>NC_091685.1:93887500-103887500 GCF_041296265.1 Equus caballus | reverse complement strand
TTAACTCTTCCAGGATCTAGGCAAGGATCCCATTGCATTGATTTTGTCATATCACCTTAGAATCCTCCAAAAGGTGACAGATAATCTTTCCTTGACTTAAATGACCTTATGACCTTGAAGACTACTGTTCAGCTATTTTAGACAATGCACATTATTTTACTTTGCCTAGTATTTTCTCAACATTAGATTGAAGTTATGCATCTTTGGAAAATGATGTGTGCTTGGTGCATCGTACCCTGGTACATGATGTAGATATGTTTTATTACTTGTAACTGTAATCTTGATTATTTGATTAAGGTAGCATCTGTGGGGTTACTCCACTGTAAAGTTATTATTTTCTCTTTATATTTAGTAAATACCTTGAGGGAGATATTTTGAGACTATGCATTGTTTTTTTTTTACCCTCAGAGTCTGTCTATTAAATTTTCCATCCACTAGTGGATCTTGCCTACAACAATTATCTCCCTGGTCTTTGTCTAAAGGTGAATGAATTTCTATTTCCTTTATTCCTTCTGCAATATTTACTGGATTACTTCTGTAAGGAGAGGCTGTCCCATCTCTATCATTTATTCATTTATTCAATTATTTTATCTTAGAGTAGAATTATGATTATCTTATGAGTTATAATCAATACTTTTGTTATTTAAATTCTCTAATTGTTCCATCTTGATCATCAGGAGCTCCTTAGAATTGGCTCCTGCATCCTTTCAAGATGCCCCCAAAATATTAGGATTTCATTACTTTATAACTCCAGTCTCAGCATGTATTTTTCCCCAGCCTCAGCCTGGAATCAAGCTTTTCTTAAAGGAGCCCTGGTTCCGTTTGTTGAAGAATAGTATTTAGAATCAAGTGCAAAGCACAAGGTGTCCCAGTAGGTATTGGGGTGTCAGTGTTTCTAGACCTTTTCTCTGTAGACAGAGCTAGGAAATCTTCATCTGCATTAGTCCACACAAACACACACATCTGTATTCACTTCTTTATCATAATGTATAAATCAGGAGTTCATACTGATGTATGCAATCCCAATGTAACATTACAGGGTACATTATTTGTCCAACATGGAGAGATCTAAATGTCGTTATCTACCTTATATGCAGAATCGCTGTGCCCCCATTCTTCTGTTAGAAACCTACTTAAGAACTGGAGTCAGTATTCATGTAGGTTGTTTTTGTTTTTCACCTTGCAATATCCAGTCAAAATGCTGTTTTCCACAGCTATTTAGGTTAGGTCTTTTTTCCTCATTCCCTTCATGCTATTCCTTTGTAAGAAAGTTAGGTTCTTTTAGTGCCATATTTTTATTCCATTTGGGGTTTTTTAATATTTATTTTATATTCCATTTGGGGTTTCTTTCACATTCAAGTTGATTTTGTTTTATTTGTTTGTTTGTTTATTGATCTATTTACGTGTTTATTTATTTATGGGATATGGGAAGCATCTCCATGGTTCCTAGATTCAGGGACATCAGTGAGGTGTGCTCAGAGAACACTCACTCCTTTCTCATCCTTGCTATACCATCCCTGTTATCTCTTTCATTCTACTATTTTGTCATCAACCTCCTAAAGGTGACCAGTCTCATTATTTATGGATTATCTTTCTTGTACGTCTTTCACACAAGTGAGCAGGTTCCTGTATATTTTCTTATCTCTCCTTATTTCTTACATAAGGGATGACATACTGTTATATCTTCTTGTGTATTTTGCTTTTTTCACTTTACAGCATATCTCAGAAATCATCCATTTACCTTTCTCACTCTTTCTTATAGGTGTATGATAATCCTTTATGTGTGTATTTATAAGATATTCAAGCATCCCCATATATGTGGGCATTTAGGTCGTTTCTAATATTTTGCAGCTACAAAATTGCTGCAAGGAATAACAAAATGCAAAAATGCAAAATGTTTTGGAAGTGTACTTTCAGGGTAGATTTTTAAAAGTGGAGTAGCTGTCTCAAAAGATAAGTTCGTGTGTAGTTTCGTTAGTCTTTGACAACTTCTTCTCCAGAAGGTTGCATAAATAGAGCTTGTACCCACCGCCCCCCCACCCCAAGGAGACAAAGTGCGTGTTTCCCGACAGCCTCACCAACAGAGTTGTTGTTGTTGTTACTTGTCTTTTCAACTGAACTGATAGGCAAAAATCTTATATGAGTGTTACGTTAATTAGTATTCCCACAATTATGAGTAGATAATTAAATATCAGACAGTGTACACCGAAGTACACTCAATAGTGGGACAAAATTAGCCCTAGGCAAAAATTAGATTGCTTTCAGCCAACCTAAGAAAGCTTAAAAACAGATCAGTCTGTTTCCAAGTAACTGAACTATGTCTCAAAACAAGGCTGAAGAATATTCATAGGAGTACAATAATATCCACCACCTAGCAAAGTAAAATTCAGGATGTTTACCATCAAAAATTACCAGGCAAGAGCCAGCCCTGATGGCCTAGCAGTTAAAATTCTAGGCGCTCTGCTTTGGCGGCCTGGGTTTGGTTCCCAGGCATGGAACCACACCACTGGTCTGGCAGTAGCCGTGTTGTGGGGTAGCTCACATAGAGGAACTAGAAGAACTTACAACTATGCACACAACTCTGTACTGGGGCTTTGAGGGGGGGTAAGATGGCATAGATATTGACAAATCTTCCCCTGCAAAAAAAAGAAAAAAGTGCAGCATGATTTTAAAGAAAATTACCAGACAAGCAAAGAAATAGAAAATATGATTCACAGGAGAAAATTAATCAACAGAAATAGACCCGAAGATGTTAGAATTAGACAAAGTAAATTAATAGTAGATTTAGTATTATGATTAATAAAATAAAGGTTAATAATTTTAAGTTAAAAATAAAATTGAACATTTAATCTAAACGATTTTGTTGAACAGACATAACACAATGAGTGGTATTATTACTGGTTCAAAAATTAAGGTTTTTTATTATTTTCACATATAACAGTATATTTATTGAATCTATAATAAACATTTAGTATTTTAACCTTTAAAATTTTATTTTAGATAATAACCTGCTAATATAGGTGTATTATTAAAATGTATAATAAATATCAAGACACTCTTTAATATAGTCATCTCTATATATATATACATGAAAATTATTATTTATGCCTAGAGCACCATAAATTTTATAAAACTATGTAGAACATATTCCCAGATCTTTATATACTAAGTGAAACCTTTAATAATACAGAAATAACAATGTAAAATTTTAGAAATCCATTTTATTTCCACTCGATGAGTAGATAAATATATTATCATTACATTTGTCAGTGTGACTGAGGGCTGTTGTTTTGCTATATTTAATTTTTTTTTAGTTGAGATAATATTGGTTTATAACATTATATAAATTTCAGATGTATATCATTATATTTCACGTGTTGACTACATCATGTTCAACACCTAAAGACTAAAACTTGAATAATCCAATTTGGGAATGCATCTTGATCTAAATATCTGCGACAACGACTTTACTAATACCAACATAATCAAATGGAATCGAATGAAACTTACAGTCTTTTTGTCTACTTTTCTGTACCTTTCACTTTTTACAGAAATTACTGATATATATTTTTCTTTCAAATCATCCCTGTATGATCTGTTGATAAGAAAATTTACCAGATGACACTCACGAGAGCTCTTCAGTTGGATGATACCTGTTTGCAACTCATTTCACAAAAGAATTTAGTGAGGAAATTGCTACCCGTACTGAAACACAATACTGGAATCTAAGCATAGAGAATTTCATGAAAATATACCACAGCAATCTAAATATGAAGTCTATTCAGTACCCGCAATTCTCAACTATTAATGTGCTGGTATAATAGGGTAACTTGCCTTCATATCCTGATATGGTAAAGGGACAAAAAGAGACTCTGGAGAATTCAAAGGCTGAAATTTTTGAGAAAATTTATAAGAAGTTTTTTAAATGACGTGCTTCGATTTTGACTTATAAGTCATCTTGCCCTTACATAGCACATATGTTCCTTCTGAAATTACAGCTAATATTTAAAATTTTTCCAAAACTTCCATGGTAGCTTTGACTCTTTTCTTTAACTCATTGCTTAGAGCAGCTGAAGTTTAAGACATTGTAATCATTTCATTAACCAAGCAATGACTCTTGAAAGAGTGACTTTTGATTATGCAAATATTTCCATGCATACCAGAAATTCACAGTATATCAAGAATTTAAGTGTTAGGAAATATATTGTCTCTCAGTTTATCAGATTAACAAATAAGCATTTTTGTCTATATCTTCGTTTCTTGAGGGTGAATCCTAATGCATCATTTAAAAATTGAGGATTTTGGTACCTGGTTCATATATTTCTATCTATTGTAATAATGATTGTTATAAATCAGTAACTTAGAACTCCCCCAAAATTATGGATCATTTGTCAATTTGAGAGTACTCCCTGTTATAATAGGCCCAAAGTAAAATCACAGTGGAAATGATATTTTAAAAAATTAAAATTTATCAATACATGACTATTTATTTTAAAATAAAAGTTAAACTTAGATTTTGTGTGAGGCATTATTTTAAGTGCTCATAACTATGAAAAGGCCTCTGATTTTGTATCAATAGTTTGGTAGAAGAAGAATTTTAATGCAGTGGATAAGTGCTACTATAACTCACAATGTATTTGGACTTAAAGTTACAAAATAGTTTGAGATTCTGTTAAACATGCAGTGTCATGACACTGTACAAATGTGGCTAAATGGCGGGGCATGAAATTTCCCCACACACGCACACACAAAATGTTTTGTCTCTCTTCCTCTTATCAGAGTATGTAAAATACCAAATAAAACACCTACGTAGATAATTCAGGAGGAAGACACCTAGAAATGTAGCAAATTATAACCATCACATTTAACTAGGCAATCAGGGTGTTGACAATTTATAGACCCCCTGAACACCATAAAAATCTATACATAGTTTGCCTTAAGTAAGTCAATAAGCAATAGCGATATTCTGCTGTCATTATCATCATCTCCCAAATGCTGTGCTCTGTGCTGTTATTTAATTAGGTTATTTCATTTAATCCTCATAACAGTCTCAAGGTCAGGTTATCCCAGTCTACGGGTCATGTAATAAAGAATCAAGCAAAGTTAGGTAGAACCTAGGAGTTATCTGTGACTAGAAATAGAGAAACTGAAATAAGAAGTAGACATTATGGCTAATAGTGTAGTGTAAAAAAAGTTACTAGAGGATCAAAGTAGATTAAATAATCCCACCATACATCTCTATCACAGCAAAATATTAGTAAATAAATTTGAGAAACTTCCCCAGTACAAAACATATGAAATTCTGGATAATATAAATAATATTTTTTCTAAATAAATGATACAGTTTTTAAACAAATTAAAGGGAACCTTCAAAGACTGGAAGAGGCAAAATACACAAATCTAAGCAGTCAAGCCAGCAATGAAGATGGCCTTTGACAAGGAAGCATCTACTTGAACTTGAATGCCACAAAATCTAGAGGAAAAGTAAGGGGTACCAGAGCAGAAACTCCTGCATTAAGCTGAAATACTGACTGTACATATTTACACACACACACACACATACACACTATGTAGGCACATGTTGATATAATTTATCTGTCTCAGCCTGCTCCCTATATCAAGGACACAGAAAGAAAGAAGGAGGGAATGTGGGAAGGAGCAAAGGAGAAAGATAAAGAAAATGAAATCAGAAAAGAGAGTGAGAAAGGGGAAGGGTAGACAGAGAGAGAGGCATAATTACAAATGAAAAGCTGACAGAAAAGAGAATAAGTATGCTATCGCTATCTTTTTTCCAAGCACGTTAAAGAAAATCTGATTGAAACAAATAAATTCCCAGACAAAAAATTAACAAACCTAACCCACTCAGGGTGGGGAATGAGAGGGTGGAATGTTCTCCAAACTGTTAAAGTGATAGAAGTAGATTATAATCTCCGTAAAGAAAACCACAGGTGAATGGATAGAAAAGATTCAAGGAAAGGATCGTTTAAATCCTTTCTAGCTCATACTGGTAAAGAGTAAGAGGCTAGAATAATCCTAATACCTAGCCCAGACAATGACACCATAAGAAAAGAAATTATAGTCCATTCTTATCAATGAATAGAAATGCAAAAACCTTAACCAAATGATTAGAAAATCAATGCCACAATGAATACAAAATTATAATGTATCATAATAGGTTGTATTTTTTTTGAAGAAGAAGATTAGCCTGAGCTAACATCGCTGACAAGCTTCCTCTTTTTATTTTTTTGCTGAGGAAGATTGGCCCTGAGCCAACATCTGTGCACATCTTCCTCTATTTTATATGTGGGACACCTGCCACAGCATGGCTTGATGAATTGTGCATAGGTCCACACCCAGGATCTGACCAGCGAACCGCAGGCCAGCAAAGCAGAGCCTGTGAGCTTAACTGCTACACCACCAGGCCGGCCCCCAAGTGGATTTTTAATACTATAATATTATTTCAATGTCAGTAATTGTTGCTATCTAAATTGCTATATAAAATAAAATATAAAAGAAACAGATAAAAGAAAAAAGAATCTTAAACCATCCCAACAACTGCACTGCACTTCAATACTTACTAATATTAAATCTTTTAGTAAAGTGGGAACGGACAAAAACTTTCATACGCTGATAAACGGATATCAGTTCTCAAACTTTTATGTATTGCTTTTAAAATAAAAATAATGTAGGAATATTTCAGCAATTCTGTTAAGTCATGTACCAGTTCTTGTGATCGGTACACTATGGCCAGATAAACGAACATATAAAAGAATTGGAAAATAGGAAATCATTCATAGATTATTGAATAAACTAATAAATTATCAAAGAAAATAATATCTCACAATCTCAGGAAATACATCATAAAACTCAAGTGTAGAAAGTTTTTCTGAAAATATATTAAATCAGGAATGGTTTGCTTTTCTGATTTTTTTGCATATATTGGCAAAGATGTTCCTCCTGATTCGTAATCTAAATTACTACATTTTAATGTTCAGAATTATTGATGCATTTTTACAATATCAGAGTATCTACTTCGATATATTATCAAAAACACTAAATTATTTAATCATATAAAGACATCCTGCAAAAGAACACAGACAAAAGCAAATGAGTTTGACAGAATCATGAAACAGTCCAAAACTCTTCAAATAGATGTAATAGCATTTCTATTTACTAGAAACATTATTGATTTATTCCCTCAAGCCTCTATTTTTTAAAACAAGTTTGATTAAGTGTATTGTCCGCTGAACGATCTCTTAAAGGTCAGGTTTATATATGTCCACCACTATTGGCATTTTGGAGTCAAATACTATTTTCTTTGCCCTTTCATATAAGCCCTAAGTAATTTAGTTCACAAATCCCATTCATGGGCATTTTCATAAGGAGCAAGACACAAAGAGAAGACTGTGCATTCAGTAATCATTTGTTTATTTTGTTAGAAGTATTTACAGCAGTTCTCATTTTCTTTAATAAATTTCGAAATACATACTTGGCGAGACACTTTGGTTATACATTTTTTATTCCACTTTACGGTTGTGTGTGTGCGCGTGCATGCGTGCACGCTCATATATGAACTTAACTGTAGTCTCCCAAAGCCTTTTGTTTTAGCTACTAATGCTGCATATAGAATGGATTTGAATACAGCCCTAAGACATTTTGATGATGAATTAATTATAGAACTAGAAAAACTATTTTGACACTTTACAATTCCTGGTGTGTAACACTATACGCTATGTCCACTGAAATTTGCTTTAATGTTTACATTCTGCAATTGAAGTAATTTATTCACTAGGTGGGTATCTTCCAAATGAAAATGACTGCATATTTTGTTTATTTAGTCACTGAAATGTTTGATATATACCTTTTTTATGTGAGCATAATTTATTTTATTGTAGAATGAAGATCTTTATTTTGGTAAAAAGGACAAGAACACCTATTGAATGTTAATATGATCTTTTTAGTTTATTTTTTCTTGATATCAGCATTTTTTATTTTTCCTTTTACTGAGTAAAGCGTATTACCAATTTTATAAGATAGACCACAATTTAAATAATAGTTTACAATAATCTTAAATGCTTCTGAATATTTTACCAATAACTTTGGAAGTTCAATAACTTTAAGAACGACTCTATTTTTCTAATGTTACTTTTGCATTCTTTGTTTGCATTTTTACATTGTTGCAATAATTTATTACAAAACTATGTCAGAATTTTTAAAGATTTTATTTCGTTAGTATTTAATTATAGCAACCGAGACATAAATGACAGAAAATTAGAAATCATATAAATGAGAAGTTTAATCTATATATTTATAAATTAGTTTGTAATTTTAGTAATTTTCGTGAACATACAGAAATGTAGTTTGTACTTCTTGCTCCAATATCATAATTTAAAAATCACATAATGGGAAAATAGTCATCAATGAAGTCAGCATATGCCTACTGACAAGCAAAGAGGCCAAGGGAAAAAGAATTGATATTTGATTGACTTGATTTTTGTCTTCAATTTTGAGAAAGCAATGTGAATTGTATAAGTCTATATCAATTTAAATTATGTAAATGACCAATTTTAGCCTAAATTATTCACTTTCTAAATAGATTGTTCTTTGTCTTCTTTTTAAAAAGAATGGTTTAATTTGGCTATAACTAAAAGACAATATATTCACATTTATTTTTTTTACTCCATGAAATCTTGGGAGCAAAGTTTACTGTTCTAAACTAAAATTCTTGATTCCAAATCAAAAGCTAAAGTTTATTATAGTATGATGGTCCCAAATGCAATCTCCTTTTTCCTAACATTTATTGCAGTTTCAAGGTAAATAATGTTGAGATTGCGTAAATCAATACGAGGACAGCTCTTTGTGAACACTTAGGTTCCGAAGGCACAAGGAATACGACGGCAGCAGGACTAAAGAGGGCAGTAACCACTGTTTGAGTGGATGATCTCATGCTTAGTGGCAAGAAGTTTAGGATTTAGAGCGCTTTGTCAGATGGCATATGTACATTTAATTGCGATATAAGTTGCCAGATTGTTTCAAAGAGGCCTGTAGCAATTTATTCTCCGCCAGAAATAGATGAAAGCACTGGAAGCAATGGGTCAGATGGTTATCTCTAAATTGCGCCTATCTGATTATTTTTTGTGACATTCCTTTGTTATTTTAATTTATAGTTTTCTTTCTCATCAATGAACCTGAACACTCTTTCCTCTGTATGTTCAAGATTTGGATTTGCACTTCTGTGAAATCCCTGAGGCACAGACTGCCGGCTATTCACCTCCCAGGCTCCCTTGCTTGGAGTGTGCATGTGGCTGAATTTTAGAAAACAAATATTAACTGAAGTGAAGCGCGCTGTCCCTGGCCTTATGCATAAAAACCCCGTGCAAGAGCTTTTTCTTGTTATTTCACCTCTCTGCCTAAGCGAGGTAGTGACACCTAGAGTAATTTTGGTGTTGAAATTAGTAGAACAACTATAAGTTTCTGAATGACTAAATGAAGTTATTTCTCTGATCTGAACATTCTTCTGAGATGCGATTTGAGGAGGGGGTGGAATTATTTTTTAAGATGCTGAATTTTCTTTGTCAGTTCTTTCCACAGCTTAGCCTACATTGAGTAACACCTACTTATTCCTTTCCTTAGCTAATCTTCCTTGGGGTGTCTTACTTGATCTTGGTGATTTGAGACTTCTGTGTGTATTATAAATATTACCTCTTTGTCATCTAGTTAACAAAATACTTTCTTAAGTACATCCTTCCCTCTGACCACTATTCAGCATTATTTTTCTGATATTTTTATCTTATTCTTGCCCATTTGATAAAGCAGCTGTTCACTCCATTACCTCTCTGTTAGTTTGCAAGATCTACTATATTCCTTTTAGTAAGGGTCTTTTTCCCTTTTCTTGCCCTCACAATCAGATGCCAAATTTTCAAGTACTATTTGAAATCAAAAAGCCATATATTGCTTCACCAAGATAGTCAATGACTCTAAGTATCTCTAGTCAGTAGGTGGAGAAATGTAAACAGCTTTAATTTCTCCATTTCCTATTTCACCACTCTCCTTACCTTGAGACAGATTTGTTCCTCTCCTTCCCCTCCCCCAAAGTCTAGACAAAGATATTTTAGAATGTTAATGATATATTGATATAAAGTGCTTCTACTAAATGATTTATGATAAAATATCAGTATGAAATATTAGGCAGTCATTAAAAATCAATTAGAACTATTCAGCTTCTCTTAAATGATTTAATGAGTTACTCATGCATGATAAAGGTGATAAAAAATACATATGTATAAAGAGGACAAAAAGTATAAAATAATTCATATCTCCATATATGGATATGAATATTAGTTCATGAGTATGGAGAAAAAATATTAAAATATACACATTAGGATGTTAAGATTGTTCACTTGAGCTCCAGGGACTGGTGGGTGTGGAAAGCAGAAAAGAGCAGAGGCAAGCCCAGAACAACAGGAAAGACCACTGCTACATAACGATAAAAGAGGAAAAGGGTATAACGGGATTCTGCTAGAAAACAGGGTGGGATGGCTGAGAAGATATGGACCCCTTTATACCAATTTCCTTTTCCTAATCAGATTTGATTTCTGAACTCCAACTTAACATCAAAATAAGAATTATATTCTCATATCAATCTTGATTTCAAGACTTCATTGCTTTTGTCTTAAAGACCAAAGATAATTTGATCTTACCTCGATGATTACACTCTAATTTATAAAAAACATTTAAAATTCTCAAAAGAATGTTCAAAATGTTTTATTATGATTATTTAGATAATCCTAAGTAAAGTCATATACGTGGTGAACACTTCATTAAACACTTCTCAATCATCTGTATTCTTAAAAATGATCAGCTCTAGCATCAAACTATCTAAGTTTCTATTCTCACTTAAACATTTACCATGTGAACATTTCACAGAAGAGGAAGCTAAGGTCCTTTATTTTTCCTCCTCTTTTCTCCTTGAATATGATTTGTGATATTTTTGAAGTGTTTTTCTGCTCTTGAAGAGATCTAAACTTCAAAAAGTGAATATAAAATATGCTTGCACAGATAAATGTGAAAGAATACATTCTTGATTAATTCATGGAGCTGTTGAATTAATTGTCTTGGAGGTGATCTCCCTTTGGACTTTTTCATTTATATATATGTATTTAATTTTCTCATTGTTAAGTCACTTTGAACTCTTTTGCTTTGATTAAATATCACGTTAATAAAAAAAGTATCTTAAGTTATAAAATGTTGCTATCGCTTGCAGAAAAATGTATCTTCTTCTTCTTTTTATATTTTTTTGGTGAGGAAGATTGGCCCTGAACTGCCATCTGTTACCAATTTTCCTCTTTTTGTTTGAGGAAGATTGTCACCAAGCTAACATCTGTGCCAATCTTCCTCTATTTTGAATGTGGGATGTCACCATAGCATGGCTTGATGATTAGTGTGTAGGTCTGCGCCTAGGATCCAAATCCACCATCCCTTGGCTGCTGAAGCGGAGCATGCAAAGTTAACCACTACGACACTAGGCTGGCCCTAGAAAACAGTATCTTAATTTATAAAATGCTACTATTGTTGACGATGACAGAATGTCAACTTAACTTAGCTTAAACATATATCATGATATATTAAAAATATAGAGAATTAATTTATAGAATCAAGAAGAGAGCTTTAGGAGGGCAGGAATCAGGTAATGTTAGAGTCCTGTAGGACTGAATTTAAAGATTTAAACAAAATTAGCACTATTTCCTGCTTCTCTTCATGCATTTCTTCCTTCTTTTGGCCAGCTAAAAATCTTGATTTTTTATTTTCTTAGTGAATATTCTCACAGTTTCAGGATCAAAGGGGCAAATGTTCTATCCTTCAGATCGTGTGTGAAAAATCCCCACCCAACTTTTTTAACATGCAATATACTTAAAACTTAAAATCACTTCAAAAATAAATACTTTTAAATAAATAAGCATGGAAAAAAATATCTTCCTGTTTCTTGTATTTCTATAATTTGATCTACAGATATTTTATATTTTAGAAGTTTAAATATATCAATATGTTATGGCTTCTTTGTTTTGTGTCAATTCTTAAAATGCTTCTCACATGAAGAATGTAAAAATGCAGAACTTTTTTCTTATCATGTATTTTTTAAATTAATTCTTATGTAATTCATTTTGGTCTG
Organism: Equus caballus; assembly: GCF_041296265.1. NCBI lineage: Eukaryota > Metazoa > Chordata > Mammalia > Perissodactyla > Equidae > Equus > Equus caballus. The sequence goes on along the minus strand of NC_091685.1, from coordinate 103,875,331 downwards.
CATTAGGTAAAAGAAATTTAAATGTGAAGTTTAAAGTTTATAAATATATAGCCTATATATATCCTACAGAACATATGTGTATGTATCCTATTCTCCCAATACTGGTAATTTAATAGTTAATACTTAAGAATGTAAGTTTTATTTCTGTGTAAATTCTTTTGTCCTCCACACTTTGTTCCATAAATCCTCCTTCATTTATTCTGGGAAATTTACTCAGCTGTTTCCACTTAGTGTAATGTTTGGGCATGTTGCAATTATATTCTATCCAATGATCTTTTGTTTTTTTTTAGGAAGATTAGCCCTGAGTTAACTTCTGCCAATCCTCTTCATTTTGCTGAGGAAGACTGGCCCTGAGCTAACATCCATGCCCATCTTCCTCTGCTTTATATGTGGGATGCCTACCACAGCATGGCTTTGCCAAGTGGTGCCATGTCTGCACCTGGGATCCGAACCAGGGAACCCTGGGCTGCTGAAGCGGAATGTGTGAACTTAACCGCTGTTTCACCGGGCCAGCCCCATCTATCCAATGATGTTTAAAAATAATTTCAGCTGTCATAGTTTTATTTTCCAAAGTCATAGTTAATCCTGAGTTCCATTCTATCATAACAATCCAGTCATTTTTTTTTAAAGGAGAAATTTCCTTTTGAATATTTAGGAAATTGATACTCATGTTAAATATTTTGTCTGTTTCTTACCTAGTCTCTATTATCTTTTAGTTATTTCCTCTGTTTAATTTGATTGCTCTGTTATGCTGTTTGCTTTCTTTACATGTTGGTTAATTCTTTAATATCGAGTCTTGTTGTAAAGAAATGACCATATTGTCCAGAATGAGCAGCTGCGGGTTTCTCCAGCACACGGATTCCTGTTCATCTAGGGATTGTAGCATCCCGAGTATGGTCAGATGTTACAGAGAAAAACAAAAAGCCACTCTGAAAGGGGAAGCAAGGAATTTATTTAATAATGTGGAGATTCTGAGTTTGTTAAATTGGCCATCCATCACCCAAAGTTATATCTCCCTCCTTTCCCCAGACCCAGCACCCACTTCCTGTACCTACTTTCTTTGAACTCTGGAAAAGTTCCTAAAATTGTACTCAAAAGTCATTCGTTTCTTTACAACGTTCCTCAGCATTGTGTTTATTACTTTCAGTTGTGTTTCTTTCTGGGGTTTTTTTTTTTCTTTTTTTTTTGCGACCACATTTTTAATTACTAAAAGTTTTCATATGTTCCATTGCAACTAGTATATATAGTTATGGACAGAATTGTGTTCCCTCAAAACTAATGTTTTGAAGCCCTAATCTCCAGTGTGGCTATATTTGGAGATAGGGCCTTTAGGAAAGTCATTAAGGCTAAATGATGTCATAAAAGTGGGGCCCTAATCTGATATGAGTGATGTCTTTTTAAGAAGAGAAAGAGGGGCCGGCCCGGTGGCGCAGCGGTTAAGTTTGCATATTCCACTTCTCAGCGGCCCAGGATTCACTGGTTTGGATCCCGGGTGCGGACATGGCACCACTTGGCACGTCATGCTGTGGTAGGCTTCCCACATATAAAGTAGAGGAAGATGGGCATGGATGTTAGCTCAGAGTCAGGCTTCCTCAGCAAAAAAGAGGAGGACTGGCAGTAGTTAACTCAGGGCTAATCTTCCTCAAAAAAAAAAAAAAGAAGAAGAGAAAGAGACACCAGAGCTCTCTCTCTCTCTCCTTGAAAACACAGCAAAGAGGCCTTGTGAGTGCATAGCGTGTGGAGGCTGTCTGCAAGCCAGGAAGAGAGCTCTCACCAGATACTGACTCCTCTGGTACCTTGATCTTGGACTTCCAGCTTCCAGAACTGTGAGAAAATAAATTTCTGGTGTTTAAGACACTCAGTCTACAGTTTTTTGTTATGGCAGCCCTAGCAGACTAATAAAATACTTACCATTGTAAAACTAGTGTACATAACTATAGTTATTTTAAAAGTTATGTTATAGTTAAGCCTAGAAAAGGTTGAATCTTTTAAAGAATTTCTCTTTTGTACAGTTATTTTCTTTTGTTTTTCCTTTAAACTGACTACTTCTTCCTTTTTCTTGCTGTCCCTTTGGAGTCTGTAGTAGCATATTTCTCAATTTACTTAGCAGGTAATTTCTGCCATGTCAAACCTGAGTTTCAACCATCATGGCCACTGCCCATTAAATGGAATAATGTTGAAATTTCAAAAGTAATGTTATTCACTTTTTTTCTTTGCTCATAACAAAAAGTGCTCTTGAGCCAATGATTTCTACTCTGATATTGAAAAATTTCTGGGCTGTTCTTAGAGAAACATGTCCACTTGTTGATTAGCAAGCAATAGGCTTTGTGACCTCAGTTCACTTGCAGAACATGATTAGTTTCTCTGGCAATTGCATAAGATGTGCTTCATCTATTGCAAAATTCATAAATGTTCTGGTCTGCTGATGTCATCCTTTATTATTTTCAAGAGCTGCAACAGTTTATTTTGTTTATTGTTAATGCTATTTTCAGTAGAATTATTAGAAATGCACTTTGGCATTTTTAAACCATATTACTACTGGTTCTTGTTTACAAAACAGGAGTGCAATGAAAGTATCTCTTAAAAATTGGGGATACTGTTAGTCCCCTTCCTGATGAAAATGTTAAAAATTGGAAGCAAAAGATAGAGGAAGACATTTTAAAATAAGAAGATTAAAAATAGAATAAGGAAGATAAAAAAGCTAAATCTTTTTGGTCATGGTAAGAAGTTATTGATAAACTAAAGTTAACTAAAATTACAACTTTGCTATGTTTTATTTAAAAATTACATCTTTCACTGAAACTTGCAATCATTTCCTTGAAATTACTCTGCTCAAAGTTAAGGGAAAATAGCATTTTATTATGTCAGTAGAAATTCAAAACACACAATTGTTATCAACCTTTACTTAAGCCCTGTAAAGATAGTTTTAGCAGCTACCAAAAGTTTTATTGATTTCTGAAAGTCAAATTTAAAGGAAAAATTAATAAAACTAAATATTTTATATAAAATTAATTTGATAGTGTTTTCTTTTGTAAATTTCTGTAATTCAGAATTTAAATTTATTCTGAAACAAATGAAAAAATACAGAGATTCTTCCAGGTCTGAATTGTTGCATTTATGTCTTTTATGCATATTTTCTCTCTTTATATTTCAGACAGGTTAAGTACTTGCAGTTGGTGCTTACTGCATATAGCCAAGCAATGCTCATTGATTCTTAATCTCACCTACATTATTAGAATAACATGGACATTTCAAACTACTCGCACTTCTTCTTAAAACCAGAAGTTCACTTTTGATTGGACCAGAGTGAGACCAAGAAATGAGTGTTTAAAGACTCACCATGAAGGGCTGGCCCTGGGGACGAGTGGTTAAGTTTACACGCTCCACCTCGGAGGCCCAGGGTTTCATAGGTTGAGATCCTGGGCACAGACATGGCACCATTCATCAAGCCATGCTGAGGTGGTGTCCCACATAGCACAACCAGAAGGACCTACAACTAGAATATACAACCATGTACTGGGGGGCTTTTGGGAGAAGAAGGAAAAAAGTAAAAAAAGAGAGAGGATTGGCAACAGATGTTAGCTCAGGTTACAGTGTTTAAAAAAAGGAAAAAACAAACAAACAAAAAAAACTCACCATGTGGTTCTACTATGAAGCCAGGGTTCATAGCCATGGGTTTGATCTTTAAGATAAATACACATTATTGGTTGAAGTGATTTTAAATTTGCAGTTGTAATCTTGATTGCAAGAGGAGTACTTATAATAGAGCTCTGCCTTGGACCTTCAAGTGCTTACAATATTCTTCTATTTTCAATCTAGTAAATATAATCTGCCATTCATTTATTTTAAATTTATGATTGTAAAACACATTAAAAATTTCATAAAACTTGCATTTTCTAAATGTCAACACTAAATTTATCATTTATTCCTTAAAAGTTTGCTTAAAATTCCAGTGCTATGTTGAGTCAATTGAACTTAAAAATATAATTATTAGTTACTCAGCAAAAATAAGAAGATTTTAACCAACTGTGTCTAAAGAAATATTTCAACGCTGATTTTATTTTTACTAAAAGGCTGTATTTTTCTTTATGTTTTATGCATAAGCTTCTCCTTTGCTTTCTTTCATTTCTTTTTTTGGGGGGTTTAAATAAAGAACTATGATTATCTGTAAAACTGATTGCTCAAAGTAATTAATCATTTCTCTTATGAAGTTACCAGGGTAAATTAAGAATCTTATAATTAAAAAGTTTTTCTCTTATGTAAATGAAACATGCTGAGAAATTGTGTTGAGAAATTACTGTTTCAAAAACCAATAAAATTAGGTCATTATACACTGGACTTATATATATATATATATGCATATGTATAACATATTTTTTTCTAATATTATTGTGACATTTTACTGATTAGAGGAGTACCTATTCTTGCCAGAGATAATTTATACAATATATTTGTAGTCTATTTTTATAAAAATAAGCATTATTGGTGTTTATCTCATGGTGTATATTCAAGTGAAACATTGATTATGCCATTGTTATTTATATCAGTGAATACTGTATAACCATAGTTACCAAAACACTCTTCTTTCAAACATTTTCCTAATGCTTTAGGAAGTTTAGATTTTCTACCTGAAAAAGTACAACATAGAGTTTAGAACTGGATTTGGTCTACATGGCAAATCAGTTAATCTGGAAAATCTCAATAACAAATGCTAATATTAAAAATATCAGAAATTCCTTTATATAAGTATATGTAAAACTATAGGAAAGCAAGGAAAATGACCTGTGCCAGAGATGCAAGCAAGACTTAATACCAGAATGACCAATTGCTCTGCCTTTTCTGGATGGCAGGAGAGATGGGCACAGGAACTTACAGATTAGGCTTTGTCACTCATCAATGAGGAGGCCATTACTAGTTACATCTAACGAAATGGTAGACAGGAAAAATACTCATTAATAAGCACAAGGTAATGAAGAGGAGGATAATCTGTCAATACTGGAGCAACTGGTAGAAATAAAATATGTATTCTTCCTTCAGAATTAGTAACATCAGAGCTATACATCATGTATAATTTGGCTTCAAATTTTTATGAATTACATGGTCTTGAGCTATCAATTTAAAAATTACTATATAAATTATTTTCTGGCCATTGATACACTGAGGGTTTTTTAAAGGAAATGCAGAATCATTCTAGAGCAGAAGTTTGAAATTTTTTTCTATAAAGGGGCAGATGGAAAACATTTTAGTCTTTGTTGGCCAGTTTAAAGAGCAGTTTATAGGCGAAGGGGTGGAGCAAAATGGCGGGGTGAGCTGACCCAGGATTCTCTCCCCTCCAAAATGCAACAAAGGATTGGGAAAACTGAATTTCAGAGAATAAATCTAATGCCAACACGTTAGAGACCTACAATACCAAGAAGGCACAGATCATAAACCTTGCTGACGGCCTCGGAGGCGCTGGAACGGGTAGGAGAGAACGTCGCTCCCTCCCCTAGAGTCTCTGATGCTGCTGTGCGGGTCCGGGAAGGAGTGGGGGAGGGGCCGCGCGACCGGGGGATCATCCAGGACTCCTGCCGCTGGTTCAGTGGAAACCTGCTGATGGGGGAAAGCTTCCATGTGTGGGGACCCCATAAACCCAGGGCCTCATGAGACCAGAGAACAGAACTGATCTGAATCCAGAACAGCGCGTGAGAATAGCAGCCCCTCCCTCCCAGCAAAGCTACTGGGTGCTGCCATCCTGCCAGAAGGCAGAGAGCTCAGAACACGCAGCTCTTGACCCCCCATCTAGTGGCAACAGGCTGTAACTGCAACTGAATTCTACCACCATGCGAAAAAACCGCTCCTCTACCATCCAGTAATTTATAAAAGCCCCAGACCAGAAGGAAAACAATAAAAACATAGAATTAAGTCCTGAGGACTTGGAATTAGGTAAACTAAGTGATAATGAGTTCAGAGCAGCTATAATCAAAAACCTCAATGAGGTAGAGAGAAAGATAGAGAAACAAGCCAATGAGTTCTGGAGTTACTTCACAAAAGAGACTGAAATCATAAAGAAGAATCAAACAGAATTACTAGAGATGAAAAACACAATGGACCAGATAACATAGAATATGGATTCCCTGAATGCCCATGTAGACACCATAGAAGAGCAAATTAACATAATTGAAGATAGACAGGCTGAATGGCTCCAGACAGAGGAAGAAAGAGAACTAAGAATTAAAAAAAATGAGCAAAATCTCCCAGAGATAGTGGATTCAATGAGGAGTAAGAACAGAAGGATCATAGGAATTCCTGAGAACGTGGAAAAGGAAAATGGAGCAGAAAGTGTGCTTAATGAAATTATTGAAGAGAACTTCCCAAACCTAGGGATTGACGGACAAATGTGTGTAGAGGAAGTTTTCAGATCTCCTAGATTTGTCAATGTAAAAAGACCTACTGCAAGGCACATAGTAGTAAAATTGGCAAGAAGGAAAGATAAGGAAAGAACACTCAGGGAAGTAAGAAAAAAGAAGAGAATAACCTATAAAGGAACCCCTATCAGACTGTCAGCGGATTTCTCTACAGAAACCTTACAAGCTAGGAGAGAATGGAGTGACATATTCAAAGCTTTAAAAGATAAAAATCTTCAGCCAAGAATATCCAGCAAGAATTTCCTTCAGATATGAGGGAGAAATTAAACCTTTTCCAGACAAACAAAAGTTAAGGGAATTTGTAACTAAAAGCCCTCCACTATAAGAAATCCTCAAGAAGGCTCTCATACCTGAAAAAAGAAAAAAGGGAGAAAGGGGTCACAATCCACAGACTAGGGAGACTGATGGATAGAACCAGAACAGGATAGCAAATATTCAACTATAGCATTAGGGTAGAGGTAAGGAAAGTACCAAAACAAGGACGATCTTATCACTCTAACTACAAATTCATAACATGAGTTGGAATAAGAAATGAAAATAATTATCTAGGAGGGGAAGAGTAAAGGGTGTAAATCAGTATTGGCCAAGTAAGTAAGAGACCACCAGAGAATAGACTATATTATACATGAGATTCTAAATACAAACTTCAGGGTAGACACTAAAATAAAATACAGAACAGAGTAACAAATCATAAATAAGGAAAAATCTAAGAAACCCAGCATAAGAAATTGCAGTATTAAATGGGTAGGCTAAAGCACACAGGAAAAGAAACACAGGAAAACAAGATAATGAGCGACAGATTGACAGCATTAAGTCCGCATGCATCAATAATCACTCTCAATGTAAATGGATTGAACTCTCCAATAAAAAGACACAGAGTGGCAAAATGGATTAAAGAATAAGATCCAACAATTTGTTGCCTCTAAGAAACACACCTCAGCCCCAAGGACAAACACAGGCTCAGGGTGAAGGGGTGGAGGACAATACTTCAAGCTAATATCAAGGAAAAAAAGGCAGGTTTTGCAATTCTTATATCAGACAAAGTGGATTTCAAAATAAGACAGGTAAAGAGAGACACAGAGGGACAATATATAATGATCAAAGGGAAGAAATAACGCTTCAAGAAGAAATAACTCTTATAAATATCTATGCACCCAACACAGGAGCACCAAGATTCATAAAGCAGCTACTGACAGACCTAAAGGAAGATGTTAAAAACAACACAATAATAGTAGGGGACCTTAACACCCCACTCACATCAATTGACAGATCATGCAGACAGAAAATCAACAAGGAAATAGTGGAGCTAAATGAAAAACTGAAACAATTGGACTTAATAGACATATATAGATCACTTCACCCTAAAAGACCTGAATACACATTCTTCTCAAGTGCACATGGAACATTCTCAAGGATAGACCATATATTTGGAAACAAGGCAAGCCTCTACAAATTTAAAAAAAATTGAAATAATAACAAGCATCTTCTCCAATCATAGTGCTATAAGGCTAGAAATTAATTACAAGAAGGAAGCTGAGAAAGGCACAAAGATGTGGAGACTAAACAACACACTACTGAACAAGCAATGGATCATTGAAGAAATTAAAGAAGAAATCAAAAAATACCTGGAAACAAATGAAAATGATAGCATGCCATACCAACTCATATGGGATACAGCAAAAGATGTATTAAGAGGAAAATTCATCGCAATACAGGCACATCTTAACAAACAAGAAAACTCCCAAATAAGCAATCTTAAAGTACACCTAACTGAACTAGAGAAAAAAGAACAAATAAAGCCCAAAGTCAGCAGAAGGAGAGAAATAATAAAAATCAGAGCAGAAATAAATAGTATTGAAACGAAAAAGGCAGTAGAAAGGATCAATGAAACAAAGAGCTGGTTTTTTGAGAAGATAAATAAAATTGACAAACCCCTAGCCAGACTTACAAAGAAAAAAAGGGAGAAAGCTCAAATAAACAAAATCAGAAATGAAAGAGGAGAAATAACAACAGACTGCAGAAATACAACAGATTATAAGAGAATACTATGAAAAACTATATGCCAACAGAATGGATAACCTAGAGGAAATGGATAAATTCTTGGACTCCTACAATCTCCCAAAGCTCACTCAAGAAGAGGCAGACAATTTGAACAGACCAATCACAAGGAAAGAGATTAAAACAGCCATCAAAAACATCCCAAAGAATAAAACCCAAGGACCAGATGGCTTTCCTGGGGAATTCTACCAAACTTTCAGAGAGGATTTAATACCTATCCTTTTCAAGCTATTCCAAAAAATTAGGGAAGATGGAACACTTCCTAACACATTCTATGAGGCCAAAATCACGCTGATGCCAAAACCTGACAAGGACACCACGAGAAAAGAGAACTACAGGCCAATATCACTGATGAACATAGATGCAAAAATTCTAAACAAAATTTTGGCAACCAGAATTCAGCAATTCATCAAAAGGATCATACATCATGATCAGGTGGGATTCATACCAGGGACACAGAGATGGTTCAACATCCGCAAATCAATCAACGTGATACACCACATCAACAAACTGAGGAATAAAAACCACATGATCATCTCAACAGATGCAGAGAAGGCATTTGACAAGATCCAACAGCCAGTTATGATAAAAACTCTGAACAAAATGGGCAGGAAAGGAAACTACCTCAACATAATAAAGGCCATATATGACAAACCAATAGCCAACATCATACTCAATGGGCAAAAACTGAACGCCATCCCCCTGAAAACAGGAAGGAGACAAGGATGCCCTCTATCACCACTCTTATTCAACATAGTACTGGAGGTCCTGGCCAGAGCAATCAGGCAAGAAAAAGGAATAAAAGGAATCCAAATAGGGAGGGAAGAAATGAAACTCTAGCTGTTTGCAGATGACATGATCTTATATATAGAAAACCCCAAAGAATCCATTGGAAAACTCTTAGAAGTAATCAACAACTACAGCAAAGTTGCAGGGTACAAAATCAATTTGCATAAATCAGTAGCATTTCTATACTCCAATAACGAACTAACAGAAAAAGAACTCAAGAATACAATACCATTCACAATCGCAACAAAAAGAATAAAATACCTTGGGGTAAATTTAACTAAGGAAGTGAAGGACCTATATAATGAAAATTACAAGGCCTTTCTGAGAGAATTGGATGACGACATAAGGAGATGGAAAGACATTCCATGTACATGGATTGGAAGAATAAGCATAGTTAAAATGTCCGTTCTACCTAAAGCAATCTACAGATTCAATGCCATCCCAATCAGAATCTCAGTGACATTCTTTACAGAATTAGAACAAAGAATCCTAAAATTCATGTGGGGCAACAAAAGACCCCGAATTTCTAAAGCAATCATGAGAAAAAAGAAGAAAACGGGAGGCATCACAATCCCTGACTTCAAAACATACTACAAAGCTACAGCAATCAAAACAGCATGGTGCTGGTACAAAAACAGGTGCACAGATCAATGGAACAGAACTGAAAGCCCAGAAATAAAACCACACATCTACGGACAGCTTATCTTCGACAAAGGAGCTGAGGGCATACAATGGAGAAAAGAAAGTCTTTTCCACAAATGGTGCTGGGAAAACTGGAAAGCCACATGTAAAAGAATGAAAATTGACCATTCTTTTTCACCTTTCACCAAAATAAACTCAAAATGGATCAAAGACCTAAAGGTGAGACCTGAAACCATAAGGCTTCTAGAAGAAAACGTAGGCAGTACACTCTTTGACGTCAGTATTAAAAGGATCTTTTTGGACACCATGCCTTCTCAGAGAAGGGAAACAATAGAAAGAATAAACAAATGGGACTTCATCAGACTAAAGAGCTTCTTCAAGCCAAATGAAAACAGGATTGAAACAAAAAAACAACCCACTAACTGGGAAAAAATATTTTCAAGTCATATATCGGACAAAGGTTTAACATCCATAATATATAAAGAACTCTCACAACTCAACAACAAAAAATCAAACAACCCCAATCAAAAAATGGGCTGGAGACATGAACAGATATTTCTCCAAAGAAGATATACGCATGGCCAATAGGCACATGAAAAGATGCTCATCATCTCTGATCACCAGGGAAATGCAAATCAAAACTACACTAATATATCACCTTACACCCATTAGAATGACAAAAATATCTAAAACTAATAGTAACAAATGTTGGAAAGGTTGTGGAGAAAAAGGAACCCTCATACACTGCTGGTGGGAATGCAAACTGGTGCAGCCACTATGGAAAACAGCATGAAGATTCCTCAAAAAATTAAAAATAGAACTACCATACGATCCAGCCATCCCACTACTGGGTATTTATCCAAAGAGCTTGAAGTCAGCAATCCCAAAAGTCCTATGTACCCCAATGTTCATCGCAGCATTATTTACAATAGCCAAGACATGGAAGCAACCTAAGTGCCCATCAACAGACGAGTGGATAAAGAAGATGTGGTACATATATACAATGGAATACTACTCAGCTGCAAAACAGAACAAAATCATTCCATTTGCAAGAACATGGTTGGACCTTGAGGGAATTATGTTAAGTGAAATAAGCCAGCTAGAGAAGGATAATCTGTGTATGATTCCACTCATATGAGGAATTTAAAAATGTGGACTAAGAACAGTTTAGTGGATACCAGGGGAAAGGTGGGGTGGGGGGTGGGCACAAAGTGTGAAGTGGTGCACCCACAACACTAATGACAAACATTAATGTACAACTGAAACTTCACAAGATTGTAACCTATCATTAACTCAATAAAAAAAAATAAAGAGCAGTTTATAGCTAGCTGAGGGGACAGTCAACAGGCTAGAGAGTGAATAAGAGGGATTATTCAGAATGCATAATATTAAAAAAAATACAGAAAATATGAGAAGTCAAAAGTTATGGAGGATAGAATTAAACGATCCAAGGAACATCTAATAGGAGTTCCAGAAAGAGAGAACAGAAAGAATGGAAAGAATGAAGTGATAATGGTTTGTTTCCACTTCTGGGAAGGATGGAGTAGTTATGTAAGACCCATACTCCCACTGTAATGATGAGGAAAAGCTGGACTAACTTTAAAAATCATATTTCTTTAAATCATCAGAAAACTTTGGAAGCAATGAGGAATAGATGAATAGAATGCATGATCAATAGAGGAAAAATATTAATACACATGAACAGATGGGTAAGTCTAAAGAAAGTTTTTGCTATTATTGAAGCAAACAAAAATAATACAATAAAACAAATGCCAGAAAACACTAAAAGACCTGTAAAATGGGACAGGGAATCAGTATTTAGACATTATAAGATATTTGCATGCTATAATGAATAAATTAGTGATATTGAACTACTTTAAGTCAAGAATGTATGTAGAGAAATCAAAAAAAGGAATTATTCAGGGCTGGCCCCATGGCTGAGTGGTTAAAGTTCTGCATACTCTGCTTCAGCAGCCCAGGTTTGTGGGTTCAGATCCCGGACACGGACCTACTCCACTCATCCACCACACTGTGGAAGCATCCCACATACAAAATAGAAGAATATTGGCAAGATGTTAGCTCAGGGCTAAGTTTCCTCAAGCACACACACAAAAAAAAAAAAAAGAAAGAAAGAAAGAAAGAAGATTGGCAATGGATGTTGGCACAGGGTGAATCTTTCTCACCAAAGAAAGGAGGGAATTAATTATTCAATCAATCCAATGAAAGTCAAAGGAAGAAGAACCAATGTCATGTGAAACACATGGTAACAATTAGAGAACCTAGGATCTTAGGGAGGACAATTAACACAGAACTGGGGTCATCTTCGCATCTAGTCCATGTGCACTTTTGTTCTGATGGAATCCTCAGATGAAAGAGACAGAAATAAAGCCTATGGCTGACGTAAAATGGAGAGTCTAGCCAGAGACCCGACCTACCCTAAGCTAGAATATTAAAGGCTAGCGGAGTCCAATGAAGAGTAAAACAAGGATGAACTAGAATAAAGAAATAATAGAAATAAAAAAGAACAGACGAAATGAGAGAACTAATTCCATCAAGCTGGACAAATAATTATCATAACTTAAGATCAAAGGTTTTAACACACACACAAATGTCATTTAATTTATAAAAATAAATAAAAAGCTACCATGAGTCATCTAGTTACAAGAGACTTGAAAGCAGAGAAATAAAACCTTACTATATTCTATGTATAGCTAATAGATTTGAAGTGCAGGAAAGCAGATGTTCAAAAATTAAGCAATGGGGGAAAAAGGGGTTACATGGGAATGCTAGCCAAAAGAGAGCTCACATAACCATGTTAGTATGAGAAAAAAACAGTCTTTGAGGCAAAACAACTATTAGAGATAATAAGGGCGTTTTCTAAAGGATATAACATAGCCTCAAAATATGTAATTTAAAAGTTTTCATTATTACAATAAAATCATGGTCACAATGGAACATTTTAACACAATTTCTCAGTAACTTATATAACTAAAGGAAAAAATATTACTACGAAAATGAAAGGTTTGAACTACCTAAAATACATGAACTTGATCTAATGGACTTAGATAAAACCCTGCACAAAAATACTTTAGAAGAGACCTTCAAAAATAAGAAGCACATAGGGGTTCTCCTTGTAATAATGGTGATATAATGTATAAAGATTATATCCTCCCACAGATAACACTCCTAAACTTTGGATGAAATATAATAAACAACTCTTTGAAGACACTCAAGACCAGTAGGATTCTGCTAGAAACTGAAAGGGAGTCAAACTTGAAAAGGGGGATGAGATTTGCTGTAACATCACTTTTGACCTCCCCGTCTTTTCTCTGCTCCCTTGTTCTTCCAGTAGGGGTCCAATCACAGATTCCTCCATCTGATAACAAGGACGAGGTCATTACCTAAGGCCAGTTCGACTCTCTTCCCAAAAGTTTGCAAATCTGGCAGAAACACATAAGGCTGGAAGGGAACAAGAGCCTTATTATGTGATTCCAGTGCCTATGAAAGAAGCTCACTAGTTCTGTGGCTGAGTCTAATTCTTCCCAGGTCTCTATCCTCCTTAGGACTTGGTTTTTCATATTGTCATTCAATTCGGTAAGCCTACCAGTATGTTTCTAGTAAGTCCTTTTTTGCTTAATTTAGTAAGAGATGGTATCTGTTGCTTGCAAATAAAGAACTTTAATAACAAAAACGTGACAAACAAAAGTAGATTTCATATCTTGTTCTTAATGGAAAATGCCACTAATAGATAATTTTATCAGCGAAGATCAATAAACTGTCTCTCTGATGGAATACAAAAACAGTGCAAAAAGGAAAAGGGAAAACATTGTAAAGAAGTCAATGTTAATTATGACTGTAATCTATTGAAAATTCCAGATTTTGTTAGAAGACAATGAGAAATCCATTTTAGTAGCTTTCAAAAAGAAGTGACTTGTATGAAACAGGAAGAAAAAAACCATTTATATGAAGAATGGGCAGAAATGGAAGAAAAACTTCAGAGTCGAGTCGACAAAGCTGGAATTAAACTACACATAGGTGAGAGAATACAAAATTTTAAGAAGTCAAAACAAAGTATACTGACATTGACTTGGATTGGTAAATGTCAGAATTGTTGTTGCAGAATATTGAAATAATAACACAGTATTACAAATGTGTGAAGCCCTCCAACACTGTATATGAAAAAGACCCAGCAATTAAAATATTAAAAAATAGGATGACAGCAGTCCAAAGCCTGCATATAATCCAAGAATTTTTGGCACTCTTGAGGAAACAATTAGGACAATTGGAAGAGGTAAACTAATAAGAAATAATATTAGAAAAATATACAGTATTTTTTTTCAAAGCAAGTATATTGATTAAAGTTCACAAATGGTTTAGCCATGTATTTGACCATTATTTCAAATAGTGTTATTGGTTGAAAACAGTATAAATTATTAGTAGTTTTAAGCAACAAGAAATAAATGTATTGGAAAGGAATAAGATACTTCTTAGAACTGACCAAAAAAAAAAAAAAAAAAAGCAAAAGAATGAGGCTCAGGCAGGAATTATAGAGCAACTCAGAGCCAATATCAGGAAAAGGAGGGAGGTCTTTTTGTCATATTGCCTTTGACCTGTCAGCCATGGCCCCTTGCCATTGGCAGCTGCCAGCATAGCACACACACATTTCCAGTAATGCTACTGGAGTCAGCCTCACCTGGTGACTTACTATTTCAACATTGGAGTTCAAAAATCTGTCTGGTTGCCATGAGTCATTTTAGACTCTGCACCGATTTCTTACCTCTGCAGGATAAAAGTCCAAAGAGTGTGGGGTTAACCAGCCATATTTAAGTCTAGTGCATGATTTAGTCTCCAGGTGATGAGAAGAGGAAAATCTACTCACAAACATCTTCAAAATGGGAAATTCCACTATAGGTCAGATTTCTACATAAGAGAAAGTCTTGGCATAATACCTTCGAGGTCCATCCATGTTGCGGCAAATGGCAAGATTTCCTTCTTTCTCAGGATGAATACGTAAACTAGTTCTGTCAACTACAGCTCAACAATGCCAGAAAAAAAAGAAAGAGAAAATGTCGGGAAACTTGACAAAGGCCCACTTGTCCTAAAAAGAACACATATTCTCTTTGAGACAAAAATTGCAGTTTCTAACACAATTAAGCTATTTCTTGTAAAACCAAACTCATAAAACCAAAACCAAACTCAACCACTTCTTGAAGTAGAAAATCAGAAATCACATCAGATTCTGTATTCAGCTTCAAGTCCAGGACCCCTGGATAATGTAGATTCCTTTTCAACTTCTTCCATGTTCCTATTTTCTTGTTCTGTAACCTCTGGCTTAAATTCTAAAAACCTCAAATACATTCTATGGATACTTTAGTGAATAAAGAAAATACAAATATCTCCACAAAGGAAGGGATACAAATACAGTAGTCCCCCTTATCCGTGGCGGTTACAGTCTAAGACCACCTAGTGGATGCCTGAAACTGGGGATTGTACCAAACCATATATATTGTCGGTGTCGCAATCCAATGTACACATCAGGATAGGTGCGGAGAGGGCTGATGTCCACTCTGAGTTTATTATAACCAGCGTTTCAATATATACATAGCTTACATCTGTTAAACATACACAGGTGTTCTGGATGAAGTAATTAGCGAATGCCAAGAATTCTTAGCGATTTCTCAAGGAGCCCTCCCCTGGCCTCTGTTTTGATATTATCATGTTACTGCTGTGCTCGTATATTTTTATCTCAGAGCAGGAAAGGTCTCTTAGGCAACGGTCCCTCCTGCTCCCGATATCGATATCGTTTCTCCATCTGTGACCCCAGGCGGCCGCAGCCTGGCTTAGGTTGCCCCCCCAGGGGGTCTTACCGGTCATTGGCTAACCGGCCTTCTCACCTCCGGGTCACAGTTTATTGGCAAGCTTTTTCCAGTGATTATTAACCCTTCCTGTGTCAGGGGCG
The DNA here is from genome assembly GCF_041296265.1 of Equus caballus. NCBI lineage: Eukaryota > Metazoa > Chordata > Mammalia > Perissodactyla > Equidae > Equus > Equus caballus. The sequence continues at coordinate 103,859,476 of NC_091685.1, read as the reverse complement.
GCTACATATATGCTATGTTTTTTTCTATACATACACACTTACGATAAAGTTTAATTTATAAATTAGACATAGTAAGAGATTAATAATAACTAACAATGTAATGGAATAATTATAACAGTATACAGTCATAGTTCAATTAACGATGGTGGTACGTTCTGAGAAATGCGTCGTTAGGCAATTTCATCACTGTGCATGCATCACAGAGTGTACTTACACAAACCCAGATGGTATAGCCTACTACACACCTGGGCTATATGGTATAGTGTATTGCTACTAGGCTAGAAACCTGCACAGCGTGTTACTGTGCTGAATACTGTAGGTAATTGTAACACAATGGTAGGTATTTGCATATATAAACATATCTGAACATAGAAAAGGTATGATAAAAATATGATATAAAAGATAAAAAATAGTACACCTGTATAGGGCACTCACTGTGAATGGAGCTTGCAGGACTGGAAGTTACTCAGGTGACTTGAGTGGGGAGTGAATATGAAGGCCTAGGACATTGCTCTGCACTCCTGTAGACTTGACAAACTCTGTACACTTAGGCTACGCTAAATTTATAAAAATTTTGTTTTTGTTTCTTCAGTAATAAATTAATCTTAGCTTACTGTAACCTTTTTACTTTATAAACTTTTTAAAGTGTTTTGACTCATAATAACGTTTAGCTTAAAACACAAACACATTGTATAACTGTACAAAAATATTTTCTTTCTTTGCAGTCTTATTTTATAAGCTTTTTTCTAGTTTTATTTTTTTGTTTTTACTTTTTAGGCTTTTTTGTTAAAAACGAAGATACAAACACACACATTAACCTAGGCCTACACAGGGTCAGCATCACCAATATCACTGTCTTCCACGTCCATATCTTGTCCCTCTGGAAGGTCTTCAGGGGCAATAACACCCACAGAGCTGTCATCTCCGATGATAACAATGCCTTCTTCGGGAACACCTCCTGAAGGACATGCCTGAAGATCTTCTCGAGGAGGAGTCACTCTGTTTAGAAATACGTCCATGGTGATTTGCTTGGTTTGTTTCTTTTTTTTTTTTTTTTTAAAGATTTTATTTTTTCCTTTTTCTCCCCAAAGCCCCCCCGGTACATAGTTGTGTATTCTTCATTGTGGGTTCTTCTAGTTGTGGCATGTGGGACGCTGCCTCAGCGTGGTCTGACGAGCAGTGCCATGTCCGCGCCCAGGATTCGAACCAACGAAACACTGGGCCGCCTGCAGCGGAGCACATGAACCTAACCACTCGGCCACGGGGCCAGCCCCTTCTTTTTTTTTTTTTTTAATCATATATTTGCCTGTAAGCAGATAATACACCACGAACATTCTTCTCTATTAATGAAAACCTTTTGGTGTTGGGGTCCATGTTTTCAAACTTTTTAAGGAGCTTCTTGAGGTCTGAAAAAGCTTCTGCTAAATCCTTCACTGTGAATTTTCTTGGGAGGTCTTCTTTTTCTTCTCCTGTAGTTTCCCTTTCTGTTACCTCTTCTTCAGCAAGATGTTTCTGGTCCAGTTCCAACAACTCCTTATTAGTCAATTCCTCAGGAACCACCTCTAGGAGCTCCTCAATGCGATCCTCATCCACACTCAGGTTCAAGTTGTTTGCCATCTAAATCACAACCTTGTTGACTTTTGCAGCCTCCTCATCCTTGGCAAATCCTTTGAAGTCATAGACAAACCTCTTGACTGTCTTCTTACAGAAGCCAATTATACACTCCTTGGAGACGTCACCCCAAGCCCAACTAAGGTTCTTGATGCAGTCTTAGATGTTGTAATCCTTCCAGAATTGCATTAGTTGCATAAATGACCTGTACAAAGGCCCTCCTCAGGTTGTAGGCTTTAAAAGCTGCTATAATTTCTTGATCCATTGGTTGAATCAAAGAGGTGTTGTTTGGGGGGCTGGCCTCATGACTGAATGGCTAAGTTTGCGTGTTCTTCTTCAGTGCCCAGGGTTTGCTGAGTTGGATCATGGGCATGGACCTAGCACTCCTCATCAAGCCATGCTGAGGTGACGTCCCATATAGAAGAACTAGAAGAACCTATAACTAGGATAGACAACTATGTATCAGGGAGTTTTGAGGAGAAAAACAAAAGAGGAAGATTGGCAACAGATGTTAGCTCAGAGCCAATCTTCCTCATCCAAAAAAAAAAATAGGTGTTGTTTGGAGGGAGACACACTGCTTTGATATTTGATTGCCATTGGAATAAAGATCACCAATAAAAGGAGGACATCAGGGAGCATTATCAACAATAAGCAAGGAAAGGCTACATTTATGTTTGCATTAAAGCATTTACAGAGGGAATAACACATGGCCGTGCTGACTTTACAGGGTTCAAATTGTGACTCTGGACACAGAGTATGTCTTCATAGTCAAGCGCATCCTTGCAAATCTGAGATTTCTCAAGGACCGTTGTCGTATAGAGTTCGAAAGATGATATATGTGTGTGTATAAATAGTATCACTTCTGATATATTTAATTAAATTAAAAATTTTAAATAAACTAAATACATAAATTACACTTTAAAATTAAAAAATGGAAAAGTGAGATTGTAACTGACTCTTTGGACTATTATGCCATGAGAAAATGAAATAACCCCAAGACTAGGAATAAAGACATGGAGCAGATCAGAGGTAAATATGAATGACTACTGCTCCTACTGCCTGATGTAGACTTCCTTTCCAAGCTCAGCTGTGGGGGCTTTAGGGCTTATTTTTCTTTTTTCAGATTTTCTCTTTCTTGATGCATTTAAATTAGCAGTATGCTTATATTGATATAGATTATGCCATTCGACCTATTACAAAGTTACATGCAAATAGATTGGGAAAATGTTTTAAAAGAGATTTAAAAAATAGCTCTGCAGGAAAAAAGTATTTTATTTTGAATTCTACAACTACCCACTGGTGGAAAATAGGACTTTCCTGCATACCCTCATATAGTTTTGTATATACTGTTGATGAAAATATCAGTAACTATAACAAGTTACTCTCATATTATTTAATACATCTCCTTAGGAATATTGAGTTTAAAACTAACTTGGAAAGAGTTTTTAAGAAGCAAATGTGTAATAAGGCAATGGTTTAAAACTAATTATTAGAGAATAAACCATAGAAAAATTTATAATTGTTATTATTTTAATTTGTAGGACAACCTTTCAATATATTATTAAATTTTAAATATATGGTCAAAAATTTCATTAATTCTCTCTAAAGTTAGTGGATACATACAAAAACGTTAGCAAAATGTTGACTACTGAAGGTTTACAAGAAGAATTCACATTGCATACTACCTCTTCTTGTAGCGTTATAAACTATTTTTAGGCTTTACCAACTTCTGAATAAACAAGTGTATACTAGGAAAAGATTACATTTTGCTAGTGTGGGAAAGATATGAAGCTACTATACTTGAAGAGATGACTAGACTACTCCTGCCCACTCAACTATGAGCCACTGAATTGCTCTGAATTATAAATCAAATCCTCTAGATCAGCCCTTCACTATCATTTCCAATCGTACTGCTTTCAAATAGGGTAATGATAGTTGTAGAGCACACTGCTCATGGCTGGAACCAAGTGACCTGAAGATTCTGGCTGACTGGGGTCCATCTGATTGCTGGACGGCTGTGGGGATCAGAAGTCACCTCTCCTATTACGCACTTTCACAGCACTGCACCGCTGCAGATAGCTGGGAAGTTTTGCTCTAAGCCACAGATAAACCTGACAAGTCAATATATAAGACCACAAATGTCAAAATGCTTTCAAATCAAGAAACAGAAATCCTAACTCTTAGCTTATTTGAACAAAAAAGAAATTTTCATATCATGCCCTAAAGAAGGAAGTGTTCAATATTAAGGCATTTTTTTTTTATTCTAATAAGAACAACTGGTGCAGCATGCTTTGTCATTCACATAGGGAAAGCAGACAGAAAATTGATGTTCCAACAATGAAACACAAGTTCATCGCTTGAGTCTGAGTAAACCAGATTAGGTCATCTGCCCACCAGAGAATCAATATCAATCTGGAAGCAATGCCATGAACAATCAAAGGTAGATCTGGGTTTCCTATTATCTTTGAGCTAACAAAGGGAAAGGGCTTGCTGTGATTGGTTGATCAAACAGGGCCATCTCCGCCCTTTGGAGTAAGATGAAGTTACCCTGATTAACCGATGCTGCGTGGGGGGAGGGTAGATCCTTGCACAAAATCAGGAATGCTTTTAGAAGAGGGAGCATGGATTGATGGGTAGACACTTAAAAGGTTCCTCTGCTACAAGATGAAAGGCAACGTCATGGTTTCTCTTGTGATGGCTCTGAAATTGAACACATCAAGTTTTCCTTTTTGATTTATCTTTCCTGCAAATAGATAAAAAAATAAAACCTCCAAGAGTTTATCCATATCCATGCTTTTCTACACTCAGTATCTCTTTGATTAGTTATTTTTAAGCTATATTTGATTTCCACATAAAATTATCATTTTGCAACTTCAAACACATGAAGACATTGTGTCTTTCTGTCCTTCCCTTAATGGGATTTTCCTTTCTTTTTTTTTAATCTTAAACTTCTCTTCCAAAATAAAGTGACTTTTACAAACTTATGACTTGTTAAATATGATGTCTTGATTAACATTACACTTTCTAGCACAATTTAAAACGTAAACATATACTATTTATAAGAAATGGGTAATATTGTTTCAACTTAACCTTGAAAGCACAGAAAAAAAAATTGAGAGTCTCAGTCCAATAGCAGCCAAAGGAGTTCAGAAATAGTAATCTTAGTGCCAGCCTGGCAGACACAATCTACACGGAACTTAATCAAAATAAGATTAAAAGTCCATAGCAATTTCCTTGAGTGGCCAGTCAAATATCCCCTATTACAGTCACAACCAGTCTGCCCCTGGGGCCTATTTCAGAAATAAATTGGTTTGTGGATGAGCTGATGCAGAAGAAGGAAAAAAAATAATGTTTTCTTGAGCGTGTACCCTAAATTTTATCGAGTAATACAGGAAAACGTCATTTTTTTTGTATTCTGAAATGTTCTTTTTTTCTGCTTTATATCTTCTTAAATTTTTAGTATTATATGAAATATTAGTTTTTGAAGGTTTATATAGGATTTAATAGGTGGCATTAAATATTTATTATGATAGCAACAGCAGTAACAAGGAGGTAATTGTTCAGAGAAGATTCTATTTTGTTATTTGAATATATGCACAAGTAATTTGCTAATATCGCTTAGGAATCACAAACATTGTATAATGCTAGAGAAATCTGAACGAGGCACCATTAATCTAGGAGCCTTAAAAAGAAACTTTCAATCTGAGGGATTCTTCTAGACATATTCTTTCATAGGAGCGTAGAATATTTCTAAATATATTATATCACTGACACTTCATATATGAGTGGAATGTCCCACTTTTGCTATTAAAAGTAATTGATCTGGATTTTTTGTATCAGTTAAAAATAGATTACTAACACCATACTATACAAAATGTTTTATGGGTTATTTTTGCATTACTTTTGCATGTACTGCCATATTTGGTTATCTCAAAAACTCACATACCTCCTGAAGTATGTATTCATATCACGGTTTTAATGAGAAGAAAACTGTGAATAATAGAAGTTAAAATATTTTTCTGAAGGGGATACAAGTATGTGATACAAATTACCCTAAAACTCAGGTTTTATTCTCAGTAAATGGCTTGGCACCATCTCAGAATTGCCTTATCTTAACCATCGTCTTTGTAAGTGCTTTGTTTTATTTACACAATATTCTCAAACTCAATTGTGCATGAGAATCACTATGGGTTCTTAACAGAAGATGAATACATTGCACAGAAATACCACTTTTGTGTTTCAGTGAACATACGGAATTTGCCTGTTTTGATCTTTCAAGTAATGACAGCCTTGGTCTTAAACCAATTTTGTCCTGTATAAATTCTACCCAGACACATAATAAAGGAACAGTTAGTTATATGATCTGTATAGAAATTCCCCTTCCTAACCTCAATTATTAACTACTTTTGTATTCTGAAATGGAAGTATCAGCATCATTTAAGTTGGCCTCATCAAGAAGATCATTACATAAAGGAGGGATTTGAGGAAATGAGACTTTATGTGGGTAGCATAGAAAATGTTACTGAGGAGATAAGGAGATGCTCAAGATAAAATTTACCCAGATTAAATGTTACATGAAACAAGACCCATTTTTACCCACTGCAGAAATAAATATGTTTAGTTCATCGTTATATGCTTAACAATAATAAAGTAGTAAAAGTTGACTACCCTTTCCCAATGATAAATAAAATTTTTAGATAAAAGTGGAAATGACCTGCTTACATTTACTATATGATTTCATGCATTAAGCTAAGACATATGGCTGTTTCTTTGCTTTCAAGGCAGGTTTAGCAACTCTCTCATTTGTACATTTTCCAATTGTTGTCAAACATTTTAATCTCGAGTAGAATACTTAATAAACATATCTACAAATAATTTTAAACCTCAAAGTTTCATAAAAATCAATCCTTCAATATTTAGATCTGAAAGGTAATATCTATATTTATTAAATTCCAAATTTGAACTTACTTCATTATTGTTTACTCCTACATTTTAATTCTTACCTTGGCGAAAGATGCTTCATGATATTATTATCAAGAAGTGCTTCAGTAGTAACTTACCTAGTTGTGTTGTTTTCATTTATCCATCCAAAAATACCTTTGAACTATTACTAAACGCGATTCAACTCAACAGTATTAATGGGTGATCATTACTGTACAAAGCAGTATGGTAGGTTCTGTGAGGAATACAAAATAAAGTACAACTTACCTACTGATCAAAATATTTGCAGTCGAATAGAGGAGAAGAAGCACTCTTATAAAGAAAAGCCATCTTAAAAGGCTATATTAAATACAATCCATTTTGACTGCCTTCAACTATATTTGCTAAACTGTGAATGTTTATTCTTAGGTTAGGTAATTATTTTCACTCATCACTTCGTCTGAGCGAGAGAATTGTTTTCTTTGTGTGAATTGTCAGCGCTATGCAATTGCACATACCTGTGTGTCTAGTCTGCAGAGGCTAATCATTGCATAATAGTTTTTATGCTTTTCGGTCTGAGGTTAGTGGGTGCTTTGAGGCAAAACTGAATGAGTTTCCAATAGCCAGTCCAAAATTACAAGGAATACAGACACAGGATGCTTGAGGTTATCCTCAAATGAAGTTAGATTTGAATTGCATCCAATATCCTTTATTACAATGTGTAGATGCTGAAAGCAAATACAACAGTTTCTCTTTGCCTCTGTGACTTGAGTTCACAGTGTTGGGTTTAAATATAACTTTTGTAATGTCTACTTCACTGAAGAAACTTGAAAAATTTTGAATCAGAACAGCAATTTTCTGTGATAACTTATTAGAGACTGGTTTGTGGTCAAAGCAGGGATCTCAATATAGTACCAATTGAAGAACAAAAAATTTATCAACTGGGATTCTCGTTATAAAGTATTTAAGTTGCTCAGGTTAAAACATATTATATTAGCATTAAATTAAAAGCATAAACATGTTAGAGAAGTAATAAAAATATCTTCAGAGAATAAACTGTTTTCAAGGATGCAAGTATTAAACATGCTACATCACTTGTATGATCACTACAAATAAAAACACATTACATTTGTGTCATTTTTAACCCATTAATACATACTCACAAATAATTTCTTATTATTTTAATAGGCAATTTTTGTGATTGTAGCCTAATGTAGTAAAAAGAACGTAGTCATTGGTTTCAGTCAGACACGTTTGGCTCTGACCTTGTTAACTTGCCAGCTATATAAACTTGATTAAATTATTTCATTTGAATAGCAGATTTTATTCTTATAGAGTAGTATATTGACTCCCCTTTAAAATGTACTAGTAGATTATAAACAGTCTTATGAAGTCCCTGGCGATATTTATCTATAAATAAATTAATGTTATTAGGTATCATTCTTAGGCTGATTCTGGTTTCAAAAGACATGAAAGAACTTCTGCACAGGGATTTATTTAAACAAACTAGTCTTTTCACTTATGTTGATTGGTTTCATTGTCAATTAGTCTGAATTACTAAGGATTACTGATTTACCATAGCATAAACTGCACCATCTTTCTGATGACTTCAAATTGTACAAAATTAGCCTTAGCCATGCCTCATCTATGCCAGAAGAATCCGGTTTTAATGAGCACCAGCCACAATATGAGTTAATTGTATCATGATAGAGACTTTATCAACAATGTCAGGGGAGAGGATATCACATATCTGCCAAGGAGAAACGCCGTTTCATTCTCTTAAAGATATTTTTTCTTATCAAATAATACTGAGTGAACACTAAGAACTGTGTGATTATCCACTTCTGTTTCTCTGATCATTTCTCTCAGTATTTCCCTCCCCATAGTCTAAGGAGGTAAAAACCACACATCCATCTGTTCTCAGCATAAACCTCCAATATTGCCCACCTTCTTCCTAACTCTCTACTTATAGACATTGTTTATGATTTACTGACAAAATAAAAACATTTAGCAGAGAATTTCACAATATTCCTACCCAGAGATCTACCACCCTCTTTACATGTGTACACGCCACCCTTGCGCACACATTGCCTTTCTTCTTCTTAGGATAGATCAGCTCTCCTGCTCTAATCCAAGATCTACCCTCCCACTTGTAATTGAGTAATACCCTCTCCTGCTCCATTCAAGGACTTCCTCTCTAAATTCTCTCTCTTTATTCTGAATTATAAGCTTTACTCTCCCTTGACCTCATGTCACCTTCTAACCCTCCAGCATTAACCCAATTCTCTTCCCTAGTCTTTTATCAAAAGGGTTTTCTATAGTCTCTTTCTCTACTTACTCTTCTAGTTTCTCTTAACACATTCTAGCGACTTTTTAAACTCTGCCACTTCACTAAAATTAATATTGATAAGATTACCAATACTCACCATTTTACCAAATTTACTAGCCAATTTTCGCTTTTCAGCATTTTTGATCTCCCTATAATATTTGGCAGAAATTATGGCTCTCTTCTTACAATTATTTCTTCACTGAACCACTCAGAGTCTACACTCTTCTCTTGTTGTTTTATGTCCATATCCACTCCTTCTGAGTCTCTTATTGGGGCTCTTTCTCCTCTGTGTGAACTATCTCTACATTCTGAAATGTTCCAGAAATAAATTATCGGGTGTTTTCTCTTACCTATGTGCATTCAACTTAGGTGAATTTGAGAGTCATTAGTTAATCTTTAACACTATAATTTAACTTATATTACAGATTGACTAATGAGTCTCAAGTGTATGCCCTCTCTAATGATATCCACTAGAAATTAGATGTAAAATAAACAGCTCATCATAATGTTTTACTCCCCAGTTCACTTCTTCGCATTCTTCATAAAATGGCACTAATGTTTAATTAATTGCTGAGTGAATGTAGTCTCATAAGAGTAAGGATTTTGTTAAAAGTGTGTATTACTTTACCCTTCATAAGTGAGAGCAATGCCTGAACAGAGCAGTTACTCATTAATGAAAACAAGAAGGTAAGTAGGCAGGAAGAAAAGAAGGATTATATTAAGTTGAATGAAGGGTTAAATGAAGACGGATTAGCTGAAACCAAGTTATGTAACATGTCTAATGAAGCACATTTGTTTACAGCTGTGAAACATTTCATCCAAAATTGGCCAACCACAAAATCTGCTTTCCATTCACTTTGTCTGTCTCCCTAAGTAAGTTCAGTATAAAATTAGTCAGTGGCTTGGATCTTTTGTTCTCTGGCTCTATTAGTGGAAGAGTCTTCTCTCTGTCATATTTCCAGCCCAAAGACCAATGGAAACTTTTTACACCCTTGAGGTCTGCATACACTTTAAAAAGTTCAAACATGAAATAGAGAAACTATCACACAAAAATACCGAAATGACTGAAAAATACATATAAACTGGGAAAGGTGAAATCTCACATGTTGTCTTCAGAAACTACTGCAGATATTTTTGTGTGTAAGTATGACAGACACTAATTGCATCAAGTACTAGTTGTAATTATGCCCTTTCCTCCAACAGCAGCTGTCCTGAATTGCCTGTCAGTTGACTATTAACCCTCTCAAAGTTATATTCCAAGACCTCAATTTGCCTTCATTTAAATGTCTTTTCCTGTGTAGAATTGTTCCATTAGAGAATAATTTAAAAAATACGTGTAGTCAAGATGATGTTCTCAATAATCTATATTTATTACATGCCACATCGTTTAGGTTTACATTTATCTTTTTTAGTAAACATCATTTACAAAGATATTTCTTAAAGTGAATTATGTCTCTAATTGCCTTTGTTTTCATTATAAGGAAGTCAATATGAAAAGATTAATGTTTTCAATTTTTTTAAAGTATGGTATTTCTAGATTTCTTTTAATCTATAGCTATCAGTTTATAGGTATTCAAACTTAGACCTTTTTAAATTCATACTTTTTCAAAATGTGTGACTATTTACTTTCTAGTTCAATTTTAAAACAAATTTACCATAAAATAGCAACATCTGTTTGTACAGACACTAACTCTAATTCTAAACTTCTCAGCAACTGGCAACAGGAAGCTCAGAGAAATTTTTTCCCTAAGAGTTTATAAAAATACGCAATCATTTGACATCACATACTGATTTTCACTTATTTTTCTAAGAACAATTATATAAAAGTTTTACTTTCAAGAGTAGCTCTTTGCCTTTTTCTTTAACCTTATTTTTCCTTTCTTTTTTTTCTCCTTGATTTAGAAATGGATTCTGTGTGAAGTAATAAAATATAAACATAGTCTATATTGCAAGGTATGGTTCTTTGTTAGCCAAAACATTGTCTCCTGAGGTTTTCCTTTCTGTAAAAATGAAAAGTGTTTTATTGAATGATAATTTCCCTAGAATTATCTAGAATGTACCAAAATCATGTGACCATTTGCACCTTCCAAAACTATAGAGTATTCTCTCTTGTATTACATTTATTCCTAGATGAATCACTTATTTCTCTGTGCATCAATGTCAAGTGAAATGATCTCCATATGAGATAATTAATTCCTCTGTTGTATTTTATTATATTTATGGATTTTTCTAAAACTAAATTGTTACTATAAGATAGTAAATAATAATGTAATAATGTAGACATAATAATGCAGAAAAATAAAGAGTGTACTGTAGTATGTGTGATAGAGTTGTTAAATAAATCCAAATATATGTGTGTATTTATTAAGACAATTGATGTCAATCTCAGCTATAACTCGTATAAAGCAAAGGGCACTGCCATGCACATCTACAATTATCACTGCCACTCCGACCAATCTTACAGCTGAGTTGATTGCAAAATGAAGAGTTTCTGAGAGTGAAATTTGTGGAATCAAGAAAAAACAATCAGGGGCCAGCCTGGTGGTGCAGTGGTTAGGTTCACACATTCTGCTTCAGTGGCCTGGGGGTGTTCGCCAGTTTGGATGTGGGGTGCGGACCTATGCACCGCATGTCAAGCCATGCTGTGGCAAGCACCCCACATATGAAATGGAGGAAGATGGGTACAGGTGTTACCTCAGGTCCAGGCTTCCTCAACAAAAAGAGGAGGATTTGTGGAGGTGGATGTTAGCTCAGGGCTAATCTTCCTCAAAAAAAAAAAAAAAAAAATCAAATACACAAGCACTATTCAACAAATTCTTGCCTATTCCTCCAATAACCACTTTACTTTCTATGTAATTTTTCTCTTTTCACAAATTTCCTGTTCTTTTACTTTTTTTAATCTCAAAAAATAAAGTATGATTTAAAAAATGGCAAATATCGATTTCAGGTGAATGGAAACAAAATCACACTCGTTTTAATTGTTAGGATTTTTTTTAAGCCTGAGGAAACGTTTAAGTGAAAATAAGATCTAAGAATGATGGAAATGTCTTTGGTATTTTTCTATTTTCTCCTTTCTTGAAAGCTTCGACATAAAACATTTCTGTTATTATCTAGTTGTTATTCTTCCATTAGTTAATCTGCTATGTTAAAGTGAAGATATTTGATAACTGAAGGATTGAAAAATCAAATATCATCATCATTGGGTACTCTAATGAATATTCATCTCTAATATCAGGCATAGTAAATATATATGGCTTTCTTTAAAGAAAAAAATTTGTTTGTTATTTGTATGTACCTTTGAGTGTCTAAATTTCTCAAGAGAGAATGACTGTTCCAAAGGAAGGCTGTGCCGCATCTTGATAGACTCCTGTGGTTAAATAAAGCAATGGTAGGCAGGCAAACTGTGGTACAGTTGGCGCCTTTGGGCACTTGCTGCAATTAATTGCCAAAAAAAATACGTCACCCCATCAGTCTCTCAGTTTCCTACTTCGGTTTTTAATCTCTGCTTTTTTCTTGACTTCTACAATTTTCCGTTTTTTGTAATATTATTATATATCTCCTTCATGTCTGCATCCAACGTAGGAACTCGTCTCAGTCTCTGCTCAACAGCTGCCCCGGTTTCCCCGGCTCCGGGCAGGGCATGTCTCGGGCTAGCTCTCTCTCACATGCTCGCCCATTTCCTCTCCCACTGCTTATTTGTACGGCAAAAGTTGGTTGTTTTGTTCCCAAATAGATTTATGTCTGACACAGTTGTTACTGTAGCCAGATAATTTAAATAACTATTATGCAAAACAGTGATAAATGAGTAGGAAAGTGAAAAAAAATGATTTCTCAGAAAACAGAATGGTTCTGAGAGAACTGATAAACTCAAACTACTAAAAGATGCTGACAAATTGAATTTATGAGTCAGACTTCTGTAAGATTTTGTAGGGGAGGTTATCTGCACAATTGATTCATTTTTATGTGCCTTGAACTAATTGGTCCATTTCAAAAAAGCAAAAGTATACATTATGCCAGAAGAAATAATGCTGACAAATCAAATTCGACAGTACATTGAGCGAATCATACAATATCATCAAGTGGGATATAGTCCAGAGATGTAAGGATGTTTCAACATGCACAGATCAATTAATGTGACTACCACACTAATAAAATGAAGAATAAATATCACATGATCATCTCAACAGATGCAGATAAAGTATTTGGCAAAAGTCAACATCCTCTGGTGATAAAAATTCTCAATAATTGTGTATAGAGGAAATGTAACTTAACATAATAAAGGCATATGTGAGAAGCTCACAGCTAAAAATCACACTCAATAGTGAAAAAATGCAGGCTTTTTCTCTAAGATCAGGAACAAGACAAGAATGCCTACTCTTGCCGCTTTTATTCAACAGAGTATTAAAACTCCTCGCCAGAGCAACTAGGCAAGAGAAAGAAATAAAAAGTATCCATATTGGAAAGGAAAAAGTAAAACTGTCTGTATTTGCAGATGACATGATATTATATATATAGAAAACCCTAAAAACTCCATCAAAAATCTGTTAAAACTAATAAACAAATTCCGTAAAGTTACAGGATATAAAATGAATATACAAAAATCAATTGCATTTCTAAACACTAACAATGAACTATCAGAAAAAGAAATTAACAAAATCTCATTTATGATAGCATGAAAAACAATAAAACATCTAGGAATAAATTTAACTGAGGAGGCGAAACATCTATACCCTGAAAACTATGTAATATTGATGAAAGAAATTGAAGAAGACACAAATAAATGAAAAGGTATTCCATGCTCATGAATTGGAAGAATTAATATTGTTAAAATGGCTATACTACTCAAATCAATCTACAGGTTTAATGCAACGCCTGTCAAAATTCCAATGGCATTTTTCACAGAAATAGGAAAGCAATCATAAAATTTGTATGGAACCACAAAAGACTCCAAATAGTCAAATTAATCTTGGGAAAGATGAACAAAGCTGGAGGCATCACACCTCTGATTTCAAACTATATTAACGAGCTATACTAATCAAAGAGTATGATATTGGCATGAAAACAGACACATTGATCAATGGAACAGAATAGGGAGGCCAGAAATAAACTCACGCGTATGGTCAATTAATTTATGCCAAAGGTGCCAGGAATATACAGTGAAGAAAGGACAGTCTCTTCAGTAAATGCTGTTAGGAAAACTGATAGCTCCACTCAAGGAATGAAACTGGACTCTAATCTTACATGATTCACAAAAGTAAACTTGAAATGGATGAAAGATTTGAATGCAAAACCTGAAACCACAAAATCCCTGGAAGAAAACATAGGTGTTAAGCTACTTGACATTGGTCTTCACAATGCTCTTTTTGAATATGACAACAAAAGGAAAAGCAACAAAAACAAAAGCAAACAAATGAGACTACATCAAACCAAAAAGCTTCTGCATAACAAAGGAAATCAGCAACAAAATGAAAAGGCAGCCTATGGAATGGGAGAGAATATTTGAAAATCATGACTCTGATAAGGGGTTAATATCCAAAATATATAAAGAATTCTTACAACTCAGAAAAAAAAAAGAATCTGATTTAAAAATGGACAGAGAAACTGCATAGATACTTTCACAAAGAAGACACAAATGGACAACAGGTACATGAAAAAGTGCTCAGCATCACTTGATGTTGCATCAGGGACGACGCAAGTCAAACCCATAATGAGATATCACCTCCCACCTCTCAGAATGGCTATAAGAAAAAAGACAGGAGCTAACACTTCTTGGTGAAGATGTGGAGCAAAGGGAACCCTTGTGCACTGTTAGCAGGAATGTACATTGGTGCAGCCACTATGGAAAACAATATAGAAATTCCTCAAAAAATTAAAAATATGACTGCCATATGACCCAGCAATCCCACTTGTGAGTCTATAGCCAAAGGAAATAAAAATAGGATCTCAAAGAGATATCAGCACTCCCAATTTTGTTGCAGCATTATTCACAATAGCCAAAACATGGAAACAACCTGAGTGTCCATTAATGAAGAAATCAAATCCTGTCATTTGCTGCAACACAAATGAACCCTGAGGGCATTATGCTAAGTGAAATAAACCAGACAAAGACAAATATTGCGTGGTGTTGTTTATGTGCGGAATCTAAAAAACAATGGTTAAACTCACAGAAATAGAGTAAATTGAAAAGTGATTAAGCCCTTGCCAGGGGATGGGGGAGTGGAGAACTCAGAAGAGGTTGGCAAAAGGGTCAAACTTTTAGCTATAAGATGAATAAGGTCTGAGGATCTAACGTATTACATTATGGCTGTAGTTGATAACACTGTATTGTATAACTGAAATTTGCCAAGAGAGTAGAACTGGAAAAAAAAAAGAAAAAAATCCATATGCAAAGTTAAGACCTAATTTCTCCCATAGGATAATTGGCAAGGATATGTTCATTTATGTACTTAAAGTTAAAAGAAATTCTTTAGGATATAGCTATGTAATTTGTCTTTGAAAGAGTTATCTTTGGTAGAATGCTTGAAGAAAGGAGCTTCTTTTTTTCATGTGACTCTCTTTTATCCATGCTAAAACAATATCTTCCTTTCCTTCCTTTTCAGACTCCTTCCTCCCTTATTCCTACCCTGTAAGGGCCAGAGAGAACAGAGAGATTGGATAAAATTTGAGAGCAAACTGAGAATTAATAAAAATTCTATCCTGATGTCCCGTTGCTATTTGCCCCGCCAGAAGCAGGACTGAGTTGGGAATGCAGCATATCTTTAACTGGATAAGAGATACCATATTTGATATTCAAATGGACCACACAAAGGGGTCACAACACCATTATTATAATCTCTTGGTATATCCTACATTGATAATGTAGCACTTATTATTTTGGGTTTTTAGGGCTCTTGCTGAAATTCTGAGAGTGAATCAAAAGGTCACATTTAACATCCAGTTAATTCAGTATTATTTTTAATAATTTATTCTTTACCTATAGTTAATCATAGGAAGCCATTTACCAGATCCTGCTGTGTCAGCAAGAAGGCCTCTGCAATAATAAGTAGGTAATGGCTATCAGAGCTAAAGATATTACTGACACTTGTGCAATTACTTTAGAAATTTGGCAATGATTTGTAATTAAACTATATCCTGTTTTACAAGAAAATATGTGGTACAACAATAATGTACACAAAGCATTAATGTCTGTCTCAAATTTTCTAAATAGGGAACTAGCCTTATAATGGTTAACTCAGAATTGGTCACAGTTTTGATTTGAGAAACTAGCCTGAATCTCTTTTCTTAGTGCTAGCGTCACAAGCCTTGTGTAACAACCACAGACTTTGAATTAGCGATAAGCAACCATTTGGCCCTGTCCAAAATGTCCATAGACATTTGGTTCATAAGACATTTAGTCCATGCCAAAATGACGTAACATGATCTGACATTTAAAAGCTAACAAAGACACTTTATTTAAAAAAATTGAGTTTTTCAAAATAAAATAATATACAAATATATAATACATCCGTGATATAAATGTATTTTATATATATATATATATTATATATTCAGAGAGAGAGAGTATACAAATTCTGAATCCCTTATCGTAATGGTGCTGGCAAGCATAACCTTGTAATTCAATAGGATATATCTGCACAAAGCTACGATTAATTTATTTTTACCAAGCAAGGCAAGTAGATTCTTGTTAATGTCTATGGAGAAAATTAATCACTCTCAAAGAACTGCTTGTAAATAAGTAATTTTGTTATCTGAAAACTAAGAAAAAGTACTGTTATCATCTTATTTATCATATTGTATTGACAGTACATGCCCATGCTTCTCTCTCCTCCACTACACTGTGAGTTTAAGGTTAGGAAAAAAGAAATTTTTATCTTAGCATTTCCAGGACCAACCACAATATCTGGTACTTAAAGTGTTCAATAAATATTCATTGAACTTAACTGAATCTGACGTAAAAACAAATATTGGTTTGGGGATACGATGTTTCTTTCGAGATTATTTGCTTGGTAAAAATTAATAGGGCCAGGTTGTGTCATCCTATGAAACATTAGTATGCTGTATTGATATTTCACTAAGTTATGTGGTTTATACTGTAAGATTTCTTGGATGTCTCCACATACAGATTCCGGGCACTAACAAATCTGTAGAAACTCGTGAGCTTAATACATTTTCATGGAGTTTTCTAATATAGCATAAATATTTTTCAATTGGCTCTACAAATCATTTATTGTTAAATATTATTTTTACAGCTGGCTTAGAGAAAAAAACTAGATGTGACAAGGTGAGATATATACCAACAGGAAATCACAGGGTTTGGTTTTGGAAATCTTCCCTGAAAATTAAGCAAAATAATCACATTCTGCACAAAACTAAATTAATAAAAGTGATATATGTAGTAGCCAACAAACCTCATTAATAAAAAAGGAGGCAATTAGAAGGATAAAATTTGGTCAGAATTTTTTTTTCTGAAATATAAAATACAGAAACTAGAATAATTCAATTTATGTAAGTATTATTAATTCATTTCCTCAAAAATATTTCCTTGAGTTTGAACCCTTTGCAATTTGTTCTATAGGAAAAAAAATGAAATATCACTATGCTTGAAATATTTAGAGAAGTTGAGCTATTTTTCAAATTTTATATTTATTAGAATTTTATAATCAAAAGAAAATGTCAGTTATTTAAGTGAGAATTAATTAATGCTTAAGCTTTATATGAAAATTCTTGGCACAAACTACTGTGCCCGTTAACCGTTGAATGGCTGTTTTTACCTGTGTATACTTACATAGATTGATAGATAAAACTGTACCTCTTATAAAAAAATGAATACCTTTATTAATTCTACCAAGGGATACTATTCTTCCCTTCAGATAATAATATGCAGAAATTTTTCCAACAGTCATTTTATTGAGCTATATTTTATATATAATAATTAACATCTTAAGTATACAGTTTCATACATTTTGATAAACTGATGTTCTTAGCACACTACCACTCCTGTCCAGAAAATAGCCTTGTGCTTATTCAAGCTACTCTCCTCTTCCACTTCAGAGGCAAACTGTCTTACGGTTTCTATCATCTAATAATTAGAATTCCTAGAGGATGTGGGTGGGGTGTGTGTGTGTCTGGTTTCTTGTGCTTAGCGGAGGGTATTTGAGATTTACTCAACTGGTTGGATCATTAGTTACTTTTTCTTTATTATTTCTGAGCTGTCTATGTATGTGACAGAAGTTCCTCTCTTAATGGATATTTCAGTTGCTTTCAGCATTGGTTTTTACAGATCCAAGCTGTTATGAGCATTCTCAAGAAAGTCTGTGTAAATATGTATTTTTATTTCTGTTGATTAATTTCTAGGAGTCAATTCTGTATGTTATCAGGTAGGTGTATGTTTAGTTAAGAAACAATCTAATTCTTTTCTAAAATGGTTGTGACATTTTAGACTCTTACTAAAAAGATACACAACTCCTACTTTCCCCACATATTTGCCTGTATTGGTATTGCCATTTTTTTCTTTTAATACTAGTTCTTTTAATGGTGTGAAATGGAATCTTAAAGCATTTTTGTATGCATTTTCACCTTATCTAATGCTATTGAGTATCTTTTCATATTTTCATAGGCCACTAGTATGTCTTATTTTTTGAAGTATCTGTTTAAGAGTTTTGCACATATTTAGCAGGTTGCAAGAGTACTTTGTATACTCTGAACATCAATAATTTGTCATGCATATCTAAAATAATTTCTCCCAGACTATAGCTTAAAATTTTCTTCACTTGTGTTTTGCAATTAGATTGGGACAAAATTTTAATTAAATGTATAATTTATCAATTTTTACTCATGATTAGTGTTTTCTCTATTCTAAAATATTTCCCCTACCCGAAGAGCACAAGGATGTTGTTTGACGTTTTCTATTACAAGCTTTCTAAATTTAACTTTTTCATTTATTCCTAGATTCAATATATTGAATTAATTTGTGTGTATTGAGTGAAATAAGAACTGATGCATGTATTTTTTTCATATAAGAATGTACTTATTTCAGAAACATTTGTTACTATCCTCCCTTGAAATGCCTAGATGTCTTTGTAAAAAGTTCATTGGTTGTATATGTGTGGGCCTAATTGTGAACTCATCTCTAACTTTGTAATGTCTATGTCACAATGTTTTGATTGCTGCAGCTTTGTAAAAAGCCTGCAAATTTGTTCCTTTTTTTCAAAATTATGTTGACAAGTCTAGGTCCTTTTCCAAATTAGTTTTAGAAATAACTTGTCAATTTATCCCAAAAAGTTAGCTAGAATTTACTATAAAATTATAATCTATAAATTGCACACTATAGATTTCATTGAGTCTAAAAACTAATTTCCAGAGAATTAACATTGAACAATATTGAATCTTCCAATCCATGAATGTGGTAGATCTTTAAATTATTTAGGCTGTCTTTAACTTCTTGCTACAGTAAAATTTATAATTTTTAGTGTAGAAGTCTTCTATATGTTTCTTTAAAATTTTAAGTATTCTATGATTTCGATGTCATTAAAAATTGTGTTTAAAAATGTATTCTCAATTGTTTATTTCTAATATGTAGATATTCAATTAATTTTTGCATATTGTATTTTGTATATTGACCTTATCATGAAACATTATTAAATTTGCTCCTTATTGTTCATACATTTTTTTAAACTGATGAATTAGGATTTTGTACATATGCAATATATGGACTGTGAATAAAGATAGTTTTACTTCTTACCCTCCAATTTTCTTGCTTTCCTTTCTTATTCTATTGTGTTGTCTTACATTGTGACTGCAATATTAATTAGATTTTTAATAGGTACATTTTATCAGATTGAAAAAGTTTCATATATCTCCGTTCATTAAGTTTTTATCATAAATTGGAATGTGAATTTTATTAAATAATTTTCTCCATTTTTGAGATGATAGGATTTGATATTTCTTCATTATTCTCACTGATTGATTTTCAAGTATTAGAACAACCCAGAACATTCCTAGGATAAACTACAATTGGTATGGGGAAATTTATCCTCCCTGGTTTTCCAAGTGCTCCTGCAAACAGTCTTTCAAGCTTCTTTACGTAGGGTGAGATCTGCGGCTATTTGCCTAGTTAATTGTTCTGTCTGAAAAGATAATCAAACTGATTTTATAGTTACAGCCACAGACGAGGTCCCTAGGTCAAACCTCATGGTGCCAGGAAGACTGGAGCAGCGATCGTCCTAGGGATTCATGTCTCAAGGAGGGAGGAAGCTTGGTGCCTAGGAGTCTCTGTCACTTGGCTCTTATAGAGGTTTTATTTACAAACTAAAAGGTTAGAGCAAGAAGGAGATTCTTTCAGGAGGGAAGGGGAAAAGCTGCCTCCTTCCTCTTATTAGCAGAGAAAAATTATTTTCTTTGTCCCTCGTCTATGGGTGCCTATATCCTCACTTAGCTCAGCTGACATGGATCTCATGGTATTTCTGTACGGGTCAGGACTAGAGCAAAGAGGGCATCTATATACTTATCAAGAAATCTGACCCTGCTCAGAACACTGCATGCTCAGGGAGGATAATACTAGCAAAGAAGAATACTAAAAACCTAACAGTTGGTCATGGTGTACTAAACAGTTTAATATATTGTCGATTTTCACTATCTAATATCTTATTCAGGGTTTGAAGTTTATGCTGATGAATCACACTGATTTGTAATTTTCCTTCTTTGTCTTGTCAAGTTTTTGGTATCGTGGTCATCTTGGTTATGCTGAATTCAAAATGCACTGGGTAGATTTTTTTCCCCCTATCTACTTTGTTTGAGTTTATTTGACAATTGTATTATTCCTTCTGAAATAGTTGATATAATTGATTAGTGAGGCTTTCTGACTCAGTATTTGTTGTTGACAATGTTTGTTTTATTTTTGAGATAGGAGAGATCTTAGAGACAAAAAAGGCATCGGATTTGGAGAAGGAAGAAACCTAAATATGAAAGCAGGGAGATATCATTAAGCTAAAAGATGAAGAGGCCTCCTTTTGTCATGATAAAACTGTGTTCAATTGGCAAGGTGAGTCTTGGAACATGAATAAGATCCACAGAGCACAGCCCCAGGTAATTGGCAAAATCAGGAGGAACAGGGAACAGCGATGCTTGAAGACAAGGAAACGTTCAACTTCACAGCTGGTCGCCTCCTCCTAATCACTGGAGATAAGCTACAGTTAACAGAAAAAACTTTCACGCAAAAAGTCAAAAGTCGTCAAACTTTTAAGAAAACCAAGAAAGAGAAACACAAAGCTCAGCAAACAGAACTAATATCCAAGGAATCAGAATTAATACAGGAAATAACAATCTTTTAGGAGTGTAATTTCTCTTTACAGAGATGCACGAGAAGGTTGCAAATGTTAAAAAAAAAAGAAAGCCTAATAAGAGCATTTTGTAACAGAGATAACATGAGCTTATTTGACTAATAAACCCAAGTGGAACAAAAGTTGTATCTCTGCACTATACTTAATGCTGATAACGCTGAAGACATACCTATTCTAGTTAAACCAACAAATTTAAGCTAGCTTTTATTTACTGACGATTATCCCAGATGACCTAAACTTGTAAAGCATTTGGGTTAGTTTCTATTATATTTCTGAGAATTTAGAAATATTTAATTTGATAAGCACTTATTTTTCCTTAAGCCAATTAAACAGAGCTTTTTTGAAACCAATTAATTTTGTCAATTCCATCCAGAGGTAGAAAATATCACATATATGTCACATACATCCTTTGACGTGTAAACATACAGACAGATACAAACAGAAATTTTATAGCTTTTGTTCTAAAATTTTAGCCACGAATCAGATGCAACAATACAAAATTCACTGTTTTTTTTTTTTTTTTTTATGAAGAAGATTAGCCCTGAGCTAACTACTGCCAGTCCTCCTCTTTTTTGCTAAGGAAGCCTGACCCTGAGCTGACATCTGTGCCCATCTTCCTCTACTTTATATGTGGGACGCCTACCACAGCATGGCGTGCCAAGCGGTGCCATGTCCACACCTGGGATCCGAACCAGCGAACTCCAGGCCGCTGAGAAGTGGAACGTGCGCACTTAATTGCTGCGCCACCAGGCCGGCCCCCAAAATTCACTAGTTTATAAATAACAGTTGAATTCAAATTGTGTTTCTGGCAGTTAAAATAAGTGAAGTTTACCCACTCTGATGGCTAAAGCTTTTCACTAGTATTTGTGGAGAAAACTTTTAAGATTTCTATTTGCCCTTGACAGGTCATATTATAAAGGCTGTGGACTAGATTCTGGGCAAGGGAGTTTTTATAGTAGTTTATATTTTAGAAAGCCTTTCACCCACTTTTCCCCCTTCAGTCTTAGGGGATTGTGGGCAGAGTGTTAGTTATCTCCCAGGGAGTTTACATTTCAAAGACATGGTAAGATTTATATTTCAAAAGACAGAGAAAGAATGTAAGTTTTCTTCTGGGAGTTTTGGGGTATATTTGTCTATTATCAGAAGCCTAGGGTAATTACTATTTAAATTTTTCCTTCTTTTTAGAATAATTCTGTTCCAATGTTTTGATCTTTTACAATATCTGCAAGCATTTTGACATGAATAAGGGAGGTCGGGGGTTGGTAAAGATAGGTGGACTTAGAATTATTTCTAGAGTTGCGTTTATGGTTTTGTAAAGACTCTGATTTGTAAGACAAGCACAGTTATTTTTAATTCCTCAAAGAATTGGGTTCCAGCCTGAATGATATAAAGGGGCTGACTGCCCACTCAGTTACATGATCTTTAATTTATTTCTTTATATCAGGGAGAAGATTTCCTACTACGATGGAAATAAAAAGATTTCTATGTTTTAGAGCTTCAGGGTTTACTTCAGTGTGCCTTTTAAAATGTCTGTATAGAGCATTCAGCATAGGCCTTCTAAAGTCCTTCTTTTTTCTGAGTTTACCTTTCAACATTGGACCAATTCACCCTAGCAGGGAAAGAGTTTACTATTGTTTCTATCAGCCCCTGAACATTAGCTTCTGGGTAATCCATTTCCTGGTCATTTGTAGGAAGACCTGGGAGAAATTCTGGTCATCTGTTTCCTCTGTGAGGGAGTTTGCCCAGGGTCTGACTTGTCTGTTAACTACAATATAGTCATGGATGAGAAGGACACCCCTTAGCATCCAATCAAAGTCCCTGAGAGTGGGGCTGTAAATGGCCACTAATCTTTCTAACTCTTCTGTAAATTTGGTAGGATCTTGTAAAAGTGGAGGTAAAAGGCCTTTATAATTTAATGTATCTGATGCTTCCAGGAGACCTGCAGTGAGAGTCCAGGATACATCTGGAAGATCATTGTATAGGAAGGCCTGAAGCTGGTAGAGCCTGATCATAGAAACTTGGAAAGTAGGAGTTGTTAAGGGACAGCAAAGTGAGCTCCACAGCCTTTCCTGGGTACTGCTGTAAAATTTACTTCCTGGCCTTCAGCATTTATAGGAGCAATCTGTATACTGGGCCTGGAGATCCGGGCAAAAAGCTCCCTGTAAATCTTGTAGGGAAAGGGAAGTTAGATCAGGCAGCTGGGAATTTAAGGACATTTCTGGGGAAGTTAGAGAAGTTTTGGGAGCTAAGGGAATTTGCTGAGGAGATGGGGCTAGATTTTGTGAAAGGAAATTTACACTGAATGTGGACTTTAATTTCTGCTCTTTCATGTTGTTCATGGAGTCCCTAAGTTGAGACATTATAGTCTACCTTTGTGTCCTCTTTAATTTGGTGTTTTTATAGATAACAATAGGACAATCGTTTAAGATGAGAGCTCTCTCAAATTTTTTCCAAATATGAAAGTTTTCCCAATTCAAGGGATCCATTGTCTGGCCATTGATTAGTAGCATCTTCCATGATATATCAATCTCATAGTGACTCAAACCATTAAACTTGGCTAAGCGTGGTTATGGCTTAACCATGGATGCAAGAGGTATCCCCAAAAGAGGGTGAAAAGGATGCAGCTCTCACAAGATCCAGAAAGTTTACTCCCAGAGCTAGCCTAGGATAGCAAAGAACTTTGTTGTCACAAGCAATAAGAATGGTGTCTCCAGTTTTGCCCACGAGAACATGAGATGCCTCCAGTCACAATCTTGTTAATCTGCAGCACTGGGCAGGTGCTACTGGAATGGGGCTTTCCCAGCACTAAATGCTGAGACTTTTCCAGTACTAATGAGACAATGAAGCTTGAGATGACAAAGGCCCTTTATGGATTAGGAACCCTTAAGAGAACTCTGCTGAAAGCTGGCGTGGTCAGACAAAGAGAATGCTGCTTGTCACTTTGTGTCTCAAATCCCCAGCCTGTTTGACTGACCACCAGTTGCAAACTAACATTTGCACCTTCTGGCTGGCAGAGGCCAGAGAAAGCATTCTCACTGATCACAAAGCCAAGCTCCCAGGACATAGAACAAGACAAAAGGAAAATCTCATCTGGTTTTAATAAAAGGAGCTCACAGTAAAGTTTGTCTAAATAGACCTTGGTCTGGTGAGAACCATCAACTCATCAGTCTGTCAGACTAGCTTGAACAACAGACTTATAGGACCTATGCCTGCATTCTACCCTACTGTTTTCTTCCTTCTGATAAATGAGACAAAAGAAAACAATGACCATCTCAGGGAGAAAAGGGATCAATAGAAAACAAGAGTACTCATAACAAAATCTTTACCAGAGCCACTTTACCTAGGGAACAAGTTTACACAAATATTTTCTCCTGCTAATCTAAATTTAGAAAAGGAAAAGTACTCTCACTACTTTTGCTTTCACTGGGCCTTGCAGACAGAGATCCAGGAGACTGGTGTGGTAAGAATTCCTACCTTCTGCCAGGTCTTGTCAGAGGTCTCAAGATCTCTCAGCAGCAGCAGCTCCAGAACAAGCAGTGTGTAGTCAGTGGAGAGCCCAATGTGGGCCCAAACTGTAGAAAAACTTTCCTTACTTCTCCTCCAGATTCTTTGGCTGGTCTAACAATCAAATCGACATAAGACAGATTAACAGGAGAGAAACACATTTAATTTCATATGTATGGGAGACTCATAAAAGTATGAGACTCAAAGAGTGACAAAAGCAGGAAGATTTGACAACTTTTAGACAAAGAAGCAATATTTGTGAAGAATTGACAAGACAAAGGGCTTTGAGCTTAGAGTAGTAAAGTAGTGAAGAAGTAACAAGTTTTGTTTCTACAGCCTTCTGGGCCCCAAATTTTCTGTCTCTGGTGATAAGGATGCCTTCTACCCTCCTGGCACAAGCAGAGTACCTTTCACTCTGGAGATTTATCTCCTGCTTTCAGGGAGACAAAGGGCAGTCAGAGTATCCTTCTTGTACCAGATATTTCTCAAGTACCTTTAATTCAAAATAATTAATATGCCAAAGTGGAGTATTTTGGAGTAAAATATTCTGAACTCCTACATTTGAAATTTGGATACAGTCTTTGGACTCAACAATATATAGAATACTAGGTTAAAATTGACTCCATTTTCCTACACTGAACATAATAAACATATTGACTAAGTCCTCATCAAGTTTAAGATTAAATTTAAATATCTATATAGGAATCAGTTTTTCATTCATTGATAAATTCAGATTTTGGTTCCTGTATGTGAGCTGTTTCAAAGGCTATGTTTTGGGTTTATGTCGTTCAGTGAATAAAAAGTTACAATTAGACAAGATGAGTAAATTCTAGATGTCTGCTCCATAACGCAGTGCCTATAATTAACAATATGGTGTTCTGCACTAAAAAGTTTGTTGAGAGGGTAGATTTCATGTTAAGTAATCTTACTACTCACACACACAAAGCAAAAGGACGCACAAGAACTTTTAGAGGTGGAGGGTGTGTTTATTACTTTAGTTGTTGTGATAGTGTTTGCCTATGTCCAAACTTATCAAATTATATACATTAAATATATGAAGTTTTTTGTATATCAATTATACCTCAAGAAAACTGTAAAAAATTAATTGACAGTGCATGTTACAAAACCGAGTAAAACAGCATCATCACTACGTGGTATAAAAGTGGGATAAGTAGAGCAGATGGTAAGAAGAATTCTTGAGTTTTAACCAGTCTTCTTACCATGTACAGGATGAAGATAAACTTTGTTTTACTTAAGTTCTTCACTATATTCCCTCTCGCTTAAATTGTGATGCCCCCAAATAAACCGTATTTTGTATCTTCTAGAAATAAAGCATAAAGAAAAGATGACACAACAAACAAAACACGGAAGAACACAATTTTTGGCCTTAAAATAGAAGAAATAGCAAAAGTACAAATAAAAATAACTTTAAACAGTATGGTAAATTTATAAATCAGAAAAACTAGTTATTTTGGAGAGAATAAATGGGTAAGGGGTTATATTTTAATTAGATTAAGATTAAATTAATTAGGGGCCGGCCCGATGGTGCAGCAGTTAAGTGCACACGTTCTGCTTCGGAGGCCCGGGGTTCGCTGGTTCGGATCCCGGGTGCAGAAAAAGCACCCCTTAGCAAGCCATGCTGTGGTAGGCATCCCACATATAAAGTAGAGGAAGATGGGCATGGATGTTAGCTCAGGGCCAGTCTTCCTCAGCAAAAAGAGGAGGATTGGCAGCAGATGTTAGCTCAGGGCTAATCTTCCTCAAAAACAAAAAAAAAAACCCAAAAAACAAACAAACAAAAAGACTAAATTAATTATATTAAGCCTCTGAGAGAGTCTTATTTGGGCTGAAAAACTATAGATGAGAGGGGAAGAGTGTGGCACTGAATTGGCCAGAGGTGGGACAGAAGTCTGTACAAGAGCTCACTGAGGAACAGAGTAGTAAATAAATGGCTTCATAATGAGAATTTGTATTGATCCAATTCTGGAAAAAATATGCAGGATTTGGATGGAGAAAGGGCAAGAGGGAGGGCTTCCCAGACTAGATCAATAATGTTAACAGCATCAATCTGCCATAGGTATTCTTAAATAAAAGTATTTGTTCAGCTTTCAATTTCATTTATCAAGTAATTTTCTACTCACTTAATGTTAAACCCTGCCAACCAACTGGTCTCCCTCAAGTTCATCACATTCACTTTTGATTCCCTCTTAACCCATTAAGACAGCTTCTAACACTGTGTGTTTAAATTTCTGACACAACTTCACTGTGGTCAGGCAGGCGGTGAGGCCAGTCAGGCAAGTACACCTCCTCTCCTTTTTATGGCTTTGAAATATCTTTTGTCTAGAAGGACGTATTATTATAAAAAGATCTATTTGGCAATTTATAGTTTGCTTTTTATCTATTCAATTTTTCCCTGGTATTCTTAGAACAGAAAAGGGAACCTTTTAAGAATAATAACATGCCAATTACCTTTAATTACTCTCTAGCTCTTTCAGTTAAAAAAAAAAATCTCATTTTAGGTTTAGTTTGTGTCTGAATAGAACGTTTCATATCTGAGACCCTTAATGGAAAGGTTTTTCTATTTTCCACGATGTTCTTTTCTATTTAATGCATTCTCGAAATTCAAAACATTATTTAGAGTGCTATCCATCTACCTGATCAACTTGAAAAGATGGAAAAGCACATAAGTAAAGCATACTATTTATTTATATTTTATTTTGATAATGGTTCCATTTTCACAATCAAATAAATATCGACTGTAAAGTATATATTTTCAAATCTGTCTGTTTCATACAATACATTTTATGGAAGTTGGAATAAACCAGTGATGTAAGCAAGGTGGAGAGTAAAATTATGTATATTATTTCATTACATATATTATTTTATTATTTATATTATTTTATATCTTATCCTTTTAAGTAAAATAATGTAACAAATAGAAAACTTTATCAAGTTTGGAGAGCTAGAAAGAAAGAAAAAAATGGAGGATAAAATAAAAAAGAACTGGGAATTTTACCATTTCTCGCAAATGTTTTGGGAATATTGAACCCTAGCCCATAACTTTTATATTATACATTTCATTTGCATCCAAAATACAGTAAATATTTTTAAAAGCAATAATGTAAACTTTGGGTTTAAGAAGTACGTGGCTTAAAATGTAAAATATATGTTATTTGATCAATGCAGGAAATGGACAGCTTTTTTGCAGTTAAGAATTCCGATAAATTATTTTTTAAAAATTAAAGAAAGAGTAAAATTTCTGAAGCTTATTGTCTTAGTCAGCTCAGACAGACTAAGACTATACTCTGGGGGGCTTAAACAGCAGAAATTTATTTCTCACAGCTCTGGAGGCTGAGAAGTCCAAGATGAAGGTGCCACCAGATTCAGTTTTTGGGTAGGACTCATTTGCTAGTTTGCAGACTGCTGTCTTCTTTTTGTCTGTTGAATGGTAGGAAGAAATTATTTCACTCTGGTGTCTTCTGGTGAGGACATTAATCCCATTCATGAGGGTTCCACTATCATGACCTAATTACCTCCCAAATGCACCCCCTCCAAATGCCATCGTATAGGGGATTGGGACTTCAATATCTGAATTCTGGGAGACACAAATATCCAGTCCATAGCACTTATGTAGCAAGACTGTAGTCTAAATCCAAGAATTAGCATGTACTGATATTTATTTATTTATTTATTTATTTATTGCTGAGGAAGATTTGCCCTGAGCTAACAACTTTGGCCAATCTTCCTCTTTTTGTGTGTGAGCTGCCCTCAGAGCATAGCCACTGACAGCCGAGTGGTTTGGTTTCATGCTCGGGAACTGAACCCAAGCAACTGAAGTGGAGCGTGCTGAACTTAACCACTAGGCCACTGAGGCCGGCCCAGATAGCATATATTTTTTTAATAAGCTCCTAGAGTCGAATTCCATGCACATGTCATCTTGAGATTGATCTGGCTTCGCTGATAGAACGTTCTTATGCACGTTGTTTGGGTCTCATTAAGGAGAATTGTTTTACAGATATTCTTGCCTCTACTGCTCACAGAGAACTTGAGCCTGTGTCTCCTGCTTCTGATCATGTGACTATTTAGAGCCAGTAAGAATGTTTTATTATTTTAGTATGCAAAATGTATTAGTAGGTGATACAAATGATAAACACTATTTTAAAAGGCAATAAATTTCCCAGAAGAAGTAGGACTCAGCTGCTCTATTTCTTGTGGAAAATTGAGAAATAGCTAAGGTTATTGTGGTCACCACCTCAATAAGTTTTGAAGGAGTAATAGTTTATGTAAGAAACTAGAGAAGGGACTCTGACCAGAAAAAAATTAGACAAATAAATAAGAAAAAAATTTGACATAGTTATTTTTATTAGGCACACATACTAAAAATTAGGAAAACCACAAATTTTGCTCTATCACTTATATAGAAAAAAATAGAGAGTATTATAATGATATAGATGGATACTACTTGGAAAATTGAATGTAAAACCAAGATATTCACCAAATATGAAAATGTAGTTAGCTTATGAGAAATAAAGAATGAAACCCACGTATAACAAGGGGGACTTACATTTTAGCAGAATCCAAAACTATTACCTTCAAAGATGGAGGGAAAAAATTGTTGACCATTCAAATATAACCAGGGGACTAGGATGGAATCCCAGGAGGATGGGACTGGAATATACCCGGACTTTATCTGTATAGCTGTGTCACCTTCATAAAATCTCGCCTAAACTCTTTCAACAAAATTAAGTATATCAACCGAATAGTTTTGGTTTTGGTTTTTGCTTTCACAATCTCAGATGTATCTAAAGAGAGGCAGGATCAGAGAAGACTGTTCTACAGAAAGAACAAGATAGGCAGTGATTATAAAGTATAGTCAAGAGAAGAGAGACACCGTATGGAATAGTCACAGAGACATCTATACTCATCACCTTGATCAGAATGAATGATCACTGAAGACCCCATCAGCCTTTTTTCCTTTAGCAGATAACGTGTTTTGTAAGCAAGCTTTGATAATTAAATCTAATCTGCTTTCTAAGACCTCTGATAATAGGAAGGGTGTTTCATTAGTAATACATCTAATTAGGATAGCTATTTGAAATACAGTTTTCATACTGTGAAACAAAATTGGTAACTAATTTATACAGCTGTCTATTGTGAATTTGTTTACAGGGAGTTGTCTTGAAAATATGATGATCTCTACTTTCCTGGCAAAGTATATTTCTGTATCTGAAAAATTTAGTGGTAAAAACATCAATGTATTACCTCTTAGTACTGTCTTACCAAAGGAGATCACCAGTTTTTCTGGTGGCGAGACAAAAGTCAATGAAAACTAAATTTACAACACTCAAATATTGTTTAATTATTAGGAATTTGATCACTACTTACATTTTAAAGCAACATGTGTTTACATTTAGTTTGAAAAACATGATTTATCTCCCATGAACCTCTTCAAGGTAGTAAATGAAGTATAAAAGGAAATTAAATATAATATGGGAAATGAGAAAGGTCTTAAGCATTCAAAAGGTTTAAACAAATTTCTGGAAGTAGGAAAGGAGAGTGAAGGCTAGCATTGAAATAATTCTGTATAGGCAGCAGACAAAAAGAATGTATACATCATGTGGGCTGATAGTGGAGGGGGAGACCAAACCACCTGGAACGCTGTGAAATTGGATTTAAGAGGCAAAAATTCCTGCAGAGTGAAGAGTGAGGCTGAAAACAAAACTCTTAAACGAAGGTGTATCTATAGAACTCTTCCATGAGCTGGACTTCTAAAGCCAACGCCATACCTCTGTGCAAAGAAACCAACAGCCCAGCATCCTTGACAGGAAAAACAGAACAAAACAAAAACCTCAGAAATCAAAGAAAAATCCAAGCAAACAGATAATAAGCCATAGCGGCAACAACTAAAGGCTCAGAGAGATTTTGCTAAATAATTTGAACAGTATCCGGCATGACCTCGTGATTCTAGAGCAGATTTGGGCACTGGAAAATGAAGCCTTCCACAGAGTAAGCACCTAATCAATATTCTTTGCTTATTGTAACATTACATCTGAGAGAAATTTAAAACAAAAATCTGTTATCTTAAAAGCAGTGTGGATGGTTTGGTAGTAAATATTCTCATTAACACTTTGCATTAGAGATAATAAATAAATAAATGCATTTAAATTTGAGGGAAAAATGATTTTAAGACTGTAATTATACCCCTAGCCATTTTTTTCAAGAATTAAAGAAAAAAATTTTAGATATTGAAAAATTGAGTAATTTTTCCTTCTGTGTACCATTTTTGGGGAGAGTTACTTGGCAATACATTCCAGCAACATTAGAATGAAGCATCTTAAAAGGGATGACACAAAATTCAGAAAAGACTGGCTCTACCCCAGGAGGATAAGAATAAAATTCTCAGCAAATAGCTGGGCAAAGCCCTGGTGGCCTGACAGCTGAGTGACAGGTAAGATGTCCTCAGAAGGGACCTCCTGAACTGAGTCTATACAATCCTGAATATGATTCGTGAAGCTATGGTGAAGGCACGTTATTCGTTTGAGGGAGAAAAAAAAAGAACAAGAAAGCATTGAACAATATTTGTGTCTGTCTGTGAGTGTGGGAATGTGTATTAAAAGCATCCACACAATTAATTTCTGCTTAGGGAAATTGAAATTTAGGACCCTCATTTTTCCTACATCCTCCATTAATTTTATAGATTTTGGATATATGTTTTTGGAATCTGTGTTGTTTAATCCATGTGCTTTTATAAATATTAAATGCTCTATTTTTCCTTTATAATTCTTCCTTTTTTGCCACAAATTCTACCTTTTTCCTAATATGCCTGTTGTTATGTCTGCTCTGCTTTAGATAGAATTTGCTTGGCATATATTACTTTCACATATATATATAAATATATATGTACGAAATAATATAAGACATATGTGTAGAATGTACATGTATATGTATAAAATATATAATTATCTTATATATATAATAACATTATAGCAAATGCCCATGTAACTTGTAACCAATGTTAAAAATATTGAACAAGGCCTTAGAAATCCCTTCTTGAGAATAACCCTCTTCTTATATCTGAGAGGCAATCAATATCCTGGATTTTGTTAACATAATTTCCATGATTATTTTATAGATTTAGTATCCAGCAAATCTTTTCTAAAGTGTAAATTGCTATTTTGTAGTTTTGAATTTTAAGTTGATCATGCTGCATGTATTCTTTTGTGACAATTAAATCATTCAGTATTGTGTTTGTGAGAGTAAAGCGTACTCATCCATCTAAATTAAGTTCTTTTATTTTTTTCTACAATGTAATATTCCACTACAGACCACATTATACTGATGATGAGCTTCTGCATTGTTTCCGGTGCTTGACTGACTCTTTAAAGGTTTGGGTTCATGTTTCTTAATGAACATGCACATGCAAACCTAGGATTAGAATTCAACTCCTGATTAGAGTAGATAACTATCCTCAATAGTACCAGAAATTCCAAAACTCTTTTTAAAAATGAAAATTACAATTTTCATTCCCAGGAAAACATATGAAATTCTCATTACTCTACCTCTTTGCCAAAAGTTGCTGTGTGAGACTTTTTTATTTTTGTCAAACTGTTGTGTAAATAATAATATCTGGTAGCATTTTATATGGATTTTCTGATTACATATAAGTTTGAGCACTTCTAAATATGTATTATGGACACTTAGATCTCACATTTCATAAGGCACAAGTACAAATCATTTTCCTTTATTTTTATGTTGGGCTTTCTGCAATTTTTCCCAGCTTCAGGTACCATTTTAATTGTTGTCCATATGCATAACCAGTTTTACCAGCCGCATTTATTGACAAATCCATCTTTCATCATTGAACCATAATATTAGCTCTTCTAAATATCATGTACCCATATGAACGTTTTTCTTATGTTGTTTATTCCATTTTGTTGATATGTTTGTCTATTACTTTCCTAATACCACACTGTATTATTATGATTATAATATATAATATATAGTATATATTATATATAATTATAATTTTATAATACATCCCTCAATTTATTCTTTATTTATTCTTTTCCTCAGAAATCTGTACGCTAAACTTGGGCATTTTGTTGTTTAATGTACATTATAGAATTAGCTTGACAACATTTAAATAAAATCTTACTAGGATTTTACTTGGGATGCATTGATTATGAAGATGAATTTGACTTCTTTGACGTTCTTCCAGTCCAAGAATGGTAAAATTCTGCATGTTTGAGTCATCTTAAATTACTATTGATAACGTTTTTTTTATCATTTTCCACAAGATCTGGCGTACTTTTTGCTGAATTTATTCTTAATAACTGGATTTTAAAATTCTATTGTAAGTCATATTGATGGTGTTTTACTTTGTTTGTAGCTCATATATAAAATGCAATTCATTATTGTATAAAGAGTTTGTGTCAACCTTGCTAAAATCTCTATAAATTAGTATAATGGATCTGGTGATTCCTTTGAATTTTCTGTGTGTGTAATAATATCATCAATGATATGATAGTTTGTTTTCTCTTTTCCAACCATTATGTTTTTCATTTTATAAATCTTACTCCCATGTCTACAACCTCCAATATGAAAAATAGAATTGTTTATGGCATCGATGTTTATCTTGTCAATCTCAAAGGAAATATTTTAACATTTCATTGTTAAGTATGTTGCTTTCTAAAGGACTTTTGAACACAAACTTTATCAGGTTAAGAACATTCTCTTTTACTTCTACATTAAAATGTATGATTTTTTTAAAGAACATAGCATGGACTAAGCTTATGATTTTGTTAAATCTTTGTTTCAGTGCATCACATTGTTTGATACGTTCATGAGAAGCCATCACTGCTTTCCAGGGTTTCTTGGAATCAACCTTTTTGGCCTTGATATCTTACTTTTAAAACATTGCTGATTTCTGCTTGATAATCTTAAATTTTTCTTCATCACATTTTTGTAAGTGAAGTTGGCTTTAATTTACTTTTCCATTACTTTCATGGTCAAGTTTTGATATCAAGGTTGTTACAACATCATAAAATGAATTACAGTATGTCCCCTCCTGGTTTATGCTCAGAGAAATCATACGTAATATTGGAGTTATTGTTTTGTTTCCTGTTTGGAAGAGCCTGCCAGTAAAGACATCAAGGCTTGAAATGATCTTTATAAGTTGATTTTTGATTACTGATTACATGAGTTTGATATAGGATAATTCAGGTTTTGTATCTCCCTTTAGGTTACTTACTTTTAGTGAAATACATGTTTCAAACAATTGTATATTTCACATGCATTTTAAATTTATTGAGCTACACTACTCATATGACCCTGATTTATCTTTTGAATGTTTGTATTATCTACAAAAGTGGTCAGCAAATTGTGAGCTGTGAGCCAGCCAGTTTTTATAAGTAAAGTGTTACTGGAATACAGTCATGATCATTCATTTACATATTGTCTGTAATTATTTTGTGCCACAACAGTAGAATTGACTAGTTTCAACAAACCATATGGCTCAAGAAGCCTAAGGTGTTTATCATCCTATCCTTTAAGAATAAGTTTATTGACACCTGATATATAATTACTTCTCATTTCATTTCGGATATTGGGTATTTGTTTCTTATTTTTTTAAACAGTTTCTCTAGATGTTTGTCAATTTTCTTTCTCTTTCGAGTTTTACTGATATGTAATTGACATAGAACCTTGTGTTAGTTTAAGATGTACAACATAATGATTTGTTACATGTATATATTATGAAATGATTACCACAATAAGCTTTGTTAACATCCATCACCAAGGTCTGTCAATTCTTTAATGCTTTCAAAGAACTAACATCTCTTTGCTTTATTTCTTGACTTCTTTTTCTCTATACTCTTAATCACTATGTATATATTTATTATTTCCTTCCATTTCTTGTTGCTTTTTGCTAATTTCTTAAAATAGATGCAAAACAAATTTAACTTACTAATTTCTAAGATTAAGAATTTAAATTTCTAAACTTCCCTCCAAAATGCCACATTTTATACTGTAGTGTATTTCTTGCTTTCTAGTTCAAAATATTTTCTAATTTCCATTATGATTTTTCTCAGACCTTGAATTATTGAGAAGTGAATTTCTTAATTGCTAAATATATGCAATTTTTCTGACACTGTGTTATTGATTTCTGGTATAATAATATTGTGATGAGAGATCTTACTGTATATAATAGATCTTGTTCTATTTGATATCAGTTTTTAAATTTATTGAGAAATGTAGCTTCTTTGAACTTCTATGTACTCTTGCAAAAGATTTTTTTCAACTGTTAGATATTGTATTTATTTATGCCCTTTATGCTAAGTTTTTAAATTATGTCAAATTTTCTTTTCTTTACTGATTTAAAAAATCTGTTGTTTGGTCCATATCTAACTATCTACTCACTTATATATAAATATGTATAGTTCCCAATGTTGAAACAACTATTGTCATTATTATTTTTTAAAAGTATATTTTAGGATTTGATAATAAGCCTCATTTCTATTTACCTTCCTAATATACATAATTTCTTATTTGTTATATTACACCATGCTTATTTGATTTCATATATGTCTAGAAGATAGATCTTAACCCATATCTATATTTATATTTTCAGCACATGGTATATCCTAATAAAAAATATCTTTTGAATTAATCATCCTATGTACACAGAAATTGCTCTTTCTTTACATCTATTACTATTCCTGTAACATTCTTCTAGCTATCAGACATTGGGCTAGTTAATTAAGTTCTCAGCCTTTACTTTCTTGTCAATAAAATGGTGATAATAATACATACCTGATCAAATTTTTGTGAATATTAAGCATTATAACATATGTGAAAGAGCATAATAAATGAAGCAATATAAATTTTGATGTGACATCTTTGTCATAGCAGGTAGTGGTAGCAGCAAAAATAGAATTTTCTTTTTTTCATCTTAATTGAGGTATGATTGGCACAAAAAAATTGTATATATGTTTAAGGTATACAACTTGTTGTTTTCATATGTGTATACATTGTGAAATAATTGCCACAATCAAGCTGATTAGCATGTCCATCACCTCACATAGTTACCATTTTCTTCCTCTCTTTCTTTCCTTTTAATATGGAATGCTTCATGAATATGTTGGTCACCCTTGCACACAGGCCATGCTCATCTTCTCTGTATCATTCCAATTTTAGTATACGTGCTGCCAAACCAAGCACAAAGGATTTTCAATTCCAAGATTCACAGCTGTTAATTTGGGCTAAACATAATTATATTCCTCTGGTTCTGGGAAAACTTACCTGTTGTTTGTTTATAGAATTGAATATAAACTAAATCAGTGCAAGAATTCTTGTCTTTTTGCTCATTGCTGTAGCAATCTGTAGCAATAAGGATAAACTAATGAATAATTTTATTCAACAAACATGAATATATGTATGCATATATTATATATAGACATAGTGTATGTATGTCTAGTAGGTGTGTGTGTATACTCACTCACATAATCATATGATAGGTGTGTGATTAGTAGTAATTCCAGCACTAGTTACATTAATTTTTATTAGTTTCCACTCTGTTCCAAAATGTGCTAAAATATATAGAGAGTGGTGGAGAAATTAACTATTGCTCAGATATTCTGCTAGTCTTAATTAGCAGTAGCTTTTTCCAGAGTGGCGTAGTACCTACAACTAGAATGCATAGATCCACCCTGCCTGGAGGTTTCTAAAGTTGGATGGAAATAGATTGAATTAACTTTAACCTTTTGAGTCCTATAACTTGTGTCAAAATTTTCCTCAGAATTGTATTTTATAGTTTGATTGAAAAGTCTTTGTAAACCTTACTTTCATATGCTTTCTTTACTTTTAATTTAGAATCTATTACATATTGTTATAACTTAAAAAATTTCCTAAGACTACGGGCAAAAATATGGAAGTGGTAAAATTATATTTTCACCTTGGTAATATCTACACCAAAACAGTAATAAGCTAGAAGCTCATCACTACTTTGTTCTGTTTCAACAATAATATTTACTTAAATAAAGTTTTTCAACTTGTGTCTTTTGACAATAAAGTCAAAGTAAACCATTAATCAAATTCAGTAGATATGAAATTAAGAATAGTAATGTGAGGTATTCAGATATTGCATACATGTAGTAGTAACTTGATCTTGTAGGAAATTAAATTTATTTAAGCAAAAGACCATAGTTAACATACTGCATTATGAAATTAGGAATGAAATTCCGACCTATTAGTCATGCAGAAGATCGCAATTAAGTTTTGTTATTTTCATGAAAGTTTCGAATTATGCTTTTAAATCTTTCACTCAAGCCTAAATTTTACTTCAGTTATAACCAAAACAAATGTTTGAAATTATAAATACTTTAAAACAGATTTTGTGTATATTAAAAATAAAAACAGTTTGAACTATTGCATTTTTTCTTA
The DNA here is from genome assembly GCF_041296265.1 of Equus caballus. Classification (NCBI taxonomy): domain Eukaryota; kingdom Metazoa; phylum Chordata; class Mammalia; order Perissodactyla; family Equidae; genus Equus; species Equus caballus. The sequence goes on along the minus strand of NC_091685.1, from coordinate 103,822,336 downwards.
ACTACCTTAGTAGTTCTTAACATATTTTCTCTTGGAATGCATAACACAGTGTTTCATGTACTATGGTTGTATTAAGACTTTAAAATGATATTCCTTTGAGAGACATTAAATAACTGAGTGTTCAAAGAAGCAAGGGAAACTCTATTGAACCTGGGAATAAGAAATCAAATGCTAAAAATTACCTACAATACAGAAAATTTTAACAAAAGTATAATCTATATGACTATATATAAGGGAGATACTTCAACTGTGGTTTTGATATCATGCTGGAAAGTGGACTGACTCATAGGCAGCTCTTGGTACCTGCACGAAGACTAGACATGACTAGTGAGAGATGAGATTTGCCCTTAGGAGTCGAGGAGAAATTTAAAATTGAAGAGAGGCTAAGAGAGGCATCCTGGAGCTCCAGAATTCTGTATATGATGTAGAATCTAGAGAAGTTTCTGTTAAGAGACCTGAAGTAAATATGTTTCAAGAGACATACTTAGGAAAAGGAGAAAAGCAGAAGAGGTTTCAGGTGAAATAAATGAATTTGGCATAGTATAGGCACCCAAAAATCTAAGCACCAACTTACTTTTTCATAGGTTAAATATTTTTTCCAAATAAACTATTGATATAAATATTTATCAAAAGATAGTCATTTATTTTTGAGATAGTCCAAAGATTTAAGCAGTGGGATTAAGATAACTACAATGGGAAATAAAACATTTCAGGAAACCAATTATTTGAGAGGCACATGAAAAATTCTTTAACAACCAGAAAACTGTACATGTTCTTTAATGCGAGAAGGATATAATGTAAATAAATAAGCAAAAAGTGTCAGTATATTTGTTTCCCATTGTTGCGTAACAAATTATCAAAAAATTAGTGGCTTGGAACAGCATACATGTATTATTTCAGTTTCCATAGGTTCATAGTCTGGGCATGCTTTGAATCTCACAATTTTGCAATCAAGAGGTTGTCTTGACTGTTGTCTTATCTGAAGCTCAGAGTCTTCTTTCAAGCTTAATCATGTACATGATATCCCCTCATAGTCACAGGTTTCCCCACGTTCAAGGAGAGGGTGTTGTAGAGAACGTGTATACCAGGAGGTGAGAATCTTGGGAATCATCTTGTGAGTCTACCTACCATAGTCAAGAACTGTAAGGCACCTGAGATTTTACCCCACTTGAAAGCTACCTGCTAACTTGCCATAGTTTTATAGATGCTGGGAGAGGACACAAGATTCCTGAGTCAGGACCAAGGATGTTAATACTCACAAACCAGAGGTAGCAGGTGTTTCATGATTGCCTTGGTTTCCCTTCACTCCCAGAGCTATTCAGGGTTATGCTGAGTGGTCCAGGTAGATGCTGCACACATGGATGTGCGTGCCTTGGCTGAGGAATCTCTCACAGAGAGGCCAGCAATACTCCTATCCAACCTTTGCTCTCTAGGAGCACACTGTCTTCATTATCCTTGTCAGGAAGCTAATCTTCCCTTTGTCCCGATGTAAGACACTATTGTTATCTTCCAAGGCTGTTTTTTATACAAACAGCTTTGAAGAGATTGTCTGCAACTAAAGCTTTCAATGCCCCTTACTCGGAAGACATGCAAAAATGCAAGAGACTTAGGAAGAACATCTTCTTTATATGTCTTTTTATAAATTGATTTTAATCAGTTTATATTTGTGTATTAATTTTGTAGTTTTAAAAATAATTAGAATTTGGAAACTTTTCTTCTATATCTAATTCCTTTTCTTCCTTTGCACCTTAGAAGCAGACATCATGCTTTAGTAAGATCACTTAGTTTCAAAACTTCATTCAGCTTTTACTACCAATTGCTTACTAGTGAGTCCTACCATGTGACATGTAAAGTTTATTATCTGCTTCTTATTATTTCAGCTATATTTTTATCCCCATCCTTAAAGTTGGATTTTCATCTTTTTTTTTTTTTTTAGGTATGCTTTTTGGTGAGGAAGATTGTCCCTGAGCTAACATCTGCTGCCAATCTTCCTGTTTTTTTTTTTTTTTCCCTAAAGCCCCAGTACATAGCTGTATATCCTAGTTGTAGGTCATTCTAATTCTTCTATGCGGGATGCTGCCGCAGCATGGCTTGGTGAGCAGAGTGTAGGTCTGTGTCCAGGATCCCAACCAAGGAACCCTGAGCCGCAGAAGCGCAGCACACAAGCTTAACCACCATGCCACAAGGCTGGCCCCAGATTTTCATCTTTTATTTGTTTTCAATCTGAACAGAATTATAAGAATGTGGATAAGTGCTTAGAAACATTGGACTTGCCAAAAATAACAAAAAAAGTGATTATAAATAAAAGATTGTAAAGAGTCTAGGATCCTGTAGTGAAACTAAAGGACTTTCTCTTTTTGGTCTTACTTATTATTTCCTTTAAATGGTTTTGGGACGCCAAGTGTTTGACAACCATGATTTATTTTCTTCTTGTTTGATTGCTGATTTGTATAGATAAGGCTGAATATACTTTTTACATATTGAGTTCATGTACTCTGCACAAAGCAAGTTAAAAATTTTGTCTCTTCTACTTCTTAGCTGAAACTAGCCTGAGGCATAATCATTGTCAAGTCGTGTTTCTCCAGCACTTTTCTCTGCTTCTCTGAGGCAGAGAAGACAGCCAACTACTACATTAAAGGCCTATTGATTGTCCTTCACGTAAACTCTTCAAGGAATACATGGTGATGCGTGGCAATTCGGGTTAAGTGTTCAGAAAGCTGCTCTCCCTCTATTTAATATAGAGAAAAATTTATCTCCAAATTCCTTCATGAGATCGAAAAAGGAATATATTATTTACATTCTCTCTTTTTATAATATATGGCATAAAAAATTAAAGAGAAAAATGTTAGATGTTTCAGGGTCCATATTATTCACATATAAGAGGGCAATACTGAAAGTGAATGTGACTAGCAGTAAAAAATTAAATATATACATAGAAAATTGGGGGAATTTAAAAACTGTTTCATGAACGCAGTTCCAGCTCAGACAGTAACAAGGAAACAAAATAAATAATATTCATTATAATGGATATTTGCCTAGACCACATTTCATTAAAAAAGAAGGTTGCTGTCTAATTGACAAAGTTGGTAATTGTTCTCTATTTTTGGCTGTCAACTTAATCTAACTAAAGCCTATTTATGGAAGGTTTAAAAAAAGAACATTCTAGCATCATTTCTAAAAGTTCTTTTTAGAGAATTGACAGCATATTTTTATAACATACAGTCTTATGTCTGCGAAAACTAAAAATTAACTGAAAATAGTTAAACTCAACATTTTATTCCCAGGTTAAGGAATGTTTAAATCAGGATGCACATTTTAATAGACCAGACACTTGAGGGCAATATAGGATAACATAATATTATTAAATTATTTACATGTCTAAGCGTATCATATTTCTGAAGGATTATAAACACAGCATTGATTTTCCCTTCTTTATGTCTTTACTCTGTGTAGACGTAGACAGAAGATGAATAGAGCAATAGAATACATTTCTGCTTATTCATTTTATTGTCTCCCCATAATTAGATGGAATATCTATTGTTAGTTTATATTTAATCAATCTTCAGTAGATGTTATATTATGATATCTAAGGGGTTTATCAAGATTGACGATCTAAGTTATATAAAGGAAATAACACAATATGTCCTACTTTCAGACCCAACAGCATTCCAGCAATGCAATTCATACTGTGGATTGGCACTGTCCAAGCACAGTATCTACCAGTTACATGTGGCTACTTACAGTTAAATATAAATTAATTAAGAATAAATAAAATTAAAGTTCCGTATTTTAATAGTTGTAGCCACATTTTAAGTGTTTAGTATCCACCATTACAGCAGAAACTTCTGCTGGACAGTGTTGGTCTGAATCTTTACCAAAAATCTAATAGTATGTCATAAAAAAAATTATTATGTGTTTTAATATGTAAGTTAAACTAGGTCTAACCAAAGTTCTAAATACTCATAAAGATTTGTCTACTAATCAAATGTCTTTTACTTACGTTATATTTTTAAATTTGGCTTTAACTGGGAAAATTTCAGTATTATTTGATTTATAAACACCCAATATCAGGGCCAGTCCTGTGATGCAGCGGTTAGGCTCGCACGTTCTGCTTCGGTAGCCCGGGGTTTGCCGGTTCGGATCCCAGGTACAGACCTATGAAATGCTTGTCAAGTCATGCTGTGGCAGGCATCCCACATATAAAGTAGAGGAAGGTGGGCACGGATGTTAGCTCAGGGCCAATCTTCCTCAGCAAAAAGAGGCAGATTTGTGGCAGATGTTAGCTCAGGGCTAATCTTCCTCAAAAGAACCAAAAAACAAAAAAACCCAACGTCGCGTTAAGAAAACTTATCTTGTGTCTGAGAGTTTGAATCACAAAAGCCGCATTTGTACAATGATATGTGATTCACAGTTTGCCTCCACTAAGACTAGGCAGTTGTGTTTGTTAGCTATAATTACCCAGAGTCTTTTGCCTTTACGATAGACTCATGTCATAATATCAAAGGTGGGATATGAATTATGTCACATTTGCTTCATTCTTCTCTTTGTACCTCAGGGAGTACCTCCATAATTAATCAAACTTGGAAGTACAGTTACCAAAGACTTAAATAGCTCTATAGATTCCTTTATATAGGTCACATCTCTGCCATAACTTCAAATTGAATATGGCTTTCACCAATAAAGAATATGAAAAGCCAAGGAAAAAATGCATACATGGTGTATTTGAGTCCTCCTACTGAAAAACATAACAAATGTTAAATAACCGTATACAATATTATTAGGTTAGTAATTGCTTATCTTTAATAAATTGCAAGTAAATATTGTTAAAAATTGAGCACATAATTGTTACTGAATAATTTTAGCTATAAATATGTTGTGTAAAATGATTTTAAAATGCTCTTTTATACTAATAATCGTCTATATGTTGATCAATATATGTACTATATTGTGCCACTTTTAAAAGAAGATTAGGTAATAAATGCACCAGTAACATCCATAACAAAGTAAATTTAAATGTTAGAGTATCTGGCAGAGAAATATACTTTTAGTGTCCTAGAAAGCAAAGTGGAATGCAACATTCTTTAACTGAATGTATTTAACAAAAAGAGAATAGATGAAAAGATTGGTATTTAATACCTGTTCCAAAATGATTTATTTTCTTTAATCATTTCCATATTTAAAAAATTACCTTCAGAATATTACATATGAAAAACTAGTGAATAAAAGGAAGACGTTAGCTTGACAGAAAGTGCTGGAGTTGTTGTATGGTTCAAGTATTGCCTTATGAAATGCTGGACAACCTAGGCCAAATAGGAGAGGGGAAGAGAAGATAGAGTAATATTTTATTTTTGTCTCTTCTTTTAGCTTAGAGCCTCTTTTTGCACAACTCCCCAAAAAGAATCTGTCTCCTGCAGTTCTCACAGCTGTATTTCCTTATTTTTACTCACTTGTTATTAGTATTATGGTGGTGGTGTGTGTGTATGTGTGTGCATTTGTGTTTTCTGAGTTACTGTTATGCCTCAGGATTGGGCAGGCACTATCAACTGTGGCCTTCATAGGTGTGGCCTTCACAGGTATTTCACACTTCCATCAAATGTAACGACTGTCCTAGCATGTATTTCTAGTCCTCCACCAGCGATAGAGCTCTCCTGTTGTCATTGTTTTCCCTTGTTTCTCCCTCCCAAATGAAAAGGTTCCTGCTGGTGCCTTCAAGCTAGAAGCTAGATTTTTGTTATTCTTCCCTATGATGGTTAATTTTATGTGGCAACTTGACTGGACCATGGGATGTCCAGATATTTGATCAAACGTTATTCTGGATGTGTCTATGAGGTTGTTTTTGAATGAGATTAACTCTTGAATTGTAGAATGAGTAAAGCAGATTGACCTCCCTATTGTGAGTGGCTCTTATCCAATCGATGGAAGGCGTGAATAGAAGAAAGGCTGACTCTTCCACAAGAGGAAACTCCTCCTTCCTGACTGGTTAAACTGGAACATCAGTCTTTTTCCTGCCTTTGGACTCGAACTAAAACATTGGGTCTTCTTGGTCTGGAGCCTGCCAATTTTTCGACTGGAACTTCCACCATCAGCTCTCAGGTTCTCAGGTCTTTGACTCTGGCTATAGCTACATCATCAGCTTTCCTGGGTCTCTAGCTTGCTGACTGCAGACCTTGGGACTTCTCAGCCTCCACAATTGCATGAGCCAATTCCTTATAATAAACCGCTTTCTATGCACACATATGTACATCCTGTTGCTTCTGCTTCTCCGGAGAACCTTGACTAACATATTCCCCTGTAGAGTGAGGCTTTTGTTCCATATTGGAAATAGGTAGATGTGTCTGGGTGGAGTTTCTACAGTGGTTGCTGTTGTCCTTTCCCAGTCAGCCCAGCTTCTTGGTATTGTTCCCGAATCATCCCTCTAAGTGGCTAGTGAGGTTCTTGGAGGAAAAGTCTGTAAGAGTGTATGAGCACTCTCCGTCTGCAGTCCCCAGTGGTATCACACTCCTTTGCGAGCCTACTATTGGCCATTTGTAATTCATTTAGGATTCTAGCTTCATCTCATTATTTGCATTTACGGCACTTGGCAGTGTCTGTTTCAGTTAAGCAATTGTTCAGGTCCTGTTTCTCCACTTGAATATTTCATGGACACTTCAAATGTAATTTTCCACAATGAAATTATTATTTTTTGCTCCATAAACCTTTTCTTTGGCTGCTCATGCCTATCTATGTAAATGGCACCACCCTGCAACCAGAGGTTCAAGTTAAAAATATTGAGGTTTGATTCATCTCTTTCCCTTAATCTTACATGCAAAGTCCTAGGGAAACATGTGTGTTCTTCTCATGTTCTGATACATTAGAAAGCGTGTTCCTAACTCACTTCCCTCTTTCTCTATTTTACTATCCTAGTTCCAATTTTTATCATCTTTCTCCTCCAAAATCCTTCTTATTTTATCTTCACCTGTTAAAATCTATTCTACTGTTCCAAACATAAATCATGCTATTCTGTACCTCTGCCCAAAGCCTTTCAATGACTTTTCTTGAACTTAGGATGAAATTTAACCTCTTACTCAGGGATACCTAGATCCTAAGTCATTCCCCCAACTCTGTCTCTTCTCAAAAAGACATTGAATCTAAGCAGGTATCCCTCACTAAAACTGTGTGGCACGGGGGTCCCCTCCACAGTCCTCTGAAAAATTTGCATTTGTAATACTCAAAGTCATCCCGTCATTGGACACCTGCCACACGTCAGACACCTGACACAGGCCAGTCAATCTTACCTACATAACCAGAGACTGCCCCAAGGAGGATGTCTGTTCACTAAACAGTGCTTGTCTCCTTCCTTGTCTCTCCTTTGGCTCACAGCACCCTGGGGATGAGGAAGCCCAATGGAGGAAGGGGAGAAGACCATATTCTATCTCCTGTCAAAATTGCTTTAGGACAACACCACTGATAATAACAAAAGAAGGAAAGTCTTTAATTGAAAATGAGATTGAAGTTTTAATAAGGTCTTTTTTTTAATGTTAGACAGTGGCTTGAAATCTTAGAATTTGCTGTTCAAGATGAAGTGAAATGCAGAGAAGAGATTTTTGATAGAAGAAGTTTGGAACTAATAATTAGGAGATAATCCACTCAATTCATGTGTATAGCACACACATCAGACTTTGATAAATTGATTATACATGTTTGGTATTAAACCAAAAAATATCACACCTAATTAATGGATTATGTACCACATCTATCTGATTATTATTACTTGAATCTCCGATTCTGCAAGTTTCATTAGCCGAAAACTGAAGTAATGTGATTCCTACTTGAAAGTGCAGTCCTATCTTAGCTTCTGGATAGAATTCACTTTTAAGCAGAGGTTTAGAAAATGTAATCAAATACTTATTACTAGGTCATGTATTCGATTTGATAACTAAGAGCCATCACCTTATGAGTTTGAGTCTCTAATTTTTTACGTTATTTTCTCTGTATGTCATTAGACCATCAGAATCCCTTTTGTTCATATCAAAACCCTGCCCTGGTTTTCCATCTAATGAGTTCCTTACAGTTATGCTTCTCTTAGGAAGAAATGCTTGCCTCAATTAAACTCAACCCAAATACCATCTCCTCCTTCTGTTTCTTAGTCCAGGCTTAGAATAAGAGCACATTCCACTTCTTTACCTGGCCCTAAAGATCTGATTTTTCATTCCATAGCTCTCCTCAGACCTACTTTGCATTGTTATGTAGGTGGTACACTTACAAAGGTACTTTTGCTAAGATTTTTTCATCTATTTACATAGTAAATATTCTAATTACTTTGAAATTCTTATAATTTTGATGACTTTAAATATGGGTGATATTTATGTAGATATAAATATCTAAACATACTAAGGTATATTTAAGAATATATATATATAAAATATAAAAGATATATCTAAATATATAGATATAATAAATTTCCAGCAGATAGTGATATAATGTCATTCTAACAAAAATCAATATTTTAAAATAATTTTTTCTCAGATAACATTCAAGCAAACGCTGTAACTTGGTCAATATATACTCTACTTCTTTGACTTACAAAGGGGGAACAAATGAAAACACCCAGCACACTAACTGATCTGATGACACGTTAAATAAAAACTAATTTTACAACTGATGCATTGACAAGGAAAGATTTGAAAGAATTTTAAAGATATTTATTAGTGTGCCATTTAAATTAGATCTTTATAAGGCATTTTTTTCATCTACTCTCTTTCAAGTATCATCAGAATATGGCTGGATTTTCAATTTAAATCTACAACTACTTTCACTATGATATGAATTGCAAAGTAATAATTAATATTCGTTCTCCATTAAAGACAAAAGTAAATATTATAAAAACCTAATTAGAGATTACTATGTAATGAACCACTGATCATAACAACTGCTCATTTACTGCTGTGGAAATTTTGACAGTACTAAATTTAACTTCTGTTAACATTTAGTCCATGGTTGCATAATCCTATTTTTATATATTATAAACTTTAAAATTAAACACCAAAATGGCTTATTATTTCTCCCCAGAAGTTAGAAAAAAATGAAAAGAAAATTATTGAGACAAGAAAAAAGGAAGCAAAAATACATGGGAAAAGAAAACAAAGACAGAGGCCAGCCCTTGGCTGAGTGGTTAAGTTTGCGTGCTCCAATTCCATGGCCCAGGGTTTCACTGGTTCAGATCCTGGGCCTGGACATGGTACCGCTCATCAGGCCATGTTGAGGCAGCATCCCACATGCCACAACTAGAAGGACCCATAATTAAAAACATATACAACTATGTACTGGGGAGATTTGGGGAGAAAAAGCAGAAAAAAAAAGATTGGCAACAGTTGTTAGCTCAGGTGCCAATCTTAAAAAAAAAAAAAGAAGAAGAAAGAAAACATAGTATTTGTATCACTGAATACACATTTTGGGGGAAAAAAGGATAGAGTGCTGGATGTAGTGGAAAGAAAGAGAAGACCCCACAAGTAAGATTTACACCAGTTTCTTACAGGTGTTTTTCAGTTCTGTGTCAATCATAATTAACAAATTTCATGAATAAGTAAAAAATTTTAAAAATACTAAATAGTCCATTGAAGAGAAAATCAAACGTCGTGGCTTAAAACAACAACTACAATTTATTTTTTTACAGTTTCATCATTTAGATAGGCCTTGGGTAGACATGGTGTCATTCAGGGTAGCTCTCCTGGAGCCAGAGAATTCACTTCCAAGAGGCCTCACTCTTAGAACCAATGGTTCATGCTAGCGAGCTGGGCCTAACTGAGGCTGTCAACTGAATTACTTACACAAGTGGCTTGTACTTCTCACAGATTGGTGACATGGTTTTGAAAGATAACATCTCTTTCAAGCAAACATTTCAAGAAAAAAGAAGCAGGTAGGCAAGATCTAATAAGGGCCAGATCCATAAGTGGCAATCAAGGAAAGTACTGCTTTCCTTTTATTCTATTGGTTAAAACAGTCAAAGACCCACCCACCGTCTGTATGAGAGGAGAGAGAAATCCTCTCATCAGGGAGAGATATAAACCCCTTTTCCATGAGAGCGGTGACAAAGAAGGTATGGTCATCTTTGTTCCTCCTCACTTATTATCAGTCCATCTATGATCCAAAACTATATTTCAACATTATTTTTTCCATATTACATGAATCAATATCATCTTTAGAGACAGGTTCACAAAAATAAAACAATATCATTGTTTTAAATGACTTGTAATTTCAAAAACTGTAATAAATGTTAACTACAGCAACTGTGTAAAAATTTTAAAGTTGAAATTTACTGATGAACATAGTAAGTGCTACGCTATTGATGGAGCATCAATGCATAGGAAGATTAAAAACTTTGAATTTGTTTTCCCCTAAAATCTAGGATAATTTTCATCGAAGCATTGCAGTGTATTTTATGCAGTGATTTACTGGATACATTTTCACAGTTTTTAGAATATATTTAGCTCCATCAATTCAGTTACAAGAGGATTATATAGATTTTCAAATGAACACTTTAAAACCACTTAATCTCTATAATCTCATTTAAAATGTAAAATACAGCAATGATTTCTATGAAAAGGGAGAAATAGAACAAGCAGTCATAAAATATAATTTTCATAATGTATGATGTGGAATGGGCTTATAACAAATTATTTTCTAGTGAGTTTGAGTTCCTGATTAATTTGATTAAAATTATAGTTTTCTACTACAGTATATTCAACAATTAGATGTGTATGGTATATAATGAGTTAGTGGTTGTGACTATTTTTATTGAGAAGTAAATACAATACTAACATTGTTTTCTTTTTAGGAAGAATAGCTTTTTTTTAGTTCAAATAAATGTGGCTTAGTGTTTATATAGCCCTGTTAACCTGCTTTGTCAAACTAAAGTTTTCAATTCATATTCAGTTATTCTTTGAAGAAAAATGAAGCAATACTGTTTATGGACAGTGTATTCTTAGTGCTAGATGAATTGCAGAGTTGATGGATGTGGATGTCAATTCCTCTATAAACCCCCAAATTGCACAAAAATAAATAGACTGAAAACCGCATTATCAGCCCTCTGTGACCCATTGGCAGAGCAAACAAACAGAGATTTCCAATATAAGAGCTTATGGGCAACTTTGTGTATTGTTTCCCAAAGTGTGTAGCATCGCGGATGTATTTGTTAAATGATGGGATTAATTTTACCAAGCAACGTAAGGAGGTAAACTCGGACTAAATTCACTACAGGTAAAATGGCATAAAAAGGAAACTAACCAGGTATCCGAAGCCCTAGCACCTCTGTTAGGTATATTCTGGAGGATATTTACACTTTCTGGACTTTTTAAGAGCATAAGTAAGACCTAAGTTATATCTAAGGTGATTTAAGCTTATAAAATCAATGTTTAAAAAAATTAAAGGGCATTTATTTCTTTAACACATTTGCTAAACAAAAAGCTAAGGAAAAAATTAGCAAAGATGTAGAGTAGAAACATGAATTATTCTTTCAAATAAAGTATATGTCTCCTTTGTCTCTTTTTAATACTATTTCTATTAGTTGTTTTTCATTCTGCCAAACATTTTCATTTCTGGAAATAAGTGATCTATCAAATATCAAGTCAATATTGTAATTCTACTTAATTCCTTTTACTAAAGGAACTGAGGTGAATTACAATAAAACAATCTCATGAACATGCCAAAATTACACTTCCAAATTCATTTTGAAGCATATTTCTTATTGTAAATTAATTGTGTATAACATGAAATGAAAATGAATTTAGTAGAAATAAAGGAAAAACAACAAGAAAAGCCTGACAAATCATTATTTTGGGGGGTTTTTAAAAAACATATAAACATGACACGTGATGACATTTAGGCTTGTTAGCAACTGAATCATCCTTTTTATAAGTGGTCATACTGATGGTATCGAGATAAATATGATCTACAACATAAGCAAAATGATAGTTAAAATGTAGATCTTATGTGCCATAGACTCTGAAATCCTGTTAGTAAAAACAATCTGGTAGTAACGATTAATGCGTTCTAAAGAAGAGAGTCCCAGAAAGTCAGATGCCAGAACCTGCTTACTATGAGCCTCTACTTTTCCTTCTGTCAAGTAATTGGCAAACGAAGCTCTGAAAACTTTCTCCAATTAATTATAAGCAATCAAAGTCAGTTTGAATATGAATTCAGCACCATGCAATTTATTGCTAAGTCACAAATATTTATACTGTACCACTGAAGTTACATTCAAATAATTTATCATTTCTTATAGAAGATGTAGAATTATTTTTATAACAAAATACTTCTCTTCTAATTTGGGGCAGAATAAGATACACAAATCATAAGCAAATGTAAAGTTGGTTTTTAAATGGAATTTTAAAACCATTTCTGTTAATTTCTAAATGTCCATCCTCTTAGCTGAATTTAAATCACTATTGTTTACAAGAAATTATTGCTGAGCAAATATTTCTTGACTGTGGCCATTATTGGTTTGTGTTCATGAGGGTACATAGACACTTATTATTGTGACTTGTACCCCTACCTCTGAATTACTTTTTAATATTATGAGAAAACACCTTTCCTGGCAGTAGTTCAAAATATTGCCCAGATGTTCAATTATTTTTCTAAGTTTAAATATAAACAGTGTGAAGGTAGTATTCAACCAAAAAATATTTTTGTTTCTATGTAAGAGTGGATTTAATATTTTTCTTCTTATTCTTAAGTTTGTGGCAGAACCCAATCAGCTATTTCACCTTAATTATTTGACCTTAATTGTTTTCACAAGTGACAGTAATACTATGTTGATACTAAACCCCAAAAAACTGTGCTCATTGATAGACTTCAACATGTTTCCTAATTCAACATACCACGACTTTCTTATATAGGGCACAGATAGTATGAAATAAGAAGCACAAAATATCTCTTATTCTTATTCCTTGGTACAATATATTGCCTTTGGTTCTCATCACAATGTTTTCAGAACATGATGATCCTTGAACTCAAGCTACCTCTTGTCTCAAATCTGGATAATAGAGAATCAAACTGCGTCCGTCCTTTGGGGTTCTCTTAGTATAATTTAGTGAACACTGTGGGACTTTTTAAATTGGGTAGATTATATTTTAGCCTTCTGTTTGAACTCTGAAATCCTTTCCATCCCAGCTGGAATGTGATCCTTCATGAAGTTTTCTTTGACCAGCCCCACTGAAGGGCTCTCTCCCTTGCCTGATGCCTCTAGCACTTATCCTTGATTTTATTTCTTTGGAACATTCTCCATAAAACAAAGAAGTAAGTTTCATCTATTAGAATTGTAAACTCTTTAGCTATCAGAATTGTGATTTCTAGGGTCTTTTTTTCTTACTAGCTTAGTACCATATCTCATATTTGGTCTAGCAGGAGATAGGTATCCAAAAAATAAACACTCTCTTTTTGGTCTCATTTCAAAGCTGTGTTTTACTGTGACTTAAACCTATTAAAACCCTAATATAGTGGTCCTAAGAAGTCCAGAAAAGATCTGTACTTTTTTTTTTTGAGGAAGATTAGCCCTGAGCTAACACCCACTACCAATCCTCCTCTTTTTGCTGAGGAAGAAGATCCCTGAGCTAACATTTGTGACCATCTTCCTCTATTCTATATGTGGGATGCTGCCACAGCATGGCTTGATAAGCAGTGTGTAGGTCCACACCCAGGATCTGAACTGGCGAACCCTGGGCCACTGAAGCGGAGCACATGAACTTAAGCACGAGGCCACTGAGCTGGCCCCAGCTCTGTACTTTTTTAGAAGTTCAGAGAGTATAAGATAAGGGTAAAGACTGTCCTCGAATGTGGGAGAAATTATCTGGAACAGTAACTTTATTTATCAATTAAAATAAAATTTTGATTTAGGAGAGTTCAGACACTTGAGAGGGTGGGGCATAATTAAAGATATGGGAGTTTGTTCTATCAGGACTCTTATCTCTAGGTACCACCATTTGTGGATGTTAAAACACATAAGAGACCCCACTGCTTTCCTCTACGCTGACCTAAATTTAGATGAAAGTCCTTTTCTTCCTGACAAATTCAAAAGTGCATTTCATCTTTAAAGTATTGCTTTATAAAGAAAATGTGTTAAGTACAGAGTAGGTAGAATAGTTAAAGCACAAGTGCTGGAATTATAAACAAGAAATTGTTAAGACCAGATTTCTAAGTTGGTGTAACAATTATACCAGAACAACTAAATTTCTAAAACAACATAATTTTAATTCTTTTCCCAAGCTATTTTCTTTAGGCTTATTGAAGATTTGTACAGCAGCTTCCCATGGCTACTGCTGGTCATGTCCTGTTCCAAAATTACCCTCGTAAGAGTTGTTTCTATCGTTTAAAAATCTTGATTCTGGGATAGTCCCAGATACATGTCATTCTTTCTTGAGGGCTCTTGCAGCTCTGTGTTTCCAGGAAGGTAAATTTCCTTTACCCAGAATCGTGCACTGGAAACAGCATGGAATCAGATCTGAGCTCATGTCCTGATTCTGCTTTACACTAGTAATTACTTCTCTCAGTTTCCTGTCTCAGAAAACAGGGAAACAGTGTTCAGGTATCCATTAATCATTAAACATCGATTTAACTTGTACTATGTACACATGGTACTGTTTTAAAAAATAGGTCTCTGGTATTGAAAAAGTTGTGCAAGTTCTTCATACTCATAGTGCTTACAATTTAATAGGATAAGATGAAAATAAACAAGTAAACTAGAAAAATGAAATAAATTGCTTTCATCTTACATTCATTTAGTCAAAAAATATCTACTAAATTACTACCCTTTGCCAAGTGCTGCTGGTGTTAAACAACACCATAAAGACACAATTCCTGCTCCTGAGTGTAGTGAGAAATACACAAAGAAAAAACCCCAGTATTCTAGATAGTAATAAGTGTTGTGAAGAACCATAAAATTTGATCAATAATTTAGAGAATGGCAAGATTGCTAGGTCAATTGTGTATAGAAAAATCAAGGTTGTAAAACTGTAGGATGTTAACAAATATTGATTTCAAGGAAGTAATCTTTGAATATGTATCATGTCCATTAAAGGAAGAGGTATGTCTAGAGAAAGTGTTCCAAGCAAAGAAAACAGTAAGGTGAGAGATACTGAGGCAAGAACAATCTTCCCGTGTTTGTGTCACAGTAGAGAGAGCAGTGGAGCAGGAAGAGGGTGGAGCACAGCTAAGGAGAATCATAAGATCCAGAAGGGTTTAAGTAGCATGGAGTGACAGAGTCTATGTTTTAACAAGATCATTGAAATATTATGTGGACATTGGAATGCCTCTGGTGATGGAATGGAACATGAAAAAATATGTGGAGAGATGGTATGAGTAGCTGCTTAGAGCACAACACCTGAGTTTGAATCCTGGCCCTACTATGTACTAGTTGTTTGACCTCATTTGGTCAGTTCCTTAACGTCTCCATGTCCAGTTCCCTCATCTGTACAGTGGAGTTAACAAGAGGACTAAACCTCAGAAGGTTGTGAAGAATGAGAAAGTTGATGCATGTACATTCATTGCATAGCACAGGATCTGGCATGGAGTAACTACTAAATAAAGATTAGTTATTCTAATTATTAGGTTATTAATAGTACTTTGAAGGTGTTAGGACCCTAAATACATTTAATTTCCCTCTTCTTTGTCATTTTATAGAAAAACATATCCAGTTGCTCAGGCTGATTCTGTGCTTTAATGATGTTGGATTTCTTTATCAATTCTTAGTCAGCTCTGGCTGCCACAACAAAATATTGGATGCCTTAAGTGACAGAACTTTATTTTCTCACAGTTCTAGAGACTAAAAGTCCAAGGTCAGGGTACCAGCATGGTCAGGTTCTTGTAAGAGCTCTATTCCCGGCTTGTAGAGAGTCTATGTCCTCACCTGGTAGAGAGAAAGAGATCTCAAACTTTCTGGAATCTCCAGTTAAGTGTACACTAATCCCAGTGAAGGCACCACCCTCATGACATATATAAACCTAATTACCTCCCTAAGGCCCCATCTCCCAATACCAACACAGTGAGAGTGGGGGCTCCAACATTTGAATCTTGGAGGGACACAATTCAGTCCATAGTGATCACATAGGAGTGAGTTATTGGCCCAAATTCTTACTCCTCTGTAACATAGTTATACATCCACACCCTTGACACTTTTTCAGAGTGGGTGGAGTGTTCTTCCTCACCTCACCTATGGGCTTGGCCATATGAATAATTTTGATCAATAGCACTCAGTGGAGATTGCATTAGACCAGCAAAGTTAGCAAAAACTATTGCTGAGAAAGTGATAGAAGATAAGGGCATAAAGCTAAGTTGGGTAAAATGTTAAAAATATAAGGGGTCCTTCTAAACCAATGGGAATTCTTTCAGTACAACAGTCATCAATGGTGCTTCGGCAGTGGCATGCTAAGATAGGTTGGTGATATAGAAGAAGGATGGGAGAGCAGGTAGAATGGAAAACAAGAGTCCTATTGGAAGAGGATAGATTTGGGGAGCCGGTATTGTAGACAGAGGCCAGTAAAAATGATAAACAGTGGGATTTCATAGACCTCTTAAACAGTTTGGTGGTTAATTTGTGGGAAAAATAAGTCGAAGATAATTTTCTCACTACAATAATTTAATGATAGTGTTGTTATTAAATATACACCATAAAAGAAGAAATAAGAGTTAGGCTGTGGATGTGCAAAATTGTGACAGAAACAACTGATTTTAAAACTTAAATTAGACAAAAATATGGATCAATATTATAAATATAACTATAATAGTATTAAAAGAAAATATCATAACACTGATTATATATTTAAAAAAAATTTTTCTACTTTATTCTTTTTTTCTGCAGAAGATCAGCCCTGAGCTAACATCTATGCCAGTCTTCTTCTATTTTATATGTGGGTTGCCACCACAGTGTGGCTGACGAGTGGTGTAGGTCCATGCCCAAGATACAAACCTATGAACCCGGGCTGCCAAAGCAGAGTGTGCTGAACTTGAACTACTATGCCATGGGCAGGCCCCAAACATATATTTTTAAAAACATTATTATCCACTTAGTTTGGATACATAGGTCTACTGCAGATGAGAGCCTAGAAATACTGGTGGGGTAAATGATGCTTAAGCCTCTGTTCAGTAGAAGTTGATGATACACTTCTAAATTAGACTAGGAGAGGAGGAATGTTAGTACTTTGTTTCCTGGTGAAAACCAAGAACGAAGCCTTTAATGTTCAAGGTCAATAAAATAAAATAAAGTAAAATAAAACAAAATAATTACTTCTAGCATGATCATGTTGCAGGGATTTAGAATCCTAGGATTTTCTGTGATTATTTTCATAATAGTGTCACTGACAGCATATGAGATTGAGAACCAAGGCTCCAAAAACTCCAATGTGGCTTTACCGCAAAAGATACATATTCTGTCTGACAAATAAAGAACTAATAAAATGCAATTCACATATTCCTTAGGAAGATTAAATTAGGTAATCTTTACAATTTTTAGAACTTTACAGATGCCCAATACAATTGAGTTCCATTTTCATTACCAATTCACATTAAGTAATGAAGACTAAGCCACTTTCCCAGAAGTCAGCATTCTTCTTGAGTAGTTTAATTCTCCATACGCATCACTCGTGCTCTTCAAAATAAAATGATTGAAAGCGGGGCACAAAAATCCTCGTAGCTCCTGGGCTGTATAGTACCAAGAATATGAGATTATTACATATTACATGAAGCAACGCTGTGTGTTACATAAAATATACATTCAACAATAATTATAGTTATAGACTTAAAAATGTACTACAGGTATTGAACGATTTTCCAAGCTAGATACTATGCTAAATACTTTAATTATATAAACCCAAATTTTATTTCTCTTTTCTACCTTAAAAGTTAAATGCTCTTGCTAGTCTCTTTTATAAGAAACCGAAGGAGAGGAAGACAAATATTTTGCCCAAAGAAATACTAGAAAGTAATAGAGCTGGACATTAACTTAAAAACTCTGGCTTCGTTACCATCATTCTTAGCCTCTGTACTACCGTGCCACTGCATCCAAATATGATCATTCTATGAATAACAGAACCAATCAATTATTTGGCCAGTACATAAAGAGGTTTAGGAGAGATTTTCTAAGGAGGAACCAGAGAAAATTACTAAAAAACATTAAAATGTTTACCAGTTTCATCTTGTCTGTTAAACTTAAGTTGAAAACTCATGCCATTGAAAGGCAGCAAAATGGAAAATGCTGCTGCTGCTATTCTAATTCAAAATCAATCTACAATGAAAGACCAATACAGGTATTTAGATGATTAGTGAAAAGTAAATAAAGACGATATATATGTAAGGCAGTCAGTTAACATAATAGCAGGCGAATGACTATAAAGAACAAGTGATTTTTAGGACACGTTCTGAAAAAGACTACAAATATACTGCTTGTGGGTGAAAAAAATAGGGAAGGGTTCATAAAAAGTAAAAAGTTGATGACACCATAAGCAGCATGTAAGAGAATGAGGGCAGAAACTTGGAAAGCTGTCACCAATGATTTACTTTTAAAAGGTATGAAAATCCAAAATTTTAGAATGAATGAAGAAAAGGCTTGGAAATTAATTATTTGAACAGATATATATATATATAATCTACATATAAATAAAAAATTAGTCCAGGCTAGAAAGTTGATAAAGAAAGCTCTATTAGTAAAAAGATGGAAAGATGGACATAAGTATTGCGGAAAAACAAGGCTGATCATAAGACTCAGCAATACAAGAAAGTGAACTCACTGAATAAAATGACCTTAAAATGAATGTGAACACCATCTGCACATATCTATAAATATCCCTAAGTATCTTGCTCATTTTTCTTTAGTTGACATGATAGAGTTTTAAGTGTGCCTAAATAGTATGCACGAGTTTATCCTTCATATATAGCTCAGGCATGTCAAATGCTAAAGTTGAAGATTTTATTTCAAAGCATCTTCAAATACATTCCATCTGGAAACTGTTTAACAAATACCCGCGATATTCATGACAGCACACATTATTTACTCACATTAGCTATTAACATTATAAAAATAAATATTATTATTTGCCTTAGTGTGTGTATTTTCATCTCTTAATAGCAAGTCCCAAATGATGGTATTACATAAAAATAGCCCACTCATCTACCCTTTAGAATATACGTGCGCTACTTTTTAAATTAATAGATTTTCTCTTTTAGAATATTTAGGTTTACAGAAAAATTGAGCAAAATGTGCAAAGTTTCCGTATATCCCCTTCCCATTCTCACACACATTTTCCCCCATTATTAACATCTTGCACTAGCGTGGTGCATTTGTTACCACTGACAAATCAGTACTGATACATTATTAAGTAAAGTCCATAGTTTACATTAGGAGTCACTCTTTGTGTTGTACAGTTCTGTGAGTTTGGCAAATACATAATGTCCTGTATCCACCATTACAGTATCATACAGAGCAGTTTCATTGTCATAGAAATCCCTTGTCCAACCTATTCATCCTGTCGCTCACTGCCCTGGAACCCCTGGGAATGCTGCTCTTTTACTGTTTCCATGGTTTTGCCTTTTCCACAATGTCACACAGAGTGAATAATACAGCCTTTTCAGATTGGTTTCTTTCACTAAGCAATACACATTTAAGGTTCCTTGTGACGTTCTAGGGCTCCACTGTGTCTCTATGTGGGTTGATAGGTCATTTCTTTCTTTTTTTAAGAAGAAAATTTTAATTATAGAGACTTTCATTCGTTTCAGTGACCTCTGCTTAGAGACAAATATAAACACATTTTTCTTTTAGAGCAGCTAAGGAAAAATTAAGTCATGTTTTCAATTTGAAAGGTAAATTATACCAGTGCACGCTCTTTGGAGCAACTTATTTTGTGTTGAAGGGAATGGGATTATTATGCATTTCAGATAATGTTAAATCGTCTTAATATTTGATTTATTAGACATTGTGTGAGTGGGGAGAAACCTCCAATTTATGAGATTTGCTGTTATCTTTGGTGTAGACAGTCCCACCACAGCCAATTTCAAGCTACTAATGCCCTAACAACTGCCTTGCAAAGGTCCTGAAAATAGTCATCTGCTCTTGTAAGACTGTTTGAATATACTCCAGCACACTATTCTTTGCTCTCTAATCATTGTTTATTTTTTTTTCCTTCTGGGAACAACTTTCTCTTCTCTGAATTGTACCCTTTAATGTTTCTTTAGTGATGATCTAAAAATGACAGAATCTCACTCAATATATCAGTGAAGCTGAGTGTAATAATTAGAAGTTTGTGATGTAGAAATTGGTTTACTAGCTTTGTGATGTCTTGAAAATTATTTGATCTCCCTATGTTTCATGCGGGAGGAGGTAGGTGAAAAAGCACAGCTTTTAGAAAGAGGTCAAGCTAAAGAGTCTATCAACTCAATATAGACTGTTATATATGTAGAATATTATATAGGATCCCATGGTAATCACAAATCGGAAACCTATAATAAGTAAGCAAATAAGTAAGACAGAAGAAATCAAACATATTACTAAAGAAAGTCATCTCTATGTTTCAGTTTCTTAATCTAAAAAATGAGGTACTTGATACAATCTACTTTATACAATTACTGAAAAACCAAATGAGTTAGTTTATGTAATGTTTTAAAGTTAAATGTCTGACATATACTAAGTACTCAGTTGTTACAAGCTCCTATATTCATTTGCCCTATAATATAGTTTAATTGGACACTGAATCTCAGAATTGTCATTTTCAAAATGAGTCATTTTCTCTTAGCACTTTAGAGGTACAGTTTCATTTTCTTCCACTTAACATGATTGCTACTGTAAGGTATTGAGTAATATAAATATCATTCTTCTTGCAATTGCTTCTTGTTTCTTCTCTGGGTGCATGTGAGATTTTCTTTTTGTCTTTGGTGTTCTGCAATTTCATAATATCATAGTGAAGTATCATTTGATTCTTATTTCCACTGAGTGCTTGTAATAGAATTTTTTTGTTTTATTTTTAAATGCTATCTTGACTCAGGTTTGAGGCCCTGGCTAGAGGCCAGTCCATTCTCTATCTTAAGCAGCTGATTAAGTCTGCACCCCTAACCACCTCCCTTATCAGATTCTCACACTCTGGCCACTATGTCTCTTCCCTAATTGCTTTAAGGCCAAGTATCAGACAACAAGGGACAGCCCCTATGCCCCAATGTCTACAAAAATTATTCAAATTGGTCAATCCTAAACTGCTTACCCTGCCTTGCCCCTTCCTTCTTGTGAAACCACAGTAAAGGCACATGCCCACAGTTCCTCCTTCTCCTTGTGCCTTGTGATCCGTCCCAGTGCTTCACCTGACTGGTCCTGTGAAGTACTCTCCCTTGGGAACTCTGATTGATAAAACTGTAAAACTTGTTCTGGTTTCTTTGTCTTGATGCGTGTCTGGCTTCACCACACCTCATTCAAGGTATTACGGTTAAAGAGGCACTCACATACAGGCAGCGATAATTTTTATGTATCCGAAGGCCTCAAAAATAAAGACAAAATTTCTGCTGTTTTCCTGTCTCTGTGGGTCAGTCTCTTCTTCCAGTAATGAATTGAGTCTTGGAAAGTTGAGGTTTTAGTTTGTATTCTTAGTTCCAACCTCCTGCTTTGATAAGCTTTATTTGTTTTACCCATGTGGCTGTAAACTTCCAAGCCTCTTGGTTACTAAAAGTGCCAAATCCAACCTCCACGACCATCCCTGGACAGCTCGAACATGAGCATCCACTTCATAGCTCTGGGATATGCTTTGCTTTTTCGCAATGATATGTTTGCCATCAGCCATGCATTAAAGAGAAGTTTGTTGTATTTTAATTACAACTTCTACTTATTGTATATTGGGGAGGATTTCAGGTAATCTTTTCTGCTTAATTTTGGAAAGAAATGTACTACATCCACTATTTAAACCACTGAAATGTGCCCTCTATCTGCAACGCTCTCCTTGAACCGCTCTTGTCAGTGTTGCTATTGATCTCCACAGTCATATCTTCAAAGAAATGTGTCTGTTTTATCTTATTTCATCTCTCAGCATAATTTCTAGCTCGCCATTGACTCCATCTCAATCTTGTTTCATCTGTCTTATCTGAAAAGTCCTTTTTGGACTCTCCTGTCTTACCTCCTTAAGCTCTTCTCTTAATATTCACCTCCTTGTTCCTGAATTAAATAAAGATCTTCCTCCCTTTATATTGTGCTGGCTGTGAATGTTGCTTGGAAGCTACACATGCAATTTTTCATGTGACAAAGTGATCTTATTTAGTGTTTGTCAATTCCTCAGACATTCAGACCTGCAGGTCCAAAGCACTCATCCTCTTCCTTCGTTCTCTTCATCATACACCCTGTTGTTTTTCTTTAGAACTCTAACAAGACCTCCAGCTATACTTTAATATAGCTGTATACTTTTATTCATTTAGCAATCAATTGTTTAGTTTATTTAGACATAAAGATAAACTTGTAAGGCTTGGCTTGATGGTTTACATCATTGGTAAGTAAATTAGTGTGTCTGAAGCCTAATAATATGATGAAGTTATAAATAATGGAGCTGAGACTCACAGCCAGGTAGGTTTGTCAGGTATGTGGGGTTTTTTTCTTCTTTCTTTCTTTCCTGTTTTTTCTTTTTGCTAACATCTGTTGCCAATCTTCCTCTTTTGGCTTGAGGAAGACTGTCACTGAGCAAACATCTATGCCAATCTTCCTTTATTTTGTATGTGGGACGCCATCATAGCATGGTTTGATGAGTGGTGCATAGGTCCATGCCCAGACCAAAACCGTGAACCCTGGGCTGCTGAAGCAGAGTGGGCAAACTTAACCACTACACCGCCAGCCTGGCCCCAAGTCTGTGTTCTTTTTACAATACTGATCTTTCCAACATGTGATTATACCTTGCATACGTAGATTTGCCTAATGGGTATCTGTGATAGTCTATCAACCGTTCTTCACCAAGCATTGGTCTGGATAATTGTAACTTCAGTTTCTTAACATTATGATACAGTATGGTAATTACTGCATTATATGATAATTTTTCCCCTTTTAGTCACTTTGAAGGTTGTTTCATATTAAATATCCTGGCTATTGTTAGAAATTATAAATAAAGTTAGACTCATTTAAGCATCACACTCTTAACGGTGTCAATATTCAAGGACATAGAAGTCATTATTGCCATTTGACACTAGTTAATCCTTACTAAACACCCACAGGTTTGCTGGCACTATACAGAATGCAGAACAGAAAGTATGTAGTAAAAAGTCCTTAAATGACTTAAAATTTAGTCCATACAACTAAACACTATAAAGAGTTATGTAGTATCATGAAAAGAAAGTGGCCTGCTCTTCTCAGATCCTGAACTGAGAGAAGGTGAAGTATTTTGAAAAGTGCGAGTATTTTTCAAGTGGTATCTCTTTTTTTGATAGTTCAAGTAAATTTTTGTGCCAAAAGTTATCATTGGCTTAGGTATATTATGAATATTCATAGTTAAAATATAGTTGTTTGAACCAGATAAAACATCCCCTGTCAATTTTAATTTGAAATTGAGAAATCAAAATTTTAAAAATTGAGCTGAAAATTATTGGTAGTAACTGTTAAGCTATATAAAATAATAGTTATGGGTGTTGGCCTGGTGGCATAGTTGTTAAGTTTGCAAGTTCCACTTTGTTTACCTGGGGTTGATGGGTTCGGATCCCAGGTGCAGACCTACACACCACTCAGCAAGCCAGGCAGCACTCAGTGGCAGGCAGCCTGCATACAAAATAGAGGAAGATTGGCACAGATGTGAGTTCAGGGTGAATCTTCCTCACCAAAAAAAGAAATAAAGAAATAATAATGAATTTAAAAATAAAATAATAGTTATGAACCTTGTGAGACAGATCAAGATTTAAGGTCTGTTTTTCCAGTTACTCAATGTCTCTCAGCCTCATTTTACACACCTGCAAAATAAGATCATAATAATACTGATTTCATATGGATGTTGAGAAGATTTAATTATGTATAAAATTTTACTTAGACACTTGTGTTTGGTACTGAGTGTCTGTATACAGTGCTTATTGTTTTAATTACCTGAAAGCTGTTAAAACTGAACTTAATTAGAAATTATATGCTTTCTTTTACAGTAATCACTTTGAGTAAGCAGAAGGTAATCATAAGTTTATTTTTTGTTGTTGTTTATTTGGTTTTTAATTTTCTAAATCACTTTGATTCAGATGGTATTATTATATACCAAACAGTTCGTGCTCTTTAAGCAATTTAGGAAAAAATTTAAATTGATTATTTTAATTTTATTCATTGTAATTGATCCCATAAATATATTTTTAATTCATTGAATTTAATTTTTGGTATTGGCTTGCTCATATTTTTTCTCCTTATTTAAATTGTAGCAGGCTTTATTTTCCAAATATAACTGCACCATCACATTCCATTCCTTCTTACAAAGTCACATTGATGCTGCTCTGTTCAGAGGTGGTATCTAGTCCCTGCCCCTTGAGTGTGGGCTGGTCTTAGTGACTTGCTTCTGTTAAATAGAATGTGGAGGAAGGCTAAGTCATAAAAGGAAAGTCAGTTATGAGCTGACTTTGTTTCGAGGGTTGTTCCTCATATTGTGAGAAAACCTCAGCAACTTGGAGAGGCCATGTGTAGGTATTCTGCCCAAACACCTAGCTAAATTCAGGACCAACGTCTTGACATGGAAGTGAGCTAGAATTCTCATGATTCCATCTCCCAGACTTTGTACAAATGGGGAAGTGGTGGAGCAGAGAAAAACAGTTCCTATTATGCCCCTTCTGAATTCTTGACCTTCAGAATCAGTGAGTATAATATTATTTTTTTGACATTGACATTTGAGGTAATTTATTATGCATTAAAAAGTGGAATAAATAGGTTTTTAAATTATCTTTTTAATTTTTCTGTCCACATGTATTGTATTTTCAATGTATTATTTTGATTACGGGATCTTTGTATATTTTTTGATTGTCTCTATCTATTTGTCTGCATGTATGTATTTTCTTTCTTTTTCTTGGGGTATTTCTAAACTTTTTTTTTTTTTTTGGAGGAGCATTAGCCCTGAGCTAACATCTGCTGCCAATCCTCCTCTTTTTGCTGAGGAATACTGGCCCTGAGCTAACATCCATGCCCATCTTCCTCTACTTTACATGTGGGATACCTACCACAGCATGGCTTGCCAAGCGGTGCCATGTCCGCACCTGGGATCTGAACTGGCGAACCTTGGGCCACCAGAAGCAGAACGTTCGAACTTAACTGCTGCACCACCAGGCTGGCCCCTAACCTTTTGGTATTTTTTTGTAGGCTCAGTTCTATACTAATGTAATATATTTAGAATTCCATTTCTTGTTTAATCAACTTTAGACAGTACTAATAGAACCCCTAATAGGAAAAAATGAAAAATTAGAAAATAAACATACACTTCCCCCAGAGTGATTATTTATGCTCTCCCTCCCAATTTAGGTTATTTATATTATTACTAATTTTAAATATTCTGATAGTTCTTTTTATGTTTTTCAATAAAACTCTGAAATAAAATTTTATTTATTTACATATTTCATTTTCTATAAATTCTCCCTAACATAACTGAGGAAATTAATGCACATATATCTCTTCCAAACTACTACATTTATCTTCTAATATTTGGTTACTTATGCATTAAGAAGTTTATAATAATCACCATTTTATACTATATTTATTTTGTATTTGCTTAATTTTAAACATAAGCAGATTCAATGTCTCCGCTGGTAATATTGTAAGAGCCATCGCAAAACATGGCTGCTGCATTTATTTCTTGATTTTGTTCATTCTACTCTCTATGACTTAGTTTTCCCCCAAGTAGAGCCATTTATATATTTCTTTAATGTTTAGGAATATCTGCGTGTTCCCTCTATATTTGAATCACTATGTAGCTTTTTCACAACATTTCCATTATCTTCAGCAACTGGATGCTGCCAATGAAATATCTCTGTCCAGCAAGCATCATCCTCCCTCTCACCTAACCTAGCCCACACCCCAAACTCATAGGAGAGTCAAATTTCATGCCTCAATAACAAAGACTTTTTATTTTTTAAATACTTAACTGGGATATATTTGATATAGTCAAATATATCAAAAAGTGTCAAAGTCTTTACCAGATTAGAGTGACATATTTCAAACTATAATGTTAATTCTCTTTTCAAGAAAAAAATATATATTTTCTTCTCCACTCTTTGGCATTTTTTGTGAGTATGTAGCAACTAACTTCCTATTGAAATGTTTGACATATTTCAAGTTCATTTCCATCTTTATTTGTTAATTTTTGATACTTTGCATTATTGCTATCGTCTCAAGCCATTTTCCCACTTGATGACATGTAGATATACATTCTTATATTTATTGATGTAATGTTATTTTTTATGTCTGAGCTATATTTTTCCTATGTTCCTAAGGAAACTTAACCCCAATTTCATCTAATTGTATTATTTTGATCTTTCATTTTTATGCTTGTTTTATTCTGCTGTATGATCACTCAGTTTTCTATCACTTGAAACACTTTTGTGCTATTATTTCCAGCTTAGATAATCACATAAGTTTATGTGGAAGAAGCAATATTTATTTGTGCTATTGAAAATGGATAGGAATTGAACACACAGAGATAGGGCAGCAGTACAATTCTTTTCTCATATTGATTCACAGAAAAAAGCAACAGGAAATAAGGCAAATGTGTGAAAAACTAGTGAACCAAGTAGGAACAATGAAAATTTAAATAGCATAATATGATAATACTATCGAGTTTATGAAGGGACCCAAAAGGACTAAGTGTTGAAGTTAAGCTGGACAAAGACTATGTATTTTTTTAAAATATAGATAAATGCATTTTCATTTGTATCTGTATATAAAGGAAAATATTAGTAATTTAGAAAGAAGGAAATGATCAGTAGTTTATAGGAAATTGTCAAACAATAAAATGTAACATATATTGGTGGAAATTAGTGATAGGAAAATAGGTTCAAAGAAGTATCAGCATTCCAGGGATTCCCCTGCCCCCCAATTTTAAGAAAATAAGATTCTAAAATAGTAAAATAACTGCAAATATAGTGAATGGAGAATTAAGAGAGCTAGTATAGAGATAAAAATTAATAGAGTTTGACAAATTCTTGTTAGAGGAATGAGAGGGTTTTTTTTTTTAAATTATACACTTTTGAAAAGTAGATATAGGGTGATTTAATCAATTTTTTCTTTCGCTGTGCTGATTTTTATTAAATTTCTTCTTTTGAAAGACACTAAGTTTTATCTCAGTATTCTCATTTGAAGTAGAAAAATAATATTATAACTTACAATATTTTTGAGGAAAACACCAAAGAGCTGGGGAGGCGCTGTAATCAGAATGACATCTCCAAGTATTAGGAGGGTGCCTGGCATGAAACAGGTGACAGATCAAGTCCTCGCGCGTTCATTTGTTTCTCTACACACATTTCTCCACCATCCTGACCACACAAAAATAAATAGCATTAATTAAAAGTTGCTTGTATCAGTTTACACTGTATTCAAACTACGAGTCAATAATTGACAACAGGGGCCAGCCCCCTGGCCGAGTGGTTAAGCTAGCGAGCTCCACTTTGGTGGCCCAGGGTTTTGCTGGTTCGCATCCTGGGTGCAGACATGGCACCACTCATCAAGTCAAGCTGAGGTGGCGTCCCACAAAGCACAACCAGAAGGACCTACAACTAGAATATACAACTATATACTGGGGGGCTTTGGAGAGAAGAAGAAGAAGGGAAAAAAGAAGATTGGCAACAGATGTTAGCTCAGGTGTCAATGTTTAAACAAATTGTGATTAAAAATTTTTTTTAAATTATTAACAACAGAGTTACTATGAAAAAACATATAGCTTCTCACCATAATATTAAGAACAAACTTCATAGAACAGTGAAAGTGGATTATAAATCAATAATATTTATTCTAAGACTCAGTTTCCTGATTATAAAAAGATGGGAATGATCTCATTGATATTAATTGTTCCTTATAGCATTAAATTCCATTACATTCTGATGGCACTACAGTAAACCATTGGACTAAGACAACAACTATAGGTCTCTGAAGAGTTTAGATTTCTGTAAAGAATTCTTAAATGCACGAATGTAAACTGTGTTTGTTTTCTAAAACGTCAACGTTAACACTTTATTTTTAAAAACCGAAGAATATGTACACTGCTGTTCTGATGACAGGAAAGCAAGATTAAACATATTCATTTGGAAACCTATTATGTGAGTGTTGGAGAAAAAAGCTTCTTAATAAATAGAAGGAACGTTAGGGTCTCCATATGCTGAGCATTACATTTCAGTCATAGGGACATTTGCATGATTTTCTCCTGCTAATAGATTGTAAAATAAAAGCAGTAGCGTTATTTATAGAAAACGTTTAAAAGCCAAAAAGAGCGTTTATGTGGCTGACAAAAGGCTTTTTCTTTCCATAAAAATAGTTGAAACTTCCAAAAGAGTATACAAAGTTAATATGTTTAAAGTGTATTTTTTGTCTTTTTGCTAAGGGAGGTTTGCCCTGAGCTAACATCCACTGCCAGTCCTCTTCTTTATTTGCTTGAGGAAGATCAGCCCTGAGCTAACATCTGTGTCAATCCTCCTCTATTTATTTTTTGCATGTGGGACACTTCCACAGCTTGGCTGGTGAGTGGAATAGATCTGCACCCAGGATTTGAATCTGGGAACTCGGGCTGCTGAAGTGGAGTGTGCAAAACTTTACCCACTTGGCCATGGGGCTGGGCCCTTAGAGTGTTTTTATTTATGAGATTTTTTTAAGAAACTTCTGTTTTAGTGCCCCCATAAAATGTTATAAAATGTAAGAAGTAGAGAAGATAATTTCTGAAATATGATTGATATTGTAGATTCCATGACAGTATAAACTGTCATATGCATATGGTTAAACATACTCAAAGCATTTAAGTTTAAATAGATTTATTTCACCTCTATATTAAAAGAATTTATAGTTTATAACTTATCATATTCTCCTTATATTTTTATATGAAACAATATAATACAAATAGTAGACTAACGAAACTGTAGGACAAGCAATAATTCAAATGAGAAGAGTTTTGCAAAATTACAAAATCAGTGATTAAAGTAGAGATAAAATTATTTGTCAAAGGAATCTCAAAGATGGATTACCCTTGTTCAAGATTTATCTCTCTCTTTCTCTTTTGTAATACAATAAATTTTTATTAATCATTTGAATTTATCATGTCAAAATTTATTCTTATTTTTTTATTAAACATATAAAATGTAATATCTTTCAAAACTGTGAAAATATAACTGCATTGTTCAGTGAAGTAGTCTGATTATTCTGACTGTGTTTTGATTTTTATTAGAATGAGTTTTAGTCATGTTCAACAATTTATTTTAAAATACACTTCCATAAAAGCTTTCATAAAAGTCTGCTATCAAAGACAATGCTTCTTATTTTAATTAGTAGAAGAATACCGCATCTAAGCAGAATATTTCAACGTACAGGAAACTTGTTTTCCTTTAACGAGTGTCTGGTGTTTATTTACATTTCCTTTTCATCATCATTATTAAGCAAAATAATAATAATAGCATTCAATACGTGCTTATCTCCTCATAGCACTCTCCTGGGAGGCTGAATAAAGTCAATGAAATAGTCATGATTCCTGTCCTCTGAAAAACGTTTAATATAAGCAACCCTATAATGAATATGTGTGTATGAACATACATACGCACAATGAAGAGGTTAAGATCAAGCCAAACGTTTGTCTGAAATGCCAGCACCTAAACTAATATTCTTTTGAGAGAACTGGTTACAAACCAGACTACTTGGAATTTATCTTTGTATCAATCTTGCTGTTAGTCATTGACTGCTGTTTAAACTTTGTTTATAAGGGAAGGATGACTCCACTTTATGGAGTCAATAACATAAACTCTGTATTGTCCCAATGTCCCAGTCTATTGTTCTTTGGATATGCACAAATTTTAGTTCTTTTTTTTTTTTGGTTAACAAATCTTGGTTGATTTATCTTCTAATTTCATTCATCATTTGTGTTTCCCACTAATACATCCCTGCCTGATACTGTGATAACACTCCTGGCCCTTTGATACAAATAATATTTGTGACTTTTGATTTATAATCTCTGCTCTTCTTGCTTATTTTTCCAATCTTATAGCTCTGCTTCCTCTCAAGAATGCTGGAATGGTTTATGGAGCTCTTGGGTTCAGAAAAGGTAGGCTCAGAACATTATAATTTCTATGTATAGGAGGACCCAAGGTTTTGTTAGCTGACAAAATATGAGACAGAAAAATAATGGTAACCTGGAAGAGGTGGGTTCTCCACTCCCTTGGGAGAATGCTAATTTGAGATAATCAAGTGATGCCGGTATTCCCTATTTTTCCTATTTTACAATAGAAAAGAATAGACTATCAGATACAAGGAATAAAAAAAGTCAATGTAAATTTTTTGTATTCCTAACAATGTCCTTGAGAAAATGGAGAAAGATGATGGCTTTACCAGCACAACTATTAAGATTCTAAGTAGAGGAACGATCGTCAAAATAATAGATTAAAATTTTGGGAGTGGTCTAAAAAAGTCATTGAGAGAGAGTTAGATTAGGGATTGGTGAAAGTTCAATGAAGAGGTTTCTGGGCAACAAAACTTCTAGAGAAAAAGAGATTTGGGGTAACAATATATAGACAAAATTTGTGACACAAATTATAGTTATGAATTTAAGATTATCTTTTTCTTGTATGGTCATATAGAATTCTGTGATAGTGATATCATGAGTTTAGATTATGAAAAATATTGTAATTTTCATATGTGTGAAAAATATAAATTCTAAGTTTTGTTTTCTTTTTTACTAGACATGATATTGTTGATTCTTACTATCTCCAATTATATGTAGATTATTAGTATATTCCTTTAGAATTTTATAATAAACCAGAGACTCAAGGATCTGTAAGGCCTACTCAGGGAGTGTTTTAAATTATATATGTCTAAAATCTTATAAGACACCCTATCTGAATCCATAGATTTCAGTATATTCTGAAAAAGGCTCTGCTTTAAAAATTGAATTTAGACACCTGCTTTAAAGAGTTGCAAACCAACGTTTGACACCTAAACTTTGAAAAATTATAAGGGAATATTTCTATCTTTGAATTATTTAAAATGAAATTAGAAATTTTAAAAAAAGGAAAGAAATTACCCCCCAAATCTAAAAGATATCTAACAAAATTAGAGCTACAAAATATGTCAAGGTAAATTTCTGGTTTCTGATGGAATAAAATTTCAAGAGAAAATCATGAAAGTTACAGAGAGAGACTTTTGAAAACAAACAAGAATATACAATAACCCAGAGTGTAAATAACAAAATTGATTTAAAATTCATTGCTCAAAACCTGACAAAATAACAGGGAGAAACAATCAGAGAGAAATTCACCACATTTGTAAAAGCTGATAGGTCAAGCAAACAAAACAAGTAGTAAAGCTGTGGGATGTTTGCATAACATTATTGGAAAGAATAATCAATGTATGAATGTAATCTTTTTTCCACATCACAGAACTTGCACACTATTTTAAAGCAATCTAGAAAATCTACATATCTGGACAAAATATTAGGCCTTAAAGAATGAAAACAAATTTGAAATAATTGTCATCAAACATATTCTCAGAATAAAAGATAAAATGTGAATGATAGAAAAGAAAGATAACTAATTTTACTGAATGTTTAGAAAATGAAAACACGCCATTCAATAAAATGTGAGTCAAAGAAGAAATGACATTATCATACTGAATATTATCATGCATTTGTAACTAAATGAAAAAAATACTACACATTAAAATTCATAGGGTACAGACATGGTATTACTCAGAAAGAACTCAAACTCAATTATTGGAAAACACATATTTTTAAAACAAATTAGCTAAAGTTTCAAGCAAAACCTGCAAAAAAGTAAAGCAAATGAAATATTTAAATATACAAAAATAAATTAAAGAAATTTTACTTAAATAAAAAATGAAAAGAAAAGAGAAATGATCAATAAACCAAAAGTAAGTTATTTGCAATGATTAATAAAATAAACGCTTTGAGAAGTATGCTTGGGACTAAAAAAAGTAAACTCAGGGAAGCACTATTAGGAATGAGAATGGATAAATAATTGTGATATTCATAATATGAATATCAGATATGCAGAAATCCTAGAAATACAAATGGTGATAAAGTGAGAGAGTTTTCATTCATCATTTTGTCAAAAAATATTTTAGTAAGGAATGAGGAAGTATAAAAAATGATGAGAGTAGAATTTAGTAGAATTTCTTTTGAGAGCAGTCTGAAATACTCTGGGAAATAGAAAGTTCATATACTTTAAAACCAGACGTTTGTATTCTGTGGATATCTGGGAAGCATTCTCTCACGCAAAGGATGCAGCCAGTGCAATCCGGTGACCCATAACTATCTGGAGTGTTAAAGCGGACGTCGAAGAGAAGTGGGGGAGCCATAGAGAAACAGGACCTGAGGAGAGTCACGTGAAGGAGAATGGAGTAGGGGCTGGAGATCATGTCAGCTAGCAAGATTTTTGACTTTTGTTCCGAGCGAGATGAGTGGCACTGAAAGGTTTTGAGATTACAGTATTTGTTTTAGGTTTTAACGAGTTCATTCTCAATACTGAAAACACTCTATGGTGGCGCATGGCTAGAGAGAGATCGCCAGTTAAACTGGAAGCTACTGTGTTAATCTCTTGCGAGTTAATAGTGGATTGCACCAGGTTGGTAGTGGTACAGGGGCCAGGTAGTTGATTTGTGGACCTATTTGGAGGATGCTGATCTAAAATTTCTAGGAATTCTATAATTTTAAATATTTAAATTTCAGTACTTTAAAAGTGTTTCACATTAACGAAATATTAGGAAATATAACTAAATGTTCGTAGATGTTAGAAACATTCCTAAAAGGTCTATCTATTTTTATACTCTAACATTGATTTCTGTCATATAAAGGAAATCTGAAGTTTTAAATGTTCAGGAATGCATCTGTGTTTAAATATATATTCAAATATAACCAAACGATCAAATATAGGAGTGCTGCTCTTCACGTCATTAGATTTAAATTATTCTACAACCCATGAAGGTAGTTTAGTGTGCCTCTCAGCATTTTGGGTTCAATTGATTAATTTGCATATAAAAAAATACTAAGTTGCCTCATTAAGTTTTGTGCCTGTAATCTCTACCAGCAAAACCTTAGCAAGTGTAGACAAAAGGGCATTTAAGGAGATTTGAGAAGAAAATTCTGAAGAAAATGTTTGCACGTAGTATTTTATGCTTTCTTTGGGGGCACATAGGAATCTATAAAATCAGATTTGGCTTAATGAAATAAAGAGTGGTATGTCTTTAGAATAAATAAGGTTAAGGACTTTAAGCCAACGTTTGTTAACTATTATTGCTGGACACTGGCCCATCAAAACAATGCAAAACAGAATAAAACCTTGCTTTCCTAAATTCATTTTCTTCTTTTTTATGTTTAAGAACAAAAGAAAACAAATACATGAGGAGGGAGCGGTTACCAATTCTTAAAGCATCTTAGGGGCAATAGTAACAAAATTACATGTTAATAAATAACTTTGCTGAAACTTAACACTATAGAAGTAGTCAAAAAACTAATTTCTGATGAATGGTTTGTGTATGTGTAAATGTGTAGTTTTTTCTAGAATACTTGACGTTGACACACGTACAAATATTCTGCTACTTCACTCTCAAGTAAGTTTTTTGCGTTTCTTTGTGAGGATTGATGGATCATTGTTGAACACAGCAGATATAATTGTGTCTACAATAACAGAAACGACAAGCAGATTTCTAATAAAATTGTCACGTATGCTACCTGAATCTGTAATTATGAATTCAGTTCAATACATTATGTAAAATTGTAGTATTAAAAATATGTTTTGAAGTCAACTTTGAAAGCTTTTTTTCTTGTGTCTGTTTTATAAAATAATGTGTCAAACTAAGGTCTTATGGTGACTTCTGATACAATGGTATAAAGGTAAATGTCAAAAAAAGTAAAGTTGATAGGGTGTTTCAAAATGCATAAAATTTGGAATGTACAAAGCCCAGGTCTGAGTAATTATCTGGGCTGAGAAGTTTTAGAAATGTGTAAAGGCTTAGGTGGAAATATTTTTTTAATAAAGTTACACTCAATGTCAGTAGTATAAAATAAAAGATTACTTTCAAAGTCTTGTGGTCTTACTTTTTTTGACTAAAGGAAAATCTGGGACTGCTTAACCTTTTCTTATTTGCTGGTTAAAGACAATAATTGCAGTCAAAATTCCAAGACTGGATGTTTCTTCCAAAGCTGAACTATAGCTGAGCTGGTTATTGCTGTTTTACTCATAACTTTAATTCATGGAGCCTCTCACCACGGTCATTATTAAAAAAAATACACTGGATTTGTTGCCGGAAAAGCAAAAAGATGTTCTCTGAGGATAATCTACCTCGTTAAATTCTGCATTATAAATTTGTCTCACTCATTTATATTACTTGAGCTATTCTTATATAAAGGTTTTTGGGGCAAAATACCAAACAATGTAACTTTTTAAAGTATAATTGACATACAATATCCTACTAGTTTCAGGTGTACGTCAGAGTGATTCAATATTTATACATATGCTGAAATGATCATCATAAATCTAGTTACCATCCGTCACCATATAAAGTTATTACAATATTATTGACTCTGTTTCCTATGCTATACATTACGTCCCCATTACTTTTTGTTTTATAACTGAAAGGTTGTACCTCTTAATCCCCTTCACTTGCTTTCCTCAACCTCCAACCCTACTCCCCTCTGGTGACCACCAGTTTGCTTCCTGTTGTATCTATGAGTCTCTTTCTGTTTTGTTTTGTTTGTTCCTTTGTTTTGTTTCTTAGAGTTCGCATATAGATAAACTGTGTGGTATTTGTCTTTCTCTGTGTGACTTATTTCACTTGGCATAATACCCTCTAGGTCCATCCATGTCACAAATGGCAAGATTTCATTTTTTTTTATGGCTGATTGACATTCTGTTGTATATATGTACCATATCTTCCTCATCCAATCACTTATTCATAAATGCTTAGGGTGTTTCCATATCCTGCCTGTTGTGAATAATACTGCAATGAACATAGTGGTGCATATATCTCTTTGATTCAGTGTTTTAGTTTTCTTCGGATAAATACTCAGAAGCGAAATTGCTGGATTGTATGGTAGTTATAGTTTTAATTTTTTTGAGGAAACTTCATACCATTTTCCATAATGGCTGCACAAATTTGCATTCCCACCAACAGTGTACTGGGTTCCTCTTTCTCCATATTTTCTCCAACACTCGTTACTCTTTATCTTTTTGATAATAGCCTTTCTAACAGGTGGAAGGTGGTATCTCGCGGTTTTGTTTGGCAGTTCCCTGATAATTAGTGAAGCTGAGCATCTTCACGTGCCTGTTGGCCATCTCTCTGTCCTCTTTGGAAAAATGTCTCTTTAAGTCCTCTGCTTGTTTTTTAAGCAGATTCTTTTTTCTTTTTGTATTAAGTTATGTAAGTTCTTTAAATATTTTGGGTATTAACCCCTTATTGGTTGTGTGATTTGCAAATATCTTCTCCTATTCAGTAGGTTGCCTTTTCACTCGCCTATGGTTCCCTTCACTGTGCAAAAGCTTTTTTAGTATGCTGTAACACTGTGTGTTTATTTTTGCTTTTGTTGACTTTCCCTGGGGAGAGTGATCCAAAAAAATCATTGCCAAGACCAATTAAATTGCTGACCGCCTATGTTTTCTTCTAGAAGTTTTATGGTTTCAGGTCTTACATTCAAGTCTTTAATCCATTTTGGATGTATTTTCACATATGGCGTAACACAGTGGTCCAGTTTCATTCTTTTGCATGTAGCTGTCCAATTTTCCCAACAATTATTGAAGAGACTGTCTTCTCTCCATTGTATATTCTTGCTTCCTTTGTCATAGATTAATTGACCATATATGCATGGGTTTACTTCTGGGCTCTCTATTCTATTCTATTGATCTATTTTTCTATTTTTGTGCCAGTACCATATGGATTATATACCTCCAGCTTTGTTCTTTTTTCTCAAGATTTCTTAACGTATAGTTTTTCTTATATTAGAAGATATTTCTCTAGTTCCTATCTAATTAGCAGGAAAATTTGAAATAGAAGATCATTTACATTTAGTGCTACATAAAATCTTATAAGCAGTTAATTCTCAACTGACAAATTTAAGATAAGCACATCGAAGCTCATTATCTAGCAACTTTTGAAGGTGGCACTTCATTTAGAAAAACTCTTGTAAAGGGGAAAAATAATTCAGAGTTTTTTCTGTTTGGGCAATTAATGTTTGTTCAGAGAAATATGGACCACTAGGAAATTTGATTTTTAATTCTTTTATATGGAGTTGATAATATTTATTTTATTTATTTATTTTTGTAAACATGCCTCCTCTTGCTTTTTTTTTAAGATTGGCAGCTGAGCTAACATCTGTTGCCAATCTTCTTCTTTTTTTTCTTCTTCTTCCCAAAGCCCCCCAGTACATAGTTGCATATTCCAGTTGTGAGTGCCTCTGGCTGTGCTATGTGGGATGCTGCCTCAGGATGGCTTGATGAGTGGTGCCATGTCCGCGCCCAGGATTCAAACCAATGAAACCCTGGTTTGTGGAGCGGAGTGCACGAACTTAACCACTCAGCCATGGGGCTGGCTCCTATTTTGTTTATTTTATAGAGTTTTTTTGAAGCTTAAATAATGTAATGACTGCAAGTGTACATCAGCATTCTGGTAGGGTGTTATTTAGAGAATAAGAAGGTATTCTAACTGAAAATCTGGTTTTCTGCTTCAGTTAGTAGCTCTCCAAATTTGAGTGGCTTGTCTTTTTCTTCTTATTTTGTGCAAACTATAGAAATATTTCTTCTAAGTGGAGTTAAAAAAATGGTTCCCAAAATAAAGATTCCTAAGCCACAAAGGAGGAGGGGATACGTGCATTTTGTTCACTATTGTTTTAGTTGCTAGCCTATTTTACAACTCAAAATAAATACATTTGAATAAATAATGAATAAATAGTTATTACTTTGCCATAAATGATTAGAATGTGGGAAAATTAGCATACTTTTTCAAGTATAAATGCAACAAATACTATTGAGAATATTACCAGATTAATCTATCATATTTTGATCATTTATACTATTCAAAAGTATTTATATGTTCTTAAGTTTACCCTTCAGTATGGGTATGGTCCCTCTATTTTAACTTCAAAAGAACAAAATAGTGAAACTCTATTGACTTTGATTTGCATGCATTTCATGAAATATTAATACCATAATTTATAAATACTACGACTTTTAAAAGAGAGTTGATTCAAATTTTCATGTGAAAATAATTTTCAAAATATATGTAAGAATTGCATTGTCTATTTTGCCTGGAAAGATGATTAAGAGAACTATTTAGTATAACAAAAGTGTCCTCATGGCTTGCTCCTTAAAATGAGCTTAAAAAAAAGTTATTGAGATGCCAAGTATAATGATACTAATCAAGATCCTTCTATAAAGGTAACGTTTGACAAGAAAATAAAATTGAGAGGCAAATTATTGTATCCCTTTGCTGGTAGATCCTTCATGCAGAATTCTTAAAGCTTAGACCTTGGAGAAAAAAAGAGCCTGAGACAGAGGGCAGAGTTCGGTGTTATTTGTGCACCCGCATGCTGTGTGAAGCAGGGAATTGATTTGCGACTGCTGCTTAAGACTGATGTTTCTCTCTTATATTTTTGCATATCTTCACTTTGATTACAGTATTTTATTAATCATTATTGGCTATATAATTGTGTATATTATGCTTTGTAGGCAGAATGGCTCTTTGGTTTGCATTCTTTATGACTGTTAATTAGTTAACGGCATGGTAACCTTCACTGTTCAAGTACAGGGCAGCCTCGAACAGAGTGGCTGGTCTATCATTTACGAAATCTATCTATTTCTATCTTGGCTCATTTATCTGATGCCTGATGCTAAATGAAGTAAGAGAAATTGGTTATACCCTTGTAATGGGAAAACATGGCCAGCATGCTTAAGCATCTCATGGACTGAGTGTGTTTCTGTCTTTTTTTTCTACCTACCTATCTATCTACCTATCTATCTATTTATGAACTATTAACTGAGACAGCATCATCAACTATTTCTCCTAGGTAAACCAGTATGTCAACTTCTGTAATCTATCTCTGAATGCCTTTCCTTTTTGTAAGTATTCACTTTGTAAATATATAAATAATGTTTACTCATAAGGCTCTTGTATTGAAAATTTAATTTAATATTAAACATTTATTCATGTGTTGAATTCCTTTAAATAATATTTAAATATAGGATAAGTAATTTTGCTCATTCTGTGTCAAAATGAATATAAAGGTATAAAACTAAGTAAGATCAGCTACAATAATATAGGGAAAAAACACTAAATACAGAATCATAAAGTGAAATTTCTACAGTCAACCATAAAAATCATTTTATGCAGTTTGGGTTCCACACTAACACATCTACAAGATGAGAGAGTTGTCATTAAATTCCATTCCACGTCAATGTTCAAAAATAATGAACTTATGAATGTTATTCATTTCTTGAGCCGACATTCCCCATCAATCCTCCTCTTTTTGCAGAGGAAGATTGGCCCTGAACTAACAACTAACATCTCTGCCCATCTTCCTCTACTTTGTATGTGGGACGCCTGCCACAGCATGGCTTGATAAGCTGTGCATATGTCCATGCCCGGGCTCTGAACTAGTGAGCCCCAGGCCCCTGAAGCAGAGTGCGCAAACTTAACCACTACACCACTGGGCCGGCCCCATTCCTTTCTGATATTATGTTTGTGCCTATTTGGAAGGTATTTGTATAAGTTTCATTCCAGCTACCAAGTGTCCATGTTGTGTAACTCTGAGTAAATTGTTGCAATAGTTTTTGTAAAGCAAAACACGATGATAAATATTTACAGAATCAATTTAACATTAATTTTCTATGAGAAAAAAATTGGGGTCTCTTGAAACCTCTAAAATTATACCTCTAAAATTAAGCCTCTAAAATTATATGTGTGAGAGATGTATAGTTTTATTTTTTCATAAAAGACACTGCTATGTAAAAGTAATGGTTTGATCAATTCAAAGAATGATATATTTCGGTAAAAATATGCATAATTATTATAATTTGATGTAAGTAATCTGAGTAAACACTAGCAAACATTAGATGATTCTGAAATAATTGATACACATATATGGGATTTAGGAGATGGTGTTGAGAGGCAGTGTAATGTAGTTAAAAGTTTCTGGGCTCATATGACTGCCTCCTCCTGGCTTCATTTTCTTTCTACTTCTGAAACCTTGGGCAAGTGATTTTCTAGGTCTCTGTTTCCCCATACATAAAAATGAAAAAGTAATCATCTCCACTGGAATGGTAGTGAGAATAAAATTAAGAAATCCAATTATAGCCCTGTGTCAGTGCCTGGCATATAGATTTCAATAAGTTAGTAACGATGGTGATTATATAAGTAAGGATATTTTGACTTAGTGTGTGCATGCAACCCATTTTCTTAATTGCTATACATAAGCATTTATAACAAATGAGGCATGTAAATATTAATATAATTATCACACCATATCTTCTAACTCGATAGTCAAACAACTGATGTTAATCTCAAAAAAATTGATATATTTTATTCCTTTTATATAATTCTTAACTAAACATATGATGGAGCCAAATAAATCCCAAATTTCTTAGAAAATTTCAATGTAGTTTCATTATAATCAACATAAGACATTATTTAATAAGCAGGCTTATTTCTGATTTGAAGAGATCTTATTGAGTAAATGCTGCTTTACAATGGTTTGATGCTTAGTGTTGGTGGCTTAAATCATATATATTGCATATATATATGATTTATATATGTATATATATGTGTATATATATGTATATATATCTCCAGCACAGGTGGATACAAATTCATGCTGAATAAATCTTTGTGACTCACTGAAAAGCAATCAAAGACATTTTAAATGGGTAGTGGGGAATTGGGGAATGTCGTATACCAAGATGACAGATTATACACAGAGTTTGCTTCCTGTCCTTTCTTTGTGCATGGAATTATGTGATAATTATAGTATAATAATATTCTGGCTTTTTCACCAACTTTTGATGGTAATTGCACTTCTCAGATATCTAGCTATTTGGGCTTGGGGTCTTTACAACTCTGGTTATGTATATTTAGGAAAGTTCCTAAGGTTCTCATCACTGTTAATCCAAGTGAGTTTAAGGAGAATATGTGAAGGGGCACACACATCACAGTAGAACAGTGGCCATATGCATAGGAAGGTAAACCGACGTGAGCGTTGGAGCTTTAGCAGGGTGAAGAGGGTGATCCCGTGAAGAGGAGGTCTGACCTGAGATGCCAGCACACAGGCAGGATGAGGAAGTCACATGCCAGGAACGTGGCCTGGAGCAGTGGGGAAACAACTCCACCAAAACCTGCCTCTCTCAAGTTTCCATTTCCATTTTCCTTAAGTGATTTCATCCACATACACATTTGACATATTCAAAAGAGCATATTAAGCTGTGATCCACCAGTTAGGAGGCAGAAGTCTGTTTCCCATCTCTCCCAGGCAGCTGTCATAGCAACACTTCATCTTGATTTAGGGCCACAGAAAGTCTAGAAGATCAACTCGTCAGCTTCTTCTGCACTGTTGATATGATCTATGGTATTTACTTCAGGGCATCTTAAAATTAACCAGGATGGCAAAGCCTAAAAACCATGAATTGAGGGATCATTGCAGTCAAGTACCCATAAATTGAGTCATCAGGTGATTCTGTACCAGCTCTTTTTAAGGAAGAGTGCTTAGATAGAGTCCAAAGATAACAGGAATCCAAATTTCTTCCTCAAGAGAAAACCAGTTTGGATTATTGGGAGAAATCTCAGTAGTTTGATGATGCCGCTGGTATACATCACGTCTGCTGTGCACAGGTGATGGCATGGAAGTAGCATGAGTACATCACACCCTGTAATTGACATCATTTGTGATCACTTTATCCATTAGCTCTGATTTATCCCTATTTCCATTAATTACCTGTTTAAATCGTACCATCTAGCTCCTGCCCCCCACCACAGCCATACTGTTTTTAGCCCAGGAAAGGTGTTATCATCAACAGAACTGTTAATAATAACAATAGCACGATGTTTCTACTTTGTCCCATCCCAGGTAGGTGTCATGGGGTTTGGCAAATAAATAATCACAGGATTTATAAAAATAACGAGGGTGAGCATTAGAAAATCTACTAATATCATAATAACAGGCTAAAATTTTCTATATGTTGTGCTTATTAAAGGCTTAAAGGTTATTTGAGAAATTCAATTACTGATAAGAAGAAAACAAAACAAAACAAAACTGTCAAATAAATCTCTCTCCTCTTCTTACTTCCCTCCATTCATCTTGTCCATCCTTTTCCTTTCCATTTTCTCTCACTCTCACTTACTTTCTTGTTCTCTAACTCCCATCCCTCCACCATCTGTCTATGAGTAAACCGAAAACGTAAGTCTAAATGTTAAAATACCAGAAGCATTAAGTCAGGATTAAATCAAATTAAAACAAGTAGGCTCAAAATCACTACTCCTATTTGCCATATTTTTTTCTGGAATTATCATTTTATTCAAGCATTCCAAAAAAAGAAATTAATTAAAATAATAGAAATGACACAAATTTATCATTATTTTATATAAGAAAATTTAGTATTTGATTTAGAAAATCATTACTAAAATCAAATAAAAAATATAATGCATACAATAACAAACATATGTAGAGTTAATTGTTTTAAAATATATATACAAATAACAATAGCTTTCTTTGCATCAACAATAACTGGCCCAAAAATTTAACCAGAAAAAACAGTCCTAATTACAATAACAATACAAATGATTAAATTAATCACAAAAATATTCACTAAGGAATAACAAGCAGCTTAGCAGAAAAGTTTAAAACTTTTATTGATTAAATCAAATATATAAATAAATGGGAGAACATGAAGTGTTTTTTGAAAGAAAAAGTCAATACTTTGTCAGTTCTCATATCCATTTAATGTAATTTTACTTGAAAACTTTGTTTTTCTTTTTGGACCTAGGAAAGCATATTATAAAACATATAAAAGAATAAAAGAAAAGGAAAACAGAAAAATATTTGGACAATGAAAAGTAAAGATGAAAGACTAAGCTAATAATTTTGGTACTGGCATACAAATGGGCAAATTGTTCAAGGAAATAGGATAATGCACAGAACAATTCAAACGTATATGAAAATTCAGTGTGTAGTTGAGGTGTCATTATGGGGAAAAGATAATCAATCAAATTGTTACAAACAGCTAATCATTTGAAGAATAAAAATTTGAAAATCTTCCTCATTACATACACCAAATTTAATTTCAAATTGATCAAATATTTCATTAATTTTTTAAAAGTAAAATTAGTAGCATAAGTTATTGGAAATATTTCCATAATTTTAGAGGGGAGAATTTATTAATAGGAAATTCACAGAAGAAACAGCAAAGAAACAATTAAAAACATCCTTATCCTTAGTTACAAACAAGAAATTATAACCTAAATCAACTAAATATCATCGTGTTCCATCATCTTTACAATACTTCAAAAATGTGGATGGTAGGATCAATTGGCTTTGATTATAGATAAGCAGGCACTCTTATGCGTTGTTTGTATTAACTCTATAGACTTCAATCTAATATTTACCAAATTTTATTGAGTTCAGCATTTCCACTTTAATAACTACTCTAAAGAAATATTCACACACATAAACATATGTGTATCTGTATATTTATATATGTATATAAATGTTTATACACACACACACACACGCACGCAAACATATGCACAATTCTGGTCTTTGGAAACAATTTAAATACTTCAAAGTTTAGAAGTTGAGGGTTGTCAAGAAAGGCCTCTCTGACAGAGTGGTAATTGAGCAGAGAACTAAAAGAAGAGAGGGAACAGGGCATGCCTGTTTCTGCAGAGAGCACGGCAGGTTAAAGGTCCTGAGGTAGAAGTGTGCTTGATGAGTTTGGGAAACATCTCGGAGGCCCATGGAGTTGGGTCAATGAGCTGAGAGACTGTTACAACAGAGGGTGAGCTGATGCAGGGATTCCACAGCACAAGAGGCTTTTGAAGGTCAAAAAGACACTTTGCTTTTGCACCAAAAGAAAACACAAGCGACTGGAAGGTTTTGAGAAACAGAGTATTTAAGTATATCATTAATCACACTTTCAAGTCAGAGATAAAATTTTATTTTAAGACCTTATTTTGTGGGGATAGGTTTCTGGAGAAATAATCTGAATTATTGTAAATGGATGGTTTAGGTTACTAGTGTAATTTAGAATTATTTTTAAATCAAAGCAAGCCTGGTGCATAAGAATTAGTGTATGAAGACAGGGAATATACATAAAAATTAATTTAATTATTTAAATTTTGACATCATTACTTAGAACTTGCCTTATCCACTCAGCCTTATAATAAAAATCTAATGTAATGTAAAATGTGAATGACATAGGATATTCAATGACTTTATTTGCCATTCGTTTGGAAGACTTCATGCTTTAGAATTAAGGATGT
The DNA here is from genome assembly GCF_041296265.1 of Equus caballus. Classification (NCBI taxonomy): domain Eukaryota; kingdom Metazoa; phylum Chordata; class Mammalia; order Perissodactyla; family Equidae; genus Equus; species Equus caballus. Next base: position 103,778,697 of record NC_091685.1, on the reverse strand, counting down.
CTGGATTCAAACTTCTGATTATTATCTTTGGCAATTTATTTAAAATCTCAACAACTCAGTTGTAATGTGGAAAGTAGTAATAATGAGGTTAAACTTGAGGTGTTACTGTTTTGAATTAAAATTACTAAATTTGGATATGAGGTTCCTCCAAAGCACATAGAAAGTACAACAAGTTATACAACACAGTGAGCTTCCAAGTTATTTATATATAACACACACACATACACACACACACGTTTAGATGCCACAGAAAAAACTAATGTTCTCTTACCAAAATTTGTGTGAATAAATATGGTCATATACTAATATGCTCCCACTATGCAATGTTTAAAAAAATGCTAAAAATGTTGCTAAAACAGTTTCCACTTTTTTCTACTACTTTTTCTCTTTTTAGTTTTTTTTGTATGTTTTGAAACAACTTCTTTTGAGATTTGACAATATTTACTAAATTATTTGTTCCTAGTAAATATCGCCAAACTGTATTTTAAAAAATTTACTTTCAGAATTTCAAGGGACTAGCCAAACAAATACATTATAAAACACCTAACAGGTTGTTTCTTTCTATTTTTAATGGCTAGAAGGGGTGCAAATTTACCTTACAACAATGGTCCTTGTGTTTCTGTGCTCTAATAAATAATGAGAGTAACTTTTGCTCGGCAACCGCTTGACTGTTCCCCCTCATGATCTGGTTCTGGACACATAAATGTGGATGAGTTGAAATTTATGAGGGAGAGTTCAAAGGCGAAGGAGGGAGACACAACACGTCTCAGACAGGCACAATTGGGCACAGTGACTTATAGACATCAGTCATAAAGAGCCTATTAGTATACTCGGCTCTTTAAATTTGAATAACATCTGACAGCAATCAAATGAAAATTTGTTCTATTGACTTTTATTTAAGACACCACAGCCCCATTTGTAAAGCAGATCCTGATGGGAAAAGATTCTACTTAGTATTTTAGGCTTTTGTTTGTCGCTTGTTTTATTTAGGTAATCTTTTGAGATGTAACACACAATCATAAAAGTACACAATTCATTTTATATAATTTTTTCAGATATTTTACATACCTGTGTAATCAGAACCCAGATCTGTAAATAGAACTTGACAAGAATTCAGAAGCCCTCCAAGATACCCTTCTAGTTACCCTCTGAACAATGATAACCACCATTTTGACTTCTAACAGTGTCGATTATATTTGCTTGTTTAGAAACTTTGTATAAACATAATCAGACAGTATGCATTTTTTTTCTGTCGGACTTCTTTAATTATTACGTCTGTGAGATTCATCTGTTGTTGTGTACTGTAGTTTTCTATTGTCATTATTATATAATATTCCATTTTATGGGTTTATCACAGTTGATTTATTATCCATTCTACTCTTGATGGACATTTGGGTAGCTTCCATTTTGGCGCCTCAGGTAGGTGAAGAATAAAGAAGGCTCATATTTGCACACTGTTACCAAGTCGAGTGTCCTGGTGTATGGTAATAGTCTCAGACAAATTTCTACACGACCTATACTTGTTAAAGCCCGCTAATCAAAGACCACCAGTAACACACCTACAGTTAAACACAGTTGAATATATTGGTTTGTTGTAGCAATGGAGAGTGGAAACAAGGAGACCCATGGACTATCTCATGGGGGAGTCAGTTAAGGGGCCTTGTAGGATATGGAGGGCGGGACTTAGCTATAAGATTCTTCAGAATTTGTAAACCACCCAAGTTACCGGAAGGGTCAGTTCCTTTATATTTAGAAACACGATTCTGTGCAGTTTACTATCAGTTGGGTGCATCAGTGGTCTTATATATGGATATGAATGCACTGGTGTTGCATTTGAACTTGGATAGCCCTGTCTTATATGTTACAGTTTGGTATAGTTTGCTTATTTTGCAAATGGAAGCAGGATTTGGAAAGTTGTCATTTCTGCTTCAATTTTTAGTTCTCCTATCACAGCCTAGCTACTAGGAGGTCTGTTTTTTCACTGTACTCATTTTGTGCCTAGGGAAGAGAATTGAAGCAGAGGTCAATAGGCTGTGTGTACTCAGTAATTCCCTGATGCTGTAATAACTTGATTTTGATTTAAAAAAATTACTATTAAATCAAATACTTCCATGCTCATTAATGCCAATATAACTCATCACTCCTTGTGAGGAGCAAGCTGTACATTCAATTTAGAGAAAATACGCAAAGGAATAAAGACATGGAGAACATTATCATTTCAAACATTTTTTTCAAATCATATTTCAGTACAAAAGTTTAGAAATGATTATATTTAGGCCAACTAGTTTACCAAAAGACAAATTACTACCACTTATAAGAGTACAGACTCTATATGGAGCGATTGTGGAGCAATCAAATATAGTGCTTCTCTGGGAGACCCATAGGGATTCTGTTGGCTCACAAGAAGGAGAAAGATCTTTACAAAAACTCCTGTTATCGCTAATACAAGCAAGCTGAACAGCTTGATGGTCTTCAACAACATGTGTACTTACTGAAGATCTTTCCTTTCTAAATTAACCGTGGAGGTGGGGACGAATATTTATGCTAATCCACATGGGAAAACTAGTTTTCTAGACAGTAGAGGTGAAGAAACAACCTGTTTGTACAGCTCTGAAAGCCTAAAAGTACTTTGAATTGTGGAGACTAAATAGGAAAAACTGGTAAATAAGGGGATGTGATTAGTTAACTATTCAAGCAGGTAATAACTAATATCTTCATTGATTTCAAGAATATCTTCCGCTTCAATGTTTCACAGTTTGCAACTATGTCTTTTCACAATTCGCAGAAATACTGGAGCCAAAAACCTTGGAGAAGGTCTTGATAGTCCTCTTTTTATCATATCCTGCACCCAGTTCACATGAGGCCATTGGGATTATAAAAAAAGGTGACATTTCAGTCCTCAAGTGGCCTAGCTGTCTGAGGCCTTGGCAGGCAATGGGGCACCTGAGCAAATTAGAAAAGGGCCCCTTTTTCCAGTTGTTCTCAGCCTTGCACCAGGGCTCAGGGCCTGGGGAGCAGGGAATTTGCCCCTCTACTGAAGGCCTTTGTGTGGATGACAAGCTTCACAAACTTGGACAACATCTCAACATCAATCTGCCAGCAAATCTTGCCAACTCCATCTTCAAAATATATTGAAAACTATGACTACTCTTGTCTACTCCATTGCTACCACCATGTTCCAGGCAATTGACATTTTCTTACACCTAGATTTGCACTAGGTCCCACTTCCTGCTCTTGCTGTTGTCCCCTTGTAGCCTCTTCTTCACACTGCATCTTGAGACATTATCTCAGTCCTTTTTGTTACCCTCCAATACCTTCCCATATCCCTCTGAGTAAAAGAGAAACTACTTATAATGGTCAAAAGCAGCCCAGTTGAGTCTCCTTATTAATCCTCCAATTCTATTCCAGAGTTAGAACTTATGTATTTGCTATTCACTCTGCCTGGAATGATTTCCCTTACAAATGAAGATGGCTACATCAGGCCTTTGTTTAAATATGGACTTTTTGGCTATCTATTTAAAATTACAACTGTAATGGCAAAAGATCTCAGCTGACACTGACCAGTTGACTAGTTGGCTAAATTTATAGCAGTTATCACTAGTTAGATCTTAAAACAGTGATAACAACAGCAGCAATAGCAATCCAAACCACCAAAAAAGGCATACTCAACTATGACACAGACATATTGTGTGCTATGTTTTATCTTCACAGCAGACTTGAATAATTAATATTAGCTCCATATTTTAAAAAGTAAACTAAGTTTCATGGGTCCAGCCTGGTGTTGTAGCAGTTAAGTTAGCATGCCCCATTTCGGTGGCCCAGCATTCACTGGTTGGATCCCGGGTGCAGACCTATGCATCACTTATCAAGCCATGCTGTGGCAGCCCTCCCACATATAAAATAGAAGAAGATGGACATAGATGTTAGCTCAGGGTAATCTTCCTCAAAAAAAAAAAAAAAAAAGGTAAACAGTTTCAGAAGTGTTAACTTGCTTAAGAGCACAGTATTTAAGGCAGAGTAGAAAGTCAACTCTTGGTTGTTCTGAACTAACCCTCTCATAAAGGTTACGAAGGACCTGCTAGTAAACTGGTCAACTTATGCTTCTTTATTATTAGAGCTTCAATGTTATGTGACACAGTAGATATTGCCTTCCTTCTTAAAAACTGTTCGTTCCATCACCAGATAATTAGCACATGGAAATGGAAGATTCTAAAACTGCTTAATTTTCCAATCACTCCTTTAACCTGCCCTGGCACCCTAACTGTGGACTCTATTCAATACTTCATACTCTTTTCTAGATAAAAATATCCTAATGTGTTTTCTAATCCAATTGTTTCCAAATTACAGAAATACAGATGAAATTAAAACATAATTGTACCTCCCCTGGGTCTCCTCATTCCCTCTCCTGTCCCTAGAGATGGAGGTACTCCAAGTCGGCCATGCTGGTTCTCAATTTAGAAACCTTGTACCTTGTGAAAATCAGCACTTTTGAATAAAGAAAGAGAGGGTCATAGGTCATATGGCCATTCACCTTTAGATGTTGCAGAGCTGAAATTGGATCTGAAGTTTCCAGAAACCTGCATTTCTTTACTGTTCCTTCCATCTTATGATCTCTCATTAAATAGTCCATCAAATGTTGATTCACAAATGGACAATTCTAACTTCTCATTCAAGTAGAAGAACATTTCTTAGATTACACATTTAATCTTGGATGTCTAGCATAAATTCTAAATCAATGTGTATGAATCCATTTTTTATATTTTTCACCAGTCGTTCCTAGAAATTCTCCTCCTTAGTTCTCCTTTGATTTTTAATAGACACAAATATTTTCTAATGTCCACCCTAGAGAACTTACAGAGATTTTAAATCCCTTTGATCTTTATCCACCATCAACTATTCAACTGTAATAAGTTCCTTTTGGATAATAATTTATACCTTTGTTTAGATTTTTATTTATTCACTACTGCTTTACTTTTCTTGAAATGCCGTATATGAATATTGTATTTTTTTCCAATAGTATTCGCTGGTAATCATAAAAGATAGATGATAAAAAAGTGAAATTTCTACCAGACTCTTGAAGTCTCACCAATACCTCTTTGGATTGAGAAAAATAAATAGAGACCAGCCCCATGGCCAAGTGGTTACGTTCACGTATTTTGCTTTGGCAGCCTGAGGTTTCACCGGTTCGGATCCTGGGCGCAGACATGGCACCGCTCACCAAGCCATGAAAAAGAAAAGAAAAATAAATAATATTTACTCATTACTTGTTATGTATCAAGGGTTGCAATTTACTGTTAGTTTCCCTATTTGATGTGTTCTTAGTCACTTCTTTATATTGTCTACTCTAATTGATATAAACATTATTTTACTGGTTCTTTTATGTTCATGCTCCCACTTCTGCTGTATATTGATTCCTTGAAAAATATGTAGTGGCAAATCATACTATTCCTACTAATTACTGCCTATTGGGAGAAAACTTAGTAAAATAGAAATACAGCCTCATTCTCCAATGGAAAAAATAAATGACCCATAGCAAGGTCAATTATGAGAACAGCTCATCCCACTCACTCCAACAGTAGGTGTCTAACATCTAATGTTCTAAGATTAGAATAGGAGGATTGAGTTCTTCTGTGTGGGAGAATAGGGCTAAAATTCTCTTAAGAAATTATTAAGGGCCGGCCCCATGGCCAGGTGGTTGAGTTCACACACTCTGCTTTGGTGGTCCAGGGTTTCGCTTGTTCAGATCCTGGGCACGGACCTAATACTGCTCATCAAGCCATGCTGAGGTGGCGTCCCAAATAGCAGAACCAGAAGAACCTACAACTAGAATATACAACTAGGTACTGGGGAGCTTTGGGGAGAAGAAGAAAAAAGAAGAAGAAGAAGATTGGCAACAGATATTAGCTGAGGTGCCAATCTTTAAAAAATATTAAAAAGAAAAGAAATTATTAAAGTGCTACTTAAGAAATGCAAAGTAGATTTGCTAGAAATAGATTTAATCCATCCAAATGGAGACAAGGAGACGGTCATTGAAGCAAAATAATAACTACCATGATTGAACGCTCTTGCCCTTCAGCTTCAAAGGCTTTCGGGAAGACAGAAATACTGGGTGTTCAAGAAATCAAGAGATCTGGAAGAATGGATTCAAGCAGACGGCCTGGCTGCCACAGATATCTCACCTAGGAGAGCATCTCCTCCTTGGGTATAGAGTAGTGATACAATGTATCACTAATAATTTTCAGATTGGATATTATTGATGTGTTGATTATCTGCTTTTTATGGGTTCTAGAAGAAATAGAAAGTATTGTGCAGAACTGCATGCATTGTAACCAGCAGAGACAGGACTAAAGCACTGCAAGCACCACCCAGTCGTTCTACTTACCCATGAATTTTTATCTTAGCATCCCTCTACTAAACAACTCTCAATTATATGTTATCAAATGTAAGTTCTTCTCATTGACTTCAAGTCATTTTATAATCTGTCATATATTTATTCACTTTTATTTTATGTTTTAAGATGTTAGCTTATTATATTGTCAGTCTTCTTACATATCTTCTATTCTTTCTTTGAAAGATATCCATCTACCTAGAATATCCTTTCCAATATTTATAATGTAAGCCATCCATTTTTGCTGTCAATTATATGATATTCTGTCATGTTAACTGATCATTTCATACATACTTGTGCATTATTCTAGACTATGTTATAAGAGACCTGAAGATAGACTATGTATCTTTTTATTTTATGTCTCTTCTAGTCATCCTGGGATTACAATGAATTAGGAGATAAATTATTTTAATTGATTGATAGTTTTCTAAAATGTTATCAGTCTATTTCTGGATGCAAGCGGAAAAATCTGAGTACCCATTTTGTTATACTTTCACTGAAGCGCACAATTAATGTGTATTCTAGGAGGAAAATATAGAGTTATTTCAGATACATCTTTTCCCAAAGTAGAACTGTAGAATTAAGGAAATGTTTTAATATTCTTTTTTAACATGCAACAATTTTAGAATTCAGGGACTCATTCTTTATTTAGCAAACATTGTTTAAAATGTAGTGCTGATAGCAGACTAAATTAGGTGACAATTTTATTCATATCTAAGACAAATACAATTAGGTACTTAAGAGAAACCAAAACTGTGTTTTTTCTCTTTAGTGACATATCTTCCATAAGTCAACGAAATTGTATCATTTAAGTTTTTATAAATATATATTTGATTGTTTATTTTATATTTAAAAACTTTTTTGGATCATTGAAAATACAGCCAGTGCCATTTTCCCTGAATTAATGTCCTGGCTACTTTACAGGAAAAAACAGAATTTCTAAAGTGTGTAAATATAGGTATTCCATTTTATGCTTTGTGTTCTTTGCTAGTCAAATTAGTGCCTAAGATTACATGGATCGTCCATTTCCATAAATTATCTTCTTAGATTAGTCAATATGTGTGCCAACTGTAACAGGTGCCTTTTATGCACTGTTATTTAAAAGGATTATAAAAATTATAGCAGTAAATTAAGACTAGCCATGTACTTCACACTTGAAGATGTATTACTCACTTATTTGAAGAATAGTTCATTTGTTGTATTAATGTCTTTTCAATCTATTTCAATTTTGTATTAATATATTTTCAATATCAATATATTTTCAATTTAATACTAAATATTGTGGTAAAATGTCAAACTGTGAAAGCAGAATATATTATGATCTATTATTAAAATAAAAGAGAGAAAAGAGACAGAAATACAGAGTCAGAGGCAGAGAAACCAAGAAGTCAAGGATTGAAAAGATTGGTCCAGGGGTCAGCCTGCCTTTTCTGGACATGTGACCATGAGACTTAAAGCATCCGAGTCTGAGGGAGATCCTGAGAGTGCATTTCCATAAAAGCATCCAGGAACGATCAACTCTCTCTACCAAATTTTATTCAGCTATTAAATTCTGACTATATTGAGGGAACAGTCACGAGTTGCAGGTTCGAGAAGAAATCATCGCTATAACAATTGGAGGTTTCATGTTGTAGCATATTTCAAATCAAATCAAATATTTTATGAAGTAGAATTCATAATACTGGTCTAATTCACATTTCTGTGGAAAATAACTAAAAGAATGCATAATATAATTTAAATGACATTGTTAGTAAGAGACACCACTATTTGTATATGTTAATAAGCCTGTTATATATATTTCCTTGTAAAGACATAATTTTGAACGATCTTAATGTTGGCCAACTATGTACTAGAGGTTTGTACACCCTTTGGATGGTAAAGAAGGGAATTTGTAACTTGTCATCATGTAAATTTTGCTTACTGTGTGACTAATTCAGATGTTGAGATTAGATATATTTTAGTAACCAGGCACTGAATATAAGCACAGATGGAATTTCTTTTTCTGATAGATAATACACTTCAGTTAACACTAAATTTGACACTGTGTACTCCTGGGGACCTTCAATAGCCAACTAATTTAGAAAGACGATTTTCTGAAGACAGTCTGGAGAGTAAGTTATTAAAGCAATTATCTCTAAATGAGAAATGAGGAATCTTATATCCCTTTTATCCAAATCTCAAGTGGTTAATACCTGACTCTGCATGAATCAAAAGAGAGTCTTTAGATTTCCAAGCTGACCTCATCTGGAAAACTGAATTTGTCCCTTAAACATACCATCTTCCTGAATACAAAGAACACAAAACCGAAGCACCTTTTCCTCCTTTCACATTTAGTTAACATTTACTCCATTAATATCTAAAAATACGTGGAAGAATCACAGTTGAAAAAGGAAATTATATTTTCCTTAAAATTTATCTTCTTGACACCAGTACATGTATTTTTCAGTATACGTTACTGTGAGTATTTCAAAGAGAAGCAAGATTATCTGTGTGAATTTTATTGCCACATGGGGATGAAATTGGGGGAGAAGAGGGGAGGAGTAGCGCTGGGGGAGGATTTTGGGCAAGCATTTTGGAGGGGTTTTATCTCTCAATTTATGTAAGATTCTCTGAGATTTCATCAAGTCTTAGACAGATACTGTCCATTGGACTCTCCAGAATAAGGGCACTCAATTGAATAAAGTAAAAATAATTCTTGTTAAATTGATATTAATTGTTACCTAGAAATATGGTCAATAATTTATGGACAACAAATAAATGGGAAATAGTTTTTCAACGTTTATATTTCCTTAACTGAGTTTCTCCAGAGCTAAGATTCTGATAAAATGATAATGACTTCAATATTGTATATTTGGAAATAGTACCAATAATATCAAAAGTTACTTGGAGCTTAGCAATATTGATGAATAACATTCACATAAAGCTTAATGAATTATAAAAAAGCGAACAGACTCATCAAATAAGACATTAACGTCAAACTAGAAACCTTCTTACTTGCTCATCCCAATTTATCACTTCAATCTTCCTCCTGAGAAGTAAGCTCAATGCTGACTTGTAAAATCCTAAATTAATTTTGCTCACTTTGGATATTCATGTAATGGGAGCCATTTTTCTCATGCTCATATTTTCTTTTGTGATTGGCTTAATAATCTCTATCTAATTTGTCATATGTTTTAGATATTGTTCATCACTATTTCTTCAATAATGCTTCTGTCCTGTCTCTTCTATTTCCTCTGGGACCTCACCATCATTTACGCTGCACTCACTGTATCCTATATCTTGTGTATGTTCTTTTTTATTAACCTTATAATTGTCGCTCTGTGCTTCAGACTGTGCATTTTCTTCTGATATATCTTCCAGTCAACTAATTCTTTCTTCAGTTTTTTAAAATCTGCAGTAAAAACCACCCATTGAATTTTTAGTTTCAGTTATTCTAAGTTGAGTTTGGAATTTCTGCTTAACTACTATCTTACAATTTCTCTCTCTGCTGAAAAATTTTATCTTGCCATTTATCATCTGAAACATACTAATAATTATTTTAAGGCCTATATCTGACAAATGTATGGCTGGATCTACCTTTGGACTGATTTCATTTTTTACTTGGTTTAGTGCCAATTCATATATATTTAACATAACTCATTATTTGGATTAACAGACATTTTGTATGAAAATGTAGAGATAATTTGAGGTTTGGGACCATGTTATCTCATATAGGAGATAGTGAAAGTTAATTAAAGTTAATTAGTACGGTAGAAATATATTACTTCGATCTATCCAGGCATTGAACTAGTCTTGAATCTTTGACTAAGTCTTTGTGAAGTATTGTCTCATTCTACTATACCTTTATCCTAGAGTGATTTCTTCCATATTTCCCATTCTGAGACTTGTTTTATAGTCTCTTCCTTTGGACAACACTAAACTTCAATTTTGTTCCCTGCTTAGTGAGACTGCTGACAGCCCTGTACAGCTTTGTAGCCTCTTCTTAACAGATTTTTGCTCAGTTTATCGAGCTTTCAGCTGCACTTTTTTGACTCAAATAACACTTCAAGAAACTAGCAGTGTCAAATAACAAGGTGACATTTCTTGGCTTCCACTATTTCTTTCATTTTGGTCCTGCAAGTCTTCATTGCTTAATAGCTTTATAATGCCATCAAATAGACAGTTTTTAATACTATTGAGATTTCAGAGTTTTTATTATTAGCAATCTTAGTTCAAAAAAACCTATTGCAGAAACAGAACTAACATATTCTAATATTTACTATCTGCAAGGAAGTGAGATAGGCAATTTACATATTTTACATCAAGTAATATTCATACAAGTTATATAATGTTCAATATTATAGATCTTCATATCACATTACCCAAAATAGATTAAATTAGAGCAAAACATACTCTTGAATAATTTGAATGGAAACTTAAAAACATGACTACAGGGGTGAGCCTGGTGGTGTAGTAGTTAAGTTCACGTGCTATGCTTTGGCAGTCCAGGGTTCGCTGGTTCAGATCCTGGGCTTAGACCTACATATCAAATATCAAGCCATGCTGTGGCAGCATCCCACATATAAAATAGAGGAGGATTGGCACAGATGTTAGCTCAGGGCCAATCTTCCTGAAGCTAACAAAAGAAAAGAGGAAGATTGTCAACAGACGTTAGCTTAGGGCCAAGCTTCTTCACCAAAAAAACCCTCAAAAGACAAAACACCACACGATGACATACAAATCCATGGCATCATTTCACTCTGAGTTTCAATGAAATGCAGTGTGGCAAGTGTTTAGCATCTGAATAGACTGAAAAACTATTTAATGATTGGATGAATTGGCTTTATGGATATCTTTGTAATATTTTTAAAAAATACTTTTATGGTCAAGTAATTACAATGTTCAGATTTCAAATAAGGTTTGATTAAACATGTCCAATTGAAGAAAAAGGAACTAAAAGATGACCAATTATTTCAGATTTTATAGGTAAATGAAATATTATAGCTATAAAAGAAAGAAAATAGGTGAAGTACCAAATATGAAAATTTGGATACTAAAAAAATTGAGTTTCTTATTGCATAAATTATAATGGTTGCCAAGTAACATTCTTTAAACAATAGTAATATGGATATAGAGAGTGATATTTGAAGTTAATGACTAAAGATGGTGTGTATAGGAGCTCATCTTTTTTCTTTCAATCCAGAGTGATTAGGTTGTGTGTGCGTGTGTGTTTGTGTGTGTGCACATGTGTTTTGTAAAAGCCCATGTAAACATTACAAATGCTTACACAATCCCATTTGTATAAACCTGTTGTAATGCCTATACCACATAAGAATTTAATAATGGTATTAGTCAGGATTCTCCAAAGAAAAAGAACCAAGAGAACTTGTGTGTATTTAGTGAGAAATTTGTTTTAAGGAAGCCACTCACACGATTATGGGGGCTGGCAGGCTGGAAACCCAGGGAAGAGTTGGTACTGTCACTCAAGGCCACAGGCAATCTGGAGAGGCAGGATTATTTCTTCCTTAGGGGATCTCAGTCTTTTTGTATTTAGGCCTTCAACTGATTGAATATGGCCCACCAACTTTACGGAGGATTTACTCAAAGTCTATTGACATAAATGTTAACCTCATCTTAAAAATTCCCTCACAGCAACATCTGAACTAGTGTTTGAACAAATCTCTGGGTACCATGGCATAGCCAATTTGACACATAAAATTAACAAACACAATAACCCAGCAGTTTCTAATTCAAGACCTAATACATACAGAATGTTGAACTTTATCTTTTCTTTAACTAAGTAAAGGAAGTCAAAATGATAAGTTCAAACTGTCCAATAAATTAACAATCGATGGTTCAGAGAAGTTTATGGAAGGAGAGATAGAAATGTTTGATTCCATGATATTCCCAGATCTTGGTTGCACAGAAAGAATAGAAGGGAGTTGATGTATCTCCAGAACCTTAATAAAGCTAACACAGGAACAGTTCAAGGTGTATATTTTTCTATCAAACACTGAAGGGGAGATTCTCAGGAAGATGGAGGCCCCGTCAGTAACCAATCCTCAAAATGTAAGACATTTGCTCTCATAAAAAGAAGCCGATAAGAAATGGCAATTCTTCAGTAAAAAAAGTACACATTGGGCCAGCCCAGTGGCGTAGTGGTTAAGTTCACACAATCTGCTTCAGCAGCAGGGGTTCACCAGTTCATATCCCAGGTGTAGACCTGCACACTGCTCATTAAGCCATACTGTGGCAGTGTCCCACATAAAAAATAGAGGAAAATTGGGATAGATTTTAGCTGAGGGCCAATCTTCCTCACCTAAAAGAAAAAAAAAGAAGTACACATTGACACATGTAAATATATACAGACAATCTTCATTATTCATGGGTTCTATTTTGCAAATTTGTCTACTCACTAAAATGTATTTGTAACCTCAGAATCAGTATTCCACTGCAGTTTTGTGGTCATTTGCAGACATGCATGGAGAGGTGAAAAATTTGAGACATCCACATGTTCCCCTCTGAGGTCAAATCAGGTGGCTGTACTTTCTTGTTTCAGTTCTCATGCTGTAAATGTGTTCCATCTATGGTCTACTCAGTGCCATGTTTTTCAGATTCTTGTGCCTTTTGTTGTGGTTTCACTTTTTAAAATGCCCCCCAAGTGTAGTGCTATCTAGTGTTTCTAAGCACAAAGCTGTGATGTGTCTTACAAAGAAAATACATGTGTTAGACAAATTTCATTCGAGTATGAGTTACAGTGCTGTTGACTGACCGTTCAATATTAATGAATAAATAACGTGTATTAAGTAAAGTGTCTTTAAAGAGAAACACACATAAAACAAACTATATATTGATCAATTGATGAAAATGTTGAGGTTAGAGGCTCATAAGGACCTAATCCTGCCTTTCCCGTAGGAGCATTGTCTCAGTGTTTGCTGATTCATGTTCCTGGTGACTTTATAGTCCATAGCTATCACACATAAAGAGAATCAGCCATATATGTGGGGTTTGGTGTGTGTGTGCGTATATTTCGATAGATTGAAAGGGCAAGAGGTTGGGGAGAAATCCATTTTAGTTTTGGATTAAGGATTGGAGAATTTAACTTTCAATTGGTCATTCTGCTTACAGGTTTTGTGATTTCAGTAAAAGTCACATATTCCTTTAACCCTAGCTTGTTTCATTTTTAAATCAGCAACAATTATGTAATTTTTAGTTAGCCTTATTTAGGAATAATTTACACAAACTAAAACTCTCATATTTAAATGTGCATATCCTTGACTTGTGGCAACTATAGACTTGTGACAAATATATACACTCGTGTGACACTTTCAGCTCCACAGCAGCTGCTGCCTTGGAAGCATCTGGTACTGTCACTGGGTACGTACAAACCCTAGCTCTCTGCCAGTGTCTCACAGGAGATCCCCGCATGAACTCCTTGGGCAACCTTTCTATGCAGCTCCCTACTTTGGGATGCTTCTGCAGGTGACAACCATTCTGCTTTCCTAAACTCTGATCTGTACCTCCTCAGTTTAGTAGGACCATCATGGGGTCTTTGGAATCCAGTTCTCTGTTGCTATTGGGACATTTTTCCCAGGCACAGATCCGGCATGATGATGGGGCTTGCCTTGTCTATTTCTCTCCTCTCAGGGATTTCAGTCTTGTGCTGTCTTTTGTCACTACCTTAAAGCAGGTGCCTGATACACTTCACCCAGTTTTACAGTGTATTGGGGGCAGGCATAATATTTTACTAGCTACTCCATCTTGGATGGAAGTTGATGCAGGCTTCGCACCTATATGGGAAAGAGGGGGGATCTGAAGGGCTGGTAAGCTTACTTCTTCCTCTTTTGTAGCTAAACATGTCCCATTTCTTATTACAGTAGTCTCCCTATCCTTATCTGCAGTTTCTGTTTCTGTGGCTTCAGTTACCTGTGGTCCAAAAATATTAAATGGAAAATTCCAGAAATAAACAATTCATAAGATTTAAATTACATGCTGTTCTAAGTAGTGTGACAAAATCTTGTGCCATCCTACTTCAATCTGCCCAGGACGTGAATCATCCCTTTCTCTAGCGTCTCCATGCTGTATGTGCTACCTGCCTGTTACTCACTTAGTAGCCATCTCAGTTAGCAGACCAACTGTTGTGGCATCGTAGTGCTTGTGCTCAAGTAACCCTTATTTCACTTAATAATGGCCCCAAAGCACAAGAGTAGTGATGCTGGCAATTTGGAAATGTCAAAAAGTAGCCTTAAGTGTTTCCTTTAGATGAAAAGAACATGGTATATACAGGCATACCTTGTTTTACTGTGCTTCACAGATACTATGTTTTTAACAGATTGAAGGTTTGTGACAGCCCTATGTTGAGCCAGTCTATCAGCGCCATTTTTCCAACAGCAATTGCTCACTTCATGACTCTGTTACATTTTGGTAATTCTCACAATATCTCAAAGTTTTCCATTATTATTATATTTATTATAATGATCTGTGATCAGTGATCTTTGATGTTACTATTGTAATTGTTTTGGGGCACCACGAGCCATGCTCATATAGACAGTGAACTTAATCGATAAATATTGTATGTTGTCTGACTGTTCCACTCACTGGCAGTTCCCTGTCACTCTCCCTCTCCTCGGGGCCCCCTATTCCCTGAGATACAACAATGATGAAATTAGGCCAATTAACAATGCTACAAGGGCCTCTAGGCATTCAAGTGAAAGGAAGAGTCACACATCCCTCACTTTAACCCCAAAGCTAGAAATGATTAAGCTTAATGAGGAAGGCATGTTGAAAGCTGAGACAGGCTGAAAGCTAGGCCTCTTGCACCAAACAGTTAGCCAAGTTGTGCATGCAACAGAAAAGTCCTTGAAGGAAATTAAAAACGCTACTCCAGTGAACACATGAATGATAAGAAAGTGAAACAGCCTTATTGTTGATATTAAGAAAAATTTAATGGTCTGGATAGAAGATCAAACCAGCCACAAGATTCTCTTAAGCCAAAGCCTAATCCAGAGCAAGGCCCTAACTCTCTCCAATTCTCTGAAGTCTGAGAGAGGTAAGGAAGCTGCAGAAGAAAAATTTGAATCTAACGGAGGTTGGTTCATGAAGTTTAAGGAAAGAAGCCATCTCCATAACATAATGTGCAAGATAAAGCAGGAAATGCTGATGTAGAAGCTGAGGCAAGTTATCCAGAAGATCTAGCAAAGATAATTAATGAAGGTGGCCACAACAAACAACAGATTGTCAGTGTAGATGAAACGGCCTTATATTAGAAGAAGATGCCATCTAGGACTTTCATAGCTAGAGAGGAGAAGTCAGTGCCTGGCTTCAAAGCTTCAAGGGACAGGCTGACTCTCTTATTAGAGGCTAATGCAGCTGGTGACTTTAACTTGAATCCAATGCTCATTTACTCTTCCAAAAATCCTAGGGCCCTTAAGAATTACGCTAAAGCTACTCTCCCTGTGCTCTATAAATAGAACAACAAAGAGTGGATGACAGCATATCTGTTTACAACATGGTTTATCAATATTTTAAGCCCACTGTTGAGATCTACTGCTCAGAAACAAAGATTCCTTTCAAAATATTACTGTTCAGTGACAATGCCCCTGATCACCCAGGAGCTCTGATACAGATGTGCAATGAGATTAATGTTATTTTCATGCCTGCTAACACCAAACCCATTCTGCAGCCCATGAATCAAGGAGTAATTTAGACTTTCAGGTCTTATTATTTAAGAAATACATTTTGTAAGGCCATAGCTGCCATAGAGATTTCCCTGATGGATCTGGGCAAAGTAAATTGAAAACTTTCTGGAAAGGATTCACCATTCTAGATGCCATTAAAAACATTGTGATTCATGGAAAGAGGTCAAAGTATCAACATTAAGAGGAGTTTGGAAGAAGTTGAGTCCAACGCTCAGGGATGACTGTGAGGAGTTCAAGACCTCAGTGAAGGAAGTAACTGCAGACGTGCTGGAAATAGCAAGAGAACTAGAATTAGCAGCAGAGCATGAAGATGTGACTGAATTGCTGAAATCTCCTGAGAACACTTGAACAGATGAGGAGCTGCTTCTTATGGATGAGCAAAGAAAGTGGTTTCCTGAGATGGAATCCGCTCCTGGTGAAGGTGCTGTGAAGATTGTTGAAATGACAACAAAGGGTTTAGAATATCACATAAACTTAGTTGACAAAGCAGCATCAGGGTTTGAGAGGATTGACTTCAATTTTATTTTTGTTTTTTTTGAAGAAGATTAACCCTGAGCTAGCTACTGCCAGTCCTCCTCTTTTTTGCTGAGGAAGCCTGGCCCTGAGCTAACATCCATGCCCACCTTCCTCTACTTTAGATGTGGGGTGCCTGCCACAGCATGGTGTGCCAAGCGGTGCCATGTCCACACCCAGGATTCAAACTGGCAAACCCCGGGCCACCGAGAAGCGGAACATGTGAACTTAACCGCTGCGCCACGGGGCAGGCCCCTTGACTTCAACTTTGAAAGAAGTTTTATTGTGGGTAAAATGCTGTCAAACAGCACTGCCTGCTACAGAAAAGTAATTCACAAAAGGGAGAGTCAATCGATGTGGCAAACTTCATTGTTGCCTCATTTTAAGATATTGTCACAATCACACCAATCTTTAGCAATCACCATTCTGATCAGTCAGCAAACATCAACATTAAGCAAGACCCTCCAATAGCAAAAGGATAACAACTCACTGAAGGCTCATGATGGTTAGCATTTTTTAGCAAAAACAGTATTTTTTAATCAAGGTATATATGTATTTTTAGACATAATGCTATTACACAGTTAATATACTATAGTGGAGTATAAACATAACTTTTATATGCACTGGGAAACCAAAAACTTTTGTGACTCTCTATATTGTGGTATTTGCTTTATTGTGGTGCTGTGATATGGAACCCACAATATCTCTTAGGCATGCTTGTATAGAGTTTGGTACTATCTACAGCTTCAGGCATCCTCTGAGGGTCTTGGAACGCATCCCTCACAGATAAGGAGCAACTACTGTAGTGACTTTGTTCCCTATTCTCTCTCCCTCTGCAGATTTGTGGTGCTTCAAGGGAATCTCACTATGAAACTCTTTCCATAGCGTGGCATTTCTGGCTATGCCTTACTGATAAACAAACTTTTCTGTGAAATAATTAGGGATTAGGGAGACATTTTCTTTCTGCTAATTGTTGACTCATAATTTTTTTCACAGGAGTTCTCAACTTATTTACATTCCATGGAAGTAGTGGTGGGTTTGCCCATTCCCTTGTCATAATTTGAGTTCTCTGGAAAGGAGAGAGGGATGTGGCTTTAGATGTACAGAATATTTTTGGGAGTAAAACCTGTGAAAAGAAAAGGAAGGGAGGAGGACTAGACAGGGTTAGCCACATGGCTTCAATGCAGATATGATACAAGGCCAGTGGGGAGGTCTGAAGTAAAAAATGCCCATTAGAGGTATGCCAAGTAGGATGGAAATGAGGGGACCAATATACCATTTTCCTACTTAGTCATTGCCTGGAGACCATCCTGAGAACAGTGTTCTCAGTAACCACCATCAGGCTCATACATGGCGGAGGTCGCCTTGAGAAGAGCACGTCCTTGGCATGTCTGCATCATGGTTTTGGAAGGTGTACAGGGTGGAGGTTATGAAGCATACCCAGGGTGAAACTTCCTGCTTATATGACAGAAGGTTGATCAAATACAGGGGAGATTGAGCAAAGAATAAATATTTTGCTGATAATTGCAGCCAGATTTCTCATTGTGCAAATATGGAAAAGTGGATACTAGAGTAAATCCTGTGCTGTTTGATTGAAATTGGATGGAGTGGGGTGAACTTATGGTTTTTAAGATACATAGCTAGACAGACAGATGATAGATAGATAAATAGATAGATAGATACCTAAGGATAAATATAGGTATACATGTGTGAGTGTTTGATTATTTGATTTCTCAACACCATTCTCTACTTAAGAAAAAAAAGAAATAAAGGTCCTTGGAGAAATGGCTGACTCCAGAACTGAGGCACAAAAAATACCAGATAAGTCCAGAAGAAATTTTACCAGAAGGTAAGAAAACATTCAGAGAATGATAGGAGTATGCCTAAGAGCTTGAAGGGACTCTTCAAGCTCTCAATTATTGCAAGACTGCAATAATTTGAAATATATATATAATACGTGTGTATATTATATATATATTTCAGGTTGTAAATCATGAGTAAAATAAGAACCCATGATTCTAGTCTGATATAGATAAGTGAGTTAATAAATAAATGAAGAAGGGACAAATTCACCTTATAGTAGAAATCTCAATAGTGTCTCATAAAATACTTATTAATTGGTTATTTAATATACTTATTATTAATTAACTTTACTTAGTGGAGAAACCAGGCAGATACCATCTTAACCAAGTGATAAAAGGAAGCATCTCCAGTATGGAAGAAATTGGCATCATGTGATTGCTGATATGATCCAATGAAAATAACACAGCATCACTTTTGATGCTGCCTCCTAATCATATATGTTTATACATAAGTTATGCATGAACTACAAGGAGATCTAATCAAATATAATTTGAGGGAAATTCTACAAAGTGGCCTATATTCTTCAAAAATATCAAAGACAAGGAAAGATTGAGGCACTATCAGACTGAAGGATGTTAAAGGGACATGATGACCAAATGCAACACATGATTCTTGACATTTTAGATATTACTGATACAACTGGCAAAATTTGAATGGAGTCAGTTGATAAGATGGTAGTATTGGATCGATTTAATTTTCTGATATTCGATAGTTGTACTGTGGTTATAAGAAGAAACTCTCTTCTTTTGCAAATATACATTAAATTATCAAAGTTGAATGGGACTTCATGTCTGTAGCTTACTCTCAAATGGTAAAGAAAACGAAAATGAGAGGGAAAATGCTAAGGCAAATGTGGTAAAATGTTAACCATTGAGGAAGCTTAGTAAAGGTATCTGGGAGCTTTTGGTACTATTACAACCCCTGTGTGAATTTGAAATTATTGCAAAATAAACAGTTAAAATAAATAATATTGCTGAAAAAAAATTGAGGCAAATCTGACAAAGAGCTGAAGGTTGCCAGCTAGCCACACTGTAGATAATGGAAAAAATGGGGATTTCTTGAAGGAGCATCTGGGTAACAGATCACATATCTGTCACAACCCTGTTACAGGACATGACTTCAAGTGTTTATTAGGAAAATTAAATTAAATATAACATGATGGTATAAACTACAAACCACTCCATAAGTAATATTACTTAACAACACATTTTCATTAGTACTAATTCTTGCCTTCTTGCCTTTTTCTTCCTCGGTTTATGTTTAGAGAACAGAATTTGGTCTTTAGTACTTCCAAATCAATTTAATGCTTAATTTAATTTTTATGTTAGGCTTGTAATTGCATTTATGTTCTTTGAGTTTCTATAATGATTTTGATACAGTAACTTAGCCAAAGTTGACTTAGTGGCTGGGAAAAGTTAATTCAGTTTCTATAAAGTATTTCATTTACTATCAGCAGCTATTTTAGGCCCTGGGAGAATCTACCTTATCTCTGTTATTTTCACTCTCTTCAAAGTAAACAGAGGCAGGTATTGTTATCACATCTTGGAAATAGGAAAATTGAGCCCTGGAAAGTTAATGGCTTGCCAAGGTCATTCTAACTTGAAAACACAGCTGAATCCATATTTCATTGTGTAGAATAAAGATTTAAAAAAATAATAATTCAATATAATCATATATTTGGGTATTTGCAAAAGATTGCAATTTTTAAAAATCAACAGAGAGATAAACTATTTCGTGGCACCTAGGCAATCAACGATAACAAATATTATGTAGATTTATTGTGCAACAATGAGCTAGCTAGGCAAGGTTTTGAATACATTAAAAAAATACTATAATTTCTCATTTCCATTTGTACTGTGAACTCATTGGTGAAGATGAAAACTCCTCTCTTCTTACAACTCTCAGTCCTACCCTAATGACATCCATTTCATTGCTCACACAAGCTCTAAAAAAAGGTAGCTTCTAACCATATTATTGACAAACAAGATTCCATTAGCAGATTTAATGGAAGAGTAATCTATCTGACATTTGCCAGGATAAAATTATTTCTATAGCCTTGCAAATTATACTATTTTGTAAATTACATTGCAATTTCGATTGTCCTATATGTTAATAAAATTTGTAGTATCTATGTTTTAAAGCTTAGTTTATTGCATAATATTTAGTTAGCTAAAATAATCACAAATAAAGAAAGCATTTTCTGATTTTCACATTATTAAGCATAAATTTTTGAAAATTCTTTTCTATTAATTTTTTCAAGTATTCCTTGTTATAACATATTTGAAGTTTAAAAAAAAGATTATTATTTGGTTGACTTATTCCTCCTAAGGAGACAGAGAAAAAATAGTTTCTAGCCTACTTTAAAAGAAATGTCTTTTAAATATATTTATTTTGTGGAAAATTATGAATTTCAGAGAATTAAAGCTATTTAATGTTGTATTTCCATGTAAATGGTTATATGATATTTAAAAGGTTACCACAAACAAAGTGTCTCTTTTCATACCAGTTTTATTGACCTTGCAAATGAAATACACTTTTGTTTATTGCACTATGCCTAAGCATTTTAAAGGGCACACTGGGTCATTTTACAATACATTTTGTAAAAAATACATTAGTTTAATGACCAAGCAGTTATTCTTATTTAGTAGTATTCTTCTTCCTTTACTGCAAGATTTTTAGAAATTTCACGATTAGAATTAGAATGAAGGGGCAGTTTATTACAAGCAAAAAATTGAATATTTTCCCTTTAAAAAATGTTGAGTATTTAAAAATACAGTAGTAAACAAACCCCCCAAAACTTCAAAGTTTTGTTATAATATAATCACACATTTCTTTTCCCCTAAGCCATCATGTAGTGTCTTTAATGCATTTTTTTAAAAGTTTGCAGAGTAATCTCTCACTCCCTCACAAATTGTGGTGAGTTAGTACAACCTAGTTTAAAACAGAATTCTTCAATTTCATCTTGGATACAAGTGGATTATTTTAGTTGTGACACTTCTATTGTGATCAAAACATGCAAATAGGAACATGTGACTTTTTAAAACTTCACTTTTTAAGAGCTAGTACTTTACAACACTGCCAAATTTACATTATATTTTTTAAACAAAATTGCAAAGCTTCTGTATCATTCAAGTTTTTCCAGAGAAATAGACCCTATAGGATATAGATAGACAGATAGATAGATTGATTGATAGACAGATACACACACATACATACATTCAAACATATATTTCATGTATATATCAAGCGATTATGAGGAATTGGCTCACACAATTATGGAGGCCGATAAGTCCCAGTGTGTTTTCTGCAAGCTGGAGACCCAGGAAAGCCAGTGGGATAGTTCCTGGCTGAGTCTGACAGCCTGAGAACCAGGGGAGCTGATGGTGTAAGTCCTAGTTCAAGGGCAGGAGACCAGGGTCCCAGCTCTGCAATCAGACAGAGAGAGCAATTCTCCCTTCCTCCGCCTTTTTGTTCTGTTCAGGCCCTCAATGGATTGGATGATGCTCACCCACAAGGGAGGACAACCTGCTTTACTCAGTCCACTGATTCAAATGCTAATCTGTGCCTGAAATAATTCCTCAGAAATAACTTTAAACTAGGCATCCTGTGGCCCAGTCAGTCAAGTGGACAGATAAAATTAACCTTCGCGTGTTCTATATTTCAAAACTCATATAATTCAAATTGAAGCTCAAGCTTCTATAGTCAGTGCATTCTGCGTAGAGCTAAATGCTGTCTACATGGTGTATGCAAAATATGTTTTCATATTTAATACATAAAAAAGAAAATCAGATTAATAATGTGTCCAATCAAGAACTTTAATGTGAAATAAAGTTTGACCTTGCAGCCTAGGTAATTTTAGCATTCTGACTTTGTCCCAATTATGTGACTTATGATTAGGAAATGTGGTTCACATAAATATGTCTTCTCTAGTGGCAGCAAACAAAACCTAATCATAGCGACATAGACATGCTCACCGTGGTGGCCCGAATTCACACCTGACCCTGTGCTCTAAAATGTGTCTGGCAATCAAGGGCGATTTTATGTTTATAGATAGGTGTAATTGAGGAGCATAAATTTGTGTATTTATATGATAAAGATGTATAATATATTATAAATATATGTGAAATAAAATCTAATATACAATAGTCTATATACAAATTAGTCTAAATATATACAATATAAATACAATAGTCTAAAAATATACAAATTAGTCTAATTTTGAAAAGTAATATCACTGTGAATAGATATGATTATCAATGATAAAGCCAATTAATAGAAAACTTTGGAAGTATGCATTCTTCCCCTTATTGCTATACGATATCCTTTTACTTTGGTTTACTTAATGCCTGTATTTGTTCTGGTTTGAAATAAAATCCTCACTTGTTTTCTTTCCTCCTAGTCAGAGAGCTTAAAATTCACATTCATTCTGATAGCACAGCCCGCAACTCAGCTGGGCTGAGTCTGGTACTCTAGGCTTGTTTTCCCGCTCCTCCTAAGACTTCAGTTAGCTAATTAGCTTTCTCAGGTGTAAGCAACAGATGCCTCACATCTGCCCATAATATGTGACTAGCCAGGGTCACTTCCCCTCCCAACTTTGGACTGAGGAAATGCACGTGTCTCTTTAGTTGGCTTTTACTTGCACACGTGATTCCACCTGGTCCTGAAGCGAGTCTCTTGGTCCTTAACAGTTTCTTCCCAAGGAAATCAATCTATTTTGTCCCTTAAGTTGTACTGCAGGATCAATTTTTCTTCTTCTCTTTCTCTCCCTGTCTAGGTCCTTAGCTTTTGGCTATGTCTTTATAATACTTGCATATAAATAAGAAGTCTTTTTGTTTTGGAGTAGTTTCGCTTTTACAGACCAGATATTTTTCTCCATATTTCTTGAAACATGTGTTGACTTTTCTTTTTCCTACCACAGAGAAATACCTACTTATTTATACTACTCAGTGTCTTTAGAAGCAACCAAAAAATGATTGGATGATTTGCATCAAAAATATCTTATGGACTTTGGTTAGCTTAGAAAGTGTTCGGGTGGTGAACATGATGTAATGTATCCAGAATTTGAAATATGATGTACATCCGAAAAAAATAAAAATTAAAAAAATAAATAAACAAATTAAAAAAAAAACCCAAAACCAAAAAACCAAAAAAACAACAAAAAAAGAAAAACACCCAGAAGAGTGGAGGAATCTGTTGGGAAATAGAAGAAAACAAGGGAAGCCACAAAGCTTGGAACTATGGAAAAATCATAGGACAGAAAACAGTTTAAGTAAAAGTCATCCTGCCTTGCCCACCAGCACTGCCAGTGCTTAAGTCACGGTGGCTATTGCTATATCTAGAAAACAGAAGCTGCTGCTTTCACTGTGGCCATCAACACAAATTCTTTATCTTCCTCTCTTTTTGCCATGCTAGCTTCCCATTCAAAGTCTGGCACTGAGGCCATCAATTATCTGAGCCTAGATCCCAAGTCTGCATGCACTAAAGGCAGGGGAGACTGGAAAAGTAAGTATCGAGAATTTTCAGCTTCTACAAAAGAAATTAGACTCAGTTTTTTACTAGAAATTAACAGTGAAAGAAAACCCAAATATGAGTAAATAGGAAAGAACATGTCCATCTATAAAAATGCAGATGTCTACTACTTCAATTCAGAAAATTTGCTTTCATAGAATCACAAAGAAAAATACCTAAAATCACATCACATACACTTGCAATATTTTTGTTGAAGGAACCTCTTAGGGTGATGAAAAGTTTGTATATTTTTATTGAGAAAGTGATTAAGTAACTGCCAAAATTGATCAAATCTGTGCTATTTGTGTGTGTACACACATAATAAATAACACGTGAAAAATTACATTGTGTCAGAATTTCTATCTTCATAAGTCACTCTGATGTATAGTACTGTTTATCTGATATAATCCTATTTCTAACAAATATAGTTAATATATAGATGATATATAGAGTTGTATAATAGATATTATCCAGAGATTGCATAAATATAATTCACATTTATGTACATGCACTACTATACAAATACCCATAAGTATGAGATCCGATAGAAAGCAAGATCCGAATTGGCAAATATCCTATTTAATGAATAAAAATGTGTTGTTCCTTACTGTGATCTTCATATATACTTCAAGTACAAATTTATGCTGTACTTAATTTTTAAAATTTTCACAATGTGTTTAGAAATAACTGGATAGTCAATGTCAACATCATTTTTTGAGCAAAAATGTCATTATTACTAAATTTTATTCTAGTTTCCTGTTAAAACTATAAACCATTTGTCAGCAATTTCTTGAAATAAAGAAGTAATAATTAGGCTGCAGTTCAAGTTTTAAAGTGTTACGTTTGCACCACTATAATTAAAAGTCTTCAAGTTTTTCAATTACACTCTTCTTATGTTTTCTTGTTTATAATTATACTTCAAGAAAATCACTTCTCAATTTTTGGAAATTAAAAGTCAAAGCTTACTTTTAAGCTAGAATATTTAACAAATGTTACAAAGGATTAAACAATTTCATCTTCAAATACTAAGAATATTCCTCTTTCTTAACAATATCACCTTGGCTAACAATGTTTTGTTTGACAATTCTAGAATACAAACTGTTCAAAAATATTATACAGATTGAGGGATCAAGATGGCAGGGCACAAAATTCCTGAGTTCAACACCTCCCACAGGCACACCAATTATGCATTGAATAATTACACATACATCTTACATATAGAGCAGCCATCTCTGAGAATGACCTGAAGACTAGCAGAAAACTTGACAATTCAGAAAGGAGTGCCATGATATATTCAAAGTGCTGAAAGGAAAAAACTTACAGTGAAGAATATTCTATCTGGCAAGGTTATCACTCAGAATTGAAGGAGAGATAAAGAGTTTCCCAGATAAGTAAAAGTTAAAGGAGTTCACCACTAAACCAACCTTACGAGAAATGTTAAAGGGACTTCTTTAAATGGAAAAGAAAAGGCTATAACTGGAAATACAAACTATGAAAGAAAAAATCTCAGTGGTAAGACAAACATATAGTAAAGGTAGTGGATCAAACACCCATAAAACTAGTATGAAGGTTAAAAGACAAAAGTAGGGGCCAGCCTGGTGGCATAGCAGTTAGGTTCACATGCTCTGCTTCAGCAGCCCAGGGTTTGCTGGTTCAGATCTTGGGCATGGACTTACTTACATACACACTGCTCATCAAGCCATGCTGTGGCAGCATCCAACATAGAAGAACTAAAAGAACTTGCAACTAGGATGAACAACTATGTACTGGAGCTTTGAGGAGAAAAAAAGAGGAAGATTGGCAGCAGATGTCAGCCAATCTTCCTCATGGAAAAAAAAAAGGAAGAAAGTGGCAAAATTATCTACGTATAAAATCTGTAGTTAAGGAATATACAAAATAAAACGATATAAAATATAATGTCAAAAACATAAAAAACTAGAAAATGTGTAGGGGGTGGAGTAAAAATGTAGTGCTTATAGAATGCACTCAAACTTAAGCAACCATCAACTTAAAATAGACTGCTATATACGTAGATTGTTATATAAGAACCTCATGGTAATCACAAACCAAAAACCAATAATAGGTACACCAAAAATAAAAAGAAAAGAAAACAAACATAATACTAAAGAAAATCATTAAATTGTGAGAAGAAGAAACAGAGAAGAAATATAAAAACAACCAGAAAACAATTAACAAAGTGACAACAAGTATATATTTATCAATAATTGCTTTAACTGTAAATGGACTAGATACTCAAATAAAAAGACATGGGGTGGCTGAATGGATATAAACATAGGACCCATATATATGCTGCCTCCAAGAGAATCACTTCAGATCTAAAGACACACACAAACTGAAGGTAAGTGGAAAAGAAGTGGAAAAGAAAAGAAAGGTTGGGTAGCAATACTGTATTGATAAAATAAACTTTAAAACAAAGACTGACATGAAAGACAAAGAACAGTATTACATAATGATAAAAGAATCAATCCAACAAGAGGATATAACACTTGTAAATATCTATGCACTCAACGTAGGAGCTCCTAAATATATTAAGTGAATATTAACATACATAAATGGAGAAATTGACAGTAATGCAATAATAGTAGAGGACTTTAATACTCCACTTATATCAATGGATAAATTATCCAGACAGAAAATCAATAAGGAAACATTGGCCTTAAAGGACACATTAGACCAGATGAACGTAATAGATACATACAGAACATTCCATCCAAACACTGAAGAATATACATTATTTTCAAGTGCACAAGGAACATTCTCTAGGATAGATCACATTTTAAGCCCAAAAACAAGTCTCAATAAATTTAAGAAGACTGAAATCATATCAAGCATCTTTTTCCACCACAACAGTATGAGACTAGAAATCAACTACAAGAAGAAAACTGGAAAAAACATAAATATATGTAGCCTAACGAATTGCTGCTAAAAAAAAACCAATGAATCTCTGAAGAAATCAAAGAGGAAATAAAAAAATACTTGGAGACAAATGAAAATGAAAACACAACATTCCAAAATCTATGGGATGCAGTAAAAGCAGTTCTAAGAGGGAAGTTTATAGTGATACAGGCTTATCTCTGGAAACAAGAAAAATCTCAAATAAACTATCTTACCTTACACCTCAAGGAACTAAGAAAAGAAGAACAAACAAAGCCCAAATTTAAATTTAGTAGAAGGAATGAAACAATAAAGATCAGAGCAGAAATAAATGCAACAGAAACTAAAAAAAGTACAACAAACAGATCAGTGAAACTAAGACCTCGTTCTTTAAGAAGACAAACAAAATTGAGAAATCTTTAGCAAGACTCACCAAAAAAAAAAAAAGAAAGAAAAAGAAAGAAGGCCTAAATGAATAAAATCTGAAATGAAAGGGGAGAAGTTACAACTAACACCACAGAAATACAAAGGATCATAAATGATTACTACAAACAATTATATGCCAACAAATTGAACAACCTAAAAGAAATGTATAAATTCCTAGAAACATGCAATCTTGCAAGACTAAATCACACATAGAAAATCTGAAGAGACTTACTGTTAGTAATGAAATTGAATTGGTAATCAAAAAACTCCCAAGAAGAAGAGTGGCATGCCTGGAGAAGGCAGGGAAGCTCCAAACACTTCTCATATACCTTACCCTATGCATCTTGTCCATCCGGCTGTTCCCAAGTTATAAAGGTAAAAGTTACCAATGCAATTTAGAGATGGATCCAACTCCTGAGGAGATGGTTCACTGGATGAATAAGGAAATGCAAACTACAGTAATAAGAAAAAGATAATTTTCAAAAAAGACAGAACATCAGACATCAGCAACATGGCAGAGTGAGCAATTCTCCCCCTTTGAGCTACAACTAAATGAACAAACATCCACAGTATCACAGCACCTCAGAAAGGGCAGTATGACTGGTGGGGCTGTGGGAGCAGGCAGCAGCATCCCTGAGTCCCTGTGTGGTCACAGTGGGAGAGTCCACAATCCCACCATGGTCCCAGGGAGTGGTGATGGCTCAGACCCAGTGGGGAGGCCCCACCCACCAAGCACAATAGGTGGTAAAACCCAGCTCCAAGTGGCAGTGGAGCTGTGAGCCTGAGTGAACAAACTCCTGGCTGCCTCAAAAACCCATAACATCCCTGCATTCCCCAAAGGGGGAATGCATCTTGGCAAGTCAGTGGGAGCATGTGACAGCAACCCAAAGCCCCCATGTTATTGTTCCTACAGTTGGTGGGAGACCCCACAGGGTCACTGCAATTCCAAGGGGTGGCCCAGGCTCAGAGAGGAACACCTGACAGGGATTCTACTGGGTGCAGATTACACACTTCTCCCCCACTTCCCAGTGGCAGCAAGTGGAAGTGGTAACATAATTCTTTCTCTATGCAGAGGCACACATCCATGCCGTTAAGCAGTATGAAAAAATAATTAAATCTCCAGAACAGAAGGAAAATGACAAATTACCCAGAAGACAATCCTGAAGACACAGAAAACTTTAATCTAAATGACAAAGAATTCAAAATAGCTATCATTAAAAAGCTCAACGAATTAAAAGAGAATACAGATAGAAAATTTAATTCAGGAGCTACTTCACAAAAGAGCTTGAAACTATAAAGAAGAACCAATCAGAAATGTTGAAGATGAAAAATACACTGAATGATATAAAGAAAAATCTGGACTTCCTGAACAGTAGAGCTGATATTATGGAGGACAGAATTAGCAGTCTGGAGGACAGGAATATAGAAATGCTTCAGATAGAGGAGGAGAGAGAGTTAAGACTAAAAAGAAATGAAGAAACTCTCTGAGAAATATCTGACTCAATTAGGAAACGTAACATAAGGATTATAGCTATTCCAGAGGGTGAAGAGGAAGAGAATGGAGCAGAAACCTTGTTCAACTTTAAGCTGAGAACTTCCCAAACCTGGGGAGGGAGCTGGAAATCCATGTGATAGAAGCCAATAGTTCTCCAACCTTTATGAATGTAAAAAGACCAAATCCCAGATGTATAGCAGAAAAGCTGGAAAAAGTCAACGACAAGGAAAAAATGTTAAGGGCAGCAAAGCAAAAGAAAATAACACACAAAAGAACTTCTATCAGTCTGTCAGCAGATTTCTCAGCAGAAACTTTACAGGTTAGGGGACAGTGGAATGATATATTCAAAATTCTGAAAGACAAAAACTTTCAGCCAGGAATACTCTATCTAGTAAATATCCTTCAAATATGATGGAGAAATAAAAACTTTCCCAGAAACATAAAAGTTAAGTTGAGTTCATTGTCACAAGAGGCCCCCTCCCCACAAGAAATCCTCAGGAAGGCTCTCATACCTGAAAAAGAAAAAAGGAAAAGTGTTACAAAACCCTGAGCAAGGAGATAAATAGATAGACAAAATCAGAAAATTTCAACTCTCTGTCACAACAGGTTAACACATGCTTAATTATAATATTAAAGATTAAGGAAAGGAAAATACCAAGAATAAACAAAGTCTTGTCATTTTAACCACAAACTCACAACACAAGATGAAATAAGATGTGACAGTAGCAACTTAGAAGGGGAAGAGGAGAGGGATGGAACCAGCTTAGTCTAAGAGAATAAGAGGATATCAGAAAAAGGACTATCTCATCTATGAGATAATTTATACAAACCACGTGTTAACCACTAAACAAATAATTAGAGACACAAATTATAAACAAGTAGAAATCTAAGAAAACCAGCATAGAAAACTACCTAACTGAATTGGTAATCAAAATTACATGGTAGGAGAAACAAGGGAAATGCAGGAGAACCAGGAAATGACTGATAAAATGGCAGCATTAGGCCATCATATGTCAATAATCACTCTAAATGTAGATGGATTGAATTCTTCAATCAAAAGGCATAGAGTGGCAGAATTGATTAAAGAAAAGACCAAACAATATGCTGCCTCCAGGAAACACATCTCAGTCCTAAAGACAAACACAGACTCAGAGTGAAGGGATGGAAGACGATACTCCAAGCTAATGGTGAACAAAAGAAAGAGGGGTCTCCATACTTATATCAGACAAAATAGACTTCAAGACAAAACAGGGAAAGAGGGACAAAGTGGGGCAGTATGTAATGATAAAATGGACACTCTACCAAGAAGACATAATACTTATAAACATATTTGCATCCAACACAGCAGCATCAAAGTGCATAAAGCAACTATTAACAAACATAAAAGGAGATATTAATAACAACACAATAACAGTAGGGGACCTCACTTACACTAATAGATAGATCATCCAGACAGAAAGTCAACAAGGAAATTGTAGAATTAAATGAAAAACTCCACCAGATGGGCTTAATAGATATATATAGAACACTCAATCCAAAAACAGTAGGTACATATTCTTCTTAAGGGCTTATAGAACATTCTCAAGG
The DNA here is from genome assembly GCF_041296265.1 of Equus caballus. Taxonomy (NCBI): domain Eukaryota; kingdom Metazoa; phylum Chordata; class Mammalia; order Perissodactyla; family Equidae; genus Equus; species Equus caballus. The sequence continues at coordinate 103,748,345 of NC_091685.1, read as the reverse complement.
ATAGACCATATGTTGGGAAACAAGGCAATCCTCAATTAATTTACAAGGGTTGAAATAATACTAAGCATCTTTTCCGACCATAATTCTATGGAACTAGAAATCAATTAAAAGAAAAATGCTGGAAAAGTGGCAGAGATGTGGAGATTAAACAACATACTACTGAACAATCAATGAATAATTGAAGAAATTAAAGGAGAAATCAAATATTATCTCGAGACAAATGAAAATGAAAACACATAATACCAACTCATTTGGGATGCAGCAAAAGCAGAACTAAGAGGGAAATTCATTCCAATACAGGCTTACCTTAACAAACAAGAAAAGTTTCAAACAATCTCAAACTACACCAAACAGAATTAGAAAAAGAAGAACAAACAAAGTCCAAAGTCAGTAGAAGGAGAGAAATAATAATAACTAGAGCAGAAATAAGTGAAATTGAAACAAAAAAGATGGTAGAAGGGATTAAAGAAACAAAGAGCTGGTTTTTGAAGACAAACAAAATTGAAAAACACTTATCCAGGCTCACTAAGAAAAAAAGAGAGAAGACTGAAATAAAAAAAAAAAAAATAGAAATGAAAGAGGAGAAATTACAACAGATACCAGAAATACAAAAGATTATAAGAGAATACTATGAAAAACTATCTGCCAACAAATTGGACAACCTAGAAGAAATGGATAAATTCTTTGACTCTTACAACCTCCCAAAACTGAATCAAAAATAGAGAATGTGAATAGACCAATCACAAGTAAAGAGACTGAAACAGTAATCAAAAACCTTCCCCAAAATTAAAGTCCAGGACCAGACAGCTTCTCTGGAGAATTCTACCAAACCTTCAAAAATGATTTAGTACATTTCCTTCTCAAAGTATTCCAGAAAATTGAGGAAGATAGAACACTTCTTAACACATTCTACAAGGCCAACATCACCTTGATATCAAAGCCAGACAAGGACAATACAAAGAAGGATAATTACAAGCCAATATCGCTCATGAACATAGATGCAAAAATCCTCAACAAAATATTGGCAAACCAAATACAGTAATACGTTAAAAAGGTCATACACCATGATCAGTTGGGGTTTGTACCAGGGGCACAGGGATGGTTCAACATTCACAAGTCAATCAATGTGATACACCATATCAACAAAATGAGGAACAAAAACCACATGGTTATCTCAATAGATACAGAGAAAGCATTTGACAAGATCCAATATCCATTTATGATAAAAACTCTCAATAAAATGGGGAAAGAAGGAAAGTACCTCAACTTAATAAAGGACATATATGACAAACTGACAGCCAACGTTATACTCGATGGGAAAAACCTGAAAGTCATCCTTTTCAGAACAGGAAGAAGACAAGGGTGCCCAATCTCACCACTCTTATTCAACATAGTACTAGAGGTTTTGGTTAGAGCAATTAGGCAAGAAAAGGAAATAAAAGGAATCCAAATAGGCAATGAAGAAGTGAAACCCCACTGTTTGCAGACGATATGATTTTATAGATAGAAAAACCTAAAATATCCATAAGAAAGCAATTATAAATAATCAACAATTACAACAAATTTTCAAGGTACAAAATCAACTCACAAAAATCAGTTGTTTTCCTATACTCTAATAACTAACTAACAGAAAGAGAACTCAAGAACACAATCCCATTCACAATCGCAACAAAAAGAATAAAGTATCTTGGAATAAATTTAACCAAGTAAGTGAAAGACCTATACAATGAAAACTGTAAGACTTTACTGAAAGAAATTGATGACAACATAAAGAAATGAAAAGAGATTCCACGCACATGGATTGGAAAAATAAACATAAAATGTCCATACTACCTAAAGCAATCTACAGATTCAATGTCATTCCAGTCAGAATCCCAATGACATTCTTCACAGTAATAGAATAAAGAATCCTAAAACTCATACGGGGCAGGAAAAGATCCCAAATTGCTAAAGCAATCCTGAAAAAAAAGAACAAAGCTGGAGGCAATGTAATCCCTGACTTCAAAATATGCTACAAAGCTATAGTAATCAAAACAGCAGGGTGCTGGTACAAAAACAGGCACACAGATCAATGGAACAGAATTGAAAGCCCAGAAATAAAACCACACATCTGTGGACAGCTAATCTTCAATAAAGGAGCTAAGAACCTTCAATGGAGAAAGGAAAGTCTCTTCAATAAACGGTGTTGGGAAACCTGGACAGCCACATGCAAAAGAATGGAAGTAGACCACTCTCTTATGCCATTCACAAAAATAGACTCAAATTGGATCAGACTTGAAGGTAAGACCTGAAACCATAAAACCTCTAGAAAATACAGGCAGTACACTCTTTGATATTGGTCTTAAAAGGATCTTTTTGAACATCATATCTCCTCAGACAAGGGAAACAAAAGAATAAACAAACAATTGGGACTTCATCAGACTAAAGAGCTTCTACAAGGCAAGGGAAACCAGCATTGATATGAAAAGACAACCCACTAACTGGGAAAAAATATTTGTAAATCATATATCCGGAAAGAGGTTATTCTCCATAATATTTAAAGAACTCATACAACTCAGCAACAAGAAATTAAACAATCTGATCAAAAATGGGCAGAGGATATGAATAGACATTTCTCCAAAGAAGATATACAGATGGCCAATAGGCACATGAAAAGATGTTCAACATCACTAATTATCAGGGAAATGAAAATCAAAACTACACTAAGATAGCACTTTATTCCCATTAGAATGGCTATAATAACCAAGACAAAAATAACAAATGTTGAAGAGGTTGTGGAGAAAAGGGAGCCCTCATACACTGCTGGTGCAAATGCAAACTGGTTCAGCCACTATGGAAAACAGTATGGAGATTTCCCAAAAAACTAAAACTGGAAATACCATATGATCTAACTATGAGGCCAGCATTACCAAAACCAAAGACACTGCGAAAAAAGAAAATTACAGACCAATATCTCCATTGAAAATAAATGCAAAAATCCTGAACAAAATATTAGCAAATCAATAGAATAATGCATTAAAAGAATCATACACCATGATCAAGTGGGATTTATCTCAGAGATGCAAGAATGGTTCAATGTCCACAAATCAATCAACATGATATACCACATTAAGAAAACGAAGAATACAAATGATATGATCATCTCAAGAGATGCAGAAAAAGATTTTGACAAAATTCAACATCCACTTATGATAAAAACTCTCAATAACGTGGGTATGGAGGGAACATACCTCAACATGATAAAGGCCATATGTGACAAACCCACAGCTAGCATGATACTCAATAGTGAAAAGCTGAAAGTATTTCCTCTAAGATCAGGAAAAAGGTAATGTTACCCACTCTTACCACTTTCATTCACTATTGGAAGTCCAAGCCACAGCAATTAGACAAGAAACAAAAAAACAAAAGCATTCAAACTGGAAAGTAAGAAGTAAAACTGTCACTGTTCTAGAAATTAGGAAAATAATCCCATTTACAATTGCATCAAAAAGAAGAAAATACCTAGGAATAAATTTAACCAAGGCGGTGAAAGACCTGCATTCTGAAACTATAAGATGTTGATGAAAGAAATTGAAGATGACACAAATAAATGGAAAGATTGTGCCATAGATTGGAAGAATTAATATTGTTGAAATGTCCATACTACCCAAAGCAATCTACACATTCAATTCAATCCCTATCAAAATAGCAATGGCACTTTTCACAGAACTATGACAAATAATCCTAAAATTTGGATGAAACCATAAAAGACCCCAAACAGCCAAAGCAATCTTGAGAAAGAAGAAAAAAGCTGGAGATATTACACTCTTTGATTTCAAACTATACTACAAAGCCATAGTAACCAAAACAGTATGGTACTGACACAAAAACAGACACATAGATCAATTGAATAGAATAGAGACCCTAGAAATAAACCCACACTTATATGTTCAATTAATCTATGACAAAGGAGGCAAAAATCTACAACAGGGAAAAGGCTGTCTCTTCAATAAATGGTGTGGAAAAACTGGAGAGCTATATGCACAAGAATGAAACTCGATCACTTGCTTACACCATATACAAAAATAGACTCAAAAAGGATTAAAGACTTAAATGTAAGACCTGAAACCATAAAAATCCCAGAAGAAAACAGACATTAATTCTTTGACATTGGCCTTAGTAATATTTTTATGGATCCATACCCCCAAGCAAGGACAACAACAGCAAAAATGAACAAACGGGCTACATCAAACTAAAAAGCTTTTGCACAGTGAAGGAAACCAGCAACGAAACAAAAAGGCAACCTACTGAATGGGACAAGATATTTGCAAATTTTATATTTGATAAGGGGTTAATATCTAAAATATATTAAGAATTCATATAGCTCAATATCAAAAAAACAAACAATCTGATAAAGACACACGAAAAGATGTTCAATATCACTAATCATCAGGGAAACGGGAATCAAGACCACAATGAGATATCACCTCATACCTGTCAGGATGGGCTATCATTAAAAGGACAACAAATAACAAGTGTTGTCAAGGATGTGGAGAAAAGGGAACCCTTGTGCACTGTTGGTGGAATTGTAAATTGATGCAGCCACTATGGGAAACAGTATGGAGTTTTCTCAAAAAATTAAAAATAAAACTTCTATGTGATCCAGAAATTCCATATCCAATTCTGCATATTTATTTTAAGGAAACAGAAACACTAATTTGAAGATATATACGCTCCTCTATGTTCATTGCAGTATTCTTTACAATAGCCAGGATATGGAAGCAACTTAAATGCCCATAACTAGATATATGGATAAGGAAGACGTAGTATATGTATATATATATACACAATGGAATATCAATCAGCCATAAAAAAGAATGAAACCTTGCCATTTGTGAAAATATGAATGGACCTAGGAGTATGCTAACTGAATAAGTCAGAGAAAGATAATACCATAGCATTTTATTTATACATAGAATATAAAAAACAAAACAAATGATCAAACAAAACTAAACAGAAACAAACTTATAGATACAGAGAATAAACTGGTGGTTGCCAGAGGGCAGGGGGTGAAGAGTTGGGTGAAATAGGTGAAGGGGTCAGGAGGCACAAACTTCGTTATAAAACAAATAAGTCACGGGGATGTGACATACAGTATAGGCAATATAGTCAATAATATTGCAATAAATTTGTGTGGTGACAGTTTCTAGACTTATTGCGGTGGTGATTTCTCAATGCATATAAATGTTGAATCTCAATGTCATTCACCTGAAACTAACATAATATTGTATGCCTACTACACTTCAATTAAAAAAAAGTAAACAAATAAAGACATTAAATCACACAAAAAAATTGTACAAAGTTATAGCAAATGAATAACAACTTGTGAATATGTCCTATACATATTTGGATTAAATAGGCAAAATATCTTTATTTAGATATAAACAAATTTAATAACTTAATGAAAGAAAAATTATCTGAAAACAGTATATTATCATTGAATTTCAAAACTTATATAGCACAAATATATATACTTACATTTCTTAAAACTATATATTAAAATTTCATAAAGACGTTAAAAGATCTTTTAGAGTAATTTCTTACAAGAGAGCTGGGGAAGTTCAATACTAAATTAATAGTGGCGCAGAGGACTGAGGCAGATATGAAACAGTGTGACTTTCTCAGTCTGAGTCCCTACTCCCTCCACCTGTGTGTTATATTTCTGCCGATGCTGTTTTTTCCATTCGTTACCCAAATCTCTTCTGTTTTTTATACTTGTATCTGAGGTGGGAAGGTTAGATATTTTACTCGTTCATTGTACACCTTGAGTTATAAAAGGTAGACTTCTTGCTACTTAGAAACTAAATGAAGCTATAAACCTGAATGGGGAATAAAATTAAAGGTTTATCATCTCAGTATTGGAAACAGGTTTGAGATGTCACTTGAAGTTTTTGCTTTTTGTGTATGGGGGGGAGGGTAGGGCTGCGGAGGAAATCCTTCTGAACTGACAAAGTGCTTGCAAGCTGAGCGTTATTATAGGAACAGCATTATGAAGCACTTATTAAATATCCTCGCTCTCCAGAAATTTAGATCTTCAGAGAAGTGTGAAAAAAAGTCCCTGAAAGTGTCAAGTTGAGAACAGATTTTTAAATCCCTATTTTCTAATTAAACATGTTTTTTATACAACTTTTAATAAATTAATTGCTCTAAGTGTGTATTCTGGCTGACTAATTAAATAGCAATGTTACAAAAGACAATATCCAATCTTAAATATGCTTTCTTCATGGCAGTTGGCATACTATAATAATTTAAATGCATATCAATTAATGTCTTATTACTTAGACTTGAAGTATTTTTAAATATAACTAAACTAAACAAATTTTTTTAATTCAGTCAAAATTTTTTTGGAATGTGAATAATGGTTAAACTTGCTTTCTGTAGTTATACCTTTCTGGGCTTTTTTTGGTGAGGAAGATTGGCCCTGAGCTAACATCTGTGCCAATCTTCCTCTACTTCGTCTGTGGGGCACTGCTGCAGCATGGTTTGGTGAGTGGTGTACAGGTCTGCACCCGGGATCAAAATGGCGAACTCTGGGGCACCTAAGCGGAGCACATGAGTTTAACCACTACACCACCAAGTTGGCCCCTGTAGTTATACCTTCATCTTTGTGATATTGAGTCCATTTCCATGAAGTAAAAAACAAATGTAGCTAATAGATACATGAAACTATACAAAAACTTCTGATTTTTTCCACTGTTTTTAAGGTTTTACAGGCATTAAATGTATAAATTAATTTATAAACCATACCAACATAAACATTTATCAAATTCTATTAAATAATTTAATTTAAAGATAAATTCACTTTTCTTGTTATAGTCTCTGAACACAGTTTTAAACGATCAGAATATGAATATGTAAATATATTGTTGTTAATATATTATTATATATTAATTGTTAATGCATATCAACAAACATAATACATGTTTTAATGTTACATTTGATGAGTATATCTTTAGAGAAATCTTTTTTTACTTTGCATTAAAACTGTGCATTAAAATACGATTGCTGCTATGTAATTTCAACATTATTCAATGTATGATGTAAAAAGAAAATGTCACAAAGCATGCAATAATGCAAACACACACACACACACACACCATTAACAAAAGTTTGAACACCTACTGTAGTTTTTTTTTCCTTGAGGAAACAATAGTCTAGTTTTAAAGTTTGGAAACATACTTTAAAAAGGATTACAATAAATGTTATGCTTATATTTTTGAAATTTCAGCTACCCCCTGACAAAAAGCAAACAATTGTTGGCATAGAGAATAGATGTACTTACTCTAAGCAGTAAACCAACAATAAAAGAAAGTATGAAAATCTGAAATTACCACTCCTCTATTGTTCGTTATGGTGTTTCAAGTAAGTGAATTTAATTTTCATAAAAAGGTGGTATCTTCAAGTAAGCTATGTAGAAGTCAGAAAAGAAAGTAAACCTATGTGCTACAATAAATATTAATACCATTTCAAATCAGTTTTTTCATTGTAAATACACATGCAAATACATCTTGTCAGGTCTTCTGTAGTAATAATAAAAAATAAATATTCTAATTGGTAAGTGAATATTGAATTATGGACTTCTCTACTCAAAGGTTATGGGTTGATAAACTGTATTATCCACATTATTTCTCTATTTTTAAAAGATTTTGCTCTTTAATTTGGAATAGTATCTCTGTGAAAAAGTGGAATTGTACAGTTTACCAGTAAGATAGCTCAATTTGAGGTTGGAAGATTACATAATCCTAGGTCTGTAAATTTCACTAAGTGAAATAATGAAGTGATTAGAGCACTACAGGCTTCTGATACCAGGTGCTTCTAATGCATAGATTCAATTTCCCTGCATTGGACATATTCCCTCATTTTTTGGAAAACTTAACTCTCTGTACCAGAATCTTTGGGAAGTCTTAAAATTGTTAGTGAAGCAATTTCATTGACTTTGCATTACCTGTATATGACCCTAAGGACATTTTCAGGTTGTTCTCTATTCCTAATACTCAGGCATTTTTATATTACAGATCATATGACACAAAACGTAAAATAACACACCTCAATATTTTATTAAAAATATTCAACTTCCCATTGGATTCGAGTTACTGTAAATCTTTTGTGGATAGATTATTCCCTTTGCTCATTTAAAGGAGAATACAAAAAAAGGCATTTAAAAAAAAATCCAGTGGAAGAATCTTAGAAGATTTGCTTTAGCAAAAATATGAAAACAATAGCTATCAAACTAAGGGTTTCCTGGTGGGATAAATTTTTCTTGAGAACAAAAATATATATTACATTATGATCTCATAAAATGATATATTGTGTAGCCAGGTGGGAAAAGAGAAAGAATGAACTTTTCTCTGAATAGAAGATTGGAGATCATTTCAAACAAAACATCCTATAAGCTTCAGTGTTCATTGAATTTATTTTTCCTAAAGTTTAGAGAAAGGAGGTTATTAGATTGTTAATTCATGGATTTAACATTTTTTGAGCTCATATTATTTCTCGGGAGTATTTTAGGTACTGGGGATATAGCAGATTAAAATCAGACCAATTTTCTGCTTTTTGGATATTGCATCTAGAGGAGAAAACAATATAACATGAATAAAACAAACATAATATAATGGCAGTTACTAATAGGTTCTGTAAAGGAAAATCATGCTCATTAAGTGGATTGACCGCTGGTTTAGATAGAAGTTATCCGACCCGACTTGAATCAAACAGATTCAAGCCATGTACATATCCTAAGGAAGCACATTCCAGGAAGCCGGGATTTGAGTGGGGGGCAGGGGCGGGGATTGGGGGGGTTGGTATCCCAAGATTCCTGGATGTTTTCAGGGAAAATTTGAAGGCCAATGTGCTCACGGCTAATGAGAGGAAGAATGGTGGGATATAAGCTAGATAGAAGTAAACAGAGGCTGAGTTTGTAGCAACTTCTAGGTCAAATAAATAATTTAGAATTTTATTCTAAGTGGAAAGAAAGACATTCAAAAGATGGGAGCAGAGAAGTGACATATTATACTTAAAAACAAAAAAAAGTTTCCTCTTATTTTATGGAGAATTGATTTGGGGGTCCAGTGGGGAAATGGGCAAAAGCAGAAGAAAGGAATCAGTAGTTATTTTGGTAGCCTAGGTGGGAGATCTTAATTTTGGTGGTGATATTTAAAAAATGTTTGTAATTAAGTCATTATCAATATACATATAAAGAATTCTCTAAGTGATTGAACATGAGTTTGAGAAAGAGTATTGAAAGATAATGGTTGGAAAATTATAGTACTCCAGCCTCTTGAAAATTGCCCCCAAATATCTCTAAAGACAGTTATTCTCAATATGTGCAGGTAGGGAGGGACACGTAGGGAGTTTCCATGTCTGATGGAACATTTGGAAATTTGTGAGCTTGTATTTTGTTGTTCTAATGATTGAAGGGGCCTAACTGATATTTATTCTGGTGGATGTTTATCCTTGATGTTTCAGATATCCTGGATTTGGGACAGTCTCACGTAATGAAGAATTGTCCTGTGCCTTGAACAAATTATCCGAGCCTAAAATTTAACAATATTCCTAGATCCAAACATAACATATTTTGAACAGTTTTAATATTTACTGACATTTTTGGAATTACACCTAATATGCAATTGATTTAAAAAGATATTTACCAAGAATTGCACATTATTTTGAAAACTCAGACCATCAAAAATAAGGCCAACTGCAATCACAAATATGATAAATGTGTAGTATTAGTCTACACTTGTATCTATTACTTACAAATAGATACCAGAATTTTTGAGAGTCCTTTTAGCAGATTCAAAACCAACTCATTATGATTTGGCACATAAAATGCAGGAATCTCTTCGAATTTTATCAAAAGAGGTTATATTTCATAATAGTTTGTATAGTTGTCATTTCATACACTTTACAATTTTAGTAGAGCAATGTTAGGAATATTATAAAATTATATATTGAAATTATTTACAGTGCTTTTTTCTTGTCCTGATAAATAGTAAATAGTTGCCTTCCCCAAAGTAATGAAGATACTGTCTAATATCTTCCTCTCAAAGCATTATCATTTTTCCTGATACATTAAAAAGAATACCCTCTGGATTTGACTTTTACCATATCCCACATACCATGTTCAGTTTTTAATTTGGTGTTCTTTTTTCTTTCAATTAGGATATTTTCTATTTATCTATTTTCAGTTTCGATAATTCTATTTTTATTTTCTAATCTTCTCTTAACCCTCTCTTTTGAATTTTGATTGTCAAATACGTATTTTTCAAATCTAAAATTTCCATTTGATACTTTTAATATATTCCTATACTCAATTTGCTGCATACTTTTAACTCTTTTTAATAGAGATGGCTCTTCTATTTTCTTTAACATATTAACTGTATTTTAAAATCTTTGGTGCTGACTTACCTAATCGGATCCTGTGTGGGTCTATTTTTAGGATTAACTCATGGTCATATGGCCCTGTCTGTTGGCATGTGGAAAAGTTTTTTATTTTATGTCAGTCTCTTTTTATAGATAAGTCCTAGATGAAGGAATCTTCTTCCAGAGATGGTTCTTTACTTCCTTTACTAACTAGTCACAGATTTGGGAGCTCATTACTTTAAGTTAATTAGTGGCAAAAGTGAGTGAATGCTGGGTTGATCTCAGTCTTCCAGCTGAAATCCTAGGGTAATCATCCAGGCTGCTCCCTTGGGGGGTGTTCTGAATTCTAATCTTGCCTCTTCAGTGCTGCAGGACAGCCCAAATCCATTCCACTTAGCTTTTAGACCTCCACGCTGCACAGATTTCCAAAGTGTCTTGTCAGGGAAGCATTTAACTCTGCAAGACTTCATAAATGTCTTCTGTGTTCTCTCCCCCTACAAGAGTAGGTGTATGCTTAGACAAAGCCTAAAATCATGGCCACTTATGAACACTCAGAATTGGAAAAGCCACCAGGGACTACCAGGTTGCAGATAATTAGCCCACCACTCTGTTCGTCTTCTCTCTCCCTTTTCAACCTTCTTGATTTAGTCATCTCTGATGCCAGTAACAAACTTTTCTAGTACTTTGCATTTTATCTGGTTTTTGTTTTTGTTTTTTTAGCTTTTCTTGTCAGAGATACGTTATTGGTAGAATAAACATATGCCCAGGCATAGGTCACAAAATTACAACATAAGTTGGCCACACTACAAGAATGTGTTTATTAGGAGGCAGTCCTTATCAAGAAAACCTATAAATATTGCATTATGCTTCATTAAATATCTCTTCAATTTTGACATAAAAGAGATACTTTACCAAAATTTTGTATAAAATTGACATTGCATGAAAATGAACTACTTTGCCTTTTTCTTTTTCTGCCCACTCCCATCCATCAAACCATTGACTACAAACTAGGATATATATATATATATATATATATACACATACCAGTTTGAGGATCCCAAAATGTGAACAGGTATTGAACATAATTCAATATATATCAAAAATGGGGTAAATATTTGTTTTATATGCTAAAATGATAAAGTAATGATGTAAAATCCTGAGTAGAAAATTTTAATCAGGGATTTGAACTGGATCAAAACAAATTTCGTATGTTTCCTGGGAAGCAAATCTGCTTTCCTTCCTTTTTTTTTTTAAAGATTGGCACCCAGGCTAAAATCTGTTGCCCATCGTTTTTTTTTCCTTCTCCTCAAAGCTCCCCCAATACATAGTTGTATATTCTGGTTGTAGGTTATTCTAGTTGTGCAGTGTGGGACACCACCTCATCATGGCCTGATGAGTGGTGCCATGTCTGCACCCAGGATCCGTCCAAACCGGCGAAACCCTTGCCGTTGAAGCAGAGCATGCAAACTTTACCACTCGGTCAGGGGGCTCCCCGCTTTCTTCCTTTTTATTTTAGTTATCTTTGCTCAAAAACTAATTGCATGTATAATTAACTTCCACAACTTTTTCCAATAAAAGAATGTTAATAGAAAATGTTTATTTAGAGTAAACTGTAAGGAAAATAAGTACACATCATTAATTGTAGCATAATGAACAGGTGTCAGGAAGACCTGGGTTTAAGTCTAAGCTCTGCAGCTTTAGTTGTTTGCCACTAACTCTTAGTGTCAATGTACTGTTTATAGAGCAATTTATAACATATAGGGTTTCGCAAAGACACTTCTCACAGTCTTTCAAAAAACAAAACAAAAAGTAGAACAGAAATGATTTTTTAAATGACAAAGCTATCATATAAAGGAATTATTATTATCAGAATCATGAAAACACTCTATATTGATATATGTAATTTACTATAATGGCTCCCCAAAGATATCCAGACACTAGTTCTCAGAACCTGTGAATCCGTTAAATTGCACTGCAAAAAGCAATTAAGATTGTAGATGGAATAAGTGAATGCTGTTAATCAGTTGACCTTACAATAGGAAGATTATCCTAGATTATCTGGATGAACCCATTCTCATCACAAGTGGAAAAGGGAGGCAGAAGAGAGTTAGAGGCGGTATGTCTCTGGAAGAAAGACACAGAGGGATGCAAGTTGCTGGCTTTGAAGATGGAAGAAAGGGGAGGGTCACAAGCCAAGAAATATGGATAAACTCTAGAAGCTGGAAAAGGCAAGAAAATAAATTCTCTGCTAGAGCCTCCAGAACGTGAACAGCCTTGCCAACACCTTGATGTTAGTCCACTGGGACCCGTGTTGTACTTCTAACCTACGGAACTGTAAGAGAATAATTTATGTGTGTGTGTGAGGAAGATTGGTCCTGAGCTAACATCTGTGTCGATCTTCCTCTATTTTATGGGGGATGCTGCCACAGCATGGCTTGACGAGTGGTGTTAGGTCTGTGCCCTGGATCAGAACCTGCTAATCATGGACCGCTGAAGCAGAAAGCATAAACTTAACCACTGTGCCACCAGGCTGGCCCCTAAATTTGTTATTTTAAGCAACCAATTTTGTGAAAATTTGTTACAGAAGCAATAGAAAACCAATACATTATAAAATACCAATGAAATGGTTAAAATCTTCTCACTTTCTGTACATCCTTATGAAAAGATCTGTACCAAGACTTGCTTTGTTTCTTGAATTAATTTATGCCAATGTACTATGTGTTGGAGAAATAGTTTTCAATTGGTACAAAAAGTATAAGTGATATAAAAACACATAAGTAATAGTATTACTGGTATTGTTGTCATTCCTATGTGTTATACTCTGTTACAAATAATTATTATCTAGTTTAATCATCACAATAACTCATTATCTCACTATCTCAGTTTCATAGGTAAGGAAACAGGCTGAGAGAGGCTAAATTGCCCAGTTGCCTAATGCAACACAATTGCCAAATGGCAGGGTCAGTATTTAATTTAAGCATTGTGCCTTTCTATGCCTTTCTAGGTACTCTAGTCTGTACAACCTTGAACATTATTTGGTCTACTCTAGAAATTATAAGTAAATCATGGCCACTTTATAGAGTCAGATTTGGATTTTTTTTTTTAATCTTTCTGTTTTTTGTTTTTTTTTTTTAAAGATTGGCACCTGAGCTAACAACCATTGCCAATCGTTTTCCTTTTTTTTTTTTTTCCTGCTTTTTTCTCCCTGAATCCCTCCAGCATATAGTTGTATATTTTAGTTGTGGGTCCTTCTAGTTGTGGCATGTGGGATGCCACCTCAACGTGGCCTGACGAACGGTGCCATGTCCGCGCCCAGGATCCAAACTGGTGAAACCCTGGGCCATGGAAGCAGAGTGCACGAACTTAACCACTCGACCACAGGGCTGGCCCCTGGATATTTTTTAAGTATGAAATAACTTCACAAACATTAACATGTTAACCTTTTTACTTTTGTGGGAGAATTCTGATAAATTACACTAGAGATTCATTATTGAATATTTGCACTTTTTAAAAACTCATCTAGAATGTTGAAATAACTCCTCTTAGAAGCCCATGTATTCAATTTTAGTGGTTATTCAGAAGGAAAATCAGAATCAGAAACAAGACAAAGGATAGATATTTCTCAGAACAGCAGAAAAATGTCTTTTTTTGGCTGGATACTGGGGGTTGGTGTCTCAATTCTTAGCACTACTCCTACCAAGGTTATATCTTCTCAAATAGGCTGTGGGTGGGTTCTAATTCAACAGAAACAAATTTTGTTTCTCACGATTTTACTCCTTCCCTCCCCTGGACAGTTCGAGAGCCTCATTCCGTAAACTCCTGGAAGACTGTGCTCACAGATTCATTACAGAAACTTTCCTATAACGTAAATTAAACCAAATCAAGTACTAGCTTAAAACCTTCTCCTCATAGCTTCCTTATGTATTTGAGTGCAATTATACTATGTCCTTTGAGTACAAAGGTAACATGCCTTTATTTGTTATTTTTTTTAAAGATTGGCACCTGAGCAAACATCTGTTGCCAATCTTTGTTTTTCTTCTTCTCCACAAAGCGCCCCCAGTACATAGTTGTATATTCTAGTTGTAGCTCCTTCTGGTTGTGCTAGGTGGGACTCCACCTCAGCGTGGCCTGATGAGCAGTGCCATGTCCATGCCCAGGATCGGAACTGGTGAAACCCTGGCCAGCGAAGCAGAGCACACAAACTTTGGGCCGGCCTCTTGCCTTTCTAATGTTATGTAAGCTGGTCCACATCAGCCTTTCTGAACTTTCTTCCCCTCCCAGGCTATGTTCCAGTCCAAACAGACTCATTGGTATGATTTTCCTTGTTCTTTTTTCATTCAGTGTGTGGCTCTTCTCTCTTGCAAAGTACTTCCATAAGTAGTCCTTAAATCCCTTTCCATTCCGTTTATATTCATTATCAAATGCATCAAGAACTGACATTCTTTTCTTTACTTATTTACCCTCTCTTCCTTTTGGGGGTTGGTTCCATTTATTATAACGATGACAATAAGTTTGTCTGGCATGTGTTTAAAAAATATTTGTTGAATTAATCATTATTACCCTTGAGTCCATTTCAATCACTTGGAGCATCAATGCCTCAAGCTCTTTTCACATATTGTCTACTGTAAAACCTGTACCTACATGAATAAAACAAAACTAGGAAACATATTCATACCTAGCTCTAGTCTATATTCTTTATATTTTTTATTGAGTCTTACTAATTTAGTATTAAGGACAATGATCTTAGAAAATATATTAATTTAATATATATTATAATTATATCATGTTTTATACATTAGATATACATGCATTATGCTATTATGTAAATATATTACGCATTATCAAATAGGCCACTTAAAATTCAAGAAAGAAATAGATAAATAAGTATTGCTCTAACATCATTTTAATGTCTTTGGAAAGATTAAAGTTACATTTTTTTCACTTTTGTTATGTTCATTTTAAATATACTGTCTCTACAAATATACAATATTAATGTGAAATCTCATCTTAGATTTAATGTATCTCCCTTGGATATTTTATATAGTTCCTCAAAATCGGGCAATTTGAAATAAAAATAAGATTGGAGAATGG
This sequence comes from Equus caballus, assembly GCF_041296265.1. Lineage (NCBI taxonomy): Eukaryota > Metazoa > Chordata > Mammalia > Perissodactyla > Equidae > Equus > Equus caballus. The sequence continues at coordinate 103,732,856 of NC_091685.1, read as the reverse complement.
AATGCATGAGAAACTAGATATACAACATTTTTTAAGAACCTAAGATTTCATAAAACTAGCATACATCTGTGTATCTTTCATTAATTCCATTATTAATTCTTATTATAAACTTGAGCATTAAAATGGAAAGCATTTATCAAGAAAATATTGGACTGCATACATATTAATTTTTCCGTGCTTTGAAAAATCTGAATTTCACCCAGAGTCTCAATATCAGCATAGACATATGTTTAGTCCTCCTGTTTTATTGCGTAAGTGATGTGAAAACAATCTCATTTAAAATCCATGAGGACTTCCATTCAAACCCTGGCTATGAAATTGCTTCAATATTAAGGCAAGCTCCAGGGATGGGTTTTTAAATTTCAATCTTTTAAAAATTTTATATGTCGTTGATGAGCAATTTCTCATGTTCATTCCAATGAACAATAATGTCGGGGTGATCAAAAACAAGAATTTCAATTCCAAACACATCCCTGGAGACGGCATCAATAGAAAAAGCAATTTCTATCTGGGTAAGTTTTGAATTTTCACTCTTTCTAGGGAATTTCTGGTGTTTCTTTATTGATGGTAAATAAGCACAGTAATACTTATTTTGATACTAAGGCAGATTAATGTATTATGCCATATCATATTTGTTTCATGTGCTACTCTAGCGCAGAAAACATGATTTTTAAATCCTTCTTATCTGTTCACTTATCAGTTTATCATTATGGACATCTACTATTTGTTTGAACTGTTATTCACATTGTTTTAGTTTTCCATTACAAAATAGCTCATGATATATGTTTGGACTGTTCTGAAGGCTTAAAGTGTGTTAACTCACTTAATTCTTCCAGTAACTCAATGAAGAAACAAAGTATGAAGAGAAGACTAGAAAGTTCTTCTAGATCAAAGAGTAAGTCAGGGTCAGGACCAAGACTTTAAGCTAGTAGGCTCAATATAGACCTTTGCTCCTGATCACTAATGGATACTCTCTAAAGAAACAATTTTCAGGAATTTGCTGAATATATGTGTCTGTATTTTATATATAAAATAAAGCAACACATGACAATTTCATAATTTAAAAATTTTAAAGAACATTCTTGAATATTTATTTTAAGTATATTTTTGGCATTTGATTTTTTCTTTTCCATGTCTATGAATACACCTGAATATTAGTACATTGCATAAAATAGTACAAAGAAAAAATGTCAAATTTATCTTTTTGCTTAAATAAGCAAAAATTAACAGAAAAGTCAAAGACAGTTCCAAATATACTTTTAGAAGCTTAAAAATAATTTATTTTGCTTCTACAATATTCTATCTAGACTAATTCTAGTATAGTTTTAAATGAGAATAAAGTCATGTAAACTAGATAAAGAGAGGGCGAGGACAACGGCTCGGGGGAAGTGGAGGACTTTCAAAAGAGAAGAGAGGCATACGAAGGAGACTAAAACCGCAAAGGTGGGTGACTTTCACTTGGTCAGTCAATGTTTGTAATAAATTCATGAGATGACATGAGTATTAACCAGAATGTAGTCAGCTTTGTATGCCTTAGAGTTTAGTCATATTTGACAGCAATTCTACCAGAAAAATAAGAAATTATATTAAAGTGACTATTTCAGAAAAGTGAAGATAGGAAAAGAGAGAATATATGAGGTAAGTGAGAGAGATCAAGATTTGGTTCCCCATACATGTAGGAAATGGTATAATGGTAACAAATGAGTGTCACATCTAGAACCGTTCACAGCTGAGGCAACACTAGTTTCAGTAACATGTAGATTCATATTTTCAAAATTGTACAGGTATCAAGGTACCATCAGGCCTGTCAATAGAAACCTACGTATAGGTAAGTGGAGGATAGATACAGACATACATACATAGATAGATAGCATCCCTGTTTCTGACACAGAGCACCTAAAACCTGTAATGGTGATGGTGGGATATTTCTTTTGTTATGTTAATGAAGTAACTTCTGGCAAGCCCCTAGGTAACCAAAGGATGGGGATTGGTTGCCAGGGAAACCAACCATGTGATTAGAATTGTTGGAATTTTCATTCCCTTCCCCCACCTCCGTGGAGAAGACAGTGACTGGAGGTTGAGTTCAATTACCAATGGCCAATGATTCAACCAATCATGCTTATGTAATGAAGGCTCCATAAAAACCCAAAAGGATGGGGTTCAGAGAGCTTCAGGGTGGGTCAACACTTGGAGATGTGAGGACAGTGGTGTGCTCAGAGAGGGCATGTACTTCTGTGCCCCTTCCCCATAACTTGTCCTGTGCCCCTTCCCCATATCTTGCCCCATACAACTCTTCCATCTAACTGTGCCTGAATTATATCCTTTTATAATAAGCTGATAATCTAGTAAGTAAAATATTTCTCTGAGTTCTGTTTGCCGTTCTAGCAAATTAATCAAACCTAAGAAAGGGGACCTTGGAACCCTTTGGACCTGTTGGTACCACTGATCCGGACTTGCGATTGTTGTCTGAAGTGGAGCAGGGAGCAGTTTTGTGGGATTGAGCCCTTCACCTGTGGGATCTGGCACTACGTCCAGGCACGTAGAGTCCAAACAGAGCTGAATTGTGGGACACCCAGCTGGTGTACTGGAGAATTGCTTGATGTGGGGAAAACACCCACACATCAGAATTGGAGTCAGAATCGTAGACATGTTAGATAACATAGTATTGCCAAGTTCTGAGGATTAGGATGCCGACATCTTTGGGGGCTATTATTCTGCCTATTAAAATAGCACCTATACTTTGGGAAATTGTTGACACAAAGATCGTTTTATCATGATTAATTATTTTGTCCAAGCCCTTAAGATTAGAATTTATCAGACTTTTCAGCATATCTGTAGCATGTCCAGTCAAACTATCAAATAAAAAAAAAAATTATTGAAAACCTATTTTGGGCAATATACTTAGAATTTATTTGAGGATACAGGTAGCTTAAGACAAAGGACCTATTAAAATTAAAATATTTAAGCAGTCATTCCAAACAATTTATCATATAAGAAAATACATCATTATTTATGAGTTAAATTATAAAAGTATTATTTCTATAGAAATTCAGATAGGAAAAAATGTATATTATTAGACTGTGACAATATGGGAGGATTTAGATGTAAGTGGGATTCAAAATGGGCCTTGAAGTATAAGTAAGGAATGAGTAGAAGGAAAAAAAGCTAGAAAAAATAAGGCAACACCCAGATAACTTTTATATAGATCAAGCATTCTAGAGAAATAGAAGCACATAAATAAACGTCTGATGGGCAAACTTTCAAGTAGACAGAGGTTCTCTTTGCGTGCTCTGAGGAGGAGAGAGCTCCATGTGAATGGCACTTACCAGCCAGGCTGTAGGACTTCATGTGAGCCACTTCCCTTTGATTATTTCTGTGAATATTGCCTCTCCTATTGCTTTTATTTTCATGTAACACTTGAGTTCACAGGTCTATCTGATTAAATTTTGTCTAGTTTGGAGGCAAATGAGAGCGGAGGCTAATTTCAAGTCAAATTCGGTTTCTTTGTTTCCCACACAATGTGCTCCAACACTTGTTAAGCTTTTATCATCCTAATCACTTACGTGATGACACAATAATTTAATTTGCACCATGCAACGTAGGCTGTTCTCTTTTCGGAAGTCACAATTATTTGTAAAAGGAAATGTAAATATACCTTTGGCTCACCAATCTTCCAGATCTTTGTATAGCTATAATGTCCAAATATGCTTCCAAGGTCTCTTTTGGTACCATTATTTGTTTTGAAACACACCAGGCGATGCCAGTTGTGGTTAGCAGATGCTCTATCAGGACTAAGGTGAGAGAGGCTCTCAGTGCTTCCTTTTCTTTATTTGTAAAGATGTCTGGTAATGATAATGACTTGCCTCTTATAACTATCATGTGGAATAAATGAATAAAACTTTATAAAGCAAACAACTATCTGATAGACAACAGACTCTACATAAATGTTAAATATATAAAGCAAACTTGGCCTTATGGTTCGATACAAACATTTCTTCACAGGTTGCCAATTTAAAGTTTGCGTCACTGATTTTTTTTAATTAATTTTTTTATTTAGGTAACATTGGTTTGTAACAGTATATAAATTTCAGGTGTGTATTATTATATGTCAGCTTCTGCATAGACTACATCATGTTCACAACCAAAAGTCTGGTTGCCGTCTGTCATTGTCCAAATATGCTCTTTTACCCCTCCTTCTCCTGTATTCTCCTCTGCTGACCACTCCTACTCTGTTCTATGTGTCTACATGTTTGTTTGCTGTTGTTGTTGTTGCTTTTTGTCCTCCACATATGAGTGAAACCATACAGTATTTGGTTTTCTCCATCTGACTTATTCCACTTAGCACAATGTTCTCAAGATCCATCCATGTTGTCCCAACTGGCAAGATTTCATCTTTTTTATGGCTAAGTAGTACTCCATTGTATATATATATATATATATATATATATATATATATATATATATATATACCACATCTTCTTTATCCATTCATCCATTGATGGTCACTTGGTTGTTTTCAAGTCTTGGCTACTGTGAATAATGCTGTAATGAACATAGAGGTACAAATATCTTTTTGAATTAGTGTTTTCATGTTCTTTGCATAAATACCCAAAAGTGGAATAGCTGGATCATATGCTAGTTCTATTTTTAATTTTTTAAGAATCTCCATACTGTTTTCCATAGTGGCTGCATGAGCTAACATCCCCACCGGCAATATACGAGGGTTCTCTTTCTCCATATTCTGATTTTTTTTCTCTGTTACAAAGACTTAGTTAGTCAATATGTGTAATAAAGATATCATAGTGCTTGGTTCATAGAAGTTCCTCAATACATTGTATATGTTATTAATTCTTCGATTATGAGATAATAACAATTTTATTTCCTAAACATCAATCTATTTAGTCTAAGAAACCCAACGTCATGAAAGGTGGCACAAATGAGCAAATATATATTTAAAATAATAACATCTCTAAAAAGAAAAATTCATACATAAAGCTTTAGGAGGAAAGAAGAGAAGATTAGGATGTATCAAAAAAGCTTGTGTAATAGGTGAGAGATGAAAAGTGTAATAGGTGCAATAGCTGAAAGGTGAGAGGTAGGAAAAGAACAAACTTAATTCTATACTCACTTCATATTGTGCAAGAAAAGTCAAATGAGTGAAATAACTGAAAAGTATATACAAAATCATTATTTTGAATATGGCACAGTGAACAAAACAGATGAAATGTTCTAAGTAATGGAAATTGTTTTTAGAGCAAATTGAATTAGGAAAGAATCACTGGACCAATGGAAAATGAATATTTACCTCTCTTTATTAAAGCGCAGTTAGGGAGTTAGAGTGAAAGCTGTGCAAAATCATGAAAGATCTGACCGGAACATCAACCTAAGTCTAGTGGACAGGAGTTACTGAGGAGCAGGAATCACACTGAGACCATTCGAAGAAAAGAGTAATTTTTGAATGACCTCAACAGGCAATGCTTTTAAAGAATTGTGGCACAAAATGATAAGCAGCAGAAACTAATAACTCGTCATGGTAAAAAATTAGGTTGGAATATGTGTTACAAATGTTTAACACTAACATATGGCATCTGTATGTCGAAAGACCACACTTTCATGTATAAAGATCTAGAAAACTAGAGATCAAAATAATTAAGAAGCAAATAGACTTATCTGCTTGCTAAAAACCTGACGGAGAGACTATAGCAATGAATCTAAGTCAATATTTATTTAAGGGAAAAAAGCGCAATAGTAACAGCAATTGAAATTCATAGAAAACACAAGGCAAGTTTAATAAAGGCTGCAGTCTCCCAGAAAATTTTGAGACTCCCATTCATATTTAGAGTACATGCACTATATAGGAGTCCTGCAACGCCGTAGGACAGGGAGAAACTTTACTAAATTCGTAAATTTAAAATCTTGGTGACCTCCAGGGTACACTTTTAACATTTTAATCTATGAAAATCAAATAGTTCTATCACTTAGTAACATTAGTAGATTTTTCTCCCATATAAATGGGCAGCATACAAAAAATGCTTGAGAATTACTTCTCTAGATGTTCATAAAAATTATCTGGTTGACACTTTCTTATAATTTCATCACCTCTCATATTACTTAAGTCAGGAAAGGGACAAAATGGTTGCTACTTATCTGTTCTGAAAGTTTTTTAAGGCTAGTTGGAGTGACCCATCTTTGTAATCTGATGCCAAGCTAAATGACATTGAGTTTCATTATATTCTTATGTTTCTGAGTATAGGAAGGAAGTAATTTGTCTTTGATGCAAAACAGAAAGCAGAGAACTCATTTGGGCATTGTAGAGAGAATAAAAAAAGAAGGGGCTGACCTGGTGAAAATTACATATTCATGGAATATATTACACTAAATTGCTCTGTTTCTAAACACAATCCTATGATCTTTAAATGGAAAATCTCCTTTGGCTATAGTGAATTTTTCCTGCATATGGACTACCACATTATGTCTTTACTTGGTTTGTTCATTTTTCAAAAATAAGCCGTTTGGAAAAGAAAAATGAAATATTTGAAAATGAAAACAAAAAACTAGGCAATATTTTCTTGAAATGGTTACTTACATAAATAGTTTGTAATCTGATTTTTCCTTAAAAAATTATGATGTCTAAGGACTGCTATTGTTTTCAACATAGTATCCTTAATAACTGAGCAGACTAAATCTTTCCATTTGATGTTTCTTTTTACTTCTAGGAGAGAAATTATAATTGCTATACTATGCATCTTTTAAATGTAACTAAAATCATTTAAAAATATATATCAGATAATTTTTAAGATCATATATCATAGGATTGTATGTTATTATACTTTATATAAGAAAATCACATATATTAGCTGTATGTGCACATATAGAAAAGTAGATAGATATGGATCATAAATATATATTTGTATATATACATGCACGCACAATCATACTATATATACGGATATATGCACATGTACACAAACATATATACACTGATATATGCTAACATGATTTATCCCATGAATGGAATACATATATATACATATGTACATATATACCATATATACATATACCATACCAGACCTCTGGATCAAATATAATTTTTGAGTTTGAAATTGCAAAAGATCAGAATATGTACATACACACACATATACATACATATATATATATTTGCATAGAGGCAAATATCTGACTTCTGGATTGGGGGAAGATGTTTTATTTACTTAGAAAGTATCTTGCATTTGATTCTGCTGTTGGCCATAAATAAAGAGAAAATTAATGAGGTTAATTTATTTAAGATATCCATGGAATAATTTTAAAATGTTAATTCCCTTTCAAGATTTTAATTAATTTTTCAATACAATGACCTTAAAATGTAAATGGTATACCAAGTAAACTTGGGAAAAATGTTTAAAATTAGATATTCTCTTGAAAAAATATTGTTTCTGAAAACCTCTTTGTCTCATGCCATTATTCATTTAAGTTGTGAACTAGCAAACTTTTTCCTATATACTTAGATACCAAGATTAGAAACGTTAACATCAGAAGAAGTTGTAATTTTCTCTACCTCAAAATGCTCCAGGTCCTAGTATCACTTAACTATTTAAACACTTGGTCCTTATATAACTTAATTAACTTTACTTATCATATATGTGGTATAAACCTCTAATCTCATTTAGTTATATTGATGAAGCTACGGTGAATTATCAGATTTAATATTATTTTAAATAACTTAGCGTCCCTTTAATGAGCATAGTCTCACGCTATTTGATGCTATAATAGAATAAAAAATTTACTTGGGGTTTTTGAAATCCTAGGCATTACATTGAATTATGTAATTATGAGATTATAAGAGTAGCTGTACAAAACATCACTTTTGTCTGTATCCAAGCAGACTGAAATGTCACAGTTAAATATTTCAGTACAGATAATGTGAACTTCTCACATGAATCTATAATTCTAAATACAAATAATTCTAGATACAAATGTAATTCTAAATACAAATATTTTTGCACTGTTAATGGAAATATTTGTTTAATTTATTGTTCTCAAGACATTGTGCCTGACGTCCTTGCTTTCAGTGTTATCCAGTGAATGACAACATAATTTATCACTGAAAATTAGATTATTGACACGTGATAAAAGTCAGAGGCTTCTCTCTTTCCAGCTTTAGCAAATAGACAATTTATGCAAGTATAACAAATTTAGATTTAAGTCTAATTCAATAGTACATTTTGGGTTCATTTCAAGTAAATTTCTAACTAACATATTCACAAAAAGCCAGACTTTATTAAAAAAATAAAGCTGCGAAAGGAACTTCTTGATTGTAAATTGACAGGGCTTCCTGTCCTGTAAATGTCTTTTAGAGTATACTTTGTCCCAGATTCTAATGTTTATTAAAATTGTTACAAAAATTATTTCCTGTTTTTGAATTTTTGTATGTATCTACATATATATCCCTAATTTATAGGGTAAATTGACTGAGTTAGACAACATATTCAGTTTCCTCTGAAAACTCCATTGTGTTCTAAAATACAACTTGCAATGTTCATTAATTCCATAGCATTAAATTTAGCTCTCAATTATTTTTACTAATGTAGGAAGCAGATATGAATAACCCCAAATCAATTTGTGTTCGTCCATAGAGAATTCTTGAATTTGTATTAGAGTGTGGAAGTGTTGAAGATCTGAAAACTCATTTAATACAGTATAACAACAGGAACATGAACATGATTAGACATTTCTAAGAACTTGTCAAATATCCTCATCTTTCTCCAATACACATCTACTCTTTGAAATCTGCTCTCAGAGGGAAACACTTTGTTTTCCTAATTTTTCTTGTAAGGTTTTCTTGAAGTGAAGGCTCTCTTAAGTGTTTGTGATTTATATTTCCTCTTTGCCTGCAAAGAAAAACTTTTAAACTGCATGTATTCAAAAGCAAACTGAGGAATTTGTGATGTCTACAAATGAAATATTAATTAGAGTAGAAGTCTATCACAAAGGAGAAAAAAACAACATATAGTAACAAACTGTTTCTATAAAAACTAGAGTGATAATATTCAGAGTAACAATAAATGAATGTGAAGTTATAAACAGATTTCCATAAAAGCATGTCTTGAAACTTTAGAAACATGAATATACATATTACTAATTAACATTAAGAATATATATGCCACTTACCAAGAAGAGCGGAAAAAAGGTGGGCAGAGTAGATAAATATTAATTTCCATATTAAAGTTATCTAGTTGAATGTAATGTTTTAAAATGCTTCAGAATGTAAGGCAAACTGAAAATGTTGAGTAGGGAGAAACAAGTAAACAAAATTAATTACAGCAATAGAATCCGGTAGGGATTAGAATCAGAAAGATCAGACTCTTAGCAAGTTTACCTGGCAAATTATCCAAGTAGCTAATTAGGCAAATATCACTGACTGTTAGTTAAAAACATATATAACAAAATATATTTGTGAAGACTAAACACAGTATTCATAAAGTATTCGAATAAAAATGTTAGAGTACTAACTTTCAAACCCAAAATTCTGAATATAAACTTCTCAGTTCTTTCTTGCTGTCTCTTAACTTGTTCAAATTTTCCAGTCCTTGGAACTTTTTTCTATCTCCTGATTCCTTCTTTCTTTCTTTATTGTCTGTGAAATGGTGTCTTCTTGTCCAAGCCTAATTTCATTGAGATTACTTTAGGTGACCGTCCTTCCTGTTTCAGGGACCTGAAACGTTATTTATCCTCTCTGATGTCCTCCTTGAACCAATTTCTACAATGAGAATCATCAATTAATTTCGCAATTACTGAATTTGTGTAGGAATTTCTACTCTTTAGAACTATACTGCCGCACACAAAGAAAATGATCAAAAATGCTTCTGGATTGGAATTTTCTCATTGCAGGTTATTTGCAGGTACTTTTAGCTTTGTACTCATCCCTTTAACACTAGGTAATCCTCTTCATGTACCTCTTGGCCATTTGTATGTTTTCTTTGGGAAAATGTCTATTCAGATCTTTTTCCCATTTTCTTTTTTTTTTTTAAAAGATTGGCACCTGGGCTAACAACTCTTGCCAATCTTTTTTTTTTCTTCTTCTTCTTCTGCTTTATCTCTCCAAACACCCCCTGTACACAGTTGTGTATCCTAGTTGCAGGTCCTTCTAGTTGTGGGATGTGGGACGCCGCCTCAACGTGGCCTGCCAAGCGGTGCCATGTTCGCACCCAGGATCCGAACGCTTGGCCACCGCAGCGGAGCGTGCAAACTTAACCACTCGGCCACGGAGCCGGCCCCCTTTTTCCCATTTTCTAAGTGAGTTATTATTTTTTGCTATTGAGTTTCTTATATATTTTAAATGTTAATCCCTTATCAGATATATGGTTTGCAAATATTTTTTCTCATTCAGTAAGTTCCCTTTTCATTTTGTTGATGATTTCCTTTGCTGTGCAGAAGGCTTTTAGTTTGATATAGTCCCATTTGTTTATATTTTTGTTGTCTGTGTTTTTGGTATCAAATCCAAAAAATCAGAACAGATGCCAAGAATCTTACCTTTTATGTTTTCTTCTGGAATTTTATGGTTTCAGGTCTTACATTCAAATCTTTAATCCATTTTGAGTTGATTTTTGTGTATTGTGTACAATATTGGCCCAGTTTCATTCTTTTGCATACGGCTGTCCAGTTCTCCCAAAATATTTATTGAGGAGACTATTCCTTCTCCATTGTATACCCTTGGTTCCTTTGTCATAAATTAATTGGCCATATATGCATGGATTTACTTCTGGGCTCTCTATTCTGTTCTATATGTCTATTTTTCTATTCTTTTGTCAATATCACACTGTCTTGATTACTGTTGTTTTTTGATGCAGTTTGAAATCAGGAGGTATGATGCTTCCAGCTTTGTTCTTCTTTCTCAAGATTTGCTTCTCTCTATAGATTTTAGAATCAGTTTGTTGATATCTACAGAATAATATGCTGGGATTCTGATTGGGATTGCATTGAATCTATGCATCAAGTTGGGAAGAACTGACGTCTTGACAATATTGAATCTTCCTATCTACAAACATGGGATATCTCTCCATTTATTTAATTCTTCTTTGTTTTTATTGGTCAGAGTTTCATAGTTTTCCTCATGTAGATATTGTACATATTTTGTTATATCTATCCTTAAGTGTTTCACTTTTGTGTGTGCTAATGTAAATAATATTGTATGCATATGTTACAACTTGTATAGGTGTCTCATAGCCCTTGGATATTCTGTTCTGTGTTTTTCAGTCTTTGTTCTCTTTGCCTTTCTGTTTTGGCAGTTTTTTTTTCTCTCCAAAGCCCCAGTATATATAGTTGTCTATCCTATTTGTAAGTCATTCTAGTTCTTCTGTATGGGATGCCATCACAGCATGGTTTGATGAGCAGTGTATAGGTCTGCACCCAGGATCCGAACTGGCAAACTCTGGGCCCCTGAAGCAGAGGCTGAGAACTTAACCACTTGGCTATGGCGCTGGCCCCTGTTTTGATGCTTTTTTATTTTATTTTATTTTTTTAAGTATACTTTTTGATGAGGAAGATTGGCCCTGAGCTACCATCTCTTGCCAATCTTCCTCTTTTTTTTTCACCCTAAAGCCTGAATACCTAGTTGGATATACTAGTCGTAGGTCATTCTAGTTCTTCTATGTGGGATGGTGCCACAGTATAGCTTGATGAGCAGTGTGTAGGTCTGTGCCCAAGATCTGAAGCGGTGAACCCCAGGCTGCTGATGTGGAGCACATGAACTTAATGGGGCTGGCCCCCTGGCAGTCTTTTATTGAACTATCCTCAAGCTCGGAGATTGTTTCCTCAGCTGTGTCCAGTCTACAGATAAGCTCATCAAAGTTATTCTTCATTTATTACAGTATCTGAGCCAGTTTTAGATGTGGAATCTATTGTCTGAAGGAGAAGATGGGTCCCCATAAGCAAAAATGCTGGACTTTTATGGCAAATACATACAATAATGAGTCACTACATCATTTCTTTTAGGGATCAACATCATTTGCTGAGTTAAAGTGAGAAAATGAAATATCCCAACATGTTGAGGACCTCTCAATACAGAGTCTGAGCTCACATTGACACCTGGGGCCTGAGGCATTCTGATAGCTCCAGTTTTAGGAGCATGTACAGACAAGGTAAAAAATGGATTCCTAATTCAAGTGGGGCTCACACATTTTCTTGTGGACCCAATAGCCATATTACCATTCCCAAAATATATAATACTTACAACATATTTAATAGTCGGCCAATGCTACATTTAATCCTTAGATTGTAGGATAAATGCTATTATGATGGGAAGGCCAAAGAAAAGACCCTGAAAGTGCCGGTACATAAAAATGATAGCACATTCTTGGAGGAGTGGTAGAGTTCATTACCTCTCCTAAAATCTTAAAGGTTTAAAAGAAGGTCTCCAGCCCATTCCTATTTATTTCACCAATCTGACCCTTAAAGAAAAGAAAGAAAGAAAGAAAGTTGTGTCTTGCAGAATGACAGCAGACTACCGGAAACTCAATCAAGAAGTAGCCCTATTCGCAATTGTTTGCCACATGTAATGTCTTTGTTAGATTAACATAGACTCAGTTACATTGAGTGTCGTTTGACTTGGCAAATGTGTTATTTTCTATAGCCATCAGAAATGAAGACCAGAAATAGTTCATATTCATGTGGTTTGGAGACCAGTACACATTTTTGGTTTACCACAAGGCTTTTATTTCATTCCCCCATCTCCTATCATAATTTGTTCTGAAGGGACGTGAAACAGCAGAATATTATATGGAACATGATAATATATCATTCACTATAATGACTCCAACATGTTAATTGTACTGAATTTTAAAAGTGTAAAGACAGTTTGTGACTTTGGTCAGATGTATGCTCCAGAGGGCAGGAGATAAAAAACAAAAATACTTTAGGTGCTCTTCACATGGGTGAATTTTTCCTTAACACCATCACAATTTTATTCTTGGGTGAATGCTCAGTCCGAGTTCACATTAGGCGGACAAGTGGGCTGAGTGGGGAGGAAGTGCAGATGATGGGTCCCTCCCAGGGAGTCAGGGGCCACCAAGGAAGACACATGGGGTCACAAGGCGGGAGGGGGCTGACTGAGCTACTAGAGTCCATTTGCGTGTGCCAGGAAGGGACAGAAAGAATCCAAATCTCCACATTCTCATGGGTGGTGCCAGAAAGCTCTGAGTGGTCCCAAGACCCCATGCCTCCTTCCCTGGGCTCTTGATGCCCGACTCAGGTCTGCTAAATACGGGAATGCTGGGGCAATTCCTGGAAAATACAGATTATTATATCGTGAAATTCTGATGATTAGGAACAAAATAAAACACCTCTTTGTGTTCTGAAGACAATATATTCTACACTTAACCTATTTAATGATTAAAAAACTTTGGTAGTTTTGATTTGAGTCTAGAGCAGAAAAGTTTTCTTATTCATGCCTAGGCTGCAGGGCCAAAGAAAACGGCAGAAATCACATGGATTTTATGGCAATTCTTAATAAGAGGGACTTCAGCGACATTTTATGGCAAGCTCCTGCTACCTGAAACAGCTCATTGTACACCACTGGAAAAACAGTTTCTTATGGGCTTTTCAACTCTGGCAGAGGGGTAGAACCTAATCATGAAACATCAGGTAATCTTGCAGCCCAAAGTGCCCATAGTAAGCTGGGTCTTGTCCCATGTACTAAATTGTAATATTGGGTGCTCCCTGCACTGATCTATCATAAAGTGAATGTGGTACATATGAGATGAGGCACAAAGAAGCCCAAAGAACAGACACATGTTATAAAAACCCTCACTATATTGTCACTATTTTTGTTTAAATATTCACTCATCTTTTAAAACATTTAAATTAAAAAAAATCATATATATTCTGGTAGTTATTATTCTCAATATTTTTTATTTCATTATATGGATCCAGATTTTCGTCTGATATTGATACCGACCCTGATATCACTTTCCCCACATTAAACCAAGCATATATGGGGTTAAAACCAAGACACTCATTCCCTGCTTACTCTCTGGCTTCCTGGCTCCAGAATCCACTATCCTCCATGGAGACAGACACCATCAAGGACAAGCACCTGGACTATCTTCTCCCACAAAGAGATACGGGCTGGTGGGAAAGCTGCTGACCAGCAAGGTCATGAGCTCCCTCCTCTCTGCAAGTGTCTCAAGGAAGGCCAAAGACAGGCTGGTGGGAAAGCTCCGACCAGCAAGGCTATATGCTCCCCCTCCCCTACCTAAAGCCCCAAATAAAAACCCTTCCTTTTAGCTTTTCGGGGAGTTTGGGATTTGAGCATTAGCTGCCCTCTCTCCTTGCTCAGTGCTGTGCAAAAATACAATTCCTACTTTCTTCCACCACATCCAGTGTCAGAGATTGGCTTGCTGTGCAACGGGTGAGCGAACTCACTTCAGGTTCGGTAACAATATCCTATTCCTTCTGCCTGAAGTGTTTAACTTTTCTAGTTAAATGTGTAAATATCTAACTTTTCTTTTTCAATAATTTCCCGTTATTGAGGCAAGAGCCTTGTTTATACTTTATTCTATACCCGATGAACAATGAGGGTTTTGAGTCAGACTAGTGGGAACAGGCACTATTCCCAGCGCTGCATGAAGGCCAGGCACTGGTCGTTGGGTGGTTCTTTTCCTGTCAAGTAGGTTCCTCAGAACGTGTGCTGAGCAGAACCTCAGGCGAAGACTCCAGGAAGATCTTTTTCATATTTCTGGATTTCTCTCTCTCTTTCTCTCTCTCTCTGTGCAACTCTCTCTCTCTGGTACTTTGTCTTGAAAATATCTGCCTTAGTCTCTGCACTCTCAACTTGGTCTCTATTACTCAGTTCTACCTGGCTTCCCCCTCCTGCTCCAGAGTCTAGAAACTCTCACGTCAGGAAACTGAGGCAATGGTAGGACATATGTACTTTGTCTTCTGCTTCTCAGGATCATAAGTCTTTGTTTAATGTCGAATGTTATGAAAACATTGCTTCTCATATTTTGTCTTTTTTTTTTTTCATCTGTGAGGGCAAATCCGGTCCTTAATTATTTCATCATGGCTGAAAGCAAAAGCCCATATGGTAGGATTTGGAATTGGATTGCTTCTAAACTGTAGATCAATCTGTGGAAACTTCCTCTGTTAACAATAAAGGCTCTTCTGATCCTTGGTACAGGTACATTGCTTCATTTATTCTGGTTTTCTTTAATTTTCCTCATCAGCGTTTATTGTTTTCAGTAGGCAGATATTGTACATGTTTGTTAGGTTTGTTCTGAAGGCTTTTTGTTTATGCATTAGAAATGGAGAGTTCTTTAAATTTATTTTTGTTTTCTAATTCCTTGTGTATTTTTGTATTTTTGCCTTTGTATATTGACAAATTACGTTAACTGTTTTCCTTCATCTGTTTGATGATCACATGGTTTTTTTGAATTTTCCTGTCATCACGGTGAATTATATTGACTGATTTTTTTCAATGTTAAAGCAATCTCATATTTCTGCAATAAATTCATTTGGTCAAGACATAAAATAATTTTTAAAATATGAATAAATTTGCTGAATTGTATCAAAGTTTTCAGTGGCTATATTCAAGAGGGTTATTGGTTTCTAGTTTTTCTTTTTTTAAAAAATATATATTTGGGGGAGAGAGGGATAAATAGGTGAACACAGGATTTTTAGGGCAGTGAAAATATTCCGTATGATACTATAACGGTTAATACATATTATTGTGCATTTGTCCAAACTCATAGAATGTAAAACACCAAGACTGAATCCTAAACTACAGACTTTGGGTGATTACGATGCACCAATGTTGGTTCATCAACTAACAAATTCCTGCTAATGGAAGAATGCATGAAGTTGAAAAATGTTCACTAAATAAAGGTGTAATGAGTGAATGGATATCTTAAGCATCCAATATTACTGTATATGCACATCCTTAATTTACCAAAAAAATAAGTTTATGCTGCAATAGTTTTAGAAGTTATTTATTTGAAACTTAATACTTTACTATTGAATTAGTATTGTACATAGTGATTAGAGTACCAGATTAGCCTAGTCTGATGGTTAAAATTCTTTAATGGCAATAAAATACAAATAAAATACAATAAAATACAAATTGCTTAACCTGGCTTATACAGTCCTAAAGGATCTGCCCACAAAAGCACATATCTGATATCTTTCTGTACCACTCTCCCACTTGTCTTTCACTCTGATCTGTTTCTTGAATATGCCAAATATATTGCTAACTTAGCTAGTTGTTTTGCTATCTGGATTGTTTTTCTCTGCTGTCATATTATTATATCTTTCTTGTCACGCAGATTTCTATATGTTGCATATTCAGAGAAACCCACTTTAATCATTAAATCAAAACCAATCTCGAGATCACTATGAACCATAGCTCCCTATTTGAGTCCTCTGTCTGGCACTGATCATTTCCTGATACTTTTTTTGTTGGTCCCTCTGTTTGTTCATTTGGCTATTCCATTTGCACTTCCATTTTAATATAAGCTGCTTAAAAACAAGGACTTTTCTTTCACATTCACTACCTACCCTACCATATGGAATGATTTCTAGGAAGATAGTAGGTATATAACTGAAATTTCGTAAACAACTGTTTTATAAAATTTCAGTTGGGCAAATAATATTCATAGAATTTTAATGGAAGAATATTTAACCTATTAATTGTTTTTGGTATCCATTTTTATCTCTGACCTAAGCAAATCTCTCAGCAAGCTCCATGGTCAGCATTGAATGATGCTATATAAAATGCTTTTAGCAGAACCACACTTTGACACTATGCCATTGGTTTAAATTGAGAAATACAATAAGAAATATGCCTTGAAGATTATTTACTGTAAGAATGTGGTTGAACTCATAATTCACTGCACTACACAATTTCTTTCTTAATAAAGACTCAGAGGAGGATTTTTCCTCCCTCTGGGTTTAATATCAAGAAGAGTTTGGGGGGCTGGACCTGTGGCCGAGTGGTTAAGTTCACACGCTCCACTGCAGGTGGCCCAGTGTTTCATTGGTTCGAATCCTGGGCGCGGACATGGCACTGCTCATCAAACCACCCTGAGGCAGCATCCCACATGCCACAACTAGAAGGACCCACAACGAAGAATATACAACTATGTACCAGCTGGCTTTGGGGAGAAAAAGGAAAAAAATAAAATCTTAAAAAAAAAAAGTCGTCAGCTTTAAAATGTGACATGAATATGTGTACTTGGGATCTATTAAAACAAATGAAAAGCCTTTAAAAAAAAAAAAGAATAATTTGGTTTCTCCAGGAAAAAAAATATTGTTACTGTTTTTCACTTAAGACTTTTTCAGAAGATGATATCTAAAATGATAGTTCTAAACTATCAAGTATAGACTGTATAATAGCGTGAGTATTTGTACAGTATCTTCATTGCTTGCTAATTGTTTCTACATTTTTCCACTATTTTTTACACTCCCGTCAATTGGAAGTGGGTTTTATTAAAATCATCCATAAATCCCTTTTCAAGATAGACTTTTGCATGATTTAGCAATGTTTAGGACATAATTAATTTGGATATAGTTGGACCCTTCCATGTGCCTATATATGAATAAATGTAAATAGCTTTAAAAATACAAACAGATGACAAGGTAAACATATTCTGAGTATAGTAGTACTTACTTTTGAATTAGCTGAAATTGTCGAATGTGTTATATATTTTGAAATATTGAATTATTGCATTTATTATTTTTTCATTATAACTTTGAATATTTTGCTTCTGTTGTCAAGGTAAGTAAAATCATAATTGCTACCAGGCTGACATTTTGCATACCAGCCTATGCTTGCAATTTAACTTTCTTTCAGATTTGAAACCAAGCAATTGTATTATTGTAATTATAGTCTATATATAGTCTAATGTCTATATATTTTTGTATTTCAAATAATTTGCTGACAGTTAAAGCTTTATATGCTTTATAATAATGCCGCTTTAAATTTACCATGATTAGGGGCTGGCCCCATGGCCTAGTGGTTAAGTTCACATGCTCTGCTTCAACAGCCCAGGGTTTCACCAGTTTGGATCCTAGATGCAGACCTGGCACCGCTCATGAAGCCATGCTGTGGTGATGTCTCACATAGCAAAGCCAGAAGGAACTACAACTAGAATATACAATTATGTGGTGGGGGTCTTTGGGGAAAAGAGGAAAAAAATAAGATTGGCAACAGATGTTAGCTCAGGTGCCAATCTTTAATAATAATAATAAAAAATTTACCATGGTGCCAGGAGAATAGTCATTACAAACAGACGTACAAAGATATTTTTTTCCTCTCTACCATTAGCAATAACCAAAAAGGTTTTAAAAAAGGACTACTTTATAACTGAGGCAATATCTAAACATAAATATTTCATAACTCATTAATAATTTTACAGTACTTTTTTATTTACTTCCTAAAAAAATCTGTGAGGTTTACTTCTAATCAATATTTCTTTATAATAGTTTTACTCACTCAGTGACATTATTTTAAATGATCAAATTTTAGATTTAAAATGGAAATATTTTGAAAAAATCCTCAATATGTAAAAATCTTATGACATTTCTTACTGTTCCCTTTTTTTTTACTATTACATTATGTATGGTGCACTAATTTACTTTGACAATAACAATGAACTGCCTCTTACATTTAACTTCTTGGCTAACAAATTGTACTACTTGTCTTAGAAAGACCATCATTTCCAGAAATGATGCTATGGGTCACACACAAAATAACACTTCTTGTAAGGATGATTTTCTAGCATATGGTTTTTAAAAAGAGTGAAAAACAAAATGAGAATTCCTTCTTTGTAGATATACAGTTATTCAAGACGAGCAAATACTAGATTTGTCTCCTTTGTGGATTGGTGTATACCATCTCTATCATAGATACAGGAATTTTTGCTGAGGCAATCAGGATTTTCTTAAACTGAACATATTAAAAGTGTAAGATATTGTTTTTAATAATAATCTCTCACATAATTCTCAGTGTCAAGGCGGGTTTGGCTATATTATATCAATAAATTGACTAAACTTTATCTTTTGCCTGGCATATCAATGGGAAGATATGAGTGAAGATATGAAATTAAGTACTATTGTCCTTGTTTATGTAAACTGAACGTAATTTATATATTGTTCTTTTTTAGACCATGTTGACTAGCCCTTGAAAATAAGAAGAAATTGAGATGTTTTGATTATGATTTGCCAAGCTATTTGATTTCTTTTCAGTGAACTCAAATTGATTTTTAACCTCCTACGAAGAGATTCTCAAGATTTCTTCTTCGTTAATCTAAACAATTTTAAAATTTCTTTATTGAGTTGAGTATTGTCAGCATTGTTTTTCTTCTTTCAGCAAGTTTCTGTTTTCCTTATTATCATGAGAGGAACATGAATTAACATCATGGCCTCCTCTCATTTTCCTTCAGCACTAGGGAGCTATCAAATTTGGGCTTAACTAAAATATTTTTTTAAACCAATCCAAATTTTTTTTTTTTAATGTTATGATAGATTACAACCTTGTGAGATTTCAGTTGTACATTTTTGTTAGTCATGTTGTGGGTACACCACTTCCCCCTCTGTGCCCTCCCCCCACCCCCCCTTTTCCCTGGTAACCACCGATCAGATCTCCTTATCAATATACTAACTTCCACCTATGAGTGGAGTCATATAGAGTTTGTCTTTCTCTGACTGGCTTATTTCGCTTAACATAATACCCTTGAGGTCCATCCACGTTGTTGTGAATGGGCCAATTTTGTCTTTTTTCTATGGCTGAGTAGTATTCCATTGTGTATATATAGCACATCTTCTTTATCCAATCATCAGTTTCTGGGCATGTAGGCTGGTTCCACATCTTGGCTATTGTAAATAATGCTGCGATGAACATAGGGGTGCAACGGACTCTTGAGATTTCTGATATCAGGTTCTTAGGATAGATACCCAGTAATGGGATGGCTGGGTCATAGGGTATTTCTATTTTTAACTTTTTGAGAAATCTCCATACTGTTTTCCATAGTGGCTGTACCAGTTTGCATTCCCACCAACAGTGTATGAGGGTTCCTTTTTCTCCACATCCTCTCCAACATTTGTCACTCTTGGTTTTGGATGTTTTTGCCAATCTAATGGGTGTAAGGTGATATCTTAGTGTAGTTTTGATTTGCATTTCCCTGATGATTAGCGATGATGAACATTTTTTCATGTGTCTATTGGCCATATTCATATCTTCTTTTGAGAAACGTCTGTTCATGTCCTCTGCCCATTTTTTGATCGGGTTGTTTGTTTTTTTGTTGCTAATCAGTGTGAGTTCTTTGTATATTATGGAGATTAACCCTTTGTCAGATAAGTGGCTTGTAAATATTTTTTCCCAATTAGTGAGCTGTTTTTTTGTTTCAATCCTGTTTTCCCTTGCCTTGAAGAAGCTCTTTAGTCTGATGAAGTCCCATTTGTTTATTCTTTCTATTGTTTCCCTCAACTGAGGAGTTACAGTGTCCGAAAAGATTCTTTTGAAAGTGATGTCAAAGAGTGTACTGCCTATATTCTCTTCCAAAAGACTTATTGTCTCAGGCCTAATCTTTAGGTCTTTGATCCATTTTGAGTTTATTTTGGTGTGTGGTGAAAAAGAATGGTCAATTTTCAATCTTTTGCATGTGGCTGTCCAGTTTTCCCAGACCATTTGCTGAAGAGACTTTCTTTTCTCCATTGTAGGCCCTCTGCTCCTTTGTCGAAGATTAGCTGTCCATAGATGTGTGGTTTTATCTCTGGGCTTTCAATTCTGTTCCATTGATCTGTGGACCTGTTTTTGTACCAGTACCATGCTGTTTTGATCACTGTAGCTTTGTCGTATGTTTTGAAATCGGGGATTGTGATTCCACGGCTTTGTTTTTGCTCAGGATTGCTTTAGCAATTCGCGGTCTTTTGTTGCCCCATATGAATTTTAGGATTGTTTGTTCAATTTCTGTGAAGAATGTTCTTGGGATTCTGATTGGGATAGCATTGAATCTGTATATTGCTTTAGGTAGTATTGACATTTTAACTATGTTTATTCTTCCAATCCATGTGCAAGGAATGTCTTTCCATCTCTTTATGTCATCGTCAATTTCTTTCAAGAAAGTCTTGTAGTTTTCATTGTATAGATCCTTCACTTCCTTGGTTAAGTTTATCCCAAGGTATTTTATTCTCTTCGTTGTGATTGTGAATGGGATTGAGTTCTTGAGTTCTTTTTCTGTTAGTTCATTGTTAGTGTATAGAAATGCTACTGATTTATGCACGTTAATTTTATACCCTGCTACTTTGCTGTAGTTGTTGATTATTTCTAATAGTTTTTCTATGGATTCTTTGGGGTTTTCTATATATAAGATCATGTCGTCTGCAAACAGCGAGAGTTTTACTTCTTCGTTACCTGTTTGGATTCCTTTTATTTCTTTTTCCTGACGAATTGCTCTGGCCAGCACCTCCAGTACTATGTTGAATAGGAGTGGTGAAAGTGGGCACCCTTGTCTTGTTCCTGTCCTCAGAGGGATGGCTTTCAGTTTTTGTCCATTGAGTATGATGTTGGCTGTGGGTCTATCATATATGGCCTTTATTATGTTGAGGTACTTTCCTTCTATACCCATTTTACTGAGGGTTTTTATCATAAATGGGTGTTGGATCTTGTCGAATGCTTTCTCTGCATCTATTGAGATGATCATGTGGTTTTTCTTTTTCATTTTGTTGATGTAGTGTATCACGTTGATTGACTTGCGGATGTTGAACCATCCCTGTGTCCCTGGTATAAATCCCACTTGATCATGGTGTATAATCTTTTTGATGTATTGCTGTATTCGGTTTGCCAAAATTTTGTTGAGGATTTTTGCATCTATGTTCATCAGTGATATGGGCCTGTAGTTCTCCTTCTTTGTGTTGTCCTTGTCAGGTTTGGGGATCAGAGTGATGTTGGCTTCATAGAATGTGTTAGGGAGTTCTCCATCTTTCTAAATTTTCTGGAACAGTTTGAGGAGAATAGGTATTAAGTCTTCTTTGAATGTTTGGTAGAATTCTCCAGAGAAGCCGTCTGGTCCTGGACTCTTATTTTTGGGGAGGTTTTTGATTACCGTTTCTATTTCCTTACTTGTGATTGGCCTATTCAGATTCTCCATTTCTTCCTGATTCAGTTTGGGGAGATTGTAGGAGTCTAGGAATTTCTCCATTTCTTCCAGGTTGTTCAATTTGTTGGCATATAGTTTTTCATAGTATTCTCTTATGATCTTTTGTATTTCATTGGTATCTATTGTGATTTCTCCTCTGTCATTCCTAATTTTATTAATTTGCGATTTTTCTCTTCTTTTCTTGGTGAGTCTGGCTAGGGGTTTGTCAATTTTGTTAATTTTTTCGAAGAACCAACTCTTTGTTTCATTGATCCTTTCTATTGTCTTTTTTGTTTCAATATCGTTTATTTCTGCTCTTATTTTTATTATTTCCCTCCTTCTACTGACTCTGGGCTTTGTTTGTTCTTCTTTTTCTAGTTCTGTTAGGTGTCGTTTGAGGTTGCTTATGTAAACCAATCCAATTTTTAATCATATATGTTTTTCTGAAAAATATCTGGTTCCCAGATTCTTTGCCTGGCTTGATCTTTAAGCTGACAGCTATCAGTTGTTTCTGTGGTCAAATCATAGCATCCATGACTGCAAACAAATTTATGTCACTTGATCACATCACTTAACTTATGTGTACATCTCCTCTAAAGTTTTGCTCATTCTTTGTAACCAACTTAACTGGCAGAATTTCCTACATCAAAAGGAAGTATCTTTCATTAAGATAGGTTTTAACTATTCAAGGAGGCCAAGGAGGTACACAGAGAAGGGAACATGGTCATTTGGCAGAAGCAAGGTGGCAGCAATGAAATGTCAACACTTCTCCTGCTTGGATGATGGCAAAGGAAGTCAGCTAAAACAGAAGGTGTAAAAAAGATCCAAATACTCATAAAATAATACCCAAAGTATCCACATTTTAATCTTTAAGATACTATTATAGCAAGGACCAGGAAGACTTTAAACTGAATGAAAACAGATATTCAGTAGATGCAAACACTGAGATGAGAGAGATTAAAATTATCCAATAAAAACTGTAAATCAGTTATCAAAAAAACGCTTTTATTAGGGACCGGCCCATTGCCACAGAGGTTAAGTATGCATGTTTCACTTCGGT
Organism: Equus caballus; assembly: GCF_041296265.1. NCBI lineage: Eukaryota > Metazoa > Chordata > Mammalia > Perissodactyla > Equidae > Equus > Equus caballus. The sequence continues at coordinate 103,709,672 of NC_091685.1, read as the reverse complement.
GGCATGCGGTTCCCCAGTTTGGATCCTGGGTGTGGACATGGTACTGCTTGGCATGCCATGCTGTGGTAGGCGTCCCATGTATAAAGTAGAGGAAGATGAGCGTGGATGTTAGCTCAGGGCAAATCTTTCTCAAAAAAAAAAAAAAAATGCTTTTATCAGCAATTACAAACATAAATGAAATAAAAAATCTTATAAAAGAAATTGGAAGTCTAGTAGAGAAATAAAAGATACAATAATGAAGAATGAAACAAAAATTTGAAAAGTAAAAACTACTATAGACAAACAAAAAAAAATTCAATGGATAAGTTCAACATCAGAACAGAGAGGACCAAGGAAGAAACCAGTGAGCTAAAATATAGAATAAAAGAAGTTACTCAATCTGAAAAGGAGAAAAAATAAACTGAAAAAAAAATTGGTATAGCCCCATAGACCTGTAGGAATATAAAAAGAAGATCTACCACTTGGATAATCAGAGTTATCTACAACTAATAATAATATAAATCCTATTAAAATAATAATAATTTAGAGTTTTAATTCTTCTACATTTTATGAAATTTACGTGCTCTAAGGTGTAAAAAGTTTCTTAAGAATTATCGTTAGAAAACAAGAAATATCATAAGGTGCTATTTATCTTGAACAGTCTTCAATTGTGTTCAGCACTTGGAATGTTGATTGCATGGCAACTTGGCAGACTATCACCTGCTAAACCAGGGGTTTTGAATTTCCAGACTTCTAGTTTAATTGCCTCTTCCACTTGTCTAATATATGTCAATCACTATGCTGTATCTTTTTATTTGGAAAACTATTGCAATCTATATAGTACATTTTGGCTTTTCCTGTTGATGAGCAAAATGAAAGAAAGCACTAACAAAGTGAGAACTCTGGGGACTTTGTTATCTTCCCTTGATAAAAATCGGATTCATTAAAATAGAAAGAAAGAAAAGAAAGAGCATGAGCACCTTTCTACTTTCCTTCCCAACTTCATAAACATAAATTAAGAACAAAAGAAATCAACAACATGGATTATGAGAATGATGTTAACTTTTCTAGAGTTGCCTAAGTTGAAATAACAGAAAAGAAAACACTTATAAAAACCAATGGTTTTCTTTGTTTCTTTCTTTTGCAGTTTAGATTAGTTCTTATAACCAACAATGAAGTCATAGGAAAACAGGTGATAATGCCACATATTACTTATTCAAAATAGGAGTAACACAACAATTACTACTGCTTGTGACTAATATATAATTTTATGTGTAGCATAATGCTTTATTATATATCCCCTAAGGGCCTTTGATATTAATAATAGTGATTGGTCTTTCTTAGATAAAGTTTTGAAGCTAACTTAAAATACAAGATAATATTTTCATTTTCTTTAAAATTTAAAATACAGAGTATTTATGCTTTCTTTTGTCAGATATCCTCAGGGGATCCAGTGTCAAGATGGTGGCATAAGTGGCCTCTGAACTCACTTCCTTCCATAGACACAACAAGTTTACAAGTATTCTTGGAACAACTACCCCTGAGAGAGAACTGAAAACTGGATAAAAAGAACTCCCACAATAAGGGACAGTGCTGACAGAGGTGGAAGAGGCAGAAGTTCCTTTCTGGAGAGAAAAAAAGCAACTTCTAGCTATGACATTTTCATGGCTGGCCAGGAGCAATCCTAAGGTATGAAGTCTTCCCTGGAGGAGTGGGGGAGCTGAGTGAGGGAGTGTTACCACAATAAGAAGCTTTTGGACTCAGCAAAACTGAGACAGGAGTCATAATATCTAGCTTTTCTGGCTATTAACAACAAGGGGAAATACCCCTAGAAAAGCTATTAGACAGAAGGGGAAAAAAATAGCCTGCTCTTAAAGCACCAACACATAAATTCACTCATTTCAGAAAGCAACCTAAAATCATCAGAAAGAAAGGTACACAGTCCTCTCATGAAAAGAGACTCACTTCAGAGGGCCTGGGCACATCTTGGTGAAAAGTGAGATATCCCCAGGGTAGGACCACCTTCCCAGGGACGGAGACATTGGCAGCAGCCATTACTGTGACCTAGTACACGCATTCTGACATAGACCCTGGCAGATGCCATTGGACTTCTTCCCCTGGCCTGTTAGCACAGGGGTCTGTACCATCCACTAGAGCCCTGATTTAATCCAGCTCAACCAGGCCAAGCAGCCTATCCTAGGGACTGACTCCACCCAGAGCAAGCCCTCAGAACTTATGGGCCCACATAGATGGGGTGCCTGGAATCTCTGCAGCCAGGAAAATGGGTCTGCCTCTGTAGGGCAGGACATACACAAAGGGTGGGGCTGCGTTAATGGAATATGTGGTCCCTCTGCAGCAGAGCAACTGGATTCACTTCAGTGGATTGGGGCGTGCACATGGGACAGGACTGCGTTCACAGGGTGTGAGGCCCTGTGGGTGGTGGGCTTGTCAGCTGTAGCAGACTTTGAATTTGGATTGGAAGAATTAACATATTTAAAATGTCCATACTTCCTAAAGTAATCTACAGATTCAATGCAATCCCTATCAAAATTCCAACAACATTTTTCACAAAAATAGGACAAAGAATCCTAAAATTTGTATGGAACAAGAAAAGACCCAGAATAACCAAAGGACTCCTGAGAAAAAGGAACAAAGCTGGAGTGTCACACCCTCTGATTTCAAAATATGCTACAAAGCTATAGTAACCAAAACAGCATGGTACTGGCACAAAAACAGACACACAGATCAATAGAATAGCATCGAGAGCCTGGAAATTAACCCACACATCTATGGACAGCTAATAATTGACAGAGGAGCCAAGAACATATAATGGAGAAGAGAAAATTTCTTCAATAAATGGTGTTGGGAAAATTCGACAGCTACATGCAGAAGAATGAAAGTAGACCATATCTTACACCATGCATAAAAATTAACTCAAAATGGATTAAAGACTTGAATATAAGACCTGAAACCATAAAACTCTTGGAGGAAGACATAGGCAGTACACTATTTGGCATTGGTCTTAGCATCGTCTTTTCAACTACCATGTCTACTCGGGCAAGGGAAACAAAAGCAAAAGTTAACAAATGGTATATCTCAGACTAAAAAGATCCTGCAAAGCAAAGGAAACTGTGAGCAAAAAGGAAAAGTCAACCCATCAACTGGGAGAAAATATTTGCAAATCATTTATCCAACAAGGTGTTGATCTCCAAAATATATAAAGAATGCTTATAATTCAACAACAAAAAGCCAAACAACCTGATCAAAAAATGGGCAGAGGTTATGAACAGACATTTTTCCAAGGAGATATACAAATGGCCAACAGACACGTGAAACAATGTTCCACATCACTAATTATTAGGGAAATGCAAAGCAAAACTACAGTGAGACACCACCTTATACCAATCAGAATGGCTGTAATTGCCAAGACAAAAAACAAGAAATGTTAGAGAGGATGTAGAGAAAAGGGAACCCTTATGCACTGCTGCTGGGAGCGCAAACTGATGCAGCCACTATGGTAAACAGTATGGAGATTCTTCCAAAAATTAAGAATAGATCTACCATATGATCCAACTATTCCATTGCTTGATATTTATCCAAAGAATTTTAAAACACAAATGCATAAAGATACATGCACCCCTATGTTCATTGCAGCGATATTCACAATAGCCAAGACTTGGAAGCAACCTAGGCACTCATCAAGGGACAAATGGATAAAACCAATGTAGTATATATATATACACAGTGGAATACTACTCAGACATAAAAAATGATGAAATCTGGCCATTTGTGATAATATGGACACTGAAGGTATTATGCTAAGCAACATAACTCAGAGGGAGTAAGTCAAATACCACATGATTCACTCAAAAGTAGAAGATAAAATCAATGACAAACACACAGAGACAGAGATTGGATTGGTGGTTACCAGAGGGGAAGGGGGGAGGGAGGAGAGTGAAAGAGGTGATTGGGCACATGTGTATAGTGATGGATTATGATTAGTCTTTAGGGGGTGAACATAGTGAAATCTACACAGAAATCAAAATATAATAATGTACACCTGAAAGTTACATAATGTTATAAACCAATGTTACCACGATTAAAAAAAAGGTAATTTTATGGGTGAAAAAAATACAAAAAAAAAGAAAAGAATATAGAGCTGTGTCTCAACTGATACTACTCTATGCTAAATATTTTGATTTGTTAAATCAACTTTGAGAGCCACACCTCTGTATATTTCTATAAAACCTAGACAAATACGCTTGTGTTAGAAGAAATGTAGTAACTCATGCTGACGTTGTCGGGGCTCACTAGCCTGATGAGAAGGCAAGATCTGTACCCAAGAAACAGATAAATAACAGTATTGGCCAACATAGTTTCATAAATAATAGGAGAGATTAATGTGACTTTGCCTTTGACAGTTTCTCTAAATACTATTAGTCGGCTCAATACATCTATACATATAACACTGAATGTAAACCATTTGACATTGAATTGACTCTGATTATAATTATGTTACAAATCAAGTATTTCTATTTATTATCAATATCTAGCCAGTGTAGCATCAAAGTCAGGTTTAATTACTATATTTTCGTCGATGTTATTTTATAAAATTATCATAATTTGTTTTTCTACATGGCAAATGTCTCTCAAATTAAATCATGTCTTCTTTACTGAATGTATACCACATGCTGTGAATACTGTACCACACCAAGAATGCACGATTGAGAAAATTGCATTACTTTTCATTTCTTCCAATAACTTCATCATATTTTAAATACATGTGCCTAAATACCACATTTGTGCGCACACATATACAAAACACTTTCTTTGAAATTTGTGTACAATAAATAATAAATGTAAAATTTTATTAATAGTAATAGGGAATTATTTCATATTAAGAATAGTTATTAAATTTAAAATAGCTACTAAATTCAAAACAAATGCTTTATAAGTCAGGATGACAGCAATTACAATACAAGGACGTTATAGGGACAGCTGTTATACACTACATGTGCCAGGTGCTAAAACAATATACTTTTCTGGTTGTAATTAAACGTTGCAATAAATCCTCTTTTAATACTCTGAATGTTACACACAAAATATTTCCAATTCAATTGTAATTTTACTATCTTTATTATTCTATTTGAATACATCTTCCCATTCTATTTGAATATTAATTTATAGGTAGAATGATTCTAAATTTTATAATAAATCAGAACATTTTTTCCAAATTTGAAGTTAATTAAACCAGAAAAATTTAATAGAAATATGATGTTACTTAGTCATCTAGAATGCCTAATTAACTAATGAATATTTTACACTCCTCTTCAGGAAAACTTGCTTGAGAAGATCTTGTAGACTGGTAAAATACTTGGCAATATCCTATATTCCATATTTATCCTTATTGCAGACCATATACAATACATCATACTTTAACTGTAGCTGCATAAAATAACAACATGCAATGTAAACTAACAGATAATTATACCTAATTCATGGTTAAGAAATCATTATTTTGCAAATACAGTTAATTCTAGTTAATTTTTCTTTTTCTCCCAATACTCCGCAAACTTTGAATCTGTGAGTGTCTGTATGTAAATTTCTTGTGAGGATTCTGAGAGACAGCATATAGATACAGATGACCATCAGCTATGTAAAATATAGGTTCCCCAAGCGTCAAAATAACATTTTTATCTTTTCATTCTACTTGTCCTACCTAGAAAAGTTAGGTTAGATTAGGCTATGGTGTGGTAGAAAATAAACCGCCAAATATCAGGGTTTTGCCACAACAGTTTACTTCTCTCTCATATCACAATCCAAGCATGTTAGGTGGGCAACCTTCCATTTGGTGATTGTCAGATTTAGGTTTCTTTCCTATGGTGGCTGGGGTTCACTGGGGCCTGACACTTCTCCACTGGATACACTGCATTCAGCCAGCAAAAGCAAGAGCACGGGCCCTCGAAAGAGGTCTTAGTCATCTGGCCAGGGACGTTGCTTGACCCCACATTCCTTTAGCTAGAACTCAGTCTCCTGGCCTTGTCTGTTTGTAAAGCTTGGAAATATAATCTCCACGCCTATAACCAAAATATAATGGGTTTGGTGAATTCGTAGCATTGTCGCAGGTGTACTGGCAAACTCACAAATAGACTTGCTTAACCAACTATGCCTACTTGCTTAACTATTTGATGGAGTGGTTATACATTTGGTAATGTCCTGGAATTGCAGATTCGTCACTGGTCTCTGCCTGAAAGACCCAGGTAAGATGCTGTCCCTGTGATAATCAGCATTTGCCTCGAGTGGTGATAACATCCATCTTTATTTTCAGGCAAGCAGTAATCTGATCCTGTGTCCAGATCCATACAGCTAACAGAACTACTAATCTTCTCTATATTAAAGGTAAATTTTCTATAGTGAACTTGTTTGAACTTGTCTTGTCTTTCACCTCACTTTAGAAAAAAATAATTATATGAGCATAAATATTTTTACTATTAAACACAAATGATAAATACAATAGAAATATGTACATGCCCCATATGAAACTATGAGCTCTTTAAAAATCAGATTTAAGTTTTAAAATCTTTGTATCATAGGATTATCAAGTCTTAAATTCATATGCTATCCCCAGTGTGAAAAACAACTGGCTTAAGTGTAAAGCCTTTAGTCCTTTAAATAACATATAGAGTCCGAGCTGATCTGTTACTTGTCTACCTCTCCAGCACAATTCTGTGCGGTCTGTCTTCTTTGTCTAGCCGTACTATCCCTCATTTAAGTTAATTAAATGTTCCTTCCTACTCAGAATCCTTAAGCATGCTGCTTTCTTTTCCTGGAACATTCCTTTGGAGCTCTCATAATCATAATTCTCTCTGTCTCTGTATATATATATACATACATACATATATATATACACATACATACATATATATATGCACACAAACAATTGAACAGACGTATATATCAAAGAGATATATATATATATCTACACACACACACACATATATAATTTCTCCTAAGATATTCTGCCACTAGTTCTTCCTAGTTTTTCCACTGCTGGCCTGCAAGGCTTTATGATCTTACAGCATCTTGTACTTCTCATAACACTTATCACAATCAAATCCTTTAAGTAGTTGTGCACGTTAGCATATTGTCAATCTCATGCATGAAACTGTCAATGCCCATATGTATCTTCTTCACACTGTATCCTCAGTAAATAACACTGTACATGGCACATATTAGGTACAAATCAAATATTTCTAGAATCAGTGAGTGGGAAATAGGCATCTAATTTGTTTTCTTTGCATAGTATCCACATATACTAAAATAAGGAGACTGAGTACATATAATGTTTATAATTATAGAAAGCCATACTTATGCAAGCATAATATAATTCCAAGTATTCTACACAGTGACCCTACAACTTATTTTACGAACACATGTGTGTGCAGACACACACACACACAATCCTCTCTCCTCTAATCTCTTATTTAAGAAAATTCAAAGATTATCTGGACAAAAGAATACATAAAACTTCTAGATGAGAATTTGACAAAGGTAACTCAAATACTCCCTTCATGCCTTTACCTAAACTCATAAACATATCCAAATAGAAAATAATACTTAACAGAATTGAACCAGTAACTAAAGATAAAACCATGAATATGCCAGACCACACTTATTTTGTACTTACTCTTACAAAATTCAAGGCCAATATTTCAAGAAGAAAAACATACTTAGACTCTTATTTTTAAAATTATCTTCTAGTCTCATCTAGAACATTCCATTGGCCAAAGCAAGTCACAAAGAAAGCCTAGACTTTGGTGTGGAATTAAACTTTTCTTCCTGAGAGGAGAAGCTGTAAATTCACCTTAGGATGGACGTTGATATAGGGTAAAATAGTTGTGGGAAATTTTACAATTAATCTACCACAATCCCTCACTAACTGAATAGCCAGATTAAATTTGTTTTGTCACATAACACTTCCACCCACTCACTGTAGTAAGTAAAAAATACCTCTTCTCTGTAAATCTCCTATATGACTTGTGCCAAAGAGAGATTTTACTAGGCAAAGTTAAAAAGGCAAGAAAGGCTTTATTCAAGACTATTGCAATAGGGAGAGAGGTTAATTCAACTCCACTGAAATAAAAGCAGGAGGGTTTTAAGTGCTGGAGTCAACGAGTGGAAAAGTAATAGAGGACATATCGTGGAGGAGGAGATTGATCCATGGGATGTGTTGAATGCATTATTTCAGAGTTTGCAAGTTCTTTTCTTTATAATTAAGCCATCTGTGTTTGCTAATTCTCACCCAGAGAAGTTAGGTTCATTCTTCCCACAGAGACTGAGAGGTAGGGGTTCTATCTTTCTTGATGCTTGCGTTTCAAAGGATGGCCCCCAGTTACTTGAGAAAGACTTTCCTTGCATTCTAAACCTGGCAAGAGGAGATTTATATACATTGCAAAGGGTCACAGAGAAAAAATTTGCAATAACAAGTCTTCTAAAGTAAATGCTCTAAGAAAAGGTAGATTAGGGACGATAGTCAAGAAGAAACTTATCTGGAGTTTAGTCAACCTGAGAGGAATGTGAAGACCGTCTTGGTCACTAAATATATTCCATTTGTCCAATCACCTTCTCCCCTACTGCCTCCTCTAACTACATTATACGTTAAGTTAATTCTATCACTTTAAAAGCAATTCATCTTCTTTCTATCCTCACACATATCTATATATAATATACACAGATATGTGCATATATATCCATACTTTTCTCAATCTATTAAAAATATTTTCTTAACTTTTAATGTTACATACATGAATATCATAGGCAAAGTAAACTTGTTTTACAGTTTTATAGTTAATTAGCTTTATGTAAGTGACTTGAATTATTTACATTAAGAAAAAAACCTACATTACTTCAATTGGACATTTTTATCTTGGACTAAATTTGCCAGCACTTTCACTATCACATGCTATTTCTTGTAAGTGAAGTAACATTTATCCTCATGAACAAACTTGTAGAAGAAATGAGATTTGCCATTTAGACTTTGCTCGTGAATAAAATACCTTTAGGGGACAATAGAAATGACTTTTTTCTCCCCATTTCTTTACCCAGAATAACAGCTCAACTGACATAAGTGAAATTTTATAAAAAGAGACACTTTTTGTTTGGAGACAAGTGGGAAATATTCCAACCTTAAAGGTGGACATTTTAGAAAATGGCGAACAGAGAAAAAAAACAATGTTAATGGGAGAGCAGTTATAGGCTCATCTATGCTGTTAATGTAAATTGCATTGCCATAAAATTGTACCACCCTTTTCTACACAGAATCAAGAGCATTTTATCATAACAAAAGACTATTCTTTTCAAACGCAGTGGGAAATAGGCAATAGTGGAATTATTATTAGAATGCACAGTGATAAAGAATTCAGCTCAGCTGTGTCTTGTAAATGTACAAGTTAAAACAAACTTTCTTATAAACGGACTGACCTTCAAAATAGTAATATCATACTTAAAACAAATATCTGCTGTTTATGTATCATAAGACTTTGATATATATATATAAACAAAGAGGGAAAAATATGCATTAGTACAATTTGGTGAAGTACCATCTTTGAAATAAAATAGGTCTCCAATTTTAGAAAAATACATGGACAAATAATTTTCATCTACATGTCATCAACTTTCAGGTCTTCAGAGTAATGGTGTTGTCCCTCCTCTTTATAACTCTGATAGTTGAGTTTGCCACAGACATCCATCCAGTTTCCCAAGTAGTCTCATCAGTAATCTATGAGCCAGACTTTACATCATACAGCAAGACATTAACAGCATCAATGAGATAGTGAAATGCAGTCAATCCATCAGCATTGATGTCGTGTTTGCTGTGACCCAGCTCTACAAGGCTGATCATGTTCAGAAGATGGATGTACTTGGATCATATTAGCAGCTGCTGAAGGTAAGTTAGAGCTAGGTGAATGTGGGCAAAGTGTAGAGAAGTGAAAAAAAATCCATGAGTGTTATGAAAATATCATTTCAGAGCTTGGAGATATTATTGGTCAAATCACCAAAAATGTCCTGGTATATAAATACTCTTCTTTCTTCTTTTTTTCATTTGGTACATTGGTAATGCTGCCATAAAACCAAAAACAAGAAATTGCAACCTGGCAAGCATACCTTTCTTTATTTTATTTTATAGTTGTAATAACATTTATAGTATATAATCTGAGGCACAAGAACAAAAGGATGTCTCTTCTAATGTTTGAGTTGCTCTAGTTATCAGATGAAGCTCCAAGTACAACTTAACTTTTCTATAATTTATATGGTTCTCAATTCTTACGTATTCTTATGTGTTGTGTTCGGAAGAAAGCAATCTTGAAACAACAATCAAAATCAAAATCTTCTATAAACTATCCCTGGTAAAATAAAACTAGTAATTCTCCTTTGAACTATAATATATGCTAATGAAACAACCTCAAATATCTTACGTGTTTTTATCAACTTTAAATAAAATCGTAAAGTTTGTATGCTTTTGTGTATTGGCTTCTTCTGCTAAACATTATATATGTGGGATTCTTCACTGTTCTGTGTAACAGAAATTTACTAATTTTCATTATCATGTAACATTTCATTGAGTAGATGTACCACAATTCATTTCACTTCCAAGTTTTCTATTGCAAATAAAGCATCAATGAATGTTCTTATATATGCCTTTTTGTAAGAATATGATTGCATATAGGAGAAGGCTAGGATAAATATAGAGTGAAACCACTGGGTCATCAGAAATTATTTTATTCAGTTTTAATAAATCCTCACAGTGTTTCTAAGTGGTTGTACCAGTCTACACACCCACAAGCAATGAGTGAGAGTTCCAATTGCTCCAAAATGTTAGCAACACAGTTTATTGACAATCTATCTCACATTAGCCATTCTGATGAGTGTATGGTGCTTATATTATTTTGTACTATTCTTGATAAACAATAGTGTACTATACCTATGTGTTTTTATTGACTATCTGAATATCTGTTTGTGAATTTATCTTCAAATTATATTCTCCATTTTTCATTTAGATCATCTCTTTTTCTCTTACCAATTTGTATATTTTCTAACAGATTTATGTATTTTGAATATGAGACATTTGCAAGTTGAATGTATTGCAAATAATTTATTTAGTCTTTGATTTTACACTAATAATGGTGTTCTTACATGAACAGACTATGTTATACTAATTAGCTTTTCTTATTTACATCTATAGTTTTTATTGATGAACTTTTCACATTTAGATTGAGTATTAATTTTTGTTTATGGTGTTTGGTAGAGGCCACGAATAATTTTCTTCCATGTCAATATCCACTTGACATCACCGTTTACTGAGAAATGATTTTTCCTGAATCTAAACATTCCTATAAATCAAATGCATATTTATGTGTAGATGTAGTTCTAGCTTATTTATTCTGCTGTACTACTCCATTTGTCAGTATCACACTGTCTTAATTACTGTTTGTCTTAATTACTTTATAACAAACGTTGATAACTGAATTTGAGTAAGGCCACTAATTCTGGGGTTTTTTGTTTGCTTTCAAGATGTCTTGGTGATTCTTAGCCATTTGTGTTATCATAAATATTAGATAATCATCTTTTCATTTTCTATACAGAATCCTGGTAGAGTTATGTTTGGGAATGCATTGAATTTATATATCAATTTATGGAGCATTCACATCTTTACACCTCCTTATACATGACCTTACTGTACGTATATATCTCAATTTATTGAGATCTTCTTTAATTTCTCTCAATAATGTTTTATAGTTTTCCTTGTTCAGATCTTGCCCATATTTGGTTAGGTTTTGTATCACTTAGCTTTGAAATGTAATAAACCATCCCCAAATTATCAGCATAAAACAATATCTAATTTTTTGGTTCACCATTCCAGGGATTGGCAATTTGGCCAGCCTCAGTGTGGTGTTTCTAATGATGTGGGCTTTGCTCAGCTGATCTTATTTGGGTTCACCCATGAGTCTCCTATCTACTTTGATTCCTTTATCATAATCTTTTGTGTACCTACTACAGGCTTTTCCTTTGTGGTTACCATGAAGCTCGCATAAAAATCTTATAGTTATGACATTCTGTTTTAAGCTGATAGGCAATTAACTTTGATAACATACAGAAACTTTACACCTTTAATTCTCACTCATCACATTTTAGGTTACTGATGTTACAATTTACAGCTCTTTAATATTGTGTATCCAATAACAATATTTTAGTTATGGTTAATTTTAATACATTAGTTTTTTAACTTTTAAGCTAGAGTTGTAAGTGAATTACACACCACTCTTACAATATTAGAGAATCTGACTTTGACCACATATTTATCGTTACCAATGTGTTTTACACATTTGTATGTTATTACATATTATTTGTTCTTTGTATTGAATCGAAGTTTGGACCTACTGACAGGTTTTTTTTTTTTCATTCTCTTTTTCAGTGTTACTATTATCTGAACGTGTTTCTGGAATACTGATGTGAGGTAATGTTTATTTCATCTAAGACTATATACTGTATGTTGGCCTCCAGGAAAACGTGTTAGCTTGCTGCAAAACTCCACGGAGTTCTGTTAAGTTTCAGTTCTTAAGACAATCAGTACTGGTGTCTTCAAGACTTGAAGGACTGAAGGCAGTCCTCCAGTAACCAACTGTGGAGATCAAGCTGTCAAGAGCAAATGTTGCAGCATATTTTCTTACTATTTTATGTCTCTAATTACACAGAGAGAAAGACCAGTGATTCCTCAATTACGGAACTTTAAACCCCACAGTCTAGGGCTATGCCCCCTTCTGCATTCTGACATCTAGTCTGCCCATTTTCTGGGTTCTCTGTCACATGCAATGGGACAATGAGGAACTGTTTCTTTAAATTTCTCCCAGTGAATGATGCTCAAGCAGATATAATAAATTAGCCACATGGCCGTTTTCCATTATTTCCACTGTGATAGAACTTCTTATATTTTATTTGTCGGATATCATGTCTTAGATATATTGTGAAGAATCTGAATATATGAACACCTTGTGTACAATAATAGTATGTATGCCATTGTGAAGATTACCTTAGAGTTTAATCTGTTTTCATTTTTAATATTCGTCCAAATTTATTAGTAAATAGATGATTTAGAAAGTACAAGTAGTTCAAGGTGAGTCCTGTTTTTCCGTCTCCTGATCCTGCCTCAAGACATGGAGAGAATGCCACAATAATATAATCATGAATGTCAGGAGTTTTTCTAGACACTAATAGTAGATGACACAGAAAGTCAGGGACAGTGCTGGGCCTCAGCTCAGTCTGAGGAATTGGGGGTAGGTAGCGAGACAAAAACTGTTTCTTCAATAACCCTCCTTGTACACATACTTCTGGAATGAAAGGGAAAGATTTCATACACTGAGTGCAGTGTATTTTGATTAAAATTTCTCTGATTGTTAAATATTTCAGAAGGAGAATTATATTTAAATATCTCAATAACATTTAAACTTTTCAATGAAATATTCTACTCTAATATATTAATAATGACAAATTTAGGAATGTGGTTCTTATACATTTTAACTAGCTAACAAAGGAAGCAGAAAAGAAAACTAAGATTCTTTAAACTTGACATTATACTAGACACTTTTCATATTATTTTGCATTGTGTGTACATTTGGGGAAACATTGACATCAGTGTTTTAAAATGTAAAATGTATATGAGGAATATATAAATAGGAAAATTAAGCTTTGAAATATAGCTTGAAAAAGTAATCAGTATTTTTAAAAATTGGAGAGTAACACAAGATGATAATTATTCCAAATTTCACAGGCTTTATTAGAATTATTATCAAAGAATTTGAAACTATGTAGCAGAGAAAAAACCTCACATATTTTTACAGGAGAAAACTTTAACACAAATGAGAGATAAGTAAGTCAGAAAAACTCTGTAGATAAGTTTAACACATCCATGTAAGTTGATCTCTTTGATTGTATTGCATTCCACATATATAAATCACACACAAGAAAAACTGGCCCAAAACAAACACACAAACAAACAAAAATAGAGTGCATCAAAATCTTAACCCAATACAAAATACTATATGAAAAAATACTTAGCAAAATCTTATTTGTAATAAGACAGGATGCTTTAAATTACCACTGCTTATAACTATTTAAGAAGAGTGAATTTCCATTGATTCTATGATTTACTTTTGACCTGTTTACTTTCCAGAAGAAAAATGCATTAAGTAGTTTGATATAAATGTTAAAAAATAAATAGAGGCTTATAAAGAAAAATAACAAAGTATTTCATATAAATAATTGAAATTCTTAATAGTAGTCATTAAATCCATCCATTCATTCATTTTTGTGAAAATACTTGTTAAACTTCAACTATCTGTCAGGTCCACTGCTACACACTAGGAATTCAAAGACAAAAGAATGGGATGGTAAGCTATAGAATGACTCCTAAGCATAAGTCCACATCCTAACCCTGGAACCTGTGAAAGCCACTTTACATGGGAAAAAAAGGACTTTGCAGATGTGATTAATTTAAATATCTGGGACTAGAAGAATATCTGGGTAGACCCTACGTGTAGTCACATATGTCCTTAGAAGAAGAAGGCAGAGGGAGCTGTCACACACAGAAGAGAAGCTGCTATGAAGCAGAAGCAGACAGAGATTTGAAGACGCTGCCCTTGAGATTGGAGAGATGCAGCTAAGGAATGCTGGCAGCCAACAGAAGTTGGAAGAGCCAAGAAATAGCTTACCTACTAGGGCCACCAGAGGGAGTGTGACCTAGTCAACACCTTGATTTCAACCCTTTGATAATTATTTCAAACCGCTGGCCTCCAGAACAGTGATAAAACAAATTTCTGTTGTTTTTGCCACCAAATTGGTGGTAATTTGTTACAGCAGCCATAGGAAACTAACAAAATTGGACTGTCTTTCACAGTTATCATAATGTAGTTAAGAATGGATTAATTTTGGTTATTTGCTTCCATCCTATTAGTAATGTTCTTTCTGATGTTGGAATTAGAGTCTTTTTTATAATGTGTGCAAATTTATGCCAGAATACGACTAAAACTTTTTAAATAGCTACTTGTACAACAATCATGGATGTAGTTCTGGCTATATGTGTCTTTGAATCTAACACTATACATACATTAGGAAAAGGAAAGGTACTTATTTTTTCTGGGTGTCTGTTCTTTGTTTTTTTATCCATTCTATCTCCATAGAAAAGCAAATAAAATATTTAACTTCAGGAAATTTACCTCCAAGGCCACAGAGGGCACATCAATATTACATTTTTGAAATAAAGACAGAGCAAATTCTTGTAATGTAAGAGGACATTCTATACATTGAAAATAAAAAATACACTAATATATGTACTTCCTATGAATGTTTTCAAATATTTTTCTAGTTTATCAAAAGCATTATATTACAAAATCATTGAAAAATAAAGATATTTAGCACTTTCAAAATTTTTATTCGTTGTCTTTTTTTAAATTAGATTTTGTATATCTTCATTATTTATCAGGAGCATGCAAAGAGGGTTCTTGGGAGTTCATTACCTAAAAAACAAAACAAAACGCTATTGAAGTGTCAGAACTATGCTTCTAATATATAAAAGCTATATGAAATTGTTTACTTAAGATGATTATATTTTAGCATCTACTAGGTTAATTAGAGTTTCTCAATTAATATTAATGAGATATATTTAATTATTCTGCTAATATTAATAGAGCACTTCTGAAGTTCAAATATAATGCAAGGCATCAGGTAAAAGTGTGAGGCCATCAGTTATGGCCCTAGAAAACAAAGATTGAACGTTAACATTGGACAATTAAAGAAAAAGATTTAATTGAGAAACCATTTAAAATGTTTAGGGAGGGATTTAAAGAAACCAACAAGGTGTACATAGTCCAGGAAGCCCAAGAAGGAAGTGAGGGGAGGCCCAGGAGCTCACATTACGCAGGCAGCTTCAGTTACCGGAAGTGTGGGCAGACATGAGATTCAGGGCGCTGTACTGGTGAGCTCTCCCAAAACATCTGCTTAACTGCAGCAGAGGGAGTTATCAGAGCTTCACAGATATTCATGAGAGTTACAGGAGTCATGGCAAGTTCAGAGAACCACCCACTAGTGAGTCAGAGAAAGATGCTTACTGTTAGTGCGGCCCTTGTTGGCGACTTCATCACCTGCAGCATCAGCTTCCCTGACCTCTAGCCCCCAGCTTTTCCAAGAGACATGCAAACTGTTAGTTACATATTAAATCCTGTATATCAGACCTATAGAAACTGGCTTCTGCTCTACCATCGGAAGGTGAATGATAAGGTTTCCAGAAATGTTTCTTTCTCTTTGTGGATTGAAGTCTAAACTTTTTTGTGAGGCAGATAAACCTTTCATGAACATTCATTTAGCTTTATCTTCAATTCCCTATGTCATCTATTCTTTGAACATCATATTCCATGAGCACGAATAATGCATGGCCTAATGGAGGAATACTGAGGGCTGGAGAGGAGTTAATAATACTTGTGTGGTCTACTGTTCTGCTTTCAGGGATCACAACAAAAATCCCATGCACTTGGCTGAGGCAATTGGCAAAATAAAATATGTGGGATAAAACTATAATTTCACTTGAGAATTAAGACAAGGTCATCACTTGATTTGACTGCATGTATGTGTTCCATTGTTGCACGAATGTCTGTGTGAGTATGTGTATGTGTGTGTGCACATGGAGACCAGAGCATTGTTTCTAAATATGTGGTATGTTTTTCACTTGCATTAGCATCAATGTAGTCTTATTGTTCTCACTTTAGACGTACTAAGTTGAAATCTTTGTGAATTGGAGCCAAAGAATCTACATCTTTAATGAGCTCTTCAAATGATTCTGAAAATTATTAAAGTTTGAGAGCCTTTGTTTTAATTAATCAACAGTGTTAAAGTGTTCTTAAGATGCATATAAGTGTCCTGCTTCATGTTGCAAATTTTCAGGAGGCTTAAGGAACCTAAACTTAGTAGTCCAAGGTTTACTGGTGGGAGGATGACAGAATTAAGAAGAAATTGTGCATCTTTGGAGGTTTTCAATATTGTATAAACCCTTTCCATGCTACCAAGGTTGATTTTCTAAACCAGAATAAAATTTCTGTATTCTTCAAAAGAATAATGAGAAAGAAGAGGGAAATCACAAATGTTGTAAAGATGAAGAGTGAAGGAACAAGCCAAAAAAAGAGTAAGAGAACAAGAAAGCAATAAATATTAGATATACATAATAAAAATAAAATGCCATCTCATTAGCTCCCTTTTCAGGGAAAAAAGCATACAGCTTAGAGAATATATAGAAATAGTGTAGGGATGGAGACAATACCGCGGTTGTCCTGGGCAAGAAGGGGCAGAACGATGTGTGGATATCTTGTAGGTGTAGATAGAGTTTGTGGTAGGCAGAATTCTAAAGAAGGCTTCCCAAGATTGCATCCCCTTGTTTTTCAGCTCCTGCTGAGACAGAATTTTGTAGATTAAATTAAAGCCCAAAGTCAGTTGACTGTCAGGTAGGAGATCACCTCAATGGGTCTGACTCAATCAGGTGAGCCCTTCAGAATCAGAAAGGTTTCTCCAGCTAACATCAGACGGAAAAGCCAGGTAGATTCAAAGCATGGGAAAGATTAAAATGAGAGGGATATTCCATTCCTGGCTGTGAAATGGAGGCACCACATGAGAGGAAATGTGAGCAGCTTCTAGGAGCAGAGTGCCAACCCCAGCTGGCAGCCAAGAAGGACATAGAGACATAACCACAAGGAGCTAGATTCTGCCAACAACCTGAAGGAGCTGAGAAACTGACTCTCCCTAGAGCCTCCAGAAAAGAGCCCAGCTTGACTAATATCATGACTTCGGCCTTGTGAGACCAGAAGCAGAGCCTGCCTAGACTTATGACGTACAAAACTGTGAGATAATAAATGCTTTGTTTGATAATAAATGTGTTGTTTCAAGATGCTAAATTTTTGATAAGTTATTACTCCACAATAGAAAATGAGTACAAATCCATACAATCATATGACATAGAAAAGAGTTATTTTTGCAAAAATCTGTTACTCAACTTTAAGATAAAGCTATTTACAGTAATAAAGATACTGTGGTATTGGCAAACAAAAGACACAAAAGATCAAAGGAACAGAACAGAGAGCCCAGCAATAGACCCAAATAAATACAGTCAACTGGACTTTTGACAGGGAGCAAAGGCAATCCAATGGAGCAAAGATAATCTTTTCAACAAATGGTACTCAAACAATTGAATACTAACATGCAAAAAAAGGAATCTAGACAAAATCTTACACCCTTCACAAAAATGAACTCAAAATGGATCACAGACCTAATTTAAAACGTGAAATTTTAAAACTCCTAGAAGATAACGTTAGAAAAATGTAAATAATCTTGGGTGTGGTGAGGACTTTTTACATACAACACCAAAGGCACAATCCATGAAAGAAATCATTGACAAACTGCACTTCATTAAAATTTAAAACTCCTGCTCTCCAAAAGACAATGTCAAGAAATGAGAAGACAAGCTACAGATTAGGAGAAAATATTTGCCAAAGTCACATCTGACGAATGACTGTTATTTAAAATATACAAAGAACTCTTAAAACCCAACAGTAAGAAAACAAACAGCGCAATTAAAAAATAGATCAAAGACCTCAAAAATCACCTCACCAAAGAAGATCTACAGATGACAAATAAGCATATGAAAAGATGTTCTACATCACATGTCACCAGGGAAATGCAAATTTAAACAACCCAATACCACTACACACCTATTAGAATGGCCGAAATTCCAGAACACTGACAACGCCAAATGCTGGTGAGAATATAGAGCAACAGGAACGCATATTCATTGCTGTTGGGAAGGCAAAATGGTACAGACACTTTGGAAAACGCATTGTCAATTTCTTAGAGAACTAAACATACTCATACATAAAATCTGACAAATGTGTTCCTTGGTATTTACTCAAAGGTATCCACACAAAAACCTGTACATGATATTCACAGCAGCTTTATTCATAATTGCTAAAACTTCGAAGCAACAAGTTGTCCTTCAGTAGATGAATGGATAAATAAACTGTGGTACACCGATACAATAAAATATTATTCAGTGCTAAAAAGAAATGAGTTATCAAGTCATGAAAAGATATAGAGAAAACATAAATGCATCTTACTAAGTCAAAGAAGACAATCTGAAAAGGCTATATACTGTACAATTCAACTATATGATATTCTGGAAAAGGCAAAACTATGGAGACAGTAAAAAGATCAGTGATTGCCAGGGCTTGGGGGGAGGGAGGGATAAATAGGCAGAACACAGAGGATTTTTAAGCCAGTGACGTCATTTTGTACGATACTACAATGGTTGATACATCATTATACATTTTCCAAAGCCATTGAATATACAAGCCCAGGCATGTACCTAATGTAAACAATGGACTTTGAGTGATAACGATGTGTCACTGTAAGTTCATGGATTGCAACAAATGTACCACTATGCTGGGAGATGTTGATAATGGGGGTGTTAGGCATGTGTTTTGGGGCAGGGGCAATAGGGGATCTCTCTGTATTTTCTACTCAATTTTGCTGTGAACCTAAAACTTCTCTAAAAATAAAGTTTTTTTTATTAATGAAAAAATCCATGACATCTAATTTGTTGGAAAGAATGTCAAAGCTTATTTGTATTGCTAACCAATTCACACTCCTGCTGATTTGCATGGTGAAAATTACTGGAACTACAAGAAATCCAGGAAGTATCTCTAGGAATATGAGAAGATATGAGAGATGGTGTTGAAGGAGAAATCTAGAGTTTTATATCATAGCTCCAGAAATAGAATGATGACATTTTGAGTAATACATGTTATCAGAACAGAAAAAGATCAATTCTCCTTCAAATTAGCTAGACTTTCTTAATAAGTAGTACATATGGAAAAGAAGAAAATCGTTCAGCTAAAACATAAAATAACTATGTGGAACAACAGATAAAATAAACAGGAAAAAAAGAAAGAAAGAGGAGATGCATACACAAAATGATGACAGGTTCAGTAGTTATTCCTGAACAACTATTAAGCTGGCATCCACTATCCTTATGCTGTTTTGAAAGCACAATACCAGCTAGTAGCTTATACACATCATTTTTTTCCTGTGTTTCAGACATGGTGCTAGGTGCTTTACATTCATTTCACAATTTTTCCTCACAAAAAAGTAGTGTCAGCATCAAGGACTAGCATAGTCATCATCAACCAGTAGCGTATCGAAAATACACAATCTCAGTCCCAACTCCCAACCTAGTGAATCAGAATCTACTCTTAAAGTCCTCAGGTGGTGGCGGTGCATACTAAAGTCTGAGAAGACTGGCTTATAGCTCAAAGACTTCTCCAAAGCTCACATAGACAGTAGAGCAGTACATAAATTCAATTGTCAACTTCTTAGCCAAATATTATTGTGTATGTGACAAAGATGTTAAATACAACCACAGAGGAATTACAAACTGTGTGGGAAAACTCAACATTGAACATGTGTGATGATTTCGTATATGATCTTCCAGAGAATGGGCCATGTTGGAAGAGTATCAATGTCAATATAGTTTATTCTACCATTGTAACTTAGGAGGAAACTTACCATTGAGGAGAAAATTGCCTCAAAAGATTAATAAAAATCCACCAAATCTTGATAACTTCTCCTGTGCCGTCTCCTGGTAGTCAAAATTATCAATTCAAATATCTAACCATGATTGAAGCAATATCTGGAGAGCCCTCTCAGATACGTGGAAGATGTGTTGAAAATGGTATAATGTAGACACACTATGATGTTCTCATTTTAGTTTTTATTCAGTATTGACTAAAAGGCTGTAAAAATTAGGCTCCTGTACTCACAGAAATGAAATGTCTTCTTTAATATTTGGATGGGTAACAAATCTATTGGATTTTTCGTTCTCTTGAGTCCTGCACTAATGAATGCCTGCAAATAACTATTATTTTTGAAGAAAAAATGAAAATAATCTAACGTGCATTCTATTTTGAATCGTGGATGTGATAATTGAACTGCGTATTTGTGATGTGTTGGCTGAAGCAATCAGAGATAGATAAGAAATTTAATTTTAGATTTAATTGTTTGAGGCATAGGTGCTTTTGTGTGTCTCTAGTTAGACTATATTTAGATTTCTGATAGTTACAAAGGGTTTTGTTACGTGAATATTACTAAAGTTATATTGAATCTATTTGCAGATCGTATGCTTAAAAAGAGACTATCTGCTCTTTAACATTGTGTTATCATAACATTTACAGATCGCTCCGAAAATAACCATTTAAGATTGGAATCTTAAAACACCCATAAAAATTAATTGATTTTTTTACTACCTTTCTGAGTTCATTACATTACTAGTATGGATATATATTATCCTTTTTTCATCTCATTACTCTTTTTTTGGCACTGTAAGAATAGAGCATTTTAAGAATAAGAAGGTTGTAGGATTTAAAACTCTGTGATAGCTCAGTTTTATTAAAAATACGACTATTTTAAAAAATAAGTTAATTTTTCTAGATCTACTTTATTGTAATAACTGTAAAGCATTGAAAGCCATCTAAAGCATATAAACAACCAACATTCATTTTTTGATACGTTTATAAACCAACAGATGCTAGTTAGTTACATAATTTTTGAAATTATTTGACATTTTAGTAATTTTAAAGGAAATGTCTCTGTATTGCCGAATCTAACTTACTCAAATATATTTGAGTTTGTATTTATTACTATCATATCTTAATATTCCGTCATTTTGATTTATTTAAAATATATGAAAGCTAAATGCTGCCAATTAACAGTTTTAATGAAGCAAATGGAAGCCATCTGACTTCACAGGATCCCTGGGTCATTGCTTTGGCTCCTCTCATTTTTCAGGTGCGTCAATATAAGTCTGCTGAGATCACACTGACCTTTACATTTATGAATGAATTAAAAGTCCTTTCCACAGACTTTGGAAAGCTCTAGGCTGTCCCAAGACTTCTTGCCATTCCTAGAGTTTTACAGTCTCATCAACATGTCTACTTCTGAACTTAGAGACTCCATTGTTCTGTTGTCATACATTAATTACACCTATAATAGATTTTGTCTAAGTTTGGAGCCAACAGGTTGCTTGTTAGCAAAACTTAAAATTGAGTATTGGACATACTGTTTACAAAAATGTTTAAGTGACATTTGACACACTCTACCTATAATATTTTTTATCCTTCCTTTTTTTTCCTCTACAGCTGATTTTCTCAACTTAGTGTTATTGAAATTTTGCACCCAATAATTTTTTGTTGAAGGGGTCTGTCTCGAGCATTGCAAGATGTTTAATGGCACCCCTAGCCTCTACTCCTAGATGCCAGTAGCAACCCCTGCCAAGTTTGGCAACCAAAAGTGTCTGCTGACATCATCAAACACGCCCTCAGGGAGCCCACCTTCCCCTGTTGGGAGCCATTGCCCTAGGAAAAAAATTTTGAAAAGAAAATATATCTTTAATTTTCAAATATACCGTTTGAAATCTCTGCAGCTCCTTTTCTCATCCATTTCTGAGGACTCAAATTAATAAATTATTTTGTCAATATTGGTCAACCTAGTTTCTGTCAGGGAGAGTGAGTTCATATTTTCATAAATAAATGATTTTTAATACATATGTATGTATATATATGTGTACTAGTGTGCATGTGTGTTTATATATTCAGTCAAAAGTTTCTGAACTTTATGAAATAGCGAGATAATATCCCAAGTAAATATTACTTTTTAATAAATACAACAAACATTGAGTAGCCGAAGGTAAATAAAATGCAGCTAGCGTAATTTTTACTTCATCTTTGAAATTTTGCCATTAAAATATCTCAATCATTCAATTTAAAGATACCCAATTGTAATATTATTTTAGACTATGTATTAAACATTTTTGCATAATATATTTAAGTGATAGATGAATAC
Source organism: Equus caballus (assembly GCF_041296265.1). Classification (NCBI taxonomy): domain Eukaryota; kingdom Metazoa; phylum Chordata; class Mammalia; order Perissodactyla; family Equidae; genus Equus; species Equus caballus. The sequence continues at coordinate 103,686,710 of NC_091685.1, read as the reverse complement.
ATATAACAAATATATCTATAGAGGAGAAAAATGTCATTTCAGGTATAAAACCGTACTGTCTAATCTTTAAGAAAAATTTCATTAAAATATTTAGCTACATAGTAACTTTATATATATATATATATATATATATATATTTACCTACATGGAGGTCTTTACTATCAGGCCTAAACCACTGCAAATTTATATTAAAAGTATCTCATACAAGATTTAGTATCTCTTTCCCCAAAATTGTACTCACCAGATGAAATTTATCATGCTCTGTGCTAAACTAATATGTTATATACACAAACATGTATTTAACTGAAAAAAAGTCACAATGTTTTGATGGCTGGTCTGAGGAGGTTTGTAGGGAAAGAGGGTTAAGCCTACCTCTTAAACGATGACGTCACAGTGCTCTGCTAGTAGAGAATAGATGAGTCGTTTTCATTAGATAAAAGTAGGATAATGAAGTTGAGTCAACGTCACGGACTTGGTGTGCTACATTGAAATGATTTCTTAAGAGATTCTACCAGCCAGAGTTTTTGACAGATCAATAACAGAAAAATGTCCCTGGAGGAACAATACAGTACTTGTAAGCAAATAAAAGGGAGAAAATCAAATTATTATTAAATTCAAATTGCAACATAAGACTTTAAAAAATATATATTATCCACTTATGTACACAGATTGAGAAAATTCATGTAATATTAAATGCAAAAAGTACATAAACTGAAGTTTGTTATGGATGATAGATCTTTGTGATATGAAATAATTTAAGAAATAAACCCATGTCTTTGACTATTTTAATTGAGTTTTAGAGAGGATCGATAATAAATTAAAGAATCTAATTTGTTTACTATATATAATATACACCAACTATATGTATAACAAATGTATATATATATATCTTGAATATATATGCCGAATATATATATATTTGTATAATGTAATATAATTTAAATTATATGAATAATTTCATGATATATGAATCTAATTCCAAATTTCCCTAAAGTCCTAAAATAATGATGACCACCCTAAAAAAGTGTACAATGCTCTTTTTGCCCTGTTGACCTGTTCATTTGTCAATGGATCTGTTATAATGTAAACTTTATATTTCATCTTACCCATGCAGATTTATCTGCTAGTAACAAAGCCAGTATTTAGAGATTAATCAAAAATAACGCTATTTGTATTTTTAAAATTTTGTTCCCATTGTATCTTTATGAACTATATGGTAAATTATGGTTTAGAAAGAAAGTAAACTGTACTTGTGTGGCAGTGGTGGAATAGGGGTGTGTTTTTTATTAACAGGTTTATTTTTTAGATCGGTATTAGATTAGCAGAAAACTTAAGTTAGTACTGAGAGTTCCCATATACGCCCCCCATACACACACACACACACACAGTTTCCCCATTATTGACATCTTACATTAGTATGGTATATCTGCTATAATTAATTAATTAATATTGGTACACTATTATTAACTAAAGTCCATAGTTTTCTCAAATTTTCTTAGATTCCAGCTCATGTATTTTGTCGTTGTTCCAGGATCGCATCCAGTGTCCCACATACCATTAGTTGTCATGTTTCCTTCGGCGCTCTTGGCTATGAAAGTTTCTCAGAATTGCCTTGACTGACTTGAACAGTTTTGAAGAATATCAGAAAGGTTTATAGTAGGAGGATTTTCTACGGGAATTTTCCTGACATTTTCCTCATGGTTAGACTGAGATTATATGGTGTTGAGAGGAAGATCACAGAGATAAAGTGCTCTTTTCATCACATCATATCCAGTGCGCATATTATCACCTTCTTCCTCGATCACCTGGACCATGCACTGTTTGCCAGGTCTCTCCACTGAGAAGAGACTATTTTAATGCTTTTTCATGCTGTTCTCTTTGGGAAAAAGTCACTGCATGCAGCCCACAATTAAGGAGTGGGGAGTTATGCTCTCTTTCATTTAATGCGGAGTAGTTTCACAATTATTTTGGAATTCTGCATGGGAGATTTTCTCTTCTCCCCTAGTTATTACTTTAATAAATTATTTATTTATGTAAGTGTGAGTACATGGATACTTATTTTATACTTTGGGTGAAAGTCCAATACTACTTTATTTTGTTACTGAAATTGTTCTCTCTTTGGCCATTAGGTGCTTTTCAGTTGAATCCTGTGTCTTTGACATACCCCACTAATGTGCGTGTGTGTGTGTTTTGAGTACTTCTTTACCTTCTGGTACTACAATGTGCTCTAGGCTTATCTTGTATATTTCCTATCCCAGTCCTAAAACCAGCATTTCTCCACAGCACTCTCATTCTTTTTATTAGATAGTGGTATTATAAAATCAAGATGTCACATGCTTGGAGTCATACAGTATGTAGCCTTTGCAGACTATCTTCTTTCACTCAGCAATGTGCTATGAATTTTCAACCAAATTGGAGCACTATTCCTGAGCCAGCTGTAAAGACTACATTTAGCTTACTAAGAAGCCAGCAAACTGTCTTCCAAAATCCCTGTGCTGTTTGTAGCCCACAAGCACCAAGTGAGAGTTCCTGCTGCTCCACAGCCTTGTCAGCATTTGGTGGTGTTTGCTTTGGGATTGCAGCCATTCTCAGTGTGCAGTGATGTAATCACTGTAGTTTACTTTTGCAATTCCCTAATGAATTTGATATTGACCTTCTTTTCCTTTGCCTATTTGCTATCTGTATATCTTCTTTGCTGAGGTTTTTGTTCAGATCCCTGCCCGTTTTTAATGGGGTTTCTGTTTCTTTATTGTTGAGTTTTAAGTGTTCATTATAAATTTTGGATAACTGTCTTTTACCAGATATGTGTTTTGCAAATGTTTTCTCCTAGTAGTCTGTGATTTGTCTCTTAATTCTCCTAAGAGTGTCTTTTGTAGAGCAGAAAGTTTTTTTTTAATGAAGTCGAACTTGTCAATTATTTCATTCATGGATAATGCTTTTGATGTTGTATCTAAAAAGTCATTTCCAAACCCAAAGTCACTTAGATTTTCTCTTGTGATCGTCTAGAAGTTCTACCGTTTTTGCATTTCACATTTTAGATTAACGAATCATTATCATGTAATTCTTGTGAAACCGGTAAAGTCTGTGCACAGATTAATTTTTTTTCTGCATGTGGGTGTCCAGGTTTTCTAGCATCATATGCTGAAAAGACTTGCCCATTGAATTGCCTTTGCTCTTTTATCAAAGGTCAGTTCGTTATATTTGGGTGGGTCTATTTCTGGGCTTTCTATTTTATTCCATTAATCTGTTTGTCTATTCTTTCTCAATACTACATTGTGATGATTATGGTAGCTTTGTAGTAAGTCTTGAGACTTGGTGGTGTCAGTTCTCTGACTTTTTTCTTCTTTTTCAGTATTGTGTTAGACACATTGGGTCTTTAGCCTTTTCATATAAACCTGAGAATCAGTTTGTTGATATCTTCAAAATAACTTGCTAGGATTTTATGGAAGATTGTGTTGATCTATTGATAAAGTTAGGAAGAACTGATGTCTTAACAATATTTAGTCTTTGTATCATGATCATACAGTATCCCTCCCTTTATTGAGATTTTTAATTTCTTTAATCAGAATTTTATAGTTTTCCTCATATATAGACTTTGTACATATTTTTGTAGCTTTTTGGTTAAGTATTTGATTTTTTGTGGTAATGTACCTTATGTTGTGTTTTTAATTTCAAATTCAAATTTTTCACTTATAGTATAACAGAAAACAATTGGCTTTTCAAAATTAACTTTGTACATTATGACCTTATTATACTCACTTAGCATTCCCAGGAGTTTTTGTGTTGATTCTTGCTGATTTCTACATAGATAATTATATCACCAATGAACAGAGACAGGTTTTATTTTTCCTTCCCAATATGTGTATCTTTTATTTCCTTAACCTTTTGCATTTGGTAGGACTTTTAGTATAGTGTTGAACAAGAGTGGTGAGAGGGGGCAATCTTGCCTTGTTTCCCCTCTTAGGGGGAAGGAATCTAGTTTCTCACTATTAAGTATGACATTAGCTGGGGGTTTTTTGTAGATGTTATTTATCAAAACTTTTTTTAGTCAAAAATTTTTGAAAATATTTTAACTGCATTTACTTCCATCCAGGCCAAGGGACAATTTAGGAAAAGTTCTATTCAAAGCACATAGCCAACGGTGTGTGGAAGGGCTGTCGATGCTGTTGTTCTGAGGTTTAGCTTGTCAGTCATCATGATTGAAATATAACCACGATGACTTCCACAAGTGTAATAAAATGCTTGAAAAGGCTGCAGAATTGTAGGATGTAATATAATCTGACTTTCACTTCCAGTGCCACAGAGTTCTAGGGAAAGAGGCCCATTTCCTTATGCCTTGGGATTTGTCCCGGTTACTTTTTTGCCTGCATCACTGAAAGTAGACCCACGTACCGCAGCTTCTGCCACCATTTCCTCCTCTGATTTCTACAAATTTGGGGAGTCCTCCTCCTCTTTGTCATGTGTCTGGAGCTCATCAAAGATTCCATGAAAGTCTCATTCATTCCTGTGAAAGTCTCCAAACTTCCTTGTCATGTTTCTGGAGCTCATCAAAGATGCCATGAAAGTCTCATTCATTCCTGTGAAAGTCTCCAAACTTCTTGGGAAGAATGTGGATGTGCTTCACAGTCTGTCTGGCTTTCTGCATAGAAAAGGTGAGAAAAGTCTCCTGGAAATGCTTCTCCACCACCTTCCGGATGTGACAGGTTGCGTGAAACAAATCAGCCACTTCTCAGAACCCAGGTCTCAGAAGCGCTCCACTGGCTGAAGAGGAGTCACAAATACTATACTATACTATAGGTTTCTTGTTCCTGAGGGCAAAGGATAGTTCAATTTTGAGAAACACCACAGAGAGCTTGATGAGATGTTGGACGAATCTGAATATTACCTCACAACTGAAGCGTGGGAGTTTCCTTCTATTCCTAGTTTACTGAGAGGTTCTTTTTTTCTGTTATTGTTTGTTTTGCTCCTGGTTTTATCATGAATGGGTGTTAGATTTCGTCAAATGGTTTTTCTCAATCTATTTATATGAATACATGACTTTTCTTCGGACTAGTGATGTGATGAATTATATTAATTGATTTCTGAATGTCGAATCAGCTTTGCATACCTGAAATAAACCCCATTTAGTTGTAGTGTACAATTCTTCTTGTATATTGATGGAGTCGATTTGCTACTTTGTCAAGGATTTTTGCATCAATGTTCATAAGACATATGGGTCTGTAGTTCTTCCTTGCAATGTCTTTGTTCGGTTTTGGTATTAGTGTAATGCTTTCCTTATAAAGTGAATTGGGAACTGTTTCTGCTCCTATTTGCTGAATCTTTTTGGAGTGTTAGACTCATTTCTTCCTTAAAACACTTTGAAGAATTCACCATTGAGATCCTCTAGACATAGTGAGCTTCTTGGGAATGTTAGTTTTTGATTTAATTTATTTAATACCTATAGGCATATTCATATTAGCTATTTCTCCTGTGTGAGTTTTGGTAGGTTATGTTTTTCAAGGAATTGGTTCATTTCATTTAAATTATCAAGTTTGTGGGCATACAGATGCTCATAATATTCCTTTTTTATCCTTTTATTGTGCATGGTATCGGTAGTGATGGCCCTGCTTTTATTTCTGATGCTAGTAATTTGTGTCTTCTTTTTATTTTCTTGGTTATCTTGGTTAGAAGTTTATCTATTTCTTTTTCTTTTCAAAGGAACAGCTTTTGGTTGTGTTTATTTCCTCTGTTGTCTTCTTGTTTCCAATTTAATTGATTTCTACTCCACATTTTATTACTTTTTTCCTGCTAACTTTAAGTTTATATTGTTCTACCTTCTCTAGTTTCATACATGTAACCTGGAATGATGATTTAGATCTTTCTTCTTTTCTAATGTATATATTCAATGTTATAAATTTCCCTCTAAGCAGATTTTTTGCTGCACCCCAAGAATTTGATAAGTTGTATTTTCATTTAATGTCACTGGATACAAAATTCTAGGTAGGTGGTTTTTATTTACTTATTTTTCTTCCAAAACATGAAATATTTCACTTCACTCTCTCTTGCTTGATGATTTCTGAAAGAGTTGACATAATTCTCATTCTTGTTCCTGTATAAATAGTGTTTTTCCCCGTTTTCTTTAGGATTTTTCTCTTTGTTTTTGTTTTTCTGTTGTTTGAATATGATGTGCCTAGATGCATGTTTTTTGATGTTTTTCTTGTGTTGTGTTCTCTGATCTTGCTGGATCTATGGCTTGGTGTATGTCATTATTTTGGAAAAATTTTGCAATTGTTACTTCACATATTTTTTTCTGTTCTTTTCTCTCTCTTTTTTTTGTCTTTCCGATATTCTCATTACACATAGGTTATCACAGAGGAAAGTGGTAAGGAAGTCTGGTAAAGATACAGGTGGGTAGACTTTCGGGAGTAGGTTCAAAGTATTTAGTTATTTGTGCCATACAAATGTCTACTAGTCTACTACCATAAGGATAATCCTTATACTGGAAGTCAGAAGACCCTCTTCTCAGACACACGGCTCATACAGTGGGCACTCGAAACAAATGTGGGTAATGTCTAGGCCAAAGAACTTGAGCTTCCCCTCACTAAGGCTGCTTTCTTTAAGGTTAGTCACCAACTATCAACTCATCAACAGCAAAGACTGGTAATGGCACAATTCCTCGGGAGGCACAATGCCTTGGTGGTGGGTAATTATCAGACTCCCCTGTAACTTTTGATAAAGCAGCAGCACTTTCATATCAGAATAGATATACACTCTGAATATAGGTTTGATTTTACTGGCCATAGTACCTCCAGCAGTACAACCATCTTTGGCTTACAGAATGCCTTATACTTTGACATCATTTCACCCAACATCAGCTTGAACCAAGGAAGCCATCATGCAGCAAAGAAGATGCACCAATGTGCTCATGATCATAGGATACATTGATATTACCATGTAGTTATCCCGTCAACTCGAAACAGTTGGCCTGCTAAGACTTTAGAACGTACATTTGAAAGCTTAGTTAAGATATTGCTGACCATTTATGGGGATAAGGCATGTCCTTTAGGATACAAAGTATGTCTTTTTTTGGGGGGGGGATGGGGGAAAGATCAGCCCCGAGCTAACATCCATTACCAATCCTCCTCTTTTTGCTGAGGAAGATTGGCCCTGAGCTAACATCTGTACCCATCTTCCTCTATTTTATATGTGGGACACCTGCCACAGCATGGTTTGATAAGCCGTGTATAGGTCCACACGCAGGATCTGAACCAGTGAACCCCAGGCTGCCGAAGTGGAGTGAGTGGACTAAACCACTAAGCCACGGGACAGGCCCCCAGAGTATGTCTTGAAGCAATAACTGATGTATAGAACACTGTCTGTGTATTCAAAACATGAGTTTGAAGGTAGAGTTGGAAATAGCCCATCTTACTCGCTTGAAGAATTTGTGTTTCCTGTTTCTCCTACTTTGGCCTCTGGGAAGTGAGAAATACCAATATACCACAGAACTGGCATGTTAGAGGAAACACATGTTCCAGTGGACACAACAAGCATTGATTTGTGACTCCTTCTAGCTTTTTAGTGATATATGTTCCAGTAGACCAAGAGATCAGAGAGAGTTATTGGTTGGAATGGTTTATCCTGCTTACCACAAAGATCTGGGAATGCTACAATGCTTTAGGAACAGTGAGTATGGAAACTGAAAGATTGACTGGTCATACTTCCATACTCAGTAATAACTTTCAAAGAGCAACTATAGCCAACATAACCCAAGGACAGAACAATGAGAGCTCTGTCATTCAGAATACGAAGACTCTAGAATAAATGTTGGAGGCAGGATATGATAAATGCTTGTAAATGGCTCAGGATCAGCTACAGCAGGAGAGACTGTAGCTTGTTTCACACAAAAAAAATCTTACATAGCCTTTTGTGAGATTATAGCTGGCCACTACCATAAAGAGGATTCTGACTGATTCTACATCCTCTTCAAGAAAGAGTGAGGGAAACTTTCTTCTCACAGATGAAATTGGAGTCTCTGTAGTTTTTATTAAAATCGAATAGAGTGGAAGAGCACAACTTGATCTGAATGTCATTAGGGAAGAACACAGTGTTCTCTTTTGCAATTTCCTTTGCACATCTCCTTTGTTACTCTTGCTCAGTGCTCCATATTCTCCAGGTGACTACTCCATTTGTGAATTTGATGAAATAACACACCACAGAGGTTAGGACTGGCTTCCAGAGTGTCCAGTTAGGGGCTCAAAAGATGCAACCCCAAATACTGAGGAGTTAGCTTTTCATGAGATGACCTAGACCCATGGAGGATAGGAGGTAATCTGGAAAACGGAGATAATCTGGAAAACCTAGATAACCTAGAAACCTAGAAATCCTATTCCTTTTCATATTACCTATCCAATGGTCCTGAGTCAAGTGGCTTTATTAAGTAGTAGCCACTGTAGTGAGGTACCAAATACAACTGATTTGCATCTTTCCGTCTCTACTTTTATTATTATTATTATTATTATTTTAATTCTTACTACCCAGAATGTTCATTTCCCAAACAGTGTTTTCACCCTAATTTCCGCTTCAGGCTCTGCTTCAAGCTAAGGCAGTTAAGATTTATGATTTTAAAAAAACTTTCCAATGTAATTTATGTAGGAAGTTTAAAGCAGAATTTTGCAATTCTGTCTATTTTATATTCAGAAAATATTTTTAGAGAAAAATATCTACAAGCAAATTATTTGGCAGCCATTTATATAAAAGCTTTCTAATTATACCATATATGCATCACTCTCTTGTGCGTGAAAAAATGAAAGACTTAGTACAAGCATCAGAGAAGAATATACACATGCTAAAATTTAAACGAGAAAGAAATTAATATTTAACATAGGTAATAGCAAAACAAATCAATTCTAAATACTTTTATGTACTTATAATGCATTTGTTCACCTCTGTTAAACATGTTATTCAATTTCACTTTCAAAGATAACAAAATGCCTAGTATTATTCTATGTATGATAACGAGTTCAGTAACTTTGTGGCTCAGAGCATGTGTACAACAAATGTCTGTCTATCTCTCTACCTACCAAATCTCTATTTTTATTCTGACACAGGAACTCTTCAATGAGCTCTTATTATTATCTCTCAAAACCTGTGTTGTGTCCTCAATTGTTGCTAAACAATGTACCTGATAGAAACACTGACTGTCGGGAGAATTAGGCTGGATTTCATTTGAGTTTTTTTGACTGCATACCATTTCTTTATTCCTAAACAAATTTCTTTTTTTTTGAGATTTTATTTTTTTTCTTTTTCTCCCTAAAGGCCCCCGGTACATAGTTGTATATTCTTCGTTGTGGGTCCTTCTAGTTGTGGCATGTGGGACACTGCCTCAGCGTGGTTTGATGAGCAGTGCCATGTCCGCACCCAGGATTCGAACCGACAAAACACTGGGTCGCCTGCAGCAGAGCGCGCAAACTTAACCACTCGGCCACGGGGCCAGCCCCCCTAAACAAATTTCTTAATGTCTCCAAATCATAGCTTAGTCTCCTGAATAACAATGATGATAGTAATTTCCTCATTGTACTGTTGGGTCTATTCTATAAATATTGTTTCAAAAGTCTCTTTGTCTCCAAAGTTCCCATGACACCAAGCTGCTATGGAATATATTTCTCCTAAGAATACTTTCTGTTTTTCCAGATTAGCAAATATATTCATGGCACAGGGTGCACCTTTGGATAGAATATATTTATTCTATGTAATTACAAAGGGTCATTTGGGTCAATGCAAAAATATTTAAATCATCAGAATGCTCTGAAAAGAATACTTATCTTTATTATGCAAATATTTAGTTATGTTTTATTCTTGGACAGATTAAATCAATGAATTCTTTAAAACTAAAATAAGAACACTTTCTGCCCTTGAGAACTTCTGCTTTAATCACTTAAACAGAGTAAAACTACCTAACCCAGACTTAGAAAATGTCATCATATTTGTTGTGGCGTTTTATTTTGTTTCGTTTGTTTGAGAGCAATGGTTCTAATGGTGAGATGGCCATCTGAACATTTTAAGGTAGATAACTCTGCTGTGCAATATTTTTGTTTAGGAGTCCTTATACACAACAATATTTACTTGGTAATTTATGGACTATACTATACTATTATATTTTTTCCTTTACGGTTCTGATTAGTACATTCTGCTAAATGTTGACCAGACCAAGTGATTTATGGCCACATTATCTTCCTCCTGATTTAGTAGTAATACTTCTAATGTTTACCACAATGTTGTTTGTAAATCATAATATTGTTTGTTTACCATAATAGTTTTGTGATAATTTTCTAACATAAACAGTCATCAAATTAAAGATGGTACTTTTTATTTATAGTTTGCTAAATATTCCTGCCAGAATTTTCCATGGTTGGTATACTCATTGAGCATCTCTTTCTTGAAGCAGCACTTCCATGAGAAACAGCTGATAAACATGACTTGTAATATTTGTTGGAATGGCTGAACACCAATACACCTTAGGCAAATAAGAATCATCTCTCTCTAGCAGATAAAGATCCAGGGAGAGTTTTTGAATACAACATGAACTCCCATCGGTAGTTCTAAAACTTACATCAGCTCATTTTTTTAATAAATTTTATTGCTACTTTCATACTTCTTTACAATGTGTCATTTTTAAATAGACAACCTCACATGAATTACCTTTTAGAAAAAATAGCATTAAAACTATAATCAAAATGCACAACCTACAGTATTGAGGAAAATATTTCCAAATCATGTATTTGATGAGTTTAATATCCAGAATATATAAAGAACAACTCAATGACAAAGACAAGTCAATTAAAAAATGAACAAAAGACTCAAATAGATATTTCTCCGGAGAATATATGCTAATGACCAATAAGCACATGAAAAGATGCTCAACATAATTAGTCAGTAGGGGAAATCAGATCAGTAAGATACCGCTTCACATCTACTAGGATGCCTGGAATATTAGCAATTTAAAAAGATGGAAAGTAAGAAGAGTTGGTGGGGATGTGAAGAAATTAGAACGCTTATGTGTTGTTGGTGGGAGCGTAAGGTGGCGTAGTTGCTGTGGAAAACAGTTTGGCGGTTCCTCAAAAAGTGAATTACCATATGATCCAGCAAATTTACTTTCAGGTATATATCCCAAAAAATTGAAAATAGGGATTTAAGAGATGCTTGCACAGAAATGTTTGTTTCAGAATTATTTGCAATAGCTGAAAGGAAGAAAACAGAAGGTAGAAATAACAAGTGTCCATCAATTGATGAACGGATAAACAAAATATGATATGTGCAAATATGTGTAAATGTATACATATATTCAACCATAAAAAAATGAAGTTTTGATGCATGCTACAATGTGGGTGAATCTCAAAACATTATGTTAAGTTAAATCACCAAACACAAAAGGACAAATACGGTAAGATTCCACCTATATGAGATATCTAAAGTAGACAAATTCACAGAGACAGAGTATGGATTAAAGATTACCAGTGACTAGAGAGAGGGAAGTGCTTAAAATGTTATATTTCATGTTAAATATATTTACCTCAATAAAAAAATCTACACGAAAAACACATGTCAATTCGTGATGATTTATGTTTATCAATTATAAATGCTTACACATTAGAGGTATTGGAAGAAGCCAGTTTGAACCTAGCATGAGCATGTAATAAATTAAAATAATTCATCTGGGAAGACAATGGTGAAAAATATCAATTAATCTTGGAATTCAGACAGAATTTTCATATTTGCTTCAATTTTTGTTACATTATTAACCAGTTCTAAAATTCTGTTTTTGTTATTTCTAAGGTAGATTTTAAAGCAATGACAGATAATAGTTGAATGATTGAAAATAAGAGTCTTTGGCACGAGTCTCAACACAGCATTCAATCTAAGACCTTTTTTATGTTGCTAAGCCACTTGCAGCCCCATTTTTTCCCACGTGTAAAGTGAGGGCATTTTAAAGATGAACTTTGAGGATCCACAAGCTCAAACACATTATCATTATATACAATTTTTCTGTTCATCTTAACAAATTGATATACAGGACATTAAAAATGTGAACTATTATCAAGATAAAACAGTTACTGTAGATACCACTTCTATGATTGTATCGATTCCGCCAGTTTCGTGCGTTGTTAGACTGAGTAAAAGTATTGAAACTTTGAACAGATAATACAGAAGAAAACATATTATTGGCAATCAACTTGGAAGTGTGCAGTTTTAGTCACATTGTGAATAAAGAATTTCTTGTCGTGTGTTAAGAATGTGACACAAATGTGGGAAGCTCTATTTCCTTTCAGTGGATAAACGAAACCAGAACTTTCAGATTTCTTGGATGGATGGATAACTGATCACTTATAAATTGGTTCAGTGGCCTTCACAGAAAGGTTGACTTCCTTTCTCAGAGTCTCAGACACTCAGAAAAAATTCTATAATTATGAGAGTAAGCTGTATTCTTTATAAGAATAATCAAATAAAACATTTATTCTTTAATATTGTTTTAAATACTAAGGAAATTCTATATGTTAAAGGGATTCATATTAATTCTTACAAATGGAAAATGTGTAAATAGCACTTACAATATTAGCGAGTAAACAAGGAATTAAATCTACCTTGAAATTTTGGATTGTAATGATTACAGAAGGAGTTCCTTCCTGCACTAGTAAAGAAATGATGAGTTTTACAGGACTATATATTAGCATGTAAATATGTATACACCATGCTCAAATGTTTTCTTATTAATGCTATTTCACTATAGATCAATGCCCATTAAACAATCACATTTACTTCCATGAGTTTATATTCACAATATCTAAAATTGCTTTTGGATAAACTGTATTATTGTGTAGATGAATAATTATTCTGCATATTCAGGAATCAACTACATTTGAAAAGTGAGGCTAAAGCTTGATTTCAGTTGTTATTCAAATAAACTCAAGTATTTGATATTTGGTTTTCAGGCTTCCTGATCCAGATTTTTGTCCTCATTTTATCTGCTCTGTCTATTTATAATCCTTTTCCGCTCTCACAGATGTTGGTCACAGACTGCTGTGAGAAGCTTTCTTTACTCATAGGTTTGCCTTACGGAGGTAAGGGTTAATGGCAGCAGGCAAGGCTCCCCGCAGTAATCTGGGTCACTTATATTTTACAGATCGGTGATTTCTTTACCTAGAAGAATCTTAAATTACAACCATGAATATACACATATGCCTCCCCCAACTTTTCACTTTGTTCAAGATTTAATATAAAGAGAATACAATGTCTAATGGAAGATGAAAAATGAAAATAAAAAGAGTAATAGGATGGAGAGAAGACATATAACATTAAGATGACTATTTCTTTGCTATATTTTCTAGGATTTTCTCCTACTTTCATTTCGTTTATGAGAAGATGTATTCTTCAGGAGAAAATGTAATTCTATGGCATTTTCTCAGCTTTGAAAAAATGTTTTAATCCACAAGCCACAGACTCTATTATGGTAACCATCATGGCCACGGTAACTACTTCAAGCATGCATAGTAATCTAGTAATTATGCTTAGATATATTAGAGCTCTGCCACATCCACCATGATAAAAGCGAATTTAATGGCAAATGAAACTATATTTTACTTAGCCTATCTTTATATAACACCTAAGAATTAAAATAAAGCAATTTAGTATTTTAATGCTATTCTGTGATTATAAGCAAATGTTCACCCTAAATAAGTAAATGTTACATATGAATAATAAACTGTGAAATGTAACTCACATATAAATAGATATTTTGATGTAGGGAAGAAAATCAAAGAATCACTTAGCATTGTAACAAAGCTATTATATTTAATTTTTATTCCTTATGTTTCTGCTCTTTTAATCATATTATATGCAGGCAAAAGAATATATTTTCTCTCTTTAAAGCATGTCTATACACTTAGATATTGCAAAAAAACAGTGTATATTATTTTGTAAGCTGGAGTTTATATATTAAATGTGTAGTGGTCGCCTTTATATGTTATCAAGCAATTTTAAAATTCTGTAATTTTTTTTAATGATTTAACATTGTTTTATGACTGACCATCATATGGGTTTCATTTAATTTTTTTAATCAATCTTATCTTTTCTGGACATGTCCATCTTTTCATTCTAATACGAATGTGATGACAAATAGGTGTCAATTTAAATAAATATATAATCAATTATAATTTTATTGAATAAATTTCTGTAAGTCAAAATACAAAACTTAAAGTCTCTGATATATATCATGAAATAGTCTTCTATACAACTCTTCTGATATACACTCTTACAAGCAGTATGACCAATGTCCTGTTTCTGCATGAACCTCGATATCTTTTTATATTATTTTAATAATGTTATTAATATTTTAGAACTTGCCACTACTTGAAAAGTTAACATTTATTTTATTTCTATTTGCTTAAATTTTATTTATTAGACGCTTTGCTTGCATTTGAAAAGTTATGTTCCCCTTTTTGCAGCTATCCTTATTATTGATGTTTTTTAAGAAAGACTTGATGTTTGAAAAAAAAAAACTTTCCTAATGTTGCTGTTAATCATATCATGTTATATTTACACATCAAATATATGCTTCACTTATAGAATTAAAGTAACAGTTTTGGATTATTTCTTATAATTATTAAGTCACTAAAGAAACTAGTCTTTTTGTACAGATTATAATTTGATGGATTCAATAATTAATCACCCCTCTCTAAAGGGAAATAAAAACAACTATGAGATTTTACCAGATAATTTCTTGGAATTATCATTATAAAATCCAATTAGAACACAGTCTCTACAAATTAAAAGATTTAGCGGCAGGGCAAGTTTTATTATGAAATAGTATATCAGTAATTGAATGTGAACTGGACCATATATTCCAATTACTATCTTTCGTATTATATAGGAAATACTGGTGTTTTATGAGGTATAACATTAAAACTTCGTTAAATCAGACTTAAGATCTATTAAAAGATAAATATACTTGCGTTTGTCTCAGTCTTACCAACAATCACAAAATTTTTATATCATTAATCTTGCTTGGATATCTAAGGCAGGAAATTTTAATAAACTTAGATATTTCTTAGACATGAGTCCTTAATTTTGCTTTTATCTAAAATGGAAATAGATTTGATGTTTTAATTATAATGACAAAATTAATAATATATTGTTATTGTGCAAAATAGTTTTGTACAATTGCAAAATGCATAAAAAGATCAAAATCACTCATAGTACTAACACCTAAACATAATGAAATAATTACTGTCTTGTACTGGTGTGCATCTTTACAATCTTTATATGAACGTGTGCCTGTGTGTATGTATGTATGAGTGTCTATAATAATTTACAAAATAGGATCAATGTATCAATATTGCATGTTGACCACAATGCTGCATAAAAGGATACAGACATTTTGTAAAACTAGTCCTGCATATTGAAAACTGCATATATCAGCATAAATTATAAATTCTCTAGTTCTATATTTTGAGTTTGGTGGATAAGTATGGGTCTGTAGCAAAATTAAATATTTACCTTTAGTTTTTCTTGTACCTTATAGTTTCATTTCAAATGTATACCTTTAATTTATCTTCATTTTATACTAGTTATAAAACCTGTAACAATTTATCTAATATTTTCTGATATTTCCATTCATCTTAACGTTCATTATACAGTAGACACAATATTATATATTACATGTCTACTATATAATAGACAATATTTTGTTATTTATTAAACAATCCATTTGGTAGGCCGTAAAGGTGCAAATTGTAGACTAAGTCATGTATAAAGTTCATCCTTGCTAAACTGAATGATTTCCAAGCATTAACTTTATTTTTGGTTGTGTTCTCCTAAACAGTACATATGATCCCATAGGCAAATATATTTTAATATTGATAGAAACACGTTGCAAATGCTAAAGTGATCATTAATTAAATCAGTAGTTTTGAATTGAAATATTAATAATATTTTAATGTTTGTTGTCTCTTTTATTTATAATACTCTGATTAGGGAATTTGCATGTACAGTCTCATTTAATCATCACTCATCCCTATGGAGAGTATTTTCTTAGCCCCATTTTAAAGATGAATAAATGTTCGTTCAGAGCATTACAACAACTTGATTGATGTCACAGAGTCAGAACAACCAGAAAATCTATTCCACAATCAAGAACTTTAAAGATTACTGTATGTTGCTTACATAGTGGATTGAGAGCTTGTTCTTAATAATGAGAAAGGCTTGGACTGCATTTTAGTTATATGATCTGAAACGTTAGTATGGATAATGCTGCTCCTTTAAACTGAGTAATTATGAAACCACGGAAAAGAACAGAAAAAGTTTGTTCAGTGGTATAAAGTAAACCAGCCATAAATTAAACTCGGGTAGGCACCTCATAGTAGATTAATATCTCTTTATTAATAGCGTATTTATGCTTTACCCTTGTAAGTTACTTTTTAAAGTTCAACATAATTTCTTTTAAGGGTATTTCATTTTACCAAATCCTGCAGTATATGTCTTCTCAGTTCCCATAATACGTGTCAATAAAAGTAATAACTGAAAATATTATACTTGGAAATTCTAATAATGACAGCAGATAACCAATACATATCTTGGAAGAATAAAATTTGTCACAGATATTCACAGTACATTTTTTCCCTCCAGCTAATTTTTTTTTAATATTTTGAGACACATCTTTTATTAAAATAGAAATGAAAAAAGTATTTTAGAAGTTATTGAAATGATAAAAATGCTATTTTAAATTGAATGGCTTTATTATTTGCAAGAGATATTACCTTTTCAAATGAAGTTGTGAGCAAATTAACAGCCATTTACTCACATTGCTTTGGAAGCCATTACTAAGATATAAATGTTTTCCAGACATTGGGATTATAAATACACCTATAGACGCACGCTCATTCACATATGTGCATATCTGTATATTTGCTAGTATATTTCTTCTATTTTATTAGCTCTTCTTTAAGGACTAATCCAAATTTTTCTCAATATTCGATTTCTTATAGAAAGTTAGACATAAAAAGACAGAAAACAATCTTTATTCTAAAGTCTCATTTATATGTAGGTTCTAACAGAATAAAAGCAGATTCAGGGTAAGTTTAATAACAAGTAACAGTGTTCTTCCCCTTTCCTGAAGGTAGGTAAGAAGGTTAAACATGAGAGAAACGGTGAGGAGACAGGAAGAAGGGGATGGGGCACAGGAAGCAACATCATTTTGTTTAAAATGTTTAATTAAAGCTTCTAGTAATATCAATTTGTTTTAATACTGATGTTGGGAATTGCGTCAATCTTTTCTATATATATCTAAAACTAATTTGTACTTGTATTGTCTGTCAATACAATATACAACATAAAAAAAAATTTGAATTTAGTATATTGGGACCCCCCAAAATTACCAAATTATGAAAACAATGCTGTTTTCAAAAGGGCAAATGAATTCAAAAGGCAGGATTCAGTGTATATTCTGCTACTGATGAAATAACTTTTCAAAGACTGTAATTTCTGGTCATTGAGTCTCTTCCTGTTTTAATTTATTGTTGTAACTGGGACAGACAACAGTCTGTCAGTGGTCTCCAAATATCTGTTTACCAAATAGTTTGTAGTAAGAGAAAGCTTGAATGACATCCACTGGACGCCTGGCTTTCCAGAACATGAGTACATTTCCCGAGCTTTCCTGCATCTATATGTGGCCATATCACTAACATCTAGTCAAGGGATATAAAAGGAACCATTGTGTGAAACTTCAGAAGGAGTCCTTAAGGAAAAAGGAATTCAATCTTCCTACTCTTTCTTCCCTTCTGGGTGGATAAAATTAAGCATCAGTATTAGCAAATGCAACACGACAGAAACTTAGGTAATAAATGATGTCATGCCTCAAAACCCATGGTCTGCACTTATATTTATGAGTATGGGGGAAAAAATGCTTCTATCTTGATTAAACCACTGTTATTTTGGGTTTTATGTCACTTGCAACTGCACAAAATTATAACTAACACAATGATGTTATTGTCATCCAGATCTTCTTGTGTGTGTGCATGCTCACACATATTTCCATTAGTCTTTATTATTTTCCTCTTTAAATATATATGTGTGTGTTTAATTTTCTTACATATGAGTAGTTTGGTAGGGAGTAAAGTATTTCTGATTTATACTATAATGCCACTGTAGTCAGGAAATGTCTTCTATATTTTATTGATTCTTCAGTACTTGTTGAAAAATATTCATGACCCACTGACCAATGTTTGTAAATACACTGTGTGTGATTGAAAATATTATTCCTATTTTCTATATTCTAATTAAAATATCCTTTTTTTTTTTGAGGAAGATTAGCTCTGAGCTAACATCTGCTGCCAAGCCTCCTCTTTTTGCTGAGGAAGACTGGCCCTGAGTTAACATCCATGCCCATCTTCCTCTACTTTATATGTGGGATGCCTACCACAGTACGGCTTTCCACAAGGTGCCATGTCTGCACCTGGGATCTGAATGGGCAAACCCTGGGCCGCCGAAGTCACATGTGCACATTTAACTGCTGCACCACTAGGCTGTCCCCTAAAATGTCTCATTTTTTTTAAAAAAAAAAACTTTTTACTAAGATTATGATAGTTTACACCCTTGTGAAATTTCAGTTGTACATTATTGTTAGTCATGTTGTAGGTGCACCACTTCACCCTTTGTGCCCCCCCACCCCCCTTTCCCCTGGTAACCACCAATCAGTTCTCTTTGTCTATATGTTTAAATTCCACCTATGAGTGGAGTCATACAAAGTTTGTCTTTCTCTATCTGGTTTATTTCACTCAACATAATACCTTCAGGGTCCATCCATGTTGTTGTGAATGGGACGATTTTGTCCTTTTTTATGGCTGAATAGTATTCCATTGTATGTATGTACCATATCTTCTTTATCCAATCATCAGTTGATGGGCACTTAGGTTGCTTCCATGTCTTGGCTATTGTAAATAATGCTGCCATGAACATAGGGGTGCATGGGACTTTTGGAATTGCTGATTTCAAGTTCTTTGGATAGATATCCAGTAGTGGGATGGCTGGGTCATAAGGCATTTCTATTTTTAATTTTTTGAGAAATCTCCATACTGTTTTCTATAGTGGTTGCACCAGTTTGCGTTCCCACCAACAGTGTATGAGGGTTCTTTTTACTCCACAACCTCTCCAACATTTGTTACTTTTTGTTTTGGATATTTTTGCCATTCTAACAGGTATAAGGTGATATCTTAGTGTAGTTTTGATTTGCGTTTCCCTGATGATTTAAAATTTCTCTTTTTAATGTATGAATCTCTCCAAGAATTTTGTTTAAAATTTCCCATATGATTGAAAATGTTCCAATTTTTCTTATTGTTCCACATTTTTCTTTGCATTTAAAAGAATAGGTTGTTATTAAAGAAATATAATTTTGTATTTTATAGTTTTCTGGTGAATTATTTGCTCTTGTATGATATAATCCTATTTTTATGTGTAGTAATGTAGTTATTTTCTTCATATTTACCTTATATTCTCTTTGAAATTACTGTAGCTACATCATATTTCTTTGTTGTCTGGCACTTCTTTATCAGTTCTTTCACTTTTATTCTTGTTGTGTGATTATGTTTTACTTTTCCTTTTGTAAGCATTGAGCTGTCTGTGTTTTTTTTTCATCCAGATTGTTTGGTGCCATTTTAAATTCATTTATCTTAATTGTGATTATGTTATATTTGAATTTAGTCCTGTCAAGTTATTTTGTGCTTTATACTTATCAAGCATTATGTTTTTTGACTCATAGGGGTTCTCTGCCTGTTAATTTCTTATACTGGTTTGGAAGTCAGGCATTATATTTCTTTTCTTTCACAGGGTAGCCTCGTTATTTTAATGTATGAAACAGGCCTAATATTTATCAAAGGCTGTACCCACCAGGCAAACAATTTAAGGCTTTATATTCTTTAAATCTGATTCCAGGTCTTCCTCAGCTTACAATGGGGTTATGTCTTGATAAACCCGTTGTTAAGTTGAAAATGCATTTAAGACACCTCACCTACAAAACATCATTGTTTAGCCTAGCCTACTGTTAAGTGTGCTCCAGACACTTATATTAGCCTACAGTTGGGCAAAATCATCTAACACAAAGCCTATTTTATAATGTGTTGAATATCTCATGTAACTTATTGAATACTGTACTGAAGGTGAAAAACAGAATGGTTGTATGGGGATGGAATGGGTGGAAGTGTATCAGTTTTTTACCCCTTGACCGTGTTGCTAACTGGGAGCTGCAGCTCACTACCCAGCCTCACAAGACTATTGCTAGCCTAGGAAAAGATCAAAATTTAAAATTTTGTACAGTTTCCACTGAATGCATATTGCTTTTGCACCATCATAAAGTCGAAAAATGATAAGTTGAACCATTGTAGTTGGGGACTGCCTATTTGCCCTTCTTTACATTCTTGTAAACCTTCCAAATTAACGTCATCAATGCTTCATTGCATTTATGTACATGTTTTTACCGATCTTTATGCTCACCATTGTTTCTTTCATTCCAGTCTGTTCTTCTGGGTCTTATTCTCTACTGACTGAAATATATATATGAAATATGTACATATATATAATGGTCTTAATGTCCTCCCCAAAATTCATGCGTTGAAATCCTAACTCCCAAAGATAATGGTATTGCTAGGTGAAGCCTTTGGGAAGTGCTTGAGTCATGGGGGTGGAACCCTCATGAATGGGATTAATGTCTTATAAAAAAGGCTCTGGAGAGAACTCTAGCATCTTCTACCAAATGAGAAAACAATGCGAAGTCTACCCATGAAAGAAAAATATGTAAAAGTTTACTGTTATTATTAATTAGTGTTAGTTTTCCAGTGAAGGTCAGTGATTTCATAAAATTTGTCCCAGACATAACCGTTTGCCTATAATAGACACAAGATAGGTTTCATCACCTGTTCCAAAAATGCTGTAAAAATCTAGATCTTTATACATGATACTATATATTCAGATCTGGTACTAGAACCTTCTTCTCCAGAGTGTATGAAATATCTGGCATGTTTTTGTTTGATTTACAGGCCTTTCACTGCTTGTGGAATCTGTGGATATTCCTTTATGTTTGAAGAGCTTTGGTTATGTATTTTGAATTATTTTATTTCATCCACTATTACTCCTTGTCACTAGTAGAAAGGAGTGTCATCTCACACTACTCTTTTCTCAAAACTATAAAGCCTCTTTTAGTTTTCTCTTTTGTAAAATAATTCAATATTTATCTTAATATTCTTCGAATGACATAGTGCAAGCCCCAGTAAAATTTCTCTATAAAGGGCCAGGTGGTAGATATCATAGGCTTTGCCTGTATGTTCTTTGTTGCACTACTCAACTCTGCGACTGTACTGCAAAAGCAGCCACAGACAGCATATAAATAAATGGGGGTGACTGATACCAGTAAAATTCATTTACAAAAAGTAAGTGATGTCGTGGATTTGGCTTGGAGATAGTAGTTTTCTGACTCTCGACATTATGCATTTGGTAACACTTTATAGATTCTAAAACGCGTTATACAATAACTAGTTTTTCTGATCTTTCTCTTGAAATGTTCTCTAGTTACCTTAGCTACTTTAATACTTACATCTGCATCACTCACACAATGTGCTATGTCATGCTCTAAATTCACTGCTGGATGAAAAATACTATATGAGTTCTTTTTATTATGCCTCTTAAGGCTTACACAGTATTTTGCATAGAATTAAGATTCACATTGTTATTGATTACTAAGTATTGAACAGAATGTATCAAACAAATACATACATTGTGCCCTAATCCTACGCAACCTCCTGCGAAGCTCTATATCCATTCATGGAAGCCCCAAGTCTTGTTTTTATATCTGTACACCTTTTGAATAACTAAAAGAGGAAAAAGACATCTCAGTAACCATGTGTTTAGGACTGGTTCACCAAGGAGACAACTAAATTTAATCCCTGAAATATTTTAAGACTCGAGCAATATTAAAGTATCCACTTTAGATTTATCCACTTTATCCACTGGTATTAATTGTTCTTGTAATTATTATTGACACGAAGGCAGTGCAGCACCTAATACATCTCTTAAGGCAGAATGGCTCCCTTGCAGTTTAATGTATAGAATTTGTGAGATTTGATACTTCTGTAGAACATACATAAAAGCATTTATTTGCATCTCTCACTTTTTGGTGAGGGTGAGATGGAGAGAATAGTGTCATCTTTTACTTAAGAATCATATGAAATGAGGTTATTTGTTTCCATCATTCCTGATAAAGGATAATATTCTTAAATGAAATCTTCAGGCCTCTGAAAGCATTTGGCTATCTCTCTCTGGACATTACCACATAACATTTTTCTGTATTGGTAAGTGGTGAACATCTCCAATTAATATGGTTTTATGCACTATGTGAGTAACAAATGACTGCCAAAGCAATCCAAGGAAATTTTCCTAATTCTTTTTACTCAAATAATAGTGCATTAGCTAGAAGTTAAATGTTTGTAAGGGAGAATGGAGACCACTCCTAGTAAATAACTATCTTATGGTGAAAAAATTTAAGCAAGAGTTCAGCAAGGTTTACTATTTTAACTTGTCATAGAAATTTTCCTCTGATTAGCATAGACACTTGAGATATGATATTTTCACATTGTGTTGGGTTTGTGTAAACTTTAGTAGTTTTTTTAAGGCCTTTTAAGCCCTATATACATAGACCAATTAATATTGATGATCTTTATTGCAGTTTAAAGAACAGTGGAATTATCAAAGTGTCTACCTGAAAAAATAGCAACAAAGACAAATACTTATTTTAAACTATGAGTCAAATAGATTTAATAGCTATATAATAATGTTCTCCCTTAACAGATAATATTCTTTTTTACATTTTTTGTATTCACTCAAAATTATAAAACACATAGGAAAAAACGTTCATGGTGTGATTACACCAAACACATTTTGGGTACAAGATACTCTAGAAATGTGAAATTAGATACCTACCCTCAGGAAAACAGAAAAGAAATAAGGGACAGCAGGACAAATCCAGGTTTCTTTTCAGTTCACTGCATCATGTTATTTTCCTTTGTATAATGATCCATTAGAAATAAAAATATAATTAAATTTTAAAATTATTCATTTTCTATATATATTACATAATCCAAGTTTGATGGTTATCTAAAAAAGTTACTATTTTTTTTCTTGAACAGAGGTGAAGATGTAGAAGTGGAAGGACTATTTCTCTACACTCGAGGTCCTGGCTGGCCTAAGAATTAAATTGACATACAAGAGACTAACAGGAGAAAATTGAACATGGTTTAATAAGAGGCACACATGGGAGAAAACCAAGAAAACTGAGTAATTCACCAAAATGGCTGACGCCACCACCTTAAATACCATCTTCAGCTAAAGACAAAGCAGGATGTTGGGAGTAGTGGTTTGGGTCTTCAAAGGGGAGTTTACATGGAGATAGAAAAGCAAATGTCTGATAAACAAAGTTTTGCTGAGCCATTTAGAGACAATGTGACCTGAGAGAGAGGACTTTGATAAGAGTGGGCTTAGCAAGGATCCTCCCAGTCTACCATACCCAGAGTTATCTATGGTGATGGCCTGTCCTGAGGACAAGGCTTCTATCTTAAATTCTTTTAGGCAGTTGAGGAGAAGGTCAAAGTTTCCTTCAGAGGCTTTTGTCGTTAAAAATAATAAAGTCAAAGAGACACATTTTGAGGTGGCCAATTCTGATCCCCCACAAATGCATAAAGTTAATTATAGTCTTTAACATAAAAATAAATATCTTTTCTCATTCTTCCTGTGTCCTTCATAAAAATGATGAATAGAAATGACTAGACTTAAAAAAGGTAAAATTTAAAATCTTTGCTAAAAGGCTTCAATAGTCCATGTTTATTTTCCATTTAAAAAATGTAGTTTTGAACAACAGTTTGCATTGAAAAATGTAATCTATAACCATAAACAATATTTTCAATGGTTTGCGTTAGCTTCCTAATGGCAAACTTACATGTAAACAAATAATTTGTGAAATTTCTTTGATGACAAGCAAAAGCATAACAAAAGGGAATCTATCTCAAATAGATTTGCAGGAGTCCAAAATTGGTTGGGGGGAAAACAGTAAAGAAAACAACTACTGAAAAGAGTCAACTGCTTTCTGATATTATAATGCTAAATAGAATAAGTCAAGTTGCTGTCAATGAATATTAACCTCAGAAAATTGGCAAGGGAAAATAAGATAAATAGCAGATATTAATTAAATCACTGCAAATAATAAAATATTAAAGGAAAAATTCAGAAAGAAAAAATAGAGAAAAGATAGCTTTTAAATGAGGCAATTTTATTTAATATACAACTGTTTTACATATCAGCCAGTTTCATAAGTCTGAGAGAAATAAAATGTGAGAAAAATTCACATTTGGATAGAAAAACTTTGTTATTTCATATAAAAAAATCAAAAAGAGAATAGTTGAGCATTTGATCTCCCAAGTCGTGAAAATGAAAGACTGTTCTTGGCAAAACAGTTATAGGGAACTATAGATTATGATATACAGCAAATAGAGGCCAAAGCATAAATGTCAATTCTGCGTCATTCCAAGAGTGAATGAATTATATAACCAAGGGATCTTCTTTCTGTCTCATTTCTTTGGCAACATATTTAAAAATCCAGTTCATCATAAAAATAAGAACACATAACAGAATATTGCTAAATTTTGCCTTTAGACATACAGTCCTTTAAAACACAAGCAGCCACATTTTCATTAACTGTGAATGAGTTATTTCAGTCCAAGCATAAATTCCAGCTGTGAGAGTAACTAAAGTCTTACACTGTGCTGTTTTCTAAACTCAAGTTTAACTTGGAGTTAAGTTTTCCAAAAGCCGATTATCCCTATTATCCTGTGAAGCCTAGACGTTGCATGCGCTTCTGATGATCTGTGTGAGGTTTACAGTTGCTTCAAGAGGTAGGAAGGCATGCTGGAGTTTTAGAATGAGGCGATTGAGGCCAATCTCCGCCTCATGAAGAGAAGAAAAAGCAAGTTATACTGATTTTAGTGCACCTGAAAGAACCAAACCTCCATTGTCTTAAATTGGTTTCTGACCATTTGTCTTTTTTTTTTTTTTTTTTTTTTTTTTAGAATATGTGGTCATTTCTCAAGTCTGAGGCCCTGGACGACTACTTCTTCCTCTCCTCCTTTCCCTTCTCCTCCTTTTTGTCTTCATCGTCTGTTTCCTGCCTCTATTATTTATAGGGCTTCCATTGCTAATTTTTAAAAATCTATCAAAAGACAGGGAAAGTCATTACTTGATAAATAGCTCTTTTTTTAAAAAAAATATTTCTTTTAACGCAAGGATATGTAACAGAGAAGCAGCCATTAATGGCATGGAGTGAAACAAGATGAGTGGTAGATATCAACAGGACAGAACATTTCGGCAGGCACAGACAGAATAAAGACGGTGTAAAACTCACCCTCACACAACTGCACAGCAGAACGGCCAGTCCTTCACAAAGGGCTTCAGAGTGACCTACTTCAACTGAATGACGCTTGCTCCCAGGATAGGAAGCTCTTAGATTATCGCTAGAAGCATCTCCTGTCCGTATTTAATTGTCCTTAAGTAGCATAGCCACATCAACACAATTGTTGCTAACATTTATTATTCCAACAAAATAAATGGAATTTATTTCTTAATCTTTTTTAATTCAGGAATTAATCTTTGCCAATTCTTTCTTCACAATAATTCCCCTTCTTAAAATTAAAGTAGCTCTCAGCCTTATCCTAGATATTATTATCTTCTGATATTACTCAATGATCTTGTAAATGTTCTTTCTGATTCCAGTATTTCCATTTAAAAAAAAAAAACTTATATATTTGGCCTAGAGATTAATCATAATAAAACTGGGTATTGACTATGCCAATTTCTTGCTTGCAAAGTTTTACTGGCTTTCTACCAAACTATAAGAAAATTATTTTTACATACATTTCAGACTCTTGGCAGTCTAACAAATTATATCTACAGCTGTATTCCTCTTTTTCCTATAGACATGTTCTCTGTTCCAACCATTTTTATAAGTAGTTGAGATATTTGTTGGTTGATTAAGTTGCTAGTTGCAAACTAATAGAATTAGAATAATTCCATCAAAATGTCAATACTTTGCCCTTTATTATGAAAAAGTTAGCTACTTTGTAAAATACATATTAATTAAAAGCCAATTAGAAAACTTATGTAAGAATAATAAAACATAAATAAAATGCATTAAAACCAAGTGCCTCTGTTCAGATGAGAATATTCACTGTGATTTAGACACAAATTAAGCAATATTGGCATTACCAGTTGTACGCTTCGTAAATATTAAGTTGATTACTTCCTATGCAACATAATGTAAACAATAGATTTTTTCTGCCTATAATAATGTCAGATATACAAAAAACAGATCAAATAAAAAAATCAAAGATAATTAATCTCCATGACGTATCAACAAGATCAATTCATTAACCCCTCTCCTTGTTAGGGGTGGAATAATGTAGAAACTTGTAGGCCATTGTAAGACCTCTGGCTTTTCCTCTGAAATGGGAGGCCATTGAAGTCTTCTGAGCTGAGTTAGGAGGCTATCACCATAATTCAGGCAAGTGGAAGTGGTAGCTTGGCCCAGGACGGCTGCAGCAGAGATGGTAACAGTTGGAGTCTAATTTGAAGGTAGGAGCCAGACCAGAGGTAGAGTGGGAGAGAAACGGAGTAGGTAAGGATGACGGTAAGGTATTTGGTCTGAGAAACTAGAAGCAAAGAGTTGCCATTTATTGAGAAAAAGAAGATATCCAGAGGAGCAGTTTCCATGGGGGAAATATCAAAAGTTCAGT
Organism: Equus caballus; assembly: GCF_041296265.1. Taxonomy (NCBI): domain Eukaryota; kingdom Metazoa; phylum Chordata; class Mammalia; order Perissodactyla; family Equidae; genus Equus; species Equus caballus. The sequence goes on along the minus strand of NC_091685.1, from coordinate 103,659,861 downwards.
TTGAGTATGTCAAATTTGAGGTGCTTACTATACATAAAAAAAGATAAATTCATTAACTATAATGTATTACATTGAAAAAATGCATAAGGATAAAAAATAGATATAATAAGTAGTTATAAGGATAAAAAAATAATACCATATGCTAAAATTAACAAAATTAATTTTAGGGAAACCTCCAATAGCAAAATGTAAACATTTGAAGGGACAGTTAGTTGCTTAAAATATTATCGGAATGCTCAGAAAATATTATGAGACATTAAAAACTCAGAAAAAGACATTAATTACATGAAATTGCAATGCCAGTAGTAGACCATTGAAGATATAATAACCTATTCATTGCACAATTATGGACAATCAAATTTTCACTTATAAAATTACCTGGAATAAAAAATAAAATTACCTTTAAATTAACAATTGAGTCCTTAATAATCTTTCCTATGTCTTTGATTTGAGGAATTTCACATTGAATAAGCGGAACTCAGAAAATAACAGGCACAATTGTATTCTTTTCTCTTTCCACTTGTTCCAACCTGCTCTATATGGCTCAATGTCTATTCCTCGGTCCTTGGATGAGATCCAAGACAGGTCCTAGGACTTACATCTTCACTCAGATAATGACAACCCTCTACTCACTTCAGGTCATTAAAAAAATTGTAATTATCATTAAATATCTTGTCGCATGAAATAGTCAAAATTTTGCGTTTTATTTAAAAATAATGTCTGTCTCTTTCTGTAGTTCAGAGCTAACTCTGGAAGCCTTTAATGATGAGGAGGAGTGTGGTTGGCTTCTTTTCCATTTTTGTGCTTTATGCTTCTATCCTTCTCCCATGCTAAACATCTTATCTAACTTCTCAAATCAAAGCAGGAAGAGGAAGGAAGATTAAAGAATCAAGATATGTCTCACCTCATTGGTTCTGTGATTAGTTTGATTTGACAGGGATTGAAAACTGATTGTGTTCTGGGATGCTTTTAGAGGCCACTGAGAATCCCCATTATTTGGCCTCTCTGGACAGCTGTTGCCTCTCCTGAGATGTAAATGAATAAGCCCAATCTATTTCTGCTGAATTCTCCTTAGCTCTTCAGGCAGCAGTCATCTAAAAGAATACCGAAGTGAATCTCTCATCGGGTATAATGGAAGTACAGGGCTTTGTCCTGCTATAAATGGGTTTGCAGTTGTTTCCGGACTACAAACCACAGGCCACATCATCCAGCCTGGAGACTGAGATTTCTTACGCATAACTTACATAATAGTCCACTGTGTTTCCCAAACTCTAAAAAACTCCTACTAAACTTCCTAAGGAGTCTCTTTGTAGTAAAGGAGAAGCCAGCCCAATCTTCTCCTATGTGCCAGTGAAGTTCTACTCACGGCACATATTGGTAACATGCCAATAAAATCTTCTTAATCCGATGCTTCTCTCTCAGATGTTCCAACTCATTTTTAATAAACAGGAGATTGTTGGTTACCTAATCATCTCTGATTTGACTCTTGGATCCGTCTTTTTCAAGTCCTGAAGAGGTGATTTAGACCTCATTTGCGAATGCGAGAGTGGTTGACACCTTCCACTTTTCCACCTCAGCAGAAACTGATACAAAGTCCCAATTTAACATCCTGTTACACATATTTGTATCTTCTCTTACTTATCTAGTTACAAATTGATTTTGTTTTTATTCTTTTGCGTTCTATAGAATTGCAGAAATTGACCACAGAATATGACCTTGACTTAAAGGTAGTCAAATAAGAGATTGTTATAAATTTTTCAGAAAGGAAAAAAGAAACTGTAGTGAAAATAATTGAAAGTATGAGGGCATGTAAAGCATGTTGATAAAAATAGTTGATTCTTATGGAAACATTCTGAACCCTAAAAGGATATATATTTAACTTGTAATAATTTTATGGGGTAGAGTTTGTAGAAACTCTAAAATGAGTAATAACTAGACATATGTTCAATTATAATAGAAAATTTGATGCAGCTGAATGTCTTTGTGTAAATATATATATATGTATATTTCACTGGAACGTATACCTGACTTTTATGTCTAAGCAAAAAAAATGTCTTACTGGATTCATATATACCAAAATGGAATCTGAAACATATTTAAAAAATGTCTTATGATTCTACTCTTATATACAAACAAAATTATTTTTTTTATGATTAACTAGTTTTCGTGATGTATTCTGGTAGTTCATTTTTTTTCCCCATTAAGTCTCTGAAAACCACTCTTTAGTCTTAGACTAATACAACACACTCCAGATATGCCACATTGCCTTATTATCTTAATGACTAAATCATAGCAAGTGCATTTAAAAGGAAACTTTCTTAATTTTACTCAAAGAGTATCTGTAATTTTAACACTAATAAATGCTAATAGATTTTAGTCAGGGTTATATATATGGAATGAGTATAAATGCAGAAAATTAATGGAGTATTAATTTTAATATGACAGTAGAAACAAAAAGCCTGAATTTTCTATGATTATTCGTATATAATTTCTATATTTAGTTGGACTGAACACCCAGAGTCAGTATGAATGTCAAGAACAGAAGGTAATTGTGCAGAGAAGAACACAGCAGTTTTTAAGGTAATAGTGTACTGTTACATGATAGAAATGGAATTTCACGTCTATAATAGAAAAGAAAATTTTATCTGGGTTTATAGAAATTTGAAAGCATCTTTTCTACAAAATAATCATATTTGGACATAGCTGTGGGAAATTGCTTTATAGTTAAGGAAAATGGCACAGATTATACAAACTTTGTTATTTCATCATATTGTCCTTTCAGACTGTGATTAATACCTTTTTATAATCAACATTTCACTTGTAGAGTTACATATGCATTTGGATCAAATGAAAATAGTATATACACTAGACTTTAACTTTTAAAAATGAAATCTTAAAAATCATCCCTCCTTCAGGTTGAGCTTTGAATTTGGCAGAGCATACAGTGCTTCATTTATATTTACTGGTAATTATATCAAATGCAATTTTCTTTTATCTTTTGTAATGTTCCTATTCTGGGTGATATTTGGTGCAGGCATATTTTGAAAATTTGAAATGAGAAAAATGAGTGGGTTTTTTCCCAAAGAAAAAGCAGGTAGTTGACTTCACTGAGTCAATCACTACCATGTTAACGAGAACTCTCCATAGAAATTACAGCTAATCATATATTTGGGTTCTATCATTATATTATTACAACATTACACTATATACCATATATTGTGCATGATAGCTTATTCTGTCTAAAGTAGTGTGAAGGTTCCACTAAACCACCGCCATCCCTCTACATGGAGCACATGTCAGAAGACAAAGAAAGAAAATTTCCTGCTCCAACGAGTTCCAACCTCAGTTATCTGAGGCTAGAACTAAGACCTGCTGATGAGATAAAAGGGAAGGCATTCAAAAATCCAGTAAGATTTGTTACGTTTTGAGCAGATATTCATGAGACTTATAATTAAAAATAAAGAATAAAAGAAAAAAAAGCTCAAGTATTGACTTTTTATAAGGCCATGGCCACCACAAACCAAAGGACCTGTTTATCATTAAGGATGGACACAAAGAAAGCACTGACTATATTATTTTTTATTAAATCTCTTACAATTTAGGACTTTCTTGAGTGGCGATAATTTGATAAAACACAAGGAGATTCTGCAATGATGGAATAATATGGGGGGGGGGTGGAATCAGAGGTTGGGGGAGTTCCTGGATCGCTTCCTATTCCAAGATAGAATAATGCATACGGCTTATTAGCAAATATATTATGTACACATATTTGTGCAAAAGGCAATTCTTTGATATATATTTTGTAGGAAAACAATAGATTAAATTATATTTTAGCATTTTGTAATGATATTTTTTAAAGACTGGAGTGATAGCTTTAAACAGATAGCTAAATATTTAAAGTTAAAAATGAATTATGATCACAGCTCGACGGTGAAAAATTCTGTTTGATTAAAAAAAGCAGAGAATGGCAAATGAGATAGAGTTCAGAATGTGAACCTTAAATTTTCCTCATTGAGAAAGGCTAAAGATTTGATTGACTATTTTCCTGAAAGTGTGATATCTCATCCGTGTGTCTAAAAAATCTCTCTGAACAGCAATTCAACATGTCTTAGATGTGAACACTCGGAAACTTTTAAAACAACTGTGATTCAGGTTTCTAGCATGTGATCAGTCTGGATATACAAGGCTGACTGTATTTTGATGCAATGCTATCTCAAAATCTAAAGACAGGAAATGGAAAGTAAAATATCAATATCACGTAATTAATGCACATGTCAGATTTAATATGATGATGCTGTATGGGAATTTCTGGTTCTGTAAAACCTTTCCATGTTTAATTATAATTTGAACCTTTAAAATGCTTTTATTTTCTTTTTTTCAGGCTATAGAAAAGCTATTTTAGTGTAAACTGTCTTCTAATACCAAGTAGATAATTTAGAACATAGTGATCTGCACTATTATTGTATATGTTACAATTCATCAGATAAATTGGGGAAAGATAACACATATATATGTATCCATGTTCTTACACATATTGGACTATATACTTCACATACATTTACATAAATGTGTACATGTATCTATCTGTATATATCTATAGATATATATGTGTATACATGTAATACTTGCCATTTATTCTGGAAATTTAAAAGATTACTCACTAAATGTATTATCTTTAAAAAATCCAGCTCTCCAAATTCCAATAAACTTTTAATGATACAAGTAGAAAATATTTTATTTTCATTTATCAATATAGCAACTTTTCCTTAATACATGTAATGATTACAAAGTTATTAAGATAGCTGAGAGAAAAACTTTGAAAGATAAATTGAGGTCAAAATATAAGTGTAAATTTTTAATAATAAAAATAAAAGAAAAGCCAAAAAAGATACAGCCTGGGAATGAAAATACACAAGAATAAGAAAATATCATGTTAGTAAAAGCCCTAGCTATAGTTTAACATGAACTATATGTAAGGTGAAAATCTCACAGGGCATAATCATATGGCAGTACATATATAAATATGCACATGTATATGACCCAGTTTTATTTTCTTTTAAAAGGAAAGTCAGTACATTGCGGGAGGTGTTGGTTTAAGTGATATATATATCTTGGAAATATTAGTAATTTTTTACTGTGGGTAAGTTGGTGACTGTTGAAAAAGATCCATGGAGAACTGGGAACACAGAAAGAAAATGATGATTTCCTGGTATCAGAAAACTTCACACTTCTCCCACTAAATTAAGGATTACCAACGTATTTCAAAATAAAAATCAGTCTAACACACAGGTTACTGGAAGTTCGAAGTTGATCTTTTTCTTGACTGTTGCTTGGGATAATTTAAAAGATATATAAAATTTGAAATAGGGAATTATATATGTCATTTCCCATCCAGAAGATAAAGATCAAGACTATATAAACCCTTCAGGGAAAATATATAGAAGCTTAGTTTCAAATCTAACAAATTAACTATATCCAAGTTATAAAAAAATAGGTAAGGAAGCATTCTAAGCCATCAGGGAATGTAGGGCTTCACTGGGGAGTGTAATCTCAAAGAGATGTGGGGTGTTAGAAAGCTCTATTTCATAGTAAAAAGGCAATCTCCAAGGGGAAGAGAATGAAAGCAATCAAAAGGATATTGGAAGGGCAATTTTGAGATCTCCTTTGCCTCTTAATTCAGGCGGTAGAGCTCACCCCATTAAATACATGTCTCATTTGCATCTTTATAGTTATCCCCAAAACAGATGAAGGTGACCAAAAATAATTTTTTAGTAGTAGAGAAAAAGGCATAATGTATAAAAATAAAATATAAAAAATATGATAGTAGTAGACAGGAATTATTTTTTGATATATGGAATCCTGTAAAGATTTTTAAAAAAGAAAAAAGACTATTTGTTGATCAAAGGAAGTAAGGTCAGCAAAGACCACTAGAAGACTGAGCAGTGTGGTCAGGAGAAAGAGAAGCTCAGGGATGCCTATGGGAAAAGTTCTTTGGGGAACTCATGAATGACAAATTCACTTAAGGGAAACCTAAATGTGCATGTTATATGAAGAAAAACTCCATAAAGTGGAGAGCCAGAAGAGTGTAATCAATGCAGCTTGAATAGAAAAGAAGATGAGTCCCAATATTTGAGTGTTCAATAATGAAAAGCATTTTCAAGCGTTTAGTGTGAGTTTAATGGGTTGCTAAATACTATGAGACCCAGTAATTATTTGTTTCTCTGTCAGTTTATTCCAAGTATTAATCGTTTCATGATCCATCTGTTTCCATTCTTCTCTACTCCTCTCATTTTAATCCAGTCTTTTCTAATGTAGAAACGATCACTCTAGTGCAACAGGAAAAATTACAGATGCATTTTGAAGAACTCATTGTCTTCTCCCAAAGACTTGATAAGATGCAAGTGGGGAAAGGTAAAGAAAGGTGCACAGGTGATGGAACTTGAGACCAAAAAATTGTGATGCACAGAGCTCTGCATGTGGGAATTAACAGAAGGACCTTCTATCCCAGAGATGAGGAAAAATCGTTGATAGAAATCCCCAAGCCATTTAGAACACTGTACTGCATATTTCTTTAAATAAAATAGTGTCGCTCTGGTTGGAACACTTTCAGATCTCCTGAAAAACAACCAGGACATTTGGATACCTGCTATGGTTTTATGCAGGCAAGGAAACACTTATTGGTGTCCAGGGTAGAACTGAATGGTATGTGAATGTCCTAGAAACCTAGAAAGATTACATTTCTCTGCACTCATAATGAATGTAGGTGATCTACGGATTTTTAAAAATAGATAATATTTTCTGTTAAGTAATAATCTTAATATGTTAACGCTCCTGAATATTATCTTTGGAGAAAATTTCTTCCATTAAATTAGGCATACCATGGTGCTGGGAAGGGAGAAACATGCCAAATAAAATAATAGTGAGCAGAAATATACCTTTAAAATGTGTATTTACAGTTTTTAAGTTAAAAAAATGGTACAAAATAAACTTGTGAGAAGTTTTGACTAGGAGAAAATTCTGATAGAAGCTAAGTCAACAGTAAATGAACAATTTGTATGAAATCTTAATTACCTTGTAATATCAAGAATAGTTTTGGGTATCAGGTTAATTGGGTAGTAGAGTGATGTGCTGTACAGATGTAGAGATGTATCTTAATTATGAAGTGTTTATGGTTCAATCTAACAATACAGTGTCACAAATGAGACTAAAAATGGATGCATAATTACTATGTGTAATGTGCCTTTGAGTCACAAAATTCATATTTATATTAGTGTTATGATCTCACAATATGGAAAAGAGAATTGAAATTTTATGTCATGTGTGTTGCTCTTCCCAATACCATTAGCAATGACCAAAAGAGCACATATTTCTGTGTGCAATGCATCCATCTCAGTCAGTTCTGACTGCTATGACAAAGTACCATAAACTAGGTGGTTTATAAACAACAGAAATCTATTTCTCATAGTTCTAGAGGCTGGAAGTCCGAGATCAGGGTGCCAGGATGGTCAGGATCTGGTGAGAACTCTCTTCGGGGATCATAGATGGACAGCTTCTTGTTCTATCCTCACATGGTGTAGAGCAGAGACGGAGGAAGCAAGATCTCTTATGATTTCTATAAAGGCAATAGTCACACTCATGAGCGCTCCACCCTCATGACCTCATCAATTCTAATTACCTACCAAAGGCCCTACCTCCTAATATCATCACATCAGAGAGTAGGGTTTCAACATATGAACTGGAGGCCAGGACACTAATACTCAGTCCCTAACAGCATCCCTCCATGCCCTCATAATGGTGACCCATCTCTCATGGTCATGAGAGATGAGTATTTATAATTCAATAATCTAATCCCCCTCAAAAATAGGGATTTTTTGAGGTAGGCTTCTTGCAACAGAAAGAAAAATAGTTGGCTGTATCAGTTTAAGAAATCACCTTAAATGGCGTCTACTGAGATGTACACTTTCCTGGATGCTTGCTAATTATCACTCTTACAAATATTTGGACCAAGTTGAATGTTTATTAACAAACTGGGCACATATATGATATAGTCTATAATTTATGGAATAGAATGAATACATTCTAAAGTATGGACTATTCATTGTCAAGGCACCTAGTATTGAAGAGAATTACATTTTCTATAACAATCAGGGCCTCTTAAAGAATAGCATATCTAAATCCACATTTTTTACACCCGAAAACAAAGAGGCATTCACTAATTCTCTTTTTTTTCCCTCAACAAATATGTATTTTGGGCATTCTTAGTGTGGGTATTGTGCAAGTTAATGGCTATGAAGAAATGAAGACATAGAAAGGGTCCTCAAAGTACTTACAGCCCATGAATTGGGGATAGGATAAAGGAAGTAAATAGATTAAAAAATATAATATGTTAAGTTAAATGAACTACCAATTCTAATCCTAATAGCTTTCTCTCCCTTTTCACTGTCTAGGTCTTTTGGTACCAGGTTTCAAATTTCAAATAATTGAATACATAGAAACATGATAAAGTCCCCAGAAAAGCAAGGCTTCTCTTCCTCTCTTCCAACATATGTCACAACCATAGCACCCTTTTGTTAAAAAGTATAGGCATTATCATAGTTGAAATTATTGTACTTATTTTTCCTCTCACTTGATTTCCAAACCAGATCATGTAACAGAGGATGAGCAGGGAAGATTTTGCCTATTTTGTTCATTGTTCAAGATTATGTCTATTTTGTTCACTATTTTATTCATTGTCTGACCCATAAGAGGTCCTCAATAAATAATTCTTGAATGAATGAATGTCTTTTAATAGCTGGTTGTACAATATATTACTTTTTTTTTCTTTGAGGAAGATTAGCCCTGAGCTAACATCTGCCGCCAATCCTTCTCTTTTTGCTGAGGAGGACTGGCCCTGAGCTAACATGCATGCCCATGTTCCTCTACTTTATGTGTGGGACGCCTACCACAGCATGGCTTTCCAAGTGGTACCATGTCTGCATCTGGGATCCGAACCGGCAAACCCGGGCTGCCGAAGAACTTGTGAACTTAACCACCACTGCGCCACCAGGCCAGCCCCTACAATGTATCTCTTTCATTACATTTTCAAGTCCCCTGAAATCCCTTTGATGATGATTTGTATCCTTATTTTCTCTTTTAAGGCTCCCCCAGTGAAATATAGGCACTTTGCCTACTGACATAATAGACTATCTTAGGAGACAAAGTACTCTAAATATTATAACTTTAGTAAGTTTAATTTTCCAGTCTGATGATTATATAACTTTTCAACCATCTTGAAAGGAGTAGAATTTCAAAAAATAGAGTCAATTATCCAATTTCCAAAATATTATTAAAATTTCCCTACTCCATCTGAATAAAGTTAAAACTAGTTTTATACTCTTACATAAAATCAATTAGTAATCACGTGTAACTCTACTAAACTTTTTATTAATGGAAACATGCCACCCATCAGAACAGTATCATTTCAGACTTTTAAATTAACATTATTAATATTTCAAATAATTGCTTAGAGATGAGTATTTATAATTCAATAATCTAACATTTCAAGTATGCATAATAAAGTGTTTGATTTAATAGATATGGTAGCACACTGTATTTAGCATGATAATTGTGTTTGATTTTCTAAGTGGAAGAGATATATGTATTTGTACCCCAAATGATAAGTGGTGCTTAGTCACTGTGTTAGTCAAATTCCAAAGGCCAGAGGGATTTACTCTTTTTTATATATGTACTTAATTTTCATTTTATGCTAGTAGAAGTTATGTGCATTTAAAATGAGTTAATTAAATTCTAAAAGTCCAATTTAATCCTGAATGGAGTATGATATATGTTTCCAGGAAAGGAGGAATTAATCAAAATGCCTAATTTTAATTTATCAAAAATAATTTACATGCATTGGAAATAATAAGAAAATGTTGTAATCTCTGCATGCCACTACTGAAAGATCCTTAAATATACCCTATTTTTATATAAATTAAAAGCTGTGTGAATCAGTTGTTTCTTTTCATTCATCTTATTAAATTAAGAAAAAGTATAAAACACCTCAATCAACCTTCAAATTATTACCATAAAGAAAGCGAACTCTGGTGATGATATGCATAGTTACTCCCTTCATATTAATTTTGCTTTTTCTTTAAAGTGTGCCCACTTGACAAATCAAGAACATTTTACACTCAGATAAGTAACGTATATTTACATTGAAAATACAATTCTTTCCATTAAAAGATTTAGATTTATAGTACTGAATTAATTACAAACCTGGTTTGAATTTTAAATCTTACTCAAAGCTAAGGATAAAATGTCCACTACCCTTTGATTCTTCTCAATATATAGCACCTATTACTACAAGATAAAGAGAGAAAAAATATATAGAACCTTATTCTTGGATTTTTATAGAAGTGAATTATACCTGTTTCTCAAAAATAAGGTGAAATATTAATACTCTGAAGTAACTGATTTTCCATTACTCTCAGTCTTGAATATGTATATTGATTTTATGAGATTTGGATGTGGTTTGTTTTATAAATATTTTCATCATCGTTAACATAATCAATCATGTATAAGAAAATTTGTTTCATATTTGTGCTCTTCTTTAAACAATATGTCAAATGTAGCTTAACACAATTTATCTTTTAAATTCTTTATAGGAAACATAGATTTGTAGATTAAACATTATATTTTATGATTTTTTTGAATTAATAGAATATACTAATTGTAGAAAAGATACAATATATACATATGCAAAGTGAAAAAAATTAGTTGTAATTGCATGCTATGATAGAAACATTGGCAGTACCCTGGTGCAAAATATTTCCATATGGAATTCTACATGTGAGTGAACATATATTTTTTCTATATAATAATTAGATTTTGATTCTCAGATATTTTTGCACTCTGATTTGCTTAGTTCAACTCATTCCGTGTTTTGTCCATCCTTTCTTTCCTTTAATGGAGTTCAGTGAGGTGTGGGGAGTACTTTGTTTGCTGAGTGCTAAATGTATGCCAATCCTGCTCTAGGAGCGGCAGATACGGCGGCGAATGGAGGCAACAAAGCCTCTGGCCTTGAGAAGTTTATGTTGTAATGAGGCAGAGTGAGAAGAAGCACACACATAAAGAAATGGTAAAAATTAAAAAAACATCAAATAGTAAGAAGAGCTATGCAGTGCAAAATATGGAACACCGTACAATGTTCAATAGGATGGTGAAAGGAGATCTTTCAGATAAGGTGATGTTGAAGTAGAAACATAAATAAAATGTAGAATCCATTGGAATATCTGAGGTAAAACTGTTCCAAATAAAGACAAGAACAAATTCAAAGGTTCTGCCGTGAGAACATGCTTACCACATTTTACGTAAAGTAAATAAGAGGACCAGCATGGGAGGAACAGCCACAAGACGTAGATTGGAGAGGTGTCCAGGGACCAGAATATGCCCATTTTTGTGGCCCTATGTAAGTTCTTGAATTTTACCATAAATTTGATGAGAATGCATTGATAAGGTTTTGATACATTGTGAATGAAATAAACTGCGGGTTGCTAGCCTATCGCCTCATCCTGCCTACCTCAAGGAAATGACCCTGAACTGGCGATGACAAGCTCCTTGCTTTATCTCTATAACAGTGCTGTACGATAGAAACATAGAGAGGCAAGTGTATAATGTTTCTACTAGCCAGAATAGGTGAAACTATTTAAAAGTATTATCCATTTAGCCCCATATATCCAAAATATTATTTCAACATTTTACATAGATGGCATATTCTATATTCATGTTATAAATCTGTGATCCATCTACTATTTAATTACAAAGCGTTTGACACATCTTGCCTTAGCAAAATTTTAAAAACTATACGTAAAAATTCATGTATTAATTCAACAGTTCAAAAGGTTAGTTCTATTTTGCATTTTACCCATATAATCTTTGTAATAATATAATTCTGTCATTTAAAATATTCTATTTAAAACTACTTTTTAGATTTCAAAAATATCTTCTGTAGTAATTAAGCATATTTTTTGTGAAATGGTTTCTGGCAATGTTATTTTTCAGAATGTGACTATATATATAGCTATAATTGCGTGAGTTTAAAGTTGGTTTTCTGATGTATTATATACTCACTTCTAATAAATATATAAATAATTCTATGATAATGTGGCTGCTGAATTACTTATCTAAAAGGCTCATGTTAATAGTAAATAAAAGCATTTAAGGAATTTTTCATGTTTTTGCACTTGCCATTCCAACTGTTTTTATTCTATAAACCTACCTCGCTAGTCCTTTGTATCCGATACTAAGCTTTGATATCAGGGGTTCAGTTTGTACTTACAGCACATCGCAATTCAGACCTGATGTATGTCAAGTAGTGTTCAAGAGCTGTATCTGGCTAACAGCTATGATATTGGACAAGCCACCCTTAATATTTTATAAAACATGTATGTTTTTCTAAAAATATGTATATGTTTTGTTTTGCATGTATGTTTTTGAGCTTTATAAAAGTAGCAATAAGGGGCCGGCCCGGTGGTGCAGTGGTTAAGTGCACACGTTCCCCTCCAGCGGCCCAGGGTTTGCCGGCCAGGATCCCAGGTGTGGACATGGCACCACTTGGAAAGCCATGCTGTGGCAGGCGTGCTACATATAAAATAGAGGAAAATGGGCACGGATGTTAGCTCAGGGCCAGTCTTCCTTGTCAAAAAGAGGAGGATTGGCAGCAGATGTTAGCTCAGGGCTAATCTTCCTCAAAAATAATTTTTTTTAAAAGTGGCAATAAATTCAATGGTTTTTAAAAATTTTAGGGCTTGTAATTTATTTCTGAAGGAGCATAGTATTGACACATTGCTGGACTGAGAATATTATATATTATTCAAATGATAAAAATCAACAAAAGATAGAACCTTGGTTGTCTTGGTGTTTTCCTGAAGTTGGGCATGAGGTGCATGGGTGTTTATTGGGCTCCATGCCTCTTAACTCTCACATCCATTACCTATTGTGTAAAATATTGCATAATAAAAACAGAAACGTAAGTAAAATGAAGCAGGAACCACAGAAAAAAATTCTTCGTAATGATGTTAGTGGCAGAGACAGCAGCTTCTATAACCTTGTCTTAAGGACATCAGTGCCATACACAACTTCATTGCCCACTACAGTGGCATTGGTGGCACCATGAGTGGTATCTCAGGGCCTGCAGTGCCAGCAGGAGCGCCTTCAGAGGACAAGTTCTGAGGTCAGAGAGTGCCTGTGATCACCAAACCTGGTTATACAGCCATGCCAGTGGTTCTTTAAATGGTTAAATATCCTCTCAACAGATTTGTTTTCTTCTGGTGTCTTTTTTTTTTTTTTTGAGGAAGATTGGCCCTGAGCTAATATCTGTTGCCAATCTTCCTCTTTGCTTTAGGAAGATTGTTGCTGAGCTAACATCTATGCCAATCTTCCTCTATTTTGTGTGGGATGCTGCCACAGCATGGCTTGATGAGTGGTGCTATGTCCATGCCCAGGAGCCGAACCTGAAAACCCTGGGGTGCCAAAGCGGAGCATGCAAACTCAACCACTACACAACCAGGCTGGCCCTCATTTCCTGTCTTTTTGTTTTGTTTTCTTCTTCTCCCTGAAGGTTGAATATTCCAGTTGTAGGTCCTTCTGGCTCTGCTATGTGGGACAGTGCCTCAGCATGACTTGATGAGCAGTGCTAGGTCAAAGCCCAGGATCCAAACTAGTGAAACCCTGGGCCGCTGAAGCAGAGCACACAAACTCAAACACTTGGCCATGGGGCCAGCCCACCGTGTCTTTTTAAAAGGAGAATTTTAAAACTTCTATATGTTTGCTAACTAAAGAAAATACACCAATAATAACAGTGGGACTAAGAAAAAGGATAAGAGAAATATGTTGAACACGATCAAAACATTACATGCAAAATTTATGGAACACAGGTGAAAAAAAATCAGCGTAAGCTAAAACACTTAAAATAGCTTAAAACTTAAAATAGCTCAGTAAGCATTAAATAAATTTAAAAGTAAGCAGCACTATTGAAGAGATATCCTGTTTTATCTGGTATTAAGGTGAGTTCTGACAAACATCCAAAAGGATTTAACCCTTATATTGTGGAGATTTTTTAAGAAAATAGATGAAAAAGGGAAAAACACTCAATTATTAGGCTCATAGAGTCTTGCTATCAATACAGAATAAGGAAAGTAGAAAGGGAATTATTGTTAAATTTTATCTATTTTTGAACATAAATGCAACATTTCTAAGCTAATCGCCTAACTACTATCAACAGTAAATTTAAAAACAACATGTCAGAATCAGTCAGTATACATTCCAGTGGGCAATCAGGGCTCAAAATCATTAATATAATTAATTAAGTGGACCACAGTGTGCCCAGACATCTGCTCACTTTATTCTGGGTGTGTCTGTGAGGGTGTTTCTGGATGAGATTAACATTTGAACCAGTAGACTGAGTAAAGCTGATTGCCCTCCCTGATGTGGGTGGGCCTCCTCCAATCAGTTGAAGGCAAGAGCAGAACGAAAGAGCAGAAAAAAGCTGACTTTCTCACCTGTGGGAAGGAATTGCCTTCTGAATCTCTGTCTTTGAGCTGGGACATAGATTCTTTCTTGCCTTCAGACTCAAACTGAAGCATTGGTTCCTCCCGAGTCTTAAGCCTTCCAGCCTTCGGACTGGAACTACACCATCAGATCTCCTGGGTCTTCAGCTTCCTGACTGCCAATCTCAGAATTTTTCAGCCTTCATAATTGCGTGAGCCAATCCCTTACAATCTCCCTCTCTTTCTCTCTCTCTCTCTCTACATCCTATTGGTTCTGTTTCTCTGGAGAACTCTGACTAATACAGCTGGTATTGGTCATACTAATATAACATTACATCATATATGTCACTTATCAGTATTTTTATATGTATAGATAATGAATCACTATATTTTCTTTTTCTACTTTCCTAAATCACTCTCCTCACTTCCTAATCTTTATTTCTGTGATCGCCTCTCAGTTAAACCATCTGTATCTAAGACTTTATTGCAAGTTCTGTTTTCAAGGAAATTCAAAGTTGAGAGTTGTTATCAGGAGTGCTCATAGGAAGCACATTCATGGAATGTCTGGAAGAAGAGTCATCACGGGCTGGATGGCAAGAAAGGGCACATGCTGACGTCAGGTGAGCCAGAAATAAACTCTGTTCCATTGCAGGATCTCAACAACTAATTTCCCCTGTGGTAGATTAGAACTAAGTACAAGTGAAAGGGAAAGGCCTGGGCTGTGGCGAAATTGTAGCACTGCGTTTCTTGAGCTGTGGACCGAGCCTGGACTCACGGTGTCAGCTTTCCAAGAATTTTGTGCCAAATGATATAGTTAGTATGTTCATTTCAGACCTACTGAATCAGAAACTCTAAGTGTTAGGGCCCAGAAACCTGTGTTTTAATAAGTCCTCCAGGGAAACTAATGCTTAACTGTTTGAGAATTAATGCTCTAACACATAAATTATTTGGGAGCAATAATAATCATAAGGATTGTAGACTCAGTGGCATTTTTTAATGCTGCATATTCCTTGAAGAAAGAATGACAGCCTCAGGTTAGTTAACTCTCAACTCTGGGCATGTCATAAAAAGAAAGTTATCTATGGCTAGATTTGTGTGTCTAAAAGTCAGTGCCCCAATCGGAATTGTGGGAGTCTCAGAGACCCAAAAGGAGGACATTTGGATGAATGCACATGAGAACGTTTAACCCCAGATTGTCTTCAAACCTCTGAGCCAGCGTATGTGGCCCAGCTCCATTTGGGAGAGAAGTTCTTTGTCTGGACATCATGCCAAAGAAAAAAAAAAAGAAAAAGAAAAGAAAGAAAGAGAAACAAACAAAAAAATATCATCTTATATGGATACTTTACAATGTGATGATAATTGTCCTCCTCAATACCCACTTTCTCGTCCTCTAATTGTTTTGATACCACCAACAAGGGTGAAGGCTCAGAATAGTTTGAGTCGAGGAAAATAGTAATTTCTCTAGGAAGAAATAACTTATTCGTCACATTAATTGCAGAATCTGACTAATAACACATATGGGAGTGGATCTAGAGGGCATTGAACCAGGCAGTAGACTACAGAAGAATAGAGGAGATTATTCAAATGGCAGCAGAACATGGGACTTAAGGTCCAGGCAAGAATAACATTAAACAGTCATAATACTCTGGTGGGATGGTTCTTTGAAGCTTTGACATGTCAGTGGCCAAAAGTCATGAAGTCGAGATGCTTGTCAAGTATGAGAAAGACTTGAGAATTCACAGGGATGTGGTATGTTCCAAATGAATTTATTACATAAAACCAGGGAATGTACAAACTGATGATGTTCCCCAGGACAGCTAAGAAGACACTCACTTTCTTAGTGCAAAAAAGGATATCTATTGAGGATGCACCGACAGCTTTGAGTAGCTAAGTGGTCAATTTCCTCAGAAGACCAGAATTGACATTGACCCCACTCAACTGGGCTTTTTTGGTTAATGAGAATGAGAGGATTCTTGAATAGCTAAGGCCAGATAGTGACATTTAAACATAAAATACGAGCCAGAAATAATTACTGGACTGGCAGTAAAGACTAAGTTGCAGCCAAAGTCCCTGTGTCTATAGTGATCTGCAGTGATGGCTCATAAACTAGTGTTCCTAGGAGTGAGAAAAGTAGTGGGTGACCTGGTTGTTGTTTGACTTTTATTTTATTTTATTTTTGATAAGAGTGTCTCACTCTTTTTTTTTTTTTTTTTTTTTTGGTGAGGAAGATTGGCCCCGAGCTAACATCTGTTAACAATCTTCTTCTTTTTATTTTTTTTCCTCCCCAAAGCCCCAGTACATAGTTGTATATCTTAGTTGTAGGTCATTCTAGTTCTTTTATGTGGGATGCCACCACGGCATGTCTTGATGAGTGGTGTGTAGGTCCGCGCCCAGGATCTGAACTGGTAAACCCTGGCAGCCGAAGCAGAGCATGTGAATTTAAACGCTCGGCCATGGGGCAGGCCCTCATTGTTTGACTTTTAGAATAGGAGAATTAAATCAAAATCTGGTGAGTAGAAGGCTCAAGTCAGCTGTCAAAATGGAAAATTATGATTCTTCGCCGAGTTTCTAGATCTGAGCAGTGCTTAAGGCCACAGCCCATACATCGGAATGGAGGCAAGGTTTCCTTAAGAATGACCCTGAAACACCACGACAAATAAGGACAGGAAATATTTTTCCAGTTCTTCCAAAAGGATTTGTGGTTATTTATGAGAGTAACTTACATGGTGGGAGTGCGCGGAAGAAACCCCTAGACCTCTTGAAATATGTAGAGCAGAAGCTCTGAGATGACACTGATGCTTGGGGATCAGTGATGGACTTCATTGTAGGAAAAAGCGTATGAATGTAAACCAGATGATAAATGAAGTCGTAGCCTACCGTGGCATTTCAGCATCTAAAATCTCCACAAACTCTCCCTTATTTCATTCCTTGATTCCCAAGTAGCTAATTAGGAGAGAGACATTTAGTAATTGACGGAACTCTCACTTTGCTGAAGAGCTATGAATAAAAGGAAGAGTGAAATCGGACACCTCTGAAACTAAGCACCCCCCCCCCCATCCTCTGCACCTTTAAAGACTTAAGGATATTTAAGTAATGAAGTCCAACATGTCCACATTTATTTTATATTATTTTTATTTATTTATTTTTTTGAGGAAGATTAGCCCTGAGCTAACATCTGCTGCCAGTCCTCCTCTTTTTGCTGAGGAAGACTGGCCCTGAGCTAACATCCGTGCCCATCTTCCTCTACTTTATATGTGGGATGCCTACCACAGCATGGCTTGCCAAGCGGTGCCATGTCCACACCTGGGATCCGAACCAGTGGACCCTGGGCCACGGAAGCAGAAGTTGTGCACTTAACTGCTGTGCAACTGGGCCAGCCTCATAATATTAGGTCTGTCTTTTTTACTTTTCTTTTTTTTGAGGGCGATTAGCACTGAGCTAACATCCACCACCAATCCTCCTCTTTGTTCTGAGGAGGATTGGCCTTGAGCTAAAATCCATGCCCATCTTCCTCCACTTTGTATGTAGGACGCCTGCCACAGCATGGCTTGACAAGCAGTGCTAGGTCTGCACCCAGGATCCAAACTGGGGAACCCCAAGCCACCACAGCAGAACATGTGAACTTAACCACTGTGCCACTGCACCAGCCCCCACATTTATTTTAGATTCTCACTCCCATCTAAAGTGGCAACTGATGCCAGAAAACTTAACCAAATAGAGCCCCAATTATAACTCAACCAAGCAGTGCTTCTCATCACAGCTTTTGCAGTATCTACACTAGGGGAAAAATACAGCGTTTGGAAATTTTTATGAGGTTATTGATCTGGAAAATGCGTTAGTTTCAATCCTTATCTGCAAAGGAGATAAAAATCTGTTCCTTCGCACACAAGGACAGCAATTTACATGATCTGTTTTGCAGCAGAGTTATGTTAACTGTCTTGCTCTGTCACAATATAGTTCAAAAAGACCTTGATCATCTTGACATTCCACATAGCTCACACTAGCCCACTGTATTGATGCATGACATCATGTTAATTATACCTAAAGAACAGGAAGTAACGAGTACACTAGATGCCCAAATGAGAAGCATGCATGCTAGGAATGAAAGAAACCCTGCAAAGATTCAGCTGTCTCACACTGAAATTTTGAAGAGTTCAGTGATTTGGGCTATGCCACGAAATTCTATTAAGGCAAAGCACAAGGTACTGAGTGTTGCATCTTCCATCACACTGAACGAGGCAGAGGTTATGGCAACTTCTTTGGATTTCAGAGACAGCACGCATTCTCTCAGAAGGCTGCGGTGATGGATAATTTTATGTGTCAGCTTGACTGGGTCATGGGGTGCCCAGATAACTGGTTAAGCGTTATTTTTGGGTGTGTTTGTTAGGGTGTCTCTGGATGAGATTAACATTTTAATGGGCAGACTGAGTAAAGCTGATGGTCCTCCACCAATGCGGGCGGGCATCTTCCAATCCATGCAGAGCCTGAATAGAATCAAAAGGTGGAAGAAGGGAGAATTCACTGTCCTTGTCTGACTGCCTGAGCAAGAGCATTGGTCCTCTCCTGCTCTCAGACCCGGACTTACATCATCAGAGTTCCTGGTTCTCAGGCCTTCAGACCCGGGCTGGAACTATACCACGGGCTTTCCTGCATTTCTGCCTTGTGGATGGCAGATTGTAGGACCTCCCATCTGTAGCGAAGGACTTACCCATTCCGGTAAGAAAACCTCTTACTCGATCTTTTCCCACCAGGACACTGTGGGCTGTTACTTGCCTTGAATTGGAAAATGGTTTGCATTTACACCTATAAATTTACTGATCCTTTTAATTTATATAAGGTTTTGGTACACAGTTCTCAATTCTTTAAGAGATGACAACAAATTTTGGGTCTCTACTGTCATATGAGAACATTAGGCCCCAGTGATGCATTATTGTGTGAGGAAAATAACAGTGCTTCAGGAAAAAAAAAAATCTTATAAGTATCTTTCTCTCTCCCTGTGTGTGTGTGTGAGATCTATCTATCTATCTATCTATCTATCTATCTATCTATCTATCTCCTATAGGTTCTGTTTCTATAACAGATCTAGGTCGTGGTGCACGCTGTCCTGTCGCTTGGGCCATATGACCTCTCAGATATATAATAGTTCTAGAGTCAGGCGTCTTAGTGTTTTCCCTAAATATCTACTTTAGTTCTTCAAATCTCTATTGTTTGCATTTAAGTAGAGATTAACTTATACTGTGATAAGATCCCATGTGTCTACTTAGAAAGTGAATGGCTAATGTTGAAGCTTGCACATTTCACGTTCTGCCTCACGAATTCTGTGTTACCCCCATAGCAGAACTCGCCAATAGTTTTTTGACTCACTATCAGAAGACAGTGCTTCTTTAACAATGGATCAGGTGTACTTTCCCAGAAAAAACAAAGTATGTCGAATGTAAAATTCCTTGATTTTATATAATTTCCTGAAATTTTCTTTCTTTTTGAGGAAGATTAGCCCTGAGCTAACATCTGCTGCCAATCCTCCTCTTTTTGCTGAGGAAGCCTGGCCCTAAGCTAACATCCGTGCCCATCTTCCTCTACTTTATATATGGGACGCCTACCACAGCATGGCTTTTGCCAAGCAGTGCCATGTCCGCACCCTGGATCCGAACTGGAGTACCCTGGACCACGAAAGCAGAACATGCGAACTTAACCACAGCGCCACAGGGCCCGCCCAATTTCCTGAAATTTTTATCTGAACATTATTTGATTTGGGATATTTTGCAGGATCAGGCAGTGAGGATTATTTACTTTTAGGTATATTACGTGTTTTGACACAGAAAGTTGTCCATGATACTAAGAAAATAAGCATAATGGATAATAGATTGACAAAAAATTACATAATAGTTATTATGTACTAGGCCCTGGTCTGAGTGCTGTATATATGTATATATACACACACATACACACAGACATATATTATATAATACATGTAATATGTATATAATACATATATAATATAATATATAAATTATATTATCTATATATAATATAATGTATGTATAATATATAGTAGATACAATACATATAATATATAAATTATATTATCTATATATAATATAATGTATGTATAATATATAGTAGATACAATACAAATAATATACAATATAAACATTGCATATAATTATAATAAATATAAATTGTATATATTTCAAAGTTATAAGGTAATTATTATATCTCATTTTACAGATGAAAAAAGTGGGAGAGCTATGATTTAAAACTAAGCATTCTATGTCTGGAATTGTACGCATAATCATTATACTGTAATATTTTGGCTTGTATACTTATCATTATTACATTTTGGTATACAATAAATATAATTCACATATATGCATTTGTGCATGGGAAGAATTCTATAAGAATACACACTAAATTTTTAGCAAAGACTCTTTCTGACAGATGAGATCCAAATCATGGTGGTATTATTTAAATAATCATTCCTTGGAATATATTTTATTATATTGAATAGAATATTCATTATATTGCACTTCATTATAATAAAAACACTAAAATAAAAAGTTACATTAAAAAAGAAAAAAATTTTTAAATCAGCAAGTCTAAAAAACAGTGCAATTAAGAATTCAAAAGAAAATAAAAATTACATAAGAAAGTCTATGTTACAAACAGGGAACATTAAGTGAATTAGTTGTAAATAATGTTTAGCTCCTTCGTGATATACGTAACGATTAGTTATAAAACATGAATATATAGCTGCATTGGATCTACGGGTGGGAGGAGTGGCTCTGGGGGTGTGCACATCTGTGTGTGTGCATGTCTCCGTGTATGAGGCAAGAAGATGGCAGAGACTGATAAGAGGGTTAAACGTTTCCGTCTCATAATTGTTAATAAAGAGAAAAATCTCACAGAAAAATATCAAGAAGTAGAAAAGTAATCTTAGCAAACTCTAAACAAACTCTATAAAGTCCAAAACTTCATGGGAGCTACAGTTTGCATTATTGAGGATGCAGTATAGTAACAGCAGCAGTGCCTTTTGCTTATAAAATATATGTAAGACACAGACTTCTTCTCACCAGGGCATATTGGGCTATAGCTACTACTCAGTGGTCCACTTTTTAATACCTGATGTCAAACCTGAGCCGGGAAGCAACACCATTTTCTAGGTGGATCAACTGGATACTGGTGACAAATTGATTACTTTGGATCCCTTCCATCAAGAAAGGTGCAAAACTTTTACTCATAATAATAGGCACTTATTTTGAATGTGAAACTACCTTCCTTGCTCAGAGAGCTTCTGACAAAACTACCATTTTTGAACTCACAAAATGTCTTATTCTCCATCATGGTATTTTAAATAGCATTGCTTCCTGTCAAATAACTCATTTTATAGCAAATAAAGTGTGGAAATGGTCTCATGCTTATGAAATTTTCTGGTCTTATTGTATTTCCTTCACACAGAAGCACCTACCTTGATAAAACAATTGAAAATTCCTTTAGAGACTCAGTTAAGACATCAGCTAGCAACACCTTGTAGGCTGAAGTAGGACGCTCCAGAACATGGTAAATGTACGCTCTAAATCATGGACCAATATACAGTGATGTTTCTCCTATCTAGACTTTATACATCTGGGAATCAAGGGGAAGAGCCTTCGGTACACTGGGAAAATTTTTTCTCTTACTATTAATTCTAAGCACTTATTAGTGAAATTTTTGCTTCCAGTCCCACCAAATTTGGGCTGTGTTGCTCTAGAGGACAGCAGAAGTTCCCAATCTGTCACCAGAGACAAAGCATTTGCTCCATTAAAATGGAAGTTGGGACTATTGTCTGGCCACATGACATGAGCTCCTCATTGTCAGTTAACTAATAGACAAAGAATGGGGTTACTGTACTGGGTGGGGTGATTTATCATGACAATCAAATGAACACTGGATTTCTGCTTCAAAACGGAGGGAAGGAGGAAAATGTTTGAAACACATGAAGTCCTCCAGCTGGTCTTCCAGTGTGACCACGTTCTTTGATAAAATTCAGTGGAAAACTACCATAATCTAATATGGAGAGAATAGTTCAAAGCCCAGTCATTTAATTTAAACAAAGGACCATTATACAAGACAATGAATCGTTACTTTTCAAAGTTCTTGCTGAGGTGAAAGGGATTAAGGAAGGGGTTGTGGAAGATGTTATGAATACCGGCGATGACTGTGTCAACAGAGACAGAAAGAAAGACTGTAATAAAATATTTCTTTCTTATCTTGGTATAAATATATACGTTCTTATGTCAACCAATTATTTTACTTTTGTTTCCCCCTTTACCATTCTCATATTATCCAACATAACACAAGTCAATAGTGCTTAAACTTATTCCTCAGTATTTAAGTTGCAAGATATCAATGGGTAGTTATTACTTAGTGAGAAAAATAATGACCGCCACTGTAAGGTGGATAGGATGGTATATAAGAGAGAGGTGATATATGATATAGATACTTTAGAGAGGGGATTAGTATACTCTAGATTTTATGAAAGATACTTGTATCATGTTAAGTGAAAGCATGGTTTTATGCCTGAAGTTTTTAAAAGTTAAATATGTGTAAAAGAAGTATATGTGGATACAAAGTTGACGAAGGATAAATTTTGGTGGGTTTTGTACTGTGTCAGCTTAGCACATGGAGCGAAGTTTCCTAGAGTTTCTTTTCCACGTGATTACAGACTAGGGGTGGGCAGAAGTCGTATGTGAGTGTTGTTTTGAAAGGTAGAACTGAAGCAACAGCCCTTTCCCTCTAAGGGTTCATGTGGAGCATTAGGTACCACGGCAGCAAACAGCTCACACCCTCTTACAGCAATGGCTCAAAACTAATGAAGAGCTGAGACAAGGGTATGGATGCGCAGTCCATTTGCTAGAACTCAGAAGAATTCCACTCTACAGAACTTCGCATGGGGCCACATGGGACCCTTATTGAAACTACATCACAATCCCAGTTCTCTAGCTGTCCAATACCGCTTCATAACCTTCCTTTCAGTGAGTGAGGGTACCAAGAACACTCCTTAATAAACTTCCTACATGCTAATCTCCATGTCAAAGTCTTCTTCAAAGAGATTTGAAAAATATACATCCCAGGGAAATCAAGATGTGGCATCTGCTATCAGTGTTGGTTTGAGAAAGCAGACACTAAGATGAGATTTTTGGATCAACTGCTGTTTAGCTGGCAATGAAGTCACGGTCACTAGGAGTAGGCAAAGCAAGGACAGCTCCTGGCATTAGGTAATGGTGAACTTTTTAACAGTTTTCTTGGTAATGAACCAGAATGATATTCCAGTAGAAGAGAATTTACCAGCAGATACAAAATGTGAAGCTTTTGAGAATTTAAAGAATACTGAAGAATTAGTAACCATGAGGACTTTGGAATTGAGTTGCTGCTACCAAGTACAATTGATGCTTTGAAAAAAGAAGAAAAGGATAAGTGTGATTAATTAAAAATGATGTTCTTAACATGAAAGTTAGAAGTATTTCTTGTTAGCAAATAAAGTCTCAACTTCTGTAGCCATAAGGAAGAAAAATCTGAGGACTTAGTAATTAAAATAGCAGAGCTCCAGGGGCTGGCCCCATGTTCTGGTAATTAAGTTTGGTGCACTCTGCTTCAGCAGCCCAGATTGGGTTCCTGGGCATGGACTTATAGCACTCATTGGCAGCCATGCTGTGGTGGTGACCCAGATACAAATTAAAGGAAATCTGGCACAGATGTTAGCTCAGGGCAAATCTTCCTCAGCCAAAAAAAGAAAAAAAAAAAAGAAAGAAAGTAGCAGAGGTCTATAGAAGTTTAGTCTTTTAAATTATATATATCTGTTATGCCAAGATCTGGATGCTAATTGAGAAGGAATGGAGTCCTGACACATGGGATGGGAATATTTGGGTTGATCTGCTCCTAAATCATGCATCTCCAGATTTTCCTGAACACTCTGAGCCTACAATAGAGTTCATCTCCTTCCTATCAAGAGCTGGTGCCTCCCAATTGCTGACAAAGCTTAATCAGTGATCAAAATTGTCATAATGAGTGGCAAGGTGGAAGTGGTAATATGGGAGACTGGCCCACAAGTGTTACAAAAATTTTTAATAAGACACATCTTCCCTATGAGTGAAAAAGACAGGCAGTCACAAAGGATAATGCTCAGTTTATATAATCAAAGATAGACAATCAGACAATCAAGGGCCTCACCTAATAAAATGCCATGATTCCTTGCCTAGTTTCCAAGTTGGAGCTAGTATCCATCATAGGAATGTTATGGAACCTGAAATGACTTTGCTCACCCGTTGCACAGCAAGCCAATCTCTGACACTGGATGTGGTGGAAGAAAGTAGGAATTGTATTTTTGCACAGCGCTGAGCAAGGAGAGAGGGCAGCTAACGCTCAAATCCCAAACTCCCCGAAAAGCTAAAAGGAAGGGTTTTTATTTGGGGCTTTAGGTAGGGGAGGGGGAGCATATGGCCTTGCTGGTCGGAGCTTTCCCACCAGCCTGTCTTTGGCTTTGAGACTACTTGCAGACAGGAGGGAACTCATGACCTTGCTGGTCAGCAGCTTTCCCACCAGCCCGTATCTCTTTGTGGGAGGAGATAGTCCAGGTGCTTGTCCTTGATGGTGTCTGTCTCCATGGAGGATAGTGGATTCTGGAGCCAGGAAGCCAGAGAGTAAGCAGGGAATGGGTGTTTTGCTTTTAACCCCATATATGCTGGGTTTAATATGGGGAAACTAATATCAGGGTCGATATAAACTCCCCCCTATTTTGTGTCCGTTCCTCAATCTTGTGGGATCTGGGGCAACAACCAATCTATCTACTTCCTGCTGAAATGGGGCATAGGTCGTTTCATCTCATTGAACCAGTCTTTTAATAAGGCGGTGATGCTGGTGGGCTCCTGAAGTTAGGCGTGTATCATGTAAGTAAGTAACCAGGTATTTAATAAGAAGTTTTTCTAGAGAAACAAAAAGAGAAAGACACAATTAATGATTGGAGCAAATTATAAACCAGTGTCTGAGCCCAGGGGGCAGCCAATCAAGATTCCTAGAACTCAGGGTCGAAGGATCTTTTGCAGTTTGAAATGTCTCTCATGGTGTCATCGGGCACTCAGGGTAGCTTTTTGAGTGGCTTACACAGCAGCAGACATGAATCTCTCTTAAGTTTATAGTAGGTCTTCCAGCTTCAGTTTGTAAGGCTTTAGGAAAAAGGGCAGATTTAGTTTTCAATGACTCCAAATGAAAATAATGGGACAAACCCTGAAAATGTTCGTTTGGAGGTTTTTAGCCAGATATTTCAGGAGGTGAAGAATTTAAGATCCAGTCCAGTTAACAGAAGTAAAACAAAAATTTGCAAGACAATTGAAAAAACTAAAATTCAATATCTATAAACATGTATTATAGTTTCTATTGAAACATAATCTTCCTCCCTAAAATCACCCTCAATTTCATTAGACATAGCCAAATTAAGACTAACTCGTTTGCAAAATAAGTCTAGTTTTAATAAATTTGGCATAACTATTTACATAAGTATAGCAAGAATAGTAATTGATTATATAGGCTCTTTTAAATCTGCTTTGCTGGAACCTTATAAGGAATCTCAGGTTGATCTTTAAAGGCCTCTCAAGGAAAGCCAAGCAAAGGACCTGTTATCACATTCTGCCTGCAGTACCTGCAGATTTGGGTGAATCCCTCTCTTCGTGTGGTTCCCCAAAATACTGAGGTTCCTTGTACTTGCCAGAGGGAGCGACATTCTTTGCTCAACCTTACCAGGTTACAGAACCCATAAGCACAGTACCAGGCCAATATTTCCAAGTGGCTTTATTCCAGAATGTCAACCTTCATTCCTCAAAAGCTGTCGTGTTATATCCAAGCCCCTATGTTTTTTTTTTAAATATGATGTTCCAGTCAAAGTCTTGGTAATATAACCAGTGTTTCCAATTTTGTCCTGTTAAAAGAAGAACAGATTCTTATTGTACTTATGCAAACAACTATATTGCCATAAGAATAAGAATACTCACTTATCAGGGGTTTTGCGTTTTGGGGGGCTCAGATAGGGAGGAAAAGACAAATGTTTCAATTTTGTTTATAAATTGCTGTAAGTCATAGTTCTTTAACAGAATAGAGAAAAAGGTTTTCTTAACTCTGAAAAAAAGCAAAACATCAGAAATCAGCAATATCTCGATCAAAAAGTCATAAAAATTATAATCATCCCTATCAGTTTATTTTGTGCTGTGTAATTGGTTCTTGACCTTAATCTTCTGTCAGCAGTTTGTGAGGTCATCAGTTTCTCTGTTGGAGTTCTGTAATTTTTACCCAGTTTAGTTTTACAATCTGAATGTTTATTGGAAACCTGTATTCTAGAGTGTCAGAGTCCTTTCCACGAATTTCTCTGAAGATGAAACATATTTGCAAAAACATCAAAGTAAAATAGCCACTGTTCATAAATAACAAAACATACAAAAATGGTAACTGACAAAGGCATTTGACCATCTCTGTGATATATAACATTTTGAGATAATAACCGGGATTATAGCTGACAATCAGAATAGATCAGATAATTTTTAAAATATTTATATCAGTAACATTTATATAATATCATTTAAGAAAGTTTACCATTACTTATTTGACAATGTTTCTCATGTAATTTAGCATACAAAATAAGCCTTATTAGTTTAGCTTTCTTTTCTTATAGGAAGAGAGCAAATTTCTCCAAGAAGTCCCAGGGGCCCTCTGAAAATCCCCAGAGAAACCTTCTCTCCTCTTCCAGGTCAAAAGAAAGCTTTTATTCAAGACTTGAATATTTGTGTCAGGGGTGAAGCTTGTCAAAAATATTAAAAGCTTTAAAACATTTGTTCAGATAGGAAACAAAGTTCACTTGTAAAAACATGTTCAGGTATCTATTCAAAGTGACAACAGAAACAGTCAAGGGGAAACAGAGTTAAAATAGTACAAAAAAAGCCTTTTTATAACCTTTTTATAAAGAGCAGATTAAAAATTTAGGAAAATTATCCTTTTAAGAAAGAG
Source organism: Equus caballus (assembly GCF_041296265.1). Classification (NCBI taxonomy): domain Eukaryota; kingdom Metazoa; phylum Chordata; class Mammalia; order Perissodactyla; family Equidae; genus Equus; species Equus caballus. The sequence continues at coordinate 103,632,310 of NC_091685.1, read as the reverse complement.
GAAACCAAGTTTTAGTTTTGTACCAGTTTACTTTTGACATATGTTTATTTATTTAATTGGATTTACTTTAATCCTGGACAAATTGACCATACATAAATCTTTTTAGGGCTTTACTTTTACAAACCTTTGGTTACTTTTTTTACATTCAGAATTTGTCCCAGTACTTTAGGACAAATTTATCTTTTTCAACTCAAGAAACAAAAATATTTCCATTCTTTATGTCTTTTTATTGAAAACATACATTTTATTTTCTTTGTATACAGATCTTTTAGAAATATATGATTTCTCATAGAAAATTTCTCAGCATACATACAACGTTTATCAATAAACCTAAGCACTTTTCAGTCTCTTTGATATAAGAAACCAAAGGCAGACAAATATCTGCTTAGTAGTTAACCTTTAATATTTTATCTTATGTGGAAATGACGTTGATACCCAATAAAATGTTATTATTTAACTTAACTGAGTAAAGTTATAAAATTTAAGTTTCCAAAAAGATTTTGGAAGCTGTTTTTTTAAGTATTCAGACTATAAAACGTAATTATTGTACTTAAAACCCTTACCCAGTTTTAACAATTACTCTTAAAAACTTCATGTGACATTACAACAGTGAAGTATTATCCTCAGTTGTTTTAAGTATATATATCACAATATAATTATTATACATATAATTATATATATATTTATTTAGTTTACCTGTTCTTAACAATTATATTTAGATCATCTACAAAAACTCCATGAGACATTAAACAAAATTAGCTATTATACTGAGTTATGAGTTTTGCTGATAAATTTTGTAACAGACATGACATGAGCTCATTTGACCAGTAAACCCAGGCTGTATGTCTGCATTGTAGCCAATGCTGATAATTTTGAGGACATGTTCATTTTAAATGAAACCAGCAAACTTAAACAGGCTTTTATTCATCAAAGATCATTTTATATCACGTTAAATAACTTTGTCTCTTAGAAGTTCTTGCATATTCATTAAAGACTGCATTCCATTATGAGAGATTTTGAATCCTCTTCTGAAACAGGTTTTCATAATGGTCGTTACAATTCCCAATTATCTCAAAAGTTTGCTTATTTTTACTTGTTCAATTTTAGATCAGAAATTTTGGGGGAGTTAAAGCGAAGCTCAGCTTGCTGGGAAGCTCAGCAAGAGAGTAGACAAAAGCAGCAGATTTAGGTTGGCTGCTGGCATGTTTAACTATTTAATTATTTTCTCTTAAAGAGGCAGTAAAGTATTTCTAATTTTATTTAGAAGCCTCAAAAGATTAAAACAGGCTCCCCATTGTTGCAGCTGGCTTTTCCAATTGCATACATCAGTTTGGGTGAACTGAAATTGGCCTGTTTAAGTATATCAAATTTTACAAAACTTTATCTTAGTTTTACTGACCCTTATATTTTTAATTATAACTTACGTTAGAATTCTATTAACAAGTTTTGGTATTACAGTATTGTTCAGCAGAAGCATTCCCAGTTAGATGTAACATTTATTCCCAAAGAAAACATCCAGGCAAAGTTGACATAACCCCTTCATATAATATTAGCTTAAATACTTTAATCTTTATAGTCTTATTAATCTTAGTAGCCTAACTGTTGCCCCAAACAATTGTTGGTCAGGTTTCTCACTCTGATTTTTTTGCCTCCTGACCTTTTAAATTTTTCAAACTGAAATAGAACAAAATAGAACAGATTTGTCTTATGTCCTTTAATGTTGGGGAGCCAATAGGGGGTCCCCTTAGCCCATCGAACCTTAGGCAGTGTTTTATTAAAACCTTTGTTTTAACTTCATTTATATTTGTTCCATTTATCCCATTGGGACCAGTCCTGTGACTCTTCCCTTTCTGATTTCTCTTTGTTAACTTAACATTTTTATTAGCATCTGTAAGACTACGAGAAGCTGAGAACCCAAGTTTGATTAAGTTCTTAAGACTAGTCATTATAGTTTCCTTTTAATTTGGTCTTTTCATAGGTACCAATAAAACAGTTGTTGATCATAAGAGCTCTCTAAAAAGTTTCCCAGCTTGAGGATCCATCATTTGGCGATTTTTTTTTCTCTCCGGAGTCTAAAGAATATTGTGGCCACGTGGTGTTACAAAAGAAAATCATCCCTCTTTAGACATTGGCTTATAGCTATAGGTCGACTGTCAGCCAAAGTTTTTCCCAAGGGGCTCTTAGGTGGAATAAATGCAGCATCTCCCATGTTAACACTTTTAAAAGGAGAGACAAACAGACAACAACAACAAATACCAAACAAGCGCGCATTCCCAAAAACCCTCAGCCACAAATGGAAGCCAAAACAAAGACCAAAACCAAAAACCAAAGTGCTTCTAGTCCCAGCTTAGTCCGTGTCCTACACTCGGGGGCGCCCAACAAATGAAGATCCACCATGCAGATCTTTCCAAGTGAGCAAGGACAAGGGACCTCAGTTGTGCACACCTGGGGGACTTACCAAAAGTTGGCTGGGGCGTCGCGGCAACTTCAAAACAAATGAAGCCCAGAGGGCTGCCAGGCTACCCATTATTTCCAGCTGGTCCTGTTAGAAAAGGTCAACACAAAGACAAAAACAAAAACTACCAGCTACTTACAAGAGACGTCTTCCTATGTCCTAAACCTAGTTTCTTCCACCACCAAAGCAAAAGTGCCATGGGCCAATGACATCTGGCTAGCAGCCAGCCACTTGGGGCTGTCCCTGAGACAAGGGGCTCAGGCAGCTGCAGGACAGCTTCCAAGAGAGGCCTTTAGCCAGAGGCCGGTGTGCCACAGGTGAGACGTCCACCTGGGACATTGTCCCATCTGGGGTGCCAAATTGTTACCGAACCTGAAGTGAGTTCGCTCACCCGTTGCACAGCAAGCCAATCTCTGACACTGGGTGTGGTGGAAGAAAGTAGGAATTTTATTTTTTTGCACAGCGCTGGGCAAGGAGAGAGGGCAGCTAACGCTCAAATCCCAAACTCCCCGAAAAGCTAAAAGGAAGGGTTTTTATTTGGGGCTTTAGGTAGGGGAGGGGGAGCATATGGCCTTGCTGGTTGGAGCTTTCCCACCAGCCTGTCTTTGGCCTTGAGACTACTTGCAGACAGGAGGGAACTCATGACCTTGCTGGTCAGCAGCTTTCCCACCAGCCCGTATCTCTTTGTGGGAGGAGATAGTCCAGGTGCTTGTCCTTGATGGTGTCTGTCTCCATGGAGGATAGTGGATTCTGGAGCCAGGAAGCCAGAGAGTATGCAGGGAATGGGTCTTTTGCTTTTAACCCCATATATGCTGGGTTTAACGTGGGGAAACTAATATCAGGGTCGATATCAGGAACACACTGGGTGAGGAATAGCCTGAGTCCTCAGGAGGAAAAACCGCACCATGACTCCTGTGTGTTCCACCATCATTCCTCAAAGCGACCTGCAGCTATTCACTCAAGTAAATATCTGACAAGGAAAGAGACATATATTTTGAGGACTATTGGACGCAGGTTTCAAGTTGACAATGATATGCAGCACAGCAGAAACTTTTCGGGAGCCCCTGTTAGAGTAGGGACATAAGGATGTATGAGCATATGGTGTGGGTCAGTCTGAGTGGGTCCACTGAGTCTGTAAACTCATCAGTTGGTTCTCTCTCTAGTCCTCAAATATATAATTGGAACAGACACACTAGGTAATTGGAAGAATCTTCTCTATTTGCCTTGGCTTTCAGGGTAAGAGCTACCATAGAGAAGCCCAAGTGCAAGACGCTAAAACTGCCACCTCCTGGGGGTAAGATATTTTCACGCTTCTGCAACGTCAGGACTTTCTGAGCAAAGAAAATTGACATGCTGTAATGATAGAGAATGTGCCATTTTCCCCAGAACTATGTGCTCTTCACATTCTAAGGATGTTTTACCTGTAGCTATGTTATTACGTTTTTAAGGTAATAAAGCCCTGAACCATTTGTTTATATTCCCAAAGGCTGTAACAATTGGGGACTTCCCCCTTCTTTTCTAAGAGACAATTTGTTTACATTAAAAAGAAAGTTTCTCTCTCTCTCGGGGGTGGAGGGTTCTGGAAGTGGAGCAGGGACGGTGTAAAGGAGTTCCTATATAAGCTCCCAGGCACATAATTTTGAGGCTCCTCTCCCAGAAATGTGCAAGTGACATCTGTCGTCACTGTATCATCCCAGGGGGATTAGGGCACAGCAAATCAGTGCTGTTATTGCTGCACTGTCTGATCTCTAATCCAGAAACCTCAGGTTTACTTTGAGGACAAATTAAATAAATATACTTATTAGAAACTTACTAGCCCCCAGCCAATAAAATAAAAAACCATATTGAATCCCAGGGGAAATGGCAGACATTAGCACGGCTCCTAAAGACATAAAGGAACCAAGAATTCATCATATCTCCATTTAATTTACCCATCTGGCTCTAGAAAACAAAACAGATGGAACCTGGAGAATGACAGTGGATAACTGCAAACTCAACCAGGTAATAACCCAATTGCAGCTGCTCTGCCAGATGTGATATATTTGCTAGAGAAAATTAACATGGCCTCTGGTAACATGGTATGCAGCCATTGATCTGGCAAATTGGTTCTTTTCCGTTTCTATCAGAAAACAGGATCAGAAACAGTCTGTAGTTACTTGGAATAGACCTCAGTATTCATTTACAATTGTGCCTCGTGCTATGTTGTTTCTTCTACCTTCTGTCTTAACATCATCCAAAAAGACCAGGAACCAGCTGGGCATGCTACAAATAATATACGCTTCCGCTGATGAATGAAAGTCTGGATCACACCACCAGTTAAGTCACTGATACTAACAATTGCTATTTGAGTTTGACAGGAACCTAGAGTAGATAATAGGGAGGAAGACAACAAGAGATGATGCGTACCAGTCACAGTTCCCAGCCCAGCTGCAATTGCAGGGGATGCAATTCTTCCCACTCACCTTCCTATTTTATGTTTCCCCTGGTAAGAGAAGCACACCAGAATCCTGGAAGTCATATAACGTTTATTCGCAGTGTAGCAAAGGGGCAAACTGTAGTGGATTGTGTGAGGCATTAACAGATTCCACTTCAGGAATAAAATACTTGCATTCACCCCCCTTCAGTTCCTTGGAGCATTCCCAGCAGACAGTTCTCAGCTGTCAGACTGCTTCTGGATTTGCCTCACCTAGAGAAAATATCTTTGCTTAAGGTTATATCCTCTCTGAGGCAGCCCGCAACCAAAGACTGCTTTAGATGAGGGTGCCAAGGGTCAGACCCCTCACTGCAGTCAGGAGTACCCTGAAAGGGCCATCCTAGTTTCAGAGATTCCCTTGAAACAGGCGGAGGGTTTTGTCGAGACTACGTTACACCTTAGCTTTCCCCACTGCTCAATTTTCTTTCTTTCCCTTCTCCTTCAGAGATTTTTACCTCAGGAATATTGCCCAATAAACTTTGTATGCTGCTTTCCTCATCAGAGTTTGCTAGCTGGGGAACCCAATTTGCAACCATAGGTAAGGATGGGTAATGGATCCAAACAGATACTTTTACTTCTGAATTAATTGTTTAATATTGAAATCGTTAGCAAAGTAAGGTTATATGATGTGCGTTTCTGTAATTAACAGCATTAGCATATATTGGAAGTGGTAGACTGGTTCTTAATATATTCCTTTCTACACAACATTTGGTTCAGCATGCATTTTTATCATTCTCTTGTTTGAAACACTCTCATGATATGTAATACCAGCCAAGGGAGCATGTACTGTAATTCCATGTAACCTGTCATCATAACCAACAATGTGTCAAGCCCAAGATATTTAACAAGACAGTTCAGTAAAATTATTCACTGTTTTGTAGCAACATAATTCTTTTGTTTTACTTCATATTATTTGAGTTTCATGGTCTTTGGAAACAAAAATAACAGTAAACGTTCTATTAAAATTGCCTACTTGATAGGGCTTGATATAAAACTGATGTTTTTTAAAAAATTTAATAACTATTGCCATAAAATTATCTGTCAGCTGAAGAGAGAAAGCTTGGCATTTCCCCCTGAGGCATTTTCTCTGTTCTAAAAAGAGTAAAGAAAAATATTCCCAGTGGATATTTAACACAATATACAATGTCAAATGTATATCAATAAATTACAAATCATTTCCATAAATTTAAACTTATAACTCATAGAAATACATTTTATATTTCTGAAAAAATGCTCTTCTTACAATGCTATGAACTAGGTCATGGGGATTTTAAGTAAAAATAACATTTCTCTTCCTCAATAGTTGTCCATACATATAATATTTACGAAACATATTTTTATGTAAGATGGAATTAGAATTATCATTTAAAAATTTTCATATGTATTTGGTTGGGCTTTATTTTGAATTCACATTTATCTTATAAAATGACACTATGTTTCCAGATAAGTATGCCAATGTCATATCTAAATTATTTTCTGTGTATTTTAATTCTGAGTGATAATGTATGTTCAGGTTGTGTGTGTGAGAAAATTGAATGATTAATTTGATTATTTTTCAGACAACAGAATCTAGATCGTGAATACTAGTCTTTGAGAATTAACTGCATTTGATCATAATGTTGTTTTACAGTCTTGCAGAAACAAATGTTGTTAAACTGAATGTTTTGCTTTAGGGACCTTTTTTAAGACAGACAATAAGGTATACAGTCATCCCTCTGTATCCATGGGGGATTGGTTCCAGAACCCCCACAACAGATACCAAAATCTCAGATGTTCAAATCCCTTGTATAAAATGGCGTAGTATTTGCATGTAACCTGTGCACTTCCTCCCGTGTACTTTCAATCATCTCTAGATTACTTATAATACTTAACACAATGTAAATGCTATGTAAATAGTTGTTATACTGTATTGTCTAGGGAATAATGACAGGAAAAAAAGCCTGTACGTGTTTGGTACAAATGCAACTATTGTAGGCCTTTGGATCCGCGGTTGGTTGGACCCACAGTTGGCTGAATTTGCAGATACTGGACACATGGATGCGGAGGGCCGACTGTACTTCTATGGTATCTCTAGTTAAACAAGCAATTACCTCTCCTCATTCCAAAACATCCAGTAATGTAAAATTAAAGGAATCAAAACAGGCATTAACCCAGAATGACAGAGAATGAGAGAGGAGATAAAAGGAGATTAGAGAGATAAACAAAATCTCAGAATGTTGAAAGTGAGGTGCAGCAGATGCTGTTGGTGACCCACGTTACAGCTTTCCAGCCTGCATCTAATTCGCATTTAAGCTGTGATGGTCAGTGTTTTGAGTCAGTGTTTTCAGAGATTCACCTCATGGTACTGGCTCCTCATCTTGACTTTGTACCATGGGCTCTGCTTTACAATTCAGAGCCACCTCTACTGCAGTAAGAATTTAATCTATTGACAAGGACAGCCAGAAAATGCAGGGAGCACCAGGAGAGAAACCCTCAAATAGAGGAATGGAAGTCATAAATACTCCAGAATTTCCTGTTTTTGGTCAACGATTCTGGGTTGCATTTGGTGGACATCCTAGGGGCAATAATGAATCAACAGTAGTAATGGTGACATCGCCTACAGCAGTCCCTCAGTAATGGACCTTTAGTTTCCCTTTCCACTGCTTCCTCTTCCAATCTCCCTTTTCCTTAAATTCTGCTTCTTGGGATCATCTTACAAATTAACAATTACAGACAAGACCTTTTCTCATCCCCTGCTTTTAGAAGAAACACTTGGATGCTTTATAAGAGGTATAGACAATAGACTCTCAAGATGTAATTATGAAAGTGGATCACTCACTAATCAGACAGAGAAAAGAACCCATTGCTGGTGTAAATTAGGATGGTGATCATCTCTGGAGGACTGTGACATCAAAGATGCAAAGACTCTAATCTATGGTGGATTGCGACTAGAGGCAAAAGGTGAAATATTGGGCTTTTCAATAGCTCAAGCACTTGAACCTATGGTTCAAGTGTAACTTAAGAATTTTAGTCTTAACTAACTTTTGTTAACAGATTTAGAAGCCTTGAATAAATTTGGATGATCTGAGCCTATTATCATTATTATTATTTATCAACTTCACGGATGCTGTAAAAGCCAGAAGGCCTCTGAGGAAACATTTTAAGAACCCCTCAGCTCCTGCAGCAGAAGGGAAAACTGGGTTGAAAATTGGTTCCAGGACTTAAACACAAGTATAGCAGAACTGCAAGGAGACTGATGGTACCCTTGACAGATGTCCTATGATAAACTCAGGGTCCTCGTAGGAAAGGAAAAATGTTAAAACTGTTCTTTTATGATATTTGCTTCCTATTTGGGTTTTAGAAGCTTACTTATTATATGTCTAGTGTATGATTTTTATTGGAATTATCCTATTTGGGTTTTGCTGAGTTTCTTGAATCTGTAAATTCATGTCATTAAATTCATCAAATTTGGGATATTTTCAGCCATCATTTCTTCAAATATTTTTTCTGGCTCAATCTCTTTGTTATCACTCTCTGGGAGAATGAGAGAGAGACTTTTTGATATTAGACCTTTTGATAGTGTCTCGCCAGTCACTGAGTCTCTGTTCATTATTTCACCATAAGCAACTATAAAAAGGGACAAAATATATAACACAATTATTTTCAGATATTGGAAAATGGATGGTGCAGAACAGTGATCCTTGATAGAAGGAAAGCACTTGAGACAAATCCTAATAACCCCCCAGTTTTCTGCCTGGGGGTACTTTGTAGATCATAGGGCAAGGAGGTGAGTCCAAGCAGATCATAGGACTCAGGCTTAGTTGAAAGATATAATTCGAATTTCAAACTTCTTAACACAACCAAAAGTTGTGAGGAAAGCCTCCAAAGAAGTTGGAACTGCTAAGAAGAGGACATCATAAGTCCACAAGCAGGTTCCTCACAGATTCTTGCCTCAATGTTGGGCTGGGTACACAAAGGGAAAACTAAAGGGGCCATGTCAAAGATGGCTTTTGTGTGACTGGATGCTAAACAGAGCTCTCAGAATTCACACAGGTCTGGGAAGTGTTGGAGCTCTGGCTCAGCTAGAATGCAGAGACCTCCCTGCACTTCATATATTCAGGTAAAACTGCAGAAAAGCCACGCTTTAGGTGAAAAGAGCATGATTTAGCAAAAATCCAAACTCTAAGCCTAGGTAAAAAGCCAAAATAGATCTAATAAATAACAAAACCAAGCCCAAAATATCAAAACAATCTGCCAGTAATTTAACTGCTTACCGAAACATAAGTCAACACCATTTTTAGAAAGATAACATAATCCAGACTGTCTATGATCTATCGCGTACAACGTATAGCATAGAAAAAAAGCACTAGACTTGCAGAGAAGCAGGAAATGTGCCTCATAATAAAGAGGAAAAACTGTCATATATAGAAACCGCAAGATTATTCTCATCTAGGAATTAGTAGGAAAAGACCAAAAACACCTAGTAAAAATACAATCAAAGACTAAATTGAAAGGATAGACATAGTGAGTGGACAAATGGGACTGAGTTATAATGGAGACCATAAAAAAAAACAAATGGAGATTCTGTGACTGAAAAGTAAAATATACGGAATAATAAAATTCACGGGACAAACACTTCAGCATATTTGGCACTGTGGAAAAGACTAGGTCAATTTAAAGGCAAAATACTGATATCAATTAATCTGAAGAACAAAGATAAAAGACTGAATGAAGAGTAGCAATGCAGCCTTGGCAATCTCTAAGATTATACCAAGTAGGTCAATGGACATACGATTAGAGTTGCAGGAGAGGAAGGAGAATGGGATAGAAATAAAATATCTGAAGAAATAATGGCTGAAAATTTCCCCAGTTCACTGAGAAAATCTACGTCTACAAATCAATCATCTAAGCAAACCACAGGCAGGATAGATGAAAGAACACTACAGCTCTATACATGTGGTCAAGCTACCAAAGTCAGTCAAAGAGAAAATACATTGCATATGATACAGCAGTAATATAAATGATGACTTGTTTCTCATTAGAAACAATGAAGGATAAAAATAAACCTAAGAAAGCTCGAGTGGCTATATTCACATCAGATAATGTCACATCACAGGGGAAGGGGGCATATCATAATGACAAGAGGGAAAATTCATTAAAAAGATATAAAATTCTTACATGTATATGTGCACATGTATTAGATGACTCAATATACTTAATGTGTCATTTCTCTCCAAAAGTAATCTTTAAATTCACTATAAGTCAAATCAAAATCCCAGAAGTTTTTTTTTCTAATTGTATTTTTATTTCAACCACATTCTAAAATTTCTACGAAAATGCAATGAATTTTAATGGTTAAAGCAATCATGGTAAAGAAGAATATAGTTGGAAGCTTCCTACTAGCTGATTTCAAGACATACTACAAAGTTATAGTAATCAAATTTATTTGCTTGAAAAAATAATCATCATTTCTTTTTCTCCTGAATCGCCATTGGACACAGGCCCTGATGGGAAAGGCTTTTCTCTGTTCCATGCAGCATCAACTGGAGTGGCTTGACTGAGGGCTGGAGAATCTGGTTTCAGTTTGGCCCACTCATTGGCTGACGCTGAACTGAGGGTTCAGCCAGATGTGATGGGCAATAGCCCCAGTTCTTCTCCAAGTCGGACTTTCTATGTGGTCTGAACTTACATTTTAGTAGTCTCTGGATTTAGCAGTCTCCGGATCACAAGGGCAAGAATTTCAAGACAGAGAAACAGGCTTAAGTTGTATTGTTTTTTGGTCTAGCTTTGAAAGTCACATTGTGCAACTTCTGTCATACTCTATCAGTTGAGACTATCACAAAAGGTTTAAGGGAATGGGACATAAACTCTACCTTCTGATGGCAGAAGGCCAATGTCCTGGAAAAGCACGTGTGATAGGAAATATTATTGTCATTTTAGAAAACTTACAACCTTCTGAAGTCTCCCATGACAATTCACATACCTACCACGTGCACAATATGCACAGCCCTCCCACAATATCATCTTCCCCAAAAGCCTTATCCCATTATGGCACCAGCCTCAGGCTTGAAGTTCAGGATGTCATCATCTAAACCAGGTCCAAGGATGAATGAGGGTCCTCAGGTAAATATCTTCTCTTTCAGTTGGGCCCAGGGCTAAAAAAATAACTAAGTTCCAGATAATGGGCAAGTAGTCATGATTTTTTGGGGGGCTAGGTGCCTCATTCTCTAAGCTCTTGGATTTAATAGATTGTGCGAAACTCTTTTGTCAGTTGCCCACTTATCTTGGCCCTTAGTGATGCTGTATTCCTTAATGGGCAGCCTAACTCTCGCCCAAGGCCAGACATCCCAAGCTACCAACGCAACCTTGCTGTTTATTAAAATGCATTTATCCATCTGGAGTCTGATGGTTAAGGGCCGACACCTGGCCTCTATTATTTTGGAATTTGATCATCTGCATTGGTAACAGGGAGCATAATTCTATAACAACATTTTCTATTATCAGCCCTGGCATACAACCTTCCTTAATGGCACGTTTCTTACCACTGTGGTAAAGGAAGTATTCTCTGGGTTGTCCCATGGAACATAGTCACCAGGTGGGATTTTGGCCTTGCATAACATATCCATTCTCTCCTTCCTGTTTTTCTGAGCCTCTTGACCCACACCCACATGGTTAGCCATGGCAGTTCTGCCAGTTCTACTTCCAGCTTGGCAAGCCATGCTGTGGCAGGCATCCCACATATAAAGTAGAGGAAGATGGGCACAGATGTGAGCTCAGGGCCAGTCTTCCTCAGCAAAAAGAGGAGGATTGGCACCAGATGTTAGCTCAGGGCTAATCTTCCTCAAAAAAACAAATATGTATATATATATATATATAGTATCATTAGAATCTTGCCAGGATTTTAAAGCTTCTCTTACATGAGCATACTACCATATGGATGGGCTATCCCCTTTTCAGCTTTATATCCCAACTCCTTTGATTCTGCATCTTCATGATTCAACCTCATATATACTTGTTTCCTGCTGACACATAATTGATAGATCCTAAGCTCCTTTAAGGTATAATACCTAGCCTTTCAAAGCAGACTCAGTGCTTCTCTAGGTGGGGTAGTTTGTGATTTTACTCTAGCTGTTTTGGCATCCAGAATGAAAAGTATGAGTAGATTCTTAAGGAGACTGGTGTTATTTGGTAAGCCAGAGGCTTCCACACAGTCTTCAAGGAAAGAGGAGATGGCTAGCCTTAAAGAAAGAACAATGGAACACTTCTGCATGTCCAAAGGATTGTGGGAATCTGGAGTTTCGTTGTTCTTGACCATGTTGAATCAGATATTCCCGTCTCAAGGCAAAGGGTATTTCTCTGTCGCAACTAGGTCCCTGACTGAGCATAGCAAACTTTCCAGAATTGAGAATTCAACATTCTCTGGATCTTTGCTTTCCTGATAATGAAGTCTTGGGCCTGATCCTCAGCTTTTTCTGCGTTTTGGCTCCAATAGGTGAGTCTCTTTACACGCCACCAAAGAATCCCTCTGACTTTATGACTTAAATCACCTTAAATATATTAGTTAATTATAATTAATCTTAATTAATCACCTTAAATTGATGATTAATCACCTTCATCTTCTCCTTGTCTTTCTTAAATGCATCTATCTCACTAAGTAAAAGGCATCTAAATGCATTGCCTCGTAACTACAACTGCCTGAGCTACTCAGATGTCTGAGATCCTGTATCAGTGCATTTTCTTCTACTGCCATTCAATCCCAGTTTATCACTAGTGATAACTATAAGAGTATCACTGCTACATTATTCCAGGTCGTTATTCTTCTTAATACCAGTAACGGAGCTCTCATCGCCATCCACGTGTTGGGTGATGCAGCTATATAATCCCATTTGGGGTTGGCTTCCTTGAACCTCTTCTGCTGCCACTTCTCTTAGGTCACTTTCCCAGGAATCAGACTCTGAAATGGGGAGTTGCATAAAGGAAGTCTTTTAGGGGATGTTCTTGAGAACAGCACCTGTAGGCAATTGTATGCTGGTAAACCGGCTCTCAGGGGAAAACAAAGCCACAGTATATAGAATTGCTTGGTTTCTCTGGTTTTAATAATCTTACCATGGCTTTTTTTTTTTTCCTATCTACTAATGATTTAACAACTGGCTTGCAAAATTCCTGAATGTTCAAAAACGACTCTCACTGGCTCTAGCACACTGTTGTGTAAGGAAGTGAGGAAAGCAGGATTGGGCTGAGGGGAATTTAAAATATGATTCAGTTACAATACATGCCTTAAAGAATCCTCCAGCAAGCTTCCTACGTGGGATAGCCCTTCAGAGATGTCCTGAATCAAGGCACGGGGCAGGCTAAGGCAGTCCCTTCCACTGAGAACAATCCGGTAGAGAAGAATTCAGCTGTGAGCCATCAGCGGGGTAATCCTCCCTGCAGCTGGGGTGGCTCTACAGCACTGTCTTTGGACATACACATGCAAATGAACTGACAAAAAACCAAGCTTTGACCTTGGGCCACTCCTCAATCTCATTCTCAGAATAACTTCCAACACTTTCAGAGGAAAACGAGCATAACTACCTCAAAAAGAAATCCAGCAAGTTAAATTATATATACGAGAGTAAGTAAATATTTTCACTTTATGGGCTAAATGGTCTCAAGTACTCAAATCTGCCTTCATTGCACTAAAGCCACCATAGATAATAGATAAATAAATTGACATGAATGAGTTCCAATAACATCTTGTTTATAAAAGCAGGTAGTCCATAATTTGAAACCCCTGATACAAACCTTCAGAATCAGAGAGAATTTAACTAGGTGGGGTAAAAAAATATACATCAAATTTAATAAATGTAATAAAGAAATAAATACATTAACCTAAGAACAAAATATAATAATAAAACAAGTGGTAATGTTTTTTATAAAAATTACACTAACCAAAGGACACAATGGATTGAATAGATAGTAAACTGAGTTTAGTTCAAGAGCAGATTATTAAATTGGAATATCAACTAGAGGATCTCCACTAGAAGGAAGCTTGGAAAGGTATTGAAATAAATAATATTAAAAAAGTTAAAATCTGAAGAATGAAAATGGATGTGCTAATATTCAGATGAACGTAATATAAGGACAAAACATAAATATAAACGGGGAAAAGTGTTCAAAGAAATACTAGGGATAAATAGAGATCAATTTTGTAGGTTTGAGTAAAGATGAATGAACTCAGATTAAAGGACCAAGAACTAAATAGCAGAAACAGAAAAAAAATCTGCCCCTATAAAATGTTAAGATATCAAATCTACAGATATTGTTCTAAAAGATGCCAAGAAGAAATAGTAAATCACATAAAATATAGAAGAATCTAGATTTTGCAGTAGCAACATTGGATGCCAGATGACAATATGTTGATATTTTTAACGTATTTAATGAAACCAAATTAGAACCTAGAATTTTATATATAGCCAAACATTTTAGTCAAATTAAACCTTCCAACCATTGAAAGTCGCAGAAAGCTCTCACACAGGCATCCACATTTATAAAGAATTTTGAAAGAAATTCTCAAATGTGGAACAAATCCATAACACTCATCAATGGAATATGACTTAAAGGTGATTGGATGCCTTGATTGATTTTACTGCAAACAAACAAGCAAACTAGCAAACAAAAAACAGATAAGAAAAGGGAAGTATACCCACAATTAATCCTGGGTAATGTCTATAGGAATCAGGGCTGAAGGAGGAGAAAGATCAAGCTCTGGAGACCATGCTCTATGAGGTGCTGCTTGCCTAGTGTAATTAGAGCTTCATGTCAGCTTCTGCCCTACAGAATATTTGTAGTTATTTTTCAAAGAATACTTTCAATTTTGTAAATAATACGTATTTAACATTCAATACGACAATTTTATTTATGAATATGTTTTCAGGTTCAAGGTTGATACCACCTAAGATGTTAAGTATATATTAGAAGACTACAAAATATGTCTAATATTTTCTCTGACATTAAGTTACACACAATGATAAAACATTCAACAAAATGGGAGTAAATAAAGCAGGTATCCAGGACAGCCAGGGCCAGCTTTATGGGCATGTGACCTGTACAGCTGCACAGGGTCCTGTACTCAGAAAGGACTCATGCTTGCCTGCTGTCTTGAAATTCTTAATAATTTTCAAACAAGATGCCCTGCGGTTTTATTTTGCTCTGAGCCTGCAAATTGCATAGGCGGTCCTGTGGACAGCAAAGTCCTCCAGTTCGGAGGTCTGCTCAGAGATACCTATTGTTAACAGTGTTGTGTAGTAACATAGGCAGCCACATCCAAACAGCCTCGTTCAAAAATCCTATATTTCTTCTCAACACAAATTTGATTATGATTGAAGGTAATATACCACTTAATTTTTACTTAAGAAAATATGACATATTTCAGTGTCATTAGATATTCTTGTACTGTATAATTTCAACTGAGTATCTGCTATTTTATTCTTTAGATGTACTAATATCTGTTTTAATCAGTATGCTGTCATGTAACATATACTTTCCAGTGTTTTGCCATTAGATGCAACTCTGGGGAAAAAACTGGTTTTTCCTATAAAGTGAATTGTTAGGTTAAATAGTAAGGAAAATTCATATATTATCAATATATGGAATATATTCCTTTTTTGGAAAGTTTAATATCGTTAAATCTCTTTTAGCGATAAATAATCAAATTACATGCGAAAGAGTTTGGACTGTTGAAAAGGCACTTAACTGACAATTGTTTCTTAATTTAAGTACTCAGCTCACAGCAAAGAAAAATTTGCAAAAAAGAAAGTGTGATTTTATGCATTCTGTTTCAGAACATGAAATAAATCTAACTGGTTTAATTAAGCTTGGACTTTAGAATCTTTAATTCCGTGCTCCTAAAAGAACTTGTTTTCTTCTATGCTTGTTCTTTTTTTTTTCCTATGCTCTGTCTATAGGTAAACATTCATATCTCTCATTTGTAAAAACAGCTAGAAAAATTATTGTTGTTAGTGTTATTCAGTCGATTTGGATCCACTCCTGGTGACCCTGTGTATAGCAGAGCAGAACCCTGCCTGGGTTTTTTGTGCCATCCTCTCATCTTTTGGTGCTATATCAGACAATGCTCTACTGCTATTCATAGGGTTTTCATGGCCAATTTTTCAGAAACTGTGCGGACGGGGCCTCCTTCCTTATCTGTCTTAGTCTGGAAGACTGCTGAAACCTATCCACCATGAGTGACCCTGCTGGTATTTGAAATACTGGTGGTATAGCTTTCAGCATCACAGCAATACACAGCTGCCACAATATGACAACAGACAAATGGGGGGTGTGGTTCCCTGACCGGGAAACAAACCTGGGCTGTGGTGGTGAGAGTGCTGAATCTTAACCACTAGAGCACCAGGGTGGGATAGAAACATTATGCTACTCCCCGACTCTTGAAAATTTAATTTGTCTACAGTTTATCTCTTGTAGTTTCACATTTAAAAAGAATGTTAACATATATATCTCTTTTGAACATACATCCTCCAAATCTAGAACACTTTCCAGGAATATGTTATTGAGAGGGAGAAGAAGAGTCTTCAGATTAAAAAATCTGAATTTTTATGGCTGTTCAAATTTGTTGCTGCACAAAATTTCAAGTAAATTGAATCAATGTATGATGCACCAATGGTGTCTAAGTGTATCAATATCACTAGGAGAACCTGATATTTTCACTTTATTCTTCTCTAAATTAAGATATGCAAGGCAATTACTCCAAGGTATTGTAATTTGCATAGTTCGTATATACAGTTAAATTAAACTTTTTGCCAAATATGTTGTGACGTAGTCTATCACTTCTGTGAAATGTTTACCCTTTTTTAATTTACCCACTTGTGCTTTGACAATTTTCATGGTGATTTTCTTTAATGACAAACAAACAGATCCTGATCTAAGACATTAAAAATTACCTTGGAGACCTGAGATGTATATTAAAGAGGACTTTTTGGGGTTGAATCAATGCAATTTATCGACAGATTGAATGTGAGGTGGGAGAAGAAGGAACGGACTTGTGTGATATATGCTTACAGGGCTGGATGAATGACTTCCTAAGTCACCAAGACAGAGATTATATTTAAAAGAGCAGTGATAATGAACACTTGTTTGAGCATGTTAAATTAAGGAAGTCTGGGGGATATTCATGTCAACAATTCACTAGAATATAAAGGACTAGAGCTCAGTGAAAATGTCAAGAAAGAAGAAATTTATGTTATCTGTGAGCCATAGAATAACTGCAGAATATGGTAGAAGATTCATAGAATAACTCCTCCCACAAGAAGAGTGTGTAGCACAAACACATGAAGAAGAGAAAAAAAAGTACCCTAAAATACATATGGGTGGAACAGCAGTTTTTAGCTTTGAAATTTCAGCATAATTAGCAATTCTGCTTTTTCAAAACTCTGTATGTATAGATCAGAGAACATTAGGCAAAAGTTTACAAACTCACTATATTGGTCTTCCCAAAACTATGTTTATCTACAATTTGAATTAAAAAGAAATGTAGGGAACTATAACATTGAAAGTCTTTGAATTGAAATTTCTCTGCTTTGAGAAATACCCTGCCGGCTATTTGTATCTTCAGATTTTTTGCTTTATGTAATGCCATATAAATTTACCAAAGTTTAAAACATCAGGCATAAGATCTGTTCTTCAGAGTCACACCAGGATGAACGGGTAAACAGGGAGATATTTATCAAACATTTCATTTTCAGGCTCACTTGGCCCATCTGATTGGTTAAGCTACTCTCTCTTTTCTCTTTGTTGCATATTTCTCCCTAATTATCTATTGGTTGAAAAATACACTAAACCTAGATCAAGGCTACTCAGGTAGAGTTGTTACCCTCAGGAATTCTCAAGGTCATCTTTTCAAGTAGCTATTTCCATTCCAAAGAACTTTCTTCTTGTATTCCCAGTTCATAAAATAAATATTCTATGTATGAGTGCTAATTCCAACCCTGTTAAAGAGACAGTTAAGCGAACTGTGCAAACTAGGTTGTAAAGCTGCCTAGTATCAGGATGAAGCGTCTTGTCAATGGGCAAAAGAAAACTTACTACCTCTGAATTCAGTATTCTCTTCTTTGACTGTCTTGTTCACAATACTTTAGAATCAATATTTAGTTTTAAAAGATGTTTTAATAACAAAATAGTTACAAGACATCAAGGGCCATTATATTTACAAGAAACTTCAGGATTTCGAAACCATTCACTTCTTTCATTTTAATGCAGTAGAATGACAGGCTCATGATAAAAGTAAATATTTTTTGACAAGAGAAGAAATATGACTTGAGGGTGTCCACGGTGGAATAAATATCGTAAAGGACTTCTATTACGGCTGTTAAATGTGAAATGGCATTTTCAGCTACATAGCTCAGTAAAGACTTTGTAAGCCCTAACGTTTAAAAGCAAACCAACTATCAGCCAGTTTCAGTTTTTTTCGTATGTTTGAAGCTGACTTTTTAACACTGAAACAGAAAATTGACAGTCTTTTTGTTTAAGTTATAATCCCTAATGTTAGGGAGAATTTTATATTAATAACTATATTATTATTGCACATTTTCTCAATAGAAATTATATTACCTTGGGGCAAATTCAATTTTATGGTAATATAGTCATGGTTTTAGTGAGCAGAAATTATAATATTATTTTTCATTTTGTGTTTAATTTCAATAGTTGACTTTTGGATAAATTCTTCAATCTGCTTGTATTTCTTTAAGTGCTAATTAATTTGATAAATATTTTGAGCACTTATTATATATGGTCTATAGCCAATTATTTTTGAATGACACATAACTGTATCTACAGCATTTGTGTTGTAACATAGGTACTTGTAACGAAAGTATCTTCTTGTTTTGGGGATAAATTGTGATAAGTGCAATTCAGCAGTTTTCTATAATTGCCTTGATATTGCGCTTCATAAAAAGATAGTGTTCTTGTAAACTGACTTCTTACCAAAATATATTCTTTGCAAGTTGCAATTTAAGAACAAGTAAATGATATATAATTTGAAACTTCATGGATGTCTAAAATTCTCAGGAAAATATACGGATTTACTAATTTAAAGCGCTTGTATCTTTGTTTTTTGTGGGAGTTTTTTTCGTACTTTAAAGTTCATTTCCCCTAGGGCACTGTTCTGTCTCTTCTTTGCTTCTTTGCACTTTTCCCCTTGACTATACAACCCAGCTTCAAGGCTTTAAAGCAGACTATGTGTGCATGGATCCCAGATCTAGAACTACAACTGTAACTTCTTACCCTCAGTGATCATTTCACAGAAGTCTAATCTCACTTGGAGGTCTCAAACTCACATCGAAAATTGAGCTCGTCTTCTTTTCTGAAACTACTTTTCCTACTCATATGCTATTTTTTTTAATGGTGTTAGTATCATCTCAACCATCTAAGATTGACACTTTTGAAATAATTCAGTTTGTTCCCCATGTTAATCTGCAGTCTACCTCCCCAGTATTATTCAACTCTATTCCTTCCTCTTAATTCCGACAATTTCTATTAACATATAACAATCATGCCCAAGCTATTTTAATGTTGTTGCACTGTTTTCCAAGTCCTGACATTCTTCCAGTGACTCGAACACCCAGATGCAAAGGAATTTCCATACAGCACAGATTAAATCATATTTTTTCTTTCTAATGTACACTCAATGACTTTTAAGTAAACAACATGAAAACTTTCTATCTAGGAGTTGCATACTCTCAACTAAATATCTTTCTAGCTTTATTCTTTATTTCGTCCAATCAAAATAAACTTATGCTCCTCATATAGGGCATAAGATTATGTGTATGCTCTCACAGTAGCCTTCGAAGTGTATACCCACCTTCCTAAATCCTCTGCGTACTTCAAAGTAAGGTTCAAATACTGATTTGCCTAAGATGTCTACCCTGAAAATATGAAAACAACACTATTCTCTCCTCAATCCTCATAACTCTTCTGTTAACCTCTTTGACACATTACTTTTTCAATCCAGTTATTCTATGCATTGCCTTTCAGAATAGTCCACTTGTTTTCATATGCTCCACCCACCACACCCAGTACAGCACACATTACATATAAATTCACAAATCTTTTTTGAATGAATTATAAATATTTACCTTAAAAACTTAAAGCGTAATTAATTTATATAAGTTCTCAAGGACCACTGTTCTTATTTAAAAATAAAAATAAAGAAGGAAAATGGCAAATTATTAAGGGTACTTTTTGATATTCCACTAACAGATTCCAAATGACATTTTTATAGATCAGTGTAAGTCAAGGATGGGGGATATTTTCCAAAAGAAAACAGTGCATCTATCCTCAAACAAAGCAGAGAAAAGGAATCACTCAATTTTTATTCACACTGAAGAAAAAAATAAGCTTAGCTAAAAAATATCTATTTCTTGAAACAAATATATATAATTGATAGAGTTCTAAAGAAAGTTAACCAAGATCTTCCTTTTTTTTTTTTTTTCTGCACAAGAAAGCTTAGCTCTTCCTCCATAGTATCACGTTTGACTCTGTACGCATATAAAACGCCGCTTAGGAGCCCCAAATGTGGTTAAAGCATGCTGCCTCCAGTACACTTTGGATCAGTGCCTGACAGTCAATGTTCAGCAGATAATTGGATAATTTGGAAATCTCCTGTGGAAATCCTAGAATTTTTAAATTTTAAAGTAAGAGGAGAATGCAACAACAGCTCTCAGTCATGGAACCGCTTCCAAATAGTCAGGTTTCAAGGGAATTTACCCATCTGATTTGTGAAAGTAAAACAGACTACAGTTACGGATCATGCAAGACATCAGCCCATTAGTTAGATTTGGCTAATCATCAATTGCTCTAATCAGCAGTGGCATGTAATCAATGTTAATTTGATTTTTTAGATGCACTAATAATAACAAAGATAAATGGTAGTGAGTGACATTAAAACACCCTTTTATCTGTGAAGGCTGGTTCCCAGAGATGAAAGAGCTATATCGCATGGCTCCACTAATAATGTTCAACAACCATATTGATTGGTCTCATTTTATGATTATTAAATGAAAGGGCGTCCTCCATGCTGTCCAGGCATTATATTGTATTTATTTGGTGCAATTGCTCTCCTCTTCTCTGTATGTAACTGTTATACAGTTTTCCAATAGCGCCCCTCCCTTCCTCACTCTCACCTGAGTCTTATATTTCCCATCTCAAGGAGAGTATAGAGTCTATCAGAGAACTTCTACAAGCTCTCACAGCCAGTCACTAGCTTCTGAATTAATCTACTTTGCTTTCCCGCCTCTTGCAATGCAGAAACTGTCTATATGTCTACGAAGGCTAAACTCTCTACAAATTTAATATAGCTCATCCTCTGTTGCCTACTCAAAGATATCACTGTAGTCAGCTTCCTTTCTCTTTCCCACATCGTATTTCTAGCGGGCATTTCCCGTTAATATACAAAGGTGACTTGTACTCTGTTTTTCTGATCTAAATTATTCCTGCTAACCCATCTCCTGCCCCCAAATCCAGTGAGTTTTTCTCTTACAATCTAGCACTGGGTCCAGGGTTGCCTATTTTTCTGGTTTTTGAAAAGAATCTATAAGTACTTAATTACTGTGATATTGACAACAAATTCAAAAGTACTTATTTTGAAATAAGTACTGAGACCATTCTCACATGAGCAAAATTATCTTTACTGCTACATATATTGCAAGTGAGAAATTGCTTAGATTTCCGGCAAAAAATTTGATGCTCATTTAGGAAGACTACTAGCTACAACAAATGCCGTGTACATGCACGTTCCCTTGCTTCAAGTATTTACGGAGGTGGAAGTCCATCGGTAGTGACTACCACAGAGCACAACAAGTATCGGTAAGGAAGGGAAATGTGAGGTGGGGCAGAAAAAGACAATTCCTCTGCGTAAAGGAGTATCGTGTCTTTTCATAATTGCTGTTCCTTTTGCTTTCCCAGTCTTGCACTCCATGACCCAATCTGGCACATATCCATACCCTGACTGGAGAATTGATTTTGCTGTGTACTGTTTAAACTCTTTAGAGAACAACTTGATCATATTTAGCAAAACAAGTGCTGAGTATATAGTTTTTATTATGGAAATACAATGGTCATGCAATTATATCTATATGCACCAAACCTCTGATATTTCTAAAAAATATTTCTAAAAAATGTACTTCTAAAGTACACATTGCTTAAACATAATTAATGCTAAGAACACTGATGGCAACAGAATAGTACCTAGCAAGGAGAGTATGTCAACTAGCAGATTAGCCATAGGAAAATTTGACTACTAGTTATTTATGTTTCTTCTTCCATCCTTTCCCCAAATGAATTACAATGATAAAAGAATGTTAACATGGGCTTTTTGCTGATACCCTAAAATAGAAATCAGATATGGCCATAAGATTATATACTATTAGTTAACAGAGAATCATGGAATTGCTGGAGTTTTCATCCATGCGAAAGAAGAACAGTGGGAGACAAAATAGGTTA
Source organism: Equus caballus (assembly GCF_041296265.1). NCBI lineage: Eukaryota > Metazoa > Chordata > Mammalia > Perissodactyla > Equidae > Equus > Equus caballus. The sequence goes on along the minus strand of NC_091685.1, from coordinate 103,609,910 downwards.
TTTTATTATTATTATCCCTGAGTCCTGATTATTCAACCATGAGATTTATTCAACCACAAAATTTACAGAAAACTCTCTGGCCTCTGACAATAGCTGTGTTTTTACTGAATTATTTAGGCAAAAGAGAAAACAAAAGTTAATATATTTTCTGGATAAGACTTTTATTCTTTTTGCTTTATTTTTAGATTAGAACATTTTAGCTATAAACCTAAAATTTGATTTATCTCTCTTTCTACTGTTGGTTACTGACTATAATTTCATTTCTCAAAAGGTCAAAATATACTATAGAAAATAAACTTTGGGGTTTTTTGGGTGAGGAAGATTTGCCCTGAGCTAACATCTGTGCCAATCTTCCCTTGCTCTGTATGTGGGACGCCACCACAGCGTGGCTTGATGAGCAATATGTAGGTCCATGCCCGGGATCTGAACCCATGAACCCTGGTCTGTGGAAGTGGTGTGCACAAATTTAACCACTATACCGCTAGACCAGACCCTAATTCATTGTTAATATATAAAGAGTTTACTTTTAGATTTCTCTTAAAAAGCTTACCTTTAACTGCAGTAATAATGAACTTCCTTTTCAAAAGAAACAGAATTCTAAACTCTCGTTGTTTAAATTTTAGCTTCTATACTGCATTTTAATCAAACAGGTATGTCAGAAGACTTATTATATTTGGCCTGGACAAAAGTCAAAATAGCAAAGATTTGTCTAATTTATTTCATGAGATTTTTAAGTGGCTAATAATACTAAAGAAAAATAACAAACCAAAGGGAATTTAGGGGTTTTCAATAAAATCACAAATTCAGGAGTTGTATTTTTTACAGCAGTCATTTTAATCCAGTTTTTAATCAAATATGAGATTAATGTATTAATAGGTTAATACTAAATCTTGACAAAACAATGTGTTCTAATAAGCAGTATAGTGTTTAAGAGTTTCAAATTTCTTGAATTAGATACATTTCCTTTAACAACCTGGCATCAGTTGACCATCTCAAATTGTGCCTAATATGTGTATGCTTAGCATACTTTTATTTCTACACATTTTATTCTGGCTCTCCATTTTCACTCTCTTTAAATATTTGTGTCAAAGGCTACTTTCATATATAACGCACTATTGTCATCGGGGCAAGGCTTGGTTTACAGTAAAAGTCCATTTAGAACAGTTTTGTTCTTAAATGAAAGCTATGCTGCCACATTTTTTTTAAAAATTGTTGCATCGTTTTGCTCTAACTAGATTATGTTTAGATAATTCTCTCCAATTTGATGTGACAGTTTTCTAGATTGTTTTTCCACTCACAGCTTAAACTCTGCCAAGAAATTACGAAGTGCCAAGAATAACTGACAACACAGAGAGCCAAATACTACTTGTTTCAATAAAACTGTATTTGCAAAAACGTTGTAAACAATTATCAAATATTTTAGTACTGCCATTCTGTGATTGCAATCCATAATTTCCCTTAAACACTACATATATTTAATTTACATAAAAGCATTTCCTCAAAGCTGTCCCTGTGGAAACGTGTTCCAAACGGCATTTAATCACAGGTATCAAGAATGAATCCATACTGAGCTCCATATGCAAACGGTACATCATCTGCTAATAAGCCAGCACAGTTTTTACTACTTACATATTTTGGCAACTAGTAACTTAACTAGAAAAAAAATGAAAGAAAAACTAGTTTAACACAAGATTAAAGGTCAAACATATATATCATAACAGAAATTAAGGGAGAATTTAGTATTTTCAATTTAGAAGCCACTTTATCATATATTTGTGTTGTTTCTAGTCAAGAGAAGGAGGGTTTTTCCCCACCATATTTATGGTTTTAATTATCTGCCTATAATCACATGACTTTATTTATTCGAAGATATTTGTGTGGAAGGCACTGAACCTTGCTGGAAAAAAATTGAAAAATGCAATGAAATACATTTATACCTATGGGGATACGGATGTGTATTCACACATAGACATAGACATAAATTTATGCTTCTAAAGACATATAGATGATAGGTCTCTCTCTATATATATTTATTTACATGTGATGTTTGACTAAACATATATAAATATAGAGAGACATTTACATATAAACATAGATGTATTCGTGTGAGGGTATCTGGATATGCTTGTGTGTGTGCATTGGCTATCTGTATATTTTCAAATTTTCAGACAAGTAATTGTTAAGTAGATGTGTCACTAATTCACATTCCATTAAGAGAACCAAACAAACAAACCACTATGCTATTTCAAATTGTGTTGCACAGGGAGAAAGAGGTTCCTTCTATTACTCCAAACACAAGATAGCATTTTCTAAGCCACCAGATTCAACAAATGAGCTGCCAAAACCTTAGATATTTTAACCAGTGTTGTGCTGATTTTTCTTTTTCTGTTAATACTGTTGTGATTAAATTAAATCTAAACTAAAACATTGTATAATTAAAAGATTTATCATCTTTTTTTTGATGTTACTCATCTTTAGTCTTTACACTTTAACTGAAGAATATCTACTTTTAAAGAGGGTTTGAACTGTAAAAAGTGACGTAGTTTAAAAAAAATCATGGAGCAAATATTCACAAGGTTTTTTTTTTTTTTCCTGAGGAAGATTTGCCCTGAGCTTACAGCCATGCCAAACTTCTATGTTTTAGCATGTGGGCTGCCACCACAGCATGGCTGCTAACAGAACAATGTAGGTCTGGCCTGGGAACCAAACTTAGCAGCCAAACTAAAGCATGCTGAACTTAACCACTAGGCCCCCAGGGCTGTCCTTCACAAGGTTTTTAAGTATTGGAATCATGGTTTGTCAGTACATGAAATGGATTTCAATGTTTTCTGTCTCCTTGTATGACAGAGTGAATTTAAATATTATAACTGTAAAGGTAAAAAAACACAATGAAGTAATCATAAAAAAGTATTTGTAAATGACATGTGAAATTAAGCAGCTTGTCAGACTACTAGTCAATAAGATTGTTTCTCTTTTCTGAGAAACATGTCAAACTATTAATCCAAATACTTGAATTTGAGGAAATTCAAAATAAAGTTCATTGTGTTTTCTAATATAGCATACAGCTTTGTATCACTAATGAAGAATTGCCCAGTGTTTGTTTCTGCTTTGAGTATGCAAATTTTAATTATAAAAGACTAAAATGCAAACTACTTTTAAAGTATTTTATCAATTGTCACAAAATTCTTGAAGTTATAAAACTTGTTTAATTTGTAAAGTATTAACAAAACTATGTAAGAAGGGGAATATTATTTTCAGCGCTCATATAGAAAAAATAATAGAAGCTGTAAATATCAGCCCTTATAAATATTACCTAATATTCCTAAATATTTAGCTATTCCGTATAGAAGCATCAATCTTTTTAATTGAAAATATAGAACTCAGGCTGCCATGTCTACTCTATTGTAGTAAATAATTTTAAAATAAACAAGATTTTTTTTTTAATAGGAATAAGTCACAACGCTTAGATGAGTGTCTTTGTTTCATTTTTGCTTGTTTGGTTCATTGGTCATCTCCGACATGGAGATATAGTGGCACTGAATACCGTTACATAAATGAGCAGCACATTGATTGTTTATGAAATGTCTCAATTAATTAGAATGTTTATTGAAAATTATTATATATTTTAGCATTTAAAGTATATTTTAGTATTACTAAACCCTTCTAAATAGCTGTAACTTTAAGAAGATATAGCTTTCCCCTTTGTTAAACTAAGAATAAAATGAAACTTTGTATGTTGACTTTTAAAAAGTACTTTAAAATATGACTAGGAAAGTAATCAAGGAATTTCATGGTAACACATCACCCGGGAAGGAAAAATAGCAGAGGGTTACAATCATTTGGTAAGAGATGCAGTGGCTCAGATGACAACATTGGAAATGTAAAACCATAAACTTTTCAACAGGCTAAAATAAAGTACTATGGTAAAAATACTGCAACACTTTATTTGAGGACCTTTATATTCTTTTAAACGATTTAATCTTCACGGTATTTTTGATGATCTACCCGAGGCCATGCAACAAAACGTAGAGAATACAGCAAAGGACAGCAAGCTTCCTCTAACCTCCAGAGGGTCACTGAAATGGGGCAATCAGAAAAGGGTAAGATGCAACAAGAATTATCGATTAATACTGTTTATAAACCAATCTGCCTTTGGATAGTCTGCAACTGCTGAAAAAAATTAGGTTAAAATGGGAAGGATTAACTGATAGTGAAGATTTAAAAGTGCTATAATTGGTAAATAATTTTGGAGATTTGAAATAGCCAATATTTTAAAATTTGTGAATGCAAAAACTATTTTTAATTATCTTCTTAAAACAAAATAATTATGTATTTATGGTAGAAAATATAAAATAAATAAGAAGAAATAGTCCCAAATCCACCCTCTCATGCATACTGATTATTAAGATTTCACGAAATTATGTACTCACAAATATTTCTATACGTGTATCATATAGATCTCTAATCTATGTATTTTTCTACAAAAGAAGTCATAATGTGTAAATTATTTAGCAACACTATGTAATGGATATATAGTAATGTATTTGAAAGAGTTACATGCTGCCATTATAAACATACATATTTACCTACCACATAAATTTGAATTTAAAGTGCCTTTGGCAATGAGTAGATTAAATTGTTTTTCAAAGTTCCTCCAATTTGCTAATTCTTAGATTTAATTTTAAAACTCATTAATGATGTGTTGTCATAAATATTTTTATGAGGAGATTTTACTAGTTGATAGATGGAATACTATTTAAACCCTCAGTGAATATTATACAAGTATGAGTATAAAAGGAAATACCAGCTGAGGATAAATCTTGAGAAAATAAAACTAAAGAGACATTTGTGCGTTAAAAGCATGCTGTGTATAGGTTCTAAAATATAGAGAATTGAACACAAAGCACATGATTATTTAGTCGTATTTGATGCATAATTATTTGTTCACATATTTTACAAATGGTTCCTAAACTTGGATGCTTATTATAACTACATTTGATGCTTTAAAAACTATTAATGCCTAGATGTCAACCTAGAGATTCCCGTTTAATTGGTCTGGGGAATATCCTGGGTATCTGGACTTTAAAAATATTTCCCGGTGTTTTTAATGTAAAGCCGTAGTTAAGAATGACTGACTTGCATCTCCAGGAGCATGAAGAAATTAAATTTTGCAATCTAACATCACTATAAAGAAATATTCCTCATATATGCAGGCGTTCGAATAAAAATACAGTTACCCTATAAAACCTTCCCCGTTTTCACTAGTATTTTTCAGGTGGTAGACATTTAATATCTTATTTATATTCTTCAGGTGAAATGTTTATTATGGTTTCTTTTCAGTACTTTCAGATGTAACAGTGTGCAAGTGCCTAAATCCTAATTTAACTTAAAACAATTCTGGCTTTAAATCGTCACTTGGACTTTAAATCCTAAACTTGATTTCTCTTCAAAGATTCAAAAGATCAATGGGGAAATTGAAGGTGCTTTCAGCTTAGAAAGAGAAACACCTGGGAACAGAAATTTCTCCATGCTATCATACACAAGTAGATCTATACTGAATTTCTTTGACCAGGGACTATTGTAGATTTTGCATATTAAATTTGGAGTATTGTATCACCAGCTAGAATTTCTTATAATAGAAATCTAGAAAATCCATTATACACACACAGACATATAGGTATAGATGCTCATTCGCATACACACATGTATGTGTAAAAGACTAACAGGAAATAGATATTCACATTAACTAACCAAACGTATGTCTGGAGGCATTTTATTTATATCAGCAAGGTAGTTCTTATTCAAATAATGGTTTTACATAAACCTGATACTTCTCTGTGTAGGATTTCTTTTCAACTCTAAAAAGAATGATTTTCACAAATGCTGAATGAAATAATCATATTTAAGAGGATTGCATTTTAAAACTATTGCATTATATGTATAGCTAAGACTAAAAACAAATAATTCTAAATATCTACTGTTCAAATATGCTAAAAATGCTATCTCGATTGTTTGCTACCAAATTGCTCTGTTTTAGTATTTGGCATTAAAAAGTAAATATATATTTTCTATGAACAAAAGTTTCTTAAAGTCCAGAAGAATTTATTCTCACTCTACAATATACACTATAAGAGGATCTGAAATATCATAAATATTCTTAATCATTTGCTCTGTTGTTTGTTGGCATATGTTTGGCAGGAAACAGTAGTCAAAGACTTTGAAGTGGGAATATATGTTTTCACACAGAATCCTTCCCAGGTGTTGAAGCTGTATGGGCCTCAGATGGTCTTAAAGATCTGAGACAACAGAATTTCTCTCCAAACCATTAAAATTTGAAGAGCAACTGAACAGATGTTCGTTCTTTCATTTAATATTTCAGACAGCTGCATAACGGCACTGTGTTGTTTTTGCACTCTTTTTTTTTTTTCATAACATTTAAAAACTAAACTCGTTTAAGGTCACTTCTGATGACAGTCTGAACTGGTCTGACAGCTGTTTAAATGTTTTTGACATCTGCTTGGGAAGATGGAATTCCTGTCTTTCTTCTGCTTGAATTCTTGCTACACATTTTTTAAAAAATAATTTTTGTTCTTTAACAAAGTCAGAAAAACACAAAATAATTGGTTGAAAGTTGGTATATTTGGGTGTGCATACCTGCGTGTATTCCTCGCCTCTATAATTCAGCACGACTAAAGGAGAGATACATAACTCTGCCAGAACTAACATAGGTGTCTCATATGTAATTAAAACTCAAAGAGTTTATTTTATTCACACTTTGAGAGCTATAAAACATTATTGCTTATAAAAAAGAATTCCCAAACTTTCAGTGTCACTTCCCCAAGAGGTATAGTAGATGGTGGGCACAGGTATATTAAATGTAATCTGTGCAGTAACCTTAAATATGTGTGCAATTATTAGAGATTAGTCTGAATATTTGCAGGAAAGAGCTACCGGATACACAGACCTGGTCTGGCTGGAATCTGCTTTTCCTCATGGCTTATGGGTTTTATCCAGGGAACTGAAAGATCTCTGAGGATGTTTTCAAGTCCTCCAGGTACCTGAATTGGGAAATTCCCTGTAGGATATATTTTATACCATATGGCAGGCAGGAAAGAAAAAACTTGAGGGTTTGAAGTTTGAACCTGATCTCAGGGAGTATCAGCACTGCATTTTGCCTCAGAGCCAGCCAAAACGAACTCTGGAAAAGCTAAACATGACAAAATGTGGTGTAGCTAAGGTGTGCTTCTAGATGTTTCTCTGGAGAACTTGGAGCTATTTTTGGAAAACTGTGTTTGTGGTTGTAGCTACAGAACTTGAAAGGAGGACTACCATAAACAGCCTGGTGTTCATGGTAGTGGGGGTGAAAGTAAGTCACTTGGCTGTTAGGAAACCAAGTACTGTATGGATAAATCTTAAGAGAAACTGCACGTTGTTAGAAAGTACCATTGGAAGACAACATAGTTGGAAAGCATAAGCTTATGTTACGTTGAAATAGTTACCAGAATCTACTGTTATGCACAACGAAGTACATTACACTAATTAGCAGGTAAACATCCATCTAAGAGATGTAAGAAAATAACCATTGTCTTATTAGAGCTATTGCCAACACAATTTGTGTCTCATTGCCTCCATTTTATATATGGAGTATCTAAATCTTCAAAATCTTAATGAACTTATCTAAGATCTCATGCTTCATAAGAAGCAAACATGAGATTCAAGTTCACATTTAGTTAACTCTCAAGATTATTTTCCTTTCACTATATCATACAAATTTCCTCAATAGCAATATCTCATTGTTCAGCACCCATTGCTCTAATATTTTGAGATCATAATATGTTATACATTGAGTGAAATCTGTTTTCCAAGTAAATAAAAAGCATCAAATCTTATGCATGCTTGGAATCATAAAAATAATTTAGTCCAAATCATCTGTTTTAATGATGAACAAACTGAGGCCAAGTTCACCTACGTAATCAGTGATACTTGGAGGGGGAAATATTAGTTTTTAGGGCTAGTGCCCTTTTATTCTGCAAAATAAGAAACTGTGGAAAGTTAGAGAGTATAATACAGCAGCAAGGCAAGTCGCTCAGACTGAGATTTTAAGGGGCCATGTTGAAGCTCTCAGCATTTAGCAGGTTAGTGTTATTTCAGTCGGCCCCTCTTCACAGGTCAGGTCAGCTCGGTGACTCAAATTCTCTAGCTCCTATTTTAAACAGAATTTATTTAAAAAAAAAAAAACACGCTTTATTTTGAAGAAAAATACACCGTGGGAGAATAATTAAAATGTTAAAAAGGTTTATTTTCTTTATATTCAACAACCGTTTATTTAGCATCTAAAATATGCAAGGCCCTATGCCTTTATAATCCAATCTACATTTTACTATTGCAGAATGTAGTAGATATTTAGGTTAAAGAGAGAAGTGACAGTGAAATGATTTCTCTTCAATTAAAAACAGGACTCAATATTATTTTGAGTACAATAGAATCCTAAATGCACCAATGAAATTGACAACTTTCATATCTTAGCAATGTGTCTCTGAATGTTTCATGTTTCAATATTGACATATTTCATTCTGTTGCTGGTGATTTTTCAAATATTAATGTCATAAGAGATGTCCTTAATTTTAGGAAGGAAAATTGTGTCAAAAGTCATGCTATAGGGGCCAGCCTGGTGGTGCAGCAGTTAAGTTCACATATTCCACTTTGGTGGCCTGGGGTTCACCAGTTTGGATCCTGGGTGTGGACCTATGCACCACTTGGCAAGCCATGCTGTGGTAGGCGTCCCACATATAAAGTACAGGAAGATAGGCACGAATGTTAACTCAGGGCCAGTCTTCCTCAGCAAAAAAGAGAAGGATTGGCAGCAGATGTTAGCTCAGGGCTAATCTTCCTCAAAAAAAAAAAAAGGAAGTCATGAAATAAATAGATATATTTTATTTTTTATTGACAATAAGTTTAAAAAAAAAGAAGGCATAAATTACCACTTCAGGAATAAAGAAGAGATAGCACCACTGATTCCACAGGCATTAAAGGGCAAGGAAATACTACAATATGTATACACCACAAATACTACAAAACTGTATGCACATAATTTAAAAACAGATAAAATTGACTTATTCTTTAAAGACAGAAATTACCAACACTCATTCAGGAAAAATACGTAACCTGAATAGCCATATATGTGTTTAAAAACATTATATTTGCAGTTAAAGAATCTCCAAAACAGACTCCACTTCTATATGGCTACACTGCTCAATTCTGTTCAAACATTTAAGGGAGAAATAATACACTCTTCAGAAATTCTTGAAAAAAACAGAAGAAGAACAAAACTTCTTTTGGGAAAAAAGCTCATGTATTAAGATAAAGATATTAGGATAAAACAAAAGCCTGAGCCAATATCTATCCTAAACATAGATACAAAAGTCCTTAATAAAATATTAGCAAATTGCTGGGAGCCGCCCACCAGTCAGCTAAGCCTCTACCCAAGGACAACGGTCCGGGAGAGAGATGAGGGAACGCAGGGCGGACCCTCAGAAGATTGCGGTCGGCCGCTCCTGATCCTACTCATGCTACTGATCTTAGCAATATTGCTCTTGCTGTTCTTTTTCTGTACATGGGATATCTTGGGGAAAATCTCTCCAAGCAGGGGAGAAAAGCTGATGTAACCTGGCCTTCTAGGGAAAGTTCAGGGGAACAACAGCCTGAAGGGAAAAAACGTTCTGACCCCCTCCTGGAAAGGCGGTAGGGGAATTTGGACAGCCCTCAAGGAAGAAGCCTTCTAATAATCAGCCTAAAAAAAAAAAGCATTCCCTCCTCAGGTCCTTCTAAGAGGTAAATATTATCCTAAGCCTGTTAGGACAGGAGGTAAATGGTGGCCCCACCCAGGAACAGAGGTGTGCAAAAACTACCCCTTCCTAAGGCAACTCACCATCCTGATAAAGTTGCAAGGAAATATAATATATTGACACAGGGGAACTGGGATTATGATGAGGATTGGGAACCCTATAAAATAGTTAATGGTAAAAGAAAAACCCCAAGCACTGTGCCTGTGTGGCTTTCGGTCTCCTTACACTTTGCAATACTTCTGCTTTCATTATTACAGGAATAAAGATAGAGGCTTAGGGCCATTCGACCCATGAGGAACTAAATCTAGACGTTACACTCCGTTTTGCCATCAGTCTTAAACATCTAGACGCCTAGTAGACATATGAAAAAGGTCAATATCTATATTTAATAAAGGTTGCTTACTTCTCACAGATATACTGTGCTAATATTATAACAAGATATGCTTATGTACCCATTTTATTTGCCAAAATTATGTACTGAGAGAATTCCATGAAATCATAAACGCGTGACCTGGACCCTATATAAGTGCTTGAATGCTTCGAATAAATCAGACTTGGAAACCTCACTTCCAGTCTCACCGTAACTTCTTTATTCGCCGACACTGTTCATCCCTCAGGAAACCCTACCGGCTGGAGCTGGACTCCGGCAGCAAATTAAATCCAGCAGTCTATATTTATATCTACATCTGTATCTGTATCTAAATTTATACCTATATATATATATATATCATGAGCAAGTGGTTTTTTTAAAAAAATCAACATCAGTTAATGATAAAATAATCTAGGAAAACATAGGAATTTCCTTCATTTGATAAAGATCATAACCAAAAGGTATACAGCTAACAACATACTTACTAGGAATGACTTAATGTTCTCTCGCTAAGATGGGAAATTAGGCAATAAATCTGTATCTATTGATATCATTATGTGCTTTTTCTTATTATATCTATAAATATGGTGAAATACATTAATTGATTTTTTAATGTTGTTCCAATCTTGCATCCTTGAAGAAACCCACTTGGTCATGGTCTGTGTGTGTGTGTGTGTGTGTGTGTGTGTGTGTCTGCATTATGAATTTGATTTACTAATACTTTATGAGGATTTGTGCCTATTCAGGAGAGATATTGGTTTTGTTTTGAAGTTTTGTGTTCTCTCACCACTCCTATTCAATATTTTTCTGGAAGTTCAAGCAATTTCAGGAAGGCAAGAAAAAGAAATAAAATGTGTTCAGATTAGAGAAGGAGAAATAGCACTATCCACATTCACAGATGCCATAATTATATATGTAAAAAATCTCAAAGAATCTACAAAAAAGCTCATAGAAATTATAAGTGACTTAGAAAGTTGAAAAGATCTAAGAACAATATACCAAAATTATATTTCTAATATAATAGGAATAAACAGTAGCTGAAATTGTAAAAAGCAATGTCATCTACAACAGCTACCCTAAACGTGAAATACTTAGGTCTAAATGTTATACAATATGTGCACAATCTGTGTGCTTTAAACTAGGAAATGTTGATGAAACAGATCAAAGAAGACATAAGGACATAGAACGACACATTGTGTTCATATTTAGAAGACTCAATTTTCTTCAAATAGATTTATTAATTTGATGCAATCTTCATGAAAACCCAATAGGATTCTTGATAGATATCAACAAACTGATATTAAAATTGATATGTAAAGTTAAAGGAACTTGAATAGCCAAACAAATTTCAAAAATAATGAGGTTGGAGAGTTCACTTTTTCAGACTTTAAGAAATACTGTAAATGTACAGTAGTTCAGTGTGTTGTTGATGGAAGGTAAGACTCATGGACTAATAGAATAGAATAGAATATCCAGAAATAGATACATACATATATTTTTAATTGATGATGTTTTGACAAATGTGCAATGGTAATTCAATGGACAAAGGATACTCTTGTCGATAATCGGACCTTTAAGAACTGGGCATCTGTAGGCAAAAAAATAAAACAAAAAAAACAAATGAACCCACAACTCACAACTTATATAAAAATTAACTCAAAATAGATCATTGGCCTTAACATAAAACATACAATTACAAATCTCTTCGAAGAAAGCATTGGAAAAAAATCTTTATGATTGTGGATTTTGCAAAGTATTCGTAGATATGACACCCAAAAGCCATAAAAGAAAAGTCACTAAATAAGACTTTATTGAAATCAAAAACTCTTGTTCTGTGAAGGCCACAGTTAAGAGGACAAAAAGGTAAGCTACAGACTAGAGGAAAATATTTGCAAAACAAATATCAGACAAAGGACTTGTGTCCAGAATATATAAAGAACTCTCAAAACAGAACAATAAGAAAACCAGCAACCCAACAAAAAAAAAGAGCAAAAGATTTGAACAGACATTTCACCAAAGAAGATAAATGGAAAGCAAATGAGCAAATGAAAAATAATTACTCATCATCCTTAGTCATTTAGTCATTAAGGAAAAGCAAATTAATAACTATAAAAAAAGATACCATTACCACAGCTATTAGAATGGCTAAAAATAAAAAGGATGCAGAGCAAGAGAAACACTCATTCATTGATGCTGGGAAGGCAAATGATTTGGTTTATCTGAAATATAGTGTGGTAGTTTCTTTTAAACTTAAAATCACCTGGGATTTGCATTTCCTCTAGGTATTTATCTCCCAAAATCGAAAACTTAGCTTGACACAAAAACCTAACATAAATGTTTTAGAACAACATTATTGATAATTTCCAAAAGCTGAACACAATCTAAATGCCCATTGACGGATAAATGGAAAAACAAACTGTGTACACCACTCAGTGGAGTAGCACATAGCCACAACATGAAAAATGCTCAAAAGCGTTATGCTAAGTGAAAGAATCCAGACTCAAAATATGACATACTTTATTCTACTTATTTGACATTTTAGAAATGGCAAAAATGTAAGAACAGCATGAGAGACTCTTTGGAGTGTTTGACTTGTTCTGTTTATTGCCTGTCGTTGTGGCTATTAGAATCCATGCGTGTATAAAAATACAAATAACTGTACACCAAAAAATTGATTTTTATAGTATGCAAATTAAAATAATAATAGTAACTAGAAATATTTTATAATATACTGAGATGGAGCTAAAGTGAAGATTATTTTTAATAATTAAATATACTTCTTGGTTAAATATCTTTCATAAAACATAAATTTTTCAATATAGTTAATGCAGTAATTATTCTCCTATAAGAGGATGTCAACCTAGATAAACGCTTGGTCTTTTCAAAGTGTGGTTGCAAAATAAGAATCCATTTCTTGCCCTGATGTGTTCTGAAATTCTTTCTGTCAAGTTAAACGATTCTTCAGAATGAAATTATTTGTCACTGATATTTAGAAAATATTTTGAAAACTCATAGTAATGGATGAGACAGTAGATAATAGAAGTCTTCCTCCTCTAATGGTGGCCAAATTAATACAAAGCTGGGGGCACCACAGTCAGTAAGAAGAGCTGATTCAGAAAGACATATACTTATAGCCCTAGGTAGACTTCAGACAGCTGCGTTATGATCCTAGAGATGGCTAAGCCATTTATAGAAGGTATATTCACGCCTTTAAATGAGAAAAGTGAACTCTACAACCCGAGATTAGAGCAGTACGTGGGGGAAATGGCTGCACTGCAACTCTTGATTTAAAAGTAAAAGACTTACGGGAAAAACAATAGTAGATATTTTAAGTACATCTTTCCAATCTACCTAAAGCCGCTATACTTAAGAAGCACAAATTTAGTTCAAACTAGTATGTCTATTCTATATTTTTTCATAGAAAGCTGCTTTAAGTTAATTTATTGCTGCAGTGAAAACACAAGACATAACTGAACAATTGTTTCTTTTATATTTCATACATTTAAGTTCAGCAAATTTAAATAATGTTAACATTGTTTAATTAAAAAACAGCATCACTTAATTTTTCTTTCCCCAGCTTGACAGTGTTCTGGAGCTTTGATTAACTTTAGGGCTCTAGAATGATTTCACTAGCTGCTACAATTTTTTTTTTTTTTTTGAGGAAGATTAGCCCTGAGCTAACATCTGCTGCCAATCCTCCTCTTTTTGCTGAGGAAGACTGGCCCTGAGCTCATATCTGTGCCCATCTTCCTGTACTTTATATGTGGGACGCCTACCACAGCATGGCTTGCCAAGTGGTGCCGTGTTTGGCCCCCGGGATCCCAACTGGAGAACCTGGGCCGCTGAATCGGAACGTGCGAACCTCACTGCTGCGCCACCAGGCCGGCCCCACCAGCTGCTCCTTTTGAATGACATCTTTGTTTCACCAAATTGTGAAGGAATACTTTTCAAAACTTATTCCTTCCTGTCTGCATCAAATTTCCACTAGCTATGTAGTAACTGCACTTGCAATTATTCTTCCGTATTTCATAAAATGTAAAATGCATAGGAGGATAGTTTAGGATTTTTTTGTATCTAAATAATTGCATAAAAATTATTTGGTGTGTGTTTCCATATACACAAATTTTGTTAACCTTAAAGAAAGCTTTCAGGTATGGATATTTGTTGGAGGTAATGCCCTCTTGGCATCATTTGCAGTTCATTTATAAAATAATTAAGTAAATCATCTGTTACACTGAATATTAAATAATTCTCCAAAATTTTCTTCTATAGAAATATAGGTACCTCATTCAGAAATTCACCAAAATAGAATAGTCTAACTTATTCAAAGTTGTTTCCATATTAAATTTAAATTTTAAATACCATTTTTAGAAAACACACACCATTGTTTTCCATAGAATTCTAAGTATTTCTGCTTAAAAGGCATTTTTTTTCTGCATTGAAAGTTTATGTTGTATTATCCTGAGAAAAGTCACATTGTAGGGATTCTCAAGTAGGCTAAACTAGAGGAGCTGATTTTGTTATTTCTTCCCCTTTTTTGAGGGAAGATGAGCACTCGCAGCGACACAGGGATCGTGGGAAGAAAAAAAAAGAGATTGATTTATGAGACAATGAGGAGTTAGAATAAATAGAACTGTTGGTTAAATAGCTGCTCAGGATGATTAAGAAAGATGAGTCAGGATGACCACTAGGTTTCAAGCTTGATTGACCAGGGAGATGATGCTAGCATTCAACAATCAGTGGAATACAAGAGGAGACAGGCTGGGTGAGGTCACGTTTGGATGGGAAGTAAAATTTACTCTCAATGCAGTATGTGTTTATTCCATTTGTTATATTACTTCCTAAGAAAGATTATTAATATGGATTATGTATCATTTTGTGCTGTGAGTCCAAATCCACTCATTAAAATCAGAGTGAAACAATAGTTCTTAAATTCCTCAAGATCTTTTATGAAAAATTTAGTTTCTGCCTATAGAATAGTGCTATCATCAAAATATCACAAGAGCAACCTTATATGACACAAGATGGATAACTGATACTGATATTTTCACCAAAAGTTAACCGAAGTTTCAAAAATGAAACAAAATTGGTTCTTACATTTAATGCATTTTTCCATAAGATTGATCTTTGTTTACATGCTTCTGTCTACTGCATCTTTATATATTAATTTGTAAATATATTTAGAATATACATTAGAATGATATAAAATCATATAATTTCATCAGTTCTAAGAAGATAATTCAGATGAGAGACCTGTAATCCTGAATACTTATCTTTACCTTATTTCGAATCCCATACACCTGTAGAATATCTATCTTTCGTCAATCAAAATGAAAGCTCAGCCCATTATTTATAATTAAATATAAATAATTTTTACTTATGTTAGAGCATATTATAATTAGGTTTTTGTCTTTGCTGCTTTTAATGTACTTATCATGACAGATTCTTCGTTGTTTTCAATATGGACTTGTAATTGCTTACACATTAATGTAAAAACAGCCAGAGTCAGTGAGAAAACATTTGCAAAAGACATATCTGATAAAGACTGCCATCCAAAACATAAAAATAACTCTTAAACTAAATGATAAGAAATCAAACAACTTGATTTAAAAGTGGACCAAAGACCTAAACAGATACCTCACCAAAGAAGACACATAGACAGTAAATAGGCTAATGAAAAGATGCTCCACACTATATGTCACCGGAGAAAATGCCAATTAAAACAATGAGATACAACTATACTCCTAGTAGAATGGCCAAAATTCAAAACACTGACAACACCAACTTCTAGCAAGGATGTGGCACAACAGGAGCTCTCATTCAGTGCTGGTGTCACTTTGGAAGACAGCTTGGTGGTTTCTTATAAAATTAACATACTCTTACCACGCGATCCAACAATCGCTCCTTAGTACTTTCCGAAAGGAGCTGAAAACTTGTCCACACAAAAACCCGCACATGGACAAGTGTACCACTCTAATGGGGAATATTAAAAATGGGGAGGCTGTGCATGTGTAGGTGCATGGGCTCTATGCAAAATCTCTGTACCTTCCTCTCAGTTTTGCTGTGAACCAAAGACTGCACTAAAAAAGAAAGTCTATTAAAGAAAAAGAACCTTCACACCTACAGAAGAGTAAAATAAGTTGGACAACAGATTACTAAAAAAAGTATAGATCATGAACTTATAATTTATTCTCTTTAGAACACCCAAAATATATTATTTGTAAATGAGTAAAGGTTAGAGTAGAATGTTATTCCCATTTCCACATATACTCATTTTTAAAGCATTTATTGATGGAATACAATTCCCTTCTATAATTTATAATAATGTATTTGTTAAATACACACTTTAATTTTAATTTAAAGTTAATTTAGTTAATAAAGCCATACATTAATTTTCTGTTTTTTTTCCTTTCAGACTGTTATGATAGATATTCTCTCACACATGTATTTTTAATTCTCCTGTTTTCTTCCTTAGAGAAATTTCCTATAAATAGATGAAACATTGTCTGCATATGTAAAAATTTTCTGCACTTTTTAAGTTTATAATTGATTATTATTATTAATAACTTTATTGCTAATAGTTATTTCAGGAAGTTTGCACCAATATATATTTATACTGTAAATAAGGAATTTGTAATTTGACTTCTCCCTTATCAACAAATGATATAATTTGATTAAATTTTTATTTGATTAAAATTGATTCAACTAGGAATAGCATCAATTTGCTATCTTAATATGCATCTTTATTACAGTGAAGTTAATATTATTTGTATGTGTTCAGTATAGAAATTTTGAAACTTTATGTAAGCAGATGTCACAAAACTCTCCTTAACTTTTCCAATCTTCAGTATCTTACTTAGAGAGCCACTTCTTACTGTGACTTTATAAAAATATCTACAGACTTTTTCCCCTACATTTTATACACTTTTTTCCCTATGTTTTATGCTTTTATTTTTAGTACTTAATTCTTTAATCCATTTGTAAATCATTCTGGTATAATATAAAAACATTATAAACCCTTATTTTTCTAAGTAATAAATATTACAAGGCACTAAATTACCTTTCTAAGTTCCCTGCTTCCATTGTTTTTCTTCCAGATAGTCAATTCTCAAAGTATGCTAGAATGATCTTTGAAAATTATAAATCAAACCGTGTCTGAAACTCACTTAAAATTTTCAGTAGCTTTCCATCACGCTCAAAATAAAATCTAAGCTCCATATCACGGCCCTGTATGATGTAACCTTTGTCTAAATTCTGTTGCATTTATTCGTTTGGACACTTTTTGGAACAATTGATATCATTAGGCACTGTGTGAGCAATGGGAATAGAGTAGTGAAGGAAAGTGATATATTTCCTGTTCCCACAATATTTGCATTTCAGTGGTGTAGGCATATGTAAAATGAATGAATAAATAAGTTAATAAGTACAATTGTATGTATTATAAAGTGGTGAGCAAACAATAAAGCTGTAACAGAAACTGGAAAATGACGTGGAGAAAAGTTGTATATTTAGCATGGAGTAGTGCAGACTGAGACAACATCGAAAGACACAGTAAATGCAAAGTCCATGAATGCGTGGTGTATTTGAGGACTAGTAAGATGGTAGCTGGGGTGTATGATGAGGCAGAAAGTAGCAGGAGATGAGTTAAGACACAGAACCAAAACAGATCATGAAAGGCCTCCTTACACCAAGGTTAAGGGATTTGGATTTTGTTTCAAGAGTAATGGGAAGCCAATGAAGTGTTTTGAACAACAAATGACATAATCTAAATCATTTTTAAAAGATCTTTCTGACTATAGTGTATAGAATGAAGTCGGAATGCTATAGTGGTTAAGAGATTATTGTGCCTATGACAGTGACCATAGATAGTGACTGAGGTGGTGAGAATGCTTCAATTCAGGACATATATAGGAGGTAAATAAAATAGAATTTTATGCTGGATTGAACTATAGATGTGAGAGAAAGTAGTGACCATCAACTTCAAATATTTTTCTTTAGCAGCTGAGTACCACAGACTGCCATAACGAGGTATAAAATCAGGCAGAGGTTTCGGGTGGGAAACCAATACTGTGGTTTCGGTCACACTGAGATTCAGATGATAAATTATACCTTAACTGAAAATATCTAGTAGACAGATGGACATATGAATCTAGAGTGTGGGAGAGAGCCTGGGCCTGGATATATAAAATTGAGAATTATTAGCAGGTAGATAGTTGTTAAATCCTTGAAATTGAATCATCCCAGCCAAAGCCTGAGTACACAGGAGAGAAGATTCAAAAACTGGATCCTGGGTCATTCCAGAATTCAGGAGACAGACTAGGAGGATTAATGAGGAAAGAATAGTAGTCCTCAAGAACAGTCACTGAAGTGAGGCAAAAGTCAGGAAGTGTGGTATCCCTGATGTCAAGTGGCACGATTGTCATAAGAAAGACAAATGCTACAGAATAACAAAGATTAACAATGGAATTTAGTTGTTCATAATTTTGTAAAGTTTCCATGGAATGAATAGTACCCAGAGCTAATTGAAGAGAACTCAAGAGAGAAAGGGTGGTGAAATACAACTCTTCTGAGGACTTTTGCTATCAAGAGAAGCAGAGAGTGAATTATAGTTGTCAAGGGAAATAGGATCAAAGATGGCTTTGGTGTATTTTAAAATGAGAGATATTACAGGATATTTCCATGCTGAAGGGAATGAACCTTTTTTCCCCAATAAAAAGGAAACAATGCTGTTAGAATTTGATTAGAGGTTATTTTTTTCTGATTTTTAATTTTTTTAGTTCAACTCCTATACTTATGGGGGAGGGATATGGTTTTTTCCTAGTGTTTTTCTTTATTTATTGAGTTAATCATAAATTTTTTGTTTTCATTTCCCTTGTAATACTGATATAAGACATAATCTTAATATCGTTAATATGTAATATAAATTATACCTGAACTAAAACTTATTTGGTCATGTTGCACTATTCTGTTAATGATTTTGCTGGAATGTATTTACTAGTTTTCATCTGGTAGTTTTGCATCTATGTTTTTGAGTGAAGCAGTCCTTTAGTTTGTTTTCATTTACATGTGCTGTATAGATCTGTTTAATGGATAGTTATGCTACCTTTACAACTTAGTTCAAGAAGTTTCCATTTGACTGTTCAGAAAAGTTCTGTTTAAAAAACATCACCAACTTCTTTTCAAAATAAACTTGCCTGTGTGGTTTTGTGCATCTTGAACAGTAGTAGGTGCTTATCATTTAACAGTTTTTAAGATGATTATCTCTATTTCTTCTTGAGACAATTTCCTTGGAAACTCCAGGACAATTGAAGGTGAGATGTACTGTCTGTTCTCTCCAAAACTCTTTAGAGACTCAGGAGCTGCTATTTCTCCTGGACTCAGGAGGACCTCAAGGGGACTGGGAAAGAGGCAGCAACTTTAGACACTTCTCTCTAGTCACTTCTAGCTTCTCTCCAAAGCTAGTCTATGCCTCATTTCTTCTTTGAAAAGAACTCGGGAAGCTGAGTTCTCCTCTTGGAGATTTGGCATATCACTTCTATCCCTCTTCTTGTAGTAGCATAGGAGTGTCAGGCTCCAACCTCAATTGCACTGTTTCTCTCCTTCTCAGATTCCAAAAGGAGATCCCTGAAGGAAAGGCTGTGCTCACTCCAGACATTTATTGTTCTATCCCAAGGTCCTAAACCCAAAACAGTAAGTTCAGGCTCAGACACTAGCCCTGCCCAGGAATGATTCAGACCCCTAACTAGGTAGGGAATGGGATGGATTGGGGGAGATCTAAATATCCATCAGGTCAGCAGAGCTAACAACCAGCACAGAGCCAGGATTACTTCTATGTAAACCCCTCCCATCAACAGGAATATTTATGTTCCCCTCTCACATCTCCCAAACATAGACCCGAGTTTTGAAAACGGAGTGGGTGTTGACGAGAACCTTGCATTTGCCCTCTTTTGCACTGAAAGGAATTCACATTAGAAAATAAGGTTTTCCTAAGTTTGTAGAGAAACAACCACCATAATACAGACGCCATGCCTCCCTTTTTGTTTGCTGTTTGAGCGTTTCTTCAGGGACACCTAAAGAGGCTTTGGAACCTGGCAAGATGGACAAAGGGGCAGGAGTGTAGAGGAGCCTTGCCTCATGCATTTCTGGGTGTTTAGAGCTTTAAAGGGTCTGAGATTTAGCCTACTCTCAAGTTAACAAGTTAGCTTGCAATAGTTTTATAGATACCCGAAAAACACTGGAAACTCCTGGGTCAGAGACAAAATAATTTATTACTCACAGCCCTGCAGGCAGCCTCAGCTTGATGTTCATATAGGTTTCCATTGCCGCTCATTAGGGTGATGCAGGGCAAATCCAGATGGATGTGTTTGTGTCACATCTGAGGGAACCTAACTTTAAAAAAATCCCATGTCTTGTAAGAAGGCTGCTCGCAAATATGTCTGGCATTTGCTTCACAGGGAGATATTATTATTCTGGTCAGAAAATATATCTGTCTTCTTCACCCGAAGGAGACAACTCTTCTATCTTCCAAGACTCTTTGTGATGCAAACATCCTTGAAATGATAGTCTAGGATAAAAACTGTCACAAGCTGTGTACAAACACAATGAAAAATCCTCCCCCCACCAGAAAAACCCCAGGGTGTTCCACTTGGCAAATAACTATTCCTACATTTTTATTTGCTTTTTTGGTTTTGGCTCCACTTGGTCCAGACACTGCAACTTTCCTCAGGAAAATTAGTGTTTTTGCATTCCCTTAAGTTGCATTTGAAGCTCAAATGTATCTACCTGAAAATAGATATATAGAAATTAGATGGCAGAGGAGTGACTCACAAGCATTGCACTTGAAAAATAAAGGGAGGTGAGTGTATAGTTCAGGGTTGGCACGAGCATTGGGTTTCTGCATCATTTAGTAAATAAGGGGGAAGTTTAAAGATCTTTTGACTTTCTATCGCCTTCTGTTTAACTAAGTAAACACTGTAGATTTATATTAATCAAGTGCTTCTGCTTTTTGTTTAATGATAATATCACACAGACTTTGGCATTTTGCTTCCTGTTAGTCTTAAGTTTTAGTGTTGTGACACTTTAAATATTTTAATGTTTAATAAACATTTTCATAAGAGGTTGAGAAGTCACAATGATAACTACTAGGTAAGTAACATTTTGAATTAGAATACGTGTCTTTTACATTCCTTTCTCTTCAGAAGGTAGTGAAATGAAAACTCTGTGTGCCTGGCCAGGGAAAACAGATAAATGATTTCTTAACTAATATTTGTCTCATATAGTCTCTGTTTACATTCTTTCATTTTTTTCTTTTTATATCTCTTTCTACATTTTGTCTTATTTTTCATCCTCAACACATTCGTGGATATCCAACCTATCGATCTGCTACTAGAGATCTAATTTTTCCTAATTTTTGAGTTCTTAATTTTCTTGAGTCGAATCTAGAGTGATTTTATCTAAGGATTATAGTTTTCATTTCACAACTGTATACTTATTTCAAACTCTAGCTCTAACTGACACGGGAGATACTTCTAAAATCTCTTGGCATAACTTTCCGTTTGTTGACCTGGGTTGTACTTACTATTTTAAATAATTTTCTACTACTTTCAGCTGCTTTCCACTAGGTTAAGTGTGCTACTTACCAGTTTATAATTCCCTTTTGTGACATTTTTTTCAACCTGTTCTTAATGAATTTATAAAGAATTGAGTTCCCTATCATTGACATTTTTCTACACTCTACTACATTTGTTATAATCATACATATTAAAAGAGCTTCCAGAACACCCCCATGAAAACCTGAAATTCATTATATGCCAATCATGCCTTATGATAGAGGCACTATGAATGTTGTGTGGGTCATATAATGAAAAACTCTCAGGTGAAACTTAATTGATAGCAATTGTAATGAGAGACAATCTTCCAAAGGTCCTGCATTTTATTACTATCATGCTGAGAGTAGAATTAAAAGCCCTGATGACTTTTTATATGGTCCATTTCTCAGTTTGCAATGTGCAATCTTGATGTAATACCCACCCCTCAGACAAAGAGCAAGTTTTCAATAAAAGTAGTAGGTTAACCCAGCTCATGGCGTTTCTCTCTTGTAATGCAAGCCTCTGTGTGTGCAGTTATCTATCTCAGCCCACCTGTGTTGCCTTTTGGGGATTGGAGCACATAGAGAAACAGCATGAACATGAAATTCTTGCTGCAACTTTTGCCGTGAGTAGTAAAATTATTCGTCTCTGATCCAGCTGTCTTAAGTCTTGTGTCCATGAACAATAACAGACTAGCTTTTTAGCTTGTAATTATGGTAAAAATTTCAGACCTTTCACAGTTCGGTATAGTAATGGATAATTGTTATAAAAAATAATCGAGAACTAACTGTTGGAAGTTTGTATAAATGTTTATAGCTAATTCAGCTTTAGTTAATGAAGTATATATTTACGTTAATATTTATTTATTTAATAAAGATATGTCTATTGAAATCAAGAAATAATTTTCATTAGTTGTGGCTCATCCAAAATTGGAACAGGAAAACGTCAACAGGATGTTACAAATACCTTTAGAAATTACTTAAGACAGGAAAAATATAATTGTACAAAAAGTTCAGTTTCATATAATCATGTTAATATGTGTCACCAATTGCAAAAATGTTCTCTATTTCTTTTTTAAACGTTAAAATGTACTTAATTAGTAAAACAGAAGCCTGAATTCAGAATTCTGTCAGACTTACACAGATGGTAAAATTCATGAATTGAAATGATAACCAACAATTTGTATAAAACTGGTTATTTTTGTTGTTCTAATCTGTAAAATCATTATACTTCTGCAACATAGTGACTTTTTCAATATTCGTAATCATTTTTTCTCAGACAATATGACTAAAATGTTAAGTGAGTGCATCTTTCCTTCCTTGTAAGTTTCTAAAATATTAATTGATGAAGAAATAGAAGATTCAAGTTTTTAAAATTCTAGATCTGAATCAGAGATTCCGTAAAAGGCACTAGTTTTACAGTGTTTTTCTTTTATTTTTAATAAAATAGGTTTGTGGTCTGGACTGGCATCTTAACTTTCTAATTTTTGATAATAATTATTCCTTTTAAAAATAAATAATAATACAAAGGAGAATATTAAAATGACCCATTGTCCCTGATAATCACTCTGGAGAACAAAATCAAATAGTCATAGATTTAATGCATGCAAAATCTAAGAGTAGTCAACCAATCCGTTAAGGTAGGAAATAAAAATGAACGTCACCCCACAGCTTCTTAACCTTAATAGTACTTCTCCCCAAATATATTATCAAAAACATTTTCTTACTGATACTTCCAGAAAAAAAATATATATTTTTTTTGCTGAAGAAGATTCACCCTGAACTAATATCTGTTGCCAATCTTCCTCTATTTCATATGGGGGCCACCACCACAGTGTGGCCACTGATGAATGGTGTAGGTCCATTCCTGGGAACTGAAGCTGGGTCGCTGAAGCTGAGTGAGCAGAACTTAACCACTAGGCCCCTGGATATGGCCCCAGAAAGATATTTTTATCTATTTATATTATTTTTGCAATAAAGTTCCCATTCCTGCCCTAAATTTGTACTACCTCATTATTTTTAACATTTCCAGAGTAATTTTTTGTATGACTGTAACAAAGTTTAATAACCAGCCCTCAATTCATTAACATTTGTTGGTTTCAACAGCTATCCACACTCCAATGCAAATAATAGAAGCAATGAATATCCTCTTGCATATATATTACTATACTTTTTCAGATATATTGGTGGCTTAATTTCTAGCAGTGAAATTGTTGGGTAGAGACTAAGTGTATCTTTTCTAAAAATGTGGACAGTGAGAGTTTCTATTTTAGCAGAATATGTTAGAAAATTCATGTTATTGGTCTTAGCCACATCTTTTCGAATACCATGTTTACTAGCATAGGGGAAACAAAAGAAAATTTAACAAATGGGACTACATCAGACTAAAAAGCTTCTGCAAAGCAAAGAAACTATGAACAAAACAGAAAGATAGTCTACTAACTGGGAGAAAATATTTGCAAACCATTTATCAGACAAGGGGTTGATCTTCAAAGTACATAAAGAACTCACTGACAACTCAATAGCAACAACAAAAAAAAACAATCCAGTCAAAAAATGGGCAGAGGATATGAACAGAAATTTTCCCAAGGAAGATTTACAGATGGCCAAAAGACACATGAAAAGATGCTCAACATCACTGATAATTAGGGAAATGCAAATCAAAACTACAATGAGATATCACCTTATACCAGTCAGAATGGCTATAATTACCAAGAAAAAAACCAACAAATGTTGGAGAGGATGTGGAGAAAAGGGAACACCCACACACTGCTGGTGGGAGTGCAAACTTGTGCAGCCACAATGGAAAGTAGTATAGAGATTCCTCAAAAATCTAAAAATAGAACTACCATATGACCCAGCTATCCCATTATTGGTATCTACCCAAAGAATTTGAAATCAACAATCCAAAGTAACATATGTACCCCTATGTTCATTGCAGCACTATTCACAATAGTAAAGACATGGAAACAATCCAAGTGCCCATTGTCCCATAACTGGATAAAGAAGATATGGTATATATAAACAATGGAATACTACTCAGCCATAAAAAAAGACAAAGTAATCCTATTGCAAGAACATGGATGGTTCTGGAGGGTATTATGCTAAGCAAAATAAGACAGACTGAGAAAGACAAACACCAAATGATTTCACTCATATGTGGAATATAAACAAACAGATGGATAAAGCAAACAGTTCAGTGATTACCAGGGAGCTGGGGTGGGAGGTGGGTAAAGGGTGTGAAGGGCAGCCCTTGTGTGGTGACAGACCAGAAATATGTACAACTGAAATTTCATAACAAGGTAAACTATTATGAACTCAATTAAAAAAAAATAAAAAAATTTAAAAATAAAATTCATGTTAAATTTCTATACATTCCCTGCTTCTTATATTTTCAGAGCTTATTTAGCCTATTGATTAATTTATTAATATACCAAAAAACCTAATATAAAGGATTTTTTAAATATACAACATTATCCGGTGTTGGAAAATTAAAGCAACCCAGCATATTTTGTAGAATCTATGTGCCAGACTACTTGATAGCTAAAGTATTTCCCAGGAATAAAAAATATAAACTGTTTGTTGTGATCCGGGTTGTGTAAAAGATGACTTTGTTGATGAAACCCAATGGTAGAATATATAGAAATTCAATCCAAAATATGGCAAATATATTAACATCATTATAGATATATAATTATTTTGCAATGCAGCATTCTGAGTTTGCTAATTCACATGATTTCCTTTGATTTCTTCTGATAGCTACTTATCCAATCCTTATGTTTAGTCAAATAACTTAAATGCTTACAGTCAATCATCGTTATATCCCTGAAATGTGGAATATCGTAAAAGTGTATTTTACTTACATTAGAGGATAAATTTTAGATTTATACATACAACTGTTACAAAGCTCTATTTGCCTTGCATTTTCTGTTCATTGTGATATATTACATTGCTGTTATTATATGCTTACTGCTTGCTTTGCATAGAAACAACATTCTCTCTTGTTAAGTCTGTATAAATATATCAACATGATGGTATCTTAAAATCAACCACAGTGGCCCTACGTACAACATAATATTTTATCCCAGTAACCCAACATCAAAAGTTTCACAATTATTTTATTGCTTCAAAAGATAAAACAGTACTTGTCTTTAGAATCCCATTCTGATTTGTAAAATCTAAGTATGTGTAATATCATAAAGGGAATTTTACCAGCAAAATAGGATCCTAAATATTTAAATATGCATATGGACTTGATTTGATATTCTCTTTCACTGCAGAATAACAGAAGGCTGCTGTAACAGAGAGTTAGGCACAGAGCTGGCTGATGGCTATCAGGCTGGGTCAGTTTTGCATAAGATTGGGGCTGCTGAGCGAGCTGTTCTGGCTTACACACACTCCATAACCGAACTTCTAAATGATCACATCACTGTGCGTGTGCTGAGCTCTGTGAATGCTTATAGATAGCTGAACACCGTTTCTCTGTGCCTGAAGAAGGTAATTTTAAATAGATCTTTTGTTAAAATTTCCATCCTGTGGAACAATGAACCAGTGTTTGAAACAGGCTGCACCTACTTCAGATGTATGTGTAATAAAATATTTAAATATGCTTTAAAATTTCCAAGTGACAAGAAAGTGAAAATTGTTTTTTAAAAGTAAGATAATAACATGGTTACATGAAATGGGGTTGCTAAAATTATAGTAGGCAGAAATGAGTACCTTTGAAACATACCTATCAATGAATATGTCATTAAACATAAGCTCTATTTTGTTTGAGAATGTGTGTGTGTATGTGTGTGTGTGTTCATGTGCATAGAGGTATATCCACATAAATTTATGCACAGTTCAAAAAGTTATTTAATCTATAAATTTTTAATCCTTGTCTTTAGCTAACCTTGTCCTAGTCATCACTGGTTTTCTGCTGTGGCCCATATCAATAGGCAAAAAGTCTCAAAGAATTACAAACACTAAAAATCTTCTCATAAACATAAATTCTCATAATGAACCATTGACTCCAAAGATGAAAAATAAGTGATATTCCTTTTAGGACTACAATATAGACACCTCTTAGTTTTGTTTCCACAGTAGAAATACTCATAAAACTTTTTTAAAGTGAGATCAACAGACCTGTGAGGTTTGAATTCCAGTGTTCCAGTACTCTGATCTTCTCTTCACATGCCTGCAAGCATTCGCTTGGTTCATCACACAATATGATCATTTTTGGAGTTCAGTCATACAGTATGGTGAGCATAAACCTGAAAACTTTGTAAGAAGTCAAAAACTATTTATGAATCTATATTGTCATCTTTTACATTTTGCAAAGAGCACACAAGCATTTTTTTCTTTGATTTTTCACAATAATTGTATTAAGTGAGCAAGTATGTAAGAGTATAGAAATTGAGAGTACACAAAAGGGAACTAAAATTTACTGACAACCTTCTCAGGCGTTTTGCTTACAGTTTTCTAAGCTAAGCTAATTTAGCTTACACTTTTTTTCACATCTTTGAAATTGGTTAAGTGGCTTGCCCATAACATTCGAGTTAAAAGAAATATATAAAACAGAAAGATACTACCCGCACTGAAAAGGTAAATCCTGTGAAAACTGAAGCCACAACGATATTAATACCAGCAAGAAATTAAGTTCCTTACATATTGTAAATGCTAGAACTAATATTGGAGATTTGATATAATAACAGCAACAATAATAATCATCATAACAACAACAATAAAAACCTTTTTATTTGAGTCTTTTCTATATTCCAAGCACTTACCTTCCTGTCTTTTGTTTCAGAAAACTTACACATCTCCAAAGACTGTCCTAAAGGGAGTGGAAAGTCAGGCGTTTGCAAGGCTGGGATAGGAAGGTGAGGGCTGGCTTTTCCATGCAGATATGTTAGAAAGAGAAAGAAGCAAAAGTTTTCCTTGCTTTCTTTGAGGAAGGAGACAGTCAGTTCTGCATCTGGTATATATCTGTGCCTGCCCTCCTTGCGTCATTCAGGAGAGGTAAGAGATGATTTTGTGATATGCTTTGGGAGTGTGGACTCTATACACTGACTGCCATCTTCAAAAGGATGCTGATACTCCCATGATTGTTCTTAGATAGAAACACAGTAACCATTATGGATGGAAGACCAAAGGGCTTTCTCCCATTGTTCTGCCAAGACCTTTATACTAACCAGTGGGGTAGGGAAATTCAAGGATGAAGACTTAGCTATATAATTAAAAGCATAGGTACATCTATCCTAAAAGTAAGAGTTCATAATTTCACTGACAAGGGTAATCTTTCCAAAGTATGTATTTATCCAACAAATATTTAACATTTACTATAATATCATGTGATGGGTATATAATGGTCAATAAAATAGGTATGGTCTAGCCTTCAAGAATCCAGAGGGGAAAGATAGCAGTTAGAATGAAAGTAAGCCTTATCAAGTGTTCTTATAAGGAAAAGTTTTTTTCTAAAAATTCCATGAAACCCCAGGAAAGGCACATCCATCTAGATGGGTAGGGAGTGGGATAGCGTCCAGGATTGTTCTCCATGGGAAAAAAAACCCCAAAAACCCAACAACGTTAAAACAGAAGAAGTTGGTTACAATTTAGCCATGTGGTGTGTAACAAGCACATACCTAAAATCAATATTATGTTACCTCAGCCATCCTTGGTGGTCTGGTGATTAAGCTTTGATGTTCTCACTGCCACAGCCCAGGTTTGTTTCTGGGTCAGGGAACCGCACCACTCATCTGTCAGTTGTCATACTATAGCTGTGTGCTGCTGTGATGCTGAAAGCTATGCCACCAGTATTTCACATACCAGCAGAGTTACCCATGGTGGACAGATTTCTGCAGAGCTTCCAGACCAAGAAAGACAAGGTAGAAGGACCTGGCCACCCATTTCTGAAAACACTGGCCATGAAAACCCTACGAATAGCAGTGGAGCATGATCTGAAATAGGGCCAGAGGATGAGAAGATGGCCCAATGCACATGCAGACACACACACGCACATACATGCAAGCTAAGGGGCAAACATATAACATAAGCTTGGTGAGTCAGATGCTCACTGATTTTTGAATCTTGAATGAGGGATAACAAGATGGAATATTGATGAAATAAGACGGAAGGGCACAGTGATGACAGAGAAGCAGCATTGCAAATAATAGATGTTTTCCCTGCTAGCTCTCTATCTTCTTTAGCCTTCTATTCATCATTTGAGTCTAACACAGTCCGTATTTGCTTATGATAATCAAAATCCGTTTTTGTTGCATGCAATCACTAATCCAGGCTAATAAAATTACCCAGTAAGAGTCAAGTCAGAAGAAAAACGTCCCTGGCTATTTCTCTGGAAAGACCAGTTAGGTGATGGTAAAACAGTAAGATACTGAACAAGAGAATGGGAATAAACAGTCAGGGAGTTAGAAGTGAACACTGGAGAGTTTGTTGACTCCGATATTAAGGAAGGAGAAGGTATGAAAAAGGACAATGTGTTCAGCTGTGGGAATGCTGCCTGGAGGTTAAGTGAGATTGGGAATAAGTACTGATCTTTGAATATAGGGGCCAGGAGAATAGTAGTGATGCATATATGATGTAGAGATGATGAGGACAGAGCAATCTTACCAAGATGAGAAGTACTTGAAGGGAACGAATTAGAAATAATTATTCTTATGGGAACCTCATCCAAATGTTAAATAATCTCTGTATCTCAATTCCCATTTTTTCTGACAATCTCTAACTGCAATATCACTCCAGAATTTTATACGTTTCATTTCAACTTCCTGTATTATTTCAACTTCCATCTCCAAATTAACATATCCAATAACGAACTCATCATCTTCCATTTTAAATTATTTTACCACCATTTTCCCCATATTGGTTGGAAGAAACCTTATGCTTTGCATTTATCCCTATCTCTTTTGCTCAGAGAAAAGCCTTGGAGACATTCTTGAGAGTCTTCTTCTTTTTTTTTTTTTTTTTTCATTTATAACACTAAATCAATCCATAATTTCTGTTTGTTCTTCAAAATAATTCTAGAAGCTGACCACTTCTCATATCTTCACTGCTACCCCCATGTCCCTGGCCACCATATCTGTGGACACGATTGTCCAAAGCTTCTTGCTGGCCTCTCTTATTCTATCATTGCTTCAAAATAATGCTCAGCCTCATCATTTTAAAATGCAATCAATCATGTAACTTCTCTGTTCAAAACAGTCCAAGAGCTCCTAATTCATTCAAAATAAAAGATAAAGACCTTACAAGGCTCACAAGGCCCTACATTATCTTATTCTGCATATTCCTTGCTCATTTTTTTCTAGTCTCATGATTCATTGCCCTCCAAGCACGCTGGACCCCTTCTTGTGCTTAAGTGTCTAAGCATGGTCCTGCTTTCAGCCACTATGCCGGTGGTTCTCTCTGCCTAGAATGTTCTTCTCAAAGTTATCAACACAGCTAAACCTCTCATCTTGAAATATTTACTCAACTATTGCCTCCTTATAAAGTCTACTGTGACTTCTTATTGCAAATTGTGACCCATCTTCACTAAACACCCAATTCCTTATCTTCTGTAGCAATTGCTACCATCTAATATACTGTGTAGTTCTTTGTGATATTTATTATTTCCTTCTCTAGAATATAAGCTGTATCTATTTGTCTTAAACCATAAGTGTCAAGGACTTACAGTGGTCATTGAAGCAAAGTAGGTGCTCAGTATTTAACTGAATTGATTGTAATATTTTTTTCAAGAAGTTTGACTGTAAAGATGAGGAAAAGATCGGGAATATATGAAGAGGACATAGTGTTGAAAGGTTGAATTTTCTGCTTCTGTTTTCTTTTGTTTGAGGAAAAATAAACACATGTAAACACTGGGAAGGAGCCAGTAAATAAGGATAGATTAAAATGATAGAGGAGAGAGAAAGAAGATAGTCAAATCATTTTTCGATATTTGTTTCCTTATTTATTCTGTAACATTCTCATCTTTATGTGTGTATAATGTCACACAAATATAGTGGAAATAATGATAGACTTTCTGCTTAATGCATAGTATTGTCTTGAGAGTAATAATTTAAAGTGTTACTTCAAGTTTTGGGTATTTTCAAATTTTTCAATCATATCTATACTTTTTATTGGTTTACTTATATAAATATGAAATTACAACTGTCTTTTTCTAGATTTCAGTATTTAATCCCCAGGAAGTAAGCTCATTTCTTTTAGTTTCAAATTCTTATGGGAAAATACAGCCATACTCATGTATAAAACCATTCAAAGCAGATGATAATTAAATTACTACATTCTACATTAATTATAAGAAAAAAGTGCTGGTGATTTATAGCCATTAGAAGACATATCAATATCGGCAGCAACTATTCATGTTGAACTTACACCTTATCCTATACTTTCATATGAATCATGTATATTAGAAGAGGAAATACTTACCATTCACCATCAGATTAAACCAGTAAAATATGATTTATTTGTAGTGTGAAAATGAATAAACAGTAATCTTATTAAATTGCAGTTAGGAGTCCAAAAGTGGGAGCTCTCACACCCTAAATTGAGAGCAGAGCCCAAGAAGAAGAAGAAAAACTTCCTCTTCTTGACCAGCAAGAGGCTCAGCCAAAGAGACACTGTCACTCACAGTGTCACAACTCAGCCAATGAAAAGCCACCAAACCTGGAACTCTGTTTACAACAGTCCTCCCAACTTCCTCTTCCCTCTGTGGAAGAATTCCTCCTCCCGTTGTTGCTGAGGACTCGCACAAGGCTCGCTGTTGTTGCATACCCTGAATTGCAATTCTTTGCTGATCTCAAACTAATTTTTGCTGGAGAAATAACTGGTTGCCTGTTTGTTCAAGGTCAACAATAGTATGAGAGGAGACCATCTACAATGTATGCCTATTATACATTAAGGGCATAGGTTAATTTCTGAACATAGCGTAGTGATTACTTAACATGTATCTTCCCTGGGAAAAATAAATATAATCAGATCAACATATACAAAAAGGCAGTTTCAAGAAACGTATCACAGAGAACTCAGAACGAGGAAAAATAATGAACATGTGTATGAGCATGTGTACATTTTTAAGTGAAGTTCAAAATGTCTAACAAATGTATAAATGTTGTCCCTGTATAATTTCATTATTTGATTTTTAGTTCTTTTAAATCATATTTAAAATGATATTTGCCCTTATAAGAAAAAGATTATATGTTCAATATGATTTTTTATATAATAATGTCAGTTTGATTTTTAAAGCCTCATCTTTTATCTGGATTTACTATGTTCTGTAGTAAAGGTAGTCTTGTTTGTTTCAGTCTAACTGAATGTAGGTCACTGGCCTCCTCTCGTAGCACTTTTTTTTTCTGATGAGTGATAAACCTTTATTTTTTCTTAGTCTTGTAATAAGATTCTTTCTTTCCCCTTTCCCTTCTCCTTTCTGTAACTGAAGGCTGAGTCAAAGGACGTATTCCTCTTGAATGCTAAGATTTTCTTCACTCTCAGAAGGTATAAAGTATGTATGGATGCACAGCTTGCAGCAAGCTCATCCATGTGCAAAAACATGTTAAATTCTTACCGCTATTTTCAATAAGCAGAATTCACAGTTATGGGTACCATACAAATAAAATATATACAAACTTGGTCGACCTTATTGAGAGCTATGTCTCAGAGTTTTTTGGTCTGCCTAATTTTGGAAAAATATTCTAAAAATAAATTAGAGCAGTTTTCCACAAACTGTATGTTTTCTTTCTGTGCCAAGAAACCATAAAATCTTAGTCAACTGATCTGAAAGTTCTCATTATAGATATGTTTTTTTTTCATGATCAAATTTGAAATGTTGAAAAATTTTTTGATTTAATTAAACTAACCTGCTTGAGATTATGTTGAAAACTACCAACACAGTGGTATAGTTTATATATACAATACTACACTATGGAACAATTAATTTACACCAGTGTTTTTAAATGTTTTAATGGTTCTAGCCTGCATGAAGTGCTTAATTCAATTAGATTTTTATATTCTGTTTTCCTTTGAACCAATGGGCTTGTCTTTAGAGCTCTTTGATCTATCTACTTTATTCTTCAAGGTCAAAGGGAATTCATTTATACACCAATTTAACAGATGGGTGTTTGAGTTCTTACAGTAACTTCCATCTAGTTCTAGTCCCCAGGGACTAAATGAGCTGTTGTCTCTGCCCTGAAAGGCTACTTGGGGATAAACAAGTAATTGTAATCAGGATGGTAGACCTAATAATAGGACAATGAAAAAGTTGCAGTAAGTAATTTTTCCAAAATTAGGCTGCTGTCTTTGGATCAGCGTATTAAGAAGGTAATGTCAGTCTTCCAACTTTGTTCTTACTCAATATTGTGTTGCCATTCTGGATCTTTTGTTTCTTGATGTAACTTTTGCAATCAACTGTCAATATCCCCAAAATAACTTGCTGGGATTTTTATTTGGAAAATTGGCATAGTAGGGAAGAACTGACATCTTGAGAGTATTGATTCCTTCCATCCATGAACATTGAACATCTCTCCATTTATTTAGGTTTTCTTTCTTTTATCAGGGTTTTGTAGTTTTCCCCATATAGATCTTGCAAATATTTTGTTAGATTTATACCTAAGTATTTCATTTTGGGGGATGCTAATGTAAATGATATTGTTGTTTTTTATTTCAAATTCTACTTGTTTATTGCTGGCAGATAAGAAAGTGATTGACTTTTTTATATTAACCATGCATCCTGCAAACTTGCTATAATCACTTATTAGTTCCAGGATGTTTTGGTGATTTTTTTGAATTTTCTACATAAATCATCATGTATGTGTGAAGAAAGACAGTTTTAGTCCTTTCTTTTCACTCAGTACAACTCTCAGTTATTTTTCTTATCTTATACATTAGTTAAGACTTACAGTACGATATTAAAAAGGAGTAGTGAGAGGCTGCATTCTTGCCTTGCTCCTGAACTTGGTAGGAAAGCATCTAGTTTTTCACCAATAAGTATGATGTTATCTACAGGCATTTTCTAGATATTCTTTATGAAGTTGAGGAAGTTCCCCTTTATTCGTAGTTTACTGAGAGTTTTTATCATGAATGGATGTTGGATTTTTTCAAATCATTTTTCCACATCTGATGGAAAGGCCTGATGCTTTCTGCTTTATAAGTTTATTAATTATTGATTCAATTTACAGTAGGTTTTAATACTCAATCTTCATAATATAGTTTTACATTGAAATTTATGTTCATAAATGGAAAGTCATTGTTTTTTATTTGAACATTTAATAAAAGCAAAGTTACCACGGATATATTCTATAATTTCGTACCAACAAATACTTTGACACACTGATCTTTATTAACGTTTCAGATAATTAGGAAAAAAAGTGAGAATGAAAGCGTATTTTTGATGTTTAAAATCATAAAGTACTTCATTTGAAAGTCTTTGTTAAATAATATTGTTTAATCATTAATACTGATAAAATTGTATGCTTTTCCTTATTCATTTAAGATTTATCTGTTGGTAAGTTAATATGTTTTTAAATGGTAGCTTACATGATATTGTATTTTTGAAGACATAAAATTATTTATATCTTAGGTAATATCACAAGTATGTTAAAATTAGCAATCTCTGATATTCTTTATCAGTAAAATATATAATATCTAATGATATTATGTGTTCCCCCAAGTTTCTCTATATGTGCATATACTATGTAATGTCTATGATGTATATAATATATATGAGATACTCAGGGTTTATTTTCATTTGAATTAAAATGGAACTTTTATAAAGAAATTATTAGGTGTGAGAATTAACTGTACTAGAATGATATTAAATGATACATGGATATAACAGTGAAAAGAAGAAATGGAGTACATGCAGATGTTTTTAAACTCCTGTTTTCTGTGATTATACAAAATAACTTTTGAATACTGCTTAAAATTAATTTTACTTCATACACTAGACTTAGTCTGTCTTGAGCATATTGCTGTCATTTTTCCTGGTGTATAATTTGCAGATACACTTCAATAAAAATGATTTAATAGTTGTTAAACGTACATCATGCAGTGGTAATTTAAAAACTTAGGCTTTTAGTATACTTGTCTTGATTTTCAAACAAAATTTCATGTCACAGTACATTAATTTATCTTATGTATTTTTGTACTTTGTCATTAACATACTTTCACTATTTCAATAAACAAAACTAAATATGGTATTAGCTGTTTGGCTCCACGCTTCAGTAATTTTACCAAACAGCTGGAAGACAAATAAATGAATGTAGTAAACTATGGTTTTAATTATATTTATTGATTCTAGTGTGTTTAAATTCTTATTCATTTTTAAACAATAGTGTATTTATGCATATAAATTGATTAATGGATTGTAATCTTGATCATGAAATAGTAGAATTTACAACTGGCTAAATAATGTGTTTTCTTACAAATTACTTAAATTACAGATGCCAAGCACATTGCATTCTCCATTTAACAGGAGAAGTGGTTTGCCAAGAAGCCCTTTTATCATAAACTGTTCTCAATACTGGTACAGCTGTTGGAAATGTAGCTATCCATTTTAAACAAGTTGCATCACAGAATACAATCTCCAAATGCACAGTGTCTACAAAAATATTCCAAACGAAGTGATATATGTGCTCTGATGTTCTTCCTGTAGCAATAGCTGAAGAAGTTAACTAAGATTTATACATAATTGTTTGCATAATGTTCACTATGTTTTTGAGAAATAGGAATATCCTGCATAGAATAGCAATTAAAATATTATGTAACTATAGGATTGTAATGTGTGGAGTTATGCAAATTATAACATCATTTGATAATGGCATATTGGAAAACTTTATAGCACTAAAACTCGTGTCTCCTTCTTTATTGTCATTTCTTGTTATATAAAATTTAAATATTACTTAAATTGTCTTTTGTCTTTTTTTTTGAGGAAGATTAGCCCTGAGCTAACATCTGCTGCCAATCCTCCTCTTTTTGCTGAGGAAGACTGGCTCTGAGCTAACATCCTTGCCCATCTTCCTCCACTTTAATGTGGGATGCCTACCACAGCATGGCGTGCCAAGCAGTGCTATGTCTGCACCCAGGATCCGAACTGGCGAACCCTGGGCTGCCGAAGTGGAACATGCACGCTTAACCATTGTGCTCCCAGGCTGGACTCTGTCTTTTATCTTTATTATCTTATTTTTGTTAAAAGGTTAACGACAAACAGATGTATTTAAGTTTTGATTCTTTTGGTTTTTCAATCCAGAGACTTATCTCCCTTTCATGGTAAATTGTAAAAGAATGAAAGGAAGATGGGTAATTGTATTATATATATAGTTATATATATAAGTACATATAAATATATGTATATATAGTCTAATTTTGGTGGTGGGAGAAAGTATTAAAGCTATTAATTGATTTTTTAGTACAAATGGAAAAAGTCCACTTATAATCTCATTATAATTTCTTATTGCTCTCTAATAGACTTCATAATGTATTATTGACATGTGAACTTTCTCATGTAGAAATTAAGATGTCAGCTGGTTGTAACACAGATGAAATGTAGAAAGTGGAATGAGTTTTCACTCCTTAGGGATTAGTTTGAAAGAAAGAAAGTCTGATGCTACTCAAAATATTAAAAACTAATATTCAAAAAGTGGTAAATGAGTCACCAATAAGTACTAATTGGCAGTAAAAAAAGACAATAAAAGTTCAGTTTTACTAATTTCTTTTTCATTTCGAAGACAATTAATATGGTTTTGGTCGTGTTACATTTGAGGGTCACTCAATTAGAGGAGAGTGTTCAGATGTATGCGTTACATAAATTGCCTCAACAGAATGTTTAAGTGATAATTTTACTCACAAAAAAGCACACATCATGTCACTTAAATTATTCATGAATTTTTATCTTTATCATGCATTTTTAATTGATATATCATTGCCATATAGCATTATACAAGTTTAAGGTGTATAACATACCATATTTGTATATATTGTGAAATGATTACCACAATGTCTACTTATCATCCATTACCTTAGACAGTTGCAATTTTTTTCTTGTGATAAGAAGTTTTAAGATCTACTCTCTTAGCAACTTTCAAATATACAACACAGTATTATTAACTATAGTCACCATGCTGGATATTAGCTCCCCAGAACTTATTTATCTTCTAACTGGAAGTCTGTACCTTTGACTACAAACTTTTGCTCCACCCCCACCACCTGCCTGTGGCAACAACTAACCTGTTCTCTGCAGTTAGGAGTTGGTTTTTTTCTAGATTCTACATATAAGTGAGATCTTGCAGTATTTGTCTTTCTCTGTCTGACTTATTCACTTAACATAATGGCCTCAAAGTCTATCCATGTTGTCACAAACTATCATTCATTTTTTTATATATACTTGAACAAACTAAATTACAACTCAATTTTTTTAGTTATTAAAACTAGCCAAGTGGGGCTGGCCTGGTGGCATAGCAGTTAAGTTCGTGTGCTCTACTTTGGTGGCCCAGGGTTTGCTGGTTTGGATCCCAGGTGTGGACCTAGGCACTGCTTATCAAGCCATGCTGTGGCAGGTGTCCCACATATAAAATAGAGGAAGATGGGCACAGATGTTAGCTCAGGGCCAATCTTCCTCAGCAAAAAGAGAAGAGTTTGTGGCAGATGTTAGCTCAGGGCTAATCTTACTCAAAAAAAGGAACTAATTAACAATAAATTTATACATAAAATAATGCTTGTCCCCACGTTTTGTTTATAGGTAACCTTAAAGATTTTTCTGTTAGTTTTAGATATACCACATAGTATCAGAGGATTCTTCATACATGAATTTTTTTCCCCCAGTTTTATTGAGATATAATTGACATACAACACTGTGTAAGTTTGTGTACAACGTATGGATTTGATACACTTATATATTGCACAGTGATTACTACTGTAGTGTTAGCTAACACTGCATGGCCACATAAATACCATTTCTTTTTTGTGGTGTGAACATTAAGGTCTATTCCCTTCATAACTTTTAAGTATACAATAAATATTATTAGCTATAATCACCATGATGTACATTAGATCCTTAGAATTTATTCGTCTTACAACTGGAAGTTTATCCTTTTTAACCAAATCTCTCCTTTGTCTCCACCTCTCAACCCCTGGTAATCAACATTTTAGTCTCTGTTGCTGCGAGTTTGTTTCTTTACACTCCACATACAAATGATATACAGTATTTGCCTTTCTCTGTCTGACTTATTTCACTTAGCATAATGTCTTAGAGGTCTATTTGTGTTGTCACAAATGGCAGAGTGTCCTTTTTACTCATGGCTGAATAATTTATCAATCCAGCTATGTATCTATTATCTATCTATCTATATCTATCTGTATGCCATTTCTATTTTTTATTGAGTTCATAATAGTTTACATCATCATGAAATTTTGGTTGTGCTTTATTTCTTGTCTGTTACCTCCTAAGTGCTCCGATTCACCCCCTGTGTTCACTCCCTACCCCCCGTCTCCTGGTAACCACTGAATTGTTTTCCTTATCCATGTGTTTTTTTATATTCCACATATGAGTGAAATCATATGGTGTTTTTCTTTCTCAGTCTGCCTTATTTCTCTTTGCATAATCCCTCCAGGCCCATCCATGGCCTTGCAAATGGTATGATTTTGTCTTTTTTAAGGCTGAGTAGTATTCCTTTGTTTATATATACCACATCTTTATCCAATCATCGGTTGATGGGCACTTGGATTGTTTTGATGTCTTGGCTATTGT
The DNA here is from genome assembly GCF_041296265.1 of Equus caballus. Lineage (NCBI taxonomy): Eukaryota > Metazoa > Chordata > Mammalia > Perissodactyla > Equidae > Equus > Equus caballus. The sequence continues at coordinate 103,571,376 of NC_091685.1, read as the reverse complement.
GAATAGCGATGCAATGAACATATAGGCACATATGTTATTTTGAATTGTTGATTTCAAGTTGTTTGGATAGATACCCAGTAGTGGGATAGCTGGGTCTTATGGTAGTTCTATTTTTAGCTTTTTGAGGAATCTCCATACTGTTTTCCACAGTGACTGCACCAGTTTGCATTCCCACCAGCCGTGTATGAGAGTTCCCTTTTCGCCACACCTTCTCCAACATTTGCTATTCCTAGTCTCAGTGAGTCCAGCCGTGTTAACAGGTATAAGGTGGTATCTTAGTGTATCTTAGTGTAGTTTTGACTTTCATTTCCCTGATGATTAGTGATGTTGAACATCTTTTCGTGGGCTTATTGGCTGGCTGTATATCTTCTTTGGAGAAATGTCTGTTCATTTCCTCTGACCATTTTTTGATTGGGCTGTTTGTTTTTTTGTTGTTCAGTTGTGAGTTCCTTATATATTGTGGAGATTAACCTCTTGTCAGATATATGGTTTGCAAATATTTTCTCCAAATTGGTGGGTTGTCTTTTTGTTTTGATCCTAGTTTCTTTTGCCTTGCAGAACCTCTTTAGTCTGATGAAGTCCCACTTGTTTATTTTTTCTTTTGTTTCCCCTGTCTGAGAAGACATGGTATTCAAAAAGATGCTTTTAATTTTGACGTCAAAGAGTGTACTAGCTATATTATCTTTCAGTAGTTTTATGGTTTCAGGACCTATCTTCAAGTCTTTGATCCATTTTGAATTTATTTTTGTGTATGGCATGAGATCATGGCCTACTTTCATTCTTTTGTGTGTGGCTATCCAGTTTCCCCAACACCATTTATTGAAGAGACTATCTTTTCTCTATTGTATGTTCTTGGCACTTTTGTCAAAGATTAGCTGTCCATAGACATATGGTTTTATTTCTGGGCTTTCAGATCAGTTCCATTGATCTGTGTGCCTGTTTTTGTACCAGTACCATGCCATTTTGATCACTATAGCTTTGTAGTACATTTTGAAGTCAGGGATTTTGATGCCTCCAGCTTTGTTCTTTTTTCTCAGGATTGCTTTAGCAATTCGGGGTCTTTGGTTGCCCCATATGAATTTTAGGATTGTTTGTTCTATTTCCATGAAGAATGTCTTTGGGATTTGGATTGGGAGTTCATTGAATCTGTATATTGCTTTGGGTAGTATGGACATGTTAATTATGTTCTTCCAATCCATGTGCATGGGATCTCTTTTCATCTCTTTATGCAATCATTTATTTCTTTCAATAATGTCATATAGTTTTCACTGTATAAGTCCTTCACCTCCTTAGTTAAATTTATTCCTAGATACTGTATTCCTTTTGTGGTGATTGTAATGGAATTGTATTCTTGAGTTCTCTTTCTGTAAGTTCATTATTAGAGTATAGAAATGCATCTGATTTTTGTAAGTTGATTTTGTACCCTGCAACTTAATTGTAGTTGTTAATTACTTCTAATAGTTTTCCAATGAATTCTTTAGTGTTTTATATGTATAACATCATGTCATCTGCAAACAGTAAGAGTTTCACTTCTTCACTCCATATTTGGATTCCTCTTATTCTTTTCTCTTGCCTAACTGCTCTGATCAAAACCTCTACTACTATGTTGAATAAGAGTGGTAATATTGGGCATCCTTGTCTTGTTCCTGTTCTCAGAGGGATGGCATTCAGTTTTTCCCCATTGAGTATGATGTTGGGCGTGGGTTTGTCATATATGGCCTTTATTAAGTTGAGGTAATTTCCTTCTATCCCCATTTTTTTAAGAGTTTTTAATCATAAATGGCTGTTGTGTCTTGTCAAAGGCTGTCTCTGCGTCTATTGAGATGATCATGTGGTTTTTATTCCTCATTTTGTTCATATGGTATATCACATTGATTGACTTGCAAATCTTAAGCCATCCCTGAGTCCCTGATATAAATCCCCCTTGATTATGATTTATGATCTTTCGATGTATTGCTGTATTCGGGTTGCCAATATTTTCTTGAAGATTTTTGCATCTATGTTCATCGGTGATATTGGCTTGTAGTGTTCTTTCTTTGTGTTGTCCTTGTCAGGCTTTGGTGTCAGAGGCTTTTCGTTCATCGAATGGTATAGAAAGCATTCCATCTTACCTAATTTTTTGGAATAGCTTGAGAAGGATAGGTATTAAATCCTCTCTGAAAGTTTGGTAAAATTCTCCAGAGAAGCTGTCTGGTCCTGGGCTTTTATTTTTTGTGATACTTTTGATTACTGTTTCAATCTCTTTACTTGTGATTGGTCTATTCAGATTATCTATTTCTTATTGATTCAGCTTTGGGAGGTTGTATGAGTCTAAGAATGTATTCATTTCCTCTGGATTGTCTATTTTGTTGGCATATAGCTTTCTGTTGGCATATAATCTACTGTATTTCTGTAGTATCCATTATTATTTCTCCTCTTTCATTTCTAATTTTATTTACCCGAGCATTCTCTCTTTTTTTCTTTGTATGTCTGGCTAGGGGTTTGCCAATTTTGTTTATCTTCTCAAAGAACCAGCTCTTTGTTTCATTGATCCTTTCTACTGCCTTTTTTGTTTCAATCAAATTTATTTCTGCTCTGATTTTTATTATTTCTCTCCTTCTGCTGACTTTGGGCTTTGTTTGTTCTTCTTTTTCTAATTCAGTTAAGTGTAGTTTGAGATTACTTATTTGGGATTTTTCTTTTTTGTTAAGGTGAGCCTGTATCATGATGAATTTCCCTCTTAATATGGCTTTTGCTGCACCCCATATGAATTAGTATGATATGTTTTCAGTTCCATTTGTCTCCAGATATTTTTTTACTTCTCCTTTAATTTCTTCAATGATCCATTGGTCATTCAATAGCATGTTGTTTAGTCTCTACGTATTTGTCCCTTTCTCAGCTTTGTTTCGTGTAATTCATTTCTAGCTTCACAGCATTGTGATCAGAAAAGATGCTTGTTATTATTTCAATCTTCTTAAATTTATTGAGGCTTACCTTGTTTCCCAACATATTGTCTATCCTCGAGAATGTTCTATGTGCAGTTGAGAAGAATGCATATTCTGCTGTTTTGGGATGGAGTGTTCTATACATGTCTATTAAGTCCAACTGGTCTAGCTTTTCATTTAATTCTACTGGGTCCTTGTTGACTTTCTCTCTGGATGATCTGTCCATTGATGTGAGTGGAGTGTTGAGGTCCCCCACTATTATTGTATTATTATTAATATCTTCTTTTAGGTTTGTTAATAGTTGATTTTGCACTTTGGTGCTCCTGTGTTGGGTGCACAGATATTTATAAGTCACCATCTTCTGGGTGGAGTATCCCTTTGATCTTTATATACTTCCACTCTTTGTCTTTCTTCCAGTCTTTGTCTTTCTTTATCTGTCTTACCTTAAAGTCTATTTTGTCTGATATAACTATTGTGGCAACTGCCTTCTTTTGTTTGCCATTAGCTTGGAGTATCATCTTCCATCCCTTCACTCTGAATCTGTGTTTGACGTTGGAGCTGAGATGTTTTTCCTGGAGGCAGCATATTGTTGGGTCTTGTTCTTTACTCTATCTTGCTCTTTTTATCAGTGAATTCAATCCATTTATGTTTATGGTGATTATTGATATATGAGGGCTTAATGCTGCCATTTATCACTCATTTTCTAGTTCTCCTGCATTTCCTTTGTGTCTCATCCTGTGTATTTTGGTTTGCCCCGTCAGTTATGTAGTCTTGTATGTTGTGTTTCCTTGTTTCCTCCTTAAGTATTATTTGTGTCTCTGTTCTGCTTTTTTGTTTAGTGGTTACCATGAGGTTTGTATTCAAAATCTCATAGATAAAACAGTCCATTTTCTGATGGCCTCTTATTTCCTTAGACTAAACTGATTCAGCCCCTTTCCTCTTCCCTTCCTAGGTTGTTTTTCTCACATCTTATTCCATCATGTGTTGTGAATTTGTGATTAAAATGAAAAGATTATCTTTGTTTTTGGTGTTTTCATTCCCTTTATCTTTAACGCTATTCTTGAATATTTTTGCTCACCTGTTCTGATGTATAGCTGCAATGCTCTGATTTTGTCTACCTATTTATCTCCTTACTCTGTGCTTTTTAAACCTTTCTCCATTTTTTTTCAAGTATGAGGACCTTCTTGAGGATTTCTTATGAGGCATCTCATGACTATGGACTCCCTTAGCTTTTGTTTATCCCGGAAAGCTTTTATTTCTCCATCGTATCTGAAGGATATTTTCACTGGATAGAGTATTATTGACTGAAAGTTTTTTCCTTCAAGTATTTGAATATGTCATTCCAGTCTCTCCTAGCCAGTAAGGTTTCTGTAGAGAAATCTGCTGAAAGCCTGATAAGAGTTCCTTTGTAGTTTATTTTCTTCTGCCTTGCTGCCCTTAGTATTTTTTCTTTGTCACTGACTTTTGCCAGTTTTACTACTATATGCCTTGCAGTAGATCTTTTTACACTGACATATTAAGGAGATCTGATAGCCTCTTTCACATGGATTTCCATTCCCTTCCCTAGGTTTGGGAAGTTCTTTGCTATTATTTCTGTGAACAAGCTTTCTGCTCAATTCTCCTTCTCTTCTCCCTCTGTAACATCTATAATTCTTATGTTGCATTTTCTAGTGAGTTGCATATTTCTTGCAGACTTTCTTCATTTCTTTTTAGTCTTACTTCTCTCTTCTCATCTATCTGGTGCATTTCAACATGTTTTTCCTCGATTATCCTGATTCACTCCTCTATGATGTCCACTCCAGCATTCAGGGAATCCATATTTTGTTTTGTCTCTTCCATTGTGTCTTTCATCTCCAATATTTCTGATTGATTCTTCCTTATAGTTTCAATCTCTTGTGAAGTAGCTCCTGAACTCATTAAATTGTTTCTCTATCTTCTCTTTTAACTCTTTGAGTTTTTTGATGATAGCTATTTTGAATTCTCTGTCATTTAGATTATATATTTCTGTGTCCTCAGGACTGATTTCTGGTATTTGTCATTTTTCTCTCTGGTTTGGAGATTTAATATAATTTTTGTTACTGCTAGAGGGCATGGCTTTGTTTTTGCCTATTGTGGAATTATTTGGTTGCAGTTACTATCTATCACCACTGGTAAAGGTCAAAAGCCATGTATTCTGAACCCTCTGCATTCAGCTGAGATTCAGGCACTGGAGCAGGCACTAAATGGGTGAGGGGGCAGGGTGCTTTCTTCTGTGTGCTCTCAGGGTTTTCTAACTCTACCCTCACTATCTGCTCTCCTGGGGTGTTAACTTGATGAGGCACCCCCCCCCACATTAGCTTTTGCCTTGGTAGGGGCTTTCCTCTAGACAGCAAGGGCCCTCAGGGGTCTTTGACGTTCCCATGAATGAATGTCCCCTTTCCCGTTCCTTCCCTCTCAGAGGCCACTGTCTGTCCTGGATCCCAGTCTTTTGGGAGTCAGCAAAATTTTCTCTTACCCTGTTCCACCTCCTCTGAAGGGGGCTCCAGCCTCTCCACCTTCCATTGTATGGCTGTGTGGGTCTCTCAGACATCTTTTGTGCTATGTTTAGATGTTCTCTGTTGGAGTATAAATGCCTTTTTCATTGTATGGTGGAGGGGAGAGATTATTGGGAACACTCACTCTGTCATGATGCTGATGTCACTCCCTGTATGCCATTTCTTTATCCATTGTTGGAGGAGGTTATCAAGAAGACACAATCACCAATTGACCCAATAGCTGGACATGGGTAATTGGAGGTTCCTCACCCCTCCCCTGTCTGCAAGGTGTGTTCTGCTTGCCTTTTTCAGACCCAGAAGCTACTCCAAGGATATAACCTTGAGATAGACATGTGGAGTTGAGATTATCTGAACTGGGTACATGACTGAACCCAGGTAAGCCTTGTAGATTAGTTTCCTTGCTTATTAAAACTGTCACCTATCAATCTGGAGTGGTCAGTCTTTCTTCAATCTCTCCTTGCCCTGCTTGGATAGAGGCTGATTTCAGATTATACCCAGGAAACTCCCGAAGAGATTGCAAACTACCATGTTTATCCATCAATGGACACTTACGTTGTTTGCATATCTTGGCTATTGTGAATAATTCAGCAATGAACATGGGAATGCAGATATTGCTTCAAGATCCTGTTTTCATTTCCTTTAGATATATACCCAAAAGGGGGATTGCTCTATCACATAGTAGTTCTATTTTTAATTTTTGAAGAGTCTGCTTACAGTTTTTCATAGTGGCTGCACCAATTTACATTTCCACCAACAGCACGTAAGTGTTCCCTTTTTTGCACATCCTCACCAACACTTATATCTTGTCTTTTTGATGATAGCGATATCTCATTGGGATTTTGATTTGCATTTCCCTGATGATTAGTGACACTGAGTACTTTTTCATGTACATATTGGCCATCTGTGTGCCTTCTTTGGAAAAATGTCTGTTCAGATCGTCTGCTCGTTTTTAAGTTGGAGTGTTTGGTTTTTTGCTATTGAGTTGTATGAGTTCTTTATATATTTTGGATATTAACTCCTTATCAGATATATGATGTACAAGCATTTCCTCTCATTCGGTAGGTGGCCTTTTTATTTTGTTGATGGTTTCCTTTGTTGTGCAATCTCCATGAGTTTCTAATTCTTGTTCTCATCTTTGTTCTGTTCTCACACCAGCTGTTACATTTTTTTCTCTGAATAGGATGTTAAATGACTTTGTTCCAAGTAATTCTTTCAATGTTTTTAATGTTTTGCCACAGTCTTCAGAACAAATATAAATTAACTATAATAATTGAATACTCACCAAGAAGACGTTGGATCATAGGGAGAAAAAAGATTTAATTTAGATTTTAATTAAGATAAGATATTGATAATTTTCTTGGGCTCTTGTTTACATGACCATCATATTTGGAGAAAAGAAATCCTTCATTAATTTCAAAAGAGATAAACAAACATCACAGATACCCTGAGTGGTGCTTTCAAAAAGAATTATATGCTCTTCCTTTTTAATACTGTCACATCTGAAGAATGAGCACAGAAATACAAGACCATAACAAATAAAAGTACTTTTGTGAATTTAAAAGTTAAATTTGCAAATACTAGAGTAGGTAATATAGAATGCAATAAAGATCAACTATCAGATAATGCAATTGTATGGGAAGTAGCTATAAACACGGATGAATAGGAAAATAAAAAGATTTTTTTATTTAAAATCTTCATCCAGAAAACCAGATAAAATGTCTTTTTTTCACTTGTCTTCTTTCTTCCTTTCTTCTTTCTTTTCTTTTCTTCCTTTCTTCCTTCCTGCCACCCTCCTTCCTCCCTTCCCCTCCCTTCCTTCCTTCCACAATCCTTTCCTTAGTTCCTTCTTTCCTCCCTTCTTCTCTCTCTTTCTCTTTCTAAAGCTCTATAAAGTTTCTTCCTTCTTGTCTTACTGGAATTTGGGTTACAGAGGCAAAGTCGTTTTGAAAAATTTTATAGACTCAAAGTTTAGCATCAACTGAAGTTCAAAACTCCTCAGAATCTTCCCCTCCTTTTAATTCTTTTAAGATATAGTTATATTTTCTTATTTTCCTTGCTATTATATCTCCCAGGTTATAAACACACCAAAATATAATTCAAGAATTATTTTACAAGAACATAAATGCATTAAATGTAGGAAGCACAATAATGTCTTACACCATTTGGTACATGTCCTCAGGAAAAAAAAAATATATATATATATTAAGGAAAAAACTTAATGCCTATATTAGTATTTCATGGAAGAATATTTAAATATGTATTTGTTTACAATTGTATTTTTGTGCAGTTATATATGGATATTACATTGAAGGATGGAGAATATACAGAATGTCCTGTATTTAATTGACCTAATAGAGCTAACACACTTGCAGTCTAATGATAGATATAAAAATTAAGTTATCCAATATTGAGTTAGAGGACAACTAGACAAATTATGAATTGTTATAAATATCTATAGTTCTTAAAATTATCACATTAGTAACATTTAAAATAGTATTTATGTATACTACAAAACAGTAATTATCTTTTTCATGTCAGAAAATATTGTGGAAGCTATCAGGAAATGTTGCCAGAACAGCATTGCAGGGAGACATGCTAGAAATCTATAGTAACAGATCTACAACAACAGAAATATATAACAATGGATATAATTACTTAAACTAACACTATTGTATTCATTATAAAAGTGAAATTGGTGGGAGTAATATCTTTATATGAAAAAATTATAATGTTCATATTAAAAATTGATACTTCTTCAAAATTATAAATATTTTAAACATTTGATTGGAATCATTGTAGTGTGTTTCCTTAAGACTCACTGGTATCTCTAATTTGGTAATTACTTAGTTTTCCTGGTATAGTTTCTATGAATATTCCTTCTTTAGATACTTAAATATGAAAAATAGAAGTCTAAGTAAAACAGTTTAAATTAAAAATAAGAGCATTTATTTATTATCTCATATAAAAAGAAATGCAAAGATATAAGGAGCATCAAATAAGGTTGTTCCTGTCCCTTTCACTTTCAGCATAGAAAAGGTCTCCTCTCCCTCCAAATCAAGATAAATCTCCTTAGAAACCTACCACATACTTCTTACAGTCTCACTGACAGAACAGGGTTATCTGCTCACTTATATGAATCAATTATGAGAAAAGGCAACAAGATTACTCTTACGTTATTAGAAGACCTTGAAGTGGAGGTTTCTGGACTATAAAGGCGAAGAGAACACATGTGACAAAGTTTATATTTGTTTAGGAAAGCAGATAGATGAAATGCATGATGGTTGGGAAAACAAAAATGTCTCATATTTCCTAAAAAGAGCTCTGATGATATTGTTTTATCATCCTAAAAACTTCAAAGTTTCCTTGTTGCCTAATCTTAATAAAGTCCAGATTCTTACCATAAATTTCTATTACTGTCATAACAAATTACTACAAATATAATAGCTTAAAACAATGCAAGTTTATTATCTATAGCTCTATGTCAGCAGTCCGGTATGCGTCTCACTGGACTAAAGGCTCCTGGAAAGCTACAGATTTTTGGGCCAGCGCATGCACAGTACAATTCCCCATTCTAGCAGGGGTGGTGGCACCCCTACCCTGTTTCAGACAATGACTGAGGTTCCCCCTGCATTGTGACTCTGAAATGGATGAGTTGGGCGGAGGTAGGCATTGAGGAAGATTGGGGTTTGCTTGATAGGTGGCATGAGCCAGAATCCTGGTGGAGAGTATAGGACAAGGGGCCTCCAGCACCAGGGGCACCCAGGTGGTTTTGATCCCAGGATTCCCTGCTGCCCCTGTAGAATGTCAAAGATCCCAGAGATAGGGCTTCTGGGAAGAGGTGGTGGCAATAGGACCTTGGGCCTGATTCCACCTTTCTCTTGTCTTTTTCTTGTACAATACTATTGGACATCTTCTTTTCCACCATATACAATCTAGATTTATGACTACCAAACATTTTCTTGCTCATACTCTTTCTTGCAGTGTAATTAAATACCACGTTCACACACTTGGGTTTTGGTTCAGAAACTCAGCTGATTCTCCAATATGAGCAGAATAAATTCATTATGTCTAAGCCCATTACCCCATCACAAGTGCCAAACCATAGCTCCAGATTCATCTCCCTTTTATATTTCTAAACTTCAACCATAAATAACTTTTTACCTGATGATTTGGAAAGTTTCAAAATTGTGCTCCTTTCTCCATATTTGTTCTGCCCTATGACGCTTTTCTTCTAGTTTCCTAAATTCAAAATTAAAAAATAATTACAGTCATAACAATATTTTGATCAATGACAGACCACATATATGACAGTGGTCCTGTAAGATTAGCACCTTGTAGCCTAGGTGCATAGCAGACTATACCATCTAGGTTTGTGTAAATATTGCACTGGAGAAAGACATTTTTTCTTCCCTTCTAGGTTCTTCTGGCTAGTCTAAGAATTGAATTGACATGAGACAGTTTAACTGGAGAAAAACAAACAAATGTTTAATAACATGTATACACTGGAGAAACCCAGGAAAACCTAGTAACTCTCCAAAATGGCTGAAGACCTCACCTTAAATATCATCCTTAGATAAAGACAAAAGAAGGTGTTGGGGGTGAGGAGAGTCAGGGACTTCAAAGGGAAGGGAGGAAATTCACAGGTAGGTGAAAAACAGCAAACATTTCAAAAACAAGTGTTCGACCACACAGAAATGGAAGAACACAGAGGGGAGCCCAACAAACAGGCTTTTCTAGGTTCCTCCCTGTCTACACATAGTTCATGTTATGCTAAGGTGAGACCTCACTTCCTGAGACAGCTATTTTTATCTGAATTCTTTTAGGCAGTTAAAGAAGAGGTAACAAGAAAAACTTTCTGAATCTTTTGTTTGTTAAAAATAATCAACTTAAAATAAGCCTCATGTTAAAGAAACACATTTTGGGGTGGCAAATTTTTTTCCCTTTGGTATACTCTATGATGTTCACACAATGATGAAATCACCTAGCAACACATTTCTGACTGTGTCCGCATCAGTCAGCTACGCATGACTGTATGCTATTCTCTTAATGTCCTGCTCAACTCTAATTTCATGTCATTCAAGAAAGCATGGAGTAGTAGAAAAGTGATGGGTGGCGCTTGGATTCAATCTGGACTAGTTTGAAGAACAAATCCTGCCACTCTGGAGCTATACGACACTGGGCAAATTATATAACCTACTCTAGGAATCATTTTAATTTATCCATATAAATAAGAATAATAATACATTACAAACAGATGTTATAAATTTTTCTCAAGTAAGGTATTTAAGTGCTTGGTTCAGCGTTTGACTTGATAACAAAGAAATAACATTTTTTTTTTCCCGTTCTTGGTACGGGCGTTTTTGAGAATTAAAAAAGATAACGCTTTAGACATCCTGTCAGAGAAGATGCTATAAAGTTTACTTACTTCTCTGCCTCAACATTATGTAAATAGAAATACAGATTACTTGTTCTTCCTACAGCTTGTGCTTCAAAGTCAGTCTAGAATGCTACATTCCACAATCAACATTCCTCCTCTTATGTTTGATGTCCTCAACTACAAAAACACCATCACTGTTCTTCCTCTGTCCAGACACCCCTCTTGAAATGATTTGAAAAATGTATTTATGTTATAAATTAGCCCATAAATAACATATCCTATATAAAATTGTAGGGAAAAAAGAGAGAGGAAAATAAATTGGTAGAGTTGATGAAAAAGAAAAGGATGATAATTCTGATGATGATGAAAGAGAACAGAGAGAGAGAGCGAGAGTGCACTAGAGACAGGATATATACCAGAGAGAGGGAGGGAGGGAGGTGGAGAGAGGGACAGAAAAGCAAAGGTTAAAATATAGGAAGTTACTTGAGCTTTCATCTAAAATTGATCATGAATTTGTAATGAAAATTTACAATTTTCTTTCTCCATTCTTTCTCTACAAATTCAAATTCTCTGAAAACCTCAGATGTTAGATGTTATTTGTCTCCTTTGTGGGATAATTCCAAACGTTATTCCTGAACAGGCTGAACCTTGGTGGTCTTTTGTCTGTCTATGATTGCAGTCATTTTATCGTTGTCTGCTGCACCCCAGGTGACTGTCTGGGGTTCATACATACTCCTTACTTTCCCAATTGGGACAACGTCATTTCACTTTAACATTAATACTAATACTAATAATAAACATGTATGTATGATTTATTATGTACCAGGCACTTTTCAATGAACTTTGTAAATTTAACTATTAATAACCTCAATTTAAAGATGAGAAAATTGTGATAGAAATCTTAAGTAACTTTGCCTGTGGTTACTTACCTAGAATTTGAGCCCATGAAATTTGGCTCCAGAATTCATGCTTTTAACTGTTTCTTTTTATTCTGCTTAGTCACCTGAGGCTTCATCACACCAGGAAACATTTTAATTCTCTTTTTTGCCTCCTTGCTCACTGGCATTTCCAAAATGGACAGGTCTATACTGATAGTGCATTGTACTACCTTTTGGAAACATTTCACTAGTGAATAGTAAGATTTCATAGAAAGTATATTTCAATGTTGGATGTTTCATTTATTATTATGTACCAGACATGTGTGTGAATGTAACAGAAGCTCATGAATGATAGACCAGTACCTCACTTTTCTTTTTTTTGCTTTAAAATGAGTTACTTGTTTACAAGCAAAATCAAACGAGATACCTTTAGAGTTGATGCTGATACAGCATTTAGTAAGAACTTCTTTTTTTTCTTTTTCTTTAGTGGCCAAAGTATATTGTGTAGGGAAAGGAAACCAATATCGAGAATGAGTGACATCCCAGTGAAGGCAGCTTGCTGTCTCTTGCTGTGATGAACACAGTTCAGAAAAATCCAGCTTTCTCCTGGTGATTGTCTCCTCGACGATAGGGCACCATAATGGAAGCTCAGTGTTCGTTTCAACTGTTGGCAGATTGGACACTTTTCTCTATCAGTTTATTTGTGTCTTTTGATAAAAAGGCATTCATGTTTTTGAGTTCATGATAACCTTCATCATTGCCATTATGGTCACATTGTTTCAGGAATATATGACAGCATTTGGATGGCTTATTAGTATTCACTAAATAGGTCATTGTTTACTTGATGAAAGAGACCCTTATAGTAGTGAGTGTCCTCAGTGAACATGATATGAAACTCAAACTGTCTCAGATTCTCAGCCCCCCTGCAAATCCATCCTTATACTTTTCCCCCAGAACCAATCCTGTTTCTTGATAAACTGGTAACTGGAGGAAAATGGTTCAGTGGGCCTTTAACTTATTTCTTATCTTTACCAGGGAAAACAGATATCCTGGTAAACATACTCAGATTATTTACTAGTAGAAGGATAACAGGAAGCCCTTATCTAGTGAATGCATTTGGCAGAATGTGCTTAGTCCATCTAGGAAGCTTATCATAAATAAACCTAAAATTTATGAATTTGGAAAACACTACTGGCTGGAGAATATCAACGTTAGTTTTGTAATAATGAAATCTAAATTGAAATTGTGCCACAACAGACGTATTCTTCCTCTTTAAGCTATGTTGCACGTGCACTGCTTCAACCTTAGACCTAAATCCAAACTAAAATAAAACTTCTCTATAACCATATTAAGAATTTTTATGTTATATCAGAGTCCTAACAAATCAAAAATGAAGTATAGCAATCGTGTACTGCTGGCCCAAAGGCTGCAGTGTAATTTAAAAGTTGTGATTAGGACCATGTAACACATAAGAATGTCTATGTGTGAGTGTGTCTGTGTGTGAAGAAATAAGTGATGACATTTTTTTAACGTGTCCTTGATAGAATAAGAATGGAAAACATAGATTTCACAGATACCAATAGCTAGAATATCTGAGTTATTATCTAGTTCTGCTTTGCTGTTGTTACATATGATGAAACATAGTCACAGGAACTTGTCTTGCCTCGAGTCACACTACTAGTTAGTTGTTGATTTTAGACACAAATGCTGCTATCTCAACTCTCAAGCCAGGGCTCATTTTCCTGTATGGCTTTTTTTAATGTAATCTTTCTTAAAAGAGATCATCATAAGTAGATATCAAATGAAATAACAGCTCAGGAGTAAAATAATCAACATAGCTTGGAATTTGGATATTCTCTAGGTAACAAGGCAAGTAAAGATACGTGGCTCCAAAGTATATGTTGCCTTACTTACTGTATTGTCGTATCTTGGAATTAGAAATATTTTATGTTTTGCATCTTTTTTCAATAAAAGGAATTTTAGCAGAAAAATTTTATGGAGAAGATGATCCAGTAAAAAAAGGTACAATAACACATTGCTTTTCCTCAAAGTAGACTAAAATCCCCAGAAGGTAACAAAATATTGAAATACGATCACCGATGTAATGGAAACAAAATTACATATTTGTAAACAACATAAACTATGACATATTTTTGAATTTGTTATTAGCACACATTTCAAGGGTTTCTATGGGAGATTCAAAAGAGTATTGGAATCTCTAAATACAGCCCCAGATTGTAGAGAAATTATTTTTGTGTTTTTCAGTTTAGAAATAGCTTACTAAAATGTATAATGCATAAATACTACGTTTTTTCCCTTAGTTCCATGTAAGAGATTTCAGAGCTATCTCGTTCACTTTGTCTTTTATATCTTTTTCTTTTCAAGATTAATTTCGCATTTAGTGAAGGTTCTAGTCTATGTATCTTTCAGTCTGCATCTGCGTCAGTTTGGCATTTCTTAACAAGGGTCTATGATCACTATGTTACTAAGTCCATAGTGGTATGGGGATCGGGGGTCCAATTTTAAATAACATAAAAATGCATTTCACATATATACCATTAATTATTTAATTAAAGCTATTTATCCTAGTGTTCATTTTTCTCACTCACTACAAGTAATTAATAGTTGACTGTCTTGATTTATTCTCACAAGCCAAAATCATGTTTTCAAAATCCACGTGGAAAGACTAATGCATGTTTCCATGCGGCTACAGTTGAGAGTAGATATTAAACTGAAATCCACTTCTGGTATATCTGCAATGTAAATATTTCATGAAAGCACTCGAAGGAAGATAGGAAAGCTCCCTCTGTGTGTTGGGCAAGATTGCTCTTCTCAGATAATACTACCACATACAGTATTTATTGGCTTTTACACAGATCAGCAAGGCTGCCAACAAGATGTTGATATGCTGACTGAATAACCTCAACTGCAATTGAATATATAATGACTGCTTGAGCATCTGTGGCAACAGTCTTTGAAAAACACTATGTTGAAAGCATTAATCATAAGAATCAACACCAAGACCATATACACATGCCTAAGTGACCGCCCTCCACATAGTAGAAATGCATGATGGTTGGGATCATTAATAGAGCAGTATTTTACACTGGTAAAAATTTCCTAGTATTTCCTAAGTCGAACTTTTTGGCTCTGTATTTTCATTTTTTTCAAATAATCTGATTTTATTTTATTTCTCAACTATTTTTTTAATTTTGGAATAATTTTTATTTAATTAATTTTTGAGGTACCATCGGTTTATAATATTAAATAAATTTCATGTGTACACCATTATATTTCGACATCTGTGTCGACTACACTGTGTTCACCAGCCAAGCCTAGTTGCCATCCATCACCTAACACGTGCCCTTTTGCCCTCTCCCTCCCTAGCTCCTTCCCCTCTGGTAACCACTAATCTACTCTCTCTCACGGATTATTCTCTCAGAGAATAGAGTGGTGTATTTTTATTAAACAATGTAGAAATGGAGATAAAGAAATCCAATGGCCATATAGAGATTTCCTATATTTCGGATATAAAGAGTAAGTTTTAAATAGTTGTGTTTTATTAAACAATTGCCATTTTTGTCACAATTAAATTAACTAATCTCATTTTTTAACATGTTTTTCAAAGCACTTTTCAATTTTTCCAGGAAAATGGACTAAGTTCTGAAAAAAAAGTACATGAAGTCTTCTACATAAAGTGACAATTTGGTAAGAAAAGTTTGATGAAGATTTTTAAAGGTAAAATAATCACAACTTTTAAAGTATATTGCAACTCTGAATTATAAAATGGTTTTCATTTTCCCAATGGTGATATTTTCCCCAAAATCTATCATATATACTAAAAATATCTCAATCTGAAGAAAATATATCTGAATATATGTTGTTATAATAAACATAAATAAGTTATAAAATTATAGATAATAACCCAATTTGTCCTTGCAAAAGTTGTGACAAAAATGTTCATGACATGCAGAAGAATAAAATTGTTCAACTCTAATATATTGTTCAAGGAAAATTATCTATAAAAATTTCATTGCAGGGGGCTGCCCAGTGGTGTGATGGTGAGGTTCGCACACTCTGCTTTGGAGCCCCAGTAGTTGTGGGTTTGGATCCTGGATGTGGACCTACACACCATTCATCAAGCCTTGCTTTGGTGGCATACCATATACAAAAGAGAAGAAAATTGGCATAGATGTTAGCTCATGGACAATCTTCCTCAAAAAAAAAAAAAAAAAAAACCACCATTGCAGTTTGTCCTATCAAAGATGAAATTTAGAAAAGAACTTTGGAAAGCAAGGTAACTTAAAGTACTATAATTAGAACTCTCCAATGCATAAAGACACATTTTAGTTCCTTGTTAATAAAAAAACTAAGAGGACTTACATTAAACATATTATTAGCAAAAACTTGCTCCGCTTGATGAAGGAAAATGTAAAGTCTGTGACAGTCAAAGGGACATTGCCCTGGGAGGATTAAATTCACTGAGAATAAAATCTTTAGTAGTTAAATAGCTTTTCAGAAATTGTTGAATGTCAAGTGTCTCTAGGCTTTCAAATTGCTCAGTTCATTCAAGGGTGAATGAGTCAAATACACAGTAATATCTATGCTCCCTTGATTTATTGGTTATTTGGAATGTATTTTAAAAAGTGGAAATTAAGTTCTGGTTTTATTAAATTTATGAGGCCAACATTCATACAAGTGTGTTCCCTCATGTATCTGTGGTAATGATTCCCTAGTAAACATGAAAAGTGGGACAAAGAGAAGAAATATGATTATATGTTTTGTTGAAAATCTTATTTTTCAAAACTACTCATTAATAAAATGGGTATATAGGGGCCAGCCCCATGGCATAGTGGTTGAGTTTGGCATGCTTGGCTTTGGCAGCCCAGGTTCCTGGGTTCAGATTCCAGGCATAGACCTATAACATGCATCAGCCATGCTGTGGTGGCGACCCACATTCAAAACAGAGGAAGATTGGAACAGGTGTTAGCTCAGGACTAACCTTACTCAGCAAAGAAAAAGAAAGCTTTAAAAAAAATAATAAAATGGGTGTATAAAGTACTCATACTCTAGTTAACTTTCAGATTTGTGTTTTAGTTTTGAATTATATACTCAGAAAGTTTCAGGAAAGAGAAAAGATAACCTATTGCTTTATCCAAATAGTAAACTATAGCAGTGTATATTGCTTACTGCGCTGGTATTTTTCTTTCTTTTTCCTTTTCTTTTTCCAATGTCACATAATGATGAAGAGGTATTTCTACAAGAGCACAATCACTTCACAGATGCATTTCCCAGGCAGTGGACTTATTTCTTCCTCTAGCTGGTCACTCTCAGCTCCTCCACAGCACCTGGCCTCCTACCAGTCTTCCCTCCTTCTCAGTCACTTCACCCTCCAGGTAAAGCCTTGGGTGATATGCCTTTCAAGGCAGCTCCAGGAAAGCTCTCTCCTGCTTTGTCTGCATGTGGTCTACAGAAAATAGACTCTTTGCTCCCTTCTCCCCAGCTCCAACTGTTGTTTGGATTTGAGGCTTGCTCCCAACACAGCCCTCTGTTTCCTGCTGCTCTGCCCCTCAGGCTGATTCAACCTTATTGCTTATGTGACCTAACGTTCAGGGAGTCCTGATGAAATCCTCTCCTGTGACCTCGGGAAGAAGGACCTCTCTGGGTTCCCCCTCACATGGTGGAAGGTACGTTGGAACTGTTTCCAAAGGAACCCTCTCTCTCTTAACTTTTCCAATCTTGTTCCTTTGAAAAGCTAACAATGGGTGTTCACTAAATCTGATATAATTTATTTTATAATTTTGGAGCATATCCTGCATAGATATCCTAACTCTCATTATAGGCTATCAAGTACTTAGCTTTATTTAATTGCGTTTAGTCTTTGAATCATTGGCCAACTTCATTGTAAAAAACTGATGACACACATGTAACACTCTATTACAAAGTTCTAAATACATATTTTCACCAAAAGTAATATGATGACATCATCAATTAAAGGAATCACTAAATGAATAGATTGTAGCACATTCATGAAAAACTATATTCAATATATATGCTTATAAAACATATATTTTCCATTTACTTTTCCTAATGTGAGCTATTTTTAAATGTAAATTTTATTAACGTCTATGACTTGTAGTCAGGTTGAGACATTTAATCATTTAAAATTCCTTATGTTAGTATTTAATATATATACAGTCACTTCAATAACATCAATCTAAGCAGTTTCTCTTTTAAAATATAATCTTCAAAATGAATTTTTAATTAGTTAAAAGATATAACAACATTTTAGTAGCATTCACCAAATTCGTTGAATTTTAACATCTTTCCTTCCCTCAATAGCCCTCTTTTGGGAGAAAGTGATTGCTACAAGTCCCATAAATACAGCTCTAATTAAAAAATACAATGACTTATTTGGAGAAAATGCTATCTATATTAGCCATTTGAGGTCATTTATTATGTTGCCCCATCATTTTTAAGCTGTTTTAATTTATGATCAATGACAAGAAAATGACACGTGGTAGCACTAGTGTGAAAACGCATTCTCAAAATATTGATTTGTAGGAACCAAGCTCTGCAAAGTACTTGGGAGAATAATTCAAAGTAATCAAACAACATTCTAAGTATAAAATTGTTTTACTTTTTTCCTGTTGCTCAAATTTAAAAACTAGAAACTCAAATTAATATAGCTGTTTAATTTCACTCATTTTTAAAAAATCAGCATTAAAATTTAGGGAATAAAATATTTGAGCAATCAAGGAATCATGGGGATGAATTTACTAACAGTTCATTAGAACCTCAAGTAATTTAAAGAATTAAGCAGTTTATAGTAACATGTTAAATTTTGTTTCCTATTCTGTCACACTTTTAGAATAGATGATTACACATACACATTTGTTTGAACATATGTATATAAATGTATATTTATATTTTTATCATTACTAAATCTGTATTAATACCCCCAAAAAAGAATGAATACATTTCTTAAAATATTTTATGAATTAACGAAGTAATACATTTCAAATCTAATCAAGGTTTATTCATTCACTTCACAGCCTGTTGCATCTTTACAATCCTTTGTGAAGAAAGATAAAGATAATGAGTCTCACAGTGAAATGGGCACTCAACAGAGAGAGACTAACCTAGTCTGTCACTAGTAGACATTTTCCAAATATATTCCTTTTCACAATTTGTGTCTCATGACAGGCATATGTAATCAGTTAATTCTTTCTATCTTAATTGAGTCACTGAAGCATAATTTTACATGAACTTACACTTTGAGTTTAACATAATGACTGGGAAATACATAAAAAATGTTGTCTTTTATGTTAAATACATTATCCTATCATTTTCTTCAGTCATAAAATTATACACAAAACTAGTTTGGGTAAGAATAAAAAGAAAAATAATTAGTAATATAGACTTTACCAATGATTTTACTGAGGACATTTCTAGAGAAAGTTAAGGATTATGTGATAGTCATCTGATTGATTACAAACTAATCTTAATATTTAATGTAAATATTGATATGTCTCAAAATTGAAACTGATAATAATTCCTAAGAATCTAATTATTGTCATAGCAGTTCTATCATTATATAAAAATCTTGCTCAAATAAAATTTAGAATTGTAATTGATGCCACGTTCCAATGAGTCTCATTCAACCAGTGTTTTGACAGTGCCATTCTCTTTCAAGTCAAGCTTGAGTTTTGAACTTTTGGTCATTTGTGCCTCAGTAGACAGGGTACTACTTCAGTGGATTTTGGAGTTGTTCTTCATTTCATTCTTTCCCTGAAATGCTCTGACTCTAAAAAGTTTTTCCCAGTGCTCTTTGTTAAATCATGTGTCATTTTCAAGTTCATTAATAGTCCATTAATATTTACTGTGATAAACAGTTCATAATTGACAGCATAGTTAAGTTAATAGATTTCATACAACTATTAGTTGATCTCAGTTTTGTACACTTTTACTATTTCTTAAGTTTTTTCTCCATAACGTATATTTTCTATTTATTCTTTTATTCATTGTTTTCTATCCTCAAACTGTGTGCTTAATTTGGGATTTATGAATTAGACATTTTTTTCTAGTAGTTTCTGGTAAGTATATTTAGGACAAAGCTAGATATTTGCTGACTGCTGGTGATTTCTTTGATCCCAATTATTAACTAATTATGCCACACTTTGTCTTTAGGCATAAAATTTTAAAAGTTAATTCATAAATTTAACATATATTTCACAATAATATTCTGCATATCAGGTATTGTTGAACTATAACAAAAAAATTTTATTTTCCTTCAAAGAACACAAACAATGGATGATAAATTTTAGTATATGCATTTGAAATTATCAGATTATATGTTATGGTTTTTGCTTGTGATTAAACTGAAAATGACTAGTAGGTTAAGTAATATTTGAAATACACATATTTGATAGGCTAATTCATTGGTCAATTAGTCTCATGTTTTTTCTGTTGATAGTATTTCCAATTTTAAAATATTCATACTTTGTTATTCAGGATTAATGATTTACTTTTCTTTAAATTTCCTTAAGATTTAACCTTTTCAAACATTTCTTCAAAAAACAAAAGTTTTAATTGTACAATTTCCTTTATATTTATCAGCAGTCTCTCTTCTCATGTGAAAAAATATTATAATTCATGCAATAAAATGGTATTTGGGGACTGTAAGTAACAAAATAGTGGAGTTTCCTAAATCATTATATTTAATCACAGGTAATTCAATTACTTCTCACCCCATGAGAGCAGTTGATGCTAATAGCTGATAGCAGTTTATGGCTAATAGCTGCTATACTCTTCGTATGTGGGAAAGAAGTCACTACGACTATCTATTGAAGAATTTAAAGACTAACAAACATTCTTGCCAATTTATTGCTCACTGATGGTTTTAATGTATTGGAAATGCTAAGGAGCTTTTTTTCTTACAAGAGGAAAATTATTAAAAGATAGTGAAGTTTTGACAAGATACATGCAGAAATAGTTTTATTTTTCTTAAAATATCTTCATAGAATCATAAAGGTGTAGAATTGCTGAAGATTAGTGGTTATGACCTCCTGGTTTCAGAGAATTAAGTTCTGGAACATTCTAACGCATAAAGCTGTTTCTATTTTTTTCTGCCTACCTCTCCTCTGGGCGCTGCTTTCCCCCTTCCATTTCAGGGGGGAAAAAAGAAAATCCTCCCTTGGTAGGCACATTAAATGTTTATTATATTGACAACACAATTGAATAATTTCTCTTTTTTTTCTTATTTTGGCTGAGGAAGATTTGGCCCTGAGCTACCATCCCAACATCCATTGCCAATCTTCTTCTTTATTTTTTTATGTGAGCTGCTGCCACAGCCTGTCTCTAACAGACATGTGGTGTATGTTGACACCAGGGACTCAAACCTGGGCCACCAAAGGGGAGCGTGCTGAACTTAACCACTAGGCCACCTGGGCTGGCCTCGTTTTTTCATTCTTAAGTGGATGAAATGAGGAAACATGTCAGTATTTTTCTCTAGTAATTTGCTGAGTAGAAAATAGATAAATAGTACTGATATATTTTATTGATATGCATATGTATAAATAGCATGCATGCATCAGTTCAAAATAATGTATTTCAAATTTGTAGCTTAATTATTTCAATAGATAAGAGCAGATGTAAGATAACAAGTCAAGGTCCTGGGTTGGAGTCTGAGCTAACAGTCATTTCCTTTCACTCATTGGTCAGGAGCTGCTCTCCAGATCCCACTGAACTCTCAGCACCAGGAAAAAGGGGGCTTATTTTAGTAACCAAATTCAAGGAGTGTTTACTTAATGTGAGTGATAATAAGTGAATAATCTTACAATAATTGATTAAAATGTTAAGAAAAAATAATATATAATGTTATCCTGAATTAGTTCTTTCTCATTTTAAATAGGTATTGATACTAATTCTATAATCTCACTGATAGCATTTTCTCACCTACGAATGAGGTATGTATGACCCTAGGCTGCCATCAAGTTCAGCAGAACATAGAATTTGTCTTGCTTTACATGAAGCATAGTGATAAATGCTAAAATATATAAAAGGAGTACAGATTATGAAACCTTAAACTAGGCATCACGTTGAGCTTGTGACACATCTTCAGAACATTTTTCCCTAATTTTCTTTAAATATAGAGTAGTAAATATTTTCTTTTGAACCGATAGAAAATATAGTTAATTAATAAAGATGTTTAAATATGAATAGAAGTATAATATATGTGCAATTTTACATAGGACATCATGCAGAGTAAGGGTAATATTCTCATGCATTTTAAGTAAAGCAACAGAATAACATCAATAAAATGCAAAAGTAACTAATACGGCAGGGAGAATCAGCTGTAAAGAGTCCATAGCCAGACAGCAGCTGAAGACTAAAAAATGGAAAAGATGTATCTGTTGAAAAGCTTACACTCTTGTTAATACATAAGAAATACTAAAATTACATATTCAGAAACTTCCTAGCAATATCCCCATCAACACTTACCTAAACTAGGTCTTACTTTCGCTACCTTACTTGGCAGAAATACGGGAAAGTAGAGGCACTAAGTTTAAATTTCTTTTGGTCAATCTTCTTTGAATCTGTTCAAAATAATTTATTTGAATACACTGTCTCAAGTATTTTAGCTAAAAATTTCCCTTAACTGTTAGTCCTTAATTAACATACCACAGTAGCAGTATTTAGTTCATAAAACTATGTGCTACCAGAAAACAATTTTTTAGATATTATTTGTGGTTGACTTTTTTCAAAGAATATAAAACGGTATATAAAAACAGATATAAAACAATCAATTGTTAGAGGTTTCAACCAGGAATTTTGTCTTAAAATCTTGTGAGAATATATTTCTCTCCATCTTAGTGGTGACCAGATGAGAAGTTATATCAATAGCAATAATTTATTGTATGCTTACTTTGTATTGAATATAGAATAGAGAGAGAAGATGAGTTGATAAGAAAGTGTATTAAATATGTAGACTCTGATTTCAAAGAACTTGTGATCTATTTGGAAAAATAAATTGACACACAAAAATCACTTAAGTTTAAATATTATTGATGAGAAAATGAAAATAGTATTGTTTGTCATATATAATCACTATTTTTCAAAGAAAAAAACCATTAAATATTAAGTTTAAGGTTATAGTCTTTAGTTATAAAACCACTAAGGTCCCTATTTTTTTAACTCTCATCAGATTTGTTTTTTAAATTTATTAGACAGAGTACAACTTCAATGTAATAATAGAATAAAAAGCATGTATATAATTCTGACTATTTTTCACCCAAATTAGGAAACGATAAATTTTACAAAAATTTGCACAAATTTTAGGAATAATACACATGAATAAAATATTACTTTATTCCTTATGGAAAGTCAATATGCCCGACACAACCTAGGAGAAATATTTGTCACATTAAGTGACACGATGTCAGTGCACAGCTTCCTCAATCCAGGATGCTGTACAGGACAATATTTAAATGATGTTTACCATACAATTTCTAAGTTTCTGGGTAGGACATAAAATGTCTCTTTCCCTTCAGAAGCTATCACTTTCAGCACATTAGCTTATCAGCGCACCTGGAATACACACTCTGTTTCAAATAGAGGAGAAGGCCTGCTTGTGTATGAATAAACTCTAAAATTATAAAGTCTATTAAATACTTATTTTTGAATGACTTCTTTATCATTGCTCTTTTAGAACATTTAGAACACAAAATGTTCTTTGAGAACATTTTCCCCTTAAATAAATTAAATTTTAATTCATTTAGCAAACACTTTAATAACATCTGCTATACACCAGACCGGGGCCAACTATGGGAGTTGTAAATATTGTTAAAAAAGAAACAACGGCCCCAAAATGGAGTCATGTGCGCTAAGCCCGTGTCAGCTAACGAAGACTTAATTGCAGTTTCAGCCTCTCCCGGGAATTTGAACTTGAACCACTCAGTGAGGAATTACCTGGTCAGCACTAGTGAGATAATCTGCCTGATAGACCCAGCATTTGCCCAAAGGAAGGTGATCCTGCCTAAAATAATTCACTTTGATAGAAACTTCTTTTTTTCTGTCTTTCTGCCTATAAAAGCCTTCCATTTTGTACAGCTCCTTGGAGCTCCTTTCTAAGATGCCTGCTTCATGAATTGTTGAATAAAACCAATTAGATCTTTAAATTTACTCAGTTGAAATTTTGTTTTTTAAGATACAAGTAAAAATATATTATGAAACTAACTGCCTTCAAGGAGGAGTCTGTTGGGAGAAATAAGTGTAAAGAGATGGTTAGGAAAAATTAAACTTTCCAAAACACTTATAAATAGCATATTATGGGAACACGTAACACCAGTCTTCCGAAATATATAGAAGAGTGTTGTTTGAAAGAGATCAATGATAGTCTTATGAATCACCTTCTTCCAATTGTTAGACGGAACTTTGAATGTGAATGAGATTACCATTTACGGAGACAGAGAGTAGCATAACACTTAAAAGCCTGAGCACTGGTGGAAGGCAAATGTTGATTTAAATCCTTTTGTAAATCCATACTGCCCATAGCCCTAAGATTTTCTCTACCACATGGCCCCTTCATCATACTCACAGTGGATTATCAGAAGTCACTTGACCAGTCAATCCACAGATTGGTAAATGACTTATTTAGTGCTACGTTGCAAAAGCCTTGCCCAACAAGAATAATGGAAAGCTTAATGGGAAGAAAGAGATCAATTAGAGTTTCTTCCAGAGTGTCAAGATGGAATTCAAAGGGAAAGAGAGTAGTTTTTGTTGTTGTAGTTGTTTTGTTTTGAGTTGGGGAAGGGGAAGTGGAAATGCAGAGAGAAAATTTCATAAAGATGAAGTTGTGTAGTAGAAATCCATGAATTACTATTTGTTGTTGTTATTATGATTTATTATAATTATTGTATTGAATAGGGTAGTATATAGTTAAAATAATAACCTATTCTTTGGAGCTGCTTTGGATCATGATTAAGTTTCCAGTTCCAATCTCCATAAGACTTTGTGTATCCCAGTGCTTCCTCTTTCCAGTAGATCTATTCTCTGGTTATTTTTAACCTTAGTGAATTTTAGTCTTGTCAATGAAATTTTTGTTTTCCCTTTTTCAACATGTATCAGTAAAATAAATACCTCTCTCATCCTTTATTATTTGAGCAACCAAAAATGACTAATGATCATAGGAAAGGGCGGAAATGGTTTTTGAGAGAATATCAAATATTTGGAAGATATACATAAATTGTTAAAAACTGCTATTTTATTTTCTGGAGATTCTAGAAAGTTTGTTCTTAATTCTTGACTGAAACTATGTTTTTACTTATTTAATAATAATTTTTATACATCTTTACAATCTCCAACAAAATTATAAATTTCATGAGAAGTAGTATGACTTGATCAGCTTCTTGTGTTAATGACTTCCAAGGTAAAGGGTCTTTCACATAATGTTTCAATGATTTGTTGTTTTTGTTTAAATTTAAATATCTGGAAAATGGGGTTGTTTGTAAACTAGTAAAGTCACTGCTTATTTAGAGAATACTGAAACAAATGGAAATGGGATTCTCATTCAGGGTATAACCAGAGAAAAACTTGCCTGGACTTTTTTTTTTTATTAAAGATTTTATTTTTTTCCTTTTTCTCCCCAAAGCCCCCAGGTACATAGTTGTATATTCTTTGTTGTGGGTCCTTCTAGTTGTGGCATGTGGGATGCTGCCTCAGCGCGGTTTGATGAGCGGTACCATGTCCGCACTCAGGATTTGAACCAAGGAAACACTGGGCCACCTGCAGCAGGGCACGCGAACTTAACCACTGGGCCACGGGTCTAACCCCTTGCCTGGACTTTTAAAATTGAAAGAGTAGGAATAAGAAAGATTTTATTAAGCATACATCATACATGAAACATCAAGGTTGTGTTATATCATATTAATTTAACGTGCATTTATGAAAAATGTGCAATATCTAAGACACTGTTGTTGGCATATATATTAACTCCTGGTTTGTCATTGTCAAATAACAAAAATAAAGCTCAGGCAGTGAGTGGAGGTGGCTCCAACTGGAGGTGCTGATGTGCAGATGCTGTAATATCAGTCAGAATACTTATATAATCTAGATTTATAGTTTTAAAATATAGTTTTCATGTTTAAATACTGCCCTCAAGTAATGATTTTTCTTTTTTTCTTTGTATATTTATTCCCCTCAAAGAAAAGATCTGATTCTCTAAAGTTGTTTCATTGATTACTTTTAGGAAAAATGAGTTTTCTGGTTTTAAGGCAAAGCAGAGGACTCATTTGTTAAATGAGGCATTTGCCTAATGGATAGAGGAGGATCAGCAAGATTAAGGTCATGGATCTTTTCTTGCTGTCAGATAATGTGTTAAATAAAATCAAAGGGATGATAAACAAGGGTAATTGCAGAGAAAAGCGTTCCCTTAGGGTTCAATCCGGAAATCTTCTAAAACGTAAATTTTCAGGATGGACACTCAAAATCTTCTTTAAAGTAGACAGTAGGGGCAAGTAACAGAGTCACTTTCAGGGAATTAAAATAATCTATTCATTATTTTTAAGAAAATGATAAAAAATTACTTATGCTAGAATTATGATCTATAGATACATTTACAAGTGATTTGTGAAGTTATTTATGGCCAAAGCTACTATCTTTTAAGGACAAAGAAAGTAATATTGGTCTTATTAAGACAAATCAAAATGTCATATTAGAATGCTGATATAAGCAAAGCCCAGATTAGCAGAACTTAATAAATTTAGAAAGGTAGAAGAATTACTTAAACTAGATGGAAAACACATTTGAATTATTTTATCTTTAAAAACACATGGCATGAACATTGTAGGGGATCAGAATTGGCCACCCCAAAATGTATCTCTCTGCCTTGTCTTGATTATTTTTAAGAACAGAAGACTCTAGGGGCCAGTCTGGTGGCTCAGCAGTTAAGTTCACATGTTCTGGTCCGAGGCCCAGCGTTCACCAGCTTTCCTAGGTTTCTCCCATGTATATGTGTTATAAAGCTTCGTTTGATTTTCTCCTGTTATTCCATCACATGTCAATTTAATTCATAGACCAGACAGAAGGACCTAGCATGGATAGAGGATTCATCTTCTTCCCCTACAGAATAAAAAAGAAGTCTTAAAATCCTTGCCTAAGTAAGAAACAGAAAAGGCAATCAACAGTAAGAACAAATGATAACGCAAAAAAAAATAGTTGCTTTATTTATAGAAAATTAGATCATTTTGATGGTAGCACTAAATCAGAGAATACAATAGTTTCTGGAAAAAACAACAACAGTTACTTGAGTAAGACAATCTAAGTTCAAAATCTAAAATTAAAATTATAAACAATAAATCAAGACAGACTAAGATTATAAAAAAACCAATGAATATCAGAGTGCTTATTCCTATTCCTATATTTGAATACCGGCATGATGAAATAATCCATTATTGAGAACACAGACATCACTTAATTTTGTTAATTGAAGGAAATTATATTAAAGTTGAATGGGCATTTTATGAAGATTGGGAGGATGATGTGCATCTGAAATTTGTCATCTTTTTTCTGTTTCTAATCTTGAGGAAGAAAGACAACAAGTTGCTGAACTTAAGCCATATATCTCAAGGAGAGAGAAAGCTTCAGAAAGCATTTGGTATCTTCAAGTTTTTCAAAATAATAAAACTCTAACTTAAAAGGACAGTGGCAGTGGCAGTAGTATTGTTATATTTCTATGTTCTACAAAAATACATTGATATATAAACCAGAATTTTGAAACTGTAAGGGAGGAAGACTTCCCTCTGGGTTTTCTGGCTGGGCTATGAATTAAACCAACGGGAGATGAATAACAGGAGGAAATCAAACAAAGCTTTATAACATGTATACATGGGAGAGACCCAGAAAAATTGAGTAACTTTCCAAAATGGCAGAGGCTCTCATCTTAAATACCATCTTCAGCTAAAGACAAAGGAGGATGTTGGGGCTGGTGGTTTGGGACTTCAAGGGGGTGGAAGGCAATTTACATGAAGATGGAAGTGCAAATGGGCCAACTACAGACAATGTGACCTGAGAGACACATTTTATATTACATTACAGTTATCCTATGGTACTAGTTCCTTCCTGGAACAGGTCCTTCTATTTTAAACTCTTTTAGGCCACTGGGGGATGGTCATAGCTTCTTTCAGAGTCTTTTTGTCCTTAAAAATAATCAAGCCAAAGAGACACATTTTGGGTGGCCATTTCTGATCCTCCATAAAACTAAAACTGATTTAATAGTTTCTACCAGCATTCTTTAAGTTTCACATAGTAAATAAATGTAATCTGATGAAACAAAACATAATTTGGGGGGAATTTCTGAACAGGAAAATAGTTAAGTTACAATTAAATAAATCCCATTGTAAAAACAGTAAATACAGCTTGTTAATTGTGCCATTTTTATTTCTAAATCGTAAAGCCAAAATCAAAGGCAGGGCTAATAAAAGTATATATTTAGAAAGGTTAATAGACTAAAAGAAATGTTATTGTATTTAACGTTCAAGGCTTACATGCTTTTTTACTTGCCTTTTATTTTATGATCCATCGCTATACAGTCACTTTCTACCTAAACTATATTTAGTTTTTGCTTTCCCAACTTGACATAAAAAATTAAGTTATAGTCCTTTACATCAACAAGGCCCAAAAATCTACATTGAATATTATATACTTGATAAAATCAGTATTCTTTTGATGGGGTTTAATATTATTGTACTGTTATTGTGTGATATCTTTCATAGAATTAAGTAATTCATTAGTAAAACCTTACCAGCAGAATAAGGAAATACTGCCATCAAAAACTCAAAAAATGGGTTTGAAGAGAGAGGTTCAGGGAATTTTTAGGTTCCTGCCACATGTGAATTCCTGAGAAAAAGATAGGCTGAAGATTTTTAGGAAGCACAGAAAGAAAATTCAAAGCTAGGTTATATCCCATGATTTACATCTGGTAGTGGATGTGGTTTTAATTAATTTATTCATTTAGTACCTACAGTGTTCAAAGTATACATTGGAGTATAATTTGTAACCAGTCATTGATATTTGTAATTTTTGATTTTAAGATATATTGACCTCAATTTATAATCAAATAATCTAATTCATCAGATAAACTTATGAATAAATATTTAATAAGAATAATACATAAATAGTTTGGAACAATAATTTATAAATAACAACTTTTTTTTAAGAACAAGAATTATGTGCTAACCCTCACCCCCAGTTTCACTCACAGGTATCTATGTTGAGAATCCTAAAATTTCATTCAATTAGACAATTACTGGTTATCTAGGGTACGACAAGTATGGGTGGGCATATAAATACGATCTAATATGAGTAGCATAAAATATAAAAGAGAAAAGTAAGAGTAACTTAGTCCCAGGGAATGAATAATCACTTATCGAACAAATAATATTTGAGTAGCATTTTTAAGAGAGTACACTTTAACAAATGGACAAGGGATACATTCTTAGAAACCATCATTTACATCATTCATGAGGTGGTAGCCACCAAATACTTAAGAAGAGTTACATATTTTCACTAAAGATCTTCAAGAACTCAAGGCCATTCAGATTCAAGTTTTAAAAATAGATTAGGAAAAGAAAGCAAAGCCTCGCCTTGTATGGTGACCTTACAACTTCCAAACTATTAAACCAGGAATATTTTGTAGCTGTTAAAACAAAAATAGAGGTAAACTGCTGTGCTATGGTCACTTATGGGACTTCTTTCAAAGTTCTTTACAAAGAGGTGGACTCTATAATTTTATTTCTTATTTAGAACTGAATTCTCTTCTTTAATTTTATCTTAAGATTTTAAAATATCCACTAACATCTAAGCTTTAAATTATTTTGTTGATTGAATACAAAGGTATATGTAAAATTTTACTCCCTCTCTCTCCCTCTGTGTGTGTGTTTATATATATATATATCCTAAACACATTTTATCATTTTAAAATTCATAGCTAAGTCCTATGGCCAAAAGTTTGTTAATTGGTATATTGAGCTTTTAATAAAGGGTGACACTTTTTTAATGCATATCTTCTCTATGTTTGGAATATATAATTCTATGTCAAAATAATGACATATTTTAATATAATGCAACTAATATTTTAAATTCAAGTTTTAGTGAGTTAAAAATATTATATTAAATATCTGGACACATGAACAACATTTTCCTTACACTATTTTATTAAAAAAATCATAAAGTAGATTGTAAATACATTTGCAGCATATAATCTGCCCTATTATCTTATGATTTTAAAAATATTCGATTTTTAAGATAAAATGTTTAATATAGAAGTTATTTACTATATAGCATATTTTTTTAGTTAATGTTTATTAAATCATAGAATGATTATGGAAAAATACAAGGGGGGAAAACACTCTGTATATTTTTTCCAAATTGCCATTGCAGTGTGGTGTTTTTCCGAATCTATTTTGTAAAATTACATCTAAATGGCCTTGCATTCTTGAGAATCTTTAGCAATCATAGACCATCATGGTGACAGCTTTTATCTTGTATTGATCATTAAACGATTTTGGCCTTGATGGTACATTAGCGTTCAGTAATGTTTACATAACCATTTTTCTAAACATTTTTAAATAAACAAAATGCATATATTCTGGACCTTGACAGGAGAGGTTGACATTATTTCTTTAACAGTCTTATTTTCTCGAAAGCTCAAGACCATTACATTCAACCTGTTCATATCCGAACATATTTTTGTTCACTCTCTATGAGTTTTTTCCTTTAAGTGGATGAATTAAAAACCACGGAACTAATTCTGGGTTTTCGACCTCTATATTACAGTAATAAAGTGATCAGAAATCCTATTCACTTGTCAATTTTCATCATAACTAAAATAAGAGCTTCTAAAATTATAATCACCTATCTGTTTAGTCCATAAATTAAGGGAGATTTCTCTCCTAGATCTATTAACTAATTTGTTCACTTATTTCTTCTGGCAGCTAAATTGGTCTTATATTTGAAAAGTGTTGCATTGTAGAAAAGGAGACCAAACAGTAATAATTTCCTAGCACACTAAGAAGATAAGAATGTCAAGAATTCTATATAGATCCAGTTTCTGAATAATGAGCAAGTGAAATAAACAATCACAGAATCTTTGGTTTCTGTTATAACTCACATCCCATGAAGAAAAATTAGTTTCTGGTAGCTTTCATTTATCTCGAAATAAAACAGTAAATAAAATAAATAAAATTCTGTCTTTTTTGTGGTTTTAGAGACCATAGAGAGTCCATTTCTTAAAGTAAATTTAAAAAATGAGGAGCCAGCCCTGAGGGCCTAGTGGTTAAAGTTCGGCGCTCTCACCTCTTCTGCAGCCCGGATTTGTTTCCTAGTCCCAGAACCACACCACCCATCTGTCAGTTGCTGTGCTGTGGTGGTGGCTCATACAGAAGACCTAGAAGGTCTTACAACTAGGATATACAGCCATACACTGGAGATTTGGAGAGGAAAAGAAAAAAGAGGAAGATTGTCAACAGATGTTAGCTCAGGGCAAATCTTTCAAAAAAAAAAAAACATTCAAGGCATCATGGGGTTTGAATTTGTAAAAAAGTGACAGAAAATGGGGAGGGAGGTTTGAAAAGTTAATTATCATTGAACATAGAAGGTTTTCTGTGTATGTTATTTAGCACTTGCTATATGCCATTGTTGTGTTAATATGTATTTTGTTTAGTTAATACACCCAATAACAGTAATAGTCTGCATTATAAACTCAAATTTAAGTCTTCTTTATATCAAAAGAGTTTAAGTAACACAACTTGTAACTGGCACATCTGGGATTACATCAGACATTTGTCGATTTAAAAGATCGTAAAACCACAATGCAATCCCATTATGCCATACTGTTTTTTGGAAACAAAAGGTGACAAACTTGGATAGTCCTGGAGGCTCATTTTCTTCCTCTGGTAGCTGAGCAGAGAGTTGATTCAGAAGGTCCATGTTAGCCCCAGAAGAATAGGGCGACACTACCCACTGGGCTCCAGAGGTTCCCCTTTTCTAACACAAGACTCCACAACCAGGAGCTTCCGTCATTACGTGATCACATAGATATGCCTGTCCCCAATCTTATAAATATGTAAAATGTTACTGGGGGTGAAGGGGGATCTTCCCCAAGTTATTGGCCATTTATGCTTAGCCTAAGCTATTGAATAGTGAGAGTTGGAAGGTGATTTCTCTCTACTTCTTCTCTGCTTGTAAGTTTTTCCCCAATAAACTTCACTGCCTCATGTGGCACTAGAGATGCATGTTTCTCACTCATCTGATTATCAAAAGTTTAGGCACATAATTCCAACATATCTCAAATATAGAAATGTATGATGACTTTCAATAAGAAGGATACAACTCTATGAGAAGAGATTTGCTTGTTTAGATATCATACTAATAACTTATTGTGTCATTTATTTTCCACATTTTTATGATGAAATTCTTGTGTTATAAAGATAAAATTCATCAGCCTTATCCTCACAAGTTTTACAGGTATGCATGAACACAATGAAATAAATTAATCATCATAATGGAAATGAAGAAAATACAAAATGATAGCACTGTAGAGGGTTCATCTAAGCAGGCCTATTTTCTCAGAAGTGGCAGCCTTTGAGCTGAGATGTGAAAATGTATAACAGTTTTCCAGACAGGTATAAATGTAGGTATATTCTAGGAAGATACAAGAGTATGAATATAAACATAAAGGACTAGAAAAATTGTAGACAGAATAATAGTCCCCAAAGATGTCTCTGCCCCAATGCCTGGGACATGTGAACATGTTATGCTAATAGCAAAGGGACTTTGGAGATGTAATTAAGGCTAAAGACCTTAAGAGATGGAAATTACACCCTATTATCTGGTTGGTCCAATCTAATTACACAAGGCATTAAAAGCAGATAACTCTCTCTGGCTGGAATCAGAAGAGAGATGCAGCAGAAAAAGTCAGAGGAGTGGCAGAAAGGAAAATCAAAGAGATTCCAAGCCTGAGGAAGAATTTGACATGCTATTGCAGGCTCTGAGATATAAGTTTCAATATACAAGAATCAGTGAGAGACCTCTTGGAGCTGAGGGCAGACTCTATTTGACAGCCTGCAAGGAAATGGAGACCTCAGTCCTACAATCACAGGGAAGTGGATTCTGCCAACAACTTGAATGAGCTTGGAAGCAGATTCCTTCCAGAATCTCCTGATAAGAAATCAGTTGGCTGGCACCCTGATATAGCTTTGTGAAACCTGGAGTACAGGGGATAGCTGAGCCAATCCAGACTTCTGACTTATAAGAACTGTGAGATAATTAATGCATATTTTTGTTTTAAGAAACTAAATTTGTGGTGATTTGTTACACAGCAATAGAAAACCGTGAACTATTGTTGAGTATCGTTTGGGTATGAAGATCAAGGAGAGGAGCAAAGAATCAGTAGCATGGGAAAAGGAGGTTAGATGATATCCTGTAACTTCCTGAGTTCAGATGTTATCTTCAGTTTATATGCTATCCTTTAGTTACTGAGGAGCTATTAAATGATTTTAAGTTGAGGGTTAGTTTAATCATGTTACACAGATCACTTGGGGGCAGGGGAGGAGAAGACGGGATAGAAGGTTATGACTAGAGAATGTGAAGCTGATACAAAGGATTTGTAAGGCGCTACTCATAAGATGACAAATATTTAGTCTACAACAAGGACAGTGGGCACAGAGGAATTGAAACAGAATTTACAAATTATTAAGATGTAAATTGGACAAGATTTTGTGATTCAATGGGTGTGAGACGAGAAGGAAGACTAGTCTCCCTCCTAGATTTCTGGTTTGTCAGATTGCATAGATAATAGAGAGATGCTGAGATATGGAACAGGAAAGAGTAATCTTAGAATAGGCTAGAAATGAGGGTAAAATGACAAATTAATTTTTTACGTAACTTTAAGAGCCTTGGAATCATTTGAAAATGACTGGTAAGAAGTGTATATTCAGGACTGAGCTGTACAGTTGTGCAGGTTATAGAGTGGGGCATTGTGCAAGCTGATAAGTCATATATGTGGAGGCTAGTAATTCAGTTTCAGTTTTGCTTGGAGATATTAGGATATAAAGTAGTATTTGAAGCCGTGTTTATACCTAAAATTGTCCTGGTAGAGAAGAAAGCATGTGAGTATTTCAGAGATAGACAGATGAAAGTTTTAAAAGAACTAACGGAGTGTGGCCTGACTGGCTTATGGATATCAAGAGGGGAAAGTTTCAATTAAGAAAGAATGGTAAGATATGTCAGATTCCTTAGAGAGGTCAATTGAAAGACAAACTGAAAACTGCACGTGGTTTTAACAGTGCACCTTGTATATTGTGTTTCCATCATATATCTTTTTCACATTAGGGCTTGTAGGGGTACCAGGCCTGGGCAGGTGGTATTGCACGGACTGAGGAAGGGTAGGCTATCTGTTCCTCTTATCACAGTTTGTGGAGAGAATGGGCATATGTCAGAAACAGTGACCTGAAAGTCAGCCATATAAAGTCCAGGACAAATATTCCAATGTGAGGGTGCCATGACAAGATTCTGATCTCTAAGTAAATATATGACTCAGGGGTACATACCAAACTTGAATAATATATTTTTTAAAAACCTGATAGGTCAGAAAATAAGTATAAAAAGAAGCAAAACTTTTCTTTTAAAATTCATGGGTGGATGCACAGAAAACACAGCAGCTTTTTAATGAAATTTCCACATCAATTTGTGTCTTTATGTTGAGTGAATGGATAAGGAGTGTGAGTGACTGCAAAACCTTGACAGTGATGAGCACAGCATGTGATATTGTGCTACTTGGCATCAAGGCATTTGCCATCTTGTTGGTTAAAAGAAGTAATATGAATAGCATAACTTTCCTACACTGCAGTTGGGGAACCTAAAAGAAAAAGCTAGCCGAGTGTATCAGTGAGGGGTCTCCAGAGTAACAGAACTGATGGTAGACAGATAGATCATAAATAGATAGATAGATCGATAGACATATGATAGATCGATAGATAGATGATAGGTAGATGATGATAGATAGATAAATAGATAAATGAGAGAGAGGGAAGGAGAGACAGATTTATTTCAACTAACAGGCTCATTTGATTGCAGGGGCTGCATAGTTTATAAGGCAGGCTGGCAGTGTGGAAATTCAGACAGAATTTCTATGTTACAGTCTTAAGGCAGAATTCCTTCTTTGTGAAGCCTTAGTTGTTGCTCGTAAGGTCTTCAACTGCCTGGATGAGACCCATCTACTTTATCAAGGTAATCTTTAATTAAGTCAACTGATTGGAAATGTTAATTATATCTACAAAACACCTTCACAGCAACATCTACTGTTTGACCAAACAACTGGGTACAGCCAGTCTCATTGAAACTCGCTGTGGCAAAAGGGGTAACCAGACGTAGTATTAATATTTTCACTATTAATCAAGAAAAAAATGTGACTGGCTGTTTAATTCCTGAAACACGAAAAATTATAACAGCACAAAACAAAGGAAAGCAGAAATAAGAATGAAATAAGTATAAAGGCAGAAATTAGTTGGAAAAGAATAAAACAAAAATTGATAAAAGCAGGAGCTATTTTTTTTAAAAAGGAGTAAAATATTAAATTATTCAATGTTATTAATTATAAAAAATAAATAGGAAATAGGAATGCACAAAAATAGAAATGATAAAGAAGTTGAAAACACACAGGAGAATGATAAAAATTAACCAAAGCTATGCACAACTCAGTAATAAAATATTCAAATATAATGAAATGGATGTTTTTCAAACAATGCCCAATTTATCATAATTGTTCAAAAAAGAGGAAGAAAATTGAAACTGTCCAATAACCGTCTGGGAAACTAAAAGTCTTTCAACATAAATTAGTATCCAAAATATGCTGAACTTATGGTACTGTCTCTTTAAAAGACTGCTCATAGCTCCATTAAAATATGATCCTTTATTTTCTTTATGGTGAAAGACAAATGTGCCACACGTTTAATCAATAAACCAGCTGGCCCTGAAAGCCAATGTGATTGTGAATTTAAGTTGACAGAAAAAGGTTAAAGGTATGGATGAGCAGAAGTGTTGTTTGATTGGTTTGCTTTCTTTCTATTGGTTGATGTCTGCTAGGTGCCATGTAGTTGAAGGCCATACTCATTTTTTTTAGATGTTTACAGATACTATTCCATTTTGGTAATTGACAAGTGCTCTCAACAATTTTGTGGTTCATTTAGTCATGAACTCCAATATAAAGCTTTTTAGACCAAATTACTCCAACAGACTTGTTAGTAGCTCAACCCCACTTTTAATGTCCATTAAGGTTTGGAATTATGTCAACAAAGTTATCAAGTATACTCAACAATAATATATAATCAATAAATTCAAGTAGATATTTGGTGAGCCTTTTCTTTATAAAATATAAATTTTTTATAATGTTGCATTTGAAGAATCTCTAAATTTCTCTGGTTAAAATATACCTAAATGTTTGAATTTCAACGTTAACAAACATATTAATGTAAGCAAAACATTTCTATAAAATGTGGTCTCTAGGACTTTTACAGTAAGAATTTACAAGGTAGTTAGTGACTTCCTGTGGCATGGTATCTGCCTACATATACAAAACTAAAGACATTTCATGAAATAAATCCTTTTGAGTTTCCTAAAACAAAGATGCTCAATGTCAAACTCAGTCCACATTATTATAGTGAAAAAAACATGTTTTTTCCATTGGATTTTAGTCTGCAACTCTAATATAATCTGCAAAAATGTCAATGTTGTATCCTGGTAATTTCTTTTACAATGACGAACCATCTTCCCCATTTTCATTGAAGCACATGTAAACAGCAGGTATTTTCACACTTTAGGCCTTTGTTATACAATGCCCAGGTTGAAGCCACTTACATAATACTTATATTTACTTGTATTCATTGTGTACAGTTCAATATGATTTTGTCTTTCTTCCCTCAGAGCCCTCAGGAGGAACCAACTAGGCTGACACCTTTCTTTCAGCCTTCTAGACTCCCAAACTGTGAAAGAACACATTTCTCTTGTTTTGTAAGCCACCAGTTAGTGGTGCATTATTATGACAGCCCTAGGGAAATAATAACAGTGGCAAAGATGCTGATTTTGATTAGTTCACCTGGATGGATTATGGGGAGGTGTGGGTGCATGGATTATGCATGGATTTTGTTGCTTCCTACCATTATTAATCTGTGAGAAACAAATAAACTCATATTTTCAGCTGAAATGCTAAATGATGCAAATATTACCATTTCTGTGATTCAGTATATAAATTGATACGGTAGGTGACTTGATGGAACTTGATTTCTACTTGATTACTTTTATGTGAATCTCCTGTGCTAAGGACTGTATTTCTAAATTCAATTTCTGTTTGGGCAGATTTGTGGGGCAATTGAGGTCAATGGAGTTTGCTGTCATTGACCGGCTTTTTCCATCCAAAGTGTCTTTTCCTGGGCGTAGATATCCAAGTAACAGTGTCCCTTTTGGAATCTATGGCTCCATCACATTAAAAGCACTTCCAAGTGAAGTAATCCTTTCTCTCCAATGGTCTAGCTTCTCCTTTAACTCTTAACCCTCCAAATTAGGGAGTTCTATGTTCTTTTTGTATTTCTGCATTACTTCTTAATATATCACAACTTCCTTGTCAATAATTATATCTTCAGCATGTCTTACAGGAATTTTTCATATTCTGTGGTACTATATTCAAATTTCTTCTGAAGGATATCCTTACCTCTGTTTTTTATTTCTCTTTGGTCACTTTTGTTTGTGTATGTATGTGCATTTGTATATTTTTTAGGTAAGTGGTATTAACACCTGTGTACAAACCACTCTCTTTTCAAATCCTGTAAGTTGAATTTGGATCTCCCTATCTGAATAATTACTACGGGATTATGAAAAATACAACTATGTCAAAACATGGAAAAATGCCTCTGATATATATTAAAATTGGAAACAGTCTACAAATTGTATACATGCCATATTTACAATTTAGTACTATAGACAGAGGGGAAAAAATAGAAGTGTATGTTAGCAGTGCTGCCAGAATAATAAAGTAATTTTTAATTTCTTTCCAAACTTTCTGGATATTATTTACTGATTTTTGTATAAAAACTAGAGTGTGAAAAAGTAAAATATGTTATTGCTACCATCTAGTAATATTGAGTACGTATTATTTACTAAGTAATACGTTAGACATTTGCCTAAATTTTGACAATTAAACATGAAAACAATTCATTAAGATAGGCATGACCCACTTTTCTTAGATGAGGTCACTGAGATTTCAGGGTATTAGGTGATATCTGAGCTGTATGCAGGTAGTAGTTAACAAAACCAGTATTCAAATTCTAGAACTTCATTGTTCTTTACGGTTCCATAAAACAACAATGCTACTCAAAAAGTTTAAGTCTCTATCTTCCATCAGGATATATTTTCAAACATAAGTGAAAAGAACGGGTTTTAAAGACAAATTCAGTCTTGCATTTTAGACTGGTTTTTAATGACATTGCTTCTTGGTGACATGTGGAATTAGAAATATTTGGGGTTTTTTAGTGCCAAATAAAACACACTCACAGGAGGCAAAAGATAAAGGGGATGCTGTTCTCATATTGATATTTACATTAAAAAGTTTATTTTATTCTTGTCCATTTATCAAGCTGATATTAATGACATTGATGTGATGAAAATACATAGCTGCTAATAGTCATTTGTATTTTAAGCACGTGAATAATAAAACATTCTTTACCCAAAAGCAGAGACCACTTCCAAATTAAGTGAAAGTTACTAGCAACGTTAAATAAATTTATTAAATATGAGAATTATTACAAATTGTATAATCCTACACAGAGTCAAGAAAGCCGATCTGAGCACATAATTGCAGAAGTTGCACACAATTGTTTTTCATCTACTGAACATTAAAGCGAAATCTGGGTAACTCCATAACAAGACCATGTGTATTTGCCTTTGAATTACTATCTGATCAACTTGGTATTTTTTGATGCTAATGAATTTGCACCAACATTTACCCTACCCAGCCTTAAACAAAACAGAAGACTCATGAGGATGAAACCCAAATTTTGCAAATGTTAAAGGAATAAAGCATCTGCAAGATATTTTACATAAGCATCAGACAATACATCCCAAAAGGCATTGTTTGAAACTCCGAAGATGTTTGTTATTCATATCAAAATGAATAGCATACAATACATCAGGGAGAGCAAAACATTGCAGTTTTAATTCTCCTCATATGCGCTAGATTTTCACATGAAAAGAAAATATAGCTTTCATAGGTCAACTGCTATTTTGGATCACCACACAATATTTCTATTTATAACATGATGTATTTACTTCACAGATCAAAGAGGTTAATTACCTTATGAAAGTTAGCATAAGATTATAAATGAGATAGAAGGTCAGGTCTTATAAATACCAGAGCAAAGTCCCTTTCGTTAAATTATATCTTCTCCTTTCTAAGTAGAGGCTGCTTCATACAGCTATGTAAAAGATAATCATTTCCTGAAACTTTCAGGAACTTGCAATTGGTTGATTGTAAATACACTATTTTTTCATAAAGTATATATGAATTCAAAGTAAAAATGATTTTTTTAATTAAAATGCGACTCAGGCTCTATTACTCTCAAACAAAAAAATTAAAAAATCATTTTCATTTGTCAGAAATAAAAGCTTTTGCTTGCCTAAACAGAAGTGATCTTAGGATAGGATTACTTCTGTTACTAATATTTGTATTAATTTGACACAATTTTACAATATTAGTATGGGATTTTAATGCGTCTACCCAGTTAGAAAATATAGCTCACAAGAGCTACTATTTAATACTTACATTCTACAAACATATAAATAACTATTATTAACCATTTTAAAAAGAAAGGTTTAGGATATTTGCAAACAAAAAAATCTAAATGAGTTGAGATACAACTCAATGTGTTTGATTTCAAAGCCTTTACTCTTAACTACTGTCTCATAAGTAAAATATTGAATGATATTATTTACATGAAAGGTGAAATCAGATTTAATAGACGTCGAGATCTTGAAATAACAAAGAAGACATCAATATATTGCTATAAGATATGAATGTAATTTCCTGTAAAATACAGTATCATAAATAATGTGATATAAATATGCATATAAAAAACATAAAGTGCATCCAAAGCACAATTAGCATTTGAAATAGCCTAACCAGCAATCCGCACTCTTTTAGTAACTACCACATTAATTAATCTAAATAGCAATCTATACTCCAGAAATAGCTACGTAGCTAATTTAAATAACATTTCAAAAGCACAACAAAAGTCATTAATTAACAACTGTTAACAGTTAACAAAGTGAACGGCATTCAATGCATGTAAGTCTGGATCCTCGTAAAGGTTTTGGCCAGCCCAGCATCCTGTCGTCTTCAGAGACATATTGTACTCTGAGGCTCTAGTCTGGAGCTCTGTTCTCACGCCTCCTCCACTTAGCGAGGACTCATATTTTTGTTCCTACCAAAAAGTTTGCTGAATTAGCCAGGTTCATCCTGGTATGCGCCAGAGAGTTTACATGGAATGTGTGCATGCCCGGGAGGGGTACTTTCCCTGACTAGGAGGGCGGAGTGCACTTGCATTTTCCCATCTCCCTCACCCTCACTTTTTCTAATAAGTGTTTGCGTTTTATATATTTGGCAGATTTTAATCTAAAATTTACTTTCGTTACATCACATTCACTACCTACAGGCAAAATTGTAAAGGAAAGTTCTTTCAACTTCCACTTAACTTCCTTAATTCTTGAGGGCTATTATTTACCCAAGAACTGACATTTGTTGAGAAGACAAAATTCGCTTAAGTCAATTTGCAGCAGAAGTCAAAGGAAGAGAAAAAATAAGCCCTGGGGAAGCCTGAAGGAATGACTCTTATTCAGAGGCAACAGAAGGCGTAAGAGTCCATAAATAGCAGAAAAGCACTGCAATAGCAATAGGAGACACGTCACCACCATACTTCATTCTGGAAAGCCAAGGGAGAAGGAGTTAGAAGCTAGACTTGGACTTCGTGGTCAAATACACGCTTCTGATATCTCTATTATTGTACTTCCCAAAATGAATTAATATTATTTGTTTGTCTCAAGTAGGCTTCAAATATAAAGAACAGGATTATAGTTTATTGATTCTCCGTCTCCAACAACTAGAAATTGCCCAGTACATAATTGACCATCTCTAGATATGTATTGCCTTAATAGATAAGTGAATACAGCAGGGAATCTGGTGATTTTTGATATATTGGTTGAAAGGTATTGATATATATCAGAAAACAAGCTGTTTAGGAAAATGTGATACTAAATAAATGCATGCTATTCATTTTGTTTTGTTTTTGGGTCTAGAAGTGAAAAAATATTAGGAAATTAGTTTACAGGTGGTTAAGAACCAGTAAAGGAGAAAAAAAATGATACATTTGAAGAAGAAAAGAAATAGACAACAAAATAAGATCTTCATGGAAGCTTGAAAGAATTGGCCTTGGAAATGAGGAAAAGACTTCATATTTCTCAGAATAAAGGAAAGAAATGGAAAGGTGGTTAAATCACAGAAATTCTGAAGATGTTGTGACTCAAGGTGAAAAAATTATCACGTAATAGCACATGATATCTACTTTTTTCTCAATAAAATAGATGATATATAAGGTGGAGTGTAGAATATTTTTTGGACAATTATTGTGAATGTGGTGCATGTGGTGAAGTGGGAGAAGGGGTACCTTGACTGGCAGCCAACGTTAAAGTGTTGTTTTCTGCAAAAATATAGGTCCTGAATAACATAAGGAGAAGGAAGAGTGAAAGACAAATGTTAACGTGGCAAGATCATTTTTCAATATTGACATTTGCTACTTTGTCTTAGCAGGGCGGTCTAACACAGGCTGTGTACTTCCAGAGGAACAACAAGGTCAAAACTATTTTCCCAATAATGTTAAGAGGTTATTCACCTTTTTCCCTCTCATTTTCTCTCATGAGTGTATAACTCAGCTTTATGGAGGCTGCATGGCGTGTGGTGGTGCAACAGATAGAATGCAGAAGCAGACAAGAGAATCCAGTTGCCTTCTATAAAGACGGAAATAAAAGAAACTTGCAAAAATGTTACACAATGCTATTCTTATTGTTTTTGGTCATTTTGGAAAATAGAGTTACTGTTTAATTTAAAAATATATTGACATGTAATGGGTTTATTATTGCAATTTAAATCGATTAACAATTAAAGATTTTTAAATTTTCTATTTTAATATCAATAAGGCAAGCTCAATAGATATAACCCACAAAAACAAAGTTCTTTGAGGTCCTTAACAGTTCTTAAAAGTGTAAAACAGATACTGTGACTACAGTTTGAGAACTCTTGGTATAGATCAAAGGTCAGCAAACTAAAGCCCATAGACCAAATGTGACACATCTGTTTTTGTATGGCCCCTGGGCTAAATAATGGTTAGGAAAAAAATCAAAATAAGGATATTTCACGGCATGTTAAAATTGCATGAAATTCAACTTTCGGTGTCCATAACTAACTTTTTATTGGGACAGACAGGTTCATTCATTTACCTCTTGTTTATGACTGCTTCCTCACTGCTCACTCTGGATTTCAGACTTGCCTAGCCAGCACCTCAATTGCAAAAGCCAATTCCTTGCGATAAATCTCTCAATATATATTTCCTACTGGTTCTGATTCTCTGGTTAAACGCTGAGTTATTCAATTAATCTCTGTGTTGTTAAAATCAGAGAAATAAACTTTGCTTAAAATTTTTGCTGAAAAAAGTATTTCCTTTTGCCATTAAAAAAATGAACATTTCTTTGGGGCCAGCCCAGTCGTGTAGTGGTTAAGTTTGTGCACTTTGCTTTGGTGGCCCAGGGTTTGCCAGGTTCAGATCCTGGGCCCCAACCTATACATCAATCATCAAGCCAAGCTGTGGCAGCATCTCACATACAAAATGGAGGAAGATGGGCACAAATGTTAGCTCAGGGACAATCTTCCTTAAGCAAAAAAAGGACAATTGGAAACAGATGTTAGCTCAGAGCCAATCTTCCTCACCAAAAAAAAAAAAAAAAGAACATTTCCTTAATGATAAGGATCTATTTTCAAAAATACTTGCAAAAGTAAAAAGTTGTCATTTACAATACTTATTTGTTAATTAAAACTGATATCAAAGACAGCTAGTTTACTCTTTCTACTCTTGAAAAATAGATTCTAAAGATAGTATTATTGATACTATTTAAAATAACATTTTATATGAAACAATTTTGTCATCAATTTTGAATGAGGAAATTTATGAATCTTAGCAAAAGCAGTATTTAAAAAGATTTGAAATCAGCCATGCATGGTCTAAGGAACATATGAGTAATTATTATGACCTTTGTCTAAATATCAGATATAGGCCATATCCTCCCAATGTATGTATAGAGAAGAGAGAATGACCTATACCAAAGTAAGTGGCTGAAGAGGCTGTTAATTTTAAAATGAAATAAAAACCAATTTGTTGAAAATCAGTTTCATCAATCACTTTCATATTAAATAATATGATCAAAAAAAGAAAAAACTTGAAATGTAGAACTGATCATCTAGCCTTCCATTACACTTAAGAAAATTAAGGTTTAAGGTAAAACTTAAAAGACATTTCTTGTCCCTCCATTAAATAATAGTGAGATCCAGTAAAAATAATTTTGCTGATTACTCCAGGTAACAGTTGCTCCACAAAGTTAAATCTGTAAAATAACGAAAACAGCTCACCCATCAAGAGCAACAGTTTCCTCATCAGGACTTTTCTGATGAACAGGTTGCTTGCTCATCTATACTTTCTTCAAGATTCTCCCCTCCCCCTCCCCCCAAATCCAAAGCTATTGTTTTAAGTAAACTCTGCCCAAATCCAACTAGTTCCTCACCTTGCAAGGTTTATCTTCAAATTATCCATTCTGGTCTCTAAAACCCTACAACTGCTCTTTCCCAAACACCCTCCTCCATTTAAGATGTTCTTCCACTGTCAAGTTGGTACTCTCCCTTGGTGTAGAAAGTTCCACAAACTTAATTTCACATGAATGACAGATTTTTCCAGATGACTTACGGAGGCTTTGACTCAGTCCAATTTTACATTGCTAGTAAATAGCTGAACCAACTCAATGCAGTTCCACAAATTCTATGACTATCTTTACTTTGCAGATAGTGCTACCAATCAACCGTCTTTAAAACAGAATGTTTCTAATTTTATTCTCCAATTACTATTTCATAAGAATAAATGAAAGTATATTTATTATCTACTTGCTTATTCTCTACTAGCCATCTCTCATTTTATCCTGAGGAATTCTAATACTCTTTTATCATGAACAAGAGTGGGAATAAATTCTTCAACTTCACCACATGCAGGTTAAGAACCAAGGTTTATGCTGTAACACTTGTAAAGCAAAAGTAGCGAGGAGGAACACAGCTCCCGGCCTCTTACCTTCCACAGAGAGATGCACCAGGGACAGAATCTTGCTGACGATGATTCTGTAAGTTTATGCACCAGGAAGCAGAACGCTCCCCAGTCTCCAGCCACCTCCAAAACCCCAACAACCTGATCCCCTCTTTCAGTGCAAACATTGGAACTGCCCAAACGTGTGAGGGGACCAGTTTAGAACTAGGTGCTAGACTGTGGCGATTCAAAGCCCAGCAATGTAATCAGGAAGATACTTTAAAACGTCTGAAAATGCTTAACAGAAAGAGAAAACTTACAAAAATATAAAAGATGTCATCATTAAAACTGTTTCGCATGTCATTAATCTATTTTTCTAAAAAACCAGTATTTGAACATGATAGCAGTTGAACTCAAGAAATAAATGCTCAAACAACAGTCAAGTTCTTGAGACAAAAACATTCTAAAACAATACGTCTCTTGAATCCTCTGAAATTGCCTCATATTTTATGCACTTTCTAGAAACTCTCTCACTGTATTTCCTTCAATTTATATGTTCAAGAATATATTTCAATACTAAATATATAAATTAAAAGAAACTAAATAAAAATACCTGATCTAGGTGATGCCTCAAATTTTTGTCCCTTTCTCACTTTCATTTATAAAATGGAATTCGAGAGGTTAACTCTTCCCATTTTGATCACTCTCTCAGGAA
Source organism: Equus caballus (assembly GCF_041296265.1). NCBI lineage: Eukaryota > Metazoa > Chordata > Mammalia > Perissodactyla > Equidae > Equus > Equus caballus. Next base: position 103,526,513 of record NC_091685.1, on the reverse strand, counting down.
AATTACCAATGGACACCTATTTCTACTGCATTATATTAATCAATTTTATAAATTTCCACAATTTTCTTGCTGAAAGACATGCTGTTTCCAGGTTTCCAGAATTAAAAGTAACGGAGCTCTGACCATCCTTTTACATTTCTCCTTGTGTCATGTAGAAGAGTTTTTATAGACATACTCTTTGGAGTGAAATTTTTAGGATCTGCATATATTTTGCTAGTCTAAATAATTTCATGTGTTTCCCAAAGCCTTTGTAAAAATGTACATGCCTGCCAACTTTGTATAAGCATTTTAGTTCTTGCACATGCTCTCTTGATATTGTCAGAAATTTTAATTTTTATTAATCTGTTTAATAGTAAATGGTGATTTAATTTGCATTTCCTTGAATATTAGTGAAATTGAGCATGCTTTTATCTTTATATATTTGAAGCGTTTGTTCAAATATTTTGCCCATTTATTGTTTATCTTTTTTCTTTTTGATTTTAGGCTTTCTTGGTAGATTTTAGGAACTAATAATTTATTACTTTTATGTGTTTAAGATGTCTTCTCCAAGTTTGTAGATGAGCTTTAATTATCTTTCTATCTTTTGATGAACAGAAAGTCTTAATTTAAATGTAGATGGATGCATCAATATTTTTCTTTATGTTTTCTGCTTTTCTATTTTGTGCAAGAAGTACTCTTGGGATGGCCTCATGGCCTAGTGGTTAAGTTCGATGTGCTCTGCTTCAATGGCCTGGGCTCACGGGTTCAGAGCTTGGATGCGAACCTACACCACTCATCAACCATGCTGTGCCAGCAACCCACATATAAAATAGAGGAGGATTGGCATGGATGTTAGCTCAGGGCTAATCTTCCTCAGCAAAAAATGAAAAATGGTACTCCCTATGCCAAGTCAATATGAGATATTATACTAATGAGTTCTGTAATTATCACAAACTATTACAAAACTTACATTATAATGATTTTATCTTATATTTTTAAGGTTTTTTTTTCCCCCCATCAGAGTTAAGACTAACACAATATAGTTGATTTTATGTATAGTGCGAGGTAGCAACTTAAGGCAGATTTCCTAAAATGGAGAACCTAAGGGGAAGTTTACATGCTAATGGTTTTAACATTCTTTCATGCATTGACAGATTTCCTTGCAAGTATTTGTTTAGAATTTTTGTTAATATATTTTTAAGTGAGACTGGCCTATAATTTTCATTCTTCTACTTGTCTTGTCTTCTTTGCTTTCAAAGTGTTGCTAGTGTCATTAAAAAAAAATAGACAGTATTCTATCTTATTCTTTTCTGTGGAAGATTTTGTATAAAATTGAGGTCATATGTTTCTTGAATGTTTTATAGAACTCACCAGGATAATGGCCCAAGCCTGTTGTTTTCTCTGTGGGAAGACCCCACCTTGTAATTCAGGTATGTTGGTGGTTATAGGACACGTGGGTTTTCTCTATTTGTGTGTCATTTACAGGAAATTGCATTTTTCTAGGAATCACACACACACATTTTCAAATCTATTGGACTAATGTATTCATATCATTCTTATATATCTTTATATGCTCACTTATATATTCACTTCATCACTTTGCCCCCATATTTCTTCTTTTTATGAGGAAGATTGGCCTTGAGCTAACATTAGTGCCAGTCTTCCTCTATTTTATGTGGGATGCCACCACACGTGACCTGACATGTGGTGCTAGGTCTGCACCTGGGATCTGAACCTGCAAACCCTGAGTTGCCAAAGTGGAGCATGAGAACCTAACCCCTACGCTGCTAGGCCAGCCTCATGCCCCTGTATTTTATTTTTATTTTTTATTTTTTTAATTTAAAGATTGGCATCTGGGCTAACAACTGTTGCCAATCTTTTTTTTTTTTTTTTCTGCTTTATCTCCCCAAACCCCCCTGTACATAGTTGTATATCTTAGTTGCAGGTCCTTCTAGTTGTGGGATGCCCCTGTATTTTAAATCAACTCCCACATATTATGTCATTTCATTCCAGGGCACTTCAGTATGTATCTGAACAATCTGGACATTTGTTATTCCTAAACACAGTGCCATTGACAAACCTCAAATTAACAATAACTTCTTCATATCTAGTTCATGTTCATGTTTCAGTTATTTGTTATATCTTATAAGTCTATCCCAGCAAAAGCAGTCACTATTTGTATTTTTCATCATGTCATCGACTTATTGAAGAAAATGGATCATTTGTCCTGTTGAATGTCTCTTTCTGGATCCATCGGTTTCTTTACTTGTGTTATCACTTAACTTGTTCTCCTGCTTTTGTATTGCCTGTAAACAAGATATTTACTACAGAAGCTTAATGAGATTTAATTGTGTTTTTTCCCCCTAAAATAATAACACGTGACTCTGTGAACTTCATATTACATCACGTCTAGGAGCACATATAATATTTAGTTGTGACTAAATGAGTGGTTCAGGTAATGTCAGCCTCATGCCTCCATTAAGTTTCAACAACTGTACATTTAATAGTTTGATTCATGGATGATGCTCGTATCTTGAATCAGTAAACTATTTAGAGAATTAAAAATGAAGATTTTCTAATATAACATTTACTTGCAAAATTATTAATTAAAATTGTTCTGTAATGAAGATCTTTTTCTCTCTGAACTACCTGAGTATATATTTATTTTGAAATACAACTCATATGGAAGACATTGGGTAAATTTCTCATTATTTTTCAAAGAAGATGACTAATTGCATCAAAGGTATTCAATTCATTTATTTTATTTTCTCTGTTTACCATAATTTTAAGAAGTAACTTTTATAAATATAATAAACCATTTTCAATCAGTTCATTCAGAGAGGTATTTTTCTTTTCTGAGGTTCAATGATAACCCCTTTATATTATTCCCTGTGTCCTTTTGATAAGCCAAATTATTTTTAAAGTTTTTTTGTTTTCTGTCACAATAAAATATCTTAGGCTCCTATTGTACGTCTCCCACTCCTGACTTGGAATCAATAATTCCTTTGAGAGATCTGGCTTGTTTTTGTTTTGTTTTTCTTTTTCAAGAACAGTGATATTTAATAATTAAAGTTGAACAATCATTGCTGCTTGGATTTGTTATTGCTGAATGGATTTTTGGTAGACAAAAAGCAGTTTATATGTGTGTATCATGGGTTTATGTTGTTAATATTATAAAATCATTATATTATAAAACCAGTGGCATAGTGGTTAAGTTTGTGTGCTCCTCTTCAGTGTACTGGGGTTCGTGGGTTCAGATCCTGGACAAGGACCTACACACTGCTCATCAAGCCATGCTGTGGTGGCATCCCATGTACAAAAAGAAGAGGAGGATTGGCACAGATGTTAGCACAGGGACAATATCTTCCTCATCAAAAAAAAACATCATGAATATATTTCCAATTAATTTTAACATTATAATATTTGTGATGTAACTTCTTGATTTTTATAGTTTTCTGTTCTACAAAATATTTGTAGCTAACAATGTAAGTATAATTGCTTACTTGTTATATATATGAATAAAATATATACACATGGAGAAAAGATATATAGGCATAAAATAATTTGAATATCACTAATAATACAAAAAAGAAGGAAAATTAAAATTTGTTTGTATGTACTTGTTTTTGGACTATATTACACTAAGTAAAGATAATCAGAATGTTGTGTTCTACAGTAACCCAAATTAAATTCTTTGTGTTTTGTATTAGGCAAAATAATATCTCTCCAAAGACGTCTATGTCTTCACCCTAAGACCTGTGAATATGTTACCCACAAATTCACAAAGGGAATTAAGGTTGCAGGTGGAAGTATGGCTGATAATCAGCTGAGTTTAAAACCTTCAAATAGGGAGATTATGCAGATTATCCAAGTGGACCTAATCTAATCACATGAGTTACTAGAATCAGAAGTGGGATGCAGAAGACTGCAGAAAAATGTGAAATGAGAAGGATTTGACCTGACTTTCTGGCTTTGAAGATGGGTCAATACGGCCATTAACTAAAGACTCTTAATATTTAACAACTCTTAATATTGATATAATCAAAAGCTACCGAGATATCAATTTATATTAACGCACCAGAGCACATCCAGTTTGTTCTAAGTGTCAAACATCAAAAATTGCTCCTTGTAGTTTTAAAAAGCATATGATTTGTTTCTCACTAGGGAACCTCTGAATTAACAGAATTTATAATTAAAAATCCCTAAACACATAGTATTTCAAAATATGTAGTTACCACTTACCATTAATTTGGTTTCCTAGTTTAAGTACCAATGTACCTTGAATTATATAATAGTAGAAAATGATTTTGTATGGTATTTTTCAGTCTATTAATAAGAGTCATGCGTTTACCTTTGCTAAGCAATATAGTCTAGTTAAAACACTTTTTATTTGTTTTTTTTTAATATACAATGTAGTAGAAAGTCTCTTTATCCCATTTAATTTGTGTCTGTCAAAATATACTAGATCTTAATTCACCTAGTTTAATCAATATATAACTATCAACTCACATGACAAAAGGCTCATGGTAAAATAGTTCTTGACTTGGTTAATAAATACAATGGGTCAATGACATAAAGGACCCAGTATCCTTCCACCTTTGGCTCTACCACATTCATCAGTGTGGGCTTTGAGTTTTCACCACCTCTAGTCGTGTTTGCAAGCGACTGCCCCAGTTTTAAGTATCCTGTTTGGTAAAGAACGTACCTAGTAGAAGACCCAGCATATATCTAGATCATGTGTGTGTCATTTTTAAAAGAGGAAACTTTTCTCAGAAACACCAAACGAATTTCCCTGACAATTCATTAACCAGAATGTTGTCAACTGCCCAAGAATAAAGCAATCATTGAGGAGAGTAATAAAATCATTATGTTTGTCTTATAATAATTAGATTTACCCTTGACCAGAGTTTAGTGACATTCTCTGAGGAATGTTTATTAAATTAGGTTTCACTATTTTTAATAAGGCACGCAGGGGGAGGGGAAGGATGGGGTAACAGAATTGGCTAGATTATGTTGTAAAAACAAAGCACGTGAAAAATCTCCAATATTTCAAACAGCAAAGCTTATTTTTCACTTATGCTATGTGTCAATACATGAACCTCTGTTCGTGTTGGGCACTCATGCAGGGGGGCTAAGAAGATTATATTCCATCAAACATTTCCACAATCGCAGAGGCAGGAAAAAATATGGAAAACCATGTGCCGGACTTTAAGGTTTCTGGTTGAACGTGACACATGTCACTTCCATGAACAATCTGAGTACGGATATATAATACTCCTATAAGAGGGAGGATCAGATATTTGTGAAGACTGTACAGTTTATAAAAGCGCATACTTCTGGTCACCAAATATTGGTTCCTTGCCCCTTTCAGTGACAGATTGTCACCCCTACACCCCTCCCCCCTGCAACCAGGGTTCCATCTAGGCACTGCCTTGGACTAAAAGCAAAGGGTTAAAGGGTAGAGGGGAGTAGTTTCTTCAGGTTTGAGAGTGCTATCTTTATCCGTAATTCTGTGGATTGAAAAGAATAGTTATTTGTCCATCCTATACTTTTCAATTAACATGAGCGGGACAGGGATAAGATAACCACAATAAACAAAGCCATTCAGAAAAGGGAAGAATGGAAGGCACACAGTATATTCCTTGGTTCACAAAAATACTGAAATTCTGTTATCCAGATGTTAAAAAGTAACCCAACCTCAGTAGTAGGAAACGCCGCTTGATTAGACTCTGATTTCATTACCTGGAAGTATCTCCTCCATGCATTTCTTTTTGGTTGTTTTTATTCACCCTCTGTAAGCTCTTCTTTGTAGCATTCCCTATCTTGGTTCCATCTGAAGAAAGCAGGGGAGAATTTGTCCTCTTTAGTGGTGAAACAGCTCTTTTCCTTCGCTCTTGTCATAGGAACTTTGGGGCCCAAAAGTTGTTTTAGAAATCAGTCAAAGCCTCTTTTAGTCCAAGAGGATAGCTCTTTTCATGATACACTCTTAAAAATTTTGTAGCTTTCTAAAATATTTTTTATTTTAATCCACTTTATATACCAGAATCTCTACTCACACTTCTATTGAAGATATACTTCTCTCTCTAGAATTATAGTCAGATAATTTCTGAGTATGTAGCTTCTTTATGAGAGGAAGTTTTCCTAAGGTGTTCTGTCTAACTGAAGTCAACGGTACTACCCTAACTTTTTATAATATTTTAACCATGGGTATGATGACCATTTGCTTGACTTGCTATTGGTCACAAGACTGAGTTTAGTAGGTCTTAGATATTTAATTAATTTCTAAGTTTTATTTTTTACTGATTAAGAGAGAAAATTAGTGGCTTCTTCTCTTACAAGATTTTTTTCTTCCTTCTAATGTGTTTGTTCTTACTTGCAAAATAGCAAGTTCTTTTTTTTTCTTTGGCTTCTCTAACAAACACATGCTACTCCCATTGTGTTCTTACTGTTCTTTTTACACTTCACCTTAAGTTACACACTTCTGAGCTTTACTATTGGCCTTCCCAATTACATAAGACATCAGTTTTTTCACACATGAAACCATGGTATAATGGGAATTGTTCTCCTCCTGCCCTTCGATAACCGTTCCCTCATTACCTTCTACCCAGCTCCAGAGCCAATTCCACATGCCTTAATTTAAAGGTTTGGGTTAAGGCAAACGGATTTCTGGCGTTATTTTCTGTCAATGTAAACTAGGTTACACAGTGCAAAATCTCAGGGCTGTAAAACAAAGGTTCTTTCCTCATATTAGTGATTCATTACAATCTGGCCACAGTTCTGATCTATAGTGTCTTTAGTTTTGAACCCAAACTGACAAAGCCCCGTCTGTCTGAAGCATTGCCCGTTTTCATGGCGGACGGAAGGGGAACATGTCAAAGCATGTGCTAGCTCTCACGGCTTCCTCCTGAATGTTTACACTAGAGTTCACTACATGTGATATGAATTTTGAGTAATATATTTTTCAGTTTCCCTAGAAAACAAAGCCTGAGGCAAGACCTTCTATGCTAGCACGTTATTGGGTAAGACAATCTAAGGAATACTGGAGGGGAGAATGAAGAAAGTGAGGCCAGGAAAGGGTGAACCCAGCGCACAGCTTTGTAACAAGAGTGTTTGCTTTCACTGGACATCTGTAGAGATTGAGGCAATGTTATCTACCGCTTCTTGAAATAATCCATGGGTTGTGGGGACAAGGAGAAGAATTTATCCATTGCCTCCAATCCACCATTGCTCAGAGATCACCCATTGAGACATCAGCTCCTCTGCATTTCTAGGAGTTAATGTCTGGATTCCCTGGCATCTGGCTGAGAAGGAACAGCCAATACAACAGTGGAGGCCTCTTCAGTGAACAGCACAGAATTCAAGTCTGTTCAGGTGAGCCAGATGAGTGACTGAGTGCTGAGTCTACCACTACGTTTCTCCTTTCCGTATCAATAGAGCAGGGTAGACGGCAAGAAGCCTGCTGTACAAGGCTTGTAGTAAAGTGCTGTTAAGCCTTGTTCTCGAGGGGTTGAGAGACAAGGAAAAACTGGCTCAAAAGGCCATGACAGCTGAGCAGGTAGAGCTTCTAGGCTGATACGACCCTCACCACAACATGGCAACAGAGCTCAAAGAAATTCCGTCCAATAAAGATGAGAACATCCACCTCTGAGTTAACAAGGGTGTGGTTAGGTTCAGTATCTTTATGGAGGCTCTTCAGTATCATCAAGCAGAAGACCAATGCTAGTGAATCTCATGAGGTACATAAATTGTTTTTAGCACAAATACGTAACTAACAGTGTTTGCTACACCATTGATCCATTCTGTCATTCATTGATTCCAACGTGCTTATTAAAATCTACTAATGGTCTGGCACTATACTAGGCAATGGGGATAGAGAATTCTTTAAGGAAGACACTTCCTGTGTATAGTATAAACCTTGACAGTTGGCTTTTCTTTTTGTGATGCAAATGCATGACTTAAACTTTGATTACAGAGGCATCCTCTTCAAAGAGGCATCCACTTCCAAGATGACTGTTAGATGAACGCAATGCCAGCCACATGACTAGACAGAGAGCCAGGCTGTCCCCTCCTTGAAGCATTTTCATTTTAGAGATCTTGGTTGATTTTCGTAACTGACCATCTAGGCTGCTTATTTTTCCTCTTCTCATACTTTAAATTCCCATTCTTATGTTTTAAATTCACCAATAAAGAATGAGTCTGTGAAAGGCAGGCCCCCAGCCTCAACCTCAATAAAAGTAGAACCCCAAACCCTCGCTCTGTCTCTCTCTTTCTACCCGTGACCTAGTTGTGTGCCCCAGGGGTGCCATGTAATTTCCAGGACCTGTAAGTAATAAACCTTCTTTTCAGAGTTCTCTGATGGTTATCACTCAAGGCATCTTGCAATAGTAATAAGAACATAAGGGCCAGTCCAGCTACATTGGTTATGGATAGGCTGAGATCAGTACATTAGCACCATGCCCTCAAAAGTTACAGCCTGACACCAATCATAAATTTTAATTGACAGATTCTGGATCAAGGGACAAAAATTCACTCAAATTTTCCCAATTAAAGGGGAATATGTATTATAACATACAAAGGAATCTCATAAAATTCAAGTTCAGGAAGTTTAGCAAGGCCAAATAAAAAATGAAAAATCAGGCAACTAAATATTCCTTCTCGTTGGCTCTATAGTTTATTATCTCTGTATCTTCCTCTACAGCTGACCCACACTCTCTTTGAAGATCAGTGTTACTCTTCAAGGCTCCCTGCTGCTATTCCCTCAAAACTAAACCTTGAAAATAGCTTTGGCTTTCAAACTTCTCAATTCACTTTGATGGTACAAATCACTATATCAAGTCAGTCCAAAGATCACTGACTCATTCATTCAAGGACCCAATTAAAAATTTTAGAAAGGGAGCTCTACATTAGGCAGGTTTCTATTCTTGGCTCTAAATCTGTACAAAAGAAGAAAACGGTGAGGTCATTTTAACAAACATGCCAACTTAGGTTCATCCTGAGAGCTCTAGGGCTCTGAGTGCACCAGATTTTCTTAGAAGGACCATGAGTGGGGCAATCTCTCTTAGAAGATAGAAAATTTTTGTATCATAATTACATTTAAGTACATGCAGTTTTCACAAAAAAAATCTTTTCATAAGCAAAAACATTTTGATAAGAAAGATATTTCAAGGTATAAAAAGATATGCAATGGGTAAAAGAGTGGAGGCCATATTTGTTAAAATTTAGTAATAACTATGAGAAACAATTGGGGATTTCTGAGACAATTATATGGGCTATTTAGGAAAAAACTCCATCGACAACAAATGTATACATTTGTGGAGTGGAATAATCATTAACCTTCCACCTCAAGTTAGCACCTTCTCTTTTTACATCAAGATATTGGACATTGATTCAACTTTATAGTTTATTGTATTTTGTTCATAAAGCTAGATGTAACAAATATGTGAATTACTATATATAACTTAAAATAAGATTGGCTTTAAATACTTGATGAAAACTGATGACTTTAAGAGAAACAAAATTAAATTAACAAGTTTTATTTGTAGATATACCTCATACAGTGAATGATGAAACTTTGAACACTTGTCAGAGTTGTCCAATTTACCTCCGATGTTTTTAAATCTGAATTCTAATGCAGTAATTCTTTTCTTTTGCTCCTAAGTTAATTTCAGTTCTTAAAATTTCATATTGATGATCAAAATTATACATTTTTCATATCAAAATCTTCTAAACCTATTTTCCCTAGAGTTCACTGATAGGCTAAATAGAGGTTTTTGAAAAAATTATAGCAACAACAGTGTTTACATTTAGCAACCACAAACAATGTATAGCCATGAAAAGAATAAATTAAGTAAATTGCCCATGATGAATCTCAATTGTTTTGATTATGAAATCTGTTACAGTTAAAAACAATGTCGTTGACTTACCAAAACAATTATCACCCTTAGAAATGTATAAGTTCACTTAGAGGTCTTACATTCTCAATTCTAATTAAAAATGCACTAACATGAAGATTATGTTCCTATTTTGCTGTTAATGAGTCATATATTTCCTTCTATATAAATTCATTATTTGTTTCGTTGGAGAGAGTAATGAAAACTAATGAGAAATAATTTTCAAATAAACCCAATCTGAGCATTTAAAATATCCTTCCATTCAACAAATATTTACTGAACACCATGTATATGTCACTGAAGTAAACAAAACCTCTGACCTCATGAAGGTTATTTTCTATTACAGGGTATAAATAATCAGGCAAATACATAGTATGTAATTCAGATGGCAGTTATTGCTATAGATAAAAACAGAGCAGTAAAAAGGGAAAGGAAATGCCTAAGAATGAGCTGAAACTTAAACAGGATGTCAAGGAGAGCATCATTGAGGAGGTGACATTTGAACAAAGGCCTAATAAAGCAGAGGGCATGAGTAATGCAGTTAACTGAAGGACTATTGTTCTAGGAAGAGGGAGGAGCCAAGACAGCTGGGCAGCACAATGTCTGATATGGTCAAGAAACAGTAAGACATGGGCTAGAGCAGTGTGGCTTGAGAAGAGAGGGGATCACAAAAAATAGAAATGGAGTCAGATAGATAATTGTGGGGTTGTGATGAGATGTGTAGGCCTGTTTCAGGATACGATTTTTCTTGAATAAATGGAGAATCCAATGGAGGATTCTGAGCAGAAAAGTGAAAAGCTCTGTTTTATAAAGAATTACTTCAGTGGTTTGGAGGAGCAGAGACAGAAAGAAGGACATCATTCAGCAGTAATTTCAGTTATCCAGATAAGAACCTGATTGAGTTCTGGTCCAATATTCAGGACTAGAATATTGGAAATGTGGTTAGAAAAAAGTAGTTCAATTCTGGAAATATTTTGAAGGTATTGACAGGAGAATTTGCTTTTAAACGGGATGTGTGATGCGAGAGAAACAGGATAGTTTAGGATAACTTCACGATTCAGGGACTGACAAACTGGAAGAAAGGAGTTGCTATTTACATGGATTAGAAAGAACATAAGAGAGAGAGTTTGGAGGGGAGCCCACTGTTTCAATCGGAGTCATATCCATCACGGGTTCAAAGGTAGACATCAACAGTAGATGCTATATATATGAGTCTGGAACACATGAGAGTGGTCCAGGCTTGAGATATAAATTTGCAAATTATCAGCAGGAACATGGCGTATCTGAAACCATGAGATTAGGTCAAATGGTCAGTAAGTAATTGTGAGAAGAGAGATGAGGGCCAAAAATGGAATCCTGGGCTGCTGACATATAGAGGTTAGAGATCTTAGGGAAAATCAGCAATTTAAGTGGAAAGGAGCAGTCAGCTAAGGAGGAAAAATACTGAGAATGGTAACTGTCTTGGAAGCTAAGAGAAGACAGTGATTCAAGGAGAAGGAAGTGAAGAACAATGTCAAATGTTGTTAAAAGTTTGAGTAAGAGTAGAACTGAGATTCATTCATGGATTTTCCAATGTGAAGATATTCATAATCTTAACAAAATTTTTGTGTTGTGGAGTGAGCAGAGGGGTGAACATATGTTAGGTTAGCATGGATTCAAAGGGATTACAAAAGAAGAGTAAGTTTGGGCAATGAGATTGAAACATCATCTTTTTAAATAGTTCTATTCTAACGGGGAGCAGAGAAACATGCCAGCAGCTGAAGGCAATTGTTGGATCAGGGAGGGCAAAGAAAGTGAGAAGGTGGTGGAATCAATGGGCTGAAAGTGCTGTTGGAGTTTAATGATTATTGGACTTTGGGACTGAAGTTGAATGACGTGGAAGTCAAAAGACAAGATTTAAAAGATTAAAAAGGTTAAGGCAAGTGTATTCTTGAAATTGAGTTTGCGTCAAAAATATAGTTGTTATGTATAATACACTGGGCTTTTACCATAGAATTGACACATTTTGCAGCACAAAGCCCTTGGAAGAAGATATTCCTGACAATATCTAATAGTGACTGTGATGGGGACTGCTAAGACTTACAAATATCTCTCTTCTTCTCTCTGTCACTGATATTTCTAGATAATATATTCCAATTCCCATATATGCAAATGAGGCCACGTGACTGTATTCTGGTCAATAAAATGTTGATGGAAGTGATGTACTCATTGTCAAGAGTTGCTCCTAGACTCCCTCCCTCGTCCCCACTACTCATTCTCTCTTTTTCTTTCTTATGATTTGCCAGTTGGGTAAAACAATCTAGAGAAGTGCTGTCGGGTCCTAGAATGTAGTCTAGCAACTGTATGGAAGAGACCTGGGTATCTGAATAATTGCATAAAGAAGAGCCGCTTCTCAGGTGTCAAACAACTCTGCAGCAGTAATGTGGTGACAGCTGCTAGGTTGGCTCGCCATATTTGTATAGATTTCGCCGTGAAGGAGCCAATGAACCAAAATGGATTTAGATAGTATGTTACTTAAGGTACAGAAGATAGCATAAGCTTCATATTCTTATAGGCTCCCTTGTCACTCAAGTCCCAAAGTGGTGATGTGGAGGTGGACCCAGGAAGATGCTGTGCACATAGCGTGTCATGTCACAGGTGAGAAACGCTGAGCTTAGGAAACCTCCAATCTTATAAAGAGATTGCTGGCAAAACAGCCCACCATTCCTTCTGGGGAAAGACATCTTAACTATCCTGATTAGCTTCCATATTTTCCCTCTGACTCAGGATACACAAGTACTAGCTTCTAAAGCTTTTGCTGTATAAACATCTTTGAAATAATACGAAAAACACTATCACAAAATGTGTTGAAACACCAGGATGCATCAAACTACTGATTCACATTAAACTGTGTTGTAATAAATAAATTTTAAACTCTTACACCACTTAGAGTCTGTATTGTCAGTTGAAATGCTTAGCCATGATGACTAGTTCAGCTACTATAACAACTATCTGGCTCAAACTGATAAAAAGGTGAGATTCAAATGTGACAGCAAAAGAGAAAAGGAGCTGAGAGAGAAAGAAACTGAGAGGGATCTCACTTTGTCAAGTGCAGAATTTCCCACAGTGAAATATCTTCTTGGTGAAAGCTTGGGGCAGAGAGCAATGCAAAGTTCTTTACTATTTTTTTTTTGTTCTATAAATAGAGATTAGACAAATAGCTTGAAATGATACCTTTCACTCTCTGGCAATGCAGTAACTGGGGTAGAAAGAAATGGAAAAAAACCTTTTATATTTGTTTTAAAAATGTGTTGCAGTTTCCTTTGTAACGCCAGTGTTGCTGAAGAGGTGAACACATACTTGTATATTTACCAAAGAAGAGAGTGTTTAGTACATGATGTCAGAGTGTGGAGGGTTGAACGGTGGTCCTCAAAGAGATATATCCACACTCTAATCCCTGGACTCTGAATATTACTTTATTTGGAAAAATGGTCTTTGCAGATATAATTAAGAGTCTTAAAATGAAGACATCTTCCTGGATCATCCAGGTAGGCCCTAAATCCAATGACAAGTTTCCTTATAAAAGACACACAGAAAAAGACAGAAGAGCAAGAGATAATGTGGCCATGGAAGCAAAGATTGGAGTAATGTAGCCACAAGTGAAAGGATGCTGACAGCCACCGGAAACCGTAAGAACCAAAGAACAGATTCTCCCTAGACCCTTCGAAGAGAACAGGGCCGGCCAACACCTCGATTTCAGACTTCTGGCCTCCAGACCTGTGAGAGAATAAATTCCTGTGTTTTAAGTCACCAAATTTGGGGTAATTTGTTATGACAGCCCTGGAAAACTAGTCCATATGGCCAAAGGTAGAATTTTTTAACACTGACCTGAATGAATTTAGAGTCTATACTCTGGGAAGATGACATTGGCTGTAGAGGCCAGAATACAGTCAAGGGGTGCGTGTGATCTGAAAAACAGGTAAAATCGGTAGGTATCACGTGGAGAGAAATGGTAACATTTAAAATATGACATTTTCACCACGAGTAAGCCTTCTCACGCTTACTGTCTATTAAATTGATTCCATTCCAAAAGCATGTATTGAATTGTTGCCAATGGCTCCAGTGGTACTAGAGGTACTAACTAATGGGCAAAGGACAAAATGCCCTACATATTATTGAAAGGGATGGATTTCAGTAAAGCAAAATTACTAATAAATTGAGTGGTATATTATTCAAAGATGATATCATACCATAGAGAAAATCTACATTTGCACTTTGGGAGAGCAAATAAAGAATGTAATATCTTGAAGGATGTACAGGAGAGTCCCAGCGATATAATGAGGAAATGGATGTTGAGTATACAAGAGAAAGATGATTGTCCAACATATTGTCCATAACATCTGTATTAACACTTCTTGGATCAGAGATATGGCAAGAGAAATTTCTCATAATTGTGTAGCTCTAATGTAATAAGTCGAATCCTAAACCATTGATGGCAACTGTGAGGTAAGTATTTTAGATTATCTGCATTTTGTTAATCACTACATATTATGAGGGTTTTAGCAGAGGAAATGACAAAGTACACACAGGAGTAAGATATTATGAATGCTTCAAAGATCTTGTAATTCAATTATGGAAGTATAACTACTATAGTAAATTACAGTCAGAATTCTGAAATGTACACCCACACCTCTCCAGATAGAGATACGTACACGTATGAAAAAGCCTGGTGCTAATTATAGATGCTATTGATGTTCAGAGGCTAAAAAAACTGAAGTAGGTTGTACTTGTATGGAGTGGCTTCAAGCAGCAAATGGGATCTGAGTCAGACGTTAGACATTTCAAAGGCAACGAAAGAAAATAGGAAGAAGAAAAATATCAGGAATATCATAGTAAAAAATATCCCAGAGGTGAATGGTATACGAATTAAAATAGAAAGGGTCACAGTGTTTAAAGAATCAGTGAAAAATATTCATCTTTAAAGAAATCTTTTATATACAGGCATATTGCAGGTTCGGTTCCAGAGTACTGCAATAAAGTGAATAGTGTAATAAAGGGAGTCACACAAATTTCTTGGTTTCCCAGTGCATATAAAAGTTATATTTACAATATACTTTAGTCTATAAGTGTGCAAAAGCATTATGCCTAAAAAAGCAATGTAAATAAGCTAATTAAAAAAACTATTGGAGCTGGCCCACTGGCGTAGTGGTTGAGTTTGTGCGCTCCACTTTGGCGGCTGGTGGTTCTTGGGTTCAGATCCCAGGTGTGGACCTATACACCACTCTTTAAACCACACTGTGGAGGCATCTCACATACGAAATAGAGGAAGACTGGCACAGATGTTAGCAAAGTGACAATCTTCCTCAGGCAAAATGAGGAAGTTTGACAATGGATGTTAGCTCAGGGTCAATCTTCCTCACCAAAAAACTGAAAACAAGAACTTTATTGCTAAAAAATGCTAACTATCCTCTGAGCCTTTAGCGAGTCATAATCTTTTTGCTGGTGGAGGCTCTTGTAAAAAACGCAGTATCAGCTCAGCGAAATAGACTGAAGTATGCCTGTATATCAAAATATACATTGGTACACTAAGTAAAAAGATACAAAACTAAATATTCCAGAGAGTTGAAAACAAAACAAACAAAAAGACATAATAAATTTAATGAAACAAAAATTAAACTGTTAAGAAATTTCTTCAACTAGCTATTAAAAGACAATGGGGAAAGTACTTCAAAGTGTAAGGGAAAATGATAATTCTATTCCCACTTATCTCTTCTGGATCAGGATTTTTCCCTCCAGTGCAACTAAGGAATAAAACAAGAATGAACCAAAAGAAAGAGTGGGTCCAACTCAGGACAGCATAAAGGAAGTCCCATGAGATCATATATGTTGTAAATCTAAAGAAGTAGGCACTACAATGAAGTAACTTGATGGAATTCTCCAGGAAGGACATCTCTAAGGAAAAAACATCCCAAACTGTTTCTAGGAACATTCTTTGAATGGCACTTAGCTATGACATTATACCCACGCACCGGAGAAATCCAATGCTAGCACACTATTTTTCTCAAAAGTGAACAGACATAGTCATAGAATTCTAAATTGTAATTATTAGTTTCAAAACGTAGAATCAGTTGAGAAAGAAATCACAAAAGATTTTACTAGTGTTAGAAGAGAATGAAAATTGTTATCAGTATTAAGGATATAAAAGACATAGTTTGTGAGTTTGCGAATTGAAATTTGGGAGGAAAAGTGAATGAAGGTAGAGGGAACTAATCTCTTTAACTTATAAAGTAGGACAAGAAATACCCTTGTGGGCATTGGAATATGAAGTAGAAATAAAAATATAGAGTTAACCCTTGAATTGGTTGGAAGGGATGAAAAAGATGGGTCAGTTATGTCCTTATCTATTAAAGGAGGAAGTAAAGAGACTATATTCTAAGCTGATAAATAAAAAACATCTGTTTGAGCTTAATACTTTGAGAAACATCTGTGTATCAGTAAGAATACATGCCAAGCTGCCATAAAAATTTATAGTGGTTCAAATGAAATAGAGGTGTATTTTGTCTCACTTACCCCTGAAAGGTAGGAAGATATTCAGAACGAGGTAAAATGTTTTACTCAGCAGTCTTCCAAGGACCCAGTTTCCTGGTATCTTTTTTCTCAGTCATCATGGGATATTATCCTAATCCATTGGATTAGAACTGATTTGATGGCATCACCCCTCCACATTCTAAAACATGGATGGGAAAAAGAGGATGAAGAAGGCAGGCAACTTCCTTTTTAAATACCATGACCTGAGAATTTAACTCACACTCAAATGGACAGAAAATTAATTTCATAGCCAGATCTGGGTGTGAGAGAGGCTGGACAATTCAGTATCTATCTGAGTGGCTGTATACCTGCGAAAACATGAGTGTTTATTACAGTCATGTGTCACTTAATGACAGGGATGTGTTCTGAGAAATGCGTCATTAGGCAATTTCGTCGTTGTGCAAACATCATACAGTGCACTTACACAAACCTAGATGGTATAGCCTACTACACACCTAGGCATAATAGTTACTAATCTTATGGGACCACCGTCATATATGCAGTCTGTCATTGACCAAAACATCATTATGTGACGCATGACTGTACTTTAAAAGCAAAAAGGAAAATAGATACTGGGAACAATTAGTGTTGTCCTCCACAATCCACCCTCTCGCTAATGCACTCTTGTTCCCATAAATACACCATACCCATCCTTTTGACAAGAGAAGCTCATGAGTTCCCTCTACTTGATTCATTTGTCTCAAAGGTCAGATCTCTGGTTTAGGTCATCACCGTCAACGTTCATCAGGTATTTCCCTACAGTGCACTACCCAGCTAGTTAACCAGTTCAGTTCTTTTCTTACCAGGATATTCCTCTTGTGATGCCAGTAACCACAGTGTGAGGCCAGGAAGATGGCGTATGGTAGGAAAAGCCAGAGCTCTAAGTTCTTCCTTTAGTCTTGTGTAGATTTAATCAGTAGGTTTATAATTTGAAAACAACACATCACCTTGTCGCTCTGTGTTTAAGACATTTGAGAAGGTTTGAGATGTGTTCTTTGATGGTTCTTTTACAACTTGTGTCAGGGAATGAAGAAATTAGTATTCAAATCTCTGAAGACATGCAATTCATATTTGTTTAGCAATAGACTACTTTCAAATTACTCAGTGCACGCTAATGGTCTCAAAGCTTCTCCTCCAAACAGTTTTCTCTCAGTAAATTCAGACACTTTGTAGTCAGGAAGGACAAAAGAAATATCTTATTGGTGCCATTCAAAAACTCTTAAATAACATATTCATTGCCATACTTATCAATCCTTAGCTGTCGGAGTAAAACAAAGTTGTGTTAATTTTGTTTTATTATTTCACAATTTTTAATGATCTTTTATCTCTACCTAAACAAAATGCCTTAAAATTTAAAAAAATGAAATGCTGGTTTCTGCATTACTTAGGATATAGGCTAATTTGTTATAAAATAACAATAAAACCTCAAAATGTAGACACTTAAATGCATTTAAGAAGTGTACAGTCATGTGTCGCTTAATGCAGGGGATATGTTCTGAGAAATGTGAGGTTAGGCGATTTCGTCATGGTGGGAACATCACAGAGTGTACTTACACAAACCTAGATGGCATAGTCTACTACACACCTAGGCTTTATGGTACCAATCTTATGGGACCACTGGTATATATGCACTCTGTCATTGACTGAAGTGTCATTATTCAGCACATGGCTGTATTTCTCTCTTCCAGAACAGTCTACTGTGGCCAGACAGCCAGGTCACATAAGTGGCTATGCTCCATGAGGGTATCTAGGCACCCAGGTTTCCTTATTTTTATTGCTCTGCTCTCCTCCAGGGTACTTTCTTCAACTGCTTGATAGTAGCTCGCACACTAGCACCACGTTTGCTTTCCTTGGGAATCAAGAAAGAAGGGAAATAGAAGACCATTATTTTAAGTTTTAAAAGGCATGACCAGAAGCTGCTCTTATCCCATTGGCTTGAATTTGGTCACATGGCCACATCTAGCAGTAACAGTTTGGGGAGGGAAGTTTCTAGCTTTGCATAGAGTCCTATGGCTAAATGGAATAAAAGAAGAATAGATGATGAAGGAAATTAGAAGTCTGTCACAGGAGAAAACCAGTTAATACCTAAAAACAGAAATAACTAAAGTTGTCTCTGGAGAGGCGAGGGTGGTTAGGGAGAGGATGAATGGTACGGGGAACGCTTGGTTTACGTAATGAAACTGTTCTGTGGTATTTGACATTTAAAAATCATGTTTCATGGGGCTGGCCCCGTGGCCGAGTGGTTAAGTTCGCACACTCCGCTGCAGGCGGCCCAGTGTTTCGTTGGTTCGAATCCTGGGCGCGGACATGGCACTGCTCATCAGACCACGCTGAGGCAGCGTCTCACATGCCACAACTAGAAGGACCCACAACGAAGAATATACAACTATGTACCGGGGGGCTTTGGGGAGAAAAAGGAAAAAATAAAAAAATCTTTAAAAAAAAAAATCATGTTTCATGTGTTAATTTTAAAAATTAAACCCCAAAATAATATATAGCATTGGAAAATGTGAGGGACAGAGCAAGGGAGAATGAGCAACAGCACAGAGTCAAGGTAAAAAACATATACGATTAAATCTTGAAAAATTGTGAGAGAAAGAAAAAGAAAACATTGAAGCAAAATAAATCAAAAGAAAATATCTTTTAGTTTCCTGCTACAGAGTTCTTGCCTTTGTCATGAAGTAAAATTTTCAGTGAGAGATAGGCTTAGAAGTGTGTGTTATGTGAGGACACATGTTTATGTGCGTGTGGGGGTGTGTGTGTGCGCATGTGTGTGTGTGAGTGTATGTGTGTGCATTGGTTGGAAGAAGAGAGGACATGGAACTTCTTTTAAATAATATAACTGTATGTTTGTCTTTTATTGTTAAAAGTAATCTACTATTGTTAACTAATTTCCTCTTATTTGTGATAGATATATTGTCTGAGTTTTTAAATAGTAATACGAAATTTCAAAATAAAATGACAAACTAGACAAAATAGGTACTGTGCTTTTAATCTCATTGTATTTCCAATTCCAATACAACATGACATTCACAGACTCAAAGAATTACAGAAGTATGGAACGGGGAGAGCATGCTGGGTGTATACAGTTCATACGTTCCAAGACCCT
The DNA here is from genome assembly GCF_041296265.1 of Equus caballus. NCBI lineage: Eukaryota > Metazoa > Chordata > Mammalia > Perissodactyla > Equidae > Equus > Equus caballus. Next base: position 103,506,968 of record NC_091685.1, on the reverse strand, counting down.
TGATGTAGGGATAAGAAAGCTGAGACTCAAGTTACATATCTTACTCAAGATCACTGGGCTAATTTTTGATGGCTCTGTAACTAATACCCACAAGTCTAACCACTAGTGAGAATTATGAGCATCTGGTGATGCAATTTCAATCATACAAAGATAGACAACCTAACTGTCACACATACACTGACTCAGTGGAAATAACGTTAAAAACTTTCTCGTGGAAAAAGTTAGTTTAAAAAAGATGAATATGCCATTCAAAATAGACAGGTAGTTCAAGAAATATCGTATTCTTATTCTAACATGTGTTTTCAGTTTATATAATTACTTTAAATGTATAATCCAAAATTAATATCCATCTTTATTGCTGAAGTAAATCTTTCCAAAAATTCATCATGGTGGCACTTACATTGAAATAAAACCTTTTCCTCAAACCGTAAAATTTAACAAGTATAGATATTTTGATAAGTAGTAGCATACTATTGTATTTAATTTTTTTTACAGTTAAAACATCAATAGTTTGTAAGAACTGTTTTTATCTTTAACCACAAAAGTACATGATTTGCAGTGTATACAATATTCACAAATACCTTTAAAATCATACATATATGTATGAGTAAACTTTACTCCTAGGATTAAAATGGTTTATCATTTATCTTCTATAAAATACCCTCCTTCATTTTGAAGATGTCTCTGGAAAAGTATCCCTCACGTAGTTACTTCTGTATTAATCAACTGTTGTTTAATTTATTCATTAGAGAGATCTGAAACGAGAATTTCAAATACGTTTCTAGGAGAAGTATGCATGATCATTTACGTTTCATCGGTAAACATTAAGATAGTAACCACTAGTTCTTCACTCTCCCAAAATGACCCTTAAAATCACCTCTCTGCAGCTTTTCTGTTGTCCCCTGATTATAAAACTGGCCATGCACCGAAGAGAACTGTGCACTGGAATTAGTGATAAAGGCCAAGTGCACCCAGCAGTGCTTCCACTCAGGCAACGATTGCTGCTCTGCCACTCGGCAAAAAGCTTATGAAATTCTATGTAGCTGCTTCGCTGCCTTTTGATATCTGAGAAGCCATTCTTCCTTTAAGTCTATTACAAATAAGTGGGTTAAAGAAAAAAATATATGAAATGCTAGTGGCGTGAAAGGAAAAGTTTCTGTGGCATATAATCACTGCACATGGCTTTCCGGATGTGGACGGAATTGTTATTAAATGTAAAGAAATGTGGAGTTGTTACAAATTAGAATGACCTCTCCTTAGCAAAGTTTAACATTTTGACTAAGTTTTAGTTTATTTTTCAGGAAGAAGAAGTGTGTCAGATACAATTTTTATTAATGCAAAAGACGTTACATAATATAGCAGAAAAAGTGAAGTGAAATTTGATTTCATGGATTTTAAAATACATAAATTTAAAAATATGAGTTTGTTTTTATTATCTGCTTCAAAAAGGACCCATAATTCTTCACCTCTGGCAGCATGATAAATTATAGTTTTTGAAAACACTAGGCTAAAATATTTTGACATTTTGGGACATGGTAAATATTTTATGAACCAAGAGGGGCCAGTTCAATTTATTGCATTGGCTAATTCTAAACACATAAATTTTTTCAGTGGAAATAAACTAGTCAGAAAAGAAAACTAAAAGAATATTTAAAGACATGATTAAAGTATCTATACAGTGACCATGACATTTTAGAACATTTAGTTGCCCTTACCAGATTTAGTATTGATAAAAGTAGCCATGAAGTGTTTATTTTTAGCTCAGCTGAGTGTAATTGAGAGACAAGAAGAGTTTTCCTGCTCCCGGGTGAGGAAAGTACTTGATCGTGATAATAAATCAAGGTTGAACTGCATCATTCTTTTTACATCCAACAAATGTCAGAGTTGATATGAAGAATCAAGAGAAAAACACCTGCATCCTATGAAAAAGTTAAATTATAAAAACAGTAATTTAAAAATATCACTTTCTATTCCTCTTGAAGACAATTTCTCAGAGAAGCAGTGAGAATGGTCTGAACTTGTATCATAATTACATAATAGAAACTACATATAATTTATATCCATAAAATAGGAGGTTAAATTATAATTACTTCATGTCCATAGCTAATGAGTAAAGTAAGTACATAAATAAAGTAAGTATTCATAATATTTTGAACTATTGGAACAATTTTATCAATTTTTGTTGTTATTTAAAAAGTATATCCTTATAGAAAGTGATGAAATGACTGGTAAGTGAATTCAATTAAAAGCCCATATTTTGAGAAAATGAGATCTTTGATGAGTACACATATCATAGAGTGTACTTTGACTCAATTCTCCTCTCATATCAGGTTTTAAACCTTACAAGTTAGAAAAGAAAGTAAGCACCTCCTTATTATCTTATTTACATAACTTTTCTTTCCTAAAAGCATGCCTTAGAAAATCAATGCCCTTACACTGGTGTTTATCAGGAAATGAGGCACGCAAATCTGGACATGGCCATATTGATGTCTCTGGAGAGTTCCAAGAAAAAGGTGAGAACTTGTGCCATTTTTTCCATCTCCGTCTATTTTCTACATTGAAAGGTGCTCGCATGTTCAACCTCCATGTTGAATTGATCTGAGCATGTTTTTCTTCCCTTCATAGTGTTATAAATTTAGGTAAAAAGAAAATTTGATGTGACACATTGCTAGAATTTATTGAAAGAACTGACAAACATACTTGGAATAACTAAGAGTAGCATCATGGGAATATGAACCCATAATTAACTTGAGAATGTGCACTAGTAAGTGCAAAGGGATCATCCCTTAACTGTCTGTGGAAAGCTTTGGTATTTAATGGTGCCTCAGGGAAATGGCATAGTATCCATAATCCTGGTAACTGAATCTGTTCCATGAAAATAAGCATAAATTACCCTTTTTATTGGAGATGCAAGAAAAGACATTGACTGAGGGCAGACACAAAGATCTTACAGCAAAGACTGGAGATGAGCAGTAGTACCTTGTAAAAAGAGAGAAAATATGTTTCTAAGTTAATAAATAAGCAAGAAGGCAATATTTTATAGTGTCCATTGGAAAGTAAAACCTCTTTAGCAATATGAGAGTTAAAGAAAGCACTGAATTTAAAGGAAACTTTTAGCAAGTGTATAAGCTAAATTAAGCTTTACCTCAATATGTAATAAAAGTCCTGGTCCCTAATTGTTGACAAAGTCAATTGACATTGATATGGTATGACCATAGCTCAGTTAATGCGAAATACTGCAGATCTGGCCAGCTGTTTAAGAAAAACATAGTTCTTCACTGAACCAAACAAATTTTTCTCCAATACTATATGTTAGCCATAATGTAGTAAGCATTTTGAGTTACTTTAAGCGAAGAAGAACTGAAAGTTTATTTCAGAATCCTAAAAATTTGTTCTATCTCTCTGACATCTATTTTTCTCTTCTCTAGCTCTACACACATACATAACATTCCCTTAATTAATAACATTTACTGTGGCTTTCTTAATTCATCCTCTTGTTGATGTCATACATTTCTGAGTTACAGAACTCATCTGGATAAATTTTCAGATAAGTTTTTAGACAAAAAGTAATTTAAGTTATTGTTGCAGTTATGACTGATATATTCACAAAAAAAAAATGACTCTGCCGAAAATTTGTTTAAATATATTTTTGAGAAAACCAGGATGGTACACTATCATTTTATTTTTGCACCATATATATGGTAGTAAACATTTTTAACAACCATTGGAATTTTATAAACAAAAATATTATTAATATCACATTGATAGATGGAAATTTGGAACACTTTAGTATAGTATGTTTCGAAGCATCAGTCAATATTTTTCAGATCTGCTGCAATAAATATATCCTATTTTTTGTTAAGTAGAAAAAATAAGGATTGTGGCACCTAGAAGAATCTTGGTTAACAAACTATCTAAAAGAATGTTGGCTAGGCAGGCTTTATTTATTCTATATACCAATTGAGATATCAAGCGTATAGTTTATTAAAATATTTGACTCTGGAGGTATTTCAATTTTTTGCAATTAGAATTTTTATACTATAATTGCATGACATATTTGTTAGAATTTTTCAATGGATTTAAGGGAATGGTATAATTTCTGTTTTAAATGTTTTGTTCACAGTGGCTGACATCTTTCTGTCTCTCTCTCTGTCTCTCTATTTCTTTTTCTGTCTCTCTCTATATATGTAAAACTGATCCTTGACAAGATTATCTGAGTCCATCATATCTGTATGGTTGGCTGTCAGGCATCAATTTTGTTTACATTACTTCATATCTTTTAACAGATTAAAATGTCATAAATTGAATAAATACACTTAGATCCTTATAATTATATTTTTAAGTAAAATATTATTCTTTCATAAAAAGTCACATTTTTCTAATAACTGTAATGAAATTCTTCTGTTAATATACTATATTTCTTTATTGAACTCAGTCAATTAAATACTTAGAGATAAAAATTAGTGATTATGGAAAAAGTGGATAATCCATAAGATAACAGTCTATTTATTTTGAACATAAAAGATGCATTAAAAAACAAGACAATTGATTCAATTCCAACTTTTTTGGTACTAAATGAGGGAAACAAGAGCATGGTCTCTGTTTTACCCTACTTGTTAGAAAAATTGGGTCTAGTCCCAGGAGTACGACGTGTAAAGAATTAGCAAAGAAATATGACTACTCTCCCTACATTTATTGTTAAACCTCAGAGTAGCATAATACATGCTGTTATTGGCCATCTGTTATCATTATTTATGTACAATTTAACCTCCATTTCAAGCAAATAATTTGTTTTCCAGGTATGAAATACTGTTGGAAGTTAACTTTCATCTTCTTTCATCCATATATTTAAGGTTACTTTTAATTATAATATGTTTTGGAAACTTTGTATTTTATTTATTAATTTGAGTGTTATGTAGGAAAAGAAGAGATGATAATTCAATGTGTATTAAGTGTGACTAGATATAGTATTTACTCTAACTTAGAGAAGACAACCAAACTCAATATAATAAGATACGCTTGTGTTCTGTTTACAGTGACAAGCATCATAAAACTCATTCTGAAAATGATAAATGAAGACCACACTTATGAGCAACACGTACTTATCTTCACTACTCACCACTAAAAACTTATACATAAAAAATAGGACATACTTTCATTTCTTTTCTATGTATCCACACCAAGTATATGTAAATTTCCTAAATGCAGCCTTTAAAAGTTTAAGGTTCTTGAATGTACCAGGCATTAGGGATCAACCAAATCTGGATATTTCCTCAAGGGTCTCATATTCTAGTAAAGGGGATAGGCATGAAAATAATTGAATTACAATGTAAAGTTGTGGTGCATTAACGATGTTAGACTCCTAAAGACAAAACTAGGCTCCTATCCTTTCACAGAAACCCCATGGGAGATAGTAGGGATGCTGTCTTTCTTGGTGATTCTATTTCAAAAAGATGGATTCCAATTTCTAGAGAAAGACATGCCTGGGTTATAAAACTGGCAAGTAGCTTTTAAAAGGCTTTACATCTCAAAAGGACAGAGAAAAAATTTACAAGCTTTCTAAAGTAAATGCTCTAAAGAAAAGAGAGGGCAGGGGCTTAGAATTTGGAAGATGTCTGTCTAAAATTCAGTCTAACTGAAGGGAACTCTAAGACAATCTTAGCCAATCCAACCAGGACTTCAAAAAATCTAGCGTTCCATTGAACACTTTAGGGAATCTAGTCTATGTGGTTGGTTTCAGCAGGTTTCTGTTGTTGAAGGACTAACCCAACCGTCTGCTGAGACTTGGCAGTAGAGGACAATAGCTGGATGGTGTGAGAAATCAGGCATTTAATGAAGGAAACTCCTGTGAAACAAGAGAAAAACAAACATTAATGGCTGGAGCGGACTATGAAGCCAGGTTTTGAGTCCAGAGGGCAACCAGTTAAGAAAATTCTTGGACATTGGGCTTGAAGAGTCTTTAGATGTTGGAGTGAGGACAGCAGTGGCAATCCAACAGATTTCTCAGTTTGCAGTCTGAGTGTTTTTGATAATGGCATACACAACAAAGAGGTTTCAGTAAGATTGTCCAGAGTTCTGGCTGTTTTCTGGAGCAGAGCATGGATGATGAGGGAGTTCCAGGAAACTTACTGAGAGGCCCACACAGTAACAGCTCTAGGTAAAAAGTTGCCCATATGTGATCTGCTGTAATATGAGTTCTTTAAAGTTTGTATCAAGCCATCTGACTTCAGTTCACAGGGCTTTTTAAAATCTCAGGGGAAAGGCCAGCTATAAGACAACCTAAAAATCCCAATAAGGATCTGGGCAGTCAGATTTTAGTTTCCAGTGACACCAAGTCAAGAGGGTGGGAGAAAAATTAGAAATGTTAGATTGGAGAGCTGTTGCCAGATACTGATAAGTCAATCAAAAATTTGGCAAGAATTGGCAAAGTGTCTTATAGACGGGGAACAGGACCAGAATCTGATAACCCATAAAGTGTGCTAAGTTTTCTATTAAAACACAAAATTTCTCTGCAAAGTTGCTCTTCTTTTGAACAAAGATAATCAAAGTAAAATAATTCTTAATTTCAAAAAAGGCTGGTGTCTTTATTTACACAGGTGCATCCAGAGTGGTAACCGGTCACATAAGCCTTTTTTGTTTTATTTGCAGGGAGTTTGTTTAAGGAATCCCAGACTGGACTTTTAAAAGCCTCTCAGGACTAGGAAGGCACATCAAGAACTTGTCACTGGATTTCACCTACAGTACCTATAGAATGGTGTGAATTTCTTTCATCTCAAGACCCCCCAAACATTTTAACATTCCTGGGCCTGCCAGCAAGTGAACTTTCATACTCACCTGGAAGGCTAGGAACTCAGGTAACCAGATACCAGGCCAGTTTTCCCAAGAGGATTTTGTGAGCATTGGCTCCATAAAGCCAGACTTAGTTCCTTAAAACTGTTTGATCATATCCAATTCTATACACAAAATTCTCAAATATTACATTGCAACCACGCCTTGATTATATAACCGATATTTCCAATTATGTCCTGTTACAAAGAGGATGCATTCTTACTGAATCTATGCAAATAATTATATTGTCATGAAAATAATAAAACTCAATAAGGGGTTCCAAGTTCTGGAGGAATCAGGAAGAGAGAAAAAGATAAACATTTCATTTGTCTTTACAAAAGCGTAGTCTACCAAATTGTTATGAGTTATAGACAACTTAGAAAAGAGAAACAGGTACCTTATATCCGAGAAATAGAACACAAGGCAGCAACAATATTCCAAACAAAACCTATAATCATCCCTCATCAGTTCATTCAATTCTGTGTAATTAATTCTTGTTTTACTCAATCTTGAGTTAGCAGTCTCATGGACCTATTATCTTTTTAATTAGAGTTCTGGAAATCCTGACTTAGTCCAGCGGTTGGGTCTCAAAGTTATTTATTTATTTAGAATATTTTATTTTTTTCCTTTTTCTCCCCAAAGCCCGCTGGTATTTAGTTGTATGTTCTTCGTTGTGGGTCCTTCTAGTTGTGGCATGTGGGACGCCACCTCAGCATGGCTTGATGAGCAGTGCCATGTCCGCATCCAGGCTTTGAACCAATGAAACACTGGGCCGCCTGCAGTGGAGTGCATGAACTTAACCATTCAGCCACGGGGCCAGCCCCTGAAAGTTATTTAAACAATGCCCTCAGAAGCCTGTGACCCAGATTACCTGGTATAGTCCTTTCCATGAGTCTGTAAGATAGTCCCATTTTGTTGGAAATGAAGCACACTGTAGTGTAGCTGATTGCAGACACTTTCAGAGCAACTCTTGTCCCTGCCTCTTGTATTTTCTGAAAGAGATTGCATAAAATGGTTGTTATTTTTTCCTTAAAAGTTAGGTTGAAATCACCAATGACACTATATGGGCCTAGAGTTTTCTTTGTTGAAAATGTTTTAAACTGCAAAGTTAACTTATATAGTAGATATAGGACTATCCAAGTTATCTATTTCTTTTTGAGTGAATTTTGCTAGTTTCCATCTTTTATGGAATTCATGCATTTCATTTAAGCCATTGAATTTCTGGGCAAATGGTTATTTGTGATATTCCATTAGTATCACTTAAGTTCTGTGTGGTCTAATACTGTCTCCTCCTCCTCTTTCATTCTCATGTCTGTCATTAATTTGGGGAAATTCTCAGCCTATTTCTTCATACATTTTCTTCTGCTCCATTCTTTCTTCTTCTGGATATATATATATATATATATACACACACACACATGTATAATGTTATACCATTTGATCATCATTTGATCATTTGATATTGTCTCAGCTATTTGGTGCTCTGTTTTTTTTTTTTTGTTTCACTCTTTTTTTCTTTTCTTTTCAATATGGGTATTTGCTATTGATGTATCTTCAAGGTCACTATTTATTTCTTCAGCTGTTAGGTCTACCAGTGAGCTCGTTGAGGGCATTATTCATCTCTACTACAGTGCTTTACATTTCTAGTTTTTCTTTTTATTCTTTCTCATATTTTCTATCTTTGTTGAAAAGATCCACTTGTTCTCACATGTTCACCTTCTTTAGGTGAGCCTTTAATATATTAATCATAGTTACTCAAATTCCATGACGGATAATTCCAACTTCTCTGTCACATCTCAGTTGGTTAGGATTTTTTTCCCTTTTTTTAATGCCTTGTAATTTTTTGTCAAAACTGTACCTTTTGTATAGAATAGTAGGGATTGAAAGAAATGGTTTTCTATTTGAAGATGGGCATGCCTTTCCATCTTTTTCTTACTAGGATAGGTTTTGTGTTAATTTAGTCAGGAGTCAGCTGGTTTTAAAACATGTTGTGCAATAGTTACCCACAATTTACCACAGGCTTCCAATTGCTGTAAATATCTCATGATTAGTATGAATGCTGGTTTATGAGAGGATTTTACTCAATGACTGCCGCCTTACCATCATATTTGCAGTTGGTGCTGTGCCTCAGAGAACGTCTGTGATGGTTAACTTTATGTGTCAAATTGACTGGGCTAAGGGACGCCCAGATAGTGGGTAAAACATTATTTCTGGGTGCGTCAGTGAGGGTGTTTTTAGAAGTGATTAGCATTCGAATCAGTAGACTGAGTAAAGATGGTCACCCTCACCAATGCAGGCGGGCATCATACACTCCATTAGGGGCCTGAATAGAATAAACAGGTAGAGAAAGGGCGAACTTACTCCTTTTTCTTGAGGTGGGACATCCTCTTCTCCTGCCCTTGGACATTAGCGCTCCTGGTTCTTGTGTCTTCAGACTCTGACCAGGACTTAAACCACCAGCCCCTCCCTCCTGCCCAACCTTCCTCACCCTGCAGGTCTCAGGTCTCCTGACGTGGACTGAATTACATCGCAAGGATTCCTGGTTCTCAGACTTCCAGAAAGAAGATGGTGGGACTTAGCCTCCATAACCACATGAGCCATTTCCTATTAAAAGATCTCCTCTTCTATAGCTCTGTATAGATCCTACTTGTTCTGTTTTTCTGAAGAACCCTGACTAATCCAGTTTGTCTACCAAATCTCACATCAGCATTCCACTGTTACTTTTATTCCGTACTTGGTAGCCTAGGGTTGGGGGACAGGGGAGGGATGTTCTCTGCTGTTCTTGTTACCCCTCAGTCTAAGTCACTTTGTCCCTAGGTGTCGGTCAGTGTCTTTCAAAATTATACCATTGCTCTACCAAATGTGGTTCTGGTCCCAGAAGGCATTTCTGCCCCTCTGTCAGGGGTATAAGGCCTCGCGTTTTCCCATACATAATGGTTGTTCCCAGTACCTCAATGGTGGGAGATTTTGTTACTTTTCTCCCCTCAGATTAAAACTATTTTTTCCCCATAATTGACACGAAAAACAGTTCTTGTGTAGCTTTTGCCGCTCCCACAACAGCTGCTGCCCCCCACCCTACGACATTTTTAGGAAGCAAATTTTCTCGCGACTTACGCCCCTTTTCTGTGAGCTTCTGTTAGAGCTCATGGCGAAAAAGATGACCAGCAAGAAGGCGCAATCTCTCTCTATATTTGTGGCTAAAAGAGCTTCATACTCTTCTGCCAGTGTGTTGTTGGCCACTGCCAATTCATCAACTAATCTAGCTGAATTCTTCTTATCCAGCACCCTGTGTCCTTGCCCGCCTAATAGAGTGTTTGCTTCCTATACCTCCCTACGCGAGACTATGTTTAGATTTTAGGTTATTTGATTGCTCTGAAATGTCAGTTCACCGAGGGATTCAAACAAAGTCATGAACTTACATTTTGTCTGGATTTTTTCTTTTTGTAACTGTGGTGTGATGCTCTTTCTAACTCTATACATTGCTGAGATGAAACTAAAAATGAATATAAAGCCACTTAAGGTCAGAGACTGTACAAATTAAATCAGAGTTTAAAACATTTACAGTTGTTCAAATATGTAAAATTGTTCTGTTTTCACAAAGCACTCTATAAATACATATTTATATACTGGAAATAAGCATAGGCACTAAAGAGAAACTTTCCAAAAATGAGACATTAGGAGTCATAATATTGCACTCCATTCTTTAACTCCTTGGTCAGATATGAAAGGACTACATTTCATTATACTTATAATAAATGAAGATTTTTCCAACTTTACGAAATTTCTTTATTTGGCACAGTGCCAAGAGTACAAACTTTGCATAATATATATTGCTGGGCACGCAATGAAGAATAGCCTTTATGATATAGGTATACATACCTATCTAGCCAAGAGATGATTGGTGTTAACTCTCCATATAAATCTCTGAAAGTCCCTTAAGATAGCGTAGATCATCCTATAAGATTTTAATAATGGGGTACACAGAAGAATCTGGGTAACACCAAAAGAAATAAGAGAAACAGCATAAGCAGTACAAATGAAACACCCTATATTCAAATAGACCATTCTAAATATCCAAATAATATTTTCTTCAAGGAATATTGATTTCCTTTCCACATACCTATTTTTCTTGGGTTCTTGTGCATAGCAGCAATTATCATTTAAATTGTTTGTAGTCTTTCGAAACTAGGGAGAAATATCTAAATGCAGAAGTGTACACTTTACTTGCTCATAAATTGGTTTGTTTTATAGCCTTATCTTTTACTCTGACTCATTCCATAGATAAGTTTAAGTATAGGCTGCAATATTTTCCCAAGACACTTTAATTCAAATTCCTGGAGGTAGTATCTATTTCAAAGACAGTCTTATTCTTAAGAAAAATAATTGTCTATTAGAAAAATTTGCCAATTTGTTAATCCTGGTGCCATATTTTCCTTAAATATTATATCTTAAGTTTTATCACAGGCAAGCACATCTATATATTTTGGGCTTTATAAACCTAATTATTATTTTCTTATTTTATAATTATATTATTTTTAACAAATTGAGAAATATATAAGAACTCAAATAACATAGTAGACAAATTTAAAATTGGATATGAGGGACCGGCTCCGTGGCCGAGTGGTTAAGTTCGCGCACTCCACTGCGGCGGCTCAGGGTTGGGATCCTGGGCGTGGACATGCACCACTCGTCAAGCTACATTGAGGTGGCGTCCCACATCCCACAACTAGAAGGACCTGCAACTAAGATATACAACTGTGTACGGGGTGATTTAGGGAGATAAAGCAGGAAAAAAAAAAAAAAAAAAAGATTGGCATCAGTTGTTAGCCCAGGTGCCAATCCTTAAAAAGAAAAAAAAGATTGGCAACAGTTGTTAGCCCGGGTGCTAATCTTAAGAAAGAAAGAAATAAAATTAGAGATCATATGAAAAGCCAATTCTTACAAATTTTAATGTCTTAGTTAACATATTAGGTATTTGTATACATACTAAATTATTTAATTTTTAAAATGATCCAATAAGTTTAGTCAGTTAATATCATCACCATTTTACAGATGAAATTAAGGTGTGGAAGATTCAAGGCCACCAAGTGTTAGGGTCCTGGTTTGATTCCAGTCCATTTGTCTCCATTGTCTATATTTTTAATGACAAAGCTGTAAAGCTTTTATGAATTTTTGTCAAAGAAAAGAAAACATCAGTATCACGGATATTAACGCACACAGAATTTACATACACACAGACAGATCTTCAGAAACAGTTTAGTCATAATAAAAACCTATTCTTAGTGGATGTAGAGGAAACTTCAAGTTTAATATATATTTTTTTATTTAAGTGTTCTCAAAAATGTACCTTTGCAGGCTCCATTTTGCGACATCATACTCCCAGCTTAGTTTATTATTTTAAATCAGTGTTAGGCAGATCATGGGGTGTGATTAAGATACATTTTATTGACCAATGTCCTTTAAGGCTTAGTCTTCACTAAAAACCATGTTTGTTCAAGGACTGTTGGGTCTTGGAGAGAGCAAGGTAGTTAGCCTTTAGGTAAACAATTGGACATATAAATTGCTACACGAAAGCATTCAATTTCTGACTTCACTAGATTTCCTTTTAGAAGTAAAAATTTAAATTTCTTATCACTTTAAACATATTCATTCAATAAAGTAATTAACCATCATTTAAGTGAAGATTTCAGTAACAGATAAGGCATTGATAGCGTGTACCTTCAAGGATATTAAGTGTCAAGAGGGGACTGGATAATTGCATTAGCAAATAAAAGAGAGTATAAAACAATAGTAGAATGAATACAATCGAGCATATATCTGAAATATCTAACATATTTTAGAAAGGAAGAAATGTCCACTAGTCTAGAAGAAGCATGATGCAGCTTTGAATGTTAAAAACTTCATACAAAATACATAAAAAATAAACATAAAATGGCAAATATAACTATTTTAAAATTAAAATTAGTGAGTAAATACATAAGGATTCTCTAGTGATTTAGGCCAACTGAACACATTTATCATCTCAAAATTCCCTTTTCCCCCTTTATAATCAAATCCCCTTTCACTCTGGACCCTGATAACCTGTGACCTGATATTTATCGCTGTAGTTTTGCCTTTTCCAAAAAATCATATGTGTGCAATTATAGAGGATGTAGTGTTTACTTAGCTTAATGTTTTGGAACATCTGTGTCATTGCCGATATGCATAGTATGTTCCTTTTGTTCACCAAGTACTATGTTTTATGTGTGTGCCAAATTTGCTTATCCATTCTCCAGATGTGGTCATTTGGGTCATTTCCAGTTTTGTGGTTATGAATAAGCTCTTGGACACATGCTAGATCTTTGTGAGCATATGTAATCATCTTTCTTGGGTAAAACACCTAGGCTTGGGAGAATTAGATTCATGGTACTTATTTAAGTTTGTAAAAAACAACCTAATTATTTTCCTTTTTGTCAATATCATTCAAAATTCCCTTCAGCAGTGTATGAAGGTTCCAGATTATCTACATTCTTTCCTTGCCAGAATTTGGTACTTTCAGTGTTTTTGGTTGGTAAAGTTTAGTTATTCTAATATGTTTGTAGTGGTATTCCATTGGGATTTAAATTCTAATTTCCCACGCGAGTAATGATAAGAATTTTTTAATGTGCTCATTTGCCATCTTTACATCTTGCAGGGTAAATTGTTCAAATTTTTTTATTATGTTTTCCTTACTGCATTTTGAGAATTCTTTATATTTCTGGATACTCGACATTTATAACTTCTGTGATTTGCAAACATTTTCTTCCGGACTGTTGCTTGTATTTTCCTCGTTTTAATAGACTGTCTTTCAAATAGCACGTGTTTAATTTCAATGAAGTCCAATGTATCACTCATTTTACTTACGGGATTGTGAATTTTTTATCCTCTCTAAGAAATATTTGAATAATCCTATGTCTACAAAAGCTTTCTCCTGTACTTTCTTACAGAAATTTTACAATTTCAGTTTTAACATTTTGGCCTATAATTCATTTTCAGTTAATAATTTTACATGATGAGAAAGAGATTTGGGCCAAAGTTTACTGTTTTGCATATAGATATCCATTTTTTTCCTCACAGCATTTGTTGAAGAGTATCCTTTTAACGTTGACTGGCTTTGACAGCTTTGTAAACAAAAAGTGACCATATGTGTGTGCATCTGTATTTGAACTCTCTGTTCTGTTTCATAGACCTATACACCTGTCCTTATGCCAGTGCCACACTGTTGTGTTTCCTGCAGACTTTAGCTGAGCTGTAGCTTGGTATGGCAGCCTTAAACCAGGTAGTGCAAGTCCCCCAGATATGCTCTTCTTTTTGAAAATTGCTTGGTTACTCAAAGTCCTTTATTCTTTTATAAATTTTAGAGCCACTTGGTTGATTCTACCAACAAAAAAAGAACATACTGTGGTTTTTATTCATGCTGTATATCTAGATGAATTTGAGGATAAATCATCTTACAAATATTGATTCTTCAAGTCCATGAGCATCATATATGACAAATTGAATGTTTATGCTGGTTAGCATTCTCTAAGCTAATCTATGGTTTGATTTTTTTGAAATAATTTGGAATATTTCAGTCTTCAAGTATTTCTTCTGTATTATTCTTTCTTCTTTTGCACTTGAAAAACGTATATGTTTTACCACTGCTCTTGGATGCTGTGTTCGATTTTTCATTCTCACTCTTCTCATTTTTTAAAAATTGAATACTGTATATCGGCCTACCTTCAAGGTCTCTCCTCAGCTGTGTCATTGGATTCTTTCTTATATTTTCCATCTCTCTGCTAAAATTATGTACCTCTTCAAGTCTGCTGCCCTCTACCTTCACTATATCATTTAACATATCAATTATAGTTATTTTAAAGACCCTTTCTGATCGTTCCAACATCTACACCACTTCCATATCTTGTTTTCTTAGTTGCTTTATCCTTTGACAAAGTTTATTTTCTTGATTTTTGGTGCACTTGATACTATTTGATTAAATGATGAGTATCATGTGTAGGACAACAGAAACTGAGACAACTGCTATTTAACCTTGGAAAAGCTTCTTATGTTTGGTCATAAATGTGGGGAAATTAATCAATCTATTGAAAAGTTCATCTGGATTTGAGTTTCGTTGTTGCTGTTGATATTGTCCGTGTACCTCAGACTTCAAATTTCTGTAGTGATCAGCTGATGCTGCCTCACATTGAGGGTTTGGGCAAAAGTCCCAAAAGGTCTTTTTCTCAGTGATTGCTCCACACTCTCAGTTTTCAACCAGCCTTACATATCTGCACTTCAGACGGGTCAACCTCCGTGTTCACCTTCCCTCCCTGTGGCAGACTCCTCTTTTTTGTTACTCCATTCTAGGCTTATGTTAATCAAGTGTGGTGTGGGCTCGGTAGGCCAGTTCCTGCCTAAATTAGCCATCCCTTTGGTCCTGGGCCTTGGAGGATGGGATTTCTCAGCATTCTAACCACTACCTTGTGTCTGAGATTGTACTTGGAGGGGAGTTTCTGCCCCTCTCCCATCAGTAGTTGATCTCAGGTTGGTGTTAATACAGGATCCAAGGCCAAGAAAGTTTCCTGATTCTCTTCCAGTGGTAGTTTCCTCTTCTGCCCTTCCTCGACAGTAAGTTTTTGCCTATTGTTTAGAAGGTTTCCTGTCTTCTCCCAGGAGCATAAAGATTTGATTTGTGGGAGGAAGAGAGCTAGTAATACTTATCTTCTTCTCATCCCCAAACACCAACAGTCACCTCCTGCATTTCTGCTGCACTGAGCAAGGCTCTGTCTGGCTTACTCCTGCCCTGCCTCTAATCTTTCAAGAAAACAGAGGGGGTCAATGAAAAAAGCCTTGTGTCTATGGCCATCCACAATTACAGACCAATATGATACCCACACTTGGTCTCCAGTTATGAATAAGTCTTGCCACTTTGTCTGGTGACTGGCTCCTCTTCTCCCATCCTCTGTAATAAGGAAGACAGTTCGTATGTTCTAATTCTTCTCGGTGAGGCTTGTCCCCCATTGGAATTCAGGTTACTTGGTTTCCTGCTTTCTTCTGGTTCAGAAATTCAGATTACTTGGTTGGTCTCTGGTCTCTAATGGCCACAAGTAAAGATATAATTTTGTAATT
This sequence comes from Equus caballus, assembly GCF_041296265.1. Classification (NCBI taxonomy): domain Eukaryota; kingdom Metazoa; phylum Chordata; class Mammalia; order Perissodactyla; family Equidae; genus Equus; species Equus caballus. The sequence continues at coordinate 103,491,017 of NC_091685.1, read as the reverse complement.
TATTTGATTTGTTCTTATTGTTAAAATTGGAATGTTCTTCTCTGTGCTTTCTGCTCCATAATGGAAGCAGAAAACTGGAGATCATTCTTGATATTTCTTTTTCATCTCTGGTTGTAATTCCATCACCAAGTCCTTTGAATTTTATCTCCTAAAGAGCTTAGAATAACATAATCAAGGCAGATTGTTTTTGTAATTATCATTTAAATGCGTTTTCAGCATTTTCTTCACTACCAAAGAATTTGATAATTAGGGAAGGAAGTCAATTAAGAGCCAGATAATTGATGAAAATTTCACAGCAAACATGACCTGTGCTCTCATTTGAACAATAGAAACTTTTAGGCAGGCTGATATCTTATAACGATAATACAAGAAAATCATTTAGAAAACTTAAAGACTAAATTTCTAACTAATATTTACCTTGACTTATCTTTTCTAAATTAAACTTTCCCATTAAAAAATAAGGTTTTTAAACTGCTCTCTGATGCCAAAATATTGTTGCTGAATATTAGCTATTTGTGGCCAGGGGCTGCACAGTATTTAATGAGGTTTTTCCTACAGTGGTGATGCATAGGGGTTGTGTGTTTCCTTCTATACCCATTTTATTGAGAGTTTTTATCAAGAACAGATGTTGGATCTCGTTGAATGCTTTCTCTGTGTCTGTTGAGATGATCATGTGGTTTTTACTCTTTATATTGTTAATGTGGTGTATCACATTGATTGACTTGTGGATGTTGAACCATCCTTGTATCCGTGGAATAACTCCCACTTGATCATGGTGTGTGATCTTTTTAATGTATTGCTATATTGGATTTGCCAATATTTTGTTGGGGTTTTTGCATCTACGTTCATCAGCAATATTGGCCTGGTATTTTTCCTTCTTTGTGTTGTCCTTGTCTGGTTTTGGGATCAGGGCGATGTTGGCCTCTTAGAATGTGTTAGAAATATTTCCATCATCCTCAATTTTTGGAATAGTTTGAGAAGAATAGATCGTAAATTGTCTTTGAATGTTTGGTAGAATTCCCTTGAGAAGCCGCCTGGTCCTGGACTTTTATTTTGGGACAGATTTTTGATTACTTTTTCAACTCTTTACTCATGATTGGCCTATTCAGATTCTCTATTTCTTCTTGATTCAGTTTTGGGAGATTTTAAGAGTCTAAGAATTTATCCATTTCTTCTTTCAAAAATTTCATCATTTTTGCCCAGTTTGTTGGCATATAGTTTTTCATCATATTCTCTTATAATGTTTTGTATTTCTATAGTATCCATTGTAATTTCTCCTCTTTCATTTCTAATTTTATTTATTTGAGTCTTCTCTCTTTTTTTTCTTAGTGATTCTGGCTCAGAGTTTATCAATTTTGTTTATCCTTGCAAAGAACGAACTCCTTGTTTCATTGATCCTTTTCACAGTCTTTTTTGTTTCAGTTTCATTTATTTCTGCTCTAATTTTTATTGCTTCCCTCCTTCTGCTGAGTTTGGGCTTTGTTTCTAACTCTTTTAGGTGTAGTATAAGATTGTTTAGTTGAGTTTTTTTCTTGTTTGTTAATGTGGGACTGTATTGCTATAAATTTCCCTCTTAGGACCACTTTTGCTGCATCCCATAAGAGTTGGTATGTTGTGTTTTTGTTCTCTTTTCTCTCCAAGTACTTTTTTATTTTTCCCTTTAGTTATTCAATGACCCATTTGTTGTTCAGTAGCATGTTGTTTAGTCTCCACAGTTCCTTTTCCAGCTTTTGTCTTACAGTTGATTTCTAGTTTCATAGCACTATGGTCAGAAAATATAGTAGATATGATTTCAATCTTCATAAATTTATTGAGGCTTGTATTGTTTCCCAATATATGTCTATCCTTGAAAATGTTCCAGGTGCACTTGAGAAGAATGTATATTCAGCTCTTTTTGGATGGAGTGCTCTATATATGACTATTAAGTTCATCTGGTCTAGTTTTTGGTTTAAGTCCACTATCTCCTTGTTGACTTTTTGTCTAGATGATCTACCCACTGATGTAAGTGGGGGGTTAGGTCCCCTACTACTACTGTGTCATCATTGATATCTCCTTTAGGTTTGTTAATAGTTTCTTTATGTTCTTTGGTGCTCCTGTGTTGGGTGCATATGTGTTTATAAGTATTATATCTTCTTGGTGGAGAGTCCATTTTATCATTATACACTGCCCCTCTATGTCTCTACCAGTTTTGTTTTGAAGTCTACTTTGTCTGATATAAGTATGGCAACACCTGCTTTCCTTTGTTTGCCATTAGCTTGGAATATTTTCTTCTGTCCTTTCACTTTGAGCCTATGTTTGTCTCTAGAGTTGAGATGTGTTTCCTGGAGGCAGCATGTTGTGGGGTCTTGTTCTTTAATCCATCCTACCACTCTGTGTCTTGATTGGAGAATTCAATCTATTTACATTTAGAGTGATTATTGATACATGAGGGCTTAATACTGCCATCTGATCACACGTTTCCTGTTTCTTCTGTATTTCCTTTGTTTCTTGTCCCATGTATTTTGGACTACAAATTTGATTAGGTAGTTTTCTCTGTTGCTTTTCTTCTTTCTCTCCTTGTTTATCATAGATGTCTCTGTTCTAATTAGTTGTTTAGTCGTTAACTTTAGGTTCATATAAAAAATCTCATAGTTGAGATAGTCCATTTTCTGATAGCCTCTTATTTCCTTAGACTATACTGATTCCATTCCTTACCTCTTCCCCTTCTAAGTCATTTTTGTTGTATCTTTTTCCAACTTGTGTTGTGAGTTTGTGGTTAAAAAGATGAGATCATTTTTGTTTTGGGGTTTTCCTTTCCTTTACTGTTGATGTTAGAGTTAAGTGTTTACTAACCTGATCTGATAGAAAGCTGCAGTTTTCTGATTATTGCCTACCTATTCATCTCCTTGCTCAGGGCTTTGTAGCCATTTTCCTATTTTTTTTTTTTTCAGGTATGAGGGCCTTCTTGAGGGTTTCCTGTGTGTGGGGGGGATCTTGTGGCAATGAACTCCCTCACCTTTTCTTTATCTAGGAAAGTTTTTCTTTCTCCATCATATCCAAAGGAGATTTTCACTGGATAAAGTATTCTTGGCTGAAAGTTTTTTCTTTCAGGATTTTGAATATATTTTTCCACTCTCTCTTAGCCTGTAAGATTTCTGCTGAGAAATCTGCTGAAAGCCTGATAGCGGTTCCTTTGTAAGTTTTCTTCTTCTGCCTTGCCTTCCTTAGTATATTTTCTTTGTCCCTGACATTGCCAGCTTCACTACTATGTGCCTTGGAGTGAGTCTTTTTACATTGACAAAGGGGTAGGAGATCTGGAGACCTCTTTCACATGGATTTCCAGCTCTGTCCTCAGGTTTGGGAAGTTCTCAGCTATTGTTTCCGTGAACAAGATTTCTGCTCTATTCTCCTACTCTTTCCCCTCTTGAATACCCATAATCCTTACGTTGCATTTCCTGATTGAGTCAGATATTTCTCTGAAAGCTTCTTCATTTCTTTTTAGTCTTAGTTCTCTCTTCTCCTCCCTCTGAATCATTTCTATAGTATTACATTCTAACTGGCTGATTCTCTCCTCAATATTGTCAGCTGTGTTTTTTAGGGAATACAGTTTTTTCTTTATTTCATCCATTGTGATTTTCACCTCTAACAATTCTGATTGGTTCTTCTTTATAGTTTCAATCTCCTTTGTGAAGAAGCTCCCAATTTCATTAATTTGTATTTCTGTGTTTTCTTGTGACTGAGGTTTTTTATGATAGCTGTTTTGCATTCTTTGTCATTTAGGTTATAGATTTCTGTTCCTTCAGAGTTGGCTTCTGGGTACTTGTCACTTTCCTTCTGGTCTGGAGCTTTAATATACCTACTCATACTGCTTGATGGGGTAGATTTTTGCTTCCTGATGTTGTTCTTAACAAGTTGCAACTGCCACATACCATCACTGGGTGGGGATCCGGCACTGTGTATTCTGGGCCCAGCATGAGCAGGGGCTCCAGTTACTGACTGCTTTTCTCTCTGAGTGGCTGATCAATGGCAGGTCTGGAGCACCAGGCTGGGGGAAGGGTACTCTCCTTCTGCAGCACTTCCCCCAGCCCCTGCTTGTCTCTCCGAAAGGAGCTGTGGGTGATTGCAGGACTGTGCACTTTCCTTTTCTCTGCTGCCACTGCTACATTCTCCCTGCCATGCTCCAGACAATTCTGGGGCTAGAGTACTGGGCATCCTCACCAAGCTCCAGACAACTCTGGGACTGCACTCTTTTCCTGTTCCTGCCACCAAGCTCTCTGCTCCTTGATCTGGGTGAACATGGGGCTGGAGTTCATGTTGCCTTTCCCTGCCACCACTACCCCATTCATTGCACCATGCTCCAGACAATTCTGGGGCTGAAGTATGGGTGGGGACGGGGTGCCCTTCTCACCTGTGCTCTTCCTGCTGCCACAGCCCATCTCTCTCCACAGAGCTCCTGTGGATCAGCTTCCACTTCCTCCGGAGGATCCAACCCCCCCCCCCCAACCACCTTCAGGTGTATGGCTGCATGGGTCTCCCAAACATCTTTTGTGATATGCTTATGTCCTCTGTTAGTGTATTAATGTCCTTTCAGTTGTATCTCAGAGGACAGAGTCCAAGGGAAGAGCTCACTCTGCCATGATACTGACATCACTCCCATATTTTTTTTTTTAACCTCTATACTTTATAATAGGTCAAAGCACATCATCATACTTTTTTATATTCTATACTCGTGGATTTCTATTCATTCTTACTCCCCCATTCTTACTACACTTGATAAGAGCACTTCAACCAAGTTATTTGCACAGAGTAAATGTCTCTCACATGGACAAGGGGAAGCAGAGAATTCCAGAGAGAGATAACAAAATATTAAAATAGGAATGATCCTTTCTTAGAAAAACAGTTAATTCAGTGTTAATGTGGAAACTCCGTACATGTGAGGAAGGGTAGCTCATGAAGCTATAAGTGTATGCAGGGTTGAGTAAATGAAATTGATGACAGTTTAGCCTCACTTTTCTAGAAAACAGATGCTGAAGTAAAATATTGTATATAGCTACTTATTGGCGAATGCAATTCCATGGAAAGGAAGGGTAAAAGGAGTCAGAGTTAGGAGAAATGAGGGAGTAAATATGAGGAATAAATTATCTGGTTGATCACAGATTAACAAGCAGAATTGATGGCTTGGTCTCCTATGAGATGGCAATCAGTGATTAAAGGGCATCTCTCTGCCCCGTTCCCAGGCAGTAAGGATGGATTGCTTTTTGTTACCATCATGCTCCATCAATCCTAAACAATCACAATATTATACTTTCAGCAACACGGGACAGAGGCCTCTCAACATACTTCACACAGGCCATATGTACTGTGTAACAATTCATCAAACTGCACCCTTTGTTTTTCAGTCTCTCACCATTCAGAGTCTATCTCAAGAGATCTTGACTTCTCCAGAATTGTCAGCCAGAAACTAGTGAAAGCAGAGCTCCCCCAGCTCCAACCTCTTTATGGACCTGGCCAGCGCACAGGCCTGGTAGTCTCCTTTTGCAATGGCAACAGTAGAAGTGACCTGCCTTCAAGAACTTGAGGGCAGCCGAAGCCTTTGCTATTATTGCTCTACCTGAAAATAAGGAAATATGTGGATCTGGGTGCTGTGAATTGTATTTGGTAAATGCACCACTCGGGAGATTTCTAGTTTTATTTCTCTGGTCAAGGTGAACTATTAAATTTTAAGCAAGTAGTTGATATAGTTAGAATTTTAGGTGACTACAGTAATAAATTAAATAAGACTAGGCATTTTAAATGGGATTCATTGGTAATCAATGGTTCTTTCAAAGTGAAATATACAGTAGAGCTCCAACGGGTATTACTTACCATATGCAGAATACGAATGGGCCTACATTCACAAGACAGCAAGAATATATACAGCTTATGTTCCAGAATATGTGTTCAGTCTTCCATCTTTAAACCTTGTGTCATGTTCCTAATATTCAAAGACAAAGGACTTTGGCATTTTTATGGATAGATATCAGAATAGACTGCAAACTTTCTGATTATTTGTGGGGAGAAGAAGAAAAATCAGCTAAATACCATCTTTAAACAAGTTCTTCTTCTTCTTCTTCTTCTTTTTTTTTTGGTGAGGAAGATTGGCCCTGAGCTGACATCTGTTGCCAATCTTCCTCTTCCTGCTTAAGGAAGATTGTCACTAAGCTAACATCTGTGCCAATCTTCCTCTGTTTCACATATGAGAAGCTGCCACAGCATGGCTTGGTGTGCAGTGCTAGGTCTGTACCTGGGATCTGGACCTGTGAACTCCAGGGCCTCCGAAGCAGAGTGTGCAAACTTAACCACTACACTGCTGGGCTGGCCCCCTTTAAACAAATTCTTTAGCCCACTCTTTTTTTTTTTTCGTCTGTTATTCAAGATATTATGAATAATACCCATGATGCTATCTTATTATTTTATTAATAAACTGCAGTTCCTTCCCTGAAAAAGCTTAGGATGTAGGAAAAGAATGCACTCAAAATACAATTTATCATGAGCACTGAATAAGAATGTGAAAAAAATGAGCCTTGAAGGAATTCCGGTCCAAACCTCTATCCAAAAACTCTTTCAGAAATTTGGTCCACGCCAAAGATCCTTGATATTTAATCCTGCTCAAAACCATTCTGCATGAACCAAATATACTCATGGACATTTTGGATACAATCAAATCTCAAGGACATTTTGGTGTGGACCAAATGTCTTGTAGACATTTTGGACAAGACCAAATATAAAGGACCTTTTGAGATGGACCAAAGGTCTGCTAATCAAAATGAATAATTTAGTAGGCATGGTAGGATTGGGAATAAAAAGAGGTTTCAATACTAGTTTAGGATATGGTGAGCAATAAGAAAGATCTCATACAAGTTTAAGAATTTGTCATATTTTTTGAAAATTAATAGTTTTTATTATAAGCAAAGATGCAGAAGGCAAGATATTCTTGAACAAGAAAAATTATTTTAACAAATAAACACTGTATGAGACATTTTAGAATAACATTAAGCAATAATTTGCACGGAGTATAGAGTTTACATTGGGGGATGTGGCTTGATGGTTAGAATGGGTTCAGGTTGTGGAGCATGTAATATCCATCAAAAGCAGTTTGAAAATTACTCCAAGAGGTTACATAATACAAAATATACAAATACAATGTTACTAAATGTAAATAATGCAAAAATGTGAAAGCTTGTCTGCCATTGACTCAATTAAAATACATAGTTAAATACATAGTTAAAAATGCAGCATTAGCAATTGTGGACAGTCTTGATACAGCTAACATCATTATTATATATTATTTATGATATATTAAGGTGTTCTACTTTTCCACTATAGCAAATCATATTTAGAATAATTGATAAAAATTAATTTGTGATTTCAAGGCTATATATTTACTGGAATATTATTACAATTATTTTGCTAAATTATATATTTAATTGAAATAATTAATATGGAATTGGAAGTCTATAAAAGCAAATGAAATATAATGTTACAAAATGATATGTATTTGGGAGATGAAATATGTAATACCACTGGGGAAGTTGTAGAGCTCAAAATCCCAGGCCCAGTTTATTTTAAGACACAGTCTTTCACAATCTCTGAACAATTATTTAAAACTCTCTTACTGCTATAAGCAATGTTCTGTAATGATTCTATATTAGTATTTGGTCATAATCTCTTAACATGCTCTCATTTTTCAACGTATTTTTTTTTCGTTGAAAAAGATCAACTGGGGACCATCTCTAACAGGAGCACAGTATAGAAGCTTTAATTTTGGAAAACAAGAATTTGGCCTATTTGTAAATGAAATTTTAATTTAATAATTTAAAATTTGTCTTGTAAATAATCAAGCTTTACTTATGAAGAAAATCTCATAAAAACAGCATAAACACAAAATCTTTTCTAGAATAGGAAAATAGAAATACTTCAGAACACAGTTTCACTTCTGTATGCTTCTAAATCTTTAAAATATATTCAAAATTACTTTATATACATTATTTTAAAGGTATTTTCTTAAATTATTAAAATAGGAGAGCCTAAATTGCTGTGGAATAGCATATTCTCCCAAATATTTTTTATACTGTATGCATTGAAACTGGCAGCTTTATAATAAATGATTACTTTATTTGAATTTAGCCCAAGCCACATTCTTTTTGTTAACTGTAAATATCCCCCGAAAGAAAATACATCTTACTTTTCTAATAGTAATCTTAGCCACAGATTGCCTGCTCAGGGCATATCTCGCAAATAGCTCAAGAGCCCATAACCTACAATTCCTGAAAATGGTACTAAGTCAATTCAGGAGAGCTTACCTGTTTTGAGAGGGGAGTTCAGCAGCAGTCTTAATGTTGTAAACATCCTAAGGTATATGGGGTGCAGAAGAAAAAGAGACACTCAAGTTTTTGTATCTGCTTTTTTGAAAAGTGTGACTTCTTTCCTTCTTTGAGCCAATGCACAATTCAATTAAACAAAATTATTTTATTTCTAATTAACTATTTTTATATCACCAAGGGTAATCAGTGATATAGATTCAGTAATTTCCACATGTTACACGGAAAACATACCTATCTTGTTTTATATATTGCTTAATAAAATGCAATTATAGGTTATTTGCCTCATTACTTTACAGAGGCAGAAAGGAAATTTCTTAAAATGCACAATTTATTTTGCATAAGTTGGCCAGGAAACAGGACTTTGATATTAAAATTACTCGATGCGCCATTAACGCAATATCTGAAGAAATGTATTCATAGAGAGGTAAAACATGAATCAAAATTTACTTTGAACAAAGAACACATTCGGTCCAGTCATTTGCTTTCTTTATGTTGCTTCCCTCTGCATCATTTTTACACAGTTCAAAATCTAACTTTTCTCCCTTTTATTTTTATACCAAATCAAACTCTCAAGAAAGGCTATTGTGATGTTCATGGGGTCATACTATGAAATCACTTTTAAATTTTATACATCTAAAACATTGAATACTTTTTTGGTTTTGTTTTGTTACAACAGAACATTTACTAAATCTTTTCAATTAGAAGAAAAACTTGGAAATTTATAGTTAGTGAAAATAATGAGTGCTTTCCTATGATAAAACATAATTTTAACAATTCTAAAATTCCTTTAGCCTGATGTTATAAAAATAGAGAGATTCTAAATGAAATCCCAAGACAAAAATAATAAAGGAGTAAAATACGCATTGGACTACATCAACATTAACCTCTTGTTCAAAACCTTCTTCTTACCATCCCAAGACTAATCAAATTCTTCATCATGTTCTACTTCTCTAACTTAACCACTCTCCCTGTTGTCCTCTTTCTTTGCTTTACCTGCCGTGGCTCTTTTGTTCTTCCTTAAATAGATCAATCTCTTTCATGACTATCACTCTTGCTCCTTCTGTTGTTTCTTCCTGGAATTCTCTTTCCCCAGAATATGATTGATTCATTTCCTAAAGTATATCCTCATTCCCACCTCAATGTCTACCTTCTCACCTAATTTTTACATTTATTTATTACAATTGACATAATCTTAGATTATAATAAAAATTTATTGTTTCCTTCACTAGAATCTAAACTCTGAATTCAGAGACATTATTTGTCTTCTTTACCTCTCGAGTCCCAGGGCCTAAAATAGAGTCTACCACAGAGTAAATGCCCAATACATAAATAATGAATACATCAGTAAAAGTTCAAGATTTCACACTGAAATGAGCCCCCAAAATACGGTTTGTACCCTTTTAGAAAAGATCAAGAGAAATGAAAATATTTGATTTACTGAACAAACCAGAAAGCCATTTCATCTTATCACCTATCCTCCCTTTTTAACTATGTTGAAGTAGGCAGGTAAACATATCCTTCCCACCCTCTTATGCTCCTACGTTCCTGCCAAAGATGTCCATGTCCTCATCTCTAGAACCTGACAATATGTTCCATTACATTGCAAATGCGACTTTCCAGATAAAGTTAAGGTTGCAAATCTTAATATAGGGGAATTATCCTGGATTACCTGGAAGGGCTCAATATAAACACTTGGGAAAAAGAAGGCAGAAGCATCAATCAGAGAGATCCAGAGAAAGAAGAGCAAAAAGTGAGAGCGACTTGCTACGCCATTGCTTACTTTGAAAATGAAGACAGCCATGAACCAGGGAAAGCTGGCAGTCTCTAGAAGCTGAGAAAGACCCTCAGCCAAAAGCCAGCAAGCAAATGAGGACCTCAGCCCTACAAACTGAACACTGCCAACAACCTGAATGAGTCTGGCAGTGGTTTTGTCCTCAGAGGCCGGCCCTGCTGATAACTTCATTTCGAACTTGTGAAATTTGAAGCAGAGATACCAGCCAAGCCCACCAAGCTTCTGACCCACAGAACTCTAAGATAATAACTTGGTGTGTATTAAGCCTCTAAGTTTGTGGTTAATTGTTATGGCAGCAATAAACAATTAATACATATGTGGAAATCATTATCGTTCCTTTGTGCTTGGCTATGGTTATCATTTTTAAATTGTTATTATTTAGATTGTCTTATTTCTATTCAATATGCTTAAGTACACATCAAGGTAAAAATTCCTTATGCTTGTACATTTTATTCATTAACATTTTTTTTTTTTTTGGAGGAAGTTTAGCCCTCAGCTAACTACTGCCAGTCCTCCTCTTTTTGCTGAGGAAGCCTGGCTCTGAGCTAACATCCGTGCCCATCTTCCTCTAGTTTATACGTGGGACGCCTACCACAGCGTGGCTGCCAAGCAGTGCCATGTCCGCACCCGGGATCCGAACCAGCGAACCCCGGGCCGCCGAGAAGCGGAAGGTGCGAACTTAACCGCTGCGCCACCGGGCTGGCCCCTCATTAACATTTTTAACCAAATTTTCCACACATATGTAACACCTCTCCAATCTATTATAAACTACTTCTACCTTTGGCAAATTTAATATAGCTAACCATTTACTTAAAATTATTCTACCTTCCTAAGTAGTATAAAAATATGTTTTGAAAGAGATGAGATGTAAGGACGAATATTAAATGAATTAAGGGGAGGAAGATTGGCAGATGATAAGTGGGAGGTAACAGAATGTTACATTTTGAATATAAATGAATAGGAGAAATACATAATAAGTGATAAAAACAAAGATCCTTTGTTAAAATTTTATTGGCTTCACTAACAGACACCATGGAATGAGAACATTTATCTAAAAGCACATCAAATAAAATATTTTCTTTTGAATTTGCTCTTTTGATTTTACTAGCAGAAAGATGTTCAGATAGGAATGAGACATTTTTCACTACTACTTTATTCATGTTTAAGCCCTTAAACTGGTCAGTTTGTTTCATAGGTAAAAGATATGCTATTTATCATTTACTCTAACAAATCTTTGTTATTCTTTTTTGCTTAAAGTTCTTCACACTTTTTAGCGTGATGTGTACCAAATTGACACTTACTTTTGGCAAGGATATATTCATATAGCAACTGAAAATAAGAAAATAGAAGTGTTGTTCTATTCACGCATACGTCTCATTGGGAAAACAATGTGTGAGAGAGGAAAGAAATTTTTTGTTTTGTTTGTTTGCTTGTTTTTTCTTTTGTGAAATGACCAGTATGTCTAATAACTTATTCCATCCAGGATAAGCTACTCTTGTTTAACTATATGATGATATGTTGACACTACTTTTTTATTATAGGGTTATGGATATGCCAAGCAATTGTCATTCTTTTTCCACAGGAACTTTTTGAGTTATTGAATGTGCTTTTCAATGCCAATATTAAAATAGTAATTATTAAAATAAACATAATAATAGTAAAAAATGAACTCTATATACCACACACTATTCTAAATATAACATGTATTGATCTGTTGATTCTCTCCCCAGCTGATATATGCCATTATACTTCTTAGCTTGATGATAGAACAAAAGGGATCTAGTGAGGTTAAGTAGCTTATTTAAACTCACAGAGTTAACCTGGAATGGAGTCTGAATTGGACCCAAGCTCTAATTGGATAAAGTTGAGCAAACTAGTCCTGAGTCCTACATATAAAATCCTTTTCTGATATTTCCCTTTAGTTCCAGCTATCTGACCATTTATCCACTTCAGTGGGTTAAAATAAAGAGATTACCAAGGGGAAAAACTCTGATATTCTAGAGCAAAACTAAGGAAATTTCTTCTTTTTCAAACAGTGGTTCTGCAACTTTTGTGATCATCAGATTTATCAAGGATCAAGAAGCTTGTTAAGGATAAGAGGCTTAACAAATAAAAGCAAAAATAAGAAGTTCTGTCTGAACCTCCAGAATCAAATTCTAGCCCGGCAAAAACAAGGTATCTATCTTTTTAACAAATACTTTCGGAGTCAATAACAGAGATAAAATCTGCTGATAGATTTCTTTATAATTCCCATTAAGGCTATATCCTAAATGAACATCTGTTGTGCAATTTCATGGAATTAGCATAGAAATTAGAATTTTTCTCAATGAAATCATATCATTTCCATACTGATGTGACTGTTTCATCACTGCAAGTTTTATCTATATTTCTTGAAATGAGTATCTTGGGAATTATCTTGTAGATCTAAAGTGTCATGTTCCAGTATTCTAACAAATAAAATTACAGTATTTGGCCTTAAAATTAAAGCCTACTAAATGCTGCTGGAAGATATATCATCAAGATAAGGAAGAAAAAAAGATATATTTCTTTCCTTGCAGCTGCACAAAAGCAAATACTATTCTACATAATCTAAACATGGGAATGCTATTTCTAATAAAGGAATTTTCTAGGATACCTGAGCTTTAGATGCTATAAAGTGATATTTAATCTCTCAAATCTCTGTAATTTCTTTTAAGGGCTTATTTAATTATGTATGACCTGTAATAATATATAAACTAACAGCTCTTTTTTCTCTAATGTACACTTATTTTAATGTTTTCTTATTGAATCATAGAGCATTATTGTCATTCTCCCTTTTACAACATGCATGAAGATAATAAACCTATGCTAGACTTCTTATTTAAACAAAGAGCTTGAGGATGTCGGCCCTTATAAATAAATATTTTCAATAACTTCATATTAGGGATTCTACTTACAAAATATCCATTGACGTAGTAGAAAAATTTCTTATTTATTTCATATTTTATAAATATATTTCTCGTAGACTAATAAATTATTCCGGCTACATCTTTTAAAACCTGCAGATCATGTAAGCTGCAGGACCTACTCCTCTTGAATAAAACAGAACAAACACAGAAAACCTAAAGCGGGGGCTGACTTGAGTGTCCAGTAGTTTTATTAAACATATCATGTCTGCACAATTTTTGACATACAAAAGGCAAGAATATCTGAGGTTTGCACCTTTGTGAATGTGAGACCATGAAGTGATTATTTTTGACAGGCTCTCCAGTGAGGGAAAGACAGCTTGACAGATACACAGAGATTTCACTATAGCATGGAACAAGTTCCAACGAATAAGTGATACCATTTTTGGTTCTGTGTTAAAAAGAAGTAATATGGAAACTGAATTATCTATGATGAGCTATATTCTATTAAGCAAAACATTGAGCAATTAGTTAAAATTAGTATATGTTTGAAATATTTTTTAGTATGGATTTTACAATGCTGTGAAATTGTCCTATAGTTTAATCACACCATTTAAAATTAATGAAAATACAGAATCTCTACCTGCCCTAACCTTTATTGAATTTACATTTCTAATGACAGTGTTACATGAAACAGCTCAACTCACTCCCATGCTGAAGAAATTAGAAATTAACAACATAGGGAAATCAATATAAAACTATAAATATGTATGTTATTGCCATTTCTGGTAACATGCTCTTCATTTTGAACTGAATTTTGCTCAATAGCTTTGAAAAATGCAAGTGATGCAGAAAAATTGTCTCTCCTAATAGATATTCTATTGAAAAATATATTTTACAAATAAATGTGATATCATTACTGATTTCTTAAGGTACCAATTACTGTCCTCTGTCTGTGTGTGCGTATGTAACAACAATTCTTGAATTTACTCTTCATTAAATAGGTCCTATAAACAAGGTAAGAGAGTTCTCCAAACCACATTACATTTTTTAGTAAACATATACATCCCCACAAACATGAAACCAGAAGAAACTCAATCTATAGAAGCCACATATTTTACAGAGAAAAAGTTGGACTGTCTTTTCAGTTTATTAGTTTTGACACTGGAAAATGTAAGAGAGCAAGCAAAGAATTCCACTTTTAAGTCTTTATTAATCACAAAATGTCCTCTATGATTATATCACTACCAGGAACTCACTAGCCAGAAACTTCAGCATCGTAATTGTTTCCTTTTATCTCCCCAATTCTGCCAATAAATCAATAAATTCTATCAATTCATAGGGCTATACCTTATGAAATCAATGATATTTAAGTATGCTTTACCTAGCACACAGCAACTTCGTGGGATTCAAATCTCTCCAGTTTTCTTTACCCCATCACTGCTGCTCTGGTGATTTGTACCAAAACATTTCTCCCCTGTATTATTGAAGCAGCATCTGTCCTAATGGCCTCAGTACAACTGCTCTGGTATTACAATTTGGAATGGTATAATGCAGTCTCTCCAAATGACGATCTGCATTGCAGTCAGATGGTTCCTTCAAGGGTAAAGATCAAGTGACCATCATGGCCTATGGAGTTAATAAAACAATCTAGTCCCTGCTTGTTTCAGCCTCAAGTCTCCCTACTCTTTCCCTCCATGTTAACTTCAGCCGCCAGAACTTTCCCTTAGCTAATTACTATTCATCTTTCAAGTCTTAGTTTAAGTGATTTCCTCCAGGAAGTCCCTGATCCCTTATCTCTGGTTTAGGTGCATGATTCACATTGTGTTCCCTGGTTCTTATTATAGCAGGTATCACACTGCGCTTAATGACTGTTGGTTCATTGGTATCTCCTCAGTGATGATAATTTTATGAGGGTGAAGGCTTAAAAAACTTTTTCATCATGATAGCTCCTCACATGTTGTTGACATACAACAGGCAGGCAGTAAACAGTATTCTATTGTAATCAATGCTTTCATTTCCAATACAAGCTTTTAAGGGAAGTCTAGGAATGTCCACACAAAATAAATGCAAATATTTTGAAAAACTGCAAAGAATTCAATATATATATATTGCTATATGTACTGTAATTCCATCATTAAACAAATATTTATTTATCTTCTGCTACATGACAGGCTCTCTTCTCTGCACTTGGAATATAGAGTTGAATCTGACTGTGTTCTTGCCTCACAGAATTTATGTTTTAGTGGGGTTGAGTAGGAGGGTGGAGTTGAAGAAGTATTTTAGATCTGGGCTCTACAGTATCTTTATGTTCTTATATATGTTTCTATAATGTTAAATTTTATCATACTGATTCTATATTCACACCCATACCTACTTATAGAGCCTTTTCATTGAGAGGCTAGATGGCAGGGTAGAAGAAGGGATTAGGTAGGTCTAAAATGAAAAAGAAGATGAATAAAATTATCATAGTTCTCTGGCCTATGTGTCTGGGATACATGTGGTGTATGTGTAGTGTACGTCTAGTACTTTGAATCTCTGGTCTTAGTCTTTCCTGATCTGATATTACCTATTGACAAAGAGCTTGGTCCTTCACTTACATACATTGCATGCCTAAGAGTGTTGTGCTCCTAGGTCAGTCCTACTGTTCATCACCAAACTGCACAGGAGATCATAGCCTCTGCTTATTAGAATTTCAATTTTCTCCTCTCATCAAAAAAGAGGTTTCTTTTAAGTGATTTTGGAAATAAAAAATATTGGTTTCATATTCATTAAAATGTCCCTTCTCAAGGGAAAGAAAGAGTTGGTGTATTCTTATTTTTCATCCTACAAAGTTTGGGAAATAAAGTAAATAAATTTCATTATACAATTAGCCTCATACCCATCACATGGTAATGGCAGGACATAAACTGTTGCAGATTATCAGCCTACTAGATAGGGGCAGCTCACAAATTGGTATGTTTGGCTTCCATGTTGACGCCCATCAGTGTGTAAAAAACGTGACTGCCTACATTTAAAAGTCAAGAGACATCAAATTTTAAAATGTTTATTTTCATCATTCTTTACAAAACAGCTTTGGCAACACTAAGATTAATTTTGATGTGGCAACCATCAGCTGGCAACATATTGTTTTCTTTTGATGGGGCATTTTATCACCAGTTTGCCACAATCTCCACAAATTCCTTATTGTATTATGTTCAGTCCGTTTCACTTACTTATATCATTACCCTATTGTTCAAGGAACAATTGTACTTGGCATCATGATCTACACTCTAATGGCATTTTATACAATTATTCTTGTTTGAAGAATAAACCAAAAAATCATTCTAACAGTCATTTCTTAAGACAGTCTGAAATTTATGTGTGCATCAAAATCTCTGGGGTACTTAACATGCAGATTTTCTGGTATATTCTCAGAAAGAGAGATTAAGTGGGTATGACTACATCCTAGGGAATCTGTATTTTTCAGCTCCCTTCATACATGTCCTTAAGCTTATACATTTGGTCAGATTTCTAGACTTTGTGGAATAATAATAATAGCAAAGAGTTTTCCAAAATCACCTAAAAGTATTGAAATATAGAAAATACTAAAGAAAGGATGTATTTGATTGCTTCTCCCGAGTTATACATATATAGTAAATCAAACCTTTGAAAAATTAGTATTGATGCATTCATTGTTTATTAACGTTAGGAAAAATTGTTTCAGGGGAATACCTTATCTGCATAAAGTTTATCTATTCATAGAGTGAGCTTGGTTTTAACTAGAACAAGGAAATCTAATTAAGATTATAATGCAAATGATCTTTAATCATTTGAGCAAGGCATCAATCACTTAATAATTTGGGGAGCTAGTCTTTATAGTAAAACATAATTTCTTTCATTAGCAAATATGAGTTTCCTTAAGTCAGATTTAAATTAGTGGCAAATTAGAGAAGATACTTCGTTGATGAGAATTTTAGCATACATATGTCCTAAATTCCATTATTTTAACCTGTTATTGTTGTCCTACACCTGTGCATACCTGGAATCTCACTTCACCATCATACTGATGAGTCCTTTACATCTTTGTTTTCGTTGGGTCACCTGTTTAAATAATCTCATATTTTTTCTGTCCCTGGATGACTCTCTCCTTTTGGTGACTACATCCCCAATTAGTTTATTGAAAAGAATAGTTTTATATAAGGTAGATTTTTATCATTGTTAACCTTTTGTATAACTTATGTACAAATTCTGCTCTTACATTTGGTTGATAGTTGGGTTAGGTATAGAAGTCTAGGTTATAAACCATTTCCCTTCAGAACTGTGAAGGCATATTCTCAGCTTCCAATGTTTCTGTTGTGAAGTTCACTACTGGGGTTATTACTGATTCTCCGCGTGCCACTTTTATTTTCTCTGAACTCTTGTAGTGGCTTTGTTTCCATGCTTACAAAATTCCACAACAATGCAACTTGGGCATATTCTTTCACAGATTGTGTTGGGTATTAAGTGAACTCTTTCAGTTTGTGAAGTCACTGTCCTTCAGTTTTTAAAAGTTTTCTTTAATTATACCAATAATGATGTCCTTCCTTCAATTTCCTCTTCTGTTTTTCCAAAAATTCCTTATAGCTGCATGTTAGAATTTCTGGAAAATATTTCTGACTTTATCCTTTTTTCCTCCTATTTTCAAATTCTTGTCTTTCAATTCAACTTTTTTTAGATATTTATCTTTATCTTTCACTTCTTTTCATTTTTTTGTCATTTTTGCTGCATATTCTTATTTTCTGAGAGCCCTTTTCTGTTAATTTGATCTTCCTCTTCATAGTATTGTATAATTCTTCATGGATGCATTGCCTTCTTTCTGGAAATGCCATCCCTCAGAAAACATCATCATTTACTATCAGATTTTAACAGACCCTTTTAGTGCTTTATATGTTTAAAATGATTAATTTACAAAAATAAAAATAAAGGGATAGTAAACAATGATAAACAAAAGATAAAGCAAAAGGATAAGTAAAAAGGGATAGAAAATTTTTTAGAATAATTTTGAGAATAATTTAAACATTGTAAATCTTTTATGTCAACAAATTTTGGCATGTAAACACTATAAAAGATGAAAAACTACTATCACACATTCCTTCAGAAAAGTAGCTTAGACTGGGTTTTTGGGCCCAAGCATTGTATCATGAAGTTCTTATTGAGTTGCTAACTGCATGAGAATGTATTTTTCTTTTTCTTCTTTTGAAATATATTGTTCACTCATTAATCTGTGAGCATGAGAAAAATCAAGTAGGATATTTTCATCTAAAAACTAATAGTCTGAGATTTCACTTTATGATCAATTTTATCATCATAATTAGAGTCTTGAGCATAATCAGTCTCATTGAATTCATCTTGTGATTTATCTAATAATTGTGAAATATAATTGTCTGTCAATTTTCTTCTATTTTCTACTTTGGTCAAACATGAAAAATCTTATTTCTTAGTTTTGTTGAAAGAAATCTAAAAGCACACTACAGAAATGGATTCCCTACTTTTATCTTAGACTTTGTGAAAGATGATGCAATACCTTAGACAATGCTATGAGAAAACTAAAGGACAGTGACTTATTTCACTGTTGCATCATCATTCTCTGTGATTCCAACATTCTTTCCCTTTCTTGTTATCTGAGTCTTTCTTTGGGAATAATTGATGACTAATGAAATAATTCCTAGATTATTGAAATGGCACAATATTTTATTATAGGAAAAAGATTACTCAGATTCTATAATGCGTCTTCAATTTATAGAAGTGTCCATTGGACTCATAAAGTAATTGAAGGATAGAATGAGTTTTATTTTATGTTTAAGAAATAAATATATTTATCTCTCTTTTTTGGAAGACCTCTAAGAGAGAATAAGAGTCCCAATATGTTAATTGTTCTGTATAATTGGAAGTACACAAAATATTAGTTTTTCCAAATAGAATTGCCCAAACATAAAGTTGGATCTCATTGATCCAAATTGTGTGCCAAGGGTGAGGATATGTAATTGATATTTCCTTTGCCATTTATAATCAGTGTATCCTCCAGGTTAAATTTTTCGGTTTTTTACTTTTTGTTTCTATTTTTCAGGTTAGATAATTTCCACAGATAATCTTTGGTTGCCTGACCCTCATTTAGACTTACAGACTAAAAAGCTGCTTGGAAGCTTCAGTAAGAGGTATGGCTTACCAAATGTAGGGTATGTTCTGGATTATCTGGATGGGTGGTTTCTTTGGAGTACATGTGATGATAACATCTCTTTTTCAGTCTTATCAGGCTGGTTGAATTTTCCAAAAAGTGCTTTCTCCATCTCCCAGTAATCCAGAATACTAAGATGTGAATAGCGGAAGAGAGCTACAGTGCTCGGCATGTAAGCCATTAACTCTCTGTTTTAGGCTCAGGAAAAATGCTGTACCTTTGCAATTTTGTGCAGCTACGGGAAAGAGATGATCTCTTGCCTACATAACTTTAGAAACACCTAGAGGATACATTTGCTTTAAAATTTTTATTTGTCTTATTTTAGTGACACTCTATTGAGCACTTACTTCCAGATGTAATTTGATTCAAAATTCTTAAGAGTCAAATGATTCTAAGGTGTGCATCAGATGAGTTTGTAACTCTTTACTGTCTGCTTAGAGTTCATCATTCTCTGGTCTGCAACTTACTTACCATCCATCAACTTACTCTATGCCCTCCAAAATTTAGTTTCTGGTTTGTCTTTTTTTCTTTGGTTTATCTCTTCTTCACGAGCTTGTAATTTAAAAATCTACTTAATGCTTCTTTCAAAAAGAAACAAGATAGATGTGTTTAAAGTGCCATTTTTACTCAGATTTTCCCATGTTATTCTTGATATTCTCTAAACCAAAATTTAAAAATATGTATATTTTGGGATGCATGTATTATAGAGTTTGTGATCAAAAGGTGAATGGGGTCCTTTCAAATACTTCTGTAATTTTGAAGAATTTATGATTATAATAAGAATATAATACCACAAATATATTAAAATTAATTACAAGTATATTGAAGTGACACAATGAGAATTCAGATTTAATTTCATTGCATTTACAATCATCATGGCCTTGAACACATGATCAATAATTAAAACATATAGAAGAATTGACTTGATTTTATACGTTTATTTTAAATTTTTATTGCCATTATTTTACATGAAGTCAATATTCAAAATTGTATTTCACGTCAATATACAGTTGTAGGATTAATGAGTCTATTTATAGCTCCATAAAGGCAAACTTCTCAGAATCTTGTATTAATTTGCTTTTATTTAAATATACAGTTATTTCACTGCTTAAGTCAAGATTTTCTAGAAAAGTAAATTAAAAAATAGAAGAGTCTTAACTCAATCAACATACTTTTCCTCTAGAAACTAATGTTTCCCCTGGTTTGCATAAGTGTTTTACTTCGATTGCTTTTCAAACACTAGAATGGTTGGATTTGAATTTAAAGACAACAGGATTAATCTCCCAGTATTTAAAGTTATTTTTTTTTTAAGCTGAGTGGGTTTTAGTATCGTTAAGGGAATTAGATGGCTTTTGAGAGTGATTTTTATATCAACATGCTTCAAAGCTTTTGTAGGTTTAAGGCAATCATTTTAAAGATATTTTGTTCAAATAATGAATTTGTTTTATTCTCAGATAAGTCACCCAGTAATCCTTTGCTTTGCAGCTTATAGCTGCTGTAGCCAAGGTTAATTAATCAGAAATATTAAAGCTTGGATTAACACTTGGAACTGATTCACAAATCATTTGGTTGAAAATACGTAAGTTGCCCGGTAAATTCATTTTTTAAAACTTAATGCCATACTAGAGAAAAGTAGATTTTCTTTTTAACTTTTGTAGTACACTGGGTAAGCTATAAAAAATACAAAAGAGTTTCTATCTGTTTTCTCCCTACCCAAACTGTCTTAAACTATACTTACTTGCTATCTCTGGATGTTGCTATCAAGACCTTTTCCTATATATGGCTACATGGCTTATTTTTTAGAAAATAAAAAATCATTTTCTAAATAATTGAAAAGCAAGTGTATACATTCAAATACGTGTAGCATTTTATATCGAAAAGTAACACATATAATTCTTAAAGTATTTTAAAAGGTCTGTTATAGGACCTTAAAGAATGAGATAAATACATGCTACGAATTTAAGAGAATCAATGAACTAGAGTTGGCGTGTTGACCGTTTTTGAGTATAACTTTTCCTACAAATTAAAAACTGTGTTTTTAAAAGGTGAGCCTTAAAGGATGTTATTTACACAATGGGAATGTATAAAGCTCCATTGCCAATGTAAAGCCAAAGAAAATCAAAATGGAGACATGCTTTCTGAGTTTTTGCTGGTAGAAAAAAGTCAAAATATAGAACATTTCTTCAAAAAGTTTTGTAAAATAAAGTTATGCTCAACAGAAAAATCAAGTTTCAAAATGTAATGTTCTTTGGGTTAAAAAACATAATCAATAGTCTAATAAGAGATCAGCAAACATTTTCTGTAATTGGCCAGATAGTAAATATTTTATGCTTTCAGGGTCATATGCTTTCTGTCACTCAACTCTGCCACGATAGTATAAAAGTAGCCATAGAAAAAAATGTGTGAATAAATAAGTGTGGCTACGTTCCAATAAAAATTTATTTATGATGCCTGAAATTTGAATTTCAGGTAATTTTCATGTCAAAATTTTTCTTTTTTGATATGTTTTCAAACATTTGAAAATGTTAAAGCCATTCTTAGCTCATGTCCAATATGAAAACAAGTGTCAGACTAACCATGGTCCAAGTTTTGTGGTCTGCCTACGTCTGCTCTAGTAGCATGCAAAGTAGTCTGCTTAATTCTGAGTTAAGGGAGTACGAGGCTAGTCAGCAGTGCATAAAGGTTAGCTCACTGCAGTTGCCCAACAAATATTTGCTCAATAAATTCATGAGTTAAAAAGAAATAAATTTAAATGATTCATTTCTCAAGGTCTGTTTCTTCAATAGGCATCATTTACAGAGAAAAAATAATCTTAAAAATAACAGATGCTTAATATCTATTCTATTTTATGACATTCATACTGGAAAGTTTACATTTGAAATTCTTTACAATTCTAGAATTGAAGCTCTTATGTTTAGAAGAATATGTCTACATATCCTTTTCCAGTGATCAAAGGCTAACTTGATTGCTAATTAAACTGCAAAGAAGAACTTAAAAAGTTAATATTTCTCTTTCTCTCCCTCTCTAATGATTTTGATGTCTGGAAATTTGTTTGATGAAATTGGCAAGCTCCAAATTCCAACCAATGTCTTGAGAAAACAGAATCTTAGAAAGAAAGGGAGGCAAGTAAGTGAGTCTGACATTCAGTACTACTTTCGCTTTAAATTACATGCTGATTAAAACAACAGCAATGAGGATCATCTGGAAAGCTGTAAACTTGAGTAGAAACTGCGTCGGGAAAACTGAGGAACAAAACAGCACTTATGTCAGTATTTTAGGCTTGAGTATGTAAATATTGGAGCTTAGAACTCACCAAGGGGTTGGGACACGAATAGACACTAAATTTCTACTTGAGGCACCAGAAAAGTTGCCAGTATGGAAGTAAGACTAAACCAGGAAAATAGAGCCATCATTAAAATTGAAGCCTGGTTTTGAATATGTTACCAATCTAATGTGCTCTCTCCTGCCTCAAGCTCTCGTCCCATAAAAGAACCCAATACTTATCTGAGAAAAAAGTAACGTTATTCACAGCCTCAAATTTTCTCTATTTTTTTTTTCTGTACACAGTAGCTTGTACTTTATTATAAAGTCAAATAAAATAATCGAGTATACTAACAGACAAGTTGACATGACTAGAAATCAAGAAAAAAGGATAAGTAATGTCGGTGTCGCAATCCAATGTACACATCAGGATAGATGAGGAGAGGGCTGATGGCCACTCTGAGTTTATTATAACCAGCATTTCAATATATACATAGCTTACATCTGTTAAACATACACAGGTGTTCTGGACAATGTAATTAGCAGATGCCAAGAATTCTTAGTGATTTCTCAAGGAGCCCTCCCTTGACCTCTGTTTTGATATTATCATGTTATTGCTGTGCTCGTATACTTTCTCTCAGAGCATGCCAGGCCTCCTAGACAACGGCCCCTCCTGCTCCTGATATCGTGTCTCCATCTGTGCCCCCGGGAGGCCGATGCCTGCCTTAGGTTGCCTACCCCTGGAGGTCTTACCCGTCATTGGCTAACCGGCCTTCTCACCTCTGGGTCACAGTTTGTTGGCAAGCTTTTTCCAGTGATTATTAACCCTTCCTGTGTCAGGGGCGGCTACAAGTAATAGAAACAAATGAAGATAGAATAGACTAGAACCAAATATTGGAGTTTCCAGAGTAAGGATTTTAAAGTAATTCTGAAAAGTAAAATATTGAAATGAGATGATAAGAGAGATTTCAGGAGATTATTGAAGAATATTAAAATTCAAATAAAATTTCTTTATCTGAAAAATACAACTTAAATTATGAACTGAAAATATTTGTTTAATACTAGATCAACACAACTGAAAAGAGGTGTAAAATATTCCACGAGTAAGCATAGAGATTAAAACAGATAGAAACTATATAAAAGAGCATTATACACATGTGACAGATGACATAAAACTCAAAGTTCTAACATATGGGTAATTGGAGCCCTATAAGAAAATAAGAGAAAGAATGGGGTAAAAGTAAAATAGGTAGTTTTAATGACTGAGAATTTTCAAAATTGAAAAATGACATCACTACACATTATCAAGAAGCTTTATGAGAGGCTCAGCCCAGTGGCATAGTGGTTAAGTTTGCATTCTCTGCTTCAACAGCCTGGAGTTCACAGGTTCGGATCCTGGGCAGGACCTAGCACTGCTCATCAATCCATGTTGTGGTGGCATCCCACATAAAGTAGAGGAAGATTGGCACAAACATTAACTCAGTGACAATCTCCCTCAGGCAAAAAGAGGAAGATTGGCAAGAGATGTTAGCTCAGGGCCAGTCTTCCTCACACACACACAAAAGAAGCACTATGAATGTGTCATTCCAATAGAACACATCTAGATATCTGTGATTTCAAACCACAGAACCCTAAAAAGAAGGAGAAAATCTTTGAAGTAGTCAGGGGAAGAACACTTATTGCCTTTATACAGGGGGAAAACAAAAGACTTTTTAACAGAAATGGTGGCAACTAGAAAACAAATGCAACAATGTCTTTGAAATGCACAGAGAAAATGACTGAGAAACCAGATTTTGATACCCAGTGAAAATATCGCTCCAGAATGAAGAGGGAAATTTTAAGTTAATATATTAGTAGCCCCTTGTGAGTCTAAATATATAAAAATGAACTGCATACGTATATCCTTAATACATGTAACAACAATACCACAAAATATTTCATTGTCTAAAAGTGGATAACATATTAATATTTATAGACACAATAAATCAAAAACTCATTGCATGATTTTTAAGATAATCAAGAGAGAATAGTGAAAGTAAATGAAAGGGTGTATTAGTTTCCTATGACTGTTGTAACAAATTACTACCAACTTGGTGGTAAAATCTACAGAAATGTATTTTCTCACAATTCTAGAGGACATAAGTCCAAAGCTTCTAAGTCTCCAGAGCTTCTAGGAGAAAGATCCATGTCTTGCTTCCTCCAGCTTCTGGGGCTACCAGCATTTCTTGGCTTGTGGCTACATCACTCTGCCTCTGTGATCACACCAGAAATGAATGTGAAATCTTATAAAATATTATCTTTGTGTATGTTAATATAGAACATTCCTAATGAATTAACTATACTTGAGATCTTTACTGACAAATTGGAAAACATTCTCTTATCCAGAGATCTCTGCCAGGTCAACAACTCAGGTGAAATTCATGTGAATAACATAAAAAGCAGTGAACTATGAAATCATGTGCAAAAATCTATTCATTGTAAGTTATATTAGGTCAATCACAAGATATTGCTGATGACATAGACTCTTGGATGACATTTAGATGATATACAGAAGAGCAGGTAGCACACAAGAGAAGCTTGACACAGCTTCAGGAATGAATATCATTATGCAGTTGAGAGCTGACATTAAGGTGGGTGACACTAAAATGGAAAAGAAGAAATTGCAAAAGTGAAATCTGTTTCTACATACACAGTAGAGAGAGAAGAATACCACATATTTTAACAGTTTCTGACATTATCATAGTATCTTAATAGTGATTATTGTTTGGTCCAGTATAGTGTTGAACATTCCAGAGTATAAACTCAAATTTGCTTCTAAGGCGTATTTTCTTTTTACCTTCAAAGAGGTACCACTCCCTCTGTTTCCTTATCTCTAATATGAGGATGATATTGGTATCTACCTCAAAGGGTTATCAAAATCATATAAAATATTAAATGTGAGTGCATTTAAAGTAATCTCCATGTATGTGATAAATGTTACCATTTTTATTACTGTAATAATATCTCAAACAGTGATGCTGTGGTGTCAAATAAGAATCAGCATAATCTACTTCCCTTTTAAGAAAGAGAATAATACAGTAGGAAGCACATTGGTAATGTATAATAAAAATTCAGAAATTTTTGATCTTTTAAGAGCTTAGTTTCAATTATTTGGAGATATCGCATCTCAAGAACTTCATTCCTCAACAGACTTCAATAAAATATGTGTGTTTAAAAATGTTTTTTGCACAATAGTGACCCAAAAGATTTGAATCACAAGCCACCTTCTTTTTCCTAAGTGACAGAGAAAGTTTCAGTCAGCAATGTAAAATTAGTTACATGAAGAGTTTGTAAAACCAATGTAAACTCTAGATTTGAAAAACAACACTATTATCTTGATCCTCAACAAGAAAATTTGAATTTTTCAATAAAAATACATAGTTCTGTGTCATTTAGCTACAGTTTGGGTTTGGAGTCAACTAGTTTGGGACTGATGGGCTATCATCTTAATCTTTAAGTGAAATAATATGAGTCTATTGACTACAGAACTGAGAATTACAAATTTAGAGTGCAGTACAAATTTTAACATATAAAATATTTTTAAAAATAATAAAATGTAAAAGCTTTCTGTTTTGTTTTACTTTTTCCATTTTATTATGATAAAAAGGTATAAACAGTATCTTTAAAACTACAAATATTTCAGGTGGTACATCAATCTAATATTTAAACGTGCATATATCAGGTCATGAGATAAAATGCATGAATTAACACGAGAAAATGCCTTAAGATATCGCTTTGGGAATAAACTCTAGAAAAACCTCATAGTATTGGTATTCCAATGCCCATAGATTGATCAATTTTATCTTATTTCTATGTGTTAGGTTTATATTTCCTCATGGCATAAGTTGCTTTTTGTATTAATGAACAGAAGATAATTTGGGGGTTTCTATCTCCCTGAGCGTTCCCTCACCTATATGTCATTCCAGCCAGAAGGCTGCTGCACTTGCCTCCTCTTTTGTATTGAGGATCACATTAAATGAATCAAAAATTAGAATAAGTAAGAAAGGGATGCTTCTTGTTTCTAAATAAATGCTAACTGAATATGTGAGGGATGGAAAAGAGAGAAGAGTTTTTTAGCGTTGCTACATTGGAGTTTATCAAGAAGGGTAAAAAGACAAACAGATTTGTCATGCTCTGCTCTGAGACCTGTCAGCACTTTTTCGCAGTAAAATTGACGCATATGTTATCAGCTGAGGGGGTCCTAGAATGACAATGCCTCAGAAAACAACAAAAAGGATCCAGGTGGGTTTTGAATTACAGATTATGCAAATAAAAGGAAAAACAATGGCAAGATTTCACTGAATCTTCCTTGATCAAGGCAAGAAGCTTCCGTCAATAAGCATGTGGATGTTTAGACAGTAACTTCATTGTAGATTTAGTTATCAACTGTAGTTTTTTGACTATAAATAAGAAAATAAAACACACATATATTTCCTATGCTTAAAGCCAGAAAACCAGGCAACATGGCTTCCTTTCTTTCGTATGGGGCAAGAAACTATTTTCTCTGCATATCCCAGAGATACGTATTAAATGATTTTGGGAAAAGTAGATGCAGAAAATGGAATAACGACTGACTTAGTTAACCCTTTTCGTAACTTCCAGTGCTATTCTTCTGATTAGGGCCTGTATAGAGTCATTTAAGTGGGCCCTAATAGAAATGCCCACATGGTCAGCAAGACAGGGAAAGGGGAAACATTATCAAACCTAAAAGTGTGAACTAGGTTTCTTCCTAACAAGTGTAATCTTTATCTAGCTGATAAAGTTTTACCATAAGCATCCAACAATTATTTTGGGTATTTTCTAGATATAGTCTTCATTAATTTCCATAAAATTTCTCTGAAAGGCATGTGTACCTTACCACATCTCATTGTTATACAACTGGGCATTGCAGTCTGTGGATTGGCCTACTGGAAATAATATATTTTCTCCTTTGTTCGTCATGGTAAAAATACGCAATTTTAATTAAAATATTTGGATGCCTCATAAAATCTATATTTCCTTTTCCTGTCATTAATAGTTCTTATTAATAGATTAATCTTTATAATCTTTTTGCATCTTTCCATAGGAAAGAAAAATATGTTCTGGCTTGAAGTTGGCAGGAATAAAGAGTAAAATTACTCTTCTATAGTCCTTATTCTGCACTAGTCAAGAGACAAAGTGGACGTGAAAAGAATAAATTCATAACCCTCCCTTGTGAGCTTTTCACACTTGAGACTCTTCAGAGATGCAATCATTAATTCAGGATTGCCTCCTTCAATTTCTGTTTCCATCAAGAGGACATAAGGTTATATTCTCTCATAAAGCAATTTACATAATGATTCAAGCTAAAGTTTCCAGGCTAAATTTTGGGGCACCCAGATAATCAGAAAAAAGTTCTAAAGGGATTAACTGGGTGCCTGAATAGCTAAGTTGCTGATGACATCAGGAAATTAAAAATTATCATAAGGAAACCAACGTCTTACCCCGTCTTGTCCTCTCACTTGCATTCAAGTTTTAAAATCCATACTTTCTCCAAGAAGGAAATTGACTTTTAATGCTGCATCATGCTAAAAGTAATGTGAAGTTTTAAAAGTCGTTTACCTAAATTAGTGCGTGTAAGAATGACCTGCTCATTTGGAACGTAGTTAAAATCTAACCACACAGTAGGTCCCCTACATATATAGATATGTATATATTCATATGTATATATATTCAATGAACAAATTGCATCCCATTTCACATTGGCTATCAGACAATATAACACAAAGTTTACTTTAACTGACTATTAGAAACGTCACATTAGAAGCTTCAAAATATTGTGTGCCCACTAATGTCAATTTTAAATGTATTCAGTATTTATTTTAAGTAACAGCATATTCACTTGATTGCTAATATTATGATTTTAAATTTTTAGTAGTTACTAAGCGTTCAGAATTTAAGTACATACATATAGTTTTCAGTTCTTGACTATATTTTTTTAATCTTTGTTTATATTTCCCTGAACCTGATTAGGACATTGTTTTTATGTCCATGTCTGAAAACTCCATTAATTGGGCCTTTTTCTGTTGTCAAATGCTTCTTTTGCTTTTTAGTGATATTTTCTTGATTTATAATATCGATAATTATATTTTTTGTTGTTTTTGGCATTTTTTTTTAAACTAATGTGCTTGGAAGTGTTTGTGAAAAACTTCTAGTAAAATTTGGGGACTAAGATGATGTTAGCTTTCTCCAGAAGTCTTATGTTGGCTTTACGTAGATGACCACGGGCACACGCAATCCTAGATAAATCCAAAACATCTTTCTGGGAATGAGATAATTTGAACTGGGCTTCCATCTCTATTTGAACTGGACTATTTTATGTTCAATCTTATTCTTCAACGGTAAACTCATAATGTGCAGGCTTACCAAGGGTTCATCTTGTCTGATAATACTAATGTTATCATCACATTTTCTCTTTAAAAATAAGTTCCATTTGTCAGGCTTACTTCCTGGGTTTCTTTTATCTTCTGTACCTTTGCTCTCTCATATCATAAAACAGAATTTGCAGAAGTTGACCCCCTGGCCCCACCCAATTTAATAGTTTTTCTCCAGGAAACTTTTGGTCCATATTATAGTCTGCATTAGAAAGTCTCCCAGGGTTCCATCGCCTTTAGTAAACAAGATTTAAAACTTTTTATTGTTACAAAATAATTTGACCTTTTAATAGGAATTGCCTTAAATTTATAGACTAATTTTGGGAAAATTGATATTTCTACATTATCAAGTTTCCCATTTGGGAATGCAATAGTATAAATGTTGAGTTGTGTTCTTTTATTTGTCACATTAGAAGATATATGTTTTTTATAAGTGGTACGTATTTTTTAAAAATTAGGCAATCTGTCATAAGGATTGCCAGAGACCTCAAATCAGTGATAAAAGCTAAAAAATTTTGCTATTATCTAAATATTTAAGATAAGTATTTGATAAGAAAAGAAAAGTGAAATTTTGAGACATTTTTGGATATGCCAACAGTTCCCTTGGTGTATATTAGTGCCTTTTAAATCATTCTTTGAAATACCATTTTTTAAGTGTGAAATGTTTGGGATACTCTAATCTAAAGCCACAGATATGATTTGTTATGTAGAAGTGATGGATTAAGTTATTAAAATAGATTTTATTCCTATGTCCATGGCAGTTTTTGTTGTCAAACAAATAACTAAACAAAATACAAATCTGGATCACTGTGGTATGACTTCTTTTTTATTTTTTCTTTTTTGAGGAAAATTAGCCCCGAGCTAACATCTGCTGCCAATCCTCCTCTTTTTGCTGAGGAAGACTGGCCCTGAGCTAACATCCATGCCCATCTTCCTCTACTTTATATGTGGGATACCTGCCACAGCATGACTTGCCAAGTAGTGCCATGTCTGCACACGGGATCAGAACCAGTGAACCCCAGGCTGCTGAAAGGGAGTGTGTGAACTTAACCACTGCACCACCAGGCTGGCCCCCTGTGGTATGATTTCTTAAGACAATCTGGTAAACAATGAAATTCAACTGATATTCTTAATGGAATAAAGTTTGTGCTTAAAATATACTATTCCAGCAACATGATGAATTCAGTATTAAATATCTATGTCTGAGGACACATATATGAAGACAAGTATTCTACCTTGAATCCAAAATTTGGAATGGACTGAACATGATGCCCTCCTGAATATCACTGGGATATACATATGCTCATTTATGCTTTTAGTGAGATCCAAAATGTGAGGATTTATGAAAAATACTAAGAGATGAATAAAGTCCCCAGTAGTGTCTATGCATTTAGGATGAAAATTGCTTGGTTATGCCATTCATAATTTAATGATATGGAATTTGGCATTTTCTTCTTCCAAAATACATTGAATGACTGAGACAAATTTTTGATTTCCATCAAACTGTGAATGAGTATATAAGTCTTAGAGCTAAAAGGTTTATTTTGAACATCTATTGTGACTGCTTCCATAGGAAACTTCTCCCTGATGTTAGAGAGAGGAAATGGTATAAACTTCTGACAATCAGTGTTGGGGAAATTTACACAATTTGAAAAGAATTTAGTCAATTGTTTGCTGCTACATTTTAAAATATAATATATCTAACTTAGAAAACTAGACAAATTGGGCCAGCCTAGTGGTGCAGTGGTTAAGTTCACATGTTGCCCTTTGGCATCCTGGGGTTCGTCGGTTCAGATCCCGGGTGCAGATCTAGCACTGCTTGTTAAGCCATGCTGTGGCAGGTGTCCCACATATAGAGGAAGATGGGCACAGATGTTAACTCAGGGCCAGTCTTCCTCAGCAAAAGAGGAGGATTGGTGACAGATGTTATCTCAGGGCTAATCTTCCTCAATAAAAAAAGAAAAAGAAAGAAAACTAGACAAAGAAATGCAATTTGGGCCTAAACTAAGGAGAAGAGAAAGAATAAAAATTAAAGAAGAAATCACTGAAATTGAAAAAAGGAAAACAATTTTAAAAACCTTTGAAACAAAAAGTCACTTCCCTGAAAAATGAATAAAATTGATAAAAATTCTAGCCAGGCTAGCCAAGAAAAAGAAGAGAAGACAAAATTTACCAATATGATAAATGAAAGCTGGTCATAATTGCTGATCCCAAAGGCATTAAAAGGACAATGAAGGATTACTATGAGCAGCCGTATGCATGCAAATTTGATAACTTAGAGGAAATGGACCATTTTTTTTAAATGTACAAGCGCCAAAACTTATGCAAAAAGAAGGAAATTATCTCAGTAGGCCTAAAGGTATTTAAAAAATTGAATTAATAATTTATAATCTTCCAAGAAAGATAGCCTAGATGCTTTCACTAGTGAACTCCACAAAACATCGAATGAAAAAATTATACCAATTCTGGGGCCTGTCCCGTGGCTTAGTGGTTAAGTTGACACATTCTACTTTGGTGGCCCAGGGCTTGCTTGTTCTGATCCTGGTGCAGACCTATGCACTGCTTATCAAGCAATGCTGTTGTAGGCACCTCACATATAAAATAGAGGAAGATGAACATGGATATTATCTCAGGGCCAGTCTTTCTCAGCAAAAAGAGGAGGATTGGCAGCAGATGTTTGCTCCGGGCTAATATTCCTCAAAAAAAAAAAAAAATTAAACTAATACTCTACAATTTCTTCCAGAAAACAGAAGCAGAGAGAATACTTCCTAACTGTTTCTATGAGGCCAGCCAAGGCATTTACAAAATTGCTTTGAAAATTTATGACCATTGAAAGCCTTCACATGAATGTTTATAGCAACTTTATTTATATTTACCAACAAAGGGAAGCAACCAAGAAGTCCTTCAGTAGGTGAATGGAAAAACAAACTGTGGCATATACACACAATGGAATACTATTCAGCAATGAAAAGAAGGACCTATCAAGAAACAAAAAGACATGAATGATCTTAACGCATATTTCTAAGTGAAAAAGCCAGTTGAAAATGCTACATACTGCATGAATTCACCTATGTAACATTCTGGGAAAGGCGCTCCACGACGGTTAAAAGATGTGTGCTTTCCCATTGCTTGGGAGGAGTGGCTGAACAAGTGACCCATCAGGGGTTCTGTAGGGCAGTGAGATTATTCTCATGACATGAAAATGCAGAAGACATTAGATTATGCATTTGTCAAACCCACAGAACTGTACAACACAGAGTGAAGCTTAGTCTAAACAAGTTAAAAAAAATCATTTAAGAAGACAGGAAATCCCAGATGAAATACAGACTATCACAAGAGAATCAAACTGTATTATAAATGTGAGAAACAACGTCAATAAAGCAACTGAGTGAAAAGATGATGACCTACATAACTTTGAAAATGGTTGGAGCCTACAGCTAAAGTCAAAAGAAACTGCACATAAGCGCTCTATGCTAGCTGATAATGTTGTTCCCACGTGGACGGGGAATAACAATCCTGATGCTATTATACATATGTTCTGAAATTGAACAATTAAGTTAATGGATGGCAAATGGTAGAAGCCAGGGTTTTTACTATGGAAGATTTACAGGTAAGCAAGGGGAGGAGGACAGAATGGTCAGTGTGTTGAAGGATAAGATTTGGAGACAGTATGTACTCATGTTTAGCTTGTATACATATAGATGATTACATATAGATGTAGCTACATGTATGTGCATAACTTATACATTTACATATATTTCCTTGCCCTGTCAGCTAAGAGGTCCTTAAAGTAACGATGCCCTAGTAGTAATAAGCATATTTAGTGTTCAGAATTTGGTTTCTAATAAAAGGAATGAGGATTCCTTGGAGTAACGGTTAATTCTAGAACTGGATCAGGAAATATGCAAGATGAGTCTGGAGTATCTTGTATTGTCAGAAAGCAAAGACATACTTAAAACCACCCAACCAATGAACAGACTTATATGGGAGTATGCCATATGAAAATCCCCACAAAGGCCAAAGCTGGAACAATTTAAGCAACAAAATTAAGAACTATTGAGTTATAACCCAAAGTATAAAATAAACATCCTTTAGTACATGCTGACATAAATAAACAATTGAATAAATCAGTAATGAGGGAGAGGAGACAAATATCCTATGCAGAATAATTCCACATTAATTATGTAGAAGTTCCACTCTAAATGCAAGAAAGCATAATATCCCATTCCTTTAGTATGCCCTGAACACATAGACTTCCTTCCAAAGAGTACAGTACAGAAAAGGGAAAATTAATATATACTAACCAGGATAGCCAATGTTATTCCATTTGGATTCATCATTATATGAATTAAGTACAAAGCAAGAACTACACTGTTTTACTGGAGATAGAAGACAGGGTGTGCAATCATGAATTTGGAAACCTCAGTGACTGAATGTCTTAGTCTTTTTGATAGTCTTTGCTTTATACACAGTAGCTGGCATAGTATTCATTTCGTTGACTTAAATTAGTTTGTATTAATCAAACAATAATTATTTGAAGTAAGTCATAAAAACCCATGTCGTGTCTCAATGTGCAGGACACCTAAAATAATTCAAAATTCACAAATCCTCTCCACAATCATAAAAAAGGAATGGATGACTTAGAAGAGGAATTGAGAAATGAAAAAAAAAAACCCTGCAAGAATCAGATTTTTTGCATATTAAATAACATTTGGGTCCTAATAATTAAAATTCTGATTGGCACCCATGTGTTATTGATAAGACACCCTCTTTGAGCAAACTTTAATCAGGTTCCCCTGAGTGGTCTTCTCAACTAGGCCTCTTCCTTTGAACTTCTATATTGATCTTTGCATTGCCCAATTTTAGCAAAAATCCTGCTAAGTCAGCTTAGCAAGAATCCCCACTCTGCATATCTGATCACATTCTTCCTTCTCCACCCTTGGTATCTGATCAGCCTGGCTTGCCCTCAGAATAAATCCTGTCAGATCAGTGTAGCCAGAATCCCCATAACTCCCCAATGCTTCTTCTTAATAATTTTCCATTCACTGGCCCCACCCCCTCAACTCTTTGGCTATACTAAATTGCCCCTTGTCCAGGCTGTGTTAGAAACTGAGTGAAGTTGTATACTGATTTATCTTTTATCCTGTAGCAATACTCCTGAATAAATAGTCTTCTTTTTACTGCTTTAATTACTATCCGGATATGGTTTTTCTTTGATGCTGCCAATGAAGATAAAATTGATGTGGACTTGACTAAAAAAATATAATACAGAAGGTCTAATTACATCTGGAATAGATAACCCAGAGCTACAGACAATCTGAGAAAGAAAAGCATGATGTGGTTTGTTTTTCTGTTCTTGTTGTATTGTTAAAATATATATCCAGACAGAGGAAATCGCTTCACTGAAGCAAAATATGAGAGTGTCTTGAAAATGAAATCTAGGTGTTTAAAACAATTTTACACCGGACTTGAAGGCATACCTCATAAGAAGTCATTGAAGCCAAAAAAAATGAAGCAAGTAATTCTTCTAGAACAATGTTTCTCAAAGAATGGACATAGTCATCTGAATTTGAATCCCCTAAAATGGTTATTTAAAAGAAGGATTTCTGGATTCTACATTAGTCAATTGACTCAGAATAGTTGAGAGCATTTCTTTTATGCCTGTATTAAGAACCACTTTTCAAAGGCCACCAAATTGCTAACCTAAATAAATACTCCAATAATTCCACTCCTACTGTTATAACACACAGGTGGCCTTGAAAGAGGGATTTTTGTAAAGAATAGCATGTTTAACTGGCTATACTGATTAAATTCATACACCAATATTTCAGCTTTTTATTTCAAATTTTCTGTATAAGTAGGAAATTTAAGTGGAAATTTCCTGTGAGTCTGATAGACTGATCTATGCTTCATTTTGATACTTCTTTGCTCTCTTTGTATCCTTTTTTTATATTAACTGTCTACTCAAACTTCCATGCATTCATAATAGCAATTGAAGCATTTCGGTTTTTGAAGCAGTAGCTGTAATTATATTACTTTTCCTATAAATAACATAGGGATTGACGCTTTTATGATGAAAATGAACCCAAGTGATTGAATATTTATGAATTGGAATCTTTTTGGAAGAGAATATGACAGCGTTGAAAACAGGCAATTACCAGAAATACCTACAGTGATTAAAATGTTAATTAATGACAGTTTCTTTTCTTAGCATAAATAAAATCATACTACATATAGGAAAAATGAAATTCTCTTATAATTTTTAAAACTCAAATTTATTCAATCATTGAAGAAAATTTATATTCAAATCAAATATGCCAAAGGAGTGAAATAATCTGTTTTAATTTCCTCCCAGAAATCAAGTAACATAAAAGTCACCATCTAATCTCATATATCAGATCTGCCTAAACACACACAAATGAATATAAAACATTTTCAAGTTCCCCAAAAGTTGACTCTTGCTATTCCTCAAAATTAAAACCAAAATGCTCTGGAATAATTCAATAGCAACATTCAATACCAATACTAAATTTATTCTAAAAATTTGCATGAAAATCAATCTTCTAGGCTAGAAAATATTTTTGTCTAATTAATTCAAAATACTAACTCAATGTAATTCCCAATTTAATTGCATTGTTCCTTGAGTAATGTTTTTCTTTCTCTTTCTGTTTGTTCAATCACATTGAAAGTTTTAATCTGATTTTCAACCATTCAAGTGTTTCTTTATCTCAAAAATTAGCAGTTTTAATAGTTGAGATTATAGGTTTCATTATTCTAATATCCTATTATATGTGTGATTCTCTTTAGGATGGAATAACTTTGATATAGTAGGGCTCTATTTTAACTTTATAAACCCAAACTGCTATGGGCACATCTGACATAAAACATTTGTGATTCAGTAATGGCCATACATTTAACAAAGCGTTTATTTATCTTGTAGAAATTTTTTTTGATATTTTTCTTCTGGAATCTCTTCTTATTACAATGTAGTTACTTCATGGATTGTAAACAATCATATATATTTCTATACAGGTATCTCCCCTATCCGAAAGCAGAACATTCTTATGAAACCTTTCGTAGGCATGTGAAATG
Organism: Equus caballus; assembly: GCF_041296265.1. Classification (NCBI taxonomy): domain Eukaryota; kingdom Metazoa; phylum Chordata; class Mammalia; order Perissodactyla; family Equidae; genus Equus; species Equus caballus. Next base: position 103,455,018 of record NC_091685.1, on the reverse strand, counting down.
ACTTAAAGAGAAGCAGCAGTTACTTTAGGACACAGCTTGCTAATGGATGCACGGAATAAAAGGAGGTAAAGCACAGATGCTCACGGCTACAGTTTAAAGCTACGAGGGCTTGGAGGGCTTGAGGCTGAGATGCTGAGTGTGGGTCCTGGGGAAGGAGCTTGGAGGTGCCACTCGCTTCTCAGGATGCATGCTGCCTCTGTGAGAGCTTGCCACATAAAAAACAGTGAAGGCTATTTTCTCTTTTTGCGTTTCTTCATAAAAGAGAAAGTCCTCTTAGGATTTCTTTGGGTTAGTGAAAACAAAGACTAATGTAGGTCTTTTGTAAAAGTGAAGTGGCATAAAGCGAACTTTTGAAAAACGAGGGATACCTGTACACCACTGTACTTCATCCTGAAATGCCATATTCTTATGTATAATTAGTCTATTTCAAAATCCACCATGTCCTCGCTTCCCTTCTTTTCCAGTTTGTATTCCAGGATCCATCAGAAAGATTAATTCCTGACACACATCCTCAAACTCTTTACTTTGAATTAAAGCCCTACCAGATTTCTCACCTATTGTCCACATCTCCTCTCCTCTTTTCTTTTTTTTCACTTCACTGCAACAATAAGGGTCTCATTGCTGTTACTCAGATAAGCCAAAGAACTTTAAAAACTATTTGTCCTTGATCTTCCTTCTGCCTGGAAATCTGTTTCCGGGTTTGTTCCACCATCTCCTTCAGATCTCTCATCACAACGGATCTTTAATATTGCCTTTGTGACAATATTATATTTTAAAAAATAACCTCTCAAGCATTTTCTGTCTCCCCTATTCACCTTCTTTTTCTCCAGAGCCCTTATCACCATCTGGCTTACTATTTATTCTGAATGTTATATATTTATTATTTGTCTTCTTCTATGTGAATGTAAGCAGCCAGAAGCAAAGTAGACAGTACATTTCTTTCACCACTTGAACCATAACACATCATTTACTCTCAAAAAACATTTGATGAATGGATTTGTTGAATGAATATTTATTGAATGGATTAACCAAGATTTCCATGCTATTTATTAGTAGTTTTCCCTCATAGGATATCAGGACTATGAGATTACTGACAAGTGATTTTAGACAAAAAAATATTTTATTTACTTCCTCTGGTTTTCAATGGTTGAACTACACTCTTGTTTCAACAGTAAACTATTTGAAATGTCAGCTGAAACTACAGACATGTTATTTAGTCTCTTTGAGTCTGATTTGTCTTATTGGTACAATTAAAAGTAGAATTAGATGTTCTTTCAATTTACATCCATCTTAAATAGTACTAAGCAATATATTTTTAAAATCTGGAACATCTCTTTGCAGGGCTTATTTTATGAGTAATAAGGATGAAAATCTTGATATTCACTAGCACCAGGTTAGATGGCCCTTCTTCGAAGGAGTCTTCCTTAGTCTTCAAACCTTTGTTTTCTATGACAATATCATGTATCCTCTAAGCAATTTTCTATTTCCTTCTCTTTATCTCACTTTAGAATGTCAGTATTAAGCAGTAAGCATCAATTGTGCTAGCTGTTAATCACTGGCACCTTTCACAGAGCACAGAACATAGTAGAAACTCAATAAGTATGCATTAGTAATAGCCAGCACTTACTAAACCTTTTCTGTAGGTCAGGCACTGCTCTGTTTCACATATATGAATTTATTTAACACTCGTAAAACTCTACAAGTTTATTATTGAATTAGTGAAAAGAAAGATTGACAAGAGGTTTGATAAACTTATCAACTTATGAAATAAGTTGGGAACAAAATTATTTGGCAAGAGATGATGAAAAATTTGAGGTTGAAGGAGATGAACATAGCAGACTAGAAAGCAAGAAAGGCCTTGAAACTCACTATTAAAACAAGGAATCCAACTTAATGAAAAAAATAAGATGATAGCCTGAAAAGACTTTGTTTTAGCTTGTATGGTGATATAGAACTGGCTAAGGAAAAAGCAGTGTGATCATGGAGGAGAAATTCAGTACAGTTATAACAATTCCAGACAATTAAATACAGAGATAAAGTCTTAGTTATTGCTGGAGTTGAAGAAATCAAATTTGAGCTTCTTAGCAATTGTTATATGTTAACACTACAGTGAAATTCCTGATAGTTTAGTAATCACTTGAAAGTGATCGTGCCTAGTAAAGATGGGCAACTACAATCTGTTGCACAATGGATGGCTATTTTGCTAAGCATTTCTATCATCTTCACAGCTACTGCCCAGAGAAGTCAAATACACCAACTGAGTCCATAAGAGTGTACACATCTGAGGCTTGAAATCTTATCTACCTGATTGCAAATTCTGTGCTCTAGTAACTGCGCTAGCTCTTTTCAACTTTTAAGCAACAGATACTTATTTATTTATTTATTTATTTATTGTCTGAAAGGAAATCAAGTCAGTAAAAGAGGTAAAAGCCCATTTGCTAATTTTGGAGCACCTCAGAAGAATCCCTGTGTCCCATGGAGGCTGGCTTAGTAAGTACTCTATTAGCTAGACTTCCTTTTTTACAAGAGCCCATCCTCCTAGAAGACTCAACCCTAGAGCATTCTCTTAGAAACTGAAAAGTGTTATGTGAACATAAATAAAAATGCTGTAATTACGTTAGGATAAAAGCAGATGTGATATTAATTAAACAAAGACTTGTTATCCAATAAGCTAAATATATTTTGTGTACAGTTTAGACAGAATCAACTGAACAATTGCTTCACTGCTCTCAGCCCTGCATTCTGATACTTTCCATAAAGGCATTGTCTGAACACCACTGTAATGAATGTGCCGCCTGAATACGCCGCCGCAGTGGTGCGCTTGAGCCGGCTCTTGTGCACTGCTCACAAGAGGCACTGTGCTCATTTCTTCTGGGTTCCGCATTCAGTGACATCACATTGACAGGGAGAAATCAGCTACCATGGGAGAAATTACATTATGAAAATGACAAATCCTACAAACCAGTGCTGTTTTTCCCAGAGAGCTGGTTAACTTTTGCCAGCACACCCATGCACTCTGATATGTTTTAAAAAAAAAAAGCTTGAAAAGCAGTGGTACAAAATGATTGAAAGTATTATTACTTTCTCTCGCTTTAGAATATCTCACTTCAGAAACACCTCCTTGACATGTAAAAGAAGCCCTGATGTTGGAAACTGCCACTGCACACAGGTCTGTGACAATGGACTAACCAGATTCGGAATTTATTTATATAAATCTAAAAGTTTTTGGTTCTAAGAGCATACTGTACTGTATGAACTTATGTGAAATGAGTGAGTGCTATATTTCATTTTCACTAACTTTTCAATATGATTGATGTAGATTATTAATGTGATAATTTACAGAGTGAATTCATATTCAAACAGATATGCTTGTTAGGAAAGTGAAATGTTATCAAGGCAACTTAAATAAATGCCTGAACTAACAGTAGACAATCTGAATTATTGGTGTGCATAATGTTTGACTCTTTTATTGATCTTTGCAGTTGTTTAGAAGCTGAAATATTAAAGAAGAAAAATAGTAAAATGCAACTTAGAGAGCAATTGGTAAAAATAGGCATATTTTTTGTGATTATGAGTCATGGAATATGAATCTATACATTAACTCTTCATTTTCTTTTATTTCAGTAAGCACCATTCAAATTTTAAGCTATCTAACTTTCAACAATACAATAAATTAAAACCTCATATTTAAATCTTGAATCCAATAAATCTTATAAAACTATGTCAGCTTTCTATTCATACTTCTAGGCCAAGATTTAGGTGGCACGGTTGGAGTTTAATATTATTTCATTGCCTTTACTCAACTTAGTAATGTACTAATAAGTTTTTACTTTCAATGAAAACTAACAAATATTGAAATTTTAATATATGCCAAGTCATCTTCAAAGTGTTTTCACACATTATGTCATTTAATACAAAAATCACATAAAGCAGAATGGTTCCTCAGTTTTACTGGTGAAGAGGTTGTGCCACAGAGTTTATGTCTCGCCCAAGTTCGCATTGCTAGTAGCTGAGAGAACCCAGGTTTGAACCGAAGTAGTAGAATTATAATGTGCTTTGTTATAACTAGTACACTATACCGCTCATCAAATCATGTAGTAATTCATTTATTTGAAAGAAGATGTGACAGCTAATAGTATGTATACATATAATGTAAAGCTACATATCTAATATTAAATTAATTAGGAATAAATAAAAAGTCTGGTAATTAACATTAAAGAACTTAGGAACAAATTTAAAAGTATGATAATTAACATGAAATAACTTTTTTTGTGATTTTGAAATTTCTCATTTTTACTTTCAATTTTTAAAACTTAGCTTTTTAGAACGGGCGTTACACGAACTGTGTGAAGAATTTCTTGCTGTGAAGAACGTTGTTCAGGCACAATCAAGGGGACAGCGCATTACCCAGAGGAACTGCACCTGCAGCCGCTTAGACCAGCTGAGCGGGGCTTTGGATTTCCACACGCTGAGAAGTATCTTAGTGAGCTTCACATAGATATAGGTATATTAAAACTTTGTTTGAAGGGAAGCATGTAAATCAACATTGGCTTATATTGGCCACAGGACCTAAGGTAGGATCATTGTCCACAGCATCCACTGTAACCCCCCTTCCTTATTTGCATAGATATACATGTGTGACTGGTAGGTTATCACAATTCAGAATGTTGATATCTTTCTCATGTTCAGTGAGACCTTGTAGCTTGGAAGTTTTCTCTCTGATTGTTTCTGAGAGGGTACACCCTCACGCATTCATACAGTCTTCGGATAGCCAGGAAAGCATATGATTTTTCTTTTTTAAAGATTGGCATCTGAGCTAACATCTGTTGCCAATCTTTTTTTTCTTCTTATTTTCCCCAAAGCCCCCCTGTACATAGTAGTATATTCTAGTGGTAGGTCCTTCTGGTTGTGCTATATGGGATGCCGCCTCCACGTGGCCTGATGAGTGGCGCCATGTCCAAGCCCAGGATCTGAACCGGTGAAACCCTGGGGCAGCCGAAGCAGAGCTCGCGAAATTAAGCACTTGGCCACGGGGCCGGCCCCTGATTTTATTTTTAAACCTGGTTTCCTAAAGGGTGCACCAGGATCAGTAGAGTGTATTTTTCAGCCAGTGTTTGGCCAGAGGTTTTGTTTAAGCCTCTTGTGCCAGTGAGGTTTTTGCCCTCTGTTGATGGATATGTGTGCTACTTGGGGAATGCTTTCAAGTCAATCCCTGTCCTTCTCTGCTCCTGAGCAGGTTCAGTCTAGTGCAAACATAGTATTCCCAAACTCAAGGTTGAATGTAATGCCAGGAGGGTTCACCATGGCTGTCTCTTCCCCCGGTTTTTGCTGATAAACTTGTGGGTGCTCTGATTTTAATTGTTCTCCACCAATATCTCCATTCTTACCAACAATGCTCTTAGGTGTGGAATTCTTCAAGCTCTGTCCTATATAGTCAATCTCCTCACAAGAGATATGGAGCTTCTTGTCCTTACAGCCTGCCTCCTCCTTTGCGTAGAATCTCTGCACCACTCCCACTGGGGTTAGGGAGAGCAGCTGGCTTCTCCCAGAGTGACATCCATGACCTACCTGCAAGCTCTGGGGGAGATGGTTTTCTCAGCTTGCCCCTCTTGGTGTAGAACGTCTGCTCCACAAATGGAATGGGGCTGGAGCAGAGGCGGGAACAGTCACTGCCCAGTATCTCAGCCTGTTCTCCTCTGTTTCTGAGACAGAGCTTCAGCTCTAGGTGTACAGGTTTGGAGAAGGGAGCCTGGGTCTTTTCAGTTGTACCTGCGTGGAATAGAGCTTCTCCAACATAGACCATGTTTGGGATGAGAAACCTTTCACCTGCTCTTACTGAATTGAAACTTTAGTTCATACTTGGAACTGACAGGGAGAGGAAAACCTGGTCTTCTTGATCACACCCATTTGGAGTAGAGCACAGAAGTAGTTTCCGTAACGTGGAACTTCGTATGCGGAGGAAGAGAGTGTTTAATCTTCAGTTGCATACTTACATGTGGATCGAAAAGCACTGGATTTAAATTTTGATGACTTAAATTGCTGCTCTCACTGTGACTCAATTGTTGAGATGGAAAGAGAAAAAATACAAATGAATAATTTCTAATGTTACTGATCTAACTACAAATTCTATTATTTTTAGTTACCAATTAAGCATAATTTGTAATCCTAAAATATTCTTCTGTTCTATTTCAGATTCATTCATTTATTCATTCCTTTGGCCAATAGATTTAGATTGAGTTTCCTCTATGATCATAGAACAAGCTACAAACCCATATCAGCAATCATTATGAGAAATAATTTTTGGTTTCTGGATTATAATTTAGGTGCATAATGAAATTATACTTAATTTGAAATTATACTACTTAGACTGATCAAATAGATCTTCAAAATAAAGACCACCAATAGAATAAATTGGAATTATGGAAGGAAAAGAATCAGGGAGTTTGAATACTAAGTTAGACACATTTCATTCTAACTGTGAAAACTGAACTGTTAATTTATCAAGTATTTATTCATTTGATTGAACTGCTGAATTATATTAAACTATAATTTACATATTTAAAGTCCGTTCACAGTAAGAAATACCTGGGAATTAAGAAATCCATTATTATGTGTAAATGCATATTGAGAAGATTTCAATTACACTAAAAATGAAACTCATTGACCTTCAATTCAAAGTGTTCTAATGGTATTTTACAGATTGAATCCCCATGTAAAGCTCAGTAGTTAGTTATTATCTGAGTTTTAATATACAGCTTCAGACATATTATATATTCTTTCTAGTATCCCTATTGTATTTTGTTGCTGGATACTGAAGCCGCTTTTGACTAAAAGGGCAGGTCTTACATACCTGTTATTGTTTTGAAGGTTCAAAATAATGTTTTAAGATTAACATATATTTAAAATTTTATTTAAAAAGCATAGTTTGTGTCTTATTTGCCTATGGCTAGAAGAGTAAGTAGTTTATGATTAAAGAATAAATAAACTGAAAAATTATAAACTTCTACAATAAGTTCAACTCCTATGTGTGCTAGATGCTGTAGACGTAAAGTTAAGATACTGTCCACCCTCAAAGGTATTTTCAATATAGAAGACAGTCGTGTGAGTGTAAATACATAAGATGAAAGTGCTCAAATGGAAATTTAGATTTAAAAAAATGGAAATACTTATTTTGGAAAAAATAATTCTGGCTGGTCCTTAGTTATTCATTCAATTCAGAAAATGATTGAGAGCCCGTTTCATACCAGGCACTTAAATCAGCAGCTGAAGGTGACTTTTGAATTGTCAATATATTGTGAAACATGAAAACTTTAAAAACTATACTAAAGAGCAATGTTTAATGATGCAATGATGTAAAATGTACTTATGCAACTTAGAATACATAACATCTGAACTCTATTCTGAAGGATGAATTGGAATATTTCAACTAGTGGGCAAACTGGGTTGTGTATTCAAAGCAAATTGAAATGTGTTAACATCGGCAAAGGGTTGAATAAGCTATTTGAAGGCTACTAAAAGAAAACTTGGCCTTATTCTCTATAATCTTGTGGATCATTGTCCATAATTATCAGCCAATTTACTTAGATTAGATAACAATAAACTCAGACAAATTTTCTTTCTTTTTTTACTTTTTAAGATAGTAAGTGAAAAGGGATTTTAAATTTACTTTAGTCAATGACGTATCAATCTGTGGTATGCAATTTTGCCTTGCTTTATTTGGCAAAACCAACGTACAACACCTCTTTGATAACTCATTAGAATAATAAAAATGCCCTATGTATTTATCCATTTTAACAGAATGAAGACAAAAAATCTACATTATCATTTCAATTAATGTAGAGAAAGCATTTGACCAGATTTAACCCCTTTCATGTTAAAAATACTTAACAACCTAAGACTAGAAGAAAACAACTTCAACAAAATAACAGCCATATATGAAAAACCACACATACTCAACAGTGAATGACTAAAAGTTTCTCCTCTAAGATTAGGAACAAGACAAGGGTCCCCACTTTCAGCACTTTTATTTAACATAGTACAGGAAGTCCCACCCAGAGCAATTAGGGAAGAAAAAGAAATAAAAGTCATCAAAATTGGAAAGGAAGAAATCTCTTTTCACAGACAACATGTTCTTATATGTAGAAAACCCAAAAGAGTTCACATAAACCCACCCCCCCCACACACACACAAACTTGTTAGAATTCATAAAAGAATTCAGCAAAGTTGCAGGATATAAAATCAACACTCAAAAAAAAATTGTTTTTGTACACTAACAATGAACAATCCAAAAAAAATTGTAAAAGAACATTTCCACTCATAACAGCATCAAAAATAAAACAAAATACTTAGGAATAAACTTAACCAAAGAGGCAAAGAGTTGTACACTGATAATGACAAAATTTTGCGGAGACAAATTAAAGAAGATACAAATAAATAGAAAGACATCCCATGTTCATAGATTGGAAGACTTAATGTTGTTAAGCTGTCAATACTAGTGAAAGTTATCTACATATTCAATGCAATCCCATCAAAATACCACAGACATTTTTTTCAGAAAAGAAAAACCCATCTTAAAATTGATATGGAATCTCAAGGGACTCCAAAGAGTCAAAAGAATTTTGAAAAAGAACAAACTTGAAGGACTCACACTTCCTGATTTCAAAAATTACCTCAAAGTTATAGTAACTGGAAATGTGGTACTTGCACAAAGACAGATATATAGACAAATGGGATACAACAGACAGCCCAGAAATAAACTCTCGTATATGGTCAAATGGTTTTTGACAAAGATGCCAATAAGAAAAAGATAGTGGTTTCAAAAGCAGATATCCACATGCAAAAGAATGAAGTAGAATCCTTACAATACACCTTATACAAAAAATAACTCAAGATGGATTGAAGACCAAAACGTAAAAGGTAAAATTATAAAATTCTTAGGAGAAAACATAGGAGAAAAGCTTCATGAGATTGGGTTTGGCAATAATTTCTTGGCTATACACTAAAAGCACAGGCAACAGAAGAAAAAAGAAGACAAATTGGACTACATAAAAATTACAAACTTTTGTGCATCAAAGGATACTACAGAGTTAAAAGGCAATCCATGGAACTGGAGAAAATATTTGTAAATTATACATCTGATAAAGGGTTAATATCCAGAATATATAAAGAACTACTACAAGTCAACAACAGCAGCAAAAAAAGTTTAATTAATAAAAATAATAATAAAATCTGAAGCAAAAATGGGCAAAGAACTTGAATAGACATTTTTCAAAAATGGAGATGCAAGTGGCCAATAAACACATGAAAGACGTGAACATCACTGATCACTAGAGGAAGCAAATCAAAACCACAATGAGACAGCATTTCACACTCATTAAGATGGCTATTTAAAATAAACAAAGCGAAACAAACAAATAAACAGAAAATAAGTGTTAGCAAGTATGTAGAGAGATTGGACCTCTTGTGCATTCCTAAGGGGAATGTAAAATGGTGCAGCTGCTATGGAAAACATTATGGTGGTTCCTTGAAAATTAAATATAGAATTGTCATATGACCCAGCAATACCACTTCTGGGTATTTACCCAAAAGTATTGAAGGCAGGGACTCAGATATTTTTACACCCACATTCATAGTGACATTATTTACACCAGTCAAAAGGAAGACGCAACCCAAGTGTTCATGGATGGATAGATGGATAAACAAAATGTGATATATACATACAATGGAATATTATTCAGTCTTAAAAAGGAAGGAAATTCTGATACATGCTACAACGTAGATGAACCTTAAGATACTAGGCGAAGTGAAATAAGTCAGTTACAAAAGAACAAACACTGTATGATTCCACTTATATGAGGTACCTATAGTAGTCAAACTCATGGGGTCAGAAAGGACAATGGTGGTTGTCAGTGACTGATGGGGAGGAAGGTATGGGGAATCAGTATTTAATGGTTACAGAATTTAATTTGGGGAAGAAATAAAAGTTCTGGAGATAGATGGTGGTGATGTTTGCAGGACAACGTGAATGTACTTAATATGGCAATTTTTATGTTATGTATGTTTTCCCACAATTTTCAAAACTGACTGTTAATCTATGTTGTTCTCTTTATGTTCCAACAGATACATACCTCTATTTTATCAGCCAATCTCCATGGCTACATTCCATTTAAAAAGGTCACATTTTATAGAATCCATTTTCGAAGTAATAAGGAGCTCTTGTTTATTTGAATTTGCAGCAAACTGATGAAAATAAAACCTCAATATTTTGTTCAAGATTCTAACATCCATTCCAGATAGTATTAACTCTAAGTTGAAACTTGACTAGTTATAAGATGCGTGTTCAACCTTATGCAAATACTTCCTGGAAGCAAATCACTTAGAAAAGAAACCGTATTTATCATTAATCCCTATTTACAAATACAAAAGTATAATGTCATGAAAACTTAAAGGCTCTTGAATATTTTTGAGATTCTATAAAAATTCCCTTTTGTCTAAATTCCAAGTGCAGATACATTATCACGTGTTTTGCATTTAGGAGTTCATCTAGATGCAACTTAATAAAACTAATAAAGAGTGGGTATTCTTTTACCACACAAATATGGAACACACTGTGCCAGAAAAATTTCCCAGAGGAGTGATTTTCATATGATAACCATATCTTCTCTTCTGTCTTCCTGCTAATTAAATTAATTAATTAAGTAGTCTTTCCCCAAGTGGACTTGATTTAGTGTGTCATATGTAATTAGCAGCTCAGGAAATGGAGCTGAGATGATTTTGTTCATGTTTACACAAAGCCATGATCCAAAGAACTTTGTAATAATATAAGTGGAGAGAGATATTTTGAATTTTTTAAATAAAAGTGTTCTTTGTTGGAAAAAGAAAAATGACACTGGAAGAGAATTTTTTTGGCCAGAGTCTACTAAACAGATATAATTTATGTTTGTATTAAAGCTTCTTGAAGCAATAGAACCTATTTGGGAATATAAAATGGAACTCATATATTAATATTAATGGGATACATTTTACCCATTGGCAGGTAATATAATTTGATAGTTAAGAGCTCCAACTCTGGAACCACACCTCCTGGGTTAGAATTTCAGCTCTGCCGCTTACTGGCTGGGTGATCTTTGGAAATGCGCATCGTCTACACAAGACTGAGTTTCTGCAAATGTAGACAATGATAATGCCTACATATTATGGTTGTGTGAAAGACTAAATAAGCTATTACATATAAAACAGTAAGAAGAGTGCCTGGCACATAGAAACTCTTAATGATTTTCATTATTATATTAATAGTACTATTTATTCCATTCTCTTTATTCATTGAAATGCATATACGAAATAGGTCATGGGGCTTTATATCAAACTGTTAACTCATAACAAGACAGATTCAGGGAAAATAGAAAGCAGAAAATTGAAAATAGCCACTCAAGTTCTCTTCATTTCTGGAAAAAAAAAGCATACTACTTATCTAGTCTTTATTAGATACTTGAAATTGTTTCTTCTTTAAAATGATCTGCCTGCGCAGCATAGAATGAAAGAAATCTGACTTTTCTCATTATACACATTAACTACATCATACAAAACAAGAGAAAACTAGTATTGTAATTAAAGTAAAACCAATATTGTTATTTATCTCTAATAGACATTTTAACATTATAGTATAACCGTTAGTTTAAGAAGACACTTCAAGAAAGTTTAAATCCTTCAATTTAATATTCTTCTGTTGTGTAGATGGATGGATATATTCAGTAAAAAAAATAATAATTATCTCAACTTAAACACGACTACGTTTCTGCCTTTTGCAACTTTGTATAGTTTTTTCTCCTACTATTTTAAGTGAAATTGCTCATCAGTGTCTTCTCACAAATTTCAACTTATCTGCAATATATCTCTTTATCTTTAACATTAGCACATTCTACCATCTCCACTTCTACATGGTGGAGATTCTATTTGCTAGTCATCCTACTTTCTCATCTTCATCCATTCTAGTGCATTCTAATGATATCCTTGCCTCACATATCTGAAAACTTTATTATTGCATTACGTATTGCATTCTATTCTGTTAGTGAATTATTGTGTTTTGCCTGTAATGTATCTTTTTCTTCACTAGCCCAAATTTATTTTATTTATGCTTTTTAACCTTCTATGTGTGTAAAACATAAATTTTATTTGTTTTTTAACTTTCTATGTGTTTAAATAATTCCCCTAAATTATAAAATCACTAAATGCACAAACAAATGGAAAATTCAGAAAAGCATAAGCAGATGAGACTAACATATTTCTAGCACCTAATCCAAAGATAACTTTTATTAACATTGACTTAAGTAAATATATACATATATATATTACATACCAATTTTTAAAAATATGTATATATTCATTCAAATTATCCTGACTTGAGTATTCACAATGGTAAAATTTTCTTCAAACTTCAGCCTGACTGTTTTTCACTTTGGTCATTACATGGCCTGAGAGATCTTACTACTGGTAGATGCTATGATCAAGGTGAAGAGGCTGGAATTTTAAAAAAGGGTGCATGATATAACCCTAACCACTTTATATTTCTCTTCGCACATGGTGACCGAAGCTTGTCTTTGCCATTTTTGTGTGAAAAGGCAGGGCTGTTTGGCATGCAGTTTTGTACTTTACTAAACCAAAGCTGAGCCAGCCCTGGTGGTCTACTGGTTAAGATAGAGCATTCTCTCTGCTGTGGCCAGGTTCCCCCCATCAGGGAACCACATCACCCATCTGTCGGATGTCATATTGTGACAACTGTGTATTGCTGTGATGCTGAAATCTATGCCACGGGTACTTCAAACACCAGCAGGGTCATTCATGGTGGACAGGTTTCAGCAGTTTCCAGACTAAGGCAGAATAGGAGAGAGGACCTGGCCCCCTACTTCAGAAAGATTGGCGAGGAAAACCCTGTGAACAGCAGCGGAGCATTGTCTGATGGAGCACCATAAGATGAGGGGATGGTGCAAAAAGACCGGGCAGGGCTCCACTCTGCTGTACACAGGAGTCACCTCCACAGCGCTAACAACAAAAAACCAAAGCTTTTTTAATGTAAAATCATTTCATCTTCATATTTCAGTAAGTTTAGAATATCATTTTTATTCCCTTCAGCCAGTAAAGTGTATGTGTAAAACGGTGTGTATGTATGCATATAGTGTACATACATATATATAGTGTATATATAAAAAGGTAACATATTGCACAGATTAATTTTAAAACTACTTTTTAATATACAATCAAGGTTACATAATTCTCTATGGATTAGTTAAAAATATACAGTTTCACAGTGTAGAGATATATAGTAATTATATATCATTAATGTTAATGACTTGATATTATTCTATTTACGTGACTTTATCAGTTTTAAAGGAGTTTCTTTGAATGAATGGCATGATAAATATTATTACTTAATTTCCAACCACACTCTCTCTATTTCTGAAATAACACCTATTATTTTATTACATACTATTCTAATGCTTTCTTATTGTTTTATTATTATTTTGTTAGTACTTATTTAAACCACAGTAATTTTTAATATTTTCTAATAACTTTCAGTTTTAATACCCAATATTCATCAGAGATAAGATTGCAAATTAGTTTCATTAATTCTTTCTCAAATTTTTAAAATTTCAAAAAGTAGCCTGCAAACCCCTGGGCACCTTCTTTTCAAAAAATACTTTGGCAACACAGGAAATTTAATCCACGAAGAATCCTTTATGTAATATCCTATATCCTTGAATTATACTTGTTCATTTATGTGTTTCTAGAAATTATGTATTTAATAACATCTTCAAATGTGTTGATATACAGAAGTACATATGTATATAAAACAGGAAATACATTCTAATTTTCTATATCAAGGTGTTCCCATTTTTTCCCTTGATTATACCAGCTATTGTTTTATTCATCTCAATGATTTTTTAAAGGGCATTCCAGAAGATAGTTATCAACTAAATTGTTTTTATATTACTATTTCTTCCTTTTGATTTTCTTAGATTCCTTTGACTTTCTTCTAACTTGTATTGCACTTTTATATTCTTTATCTTTACATTCTCTGTTAAAAAGTAAAGTAATTATTCTGTGAATATAGTTTTGGCTGCACCTCATTTATTTTAATGTAGACATTGCTTTAATGAAATTTATGTTCATAATAGTTAATTTCAAAATAGCCTGCAAGTGGAATTTTAATATTTTCTTTAACTCAAGCTATATTAACATAATATATTTCCTTTAATTGTAAGTAGTTGGATTCTGTTTATATATTTTCATTTTAATATTCAGCCTTATTGGATTGTCACCCAGGGATGTGACCTAGACTCTCTATGATATTTTGAAAATTTGTTAAAATTTTCTTTGAAAATTATAATGTGGCCATTAAAGAAAAGATTTTGCGTAACTGAAAAACTAAAGGGTTATATTCTTTTCATTGATGAAAGATAAGATCCAAAGTTAAGGTAAAGTAGTCATCAGCATTTATAAATCCAGTAACTTAACATCAAGTTATACATACAAAGAAAAGTTGACAGCACAGATTAGCACTGGAATATTTAACCTGTCTCTCTTGTTCCCTCACAGATCAATTAGGCAAAACAATATTAAAATAATACAGAGAGGTGGATAATATAATTAATAGTATTGATTTAATCTATATCAATGTTGTACATCAAAATTACTTGCTAGACAACTTCTTATCTCATCTTTCACCTCTTATTTCATAGTCTTTGGTTTCAATAAATGAAAACCATGATTCAAACGGTAATGCTGTTTAAGGCTCCTCAATCTAATAATTATTTTAGATCATGCTCTTAACTTAATGAATAACTGTGTTTTTTCCCTAGTCAAATTACAGAATCTTTCCAAAGATCTCATTTTCTTTTTTGTTCCTATTGTTGTGGTTTTACTGTTATTAATGCTTAAGCAATCCTCCTTATTTGCTTATTATCTAACACTGTGAAACATTATCCTTCTATGTCTTCACTGTTCTTTGGGGTACTTTTCACATGTTCCTTAGAGCTCCACAGCTGAAATAATTATTAACATGTTTATTTTTTTAGCAATGTATCCAGCATCCTGAGGAATTTGGTGAGATCTAGGAAGTTCAGTAATTCTAAAAGGATATTTGTTTTTAGCAATTTTATCTATTTTGTTTCCATCTTTTGTTTGATTGCTAATGCCATCATGCTTGGGGCCATCTTTTAGATATTAGTTACTGCTTAATCCTCTTCTACTACTAATGCACTGTAGAAATTAGTCTGAAATGTTTTCTGGATCCACACCCTTCTCAAATAGGGAATATGGCTACAAATCTTCTTATATCTCCCAAAGTAATTTATCAAGTGTTTTCTGAGTCATTGCTGTACCATTTTTCTGTTGCTCTGCACTATATCTTCCAAAGTTTATGACAATGAATGATAGTCTTCTCTAGTCCTGCATAGTCAATACAAAATTCACCCAGTTTTATATTTCTTTCTGTTGCTGAGATTAGAGAGTGAGTGGGTGTCCTCGAATCACAATCCTCAATTGTTCTCAAATTCATGAGTAAAATTTGCAAGCCCATTTTTGAACAGTTGCTATGAAGCAACATTATTGATGATTTTCCTGCGAGGGTTTGAAGTCTTATTTTGTACCATTTGTCATAACATTTAGTATTACTAATTTTACTCTTCAAGTATTTTTATGTTTAAAGAACAGAATTCTATCAAAGGGCAGATGACATATTTTCTGCACTCATGCTTCTGATGGGATCTTTCTTTTCCTTTCCTGGAGGATCTTAAATAAATCTGTTTTTAATTCAAGTCTATGCTGTGTGTGTTACATGGGCTGGACATCTCACCCAGATTTATTTCTGATGTTATGCTATTTTATCTAAATGATCATCAATGCCTTTTGCAATTCTGATTACCCAGGGGATTACTTGTCTGACAAGCAAACTGCCTGCCTGCAAGGAAATTATGCTGCAAGTATGCCAATTGTCAAGATTTATTTTCTTAGAGTCTTACTATCGTGAAATGTGTCCTTTATAATGTCAACCATTATATTGTAAAATATATGTGGAATTATTGGAATATATGTTTGTATAATATCTTAATCCCTACAGCATATTCTTTTGTCAGCTCTATGTTTAATCCTATAAGCAGATAGACAACATGGGCGTATACTTCCACCAGAGCCTAAATCTGTAAACACCTTAAGTGTAAAAACAAAAATAGTGTAGTTACAATCCTAAATAAAATATAGAACTTTAACAAATACTGCAGTCAACATAGTATCTCAAGGACATAATGGTTATTTTCTTTCAGAAAATTATAAGAAATATGCTATTTTGATCTTCAAGAAGCCAAGACAATTCACAGAATTTTTTTGCTAATATTAATCTATTCCATTCTCTTTAAATTATATATATATATACTTTTAAAGAATATAACAGAATATATGTATATATTTATTATATTCCTTAAGGAAATATACACTGTTGGGGTTGAGGACAAGCCATCTTAAAATATCCCATAATGGCATAGTGATTATTTTGAATGAAAGTTACTAGAGAAGCAGCCAATGGAAAAAAAAGTCATTTTGACCCTCCTTTCTGTTCTCTGTGAAAGCAGAAAATAAATCTCTCATGCAAACGGACCTCTCCTCTACATCCTTATCACCAGAGCCAGGGGATTCAGGGCTGAGGAGCCTGTATAAAGAAACCCTGTTTTACTAATTTACTGCCTCAAGCCTAAACTCTGTTTAAATTCCTCTGTTACTACATACTCCAAAGCTAAGTTTATTTGTCCTGCCATTCTTCACGAATTTATTGTTTCTTTGTGTAAAAAAAAATAAATAAAAGCAGCCTCCTTTGTCCATCTCAGAAAGCATCACTTTTACGATCTCCAGTACATATGTATTAAATTGAGATTTTTTTCCTATTAATATGGTCCTGTGTCAATTTTATTATTAGTGCAGCTATAAGAACTCAAGAACAGTAGAAGGGCAAATTTCCCCCTCCATGAAAATACATATATTTATTATTAGTATTCCTATCATACTTTTTAAAAAGGTGCGGAATAAAACATTAACTGTCTATATTACTTACACTTTCCAAAGAGGTTAACATATAACAACTCACTAATACTAAAAATAAAAATGTGATAAATATATGTATCAGCTGGAAGTTAAAAAAAATAAATCCTGGTTGATACCTGGTTGGTAAATACAAATGGAATTATATTTCTCACTTCGTGAGAACTTTGAAAAAAGCACAGAGGTTTTACGATGTCATCCAGAAGCCAGACACTCTCTGTCTGTCTGCTTTCATTTGTTTGGAATATGCCTGTTGCTCTCACTGTGTCCTCATCAGACAGGAAGAAACTGGAAGGATCAAAATCCTGCAAACTATAGCATATGCACATCTTTTGCAGCTTTGTTTGTTTGTTTGTTTTGAGGAAGACTGGCCCTAAGCTAACATCTGTGCAAACTTAACCCCTATGACACCAGGCCGGCCCCTGCAGCTTGATTTTCTTCAAGTTCCATTGGAGTTTTCTATGAGTACTCACAGATTTGTCTCATTCTTTAAAATGGCTGCAAAGCGTGCTGTGATATGAATGTGCATTATTTAACATGTTTTATATTGTGCAACGTTTATACTGTTTCTGATCTTTAGTTAGTATGATTAATTCTTTAATGATTACACCTGCACCTTTATTTTCCTGCATATGTGTAAACATATCTGTGAGAAAATTTCCTAGAATTTGTATTGTTGTGTAAAACAGTGTTTTAACAGATTTTAAATCTTTGATAAATCGTCATCCATACTGTTTAAAGGTTCTCATTTCTCCTAATAATATATTAAAGTGCCATCATACCAGCACTAATAGATTATATTTCAACACCTTTTGATTTTTACCAATCTCATAAGTGACAAACAGTACCCTGTGTATGGCTTTGCTATTTGCCCCAGCAATAGATTCCTGTCTCTTGTTGAACAAATCCTGAGGACTTCGTTCTAGGGTGCATTAAAATTTCTCTTTCGTTATCTAAACTTCCCCTTAATCACCCTGTTTTAGCTCAGTGACTGTTCTGTTGCCAAATGTTCAACCTCTCCAGCCTAGTCCTGGGTTTGCCTTGATCCTTCCTTTCACTGCTGGGTGCCATTCTGAATCTTTATAGCAGTTCATTTCTAACTTTGGCAGTGAGAAAGTTATGTCAACATTGCCTCTTATTTTCCTCATTGAAAAAAATTTTTTTTAATTCTTGAATCTCAGTATATCATTCTACAATTATAAAATCTCTGAAACTTCCAGCCAGATTTAAATAAAATGTCAAATCAAACAAAATATTATCAACTCCAGCTGCAAGCTCATGTCCCTTCCCTCTCTGGTGCTATGCTCTGTTTGTACTGCTCTCTAATATTCATTGTCCACAGGGCTTTCTCCCTCCACTACGTTTTTAAAATGTACTCATAGACAAGAATATAACAAATTTATCCACTCTGAGACAGACACGGTAAAGGGACCTCAGTTAACAACCAATAAATAAGAAGTCAATTTGAGGGTCTGGCCCCGTGGTGCAGTGGTTAAGTTTGCGTGTTCTGCTTTGGTGGCCTGGGGTTCACTGGCTCGGATCCCGGGTGCAGACCTAGCACCGCTCATCAAGCCATGCTGTGGCGGGCATCCCACATATAAAGTAGAGGAAGATGGGCATGGATGTTAGCACAGGGCCGATCTTTCTCAGCAAAAAAGAGGAGAATTGGTGGCAGATGTTAGCTCAGTGTTAATCTTCCTCAAAAACAATTTAAAAAATAATAAAGTAAAATAAAAAAATAAAAGAATAAGTCAATTTGAGGCCTTTTTGAAGCTACTTATTAGAAATTTAGCACTTAATTTTCTTCCTTCTTTCAGTCACGCCCATTGTTAAGTCTCTGTTTCTGGAATGTACAGTATTACTGATGACAGAGTGTGGCAGAAATTCCATCATTCAGTCCAATAATACTAAAATATCAGTAAAAATGAATTCTTGTATTTTATCTGTTGTTCTCCAATATGCTTGCTTAAATTTTAATTTTGCCCTTAGTCAAATAATCACCCAATGTCACCTTCTCTGCTTCCTTAGTTTCACATTTAATATATAATCATACAGGATCTATTTGTTAATATTTTTGAAGCGCTGTCATTTTAATGAGGAAAGAAACTAACAAGAATCTGGAAGTGTTACTGAGTGAAAGGATATGACTATAACTGCCATAAAAAGCTAAAAAGGTGCAGTGTTCTGAAACTACTTGCCCAAGTTTCTTTTCTCAGAGTACAACGAGAGCACAACTCCTCTATCATAACAGGCAAAACGATTAATTGATTCAAAATAAGCAATGCATCGCTACTTCCCCTGAAACGCAGGTCTGAATTGCAAGAGAAAATCAGACCAGTGGCACCTTTCTTTGATCCAAATGATTCTGGAAGCAGACAGATATAAGGAGACACCTTTTACAGCATCATGCCCGGAAGGTTAACTACTTTTTATGCTTCAAAGTCACTCTCCCTGTCTAGAGAACATCACGCCTAAATTGGAAAGGGCACATCTTTTTGGTTTAGCTGTTGTTGTCTGATTAATAGAGGAAGTCAAGCTAGTTGTCTTTATTGTTACTGTTAACCATTTATGGTCTATCTTTCTACATTCTATACTGACAGGCAAGCAGCTCTACCTGTTGTTGGTTCTGCAGCTAGATATCTGCAGTTATTGGTTCATAAAGGTCTTATAAATTAAATGAAAGCCAGAATAAAAATTACTGGACTTTATCATGTCATACACATTCATTTGATGTACTACATATAGACAGAATTATAAAATGTTTACATGCTTCTTTATTACTCCTTTTGTGGGGCAGGGGAGAGACAGGTTGCCAGTCTTTTAATTTGGATTATGTCACAGTCAAGGAAAAAGTGAAACATTTATTGGTGTTTATAGATAGAGTTCCTTACATGTGTGTTGGAAGTTGAAGTCTCTTTGCTTCTTGATACTCTCCACATTCAGAGCTTTCCATCCTTCCACACCAGGATATCAAATCCTTCTCTTTGGATGGAGTGAAAGTGGGAGATCTTAGGTAGCTCTATTGGAGGTATTGTGGTGGCTGCTTTAATGACAGCTGCTGCTTGCACTATCAGATGAGCTTGAAAAAGATGTTCTGTTTTATTAAATGCACAGCCCTCAAAATCCTGGACATTTGTACTCATTTTGTGTTAGTTTTCCTAGTTCCAATATTCAGATGTTAGCCGAGATCCCGATGGCATTTTAACATAGTCATTGTATGCAAAGATCAAAGAAAAAACAGATGTTTTTGATGGCTACCTCACAATGGAAATTATTTAATCCTTAAATGTCCAGTAAGGGAGATTCTATGGCCTTCAGTAAGCCATAGATACATTTGTAAAAGTGTATTCACTTGCTCTTGCAGCTTAAAGATTACCACAGACTTCCCACTTTAAGACGACTACGCATTTATTAACTTACAGTTCTGAAAGTCAAAAGTCTGGCTGGGTGTAACTGGGGTCTCTGCACATGGTCACACAAGGTGTACGTCAAACTCTCGGCCATTTGGGATTCTTGTCTGGAAGCTCTGAGAAAGAATCCTCTCCAAGCTCGTTCAGGTTGTTGGTTGAATTGAGTCCCCTGAGGTTCTAGACTGAGATCCCCATCTGCTTGTTAGTCGTCAGCCGGCCATGTGCTCTCAGCTCCTCAAGGCTGCCCACATTTCTTAGCACATGGCTTGCTCTATCTTCAAAGTCAGCAATGGCACCTCAAATATTTCCAACCTCGTGCTTTGAATCTCACCTCTTCATCACCTCTCTTCTTTCATACCAGATATTATAGTCATCTCAACTCTTCCTTTTATGTCTAGAAAAATTCTACAAATGGGGTCTGTTGTATATTAGACTTGAGAGTAAATGCACCTCAATCGATCTCCCTTTGACAATTAAAACATGACAATTTTCACTGTCCACTTGTTATATGAAAAGAGATGCAGCTACGTTCTTCCTAAAGCACCTTCCAGAGCCAAATGATTCCTGGAAGATTCTGAGAGACCCTTGAGTTTCTAAGGCTGTTGACAACAAATGTCCTGCAACATTCTGCATGAATCTCATTTCTGACTTCCACAGAAGAGACCTTCCTGGGCGCTTACAGCTTTATAGTGATAAAAGATCTAGAAATAAACAAGCTGAATGTATTTTACAGGAATCCCCAGGAACAAATACATTGACTTCCAGGATAGGAATGCAGATATTTGCATTTTTACCAAGGATTCAGTACTAGTAACATTTTCAGAGATTAATTTTTGAGGGCCATTGTTCCAAATACTATAGAAACTGTTGATCTTTATTAAGAAGAATTTCTCTAAGATTCTAATTTTCATATAATTATCAGGGTTGCTTTCTACAATCACAATGTTAGGCTAAAATATATATTACCCTATTATCCTGAAAAGAATGCCATAGTTTTAAAATTGTAATGTTTTCGAAAACTTACGGAAAAAAAGAATGAGCTATGTGCTTTAAAAAATTGTACATCATAGTAAATCATCTTAGGATCTTAGCATTGATTTTTAAAGTATTTACAAACTTCCTTTAAAATTCCAGTTTATATGTAGCTATTTACATTAATGTCTGATTTTCTTCCAATGATGAAATATTTTATCTCATTTATCTTTCTTTTTTGGATAATAAAAATACAAAAGTGCACTAAAAAAAAGTGATTCTTTTCATCCTTTCACAAAATTATTTCAAACACAAATTCACTAGTCTCACTTTGGTTCCTCATTCAGGTTTAGTCAATATAAAGCTGTTAATGTAACATTGTGCAGTTTGGCATTTCCCTCCATAATATTTGAGAAGCGGATGTCTGATTCAACACTTCCTAATAGGAGGAGAGACAACTTCATTTCAGGAGCTTCATGCATATCAGAATTTTCCTGCTGAGCTATCTATTACCCTGTAAGATCATAAGTTATTTCTATATTATGTAAAATGCAGCATGCATTGAAGGTGACATATGCCATTTGGGGGTTTTATTATAGTTCACCCAACAAATTGTAAGGACAGTCAAATCAAAATGAGATTTCAGAATGCAAAACAGCATTCACGCTAGTGGCTCACCTGACGTGCTGTTCTATTATATGCTTGTCCTGTCCCATTGTAAGATGCCTCCTTAGAGGGAAGTATGAAAAGCGTCACTCAGTTTTTCTCTCACTAAATACTACCTGTACATTTGTGATTCTGTAATTTCATTTCAAGTGTCTCTTGCAAATTGAATCAAGTCCTATGAGGACAGATACTGTCATCTGCAAGAAAAATGCATAGTTAACCACAAACTATACTCTTCACATATGACTAAATATATTTTCTAATACATTCAGGTGAAAATAGATGTTTCTTCTCTATGAGGCTGGTTTTTTTTTAATGTATTTTAGGCATGCGGCTGAGAGTAAAATCTTAGCAATGTAACAGATTTGAAATGGTGCTGTCATGCAAACCCTTAAATATGACAATATATTTGCAAGTAACAGTTCTAAAAAAAAGCTTTCTCTTTTGTTCTTTAAAACACACTTTAACTCGTGTTTTGCCATCTATTATATTTGTTTAATAAAACATATATATATAATTGTACACATACAACCACTTTTTATCTATATATATCTAAATATATATGTATAATCAGTATATGCAGAATGCCATCCTATACTGGTGGAATTACAAACTAAAGAAAGAATGAGAGAATATGGTTCTTGTCCTTACGAAACCCATATCTAAATGGGGAGTAAAAGTAAACACATATTGCATTTAAAGCAACAAATCTGATTTTTCTAGGTTATCCTATCCCTTAACCACAGATGATGCTTCCAGGAGTTAGACATGCCACCAAAAAAAGGGCCAAATACCAAACACATCATTTCTCCTATAAATCTAATTCTACTCCTTGTGTTTCCATATGATTTGGAATCACAAGAACTGGAATATGGCCAGACAACCACTGTCTTAGTCACTATTTTTCTTAGGATTCATGCGATTCATTTCCCAGTGTCCCTTCTCCATCTATTGAAGGCTGTTGTTTGGGTTGCATACAAACCAACAGGAACCCATAGTCACTGAGTCTCTCTAATATCAAAGCTTAAGTCTGCAGTGTTATTTAATGGACTCAGTATTCGTGTCCAAACTAAATTTACAGGAGAAATGATGTGTTTGGTATTTGGCCCTCTTTTTGGTGGCGTGTCTAACTCCTAGAGCCATCATCTGTGATTAAGGGATAGGATAACCTAGACACATCATATCCTACCTGGTCAACTCCTTCAGCGCGTAGTATGTGTTAATTTCTCTCAAAAGAGGTTGTATATAAGAAAACAATGTCTGGCTTTGATACTGCAAATAGTCACTTGGAGGAAATATAGAATGAGCTTACTTAAATGAGTCTTGAGGTGAGGTGTAAGGGAAAGACAGTCTGTTTTTCTGTGTAGGGAGAATGCCCATTGTTTGATGATTTGTAAGTTGATCTATTTAAAAACACATGTGTGTGGTACTGAGTAGGCTAAACTAACTGAAGCCATGAGAATAAAATATTCTCTGTGACAAAAGAAAGTGAAAGTATCTTAGGAGTAACGCTCCTGTATCTCAGGAATTTGAGTTATATCAGAGCATTGGAAGCCAATGATAAAAGAAAAAAAAAATAGAGTATACAGAAAATGCATTGCTGAAGAGTGGGTTTTGATTTGTTTTTGTTTCGTTTTTGATTGCTTGTTTGTAGTAGTTTCAGAAAAAGATAAAAGAGAAGGAAGCAAAAATAGAATATAATTTGCAATAAGAGAATTAGGGCAAGCTAAGTAATGTTATGGCATTTCTCCTTTGCACAATAACACATTTTAGTACCTTGATCACCTAACTATTTTAGAAGGATTCCAGTTGTACGAGTAAAATAACCCCAATCTTGATATTACATTTTATTATAATGTTTAAGTAATTTTGATTATTACTTTTGCTTCAGTTAACTTCAGTTATTATTACTTTTGTTTCGGTTGATCTCAGTTAGCTGAAATAATTTTGACCACGAGTTGATCGTATTTGAAATAAACATGGCTGGACCACTCCAATCATCAGGTCTATAATGTAATAGCTACTTCGAATATTATGTTACAGAACAACTCTCCTCACCTGTCAGTAACCTCCTGCTCTCATCTGTCTGTTTATTTATGCAATAGACATTTGCCACAACCCAAAGTACTCTACATTTACAAAAGGCAAGTGGAGCAGAATCTCAAAGAACTTCACGTCAATCTGTTGTAATCACCAGAAGGAATGCTTGACAAGTACATGTTTGTTCAAATGCACTCTTACCTTTATGCCTTGGCTAATATCTTGCAGATCAAAAGGAGCCTTGATTCAGCAGAGGTCTGTGATTAATTCACCATCTATGGGAGGACAAGAGAACATCCATCTTTGTTTTAATACAACACTCCTTCCAATGAGTATGCCTTGAGTTCATTCTCATTTCTCATCCTTGAAAAGATCCAGATAACAAAATGTTATTATTCTGAGCATATTTTTTAAAAATTCCATAATTCTGAAGCTTTAAATATTATGATACAATAGATATTTTGATATTTAGGGAGGAAAAACTGGAAATAAAAATCTGGGTACTAGGTAAAATAGTGGAAATAAAAATAAAAAAAATACTAGAAATATATCAGAGTTATTTCCTGGGCTCCTT
Source organism: Equus caballus (assembly GCF_041296265.1). NCBI lineage: Eukaryota > Metazoa > Chordata > Mammalia > Perissodactyla > Equidae > Equus > Equus caballus. The sequence goes on along the minus strand of NC_091685.1, from coordinate 103,430,271 downwards.
TCAAAAGATTTGATTTTAGAAAACATTAGTTTGAAGAGAAAGGCAAAAATAAGGGTGAAAACTTTGCCCACTATTGAAACATCTAATTGTAACCTCTAAGAGAATTTAACAATGTATGGATGATTCAGTCTTTTATATCTTCCTACTCAAGTTCCAATGAGGAAAATAAGAACACAACAATTTTTGTCAATATAAAAACTATTAATAATACTAGCCCTTCTGTAACTGGGCTGGCCCAATGGCACAGTGGTTAAGTTTATGTACTCTGCTTCGGCGGCCTGGGGTTTGCAGGTTTGGATCCCAGGCACAGACCTAGTACCATTCATCAAGCCGCACTATGGTGGCATCCCACATTAAATAGAGGAAGATTGGCAACAAGTGTTAGCTCAGGGCCAATCTTCCTAAAAAGGAAAAAGCCTTTGATACGTGGGTGCATTTACAGTCACGTGTCCCTTAACAATGGGGACTTATTCTGAGAAATGTGAGGTTAGGCAATTTCATCATTGTGGGAACATCATAGGGTGTACAAACCTAGATGGTATAGCCTACTACACACCTAGACTATATGATACTAATCTTATGAGACTACCATCATATTCTGTCATTGACTGAAGAATCATTATGCCGTGCATGATTGTATTTATAGAGGCCCACAAAACTCTTAAGTCCTCTATATCTTATAATGATCTGGAAAAAAGGTTTCAATGAAAATCAGGATGAGTAACTTCTAAGTCTATCTTGAATTAAGAATGAGAATCAAGGGGTCGGCCCCGTGACTGAGTGGTTAAATTCATGTACTCCACTTCTGTGGCCCAGGGTTTCACCGGTTTGGATCCCAGGCATGGACTTGGCACTGCTCATCAGGCCTTTCTGAGGCGGCATCCCACATAAAAAAAACAGAGGCACTCACAACTAGAATATACAACTATGTACTGAGGGGCTGCAGGGAGGAGAAGAAGAAAAAGAAAAGAATAAGAAACAAGCAGAGAAAGTAGGAAAATATCTAAATTCCCAAATGCAACAAATCACAGTTGAATACTTGCTAGAATTTGAGAATTTGACTATTAGCTGAAATTAAGAATAGTCATATGCTTTATCCATTTGCAAGCACTGTCTCTCCATAGAGCTCTTATTATTCCAGAAGACATAGAGAAATAAGTAAAAGGATATGCACTCCAAAGAAAAGACTATAAAAATGATTAATGACTTCATTCACAAAATCATTTTAAAAAGATATCAGGACTCCTATATGAGGCATCATGGTGGATTAATGTACTAAAGGAGCCACTTCATTGAGGGGAAAATAAACTAAAAACTGGAAAGAAGTAATAAAAATGTTTAAATGAATCACTGACCAAGGAATATGGGATCCCAGAGGCCAAGATTAAAGTGAAAGTAAGAAGCCTTTTTAGTAAGCACATACCCTAAGCATCTTCTCCCTTAGCTTAACAGGGAGAGACTTATTAACTTGAGTCTTTCTTTTGATGACTGCATAGGTGTAGAGACAGGAGCTAAAGTTTAAGTCCTTCTCCAGGGATGAGGAGTCTGATGAAACACTCCTCCATTAAGCCTATCTGAAATGAGAACACTTGCAGTGTAAAGGTGAACAAGAAGATATGATCCTGCTCCACAGACTCAGCAAGAAAATTTTACGGTATCGAATTTGTGGCTAGTGTAAAACACACACACACACACAAATACACACACACACACACTCACTCTTGAATATTCATAAGCACAATCCAGGCATTATGTGAAATTCAACAGAACATTCACACCACTTGAGTGGTTTAAGTCATAGTATTCAAACCATAGTGATCTGAGATAAACACTTGCCCCACTGATTGCAAGAAGCAAATGCAAATCCTGTGAGAAGAGCACAGCTTCTGTGCAAGCCTTAAAAATTTCCCAAAGAAAAATGTCAAGAACATGGACTCCTCGTCAAAATTCTCAGAACAGTGAATCCTGAAAGTGATATTGCAGAAGAAAGCAGATATCAGAATCAGATCAGTATTGATTTCAGATATTAGATTTATCACAAACAGAATATAAAATATTTACTATATATTATGTTCTAAGAAGTAAAAGAAAATACGAACTAGAAACGAAAATTATACAAAATGACAAACAGATTTGAAAAAATCAAATATAATATCTAGAAATGAAATGTTTAGTTACGCAACTAGGAAGAATTAGTGGACTACTTGTACAGAATTAGTGGATTATCTAGTTTAATTCACTTAAGTGGAAGATCTAAAGGGGGCTTCTACTAACAATAATAAATGGTGAGGAATTTAACAGCAACCATTCACCTTATACATTTACAAGCATGGGCTACTTTTATTCTAGAAGAGAGAAAAAAATAAAGGAAACAGAATATTCATATGAATTTCAAAGTATAGATTTTAAGAGAAAATGGTTAGTTACTATAACTACATTAATTTAAAATAAATCTGAAGAAAGTATCTACAATATAGCATACATTAAAAAAAGATGAAAATGTGACATACAACTTAAGAAACATGGAAGAGAAAAGGAAATGATCTGATGTATGTTTACTTAGAGTTCTAAAGGGTGATAATTAGATTACAGAAAGAACGAAGAGGAGGCAATGTCTAAAGAGGTAATGTTTGTGAATTTTCTAAAAAACATCAAATCTCACACTTTGGAGACCTGAACTTTTAATAAAGATAAAGAAAACACAAACACATTTATAATAACTATTTTTTTAAGATTTTATTTTTTTTCCTTTTTCTCCCCAAGGCCACCCAGTACATAGTTGTATATTCTTTGTTGTGGGTCTTTGTAGTTGTGGCATGTGGGACGCCGCCTCAGCATGGTTTCATGAGCAGTGCCACGTCTGCGCCCAGCATTCGAACCGTCAAAACACTGGGCCGTCTGCAGCGGAGCGCGCGAACTTAACCACTGGGCCACAGGGCCAGCCCCACATTTATAATAATTTTGACAAAGCTTCAGAACACCAAAAAGAGAGTAAAGGAGAGAGGGAGAGGGAGAGAGAGACTAAGATATCAGGAAAGAAATAACATTGCAACTAAAGTGAAATGATCATGAGAGTGAAGGTTGACATCTCAATGACATCTATGATAGGCAGAAGACACTGAAGTAAGACTTTTAAATTAGTGACAGAAATAACCATAGATTTTGAATTATCAACCCAGAGAACTTTCAAGATAAGGGTAAAACAAGATATTATCAGACAAACTAAACCCAAAGAAATTACCTCTATTAAAGGGAATTCTAAAGACTGTATTTCAAGAAGGTAAGCAGTCACAGTAGAAAGGTCAATGTGGCAACATTATTAGAATTAATTAATGCTAAAAAAGGAGTGAGATACAAGAAAAACATAAACAAATTAAATCTTTACCACCGGGCAACCAAAAATTATTGCAATGTGAAATAAGAGATTATATTGACAGTAGCCCATGAAATATATATTTTCTAGGCATATATGATTAAACATAAAATTTTAATAGGAAACTGATAGAAAAATTTACTGAAAAATACATAAGGAAATTCGAATATGGTGCAAATATCGTTTTCTAGAAATAAAATAATCAACATCAAAATGATCTATATCTTTTACAAATTAATCTGGTTTAATTTTTTGGGAATTGAACCAATAGATTGATTCTAAATTTATCCAGATAAAAACTTGGAAAATTCTAATACTTTTAAAAAAAAGAATTATAGTAGAGGATCTTCTTAAGGGAAAATTAAAGTATATTAAAATATATAAAAATTAAAAGTTTTTATTGGAACAGTATGTTTGATATGAAGCCTAAATAAACACACATTTTGCATATGTGTGTATACACATGTATGCATACATAACCACACATGTATATACATATACATACATGTTTGATAACATTGATATAAAAATACTAGCTATAGTCATGTATTATACATGTATAAGTTATATAACATGTGCTATACATCTATACTATTAAAAACATAGTGTAATATATAAATAGCCCAAAATAGAAATTATCTAAATATATTATCTAAAAATAGTGTATTTTATTTTTTATCTATTATAAATTAAGTATCATACAGTATTAATTCTACAATGCACCTTACATAATTAATATATTATATTATATACTAGAAATTGAACGTCATGCTATAGTTTATTACCTATACTATATATATATACTATAGTATATTTACATATTATATCATTTTGTATAAATACATACAATGTACAACAGGTAATAGCCCAGGAAGAATTACTAATTTATAAAATAAATTCAAAGCATATAAGTTGGCAGAGGTAAAAAGGGCATAAATCTAAACTTTCCAATTTATACTTTTAAAAAATACAGTGAAGTACAGGACTCATAAAACTAAAAATAAATAAGTAGGCAAACAGATAAATAAAGCTCATGCTCTTAGCAAAACAAGAAGAGAGAGAATGTCCAAATTTAAAATTACCTGTAAGTAGAAAGCTAACCATCAAATTCCAAAGAAGGCTGTTCTATTTCACACCCCAACCCCTGCCTTCTCAGACAGCCAGTGCAGTTTGTGAAACAAAATGAAACAAATCCAAAACAAACAAACAAAAATCTATGCAGAAAGGGAAAGAAGGGAATTACTCAAAATCCTAAAATCAATCTAAACCATAGCCAGGAAAAGAATCTAGGTGAAAATACAGAGAAGGTGTGCTGGGAGATCAGAGAACCGAGTAAAGGGGAAAAACTCAAAAATAAGCATCAGACATGAGGTAGTAGCTTTGGAAAAGTGAAGCTTCAAGCAGAGAAAAATGTTAAATGCAAGGAAGGGGCAACCATTGGAAACTGTATGATGAAAAACAAAAGAAACAAGAGAGGAAATTTTTTTTCTTTTGTTTGAGGAAGATTGTCCCTGAGCTAACATCTCTGCCAATCTTTCTCTATTTTGTATGTGGGATGCTGCCACAACATCGCTTAATGAGTGATGTCTAAGTCCCTGATGGAACCCTGGGCCAACGAAGTGGAGCCAACAAAGTGGAGTGTTAACTTAACCACTATGCTACCAGGCTGGCCCCAGGAGGAGAGATTTTTAAGTCCTTAAACAGAAGATATCAAAGACTTGAAATACATGAAATAACCACTTCCCCCAAAAAGGCATTCAGTGCCTGAATCACACTTTTTCACTGTAAAGGAGAGTATTCGTGAATTTGAAATCTTGTATTCACTCCACACCACCAACCACGTCGAAAGTACAAGCAGCTAGTATACAAAACAATTACAAAAAGAAGAGTGAAAACGAGAGCCCAGGCGGTTCAGCTAAGGAAACTGCCTCTCCCCACGTGCTCACCCTGAGAAAGTACGCTGAGCAGAAGAAAGTTATAGAAACACTTCAAACTTAAATTCCCTGAAACAAGTATTTGGGACCAAAGAAAAAAGACTGAGTCAAAACTTCAAATAGAATGGGCAAAAATGATCAACTAAATGAAGATTGATCGACATTAAAAAAATAAATGGAAAACAAAAAATGATACTAGTAATACAGACTAAATAACAAGCTGGCAGAGAGCTAACAGATTTAAATAAAAACGAAATCAGAGGAAGAAAAGGAGGAAAACAATAAAGATAATGAAAATGTGATAAAGAAAGAAATAAAAAGGGCCAGAGAATAATTGATGGAAATGAAAGACAAACTAAGATAATCAAATGTACGTATAAATGGACTTCCTGAAGAAAAACAAAAAGCAATGGGATTTGCTGCAAATACAAAATAATTTTAATCAACGTACTTGTAGATTCCAATATATACATAATGTTCCATAGGGAATAAATAATAATTGACCTGCGATGGTCAATCTCATGATGGATCCTAAGAAAACAATTATATTTTAAAACTAAGGAATAAACACTGAGGGCTTCCAGGAGGAAAGATCACATAATGTATGTGTGTAGTAGAATTAGGGTGGCATCCAGATTCTCAAAATCAACACATAAAGCAAATAAAAATTTTTCAAAACTCTGAAGACCTTTTATCATAGGATCTTATATCCAGTGAAGCTGTCCTTCCTTTTTCAAACCTATAGAAAAAGTTGTAAATCTCAAAGAGCTTGGGATATTTTACATCAGAGAACTTATTCATTAAGATCTACTACAAGAACAATCTCTTCTAAACCAACAATGACTGGGGAAATGAACAAAAGAACTAATGAAAATAAGTAAAATCCACATGTAGGGGGAAAAACTAAAATGGAGTACAAATGAAACAAATGGATTGCAGTATTTCAGTAGAAAAATAACCACACTGAAGAGGAACAGAAAGAAAGAAATTAACTCATGAACACAGTATTTGGACTCTATGCCCTAACACTAGAGAAGAAAAGATCTTTAAACAAACATTGAAACATAGTTGGAAGGCTTCCTTTTTGCAAAAGTATAGGTTAGCAACACTGAAAGTAATTTCTCTGCATTTTAGGATAAAACAGGTAAGTAAGTATGTTGTGGATGATGGAAACGTTTCCATTGTCTGAAAGGCAACAAATACGGAAAGAGGAAGAGGAGAATAAATCCTGTTGTGTTGAATTGGAATTTAAGGTATCTAAATTTACGGTTTTAAGGGGGGAGAGGAGTAATCTAACTCTTTTTTATGAATTTCAACATGTAAATCTTAACAGAAGCAATTAATTGGTCAAAAGATATATTCTATATAAAAATATTTATGTTCTATAAGCAGAAACAATAACCAAGTGAGTAACAGCCTCAGGTTAATGACAGAAAACCAGGTCATATACACATATATAAATACCATTGCTGGTCTGAAAAGCATTTCCAATTTCTATGCCTAATTTATCCCACTCCTCTTTATTAGAATCTTGCAAGTTGTCACTTTGACAGTTGTCATATTTCTTTTTTCTTTTCTTTCTCCCCAAAGCCCTAGTACCTAGTTGTGGGTCCTTCTAGTTCTCTCAGCTGAGACACTGCCTCAGCATGGCTTGGTGAGCAGTGCTAGGTCTGCGCCCAGGATCTGAACCGGCAAACCTGAGCCTCTGAAGCAGATCTTGTGAATTTAACCACTACGCCACTAGACCAGACCCTGTCATATTTCTTCTTTAAAAAAACTGTCAATACTTGAGAAATCATTAGTGGAAATTTGTGGCTTGCAGGCAAAAAACCTATTAAGAAATTTTTCAAATATTGTTAAAAGAAATCAATATCATCTTCCAATGGTATCATCTTTCAAATATTCCACATATATTTCTATCTAAATGTACTATTACAACCAATGTTTTGCTAATTGGTGGAATTTAGAGTAAGTTTATGTCAAAATGCTTTATCTTGTTGCACCTGTTTTTAAAGAACTTCATTGCTTGGTGTGACATCACACAAGGTAATAAACAAAACACAACCCAATATGATATACACAGGTGATGTATTTCTAAGGTACCTAGGCAGCAATAAAACTGTGATTTTAACAAAAAGCTCCTCTTTTGCTGATTATTAGGATAAACACTTTAAAGAGATTTTGTTCAGATTATTTTGCTTTTAAAAATTATCTCCAACTGGATGCACCTTTTTTTTTTTAAGCTAGAGGGAAGCACGAGCTTGCTTGAACATGACTCAGAAATAAGTATTCATTGATCAGTATAAAACTGTGAAATAGTTTTCAAATGGCAAAACAGCATGACTATATCATTGGTCATCAAAGAATAAGTTAGCATTAACTTTGTCTTTTAGTAGATTATATAGAATGATTAGAAAGACTTAGGCAGTCTGGAAATATGTGTGTGTTTGTGTGTGTGTGTAAACATTGGGTTTGAAAATAATGACTTTATTTAATGTTATTTAGCAAGACAATTCCCCATATAGAACAATTGGTTATAATTTTTATCAGGTAGTGGCAAGGTATTTACTATTACCTATTTAATGCACACATTCAACGGTGCTCTTCAGAATCCATCCCATATTTATGTTTTGTTTTAACAGGACACAATGCCACAATTGCATTAGCAGTTAATCGAATGCATGCAAACTTTAAATAATAGGTAGGATTACTTAAAATCAGCTTTTCACAGTTTCAGCTGACATATATCTAGACAATTTAAGGTGGAAAATTGAACAAATAAATAGCAACTGGATCAATTAACATAACTATTCCAGAAATTTTGCTTCTTATTCACCTTCCAAAGTCTTTCTTATTCAATATAAGTCAAATTATTTCCCTGTATTAACCGTTGTTTCTTTGCTTAAAGAACCTAAGCATGCAATATACTATGAATATAAGCCTTTCATGGAAAAATTAACACTAATTTATTATTGAAATATAATAAATGACACCCTACACGTTGTCTGATTTGAGAAAAATAATTAATTTTGATTGTCAATCAAACGTTCCAGGGTAGCAAGTACATGGTGACCCAGAATATTGCTGTCTATAGGTATTTAATTAGGATTATCTAATGGCAATATTTTGCGCATTTTTATTGCCACAACATACCGAGGACTATGAGTCTTCTCTTTACCCCTGAAAATAGGCAGTGTGTAATGGGAACACATAGCCAGATTATCTAGAATAATCTTCCTTACTTCAAGTTGACTTTCTTAAAATCAACTGATTATAGACTTCAATCACATCTAGAAAGTACCTTTAAAGCAACACCTATCTTAGAGTTTGACTGAATAACTGGAAAGTGTAGTCTAGAGTGTTGTAGTTTACATATCAAACATTCTATCATAATATCTACAAAAAAAAGATTGATAGCAAATTTATAAGAAGTTTAGGAAAATCAAAAGGTTTAAATAAGTGTGTGCGTGTGTGTATTCATGAATTAGTGGCCTTTTTTGGCAATTGAGAACCTCAAACATTTGTATTCAAATTCAATACTTATTTTGTATATTTTGAATTTTTAAAAAAGTAGCACAATAGAAAATGATGCCAAGTTTTGTTTATATTGTATTTTACTGTGATAAAAAATGTAAGTAAAATATAGTGAGGCTTATTTGAATAAACATCTTAATCTCAATACGAATGGGGTAAATCTCTTTACCTCTTTACCTCAAACTTCCTTGTTTTCAGTTTCCTTTGTACTCTGGATCCATGAGCTACATTGTTGCATTGCCCTCATTGCCTCTTCTGGTTACTCAACCAATAGGCTCATGGTTACATGTCATTATCATACTCATTCTTGGGTTAGCACTCTTTTTTGTCACTGCTTTTTTCTGGTATAAATTTCTTCCTCTTACCTTTTCTACTCATCCCTTATCCATATCAATTTCATAGTGTTCTCCTATGTTATCCAATGCTTCTAAAATATACTAATTTCTCTCAACAGAGTAAGTCTTGATTTATAGCTTAATACTTTCTTGCATTCTAAGTACTTCCTATATACTATTTTTATCCATTAAAAAAGTTATGTTTCCTTTCTTAGATTCTATGTTACAGAGTATTTCAAAAAATCATTCAATCTTGTAGACATAGCACCCTGCCTGAGACTAAAGAAATATCAAGTACTAGTGAAGGCAATTGAGCAGAACTATATTAATTATATATGACTAGTTTGTCTACCTTCTAATCTGAAAATAGGTAACTGCAATTTTCCTTTGCCAGAGGGTTTCTCACATTTTAGTTAAAGCCTACAGTAACCACTTCTATGAGGCTGAAAATTCATCTGTCTGCCGAATTTTGGCTTATAATTTCCAAATAGATTAGCTTGTTTATTCACTAGACTGAGGAATTATAAACTATTAACATTCAGTAGTCATAAAATGTGCTAATTTATAAGGTAAAATGTTTTTCTATTCTTAAAATTTCCTTAAAATTTTTGTCGCTCAGTTTTGCTTTTGCAAGTAGAAGTAATAGAAGTTTTAAATTAGAAATTATCCTCAAGTAAGTCAATGATTAAAAATTCTTGGAGTAATTATTTCTATTGTGTATACTGAGTGTTCCTTTTATGAAAATGTTGTATGGATGAGAATTAATATTCCAGCAGATTTTTAGTTACGTTATATGAATAGTGAGTGTACCTTCTCCTCCTTTATTCTATTCCTCCACAAATTAATCTATTTTACAATGAGGAAGATCTAATGAAAATATTTAAAATAGATAAATTAATCCTAATTATCAAGATTGTACTGATTTCTTTTCTGCCAACATTTTTTACCCTTCTCTCTCCTGTGATAGAACACTTTGGATAATAAGCAAAATTGGTAAATATTAAAAGCTATTTTAGGTATTTTCAAGTTCCTTTTAGCTTTCAGTTACACTTTAATGTGCTTTTGGATTATATTGTCTTGTTCTTAATATATGTAATCCATGTCCGTATTAACAGGATACTTGATCAAATTTAGGATAAATAGTATTACCACCCAGTTACATGAAGACAGCTGCTAAATCAGCTTACAATTACTGCTTTTTTCTTTCATCTGAGAAACTGGCACTAATCCAGAGATGCTAAGCATCATAATAGCAGTGACTTTAATTAAATTTAGTATATTGATTCTGCCAAAGTTAGTTCTTGAATTTTGATTCATAGGCATTAAAGAGAAATATACAGAATTACACAAGCATTTGATCTGGCTTTCTCTGATGTTATTAAAAAAAAAAAACCCAGAATGTAGCCCTCCTAAAACAAATATCTGAGTTCTAATATCTAATGAATGAAATCTATTTAACAAGTTCCAAAATCTTTTCAAGTAAAGCGTGTATCTCTTAAATATGCATCTAGAAATACTTACAAATACACACACAGATGTAATAATTACTTTCTGAAACATATGCCTTTTTATTCCCTCTTAGTTTCTCCATTCTAATTATTTTTAATATTCATAAACTAATTGTAGTCTCATACAATTCAGAACATTGATCTTGGTCTGTCTTTATTTTCCCATCTCTTTCAAATTTCTCATTCTCTGTTACCTGCCCATCATCTATGGGTCCTTCAAGATCTGAGATAATGTCACTAATTCAGAAATGTCTTCCCAAATCTCTTCCAGGTACGTGATGTTGTAAAATTCTTTATGTCTCTGTGTAGCCCCTAGTCACAAATATATTTAGCTGTTTAATGTTATCTTCTTTGTTATAGTTCAAGCTCCAACAAGACAAAAGAATTAATACATTAGATAATACAATAGATAATACGTTAACTAATTATTATTAGTTAACGATAATTAACTAATGTATTATCAGATCTAGCACAGTGCCTTGCACATTATAATTGCCCCAAAAAATGTGCTGCATGATGAGGTGATGAATAATTTTCAAGAATTTTTTTTAATCTTTGGGCATCTTAAAATATCTATCTGGATATTCCTCAAATATAAAATACACAGTATGACTCATTCCTCACAAACTTGTTTGACCCTTAACATCCTCCCCTGCCAGTTAGCTAAGTAACTTTTTTAATTGAAGTGAAATTCATAGCACAAAATTAACCATTTTAAAGTGTAAACTTCAGTGGCATTTAGCACATTCACAGCAACCATCACATCTATCAAGTTCCAAACATTTTCAGCTCCCAAAAGAAAACTCAGTGTCTATTAAACAATGACTTCGCATTCCTCCCCACCTCCCCCAAGCCCCTGGAAACCACCCATGTGCTTTCACTCTCTATAAGTGTATCTGTTTTGAATATTTCATATAAATGGAATAATACAGCATGTGACTTTTGTGTCTGGCTTTTTTTCACTTAGCATAATGTTTTTGAGGTGCATCCATGTTACAATCTGTATCAATACTTCATTGTTTTTTATGGGTGAATAAATTCCATTACATGTTCATACCACATTTTCTTTATCCATTCATTCATTCATTCATAGGCATTTGATTTGTTTCCACCTTTTGGATATTGTGAAAAGCGCTGTTATGACCATTTGCATACACATATTTGTTTGAATTCCTGTATGTACATACCAAAGAGTGGAATTGTTGACCTATATGGTATTCCGTGCTTAACTTTTTTAGTGTGAGGCAATTGGCCCACAGTTAACATCTGTTGGCAATCCTCCTCTTTTTGCTTGAGGAATATTGTCACTGAGCTAATATTTGTGTCAATCATCCTCTATTTTGTATGTTGGACACCACCATAGCATAGCTTGATGAGCAGTGTGTAAGTCTGAGCCCGGGATCTGAACATGTGAACCCTGGGGCACAGAAGCAGAGCACACGAACTTAAACCCCTCCACCACTGGGCTGGCCCTCTATGCTTAACTTTTGAAGAATTGTCAAACTGTTTTTCCACGGTGGCAGTATCATTTTATGTTCCCACCAGCAATGTGCAATTCTTCATATCTCTTCTAGTTCTTGGTATTTTCCCTTTTATAAAAAAATTATAACCATCCTAGTGAATATAAACAAGTATCTCATTGTGGTTTTAATTTGCATTTCACCAGTAACTAATAATGTTGAGCATCTTTTCATTTTCCTGCTGTCCATTTGCATATCTTTAGATAAATGTCTATTCAAATTCTTTGCCCATTTCTTAATTGGGTTGCTTGTCTTTTTGCTGTTGAGTTAATATAGTCCTTATATTGTTTGGATACTAGACCCTTATCAGATATATGATTTGCAAATATTCTTTTCTATCTTGTAGGTTGTCTTGCACATTCTCAATAATGTCCTTTGACACACAAAAGTTATTAATTTTGATAAAGTCTATTTACATTTTTTTAATGTTATTGTTTGTACTCTTGGTGTCATATTAAAGAATCCATTTCAAAACCCAAAGTTATGATGATTTACTTCTATATATTTTTCTAAGGGTTTTATGGTTTTGCTTCTTATATTTAGATTGTTGACTCATTTTCAGTTAATTTTTATATGTGGTATGAGGTAAGGGCTCAACTTTGTTCTCTTGCAGGTAGATATTCACCTGTCCTGTCATTACTTATTGAAGAAACTGTTCTTTTCCCATTGAATAATCTTGGCACCATTGTTGAAAATCAATTAGCCATAGACATATGGACTTACTTCTGGACTCACTCTCAATTCGAATCTATATGTCTAATCTTAAAGCAGTACCATGCTGTTTTTGATTCTTGAAGCTTTGTAGTAAATTCGGTATCGGGAAGTGTGAGTCCTCCAATTTTATTCTTCTTTTTCAAAATTGGCTGTTCAGGATCCCTTGAAAGTTTATATGAATTTTAGGATTGGCTTTTTCTCTACACATTTACCAGGATATTAAAAGTAAAATAATTAATAATAAAATATATTGGGAAAGACATAGACCACGGGGAGTCTTTGTTAGGACAGCAAATTACACAACCACTTTGGAAAGCTACCTGGTCTTAGCTACAAAATGTGAACATATGCACATAACATAGCTCAACAATTAGCAATAAAACCACTGTGCTATCTATACATAAATAATAACAAAAATGAGTCAATAATGTACACAGTGGCATTATTCTGGATAGGCAAAAGATGGAAAAACTTTGACGGTCAATCAATAATAGAGTAGATACATACATTGCAATATAGGGACAAAGTGAAATAATAGATAGCAATGAAAATAAATAAATGCTAGACTCAACAAGGATAAACGTGAAAAGCACAAAGCTGCGTGAAAAAAGCCTGGCACACACACAACACACACTGTATGATTTCATTTACATCAAGTTAAAACCATATTAATAATATCGATTGTGCCAAAAATCAGTATAGTGGCTACTTTTGGGGAGGGGTAAAGAGCTAACAGTCCAGAAGGGGCATAAGAGAGCTTCTGGTGTGTTGACTGGTCATTTCTTTTTGTGATGGTTACAGGAGTGTGCTCAATATATGATAATGAATTGAGCTGTATGCTTGATAGTTGTATGTGTTTTGTACGTTCCTGTTTAACAAATAAATGCATTTTCATATATAAATTGTATATTTTAACATATAATTTAGTAACTACACCCTACACGCTCCCTCTCCTTACCAAAAAAAATAATTTCCTTTTACCACGTCACGTCTGGCTCCATCTAGATCCCCAGTCACCATTCTCTTCCCATAGCCTTCCAGGAGGTATTTAATCCTCTTCCATTGTATAATCATTTTCATATTTGAAAATAGCTTATGTGTGCCTCTGAGTCTCTTTTTAAAGTGAAAATTTGTTGTGTCCATTAATCACGGCATCTGAAATATTTTAACCGTCTCACAATTCCGTAGCTCTGTTCTGAACATATTTTGTCCTTTTTATCTATAAATTTAAGTTAAATGATGTTGTCAAATTCTGAAGCCAAATTTGAAGCCAATTCAAATTTTGAAACGTATGCAATTAAGAGTAGATTTAAGATGATCAGAAAAAAACCCCTCAGTTCTAGATTGCAGGCTATCAACAATACAACATATTACAACTTTTTGTTGATATTTTTTAATATTCTACGTGTTTACTTAGCAACAATAAAATAGTTAATTTATGTATGCATGTTTTTGGTATGTAAAACATTCTAAGCTGCATCTCCAAAACACCATACATATGAAGCTTAGTGTTTTGTTTTTTTAGAGGAAGATTAGCCCTGAGCTAACATCTGCTGCCAATCCTCTTCTTTTTGCTGAGGAAGACTGGCCCTGAGCTAACATCCATACCCATCTTCCTCTGCTTTATATGTGGGATGCCTACCACAGCATGGCTTGCCAGTCGGTGCCATGTCCACACCTGGGATCATGAACCGGCGAACCCCGTGCTGCCAGAGTGGAATGTGTGAACTTACCTCCTGGGCCACTGGGCCAGCCACTAGAGTTTAGTTTTTGAAATCATGATAAATAACACTGTTTTGCATGTTAACGTTAGGAATTGTGTTCAGCTACTAGAAAACTACATGGGGTGAATGGTACCTTAAATAAATTATGAGTATATATTTTTCTTTCACAGATTGATAAGTCCAAAGTTTGGTAATTGAGATCTGGATGACAGCTCCACAGTGGTATGAGAGATTTGGGTTCTCTTTTGCTGCTGCAATTTCTTTAACATCCTTTGAGGTTCTAGTCTCAAGTTTGCCTTGGGGTAAAAAGGTAGCCGCTGAAGGTACTGCCATCGTATCCATGTCTTAGGCAGGATTAAGAAATTGAAAAGTATATAAGGGCTCAATTTAGCTGAGTCAGCAACCCTTCTGACAGATTTCTCTGTGAAGTAGCCCCCAAAGTCTAGTTGTCCAGATGTTCATACCATTGTCAGCCCTCTCTGCAAGATAAAATATAAAATGCTGTCAATTGTTTCTCCAACACAGTCTGTTTTATTATGGAAGAAAGAGAAAGTAGATATTGCTTGGGCAAGTAGTAATCTCTTATGCGAGATTCTGAATTTGTCATCTTAAATGTTCGCTATTCCTGCACTCACAAGTTTAGGACCCCAATTCCTGCTTCTAGTAACAGTTTTTTGTGAAAATATTGAACAGGAGAAGGCTAAGGAAAATTACTTATTAAGTAACACTAGAAACGTATATACTTGCTTGCTCCAACTCACTAAGCAGCCATCACTCAATTAATGATTACACAATTTACACAGCATCCTGTTAATATTTATATTTTCCCAAAGGCCAAGGTCAGGGGTGTGTATAGTGTATGTTATTATTAGTGATACTGGAAGGGTATATACCAAGTAAAATACTGGATGTGATGCTGGAAAAGAATATGTGCGTTGGACTTAGCGCAATGGACACAGAAAGAGAAGCATATGCAGACAACTAAGAGGTCCCGTGCTAAGAATGCTTTAAAAAATGTCACTTTTTGTGTGATATCAAATATATTTTCTGTAAAGTGATTCTGTAATGAACACCTGCTCTTCACCAAACAGCATTTTTAAACTAAGTGCTTTGGCAGGTGAGCGTCTAAGGAGAGATTTACCAGCATACAGCACATTAAAGGACATTATTAGTTAATTAGTTATTTTAAAAGGACATCCTAGTTTGACTTGATTTCCCATAACATTATTTCCTTAAAATTATCTTAATGTGAGATTAATTCCCCAAACCCCGTTTAACTAATTTTGCTTACGTATTTCACCAATTTGTCCCGTTACAAGTAAAGACACTTTTGATTAGGGTAACTGCAGTGTCTGACTTTGCAAACTTTGATAAATGAGTGCGTTAGATATACCCCACAGCTAATGAGATTCCACACCTCAGTTTGGATGACATCGAATATGCCACAGATTGTTTATTTTCCTAAGCATAATTACTAAGAGAAAAAGCCCTTATATGTGATTATGGTGATAAAAAATGCATATCTTCATTGATAGCATAATTACTAAGAGAAAAAGCCCTTATATGTGATTATGGTGATAAAAAATGCATATCTTCATTGATATTTAATAGACAATTTTCTTAAAACAACACTGTGGGAGCGCATCTTTTTGATGCAACAGATGCTGAATTTACACAAAATAGAAATAAAACCAGGATTCTATACTTGGAATACCCATCTAATTTTAAGGATGAGGATTTTTCAGTAGCAGATGGCATTTCACACCGTCTTATGAAATAGAAAAAAAAGTTTGCCTTTACACTGTAAATTAACAGATTGGTTACACCTATGTGCATATGGATTAATACATTTAAAATCTGTGTTTTGTAAAGATAGACAATTCTCGCAACTGGCAATATGTGAATTATTAAGCATATCTTTCTAATCCTTAAAATGGAAGTCAATATAAATTCACGTTTTGTTAAATATGGATTTATAAGCTTGGATTTAGTTGAAATTAATTAATAGTAAATCTGATCTTTTCTAAGGAGAAATTTTTCATTTGGTAATATGCAAATTTTGCAATTGATTCTGATAAGAACGTGTATAGTGTCACATTGTGTATGTCTTTTATCACAATATAAAAGAACTGTAGAAAGAATGTCTTTTGATCACAGAATTACATAGAGTTTTTAAATCGACTACAAACATTTTTGTAGCAATTTTGAGTAAGAGATGTGCAGAACTCCCTCTAAAGCCAATGTCCCTTCTTTCTATTATACTACAAATATCATTTTCCCAGTAGAAAAGGAGTTTGCTTTTCATGATAAGAGAAAGCATAGAGTTATATTTCCATTGCCTTGTCACCATTGAAGGAATTTTACCTACTATTTTTCAAAAGTGTATTGTAGCAAATCAAAACTACAATGAGATATCACCTCACTCCCATCAGAATGGCTATAATTAACAAGACAGGAAACAATAAGTGTTGGAGAGGATGTGGAGAGAAGGGAACCCTCACACACTGCTGGTGGGAGTGCAAACTGGTGCAGTCACTATGGAAAACAGTATGGCGATTCCTCAAAAATTTAACGATATAACTACCATATGATCCAGCTATTCCACTGCTGGGTATTTATCCAAAGAACATGAAAACATGAATGCATAAAGATACATGCACCCCTATGTTCATTGAAGCATTATTCATAAGCGCCAAGACTTGGAAGCAACCTGGGTGCATGTCAAGGGATGAATGGATAAAGAAGAAGTGGTATGTATACACAATGGAATACACTTGGCCATAAAAGCAATGAAATCTGCCATTTGTGACAATATGGATGGACCTTGAGGGCATTATGCTAGCAAAATAAGTCAGAAGGACAAAATCAAATACCATATGATCTCACTCGTAAATAGAAGGTAAAAACAACAACAAACAATTACATAGAGACAGAGATTGTGTTAGTGGTTACCAGAGGGGAAGGTGAGAGGAATGAGGGCAAAAGGGATAATTAGGCACATGTGTATGGTGATGCACTGTAATTAGTCTCTGGGTGGTGAACATGATATAATCTATGCAGAAATCAAAATATAATAATGCACACCTGAAATTTAAAAAGAAAGTCTATTGAATTTCCTTAAATTATTAAAACTGTATTATAAAAACATGTATTCCCATAGGAAAATTGGGCTATTAGCTAAAAAGTTTTGTACTTCTAAAAGAAAGTCCACTTTCTCTAAATTGCAATAGTAAGTATTATCATTGCTATGAATGTTTGTTTTGTATAAACATATATATTATTGAGCTTAAACCTCAACATATGAGGAATGAGTCCATCTAACAGGCACTCATAAGCAATGGCTTTTTTCTATATTCATTTGAGATAATTTTAGTACAATGTATTTTATACTTTCTTATCTTTCTTCCATTAAAGAAAACTTGAAGCCACTCAAATATATTCTCTCTCTTGTATATTCCTAATTACTTGAGATTATCTCACAAGTTGATTGTACTACAAATAATATCATTCTATATAATACAACATATGTTTCTGAACTGATTGTCATCTTAGATTCATTTTGCATTATGAATATTTGTACTTCTTTCACAAGTAATACTGATCTCTACTCAGCTAGAGACTTTGATCCAAGGTGACAAGACAAATGAGATGGACTTAAAGGTAAAGGAAGGAGTTGAGGAACCATAGATTTGACACACAATTGGGGAAGTTGAGCCAAATGGGTGTAGTAGATCTGGACTTGATTCCCCTTATGGGTTTAACTAATATATTGAGAAAGTATTACTCAGAGGACATAATCAAAGTACAATTTAAATTTATCTCTCATTTTGCCTGTATATTTAATTAGAGGGATGCATTTCTCTGCCCAGAGTGATAAATGGGGTTAGTATATGACATTACTAATTACTCTTAGTTAATAAACAGCACCAGTTTCTTCTTCAGGCCCAACATAGACATAGTGTTTTGGCTGGTTATTCTGGGATGAAGTTTCATGGTCTTTTTCACTCTCTTCTGATATTTGCCAGATAACCTCCTAAACCACCTATGCTAGGATACAGGGACTCAAAAAAGGGAAAGAGGAACTAGTGAATTCTAATTTTAATTACTATTCAAAGCAGATAACTAACCCCCCAAACTCTCCTGATTTTGGGGTTTGGTTAGACACAAATCCACCAACTCCCCAATGCAGACAGATGTCATATATATGCAGAAAAATACCACGGGCACCTCCATCCCTAGACTTTAGGTCAAGTCAAGAGTCTTCACAGCAGGGCAAGAGCTCTCTCCCAAGAATCCTCTCCACAGGTCCTCGCTCCATTTACTTTCTCAACCTTCTTGTACTTTTGATCCTTACCAGGGGTGCTGAGGGATGGGGCCCATCCATTGGGAAACCAATTCTAGCATCTATTCTGAAATTTATGTTTTGTTTTGCTACCTCTCTTTATACCGTCTTAATACATAGGGCCTCACTCAAGTTGACATTTACATATCGAGACAATCAGATTCTATTTTTTCTTTCTACTAACTACTAGTCAATCATGCATTCCAGAATCCCAGATTCATCATTAGGTCTTGAATAGATATTATTCATCTTGATACTATCGATTTTCTCAGTGTTCTATGGTCTAGAATGTCTTTTTGTTTTCTACCCACCGCTTAAAATATTACAAGCTTTTTTAGACATTGCAGCATGGATCATCTACACAAATGAGGGCTTGGGATTAGGAGGAGAGATGATGGCTCACATGTGTGGAAATTGAATCCAAATAAGAAATACCCAATTTATTTTATTTTTATTATTATTTATGCTGCCTATTTCACAAATGATTTTAAAAGATTGGCTATCTTGGTAGGAAGCTAATGAGTTTAGATTAGTCATGAAACCAAGTGACCTGTCATGTATATTAATCAGCCAATAATAATTTTTAAAAAATGATTTGATGCAGGTAACTGTCACTATTTAAAATGTGCATTTCACATAAAAATTGTATGCAAAGTTTAGAAATATGCAATAAGAATAAAAAAGAGTATAGGTAGCTCTTACTATCAAAATAACACATATAGTAAGAAACATTTGCAGCACTCATAGAAAAATTAAAAATAAACTACTCAGAAAGGCATAGACATTTGTCCATTGGCAAATTCATTTATCCATTTGTTTATAAAATACAAAAGAATTCAGTAAATACTAACAACTAATGCTTATTGAGCACTTTTTAATATTATGGGTCCATTTCTAAATATTTTACAGGCATCATCATATTTCATTTTTATGAATACCTTTTGTAATAGTTATTCTAATATTATACGTAACTATATATTAATGTAATAGTTAGAAAAAAGTGCCTAGAGACATTAAATAATTTGCCTGAGCTCATATAGTTAATTAACAGCATATTCAATTATCAAACAGAGGTCCATCTGATTTAAGAATCTATGCACCAACCTTAATACACACCTCATGAAACAGGATATAGAGATGGCAAATAGCCTGATAAACGATGCTCCACATCATATGTCGTCAGGGAAATGCAAATAAAAGCAACAATGAGATGCTACTACACACTATTAGAATGGCCAAAATTTGGAACACTGATGACGCTAAACACTGTGAGAACAGGGAGCAACAGGAATGCTCAAGCATTTTCTGGTGGAAATGTAAACTGGTACAGCCACTTTAGAAGCCAGTTTGGAGGTTTCCTACAAAACTAAACAAACTCTTACTATACGCTCCAGCAATTGTTCTCCTTGGTATTTACCCAAAGGAGTTGAAACATATGTCCATACAAAAACTTGAATGTAGGTGTTTATAGCAGTTTTATTCATAACTGCCAAAATTCGGAAGCAACCAGGATGTTCTTCAATCGGTGAATGGATAAATAAGCTGTGTATATCCAGAAGATGTACACTAAAAATAAATGAACCATCAAGCCATGAAAAGTCATGAAGGGAAACTTAAATGCATGTTAGTAAGTGAAAGAATCCAATTTGAAAGGCTACATACTGTGAGATTCCAACTACGTGACATTCTGGAAAAAGCAAAACTATGGAGACAATGAAAAGATCAGTGGTTTCTGCCAGGAGTTGGGCATGGGGAGAGGAATAAATAGGTGGAACATAGTGGATTTTTAGGGTAATGCAAATATTCTGTTTAATACTACAATGATGAATGCATATCATTCTACATTTGTCCAAACTTGTGGAAGGACAACACCAAGAAAGACTTGTAATGTACCTTCTGGACTTTGGATGACTATTATGTGTCAGTGTATGTTTATCAATTTTAACAAATGTACCACCGATAAGGGATGTTGATAACGGAGGAGGCTCTGTATTTGTGGGGAGGCATGATGTATATGGGATATCTCTGTACCTTCCCCTCATTTTTGCTCTGAACCTAAAACTGCTCAAAAAATACAAAGTCCTAAAAATAGCAAATAGCTTTCATTTTTGACAATGATTATCTGTAAGTTGTACCTGCATCACTATCAAAGAAAAAAGACATTTGTAATTATGAGAACCTTGATGTGATAGCTTCAGAAAGGAAATATCAATACTCAAGCAATGGAAAGTTTAGCCATTATTGGTCTTCCCTAAAAAGCGATTTCTCTACCTTTCTTAGTTCAACACCACAAAAGATTATATTTGAAGAACAGGTGATACAAAACTCTATTTTTTCTTTTGTCATGTGTAATTTCCTTAACAGAATAATAATACAAAACAAAAACCAAGTAGTAAATTCTAAGTATTTTCTGAATATACCTATATATTAGTATATTTTATAGAAAATTCCCACAATGCCCTTGATCCTTTAAATGGCTTTAAGGTATAACAACAAAATTCAATGCTTTGTATCAAAATAGATAATGAGAGCCTATATGGTATCCCGATTTTGTCAAAGAAAATTAGATTATGTGGGGATTCAAAGGGTACACACAGTGGTTCCGTCTTTCTCATCCAAATAAAATGTTCATAAAGTCTTGAACTAGAAACAGAAATTCATCTCAGTTTCTGGTTCACAGTTATGTAATATCAATCCAAGTTAATTTCATTTATTTTATTTGCCTTTAGTGACACCCAGAGACATTTCTGTAAATCATGTGGAATCAGGTAAAAGATTAAATGACTTCAATTCATTTAACGTGGAATCACTCAAACCCCAGGATACAATTTACCAAAAGAGAAGGTGCTTACACAATCTTTCTAAGGTATTTGAATAAATTTTTCTTTAATAAATTAGAAAATGATAAGGCAGGCTCAATTTCTATCAAATAGAAAAATAAAATGCCAGTAATTGTTTTTTTTTATCATATTCATTTTTCTGGCAATAAACATTAACTCAGCCTATCCAGACTGATTATGGGAAGTGGAAAAATAGAAACTGAAAATTGAAACTTGGTCAGTAAAGTCACATGGCACGCGTTCCGAAGAATCCTCACAGAGGGAAGCACCAGTAAAGGCTCCACACACAGTCATTGATAAAAAGTAAAGAGCATCTCAGAAAAATGTGGTTTGACAAAAACAGAAATATTAGGTATGAGTAACTCAGTAACTGACCTGGCTTATTTCAGATACCTTTTGTTAGTTTTAAATAAGATGTAATTTCCCCTTTCCATCATGTCAATGTATTTACCAATGACTCAAGTGACATGTGACCAATAGAAAAACTTCTAATTTCTTCCCTATGTTTAACATGCCAGATTCTAATGTGTAATGTCATTTTCACTTATCATCTCTCTTACCTCAAACAAATTAGTCTCTCACTGCCTTTTTCTTCAGGACATGGCAATGTTTGTAATGGAAATTCAAACTACTGGCATCTTTTCCATCTTAGGTTAAAATAGAGAAAGTAGGACATTACAGCCCCATTTGCGCATTTTTCTAATCCAGAGAGGAAAAATATTTTCAAGGAAAGCATTGAAGTCTGTACCTTTACCATTAGGCAAATAATCAGGGTCCTGTGAAGACAGTTCCCCAGTTCATCACTGCTGGAGCCAGGAGAAAGTCCCCGGAGAGGACTTATCCAGCTCGCCTCGACTGCGCATGGATGGTTTGTTGACATTGTAACTGGAGTGCAAGTTGAGAAGTTCACAGGAGGTAAAGTAGTTGTTGGGGCCTGTCAAGATGCTCTTCTCAATGCAGAAGTTAAAAGTATTATTCTAGAACACTCTACCAACTGTGAGTTGTCTGGAAAATTCATTCAGATTTGGACTAAATTATTTTATATATAAAATGGAAATATTATTAGTACTTACCTCCTCAGTAAGTACTCAATACATGGTTACCATTATTATTTTAAGCAACTAGTGCTAATAATAGCACCAGTGCTAATAATAACAATACTAAATAATAGTAAACGTCTCAAAATAAAAATAAAAGTGATTACTATTATCTTTAAATTTTAAGAGTGAAGAATTTGAACAGCATAATAATATTTTCAATACATAAAAGTCAAGGCATAATTATTGTGCCATGGGACTCACAATTCAATAAATATTGGTTAGACCTGGATTTGCACCGTAAAAAAAAGGGCTCGTTTGGATTTTCTAACTTTGCAGAAACACAAAACATAAGGAAGACAGCAGTTTCAGGAGAAAGTCTTACAAGAACATTTAAGTGAATGACCGCATTCCTTTCAAATGCGGAGCAAAACCCTTCTGTCAACTACAGATAAGTATTTTCCTTCGGAATGAAAACTTACGGATCTCTACAGGTGCCTAGCAGATTGAATTATTTTCTACAAACACCAGTGTTAATTAATGGCTAATCTTATTTCTCCATATTTGATTTACGGGTATCAAAAGGGAGTGTGACTCATCACAAAAAGGCATAAATATCACTCAAAGATGGATAAAGTGACATATTCTCTTTGGAGAGAGGGTTAATGCGTGAAATGCCTGAGAATGCCAAATATAGTTAAAATGGTGCTATGAATGAGGAAGACGGTTTAAAAGACGTGCATGCATACCCAGTTGACAGGGGCTAGACTGTGCCCTGTCGCTTTGCTTAAACTGGGAACTCCATTTCGCAGGATCCCCTCCCCTGTCTTTTTCTGAGTAGCACTAGCCAGAATAGAAAGTCGTGCAAGATTTAGAAGTCATTAAACAGTCAAATAGCTGATAGACACAACAGTGCCTAGTTCATTCCAGCTCATCCTCTTCTACACATGCTCAGATCTTCCCGATAACTGAAACTGTAGCAACAAACAAGGGTCCCAGGCCCCCCAACTTTGGAGCAGAAACACAGCAGCTAAAGAGAGAAGCAATTCCCCACATACCTCTCCACAAGCTCCACAGAAAGAATTGTAACTCCTCCTCCTCCTTTTTCTATTTCTCCTTCTTCTTTCTTCCTTCTCCACCTCTCCTTTCTCCTCTTTTTTCTCTTTCTTTTCCTTTTATCCTTCTATTTCTATAGTAATTGAAGATGTTCAGTTAAGCTGGAGAAGTTCCCCAGCGTTAGTCAAGGAGGCATTTCTTTTAAAGACGACTTTCAGGTATTTGAGAAAGAGACAACCCTTAAAATATGCATAAAGAATTTATAAATACTTTGATGTCAAGGGAGCTTTGGGTATGATAGCTGTATAAAGACTCTGACACCCCTAAATATTGTAGATTTATAGTGGGGAAAAATGCAGTCTGCTGTCTTTCTATTCTGGAGAATCGTTTAAGTGAGAGAAGATGCATTTTATAAATTAAGGGGGAAAAAACATGAGAAATCCCTGGGGAATGTGCAGGCTCTGCCGAACTACTGAACACATATAATGATGTAAACTTAGAGTATGGAAATCAAGGCTTGAGGAGAGACTGGACTGGAGGATGGATTCCAATTCCTCTTCTTATCTTCCCCCATGTCAGGGCCTTTCACTTACCACAGCATGCAGCGGTAATCTAGGCCTGTTGTTTTGGATGTGGTGATACTTACCATAAAGGTCCTTGAATGCTTTGAGCTGAGAAACAAAGGATGATGAGACATCCTTTAGCACTCACATCTCCACCTGTTCTTCCTCCAAAATCAATGGGCTTTGCAAACTCAGATGACTGCTGCTTCCCAATGCTGATGCTTCTTAAGAATTTAGAGCAAAGGGGTCCTGCCCAGTGGCAAGTGGTTAAGTTCCTGCTCTCCACTTCGGTGGCTCAGGGTTTCACATGTTCAGATCCTGGTGGTGGACCTAGCACCACTCACCAAGCCATGCTGAGTCGGCATCCCATATAGCACACCTAGAAGGACCTACAGCCAGCATATGCAACTATGTACGGGGGCTTCAGGGAGAAGAAGGAAAAAAAATAAAGATTGGCAAGAAATATTAGCTCAGGGCCAATCTTTAAAAAAGAAAAAAAAGAATTTAGAGGAAAAATCCTAATCAGAGGTGTTTTTTGATCCAGAGACAGCAAAATGCAGAGTAGGGGCCTGTTTGACTTCAAAATTACTTGTTGCTTACTCGATAAATTTACCTGGTTATGCATGGCTAAGGAAAAGTTTGCTTTATTCAGATGTCTTAAAATATTTCATGGAATCTGAAAAATATAAACCTCTCCAGCAAACTGAATAACACGTAGTAACTAAACTGAATGAGACAAATAGTTAAAAATATGTGTGATATATATGAGGGGTCAGCGCCTGACAAAAATCCCAGGTGTGATTCTCCAGGCCCAACCATAGGCAACTCACCTGGCAGAACTCATGGAGCATATCTGCCCTCCCCACACCAAACCTGGGGCACAACCAGGGCTTTGCAATCTTTGAAGGGAGAGGCAGTCAAGGACTCACCTGGGCCCCTCTGGCCAGTCATGCTGTCACTCACTTTTGCCTTCCCAGCCCAGGCTGTCTTCAGCCCAGGCCTTCCTGGGTGCCTCCGCAGAGGCCTCCTTTCCTGTGTGGGGACCTGGAATTGGCAACCCCAAGATATGTCTTTTGGGCATCAGGATTATTTGAGGCTGATTGCTGTTGATAAACTGGGACAGGGAAGGAGGCTCTGAGGAATGGAACTTGCCCTTTGTTAGGACACGTTTACATTTGTAAGGTAAATCTCTATCTGTAAAAGGTGCCTCCCTCTCTGTACCAGGAAGAAGAAAGGAGATGACCTTCTCTCTCTAAAAACTCTTAATCAATACCAAAGGCAAGGACTTAAATCTGCATTTTATTGTGCTTGTCTGGTAACCTCCTGTAACTGACTTCCCTCCCCCTCCCAACTTTGGCATTTCTTTAAGGATTAAGTATCTTTCCTTAGGCTAGGAACTGATTGCTGCGTTCACCTGTGACCCCCCAGCTCCAGACAATTGACTTGCCTCCTGCTACGCTCACCGAGACAGCAGACCACTACCTGCTGTGTCCATCAAGCAATGTGCCAACAGGGCAATCTTGTGACTATTGTGGGAGGGACATTTCAATCACATGTGAAACACCCTGTTTGGGGGTATTTAACCACTCTGTGCACCCCACTTCTTCGGTGCCCTTTCTTCCTTCGGGAAGAAAGGCCCCGGGCCATGGTTCCTCATAAAGCTTTGTTTAATTTTCTCCTGCTATTCTGTCTCATGTGAATTTAATTCGTTCTCCAGCCAGACGAACCCACATTTGGGGAGAGGAAATGTCCTCCTCGCCTACACCTGCATGTGATTAGGGAGTGGAGGAGAAAGGGGAAACTTTGAGGATACTTTTCTCAGTACTTTTCTACTCCTATCCCACCCCTTTACCAGATTTTGAATATCTAGCATTCAAGTATAAGACATACAGTAAATAAAACAAAGAAAAAATACTGTCGAGACACCAAATATGCAGTAGAACAAGAAACGTAAAATAACAAGACATTGAAAGTATCAGATAGAGATTTTAATGTAACTATGATTCATATGATACAATATCCTAGAAAAGGTAAACATGTATGAACAAATAAGGATTTCCAGTAGAGATATGCAAAATATATGAAGAGACAAACAGAATGTTTGAAATAAAAATACAGGATGTCAGAGATGAAGAATCTGTACAATGGGTTTATCAACAGATGACACAACAGGAAAAGAATCAGTGACCTTAAATATAGTTCAATGTAAATTTTCTCTGTTGAAATAAAAAATTAAGATAAAATAAATTTAAAAGAAAATAGCATCAAAGAGCTGTGAGACAAAATCAAAAGTCTTAACATATGTATTTGGAGTCTCAGAAAACAAAGAGAGAGAAGGAGTATGAAAATATATTTGAAGAGATATTAGTTGGAATTTTCAAAAAATAATAAGAAATGATAAAAAACTGATCCAGAGGGGTTGGCCCGGTGACACAGCAGTTCAGTTAGTGCACTCCATTTCAGCGGCCCATGGTTCCCTAGTTTGGATCCCAGGCGTGGAGGTATGCAAGGCTTACTAAGCCATGCTGTGGCAGACATCCCGCATATGAAATAGAGGAAGATGGGTACAGATGTTAGATTGGGGCCAATCTTCCTCAGCAAAAAGAGGAGGATTGGTAGCAGATGTTAGCTCAGGGCTAATCTTCCTCAAAAAAAAAAAAAAAGATCTAGAATGGCAAAGAATGCTGAACACACTCAATGGATGCAGAAAAAGCAGCAACAAACTTCATGCATTCATGATAAACAAAGCAAAACACAAAACTCTCAGCAAACTAGGAATAGAAGAGAAATCTCCCTGAAAGGCCCTGAAATGATTAAAACATCTATAAAAACCTACACCCAATATTATACTCAATGGTGAAAAGTTGAATGCTTTCCTACTAAAATCTGACACAAGGCAATAAGATCTGCGCTACCGTTTCCATTCAGCACAATATGAGTGACCTACCCATTGCAACAAGAGAATGACAAGCAATGAGGGACATATAGTTTTGAAAGGAAGAAATAAATGTCTTTATTTGCAGGTGATGTGATTGTGTATCATAGGAAATCTACCAAAAAACAACAAAAAAAAAGAATTTAAGGATCTGCAAAATAAGCTACTAAAACTAATAGATGACTTAGTAAGGCTGCAACATACAAAGTCAAATAGTAAATTAATTTTATTTCTATATATTATCACTCATAATTGGAAATTGAAATTGAATGAAAAAGAGCACTTACGAAAGCATTAAAACCTGCAAAATACATAAAGATACATCTAGGAAAAGATGTGCATGTTTGTTTGCTGGCAACTATAAAACAATGCTGAAATAAATCAAATAAACTTGCACAAATGGAGAGATACACTGTGTATATGGATTGGAAGAGTCAATGTTTTTAAGATGCCAATTCTTCCTAGATTGATTTATAGTTTCATTGCAATTCATATCAAAATCGCATTACTTCACTTTTGTCAATGAACTGGTGAAATAGAAAATAGGTCATCACCTGAGAATAAGAATAGAACAGAAAATTTTGAAGGTTAGGGGAAACAGAAGTTGTAGGTGAGTTATTGAAATGGGCAAATAAATGGACTGGAAATACAAGGCACACTTGAAATTAGGAATTATAAGTTTACTATCATCTAAAGAAAAAAAAAGAAAAGTTTAACTAATAAAAGAAAAGGGAAATGAATAATCTTAAGAACCCCAAACTAAAAATCTGGACAATTTAGCTAGGGTAAAGAGTTTGCATAGGAGACATCTTAGGGTCATATACTAAAGTATTTGTGATAATTTCAAGACATCAATAAAGGCAATTAAGCATTACTGTGGGTCAGAGAACCACGCCACCGGTCTGTCGGTTGTCAGACTGTGGTGGCTGCATGTTGCTGTGATTCTCAAAGCTATGCCACCAGCATTTCAAATTCCAACAGAGTCACCCATGGTGGACAGGTTTCAGTGAGCTTCCAGACTAAGACAGACTAGGAAGAAGGACCTGTTCATCCACTTCCAAAAAACTGACGATGAAAACTCTATGAATAGCAGCGGAGCATTGTCTGAAACAGTGCTGGAAGTGAGAGGATGGTGCAAAAAGACTGGGCAGGGTCCACTCTGCTGTCCGCAGGGTAGCTAGGAGTCCGAACAGATTCTACTAGCACTAAATCCAACAGAAAACATGAAAGATAGAAAGAAAAATACAATACTTGAAAAAATAAAGTAAGATGTTATAAGTAATTCTAATAAATATGTGAGTTTTAAAATCGTCAAGTAGAAGATAGGTCTCAAATGTGATAAAAATAATAGTTCTAACAATATATCATATATAATTATATCAAAAAGATATGAAAAAATTCTAAATAAATGAATTTAAAAATATTCATCAGATAAAAATGAATCATAAGGATGAGGGGTAATATTCTCAACATCTGACAAAATAAAATCTAGGGAAAAATAAAATACATCCTGTGCTAGTTTATGGAACAATAGACAAAATTATATAAACATTTTAATATAGAAATTCAGCAACTCATGTTAAGTAATTTCAAGCAAAAACTGATAGAACTTCAAGGAGAAATAAACTTTTAGCTACCGACATTAATACATGTTTATAAAATGATAAGTCAAGCAGATAAAAGATAAATTTATAACATAAAACATGCGATTAATGAGCTCAAGCTACTTCATATAAATTATGCCTTAATATCCTGAAAAGAGAATACATTCTATTTTAGAAGACTTGAACTGAATTAAAATAGGCAAAGTTTTCTGAAATTCCAAAGAATGAATACTACACAATCTTCTCTGATGTAATCAATACAAAAAAATCTTATTAACAAAATGAATGCTATTTCTTTGGAAAATAAATTATATACTAATTAAATTTACATTGCGAAAGAAAATAAAAAATTCTGAGAAATTGCAATAATGAATTTGTGAATCGAGCTCATTTAACTTACATAAAATTTTATACATTTAATTGTATTGAACAGGAAAAAGGCATCAAACGTTAAAAACAAATTCCTTAAGCAGTCGACTCAAGGTGTTGAAGAAAATGGGAAGAGATCAAGAAGATTCAAATACTGGAGTTCTGAACCAAGTTTAAAGGTGACCCACATCATAGTTCTAAAGCATGATCCCTAACAAGCAAGACACCTCACAATATCCGGTATCAATGAGGTCAGATGATGCCCAGAAGTGTTTTCTAATTGTAAATGGCCTACTTGAGAATTGTTATCCAACCTAAAGTAATGTATGTCATAAGTAATCATCTGAGGTAGCTATAATTTTCATTTCACTATAGAGGTTGTGTGGTCTTATATTGCAAAAAACGACTTACAATAAAAGTGAACATTATGATACCAGTGACAGAATTGAGATTTAAGTTAAGAGTATGAGGAAATAGTAAAATTTAGGCATTTTTTTTTTGATAATTTAGAAGAATAAACAAGGATTTTTTTGTGTATCTTTGAGGCATTCCCGTCCAAGAATAATGAACATCTTGATAGAGAAAAGTAAATTTATTTTTGGCTTCTAGGGTAGATCAAAATAGAAAAGAATTGACAGCTTATATCCACCGTGCTATGTAGTAGGTGAAACACATAGCACCATATTTGCTATCTTAGACATCATGGAGAAGATTAAAAAACTAATAATCATTACATGTTGACTATTGCTTTCAATAGTCAGGGTACCATCTCTAAGAATCTTGTATATATTGATTTATTAAGTTTGAAATATGGGGCTAAAAATTTTAAGTTCCTTGCAAAGATCGTTTAGTGTAACTGGCAGCCATGATTCAAATACACAGAGTTTGGCTCCAAATTTGCAATTTAGCAGTTTTGCAATACTGACTTTCTGACTCCTGCATGCAGACTCTCTAGTGAAATAGTATGACATTTAAGAAATATTAAATTTTAATATTTTAACCTTGCATATCAGTAAACACTGGATGGGTCCATAACAGTTATGAAACAAAATGAAATAGTTTACATAGTAAAGTGGCGTATATGTTACTTTGTATATAGCACCACATGCTGCTTGGTTTGTAAATACTCCAGAATTATGTAATTGAAAACAGTGCTCCAGTATAAATTTTGCATTATATTACCTAATTCTACACAATGAATGATATCGTTATCTATACACTCATATAACCAGAGATCTGAGTGGACGATGGGCCAGATATTTATACATGAAATGTTTTAATATTATGTTTATGTAAAAGACAAGATATTTTTATGAAGACTGTAACATTGAAGATTATGCAGTTGGAATTAAGGCATCTTTTGAAAAGTCTTTGTTCCTCCTTTCTCCTTATACAATCAGTAAGAACACTCTGATTTCCTCCTATATATCTCTCAAGTCCAAATCTATTGCCACTTTCCAAATTCAATTTATAGCTATCTCTTTTCTACTCATTTTCTTTTGATCTAATCCAATTCATTCTCTAAACTTCAGCTTAAGATTAATCTTTTTTAAGGATCAAATTGTTAGAGTAACTTCTCTGTAATATACTTCAGCAGTTTCTCATTGTTCTTACGTTTGATGTAAAATTTCTAAGGTGCCTTAGAGAAATACCAAAATCATGCAATACCACTATATTTTCTTTCTTAATTCCTTGAATGCATATGTCTTATATCATAGAGGCATTTGTCCATTTAGTCCTTCCAATAATTTTTTACATTTATGCATATAGGTAACATATTAAAATTATATAAAATTTGTGTTTAAAATTTACATGTATAATTTATATACAAACATATATATTTATATTTAAAGTGCTATTTGCCATATGGTTTCCTTTTTAAGATAGTTGAGGATTTAAAGGGTTGCTTTATATGGTTATAATGGCAGAACATAGAGAAAGAGAAGGTATATGTTTTTATGTTTAATACATATTGCATATTATGTGCTGTTATAGATTGAATGTTTGTGTCCCCCCAAAAGTCATATGTTGAAATTCTAATCCCAATGTGATAGTATGTGGAGGTGAGACCTTTAGGAGGCAATTAGGTCGTGAGGATGGAGCAGTCATGAATGGGATCAGTGCCCTTATAAGAAGAGGACAGAAAGCTAGCTAGTTCTCGTTCCGCCATGTGAGGACGCAGCAAGAAGGCAGCCATCTGTAAACCAGGAAAAGGGCCCTCATCAAGAAGCCAACCATATGGGCACCCTGATGTCAGACTTCCATCCTCCAGAACTGTGAGAAATAAATGTTTGTTGTTTAAGTCCCCCAGTCTATGATATTTGCTATAGCAGCCTGAACTAAGATGTGTGCAAATAGTTTGTTTTTCATCATACACTTAAAAGTATGGAATTTACATTTAAAGGTAAATTGAATGTAACTTAAACTTAAATGGCTCCCATTATATAGTGTGTGTGTGTGTGTGTGTGTGTATTGCTTGTGTTTATTCATTAATTCTTATTAACTCTTCCTTCCCGAGATCAAATCTTACCAGCCTCTTCATCATATAACTTTTTCCATAGCAATTATTGGTTATTCCATTGAGCTGTAATTTTACATTTATAATGCAGTCATTTGATGGTCTGTCCCACTAGACTATAAATTCTGTAACGGCAATCAATATTTGTTTGTGCTTGCCATTGGATATTTTTGTTGACTTATAAATAGCCAATAAATATTTGGATAACTAAATGATTGAATAAAGACATGAATGAATGATGTATCTTTCAATGGATTAAAGAGGATACGTATGTTAAATGATTAACAGTAATTGATCTCTGCAGTTAGAGTATAGAGAAAAATCATGATAGACTCAATATCTGTGTACTCTAATCAATTAAGCTATCTTAGAAACTATAAAACACCATTCCTTCTGTTATTAAATTTGTAAGTGATCTTATCTCCTAATTAATTGCTCAACAGAAAATTTTTGGTTTGAGGCTTAGTTGATGTTTTTCTTTGTATTTTAATGTGCTTGTTTATATATTGATACCATAGAAAAGCCGAATTATGTTAGTATACAAACATCATCATACAAATAAGAGAATATTGTCAAAAATATTGTTGTTAAAATAAATTTATTTTAAATCCTCCTAGCGAAATTTGAATGAAAAGAGCTGCATACAAATCTGATAAAATTAACTTTATTTTGTATTTGAAATTTTATTTGCAACTTCTGTTACTAAAGAGACAGTTTACTTGCATAATTAAACATTAGAATCTTCCCAACGGATTTATCTTTTATAGAAAAAAACTTTTTGTGCTGTGCAAGGAATGAAATCATTTAATCAAGTCTCTGTGGTAATTATCTCAGTTCGGGAGATTTTCCTTATTCCTCATCTAAACAATTCATTGATTTCTTTCATTCACTTTTGTAATGTCTCAATATAGCTTTCATTATATACTAGTAACTAATTCTTTCCTATATAGCATACTATTGTTTTCCTACTATTAAAAATATATATTTAGGGGCTGGCCCCATAGCCAAGTGGTTAAGTTCGTCCACTCCGCTGCAGGCGGCCCAGTGTTTCATTGGTTCGAATCCTGGGCACAGACATGGCACTGCTCATCAAACCATGCTGAGGCAGCGTCCCACATGCCACAACTAGAAGGACCCACAATGAAGAATATACAACTATGTACCGGGGGGCTTTGGGGAGAAAAAGGAAAGAAATAAAATCTTTAAAAAGAAAAAAATATACAGATATATATATTTATTCACACAAATGTTAGCCTTTGATATTTTATTTTCATGATCTAAGGAATACGTATATAAAACAATGAATATCTTAAATAACTCTTTGCCAAATAATCTTCTAGATAGAATTCAGAATTTTAAAAATTGCCTTTTGTGGTTATAAAGGTAGAACATAGAGAGAGGTATATGTTCACTACAATTATTTGTTTAGTAAGTATTTTGCATTACGTCCAGATTGCATTGTTTTTATCATTTCCTAACATGGTATCCAGAAGTGAATTTGAGGGAAAATGCATTTTCTCTAATATCAAGAAAATCCAGCTATTATGCATATTCAGCTTTTTCCAGGAAAAAGAAATAAAATCTAGGTTTCTCCATGAGAAAGAAATAATCATGACATAGAAAGCATTACCGGGAAGAAATGTACAGATCTTACCTGATACCTACACATAAATATAAGCTCTGCAAATAATTAGTATGTAAATCATAGGTAGCTGATACATCTTAAATGCTGAAAAGATATTATAGTTAATAAGAAAATTAAGAAAACAAATTCATATCATTATAATATTATATATTTACTTAGAAAGTCTTTCAAAATACTACAGAAGGAAAAAAACTGAATCCCATACTCTGCCTAAATTATCTAAAATTTCAAATTAAATATTAATTAAGAAAAACATTGGTAGGGCAATAATTCATTTTTTCATAAATCGTTTATTTAGCAATATTAGCCATATGACATGTGCCACTAACTTTGAAGGAAACCCAACGAAAAATAATTTTTAAAAACCTAAAAATAATAGAAGAGTAGGAAAATACTTGTACAGCACTTTAATAAATGATCATAACATTCTTGAATTATTTAAAAAAATAGATTGCATAGTTATTTAATGAAGGGGCTGTTCTGAAAGCAGTAATGGTTGAGACTGAAAATCATTTTTAGAAAAAAAGAGAACATTTCTGAAAATCCTTCTTCTGATTTAAGATGATGACTATCTCTCAGGTACTGATTTATATCCCTTTTCTTATATGTAAATAGAGAAAATTTAGAACAAGAACAGAGGTCAGGCCACAGAATACAGCAAAGAATCTTCACTAATGCTTTTGCAGAAGAGTCCTTGAAAAAGTAGAATCTAGAAAAAAAAAAAAAACGTGATAAAGTTTCTGCCCAGCCAAAGGTGGATCTCACAGCTTCGTTTCTAGGTAGTCAAGGTCATTTTGAGCCTTGCAGACTGATGCTTGCCCATCCTTGCCTGCACAGAAGCCCTGCATTCTAGGTGCAATCTAATCCAGTACAGATGGGAATGAGGGACTTTCTGTCTTCATTATCTATCTTTTTTATCAAGTACATTCTCACTCAGCAACCTCACACTTATTTATTTATAGAATCACTTTTCCTCAGATCACCTCTTCATAGTTTACAAGACAATGGTTTAGAAATAGTAGACAGCAGGAGGATATTTTTCTTTGAAATGTTCTGAATTTACTCCATGTTTCCTGAATTCTCTCTCTCTCTCAATCAGAAAAGCCTACAGTGATCCTCCTCCTGTGTTTTTCCTTTACTTTTACACAGAACAATTCACTTCTGACACTTCTGGTCACCAAATGTGTGGAGGTTTTTCCCCACACCAAGTAATTCCCCATGATGCCGGTTGGATGTCCTACCATTCAACTCAATTCTGACGCTATCTACCTGGAGATATCTACCTGGATAACTGTCTCCATGTAGATTGTGTTGGATCCCACAGGTTAAGGGCTCAGTCCCACAAAACTGCATCCTGTCACTTTAGACGCTAGTCACAAGTCCAGGTTGTCACCTGTGCTTCTGACCTACTGGCTATAGATGAGAGGGTTCAATGAGGAGACCCCCTCCTTGGGTTCAATTAATTTGCTAAATCTGCTCACAGAACTCACGGAAACATTTTACTAACTGGATTACTGGCTTCTTATAAAAGGATATAATTCAGGAACAGCCAGATGGAAGAGCTGCATAGGACAAGGCTTAGGGAAAGGGCACAAAGCTTCCATGCTCTCTCCAAGCACATTACTCTCCCCAAATCTCCCAGGTGTTCACTAACCGAGGTTCTCTGAACCTGGTCCTTTTGGGGGTTTTATTACATAGGCATAATTGATTAAATCATTGGGCTCTGGTGATTGATTCAACCTCCAGCCCCGTCTGCTCATTTCAGAAATCAGGGGATGGGACTGAAAGTTCCAACCCTCTATCACTATTGAGTGCCCCGGCAACGCAACTCCATCCCTAGGTGCTTTCCAAAAATCCCTTCATTCACATAAACCCAGTTGTGGTCAAAAGGGGTTTGTTATGAATAGCAAGACATCCATTTTACCTTTATGGCTCTGAAGCAATTTCAGGAACTGAGGACAAGAGACCAAATATTATGAAAACAGATGCTCCCATTGCTCTTATCGCTCAGGAAATTCTTGGGGAACCATCAGAGAAGTTCATATATCTATGCAAAATATATTTCCATCAACTGAATGACCAAATATATATTTCTTATAAATCACAATGTTGCACTTTCTCTCGGTTTGTGTTTATTTGCAGTCAAGCCTCAAAGTATAGGGGACATTATATGTAAATGATATACTTTAGGGTTTAGGTAGCTACAGAACATATTTCAAGACTCTTCCACCAGATGTCTATCCCATTACTCCAAGATTACTTCGTTATTTACAGTTTTCTGGTTTTTGATTTGAATTTTTTTGTGGCTGAAATATATGTAATTAAAATGTCATGAGGTCTTAATGTTTATTTTTAGCATGTAGTTTTCTACATTATGATTAGTATGTAACTCTTTCTACAGAAAAGCTGGACCTTTATTTCATTAGGTTCCTCAAGACTCCATACATTTCTTTTTCCTTTTTGCCTTTCTTGCATACAATACAATTCCTAGAAGGAGTATATACTGAAGGTCGATCATTCCTCTTCTTCCATTCTCTCTTGAATCCATTTTAATGAGCCTTACATAGCTTTCCTGGAAAAATATGTCTTCCCAGGATCACCAACATCCTCCAGGTAAATACAGCAGTCAATTTTAGTCTTCATCTTACTTGAACTGTAAGTAGCATTCAAGACAGTTGATCACTTCCTCTTCCTTGAAACATTACCCATAATTGACTTTTCCAGAAACCCCTTCTCCCAGTTTCCTTCTTATCTCACCGGCCTGTCCTTCTCAGTCTCCTTCGATACTTTGTTCTCTTCGCCTGCCTGCATGAGTGTGAGTGTCCCAAGATTCAGCCACAAGAACTTTCTTTATTTTCTTACAGGTAATTTCATTGACTCCAGTGGCTTTAAATCTACATGATGATGACACCCTAATCTATATTGCCAGCCCAGAAAACTTCCTTGAATTTTGAACTTGCATATCCAACCACTTGCTTAACATCTTCACTTGAATATGTACATCAGGCACCTCAAATTTAACATATCTAAATCTTAACTGATAAGCCCAAAACCTGTTCCCGCATTTTTCTTCATTTTAGGATATAGAAATGTCATTCTTCAAGATTCCCAGTTTGAAAATCTGGAAGTCATCTTTGGCACCTCACTTTCTCAGATTCAATCCATCATCATACTCTGTACATTCTACATTCAAAAAAACACACAGAATCTGTCCACTTTTCACCATTTTTATGACAAATCAACATCCAAACCAATCTTATTTCTCAGTTAGATGGCTGGGAGAAAATGGTTTAAAAATTGTCCTCTTGCGTTTACGCCTATAACCTGATAATATATTTTCATCAGGATAATCAAAGTGACTTTAAAATGGTCAATCAGAGCAGATCATTATTTTTCTCCAAATGCTCCCATGGTTTCACATTCCAACCAGAGTTCCCTCACTGGCCTACAATGCCTTGCCCTGCTCTCTCTTTAGTTTTATCTCATGTTAATGCTCTCTCTTGTCCAGTCATCTCCTACTGCCGGGGTCCAGCCCCAGCAGGAACAGGGTCTCCTGAGGGATGGACGGCGTAGGCGAAGGAGGAGGCAGTGAGACAAGGAGTTTGGTGTCCAAGTCTGACTTTATTTTGTGTATGTATGATTTATATAGGGCTCAGGATATGCAAGGATGATTTCATGAAACAGTCCCAATACATATTTTTGGCTCGCGTAAGCGGGTTTTTGCAAGGTAGACAATAGTCCTAAGAGTAATTGATTGCAAGGTAGACAATAGTCCTGAGAGCAATTGATTGTGTGTAGGCCTGGGGGGAGTCAAGCTTCTGCAATCCTTTACTTCAAGGAGGCCACCCCCAGCGGCCTCTTGACTCAATGGGCCGTGGCAACCACCGTCCTCCTAGAGAGATCTGTGGGGGCCACAGGTTTCTTTGTTCTCTCTCCACTCCCACCGCTTTACCCGACCAAAGGACAGGTCAGAATGTTCTTTCCCTAGAAGATGTTTTTCCCCAGAACTTTTCCTAGAATACTGTATTGTATCATTCTCATTCCCAGGGCCTGGGTGACTTCCCCTGAAATAACCCCAGGTGCAGAACAGAGTAAGCAGAAGCAGGAAAGTCAAAAGTACCAGGGAGACTTGTTGCAGGGGCAGCCTGGTAGATTCCCTTGAGGGTCGCCGTGCGTCCCCTCATCTCTCTCCCGGACCATGTCACAAGGCAGAGGCTTAACTTGTAGGCTGACAGCTCCCAGCATCCTACTGCAGTGACCACCTTCCTGTTCCACTAATACATCAAGCAGGCTTTCATCATAGGGTCTTTGTATTTGCGCTTTCCCTTGCCTGGAAAACAGTCTCAAGAAAGAGTCATATA
The DNA here is from genome assembly GCF_041296265.1 of Equus caballus. Taxonomy (NCBI): domain Eukaryota; kingdom Metazoa; phylum Chordata; class Mammalia; order Perissodactyla; family Equidae; genus Equus; species Equus caballus. Next base: position 103,392,359 of record NC_091685.1, on the reverse strand, counting down.
GGGGCTGGCCCGGTGGCACAGCGGTTAAGTTCACACCTTCTGCTTTGGCAGCACAGGGTTCGCTGGTTCGGATCCTGGTGCGGACATGGCACTGCTTGGCAAGCCATGCTGTGGTAAGCGTCCCACATATAAAGTAAAGGAAGATGGGCATGGATGTTAGCTCAGGGCCAGTCTCCCTCAGCGAAAAGAGGAGGATTGGCAGCAGTTAGCTCAGGGCTAATCTTCCTCAAAAATCAAAAAAAAAAAAAAAAAAATCAAAAAAAGAGCCATATCCCTCGTTAGTTTCTTCTTTCAATTTACAGCTCAAATATGACCTTTTAGGGAGGACTACGCTGACAACCTTATATAAAACAGCAACCTCTGCAGACACACACACACACACACACACACTCCCTTTCACTTTTTCCTCATTTATTTTTCTCTAAATGACTTTTCACTTTTGGATACTCTGAGCATTTGCTTATGAGTTTATTTCTCTGTCCCCACTACTAGACTGTAAGTTCCATGAGAGAAGATATTATTTGCTATTTTGTTTACTGCTGCATCCCCAACACAAAACAGTATACTGGATCACAGATGCCAAGTGAATATTTGTTAAATGAAGAAACAAAAGATGCATAAATATGTTGTGGTCATTCTTTACTATGATTGTTAACAACCTAAGTGGGAACTGGGTTGTAATCAGATTCTAGTTTTCACAAGTCAGAACATCCCTGAAAGTCTATCAGCACAGAACGGTTCTTAGAGTCTGTGGTTCTTAGATTCTCAGACTGAGTGATTCTTGAGTGATACCTGTCATGATGCAAAAAGTGCATTACCAAGCGCAGGATAGCACTTACTGACAATAGTCTCAGATAAAATCTTCCTCAGTAATAGGAAAAAATCATTGCTCTGTGTTTGACCTGAGATTGGACCTATTTTTCAGGGTGGTTCTGAGCAGGATTCCTTCATAAAAATGGGCACATCAACCAGTTTCAGGCCATCTTGCCTAATAAGTGGAGTCATCTTTTAAGAATGCCACCTTGGGGTCAGGATGGGTTTGCGAATTACTTGTAAGTCATCATCTTTGTCATCAAAGTCTTTGTGGATGCTCTATCACCAATCTCGCAGGGACATTATTAAACACTGTAGGAGACCAACTATACTGCTCTTACACCTAATTCCACACTGCATATGACTCTGAGGACTCAAATTTTAAAGATACTTCCAATATCCTCCCTACTAATCATAATAGGTAAGTACCACTACTATCAACATTTCTAACCATCTAATATTGATTTTAAATTATGCTCAATGGTTATAAAGATATTTTTATGCCTATGACAATAGCAACAGCGACATTGGAGCCAGATTTACTAAACAGCAATATCTCATACGGTGTCCAAAGCATAACACCAGTGAGTTCACTACTGGCTCTCAGAAAAGTTCAGCTCTGTTCATTCCCACTTTAGTTAGGAGTAGGTACTTCTCCTTGTACACTTTAATGCCTAAGACTCTTCCGAACTCCCTGCCCCTAGAAGATGTTAACCTGTATCTAGAGCTGCTGAATGGCAGTTTTTCCACGGATGATAATTTGGAAGGAGGTAAAGATGTTCACACATTCAAACACAGTTCATCTTCGGAAGCTTTTTCATTCTGCTACTTGGCCCCTATATTGAAGACTCCGTCTGCGCCTTCCTCTCTTCAGGTCCCTACTTAGTCCTCTCCTCTTCGTTTTCCTTTCCTTCTCCTCCTTCTCCCAGGATAATTCTTATCTATCTAATTAAAAATTGTGATAATTCCTTATTTCTAAGAACGGTAATTGTTTCTCTTTCATAGTAGCTTCCATTTATTCTATATATGTAAGGGACTCAAAGTCAATATATTGAGGAAGAGAGAGTATTCAAATAAAAATATCTGAGTCTTCGATAACTTCCTTAAGCCACCGAACCAACCGAGGGGCCACTAACAAGGCTTCTATTGTGTAATCATTAAAAGTCCTCATTACTTGCAAGTGAAAGTGAAATTAACTGAACTGTACACTAAGTGTCTCTTTATCTGACTTACAAGATAAAAGCCAGATTGTATATGGCACCTTTTGATACCATCCTGAAAAAAGATCTCTACCTGAGATTTTCCTGTCATATTTGCTAGTTATTGCAACTTTAGCCTATGGACAATAACAGAAAGGGTATAAGAAATACTTATTTCATGCCTAATCTTTGAGTTTTTCCATGGGGACTTAGAATTGTGTTACAATTCAGAGAGGCTTAGGTTTAAGTTATTCCCAGTTGTTGACAGAATGGATGAAAAAGACTGAGTGCATGCTAGAAGTGGGTGATGCTTTCCTTTGGGGAAGAGCAATGGGAAAATAACTGACCACTGAACAGCTACTATCTCTTGAAAGAGCAGTTGATTGTGTTTGTGTTTGTGGTGGGGAGTTTGGGGTTGTAGTGGTCTCAATTTTAATTCAGAAAGCAGTATTCAAGTGAATTCTGCACAACAGAAAAATACCAAATTTGAAGAAAATCTAGGACACTCATTCGTATAACTTAAATTTCACCATAAGCTAGGGAATTAGATAGTACCAAACTAAATGCTGGAGCATCAGGGACAAATCCGAAGAGATTCTTTCTTAGTGATGAACTACCATTGGGATGAAGGCGATTCATGAATGTTTGAGGGGAAGAGTCCAGTACAAAATAATGTAATCAAACAAAAGAGGAACAAAAGAGGAAAAATTTAGAATGAGATCAAGCTTTATGTGCTGGGCCATATTGGTGCAGATGAGAAAGTCAGTAGATAATATTGTGACTAATGCCTTATAGGGGTATCCAGACCCATTCCGGAATTTTTACTTTTTTTAAGGAAGATAAGCTTCGAGCTAACATCTGTTGCCAATCTTCCTCTTCTTTTGCTTGAGGAAGATCAGTCCTGAGCTAACATCTGCATCAATCTTCCTCTAATTTGTATGTGGGTCTACACCACAGCATGACTTGATGAGTGGTGTAGGTCTGTGCCTGGGATCTGAACCCATGAACCTGGCTGCCAAAGAGGAGCATATGGAACTTTAACCACTCAGCCATGGGGCTGGCCACTCCATTCCTGAAACTCTTGATTCTAGATGGAATTGACCTTATGCAATCCAAAAACCCAGCAGCAAAGTCTGAACCAGTGACTGCTGAAAGAGACTTACCCACAAACTGCAGTGGATAGAAAAAGAATCTGAGTAGCCTCTTTCAGAATGGGCTTAGAGCATTCTGTGTATAACTGTATGTAAGTCTATAACTAGATCCTTCTATATGTGACAGGGAAGATAGATGCAGCAAGCATCAAGAAATTTTCTAACTCAAATTCACAAGTTTTCTTATATTATTTTTTCTCAAAGCATTCCTTCATAAGGAAATAAATTCTTTCATAATATGATCACTATCTCTGTCAGGTAATTCAGTATTCTGTTATTAAAGCATGCATTTACAAACAGTTCAAAATACACAATTAAACATTTTAAACTTAGAAAACTAAGATTAGTTGTGAAAGAAAAAACTGAACTTAAAAGGAAGAAATATAAATTATAATCTAAGTGAATCCATAAATAGAGCAGAATGTATTTACACTGTATATCTATTGTTGAGGAAAAAATATACTTGTGTGATTTTTCTTCCCATTCAAATAGACTTCCATTTGAAATCTCAAAATTCTTTTGTGTTCTTATGCTGAATGGTAAGTGCTTTGTATGACAGAATTCTTTTATTCAAAAAGTATGGTATTATTTGATATTTCTGAAATATCCCTTATGCTTTTAGGCAGATACCAGACATACTAAAACACTTGAGTTTTAAAATAACTGGTATTATAAGGAATAGGCACAAATTGAGTATCTAAAATGCTTCATCGTTATTTTTGCTGTGAACAGAATCAGCTTTATAAACTCAGAGCCTGTTTCTTTTGGGCAATTATCATGAATACACATGAATTGTGTTCATTTTCCATTTATGCTGCAAATAGTCAATACCAGAACTGCAGAATAACAGCTTAATCAACATACTTTAATGGTCTTCATTCTCTTATGTCTAGATTTTCCTAAGCCAAAATTATTTATATAGTTTATATCAAAATTAAAGGTGCAATAATGGGAAACTTTTTTTGATGTTTTCTTTCATTGTAAGTAAAAACTAAATATTGGAATCCTCTAACTTACAAAGAGGGTCACATTTCAAACAGCCGTTTTAAAGTCGGGTGGGAGGAAATAAGAAAGCATTTTCTTACAAAAATAGCAGTTAAGCATCATAGCTGATTTGAAGGGAATAAAGAAAGTGAAATTTCTAGCATACCAGGATTTATGACCAGAAATGTACACTCTCTCGGTAGAACAAGGTTTTCCCTCTCTGTCACCCCACTTTTTTTTCATTCATCAGTATATTCCTGCTTCTTCCTATCTTCAAGGTGGTTGAGCAAGGTTGGAAGGTGAATTGATAGTCTGTCTGCCTCTAGTAGATTCAGGACGTAGATTCTATCAATGGATTATGTTGAATTCCAAGCTCCAAGGAGTCCAGCCATTAATAGGTACAATTAGCTCTCATAGAGCTCAAATTCCACTCAATTGAGACAGATAATAAATACAAATACGATAAATTGGCAGATCATGACAGAAATAGATCAAGGAGATGTGGCATAGACATACTAAGTGAACTCTTTAAATTGAGTGGTGAGGAAAGACCTTTCTCAGGGGATGACATTTAACCTTGAGCCGGGAGGATAAGAAAGACTTCACTAAGTGGGATGAAATAAGTATATCTGTGGAACTTAAAGGCTGGTAGCTTAAACCTAGTGACAAGTGCTGAAATGATATAATATCAGGAAGAAGCACATTCTGTATACATTTGCAAGCCAGGATATGGGGTTTGGATTTTATTCTAAGTACCCTGGGATACAAGTGAAGGTTTTAAAGTAAGTAAAATGGTTAACCTTTGAGAAGATCACACTTGCTAGAGTTAGCCCAATAATGAAGGCCTGTTCGCTTTTCTGTTATTTTCTTTGCGTTTCCTCCCTTTTATCCTCCATTCTTTCTTTTCTGTGTTTCTTTTTCCTTTATATTTATAAACAGGGCAGACTTTAGAATTAAATTTGATAATGTGACTTATGAACAAGCTGTATAACTGAATTTCTCAAATTTAAAATATTCCCTAATGCATGTAGTCATCCATTAATTTAACAAATATATATTGAGTATGTTATCTAAGTGAAGACTAATCTAGATACCAGGAATAGAGCAATGAATATGAGAAACAAAGATTCCTGTCTTCAAGGGGGGGAAACAGACAATAAAAATAAAAAATAACTAAAACACATAGTGAATAAGATAGTGATAAATGTGAGGAGAAAAATAAAGCAAAGAAGATAGATGTGGAATGTTGGGGGATGGTAGGAAGGCTTCGATTTCATACAGGGTTGTCAAAAAAGGCCCATTGAGAAGACGATGTTTCAGTAAGGACTGAAGGATGAGGAAGTGTACCTTGTATAAACCTGGGTCAGGAGACATTCAGGCAAACAAAAATGAAAATACACACACTGTGAGCTAGAAATGTTATTGCTGTGTTTAAGAAGAGCAAGAAGTCTGCCTACATAATCCCAACACCAAATCATGAAGAGCCAAGAAAAGCACTGCAAGAATTTTAGTTTTGCATTGAGAAAATGGGAGACTTAGAAAGTTTTGATCAGAATAGTAATAGGATCTGTCCTAATTACTAACAAGATCACCATGGCTGCTTTTTGAAAATAAATTTAAGAGAAGGGCAAAAGCAAAAGTAAAGAGATCAGTTATGAGATATTAAATAACAAAAGCAAGAGATAAAGGTTGCTCGGAAAAAGTGGTAGCTTAGAAGAGAGAGGTAGCAGATTCTAAATATATTTTGGAGGAAGTTCCTATAGAATTTGTAGAGGAATTGGATGTTGGATGGGAGTAAAAGAAAAGAATCGATGAGGATTCCAGTTTTGAGCCTAAGCAATAGAATGGAAAGAATTGTCTTTAATGAAGAGGAGGAATGTGAGAGAAGCAGTTTTATTTATTCAGAGTAAGGAGCGGAGGTAGACTAAGGACTTTGGTTTTGAACATGTTACATTTGGAAAGCCTATTAGATACCCAAGAGGAGATGACGTTTAAGCAATTAGATGAATGACCAAAAAAGAAGTCTTTGTATAAGTAGTATTTGGAGTCATGATAGAAGTGGAGGTTATTATGAAAGTAAGTGTAAAGTAAAAAGATGCAGGAATACATCTTTGGGACACTCTAAAATATCAAGGTCTGGCGATAAACAGGAAATTTTGCAAAAGGGAGAGAAAATGAGATTGATCCAAAGTAAAGAATAAGAATGTTGTACATTAGAACAGAAGTCAGAAGGACATGACCACAGTGTTGTTTGCTATAATAGGTCAAGATTGATTCACACTAATAATTGAAATCTGGATTTTGTGAGCTTGACAAGGACATTTTAAGGGAATGTTAGAATGAAATAAATGCTTGGAGATGCTTCAGCAGAAAATCAGAAGAGAGCAAGTGGAGACATCGACTATAGACATCTCTTTTGAGGTATTTTGCGCTACCTAAAAGAAAGAAGGAGAATCTGTGAAAGATAATAGAGTTTAAGAGAGAGATTTTTTAATTTCAGTTTTTAGTGGAAAATAGAAAAATTTTTATGATCATGGGAAAAATCTATGAGATAAAGAATCGTAGAGAATGCAGGAACAGAAAAAGAGAAAGCTAAAATAATGTCCATGGTCTGGTAAGCAAGGGTGGCAGCTGCTGTACACAGGAGCAGAAAATTCTTCCATAGTAACAGAATAGGCTAAATATATGAAACCAGATGCAAGCGCGAGGGGCAGTTATGGTGGAGGGAAGTTATGAGAATTCTCTTTTGATTTGATCCATTTTTTTCTCAGTGAAATATACAGCAAAGCCATTCACCTGAGAGTGAGGGTGGGGAAGAGAAGTGCAAAAAGAGTAGAGGTATATAATTATTATCTAAGAGTGTGGGAGGGTAATAGAAGTAGGGAAATAGAGACAGGGAAATAGAGAAGGACTCAGGAACAACTTAAATTTAGTGATCACCGATTCTAAAATGTTCTTTTCTCTAGCCATTTTCAGTTCTCTAAGTGAAGCTTTGATGCTTTCATGTTCTATGTTCTTTATTTCTCCACTACCCAAGAAGATGTGACCATATTTTTTTTGTTGCACCTGTACTTTCTCTTATTTTATACAACACATATTTAATATTTTGGTTTAACAACACTTGTTTCTTAACCTTCAAACATGTCCTGCACCCCATCAATGGCTTGCTGAAAACACACTGTTGCATCATGCCTTTAGTCATAAAGAGTGATTATAATTTGGCTCACTACATTTACAGAAAGATAAAGCACACCTGAAAAATGCCCTCATAAGACCAACTAAATGATCAATAAAGTAAATTAGTATTTTAAGACTAATGACTTCTTCACCGCAAGACAATGGCTAAAAGAACATAGGTTCAAAATGTATAGAGAAATGGTGAGTTGTGTACTTAGTGAATATTAATAATATATATTTTCAAATATTATACAATGGTTATTACATTGTCTACCATATAGTCAGAAATCACTATTAGCGAATATTATTACTAGTAGTGTCATTACTATTATTATTGATAATATATTCATCCCCAGATCTGCTTATTTACTTAGGATTTCTACAGTTATACCAAGTTGCTCTGTGTGTTATCATTGCCAACTCCTCCATTTCCTCATGGAAAGTTTATTACACTAATTATCTACTTTTTCCTCCTCTTTCAGCTTGTTGATTTTGGACCTGCAACTACAATATAGCCTCTTAATTGTTATTACCATCTCTCCTTTCAACTTCTTCAATTCGGCTAACACTGATTGACCAGAGATCTATTGCTAAACTGTGAATCTAAACAAAATTTACTTACTGAATGTACTTGGATGGCTGCCTGTAACCTCCAAAATGTCCTCTAGTGTTGTGTGTGTCTTTTGCTATCATCTCTCAGAATAACCTCACTTGCATCTCATACCCAGGAATGCCAAGCTGCATAAAATAATCAGAAAACGCTGTATTTTTCCTGTTTCTGTGCCAAGCTAATTCTAAAGCATCCCTTCAGGATTAGATCAAGTATTACCTCTGTAAGTCAATCTTCCTTAATCACAGGCAGTTAATACTCTTTTAAAATCATAAAATCACTCATGTTTACCTTTATTTAGCACTTAGGTGATTCTGAGCTCTTTGAGAGAAGAAATCATGTGGTGTATATTTCTAATTCTCTGTATTAAAACAATACTGGTGGTACTACAGAAATATAAGAAACAATTGTGAAATAAGTAAATTAATGAATTAGTGGGCAATGTAATGTTCTTTTGATTATTAAAATAAGCAAACACAGAAGCGATGAAAAGAAAGACTACTCTCAAAAAGTAATACAAACTAATATTATAAAAATACCTAAAGAAGATGTAAAATTATAAATAATATGTCTTTTGGAGAACAATTTAATTTTATTAATTAGGAAACTTTCTGTTTAAGAAGCAGAAACAATAGAGCAGCACATTTTTGCAGACATGCTAATTAGGATATTACAGACAATTAGCAAGTTGAAAAAGTAGCTGACATAGCTAATAACATTAGTGGCATCTAATTCAACATGTGAATAAGGTAAATAGTCCCAAAAGTATAAATATGATGGATCATGAAACAGCCTGATTAGGCTCAGCAAATACTCTAAACTTGACCTACCACAGAACTTCCAGAGCTAGTCAATAGATTCTTAATTATCAGTTTAAATACTTCTAAAATTATGCAGAGTTAATTGTTATTTTAATAAGTATTTTCAGACTAACAGATCATTGCATCCATTTTGGATTTTATTTTAAGGAAATAACGCCTTTGAGAATAACAACGTAGAGATTTTATAAATGGATAAATATAAATGTTATTCAGATGCACAATCACAAATAGGTTCTTACAACATTTTTCTTAGGTGTTAGGGTAATTTTAAAGAAAAGATAGATAGGATTCCACTACTACCCTTTAATGTATTTTTCAGAATCAGCTACGTGTCCAGTGATATTTTTCCGACAATTTTAGCGCCGCCTCGTCTCCTACTTCTTTGCCCAAACCTACTTTTAGAAAGTCCTCCAAATAAAGCCTAAGAAGAAAATATTTTTTTTTCTTTTCCATGATGTTACCAAAATGCTTGTGATTTAATCAGCTATGGTTAAAATCATAAGTGATGCATTCTTTGATAAACAACTAATTTTAAAGGCTTTATGTCATTCCAGAAATATTGTACTGGATCTCAGGTGCAAGCTCTGTCTCCTGTCCTTATATTTCGATGAGCAACTTCCGTTCAACTCCTGAAGAAGAAATAGGTTTTACCAAATATGATTCATCTTCCTTTTTTCCTCTCTCATTCTCACTGAGACTGAAAGTATGATTTATCTGATTTTAAATATTTTTACATTTCTGTTGCTTTATAATTTCTTATTTTTATTCATAGAAATATCTATTTTAAGTGCATTGAGAAAATAGAGAAGTAAAATTATTGTTAACTAGCTATTGCTAATAACTTCATATTATAATTCTTTCCTTATTTTATAAAAATTTTATGCATAGGTCCTGTATTAGTTTCCTAGAGCTGCTGTAACAAAGTAGCGCAAACTGAGTGGCTAGAAAAACAATAGAAATTTATTTTCTCATAGTTTGGGAGGTTAGGAATCCCAAAAGGTGTCAACAGGGCTATGCTCTCTCTGAAAATGGTAGAGGAGAGTCCTTCCTTGCTTCCATCTAGCTTCTAATGGTTCTCAATCCCTGGCTTGCGGTTACAGCACATCCATCTCTGCTTCCATTGTAACATGACCTTCTCCCTTGGTGTTTGTGTCTCTTCACTTGCCATTTTCTCCTTATAAGGACACCAGTCAGATCGGAGTAAGGCCCATGCTATCCTAGTATGACCTCATCATAACTAATTATATCTGAATGGTCTTATTTCCAAATAAGTTTACATTGTGAAGTCCTAGAGGTTAGGACTTGAACATGTCTATTTGGAGAACACAGTTGAACCCGTAATAGGAACCATGCAGTTGCTTTGTGGTTATTACGCCTTTTTTATTGTGGTCAGCTATTTGATGAAGAATTGTGTGAATAGAATGTTTTTCAGGGGGGCTGGCCCAGTGGAGCAGTGGTTAAGTATGCACGTTCCGCTTTGGCAGCCTGGGCATTGCCGGTTAGGATCCAGGTCCGGACATGGCACCACTTGGCACGCCATGCTGTGGTAGGCAGCCCGCATATAATGTAGCGGAAGATGGGTATGGATGATAGCTCAGGGCCAGTCTTCCTCAGTAAAAAAAAAAAAAAAAAAAAAAAGAGGAGGATTGGCAACAGTTAGCTCAGGGCTAATCTTCTCCCCAAAAAACCAAACAAACAAACCAACAACAAAAGAATGTTTTTGGGGTAGGAGTAAACAGGATTACAAATTTCAATTCAGATTCTTTGTTTTAGGTTTAGCTTATGATTTTAATCTTGAGCACACGTTAGACAAAATGACATGTTGTTTGTGCCATGGAAGGGCCCATGATCCCTTCATTTTCAACAACTTTCAAAATGATATTATGCCTAACAAAAAGCTCATTCAGTGATCTGTGTTTTATTTTGAACTTCTTCCTGCTTCACCTCACTTCTCTTCTAACAGTTTACCTTAGGTAGGAGGTTAAGTGGTGAATAATAAAATAGAAGCTTAATCCCCGGCCACTTCAACCCATTCATTTGGAAAGGCTTTTCAGTATTATAAAAACGTACATTTAGAAAAATCTCTGCTCTTGGGTTTTGAAGAACCAGATGCCAATTTTCATCACTTTTACGTTATTCTACATTTTCTAATATTTGGCAATTATGCTTCAAAGTTTGTTGGTGATGATCATGTCACTGAAGATGGAGATGATTTTCTCTCTTTATTCTTTGGAGGTTTTTTTTTTTGAGAGAGAGTGTACTTAAGTATGTTCATCTTTACTTCACTCTTTGTATTGAGGAGTTCTTTACAAATATGATTTATTAAAACTGTTTTTCTGAAATGTATCTTCTATGAAAACAATATTGAAAAATAATACTATTCATGATTTATGTAGTTATAGTAAGACAGAATACATAGTGGTGTATTTTAGTGTTGTTAATGACAAATAGACATTATTTAGAAGTCACATTCAATTAATCCAAATGCTATTAATGGTAGCATGGAATTAATAGTAAAGAAATGTGAGTCATATAATGTTTTTCAAAATATAAAAATATACTGGGTGCATATTACTGAAGCATGAGTATATTATAATCCATCATAAAAGCAATGAACATAATGAGCATATTTGCCTAAAAGAGCAATGTATCTAAGTATTACACTGCTTCTTAAATGTTATGATAATCCTTTTTACTATAAATATAATGACATGTATTCACAGAAGATATACAATAGTCCATCTTGACATTGCTTAAAACAGCAAGAAATTTTAACCAAATTAAATGTCTATAAATAGGAGATTTTAATACATCAATATAATCAAAAACTATGCAACAATAAAGTTTGTATTTTATAAGAACATTTAACGAGTTGGGGATTTTGTAATTATACAGTAAGTATAAAAAGCAATTGAAAAACATTATATAGGATATTCTCTAAATTTAATATTTATAAACCTCAATAAATGTTCTATTAACATATTGCATTCAACAAAAAGTATAGCTAAATATATAATATGGGTGTTTTCTCTGTTCAGTTTTTTTAGTAGACTTTATTTTTTTGAGCAGTTTTAAGTTCACAGCAAAATTGCATGGAAGATAGAGATTTTTCATATACCCATTGGTCCCGGGCATGCGCAGCCCTCCTCGTTATCAACATCATCCACCAAGTGGCACATTTGTTTCAACTGATGAACCTACATTAACGCACTATTATCACTCAGAGACAATGCTTTCTTTTAAAAGAACAATGTAACAGGAGTACTGTTAGCTATATTTTTATTCAATTTGGGTAATATGTTTGAGTTACATGCTGTATATATTAGATAGTCTAGTTTATGCTCTGATAACCAATTAAATATGACATCTCAATTGCTTAACAAGAGAAAATCTTATTTCTCACTCACTTTGTATATTCCATCCTCGATGACAGGTGCAATTGTTGGAGGTGGCACACTAATCCACATGGTCACTCAGAGATTCAGGGTGTTGTGTAAATTCTCCGACATCTCAAAACATGGTCTGTGGTCACTGTTGCACAGAAGAGAGACCTGCAGGAATCATGTCTGTTGTTAAATTTGATTATATCCCATTTACCAGGTTAATCACATGGAATGCCAGAAAATGTCACCTTTCTCTATGCCCAGGAAGAGAAAAATGTGGCAAATACATAGCATTCTGTCTGTGATGCACAGAATATTTGAAATTCATATTGGTGATGCATTCAAAGGGACAGACAATATTTTAACAGAGTAATAATCTGAGGCATGAGACCCTTTTGTGACTGCTGACCTCATAAGTTTATATATTTTAAAATTACTTAAAAGGATAATCAAATACCAGTTAGTAATATGACCACTACATTTGAAATTATATGAGCAATTGCTTGATTTTTTTTATTGAGATATAATTGACATATAACATTATATTAGTTTCAGGTGTACAATATAATGATGCAATATTTGTATATATTGCAAATGATCACCATAATAAGTCTGATTAACACCATCACCACACATAGTTATAATTTTTTTTTCTTATGATAAGAACTTTTAAGATCTACTCTCTTAGGAACTTTCAAATATACAATAGAGTATTGTTGACTCTAGCCACCATGCCGTACATTACATCCCCATGGGCTTATTTATTTTATAACTGGAAACTTGTACTTTTTGACCCCCTTCACTCATTTTGCCCACCCCTTACCATCCACATCTGGCAACCACCAATTTGTTCTCTGAATTTATGAGCTTGTGCTTTGATTTTTAGATTCCACATAAATGAGATTATATGACATTTCTTTTTCTCTGGCTGACTTATTAAAACCAGTTGCTTTTAATTGTGTCCTTTTATTTTTAAACAAGTTGCTTCTTGCATGAGCAACATTATTTAGCCCCCTTTGGTTCAGTGGCAACAGGAATTCACCTAAGCTTTGCTAGATGGATTTTAATTTCTCTCTCATGTGCATGTTTTTGCGCTCTCACTTTCTCCCTATCTCTATCTCTTTCTCTGATGTTGCCACATATCTATACATTTAAGACTAAAACGAGACACCAAAATGTTTATAGTGAACTCAAGATAGTGAGATAGTCAAAAAAGATTCTTGACGCTTTTCTGTATTTTACAAATATAACACAACATAACTGTATTATTTTTAATTCGTAAAAAAATTACTAAAGTAAATTTAGATGTGACTGTTTAATTTATATCATATTACAACCATACATCATTTTTAGAAGATCAATAACTTGTCAGCAATGGTGAAAGCAAGAGGTGAAGGTAAGAAAGTATTTCCTGTGTTAATTTAATTAAACAAAGAGGCCCTTAGACTGAGATGACTTTGATGCCCAGGTAGCTACTTAGCAAAGCAAAACCTAAGCCTATGAGTGCTTCAAGGTTACGAAATTGAAACCTCAGGACAACCAATCGCAAACAAGAAAATAGGCTTTGAACTACAGCCAATCAATAAGTTCGTTACCTTGCTTCCGCTTTTCTCTATAAAATCTCTCCCCCAAGTTCCTGTGCTGGAGCTCCTAACCACTTTCTGTTGGCAGTCCCCTATTCGAATTGTATTTTGCTCAAGTAAACTTAAAATTTTTAATATGCCTCAGTTTACTTTTTTAACAGCTGTCTCTTTGAGTGCATCATCAGTGTGAATGTCATATAGCCCAAGCGTGGCAGAGACAATAACCCTACACTCAGCCAGTCCCTCTACCTTCCCCGGCCGTCCACAGGACCGATTTGGCAAACGGGCGAATTTGTAAATGGAGTTCTTTTGATTTTTTCTTTTTCAAATCTGAAGACATGAAGTATTTTAGTAATCAAGAAAATATCCTCAAGATTTGGTTTTGAGATTTGGATGAAAACGTGAATGAGTTGAATTATATAAACTTTTGGCCCACAAATATGTATATACTTGGTGCCATAAAAAGGGCACAACAAAAGAAAACAAAATATCTTCCCTTCTTAAAACAGACATAATGTGGAAATAGATAGGCTATTAATGTGACAGAATTGTCAATGATATCTTTTTCCACTTAAAATTAAGAATATTATTGGAGTCTATTTTATTTTTATTAATTGAATTTCACTGTTAGATGTATTGATTAGCTGAGCAAAGCTATGCACTTTCTCCCTTTATTTGAGAAGCGCAGAAGCAAAAGAAGAAATATAAAGGCATTTAAAATATGAAAATTAGCAAAAAGAACAAAGCTCACCTTCTATTACCTAGTATATTTTGTTGCCAAAGCAGTAAAAAATATTTCTAAACATGACCACGGTGCATTCTATTCTCATATCTCTTACAGTGTTCTAGAGAGCCCTAGAATATCTTTGTGATTCCTTATGAAGATTTTTTATAACATCTTTGAACACATTAAAGCTAGTTACTTTCTAGCAAAATGTTTCTGGTTAGCTTTATGAAGGAAACTAAATTTATGTTGAAGATACGAGTAGGAAAATAATTTTTATTAGATGAAGAATTATAAGTCCTGACACGCTTTTACCAACTTTTGAAACTCACACACACTCACTGTTTTTTTTTAGTAAATTAGTAAGTCCCACTACTATTTGAGCTGTATATACCACAATGATTGTACTCTAGTTCCAGTGAGAAAATTGGCATTAATACATTCAGAAATTTATTTTATTTTTGAACTCTTCTGCTTCTCAAATGTAGCACCTACTGCCTGGGAAATTTCAAATAAATAAAATATAACAAATAGCAATCATATAATATATACCAACTAGCTTTTTGGATTCTAGAACCAAAAATTTTAAGGATAACTCTTCTCCTCGAAAGGAAGATTGTGTTGGGAGTGGTGAGGTGTGCAGAGAAAAAGGAGAGGAGCAGGAAAGGGGTCAGATATCTAAGAGAAAAGTAAAGTAAGTTATTTAATGCCCTGGCACATACACAAATTTGTGTTTTAACACCTTGGGAGAAACTGTCTAATTTTAAGACCTATGAGTCTTTTGCTGCTTTTCCTTTCAACTTTAAAGTGTCTGCTAAATATTCTTAAAAATAAAATATTCAATCTTAGCTACATTGTGGCTGTTTAACTCTTAGCAGCATCATTTGTATAGCTGTATATATTTCAAGTCATAATCTCTCAAAGGCGCCTATTTTTATCCATGGCAGAAATTTAGAATGTTGAATTATAAATTTAAAAATTAGCTTAATAAAACCTATTAAGAAAAATTGATTCACATTAGAAATAGTGACACATTAAAGAAAGAAC
The DNA here is from genome assembly GCF_041296265.1 of Equus caballus. NCBI lineage: Eukaryota > Metazoa > Chordata > Mammalia > Perissodactyla > Equidae > Equus > Equus caballus. The sequence continues at coordinate 103,376,867 of NC_091685.1, read as the reverse complement.
CGTCATCAAAATTACTTGCTGTTTTCTCATCACTTTAGTACTTTTGTTATTTTGAAACTATTTGAATCCTCACTATAAACAGTATGTGCCATTTAATAAAGACTGAAAAAACTTTTTTAAGAACATAAATTTAAAGCCAAGCGACACTTTAGAGACTCTGTAATTATTGTGTATGTGAACATTGAAATCTTCTTGCTATAGCAATAATAACCAAATCATTTACACACACATAGATTTCTCTAAAGAAAAACATGAAAACAGGCTACAAAGAAAAGCCCTTGTCCTAGGAAAAAGAATTGCAATAATCTCCTAGAAGATGACACCCCTCCCATCTCCACCTCAGTATTAGTACCTTTCAGTCGGCAGAATCAGTTAAACCTTGTGCTAAGCCACTGAGCCTAATTGAAAAGAAATACAAGTCATCTAAAGCACAACCAAAAAACGCAGTGGAAACGGTAGTCTGTCATTCTCTTTTCGAATGCCATTTTAAAGAGGTATTAAAGCCAAAATGGGAAGCATGTCATTTCTCTTATGGTGTCAATTTTTTTTTACTCAAAGAAATCCCTCACCACCACATGACAATTTTGGTCTTATACTCAGAAAAACACTCAAAAACCAAGTTTCATATGTCTTTGAAGAATAATTTTCCTATCTAAATTAAGCTCATTTGAAAATGATTTTTAAAATAAGATTTATGCGAAACAAATCCCAGTTCCCAGAATAACCTGCATTTGTGGTTGTCATGCCACAGCTAGAAGAGAAATTACTGATCGGTGAGCTGTTTCAGAATGCCAACGGGAACCTCAGCTCGGATTAAGGAATCTGATGAAGCATAACGTACCATGAAAGGAATAAAAACATTTTATAGGACTCATGGGCATTATTGACAGGTTTCCACTGCTTTTTAGATATGATTTGACTCAGCAGGAGATCTCCTTTGTAAAGAACCCTTTATTTAAACATTATACAATGCCCCATTAAATTCGAAGAAGACCCAAATGTTTTCCCATTAATACAGTTCTGTGTAGGGAATCATTGCTATGAAACATTTTCAAATATTTTTTGACATTTCATTAAACTGGAACTTGAAATAAAGAAACAATGTAGATATGTTTTTAGCCTCGGTAGGGTTTACGCATATTTGAAAATCAGTAAGCATTTTCACAAACCGAGTTTTAGGAAGACCCATTTCTTCAATTAAGAAAAAAATATTACTTATTTTGTTAATTCGATATCACTCTGGCAAAGCTACTATTTCCATAAATAAATACTGTATTAAGAACTCAGTTCTTAAAATAATTAAATGCTTTATTCCTTTAAAAGTTTATTATATAATCTCGTAATGGCAGCGTGATCAAGTCACATGTTTTCCAAAATTATTTGGTAAGTCTCTTCGTCGGTGAAGAAAGCCACACAAGAAACGAATGGAAGGCTTGATTTCAAGTATGAATTTGAAAGAAGCTATTTTTCCCTTTTTAGTATTAACACGTCACTTCTCTATGTCCGTAGTCCAATATCCTCTCTGCATCAAAGTCACCCAAAAAGATAGTAGCCACCAACAAAAGATTTCTTGGACTCCATGCCCAGAGATTCTGATTCTGGTTATTTGGGGTGGAGCTTGTATTGGGACTTTCTGAGAGTATCTCAGGGGATTCTAATGGACACTGAGTGTCAATAACAATTGCTCTTAACAAAGGAAGAAAACCGAGTGAATAGATGAATAAGCACAGGGCACCTGTGTGACAGTGGCAAGTTCTGTAGTCATGCTCTCTACATTCAGAAATTTTCTTTTCAGATGAAGTTAAAATTCTATTCATGGTTCAGGGATAAACTATCTTGATATTAATTTTATTTTAACTGTCACATAATACAAAAAAAATCAAACAAAATTATAATTTATCATCAAGTATAGATCTGGGGATATTTTTAACTCTTTACTAATATGTGGAGGTAAAAATTTAAAAAGCATTTTCAGTTAATACAAGGAATGACATTTCTACTATAAAGCAACAAAAGGATTGCTCATGTAGGCGGACTTGAAAATTACCTTAATTGCTCTTTTAAGAAAATTTTCTAAACACCTATGTCTCTCAGTTACAGTTCTGATAGACTTCACAGCAGCTACATAAAGTAGTTCACAAGACCCCAAGTCTACAGTAGCGAAGGAATACACATTTGATAATTTACTGTATCTTATATATCTCATATAAAATTTTACTATAAAATTCTCAATACAATGAATTGATTTTTAAAATATTTACACAATATCATTTTTCAAAACCTAGCAAATTAAACAACATAAGACTGTGAGTAACGAATATTTGTGTCTAGGTCTTTGCACTGCAGATTATTTTCTACTCTATATACAGCCAGTCGCTGCAGCTTATACTCTGCCAGATACTGACATTGTTAATCTTCTGCTGTAGCATCATCCTCTTCCACACTTCATCATTCCACTTCATCATTGTCAACTTGAATCTGTTCACCACAGTTATTGTCATCTTATGAAATGCCTTCTTTCTTGAAGTAGAACACGAATGATGAAACTAGATTCTTATTGAAAAAATGCTTCAATTTTTTTTTAAAGATTGGCACCTGAGCTAACAATGGTTGCCAATCTTCTTTTTTTGTTTTCTCCCCAAAGCCCACACTATATCGTTGTATATATTAGTTCTGGATCCTTCTGGTTGTGGCATGTGGGATGTCGCCTCAGTGTGGCCTGACGAGTGATGCGGTGTCTGAGCCCTGGATCTGAACCAGCGAAACCCTGGGCCACCAAGCGGAGTGTGCAAGCTTAACCACTTGGCCTCCGGGCAGGCCCCAAAATATTCAATTCTTAGTCATCAACAATTTTAGCACTGAAAGAAGCATATAGTAGCATTCCAGTCTCAGGAGTTTCTGGAACACAAAAGCAGTTCAAGAGTGTTCTACTTACTGTTTCCATTGCTTAATGACTTGTGTAGTGTCAATCTTTCTTTGCTGTCAATTTACCTGCCCACCTTCTGTCCTCAGGCTGTTTATCATTTCCAGTCCATGCGAAAGGTAAGGATTAGAATTATCTGAGTCTGGCCCAGCGCCAAGTAGTTAAGTTCACTTGTTCCACTTCAGCAGCCAGGGTTTCTTGAGTTTGGATCCTGGGCTGGGACATGGCACCACTCATTAGGCCATGCTGAGGCGGCGTCCCACATGCCACAACTAGAAGGACCCACATCTAAAAATATATGACTATGTACTGGGGGGATTTAGGGTGAAAAATCAGAAAAAAAAAAGAAGATTGGCAACAGCTGTTAGGTCGTGTCAATCTTTAGGAAAAAGAAGAATTATCTGAATCGACCTCATTTTCTATGTTTTCATTAACACTTCGTTTGGGGAATAACTCAGTAAGTTCAAAGGGAAATTCTATTGTAAGACTCAAGCTTGGCAATATCTGAGATGCTGGACATCTTTCAAAAGTTTTGGAATAGATTATTCACGCTTCTGAATGGTGTATTTGAGCATATTAACATCCTTAAAACGGTCAACAAACAATAAAGAACACATTCTAGGTGGCCTTTTCCTTCACATTTTTGTTTTTCCTCAACCTCGCATCTCCTTGGAGATTGCCTTCTAATCATTTTGTTTTATTTTCATTCATCTCTTCTAGACTCATAAGTTGCGTAGATCATGTAATACCTCTTTCCAAACAGAGCTGGACAGAGTCCAGTTCTCCCTTTTAGGATTATTAACTTTTTTAGAATATTTGACTTCTATTTGCACAATTTCTACTTGAAGGTTATTAGGGCAATAATTTATTGCTTAAGAAGTTTCAGCAAGTGCTAAATGTGGCCTTCAGGTACCGCAGTGTATCAGCACATCTTTCTAAAGGAGTTTCAAAGAACCGAAGAATGTGCTCCTTTAAACAGTTGCTTTTTTCTCTGTTCCTCAGCTTCCTCCACCACGAGTCAGCCTCCTCATTTTCTGCAGCATTTTCCATCTGTGTCATTGGCGTAGTACACACGTGCCTGACCTAGATGTTTACTGGCATTTGCAGCATCGTGATTATCTTCCTCATCATTATCTTTGAAGCCCAACTGAAATGATGCCCTGTAACTACGGGTCTGTGAGTTGTTTTGGAACAGGATGTATCAGCCTGTCAGCATTGTTTGGTAATTGTTTTGTAATTGCATTTATGTTTGCACCTGAATTTGGAAGGCTCTGGGGGTTGGGGGAGGCAGAGAGTTCCAATATTAACACAGTCCATGTAGCTAGAAGGAACCTGTGCATCCGCTCATTGTGAGACCTCCACCACAGGCTGACTTTGAGTTTCCCTGTGGCAAGCCACTTTGTCTTAATGCTGGTAGTGGCGAGCGACTTGGAGACAAAGAACGTACGGTGCTGGAAACACAAAGTTTATTCCTGAGTTCTCAGGTTCCAGTTCAACACATATCCTTCTTCCAGGTATATAAACAATGGTATTCCAGGTGTATAAACTGGTGGAGTTCCAGAGTCCACTTAACATTTGAACACCTACATTGATACAAGCTTAATTAACAATTAATGCACTTCCTCATAGAAGACTATCTGTACACTAAGACAAACGATTTTTCTCTGAATGTGTTCCTATAACATCATGAATTTCTCCCTATTAGATATTAGAACTTGCATAGAGACAATTTACAAATTTTAATTAAATTTTAGTGTCTACTTTTTTCCACTCCATGGTACATTCCATGAAGACAAAAACCATCTCTCTTTTATTTACATATGTGTCTACGGAACACATCAGAGAGCTCAAGAACTATTTGCTGACTAGCTAAAGAATCTTCAGGTTGAAACAGAATCTTAAAGATCTGAGGTAAATGAATACAGTTAAGTGTAACTGAAGAGGAACCGGTAAGAAAAGGTAACGTTATGATGGAATATGATTAAACTACAGAATACAGTCCCTGACATGATGGGAGAAATGTTATTTATTGTATTTTTTAAGAAAAAGCATAATTCTGTTTATTAAAGACAACTGTAACAATAAGAGAGAGGGGAAAGGAAATAGTTTAGGAGAAGATATAGCTATGTCAGGGTTCATATTTAACAGATTTATTTTCACTCCGAAGTAGAATGTGAGATATTCTTCCTGAGTGAAAGGAGAGGTATTAAAGTTGGAAGTTCGAAGCTGCTGGAGGAAATCTGACATAAAAGCTATAAAGAATAGAAAGAAAGCCCAGTAAATGGCAGCATTTACCAATATTATTGCCCAGCCCTTTCCAGTGGGGATTGTTACAGAGTAATTGCTTGGAGTAATAAGGTTGTGAGGTATTGAGTTTAAAAATTAGAAAAGAATCCTTGTTGCCTACTGTAGTTTTCATTATATTAATTGGATGAAGCATATTGCAAATTCTCAAGAGGCAAATATTGCATCTAACATTTACTGTGCTTACTTAAAAACATGGGCAAGAACGATCCCATGGGTCCGATGACAACTTCACAAATGTAAGTTTACAGAGTTCTACCTATCAAACTCTCCCCGAGGATGGGCACCGTCTGTGACTCTGACGCTTTGTGGTGCTTGTCTCCACGCTGTCACGTATCCTCTAGGAAAGAAAACCTCTCACAACCCTCCTCATTAAAGCTCACCAAGAGGTTTATTTCAACCCAACTGCCTGCTAGGCCCAAAGCCACATGCCTTAGGAAAGGTAGAAAGAAGATTGTGGGGATGACGGGTGTGACACTCATGAAAACTCATTGCTCAATCTCCTGCCTCAGGGAGCAAAGTTAACTGACAGCCCCAGATGCTGCCCTTCTGATTCCACCACCACCTTCCTGCTGGCCACTCTTCCCCATTCAGCCTGCTCCTCCAGCCTGCTCCCAGGTAATGAATGAGCATGGCTAGGGAACTAGTGCAGGCCCACTCATTTGGGAAATAGATCTTCTCTAATGGGCAAATTCCACTTGATATTCCCAGTCGGCCTCTGCAAAGCTTTCCTAGAACTACTCTGCTGTCAGAGATTCTTTCTACGTGTTCACAAATGTCAGACCCGCCTTGTGGTCTGAAGGTTTTCCTGCCTACTCCTACGCCCTTCCCTTTCTCCTTCACAGGGCGTTTCTGTCAATAAATCTTGTGCCTATATAAGCCTGTCTTGGTGACTACTTCTCAGACGTCCCAAACTGACACAACAGGAGGCAAGATTTATATACAATACTCTTTTCTCAGGATCTTTGCTATAATATTACAATGTATCAAAATCAAAATGCATTATGACAAATTAGTGTTGATTCCAAGAATGCAAGAAATCTACCAATATAGTTCATTTCAGCAACAAAGTAAAAGAGTTCCCATATGCTCACATCAATAGATGCTGAAAATGCATTTGATAAAACTTCTAAGCCTTTTCTGACAAAGTCACAGAATGGAAAGACATTGAATAAATATAATAAAATCTATTAACTGAAAGACAACAGAAAATATTATTTTAAACAGCAAAGCACTGAAAGGAATTCAGTTAAAAAATATAAACTTGTCATGGATGCCTATTATGACTCTCAATACCTGTGTGTGCCTCAGAGGTGGTTGACAGAATATATCTACAGGTAGAGGGCCGGCCCGGTGGTACAGCTTAAGTTTGCACGTTTTGCTTTGGTGGCCCAGGGTTCACTGGTTCGGATCCTGGATGCAGACCTATGCACCACTTGTCAAGCCATGCTGTGGCAGGTGTCCCACACATAAAGTAGAGGAAGATGGGCACAGATGTTAGCTCTGGGCCAGTTTTCCTCAGCAAAAAGAGAAGGATTGGGGGCAGATATTAGCTGAGGGTTAATCTTCCTAAAAAAGAAAAAATAAATAACAAAAAAGGAGAATATAGCTACAAGGATAGCTAAGTGATATAATGTATATTAGGGACTTTTGGTATGACATAGTTAGTTGTGTAGATTGTCATCTTTCTCTTCTTCTTCTAGAAATCATGTAAAGTAATGAGAAAAATAAAAAGAATCACATTCTCCATGATCACTGAACCTTGGAGTCTGATGTGATTTACAGAGTCTAGAGTGTAAAGGTTATTAAAATCAATCTAATCTGTGCAGATGTTACACAAGATTGAGTGTGGAGGTTGTTTAGTTGGCCAGAGGCGGTGGATCCCAGGATGGACTGCAAAACTATATTTCTCAGAGATAAAGGAGTCTTCCTGGGTGATAAACACTGTATCTCTTATTTCCAATAGCCGGATATATAACTTCAGTGGGTTAAGACAGGTAGACTATGTTCCCATAGAGACGGAGAAAGGAGGCACAGGGAGTAGAGAGTATCAAGGGGCCTCAGCGCAAAAGGATTCCAGTGTCGGAAAAGTGCCTATCTAGAATTTAATGCTCTTACCATGAACTGAAGAATTCTATTCTGCAATGTTTTTTGATAAAACTAGGAAGTCCAGGGTTGGTAGAAGTGTAAAATGTCAGGGAAGAAATAATGAAAAAATAATGAAGACTAAATCATGAACTTGCAAGACCTAGGTAAAAATTAAAAGCAAAAATAAAGCCAGCAGACAAATGAAGATGAAATTAGAAGTGATGACCAGGGAGAATCCATCAAAGGAACTACAGTAGTGACTTGGAGAATAGAAATAAGAAAACTGACTCAAGCACAGTCAAAATTAATTTGAAAAAAAAATTAAATGGAAATACATTTTCAAGAGGCTTGAAGGAAAGCACAGTCTATATTTTGTTAGTAGGAGGACAAATTGATATAACACATATGGAAAGCAAAACCATATATGTGAATGTCCTTATGCCCTGAAATAAAACTACTTTTTACATATATATATATATACATATATTTGTGTGTGTGAAGAAGATTGACCCTGACCTTGCATTTGTTGCCAATCTTCCTTTTTGATTGAGGAAGATTAGCCCTGAGCTAACATCTGTGCCCATCTGCCTCTATTTTATGTGGGATACCGCTGCAGTGTGGCTGGACAAGTAGTGCTAGGTCCACGCCCAGGATCCAAACCTGCAAATCCCAGGCCACAGAATTTAACCACTAGGACACTAGCCTGGCCTCTACATAGATTCTTAAGTGAAAGAAAAAGTAGTGACCAACTATGTATACAATTATTATCTTTGTTAGAAAATAAGGGGGAATCAGAATCTCTATACTAGTTTATTACATACATAAGGCAACTGTGGACAGATTGATAAGAATCCATGAGGACATGGGGACAAAAAATTGGGTGGAAATGTGATAAGAATAAATATTCATTATTTAGCATTTTTAACTTTTAATTTTGACTTATCCGATTGCATTATTTATTTTAAAAGAAGCTAACAAGATAGAAAGCTAATAAATAAAATATAAAAGGGATACTATGGGGTGTTTTAAGCAGTGTAATGACAGAATCTGTATTATGAATACAAATGGACTTTATGGAGACAATGAATCTGAAATAAAGTGGATGAATTTGGGGTAAATCTTGAGGGAAAGCTATAGGAATTTTGGATGGTTTTATTCATTTATTCCTTCAACAAATATTTATTGAGTAATTGATATATGTCAAGACCTTTCAAAGGCACTGGTCATTAAATGTTAGCAGTGATGTGGAAAGGAAAAAATCAAGGGTGACTTTAAGGACATTAAAAAAGGACAGTAAACTGTTGAAAAGTGGAAGTGCCATATGCTCATGAGAAATGTTGGCATAGGAAGAAGCTTGAGGACGGAGTTCCAATTTCAATATTTACTGCAATGATGTCTTTTTGACATTTAGGCGCAGATGTTAAGTGAACAGTTAGATATGTTAGTCCATGATTTTTTTCATAATTTTTTTTATCTGTTTGACTTCTCAGATACCTGTCTCCAATACTATGGCAAGACATACATTTTTCTCTAGGAAATCTTACTATTTAAAAAATAATAGCTCTACTCCTAATTGAACTATAAATATAATTCAGTCCTTTCTTAAACGGAATTTTAAAAGTTTATTCTAAACTTAATCTAGAAAGAAAAATGTGTAAAAATGGTGAAAAAATTCTAAAAAAACAGGAATTCCTATAACAATCCCGTGGTGCAGCAGTTAAGTGCGCACTTTCTGCTTTGGCAGCCCCAGGTTCACCGGTTCGGGCATGGTACCACTTGGCAAGCCATGCTGTGGCAGGCGTCCCACATATAAAGTGGAGGAAGATGGGCACGGATGTTAGCTCAGGGCCAGTCTTCCTCAGCAAAAAAGAGGAGGCTTGGCAGCAGATGTTAGCTCAGGGCTAATCTTCCTTAAATAAATAAAGAAATAGTTATCAAAATGTTATAGAATTACACTTTTTATAGCACTCTGGGTTTGGAATGGAAATGGTCAAAAAGTGGTTTTATCATAATATTGCTTCACAATCTTTACTCAGAGTGTGAATTTGAGGGAAATGAGTAGGCTGTGAGCAGTCTAAGCAATTGATTTTTTCCCTGAAAACTTTCCTTTCTCTTTGTTTGGTAAAACTGCCTTTGCTGGGAAAATCCTCAAAATATCCAGCTTTCTGGCAGTGTACAACCTCATTTCAGGCGATGCTACCTGCTGGATTAAGGGCATAACTCTTCCGTTGTGTTTCTCCTAGCTATAGCTACTGGCACTGGACGTGAATTTTGTAATCCCACAGTGTTACTGCTTCCGAATGCTGGGCGTCAGTGCATGTGAAATTGATTCCAAATGATGTGTGACACATCTGCTGCACCATTCACCTTTTGCCTGCAGATTGTACCTTCTAACTTAGAAGAGAAGAGCACTCTTGCCAACCTGTCTTACACATTCTGCCTGGTCCTTTCTAAAGTAACCTTTTTCAGAAATTCTTGAAGCATCATGATATGTATATGAAATTCTGAAGCAAACCATACAGATCCAAATAACACACCATTTTTAACATTACATTAGCTAGGTTTTAAAATTTCTGGGGAGACTATGACATCTGTGTTCACACTGCCATGTCAATGGCGTTTTTCCGTTGTATCTTTATCAGTGAAAAGCTAAAATAAAGAAACCAAAATAAAACAAAAAATCACGCAAATATACAATTCTTAGCATTTTCTCTGATTTTTATTATGCTACTTTAATTGCTTTGAAATAAAGTACACAACTTAGATAACCTGATAAATTAGGTTTAATATTTTTTCATAAATAGTGGGCCTTTTAAGGCACTTAAAAAATAAAATGTTCATTTTGTTGTGAATCATAACACATACACTGGTGAGGTGTTTCTCTCCAGACCTACCTTCAGCTTTTTAGGCCTAGGGATGTCTCTCATCACTGTGCCTTCTTGCTCAGCTTTGGTTGAGGAGCTATGTACACTCAGTGAGCACCTTGTTTGCCCCCATGGTATAGAAATATACATGAGTTTAACATACATATTAATGAATTATTATAAGTTAGATGCCTATTTCACAGCTCACAGTCTAGAAATGGCATTGCCAGGATGCCAAGGTCTCCAAGTTCATTTGTTCTCTTTCCAAATGGTGAGCCACTCATTTTTTCCTGTTTTTTGCTATAATCGCTTTCTGCATATATTTATGGTTATATCATGTCCCTATGTATCTCCAATTATGATTTTTTTGCCAATCTTTGTATAATTGGAAATGTATATTGCCTTTCTTACAATGTGGATCTGCTAAAGATGAATCCTCTGAACTTTTTCTTATCTGGTAAATATATTTAATTTGTCATTATTTTTCAGGGATATGCTTCCATGTTATAGAATTCTACACTTTTTTTCTTTTTATCCCTTTGAAGGTATGATTCCATTGCCTCCAGCTTCCATTATTTGAGATCAGATGTCAGTGAGCATTTTTATTGTTGTTTTCTGAATTTAATATGCCCTTCCACCATCAGTTTTTAAGATTCTCTCTTTATCTTCGTCTTTTAGAAGTTTGTCTGTGATATGTCTAGGTACACTTTATTCATTTTTATCTCACTTGATGTGTGTCAAACTCCTAGGAACTATGAATAGATGTCCTTCAATTTAGAACAGTCTTTATCATTATCTTCTCAAATGTTTCTTCATTCTCATTTTACTGTATTTCTAGAAATGCATTAAGTAGGTTCAAATACTTGATATTGTCCCGCAGTTCTTGGATCTGTATAATTTTTATTTTCAAATTACTTTTCTGTTTGGATGATATTTATAATCCTGTTTTCAAGATCGCTTACTCTTTCTCCTACTATATTCAGATGTCAAATTATTTTATTTCTGATAACGTATTTTATAACTGTATATGTGATTTCTGTGTGATGCTTGTTTGGAGTTTCTAGCTTTCTGCTAAAATTCTGTCTCTTCATGAATGAATTTCCTCTATTCCTCTACATTATTTAGTCTACTTATATTATTTATTCTAAAGTCTTAGCTGTTAATTCCAACATATGGTCTTCAAAGTGCCTGTTGCTATTAACTGTTTTCCTTTTGGCTATGGTTCATTTATTCCTACTTCTTTCCAGTCATCCTATTTTTGTTGGATGACAGCCATTTTGTATAATAGAACATAGAGATTGAAATGAGCAATATTTTCTTTTTAAAGATTGGCACCTGAGCTAACCACTGTTGCCAATCTTCTCTCTCTTTTTTCTTTTTTTTTCTGCGTTTTCTCCCCAGATCTCCCCCGTACATAGTTGTATATCTTAGTTGCGGGTCCTCCTAGCTGTGGCATGTGGGATGCTGCCTCAAAGTGGCCTGACAAGCTGTGCCATGTTCATGCCCAGGATCTGAACTGGTGAAACCCTGGGCCGCCGCAGCGGAGCACGGAAACTTAACCACTTGGCCATGGGGCCTGCCCCGTAAATGAGCAATATTTAAATCAAAAAGTTTATGTCCCCATATTTGTCATGCCATTAGGGTAAAGAGTGCTGTGTCCAATCTACTTTAGCGTTGAGCTGTTTTTGAGGTCTGTTTGAGTTTTAGTTAGACCCAGTTCACCACTGCTTTCAAGTGTTTTTAAATCAGGATCCAGATAATCTTTTTATTAAACTGAGAAAGTGCTGCCCAGTACCTAGATTTCGGACAGTAGTGAAATTTTTCTCTCCAGTCCTCTTCTCGGCTTTCTAGATCTAGGATTGTCTCTCAGCACTATCCTTTCTTCCTCAGCCTTGGTTGAGAAGCTATTATACACTCAGCAAAGGCCTTATTTGCCTCCATGATATCTCTCTTAGCCCTCCAGCCTTGTCCCAAATCTTCAGCACACTGCTGTTATATTCTTGGAGAAGACCACATAAGAAAGAAATGGCACCAAATTTGTGGATTTTGTTACATCAGCAATAGGAAACTAATACACACATTAACATCCACTGGAGTTATTACTCTTATATTTTAATCAACATCTGTTAACAATCCTAGGCAGACATGGATTACATTATTTGTCTTTACCTTTGAGGGGGAAAAAAAAGAAAAACAACTAAGGGCCTAAATTTGCAACATTGAAGTTTTTAAAAAATTCTATGGATTATAATAACAAATGTGAGGACTATACTTTCTTCTATGAATGTGGTGCAGGTCTTTGATTTTGTTTTTTGTATAAATAAATCCACAGATAAGCAACAATCCATTGCATAACTATTTTCCCTGTGTTTTTTTTTTTCTTTTTAAAGATTGGCACCTGAGCTAGCAACTGTTGCCAATCTTCTTTTTTCTTTTCTCCTCCTCAAAGCCCCACAGCACACAGTTGTATATTCTAGTTGTGTGTCCTTCTAGTTGTGTTATGTGGGACGCCACCTCAGCATGACCTGATTGGTGGTGCCGTGTCCGTGCCCAGGGTTCCAAACCAGTGAAACTATTCTTTTGGATATCAATTTTAGGGACTTCAAGTAGTACATATACAATCATTAATTACGTATTACAAAATATTTGTTTTCAAATGCAGAAATTTAAACTGTCTTAACTAGAAATTTTGTTTAGTGTCCTTTCAGACCCCTTCGTCAAGTTACATAATTAAGCCAAAATCTCACCATAAACTTAATAACATTAACATTCACTAACAATACTTATCAGTAAACAGTGCATCATTAATGTGGATTAACACTGTAGGAATTCTTTCTTAATCTGAAAACTTAGTTTCTTCTGTGGGTTTAAAAAGAAAACATTGAAATACCTTCATAAGATGTATTAGTAAGTATCTGCAATTATTCTAAATGTAGAAAACGTTAGATAAAATAAAGAATCCTTTACAGTAGCAGAAGCTTCATCAACAGATTTTACAGGATTTTCAAGGCAATATATTGTCAATTTTTGAGAAACAGAATTCAAAATTTAAAGGCAACTATGAGACTTTGCATTATTATACAATTGAAAAAATAAAATTTGAAGTTCTTTCAAGATGACTCGTCTTCACATTATCTCAATTAAAAAAATCTAAGTCCGTTCATGCTCTCTTAGATTGTTTCCACGTACTGGCTGTTGTAAATAATGCCGCAATGAACATAGGGGTACAGATATCTCTTTGACATACTGTATTTGTTTCCTTCAGATTTATTCCAAAAAGTGGAATTGCTGGATCATCGGGTAGTTCTATTTTTGATTATTTGAGGAACCTCCATACTGTTTTCCATGGTGGCTGTTTCTCCACATCATCACCAGCATTGGTTGTCTCTCATCTTTTTAATGATAGCCTTTCTAACAGGTGTGAGGTGAAATCTCATGGTGATATATATATATACACACACACAGGAATATTATTAAGCCATGAAACGAAGGAAATCTTGCCGTTTGTGACAACATGGATGGACCTTGAGGCCACTATGCTAAGTGAAATCAATCATACAGAAAAACACAAATACTGTATTATCTCACTTACATGTGGGATCGAACAAAACAATCAAAACCACAAACAATTTCAAATTCATAGAAAAAGAGATCAGATTTGTGGGCAGGGCAGGGGAGAGTAGGAGGATGGAGGAATTGGATGAAGGTGGTCAAAAGGTACAAACTTACACTTAAAAGATAAATAAGTACTGGGAACGTCATGTACAACACGATGACTACTGTTAACACTGCTGTGTGGTATAGTTGAAAGTTAAGAGAGTAAATCCTAAGAATTGTTATCACAAGGAAAAAAAACATTTTTCTTTCCTCTTTTTGTGTGTTTATATGTTATGGTGGATGTCAACTAAACTTACCGTGGTCATCATTTCACAGTATACGTAAGTTAAGTCATTCTGCTGTATACCTTAAACTTACACAGTGTTGTGTGTCAATTACTTGTCAGTAAAGCTGGGGAAAAAAAAACTAAAGACTTTGTGCAAAAGAAACAGGGATATTTCTCGACATTTGAGAAACTGGAAACATGTGAATAGCAAACATAGTAAAAAATGCACTTTTATCTGACATTTGCTGTGGTAGCCACATCCAAGATGACCCCCAGTGACCCTTTCCTCTCTGTGTTGTCAACCTTGTGTAGATTGCTCTTATTCCATATCAAGGTCTGTGTGATCAATAGATTATGTTAGAAGTAATGGTGTGTTTTTCCAAGATTAGGCCATACAAGACATTTTTGCTTCCTCCTTGCTCTCTCTCTCAAATCACTTGCTGTGGGGGAAGTTAAGTGCCATGTCATAAAAACAATCTGGTAACCTTCTGAAGCTAGCCATATAGCAAGGAAATAAGGTCTTCTTGCCACCACCCAGCGAAGATGGGTGATAAAGATGCCTTTTATTTTTAACAAAGGACAATACATGTGACATAATCTAAACACAAACTACTTTATTGAGTTTCTTACTCATTTTCTCTCTTTTAAAATTTATATATTATTGTTTTTAATAGACTTTATTTTTTAGGTCAGTTTTAGGTTCATAGCAAAATTGAGTGTAAAGTACAGAGAATTCCCATATACTCTCTGTGCCTACACATGCATAGCCTCCTCCATTATCAATATCCCCCACCACAGTGGTACATTTGTTACAATAGATGAGCCTACATCGACACATCACAATCACTCAAAGTCATAATTCACATTATGGTTCACCCGTGGTGTTGCACATTCTATCGGTTTGGACAAATGTATAATTACTTGTATCTACCGTTGTAATATCACACAGAGTAGTTTCACTGCCCTAAAAAACTCCTCTGTGCTCTGTCTAGTAATCCCTCCCTCTTTCCAAAGTCTTGGCAACCACTGACTTTTTTACTGTCTCCATAGTTGTACCTTTTCCAGAACCATAGAGCTGGAATCAAACAGTACATCTGATTGGCTTTTTTTAGTTAGTAATATGCAATTAAATTTTTTTATATCTTGATAGCTCATATCTTTTTGGCACTGAATAATATTCCATTGTCCGGACGTACCACAGTTTATTTATTAATTCACCTACTAAAGGACATATTGGTTGCTCCCAGGTTTTGGCAATTATGACTAAGTTGCCTTCTTTATGATAAATAAATAGTAAAACTTATCAGTTTGGATAACTTGAAACAACTTTATGTTTTCGTAAGATGTAATTAATTTAGAAATGTATGCTATTAAATAAAAGAAATTTTATACATGTCAGAACTTAAAGATTGTGTTTTTCAAATGGCAAGATTCTTAAGCTGTTAGAAATCGGAACAAAAAACATTTTGTACATGAAAGTAGAAAAGTTATGTTCATTTTCAGAATATGAGAAAAAGATGCTTTAAGTAATTCTATCAACTGAGCTAATATTTATAATGTATATAATCTAAATAACACTGGCTAACTGTGCTGGTTTATTGGAAAATTTTGCTCAAAAATCTTTATATGTTACCTTTCTCTAGAGCCTGGCTCTGGTCCCGGAACCATCCCTAGCTCTCTGCCTTTTTTCCTTTCTTCCATCTCTGTAATTTATCTACCACAGACAGACTGATTTCCTTTAAATGCCACTTTTGTTCCTTGAGCGCAAATATGTGTTTTGAGAAATCGTTCACATATAATGAGCAGAGAAATAGTATGGTAGCTGGTTGGTGTTAATGGCAGAAGAAGGCTAAGACTTCAAAATTCAGAGGGAAAAGGATAAAACATCGATGTGGGTCTCAAGCAAATTGAGATTTTATGGTACAAAGTTGAGGATATTTCATACAATAATTTGAACTTTCTCATGATAATGGTTTCCTTGGTTGCCTTATGATTTCAGCTCTCTGATGAGTTCAAGAAAATATATTATTTTGTATCTTATCTTGCTTTTTTTTCACTGTTAGTTCAACAGCAAAATTCCTGCCAGATTTCTGTATCCTAAGCAGAAAGAGGTCCTCCCTGTCACTTGGATATTTTAATGGTAAAATTAGGACTTTCCCTTCACCAGGCCGAGGAAATGAACACTGAGGAGATTCCAGGTATATGTTTAAACTTAGCCAAACCACCAATTTGCAGAACAGCGGGAGATCGCTCCCTGTTTTTCAGAATAATTTCTAAAGTTTGGGCACTGGGATGGTCTCCTTGCTGTCCAGCGCCTCCATCTGTTTGGGATCTTGTTCAGCCTTCAGATCCTTTGGACTTCAGAGGACAGGAGTCCTTGAATTTCTAGAATGCCTTTTCTTAGCATTCTCACTTCTCTCTCAGATAGTTTTTTTCCTGAAAGTTTCTCTGACTGATATTTCTCATCTCTCTTGTTCTGCTCAGATGCATTCTGAGAATAACTGCTTTGCATTTGATGGATAAAATCTCTATAACACAATGGGACAACTCTCAACTCTCCTTCCCTGTTCCAGCTTTTGGTGTATTTCCGTTGAACACTTAGTGAACACTCACATAAGAGGGAGCTGGTGGGTACAGATTCACTTTGCGCCTGGGGCTTTGAGATTTTGATGTCATGCCAGCGCATGAGCAGTTATGGAAAGTTCCTTAAAAGTTCCGCTTCTTTCGCCTTCCTTCATCATGGTGGCCTTGAGTGATCCGTCCATAGTTCCTCCATTATAAAAGAAGCTGTCATATGAAAAGCTTCTCACTTCCTGGAATTTATTCCATTTAGGTTGCTTTGGGTCCTCAAGTTGCTCATCATTTTTAAAACCACAGTAGTTTCATAGCTTACTCAGATTGTTGTTTTCTTGGCGTGAACACACAATCTTGCAAATTTCGATATCCAAACTGGAAGCAGAACATGTTCTCAGCTATTTTAAATTTGATTTTTGTTGTTATGTTTGCAACTGTAAAATCTTTTTGGAATTCACCAGACAGAATCAACTGTAAGTGAGCCACATGTATTCATAATATTTTTTCAATGTGAGTGCCTAGATTGAAATGCTGTTTCAAACATTGACTTCTTGGGGGATTTGTTACTGCAAACATATTAACAAGGCAATGAGGGGAAAAAATGATGATCCCATCAAAACAGCAGTAAACTGTCTTCCTTATCAAACACTTCCGTCACGTTGGTCTTTTCCAACGACAAAAAAATATATTTGGAGAAAGAGAAATTATCGCTTCAGATTGAGTGCCAACGAGACATTTGCTTTCGTATTTTCGGATCAAACAAAGGAGGCAATGGTTACATTCTACAGCTTTGCTTCTGCAGACTATTTTTAGGCCACTTAATCTTTTATTATCTTATCTTGATCTCTTATTCTCTATACCTAGACTATTTTATTAACCTTCTACCTTGTCTGTTATTCCATTCTCTCCTTTACTGGATATCCTTCTACAACCACAGCGACCAATCAAAAATACTACTTTCATCATATTTATTTTCTTTTAAAAAAAGTCAGTGTCAGCTCTGCATGGTGTAAAGATGCCAATGTAAGAGTGGAAATACTAAGACACTTTAAGTAAACTGACTTTTGCATTAGAAAATATTATATTTTTAAGATTACATTAGTTTATATTTATTGATGGCTCATTTCATGCGAGGTGCAATTCTAAGTTCATTATGATGGAATGGATCAATTATTTCTCACAAAAACTCTGGGATGTGAATAATATTACTATCATCACCTCTGTTTTTCAGATAATGAAATAGCATAGAAAGAGTAAAGAACTTGTTCAAGGTCAAAAGCATATAAGACACTCAGTTATTTTACTTTTCTCTAAAACCTAAAAATTTAACCAATATGCTATTCTACCCCAGCTGACATAATTATTTAGAAATATTAATAGGATGTAAACTGTGTGTCTAATTCTGTCATTTAAAAGAAGTGGTAAAGCTTGCTTTTGTCCTATCTTTCCTCACTATAAAATCATAAATTTAAGAAAGTTTAAATTAATTTTGGTTGGATAGTGTAATTGGAGAACTTGAATTTTTCTTGCTGTCAACACTTATCTCTAGAAGTCAAAGAGCAAGATTGGTTCCATATTATTATCTATATGCTAATAGACATCTGGTTCAGTGTGAAAAGCAACGGGAACTGATGTGAGTAGTTATTTAACTCAATAAGTGTTCATCTAATTCCTGATGTAGGGAGTTTTGATGATTACTAGCATGCGCTCCACACTTATAAAGTGCCAGGTGTTATTTTAATTATTGATTACTATCATGTGTTCAATATTGGGAGAGGCTCTCTTAGGATACACTTATGGAAAGACATTGTTTTCCTATTCAAACTTTTACTTATAAAGGGATGAAATGTATGAATAATAAGTATTCTAAAAATCAGAACATTCTAGCGAATACCTATGCTTATGCAGTAATAGAAAAACCAATTCCACACATCAGTGTTTCCAGAGATTTGGATCTATGGAGAGCACATGCAGGGCTACCTTACTGAATACAAGGACTTTTCCTTTGAGGAAGGCAAGGTGATTTGGAGAACAATCCCACCTTGGGCTGCAAGGCCCTTCCTCCAATCACTACTGAGAGATTCTCACAGTCCTTAGCACAGAACCCTGTATCTAATAGCCAGTCAATGAGAATATATTGAATTGATAAATAAAATTAGTCCTAGGGTACATGGTAACATTTAATTGTTAACAAAATAATGAAAAATACAGTATTTGAACTAGGCCTGTTCTAGAGTGAAAACGTCGTTTTATAGTTTGAAATACAAAGATTGGCACAGTATTCCCGTCCTGTAACCAACTCTCAAATTAAAGTTTTGTAAGTAATTAACCTCTGTGTGACCAAGTTTGCTCATCTGTAAAACAGATACAATAATTATTATGGCCTACCCTGTAGTCATAGTGTGAGGATTAATGAGGTAATTTTTTAAAGCAAGTTTCTTGAAAGGTATTTTATATTTATAACATTTTACTGTCCTAGCCTATTTGTTTTATTTCATCATATACATCCAAAGTCTAAATGCTTTACAAAACATATGTATTTTTTTTTAATTTTAGGTTGACCAATTATCACTAACAGAGTACTAGTTGTTCAACTAGAGTTGAAATGTAGCGATGATAATTGAAATATTAATTAATATTTCTGTAGTGTTTTATACATATATTTTAAACTGAAACTTCTTTGGGGGAAGTGATCTTGTTTTCTAAAATTCAAAGCTTCAAATATTTTATGTTATTTTCATCATCCAATAGTTCGATACAAAGCCTGCTGTGATCTCTCTAAGAAAGGTTACTCAGCCTCAGCACTATTGATATACTGGATCTATAATACTGTTTGGGGAGTGTCTTGTGCATTGTCGGATGTTTAGCAGCATCCTTGATGTCTACCCACTAGATGCCAGTAATAACTCCCCTACTGCTAACATTAAAAAATGTCTCTAGACATGACCAATTGTCTCCTGCAGGACAAAATTGCATTCAGTCGAGAACCACTGTGCTAGAGGAATTAAACAGGGTGAGTGCCCCGTCCAAACTGTGTTATGCAAATCAACTTAAACAAACTTGACACTGGGGAATCCACACATACACACACACCCTCCCCTAAGGTGACCGTACAGCCTAGTTTGCCTGATATGGTTCTGATTGACGCTTGATATCCTTAACATCTCGTCCCATCCCCATTGGTACTAGATTTTCAAGTTTGTAATAGAGTATCACTATTAATCCATGTAATAAAATAAACGTATGAGGATTTCATTGACCTACAATTTTTACCTCCAGTTTCTTCCCTTCTTTTTGTTTTTTGTCTTACAGTGTGTAGGATGTGTGTGCAGTGAACAGAAGTTTCACCATAAAACGTTAATCTGAAAGGTGTACCCATTTCTTTTTCACTCTGTGCGTTCCTGAGACAATGTAACTAACACTTCAGTTCTAAGGCCAGTATGCTGAGCAGTATGGAGAAGAGTAACTAGCCTGCTAACAATTCCTTCAGATGTCACATAGAGGTGGAATAATGCTGCTGCCCTTACCAGTCACTTGATATGCCAGCTAGTCATGCTTTAGCTGGTGCCATGGCCTGAAACATGCATGAAGCTGCAGTCAGTGGGGATCAGTGGTAGAGGTAGAAGCTTATTGATTGGCTGTACAGGAAATCTATGCAGCAAACAGAGATTAGGGAATCCTACCTCAGAATATACAGTCTTGCTGTAGCTGTTTCTTAATTTATTGTATAGCGGAACTCTACAATAATTCATTTACTTTAAAGTTTGATTTTTTAATTTTTACAATAAATTTTGTAATTCAAATGAATGTAAAAAATAAAGTAGATATTTAAAGGAAAATTTAACTAATTAATAGATGAGCATGCACGGTACCAAAATGTTTGTTGACTTTTATGATACCATCAACCTGAAGGACATATTGATAACAATAATCATATGAGAATCAGAAAGCTAACTTTCTAAAGAAATATTAATATTTACCTGAAAAGTAATAATATATTTTAGTTATTAAAATGTGTCCAAGGTGATAATTTAGCCCATGCAATTGCAGAAAGTGCTTTTATAGATAATTCTTTGAACTTGAGTTTTTGTTTTAATCAAATGACTATTTTTCTAAATTTTCATAATTTTCAGTTGCAAATTTTCTTGGGCATGTAGGAAATGTAACATGAACTTTTAAAGTTGGACTCCTATAACAGGAGAATTTCAAAGTCAATTAAAGTTGACTTATATAAAGTTGACTTTATTTCAACAGAAAGACAGGTTCCATCTTTGTTAAAATTTGAGTTTTTCACCTAAAACATGGGAAGAAAGTGAATCTTTGAGAAGTCCGTATGATTGAAGTTGAAAATAAAGGTGTTTTTGAAAGTATTTTCTCTAGTAATAAAAATACAAATTTTTCTGAAATGTAGCATCATAATTTTAGTAATCTTATAAATTAAGAATTTGAGGTAGCAGAAATATATTTAAATATTATTTTTCAGAATTAGTTGGAAATCATTAATAACTTAATTAATGTGTAGAACACCAAAAATTTTTAGTGTTCAGTTGTTTTAATTGGTTGGAGTTAATAAAATTAAAACATGGAAATGTTGAAATTTATCTTCCAAAAACATGGGACACCATATGATCTAGCAATCACACACCTTGACACTTACTCAAGTAAATTAAAAACTTATGTTCACAGTAAAACCTATACATGGATGTTTATAGCGGCTTCTTTCATAATTGCCAAAACTTGGAAGAAACAATGATGTCTTTCAGTATGTGCAACGGATAATGTAGTGCATCCAGACAATGGAATATTATTCTGTGCTAAAGAGAAATGAGCTATGAAGCCGTGAGAAAACACGGAAGAATCTTAACTGCATATTACTAAGTAAAAGAAGCCAATCTGAGAAGGCTACATACTATATGATTCCAATTCTGTGACGTTCTGGAAAGGCACAACTATGGAGATAGTAAAAAAAGCAATGGTTGACGAGGGTTATCTGGGAGAGAGGGGTGAATGGGCAAAGCACAGCGGACTTTTAGGACAGTGAAACCATTCTGTGTAATATTGCAATTTGGGTGCAGGTCATTATATATTTGTCAAAACCTATAAAATGTACAACAGTAAGAGTAAGCCATAATGTAAACTATGCACTTGGTGGTAGTGATTTGTCAGCGTAGGTTCACCTATTGTAACAAATGCAGTACTGCGGTGTGGGATGTTGATAGTCGTGTGAGTGGTGCAAGTGTGGGGACGGGGACATATGGTAACTCTCTATATTTTATGCACAATTTTGCTATGAACCTAAAATTAATCCAAAAACTAAAGTTTATTAGTTAAAAAAATAAACAAAAAAGGGGAGAATCCGAACAAATGAAATGATAAAATCATGAATGTCTACAACATTTATTTTGAAATCTTAATTCCATCTTGAAATGCCTCAATTTGTGTGACGTCTTTATTTTAATTGTATAAGTTGGTAATTTTTAAATTTTTAAAATTACAGTCATTTTTATATTTAGTAATCTATGTCTTCAGTTTATGCTGATGGCATGTTTTTTTCTTCTGTTTTATTTTGAGGAGAAATATTGGGATCTGTGGATACAGTAGCTATCATTTTCTTTAGTTACCAAAAATATGTTTCTATAATAATTTTAAAAGAGTTTAATGATATTTAATAAGTGACATGCAATTAAAATGTTTTCTGCATATATTTTGTGATTTAAAAAAGGAAAATGAGGTGAAATAAAAGTAAGTAGAGGCAAGTTTAAATAAGTGAACCTTTTCCTGGAGGCAATAAAAAAATAAATGTTGGATAGTTCAGTATAATTAAAATCACCAAATTATATTAAAGTGAAAGATAAGAGAATGTTATAAAATTTATAGAAGGGGCCAGCCCCGTGGCCAAGTGGTTAAGTTTGCACACTCTGCTTTGGCAGCCTGGAGTTTCCTGGTTCGGGTCCTGTGCGTGGACCTATGTATGGCTCATCAAGCCGGGCTGTGGCAGCGTCCTACACAGAGGAACTAGAATGACTTACAACTAGGATATATAGCTATGTACTGGGGCTTTGGGGAGAGAAAGAAAGAAAAACAAAAGAGGAAGATTGACAACAGATGTTAGTTCAGAGTCAATCTTCGAAGAAAAAACAAATTGTAGAAAAAAGGTACATAAACTGATACATTAAAAATATAATCTTCAGAATCCTCAGACTTAAGGACTGGATAGAAGAGTGCAGTTCTTAGGGATATAAGAAAACAATCAGGATATTATAGTGCTATAATATTATGGTATCATAGTATTACAATATTCTAATATGCAATATTCTAGTGTAATATTACATTATTATAGTACAATGAACAAATCAAGAAGAATATGCCAACATTTGCAAATACTACATTAGTCAAGAGGAATTAGAATGAAAAAGATCACGGAATGCATTGGCTCATATTGCAAGTGATTTGTCTACTTTATACATATATTTTTTGACAAAATTTAAGGTATGTGGAATTAAAAATAGAATGCGTGACAAGATGGCAATTTGAGTAAATATTTTGAGTAGATGAGGTGAGAGAGGAGTAGAGAAAATATGGGAACTTTAAAGAGGCATTATTGTTTAATAAACATTTTCCATATCTCAAAGCTGTAACTATTCAAAGAATAAAAACCAATGAAAAGAAAACAATTGATGGAACTGGAAATAAAAATTGTGTTTGAAGTAATAGATTCCCAGAGAAAGCAAATGAAATGATATTGGGGAAAATATTAAGATAATTATATAAAGATAATCATATTTAGAAAACATACATGCTAATATCCTGTTTAAATAAAAATTGTTTTGGCTTCTGTAACTTTATCCTTAAATGATCAAAGAAGATAAAATAGTCTCATATATCAGTTTTCAGTATATTTTTATTTTTGGTGGAAATGATTATATTTTTACATATTGTCGAGATCTTCAGGTTGCTACTTAAAACAACATAGCCTGATAATTTGACAAATTTTAAAATGTTTTATTTGCTTAAACTTCAAATATTCTAATTCAAATATTATAATATGGGTTTATTGACATATATTTCTATATTGACAATTACTTGAAGAAGAATTTACTGAATATTCAGTTTCTTTATTGGCTCTAGCATTTTTCATCAATAGACTTTACGTTTAGGGCAATTTTAGGTTTATAGAAAAATGGAGCAGAAAGTACAGAGAGCTCCAAAGTACCCCCCTTTCCCTTCACACACTTCCCTCTATTATTAACATCTTACAGTAGGGTGGTGCATTTGTTGCAATTGATGAACTGATATTGATACGTTATTATTAACTAAAGTCCATATTTTACATTAGAGTTCACTCTTTGTGTTGTACATTCTATGAATTTTGATAAATGCCTACTGACATATATCTTCCATTACAGAATACTGTACAGAATAGTTTCACTCTCTTAAAATGCCCCCTTGTTCCATCTGCTCATTTGTCCCCCTCCACTGAATGCTTGGCAACCACTAATTGTTTTGTGGTCTCCATAGTTTTGCCTCTTTCAGAATGTCATGTAGATGGAATCCCACAGTATGTAGCCATTTCAGATTGGCCTCTTTCATTTAGCAGTATACATTGTAATTTCTTCCATGTCTTTTCATGGCTGGAAAGTTTATTTCTTTATATCACTGAGTAGCCTTCCACTGTTTGGATGTACCTCGGATTGATTACCCATTCACCTATGGAAGGACATCTTGGTTGCTTCAAAGTTTTGGCGATTATAAGCTGCTCTAAACATAGTGTGCAAGTTTTTATATGGACATAAGAGACCAACTCATTAAGTTAAATACCAAGGAATGTGGGTTGCTGGGGCATGTTGTAAGATTATTTTTAACTTTGTAAGAAACTGTCACACTGCCTTCCAAAGTGGCTGAACCATTTTATATTATGACCAGCAACAAATGAGATTTCCTGTGGCTCCACATTCTTGTAAGCATTTAGTGCGGTCAGTGCCTTAGATTTTAACAATTCTAATAGGTGTGTAATCTAAATGTCGTTTTAATTTGCAATTCCCTAATGACATATGACATTGGACATCTTTTCACATGCTTAGGTGCCATTTGCATATCTATTTTGGTGACATCTCTTCAGACCTTTGCCCACATTTTCTTGTCTTGCAATATTTTTGCAACAGTGCAATCTTGCAATTTTGCCTGTAAGTGTTCTTTGTATATTTTGGATACCAATCCTTTATCAGATAAATATTTTGCAAATATTTACTCCTAGTGTGGCTTGTCTTTTCATTTTCTTAAGTGTCTTTTACAGAGCAGCGATTTTTTATTTAATTTAATTTATTTTAAAGATTGGCACCTGAGCTAAGAACTGTTGCCAATCTATTTTTTTTTTCTTTCTGCTTTTTCTCCACAAATCCCCCCAGTACATAGTTGAATATTTTAGTTGTGGGTCCTTCTACTTGTGGCACGGGGGACGCTACCTCAACGTGGCCTGATGAGTGGTGCCATATTCACACCCAGGATCCGAGCCAGCAAAACCCTGGGCCGCCACAGTGAAGCTTGAGAACTTAACCACTGGGCCATGGGGCAGCCCCTAATTTCAATGTTGTCCAGTACATCAATCTTTTCTTTTACGGATCATGCTTTTGATACTATATCTAAAAAGTGATCACCAAAAATGAAGTCATCTAGATTTTCCTACGTCCTTTAGTAGGAACTTTAAAATTTTGGATTTTATGTTTAGATCTACGATCCATTTTGAGTTAATTTTTGTGAAAAGTGTAAGGTTTGTGTCTATATTCACTTTTTTTTTTCACGTGAATGTCCATTGTTCAAGCGCCATTTGTTGAAAAGTCTATACTTTCTCCCTTGAATTTCCTTTGCCTTTTGTCAAAGATCATTTGACTAAGTGTATGGAGGTCTATTTCTGAGCTCTCTATTCTGTTCCATTGACTTACTTGTCCTTTCTTTCATCAGTACTACACTGCCTTGGTTACTGTAGCTTTTTGGTAAGTTTTGAAGTCAAGCTTTGTCAGTCCTCTGATTTTCTTCTTCTCTTTCAATACTGTGTTAGCTATTCTGGGTCTTTTGCCTTTCCATATAAACTTTAGACTCAGTTTATTAATATCCACAATATAGGATGCTGATTTTTTGTTGTGATTTCACTGAATCTATAGATCAATATAGGAAGAAATGACATCTTGACAACACCAAGTCTTTCTACTCATAGCCCTGCAATATTTCTCCACTTATTTAGAGTTTCTTCTATTTCTCTCATCAGAACTTTAGAGTTTTTTTTCATTTAGCTCTTGTATATATTTTGTTAGATTTATACTTAAGTAATTTATTTATTGGGGTGCTAATGTAATGTTATTGTGTTTTTAATTTCAAATTCCATTTGTTCATTGCTGCTATATGGGAAAGAACTTCACTTTTGTGTATGAACCTTGCATTCTGCGATCTTACTATAATCACTTCTTACTTCCAGGAGTTTTATTGTCATTATTGTTGATTATTTGGGATTTTCTACGTAGACAGCCATGTCATTTGCAATCAAGGAAGTTTAATTTTGTCTTTCCAATCTATACACTTTCTTTTCTTTTCTTTTCTGGTCTTGTTGCATTAGCTAGAACTTCCAGTATGTTGCTAAATATGAATGTGTGTGGGGATATCTTGCCTTTTTCCCAATCTTAACAGGAAAAATAACTAGTTCCTCAATTTTTTTTTTTTGGTTCCTCAACATTAAGTATGATTTTGGCTGTAGATTTTTTGTCGATGTTCTTTATCAAGTTGAGGAAGTTGCCCTTTATTGCTAGTTTGCTAGGAGTTTTTATCATTAATTAGCGTTGGATTTTGTTATATGCTTTCTCTGCGTTTAACGATATGATCATTCTGCATTTAACGATATGATCATATCCTTTTTCTTCTTTAGCTTGTTGATGTGATGGACTACATTATTTTGTTTTTGAATGCTGAAACAGTGTTGCATATCTGGACTAAACTCCAATTAGTCATCATGTATAACTATTTTCATACATTGTTGGATTTATTTTGCTAATATTTTGTTGATATTTACAGCTATGTTCACAAGAAATAGTGGTCTGTAGTTTTCCTTTTATACAATGTCTTTATCTGATTTGGTGTTAGGGTTATACTGGCTTTAGAATGAGTTAAGAAATATTCCCTCTGCTTCAATTTTCTGGACATATTGGAGAATTGGTTTAATTTCTTCCTTAAATGTTCAGTGGAATTCACCTGTGAACCCATCTTGGTGTGGTGCTTTTTGTTTTGAAAGGTTTTGGTGCTTTTTGTTTTTTAGCTAATGGCTTATTAGCTATTTGGGGAAAAGTAGATTTAATTTTTTCATATAAAATAATGATGCATTCAATATTTCAATAATAGTGTTTATTGTTACAAAAATATATACATTTGTATATATTTTCTAATACCATGTCTTCTGTCATCAGTAAATTAATATCCAGAGAAGCAATTTATTAAGGCTTAGAATTTCTTGTACTTTCTTCATTTGAACAAAGTGTTTTCTTCAAACCTGTTTTCTCCCACATCAAAGAATGCAAATCCATGGATCTTGCTTTCAGCAGAGAGAGAGAATCTTTAAATCAGAATTATTTAATAAATACAAGTGAGTTAAGAAAAAGCAAGCAATGTTTATACTCTGGAAATGCCTACATAAAATATAACTGTTACTCTTAAAATATTATAAATTATTTCAAAGGTGCATATGTATTCTAAAGAATTTACTAGCACTATATCACCAAGAGAAATTGTTTTGCATTGGTCTCAGCCTATCAACAGTGACACTATCAGCTAGAAATGCCTGGGGGCACTCACTTGGGCCCCTGCTACTATGGCAAGCCCCCATGGGCATTTCCCCAACTGGAGCCAATGCTGTGACTGGACTGGTTCTTATAATCACAAGACACACATTAGACACAAACATTAGAGAATTTTGAAAAATCAAGGTTTATTGCTTACAGGTTCTGCAGGGTACATGGCACACCCAAGAGTCACACAGTGAGGTCTTGGGGGAAGAGAGAGCAAGAGCGAGAGCGAGAGTGAGAGAGAGAGAGAGAGAAAGCCTGGATATGGGGCTCTGCCTTCGTTGAGGTTAAGCTTGGGAGTGGCTACAGTTTTCCAGGTTCACTCTTCATTGGTGGGTTTGAAACAGAAGAGTGAGAATTAAAGCACAGGAAGGGATAAGCAGGAGATCAAGTCTCCAGGTCACCCAGGGCTTTCTAAAAGGGAATCGTCTCGGATAGGGCAGCTTGGCTTTCCATCTAGTTGTATAGCTGGTAATATGTTTATTCAGGATGGATGTCTTTGAAGTGGGTGCCTCAGCTGCCAAAGCTTAATGTCAGACATTTACTTTACAATCAAAAGAGCCAATTGTGAAGGATGGGGCACAGGGGTAAGAGGCCAATCTTCATGGCCAACTCTTTCAAATATGGTGGATGAAATTCAATTTGCTTGGGCTTGTTAATATTTTGTTTGAACAAACAATATCTTTTAAAGAAATAAGCAATGATTATTTTACTTTATTTATAATTTTATAGACTAGAAACAAACGTATTTTAAATTTCTTTGTTAAGATTATTGGCAAGGTAGGATAGCTTTTTAGCTATATTTCCCTTTTAAAATGTCTATTCTAAGTCTTTTACTCATTTCTCTCTTTGTCACATAATGCGATATCTTATCCATTTGAGCTATCTTTTAATATAATAAAGGTATTAATAGTTTGTGATATTTGCCACAAAAAAGCTTATTTTTTAGATTTTCAAATTTTCAGACACCCTACACTACAGAATTTAAAATATTTTATCTAGACTCATTCCTTTAAAATACTTGAAATTATTACTGAAAATCTAAAGTACTTTTGTATGGTATTTTATTCTTTCCATTCAAGTGACTAATATTTCAAATTTCACATATTCTCAAATTTCTAACCATCCAATCAATAAACATATGCATGACTTTTATTTCTAGGTTTTCCCATTGTCTTGGTCAGGTCAGACAGCTATACCAAAGTACGATAGACTGAGGGGCTTATAAACAGCAGAAGTTTATTTCTCACAGTTCTGGAGGCTGGAAGTCCAAAATCAGGATGCCAGCATGGGTGGGTTTTTGATGAAAGCCTTCTTCTGCATAGCAGAGTGCTGTCTTCTTGTATCTTCACATATCAGACAGCGGGAGACCTCTCTAGGGTCCCTTTTATAAGAGAACTAATCCTATTTGTGAAGCTTCCATACTCATAACCTAATTACCTCCCCAAAGCTCCACTTCTTACAACTATCCCATTTCGGGTTGGAATTTCAACATATGAATTTTGGGGGGAACACAAACATTCAGTCCATAATACTCTTGATTCCTTATATTTTCAAATCTAAACACAACTGGTCTTTTTAAAAACTATATTCACTCAAAAAAAATTGTTCACTCTTAACTGTTTGAGAGAAAAATCCATGAATAAAAAATGTAGGATATCTAACAATTTTCATGTTTAAATAGCTCGCTCTGCAGATGTGATATGCAAAGGTGACCTTTTAGTAGTTATATTTACATATATTTGATGTATTATATACATCAAAGTGGTTGTGTGTCATTTTACACATAACAACTACTGTGAAGTAATCCTTTTTTGCATTTTAATTAGGGAATTTTAAGCCGTAGTATTATCTATTCATTTTCTCCCAAATTTGGGATAATGCAAAGGTCACCTGATACAAAGGTTGGCAATATTAAGATTCTATTTTACTAGGATATAATAAAACAGAGAAAAGGGACAGAGAATAATTATTGATGTCCTAGGTAAAAATTTTCCTAGTTTGTATCCTGGGCAAGGATAGATGTAAAATTTCACTCAAAATCTAGAGTATGTGTAAATATCTCTTGTTGCACGATGTATGTCAGGTAAAAGAAATTGGTGTAAATTAGAGCAGAGAGGAAAATTGGTGTGAGATAATGCTAGAGAGGAAAGAAAGTGAGTGGTATTAAGGAGGTTTGTCTTTTTCCTAAGGTCATTGTAAAGCAATTCCACCATTTTAAACTTGGAGATTGATATATTTATGTAATATGAAAATGCAAGGTGACATAAATAGATTTCAGTTTTATAAACTCATTTTTTTTCATATTGAGAATAAATTTGAGTGAGGCACAAACGAATATGTGTGCATCAGTTAGGTTTTTATGGGGTCACAGTTATGATGCGAGACAAGATGGCAATTTGGTTTAGGATTGTGATGACTGAAATGGAGAAGAGAGGGACTAACAAGATAATTAAAGGATTAGGGTAGCAGAGTGTCATGATGAAGGATGGAATATGTGGAAGATGAGACACAATGGTGTAAAGAATGAATCCTAGTTTGCTGATTTAAATCACTGAATTCAGAATATAGTACAAGAAGGCCAGGTTTGGAGAAGACTAGCAGAGATTTTAAGGTCTTGGGAAATATTTAGGAAGATTTTTCACTTAAGAAGGTGGATATAGGGATGTAGAGATCGGAGGAGAAATTTGGACTGAAGACAATAGTCTTGTGATTCCTATACATATAGGCAGTCATTGACGTCATGGACGTGAGTAGCATCATCTACAAGGAGAAGACAGAATGGAAAGGGGAGGGCTACTACTAAACCTTTAGGAACATGAACATTTATCTGACGGGTGAAATAAGCCTACAAAGGAAACTGAGAAAAAAGAAATTGAAAAGTCAGGTGAATGCAAAGTCAAAGGAAACAAGGAAAGAGAGTGGTTCAAGAAATACAGGAGTGACTAAGAGTGTTGACTAATGTTTACAGGTACAATAGGAATATAACAGAAAATCTCACACGGTTTTTCAACTTGAACACAATTGCTAACTTTGGAGAGCTTTTTTATAAGAATGATTGAAGTTAGCTCCAGATTGCCCTGGACAGATTCAAAAGGAGGAGGATAAATAAGAAGAGGAAGAAATTGGAAAGGATATGGGGAAATGTCGTCATTAAGGAAATTATTTTTTGTCATGAACCAGCTAAAGCATTACTCTCTTTATTAAAATTATGAAGTTCAGTTAAATCTCTATCCTATTAGGAAATATTGCAATGTTCTCAGGTCAGTGAAATTATTTTCATTTGATGTTATTATAACTTGATATTAAAATGTGCTATATTTTATTTATTTATTTATTTTTTGAGGAAGATTAGCCCTGAGCTAACTACTGCCAATCTTCCTCTTTTTGCTGAGGAAGACTGGCCCTGAGCTAGCATCCATGCCCATCTTCCTCTACTTTATATGTGGGACGCCTACCACAGCATGGCTTTTGCCAAGCGGTGCCTTGTCCACACCCGGGATCCGAACCTGCGAACCCCTGGCCACCGAGAAGTGGAAGGTGAGAACTTTAACTGCCGCACCACCAGACCTGCCCCCAAATGTGCTATATTTTAATCCGGATATACCACTCCAATTTAGTAGACAATTTACAGAATTCTATAAACTACATCCATAAAAATGTATAGATAATTTTACAATTATATATAACATCAATAACTTGATTTCATACTATACATTGAGATATTTATCTTATATATAATATATTTTAGATGAGAACATACATGTGTATATATAATACAAGACAAAATTATTGATTAAATAAGTAATTAACAAATGCTTTTTATTTCAAATAAAAGAAAGTGCTTTCATTAGAACTCTAGAAGAAGAAGAAGTATATTATTTATACATTTAAACTCTTTAAAATGAATTAGCTGTTGAATTTAATGCTTATTAGTTTATGATGTATTGTAAACTGAAATGAAAGCTACATTTGCATATGAGTTGATTATTTGGCTCCACTAAGGTATTTGTAAATGCCCAACGAATACATTCCGTATCAAACCATTAACCAGGAGAACATTTTAGCCCAGACATTTAGTCACTTATGCTTCCCTTTCCTAAATGCATGATAAATTTGTATTACCAGAGTTGTTCTTTAAAAAAATTACATTGGTGCACTTTTTTAAAAAGGGCAAAATCATAAATGGGAATAAAACTTTCGAAGAAAGAGAAGAAACTTTAAGATGTTTATAAACTTAAAAAAATACCATAATGGAGATAGATTCACTCTGATAACATTGGTAGGAATGATCTACTTCTACAGTTACAAGAAAAAAATAGTTTCTTAGAGAAAAGGCAAGGGCCAGTTAAGAAAAGAAGGCTTTATTCAAGTGTCAGCTATACTTCAGGATTGGGTGGCCATATTGGAAAAGAGAATGGCCCACAGGATTGAAATGCAAGGAATCAGTGTAGTTCATAAGCTCCACTGGCATCCAATAAATGCCACTGCTTCAGGCCTAGGGGTCTTTAGATTCGGTCAGAGTGAAAAATTGGGATTAAGACTGTGGACATTTGCTTATAACCAGTGGCAATAAGTTTACCTCAATACCTCAGTTTCCTGCCCCTTTATTTGAATCCAGTGAAACTGATCTAAAAATATGATGATATGTTACATATAAAGTAAGCATATAAAAATCCTATGTATGAGATGACTGCATTCAGGTGCCACGTTCCCTTCTATGTCCTTCCATGTGTTCTCTTCTTTTTCTAGCAATACAGCCTGTCCTTTGATCATGTGATAACAGTCTGATTCGTCAGGGCTTGGACCCCTTTGCTCACGTTGTAGTGATTGATATCAAGCGTATCACCCAGGTTTTAATTGGCAATAGTAGAGGTGGCAATACCATAATAATGTCCAATTTGCAAAATCAAAACTGGTAAATTCTGACCCATCAAGCTCCTTAAAGTAAAAAAAGAAACAAATACAAAGCAAAGAAGAACTTAGCTCCTCCCTATGAGTCCTTGTTCTGTCTAAAACACTGTGCTCTCACTCTATCTACTGTATCAACAAGTATTACTTTAAGTAGCTTTGAAATTTCCAAAACTAGCTAGTTCTATTTGGCAAACATTTTTTCACAATCTTCATATACATGACACTGTTTAAAACAGAAAGTTGAAAATGAAACAGTTCCCAAGAAAGTGGATGAGATGTATCAGACACTCAGATACCTATAACGGCAAAGACAAATTTTTAGATAACTTCAAAATGATATACTTAAGATCATTTTAGTTTAAGGAAGCCATAGATTACTTAGAACACGAACAAGTAAAATCCTTGAGAGATTGTTAATGTCTGTACGTGAAGAGTTGAGCATAAGTCAGTCCAGAAAGCAGAAACGTGTGCATGGATGCTGTGACAGAGACTACTAGTTGCCTAAGAAATATCCATTCTCCTCTTCTTTCTTAAAAATGGAGCTCCAATTTTATTCCAAGCAGCCAAACGGCAAAATTAAGGGCTATATTTCACAGCCTCCGTTGTAACTAGGGTGAGTCTTATAATAACGTTATTTAATTCTGCTCTGACTCAGCTGAAAGGATATTATTTTTAGGATCTCTAATTCTTTTCTGCCAGTATGTGGACAACTATCTTATCAAGCAACCTTGAGTTTGAAGTCACGTGCTGTTGAACGCAGTGAACAATTAAAAGGAGACGGTTTTTCATGAGCACCGACCTACCATACTGACTGGGGATTCTTCTCTCTGATTTTCACACGCATGTGAGAGAGAAAAGCAGACTTCTGCTTGATTTAACTACTCATTTTATTATTTTTTTTTCTTTTATACAGCCAAGTCAAGCCTAACTGATTCAATTTCTATTTGGACATGTAGACTGGGAAATCATTTCATCAAGAAAAAATGCACAGTCCAGCAATAGCATACAAAGTGCAACGTATAGGAAAAAGAATGGACAGGAGTTTCTCATGGGTAGCTACTGGCCCTGTGTTATTAAAATCAGTACAACTCTTTAAAAAGACGTTTTATGCATTCAGGTGGAACATAGATGCTCTAGTCGCCTTTGCATACTTCTAACAATTATTTTTCTCACCTAATCTTTGAAGGCATTTTAGTGTCAGACATTTGAGAGCATAATAAGTAGTCAATTAAATTTGAATAAAATCTGCATAAGGACAAAATCACCTCAAAATAGATACAATAGAATAAGAGTGGAAAATGGAATCTATAACGTTAGATTATTTCCACCCCATCACACAAAGACATGCAGACACCCAATTGCAATAGAGAGGCAAAGATAACCAGGGCCAGTGGTGAGACTGAGAGGGCATCTTGCTCGTGTTTGGAGTGAGGGTGATGACCAGATTCAACAGCACCCACTAAGAGATAAAATGAAAGAATTGCAAGCTGTGGTCAGAGACCAAAATTCTTCAAGTTTAAGATTTTGGAAGTGATGGGAATGAATAACGCACATGCATATTAAAGTTTGAGAGACATTCGTGAACAGAAGTGGTTTAGTTGGCTCAGGGAAGTCTAGTTTCTAATACTGAGAGGCCACTCTGAGCCACGACGACACTTTCCAAAGGAATTCTTAACTAGATGTTGACAGACTGACTGGGCAGACTGCCATTTGAGAACAAAGACATGTTGTATTAAAGTCATAACATATGCAGAGGGATAAGTTTATTAATGTTTTCCCCACCCCTAAGATCTAAAGAAGATCTAAAGGAGAGGTAGAGGAGAGATGACCCCACAAAGAACACAGTTGTGTCAATGGAAAGTTCATTTCAGGTTCTGTAAGACATTGGCAAAGTAAATTCTTATGGCCTATGAATAAATTTACCTTTTTAATTCTGAACAGCAAAATATTTGCTTTCTATTATTCATCATCTTATTACTCTCAGTAGTATAGATGATAAAATGAAAGTCCATACTGGGACATTCCCCAAAGACACTTTTCAAAGTGATTGCCCAAACTAGCTCAAAAATACAAAATTGGTCAAGAATTGTATTTCATTCTTAACATCAAAACCTATATCTCACTCAAATGTAATTTACCGAAGCCCCTTTCCATGTATACATTCATACATTCTCTTATTATGCTAAGCTCATCATATTAGATGAATTTCAAGTGAAATCAATGCTTGCTCTTTGTTAAACGTATTGGAACAAAGAAATGACTTTCTAATTTTCAAGAATACTTAGTATATTTTATTTATGAAGATTTTAAGATGCATTTACCAATTGTAATATTTAATTCAGAAGATACAGAGTGTATTGCATAATTTTATCTATATTACATTGAAAAATAAACTTTACCTTCATTTTTCATCAAATATTCAATTTGTATTTTTCTACATATCTAGGCTGTTACTTTCTAACACTATTTATATCTTTTTAATTAAATAGACTATTTCAGGTACATTTTAAACGCTTTTTCCATTTTAAAATATGCATATATCATTAAGATACTGTGTTCAAATATGAAATTACACCTAAATGAAAACTTTCTATTTTAGTTGCTTTTATTCTTGGAGACTTAAACTTACTGACGATTTAGTGGAGATACAGGCATACCTCATTTTATTGGACTTTGCTTTTCTGTGCTCCACAGACATTGTGTATTTTAAAAAAATTTTCTTTCTTTCTTTTTTTTGCGGAAGATTAGCCCTGAGGTAGCATGTGCCACCAATCCTCCTCTTTTTGCTGAGGAAGATTGGCCCTGAGCTAACATCCGTGCCCGTCTTCCTCTATTTTATATGTGGGACACCTGCCACAGCATGGCTTGACAAGTGGTGCCTAGGTCTGCACCTGAGATCTGAACTGGAACATGCAAACTTAACTGCTGCACCACCAGGCTGGCCCCGAGACATTGCCTTTTTTATAAGACCCACCACTAGCAAAAAGATTATGACTTGCTGAAGGCTCAGATGATGGTTAGAAATTTTTAACAATAGAGTATTATTAATTAAGGTATGTACATTGTTTCTTTAGAAGTAATGCTTTTGCCCACTTAATAGCCTGTAGTATAGTGTAAACACAACTTTTATATGAACCGAAAAACTGAAAAATTCATGTGACTTGCTTTTTTCAGTGGTCAGGAACCAAACCCACAACCTCTCCAAACTATGTCTCTAATAGATGTTGAGGGAAATAAAAATATGCATTAATGTAAAGTATATTATAATATTAAATTAGTAAAACGATGTTTCTACAAAATACGATTTTTAAAAAAACTAATAAATATTTACATATAAATTTCCCTCAAGTAAATTAATGCTCAAATTCATTTACTACCACAATTAGCTCTAATGTTAATGTTAATAATTACTTCTGAATCCAAATAAACGGTAGGTGTTAAAAAATATTGGTGAAAATGTTACTTTAAATGTGATTGGGACTTTGGAGAGTTACGTAAAGAGAAATAGGCTATTTTTCCTGGTCACACATCGCAATTTTTTCAAATACCATCATATACATTTTCTGGATGTTGTTTATGTACTTTTAAATTAACAAAAATGGAGAAGATGGAAGAGAAACAAATAGTAGGTAGAAAATGGTAGAATTCTGTAAATGTAAATTACATAAAATATTTGGCCTCTTGAGAATTGTTCTGGGTCTGATTATTATCGTCAAATCTTCTCATGATGCATTTCCACGCGAGGAAACAGTTTTTCTTCAGATTTTTGTAGAAAGGGAGGTCTCAAGATTGCAGTGTTTTCACATTGGCTCTCTAGGCTTCCTTCTCAGGAATGTGTCTGTAATAGGATCTCCTAACCTGGGAATAGATCTATTCAAGAGATCTATTTAAGGTTCCCTTAAACTACCATCGATTTATGCTAAAATTTTCAAATCCTTGTTACCTGTTTCTTCTCATTAACAGCAACAGAACTGAAGAATAGCAATTTCCCCGAGAGAGAGAGAGTGAAAGAAAAAGTAAGTAAAGGAAACAAGAATGAAAAGTAGTTTATCATACATCGAGTAGAAAATCACCCTTATAACTCTATAATTGAAGACAATATAATATTTGTGCAACAGGGAAAAAGAAGATAGAATAGACTCAAGAACATACGAAAACCCCATTTATGAGAGAGAAGATAGTGACCAACATTAGGGAAATGGTGAACACCCCTGGGGAAAAGGATGATGTGTACATCATAGATACTGCTAGTGTTGTCTGTAGATGTCCTGATTTCTAGACATCCTGTGTAGACGTGACATTGAGTGTGAGCCAATGGAGCTGGAAGCTCTCTTCTATAGTAGAAGGTCCCCACCAGCCTCTCCCCATAATGCTTTCTTTTTCCATGGGTGACTGAGAGTGGCCTCCTATCAGAGTGCTTGAATGCTAGGCAATTGGAGCTTGGTTATACCTCGTTTTGCAAAATAGCTTGGTAGAGTCAATTGCTGGAAAAGAACTGTGTCTGTGGAGAGTTGCAGCCCCCTCTGCTGGCGATGGGAACCTCCAGTCTGGTGCTAGGATGACTGCAGACTCTCCTTCTGGGCTGAAGGCAGGGCCCTCAACCAACCAGTTCATTGCTGGGGAATCCAAGATATGTAACCGTAGACCTGTTTTCTGGATATTGTCATATTCAGAAAGAAAGAATGGGAAGGGCAAAAATTGGAAGAAGAAATTTAAATGCATGTAAGTATTAATATCTGGGATACATAAAAATTAAAGATTAATAATCCAGTAGAAATGGATAAAAAGATTTTTTTAAATGAGCTAGATCTTATTAGCAATTAGTGCAAAATTAAAACCATTGGGTCAACAAAGATTAAAAGTCTAATAACCACATGTATTGGTTAGCATGGGAAACAAACTGTGATAAACTGCTAATGTGCTTAAATCTATACAACTACCTTGGGAAATAATTTTTTGTTATCTCATAAAACTGAAGATATACATATCTTATGACTTAAAAATTTTGTACTTAGTACCAGGGAACACATATGAGGATGTTTTCAGAAGTTTTGTTTGTCTTAGCCAAGAAACTAGAAATAATACATGTCCATCAAAAGTAAAATGGATAAATATTCACACAGTGTTCTATGTTAATGCAAAGGAATGAACTCAGCGATGTATACTGGCATGGATGAAACTCAGGAACTCGATATTGAGAAAAAGAAGGCATAGAAGATAATTTACGCTAAAATACATGAAAAACATGCAAAACTAAGAAACTTACAGTCTAGGGATAAAAATTTGTGGAAAACTATAAGAAAATTCATAGAATAACCATAAAAATTATGGAAATGGTTGTCTCTGGAGTACAGAAGGATAGGGCAATGTGGTCAGAGAAATAACACAGGGGGCCTCAGTTTTTTAAAGAATATAGTCCACAGTTTAGCAAAAAGGAACTAATGAATATGATGTTTATGAATAATACAATATGCTGATGTTTTCAATAGGATTTTGTTACATTTGATCTAATTGGGAGCAGACTTTCAGAAATATTTGTGGATGTATAAAAAACCAAATTCCA
Organism: Equus caballus; assembly: GCF_041296265.1. Classification (NCBI taxonomy): domain Eukaryota; kingdom Metazoa; phylum Chordata; class Mammalia; order Perissodactyla; family Equidae; genus Equus; species Equus caballus. The sequence continues at coordinate 103,338,931 of NC_091685.1, read as the reverse complement.
TTCTGTTATTAGGCTAAAATATTATATAATTGTTTTAAATATGACAATAAAAATGTACCAAATTCTACTGTATCAGAATTTAAAAAACATAGCTACATGATATGCTTACTTTTTTAAAGAGTTGACCACCACCCTGCGCTTTAGAAAGATGAAAGACAGCTAATTTAGAAATTTTGTGTACTTTACAGGAATTGTCAAATAAATCAATTTAAGCCTCTTTTATATACACTTTTCTGGTTGAGTCATTTTTAGACAGACTACAAATGAAAAAATATTATGAAGATGCCTATGAAATCTGCCACCTGGTGGAAGTCACCTGGAACTACAAGAACAAATTATTGCTCGTTTTTTCTCTTCCCTTCTGGATATATTCCTATATCTCCCCAAAAGACAAAAGTGGAGGATGGAAGGAGAGGGCGTTTGTTTGCTTGTTTGTAAGCCTCAAACACACTTATGAATTATTTTGAACAAATTATACAATCTCCTAAGTGAATAATGTAGTGCAACTTCTTAAACAAAAAATGATAATCAATAAAGTGTTATGAAAATATTATAATGCAGTGAAGTGCACTTTATGAGAAAAATATTTGCATTATGTGATAATAGATGCTAAATATACATCTGCTCAGCTTCTATTATTATCATTAATAGACTATAATTGTCTTAAGTATAAAGCAAATGTAACGACCAATCACGTTTGGAGCATATTTTAGTTTTCGTTCAGTTCTCAAACACGGAAAAAGAAAGAAGCATTTCTTAATAGAATATTGTATATCTAATACTGTCCCATTTCTCTTGACATTTAAGTCTTAGCCTCATGTTTTGAGTCAGTTTTATTTTCACTGTTAAAAGAACTTCTAGACTGCTGATTTAGCTGTATTTCTCAAGTTTTCATAATACTGAATTTCATTTACACACTTTAGGTTATTTATATTCTGCTTCTCTTATTTAGTTCAAAAATGGGGAAAAGGTCGTGTAATGAATTTCTTAAGCTAAAAATATTTATTCTTTGTATAGTGCTATATAGGTAGCAAAAGTTCCATCTATTACATTTAGTGTTATTACTTACATGGAGGAAATAAGTGAAATAACAATGGTTGAACGCCTATAGCAATAATCCAAACCTTTTTGCAAGATTAGCTATATAAACTCATATATAAAATAAAGAGAAATTTTCTATGGGTTTTTTAAATTCAAAGTAAAATTTCCCTGCTTGTAAAATGCCTTGATTTTGGTGTCTGACATAGATATCTTGGTTCTAGACAGACTCACTAATCTAAGGTAATGTTATACTTACTTAAAGATCCATAGTCTTCCTAAATTGAGAGAACTGACATGTGTAACCTAGAGTGGAGAAAAAGAAGAAATAACATTTTATAGCAAATGCACATGGGAAAAGGAGATATGGAATTACATTCCAGAATACCTGGGAAGTCTAATCTCTTTCTCAACTCACTCCTCTTGGTCTGGACTGCTGAGCAACTGGGTGGAGGAAATGCTCCCAGGATCTTTGATTAGTTTATAAAGGAAGAAACGTTTAAAGACATCAGCAATCAGTATCCAGAGGAGTAAAAATAATAACACCTAATACATAATAATGGAAAATTACAAGTTAGGATGAAAATGACAATGATGTGGATCGATTATAAATTTAGTTAGGAGAGATAGGGATTTCGTTTTAATGTAAAAATCAGAATAAGAGATCAGGGACTTATACTTTCAAATCATCAGTTGATGGATTTGTCAAACAGTGAGGTGAAGATAGCTGCAAAAAAAATTTATACATAGACAAGAAATAAGAAACAAAACTGGAATGTTTCCTTTGAATATGAGTAGACATCTTTATGCCTGTAACTGTCAAGAAAGAGCAAACCATGGTACAAAAGACAGAGAGAAAAGTTAGAGAACTGTCTATTAGAAATAATATCTTTAAGCAAAGAAGAAATTTTTGAGCAAAAACCTAAGTATAGAAGACGAGAAAACAAAGCGACTTGAAGTTTCCCAGCCAGTATTTATGTCGTGGTGATGCCATTAACCTATTCAAACTTGTACAAAAAAAGAGGGAAATTATGGGCTATCTGAGTCTAGACAATCAGAACTGTATGCTGTTGCAGCTGTGTGCTATACTCCTGCTGACTGTCCACCAACACACCCTCGCTAGATCCATTCTTGCTGACATATTAATTTGTTGCTACAGATTTAGGAATTTCTCATTGATGCACACTTACTGAGATTACCACCTACAGTAAGCTGGTTTATTTGGTTAAATTGTCCTCTTTCTATGAGTCTCTGATTTGAAAATCAAAACCAGCATTTTTCTTCTCTTTTTATGACATCATTCTTAACATAGTTCTTAATACCCTTCCTTTTAAACTTTAATAATTTGACTAAATACAGACCTGTACTAACTTGTAAATCCGTCTTTATCTAAAAAATATATTGAACTAAATTATGTTTTATCATTATATTTCTTCAAGATTCAAATGAGTTTTGTCTTTGAAATGTATTTGTGTGTATTTGTACAATTTGTGCAAACATATTTGTTTGTTTGTTGTCTGAATGTAGAAATAGGAGAGTGCTTTTCCATGTAGAATTAACACCATCATCTCTAACATGGAAATTGATGACCTCTTGATTCACAGATCTCAAAGTTCTCCAACTTCCTAAACACAGGAGAAATTCATCCAAATCATATTCTTTCATCTTTCTTGACATGTATCTTCTATTATTATCATCTAGAATTGCTCTAAAGAAGATTCTAATTTTGCAGTATGATTGTTCCAGCTCACATCTTTACACTTAATGATTTATCTCTTCCTGTTCATTATCAAATTCAGATCCTCAACAAAGTATCATCTTCATAGACCATTAACTACATGGCATAAATTCTTCACATGCCACCAGTTGATTCCTATTAGTCATTTGAACAGTGCCCGTGAAAATAACCTGGAATTTTCATGTCTTTTATTTACTACTATATCTACTGTGTCAATCTTGGAGCAGCCCCATGAGAGAAGTTGCTTAAATTGTCTCTACTCTTCATGCTTCAGACATGAGTTTTGCGTTGGAGACTACCTAGTGAGGCATTGAACTCCACCATGTTCCTTTGCTCAAAATGTCTCACTGAGGAGGTTATTGAACACAGAAAGCTACCCTGCCCAAGCTTGCGTATCTTCCTAAGCAAAAGAACATTATGTACACGGTCTGTTCCATGCCTATCCCTCGTATACCTCCTTTTCCACTGATCAATCAACCTTGCCCCATGTATTTCCAATCCTCATTATTCAGCAGTTTCTTTATTATATGTCCCATTATTTGAGGGATTGCTTCATTATTATTTTATAATAAATGTTAAGTATATTGCCTGAGTAATGCACAGTTACCCCATTTTCAGCCTCTGTAGAGGTCAAACTGATAAAACACAGCCCAAGGCCCCCACCATAAATCACACTGTTAGCACAAAGCATCTGAGATGGCCCAAGCACACACCGTAAATCAAACTGTTCATATGAGCTATCTGGTTTGGCCCAAGGTCCCAGGAATACAAAATCTAAGACAGGAATAAGTAGTGCTTACAGGAATACGCCATAACGACTCATGAACTCAAGAAAAGATCTCCAGCCTTCATGGCAATTAGGGAAACACAGAGTAAATAGACTCATTCACACCAATAAAATAGAGCAAAAATTTTATTCCAGACGATAATCAAAATTGGGAAACAGGTCTGGAAAATGTACACATTGTTTCACAGAATATAAAATGGTTGGATAACTTTGGAGGATAATTTGACAGGATTTAGTAATAGGAAAGGTATGAATATACTATGACCAAGAATTTCACTTGATCCTACTTCATTCCACATAAATGCAATAGAGACTAAAGACAATAGAAAAGATTAATGAAAGTAAGAGCTGGTTCTTTGAAAAGGTAAACAAAATTAATGAACTTTAGCTAGACTCACATAGATAAAATGAGAGAGAATCCAAATAAAATCAGAAATGAAAGGAAGAGAAGGTATTACAACTGGTACCATAGAAATATAAAAAATTATAGACTACTATGAACAATTATACACCAACAAATTGGACAACCTAGAAGAAATGGATAAATTCTTAGAAACATACAACCTACCAAGACTGAATTATGAAAAAATAGAAAATCTGAACAGACAAATTTCTAGCAAGCAGATTTAATCATTAATCAAAAACCTCCCAACAAACAAAAGTCCAGGACCAGACAGATTCACTGATGATTTCTATCAAATATTCAACATAGAATTAATGTCAATCCTTTGAAAATTCTTCCACAAAATAGAAGAGGAGCCAACTCTTCCAAACTCATTTTACCCTGGTTACCTTATGCCAGATTACCCAATACCAAACTAGACAAGGACACCACAAGAGAAGAAACTTACAGAGATGCAAAAATCCTCAACAAAATATTAGCAAACTGAATTTAACAATACATTAAAAGGATCATACAACGTGATCATGTGGGATTTATTCCAGTGATGCAAGACTGGTTCAACATCCACAAATCAGTCAATGTGATACACCACATTAAGAAAATAAAGAATAAAAATCATAAGATTGTCTTAATAGATGGAGAAAAATCATGTGACAAAATTTAACATCCATTTATGACAAAAACTGCCATCAAAGCATACAGAGAGGGAACTTACTTCAACATAATGAAGACCATATATGACAAGCCTACAGCTAACATCTTACTCAACAATGAAAGGTTGAAAGCTTTTCCTCTAAGATCAGGAACACGACAAGGTAGCCCACTCTTGCCATTTTTATTCAACATAGTATTGAAAGTTCTTGCCAGAACAATTAGGCAATAACAAGAAAGAAAAGGCATTCAAATTGGAAAGGAAGACGTAAAATTGTCACTATTTGCAGATGACGTAGTATATGGAAAACCATAAAGACTCCATCAAAAAACTTAGAACTGATGTTCTGATGTTCAGTAATATTATAGGATACAAAATCAACACACAAAAATTTGTTGACTTTCTGTACACTAATACTGAATTATCAGAAAGAGAAATTAAGAAAACAATCTTCTTTACAATTGCATCAAAAAGAATAAAATACCTAAGAGTAAATTTAACCAAGGAGATGAAAGACCTGTATACTGAAAACTACAAGACATTAAGGCAAGAAATGAAGAAGATACAAATAAATGGAAAGATATTCCATGCTTATGGATTGGAAAAAGTAGTATTGTTAAAATGCCCACAACTACCCAAAGCAATCTACAGATTCAGTGCAATCTTCATAAAAATTCCAATGGCATTTTTCACAGAAAAGGAGCAAGCATCCAAAAATTTGTATGGAACCACAAAAGACCCCAAATAGCCAAAGCAATCTTAAGAAAGAAGAACAAAGCTGGAAGAATCATGCTCTCCGATTTCAAACTATATTACAAAACTATGGTAATTAAAGTGGTATAGTATTGGCATAAAAATGGACGTACAGATCAATGGAACTGAATGGAAAGTCCAGAAATAAACCCACATGTATACCGTCAATTAATTTATGACAAAAGAGCTTGGAATATACAGTGGAGAAAGGATAGTCTCTTCAATAAATAGTGTTGGGAAAACTGAACAGCTAATGCAAAAGAATGAAACTGGACCACTATCTTATATCACACACTAAAATTACCTGAAAATGGATTAAAGACTTGAATGTAAGACCTGAAACCTAAGACCTGAAACTCTTAGAAGAAAACAGGCAGTAAACTCCTTGACATAGGCCTTGACAATGTATGTTCTAATCTGACACAAAAAGTGAAAGCCGAAAAAGCAAAAATGAAAAACCCAGACTACATCAAACTAAAAAGGTTCTTCACAGTGAAGGAAATCATCAACAAAATAAAAAAGCAACCTGTTGAATGGGGGTGAAAATATTTCAAATCATTTATCTGATGGGGGTTAATATGCAAGATATGTAAAGACTCATACAACTCAATAGCAAAACAACAAACAATCTGATCTAAAAATGGGCAGAAGATCTGAATAGACATTTTTCCAAAGAAGACATACAGATAGCCAACAAGTACGTGAAAAGATGCTCAGCATCATTAATCATCAGGGAAATGCAAATCAAAAACACAATGAGATATCACCTCACACCTGTTAGAATGGCTATTATCAAAAAGACAAGAAATAAGAAATGTTGGCAAGTATATGGAGAAAAGGGAAATCTTGCTCTTTGTTGGCAGGAATGTCAACTGATGCAGCCACTACACAAAACAAAATAAAATTACCATATGATGTGGCAATATCCAAAGAAAATGAAAACACTAACCCAAAAAGATATATATGCCGCCATGTTCATTGCAGCATTGTTTACAATAGTCAAGATATGGAAACAATCTAAGCGTCCATCCATGGATGAATGGATAAAGAAATTGTGGTATATAGACACAATGGAATATTATTGAGCCATAAAAAGTATGAAATCTTGCCGTTTGCAACAACATGGATGGACCTCGAAGTCATTATGCTAAGTTAAACAAGGCAGACAGAGAACAAATACCATATGACTTCTCTTATATGTGGAATCTAAAAAACAAACAAACAAAAAAACCAAGCTCATAGGTACAGAGAATAGATTGGTGGTTGCCAGAGGCAGGGGTTGGTGGGTGAGAGAAATGGATGAAATGGGTCAAAACAAAAAGAAAAAATATTCCCTACAGTACTTTGCACACACTAAAAACATAAAATAAAATAAAGGAACAAAAAGATGTTTCTAAAGGCAAAAGTTCATGATGTGCATGGAATAGACTCTCTCTGGGCAGAGTGTCATTTAGCATACATGTGCTAAACTCCTATCATATTCCAGGCACCGGGGCTAGCACAGTAAACAAATCCAACAAAAAAACCTTTGTCCTCCTAGAACTTATGCTCTAGAAAGGAAAAAAACAGAATTCCACTTGTAGGTATCTACCCTGAAGAAACACGTTTTCTCACATATTATACATTTCTGGTGTTTTCCACTCTTTCTTAAAAGACCAAGTTATCATTTTGTAATAAAACTACCTTGGGTGAATTTTCTTAAAACTTCCTTATTTTAGCTTCATACTTGAAGAGAATTTCCCTTGTATATAGAGTTCTAGACTGAAAGAGGTTTTTTTTCCTTCTTTTTTAAAAGAATTTTGTTCCTCTGTTCTTTCCTTATTGCCTCCTTTTGAATGATGTCGATATACTGGAATATAAAATTGTTTCCTTGGTAATTATATTTTGAGTTATCTTCTTAGTGGTTGTACTAGAGTTTATAATATTCCTTTTAACTTATCAAAATCTACCTTACATTAATGCTGACTCAGTTCCAGTGATATCTAGAACCTTGACTCCTATATAGCTCAATTTCTCCCTCCCCTTTTTGTACTGTCATTGTTATACATATTGTGTCTATATTTTGCAAATCCAACAATACATTGTTATGATTGTTACCCTTTGCATTCTATGTCTTTTAAAGAAGTGGAGAGAAAATTCATATTTATGGAGTTTGTTATATTAGTTTTCTTGTTTAACTTCACTGGTATTCTTTCTGTGAATTTGGGTTACCATCTGGTGTCATTTGCTTATTCCAGTACAGCTTTTTCCCACCCACCTTCTTTATGCCGTTATTGTCAAACACATTATATTTCTATATGCTATAATAGTTCCAACACCACACTTTTATATACATGTTGTTTTATGAATTGCGTTTTTAAGTGTTTAAAATAAGAAAGGAGAATAAATACACAAGTATACTGTCTTTTTAAATTACCTACTTTATTATTTTTACCAATGCTCTTTGTTTTTTCATGTGTTTTCAAATTACTGTCTGGTGTCACAATTTCAGCCTCAAAATATCTTTTAGTATTTCTTGTGAAGCGGATATGCTAGAAAATAAATTCTATCAGTTTTTGTTTATCTATGAATGGCCTTCATTTTGAAACATACTTTTACTGGTTATAAGACTCTACACTGGGGCTGGCCCCATGACCGAGTGGTTAAGTTCACTAGCCTCGCTTCACTGGCCCAGGGTTTCACCAGTTCAGATCCTGGGCGCGGACATGGCACTGCTCATCAGGCCACGATGAGGCAGAGTCCCACATAGGACAACCAGAGGCACTCACAACTAGAATCTACAACTATATACGGGGGGCTTCAGGGAGAATAAAAAAAAAAAAGAAGATTGACAACGGTTGTTAGCTCAGGTGCCAATCTTTAAAAAAAACAACAAAAAAAGACTCTACGTTGACAGTTTTTTTTTTTTTTTTCGCTTTAAGCACTTTGAATATGTTGTCACATTGCCATCTTGACTCCATCGTCTCAGCTTTTAATCTTATTGGGGATTCCCTCACACATTGTCATTTTTCCCTGTTTTAAAGATTTTCTTTCCTGTTGGCTTTCAACATTTTGACTATGATGTGTTCAGATGTGGTGGTGTGGCTCTCTTTGTATTTTTTGATGTGGAAATTAATATTTCATCAAGTTTTGGAAGTTCTAAGCCATTTTTCTTTGATTTTTTTTTCTGGCACATGCATACATTGGTACATCTTATGGTATCCGCATAACTTTCTGACTTTGTTTTTATTTCCTTTCTTTTCTTTTTTCTTTCTCTCTCTCTTTTTTGTTTTTCCTGCTGAGGAAGAGTCTCCCTGAGCTAACATTAATTGCCAGTCTTCCTCCTTTTGTATGTGAGCCACCATGACAGCACGGTCACTGATGGACACGTGGTGTAGGTCTGTGCTTGGAACTAAACCTGGGCCACAGAAGTGGCACATGCTGAACTTAGCTGTGAGGCCACCAGGGCTGGCGCTGTTCATATTTCTTGATTCATCTTTCTGTTTTTCAGATTACACAATCTCTGTCTATCTTTAAGTTCACTGAAGGGTTCTAATATATTAGCCACTCTAACATATTTTATTTTTTTCTTTTTCTTTTTAACTATAGCTTTCCATTTGGTTCTTTTTTTTACAATTTCTACTTCTTTATTGATATTATTTCTTTGATGAGCCATTGTCATATCTTCCTTAGTTTTTTTAAGTATGGCTTTCTTTAGTTTTTTTGAACATATTTACAATATAAGCTGTGAAGTTTTTGCGAATTCCACTGTCTGTATATCTTCAACAGAAGTTTCTATTGTCTGCTTCTCTTTCTTACATGTGGGTCACGCGGTCCTTTTGCTTTGCACGTACCATAAATTTTTGTTGTTTAAAACTGGCCATTTTAGATAATATACTGTAAAAATTCTGGCTATTGATTTCTCAACTCCCTACCCCAGGGTTTGTTACTGTTTTTCTTGGTAGTGGTGGTGTTTGTTGGTGATTTTTTTCATTTGTTTAGTGATTTGGATAAACGAATTCTTTAAAGTCTATTTTCCTTACAGTTTGCAGTCTCTGATGTCTTTGCTTAGATTTTCTTCTCTAATCTTTTTAGCTTGGTTACCAAGGAGTCACTCCTGGACCAATATAAGCCACTTATTGGTCAAAAGTTGTACTTAAGCTTCCTTAACTAGTCTGATCTTTACTCTTTACCATTGGATGGGTGTATGGCTTGGAGGCTACTATCACAGTTCAATGGGTTTTTATGTTTGCCCCATTTTCAGAAAACAACTGGTAGCTTGTATTTTTCCTCTCCAGTCACTCCTGAGAGGACACAGCCTTGGGCATTCCCTGAGTCTTACAGATTGCCAAGGATGAGTATGATTTTATTTATAAGCTTTGCATTCTAGAATTTTCCCCTGGGTCAGAGTAGATTTTTGCTTAGTTATTATATGCTGAGATTGTGTTTAAGCCCCTATGCAAGTGAGGTTTCTGCCATATATTGCTATATGTGTTTGACTTGTTGAATGCTTTCAAGTTGGCCTCATGTTCTGCTCTGATTGCTCCTGAGTCCCTACTCATGGATACTGTACAGCTTGGTACATGTACACTGTCTTCCTGACTCCTGTAATTAAATGTCATCCCTTGAGGCTGCATCTTGGCTATATCTTTCTCGAGCACTCTTTATTAACTTCTGACTTGTCTGCCATTTCAGTTGAATCATGGAGCTATCAGCCTCCTTTTAATTGCTCTCCACCAAGATCTCTATTGTTTTTAAAGATGTCTTCAGACGTGGAGTTTTCCATTCTCAGTTCCAAATAAAGTCAGTTTCCTCAAGCAGACCTCTGGAGGTCTACGTTCTCACGGCTCAACTTTTCCTCTGTGTAGAGTCCTTGCACCACTGCACTAAAGCTGGTGGGGGTGGGGGAGTTCACTTTTCCTGGAAAATTCCCTCATTTTACAAGTGAGTACTGAGGGGAGGAATGGACTCTTTCCTCCTCATCTTGGCCCTGAGGGCATAGAACAGACACCCTATGAGCAAACTGAACAAGGGACCCTCGAAGTCCGGTATTCTTGGTCTGCATTGCCCCAGCAAAGCTTCCATCCTACACTTGAGGGCTGTCTGGGAGGACACCTGGTCCTCTCAGAAGTACCTGGCTGGAACAGAGCTTCTACAACACAGGGTTGGGAGTCATAACAAATTCTAGCACCCTCCCTCTACTTGGGAGAAACCACAGCCCCAGACTAGGAACTGAAGACAGAGTGCTGCTCCTGGCCACGCTTATCTAGGAGCAGAACAACCGTGTTAGAGATTTCATAACACAAAGGTATGGGTAGGAAGGAGTGAGATTCTGAGTCATCCTTCAAATTCCACAGACTCTCACTGTTCTAACCAAGATAGAATTTTTTTTTGAATGGGTGTTTAATGTAATTTCCAGAGACTATAAATTATTCAGTTAATTTAGCCTTAGCTGGTTGTTTGGAGTCTGCTTCACATGTGCACAATTCATGGGTCAGCCAGAGATCTGGGTAGAATTTACACTAAATTTGGGACTCCTCCGCCCTGTGTCTTCCTTCTTGGATTCCCTCCCCTCAAATTCTCAAGGCTGTTAAGGATGCAAACTCTGTCCTCTGGTTCTTCCAGTCAACAAAACTACACATTTTTAAAAATAAATTTGTCTTTACTGCATGACAAAGTGTGGCGCCTAACCCCATCCTCAAGCTGAACACTTTAAAATAGGAAAGGACCAATGCTTGTCCCTTCTTGAAGGTGTTGATACCCATCCAATACACACTTGTGGTAAGTATGAATTTTTAAAAGTCATGTTCGCAGATATTATCACTGTTTTCTGAAGGACTTTGTCTGATATGAGCTACTTGGCCATTACTGGAAGTGGACTCACTTTAGTCAGGTTCTAAACTTGTGTATAAATGTTTAGTTGGGATTGTGCATATAACACTTTTTAATATTGTCTTTATTTGCAACCTAATTAGAGCCATCACATTAACCACTCTCTCCTGTTTTAGCCCTTTAGAAATAAATTAAAACACAGGAAGTTAAGTCAGAATATCATCTATTTTAATTGAGCACCACAGCCAACGTTATGGAAAAAGTCTGTACTCTGACGGCATGTGAGTCTAAGACTAACCTCTTCTCTTTTGCCTGGTTTCTTCAATCTCAATCAAAACGCATTCTTTAACTCTTGTTTTCCTCAGCACCTTGCACCGTGCGTAAATAAGTTAATAATATGATTGTCTTTGCACAAACAAATTAACATTGTCTTTGACTGTACTCGTCTCCTAAGGCTGCTGATACAAAGTCTCACAAACTGAGTGGCTTAAAACAACAGAAGTGTATTCTTCCACAGCTCTGGCGGCTGGAAGTTTAAAATCAAGGTAACAACAGGGTCGTGCTCCCTCTGAGATCTGAGTAGGATCCTCTCTTGCTTCGTCCCAGCCGCTGATAATGGCTATAAATCCTTGGCTTGCAGTAACGTCACACTAATCTCTGCGTCTGTGGTCACACGGTATTCTCCCTGTGTGTCTCTGTATTCCTATGACATTTTATTCTTATTATAAGGACACCAGTCACATTGCATTAGATACCACCCTACTCCAGTATAACCCTGTCCTAACTAATTACATTTGCAATGAGTCCATTCCCAAATAAATTCACATTCAGAGGTACTGGGAGTTAAGACTTCAACATATATTTTTAGGGACACATTTGAACCCATAACATTGTTCTTGCACAAAATTCCACAAGTGTTCCTTTCTTTCCCTCTGTGAGACTCCGCCCAATTCATTCACAACTGAACAGATAAAAAGGTAAAAACAACTTCTGCTCAAAGATGGTCCTCATTTTAGTCTGTCTTACCAAAACATCAATTTAAGAACTTCTGACTTACTCTAAATATTCAATTTAAAAATACTGAAACTTAAGCAAAAAAGCTATGTGACTTGTCTGGAGTCAGAGTAATCGTTAACAGAGCTGAGATTCTAATTTTGAATTGAGCAAAGTTTAAATCGGAATCCATAGTGAAGCGATGAACTCAAGATATGATTTGTATTTGTTTGGGGATCCAAGAATCAGGGAAATGGGATGCAATATCAGGGGTAATTTTGGCAATGAATCTCCATTAAAACGTCTCTTTTGATTTGAGATGGAGCCAACATCCTAAATCTGCATCATTTTCCTAATTCATGCACAAACCAAGTCTTGTGCTGAATGTATTTCCAGTAAGGTTAAACGGCATTTTGAAATTTACATAAAGATTCTAGAAATAAAGAGACCTAAAATAAAAACCAGGAAATTAAGTCAGAATGCCATCTATTTAAATTGGGAAGCAGACCCACGGTTACAGGAAAAGTCTGTGCTGAAACAAATCTTCTATAAACCCATTTCCCTTGTTCACAGTTGTCACTGCATCTGGAAAAGATACTGGGCTCCATTTATTCCATTTGAGAACAACTAGAAGAGATAAAGACTGTTAGGTGAAATTGCTCGTCATTCATGATTTCTGATCTAAAACATCATCATTGGTTTTTGATGGCTAACATTCACCAACTCCTTTCTTTATGCCTAATTTCTTGAATCTATAATCAAGGGGTGCTCCTTAATTCTTGTTTTCCTCAATATTTAACAACTTTTAAAAATCAAACTATGTGTATACTCTATGTTAGATAATTAGAATCCCCAGGGACAGGTAGGGCCTGTGTCACTAAGAAGCAGGCATTTTACTCTCAAGACCTGATAAAGAGGTTTAAAGAGTTACAGAGCAACACAAGAACTGTCAGAAGAGATTTTCCACCTGACTACATTTCTGAAGCCTTGTTATTCCATGTTTTATGGTCTGATATATGGCTTTTTCTCAGTGTGTCATGTTTTAGCTTTACTCTTCCAGTTTTACACAATGCCCTTTAGTCTTGACTAATGGCTTGACTTGGCCTTTGGGAGTAACTTCCCTCTTGACTCTTACACAGGACCTGTCACATAAACCACTCTTCTAACTGTTGACCACAACTTGCCACAGCAGTAACTGTCCTTTTTGAAGGTTTTCTGAGGGGTACCTTTTGTTCAACCAGCCAGCTGCTCTGCTTCCCTTTGCTTCCCTCCTCTGGCAACAACTAGTCATTGCAGTTAACCTCTGAAGTTCTAAGTTTGTGTTCTTACATATTAGTCTCAGTTCTTGACTGTTTATTAATTTATTCGTTCATCTGTTTCTTCAAGAAATATTTATAGAGTACCAATAAATCACCAAACAAAAACACATTGTGAGGACAAAAAGTTGTATAAAATCATACTCTTTCTTGGCTTTTACTGATCTTACAGTATGGCAGGAAAGATGGACATTAATCAAACAACGACTTTTTTATGCTCGACATTGCCTTCCTGGATCCTTGTGATCTGTGTGTCCTTAATTGCCAGAATCACTTCTTTTGGATTTCATGATATTAGAATGATTATGTTTTAACAAATTATCTTACTTATTCATTTACTTGTTCTTTCATCTGCTCATTTAATATTAACTTATTAAACTACTATGCATCAGAGTCAAACACTGGTAATGCAATATGAACATGAGAGATCCCTAACATGAAATCTAGCATAAAGTATAGCAAAAAGAAAGGTATTAGGGGCTGGCCCAGAAGCCTAGGGATTAAGTTCATGCACTCTGGTTCAGTGGCCCGGGGTTTGTCAGTTCAGATCCCGGGTGCGGACCTACACACTGCTTATCAAGCGATGCTGTTGCAGGTGTCCCACATATAAAACAGAGGAAGGTGGCCATGGATGTTAGCTCAGGGCCAGTCTTCATCAGCAAAAAAAACAAGAAAAGTACTAAGATAAGTAATTAAAATAAATTTATCTGAGAAGAAATGCAGAGTGAACTAGGAGTATAGGAGAAGGAAGATGAAGTATGTAAGAAGTATTTATTTTCAAATATTCACTTTCCATATAATGAGAAAATTATGCCAAAATTTCTATCAGTTTTTGCACATGCTAATATTATCATCTTTACCTTTGTGTGTTTGTATGTGTATGCTTCTTTTAATATACTGCTTAAGTTGCATAATTATAGTATATATTTTTGAAAACAAGAAAAATATGTATAATTAATTTTTTGTTATACAAATTTACCTTTAAAATATCTTTTAATATACTGAGCTGAAAATACTGTTAATTTGCTTTTAAAAGTATTAAACAGTTAGTATTATAGATTCTATTCTAAATACTTTCAAAGGCATGCAGTACGTTCAAAAAACGCTATGTAGAGGTGCTTCTTTACCTTTTACGGAAAAGGAAAATGATTCTCCAATAAGCTTAAAGGATTTGCTTAAGACTAAAGATCTAAAAAGTGGCAGAGATGACCTTTCAAGTCAGCGTTACTGCTCCGATTGCTCTCCCTTCCCACTATACTGGAAAACGGAGATGATGGTAATATTGATTTCATACACCATCAGAGTTATGTGTACAAAGAGTTCTTTAAATAACCTTAAAATTATGCTACATTTTAATGATATGATATCTCCTCTTTTTCCCATTTCTCCTTTAATTTTCTGGAGGCTAAATATTTAGCCTATCATTCATCTGTATCAGCTTCTGTGATGTACCACTGTGATTTACCTTCAATGAGAGATAGGTTACTTTAGCTGCTAGGAGTGCTGGTGGCAAAAAGCCTTCAATTTTCCTCTAGGGATTGTCTCAGCTGAAGAACATCACCTCTTTCCAGATTATGCTCCTTCCTGGAGCAGCTTACATTCAATCACTGATCAATTCCTGACAATTTCAATATAAATTGGAAAAATTCTGAAGAACCATTCTAGTTGCATAACTCACTGTGGGTTTGGCAATGCCGCCACTGGGCCTGCACTGCAGTGTGACTTCTCCCTTCGCCCAGCCTTCCTTTTTCTTCTCTCTTCCACAGGTACTGATTCTAAGGAAAGGCATTCCTTAGTAAATATCTAGCACACTAAACTTCGTCTCAATTGAGTCTGCTTTCTGGGGAGTTAAATCTGTGACAGTTGTACCAGACATGGCCCAAGAAAGTATGTACAGTATATTTCAACCCTGGAATTATTGGTCTGAAAAACCTACCAGGTGACATGAAATGCCGCCAACTCTGAGTGCAGCCCAGAACAGAAAAGCACTCTGAATTGTATCCAAACTGTAGTTATATTCTGTCTCTTAAGCCTCATGACTTAGCAGCCCCTTTAGTTTTAAAGGTATTGGTAATTGAAAGAGATACATTTTAGAAATTATGGCAAGCCCTAATGTAGAATCGTAAGATAGACCCCTAGCATTTTGGAGTACGGCCATGTCATCTGCTGTAGAAAATCATATCCCTCTAAATACAATTGCTGGAGTTCTTGTGGGGCATAATAGAGACAGAGCATCCAACTGTGGGCACCAAATGACCATGTGGCTACCATTGTCCATCATGAACTGACTTATGTCAGATCCATCAAGTCATAGGTACAGGTGACGCAAGCAGTAATCCATCATTAGAAGGAAGTGATTCATCTTAGATCAAGTACATGCAGAATTAAGGAGGAAAAACAAGCTACACATCTGGCTTCCTTGTTATCCACCACTGTACCAGCTTTCCTGCCTTAGCTCACAATTATGGCAGCATGCAGGGACTTTTATGACTACCTGATGGAGGAGGGTAAAAAGCAAACTGTGTGTGTGGATATAAGCCCAAAGTAGAAGGATTCTCTACAGATTCACCCAGTGGTGACCTTGGAAGGCAGTACAAGAGAAAATTCCCTTAGTATGCAGAGCACTTGGTCATCCAGTTTGTGTGGAAAGAAATGTGGCCCAAGCTTAGAATTTATACTTACTCATGGACACTAGCAAAGGAAGGGAAAAAAAGGAAGATCACAGACAAGAAGTTTGGGTTAGACGAAAACAGTATTATATACAGAATGGGTGCAGGGTTTGAAGATTTTCATGTTATGTGTTCATGCCAACCAAAGAGCCCCTGTCATGAAAGAGGCAATAAACATCAAGTAGATAAGATGACCCAACCAGTTGACATCAGCCAGCCTCTCTCACCAGCCATCACAGCGCTGGCAGAAATGGAGGCTGTGCATGGACTCAGAAGGGTCACTTTCCACTTACCAAAGCTCATGGAGCTCCTGCTGCTGTCAAATGTCCAACCTGCCAGCAACAGCAACCAATATTCAGTCCCCATTGTGGTACTATTCCTTGCTCATACCTATTGGCCATGTAGGGATAAGTTACTGCATGGACATCTTCTACCAGGGGTCTGGAGGCCAAAGAGTTGAAGCAGGATTGGCCCCACTTACCTTCACTCTCAATAACCCACTGAGGAAATTTGTGCTTCCTCTATCTCTAACTCTAGGTTCTGTAGGGTTGGAAGTCTTGCCCAAAGGGGAACACTTCCAACAGATCCAGGACACCCGGGAAGAATCCCATCCAATTATAAGGTAAGAGTGTCACTTTTTACTATGGGATACTTGAGCCAAATGATCATCAGGCACGAAGAGATAAGTGATAACCTTGAAGAGATAATTGATTTTGATTATTAAGAGGAGTTAGGCTGCTGTTACACAAGGATTCAAGACGGAATTTGTTTTGCATACAGGTGATTCATTTGGGTATCCATTGTTATATCCTTGCTGTATTTTGACAGTAAATGAGCAAATGTAGCAATTCTGGCCTGAGTTGTGCATCGTGACCATGGGCTCAGAGCCTAGCAATGAGCATCTAAGTGATACCACAGGGTGAGTCACTGAGACCAGCAAAGCTGATAGCTGAGGATGAGGGGGAGCTTTTATGGATAAAGAAGGAGTGAGCGGCCAGCCCGGTGGCACAGTGGTTAAGTGCGCACATTCGGCAGCCCAGGGTTCACCATTCAGATTCTGGGTGCGGACATGGCACCGCTTGGTAAGCCATGTTGTGGCAGGCGTCCCATGTATAAGGTAGAGGAAGATGGGCATGGATGTTAGTCAGGGCCAGTCTTCCTCAGCAAAAAGAGGAGGATTGCAGAAGATGTTAGCTCAGGGCTAATCTTCCTCCAAAAGAAAAGAAGGAGAGAAATAATGTCAGTCTTTGTCAGCTGCAGCAGCAGTGGATGTTTTTCAAACCTCTAATCTTCCTCTCATAGAATTCCTCCAGACAGAGTCCACTTGAATCATATATGAAGTTGTGGATTCAAGAGCTGCAAATAAGGGATGCTGTGAGGCACCCCCGTTTGACTGTTAGCTGTCATCTCCGTAGTTGCAGAGCTGCCCTGCCCAAAGTCACAATCCTTTCCTAGGGCAGCTCACTTCTAATGACTGATCTATGTACTAGTCTCAAGACCAAGTCCTCTCATTCCAACCTGAGGTCAGATCTGAAGGGCTCATTCTAACAGCATAGTTCATAATGGGTTTATCTAAGGCTGTCGAGCCTGCAGGACAACTCAATCTTTCCTTTGTTCAAACCTGCTCCCTCCCCCTCCCTCCAGAGGGGCTGATCTCAAGGGGAATCCGGATTATTTAACCTGCACACTAAACTCCATCTCAGAGTCTGCATCCCAGGGAACTAGCCTGCAACATGTGCATCGCATGATTCAATTTCACAGTTTTATTCCTCTCTGCCTAATCTTGCTGGATATTTCCATATTTAACTAGACGAAGCTGGGATAAAACAATTTTACGTGGATTCTCTAGTGTATTATTAACTCTTCCCTCAACATTTGATATATTTAGTTATATAAAATCATTTATGACCACTTTATACCTTCTATAGGTTTCATTGTTTTTAGCAATTATGCAGGTCCTATATTCTAGTTAATTTTTTTAACTTCTGTAACATTATTCTTTCATATACAAATATGTGTATGTGCTCATGTGAGGATGAAAATGAGAGTGAGAATAAAGTATTATAAGTAGAAAGATATATTTAGGATAAAAATGTCAAGGATACTGTTATCTACATGATTTTTAAATTTTTATGTTCAATTCCATGGTTTAAACAATCCTGATGATACATTTCTAATTGACAGTGACACTTTTCAAACTGACTCATAAAATAACTATTTATTTGGGGATGACTCCTTGAATAAGTACCTTTCAACAAGTTTTATTTATATATAATTCTAATTGATTCAAAGTATTTATAAGCATTAATGCAAAGTATTGTAATAGCAACTTCATGAAGTATTAGATATACTTCAAATAAGTTAGTAATAATTGTGCTTTCTCTAATATCTATTTAGTTTTTTCATCCTCCCATGTAAGAGTGTGTGTATGTGTGTGTGTTTGTGTGCTTTACCACAGGAATAATTTTTCAGATTTTATCTGAATATAAGTAGGTCAAAAAGATTAATGTTTTCTATTTAATTTGACATTTTTTATAAATACAGAAACATTGAAAAATAAGAAACTAAGCATCTGTATATCCCCCCCACTAGACTAATCTACTATTCGTATTTTACTAATGTTTTACTACTTTTGATGTGTAGGCAGCCCTCACTTTGCACAGTAAGATGGTGACTTGAGTTTTATCTCAATTACCACTGAAACTTGGAAAGTTCGGAGTCCATTCTGATCTACGTGTGTTTCAGTTAATGTGGAACTGTGCAAAATGAAGGCTGCCTCTGAGTGTGTGTGTGTGTGAGTGTGTCTGTGTACATATATATATATATATATATACACCAAGGAAAAGTAAATTGCGAACATCACGACTCTTCTCCTAAATGCTTCAGTTCACATCTCCTCAGAAATAGAACATTTTCCTTCATGACCACAATACAATCATAACCCTGAAAATATAATACCTAAATTATAAAGCAAAAATCGCCTGTAATAATGTCTGTATTTTAATTTCCCCAATAACCGCCCCTCCTCCCAGTCCAGGATCCAATCCGACTTTACATATTGTATTTGGGTGTAATTTTACTTTAGTCTCTTTAAATAGAAAGCTCATTTATATTTTTTTGTTGTAGCTTTTAATGACCTTTCCTTGAAGCATTCGGGGCAGTAAACTTTGATGATCTGACCTCTGAGTTTTTTCTCCCAAATTACTTTTTCCCTTTAAAATAGTTTTAGTGTTAGAAGCACACAACCATTTCCCACTTCTATTATCATTAATAAAAGACGCATTGCATTCAAGTCAGTACCTTCATGGGAGCCATTCACAGCTCTTCCTCCCACTTGCTTTGACACATATGACACTGTTTCCTAAGGCAGTCACCTATTTCTGTGTACTGCACATAAAGCCCCTGTATTGAATAGGAACTGAAATTAATGTTTCTGCTGTTCCCCTAGCAAATGGGAACTCAGCTATTATGATGATTCTTTGTTCCAAAGGGTAGAGATCAGCATAGGTATTTTTCTTCCATTATGAACACTGCTCTCTTTCCTTTCATGGTGTTATCCCAAAGAAGAAAGAAAATATAGGGCAGTATTAGCAACTCAGTCAGGCACCAAAATAATATTCCAGGGCCTGGCATACTATGCCCAAAGATGTTTTTTCTTTTGAATGCCTCTAACGTGCTCTCACGTTTGCTGATATTTTTGATGCAGCTTCACACACACACAATCAGCACCTGGATACGTAGGACGGGTTGGGGAACTCGTACTTTAATAACCTCTCTGATCTGCCCGCCCTACAGTGCACATGTCACTGGCCACATATGCGATTTCAGTAACTCTTCTAGCATATATTTAAGGACCATAAATGCCACATAAAAATACAGAACATAGGTTATGTAGAGTGTTTTTTCCACAAGAGTAAATGTCCGATATACAGAGATGTGCAATTAACATGTAGATAACTGTTTACACACATTTGTCCCCATGGGAAAAAATTTGTGTTTTTTATATGCAATTATTGGCATTTTTTTCCACTATGCTAAATTGTTGTTTGGTAAATTTCAGAGATCTCAATTCAATATTTCCTGATTTGTAGCAGCCAACTTTGAAATTTTTGAGGCAGAAATCAAAGTGTATGAGAACACTCTGGATTTTTACAGCACTTATCCAGGCCTGTAAATTAGTTAATATCCAACTTAACTTTGAAAATTCTGTGTTTTGCGATAATTGTGTAAGCATATCTCTGCTTGATTCCAGCTATTTTTGTCTTTTGCATGTGGAATTTTTAAAATCTAAATGTGGAGTAAATGTGCTTTCCATGTCATGTGGCAAAATTTCATTTTCTATATGCTTTTCTGGTCAATTCTTTGGTTTAACCACATAGAAGCTGCTGCAGTAAAGAAGCGGTGTCACAAGGTCGGTTCAATAAAAGCGTAAATATAAATGGGCATAAAGATGTGTAAGCTAACTTGCACCTCATGCTTTTCCAGGGGTAAAGGTTTTTTCACTATTTCATTGCATGGTTTAACCGAAGAGAAAATTTATAATATACAAGTCACATTTTTGTCTCTTTGTCTTGATATTGTTGAATATTTAAAGGAGACACTGTAAACAGTATGATAGTCTTTCCTTATCAGTGTGATAAGGAAAAGGATCCGTTTAATAGAGATGTTTGCTATCATGTATGAATGTGACTCTACGTCAAGATGAGTCAGAATATGGAAAGTTGCTATAATATAATTTGCAGTTGGCACAGTGGTTCTCTACAGTGTAAAAAGTGATGTTATCAAAAGTTGGCTTAAATATAGGCAATGAAAGTGGAAAGTGCTGTGTATTTTTATAGTGACAATAAAGTGCTTGGGGTTGGGAATAATTAATTGTTTGTCTTTGCAGAACAGCAGGAGCTCACTTAAACAAATAACCATCGTTTACAAGTACTTGTTAAAAAAAAACAAAAGTAAGATAAACTTACCGGCAACTACTAATCTGAGAACAAAGGCTATAATAATAGCTGTAAACAGTCTTTATTTTCAGACATCCTATCTGTAAAATGTTTACTTCTCCACAAACAGAAGTAAAGTAGCTTTTGGTTAAATGTTAACTTCTGTGAAAACGGGTACAAAAAGTACTTTACGATAGCAAACGTGCTTTATTATACCTGCAACTATGCAATATTGAAAATTTGAAAACACTATTTCTCTGAGTACTATATTGCTACAATATACATATAATAGGCTGAGAATATCTACATTTGAGTAAATCTTTTGCACACGGAAGCACTTCTATGTTTCTGTATTAAATTGGCAAATAGATCACTAACGTATTAGGATTTGGTTCTGCTACCTCTCAACCAAAACATTTCAGTATAATTTAAAAATATTTCTATAAAATGCCAGGGCTTAAATAGAATCTTATTTGAGAATGAATTCAGCAAATTTATTCATATTCTGGCTTGTTCCAATTTAGAAATGTATATATACGTTCAGGAATTACTCAAATCGGTTCACATTTATCCATTAGCAGTGCAATCAAAAGAAAATATTTGGAGTTAACTTGGTTTTAATTTTTTCAAGTTAATATTCATCTCCTACAATTTCATGTTCCTGATAATAACCTAAATATATGTCATTCTCTGGTGATGTCTTAAGCAATTAGGGATGCACTTTAACTTTTTTGCTTTACTAATGTAAAATCCTATTTCTCTTGCATTTCAATTCATAAGAAGAATTTTGTGTGCCTTGCTATTTGTACTTGAAAGGACATTATAAGTTTTATTCTAAGGCATACATGGACTAAAGTGTCATGTAGTCAGGAAAAGTAGCAGTTACATGATAAAATTTTTCCACTGTGGAAAGTAAGCAGAAAAGATTCTGGAAATCTTACCCATGTTTAAATGATAGAAAATATTTTATCCAGAAAATGAAATATAGCTTTCATAAATTTTATGCACTGTGGCAAGGCTAGCTCCTAGTGCTGAAAGGTCCTAGAACCTGGAGAAGCTTTATGAGGGGGCTTCTGCAATATTTTCCAATCTGGGCCCTTGAAGAAACCACAGGCATTCAAAGCTAGTGCTTTCACAGTTCCCTCCTTGGTTCTGAATACATAATGGGATTTTGGGCCACCAAACTGGTGCATCCCGCCCAGCCTTGGCAACAATAATTTACAGGCAGATCCTGTGCTCTGTGGTACACAAGGAACTCAGCTGTCTTGTAGTTTAATAGCAACAAATATTGCTATGTCCTCAAGAGCTAAAAAGTCCTATGTATGAGAAATTTATTTGCCCTATAATCAAAACATTGCTCAGCTGCATCCTCTAGGAAAAGCTGAAGCTGCACTCTGAGGCTCCCACATAGGCACCGACGCTCTTTCTGTCCAAATACATGTATCAAATGTAGTTCAAGTCATGCTCCAGCAGCAAGAATCTTTCGGATCACGGGCTCCCGCGAAAGGCTTATGCTTGTGCTGAGGGATGTGTGACTGAAAAGTGTCTGCTGAAGTTACCCTTATAGCCAGCAAAACTTTCACAAGGTCCAATCTCACCTGAGCTCCAAGATTTTACTAAGGCTGAAGAGTACATCGGAGACCGAATGCTGCTAGGCCTGTGCACGCTTGTTCTAGGTCATCATAACCAAAATGTCATTTGCTGTAGCCACTATAGTCCTCTTTCCCTAGAAGGAGCCTTTCAAATGAGAGCAAGGCCAGTAGGGATTGTAGTCACTGTCTCAACTGTGTTGAGTCCACAGCAGTTAAAATCCACTGCACATCTGTCAAATTTCTTCGCTTTACATATTAGCTTCTATCAACTGCCTGGTCCAAAATATCTTGCCTTCACATGGAATTCCAAACTCAAAAGCCACATGGCCCACACTTACTCAAAGCTTCTTCATGTGTCTAATGGCTCTCCTAATATCCACTCTTATTTTATATCTAAATGCGTCGACTGTGCACCAAAAATTGGGATCTCTGAAGGCCCTCAAAAAACAGCATATCTCTTTCTTGCCAAAATTCTAATGAAGAATATGGGAATTAAGATTGGCATATGGAAGCCAAACTATTACTTTTCTTCTTAATAAAGGCTAAAGGACATGGAACAACTGCTTCTCAGAAAGGCAGACTTATCCATTTATTTATGTGTGCTAGATGTGGGTAGGACTCCCTTTATAGAGACTTGTCCACAAAAGACCAATAACATGGATTTGGCAAGATCTCCTTTTCCCAGTGCACCTGCTAGGTTCCAGGAGACAAAAAAGAAAGGGCTTTGATTAAATACATTCAGTTTATTTTTCCCAAATTAATCGATTAAATGGACAGTCTCACTTTCCCTTAGTTATGGTCATTATTATCATCATCATCATTTTTATCTTTCTCATGACCATTATTTTCCACCAGTGTAAATAGGGGAATGATGAGAAAAAATAGTTTCTTGTGTATTTTCTAATATAATAAAAATGTGTGAGTTTCTTATAAAAACTCCCACACAGTTGAGTCAAAAATTATAAATTCTCTACTTCCAGGATTATCTACTAATATAAGAGGTTTTGGAATTGTCTTAACGTAGTATTGACCTTTTAAGATCCAGTGATAACATACAGGAGGTGGGGCTCACTTATAGCAAAGTCCTAGAAATGCGTTGACTGCAGGACGTTCACCATGCGGTGGGAGCAAGCAACATCCTACTCTGAGCTAGAGTTAATGAACACTTCTCAGCTTTTACAGACGTCGAATGTATTGTCAAGTCTCTCACTAATTCCACCTTCCTTCTAACACCATGACAACAAGTAGCACTGGAGGTTTTCAGTGTCTGTTATGTGCTGGTGCCTCATCTCTTTGGTGTCCCTCGATATCCCATACACGAATAGGCATGATTTACATATCAGGTAGAGGAAAACCCCAAACAACTATTTCCACCTTTCTCATTCTCTACTCTTGCTTCTAAATATTCCTCTAGATCACAGAGGAAGAATTCCCAAATCATTAACTGTGAATAAAAGGACAAATAAGTGAGCCTTTATTCAAATATATTGCATATATCATTCAGATATATTTTGTTTTGAAGAGCTAATATCAGAGATTTTTCAAGAAATGTGAGATGAGTTGAAGTAGATATTTTTGTTCTGTTTTCTTTAAATATAGACCACGTTATAATAAATAGTAGGTTTCTGTTGTGTTAGACATTTGAAATCTTAATGTGTCTAATACCCTTAGAACACTGTAATGTTTTTTATCTTATATTTAATGAAAATTTTGATAACATGCATAATAGATTTCCGCTAAAATTTGTGTTGCCTCTTAATCATACTAATTCCTAATAAAAACATCAACTCAAGCTCATAATCCTGGGTAAATAAATCCAAGTTGAAATCAAGGTAAAGATGAATTAAAACCCTCATTTTCCAAGGTGTGCTTTGAATAATAGGTGAGCACATCTAGCTGTCTGCTTCCTGGCTGGACGTTTTCAGTATTGTCTAGATTCACATTATCAGTCCCTTGCTTATTATTCCCTCTTGGGTAATTGCCTCCTTTCCTTCATTTGTACTAATTAGGCTACATTTCGTTTGGCACATTAGCTTGAATTGTTTCACCAAGGTAAAACAGCTTTAATAAAGCCAGCTATGCAACATTGCCACTAGAATCATTATCAATTACAAATGTACCCTCGAAAATGAATTTAAATAAAAGGTAATTGAATTATGTAGAAAGACATATATTTCGATTTTTTCTCACTAAATTCTATTTTCTTTTCTTTACCACTTTTAAAAATTTTCTGTGAACTTTGTGATGAAATAGGCAATCTACATTTCTTGGATGTGTAAAAGTTCTTGTGCTCTTAAAACTTGATCAAATTAATTTTTTCACTCTCTCATGTTTATTAGGTACTGTAGGTCTCAAGGTCATCAGAAATTGTAATAGACTTGGATAAGATGGCTGCCATTTGGTGGCCAGATTGCTTCAAAAATTTTAGGTGACTCCCATCCAATAAGTTTACTTGTTCCTCAATTTTGCAAGCTGATTGTGCCGATGGATTTGTGACCATATGTAGAGGCACGACTGAGGAGCAAAGAGGGAGATGTGCCTCTAGCAAAGAAGTTGAAACTTACTAAGCGTGACTCCTCTGCCTGAAGTAGTTCTTTTAGTAATTGCAGAGGGTAAGAGAAGATTCCAATTCCATTATCTGTTGCTATCAAGATGTTACCCGTGTCCTCAGAGACTGCTATCAAACTATTATTGGGATGTGGCCATTCAGTAAGAACAGATGGTGACAACAGGCACAAGAGAATATGGACAACTTCCAGGTTTCAGATAAATAGAATCATGAGCTTAGCTTGGAAAAGAATTTAAGGGAACAATTACCCAACAAGTGAAGTAAAGCATATTCAATGGGTCCATGAACCATGAAAACACAACAGAAGAACATGGCCAGGTTATGGGTTTATTACCATCTCCTAACAGGAAAGCTCTTAGAGTTAAGGAGCTGCTAAGTAAAACCTAATGACAAGTTTTAAATTTGGAAGCATGTAAAGTGACTTTGTAGATAAGAAAAAAGTAGTAAATTAAGAAAATTATGACAGTACTATTACAGTGGAAGGATTATTTTTAAAAAATGCATAGCTTTGTAACTTTGAAGAGCACCGCTTTACTAAATGAAAATATGTTAATCCTTAACTTGTATTCTTAAGTGAATAAGAAGCAAATACTCTTTAAAGAAGTTACGAAAAGGAAGAAGTTCAAGAAAATATGCTTAAAAGCAGCGTTTATACAGAACTTCGATAACTAAATAAAAACCTTTTTTCTACCAATTCATAAGTCATTTCAGAAGACATAATTTAAAAATGTGGATTTCAAGCTTAGATTCTCTAAATGCCACCAATCAGAAGAGAAACAGATGTTTCAAAGAGTTCCAACAATTTGATTTTATTACCTAATATAATAAGTTAACATGTAGCAATGAGTAAAACAAACCACAAGTGTATGATTTTTACACAGGATCAGAAGAATGTAAGAGAATGCTGTCTTCTTAACTTCGGTCTCCCAGGGGATGTTAGAGCTAACATGTCATACTTCATTGTTGCCTTCTGGATACCACATCTAATGGCATGGATTTCATAATTTTCTATTTTTTTTTTACAGCATATATGCACTTATAAAATCTTGACTCTCTGAGACTTTTTTTTGACACCATTGGTACAGCCCACGATAAAGTCAATCCGTTTATTTATACTTTTCTTTCTTTTTTTCACTTCCTATTTTAGCGTGGTCATAGAAAAGTCTTATGGTTAAATTTAGCCTTCTGTAGATTGCCAGTCGTGACTTCGCACTCTTTCATATAACTCTTTCCCTTTATCACTCACATACAGACCTCACGAGGCCTTGTCATTTCTGCCTCCACAACATACTCCAGCTTCATTCCCTTCACTGCATCTCTATTGCCACCATCATTATCTAACCTGCTTTCTTCTCCCAGTATACCCGTTTGTTATTTTACATTATTGGCTCTCTACAATCCATTCTCTACAAAGCAACGTGATTTTTCTTGCTTACAATTAACTCTTGAGGTGCCCCAACTTGAAATTCTCTAATGATTTTCTAAGTCACTTGGGAGAAAACCTAAATTCCTAATCATAGCTTACAAGGTGCTATATGATCAGATTCTTCTGACCTTATCTCATAACTGACGCATCTACAAGCTCTGTTCACAAGACTTCTGATTTTCGTTAAATTCACTAAGCTGACTTTCCTCTCCGGACTTTGTATCATTTGCTCTTCTTTTTATTAAAAACTCTCTTCATCAGTAATTGACTTGGTTGATTTCTTCCAAGTCCTCAAATTTCATCTTTTCAAGAAAGCAGCACTGAAAATACTATTTAAATTAGCTACATATTCCAACACACAGACAGAGCCTTTTATTCTATGTGTATCTTCCCCTTTATGGCACTAATCACTATTTGAAATTATCTTATTTATATATACATGTATTTTTTGCATTTTTTCCTCCATTAGAATGTTATCACAATAATAACAGACATTTTGCCTCTTTTATTACTCTTGATCCACTTGAATTGGAATAACACATACTCAAAGATATTTCCCAATAAGCACCTGTCAAACAAAAGCATGAAAGTAACTATATATTCACAAAGAATCTGTATACCTGAATTAAGTAATGAATGAATCATAAATTCATTATTAGAATTATAATATGTTCCAAAGTTCATTTAGTCTAAAAATAAAGTATAATATGATTTTTAAAAATATCTTGGCCAGGGGATGGCCCCATGGCATAGTGGTTAAGTTCAGCATGCTCCACTTTGGTGACCCAGGAACACAGGTTCGGATCCTGGGCACACACCTACATCACTCATCAGCCATGCTGTGGCAGCAACCCACATGTAAAGTGGAGGAAGATTAGCATAGACGTCAGCTCAGGGCTAATCTTCCTCAGGAAAAAAAAAAGTCTTGGCCAGTGGACATCTAACCAATTCTAAATTGAATGACAGAAAATTCTTCACACCTCAACTGGTTCTTTCAGAAAGATAGTTTTCGTGAGATGTGTTGGGTATATTCATTATGCTGGTTCCTTTCGTCAGAATTCAATAATCATTGCTGCTAATTATGGTCAAGATGTAATTGCAATACTGCTGTAACTTTGAAAACTGCTATAGATCAGAGTTCTAAATGTTTTTATTCTAGATTCCATCTTTACTTTAATATTACCTGTAAGCTAATATTTTCTTTCTTTCTTCTCCTTCACTCTCTTTTCTTTCTTTCCTGTTTTTCTTTTATTTTCATTCTTTCTTTCTTTTTTTTTTTTTGATTATAGACTAGCCTGGAGCTTAAAGTTTCTAAATGACTTTTCACTCTTGCTAAATTTCGTCCTATATGGTCCATTATGTCACCTCAACATGCCAAAATCTTTCTGGGATTTTAATTCAGTCATTTGAAATACATATTATTCCATGACTCTTTCTGTATCTTAAAAATGGATGCCAATATTATCCAAGTTACTGACTGTATTTGTAAGCAGGATTATAGAGGTGAAAGTGCCAAATATTATGATAAATTTCTCTTTGGTTTGAAATCAATACATAATTGCACACATATTTTCAGGAAAACATTATATATGACATGAGAATTATGCAAATAGACATAGTACATTAGGTTCCAATTGCATAAACTAAAATGTAGCAAACATTTTCTGAACTCATTCAGACTCGGTTCACTCTGTTAGTGATGAAAACCCTTACTTTTGTCTATAATAGCTTGTGGTGGAAGCCAGCCATCAGCAACTCCTAGAGCCATCCACCTGTTACCCTGGCATCAGGGAAAGTACATTAGGTAATTCAGATTCTCCTGGGCTCAAATCCTCGTCTCTGCTGCACATGACATCCAAGGCACGTGGTCAGGTAATTCCCACTCTAGCCTCTGCTTTGAGGGGCTATGGACTTGGAATTGAGCTGAAAAGTGTAACTTTCTCCCTCACATTGTCATCCCAGGTCCAACCAAGTTGGTCCTTGACCAGTAGTCCCAAGCTTGCACTTGACAGCTAATCCTGTTCACAGCCTCCTACCTCGATTCATCCTATCGCAACCCTCTTGTCAGCCTCACACAGGAATCAACTAGAGGAAAACAGATAGCTGAAGGAAAGAAATTAAGGCAGGAGGATTCTTTATAAAATAGCAAGTACATGTGACAGAAGCAGTTGTAAGCCCCGGTTGGCAAGTAGACACCAAAGGATTGTAAGGAGGAGAGGGGGAAGGTTGTTGAAAATTCCTCCTTCAGTCTTTACAGGGTTCGTAAACACCCTTGTTGTTCTTGTTTCTATATATCTTCTTCTTTTTTCCAGTAGATTGATTTTTTACGATTTCACCAGCAACTGGCGGGCTGCAACATCACGGAGCTGTTTGAAATCATCATATGTAAGCTGATTATTTGAAGGGATTTTTCACACACACATAATATTAAATTTCTGATCATATTTTGTCTCCTCTAAGAATCTTCAATTTCTGAAATAATAAAGAACAGCTAGATCTTTTTTAGCAGGAGTTTTACATGGCAGTGATTGATAATTGTTTTTTCTGGAGCATCATTATTATCACAGTCTCATGCTAACAGATTTCAATGTCACAAAAATCTGTAAGAATATCAGTCCCCATGTTTCAGATATTTCCATTCATTTCCTCACACTCACCATTAAATATAGAGATCATTTATTTATATGTTCTTAGGAAATGAAGGCAAATGAACCAAAGCTGATATCCAGGTCTTAATATGTCTCCAACATTCATATCCTCTGTAGTACTCAATGCACTTATTCAACAATGAGTAATTAAAAGATGAAGATACGGTCTCAAGGATACTCTGATGGGCAATAAAATTGCACAAGTAACTGACTGAAGTACATGCTAAATCAAGAGAGGTATGTACAAAGGACTAGAGGAGTAGGTTAATGAGTTAATGAATCCTGGGGCATAAGGAGGAAAAATGCACATAATTTTGCAAAAGGTGACATTAAAACATAGATAGCTTTTGGAAGTTGAAGGGATGCATATATAATTTATGTTCTTCTTTAAATATGACATCATTACTTAGTTGAATCAGCTCTTTTGTACAGCTATTTTCAACAAAACTGATTTTGAAAGAATTTTTAAAAGTTTTGAGGGACATTCATGTTATGCAAACTGAGTCTTTTTTTAATGCTGAAAAAAATTTTAGGCAAATTAGATTTGTACTCTGGAAACACGAATCCAAAAAAGAACGATATGAGTTCCCAGGGGTCCTTCAGCCTTTATTATTTCCACTTTGTTAAAGAGTATAGATTGAAAACTCCCTCTTTCTACCACTGATCTTAGAAGAGTGGAATTTGGCCAGATAGGGTGAGCAGAATTTTAATGATGTCCCCTCAACTTTCTGTCTCCTAACCTAGGTACTACTATGAAGCAACTTTGCAGAAGTAACTCATGTTACTAACTATCAGATTTTAAAACTGGGAAATTATCCTGAATTATCTGAGTTGTTTACAATACAATCACATGAGCCCTTAAATGCAGAAGAGGAAGGTGGGAGCGATGAGGCAAAAGTCAGAAAAATTTAAAACATGAGAGGAAATGACTTACCATTGTTGACTCTGAGAATGGAGAAAGGGGAACATGACCAAAAAATTCAGTCTAATTCAAGAAGCTGGAATGATCCTTGGTTGACAGCCAGAAAGGAAATAAGGAATTCAGCCCTACAACCCCATTGAACTAAGTTCTACCAACGCCTGGAGTGAAATGAGAAAAGATTCTCCTCAGGCTCCAGATAGGAACACAGTCCTGCTGACACTTTTATCTCCACCTTCAGAGACTCTATCAGAGAACCAGCTGAGCGACACTGTGCTCAGACTTCCAATCCATGTCAACAGTGAGACAAGTGGGTATTGTTTTGCGCATTAGATTTGTGTAATTTTTTACAGAGCAATAGAAAACAAATACACCAAACATGGCAATCTCTCCTCATGCTGCGTATTCTCCCACACTGTTTGATTTTAATTTTTTTCCGTTAATCTGCAGTGTGAGGATCTAGTGAAAGCGAGGTGCCTCTGTCCGAGATACACAGGAGCAAGAGAATCATTGATGGTGTTGAGCCATATTATTCTGCAATTTCTTCTTTTTTCCTTCTCGTGGAGACACGACAATTACTTTTTATTTGAGAGGAAATAAAGATAAAGTTTAATATACAATTTTGTAGTGAGAATATTTGTTCTGAGTTATGTTATTCTGAAAAATAAGTACTAAGTGACCATTCAAAAAGAATGTATTAATATCTATCCCAGGATGTTAAAGACTTTAAAGCAAGAATCCTAAAATTTGTATATGTCTTTTTTTTTTTTTGAGGAAGATCAGCCCTGAGCTAACATCTGCTGCCAATCCTCCTCTTTTTTCTGAGGAAGACTGGCCCTGAGCTAACATCTGTGCCCATCTTCCTCTACTTTATATGTGGGATGCCTACCACAGCATGGCATGCCAAGCGGTGCCATGTCTACATCAGGGATCCAAACCAGTGAACCCCAGGCCGCCGAGAAGTGGAACGTGCAAACTTAACCACTGTGCCACCAGGCTGGCCCCTGTATATGTCTTTTAGGTGGAAAGATATGGCCACAAAGTTGGAGCTGGATTTAAAGAATATAGACTTGAAAAAATCACTTTCGAGTGGTCGATTGACAGAGTCTGGAGAAGAAATAAATGTTTGAAACATGCAAAAAATATAACTAAAGCAATCAGAAGCATACAGCTTCAAAAGACCACACAGAATAAAACATTTCAAGGAGATGTGATAAACAGTCTTAAATTTGGCAAAGAGATGAATTAAAATAAGGAATTAAAAATACCAGATTGAATTTGAAAAATAAGAGCACATTAATGATCTTAATGGAACTAAATTTGGCAGGTGAAAATCAGATTTAAGTGTATTGACAAGCGACTGAGGAACAAGAGCTATTGATAAGAAGTTTAGGTGAGAAATGGAAAAGTGATAGAAGATACTACAGTAAATGGGTTAATGAATAATGGAAGAGATTCTTTAGAATGAAAAACCATTTCACTTGTTCAAAAAGTGAGGAGAAATTTCCAGTAAAAACAAACAAAAAAAGATTTTAAAGATATATATAAGAAAAGAGCAATAAAAGTTAACATGATAACAGTAAGTGATTCCTACAATGTAATCAATTTCCTGGACTTCGAGAAGGTAACTGCCAGTCAGCAGCTGGTGGTGTGGGCACACAGGGGCTGCGGAAACCCTGGGGCTCAGCAGAAGAGCCTCACAGGGATGTAGAGGGAGTGGGGGCTAGAGGAGCCCACCCTGGGGCACAAGCAAGCTACACAGGGGTGTCAGGGGATACCTTAGAAGATCCCGCATTTCCTCAATCTGGGCACTGAATTCTCTTCCTCTTAGCCCATGAAGCCGGAATATGAAGCTGAGGCAGAACTCACACCCCAAAGCTAGGACCAGCACATGTCCTCAGGGCCTATGTCAAGTTCTTGCTCATATATGAAGTTTATCTCTGATTACAAGTGTTCACAGAGAAATTATATTTCTGATCTTCAATGTCTTTAAGTTTCTTTAAAAGCTATTTTATTGGTCATTTTCCTTTGTTTGCAGGAGGAAAGTTAACCAGTTCAACCTTCAGCTGCTATTACTGGGGAACAGTATAAGTTGAAATTTGACTATTTCATCTATATCTCTAAGACATATTCAAATTTGCAGAAAATCCGCTTGTGCCTTTGACCACAGACTCTCATCATTTTGGTCAGAGCACACCGTCAACCATGGAAGGACATCTCTTTCATTAGTATAAACTTTGTCATACCATCCTTTGTAAGAATCTGTATATCTGATCTGCCCAAATCTCTCTTTGGCCATCAGAAATTCTAGGATGACAGACTATTTTTGCTCAGCCTCTAACAGTTCCTCTCGGTCAAGAATTAACTCTTTATTTAGGAAATAGTGAACCTCATAATCATTTATTCTTTCTGCTGAAGGAAGTAATCTGTAAGGAAAATTAAGAGCTTGTTTCTTTTAAAATAAAAGTAAGTTCTAAAAACCTGTAAAGCCCCCTTAACAGGATTACCTTTTATCTCAGCTTTTACAAGCCATGCACTTGAACCTCTGGATCATGATCTTGATCTGGCTTTGGAATTGGATTCTGTTCTATCTCTCCAAGTTTACTTCTTGTTGAATATTTCTGTTGCAATCCAGATATTGGCCCTCATGTTGCTTTGTGTTGTTAACTTCACAAATCTACATAACTGACCCTGTCTGGACCCAAGGGAATATCTGACTGGTTAATCTAGTCATTGTATTTCTACAAATAAAAAAATATTTTCCTGGGGCCAGCCTGGTGGTGGAATAGTTAAGTTCTCATGCTCCGCTTTGGTGGCCCGGGGTCTGCAGGTTCAGATGCTGGGCCAGGACCTACACATCACTCATCAAGCCATACTGTGGCAGAATCCCACACACAAAGTAAAGGGAGATTGGCACAGATGTTAGTTCAGTGACAATCTTCCTCAAGCAAAAAGAGGAAGATTGGCAAGTTATGTTAGCTCAGGACCAATCTTCCTCACATACACACACACACACACACACAGAGAAAATTCCATAGTGTTATCAGATTGATAAATTTAATTAATTAATCTAACTTTTAATTTAGTTAGTTTGAAATTAGTTTATGTGATTTTTTTCAATGTCATTCATATTATTAATTTTCAGCATCCATTTTCGTACGGATAAGAGGTTTTGTTCTAGAGCAAAACTGCCTCATTTCAGCTCCTACTTCCAATATATAACAGCTTTCACTTAAGCAAATTACTTTACCTTTCTGTGCCTCTATTTCCTCATTTGTAAGAGAATGACATTAATATCTATCTCATAACATTATTTTCAGAATTACATACTTAATCCTTACAAATTGAAAGGAACAATAGACATACACAGTAAGCCTTGAAATGTTAGCTCTTATTGTGATTGTGATTTTAGTGTAAATTAACTATAAATAATTTTATTTATATTATATATAGAACAATTATGCAAAAGATAATACTTTTTTGAATTTATGCTCCTCATCTATTATATTACTACTTATATTCATGTTATAATTAAAAATACGCATTCCACACTTTCTTCAAAATACCTTACTTAATAATAGTATCTCCTGGGCTAGTTTGTTATTAAATATGAATGAATAATTTCAGTCTAGTTCTGAAAAGGACTGTGAACTGCTAGATTTCCATTATTTTTATTTTAGGACATCTATCAATTTATTAAATATCATATGTATTTTTCTAGATATTGATCTTGACAAATGTCTTCAATAATCTAGATTTATCCTACCTAAGGGGCAATTTCTTGCCAATGCTAGTAAAATGGGACTCAATTTCAAAGCCATTAATTGCCACTATCTTAGTTAAGTGCCTTCTATATTTAATACAAGTCATAGGAAAATAAACAATAGTGATGTGGATGGAGAAAATATTGTATGCATTTTGGATATGGACACAAGCTGAGGGACCCAAGTAGAAAGAACACACGAGTGCCCTCAGTTTTACTGAGTAGTGTGGATTTATTTCTGCAGAGTCCTTAGTAGAGTCAGCTTTGTTGACCAGGTTGACAAAGCTCATGTCACAAAAACAAATATAGGTATATGTACGTTGTAATTTTATAAGCACAAACCCATCTTGAAAGCAGTGTTTTTCATCCAACAAAAGAATTCTTAAAAACGAATTTAAACTAAAAACATAGTCAGGATTTTCTTTTTCAAAAGCAATCATTGTCTGAAAAAAAATCACTGCTTATTAAATTCACCTAAAACATTATTATAGGATTTTTACTTCACTGTTTTAAAGGAAGCTTTAGAAATTTAATAAATGGAATATGAAACAACAAAAACAAATTACCATTTATCAATGTACTATACTTTTAAGCTGCACAAAAGCTGCAGACTTACCGATAGTTTTAGAATTTAATAATTGCAGTAAGAAACAACATAAAAGAAATTCTTCATTCATCTTTCTCCATCCTTAGAGTTTATAAGTACATAAAATCCACTAGCAACTGTTGCTGTCTCTATATAAGGTAGAGAAAGATGCTTATGGATAAATTTTGTATGGTCAGTTTTCAAAGATCAGAATATCCAATCATTTTAAATTATTAAATTCAAATTATATCTATCTAAAAATTGTCCATAGTGGGGCCGGCCCCGTGGTGTAGTGGTTTGGTTAGGCATGCTGCACTGCATCACCTGGGTTTGTGGTTTGGATCCTGGGTGCGACCTTCACTACTCATCAGCCATGCTGAGGCAGTGACCCACATGCAAAATAGAGGAAGACTGGCACAGATATTAGATCAGGGCAAATCTTCCTCATAAAAAAAAAATTATTTTAATTAAAAAAAAACTTTTCCATAAGGTTAAAACTTGTAATACAGTACAGATAATTCATATTAGATTATCAAAAATTAAGTATTTGGAAATGGGGAAATGTAGATGTCATTAATTAAAGGATATATATCTAACAGCACAACCATTAAAAACATCCAGAAATCCTGGAAAAACTTGCACTTACTAAAAATAATAAAACTACAGAGTATTGGAACACATTTTAGCAATATCAATCAAACAACTTAAAAGAGTTAAAAGCAATTTTAACTGTTCCCAAGATAACTCAGAGTTATGTTGGGGAATTAAAAGAAATATTTTAACGTCTCAAACAGAAAAGGAATCATTTAATATTTAAAAGCAACTGAAACAATTTTACAACTTTGTGAAGAATTAAGAATTGTTTTATCGAGTTATGTTCTAAAGAAAAGCAATTTACTACAGAAAGTTAAGTAACAACAGTTATAAATTTAAAAAGAAACTCTGCATCAATAGAATTTAGTACCATCCTATTATTTGCTTTTATGGCAAAAAAGGTATCAGAGCTTCTTAATCATGGCACTTAATTTTCACATCACCTTGTTTAAATAGGAAGGAAGTAATAGGTTTCTGTCTGTAGATATAAAGAAAAATCAATATAAGAAAAACTGAACCGTCCACATTTCTTTTGTATCATCACATTTTTGGTAGCCTCAGTGAGTCAAAAACTGGTAAAATTTTACAATTACTATGGTAACAATTAATTGTTCTATGCAATCTTTCATTCGATATCTAGCTACATAGAATGCAAATTTCCTTTCAGTTCATTTATAGTAATTATGTCAAATTTATATATAATTGTGTGCTCTCTTCAAATCTTATCCAAAGCCACCCATATTTAATTGTGTAAACTATGCATAACTAACTAAACCATTTGAAGTAAATTAGTTCACTATCACGTCATTTTGGGTAATTTAGAATAAATATTCTTTATAGTAAAGTTTATCATACGCACTTCTCCAATAAAACCTGCACTCTTTTATTTGAATTGTATACATGTAATATAATCTAAATGAAAACTAATAATCAAAATGATCTATAGTTTGGGGGTGATTTAAATAGATAATGCTATTTTAAAAGCTCATTAAGGGAAGTCAGTCTACATTTGACACCATATTTGCATGTGTGTGTGAGTGTGTGTGTGTACATGCATTGTAGCTTAGAAATTACAACCCAAACGGGAAATGAGGTTATAATAAAAATTCTTATGAAAATTGCAATAACAAGGATATAGACATGGCATATGAAAATTTGTGGGGAAAAGTAGAGAAAAATGTTTATCTCCTTGAAATTTTTATATTATATTTTTGGAATACTTACATCTATCATAAAGTTAAATAATTCACAAAGGTGCCTGAATATTTAAATGCTATTCTTTTTTCCTTGATTAACTGAAATAATTTAACTAAAAAAATCAGATTTCTGAATGTATAATTTATTTACATATTTTTATTTCATAAACTGATGAAATAAAAGAAAAAATATTTTGGCAAAATTTTGTTATCCACCTGTCTCATGTTGAACAAAAAAAAATAAGTACCCAATGAGTATAATTATTTTAGTCCAAGCCTGTTTCCCAGTGTTCCCCACTGCTGCTTACTTTACTTTGTAGCACTTTTTGTCCTCTCAAGTTTTTAAAATTTATTTTCTCTGAATAAGAAGCAGTCTGGTCAGCATTGTTGTCAGTAGTCTTCTCTAACATGACAGCTTATTGTTCTCAAGACATGCAAAGAGTCAAACTGTGTAATTTTTTAAGTTGGTTAGAAAAAAGAAAAAAGAAGGAAATGCTGTATCTACTTTACTTCATGCAACTATCAACCTTTTTTATAAATCTCTTTTCTCCATCTTCTCTTAATTACCACCTGAGATGCCAGGGCCACAGTTTACCATCCTTCCACAGAGAAAAATGTAATCTACTTGTAGGAATTTCAAAGACACATAAAAATAATGCCTTGGAATAAAAGTTGATTATGTTTATAAGTCAAATCTGCCCTAAATACAAAGAAAATATACTATTTTTTGCAACTACTATCAATTAAAAATGTAAACGTGAGCATGAACAAAGAGAAATCATGTATATGTGTAAATCTGTTTATATCAATTAACCAAAAAAACTACCAAATAGCAAAATGAAACAAATGATTATGGCTATATTTATTTCTAAAATATTTGGTTTTTGGGATTATAACTAAGAAAACTCTAACCAGCTATGGTACTAGATAGAGGAAAGAGTGTTACAGAATGAGTAGTCGAAAAAAAGGAGTTATAAATAGTAATAAACTACAGTCTTCTAACCAAAATAGAAAGAGAAACTGAACAAATTAACCTATTTTCTTTTCTTGTTGTAAGAAATTTCCATGGAGTGTGTTAATGGTGGTTAAATTCCTAATTTAGTCTATAGATTACAAAATATCAAGATAAGATTTGTAAAAAATAAACAAATAATTAAAATCATCCTAAATCTTTATGTTTATAGGTAGATAACAGGATAGGAATAATTTCAGAAATATATTATATTCCTGAATCACTTGATTTCATATCATAAGAATATCTAATTTTCCTCAAATCAACATAATTACGTTTATACAAAATTTTGAGAAAATACCATAAAAAATGGGCCAAATAATTTATAGTTCATATAAGGAACATAGTAATTCCCAAGAAAAATATTTAAATGGAGTAAGAAATGAAAAACATGCCCTAATTCATTACAATATATGAAAGAAATCAATAAATATTAAAAATATATACATACTAAAAGTGACCTTTCAATTGAATTGAACAATGGTAGTTTATACAAAAATGCTTTGGACTAATTGTGTGTATATTTGAAATAAAATATAGAACATAACTAAAAAGTACAAAAGTAAATTTAAAATTGATTTACAACTTAAGTGTAAACAAATTAACAAGCTATTCAATAACTATAGGAACTGCGTAAAATCAAGACATGTAGATTGTGGGGTTGGCCCCGTGGCATTGTGGCTGAATTCAACATGCTCTGCTTCAGTGACCTGGTTCATGGGTTCAGATCCTAAGCATGGACTTACACCACTTGTCAGCCATGCTGTGGTGGCAACCTGCATATAAAGTGGAGGAATATTGGCACAGATGTTAGCTGAGGGCTAATCTTCCTCAGTAAAAAAAAAAAAAAGATATGTAGATTGTACTCAACTTTTAAAAATAGTAAATTTTCTGTAAACATTCTGTAAGTTGAAACAAATAAAACTCTAAGCTGGAGAAAATATTTATAACATAAGTCCGAAGCTGGATTGTTATGCCAATAAAATTGTATAGCAACTTATAGTATAATGCTAATTTAAAAGAATGGACTCTAGGATAGTCTGCATAAGTTTACATCATAAATAAATTTATTAGTTTTGTAATATATACAAATTAATTAGCAGTCAGTTTTCTCATTTGAGATGGGGATAATCATTCACACATACATAGCTTGCAGATTTATTTGAAGTTATATTTCAGTATTATGCATAGCAGATGGTAAATGTTCCATAATTGCTAATCCTATTACTTATAAGTATCATCAATATATAAAGTCCTTATAAATCATTAAGAAAGAAAACTTGGAAAAGTGAGCAAATGGCATATAAGGCAGCAATTAAGAGAGAAGGGAACATAGAAACAAGAAAATTCTTTTTGATTAGATTGGCAACATTAAAGGCTGGAATTGCTACAACTTTTTTGGAATTTGGTAGTATATGTTTGATTATATCCTTGCCAAAACCTTTGATCAGGTAATCATGCTCTTGCAAATCTATTCTTTGGAATGAAACATGTCACCATAAGAAATATATTTAAAGAATCTGTATTGGTAAAAAGAAAACAGAAGAAAAAAAAAAAAAAAAAAACCACAAGAGAGAAAGAGAGAAAGGAAGAGGGAGAAGGAGAGACAGAGAGAGAGAGTGAAAGCCTAAAATAATTTCAATGCATAGTAATAGAGAAACGATTAAAATAATTGTGCTATATCCGTGTATGCCCCATTGTTGGTCTTGACCAAGTGTGATTTGGCTCAGCATTCTGTAAATATGCCCTTTGCTATGAGGACAGCATATCTCAGGGGCTCAATCTTCAGCCCAGGTCACAGAATGACAATACACAGGACACACAAAATGCAAGTGACCCACAGCCTGGAGCAGAGCTTCAGGTGACTGCAGCTTTCATGTAAAGTGAGCCAGAAATAAATTATGTTGTTGTAATACACAGAGATTCAGTGTTTATTAGTTTTTGCTGCAAAAGCTGACTAATAATCCTACACTGAGATATTATGAGGCTATTAAAATAATTAGATATTTGTATGGATATGTAGTAACATGGAAATGTGACACACGTATGTGTGTGTGCATGTATGTGTATTTATAATATGAAACTTACAGAATGTTCTCTAAATTCTGACGTTTCTTTTAAAAATTTGTTTAAAATATTTGTATGTATACATGCTTTGAATGTGTATAAATATTAAGAACTATAGATATAGAAAATGGCCAGATTTTAATTTTGATTAAGATGGAAGAGGCAGTACTAGTGAAGGTAGGTCAGAGGGAATGAATTGAAGGTGAGATTATTAATATTTTTGTACAACATTTTACTCATTTGTCCTGTCAAAACTAGTCTTCATTGCTTTTATAATTAATAATAATAATGAAATTAATAATAATATCAAAAGAAAATGCAGTGAAAATTTGTTATAAATATATTTACACCATTTTATCTCTAGAAATCACTGAGGTGATGTCAACATCATACCAGAGTGAGTTGTTCCCTTTGTCTCCCCATCTAAGTCACAATCTGCAGGA
Source organism: Equus caballus (assembly GCF_041296265.1). Lineage (NCBI taxonomy): Eukaryota > Metazoa > Chordata > Mammalia > Perissodactyla > Equidae > Equus > Equus caballus. The sequence continues at coordinate 103,299,019 of NC_091685.1, read as the reverse complement.
CATCCGTTGACCAACAAAGGACTCCCTGCATAGCACACCAGAATGCCTCAGAGACCCGTGCATCTATACATCTGAGGGTAGGTGGACTGGACCTCCAGGAGTCAGTGGAACTAGGGGAGCAGCGCCCTCCCCCTCACCTACTGGCAGTGATCCAAAAGGCAGATACTCCAGGCAGTGGTGGTGGAACCCTGACCTGATGTTTCAAAAACCACACCAGTGCATGCTGGAAGCAGAGGCTGCAAGGGCAGCAACAGCACTCTTGACTTAGCCCCTGCCCTCTCCATTGGTGGCAGGTGGCACCCATGACCTGATGCTGCAGGAAGCACAGCAGTGCCGATGACCTAGCCCCCTCCTCCTCTCCCAGCAGTAGAGGCTCGTCCTTCCAGCAGCAGGGACAGCATCCAAAACTTGAATACCCCCAGAGTGGCTGTGGTGCCCTGACCTGAGTTTCAAAAAGCTCACTGGAACTGGAGACCAGAAACTAAAAAAAGCAGCAGTAGTCCTTATGGCTCAGCCCCTCTCCCTCTCCCAGCAGTGACAAGTGGCACTCATGATCTGAGGCTTTAGGAGCCACAGCAGAATTTGTAACCCAGTCCTCAGTGGCAGCAGCCCCAAGACTGACTCTACCAACAGTGGGTCCTGCATCCAAGACCCCCAGTCCCTGGTGGCAGCAGCAATACCTCTGAATCCAGCACCCCTGGAAGCAGTGCCACCATACCGCCAGATAACCCAGGAGCAGCAGTGCAGGTGGTGCATAGGGCAGGAGTACTTGAGCCTATGGAGAGCCCTTGGAGTGCCAGCAAGGGAACACAAGACCCGGGTGACCTCTAGCAACAGAAGTGCCTGGAGACCCCAGTGACAACACCTGCAACTGCAGCAACATCATAAGCAGCAAGGCACAAGCAGCACAAGAAGGGCACTGATGATGCCTCTGGCAGAGGCAGTGGAGGGTGAAAACTGCAGACTCTCAAGAAGCATCTCAGAATCAAAGTAAGCAAAGCCTGACCCAAATAATAAAGGTATTTACTACCACAAATGCACCAGCAGAGGATCCACCCATCAAAGACCATGAAGAACTACAGTAACATAGTAGAACAGAAAGAGAACGACAACTCTCCGGAAGCTGAACTTCACGTCAGAGAAGATTGTGATATAACTGACATAGAATTCAAAACAGTTATCATGGAGAAACTCAGTGAGTTACAAGAAAACTGAGAAAGACATTTCAATGAACTCAGGAATAAAATTAATGAACAGAAGGAGTTCTTCACCAAAGAGATTGAAACTCTAAACCCCCCCCCCCCCCCAGAAATTCTGGAGATGAACACAAGTAATGAGATAAAAGATAAAGTAGAAAACATTGTAAATAGAGCAAACCAAATGGAGGAGAGAATTAACAAGCTCAAAGATAGAAATTTAGAAATGATTCAGGGGAAGAGGTGAGAGATATAAGATGTAAAAATATGAAGAAAATATATGAGAAATATCCGACTCAATTAGGAAAAGCAACAAAAGGATAATGAGTATCTCAGAAGGAGAAGATAGGAAGAAAAGAGAAGAGAGGAAGAATGGAGGAGACAGTTTATTCAACAAAATAATATCTGAGAACTTCCCAAAGCTGGAGATAGAACTGGGTATCCAAGTACCTGAATGTCATGCTTCCCTTTCAACTGTTATATGTATAACACGGGAAATGACAACTCTCACGATAGTTTATGTTGGCTTGGGGGAGTAGGCTTCTCAAACACCGGTATTTAAAACTGTCCCTTTATTTGAGAGTTTTACCTCTTGAGAAATGTACCAAGTTAAATCTCTGGAAGAGTGAGAAGTAAGGCTTTATTTAGTCAGGTGAAGATAGGGAGTTACTCCTGAGGGCCTTCTCTAGCAGAGTCATTAAGGAAAGAGTAAGTACAAATAGAAGTTGATTTGGAAATTGATTCCCTTAAAGCTCTGCATGCTGGGATAAATTCCTTGGAAGGTCTTTTTGTACCCCAGGGGTTCTCCCTAGCCAAGTTTGAAGAATAAAAGAAATTTAATTGAAAATGTAGTATCTAGAAAGAAAACCTAGCATGTGATAGAACACTGGTGGGAAGAGAATGTAAGAATATGGAAATGTCAAGGGTGAGTAACTTTTTCAAGCATGTTGGCTGCAAATAGAGAACAGAGAGATATATTAGTAGCAGGAACAGTAGTATCAAAGGATGCTGAGACGACCATTCAATATCTGAAATAGAAAATCACAAGGCTGAATTTATTGCTTACTATAGTAATAGAGAGCTATGCTCATAAGGTGCAGTCTCTCTGAGCAGAGAAGGTTACTGAGGCTTTAATAGGGTTAATGGTTATGAGGACTTGGTGAATTTTCTGGATTCTAAGTAGGTGGGTACCATCTGGAGAAGTCTCATTCAGATGAGACTGTTCTTGACTGGTTGTCACTTACAGGCAAGTTTATTGGAAATGTAGTCTTGATTGGAGGACATTTAGAAGCAATGGGATATTACAGATTGAATGGTTTACAAAAGCATGTTCACTGAGGCAATGTGTTCTTGATTACTTAAATTCGTTTAAGATAAATTCTGCTATATACTTGCTATCATGGCCATGGCATAATCAGTCCCAATTCTAATAGCTGCCACCCTATTTCTTTGCTCTTTTGCAGGAAAACTTCTCAAAAAGTTGCCTATAGTCACTGTCTCTGATTTCTCACCTCCAATTCTGTGTTATAACTTACTCCATTCAGAATGTTCTCCACCTCCCAACACAAATGCTTTCATCAATATCATGGACCTCCATACTGTTAAATCTAGTGGTTAATTGTGAGCCCTAATCATACTAATCTATTAGTGGCTTTTGCACAATTACCTCACTCTTTCCTCCTCCTTAATCATTTTTTTTCATTTTTCTTCTGGGACAACACACTCTAAGTTTTCTTCATACATTGATGTTCCCTCCTTCTCAGTCTTTTTTGATACTTTCTCATTTTTATCCTTGGACTCACCTAGTGCTGTTTGCTTGAAACTCTTTTCTTTTCTTTCCATACTCTCTCCTTTAGTTATCTAATTCACTCTAATGACTTTTAAATGCCATCTATACACTGGAAATTTTTAACTTATATTTCCTTTGAATATGGTACATGTGTCATGTATCCATGGATTACAATTGCTTACTGAATATTTCCTCTTAGTGACTAATTAATACCTCAAAATATCCAAAAGTGAACTCCTAATTTCACTTATCAATGATTCTTCTATAGAAATCTTCTACATTTTCGTTTATGATAAGTCTGTCTTAGAAATACTTAGACTCCAAGTTTTAGAGTTATCTTTAACCTACATTTTCCTCCAAAATCTCATACTCCATTCATCAGGCAATTTTGACACACCTACGAAATCTAAAGTCCAATTATGTACCACTATCTATCCTGGTCTCAGTCTTTCTCATCTTTTGGCTGTGTTATTGCTCTACTCTCATACTTATTCTTGTGGCTCTCACCGTTGAACATTTTCATTCTGTTCTCTACACAGAAGCCTAAGTAATCTTTTTAAACACATTGCAAGTGTGCTACTTTTATTATCAAAATCTAAAATGATTCCTCATTCCACTCAAAGCAAAATCTAACATCCTCACAACAATCTACAAGATCCTGTCCCCCACTGCTTCTTTGACTTCATTTCTTATGTCCTTCCCTCTTGCCCATGCTTCTCTAGCTACACTGATCTCTGTGCTGGTCCTTAAACTTATCAAAGATGCTGCTTCTCAGGATCTCTGTACTTGCTGTTCCATCCACTTCCCAAAATATCTTCTTGGCTCATTTCCTCACATTTTTAAAGCCTTTGTTCAAGTGATTTACTCAGTGATCCACCCTCAATGATCTTATATAAAAATTGTATTCTTCCTTTATCTTTCTCACTTACCATCCTATTTTCCAGCTTATTTTTTCCACAATAGAACTTATCACTTTCTAAATTTCTACACAATTAATTTCTTTTCTTCCAAAAAGGCAGAGATTTTTGTTTGCTGTATTAACTGCTGTATACTCATGATATAGATTATTCTTTAGCAAATAATAATCATCACATAATCATAAAATAAGTATTTTTGAGTAAATGAATATGTGGTCAAGGAATTTTTGTTGATATTGATGATTATATTTTTCAGATAATAAATAAAATACTATTGAAATGGTACCAATGGACAGGAAAAGGTTGAAAGAAAGGAGAGAGAGGTCATGTTAAGATTATGTATCTAGGAACATGGAAAATTGTTACTTGCAGAGTACAGATAGAGAGATGGCATTAGAAAGACGGACGATTCTCCCATCTTAAGAAGAATGTTTATGGATGCATACAGATTTAGTGATTAGTTCTAAAAGCAATTTCCTATTTGAAAGTTTCTTTTGTTCTCTGTTTGTTTTGCCAATATAGTCATACACTATAATTAGCTGAGAAATGTAAAATCAAACTTTTAAATAAACTATAAGACAATTGAAATAGCTGTAAAGAATTGAGAAGAGCTGAATAGGCAAGAGCAGACTTATTGAGAAGTATACAGTGATACACATTATGTATACTAGACTGATATACAATATAATGAAATCAGTCTACCTTTTTCATTGATCCTCTGCAGAAATGTTGAGTAGTCTGGAATGCTAGCTTTATTTATAATAGGCTTTTGTTTGAGAGATACTACAAGAATACAATGATGATCCCAGTAAAATGACAGATGCTGCAGTAAAATGATAGTTAATAGATTGACAGAGACTTCAAACTGCAAAGAGTGGAATATTGAGCCAAAAAGAGGCAGGCAGTTGGAAAAAAGTGTAATAGTATCAAAAAGCTATAGATCTGGAAATTATTGAAACTTTTAGAAGTTTGGTGGTTTGGAGTGATAACTGTGGGCATGGTAGGTAGATGCAGAGTAGAAGTGATGAGCAGATCTACAAAATGATAATCTGTCTTGTGAGACTGGTGATTCACACAGATCAGGTCTTAGTTTGGAGGTGCAGAGAGACACTGTGATCCAGGTTTCAAGTTCTTTAATTCATGTCATTGGTAGATCTATTTAAAGATCTTATTATTAGTAGATAACAAAAATATTTTTAAAAAGTAGAGAATTAGCACAACCAAATGACAAGAGCTCACCATGATATTTTTGCTTGATTGGGGCTTGAAATTTGTGTTGAGACTAAGTAAATGAGCAATAGAGTCTTGACATATTTAGCTGTTTGTCAATCTAATACATTTCAGTGTCTCTGGATAGTAGAAAGAGTCAGGCTGCTCTGAATTCCGCTGTAGCTGGAATCTCATTTCCCCTGGGTCTTCCAGGATGGAAGCCAGCAGGGTGGGAAGAGTGATTCTGGTGGCTGCCCAGCCAGTGAGGCTGCTAGGAGCTGGGATTTTGCTTTTTTCTCATCCTTACTCTTTTGGTGAGGCATTTTCACAAATATATGAGGAGGCTTATTTAAAAGGTTTGGCCACTAAAAAACTTGCATTGTTTCCAGTGTTGGGGTGGGAATAAAGTCCCATTTGCCTGGTCTCAGTATCTGCCTTTGTCCTATAAAATGAATTTAGACTCAAAAAAATAAGCAGAGTCTAGATGCGAAGCACCAAACCTAAAGGCATGAACAATTTCTACCTTACTCTTTTTACAGGGAAATATTAAAAGGCAATGTTGATGGGGCCAGCCCAGTGGCCAGGTGGTTAAAGTTTTGTGCACTCCACTTCGGCAGCCTGGGGTCCACGGGTTGGGATCTTGGGTGCGGACCTACTCTACTCATCAGCCATGTTGTGGAGGCGTCCCACATACAACGGAGAGGAAGATTGGCAGAGATGTTAGCTCAGGGACAATATTACTCAAACAAAAAGAGGAAGATCAACAACAGAAGTTAGTTCAGGGCCAATCTTCCTCACACGCATACACACAAAATAAATTAATTAAAAAAAAAAAGACAATGTTGGCAGAAGAGTTATATGAGTACTTATACTAGGTTCTATTTCTATTTTTCAACCCCCAAAGCATTTGTGGGTCCATAGATAATTATATTTGAAAAATATTTATCATAATGGTCCAAAACTAACCCTTCCATATTTTGATGTTTAAACTACTGCAAAGTATAAAATGTTTTAAAATGTAATATACAAAAATATGTAATTTATATTATTAATATGTAAGATGGTATTAAAATTCTCCAGATTGAAATAAATAGCCATGCCACATTTAATGCAAGCTTTTAAATTCTGTGTTTATAATCTTCAGAAGAGAACTTTTCCCGGGACACTAGAATCCTTTTTCTATTATGCTTCAATCTGTAAAAAGAAAAATTACAGTAAAGTGATTTTATTTCTGGCAAATTTTTAATATGAATGTTTTATTTATAAACAAAATAAATGATAACTATATTTAGTAGACAACTTCAAAATGTGGAATTTTAAATTTATGCTTTAAAATTATTAAAGTGTTTTATAATAATGTTAAAGTAATCAATTTCCAATAATTTCTTTTGTGTTAAACCTAGATTTTGATATTAGTATCCTAAATCTATCTATACGTAATATAAATGTATCATATCTGGGTCCTTTGTAGAACAAATATGAAATATTTTATATTACATTACCAATGTGTTCTATATATTGAGTGTGTTTTGTGTATTATAATTACACACTGTAAGATGGATCGCTAGGGTCTAGCAGAGTAAATCAATGGAAGAAATAGAAATAAAAGTCAGATTTCCTAGGTTTTCTTTTTCCTATTATTACTAAAATAATAGTTTGATCTTTGGCCTCTGACCAGGAAACATCTACACCACTCTGTTCAAAGATGCCTAATAATTCTTTATCAGGTTACAAAATGTGTTATCACATTGTTAGAATAAAAGACCCAGTCAAAATGAATTTAGGAAAACTAAAACACAAAAATCCTTGAGCCAGAAGGGAAGAGAGCTATTCTTTTAGTGACTAGATAGTGCTAGAGTTCTACTTAGCAACTAATATTTTCAGCAAAGAAAATTAAGGTCCAGAGTGGTGGCAGAGATTAGTGGAAGAGCTCAACTAAAGCCTGGTTTTCATTCTGCAATCCAATATAGTAATATGGTGTTTCCCATTGTGTGGCATCAAAGGTTTTTACAGAAGAAGGAAAACATTCATTTCAGTGTTTCCTGTCTTTTGATCTGGTTTCCAGCAGCCACTATACTGCCATAACAATGCATGTCATAATCCCTCACCCCATTTTTAGCATCTTTGTATAAATTTGGATTACCTTCTTGTAATGGCTTTTCCTCCTTCAGATATAGCTCAAACTCTCCTCATGTTTAAATGTGGTATCCTAAGTCTCACACTTCTAATCATTGTTTTCTGAACTGAACTGTTTATATACGCTAATTAATTGGCACCTTATTAGGGGTAGGCTATGCATGCCATTTCTTCCATTGTGCCATCATCATTTTTGCTGATTACATATACATCTACATACACATATAACAACATTTTTGCTTATCAAAATTCTAAAAAACAGTATCAAATGGTTGCTGCTCCTTTCATTTGTAATAGCTTTTATATGCTAAGGGAAAGCCTCCAATTTATTCACATTTAACTTGTAAAAGTACTCTTTGTTTAAGAGCTATTTGATGTCTAGAAAGCCTGTAAAATCTTTTATTATGAGGCTTTCTGGCCATGATTTTCCCAGAAAGGCAGTTTCATTTGCAAGAAAAAGAGGAAAAAATGTCCTGAAACATTTGACCTCAGTTTCAGACATTGAGCCCATGTTGTTTTGATGAGCTCTAATCCTGGTAACATAGCTTCCTAGTGAGAATAATTCTTTGTGTTTCTATTGTTTCTTAGGTCACCATGTCAATAACTGTAATGTTAAAACTTTAGAGAATCTTTAAAAGTATGAAAAATTACTGATAGTTATTTTACTATGAAAGAATTCTCAAGGATAATTAGGAAGGCTGCATCTACAGAATTTTATTGAAAATTTATGAATGTACTACGTTTGAATTCTTGATTATTTCTCTCCTGAAATATAATAAAAGTTTATGTAATTGAAAGCTGGACAGTCTAAATTACAAATTAATTTTAAAATTTGGTTACATCATTCTTTTCTCATGTATGCAAAGGCAAGTGCTTTATTATTTTAGCGAATTTTTCCTTTATATTAGTTTACTTATTAATTGTCCCATACTGTCTCTCCTTTAGAATAACTCACTTCTAATTTCTCAGTGGTGAGAGCTAGAAGTACATCAAAAAGTATCGTTACATAAATATCTTAAATATAACATTAGTAATCACGTTAATATCTATATTTATTTGTCATATACCCTTTGTTGAGTCTTGAGCTAAATTCTTTGACTGTGTCAGCTTACTTGATCCTTACCACAGTTCTTTGAGTGGAATACTACTGGTATCTTCCTTTTGCAGATGTAAAAACTGAGTCTTAGAAAGTTAATTGTCCCAAATTATACAATAAGAAAATATTAGCATTGGAATGAAATTCAAGTAGTTTTACTTCAGATCACAAATTCATAAATATTACCCCCTCATCTTAAATAGACCAATAATGTAACATACTAGAGGGATTTCTTCCTTAAGTAATGCCTTCCATCGTATCATGAGGGATCTTTTAATTCCCCATGTCTCTTTTTCGTACTATATATTGGTGATTTAAATAGTCACTTAAGGCAATATAGCATGATAGGCAGTGTTCAGGTCAGATGTTAGTCTTTTCTGACATTCTCCAGTTTTTCTGAGCTGGGATTTCTTTATTTTTTTAACCTTTGGAAAATAATATTGACTTTTCAATTACTGGAGAGGATGACATTAAATAATATTTGGAAAAAATGTTGTAATCTATAAATTGTATATACATATGGGTTCTCAACATGAAGTAGTCAATCTATGGAAGCGTTGCAGTCCATGTTATGTGGAATAAAGAAGTAGGAAGATGGACAACTATATACAAAGCAATAAAATTCCTAGAACTGGATTTCTGAATCATCTCTTCACTTATCATATTTCTTCCCCCAATTCCATAACCTCCCCAAAAGAAGCAAGTAAAATCATTACTCTTCGAGAATAAATTGCCAACATGTTGCCTCCTCTCCCTGAATAATAGAGTGGATGCCTTCCTTATCCTGCCGAGGCTCTGAGCTTTTACTCTGGGCAACAGCATCTCCCTCCGAACCACCAGACTGGAGCCAACCTGTGTTATCGCAATTCTTGTGGTTTCAGGATTTTATTGTTTGCAAAGAGAAGGAAAAAGAAAAGAGGAAAAAAGAGAATAATATCTTCTAAATTAAATAAATTCTAGATAATTGACAGAACTTTTCCTCCAACCGCTGTACTTCGTTTGAAGGGAGCATTGTTAGATGTTGAATATTTGTGACCTTCAGATTTTCTTGACATTAAATTCTTAAGGAAACCATCTATTCTGCTCACATAAAATATGATTCGGAATAAAAGCCATACTCTAAGACTGAGGAGTTTGATGAAATAAGACTTACATATATAAAAGAATTAAAAGGCAATTTCAAGCTACAATAGTCTATGGGATTTCAGATAACTATCCTGACTTATGAACATTGTTCTAAACAGTTTACATGTACCAAATAATTTGTATAACAGTACTAGGAGGTTGGTTACTTTCTCATTACACCAGTGAGGAAACTGAGACACAGATGTTATTAAAATTGCTCTCAGGTGTTACAGAACTAGTGGGAGGCAGAGCTGAATCTGAAGCCGAAGCACCCTGCATTGGTAACCTCTATGTGTCGCTGCTTTTCGATAATTCAACAAACATAGTTATTGTTTTGTGCTGGATCAGAAACTTCTCTGATATCCCAACAACTTTTTATAATAGCAAAGCAAGTCCCAGAGACCTACTGGAATTGCCATATAGGGTAGTTTTGTTATCAAATTTTAGAGTTTTCACCCTTGAATCATCAGAAGTGCACTTATCTGTGAACAGAGAAAATAGACCTTTACTCTTATCTGTCCTTTTAAGGCAATAAATGTGATAAGATTTCTTTTCACTAGGGCGGCTTGCTTATTTCTGACTTTATTTTTTTTATAGAATAAGTTAAAGCTTGGCAGCTTTTTTGCACTGACAACATAGCTAATTCTACTACTTTTCTCTTCAGTAGAAAGTGTGTGAATAGAAGTGTGTCAACCTAAACAAGCTGTCAGTGAACATCCCTTTGAGATGAAGCTCCTTGTTTAAAGTACTTTTGGACATTTTTATTCCCCCAAAATTTTGATTTTTGAGTTAATCAAATTTTCTAAACTTAATCAGGAAATATTTGTTACTAATAACATATATAAGAAAGAATGAGGTCTAATATTTTCACTGTATCTATTTTTCCCTTTAAATGCTCTCAACAATCTTGTCTCTGTTAATATTTTAGTAGAAAATGCATGTAAAGAAGAGAAACATGTTTTTATTTTAGTTTATGTTATAATAATTTTCCTCCTTGTAGTATTCTTGAGAATTTTTGCACATTTCCCTCTCTCTTTATTGAATATAATGCCTTTCATCATCACTAAACTGGATTATGAACCCCCATTTCTACACAATAGTAAGGTACAAAGTTTCAGTGTTTTTACAAAGTGTGAAAAGATAATATATCTCTTGAAAAGATAATGTATCTCTTGGGGCTGGCCTGGTAGTACAGTTGTGAAGTTTGCAAGCTCCACTTCAATTGCCTGTGGTTCATGGGTTCAGATCCTGAGTGCAGACCTACACACTGCTCATCAAGCCATGCTGTGGCAGTGTCCCACATATAAAAAATAGGTGAAGATTGGCACAGATGTTAGCTCAGGGACAATCTTCCTCACCAAAAATAATAATGATAATAATAATCTATCTTTTTCTGTAGTACATCTTGTCAGAGAATCTCAAAGTGATTAAAAACAAAAGAGAAAATACTGTTCTCGGGGAAATTTGTCTCACAGTTAGAAACAGGTAAATCCATTTCACAGTTGGAAATATTGGCAACAAAACAACATTAGATAAGTTCTTAAACATCCATGTTTGCTAAGAAAAGTGCATGCATTCTATACACTTGTTCATGTTCTAGTCACTAAGTAATTCTTCCTTCCTTTTGGTATAATTCAGTCCATGAATTAATGTTTCCATGAACCATTGTGCTGTGCAGTACAAATTAAGCAATGTCAGTGCAGTTTAGTACATTAGATTGAATCTTGGACTAAGATTTGAGAGAACAAATTTCTAGTCTTATCTCTACAGTCTTTTAGTCATGCAATGCTAAACAAGTATTTTGCATTTTAAAATCTTAGTTTGAAATATTACCAAATTATTGATTTGACTTCCTTGCCATTGTTGAAAGGTTTTGAGGAAAACAAGAAATAAAAAGAATACAGATTAAAACCTCAACTGTTACATATGAAATTTATAATGATGAATATGATGATATGATGATGAAAGAAGCAATATATTTTTATAATTGATAAGTTATCTTCACTAAATAGCGATTAAAACATTTCTTGTAATTTGTTGCTATTTCACTAAAAATTCAGTGAACCATTGTTTGTCGTCTTCTGTCAAATGCATGATGATTCATTTTTCCTCTAACTCTACACAATATTGGTAAAAAATATGGCATCTTTAACCATTTTCAAAATATAAAATGATAATATTGTAACATGAATTGAGCTCTGTTAGACACCTAATATTTCTAAGAATAGTTTTTTGATAAAAAACGAAAATGTGTTATTTCTGTGCACATAACTTTGCATAATTTCATCATCAATTTTATATAATTTCCTAAAACTGGGATCAAAATTACTTGGAGTGAAACCATCCATATAAATGCAGTACATGGCAGCCAGTTAACATCAGCCTGTCTCTTCAGATCTTGGTATGGTTGTCACAAGTACAATTTTCAAAGCCTAACTATAGTAGACCTGTCTCCATTCCAAAACCATTTTGAAGACAAATTGAGCCAAGCTAAAAGAAAAGAAAGTTCAGTTTAGCCCAGAAACCGTGAAAGTAGCCAAATATTTAAAGCTTGACTCATAAATAATAATAACACATATATCAAGAATAGTTAAGATGCTCTGTGCAATTTCAGTAAAAGTGTTTATATGCGTAAAAAATAAAAGATTGAAAGGAAAAAATAATTCTTTCTAATATTCATCATTAACACTTCTTTTACAAGTGTACTAATAGATGATGTCATTAAAAATAGAGTGATGTCAGTGATCTCCCTGCTTTTGAGTAAGAAACTCCAAAAGCCAGCCCGAACATAACAGCAATGGAAAAACTAGCAAAGGTGTCAGATCAACATCATCAGAGCCCTGGAAACTAATCAAAAAGATTGTCACAACCTGGGAAGCACTTCCTTAGGTAGAAACACTGAATCTCATTAAGAAAAGTGAGCTTTGCGGTGTTTTAACTCAGCCTAGATCCATTCTCTATTCCCCAGCTCAGTGGTAGCCTTGAAAATAGCAGTCTTATTCTCAGTACTGGTGGAAGAAGGAGAAGAATGGAACTCATTCACAAATTGTCCTTGGTTGATATGTCTAGAGGCTCCCGGGAAGACTCACTCAAAAGGCTTGTCTTCATGTCACCTCACTGGAACATGCCCTTTGCTAAAACTGCTACTCAGGGACATTTGTTTAAAATGTTTATAGACACATGTTTTAGTCACTGCTGCTGAGGCACGGGATAATAGTTGGGGCAAATAATAAACTAAATAAAAAGCTTGGAATGAAAGGCTGGAGAGTGAAATGCTTTGGGGAATAAGGGTTATGCAAACCTTTGACATATTCCTCAGAAGCTAGAAGGACATACACATGCCCAGGGCTGTGCGCATGCTTAGGAAAGAGCTGAAAAGCCCTAAGCTCTCACGTCTGACTGACCTGAGACTCTGCATAAGCAGAAAGTTAAGGCTAAGGTAGAGTTAGAAACTTCTTGGCCCAGTTTTAAAGGTACACTGTAACACACCCGAAACTTCTCTGCAAACCCACACATGGTACCAGGAGACTTTTTGCTTCAAAGTATTTAAGGAAAACTTGTCCAATCATTAGACAATGAGCTGACAGAACAGCGACTTCAGAGACCACATATAAGAAAGAATACATTCTTTATAAAATTAATTCAGAGAATTCATTAAACAAACAAAAAATACAAATAGGAACAAAAAACTCTGCAAAGAAAAGAAAATCTGATTTTCAGAGTTGCCATATTGTAATCTTTAAAATGTCCAAAATTCAACAAAAAGTTATGAGGCACACAAAGAAACAAGAGAGGAGGGTCCATACACAAGAAAAACAGTGATCAAAACAAATTAAGAGGGGAGGCCTGGTGGTGTATTGGTTAGGTTTGCATAATCCACTTCAGCGGCCTGGGTTTTATGGGTTTGGATCCTGGGTGCAGACCCATATGCTGCTTGCCAAGCCATCCTGTGGTGGCATCCCACATGCAAGACAGAGGAAGATTGACACAGATGTTAGCTCAGGGCCAGTCTTCCTCACCAAAAAGAACAAAAAACAAATTGAGGAACCACAGACATTGGCCTTATTAGATAAACACTTTAAATCAGTTATTTTTAATATTTTCAAAGAACTAAAGGAAACTTTGTCTAAAGTATTAAAAGAAAGCATTGAAAGTTTGTCTCACTGAATACAAAATATAAATAAAGAAATTTGAACAGAAATTGTGAAAATACAACAAACATGAAAAATCCCCTGGAGGGGATAAGCATCAGATGAGAGCATGCAGCAGGAACTATCATTGTACTTGAAGATAGGGCAATTGAGATTACTCAGTCTGAGGAAAACAGAGGAAAAAGAAGGAAAAAAAAATGAACAAACCTTGAAGACCTGTGGGACACAATCATGATACTAACATAGGCGGAAAAGGAGTCTCCGAAGGAGTTCGGAGAGAGAAAGGAGCAGAAAAATATTTGAAGAAATAATGGCAGAAAACTTTCAATATTTGATGAAAGTCATTCATTCATTGATATTCAAGAAGCTCAACAAAACCCAAGCAGAGTAAATGCAAAAAAAGCTATGCCTAAACACATTGTAATCAAACTGGTAAAAGCCAAAAACAATGAGGGAATCTTGAAAGCAGCAAAACAGAAGTGATCCCTCACATACAAGGGATCCACAGTCAGATTTGCATTTAATTTCTCATGAGAAATCATGGAGGCTAGAAGGCAATGGGATGACATATTCAAACTGCTTTAAGAAAAAAAATCCGTGAAACATCAATTCTATATTTTCAAAAGCTTTCTTTCAAAAATGAAGGAGAAATTGAAGCATGCCTAGATTTTTAAAAAACTGACAGTTTATTGCTAACACCCTGCAATATAAAAATGCTAAGAGGAGTCTTTGAAGCTGAAATTAAAGGAAACTAGGTGGTAACTTGAAACCGCGTGAAGAAATAAGGAATATTGGTAAAGGTAACTGCATAGGTAAAAATAACAGATAGTATGAGTGTATTTTCTTGTTTGTAACTCTTATTTTTTTCCCAATCTTATTTAAAAGAAAATTGCATAAATGAATACTTGTAAATATATGTTGATGAGTACACAATGTATAAAGATACAATTTGTGACAATAACAGCATAAAGAGGAATGGAGTTATATAGAAACAAAGATTCCTTATGTTATTGAAATTAAGCAGGTATCAAGCTGAACTAGATTATTATGTATTGAATGGTTTGTTGTGATCCCAAGGCAAACTACTAAGAAACTAACTCAAAATACACAGCACAAGAACTGACAAGCAAATACAAAGGGTACCATGGAAAATAGCTACTTAACACAAAATAATACAGTTATGGAGGAATTGAGGCACAAAATTGATGTACGCTACTTTATTCTGTTTGCTTCAGTTGGGATTCTGTTCCTTCGAGTATTACATTATTCTTGCACAGTTTACCACTGATCTTTCCACTGCCATGTGATCTTCACGCTGATCTTCACAATGCTCAAATTTTAGTTTTGCTTTTAGGCCTTGAAGCAGCGTTCAGAACGGCTCATGCCCTCTTTGTTCTCCTGATTTAATGCCAGCACACACTTCTAGTATCCTCTTACCTTCTCTGGCTATTTGGATTTTACCAATCTACTTCTCTAACCAAACGATGATAGAACTTCTTCAAAGTTGTGTCTTTGACTTCTTTTCTCACTCCATATATGCTTTCTTATCTGGAGAACTCACTCATTCAAAAGGCTTTAAGTGATGTTTCTATTTTAGAAATTCTAAATTTAATGATCTATTCTAGATCTTTATTCAACATTCCAGGTTTTATACCCTAATGTCTCCTTGACATTTCCTCTTGACTATCTTTTAGCTGTGTCACCCTGAAAAAGCCCCAAACGGAACAGCCTCATAACCAATTTGGCATCCTTATTATGTAAGTTATTTAAGCCAGTAACCTGTATTTCACTCATAACATTTTCCTCTCTGTCTCATTTTCACTTTTTTTATCTTAAACCTGAAAAATATCAAATTTAGCTTATAAATTATATTTCAAATTCATCCATTCCTCTCCCTTTCTACTACCTATACACATAAGTTAAGATCATCTTTTTTTAATCAAGACAATTACTATCACCTCTTCACTAAGTTTGTACTTTCTCTCTTGCCAGCTCTAATCTTCTAGTCTGCCTTAATCATGAGCTTCATTCATGATGAGAAAGATTTCTCAAACAATGACAATAACAAGGTTTCAACAAATACTTGTATATAGGACAACAATTTTCCAGGTATGCTACTCTTCTCTCAAGTTTCTCTAATTCATAAAGCGCTTTTATTCAAGGGCATTTTGTACCTTAAAAACCCTTCCAACCAAATTTTCCCTGGTGCATTCCTATTCATTATTCAGATCTTTAATGAAAAACCACTTTCTGCACTTTCTGAACCTTCTCCAACACTTGCATGTCACTTAGAACCTCTTTAACTTATTCTCAAAACAAGATCCCTTTCCCCATAGCTGCTACCACAAGGTATAATCATTTATTTGTGAGATTATTATTTAATATTTTTCTCCTTTATTAGACTCTCAGCTCTTGTAGATTATGTATGGTGAATAATGTGTCCTGAATATACCAATTACTTTGGTGTGAAGAAGAATTTGATTGGAGAATGACAGAGAAATATTTAATCCAAGTGTGATTTGAATGGGCCAGTAATAATCCTGTGCCATGAACTGAGGAGTGTAAGTGACAAAGACCTCTGCTTTTTCTGTACTAATCTTAGAAAGCATTTTCAGGTCTCAGGGATCCCCTACATAAAAAAATATTATATCTACAATTCATGGTATGTCAGCATGATCAGAGAGTTGTAAATATACTAATATAACAGTAATTTTAAATAGTCTTTTCAAGTACAAAATTATATTTTCATTTTGGCCAACTTATTAGACTTTCTTTGTATGATTCTTCTTCTCTGTAAAAAGGCTATCAACTCTAACTCAAATCACTAATGTAGGGAGAGAAAACTTCATAATTTTCCATTTTTAAAAAAAGATAAACTGGGGCTGGCCCCCTGGCAGAGTGGTTAAGTTCGCACGCTCCGCTGCAGGCGGCCCAGTGTTTCCTTGGTTCTAATCCTGGGCACGGACATGGCACTGCTCATGAAACCACGCTGAGGCAGCGTCCCACATGCCACAACTAGAAGGACCCACAATGAAGAATATACAACTATGTACTGGGGGCTTTGGGGAGAAAAAGGAAAAAAGAAAAAATAAAAACTTTAAAAAAAAAAAAAAGACAAACTTTTTAAAGTAGGCCTAAAAGTCTTGTCACAAATTCCTATCATGCAAATACTAATGAATATAATATATAGTATATGATATGGGCAAAAGTGAACGTTTTTCTTATTTAAAACTGAAAATAGGGGCAGGCCCGGTGACGCAGCAGTTAAGTGTGCACGTTCTGCTTCTCGGCGGTCCCGGGTTCGCCGCTTCGGATCCCGGGTGCGGACATGGCACCACTTGGCAAAAGCCATGCTGTGGTAGGCATCCCACATAGAAAGTAGAGGAAGATGGGCATGGATGTTAGTCAGGGCCAGGCTTCCTCAGCAAAATAAGAGGAGGATTGGCAGCAGATGTTAGCTCAGGGCTAATCATTTTCCTCAAAAATAAATAAATAAATAAAATAAAACTGAAAGTAAATTTTTGTCAACTTTTCTTTTTAAAAAAAGTATTTAAACTTTGCTTACACTCCTTAGAAATTTTAAAACTTCTATTCTATGAAAGTTAACAACTCCTAAGACAAACATAATTCCATTTTAAGTAACTGGTCTAAGCCCTAATAGGATTTTATTTATCTAAAGATTGGCTGTAGAGATTTAACTTAAATCACAGCTGTAAATTACTTTTAATTCATGCTATTTGCAACAGGAAAGTTTACTAACAATGTTCAACAGTAAAGCTACTGAAACTATAAGCTAAAGCAATATGAATAAGAATGTAGCCTAGGACACAGTTTTGTATGAAATTTTTAATTTTATTGTAAAGTGTACAATCATGTTCAGAAAAGATTAAGCATGTATGAAATTATGATTGTATATTTTGATTTCTTGATTTCTCCTATAAGACTATATTTATATATAAAAGTATTAATTTAGAAAGTAAAAGTAAATAATGAAAATTATCTCTTTTTTGTAAAACCTGTTCTTGATCTTTTTTTTTCTGTACTTAATTTTGGATCAAACTTGAGAGAAGGACATAGAGATCTTATTTGCACATACAGACGTATTAAACAATCGTTCATTTTTAATCTGATATTCAAATTCGAGTGTTCTTTTTATCTGCTAACTCTTATCTTTTTCAAATGATTACTCTGCATCTAACAACGTTCTTTTTCTTCTCCCCATTAAGTTCTCAGGCTGAACAGAAGATTCACAGAAAGGATTCATCACCCAGCCACACCCTTGTGTTGAAAGAGAGGGAAGAATACAGCGATTTCAATAAAACTTGAGTCTTGTTGATATCATTCCTCACTTTTAAGCCAAAACAGCAGTGAAATCATTTAAAAATTTTCTCTTGCCACATGGTTTTCCAAACAGTTATTTTCCTTTTAAATCTGAGAATTCTGTCACTTGCTTTCAAAAACATATTCTGCAGGATCTTGCAAGTCAAGAGGTTTATGTGATTATAAGAAGCCTGCCAAGTAGGCCGGTTTCTACAGTCATTTTCACCTTCAAAGAACTCAACTGAACCTGACCTACCATTACTTGAAATCTTCCTGGATTTCACAAACTTCCAGCTCAAAATCCTGGTTGAAAACACTTCTGCTGTACTGCCAGATAGCTGTATGTAGAGATCTATGTGCTCTTTCTTCCAGGTCTTCACACATTAAAAAAAAAATACAAAACAAGAAACATTCTGGAATGATTGGGTTTTATTTAATGAAATTATCTATAGCATTATCTAGAATTTAAACATATGCATACATATATATGTATGTATGTCTGTATGTATATATATCTCTCCAAAAATTTTGCCAACTCTTCAAGTATTCTATTTTAATGTAAGACTTTTTTCTTTCTTTTCTTTCTTTCTCTCTTTCTTTCTTTCC
Organism: Equus caballus; assembly: GCF_041296265.1. Classification (NCBI taxonomy): domain Eukaryota; kingdom Metazoa; phylum Chordata; class Mammalia; order Perissodactyla; family Equidae; genus Equus; species Equus caballus. The sequence goes on along the minus strand of NC_091685.1, from coordinate 103,280,474 downwards.
TTCCTTCCTTTCTTCTTTCTTTCTTTTCTTTCTTTCTTTCTCTTTTTTCTTTTTCTTCCTTCCTTTCTCCTTCCCTCTCTCCCTCTCTCTCTTCCTCCCTTCCTTCTTTCCTTTCTTCCTTCCTTTCTTCCTTCCTTCCTTCCTCCCTCCATCCCTCCCCCTCTCCTTGCTTCTCTCTCTCTTTCTTGAGAAGAAAAACCTGTTACTGGGTCAATCATTGATGAGGCAACATCAGTACAAATGCAGACTTATTTCCTCCAGGGTAAACTTTTTTATTTCCAGATATGAGAAAAAATTAAGTAAATCTCCAACTATGAATTTTAGACGACTTGCTGCTCTAGAAAAAATTTTCTAAATTTCCCAATATTTACAAATCATATCAATGCTACATTGTAATATTTATTGAAGAAAGCTGTTGACTCATCAACCTAGATAAGGGAGCTGTTGTTTACTGTATTATGCAAAACTTCTTCAGCAAAATGAGACGTGTTATTGACACAAGGATTTATCATGCTCTTTGAGCGTAGAAACTTTTCATCTTGTCCTAGCCTTTTGCTCACTGCAATTTTACTTTCCTTCATTGTTAGATTCTCACCAACTGTGTGATTTACCTTTTTCTGAGTAATAAGTTCTGCCAATAAATTTGCTTCCTGAGCTGTTTCACTGAATGTAGCTTTTTAAAATAACGTAGTTATAATTTCTTTGAGATTCCAAAGATGAAATAAAATGTTTAATTTTAAAATAATTAGTACATTTGTTTGCCAAATTACTGATTTTAGATAAGTGTTTTTTCAATTTTGCAAAATAGAAAAGGATAACTTGGATTACCAGCATATGTGAAATTCACTGATTATTAGCCTTCATTGTAAACGTTTCTGCGTGTGTATGTGTGTGTGTGTCCCTTTTTGCTCTAGAGAAATAACTCAGAAGATTGCAGTTATTCATCGCTAACCTCATCAGAATTGTCTGTAGGCCTAGGGCTAGAATCTTCCTCTTCTAAAATCTACCTCACCTTTAAAAATTGCCACATTCGACTATCAGATGTCTTTGTAAAACAAAAACTGCAATCAAATACAAAACAGAAGGGCATGAGCATTATATGAAACTAAATGAGAAAATCTCATAATATGTCAAATTTTATCATATAATTTGTGTCTAACTGCACAATCCATGCTTTCCAACATTTATTACAGTGAAGCACTGTGGGAGAGCTGAGTCAAGGAATGTAAAACAGTCATCTTTTATAATGAAAACATCCTCTGATTTTCTAAGACCACAGTAGAGTTTGTTTGCTCCTGTGAGTCAATTGGTGACAAATAAAAGAATTCAGGCCAAGTAAACCACGAGGGAGAGGATGACATCACCAGCCGATTGTTCTCCCCACTGTGCACGACAAAGTTTGACAAAAATCAGAGGCTGCCCCTGTCTCAGGCCAAAAACTGAGAACTGGCTCAACAAATGAACATGGTCCCTACTTAGTGTGCACTGCCAAAGGAAGCTGAAGGGCTTCTCTCAAAATTGCTAACAAGCCTGCTTAGTCAAGTTCCCTTAGGGCAAGTTCTAGCAATTTGCAGTATGCAAAGCTCAAAGAATGTTCATGTTTTCAGTCATGATCTCTCACAAAATCTCTAGCAGAAACTCATGTGGTTTCTGCAATATCCTCAACTGAGAAACTCTGTTGAAAGTAACAGAGTTAGAAAGAGGCTGAATATATTAGACGGAGCAGAAATCTTTCCATTATTTAGAACATCTTTGCAGGCTTCTCCCATCCATATGTAGGAAGGAGGGGTCAGGGTCACTGAAAATCCAATCTTGAGTAGATTTCTATGGGTGGTGCCATTCACATAGCAATTGTTCATCAGTCCCAAGTTTGCAACATTTTTAACTAAGCTAAGCAAATCTTGATTGTTCTAGGGATCCATTTATAAAACCCTATCCTATTTCTTTGGCATCAGTTTTCTTTCTTCAAAGATATTATTTCTAATAACATATGAAGATGTTTTAGTTATGCATCATCTAATAAATAACAATATCCTCTCTTGATTCTGTATGTAACTATAATTGCTTTCCCAGATTTTTCCTTCTGAAAAAAAAAAAAAAAGCACTTCATATTTTGTGACTATACTTACTCATTTGTAACTTTCAAATGCTAATGCTATCTGGCTTACATTATTATGCCATCACTGAAATTTTTCTTTTTAGACCGATAATTATCTCCCTGTTGTACAAAACAATCAACATTTCTCTATCTTTGTCTTCATAACTTAAAGTACTGCTGGAAAACATTCTCTACTCTTCCATCTTGAAACACATATCTTCTCTTATATTCTGTGGAATCGTATTCTCACTTTCTTCCCAACTCACTGGCTATTTATTTTCAAGCTAATTTGCAGTCTGCTCCTATTCTATTCTATCTCAGGACTTTTTCTCTCTCTACCCTATTTGTCTCAATATTCTCTCTCTTCAGGGAAATCTCTCATTCCAGTGGCTTAAATACTACCTCAAGAATCAGATGTTTAAATTATGTGCTGGATTTTCTATTGCCAGCTCAACACTACTTACTACTAGTCTCTTGTTTGGCTTCAAGTGCTATTTCTGACCATTGTTTTCTGTATGGTTTTGTATTAGAGCTGTCCAGTGAGAGAAACTCTTGCAAGTTTCAGAAGGTGGAGGTGAAGCAGAGATCATTGATGTATTGAAGGTGGCTAGAGCCCCTTGTTTAGACTAACCAGCTCATATGAACCAGGAGATTGCCACTGTGGAAGACTGTGGCAGTCAGTGGGAGCTTCTAGCAGATTCTTGGTAACTGCAGGAGCTTCGAGAAATAGCTTGGAAACACTCTCTTCAGTGCTACAAACTGAGATCTTCATTGTCAACTCTTCTGACCTTCAGACATAATTTTGAAATATGAGACTCATAACCATAATATAGCCAAAGCCATATTCTTTGCAAAAAATAACCCCCTCTCCCTTGTAAATATTTCCAAATACATCTGTTATCATTCTGGTTCATCTTGAATTCCCACATTTCTGTCACATCTCATAACGCGTATTTCTGCAAGTTTTATCGCTTCTAATTCTGAAACTAATCTTTAATTGGTCCCCTTGCCTCTATCTCCACTGCAATCACTTTAGTTAAAAGTAACTCTAGTTAGGGGCTGGCCCGGTGGCCGAGTGGTTAAGTTCACGCACTCTGCTGCAGGCGGCCCAGTGTTTCCTTGGTTCTAACCCTCAGCGCGGACATGGCACCGGCTCATCAAACCACACTGAGGCAGCGTCCCACATGCCACAACTAGAAGGACCACAATGAAGAATATACAACTATGTACTGGGGGGCTTTGGGAAGAAAAAGGAAAAAAATAAAATCTTTAAAAAAAAAGTAACTCTAGTTAGACTAACCTCTTCCTCATTTCCTCTTCTGTTCTCAAATAAATAATTTTGCCTCATAATTATCTTTTTGCTCTTCAATTATTAATTTCTTCTATTATAGCAGTAATTTTTATATATAAACCTGTATTGGTATTAAATACGTTGAATTGAATACATTTTAGTGTAACTAAAGTTACCATTTGCATCATTCTACTTCTTTATCTATTCCCCTTAATGTCAGATTTTTCTCAAAAAAAATCATCTGTCTTTTTTGTATCCAAATTTTACCTCACATTATCTTCTCCAGTTTATCCAAGCAGGCTTTTCTTCTCATAATTCCACTGAAAATTCTTATACCAAACTCACAAATGCCCTTCACTTATTTTCAGTTTGCATCTAATTAAGTTTCTCAGTAGCCTTAGTATGGTTAAAACTTTATCTTTATTATTTTTTAATTATACATTTTCTTTCTACTGTAGCTCATTTGTCCCATGAATTAATATGCAAACTTCATGCATATTAACCCCAGAATCTCTCTTTTTAACACAGATATCGACTAGGGTACTTGACTCATAAACAACTGCTCATTTGGGGGCCTAAAATTCATCTCAAAATTAATGTGATATAAACAAAATCACTGATTTCTACATCCTTCCCCAAATTTTGCTTCTACTCAATTCTTCCTCATATTGCTAAATGTTAGATTCATCTACCCCCCGGCTTAGATATCATGCTCCTCCTCTCCCCAAATAAATCATATCCAATTTATATGGAAGATCGGCTGGTCTCAGCTCTTAAATATGTCCCCAAATATAGACCTTTCTCACTACTGTCATTGCTAAACCTTAGTTCAGGCACCATAACCACCTGCCTCGGCTATTTTCTCCAGCTCTCCAAGTGATAAACCTGCCTCCACTCTTTCCCTCTTACAGTCCAATTTCTGTCCATCTCTAAAAACCAACCTGAAAGACAGTTTTAAGTACAAAATTATGCCATATTATTCCTCTAACTAAAACCCTCTAATGCCTTTTCATTGCTATGATAGCAACAGAATAAAAGAATCATATGAGAACTAGAGGAGAAAGCACTTTTCTGATATCCTTTTCTTAAACTGACAGTGATGCATTTTACAAATCTTCAAGTTTTGTCACTACTCTAACTTCAATTACGACTATACAAGGATACAAGAACGTATTCAACAATGAAGTAAATTAGCTTAGTCTGATGTAGTGGTGATAAGAATGGTGGGCACAAGTACATGTACAAGATATCTGTCAAGTTGACACTTCAACCAATGTGGCCAGGGATTTCAGCAGGAGAATTGTTATAGGTTAGAGGGGCTTCCAGTGTTTCATAATGTGCTTAATAAGCAATTGAAAATATGTACAAAAATCCTCCTTATATACATGTTTTTCAACCTGTAACATTTTTAGGAGTACTCTGCTAAAATGGAAATAGCCAAAATATTGCAATATTTTTAGTTACACTAAACTAAGAAGGCCATGGTGAGAGAAAAGAATAAAACAAACTCAGGAGCAAAGTAATGGGTTTGAAAAGGATAGAAATAGCCATTGCATGTGGCAGTTCTGGAAGCAAAGCCTTGGAGCAGTAGAAGAGGTCCCTGCGCCTTTGAGAAACATACAGAAAATGAAGAGACAGATGTACAAGGCCACCACAATGAAATCTGTGACTTCTCAACATTAAAACTGTCCATTTTTTTATTTATATTTACTTTGGCATCCTGCCAACTCATCTTTAAAGAATATCCTTAGTGTTCTCTTGCTCACTTCTTACCATTTCAACACCTACATTCAAGTTGCAGATCTCTTCTAAGTCTCATGCCAACAGAAACTCAGTGCCTACTCAGGTGCTAAGGTGACAGCAGATACCCTTTAGTTTCCCTTGCTCTTTTACCCAAGGAGTGTTACAGCAAACAGAAAGCTTGTTGTGAAATCAACTTTGGGGTAAGCTCTTGCACAAATGACCGGATTTCTCATTTCACCTTTTAAAATGCATGTATTATCCTGTGTCTCAGTTTTCATGCATTTTTGGCACAGCTATTATGGGAAAATGATCCTGTTATGGTTTATGGTAATGTAACTCTCTAGTCTCAGAAAGTTAAAGAAAATTATACCTTACTAAAGCACAAAAAAGAGAAAAGTCGTTTTGCTTGATGCTATAGCCACTGGGTGAAATAAATTTTTGAATTGTCTTATAAACAGTAAAGTGTTTTTCAGGTTTTACTGTTGCTACACAGTATGCTATTTGATCAATGTAAAGCAGAGAAATAAATAATTCATTGCAATGATAGGAAGAAAAAGATTTACGTGGGTATACATACATATGTATTTATGCATATATATGTATATATCTATAGATATCTATCTGTATCTATCCATCTATCTCTCTATATACCTATCTAGCTAGCTAGCTATCCATCTATCTATATCTAGAATGACAGAGAAAAAATTTAAATGTGGTACAACACAATGTGTTGTAGGTTGATTGACGACCTAATAGTTCTTGCATTAGTATGAGGATGACAAAACACACACACACACACACACACACACACACACACAAGAATAACAAAACAAAACAAAAAACTTAGATATATTACATAGCACATATATAATTGGAAGATTAATATTAAGGTGTCAATTTTCTGTAGCTAATTTCTGTTTCAATATAACTTTCTATGTAAAGCATATATTAATATCCACAGATTTTTTTTAATGTTTAATAGATTGAAAGACAGAGAAAATAGTTCTATAAATATAAATAGTTATTCAGTTTTTCTTCAACGGAAGTGTGATTGTCTGTGGTGTAAATGTCTACTTCAAAAAAATAAACAAGAAACCACTTTCTAATATAAAAAGTTTTACCTTCTATTTATTAACTTTGCTGTACATAATCATAAAAATATTAGTAAAATCTTTTTTCCTGACTGTATTTCCTGAGCTAGTTTACATTTGTGATTGTTAATATAACAGGATATGACATAATTTCTACTGTGCTGTAAATCATATTGGTCTCTCTTTTTTTGTCAACAGAAAGTTCATTAAACTCAGTGAATCATATGTCTTTGCATAGGTTCAATTTACACAGCCTGGTAGTTTTTAAAAGATGTTATATTCTGCATCCCTGACCTAAAGCAGAAATATAAGCAAAAAATATTCCCTGAATATATGATGGCTCTGATATTTTAACAATTTCTTAGTATTTTCCAGAAGAGCTAATATATTGGCATAATGATGAAAAAATTTTGAATTAATACATTGCAGTTTCTAAGGCAATTTTCATAATTTCCAGCTAGTTGATAGTCTATAAGTAAAGTATAATACATTGAGAAAATCTTAAATTAAGATTATAATGATCTATATTGCAATGTCAAAAATATCATTTACATGCTGCATGGTCTCTATAAACATCTTGTTTTCTAAGTAAATGATTGGCATTTGATTTGACCAGTCAAAATCTTACCCAGTTCAATAAAACATTCCTTTCTTTTAATAATAGTTTCTGATTAACATTTGATGTCTGTATATCATATGCTAAAAGACCTGTTCTTATATGCAAATAAGAAAATAAATGAAGAGATGAAGAAGAATAACATTAATACATGTCTTTTCCTACACTTAAGAAATCCGCATTCTAATGTGAGAGACAAACCAGAAAGCAAGTGATTTTGGCAATATGCAAGTTTTACTAGTTACACAGAGTTCAAAGTAGTAACGGAGCACCAAGAGAGAGAGGTCCAACTTTTTTAAAGCCTTGAGAAAATTGTAGTAATGAATGGTTTCCCAGGCAGCTTCCATTCTTCCTCTTTTTCTCTTCCTAACACATTCAGATTGCTTTTGGCAGCAGTACATTAATCAGTACACAGCTTTTATGAATTTTCTGTGGTATTGATCCTACACTTATGTCTAGCAATGGAACTTGATTGGCAAAAGTTAATTAGTGGAATCTCCTTTTTCTAGCTAAAGAGGTTGGTCCATACTTTTTTAATCAAAACTTTTGTGTAATAATTGATTTAAAATATGACCTACCTCTAGAGCAGGCTGACAAAATATATTATATTTTATATATATAGTTAAATATATATATTATTTATTTTATTCTTCATGTCTAACCTCATTCACTACTCAATGAAGGATGCCTTCTTATCCTGCCTACATCAACCATTCCTTAAAATAATTTTTTCTTAAAGTATCATTAGCCTTTTTTTCTTTGTATTTGTCACTAATGCAATTTTACATAAATTAGTGTGCTTATTTGATTAATGTCACTCACCCACGCAGACTACCATCTCTCAGTCCAGGAACTATTTCATAAGACTTTTATTGTGTCCCTGTTATGTGACCCAGCACTATATAATAGGTGACACGTAAATAAATGTGGATATTCAGTCTATCTAATTTCCTATGTGTACGCTTATGTTTTTCTGTCTCATTTATGCCATTGTCTTCAATTAAGCAGATAAATCTTTACAGCTTTTAAATTTCATGCAGTTCACAGAATTCTTGAATCTTTTCTCGTCAGTTTGTAAAGATTGAGCCAGTGACTAAAAACATCTATTTTTCAAACTGAAGCTACCAGCTATAGTATTGTAATTCTTCATTCATATTCTCTAATTGAAAGAAGAACTTCAGTTCTTCCTGGGAAAAATCTTCATTATGCAAGTCTATATGCATAAGTAGAATTGACTTTGAAACTTGTATATTTTGTAAACATAGTTGCTCATTTGAAAACCCTAATGTGTCCATACAAAGCAGTCTCCCCATATTGCCTCTCCAAGGAAGAACGAATATGATATAAATATGGAGGGGCCGGCTCCGTGGCCAAGTGGTTAAGTTTGTACGCTCGGCTGCAGCGGCCCAGGGTTCGGATCCTCGACACGGACATGGCACCGCTTGTCAGGCCACGTTGAGGCAGCGTCCCACATCTCACAACTAGAGAACGTGCAACTAACATATACAACTGTGTACAAGGGGGGTTTGGGGAGATAAAGCAGAAAAAAAAAATAAAAAGATTGTCAACAGTTGTTAGCCCAGGTGCCAATCTAAAAAAAAAGAAATATGGAGCCACAGCTTACAAACCTGGATTGTATTAAGCGAATCTCTTTCATTATCTAAATTACAAGGCTTTTTTCATCTGAGAAATTTTTGAATATTGTGAAGAATCTTTTGAGAGTGCCTGAAATGTATTCTAAAATGTCTCCCAAAGCTGATGACAACAATGAGTGAAAGAACTCCATTTCTACCACTTCGAAAGTATAACTAAATAATTGAACACATTCAAAAGAACAAGTTTTGGAGATTGATTCAAATAGATTCTTGAAAATCTAATGGAATAAAATTGCCTCTATGCTTAGGAAACAATTCTCAATATGCAGTATTTTCAGAGAAAGCGCTTGCTGTATTTTACCTTTTCTAGTGGCATGCATGTAAAGTTTGAATTGTTCATGCCAATACTAATGAAATTATAGTGCTTAATTGCCTTATTTAAACCAGCGATATCATTACTAGTCATCCATCAGTAGTTCTTCGGAGTTTTAGCCAGGTGTCTGGCCGTCTAGCTATAACAACACCTCCCACTTTATGTTGCAATTGAAGTTCTGCCCAATAGGACGTGAGATTCTGAAATAATGTGTGCCATTTCTAGGTAATGGACTTAGCAGCATATGGATGTTCTCCATCTCTGTTATGTCTCATAGCTTGAATGACAACTGGAGTAGGCATCTTGGAGGCAAAGAGAAAATCCAACTGCATTATCAGCCCTGTACTTGACCTCTCAGACTCTTCTGTGAGAGAGAGACAGGTAAACTCTCTTTTTTTAAGTCATTATATTAAGGTGTCTTATTTTGTACTAACAGTTTAGACAATTCTCTAATTAAGAAAACAAAAACCTTCATATTATTTCTAACTTAGTAGTGTAAAGTTGATAGTAAATAATCATAAATGCTTTCATTTTTATATTAGAAATAATGATAGTGAGTTATTTTTAAAAAATAAATGACTTTTTATAAGATTCTTTAAAATATAATTTTACAATTATACAATTAAATTTTACAATTTTAAGATTAATAACAGTTTTCATTATCCTTATGGTTTACTGTTGTCCTCATTTTATATTAAGGCATATAGCTTTTTCTTTCATGACGGTGATACAAAATTTTCATACTGAGATTTTCTTGAAGTCAGAAGTGAATCAACCTAAATAACAATATTGAATAAATAATCATATAGATGATACATGAATATGGCAGAAGTCATGAAGATGGCATGCAAATGACACTGCAAAAAGCACTTTTAAAGTGTTAACACTTCCTTACAAGAAGTAATCTGAAAGAATAAGATCTATATTCTCTGTCAAGGCTGTACGACTCTGGACAACTTAGACTCTATAGCTCACTTTATTTTTTGGGGACTATTCTCAGATTATTATGCTGCGGGTAAGCATAATAATCATTCCAATTCAATAAAGTTGTAATGTAGATAAAGTTAGATATTGCTTTGAGACTGAAAAAAATAGTTTCTGAATAGTGAGTAATGCATATAACATGGTGTAGAAGGATGTGTTCTGATTAACAAAATTTCTCACAAATTCAGTTCTATTATCTATGTAATGAAACTACCCATGACAAGAACATATCTGATAATACAGAGTTCTAAAACTATAAAATTATCTTCTATTTTTACATAAATTATCACTAATTCATCCCTATAAACACAATTCTTTACAATTATGTTTAGTTATGAAATCATCAAGTTATTCTTCAGAGGACTTTGAAAAAAATCTATAAAACTACAAAATCATGACTTGCTGTTTACTATTCCTAAAGAGAAAACAGTTGCAGAGAAAAATATAAACTTTCCCTAAAATTTAATTAGGAAATGTTAAAAAAAAAAAAAGAAATCCAATAGAAACAACAAAATTGGTTTTAACAGATAATCAAGATCATTCTGAAGTTGAACACTGTCATCTGAATACAGGTATGAAAGCAAATTAGACTCAAAGGGCTACAACAGGTTATCATAATTTTGGTGCACTAGAGTAAAAAGAAAAATTCCCTCAGTAGTTCTTAGGAGATGACAGATAATCAGGTGAATTTGATAGGTTAGCTCATCTGTATTGTTGGAAAAGCTAACCTAGCTCTAACTATAGGTCCCTTACCTTTTGATTCTTGATGAATTAGATTATGTGGCCTTATGGGCACATATCTTTTGCTTTAATATTTAAGACAAAGTTAATAAAGTTCCAATCTGAGGACTTCCAAGAAGTCTACAGCCATCCTCCCTTCTACTTAGGACTTCCAGTTTTACGGCAATACCAGTTATGGGATAGATCCTTGCCTGGACACGTGTTGGTTAAAGCAGGCATCACTGCACAGCGTAATGCAATTTTACTTTCAATAAAAAGTTAATATTTTTACATTTCTAAATTTCTTTATTTCCCAATTCTGCCTACTGTTTTATTTAACAACCTAATAAAACTTGTGAGGTTTTTCCTTCGGATAGGCTTTAGGGAATAATTTCTTTGTTCCATTTCCTAAGGAAGAGCTTTATGATCCAATAAGAATTATTGCTAACCTGCATTCCTTCTTCAGGGACAGAGCATACAACCTGTTTTAATATGGAATTTAATTATCATGAACATTAATATGTGATGACCACTAAGAGAATAAATCACTGGGACAAAACCAAAACAGAGGAATACTTCATTCACCTTAAAGTGGAGTAATATGTAAACTAAAAGTGGCTGCTCGTGTAAAGTTGCCGTGTCTGGATTGTTTTCCTTTAATTTTGTCTTTTTTTTTTTGAATTCCCTTTGGATGACGGTAAATTTTTCTTTCCCCCATCCTCTCTTGCTCTAGATTTATGTTATTATTTCCTAGACCAATTTCTCCATTCCTTTTCTTACACCTTGAAAATATGCCTTTGAGAATTCAAACTCTGGTTTGATAGAGCATTTAGGTCACTCTTCTAAGTCATATTGAACTTAATCACGGGGTCACTTGAACCAAGTAGCTTTGCTGTTTCTAATCTACTAACTGCACATTTTCCCTGGGATTGGATAGGACTGGCTCTATTAGGATTTCTGACACAAAAGGTCAATAATTCTTTATTTCATCCATAATTTTATGTTTTGTTGTCCTATACCTCTCAAAAGTTTCACAGTTTTTGTGGAGAAAGTGAAATATCCTATCACTAAACTAGATTGCTATTTTTTTTTCTTCTTTACGTTATCATGGAACTTATTATTCTTTTCTCCTCAATTTCAAGTTTGCCACTTGGTAACTTGTCTTTTATCTTTTGATCTCTAACATATGTATGTGTAATATTATATCTATAATTCACATTTATTTCTATGTAGTTGTATTTTTCAATTTGAAACAATATGATTTAACTAAGTGGAATTGGGTTTTAATAAAAATGGTAAGGTTACAAACAATTTATTTACTGTGCTTTCACGTCTTTTTGATGTTTTAAAAGTAATAAGTCAGGCTATTCTTATATAATATTTCGAATAATTTCACAAAAATATAAATAAACCTAAGTAAAATTGATCAATGATAAATTCCTTTTTAAAGTTACATATTGGGTAATTGAAAGTATTCAATTTCCAGAATGTACCTTGAAACAAATGCAGAGATGTTTCATAATTTTAATTGGGAAAACAGCTTTTGCATTAAAAGCTAAGAAGGCAAACCCTCATGTTCTAGACCAGACTGAGACACTATTTTCTGTGACTTTGGGCAAATTGTTAGGCTTAATAGTAATTGGTGATATGTGGAAAGAGTTTTATAGCTTACAAACTCTTCCAAACGCATTAGATCCTCACAACAAACTAGTTAAGAAAGGACAAGTTGATATTTAGGATGGTAAGTAAAATATATAAATATTACAAAACATTTTATTAGCAAAACACTTAATAGAACTCAGGTTTTGTTTCTCATTCCATATGTGTTCAATTATAGAATGCTGCCTCATTCAAATCAAGTCAGTTACTCCATTTCCAAACATATAAAAATTTTATGCTATTAATAAAAAATAAGCAACTACTTCATAATGTTTTTATGTGAAAAACATAAAAGAATAAATGTAAAATCGATTTTAAAATTATAGAATAATACATAACTTCTTGTATTTTATTTTTAATGCTGCAGTTTATTTTTTTAAAAGCAATTGTCTAAATATAGCAATTAAAGACAGATATTGTCAATGTGGATTAATCAATATGACTCAACTACAGGCCATTCAGAAGCAACTTGTTTCAAATATAATGGTATAGGCAAGTTGAAAGCAAAGGAATAGAAAAAATATATCATAAAACGTTGATCAAAGAAAAACGGGAGTGGCTATATTGATACCAGATAAAGTAGTACAGAGTACATAAAATACTAGAGACTGAAATGAATATTGTAGAATGATAAACAGATAAATCCATAAAAAAGACATGTAAACCCTAAATGAATATATACCAAACAACAGAGCTGTAAAATATGCAGAGCAAAAACTGGTTGAACTCAAAGAAGAAATGGACAAAAACGTAGTTATCTTTGTAGACATCAACTCCCGTCTCTGAACAGTTGATAGAACAGCTAGACAAAAAATAAGCCAGGATAAGGGCTGGCCCTGTGTAGTGGTTAAGTTTGGTGCACTCCACGTTGGTGGCCCAGGTTCGTGAGTTCAGATTCTGGTCATGAACCTATACCACTTCTCAGCTATGCTGTGGCAGTGACCTACCTATAAAAGTGGAGGAAGATTGGCACAGATCTTAGCTCATGGCTAATCTTCCTCAGCAAAAACAGAAAACAAAAAACAACAACAAAAAATAATTAGCAAAGATATAGACTAACTCCACAACATCATCAAAAAATGAGGATCTAATTGATATGTATAGAATACTAATTGTCATTTTTAGAACATTCTAATGAACAGGAGAACATACATTTATTGAAGTGCGTATGGGACACATACCAAGAGAGACCATAAAATAAACCTCAACAAATGCAAAAAACAAAATTAAACAAAATCATGCAAAGTGTGTTCTCTGACCACCAAGGAAACAAACAAACATTATTATAGATAACAAGAAAATATCTAAACACCTGGAAACCAAATGACACATATCTAGGTGACCTAAGGGTCAAAGAGACTGTCTCAGGGACATCAAAAAATCCCGAGTGGGCTCGCCTTGTGGCATAGTGATTAAGTTCGCACGCTTCATTTTGGCAGCCTGGAGTTTGCAGTTTCAGATCCTGGGTGTGGACCTACACCACTTGTCAGGCCATGCTGTGGCAGCACCCCACAAACAAAATAGATTAAGATTGTCACAGATGTTACCTCAAGGACAGTCTTCCTCAAGCAAAAAGAGGAAGATTGGCAGCAGATGTTGGCTCAGGGCAAATCTTCCTCAAGCAGAAAGAGGAAGATTGGCAACAGATGTTAGCTCAGGGCCAACCTTCTTCACCAAAAAAACAAAACAAAAAAACCAAAATCCATTGAATTGAGTATATGAACATATAACAGAAAAATTTATGAAACGTAGTAGAACAAGGGCTGATAGAGAAATTTATAACACAAAATGCCTGCATTGCGAAAGAATCAAATCAACAATTGAAGCTCCCACCTCAAGAAATTAGCAAAAGAGGAGCAAAATAAACCCAAAACAAGCAGAAGGAAGGAAATAATAAAGATGAAAGCAGAAATCACTGAAACTGAAAACAGAAATACAATAGATAAAACAATAAAACAGAGTTATATTTTTGAAAAGATTAATAAAACCTGAGAAATCTCTGGCAAGAACAACAAGAAAAAAGAGAGAACACAAATTTCCGTTATCAGGAATGAGAGAAGGGTATTACTACACCCCCTGTATGAATGAAAAGAATATTGGAATACTACAAACAATGCTTCACATATGAATTTGACAAATTAGACAAAATGGGGCAATTCCTTGAACACAAACTGCCGCAATTCACTCAGCAGGAAATGGATACTATGAGCGGCCCTACAACTTTTAAGTAAATTGAGTCTTTAATAAAACAATGCAAAAGAGAATTCCCGAGGCCCATGTGGTTTGGCAAGAAGTAATGAACAAATGTTTAAAGAGGAATTAACATCAATTCTACACAATCTTTTCCAGAAAATAGATGAGGAGGAAATGCATCACATTCTATATTGTGATGTTAACATTACCCTGATACCAAAACCACTACAAAAACAAACAAATCCCACATTGCAATATTAAACTAAAGTAGAAATCAGTAGCAAATATTTTAAAATCTCCAAATATTTGGAAGTTTAAAAACACATGCCTTAACTCTTATCTCTAGTATCTCTTTATTATGGTGTATGCAAAAAATTCTAAGGAATCCTAAGAAGTTTATAGTCATTATACTAAAAATAATAAGCACATTTTGTAATTACACAGGATATGTGGTCTATATAGAAAAATCAACTGTAGTCCATACCAGAAATAAATAATTTGAAAATGAAGTTAAAAATTCATAATAGCATCATAAAATATAAGATTCTTATGAATAAATTTAACAAAAGATGAATAAACCCCCTCCACTGAAAATTAGAAGTTCCTAATAAAATCATACATACATTTATCCTACGATTTGATAATTTCAGTCCTGTGTATTCACCAAAGAAATACAAAACAAACCAAATCCAGCACCATTACCACCATGCACACACAAAACAAAAAGACATTCTCAAATATGTAAGGATTCAAGATCATGCCGGCAGCCCCATGACTTCCCACAAATCCTCCTTGGAGCTGTGAGCCATGAAACAAGAAATTAATTAAAATAAAATTTTGTGATAAGAAAATTGTAGAGGAACGAACAGTTGATGGCCACTCAATCCGTTTAACATAGAATTAATAGTGCGGAACTAGAAATTTGCGGCACAAAACATCATCTGAGTTTTAAAATATTTAAAAACAAAATTCGCTCTAAAAGATTAACACTTTTGCCTGTTCTATTTAAATTTGAATTGTGACTACTTTATACAATATGTATTATAGAAAGTGAAAACTAAATGAACATTTTTTGGAGAAAATACACAATCCCAATCAAATTCTCTTCCAACTCTTTATTTTCCATTATATGTTTTGAGTTATTTTCTCAGTGGTTGCTTCAGGGCTTACTATGTACATTTTAATTTATCACAATGTACTTCAGATTTACTCTAAGTTAATTCCAGTGAGATGTAGAAATCTACTCCTATATAGCCTTGGTCCTTGTTCTCCTTTTCAGTGCTATTTGTATGTGTGTGTACATTCACATACAAAATTATGTTATATATAAAATAATATACATAATTTGTATATGTGTATATACATGAGTATAGATTCATATGTATATAATTATATATATGCATTGTATTTATATATGTTACAAATCATACAATACCTTGTTATAATTATTACTTCATACATTTTTATGTCTATTAAAGAAATTGAGAAAATAAAGGAAATCAAGTATATGTTTATAGACTCTGTTACATTTGCCTTGTTTACTATTCCTTGTTCCTTTAGTTCCAAAATACCATCTGGTGTCACTTATTTACTCCAATTACAACTCTGTTCCCACTAACCTTCTTCGTGTTCTTGTTGTCAAATATATTACATTTCTTTATGTTATAGGTCCAACAATATAACTCTACACGTATGTTCATACAATTCCTGTTTAAATCAGTTAGGAGGAGAAAAGAATGCATTTATACTGTCTTTATAATTACACAATTACCTTTAAAAGTGTTCCTTGAGTTTGTGCAGATTTAAATTTCTATCTGGATATACTTATTAGTAGCCTGAAGAACTTCCTTTAGTATTTTTTGTAAGGTAGACATGATAGCGACAAATTCTCTCAGTTTTATCTGTGAGTGAATTCATTTTTGAAAGGTATTTTCCTGTATGAGCTTTTTGGTTGACAACTTTATTTTCATTTATTATTTTGACTATGTCATCTCACTCCCTTCTGGTTTCTTTTGTTTCTGATGAGAAATCAGGTTTAGTCTTTTTAAGCTTCCCTCACACATGACAAGTCATTTTTCCCATGTTGTTTTCAAGATTTTATTTTTGTGTCTTTCAGCATTTTTACTATAGTATGTGTAAATCTTTTTGAATTTATCTTAATTAGAGTTCATGAGCTTGTTGGATGTGTAAGTTAATGTTTTTGATTAGCCATTGTTACTTCTGATATCTGTTTTTAATCTCTTTTTCTCTCCTCTTTCTGGTACTCCCATTAAGCATATGTTGGTGCGCTTAAAGATGTCTCAGATTTCTCTGAGGCTCTGTTTTTGTTTTTGTTTGTGACTTTTTTTGGTTTCTTTGATGAGGAAGATTGGCCTTGAACTAACGTCTGTTGCCAAACTTATTCTTTTCGCTTGAGGAAGGTTGCCCTGAGCTAACATCTGTGCCACTCTTCTTTTATTTTTTTATGTAGGATGACGCCACATCACGGCTTTATGAGTGATTTAGGCCCGTGCCTGGGATCCAAACCACAAAGCCTGGGCTACTAAAGCAGACCACAAGAACTTAACCTCTATGCCACTGGGCCAGCCTTGGGCTCTGTTTATTTTACTTCATTTTATTTTCTCTCTGGTCTTCAGATTACATACTTTCTATTGATCTGTCTCCCAATTCACTTATTTTCTTCTACCAGTTCATCTACTGTTAGCCCTTCTAATACATTTTCAAGTCAATTATTGTACTTTTCACTCCAGAATTTCCATTTGGATATATTCCAATTTTAATACATTTATAATGGCTAATTTGAAACCTTTTTTGTTAAATTGCCTCCTACTGGCAATTTCTATTGCCTTTTTTTTCCTGTAATGTCATGTTGATGTTTCTTTGCATGTCTTATAATTTTGTTGTTGCTGAAAATTAGACATTTTAGGTTATATATTATAGCAACGGTGGATACTGATATCCCTCTGCTGTTCTCTGGGCTTTGTGCTGTTGTTTGTTTTTTATTTGTTCTGTGGCTTAGCGGGGCTATTTTACTGAAGTCTATTTCCCCTGTAGTGTGAAGATTTTGGTGCTGCTTCTTGGAGAAAGCCAAGTTCTTGGGTGTGCTTAATACCACACTGAGATGACAATGATTTTAGCAGGATGATTTTTGACTTTCTCTTTTTCTGATCTCTCTGATAAACTGTCTGCTTTGTTTGGTATTACACCTCTGTTTCTTAAGCTCTACTACTTACTGCTCATTGCTCTATTGACAACACCCTGGACTTAAATCGCCCAGAAGTCTGATGCAATTCTGTTTTGGCAGGAGTAGTTTTTGAGGCTGGTCTTTGAGGTTTTGATTCTAGGGGGGCTCTTCTTTGCTGTCTCTTTTCCAGGTTTTCTCAGGTGAACTAGATGGCCTATGATTTAATGAGTTGCTCTTAATTAAAAGGAGCTGCTGCCTTCAAGAGGGCCCTTAGGTTGCAGTTTCCACACTGTTTCAAATAAAATCAGTCCTTTGGGAAGAGTATCAGAGCTCTCCTGCTTTATGGACGGCTTCTCATCCTAGGCAAACTATCCAAGCCACTATTCTTGGTTTTGGGCCAGCAGTAGCTTTAGCTTCTGTTCCTCTTGGTGTTCCTCTTCCTGACTTTCCAGTGCAGATAGTCACCCTATGAGCAAGCTGAGAAGAAGGCAGCTGAGGCCCCAGTATTATTGGTTTGCTGTGCCTGGAGATAGAGTCTGGGGGGAAGAAGGGAGCCTGACCTCTGACTTGTACTCACCAAGAATTTAGCATCTTCATCTTTAAGTTGAAAGGGATGAGAAAAATGGCAGCCAGCCCCTCTTGGAGAGATATAGTAAGCCTTTATTGAAGCACGAGGAAAGATCAGGGTCTGTCTTCATTTTTTCAGACATTCTTACCCTGGGCGAAGCTTTTATCAAGCTAAGCTGTCGAAATAGGAAGGGGGAGAATGGAGTGGGTGGTGGCTCACATGTTAGACTCTCACTGATCATACTGGGTTTTAGTAGATTTTCTTGGAGAAATACTTATTCATTTACTATATGCCCTAAGAGAAATTTCCGGAGATTTAGAATAGTTGGGATTTCTTTTGGTTTTAATAGTTTTTCCACTTTGTTTTATTGGGGAATGGGTCCATCGAGCTGCTAATGCTGTCATCCTGGAAATAGACCTCAATTTAAATTTTTTTTTTTTTCCTGAGGAAGATTGTCCCTGAGCTAACACCTGTGCCAATCTTCCTCCACTTTGTATGTGGGTTGCTGCCACAGCATGGCTGCCAACGAGTGGTATATGTTCATGCCCAGGAACTGAACCTGGGCTGCCAAAGAGGAACATGATGTACTTAACCACTGGGCCACAGGGCTGGCCTTTCAAAACATTTTTTCATTCTCCAACACATAACACAAACAAAACTCAAAACAAGAAGTCTATATTAATTTCAAAATGATCTAGGAGAGCACCATTCATTTTCAAAGGCTATGAAAGCATACTCAGTAAGAGCATCATTGACATGGTCAGCCTTCAAAACTGCACCCTCAGTGAAATAGGATTGCTTCCTACCCTGAGTGCATTGTCTTTGTATTCATTAAGCAGCATTTCTACATTTTTTAATGTGTATACACTCTTTTAATCCTAGTCTGCTAAACGCTTTATCTATTATTCACAACTAATTGAATCCTGCTCCACAGTGTATCATGAAACATTTCTACTTGGCACTCTACATTGAAAACATTGTCATACAGATAGATTTCTTTGGGTTTAAAAAGGAAGAATTGTACACATTGATAAATAACTTGATGGCACAGCTCTGAAGAGGCCTCAGGACACACTTGTGAGTGAAGTAGTTATCAACTGAGAAGAACTGTCTTGCCTCCAAAGTGTTCATAAATAAATCAATAACTAAAGTGTAACAAATGAAAATGTAAAATAGCATGAAAAATGTGACTTCATACATTAAGAAGTAGGAAAGGTCTGCTAAGCATGTTATAAAAACTGGAAAATATAAACAATATAAATTGGATTACATAAAAATATCTAAAAGTTGCTCAAAAATACTACTCCATATAAAATTTGAATAAAATCATTTGAGAAAAAGATATATACTTCAGTCAATGGTTTAATAACCCTACTAAAGCAAAGAACTAGTGAGGATTTGAGGAATTTTAATTTAGAAATAGGTGAAAATGAAAACATACTGTTCATGGGAATATTGCTGGATTTAATAAAGCTGCAAACAATTTGGAATCTCTCCCTCAAATATGGACCTTGGGACCCATCTGTGGAGACAAAGTGGTCTCAGACCGGATGCTTATTTAGCCAGCTCTTGAAAGATTATAGCTTTCCTTACCCCCACTGCTATCTCATATAGTACATGTGCCCTTTTCACTACACTAACACCCCATCCTCAAGCATAACCCATTTCTCATGGCTAGTACCCTACAAATATGTAGCATTCATGGGACATACATCCACATCTCAAGGAGTTCACTTAGATACCTATCCTCACTTTGTCAACAACATAAACAAAAATGAAATATAAAATAGAGAATCAAAAGGAATAAGGCCACATGTAGTTGGGAAAAGAAAATCAGGAAGAAAATTTTCATGGGTAAAATGTCATTTATAATAAACTTTAAAGAATAGATAGGATTGTTTCTCCTTGCAGTTCTATCAGTTTTTGCCTCAAGTATTTTGATGTTCTCTTGTTAGGCACATACACATTTAGGATGTTATGTCTTCTTGGAGAATTGACCACTTTATCCTTTTCTAAGCCCCTCTTTATCCCTGATAACTTACCTTGCTCTGAAGTATGCTCTGTCTCAATTTAACCTAGTTACTTCCACTTTCTTTTGATTACTTTTAGCATGGTATATATTTCTACGTCTCTTTCTTCTTAATCTATGTCTTTATATTTAAAGTGAGTTTCTTGTAGACAACATATAGTTGGGTTTTGTTTTTTGATCCAGGCTGACAATCTCTTTTAGATGGTACATTTAGACCACTGACGTTTAAAGTGATTATTGATATAGTTGCATTAATATCTTCCTTTCAGAGTTCATTCAGGTCGCTGAATAAAAAAATACCATATGCTAAGTCACTTAAACAACAAACATTTATTCCTCACATTTCTGAAGGCTGGGAAGTCCAAGATCTAGTGCCAGAGATTCAGTGTCTGGTGATATCTTCCTTCCTGGTTCGTAGATGGCTGTCTTCTCATTGTGTCTTCACAAGTTGGAATGGGCTCAGAAGCTCTCTGGGCTCCCTTTCTATAAGGGCATTAATCTCCTCCCAATGACTTAGTCACCTCCCAATGGCCCCGTTTCCATATATCATCACATTGGGGATTAAGTTTCAACATATGAATGTCCAAGGGACCCAAACATTCAGTCTATAGTTCTACCATATTTAGTATTGATTTCTATTTGTTGCATCTGTTCAGTGTTCCTATTTTTGTCTTTCACTCCTTTCTGTTTTTGTGGCTTTAATTGAGCATTTCATATGATCCCATTTTCTCTCCTTTCTTAGAATTTTAGTTATACAGTTTTTGACTTTTTTAGTGGCGGTCCTGGAATTTGCAATATACATTTACAACTTATCCAAGGCCACTTTGAAATAACACTATACTGCTTCACAGGTATTGCAAGTACTTTTAATAACAAAATAATCCTAATTCCTTCCTCCTATATCTGTATCATTGCTGTTGTTCATTATATGTGTACACAAGTATACATAAGCAACATATATATTTATATTCAAATACATTGTTATTATTTTGAACAAACGCTTATCTGTTAGATCAATTTAGAAGAAGAAAAGTTTTAATTTTATCTTTGCTTATTCCTTCTCTAATGCTTTTCCTTTTTTAATCCAAATTTGAGATTCTGATTGGTATCATTTTCCTTCTGTATTAGTCTGCTCAATCTACCATAACAAAATATCACGTATTGCACAGCTTAAACAATAGAAATTTATTTTCTCACTGTTTTGGAGACCAGAAAGTCCAAGATTAAAGTTCTGGCAGGGTTCAGTTTCTCATGAGGACTCTTACTGGCTTGCAGATGGCTGCTTTGTCCTCACAAGGTCTTTCCTCTCAGTGCACATGGAGAGAGAGAGAGAGAGAGAGAGGGAGAGAAAGCGAGAGAGAGAGAACTCTTCCCTCTTCTTCTCCTTATAAAACCAAGAGTATTATTCGATTAGGGCCCCATCTTTAAGATCTTATTTTAACCTTCATTACCTCCTAAACACTGTGTCCAGATACAGTCACTGTGAGGGTTAGGGCTTCCCCATATGAATTTGAGGGGGCCACAGTCTAGTCTGTAGCATTCCACTCCTGATCCTTCCAAATTCATATTCTTGTCTTATACAAAACACATTCATTTCCTTCCAACAGTCACCAAAGTCTTAACTCCTTCCAGTATGAACTCTAAAGTCTAAAGTGCAAAATGTCTATAAATATTATCTAAACCAGGTATTGGTGAGATTTGAGGTATAAATCATCCTGAGGCAAAATTCTTCTCCAGCTGTAAACCTATGAAAGCCAACAAGTTATGTGCTTCCAAAATAAAACAGTGGGACAGACGAAAGATAGACATTCCTATTCCAAAAGAGAGAAATTAAAAGGGAGGAAGGGATGGTGGGTCACTCCCATGCGAGCCCAAAACAAGCAAGGTGAGTTCAATTGGATCTTAAAGCTGGCAAATAAACCTCTTTGATGAGATGCTCTGCAGGCCCAATGGGATCATCAGGGACACGAACTCCCAGCAGAGCTGTGAGGGAATCACTGCAGTGGTTCTCAGCAGCCCAACCCTCAAGGCTTCTGGCAGTGGCAGCCTGGCTTGCTGAAATGGAGTTGGTGGCCCCACTCTTTGAAATTAAAGAGGCAGCCCTGATGATTTCTGAATCGCCTTTGGTGCCATTTGTCCCTTTTCTTGAAGAATAGTGCACCATTGCAGCCAAATAGCTCTATTGTCCAGGACATTAGGCCCCGTTGTCTGCAGAGACATATTCCAAGACTCACAGGGCATGCCTGAAACTGGGCTTAGTACTGAACACTATACAGACCATGTTTTTTCTTAAACATACATACCTATGATAAAATTTAATTTATAAATTAAGCACAGTAAGAGACTAATAACAATAAGTAATAATAAAATAGAACAATTATAGCAAAATACTGTAATAAAGTTTACCATAGATCTTAGCAACCTCAGCACACGATTGTTTTTTACTTATTAAGCCGAGAACTTTCACCTTTTCACTTAACGATATGGTGGCAGTTGATCTGATAACCAGGGTGACTACTAAGTGACTAACTGGCAGGTAGCATGCACCGCGTGGATACACTGGACAAAAGGATAGTTCACGTCCAGGGCAGAACAGAGATGGATGGTGAGAGATTTTATCATACTGCTTAGAATGACCCACAATTTAAAACTTATGAATTGTTTATTAGTGGAATTTTCCACTTAATATTTTTAGACCAAGGTTGCCTGCACGTAACTGAAAGCAAAACCTCAGATAAGACGAAACCACTGTGTTGTAGAATTCTGGAAGTATGGAAACCTTCTTTTATTTTATCCCATCTCTGTTCCCTTTGATCCAAACTGGCAGTGTCTCGGCTACCATAATCCCATCTTTATTGTGGACTTCTACTGTGATGGCTGATTACGTCTGTAATTTATACCCATACTAATCTCCTTTTTTGTCTCCTTATCAAATAGCTGTTCAGTCACAATCTTAATGTTCTCTTCAGAAAAAGCTTCCTCATTTTTTGCCACATGGACATGCTGAGAATTTTCCCAATCTTTGAGTTCTGGTTCCTTTTTTCCTTAAGAATTCCTTCAATTTATCTCTCTCCTCTCACATTTTACTATAAGCAGAAAAGAGAAGCAAGCCCACACCTTCAACGCTTTGCTTAGAAATCTCCTCAGTTATCTATCCAGTTTCATAACTTTTAAGTTCCCCTTCCACAACACATTACAACACAATTCAGCCACGCTCCTCGTCACTTTATAATAATGATCATCTTTCCTCCAGTTTCCACTAACACGTTCTTCATTACCGTTTGAGACTTGATAAGATTCACCTTTCACTATTTATATTTCTACCAACATTCTGTTCTTGATGACATATGTATTCTTTAAGATGATAGAGTCTTGCTCTATAGCTCTCCTCATTTCTTTTTTAGCCTTAAACAGAATCGCCTTTAATGTCCATGTTTCCATCAATAGTCCTGTCACAGCAATCTAGACATTTATTAGCATTCATTTCAAACTCCTCCAGCCTCTCCTCATTACTCAATTCCAAAGCCATTTCCATATCTTTAAGTATTTGTTACGGCCACGTCTTGGTACCAAATTCTGTATTAGTCAACTCAGACTACCATTACTAAATACCACAAGCTCGAGGACTTAAACAAGAGAAATTTATTTTCTCTCAGTTCTGGAGACCAGAGAGTCTGAGATTAAGGTTTCTGGTGAGAACTCTCTTCCTGGCTTGCAGACGACTACTTTTTCCTAACATGACCTTTGTTTCAGGCTCACACACAGGACAGAGAGAGATCTCTCGCTTTCCTTTTTTTTTTAAAGATTTTATTTTATTTTATTTACTTTATTTTTTTTTTCTTTTTCTCCCCAAAGCCCCCCGGTACACAGTTGTATATTCTTAGTTGTGGGTCCTTCTAGTTGTGGCATGTGGGACGCCACCTCAGCGTGGTCTGATGAGCAGTGCCATGTCCGCACCCAGGATTGGAACTGATGAAACACTGGGCCGCCTGCAGCGGAGTCTGCGAACTTAACCACTGGCCACGGGGCCAGCCCCATCTCGCTTTCTTTTTTTATAAGGCTTACAGTCTTAAGGGCCCTACCCTTAGGACTTTAATCTTAATTACCTCCTAAACCCTATCTTCATATTTAGGGCTAAGTCTTCAATGCATTGATTTTAGAAGGACACAATTCAACCCATAGCTCATTCTTTCTCAAGAACTTCTTTTAACATTTCTTGCAATGCAGGTCTACTGGCAACAAATACTCCCAATATTTGTTTGTCTGAGGTCTTTACTTTTGAAGGATAATTTTGTATGGTACAGAATTCTAGGTTGGTGGTTTTTTTCTTGCAACACTTTATTTCCCTCCACTCTCTTCTTGCTTGCATGATTTCTAAGGAGAAGTTAGATGTAATTTTTATCTTTGTTTCTCTATAGGTAAGGTGCTTCTTTCCTCTGGCTTCTTTAAAGATTTTTTCTTTATATTTGATTTTCTGCAGTTGGAATATGATATGCCTAGGTGTATTTTTTTTGGTATTTTTCTACTTAGTGTTGTCTGAGCATCCTGGATCTGTGGTTTAGTGTCTGACATTAATTTGGGGAAATTATCAGTTATCATTTCTTCAAATATTTCTGCTATTCATTTCTTTCTTCTCTTTCTCGTACTCCCATTACATGTATAATTACACCTTTTGTAGTTGTCCCACAGTTCTCAGATATTCCTTTTCTGTTTTTATCAGTCTTTTTCTCTTTGCCTTTCCATTTTGAAAATTGCTACTGAGACACGCTCTAGCTCGGAGATTGTTTCCTTAATCATGTTCAGTCTACTTATGAGCCCATCAAAGATATTCTTCATTTTTGTCACAGCATTTTTGATCTCTAGCATATACTTATGATTTTTTTCTGAGAATTTCCATATCTCTGCTTGCATTGTCCATCTGTTCTTGCATGCTTTCTACTTTATTCATTACTGTCCTTAGCATATTAATCATAGTTGTCTTAAATTCCCAGTCTGATAATTCCAACATTCCTGCCATATCTAAGTCTGACTCTGATACTTACTCTGTCTCTTCAAGCTGTTTTTTCCTTTTTATTATGCTTGTAAATTTCCTCGAGAGCCAGACATGATGTATCGGATAAAAGGAACTATAGTGAACAGGCCTTTAGTAATGTGGTGGTGAGGTGTGGAGAGAGGAGGAGCAGTTTGCCATGCTATGATAAGGTTGCCGTCTTTTGGTGAGCCTAAGCCTCTGACTTTGAACTTTACAAATGCTCCTCTGTCCCTCTTCTCTCCCCTGAGGTGGGGCGGGATGACTAGTGTTGGCAGGAGTTGGGTATTTGCCTTCTCCCAGGTCAGTTAAGTTCTGATGAAACCCCAATAGTTTAGGGTCCAGTAAAATAGTTTCTTTCAAGGGCAGGCCTTAGTAAAAGAACAGAACGGTCTGATGTATTTTAAAATGGTTCCTTTTTCCCTCCCCCTACAGGAAGCATGAGAGGATTTTTCTTTGATAGTCACTGTGAGAACCGGGTTGGGCTTCTGGAGGCGAGACTCATAAAAGTATGGGAGGTTCCCCTATGACTGGTCTGCCCTGATGTTTTTAACTCTCAGAGTTGTCTTCACTGAGCCTCCAGCAATTTGTCGATTACAGTTCAGCTTTCCTAACCTGGTGTTGGCTCCTGGGGAGGTTTCTGTTCAGGTAATTTGTGATTCTCTGTATCACCTCTCTGTCTCTCCAAATCTGGAGAAGAAGATTGCCCTGTGATGTCACTTCTCTGATGGATCTAAGAGCTGTTGGTTTTTTAGTTTGTTCATCTTTTTACTTATTGATAAGGCAGAGTGATGACTTCCAAGCCTCGTACATGCCAGATTGGAAACTGGAAGTCTGGATACATTTTCAATTAGTGCCAATGGCATATTACTATTAGTAAGGGGATAAGTATATAACAATAACTGAAAGCACATTTGTAGGGCTTAGTATGTGAAAGGTTCTTCTAAGCATTTTCTGTTCCCCAACACCCCTATAAGGCACTGACTTAGCAAATACACAGCAAAGAAAAGCATGAGAAAAATAATTAAGCCATGCATACTTTTCTCCAAAAATGCAGGGTGCATGAAAGACAGTATTTAGACTTAAAGCAGGAACCAAAGTTGGAGATAATATTTTAAATGTCTTGAAAGTATTTAACTGAGAATAGGAAAAGACTAATATTTTTGAGCAGGTAATTTTATTTTAGAAAAAAGTTGTCTGACATTACTATCTAAGATATAACAATCTCAACGCCTCTTATGTGCATTACTGCCTATATGATTCGAATACAAAATAACAGACAGCAGAACTGGGAGTTACTCTGCCACTGTTACTGCTACCATTAATTGCTGCTCCACACATACTCTTACTATTGCTGTCACTACTACTGCTAGTGATAATAATGTCAAACAATATTTATAAGTGTTTCCTCTGTGCCAGTCATTGTCCTAGGACCTTAGACGTGCTAGCTTATTTTATTCTGCAATGACCTTTGGAGAAAATATATATGCGTATTTGAGGAACCAGAGGCATGTAGAGGGTACATAACTTGCCCAAAGTCACTCAGGAGATAAGCAGTAGAGCTGAAACTAAGAGGGAATGACTATGCATAATTACTTTTTAAAAATAAACCGTCCCTCTGCTGAGTTGAATCTCAATGAGGATAAAGAGAGATTTTTCTGGTTGGTCACAGTATCCACAGCGTCAAAGTGTCTGGCGGTTCTCCTGTGCTCAGTACATACTGAGCTCGAGAGTGAATAAATTAATAAACTCTGCCTCACACGTGCTTGTACCTAACTCTTTGTCCATTTTTACTTATTTCCTCAAGATAAGTCCCTATAGAAAAAAGTTCAGGCATTTCCTGTCTTACTATCAATATATCAGAATGTAGAACCAATTTACATTGCCATAAGAAGCATTTAAGAATGTCTCTTTACCGAATGGATCACAGTGGTTCTTATGTATTTATCAAATTTTGCCATTTTGAAAGGCAGGGTGTGTAATTTAATATTAGTTACTAAATGTTTTATTAATAATGAAGATATTTCATTTTTTAAAAATTTCTATTGGCCTTGTATATTTATTTTTCTGTGAAATACCTGCTCATATTTTTTTCATTTTATAAAAGATAATCTAAATGATTAAAGAAATTAACCCCATATTCTTACAATACTTGTGATTTGCCATTTCTTTCTTAAACATATCAGTAGTATTTTCAGTTACATGTGTTAATTCAAACCAGTCATTAAAATTAGCTTTTTTTTTCAGACTAATAATCGTGAAAAAGGCTAAAATGCTTGTGCACATTTTATAAAACTTATTATTGGTTTTCTTCTGGCCTGTACAAATAAGAAGAATTCTAGATATTAATTAGAGATAATCATAACGAACCCAGTGAAGCATTGTTACAATATAAAGAAACACTGAAGGAATAAGAAAGAACATCATAATTCTGTTTAATCCATATAAAGAGAAAGCTTTGGTAGTACTAAACAAACAAACAACAAATGAATGAAGATTCACAGCGCTGGGGAAAAAAATAGACTAGGATCTCCTAACAAAGTTTCTCAATATTCTTGCCATTATTAGGTTTTTTCTTACACAGAAGTTTTGAATAAAATGCCTTAACGAGGTATCTCTGCCAATAAAATTGACAAGATAGTTGCAAAGATGTTTTGAAATCCATTGCAAAAGCAATTTATATTCAGTTTACACTCACATACAGTTAAATAACATTGGGATTTAGCTTCTAAGTAATCTTAGAAGGAATGTCACCAGCATTGATTTAGTCAGTACAGTAAAAGTGTACTCTTTCAGATTTTTTTCTCAAGTATAGCACATGTTTCACATTACAGTAGGAATGAAAAAAAAATCCATACCTCTTCTACAGACTTCCTTCAGCATCGTATGTGAATTTGTTAAAAAAGAAAAAGATCCCAATGTAATGTTATACAATTAGTCCTCTAATTTCCTCGAATGTATATACACTGTCAATATTTACAAAACTCATGCTTTGAGCTAGAACAACAGGATTCCAGGACCTCTCACTGCTATAAGCAACACTTTGTTTTTCTTCTTTGAATATTTCTATTTTCGTGGAAAAAGCTTAAAACATTTCATCCATATTTGTTTTCAATTACATTCTAGAAATACAGCAAATCGTGTCTTCTTGTAATGGCTCCCACCTTATAGCAGAGAATACAATCGAAGCTGTACCTGATAGGTAAGTAGCGGTCATTCAGTTTTTACCATTAACAGGAAATCGTGCATTGACCCATCTCAACTAGAAGTTAATTGAGCTAACGGAAGATACCGTAGGAAGGGGGAGTGAAAGGTCATGGGGGACTTGAATGCAGAGCACCTACTTTATATAGAAATAAAATCTATAGTACATTTTAGCCTGTGATATGTAGTGATTTAAGGAACTTGAATAAAAGGGATGATAGAAATGCATACAAATGCTACATTAAACATTATGTTTTAATATTCTTTCTATGCATATTTATAACTTTTGTATCAGTCAGGATTCTCCAGAAAAATAGAACCAATAAGGATATACGTACAAGTATTGATATATTTTATTTAAAACACATTATTTTAAGGATTGGCTTGCCTGATTGCAGGGGCTGGCAAGTCTGAAATTCTTAAGACAGGTCAGGAGGATGGAAATTCAGGCAAGAGTTTATGTTGTAGTCTTGGGGTGTAATGTGCAGAGTGGGCAGGCAGGTTGGAAATCCGGGCAAGTTTTCTTTTTTTTTTAATTTAATTTTTCTATTAAAGATTGGAACCTGAGCTAAAAACTGTTGCCAATCTTTTTTTTTTTTCTGCTTTTTCTTCCCAAATCCCCCCAGTATAGAGTTGCATATTTTAGTTGTGGGTCCTTCTAGTTGTGGTACCGGGAATGCTGCCTCAACATGGCCTGATGAGCAGTGCCATATCCATGCCCAGGATCTGAACCAGAAAACCCTGGGCCGCCATAGCAGAGCATGCGAACTTCACTACTCGGCCATGGGGCCTGGCCCCGGGCAGGTTTTCTGTTACAGTTTTAAGGCAATATTCCTTCTTCTCAGAGCAGGTTCAGTTCCTTGTTTCCGTCTTCAGCTGATTGGCTGTGGCCCACCCACATTATCAAGAATAATCTCCTTTACTTCAAGTGAACTGGTAGTAGATGTTAATTCCATCTATAAAATACCTCCACACAAAATCTAGTGTTTGACTGAACAACTGGGCACCATAACTTAGCCAAGCTGACATAAAATTTATCCATCACAACTTCAATATGTGATCACTCACATCAAAATTTATACAAAGCAGCAATTATGTATTGAGTATATCTTCTTAAGCATCATACATTTTATTTTATTATTTATTTATTAATTTTTTAAGATTCAATTTTTCATTTTTCTCCCAAAGCCCCCCTTTACAAAGTTGTGCATTATAAGTTATGGATCCCTCTAGTTGTGATATATTTTAAATATGTTTGAGTATTTTGAAAGTATATAAGGCAAATAAAAACAAGAAGAGTCTGAACTATCCAATAATTGGAAAATAATGAGTTAAAAGGAGATAAAATTTCAATAAATTAAGGGTTCAGAGTGGAGGTGTAAAGAACATTTTTATATCAAATTGTCTTTTTCTCAGATACCAAAATGGACTTTTAGTTGAGAAGCCATATAACTATTTGGAAAACTTGAAGATAAATCAATAAAGAAGAGATAATGAAAGCTTCACAGTTACGGTAATTAACACAACTGAAAGGAACCAATAAAGTGAAGGATATAAAACTTTTCCATGGATAACATGCTTAAAATCCAAATAAACAATGACCTGAGTTTGCAAATAAGAAGTATAAAAAGAGGAAATCAGGGGCTGGCCCCGTGGCCGAGTGGTTAAGTTTGCGCGCTCCGCTGCAAGCAGCCCAGTGTTGCGTTGGTTCCAATCCTGGGCGCGGACATGGCACTGCTCGTCAAATCACGCTGAGGCGGCGTCCCACATGCCACACCTAGAAGGACCCACAGAGAAGAATATACAACTATGTACCGGGGGTCTTTGGGGAGAAAAAGGAAAAAAATAAAATCTTTAAAAAAAAAAGGGAAAATCATTTGTTGAGAAGTGAGTGAAAGTAATATATTTTTAGTTTGAACAAATGGACTGACCTAAGTAATTAATATTAACTTTACTCTTTTATATATAGTTTTTTACTATCATAACTTACATTCTCATGCTAAATTCTCAGGTGACCTGGTTTCATTTAAAAAGTTTTCAAATGGTTCTCCACCTGAACCGCATTTTAAGTGGAATTATGAGAATCCAACGATATTTTACACAATTTAGGGGTTATCTTGCACACTTCCCTGCAGAAAAACTGTGTGCTGGCAAAACAATAATAGTTTCAATAGAAACAGCAGATTCCACTTACTTTTCAAGAACAAATTGAATACATTTATGAGAAAACCTTTAAAAACCTGCCAAATATGAGTTATCAAATACCTATAGCTATGAGACAATGTTTATGATTATTTTCCTTGTGGGAGAGAACGCTTTCCCCCTATATTCTGTGCTGCATCCTAGTCAAACCAGCAGCACAGCACTCCTTTTCCTGTTTCTCTTGTTGGACAGGAACAGTTTGAACTGATACCGAGATTGCTTAAGGGACAGGAAGGCATTTCAAGTGGCATTAAAACTTGATTATCTTTCTAAAGAACTTAAAAGTATGCTTTATGAATTATTTAAATGTGATTTCGGTTTTAAATTAGATGTTGTGATTACTATAATATTTTCATGAGTGACCATAAAAATTATATCAAAATAAATTAAAAGTGGATAAACATAAACTACACTGTGTGTTTAGAAGCTAAGCCTTGGGGTTTTTGTTTTCAGTGTTGCTGTACTTGTTTCTGTATTGTCAGCTTTGTCCTGAGCTTCCATTTAAATGAGAATTAAAATGAATAGACCTTCTATCCTTCTCCTTGGTGTCAAGATCTTAAACATGTTACTTTTTCTCGACAATTCTGAATTTGCTCCAAAAGAGAGAAGATGGCTACAATAACATGTGAGCGCTTACATATGTCTGGACGCAACCAGATAAAACATACAATAAGGAAACTAGGCAGTGGCTATGTTTATTCATTCAACCATGTTTTTAAACTTTTACTACTGGCTGCTTTGCTTAATGAGTATGTGAATATTTGAATTTACTCTATTTTAAATGTTTGAAATATATCCTTCTTTGTAGTTCTTTATAAACGGTTACATGCATTTATTTGATTTCAATAATGAAACAATGATACATATATTGACTTATACATTGGCATTTTTTTCCAACAAAATTTTTATTATTGATATAGCTTGACGTCTTCAAACCAAACATCATTTAAATTCAAATGCAAACTGTACCTTCTATTTTCATTTTAAGCTAATTCTTGAAATGAAATTAACTATTCCCAGAGAGCAATAAAATAAACATTTAAATAATGTGCAAACGTTTTAAGAAGCTTAATTTTTTGGTTATAATATTAATCACAATCCATTTTTTAGTTACTAGCAATAATGTGTTGCACTGAATTACATTAAATGGAATTAAAAGCAAAATTTCTAGTGAATCAACTGAGTTTAATTATATTTTTATACTTTCATTCTTCATCCCAAATTATTCAGAAGTGGATAGAAGATCATGCAGATAAGATCTTCAAATTATGATACACACACTCCTGGGGGGTGGGAGAATTTCAGAGCAGTACATTGGCACCGAGCTTCATGGGAATAAACTTCCAGGTCCTTAACTTCAACACGGACTTTTTCCTAAAACTGTCTTTCCTGAGCCTGCGCCTTTAGATAGGTTCATTATGTACCTCCTCCCATCGCTCCTATTCCATCCCACCCCACCTGTACCTTTTCCATCTTTGTAAGGAAGGCAAATCTCTTATTGGGAGGTTTCCGTGGTGCATATGTGCTGCAAAAATGAAGGGTGTTAAACAAAGAACAATTTAAAATATTTATAGCTGCGGAGCTTCCATACCATACAAAGATATGTCTTTCGCCCATTTTTTTTTTTAAAGATTGGCGCCTAAGCTAACAACTGTTGCCAATCTTCTTTTTTTTCCTTTGGCTTTTTTTCTTCTGCTGCTTCCCAAAGCCCCCCAGTACATAGTTGTATATTCTAGTTGTGAGTGCCTCTGGTTGTGCTATGTGGGACGCCGCCTCAACATGGCCTGATGAGTGGTGCCATGTCCATGCCCGGGATCCAAACCAGGGAAACCTGGGGCCACTGAAGTGGAGTGCACAAACTTAACCACTCGGTCACAGGGCCCGCCCCTCCCTTTTAAGGGTACCAATATTAAGGGCAATAAGACAGCACATCTTTTCCTTGCAGGGGTATTATATTGCAAAATGTGATGAGAATGATGACAGCTTTTTTAACGACCTCATCTCTTCTGATCATCTGCCTGAAGAAAGTCCCATAAGAGAAGGTAAAGGGAACAGAGGTGAGAAATACTGAGGGCCGTGACTCCTTATTACAGCCAGGCAACAAACTCATGGCAAGGTCTGAGCCTTGTCTATCTATTCTAGAATTAGCAATCAGAAACCAGATAGTTGTCTCGGAAAAACACATTAGCAGGTTTTCCTGCATTGCGAAACAAAGGCAGACTTTTTGGCTGGAAACTCAGTCTGATTTGGTTGATTCATTTGACATTGAATTCTGGCTTTGGCAATTAGGTTACATGGCACACATTTTCTTCAAAATTGCATCAGTTAAATCTCACTTCTAAACTTCTGGGGAAAACATCTTTAAATATATTGGCAAAGGTGTTTTGAAATTAAAAATATTTTAATTTACTCAGTCTTAGAGCATCAGATGCTTTAATGTTACAAAGAAACTTTCTTAAACAGGTGCATATATATAAATGGACCTTCTGAGATAGATTCACACGTAATTTTAAAGCTTAAAATTAATAAGAAATATGTTGTTTCTATTGCCTTGGGTTTTACATATTTAGTGTATCTTTTGAACCAATATCTTGTGAAATTTCAACCAGCTGGGCGTCTTAATGGGTACTTGTGTGCTTGCAGCCCTGAGATGAGATTGTAAGAGTCTAAAGATTGTTAGAGCAAAATATTGTCCTGGATATTACAGTAAATTAAAATTTAATAAAAATATCAAGTTGAATTTATAAGAAATTGATTCAAAAATCGTTTCTAGGGGCTGGCCCCATGGCTGAGTGGTTAAGTTCGCACGCTCCACTGCAGGCGGCCCAGTGTTTCATTGGTTCAAATCCTGGGCGAGGACACGGCACTGCTCATCAAACCACACTGAGGCAGTGTCCCACATGCCACAACTAGAAGGACCCACAATGAAGAATATACAACTATGTACCGAGGGGCTTTGGGTAGAAAAAGGAAAAAAAAATAAAATCTTTAAAAAAAATAATTTCTATAATTCCATTTATCTCTACAAATATTTGATAGCTGAGTAAAAACGAAAGAGTGGTGCATAATTGTTTTCTAAGAACATCTTTCGTTTATAGATCTTTTGGGTGATAATAGTCACCACAATTGTATTTTGTTTCTGAAATAAAATACTTGTAAAAAGGCTTGACTTGGCCTCATACACTATTGGTGGGAATGCAAACTGGTACAGCCACTATGGAAAACAGTATGGAGATTTCTCAAAAAGTTAAAAATAGAAATACCCTATGACCCAGCCATCCCATTACTGGGTATCTATCCTAAGAACCTGAAATCAGAAATCTCAAGAGTCCCTTGCACCCCTATGTTCATCACAGCATTATGTACAATAGCCAAGACGTGGAACCAACCTACATGCCCAGAAACTGATGATTGGATAAAGAAGATATGGTAGATATACACAATGGAATACTACTCAGCCATAAAAAAGACAAAATTGGCCTATTTGCAGCAACGTGAATGGACCTCGAGGGTATTATGTTAAGCGAAATAAGCCAGTCAGAGAAAGACGAACTCTATATGACTCCACTCATAGGTGGAAGTTAACATATTGACAAGGAGATCTGATTGGTGGTTACCACAGAAAAGGGGGGGTGGGGGGAGGGCACAAAGGGGGAAGTGGTGTACCCACAACACGACTAACAATAACGTACAACTGGAATCTCACAAGGTTGTAATCTATCATAACATTAATAAAAAATAATAAAAAAAAAGGGTTGACTTGGTCAAAATTTTAAAGTAATGTAAGAGAAGTAGAAAAAAAAAACAATAAAACCTCAATACACAAAAGTTTCTACAATTTAAAAAACCCTCCCATTTATAAGTAATATTTACATATAATATCTCATTTTATACTTCAAATTCTGAGTTAATACTATTGTCATTCATTTTACAAGAACTCTAATTTTAACAGCAATGGCATTTCCTTCCACTCACAAACCCTGCCCACTCTATGCTTATCCTAATCTGCTTTGTATTTCAACTAGTAGTTCTACTAATCTGATTATATGTATATGTATCCCACAGTCATGTAAACGTATTCTCCTTACTTCATGTGAGAAATGTTTTGGAGATATATCGTTTTCTTTAGAGGCCCTGTATCTAGAATGTGAAAAACCATAAACTATAAACTATAACTATGGTTTGAGAGCAAACCATAAACTAGCCCTCAATATTGCAGACCACCCAAATGAGACATGGATAGAACCTAGCATCCTTCTTAAACAAAGCCATCATTCCATCCTCTCTGATTTGTGCGGCCCCACCCACACCTCCATGTTAGGAACCCCAGAGAATGATGGGAGGCAGCAGACAGTAGTGGTTAAGAGTATAGAATTGTGAAATCACAGGGCCTGGATATTCATCCTGGCATTTTAGTGCACTACCTGTATGGTCTTGAGCATAGTGTTAATTATTCTTAGCTCCCATCTCCCAGCTAGGGATTGCAATAGTATTTGTAATAGCATTCTTTTGAGAGTTAAATGAGATAATTTGTTGAAAGCACTTAGCTTAGGGATAGGAATACAGTAAGCACACCCAAAATGGGGGCTATTGACTGGTTATCAACTGAGAGATTTTGGATTCATTTTTCTTACTGATTTCAGTTTTTGAGATATTTTATTATTAATTAGTATTCTGTCTCAAATAATTAAATGGCAGGTCATTCTATTTATGTCTTGTTCACAGCAAAAATAAAAAAGAGCTCTCTTAAGGGAAGTGGTTGAATCTTTTGGCTTGTTTTGGATATTATCTACAGACATTATCTATGACTTTTTTATTGGTGTGATATGTATAGCCAATTATCATGGCTAATCAAGAAATACCTAAACCAACAATTTTGCTAAATCATCATTATTTTTAAATTAGTGTATAAGACAAAAAATTTGAAACGTTTGTTAGAACTGAAATGTTTCCTTTAAGCCTCTAATTAGAAATGCACATGTTTTACAGCTGCTGTTTATCAAGTCAGACGTCACACCTGTCTACCATATATTTTAAATCCCATTTTTTGTAGATTGATGTTTGCTATAAATGCAGCCATCTCTTAGTATAAAGCTTTCCAGTTAGTGTTTTATGCTTCTTAAAGCCTACATTATATGCTACATGGCTCATTTGGCAAGAGTTGCATTTTGCATTCTTGGAATGATGCTCTATGCTATATAGATAAATTTATTTTTGGAGAAAATAAATGCATTTTGTTATGCAATATTTTGTTTGTGAAATTTAATTTTTTTTTGGGGGGGGAAGATTAGCCTTGAGCTAACATCTGCTACCAATCCTCCCTTTCTTGCTGAGGAAGACTGGCCCTGAGCTAACATCCATGCTGACCTTCTCCTACTTTATGTATGGGTAGCCTACCACAGCATGGCTTGCCAAGCGGTGCCATGTCCACACCCGGGATCCGAAGCTACGAACCCCAGGCTGCAGAGGCGGAACATGGGAACTTAACTGCTGTGCCACCGGGCTGGCCCATTGTTTGTGAAATTTTAAAGTATTGTTTAGTAGGGAACAGAGGTACATATATCTGCCCAAGACTGAACCTGAGATATCTACTTTTTTTTGAGGAAGATTAGCCCAAAGCTAACATCTGCCTCCAATCCTCCTCTTTTTACTGAGGAAGACTGACCCTGAGCTAACATCCATGTTCATCTTCCTCTGCTTTATATGTGGGATGCCTGCCACAGCATGGCTTGATGAGCAGTGTGCAGGTCCGCACCCAGGATCTGAACCAGCGAACCCTGGGCCGAGGAAGCGGAACATACGAACTTAACCGCTGTGCCACCAGGCTGGCCCCATAGATATCTAGTTTTTAAGATGTGTGTTTGAATTGACAGTAAAATAATTCTATTTCAATAAAGTCATTGGGAATAGAGTTTAAATATTTAAGTCTTTACTTACTACTTTAATGCTTACTCTCCAAAGAAAAACATAACACTTATCTAAATAGTAGATAGGATAATTATTTTATATAGAATAAAACATTATAAATTTCATAAATCTGGATTACAAAAATGATAAATCCAAAAGGCATTCATTCATGACCATTTGAATCTTCCTTAAGTCCAGTTGCTTTTGTCAAAAAATAAATAAAAAAATAAGATCCTGCTAGGCTACATGACAATCTCTATGGTAATGCCATATTCTGTAGGATTTTAGGATTTTAGACTATTAAAAACTCACACACACTCTGCTTGTTCTTCCTATTACATCCATAATCACTCCCTTCCCATGCCTCCTGTAACACTTTGGCTCATATAGTAAAATTATTTATTCTTATGCTTTCTATCTATTAAAGCGTATTATAAGTAAGGTCACCATAAAATTGGTTATTCAAATCAAGAAATTTTGAGAGGGAAATGGGGAGCTAAAAATAATTTAAAGGACATAATTTCTGTGATCTTAATTTACTGAGCAAAAACGGTTTTACAGTTTTGGTGAACATATGAAATTATTCTGTTAAAAAATCGCTTTCAAAATTAAAATTCTTTCTAAAGGGGCCGGCCCAGTGGCGTAGTGGTTAAAGTCACATTCTCTGTTTCAGCAGCCTGGGGCTCACAGTTTGGTTCACAGTTTTGGATCCCAGGCACAGACCTATACACCACCCATCAAGCCATGCTGTGGTGGCATCCCACATACAAAAAACAGAGGAAGATTGGCATGGATGTTAGCTCAGGGACAATCTTCCTGACCAAAAAAAAAAAAACTCTAAAATTAAAAATAAAACATATCATGGGCATTTAAACAAAATAAGACATAACTTCCTAATTTGTTTACCTGAACATGTAAATATTGTAAAAAGAATAATTTCTCTTGGTATATATGCCTATATTATAATCAGATTCTTATGCAATGCTTTTTCAAATGTCTTGCTACTGCTATACATTTGAAGAATGCCTTTTAATATAGTCTTATCAGGTTAAATATTTTAATAAAATAGCTTGGAATCTTCAAAGTTGCAATTTATGTTTAGTTAATTTCAAATTATTGTTGACTATTTTTTTCCCTTTTTTTTTTTTTAAAGATTTTATTTTTTTCCTTTTTCTCCCCAAAGCCCCTCCGGTACATAGTTGTATATTCTTCATTGTGAGTCCTTCTAGTTGTGGCATGTGGGACGCTGCCTCAGCGTGGTTTGATGAGCAGTGCCATGTCCGCGCCCAAGATTCGAACCAACGAAACACTGGGCCACCTGCAGCAGAGTGCGCGAACTTAACCACTCGGCCACGGGGCCAGTCCCTAATTTTTTCCCTTTTGAGCATAATATTTTTAATTGATATAATATTCTGTCTACACATGCTGAAATACCAGATAAATTCATAGTAAAGCTGCTAAATGGAGAATAGTTTCATTTTTATTATTTTAATATTAAAATGTGGAAATGTTTGTGCTTGGAAATTTTATTAGTTAATTCCTTCTTCTTGATGAAATATGTCAGAGGACAAAACTCATCAAATAATTTGTTTCTATGACTTCTTTGAAAGTTTCGTGAGTTGAGATGCTGCAAAATCATAGGTATTCTTGAGGAAATTATGGAACAATTATAAATTAATCTAGTTAAAAATTGGGGTTCAGTGAAAATTTTCTTTCAACAAGTCCAGATATTTCAAAGCGTAGTTAAGAATTTCAAAATTAAACTTTCTGCACTCTTTGAACTCTCATGGTTTATTTCATTCAATTGCTATCCTATTTTTTTAGCAACATACTTTAATGTTTTCTGTCTTCAAAACTTGTTCTCAATAACTACCATTTTATAAAAGCTTCGGAAGTTGAAGTGTTGGTGCTCATTTTATTGAATAATTAAAGATTTTTCAACTCTTGAAAAACTAGAAGACATTTAATGTTCAAGAATCAACTCAATTTTAGGATGCTTATGTTGATATCTAATGCAGTTCTTTAATATCCCAGCATTCATAGTATGCAACTGATAATGGGCAACAGAGAAAGAAAGCATATAGTGCAATTCTGAGTTTCTTTTTGGATTTAACATCAACTTTATTTACAAAAATGTCATAGGTAAATTAATTCATGTGATATAATTTTAAATTACTTGGTAGCTTAGAAGCTTTATTTTGATTCAATAAATATTGGAATTCTTTTGGATGCAATTGACTTCTGAGTTCATCTCAGCCAATAATGACTACTTCTTGAATCTGTAGATTTCTTATTTAGAAGGAACATTTTTTTCCTATTCACATAATGTGCCTCACCAATTTTTCTATATTATAAACAAAAAAACATCGAACCTTTTAACTGCATTTGCAACAACAATAATATCATATGTTTCACTTTGGACAAAATGACATTCCAAATGTTTTTCCTGATTACATAAATTGGATGAAAAATTGAAACAATTATTGGAATTAACTGATTATCTGAACCGTTTGAAGAAACTGATATAAAATTTGTCATTTAACTTTCACCAAGTTCTTTTGTTGAAAGAGCCACCAATTACACTTAGAATATAGAAAGCTGGAAAGAGCTTTAAAAAAAGAAAAAGCAAGATCTACAAAATCATAACTTTTATTGAAGCCAACAGAGAGCTGAGATTGCAGGTCAATCCACTATCCTGAAATCCAGAAAAAGCAGTGTTAAAACATAAATCGCGGCATATTAAAAAATTTGAGTTTATTTGATCAAAAATCGATTTGAATGTGCCAGTGCCAATCTGGAAGTTGTTAGGAGCGCTCCTCAGAGAGGAGCTAAGAGAAAGACTTATACAGAGAAAATACAGAAGCAAAGAAGGGAAATTATTTGATTGTCCACAGCTTAAAGTCTGGCTGGCTGTGAGTGGTTGAGACCACGTAGAGTTAGCTGTCCTTGGCCCCTCATGTTCAAGGGTAGTTCCTTTTACCGGTGAGCACTCTGCATGCTGTCCTGGAAAGAGTGACTTTAGTTATACTGTGTCTATAAAGGGTGAGGAGAAGAGAGGTGAGTTACTGCTTGTGTCTCTGCAACTTAACCATGTTTTGAAATGAGAACTCCCTTCACTGCACATGTGTTTCGTGCCACACTGAGAACATGGCAAAACTCAAGGTGCAAAATGGAGTTCTAACAAATCCACCTGCAGCTTATTTTGATTAATTACGAATAAAAAGAACACTAAAAAGTGAAAATTCTGGGGCCAGCCCAGTGGCACAGTGGTTAAGTGTGCATGTTCTGCTTTGGCACCCCGGGGGTCGCTGGTTCGATCCTAGGTGCGGACATGGCACTGCTTGGCAAAAGCCATGCTGTGGTAGGTGTCCCACATATAAAGTAGAGGAAGATGGGCATGGATGTTAGCTAGGGCCAGTCTTCTTTGGCAAAAAGAGGAAGATTGGCAGCAGATGTTAGCTCAGAGCTAATCTTCCTCAAAAAAAAAAAAAAGTGAAAATTCCAGGACACATGTTGGATGCTGGGACAACAGTCATAAACTAGGGAAATGCCTGACACATTGAAACACACAGAGCCCTTTAATTCAGTTTCATATCCTACTGGTATTTCTACCCTCAAAATGTTTTGCATCTTCAAATCAGAATTGCATCCTCAAACCTCAAATTTATAGTACTTGATATATAATTTGTACTCCCTGTTGAGTCCAACCACTGCATAAATAAGAAAAAAAATACATTGTGAGATTTTTCTTTAAGCAGTGTAATTAGTAAATGAATCAAAATTGTGCTTCCATCATCTACATTTTCTTTCTTTTCTTCCCGCTCTTCTGCCTTAATTTAAGCAAGAGTCTAAGCTTGCCCAAAAGAAACTAAATTACCAGAATGTAGTATGTTCAAGTTCATTCTTTTCTTTTTTTCTTCCACACTGAAAGGGGTCTTTATGTCAAGTTAGATCACATATGAAAATAAAATTCCTTTTTTAAATGAGAAATTAAAAGCTCCAATAACTTGAAACATACTTATAACCCCTAATAATCTGAAAACTTGGTTAGCAGCAAATGAATAATTGAGGAAAATCCATTAACCCTAATTTGGAGCTATGGTAAAAAAGAAGGGAACTAGACTTTTTGAAAACAAAATTCTGTATGATGTTTGTTATTAATAACATCAGATCTTAAGAAATGTTATAGAGATTCCCTTTGATTTTGGTAAATACAATAAAATAACATGACTGATGTGAGGACTGAATATGACAATTTATGAGAAAACATTTTTTGAAAAGGATTGTACAAATGGAAAGTATTATTATTATAATCACGATATGGTAGGTGAGCCCTCATAGAATTAATAATTACATGCAGACTCTGAAGAAAATGATACATGTTCACAGGTATTGTTCCTGTACTAAGTGATGTAAATGCTAGTTTGTTATTTAAAATAATATGCCTCTACACAGAAACTCACTATGATGTGGGCTAATAATTTAGCCCAACCTCAAATGGTAGAGTTCTTTTCTAACATAAGTCCTGCTAACAGGAAAGAAAAGTGGTAGATGGCTCTGAATTGAGCAACTGTGTTCCCTTAGGATAATGCTAGTTCCCGATATTTCACATGACTTTACCTAAATTAACAAATCTCTGCCATATCTCCCTCTGTAATATATATATTTTTTGTCTCCCCATTATATATATGTAATGTAATTTGCTATTATATATATATAATTTTCTATTATTTTATATATATTATGTAATTTTCTATGTTCAAAACCCTCCCTTAATCTATAATTCTTTCACTACCAGTAGCTTTTATTTCTCTCTTCAAGCAGAGTTAACAGTGCTTACTTTCTGCCTGTTTGATAAATTGTCAAGGCCACGTGTAAAATACTCAAATGTTTTCTCTCAACCTATTGTCTTTCCATTTCATCTTTTATTGTCTTTTTCCCCTTCTGCTTTTCTTATCTTCTTTTTCTTAATATTTCTGAAACTTTGTTCTGTATTCTCTTCTGGTTATTCTATGAATTTTATATTTTATCTCTTTTATGACCCTTATTTACCCTTCTTTTTCCATCTTCTCCTCCATCAAACTGAAACAGAATTTATATTATATAAGCCTTTGGCAATGTTTTTCTAAAGTTTATCGAATATGATACTGTGGACTGATTCTTCACTTTTTACAATTATTAAATGAAATAATTTTGAGTCATTATTAGTGATATAATAAAATGTAAATATAAAATATTAAAATATCAGAAACTATTCTAGAATATGACAATTTTTTATTCTGAACTTTTATTTTTATCAAATTATGATTCAGGTTAAAAACTAGTATGCTCCTATTTGCAGAGTCTTCTAATTGACAATATATCATTTTTTCCATTTTTTTAATTAAATAAGTAACGAAGTCCTACCTAAGAATGTTTTTTATTAGTCTCTATAAAGATAAATTTATTCTTTTTCCTTTTATTCACAAACTATATACTATTCCACAAAAGAAAGGACTTTAAAATTTGTGCATATAAATTACAAAATATATGTGACAATAATTTAAAAGCCCAACAATTTTATACTGATAATTTGGATTGGTTTACTCAATATTCACTCTCATCCCTTTTAAACTGACCTTCGAGTAGAGGAGTAGAGTGCAGGTAAACGTGTTTTTCCTAGCCCTTTTTCCGATTAAGATTTTACGCGCAACATAGATTCAGCCATCAGATTTAGAGGAAGGATTAAGATTCATGTAGAAAGAGGCATCCATTTCGAAGACGCAGGTTATGGAAGAGAAAGTGTGCTTCTGGATCCAGCAGTTATTGTACTGATATCCTGACCTTTGAGTCGGCTTCAAATTTGGCAGCTTCCTCTTCTCGGCAGAGGAGAATTGGTTCTATTAACAGCACTCCACAATTGTGCAACTTCCTGATCGTGAGCCAGCAGGTAATATATACTCTTGGTGGGATCGTTCTGCAGTGTGGACTGGTAGTTCTTCCTAGAGGTTCCGCTTTCACAGTGATATCATAAGGTAGCCACAATTCTAAACAGCTAAGGTGCTACTGCTACTCACAGCTAAAAGCATTAAATAATCGAGTAATTAGTATCAATAACAGCTGTTGGCCACAGACTCTTTAGAAAATGGGAAGTTGGAATTTGTTAGGTTTGAAGGCATTAAAGTGAGGGAAAAGTCCATTTAACTCTGTGGTTAGTGACTTGAATTATCATTGATGAGCACCTCAAATTAAGTAAAATAAGGTGTGAAGGCAAGTGTTAGTGACCAAATCTTTGCTACAAAAAATCACTAGGGATTGTGCAAGGTATGAAAAGACTATGAGAAGTCTGGGTGCTTTAATCAATCAGGAAAATCTTACAAAATTGAAAATGAAGGGAGCCAGCTTTTAATGTATCTCATAGCAAAGTCAGAAGATCTGAGGGTTTCTATGACTAACATAAAAGAATTATTTTATCTCTCTAACAATAGGGTTACTGCACCTGAAAATGAGATTCTAAGTCTCATTCTGTGGGTTGGAGAATTATAATGTAGGTTCAGTTTGCCAGATATCTTTTGTGAAAGTTAGAAAATTTGTGGAAATAGATGGATACCGAAATTGTAATAATGGCATTGAGGAAATGTAGATGACTCGGAGTGCTTCAAATTACCCAACCTACACCAAGCTCCTCCTGCTGGAATAGGCCAAACTTCCTCTCTGACTGATGAATCGCTGAAGATATTGCTTTGCGAGAGCAAGTCATGTCTTATGCCACGCTTCATTTGTTCCAGATTTAAATTAGAAGCCAGAAATCAACATAGTACAGAGGGCTAATTATTAAGTTGTATCTTGCATGAAAGGCTTACCCACTAAAAGAGATGCAATATTTTATCATTTATAGGGGGAATAAACAGAAGAATCTGGGAATGGATTCTGTGGCTTCTAGAACAGGGAATGAAGACAAATTTTGGAGCAAAATAAATTCATTGATGTGAGTCCACGTGTTACCAATTGAACCGAGGGGAGACCCAAGGAAGAGCCTCCTGCCCTTCCTGTCAGGGTCCTTTCTCTGTTCGGTGTCACAAATCTGAAACATAACTGAAGCTGTGCAT
The DNA here is from genome assembly GCF_041296265.1 of Equus caballus. Taxonomy (NCBI): domain Eukaryota; kingdom Metazoa; phylum Chordata; class Mammalia; order Perissodactyla; family Equidae; genus Equus; species Equus caballus. The sequence goes on along the minus strand of NC_091685.1, from coordinate 103,236,900 downwards.
TCAACAGCACAAGCTTTATTCAATGGCCAAAGAATGGAGAAGTGGGAGCTAAATTCTCAAATCAACTTCTCAACTCTCAGGGTGATCACACAGCTGTTATAAGGGGTCAAGGTAATGAAGGGGAGGAATATTCATAGTTATTCAGGGAACTAGGCCAGCTTTTCAGGGGAATAGGGTGCCACCCATTTTCTTCCTTTATTTGGTCTGGAGGTTCCTGTCATGGCCATGGACAAGTGTGTTATTTAGTATAGTAATGTATTACAATAAAGTATAATGAACTGTGAGGTCTATATCGAGTCAAGTTGGACTGCCATGTTGCCTTCAACTGGTTTTTTTTTCCCCCTGAGGAAAATTAGCCCTGACCTAACATCTGCCACCAATCCTCTTCTTTTCCTGAGGAAGACTGGCCTTGAGCTAACATCCCTGCCCGTCTTCCTCTACTTTATATGTGGGGCACCTGCCACAGCATGGCTTAACAAGCTGTGCATAGGTCCTCACCCGGGATCCGAACTAGTGAACCCCAGGCCACCAAAGCAGAACACGCGAACATAACCACTGTGCTACCAGGCTGGCCCTGGCTTCAGCTGGTTTTAACTGGTTTTGACCTATGTCTCTGCCATCTTTTCCTTCTCTTGGTGGTTTCATGTAAGGTAAAGATAACATATTAGGATCGCTCTGGGCAGGGTTGTAGTTAATATCTTATGGGCCCTGGGGCCAGGGTAACACATGTACTAGATACTGCACGTAAAAAACGCTACATTGATTTTCTGAGAGAGATTCTAATTATCAAAGCAGTAGATGAAATACAGATTCACTGCTGATCTTTGATAAAAGAGATTGAAAGTCAGAAATTTCTTGATATAAATTGACTACTACTCTCATTCAGTTCCATTTTAAGGCACTCCTGAATGACGAGCAGATGAGGGACTAAAAGGAGTTTATTTGGATGTCTTCATTACCGGGAAAGAAAGATTACCATTGGAGGTTTAGATCTACAGTGATTTTTGGATGTTGGTTAATTGTTTTCATGAATGATCAGAGGCTCGCATAAATCAATAATAGAAAATGTAGGTAGACATATGTAAATAAACCTCACAAAATGTCTCCAGGCTATGAAAATGCTTATTTCCATATGAATGCTTAATATCTTTGTTCCCTATTCTGAAGAACAATGTGATTTCTTGATAGAAGTCATGTTTCTCCAGCTATCTCAATGCTTGATCAAATGGCTCATGCAATTTGCTATGGTGACAAGAACAGAGATGTACTGAATCAACAATGTGAATTTTCTCTGTCATTGGTAATCAGTTTACTATTACTGCTGTGTGTCTAATCTGCTATCTCTAAAGATAGATGATAAATGTTCCAAATGATGTCATATCTTAAGCAGACCAGACAGTCATCCAATGCCAGATCGAGAATATAGGTCCCCTTCCATCAAAGAGAGCACAGCAATTTTCCCTTGTTCTTTATCTTAGTTGATATTCTTCACCAACACAATTTTGCTGGCAGTAACAACTATGGATCTTATAAATACTTAACACACCATCGTGATGGTCTACACAACAGTATTCCAAAGAAAGGCTTCATTTTATAGAGCAAATGAGCTTATGTTCAAAGAATTCACTGGTCATACCGTGTAGCACACTAAACTAGAAGCAACAACCATTATAGAATGATAGTTATTCTTGCAAGTTAGCAGTACTGTTCTGAGAAGCACTATTTGTTCAAAGCAACAGCTAATATAGAATGATCTTTCTTTCATGGCCAATGTGTATAATTCTCAAACTAAGGAAATGGGAGAGGCTTCTCATTCTGTTATACCTAATGAGTTACTTGAAATGTTTTTATTTCCCATATCTATTCTTTTGAACTTTTCCTGTTTGGAGGTCTTGGTGCCCAAGGAAGACATAATTATACCCGGGTGTACAACAATAGTTACACTGAAGGAATTGTTGATACAGTCACATAACCATTTTGGACTCCACATGATCATAACAGAATAGGCCACAAAGGGTTTGGCTGGGGAGAGTGATCTTCACTATCAAGGGAATAGAATGATATTGTTGCCAAAATGGAAATGGAGGTATATTTCTGGAATTCAATCAATCCTCAAAGTGCCTTTAATTGCTTCAATGTCCCCTGATACAAATTAATGGACAACAAAAGCATACAATGCGTGCAGAACCCCCAAGTGCTGCAAGAGCAGATTTGACTCACTCCAAGGGTCAGCATAATCTGCTTGTTGAGGGCAGAGGTAACATGGTAAGGGAGCAAGGAAGTGAAGATGTAGGTGCTCATGTTCTTTTCCTTGCTTTTTTTTTGTTGATGAAGATTCACCCTGAGCTGACATCTGTTGCCAATCTTCCTCTTTTTCTGCTTGAGGAAGATTAGCCCTGAGCTACCGTCTATGCTGGTCTTCCTCTATTTTGTATGTGGGCTGCCACCACAGCATTGCTAATGAGTGCTGTAGGTGCGTGCCTGGGATCCGAACCTAGGAAGCCAGGCTGCTGAAGCAGGGTGCGCCAAACCTAACCATTATGCTAGAAGCGGCCCTTCTTCCTTGTTTTCTTATGTATACATTTATATTAATTAGGCTTTTCTTTTTGTTATCTATCCTGCCTCCACCACCACCCAGTCTTTTCTTTTTAATCAGGTGTGCTGGTATTGTTAAAATAAGAGTTTATTGGAGAAGTTATAAACTATCAAAATGAGACTGTGCCTGGACCAGAGGAGAAATCACTTTAAGGTGATACAGTGACTTATGAGACTTCTGGGTGCCAATTTTCATTTATAAATACCGTAACTGCATTGTATTATACTTGTTTATTTTTGTTGCTGTTGTTATCAGGAAGCTCAGGAAGCTTAAATATGGGGAAAAGGGATGCATATGGAAATTGAATCAATAAAGGAGTTGAGTATAGATAGATCATGAATTGGCTTATTAACACTGATTCCATAGCCCTTCCAGAATTCCTTCCTCTGCTTCTTAAAATGAAAAGTTTATCAACAACAGCTCCCATTTCCCCTTAAAGCTAGAATTTCAGTTGTTATTGGTCCTGTTCCAGGCCTCTTTCAGATAACTTTTCAAAATTTATTTCATGTTGATGTACAGGGAGAGAGGAATATTTTTGATGGCAGGGATCATTTTCAGGCCTGATGTTCTTAGCCCGTTGCTGCTGTAGTTACAGGTAACTTTCTGATATTCCAGCCACCTGACTATGGCAGAGGTTTTATGCAGTGACTCAGTTATGTAGTATAGCCTGGAGAGTTTTTATTTCTGCAATTCTAAAATTACAAATTTATTTGGACCATAAAGAGCTGTATGTCTCTGTAATTAATTATGGACTTCTCCCATTTCAACTGCTTTCAAAATTCAACCCAATAATTCCTTGCTAAAACTTAGGAACCTAATGTAACTATCACAGGTGTCAAAACTGAGAAATAAAAGGTGTTTATCATAGCCCAAAGGCGACTCTACTGAGACGAGGAGAAGCATTGGACCGCCTCTCATGGGAATATATTGTCCTCTTATGTGAAGCATATGAAGCATTGCAATCGCTCCAAGCTTTAGGAATACTTAGAAATAAAGCATGCCGTGCACATTACAGGTAGCAATAAAGTAAGTTATGTTAATTTCAAATTCAAAAATTATTTCAAAATTGAAAGCAACAAAGTAAAAATAAATTCTAGAGATATATGGTGTCAAGATATCGTGGATTTTCCTTAGTTATTTGTGCAGGTAATAATAAAATAACTATATTTTTAGAACTGTATTTAACATACAAAAACACAGATTCTTTATTAGAAAGTACAAAGGGTCATTTACATTGTTAGATTAGGGTTTTCAAACAACGCTGTTACAATTGCTCTGTTTTAATGAGCCTCTGTTGGTTACTGAGTGATTTGCTGAGGTGGGTTGCCGGTGGCGTCTCACAGAGGTCCTGGCATGTTACAGCAATGCTGCCTGGAATATCATCCTCACGACATCTTTCATACCACTTCATAAAGCTCCTACTTTTCTTTCAAACTTCTACTCATGGCCACCTCCAAAAAGATTTCTTTCAACTTCCTGAGGGCAGTTCTGATTTGGTGCACCATCTCTGAGCTCCTGGGCTACCCTGTTTGTATGTCTTTTATACAATTATTAGAACGTATGATGATTGTTGGTTGGTGGTCGTTACTGCTAAACTATCATGTCTAATGAGCATTTTTTAACGCTCTTTACTTCATTATCTAGTAGAGTCTCCAAAACAGGGCTGATATTTAATCAGTGTTCACTGATTTACTGAAGTGATGCATATCGACTGCATGCACCTTCTTCACCAGCGACTGGGTGGTCACAGTCTGGGTGGCTCATAAATGACAGAAATTTTATTTCTCACAGTTCTGGAGGCTGGAAGTATGAGAGCAGGCTGCCCATGTGGTTGAGTGAGGCCCATCTTCTGGGTTACAGACTTCTCCTTACATCAACACATGGAAGAAGGGGACTAAGGAGTTCTGTGAGCTCTTTTATAAGACCACCAATCTTATTCATGAGGGCTCCATCTCATGACATAAACACCCAACAAATGCCCCACCTGACACTATCACATTGGGCATTAGGATTTCAACATATCAATTTGGGAAGGACACAACCATTCAAACCATAATGAAGTCTATACTAGATTGATTTAAACCTACAGTTGGGTTATGGTAATTGGGAAAATAAAAGAATAGGATTGCAGCCATATTTCAAAGCCAGGAAGGCAGGAACGTTTCTCCAGGAGAGTTGCCTGAATACACCAAGATTCAGTCAGGGATGGGAAGTGTGACAAGCACTTGCTAGGTTTTAAGAAGAAATGTGACCAAAAACAATGGATAGACTGTCAATGACCGATTTCAATTGATTTATTGACTGCCATTCTTTCTTGGAATGGAGTATCGTGTAAACAGAATATAAGCAGACAATACACCTCTGCTACTCTCTTTTTATGAAGAGTAAGAGTTAATTCCAGTTATCACCACATGGATGTGATGTTAATCTACCCTCTGCCTTACCATGATTGGTTTAGGAATAAAAATGACTATGATATTGCAAATGGACATGATCAGTAGCTCAAGTAAAGAGAGATTAGAGAATTTTTTTAGTTGGTAAAAAGAGATAAGGCTTACATAGTTGCTACTACCCTCGGCTTTATGTCTGATCTGACAATCTTTAATTTTGGTGTGTAATATATATCAGATAACTTTAAATTGGAAGTGTTTAAGTAGTTATTTGAAATTACCAAATATGCTTCTTTGTTATTAGCAAATATCTTCTTATATATAAGGTAGCAGTACTAGTAGCCTTCAAAATAATATTCCTCAAGGTCATTTCAACTTGAATCACATATGTGAAATTCATATAAACTCACACAAACCAAAAGTAACTGGCAATTTGTGATTGTGGTATATATTGGTCTCAAAGCTATGTTTGTATGTTCAAAGGAGATTGGACTGATATGAAATAAACTCTTGAGCCAAAGGATATTTATAAAACTGAAATGAATAGTCTAAGTAAAGTGTTATATGCTAAGAAAATTATGAGCACATTTTAACATACCCCAGAATTATTTTGGAGTACTGTAAATCTTTTTACTATTGCAAATTATGTCCATATAACTTAAAAATAAAAAATGAAACTGGGTTTTGAAAAAGGTCTTATTTGTGTATTTTATTTTGATTTAATGAATTACCCAAAGAGACATTCTTACCTCTTCAGTTGTGGATTTACTTTGCCTGAAGTAGCTCTTTTAATACATAATATTTGTATATAGAGAGAACATTGGGTGAAGTGTATAAGATTTTAGTTATAGTTATGACTTTGCTTCTAAATAGCTACTTAAACCTAATAAAAATCACTTCACATCTGAAGAACAATTCACCCTCTGCAAAATAAGATAGATGAATTGTGTTTTTTCCACTTCTAAAATTTTATAATTAAACCAATTGTATTACTGAATATCCTTTAAAATTTTACTTCAATTATATTAATTGCATGCAAATCTTGATTATGGTGTTTTTTCTTTAACGATATCACCCATGGATAGAAAAACATGAATGACTGAAATATCCTGAGGCAGTGCTAGAGTGCACGCTGCAGGACCTGTCCCTAGATCATCCGTTATCACAGGACCTGCTGCCTCTCTGGATCTCTTCCCCTCATTTTTCACAGAAAGGAACTCAAAGCCTTTCAATATGTTGGGATAAAGAATTTCGTATTTAATTTCCAACAAATTTGGTTTACCATAAATTCCCCTGGAGAACCTGAGCCAAATACAATTCTAAAATAAAATTCATTGGAATTTAATCAAATTAACTTAATATTTATTTTGATGAATGAGTAAGTAATTTCTGACAGCGATCTTGAAAAATGAGCACCAGATAAGGCGCCAATCCTACCAAGTACCAAGCCCTATTTAATGAAATTTGTTTAAAAGGTTTATTTTAGGGACGAGGTGGCTGAGTGGTTAAGGTGATGGACTGCTAAGGTTTATTTTGATTTGAAAATAGCTAGATAACTATATCCATCATTTCTTTCATTGTAACAAACAGACAGAAACTTACACAGTTAAAAGACTACGGATTCAGCATTGCTCAAGAGTCCATGGGTCAACTGGATGGTTATACTGAACTTATGCAGACTCAGATCATCTGCACTTGGGTTGCTCATGCATTTGATGGGTCAGCCAGGTACGTCTGCTCTAGGATAGCTTTACTCATATGTGTAGCGGTTGGCTGTTTTTAGCTGGTATGGGCTGAGGTAATAGCATTGTCTCATAATCCAGCAGGCTAGTACTACTTTGTTTAAATTTGGTAACAGGATTCTGAGAGAGTAAATGGAAACTCAAAAGACCTTTTGAAACTATACTGAAAATTGCCACACCAACTACTCTCTTCCATTCTGTTCTCCAAAGCAGGTCACAAGGCTAGCCCAAATTTAAGGGGCAAGAAATGAACTCCATTTTCTTAATAATTACACCTGCAAAGTCGTGTTACAAAGGTTGTGGATATAGAACACTGATCAATTGAGGCAACTTTTTGTAACTAATTGATCATTAAGATTAAGGGGAAACTATATAACTTGAAAATAAAACCAAATCTATCAAAGATATTAAACTGTAATAAAAGATGCAACCAAATATTAATGGAAAATTTTAAAAGATATTGTTATGGTATTAGTTTAAAGTTAGGAAAAATAAATTTTGTACATATACGTATATTATATATAGTATACATCATCTCTACACATACATATCTTTATCTCATAATAATATGAGTAGTGATCTTTTAAATGCTAAGTGCCAGATATTTATTCATCAGTATTTATTTGGAAGAAACAAAAGACATATGACATCTTTAAACAACATTAAGAAGAAAATTAAGGTTTAAGTCAGTTTGGGCCTCAGCAAACCTACTCATCTCAAAACGTAGAAATATTAACAACACTTTCAAAGTTTGAGAATAAGTTCACAACAGGGACAGAACAATTAACTAATTCCTTAATTATTTTTGCAAGAGGAAGCCACTGTCTCAGATTGATAATTTTGGTTTGATGTCAAAGAGCTCTTCATATCATAATTTGGACCTAGATCTTCAAGATTTCTGTTTCATTTTAGAAAATTTACGCATTTCTTATACTCTTCATGCTACTCTTGACAGCATTCGATTTTACTTAGAAAATCGTAGTAAAAACATTGACCATTGAAAGAGTATTATTTTATATAACAATTAAAATAGAGAGGGCTTCAGGAATTTTAAGTAAGACTTCTACAATGGGAATTAGAATATAAAAGGATTATAATCAACATATTTCGTATAATTCACAGAATATTAATTTAGGTTACAATGCAGTTTAGTTGAGCCTGAATTGAACAATTACTTTGTGCCAGGTATTTTACTCAAATGGTTCCATTAAATTATTATAACGTTTTGAAGTAGTATCATCCTTTAATAAGACTTGACTTTAGGGGATTTTTATGTTCAAAGCAAAATTGAGAAGAAGGTACTGAGATTTCCTTTATACCGCCTGTGCCCACACATGCATGGCCTCCCCCATTATCAATATCTCTCACCAGAGTGTTTCATTTGTTACAAATGATGAACCTACATTGACACAGCATTGTTACCAAAGTCCATAGTTTACATTATGGTTCGCTCTTGGTGTTGTACATTCTATGGGTTTGGACAAATGTTTAGTGACATGTACCCACCATTATAGTATCATCAGAGTAATCTCACTACCCTAAATATCTTCTGTGCTCCACCTATTCATCCCTCCCTCTGTCCAACTCCTGGAAGTCACTGATGTTTTCACTCTCACCATAGTTTTGCCTTTTCCAGAAGATAATAGAGTTGAAATTACAGAATGTAGCCTTTTAGGATTGACTTCTATCACTTAGTAATAAGCATTTAAGCTTCCTCCATGTCTTTTCATGGCTTGATAGCTCATTTTCTTTTTAGTGCTGAATGATATTTCATTGTGTGGATGTACCACAGTTTATCCATTCAACGACTGAAGGACGTATTGGTTGCTTTCAAGTTTTAGCTGTTATGAAGAAAGCTGCTGTAAACATCCATATGCATGGGGGTTTTTGGACATAATTTTTTATTCACCTGGTAAATAATAAGGAGCTTGATTGTTGGAGCATACAACAGACTATGTTTAGTTTTCTAAGAAGCAGCCAGACTACCTTCCACACCAGTTGTACCATTTTGCATTCCCACCAGCAGTGAATGAGAGTTTCTGTTGTTCTATATATTTACCAGCATGTGGTTTTGGCAGAGTTCTGGATTTGGCTACTCAATTAGGTATGTAGTGGTTGATTAGTGTTGTTTAATTTGCATTTCACTGATGGCATTAGATGTGAGGCTTTTCATATGCTTATTTGCCATCCATATATCTCCTTTAGTTATTATTACCATTTTGAAAATAAAGGATATGAGAATCAAACAGTTTAAGGAGCTTGTCAAGATTACAGTTAAGAGGAGTTGAGGGGCCTGCCCCGTGGTCGAGCGGTTAAATTTTCGTGCTTGGCTTTGGCAGCCCACGGTTTCGCCGATTCCGATCCCAGCCGCAGACATGGCACCACTCGTTAGGCCGTGCTGACGCGGCGTCCCACATGCCACAACTAGAAGGACCCACAACTAACATATACAACTGTGTACTGGGGAGATTTGGGGAGAAAAACGAGAAAAAAAAAAAGATTGGCAACTGTTGTTAGCGCAGGTCCTAATCTTTCAAAAAAAAAAAAAAGAGTTGAGACAAATTCTAGATAAACCATCTGAGATCAAAACACAAGTAATTTGTACTATAGTTTAGTGTCTTTGATCCATTCCAATACAATATTCCACTATTTAGAGATACTAAATATTTGAAAGTCCTTTTCAGAGTTACATTAAAGGAATGCAATGTTTCCTTTTTAGTTATTTCTCAAAGAAATCTATATGAAATATATTTTCTTGTTTCTCTGTCATTTCATATGTGCAAATGTTGGTGGTAGTCTTTTGACTCCTTCCAATATACCATTCACTTGGAAATCCCTTTACTCCCTAATTACAGAGATCTTGTCCATAAACAATAGCAAATACTGTGAGAGTAATAACTCAAGGTGATAAGAAATATTACACATTCATATTCAGTTATTTAATAAGAATTAATTAGACACTTACTGTTCAAACTTCCTTAATATACAGGGGAGGCAAGCAGATCAAATATAGTAGTTAAATTGTGAAAAAAATTCAGTGGTGCTGAAAATACGCCAATTGACTTCAAGAAAAATAAACGTTACTGTGAACTGACGTATTCCTTTAAATAATAGTTGAAATTTCAAACATGAGTCAATTCCAAAAGAAGTAAAAATTGCAAAGCTAGAGTGACTGGAGTTAGTGTTGTTACTGCTGCTTGTTTGTTTGTTTTTACAATGCAACCTGGGTAATAATTAAAAAAAAGCTGAGGCAAAGAAAAAAAGGCATTGAAATTTTATTACTATGTCTGATTGTGGGGAGAAACTAAGATGTATGTTGAGGTCAGAGTATCCTCCTGTCCTGTGATGAGCTTTGGCTGAATTTATTACAGAAAACAAAGCTATATAGCTATGTGTATAGAGATGTAAGATTAAGAATAACCCTTGATGCCCATGGGAAGTTCCAGCATTCACATAAGCAGGATAACAAAAGATTTTTAAAGAGTTTTCTATGCATGGGAGTCAACGCTCATATTCACACATCCTGCCTAACTTGAAAAATCAGTGTCAGTGCAATTTTATTCTTTATCTTACATCACAATTCAAACTTCCTGTTTCATAAAAAAATTGTAGGGCTGGCCCCGTGGCCATGTGGTTAAAGTTCCATGTACTCCGCTTCAGCAGCCTGAGGTTCATGTGTTCGGATTTCAGGTGTGGACCTATTCCACTCATCAGCCATGCTGTGGAGGCAACCCACATACAAAGTGGAGGAAGATTGGTCCAGATGTTAGCTCAGTGCTAATCTTCAAGTGAAAAAAGAGGAGGATTGGTAATGGATGACAGCTCGGTGTGAATCTTCCTCAGGAAAAAAAAAAAAATTAAAAGTTACCCATGTATTCTAAGGGGATGAGGAATGAATTATAAAATTGGATAAACATAGGAGGTGGAACTACCTCTGCTTGCTCAGCTCTTCCTTCATTGGGCTTATTTGTTTTCAAAGAGGACAAATTCTTCTCTGTTCTTCCATCCCCTAAGTTTAAATTATGTGGAAAACTCTATCCTATAAGAAGAAGCCTACAGTTGTTCAACCAACTTCCAACAAGATGGGACTGCTTAATTGTGAGTGCTGCACGAGGAAGCCCTTTACTGTCACATGTTTAAGTTATAACCTCGCCTATATCAGTCAAAAAGAAAAACAGTATTTTGATTTCTATCTACCTAAGTCTACGTTTGCTTCTTAATGCTTTAGAGTTCAGAGACAGAAGATGGATTTTATTTATTGGGCCTCCAAATCTACAGGTATCAAACATATAAAATTATTCTGTAGTTACTCTGTGTTGTCAGAGGTGAAGGTTTGTATACAGGTAAGGATATTAGGGAGCATCTAGAGAACAGTCCCTATGAGGGAGTAAAGGAAGCAGGAGTAGCTAGATGGAGAAGTTGAACTGTAATTCAGTACAACATATGCTTCATCAAGCTCATGGGCAGTTATGAAGCTGAGATGACCCTAAGAGATTTCCTGAATTAGCCCTTTTTATCCCATAGCCTTTCAGTTACTGGATACAGGCATACCCTAGGGAGGAACATCAGCCTAGGGGAAAGGAATTAGCACCTTGAGACTGAAGGAGGAGGCGTGTGGTAAACCATAGCATGCATTTGCTTCATATAATCAGTTTACCCCATCTAGGAAGAGCTATTCCAGGATTTTACCTTTTTTTTTCTGGGGAAACTTACAAGAGGATGATTAGCAAGATGAACTATAATCTTTACCACTGCAGCTAGTCTCAGAGTTGCAAGTGACACTCATAATCTCCCTTCTCCACTGCCCATTCTATATCCTTTGCCCTTAGCTAACACTTTTGATGGTCTAGAAGGCTTACCTTGTTTCTTCATTCAGGCTCTTATTCTTGAGGGTTCTTTGGCCCTGATTACCATGCCCTTCTTAGGCAGTGGCTAAGTGGTCCATTTACCATCAAAACTTGTCAGGCCATTCCAAAAGATGACCCAAGGAATCATGAAAGGAGAATCATATTCTTCCCTGATTGCACTGGGTAGTCTCAGTCTTTCCTCCTCCTGATGATAAAGCTCAATTTCCCTACTAGAGTGATGTCTACCTTCCTTGCCCTCTGGTCTTTTGGTGTAAGTGGTAGTCATATCTTAAAGATTAAAGGGAACCTTGAAACATTCCCCCGTGGTAAATAGGAGCTCTAAAATTGCAGAGCCTAGAAATGTAGGGATGGCCAACACACACTTCCCATATTAGTCAGCTTGGGCTGTCATAACAAAATGCCACAGACTGAGTGACTTAAACAACAAAACTTTATTTTCTCACAGTTCTGGAGGCTGGAAAGTCCAAGAACAAGGTTCTGGCAGGATTTCTTTTCTGGTGAGAGCTATCTTCCACTTTCTCACTGTGTGCTCACATGGCCTTTCCTCAATGTGTGCTTGTGAAGACAGACAGAGAGAGAGAGCTAGCTCTATGGTATCTTTTTTTATAAGGACACTAATTTTATCAAATCAGAGCCCTACACTTGACCTTATTTAATCTTAATGACTTCCTTAGAAACTCCATCTACAAATACAACCACACTGGGCATTAGAACTTCAGCATATGAATTTTGGAGGAACACCAACATTCAGTCGACAATATTCCCAAAGTTGGTCAATGGAAGTGGTGTTAACAAAGTGTCTCCTTCATCCCATATGAGATAAAGAATCCTGTCTGTTCCAGTGGATCCAAACCTTGGTATGTCCTCTGATAGTGGTGCTAGCTGACTGTGGGCAATAAAGGAAATATAATATAGATGGATTTTAGTCAAGATGAATTACTTCTCTTGGGGTAGAAGAGAAAAATACAATCAACTTGCCACCAAGTGCTTGGTTGATCTCCTTGAGGCCTGCTGCCCAGACAGGTGTTCAGTTGCTGGCCGGCTGGGCATTTGGCAGTGGAAATAACTGGATAAACCTTGGTACATGGGGACCCACATGTGAAGCCCATGAGAAGCTTCCATCCACTAACATAGTTTAAGTATTTCTGTTTTCCACATTAGGAGATTAAAAGGTTAATTTAATTTTAATATTTTATTTAAACAAATTTTAAAAATATCATTATTTCAACATGTGATCAACATAAAAATCATTCATGATATACTTTATATTTTATTCTACATCATTGATATCTAGAGTGTATTTTACACTTATAACACATATCTCAAGTAGCAATTCAGCAACATTTCAAAGCTCAATAGCCACAGGATCCTGGTGGCTACCACACTGAATAATGCAGGTCTAAACACACTAATTAAAAGGCAAACATTCTCATAGTAATTAAAAAAAAAGACCAAACTATATGCCGTACCAAGAAAGTGATTTAAAAATATACAGATATAAAAATATAAGTATAAATATGGACAGAGTAAAACTAAAAGATGGAAAAGAATATACCAGACAAATACTAAACAAGAATGCTGGAGTGGATACATTAATATCAGATAAACTAGACTTCAGAACAAGACATATTACCAGGGATAAAGTAGGACACTTCATAATGATAAAAGACTCAATTCTTCAAGAATATCTAATGAAATAATTTATCCAAGTTTCTCATAACAGAGCCTCGAATAGATGATGAAGCAAAAACCAATGGAAACTTCTGAAGATACTGTGCATTTATAAGATATTTAAGAATGTGTGTGTATATATAATACATATATAGAGAGATTTATTTGTTTAAATCTTAATGTACCAATACAAATATACAAATACATAGTTAATATGGCAAGAATATTTATTTCACATGTAATAGCACCATTTATCCAAAATACCACCTATTCTATTAAAGATAGTGCATTTATACTTGATGACTTTAAAAGTGCATACTTTTAGTCTGTGTCCAAACTCTCTTTGTTCTGCGTACCAAAATATTCTAGTAAAACATACTCTCTACATTCTCATGCATTCCTTTTGTTTGTATTTTCTTTTTTCAGGACCCATTTCATAGACAAATAGAACAACAGTCATTGATATATGTAGATGTTAATGAAAATATCTGTAAAGCATCAACTACCCACTATATTTCGATTTTCCCCATGCAGTTTGTTCCTATCAATGTGTTATTTTGATAGGAATAGGTGGGAGAATGAAAGTATAATCTAAGTATATTATCATAAACTGCAGATAGCAATTGATGATATGACAATAAATGACATCCTCAGGGATTTGTAAAAATTTATTCCATAAGTAATAAACAAATAAAAATTAATGCAATGAGAAATAATGATAAAAAATGAAAAACTGAAAATTGTTAAAGATTTATTGAAGATTCTTACTGAAGTTATAATTCTTAGAATTTATACAGTCAACGAACACAGACATGACTAAAGCATATAAATTGACATGTGCATTACATGTGGGAATTGATCTCCTTTCATTGTCTAAGATATTACAAGCATGATTCATTTTGACAGTGGAATAAGAAACTTCTAAAACGGCTTCTCAGTTACAGATATATCAGGTAGACTATGGCCGCGCATCAATAACTTAAAGGAAAGTCATCATGCTTGATAACTTACAAGTAAGGTACAGTATAAATATATGACTGAAGGCCCACTGCATTCCATTTTTTCTAAGACTATAAGAATTTTTATAAATTATAATTCATAGTTTATTTTTAATTTATCAACTTTTTTACTCAATTATATTGTATAGAAATGATGTAACAACAATTTCGCTGACAACCTTCATTATGTAAACTGATCATTTTTAATTGGTTAAGTTTGTTATAACTGTAAATTACACGTATTTTAAACATTACACTGTAAATAAATATAAAATATCAATTACAACCTCACAGCATTGAAATATTTAATATCTGAATCGAAAACCTAAAAGAGCCAGTATATTTTAATGAAATGCAGGCATAAATTGGTTGGTAGAAAATTATATGAGAAGACAGAAATACTCTATGCCAACCCCTAGGCTCAGTGCTGTAATAAATTGTCTCATTTTGTTCTCACATTGAACTCTTGAAGGATATATCAATGCCCATTTTACATATGAGTGAACTGATGCCGAGAATGTTTAGGTAGCTTCAACAAAATCACACTCATTTTTTCTAAGAATAATTCTCATATATTTCAACTCTGCTTTCTTCAGTCAGAGAAAAGAAAGGAAGCTCATGTAGTGTTAGTCTCTCTGACACTCTTTGTAGTATATTTAACAACAAAGCAAGGTGCTATGGCAAGAACAGCTTGGGCTAGGGGGGAATAAAATTTTATGCTTCATAGCAGACTGGAATGTCTATGATAGAAATTCCTCCAAAAGTTTGACTTCCCTGAATAATAGGAACAAAATAATGTAGAATTTTCTCTCCTCTTTGAGTCCAAAAACAATAGTTTATGAAGTAGGATGGATATTTTTTATACGATTCTATTGTATATACATTCAACCTGTTCATTATTTTTGATCATAGCTCATAAATAAGTGCAAAAAATGTGTATCAATAAATATAAGTCCATTATGTTTACTGGGAAAAAATATACAAGAAGCAGGCTTTGCCTTGCTAAATGTTTCCACATCCTTTTGCTCTATGATATCGCCTAGGCTTGGAGAGCCCAGGGCAGTTTGTAGCAGAGTAGGGGGACCTCAGTGCCTCTGAGTTCAGCCTTAAGAAATCCCCAGAACTTCTGGATAACTGAGATTTATTATTACATCTGAGAATTGAGCATGAATTCTATTGGCAGGTGTAAAATCTCTGTATTGAAAAATGGTTGGAATTTTATCTCTCTCTCTCCTCCTTCATTCTAGGATGCATTTCTAAATTCTTGCAATAAGGCACATACTCAAATATATACATCTGGATTAATCCTTTGAAATAATGACAATGCAAAACTGGCTTTTCTGCAGCTGGTTGCTGCTCTAACAGGGTAAATAAAGAACGGACTTTGAAGTCTGAAAGCCTATGTTTTGAGTCCTGTTTGTCCAAAATATGTGACCTCTAGAATGTTAATTTCCCTTTTATAGCATGTTTACTCACATATAAAAGGGAAAAAATATTATATTTAATTTATTTGCTTCCCTGAAAATTAGATAAAATATGTAAAAATATTGGATCCCAGCAGGAGCTCAAGAAAAACCTTAAATTCTCTTTCTTCTTTTCCTCAGCAGTTTCAAATTATTAATTAGATATATTACAGGCTATCCTAAACAAAATAGATAAACCTTGAAGTCAAAAAACTTTTAAAAAGTTTTAATTCCTCCTTGACCAAAAACTAGACAGAAATGGAAAGTGATTCATTTAAAAGTTTGGATCCGCATTCACTGATATAGCTCTTTCTATCAGTATCCATTTCCATTTTCAGGATAATGTTCATGTGCACCTTTCGCTAAAATGGAAAAATATTTTCGAATAAATGTATTCACCTCCTTAAGTGAAACACATAGTTCCTGACTTACACATGATTTTGTGTCAGTTACAAAATTCATACATACTATGTGAATATTATCAAACTGTGAAAATATTAGGGGACTTTGAATAACAAGTTTTCTATTGTTCTTAAATTATCACTTAATTACAACACATAGTCTTAAATGTAGTTGATAGGTGACTTTGTATCCTGAAACATTTCAATTATCCCTGGTCTGGTAAAATGGTTTCTTTGACGATATTTTGCCTAGAACAGGGCTCAAGTTCAGTCATGTGAATGGCAACCTCTGAGCTGCCAGTGCATAAACTGTGATGTCCCAGGCAAAGATCCTGGCCCCTAGCAGCTAAGCGTTTAGTTCATGCCTGGTCCAAAAAAATAGCTAATAAAGAACCAGATTGATTGAACGACAGCAATATTTACATGGAATAACTGAAACTCGTTAAGTAAAATATGACATAGGAATAATCATTAATGTTGCATAGCTTTCAATGTTTCACTTGAGGACAAGTTATTTATGGAGCCTGGTATCATTGTTTGAAGACAATTACCTCTTATAGTTTCTTTTTGAAAAGGTAACCTGAGATTGAATTTTACATTATAGGTGTGAGGTACATCGACTATCTTCTTTTAATTCCACAAGTCCAATTCATTCCAAATAATAGGTTCTACAGATGGAAACTCATTTTCTTATTTCATACATGTGAAATGTAATAACACCTGAAACCAAGTTCTGGCATACATAAATCAATATTTTCAACTATAAATGTCGTTTTCCCCACAGGTTTTGCTTCTTTTGATTTAAGAATCATCATGGTTCAAAGTACAGGTTTATTCCTTAGAGAAGCAGGTTACTGGTGGCAAAATAATCACCCTGGTATGAGTCATTGAACCCTGCCCTTTTAGGTTAGCTGTATGTTAAATAGAGATCCAGGCAATATCCCCATAAAGAAGGACTTATTTACTATAGGCATAACTAAAGTCATTAAAGAGAACTAACAATGAATTTAATTTAAGACATCAAATGAGCAAAATACTTTACAGGGGGCTAGAAAGTTAATGTTATGGTAATGTTATGCTACGTTAAGAAGAGTTAATGTCACATTTCCAAGGAGATGAAGCATGATATTCACCTTCCTTGAGTGCTCATTGTGAGGCTCTCAATGATTTAATTCCCCTCTATCCCCTTATGATAAGACATTACACAAAAATAAAGGTAGCAACAATTTAAAAAAGGACTAGGCAGTTATTTATTTCATCATCTTAGTGAGCAAATTTTCCTGGTCATGCTCTCTCATTGAAATGTTAAAATATGTAAGGAAGCTCCTTGATAATAAAGCAAGTTGATCATTGCTCTGAAGAGGAACGTTTCCATTTCAATATCCAGTGCGTCTAATCGCATTACTCTATGTTTACCTGAGTCTTGATGGGTGTTTGCCCATGGTGCCTATAGTTATAAACCTTGTCCTTTGGAAGAAACATGAGATTGGGCGAGAAAGCAGTAAACTCCACTACTATTCTTACCCGCCTTCGGAATTGCCCAGTTCTTGGTGAACAACCGTCCTGGTTTTGCCCATGATTGAGGGAGTTCCCGCGACATAGGACTTTCAGGACTAAAACAGGGAAAGTCTCAGACAAACTGGATGAGTTGGTTACCCAGTCTCCCTGATCTTGCTGACTTTATTTTAGAAGTAAAATGTCAAATGAACCAGGCAGATAATATAAGCCTGAGGGAGTCAACCTTCCGTTCTTCCTGTCATTAACAAAATGGAAACACAAATAATAAACTTGGTAGATGTTGATGATGTCTATTCTCTCCAGGGCCCAGAGACTTTAGCATCTGAACCTTAACTTTTATGTATAGCAAAATAGACCTATGTCCCATTAGATACCTACTCCCCACTTGGGTGGTAAATTCAATAATGCCTCTGAAATAAGGTATTTGTGATTTTAGGTGAATTTTTGCTTATATAAAAAAGTCACTCTAAAGTAGGAGTGTGGGGCAGTATGGAGAGTCCTTTAAATTAGAGGCTCCACACTCCAGCAATAGGTAGAGCATTGTTAGGCTAAGAAAACCTGTTACTTTTGCAGATGAGTATCTTCAGAGATTAAAATAATAAATAACCTATAGAACATATTCCTGTGATGACATATTCCTGCTTGACAACTTATTCACAATGACTTTAAATAAATATAAAGATAATCCTCCTAACATAGGTTCTGGAGGTAGACTGGATGAATTAAAATTGTAGCTATGCCCCTCTCCTGCTCCATGAACTTGAACTAGCCAATGACTTCTCCTTACCTTAGTTTTCTCATCAGTAAAATAGAGATCATAAAAATACATAGTTTATAAGTTTGGATGATGGTTAATCGAAGTACGGTTTGTAGAGTGCTTAGGAAACTTCCCAGTGCAGAGTAAATGCTATACATGTGCAATTTCTACTAAGATTGTCTTTGAGCCATTGGGTGATTTTTCAGTGTATTAACTCTGATCAAATACGGAAGTGCTAAAGAGCAAAGATCTTGCTGCCCAGTTACCCGTGTCAGAATCATGACTCTACCACTTAATAACTTGAGAAAGCAATTGGTGTCTCAGTTTCCTTATTTATAAATTGGTGCTGATGTTCAAACCCACCACTAAGGATTGGTAGAGAATATATATGTACAAGATGTCATTATTACTATTATCATTGTGTGACCTGGAGGAGAACGAAAGGACATTCAGGCTTTCTAATTCAAAAATCTGTGTAGCCTCCAGGGGGTGGGATGGGGAGGCTTATTTTCTCTATGACACTCTGATTCTGCAAATCTACTAGTGATGGTTTACTTCCAGAAAAGAGGGGGCTCAGGCAGGAGTATCAAATGCAAATGCATAAAGGGTGCAAAAAGTAAATGCACATGAGCAAAACTTATTAGAATTAAGAAAATAAGGAGTGATTCAAACTGGAATATTGGGAATGTGTGCATAGTCTAAAATATTTAAAATTGAGTATCAATGGATTCCTGAGCTGTATGAACCCAACCTCCTTCAGGAGCTGGATGAGGTCTACTGGCCACCAGTTTGCAGCCTCTGTTTATGACATCTGAGTATTATTTGTTTCTTGTTTTTAGATGTTTGCAAACGGCATTTCAGGAAACATTTTTTGGCCACTTCAAAAGCAGTATCTTACTTTCCAAAATTAGCAGCCATATTAAAAACCACCAGAATTAAATTATTCATTCTCATTGCAAAATACTTCATTCTTCCTGTGTAAAAGAAACTATGTTTATATACTATAAATTCATATATTATATATTTGAATCACTTAAATGTTGCATACTTAATATAAATATTAAATAATGCATTTAGTCAGTAACATGGGTCATTGAGATTAAATAAACTAATTATTATCTAAAAACATTGAGAAATAATTCTAGATATAGATTCATAACCACCTTCTCGAAGTTTCTAAATACTAGAGGAATGGAATTTTTTTTGTTTTTCATATTCCCAGATTAATAAAAACTAGGAACATTATCAGGTATCCTCTACCCTGGAGTTAATTTATAATCAGTTAATATTTTTGTCCTATACATATGTAGTTATTCAAAGGGTCTACCACTTCTCCTTTTACAAGGCAAGTTCCTCTAACAGGATATTTCCTAGTTTCAGGAATCGCATTCCACCTTCATGTTTGCCTTATCTAACCACCAGCTGTAGTTATGTCATTAATATTTGTCTTTAGATCAACTATCCTCTTTTTTTTTTTTGAGAAAGATTAACCCTCAGCTAACATCTGCTGCAAATCATCCTCTTTTTGCTGAGGAAGACTGGTCCTGAGCTAACGTCCATGCCCATCTTCCTCTACTTTATATGTGGGACACCTACCACAGCATGGCTTGCCAAGTGGTGCCTTGTCCACATCTGGGATCTGAACTGGCGAAGCCTAGGCCACCAAAGCAGAATGTGCAAACTTAACCTCTGTGCCACTGGGCTGGCCCCAGCTATCCTTTTTATACTTAAATTATTTATGAGGGCATTAAGCCCTAAGCCAAACACAGGTCTCTATATCTGCGTCTATTCCCCTTTGCACCAAGTTCAAGTCATTTGGTCTGGCTTTTGCCTCTTGGGATTCCAAGATAAGGTTGGCAATGCCCAGTTTCATGTAGCAGAGAACTGCTAGAGAGGAGTTCTCTAAAATTCTAAGTCCCTTTGTCATCCATAGGGCTGTGCTTCCCAGGCAAATGACGTTTTCAGTATTCACACCAATGTGAGCTCTCAGCATATCTATTTGCTACTGAACTTATCAGAACAAACACTTGCACACCTCTACTGGACCCCGTGTATTTAGAAAAGATATTAAGGAGATAGCGAGGGGTAGTATTCTTAATTGATATTGACAAATAAAAGAATTACTTAATTGACAAGAAGCTAATTAAGTGTTGGTAAGTTATTAATTTTGATGATGTCCAATTTATCTATTTGTGTTAATTTTGTCACCTGTGCTTTTGCTCTAAGAAAACATTAACCAACTCAAGGTCACAAACGTTTACTCCTATGTTTTCCTCTAAGAGTTTTATAGTTTTTCAAATCTTACATTTAGGTCTATTATCCACTTTGAATTAATTTTTTGTGAATGCTGTGAAATAGAGTTCAAACTTAATTCTTTAGTATTTGATTATCCAGTTGTTCCAGCACCATTATTAAAAACTCAATTGTCCCTCATTGAGTTGTATTGGCACTTTTATTAAAAATTCAATTGATCATAAATATAAGGGTTTATTTATGGCCTTTCAATGCTGTTCCATTGATCTGCATGTCTATCTTTATGCCAGCGTCACACTAACTTGGTTGCTATAGCTTTGTCGTCATTGTGAAGTTGGTAAGTGTGAATCCTCCACTTTGTTTTTTCAAGATTCTTTTGCCTATTCAGGTTCATTGTGTTTCTATATGAGTTTCAGGATCAGCTTATCCATTTCTACAAAAAAAAATAATAAAGCCAGCTGGGATTTTGATAGGGATTGCATTGAATATGCAGGCTAATTTGGGGACTATTGCCATCTTAACAGTATTAACTATTCTGATCCATAAACATGGGCAACTTTCCATTTGTTATGCCTTTGAAGATTTTGTCTGATAAGTCTAACATGTGGCCCACTTCATAAGTCCTCATTTTTTCCTATGTGTGGATCACACTTTCCTGTTTCTTTGTGTGTCTCATAATTTTTTATCAAAAACTGAACTTTTTAGATAATATATTTAGCAACTCTGGCTCATAATCCCTTATGCTCCCTCTTCCGCAGGATTTGATGTTGATGTTGCTGTCTTCCTGGTCATTTATTTGTTTGGTGACATGGCTGAAGTAACTCTGAAATCTATTTCCCCACAATGTGGAGCCTCTGATGCACTTTTCTTGTTTTACTGTTTTAGCTCTAAAACAGCATATGCCATTTATTGGTCAAAAATTGTTGTGCTTAAACCCCTTTAACCAGTTAGATTTTGCCCCTTTACCATTGGATGTGTGATAGCTGCTATCACAGTTCAAGATTACTTTTTTGCTCTCTCTCTCTCTGTTTTCAGCCGGGGACTAGTAGATTGGATTTTCCTTGTCTGATTACTCTTGAGAGGACTCCGTCTTGGTCATTCACACAGAATCCCAGACTGTAGGGATGTGTGAGTTTTTATTTTTAAGTCAGGCTCCCTAGGCGTTGCCCCTATGTCAGAGCATCATATTGTCCAGCCAGTGATTGGTCAATGTTGTGTGTCAGCCTCTAGTGCCAGTGAATTTTCCACCCCTTGCTTTTGGATCTGTGTGTGGCTCAGGAATGTTTTCATGTCTGCTCATATGCTCTGATGTCTCCTACGTAGGTACAGCCCAGTGAACATACACAGCCTTTCCAAACCCCAGTGTTGGCTCTGATCCTAAGAGGATTCTTCTTGTCTTTCTCTTTCCCTATCTCTTAAACTTCTGATTGCTCTGTTCAGCTTGTTGTTATTAGCATCACAGAGTTATGAGTGCCCTTTTCCCCAGGCTGCCATTTCGTTTCCAGTATGAAATTGATTATAAATATCTTTGTGTTGAGCTTTATGTTAAGGTAAACCTAGATGTCTCCCAGACTCTTCAAACTAAACATGTTTACACATATTTACATTTCCACTTAGTCTTCTGTTAATCCTGCTAACTCCCTCTTTTTAGATAGGTTGATACACAATCTAACATAATATCTGTTTCCGAGAGCTTTATCAGCAACATATTTATTGTAAGTCTCACACTCATAAGTATATGAGTATCCCCATAAGTCTGTTAACTCACCAAAAGCAAGAATTAAGTCTTTTTCAATTTAAACAAAAGAGATTTAACTAGAGGAAGAATATAGGCAACAGCATCAGATTAGATAAACACGCAAAAAAATTGCAATGCATAATACTTTAAAACTTTCATCTTTATGTAATCTATTTCTTTATACCTACTTATCTATATCTCGAAAGAGAGAGAAGGAGGTAAACAAAGAAAGAGATATTTAATAAATGAGTAAACTTGTATTTGTATATCCTGGCATTTAGTTGGTGCTCATAACATTTGTTAAACTGAGCCCTTCTTGGGCACCTAGAATACACATATTTTAGCTCTTACTAATTTGTTGTGATTATTTACAAAAGAACTCTGATTTATTTGACTATAAGCTATTGAAGGACTTGTTTTATTTGTCTTGGTATACCTGGGCCCCTAGCAAATTACTGACGTTCATAGTGATATAATGCATGTTGCTAAATAAATGAATGAGTGAAGGAATGAATGCATTACCTGTGATTACTACTTATTCAATGTTTTTATTTCCCATAATATACTTAGTATTTTTATTAAAAATACTTTAACGATGACATTCAGAAATTATCAATATCGCATTCTGACAGACAATTATCACAAACTGGATTGTGGTATACATTTTTTTTCCCCATTGGGCAATAGTAGTAAAGTACATGCCTACTGGCAGGATAAGAATCACAGAATATTCCTTGTCAATGACAAAGTATTTAGTTAGATAGCTAATGGACTGTCTAGAGCATGTTTTCTTTCTTTTTTTTAATTAATTAATTAATTTATTGATTTTTGAGGAAGATTAGCCCTGAGCTAAGATCTGCCACCAATCCTCCTCTTTTTTGCTGAGGAAGACTGGCCCTGAGCTAACATCTGTGCCCATCTTCCTCTACTTTATATGTGGGACGCCTACCACAGCATGGCTTACCCCATGGTGCCATGACCCCACCTCGGATCCGAACTGGAGAACCCTGGGCCACCAAAGCGGAACGTGAGAACTTATTCACTGCGCCACCAGGCTGGCCCCTTTCTTTATTTTTAAAGAGTTAGCTCCCCCACAAAATAAAAATAAAATCCTGAAGATTTAACTTTACTGGAGATCATGTATTTCAGAAAGTATATTTTCTAACTCATATGCAGCCTGATTTATTCTTAATCCTTTAGCCAACTCCTGATATTTGCTTTTTCCAAATGCTATTTTTTTCTCTTCAATCTCTCTAGAGAGTTAACTTTTCTTAAAAACCTGAATTTAAGTATGAAAAGTAGAAACTAATACAATTTCATACTTTCAAATGTGTAAAATTTTAAAAGCATTTGATAGAAGACACTTTTGTCTGTCACTTGCTGTTTAAATATCTTGATAAAAGCTTTCAGTCATAGGTGTATATAAAAAATAATAGTTAACTTTAATAATGAATATTCTAAAGAGTTTTGCTTAGGGTTTTTCATTCCAAATTTTGCAAGCGTATAAAAATTGAAATATGACAATGAAAAAATTCACCATATGATCAATTATGACAATTTGAACTAAAATTATTAGGAATAATTTTATATAGGGAATAATAGGTGTGTATTCTTACCTTGAATTTAATATCAGTAAGCATTATCTTGGTATATCCTTAAAATTTCACAACTGAACTTTTTGAAGACATTTCCAATGCATATTTTATATTGAAACATAGAAAATTGATTAAAGCATTATTATTTCTATCACTGATGCATAATGCTAAAGGATGCAAATATGTGTGCCACGTTGAACTGACATGAAGAACACCACAGTTTTAGCAAAAGTGACAGATTGGATGTACTTGGAAATATGTGGCCAGAGGAACAGATTTCCTGTCTACATAAGTAATAAAAGAAAGTCACAGGTATATTCTGGAAATACAGGCCATTGATTGCATTTTCTAGAAATATCCACCCAATATCTATCAGTAATTAGAAACAGCATACAAATACAACAAAGAAGAAATTGAACAAAATGTGATTTCCACAATACTTTAATGTGGTGAAGAAGAGATATATTTTTTATTTTAATACATTTCTGGGTTTTTTTTGTAAAATTACAAAGAATCGGACTTCCAATTTATTGCCTCATGTGTTTATTATTCATTTTCACTCCTTCCAGGCCTAGAGAGGATTAATTGTAGACAATATGCAAAAATTTGCATGGGTCAACTCAGTTGGTGAGACAATAATGCTGATGAAGCTACTATAGTACAGAGAATCCAAAACCTCAGGCAGAATTGCAATAGCTAAAGTTTCGTGTGTTTGATTCTGCCCTAAGTACTTTGCATGAGTAATTCATGTAACAGTGACAACAAACGTACTAGCTAGGTATTAGTATCAACATTTTAGAAATGAAGAAACTGAGGCATGCCAGATTTACATAAATTATCAATATTGTAATTCATGTAATTGTCTTAATATCCCATGCTTTTAATCATGACACTATATTCATGTTTAAATTATTTGAAGCTCTGCCGTTATTAAACCATGAAACCAATGATATCCCTTTAAATGTTTAAAACATATTCTAAGTTGCTTAGAGTTCAGTCTTTCCTTCCCAGTTAGAAGAAGCATAAATAGATTAGGGGAGATATATGTAAACCTTAGCCATAGTTATGTTTAAATGCACTAACTTTGATCATATCAAATTCAAATCCCTACCCTTGGCATCCTATAGGCAATTTTTGAGATTTAAGGAATGCATCCAAAATTGTATTGTTGGTTGAAAACAGTATCTTAAGTAAAAGTATCTCCCCAATATGCCTAAAACCAACTCAACATCAAGATCATTCTTTTTACGATCTCAAGCTTGATCACGAAAATACATAAGAAGTTTGGTAGACAAAGTTCTGCTTGAAATTATTCCTAAAGTTTGCTCCTTAGATTTTCAATTCTCTTTTCTGTCCTTATTTTTTTTTTTTTTGGCATTTCTGATAAAGAAGTACCTGAATGCTGCTGTACATGCAGACCAAATAGTATGAAATCAATTTATATTTAAAAATTATTCAAAAAGATGAAATTGTAAGCCACATAGCTTCCTTTTTCAGTCTCCTGAGAGACAAGTTTTAAAATATTGCAAATGTATTTTTTGTACATTTATAGAGGTGATCCTGGAATGGACATTAGACTGTAGCACTGCTAATAGCAATGCATGCTTTTCAAGGGCTCAGAAGAGTGCTGTTTGGCCATTTACACAGTAGAAATGAACAAATACCCTTTTATTGTATAATGTTTCAGGAAATGTTATCTACTGTCTACACACACACACATGCACACACACACACATATATGTATATACATCTGTCAATGTTAAATGTTGGACTAATATAAAATAGTTTTAATTAGGTAGTGACTCAGGTATTAGTCACTGCAGATAATAACAGAAAAGTAGCAAGGGTAGACTCTGAAAATTGGCTATCGTTATAAAGCACCATAGATTATTTATAGCAATTGTTCAATCACAATATTTTCACTTTTTTTACCCAAATTCCATGGCACTCTCCTCTAGGACGAAGCTATGGGGAACACGTGGCTTGTCATAACCTTCGCTTCACTTATACTTAAATATATCATATACATATACACACACATCCATACATATACCTAGTTGGAAAGACTATTTGGCTCAGAAATTTGCAAGAATTATGTGGGGAAAACTCTCTCTCTACAAAAAGAGTGATATCATCTGTGTCGTTAGAGAATGCTTTTAGCATCTTATTCGGATAAATTCCAAAACAAGTTAATACATTGCTTTTAAAGTAAGCTCTTATAACTCTCAATCTCTTTAATATTTTTCCAATTACACCTTGCTCAATTTTTAGCTGTGACAACGATGAGTCACCAAATAAATGAGGAACTCATGCTGGTGGGGAAAAAAAAGATTGTTTGCATTATGTCTGTTATGGAATCTGCAATGGCTTAGAATTGCATTTTGTCAACAGACTTGGAAGGCAGAGAAATATCCATCAGTTCTATCTTATGGACATCCCTGAGGCAAGTGAGAGGCATTAGAGGATGATCTAAATATTTGTGACATCATTTCGTTTACGAAAAGGTAGCAACAGATATTTATTCCAGGGTCATTATAACTCATCTTAATACTAAAAAAAAAAAAACAAAAATAGAGAATTTTGAAATCCTCCAGTGTGGTAATAAGAGATCTCAACATATGATAAAGTGTCTGTGAAAAGAACATGCATATGAGTCCATATGGAGTAGGAGGAGTATGTAAACTGGTTAAGCAAATGGGCTCTGGAACTCCAAATTCTGGTTTTGAATCCTGGTTCTGCCATATTACAGCTGTGTAGCCCGATTAAAGTACCTTTCTAACTAAGTAAGAATTATATTATTACCCATCCTATAGACTGGCTTTAAGGATTCAGTAAGCAATTAGAACAATGTCTAGTGCATTAAAATCATTAGCTATTATTATTCATAGTCATATGTGTATATATTTCAGAAAAATCTTGATTCCATGAGAATAGAAAAGAAAGATATAAGAAAATCTGTCATCAAAGAACAGAACATTTCCAGGTATGTAAACCTGTTTAGGGTTCAAATCATTAGCCAAAAATATCGTATAATTCCATATCTTGGACAGTCTACATATGTAACTATCTATCACACTGCATCACAAAAGAAATTGCCTTAATTCTGTAGAAAGAAGATAAGAATTGTAACTGAGATGTACTCTCTTAGAGATACCAATTCTTAATCCTGCCAAATTCCTCTGCTGTTGAATCTCATCACAGTAAAAAAAGAAAAATAGAGTATCTTGTTTTATAAAGTCATGAAGTATAGAAACTGCAGAACCAACAGAATGACAGAGTTAGAAATTTTAAGTGTTTGTTCTCATCTCACCTCATCATTATCTTTGTCTTTCAGAATAAATTAATTTTGTGCATTTTTTCCTTCTCATTATGATGCCTGTCACAGGAGAGAACAATCCGACTTATAATAATACACAAAGGAGTTGAACAATACGGTAGTGTGCTCCATAACTTTTATATATTTTAAGTCTACACTTGTTTTTCTTGCAACTTCATTATGCCTGTCACGTTAATAAAGCTGTAAATATAAACTGAGACATGAGATACCATTGCAGAGACATATCTTTTCTATTTTTCTTATCTTCTTAGCTCCCATTAGGGCTGAAAGTATCACAAATGAAGTGTCTGCAAGGATCATATAAGTGTATTAATTGTAGAATATAATGCATTATGTGGGTGAAACAGAACCAATTTTATATATTAATATGCAGTGTGAATATCAAAATAAAACTTGAAGTAAAGAGAAATATAATTATAATCTAAGAAGAATCTTCCATCTTAGAGTGTAAAGAAATGTTAAAGATTGTTTTGTAAATTCTTAAGAAGCAGAGCAAACTTTTCATATGACGTGTTTTGCAAGAGACTATAGGAATTACAGGAGAAAAAACAAATTCAAATTTCTTAAATATAGTTAAGGAATTTTCAGTTTACTTAGCATAGTTCAGTAGTTGTAGAAATACCAGACGTATATCACATTTGGTCTAACATTCTCTCTCCAGTAGACCATTGTAATAAACTATGTTGTTATGTACATTCTAAATTAGTATTTCAGATGATTTGCATGTACTCCATAATGTGAAAATGCAGGATAATGAAATCTATTAATTTTTTAAATTAATGCTGGAGATTCAAGTAGCTTAAATTAACACTTTGATAAATTGCAACAATCTAGATATCCATGCCAGAAACAAAGGTGATTAAATCAAAGTAAAAGAAAAAATAATTGGCACTTATACACAAACATCTTAAATACTTCAAAAGTTCAAGATTATACAAAGAAGACAGATGTATGTGATGTATTTTCATGATTAGATGCAGTTTCAGTGACGTTTGACTAATGAGAAAATCTGTCCAGTGATCATCTCAATTCCACATTTCAAGATGAACTCTGAGTCACCAGTTTCCAGAGTGAGTCTAGCATAGCTTGTCTCATTATAAAACTTTCTATTCTTTGAGCAATATGAGTAGATAATTCTATCAATAAATAATAAATGAAATGGTATGATTAAAGTGAGCTACCACCTTATATATCACTTCCAGATTAAAGGCAAAGTTTCAAAAGAATTTTTAAAAGATTGAAATATTATATAAAATGTCTCTGATAGTTCCAATTTATTTTATGAGAAATAATAAGCGCATTAGAGTTCCAAGGGGGAAATAGTGAACATATCATATTACTTTCAAAAATTAGTTCATGTTGACCTCCTCATGTTGTTTCATTTGTGGCTCCAACACATTCTTTTCCATTTACTTTTTGATTTACATACAGTATGCATATCGTATTTTCAAGTTACCGTATTTCTACGTTACCATCTCAGGATTTAACAAAAAGTTATTTGCTTTTTTCTTGTAGATTTGGATTATATTGTTTTTTTCTGAATTTCTTCTTGAACTTTTCAGAACACTACTTCTTGAATATGTAACAGCTATACAGACATAAAACATTTGTTATCTCTTCTTTGAACATGTAACAAATATTTATTAAGTACCAGTGCATTCTGTAGTTGATATTGAAACTACTTCATTTAAAGGGATGTAATTTAGATATTTACAAATGAGCTTCTGAAATCCAGTTTCTATTGACATAGCCCTAAATTCATAAAATATCTTAAATGACTTTTCACATTTAGTGTCTAAAGATAGATATTGGAATTAAAGAGAAAGAAGATTAGATGGATAGATAGATAGATAGATAGACAGATAGATAGATAGATGATAGGTAGAAATAAATACATGGATAAATAGAGTGGGGGGGAGAGAGAGAGAGATAATAAATAAGTAGAAACAAATAGATGGATAAATAGGAAGACGATATAGAAAGATATTGACATACATATATAGATATGTAAATACATAAAAGTCATCTTTATTCTAATAATTACTTATTTCCTTACTTATAGAGGGATAGAAATGACAAACAGTTTACAGATTGATTTTTTGTGGTAAAAAAAGTTTACCAATCTTGTTTTGGTTCAATATTATGTCCTGTGTACTCATATTTATATTCATAACTCCAAAAATATTATCAAAATGTATGCTTTTTATGCCTGTATGCACAAGATAGTAAATATACTATAAGGAGAGCAAAACAAAATAGTATTATAGATTCTATTAGAAATGCACACAAATAAAAATTTTAAACAAACTCTTTATTAAAATATAACATACAGACAGACAAATGCATACATCATAAGAGTACAGCCTGATGGATTTTCACAAGGTAAATATACCCATGTAAACAACAGCAGAACATTACTGGCATCCCAGGAACATTCTGTTTCCCAAGCTCCCCCATCCCATGCCTACGTCCTATCTTTAACCTGCCTTTTTGCTGGAAAACTTCATCCTGACTCTTAAGACCATAGGTAAGATTAGCTTGTTTTATAATTTGTATAAAGGGATTTATACAGAACACAATCTTTTGTGCCTGACTTCTTTTGCTGAATACCGTATTTGACAGATTCATTCGTGATGTGTATTTTCACTGCTGTGATAGTTTTACAAAGGAATTACCCCACAGCATATGAATCCAGTTGCTCCACAACCTCATCCAAACTTGGTACTTTCTTTTCATTTTAGGTATTCGATTGGGTGTGGATTAATGTCTAATTGTGAAGTGAATGTGAATTTCTGGTGACTAATGATATTGAGCCCTTTTTCTATGTTTATTGGCTGGTTGCATCTGCTCCTTTTTATAATATCTTTTCCAGACTTTTCCCATATTTTCACTTTTTTCTTTTTCTTTTCCTTTTAACCATGGATTTGCAAAACTTCTTTATGTTTTCTGCATTTTCTTTATTGGATATACAAAATAGAAATACATGATCTCACCTTACATTCAAAATTTCTACACTCTTAATGGCATCTTTTAATATACAAAAGTTCTTGATTATTTTCTAGTCCAAATTTGCAGATTTTCTTTATATATTGCTTTTGTTGTTGTTCTTTTTACAAAATCTATGCCTATACCAATTGTCGGTGTCAAGATCCAATGTACACACCAGGATAGATGCGGAGAGGGCTGATGGCCACTCTGAGTTTATTATAACCAGCGTTTCAATATATACACAGCTTACAGCTGTTAAACATACACAGGTGTTCTGGACAAAGTAATTAGCGAATGCCAAGAATTCTTAGTGATTTCTCAAGGAGCCCTCTCTTGGCCTCTGTTTTGATATTATCATGTTATTGCTGTGCTCGTATATTTTATCTCGGAGCATGCAAGGCCTCCTAGGCAGCGGCCCCTCCTGCTCCTGATATCATGTGTCCATCTGTGCCCCTAGGCAACCACTGCCAGGTTTAGGTTGCCTCCCTCTGGAGAGCTTACCTGTCTTTGGCTAACTGGCCTTCTCACCTCCGGGTCACAGTTTGTTGGCAAGCCTTTTCTAGTGATCATTAACCCTTCCTGCGTCAGGGGCGGTTACACCAATTTGCCGTGATAATCTCCCATGTTTTCTACTGAGTCATATCCTGTTTCTCTTTCATATGCAGATCTAACACTTATTGGAAATTCATTTTTGATCCTATATTGCTTTCATTTAGCCAGTTTCATTTATTAAATAGACTCTCATTTCTCCACTGCACACCATGGTTTTACCTGGTCGTATATCAGATGACTGCATTTGAGTGAGACTGCTTCTAGATTCTCCATTCTGTTCTGTTGACCTACTTGTCTTTCTGTGAGCTGACACTACGCTGTCTTGATTACCACAGCTTTACTAGAACTATTGGTCTATCTGGCAGTGCATGTGCTCCAGCTTCATTCTTTTACTTCAAGATTCCCTCGCCAAATCTTGGCCATTTGCATTTTTGTGGAATTTTAGAACCAGATTGTCAATTTAAAAATTTTAAAAATCTTTCTGATATTCAATTGGGTTTGCAATGAATCTAGAGATAATTTTAGGAGAATTAATATTTTTGGCAAATTTTGTCTTCCAATTATGAACATGTTACATTCCTCCATTTATTTAGATCTTCTATAAGTTATCTCAGGAAGAATTTTTGGGTTATTGAGTATGGAAATCTGGCACTGCTCTTTTTAGATATATTCATGGGTACTTGATATATCTTAGTATTAATGTAAATTGTGTTGTTAATTTCCACTTCAATTTGTTGCTTATAGAAATACAATTTATATTTCTCTATTAATCTTGCATCGGCAACCTTGTTGAATCCACTCAACATTAATTTTCTTTAGATTATTTGTATATTTTCCATACAAAATCATACTTCATAAAAATGACTATTTCATGTATTTCTTTTGATTATGAATGTCTTTCACTGAATCTACTTGCCTTAAAGCACTTTCTAAGACTTATGTACAATGTTCTTTATAAAACTAAGGATGCTCCTTCTTTAGCACTTTTCTAAGAACTTATTTTTCTTAAGCATGGATAGAGTTAAATATATTTCCTTCCTTTATAAAGATTGTTATGAATTTTCTCTTCATGTTCTCTTAATGCAATGACTAACAGTGACTTTTTGAATGGTCAAACAAACTTGCATTACTAGAATAAATTTATTTTGGTCACTAATTTACACTAATTTCTTTACACTCTGTTTATTATAAGACCTGTAAAAATCTTCCAAATACCAATTTTTCTATCCCTCATATTGTTAACCTATGACCATTCTCTTTTTTTCCTTTATGAGGTGTTATTAATACTATTGGCTTTTAAAAGATACAGCTTCTGGCAATGTCAAATTTCTTGATTGTATGATTCTTTTTTTCTATGTTTATGCTTTTTTCTGTAATTTGTTTTCATTTTACTTTCTTTGGATTTAATTATTTATTATTGTAGCAAGTTATTGAGATAGATAATTAGGTCATTAGTTTTTGAAATATAGTATAAATCTGATTCTAATCTTGCCTTTTGTTACATATTACAGGTTTTGATGTGTTGAATTTTCTTTGTCATTCCTCTCAACATATCTTTCAATTCGCATCATGATTCCTTCTCTTTGACATCGATTATTTACATGAATATTGTATACATTTTCAAATATTTGGGGACAATTCTATTTGTTTTAATTGACTTCTTACTTTTAATGTGGTCAGGAAACCTATTCTGAATGATTTCAACATGTCTTGAAACTTTGTCAAGATGTATCTTTTATCTCACAATTTAGTGTATTTTGGAAGCTGTTCTATATGCATTTGGAAAAGTGTATTTGGAAGATTTTGAATAAAGAGTTCAATATATGTCAAGTAGGTCTAATTGCTAACATATTATTCAAATTTTTTATATATAATTATTATTAGGAGAATACACATTTAAAATTATATTCCTGCCTCTTATCAATGTGAAATACTTCTCTATAAACCTAGTAATTCTTTTTTCTTTAATTTACTTTATGTGATCTTACTATCGCTTCACTTGCTTTCTTTGGTTGAGTGTTTTTCCATCCTTTTCAAACTTTCTGTGTTCTTAAGACATGTCTTTATAAGCAGTATATTGCTGGGTTTTTATCCTTTTTTCCAGTTTGACAACCTTAGTCTTTCATATGGAGTATCAAATCAATTGACATTTAACATGATTATAATATATATGATTTTATATGTATCATCTTTCTCTTTAATCCACCTTTTAATATTCTCTTACCTTCTATTTTCTTCTTTTGATTAATTAAATTTTATTCCATATATCTATCCATTAACTGCTAGGTATACATTCACTTATTATTCTTTTAATAAATACTCAAGAGATTAAAAAATGCAGCCTTAAATCTAATAGAATTTTATTTTTACCTTTTCCCTATTAACAGTAGAATTTTAGAAAGTGTTAACGCCTCCATATACTAGTCTCACTTTTGACATTATTTCTCTCATGCCTTTTAAATTATTCTTGACTTTTATACTACTAATTTTATAGTTAATAACCACACATATATACAACGTATTGATTTTATCCTTTGTTCTGCTTTCTTTTCTAATTTTCATATTTCCGTGTAGGATTATTTTCCTGCAGTTTGACAAAGCTTGAACAAATAACTCCCATATATCCTTCACCCATATTCCTTATAAGGTAATATATTACCATATTTGATTTATTCTTTTATTTCTTTTTATATTCCCCCAAACAATTTGAAAAGAAATTATAGACATGAAAGACTCTTACTACTAAATAGTTCTGTACTATGTTTTTCTTTAAAAATGAGGTGGGAGGCATTTTTCTTACATCATTAAGATTTCACCAATTGTCCAAGTATTATTTGGAGCTAAAGAAAATTGCAGATCACGGCTTTTTTAGTCTCTTTTAATCTGGAGAAGTTCTTCAGTCCCTGTTTTTTACAATATTTATCTTTTTGTACACTACAGACCAGTTATATTGTAGAATGCCCCTTAATTTGTGTTCTCCTCTTTCCTCAATTTTAGAGTCAGGTCATGCATGTGTCACAGTCATGCCACAGAAGTGCTGTGTGAGTTCAGTTTATCACATGCCCTACATATCAGCATATATCTCTGTCTGTCTCTGTCTGTCTGTCTCTTTCTCTCTGTATATGCATATGCACATATACCCATATATGTATATATTTGTGTATATATTTAAGAAATATGTGCATATGCACACAATGTACACGTATAAGAATTTCTATAGTGGCATTGTTGGTACTATCCAAGAATTGGAAACAGTTCTTATAAACAGTAGAATAAAGAGCTGTATAGGAAAGCACTGACAATTCTATTACAATAAATAAACAAGCTGCAGCTACATTCCTTTCTGCAACAACATGAGTTTCTAAAATATAATGTTGAAATATGGAAGCAAAAGACAAAAGCATACATTCAGACTTATTCCCATGTTTGTATTTTTTGCATAACAAAATTAAACTTTGTAATGGATTTGTGTATAGGTAGAAAAGCAAGTAACTCAACGAAATAGTTGTCATGAAAATCAGGACAAAAGTAACCACAATGAGAAGAGGGAAGATTGTGACACAGGGAACATCTGTTCGCTGCCAAAATTCCATTTCCTTTCCTGGGTAATGGCTACATGGATGCTCACATATATATTAACAAATATATGAATATTTGTTCAGTTGTACATATTTATTTTATGTACATTTGTCATGGTGCTTTATATTTCATAATAAAAAGTAAAAGTTTGAAGAAGCCACTGAATAATTTTCAAATTTTTATGAAAAACTGAAAATGTGAAAATATGTAAAAATTATTTTTATTTTAGCAGTTAGAAAGGAAATTTGGCTTAAAATATAGTATAAGAAGAGAGGAACTAATTCCCATATTTGGTACAGAATTAAAGTATCTCTACCTTAATAGTTCTGTATCTAAAGCAAAGTAATTATAATAACAGCATTATTTTATTTTCCTTGATAAAAACACAATAATAAATGATAACTGATTAATGTTATATCAATTTTGGTGGGTTAGATATAAATAATCATACCAATCTTCACCACTTGTGCTTCTCTTTTTCTTTATCTCTTTGTCATATTCTCCTCAATGTTTCTCAAGTAAAACTAGCAGCTTGAAAAATATAAAGAATAAAATGATCAAAAGATGATACATCCCACAGTTCCAATTAAAAAATTACCCTACAGAGAAAAATGCTAATTGCACATATGAGAGAAGCAAAATATGACAGCAGTTCTCTGACTTTATACCCTTAGTTACAGTTTCAACAAATCCTAATTAATCTCTAATTATCGTTTAGGTCAGGGAAGTGACCCAAGGCTCTGAACTAGTCAATTTAATCCCTCATAGAGCTAAACACTTTATACGGAAAGATAGCTGTCATATGATGAATCAGACCCAATGTGTGAGAAATCTCTTTCAGTGAGTGTATCACAAGAAAGACATTATTACCACAATTTTGAAACCACTAAATACATTTCGCATAGTCTTTTTCACTCTCTCATTCACTCGAGGTAGAAGCTATTTCTAAATGTTTGGTAGTGATTCAAGAACAAAGGTAAGATTATCCCTATTTTACAATCATCAGTTGACATCAGGAAACAGACACTTTGTAATAACATATTGTTAGATAAATTAATTAGCAAAGTAATAAATTAGAAAAAATACAATATTCACTAAATTTTCCAGGATCCAATTTTCTAGATCTAAATTCCAATCCAAGCTATTTATGTGGAAACTCCAATGAAATTAATGATAGTAACAGATGAGTGTGTGATGGGAGAATTTAGCCTCTCATCTCTTCAAACACTGTACTTCTACAGGAAGCTTCTAACAATTCAAATGAAGCTCATTAACTAATTAGAGTACAGAAATTGAACAAAGCCCTTGATCCCCTTTGGTTGAACTCATAAGTTATTTTTCTTCCTAAAACTGCTTTATCGATGTAAGTTATTATCTCAAATGCAACATCAGTAAAGTCTTTACACTAGACAAAAATACGAGTAGGAAAAATTCCCCTGAAAGATGCCATGGAGTGTGGTTTTATTATACCTTATTTTTACACTCAGCACTTTTTTATTTTTTTTTGCTGAGAAAGATGGGTCCTGAGCTAACATCTGTTGCTAATCTTCTTTGTGCTTGAGGAAGGTGGTCCTTTAGCTAACATCTGTGCCAATCTTTCTCTATTTTGTACATGGGACGCCGCCACAGCAAGGCTTGGTGAGCAGTGCACAGGTCTGCACTGGGGATCCAAGCCCTCAAACCCCAGGCACCCAAAGTGGAGCATGTGACCTTAACCACTATACCACCAGGCCAACCCCAATCAGGGCTTTTTTAGTGACATTTATTCTAGGCTCTATTTTTACCTTGTACACGTAAAAACAATGATGCCTTTTCCAGTTTAGCATACCTGTTGATGACTTTACAATCACGAATCGACAACATTGGTGGAGGTGACACAAATTATATTAACACTGTTGTACCATTATCTTTATGTTTGTAACTTGACTGATTTGGGTATTTCCATTTTATTACACAGCCTGAAGAGTCAGATTCTCAGAAACTGAACAAAAGTCTCTGAATCTCTGCTTTCTCTCTTTTTAGGTAGGTAAGGAGGGTCTTAACATCCTTATCTCTAATTGGAATGTGATTTCTGAGTTCTTTTGTGGCTTAATTAGACTAGCTTTTTGTGTTTATCAAAAGGGGTGATTAGGCTCATGTGTGGTGATGGACTATAGTTTTTGGGTGGTGAACATGATGTAATCTACACAGAATTCGAACTATATTACGATGTACATCTGAAAGCTATATAATGTTATAATCCAATATTATTGCAATAAAAAATTAATTAATTAATTAATTTAAAAATTAAAAAAATCAATATGAGAATGTTTGATGACTGTCAGTGGTATCTGAGAGATTCAAAAAAGCAGTCATAGGGCGCCGACCTGGTGGTGTAGCAGTCAAGTTTGCACTGGGTTCGTTGGTTCAGATCCCGTGCACAGACCTATGCACCACTTATCAAGCCATGCTGTGGCAGGCATCCCACATATAAAGTGGAGGAAGATGGGCACAGATGTTAGCTCAGGGCCAGTCTTCCTCAGAAAAACGAGGAAGATTTGTGGCAGATGTTATTTCAGGGCTAGTCTTCCTCAAAAAAAAAAAGTCATATTTATCACTATTCCAATTACTTTTATTGCAAGCAAATTACTTTTATTTTAAAGGCATTTTGGATCAGACACTAGGCTACATTCTGCTAGCTGCCAGAGATACATATCAAACGTGCCTTAAGATTCTAATGAACATCAAAATTCCTGGCAGAAATCTAGCACTTGAACCATTCTACTTACTATATTACTGGAGCTCAATTGGGAGAGTGAACATAATTGAAAAGATGGAAATTTGATTCAAATTTTGTTCAAATTTTCTTGTCAACTCATGGATGCTTCTGCAGTTACTATTAAGGGAGACTAAAAGAGACAGTGTATATCTTCATCCATTATTCCTAACTCGAGTAGATATTCATTGTTATCGCAACTGAAAGAATTTGTTTTTATAAAGATGGCAAAATTTAAATATTACTTTTCCAAACATAAAAGTTGACTTTTAAGATATAATTTATTTTTCCTTCACATCAGTATAACACAAGCATGAACCAATAAATCATATGTTTAATTTGTATAAAAGTAGAGCACAGGATGATAAAATAAATGGAGTAAAACAAAAAAGTTATAGTTCTCCAATTCGACATCTTACTTTTAATAGCTGCATAGAGGAAGTAATTTAAAAGATGAACAAAATGATCTATTAAAAAGTATAATATCTAAAGTAACAAAAGTAGATATCAGATTAACTTTTTGCCCATAGTATAAACAAACTATGATATACCCATTTATTGACTATAGTGAAACATTTTAAAATCAAAATTGTGATAACTAAAAAAGAAAATAAGTAGGGGACCAGCCCCATGGCCTAGAGGTTAAGTTTGGTGCACTCTGCTTCAGTGGCCCTGGTTCAGTTCCCAGGCACGGACCAACACCACTCATCAGCAGCCTGGGACACTGTGGCGGCGTCCCACATACAAAATAGTGGAAGATTGGCACAGACGTTAGTTCAGGGGGAATTTTCCTCAAGAAAAAAGAGGAAAATTGGCAACAGATGATAGCTCAGGGACAATCTTCCTCAGCCACAAAAAAGAAGCAATTCTAAATGTAGTTAAAAATAAAGTCAGTTATATTCTGTGTGTACATATTTAATATAGCTGGAAACAGAAAGCTGCTTAAATTAATTACAATTAGAGAGGTTTGGGGTAATGGTTATAGCAAAAATTCTCAAGGAATTCAGTGCAAGCTAAATAGGCAAGTCTGAGGAATGGCAAGAACCAGAAGACTCTAAGGCAAACAAGAGCCGTGCAGAGATTGTTTTCACCCTAACGTTCCATAAGTTACTTCACATACCTGTTTCTTTCTGTCTTATTCTCAAATGACATAGCCTATTTGAGTCCTAATTAAAGATTCAATGGGGACAAATTGTTTTACCTGGCTCACCTAGTATTGCCAGGGCAGTAGGAACTGGTGAGTTTCTAGCTGGTACTCGGACATATCAACAGGATGAGTACTCTGTGGCTGGGCGGTTAGGGGCAAGGGCAGGTGGTCACTGCCCATTCTTCAGGAGCTCTGAGTTTAAGAGGTTCTCTGAAAAAGGTAAATGGCAAGAAAAAACAGGATGTATTCTAAATCAACGTTTTATAAAATACCCAAAAGGGGAAATGGTGAAGACAGTTCAGAGCTTGGGTAATGGGCATCATTTGAACATACAAATTTCTGTTAATATTCTACTACTCTTTAAAAAATTATTTTATTGTCATTCTTTTCTGTTTTAACACCCTCTGGCGTCTTTCTCATAGAATACATTTTAATTAATGAATATTCTCCTATGTCTGAAAAATTTTGCTAATACTTTTTGCATTATAAGAGCTCTCATTCATTCAGTAACCTTAGATCCTTGCTACAAACACATAGATTCCATATTAGGAAATTTTATTGATCACTTAAAGTCCTTAATACCAAAGGAACCAAGAAGTTTTCTAGTCCATGGTTTACGCATTACTCTAGCCTTACTCAAAGTTTTGTTGTTTGTTTCTTTTTCCGAAACCTTTTAATAGACGTCTCCTAGTTCTGTGGTGAATAAACCAGAAATTATAACTGTGGAATTATTAACACTCCCTGGGCTCAAAAACCAAGGGAAAGAGAAAGCTAACCAGAATTCTGATAAGGAGACTGATAAGATAGCCCTCTTCAGAGAAGTGGTGCCATTTGCTCATAGGATACATACAGATGGATGTGAATTTACAGGAAGAAACCAGGTAAACTGATCCTCTGAACTTACTCTTGTCCCTTCCTCCAGTTTCCTGCTAGGCGTCTCCATTGGTCAAAGGCAGCTGTAAGCTCAACCACGCGGAGACCCACAAATATAGTCAATCATGTGGATTTCTTGGGCTCTTTGAAATTGGCGAATATAATTTCCATACCATTATAAGTTTTCTGATGGCATAGCTATTCTATTTAAAGAATCCTTCTGTAACGTGTATGTTGCATTTCACATGCACGAACATTTTTGTCATCCATTTCATTTCGTTATAAAATTTTATTCTGTCTCCAATTCAATAGCAGTTTTCATCTTAGCATTCCTCGTTTGCTTATTTGTAACTTCTTTTTCTGAGAGTGAGAAATCTAGTTATCACTATCTGTATTTATTTATTAATTATACATGTGTTAAAAGATAGACTGAAACATATTAAAAATTCGAAGAGTTTATTTGAGCAAAACATCAATTTGAATTGGGGAGTGCCAAACCTAAAGCTATTAAGAGCACAAAGGACAGGAGCCAGGGAGAGACTTTTATAGAGAAAAGGCAGAAGCAAAATAAGGAAATTATTGGTTGGTTATAGCTTAAAGTCTAGTTGGCTGTTTGTGATTGGTCATCCTTAGGTGTCGTTAGGTAACACTGAGGAATTTACAGGCTTGTATTTAGTTTCCAGGCGCACCTTTAAATAATATTGTACTGCTTCATGCCCCTCCTGCAAAGAGCTGATGTTCCCCCTCCTCAGATCCACGCCATAAAGGACATTAACCCAAAAGTTCCCCAATGAACTCCCAATGAGGTTTGTGAAGGAAAAGCCTAGAAGAGATTGTGAACTCTTCCTATATTTGCGACTCCCAGAGGATTCACTTTTTCTTGCCATTACACGTTCAAATGGCTTTTTCAATTCATCACTCACCCCAGCTGAATCCTTCCGAATGCTTCTTACTAGTGGCCCAGGCAAACCGGTGCTGTGTCTCCCTGATTCTCCTTATTTTATGGATTAGTTGGTTAGCCAGCGATCACAGCAGACTACTGAGTTCCAAAGACATGTACACTTTCTGTTTGGATGATATTTTGTCGTTGGTTTATTTCTTTCAGTTTGGGATTGAAACAGTTTCAGCTCACTACATCCTGAGCAGAAGCTGGAGATCTGGAAGTTTATGCATATCCTTTTAATAAATTCCTGCACTATTTACATCAGGTCACTTTACTTATCTTTCAAATAAGAATTCTAACTCATATAGTCTTTAAAAAAAAAAGATGCTTCTTCAATGTAGAACATAGTATTTATTTAGATGTAAAAAATGATATAAGAGAATACTAGGTTTAAAATTTACAATGACTAGATAAAGTTACCTGAAATAGGATGGGGCCAGCTTAGTGGTGTATTCATTATGTTCGCATGCTCCACCGCAGCGGCCCGGGGTTCGTGGGTTCAGATCCCAGGCATGGACCCGCGCAGTGTTCATCAAGTCATGCTGTGACGGTGTCCCATATACAAAGTGCAGGAGGATGGGCATGGATGTTGGCTCAGGGACAATCTTCCTCAAGCAAAACAGGAGGATCGGCAGCAAATGTTAGCTCAGGGCCAATCTTCCTCACACACACACACAAAAAGTTACTTGCAATAAGATGAGTAGAGAAACTGGAAATTTTTAGATACATATGGAAAAGAGTAATTAAGCAGCATGAGTTAGGCTTAAGTGTGCCTTAAAACTTGTAGTATCAAGCCAGGCTACAGTTAGGTCTTTGTCTAACATGGAAGCGATCAGATTAAATCAAAGAATTGGTACGTGAAAACAAACAAGCTGATGTTGGTACATATTAATTACTGGTTAGTACAATTGTTACAGAATATTTAAGTAAATGTTAATGCTTGGGAAAAAGTCATGTTCACAACTTTGAAGCTGATCATGAGAATTTTGCCTTGTGCAGATCACTAAATGTTATATAAAATTCCCTAACTCATTTTTCAGTAGTTCTTCATTATTATTCTTAGTTCACATAGCAACTCTGATCGATATTCTAATTTCACAAGTTAGATAACCTGTCTGAAGTAATCTTGTTATAGCATTTGTGCCCTGTGCTAGCTAATTCTGAAAATCTTATTTTGGGTGTATAGCTAATGGTTTGTGTACTTTGTTTAGGTTCATTCGACTAACCAGTGTGATAGATCCATATCAAGGGTGTTGCCAATAAATGTTGCAGGTCAAAATAAAGTCTGGACAAATGTGACTCAATGCTCTTATATAAGAGATGGCACTCAAGTTTTCTGCTACAACTACTGACAAAAAGGCCTAAATAAAATGCAATTGCTAAGACAAATAGCTTAACTGAAAAATGGCTCCAAAGTTTATCCACGTATAACTGTTTAGAAAAATTATATTAATAAAGGTTCCATACTTTTTTGTGAGGTATTACTATGCCTAAGGTTTTCTTTTTGTTTATTGAGATATGATTGACATACAGTTTTGTTTAAGTTTAAGATGTACTGCATAATGACTTGGCATATATATATTGGCATATTGAGATACATATAAGTGAAATGACTACTTCAATAAGCTTAGTTAATATCCATCTCTTCAGGTGGTTGCAAATATTTTATATTTCCATGTGATGAGAGCACTTAGGACCTACTCTTAGCAACTTTCAAATATACCATACAGCAGTGTTAGCTTATCGTCAAATTTTGGAAGAGAGAAGAGAATGAAAAAGAAATAAACTGTTAGACTTTGTGTGTGTGCTCTTGGCATTGTAAATATCCATGAAAGGATGTATATTAGGGAAAAGAGGTTGTAGTGGTTATCGCATAATTAGTTAATGATTATAAGAATCAATTTCTGGCTTTATATGAAGATTTTAACCTATCTATGTTACTCTGAGTCGATAAATTCAACCAAACTTTTTTCTATCTCAGAATTATTGTTCCTCTGGTACCATGATGCCACCACAAAGTGAGAATCAATATTTCCCACTATGAATTGTGGCTTATAATAGCAATGATTATTATGAGTTGTAGTCCATTAATAATATAGGGCTTTTTCTATCAAGAATATTAAGTAAGTAATGTGTTAAAATTCAGAAGATACCTCAGAGCAAAGAAAATCAAAACCACGGATGATTGAGATCTAGGTACAAGACAGTTTCCTGAAGCAAAGAAGCCTACTAAGGAATGTCTGAGTCTGAGCAAGAGGTAAAAGTTCAGGTAGACGTGCAGTATGCAGTAAAGGAAAGCATCAGTAAGCTGTACTCTGCTGCTGAGGTCTTACCACAAATATTGGAAAAGTAGAAGTTTGGCCATAAAGATGATGTTAGTGGATTTGAGGTATAATTTTCCAGAATAAATCATACTAAGGTTGGGTTATAGCAGAATAGGTATAAGTAAATCACAGTTGTAGTAACAACTCCATTTATACCAAGCATGGGAGTTGGGGTCTATAGTTAAGACACAAGAGGTTATTGCTGTAGACTGAATTGTGTTGCCTTGAAAATTCACGTTGCAGCTCTAACCTCCGATGTGAGTCTCTTTGGAAGTGAGGCCATTGGGAAGTAATTAAGATTAACTGAGGTCATGAGGTGGAGCCTCCACGAGGGGATTAGTGGCTTTATAAGAAGAGGAGAAGAGAGAGATTACTCTTTCTCTCTGCCATGTGAGACACAGAGAGAAGGTAGCGGTACACAAGCCAGGAAGAGGTCTCTCACCAGGAATGGAATTGTCCTGCGCCTTGATCTTGTACTTACCAGCCTTCCTACGGTGAGAAATAAATGCCTGTTGTTTAAGCCACGGAGTTTATTGTATTTTATTACAACAGCTTGATCAGACTAAGACAGTAATAAATATACATTAGGAACTCTACTAACCAATTCTAACTATTTAAATATTAGATTCAAAAGTCAATAACCACAGTCAATAATTGAGGAAATATCCACATGTCTAACTGGATACAAACAAAATCGGGATGGAGATGTTTTTTCTCTTCTATGTTTCCTTTTAAAAAAAAAAAAAGGAGAGGAGAGAGAGAAATTTGTTTCTAAATCACTGTTCCAAAGCACAGGCAGTTACCAGCCTACATTTCTCTTTCCCAGTATTTTCTTGTCACTAGAAGGTAATTCCAGAAGGAAATTCAAGTTGCTGGATATTTTTTTTTCTGCTCTCTGCCAATTCACTTCATAAGCTGATGAAAATATCTTTTGATTCTTCTTGGAATCACAATGAAACATTATCCGGCCCATTATCTGTTCTCATTCATTTTCTTTAATCTCCTAACGTTACTGAGCATAGGACCTTGTATCTGGGTGATATGTGGTGGGAATGGAACCCAAATAAAGAGATTATTCTTGCCCTCTTCATCCTTGGATTCTATTGCACTCATGAAACATCCATAACTGTGATTAAAAGCCAGATTTCTGCTAAGTATTATATATGAATGATGACTGAGTTTACAACTAAAAATAAGATGTGATCTTACTTATATTATTGTTTTCTCAAATTTGTTGATGCATATATAAAGCACTGGTATTTTGTCGTGTAACTTAATCTTAGATCAAAGTATCCATTTTCATCTCTTAAAAGATAATGAGGACAGAAATTTTTAAGCATTGAAAAAATAGCAGATGATCTTTCAATTATCTAGTATTAAACTATGGTAGAATAAAATTCTATAAGTACATTGAAGAAATCCAAATTTTAAAAATCTTACATTTTCTTGTGTCTAGCTCTTTCAGTTTTTTAATTTTGTCTCTTAAGGATTTCTAGACCTTATGAATAATTGTGGCCACGAATGATTGTCCTTGTGTGTAAAAGCTTCTACTTTCAAGAAAATGTTTATTATTTTAGTGTATTTCAATATCTTGGAGAAATTGCATAATAAAGCTGTATTTTTATTGTATCA
Organism: Equus caballus; assembly: GCF_041296265.1. NCBI lineage: Eukaryota > Metazoa > Chordata > Mammalia > Perissodactyla > Equidae > Equus > Equus caballus. Next base: position 103,192,780 of record NC_091685.1, on the reverse strand, counting down.
GTAAAAAAAGTCCTACTACCTTGCTTACATTATGCTTCACTTTTGACAATTTTTTTCTGAATGTTTTGCTGTTTTTGTGTATAGACAAGGCTAAAAGAGATTATATTTGGCATGTCATTCTTTTATTACAAAACCTTATTCTTCTTGGATTTTGCTTGTATTTCTATTACCTGGATGAAAAAATATTTAGGTTCAAGGAGCGCAGAGCTATCTCATCTTTCTATTTCTCTTGCTTCCCCCAAATCAACATTTTGTTTACTGAGCTTCTGTGTATGCTCTAATAACATGTTCATGGCACTGGACTCACGTGAGAGTGACATAGAGCGTTGTTGTTAAAAATGAACTTCTGTGACTAAAAGAACTGGTGGCCCTTATATAGTATGTCTTCTTTCCATTAGATATCAACAGTGACTTATGGATAACTCCAATGAAACTACTTTAGTAAGTGAACGTGATGCCTGACAAGAGCATCTTGTGTATCAGTAAACTAAAACAATCTACCTTGAACAGGCTGATATTTTATTTATGCTGCACTCTCTTAGGTTCTTTAGGGAAGAGTCTGTTTCTCAGTTCAGTTTTCCAATCAGTCCATTGATTTTGGCAGGAGCAAGATACTCAGCTTAAAAATAGATGGTGTATATGACCAATCTTTGCACCAATCAAGAGTTGAGAACTTTATTGGACACAGAATCAGGTAATATTACAGAAGCATGCTATGGTACAGTGATATTTAAATTTTGTGCATATAGACTCAACCATGCAAGTTATTAAAACATGTCCCACCTTCATAGACTGTTATTCTGACTGTTGTGAGGTTGAAAAACACACATTTTAACATGAATTCTCAGATGACTTTGAGGCAGGTTGCTGGATCAGTACTTTATAGAAAGCAAGCAGTTCAGAGTAAACATCATGATGAGGGGTTAGTCAAACCCAGATTTAATCTTAGCTGGAGAATTTTCTAATATTGCAGGGTTGCTATATAAGTAGACTGACATAAATGTTGTCCCCATTACCTGGTATTTTGTTAACTCAAGAAACATACTTTAAATAATCTAGATTGCTTAAAGTAGAGCTCCACTCATGTAAACTAAATCAATCATAGACTCTATTAGCTGAAAGACTCTTCCAATATATTTTAAATAATACAGACTTTTTGAAGAAAAGAGATTTTACTTAACATCATATGTGTTCCTCAACATAGAACACACTATATTTATTTTGATAATTCCAGTTTCTTCATTTGTGCCAATTCATCGAATTTTTATTTTTAAATATTTCATCCTACAGATTTTGTTGACACAGGATTTAAGCATTTTAATTTTCTTGTCATCTTTGACATGATATATCAAATGATCTAAAATTTAGAACACACACAGAACAGGTGCACCTCTATCTTTTTATTGGAATACATTTGAATTGCTATGAAGGGCAAACTAAACCATCCTTCTAACAGCTGGATTTATGAGGACACAATAGTAACTAGATAGCTCCTACCAGTAAGCAGAAATGATATGGTCACAATAACAGGGAAATATGATAGTAAGATGAGAGAGGATGGTATAGTGCCCAAACTCTCCTGAAAAATCCTCACCAATCTGAGGCTTTTATAACCTCCTAATTGTATTGTGATTAAAGCTGTTCATCTGGTGTATAGAATTATCAACCTAAGCACATAGCCAGCAGTCAATGTTGAAATTCCTTGCAGAGGAAAATTGTACAATTTCAGACTGAAAAAAGTTTACCTGCTGGAAGATAAAATAACCTTGAAGATTAAAATAAGAAAAGTTTCAGAACACAATTGCACATTTTCTAATGAAATGACGAAATTGTTTTCATTCTAGACAGCACTTTTGACAAAGTTCCATATCTGAGGTTAATGACAATGTTTTAAGGTCACAAGTCTTGAAGGAGAGTAGAGTTGGTTCAGAAAATTCAAGAACAAAAAGAAAGGGAAAAATATATATGGATAAAATGACACAGTACAGGGCAGTAAATAAGAATAAAAGTGAAAACAGGTAATCAAGAATATGAGTTACTCTAAAACTCAAATAAGAGGCATATCAATATCAAAATGAGTTATAAAAATGTGCAAATGCATGCTACTAAATTTGTGCAGGTTATGTCCAAATAAACATTCAAATAGTAATAATAAAAATAAGTGTCAAATCTTGTCTATATTAACAATAGTAAATCAGCCTGCTCTTATATGCAAACATTATTACTTTCTGGCTTCCTAAGTAGTCACTGTTGGAATTTAGCACCAAAAAAGAAGGATGAAAGTGATTTGTTTACTCCAAGGAAATAAATGAGCAACAATAGTGGGAGGAAGCACGTCTCACTTCTCATGCCTTTCATTAATGAACAATTCTCCACACCCCATCTAGAAAAGGAAATTGTTGTGCTTCGCTCTTTAGCCAGCTGATAAGTTGACATCCTCATAATGTAACTTATGATTAATCATAATCAAAATCACGGTGAAGCATGGACTGTACTCAGGGAGAAAAATTCTTGTAAAGTTAGAAATCTGTGGAATACTTTGTCTATTTCACTTCCGGAATTTTTCTATGATGCTGCCACTTATTAAGCAATCATTAAAGGTTCTTAAGATCTCTCTATATGCCTCAAGTAGAATTAGATTCTTCTAAGGAACAAAGATACACTTGAGTTAAGAATATAGTTTAAGAATAAAAAAAGCATGCTCATTCACATCAATTAATGAATATTCACAAAGTATCACATGGAAGAGATGATCTAACAAAGTCGCAGTGTAAAAGTCTTGAAAAAGTAAGAGGCAATGCAGTGGGTAGGAATTATTCTTAAAAGTGAAAGGCGGTGATTTTGAACTAATAGATATAAATCTATGCAAAGAAGATAGGAATGGTAGAATTGTGACAGTGAGTCTGAAAATAAACAAATTCTCCAATTTTCTAAAGTGGTGGTTGTGTATTTGGAAGTGATTAGATGAAAGGTGTTAAAAAGGAAGAAAGAAAGAAAACAAGGAGGGTTTTGCGTAGAATTATTGTGTAATGACATATTGGTTGAGATATATTATTTGTCACTTGTGGGAGGAACTGGAAGGATTGGAGCCTAAAGAAAAACTAGGGACTTAATGAAGAGATATCCAAATATGTGAAAGAATCTATCTTACATGCAATAATGCTAACAACCCATCCATAATCTCAACTTTGTGCATTCAATAACCTATCTTTCCAGCTCACTTTTTTTTTTGGTGAGGAAGACTGGCCCTGAGCTAGCATCTGTTACCAATCTTCCTCTTTTTGCTTGAGAAAGATTGTCCCTGAGCTAACATCTGTGGCAATCTTCCTCTATTTTGTATGTGAGATGCTGTCACTGCATGGCTTTATGAGTGGTGTGCAGGTCCGTGCCCAGGATCCAAACCCACCAACCCTGGGCCTCCAATGCAGAGTGTGCAAACTTAACCATTACACTATCGGACCAGCCCCCCAGCTCACTTTTTGTATCCTGACTCTAGTGATCTTTCAGCTTCACTAGGCCCTCCACTGCATCAATTTTTCACTGCTATTTACCCCTTTGCTATTCTTGCTCTCCAGCTTGCACAGTTTACATTCTATAATCTATCACTTTCTTTTAGATACTATTTCTTCTCTTATTTTTGTACTCACTTGTCTCTCTCACTGTGTAGTACCACTTGGAAAAAACAAACTATTGATTAAATCCAAATATTTCCCTGATCTGAACCTGTATATCAATACAGCAAAATCAAGCTAGAGAAAAACATACTACTCAACAATGAGTATCACTTAAAAATAAAGATCAACATCAAGTGAGTAGAAAACACTACCATGCAATCGTGTTGTACTCCACTAGTCTGTTGACTCTCCCATTCGTCCACATTCCCCTTTCACATTTCCTTCATTCTAAACCTCCAGTAAGTCCTCCTAATTCTCATTCTTTTCAAATAATTTTGCTTTTTGAATTCTCTGAGATGATTGATGTAATCAGAAGAGATTTTCGACCATCTGACAATCTAATCATGTATTCTGCCTTCTTGACTCATATTTAAAGTTATGCTCACTAAATCCATACTTTTCCTCTTTATCAAGGATATCACGCCAGTAAGGTTCTATGGGTCTTTCATCTCTGTTTCTAATTTTTTTTCACATTCTACAGTTTAATTCCCTTCAGCATAAAAAGGTAAATTTTTCCTGTCTTAACTGAACGTTCTTTTTTCCACAAGTCCCGCAATAGCTATGCACCATTTATTTCCTCTCCATTGTAGCAACATTCCTCCAAAAGATGTTTATAATTGCTCTCTCCTATTCCTCTCCATCTAGTACTCATTTCATTTTATTTGAGCTATAATTGATACAAAAAATGCGAACATTTAGTGTGCAAATAAATGAGTTTCAACATATGTATACAGCCATGAAACCATTAGCATAATTAAGATAGTGTACATATTTGACACACCAAAAAGTTTCTTCATGCCACGTGGTAAGCCGTGTCTCATCCCTTCCTATCTCTACCCTTTCCACTGTCTCATACTCAGGCAACTCCTCCTCCTATTTTTGTTACTGTAGATTAGTTTGGATTTTTTGGAATTCTATATAAATGAAATCACAATCTATATGATATTTTATCTTCCTTCACTCAGCATAATTATTTTGAAATTCATTCATGTTAAGACAAGCATAAATAGTTCTTTAATTTTTAGTGTTCAGTAGTATTCTATTGTATAAAATTATCACAATTCATTTATCTATTCTTGAATCATTTCAGGTTTTTGCTCATTACAAATAAAAGTGCTATTAACATTTGTATACCTTTTTTTTTGTATGGGAACTTGTTTTCATTTCTCTGGGGTAAATATGTAAGAGTGGAATGGCTAGAAGATGTAGTAGGTGTTTGACATTTTTATAAAATGACAAAGTATTTTCAAATGGGATGTAACATTTTACAGGCCAATTCCCAATTTTTGAATTGTGAGTTTTTCATATGTGACTTTTATTATGTTGAGACAATTTCCTCCTATTCCTAGTTTGTTGAGTATTTTTATCATGAAAGTGTTGAATCTTGTTAAATGATGTTTCTGCTTCAATTGAGATGATTGTGTGGGTTTTTTCCTTTGTTCTGTCAATGTGGTGCATTACATCAACTGATTTTTGTATATTGAATCATCCTTGCATTCCAGGAATAAATCCCACTTAGTCATGGTATATAATCCTTTTCATGTACTGTCAAGTTCTGTTTCTAGCATTTTGTTGAGGATTTTGCATCTATATTTATCAGGGATATTTGTCTGTAATTTTCTTTTCTTGTAGAGTCTTTGTCTAGCTTTGGCATCAGGGTAATGTTGGCCTCATAAAATGAGTTTGGAAGTGTTCTCTCCTTTTCAACTTTTTGTAAGAATTTGAGGGAGACTGATGTTAATTCCTCTGTAAGCATTTCATAGAATTTGCCAGCAAAGTCATCTGGTCCTGGGCTTTTCCTGGTTGGGAGGTTTTTGATTACTGATTCAATCTCCTTAATGGTTACACGTTTCTTCAGATTTTTTTATTTCTTCAGGATTCAGTCTTAGTAAGTTGTATTTTTCTAGGAATGTATCCATTTCTTCTGGGTTATCCATTTTGTTGATGTATAACTCTTCATAGTAATCTCCTATAGTCTTATTATTTCTGTGTAATCAATTGTAACATCTTCTCTTTCAATTCTGATTTTAGTTGGGTTCTCTCTTTTTTTATAGTTAATCTAGCTAATGCTTTGTCAACTTATTTTTTCGAAAAACCACTTCTGTTAATTTTTCTATTGTTTTTCTATTCTCTATTTTATTTATTTCTGCTCTAATATTTTATCATTTTCTTCATTCTGCTAATTTTGTGTTTAGTTTGTTCTTTGTTTAGTTCTTTGAGATGTAATTTAGGTTGTTGACTTTAGATTTTTCTCCTTTCTTAATATGTTTACCACTATAAACCCTCTCTTTGTACTTCTTTCACTGCATCCAAACATTTTAATGTGTTGTGTTTATGTCTTCATTTGTCTCCAGATATTTTGTAATTTCCATTCTGATTTCTTCTTTGATCCATTGGTTGTTTAAGAGTGTGTTGTTTAATTCCCACATATTTATGAATTTTCTAGTTTTCTTTCTGCTACTGCTGTCTACTTTCATTACATTTTGGTTGGCAAAGATGCTTTGCATGAGTTTATGCTTCTTAAATTTGTTAACACTTGTTTCTGGCCTAACTTGTGGTCTACCCAGGAGACTGTTCCATGCATGTTTGAGAGGAATGTGTATTCTGCTGCTGTTGGGAGGAGTGTTCTGTATGTGTCTGTTAAGTCCAATTGGTCTATTGTATTCTTCAAGTCTCTATTTCCTCATTGATATTCTGACTGATTGTTCTATCCATTGTTGAAAGTGGGTATTGAAATCTACTACTATTATTGCGTCGTTGTCTATTTTTTCCACTAAGTCTTTCAATGTTTGCTTCACATATTTGTTTCAACCTCTAATGTTAGGTGCACACATATTTATAATTATTATATCTTCCTGGCGAATTGACCGTTAGTCATTATATAATGTTCTCCTTTTTCTCTTATGAGAGCTTTTGACTTAAAGGCTATTTTGTCTCATTTAAGTATGGCGACTTTTGCTTCATTTGGTTACCATGGAATATCTTTTTCCATCCTTTTACTGTCACCTGTGTATGTTCTGATAACAACTTATCTTTAATTGCATACAAAAAACTTATTTTCATCTCCTCCTTCCCCACTTTATGTTTGATATCCTCAATTATATTTGTTTATATTGTACATCCATTAACATAGATTTATAGTTATTGTTATGCTTTTGTCTTTTAAATTCTATACCAGATTTGAAAGCAATTTATGCACCATTACAAGACTGTGGGATTTAGTTTTGTCTATATATTTTCCTTTGTATGATTTTCCGTTGCTCTCAAGTGTCCTTTTATTTCAACTTGAAGGACTCCCTTTAGTATTTCCTATAAAGCAGTTCTAATGGTGACGAACTTCCTCAGCTTTTGCTCATCTGTCTTCATTTTTGAAGGACACTTTTGCCAAATATAGTATTCCTGGTTGACAGTATTTTCCCTTTTAGTACTCTGAATATATCATTCCACTTCCTTCTGTCCTACAAGATTTCTGCTGAGAAAATATGCTGATACTCTAATAGGAGCCCCTTGTACATAATGAGTCTCTTTTTTTGTCTGTGACTTTTGATAGTTTGATTATAACATGTCTCCGTACAGATCTCTTTTTCTTTTTCCTATTTAGAGTTCTTTGAACTTCTTGATTTTGTAAGTTCATTTCCTTCCTGAAACTTGGGCAGTTTTTGAATTATTTTTTCAAATAGCCCCTCTCTCCCTTTCTGTCTTGGGAACAGTTATTTGGGAATTTTATTTTAAAATGTTTTAACCAGGTCTAGGGTTAATTATTCCCCAACACTGTAGCAAGACTCTTTATGATACACTACCCAATGTCCCATATATTATGAAGTTTTTCAGTCTGGCTGGTGGTAACATGAACTCCTTACAGCTCTGTGTGATGTCTTGTAATATTTCCTCTAATCCTTTTAGGCTGTTATTTTTCTAGTCTTGAAAGTTTGCTCGCACGCATCTGCTGACTTGGACAGTGCTAAATACTTGAGCTGGGGGGGCCTTTGCAGATATTCAGGGAGCACTGTCTGTGGAACACTCTTCTCTATGGTACACTGTTCTTCAAACTCCAACTGCCTTAATTTTCTCCTATACTTATCACCAGCTCCCAACTCAGGGAATATGTTGGGCTCCACTATGCCCCTCCTTTCTGAGCTAAGTCCTTAAAACTCTCAAGGCAGTAAGCTCTGGCAATAATAGAACTCATCTCCTTTGTTTCTTTTTACTCAAGGAACACTAATCTTCACTGGGTGATCACTAGTGTTTTGAGAACAATTGTTTCAGAAATTTTGTTGTTTTTTAGATGTTTCAGGCAAGTGGGTAGGTATAGTCTCTGTGAAAGTTTCATTCTTTCTTAAACCCATTACAGTTGGATTTCACCCAATATTTTATTCAATACTTCCTTGAAACTGCCCTTTTCAAGTTCATGATGATCTCCATGTATCTGAATCTAAAGATAATTTTCGTTTCACATCAGGATTTGACACAACTCTTTTTCCTTAATTATTTTTTGACTTCCAGGATAGCACATTACCATTGTTTCCTCCTATCTTGCTAGCTGTTTTTTCCTTGTTCTACCTTTTCTCTAAAATTCCTAAAGAGCTTCTAAATTCTTGGATAACCCCAGGTTTAGTTTTCTTTGGAGGAAGATTAGCCCTGAGCTAACCACTGCCAATCCTCCTCTTTTTCTGAAGAAGACTGGCCCTGAGCTAACATTCATGTGCATCTTCCTCTACTTTATACATGGGACACTTACCACAGCATGGCTTTTGCCAAGCAGTGCCATGACCGCACCTGGGATCCGAACTGGAGAACCCTGGGCTGCCAAGAAGTGGAGCGTGCGCACTTAACCACTGTGTCACCAGACCGGCCCTACGCCAGGTTTAGTTTTATATATCCTCTTTCTATTCCAGCTATGCTTATTCTCTTGATAATTTCATTTAGTCTACTAGCTTCAAATGTCATTTATTTATTGAAACTCTCAAATATATATCTATGTAATTTTGAGAGAAATAAGCAAGCTTCGGAAAAATTCAGACATTATCAGAAAATTCAGTTAAGAAGAAATAAAGCTACATGTATGTTTAAAGATATATACATGTGTGTAATAAGCACCAAGTTCACGATTGTGCCTACCTGTGTTGTGGAAAGGGAGATTGCATCTGGGAGAACAAGGCAACTTCAACTGTATTGGAGGTATTTGGTTAGTATGCAAACGTTTATTATATATTTTTGTATACCTTGAATTATTTTGATATAAAGATAAGCCTAGATAGAGCAGAAGTAAATGTGGAAATGACTATAGAGGAGGAATTTAATGAGAAATGCATTTTCCTTCACGTGCTTCAAATTAGCCAAGTGTTGTTCTCTTCTTCCCTTGCCTCAAGGACATGTTTTTTTTTTTTTCTGTTTTAGCAAATAAATAACTAAAGCATCTCCTTCTCATTTGTGATTGCCTAAGGACACTGAAATAATGAAGGTAGTCAACTGTAGCTGAAGTGGATAGACATATCCACCTAGTCTCAGGTAGGGGCAGTCAGCAACTGGTTGCATGGAGGTAGACTGTGGTGCCCTCGAGTTCGGAGAGGCTGCACTTGCAGGCTTAAAACGTAGTGATTGGGTAGCCAGGTTTTTATCCTGGGCATAAGATCTCTAAGCCAATGCAAAAGTTTCCATTAGGTTCCACACAATTGGCCAGAGTCTGAACTTCCATGAATCCAATCAGCTTTGATCACAGTCATTTTGATATTAACCAAATGGGTAGGGAACTGTGTCTGCATATTTACTAAAATTCAACTTTTTCTCATCTTATTTGAAAGGGCCTCAGCACTTAATTTTATTTCAAAACTAATACAATGTAATTTTTTTCCACATCCAAGTTTCTGGACTAAAATTCAAAATGTAGCAGTATTGAGAATTTACCCAAAATAGCCAAAAACATAATGTACGATTTCTGAGGTATTCACAGCTATTTTTCCTGACCTTCAACGACGTATCTGCTGGATAAGCCATTTAATAGGAAGTTTGCATGTTATTTTATGTGTCTATTTATCAGCTAAGGAATCTTGATGAGTATTTGTTTTCATGTTACACGTTGAAGACTAATTTAGAAGGCAAAGGCGTTTTTGAAACATTTGTCTTATGTCTACACCAAAGGACCTGCTGGCATATCTATAGGCAGCAATTCATTTTATTCTTTTGTAAAGCTTTGATTTATCATATTAGTTTCTAAATATGTCCTGCCTCCTCTCCTCATCTTTCTTTCTGCTTTATATTTCAAGGAAATCATCATACCTTGCAAAATTCTAAATGTACCACTGAATTATCATTCTAAATAATCTTTATCTTAAAAATAACACATTCATAAATACCAAAATGAAAATGTGCCCTTTGTAAAATTTATGATTATATAAAAATGGGACAAAATTAATTCTTCATCTTCTAGACTATGGAAATATGACTAAAGCGTTAAGAAACTTTTTATTATCCTCCATTAATTTAGTAGTTCTCTTTTTGATAATGCATAAAAACGCAATCCTGAGGAAGTTTGTGGTAAAAGAGGTAGGTGAGAGAGTATATACATTTATATGCATGTGTAATTACACATACAAATTAGAGTTCTGAATAATAGCATCATTACTTTGAGAGACTACTGAGAAAATAAATGGAGCTTGTTTTCAACTTATCAACTGCTGAGTGTCCTAGACATTTATCAAGACACACTCACTAATTTTAGAGTTAAATTGAACAATCTTTCCAAATTACCATGAACTTTAAAAATCCATAGAAGTACTTCTTCTCTATTTAATCAAACTAAAAGAGACCAAGATTCCTTGAGACATGTTATAAGAAATGCTTACTCAATTAATAACTATGGAAAAGTACATAACATCTTAATAGAGGTACTTTATTAAAATCCTTATGAATAATAACATATAAACATCACACAAACACACAACTCTGATGCAAACTATAAGGTCTGGGTTTTTCCAGTGAATTCCTTTCATTTAACATATTGCTAAGTGCTTTGTTTACAGTTCATAGTTCAAGTATTTTTTAAGCTAAATTGTTGTGAGTCTCAAAACTCTTAATCCATTAAAGATTTGTAATGTTTACCAGGATATATGATAAGCTTTTAATGCTTTATATGTATACTAAAATCTAATTGTAATTATGTGGTCCTTGAGATCTTGCAATAACATTCAACTTAAAATTGATAAAGAAAGCAGGAACATTTGGTTTATACAATTTTTCTAATCAATATGTCTCTAAAGACCAAAGTTTGTTTATTTATTTTTTTCCCTGCTTTAGTTATCAGTGGACTAGTTACCTAGATGCTTACCAGATAGAAATTGGGGCCATACAATTTATCACCTAAACTCCACCATTTTGCAATCAAAAGCAGCTGCAAAATGCTAATTTGTCAGATTTACATTCTTTTTGAAAAAGTAGAAATAGCTGTAACCAGATACAGTTAAAGGCAATTTTTAAAATTGAGTAATCTTGTTAATGATTAAAAATAAGATCAACAGAATAATTATTCCTGATATACTTCAAATATGCTTACAGGGAAAATATGATTTATCATCCAATTAGGGACTATTTTGACAGTGCAACAAGATATTAATGATTACACCAGGACAGTTGTTCTGAACTATACCACCGTCAGGGACAATCCAGGATGGATGATCAACCTACAAATTTCAGGGTTTTTATCCATATCTGTCTCTAATAGTTTCATTATCACCAGTATTTTTCTGAAGAATTTTTTTTTAAATTGACCTTTTTTGCTATCTTTATTAAATTAGCAAAATTTTTAAAATATATTTTATAGTTAATAGATTTGGAATTATTGGTCTCTTTGTTTGACTATTCTCTATAGACACACATTTTTAAATGAGAAATGCTGTCTTCACAGGTGTTGAAAAAACTGGTGAGCTCAGATGCAATTCTATTTAATAATGGACATTCCCAATTCTATTTTTCCCTATTAAAAGATACGAATATTTAAGGCCAAATATTTTCATATGTAGTTTTGGTTTTGGTTCTCGTTACATTTTCTTCTACAAATATTACATAAGACAAAACTCACCAAATGTTTTGTTTCTTTTAGTATCCTTTTGAGGGCTTCCCAAACTTAGATGACAAATAGGCCTTCCCATTTTCATTTTATTTCAGAAAAAAATATAAAAAATCCCATTTAAATAAGAATTGCATCCAAAATTTTCTAGCTCAATTTGAGATAGTCCAAACCACAATTCTAGAATTTCAAAGTTAAATCCAATATACAAGCTGTTCTCGGATTTAATTACTTACTAACCTGAATAAACTAAATTTTAGTTCCTACTTTGCTTTTCTTGAGAGAAATATTACTGTCCTTTGGTTTGCAAGCTTTCTAACTTCAATTTGACAAGCTGAAGTTTTGGGAGCTTCATAAAGTAATTTGATAAAGTATTTCTGAGACCTGATTTTAACAATATGTAACAAAATTTACAAAATTTGTTAACAAAAAAATGTGAAATAACATTGTAGAAAACTTACACTGACTTATCAAGTAATTCTTCAAATGCTCAAATATTTCTAAAATCAAACTGATGCATATGGCAAAGAGAGAAATTGCATATTGTTATACAGAGTATTTTTTAAATAAATATCAGTATTTAAAAACTTTAGTTTGGTACTTCAACTGTGGAGACAAAAATAATTGTGAATTTGTCAAGGACAACTTATATTTCAACTAGTATAATATCGCCACGTTTTTTAGTTGCAGTAGTGTATTACATATACAACACAACCAAGTCCAAGTGCATCTATTCGTTACAAGTTTCTTAATGTGGCAGGAGCATTACCTGTATTATAATAGTGTGCTCCACCAAAATTGATTTACTATTTGAAGCGTCTGATGACATTGAAATAATTTAACTGTGAAGTCTTCCCCTACTCATGGAGCCAACACATTATCAGATATCACAGCATGTTTTGAACATTCACAAAAATAGTGGGGAACAATAATGAGCAAATTAATTTAGGAGAGCAATCCTTGGGTGTAAATTATAAAGTCATCTCTCTGCTTTCACCTCCAAATAACAGAGTTAGAAATCAAGATTCTATATAATTAACACATCTATGTCAATTTAGCATTTTGAGTTCCCAAATTGCACTTTCCCCTAAGAAAATATTTTCTTCTCAATGTTTTTCAATCCTTAACTCTTGCACCATTACATCAGATATTTTCTTTACATCTTCATATTATCATTTCTCTCAAGATCACTAACAACTCCTGAAAATGATTGATGCAAAAACTGACTTTAGGGCCAGCTCTGGCGGCCTAGTGGTTAAGTTCAGTGTGCTCTGCTTTGGCAGCCCTGGCTGGGTTCCTGGGCATGGACCTACACCACTCTGTTAGTGGCCATGCTGTGCTAGTGGCCTACATACTAAAAATTAGAGGAAGACTGGCATGGATATTAACTCAGGGTGAATCTTCCTCAGCAAAAAAAGAGAAGAAGAAGAAGAAAACAACTAACTTTAATAGAGACTTCCTCAGAGCCCTCTGATGTTGGTAGAGGAGTATGTTCTATCAGCCTCTGGAACTCTGGGGAGGCAACAGACTTGGATTTTCACGGTCTACGATAAATATAAACATGTAATTATCTAGCTCCAGAAAGTTATCCCAATATTATTTCAGTGAATTAGAAGATTTAGCTTTCCCCTGTCTTGGGACACTACAGTGGCACCAGAAGTTTAGGTAGGAGTTTGAGAACTAGACAGTAGACTATGGCCAGCTTTCTATAGGCCTATACTACTGTGAGAAAGAAAGCTGCACCAGGTAACTGTCACATAACAAGAATGTCCATGTGATGACAGTGTGTAGTTCCCAGCCTAAAGAGGGAAAATACAGCAGGCCAACGTTTTGGGGCTCTTCACTATTAGTAGATTTCTTACTCCAAGGAGGCTGTTATGATCACCAAATTTTGAACAGAATTCTGCAAAGACTTAGGACTCTATTGAGATCCTGCTACTCATTATTACTTTTTATCTTCTATATTCTTGGCATTCTTTGTTTGTTGTTTCAAGAATAAATTGAGTTTAAAGCAATCTTAATCAGGTTTGAGCAGTTTACTTGACTCATCCTTAAGTATAGGCCAGACTTTTACATGCCTGGCCCGATTGACGATGACTTGAAGGTTTTGAGCTCAGCAGAGATATGCATTATTAAGTTTGTTAGACTTGTCTTTAGTGGCAGAGTTGTATATTTCTGCTTCTGGAGAGTACACTCTGTACTTGGAGTCACTCCTGTTTTCAATCCCTGCTGTTCTGTTAGCTGTGTGTCTTTAGGTAGTCCTGCCCTGACTTCGTCCTCACTGAGGCTTTAATGTTCTCCTCTTCAGCTATAGCTAGTATCTTTAGCTCTTTTTAAAATAAAATTTTAAATATAATATAAATACATATCTAACATTCATAAATCATAAATGTCTAGATTAATGAATTTCACAAATTACAATAAGCATCAGATTAAAAATAGAAAATTAGTAGCATTCAGAAGCTCTCCTTTTGTCATCTCTAAGATATGTTTACTTCAAAAATTATCCATCATTCTTTTGACTTTTAACATGAAAATATTTTCCTGATTATGAACATCATATATATAGATTCATGTATACTCTTTCTTGTTCATGGAGGTAGTGAAATGGCTTCTACTCAGGAATACACTTACTGTATCTAGAAAAGGAGAAGATGTATGTAAATATAAAGCAGCTCACAAACATGAGAGCACTCTAAATAACAGCATTATGACTGACCTAATTAAATGCAATAAATTTGTCCATAAAGTGAGACGATATTTGGTCCTACAATTAGTATCTCATTATATAAATGAGGTAAAAGAGATGAAAATTCATGTACGCTAATTTATTAATCCTACACAAATGAGGATTATCAACATTTATTTTATTTTCATGTTTTCCTTTTAAATAAACCATTCATTATTGGGGTAATAACATTTACTAACATTTTCGAAGTGTGTGACAGAGCTTAGAGAAGAATTTTAAAACCGTATGTTACATATAGTTTTGCAAAAGGACTTTATAAGACCTCTAGGTATTAAAAAATTGTCCCAGAAAGTCTTATTTTGGAAATTATAGCGCAAAAATCACAGTATTGACATTAAATGACTTTTAAAGGGCAGACAATGTAATATCCCTCTTAGATAGAGTCTACAGTTCACATTACAAAACGTAAAGGAAATGACCAGGTTAACCTTGATTCTCAAGGTCTCTGTTTGTTTTTGTTTTCCCTTCTGCTTTTATATTATACTGGTAGTTTAAACAATGAGTTTCAGAGCAACACAATAGTGTACATATCTTCAATTTAATACATTTAGAAGTCATTACTAATAGTTTTTTTCCTTGTTCTGAAAATGTTGAAATAACCCCAAAAGCTATGGGGTTATAAAGATCACTTACTTTTCTATGTCTCAATTTATCTGATTATAAGGTGAGAACAATATGTCCCATCTACTTTGGTCTATGGGATTTTAAGACTTAATGAGTGCAAAAAGTTTCTAAGGACTTTACAAGGAAGTAGGCATATAAATAGTATTAATGACATGTCTGCTAGATAGTAATGGGAAATGTGTGAAACATTATTTCCAAATATCAAAAAAGTCAAAACATGCAATTTTTACCAGCTCTTAGCATTAACCTCTAAGATCAAAGACCCTTCTCTTTTGTGTAATAATCTCTGGAAGCTATTTAGCTCGAAGTTTTTAGAAGAAGATGTCCAAATGATGAGAAATGTTCATAGCATTAAGAAAAAATATAAAAGCTTAATATAGAGCTATAGAAATAATGTTAGATAACATAGAAAATAATGCTTAAAAAAAACCCTACCCCTTTTTGAAACAAGATGAAAATGGAATAGATACCTCTGTCATCTATAAAAACTGGTGTCATTTTAGACGTAAGGAAAGTGGCTGGAGAACTTCCCAAATGATGTTTTGTTTTGTCTTCTTTAGGAAGGAGTGTGATCTTCCAAATGGAAAAAGCAACAACAACAACAAAATAGACCATATCACAGGTCAAGAAATCATGCTGGCATGAATGAACTGAATCTCTAGTTCCAAGGGAGTAAGAAAGCCAACTGGTAGTTCCCCCCAAACCAGCTTTGATAGTCTTTAATCAATAATGAGAAAAGAAAGAATTTCAGAAAACAGTACCTGGGCAAATGCTCCAAATTGTAAAGAATACTCTGATTTTGTTCTAGATAGAATACCAAAAGGAGGCTTATTAATTTCTTGAAAGAGAATTAAACTCTTAAGAAGTTATAGGCCCTTTTGGAATTGCAATACACACTAGAGTTCACTTGTCTCAACACAATTATTTTACAGATTATGAAATCAAAGTGCAGAAATTTTAGCGACTTTCCTACAGCCTTTGCCAAAAAACACTACCTTATTGTATTTGAAAATTGAGCAAACCATGTAAGCTTCCTGTGCCTCAGTTTCTCCATATATAAAATGGGACTAAACAAGGATGATGATTAAAATGTCCAGCCCCAACTCCAAAACTGATTCATTCTAGTACAAGATTTTAGATTCTCTTTACATCGGAAAAAAACTAAGCCTGTATCTATATGACTCAAGTATCATACATGTGTTTATTATGCCATTTTTCATTTTCATATACACATTGAGAAAACCGTATGATGAATGTGGATTTTATTCTGTAGCCCATTTGCTTTTTTATGGCTTTCCACATCAAAGCATGAATCCTGCCACACTTCTTGTCCCTGGAGCAAAGATAGCCCCAAGGCCCTCTTGTCTTTCCATCCCACACTTATTTTTCTGAAGTTTCCTCTTCCTCCAAAATCTGCCTGGGGTCCCTTCCCAAATCTCTTTGCTTGAACTTTTATCCCTTGCTTCACTCCTCTGGTGCTCTTGACAGCATTCTCTAAAACAGTGTGCTAGAGAAGTTGCAAGTAGCTGCCATTAATACTTACCTAAACAGGGTGTCTGGCAGCAATGCTAGCTGATTTTCTGGGTTCCTGAAAATGCCTGAGATCTATTACCAAGCAATCTTGCAGCTCACACAAAGTAGAAGATGTGGCAGTGATGGGGGAGCAGGGGAGGTGAGGGGTGGGGAGGGAGCAATGACACTAGAGTAGTGATTTTTTAACCATAGAATTACCAGGTGATCTTTTATAAAGTAACTGTGACCGGGCTACTCTTCATACCAATTTAGTCACAATCTCTGGAAGTGGAGTCCAGGAAACCATATATTTTAAGAGCTCCCTGGAAGATTCCAATATGCAGTCAAGATTGAGAACTACTGTTTAGAACAAATATCCCTTGAGATCTTCAGCTCCTTCCTGGCAGGAAGGGTTAGAAATAGAGCCTCTCCAGGGTTTGATGAAAGTGATTGAACCATAAAAGGGACATAAGGCCAAATAAGAAGAAAACAAAGCCATCTGATTAGTCAACCAATAGCTCAGTCACATGCAAGCAATATACACAGCAGATTACAAAGCACTGGATAGAAAAAACTTTCAATTTCTGTTCAGCAAGCAAACCAACAGGAATAATCTCTTACTTCTTAACTTGCTTGTAAGTTGGGCAGGAAATCTCAAAAGTAAAACATAATTGAAAATAAAAATCAAACTGATGCAACACAGCACACTTCCTGAACTGCTAGTATTTAAGAATTGTGATAAGGCAATGCATTTTTTTGTGAGGAGAATATTATATTGTAAAATAAAAAAATGCAAGTGTGGCTTTTTATTTAGTTGCTTCTCCAATGAAATCATCATGTTACGTTTATAAATAAATATCTGTTCTATATTGATATTTGAAACCATAACCTAAAATGATGTTAGCAATATCAATGGAATGTTTTAAATTAAATAAAATGTTTTAAAATTTCTCTACAGCATAGTCTTAAACTTGGATCTTTTGTCTGCCAATTTGCTTCTACTCTTTCATTCAGTAACATCTTAAACTGACTTGTTACAAGAAACAAAACTTAAACAGATGTGGTAGTATTATGCATTCTTGTGTCCACAAAAATATATCTGTTAAATTAATTTAATTTCTCTTGGTTTCCCAGCCTCCCACATAATTCAATATTTTATGTTGAAGTACGTAAGTGTGAATGATTGCACATGCATGTGTTAAAGATGGCGAAACAGCTTGTCAATTATAAAATGCTATAAACACTACAATATGTCAGTTTTAAGTTCAAAAAGGTGCTGGATCTCTTTTGAAGATTTGTTTAAGAATATGCAGATGTTTATATACTAAATAGTCTTAAACAATACAGCGTTTTTCCTTTGTAAATATTTAAAACTTTTCATAAATACAATTAACCACAAAACAAGAATGTTTCTTTTTCTGTAACGGCTATACCACTCGTGTATGCACAAGACAGAATAATCCAAGAAATAGAATTCTAAGCGAGTGTGTGCTATACGTATCGATATTTAAATTACATCTAAAATTTTTTGGAAATGTTTATTCTAAACTTTTGAATAAACATCATTGTGAGAAACAGGTATAAAAATAAAATTCTAAAATAGTTACCATGTATATAGGTCCCATACTTTCATAAATTAAATATCTATGAAAAATACACAAAATAATAATATATAAAATAACACCCAACTACATACACTAAATCATAAACACTAACCTCAGGGATTATGTCTCATTCATCCTGCACATAAGGATGCACATTTGAGTTTATGTTAGGTAATTGTTTGAATAATTGAATGAATAAATTTAGAAAGATACAATGTGTATGTTGTGAAAGGTTAGCACTGTCTTTATTATTATTTTTTGACTCACTACCTTTAGCTCCTGCTAAATGTTAACCAGTCTGACTGCAAGAGTAAGAAAGATGTGAATACACTACTATCTCTGTGATGTTGGTATGATTTATGTAATTGTACTGAAGGTAAGCCCTTTTTGACTACAAACTTGTGAAGCTCTGTAAGAGGAAAGTAGTTTGTGGCGCAAAATAATTTATACTCTATCGTTAAATAATATTTTTAGAATTTATTTTGCTGTGTTTTTTTTACCACTAAAATGAAGTGTAGAAGCTTTTAGTAGCGTTAAGATTGATTTCAAGGTTAATAATTCTTATGGAAACAAGCCCATGTTACATGAATCTTACCCAAAGATTCACAATACCAATGAATATCATTTTTACCCAATTTACTAGATTATAAAGATGGAGCTGAGTCATTCTGAAACAAGAAATCATTCTGAAAATATCTAGATATATAAAATTATTTGAAGTCGTGTTAGCAATTACATAGCTGGCAAATTTCTCTTTGAAAGAGTTTTTAAGGTTTATTCTTGAATCACAATGCATGGAAAAAAATATCAAATTTTTCTAACACTTTCTGATATCTTTTCCATGATGTAATGATAACTAGATATATCTATACTTTACAATTTGATACTTATAAAGAACTGGGTGATTTAGTTTGATTTTATTGGCCCCTATCACAAATAGATGCTGAAATGTGTAATTGGTTTAAGCACAATAAACCTTCTCAATCACCAGACAGTAAAATATGTGCCCCTGACCTGTGGGTGTCTCTCCATCATGCTATCATTAGAGGATCCAGGCTATGAAAAACTTGGTTATCTTCAACACAGGTCTTCTGAGTCATGTTACTTCATTTCTAGTCACTGGAAAAGGGAAAGTAGCAGCCATTCTTTTAATGGGTCAGGCTTACATGTGGCCAAATCACCTTTCCTCACATTCTATTGCTAGAACACAATCATCTGGTTACATCAGAGAAGACTAGGACATAGAGAAATTAAGAGATGTTTTTGGTGAACAGTTGGAAGATTCCACAACAATTACAAAAAATCTCTGGGTCAGGAGAATGCCAGGTGTGTTAAAGAGACTGCCAGAGAAAAAGCATGAACTGGTGCAGAACGAGTGAGGAGAAATGTGACAAAAGTTGAAGCCAGAGACACAATGGGCAGGGAGGGTGGTAGGCTGTACATATTTGGAAGACCTGAAGTACTATTGGAAGGAGTCTGACTGATAGCCTGAGCAACAAAGGAAACTATAGAGGTTCTGGGCAGAGGAGTAACTTTGTTTTCAGATTTAATTACCCCAGGTGAAATGGTCTTCATGAACAGGACAGGAAGCAAACGATAGCTGCCAATTTCTCTTCAAAGATAAATTTATGTCTACATACATAATTTGTGCTCTACATAAAAGTGTCTTGAAAGCCTACTTAAGTATGAGTTACCTTAGATTTTTTTGTCTGTTTGTTTTGCAGTTTACAAGGTCCAGTTTTTTCTTCCATCGAGTGTTTTCTCATTCTCTTGTCAGTGGTCTTGTCATGAGTCACTGGAAAGCTCGCATGTAAGCAAATCCATTGCTGTACTTTACCTGACTCTACCTTAAGGAACCATGCTGTTCACAACTTTCACACCTCATTTACGTGAATGTAATTAAATAAAATTTACATAGCTATTTCTTTTTTGAACCTTGGCCAGGAAATAAAACTTTGATTGATTATTACAATAATATTTAAATTTTGTCAAGTCAAGGAGCATGCCTGTCACGTTCCCCAGCATATTCTGTTCCATTGCTCAGTGCTAAGATCAGAGCTTGAGCTCAAAATATTGTTCACTTACTTAAAGGTTGTATCTATCACAATCATAGCTATTATAATCAATCTTGATATTAATCCAATTGTTTCTAACGAATTACTAACTTCTAACTGATTAAAGAGTCTCTCAATTTAATTTTTTTTTTCCTAAGGAAGATTTGCCCTGAGCTAACATCTGTTCCCAATCTTTGTCTATTTTGTATGTGGGTTTCACCACAACATGGCAGCTGACAAGTGATGTAGGTCTGGCCCCAGGACTCAATCCAGGGCCACCAAAGTAGAGCATGCCAAACTTAACCACTGGTCCATGGGGCAAGCCCCAACATTCACTTAATTTCTTAACTTACTCACATAGGCTATATTTATGTCAAAAACCCGTCTCAGATGGTAGAAATTTGTCCTCAATTTCAAATGCTCCAGACTTGTACTTTTCAAAATGGTAGCTACTAGGAATGTGTGTCTGTTTAAATTTAAATTAGTTAAAATTAAATGAAATAAAGTTTTCAGTTTTATAGCCACATAGTATAAGACATAATTCAAGTATTCAATAGTTGCATGTAACAGGTGGCTACCATAATGGATGGAGTAGATATAGAATATTTTCATTACTCCAGAGAGTTCTTTAGACAGAACTGTTCTAAACAGTAATAATCACTTTCGAGTGCCCCCATGGCTCTCCAAAATGAATATTAATTATGTCACACAGTCTATATTTTAAGCCAAACTAGTGGAAATACAACAGGTGAACATGTATGCAGTTTGTGTGATGATTTAATCAACCAATAGGTAAAGTTAATCTTGTTTAAATAGCCTCTTTTTGGAAATCTTGTTGTATAACTATTTAATTGCTCACTATTCCTGACTGGTTTTCTCAGTCCTTTTTAGAAAATTTCTAGTAAATATCATTTATTTATTCAAATACAACAAGAGAATTGCATCATCTTCACTGCAAAAATTGACTACCAAATTGAAATGGACATATACACATGAATCTCATTTGACAAACTTTTCACTTAGGAAAATTCCTAACAGGCATACCCACAAAGCTCTTTTAGCATGGCTTGTTGGCAAGAGTATGGAAAGAATTTTACTTAACAGAACCATATATTATGAGACATTTGTTAAAATCTGTTTCTCTGTACATAGAAACATCTTTGGAAACACTTGTCTACATTGAGCTGCAAACCTTTATTGCTTCCTTACAGGCCCCGCCTTATTCCATTGTAGTTTTCAGTGAAGTTTGTAGAATTGCAAGAAATTATAAATCATGTACATCTTAAAACAGACAATTTGATGATATTCAGTGATATCATCTTTATTGCTTTCCATTGTCACCTATTCCCCCCCCCCACACACACATGTAATCTTAAGCAGCTGGAAATTTTTAAATTATCTTTTTTAGTATGTATTTTTGAAATACATAAAGCATTAGATAGAGCTCAGTATAAAATATTGCTGTCTAGAAACAAGAGGGCAAGATTTGTGAGAAAATAAGCTTTTAAACCACTTCATTTTTAGTTCTACAATGTCGGAGACTGGAGCAAATGAGTAATAAAAGGGAAAACAATTGAGTCTCCTAGGGTGCTAAATTAAGAATTTATAGTCTGAGTGATGTCTCTGTAATCTCATTCAATTTTCTATTACTGCAGATCTTAAACAATTATGAACACAGAAGACATAGCAATTTTCGCTTATAAATCTGCAAGGGTGATAAATATAACATGCAAAATTCATTTTGATGGTAGAGTTAATTGGTCTAATGTTCTCAAAACAAAGAAAAATAATGATATTGAAAGAAAGTAACATTTTGAGCAAATGAAACTGGCTAGAAGAGCTAATATGATATATTATTATCTTAAAACAAACGGAGTATTTACTATGTTAAAATGATTAGTAACTGCAGATGACATTCACATAAATAAACATTACAAATGCTCTGAGAAATAGGTGATGTTTCTGGGGTTAAAAATAACTATAAAACAAAAAGGACTAGAATTTAGTACTTTTGCAACGATGCATATTAAATATTACTTCATTAAAAAAATACTAGCCACTGACGTATGAGTAATTTGATGTTTTCCCTACCAAAAGAAGTTTAGTGTTGCTATCTTCTTCAAAAAATCTTCCTTGAAATCTATTTAAAATTATATCAGAATAATGGGCTGGAGTAATATAGTCTAAGTCATGTAAGACAGTAATGATTACAGAGGTAGATTTTCTGTTCTAAGCAGTGCAGGCTTTTTCATCCTACTAATGAATAAAATCAGCTTCAACTGATACACTGATTCAGCTTATTGGCTTAAGAAGTCAGAGGAATTTTGGAGGAATAATTAGTTCCTTGAGGTAAATTAATTTATTAGTCTTTAAGTTTTGATATATCCCAGAAGTAAGGTGCCTTTTGCTTTATAAGGAAACTCTATTGGAGCAAAACTCAAGCACTATTTGGGTTAAAATTTGTCCTACTGTTTAATGTGGCATGTTAGACTCTTTGTATGGGAAGCCACATTGAAAGAAAATGTATTACTGTTTTGTTAGCATATTCTACTAAGAAATAAATACCAGTTTAAAGGGCAGTAAAGTCATGGATATTTTTAGTGCATTTTTATGATATTCCTTTGGTGAATAATTATGACTCAATATAACTTAGGGGTTTTTTCCCCTCGATGTTTGATGTTTGGCCTTCATTTATTTCTGAGGATATCAATGGAATATAAAGTGAAATCTTGGATATAAGAAATGGATATGCCTAAATTGAAAGGAAGACTTATATTAGTGATCAAATAGAAATTGAACTGGAATAATTACAATGTTTTTGTATAAATTTGCTTTAACTTAAAACAGATTCAACTTAATTTTTGCAGCTTCAAATATGGAGCCTGGATTAAAACTTAGAATCTCTACTATGAAATATACTCCTCTACAGCTGCAATGTATTAGATGCATCTTAATGTTAAAAAGTAATATTCTAGGGACATTAAATATTTTAAAGGTGGTATATATATATATATATATATATATAAAATCAGACATTTTTTTTAATTTAGGAAATAGCTTTTTATTATTTTGTACAGATAATCAACAATGTTAGTGAAATTAATGAATTTAATTTTCTTTTAATAAGTAAACTAAATGTTATTGTCATTTTATAAAATAGAGAATAATAGAGTATATAAAAGAACTATGTTAACTATATTCCTTTTATCAGAAAAACAATCATTTTAATCATTAAATAACTTTTTAAGTGCAGCCAAAATATTGGTAAGTTGAATAGTAGGTCTACAAATAAAACGCCTCATCTTTCTAGTATCCAATTCAAAAATGATACGAAGAAGGAGGTGTTCCTGATGGATGATACGTATTTCAAAGGACATTGATCCTGAGAGTGTTTTAATGACCAGGAGACTCATCTATATCATTTATTTATTCTGTTGTTGTGACCTATTCAATAGTACTTATTTTGGGCATAAAACACAGTTAATAATCAGATGTGTTTTCTTTTTGTGTATTTTAGCAACAGTTACAAAATTCTTTAAAAGAAATGAGAAAATAGCTATTTACTCACTCAGAAAGAGATCACCTAGATTCTAGAATCATTGATTCCCTGAGGTTAAAAATGGAACATCCATTGAAGAATAAAGTAGTTACTTCATTTATTCCAATAAGCTCCAAGATAAAGCATGAAAAAAATTAAAGGATACATTTCTCTATGTGACATATTGGAAATTCTCTAATTAAGAAAACATTTTCTCTTTTGCTATGACTTATGCTCTTCTGCTGCCTCACCCATATGCCATTTACTGTGTCTTCTTCAAAGATTTGCATTGTTCTCCAAGAAAACTTCAAGAGTTAAAGGTATGCTGGTATTTCACACTGTAGATGGGGGGCATTTCTCACTGAACAAAAGAAATCTAACCTATAGAAAGTTTGCCTACAGTTGGTCCCATAGATATCTAGCAACAGGATGTTCTATATATCGTAAACTTTGTCAGCAAGCATCACTGACTTTCAGGATGCCACCCTTGGCCACAGCCCAGGCTGAATGGGTTTGGAGTCATGGGACTACATATGGAGAAGAAGGATGAATCTGGAAATTAATTCCATTCCCTATGGGTTTGTAAGCATTTATCATGAGATAACGGTAGAGAATCAAAAGGTGGTGGATATGTAAACCCTAAAACAAGGGAGGAGCTGTTAGGAACCTTGAGAAAATATCCTTGTGACATGTTTTCATTTGTGATTTTGAGATAAGTTCAAGTGAGCAACTTTTAAAACACACTTACTTACCCCCTACAAATGCACACATGCACACACCTTATGGAAAAAAAATAAATTCTATACTGCTCAGCCTGGGTCATACCCCTTTCCTATACGCTCCCTGACACCAGAAAAAGTGATGAGCAGTATTATGGCAAACAACAGCTTACGACATAGCCATAAACTAAAGGGAAAGAGCATCTTACACCCTCACGAATAGAGAATTCTAAAGAGACAATAAGATTTAACCCTATAATTTAGAGTACTTGACTTCTTAAAGGGGATGGGGTGGACATCTTGGTACCGCACTCAGTAGATAAGAAAGACTCGTTATCGAATTTGGTTCAATTCACTGTACATATTAACATAAATTTAACAGGATCTAAGAAAGAACTATGCAACTTGGTCATAAAATTTTTTTGTTTATCATCCATAAATCCTGAGTACATCTTTCCAAATATGGTTTATTCAGTTAGTAATTATATTAGAAATAGTAACAATAGCTATTTAAGAAATATTCCCCCTTTGAAAAACTTCTTAACAATCGTAACAATAACTAACCCAGCCAGGCATTGTGCTAAGCACTGTATATGCATTAATACATATAATCTTCTTGCTTGCTTAAGAAGAAGGTACAGTACACCGTGATTTATGGATGAGTAACTTCCCTTGAGGAAGACTGAAAAGCGAGATGTGGAAAGATTAAATAACCTCACGGTGTTCTTAAACAACATAGCTAGATATCCAAATGGACATTGAAATTGAATGAAGTCAATGTCCTTTATTACTTCCCTGCCTTTGTTTTCTCTTCTGCTTCTGTGATCTATAAAACATGACATTGATGAAAACAGAAAGTTAAATGTGAATCCTGATTGTTGATCTTATGTTTTATTTGAAACTGTAGCTGTTACAATCATTTGACAAATCAACCTATAAAATATGGATAGCTTTTTCACAACTCAAAGATCAGTTAGTTAAAATGTATATTTAAAAGCAAAAGAGAAATGCTGGACTAGGTTTCACAACTAATTGTCTCAAATTTAACATGCTTATATAGTTAGTTTAGTTCATTGCAGACAAAGTATAATCAAATCTGATAAGATACATTAGAGGTGATTATGTTTACATCGTCTGAATTAATACTTGTCTCTGCTGAATTATTCTATAGACCTCCAAACGGATTTACAGAATTAAGAGAATTCTCCTAATTTTTAAGCCCAGGCTGGCGAAATAAAGAAAGATCAGGATAGAAATATGTTGGACTTAATCAAAATAAATGCCAAGAGAAATGTACCTTGAGAATTTTTATTGTACCATCAACAAATAGATGTACAGAATTAAGACTCCTCCTAGGTTTTGAGCTCATGCTGGCCAAATGAATAAAAATCAGGACAGAAATGTGTTGGACTTAATCAAAACAAATGCCAAGAAAAATATACCTCGAGAATTTCATTGTACCATCAATTCTAGTATTGATTGTAAGAGAGATTACACCCTCTTGGGTGGAGTTGGTTTCCAGATTTCTGCCAGAATCCTTTAAGATCCCCTGGAGTGCTCCAATTTTGCTGGAGAATAGGCTAAATGCAAGGCAAATTTTAGATAAAAGCTACTTCTTAATGCGAAAACTGTCACTCTCTAATAAAACGTAGTAAGAACCCAGTGATGAATAGATAATGTTTGAGAATGAATGACATCATTATTTTTTTGAGAGTGGCAGACTGAAATTATACTCTAAACTAATCAAACAGTTTACAAAAATCAGCAATGGCTAGTCTACCATATTCAACTTACCTTTATCCTGTGAAAACAGCCAAAATGATCAAACAGAAAGTTCTGACATTATTGAAACAATTACTTAATAACAAAAATATGCTGGTTATAACGTTTTATAATGTTTTAACTGTGTCATTTCAAAATCTAAAGTAATTTTAGAATTACCCTCAAATAATATTTCATATGATTCACATGTTAAGCGTATATTATCTCATTCTGTTATCTAAAACAAGACCTCATAAACTGTACTTAACATCTTAGGACATTTCCAAAATTCAGGACATTAGATAAGGCAGAACATTGTATGCCACAATCATCTTAGACAAATTAACATGTAATACTCATATATTTGAGAGATTGACTATGCACAATATATTTTAATTACCTTTCTAATATCACTTTAATGTTAGTGGTGTCTCAGAGTGCAAAGTACATTATTTCCTGTCACTATCTTCACTAACTAGTAAAGACCCCTTGTTAAATATATTTCAACTTCCTATTTTCAAGCATATGACTCTCTATGGACCAATGAATTTAGTCACCAAGCTGGCCCAAGAAGGTGAGAAAGGCTCAGTTAAGCCCTATAAAAGAAAGTCATACAGCTTCTGCGTGTGACACGAAACGTTGAAGTACTTTTCCTATTGCCTCATAATTTCAGCTAAAGTCCGAATGCTTGGAACAATAGTTGATAAAAAGACTGTAGATTAACTTCCAGAAATGGCTTGAAGAGCTTTCAAAAGAACAGTCAAGGTTTTGTTCTCTTCTACTACCACAAATATTTAATTGAAGTAGGAGAATATATCAGATTTGGCTGTCATTGGCCTTGGGAAAAAGAACAGAACATGGTAAAAGAGCACTTAGGAGAGCTTGACATATGTCCTCTGGAGTTGGGGCACAAATGAACATACAGATTGATGCCTGCGCTGTACCTATACCACAAGTCTGTATATGGAAACCTGGGTAGAACAATTGTCAAGACAGGATGAAGGGAAAGGGCCACCTGAACTTCCACCTTTTGTCACAGCAAGATTTATGAGTCTCCTTGTGCACAAAGAACCTAGCAACATGAGGTTGTGTGGTATATCTTTACAGACAGGATCTGAAGATGGTGGAGCAATAAAAAATATTGCTTAGGATCACATTGCCTACCTAAGGTACATTTTCAGTATACATGTTATCAGGGCCTTTCAAGAACCTCTACCTACACTTCACAAAAAGCCACCTGTTCTAAAGAGGCATTTACACTAGGCCAATTATATTGCAGAGAAGACTATAACAGCAGGAATAATAAAACTAAGAATGATATTATAAATAAAATGAATAATAAAATAATAATAAAACTAAGATAGCAGGACTGTGACCTTCACAAGTGTTTCTCAGGTCTTTTTTCTCCCCATATATGAGCCAGGAAGGCTAGAGGATCTGGTGTTGGATAAATGCCTTTCTTCCGAGAGGGAATCAGGCTCTGATAGTCATCTCCCCAGGAGAGTAGTCCTTTGCTGTAGAGAATGATATGGGCATATTTCAAATGGTTTCTTTTCCCACCCCCAGCCACAACCACAAAGGGATAGTTTTGGCTTTTAACCAAGAGAATCTGTTAGATTCCTAGAGGTGAAATCTATGAAACTTTTGGAGTCCCCTAAGTCTGTGGCTTCCAGGAGTTTTCATTCTCATGTTGGTCCACTTTCCAGCTCCAGCAATTTGTTAATTTCCACCAATTTGTCAAACTTACTGTCTAAGAATTTCTACTATGTTGTGGATCCAGTGGTGTCTGCTCCAGATGAGCAGATCTTAGCTGTGATTCTCTGTATTTGCCTACATTTCCAGAATCACAACTTACCAGAGCAAAAACCCAAAAACATAAGCCTCCAAGGGAAACAGTGCAGGGGTAGGAACATTTGAACTGTAACTTATGAATTGAGAGGCTCAGTGTGGACAACTCTGAGAGTTAAAAACTCCTGGGGGTACCAGTCATCAATAGGCTGCCCTACTTTTGTGAGTTTTACTTCCAGGTGTCCCACCAGGTTCTCATAATGAATATTGGAGAAAAATCCCCTTATGATTCCAGCAGGGGGAGGCGAAAAGAACCAAGGTGAAATACACCAGTGCATTTTGTTCTCAAAAAGGCCTGTCCTCAGGAAAAACTATTTTACTAGAGCCTAACCTTCCTGGAAGGTGGAACTATTCAACTCCAGCCCCTCTAGCCATCCAGTCTCACGAGAGGGGCAGAGAAGCACTGGTGAAGTTCAAAGTCAAAGGACAAAGACTCACCAAAGACTGAGACCTAATCACAGAACTCTAGAACACTTTTCCTTCCCACTCACCTTACCACCAAATTACTAAAGGCCTATTTATCACAGTTCCTTTTACCTTGTGCATCAGGGCTGACTAACAACAAAATATTTCAAAGCATATTAAAGGTGAAAAACTACTTTGAAGAGACTGAACAAGTATCAGAACCAGAGTCACATATGACAGGCATGTTGGAATTAAAAGATTAGGAATTTCAAAAAACAATGATAAGTGTGCTAAAAGCTTTAATGGGAAAAATAGATAACATGCAAGAGGAGATGGATAAAGTAAATAGAAAGATGGAAATTCTAAGAAGGAATCACAAAGAAATGCAAAGGATCAAAACCACTGTCACAGAAATGAAGAATGGCTTTGAAGGACCCTTAGAAGACTGAAAACGACTGAGAAAAGAATGTCTGAGCTTGAGGATATATGAGTACAAACTTCAAAAACTGAAAAGCAAGCTAAAAATATATGCAAATTTCCCAAATCTAGAGACTGGATAAATACATTGTAATATATCACTACAATGAACCACTATTCAGCAATTAAAATAAATTAACTACTGATGCAACTTCAATTAATCTCAGAAATACCGTATTGAGTGAAAAAAGCCACACACAAATAGTATATATTGTATAATTTGACTTATATGATATTTTAGAATAGATAAAACTAATACTTATGGATAAAAATCAGTCCTGTGTGCGTGTGTGTGTGGAGTGGTGGGGGGCATTGCAGTGACTGGAAAAGGTCACAAGACTATCTTTTGGAGTAATGGAAAAATATTCTGTATCTTCCTTTGAATGATGGTAACACATGAATATATTGTAAAATTTCATCAAACTATACACTTAAGTTCATTGTATTTTGCCATATAAAAATATACAATAGGACAAAAAATATATTATTTGGCTATGTCCATTCACTATGCAATCAAATTGTTTAATTTTTTTCCTCAATATTTTGATTCTTATTTCCAATATCTCTGAATTTTATTTATAATTATCCTTTATGTGTTCAATATCCTTCCTATTCTTTCTGGAGATATTTACCATGCCTTTCTGTTTAATTTTTGTCTTCAAGGCTCTATGAATTTTCTTTTGTGGATTGGTCAATTTTTTTGCCTTTGTTGCACAGTGATTTTTGCTTTTCAGATAACTCATTTTATTTCTTTGTAAATTTGCCTTTTAATCCCTAATGAAAGTCAGCTCTTTTCATTATTAATGACTATCTGGGGTTGGCCGACAGCTTAGGTCTTAGTTTATGCTTTTAAAGATGAGTTGAGGAGTTGATAGGCAGAGAGTCTCTGTTATTGCAATTTGGGCTTGCCCCTTTCTTTCTGCCACTTCCTACAGTGCT
Organism: Equus caballus; assembly: GCF_041296265.1. Lineage (NCBI taxonomy): Eukaryota > Metazoa > Chordata > Mammalia > Perissodactyla > Equidae > Equus > Equus caballus. The sequence continues at coordinate 103,162,814 of NC_091685.1, read as the reverse complement.
CCCTGATTAAAGAGCCTGTTGCTTTATCTTATGGCCACTCATCCTCCACTGAAATTGCAAGGCACTCAGGGTGGGTAAGGGGGATGCTCAGAGCCTGCCAGGCAGCTTGCCTGTTTCTACACAATCTACATAACAACCAGGCTTCAAAACCATCCTGAACAGCCTCTGAAAAACTGTAAGGCTTATGCTGAGTTTTGTACTTCATGAGTATATATAGAGATTTAGAGATATATAGAGATATAGAGGTACATAGATATATAAATATACCTATCCAGACCCTGGAAAGTGCTTAATCTCTTTTTCTTGGTTCATTCCTATATTTCTTTCAGTCTTTAGTTTTTATGTTACATGAACAAAAAAAGTTTCCTTGACAATATTGTCCCCTAAGGTAATTAAGTTAAGAATCACCTGTACTTCCTAAGGTTAAGTTGTCAAAGGAACCTAGCATTTCCTATGCTACAGGAATTAATTAATCCCTGGGATTAATAGCAGTTTATTTGTCTGTTTCACCCTGTAGACAAAAAGCCTTATAAGAGTACATAAATCACATTTTCAATTTCATTTCTAAAACTGCCTAATCTATCTTTTTATATTACTAAAAAAGTAAAGAGACATGTAAAAGGTAAAAGGTAACATAAGGAAAGCCAAACTTTGGTTAGATGCATTCAGTGGAATAAAAATTAAAACATAGTCTCACACACACACACACACACACACACACTACCTTCACAGAAGTCCTTATTTCACTGCTTGTTCTAAATAGCAAAACAAAATGAGAAAAAAAATATTTCTAGGTATAAAAAAATAACTCTAGATATTTCCAAATATGGAATTCAACTACCATTATCTCTAGATAGGATAGATACAAATAGGACAATAGGAAACTTTTGAAAGTGGTGGATACGTTTATGGCATAGATTGTGGTGATGGTTTCGTATCTCACCAAGATTCTTGCACACATATAGCTAGAATAATAGACGATGGTGGAGATAAAGGAAAAATTTTTATTCTTGAACTAGCAGTTAAGGATAGTCAGCCATTTTGCTTGACAGAGGAAAGAGGGAAGCTTGAAGAATACTTACCTGTTGGAAATTTCACCTTAGACCTGGGGATCTAGAATGGGATGGGGGTGGGAACTTCCCCAAAGATCTACTTTTGCTAGTGCCATCTAGTCAATTCCCACTCCCAGCAATGCTGTGTACAGTAGAGCGGAGCCCTGCCCAAACTTTTTGTGCCATCTTCTCATCTCCCAGGGCTGTATTAGACAATTCTCCACTGCTATTCATGGAGTTTTTGTGGCCAATTTTGTCAGAAGTGGGTGACCAGATTCTTCTTCCTAGTCTAGAAGATCTGCTGAGACTTGTCCACCATGGGTGACTCTGCTAGTATTTGAAATACTGATGGCATAGTTTTCAGTACCACAGCACCCTGCAGCTGCCACAGTATGACAACCAACAGACAGTTGGTGTGGTTCCCTGGTTGGGAAATGAACCCAGGTGGCGGTGGTGAGAGCGCTGAATCTTAACACTATTCTGCCAAGGCTGGCTGAAGATCTATTTAGACCTGAGAAAATCTGAATTCTCAAACTGATTTAAACATTTTGGTTGCATGCGTCCTTTTCATTGTTTCAACTTTGCCAAGGACTTAAAATCTCACGTGGTTCAACTAAAACAGTGATTATAAGCATGGACTCAACATTAGACTAGATCTGGGTGAAAGAGCCTAGATCTTTCCAATTTGTGAAAATGACTTTGGGTAAGTTACTTGAAGTCTGGAAGACTTAATTTGCTTACTGAATAAAGACCAATATTTTTCTGCAAAGCATTATCACAAATTATAATAACATGAGTAAAAGAACATATTTGATGAATGAGTAAGAATAGAGAGAAAACAAAGAATTAATAGCATGAAATAAAAATCCAACAATATGACATGTTATCTACAAAAATATATCAAGGCATTTATGCAATACAGACAGAGCATTGTAAAGTTTCAGAGGGAAGAGCAATCACTTGCAGTATATACTGGTCAGGTTGTTGATGCAAAGGGGTCTTGCAAGAATCGTAATCTTAGAATAATGTACCTAAAGGCAAAGGAATTTTAGACAAAGGGACAGCAGCATAATTCAAGGATTAGCGATGGGAAAGATTCCAAATTTGTCACTCAACTTTGAGTGCAGATTAAATAGAAATTGTTGTTGAGGAAAAATGAAAGACAATGAGAGAGTTGACAGGTAAAATGGGAGAAGAAATTTTGTTTAATTTTATTTATCTGAAAGACAAGACAAAACAAGTACAAGTTACTCAACAGAAGATTAAAGTGAAATAAATAATAAACTTTTTAAAGTACAAGTTTAGAAAAAACAAAAAAAATTAGTTAAGGATTTGAAAAGCACATTCTCATTTTTAATAAAATAACAAAGTAATTAATTATAATGTTTTAGGGCTCCACAAATAAAACTACCATACTTCTACATCAAATTTTAGTAACATAAAAACTAATATTTCCCTATATTAAAATAAGATTTCCATACTTCTTCTTTTTTATATTAGCTCTTCTTCGTCTTTTTCTTGTTATTGTTGCTATAACATACGTGATCTGACCTTCATTCTCACAAGGCCATAAATTCAAAGTCCAGGCTCTTTATCTGTAATGTATTTAAAGTTAAGATTCTGTTGAAATTGTTAGAAGGGAGATTGAGTATAACCTTCTTTTTCCAAAAACGTGAGACTCAAGATACACAATTTGAAACAGATAGCACGAGTTGCACTTTATATTAAGTAAGCAGTTTCCATATACTTACCACATAAATACTCTGTTAATCTTATACTCGCAAGTCTGGTTAAGGTTAGAAGAAGATCTATATCAACTTAATGAACTCTACTTCTGCTGACATACTCAGAAACGGTACTTTAAATTACAAAACGTTACTCTCACATAGAACAGGAATTTTTAACATAAGCTAAAATTCAAAGAATGTCATTTTAAATAATTCTTCATGATGTCCTCTTTTATCAAAAAGATTTTTAAGGATTTATTTGGACAGTGTTTTATGCCAACAAATATGTACTTACTACAAAAGGCTCAAATTAAACTGTTCAGTATGCAGTTTGTTTAAGAGTGCCTATTGTTTCCCTCATTAATCAATAATTTCATCAAGATACATTATTTAGTCTTCTATAGACAGTATAAAATTAGGGTAGATATTAATAAAAATATACCTGTAGATCAAAATGCAACATTGACAGCATATTGTGGGAGAGGGGAAAATTCCTCCCTTCTCCTCTTGGTTCTTATGGCTGGTTGAATAATTAAAATTACATAAGACAGATTAACAGAAGAAAAAATTTATTACATTCATACAGGAACCCCACATACATGAGAGAGTCAGAGATCCCACATACGGGAGAGGTTCAAAGACAAAGGTAAAATGAGATATTTGCGCTATCTTGAGCCAAGGAATAGGATAGGGGCCTGGGGCTTCAGAGAGGAGGAGGGTAATTCACAGGATCATGGGGAACAGATGTTCAGTAATTAGATGTTTGCCCTGCCATATAGATAGTTCATAAAAACTTATTGCTGGTAATAACTCTCAGTAGGGGCAAGACCCCCAATTTAAATTCTTTGAGGGACAGGTAAAAGTTTCTCTGGAGCCAGCAGGGTTTCAATTGCCTTTAGCTTAAAATCTTCCACGTGTAAAAGTGGCACATCTTGGGGCAGTCTGTTCTGAACCCCTTCAATATCATAGAGCTATAAGTATGTTTTCATTTTCCTTGCCCTAACTTTATGCATGATCTCATTACAGAAGAGATAAGAGAAAAAGAAAAAAAGAGTTTATAAACGAATCTTTATTAGTGGGAGCATTATTTAGAGTTGGATTTTCAAAAAATAGAACACCTTCACTTGAAAGTTAAAAGAAAATAACATGTTAAAACAAATACATAATACCAGAGGCAAGAAACTTAAGTTTTGATCAGATTATGTTGGATAATGACACTAAATTTGAGTGTATTAATTTGAATCTATTTACTGTTTTTTAGCTTATAAGCATCAATTTTCTCATCTATATAGTGTAAATAGAATTACTGTAAATGATATAGGGGTAGCTAATACCCAAGGGAAATAAGTAAGGCAATTGGGATAAAAAATTATATAAATGAAGTACATTTTTAAACCTCTAAAATACTTTATCCTCAAACACAGGATTTTTAAATTAATAAGCAAAGCACCTAACAATATTTCAAATAACCTTCATATAAGTTTTAAAAGTCTGTTTTATAAATGATATCTTCTAATCAGCAAGAAGTTAAAGAGAATTAAAAACAAAACTTCAAAAACATAATTCTTGTATTTTCATTAATGTTTATTTTTAATTTTTATTTTTTTGCTAAGGAAGATTCACCCTGAGCTAAGATCTGTGTCAATCTTCCTCTGTTTTGTATGTGGGTCACCACCACAGCATGGCCACCAACAAGTGGTGCAGGTCCACCAAAGCAGAGTGTTGAACTTTAACCACTAGGCCACAGGGCCAGCCCCACTAATGTTTCTTTTTCATCTATTGTGCCATGTTAGGAGAAAAACGTTATAACAGTAATGTTTATTTCTTATCTATTATTTCATTTTAGGAGGAAAGCATTCTAATATTTTATACAGTGATGACAAATACATAACAGAAATAAATCTCATGAACCAAAAAAGTAATAATATTAATAAAATGAGATAAATCAGAAAAAGTATAATTATAATTTTTTCCTCATTTTTGCATCAAAAACTAAACACTGTCTAAAATTTACAAGGCAGGTTATGAAGGTAATTCAATATCAAGTAAATATAGTGTAAAGAAAATATTATTCATATAGCAATAAAATGCACTTAAGGAGGGAAGAATATATGACACATATAAAAGTAGAAAAAAACATACAATTTCAATTATAATTGAAAACTGGAGAAGTCATCACAGGAAAAAGAGAAATAGGAGAATTATGAGTATTTCCCTAAAATCTATGCAACTATCTTTGAATACCTTGACAAAAGAAAATATTTTCTAGGACATTTTGTTTTCTATAAAAAGTACCTCAAACAGATAGATATTCTAAAGTAAAAATGAAAGCAGTTAAAAAGATAGCAGTGACCTAACGTCTCGCACTAAAAGGAATATGTTGAAGACATTTCATAAGAGGATTCTTATAAATTCAGTGTTTGGGTCCCTCCAAAATTTATATGCCAAATCCTAACTCCCAAAGTGATGGTATTTGGAGGTGGGGCCTTTGAGAGATGATCAGGTCCAGGTCGTGAGAGCGAAGCCCTCAGGAATGACATTAGAACCCTTAGAAAGGAGACTCCAGGAAGCTCCCTTGCTCCATCTGCCACGTGAGGACACAGCAAAAAGATGGCCGACTATAAACCAGGAAGTGGGCCGTCATCAGACACTGAATCTTGATCTTGGGACTTCCTAGCCTCCTAGTTCTTCCCAGTTTTCAGAACTATGAGAAACAAATTTCCATTTTTTTTTCTTTCTTTTTCTGCTTTATCTCCCCAAACCCCCCTGTACACAGTTGTATATCTTAGTTGCAGGTCCTTCTAGTTGTGGGATGTGGGATGCCACCTCAACGTGGCCTGACAAGCGGTGCCATGTCCGCGCCTAGGATCCGAACCCTGGACCGCTGCAGCGGAGCACGCGAACTTAACCACTCGGCCACAGGGCCGGCCCCGAAATTTCCACTTTTTATGTCACCTAGTTTGTGGCACTTCGTTATAGTAGCCCAAACAGACTAAGACAGGAGCCTCTTTCAAAACATAAAGAAATGGATTATTTCTGTGTTCTTCAAATTTTTCAAGAAAATAGAGATTGAAGGAAAACACCAAATACTTTTCCTTAATCCATAAAAACACTGACACTAAAGCTTGAAGGAAAGGCACATTAAAATATGTATATATTAAAAACTCACCTATAAATTAAAAAAATAATAATATCTTAGAAAGTAGAATTCAGGAGGTTATTTAAAGAATCATCACAACCTAGGGGCATTAATATGAGGAACGCATATTTTTTCAATTATGAAATTCATTATATAATACATTTTATTGAAAAATTCAATAAATCTTTGCAGAGTTAAAAAAACACTTCTATTTATATTTGGGATGTAAAAAGATGGGTATGGCATAGCTCTTACCCACTCAACAACAACAAAAAATAAGACAATTAAAAAATTTGCAATGTTTCTTGAACCTACCAGAAAGTTGACTTTGCTCTGCAACCAATTAACCCAAAATCTAAGGAAAGAAGGAACCTAAAAAGGTATGTGAGAATTTGTACAAGAAAAGTAAATGCCACTGGACAAAAGCAAGGGCAGTTCAGCCACATTTATTAATGAAATGGTAAACACCAGGTGTGGTCTAGTAAGACAATATTGAAGCCTTGGGGGCTCCAGATATAAGGGGCATCCACACCCTCTTGCAGGCTGTTCACGGACTTCAACAGGCACTCACAAAAAGTAGTGGTGAAAGCCCTGAAAAAGGGTCCCTGTGATAAACGCCTAGGTAGTGTTCCACAACATTCACTGCAGGAAAGACGTGAAAAGCTCCCAGATGTTTCTTCCCATCTCACCTAGGTGGTAAAAGCCTTAACATACTGGGAGAAAGAAAATAGATACCGTTTTCCATATGGAATTCAGGATAAGCCATTGCAGCTGTAAGAAGGAAACAGAATGCAACCTGCTGAAATAATGAATAGTGTGTGTAGAAAACCCAATCTGAGGTACAGTAAAAAGAAAAGACTTAAAGCTCGTGTTGGAAGAGGTGCTGAGAAATCTGCCAATACCGGATGCAGCAACTGGAACTCACGCATTGCTTGTGGGAACACAGAATGGTACAGCCACTTGAGAAAACCGCTTGGCTTTTCTTATAAAATTAAAGATGCACTTACCATACATCATTAGCAGAATAATGGCACCTCCCTCTCCTCACCCTACCCACCAAAACTGTCCACTTCCTACTCCCTGGAGCCTGTGAATATATAAGGTTACGTGGAAAGGAGGAACTAAGGTGGCAGATGGAATTGTTTGCTAATTAGTTGATTTTAAAACAAGGAGATTATCCTGGATTATACCAGTGGCCCAAAATAATCCCAAGGGTCCTGTAAAGTGGGAGACAGAAGCAGAAGAGTAGGTCAGAGTCAGAGAGAAATTTAAAGATGCCATAATGTTGGTTTTGAAGAATGAGAAAGGGACCAATGAGACAAGGGATGCAGGCAGCAAAAAAATGAATTTTCCCCTAGAGCTTCCAGAAAAAATGCAGCTTTGCTGACATCTTGATTTTAGCCCAACATGACCTATTTTGGACTTCTGACCCCCAGAAAGGAAAAAATATATATTTTTGTTGCTTTAAGCCACTAAATGTATGGTAATTTGTTATAGCAGTAACAGAAAACTAACATATCACATGGTCCAGCAATTCCACTCCTAGGTATTTAACTAAGATAAATAAAAGCATGTTTACAAAAAACCTGTACAGGATTCTTTGTAGTATTTTTATACCTAATCACCAGAATTGGAAATAAACCAAACATTCTTTAGTCAAGCAATGGATAAAAAGTTGGTGATGTATTTGTACAATGAAATATTACTCAGACAAAAAAAAGAACCATTGAGACATACATAAACCTTGATTGAATGCCAAATGCATTTTGATCAATGAGTTACAAAAAACAAAAATACTGTATAATTCCATATGTGACATGCTGAAACACACAAGTGGACAAAACTAAATAAGTGGAAAACAGATCAGCGGCTACAATTAGGTAAGCAAACAAAATGAGGTAAAAAGCTGAGTAACAGGAGATAAAATAGTTTTATGTGTACTTTCAAATCCAAAAATAATCATCTCACTAACAAACTCTTTAAAATACTAAGAGAATATTTTTATGTCTGCTTATTAGTACTTACTAAATATATATTTTTAAAATATTTTAATTATATCCATATATCATAAATTTAAAGCTTTATTAAAATACTTAAGTGTTTTAAAATGTAAATATAAGCCAGTTTTGTAAAGAAAGTCACCACAAAGAAAAGATGCTAATTCTCCTAGATTTATACATAAATTAAATATGAACCTAATTAAATCATGTGACATAGGGGCCAGCCCAGTGGCATAGTGGTTAGGTTCACACGCTCTGCTTCAGCAGCCAGAGGTTCAGACGTACACACTACTCATCAAGCCATGCTGTGGCAGCATCCCATATACAAAGTAGAGGAAGGTTGACAAGATTGGTACGGATGTTAGCTCTGGGCCAACTTTCCTCACACACACACACAAAGAAAACAACATGCAATATAGCAAAGAATATATCTACTCTTTGTTCCCTATTCCTGGCACATAGCTTCAAAAACTGTTGGAATTTCCTGCACCACAGAAGTGTCTTGTTTATGCTAATGAGGTGAGTTATCATGGGCCCCTGGATAGCTTTCGTATGAGATTGGTCACTAGAAAGACGAACTGCATGATTAGCAGGTTGGAACTTCAGGCCAGTCTGACCTCTGGGCAGGGGAGGAGGTCTGGAGGCTTTATTCAATCACATGGTCGTTGATTAAATAAATCATGTCTATGTAACTAGACTCTAATAAAAACTACGGACACCAGCGCTCTGTGGAGCTTCTTGGTTGGCAAACACACTAATATACTGGAAGAGTTATGTGCCCTGACTCTAACAGGGGAGGGCATGGAAGCTCTATGTCCAAGACCTCCCCAGACCTTGCCATATGCATCTCTTCTATTTGACTGTTTCTGAGTTGCATCTATCATAATAAAACTGCAATCACAAAACTAGCATTCTCAGTGAATTCTGTGAGTCATTCTGGAGAATTATCAAACCTGAAAAGGTTGAAGTAGCCCTCAATTTGTAAATGGTTAGGCAGAAGTTCAGCTGGCTTGAGGATACTCAAAATTTGCAGCTGACATCTGAAATGGGGGCATTCTTTAAAGGACTTTGCCCCTAACTTGTGGGATCAGCTCTAACTCTGATGCAGTTGGTGTCAGAGAATTGGCATCAGAACAGTAAACACAAAATGATTTTTTTATAATTGAAGAAATGAGATTATTAGACCTACCAGATTCTGCAACACACCACAGAGTTATGGTTTTAGAGAATAAAAGGGAAACAAATGGATAAGTTAAATTTTTTACATGTATTAAAACTAGATTACAATGCATGTGAATTTAACATATAATAAATGGTTTTTCAAATTATTGGCATAAAAACTAGTCAGTAGTATTTTTTTTTTTTGAGGAAGATTAGCCCTGAGCTAACGTCTGTGCCCATCTTCCTCTACTTTACATGTGGCATGCCTACCACAACATGGCTTGATAAGTGGTGCACAGGTCTGCACCCGGGATCTGAACTAGCAAACTCCAGGCCACAAAAGCGGAACACTCAAACTTAACTACTGCGCCACTGGGCCGGCCCCAGTGGTATTTTTTTTAAGAATTTGGATCCTTGCAGAAAAATAAATTATGAATGGCTCAATTTTTAATGTAAAAATAAAATTATACAATTCTTAGGAGTATATATCTGAACTCATTTACAATCAGTGCTGGAAACCTGTTTTCTTTCTAAATAGGACATAACTATCAAAAGCCACAAAAGTAAAGGTTAGTCAATTTCCTTTATAAAAATTTAAATTTCTGCTTAACAAAAATTGTTCTAAATGTGAGAAAATGATGAAATTAGTTTAAGATAGTTTTCAAGGAGAGCAAGGGAAGCAACTTAACCAAAATGGAAACATTTCACCAATTAATAATAAAAAGGAATGAATAGCTGGAGAGAAAACTTTTCAAAGTATAGAGACAGATAATTGCATAAAAGAAACAAACTACTCATAGAATCCATGCAAATAGGCTCATCCTCAAAGATAATTAAAATAAATCAAATCACTAAAGGAAATATTTTTTCCTTCATAAGCAGCAAAGGTTAAAATGCTTGATAATGCTTAGCAGTTACAAGGTTTTGAAATAAAATTCTTCTCTTCATTTTAGTAGAGCTGTGCTAACCAATATGGTAGCCTTTAGCCATGTGTGACTGTTTAAAACTAATTAAAATTAAGTAAAATTTAAAAATTGAGTTCCTCAAGCCGCAAATGGATAGAGTTCATCTTACCAGACAACACAGATTTAGAGAACATTTTCCTCAGAACAGAGTCCTTTTGGACAAAACTAATCTAGAGAATAATTTACCCCATTAAAATTAAAAGCACACAGACGCACAGAACACAGAGACACAGAGACACTCAGAGATTTTACTCAAGCTAATTCGCTATTGATTATTTCCTGTATAAACACACTCTCAAAATTACACTAAGCTCTATGAAAATGATCTTTAGTGTTATTATCACAATTATTTGTGATAACAAAACATAGAAAACAATTCAAAGAGCATCACTGAAGGAGTAGTTAAAATCGAGTATGATATCCAAAAACAATAGGTTGTTTTTCAATTGTTAAAGAGAATGTGTTTATGATAACTAAAAAATAGTGGTATATTTTGGGAGAGGGCCTTTGTGTTGAGGAGACACCTATTTTTTTATTTTACACTTTTCTGTCCAGTTGGAAATTTTTAGATACATGCTACTTTTATATAAATAAATTGATAGGAAAAATCACATGACTATGGAAATACATAAACAAATAAAACCATATTGTCCAGCTAAAGGGATTACTGAACCGATAGAACAAATTTTACATTAAGCCAAAAATAATGTTACTATGAATTGTAAGACTGAATTATTCAAGTTATCAATCAAAATGTATCCTTTTGCTTGTTAATAGAATGTAGGTGTTATTAGATAGTGGTTTTGAGATCATATCAAATTTATACACATAGCTGTGGATTCAGACATTTTATTCTTCCTTGAAAATTTAAACTTTCCATCTGATGACTTTAAAGTCCTTCTTGAGAACTGCAGAACTGGAGTTTGAGCAGAGCTATCATAACCAGTCTTTGTGAGCTGAGTTCATGGACGTTAGAAGCCACGATGATACCGTTCCAGGGAAGAAGAGGAGCGGGGTACTACAGCAGAAACCTCAGGCAAATGTCCTCAGTAAACTTTAATAATGCAATTTTCTTTCTACAAAGACTGCTAGAAAATGCATTATTTGTAGATGGTAGTTTGACTGGTTTTGGTTATAAGAGATTTACTCGTCCCATTGGAGCAGCAGCTTTGAGTCTTTGAAGTTTAGGGCAAAGGAAGGAGGGTGATACAGCCGGGACGCTTGATCAATATCCCTATTACTTTCTCCTGAAAGAGAAAGAAAATTGACAATTAGATTTGAAAAGAAACCTATTTTAGGAATACGTTTTATGCATTCCCAGATTCAACTAAATTTTTCATTGCACTTCTGTCATCCAAAAACATTTTAAACCCAGAAATAATTTCATGGATATGTTTGAATCATGAAATATGCGATACGATATTGAAGTAAATGTATTACACTGGAGATTTGCATGCCTGGCAAAGGTGATTTTATTTCATTCCATTCTGACTGTCCAAAAGTATATTTTTAGTGAAACTGACATTTAATGTTGTAATTTTATGTCTGATCAATGAAGCTTTTATTTATCTCAAGGCCTTTCATGATGAGAAAATAAAAGTTATAATTTATAGCTCCTCTTCTCTTATCAAGGTATATTTCTCAGGAATGACTTTCCATATCAATTCAATTTAGAAGTTTACTGGATCAAATAAATAAATAAATAAATGCCTTAGCACTTCAAACTTCTTAGGATGGCTGCAGAGAAAAAATGTTAGAATCAACTCCTACCACTTCACCAGCACTGTCCTTGCTGAATTTTGTCCTTTCTTGCTAAATCCATTAAATAAATTTTAGTCTTCAGTTTACTGACTCACTCCAACAGTTAAATATGTAAAATTTATATATATTATATTTATTATAGTTAAATGTTAAAATATGAATATTATATTAATATAATTAGCCATATAATAGAAAGATGACCATTTCTTAATTCTTGAAATTTATTTTTTCTTGGCTTCCTGATATTGCACATTTATCTTTTCCTTCTCAGTCACCTGTTTAGACCCTCTTTGTAATTACTGACTTGTAAATACCTGTGGAACAGGGCTAAGTCCAATACTCTGTTACCTACACTTCCACTCTCCGTTCTTCAAATTGATTTTATCTACTCTCATAGGTTTAAATATCATCATTATGCTAATAATTCACTTCAGTATATATCCACCTCTAAATTCTTTTCTGAAGTCCAAAATCATAGATTCAACTACTTACTTTGCATCTATGATGAAATTTCTAACAACCATTTCTAACTACACATCTTCAGAAATGAAAGCTTATATTTCTCCTTCAAAAAATTTTCTCTCATGTTAGTACTCGTTTCTTTAAATTCTATGTCCATATCCTCATGTGCTCAAGATGGAAAACTTGGGATCATCCTAGAAATCCGTCCTTCAAGCTTTTCACACACAGTTTTACCCATTCCATACCTCTAAGATGTCCATGTTTTAGCATCTTCGTCACCCTCAATCTTACACAACCACATTGTCTTTTACCTACATTTCAAAAATTGCTTCTAGTAACCTCTTTGCTCCTATTCAGATTTTCTTTATAGCTCTCTATAAAAGAAAGACCAATTAGACTTTTTAACCATTATAAGTCAAGTACTTAACCTAAAACTTAACAATAGGCACTCTTTAAATATTTTTGGTCAATGAATGAACCCATCTAATTAAAACATTGCTTAAAATTCCTTTTGATGAAATTTTGTTAGTGACAAAAACATCAGTTGTATCAGTGAGCATGATTCAATTTATACATTTACTTTTATATTTCCTGCACAACTGTGGCTTTCACAATTTAATATGTCCTTCAATTTGATAAGAATACACCTGTACCTTACTTTGAAGAAAGAGAGACTCCTTTTAGGAGTTTGAGTTGGACGCTGAAGTTCTGCCATTCCCTGGCTGCACAAAACAAAGAAAGCAGTTTAACTTCTATGGCCTCATCAGCAAGAAGTAGGTAGAAAGAGGCAAGAGGAAGAAAGTAGGACTGTATAAGCTATGTGGTAGATTGGATTCTTCTGAGTCCTCCTTTATTCCCTGTAGGGGTATTACATAGGCTCACTGGAGCCAGCGTATACTCGCTCACCCCCTGAATATCACCCCCTGAAGTGTGGTCAAACGAACGCCTTTGGTGAAGGTGATGGAATGTGGGTAGAAGTGACAACGTGCCAATTTCAAGACAAAGACTTAGGTGCTGCCGAGACCAGCTAGGCAGCCAGCCAAAGGGGCAGACGGAATTAATAGAATACAATCTATATTATTCAATGGGACAGGGGACCATCAGCTTCAAGGACTGAGGTGAGGTCCCTTGGATCATCACATATTTACTTGCAGGTAAAGAATCACAAGCAATTACAATAGCAGAAACTCATGCCTGCAAGGACATGCAAGCCAGAGTCCAAAGGTTCTATTCTTCATCCCCTGAAGCACACCAGCCCATCCCAGGTCATTCCCTTGGGGAGTATCTTAAGGACAATCAGCAAGGTCTGCAGGCAGCATTCTGTTCCTGCAAGGGCCTGGCATTCCTAAGCCCCTTGCCTTCATGCCGGATAACATATTCCCCTCCAGCCTGAGAGTCCAAAGCACAAGCAATCTGGTATAATGATTATGAGAATCAGCAGTCACATATCCCCCCAGTCACCCATTTGGAATTTATTTTTCCTTAGGCTTAAAGCCTAGCAAGAATGCTGCTATGATCTCCTGCAGCACTTAGGGATCTTTGAATGTTTCTACTCACCCTTTTTCATCCTTTTTGTGCTTCCGCTCTCTGCCATGAGAAGAGCATTCTTGTGGTAGCTGAACTGCCAGATGAATGGAGCAGACCTCAGTTATGTGAGGGCAATAAAACTGTGGACAAAATTTTGCAAATCAATTCACATAACTTAATTTCCCTTGGTCCTGCCCACAATAACCTACGTTTTACCAGATTGTCTCAAATGTAGTGATCATTTATTTTAGTTTAGCTTTATATACGTGTAGCATAGCTGCACCACTGGTAAGCAACTAATAGCATGCATGACACATAGTTGGTATATGAGAAATGAAAATTATACTGGGGGCTGGCCCCATGGCCAAACGGTTAAGTTCACGCGCTCCGGTTCGGCAGCCCAAGTTTTCACTGGTTCGGACCCTGGGCACAGACATTGCACTGCTCATCAGGCCATGCTGAGGTGGCATCCCACATAGCACAACTAGAAGGACCCACAACTAAAAATATACAACAATATACTGGGGGGCTTTGGGGAGAGAAAGCAGAAGAAAAAAGAGTATCAAGGGTTTAAAAAAAAAGAAATCAAAATTATAGAAACAGATCAGTTGTCTAATTTATTTATTTTGGTCTCCTTCTGACTTTTATTCATACAATTCATTATTATGATACTGACAAAATTGAATACCAGTTATTAGACTGTGGTAAATTCAACAACGTAATATCACTCAGTGACCGTATGGTTTCTGGTGAGGATTATTCTCGAAGTCATGTCCTGTCAAGCTATAACATCAATTAATGTGAAATCCTTTTACACACATATGAAAATACAATATAACGAGTCCAAAAAATTTTGGAAACAATTCCACAAGAAATGGAAACTTTTACAACCTCACTCTCCACTGCACTGAAAGTCACAGCATTAAAATTGGTGATTTTGCCATATTCTGCCTTCCTGTGTACTGTCACTTTGTTTTCCACATCCAAAAGGATTCTTGAGAAAAATATTTTGTATCTTTTTCTATTTTTTAATTTATTTTTTACTTCTGGGTATGGTCACTGCGGCTTTATATAGGAAGGATGGGTTTTGGCTACGATGAAGTTGAGAATAGAAGACTTCATAGACAGTTTTGTTATGGGAAGTAAAGAAAAAATGAAAACAGGAAGAAAAGGCATAGAGAACTTTGCTCTGAATGTGAGACAAGTGTAAATTCAAAACCAAGGAACTTGGTAGAAAAGCAGTTGGGGGATTTTGCTGCAGTAAACTTAAGTGAAACAGCATGAGATGAGTGCCAAATAATCTTAGACTAGATAAGAATAAGAATGGCAATGCTTCATAAGTTAATTTTCTAAATTTGTTTATTTGCTGGTGAGGAGCCCATTATTTGCATATCCTCATCAATCACAAAGATTTTGTCATTAATACTTTCTGAAATTTGTATTATTTAGAATTCTATTGTAGCACTGAATATATTTTTGATACTATATATCTCCCCCTTAGAGATTCTGATATTCCAGCACCCCACTTTCTAACCCCAGGCTGAGAATTGCTGATAACAAAAGTTTTCATGAGGACCAATCAGGAAGACATAGCATCATCTGTTAGCAACATCAGAATGTGAAAAGAATGGAAACACATTCTAGGTGATACCAAGATAACAAAACCTACAAACCATATTATATAAGAAATAACGGCTGCAACTAAGAATGCTTAAACGGGATAACAGACAATTCTTATACAAATGATTGACATATACACAAAATTTTTAATTGTTTTAAATTAATTTAAATATGCAAATAAAACAAGGGTCCCTTTTAATTAAAAAAATAAAGAACACAGGATAAACTTAAAATCTCCATTGAACACAACCGATTTGTCTTCCCTTCTCTTCAAGTGATGATCAAACTTATGATTTTGGGTGGTGTCCTTCCAGATAGCTTTTACAATTTGTATCTACACAGACAGACACAGTTTAATATTTTTCTTTTCATGTGTTTGGTTTTGGTTGTGGGTCAAATCATTTTATACTATATTGATTTTTCTAGTACTTCCTAAAAAAATTTAAAAATATGTTTTTGTGGTAGATCCATGTTAATACATACAGATCTAGTTCATTCTTTCAACAGCTATATAGTATTTTCTGATATGATTAAACTACATTGTATTTAACCGCTCAAATTTGATAGATTTCTAAGTTTTTTGTCTTCTATTTTTCACTACATCAAAAATTACACAATTTCTATCTTTGAATGACTCCTTATAGATGAGTAAGATATTCCACAGGGCAGATCCAAGGAATGAAACTTTGAATTACTTTATATGTATTTTCATTGGTCAGAACTCAATTATTGGAACCACCAATTACAAGAGATTCTGAGAAATATCGTCTTTTTATGTACCCAGAAAGAAATGAAATAGGGTTATTAATGACATTTGATACTCCTCCAATGAGCTCATTGAAAACAAATATTTAGTAATGTTGAAAATTGTAACATATTGTTGGCAGGAGCAATTGAGTAGCAGGCTGAAGAATAATTGTAACTGAACTTAAACTTTTTAATTAATTTTTTATATTTAGTAACAGAAGTATAATAATTATTTAAAGAAAAATTCAAATCTATTCTAACCACCAAGTGTTCTTTTTATAATGGTGATATTTGTCTTCAGACTCAGATTTGGCTTTTTCCTCAGATCTATATTGCTTTAACATTTCACTATTCAACAAAAATATCTATTTCTTACCTCTTTTCAAATATAACTATTTATTTATATGTATATACATATTAGGTAGCTTCTTATTTTATTAAAATTTCTATAACCTTAAGTATTTGTTATCCAATTGAGTTTTTGAGAAATATGTTAAAACCTCTCCATATAATGGTGGCTTTAACAATTCTCCTTGCTCTCCTATATATTTTTACATGATATATTTAAAGCTTATTAAAAAGGTACAATTTACTCAATTATTGCGATTACTGATATATATGAAGTTATTTTAGTATATTTTTATTCCAATGTCGTCTCTTCATTTTTATTTAGTTTCTGTTTCTTCTTTGTTTTACTTTGTTTTGATTGAGGATTCTTTTTTTTATACTTTCCTTCAAGTTTTTAAAGGCTTTATACCCTTTAGTTATCCTTAAAACAACAGCAAAAAAAAATCATTTTTATGTCACATCTAATCTATTTCTCAGCTTTGCACAGAAAACCTTTCCTTCTTTACCTTTATAATATCTGTTAATGAAAAATCAAGAGCCCTGATCATCAAATAAAAATCATTTGAAAACATTAATAATTGAAATATTTGTTCCTCCTTCTATGAAGGCAAAAAGATATTCTTATTTCTTTTCCATATGTCCTCTACTCTTTGAGGGTAAGAAAATATTTGCATTGCATACTACTTTAATATTACCTTTTCTTGTCATTTTCTGGTATCTATAAACTTCATATTCAATCTAATTTGTGTGGATTGAAATTAGTCAAAATTTCTTCTAAATTTTAGCAATAGATTTACTGTGAGACTCAATCATTATTGTTGAAAGGAGTTGTTTTATCTTTTTCTTGTAAAGTAAAGAGACTAGAAATCATTTCAGTGAATAGTAGAAATATACCATTTTAAATATGACATCATTTTAAAGGATACTTTTAAATAGAACTTAACATGCTTTAAAGCAGACATGAAAGATGTCATCATAACAATTAACCTTCTTTTTCTCCCTTGTTAACTATTGGAAAAGGTCATAATTAATTATAAACATAAACATTTGATTTTTTTAATTAAGGCAATGTTCAATTTATGAATAATCATTCGTAAATTTGTAAACATTTCATATAAATATTTAGAACCAAAAAAAATTTTAGAGTAATTTCAAGAAAATATTTATATTTACCTTTAGAATCGTGAATCAAAATCTAACTTAGAGGTAACTACACTTTTCTTCTTCAAATTTTTGTACTTATGTATTTAAGTACTGTTATGGACTGAATTATACCCCCCTCAAATTCGTATGTTGAAACCCTAACCCCTAGGACCTTAGAATGTGACTATATTTAGACATAAGGCCTTTAAAGAGATAATTAAGTCAAAATGAAGCCTTTAGGGTGGGTCTTAATCCAATCTGACTGTAGAGAGACACCAGGGATGTGATGCATATCGAGAAAAGACCGTGTGAGGACACAGTGAGAGGCCGGCCACCTGCAAGCCAAGGAGAGAGGCCTGGGGAGAAACCAACCCTGCAGACACTTTGATCATGGACTTCCAGCCTCCAGAACTGTGAGAAAATCAATTTCTGTTGTTTAAGCCCCCAGTCTGTGCTATTTTGTTATGTCAGCTCCAGCAAACTAATACAAGTAGTATTCAGCAAATACAACATCAGAAATCTACAGAAAAATTGGTTTTCTATTTGTTGCTTAAATTGCTGACTTCAGAGTACAGCATAACAGAAGCTATTTGCAACATTATTACGATTATTAATCACATGAAATAAAAATAACAAAAAGTTTTACCCATGAATGAGGATGCTATAGAGCAGTTACACAAAGAATATATTTGTCATACATAACTCAAAGAAGATTGTGTTACTTTATGTGCCTGTTCAGATAACCTGTCAAACTTGCCTTAAATAAAATTAAACCATGTCCTCTTTCACAGTGATGTTAACCACCTGCTTCTCATTGCTGTAGTCATTGTGAGAAATAAAAATGAACATATTATTAATAAAGTTAGCTGACAGGGTCCTGAGAAAACTTACTGTGAGGTTTTAGTCTTCAGCTCTCATTGATATTTCTGATTATGTTAATTGTATTCTATCACAACATCAATTCACGTATTTATTTACTTTTGACTGAACATTTTCACAGACAGCAGGATAAGCATTGAGGAAATAAGCAGGAATAAGACAGTCACTTATGTCAAGGGAGCTTATCGTCACCTTGGATGTGAAGGACGTGTGAAGGAACAGTAGCAAACTAGTTTTATAGTTACTAAGTTTATTCAGGAAAAAGGTACTAAGGAGCGAGGGGTCAATTCTGGAAGAATCAGGTAGTAGGCTATGATAGT
Organism: Equus caballus; assembly: GCF_041296265.1. Taxonomy (NCBI): domain Eukaryota; kingdom Metazoa; phylum Chordata; class Mammalia; order Perissodactyla; family Equidae; genus Equus; species Equus caballus. The sequence continues at coordinate 103,143,963 of NC_091685.1, read as the reverse complement.
TTGACTTGAAAATTAGCTAGAGCATCTAAAAATTCACTTCTTCTGCATTTGGAACAAGACAACTTGAATCAAGAATGAATACTTAAATATAGCCCCAGAAATGGAACTAGCTATTAGTCGAATACTGACAATAGTTTGAACAGTGCAATTCAGATCTGGAAACCCTTTCTACAGACAAATCTGTTTCAGCAGATGTTTTGGGGAGGATGGGATTTTTTTCTTGATCAATGGTGAAAAACGTGTAGAGTTACCATAGAAAGAATCCCCAGCAAATATAATAGAAAGCAAAAAATAATATCACGTAACTTGTAAAATTTTGCTGGTTTTCCAAAATTGTATGAGTTTATAAACTCATAACAATTTTGATTTTGTTTATGGATATAGAACAGAAAGCAAGGACTAGAGTAAGACCAATGTAATTTTTAAAAATACATTAGGCTCCCCTCCCCTAGGGATAAATACAGAATATTTCAACAAATATTTCTTTAAATATTCAGATTTAAAGTGCTGTGGATTCAAATATCTATGTGGTAATTAAATGAAAGAATACAGTCAATTAATAGAAATTTTATTACGTATTATTTGTCCTGAACGTGATAATTTCCTCTACTAGGAGAAATATAATAGTTAATACAAATAGCACCTGTCTATTTCACTTTTGATAATTTATTTTTTAACTTTTATTTCTCACATAATCTTAGACCAGCAAAATTTTCATAGGGCTGGCCACAAGTTTTTAGGTCCATTAACATAATAAGGAATAAAGTGCTATTAAAGCTTTCAGATTTCTTTTTTTTTTTTTAAAAGATTTTATTTTTTTTCCTTTTTCTTCCCAAAGCCCCCCAGTACATAGTTGTATATTCTTCGTTGTGGGTCCTTCTAGTTGCGGCATGTGGGACGCTGCCTCAGCGTGGTTTGATGAGCAGCGCCATGTCCGTGCCCAGGATTCGAACCAACGAAACACTGGACTGCCTGCAGCGGAGCGCGCGAACTTAACCACTCGGCCACGGGGCCAGCCCCTCAGATTTCTTTTAATACCCTCTTCTCAAGAGTGGAAACAGTAAAATTTAATCCCCAGTTTCAATTCCTCGTACAACAGAAAATGGACAGTGATTACAATGAGTAGCAAAACCAAAAGATTTGTGTAAGACTGATAGCTCTTCAGTTCATGGGCTACATCTATGAGAGTTCTACTTTGAAGAAAGTGAATTTTATCTATACAGTTTCCTTTCACGACTCACACTCAAAAGAACATACATAGCAACACACACACATACGCCCTTATTGCATTCAAACTCCCACACTACACATAAACACACAGGGACACTTGCCAGTGACCACATACAATAGAATCTACAACTCAGACAACTTCATAACAGCCATCAGTGAGGTTTAAAATTCTTATAGGGACATACGGAAGCTTACACTTCAACAAGAAGGTGAAAATTCCAAGGCTCATTGACCTAAAAGGGAACATTAGACTTAAGAGTAATCAACTATGTTGGAGCTAAAAAAAAATAGCTCTACTATCTATGTAAGCACCCATCAATGATATATTCTAGTTTGGGCTCTTTCTGATCTTTTGTGACTTGCTTTTTTTTTCAAAATTATTTCTATTCTGAGAGTCATCATTTTTATGTGTGTGTGTGTAGCTTTGGTTCATTTTTATGGATTGTTGTAGGATAGTCTGTTATACTCTGTTGGGATATGCATATACACATCTTCTGGAGGTCTTATGTGCAAAATTTTCTCTACGGTACGTACCTGAGCATAGAATTTCTTGTTAAAATATTTCTGCATTTTTAACCTAACCAAACAATACCAAAATCTTAGCCAATGTGATTCTACCAATTTATATACTATCAGAGTATGAAAGTTATCATTGCTACTTATCTTCACCAACATTAGTAGAGGCTTTTTAAATTTTTTGCCTTTCTGTTCTCTTGTGTGATGGTCTTAATTTTGCTTTAAATTTCCTTTCCAGTTGTTATCAGTGAGGTCAACATCATTTCAAACATCTATTTTCCATTTGGATTGCAAAATATTTATTCAAATCTTTTGCCTATTTTTTCATTGGATTTCCTATCTTTTTTCTTACAGATATTCTTTGTTTTACTAAAATTTTGTTTATTACATATGTGACCTATATCTTCTCCAACTTTGTATTTTTGCCCCATTTTGAAATTTTCTTGTGAACAATGGTCCTAATTTTATAGAGGTCAAAATTATCAATCTCTTCCGTTATGGAAAGTATTTTATGTCTGGTTTAAAAAATTATTTCCTATTTTGATTTCTGATTTTGATGGACCTATATTGATGCATCATAATCACCCAAAGTCCATAGTTTACTTAGGGCTTATTATTGGTGTTGTACATTCTATGAGTTTGGACAAATGTATAATGACATGTATTCACATTATAGTATCGTACAGAGTATTTCCACTGCCCAAAAGTCTCTTGTGCATGGCTAATTGGTTCCTGCCTCCCTGATAACCCCTGGCCACCACTGACCTTTTCAGTGACTCCATATTTAACGGCCTGTACAGAATGTCATTTGGTTGAAATTGTAGAGTATATAGCCTTCTTGGATTTTCTTCCACTTCTTACTATGCATTTAAGTTTCTTCCACATCTTTTCAGGGCTTCATAGCTCATTTCTTTTCAGTGTTGAAATAATAACCCATTGTCTTCAGGTACCATAGTTTATTTAGAGATTCACCCACCAAAGGACATTTTGGTTGCTTCCATGTTTTGGCAATTATGAATAAAGCTACTATAAACATTTGTGTGCAGATTTTTGTGTGGACATGAGCTTTCACCTCCATGGGTAAATCCAAGGAGAGTAATTGCTGGATCATATGGGAAGAGCATGTTTGGTTTTGTAAGAAACTGTCAAGCTGTCTTCCAAAGTAATTATACCATTTTGCATTTCAATCAGTAATGAATGAGAGTCCCTGTTGTTTCACATCCCTGTCAGCATTTGATGTCAGAATCCTAGATTTTGGCCATTCTAATAGTGTAGTGGTATCTCATTTTTTAAAAAATTTTCATGTCTCTGATGACTTATGATATGGAGCATCTTTTCACATGTTTCTTTGTCATCTGCATACCATCTTTGATGAGGTGTCTGTTGAGGTCTTTGACTCATTTTTTATGAGTTGTTCATTTTCTTATTGTTGAGTTTTAAGACTTCTTTCTATATTTTGTATAACAGTCTTTTATCAGATTTTCTTCTAGTCTGTGGCTTTTTATTGTCTTGACAGTGTCTTTCACAGAGCAGAAGTTTTTAATGTTAATGAAGTCCCATTCATCAATTATTTCTTTCATGGATCATGCCTTTGATGTTCTATCTAAAATGTCACCACCATATCCAAGGCCATCCAGGTTTTCTCCTATGTTATGTTCTGGGAGTTTTACAGTTTTGTATTTTACATTTAGGCCTGTGATCCATTTTGAGTTAATTTTTGTGAAGGGATCTAAAGTCTGTGCCTAGATTCATTTCTTTGAATGTGGATGTCCAGTTGTTTCAGTACCATTTGTTAAAAAGATTACCTTTTCTCCATTGAGTTGCCTTTGCCCCTTTGTGAAAGTTGACTATATTTATATGTATCTATTTCTGGGTTCTCTATTCTCTTCCATTGATCTATTTGTCTGTTCATTCACTAATACCATACTGTTTTGATTACTGTAGTTTTATAGTAAGTTTTGCAGCTGGGTAGTGGTAATCCTCCAACTTTGTTCTTCTCCTTCAGTATTATGTTGGCTACTCTCCCAGGTTCACGAATTTGGATCCCGGGTGTGGACCTACACCACTCATCAGTCATACTGAGGCGGCAGCCCATACATAAAGTGGAGCACGATTGGCACAGATGTTAGCTGAGGGCTAATCTTCCTCAGGAAAAAAATAAATGCAATAAATTAGACAAACACTTGACAACATAAATTTAGAAAAGAAGGGATAAATAGCAAATTTCATTAGGGATTAAAAAGAGCATGCAAGTAAATAAGCTGAGAGAGATATATTTACATTACATTATACATATATATTAAACTAAAATCAGTGTGGTAGACAGCTCTAAGATAGCTTCTAATTACACCCTTCTAATTACATATATATCTGTGTGTGTGTATATATATATACATATATATAATTAAAATCAGTGTGGTAGACAAGTCTAAGATAGTTTCTAATTATCCGCTTAGTAGTCATGCTCTTGTATAATTCCCTCCCCATGAGTGTGGACTAGACCTACTAATTAAGATCTAAAAAATACAATACAGCAAAAGTGATGAGATGTCATTTCTGAGATTAGGTTTCACAAAAACTTTCATCTTGCTCTCTTTCTCTTAACCTTTTGCTTACTGGCTCTTTTGGAAAGTCATCTGCCATGTTGTGAGATGTTCTACGCAGAGAGGCTAATTTCTCAAGGAATTAAAAGAGATAATCAATGGTCAATGAAAAACTGAAGACCTCAGGCCAACAGACACTGAGAAATTGCATCTTGCCGACAACCACGAGTGAACTTGTTAATGGATCATTCACCAGTTGAGCCTCAGATGAAATCCTGTGCAAGAGGGACCCCACTAAACTCTACCCAGTTTCCTGACTCTCAGAAACTGTAAGATAATACTGTTTGTTTTAAGTACTAGATTTTGGAGTAATTCATTACATAACAATATATTAAAAAAATACAAACATGAAAGTACAAGAAAAAAAATTTCAGGAAATCTCAAATGTGCTAAATATAATAGCACATAGATGCAATAGTGCTAAATAAAGCAGTGAATGATAAGAGTAATTGTGTAGAAAGGATACTACAGCATAATCACAGTAATGTTTTACCTTAGAGAATTGAACAACATTATTTACCATAAAAAACAATTCAAAAAGAAAAAAATGACCACTACAACATATTCAGAATTGTCTAATGAAATTCAACAACTTCTGTAGATAAACACTGGAAACTGTTAATAAAAATTAAATTAACAAAGGCATTTACGAAAATCTTACAGCAAGCATTATATAGATTGGTGAAAGTATTTGAGTATTTCAAAGAATTTATTTTAAAATTAGAAGCAACCGGTATGTCAGTTAGCTGATCAACAGTTTACTTGAAACTTTAGCCAGCAAAGTATAAGAAATGAAAAGTAATAAAATTAGTTAAGGATTGAAAGGAAGAAATAAAAGTGTGATTATTTTCTAATTGCCAAAGAAAATATTGTTTTATTCAACTACATTGAACTTAAAAATATTTGTTTATAAAAATTACCATAGAGTGAGTAAAAATGCTTGAAGTCACAAACTGAATAAATATGCAACACAGAATTAGCAAAATGTTAGTATGGATAATATATAGATTCAGTTCAATAATAAAAAGAAAAACCTGAGGGAAAACTGGCAAAAATAGACAAGCAGGCACTTTGCAAAGGAAGATATACAAATGGCACATCAACATGTACATTACCACATACCTCGTGGTTAATCAAAGAAAGGTAAATTAAAATCACAATAGTAAGTGATTTCACACCATTCACATTTACAAAATTAGACAGTATGTTGGGTTGTAGATGATGTGAAGTATTGAGAACTCCAAACTGCGACAGTATGAAACCAGCACAACACTTTTAGAAAATAAATTCGTATTACTACTAACGGTGACAAACAAAACAGCCATTGTATTCCATAGCACTAGGACACAAATACAGGAATGTTCCTCAGCGGATTCTTCTTTATACCAAAGCACAGGAATCAACCTATATGTTTCCTAACACTGGTATAGATAAAATTATTATATGCACACAATGGAATACTCCATTCTAATCAAAAGGAATACTGTAAGATACATCCACCTGGATGAATATCCTAATCACGTAATTGACTGAAAGACTGAAATCACAGATGACTTCCTTCAGCAAAGTCCATTTATATAAATTTGAAAAATAGGAAAAACTAAGGAATGTATAGTCATGGACACAAGTAGGTAAGAATTATTAGTAACAACAACAGAATAACACAAATTTCAGGGTTTAAGAGAAAGATTTGTGTTGAAGTGCACTCTTGGAGCTCCTAAAATACTGGTAATATTTTATCTCTTAGTCTAATAATGTGTGGAAGGGTATATTTTATTATTGTTCAATAAACTATATGCATATATATTAGTATGTGCATTTCACAACAAAAAATTTTATAAACTTTTAAATGAGTTTTTAAATTTATGAAGTCTTGAAAACATTTACCTCATTTTTATTCAAAAATTATTTGTTGTCAGGCTCCAAAAAAGCATTTTCTAGTAAAAAGCATCCACTTCTTAATCATTGCTTTGAAATGAGTAATATCTCCACTCTCTCTGAAAACAAAAAGAAACCCGAAACTGAGATTTTATTGAAGGCATTCTTCACCATATGAGATATGTCACATAGTATCTTTGAAACTATTTTTGAGTTTTTTTTGTGAACTCATTACTTCAAAGAAGATCATTCTCTACTCTTTACAGGATCCGGAGGGATCTAAATTTATGCTTTGTTGAAAAGGAAAAATACTGGTATTCACATCATGTTGATATCACAAATGCAAGAAATACAGAACCAGAGAGAGAGGAAAGATGCAATTTTGGAGGGTTTCAGTTTATCCCTCTGAAAGCCATGTCAAAATGCTCGCTGCCACCAACTAAACTGTGTGTGTTTGTGTGCGTAAAGCTGAGGTCCAGGAACTGCTCCACTGCAATTAAAATGCTAACCCAGGAATTATGGCAACAATGCTTGCAATTACTTAGGAAAATTTCAAAATCAATTTATTTGACTAAAATAGTTTTGCCCAAATTATTAGTAAAAGAGTCCACATAAAAACAAGTAGTCAAAGAATTTTACATGAGTCCATTTATCACTTTATTCCAAAATATTAATGGCATAGCAAAGTATAAAATTATTTTTCATCTTTTCAGCTGAAAAACATTTGGAGCCTAGTTTTAAAAATACAGACAGGCTTTCAAATATCTACATTGACTATTTTCTTTAAAATAGTTCTTCATATCGCTGGCATTTATTCAGATTTCTGTTTAAGTTCTAAGTGAAATCATAGGTAAATTATGAAAGAAGTGGCTCTGCCAATATGCTTTTGAATGAAACATAGTAGAGGAAGAGGTAATCATCAATTGCTTTTTCAAATATATGTGAGAGGTATTTAATTCCATTATAATGCTTTATAAATATTAAAATAAAAATGAATCCAGAAAAAAAGACAAAAGTATATCTACATCAAGATTTAGATGAAAAGTGTTTGTGTGTCTTCTGAGAACCTAACAAATTACTATTTGTAAGTGTCTTACTCAGATCTTTGCACACCACGGCTCATTATAAACGTTTTGATCTGACTGAGTATGTTCAACTGGCTGGAGAATGGTGTTAAAAGAGAGTCATCTTTTTAACTCCATAAACACATCATTTTCTTATTCACTAGTCTTTATTTTTTTAAATTTGTTTATTGGTCATTATACTTCTTTTGCTGTTCTTCACTCTTTTTCATTCATATGGGGAAAAAAACAACAAAACAGCCAATTGATACATATATAATCAAGTAGGTGGGTGCTAAAAGATTACAAAATGAGTTAAGTAAATATATATATGAAATATACACAAGAGAAATGCTTTATTATATTAACAAACTTCTAAAGGAGTCTATAACATTTTCTTTAAATATATGTAAAAAATGTAAAGTTGATGTTTAGGGTTTAATATTGGGTGCGTTCCCAAATTCTACGCTATTTCTTTACATGAAAACGTGGGAAAATGACTGCTATACTTACCACCATGAACCTAATATTACAGGGTGATCTAATACTATAGTTTGATAGGAAATGTCTATAACAATGAGGCAAATATATCAGAATCAAGAACATTTTTAAATGCTTTACCATGTGAAATAGTCAAGTCTAACATTATAAAATATAAACTAGGTTCCGGAGCTGGCCCGGTGGCATTGTGGTTACGTTTGTGGGCTCTGCTTCTGCAGCCTGGGGTTCATGGGTTTGGATCCTGGGCACAGACCTACACAATGCTAATCAAGCCATGCTATGGTGGCATCCCACATACAAAATAGAGGAAGATTGGCACCGATGTTAGCTCAGTGACAATCTTCCTCACCAAAAAAAAAAAAACCTAAAACACTAGGTTATGGATTGGGCATTTTTCTAAACACCTCACGAGGATCAATCTTGAGGCAACAGCATACCCTTGCTCCTCTCACCAATCTATTAGTTCTCAGTTTGCATTCAGAGACAAGATAGTTCAAAATAACTGGTATTGAAGTAATGAGGAGCAGAACTGTTGTAGTATATTGCTATTTTATTTTTCTTTAAGACATTACAAAGAAGGCACTAATTAATAAATGAGAAAGTTAAAGCACAGAGAAGCTATGTAAGTTGTCAAAGTTCACACAGGTATGAAATAAAAGACAGAATTCTAAATCACATAGTCTGCCTCCAAATCCCATACTATTCTATAGGCCTCAAATAAGTCTTTTGAAATAATTTGAAGAGTGGGGAAATCTTATTTTGAAGTTTCAGAAGAAGAAAGGAGAATATAACTCTGAAATTATCTATTATATCAGCCACAAAATCTTCAGAAAACTGGAAACTTCTAAAGGCAAGGAGATACAGCATTTATCAAACAATAAAACAAAGGAAAAGAAAATAATAGAGTGAGAAAAGATGGCATAATGAGATAAGATTGTAGATAGATCACATAGGAAAAGATTATGATGACTAAAGATGCGATAGAACATGACTTATGTCGAACACACTTAGAAAGACGCATGGCACAAAGTAAGCACGCCTGTAAACGTCAGCTATTGTAGTTATTATAAATCTCGTGACCCTAAAGAAAGCAAGTTTGATCCAGACTTTGTTGTTGTTATTTGTCAATTAATTTATTTGTTTTCAGATTGGCAGAGAGTAAATTGACAATTCTTGTCTTCTGATGGCCAACACTCATTTTCATATCTGAATCTTGAGAGTGGTTTTATGTTCATGACTCCACTTTCAGTACCAGTTTCTAAGAGTCATTTCATAATTAATATATAGTGAACTTTCTTTTCTAGACTGCCTTTTCCAATGGTTCTTGAATTAACAGAATTATGACCAATTTGGTTTAAAGATGTATTGCAGATATGATCTTTGTTTTTGTCTCCTCACTTTTGCTTCTTTACTTGTAAATATCCCTCCCATTCATTCACTCATTTTTTTCATTTATTTATACATATATATTGAGCACCTGTCAAAGGCCAGGCATGTTGTAAGTGCCATTTTGTGTACTATCTGTTAGATCATGTTCTGGTGTTGCATATGATGGAGGAGAATATATCTGAATTGAAGAGATTTTTAGATGCAAATGAAAAATTTCGCAATATTCTAAGGGGGAAAATTTGAGAAAGATAATGAAATTCAAACCCCTCCCATCAAATATTATCAATTATAAGAAATAAAACTAAAAGAAAGGGAGAAAAAAATCACATTTTAATGAAAACTGAATAAATATCAATATGGCCTAACAAGAAACGCAAATTACAATAGCAAGGGAACACTATTTTCAATTGTCACATTTGAAAATTGTGTTCTTAAACATTATCTACTTATTTGATGTGATGTTTTCCACATATTACATTATTATCTATTACAGATAGTTAACCCTTCCTACACAGAAAATAACTGTAGTCTATACAAAGAAGAGAAATGTATTCATATGTTCAAAGAAATAAGAATTAAGCCATAAAGAGCACAGTTTCTAAGTGGTGGATTTGGATGCTTTTCATTATCTTATTTGCATCCTTTTGGTAATTTCCAGATTTTAAAAATAAAACATGTGTTGCTTATTTTTGTTTGTTTGGGGTTTGTTTTGTTTGTGAGGAAGATTGGCCCTGAGCTAACATCCATGCCAATCTTCCAGTTTTATGTGTGCTTCCTGTTTATGTGGCTGTTACAGCATGGCTTGAAGAGCAGCGCTAGGTCCACACCCGGGATCCGAATCTGCGAGCCCCAGGCCGCTGAAGCAAAGTGTGTGAACTTAACCGCTATGCCACCAGCTGGCCCCAAACATGTTTCTTGTGAATCAAAGTAACTTATATTCTTATAAAGAATAAGAAGAAAATAACACCTTGAATGATTGAAGCATAATTTTCCAAGAAGCGGATGGCAAATCTAATTTATCTTTAGAACTTCATGACTAGCATCTTTCAGTCTGTTATACCAAAGTGAATTTTATCTTTAATCTTTGATTCTCTAGACACATGGAAGAAAAAAGGAGTTTTACTTTTTAAAGACATTACTTAATAGGTATATTAATTCAATTGTATTATGGCTCTAATTCTAAAGCTTCTACTTTGGATGTTTGTTATTTGTGCCCTATTTGTCTCATCATGTTGAAAAACAACCTGACAATATCCTTTTTAAGAATACTATATCATGCTGAAAGTATTACACAAAACTGAAATATTGCAAATGAGCTCCAACAAATATTCCAGTAAATTCAGCACTTAGTAAACAAAAACTTTCAATTGTGAGTGAATCAAACTCAAATCAAATCATCTTCAAGCAAAAACAGAATGGGCTTGTGTAGTTAAGGCGTACAGGTTTAGGCTGGCTTTGGATACAGCAGGGTCCAGCTTAGTGGATGGCACCCATTATTATTGCTCTCATGCTCTGCCATGTTTTAGCTCTATTTTGTAATATGTAGGCTTGGTTCTCTAGCAGGCTATCTGCATATATTCCCCCACCACACACATACACACAATACCCCCCCTCAACATACACACCAGGGTTACATAGTTTTTATATCTCCTGATCAAAGAAAAATGGAGTCCCTCTTGCCGTCCATTTTATTCCCCCAAATAGAAATCTGACCCTGTGTGGGAATATGCCCAACGAAGCAACCACTGTACCCAGAGGGCTGGCTTGGTTCAAGTAACCCTGTAGAAAGAGTTGTAACCACTTAACTGCCAGTCCCACCAGAGTTATAGCAAGGAAGAAAATGCCAAAAGAAAATTATGTGAGGCAGAAAAATCATCCCTCGGAAACTTAGCCTTTTATTTATCCTTGGAGGCCAAGACTCTAAAAGCTCTAAAAACAAGCACGTTCTTTCATTTTACGGCTGTCATTGTCAAGAAACTTAGACTATACCTGTCTCAGACAGTAGAGAGACCATTAGACACTGTTTGTTTCAGCTCTTCTTCCTCTTCCCTTCAGATAAGTGTGCCAACATGCCCTAGGTGAACTTTGAGGTCTTGCTTAAGTTTACTACTTAATATTCATCCCGGATATTCTAGACATTCTCCACCTCATTCACTAATACATATATTTCTCCCTTTTTCTCTTCATCTAAGGATGTATATTACTAAAGACAGAGACTAATCATATCTTCTTTGATCTATTTTAGTTCGATGAGAAAAGATCATATTAGTAAATTATGAACAATTTATCACTAGTAGGCCTTGTCTGCTGCCTATTAAGAAGCATGAAGTTCCCACAGGGTCAGCAGTAAACCGCATTTGTGAGGTTATGTGCTAAACCACCAGGAGGCACAGAGTTATAAATAGGCTAGTATATTTCACTCAGCATATTTCACTGAGTGAATTATAAGTTTTGTCGCAGATAGTTCTACTTCTTTGAATGAAGAATGTAAACTTACCTAAGCTTCTACTTGTTTAGTGGTTTCTTCTATTTATTGTCTAAAACTCTCAAGAGATCGTTAGTGTATACATGGTGATGCATCTTGGTAATAGTTTACCTTCTGATCATTTTGTGTCTCACATCCTTCGAGCCTGAAAGAGTAAAAACAATGACATCATTGTCCATTTTTACCACTCATACAGAAAATAATGATTTAGAGCAAATTTATCAGTGGCAGATTCACTGATGATATTCTTTCTTCCTCTTATACACAGCCTAACATGGCATCCTTCCAAGAAACCCTGTCCATCTTGAGGCCCCAGAAACCTATCCATTGGAACAAAAATCTCCCCTGATAATTCTTTCAGAGTTGGGGAATTTATGTTATTGGTATTTAGGAAATAACAGACTTAAGAAGAACAGAATCCTTGGTGATCTTATGTGACTCCTAGAGCTTTTATTTTCACTGTATTTTATAAGTTGAATAGATTATTGGATGAATATAATTTTACATAGCTCATCAAAAGTTATGCAGGAAAATATATACACCAAGATTTCCAGGACTGAAATAAATAAGTGTAAGCAAGGAAATTGGAGCAAGCCCATCTTCTAGTCTTCTAACTATGAGGAATTTTTCCATTCTTACTGGGACAGTCAGTCCTTTATTTAAAACACATGCAGAAGTCTTTCTAATTATATCACGGTAAGACAAAAAGTATTTTCTGATAAAGGTCATTAGATGAAACATATTTTCCCAAGATGGAGCTCTAAAATTTTCTAGTTCATGTTAGTACTGCTGCTTTACACATTGTTTCCATTAAGCTTCATTGATTTAAGATTCATGGATTAAACACCTGTGGTGCATTAAACAATTATGGATATACAACGCTGATATGGATATATTTAATTGCTTTGGGCAAGCCTTCGTCAAAAACAAATGTACATTTTAAAATACAACACCGATAAAATTAATGAACATGTTCTAGAATGAGAATTAAGTAGCAAATAATTGATACTGAAAATTCAGCAGAAACAGGAAAAGTAAAGCCCTTTAGTCCTGCTGGAATCTTTGTCACTGCCTGTCAAAAACAAAAGTGTAAAAGCTTTGATGAGTCCAGTTAGCGCAATGCCTGGATCAAAGTGTCAGGCTGATAGGATCAAAGGGAACAAAATGAAGTGGTAATGTTGTGCACCAGATTTGAAACCACGGCAGTGATGAGAGGTTCCTGCAGGATGGAACAGGGAAGCTTTGATTAGTGCACCTTGTTTGTACTGTGAAGGCATCAAAGTGGCAAACGCGCCTGGATCAAATGGGGCAGAATGCAATGGGTAATGGAGCACTCAGAGCTCACTAGAATTTGAGCAGAGATGTTGATGATGTGGTGGAGGCCAACACACACATCTCCATCTGGCAGCTGGAAAGAAGAAAAGAAAAGAAAGAAGGAAAAAGACAGGAATAATTTTAATCACTTGAAAGCTAGCTGATTATGGTACAACCAAAGGATCAAATAGCATTTTCAATTATTGCATGGGATGTGAAAACTACATCAGTTTTTAAAAACTGGGCAATATTAACAATCGTTTGCTATTAAATGTTTCATGCATTCCTTATTCATTCTCAATAGTTCTATCATGTTAATTCACAGAGTAGATTACCTTTGAACTTACATACATGTAAATTTCTATTTGCTAGGTATATTTGTGTGTGTATTATCTCTTTGGAGTACATCACATAAGATGCATTTTACAGCTAAATTTCACTTACTGTGTTTGCAGGGATTTTGCATTCCATAGGAATCAATTCCATTTGAAAGTTAAGTTTTAAGGCATCTGTCTAACTCACTTGATTCAATTCTCTTTTCTCCCTCATTCAGGAGTTACTGGGCTTATAAAGAACAAATAAGCATGTTATTGGAATACTGAAATATTGAAATAAAATATTCTGTAATATAATATAGTGATAATGTTTCAGATAAAAATAGAAAGGCGTTTAACTATATTAACATTACTATAAAATTAAATATCACATTTATCATTATCATGGCTAATATTAATGGCTACAGAATATAACTCCTATGTCCGAGGATTTGTGTGGGTGCTGTCTATTTAGTCTCACTCATCCTTACAATAGCCCCATAAGTGGGTATTTTCATGATGATATAAGATTTTCTGGTAATTCGGGAAAGAAATAAATGTATTTTGCCAATAGAAGGGAAATTAATAATTGTGACCAAGAGGTTAGAGTTGTATTGTTTGCTTCCAAATTATTCCTTTGCTCTCCATCTTTGCTATGCCCACCTCTCTGTCAGAGGAGTAGACTCAGCTGTTCCATTATGTTTGGACATGGTCCTGTGACTTGCTTTGACCAATGGAATATTAGCCGACATGACCAGAGAAGAGATGTTAAGTGTGCTCATATTGTTTGGCTTTGACTCTTTCCTTTTTGCCCTTCACTTTGAGAAGAACACGCTCCAGATAGCCACTGCTTCAAGAGAATGAGCAGACAAGAATTGAATGCAAAGCCTCAGTCAAGCCCAGCAGATCTTTAAACTGGGCCCTGCCAAGTCATGACCTACCCAGTGAATAAAAAGCAACACAAATTTGGTATTAACTATTATGCAGCATTATTTTGGCAATAGTTCTCAAAAAACCCCAGCATTATGCTCATCTGCATGTACACATAAAGAGGTCATTGATCAAATGTACACAATTCTTTGATAGAATGCATTTATCCTTTTAAGCAGAGATCATAGTTGTTACCCAGGTACTATTACTTCCTCCATTACTATTCTGCTCTCCATTTTCCCCAAAAGGGCTTTGCATGGGTTACTAACTTCCCAAATCTCTGTAGGCTGTATGAAGAGATTTGTTCTCACAAGAGCTACAGGGAGGGGAGAAACCTACCGCCTGTCCCTCTTGAGCATTGATACACACGGAGTGATGCTGATGGCACATCTGTTCTCTCAGGTCTTTTGGAAATCTGTCTCCTTTTAAAAATCTTACATTTGTTTTTTTCTCCTATTATTTCATATCACTTTTGAAGCCAAGTTTGTATTTTATAACAAAAACATCAATAATTGCGTCTCAAAAATTACTCATTTTTTTCATTATATTTTCCATCATTTACTGTGTAGAGTTCAAATGTGGGCAGACGAGTAAAGAGGCAGATTTACATTTTACATATGCTCTCGATGTGCTTTTGCAAATGAAGGAAATCTCTACTTAAAATAAAGTTACAGGGTTACAAAACCTTGCCCAAAGAATGGTTAAACTCATTGCAACAAATCTCTTTATTCAGTAATTAAAATGGATATTTTGGAAATATGGAGGAAACTGGAAAAAGTGTAGAAAAGGTTTTCCTCAACAACAAGCTGATTAAGAAATTTAATAAAAATTAGAAGTCTTAGGTATATAATCATTATAGCATAAAACCAAATAGTGGTAAATACTGAAGTCAGAAAAAAGCAAATTCTGTTCATTCTTTCATAGGTTGTTTTAACCTTAACACTATAAATTATAAGGTAACTGAATTAACTTTCTTACATTATTAAATTCAAATGCCTCTGCTAAAATTTGAACTATAATTTATTTAGTAATGAAGATGATGAAATGTCCTATAACAAAAAGTGACAATATAAATAATACCTTAATTGATGAATTTATTAGAACAAATTGTTAACCTCCTCCAAATACGTTTGCTGATATCCTGACTCACACACATAACAACTCCAGGAAGTGCTCAGAAGACCTAAACACACAATAAAGATCAGTAAAGACTCTTTCAAGTCAGGAAAATTATAGCTCACAACATATTAGATTATAACATTGATTAATTTAGTCATTCAATTTTAAACTAATTGTCCTGAAGAGCACTAAGTATTTTACTAGTAAAAAGACAGCTCATTTTACATAAATTTGGACATAGCATAAGTGAGATTATATTCTCCAAACCCAAACGAAGTAAGATTTAAGATAATATACTAGGGTTATTATCAATCTGTAATTCCCTAGGGTTATTATCAATCTGTAATTCCCATTCCACGAGACCACAGCTGTGTTTAGTGTATTTCAACTTTTAACTGCTTTCGTCTTACTAAATGATTGGAAAATCAGTATGCAACTGACTGTCAACATTAGAAGGTTAGTTTATGCTTAAAATTGACAGAATTTATACGAAAGTTTAAAAAACAATATGTTCATTAGAACTCAATAAATTAGATTTATCCTCAAATATAAGAGGAAATTTTAGAGTGTATTAAAAAAAGAATGCTATTTTTTTCTTGCCTTAAGTATTTAGACATGTGTCAGTAATTAAGTATTTTATAACTATGACTTCAAATGCAAATATTTCCAATAAAATATACTTTAAAATTCACACATAACAGATAATTAGTAAAACTTTAATGGAATCTAAAATATTTGTTGCTATATTCATAATGTATATTTATGTTAGAAAAGATAACCTTGTGATGCAAAAAAAAAAAAATTGTTTACCATGGCTCATGATAAGTTAGGGCATGAATTCAGAAAAAAAAAATCTTTTCTTTTCCTACTTACATTCTTGTTATTTCTCAGCACATACAGAGAATGTTTAAACCCTTATATTTAACTTATTCGAGAAGGTTAATATTCTATTTTCTAAAATCATTGGAATAGATATTTTCTAAAAATAGTATAATTGGTTTAGTTAAAGCTACTGAATGTTATAACATATAGAGTTGATATTATATATAATCTGATGCAAATTATTTTAACAGCAGTATTTGACACGTATTTTTTAAACTGCCAGAAACATGTAAAAATTGAATAATATATACCCTAGTGAATTTCTACACCCATTCCTTCATTCATTTATTAATTTCCCTCTCATCAATTTCTTATCAAGTGCCTATAATGAGACACACAGTAGTGAAACGAAAAGAACATCTATACAAAGTCAGATAGATGTTTCAAATTGGACCTCAGTTTGATCATCTGTAAATATGGGAAATGGGAGAGCTCTCTTTTCTTTAAAGATGAGATGAGTTATACCAAAGGATCTAGCAGAGTGCCAGCATGTGTAGGCAACTGTGCGAATTTAGTAACAATTAATCATTATTATTTGTCTGTGCAAAGCCTCATTACTTGCTCTGGCCTAGTGGGCTTGCTTTTACATGCAAACTATGTGTAAAAAATGGCTTAGTGTTGGTAGCCTAGATTCCTATGGGAATATAATGAAAGTCATAGCCATTGGGCACTGGTTGAACTAGCCATATGAACTCAAATTAAAAGAACTACTATTAAATTCAGAAAAATCTACATTTGCCATTGAAGCTGTTAAAACCTTTAGATATTCTGGGGCAGCTTGTCTCAGACTATCCAGATAAGTGTTGGGATTTACAAGTTTTATATCTGGAGACTTTAGGCATTCATATCTACCATATTCTACCCCAGAGAAACACCTTACACTAAGACAATCTTATATGTCAGTTATATCTCAATAAAACTTGGGAAAAAAATAGAAAGGAAGAAGAAGAAAAAAGACTCGTGCAACTCCACCTGTGATAGTGAATAAGAAAGCTAAGAAGAAGAAAATAAGAATAAGAAAAAGAAGCTTGCTTTTGACTGGCTGTCTCTGATGGTGCATCAATTCAACAAATATTTACACCACAGGGAATTACACTTTTTGTGCTATCTACAGCCTTGCTACTTAAACTGTAGTACTTAGAGACCTGAAATTAGCTTTTCCTTCATTTATGTGTGGTTACAAATATAAACCAGGCAGTCATGACACTAGAAGCAAGAAATTAAATCTAATCTTCATCAGCTTTGAAATTTACCATGAAAGTATTTTGGAGAGCAGAGAGCTTTCTTTTCTTATTAATCTTTAAAACTGACGAGTACCTATGTCTATTAAGTGATTTTCATTATTTCTCTTTAAGACGTCAGTCCTGCATTATATGCTTGTGAGGATTCGATCACCTGGCCAAGGCAATCATTTTGTTTTATGTCTGCTGTAGCTTTTAAGTATGGGAAGGTTCTGGTATTATTTGTGGAAGAGGCCGTTTGTTGGAATGAATATCAAACTGTTGCTTTTACAGGATCAATTTTCTTTATAATTGCTACTGGCATTAACAGTCATCTCCGAAACTGCTCCTAGAAAATCGGCTGATGGATTGGTATGCAGAATAATCAACAGAGCTACTGGAGATAATGACATTTCTTTATAGGGAAATGCTTGAGGAAGATTTTCCCTTTTAGCAAGAATGACTACCACATATGGTTAGAAAGTTTAGAAAGGGTTTTCCTTGCCTTTTCGGCCTAAGGCAAAACTATAAGCTCAAATAGGCTTTCTCCCTTGTAAGATGTTTGCTTTCTTCAGCAATTCTTAGCTTAATGGGCATAACAAGAAGAACTAGATTCTATTGTGTGAAACAGCAGGTCAGCATTTGCTCCTGTTCTGAATGTCTTGAAAAAAATCAGATTTTCTTGCACACAACAGTTAAAACATTTTCTTTTGCTAAGTATGTTAGTTGGTGTTTTACAAAGCTGATGAGAAGGAACAGGATTAGAATTTTCTTTTTCACATTCACTGTCCTGAATTCTTTTTCACACATTCATGTAAGTGCAATGTGATAGTAAAAATAAATCCATGTTCTTCTTACCATACTGTGTGAATTTAAATGACTCCTGGCTTTATCTTTTTCTCACATTAGCATTGTTTTTGTAGGCATTTTGTTTGGTTTTTCAGTCTAATTTGATGAAGAAATATGTCAAGAAAATATAGGAATTACTCAAAGGGCAAACACCAAAGTTTTTCTGAGCCATATATTGTTAGTGGTCCTTCTTACCACTTCCAAATGGAAGAGTGTTCTCTGCAATTCTTCTTTCCTATAACTTTTGGTGATCTATTGCCTGGGCTATTGCCAACATCCATGCTATTTTATCCCTCTTTTCATCTTCCCACAGCAGAATTTTGGTTTGAGGGAAAATACAGTAATTCAATGCTATAGCTCAATGCTATTGTCAGTTTTGCCCTAATTCCTGTTGTTTCTTCCTACATGCACAAACACACACATGCACACACCTTCACATGTAAGACCCCATCTAGCCTTCGAGAATGGTGCTATCCAACAGAAATATAACACAAGACATAAATGCAAGCTGCATGTCTAATTTTAAAATTTCTAGTAGGCTCATTAAAAACAAAAAAAAGAGGTAAAATTAATTTTAAAAGACATATTATTTAAACCAACAGATTCAAAATATCATTTCAACATGTAATCAATATTTAAATATTAATGTGATATTTTTACATTCTTTTTTCCGTCCTGAGTCTTCAAAATCTGGCTTATTTTGCACTTGAATTTTTGTAGGGCAAGTATGTGGGAAGGGCAGCCTGGCAGTACTCACTTTGCCAGAGGCTCTCTGGAGACCAGCCACCCTTGGCCCCGCCCATTTTCTGTGTCCACTTCTGGCACACCTATAAATTCTATGAACTACCTGCTACCTATCCAACAAATTACGTTTCTTTTTAAGCTTTTTTTTTTTTTTTAATTTACAGTTATTTTCCCACCAGGAACCCTGATCGCTCTGAACTCATATCTCTTTCAAGGGCTCCTTTGTCTCTGCATACATTTAAACCATCCTTAATAAGCAAAACCATTATTAGTTTGTTCTAAATAAATTGTAGTCAGCCATCCTTATCAAATTAATGGCCTAATTAATTAGATATACTGTGGTATGTATAATATATGGGTTGAGCTGAAATGGAAAGTTAAGGCTCTATCTTTAACATTACTCTCATTTCCCTCCTAAGCAGGTTTCTTTTGATACTATCACACAAATATTGCTCTTTTCCAGTCTCTTCTCTCTTTTATACTTACTTTGAGTTAATTTTCATGTGCATGATGGTAAAAACTCACACTTAATGTTGCTTTTCCGAGACTGTCTTCACACAGTATTGGGGATGGATTTGAAAAGTAAAGAGCTATTTCTGAATACACCTTGTCTAAAATTCTTCAAAGCCAATATCCTCCTGACCCCTATAAATTTTAGGATAATTTCCAAATTCCTTAGATTGAGTTCTAAGGCTTTTCAATATTGGACATCTTGCCTTTATACCCGGAATCATTTCTAGGTGCCCTCATTTCAAGTATAACAGGTGTATTATCTTTTGTTACACATTCTTGTCACAGTACAAGATGCATGACTTAATTCTTACCACTGAGTTAAATATTCCATTTAAAAACTTCCAAAACACCTATATTGCAGCATTTCAGCATTTATTTTCTTGTATTGTAATTCTTTAGTCATTCTTACTTCTTCCCCTTGCATACTCTAAAATTTCTGGAGAATAGGCTCCATAAATACTTATTGGATAAACTGAAGGATAAATAGGCAAATCAGCAAGAAGGCAGGTTTAATAAAGATGTACATATTTGTTTTAAACTTAATTATAATTAATAAGATAACTGCTTCTCTCTGTGGGGTTTGTTGGAGAAAGACCACTGGCACTTTGAAATTGGACCTGAATTTGAATAACTGTTCTACCATTTCGGAGTCCTGTGACTTTAGGAAAGTTACATGACCTACCTGAGGCTGAATTCCTTCATCTCTATAATGGAGATAATGATGCCTATCATACACACTGTCAAGATTAAAGGAGCTATAACAAAATAAATGCATCAAGTGCTCAACTAGCACCCAACTTTTAGGAAACACTCATTAAATGTCACTTCATTATTATGATATTTGTTGAAAATATTTAATATTTGATTATTCAATAAATCTTCTTATGCCTGTGAGCAGAAAGCAATATTATTAGCTCTTATCTACAAGTCCTAACTTACTCCTCAAAATTTTCAGGAAAAAAAAGTTTAGAAAGCACAAGAGGTTAGATATCCCTCACTGAGAGTGCATTTACGTGTGAATATGGTGTGTGTGTGTGTGTGTAGAGATGGCTAGTAAACTATTTCTATTTTCCAAATTTAGTGAAGTTAGGAAAATATGAGTTCTAAACGAGAATGACCTTTTCTTTCAGCATCCTAAATTTTGTGAAACAGGACACCAAATGCTACATTTGTATTTTCCTTATATCATCTTTGACTAGAAACTAAGGTCCAATTTGCTTGCTTGTAATAAATTTGGTATTTAGGTGTTTCTTTTTTGAGGAAGATTAGCTCTGAGCTAACATCTGCTGCCAATCCTCCTCTTTTTGCTGAGGAAGACTGGCCCTGAGCTAACATCCATGCCCATCTTCCTCTATTTTATATGTGGGACGCCTGCCACAGCATGGCTTGCCAAGCGGTGCCGTGTCCACACCTGGGATCCGAATCGGCGAACCCCGGGTCATCAAAGCAGACGTGCACACTTAACTGCTGCACCACCAGGCCAGGCCCGGTATTTAGGTTTTTAGATCTATTATAACTCTTCCTCTTGGACATCTAATATCCTCGTTGAAAGTTTTTCTCAGTATAGATATATGGGTATTTTGTCTAATGTAAATTAATCCACTTTTCTGTCTCATTATTGAGTGCTGCTACCTGTTGTTTACTTGAAAAGGGTAAATGCTAAGAGTACATCTCTAGAAGGACTTACTTGAATAAAGAATAAAAGCCAATCATTACAGGACCTTTACCCTTGATATTTTCTGGAACGATGAGAGTCATACTATATCTCCCAGATTTAGATGGCTTTTTAAAACTTTGTGTGAACATATGTTCACTTAAATGCCAATTGGTGATGGGCAGGAGAGCCTAACCACTTATCTCCATTGTTAATTTCCAGACTTCTTTGAGAGATTCCTCTAGAATTTTTAATGTCTTTAAAGAAAATGAAAAAAAATGTATTGTTTAATATTCTGATACAATATTTCTCTTGTGGCACAAAGAGCTCCTGACCTGACTGAATTCCCTTAATTCATTAAGCTTTTAGTCATTTTAGGGGTGTGTTGTCTATTAGTCATGCATGAATCAATTTTCAAAAAGTTTTCTAGTTATGAATTTAGTATTAAGATCACTCTGAATTGTTATTATACACTATCCTGGCTGCTCTGTAACATCTGATCCAGCAAGTAGTTACAAGTTGAAATTTGATCTCACATTTGATTTACTTAAAGATATTTTGAAACACGTCTTCAAAATGATAAATTTTAAGCAATTATTCCTCTCATCTTCATTATATAATATCATATATAAGAAGAGGACAAACATCCTTGATTTGAAAAATAGAGAACATGTTGGCAACTTAATGATAAATTATGCCTCTTTATAAAAACTAAGTTATTTCAAAATATCCATTCCTTATAGGTGCTATGTGTGTTTCAACAAACTCATTCGATACATCTTCAATTCTTATTAAATTCTATGAAATACATCGATTTTAATGTCACTTCAAGAACTAGTCGCTATGAGGTGACACTGCAGCTAAGTAAAGTCAAAGAATTAACCAAATACAGTTGCCAGGTATTGACATTTTGACTAAAAGTAGCACCTTTTATAACAGTACTAATGGGACTCACGAAAAATAAGAAGCTGAGTTCATTTGGCTGAGGAATATTCTGTAGTAGGATGAGACAGGAAAAGAAATTCTATTACACTCATGGGCTTCTGAACATGTTCTAACATAAGATAATTGCATTTCTTAGGACAGAGTCACTTCAACTTTATCCATTACCTACAAAACCAGTCTGTTGCTTCTTAGCATTTTGTCATATACTTAACAGATAGAGTTGACCTTGAAATTGCAGAAGTATAAGAACCATAGATACAAAACCTCTCTTTTTTCAGGAATTTTTAAATGGAGGACTCATATGGATACTATTTTTCTTAATATTACTATATCACACACTAGAAAAACATGAGATTTTTACCGCCACAGAATTCAGAATCATATTTTCATTCAAAAACATGTACAAAGATTATTTGGGCTAAAAAAATACAACAATCTATGGTCTTCCAGCATAAGACACAGAGGCCTTACATGAAACTTTCCTGGGTCAATATTTCTTTCTCTATGTTTTCAAATTAATTAATGCTCAAGCCCATTCACTCACTGAGCAAACATTTACCCACCAGTTCAAGTTGCTTGGTGCTGGGGATACATCCTTGAGCAAATACAGACTCTTTTCTTTTTCCAGTAATTATTATTTCTAGTGCCAAAGATTCATACTAAATGATCACTAAAATAATAACATATTCACAAACAAAATTCAAACTAGGATATAAATAAGATACTTTGAAAGTATAAAACAAAGAAGTATCACCTAAGCTTACCCTGAGAAATCACTCTAATAGTGAAATATAAAAAATGTATACAGGTTAACTAGTTGGATGGGGTGAGAAATAAAACAAACAGGAAGGAGAGCACATGCAAAGAACCTGTGTTTGGAGAGGCCTTTTGGGACTCATATCAACTACAAAGTTGAGAGGAGTGAGAGATAGAGCTGGAGAGAAAGGTAGGGATTAGACCACACAATGGTGTGTTGACCATGTTAAAGACGGAAGTTTTATCCAAAGAGAAAAGGGAAACATTGACAGTTTTGTCTGTTGTTTTTTTCAACAGTAGGAGTTGACATGGTAAATTTGAATTTTGAAAATGATATCTTAGCTGCAGTATAGAGAAATATGGAAGAGGAGGTTAAGAGGAGACCTATCATTTTCCTATTTTTCACAGACTTATCTACTTATCATCTGTATTCCTATTTTGCAAGAATGTTTTCCAACAACATTTTCTTTCTAAAATGTTCTAGGAATGAAATACGGCATTGATGAAATATTTATCTTTGTATAACCTATTGATGCTAGACATGAGGAGAGCACATATCAATCTGACGGTGATCTAACTGCCAGCATGTAAGTAGTGGATAGATAAATCTCAGTACATTTTCTGGAGTTTATAGTTGGAGGTTATTGATCCCAAGTTGCCAAAGCCTATAGAAACTACGTAAGGTTACCAGATGCCTAAGTATACAACTACTTCAGAGTTAAGGTCATATCTGCAGGTTTTATTGTCAAAAATATTTACCTATGACAGTATGGCTTGTCATGAGAGATGGATTATTATGTTGAGAAATTGCAAGCACTAAACCTTTTTAAATGTTTATCAAAATATATTCATTGAACTGGACTTACGTTACTACACAGCCAGTCCCTCTACGCCAATACTGGAATTTCCATTCTGTCAAGCCAGATTGTCTTTGCCCATTTTAAATTCTTCTAGTGATACCAATGAGACCAAAATTACTTAAGAGAAGACACTGGAAAATTATTGATTAATAGTAGCTTCCTAAATATCATCCAGACAAATAGATATTCCTTCTTTTCCGCTAAAAAATAAAATTCTATCAACATATTTTACTTGATAAGTGAATTCAATGTGTGTGTGCATGCATGTGTGTTTTCTCTAACCATATATTTCTTTTTTTAGAAGTTAATATTCATTAATGTAAAAAGGAATAGATATTATTAAAGATAACCGAAACCATGTGAAGATTGAGGAGAAAGATCTGATTATATTAACATTTAAAAGAGCAATCCTAATAATTGTGTTAAAAAGTTTGGTATTGAGTAGTTAGTGAGGTGGGAAGAGGACCAAAAGTAAATGCCAAAGAAATAAATTTCCATGGGAAGACAGATTATTTTATTTAATTGTATATCAAATTATGGAAAGGAGGGAGAGGGGGAGAGAGAGAGAGAGTGAAATTTTACCTAATGCTTCTATGTTAGAAATAGACATTTGATTCATCCATGAGAGTGAGCACTTGGTCCTTCCAAATAACACAAGGAGGAATGAAATCATTTCAACTGCTCTCTAGGAGGGTAGACCATCCATTGTGTTTCAACAGACAAAAACTCTCTTTTCGGTAGGATAAAGAATTCTTGTCTTGTTAAGGACTGGGGCTCATTCTTTCATTCAGAATCACTTTATTGTGGCAGGCTATGTCTAAGATTTTGCATCTAAAAAGAGGTAAAACAGAGAAAATCCCTGTTTTTATGAAACTTAGAGAATACTAATCACAGAATTAGGAATAAAATTGCGACAATGGTAAGTTCCATGAAAAGAAGGACATGGAAAATAAAATGAGAAAACTTTCTTTTATGAGAGAGAGTGTAGTGATAAGGAAGTATAGATTGAGCTGAGATATGAATGATGAGAGAGGTCAGATAACTAAAATCTAAGTAACAGTACATACAATTGCCCTTGGGAAGGAGGTGAGATTGTAAGCACAGGGACCAAGAGGAGACTAGCAACCCTGGACCCGAAATAGTTAAAATGAATGTCAAATGAGATTAGGCTAAGAGGAGGTTGGGGGAAGAAATTTCATCTAAACCTTATGGTAATTTAATCTTTCTTATCATCTCTTTCAAATGTATAATCAGGCTCCAATGTATGGACGAAAACAATTAAATGAGAAGCTCTTCAGTGAAGGCATAGGTAGAGGATCTTATCAAGAAAGAAAGAGAAGGGGTAGATGGAAATGTTCTATGACTGAGGTTTAGATGCGGGGCCCCATGTTTAGGAGTTCTTGCCTGCAGACTGGCAGAGCCAGTGGCCTGGAAGAAAGACTCCTTGAGAACCACTATTTCAAGAGACTGGCTTGTAACTCACCCACAGAACCCAGCACAGGTAGCCCTCACACAACTTATTATGGCAGTTCCTCTAAGGGATAAAAAAGAAAACAAACTAATAATAATAATAAAGAACAATAACACAATTTTGCCTCAAGAACTTGCAACCAAATTTCCAGCTAATTTGGAATGTGGCTAATGTGGTGGAATTTCCTGTCCCAGCATTTCATATCACTGGATCACTTTATGAGGAAATCTTGCCCTATACCCACGTTATTCATAATCATTAACGCATAGGGTAAGGAGAAGCTCTTATATGTGTAAGCTGAGACTAAATTAAAGCACATTTTGGGTCTTTTAAGATCCAAATTAGGGACAGTAGGGAGTGACAAGTCTATTAAGATAATATTAGCTACTGATTATTTAGCATGTGTTCTGACTCACACACTATAATAAACCCTGAAAATACCCTAATTTTATTCTCACAATAGCCCTATTTAGATACCACTACTGTATTCACAATGTTAGAGGTTATAGAATTTGATCAAGATAATTTAGCTATGTGTATTTTCAAAATCCACTTCTTTCTTTATACCCATCAGCAGTGGTGAGTGATGAATGTAGGTTGAGCTACACGATGTTTGAAAAGATGTCATGGAATTTGACAGTTGGACACCTTGGTGAGGCCGATTTTCATAGAGTGGTGGGAGAGGAAGTCAGGTGCAGGGGGAGGAGGAGTGAAAGAAAGGAGAGAAAGTGGAAAGTAAATGTTTGGTTTATTCATGAGAAAGTTCATAGTAAGGAAAATTGTAGAGATTGAGGGCAAAGCAAAAGAAATGACTTTATCCTGAAGAGATTGAGTGATGCATTTTAGCAAGAAAGAAAAGAAGTAACGACAAGAGATAAAATGAAGTATACAGAGACAGAAGATATAACTAACGTCAGAATTATTCACAACGACAAACACACACATGGCGACAGAGATTGGATTGGTAGTTACCAGAGGGGAAGGAGGGAGGAGGTAGGGTAAAAGGGGTGATTAGGCTCACATGTGTGGTGATGGATTATAATTAGTCTTTGGGTGGTGAACATGATGTAATCTACACAGAATTCGAAATATATTATGATATATGGCTTAAAGCCATATAATGTTATAATCCAATGTTACTGCAATAAAATAAATAAATAAATGCTAAAAAAAAGCTATGAACTATCAATGAATAAGTGTTTGTACTTTCAATAGGAATTAAATACATTTTTTATCATCATTTAAAAAAACAAAAAAAAGACTCTTCCCTTCCCTTAAATGTGAGCTGGACTTAGTAAATTGCTTCTAATAAATCGAATGTGATGTAAGTGATATGTCAATTCCAAGACCAGTCTATAAAAGACATTGCAATTGCAGCTTACTCTCTCTTGGATCACTCATTCTGGGCGAGACCGGCTGCCATGTTAGGAGGAAAGGTCCACTCGGTGAGGAACTGAGCCAACAGCCCCGTGAGTGATCCATCTCAGAGGCAGCTCCTCAGTGCCATTCAAGGCTTCAATGACTGCAGCTGCTGCTCACAACTCGACTGCAGCGCCCTGAGAGATCCTAAGCCAAATCCACCCTGCTAAGCCGTTTCCGGAGTCTTACCTTTGGGAATTGTGTTAGATAACAAATGCTGCGTTAACTGATAACAAGAAAAAGAATTATTCAGAGGTGACGGGCAGCAATATGATTGACAATGTGCGGGTGGCATGATTCGCCTTAGAAAGGAGACTGGGCAGTTCTCCCTTTGAGCAGAAGGGAATGCTGTAAGACCTGCTGAAAACAAACATACAAACAAATAACTACAAAGGCTATTATTTTCCTTCAGAACAGCATAAACACTCCTTATTCTGAATCCAAGCTCTCCATTAATTGGTAATAAATCGCCCTTCCCTCTAATCATTTCACAAACCAATCCTTTATATAGGCTAAATTACAATATTCATTGTCATTGTCATCTGAATACAACTCCTGTTTTCTCATTTCTGTGTCTCATTTGAGCGATTCTCCTAGCACAGACGTCTCTCCCTCCCCATCACAGCCACTCTCATCTCTTATGTCCAGTGCAAATCTGCCTCCTCTGTGAAGCCTTCCTTAGAAGAACATTTAAACATTATCAGTCATTTCTTCTCAGAAGGGATTGCATGTACCAAGTTTTAATCATTTATCTTAATACTTTAAGATATTATTTATTGCATTCTATGGATACAGATGGATAAACTATAGACTATAGACTATCCGTCTATCTGTCTAGTGATAGGCTGAATTATGTCTCCCAAAATTCACATTTTGAAGTTCTAACCCCTAGTTCCTCAGAATGTGACTGTATTTGGAAATAGGGTCTATAAAGAGATAATTAAATTAAAATGAGGTCACTAGAGTGGGCCTAATCTAATACCGCTGCTGTCCTTATAAGAAGAGGAGATTAGGATGCAGACATACACAGAGGGAAGACCATGTGAAGAAACAAGGATAAATTGTTATTATTTTCTTAATTTTACAAATAAACTATTTAAATATGATCCAACTAGTATTTCTATAAATTTACTACTATAACTTTAACTATTAAATATTTTTCAATATTTTATTTTTAAAATTAAACATATCATTTTAGATTAAAACTTTAACATTGGATATTATTTATGCATTAAACAGAAATTTTGTAGAAAAGCTTCCACATTTTATTTCCTTGGTAATCAAAATTCATAATAAACTAATTTAAATGATTATACTTCAGGTGGTTTAAAATGAGCACTCACCATTTATCACGTAGAGTGAGTTTACACACTGACTACATGTTTCTCAGAATTTTTTCAGACTATCATAAAGGATGGAGCACTTTAAAAACTCTTTTTCAAATATTTTCCCAATTGACAATAAAGATAATTTGTAATTACAAACTAAATACCAAGTGGGTATCTCATAAGATAAGGGAGCACAAAGTTACCTTTCACTGGGCCAGTTTCTGCCAAATTCCTGAAACACTGAACTTCTGCATTGTGCATTCTAGAGGGTGACAAATACAAAACTCAGATCCTACACAATGCAGTGAATATAATAAGAAACTCGAATTAAGTTGGAAGACAAAGGTCTCCATCTCATTGTAGAGTTGAATAGTTAAAAATATTTTTTTAGAAAAATCCTCAAACAATGGTATTTCAAAGTGCCTCTTTCAACTGTGGTCCTGAATCAAGGGAGAGGATTCCCCTGGGAACCCATAATCAAAGCTAACTCTGGCATGGGCTGAAGCTCTGAATCACAACAAGGCAGTTGAAGTACTTCAAGTGGTAAATTAAGCTAAGTGATTCCAGATTGGTAGTACCCCGAACTAATCAGCAGAAACAAATGAAGTACCCAGCAGAAACAAATTTAGCTCCAGCTTTAAAAAAATTCCCTCAGAAAAAGTGCTCAAGAACATGATTGATCAGTGCACGATCAGAAGCCATAAAACACAAAGGACACAAAAACGACACAAGACACAGAGAATTACAACCAGCAGAAATAATAAGCAGCTGAAAATATATGAAGAGAAGATTTCAGAGGGTAAAATCTACAGAAAAATAACATTTTCAAAAGTTTGGCTAGTTATGTTCAAAGAAATTAAAAACTGCGGAAGTATAAACAAGGAACTAAAGATAATAAGAAAGAGGCAATGAAATTTTATAATAAACCAAAAGAACACCTAGAAATGAACAATATAGTTGTTGAAATTTTTAATAAAAACATAAATAGCTTAATATCCTTGGTTGAAGAGGAAATTAGTGAACTGAAATATATTTCTGAAGAGAGTTTCCAAAACAGCACAAAGAGACAAAAAGATAAAAAATACATACTTTTATATATTTATATATATAAGATTAAGAAATATAAGAGGAGATGGGGCCAGCCTGGTAGCACAGTGGTTAAGTTTGTGCACTCTACTTCAGCAGACTGGAGTTTGCAGGTTTCAGATCCTGGGTGCGTACCTAGCACTGCTCATCAAGCCATGCTGTGGCAGCATTTCGCGTAAAATAGAGGAGGATTGGCACCAATTTAAGCTCAACGAGGATCTTCCTCAAGCAACAAGAGGAAGATTTGGCAACAGAAGTTATCTCAGGGCTACTCTTCCTCACCAAAAAAAAAAAGAAGAAAAAAAGAAATATGAGAGGCCAATATAAAATTCTACTTGGTGTTTGAGAAGGAGAAAGAATAGGAAGGACATTATGGTTGAGAATTAACCAAAGACACATATTCACAGTTTCAAAATGCCCTGTAATACTAACCCAGAGAAAAGAAAAAGTAATTCACACCTGAAGACACAACATACAAAAAACATAGAAAAGACATCAAAAAGAGCTGGAAACCTACAAAGAGATAATAATTAGATCAACAACAAACATCTCAGTAGGAGGCATTCACACTTAGCCCATAACATAGAGTTCATCTGGATTATTTTATTGGTAAGTTTAAGTGCCTTGAATTTTGTTTACAAATAAATTTTTACTTTCATTTCCAAAAAAGTTTGTAAATGGTTTTAATTTTTAATAGCAATATTATAAAAGCTTAGAAAAGCCAGAATTATATTTAATGTAATTACAAGTCTTGATAAACACTGAAACACAATCTCTATAAGCCTACTGATCACCGCCTATTAGCACAAGGTTTTTCTGTTATATTCTCCACATTAACACGAAAATCAGCTGTATGTCATTCAAAATATGGAAGAAAATTCTGCCTTGCGTGAAAAATTGAATAGCATCTGTGTCAAAATAAAACTAATCTTTATAGAATTTGTAAGTTTCTGAAAGGATCAATTGAACTTAGATTTAAAGCAAGCAAAAATCTAAACAAGTATATGAAGAGTATTTTTTGGAAAGCAAAATTTGGCTTTCTGAGAAAAACACCCACATATTTAAATATGAAATTTTTTTCATAATCATTGGAAATGGAGCTTTGTTCAATTATGCCCAATAAAGTAAACATTTGAGTACAAGACATTGTGGGAAGAACAAAGCTCAGAAAAGTTTCCTTCAGGAACTTAGATTGGTATTTAATACTTTAGTTAACACATTAATATATAGTCTCTTACTTAGATTAAAAATATAAACTCATTTTACATATGAATGACTAGCATGAGACCATATAATTGTCATAAGAATAATGACACTTTTGAAAATTTGCTATTAGCCAGTCACTGTGGCCAACACTTTATATCAATTATCTTATTCACACCTCACAAACACATATAAGGTTTTAGATACTTTGGATACTTGTCCTTTAATTATTAGGAAAGTGAAAATTAGGGAGCATAAGTTATTTGTACAGTGTCACACACCTAGAAAGTGAATTGGAATTCAGGCAGCCTAAATTTAGAGACCAAGAAAGTATCTCAGAATCTTCACATAAAAAGCCCATGTGAATAAAAAATATTTCTAAATAAATCCTGATCTGGAGTTAGAATTATTAGAAAGTTTGTGGATAGTCAAAGGAATGGTTTATATCAGTAGTAAGAACTCTTTCTCTCCAAAACAGTTTTTAAAAAATAGTTGAACCTAAACACTAGGTAAAATGCTATATACCACTGTATATAAATTTAAGAATGAACACATATAATGATATAAAATGGTATATGCAAGGATTTCTTGACATAGAATTGAAGTTCTTCCTTTTTAAGAAAATTGTAAGACTGAAATCAGTCCTAAGGGAAAATGTCTCCATACTGTTCCGCTCTCAATTTCTCTATCATCCTACATTTCAAGTGCTGTACAAATTTTGGTTTCATACTGTTGTTCATTCACAAGATATGAACTGAACGTGACTACATCCTCTTCTCAGATCCCTTTTATCTTTTCCAAAAAGCATTTTAGCCTTTGTATGTATCGGAAATGCTGAAATTTCAATCTTAACCATTTTTCCGCTGGAAAGTTACTATCATCAAACACTAAAACTACTGTGGCTGTTTTACTTATTATCCCATAGTAATTTCCTTCTGACTGCTTTGCCCTGCACCCTGTTTTCTTTGTATATCTATCAACATCTGCCACGTTAGATTATCCAACAGTCAAACTAAGTTCAGGATACCGGCAAAGCTAGACAGTATGCCCGCACACACACACACACACAAACACACATGCATTTTTCAAAGTAAATTATGTATCAGGTGCCCATAGAATCTGGAAATATAGATAATACTTTAATTTTTTTATAGTTTAGGCTATAATCTCTGATGACATGTATAATAGTCTATATTTTCAGACTGTATGGATTTTCCCTATACACACGCATGCACATAGACATTCACACACACATATGAAGGCACACAAGTATGAAAGTTACTGTCTTCGGAAAGATCAGAACACTGCTGAATCTTTCTGAACTTACTTAATAACTATTTTATCTTTAATTATATATGAAGATGATGTTCCACAATTTTTTTGGTCCAAGAAAATCGTTCTGTTTCAGATTGAACACAAAAATACATTACATTTTGATCAGTAAACATGAGAGCCATGCTACCTTCCACATAACTTCATTAGCATATACCCCGTTTAAACACTGTACACAAAACAAAATGTAGAACTTGGGAGTGAAGGGAGCACAGGGAAGCATAGACCTTCCAGAAAAGGGGCTATGGAAGCCTTCAGGTAAGAAATTACATTTAAGTTGGATTTTGAAGGATGGGTAACACATGGACAACCCCAAAAGAGGAATATTTTAGATAAAATTAATGTTATGAGGAAAGCTCACTGATACCAAAGTCAAAGGCAATAGCCTGTTTTACAGTCTATCCTTTCGTAGAACAGCATCTATAAAGCATCTTCACAAAACTGACTGCTCCTTGTCATTCTGTTCCCAGCTTAAATGTCACCTCACTTCCCAACCACCAGTATCTCCTCACAGACTGAGGAGATCTTCATCTCAGCACCCGGTTTTATCTATTTTCTCCTTACCTAGATCACCACCTGCTAATTTAGATAATTTAGCTGGGAAATTCCTCCAAAAAAAGTGACATTTGAGCAGAGACCTAAATGAGGTCGGATGATACGCTCTGTAAAGTTACTGGAGAGGAACGTTCCAGTCAGAGGAAGCAGTGGAGGCAAAGGCAATGTTAGCTCAGTATGTGCATGAACCACAAGAAAGACAATTTGGTTCACGTGGCAGAGTAAATGAGGCAGAAAGTGGTAGCATATGTTGTCAGAGGTTGGATAATGACAGGTTTTATAGATCATGGAAAGTAGTTTGGATTATAATCTGAATATGATGAAAGACTGTAGAGGGGATTTTAATAAAAGGAATAACATATCATTATATGTACATTTTTTAAAAGGGGATTTGTGGAAAAACGACTCCAAGATAGGCAATGTAGTTTCAGCTCAGCATACAAAGAAAGAATTGTACCTATTATACAATCACAAACTCTTAGTAATGGTGAGGAGACTGTTGGTGAATTTGTTCCCAAAAATGTTCCGGTCATTCATGTTCATCCATCTCATAGACTGATGTCCTAGATACAGCAGGGAGCAGGGAGACCCGTAAGTCGGATCGCACAGCGATCTAGGTGAGATGAGGAAATCCTGGTCTTGTCAGCTCAGGATAAGTGAAGGAACCCTTAGCGGGCCTAAGGAAAATGTGACTAGAAGCTTTTCCAAGGAAATGAACACATTGTAGTACCAACTACATTTTCATGTACTACCAACTGCATTTTCAGTTCTAAAGCCCTATTTAGTCTCTTAACTTGGTGATGTGGATTGTGTAAATCTTGAGGGCCATATTACTTTAGTGTAAACCAAATCTAGACAAAGTGATAGTTGCCTGCATGTTTGTTTATCTATCAGTGGGCCTGCATTGGATTCCACTTTAGATTTCTATGGGAATCCATCTAATTAGACCCATGAACGATCATCAGAAAGATTCTTATATTAGACCAAAAGTGCCTTCGCATTCACAAATGGCATATTTTGGAAATACTGCTTACTTTTGATTAGAAGCAGTTGGAATTAGCAGACTGTGACTAACGTCTATTATTCCTAGAAAATCATACCAATATCTTTGTGGCCCTTCCAGAAATGTCTAGTTGCAACACCAGGATATAGCATGTAATTCCACTATTTTATTATTAAACAACTATTTGTTTATAAATTTGTTCTGCTGATTTTCCATGTTACCAAGAAAACACTGAGTGGCTTGTCTTTGGTGTCCCAATAAATGTAAGAGAGATGTAACTGGATGTAATCAAGAGCCCACAGCCGCTTCCAAAG
This sequence comes from Equus caballus, assembly GCF_041296265.1. Lineage (NCBI taxonomy): Eukaryota > Metazoa > Chordata > Mammalia > Perissodactyla > Equidae > Equus > Equus caballus. The sequence continues at coordinate 103,110,489 of NC_091685.1, read as the reverse complement.
AAACGTATCATAAACAGAATTCTTCTAGTGAATCAAGTAACAAAGCATCTCCATTCAGCTCTACTTAAACCACAGAGAAACTCTTCAGTTCCCAACCCCCACCACGAAGTGAGCCACATGAACTTGAAGCAATTAAAAAGTATCAATTTTACTAGAGCTCATGAAGCAGTCTGGGAAATTTCTATATACTGCTTAGTATTGGATAAAATAAAGAATGAAGGGACAGCATAAATTTTTGGTATCTAACGTCTCTCAGTATCCTGAGAATTCATATCATTATTTTAAGTAATCGCAAAAAGATCTGTGAGATGGACTTTTGGAATGATTGGAGTAAGGACCTCTGAAAATCCAGACCTCAACAGCAGCAACGGAACGCGGTAAAAATTGTCAAAATCTCTTCTATATCCATGTGCCCTAAAAACATATCCCCAAATATACCAAAAAACGAAAGAAGTAAAAGGAGAAATAGATAATTCCATAAAGATAGTTGAAAATTTTAAGACACCTTTGTTAGTAAGATAGAACAAGTGTACAAAGAAAATCAGCAGAGATTTAGAAGATCTGAGCCAGTACATACTCAACAAGTTGGACCTAATTGACACATATGTAGAACATCCACCCAACCACCGCAGGAATCATATTCTTTCCAAGTGCATAAAACATTTAGCAGACAGATCATATGTTGGACCATAAAGCAATCTCAACCAATTTCAAATGATGAAATAATAGAGTATGATCTGTGATCACAGAGGAATGAAGCAGAAAATCAATCACAGAAAGATAACCAGAAAATCCCAAAGTGTTTTCAAATTAAGCAATACATTCTAAGAAACCAATAAGCTAAAGAAGAAACTACAAGTGAAATGAGATAATATTTTCAGCTAAATGATTATGGAAATACAACCTATCAAAACTTGTAAGATGCAGCTAAAAATGTACTTAGGAAAACAGTCACAGCCGCAGATCATGCAAAAATTAAAAAGAGGGTAGGGGGTTTAATTGGGTCCCTTCCAAAATTATGTTGAAATCCTAACCCCCAGTAACTGTGAATGAGACTTTATTTAGAAATAGGGTCTTTGCAAAGGTAATTAAGATGATGTTATACTGGATTAGGGTACCCTAATTCAATATGACTGTGGCCTTATAATAAGGAGAGAGAGATTTCAAGTCACAGAGAAGGCACAGAGGGAAGAAAGCCATGTGACAGTGGAGACAGAGATTGGAGTGATGCAGCCACAAGCCAAGCAACTCCAAGGATTGTAAATTAAGAGGAAAAAAAAGAGAGTAGATTAACAAAAGAGAGAAAACAAAAAACACTTAGAAATTAAGTAGATGAGAAGATACCAGAAAAGAGGAGACAGAAAGAGCCAGCCAGAGAGGTAAGAATAAAGCCAAATCTGTGGTATCTTGGGAGCCAATGGAAGAAAGGGTTACATGGAGAAAGGAGTTATCAAATACGGCAAATACAGCTGACAAGTCAAAAGTGAAGGAGTGGGAGATAAAGGCAGAAAAGGGAGAATGGATGGCCTAAAAATTCTAGAGTTTCATGCATCATACAATGATGTTTATGCTAATTCCAATATAGAATATAAAACAAATTGAATTTTGAAGAGTTTTTTTTTTCAGTTGTATAAAAATGTACCCATCAGTTCTATACAGTGTGTCTAGTCAGATCAAAGAAAATCACACAAGGTACTTTAACGGAGAGAAATTAATAGAGAGAATTAGTTACATGACGGTAGGAGAGCTTACAGCACAAAAACACAAATTGGATCACTACAGAGATAATAACTGGGGGAAACACCTGCCCCATAGGGCTGTGAGGTCCAAGGGAATAAGGGGGCATTATCAGAACCTAGAAGAGACCCTATTATCGAGCTGGTGTTTAGAACACTGAGTAGGAGCTTTGGCCAAGCTGGTCTTGAAAAACTGGCATGATTAGGCTGGTTCTGGGAGTGACAAAAGAAGCTAGAGGCTGAAACTAATGATTTCTGTGCAAATGAAGGGCAGCTGCTGGACTAAACTGACAGAAACCATAAATAAAAGAGGATGAAGGAAATCCTTTCTCCCACCATCCTGAAAGACAAATAGCTTTATAATCTGCACAATTTGTAAGTATGAAGCTTAATGTAACATACATTTACAATCATAAAGTATTACTAATTAATGAATAAATATGGTATAAAAATCTACATTGTAAATCCTGTGTTTACTAGAATTCTGCATTTTGACTCTCAAGATACACATATCAAAGGAAGCTACCTTATACAGAGAATTCCAGGTCAGAGATCTTTAACTTTCATTAGGCATGGGTATATAAATAATAAAAGTTACATTTATGACAATTATTACAGAAATTATTATAGAAATTTTAGTAAGTACCCATTTATCCAAAAATAATCAGAAAATTGGGTCTTTTGGTTAATTGAACATTCTTGTTAATTGACATTTGTCAAATATATCATACATGGATTAACAGTGTTCAAAGAACTAGAATAAAATAAAATGCACTTGCCATCAGAATTATAACTCTAAGGCTCTTCCTAGCTGTATAATTCTGGCTCTCTTAAGAACAAACAAGTGTTGAGACATTACTTAAAGTATGTCATTGATTCAAATTAATCAACAAATAATTATAGCTGTATAAAATTTAGGAGTAGAAGGTGAAGCTAATAAAACGGATTGTTATTGACTCTTGGACACAGCTTGGAGTTTGATTATATATGTACATTTCTGAAGAAAATTTAAAGTAAGATACAAAATGCTATGGGACAAACCAATAATTCTATATTTTTAGTTGTTTGTTTTCTGGATTACTGGGGTATATCATGTTTAATATAATAATCTGCCTCAACAAGATACATTTTTGAATATAATTATTACTTTTCTCTACATCTACATGCTCTTGGCATGACATTTTTATTTCCCCTCAAGATTTATTTATCTGCTAGTACTCTTTTGGAATGTAATGGAAGTAAACAAGCAAGACTTTCCTATTTGTGCTATGAAAACTATTTTTACGGAAACTGATTAAAGACAGAATGTCATTCTTTCTGCTTTCTATTGATTATCATTAACTACTGACTAGTTCAAAGAGTTTTAATAATTCTTACAATATAATAATGGTAATACAAAAACATATTATAAATTTGTATGTTCATTGGAAAAAACCTCTTTTCTTATTTGACTCATCAAAAAGTATTAACCACAAGTTCAGCAGGTATATGTAGAAAGAAAAGGTAATACTTTGGGGCCGGCCCGGTGGTGCAGCGGTTTTCACACGCTCTGCTTCTCAGCGGCCCACATATAAAGTAGAGGAAGATGGGCATGGATGCTAGCTCAGGGCCAGGCTTCCTCAGCAAAAAGAGGACTGGCAGTAGTTAGCTCAGTTTGCCCTTTATGTTTGAAGAGAAAAAAATCCGACAATATATTCTCATGAGACAAGTATAGACCACAAAGAATAAAACTTATTATCGGTTAAATGGTGTTCATACTGTAATACCACTGAATGAATTTTAAAACCAGTAAGTCAGAATTAGCAAGAATCATGCCCACTGATTTTATTTTCCTTTTATTTTATTAAAAAAAAATTAACAGCCTTATTCATGTATAATTGGCATACAATAAACAGTATATATTTAATTCTATAATTTGATAAGTTCTGACATATGTACATACCTGTGAAATTACCAAGACAATCATGAGAATGAAGACACAACACACCCAAAAGTTTCCTCTTGACCCTTGCTAATCCCTTACTCACATATTTCCCAGACCTCTTCTAGCCCCTGGCAACCTCTGATCTGCCTTCTGTCACTATATATTAACTTGTATTTTATGGAATTTTACATAAATATAACCATATAGTATTAACTTTTTTTGGGTTTGACATCTTTCACTCATAATAATTATTTTGAGATTTATTCATTTTGTTACATGTATCACAAATTAATTCATTTTTATTGCTGAGTAGCATTCCATTGTATGAACGCACCACAATTTTTTCATCAGTTTACTGTGATAAATACTTGGATTGTTCCCAGTTTTTAGCTATTACATACAAAATGACTATGAACATATATGTGCAAATTTTTGTACGAAAATTTACTTTCATATGTCTTAGAAGAGGAATGGTTGGGAAATATAAAAGGCATAGGAATAACATTTTAAGAAACTGCCCAATTGTTTTCTAAAGTGGTTGTCCCATTTTCATTCCCAGTAGCAGTGTACAAGGGTAACAATTGCTCCAAATCCTCACCAACCATGACTGGATGTTTCCCTTTTAGACACTGTAATAGGTGTGCTGTGATATTTCATTATGGATTTAATTTTCATGACTCTAATGACTAAAAGTGTCTTTGTCATCTATAATTTTTTAGTAAAGTGCCTATTTAAAGTTTTGACTATTTTTTACATTCTGTTGTTTGTTTTCCAATTGTTGAGTTCTAAGAGTTCTTTCTGTATGCCAGATTCTAGTCCTCTGTTAGATGTGTGATTTGTAAATATTTTCTCCTGGTTTGAGGCTTGTCTTTTGAGTCTCTTAACAGTGTCTTTTAAAGAGCCGAAATTCTTATTACTAACAATAGTTTTCCTCTTTTATTTATGTGAATTCTTATTTTAGATCTTCATCATCATAATCAGTTGAAGGAGACCTCCAGTCTTATAAAGAGTAGCTAGAAACAGGTAAAATGTTATTACTTTTCAATTGAAGGCAGCCTCCCTTTGTGTTACCAACGTGCACTGTACTTTCCACACTTTCCCACAGTCATTCCCCAGAAAAAAATCTGAAGATTTTATTTCTGAAAGGAAGTGATATCAATATGTGAAAACATGCATCTCTCCAGAGTATTCTTGTCTGGAATATTCTAAATAGTCTTCCTTTTGGTATCATTGTTCTTAATTCCTTGCTTTCTACCTGTATGCAAATCTTTTTTGCCAGGTGGCTTTGTTGCATGTCCCATTAGAGTGATTGAAAGTACCCCTGACACTGTTAATGTTGAGTATGGACAAAGGACTTGCTTTGGCCAACGGAATATTAGTGGATGTGACACGAACAAGGTACTTATATGTGCTTAGGTGCTTTGGCTTTCCTCTCGTGTCCCTGTAAGTACCACAAAAGAAGTACGTTCCCTGTAGCTGTTGTTGCTTCAGTCTGGGCTTCAGAATGGATCAGTGGGATGGACCAGACCCTGACCTAAAGCCTGAAGCCAACCCAGTTGGGTCACGCTTCACCCTAAGACAGAGCTGATTCTAATGACTCTCAGAACAAAGAGCAATAAAAATATATCTGGGGGCTGGCGCCGTGGCCCAGTGGTTAAGTTCTCGAGCTCCACTGCAGGTGGCCCAGTGTTTCATTGGTTCGAATCCTGGGCACGGACGTGGCACTGCTCATCAAACCATGCTGAGGCAGCATCCCACGTGGCACTGCTCATCAAACCATGCTGAGGCAGCATCCCACATGCCACAACAAGAACGACCCACAATGAAGAAAATACAACTATGTACTGGGGGGCTTTGGGGAGAAAAAGGAAAAAAAATAAAATCTTTAAAATATATATATATATATATCTGTATTACTTTAAGCCTCTCAGTTACACAGCATTATTGCAGCAATAGTCAACTGCTATACTTATATACATACATTTTTGGATGATGCTGGGGTCTTAATATTCAAATCACCCATCTTTTATGAAGAAGTATTACTCCTCTTTTATGAAAAAGTGTCATTCTTATGAATGGAAAAAAATCTTCATTTCAAAGAAGAAGAAATCATGATACTGAGAGAAATTCTATAGACAAATTCTTGACTACATTTTTGAAAGAAAATTGGGAAAGAAATATTTTAGAGTAATAAGGATAATGATATCAACTAGCTACCCTTCCTTGAACTTTACATTCTTAGGCAGTTGGAGATCAATGTTTTACAGCTATTGCATCTTTTAAGGCTCATTAACACTCCTATGAAAAATGTCGGCTTATTAACAGCATGCATAAAGCAGTGTTTCTGAAAGCATGATCCCCAAACCAACAGCATCAACATCACTTGGGAGAATGTTGGAAATGCAAATTCTTGGGACCTACACAGACCTACTGAATCATAACCTCTGGGAATGAGGCACAAGAATCTGTACTTTAACAACCAGGCTATTCTAACGTACATTCAAGTTTGAGAACCACTGGTGATGAGGGAGGTGGGTGGGGGATACGGAGGTTAGGTAACTTATACAAACAAAACAGCTAATTAAGGTTTGGTTCAGGATTCTAACCAAGATATTGCACTCTAGAGCTTTCATTATGTGCTAGTGCTGTGTACATATAATCTTATTTAATATTCAGCAAACCTACAAATTAGACATTGTCATTACAATCTTTAGAGATGAGGAAACTGATCTCCCAAGTCAATAGTTAGTAGGTTGGGAGCTGGTCTCTACAATCAGATCTATTCAACTCTAAAGGCAATATTTTACAATTATACAAAACTTCATTCCCAAGAAATTTAATACAAGCAGGGGATCAAGAAAAGTTTTTCCATGTGTAGAATACAATCCCCCAGGATTACTCTAAGACCACTGCATAGAAAATACAAGACTGTGCTGTCAAGGTGTCAATGAGCTGTGTCTTAAACAGATAAGTAAAGAATGGGAAAACCTTCAATTTAGGAAATGCTTCTACAGAAACTATTTTGAAGACAGTTTTCTTGAAATTTACTTCAAGATTAATCTATTAATGAAAAAAGCACAGGAATGTAATGTTACATGTTAATTGGATATTTATCTTAGTTTTTGAAAGGCCATAAAATGCTATCCAATGGATCATTTTTTTTTTTTTTTTCTGAGGAAGATCAGCCCTGAGCTAACATCTGCTGCCAATCCTCCTCTATTCTTGATGAGGAAGACTGGCCGTGAGCTAACATCCGTGCCCATCCTCCTCTACTTTATATGTGGGACGCCTGCCACAGCGTGGCTTGACAAGTGGTGCCTAGGTCCGCAGCTGGGATCCAAACCAGCAAACCCCAGTCTGCCAGAGAAGAACATGTGAACTCAATCACTGTGCCACCAGGCTGGCCTCTCAGTGGACCATTTTTGGGGAGTATAAACTTTTGTTTGGCCCACAAAAAGTGGGTTTTTTGGTTTGTCTTCCATTTTTTGTTTTTAGTAAGAGCTTAAGTCTAAACTTAAAAATGAACAGGGGTTATATAAAAAAATCTATACATCCAACTTCTTTACAAAAACCAGTTCTGGCAACATTGGACTTAAGCTATGGATGATATGACAGGTAGAGCCACCTCTAGTAGAAGCCTTCTCTCTCCTGTTAACTGTTTCCTATTAACAAGTGCCATTGGAGTACCTGTCAAGAGTACAGGCTGGAATCAACCATCCTTGGGTTCCATCTCCACGTTACCATGTATTAGGTATGTGACCTTGGCCAAGTCCCACAGATTCCTCATCTACAAAATGGAGACAACAATAATAGACACCACATTAATTTATGAGAAATTAGTGATTTAATACATAAAAATGTTCAGATTATTTTCTGGCATCTACTAAATAAGTGTTCAGTAAAAGTTAGCTATTATTTATCATTACTCTTTTTCAGCAGTAAAGAATATTTACTATACTATACCATACTTTATTATACTCATGTTTTGCTCAGAGATAGGGCTATGAGTCAGTAGACTGAGTGTTCCCAGTAGAAGATAGATGATAGGTACTTTAGGATAATTAAAGGAAGATTTAATAAAAGGACTATCGAAAAAGATGAGGAGTGTGCAAGGAACGCCCAGGGAACAGTGGAAGCTGTCACCCATCCTAGGCCTGAAAGGCAAGGAAAGGGCCATCAGCTTCCTGAAGGAGGGAAACAATTATGTGGAGAGGGATGACTCAAAAAGAGCTGTGGCTTTTGGCTAAGGAAAGCAGGCAGCTAGAGAAGATCCTGTAGGGAGAGAGTCAGCAGAGTAAATCCTGAGATCTCCTCTCTCTCTGTTCTCATAACTGAACTCAACTCAAAACTAGAGGGCTAAGGAGCTCAATAGTATAGCCTGTACAGTCAGCCTTAGGGCGGAGAGACAGCAGGGTGAGGATTGCTAAAAAGCAGAATTCAACTGAGTAAATTTGAAGATCTAATTGGTTTATTTAATGATTCATGAATCAGGCAGCATCCCATCTTAGCATATAGAAAGGAGCTCCAAGAAGCTATACAAAATGAAAGGCTTTTATAGGCAGAAGGGTGTGGAGAAAGGAAGTTTCTAGCAAAAAATGGATTGTTTCAAGCAAGGTCACCTTCCTTTGGGGGAAGGCAGGGGTCTATAAGGCAGATTACATCACTTGTGCTGACCAGGTAACTCCAGATCAACTCATTAAAGGTCACGTTTCTGGGAGAGGCTCAAACTGCAATTACACAGTTTGCTGATGTAGAACTTAGAACAAGTGACTCCGTTTTGGACCTGTTGTTTCCTTTTTAGCAGGATTAATGGAAGAAATTCACGTATATAAGTTAGAAGACTGCCCAGCATATAATAACCATGCAGTAATACTACACTATTATTAATCATGTATTTTCTAGAGCCTCATGGCTTCTACAAAATCATTATATATTTTTGCTTTTTGTCCCTTTATTATCTGGCTCCCCTTAATTTGTCACACCTTCAAACCCTTTATAAAGTGGATATTGGTGATTAAGTTAATTTTCATCCAGATAAAGTAGATTTCAATTTCTATTACCTTAAAAGTAATAGAAAGCCAGCTTATAGCTGATTAAATTTGAAAGTTCCAATAAGCTTGGTCTAGGTCACTGGGATCACATGATACAAAGCGGCAGCTCTTTGCCCAAAAGAATTTCCTAGGGCTCTTGGGTTTTGGCATCCATCTGAATCCCCCCAAGGCCCTTTGTTTGACGGAACTATCAGCTCTTTAAAGTGGCTATGTATTGTGATGTAAAACAATGTATTCTTTTTTACAAGAGTGTCTTTTAAGACAGGTCACAAGAGAAAAGGCCTGCATGTGCTGACCATAGACCTCCCTGCCTCCAATTAGCTACACACCTTCCTGTTGAATGCTCAGCAAGCCAAGCCAACACAACATCTTCCAATTAGCATGTCAGTTTCTCCCACTTAAATATGGTTAAGCATCAAAAGATTGCCAGATATCTGAAGAGAATCTATCACGAAGGTCAGAGCCAAAAATAAGAAAAAAAATTTTTAAAGGACTTCGGGTAAAACAAACAAACAAAAATAGCAGAAGAAAAGATAAAACAAATTAAAAATCAATTAACATCCTCAGAGAAATAAGAGATCTCTGATGCATGAAACAAAACAGCCCAGACAAGCTGAAATAGAGAATTTTGTTCTGAAAAACAGCAATTGTAACTGAGAGCATAGACAAATCTTACTACAGAGAAACAAAAAAAAGGAATATCTATACATTTAAAAGGATAAGTCCCTGAGAGTCCTTCTCATGAATGTGTCCTTGAATTCTAGCTACCAACTTTCTCTCTTCAGATAGCACTGTACAAAAAAAAGATAATGTGTTGTTTTCTTGTTATTGAGTAACTTGCAGAAAACGATTAAGACTTCCTTACTTTTGAAAACTATAGCTGGACCAGTTGGACAGACTACTCAAGTTTTTTTTTTTTTTCAGGGTGCAAAGTAGGTATGTGTTTATGTGCACACATGTTTGTCTGTGTCTCTATTTCCCCCCATCTGTGTGATAAAACACACCTCTCATCATAATGGCACCAGGACGAAGCATAAGCTTTGTTTTCACACTTCACATATGTTAACATTTTCTCCCAAGTATAAGTAAACCATTTTTTAATTAAAAACAATCACTTCTGTGGAAAAATGGAGTTTGAAGTATTGTGATTATCCGACAGACTGAATAAAGTCACTAGGCACTTATGTGGAGAATTATTAAAAAAAAAAAAGTTGATCATGCAGGAAGAAAGATTTCCAAGAAATTCCTGATCAAAGCTTGCATTTCACTGTTACATCTCAGTTGTCAATTACATTACAAAGAAAAGTATAAAGTCATTTTGATTATTATCAAAACTTTATAACCCTCAAACCAGAAAATAACGTTTCATAGGGTTTGAGAGTTAAATATAACGTTAGAAGGCACTGAGTCCTACTCTCAGAAAACTGAATTCCAAAGAAGGTAAATGACTTCCTAGGATCTCATATCTTTTCTTTCTTTATTTATTTACTTAAAGTCATTTTTTTTTTTTGGTAACGAAGATTGTCCTGAGCTAACATCTGTTGCCAATCTTCCTCCTTTTGCTTGAAGAAGACTGTTGCTGAGCTAACATCCAAGCCAATCTTCCTCTATTTTGAATGAGATGCCACCATAGGATGGCTTGATGAGCACTGTGTATATACACACCTGGGATCTGAATCCCTGAAACCTATGCTGCTGAAGTGGTATACACAAACTTAACCATTACACCACCTGGCCAGCCCCAAGGATCTCATTTGTTTTAAAGACAGAGGCAAAACACAACCCAAATTCTTATGTAATCCTAACTGTATAGATTTTCCAAATTATCAGTATACTTAAATAACACTTTGTGTTTCAAAAGCTGAAATGAAGCCATTTCATCAGCAGACCTGCATCCAAATTTCCACTCCCTTTCTCATGATGTGACACTGGGAAAATAAATATTTTGGAGTTTTTAGATGTAAAACTGGAATCTTGATTTCTACTGTATTTTATGTTTTATTTCTTTCTCATTTCTTGGAATGCAATATGAAGGTTTTTTGTTTATAGTCAAGTGCTATACACATTTCATTTTGTTTTGTTGCTTTATGATTCATTCACTCATTGGATGACGATTTTCTGAAGGCCTTGTTTTGAACAGTGTGCATGTAGAACTAAATTAGGCACGATGCAAAACCCCAGTGAGCTTTCCATCTATTAGAAAGAAACTGACACGCAAACTCAATGCAATATTAAGATCCTGGAGTCTATATAGAAGTAAACAAAAGGTTCAGTTGCAGAAAAAGGAAAGAGTGGTAAACTATGACTCTGGAATCCATAAAAAACTTCACAGAGAAGGTTATATGGATTAACTCTTGAAAGATGAGTAGATTTTATCTGTAGACAAAACGCAGTGTGCAGACTGTAGTGATGGTAGGTATAAGGGGGCAATTGTATGGCGGAAGAGCATTTCAAAAAGAGAGACCATTTTTAGCAAAATCAAATTTTAAGGACTGCAAAGATAAGATTTTTAATACTTAATGGTGATATCTGAGGAGAACTTCAGTAAGAGACGATGCTGGAAAGCCAGTAAAGGCAGAACTTGATGTCTTCTCAGGCAATATTTAAGTGGCTGGATATTTTGTTTTCCTTCTATAGACAAAAATGAGTAAATGAAGCAAATAGTAGAATATTTTTATTGTATAAATATATGAAAATTGTGAGTATGGATTTGATGGGATAAATATTCAATTCTAGGAGACTAGTTTGGTAATTATTACAGTTGTCCACTCCTTAAAGTGAATACAATCATTTATGGGAATGTGACAGACTGATTTGGTGCACGTGCTTTAGTTGGGGTAGATTAGAAAGTGACGGTCACACACAGAATTTGGGAAAGAGAGAACTATTTTCTGGTCACTGACTTTCATTATCATGCAAATTATGATACCATTCCCCGAGACGGGGACTCCTAGTAAATCCGCAAGTTTAGCAGGCAGAAAGGAGAGGAGCACTAAAGCAAATTCTTCAGAAAAAATGCAAATGTTGATTAGACAGTTACATATGTGGGTGAAACTCAGAAGAAGAAAAACATTGTATGGAATATAGACTATCAGCCGGGTTGAACACAGGTAATGAGAAGAAAAGAATAGCGATAGTAAAATTTCACGGGAGTTTTTTTTTTTTTTTTTTTAATATTGATAAATAATGGAACATTTTGGTAATACCAAATACAGATATCACAGATAAAGTCTAAATTTCACCTGAGCTTCACAAATGTACTATGAAAGGTAATGCACTTCCAATTTAAGTTTGCTGAATCTTTAAGTGGCTCTGATATTTTTCTTCACTTTACTTTTATGAGAAAGAGCTATAACGGAGCAACAAGCTCCAAAAGTACATATTTAAAACAGTGAGTGTAAGATTTTTACTTGCTATACACATTCAGAATCAATTTTCATCTGTACATGAAAATGTTGCCAGTAGTCCTTGAAATATTCTCAATAATCATGAAATATTTGCTTAAAATTAGAAAATTCTTAGTCGTAAAAAATTACTAATTATTTTACCCAACTCTTCCAAGAAACAAACACTTTGACTCCTTTTTTTTCACTCTGATGGATTGCATTATTCATATGATTGAATGAGCGAGTAGGTAATGGAGCGGCATAACTTACAGGATTTCTCTAGAATCATAATCAGACATTCACTCAGATGTTTGATGTTTCCCTGGGTAATAGTCAAGCAGCTGTCATCAAACATTTTTTTTGTTTTTTTCCCAGTGGAACAAGCCATATCCACGTATCTTAGATTTGTTGCTCTGCATCATTGGTTGGAGTCAAAAAAACTATTCAATCTGGTAAGAATTTCAGTATATTCATAACAAGGACAGTAATGCCAAATGCCCAGAACTACTTCCATGATCAAACTATGTGTCTGGGTGTGTGTGCAGAGGAATTTATATCACAGTGATCATGATACCATATGTCTATTTTATAAAAGCTCTTTTTAAATTCTTACACTATCATTCTACATAGACCTTCTGTGTTTCAGATGTCTGGGGGCTTAACTGTCACCTAAAAGCTCAATTGTGATTATGATTATTCAATTTGATACTTCCAATTTTTATCCGTTTTGCCTATTAAAAATATATTTTTCAATTATTTTAAATTTAAAAGCTTTGATTTGATTATCAACCTAAGGAATATGATACGTGATTGACATGACACGTTTAATTAGTTTGATGAATATATACGGTTGGTTTAACTTTGCTTACTGTATATTTAAAAGGTAAAGCTTTTTCTTTTTTTATCCACTATCTTAAAATGTACCTTAGTCTATGCCAACAATATAAAGTAAATTACTTAATCAACCACCCCTAAAATGCTAGGCTAAAAATATTTTTTATCATAACATGTAATTCACAATATGTCTGAAAATGTACCAAAATATTTCACTTCACTTTGCATGTGGAAACTCAAGCTAAGACAAACCAGAAACGCACCTTTCTATTGAGAAAATGTTCCTCTCAGGAAAACATGTCATAATGATGAACCAGATATTAATCAATAAATTATATACTATATTGGCCACTATGTAGATCATGTATACCTATATAATACATGCTTTAGTCAAAGGAAAAATAAATTGGCAAAACATATCGTGCAGGTTGTTTCTTTAAGTTCTGTTATTGATGATCTAAACTTTGAGAGTGAGAAAGGGCACCCTTCCTATAAAGTTGCTATCCCTATGAAACTTCCTAAAAAATACATGAATATCTCCACCAGGAAAAGAGTAGATACAATCTATATTTGAATTTAAATATTATAGCAGTTTACAGTACTGCTCGCTATGAACTGACTAGAAGAATGTTTTTCTAACTACTCTTAGTCAAACTCTGCCAATCTAAATAAGATAAACTAATTGATAAATAGCAATGATAGGTACACCATACTCATGATTCAGACACCTTGGGGGAGCAATGGACCAGTAAAAGCCAGGCCTACTTATAATGGACTAGAGCCAGGATCCAGGCAAGGAGTAGCGGGTGGAGGGGGATGATAACTGGTCTAGCCTGGTAAACAATTCTATACAGATCAAAAATTCTATCTTCTAGTCCACCCCACCATTACCACCCTGAATGTGTGAGCACATTGGCTCAGAGTGATCATATTTGTGCTATGGAGAAAGATAGCTGTCATTTCAAGGATAGTGATAATTCTCCTGCTAAAAAACATATGGCCAATACTACTCAACTTTGATTAAGTAGAGTAGCAATCTCTATTTGTGATGAAACTTGGTGTAAGTATAGAGTGACTTTTCTGCCCAGTTTGGCTATGAGTAGCAGATATTCATAATATGAGTCTTTTAACCAAAGTAAGAGTTTATTCCTTTCTCACATAAACATTTTAAGGAATAAAATCCAGGCCTGCAATGGAGGCTTTGCTCTGAGTCCTCAGGGATTTAGGTTACTTCTATTATGCTTCTTAGCCCTGTGCTAACTCCATTCTTAGCGTTAACCTCATCATCCAAGATGGCTGATCCAGTTCCAGTCATATTCTCAGCATTCCAGAGAGTGGGAAGAAGGAAGATACAAATAACAATAGACAGGAACCTTTCATTTTTAAAGGTTTATGGAACAGGACATTTTCTGACTACAATCCATTGACCACACCCAAGTGTGAGAGAGGATGAGAAGTGTAAACTGTTTTCAGAGTAGCCATATATCTACTCATTCATTCTATCACTAGGTAAGAATGTTTGAATAAATGTTGAGAAGAAAACTGTAGTCTGTACACAATGTTCCAAAATATTGAAAACGTGTAGCCCAAACTATACATATTAAAATTATATTATAAAAGAGTATTTGGCGAAATGAAAGTGTTGGGATGTTAAATCATTGATTATGAAACAAAATTTTGAAATAATGCATAATTAATTTATCATATCCACAGAGAACAAAAATTAGAATAATTAAATAATCCACATAATATTATTAAAACTCATTATTCCAAAGTAACAGAATTGTGGAAATAAAAGGTCATTGTAATATAGGGATTAAGAACTCTGGGTTTTCATTTGTGACAACATGGATTGACCTTGAGGGTATTATGCCAAGTGAAAGAAGTCAGACAGGGAAAGACAAATACTCTATGATTTCACTTATATGTGGAATCTAAAAAAAAAAAAAACAAACAAACAAACAAAACAAATCAAAATAAAACAAAACCAAGCTCATAGATACAGAAAACAGCTTAGATGTTGCCAGAGGGGAGAGAGGGTAGAGGGTACAAAATGGATGAAGGGGTTCAAAAGATACAAACTACCAGGGGGCTGGCCCAGTGTTGCAGCAGTTAAGTTCTCAAGCTCAGCTTTGGCAGCCTGGGGTTCGCGGGTTCTGATTCTGGGTGTGGACCTACATACCACTTATCAAGCCATGCTGTGGCAGGCTTGTCACATGTAAAGTAGAGGGAGATGGGCACAGCTGTTAGCTCAGGGCCAGTCTTCCTCAGCAAAAAGAGGAGGATTGGCAGCAGATGTTAGCTCAGGGCTAATGTTCATTAAAAAAAAAAAGAAAAAAGAAATAAAATGATACTAACTACCAGGTAAAAATAAATAAATCATAGGGATATAATACACAGCATGGTGACTATAGTTAATAATACTGTATTTTGTATTTGAAAGTTGCTAAGAGAGTAAAACTTAAAAGTTCTCATAACAAGAAAAACAAATTTGTAACTATATATGGTGACCCATGGTAAGTAGACTTATCATGATGATCATTTTGCAGCATATACAAATATCGAATCATTATGATGTACATCTGAAACTAATGTAATGTTATATGTCAATTATACCTTAATAAAAAATTTAAAAAAAATAACTCTGGCTTCTGGTGCAGATCTATCTTTAGAATCTGACTCTAACCTTCATTAGCTATACATTTCTGAGCACCTTATTTAACCTTTTTGTACCTGAGTCTTCTCATATGTAAAAAGGAAAGAATAATATTACCTATCTCATAAGGTTGTTGGAAGGATTAAAAGAGTTATTATATGTAAAGATCTCAAAATTATACATGGCATATAATAAGAATTCACCAAATATTAGTTATCTGTATATCTAAGTGGTTTTAATTTATTTTGATTTTTGCTTACCAGCATTTTTAATATATATTTAATATTTTATTTTTAATAAAAGTTATATATGATAAATGGATATATACACATATATATATGTATATGAAATACATTCTGAAGTACAGAGGATGTTATAAGAAATAAAGCAAGAAATCTCAATCTCCAATATTTAGATAGAAAGTCCTAATAGTCTTCTATGACTAATATCTAGGGTGGAAATTTATAGCCATTTCTAAAACTTTCCTAGGTAAAAGAGGACATGGCTATGTGTGCTCGCTTAAGTCAAAACATGACAATATCAATAATATCATCTCATTCACTTACATAGCATTTGCCCTGTAGAAACAGTCCATAAGCCCAAGATTAGGAAACGGTATTGCAAATGCTGCAAGTGGTTGTGGTAAAACCATAGGACCGAATTTACATCAGTGGCTGCATGGTAAAAATACCTATGTATAAACCCAGTATGTTAAGCATTGGACTGAGTGTTTAAGAGAAAGTATGATTAGAAAGCAATGCCATAAATTAAGAAAAGTAAAAGGATTAAAGAACTCCAGAACAAATATGGCTCTGTGCGGGTAATGATCACTGCTGTAATTGCACATCACTGATGCAGTTTCTATTTCTCTACATGGACAGGAAAAAGAAACCTAACAACAGCCCACGAGCTATCTGCATTTCATCACAATCATTTAATTTTTTAAATAAATTGAAACAACGATCTCAATTTTGTCTCCGTTCAAAATTATAATTTCACGTAAAGGATTTCCTCTCCCTCCCTGTTGGGCTAATTTAGAGTAAAACTAGACTTTTACAATCGAGATCTGACATACGCGGTTTTAACCGGCAACACAGAGGATTTAAAATTAACTGTAGAGAACTGTAAATGAAATAGAGGGCTTGCAATTGACTGTAGGGATATAAATAAAGAATAAATCAGGCAAAGAAACATCAGCTCCCCTCAATGATCAGAGAAATTCAACCTATAGCAATTTTTGTCCTAACTATTCAGAGAACTGCTGCTCTCTAAAGCTGTTACAGATAGGCTTGCAAAATCATTCTTTCAGAGCACAATAATTTGAGAACCACAAATTCTCAAATTGAGCTCCACAACTGTCTCCTGAAGTCAGACTGTGAAGCCAACCAATTTAAATCATATCTCATTTTCTTGCTGAGTAGATATTTCCTTCTTGTCTCTTAAATGAGCAAAACTCTAGAAATCATAGTTTTTAAATTGTTTAATAAAGGCTTTTAACAAGAAAGATGCCTCAAACGGGTAAGCCATGGATTTTGAAGAGTTGACAGTTAGGTTGAGACTGCTTTCTCAGTTACTTGCCAGTGCTATATTTTGAGCAAATAATTGGATAACACTTTTCTTTCCTCCGCAAAGTCTCAGGATTTTGCAGTGACATTCCCAGTGTCAGCAGTGGCTTCACCAACAGTTACGTAAAATGTGAAGATGCCACCAGGAAGTCCTGTTTCACACTTCAGCAAACTAATGCTAGTGGATGTGTGGGTGTGTAGGTGTGTGGGTGTGGAAAAATAAGCTGTATAGTATAGCAAAGTTTGTAATGGAATGTTTAAAAAAAAAAGGGTTCCCAAAATATCATTCTGTAGGCAGGGGACAACCTAGTGATTCTGTGAAAAATGAACACTTTTGAGGAAGAAGGTTTGTTTTTGCAACGGTTTCAGGCAAAATTTTTTCTAATGCTAACATGAAATATTCAATGGAGAATAGAAATCATATTGCAGATGGTAAATGATCTAACATCAATTCCAGTCTTCCTATGCCTCACAGGTAGAGCTTTCAGAGGGGCCAGATAAAGCTACAATTTCCATGAATAAATAGAACCCTATACCAGGATTATTTAAGTAAGAAGCAAAGTAAATGGGCTACAGTACGCTAGAAATAAAATGCCATATTTAAAATTTCTGGGCACACTGGAGAAATGAGTGAAGAAAACATGAGTATAACTTAAAATGCATTTTTGATTAAAAACAATAAGCATGACAATTCTATCTTTGTTTCTGAGTAGGCTCTATTCCAAGCAAACACAACAATGATATTGATGTAAGACTGTCAAATTAGACACATCTTAATTATCTTACAAATGCATGTTTTTGGTATATGATTTTGCCAGTTTGCAGAAAATCTGTTCCTAAACTGTTGGATGGCATATGACTTTATGTTACTCCCGCCACACTGCAAGAAAGAAGTATTCTGCATAAAATATTTCTGGTGTAGTTCAGCAAGATGGCTCCTATCACTCAAAATATCATCTTACTGAATACCGGCTTTCATTTTCAAAGCAATTTCAAGTTTGTGGTTCCAAAAAACAATGGTAGGATTTCTACTTTCACCTCTGATATGTAAAAAGCTTTGAAGACATCACTTCATTCTCTACAAGTAAAATAATAAAAGTGGAACAAACAAAAAATCAGTAACTTTTCTTGGACCCATGAGAGAATTGAAGTGCCAGGATAAACTACCTCCCTGAGATGTGGAGAAACAAGTGAACTTGGAGTCATAGTAAAGACCTCCTCACCTGGAGCAGAAGCCACTGGAGTCACAAGCTGACAGGCACAATTAAATGGTAATTTTGAGGAATTGTTGGAGGCTAAGTGTGGACTTATGTGAAAGGGAGAAACTTCTCAGGTCTGCAGTCTTCAGGAGATCCCCAGGCTTTCATGGGATTTATTTTCAAGAACCTCAGGTTCTCATGGTGAAGACGCAAGAAAGATCCCCTCCTGGCTCTAGGAAAGGGAGGAGAAGAGTAATCTTGTTAATTACATCACTACACTAGGAGCATTCTCTCTAACAAAGGCCCACTGTCCTGGGAAAGACTTTACTAGAGTCTTATCCCAGAGGCTTGATAGAAGGGCATTCCTCTCACTTTAGCCCACTCCAGATTTCCTGTCTCACATAAGGAAGGAAAAACTTAAACAAGAGGAAAATCTTTTGAAGGTCAAAGCCAGAGAAACAGGCCCATTAAAGACTGAGATAAATTGGAAGGTTACAGAAGCCTCTCTTCTCAACACCTTAACACTACCAACAGGACTCAAATATAACAATAGTGGATTACAGCTGAAAAAGACACAGACTCTTTCAGAGGAGTACTAAGGAAGCCCAGATTTAGAGGAGTGACAAAAACAGGGACAACAGAGAAACTTAAAGCTTCTGGTATGTAAATTGCACGAACAATAAACAAAGCCCAACTCCTATACCAACAATTTACCTTTGTCCTATTATCCTATGCAACATGTTTGGTTTCTATCTAGAATCATATCATGTCAAAGGCTAGGGAAAAAAGTGTCTAAAGAGATAAAGCAAGCATGAGAACAACACTCAGATATAACACAGATGCTGGAACTATCAGACAACATAAAAATAACTATGATTAATATGCTAATAGATAAACCAGATAACAAGAAAAAATAAATGGGTAATATAAGTAGACAGGTGGAAATTTTGAGAGAGAATCAAAGGAAATGCTACAAATAAAAAATATCTTAACAAAAATGAAGAATGTCTTCGAAGAATGTCTCATTAATATATGGGACTTAGGAAAGAATCAGTGAGCTTGAAAGATACGTCAATATAAAACTTGCCAGACTTAAATTAAAAAAGAGATTAAAAAAATGGAACAGAAGTTCCAAGAACTGAGGGAAAAATTTAAGAGCTATAACATACACATAATGGAAATAAAAGAAAAAGAAGAAAGAATGGAGCACAAGAAATATTTGAAGCAATAATGGCTGTGAAATTTCCAATATTAATGAAAGATTAAAAACCACAGATCCAGGAAGCTCAGACAACCCAAAGTAGTATAAATACCAAAAAAACAAAAACTAAACCTAGGCATATCATATTCAAACTGCAAACAAAATCAAGGGTATATTGTATTCAAACTCCAAAAAAAATGGAAAAAAGGCAAAGATCAAAAAACCAAAATAAAGACCTTTGAACAAACAGATCAGTTGTGGTGAGATTCTCATTAGAAACTGTACAAGCAAGAAGAGAGTAATATGGAATATTTAAAATGTTGAAAAAAAAAACAACCAAGAATGCTAAACTGCAAAGTTATGCTTCAAAAGTTAAGTAATAGAAATATTCTCAGACCAAAAACAAAACAAAAAACTGAGGGAATGCATTATTAGCAGATATGACTTGCAAGAAATGTTCAAAGATTTTTCTCAGGCAGAGGGAAAACGATACAGGTCATAAATGTGGGTCTACATAAAGAAAGGAAACGACTAAAGAAGGAACAAATGAAAAATAAAATATTTCATTTTCCTATTTTTAATTTATTTAAATAACTAAAGTAGTAATGATAACAATGTATCAGATGATCATAACCTATGGTTAAGTGAAATGAAAGAAAGCAATGTGACAAGGGACAGAATGTAGAATTTGAAATACTCTGTTCTGAGGTACCTATTACACGTGAATAGTAGTGTCATTTTAAGGTAGACATAGACTAGTTAAAAATGTGTATTGTAAACTCCAGGGAAACTGTAATTTAAAAAAAGAGAGATGTAATTTATTTCCTAGGAGAGGAGATAAAATGGAATTACATAAAATGCACACAAAAACAGAGAACACAGAGCAAGAACCTCCGGCAATGAATGAAATAATCATAAACCTGGTTGTTATTGAACCAAGTATATCAACTATCACTTTAAATGTGATCGGTTTAAATATACCAAGTAAAAGACAAAGACTGTCAGAGTGAATAAAAAGAAAAAATTCAAAGAATCAGATTGGTTAAAAATAAAGAGATGGAGAAATATATAAAATGCTAACACTAATCAAAAGAAAACTGGAGTAGCTATTAAGACAAAACTGACTTCAAAACAAAGAAAATTATCAGGGATAAAGACACACTTCACATAAGGATAAAGGAGTCTATGCTCCAAGAAGACACAATAATCCTCAATGTACATGCATCTTACAACACAGCATCAAAATATGTGAGGCAAAAACTAATAGAAATGAAAGGACAAAAGGCATTTCTACTTTTATAGTTGGAGAATTCAACACTTCCCATCAGTAACTGAGATATCAAGCAGGTGGAAAATCACTAAGGCTGTACTTGACCTGAAGCGCACTTTAATCAGATTGATCTAATTGACATTTATAGACCACTCCACCCAAGACCAGCAGAATACACATTCTTATCAGACTCATATGAATGTTCACTCACATAGAGAACATTTTGAGCCATAGATACACCTTTAGAAATTTAAAGGAAGAGAAATCATATAAATTTTAATGGAATTTAGCAGGAAATGAAAACAGAAAAACAGGTGGCAGATCTCAAAAATTAATGAAAATTAAACAATATTTCTAAATAAGACTTGATACATAGAAGCGTCCAGAGAAATTTAAAATATTTGAACTAAATCAAAATGAAAGTACAACTTATCAGAATTTGTGGATTTCAGTGAAAGCAGCGCTTGGAGGAAAATTTGTAGCAGTGAAAACATGCGTTAGTGAAGAAGAAAGATCTAAAATCAATAATCTAAGCTTCAATTCTAGGAAACTAGAGAAAGACGAGCGATATAAGCTTTAAGCATAAGAAAATAAATATTTAAAATTAAAGCAGGAACAATTGAAATTGAGAACAGAAAACAAAAGAAAAAATCAACAAAATCAAAAGCTGATTCTTTAAAAAGATCAACGAAATTGATAAAATTCTAGCGATATTAACCAAAGAAAAAACAAGAATACAAATTACTAATATCAGAAATTAGATGCAGTCATCACTATAATCTGATAGATTGTAAAAGGATAACAAAATATTATGAACAAGTCTATGCCCACAAATTTGATAAGCTAGATAAAATGGACCAATTTCTTGAATAACACAAGCTGCAAAAACTCACACAAGGAAAAATACTCTAACTAGCTCTATACCTATTTTAAAAATTAGAACAATTAATGATCTTCCCAAAATGAAGTCAACAGGTCCAGATGGTTGAACTGGTGAATTCTACCAAATACCCATGGAAGAAATGATACCAAGTCTCTACAATATCTTTCAAAAAATAGAAACAAAATGAACACTTCCTAACTAATTCTGTGATGCCAGCACTACCCTAATACCGAGACTAGATAAACCATGAAACAATATGTCTCATGAACATCAAGGCAAAAATTCTTAACAAAATATTAGCAAATCTAATCCAACAATGCAAATGTAAAATAAACACTACATCCAGCAGCATTTGATCCACAAATGGGGAAGAAAAGACAAATATCCTGTGCAGAAGAAATGATGCATGTAGATACTCTGCCCTCGAGAAAGTGAGTTATAACTCCCCATTCCATAAGTATAGACTGTACATAGTGACTTTCTTACAGAGTTCAGCATGTGAAGAAGGTGGGGAGGAGAAAGAGAAACTTTAAAGTGTAGAAAGTTGACAAAGACCACTCAATCCAGATGATCAAAGTAAACAACAGTGATAAGTCATTGATAGACATACCCTTGATGAGATGTGACGAGAAAGGTAACGTAACTCTGTGGCAGCACAGGTGAATTAGCTTAGTTTAATCATAAGAAAAATATCAGATAAATCCTAACTGGGAGACATTCTACAATATATCTGACCAGTAATGCTCAAAAGTGTCAAGGTCATCCAAAACAAGGAAATCCTGAGAGCCTGCCAGAACCAATAACAGCTTAAGGAGAAATGACTACTAAATGTAAAATATGTTCCTAGTTTTGATCTTAGAAGAGAAAAATAACATTAGGGGAAAAGGAGAAAATCTTAAATTATGGTCTCTAATTAATAATGTATCAATATTGGTTCATTAATTATCACAAATGCACCATACCAATGTAAGATATTAATAATAGGGGAATCTGGCTGTGTGTATATGGGAGCTCTCTGTTCTAACTTCACAATAATTCTGTAAATCAAAACTGTTCTAAAATTTTTTAAAGTTTACCTAAAAAAAATGGCAGACTCTAGAAGGAAAGTATGATTGAGTCCAATATGGTATAGATTATTTTCTCACTCATCCCAGGGGCTTTTCCAGAATTCCTTTGGGATGAACATTTTGGGAGAGATTAAACAGGGTTCTAATATCATTAAAGCCTTTAGGGAAAAAGGCTCTTTTTATACTTTAGAAAAGAATGATACACTTTTTCTCTTGCCTATTAATTCAGCCAGGTGACTGAGTGCACAGAGCGGAAAAGCAGTTGGGACAAAATCAACAACTGGAGTATGGAACATGTCAGTGCACGACCTCGAAGATGTTTGAGGAGGTCACCAGCAGTCAAAGATGAAATGACAGATGTCAATACGTTGAGAAAGAGTATGGTCCCTGACAGACCGAAGCATATATTAGAAATCCAGCATGGATTTTTTGGGAGTAAACTTGGAATTACTCTACTGTTACTATTATCATGACCCCTGCCTGATGGGGCCTGAAGAAATTTGGATTGCAGACAAAATATTAATGTAATAGGCCCAAAACTGTACAGCAAAACCAACGGAATGGTACATTCAATAGACAGTAAAAGCAAATCCCTTATTTTTTATTCAAAGGCTCCATCAATCAACACAAATAAAATTTCATAAACTTTAAATAATTCAAAGAAAAAGAAAATCTGTGTTCAATTTAGTATCAGCGCTACCCACTTTAGGGTCCCTTACGCACTGCAGAGAGAAAGAAGGAAGTATATTTCCCCAAACATAGTTCTGGGGTTGGGTCGGTCTATGTGAGACACTTGTGCTAGACTTCGAAGGCGGAAGGGAGATCCTCTCTGGGGCAGGTAGAGACAGACCTTGCATAATAGGTGAGCCTTGAGACTCACACATTCTGGTGCTGCCAGCAGCTGAGAATGGAGGTGAGAGGTCTCGCTGAGAATGCTGAGGTCCACCATTTAGAGACAAGTCAGGCCAATGGCCTGCTTCAATAGCTAACAATATCCTGATGAGATTGATGAAATTTACTGTGGCTTCCAGTTGGTTACCTGTGAATCAACTACTTTTGGAACTTCTTCCCTGACCTGCCTCCCCAAAACCTTCCAACAATGGTTGGGTAAGCCTAACATGGCCTGTAGGAAGGCCTTCCTTCTCAGACATCCTAGAGTAGCTACTGTTTTCCTGACTGAAATACGACTTTTCAACTGAATGGCGAACACCAAGATACATATTAAAATGATATAATGTTCTAAAATCTCTCTTCCAGGATTTGAGAGAAACATATTCTCATTTGTGGCTTTTACTACCTTAGAATCACAGTGATCAATTTAATATCTTCAGGTCCCCATTTCCTCATCTCTCAAATGAGGACATTGGCCAAGAACCTTCCTAGTTCTGTCATTATACAAGTCCAGAATATTAAGACTAATTTGGTTAGAGAGCAGATGACGAAGACTAATATTCGACATTATAAAAATTGTCGGCGTAGTAAGTTTAACAGAATGGGTCATTGTTTTGACACAATACATCACCTTTGCCTTCTAAAGCTAACTTTTTTAAATAAAATATAATTATAAAATACAATGGACACATTCTTTCTACCTTATCAAATCCTTTGTACTTCTCATGTATTTGATTCATTTTGATGATTTCATATCTTTACATTGGCACCAAAAATCTAAGTTGACCTCTCAAGATAAGAAATGATTAGTCAAAATTCCATTTTAATTTCATATCTTGATACTGCTAAACCCTGGAAAGCTTAACACTCTATTATATTTGGTCACATTCCAAATATAACGTCCCATCCAATTGTTTCTTATGTCTGCTGTAACAAATTACCACAAATTTGTGACTTAAAATAACAAGCATTTATTCTCTTGTAGCTTCATAGGTCAGAAGCCTGAATAGGTTTTCCTGGGCTGAAATCAAAGTGCCAGTAGGGCTGCACTCCCTCTGGAGGCCCGAGGGGAGAACCTGTTGCCTTGTCATTTCTACCTTCTGGAGCCAGCAGGGTAGTATTTATACTGTTTTCTGTTGTCAAATGTCTCTCTGTCTCCCTCCAATATGGATCCACTGGGATAATGCTGGATAGTCTCCCCATCACAGGATCTTTAACAACCATATCTGCATAGTCAGTCTTGTCTGCTGTTTGCCTACAGTTTTGCCATATAAGGTAATGTTCACAGGTTCCAATGCTTCGGACCTGGATATCTTTGGGGGCCATTATCCATCATAATACACCAATCTTACACTTATAACTGCAAACTGCTTGGAACTACAGCCATATTTCTCATTCTTCTGAGAGCAAACAATAAAACAAAATAAAGCACAATAAAAGGAAGTCAGGAAAGTAGATAGAATGACAAACTTGAAAACTAAAAGTCTTTTTTTAATAAAGATTGGCACCTGAGCTAACAACTGTTGCCAATCTTTTTTTAATTGCTTTTCCTCCCCAAATCCCCCTAGTACATAGCGGTATATTTTTTAGTTGTGGGTCCTTCTAGCTGTGGCATGTGGGACGCCGCCTCATCATGGCCTGATGAGTGATGCCATGTCCGTGCCCAGGATCTGAACTGGTGAAATCCTGGGCCGCCAAAGCAGAGCATGCGAACTTAACCACTTCGCTTCGCAGCCGGCACAGAAAATTAAAGTCTTTAATTAACCCAAGCAATGGCAGAAAAGAAAGAAAAAAGGAATACAAAACAGAGAGAATAAGTAGAAAATATTTAGAAAGAATAGGTGGAGTTTAAACACAAAAACTAAATTAAATTATATGAAAATGGTCCATACACTCCAATTAAAAGGGAAGACAAAAATTGTCAGAATAAAAAGAATATACAACCACATGTTTCCAAGCGTTACATTCTAAATTTAAATTATAAATATAAACATAGAAAGGTTAAAAGTAAAATTATGGGAAAAGAGATAGCATGCAAAATCTAAACTCAAAATGTTGATGTGGCTCCATTAGCATCATACAAACTAGACTTCAGGAGAAGGAGTATTACCCGAGCTAAAGAGGGTCACTTCATAAAGATAAAATAGTCAATTGAATATCCCTAAATATGTACTAAATAAGAGAGCTTCAAAATGCACGGAAGCAAAATTGACAGCACTAAAATTTAAAAGGATAATTCTCCAATCATAGTGGAGCATTTAATATCCATTTCTTAGTAATTGATAAGGCAAGTAGACAAAAATATAATGATGTAGAAGATTTGGACAACACAATCAACTTAATCTATTAAATATTTAAATAATCTAATTAAATAAATAATCTAGTAAATTAATCTAATTAATATTTATAGAACACTATACAGCTATAAGAAATCCCAGGCCATCAAACAAAGTAAATCTCAAAGTATTAAAATCATACAGGGTATCTACTATGATTCCAACAAAATTAAATTAGAAATCATAAAGATACCAAGTATTTCCCCCAAATATTTGGAAATTAAGCAATATAATCCTAAATAGCCTATTGGTTAAATAATAAATCATAAGGGAAAATAGAAAATATTTCCACCTAAATGAAAGCTAAAGTACAATATATCAAAAATATTAGGGGACAAAACTAAATCTATGCATTTAGGAAAATGTACAGCTTTAAATGCTTATATTATAAAGGAAGGTTTAAAATCTATGAGCTAAGTTTTCAATTTAAGAAGCTGGAAGAGCAAATTAAAGATGTTAAAAGACTATATTAAGAAAGATGAAAGTACAAATTAAACAAATTATTCAGGACAAAGACATGAAATAACAGCAAAAATCAATGAAATGGAAAACAAACAAAAAAATCAATGATAGAAGTTAGTTCTTTAAAATGATTAACAGAATTGATAGACATATAGCAAGACTGATCAAGAAAAATAATATTTCAACAGCAGAAATAAAAGAAGGATAATTACTACATAGTCCATAAATTTAAACATATAATAACAAGTATGAATTTGGTTATGTTGATATTTTGGAAATTAGAAGAAAGGGGCAATTCCTTAAAAAGCATAATTTGCCAAAAGTATCAGAAGAGGAAATAGAAATTTGAATATGCCTATATCATTTTTTAAAAAATGAACTCATAATTAAAAATCTTTCTACAAGAAAGCTCAGATAACTTTACTAGTAAATTCTTTCAAATATTTAAACAAACTCAGTGATCAACTAGAAGAAAATACTCATTTAATCCTGTTGTCAAAACTTTCCAAAGACATTGCTAAAAAAGAAAATTACAGATCAAGATCCTTCACGAATTTAAGTGTAAAATTCTCAAGAAATATTGCAAAGTGAATCCAGTAATACAAAAAAATTAATACAACATTACTTACGGGGTTCAAACCCAGGAATAAAAGGTTGGTTCAATATTTGAAAATCAATTGATGTAAATCACCATATTTAAAAACTCAAGGAAAAAGATGCATCGTCTACACATATGAAGAAAAAACACTTTCCACTTGCCAAAA
This sequence comes from Equus caballus, assembly GCF_041296265.1. Classification (NCBI taxonomy): domain Eukaryota; kingdom Metazoa; phylum Chordata; class Mammalia; order Perissodactyla; family Equidae; genus Equus; species Equus caballus. The sequence continues at coordinate 103,083,264 of NC_091685.1, read as the reverse complement.
TTAAATATGTCTTCTGGATAAAACCTCTCAGCAAATCAGAAGTAGAAGAGGACTTTCTCTTCATTAACAGTGAAATATTGAATGTATTTCCCCTAAGAAAGGCACTCTTGTCACTTCAGCATGCTCCTCGAGGACTTTGCCTGTGCAAAAATACAATAAAAGAAAGATGATTCATAAAGATTGAAAAAAATAAATGCAACTCTGTTGATTTGCAAGTGATAGTTCACATTGTAAGGAATGAACAATAACAAAAAAAAAACTAGGGGTAAGTGAATGCAGTTGGTAACCACATGTAAGTTCAACAAGATGGGTCTTAAATGTAAAACCTAAAACTAAAAACTTCTAGAATAAAAGCTAGTGGAATACGTTCATAAGCTGCGTCAGTATGTATCCAAATTTCTTAGATAGAACACAAACTGAGCTTATCTAAAAGGAGAAAAGATTTAATTGGACATCATCAACATTAAAAATGCTCTATCCATAAAGATAACCCATTAAGAAAATGAAAGAGAAAACCAATAACTGCAAATATTCCTAATACGTATTTCTAACAAAGAACTTTTATTAAAAACTATATAAAGAACTCTTATTAATAAATAGCAAAGGAAAAACTTTGCAATTTTAAAATGAGCAAACACAAGAGCAGATACAAAACAGATGTGTGACCATTCAGTAAAGAAATGAAAAGGTGTTCAAAGCATATACTTATCAGAAAACTGCAAACTGAATGCATAATGAGACCCTATGTCACACCCTCTAGGGTAGCTAAAATTAAAAGACAACATCAATATTAGTTGGCATGTGTAGCAATTGGAACTCTAATACAATACTAGTGGGTATGTAAAATGATTCAAGTACTTTAAAAACTATTTTTGACAGTTACAAAGTAAAAATATACCTACCTGTGACCAAGTGATCCCACTTTTATGAATTTACCCAAAAGAAGTGAAATGTTTATCTACAAAAATACGTATACAATTACTGCTAATTTTATCTTTATTCATTCAACAAAAAAAACTGGGGAAAAAAAACCAAAATGTCCATAAACAATTGAACGGATAAACAGAATGTGATAAATTCACTTATTAAATTATGGAAAAATAATCAACAATAAAAAGAAATGAATCAACGTCCAAAACATGATGTTCAGCAAAAGTAAAACACGAAAGAGTACATATTGTATTTTTTCATTTGTGTGATGAAGTTATAAATCAATTAACCTAATCTATGGAGAAAAAAACCAGAACAATGGTTGACTCTATTCATGTGTGGTGGTGGGGGTTGACTGGAGAGAAACATGAAGGAACTTTCTGGGATAATTGTTCTAATCTTGATTTGGGTATTCGTTACAGGAAGAAATGGATTTTCAAAACTTATTGAACTCCACACAATACATATTTTTTATGTAAATTTTATTTCAATAGAAAAGAGTTTGGAAGAAAAAAGAACTACACAAAACTGAATTGAACACTTACCATATGACTCAGCAATCCTATTTTTAGGGTTTCTCATGTGAATTGGAAACCTATGTTGACACAAAATCTGTGCACAGTGGTTTTATTTATGCCAGTTTTATTTATAATCACTAAAACCTGGAGACAACCCAAATATACTTCAACAGATGAATGGATAAACAAACTGGATAACATCTGTATAATTGAATGCTACTCAGCAATAAAAAAGAATAAACTATTGATTCATGCAACAATGCGAATAAATCTTAAATGCATTTTGTTAAGTGAAAGAGGCCAGCTCCCAAAGGCTACATATTGTGTGATTTCACTTATATGAGATTCTGGAATAAGCAAAACAATCCAGATAGAAAAATAGATCAATGGTTGTTGGGTAGGGGGTTGGGAGGGTGGAGGGAGAGGTTGTCTACAAGGCACAGCAACAGAAGCATTTGAGGATAACAGAATTGTTCTGTGCAGCACTGTGTGGTGGATACATAGCTATGCGTCTGTCAAAACCCACAGAGTCAACCTTTCTGCTTGCCCATTTAAAAACAAAAATAAAACATGATGTCATGATGTCAGGGGTTCCAACACGGAACGCAGACTGTATAAGAATGAATTTAATTACACTACAAATAAATGATATAACCACATTGAAGGGAGTGAATAAAGGAGCTGACCTACACTTCTGAGGGGATTTACTGTGTAGAAACCTAGCAGATATCACATCATCCAAGTGATCAAGGTCAACATCACCAGTAGAAAACCATGATGATATCACGTTCCCCTTGATATGAAATGCTGAAAATGATAATTCACCTCTGTGGTATTCTTCCCCTAAATTTGCAACCCCAATTGAATGATGAGAAAACTTAAAGACAACCAAAGTTGTGGGACACTCTACAAAATTCTACAAAGTTCCTGAACAGCACCCTTCAGTTTCCAAGTCATGAAAGACAAGGAAACGCTGAGAAACCATCACAGATTGGAGGTGCAAAGGAATCACGATTTCTGAACTTGATGTGGGGCCCCAGACTGAGTCACGGAACAGGAAAAAAAATATTAGTGGAAAAACTGCTGAAATTCAGATAAAGTGTGTAGTTTAGTCAACAATAAAATCCTAATGCTAATCTCTTAGTTTTGACAAATGTGCCGTGGTTATATAAAATGTTAATATTAGGAGAAACTGAACGAAACGTATACAGGAATTCTCTCTACTAACTTTGATATTCTTTTGTAAATCTAAAATTACTTCAAAATTAAAAGTTAAAAAATGAATTTAAAGTCTTTGAGTCTTTGTATATGTTTCAGATATGTGAGAAGCCTGTGGATTATTTGTTCTTCAAAAGTTATAGTGAGTTATGTTGCAGCATAAGCTGGACCATTGTACATATTTTAGAAATGATATTTTTAATAAAAAATCAAATTTTCTGTATGATAAAAAAACAGATATTATAGGTTGACTCCCTATTACTTACCCACATTCTCATTTCCTATCCATTGCTAGACAGTTTTAAAAACGTTACAGCTTTATTGAGATATAATTGATGTATAATTAACTGCACAGAATTAACATGCACTGTTGGGTAAGTTTTGATACATGTATAATCACGGAGTAATCGCCATTATCAGGAAAGTGAACACTCACGTCATCTCCAAACATTTCCTCATATCTCGGGGTAATGGTTTAGCTAATGTATTGCCCTTCTGTCTACAACACTCAAATCCTCCTGGCCTTGACTGGCTGGATACTAGACCTTGAAGTCTTCGTTTATAGTTCCCTCATTCAAAATGTCTTCCTTAATTATTCCCGCATCACAGCCTGTACACCTTACTTTCACTTAGCTTACTACATTATATTATAACTATGTGTCTGTGGCAATTCTCCCCAGATTAGAAGGTGATATTAATGGTGAAAAGAATTTTGTTTCACCATTGTATCCATAAACCTTAGTATAGATTAGCTGCTAAACACATATTCCTCAAATTTTATAATTCCATGTTTGTGTATCCTTTGCAGAAACACATACTATGCTTCTAATTGTTAAAATATTTTGTTTTTAGACAATATCGTTGGAAAAATAAAACTACCATGCTTATTTTGATTCAAGAGGTCTATGAAATAACATGATTGCCTTTTTTAATTAAAAGCCAATGGTGTGTGTATTTAATTATTTTGGTTAATCAAAACATAACATTCTTAAAAACGTGAATGTGTTATGAGTTCAGTGCCTCTACTATTGCAAAACTTTCTTCATTATTTAATGAAATTATTGACTTCCAAATATAGTTGGTATATTTAATTTATTTTGTTATCTATGATTGCTTTATAGTACAATTATGTGTTCTCCATCAGTGACTGAGAACTTTATATATGAATTTATATGAGATTAGATATCATATTTTGGTACATCTCGTGATCATAATTAACATAAATAGACAACTATAGCTATTAAAGTTGCTGATTACTTGGTAATTAATATATCCTAGGCACGCTGCTAAATACTTTATATATAGTATCTTAACTAATTTTTACCAAAAACTTACAAATTAGGCTTTCTTACTCCCTTTTATTGATAAGTAAGCTGAGACTCAGAAAAGAAAGTTGAAAGGAGTGGAAATGATTAAATGTCTTTTAAACTATGGAATAAATTAAATCATTTTAACTCCTACTCACCTCACCAAGTAAACATCCCCAATGTGTGTGACATCCACCAGGCACAGGGGTTCAGACTGTTTGAGTTATATCATACTATAAAATAGTTCCAAAACAATAATTTACCTTTTTGTAGCCCTTTACAATTTTCCATATGCATTGACAAACATTACCACTTCACAACCTCAAGGCAGTTAAGGCAGATTTCTGCCTCGACCATGCAGTTAAGGAAACAGAAGCTCAGCGACTTGAAATGATTACTCAAAGTCACAAGACAAGCCACCCCTCCTGACTAACAGTGGGTATTCTCCCTCTGGCCTTCCTGTTTCTTTAGAAAACAATTAGGTTGTTCTGTTCTCACAGCATTTACACTTATGTTTCCTCTACCAGAAATTATTTTAGTCTACACATTTTCATGGCACACTTCCCTTCCTCATTGTAATCTTGCATTCCAATATATTTACTCATATTAACACCCCTTAAAATCTTACTATTCACAGAAGTTTTATTCATACAAGTTTTTACCTAGAAATTATCATTCATAATAGAATATAACTGAACTCTAGAGCTTGGAACACAACATAGCAAAATTTATCTCTATCTGAAAAATTGGAAATTATAGTAACTAAATATTTTTTCTTCTAATTTATTGATCATTATATGTAGGTTTATTTTTAATTGAAGGAACAATTTAAGAATATCCTGGCTGTTTTCTGCATTTTATGTTATGTTGGTCCATTATGATTATCCATACCAAGACTTTGTGATTATATATTAAAATAAACTTGTAGCTCATACATTAATTGATTCATGATTTTAGTGTGATGTTAAAGTATTAGCTGTCACTGTCATTAAGAAATGTTGGTATATCTAATACTGTTTTTTAAACCTAAAAAATAAATTGTCCTTCTGTTTACTTTTTACCTATTAAATTAATAAGATCTATTAAAATTTGAATTCCCTAAAATCCCCTAAGTATGTAATTTAAAAAATCTGTTGGGGTTCAGCCCAGTGGCATAGTGGTTAAGCTGGGTGAGCTCTGCTTTGGCAGCCAGGGTTTGCAGGTTTGGATCCTGGGTACAGACCTACACCACTCACCAAGCCATGCTGTGGTGGCATCTCACATACAAAATAGAGGAAGATGGGCATAGATGTTAGCTCAGGGCCAATCTTCCTCACACATACACACACAAATATGTTGGGATGTCAATATATCAATCTTGAAAACTTAGATCATAATACCAATATCAACATAAGCGTAATATAATATTTTATTAATTTTTTCTATATATTAATCAGTTGATGGACTTTAATTGAACTAAGTTGTTTATAGCAGTGGCTAAGTGACAAACAAATATTAGATATTTCTTTCCAGAATTATGTGCCTCAATAATTCTCTACTAATTTTGATGAGTTATTTCTCTAGATATTATATGTTGTATCATTTTTGATTAACAACTTCATTAGAATGTCCTTCTGGTGTTTCCACTAGAAATAAATTATATACAGCCTACTGAAAAATAACTATATTGCTCTGCTATATCAATTGATTGTGACACATTAATAGTAACATTAATTCTTATAATGGGAAAGGAATTTTGGGTTAGGTTGAAAAAATATTTGAGTTTTATTTGATATACTTCTTAATAATTTTAATTGTATAACATTTTACAGTTTCAAAAGGCAAATCCAATAGAGTGGATGTAGTCTGTTGTATTATTTCTAATTAGAGATAAAAAACCATTTTGATTATCATGATTTTTAGTTCTTCTTTGAGAAAATGTAGCTTATAACACTTCTGATAACATAATGGAAGTACAAAGTATTTTTATAATTTCCATGTTTTAATTATTTTTGTTTTTCATTTACTTACCTGTACTACCAAATGGCAAAGTTTTAATATGGAAACTAATTCACAATTTACTAGCTTCCTATCAAAAAAATGATTGCTTTGGAAGAGAACAGAAGTAATAAAATCTAGTTAGTTGAAAATTCAGAGAAAATAAATGCTAATTATTTCTTTTTTTCCTTCCCTTAACTTAGCACATAAACAATCTGGGCTTCTGTGTGGCACATGATGACTCTAGGTTCAGGTTGCCCAGGATACTTACAGTTTATGATGCTGCCTTGGTCTGATTGTTTTCTGTCTCCCATTCACTTTCAAGATTGTCCCAGTAATGACAACAAATTCTATGGTCATCCTTTACTTAGGGAAAACTATACAATTGTGGGAAATATTAATAATTATAGGGATTAAGTTATTTGCTCACTCATAAGTATATTTCTAAATTACTAAATTGGATTTCTCAGTTACTAAATTAAATATTGTGGAACACATATATACATAATTATAATCAATGTGAGTAGTACTGCAAATACTGCAATGCAAATATAAAGAATATATAATATTATATATATATAATATATAATATATATTTATATATAATATATAAAGATTTGAGTTATTTCAACATATACTAAATTTTAATTTATGTTTTTCTTTTTATTTTTATTGTGATAAAATATAAATAGCAAAATTTACCATTTTAGCTACTTTTAAGTATCTGGTTCAGTAGTGTTAGGTATTCACATTGCCGTGCTTAATTTACATTCGAAGAATATATCAGTAATGAGTCATCAATACACCCTGAAAATCATAACTTAACAGATCCTAAGCAAAATTACCAAATGGCTAAAGGGTATGTTTAAGGCTCAAATTCTTCTCTGTGCCCTGATTCCAAATTATGGGAACCCTACTTACAGTAGCACACTTTGGTCCCTGGGTGCTAGGAGAGTGAAACAATTCACAGTCTACTGAGCCACTGAAATCCAACCTGCCTGGAACTGTGCCTGGAAACTGTTCAGGTAATAATAATCTATCAGTACTTGGATCAGAATAGTTAAGTGATTTGGCTATAGTCACACAGTGAATAAAATAAAATTTTGAGTTTTTTATGACTCTAAATATCTCACATTTTTATTATCTATATTAGCTTCTTATTAGAAAGCAGGCATCATCAAAGAAATATAATTTTTATGACACACATTATCAAATTTTTCTGTTGAAGATGTGGGCTGCAAAAGACAATTACACCTAAAACTAAATCTCAATAAACAAATGCTCTCAGCAGTGATTGCTTTTGTATTTTGCATTGTAACTAAAGATGCTATTTTTAAAGCACATAATATAGAGCTAGACTCTGCTTGAATTCACACTCTCTCTTTGAAACTATATAGTGTGTGAACTTAGGTAAGCTCCTTAAACTCTTGGAGCCTCAGTTCCCTCATCTGCATGCAGACACAATGATAGTCACTCCTCACCTGAAAATGGAGATTACATTAATGCTTACGGAAACCATGACCTTGTTATGAGGCTCAAACCACTTCTCATTATGTGGTTCTTTGCAGTTAATAACATGATCTTTGGAATCAGACTAGCCAGGTTCAAAATCAAGTTCAAATGCTTCTAAGCTCATCACTTTTAGCATACTGCTCAACTCAGTGCTTTAGCGTCTTCACTTGTAAAAATGGAAATAATTATAGCTCCTATGTTATACGGTTATTGTGAGGATTAAACGAATTATGTATGCTGTTTTAGAACACTGTGTGGCACAGAATTAGTGCTCAAAATGCATTAGTCTTTATTGCGATAACTTTCTTCATTTTTCTAGTTACAATTATTTCCACTGCAATTAAAAACTCACACAATACAGAGGTTTCACTGCAATAAGAATACAGAGCCTATTGATTACAAGGAAGATTAATAGAGTAGAGCTTCACGGGAAGTGACAATCTTCAGGAACCCTGGCCTAGGAGCCCAAGCAGCTACCTCCACCTGGTAGTGGTAAGAGGATCTGAGAAGTTTTCAGTCGGGTGGCTGGGCTTTATTCAGGCCTCCATTCTGTCCAGTCAACCACCACCATCGTCACAAGAACCAAGTCACAGTGTACACAGAGCAACCACTTTGACAGGCTCCTGCCAGAGAAGCTTCTTTAGAAGAGATGCTATGAAGTGTAGTCAATAGAACCCACCCAGGATGCCCATTTTGAAAATAAAGAAACAGCAATGGGCAGATTCAATAGCTGTCAATGCTTCTGCCATTCAGGAGAGGAAAGGAAGGAATCTTAATCCATGTGTTCCAGGCTGCAGAGCCCACAAATTTTCAAAGACTTTTAATTTTCTACAAATAATTCTATGGCTACAAAATTTTTAAATTATAATTGTCTACACTAAAACCTACATTAGACTTCTTTTTAAGGTGCCAACTACTCACAGCTTCCTTCCTGAGGCCCATCCCCAACCCCAGGCTAGGCTCTTCCCTCCCTGAGACCACCAAGATCCAGACAAACAAATTACATTTAGCGAGCTTCCAGGCTAGACTAATCACAGTCCTCTGAGGAGCTAAAAGTCTTCACAAGTTAGGTATTGGCACTGAAATTGAAAGACCGTGCATATTCAAAGCGTGTGTAGAAAGTGCAGTAACCTGAGAAATGGGGTTCCACGGAAAGAGAAGATTGTCTCCTCCACTCCTTCCTCACAGGAGAAAATGTACAGGAAGAAGCAGGGAGAACTGCGAGAGACAGACGGAAAAGCAGCCTCACCTGCTTATATTTCATGGTCTCAGGTCCACCATTCAGACCGGCTGGCTCCTCATTTCCTGTCCTCCAATTCTGGGAGCTCTCTGCACACTGAAGCCCTCACAATGCTAATACTCCACCCTCCTTTTCTTAAGTAGCTCAGAGTCTCCATGCTCTGTAACCAAAAGAGCCTTGACTGGAACAAAGAACACTGAGCTCAGAGAACCTCTCTTGCTATAACATTTCTGCACTTCCTCATGCTCCTAAGAAGAAATGCAGAAACAAACAAACTTGGTGAAACAAATGCCTAGTGCTTAACATATATCTCATGCTGTACATACTTCATATTCTATCAAAGTGATCAAAAATGTTATCAAATGATCTCTGCGAACACTTTTCGTGTAGAACTGTGAATGCATTCAATTGCAATTGTGTTAAACATATTTTGTAATGATTCAGGATATTGACTCATAAATTTGTATTTCTAGTATTATTAAATGTATAACACAGATGAGGCCCTGTATTTCTAAATTTACGATTTTTAACTAAAAGAGAAGAGTATTTAATTCGAGGGAAGAAATATGCTTTGGTCTTAATAATAAACATAATGTCTTTGGTTTATGGAGTGAACTATATTTCTTCCTGTCAGACTATAACAAAATAGTCCCTATTGTTAGCAATACTTCATTATCAATTTTTGAAAATATCTGGGAAATCAAAAAAGGCAATAGAATTGAGGATAAGAATATTCAATTTTGTGCAGGTTAATCTGAATGATTAAATAAAAAAGACAATATGTAGAGTAAAAATTGCTGTAAAATGGCTCCTCTTCTATTTTATTTGCTATGAGATGATGATATTTTAATACTAAATTAAAATATTAGCTTAGATTAAATGTTTTCGGTGTAGTATATTAAACGCAGGGATCAATCTTAAAGTAAATGAACACCTTATTAAAGAACAAAAGATATCTAACTGGATTTTGTATGTATATTAAAGAAATTTAGAGTAAAAAAAATGTTTCATTTTATGGGGGACTGTCATCTATATGTAATATAATTTTCACCGATAAGTGAGGTAGCAAGGTAAGCATAAAAACTCCCAAAGGAAAATCAAGGCATAGGAAGGCATAAATGATGTTCTAAGGTCCTAATAAAAGGCAGTGCATAGACAAAGACCAACCCTCTTAACTCCCATCCAGGATTCGTCTTCTACACTAGGTTCCACAAGGCTCCAGGAGTGTTGCAATCGATTCTAATGACAAGGGGAACTTTGAGGAGAGGAAGTATTTCCCTAAAAATCTAATTCTATTTGTGTGTGTGTTTCATGTGTGTTTCAGCATACTACTTCCCTGTGTTGATAGAGCAGATATTTGATGTAGTTTTGCAAAAAGAGAAGATAATTTGCAAGTCATACATAATATGTTTTGATAGAAATGCTGTTCAAGGGCTTTTTTGAAAAGGCCTTTTCTAGAAACTATACTTGCTTTGGGGCCCCAGTCCAGTTTCTGTATCACAGAACATATAAGGAACATGTAATAATATGTGCTAGATAGTGTGTTGAGAATTATAGGAGATGACAAAGTCAGTATACTCAAAAAGATATAATTTCTTTGGATAAGGCATCAGGAGAAGTAAGTGTGAACTAGATACCTCCAGCACCTAAAAAAATTTCCAGCATATAGTCAGTACTCAATAAATATTTTTTAAATGATAAAAGGACAAAGCTTTTCTTGAATATTCTTAATAACCAGGTAATTATTTTGCTTTTTCCTTTGTGTTGGAAAGAATTTAAAAATTGAGACAAAAAAGAAAAAATAATACAATTCATCTCAATAGATTCCTAGCACCCTTATAAGATTTACAGGAACCATTTCCTGGAACACTTTATTTTTGTTTCTTTTCTATCTTCATAGAGTCAGCAATACATATCTACATTGCCTTGAGATAATCAAGTGCTTTTTAAAATTCCTTATTAGTCAGTCAGATTTATTGCTCATCTTAATTTTATTTATAAACATTAAATTCTATGCTATCTAAACAGACTGCCTTAACATTTGTGAATTATGTGATATTATCTCACTTGTAATAATGAAAATGCATTTTCAGTGATTTAGTATAGAAAATATTTTCCAAGGAAAAAAGGACAGTAGATTGGTTATAATCTGACATCATCACCATCACTCGCAAATGCATGTGTTATGGGTCTATTTGCACATGATGTTTCACTGGGCACTCCTTCAAACACCTTATTCAGTGAATAAATCAGCAGCTACATGACAATAGTCTTCCTGAAAACAATCAAACTTGAAAACAATATTGAAATATACAGTTATGCAAGAAAAATGCTTGCCGTAAAAATTCAGGATATTATGGGAAGTCAATGTAGAAATTCAAGATTAAGTTCAATAAAAAAGCATGCATTATGTTTTGAGAGTGATATTTATCAGAGAGCTCTTCTCTTCTAAAATGCTTTTGCATTTACTAAAAACAAATTTGAGCACAAAGGTAACTTTTTTCCAAAATATTCAATCCATTGAACTCTTCTTTATACAGAGCTCTGAATTTGCATGAGTTCAATGCAAATCTCTCAAGAAACATGTCTTTGTCTAAAGCTCCAGGATTTACCTCCAATTTTTCCTCAAACAAGTCCCTTCTTTAGTCTCTCAGTTCTCTATTTCAATGCGTTAAATAGCAAAATTCAAAACAGAAAGGAAATAGCATGGATTTGTCATGGCGCTAAATACCAGCCCAACTCATTTTCCCTAATCTTAAGAGGAAAAAAGTGTCTGAGAGGACAATACTTTTTCCCCTTCTTACGGTACAATACTTTTTCCAGTTAACTATAAATTAGTAACAGACTTAATCAGACCCTTTTAAAATGTATCTCCTTATTTTCTAACCCAGGTTCCATAAGTATTCATAACTCCTAGGTTCATTATTTTTTTCTGAGAATTGCACAAAACTAAATATTATACAACTGAAAAATGAACCATATCAACTCTGTTTATTATTGATAAAATTTTTACTCCAGAAATATCAATTATTCAAAAATATGTTCAATTATTCAGTAAAAGTTTTTACTCCATAAATATCAATTATTCAAAATTATGCCACATTTTCTAAAGACATGTTAAACTGACACAGTTTTGTCATTAAGGTAATCAAATGTAATAATATCCTACATCAAGGAGACTTCTCTTTTGTGTGATTTTTCACTCACTCACTAAGTAGGAAAGTTTGAAAGCTGACATTCCTGCATCTCTAGTTTCCAGGATCACCAGGACACACATGATGCAAAAAGAGTGGCTCTCACTTCCCCCTTATTTATATAAGGATTCAAAAAGATGTTCTTTCTTTCTGTGGTGAGTGTGGCAGACATCGTTTGTCCCTAGCCAGCAAAGATTTTTCTCCTCTTTATTCCTTACCAGGGGATCACTCCTCAGCATCTTTTCCATCTGGACTTCCACAGAGAGATGGAGCAGGAAGAGAAATGATTTTCTTTCTGATAATAAAAGAGAGGTATTGGGTGCTGGCCCAGTGGCATAGTAGTTAAGTTCACGCCCTCTGCTTTGGCTGCCCTGGTTCACAGGTTCAGATCCCAGGCGCAGACCTACACACCTCTCATCAAGCCGTGCTGTGGCAGTGTCCCAAAAACAAAATGGAGGAAGACAGGCACAGATGTTAGCTCAGGGACAATCTTCGTCAAGCAAAAAGAGGAAGATTGGCAACAGATGTTAGCTAAGAGCCAATTTTCCTCACCACAAAGAAAAAGGTGTGAGAGGAAGATCTTTCTCACTGTTTGCCTTGAGTGTTCATTCACTGAAGAGAAACACAATGGTTGGAGTTGCTGTACCATCCTGTGACCACCTGGGACAGGAAGTCATCTAAAATCTGAAGAATACATATAAAGCATACACAAAAAACAATCTAAGGCAGGCTAATAACATAATGAGTTTTCAAATGAAATATGAAGATAATTAAGGCAAATGCTTAATTTTGACTTTTTTCCCTAGAATTAGTTATATGTGAACTCTGTGTAAATTATTTCCACAAATTCAAGTAAAAGAATTGTTTGAACCAAATTATAACATTAATGTGCTTATGCAAATATTAATATTTATATTAAACATTTCCAAATGTTCTTCATTATTGAAGAACGCTTTGAGAAGAAGAAACTTGCCACCAAGCTTATTGTTATTATTATTTTAGGAAATAGTTACAGGATAAACACTTCACACGTTCCTTTCCTTTCCCCATTTTTCCTTTGACCATTTCCAAATTATAGAAAAGCTGCCTTTGTGAGGAGGGTTAATCCGTTTAAATATATCAAGATACATCACATGGGTTTTAACAGGAAACTCATTTCACTGTGTTGAGAGATCAGCGTGGTGTTCTCACTAAGACATTTGGACAGACGATTATAGCCGTTCAGTCAATGCATGAGTCGCGTCACTGCCAAGTCTTCCTCCCTCCAGTCATGGATTACTGACCTTTGGGCAGCTGCCTATGCAAGAACGAAAAGATGCATGTGTCTCTGTCTGAAACCCTCTGTAGTAATTCTAATTGACTGCAGTGATATCTACTGGTGACAGTGGAGAAAGCTGACAGCTGCAGGTCCTGTGGCTGCAGCCAAAAAGCCACTCTTGTGGAGCTCTGAGATGAGTATATTAAGTACTTTTACTAGCTCAGCTGGTAAAGTTACTTTAGCTCACTTGGCATGAGCACTGGCCTGAGAATAGTAAATCAGCTCTTAAAAGTATCTTCTTGTCATCTGAAATGTAAATGTTCAGTGAGCTAACACTAATCCTCACTTATAAATAGAACTGACCCTCTAGTGCTGTAGTGTCATCAAGAAACTTTTCAAGAAATGAGAGATTTTGCTAACTTTTCTTTTCCTTTGCCTAACCCCATTTGCCCTTCGACACACAATAAGTGGAAATCATAGAACAGCTCAAGATTAGATATCTTAAAGAGGATCACAGGTGAACACTCCAATACATTAGTGTGCCGGACTCACACAGGAAAATGCAGTCAGAAGCTAAACTTTAAATTGTTTGTAGAGAAGAGGAGAGAAAAAATATCTGCTGTCAGACAAGTTGGAGCAAATGAAACATACCGTTAGGGCATCCACAAAGTGCTATTGTTTTTAAGTAGCATATGCTGTCAAACTTTTCCCCAAATCACCTGAAGTTGCTCATGAGGTTCTGTCTTGGATGGCAAAAAGAAATGACAGAAGTTCATCATTTTCAACATACTAGAATTCATCACTGGGAATAAACTTTTCCACTAGATTATAATGATTTAGTCCTGCTTGAGGCTTGACTGAATCTATGTTTACACGTTTACTTTATCGAACAATACATAAAATACTCCAAACACAATCACAAACATCAACAAAGAAATCTGAAGATTCTAAAGTCCTGCTTGTAACATAGACAAATAATTGCTAGAGGCACAAAACTTCAACTTTTCCAGCAAAGAAAGCGTGCAATTAACAGAGAAGCTAATTGAAATTTTTCTTACTTGAAATACTTGACAGAATGGGCTGTGTTTTATTGCCTTTCGTATACCAAATGCCTTGAACATAGGAGAGCAGAAATAGTAGATGCTTGGTAATTCATTGCTAAATTAAAAAATAGATAAATGACATTTGTAAGCAGCAACACATTCTTGCCATTTCTGAACTTAGCTGGAAAGTAAAATTGGCAAAATCAAAATTGGATGGTGCAGTGAAATCTACAAAAATAAAACAATTTATCCTTCCTAGGATGCCCTTATAAGTGAATTAATTGCTTGTTTTATCTAATTAGATATCCTCTAAATATCCCAAAGATTAGTTTTTCCCTCATTGATCACATTTTAATATTATCAAAGTGTTATAAATTACACGGTTTAAGCATTTTACTAACATAGTGCTGTTTAGGATAAGTAATATTTTCTCATTAAAATCTTCTTTGTAATTTTTCCCCAAAACTTTGAATCCCATTTTTCAGATATAGATCTTGTTTTTTAGCTTAATTTAAAATTAATGTTCTTATAATACTTTATAGGAGAAGCAAAGCAGGTCGCTTTCTACAATGATCCAGGTTTACAAGGAAGAAATGGAATGCCTTAAAGCAGATAATCGGACAGAGTAACAGTCTAAGGAAGCAAGTTCATCTTTATACTGGGTTTTAGTTTTATGTCCCTAAATCCAGTACCACAAAGGTTTTAATTACTACTCATTTTTAAATATGCTCATTTAAAATATTTTAAGTAGTGCTCACTTAAAAATGCTCATTGAATTTGCCAACTTAAGTGCCCTCGGGAACACCTTTCCTGCAGACAACGCAGATCGTAAATACTATGATCAGGATAAAAATAAGGAACAGTGGCTGCCAGGGAAAGATGGCCGCTTGGTCTCCTCTTGGTAGCACAAATTCCCTCACGTACTCGAGATGCTACCTCTATGTCCCTGGCCATTCACAATGAAAACGCAAACAAAGAAGAAAGGTCTATAGATCGTAACAAGCTATATTTAAAAAGCTATTTGATTTGGGCTCCAGATCTGCCCAATTGTTTAATTACTCAAATTTAACTTTCCAGAATGATTTCTTATTATACTGGCTTACACAGACACTAAAATAGAAATTAAAATGCAGAAAAGCATTCAGGCAATAAACTGAATAAAATTCAATGGAATAATATATCTGGACAACTCATATGCTTTTTAAAATCCTGGCTACAGCTTGGATCTCATCTATCCTATTATTTGCTTAGTGTTATAATTAATAGAGGTTCATAACTGAAAGGTTATGTGAGAATTGTATTAATTCTATAGTTCTCACCAATTTATTTTTCATTTTCTAAAATCATAATTATGTGTAGTTAATCCAAACATGTGCATTAGTTTCCACACAGTGTGTGGTTTGTTTATAGTTTCAATTTTCTCATCGGAGAGACCCAGGTTGAATCTAGGATTCCATTAGTTACTTTGTCCAATTCCTAAATCCTCTGAATCTGTTACCCACCTACAGATATAGATAATACCTTTAATTGAGCATTTGTATAACATTTTATATTAATAAATGCAGTAAAATTAATAACAACAATAATAAAATTATGCTTATTTCACGTAAAGAACTATTTGGGATTTGATAAAGAAAATCAATGCTAATGTTGAGGTCTATAGAATATATCATCAGTATTTCATTGGATCATTTAGGAAAGTTATGATTGAAAATATTGTAAAAAAAATTAAGTTGTCAAATTTGTACAACCTAAGAAACCCTTCCTTCCACCAATCCATGATATCATGTAGAACTCCAGAACACAAATTATTTGCAATAATGCATTACAATATGGATCACCAAAGAAGTGTGTCACACCATTCTTTTGAAATGATTCTTCACAAAGCATCACTATTTACCTTCTTTCTGCTGGAGGTAGGGAGGATGGGTTTCATGGTAAACCAAGAACACACTGTGCTTCCCATGAATTTCAAAATTCACTTAAAATTTTACCATGAATTTATCAATAAAAAGGCTTGAAGAAGTCCTGCAGTAAAACATTTATTTGATTGTAAAACACAATTGAGTGGTGCACCTATAGAGATGCTGCCTTACAGATCTGGAAGAAGCAGAAACACGAGATTAAGAACAGTGGAAACAAAGGCTCTCATAGAATTAACTGATATCTAAAGAAACTAAATTTATTTCAAAAACTATGTATAAGCTTATTTGATAGAGGTCCAATTTTCATAGGTATATTAGAATGATTATGTCAGCTCTAAGGGATAAAAATCAGAGTAATCACATCAATGACTCTATTGAATAGATTTGTTAAGGACATAATGAAGCACAACTTCAAATTATAAAAAAACAAAGATTTTTTCAAAAAAGGACACTTTTGAATACATCAGCCCATATGTCATAAATCCAATTTAAAAATGCTCTGCAAATTGGCAACTGCAACCAAAGCAGTGTATATTGTAATTCTTATGTTTTTATATTGTATAGGGTGGTTTCATTTGTTAAATTATAAGAAAAACATAATACACTGAGACTATGGTTACCTTTGAACATGAGAAGCAATTAATTGGATAGAGAGGAAATCTGGTAGGGAAGAACTCCAACCTGAGAAGATAGCAAAGAGTAGTAAGATGACTAACAAAAAGCAAGCAGGTAGGCTTACCACAATTTGATAGTGCTATAACTCAAAGGATCCAGCACAAAAGTTTATTACTCACAACACAACAAACAGCAGGAGCATCAAGATGGTAATGCAGCTTGAATCCCAGAGTCCCAAGGGGAGACAAGATGGTCCCAAATGCAGACTCTACACAAGGTGGGTTGTGCCACATTGGAAGAGCCTAGGTTCAAGGGCTCAGCACTTTTTGTAGGAAGCAGCAAATAGCCAGTTCTCTCCCCTAGGGAGTAAAGAGTTGCCTAATAGTCACATATAGTTTCCTTGACCTACTTAAGTGCTTATGTGACTAGCTACTGAAACTGCTCATCATTAGGAGATAGTTGATATATTTGATATATTCAGCAAGGATGTACAAGGACACTCAGGGACCATGGCAGACTGCTGCCAACAAAAGCAAACAATGTCTGAATCAAATTAATATAAAGGAATTAAACTCTATAACATATGTGTAGCAGTTATTTTTTTAAAAAACTGGTTAGTGTGATAGTTGGTAATCATGAGATTGACCATACGAGATTAATTGTTAGCCAATAGTTTTAACTCAACTTTTTTTACCCTTCAAAGTAGCATGCTGTTATTTGTCAATTTTTGCATTTTAGGAGAATGATCCACCTGTTTAGATATAACCTCACTTATAGACAAAATTATAAAATATAAACATTCCTTCATTAAAATCTTTTATTTTATATTTGCATAACTTGATGCATCACTACAAGAATTGCATAAAAGGAAGCTCTATCTGGACCTCACTCAGGTAAGTATATCTGAAAGTTTGATTATGGCTGAATTATTTTCCAGATAGCAGGGTAGGTAAAGCTATTATAAATTTTATTATCTATTGGCAAAATGTTGTAAATGTCATGTTATGAAAAGTTCCAATATTATGAAAATGCTAATAGTGACATCAAAAATAAAATCAAACAGTCTTTACTAACATTTATGTACCAAAAGACCAAACAAAATTGGAGAGTTTTCACCTCATTATATCATGAAAAGTCTCTTTCGTATTCTTAAGTCTGGTGAGGGATACATACATCTGCGTGTATTTGGATAAAGTGCAAATACTACACGATGTATGTACTGAGTGCTAAGAGACCACAGAGAAGACCGCTTAAAACACAGCCTGTGTTGTGAAGGCAGGTGGCCTTGAAATCATCCCTGGACATGGTGTTGATATCAGCACCTTGTCGGAGGAAGCATTAACTGAGTAGACAAGGAAAGAAGGACATCTCAAAGCAAAAGTTCGATCTGAGAAACCAATACTGAACTAGCTGAAATGTAGCATGGAAGAGTGGTAACCTTGAAAACTTTGGCTGGAGCACTAAGCAGGGTCCATGTCATAAAAGACCCAGTAGGTCATTCTGTTCTGGTTTAAAGCTTGTATCCATTAAGTCATGGGATCCACAAAACATTATTACGGAAGAACATCCCATAATTCATTTTCAGAAACAACATTTTTTATTCAGTGGGAAAAGGGATTTAAGAAACACCTTAAGTCAGTCAATTTAGGAAGAAAATAGTGTAATTACTCAAGTGATAAATGATATGACAGCTAGAACTTAGGTGGTAGCAATCTAATGACGAGATAGTGGAGGACACTTGAAAAGGTGGCATCATGAAATTCTTGGAGGTCAACTAATTGTGTTTGGTGAGGAATAAAGAGGAGTTCAGGAGGATTACTAACTTCAATATAGGGAGATCAAAAACATGATCCACGAGATGGCAATTTAGGGAAAGGATGAGGTTGGAGACATTGTGGTAGAGTGGTAGAGCGAACTAATGATCCCAGCTGGTTACTCTTTCTATATTAGGGTCATGCATTCCTACTCATTATATCACTTGCCCTGAGGGAAAAATATACGAATAACTTTATTGATTTTGAGCATAGTCAAATGACAAGTTTTGGTCGAGGAAATGTGAGTGAATATGATGTTTCCCATGACCTCATCCAGGCAAGTTTTAAATATTACTGTGAAATATGGCTTGAGGTCTTGTATTCCTAACCTCTGCCATGAGAACACCCAGATAGAGTCCCAGGATTAGAAGACAGGCAGAATCTGGTCAAGCTTAGCAGAGACATAGTTGACCTATGGCCCCCATGTTATGTAAACAACAAATGTTAGTTATTATAATCTAATGTGAAAATGAGTTGTTTGTTATCACAACAAAACCTAACTAATTAGCAAATATGTTTGGTTCAGTTTAACACAACATATTTGAGGTATTTACTAAGAAATCTAATAAAAAATGTCTGATAGGAAGTCATTTAGGTACAGAAGGTACAGAATAATCAAATAAGAGGCAAAGGATGAAGATAAAAAGAAAAAAATGTACCTCCCAAACTGTTTTGTCAATAGTAAAGAGGATTATTCAGTGAGCTCCTTTTTTTTGGACTAGATAAGAAGTCAGCTGAAACACCTCTATCTAAAGATGAGGGTGTCACAGTACAGCCCTAAATTTTGGTTCCCAAGGTGAAAATAACTTTTTGGTTGCAAGATAAGCAAGAGCATGAACGCATGTAATTGAGGTAATGAGTAGGCCTGTGTTCAGCGAATTATCATCGTTCAGTAGTAACTTTTAGAAATCCTACATCACTATACCCACAGTCTCTCTAGAAATATTAGCATCTTGGGATTGTTTTTTTTTCTTTAACTTTGAAAAGGACTCTAATATTGCCAACAGAAAAGCCATTGACTCAGTTTTATTAATGACATAAAGTGTTAAGATGTTTGATTTCTAAGACATACTGACTTTCATTTGATTTCAATCTATTGCAGCCTTAAACATTAGGTGGGTAAGAGCAGCCCTCTGAAATTTTCCTGTGTGAGTTCACAGGTGTTAAAATGTTCCGGTGTCTCATCATTAAGCAAGTTAAGCTCTTATTTTATCAGTTAATGTGGATTAATTTTATCTTTTCCCAACCCTCTGACCTTCTAGGATTAATTCAGCTGTAAGAGAATAAACCATTTAAAGAATGATAACCTTGCCAAAAGTATAGTTCTTCTCGGTTCCTGGGTTATTCATGCAAATTGTTTCCTTCTATTGTAAATACCCAACTTAATAGGCAATTTCTAGAGGGTACATGGCCTGTCTTTGTGATAAAAGTCACAAGAATGTCTGAAGATGTGTTATTTACACTCAAACACTTAAGGAATCAAAAAATGAAAATAAAAAGACTTCAGGAATGTGTTACTCGCTAAGATTTTCAGGAAAGAACAATGTCTTCTTTATTTCTGTATCTCCAGTGTCTAGCCAATTCATGGCACATCATAAGCACTAAAGAAAAGATTGAAGAATGGCATTCCCAGCCAAGGCAGTTCATTAATGTGTGTAAGGATATATATACAGTACTTAAGAAATACTCGAAGATCACTGCAAAGATTAGATCTAGCCAGTACTATCAATGAGTTGACTGATAAAAATAAGTTAATTAGTGTACAACTTTGAGATGTAGACAATTTTTGACTGGCACCAGACATCCAACCAAGGATATATAAAAGGCTATGTGAATCTATATAGGCTAAGCAATGATTTTCAGAAAATCAGGTTATCCAAGAGAGATGAGGGAGGTTACTACTTACAAAACATGAGCTGGAGGTCAGCTTTCAGAAACACAAACTGGAAAGGAAATCACCAAGAAGAGATTTTAAGTGTTCAGCGTGGGTCTGATTTTGATATTCAATCTGTTTTAAGCATAGAGGCAAAAAACCATTACATAGGAATGTCTCAAAATTAAGAATGATGGTCAAGATCAAACAAGAGAATAGGATTCTTGTACCAGTCTTTCTATATAAATTGCCAAATATGTCTGCCTCCCAGAACGTGTGTTTCAGTAGATGCTAGTGGTAATAGAAGAGGGTCAATTTCTCCAGAGAGATCTCAATAGTCTTCCAGTTAGATTTTCAGGGGAAAACTCCTCTGCAGTTTATTTTCTCTTGTGATTCTGTCACCAGTTCTGTCTAAGAATATAAATATTGTGTGGGTAGACGTTTTATGTGCTTACTAAATAGGCCAATATTTTAAATGAATTTTAACTTTTAAGGTTAACTGAAAAATTAAGTTTTAGACTTAACTTGTCATAGCCATTTTATGGAAATGGACATTAAGACAAATAAATACATACAATCTGCATAAATGTCAATGTAGCCCCATCTTACCACCAAAAGTTCCATACTTCGTCTTCACTTTGAAGGTGACAAGTAACACAATTTGCAAAGATAAATAAAGAAATAATTAATAAATTATTATAAATTATAAATTATTTATTTAAAAGTTATAAATAAATAAATAAATCAGACAAGTAAAATATCTGGCTTAGCTGAAGGATAGAATCCAGCATTCTGCAGACCGTTGAATGTCCTGGAACACCAAAAACTAATAGGATTCTTTAGATAAAAGAGGAAGAAATTAATTGACATACTGTTAGTTATGTAATATACACTATTCTATTCAATGATCATAGTAATTCTTTTAAAAAGACACTATTATTTTGAATTTTCAGACAATGAAACAGGTTCATACTGCTCAAGGAAATTGTGCAAGATCACGTGGCCAGCAAGCAAAGCAGTTTTCATATAAACCTACCTCTGTTTGATTATTTTATTCATGCAGCAAGCATTTATTAAAAATCTAAAGTATGCCAGGAACTGTTCTAGGTAAATACAGCTCCAATAAACTTGGGAATATCCTGTTATATTTTCTTTTCTTTTTAAAAAAAATTTATTTATTTATTTTCGGATGTACATCACATTTTGAATTCTGTGTAGATTACATCATGTTCACCACCCGAAAACTAATTATAGTCCTCCTGTTACATTTTCTTAAGCAAATCATTTAACCTTTTTGAGTGTTCATTTCTCCATCCATAAAATGCAAATAATTCTACTATTTCCCATACAAAGTTAAAATAATATATATGAAATTGCTTTGTAAGTTATAAAGTGATATTCAAATATTAGTTTAAAGTAAATGATTGGTTTCCTGTTTTGTATTAGCATGGGCAAATATTTGTATCTGCAATGAGAAAGATAAAGAATAGAATTTAGGGAAATCATTCAACAATTGTATCCAACTATCTTAATCTGTTCGAGCTGCTATAACAAAATACCACAGATTGGGTGGTTTATAAACAACAAAAATTAATTTCTCACAGTTCTGAAGGCTGAGATGTCCAAGATCAAAATGCTGGTAGATTCAGTGTCTCATGAGAGCCTGCTTTCATGTTCATAGATTATGTTTTTTTGCTGCGTCCTCACATCATGGAAAGGACTAGAGTCTCTGTGGGGTCTCTTTTATAAGAGCACTAATACTAATCATGGAGGCTTTGTTCTTGTGACCTAATCACTTCCCAAATGCCCCACCTCCTAATATCATCACTTTGGGCGATGGGTTTTCAACATATGAATTCCGGGTGTACACAAACGTTCACACCATAGCACCAATAATGATATATACACCATCTCTATGGGGATAGGGTTTGGATAGAGGAAATAAAGAATAAAATTGTTTGAAAGATGCATTTCTAATTCAAGACAGAAGAAATTTCAAAGCTGGGGTTGGAAGTACGTGATTTTTCTGGAGATCTGAGCAGACTTGTAACACTAAATGATGAAAAATTTGATGTCACTTTGAAGTGCTGCTGACCTCCATTCGGAAATTATTTGTACCGGTGAAAAATGAATCTTTGTAGTTCAGAAAAAAGAGTTTGAAGTGGGCGAGGCATTAGGTAACAAGTGAGGATACTAAGATCAAAGCAACAGAGAACAAAACAACAGAGACAGAGAGAGATGGAAGCAGAAGGAAGGAGTAGGGACAAAGAGAAAGAAGACAAAATGAAATGTAAAAACAAAACTGATGGAGATCTTAGCATCATATCCACTATTCTGATTTGCTATACAGACAATTTCTTCATATATGAATATTGACATTGTTTGAACAGTATATAAAATATAATATTACAAAGCCATCATAAGATATAGTTGATACTGTGCACAATGTAATAGAATTTAATATAAGGATCAAGAATTAATATCTCCTAAATTAACTCAGTGCCTTTTTGGTGTTCTTTTCATTAAGGTTCACATGATGCCTTTAAATTTTATATATATCATGTTGTAATTTTTTTCAGAAAAATATCTAAATTTGCACATTAATCAAGTAAACAATGAATATTACTATCAAGACTCAATAGACTATAATCATTTTCATGTTTATAGTTCAGAAACCAAATTAAGGAGTCATTGCTCTATTTGAGAATTATTTTGTAACATGGGACCAAAATTACAAGGCATTCTTCCAGAGTAGGAAAAACCCATAATTGTTTTTATGGGTAGGGTGGGTAAAGATTAGGAAGCAAACATTTAGAGTGAATGAATCCACACATTAATAATTTAGGCCACTGTAAGGAATTGGTCTTTGTTTAGCTATTTATGTATACATGAATTCTTAAAGTGTTTATTTTATACCATAAGCAATTAATAATATATTAATGACTAGTTACAAAAACTGAAAGCATCATAAATTGCAGAGAATTAGAAGAGACATTAAAATTATATATTCCAGTGGTATTAAAATTTTTATAGCATCAACACTATTTATTCAGATGATATCTGATGTGAAAAACTGATTATATAAAATATAAAATGCTGGATAAAATAATTTAATATGCTTTCAGATATATAAGTCTGAAGAAAATTAACAGAGGCCAAGGAACATAATGGAATGTGGTTTCTGGAATTTATTAAGCAATGAAGTTGCCAGATGCCCTCAGGGAATAGACAGAACCAAAGCACTAGATCTCTTTCATATAAAAATTAGGAGTTTGTGAAAAGTAGAGAAGTAGATTGAAGAATACCAAACACAAAGCTAATCTTTGGATGAAATAAACATGTTGGAAACGTAAAAAATAAATAAAACTGCACTAAAAAAAAGCAAACCACAAAGAGAATTCTAGACCTGCTGTTATTTGGTGACTTAAGTAAATGGCTAGCTAGCTAGATAGATAGATAAATCCATTTTGAGATATAATGGGCACTATAACAATGGCTTAGTAACAGATTAGAGTTTGAACTTAACAGTGCCAACTCAAGATTTGTAATTTAATTGAAGAGGAACTGGGCTTGCTGTGCTCCCAGGACCTGAGAAGATCAAGAACAATTTCTCCTGGAAGAACAACCATGCAATTCATCCTCAAGAATTACCACAGGGGCTGGCCTGGTGGTGCAGCAGTTAAGTGTGCACATTCTGCTTTGAGGGCCCAGGTTCACCGGTTCGGATCCCAGGTGTGGACATGGCACTGCTTGGTAAGCCATGCTGTGGTAGGCATCCCACATATAAAGCAGAGGAAGATGAGCATGGATGTTAGCTCAGGGCCAGTCTTCCTCAGCAAGAAAGAAGAGGATTGGCAGCAGAGGTTAGCTCAGGGGTAATCTTCCTCACAAAAAAAAAAAAAAGAATTACCACAGATAGAATTATAACAATGACAAATTCAAAATCAAAAATTACAAAACACATGAGGAAAAAGCTTCTTTGATTAAGAGTCATCTGAAACATCTAACAACAGAACCAACCTCACAAGTACTTCCAAACTACAATAGATTTTAAAACAATGCAGAACAATCATGTTTCTATGTTTAAGGGAGTAAAATAAGAAAAATAAAGTATAAATTAGGAGTCCTAAACTGTTATAAGTGATCAGGAAGCCTTGACGGTTAGTCAAATGGAAATTTTAGAAACAATGCACAAAAATACACATACACAAATTTTTAAGTAACAGTGGTCTTAAACAGCAAATTAGATAGAGCAGAGAAGAAGATTAATAAAATTGAAACTGGACACAAAGAAAGTATATGGAATGAAGGACAAAGAAACAAATATACGGAAAGTACATAACGAATGAAATATAATGAAAAGAATTAGAAAACCCAAGGTCTACGTCACAGAGTTTCTAGGAACAGATTTTAGAAAGAAGTGAGTAGAGTCAGTTAATAAAATTCACCAATCTTCAGATTCAGAAAGTCCAAAGAATCTTAAGCAGAATAAATAAAAATAAATCCATGCCTAGTCACTTAAATGTTAAACCACAGTTACACAGAGAAGGTAAAGAGAAAAGTGATAAGCAGCCACAGAGAAAGAAGGTTTTCTGTAATTGGAAAGAAAATTAAATGATAATTGACTTCTCAAGAACAGTAATGGAAGTTAAAAGAAAATGAAATAAAAATGTGTTGAGAGGAAACCACCTTAAACCATAGAAACAACTGCACCAAGCGTTCATTCACAAACGAGGGTAACGAAAGTTTTTCATATAAACAAACATAGAGCATGCCTAAATATAATTAGAATAAGTACAATAATTTTAAACTCCTTAAGTCAGGGATAATAGAGCTAAATTACAAGAAAATAGTACAATGTAAGTTGGGAAGGTAGTATTCTAAATTTCTTCATTTTGTTTTTTGCATGGCACATGAAAAATTTAACTCACTTTAGATTAAATTAAATATGCATGCCGAAAATATTAATGACTAACTTAACCTGGAAGAAGAGAAGCAGAAAACATACATTTAAACTAGGAGAAGGAAAATTTAATGAAGGGGAGGAAAACTTTAATCAGATCTAAAGAAAGCTGGGAAAGAATAAGATAAAACAAAATAAATTGGGACAAAGAGAAACAAAATATAAAATCATAAAAAGTAATCTAAATATATTAGCAGCCACTATACATAGAAAAGGAAATGAACTAGATTAGTCTGAGTCAAATGCATGCAGTTTAAAAACATACCTCCTTTTTTAATCAGCTCCTTTAAATACATACAAATATATGTGTTTATATATATACATATACATGAAGGTATCAGTGTGAACTATGCATACAAAGATGTCTAAACCAACCAAATTCATCAGAAGAAGAGCATTCCTCAGTTTGCAGATATCAGTGGCCTTTCCTCAAAGAGGTCAGTACTTCTTCATTCTATACAAGCGGATCAGATCAGGCTCGATATGGGCTTCCAGACTCTTCAGAATGGCAGTTGGACCTTCTAGGAAGTAACATTAATCTGAATTAGAAATGCAAGCGTTAGGGACTGAATGTTCATGTACCCTTCAAATTCTTATGTGGGATCCCCAAACCTCAGTGTGCTGTATTTGCAGATGAAGGCCTCTAAGGAACTAATTAAGGTTAAATGAGGTCATAAGGATGGGACACCGATTTCATAGGATTATATCTCACCAGAAACTAAATATGCCAGTAGCTTGATCATGGACTTCTGGCCTCCATAACTACAAGAAAATAAATTTCTGTTGTTTAAGCCACCCAGTCTGTGGTCCTTTGTTATGTACTAGGAAGACATTGATTAGGGGGTAATGCTTATGAAACATAAAAGAAGAAGGAAGCAGGATTGGGTAGGGAAAGACTTAGATCCTGACACAGAGCTGGCAAATTCTTGGGCAGCCCAATGGAATCTCTGGAGCAAAGACTGCTCACTAGAGGCGGAAAGGTCAGACCCTAGTACCACCATCCATCACACTTGATCATTTGCTGGGGCTCCCTGGGAAGAGCTGATCTGGGCTCCAAACCTGCTTTGTTTGGGTATTTGGTTTCTCTACTAATTCACAATAAAATATTTGAAGATTTGAACAGTCCTTATTCAATAACTGATAGAGTCTAGTAGGGAAAAAAATAGTGAGAATATAGAAGATTTGAACAAGGCTATTAATAAACTTGAGCTAATTTGTATACTATTTCCAGCAACTTCAGAAAACAAACTCTCTTCAAGGGCACATGAAACATTCATCAAAATAGAAACTATACTGGTTCATTAAGCAGTTCTCAATAAATTTCAAAACCTTTGATCTGAATATCAATGACTTGAATGATACAACCAATCAGGTTGATGGCAAGCCTCTAAAGCAGTGCTTTGAAGAGACTGTACCACTTTGAATGACATGTTACAAAAGAGGTAAGACTTAAAATCAATTGTATGAACTCCTATCTCAAGAAACGCAGCTCAAAAGAGCAAATTCATCTCACAAATATGAGAAGAAACTAAGCTATAAATATAAGGAAAGAAATCAAGGAAATGGAAAACAGATATAAAATAGATCAAATCTATAAATCAAAAGTTCATTTTTTTAAAAGAACCTTAAAAATATAACTCTCTAGTAAGATGGATCAAGAAAATAAAATAGCATAAAAGAATTTACCAATTAGTAACATCATTACAAATCCTATAAAAAATTAAAAGGATATAAGCCTAACTATACCAGTATATTTGACAAGTTAAATAAAATAAGCAATATCTGGAAAAAGATGAATTAATGAAACTGACACAAAAAGAAAAAAGACAATTTGAATAGTTCTAGATCTGTTAGACATTTAAATTTAAATGAACATTTATACATTTAAATTTAAATGGACATAAATTTAAATGAGACTTTAAAAAATTACTATATTGCTACATTAATTAAGACCATGTAGTATTTATAGGAATATAGACAAGTAGATCAATGAAGCAGAACAGAGGGCACAGAAATTGACTCTCACTTCTATGGCCACTGGATAAAGGCATCAAAACAATTCAAAGGGGGAAAGAATATACTTTCAATGAATGATGCCACAGCAACTGAAAATTCCGAATGAAATACATTACACTTGACCCCTTCCTTACAAGATTCTAAAATTAATTCAAGATAAATAATACACCTAAATACAAAGCTGAACTATAAAGCTTCTAGAAGAAACACTGGAGAATATATTCATCATCTTAAATTAGACAAAGGTTTCTTAAACAGGGCATGCAAATTATAACCAGAAAAAAATGACAAATTCGACTTTATTGAAATTATTAAAAATCCCCTTATTAAGGACATTACTGAGAAAATAAAAAGGTAAGCCACAGACTGGAGGAAAATACCTGCAATTCAAATATCTGCCAAAGATTCCATATTCAGAATGTATAAATTGTACAAATTAATAAGAAACAGCAAATGACCCAACGAATAAATAGTAAAAGATTTGAAAATACACTCCTAAAGTAGAATATTCAAATAGACTAGAGGCATATGAAAAATTGTTAAACATCATTACTCCTCAGGGAAATGCAAATTAAAACACAGTCAAAAACAACTAGATACTCATCCAAAAAGGAAAATCAAAACTATTTACAACCCCAAATGAAATTTTCATATACTGCTGGAAGGTATAAAATACTAAACAATATTGGCATTAGTCAATAGGGAAATAAAAATTAAAATCATAACGAGATATTATTATACACCTATTAGAATGTCTAAAATTAAAAAGTTTGATCATGCCAAGTGTTGTCAAGAATGTGGAACAACTGGAACTCTCATACTCTTGCTAGGAATTTAAAATGGTACATTCGCATTGGAAAAAAATTTTTCAGTTTCTTAAAAAGTTACAGACCCTACCATATAACCCAGTCATCCCACTATTATTTATTTACCCAAGAGAAATTAAAGCATAAGTCCACACAAAGACTTGCACATGAATAAACATAACAGATTTTTTTTTGTAATAACCAAAACTGGAAACAGCCCAAAAGCCCATCAACAGTTAAATAGATAAACAAATTGTACATCCACATAATGGAATCTTGCCCAGTTAAAAAGGAGTGAACTACGGACACATGCAGTGACATGGATGAATCTCAAAATAATTATCCAGAGCGAAAAAAACAATTTAAAAACAAAAATGTGGGAGCCGGCTCGGTGGCGCAGCAGTTAAGTTTGCACGTTTGGTTTCTTGGAGGCCCAGGGATTGCCGGTTCGGATCCCTGCTGCAGACACGGCACTGCTTGGCAAAAAGCCATGCTGTGGTAGGTGTCCCACATATAAAGTAGAGGAAGATGGGCATAGATGTTAGCTCAGGGCCAGTCTTCCTCAGCAAAAAGAGGAGGATTGGCAGTAGTTAGGTCAGGGCTGATCTTCCTCAAAAAAAAAAAAAAAATGTGTACTGTATTACTACATTTATATAAAATTCAGAAAAATAGAAACTTGTATAATGGGGTGTGGTTGGGTGGAGTAAAGGAGTCGAGATGAAATTACAAAGGGGTAAGAGGATAAATTTTGGGGGGGGAACAGTGATGGATATGTCTGTTCTCTTGATTGTGAATATGGTTTCATGGATGTACACACATGTCAAAACTTATCAAATTATACACTGTAAACATGAAGTTTATTGTATATAAAAGATACCTTAAAGTTGTTGAACACACAATTGAAACTTTTGAGAAGTTTCACCCAAAGTTAAAAATACATATACCCTATGATCCAGCTATTCTACTTCTAGAGAAAGGAGGACCTATAACCACAAAAGTACCTGTACAGCAAAATTTATAGAAGCTTTATTCATCATAGCAAAAATCTAGGAACAACACAGATGTCCATGCCATGGAAAAAAGGAAAATCTATCGGGCTATATTCATACAAAGGAATACCAAGCAGAATTTAAAAAGATCAAATTGCTGATATGTGTAATAACATTCTACAATAAAATAAGTATTCCATGTTTTTATTTGGTTCATTGTTACATACTACACAAACGTAAAACTTCATATGCAATTATCAAGCTGTACACTTAAGATATGTTTATGTCACTGTATATAAATTACATCTCAATAAATACCCGTATGTATATGTATACATATGTGTATATATGTGTGTGTCCATATGTGTGCATATATATCTATGCATGTACTTCTTTTTCTACATATATAAATAGATAGATACATGTATACACATATACGTATGGAGAGATGTGAGGAGAGACAAAAAGATATGAAGGTCAATATGATTCAAATTAAAGCTGATCTTGTTATATTTATAACAGTCAAAAATAAAGAAGTTTGTTACATAGTGATAGAAGGCTCAATTGAAACGAAAATGTTCAACAAGACAAACAGTTGAATCACATTAAAAACCTAATAAATTTGAAAAATCTCTGACAATATCAATGAAGAACCTAAAGAGAACACAAAAATATGCCATATTATAAATTAAAATATAAATATAGCTGCAGATATTAAAAAGATGGGAAAAATATTAAAAATCTTGTTAAAGAAATTTTAAGCAGAAAAAATATCTGATAAAATATAACTAGACAAAAACTGACTCAAGAAAAAAGCAAAACCTGAATATAGTACTAAACAATAAAAAAATCAATAATTTTAATTCTTTTCACACACGTGCAGAAAAAGGTCTAGATGGATTTTACAAGTGAGTAAATTCAGGGAATCAGTCATTTCAATCTAACATAACACTTAAAAGTAAACCTTTTGTGATTGAACCTGCAGCTCAGGGTTCTGAAACTTCCTGCTTGGATCTGTCCCCCACTCCTGTCTGAGTTACAGGTCCTGTGAGCAGATTAGGTTGCCAAGGGCACCTCTGTATTTACGCAGTCCACAACCATGTGCAGTGGCCCTGCCTGAAGGGATTAAGAGGGCATAGTCCGAAAACCACAACTTTGGTCTAGTCCGTTTATTGTATGTGAAAGGACACTGAGAACAAGAGAAGTTAAGTGTTTTTCAGGGGGAGGTTGGCAGAACTGGGTCTAAAATATCACCAAGCTCAAATGATTCTAAATATAGTGTCTTTTCAAAATACTGCACTCAAAATCTTTCAAATTAAGATACCTCAATGCTGTTTAGGCTGATTCTATTTTTGCTGAAAGGAAACCAACAGAAACTACATCTTCTTTCCAACAGAGAAAGGTATATGTGGTTGATAAACTATGATTCCAGACTCATTCTCAACACCCAACACAGAGAAGAATCATCTCCATTTTTCAGAAAATAAATCATGAAACTGAGTGTTAAGATAGCACTTACAAACTTCAAACATCAAGAAAAATGCAGTATTGCAGGAAAAAACTATAAATATTTGCTACTAGAAAAATAGCGTAAAATGACTTTTAAAACTAACTAACTAAATATATATGGGGTATCATTCTTTCAAAACATTTATAAGTAGGTAATTTCAATTAACTCATATAACAGAAGCCAAGTAGCCTGCAGGCTTACGTGACTAAAATGACAGAAACTAAAATACATAAAAATAATTTTTAGAAAACTTCCTTTGCAATTCTCCAATGAAACATAATACAGCTATTGCTTAGAATCAATAATAGAATCTAACTTATTTAAAAAAAATTTTATTTAATTATGCTCTTTACACTATACATAATCCAAGAAACATAGATCATGTGCTTTTTACAGCACTGCTTAAAGCTATAAGAAGGATTTTCATTTATCGGTATTTAAATATTCATTACTATTGCCTTTAGAACAAGTAGAGGGGAATATAAATTACAATTATTATTAGAATTTTATTGTGCATTTTTATTGATGGCCAATATTGTGGAAATTGTTTTTACATAAAAGTAAATTATTAAAGCACTTAATAAGGAAAAATCACTTTATTTAAAATATTTGTCACGTTGAACATGCTTAACAAATACATATAGAAACTAAAGGAATAAGTTTTCTCATTTCAGATAATTAGAAGGCATACACACTCATCTTCCAAGTATAATTTGATACCCATATTTCAATTTGAAAACTACTCTAAATAGACAAAAAAGAAATGTTTCAAAGTGGTTAACATAATGACTCAAAAAGCTGTCATTGTATAATGTGTTTAAGTTATGATCTGCAACTTAAATGACAACCAAAAATATATATATAAACACACACATACACATACACACTTGCTATAAAAGAGTAGTCAAACTTTGAGTTTTCCTATCATTTCAAAGTTTGGTAGTCTATTATAACAATAATCAGTACTACAACAAAAACAGCAGCATTTAATGGCACTATTAACTCAAGAACCTAAAACAGCAACTACATTAATTATATTCATTATACTTAATTGAACACAATCATCTAACCTAACAATTCCTTGTACGCTAATTAATAAAACAGCATGTCTTCTGGATCAGAAATGAATAAAAACAGTCTTTCTTTTTGAGTAGATCATTTTTGATAAAAATGTGTGAACCACAATTTAGTGTCTACAGAAGATACTGAGTTACATTTAATTTTAATATTGTAATTTTAATGTATCCCAATGTCATATTCTTACCGATAATGACTTAAGAATACAGTGCCAGACACATTTTTTTTAAATGTAAGCAAATATTTTCCAATAATCTTTGGAAGGTTTTTACAGCTCTTGTTAGCATGTGATTTTGGAGAAGTTGCTCCCCTCAGTACTTAATCTAGTTGCCATCTCTTTCATCCAATGCCCTCCCCAAACCCTTCCACTTTCACTCCAAGTGCATGATTTTTTTGTCCTACCTAAGAAAATATTTATTTCACCTTTGTCTCTACAAATAACAAGTTCAACTAAATGTGCTCATTTTATTATATTTTTACAACTCTCTGAATGGAAAGGTGTCCCTCCTATTCCAAGGTTTCTGCCACCTGTGAAGCATCTCTTGACAAGGCCAATAATGACTGTGACAATGATTATATACTATGGGCACTCTCCAGTTCCTTTTTTAACCTTCTCTGCAACAACCAACTACAGTTTCCTCCTCAGAGTCCCTCCTCTAGTTTCCCCTCTGTCCAGCTTCACAACTCCTCCATGGGATTTCTATCCTTTTCAGCATCAACTTCACCACCATCACTCACTTTCCCCCGTGGATGTCTACCTTCCCTTCCATCATATAATTTTCCCTTAGTTCTAACATTCTATTTCATTCAAGTCCATAAATTAAAAAAAACACTATATGCAAATATCTCCCTAAATTATATCTAAAATTTTTCTCCCACTATATGATATGACCCACATATGATAATGACCATGATAAAACAGCTTCCAAATGCCAAATAAGCGTAAAGCACCACATAATCCACAATTCTCAAATCAATACAATATTTTAGTATAAACAATGCTCTTTAATGGGAAAGAATGTTGAGAATCAAATAATTTCAGTTGTTTACGTTTTGACAGCTTGTAAACTGCAAAGCCACGACTGAAATCTTAGTCTGATTACAAATACATGTTTTTCTATCAAGGCAGGTTGCTTCTCTATATCCAAATGACAAAAGAATGTCTCAGACATCCAATAGGTAACTCAAATTCAGTTCCAAAAATGATTCCATCATCTCTATTTCTCTACCTTCTCAAATAAATGCAAACCTCCTCCTCAAGCCTTCTCTATCACAGCGAAAGGTGCTGCATTTCACTCAATCATCTAAACCAAAAATCAGTGAATCCTATGGACTCCTTCATGCATCATTTGTACACAGTTCCTATGGATTCTATTTATTCAATGTCTTTGCAAACGTCGTCTTTCTTCTATTGAGAAGACGACCATGGATACTGCTTCCTTTAAAGCCCTCATCATTTCTGGCCAGAAGCAGTCCACAGACTACTCTCAGTGCTTCCAAACATTCTCCCCTACAATCCATTTTCCACAAGCGTGACGGTGATTTTGTTTTTTTATCATGTCAGATCTGGATACTTGTCTGCTTGAAACAATCCATGACAAGTGGAATCAAAGCCAAATTTCTTAAGACAGTCTACGAAGGACTAAATAAAGTGGTCCTTGAATACCTCTCAACTTGTACTCTCTCCCCCAGCTCCCTGCAGTGCAGTTTTTGGGCTCTCTGTCTAATCCTCCAGTACAAAAGTCAGCTTCAGGGTGTTCTACTTGATTTAAGAGATTTACTTCATTGGCTGCTTTTTGCCACTTAGCTCACAAATTACATATTCACCCAATCTAAACTAGACTCTTCCTCTAGTCATTTTCTATTAAAATGCCCTGATTAATTCTCTTCAAAGCATTTTTTTTTACTATATGAAAATAATGGTTACATAGTTGTTTTCTTGTTTATTATCTCTTCCCAATAGAATGTAAAGTTTCTGAGAGCAGGAATCTTATTCATCACATATTCTGAATTCCTAAAATAGTCTCTGGAGCAATTAAAATATTTATTGAACATATGAAAATACTTTAGTGTCATTCTAATACTTAATTTAAAAAAAGAAGACCCATGTATGATTAGATAATTTAAGGAATTATTTCTAATTTCTACACAACAGTTTGCTGAAACATGCCTTTGACTTCAAAGTTACTATTGCCTCTGCCACTCCCTCCTCCTTCACCTGTATATCTCCTGGTCGTCATTCCAGACAAAACACACATTACCTGACATAGGAAGTATTATCTAGCCTTTAACTTAATCTGATATAGATATTCTTTACTAAAAAATAGGAAGTCATGTAGAAACCTCAAAGCATTTTTGTTACTTTTGGAGTATAAAGTAAAAACATACACAGAGCCTTCCATTTTTAGGAATATGGCCGGGAGGTTGCTTTGTTTATGGTCAAACGAATAGACTTGAATAGGTATTAGGGTTACCTCTTCCATTGAAAACCACTAAAAATGGATTGAAGAGACGATAAAGTATCCTGGCCAAAATCCAAATGAAAGCAAAATTCAAAGAATTAAATTATTCTAGAAGTTACTTTGGCCATGAGAGCATTTCCTAACTCTAACAACTTGAACTTCAGGTTTTTCTGCTTAGGCAGCACAACACCAGAAACCAAATGCAGGTTATATTCCCCATGGGCTGTGGAGTGGAGCTATGTTCACTATAAATGTAGGATCCCAAAGGCTGCCCTACAATGTAACAATAAACCAAGTTAAGCTCTTCCACCACTTATTGCCAGAAGCCTGCCAGGACGTGCCATACCTTCATCACATCTGTAGGAGGGGAGGATGCTCCATAGGAGTTGTAACAACAGACCTAAACTGCTTATAATTCATGATACTACCATATACCACTTCATATTAATTTGATCTTTGTAACAAACTAGTAACTAAGGTTCATTGAGCACTTGTGGTTAGCCCTCAGTTTATGGATGGCAAAAGGTAAAGCAGCACAGGATAAAGTACTTTGCTCAATATCACAAAGCCAGCAAATGACAGAATTATAACTATCCAAGGCAGCAATCTTTCTAAACTATGAAACTGCTTTCCTGTTTCATGTTGCTGCCCCAAACACCATTTGAAAACTTTGATTGCCAAATTCATAACTCAAAAAGATGTGTTCCTACACTCAATTGAAAATTTTCATTGCCAAATTCGTAACTCAAAAAGTTGTATTCCCACACTCACTTCAGATTTTCTGGAATTAAAATGTCATGGCATATGGTGTGTGTTTGTGTGTGTTTGTGTGTATGGCATATGAGGTGTATGTGTGAGTATTGACTTCCTTTCAGATTCCTATGGTGATTTTCTGCAGCTAAGTTCAAATATTTATACATTTTATAGACAACGTTCACAAGATAAAATGTTTTAATTAAGATGCTTGAATAAATAAAAAGTTTAAAACAGAGGACACATTATATTCCTTATCTATCTATAAAATGGATAGTATATAATAACATATGTAATAAATGTGTACATATATGTATATATGAAATTTGCTGACTTTCTTCATAATACTTCCACGTATCCCATTCCTTCTTTTTTATCCATGCTTATTTTTAAAATAAAAATCTTAAATCTGTTCTAAAAGAATCAGTAATACTATAGGAACATTCCAATATGGACACGTTCTTAAAGGAGGGAAACAAAAAGATGTTCTCTTAGATACAAAGACTAAATAATGATACCATTCCTACTAACCAAAAGCTATGGCCAAAATGGAAGTCAAGGAAAGAAAGTGTGGAGTATCTTGGAATGAACAGTGAAAAGTAAAACCAGTTAAGAGAGTTCAGTCAAAATGCTTTCAGTTGATAAATGTAAATAGTAATTCTCGTTTAAAATTTTGAATTAGTTTAGATCCAACAGGAAGTGAAACATAAGAGCAATGGAAGAGGGAAAATCCCTACCTCGTGAAAGCAACCCAAGTGCCCATCAACAGATGAATGGATAAAGAATATGTGGCATATATATACAATGGAATACTACTCAGCCATGAAAAAGAGAAAATTGTGTCATTTGTGACCATGTGGATGGACCTGGACCTGGAGGGTATTATGCTAAGAAAAATGAGCCAGACAGAGAAAGACAAACATCTTGAGATATCACTCATATGTGTAAGATGAGCAAACACACAGGCAAAGAGAAGAAATTAGTGGTTACCAGAGGGGAAGGAGGTAGAGGGACGGCAAAAGGGGTAAGAGGGCATATATATATGGTGATGGATAAAAATTAAACTATGGGTGATGAACACAATGCAGTGTAGATAGAAATTGAAATAACAGTGATGTACAGCTGAAATTTACACAATGTTATAAGCCAACATGACCTCAATAAAATGATAAAATAAAATTTATTGAAAAAAATTATTGAAAAAAGAAAGCTAAAAAAAATCCACACAACAACAACAAAAACAAAGACACACATAGATATAGCGATTAGATTGCTGGTTACCAGAGGGGAAGTGGGGAGGGAGGAGGGTGATGGGGGGATGGGGTACCAGGTGAGTGATGTGTACAATGACGTGTGGTAATTAGTCTTTGGGTGGTGAACAAGATATAGTCTACACAGAAACTGAAATAGAGTGATAGAAAAATTAAGTTCAATTATTTATTTACTTTAATTACAAATGTATACTGTTCATTCACTATGTCCCAAGCATTGAGTTTGTTTCCTTGGATGTATCTTGTAAAAAGGAAAGACTCCTTGGGCAATTCATAGTCAAGTAGAGAAGATAGACATTAAACCTGTGACAGGTACTTTGATGGGGAAGTACATGGTGCCATGAAAGCAAATCACAGAAATTCCTAACCAGTTTGACTTCAAGAAACGATTTCTAAAAGGTGAAATATAAGGTATAATCTGAAGAATGAGTAACAGTAAGGTGCTGCAGAGGGACTGCTGAAATGGAAACAATGTATGGAAAATCTCTAGGCAGAATATCAGCATGCTTGCTCCAGGAAATAGAAGAAGAGTTTGTTATATATAAAGCACAGAACAAAACAGGAAGAAACCAAACCAGACAACAAGTCTTAGGCCAGATGATGTAGAACTTACAGGCCATGTTAATGTTTTGAAGTTTTATGTTAAGCATGATGAAAAGTCTTTGAATCATTTTGATTCAAGAAGAAGGATATGATCAGTTTAGATTTTTTGAAGATCACTTGAGTTTACCGTCATAAATCAATTGGAAAGTAGGCATATTGGGGACAAATGACTGGTTATAAAGCTACCATAATGGTCACGTTAAGATACGGGTGTTGGCACTGGAGGTACATAAAATTGGAATGGTTTCAGGACTATTCTAGAGCAAGAATAAACCAGATTTGGTGGCCAATTGGAGGTATTGTTGAGAAGGGCAGGATAAACTAACTCAGACTACAATTGAAGGGATTAGTGATAAGATAGGAAGCAATGCTTCTTCAGTTCTAACTAAAAGGTGATGAAGGTGGTAGAGGTGGCACTTTAGGCCTGTTGGCAGTAAGTTTTGAGTTTGTTAGTTTCTGTTTTTTCAAGGAAGCCAGGGGACGGCAGTGTGGGTTGTTAAGAGA
Organism: Equus caballus; assembly: GCF_041296265.1. Lineage (NCBI taxonomy): Eukaryota > Metazoa > Chordata > Mammalia > Perissodactyla > Equidae > Equus > Equus caballus. Next base: position 103,045,886 of record NC_091685.1, on the reverse strand, counting down.
CTTAAAGCATAAGGACAATGACGAAGAAAGTTAACTCTTTACTATAGCAAAGCAGGAAAGTGTTGTTGACGTAAATAATATTGGATTCTTAGGTAGTGTTATGGACAATCTAGGAGTTTATAGTGGTGTTAGCCTAACCAGCTGAGAGATTTTCTCCAGTGGATTAGGCTGTAGTTTTACCAGGCTAGTAGAACCAGAACAAGGATAGTTAATATAGGGGTTACAATAATTGAGTAACATGAGCAACTGCCCTGGTTTTGCTGGGATTGTCCTGGTTTTAGTACTGAAAGTCCTGTGTCCACAGAGACCTCTCAGTCCCAAGTAAACTGTGATGGTTGGTTACCCTACATGGTTTTCTAACCCTTACGTTAGAAAAATCTAGCATAGCAAAGTGGAGAGAGCTAGATGAAATCAGAGGCATAAGATGGAGTTGAAGATCCAACCTGGAGTAGGAAAAAAAATTAGGGGAGAAAATTGTTAAGAAAGAAGTTTTGTGGAAAGAGGGACGTCCAAACTTGTTAGTTCATTAGTTCTGCAGTTGCACTGCTAAATGCTAGGGTGTGGGTAACTAGAAGGAGTTATGGGAGATAAGTAGTTACAGGTGAGAAAGTCAAGAAACTAAGAAGTCAGATTGTTGGATGGGTTGACACGTTTAGTATTAATACTGAAACCCATGGGGTAACATTTTCAATAAAATAGTAAGTACTATTGGGCATAGAGGTAAAAGGCATTTAATCCCAACAGCATGGGCCTTAAACGGGCAAGGGTTTTTAAAAAGTAGGTCAAGGAATAACAGCATGAAAGCTGCTGAGGAACTTAAGAGGACACTTACCATACTTCTGAATAGCGATGTACCGGAAGTGTGAAAGAACGAACAAACCCCATCTGGAAGAGAGGAAAAGAAGAGGCCTCCTCAAGAGAGTGTTAGGTTTTGTTAATATAAAAAGTATGAGAAATGTTAGCTGAAGAGAATGAACAGGTATGAGCCTTCATAAATCCTGAGAAGTGAGTTCTACAGCCAAATAAAAATGCTATCCAACTTTGTAAGCAGACCATGAATTTTTCCTTAATATTTTTACCACAATAACAGCGGATGCTAAATTTTATCAGGAGAAATAGAACACTCCAGGTCTCATTTTCAGTTTTGTTTTTTTTTTGTCAGTGCCTATCCCAGTGAAAACTTTGACCAAGTATAGAGAATGACCTGCAGGTGCTATATAAACCATTAAATTATAAAATTTCTACTTGCAACCTATACTCAGGGTACGAACACTTTCTAATGAATAAACTCCTATAAATTTTGCTGTGTTAGTTTTCAAATAAAAATCAAATTCCGCACCAACCACTATATGAGATAAGGTGTGAGAAAGTCGGTTTCTATGGCAAAGTACCGTAAATTATAAAATGTACGATTGTCACAAGTCTGATGGTGAGATTATTAACAGAACAAAGCTAAGAGCACAGGTTAAGGCCTGAAACTGGAGTCTATGAACCACAAAGAAACTTTCTGGCCAAAAGGAGAAGCTTCCCTGGCCTTCAAACCCTCACAAATTCTGTCAACTATTGATAATAATCCCAACTCTTTTGGTGTAAGTAACTTGTCTTAACCTCAGCACATTTCTGGGTGTTTACTGTAAAGTTCAGTGCATCAAAGCTCATTTTTTTCCTTGCCACCCAAGATTCAGGCCTGCCTGAGGTATCTTATTGCTGAAATTATAAGGATAGTATTTATTATCATAAAATGAGGATATACCTATCTAACAAGCTTTAGTAAAATGAGTGATAGATATGGAATATGCTACGTATCCTGCTTTTAGTTAAATAAGAAATATTAAAAAGCTTTGAGTTTTTATTTTATTATTGAGTATAAGAGTAAGATACAGGGGCTGGCCCAGTGGTGCAGTGGTTAAGTTCGCATGTTCCGCTTTGGCAGCCCAGGGTGTGCCGGCCCAGGATTCACCAGTTCGGATTCTGGGTGCGGACATGGCACTGCTTGGCAAAAGTCATGCTGTGGTAGGTGTCCCACATATAAAGTAGAGGAAGATGAGCATGGATGTTAGCTCAGGGCCAGTCTCCCTCAGCGAAAAGAGGAGGATTGGCAGTAGTTAGCTCAGGGCTAATCTTCCTCAAAAAAAAAAAAAGAAGAAGATATAAAGGTAAATTACAACAGTAACACTCCACTATTAAATACTTTTTAAAGTCTCTACTAATAATTTAAGAATTCTTAAATCTGATATAGAAAAGTTTGAACTTGAAAAATCTAACTTTTAAATAATGTATTCCTTTAAAAAAGAAATCTTTAGGAGTTTGACATTTTCTAATTGGCAAACAAATATTCTGACAGAAAAAAATCATTTAATGTTAAAAGTTTAATGACGCAATGGATCTAGCTTCCAGGCTTATAAATCATTATAGAGAAATAAATTCACTTAGCATATTTGTCCAACATATTTTCTTAGAAGTTTTCAATATTTCTATAAATTTTAGAATTAGCATTACATAGAAGTTTCAGAAACAATACTCAGCCATGGTCACAGTTACTAAAAACAAAAACCAAAAAGGAATTCTAATTCAAAAACATTTTATGAGATTCTTCTATCTGCAAGATTACTGGGAAAGATACTGAACAAATAAAGAATCAAAAGCAGGTAAATCCTAGTTTTCTGAATACTTGGAGTTTATATTCCAGTGAAGGGAAATATACATAAATAAACAAAATCATATTATGATAAGGATATAATAAAGGTATATATGAATTAATAGCTAAGAGTAGGGAGTAAATGGTAGAGATACAGAAATATGTTAGAGAACTGAGTTGAAGCCATAAATAAGAATTAATCTCCGAAAAGAGTAACTAGTAAAGTGAGAGCAAAAGAATAAAGATAAGAGGATACAAGCAATAAAAATTGAAATAATAACATGCACCAGTTTCCTAGGGCTGCCATACAAAGTGCCACAAACTGAGTGGCTTCAAACAACAGAAATTGATTCTCTCAGTTTCTGGAGTCTAGAAGTCTAAAATCAAGATGTTGGCACTGTTGTTTCTTCCCGAGGGCTCCCAGAGAGAAACTGATCCATGCCTCTCTCCTAGCTACTGGTAAGAGCTGGCAATCTTTGGCATTGCTTGGATTGTAGCTGCATCGTTACAATCTCTACATCAATTTTACATGACATTATCCCTGTGTCTCTTATTTTTACATGGTCATCTTCTTATAAGGATGCCAATCATATTTGATTAGAAATCCACCCTACCCCAGTATGATCTCATCTTACATAATTACATCCATAACCACCCTATTTCCAAATAAGGTCACATTCTGAGGTGCTGAGGGTTGGAACTTCAATATACATTTTGGGGGGAACACAATTCAACCCAAAAGTTAAGACCTAACACATATTAATTTGTAACAAAGCATTTTATATACATTAAGCCTTTTCCTCTCATAATATCATTATGTGATAGTTAATGTCATCATTTTGATTTTACAGATGTAATTTTACAAAAGTCATGGAGAAAATTAAGTGGTGGAGTCAGCCTTCAAAATCCAAAACCAATTTAAAAGCTTATATTGTAACAACTAAGTTACCCTGCCTCCCAGATAGTCTGATTTAACGGGACCTATGTGAGGCACAGGACAAAAAAGGAGCTGAGAAGGGAAAGATTCACATAACTGAAATGGATGGAACTGGAACTTGGAGACAATTATAAACAATGTTTGCTTATTAAGGAGGAGTTCATAATCAAATCTATGGTTTGTTAAAAAAAAAAAAAAAACACTGGTGGAAATATGAATCACAGCAGTTGGGGAATATCGGAAGAAAGAGCTAGGTTCGAGGCTAGTGTCATAGTACGTGAGGGATCATGGACGCCGGGACTTTGGAGCTGGGAGAGGTATAAGAGAAAACAAATCCATGAAAAATGGAACTTGGATATAATTACATGTGAGGCTAAGAAAGATGAATGATTCAAAGATGGCACTATGATCTCTAACTTGTATAGAGATGCTAATACTATACCGTTAGCTAAGACTAAGGGAGAGATCATTTTACTGATTTAATCTAATCTATAGAAATGATACTTTAAGAGTTAATTTTCCTCATTGTTCTCTGCTGTTTGCTTAATTGTTTAAACACATTTGGTAGGATACTTGGTCACATTTTAGATAAAGGCTAGGCTCTGGGGTCTCAAAGCTGTGGATCTCATAGTGACTCAGCCACTCACCAATGGATTTCCCAGTTGAACTAACAGTGAAAACCCTTTGTCAGAGGAGACTTGGCATATGATCATATCTGTATCACAGGATTGTTTTGAAGAGCAAATGAGGTAAGATTTCTGAAGTGTCTAGTACAGAATGCCTAAAATGGAATCTTCATAAATGGACTGGCTCTCATTTTTAGTTGAATTAACAGAGAAAATCAAATACACAAACAAAAAAGTAAACTAAATCTTAAAGACCAGGTACTTACAAAAATAACGCTAAATTTTTTTTAAAGTGAGGCCTTAAATATTATGTACTAATTATATTCTATAGAATTTTTAAAACTAATAATTCTTTATTATTATTTAAATGTATCTAGCCTCGTAATCATTTTTCACTGGCAGAAAATTAAGACTGATGGTCTCTCTAATCAATTTTATGAAGATATTAAGTAGGAGTTACTGCTTACACTTAACACTTAAAACCCAGGCAGATCATGGAATTCACATAACTACTGTTGAACCAAAAGTTGAACACAAATGTATAAAATTCTATGAAGATATTACATGCAATGTTTCATTGATAAGATATCTAAAAATGTTATCTATGCTTATCGCATACCATGATCATTGCTCTATAACAGTGCTGTCCAATAGAATATAATATGAGAAAAAAACGTAATTTTATATTTTATATCAGCCACATTACAAAAGTGAAAAGAAACACTGGAAATTAATTGTAATGATATATTTTAGTTAATCCAATATATCACACATTACAATTTTAACATGAAATCAAAATAAAAATTAATAGATCTTTGCATTTTTTTAAACTAAGTCTTCAAAACCCACCGTGCATTTTACACTTAAAGCACATCTCAAGTCAGACCAGCCACATTTCAAATGGCTCAAGTGGCTACCATATGGAAACAGTCTAAAAAATACTGTTGTTCATCAGATAAAACTGTTTGTGTGTAATTTTAACAATAATAAAACAAACCCCCAGGCAATATCTAAATTTTGATCTCAGCTTTATCACAAAATCTAAAATAAGGAGAATTAATTCTTTTATCAACTTCTCTTTCTCTACAATTTTACAAAAATCATATGTCAAAGATTGAATAAACTACTCAGACCTAGTTTCTTCAGTGGAGATAATCATAAGAAAAGAAGTCACATTAACTACCCAGGAGTATTTAACTTCACTAAATACATAAATAAATGTGCTCCTGACAAGTCATTTCAAGGCAAAGTTGAGCCCCATATGATAAGGACATGGTTTGGTTTTGTTTTAAACTATCTCTTTCTTTTAAAAGCCCAGCTCCCTGGTTTTAAAGAAGAAAATGATGGAGGGCAGCATTGTGACATCCCTGTCTGTCATTCGCTAGTTTTGTGAACTTAGGCAAGATGCTCACCTTTGTAGTCACACTGAAACAATTTTATTTTTATTAAATCCTAACATAAAAATTGGAACTACTGGATTCTTTTCTTACATTTAATCTTTTAAAAAGGCAAATATATATGTGGAGATCTGAAAAACAGTACCTCACTTGACCTTATATCAGATGGAGAATGATGCTTATCGGTCTTAAACAAAAAAAAATCCAATATAGAAATTCAGGGATAATATTACCTTCTCCACTTTCCTTAAGCCAAAGGTAATGTAGAATAAGATTTAATCCACTGTACTTTCAAGAATGCCAAATTCAGTTGTCTAATTTCTCAGGGTTCTCTTACAGTTAAATCTAAAGAAAATGAGGTTGTATAGACCCATGCCATGGATTATAGGTAAAGTGGAAAAAGAAAAACATGTGGCCTACCTACTCAACATTGTTACAACAACCACCACGCAAGACTGTAGAGAGGGATGATTCAGTGAAGTCCTTACTGCCATGGAACAAGAAGAGACTTGACTGGAGTAACTGTACATATTATTAAGTAAGAAGAAAAGGTCATTGAGAGATGCTAAATTTAAGAATCTATCAGATAAGGGGTTAATATCCAAAATATACAAAGAACTAATACAGCTAACAACAAAAAAACCAACAATCCAATTAGAAAATGGGCAAAAGATCTGAACAGAGATTTCTTCAAAGGAGATATACAGATGGCCAACAGGCATATGAAAAGATGCTCAACATCATTAGCTATCAGGTAAATGCAAATCAAAACTACAATGAGGTATCACCTCACTCCGGTCAGAATGGCCTTAATTAACAAGACAGGAAACAACAAATGTTGGAGAGGGTGTGGAGAGAAGGGAACCCTTGTTCACTGCTGGTGGCAGTGCAAACTGGTGCAGCCACTATGGAAAGCAGTTTGGAGTATCCTCAGAAAATTAAGGATAGATCTACCATATGATCCAGCTATTCCACTGTGGGTATTTATCCAAAGAACTTGAAAACACAAAGGCATAAAGATACTTGCACCCCTATGTTCATTGCGGCATTATACAGAATAGCCAAGACTTGGAAGCAACGTAGGTGCCCAACAAGGGACGAATGGATAAAGAAGATGTGGTATTTATACACGATGGACTACTACTCAGCCATAAGAAATGATGAAATCTGGCCATTTGTGACAACATGGATGGACCTTGAAGGTATTATGCTGAATGAAATAAGTCAGAGGGAGAAAATCAGATACCATATGATCTCACTCAAAGTAGAAGATAAAAATGACAAAAAAAAAAACCAAACACATAGCATTGGAGATTGGACTGGTGGTTACCATTGGGGAAGGGGGGAGAGGGGAGGGCAAAAGGGGTGATTAGGGTCACATGTGGGTGGATGCACTATAATTAGTGTTCGGGTGGTGAACATGATGTAATGTATACAGAATTTGAAATATGATGTACATCCGAAAAAAATAAAAATTAAAAGAAAGAATCTAAATTATTTTACTAATTGTTTTTATATTATTAGACCCTGCAAAGCATAGAAACGTATAAGAAAAGATCTTTCAGTAGCAGTAACTTAAAATCTAGATCAGAATATAAAGTGTATACATATATTAAATTACATGAAACAAATGGATCAGGCATTACAAAACAGTAGACTAAACGCACAGTTCAAGTAAGAAGACATTTGAGAAAGGGGTAGTTTGCAAGGTGAAAAAGCCTTGAACTAAATCAAAACACATGGCTCCTACTCCTACCTCGAACATTAAGTAGCTCAAGGCATTGATTAAGTTTATATACCTTTAGGCTTTTTAGTATTTTGTTTGTTTACAATTGCAAAAGACAGAGGACGTGGGTGAATTATCCTGTATGACATTTCCAGAGGAAATGAAAAATATTATCATAGTGTAGAGCTCAGAGAAGCCCATCCTGCAACCACTTCATTTGCTGTAATGTGGACAACGGATCTGATCGCATCTGATCTATAGAAATTAAAAATTTTGATGATGTTTATATGCAAAGCATATTCTGTGTTTGAGGTTGTGGGATAAAAGAGTTACACGTCTTGCATCTCATTCTTTTAGGACCTCAAAACTAGTTTTAATATTATCTCCAAACAAGTTTATGCAGTTATACAATGAAAATATTGAAAGAAGATGATGATGATTTTAGTTTAAATTTGACTCTTTAGTATACTAAAAACTAAACTTCCTTACAAATTTCATAACCACTCTATGGATAACACAAGTAAATTTCAAAGCAATTTAATTTAAAAATATAAATTTTCAAATAAATATTTTAAAATAAGTCACAATTTTTGTAAACCTGTTTGATATTTTTTTGAAATAAAAATAACGTCATTGGCAATAGCCTTACTTCTACCAATCTCTTAAATTGTAGTATATATTGGTATCAAATTGACTCATAAGTATAGCTGGCATCAATTCATCTTAAAAAATACAGTCAACCAATCAGACATCTCACAAGTGGTTTGCATGAATAGTATCAGGGAACTGAAGTATCTTTGGTATAACACTTATACAACTCTTGGAATTAAGCTTAAATTAGAAATTAATTGAAGTAGAAAGCATGCTATTATTTAAAAACGAATATATAATTTCAGGAGTATAGACATATACATTAACTGCTTTTATACATTAACGTTCAGAGAAAATCTTTTGAGTTTTAATTTCTAAAGTTCTAAAACTGAAAAATATTTTAAATTATTAAAAGGATCAGCTACATGGAATGCCTAGCAACGTGATTCATCACTCATGGCACGTCATATTTTATTTCTATTGGGTACATTTATTCGACATAAAGAGATCAAGCAGAGAAAATAAATGACAAACACTTCTTCAGACACCATTTGACCCAGCAAGTGTTAGACTCTGCTGACAAATCACAATGGCTGTAAATAATAGGGTTAATTGCAAGCCTTTTTCTGCTTCAAAAACTCAGTTGTGCTCATCAAGAGAAAAAAACAAAGTTCAGCAGTGATATTATATTAATGAGCAATTTCAGTGTTGTTTATCATTACCGTTGTTTATCAAAACCACAGCATGCTCCAAGGGAGAAAGAACCTTTACTTTTGAACTCAGGGCCATACGAATCAATCTAAAGGGATATATTTAGTATATAGTGGTCGGATTCTCCATCCTACTACTTTGTAATACTGGCTGTATGTGAGAATAGTTTTTAAAATCCAATTTCCCAGGTCCCATCAACATCTAATTAAATGAGAATCTTCAAAGGTAGATTCATGGCTTCAGTATTTTTCAAAAATACCCCCAGATGATTCTTATGTGCACCTGGGCTGACAATCAACGTCTATAATACCTTCTTCCTTCTTAAAATGATCTAATAGAGATCCTTGAAGCTGCGTGGTCAGCAAAATATTATCAATATTCTCTTCATTATAAATCACAATGCTAGATCTATTCTTAATCAAAAATTCCTAATAGTCAGTTGGAAGTGCATACCAACTGCATGGTGGAACCAAGAATTCCATGAAAGATAAGAGCTTCCACTATGCAGAGATTTATTATTTCAAGTTCTCATGTATCTTGAAGGCTCATCTTTCAAAACATGAAAAGACAATGTGATGTCTTCCCATACAGTTTTGGCATTATTGAAGAAATTCTAATTATTTTATTACATGAGTGATAGCAAAACATTGAAACAAAATTTGTTACCAACCACCTATGATAAAAAAAATCAGAGTTCATCTCCTAACCAGGGTATTGGTTGTCAGTAAGTACGGATAGAAGAAAAAAGGCCACCTACAAGAGTCTGAATCACTGGCCCAAACTTCTGTTGTGTCCTCATTTTGGGGACTTGCCTGCTGAGCAGACATTTGCAAAACCACAAACAAACAAACATGACGTCTATAAAAAAAAGAGAGTAGATAAGAGGGATATCTAATTAAGGATAAGAAAGATTTGGAAAGTGGAAACTTATAAAGCCTACAGAGAGAACATGACATCCAAAATCCAAAGGCATATAGAACTCTGCTAAGAATAAGATCTTTGATAAAATAATAGAAATTAATCAAAAATCATTTCTAATCTAGGCTGTCTTGATACACTAACACATCTAAAAGCATCTATTATGTTTTGTCTTTCCTACTGTGTTTTGAATCTACCCTAGAAAGAGTTAAAAATGAACCATTTTGGAATTTCAGTCTCTCTAGTAAGCAAAAACACCAGAGGGACTATGGCTCATATTTTGATTGCTGAATATTTTAATTTCCCCTTCAAATAAAAAATATCAAGATTTTGTCATATTTCCAAAAATAAGATGTGGATAAAAAATAAGGTCACTCTGTGTAGAAAGAGTGAAAAGGCTGAATTGGAAAACTGATTAATTTTGTTGTTCATGCAGTGATTTCCAATATTGGTTTTGACGTATCCTAAAATAAGATGGCTTCATTGCAGTTATTTTTTTAAAAACAACCCAAAGCAGTTTTCTTTGGAACTCTCTGTAAATAAACTATGATGTGACTTTGATAGTATGTTTGTGAATTATTATACCAAAACTTTAACATTAGCAAACTCTTATAGGTATGGACAATCTTCACAGTTCAAATCACTTTACATATTAATTCAATTCTTACAAAAACTACAAAGTAATATATTATCTCAATTTTAAAATGGCACAGGATGATTGACGAGACTAAAGTCACATAGCTGAGTAATAGTCAGGATTCAAACTCAGGCATCTCAAATCACGAATATTGCAGACCAAGCCTGCAAATAGTTTGGACCTCAAAATCCCTATTCGGTTTTTTGTTGTTGTTGTTCCTGTGAAAGTCAAATTCAATAAAGAAACAGCAAAGACAAACTTCTTTTGACATTGTGAAAGCCCACTTCTATATTTAGAGGATGCATCCTGGAGATTCATTTTTTGACATTGCTAAAGCCCACTTCCATATTCAGAGGGAACATTCTGGAGATTTGGAAATGTAGAGGAAGCAGCCCCTGTCATTTTGCTTGCCTGCTTTGCCTCTTCCGGTGTCTAAACCTCACAGTTAGATATGTAGTCACTTCGCTCTAGACAGACCTCTAATTACCAAAAGGAGTTTCGCAGAATTCTAAAATAACAGTAATTTGAATTTTAAACACTTAAAATAATTACGTGTCATAGAGCTTTGGGGGAGAAAGGGGTTTCACGCTATTAACTATAAAGCTGGAGCTTTTAGCCCATCCAAAATGCCAGAAATAATTCTTAGAGTTTCAAGCTGAAATTAACCAAGAACAACACATCTTCTCTTAGATTTGATAGAGCATTTTGACAGAGTCAAATCTAGGCTTCTACTTAGTGTATGAGTCTGTTTTAAAAGAATTTAATACAAGAAGTGTTTATAACTGAATCGAAGTCCCTTGGCAAGATGCTTAAAGGGAGTGCACTGTTTAAGTCAGTGTCCATTCACTGTGATGGGATCTTTATTTGATATGTACTATACTTTGTCGATCACTTAGAAACTGAAAATATCAAGTTGAAGAATTTACCATGATGACAATATTTAACCAAAGAATGTCTATTAGTTTCTGCTAATAGCAGCATATCTTGAAAGGACAGAAACAAATTTCACTCAAATGCCTACTTATATTGGTTCAAAATATTTACATTTACAATTATCTCTTCAGCTTAATTTTTTTCTTCAACTATAAAGGTCTGTGTAATACAGAGAAGAACATACTTGTAGATTGAAATATATCAAAGTAAGCTAAAAGATTGAAATGATCATACCATAGGACTTCTGGTTTTAGTGGTGACATGTAAACAGCTTAGAAGTTGTCACTCCTGCCTTCACAACAACAACATGAAGAAACTGCAAAATAATGACTTTTCTTGGACACACCAGAGAACTGAAGTACCCAAGCAAAAAAGTCACTAATAAATCTGGAGAGACAAATCCAGAGAGTCACAGCTAAGATCTGCTCACCTGGAACAGAAATTGCTGGAACCATAAACTGATAGGATAGTTAATGATCATTTAACAGTATGCTGGAAGGTGCCTAAGGGTTAGCAAGAAAATGAGAGAATCCTGGGGGATGCAGTCTTAGAGAAGCCCACATATTTTTGTGTATTTTCCCTCCACAACACCTGCCTCCCCAGGTTCTCACAGTGGAGAGCCAAGAATATGCCTCCATGAATCTGGCAAGGGTAGGGGAAATGTAACTATTTGGTAAACATCCAAGAGTGTTTTCCCTTACAAAAGTCTACACTCTAGAGAAAAAGCCTTTACCAAAGCTGTATCCCAAACAAGGGAAAGTTATTTCCCCAATTCCAGTCTTCCATAGGCTTCTGATCTCACCTAAGAGGGGAAAAGAAAAAGAAGCTGTATAATCACTAGATTAGTGAACACTCTCCTCCCTCAGCTTCACTACCACAGGAACAGGGCTTCAGTATAGTAAGAGCGGGTTAGAACTGAAAGAACCATAAGAAACAAACTCCAAGGAGTTTTAAGGAGGCCAAAGGATGATAAGGGAAATGAAAACAAGGATGGTAGAGGAATATGAAGCCCCTGGAACTCACAACTACAGCAAAAGTTAAACACAGCCCAACTTCTAGCCAGATTAACATAAATTCTCACCACACCCAGATGCTTTTGATAATGAAGCGTACAAAAATTTAAAGATGAATGCTGCCAGTTTTACACAATATCTTCCAGAAAATAGAAGAGAGAACAGCTCCTCATTCTTTTTGTGAGACTAGAATTACTTCACTACCAAAATCAGAAAAATTAATTACAAGAGTAAAACAGCAGACCAGAAAAGCTCATGAACGTATAAAATCATAAAAATCATAAATCATAAAAAATCTTCAATAAAGTATTGAGAAGCCAAATCCAACATTATGGGAAAGGAATTATATATCACAAACAAGTGGGAATTATTTCTAGCAGGCAAGGCTATTTCAAAGTGCAAAAATCAATCAGTGTAATCTACCACATAAATAGGCTAAGCAAGAAAAATTATATAATCATATCAATTGATACAGAAAAAAGCATTTAACAAAGTCTAACTTCCATTCAGGATCAAATCTCTCAGCAAACTAGGGATAGAGGGAGACTTCCTCAACTTGAACAAAAACGTCTACAGAAAACATTCAGACATCATCATAATCCGAGATAAGAAACTAAAGCTTTCCCCTAAGATCTGGAAGAGGAAAGGATGTCTTCTCCCATCACTTCTATTCAACATCATATTGTAGGACCTAGCTTTCCTATGTATCAGAAAGAACAAGTGGGAAAAAGAAGAAAAAATGCATTGACAATAGCACCAACAAATGAAACAGGTATAAATCTAACAGAATATGCAGCATTTATATGCTAAATACTACAAAACTTTGATGGAAAATGTCAAAGAAGATCTAAATGCACAGTGTTCTTGTACTGGAAGACTCAATATTGTTAAGAGTTCAAATCATCCCAACCTAACTAATAAATAAATGGCGGAGAAGAGACAAATCTCCTGTGCAGAAGAATTGCAAATAATTTAAGTGATACTCCACCCTCAAGGAGGGGGAACATAACTCTATACTCCTTATGGATGACTTATTTCCAAAGGGTACAGTATGGAAAGGGTGAAAAAAAAAGAACTGTGCAGAGAAGAAACTTGACAAACACTACGTCAGCTGGGGAATCAAGGTCACCATGAATGGTCATAAATCATGTTGATGGTAGGTACCCTTGATATGATGTGATGAAAATGGCACTTTACCCCTGTGGTCTTCCTCCTCAAAACCCATAACCCCAATGTAATCATGAGAAAAACATCAGACAAATCCCAATAGCTGGGCATTCTAGAAAACATCTGACTAGTTCTCCTCAAAATTGTCAAGGTCATCAAAAACAAAGTATAAGAAAATGTCACAGCCAAGAGAAGCCTAAGGAGAAATGACAACTAAATGTAATTTAGTATCCTAGACTGGATCCTACAACAGAAACAGGACTTCAGGTATAATCAAGAAAATAGGAATAAAGTCTAGAATTCAGTTAATAACAAATTATCAACAGTATAACGGATGTATCATACTAATGTAAAATGTTAATGATAGGAGATACTGGATGTGGGGTATATGGGAACCCTTCTATCTTCATAACTTTTCTGAAAATCTTAACTGTTCCATAAAATAAAGATTATTTTTGAAAATCATATAGTCACTTGTGCTTGGAACAATTTCACTTTAAATTCAACTATGGTGAGCATACTCTGGAATATTTTAAACATAAGTCCTATTAGGACCTCAAATAGTTTGTTTCATTTCTCTACAGGTACACTATGTTTATACTACATTATCAAAATCTTCAAAACATTTTAAGGTTCATTTGATAAGAGGAGATGAATTAGCAATGGAAACTATTATTAAAACTTAAATAATAAAAATGCCATAAAAGGACCAAGCAAAAGTGGTTATCATTTTTCCTACACATCCATAATAATTTTCAGTTTTACACATTGTGCTTTGAAATAATATCTTAAACAAGATCTGAATGTCATTTATCTAAATAATCCTAATAAATCTATTATTGTTTCTTAACTATTATAATTGAGGGACATTTTGAGTATATTTAGTCCTGAGATTAAATAAGTGAATAAAATTTTCACCAAAGAATCAGACTAAAAAGTTCCAGTATAATAAGTACTTGAATAATAATTTCAGAAGTCCCATTTGTTTTTTGGTGATTGTAAAATAAGGTATAATCACTCATATTTTATAGTAATCCCAGAAAGTAGGGGTTTCGTTGAAAGCATTGACACTGGAAAATTAAGAATAATTGGTTTAGATGATAATGGAACAATACAGTATTTTGTGGAAGATGGAAAATTCGACCCAGGTAACAAAGATTACTTTGATAGTAATATCCTAAAATTAATATAAGCTTAAAAATGGGAAAGTGAGGTAACAGATGAATAAAAATTTTAAACAGAATATGTGAAAAAATAGTCCGTAAATCACTCTAATCCAAAGATTCATAATTTTTAATGTGTTTGAAACATAGATGTTTTCAGCAATGTTTAATTTTCAATTGATACACAAGCTAGAAAACTACTTATCATTTTAAAATCAAAAGATATATTTCTTCATTAAATAAATTCTGTCATCATAACCCTTATCTGCACACTTAAAATATTTTACCACTAAAACATTGAAATAAAATATTTTAATTCCTGGCATATATATAATATTTAACACTACGTAATCATTTTCTGTAGTTATTATTTTGATTTTAAGAGAAAATGATCCTAGATTTCAGTTTAACCAAATTTAACAATAAAAATTTTGTCATCACTGCCAACAGACACAAACATTTCTTTTAAAATTGTCTATACTTCCATATCATTTCCTTCCTGAAAATGCCCTTTCTTTCCTTAATTAGCATTTTCACCCTCTCTGTTTGATCTGATTCTTCTCCTTAATGCCTTTTTTTTTTTTTTGAGGAAGATTATCCCTGAGCTAACTGCTGCCAATCCTCCTCTTTTTGCTGAGGAAGACTGGCCCTGAGCTAACATCCATGCCCATCTTCCTCTACTTTATATGTGGAATGCCTACCACAGCATGGCTGGCCAGACAGTGCCATGTCCACACCCAGGATCCAAAGCGGCAAACCCCAGACCACCGAAGTGGAACATGCGCACCTAACCACTGTGCCACTGGGCCGGCCCCCCTAATGCCTTCTTACCCAAAATGTCCTCCCAGATCCATTATGAAACTGTTTAGTCCCCTTCATGGCAGTTTTTTTTTTGTTTGTACTTATTGTAATTTATAACAGTCATATTATGTTCTCCCCTAGAGGAGATTAAGTTCCTAGAAGATAATGACTTTTTTATTCATTTCATAAGCCACATCAAGGATGATTCATATGTTATTGGTACTCAATACATCTTTTTACAATCAGTAAAAAGAACGAATGAGCACAAGTTCCAATATAGATTCATCTTAAATCAAGAGGAAGCAACATGGAGCACTGAAAACCAATGAGTGTCCATATGCACAAGGAAAAAGTTATTATTCCCTCAGTTGTTTTTGATCTGATTTCAGTGGTCTATTTTTCAAAAGATGTTTTCGTATCCACGAATACATGCTAATGAAAGAATTTCCAAAAGAGGAACATGCAACTAACAGGAAGAATAAATGGAAGACCATTGTATTTCTTTTTCTTTTTTCATAAAAGTTGTTAGTCGCTCAAAATTAAATGCATATGTAACTTTATGCATCTGTGTACAAGAATACAACAATATGAAGTTAGAACAACAATGTGGCAGATCCAGCAGGTGCTTGAGAATTGTCCCAAGATGATTGCACACTACATGAAAATTAACTGTGGTATATCCACATAATGGAATAGTACTCAGGAATGAATGAAATGAACTCTTGATGTACAAAAAAAAAGAACTTTCAAAATAGTTATGTGAAAGGAAATAGGCCAGATAAACAACATAAACATACTGTGTGTTTTCATTTATATAAAATTTTAGAATATAAAAAACTGATTATTACTGACAGAAAGCAGATAAGTAGCTGCCTTGAGATGGGGCAAAGGGTTAGGGAGGGGCATGAGGAAGGTCCTACAAAGGGGCATTAGGAAATTTGAGGACTGACGGCTGTATTTATTATTTTGAGAATGATGATTTCACAACGATATACACGTTTCAAAACTTGTCAAATAATACACTTTAAATATGTGCAGTTTATTGTAAGTCAATTATACCTCTACAGAGCTTTGAAAAATACTTTGTCAGGGCATCTTCTTTTAGCTATAAATCTAATTTTCTTATCCTCTTCATAAGATTTACATCTTGGAAGAGTTGGTCTTTTCTTCCTGTATTTCTTTCCTCACCTTGTGTTCACCCCTCCGTCCATGCCAATCTGGCTTCCAACCCAAGCTTCTGTCAAAATTGTTCCCACTTAAGTAACCAATGGGCTCTAAATTATTCAATCCAATTTACTTTTTCCTTTCCCATCTCACTTGACTCCCCAAAAGCATTCAACATTGTGAACTACTTTCTTTTTTCTTCAAACAATTTTTGTTCTGCTACTAGAAAATCACTTTAAGCAGGTTTTCATTCACATTTTAGCTAAACTTATTCTCCAGGGCTGGCTTAGTCATTTTAACCTGTTCATTAAACATCAGTGTTTCTATGAATTAAACATAGCCCCTTCTTTTTTCTGTTCTTAATCTTCAACCCCCTTATTTCAATTAGCATTCCTATACTCTAAATTATTTCAAAATACTTGTTCATGACCTAAAGCTCTCCTCTGAATTCTAGTCCTGTACATTCATATGTCTATCGGATATAAAAAAATACCTGAAACTGTTTAATTATCTGTTTTTATCTCCTTTGTTCTCTACAATGTAGTCAGTGTGGCGTTTTAGAAATGCAAATCTCATTTGCCACCCACTCCTGAAAACACATCAATAGCTTCTCAGTGATCCCAGGTTAAAATTTAAATATTTAGCATGATCTAAAACATAATCTTGCCCTTCCCCACTTGTAGGCCATCTTGAATACCCTGCTCCTAATTCTTTGAAATCCAGATATACCGACCTTATTTAAATTACTTGAACATTGCTTTCTCTCAAATGAGGCTTTGATATGCTCTTCTCACTGGCTGGCTTTCACTCCAAGTCCTTGCTTTTCTTCTTTTTAAACTCTCTTCCTCAGATCTCAGCTCAAATGAATTTTCATTAGGAAAGACTTTCAATTTCCTGTTATCTGATATGGAAACAACCTGCTTCTCTTCCTCTTGGCACGTTTAACACATTTTGATTATAAGTTGATATATTTGCTTAGTGGCTATATACTTCACCAACCTGAAAACCCCATTGGGCCACAACCAGACCGATTTTGTTCATCACTGTCATGAATGCTGCCTGATACACAGACGGTAAATAAACAAATTAATATTGTGTGTGCTGTAGAAAGAATTATTACCATGACAGTTAACTCATTTAATGACTTATATAGTTATTATATATATATATATATATATATATATATATATATATATTCAATATTATAGTTTAAAAAGCACAGGCTTGGAACAGGAAGTTAGAGGATCAAATTTAGCCCCTACCACTTCTTAGATGTGTGACTTTGGATAATTTATTCAACTTTCTAGACCTAAATTTCCTTATTTCTATAATGGGTATAATTAATAATTATAATAATAATAAAATAAAAACCTCTCTTGAAGTTTTTATGTATGTTAAATTCAATGATCGATAAAAATTTCCAATAGAGAGCCTGGAAAACCACACAGCCAATACACTTTAAATATTGTTACCTCCATCAATACATTTTAGAGGGAAGTTGCAGGCAATCAGTTCTTGCATAAATTTCAGGAAAGAGTCAAATAAACAAAAATTGGTAATGTCTCCATATGACAGACTTTCAAAGACAATATTTAGCTCAAGAATTTGGATGCAGTACGCCCAGTTTAGGAAATGACCAGTCCATGTTATGACAGAATGCTTACAGAGTAGCCATTTGATTATTTTAAGCTCTACTTACTAGCATTTTCATTCTCCAAATATTTTTTCAATAATACTTAGATCAAGGGTGTGATTTTTTTCATTCTGGTTACAGTTATATGTAACTATTTAAATTTTTATGTCACATTATTCACCATCTAATAATTTCATTAGCTCCCAGTTTGACTGGCATGCTTTCAATGATTTAAGAGAAATATCATGAAATAATAAAGTCATAAATAATAATGTATAATAATTAATATTTAAAGTCATAAAAATAATGTGGATTAAATTCTTATCATTAATTGAAAAATTACTAAATAACTAGTTATGCACATTGTCAACCATTATTCATGGTATTTTGACAGATACAATCAGACACATTTATGAAACAAAATGTGGTCAATTTTTTCTTTTTCATGAAAAAGTACCAGGACTAAATTTCCTTGACCATGGAGTGAAAGCTATGTGAAATTTCAATTGCCAAAGGACTCCGAAGATATAACATAAAAATCATTACTAAGAAAAAACTACAAAGAAGTGGTTTAATATAAATATTAATTATAAAAACAATACTATAAGTTAAGAATATGATGACAAAAAAATGTATTTTTTCAATATATCTATTTTTTTCAACAAAAAGAATGTTTCATTCCATAGTCTAACAAAGCATCCTATTAAATACATGCTCATGAAAAGGTTAGTTATACACAATGGTGTTATATATCTTTCGTGTTTGTAATTCAAATAGTATAAGAAAAACCACAAAGTAATAATTTTAAATATATCTATAAGAGAATTTTAACTTCATTATAGTAAAATATAAATGCTAAATTTTTTATTGAAATCAACATGACATAGTATAATAAATTAGTAGCAAGGTAGATTAAAATGGCCACATATTTTTGCCCACATATCTCAAAAACAGATGGAGTCTATTTATCTTTCCCTGCAGTTCTTTCTTTCATATGTTTGGAAAGTTTCCTCTTGGAACTTACTCATCATACAGAAAGAATTCCAAGGCAGGTAGGCATGCCATGTGGAGGATGGTCAAGGTGCTCCCCTTGACAGCCTCAGCTAAGCGTCCAGCCAACAGACAACAGCCAGCACCCACCACCAGCCATGTTGAGTAAGCTATCTTAGATGTTCCAGTCCAGTTGAACCTCCAGATGATTACAGTCCCAGCTGGTACCACATGAAGCAGATGATCTGCCCAGCTGAGTCCACCATCTTAGTCTATTCAGGTTGCCACAGGAGATACCATAGACTGGGTGGCTTATAGACTACAGAAATTTCTTTCCCACAGTTGTAGAGTCCAGGAAGTCCAAGATCAAGGCAGTGGCAGATTCAGCATCTGGTGCCGGCTGCTTCCTGGTTCCTAGGAGGCCATCTTCTCACAGTATTCTCACATGGTGGAAGGAGAACCAGAGCTCTCTAGGGTCTCTCTTAAAAGGGCACTAATTCTTTCATGAGGGCTCCATCCTTATGACCGAAATACCTCCCAAAAGCCCCACCTCCTGACACCATCACAGTGGGCTTAGGTTTCAAAATGTGAATTTGGGGGAAACAAGAACATTCAGTCTATAGCAACAGTTAATCCACAAAATCAAGAGAAATAGCAAATCATACTGTTCTTTAGAACCACTAAGTTTAGAGATGGTTTGCTATGCAGAAGTAGAAACTGAAATAGAGGGTAAAGACTCAACTGTGATTTAAAATGAACAGCGACTCTAGACTCAGACTTCCTGCTTTTAGTCCTTGGATTGACAGTAGTTGTGTGACCTTGGTCAATTCACAGTTCACTCCATTTCTCTGAGTCTCAGTTTTAACAGAAATCACTTTGTGGGACTGTTGTGAGAAGTGAGGAGAAGAGTTCCTGTAAAAGCACTTACACAGTGACTACGACTTAGTTAAAAAGTTCAATAAATGTTAACTTTTGCTATGTTGTTGCTATTGATGTCAATATTAGCCTATATATCTATAGGTTATATGGATACCCAATACTATATATGAGGTTTCACTCTGCTGAGAACTTGTGGTATTGAATAGAGAATAGAGAAATAAAAAGCATAAAGTCAGAGAGAGCTTATATTCAATATACCTACTTCAAAGGAGACATATTTTAATAGGCTGTTATTTTAAATAATGGCAATATTGTTGAGCAGAAAGGTAATTTTGATATTGAGTAAATAAAGCTATGACTTATTTGTCTTAAATTATTATTTTAGACAAAGTACATTACCCTTTGCCTTTTTACCCAGAAATATTCAAATGGATGCCCTTATTATGATGTTATTATGAAACTTAAATACCTAAACTTATTTGACTATCTATAGTTTGGCATGATGATAGGATTAATGTTATTGCTTATCCAATAAAAATAACTGATTTGGCTATTTAGCATAAAACTGAAGTTATCTCATCCCAGAAACATGGCATACACATGTCTCGACAATATTTCATTACATGCCCCATTTCGTTCTTCATTTATCTGATTAAATTTTAGTTTCTGACAAGAACTCTCATTTACATTGGGCATTCAGAAAATCCTTTTCTCTTTTATTTATATTTTTAAAATTTCCCAGTGGTATTCTCTAATTAGCTCTAAATTTTGACTTCACATTTAGAATGGCTTTTCTTTGTCCTTAAGAGAAAATTAACATTGGATTGATACTAATAACTAGTATCTATTTGTGTTACCCAAACAACAAGTATTTTTATCTTTATGTTTGACCAACTGCACATTGCAAACCACTAATTTCGCTTGCAAAGAGTCTAACTCTTAATTTCCTCTGCATTTACCCTTTCCAGCTCAGCAGGACATGTCTCTTCTCTGAAGCCTCCATTACAGAAACTTCATTTATCAAATAGAGAAGGGCTGTCATTCTGATACATGGGTATGAAAAACTCTGCTACTGCTCCCCACTGATCTGTCCACCAAATCCCATGGACGTTTCCCTTCAGATTTATCCCTTAGATCAGAGTTCCCATGTGCTTGACTAGTTTCTATAGGTTCACGATATTAACATAAATCTAGACTGGTTCCAACAGATCAGAGAAGGAATGCAAAAGAGAAGTAAATTAGGGAAAATCATATTTCTAAAGGGAATATAATTTTATTTACAAAGTGGACTAAAGAGAATACAGAGATATTAAAATCATTGTGCAGTCCTGAGAGTCTCCATTTTATTGAGTGCAGATTTAAGAGAGCTACTCAAGCTCAGCCAGCTCAGTTTGTTCACTTTATTCTCTTCCTCGGAGTTGTCTTACTCAGAAGTGTCTCGATCAATATGGAAGCTGCATTTAAATTGTTATTCTCTCTAATTATCTGAGTCAATAGAAAAAAATGACAGTGAAAATCAAAGAACTTGCCCAATATTTTTCAATGTCTAAACAGGAAATCCTGATAGAGCCAGAAGTATGAAGAGAAAACCTACTTTAATAAGAAGGATATAGGGATAAGCTAATTGGCCAATGTCAGCTAGCAAATTAACAACTAGTGAACAAAATAAAATTCATGCTTTTAGATTTTCTATCACTAGACTTGTGTTTAAGGCTTTTAATAGCACTAATTTTTAAAAAATCTTAATTGGCATAATACGGGTAATATTGTTTTGACAGTATTATGAGGCTCCTAGAGCAAGAGAAGCTTCTTTAGTTGTCCAGGCTGTGATAGAAGCAGAACACACACTTAGCCCTTGTTACCTAGTGGTAATTCCACAGTGGATATCTGTACCAAAATACATACTATAGATGCAAGAAAGAATCATGATAAACGTAACTTAGATGTTAGAGCAAAGCCACATGCCTATCACAAATAAATAGTTCTGATTTAATTATCAGTTCTTGGCTTCCTTGTTTAGTAGAGACAACCAGAAACTATGTGAGCTAAGCTGCTCAGCACAATTAGGTGTCATTCAATTCACCTACCACACAGATAGGCATGACCGTCAACAGTCCAACACCAAGTGGAAGTACGTACGGAACAGATCCCAAGCACATTCTGCAGGCATAGCTAAGGTGCATAAGGAGCTGGTTCAGACTCTCAGTTCCATCTATTCTTGCTACACTGCCATCTCTCCCTCAAATCACAACTATGGCGCCCTGAGTCCCCAAATTCAAACTCGGCATATAGATGGCACCACATGCTGGTATTATCCAGATCTAAACTGCCACAGCAGCATCACCATATTCAGGTAACTCTACGGGACAGTACATAAAGAAATGCTCCCTTTGGGCAGAATTTCAAGCAATACTCTTGGTTGGCCATTTCACCTGAAGAAGAGATGGCCAGAGATAGAGATTTAAGGGGTAGATAGTTCTCCCCTGTCTTTGGCAGATAGAGAACGGAGTCTTGGCCCGTGAATGATCACTCAGATTCTCCTGGTTTAGGCTCTGAAATTTGAAGTCTGAGAAATGTATACAAAGATAGAGAGTCAAATTAGAGATTATGTCAACTGTGGTGGAGTCAAGTGTCCGGGGGCAGAAGCAGCAGCGAGTTGATCAAAAATAGAACCAGTGGTGATGTTCCAACCAGGCAATTTCTCTGGGTGGTCCTGCTGACATCGATCCTTGTTGACGTCTAGTTCTACAGCACACTCCAAGATTCCACAATTTAGCAGATATTTTTCTAAAAAGTTGCAATCTTATTCAATTAACCATGGTTACTTTGTTTTTTGAAATTAAGAAATCTGACAAATGCGATGTCATCTGTCTCTGCATATAAAGATAATTTAAAATTTTTTATTCATCAAAAAATATGCTTTGAGTTTAATTCTAGGTCTATCTGAAAAAGAAAAATACCTTTGCTTCCAACATATGAACACATCTATAGAGATTTGTGTTTTAGAATTAGACTGACATTTTGGGGTTGTGTTTTACAGATAAGACAGCCATAGTTAACAACAAATTTCCATAAATTACAGTGTGCTAAAATGTTATTTGAATGATTTTACTAAAAATTTAATATGAAAAAAACTGATATGCGATTAGAAAATTTCTGAAGTGCTGAAGAACATTATATACTAATTAGTATTTGGTAGTTGAGATCGTTTTATTGTTTTAAAGGGAAATATGAAGATTTTTCAGAACATTATTGCAGTTGAAATAAAATGGAAATTAAAATTTAACCCACGCATTTTAATTGGTTTTAATATGAGAACTAGTCTAAGTATACTAATGTGGCAGGACTGTGAAATAATCAGCAAGCAATAAAATAAATTTAAAAATTGCATAATTGGAAAGCATCAATAAATAACATTTACTTTGTTTTGAATAATCTATGAACTATAATTACTGCTACTGTTTATTTGAGTCTGGCTCAAAACATAAATCACCTTAAGGCCAAGTAAGCGGCTGTGTTCGTCTTTTGGTCTTTTGTTTCTTTAAAAAATATTTGCAGGGGCCAGGATTTTTACTTTACTGTAAAGTTGGAAGAAGATCCTGCTGAACTCAGGAATAAAAAACTTAATTTAAAACTTAATGGCATCATTTACCATATGATTTATTATAATTAAGCATGTTAAGTGGGCCAAGGCTCCAATGTCTGTGTTAGGAATAGTCGAATATGAATACTGAAGAAATTGTTCCTCATTGAGCCAATAAAGAAAGTATCATCAAAGGGAGCCAGTGACTGAAAGGAACTGTAGTCACTACAAATGTCAACGAAGCCAGAAATAGTCCTTTAAAAATCAGCTATGCTGCCACTGAATGCAGAAAGGGCAAAGCTTGTGAGTCAATGACATCATCAAAGTAACAGTTGAATGGGCTACTAATCAATTAATAAGACAAACTAGAATATTCCAGCATTTGAGTTCACTTGGATATATTCAATTTAAAAGGCCACATTCTGTGTATAAACAGATAGAACATTTATATTACTAAAAATTGTTTTTCTAGCTTTTTTAAAGAGAAAATAAAAGTGATCTAGTGCCATAGTCTGAACCTCACACTGTACTTAAACATGATGGGGGGAAGCATTAGAAATAAGAACATTCTTCTTTTCCAACCTCTGGACACACGCTTAATCGGAATAATGTAACTGATGGATGTCCTCCACAAAAATATGTAGAGGTGATGGACTACGCCCAAGTTGCTCATAAGGCACTTAATAAATGAGAGCGAGAGAGAAACAGAGACAGAATAATCAAGTATTTTAGAAGGAGTAAGCTGTAGGTTTTTCCAGGTAGAGAGACATAAAAATGTCAGAATTATTTTAAACCATTTGATACATAAATATGTAATAATGTCTTGGTATCTTGAAAGAGATAATGCAACTTGCAAATACTCTTAGGTCAGAATTTATGTATGTACTAATTTTATCTCATTCAGAATCTAAATTAAAACGAGCCTTGACTCTGATTACATACTGATGCAAATTAGTTTGCCAAATTTATGATAAAACATACGCTTTGATAAAGTTAATTCGTATATCAGGACCCACAAAATGGAGGCTGCCTTAGTGGCCATGTCACAAATCTAAACTTAAGTCAGCCTGCATTTACGGGAAACATCAGTCAAGGAAACCTAACACCACCAATCCCAATCCTCCAACTCAGCTTTAGCTTGCTTACCTTACCCTAGAAAACAGGACCTGCTAGCCTTATAAGGAAACCCCTGCCCTCCTAGCTAATCATACCCGATTTGTGAGTTGCCTCTTGCAATGCTCTATGAAACTTGCTCTTGCCCCAGATCCTTCAGATAGAGTGCTCCACTGCTGGTGAAGCACTGGACTCCCCCAATCCATGGATTGTTTCCCCCTGAATAAAGGACACCAACTCATTACTAAATTGTTTTAGCTTCGTCATTTGACAGTTTATACCAATCCACAAGCACATGTTGATATTACCTAACACACCACTTCAATGGGTATTGTGTGAAATATTCAATTCACAATTAAAATCATAAGGAAACAGTTTTTTACAATCTCTCCCAAATATCCATTAAAATATTTTATGAAAAAAGAAAAATACATGACTTACTCCCTTTTGAAAATAAGACTATTGCCACTATATGAGTAGTTTCCCTTAATTATAACGTCTAAGGATTTCATTCAGAAAAAAATATCCAATCCCTATTTTACGTCTAAAATGGATCAGCTTCATAAACACAGAGAAGGAAAAAAAGATGCTTTATCCTTCCTTCACTGCCTGCATACAAACCAGAAACCCTCAAACTGTAGCAACCATACTCTAAAAGCTGGCGGTGTTCCATTCTTATAGATTGTCAGTTTTTGAGGAAAATACTGCCAACTCTTACAAATGAACCTGAATTTTGTACGTCATGAAGATATAACCTCTCTGAGATTTAAAATATTTTAAATAAAAACACGATTTGAAAATTGGCCGTGTATTATTTTCTTATGCTGCTGTAACAAATTACCATGATTTAATGTCTTCAAACAACACAAATTTAATATCCGACAGCTCTAGAGGTCAGAAGTCTAGCATGTCTCACTGGACTGAAGTCAACGTGTTGGCAGGACTGTGTTCCTTTATGGAGGTGTAGGAGAGGAAGACATTTCCTCTACCCACTCTAGGTCCTTCTGGCCAGACTACAAATTAAATTGACATGAGACAGAATAACAGGAGAAAATCCAACAAAGCCTCATAACATGTTTATGTAGGAGAGGAAGACATTTCCTCTTCCCAAATGTGGGTTCATCTGGCCGGAGAACGAATTAAATTCACATGAGACAGAATAGCAAGAGAAAATTAAACAAAGCTTTATGAGGAACCATGGCCCAGGGACTTTCTTCCCAAAGGAAGAAAGGGCACCAAAGAAGTGGGGTGCACAGAGTGGTTATATACCCCCAAACAGGGTGTTTCACCTGTGATTGAAATGTCCCTCCCACAATAGTCACAAGATTGCCCTGTTGGCACATTGCTTGATGGACACAGCAGGTAATGGTCTGCTATCTCGGTGGGCGTAGCAGGAGGCAAGTCAATTGTCTGGAGCTGGGCGGTCACAGGTGAGCTCAGCAATCAGTTCCTAGCTTAAGGAAAGATGCTTAATCCTTAAAGAAATGCCAACATTGGGAGGGGGAGGGAAGTTAGTTACAGGAGGTTACCAGACTAGCACAATAAAATGCAGATTTAAGTCCTTGCCTTTGGTATTGATTAAGAGTTTCTAGAGAGAAGGTCATCGCCTTTCTTCTTCCTGGTACAGAGAGGGAGGCACCTTTTACAGATAGAGATTTACCTTACAAATGTAAATGTGTCCTAACAAAGGGCAAGTTCCACTCCTCAGAGCCTCCTTTCCTGTCCCAGTTTATCAAAAGTAATCAGCCTCAAATAATCCTGATGCCAAAGAGACATACCTTGAGGTGGCCAATTCCAGGTCCCCACATTTACATAGGAGAGACTCAGGAAAACTGGGCAACTCACCAAAATGGTGGAAGATCTCACCTTAAATACCATCCTCAGCTAAAGAAAAGAAGGATGCTGGGGGTGGCGGAGTCAGTTATGGGAGATTACCAGAAAAGTACAGTAAACAAGAGTAAGGTTATCATGCAGATTGAAGTCCTTGCCTTCCACATTGATAAGCATTTTTAGAGATAAGATCATCCCACCTTCTTCCTGGTACAGAGAAGGAGATATCTTTACAGATGGAGATTTCCTTTACAAACGTAAACGTTTCTTAACCAAGGGTAACTTCTACTTTTCAGAGTTTCTCTCATGTCTGCAGTTTTTAAATGTACCAGTCCAAAATAATCCTCATGCCAAAGAGTCATGTCTTCTTGTGGTCAATTCCAATCCCCTAGAGAGGCTCTAAGGGGAGTAGCCATTTCTTGCCTTTTCCGGCTTCTAGAGATGGCCTACATTCTTTACCTATAAAGTCAGCACTGGTGCATTGAGTACTTGCTTCACATCACTCTAAACTTGCTTCCTTCATCATCTTCTTTTCTGACTCTTCTGCCTCCCAACTCCACATTTTAAAAACCTTGTGATACCATAGGACCCCTCAGTATAATCAGGAGAATCGTATTTTAAGGACAACTGATGAGCAACCTTAATTACACCTGTACTCTTTTTTTTTTTTTTTTGAGTAAGACTAGCCCTAAGCTAACATTTGTTGCCAATCCTCCTCTTTTTGCTGAGGAAGACCGTCCCTGAGCTAACATCTGTGCCCATCTTTCTCTACTTTATATGTGGGACACCTACCACAGCATGGCGTGCCAAGTGGTGCCATGTCCGCACCTGGGATCCAAATCGGCAAATCCCGGGCCACCAAAGCAGAACGTGCACACTTAACCACTGAGCCACTGGGCCAGCCCCCAACCTGTACTCTTAATTTCCCTTTGCTATGTAACCTAACATATTCAGAGATTCTAGAGATTTAAACATGGACATCTTTGGGTTGGGGGTGCATTATTCTGCCTACAACCAGGAGCATAACATTGCTTCCTAGAAAATATTAAAAATTATATAATGGACTTTGACGGAAATGCGGAGAGGAGTTATTTCTGCAGATAATATTTTCCATATACTCCAACAGTGTGTTGTAAAAGTAGTACCATTGGGATACAAGTAATCCATCTCAGGCCAGCAAAGCCACGTAGGGGAGGAAGACATTTCCTCTTCCGTCTCTGGGTTCGTCTGGCTGGAGAACTAATTAAATTCACATGAGACAGAATAGCAAGAGAAAATTAAACAAAGCTTTATGAGGAGCATGGCCCAGGGCCTTTCTTCCCGAAGGAAGAAAGGGCATGGAAGAAGTGGGGAGCACAGAGTGGTTATATACCCCCAAACAAGATATTTCACATATGATGGAAATGTCCCTCCCACAATAGTCACAAGATTGCCCTGTCAGCACAGGGCTTGATAGACACAGCAGGTAGTGGGTCTGCTATCTCAGAGGGCGTAACAGAGGCAAGTCTATTGTCTGGAGCTGGGTGGTCACAGGTGAGCCCAGCAATCAGTTCCTAGCCTAAGGAAAGATGCTTAATCCTTAAAGAAATGCCAACTTTGGGAGGGAGAGGGAAGTCAGTTACAGGAGGTTACCAGACAAGCACAATAAACAAATACAGATTTAAGTCCTTGCCTTCCCCATTGATTAAGAGTTTCTAGAGACAAGGTCATCTCCCCTTCTTCCTGGTAGAGAGGGAGATATCTTTACAGATGGAGAGTTCCTTTACAGTGTAAATGTCTCTTACAAACGGTAAGTAAATTCTACTTTTCAGTTGCTTTCCTGTCTGCAAAGTAACTAGCCTCAAATAATCCTGATGCCAAAGAGACATATCTTGGGGTGGCCAAATCCAGGTCCCCACAGTCACAATACATATGTCAAACAAACACTGAAACAAAGCCATAAATAAGACTTCCATCACTATGGCACACCAAGATAATTTGAAAAGCTCTCCCCCAATCCAAATGCAAATAGATAGATATTCTGGATAAAATTTAATATGAAAATGTCTTAAAATTCATGGTTGAATTTGGAAAGAAAAGAAAAGACTAAAAAAGAGCCAAAAAAAAATCCCAAAACAAATAAAAGACAAACAAATAAAAGAAAGAAATTAGCAAAGGCCAGAAGTAGGGAGGAAATTCAAAGCCTCTTTGGTGAGAAGGAGCTGACATCTTGGTAGCTCCTGAAGATCTGAGTTCAGCTACAGGCCTCAGAAGATACTGAATTCTGGTTCAACGTGCTCACAGCTAGTAAGTGACAGAGTTAGAACTTGAATCCCGGCACTCTGGCCAGAATGTGTTTCAACCACCACACAATCCTGCCTAGTCCTTATTTTCTGTTGTATTCACAACACAAAGCCCCATTGCTGGCATGAGACTCAATAAAC
The DNA here is from genome assembly GCF_041296265.1 of Equus caballus. Classification (NCBI taxonomy): domain Eukaryota; kingdom Metazoa; phylum Chordata; class Mammalia; order Perissodactyla; family Equidae; genus Equus; species Equus caballus. Next base: position 103,017,013 of record NC_091685.1, on the reverse strand, counting down.
ACAGGAGGCCCTACCTTAAACAGGTAGGACGCTGCGAACTGAATCCAAGAGATTTACAAAAGGCCCCAAAATGATGTTCTCCTTATTAAAAAGAAAAAAAATGGTAGGGGAAAAACCTACTTTAATACCCTCTCTTGACTTTTATTTAGGCAAGTCGGCATTTACAAAGTATCTGAGAGAAGGTGACACAAGTCTTGACCCCTGCACAGGCATGAAGTCTGCATTTTAAATCCATTTTTGAAGCTGAAACATCAAGCCATGAAATTAATATAAAACGAGTCCAGGAAAGGTGAGAGACCAAGGACTTTGGCAAAAAATAAATACAGTGTTTTATTACAGTTCTTACTATCCAATGAACAAATGACTATCAAAAATAAAACAGCCAAATAAAAAGCATACAGAGAGAATATCGATATTTACTTAAGAAAATGAATCACTATGAGAGAGAGTCATTAGACATAGCCATCAGGTTATTCAGGAATCCCATAACTATAAATAATCAAAAATATGAGACTTTATAATAAGTATGTTTTAAGTGATTAGAGGGTAAGGAATGGACATTTTATTTAAGGAAGGACACCATGAAAAACAGAGTCATTTTAAAAAGAACAAATATAATTTCCAAAAGCAAAAAAATCGATTTTGTGTAGAAAATAAAACTTAACAGATAAGTAAAATAATAAATCTAACTTTTTTGAAGAAAAAATTACACACCTGGAAGTTCCAAATGATATAATTGCCCAGAACGAATTATAGAAGATAATACAGCATTGAGAAGACAAAGATTTAACTTTAGGGCCCACCAAGGAAGAATTCCCAGGGAACACTCAAGATTTGTTGAAATCCCTGGCTAGCTGCACCCAAAGAGAATGAGTGAACAAAGATTAAGGAGTCCTTAGAAAAACTCCAACTTTGCCTCAAGCCAGTTCACTCCCTGATTAGTTCAAGACAATATTTCTTAAAGTGTAGTCTACATGGGTGGAAAATTTTTTCATAGTAATACTAAGGCATTATTTACCTTTTTCATTTTGTTGGCATTTGCACCAACAGTGCTAAGGCAATGATGGTTAAAAGTGTTGGCGCCTTATCACAAATTAATGTACCAGAATTCATTATATTGTAGTCACTGTTTTCTTCACAGCTTGCACACACAATTAAAATGCAATCATGATTTTTCAAATGCCATTTTCACTTACTTTTATTACTTCCTGACCCTTCAAAATACATTTCTTTGTGATAACATAACTATTTGTAAAGCAGATCTGCCCTCTTCTAAAATATATTAACTCAAGAAAAAAGTTATGTGAATTTTCTTTTAGTTACAAGCTGAAATAGCCTCTTTTTTCATGGAATATCATTTTCAATGGAATCTCATTTTCAATGGAATCAAAAAGAGGAGAGCAGAGATGCAATGAGGCAGAAGTAACATTTGAAGGAATAATGACCAAAACTTTCCAAAACAAATGTAAAAAAGCACATAGCACTGGAAAGGTAATATGGGGAAAATAAAATAATTTAAAAATGCAGTTAATCCAAAAGAAAGCAAGAAAGAAATTGAAAAGGAACACAAAAGTGGAATAAATAAAAACACATAGTAAGGTTATAAATATACACCTAACTATATCACTTCTTACATTTAATATAAAGGGAATAAATAATCTAATTAAATAGTATTTTCAAACTGGAATAAAAAAATCCCATATATCGGCTGCTTTTAAGAAACATGACTTACAATTAAGGACATGGAAAAACTGAAGGTAGCATGATGTAAAATATAAAAACCACACATACAACCACAAAAAGAAGCTAGTTTACTACAATATAAAAAAATAGAAACTTTAGTATTAAAGTCATTATTAAATGCAAAGAGAATCATATCATAATGGCAATATGGTCAGTCCACAAGAAGATATAATTCTAAAACTATAAGCACCTTATAACATAACTTTAAAAATTTTAAATCAATAATTGACAGCAATCAAAGGAGAAGTAAATTACATTCAAAATACTGACATGACAAATACCACTGACATCAATAGAAAGCTAAACCCTACTCTGACAGACTTTATTCTTTCCAAGTGCACACAGAACAATTACTGAAATTGATGATTTCCTTGGTTACATACAAGGTTCAACATGTTTTAAAAGATTAAAATCATTTAGAGTATATTCTCTGACCACAGTGAAATTAAGCCAGAAACCAGTAACAAAACACTAACTAGAAAATCTCCAACTGTTTCGAAATTAAGCAAAAATACTTCTAAATAATACGTAGGTCAAATAAGAAATTTCTATAAAAATTGAAAAGTATTTTCAATTGAAAGCTAATTAAGACATAACATTTCAAACTTTGTGAATGCAGCTAACACAGCACTTGAAGGACTACCTTGAGGCTTAAACACACATATTACAAAAGAAGGAAAGTTGAAAATAAATGATCTATGCTTCCATCTCAAGATGACAGAAAGGAGCAGTAAATCTTACCAAAGAAAACAGAAAGGAGGAACTAATAAACATAAGAGCAAAATCAATGAAATAGAAAATGTGTCCAACAGAGAAAATTCAACCAAGCTGAAAGATGTTTTATTTAAAAATATGAATTTTTAATAATTTCCTTAATAGGACTAATCCAGAAAATAGAAAAAAAAATACCAACATCGTGAATTAAAAAGGAGAACACACTACAGAACTCGTTAACATTAAACAGGAGAATATTGTGAACAAGCTTTCACTAATAAATATGAAAATATAAATGAAATATGGTCATATGCCTTGTAAAACACAACTCAGAAAAAAAATTTGAACACTCTTACATGATTAAAGAAATGGAATCTCTTTTTAAAAACTTTCACAGATAAAACTCCATGTGTAAAAAGCTCCACTGGTAAACTAATTCAAGTATTTAGGAAAGAAATAGTATCAGTTTTATATAGACTCTTCCAGAAAATAATAATAACATAAGAAAAGATTAATATGCCACAAATAAGTAGGTTCTTTTCCAGGAGTGTTAAGTTTATCATCTGAAAAGTAATATAATTCATTGCATTAAAATAAAAAATATTATCTCAACAGATTTTTTAAAGGATTTGATAATATGCAAAATCACTCATCATTTAAAAAAGAACTTTCGCAACTAGGAAAATCGTGGACTTCCTAAATATATTAAAAACATATTCACTAAGTCACAAAAACAAATATTATACTTAATCATGAATTATCAGAAGATTCACTCCTGAGGTCAGAAGTGATACAGAGATACCCACTATGCAAATTCTACTCACCATTATACAGGAAGTGGGAGGCAATTATAATTGGGCAAGAAACGCCTTTAAGATGGCAGTTAAGGGAACTGGAAATTTTAAAAATATATATTTATTAAGCTTTCATTATACCCAGGTGCCACGATAGATTGTAGAATATCTAAAATTATCTACATAATATTAAAATTAATAAGGAATTAAGCCAGATTTCTGGATACAAAATCAACATGTTACAACCCAAATGCATTTCTATGACCACAAACAATAACATAAACATGAACATTTAAAATACTATTTGATTTTCAGTAGCATAAAAATTCAAGTACCTAAAACTAAATCCAATGCAAGATGTGCAAACTGGTACACTAAAAACTTCATGACATTAATGATAGGTCTCTGTGGAAAATTTCTTAAATAGAGGAATATAGCATATTCATGAATAGAAGGATGACTATTTCAATAATATAAATTTCCTAAATTCATTCATAGATCTAATACTATGCCAATCAGGCTCCAAGTGGTAGCTTTATGTTTACTTCTGTGTGTATATGAAGAAACTGACAAGCTGTTTCTGAAATGCATATGGGAATGTAAAGGGTGAAGAACCGTAAAGCCAACCTCAAGGAAGAAATCTAGATGATCTATATCACCAGATATCAAGACTTGTACTAACTTTATAACTAAGAAAGTGTTAACAGAGTCTAGACACAGACAGATGTATCTAAATTCACATTTTAATAAAGCAACAGTACAGTATATTGGGAAAGAATGATTATTCTATAAAGGGTCTAAGTCACTTGGGACATGTACATTAAAAAAATGAATCTGAACCTCTAACTCACATCATAAACAAAAATCAATTGTAGAGGCACTATAGCTCTAAACATGGAAGGTAAAACAATGCTTTTAAAGGAAAACATGGGAGACTAGCCTTATGATTTTGGGTAATCAAAGATTTCTTTAAAAAGCTAAAAAAAAATAATAAAGAAAAAAGTAGTACCTTGGACTATATTAAAATTTACTTGGTCAAAATGCACTATTACGAATGAAAAAAATTTAATATTTACATATTAAATTAATATATTTGTATTATATCTTAATTATTTAGTGTATAATGTATATCATATATATGCACATGCAACAAAAATATAAATGGAATAAATAAAAACACACTCTTAACAATTCCATATGATAAAGGTAGAAAACAAAAGGGAAAAAAAGAAAGACTTGAATAGGCTCTTCAAAAGAGAAATAGTCAAAAGGCAAATAAACACATGAAAAGTGCTCAAATTCATTAGTCATTAGAGAAATGCAAAGTAAAATAGGATACAACACCACTATATACCCGCCAAAATGTTAAAATGAAAAAGAAAGACAATTTCCAGTGTTGGCAAGTGTATGAATAAATTTGAATTCTCATATGCTGTTACTTTAAATTTGTAATATTTACAAAATCGCTATCAGTTCTATATCTTAACACATACATACCCTATGATCCAACTATTACCATCCTTTCTATATGTCTACAGAAATGTAAAAATATGTTTGCCAAAAGATATGCAACACTTATTCATAGCAGTAGTATATAATATAAATATGGAAAATAACACAAATATACATCAATATGACAATAAACAGTGATACTTGTGCAATAGCTTACTATACTGCAAGGAAAACAAATTATTACATCTTCATGCTACAAAATAGGTACATCGCACAATGTTGAGGGAAAGAATCAAGACACAAAAGAGACAGGCTGTGTTATATCATATAGATATGAAATGTAAAAAATAAAAGGGGGGGCCAGCAGCAGTACTAATCTATGGTGCAAGAAGTCAGGATAAAGATTACCCTTCAAGTTGATGGGTACTACAAAAGCAGAAACATAATGTGGAATATTTCTGGAATGCTGGTAACATTCTGCTTCTACATCTGGTGATACTTACAATTGTGTAGTTACTTTGCAAAATTTCACAGAGATCTACCTTTAAAATTAATGTACTTTTTTTCTACGTATGTTACAATTCAACAAGCATTTACACAAAATAAATAAAAGATAAAATACAAATTATAATCAATAAATATCCAAATTTAAAATCTATATTATTTTAATAAATATATTTTATTTATTTAGAACTTTCATTATTAATTTTCGTAAAATAAAGCTATTTGCAACTGTAATGTTCAATGGCCACTTACTTGTTAATGAAAAAAGCTAACATGTTTTATGCGTGAATATAGACCACATATGTAGAACTTCAAGATAATTTGAATTGTATAGAGTTGCAAAATGTTTCTCTCCTGCTTTATAGAGGAAAGAAGGATTTTCCAAGTTAGTAAAGGCGTCTTCCTCTGCTCTTCTGCTGTTCAAATCCTCCTTGTGCTCCAAAGTCCATTTCCAACATTGGGAGCAGCCCAAACTATAAATTTCATAACTATGAATGCAGTCACCATTTTGCTTTAAAACATATGGCAAGAGACGTGGAATGTGTTTTTCTGGAGGCTGAAAGGTGTGGGAATTGCAGGTTTATTAGTATTATAGCTTGGAATGTGCCAGCAATAGGGGTTGAATTTGCACACAGATGTGTTAGTGGTGCTGGAGTCTGTACATGCAGACTTCTAAAAATTAACTGTTAAATTTTCAGTAATTATGTGAGCGAATTTCTAAACACACACATTATTAAGAATTTTATAAACTTATATTTAAAAAAATTATATTAAATGTAAAAGAAAAAAATATTCTAAATGAATCACTAATTATTTTAATGCATTTTACTATTTTCTATGCTTATGAGGTTTTTTATATCTATCTTATCTGTATGGTGGAGCTACTATATAATGTGTACTACTGTGCCTCTCTTCCACATAGAGATAAAACAGCCCTGTTGGGAGTATTTACATGACACACACAAAAATTAGGCAAATACTATAAATCAGGTATTTATTATTTTGTTGGCTGTCTAAATTTAAGAAAGTGAAAGAGAAAATATTAACAATGTACACTGAGCTTAAAGGTGTGTCTTGTCTGCAGCCATTACATTGTGAATAGAACAAAAATTGAATAAATCTTATTCAGTTGTTGTAAATCTATTATCCACTTCAGCAAAGAGTTGCTTGTAACACTGATAAACAAATGAAGCTCCAATATACATCTTCATTATTTCACTTTGTCATCCTCATTAATGTAAATAAAAAGTATCAACCAACATTCATGTGAGGACTACACTTCTTAGTCAATACACTCAAAAGTAGGCTACATACACAAGAGTAAAGCAAAGATCAATGCAAACATTCTGAGGCAAACAACTGGCTATACATAACTTACAATAAATAGTATTGAATATTTTATTATTATTTGTAAGTCATGTGCTATATAACCTTTATATCAATAAATCTTATTATAACATATATATGTGTGTGTGTGTATGCATATACACACACACTTTTTTGAGTCTGTTGTTAAATATTTACCAGCATAACAATAAGAGAGATCCAAGTGTTATTTAATAAATTCACATTTTTTGTGTGATTGTGATGCACAGAATCTTCCAAAGGGCAGGGCCCAGAGGAAGGTTCCATCTCACCACTGTCTAAGATTGGTACCATCAGGGAGGTTGAGTAACTCTCCCTAGGCCCATAGCTTGTTAATGGCATAGAAGCCTTACAGCCAGAAAGTCTAATACTAGAAGTCATGCTTTTTTCACTCTACAATCTCATGAGAGCATAAGATGTATCCCAGGAAAGCACAAATTTTTTTACTGTAGGAAATAGAAGCAGGAAAGACATTTTAGAAAATTAAGCAACCATTTAAGGTAAATAAAAAATTGGAGGAATAGAAGTGAAATAACTTTATAATGTTTAACTATTAAAACCTATAGCAAACATCTTATTAATTATTGATATTTAGAAGCATTCTATTTTAAATAAGGCATAAGACAAGGGAGGCCACTATCACCCTTAATAATCAACATTTTCCTGGAAATCTTAGCTAAGGCAATATGATGACAAGTAAACATGATTAGTTTAAGGATTGGAATGTAACTAACAATTTTATTGCAATTAGCCACATACAGTATTATTGTTTAATTAGAAAATCCAAAATATTAAACCAATGGTAGAAACACTAAGAAGGTGATCAAAGTTCTTAGGGAGGCAATATTAGATATTGGTGAAGATTCTAACTCTGGAGACAAATGACATGGATTCAAATATCAGCTTTTTCTCTTATAACTTAGCACATATTAGTAAGCTCTCTGTATCTCAGTTTCCCAGTTAGTATAATGAATATAGCAGTCTCTACTCATAGAGATATATAACAAGTTGATATATAAATGGAACATTGAGAACATTTATCATATAACTGGCTGTTGTTGTTGTTAGCATATTAAAAGTGCATAATATGCATGCCTCTGTTCATTGCACCATTATTCCAACAGCCAAAATACAGAAACAATCTAAGTGTCCATTGATGGATGAATGAATCAAGAAGATGTGGTATATATGTATATATATGTGTATATATATATACACCACACACACACACACACACACATATATATAATGGAATATCACTCAGTCATAAAAAGGAATAAAATCTTGCCATTTGCAGTGACATGAATGGACCTTGAAGGTATTATGCTAAGTGAAATAAGTCAGAGGGAGAAAGTCAAATACCATATGATTTCACTCATATGTAGAATGTAAAAAAACAAAACAAAGGAACAAACATAGATACAGAGAACAGATTAGTGATTACCAGAGGAAAAGGGAGTTGAGGGGGAGGTTGAAAAGGGTGAAGGGGGTCAACTGTATGCTAATGGACTGAAACTAGATTTGTGGTGGTGTATCACTTTGTAGTGCATACAGATATTGAATTATAAAGCTGTACATCTAAAACTTATACAATAAAAAAGTGCATAATAGTATCCAAAAGTTGAAACAAATAACATTGAGTTGGAGAGACTAAATACCATAAGAACATCAATTTTATACAAATTAATCTATAAATTGGTTGCAGTCCTACTCCAAATTCCAAAAGTGATTTTCAAAGCTTACAACTGAAATATAAACCCATGTGGAATAACGAAGGGCAGTGCATAACCAAGACAAAGTCATTAATTAAAAGACAGAGATTGTGAGAGTGATCCACATATATCTTGTCTTCAAAAATCTACTTTAAATATAAAGACTCATATGAATTAAAAGTAAATTAGATGGAGAAATATATGCTAAGCTAACACTAATCAAAAGAAAGCAGGAGTAGTGATATTAATTTTAGACCAAAAAGTAAGGAAAGTTAACAAAAAAAAGAAGGTCATTGCATAATGATAAAGGGGCCAATTCTCCAAAAATACTTAAATCTTAATGTGTCTGGGCCTAGCAACAAAGTGTCAAACTACATGAGGCAAAAGCCAATAGAAGTGCCAGGAAAAATAGATAAATCCATTATCAGAGTTGGAGACTTCAACACCCCTCTATCAGAAATGGACAGATTGGTAGACAGGAAATCAGTAAGCATATAGTTGAACTCAACAACGCCATCAATCAACTGGATAGAATTAACTTCTGTAGAATACTACATCCAGAAACAGCAGAATATGCTTTTCTCAAGCTAACATAGAACATTCATCAAGATAGACCACATTTTGGGACACAGAACACAACTTAACAAATTTAAAAGAATAGAAATCATACAATGTATGCTCTCAGACCATCATGGAATTAAACTGGTAACCAATAACAGAAAGATAACTGGAAAATTCCAAAATACATAAGGATTAAATAACACACATCTAAATAACACATTGGTCAAGGAAGAAATCTCAAGAGAAACTGAAAAATATGTTGAAGTAAATGAAATAAAAACACAACTTATTAAAATTTGTGGGATGCAGTGAAAGCAGCGCTTAGAGGGAAATTTATAGCATTCAATCTATATGTTACAAAAGAAGCAAAACCTAAAATCAGTAACCTAAGTTTCTACCTAAGGAAAATAGAAAAAGAAGGGAAAGTGAAACTCAAAGCAAACAGAAGAAAAGAAGTAAGAATTGTAGCAGAAATCAATGAAATTGAAAAGAGAAAATCAACAGAGAAAATCAATGAAACTAAAAGTTAGTTCTTTGAAAATATCAATAACACCAATAATACTCTAGTCAGGCTAATGAAGAAAAAAAGGGAAAGGACACAAATTACTAATATCAGAGTTGAAAGAGGGGAGATCCCTACAGATCTCATGTAACTTAAAAGGATAAAAAAGGAATACTGTGACCAACACTATGTCCACAAATTTGGTAACTTAGATGAAAAGGATAAATTCTTTGAAACACACAATCTTCCAAAACTCACACAAGAAGAAAAAGAGTATCTGAATAGTCCTGTAGCTCTTAAAGAAACTTTATTAATAAATAACTTTTCAAAACAGAAAGCAAAAGTCCACAGTGGGTTCACTGGTGAATTCTACTGAACATTTAAGGAAGAAATTATATCAATTCTCTACAACCTGTTTCAGACGACAGAAGCACAGGGGATACTTTATAACTCATTCTATGAAGTGAGCATGACCCTAATACTAAAATCAAATGAAGACCTTGTAAAAAAAGAAAACTGCAGACCAATATCTCTCATGAACATAGATGCAAAAATCCTCAACAAAATATTAGCAAATCTAATCCGACATTTTATAAAAAAGAGTTATAGGGGCTGGTGCAGTGGCACAGTGGTTAAGTTGGCATGCTCTGCTTCGGCAACCTGGGGTTTGCCAGTTTAGATCCCAGGTGCAGACCTGCACACTGCTTATCAAACCATGCTGTGGCAGGTGTCCCACATATAAAGTAGAGGAAGATGGGCACAAATGTTAGCTCAGGGCCAGTCTTCCTGAGCAAAAAAGAGGAGGATTGGCAGTGGATGTTAGCTCAGGGCTAATCTTCCTCAAAAAAAAATTAATATTTTAAAAAAAGAGTTATACATCATGACCAAGTGGGATTTACCCCAGGTATACAAGGCTGGTTCAACATTCAAAAATTAATTACTAGAATCCATCACATCAACAGACAAAAAAAGAAAATCACATGATCATGTCAATAGACATAGAAAAAGCATTTGAAAAAATCCAACACACATTCATGATAAAAACTCTCAGCAATTTATGGATAGAGGGGAACTTTCCCAACTTAATAAAGCCCAGCTACAAAAAACCTACAGCTAACATCACATTAATGGTGAGAAACTCAAAGCTTTCTCATTAAAATCAAGTACAAGGCAAGGATATCCCTTCTCATCATTACTTTTCAACATCATACTGGAAGTTTTGCCTAATGCAATAAAGAAGAAAAGAAAATTAAAGTTATATAGATTGGAAAGGGGACATAAAACTGTCTTTGTTTGCAGAAGACATGATAGCCTATCTAGACAATCTGAAGGAACTGACAAAAACAACTCCTGGAACTAATAAGTGATTCTAGCAAGTTTGCAGGATACAAGATTAATACACAGAAGTCAACTACTTTCCTATATACCAACAATGAACCAGTGGAATTTGAAATTAAAAACACAATATCGGGGCTGGCCCCGTGGCCGAGTGGTTAAGTCTGTGCGCTCCGCTGCAGGCGGCCCAGTGTTTCGTTGGTTCGAATCCTGGGCGCGCACATGGCACTGCTCATCAGACCACGCTGAGGCAGCGTCCCACATGCCACAACTAGAAGGACCCACAACAAAGAATATACAACTATGTACTGGGGGGCTTTGGGGAGAAAATGGAAAAAATAAAATCTTTAAAAACACAATATCATTTACGTTAGAAACCATAAAAGTAAAATACTTAAGTATAAATCTAACAAAATATGTACAAGATCTATAGGAGGAAAACTACAAAACTCTGATGTAAGAAACCAAAGAGCTAAAGAAACGGAGAAACACTTTATGTTCATGGATAGGAAGACTCAATATTGTCAAGATGTCATTTCTTCCGAACTTGATCTATAGACTCAGTGCAACCTCAGTCAAAATTCCGGCAAGTTATTTTATGGATACCAACAAACTGATTAAACCTAAAGTTTATAGAGAGAGACAAAAGACCTGGAATAGCCAACACAATATTGAAAAAGAAGAACAAAGTTGGACAACTGATGCTAGCCAACTTTAAGACTTATTTAAAGCTAAAGTAAACAAGACAGTGTGGAATTGGTTAAAGAATAGACCAACAGAACAGAATAGAGAGCCTGGAAATAGACTCTCATGATATAGTCAACTGGTCTTTGACAAAGGAGCACGTGCAGCACAATGGAGCAAAGATAGTGTCTTCAACAAACAGCGTTGGAACAACTGGACATCCATATGCAAAAAACACATGAATCTAGCAGCTGGCCCAGTGGCATAGTGGTTAAGTATGTGTGCTCCACTTTGGTGGCCCAGAGTTCACAAGTTTGGATGCTGGACATGGACCTACACACCACTCATCAAGCTGTACTGTAGTGGTGTCCCACATGCAAAAAATAGAGGAAGATTGGCACAGATGTTAGCTCAGGGCCAATCTTTCTCACCAAAAAAAAAAAAAAAAAAAAGAAGACTCTAGATGTTGATCTTACACCTTTCACAAAAATCAAAAATTAACTCAAAATGGATCACAGACCTAAATGTAAAATGCAAAACTATAAAACTCCTAAACAATAACATAGGCGAAAACCTAGATGACATTGGGTATGGCAATGCCTTTTTAGATACAACACCAAAGGCATGATCCATGAAAAAGAGAACTGATAATCTGGACTTCATTATAATTAAAAAACTTTTGCTCTGTGAAAGACAATGTCAAAAAAATTAAAAGAGAAACCACAGATTTGGATAAAATATTTACATTAGATATATCTGATAAAGGAGTATCTAAAATATACAAAGATTCTTAAAACGCAGCAATAAGAAAATAAACACCCAAACTTAAAAATGTACCAAAGTCCTTAACAGACTCGTTACCAAAGAAGATATACAGATAACATAAGCATATGAAAAGAGGCTCCACATCATCTGCCATTAGGGCAATGCAAATTAAAACAATGAGATACCACAACACACTATCAGAAGGGCCAAAATCCAGAACACTGACATCAAATGCTGAAAAGCATATGGGGCAATAGGAACTCTCATACATTGCTGATGGGAATGCAAAATGGTACAACCACTTTGGAAGACAGCTTGCCTACTTCTTAAGAACTAAACATACTCTTACCATATGATCCAACAATTGCACTTCTGGGTATCTACCCAAAAGAGTTGAAAACTTATACCTATACAAAAAACCTGCACACAGGTATTTACAGTAGCTTTATTCATAATTGCCAATTCTTAGAAGCAAGTAGGATGCCCTTCAAGAGGAACAAGGTGGTCCAAGATGGCTGCATAGGAAGGGCCTGAACTCACTTCCTCCTAACTATACACCTACATATGGAGCAATTCCTCCTGAAGAAGAACTGAGGGCTGATTAAATAGCTTCTGCACATAAAGGGGCCACATAGAAATGGGTGGGAGAGACGGAGACACAGTATCAATGGAAGCCCACCTCTAACATGGAGACCTGCAGCAGGGAGGGTTAGGACTGAGGGTGAGCTACTGAAGCCATCATTTCACTTTTACTCCTATAGTTTTTATGAGAGTATCTTGCGCATGTGGATATGGAGAAAGCCAGGCTTGAGGAGATATGCTAAAAAGGGAATAGTATTTGTGACTGTTTACAACAAGCTCACAAGTTTTTTTTACATTCGCACTCATGGGCAAGATCTGAGGCTGGTTGCTGGGCATATAAGTGGAAAGGAAAGATTTGAAGACGGGTGATAAATAGGTCTGAAAGAAAGGTATGCATGAAACTTTCAGAATGACCATAGAGTATGAAGATGTTTGTGAATGGCCACATAAAGTGCAGGAGTCCTCAAGGTCATCCTCCTCTCTGACACCAACTTTAAGCTCGGAGGTCCCCAAGACCACCCTTAGGCCCAATAATTCTCTAGGACTCACAGAACTCATAGAAAGCATTATACTCCTAGTTACAGTGTATTATAGCAAAAGTATACATATTAATATTAATAGGGTCCAGGAGTCACCAAGTACAAGCTTCCAGTTGTCCTCTCCCAGAGAAGTCATTCAAATAGTGCCTTTTTCTCACAACAATGTGTGACAAAACACGTGGAGTATTGCCAAATGGGGAAGCTCACCCGTGCTTTGACATCCAGAGTTTTTATTGGGAGTTAAATCACATAGACATAGCTGACCACTGGCATGGCTGACCTTAGTCTCCAGCCCCTCCAGAGGTCAAACTGATACCATGTGGTCTAAGGCCCCCACTGTAAATCACACTGTTAGCATGGACTAAGTGGCTTATCTCCAAGGGGAACAGATACTCTTATCAGGCAGGGCATTCCAAGAGCTTAAAGCTTACTTCTCAGGATCCAGGAGCAAAGGCCAAACCTATTTTGGGGCAAGATTAACCCTTTACTGTGCAGTCAATGGAGGAAACCCACTGGAGAGGAAGAGAAACAACTTGTTCTATGAATACTAATCAGCCTCTTACCCGAACACCTCAGTACCTTCTCCCTAGGTTCACGTGCAAAGTGACCATAGTACTTCCTCTAAGATCCATGTTCCTCATTCTCATTTTTGGTCTCAGGATTGATTTCTTCCTAAAATTATTGATTGTGCCCATATTAATTCCCCTTAAGTGAAACTCAACCCTCCAACCCACAAGAGGTCTTGTCATAGGTTCTGCAAAAGGATATTTCATCAGGACACAGTGATTCATCACCTACATATTCCCAAAGTTTAAGTCATTCTGTATGAAATATTAGCATACATATGAAATCAATGACTCAGCTTGGGTCCAGATCTTCTAGACTCTTCTGCAACATAAAGAGGCATCCCTTTAACCACATTTGGATCATAATTCCTATGGAAAACTGCTCAAAGTGTAACAGAATACTCCAGAAGACAAACAAGTTTATTCAGGTATATTGTAATCTGAAATTGTTATTAGGAAGTAAACATTTCTCTTAAGCAAATTTAATTTACAGAGGAAACTTCCACCCTCTCTTGACCAGACTAGCTTCTTAACTGTTCTTCCTGCTCCCACTCTCGCTGCTCTGTGATCCATTTTCTACAACATAGGAAGAAGGTTGGATTTTTGAATCTTTACTTTTGGATCTTCTAATCAAATGCTTCCTTCTGTATCTGACGTATCCCCTACTTAGTCTCTAACTCAGCACTCTGTCTTTCTTCATAGAACTGTTCATAATTTATAATTACTTCTTTATTTGTGTTCTCCTCTCTGTCTCTCTCTGCCTCTGTCTATCTTCATCGCTGTCTCTGTCTTCATCTCTTTCTCTCCCTCCCTGGCCCTCTCCCTCGCTCTTCCCGCTTCTCCCTCCGCCCACTCTCTCTCTCTGTCCCAGTTTATTCACAGACACCAACTCCCTGCAGCCCAGGGGTGTAATTGCCCCAAGAATAGGACTATGTCTGTCTTTCTTGGTTCTCTAAACCCAGTGCTTGGCACATCATTAACAATGAATAACTTTATGCATTTATATAATGAACTCTTTTATAGCATTTACTGTGTGCCAGGCACAATTTCTAGTGTTTCAAAAATAAAAAATAAAAGCACATTGACTTTTTCCTCATAACAATCTGATGAGATAGCATCATTTTTATCCCCATTTTACAGTTGAGAAACTGAAGCAAACAGAAATAAGTTAATCAAGGTCACAGGTGGTAGAGACAGGCTTCTAAACCCAGGCCATCTGGCTATAAGGAACCTGCTCTTAACCACTATGTTCTGCTGATTAAATTAATGGAGTGCTACACTCATTTTCTTGCAAACAGGTTTAACTTCCCGGAACTATTCTGGTGGAATCTTTTATTTCAGAAGAGGCCTCTGCTTTATATTTGCTTAATTTAAAGACTCACTCAAGAGATTCCCCTCTTTGTGAGAGAGAGGAAGAGATTGTTCCCCATGGTGCATTTACACTGCAACCTTTAGAGTAGCTTTTGCTGACTTAAAATGGAAACACACAAAGGCAACCATCCGCTAGGCTTGAGGTTTTAAAAAGTTACTGCTTTTTTCATTTAGCCTAAGAAAGAGTAACATAGCAGTTAGATTTAAGTATATCCAAAGGAAGCTCCAATTACATTAAATTGATGGGAATGTTAATGATTAATCCACTAAATTTTCTGAATATAACATTTATGTTTTGAAAAATTCTCACTAGCCAGTAAAATATATTTCACTCGGAGTAGCTGAGCGATTTGTCTTTTGAATAATAGTAAAGAGAGCTCACATTTATTTTAGAATGTCAGAAAACAGTCCAATTGACAATATTAATACAGTGGAAAATCCATGATCACAGAAGCTTTCCTGTCAAATATGACAACCTTCTAAATTACTTGTCAAAGTTGACCTGCACACAAACTTAGCTAGGCAAGTTAACAGTGAGTGTAAAAGTAAGATAAATCTCAGAATTTCAACGATACTTCGTACAAATCTCGGAATTGAACAGAGAAAACCGAGGAAAAGCTCACCTACTTCCTATAACCATCTAAGAATGAAAGGTATATTTACACCAAGTTCAGAGAATGCCTTCTATGACGTGTTTAATGCAACCACGCACACAAACACAATGGGAACTTTTGATTTATCAACAACTTAAAGGAATTGTTAATAAGGATGTCAAATAAATAACAGGTATGGTAAAATCAAACTATAAAGCTGATATTTACACTTAGAAATATTAACTTCTTTTCTAAATTCAAACTTTAATTCCTAAAACCTAGGACTAGAAAATAACTAAGGAATATTTCCATGAGATAATCCATCACCCAAAGGTATTATAATTGTTCAGCATATTTCTAGATGCAAGATGAAAGCAATGTTTAAAATAAAGAATATTTCATGCAATGTTTAGGGATAAATTCCAAGGATAGATATTAGAAGTAAATTTATTGTTATGGTTAATATTTAATAACACAATATGCTAGGCACTCTTTTGTCATCTCACATGAGTTATTCACTTATTAATCACAATTGACCTATGACAAGGACCTATTTCTAGTTCCATATTTTTTAGACGTGAAACTGCGGATCAGAAAATGTAGGTAATTTTCTCAAACTGCTAAGTATAGAGCTAAAGTTAAAACACAGATGTCAGACACCACATTCCTAAGCACCAACACAAGGAAGCTGAAGTTAAAGATTCTACATTATTAGATTTTTGTTTTGATAAAATTATCCAAACACATTCGCAGTCTGCAAATCCATAAAGTGTCTACAGAAGTTTTATGGTAAATTGTAAATTTGCCTTGAATCGTCCTTTCTAAAATGTTTATTAAAAATTTAGCACAATTTTCCTTTCACTATATAATGAACTAATTTTTATGCTGGAAGAGATCTTATGTAGTATGTGTTAATATACTTCAAGAAACTGAGTATTGTGTCAAGGGAACACATACTTTGAGTTTATCAGGACACAGCAGAAATTGAGCATGCAATAAACCACAGAAAAAGAAATAATTCAGAAAAATTCTTAAAAGTGCTGGTATATTCAGATTTCTTCCCATTGCCTCCAGTGAAGTGCATTTCTAAGAGATTAGAGAATCATTTGGGCCCTCCATTTTCTATTACTATAATAGTTACTTTATTATGCATGCTAATTAAGCAAGAAAGTTCTAGATTTCCTCTTGGTGCAAAAAGAATTTATTGGCAGCAGAAGAAACTGGTAGTCCTCATAGTACCCTGATAGCTGTGTTATAGAACCACAAGGTCTATAGGCAGAGGGAAATAAAAAAGCAAAGTACATAGTTTCCGTTTACTGAGCAGCACCTAGTACCATGACATACTGTACTGGCTATTTTAAAACATCAATTCATTTCATGCTCACAAGAAATTCCAGTAGACAAATGGATTAGTGTGCATACTTCAATGTACTAGATGGCTATAATTTTCCAGCACTGGAAAGGAAGTTTTAGTTTATAAACAATTCTGGGTTAGAAGACATATTGTCTACTTATCGTGCATTTCCTTTCAGTACCTCAATATAGAGCTTTGCAGGGCACTGATATTGAGTGAATGTTCTTAGTATCCTGAGAACTTGCTTTTGTATATTAAAATCCTTAAAGAAGGGTATCAATGTTTTATCTGGGATCTTTAGCCTTCATTTCCTCAATTGAAATACCAAAAATCAAGAAGGTATAGCTTATTTTTCAAAAAGAATTAAGATACAATATATTAGTAGCTAAAGACCTCAGATATACTTTTAGATTGCTTTAACAAATATTTATAGAGATCCTACCATACGCTGCTCATTATGCTTTGTACTAGAAGCTATCTACATCAAAGCATTCACATCTAGCATTGGGTTGTGTGTGCCTATGTGTGTATGTATGTGTGTTGGGGAGTGGAGTGCAATGATAAGTATATATAAATATGAATAAAGATAAGTATAGATAAATGGATATATAAATATCTATCTTATTTATCCTAATAAATACAATAACCATGTCTAATACACATATGCTGGACATTCTTCTGGTAGGTTAATTAGTGTTGTCTTTTCTCTCTCCCAGATAGTCGCCTTTTTTCTGCCTTCCCTTCAAGAAACGAAAAGCTCCATGCTTCTTATACTTAGGGTAGGTATAGAACTGCACTGCAAGGAAAGATAGCTTGCCAGAATTCTGAACCCTTGTTTTGTAAATCCTAGACCACTGAGCATAATAGTGTTGGTGGTAAGTCAAAAGGGTCTTGGAAAAGCAGGAGGCAAGTTGGGGTTTCCCCTAAATTACAGTTTTCCTCAGGTTGGTGGGGGTTCAGAACTACATGCCCAAAGACGGGACAGTGCCACAAGGCCGCCAAGAGGAAAGGCTGTGTGAGAGTGCGAGAACAAACGACCATGGTCACTGGGTCACCAGTCTCAGCAGAGATTTTGTCACTCCAAATATGGCATGGGACCAGCTACAAAGTGGCAGACAAGTGGGTCACTGTAAGTGCCAGCAATGAGAAGGTCAGCATGGACCATCACAGTCACCAGAAGCTCCTTTCCAATCCCTGGGCACCAATTAGGCCTCTCAGACTCTGGAAGGACACCAGGTCAGGGAGGAGAACCTACCATGTGGAAGATGGTTTTTCCTGTATAATTAGAAAGCTAAGGGGTTAAAGCAAAATAAGTTTTAAGTGAAATAAAGTGGAATTGCATGTACATCTTGGCTTGCAGGCTGTAATTAATACTTTCTTGGTTTTCCAAGTAATAAAAGTATGTGTGAAGCATATAACAAGAAAGACAAAGGATTGATTAATGTGTCACAGAGAGGTGACATCTGAGAAACACTTGAAAGATGAGTAAAAGCTTACTTAACAGTGGGAATAACACATACAAAATTAGAGATATCATTAATACCATACTTTGACCTAAGTACCATCAGCAATCCGTCAGTGTAGGACTGGAATATAAAAATTCACAAGGAACTGGTTTTGAGAGATGTGGAGCTGAGAGATAAACATAAAATGTATTGAATGAGCAGGAGAATATTCTTCAACTGCAGTGGTTCTTGAAGTGTGGTCAAAGGACTCCTAATGATTCCAGCAATTTTTCAAGGGGTCCACAAGGTCAAAAGCACTTTTCTAATAATAATTAGTCATAATTCTCACTTTTTTTCTCTCATAAGAATGCAGTGGAAGTTTCCAGAGGCTACAAGATATATGACATCATACAGATTGAATGCACAAATAGATATAAGAATCCAGCTATCTTCTATTAAAGAGACTTGCAAAAATGTAAAACAATGCCCCTCTCCTCACATTTTTGCCTTAAAATTATCACTATTTTTAATATTCGAGTATTCTTTATATTAACATGGAATTAAATAATTTTAAGTGGTTTTGAAAATATTTGTCCTAATTTCTAATGTGGTAGATACTGTGAGATAACAGCCACGAAAACAAAAACTCTTTGTGGTTGATCTCAACAACTTTTAATAAGGTAAAGTGGTCTGAGACTAAAACCTGTGAGGATCTATTTTGAAATCTAATATGGGCTAAGTATATAGGCTTCATATTTCTTAATCCAAAAATAACTACGATAATAAAATAGAAAATATAAATAATCAGCATGGCTATTAACCATGACTGCAGAGTTGGTATAGATAAAGGGTGCATTGATGGTTAAGATGCGAGATGGAGGTTGATGGCACAGATTTAAAATGGAACCGAAGGGTAGCATAAATAATAGATTAATTAAAAAAGGAAAATAATCAGGTGGTAAGCAAATATGCTATTTATTAAAAGTAGGCCCACAACATTGTTATTAAGTTGTTTCCTCATTGACATAATTTTTCCTAAATTAGAAGAAAAAAAGTATACGAGTTAAGCTTTTGCAGGTTGATTAGTACTTTATGCATAAATTTTCGGCTGAGTGTCTTATAAGGAATCATAGCAATAATGGAACATTTGCATTTAGTTTTCAGTGTCCAAAATGAATATTTTCTGGGATAAATTAAGAGGGCAAAAGTAGCCTGTTCCAAAAGTTTATGTTAGAAAATTCTATGTGAGGACATAGGAAATGTTTGAATATTAGATGCCAATGCAAAATTACTATAGACGTATAGTAAATTTTTAAAAATAATTTATTATTACTGAATATGACCAATATTTAGGGAAATAACTTTAGCAATATTTCTAAAATCATTTTCCTAAATACTGGCCATATTTTCTATATGGCTTAATAGCTCAAGGGCTATTTTAATAAATCATATTCAAGCCCGATATCAAGAGGCAAACTGAAAATTAAGTTGATTTGGGACAAATACTGTGATTTATAATGATTTAACAACACAATGATATAAAACAAAAATTGCTTAGATCAAACAAAAACTCAGAGAAAGAAGATATAATTGGTTATTTTTACTGTTGTTTTCAGAAATGCTCATAAGCAATTCTACAAAATATTTTATATAAAAATAAATACAAATAGGGGCCAGCCTAGTAGCACAGTGGTTAAGTTTGCACGTTCCGCTTTGGAGGCCCGGGGCTCACCGGTTAGGATCCCGAGTGCAGACTTATGCACTGCTTGGCAAGTCAGGCTGTGGCAGGCATCCCACATATAAAGTAGAGGAAGATGGGCACAGATGTTAGCTCAGGGCCAGTCTTCCTCAGCAAAACGAGGAGGATTGGTGGCAGATGCTAGCTCAGAGGTAATCTTCCTCAAAATAAATAAATAAATAAATACAAATATAGAATTTATCCTAGTTTTACTTACTATGTTAGAAATTGTGCTATCTTAAAGTCAGTACTCTTAGTAATAATGCCATCATCCAACTCATGAGAAAATCAAAAGAAAACTAAGAGAGGAAGATGAACTTTTTCACTCACAATCAACATTTTAAGAAAGAGAGGGCAGAATTAGGCAAAAAAGTAATCATATAATACTTTATTAAAACAAATACCTTCTAAGAACCATATTTGATTATGTCACATGAAAACAATAGAATGGATTTCCCATGTTTTAATGGTCCCCAAAATTTGAGTCTCCTTTGGTGATGGATATATCTAAAAGAGTGAAACACAGAAGTCAGTGTATAATACTTATTTTCTGCTGTTTGTTTTTAATTTAACATTTTCATGTAGCCACAATGTGCTTGTTGTCATTTTGACAGTGTTTCCCCTAGTACAAAGTCTACAAAGGATCTTAGGGAGTATTTTCTTTAGATGTACCTCAATGAACACAAATGAACAACACATTAAATAATCTATGTTTCCTGTAAAAGATATCTTTAATTTTACAATATCTTTTATCTGACTTCTATTTTATCTATATCTATATATATTTATCATATATTTTGAGTGCATTTCAACACCAAAAACCAGGTAAAGGCAATCAACTCTCTGACATTCAGAAAGAAAAGCCTTGCTATCAAGGCCTTGATACATAGCTACTTAGTAATGTACCCAGGATTATCTATGGTGGCAAGAACTATGACAATTTGTTTATGGTTTCTACCATATTTTTTACCGTCTACTATAACAAAAAATACTGTTATTTTCTGAAACAAATACCAAGACATATATATGAGCGTATGCTATATTTTTTACTCACATAAAAATTACCATAAAGCTTCCTACACTCATTCTCAAGCAAATCAAAATGATAATTGCTATTTGAAATGAACTAACATAACTTGATGCTTTACAGATACAGATATTACTATCTCAAAACCTTTTGAAGCTTACTATCAATGATACAGATTTGATGGCTTTGCTAAAGCTGAAAACATTCCTCATGACTTTTCATAGAAATGCTGTATATGCCTGCACAGGAAAGAACAGAAGAATCACCCGTGTTGGTAACCTCGAAGAGATCTGAGGTGCTGGATGACCTATTCTGGAGGAGGTCATTGAGAGGACATGGTCATAGGTTGACCCTCGAGCTGAACCTGAGCAATTGGAGGCTCCTCGCCCCTCCCCTGTCCTTGGAATGCACCTCTGCCTACGGTTCCCAAAGTGGAAGCCATTTTCAAGGACACAGACTGGACAGAACAATGTGTTGTTCAGGCCATCTGGATGGTATGCGTGACCAAAGCCTGTTAAGGATTCTCTACGAACTTCTAAGATTCTACTTGGTAGGAAGATCTACTCATCTTGCAGCCACCCAAGATGAGCCTCATTTGCAAGTTCCCTTGCTAATTAAACCTGCCACCTACCAATCTGGAGTGGTTTGCCTCTTTCTTCAGTTTCCCCTTACCCTTCCAGTTTCAGATATCACCCAGGAAGCTCCCAAGGGTGCAAACCAATACATATTAATTAAAATGCAAAAACCGTTTCCTTTATTGAAAGTATATACAAAGGTCACGGCTACCTGGAATGCTTTCTTCTGTTTTTCAAACATCTTAATTTGAGCATCACTTAAGCACAGTCTTGTGTATTCACTGGGACACTAATAACACTAGTATGATCTTTGACATCTACTCTTCATATTAACTATCCAAGTTTATCCTTGAAGAAATAAAATCTGTGGTTTGTCACTGTTAAGGCAGCAACTTGATTAAGCCGCTACCACACATACACTTGTTCTTCTGTGATGGAAATGGGGAGGTTTATATAAAGAGAGACCTTGCTTTCTCCTCCTTTTCCATAAATCTTTAAGGCTACAAGTATACCAGCAGATGCAAAAGCAGGGCAATGGATATGGTGCTCACATAGTAAGACGTCTGCCTTTACTTCTGTCTCTAACTCCCACCACCCCGAGTCACAGCCCATTGGCTTAGTTTGGGAATCTTCATATTAATCCTTCCCTTCCTTATCCTCACATTTATCATCCACTGTCTGCAAGGGCCACAGTTTGCCTACCTCACCACTGGGAACGTCATATTTGGTGGCATATGGACAGGATGTTGATTGTGAATCTCAGAAAATTTACTGTTTAAAAAGAAAAGAAAAATTACCCTGGAAATACCTTGTAAATGCACTTCAAACCTCCCTTTAAGTTGAAACAAACAGAATGCATTTTTCCTTCCTTCTCTGCTCTCAGTCAGATGATATACAAAATAAATATAGCAAGGAAAGAAAAATTACTAAAAGTGCTGCTCTTTCTCTGTCAGCTAAGAAAATCAAAAGTCTCTGGGGGTTTCTCTCCTCTCTCTTCTTGGTTGCTTCTGTCAAATTTTATAATAAAATGTATCACTAAAGTGAAAAAAAATATATATTCTATTTCTTCTGATTCTGGAGAA
Source organism: Equus caballus (assembly GCF_041296265.1). Taxonomy (NCBI): domain Eukaryota; kingdom Metazoa; phylum Chordata; class Mammalia; order Perissodactyla; family Equidae; genus Equus; species Equus caballus. The sequence goes on along the minus strand of NC_091685.1, from coordinate 102,994,010 downwards.
AATACCTAAACTTTATGTGGTGCTTTGAGAATTATTCAGTCCATATAGTTTTTTTTGATAGTTAGGGAAAATAAATATACTGAAATCTTACTCTGAGATGAGATGGTTCATAATGGCACACATTTTGACTTAATTTGATTTTAGATTCTGTTCAAGGGAGTTTAATAACCAAAAAGATCCCAAAAATCACCAGGAATAAAAGATTTGACCCCAAGAACAAAAGGCTAGAGAGGCTGTTTGCAACATTTTCTCTTCTGCTATTCAATATAAACAGATGGTCTATTTGGACTCCTGCATTTTCTTATAGTTTCACATAATCTCTCCAGTTTATTGACCCTTTAACCACATTTTTTACATCCTTTCACCTTCACTTCACATAGGGAGAATTTGAAAAGCTAATCTGAAAAACCACAGATTAGGGCTCAAAAAACTTCATGTATTTCTCTCTTTTTATTTTTTACAAGAAAACTGAAGTACTTTTTTTAAAGCACCACTTTGATATACAATTGATTTTTCTTTCCTTATATAATATATGCTTGTTCATAAACTTCACTATATGAGAACTCATTGCAAAATTGACCTTTAATTTTGGCATTCTGTTAGTAATCTTACGCTTGCAAAAATGAGCATTTTCCTGCTGGTTCAATTGTATGTATTGTAACACACTCTTTAGCCACATTTTTCTTTTGGAGCTCAATAGTGTACTTAGGCTTGCCATGAAGAGTGTCATTAGCCTAAGAATGGCAGAAAGGATACATGATACAAAATTTACGACACTCCAAACACATTTCATTTGTAGGCGAAATTGTTGCAGAATATTTTCCCTAATAGGAATGCCACACTTTTTTTTAGTGTTACACTGACAGTGTATATTCATTCACTTATGTACATTTCCTTAAAAAAATTTAGAGTTATTATCCTGTATCTTCATTTGTAATAAAGTCTACAAATATTCAATTTGCTTAAGGATACACTACAATTATGTCATAAAGACTAAACCAGTCAGGCTCAGTTCACATCCAAAACACAACCAGAAAAGACATATTTCAGAACCACAGAATTCCTTTTAATGCTTTGATATTGTTTTATAGATTTTCAAAAGAATTCTTATATTCATTTAAGATATTTAATCATGGACGTATGAAAGAGAACTGATTGTCTATTATATGGAAAGCATAGCTGTAAAAGAAAGCTTTCTTGATAGAAGAAAATAATCTTTTTTCCAAAAAGTATAGAGCAAAACATATAACTTGATATACATTCTCAGTAGGTACAGCTTCAGTGTTCACATTTACCATTTTCAAAATTATTAAAGATGCACCTTATGAGCTTACTATGCATTGACAATATAGTACATATGATAAAATTATACTACGAAGGGGTCAGCCTGGTGGCCCAGCGGTTAAGTGCACATGTTCCACTTTGGCGGCCCAGGGTTCGCCGGTTCAGCTCCCGGGTGCAGACATGGCACCGCTTGGCAAGCCATGCTGTGGCAGGCGTCCCACATATAAAGTAGAGGAAGATGGGCATGGATGTTAGCTCAGGGCCAGTCTTCCTCAGCAAAAAGAGGAGGATTGGCAGCAGATGTTAGCTCAGGGCTGATCTTCCTCAAAAAAAAAATTTACACTACGAAGCTAGTAACCTTGAAGAATGTGCCAGGAACTTGCATTCCTCAAAAGACAGGAGTCTTAGCCCTCACCTAGCAAAGATGAGTTTAAGACTTCTAATCCTTTAAAGATGGTTTAGAAATGTATTACTAGGCCACTCTCTATATGAATTCTTAGAGAAATTCCTCAGGATTTCATTGGGTGAATAAAGCCATAATTCCATTAAAATCCAAGACTTTATGCCATTTGGGACTACACAAATTTTAGGCTTGTGTGAATACACTATGTGAATACAAAAGCGCTATATAGAATTGATGACAAAGCCACGTGCGTATACACCCATCCTGCACATACACATACACATATGTGTATATGTATCATGTTTACAATGCTAAAAAAAATGCCTTACAGTATTCGGAAATTAAAATTTAAAAGATATTTACATGCAGAAATTGTTGCAAACATGTTTCTGAACGATCAGATAGACTGCAGTGTATAGAGAAAAACAAATGGTTCATTTGAAACATCAGTACCAACAAAATGCTGAAGAAAGCCAAAGACAACATATTTTTTTTAATTCTTAAAAGGTTGAAGAGGTCTTCCTTATTTGGATCTCAATATTCAGAAAATTCAGTCCTGAACAAGACAACAGGAGGAGCCAGGAGACCAGGTTCTAACTGCCATTTTTCCATTATTTCACTTTGTCACTTAAGCAAATCAACCTATCTAAATCTTAGCTACATCCTCTTTAAAATTAGGAAATAGGTTAGATGATTTCTATACTTGCTTCAAACTCTAACAGTCTATGATTCTGATTACATTCTGGCTTGAGACCAAAAATCTTCAGAGCAAGATAAGAGGCTACCGCTTAATGATGCTGTGACCTTTATAAATGATGTCCCCACAAATCTAAGAGGGGCGAAGCTTAAAGGCAGTAGAATGAAAGGCTCACCCTTCCCCAGAGAGCTGCATGGTTCATTTCCTCACATCATTCAGGGCTTTCCTGAAATACCCGCCCCGTCAAAAGACCTTTCCTAAACATCCCATGTAACCACTCACCCACCTTTCTCTGCATATTATTATTTTTTATTTTTCTTCCTAGCACCCCTTGCTGCCAGATATTTTACAGATTTTTAATATTTTGGATGTTTATAATCCCCCCACTAATATAAACTCCATGGGGGCAGTCTTGTTTTGCCTTGTTTTAATCCACAGTAGTGCTTCCAATGAATGGTGCCTAGCATACCAAAGGAACTCAACGAAAGTTTGTTGATTCAATGACTGATACTGTCAACCATAAGTAGACCCATGGAACTAGATCATAGAGGCGTGCTGACACTGTGTAGAAGAAAATGAAGCTGGAAAAGTAAGCTGGAACATGGTAGGAGTGGTATAACTTTCTAAGGTAAGGTTGTCTAATAGAACTTTCTGTGATGATGGACATGTTCTAGATTAGTGATGTCCGATTCAGTGGTCACTAGCAAGATGTGGCTTTTGAGTACTTGTAATGAGGCTGTGATGGAGGAACTCAGTTTCTTTTATTTATTGTTATTCTTTTATTTTCTGTAATTCATTATTTATTTTATTGTTGTTCGAAGTTGTTAATTTTACATTTAAATGTAAACAGCCACATATGGCTAGTAGCTACTATACTGAGCTGTGTAGTTTCTAAGGAATTTGACACTTAACTCCAAAAACAATAGGAAGCCATAGAAGGTTTTGTAGCAGGAAAAATAAGCCATAAGAGCTGTATTTTTGAAGATGATACTGAAAGGAAAATTTAGAAGGCATTGGATTAGAGAGGAACTGGAAAGCAAAATAACCAGATAGAAACTTACAAAAATCTAGATGTTAGGAACTGAAGACCTGAATTAGGGCAATGACAGTATGAATGGAAGAAGAAATGACTAGGAAACATTGAGGAGGCAAAATCAACAGGATTTTGACCCATCCCTGGTGGCCTGGAAGTTAAGTTCAGTGTGCTCTGCTTCTGCAGCCCACATTCAGTTCCTGGGTGTGGACTTACATCACTTGGTTAGTTGCCATGTTGTGCTGGCGGTCCACATACTGAAAAACAGAGGAAGACTGGCACGGATGTTAGCTCAGGGCGAATCTTCCTCAGGAAAAAAAAATCAAGAGGATTTTGATGTTTATAACTATGAGCCCATGTTTGCTCCCATAGATGATCAGATGGATAATAACACCCCTAACAAAGAACTCAGATAGTAAAGAAAAACCATATTGGTGTCAAGAGACATTCAGTGATAAAAATTCAGCTCATTTTGAGTACTTTTTCAATCCAGATGCCTAAATCTCAATTACAGTCCAAAAGTCAAATGCATAAATTTAAAAAAAGAAAAAAGAAAAGTCTTTGCTTACTTTCTGAGTTGGTCAAAAAATAAGTCCAAAGAAAGTTCATATCCAATTTAAAGTTAAGATTAAATGAAGACTGTTTCTAACATTGGATATACATGTATGGGTGTGTATGTGTATACATAAACATTGGATATACATGTATGGGTGTGTATGTGTATACATACATATGTTTGTAAGCACATACATATATAGTTCAAAAAATAATTTAAGATTTAAGATGTTGTCAAATAAATCTACTTTGTTCCTCATTCCTATAGAAAACCACCTGGGACATGCTTTTTTTTTAAATGGAGGAATACATTTTTATTCTAAGTTCACGTCTAAACAGTGAAACCCTTTCTATCACAACACAAGGAAGACTTCTCCCATACTGGCAACTGTTTTTATATGGTTGGCAGGTTTCAATGGGTCTGAACATGAATAAAATCCAACTCCTCTACTGGATAAAAAGCTCACGAACTTCCGCTTTTAAAGACGAAGTAGAAAATAACTGTCAGATGTAAGAAAGCCAAAAAGTGATTTAATATTTTATCAACAAAGAAGCCTTGACCCTTATCAGCACTATTAAAATCTTAATATAACGAAGTCATAGAATGAGACAGTCAGAATTTAGAAGCAAATAAAATTCCTTGGCAAACTAAGGGTTTTTGCCATCTGTATCTCAAAGCAGAAGAAAACATACTCCGCGTTCGGGCTCTGTAATAAGCATATTAAAGTCAAAGGTACATCTATATATCCCAAGCTAAGTAAAAATGAAAAGAAATGCCTGCAGGGCTCATGTTCTGAATAAAACTGTCTATATTTTGAGAAACTCTACTCTCTATGGACTTCTAACGATCACAACAGCAGGAGATGGAGCCGAAGAGACTCAAAGTAAATAGAAAAGCATTGTTTTAAGGGAAACTCTCAACACTCAGTAGAATGATAATTCAGACTTACTCAGATTTCAATCTTTGATACTAGTTGATATCCAGTGGGACAAATATTTGGACAATAACAGTACGACAGAATATAATTCATCCAAGAAACTGGCTCATAATAGACACCTTTTATATTGTTCTTCTGAAAGAGATGTGATTATAATTATAAAGCACAAGAAATTATTTTAAAGTATATGTGTACTAGGATTTCAAGTCCAGGAGCTACTGAAATTTTCAGAATGAGAAATAATGCTAAAAAGTAATCACAGGTAGGAGCATGTATGGAAGATAGCTTACCACTTTAAGGCTGATGTCAGTCTGATAAGATCAGTCTCATTTTGAATAACAAAATTTTCCTTAAAATTCATTATTATATGGATAATATTATAATTTATAAGAATTAAATAATAAATTGTTCTTAGCCTTATGCTCAAAGGCAAATGGGGATTAGAAAATCTCACAGTGGTGAGCATATTTATCTGAAGGTACTGAAGGTACTGTATTAATCTAGACATTACATTTTTTAAAGTTTTTTCAAAATTTATCAGTTCATTACTATATTTTCATCCCTTTGTGTAAATAGGGTCAACAGATTCATATTCCCATTTTTTCCTGTTTCCCTTGCCCATCCCATAACCTCAGAGACGTAGCCTTCATCATTGGTTTGGATCTAGTAGAAGTGTTCGGAATCACTGAGTCTGTTTTTAAAAAATAACTCCTGAAATACATGGTTAGAACTTATCCTATTACAAATATATAAATCTAACTGTCAACGTTTTAAAGCAATAAAACTTACGTATTTTAAAACTGGATTAGCATAACTGGAAATAAATATCTTCTTAGGAATAAACTTTCAAAAAGGCAACCATAGTCAAATCTGTTGCAGACAAACAGTAAATGAACTTCTCTAATTGGATCTTTTTTCTTGTCTTTCCCATATTGCCCTTACATCACTTATCTAACACATATGCTGAAAAGCAAACAAGGACAAAAGTCCACATGCCTAAACAAGGTGTACCTCCAAGGACTCCCTATGCCTCACCCCAAAATTCCTCAAAGGGCAAGAAAATGCCTTATATTCAGCTAGCGTGTAAACAACAGGAATAACTTTTGAAAGGATTATAAATGTAAATAATTTTATTTGAATATGGATAAGGCAAGAATACTCATACAGAGAAATTTGGAAGTACTTTAAATTAAAGCTGGACTCTTTCACTTATTTTTAACTTGGCAATATCATTTAAAATAAGTGAATTTGTAACTTTAAAGTTTGGGATTGCATTTATGGAGAGACATCAAAGGAATCTAAAAAAAAAATCAGCCTTGAATATATATTTCAACACTTAACTTCTTAGCTTGTCCTTGAGTATGTCATTCGATGTCCCTGAATCTCATAATCTTCATCATAAAACAATCTTAATTATATATATTTATAGATTCATGAGATAATTGAATATCATATGTAAAATAACTGGTAAGGAGTAAGATGTAGTCAGATACCTAACTAATATGAAGTATGACCAACATTGAAATCACTTGAGGAGATTCTTTATCCCAAGCACTGAGTAAATCCAATTTCAAAACCAACCTTCTTTTATCCATACTTATTGGATAGCTAAGGCCCATCATAAACAAATCTCCCAAGAAAACAGAAAATGAACAAATTAAGACTGGCCTCCAAGTTAACATGGGAAAGCCAATAGAGAAGAAATATACAACACTCCTAAAAGTGACAGAATTTCTCCCCACAAGTAAGACTTTATTATAACCTAACTAGATTACCATCTCTAAAAAAGAATGTGTCAATAAGAAAAGGGTTTAGCTGGTTAAAGAAACACAGGAAAAAAAAAAGAATTACAAACAGAAGCATTGGAAGGAAAGAGTAGGAAAGTTTTTTAAAAGCACTAATCATAAAGAAAAAGATGGATAAAATTTACTACATTAAAAAAAGAACTTCTACTCATCAAAATACATAATAAAAAGAGAGTAAAGACAACCACCACATGATAGAAAATATTAACAGTGCATGTAATCAAAAATGGACTCCTCTCTAGAATTATACTGTAAGAAAAAAGTCAAATTGAAAAATGGAAAAAATGGGAAAAAGAATCAAACTGGCAGTTCACAAAGTACAATTCCAATAAACGTATGAAACTATATTAATTTCACTGGTAATTATGGATATTTAAGTAAAACCTACCATGGAATTGGACTGCACACCTATGAAATTATCAGATAACTAAAATTTCAGCCGACATCTTGTGTTATAAAATATGTGAGAGCAATGGGAACTCACATAAAGTGCTGATGGGAGGTATATTGCTATAATCTCTGACAAACTGTTTGTCATCATCTGGTAAGCATACATCTCACATAACACTGTGTAGATTTATACTAGGATAAACATACAAAAATGTTCATCACAACAGTGTTTGTGATAGCCAAAAAAGAGAATATAAAAAACATATACAACAAAAGTAAAATGTATTAACTAAGTTGTAAAGAAAACAAATTAACTGCAGCCACCCTCAATGATGTATATGATTCTTATGAATATAATATTAATTAAAAGAATCATAACAAAATAAAAAATGTAACAGTCACATTTACTTAAAATTCAAAAATACGTAAATGAGTAGCAAAATTTTAAAGAAAAGTGAGGAAGTGATTCCCATAAAGTCAGGATAATTCTAGCAAAGAGGATAGGGAGATATCATTAAAGGCAAGTGTGCATTTTCAGTGCTGGTAATGTTCTGTGTCTTGATATGGGTGGTAGCTACTCAAGAGATCACTTTATTAATTATATTGTACATTATGCGTTACATAGTTTTCTATACTTTGTTATATTTCACAATTTTAAAAGATTTTTTAAAATGCAGCCATGCTTATCATAGTGGGTTGAACTGTGACCTCCCTAAAGATATGTCCACCCAGAACCTCAGAATGGGATCTTATTTGGAATAAGGGCTTTTGCAAATGCAATTAAGATAAGGTTCTCTGGAGATCATCCTGGATTAAGATAGGTCCTAAATCCAATGACAAATTTCCTTATAAGAGACAGAAAAGGAGAAGAGACACAGGGACACACCGGAAAGAAAGCCATGCGAAGATGGAGGTAGAGACTGGAGTTATGGTAGCCTATGCCAAGGAACACCGTGAGCCACCAGAAGCTGGAAGAGGCAAGGAAAGGTTCGCCCCTAGAGCTTTTGGAGGGAGCCATCACCTTGATTCTGGGCTTCTGGCCTCCACAAATGTGAGAGTACAAATTTCAGTTGTTGCAAGCCACCAAGTTTGTGGTAATTTGTTACAGCAACCCTAGGACAATATTGCACACTGAGTCCTTTACATTTGGGGCTGTGGAACTGGCCTTGGTTACCATTCTGACTCAACCATTTACAAGCCTTGGACAATTTATAATACCTTTTTCCCTCAGTTTTCTCATGTGTAAATGAAAATAATATTATTAATCTGAAAATGTGGCATTAAAGGGTAAATAAAAGTATTAGAAGAGCTCAATAGATTGGCACATATTAAGACCCCAGATAATTATACACCTTTATACCCCCTCCTCACATTAAGCCACAAATAATGGCCTATTCTTCAAGTAAGACCATCACGTGAGAAGACGAATTCATTAAATCAGTTTAGTGATATTGTAAAATTAAGCTGAGTTAACTTGCCTTAATCTTATATCAGAAACACCAAGCAACTGGTTCCAGCAGGGGCTTAGCAACATGAAATAAAGAGGCTTCTCCAGTCACACAGGTCTTTACAGCACTGGCCTCCGTTAGTTATTTATCACCATATTTAAATACATTCTGCTAGTATACCTCAGTCTTACACTGCTGGTCAATGAGAAGCAATACCAGAGAAACAGAAATAATCTCAATATATAAAAAGAATCAGGTTCTTAAGCCAAACTGTGGACCATGAAAGATTCACTTAAATAAACACTTTTTGGGAAACAAACTGTTGCCCCTTCCCCAAGAAGAAACCATATCCTTTTTCTATGCTGTACACTTATTTGAATCTCTGGTGTAATAGGATGATTCCTAAAGAATAAAACCACCTCAAAACGTAGGCACCAACTACACAGAAGTCCCTGGTATCTTTGTCATATAAACCAGAATAACTCTAATTAAACCATTATCATAGTTATTATAATTGTACTTTATTTAAAATGTTAAATGAGGAGAGATCAAACAAAACTAAAAAGAATGACACATAGAACCTAAGCACCAATTCTCTTTTATTTTTTTAGGCAATATTTATAGTCTAATGAAGTTGAGCAGTATTAGTTTTACTTAAAATGTGGTGATCAGCTTCTACTTTGGAAACAGAATACGTACCTCTGACATCTGATCCAGTTTCCCAATAAAATTGTTTTGAAATTTATCATTAAAAAGTTTTTTTCCACTGAAAGGTTACTCATATATTGTCTGTTCTGACTAAAACCATCTATTCACCTTCACTGAGCTCCTTAACTTCTCAGCCAAAAAAGCAAGTACTAAGTTGGATGGTGGTTAAAAGTCAAGATCCTTCCTAATTTAGAAGAGATAGCAGGGTAGACTACAATTAGGAGTTGAGATAGGGGCTTAGGGTAAAATTCTTAGCTATAGTATTTATCAACTTTGTCTCTCAATTTAGGTTATTTAATTTTTCAGGCTTAAGTTTATTCATTTATAAAATGAAGATGATAATAATACCTACAGCAAAGGATTAGTACATATAAAAGCATTACACAGAGGATCAAGAGAAAGCATCACTTAATAAATATTAATTGGCATCAGCCTTATCACGACCTCTATTTTCTACTCACTCTTTTTGCATTTCACTTTACTCTCCCACAAACCCTAAACTTTTGGGACACTGTCCTATCCCTCTTATCTTTCAACCAAGCTTCTTGAAGGATTTGTCTCCATTTCTCTTTAGTTCCTCATCTGCCATTCATTGCTCAATTCACAAAACTCTGACTCAAAAATAAGTTTTTTAATATACTTGCTGTGATTCACACATACCCACATTTCAAAATGCAATCTACATGCCAGCGACTTAATTTAGGACTGTGAAATGCTTACCCCATCCTCCATTCCCTTATTTTTATTTAAACATAGAAAGCCATTTTTTAGCCTGCCACATTACCACACAGAATAAAAGGCCACATTCCAAAGGCATCCTGGTACCTTGGTAAGATATGACTCAATTCTAGTGAAAGAGACATAAACAGAATAGATTGGAGGTTGGCCAAGTCTCTTTAAAAGGGAGAGGCTATACCTTCTTCCTCTCTTACTTCGTTTTGCTACTGAAGACATCATTGCGATGGAGCATTTACACCAGAAATTTTGGACCCTGTGGGAGGAGTGTCACACCTTGGGATGCCAGAATGGAGATCTGGAGAGAGTCTGGATGACTTTGTAGCGTTCACTTCTGCCTAAGTTCCCTTCTACTGTGCTTCCTCCACAAGACTGAAATAAACTTCAGTCATTTTTAAGCACCTGTGATATGAGAGTATTTCTGTTCTGTGTAGCTAAGCTAATTCAGTCAATTCTAAATATTTGAACCAGATCTCTCTGATGAGCTCCAGTGCTATATAACAGGTTGCTATGTAATATTGAAAAGAACCTCACGGTTAATGTATCTGAAACCAAATTCAACCTGTGTCTCCCCCAGACTTCTTTTCTATATTTCATATCTTGATTAGCCATGCCAGTATCTGCCCACTTGTTCAAAACCTACATTATCCTAGAAGCTTCCTCTCTCGTTTGTAATATGAAATAGACAACAACAGTACTACTAAACAATTCTTGAATTCATCTCCTCCTTGAGTTTATCCCCATTTCAATAGTATGTTCTTTTATCTCTACCTCAATTACAGAAATTTCATTATACATCAATATGCTTACTGAATTTTATGCATCTGAGTAGGATATTTTGTGATATTGATCAATGATATCAATATTTTTATAGGCATTACTAATATCTAAAACTTACGGACAACAACTGGGGCAATTATTCTAGAAATAGGCTAAACAGCAATCGCAATACTACCAGTAGGATGTCTTATGCACACATTTTTAACATTTGTTCTTAAGTACTATAAGAAATCAATTAAATATGCTGGTATGATTGGTGATATTTATTCACTAAGGAATTCAGTCAGTATATAGATACAAACATGTGCCACATAACAACATTTCCGTCAAGGGCAGACCACATATATGATGGTGACCACATGGGATTAGGACCACATTGCCTAGGTGAGTAGAGGCTACACCATCTAGGTTTGTGTAAGTACACTCTATGATGTTCACACAATGACAAAATTGCATAACTATGCATTTCTCAGAATGTATCCCCATCTTTAAGTGACACATAATTGCATACGTATTTTTAAATCATCTTTATTCCAGTGGAGAAAAGATCAGATTTGAATTCTACAGTTAGCAAGTAGTAATTTTCTCACAAGAATATTTTGCCATCTCAGTTTATGCAAATAGTCATTAATGTGAATTGACTAAAAGAAAATAATAAAAAATATAACTTACAAAATAGTTCTACACATTAAAATTATATTACTTGACTTCTAGTTGAACATGTTTTTCCTCTGTTGCCTCTCAAAACTGTATTAAGGTGAGAAGTGAATGAATACCAAAAAGATACATATACACAAGAGAAGAAGAAGAAACGACAGGAGATGAGAGAGGTCAGGAAATTTTCTGGTAAAAGAAAAGTAGATGGATACAGAATAACTGACATAGCATAGTGAAGAAAGGCAATGCCAAAGTGCCCTTAAGGGTAAAGCCAACAGGAAGAAAGCCACGTGCATCTTTAGAGACCACTGAATTACTCAGGAATTCTAGGAGGCACTAGTAGAGCTAAAGCATATGGGCTAAAACTAAAAATAGGGAGATTTGTTAAAAGATGGAATAGATGACTTCTCAGATCTTTTTAACCTTCCCACCAGTCCTCAAAGTACCCCTCTCCCCTAAACATATGCTAACTTTATGGAGATGTTAAGCAAAATAGGATTTTAATTCTAGAGCACCAGACATGTGAGAGAGATGGAGGTAATGGACCCAAATAAAAACAGAAGGTTTAACATGAAAGTCTACATAGCCAAAAGTGGAATTCCCCAGCCCATTTTATATGTTTATCTGCAAGAGATTAGGAGATTTAGCTCTACAAAAATTAATCCAGGATAAATGATCTCTAGACATTGATATTTAAGAATCCCCAATTTAAATGACTCTCCCTACGCTAGGGGACATGTACCATTCTCAAGCTGACCTCACACACTGAGCGTCAAATCAACTCTTTTATTCTGAACAGTAAGTCAACATTTTAGTTCTCCATTTAAAACTGAAAGGATGGTCAATGAGTAACACACACGAAACAATCCTCTAAATGAAAAGTAGTGAACAAAATCAATAAAGAGAAAACGGGATCTAAGAAGAAATATAGGATAAGGATAATAATTCAATAGAAAATATTATTAAACTTTTCAGAGACATAGTAAAAAGGTAAATTCAGAGTAAAAGAATTCTTAGAAATTAAATATATGATAACACAAAAATATCCAATAGAAGGACTGGAAGATCAAGTGGAGAAAAAATTAAGGAACTGATTTAAATAAGTTTCAAGGAAAAAGTAGTACAAAGAAAATAGAAGAAAGGGAATTATTAAAAAATAGTACCAAAATATTTCCAAACACTGAAAGATATATATTTTCAGAATGCAGAAAGGTCCAGTGAGTACTCAGCTCAAAAAAAACGTGTTTTTTTTTTCTTTTGTGTGGAGCAGCACACATGTTGTATCATCTTGAAATTTCAGAATACCAAAGATAAAGAGAAAATTCTAAAATCTTCTAGACAGATAAACAAGCACAAAGGGTCACTTTATACAGATCTAAATCTAGGATCAGAATGTCATAAGATTTTCCAAGAGCAACCCTGGAAGCTAGAAGAAACAGATTAATACCTTCAACATTTGGAAGGAAAAGAATTTCTAAACTGGAATTATATCTTCAGTCAAATATGATGTTCGATAACTTTTTTTTTTCAGAATTGTAGGATCTCAAAAATGTAACTCCTAATATCTCTTTCTCATAAGTTTCTGGAGGACATGTTCACCTAAAATTAAGGAATAACCTAGAAAGAGGACAAACCTAAGACTGAACACAGAACTCCAAAGGGAATTTGGGGATGACGGTGAAAGGAAGTCCTGGATTGATAGTTGTATAGCTGACCTACAGGTCAGCTGTTGCCGAACAGAACAAGAAGCTGTCAGTGAAAAAGGAAAAATAAGAGAACCTAAAGATTACCTGATGTGTTTGCACCAAGAGAATTTTATAGTGCTTTTAGAGAATTTATATAGGTAAATACAACTGAAAGACATGATAAAATACGTTAACAACTCCAGATAAAAACGGTTGCACAAGAAAGCAATTATATTCATAGTATATAGTATTTAGGTCAGATATAAATAAATTTACATACTCATAAAATGTAAACATCGAATAATGTCTTAACCAAAAATTATAATAAGACTCTAGTGGGATAATGGAAGAAGTGTGTTTTTATACGTATGAGGAGATTGTTAAAAAAGCTTCTATTCTGGGAAATTAATAGATACATACAGTCTAAAATTGAGAGATCAAGGAATAGAAATATGAATAAACTATTTAGATAGCTAGATACAAACACCAAAAGAAAAAGCTTACAAAGTTCAAACACTTTCCCCTGGTGATAGGCATCTTGGATGGGGAGGGTGAGAGCTGAAGATGTCTCTGATTTTTGCACATTAAACTATTAGGTTAAAATGTATTCTAATCTATTACATTGAATAAATTAAATTAAAAAGTAGTTATTTTTAAGAAACTATAATAACTTAAAATATGTTAAGATCTAAAACAAGCCAATGTTTCCTAGAAAGATAAATGCCATGCTTAATTATATCAAAGTAATTAAAAATAATGCTTTGAATGTTTTCAACTATTTTTAAAACATTGAAAACCACTTGATCTCTAAGTATGTATACTTTTCTTATCTAAATTTTTACACTATTTATTTCTTTGGTATACTCTCTTTTCCACTGTGTTAAAAAAGTTCAATACCAGACTCAAATTTTCAGAAATTCTAAACCAATCAAGTGTGAATTAATGTATGATAGATCCTAAGTGGCAAAATCCCAAATACTGGCATAAATTCTGCCTTTGATTCAGCCTCAACTGAAAAGCAGCAAAACTGAAAATAATCTCCATAAAAGTCCAATATTTACAACATAAAAAATAACTGTTAAGAAAAAATAAGAAACAGTCTTCATTACCTACTGAGGGGCAGGTAGGAAACACATAAACAAAGCGTTCCCCATTCTATTACTTGTGCATTATCAGGAGGCTTCAGTTCTGCAATTTATATTCCCCCTGTCTTGTGCTAATTTTAAGAAAAGTTACTGTTTGCTTTTTTACCAAAGTGAATAAGAAATGAAAACAGTACTGGATTGGCCTGGCATAATGCTTTTGTAAAGGTGAAACCTTTAAGTGAAATCCAATGAGGCAGAGGAAATCAAATGAGCTCAAGGATTTAACTATATAACCAGGGAATAAAAGGTTATTCATTTTTGCAAAATCAAAGCAGTCTCTGACGAGTCTAATTAATGAATAAAATTCTTGTTTCTTTTACAATAGACCTTTAAACTATTTCTGCTCAGCAGTCTCAAAATGATTTCACTGGGAGGTACTGGAGTTATTGAGCTGAAATGGCAGCTGCTGTTTTTCTTAGTTTCCTTTATTCCGTAAAAGGATTCGTAACTTACATTTGGCTTCAAAAACACTTCTCCACTGGCAACTCCCCTCTGCTTTGTGTCTCCCGAAAAAGTTTAACCTAATTTAGAGTATTCAAAGGGGAAAGAATCAGGTTCTCTTAAAAAGTAATTAAAAGCATGATGCCTTTCATTCACTTGCTTCTAAATTAGGACTGCCCTTTCAAAAAAATAGTAAACTGAACCAGATAAAGTTCATCTTAGTAAATACTACAATTATCTGGGGATGGAAGGATCTCTATGTAAGCCGAGCTCTCCATCCCTGTGGTTTAGCAATATCCACAAGAAAGGAAGATTAAGCAGCTCTCAAACTGCATTTTGAACTGTTCAATAGATGTCAACGTAGTAAATCCCTTACTCTTAAAGATCAATGAGATATATTTTCATATTTGAATATTTCTTTATCACTAAAATATATTCAGTGCCTTCCCGGTAACAAAATATGATTGTTATTGACCATAGATTTACAGGCTTCAACAAAGTATTACTTAAATAAAAGTATACAATCTGGAATTTTTTTAGTGAGTCATTTTAGAGTGGCAACACTAAATCAAATGAGTGGGGAGAAATGTAAAAAGATGAAAAACCCTCTGACTCAGCTAAGAGCAAGCTCCCTCAGACTTTTCACAACTAAAGGTTTTTCTGAGGATAAGTAAAGTAACCAAATAGGTTATCTTCGTGTTTCTTAATTACTCTCATTTCTCCCAGAAAGATATTATATGAAATTTAACAATCATTCTATAGAAACTAAGACACACAGTTCAACTTAATGTGAGGAAATTAAGTTAGAAAAAAGACATCCACAGTTAAGTACATATAAGATCATTCTATATATTCTGTGCTAAAGTAGAGCTCATTGTATGAAGACGGAAGAAAAATTTAAATAATTCTTTGAACATTTAGAAGGATTATAAATATATTCATTAATTGCAATGTAAATCTATAACATGTTGGAAATTCTTTAGAGAAAAAACAGGTTTGCAGCAAATCAGGCATGGCAAATCAGTAAGCTAAATGGATATAGAGCATTTTTAAAAAAAAATAGATTGAATACAATCTGTAATGGTGTGATTTATCCATCAAAGTCTAAAAATAAAATAATCCATACAAAATAATTTTCTTTACAAAATAACTTTAAATATAACTAATCAGGGACTTCACAAACTTCTTAAATATATAAATGTGAACAATTATTATTATTAACGTATTTGTTATTAACTTTATATATAGATGTGGACCATTGTATTGAAATCATTCTGAAATGTATTAAAAACGTCTCTGTCTTATTAAAAGGAGTATAGGCAACAACATTGAACTGTTTCTTTTTGTCATCATTATGAATATCACATACACAGTGCTTCGTTGAACTCAACCAGATTTCTGTTTCTCTGCTTCCAAACCTAGTGATACTTCAAACTACATCCTCATTATCATCCATCTCTCCTTTCCAATCAATGTACAGCTATAACCTAGAAAGAACTAAATAGTGGTTCTCAAATTGGATACTGGGATTAGCCATATCACCTTATCACCTTTATGAAAAAATTTCTGTAAGCACCTACCACAATGTCCTAAACATACAGGAGTTCATTTCCTACTTTTTAAAATAAGTGATTAAATAAGTGTGTGAAGTTAGTAAGCAAATAAATAAGTAACCTTGGGACATGGGCATGCTGGTAAAATAAAACAATGAAATTTTAGGAGGAGAAAAGCTTCCTGAGCACTATAAGAGTGAGCATTTTGTAATTACAGACCTTGCATGCACAGAGGACATGACTTGCTCTAAGACCACCGCTTGTCTAATTACACAACTCACTAGTTGAGAGAAACCTTATAAGGCATACGTATGCAGATAGCACACTCCAGAAGCGCCCATCATATTGACATTTAGCATGTTTAAGCATTTCCATTACAATTGAAATACAAATCATATTTTTGCAAAGGCCAACGGAGGCAGGTTCTTAGAGCAGACAAATTTGACAAAGTTCTTTGTCATCAGTTTCCATGTGAAACTGATTTGCTCAAATGACAGTAACTAGATTTTTCTTCGCTTTTAATTTCTTTCTTTTTATTATTGTTTAGCTTTTCCCCATGGAAGGGAAAGATTTTACTGAAGCAACCAACAAATTTCTCTGAAGTCTCCTGCTGGAGATTCAACACTTTAAACCCAAGTTTTGCCTCCACTGACACATTCTTAAATACTACCTCATGTTTCTTCAAAAAGAAAAAAAGCAGCTATCAAAAAATGGCAACCTACTCTACATCCAGACACCCCTTTACTTTAAAAACCTTCCTACCATTAGAATGACAGAGTTGTTTTAGTGGTTCTCCCGCTAATTTAGTGTTTGGGGCAAACTGTCTAGTGGGAAAACATTCAATTTAGTGGCTAATGAGAAATCTACTTTAAAGCAACTCCTGAAGGAAATCTTAAAAAAGAACAGCTAAAGCGGTGTTTGTTTTCTCTTCCCATGGCACAACAACCATAGTCACTTACTAATAAGCCACTCTACTTCATGTCAGTTCTATTACCCTCACAAATTTCAGAGGGAAAAAGTACTTAATTTTAAATTAAGAGATCCTCTTAACCTGCTCTGCTTTTCCTCTTCTCCAGAGCACTTTTCACTTGCTAACATATTAGATTCTTAATGCACTTAGTGCATTCATTTGTTGTTGTCTGTATACACACTAAAATGAAGGTGAGAATATTTGTCTGTTTTATTCACTCGTGTATCCCAAGCAGCTTGGCACATGGTAGGTACTCAATATGTATTTCTTGAATCAATAAATGAATTAACCAAATTTTTTTGCCATTTTTTATTTCAAATTGAAGTTATATGGGTCATTACAAGTTATTCATTTCTGGAGGACCTTATATTTAATAAAGGTGAGTTCACAGAAGTTAAGGGTCTGAAATCTAGATTATCATATAAATCCACGCAAGCATAACCGAAATGAATGATTTTTTCCTACACCCTAGCCAAATATGCAAAATAGGTCAGCTGGACTTAATGCAATATCCACATCTTGAAGATGTTTTTTATTTTTTATTAAACCTAAGCATCAGTAGTGGGAAGGATTGAGATTTCAACTAATACATTTTTTAAAACTTTTTAACGAGACTTACCCGGTGGGAATGTGGTAGCTCTAAGCATAACATTTGTTTCAGGTAAAAAGATACTCATTTGTAACTTGCTATTTGACTCAGAAGCTATCCAGGAGAGTAAATCATTCAAAAATAGGGTGGATAAAACCTGGGGCCCATTGCATGTCTCCAGCCCAAATAGGAGACTTTGGGCTGATCTTGTATTTTAACAGATTTTCATGGCTTTGCTTTATTTTTAAAACGAAATTAGCTCAATACATTAGCTAATGTCTCCTTGGGTTATATGGTTATAAAAAGAGCTATATGGTCAACAATTCTATGCCTGTTTTAAACTCCAAATACTTAAGTGTTCAGACTTCTGAATGCTGGAGAACAACCTCTTATCAAAAAACAATAAAATTCATTAGAAAGTACTTGAGAAACCTTCAAGTTTAGAGAATTTATCTTGTTGACCTTGAAAAAGAGGAGGAAAAAAAATCTGAAGAAATAGCTTCTATCTGAATTTCTTTAAAGCTGCTTCTTTCCTATTAGAATTAATGTTTATATATCAGCTTGAGAGAACCAAATGATCCTGAAACAATCCGCCAGCACTCATATGAGCATTTGCAAGCAAGCACATCTATTGGAAAATTATAAGCTACACATGGGCCAAGAATGGCAAAGTAATTGAGTGCATTAAAATGAATAAACAATTTATGGTGGTGAAGAGGACAATCAAAGCAAACAAACAAATAAAAAACCCACACTGAAGAAAACATAAAAGCAAGTCAGTACTGCTTACTTATCAGTGGTAGTATTGCGTAACATCAGCCCTTCACTGATAATTTTTGACTTGACCCTGGGAAAGTGTCTGAATCTATGCAATTCTGAATTTTCTCCTCAGTACAGGAAGAACTTGGATTAGATAAAGGACGTCAGTTTAAAAGAAAAAAGGGTGTGGTATTTCACAAAGTGTAATATGTAAAACAAAACAACAGGAAAACTTCAGGGCATGAAAGTTTGACCTGCTTTCCTCTTTGGCTCTCAATTCTTCTCTCTCTGCCCACCCCGCCCGCCCGCCCTGCCCCTGCATATGCTTCTTCTTTTTTTTTTTTTTTTGAGGAAGATTAGCCCTGAGCCAACATCTGACACCCAATCCTCCTCTTTTTGCTGAGGAAGACTGGCCCTGAGATAACATCCATGCCCATCTTCCTCTCTTTTATATGTGGGATGCCTGCCACAGCATGGCTTGACAAGTGGTGCATAGGTGTGCACCAGGGATCCGAACCAGCGGACCCTGGGCCATCAAAGTGGAATGTGCGCACTTAACTGCTGAGCCACCGGGCCAGCCTCCCCAGCATGCTTCTGAGTTACCTTCATGAAACCTGTGCTGCACTTGTGAAGGTCTCTGGAAGGAATGGACTGCTGTTATGCCTGATGTTCTTATTCTCCATGAGATGCCACGGTATGGCTATCGATCATCAATTTAAGGTTGATTCTGTTTCTCTACATCATTTATAACGTTATTATCATCCTCCTGAATATAATGCTTTCAGCGTGGATATCACGCATAAAGAACAGCAATTTCATACTTAACATTCTCAAAAGATAGATATCACAGCTCAGGATAGTAAATCAAGAAAGTAGTGCATTTTTACAACTTGGCAATCAAGGCACATTTGCTTATGACTTTTAAAACAGAAAATGTAAAGGGACAATAAGAAAATTTTCTGTCGCTAGTTTGAGATATAATTCTAAGAATCCTTTCAGCTTTAAAATTCTGATTTTAATTTTAAATCAACTTGTCAGTGAATATTATACTCTTTTGAATGTATCTTTATTTAATAACATTTTTTTAATAAAACTTCTTAACTATCTTTCAGAATGAACCTGAGATTTAAAATACTTCCTAAGAGCACTCTCTCATCTGAGAGAGTTTCTTTGGTGTTCTTATATTAACAACGAAAAGGAGGAGGGAGTTTAGAATGGGGGCTAGAATGAGAAAAAGCTTCAATATAAAATTGTAAGCAATTGAAATATCTTGTATATACCTGCAACAAAACAGGGAATTTAGCTGTGTATACTGCCACCTATAATTCACTGAAGTATAACATTCTTCTCAGATAAAAGAAGGAAATTCACAAATGTCCCAGAACGCAATAAAAATTCATCAGGGACTGTGTGAACGTCAGCAATTTAAGACAACAGCACCATATTAAAAAAGATGTCCTTAAATGCCATGGCCTTTATTTCTTCCTTTACCCATCTAATGCAAAATTATTAAAGTTGAAATAAAACTCTAACATTAATAACATTTCTGCCTTTACATCTAAAACTTTTCTTCATATGTGGGTAAAATTTAACAGCACAGAAATAAATAGAGGAGCTCTTGTTACCATCTTTGATCTATGAATCAGATCTCATGCTTTCGTACATCTCCTTATTTTAAACATAAAAATATTACATAAGTTATGAGAATGCTAGCTAAACTTAAACTACTAACTTTAAGGGAGAGGAAGAAAAGTATTTTTTTAAAGAGGTATTCATTTTAAAATTGTAAATGAATTTTCCCATCTCAACATAGCTTAATTCTGACATGACATTAAAAAGAATCATGATAAAGATCAATAGATTTTTTAAATAAATAAATCATGTGTTCTAGGTTACTATCTACTTATTCTTTGTCTTTCAGAGATAAACACAATCTTATATATTTTAATTCTAGAAAAAATATAGCTAATCAGATAAAGAAAAAGATACTAAAAGATAAATTAAGAAACAAAAAAGTTTAGAAAAACTCTAATGTAAATTTCAGTAAGAAATAAATAACCATAAAACAGCCAGTAACTTAGTTTTCCAATCAGAAGAGATTGTCAAAGCTATCTTTGCATATTAGAAAAAGACTCCAGTATTCCAAAAAACACTCTCTGCTTGGAATCTGAAAAACAGGTTACTATTTAAGGACTCTCCAACTGCAAGAAGGCTCTTCCTTGAGTTTCTGGGATCCCAAAAGCAAAAGTTGGGATTTGTTTTTCCTGATAATGAGAAACACATTCAAAGGCTAACAGTCTTAATTTCCTCTCTTCCCACACTAACGTCAAAAGAGACTCAGGTTGCAGTAGGTCAAAACTTTCAAGCCTGATTTCCCCTTCCAGAATCTCTACCTGTTGCTACCAACAGCAGTTTCAGCTGACAGAGGGTACTAAGGAGTAACTCCCGTGAGAGGGCTACTGCTCTCCACTGAGTGCTTAGCATCACGGGAAGAGCTTCCCATTTCTGCTGTCCCTCAGATACTTCTGTTTGGGGAGTGTCTTTTTCCAACACTTCAGGAGTAGACCTGAACAGCACAGTGTTAAGCCCTTTCAAAATACATATCTGGAGTGATGTAAACATTCCATATGGGAAAGGATTTCGATCTAAAATGGACCCCGAGGATATTAAATTGAGAATCCCTCGCATGCGTCCTCAGCAAAACAAAACAAGAACGGAGAGACTGATTTTTCCATAAATGCCTGTCTTACAGAAGACTGAAACGTATCTCCTGACCAATGAACATCCGTCAAGAATCTCTCCCCATCCTCAAGCCAATGAATTTACTGCTTGACCTCTGGCTGGACTCCTTGTCCATCAATACAGCCTGCCCCAAATCCTCAGCAGACTCACCTACTGTAGGCTGCTACAGTTTTGGTTACCGAATTGCAATTCCTCTGCCATTCCCGAATAAACTCAATTTCTGGTAATTCAAGTTTGCCTCAGTTTACCTCTTTATCTATGTTGACAGGTACTACTATAGATCTAGTTTTCCCATGACTTTCTATTTTTATTTAATGCTCAAGTCAATCTAGAATTTGTTTTTGTATATTGTGTAAGGTGAAAATGAAACCTTTCCTTTCACAACAGACATGCCACTTCTCCACTGTAAACCAAGCAAACCTCTACATATAGTGTCATCTGACTTTGTGTGATCTATCCTGTTTCACTGATACATGCATACTTGCTTATAACAAAAACATAGTTTTAACCACTATGCCTTTTTTTTCTTACATGTGTGTACATGTGTGTACTTTACATTTACACTTAAACCCTTTCATTCTGGCCAATTAATCCCAGCTTTGTTAGCCTGGGAAAGCCTCACAGGATTACTCTTAATCCTGCATGTATGAAATAACTACTAACCTGATTACAGAATTAAGTATTTTCAAATTCTATAATATCGAAACCACAAACAATATGGGTTTGTCAGTTATGGAATAAGGAAGCTGGGGAATAAAAAAAGATAAAAGAAAATATACTCTGGTTACCAAGAGCCTTTTTTGAACTGACATACCTCCATTTCCGGAGACTAAAGAACAAAGAAGCTAGAAACAAGGCAGTGTCCCCCTCTTGCTTGAAATTCAGGACATTGGTTTGAACCTACCAAGTCAATCAACCTTCCTTTTTAACTTCACCCTGAAACACACTTCTAAATTACAAGATCTCCTGTTTCTGCCTAAAGGCAGCAAATTTCCTCCCATCTCAGCCATATTTTCTCTTAACATCTAATATTCTAATCACAGAGGACTCCTTGGCTTGTCATCTTGACCTCATAAAAAGAATAAAACAATTCAGAATACTGGCCATTTTACTTACTCTGTTTATGCTTATACAGTCAACATAGTATATATGAAATAAGATGAATATTAGAAAACAAGGTAAATCATAAGATGACCTATAACGTTTGAGTAGTAGTTTGGAGAGAGAAACAGTGCATTTTGTTAGTTGTAAGCAAGGGATAAAGTGTTTTTAACACACTTGTAATGGAAAGTCGATTTTCCATCTGAGGTAAGCTTTCTTTGAAATAACCAACTTAAAAAGATCTTTCTTAAATACAGATTATTAGAAACATAGCTTGTAGAATTGAGTATAATATCTTAGAAATATCTTTTAAGATGAATAATAGTAGAAAGTTAAAAAGGTCAAGCATTCATTCATTTGGTCAGCACATCTTTATTAAGGACTAGCTATGTAGCCAAAAAATCCATCAAAAATGTGACCATTCAGCTGAACGCTTGCTAGATTCCTTGGGTTTAACAATACTTCTCTCTCTTGTCTTGTCCAGCAGAATGAAAATATATTCTTATTAAATTAGGTACTTGGTTTGGTAGTCTGACTGGACAAGCTCAAAAAAAATGTTTTGAGAAAATCAGCAATCAGCACTTTCCCATTAAATTAGCAGCAGAAGCCAAGGTTCTCAAATATATATGCTAATGAATGAGCAATAATATTAGGTTTTATCATAATTCTAAGTCTGAACATTGGCTATGAGCCCAAGCCATACCAGAAACATTACTCAGGTGCAAATGCTGAATGAGGATCTCACCCACCTCCGCTGATCTTAAATTTGGCCAAGTTCTTGCGGGTGGGGATAGAGGGAACAAATCAAAGGAAACAAAATTGAGGCTGCCTGGCATCATAGATTTGAGGAACTGGGTCCAAAATTGGGATATTGACTCATAATTGAGAAGATTAATTTGCTCCTTTTATGATCTCTATGGAAAAGCTTTTTGCCATCGATGCCTTCACTTCTTGGCTGTGCAAGTCCCTCTGACCCACTTCAGATCTTTCTTTCCACTAATCTGTATCATTGTTGCCTTTAAAATCATAACAAAACTGTCCTTCTCTAGAAATCTTTGCTTAATTAACTTTATTCTAGTCTTTGCTTTACTCCCTGTGCACTCACACTCATAGTCATTATATGTTTCTCCATACTGTTTAATAAAGTTACTTAAACCTTTGTACGCGTATTATTTACTTATCAAATTAAATATGAATCCTTTAGTAATATATCTATGATTTACATTTATTTTCCATTCTCTCAGTATTCCTATGGCTGTGCTCCCATCACACCAGCACCAATGCATGTTTTTGCTTCTAAACTTTTAACTTACTAAAGAGAATAATAATAACAGCAATACAAGGCAGAAAAATGGCAAGGAGGAGAACACTGAAGAGAAAGTCAAATACAACTGAGGCTTGAGGCTCAGAATTGGTCATTCTAATAAATTCATTCTATTTTAAGTGACTGATTTTCACCAATTTGTTTTTACTTTTGAGAATTTTAGTACTCACTGACATGAATAGAGTAGTAAGTATTAAGATTTTACATCAAGGAATTGGAAGAAAAATAAGTGAACCTATCAAATAAGAGTCTTTTAATTCTAAAATTTTAATAAATATGAAAATAAGAAAAATAGTTTACAATGAAAGAGCCATGTTCCTATGAAAATGATTTAAAAAATCTATCCATATATCAGTTTTATCATATAAATTTAAACTTACATAAAATTGAAACTTATCTGGAAGGAAGCAAATAACAGTGTTAAAACAACATGATTATGAAAAAAGATCATTATTGATTTTTATGTTTTGAAGTCCACTTAAAATTTAGTTAGTCTTCTTCATTTATTATTTGCATCTAGTCTTCAAAATGATAATTTCCTGCAAAATAGGGACAATGTAAAATTGTTTTTGCACCTCAAAGTAAATACTTTAGTTTGTGTTTCATAAAGGAAATAAAACCACCAGGAAAATTAATGAGAATTATTCTCGATAAATATCTTATTTAAGGACTACCTCATTCAAAACACCTTGCCATAATAATACTTAACATTTACTGAGAGTCTACTGTGGGCCAAGAATTTTACATATATCATTTCAGTTTAAGCCTCACACTGACTCAATAAGGTCAATATATATTTTAACAGATGTTTAGAACAGTTGGCACACTTTGACACAGTTTCAGAGGAGTTAAGGAATTTGACAAAGTTCAAATATTTGGAGAAGCAGAGATTTGAGCCCAATTTGGTTTAATTCTCAAGTTTATGTTCTTCTTAACATACTGTATCATGGCCTGCCACAGTTGGGTGCCTTCCAAAGTGAGTAAGATATAGAACATACCTTATAGGGCCCACATTACACATACTCTGAATTACTGGGCACCCTTTAAAAGAAGTATGATATTTTTCTTCTGTCAATACTTATTACCAAAATAGCAATACATATTTTACCTACAGTAAGCAAATAAGACTTCACAATCATCTTCTTTTGTCTATTTCTTTGCATATTTAAAGTTATTTTTGTTTCCTTCCATTTTCTACTGGTACAAGATTGTAAAATAAATTTAATTGTTTAATTGCCAGAAATTTCAAATTAAAACAATCTTTTCTGAGCAACATTGAAGAAATTAGTATAAAGGGATAGCTGAAATTTTGCTTAATGAAACAAAGTTTCCCTTTTAAATTAAAGATCAGTTCAGAAATATATACAAATAAACACTAACAGTTGCATTGTGTAAAATGGGTGTTCTTCTTGTTTTTTCCTGGCTGTTAACCTCTGATTAAGTGAGCAAGGCAATGCTTCAGGGACCATTGATCAACATGGTGTTTTTCATGAATGGATGGAGCAGAGCTTCCTTCCTTTTGGACGCATTTGTGTTATCAATTTCCATTTTCAGTTACTAAAATCTATGACTCTCATATTAAGCATTTCTGCATGAGAAAGAGATGGTTGCTTATAACCTCATTCACTTGTAAGAAAACATATTCAAGCTTTGGTTTCCTGACAAAACCTCAAAAAAAAAAAAAACCCCTCAAATATATGTATGAATTCCTCCACGGCTCAACTCAATGACATACCAGCCGTTTTGACTAGGATAAAACCAGTACTCCTGTCAGTACAAAATCTGAGTAAAGCCCATCTTTAAATTAATTCACTTTTTGTTTTACCTCCCAAGTAAATCCAACTCAGATAGAGAAGAGAAACATCATAGTGCATTAAATGAGCCTAGGCACCAAAAGGCCTAGATTTGAATTTTGTATTAATTTGATGAGTTATTTAAATTCTGAACATCCTTAGTATCCTTATCTATATTATTGGGATGATAATACTTATAGATATGGGGGAAAATGTTATAACTTACGTAAGAATACTTGGCACACATTGGCTGTTTAAAAACCACTAGTCACTTTCACCTAAAAAAAAAAGTGAAATTACAATAAAATAAAGCATTTTACAGTATAGAATTGCCAAGCCTATCAAATAAGATCTCATGAAAAATAAGTCTCATATACAAAGAGTTATACTAACCAGGCAGTCAAACTGAGAGAGACGCTTTTTTAAGTTGAAGTAATTATTTTACTATTTGTTCTGTTTACTATTGTAATTCTAATAACTAATATAATTCTATGTTTGATATTCTTTCCACGGTGTCTATCTCCAATAAGGTTTTCAAAACTCTTCAGAAAATAACTCTATGACTTGTAACCCTAATTACAATTTGGGTAATCTCATTTTGTATTTATAAAATCAAGGGGCTTCCTCTTAAGAAAACAATTTATACTTGCCCAGGCACACATTAGTATTATGCTGACTGTATCACTGTCAAATAAGAAGCAACCCACTGGGAATGAAGAAAGAGAGAATTCTAGACACCTTTTCTCTTATTCATGTAAACTTAATGAGGGCTTGCAATTAATTTTTGAAATTGTTCTATATCGACCTTAATGTTTAAAGCTTCATTTCTACCTCGGGGCCCCATCAGTAAAACCCACACATCATCCCTGTTAGCAAAGCAGCTGGCTTTTCAAATGTGATGTCTTGTAGTTCTTATTTACAAACCTAATCACATCATTGATTTTAGTAATCTTTCAGTAAGAGTGATTATTAATGCTGTCAAAAGCCGAAGCTGGGATTCTTTTTTTTTTATTTTTCTTTTTTAAGTAAACCTGGATAATTAAGATTAAGTCTAATAATGCAACTCTAGAGGCCTCTGGGCAATTAGAACCTTTCTGTGGTTGAGCATGTAATACAGAAAAGACACTATCTTCACTTAAAATTCTACACACACCCTAAAATACTTACTTATATAAGCCACAAATGGTTAAATAAAAATGCTAAGTACTCATCATATCACAGAGGTAACTAGATTTTTTTTTATTTTTCAGACTCGAAAACAAGCACGAGATAAAATTTTATTTATTTATTTATTTATTTATTTGTAATTTAAGACAGCCATAAGATCTATTTCGTCTACTAAGGCCAAAAAGACGAAGGCATATCACCTTGTTACTAACTCTCTTTAGTCTACTAAAGACTCAAGTGTGTCTTTAACATACTAAGAAATTAAACAATGCACAGAAAAAATAGGATAAGACAAATATGAAGAGGATAAGTGACACTTTGGAGAAATTAGATTTTTCAATATCCAAAGCAATAAAGGAAAAGAGTAAGATGAGGTAATGCATTTTGATCTTCAGAAAAAGAGGTCATGATGTAATAAAGATTGTCATTCTAAATCAGATCTATTTATTTGCATTCTGAAAGGTGTGGAACAAAACATAAATTTCCAAAGGACTTTTTTTTTCTATCACTAAAAGACACAATAAGTGAAGGAGCTGACAAGAATGTTAGTATGTTCAATGTTCATCACGACCCCCTATACTTAGGAAAAATATATATATTTGGAACCAGTATCAAACACCATTGCCTAATTTAAAAATATTCCTGGACTTCTTTTGATCGATATCTCTTATAGAAAGGATGAGAGTATAGCATCTGAACCGAGACAGTATTATTAGAAAATGATATCGTGGGCATTAGGATGTATAATTCATGTTGCTTTCATTTGCTCAGACCATTGTAAAAATCCATAAATCATTTTCTTGTTCATGTATTGCTTAAGTGCAATTTGTCATTTTGCATTAGAGGGTTGCTTCAGCTCATCAGTGTCTTTAATTCACTGTTTAGAGTTTAACAAAATGCTGGCCCTGTCTGAAAACTGAAAAGACACTGACATGTGAAGCCACACTAATATCAACCAGGTTAAACAAAACGGAGAAGAACATTGCTACTTTGAATATCAAGTAATGCCTAATAGAATATCTAGTATTCTCAGTCCCCAAAACATGGATTGGTTTGTTCTCTGTTGGGTTCAAAGCATTAGAGCACAGTAACTAAAGAGTTAGCTGAATGCTTATAATAGCATATGCCACAAATCTTTTCCAGAAACTCTAGTCAACATACACTCTTTACTGTAGATAAACAAAAACTAACGCAGTGTCTGTGGCCCTGGCTCCAAAGCCTTGCCTTCCTAACCTGAAGCTAGGTCACACTACGACAAATAATCTTATTTCGTGGTTACCCATAAGAGATGCCACGTGGTCCAGGTCCTTGGTGTTGGTTCCTTGCTGGGAATGACAAGTGCCAGGAACCATCCAGCTCAATCCTGGCCGAGCCTAGTGTTTGAAAGACTCCTTATTGACAATTTTAATTTTTTTCTCCCATTTCTTTAAAAAAAAATCTTCTCTCAAAGCTCTGGGCACACTGCAATAATAAAAGGATTTAGAAACAAATTGCTTTCAAGTCAAGTTAAGTCATTGCAAACACTCATTTATCCAAACGCTGGTTAACAAACTTGTTTCCCTCCTGCCTTTTCTAGAAAAGGGTAGGGAAGAAAGCAACCCGTTGCCTAGTTTCAAAGTTTGTAACTCTGTGTATAGAACTCCTTTGTGGGATCCTTAGCTGCCCCCACCCCGCCATTTCTGCTGCATTTGGAGCCCGGTGAAATAGACGAATATGCATTATCACTCTCATACACCAAGCAGGACTTCTATGAAAATTGATTTTGATAACCCTCCTCCAAATAATAACTACTATCTCCCTCTGTTTTAGGATGAAATTTGTTTTGGCCCAGATGGTTGGTTGGCGCTCCTGGAGGGGGGTTCTGTTCCCTAGAGATTGCTTCTCCCTTCCGGTTCCAGTAAGGGGGGGGGGGGACGTCGAGGGAAACAGTACACATAGTACACATGATATTCTGCACTCAAAGAGGTCGTCAACCCCACCACCGAGGTTGTTATTTATATAATACGGCCTCACTAATTTCTGGGGTCTACCGAAAGGAGAGTGAAAAAAAAAAAAGGAAACAGGAAAAAAATCTGGTTGATTTTTTACAGCAAGGTAGAAAGTAAACTGGTTACATTTAGGAGGCATTTTTTAAAGGAACCTTTAAAGTATTTGTTTTGTGGTTCACGGGGTGAGGCTGTTTAATGGTTCCAGGGTAAGGAGGTAGAGAAGACAACCCCAGTATCTGAATCTTGGCCCGAACTAAATGCTCTTGCAATTGCCCTTGGCTGGGGCTGCCTAGAGGGAGGCGGGCGGCCGGGCGCGGGTCTGTCCTTCGCGGCAGAAGACCCCAGCGTTTTCTCGTGGGGGCCGGGGCGCCTCGGAGACTAGAAGTCAGAGATGCGAGACCTCTAGAGGACCCGGGCTCGCGTCGCCGGCGCGTACAGAGGCCTCGGCGACCCAAGAAATCCTGCAGAGCCCCCAACAGGCGAGCCCTGCCGAAGGAGAGCTCCAAAGCAAAATTCTCTGGCTTGCCCTATGCTGCTTTCGCCGCTAGGAGACGCCTGTAACCCACGTTTGCAGAGAGTTCCCCTTTCAAACAACTGCTACCAGAAGAAAAAAAAAAAATGCAGCTCAAGCGTTACAGTAGATGTAGTGATTATTTACAGGCAAATCTGGCCATCTCTCCACGTTCTCATCTCCACCTCTGGCTCTCAGCAAATGCCCCCAAGTCGGCTCAAACTTCATCTACGTTTTGAGAGCACAAACCCTCTTCCCCAATTTCTGGATCTGCATTGTCATTCAGCCGCATGTCTCTCACACGTAAACACTCGCGCACACGCGCGCACACACACAAGTGTTTCCATACGTACAAATGAAAACATTAGAAAATTACCGTCATTTAAAAAAACGCTTCAGGATTCTGATGAGTCAGCTTGAAGAGCTCAAAACATTTCATTTCAATCCTGCAGATCTAAAGAAAGGAAGGGGGGAGGGGTAGAAAGTACAGAAGCGATGCCGTATTAATATTCAGATACACTATAATCTCCTTTTCATTGATCCACAGGTCCTTTTATAAACTGCCGCTCCATTTTCAGCCGCAGACGTGATGCTAAAATCATTTTAACTGCGGCGGTTTTCGCTTGGCTTTGGCCGGTCGTCAATTTACTGCAGCTGGAAAAGGATTAGCCATTTTTGCTGGCATCCTTTCCTTCCAACCACTCAAAGGCAGGACCCATCTCCATGAAAGAGTAAGGGGTGGGTGGGGGGCGGGTAGGGCAGTAGACACGCACTCGCGGGACTCACAGGGGCATGCCTCTGTCTACAATCACGCCTCTGGACACTCGCCCTCCGTAGTTCACTGCCAGGAGGGAATGGCAACGTACCTTGGGTCGGGCAAACGACTCTCCTTTTCCCGCAGGTTGTAGCGGTGTTATTCTCGGGTCATTCATTACCAGGAAGCTGCAAGGGACCTTCTTATCTTGTGTCGTAAGGAGACTGCACAGGAACTGCTTTAATGTATAAACAACCACCTACAGACCATTAATTAATAAAAAATTATGCTTTTTAAATCTTTTCTTGGAGAATTGACATTCAGTCCACTCTCTGGCAGTGAAGAGTTCGCGCTATATTTTAACTTCACAAGCACTGGGTGCCTAGATGCACCGCTTTGTCCCTGCTCTTCGGGAGCGGGCACTCAGAGCTGGTCAAGCGCATCCTTCGAGACCCGGGAGGGGGGCTCCACTGGTGCTTACACAGAGCTGAGCGCCGGGCCAGGGAGGATCGATGTGAGCACTGTGAATGCAAGTGCGTTCGCGGACACCAGCAACGGCACACACTCAGACCCCGAGCGTGCACCCTCCTGCTCACGCCCCTACCCCACCCCATCCCCACCCGACCCGCCTGCGTTCGCCGCCGCCCAGCCGTCCTCATCCAGCCGGCTTGCCCCAAGCTGGGCAAGAATCGTGTTCCGGTCTAGCATAGGAGAAGGCGGGGGGGATCTCCAATTGTCAGAAAAAGCAGAAAATAGCCTGTGCGCGGGGCCGCTGAGTAGCCCTTGGCGGGGTAAGGCGCAGGGATATCCGGGGCTTCTTGCAGCGCCCGGCGGTGTTCGATGCCCAATGCCAAAGAGTCGGGCGTTAGGCTGGCGGGCTCGAAGGCAGAGCTCAAATCAAAGTCCTCAGTCATTGATCAAAGCGCTCGCAGCTCTAACTAGGTCCCCAAGCGAATTAATCTATTTGCTAAGAATACTACGGATATACATTTAGGAAGGGAAGAGGCAAGTCTATCGCGTCTGCACGTCTATAAGAGCCACCAGCCCTCATCCCTTGGCGTGAATCCTCGGCTTTTCAAGACCCACCTCGCCCCACACTCCCACTGCTTCACTCCCTTCCACTCGGCCCCTGCAGACCCTCACGCTTAGTTTGACACAGACCACATTACATCCGTTTTTTTTAAAGTCCTGCCAATCTCTTCCAGAGTCCGTTAATTGGGTAACCCCTGACAATTAGTGACCCCTCTGAAACTTTTTCCCGTTCTCTGTGATTTATTTCCACAATCAATAGCAAGGAAAATACCTTAAAGGAAAAAGAATGTTAGCGTCATTGGAAACCCCCGCTCCTGGGAGAGGATACCGCCGCTGTTGCTATTGTTTTCGCATTTGCTGATGCAAACAGGGGAACCTCTCTATTCCCTCTCCGTTACCTGCGGCTGGGGACTGGGAACTTTCCGAGGCAGCGTCCCCAGCTAGCGCCTCGGGACCTGCCGGGCTGTTCTCTCTCTCACACTCACGCTTACCTCTGCCGCCCGGGCGCGGGTTCCATCCAGCCCCGCCCGGCAGCCGGATGACGCGCCTATTTGACGGCCAGTTTGGCCAATTAGCGGTGGCTCGGTGGGTGGTGCTCTTCAGCGATTGGTTGGCAGAATGAGGGCGCTGCGCAAAAACAGAGAAGAGAAGCGCTCGGAGCTCAGAAACTGCCAGCCGAGATCACGGGCTTTAAGGCTGAGGCAGGAGGAGGGAAGGACTGGAAGGAAGAGAGCTTAGAGGGAAAGAGGCTTGGGAAGAAAACAGCAGCAAAGAAACTGCTCATCACACTTACAGAGAGGCAAATGACCGCGGGGATGAGGACAGAGAGAGACAAGACTATGAAAGGCAAAAAATACAAATAGAGCGAAAGAGGAAAAAATGCCAAGAAGAACATCCATCCAGAGAAATGAAGAGAATGAAAGTTTTATGCTGCAGAGCCGTTCTATGCTTTTCCGAAACAAAATTTTCTCGCTGTTTTTAAGCCCTTTTGCATTTGCCAGCCGTTGACATTAAGAGGCATGTTTAGCGGTGCCAGCAGCATCTCCTCTTCCTTCTCCTCTTCCTCCTCATCTTCCTCCTCCTCCTCCTTCTTCTTTTCCTCCTCCTCCTTCTCCTCCCATCAGCAAGAAGACAAACCGAGGACAGTCTTGAAATATCGAAATTTCCTCCTTGGGATTTGCCAGCGCCGCGTTGCGCCAAGATTGTCGGAATAAAGGACGCTGACTATTGTATTATTATTTTATTAATTGGTCAGTGGGAAGATTACAGATGAGGAAAGGGGACGCCTGTCACCCTTCCTGTGCTAAGATTGAAAAATGAGGCTGAATTGGGGGAAGCCCTAAAATGAAGCAAAAGGAATAAGATTTTTAAGGACAGAAAGCCACAGGAGCCCCCCACACAGCGCACTTTTATTTGTATTTTTTTTGAGATTTTTTTTTTCGTGGTGGTGGGGGAGGTGATTGGGTGGCTGACTGGCTGCGGGAAGCTGCTTCCTTTCCCTTTGGAGATGATTGTGCTATTATTCTTTGCCTTGCTCTGGATGGTGGAAGGAGTCTTTTCCCAGCTTCACTACACAGTGCAGGAGGAGCAGGAACATGGCACTTTCGTGGGGAATATCGCTGAAGATCTGGGCTTGGACATTACAAAACTTTCAGCTCGCAGGTTTCAAACGGTGCCCAACTCGCGGACCCCTTACTTGGACCTCAACCTGGAAACCGGGGTGCTGTACGTGAACGAGAAGATCGACCGCGAGCAAATCTGCAAGCAGAGCCCCTCCTGCGTCCTGCACCTGGAGGTCTTCCTGGAGAACCCCCTGGAGCTGTTCCGGGTGGAGATCGAGGTGTTGGACATCAATGACAACCCCCCCTCCTTTCCGGAGCCGGACCTGACGGTGGAGATCTCTGAGAGCGCCACGCCAGGCACCCGCTTCCCCTTGGAGAGCGCATTCGACCCAGACGTGGGCACCAACTCCTTGCGCGACTACGAGATCACCCCCAACAGCTACTTCTCCCTGGACGTGCAGACCCAAGGGGATGGCAACCGATTCGCCGAGCTGGTGCTGGAGAAACCGCTGGACCGAGAGCAGCAAGCGGTGCACCGCTACGTGCTGACCGCGGTGGACGGGGGAGGAGGGGGAGGAGGAGGAGAAGGAGGGGGAGACGGCGCGGGAGGGGGCCTGCCCCCCCAGCAGCAGCGCACCGGCACGGCCCTACTCACCATCCGAGTGCTGGACTCTAACGACAATGTGCCCGCCTTCGACCAACCCGTCTACACTGTGTCCCTTCCAGAGAACTCACCGCCGGGCACGCTCGTGATCCAGCTCAACGCCACAGACCCAGATGAAGGCCAGAATGGCGAGGTAGTGTACTCCTTCAGCAGCCACATTTCGCCCCGAGCGAGGGAGCTCTTCGGACTCTCCCCGCGCACCGGCCGGCTGGAGGTGAGCGGCGAGCTGGACTATGAAGAGAGCCCGGTGTACCAAGTGTACGTACAAGCCAAGGACCTGGGCCCCAATGCCGTGCCCGCTCACTGCAAGGTGCTAGTGCGAGTGCTGGATGCTAACGACAACGCGCCGGAGATCAGCTTCAGCACCGTGAAGGAGGCGGTGAGCGAGGGCGCGGCGCCCGGCACAGTGGTGGCCCTGTTCAGCGTGACCGACCGAGACTCAGAGGAGAATGGGCAGGTGCAGTGTGAGCTGCTGGGGGATGTGCCATTCCGCCTCAAGTCTTCCTTCAAGAACTACTATACCATCGTGACCGAGGCCCCCCTGGACCGAGAGGCGGGGGACTCCTACACCTTGACCGTGGTGGCTCGGGACCGGGGCGAGCCGGCGCTCTCCACCAGTAAGTCGATCCAGGTGCAAGTGTCAGATGTGAACGACAACGCACCGCGGTTCAGCCAGCCGGTCTACGACGTGTATGTGACCGAGAACAACGTGCCCGGCGCCTACATCTACGCGGTGAGCGCCACGGACCGCGATGAGGGCGCCAACGCCCAGCTAGCCTACTCGATCCTCGAGTGCCAGATCCAGGGCATGAGCGTCTTCACTTACGTCTCCATCAACTCCGAAAACGGCTACTTGTACGCCCTGCGCTCCTTCGACTACGAGCAGCTCAAGGACTTCAGCTTTCAGGTGGAAGCCCGGGACGCCGGCAGCCCCCAGGCGCTGGCTGGCAACGCCACTGTCAACATCCTCATCGTGGATCAGAACGACAACGCCCCTGCCATCGTGGCGCCCCTCCCGGGGCGCAACGGGACTCCGGCTCGAGAGGTGCTGCCCCGCTCGGCGGAGCCGGGTTACCTGCTGACCCGCGTGGCCGCAGTGGACGCGGACGACGGCGAGAACGCCCGGCTCACCTACAGCATTGTACGGGGCAACGAAATGAACCTTTTCCGCATGGACTGGCGCACCGGGGAGCTCCGCACAGCGCGCCGGGTGCCAGCCAAGCGCGACCCCCAGCGGCCTTACGAGCTGGTGATCGAGGTGCGCGACCACGGGCAGCCGCCCCTGTCCTCCACCGCCACCCTGGTGGTGCAGCTGGTGGATGGCGCTGTCGAACCCCAGGGCGGGGGCGGGGGCGGGGGTGGGGGGTCAGGGGAGCACCAACGCCCCAGCCGCTCCGGCGGCGGGGAGACTTCGCTGGACCTCACCCTCATCCTCATCATCGCGCTGGGCTCCGTGTCCTTCATCTTCCTGCTGGCTATGATCGTGCTTGCCGTGCGTTGCCAAAAAGAGAAGAAGCTCAACATCTACACGTGTCTGGCCAGTGATTGCTGCCTCTGCTGCTGCTGCTGTGGCGGTGGAGGCTCGACCTGCTGCGGCCGCCAAGCCCGGGCACGCAAGAAGAAACTCAGCAAATCGGACATCATGCTGGTGCAAAGCTCCAACGTACCCAGTAACCCGGCCCAAGTGCCCGTGGAGGAGTCTGGGGGCTTTGGCTCCCACCACCACAACCAGAATTACTGCTACCAGGTCTGCCTGACCCCTGAGTCCGCCAAGACCGACCTGATGTTCCTTAAGCCCTGCAGCCCTTCGCGGAGTACGGACACTGAGCACAACCCCTGCGGGGCCATCGTCACCGGCTACACAGACCAGCAGCCCGACATCATCTCCAACGGAAGCATTTTGTCCAACGAGGTAAGGCTGAAGCGAAAGGACCACCATCTCTCATCTCCTCCATCCGAAAGCCTCCTCTAGCCCAGCCCTTGTATCTCTGGTGCACTGTGTATTTATTTTTAGGATATTAGCTTATTTGTATCTTTGTGGGGTCAGGAACGGGCGGTCACCCTATCCCACCCCTTCGTGTGTAACCTAAACTTCGTGTTGTCCCTGATTTTCCGAGCTCCACCCCTCCACGTCTATTTTCATTCCCTCCTCTTGGTGCTTTACCACCTTAGACCTTCCTTCTTCCCTCTAGCATCTTTCCTTGAAAATTCTAATCCCCTCTCAGTCCTTTCCCTTCTCAGAAATCTCGGGGCAAAGGGGAATGTGCGCGGGCGGGGGTGGGGGGAGAGGGAAACGCGGTGGAGGGACTTTCTGGCACTGGCAAAGGTCTTTTTCTCTTTGCGTTTGTCCCAGGCGTTAATAAAGTTAATTCTGTTGGCTTTGTTTATCGATGCTTTCAGTCGTGTGTAAAAGTAAGCTAATAGAGTGTTTAACTTTGCACAGTTGTCTAAACTCGAATGCATGTTTTAGTGAATGAGTTATCAGATCCTTGTCCTCTGAACTCGGGTTGAGAAAAGCCTTCAGTTCTGCTCTGGACAGCATTTACAGACGCTCTTGAAGCCGAACGCCCACACAGTGTGAATTTGAATGAAGTTGCTTTGGCACAAACCCCTGTAAGAGTAAACTAACGAAAGGCTTAAACAATTGTTGTCTTAAATATATCTCTTAGCTATACTCACCTTCTTGCCACTGTTCTTGATAAATCACTGCTGTTGCCTTTCTTCAAAGAATTTGGCTTGTCAATTCCGATTTCTTTTTAAAAGATGGAGAAGTGGCAAAGTTGAAAGAAGGGAGGGAGGGGGAGAACGGAGTGGATTGATGTAAAAGAAAGTTTGGACCAGAAAAGGTGTGTGGATGGCGGAGGCTGGGAGGAGAATGCAGAGGGCTTTTGGAAGGGGAAAAGAACTGGGGAGGGAGGGAGGACTATAAACTCCTTTCTTGGCAGGTTATTTTATTTATTTGAGACTTAGATATTATTAATTGACTTTCATGAATATTTGTACAGCTCATTTGTATCTGAAGCACATTTTGAAAATAAACAACAAAATAATTCCATAAAATATCCAAACTTTTTGCTTATTGAGCGTGCTCTTTTTCTTGTGTCAACCAGTATGCACCTAAACACTTTTTTAGGCCACTGAACAAAAGCCTGCAGAGGATAACCAGGTTGACTCTATTCGAGACAATAGTTTATGAGCCCTAGCTATGAGGTTATTTGCATTCTCTCCTTTAAAAAAAAACCCACACATTTAAAATTGGCCTTTTATTTCTGCTTCTTCTTCTTCTTCTTTTTTTTTTTTTTACCTTTACTGGAAGTCTAGATGGAAATGTCTCTGCATATCTCCCTGCCCTTGGCCAGCAATCACTAGGTAGAGGTCTTA
The DNA here is from genome assembly GCF_041296265.1 of Equus caballus. Classification (NCBI taxonomy): domain Eukaryota; kingdom Metazoa; phylum Chordata; class Mammalia; order Perissodactyla; family Equidae; genus Equus; species Equus caballus. Next base: position 102,957,416 of record NC_091685.1, on the reverse strand, counting down.
GGACAGCTTCGAAATTCATAAAAATGTACACAATTACTTACGATAGAATTAGCTCCTAACCTCAAAAGCAGAGTGTTAGTTAAACCCTTAGCGTTCAAATGCTCTTGATTTATTTATTTTTTTTCTAGACTAAACACCAACGAGCAGAGCTCAGCTATCTAGTTGACAGACCTCGCCGTGTTAACAGGTATGGACTGGTTTTTTTTCCCCCTAGCTTGGTGTATGAACAATGTACTACCTAGTAAAAGTAGGAATTAGGTATATTATTCACTATTAAAATATAAAATGTATCAAGTATTTCCAATTAGGGCAGGACATAAAAACTGATTATGTTGGGTTTCCTAGACAACACATTAAAAAATATGAGTATATTTCATTTATATACAGCTTACTAAATGTATTTGAATATTTTATCAGTGTACACTCCTACACTGCTTCTCATAGCCTTTCTAACTATTCCAGGTGTATGTATACACCTGTTTTAGGAAAATGATATAAACATTTACTTAGGTCCAATAATAGAATAATGCCTAAACTTTACGTGCCTTAAGGGCTCAAACTGACTGCTAATGTTCAATTTTAAAGAGTTAGGCTTAAGTTTGTGAGAGCTAGCTGTATGCAGAGATAAAGCCAACGGAGACGTCTATGAATCTGCAGCACCATCGGTGACCATGTGGTGGCAGAAGAATGTTTTCTGTGTTTCCTTGCCTTTTTTATTCTAATATTCACATTTTTGTACTTCTAGTTCTGCATTCCAGGAAGCTGACATAGTAAGCTCTAAGGACAGTGGTCACGGGGACAGTGAACAGGGTGATAGTGATCATGATGCCACCAACCGCGGCCAGTCAGCTGGTAAGTATGATCAAAGGACAATCTAAGTGCTAGCTTTTATAGTGTTTTCTTTTTTTAAAAATAAATCTAGAAAGGATGATTTGTAAGTTTAATGTTCGTAACTCTACAGAAAGATGGAGTTGTCCTATGCTGAACAATTGTATACTCAAAGAGGATTGTAAAAAGTAATGTTCCTTTGGAGAGTTAGAGTTAGAAATTCATTGTTGAATGTGTTAGAATGTGAAATATTTCTTCCTCATGTAATGTTCTTTAATGGGATTATATTGCATACAAAAAGCCGTAGATCTCTCACCTGGTCTAGTCTGCAATCTTCAGTCAATTAATGTATTATTAGACTTGTTTGTGGATGAGGTAACTGAAGATGAATGAAATTGATTGACCTGCACAAGGTCACAAGAGGTTAAGTGGAGGATTGGGTACTAGAATCCAAATTGCTTGCTTTCCAGAGCAATGCATTTTGCACACCACTGAATATTGAATGAGAGAAGGAATAGTGATGAAAAGTCATGAATAGATTGAAAGCAGGATTTCCAACACTAGGTTCTTAGGCTTCAGGACATTGATAAACATTTGATAATGTATATTTTCTGAAGTGTAGTAGGTTTTCTCATATTTTCAACAAAGTCCATGACCTGTCAGAAGTTGAACTCTGTGTATATTTGTATGTGGGCTTAATGGTAATCAGTGATGGAGTTGCAATGTGATACATATTTTTTACTTTATTTTACTTTACTTGTTTCTACATAAATTTAAACTACATTTTATCGGATCTTGGTAACTCTAATTACTAATACTCAAAGAAAACACTTAAAAGAAATATGCGTTCCTTAAAATAATGAAAATAATTTCATAAAGTTTGGATTTCTTTCCACTTCATTTGCACTTTAACTATGAAGGATGCCTGTTGAATTTTTTTTTTTTTTACTTTTTCTTTTTCCATTCAGTTTTGTGTTTATCTGATACATAAGGAAATGGAAAGGCAAGTCCACTTTTGTGACTACTAAAAATGTCCATCACTGGACTGTCTCTGGGTTCAACTCTGTTCGCTTGAGATTTGAGCTTTATTTTGGTTAATGAGATAACCATTGAATGATAGGGTCCTCATTTCCAAAGTTATCTTGGTCCTGGAGAGCACCCAATCCTGAAGTCACTCAGTGGACCTTGGACAGTGCTGCGGCAGTGTGTCAAAGGGCAGGACACGCCCCACGGTCGCCTGGCAGCAGTGGCTGCTGCAAGCCACTCCCTTGGCTAATGTGTGCTGTGTCTGAGGCTGCCTTAGCCTTGGGAAACGCAGGCAGGAGGAGGGGAAAAAAGGCTGCTCAAGGGTCTCTTTATACTGCTGCAAGTCATTAATATGCAGACCTAATGAGACTTGAGAACTGCCAAGAATCCCCGGAGGTCCCTGCCCCTTGCGGGCCTTCACGCTAAGTGAACAGAGCATCTATTTAGTGTCTGGGAACCTGACAACAAACCAGATCTTGCCAGAAGTTTATATTTGAGTACAAAGTCCCTTTCATTTTTGGCCTATATATGGCATATGATTTATTGTTATCTTTAGAAAGCTGTACCTTTAGAATTGCTCATTCCTATTCTTTTCTCAGAGTTTCTAATGTAACAGTCAGCCTTTTAAAACTTTTAAAACAAAATGTTTAATATTTAAAAAGGAGTATCCACTGCGTGTTTCCTTGAATGCGTTTTATCCCTTTCCCACTCTCCCACTTCGTTTTCTTCTGTAGCACTCCAATCTCAATGAACATTTCAATTAGTTTAGTCCCTCAGACATAATGAGCCATAATAACCTAACAGAAGAAAGAGAAGCGAATAAACATCTACAAAAAGTGCTAAATTTGGAAGATGGATGGGAATATATTCTTATCCATGCCCCTTCCCAGTAGCTATTTTATTTCACAGGCACTCAGTGTTGCCATTTTGGTAATGTTTCTTCCAAATTATTTGAGATGCCAATGCATTAAAAGGAAATTTAAAATGCTAAATTGTGTTTTGGAAAATACTTTTAAAAAGCAAGGCAATTTATACTTTTCTTTATCAAAATGGCAACTTTTTTTTCCCTCTAAGTTCTTAAACATGTAAAAGGATTACAGAGTTAACAATCTATTTGTGTAGTTCATTAGCAGTTATGGGGCAGCCACAACTACTGGGCACAATAATAGCTGTTTTAGAATTGCAGTAACACACTCATATTAAGAAGTGATCGCACCTTTGTGTGCTGAGTTGCGATCAGATTTAATGTGTCTAATTTTATTGCAAGAATTATTTTGAAGTGTTTCCTTTTTAAGTATAAAACCTTAAATGAAGAGAATTAAAATGCATTTACTTAATCACTTTTCCGGTCCATACTGATGTTGTGTACGGTAAACCTCACCCCAAGTAGCTAGAATATTTCCCCAAAGTTAAGTCCATTCCAGGTAAATGAGTACATCTGTTTTATTTCCGTGTATAGCCGGATCTTAATGATCTTCCAATTTTGCAATATTTAGGAACTATTATTCATAGCACATCTATTTCCAAGTTTAGGATATGAAAAAAATTTCACACTAATAAGCAAATCTTGCTCAGCTCAATTTTAGGGGGAAAATTAGATTATGAAGGAAAAATAGCCCTGGAAAGATACAGGTTCTGAGTTCTCTTCTTTAGTTTGAACCTCATTCCCTCTTACATGATATACACTGTTTCCTTTAGTGCCTCACCTGTTTAAACCTCCTAACTTTTTCTGTATTCCCACTTTCTTCTTCTATGTTAGCATTACTTTGTATGTATTTATTTAGATATGCCTTCTATTTATTCTTCTATGAATAGTTTTCTTTTTTGTTCTCCCCCCAACACACACCCCCACTTGTTTTTCTCCTTTCTAAGCCATTTGCAGTCACCAATCTTGTTCATAGAAGGGCTTTAAACAGAGGCAGCTGCACAGAGCATCACATAAGCTTGTTCAGTTTTCCACTGCACCTGGCTCCATGTGTGAAATTCTTCGGCTTCACCACTGCTCCCGGGCACTTTCTTTCTATAGCCTTGTCAAGGTGCTTTCCGTTTTTTTCAGTGCACTATTGATGTATTGCTTAGATATGGCAGAAGTCCAAGGAGATGTGGTAAAGGCCTGCAAAAGCCATCACAAGAGGAAAAACTGATTAATCACAGCTTAAATAGCCAAAATAAAGTCAAAGTGGACTTAAAGGAAATATATTTTCAATTTTGTTTATTATACCCTTTGACTAAAAGATAAACTTTTGTTCTAATTTAGAATACTGGATACAACATTTTTCCTTGTATATTCTTAAACATTTTAATATTATTAGAGGTAGATCTAAGGGGATCTGTTTATTAGTAAGAAGTTTTTTTTCCATTTATTAAAGACATACAATGTACATACTAGCATTAATTATGAATCTATTTTTAATAATTGTAGCTTCTTAAAATATATATTGAAGAGCACCCTAATAAGCCATGATTCAGTTAATGTTACTTGTTATAGTTTACCTCAAAATTGTCAAATTTCTCTTCTTGTAAATTTTTCTTTCAGTTATAAAGGAACTTAGCTTCTCTAAATGTGTTTATTTCTTAATTAATTATTATGAGGTTTATACATGATGCATGGTCAAAGATTGGCTATAAATTAAAAAATAAAGTGATTTGCATTATCAGTATTTTCAAACAAGTAGATAAGGTATGTCATGAAATGTATTAAACCATTACACTACTACTGCAATATCAACAAGAGAATTCTTGTTTTATCATAAAATACAGATTTCCCTTTCCCAAGTCCAGCAAGAATTTAGATACTGGCAATTAGCTCTGGCTTTATGAATAAAGTGAATTTACGCCATTGTTTGCAAAGGTTATTCAGGTTTCTGGTGAAAATCTGAGCTACAATTTGATAATGCAAAGAGATTTATAATTGGAAAAATGTGTATGAAAATATTGGAGAAAAATGTATACATTTTGAAAAATGATAGATAGGGAGAAAATTTTGATGTGCATGTTTGATTTTTCTAAAAATCTTCCTGCAAAACATATTTTTCTAAAAGTTATAGCAATTTTTGTGGTTAGAGTTACTATCTCTTAGTTTTCCAGTGCTAAATGGTTAAAGGAAGACTGAAAATTTCCTCAAAAAACTGAGTGCTGATTTTCTTTAAAAGTAATTTATTATATTTTGAATAAAATAAACATTTTTTGTGAAGGCTTGATGCATGAGAAATAAATGTACATGTAATTTTATATTATTACATTAGTCAGAAAAGAGCACAAATTGAATACAATTATATTTTTGAAATCACAATTTGTTCTCAGTGGTAATATCACTGCCTCTGACTATAAGGGACAAGTTACTTGCCAGTTAAAGAAGATGTATTTTAAAATTTGTGTAAATATATCTTTGCATAACAGCCAGTCTATCACGTCAGCTGTCATGCCTTGTGGAACAGATTATTTCTAAGAAGTGAAAAAAAATAAATAACTAGGAGAAGAAATTGCAAGTAAAATATATATGTTGAAATGTTTCTTAGAAATTTTACCAAAACTTCAAGACTGAAGTTTGGTCTGTATTTTCCTGCTATACAAATTTCGCAGGTTCTGAAGTAAGGGCATTTGAATTAGAAAAAAAAGTCAGGTTAAACTTATTTTCTCTTGGGGCTTCAATTTGAGCCATTAAAAAATTCTAAGAGTGATGTAAAGGTATGCATTTTAATATGCCACATGTCCTATAATACCTGGCATTCTTATGCACCATGTAGTCATTTATCACAATAAAACCTAAATACACCTCTGCTTATTTGCTCATTAAAATAATATATTTTATGGGACTTGTGATAAGAGAAAATGATAAGATAATGTTAGTCTTTCAATGGCTTCCTAGGGTGAGGACCGATAATGGGAAAAATTTATTTGGTTCTCAAACTATATATCTAAAACACAAATTAAAAGTTCCATTTTCAACAAATGTTTCTGTTACTTATTTGAAATTTATTGAAGTACTATTTATGTTATTTTTAAAAAATTTTGTTTCAATATCTGATATTTTCCTGATGAGAAATAGATACGCTTGTTTTATCAGTAAAACTGGTGAAACATTCACATGCAATTTGTCCCACCTTGCCTGTCATTCTGGTTATATAAAACCATGTATTATTACTGTGGGAATTCCATTTTAAAAGAATTAGTTAATAAATTTATTAGGAACATTATTTACAACTTTTTTCCCATTAGGCAAGTAACATTGTTCTTCCAACAAAAAATTTTACCTTATTCCTCATTTTTCTTGTTAGGCCCATGATATATTTCTTGTACAGGTTCTCAACTCATGAGAACTTTATTACACTACCTAAATGAATTTTAACTAGCTTCTAATGGTTAAAAGAAGCAGAACCATACACGTTGAAAGAAGAGAATGTGCACAATTGTGTATAAGTTACCCATAAAAACAAGTTCTACTAATAATACCTTCTAACATAATCAAACAACATCTCAATAATAATGTTGAGAGACTAGTTTAATAACATTTTTCTGTGTGAAATTACCATATTCAAAATTATAAGAGCACTTGGTACAGGTGCTCAAAAATGCGAAAGATTGTTAATGGTCTCATGTGGTATACTTAAAATGATATTTATCAGTCATGTGAAGAAAAATTGTATTAATTCCAATTTTTGCATTTGTACCCATCGTTCTCAGGATCCAATAATACAATTTTCTCTTAATATTTAAATAATTCCATCAACTTCACATTTAATATAACTTGAATTTATTTTTAAACTAAATAATTACTTATAATAATTTTGCTCTGAACAGTAGTTTCGTTTATCAAAAAAGCCTCTTTATCTCCACCACACTATAAACAGGGAGCATTTATAGTACAGTGTGTCAAAATACAAATCTCTCTGGTTCTATGGCTTCTACCTACCTGGTACAGCACGGTATCAGGGGCATTCTCCTTTCCTTCCTCTTCTCCTTTCTACATATCTCCTTGCAGAAATAAAATAAAGAATGGAGCTTCTCTGGTGTCTAGAGAAACACTGACATGTTTCACACGCCGTTCTTATTCTGGTTCCTTATCCGAGCTTCAGCTCACGTTTACGTTCCTCAACAGTTCACTGATCAGTAATTTATTTCCAGGCTTATGCATGACAATTATCAATGGAATGTTATAATCGAAGTCAGACTTGGCATTATACGTAGTTTAATTTAAAATAAAAAAGTTATTATAAAGTGAGATTAAGATATGATAAAAAGCTTGGTGTTATGTCTTTAAACACAATTTACAGAACTGACACTTAATTCTAAAATACATGTGGATAATCTAGAGAGTTAATAATTTTGAAAAATTATTTTCTTTATTTTATATAAACAGATGTTAAGATTTACACACAACAAGTAAATTAGGATGTGACAGAATACCGTCAGCAATTTAAAAACTAAAACTTGTTCAAGAGCTCCAATCACTCACGATATTTATGAAGAAACAATTGTGTTCATTAAATACATATTACTCTGTTAGTTAAAAAAAATCCCTAGGCTTTCCAGACGAGGCAAGCATTGCAGTTTGTGTACAGATTAATTGTACTTTGGTTATTTCAAATTGATCCTATTTTAAAACATATTCAATAAATATGTTACTATGTTTAGAAAAACATTAAATGCGATTTTTGTTTATGTACTTGTTTTTCTGCATAGTGCTATTTATCAAAATGAATATCAGATAGTATTCTATAGTGCTCAAAAATTGTTATGCTTTCCCTAAGAAACTGAATAAGCTTTCTGGAGTAATAAATAGATAATATTTAATAGTCTTGTCAAACTATAGGAAACAATGAAACTTGAAGATGTCATTTGAAATTTTGGCATTCTAGGATTAGGAAGCAACACTTCTCTGTTGATTAGGACAAGTGTTTTCTGATGTAGAACAAGTAATAAGGTATTTGTCAATTGTATCTACAGCTGATTCACATGTACTCGGTTACCTTGGTTTCACTAATTACAATCATTTGCTCTTGATTTGTCTAAGGTGGTAAATGATAAGTGATTTATAGTAAAATGGGCTACCAGAGTGTCATTGAGAAATACCTTTTAGAAAGCCATTTTTAGGAACCTAAGAAAGTATACTCTTGGCCGCTCATGAAATCTTGTTTCATTCTTATTATACATTGGCTTATCAATATGTATGCCATATTTCTGTTGAATTTAACTTTCTGTCTCATGTCCAGATTTCATAATCTAAATATCATCATTAGTGTGTCACATATTTCTTCCAATTTTGTCCCTAAGAAAAAATTGTCAGGTGACATCATCTTTAGAGATTATGGATTATGAAGGCTTTCTACTTGGGTTTTTTCTCTGTTAAGAACTTCACTAGAGATTTTTTAAAATATTCATTCTTTTTCTACTCACCATTTCCTAGTTATTTAAATAATTTAGAGCCAACATTTTTTTCCCAATACTTTGAGTAGTTAAGAAACATCTATCTCAGAGGCCTCTGCCCAAAGTCTTACCCTTTACAAAAGAATACAGACAGATTTTTGGTTCCTGTCAGGTTAAGACAAGAAAGATATGATATCTTCACCCATTATTCTTTATACTGCCTGTAATCCTTCACTTCTAAGCAGCTGGTGATGTTGGTAGTTTCTCTTTTTTCTGCTTACAGGTATGGATCTCTTCTCCAACTGCACCGAGGAATGTAAAGCACTGGGCCACTCAGATCGGTGCTGGATGCCTTCTTTTGTCCCTTCTGATGGACGCCAGGCTGCCGATTATCGCAGCAATCTGCATGTTCCTGGCATGGACTCGGTTCCAGACACTGAGGTGTTTGAAACTCCAGAAGCCCAGCCTGGGGCAGAGCGGTCCTTCTCCACTTTCGGCAAAGAGAAGGCCCTTCACAGCACCCTGGAGAGGAAGGAGCTGGATGGACTGCTGTCTAATACACGAGCGCCTTACAAACCACCATATTTGAGTAAGTATTACATAAAAGCCTGTATCAAAGTGTTATCTTTGAGGGAATAAAGTTCAACACGCCATTCTTCTTAGTGAAAACAGAGTTCAGATTGTTTTCAAAAACAAGGGTAAAAGTGACTCTTGGGTACAGACAGCACTTTACTATGGAAAAATAAATATGCTTAACAGGAGGACGGGTTGTTAGGATGTGGTTGTTGACAACAATCAAACATAACTTTTGATGTTGTTGAAAACATTTTTCAAATGCTCTTCGTATTTCCTTTGATTATTGCTTTCTGGCTTATTTGATTTCCATGTGTTTTGAAGGGCTTAATAAGGTGGGAAAACATCTTTACACACTTGAGTCACTGAGAGATCTCATTTTCTTATCAATACCAACATTGTCACCTAATCATCCTTTTACCACAGTGACATTAAACACATTAGGCTAAATTTAGAAATCAATGCAGCCATCACTTTGGCCATTCAGCATGATTTAGTGATATGTTGGTATGGAGTCAAGTCTTTGATCAGAATTGGAGGAACTACCTGATGGAAACGTATCAATACAGCAATACCCTTCATTTACTTAAAATGATAGTTCTTCTAATATTGAGACATTGATCATTACACTCAGCTCTTGCAATATTAGGACCATATTCTCTAAATGGATTATTTTATACAACCACTGTGAAAAATAAAAATGCTTTGAGATCCTGCAGAATACTTCCTTTGAGGATCTTGGTAATGAAATTATCCCATTTATTATCTGCTACATAGGAACCTTTTCCTTTTAGTTAATGGATAAATACCACTGACAATTCAATATTTTAGTCAAACCACATAAACTAATATTTAATAAGGATAAAAATTATAACAACTCAATCAAAAGATGACTTTTATCTTATATAGCAAATCCAGTGTACATGATGTTTTCTTACTTTCATCTTCTAGTGCAAAAAAAATTGTGGAACCATAAGATAGAAACAAAAATGAGACAGATTGCAAATGTATCATTTCTTTTGTGATTTATGAAATGGGAACAAAAGAGAAAAATAAAGAGAGGAAAAAACTAGAAGAACATATATTTTAGTCCTTTTGAATGTGAATGTGAAGGCATGGGTTGAATGCATTGAGGCCATAACTTCTACTCTAGGCATTGATAATAAGAGTAGACAAGTGTCATAAGATTAAAGGAGTGGATGTACCGTTGCTTACATACATTGTGATGGCAACAATGATCATAATGTTTTATAAAGGATTGTGTTCAGCTTTTCAAATTATTTAGAAATACCATTACCCCAGCATGATATAGTATTTTAGCATTTCAGAACCAAATAATTGTGCTTCTCTATAAATTATTGATATTTGTTTTGCTTTATTTTTTAAAGTTTTATAACATACAAGAAGAGTACACATGCTTAAGGAAAGGAAAGTATTGAAATGTCTAACATAATAACTAAGATGTAATTTGGATGCTAAATCCTAAAGGTTAACTTACACCTCTACACACACTAGTGATTTAAAGTAGCCTAAAATCAAATTTTAATAAATGAGGACTATGATGCAGTCCTTGTCCTTCAAACTGAATTCTGGATTTTCAGTCTTATTTGTCATCAAAAACCAACCTTTTTCAAATTTTAAACAGTATGTTCTCACTATTGTTTCCCTTAAGTAAAAATATACTTTGTAGAGATACATTATCAATAATTTCAAGGCAAAAATTCAAAAAGCATATTACTCAGAGTAATTCAGATATGTATTTCAAAATAAATATAAATATCTTCTATTAGAATATATTAACTAGTAAGGCTACATTAAAATAGTGAAAAAATCAATTCTCCCTCTTTTGCTCTTAGTGAATACTAATCTTGATGAAATTTTCACTTACATTTAGAACTGAAATTTTAAACATCTACAAATGTCTTGTCTCCACTGACTAATTTTTAATCTTAAAGTCACAGTAACAATTTTTATTAGTAAACATATTAATGCTGCAGATATTTTAATGCAAATTTCTCGACGTCTTAAGAATCAAGTGTTTTTATTTAAAAAGCTGATTTTAGGGATTATGAAATATGTTAGCAGTTATGTGTGTTGCTAGAAATCAAAGAATGCATCTATGATTTTACCAAGAAAATTGATTCGTATGCATATTATCCAGATATGTACTAGAATAAATTGGTTTTTAAATATTCTGTTTTAGCCAGTTCACACTGCTCAAAATTTAGGGTTTGGGATGAAGTGTGACTTGCATGAAAAATAAGCAGAAATATAGCTATTTTTTTGTTTTTACTTATACTCTCCTTAGTTCTTCATATAACTTAAATCATGCGTGAATTTTTTAAGTTTCTAGTGTTTAATATCATCTTAGACACACAATTATCTTTAAAATTATGGCTTTGATTTAATAGGCATGGGCAATTGTATGGTTAATCTAATAGTACAAACTATAATCCAAATCTGCTCGTGACTATTTTGCCCCAAATTTGCATGGTAATAGTTGTTAATACTTGTATCATTTATTATCAGGAATGGAAATAGTCTCATCTTATAAATTGAAAAGCACGTCCCTTATGTAATTAAAGAAGATAAAAATTGACACTAATTACTTGCTTTTAATCAGAATGCTTAAATAATTATTGAGGTAGCAGTTTTTCTTTTGCTAAACTTGCGTTTAGTTTTTTAGTGAACATAATGTACATTTGCTGTTAAGAAAAGTAGCTGTATATTTAGTTACTTTTGTAAAGCTTTAAACAAGCTTAATGAGGCTACCACTGTCATTTATAAAGTGACAGAGAAATGGTCATATGCTTAATAAAACAAATGAGATCGTTGTCTAGACCCAAGAACTTTGCATTTCTATACCTCTGATTGCTAAAGTTAAATTGCAAGAAACCAACTCTTACACAAAAGTACCTGTATGCACATGTTAAAAAAATGTACTTTGTGTTTTTCAAAAAATGCCTAAATGCAGTCATATTTCCTTTTTTTAATATATAAGAAAAGATCCATGAAGAGTCTACATGATGCATTTAATGAAATGGAACTTATTTTTTTAATCAGAAGTAATTTTGAACACATCTATTAAGGCTTGCCTCATTAGTCATGAGCACTTCATGAACATATTTTCTCTTATTTTTGTTATAATGTTCTAGTTTGCTAATTCTCTGGTAAAGACCAAAGGGATGCACTGACAGATTGAGGAAATAAATTTAAATATGTAGAATGCGATTGTATATTCAAAACACAGTGTTCAGGTTTATCTTAAAATGTTAATGAATTTTAGCTTAGTTTTACCTTTAATTTTTTCAAGTAATAAAAAATACTAAAATATCATTTTAACTTTTAATAAAAATTCATTACTTTTTCAACACATTAAAATGAAACAAAAAAGTATTCTCTGGAGTTTGAAAAGAACGTTGCATTTTTATCATGAAAAATTCAAGAATTTGTTTAGCATTATAGACATCTTATTTAAAATAACTTAGTCTTTCAAAAGACACAATAAGTTATACATAAAACAGTCTGGTTAGTCTCAGCAAATAAAGAATATAAAAATGATTTAAGTTCAAGAGTATAATTGATAAAGGCAATGTTGTTAATATTATTTAGAAAGTCCAATAGTTAAAACAATATTTTTAATGTTATTTTTGTAATGTCACTTATGATTTTGGCTTCACATTTTGGATATCATCCTTTAAGATTTTTGTCAGTAAACAAGCATGTCTTTTAGTTCAAATCAGCCTAAACAATATGGTACTAAAGGTATAAGGATTTGTTATTTGAAAAGTTATTGATTTCTTGTCAACAAACGTAATCATTCCCTAAGAATTGAAGATAATCATACGATAAATAATCAATGAAATTTCATCTAAAGTATAGTTTCTTTCATTTGTATCACAAAATATACTTTCTTTCCTTTGTTTAAAAGGTCCTGCAATTGGGGCTCGCCTCATGGCCGAGTGGTTAAAGTTTTGCATGCTTTGCTTTGGTGGCCCAGGTGCCCGACTTCAGATCCCAGGCACAGATCCACTCCACTCATCAGCCATACTGTGGAGGCGTCCCACATACAAAAATAATAGAGGAATATTGGCACAGATGTTAGATCATACAATAATAAATTCTATTGAATAAAGTGAAATAAACTACAGTGACAATGCTTTTTAAATCCTAAATCCGTGACATTTTCTAGAATCATAAGACTGTAGGGTACCATCTATTGAAAAGTGTCACAGGTCCATCCTGCCTTTGTATCATACAACAGTTAGCCTAGTCCATATATGCCAAAAAATCACTCTAGCTGTCTTCTGACCTAACTTTATTTTTGCCTATTTTTGAGTTCTGTTGAAATTTCAGCCTAACTCACCCATATCATGACATAAGAAAAGATGTCAGAACTTGGAAACATTACATTTAACATATTGCTGACACTTCACCTGGACATCTTTTCAGTAAACTTCGTTTTGGGAAGATTCGTTTGAGCATCTATCTTGCTTCTGTGGAGCACTTCAAGTTTTTAGTTGCTTGAAATTGTAAAGCATGTTTGGTTTAGTCACTTCTCTTCCAATTCCAGAACAAATATAGAATTCAAAATAAAACGACTTTTGCTATGGTACTCATTACCCTCATATCACATATCCCTGCGGAGTGTATTCTCTGCGATTTGTATATTCCTCTAATGTCACAAACATAGCATCACTTTATCAAATACTAAAGTCCACAAGTAAGTATTTTTATACATAGCCTTTTAACATTTCTGTCTCTCAGGTCCATAGAGCACTAAATGAATGAACATCTTTTTCATGATTTTTTTCTTTTCTAGTCAATATGTTAATTTCTGCTTGCTTTTTCTCCAAAGTGTGCTCCTTTTTTTATAATATCTTATTTCTGAGATTTTTGTTTTCTCACTCTTCTTTATAAGGATACATCTAGGTTTGTGAACCTAACTAAATTTCTCACTTTTTTAGTTTATCTCTTTGTGACAAACCTCTGGTCTTTCTATTTTTTCACACCAGTCTTTCTATTTTTCCATTAAATTCTTTTATCCAAACACTAAGAATTGATATCTCATAATCAAAATAGTTGACTCACCTCAACTCTGTGAACAGGAAACAAATGATAACTCAGAATCAGAAAAAAACTCAATCCCATTTCATTTTCTCTCTATATTGACTGATAGAATTTAATGTTCACTGAATTTTATGATATTTTACTTCTTTGAAAAATGGTAACCTATTCACAATTCCTGTCAGTACTCCAGTTAACCAATGCAGCAGCGGACTGGAACTTCCCTATAACTAGATAAATGAGATAGTCTACCATCTCGTTTCTTCTACTTTACTTGCTGAGTGATGGTCGACTTCAACTAATATGATTTAAAGTGAAAGCTATAAAAATCCTTCTAAGGTGGAGATGTGAAACAGAAGAGTTCATTTTATATCTATACATCTGGCAATTTCTGTAGGCAATTTATTTTTTACTTATTCACAGATTAGTGCTTCTCTTTGACTTATCACGTCATTTAAAATTTGTGCCTTTGGTTGCATCGGAACTAGTTAATATCCAGTACTCTTTTGGCATATTTAGACTCATTACCCAGCAATGTATATTATCAGTGGTAAATAATTATGTGATGAAAAATGAATGAATGGATGAATCAGAGTTTTTAAAGTACCCAAGTTTTTCTTAATGCCATCACTATACTTTCATTTAAACACAGCTCTGCACACACAGTTTTTGATATCTCTAGGCAAACTTTCTTCTTTTCTTCCAATTATTTTGTGGGGCGGGATGAGGAAGATTGGCCCTGAGCCAGCATCTGTTGCCAATCTTCCTCTTTTTGCTTGAGGAAGATTGTTGCTGAGCTAAGATCTGTGCGAATCTTTCTTTATTTCATGTGGGATGCCGCCAAAGCATGGCTTGATGAGAGGTGCTAGGTCCACACCTGGGATCCGAACCCAGGAACCCCTGACCACGGAAGTGGAGCATGTGCAGTTAACCACTATGCCACCAGGCAGGCCCTATTCTTCCAAGATTTATAAATTGTTTTAAATTAGTTTTATTTCTCTCTAGCTAGTACCTACAAGTTTTTAGGAGAGGACGTAGATTTTGAATTCATTCCAAATATAGAAATGCTTCTAACCTAGTTGTTCTGTAAAATATGATGGAGTTCTTCAATACTTTGAGATTTTAAACTTCTCTTGACTTATTCTAAGAATTTATTTTATATCCTAAGGAGGAGTTAAATTTGTTTCATATTTCTTAACTCTTTTAGAACTTTAATTACTCCCCTTTCTTACTTGGTCTGCGAGATAATCATTCTTTTACATATTTTATCTACTAGCAGCTTTCATACTTTAGCTCTCATCTTCTTTTTTTTTTTATGAAGCTATAGATATATATTTTCTTTTGGTATAGTCAGTTATTTTTCTTATTTAATTCCCATTTAGGAGTCATTTTATTGCATGTTATTAATTACATGTTTGAGTTCATAGATATATAGTTAAATAAAATGTATATTTAAGAGTATATAGAGACGACACCTGATAGAAGTAATTTGTCTTTGTTCAACATTTTCCACTCCTTAGTATGTGAGTCCTCATCTATTATTTAAAGTAGTTTATTTTGTGCATACTTTGCATTTTATTGAGTTAACAGCATATTAATATTATTTCTATACCTCGCTTTATATTACAGATCATTTCCATCCTCTTTCTTATTTTGTACACTGGAAATAAATCCATATAAGCATTTGTCCATCATGTGGGCCTAACGAAGGAAGATTATCAATTAAGATATAAATAGAATTATTCAATGAAAAGAAATATCTACTTGGGAATTTTTTCTTGCCTCATCAAACTGAAGATTTATGGGTTGAAATTTACATTCACTAAGTTATAAAGTATTGTAAATAAGTCTGGAATATATAAATTCAATTGCTTATAAATATCATTAAACATTATTTAATACTCAATGTGCCAGACTTTTTTTGGTGAGTCTGCGTCCTCTGAAATCTTTTTAATAGGAATTAGACAGCATCACTTAGACAATATAGTTTGAAAACTGTTTTGGACTGTGAGGTTCATTGTTCAAGATTAAATAGTACTACTGAATCAAGACTAAACTCAGCATAATGTGAATCAATTTACTGTTTCCCAAAGTACAATAAAAATCTTGAAGTTTTATATTGAGGTCCAATAAGACTCCCTAATTATTGCATTAGTGGTTCCTAATCACCTACATCATTTGGATGGGGAGAGTGTAGAAGATTTGAAAAAATTGAACCCCAGAAATTACATATAAGAAGACACGGATAAAAACAAATTTCAAGGTAGAAATTTTGCAGGTAAAAATCAGTGTTTTATTTCTGATTCTAAATTGATACATTATGTGACATTATATTCATACATTATGCTTAGGCACATATCCATATTCTTCTCCCAGAGATACATTTCTTTTAACTGTAAGGATTCGAAAGATCATATATGAAATTTATTTTAATAAAATTTCTACAATCTGTACAATAGAGTGTTATTTAAATTAACAATGATAGCTTTTAAGTCATTGAGTTCAACAAGTAAGTATAAATATATTTTCTGTGTTTTATCTTTATGATTCCGTTTTATGGAACATTGGGCATATATACACCCCATATAAAAGTATTATATTTTGTTTAATTTAATTTTCAATTAAATTTATCAACTACCAGAGAAAGAAGAGACAGTGATTATGTTTAAGAGTAAAGTTATTTAATGACTGGCTACTTCATTCTCAGAAGCTGTTAACAGGACAACATGGTGCTTTTTGAGAAAGAAGATAAGTGATACAATCAATTTTAGTCTGTTCCTTTATTTTTTAAGGTACCGGTTGTACTTTTTGAAGACCAATTCACATTGCGTAATGTAATGAAATTAACCATGACACTCTAGAGGAAATAGAAGTCTTTATTATGAGGAAGACATTGTTCTTACTGCTTATAAAAATGTAATCAGTAGGACATTTTTCCTCTTTTAATGTTGGCATCAGCCAGAATTCTACGCTAGATTCCAATATTACCTGTGTTGGATATTTAATTGTATATATTATGCATTCTATAAAATCGATTTTAGTTTGTCATCAAGTGTTCTAAGTTTTATATATATCTGCCAATAACTATATTTCAGCTGAAAATTGGACAATTACTGCATTATTCCATATAAAGAATATATGCAAATATTTTTGTCAAAATTTTCAAATAAGTGTATTAAAAGAGAAAAAAGACCTGAGCCTAAAAGTAATAAGTAATACATAAATAAAATTGATATCAAATGTATATTTCCTGGGTTAAATTCTGAATCTCTCTGGATAAAGAAATAGCCAGGGTAGAGAAGTTCTCTCATACCTAACTAAACATTTAGTTGGCTTTTGTGTCAAAGTGCAACACATGGTAGAAACTTCTGAGTCAACAAGGGCAGCAGTACAGCAGTAGATCAAGTGTATATAATACGTTGTCTTGATGATGTACACCTGATGACGTATGCAAGATAGAATATTTCACATTTAGGTTTAATTGAAATGGTGGTAGAAATAGGTCCTTGGATGTGAGAGTTAATGTGATAGTTTGGCAGTTGCTGTCATTTTATACTTAGCAAATGTTTAGAAAACCTGGAGGCTGACCCATAAAATTAGTATAAAATTCTTGCACCATTTTTTTCACCATATTAGTAAACCTGATGTCAGAACTAATTGCCTTGCTAGTCACTAATATTGTGGACTTAAGGTTTATATGCCATAGAATTACTCATCAGACGATTGCATTGCAGGTCATGAAATCCAGATCTGTTTTTGTAGATATGTTTTGATTCCTGACTTAGTTTTTTTGATAAGAACAGTGGAAATAGAGAACAATATTATGTAGAACCCGTAGAGTTCTACTAAACTATATTTTTAAACGTTTATTAAATGATGGATAAATTCAGGCATATGCAAAAACAGAAAGAATAGTGCACTGAACTCTCCGTGTTCTTTGGCCTATTCTTGGCCAAATTTGTTCCATCCAAATGCCAACACATGCCCTCTGCTCAGATTTTTAAAGCAAATCCAGAGATCCTACTGTTTAATCCATTAATGTTTCAGGATATGTTTATTAACGATAAAGTAAGTATATTTTGGAGCCTGCCTGGTGGTGTAGTGGTTAAGTTCATGTGCTCTGCTTCAATGGCCTGGGGTTTGCAGGTTCAGATCCTGGGTGCAGACCTATACACCACTTATCTAGCCATACTGTGGCAGCATCCCACATACAAAATAGAGGAAGATT
Organism: Equus caballus; assembly: GCF_041296265.1. NCBI lineage: Eukaryota > Metazoa > Chordata > Mammalia > Perissodactyla > Equidae > Equus > Equus caballus. The sequence continues at coordinate 102,939,328 of NC_091685.1, read as the reverse complement.
GGCAGAGATGTTAGCTCAGCAACAATCTTCCTCAAGCAAAAAGAGAAAGACTGGCAACAGATGTTAGCTCAGGGCAAATCTTCCTCACCACAAAAGAAGAAAGAAAGAAAGAAAGGAAGGAAGAAAGGAAGGAAGAAAGAAAGAAAGATGAAGCATATTTTTTAACATAATCGCAAGAATGGTGTTTCTCCTAAAAGAATTTCCCTATCATTTATTGTCTAGTTATTGTTCAAATTTCCATAATTTTCTCATAAATATTATTTACAATTCATTTGATTCATGATTAATTGAGGTTTATAGATAGCAACCCATTTTTATTTTTTATTTTTAAACTTTTTACTAAAGTATAATATGCATATAGAAAAATACAAAAATCACAAATGCATATCTCAAGAGGTTTTCACAAAATAGACACACCTGTGTAATTAGTGATGACAACATTAACTAGGCACTGTGTCCAGTAGCCAAAACATCACCAGTATCTCAAAAAGTTCAGGATTCTGTTTCCTTCCAGTTGTTACTACCCCAGGGATTACCACTGTGCTGGCCTCTAACCAAAGATCAATTCTTCCAGGTTTTAAATTTATATAATTTGAATAAATGAAATAGTATAAAATGTTTGGGTTTCACTAAAATATAATAGCCAGCTATTCTCTTTGATAATATAGGGAAGGCAATCAGCATAGCCTACAATATACCAGTGCATAAGCTAAAAAGACAATTTAGTTAGATGTGTTCTCCTTGGATATGATTTCTCTTACTATCTTTGGAGTTCTCATCATGTCTAGTCTTTCAAAATGCCTGATACTTGTCCTTATAGCTTTCTTATTGATTGAAACATAATATTCTATTAATTTAGTGGTGTTTCATAGGAAAAATGTTTAAATGAATTGATTTGAATACTATATTACAACCAGAGAGTAGAAAAAATTGAACTGTCTGCATTTCACACTTCCCTGAGGCTAGATTAGAGGATTGTGGCCAATTGGACACTATCATGCTTAAAGGAGACTCTGAGTAAATTTTAGAGGTTAACATTTTGGAAAATAGCATATCTTAGGAGAGTTTTAAAGGATTGAGGGGCTGTGAATTGAGAAGAAAGGGGAGAGGTGATATAACAAATGTTAAGTGTTTAAACAAATACTACACAGATAAGATAGCAATCAGTTAATCTTTCTTTATTGAGAGCAGAAAAGAGAAAATGGATCTATATTGCATCCTGGGAGATTTAAATTACACACTATGGGAAATATCCTGACCCTGACATTGGTATTTGCTCCTGAAACACTTTACCTAGAAAGCTTTACAAACTGCAGACGTATGCATATGCCAACTGTGATTTGGGGAAATAGCACTTTCTATCCCCATGATGCACTGCCTACAGAATGCCTTTCCCAACACTGGGGCTGGTAAGGAGTGAAGAGGATGAGGCTCAGTGTTACTGGAGAGTCAAGGAAAAGCAATTGAGAAAGCCTGAGTTTTTATCTATTTCTTTCACTTCCTTTTCTTATGTGGATGACATCTTAGCTCTCTTACTTTTGAATTTTGAAATCACAGTTTTAGAAGAAAATTTGGGGAGATGTGTAGATTGCAGAAGCTGAGTATGAAAATGTCTAATATATTTTATATGTATGTTCAGTAAATAACACAATTGTGTCTATTAAAAGTATGCTTCATACTTTAAGGTTTAAGACTTCATATAATATATAGTTATAATTTATAAAAGGAAGACAGATGACTATAGATTTTAAATATCTTATCTTGTCAAATGTTGAATCCTTCCTTTACTAAGTTGGCTTGTTTCTTATATAATAAGAGTTTTCCACTTTTGATATGATGTTATCTTCTGCTGAATTTTAAGGAAATTCCTTGGTGTCAGTTACTGTGAAATGGCTTACAATCATATAAAAACGAGACATCTATTATTAATGATTCAAGGTCAAGTTGCCTACTCCCCTTAAATCTAATAGTAATACATGGCTTCTTAGTTATTTTAGAAGATATGATAAGCAGGCTGTATATAATCATTATATTTTGGGTAGATATTTTGGAAAGTAAATTAAAATGTAGTGTTAGCTTGGTAATGTGGAAGCATGAATTAATCACACAAAAAATAAAATGAAAGGGAAAAATATCAAATGGGGAATTGTAAGTTAGCTAAACATTAATGTTAAATTTAATAATAGTAGTAGCTACTTCTGAGTGCTTGTTTCATAGGCATGAGAACGTGAAATAAGACAAAACAAGGCACCAATTTTATATATACACAACCAATGTTACAAGGTGATAGTTATTCTCATCAATCAAAGGTCATGAAATAAGCCCTAAGAATCTCAGGCTATAGAAAAATAACTTTAGAATTAGCTATATGAATATTTTGTAATTATATAAATATACTTAATCATATATAGGCAAAGGGGTTGTTTAATATTAGACAATGTAGAAAAGTCTTTTGTTGATTGAAGTGAATTCTAACTCCTATGCACTTGAATTAAGCTAAAGATTTGGGAAATCTATATTTTTTAATTATGTCATGAAATGGTGTACAGATAATTATTTCTCAAATTATAACAACAAAATATTGACTCATTGAAACTACTGGGAAAGGTAGTTTTTCAAAAATTCAGGCTTACACTAGAATTATTTTTAGGAAATACTTGACATTGAATAATGTAATTTTCATCTCTCACAATTAAAATTGAGCTTGAGAGCTAGAAACAATCCTTGAGAACTTAAATTGCTTGCTTTGCAGGAAGTCTTCGTAGAAATTATGTTTTCATAATGCTTATAAAAGTGTGCTAATATATCTAATATGGGGGAATACTGCCTTCCTTTTAAATGAAAATATTTAACGTAGTTTGCAAATGGCATACTACATTGCTTTGAAGTTAATTTTAAATCTATGTCCTTTTTAAAATCTTTTAAAGTTTTTCACATTTCCATTCCTTTCTAATTTCAGAGAGATGTCAATAGTTCTTATTAATTGTAATACTGTTATTTATTGTAAAGCAGTGCCATGGCAGTTTAGAACCATAACAACGTTTTTAAGTAGCTGCTTTAGGCAATTCTTCCCAACCTACTGACAAAAGCAGTGTGACCCACATTCAAGAAAACTTACTGAAAAGCCCTTAAAAGCTTCCAGGCACAGAGGTCTTCAGGTTTGTTGGCTCCTGAACTCAATTATATAAATGTTCTCAAGGCCTGCTCTATAGGAAAATGATTATGGCTTATGAGCTCCTCACCGACTGATGTGAAAATAAGATCAATATCTTAATTTAAAACATGAATGTAGTAACTGAATCAATTGAAATACCTCTGAGTGATATCTAGGGGGAAAAATAGAAATACTTTGAGAACTCTGGTTGAGGACGTAAAGGGCATCAGATCAACGTCAGTGTTAGTGATAACACAGAGAGCCTCATGCACCCTCATTTCGTATAAGGCTACTCTGCCTCCTGCACAGATCAACATATTCAGATCAGGTCATCTTAATGTCACCCGCTCTGGGCCCTCCTAGAAACACAGAAAAGCCTTTTAAATTATTGATACCCACCCCCAATACGTCATGCAAACCAAAAACCCTCCTTTGAGACAATTTTGAAGAAAGTTAATAAACCAACTTCAGACAGATTACAGGACCAGGGAAAAGTGTTCAACTTCTTTTACAGTGTACGTGAAGCACAACTTGCTCACCCAGTTGGATTGTGGCGTCTTTAGTAAACACTTGAAAAATACTCTAGTTTTATTGTTTTCGGGATAGATTTTTCTAAGCATCGCTAATTTTATCCATTTAGAGTTTATGATAAATTGGAACTTTGAATTTCAGAAGATATCATTTTCTAATTTTACTCTCAAAGTATGCATGCACTTCCTTTGGACTCATAGCTTGCCGTGGAATTATGAGAGTGGGTCTTTTTTTTTTCTTTGGTTTATAACATTACATAAATTTCAAGTGTACGTCATTATATTTTGACTTCTGCGTAGACTAAATCATGTTCACCACCCAAAGTCTAATTACCATCTGTCACCGTACACATGTGCCCTTTTACCCCTGTTGCCCTCCCCCACATAGATATAAAGACTGGGTCTTTATACCCATCCTCACATCAGAGAAGTGGCGTACTTGAGAGCTCCGGTTATGCGACCAATCTGCCAGGGTTCGTATATAGATCCAGCCGGTTACTGACTTCGTAACCTCTGTAATTTCTTTAACTTTCCTATAACTCATTTTCCTCATCTGTGCCATAGATCCTCAAAAGCTCATTGCGGAGATTAAATTATTTAACGTAGTTAAAACAGTGAGTGCCTGGCCCAAAGGAAGCACTCATTAAGTGTTCAAGGCAACCATATATTCAGTTAAAATTGGAACAATGACATCAGCCTGAGTATGGAGAAAATTAAAATTCCGGGCTTAAATAGAACTAATTATGCTTTCTTTTACTTCCAGAGAAAAATCAGACTCCAAATGTTCTTTTCGCGATATATCACTATTTTACATCTGCAGTCTCTATTCTTTCACATAATACATATGTTTTAAATATACAGTATCCCTTTTTTCCCTTTCTTTTGCGAAACCAATGGAATGGATAGAATAGAACTAAAGGTATAATGCCTAGCAAAAACTAAGTTATATTTGTTTTCTGATGTTAGTCACGAAGCATGATTATAACTTTTAAAATTTCACATTCTCATGATTTTATTTAACTTGTGCGTTTATAAGGAGTAGAGATACTTGATTAGGTACAACAAGCAGTAAAAATAATCTGACAAAGAATACTCTTTTGAAACAACAGATTTTTGTTTCAGTATGGGAAGCAGCATATTGTATTTGGTGATTGGAGGAAAATAAAGAATTTATATTTGTTTAGGCCAGATTTTTTAAAAAGTGATACAAATCAATGTCCATATCCAATTTGACTTAATCTACATTTTGACAATTGTGCTGGCCCATAGGGTGAATTCTGGCCTTAGACAGGATAGTGTAACTGTTCTTATAGCCCTGTGTGAGAGACACAGAGGCCTAATATCATCACACACAATAAACGAAAACTGTCTGTCAGTGTGGAAAATTGGGTCTTTCTATAAGATATACCAAAGATATCTATGTCTGCTATAAATCAGTATTTGAGTACACAGAAGCCCAAAGATTTTCTTGCCTCCTTTTTCTTCACTAAAATCCTCTTATCTGATAAACCTGATTCTCTCAGTCAGCCTTATATTTATATTTTTGTACCTTTGGCTTTCAGAGTCAGACAGAACTAGCAAATGATGTCACAAGCCCATTTGAGAAATGCCCCCAAACTGCCCAAACTTTACTTTCTTTTTATGGTTTATTCATTGGGCTCGCTGTGTCATTATCATGACTTTATGATTCTGTGTGTTTTCTGTCTTCTGCCTTCCACATCACTTTTTCCTGAATAACAATAGTCAGTAGTCCAAACCACTAGGTTCCAGTGCCCAAATTGCATTTCAACATCATATACTCTTATTTCTCTGTATGCACATGTCTCATTTGAAAGCAAAAATTTCTCATTTTTTATAAAATGGTGAAATCTATTCTATTTAATACTGCTGTTTCCCAACTATGGAAGAAATGAAATTTTAAAACAGATTTAATTGGTTTTTCGTTTATCATATCTGTGAATGAAATTGCAACGTCAACAGCAATTAAGCATTTTCTCTCTTCTCAGACTGCACTGTTCTTCAATGATTCCACCTTGTTTTTAGTTTCTTCTCTCATTAACAGATGAAGGAGATGTTTAGTTGATTAGAATAAAATGTCTTTGGCTATTTTTGGAAAGATTCGTTAGAGGGTAATCAAGGAAGGATTCAGAGAACTCTGCTTTGGGGCCAATATTGGAGCACCGTCTGCATGATTTTAGCTGACAGAGAAAAATGGCCTTCTAGGAGTCCAGAATTGCATGAACAAAAGTGCAGAATTAGCAAATAAATATGAAGAAGTGAATATTCTAGGTTGCCAAATCTATAAGATAAATCCAGGGGAAATATTGGAAGTTAAACTTTGAAAGCAATGTTTTGGATCAATTAAGACATGTTTTGAATGATAATACCAATAGTGATAGTAGCTAACAATTGTTAAGAATTTATGAGCCTGCCACTACTCTAAGAACTTTGCAGGTATTTTTCCCTTTAAATCTTACAATAACCAAATGAAACAAGCATTCTTGCTGTCTCCATTTTACAGATTATAAAATTAAGAAAAAGGGATGTCCAGTAACTTGCCCATGGTCTCATGGCTGATGAAAGAGAGCCAGGCTTTCTATTTGAGACCATCTGATTCTAGAGTAAGTGTTGGTAACCAGTTCCCTACTTGAATCTCAGGCTTAAGAAACCGGACACTATTCAGAAAGAAGTCAGTAAGGAGTTTTTGTCCGGCGTGGGGTTTTTGGTTTTGTTTTACTAGCAGATTGTCAAGTTTTGTGGCCACAAGGGCCTGGTGGAGAATGAAAATGACGGGATTACTATTAGAAAAATTTTGAAAAACAATTTATAGTATTAGAATCCTAAAAGTAGCAATGAAAGGTAAAGAAAGTAGTTATCAAGGATGGTTCTCAAGTCTTGAGACTGGATAATTGGGAGGAGATTGCATCCTCAATACTGCTAGCACTACTGTTAATAATAATAAACCTCATGAGCTGGGAGGGAGTCGATTTTGATTAGAAAATTGATAACCAATTAGGAACACCCTCAAAGTCTGTTTCGGTAAAAAGGAAATAGTTAGATGAAAAGTTATGTCTGATGTGTATATCAAAAATGCAGGATTTTTTACACTCTCACAATTAATAATTGAATTATTGAAATTAATTGTGAGACAGTGTAAAAAACAAGTGTAGTTCCATTTTTTAAATTTAATTTTTGGAAGTGAAAAGTAGATCCCAGGAAAGATGATAACTGAAAATACTAGAAGATTGAGGTATAGCAGGGGTTACTTTTGGATAGGAAAGATTTGATCAAACGTATGCGACCTTTAATCACTTAAAATACGTTATTTTAAACGCCGTAATTAAAATCATCCCTGTGTCTTTACTCCTTCTGTGAATTGCAGACCAGATGGTCCTAGGGTGAAATATACTTGTGAGTCTCTCTATGATAGAAAAAATCTAGAAGCAATATTTTATTAAAAAAAATTCAGTCTCAGTTATAAAGTGAATTTACTATTAGTCTGTAATCATTATCTGCCTTATTTTTTTCCTTGTTAAAATTTGTGGAAAAAATGTCCCCTGCTTTTTTATAGGTTCCTAGCTTTTATTGCTGCTAATGTTACCTGAGACTTGAGATGGTGGGATAGCATCACTTCTTCGAGCAGCTCATTCCACCACGTTTTTTCTTTCACAATTACCCTTAGAATTGACTTATCAGCCACAAAGCACCCAGGCAGTCATTTTGACCTCAAAACGTTTTGTGACATTTGGATGATTTAGGGTGATGGAATGCAAACTCTTTCCAGATATGTAAAGTATAAACCCTGGAACCTCAACTGGGCTCTGTGAGGAGACACGTGGCTCCTTTCTTCTGTGTTCCCCCATCACAGTCTTTTCTGGCTAGCTCACCAAATTTAATGAAGATGTCTCTACTTTTCCAACTGGCTTCTACTGTCAAATAATTATTTATTTATATTTATAGACATTTGACTTCCATATTTTTTAAATTTTTTAAAAATTTTGAGAAGCTCTCTGTTGCAGTCACAAGAAAGTTCACATTTTTTGTGAGGAAGATTAGCCCTAAGCTAACATCTGTGCCAATCTTCCTCTACTTTGTGTATGGGATGCTGCCGCAGCATGGCTGATGAGTGGAGCAGGTCTGCATCTGGGATCCGAACCGGCAAACCCTGGGCCTCTGAAGCAGAACGTGTGTAACTTTAACCATTTGGCCACAGAACCAATCCCTACGTTCACATTTTTACCAGCTATAAAAATTTTTTGTATTTAAACCCTGCCTACATTTTTTTCTTTGTGTCATTCAGCGCTTGTCAGTTTCTTGATCCACCAGTTTTCCCAGGTCCTTGTACTTTGACATATTCCATTTTCCCTCTGGAATGCTCCCTCATCTACAGAACCACTCCTCACCACATCTGCTTGGCCTTCTCTTACTCGTCAATCGATTCAACTCATTTTACATTTAGTGAGAAGCTTTCCCAGACAAAGAGATATAGACGTTCTTCTTGTAACTTCTTATAGATTTTTATACATGATTACTCTTTTTAAAACATCTTGTAAAACAATTGTTTGCCTATTGGACTCTTAAATCTTTTAGAAGAATCCATGTGTATTCATTTTAGAGTCTCAAGACCCAGAACTTTGTCTGGAGCAAAGTAAACACCCATAAATGCTTAAAGACAACATCAATGAATCAGTAAATGAAACATCCTGAAACCAAGGAAGCACATGCATTTTCGTTTTTGGTTATCTAGGTATCTTCTCGACTTATGTAAATTGATATACTGAATGTCAAAACAAATAACTCCACAAAATCTTTCCATTTCCGCTCCTAACATGTTCTCCCCAGGATTTCGTCATCTTTCAACCTTTTGTGCTTTTCACGTCCTTTTTATTCTAGCCTTAACTATACTAGTTCTTTTATTCTTTTTTCTGATTGACCACTTTCTCTTTTGTTTTCTCCTTACACCTCATGTTTCATCATCACCAACTGCTAATTTTACTAATCTATTTCTTTTCATTTGTCTGTCACATATAATTTACAAACACATACGTAAACATTAAGTAAATATAAGATAATCTTAAACCTGAACATAAAGGAGGATCCATTGTAGATATATGATTAGGGGCAGGAGGTTGTTAATAATACACGGTAATACACTAGAGGCAATTTATCTGACTTTCCTTTACGGTTCTGGGGTTTTCGTGTAACAGTGTTTAATTCTGTGGTATTTTTACTCATCATCATTATTGAATAAGTTATTTTCAGATTTTTTTCTTAGATATTGTGTGTCTTTTTATGGCATTGTGGCAACTACTGTGTATCACCAATGCTTTTCTTAATAATGATACAAAATTTTGATTTTTTTTGCAATAGCTTATGAAGTATGTAGATAGGTTTGTACATTTGTTATATTTTAATAATGATATAGATATTTTACATATAAATATACATTGCCAATACTGTTTAACCAGCATCTTTTACTGGCCCAAACAAAGGTTATTTAAAATTAGAAATTTTGGGGATTTATTGTGATACTTCTCATAAACAGTAATGTACAATATACTTTTATTTTTACTTACTTTACTATGTGATTAAATATTTGCAGTAATTAAGATGAACCCTAATCAAACCCAAAGTCTAAAGTAAATATGAATTTATATTTTAGTACATATGAATTTATGTTTTAGATAACTGAATTTTATTTATTTATCTCCTTGTGAATTCTGACATCTTAATTTTAAATCATTTCAGATGGAAATATGTGTAAAATTTGTCACATGAACTACAGAGTTACGAAATAATTAGAAAATGTGGTGCAACATTTTCCTAGAAAACCCAGTGTAACATTGGCCTCGGTGGTAACTAGTGGCATCTGCGGTATCATGAAGCAGATGCCTTGAGGACAGGGTTGCCGAGTTTAACAAACAAAATAGTTCACACTCAAATATTGCATGGGGCGTATGTATACTAACAAATTATCCATCGTTGATCCGAAATTCAAATGTAACTGGGCCCCAGGTATATTATCTGGCAGCCCTGCTCAAGGGATTATTGAATGCTACGGCCTTGGTGTTCCTAACCTGCTTTAGTCTGGGGGTGTTTTTCTGGAAACAGAAAAACAGTGGTCAGCTTCCAGTTTTCAATATGTTAGCATTTTAACTCCCCTCTAAGCCTGCAATTCTTGTTTTTCATGTGCTGTGTGATTTGACATAGAAGCAACGGAGTTGTGTGAGGGGAAATCAGATCAAGTAGCTTAAATAAACAGCCTTACTTTCACACACAGTTTCTAAGTCGCATGTGTTGTGTGTGTCTTTTTTTGAACATAAACTTGTATAAATTATGTTATAAGTATTTTATTTACAAACCCAGCAAATTTTCCACTTATATTCATGGCTTAAATATCGAAGGCTTTAATTAAATTATTTTGAAATCTTATCCCTGTTTAAGTAGGCTGTTAGTGCTTAATGAATTAGATATGTGGCTATATATTTGTCAAATGAAGTTCTTATGTATTCATTCTTAAGTTTTTCTCATCTTTTGTTGCTGGAATTTATGCTTGGTTTTCATATAAATGGTGAAGTTGTGTACATCGCTGGTAGTTGGTCCAATATTGTAATGCAATGATATTGTTTGTTGCAAATAGGTCCATACACGCATAACAACCCTATACTTATAGGAATAACCAATTCCATCCAAGCATTTTCCACCTTCTGCTTTGAAAATTAATGCTAATTTCAACCTTACAGGGAAGTAACTAATTTAATCTCCTTATAATGTTGTTTTGAAGGAAACTACTTGAAATATGAGTATCTAAATGTCAGTAAATATTATCAGCTTCATAATTCTCAAAGAAAACAAAAGAGAATCATTTATTCTTTAAAGGAACATATGGATATCTTGTTAAAGTTTCAGACACACGAAATAAGAGTATTTGTCTAACAAATTAAAGTATCCTTTATCATTATTAAAGTAAGATATAACTGAGTGGATTGTCTTCAAAAGAAATTTCAAGAGTACTTCTTTATTGCCAGTGTACAGAATGTGATTTTCAAATAGTTCTGGAACAAATCACAGTTTCTATATTTTAGTGGATTAGTGTAAAGAATTCCAGAAAAAATTTTACTCTTATAAACATGGAAAGCAATATATGTTAGGATTCCATTCCCTAAATATATGCCAATGTAAAGTCGGAGCATTTGAAAAATAATTCAGTCTCCAAACTTGATTTTAAGACACCAATGAAGCAAGGAGGTTTGTTTACCAGAGGGAGCTTAGTATAATGGCCAAATTTGTTAAGCTTCCAAGGCGTAATTGTCGACATTTCTAGATAAATTTGGAATAATCCCCCTAATATATAAAATTCTATGTAAGCACATTGTCATAGTAGGGTTTTTTTTTTACAAGTATTTTAATTTAAAATTTTAGTATTTCTGGTGTTTAAAAAAAAGATATTTAAAAATACTGAAAATTCTTGTGTCTAGATAGAAAAGTTATACATGATTACTGTGTGTTTTTAGATATCTTGCTGAAATCAATTCAGAAGATGGTAAGAATCCAAGTATATTCTCTGATGAAGGGATCTAATGATACACTATCAGTGGTTTTTGTCATTGAGTTCAAAGCACTATTAATTAATACAATTAATTAGTGATAAAGATTTTTAAACTGAACAAAATTGCATTACTATAATTACATCTACCCTGTTATAAATGTTAGTGGTATTTGGCATGATTACACTAACCCACAAAATAGATATTTCCTGGGGAACCAGTTGTAAATGTACTGTCGCCTTTGTAGATGGTGGTTCTAAATTACACATACACACAAGCACGCGCAGGTATATAGAAATTTCTAAAAGCCTATGGATCCTCTATCTAGAAGGAACCCACGATGTTTCAGGAGACTTACTTTCTCATATAAAGCTACGTGAGTATATTGGTGTACTGTCACACTTGTGGACTGTACTTGTGGACAAGTAGAAGCCCGTGTTTTCACGGCTAAGTCTTTTACTTAATAATAAAATTTAGTTTAAAAATAAACACTGAGCAGTACTAAATTCTGAAATTTTCACTGTTAGTAAATTCAGGGCTTTGCACAGTACATCAACTCTACTTGATCTCTAGGGTACCTTCCAGCTTATCCAGTAAATTCCTTCTTTGTACACACCATTCTTAGTGAGAAAATGAGGCCCAATTCATTTTTAATCCACAGCCTAAAATCAGTATAGTCTCTATCACAGGAAAAATATAGCAGTATTGATAGCATTAGATTCTTAGGCGACAGGGTGACAATTTAAGGGTGACAGAGTTGCTAGAGCTAGAATTTCTACGGAGAGAATGTTATGCTCAACACGCTTCTCTCCTCACTTAGAAATGATCCATTTTCCTCATTCACTGATGCACATTTCTATTCCACAAAACTTCACTCGCTGGTTTATCTCTTTAAAAACCCATAGATTTAACTTTAAATTTAATAAACATTTATTAACTGCAAATTATGTTGTAAGCATTGCATACACGTATAGACTAAACTAAAAACAAACACGTGGCTTTAACATATTTCTTACATGAATGGTCTGAAGGATTGTTTGAGTCATTTATTTCACAGAGTTTCCTTTCTAAAAGATTAATCAAGTTTATATATAGGAACCACCTCCTCTAAATGAACTCTTGTTTTCTAGATATATTCTGTAATTCCTTGTCTCTGTCAAGCTAGAATAAAAAGGCATCCTGTTTGATGAAAGATAAAAGGAAATTTAGCATGAGGATGGTGTGAATATTGTGAAATAAATATAGGAACTCAAGTTTATGCTGCACTAAGCTATTATTATTGGACAGAAAGACAATATCTATTATACTAACAGAAGGCTTTCAGTCTTTATATAATTTATAATAACATATAGGAGGTAATCAGTTTTTCACTTTATATATATATATGTTTTTTAATTTAGAATCTTTTTTGTAATTTTTTGTGAGGAGGAAATCAATTACAATGTGAACAATGTACAACTATATTTTTAAAAATGAAAGCAGGCCAGCCCCAGTGGCCTAGGGGTTGGGTTCAGCGCACTCCACTTTGGCGGCCTGGATTCAGTTCCCTGGTGTGGATCTACAGCAGTTGTCTATCATTGACTTGCTGTGATGGCGGCTCACATGCAAAATAGAGGAAGATTGGCAACAGATATCAGCTCAGGGCGAATCTTCCTCAGCACAAAATAAATAAATAAAAGCAAATATACCCATGTTCAAGTGAGAAGATAAAAGACAAGTCAAGCAGTGACCAACCTTTAATAGTTAACACTGCTGTGCTCATTTCTGGACTTTGTGGTTAAACAGAAAAAGAAAATTCTTTAGAGAGATTTTCAAAGAGAATCCTCAAAAATGGTTCAAGAGTAAGACAGAGGAAAGTTTTAAAAGAACTGATTATTCAACTAGACAGATCTCTAATGGAGGCTTGCTTTTAAACGATCTTTCCGTTTATAACATGCTTTTACACGAGGAACAGAGAACAGGTGCCTCTGACTTCTACAAGGGGTAATGGGCTTAAACTCTTGTGTGCTAGATCCTCTTGATATATAGAGAAGCGCCCTGACTGTGAGCTCATTAAACATCGGAATGCGCTCTGGAGTAGGTTACTGATCTCAGCCTCTGGAAGTTTTTCACTGCAGTGGCGTCTCAGTCATCAGGGATGTTTGAAGGCTGTTCTCTCTTGCAGTCGCAGAAGTAGATTAGATCACCTCACAAGCTTGATTTATTGCTTTAGCTTCTGTGGTTGATACTCTCATAAAGTATAAAGGATGTTTTGCTTTCTGCTATGCAAGTATAAGAATGTGAGTATTCAAATTATTAAATTGTCATTTTAGTATATTATACAAAATTGTTTTTCTCCAGGCTATTATTATACTATTATACATGGTGTAAATAGGAGATCAGTACTGATATTTTTGTAGTTATTTTTGCCAAACACGTTTGCAGTCATTCTTCTTAAGTCATTAATCAGAATTTTTAAATGTCCCAAGTTTAAAATCATACTTTACAAATTATCAAAGGCAATAACAAGATTCCACAAGACAATGAAAAGTATGCATCACGAAACTTTCACAAAAAACTATAAATATGCTAAATATATACATACATATATATGTTAAATATATGCATACATATATATATATACTAGATTATAAGAAGATAGATATTTGAATATCTCTTTTCCATTAAGAATGATTTTTCATCTGCAGTTCAGACAGTAAGACAATGTCTTAAACGTAACATTTCTGTGACTCACTATGAAGAATAAATGCAGTGAATGAAAAAATAGAGGTTAAAAGGAATACTAACAGTCCTTTTCCTATTACATTTGATTAGATACAAAACAAAATCTTTCATCCATTTCAAGTGACCCATTTCCTACGTATATTGATGAATAGTGAGGGAAAGAAATGCTTTTGTGAAATGAAAAGAAAAAGCAGAAACTCTTGAAGCATGCTTTGATAATTCCAAAACATATATAGAATATATCAGAGAGCATAGAGATCCGATGAATTTGACCCATTCTTCTAGCCTGAAATGCTTCAGCAAATGCCTAGCCATAATAGTTAATACTGAACAAGAACTGTCCTTGGCACTGACTCTAAAATGTAATAACATTGATTTTTTTAAAATAATATTTGTGTGCTACTTGTCCAACATTAACCCATACAGCCCCCAAAGAATAATGATTATTCAGTAGTCAAACTCGCTTCCTAAAATCCTTGGAAAAAAATGTATGTGAACTAAAACCTTAGTAATATAATATTTCATTTTTTTGTTTGTCTTGCAGTACTTTACATTTGGGAAATTAGCTTCTGAAATGGAGGACGTCTTCCCTCCCCATTCTCATTTAGTTGACCTTCAACCTCAGCTCTTATACTTGTCCTATTCAGATTTGAAATCTTGAATTAGCAAATAAGTAGGAGGAGGTAAATTTAATAAAAGGCAGTTGTATTTTCCAGACAACTACTGGAATAAGAGCACTTTAAGTAAAAGCGCAACACACATGTAACCCAGTAATTAAAATATGCCTTTTAACCTTATCTTTATATTGAAGATATTGAGTATATTGTGCTAAATATCTGTGTTCTTATAACCATGAACCATTTTAATAACACAAGTTCTTTTTGTATTTTGACTAAATCAGATGAAGGCAGAATACCCATGCTAATAGCTTTTTCCATAAGTAACCTTTTAACCTAATTAGAAATATTTTACTGATTTAAACGTGTTAGCTTGACTAATTTCTGCATTTATACAAAGATGTAGCTTTTCAGTACATTCATTTTTTTCACATAATGAATTAGCTTGTAAGTTGAGTATAGGTCACTCCTGAGTTTGTTTTGTCCTTGAACTACTAGAATAATGTTTCCTATAAATCAGTATTTTCTGATTTATACTATTTAAAGAAAAAAACTTAAACCTGTAAATAACATCGCCAACTTATTTCAAAAAAAGTAATATTATTTGTAGGGTGATCATATTTCCTGGTTGTCCAGGAAAGCACAAGATTATGTCTTGTGAAATTATTAATATTGTTCCCTTTGACTCACACAATTGCTCATTCTGGACAATAACTTATTTGGTGATATAATTATTTGTTCCAATTCATTTTATTAAACCCGAATTTCTATGGTGGCTGACTATTCTAATGTACTGAAGAATTTTAAATTCTCATTGGTATACACAAAATATATTTGAATCATTTATACTCAAGTTTATCACGAAACAGGGAATTTGAATTCAAGGGCATAGGAAAATTGGTTTTGAATCTTTTAAAAGAACAAAGTTTCTATTTGCTTATAGAATATTCTCTGTGCCGTTTTGACCAGGTAAGTTATAACAGCTACCACGTAGTCCCGTGTTGTAGCTAACTTATCTTATAATTCATGATATTATATGATATGATAAAATAAAATGTGTTTTGATTGCTTTCAGTGCTGGTTACTACACAGGACATGTATATATTCATTTTCACTTTAATTTCTGTCAATGATGATGCTTCACTTTTACCATTTTAATTGATGTGTGACTGCTAAGAAGTGAACTAATAAAGAAATGCTTGATAGCCTAGTGAGAAACTGAGTTTGTGAGGAAAAACAAATGAGAGGATCTGGGAAAATAAATTAGGAAAAATATATAACTAGATAATCTTTTTGAAATGAGTGAAAATACCATAAGAGAGGAAATGAACTGATCAGCATGTTCTTATATTTAAAAAAAGCAACAATTCACCAGATTGAAACAAGTCAGTTATGCTATTCAGTATAGTTTTTCATTTTTAATGAGATATACATATACAAACAATTGTGATTTTTATCACAATTGAACTATCTTGATTTTCAGCACAATTTTATTGTATGTTTATTATATGCCAGATACTGATTTAGGGGCTGCAGTTTCTGTTCTCTTTGTGCTCATGGTCAAATAATACAAAGATTATGGATGGGTGCAAAGAAATATCCTGTATCACTATAAATAAATAAAATACTTAGAATCATAAAATCTCAATGATTAAATCTGAGCATTCTGCTTCATAATTCAATACATTTTATAAGACTGGAACAAATTCAATATGATCTTTTTCTCCCCTTAGCCTTTACTCTCTTTATGAGAAAGCCGATTCCTTTGGAGGGATACATTTACTTAAAAAAAATAATTTGTAGGCCATAAAAAGATCTGGTTTTTATACAATTTAAGAAATGAGATAAATATGAATCATTCTTTAAGTTTTTAACTATGTAAACACTTTCTGGTACAGTTTTCTGTACCAGATTTAATATATGTAATTTAGAGTTTATTAAATTAAATATATAACAAGTTTTCATTGATATTCTAAAGACCTTTCTAAAAATGTGAAGGCCACATATGTTTTCTATCCTCTGATCTTGTGTAAATTACAAAGTAGAGATTTTTTTGTCGATAATTTAAAAAGTTAGTTTCCACATAATTCGTGGTTGGTATATAAAGTATACATTTCCGATTTGAGACAGATTTGCATAAATGTCAAAATTGTCATTTTTAGAAAGCCAAACAACAGAAAGTCTGTGACTATTAGAAACCAAGGTCATGCTGAAATATTTTGACACTAGATAGGTCTGGAATGGGGATACAACTTGTTTCCATTGTATTTGCTTCTTTTACATTAATGTGCGATTCTAAACACCAAAAGTCAGGCTCTTTTTCTTAGAGTATTTTTTTTTCTTTTTCACAGCACGGAAAAGGATATGCTAGTCAATTCTACAGGATTTACCTGAAGCAGCATGATTTGCACAAAGTCGACCAACAAAAGCATCAACTTTTCAACTTCATTATCTTGGCCATCCAGTTAGTTGTGTGTAACTGAGTGTTAGATTGCTGGCGGAGTCATCATGGCCAATTATAGGACCTAATTGCTCTCAGCAGGCCTGAGAAATGAGTTGAAATGTGCAGAACTGTAGAAACTTTAGGCAACTGATTTTGCCTCTCCGATCAGTGTGTGCCTGTTTACAGCACTATATATCTTTCTCTCTCCAAATGTCACTGAGCCCTCTAGATGTTTATATTCACCACAAGAAGCCAGTCATAAGATAAAGGAAATTTGTGCATTATAAATGCAATATCACTGTTTTCAACTTGACTGTTTTATATTATTTTTGTGTGATCAAGTGTTCCCCAAACTATTCCGACTTTACAAGAGAGATTGTGATTATGTTCTTTTCACCCGTGGGTTATAAAAATGTTGTATTCTGAAGACCCACAAAATATCAAAGACATTCTGTAGTTTATACACCGTGTGGCAAAGTGTTTACTGTACTATTTCAAAGCTTCTAAATAAATATAAAATATATATATTATATTATATAATTTTCCTAAAATGTGGTACAACTCAGTTGGTTTTTAAATGGATTCATACAGTCCACATCATACAATAAAGTAAAAGGTAATTCAGGGTCCCAAAGATAAACTAAGGAGAAAATAATCATTAATAGTTTCCTTCCAGTTTGCATATCTCATTCAACCCTGTTTTTCCTTGTTTGAAAGAAAATGAAGCTACAAAAGCTACAAAATTTTGTCAATAACTCATACTGAATTTTCAATGCCAAAGATCTAGCTGTCGATGTTATCAGAGGAGCACTGAACATGTACTATGAAGATATCTAACAATCTACATTATTTCGATTCTATTTCTATGGCTTTGAATTTAGAATCATTTAAAGCTTTTATAAAGAATCTATGAATTCACCTGTATTTGTTGTTAGAAAAAAAGCAAACACTGGGTGTCTGTACATTTCGTGGTGTAAAATATGTAATGGAAGATTACTATTTTAAGAAGTCTTCAATCATATAACTCACACAGAATTTTATTTTACATCGTTTGCATAGTTTTGTGACTTCTAATACACATGCATATAAAATCTATTTATAACTCTATATGAATATATAGAGATATACAAATATCTGAACTGGTAAAGAATAACTATAAGATATAACGGATCTCTAAATTTAACACAAATCAAATAAATTTGAAGATAGAAACATGGTACATTCCTGTTTCGGTATTACATTATGTGTGAAAATTTTATAGTTTAAATGTAGTCAGTGTTTATCAATGAGAAAATTCTTCATGAGTCAGCCTTGGAAGGTGAAGCTTGCGTTTTAATTTATGCCAATAAGGTTAATTATTAAATTCAATGAGATGCATTTTCCTTTAATTTACATATTTTCCGTTTTTTTCCTACTGGTGTTTATTGCTTCTTGAAACAATTAAGAGAGGGAAAAATCAGAAAATGTGAGATCATCTTTTAAGCAAAAAACGGAATTGTCACAACTCCCCTGTAAAAAAGCCTCAACGTTACATCAAAACGTTTGCTCAATCCAAATTACAGATCGATTTTAAAATATTTCCCTTAATTTTTTACTGATCTTATGTCCAATGATAGTTTGAACTTGGTTCTCTGATTAAAGAACAGATTAAAGCTTAACACATAAATGTTTTTGGCCTAATTTTACATCACTTAAATGGGAATATTTTCCCTAGATTTAACATTAAAATGCTTACATACATTCATAGGTTTTTGATGTGTATATTTGAGTGATATCTTGATATCACTTACTGTTTTCAAATTAGACATCAATATCGCAGTCTCAGTCTATTTGTATATCAAAATAATGTGCGTAATGTTCCAGTCTTTTGGGGACCCTTTAAAATACATGAAGCTGACCCACCATATATGACAAGAAAAAGCACATACATTCACTAAGTGCAACAGTAAAATTTTCTCAAACTTTCAGCATTACTACTTTAATATTTTGAATGATAGACTGTTTTAGTAAGGAAGTGTTCCTACATAATTTAATGGGAGAAAAGTCTGTTTGTTGTAATTGCTTTTTAAACAGGAAAATGATTTTCTTGTTGAATCACTCTGCTTTAATTAAAACCTTCCATTCACCATTTTAAAATTATGGGGAAAACACATCCATCTGCCCCATTAAGTGCATTGAAAATAAGGTCATACTCACTTCATATACAATAGCCACAGTAATTCATTTGACTTAAATAAAGTTTCTTTAATTAATGTTTTATATCACTGTATATAATCTCCCTTGAACCAACTTCTTATAACACATATTTGTGTGTTAGTTTTTTAAAATATATCATAGTAACCAGTTATACTAATTATATAGTTATACTAGTTCTCGAATTTTATCAGCAATCTTTAAAAACAAAAAACAACAAAACTTTTATCTAATTTGAAGGATCTAATTTTATGTTATCATTTTCCAATAAGATTATTTAAACATGAAATACTAAATGGTTAGATTATTAATCAAGTATCTATTGCATCCAGAATAAATCAGAAGTTACAATAGAGTAAGACTATGATTTTAGTAAATTGACTAATGTGTTATCTACCAATGAGGGAGACTACAAAATAGAAGAATGAAACCAACCAATAACAAAAGTTTCCAAATAAATGTTTATTAGATTGGTATGCAAAGGAATTTTAGAATAGGTTTTCTATTTAATCTAGTCATCCTAATATCCAACATTCCATTATTTTATACATATCAGAGAAGAATAATACCTAAATTAGTAGACAGTATTTCATCAATAAATTATTTCAGAAAAGAATAATCATGACATTTACGCCTTATTAACATGGTTAGTTTTAGAGTAAGAAAATGTCAAAATATTTTCCTGTGGAAATAGTGTCTTAATGTTTCAAAGGTATGTCAAATGACAATTTTTAGAAATATTTCATCCACATGTAAAATTCTAAGTTTTAACTTGTGAACATAATTTTGTGAAATCATTTTACATCAAGTATTTAAATATCACATCAGAATTACTTTACAGATATAATGATGTTTGTGTTATTATGTGTGTCATCTTTCTTGGGAAATATGTATATTTTATTTTATGAAGATATTAAATGCAATGCCTTTATCAAACATTGCAAATTAAGTACTATATAGAGATTTAAATATTTTAATTACTCTTTCTCTTGTCTCATTTCTTAATAGTGTTATAAATTGCTGTCAGATCTTTCTTAATGTAGAAACCCTCCTGCTTCTTCAATAAGAGGAGGGAAAAAAATCCTCACAGTCCTCTTCATAAATTTTAATAACTGTGCATTAATTGTACCATTTTACCTTCCAAAACTTACATACTGGAGTAAAGTTCATCTTTAAGATAATTACTCAGAATGTTGCAAATGTTAAGCAGGATAAAGAAAATTATTCACATTACTGACTGATAATAGCACTGTTACTTGTCATTACCTGTGGTATTTTTTCTCCCCCTTATATTTCTATGTGTGCTTTTAATACCCAAGGAACTAAAAAAAACCTAAAACATTGGTATACTTGATAATTTTTCTGAAAATCTTATATTTTTCATATTGTAATTTCTTGGGTTCTTTATCTTTTTCAACTCTAATTTTGTAGTGGTAAAGGCTTTGCACTTAACATCCTTTTTATGTTCCTTTTTAACAAGGAAAAACAGAAAATGACAAAATTCCATATTTTTTATGCCTCGAAGTAGTAAAATTATTTTATATATTGTTAACCCTTCAAGGACTATCCCTCTGCTAGGTCAAACAAAATCCTTATACCTTAATTTGTGAAACTACTGTTGAGTAGAGTATTTTTTTTCTTCTAAAACTTGGCATAGGTTTTAGATTATAGCATTCTACGGGAATGCTGGTAGGTGGGTGCCGCCAGAGTATTGCAGGCAATAATATGACTACAATTCTAATATCCTTAGTGTGCATGCATGTATTTCTGACCACTGTTATTTTTTAAGTATTTGTAAAATTAGAAAAATGGTTTTTATTTCTTGAAAACTTGTCACATGCTTAGTTTGAAGTTTTACACTCCAGACGTTTTTGAGTTGCGTGAAAATATTGCATTAACGATGCAAAAAAAATTACATTTTCATGAGACTCAAAAGTTTCTGAATGATAGAACTCAGACTTCCAATACATCCATACATCCTTAAGCTGAAAGAAAGCAGGGAATTTCAGCTCTAAATACATTTTCGAGACAGTTATCTGTGAGTGAAAACAGGGTATTATAACAAAAGATGAGTTTAAATCTTAACTATAGTGTTTGTTACTGTGAATGCTATAATAATACATAAGTAAAATGAGTGTAAATGTAATATATTATTTTATACTGCTGTATACATATGAAATAAATAAAACTAGGATACATATTATGCCATTCTTCCATGCATGGATCTTCCACTGACGCCTGTGGGAGCTTTGAATAAAATCAGTAGCAAAATATGGCCCTAAGTTTAAAAACAACTAATGCTGATCTAGTAATTTCAGTCTTAATATAACAAGTCTAAGGGAACATTTGTTCAAAAATGAGTCTCATTTGAAGCAACATATGCTAAGTTTAAAGGATTTTACTATATCTATAGTTGTGAAAGTAGGCATTTAGTTCCATATGATTCTCATGATACCCACAATGAATATTTTGAATATATATTTTTCCACCTGATGTTATATTTTCTTTTCAACTCTTTTGATTTGTAGTAATACCAAGGGCCCACAAGGATTAATGCAGAGGTTGTACATAAGATATGAGTGCCTTCAAGCAATAAAAGAAAAAACATTTTATCTAAAATTTTGCAAACAAATTATTTCATATTGAAAGTCGATGGAAACCTAACAAAAAAAAATTCATATGGGTATCATTTACCAAGGAGAAAATATAAATTAAAGTATAAATTTTTTTAATGTAGAAATAATCTGAATGAATCTTACACAAATTTACATTCTGAAACAGCCAAAAAGTTACAGAAGAAATGTTGTGTTTCTTAATATCATATGTGGTTTGTATAACTGATTTTCTTGAGTTCAAACTATACCTGTCTGGTCAGAGGTTCATTTTTTGAGGCAACCAGGAAGAGCACTAGGTATTTGTCTTGCTTGAAACGTATAATAAAGCCAAGCCTATCGTGGGAAAGAATTGAATAAAATATACAGGAATGATAGATCTCCATGAAATGTTAACAGCTATATTTTCAAGTTGCTTTGGTTCCCCAGAAGACCTGTACCTCCTATTTCTTACTTTTGCCCTTTCTGGGAATCATATCATGGACTCTTCTACTTAGCAAAGGTTATGAATTTTCATGGGTAAAATTAAACTGTATTAGATTACAAAAATATATTAAGGCCCGACAATGAGGGGATATAAGAATGCGTGGTAATATCTGCCTTCAGGAAAATTCTAGTTTACTTTGGGAATCAAAGAAATTATGGCAAAATGTTAAATAATCGAATGATCAAATAATTAAGTTGTCAAAATTGGTGGTCAAAATCTGACAGTGGGTGCTGAGAGCAATTCAACATATTAAGAGGATAACATAAAAACAAAAATAAGCAAATAGAATAGGAAAAACGTAGAATAGAAAAGTATCAACACACATCATTCATAGTAAAAGCAAATAGTTCTTTGTGAACCGTGTTTTCAGATACATGAGTGAAATAGGTCACAATGTGAGATATATTTCTGACTGTGAATCATTGCCCCGAATGTTTGAAAAGCACTGTACCAGATGATCTCTATTTCAAATTTAAACTTATTTCATGCTGTGGAAAGACAGTGAAGATCTTTCTGAAAAGTTACTTCACATCTGAATCTTAGTCTTTACCTTTGTAAAATATGGAGAAGTACAGTTAGTTGTAGAATTTTTGTGAGAATTAAGTGAACTGATGTATGTGAAATGCATAGCACAATGCTAAAACACAGTAAGTGATATATTTTATTATTAATATTATTTTCCATTACTTTACCACTATTCTTGGTTTCCAAAATATGGAATACAGTCTACAAATGGAAATAATTCTTTTCTCAAAATTCCACACTGCTTTAAAGTTGTCTTTAAGAAGTGCTAATTTCAAACCCTGAAGATGAAAATAGACTTGACCTTGGTATCCACTTGTCAGCTCAAGCCACTTTTGCCTCTCTATTAGAGGTACGGAGTCCAGGAAATAAAACTCACAGCTGAGTTCCAGTCATCTCCCTCATCTCTTTTGCAAATCTCAAATTGTCCTTTATCCCTACTCTTGAAAAATACACATGTATGATTGCACTAGGAAATATTTACCTGATCTTTTTCCTTGACCTCAATGTGCTTTCTGAAAATCTTTCTATTCCCATGCAAATAAATATTTGTTGAATTACTGCATATTTGATAGAATCATATTTTTCACATAGATTTCTTATACTATAAAAAGGAATTTGAGCAGAATTCAGTAGCTGCTTGATAGAATTGGATATTCTTTTAACAGTTCTATCTGCCAACTTTTTTTGTGTGTGAGGAAGATTGTCCCTGATCTGACCTCTGTGCCAATCTTCCTCTACTTTGTACGTGGGATGCTGCCACAGCATGACTTGATGAGCAGTTTGCAGGTCCGTACCTGGGATCCAAACCCCCAAACCCACAAACCCACGAACCCCAGGCCACCAAAGCAGAGCGTGTGAACTTAACCACTATGCCACTGAGCCAGCCCCTAATTGAGGACTTCTTGAAATTGTCTTTTCTTAGCTTGGCAGGCACTATTCTCTAGAGCTGTCCTTTGGCTGTTCAAATTTTTTCTTTAATTTGTCTTTTGTTTTTAATCAATTGAAAGTTTTATTTCCTTGCCGTGAAAACTAAATTTAGATTTATCAGCTAAAATAAGGCAGTTCATATTAATCTGTGACCAAGTTACATGTTTCTAAGGAAGCATTTATATTTTAAAGGAAATGTATTAATCCACGTAAAAACTTCTATTGAGATTATTGTGTAGATGAAGGTACTTTTTGTTTTATTTCCTCTTAGGGACTTTTCTGAGAGCAGTTGATAATCACTGGGCAACTTCTCAACCAATCTGCCTAGAAGTAAGAAACATTCAATTAACATTGCCATCACTTAACCTGGAACACAATCTCTACCCCCTCATCATCCCCACTCCCCTTATGAGTGCCAGTGATTTTTCTCTTAATCATGACAACTGGAAGAAAACAATTATTGACATGGTGAATTGCATAAACCTGAAATTCTGAATTTTATTCTAAAAGTGTGAGAATTCTTTTATTCTTAGTTGTGTTTCTTAATTAATAACAGAGGGAATGGGCAATGTCAAAGTTTTCTGGTAATATATTTGTCTCAAAATTGATCTCTGTGTGTGTATGATGGGGAAAGGTATTAATAAATAAAAGAGAGACTCATATGAAGGAATACACGAAGAGAAAGAACCATCTTATAGGTAAATACATTCTATGCCCTTCTGTTAATTAGTGTTTAGAATATCAAAATGCCTGGTGGAAGATAATAATGTTTGATCATCAGCAAGCTAGCTTGGGCTTTTCCACACTTGGGCAATCAGTGATCAACTTCTTTTGACATTGTGTGAAAACCACCCTTACTTATTACTGGGCTAGACAGACCACAAAGAGACAACACAATGGGTATAATAAAATATACCAAGTAAAGCTGAATTAGAGAGAGAAAGTGAGAAATGAGAGAGAGAATGCAATTATCTTCCTTCATTCTCCAATAAGTTTTAAGAGACTGAAAAGCAGTTTTAATTTTTGAAGTCCATGTAGTTGTCTACGTACATAAGTTAAAACAATGAGAAAAGTAATGAAAATGTCGCTTGGGTAATTCTACTTAAAATCCAACAAAGAATGAAGTAAAGTGATACAGTATGCCCTAAGAAGGAGTAAAAAACAGAAGAGAGAGAAAAATTTTATTTAAAAATATAGTAATACCAAACTCTCTCATTGTGATACCTTTGTAGATGCTCCCTTTGTTTCAGTTGTTTCTGTGACAAAGATGTATGGATTCACATGCCAGTGTTTGCAAATATTACTCAGCCTAAAGGTGTCTCAATGATCCTAAGATAATGCACTTGCAAGTGCATTCAGCAAATATTTTTGAAAAAGTCATAACACCTTCATGCTGTTTAACCTGTATTCATCAGCCATCATCGAACCTCTATTAGCAATTAATCTTATTTTCTATGTTTTTTTTTTAAGTAGACCTCATAGAATAATAGAATTTTAGTGCAAAACAGAGCCTTGAAAATATTCTGGTCCTTATCCTACCTATGAAGAAAATGAGACAAATATAGAGCAACCTATGGAAGAACCCAACCATAATCCAACAAACTCATTTACCCAAACCCTTTCTCTTGCTTCTGAATTCTCAATCTGGGTCAGGATATGTTTCTAGTCTCTGTGTCTTATTTTAACTTGAAATCCAAAGAGTAACTATATTTAAAAATATACAAATAAACCACAGCATCTAGAGCTTCACTTTATACTTTAAAATTTCAGTGCTCTCCCTATGCCACATGCTCATCTGTAAGGATGATTCTCATGTATAAGGCACTATGAAATTTGGCCTAAAGACAGTTCTGACTGTCCTTTTATGATTTATATTTAGGATAAAGTGTTGTTTTAATATATGCATTTTTATTCCTCTTTACCAACATGTTATGTTGGCAGTGAATAAGCAAAACTAGAGTCAAGTAAATATAAGTACTTCTCCTGGAGAAATCATATTTAACAAGCTGTTGCTTCACCAAGAATAGGCTTGACTTGTGTCTGGCCTGGTGATGCAGCAGTTAAGTGCCCACGTTCCGCTTCAGTGGCCCAGGGTTCGCCGGTTCGGATCCCAGGTGCAGACATGGCACCGCTTGGCAAGCCATGCTGTGGTAGGCATCCCATATATAAAGTAGAGGAAGACAGGCACAGATGTTAGCTCAGGGCCATTCTTCCTCAGCAAAAAGAGGAGGATAGGCAGCAGATGTTAGCTCAGGGCTAATCTTCCTCCAAAAAAAAAAAAAAGAATAGAGTTGACTAACCTGACTTTACAAAATCATCATCATCCCACCTAATAAATTCAGCCAATTTAGCTCAACTTACTTTAACTAATTTAGTTAAATACTGAAAGAAAAATAAGAAGGTAGGTAAAGGATTGTTTTAATCATCAACTATTCAACTATTCCCCCTGTTGGTGAGGGAGACACTTCTACCCTAGGGTTGTGGCATGGAGAACACGCAACCTCTGACCCCGGACAGACAGATGAAGTTGACAGTTCATTAGTCACATAGTCTCACGGCCTGGGAGAGAAGGACACCACACAAAACACAGGGCCACACTGAGGCTACACTCAGAGAGAAAATCAGGGACAAGGAGAAGCAGGCTCCTTTGGTATCAAGAGGAGGCTTTCTCCTGGTTCCTACTGGAGGATGTGATTGGTTTATTTGAATTGGATGGTTTGACAAGAAAATGAAAGCTCACTACTTAAGGAGGAACTGTGACTGGTCCTCCTGATAAGGGTGGGGGATTGTGTTTACGGGAGGAGAACAAGGAGGGTGGTGTTAGCCCATGTGAGGCCCTCCTGGTTATGCCAGGTGTCAAGGCAGCACATAACATTGGGCCTTAATTTTAGTCCTTATCCCATAATCGACTCCTTGATGCCTTAACATCAACTGTTACCGTGGTGGTGAACTGAGATTTCTAGGGAGAAGAAGTGCCTCTCTAGGATGTGAAGTAGGCACTTGACCAGGAGGAAGAGGGCCACATAGTGAGGTGGTCTTCATAAACATGAACTTTAGAGGGGTTCCCTCTACGGCCACTAAAGTAAACTGAGGAACCTGCGTGGCATTAGTATAGGGAGTGCATGTCTGCAGCGGATGTGAATTTAGGCTAACCCATACCTGTGGCAATAGCAGGAGGTCCATTTACTGTCTTTGGAGTTTTTTAAGGGGGGAGTTACATGTTATGCCTCTCAATTAAACTGGTTGCCTGGGGTCTAGAGGAGACATGGAAGTTGCATTGAATGCCTTCTCCAAGACCCCAACATTGTCTATTTTGAGAAGTGAAATGAAAGCCTTGGTCACTATCAATAATCTCTGGAATTCCAAAGGGGGTAAGAAGTGTTCTGGTGAGGCCTTGAATTGAGGCCTTAGTGCATGCAGTGACATCTGTTACCTTGATTTATATTTTATGTCTCTGTGAGGTGAAAGATTCCCAGAGACCTTTACCTCAAAGAGGGCAACTCTTCGACAATACACCAAGAGTTTATAAAAATGTACAGATGGGGCCGTTTTCTAGCCAGGGTGTTTGGTGCTAAGAGGCCTGCCTGATGCATGGCCAACTGTGCTGACCCTTAGGTCCTGTCGTTTATCAGGGACATCCTGGATAAAGAATAAAAAGCAGCAACATCCCACTGAGTTCCACCATATATAATGGTGGCACTATGATCCATGAAGTGTATAAACTGCCATTAATGTTCACTCAGTTGCTCCCAAGGGGCTCTCCAGGTTGCCAAGGGGTCTGAGAGAGGGTTGACCTTCTCTAGCACAGTGGCATCTGTCAAGAGACTGAGGAGAGGTGAGGCTACAACCCTCCTACATATGGGATATGTCAGAGGGTCCAAGTCTGGCTCCAGCCTGTAGAAAGGAGGCCTTGGTAACTGTGCAGAACTTGTGGAGTGCTGCTTCCATGACACGAGGCACAATGACCAGCTTGGTATAGTGAATAGATGCTCAGAGTCTGTGAGAGACTATTTTCAGAAGAGCTCAGTATGTGGTCAAAAATGACCACTCTAATGGTATATGGTACAAGGCCAAGGAGGGCAGTTTCCTGTATCAGAAATCCATGGATATATATGGCCATCATTGTTGGCCATATGAGAGACCCCAGGAGGGAGCCAGGAGAAGAGGTTGCTAAAGTCTCTACAGTGAAGGAAACTCTGAGAAGGATCAGTTACTGTTTCTTGACAGTGTTAGGAATGAAGCAGCCATCAGTTTACCAAAGAAGTTTCAGGAATTTAACAGAAGCAGCAGGGTCTTGCACTATGCATGGAGCAATGGCCCATTCTCTTTTTGAGAACAGCTTTGTGAGAATTTGTATGCCCTTACTGCATGTGTTTAATGAATCTCCTCAGAGGAGGACGTCTACAATATAGCGTCATGTCTGTGCTCCTGGAGAAGGACGTATACAATTAGGATCCTAGTTGCAAAGACTGTGTGTGATAGGAAGGCTGCTGAGGAACTCAAAGGTAGCCTGACAAAGGCATGTTGAGTCACTTTGGTGGTGAAGGCAAACTGTGACCGAGTGGCTGTTGAAATAGGCATTGAACAGAACACACTGGACAAATCTATAATAGCTAAATACGTACCAGTTGTTGGTTGGATTGAATCAGTAAGTGAAAAAATATTGGATATTGGATATGGAGGATCTGACTGGATTGGACCACAGCGGTAAGGGTGTGGTCACCCACTATGACATACCATCCATTCCTGCCGAATTTAGGAACAGACCAAATTGCACTGTTAAATGGAGAAGCAGTGGAGATAACCATCCCTTCACTCATTAGGTCTTACATAATAAGTCTTAATTCTTGACAGTCCTGTTTTAATTTACAGTGGGACATATTAACTATTTTAACTTGGGGTGGGGTCTGTAGGGTCCTATCCATCAAGCCAATTGTAGTGTCAAAGACTTAATTTAATTTTAATATATTTTTCATTGTGTCAGAGTGTTCATGCCCACTACGGAATTGTACTAAAAGTAAGGCAATGGGTGCTACAATCACGGGAGATTTAGGAAAGGCTGGCGGTTAAGGTGAAGCATTCCTATTTGTCCTCTATTTTATATCAGTAACTCTTCTAAGGTTATAAGGGGTACCATCTTTAAATTTAGTGGGATGCCCATGTATGATTGTCATTTGAATCCTACTACTCATTAAATCCATAAAGGTTTGCCATTTGGTACATCAGTAGACGTTAGCTAATTCAAAATCTATGTTATAGAGGCACAAAATCCAGTCAGTCTTCTTATCTTTTTGTTACATATATTCTTTTAGTAAATTTTGGGTTTCCGATTGGCCCAAATTGTGTAACTTTATTTCCGTTTTTTGTTTCCTCTCTCTGTATCGGAGATTCTTTCCTTCCTCCCTGCCCTCCTTCCTCTCCTTTTTCTTTTTCTTTGTCCCTGGATACATTTGGTGGTGGTGGCTTCCTTTCTACCCTGCTCTTATTTATAATTTTTTTACTCCTGAAAGCCTCAAATCAGTATCATCAGTGTTGTGGCCTCCCCCAAGGCAATGGGTGCGTTGCAGGACTTAAGGATTCCCTTTGCTTTGCCATAGAGGTGCCAGGGGTGCTTTTTCCTATCATCTTGAAAATAAAGATCTTTGTGACAAGAGAAAAACAGGCATCAGAGTGGCACAGTGGAAGTGTTCTTGGCTGAAAACACAGAGGTCAGTTGCTTGAAATCAGCCTTTTCTATAGCCCTATGGGCTTCCTCATTTTTTTTTCTGTTCCTCAGAATATTTTGGATTTATAGTCATGTAAAGTAGTCATGGCTTTCAATTTCTGCCTCCATCTGATCATCTTTCTGGATAGTTGAGGGGAAGCAGTTTAGGAGCCCAGCAGCCCACCTGTAGACAGCTATCTTCTCTTCCAGGGAGTGTCAGTCAATGTCCCCAAGGTCAGAATCCACCTCCAGTAAGGTCACTTTGTCTACAGTGCTGGTTGGGCAATCAAGCTGAGTAATCAGAAGATTAGCCCTTGGCCTGCTGGTAACTAGCAGCACTAAGAAAAGCCCAGACACATTGACTAGGGTCTTTTCATTGAAAGAGCAGTTGCATTACCTCCTTCATTGTTTTCGGAGGCGCTGATACCCTATGCTCCTTCCCCTTCTCATTATTATTTTTTTTCATCAGTCCATGGTCCACAGGTTGCCACAGATATCCACCTTGATACCCTCAGGAGTAAGGAGAATACAGGACAGCAGCAAGAGGAAACAGTAGCACAGGAAATGGACAAGGTAGCTACTTCCGCCTGAATGACATTTTTTAGGTGACTTGGGTGCCATGCTTAATTCTCTGTAGGGTGGTAATTTCCTTCATTTCCATAAACCCCACAGTGAGCATCCTTGGGCTCCTCCTGAGGGTGTGCGGGCACAAATAATGTCCATATGGCTGTTCCAAGCAGTTAGTGGTATTTACCAAGTTAGATGCAGTGACCAGAGAGCTCTAGCTTATCCTTGGTAAATAAAACTCAAGCACTAACAGGCCAGGTAAAGTGCTGTGCTGCCATGGCTTTTACAAGCAGGAGTCCCAGAGACGCCTGCCAAATATAGACTGAATCTGACAGAACATCATGCTGAGGTATAGTCAACTAACAACAATTCTCCTCTGGGGGACAGGCGCATTTTACGGTGGGAAGAGAAGGCAACACATGAGAATGACAACAGTGTCCAACAGGCCAGCGTGCAAGTCCAGAAGAGACCAACAGCAGTTTATTCATCACATATATTCACAGCCCAGGGAGGGAAGGGTGGGAAAGATACTGCATCCCTGTGCCACACACAAGGATTGCACTTGGGTACAGCGTGGGTAATCAGGGGCTGTAGGAGGCAGGCTTTGTAATGAAAAGAAGGTGGAGTGTCCCTGGTTCTGGTGGGATGATGTGATTGGCTTGTTTGAATAATTCTACAGACTAGTAGGGAATTGACACCCACTACTCGGGATGAACAGGACTAGCACCTGGTGGCCTGAAAATCAGGTTGTCTGGCTAGGGGATCTCATCTTCGGGAGCACAGTGGAGAGGCGAACTTGAAGTTAGGCTATTTTTTTTCTTTTTGAGGAAGATTGGCCCTGAGTTAACATCATCTGCCACTAATCCTCCTCTCTCTCTCTTTTTTTTTTTTTTGGCTGAGGAAGACTGGCCCTGAGCCAACATCCATGACCATCTTCCTCTACTTTATGTGAGGGAGGCCTGTCACAGCATGGCTTGACAAGCAGTGCATAGGTCTGCACCAGGATCC
This sequence comes from Equus caballus, assembly GCF_041296265.1. NCBI lineage: Eukaryota > Metazoa > Chordata > Mammalia > Perissodactyla > Equidae > Equus > Equus caballus. The sequence continues at coordinate 102,908,290 of NC_091685.1, read as the reverse complement.
GAACCAGTGAACCTAAGGCTGCCAAAATGGAATGTGCGAACCTAATCACTGCACCACCAGGCTCGCCCCTGAAGTTAGGCTATTTGAAGCCTTCCTGGTTTTGCTGGATGTTCGAAGCAGCACATACATTGGGTTTTAGTTTTAGCCATACCAGGAGAGTGAGCAGTAAGCTGTGTGAGAGGACCCAAATCTCTGAGAAACCTTGAAGAATTTAGGACTTGAATTTAGGTCAGGCTTGATTCAAGCCAAATGTGTCAGATGGAAAGTTTAGATTCTTCAAATGGGTTTCTACATTGCCTTCCAAAGTAGACCATTTCGTAAATAAACTTTTCATCAATACAGTTCCCCAAACTCCTCGGGAGACTTAATGAGAGGGTCTTTTTGTCATCAAGTTCCGAAATTTCATTTTATCATATGCCTTGGTATGGGTTTATTTTCCTACATATTGCAAGTTCTTTGTGAGCTCTTTCAATCTTTAAACCCAAGCCTTTCAGTTTTTGGAAATTTTCTTGAATGATTACTTTCAGTATTTCTTCCCTTATTTTCTTCGTCTTTTCTGATCCCTTATTATTTGGATGTTGAACCTCCTCTGCTGACCAACCAATTTTCTTCACTTTTTCTTCCCTATTTTCTCTTTCTCTTTTTTTTTTATTTTTGGTGAGGAAGATTGGCCCTGAGCTAACATCTGTTGCCAATCTTCCTCTTTTTTTTTCCCTCCTGAAAGCCCCAATACATGGTTGTATATCCTTAGTTGCAAGTCATTCTAGTTCTTCTATGTGGGATGCTGTCTCAGCATGGCTCGGTAAGCGGTGTGTAAGTCTGCACCCAGGATCCAAACTGGTGAACCCCAGGCCACTAAAATGGTGTATGTGAACCCAACCACTCAACCATGGGGCCGGCCCATTTCTGTTTTTTAAATCTACTTTGTAGGAGATTTTCATCTGTTTATCTTCCAAACTTCTATTGAACATTTTATTTTATCATTTTATTATTATTTTGAATCGAAGAGTTCTTTTTGTTTTCTCAATATTCCTCTTTTAAAGTACTTTGAACTCTTCCCACGTATGCAGTATTCTCTCTTATTCTTCTGAAGATATTGATGATAGTTTATATTACATTTTATTTCCCTGCAGTGTCTCTTTCCAGGGATTATGGCAGAGATTTTTTGCAAATGTCTTGTGATACTTGGCTGTCTGCTTGTAATTAAGAACACTACTCTACAAGCTGAAGAGGGACTCTACTTATGTGGAGGGCTTTTGGAGTATGTTTATCTATAGAGTGACACGGCTGGACCAATTAACTGAGGAACCCCCAAAGTCAATACATTAGGTACATTTTTCTTCTCATGCTAATTAGATACCAAGAGAAATATTTTCAAGTCTTCTGCCTAGAAGTCTAAATCTGAACATTTGCATTCTGAAAGCTAATTGGGGAAAGATGGCTGGGAGACTGAAGATTCTAAGTTTTCTTGGTATGATGATTTCACGTTAAACCGTGCTGCTGTCTTCCCATCTAGACACCAGTTTCAGTCTCCTTGGAGGATAAATCTGTCTTCTAACCAGAGAGGACAATTGATCACTTACATGTACACAGTCGATGAGGGCAGCTTGGAACTTTAATTACTTCTTGATGACATTTTTTATCCTTCTTTTTATTTTTATATTCACTCCCACTTCAGAACTATCTTATTCCATCAGTTCCTGAGGCTTCATATTAACTTCCAGCTAAAGACCAAATATTTTCAAAACTAAGTCGGTTACAACTTATTAATCTACTTCCAAACTTTCAAAGTGTTGGGCACTATTGTTTTCTCACTTGTTCATACCTTTTATTTGTTCTTGTAGATTTTTTCTATACAATTTTCTTTTCGTGTAGTGAAGTTTTAGGACAAGTTAAGGTTGGCGCATGAATTCACCTCCTCTCTCTCTTTAACTGGAAGCTTGAAAATGAGCTTTGGACATAAGGAACAAAGTCTTATAAATACAACAGAGAATATCATGAAGAAATCTGCTCTCAGTTTGTTGAGAATTTGTGGGATTCTTGCTAGTATATTTTTGTCGTTGTTAGCGCTGTATAGAAAGCACTAATGTTTGACATTGAGTAGCATTTGAGAATTAATAATTCAAATGCAAAATAGAAATAATCCATTTCTCTCATTACATATCAATAAGTGAAATCACAAAATACAATATGTAATTCCAATTTCCCCAATGGGACTATTACAATAATTTAGTTTTCATAGTTTGTAACAACTTTATCGTTATCTTGAGATCTAATAGAATTTTAGATGATGTTAAAATCGAATATGTGATACGCATTGTTATATTTGATGTAGTTAGAATTGTGATTATTTATTATTTATGTCTTTAAGGTTATAATTATGTATGAACATACAATTTAAAACCTGATAGAGCTTTTCTCTCATTACATTGGTTTATTCACTATTTCACTCTACTTTGAATAGTGCTTGAAATTAGTGTCCAAATAGTATCAGGCAACTTGCAAGCTTCAGTACTTGAGGTCAATTTAATTACACTGTGCATGACAGAAACTAGGCCATTTGGGTATTGCTTTTGCCACCAGCAATTGACACCTGAGTGTTAATGATCTGGTAATTAAGAGCTGGCACATACAGACACATTTTACTGTTTGGGACTAGGATAACCATATGCTACATAACTTCGGTGCTAAGTATTTTGTTAGCTCCAGAATTTATACAATTATGTTTGCGAGATTTTTTTAATCTTAGTCTTTCCATGTTAAAAAAAAAGATAAAAATAGTTACTTTAAAGATTTAAGTAACCGTACTCATCGTTTTCAAGTTATGAAACTTTTTAAAACTAGCACGATGATATTTAGAGAGAAAATATTTGGAAGAATAAAACTGGTGAATTTGTGTAGTAGCAATTATTTTCAGTTTAAAACCACATTTACAGGACTTGTATTTGAAAAGTCTTTTGTAATATGAAAAAGTACCAAAAACAACTTAACAAGAATGTATGTACGTGGAGTAGGCAGCCTCTAGGATGGACCATTATGATTTCCACCTCCTAGTATTCACCCCCTAGAGTAATCCCCTTTTCTTGAAGGTAGATGGGATATAGTAACCCATCTCTAAGATATGGAATGTGGTATAAGTGGAGGGATGTCACTTCTGACGTTGGGGTATTAAAGGGTGTGATTTCAATCTTGGGGCCTTTTTGCACACTCTCTCATTCTCGTTTGGATTTCTTTCAGAGATGTTGTGGAGGCAGCTGTGTGGCGAGACCCATGTGGCAAGAGATGGAGGCCTGTCAACAACCACGTGAGTGAGCTTGGAAGCAGACGCCCTCCCGCAAGTTGCATCTTCAAAGGTGACCACAGCTCTTGCCAACAGCTTGACTGCCGTCTCAAGAGAGCCAACCTTAGCCAGAGGCACCCAGTTAAACTGCACTAAGAGTTTCGAACCATACAAATTTTGAGATAATAAATGTTTGCGATTTTAAGTGGCTATGTTTTGGAGTATATTATGATGCAGGAATAAATAACTAATACACTATGGAAGTGAGAATCCTGTTGTCTGCTACAGCAATGCAAAGTATTGATTTTTTCTCATGGGATGTGACCATTTTCACAAACAATTTGTATGATATATGTGTACTATTTTTTTGTTTTCCTCTCCAATTTTCAATTCTCCTTTCCTGCTCTTCTCCTCTCTACCTCACAAAAAAGTCCCCACCATTTTCTAGATTAATCTTCTATTGGCTTAAAAACAATAAAACTGTTCTCATCAGATGAAAAATGTATTAACTTTTGTGAATTTTAGTTGTGGGAATTACTTCTAATTTTCTTCTTTGAAAGAGTTGGCTTTTCCATCGAGCCCTCTGTAGGACATATAGGCTTTTATATGCAGATTTGTATAATTACGCTTTGAAATAGCTTTGAATTCCCTGTAGCTTAAACTGAGAACATGAAAGGCCAAATGTTATATCGAACTGAAGGATATGAAAGTGCACGTACATCAATCCAAAATGAGATATAGAAATGAACAGCTCTTTACACAGTGATGTCAGTTTTGACAGATTATTGAAGGATCTTTGTAGCTGCCTAGACTGCTTTGGGTAGCGTAAAAACTCTGCCTGGGGATAGCCTTATCAGTTTGTATTTTTTATTCTTTCCATACCAAAAGGTGAGTAGATGTTAAGTGAAACAAGAGAAATACTCTCTGACAAAAGCTTTAACTCTTTTCCCTAAAGATGATACCTGGCCCCAAATGGAAAACACGGTGTGATCCAATGATGGAATCATCTACCCAATCTGTCACTCTAGAGATGGCAGCCTAGATGAGGAGGCTACACTTAGGAAGTCGTTAGAAAACCCACCTGGCAATCTTCACCTCCAGAGAGATCCCAGTGACAGACAAGGACCTCGTCTGCACAGGAGGGGACTTTGTTGTGCCAGGGACAGTCATGTCAAGAGGATTTAAAGCGCTCACATTCTTTCTTATCACCAACAGAAAGATAAAAGGAACACAGTAGATTTTTGGATGTTAGAAACTTTGAAATCAATACTATGTTTATTTAAAAACAGATTCTAAAAAAACCTAACTTCATGTTGAAAGAGTATATACTGTTAACTTTTAATATCCTGACTGCTTTGGGCCAAGTAAAAGCATCTGTCAGATTTGTTCTTTTGTATCAGTCATGAATAAAGAATTTTTTTCTACTTAAAGAGCATATCCTCCCCTGAAATTATAATCCAACCTAAAGATTAGAATATCCATCTCATCTGGGTTTGTTAGTAAAGTAAATACATTTTAAAACTGAAGACAAAAATGCCCTTAATCCTGGGGCCGGCCTGGTGGCGCAGTGGTTAAGTGCGCACGTTCTGCTTCAGCGGCCAGGGGTTCGCCACTTTGGATCCTGGGTGCGGACATGGCACCGCTTGGCAAGCCGTGCTGTGGTAGGCGTCCCACATATAAAGTAGAGGAAGATGGGCATGGATATTAGCTCAGGGCCAGTCTTCCTCAAAAAAGAAAAAACAAATGCCCTTAATCCCGTTGTTTCTAGAATATGTAGATATTAAGTACAATTGAAATCAGAACAAGAGAGGGGTAAAACTCTTTGAACAAAATATACACTTTGAAACTAACACAGATTCAAGCAGAATTGAGCGGGTGATGAATTCAATCTAGATTAGGAAATTTTACCGTGTTTAGCACTTTTCAAAGTTTACCACTTACTAATCTACAAAATATATATGGAAGGAAACGATGATAATTCAAGCATTAGTTGAGAAAAAAATAACTGTTAATTATCTCTGACACTACAAATTTTTTTAAAAAAATACCAACATGCCACTTTTCTGAAAAAGTTGACATGAATTTGAAAAAATTCAAAGGCTTAAACATATAACTTAATATATATTACCACTCTCCATTAACTTTGATACTGGGAAATATATAGACAATGTGTAATGGACAGCATGATGACTGAAATTATTCCAAACTGCATTCTCTTCTAGCTCTATTACTAAAAATAGCATGACCTTGGTAAAGTTCTGCAGTTAATTTAGAGACGAATCAGTTCCCACATCTAAATTAGGGTCATGAATTGAATTTTAGTTGGGAATGATGTTAGACAAAACAATCTCCTTTATGTAGGTAGAATATGTTATGATCTGAGGGACATACTCATTCCATAAATTCTCGTGGAACTCCCTGTTCGCTGGAAGTTCTGGGTAGGAATAAAAAAGCAAACCAAAAAAACTTCGAATACTCTTACCGACCTACCAAAATAGTTCTAGCTAATAGTAGCTTCTAAGTTATACTGGCAGGTATTAAAAGTCATCTTTTCTTGATAAAGGTGATAAAAGAGCATGTCTACCATGAATTTTTTTTTTGAGGAAGATGAGCCCTGAGATAACTGCTGCCAATCCTCCTCTTTTAGCTGAGGAAGACTGGCCCTGAGCTAACATCCATGCCTATCTTCCCCTACTTTATATGTGGGGCACCTGCCACAGCATGGCTCGCCAAGCGGTGCCATGTCCACACCCGGGATCCGAACCGGCGAACCCTGGGCCACTGAAGCAGAATGTGCCGGCCCCTACCATGAATTTTTATACAACTCCAAATTGTGACACAAGCCAAGATAGGCATGTAGGACTCACCTGAAAATCAAAACTGAGACAGTTCTAAAGTTATAGTGAAAGCCAATATTTATTGAGTGTTCCATCTGTGACAAGTACTGTGCTAGTATCATGACACTTATATGAGAAAGATGCTATTTTTAACCTATTTACAGATGATTAACCGATGAGAAGCATGTACACTTGATTATTTCCTAATTATAACACTAGTGAGTGTCGGAGCTGGGAGATAATTTTTGACTTATGGACCTCTGCTGTTAGCTACCTTAAATAACATGGAAAGAAGATAAAATAAAATGAAACAATTAAGCAAATAATGTTTCATTAGAAATGTCCAACACAGATATATAGTATATTGAACTTTAAAGGGAAATCATTTTTAGATACATAAATTCCTTTCACATTTAAGCCACATTGCCATGTGGTTTACACAAAGCTTACAGGTCAAGTATTAGAAATGATAAAAACACTCTAAGATTTAACTTGTAGGTTATCTGCTTTTCTCTACATCTCCAGACCACACTAGTATATCTCACAGTATACTGAGTATGTGTGTGTGTTTGTGTGTCTGTGTGCGTATAAAATGAGGTAGGAACTGGATGCTCACAATATTGGAAATGAATAAAATAGGATAGAAGAGAGTACAGTAGACGATGTTGGAGTAGAATGGGATTTAGAGAACTCCTTGTCTAAAATTTTCCAAAGCGTGTCACATGAACCCTTAGTTTCCCTTGACTGAAAGTGGGGGGAAAGGGAGCAGTATAGGCATTTTCATTTTCAAATGGACGTTGCAGGCTTCATGAATTTCTGAAAGATTTCCAATTCACCTTAGCATGGTAAAAGTCTCTCAGGAGTCCTTCCATAAAAAATACTGTTCAATGCTTTCTAACCTAGTATCCTAACAACTCCCCATGGAAATCTTTTTTCTACAAAATTATTGTCCCAAAATGAGAGTTTTGAGGCACGTGCTTTGGGAAATCTTGATTTACCATTTCACGTATTTTGCAGAAGAGGAAAATCAGGACTTAGGGAGCATCACTTAAAGTCCTGTAGCAAACTAGTGGTTGAATTGGCTCTGAAGTACATCAACGAGGTTCATTTTACAGACATATCAAACACAGGTTATGGAATTAGGTGGCCTGGGTTAAAATCCCTATTCTAATACTTTAAATCTGTGTGACTTTTAAAAAATCATTTAACCAAATTGTGCCTCAGTTTTCTTATTTGTAGTGTGTAGTAATTTAATTGTCCCTACTGGATTGTTGGCACATACCATGCTTCAATTTATATAAAATTTGTATTATTAAACGTGACGATGCTATAAGTGTAAGATATAATGTTTATTATTTTCAATTGTAGTATGTTATATATGTTTAGATGGATTATGAAAGAAGTAAAAGGATCATTACAAGGCATTTTGAGCTACAGGTTCTATGTACTTCTTTTTTCCCAAAGTTTGCAAACACAGCTCTAAGATCTCATTTATATACTGCTAGGAAATAAGAAACAACTCTGTGGAGACTTTACCTTAAGAAGAGAAAAATTGGGGCACTATGTAAAAGAATGGGACGTCCGACACATGAGAAATTATTCAAACGGTGATTGGGCTTGGAAATCTGTCTATGTGGGTTCTAAGCCTTGCCAAATCACTCCATACTGACTGTTGGAGGATTAAATAAGTCCCTCTGTAAATTGTAACTTTTAATAACGTGCTAAAAAACATATTTCTTGGTTCTCATCCCCATACTCATAGCAATGATTTATCTTCTAGAAGGCAAAATTATTGAGACCATTTATCATGGACTTAATAATGTCAGTGATTTTTGTATTTCCTACTTGAAGACTTTCTTGGAGAAGACAGTTGAAGAGAAGGAGATGGATTGTTAAATCTACATGAAAGTAACACAAACGGTTTATCAGTTTAAGTCTTAAGAGTAGAAGGAAACCCACAATGACCGTTATTGTAAGAACGTCAAAGACCTTAAAAACCCGTTTTTAACATGTAGGTTTATTTCTGTCCAGAAAATATTGCTTATCTTCCCCTGTCCCCTTCTCCTCTTCACATCAGATGAAAGACAGCACAGAGCTGATATCAATTAGGAACGCTTTACTGTGATTGAGTGCCATATTTGGGGTTTATCCAACCACGCCTTGTATACTCATATGAGAGGAACTTTAGCTAAATATTCTACTTGTAACAATATTGATTCTTTTGCAAAATTCTCTTCTAGTATCAACATATACAATTTAAACCACTTGTGGAATAAATGGTCTTTATGTGGTAGCCAGGAAACCTGGGAGTACATTCATAATATTATGTCTATAAAAAACAAATGCCATGTTCTAAAATTCGTCTTACAAATTACTCTTTAATAAAGGAATTATTTGTAAGTTGGAGACTATCAAATAATGTTTTTCAACCATATCTTTTGAATAGCACCAATGAAAATAAACTTAAATGCTTTTTATTTCTCTTTCTGTATATATGAATAAAGCACTTTTTATTGATTTGAGTGTTCTAGAAAACTTTTCCAGGGAGTAATTTCTTTTACATAGAAATACAATGAATATACGTATAAATTTATTTTTTATTTCACACTTCATTATGTTTTAACTCTCCTGATTTATAAGATCAGAAAGTAAAATTTAAAAAAAGTTTTACAGAATTGTCTTTAGGATATGTACACCTAAATATTATATATACACAGTGTATATGTTTAGTGTACGTGTGTATACACACACATATAAATACAAACACACATCTGTTCTGTACATGTACATATCCATAGTGTCTATGTGTATAGATATGTATATAAAATTTAATAAACATTTCACCTAATGATCTGAAAGCAAACTATCATCCTTCAGAAATGATGTGAAAAATAATACTCATTGTTTAAAAGCAATTATTAATAATTGATTTACATGTAATCAAGGCCAATAAGGAACGTTTTAAGACACTGATAAATTGTATTCATTACTTATTCTTAATTAAAAAGTGAGAAAGCACAGCTTGATGGAGAGAGAGGAATTAATGTAAGCTTTGGAAGAAATGATAATTTTTTTCCCCTTTTCTGACAAGAAGCCTTCTAACATGATTTACCTGATTAATATTTGAAAAGTATAATCGTCAGTAATAACAGATCATGTAACTACTTTTTCAAGTTTGTACATTTCAAACAGAGTAAGTATGCATACATCCCCAATTCAAGAACCAAAGTATATGAAAGCTAACATAAAATTAAATTTAAAAAACCTTAGTTCTAAGAAATGGTTTTCAGTAAATTTGATAATCTGACAACGTCTTTTATAGTTTAACATTCTTCAACTCAGCTATCACGTATACTAAACATTCCAGTACAATCTCATTTCATACTATTTTCCCTTCCTTTCCTTTCCAATGTTAAATCATTACTACTTTCCTCAAGCCTGAAATCCAGGCCTGTCCTACCAACACCTTTCAGTGGATGATCTTGCTTCCCAGTTGAGAGAAATAATTTAGGCGTCAGAAAAGATCTTATAACTTCTAAGAGACTTATAATCTCAACATTATCTGCACCCACCTTTACATCTTAAAAGGGAAACTTTTTGCCACTGTTTGTATAAGTTAGGAATTTTGTGTTTTCTTTTCTTTTTATTTCTAAGTAACTCTACAGCCCATTGCTAATCTTTTTTTTTCTTTCTTTCTTTTTCAGGGAAGGATTGCCCTGAGCTAATATCTGTTGCCAATCCTCCCCTTTTTTTTTTTTTTCTTCTCCCCAAAGCCCCAGTACATGGTCACATATCATAGTTGTAAGTCCGCTGCCACAGCATGGCAACTGACAGATGGGTAGTGAGGTTCTGCAACTGGGAAACCAACCTGGGTGGTGGAGGTGAGAGCATGGAACTTTAGCCACTAGACTATCAGGGCTGGCTCAAACTGGCTGGCTCAGTACTTTTGTCATTGTAAGCGACAGGACCTCAACTGGCTTAAGAGAAAAGGACTACTTTGGCTCAGGTAACTGAAAGGTCTATGCATGGGTGTATTTAAGGATACAAATGAGACATCTTAAATTCCAAGGTTGATCTATTCACCAATGCTTTTAATCCCTTCTCTTCTTGCTTGCTTCCTTAGACAACTTGCTCCATCAATTGTCTCCTCCTTTTCTTCTTCCCCTCCACTGTTTTGTCCCTTGGTATACAAACATGCTCAAACTGTCCTAACTTAAAAACACATCCTTCCGCAATGTCTAGATTCATTTATACATGTAGTTTCTCACTTTGCCTCCATGTATGCTCACTCAACCACTTAGATGTCCCTTCACCTCTAATCCTCATGTTTCTCAGGCAAACTCTTCAAACTCAATATACTTGAAAATTAAAGCCTCACCTTGGACCCTATGGAACTTGTCCTGGAAGCTGCTGGCTTACCTCTGCCGCTGCAGTGATCCAGGTTCCCTCTAGAGCTAGCGCTATTCCAAATTCCACCTCTGAGTATCCTTGGCTTCCAACTCTTCTGTCTACACTCTAGGAGCCTTCTGGCTTCACTTCCAACTCAAATGAGCCAAGTCCTCCTTGTACTGAAGGCATCATTTGCATGAACATGAAACTACTACTTGAACATAATATAATATCCTTAATCTTAGAAGATAGACCCACTTGTATGGGGGAGGGTGTTGTGGTAGAAGGATAAACAAGATCTTTGGATATGTTCCCACTGTTTCAAATATTGGCATTCCGCTTTTATCTATTTTATATCTAGGATACCAAATAAAATTTTAAAAAATTTTCACTGCCAAAAAATATTTGAATTCCACTGCTTTACTAAATACAATATAAACAACTTCAGTTTGTATACTGACCAATGAATTCAACCTTGCTTTTTCCTAAGTTTGCCTCACGTTTTTCAGTCTAGGAACCTTGAATTGTATTTCCCGCTAATTGAGCAGCTCTCTCTCAACTTCTCTACCCCTTGCACTTGGAACTCATTTCATGTGGAACATCCTCAGTCACTCTTTTGCCTGGAGAACTGCTATTCATCTTTCACTCCTCAATGGCTCAAATGCTAATTTTTCTGTCGCATCTTTGACTTCTTTAGATAAACATCTACGCCTCTTTTTCTTGACCCTCTCCTACTTCTCCTAGAAGTGACTTGAAAATGAATCAAAGAAGAACTTCGCCTTCACAGTGTTTATAATCTGGACACATCTGGGAATCATGTACAAAATGCTTAAGAATGGGAAAGGCAATGTATAAGTATTGTCTAAGATACGCTTAAGAGGTAAGAGATTCTGGAGTGAATCTAAGTAGAGTTTATTGGAAAAAACTTCTTTACAGAAATTAGTCTAAGTAGAGATTACGGAAGACAAATGAAACTGAATTATGTATGAGTAGATTATTATAATTTATCAGTAATAATCTGTAGGCTCTTTATAAATGTGGTGGTGGAGGCCACTCTATTTTGTTGATGTGATAATGCTTATATATTAAAGCAATATGTTGACAAAATGAACAATTTAATACAACACCCATAAAGAAATTTTAAATTGCTGCGAAAAATTTTTTGCTGAATATATCAGTTACCGTCTTATCTATATAATTGTCATCAAAATATAGCCTAAACATTTTTTATTTTGGTGAGGAAGATTGTCCCTGAGCTAACATCTGTGTGAATGTTCCTCTATTTTTTGAATGTGGGATGCCATCACAGCATTGCTTGATGAGCGACGTGTAGGTCAATGTCCGGGATTCAAACCTGCAAACCCCAGGTCGTTGAAGCGGAGCATGAGAACTTAACCACTATAGCGCTGGGCCAGCCCCCAAGCCTAAACTTTTTAAAACATTAAAATAGAAGGAATTTTGAGGGGTTTTTTTCCTCCTTGTTCATCTGAATTACTTCGGAAGGATGTTTTTATTTCCAGAGTTTAGCTTTACAGCAATATCATCAACATCAGGAAATGCAAAGAACTCATTTTTTTCATCCCAGGAGTCTAGCACCATGCCCAGTATTTAGCATACTTTAAATAAGTATAAGTTGAAAGGCTTTTTGAGTGAAGCTGCTCAACTCAAGCCGATGTTCTACATCAATCTGAGAAGTAATGTAATTATCTTCCCTGGAATGTTGTGAAAGCAGAGACAAATTGACTTGGGAACAGAAGGGGTATCTGGATAACTTTCCAACTCTTTGTAATTGTGTCTCCTTAGTGTGACTTCATCACCTTTAACCAAATAATGTGAGTTCTTTGAATAACTGACATATCCTATGGAGAAAATTGTATATACATATAGTAGTTTTCAAAAATGTTCACTATTTTTTATTTTTATGTTATATTTTAATGTTTAAAAGAAGCAAAATATATAAAATATTTGCCTTTTTTTTGAGGAAGATTAGCCCTGAACTAACTATTGCCAGTCCTCCTTTTTTTGCTGAGGAAGCCTGGCCCTGAGCTAACATCCATGCCCATCTTCCTCTATTTTCTATGTGGGACGCCTACCACAGCATGGCGTGCCAAGCGGTGCCATGTCCGCACCCGGGATCCAAACTGGCGAAGCCCGGGCCGCCGAGAAGCAGAACGGCGAACTTCACTGCTGTGCCACCGGGCCGGCCCCTGTCTTTTTTTTTTTTTGCTATGGAATCTATATTATCAACTTAGATGTATCTTATTTTCTTTGGCATTTCTCCAATTCTTAGTACAATACCATTTTTTCTAAGCACAAATATTTACCTTAATAACAAAGAGAATATTGGCTTCAAGCAGGAAATTCCTATAGGACGTTTTTTCCCTTTAAGATAGAGGAGAAACGTGGATAGACACAGCAGCTTTAGTTGTAGAAGCAGAAGGGGCAGTAAATCCCCACTGCGTTTGGTTGATAAATATTATAACTGGGAAATGCAAATAGTGGCAACATCTCTGGAATGCCATAGTAAAAACAATATTCCACACTAAAAGTGCTTTCCGTTATTCACTCATTGAGATTTTTTTAGACAAATCTGTACTCAACATTTGGCTTTGCCATTTTCTATCTTCGTAACAGTGAATAATCTGAGTCTCAGAGTGCTCAGGGTAAATTTAGGTTTGTACTGCCTTTCCCCGGGCATTGTCATATGGACAAACTATAAAGTGATAATAATGGGTAGAGTTTTTGTTGTTGCTATGGTGCTGATGATGACAAGGATGGTGATTATTATTATTTTTTTTTAATTTTCGCTTTTGAGGAAGATCAGCCCTGAGCTAACATCTGCTGCCAATCCTCCTCTTTTTGCTGAGGAAGACTAGCCCTGAGCTAATATCCATGTCCTTCTTCCTCTACTTTATAAATGGGATGCCTACCACAGCATGGCTTGATGAGCAGTGCCACGTCCGCACCCGGGATCCAAACTGGTGGACCCCAGGCTGCCAAAGCAGAACGTGCGCACTTAACGGCTGCACCACAGGGCTGGCCCCAAGGATGGTGATTTTTAAGTGAGCCACCATACTATCCCTGAGCCAAGACCACGGGATACAGTGATGAGTAAGATAGTTCTGGCAGTTCAGAACCTCATATTCTAATATCCCTATAATGCACAATTTTTCCATAATTGTGAAAAATACTGTGATGCAAACTGACTAAGACTGAATTGTCTTCATCTGGTCTGAAGATTTCACTTTCTCCTTATATCATATGCAACAGAATAACATCGTTTTTGCCTTGAAATCAATACTGAGATAAGTAAGCTTGGAGTACGTCCGAAGAGCTGTTGTATTCCTTCATTCAGTCATCAAGTATATCTGATGTTTCAGACTCTGCTTAAAAGCTAGTGATCATAAATGAGTTTTATGTAGTCTCTGAACTATAACTGAGGCAGAATGGCATCAGAATCTTCAGCCACGAAGTTAGGAATAAGGTCAACATCCCCAGATTAAAGTAAATTGCAATTGACAAGAAGGAGAAATTGTAAAAGATAGCTAGAAGTATCTTAAAACTTCCAGGAATTTACAATGCTTTTAACTTTTAACTTAATATGCTCAAAAGTATATTTCATCTACAATCGCTTAGCTGTAGCTTATACAGCACACATTTCTGAGGGTTCCTCAATAATCGTGATACTCACTCACTTTTGTTGAACATTGACTATATCCCATTCACTGTGTTAAACAATCTACATTACATTTAATTCTAACAACACGCATTATTGGTCAAAGTTCCATTAGAAAGAAAAAAATCCCCTCTAGCTATTTTAAGCAGGAAGGAATTTATTACAGATTATTAAATGTCTGACATAATCCTAAGTGGGGTTAAGGACAGAGAGATCTTTTACTGAGATTGTAGAAATCCCTTTCAAAGCTATGCTGCAGGACCAAGTTTCCAATGGAACTACTGTTTGTCTGTGATCAGCAGGTGTGTCAACACTTCCACTGTCACGGTCAGGACACCACCATGGTCAGGAAGCCACCGCTACTTTGGGAAGAGGAAAACCTTTGGTAAGCAAAAAGCTCTCTAAACCATTGACTTCTATATAAACAAACTAACACAACCTTTTGTGTTTACAGTACACATCGAAGCCTATGGACACGAAAGAAGAACCTCTCCTCTGTATAGTGAAAGATCAGTGTTCGTTAACTATTATTTCCTAAAAACTACGGAATACATGTTTCTTAAACCTATCCTCTGGTTTGAGGTTTGCTGCGAGCTCTATACTACACAAATCATCCTTTGAGTTCGAAATCAAGTCTAAAATGGAAGACAATCTGAGTAGCTTAATGAAGTTTTATCAAATTATGTAGGCAACAAATGCTGACAATTTTTCCATCAAAGAAAGTTAAGCATCAGTGGTCATTGATCTACATACATAAAATGCTGAAAACAAAAAACCCTCTGATAATAATAAATTCATTGATCTCTTTAATAGTTAACTGTGTTCTTTCAGAAACAGATTTTTTTTGACAATGTATTTCTCTTTTATGTATTTGCATTTTTCAGGCAACTTAAACCATCGATGTCATTTGACTCATATACTTTAAACAGTACAACTTTGATATCTTTCATCATTTGCTATGAAAATGTTCTGGGCAACCTAATGAATTGTAGACCAAATTATGTGTTCAACAAGGAAGCTTGATGAAGTCTTTTATGCAAATCTGCTCCTGATACTGTTTGTCCTTTCAGATCCACCAGATTTCTTTGAATTTTCAGACATTGTATCAGACTACACATCCTTGGCAAACAAACATGGAACATGACAGAAAATATACTACAAGCCTAACTTAAGTGACATCACTTGTAATAAGTACAAAGATTTGGAAGAGGAATGGAGTGGCCACATTCAGATTAATAACTTGCTCTCCTTTCAAAGCAATATTTTTTACTTAGTGGGCATTGTTAGAAATTTACTAAAGATTTGTGTAGAAGAAAGAGAGTAGAATGTTTATATTACATAGTATAGCTGATTTCTTGCAAAAACCCCCACTAAATATCTCACTTTTATATGTCTCTCTGTTCTGTCTTCCAGCCTCTGGGTCTCTGTTTACTCCTGTCCTCCAGGGTTAAGTGTGCTCTGTGTGGGTGCCGCTTTCCTAGATCTTCATAATGAGGATGCAGATTTAGTTCATGATCTTCTGTGTTATTGCAATTAACTCTCTGTAGTAGATTTCAGGATGGCAGGGTCTTCTTTTATTGCAACTTATTTTGCTTGTTAAAATTGTAAGAAAGTTTCAAAAGTTTAAGGTTAGCACTCAGAAATTGTGAGTTGTATAATACACAGCTTTAGAATTCTATCCGTTTATGTTGTAGAAGTAAAAACTGAAATAAATAGAGTCAACTGGATATTCGCATATGTATATATACACACACACATTCCCACATGACATCATACGCAGAAGTCAGTTATTGATTGTTTGCATGTTTTAGAAGAAAATATTGCACAGTATCTTTGTGACTTTGAAGTAGATAAGTTTTCTTAAACAGAGTTAATGATAAGTGAAAATAATAATTTAGACTGTTAAAAATAAGAATAACTGCCTTCACAAGACACTGTAGAGAGTGGAAAAGCAACCCACAGAAGGGAGAAGATTTCACAACACATGTTTCCCAATAAAGGACTTTTATCTAAAATAAACAAATAAATCTTACAAATTAATAGTATAAAGACATAGAACCAGTGGAAATATGGGAAAAAGATTTCAACAGACACTTAACAAAAGAAGACACCCAAATAACAAATATCAGTAAACGTGGAAAGTTGCTAAACTGCGGTCGTCAGATAAATGCAAATTGAGACCACAGTGAGATATGCCACATACTCACTATAATGGCTCAAAAGAAAAACAGACAATACACGTTTGGGGGCAGGATGCGGAGCAGCAGGAATTCTCATGCAGCTTGATAAAATGGGTTATATCTACCCAAGAACATATGACTATTTTAAGACCCAACCATTCCAAACAAGTGTTTACATGAGTTCAGCAAAAGATATGTTTGAGACTATTTCTAGAAACTCTATTTGTAGTAAACACACATACATATAAACACACAAACAGAAAACAAACAAAAACTGAAAAGAAAACTTCCAACCAAATAGATAACCCTCATAAAACAAACAGGCAAACAAACAACAAAATAAAACTACTCAAATGGCTAGCAAAAGGAGATGCATCAATGCATTGCAGTTATAGGCATTCAAGGAACGATTACATAGCAGTAAGAATGAATCCTCTACAGTTACATATAATAATATGAATGAATCTCACAAACATAATGTTGAGCTAACAAAAGCGGATACAAAAGAGTACACACTGTATAATCCTGTTTTTATAGAGAACAAAAAGAGGCAAAATAATACACAGTCTGAAAGGGGAGAAGAAAGGATTCCAGGGTGCTGGCCTAACTCCATTTCTTAATCTGGGTGCTAATTATTCAGATGTGCTAAATTTGTGAGCCACTCTGTCTTATGACACGTGCAATTTTCTATATGCAGTTCATACTTCAGCAAAGAACTTAAGGAAACTGTAACAACACAATTATTCAATAGGCATACAGAAATAAGAAGGCCTTTTTCAGAAATGTTGGAGAATTTTGTTGTGGGAATAAATGGTACCTGATGCACGAATAAGGAGTAACCGAGAGAATTCAAAAAACCCATGACAAAGCCGAATCATCATTTGTGCAGGAAATACCATGTAACGTGGAGGTATAAATTCAGCTGTTACCATGTAACTCTAAGTTAGAAGTATCCCTCATTAAATAGAGGGATATTTTCTCTCATATGGGGAGAATGATGTCTGCCACTGCTCCCAACTCAATAACATTCACTACTAGTTGTCACTTCAGATTTTTAAAATGCCTGGAAATAGTAAGTTAAGAATGGATGGACAGGCTGTTCCTGATGGAGTTATTTGCACTGACAAGTTGTGTTCTGTTTATTTTTCACTAGGTAGTCATATTCATTTGTGCTGTCGATTTAACTTGTGTCGTAGCTATAATATGCTCCAGAACGTGTGTGTGTCAGAAGCAGTGCATTTTCTGATTTCCTAAATTCAATTGTATTTGGCTGTACTATCACACTTACCAGAGTGGAGAGATGTCCAACTAATGTGGACCCATCCTCTCTTCCTGCTGTTCTTTTGACAAAAGCAGAAAGCTGTGTATGTATACTCATATCGGCAGAAAAAAATTTACATGTAACAGAAATTTTTCTATTGCTCTAAGAGTGCAAATGATCTTAATTACTAAATGCAGCATGCATTTGGAATTTATTTTCTACTTTGATATATTAATGGTATTTAAAATATTTTCTCACCAGATGCTTACCTCTCCTTTTAGTTGTATTCTGAAGAGATACTCTTTTCTGATTTTCTTAGCCCTTTCACTCTAACTCCTCCATCTCATGTTTTTTTCCTCCTCTCTCATTCAGTGTTAGGTTTCCCCAAATTTCCCTCCTGGATGTTCTTTTTGTCTCACTCTCCATGCTCTGTCTGAAAGATATCTATCCACTTCCGCGTGTTTTTAACTTATACCTTTGTGTTTGTATCTTCAAACTTGGCAATTTATCTAGTTCCCATCACAGGATTAATTTCTGCCTAGCAATTGTCATTACATATGGCACCTTACTGTTCCACAGGCACATTATGATCAAGGTGAATAAAATCAATTTCATTGTTATGCCATAAGCTTACCTCCTTCTGAAATACGTGTATGAAATGATTACCTTTTTCTTATAATTTGTCACTAAAACATAGATTCTAGCCTTCAAATCTCTTTAATATGTCTACCCTCATTCATCTCAATCTATTTAACCTGATGGAAGCTTCCTTCACTTTTTTGCATAACTCACTGCAATAATTTTTTTAAATTGTTACCAAACTTCATCTCTTGGTGCCACCCCGTAGCCAAGTGGTTAAGTTCGTGTGCTCCTATCCAGTGGTCAGGGGTTTCACTGTATCGGATCCTGAGCTTGGACATGGGCAGTGTCCCACATAGCACAACCAGAAGGACCTACAACTGGAATATACAACTGTGTACTGGGGGGCTTTGGGGAAAAGAAGGAAGAAAAAAAGAAGAAGATTGGCAACAGTTGTTAGCTCAGGTGTCAGTCTTAAAAAAAAAACAAAAAACAAAACTTCATCTCTTTTCCTTCTAATGCGCAAGGCATCACACACCTTTCAAATGTGCATAACTATCACGTTACTGCTTTACTGAGTTTAATCAGAGATTCCTTTTGTTATAGCAGATGAAGTATAAACTCCCTCCCATGTGACAGCACCTTTTTCAGCCCCATCTTGTAGTACCTCCCACCAGACATTAGATGCTCTCATCAGGGAGAACTGCTTGCCCTCTCTTCGTGTCTCCTTGTCTTTTCCCATATTAGTTTTTCCTGCCTGGAACATTTTTCCTCTGTATGCACATGGAAAACTTCTCCTCTGTCTCCTAGATTCAGGCAGTGGTCACTTGCTCTGTGTCGTCTCTCTGGCAGGTTTAAATGCTGAGAATGAAAGGGTGTACAAAAGGACAAAGTCCTTGACCTCATGGAGACTGAATTCCGTCCAGAGCTAGAGACAGACAATAACCACTTGAACAAATGAATAAGAGAATCACATGTTATCATACATGCTTGAGAATGAATAGAAGGGATGAATAAATTAAAAAGTGCTTCATGTTTTAGCTGAGAACTTGAGCTGGAGCTTTGCACCAGACAGTAGTGGCATTTAACTATAGTGGTATGAAAAGAGGCAGATATTTGTCATTCGAGAGTTCCAGAGACAGGCTACTGTTACAATGGTCTGGCTAAATGATGAAATCAGTGACTTCTTTATCCTTAGCTACTTGGCTTTCTCCTTCAAGCCTGTTGCCTCACGGTTACCCTACTGCTGCCGCATTTTTATTTATCACACCTCTGTTCAAAGAAGAAAGAAGGAAGGAATAGTCACATCTATTGTCTGTTTTTAGAGAAGCAACAGATTTCTCAGAAAAGTGTCCCACAGCGTTTTTCTTACATTGTATTGCCACAAATGGGAAATATGTATGAACTAAGAGCAAAGGAAGTGTGAGAAACTCTAGACTATTTTTTGTTATATTTGGCTTGGAATAAACATGATATCTTCCTTCACACAAAATTTTAATCTAAAACACAGGAGATAGTCATACTGAGTAGGCAACTATTAGTGAATGTCAAAGACCTTAAGCTTGAGAAATATCTTGTTATGTCAAGCATCCCAGGCAGAGGGGATCTCCAGCTCAAGCACTTGAGGTAGAAGAGTCTTTTGTGAGGAATAAAGGTAGTCTGTCATGGCTCAATAGGAGTGAGAAAGATGCAGTATGGTAGATGGTGGGATTCAGAGATACAAAGCCTAGCTTATAATGTCTGTCTCTCACACAGACAATTACTCAAGTTGAGGAACCACTTTTTACGCATTTTCTTATTCTAAGTAACTTGCACAGTTCTAGGCTAACAGTAAGCTTCAATTTTTTTTTTAATGAATGAATTAAGGGTAACACTCTATATAAATATATCAAAGAGCTCTGTGATTTCCCTTTTTATAAATAGCTTAAACTGTATTCACAGGAACATTTGTTAATAGATCAAAATCATCTCATGACTGGTAGTCTTTGTTTTCAGCATAGATATCTCTAGGATTAATCATATTACTTGAAACCATGAAGGCCCACTTTTTATCATCAATTGCCTCCATTCTATAATTTCTCCTTACATATGTTCATTTGTTTTGTTTTGGCAAAAGAAGTCCTATGAAAAAATATATTGTTATATCAGTCTAAATTATCAAAATAATCATATTGATATTTCACAGCTATGATAAATTCACAGATAACTTTGTTCAATAGTATTTCATTAAGAAATTATAGATTGTGAGTTTTAGAATTGGGCACTGAAATTTGGGTAAAGATTTATTTAACCAAATATTATATTGAATATATGATACATCACTCAAATTTAGGTGGTGTGCAGTTTTTATCATATGAACTGAAAAGAAATGATTGACCCTACTATTTTCAAAAGAAATATGCTAAATTGCAACTAGTGCTATACCTCACACCAAGTGGTATATGTTTTTCCCTTTGTAATTGTTCTTCAGAATTCTTTTTAAATACACAGCACAAGTTCCAATGAGGAAATATTAGCAATACTTTCCTTTATAGACATAATAGAAAGCTATTTGTAGAGAATTTTATAATATGTTACAGTTGATTAAATTCAGTACCATACTATACGTTATGACATTCAGAAAGATTTTGTTATTTGTTTTTTTATAAGATCTTCAATACCACTGAATAGTTTCCATTTTCTACTTCACTTCATTGAGAGCAAAATATGCTTTATTTAATTTTTTCCATGTACGCTCTAACGAAAAATGTCTGGCAAATTTTTGTGTAATTAATAATAAATGTTTATAAAGCATGAAGTTATTTTCCAGGTTCCAATGTACCTTATACTGAATTATTTTGAAAGTCTAGTTTTTGTTTCTTGTGTTTCCCATCTGGTCTTCTTACATTATCATTCTATGATCTGTTTCCAAAATAACGCTGGGAAATGGAGTGTTGATTTCTTCTTTACTAAAATATATTTTCATTATTTTTGAAGTAATGAAAACATTTCTATTTTTGTTGAGTTAGCTGACAACACCTTTTTCCATTATTTTATTTTTAGCTGGCTAAGTTTAAACTTGACTGTGTGCCTTTTAAAATTCGAAGTGAAATAATCAGACCATTTTACTCCCATTTGCCATCAGCTGAAGGATTAGTTACTTCAACAAGAAGACAATATAATCAATAGTGGCTAAATTTATGCCCAAGATGACCATCCTTGAAGATATCCTTTTCCTTCTTGGAAGCATAGTAAAGTCCATCATAAATTTAGCCAAGAAAAAGATCCTCAATTCCTTTTAAATGTCTGTCACTCTCCTCCAGTCCATTTTTATGGAAGGGAGGTAAAATAATAAATCACAAACTATTAGTCATGAAAGGTCGATCATATCTTCCTAAAATATACTGTTCCACCACTTAAGGTCTGGACAGTTTTTATATAAAACTAAGCAAACTTTTTTTGGTCATTTTCATACTAATCAGATCACAAAAATTTGCATAATAAAACTTGGAATCATCAGGATAATTTAGATTACCTTATTTTCATGGATTACAGAAGTAATCCGACAGGCTTCTATTTCCTTTCCTTACTGAACTGCATGCATCCAGAGTATACGAGTTATAGTACCTAATAAATGTTAAATAATGATTTTAATGCTTACAATAATTTCCAGGTTCGGGAGCAATGGAAGATGAAAAGTAAGATTTTACTGTGCTTACCATACTCATGCTAAAAACATGAAACTGCAAACAATTGAAATTTAGAGGAAATATAAAAGTGACATAGCATTACTCTTATAAATAGAAGCAAAACCCGTTTAGCCTCCATAAAATGCTACTCTCAGGTAGTTTGCAAACAAAATCATGTGTATTTATTTTCTGAAAATAAAACTTCCAAAAATACCTCAGTAAGACATTATTTTCCTCAGTTAAACATTGGCATTCCCTTGGGTACAATAATATGTATCTTTATAAGCTCTCTCTACCCCTTTCCATTCCAAACAAATTCAAATACGTATTTCCCTTCAGTAGTCGCAAACTTGTTCTATTTCTACAAATTAGAATACAGCATTTCCCAGTGAAATATTATTCTGGTCTTAAATTCTTCACTCCCAAAAGCGTGTTCCAGAGGAGACTCTCCATGTAAGAGTCCTTCATGTGAGCAAAGACTACTTGAGGGACTACATTAAATCCTCTTTTCTATAGACTGAAGATCTGTACTTTCTTTTATATTCTGTTGCTGTGCCAAATCTTCAAGTATTTTAGCTGTTTTTCAAACCTTCCCCATAGACCTTTCTTTTGAGTTACATTGCTCAAAAATCTACACACTATCCTAGCAAAATTCTGACCATTGCTCATAATGGCAGAAGAATTGCTATATTCTTTTCCTTCATCTTGCATCACTGTATCAAAATTTAATTAAATGTTACTCTTTTTAACTTACAATTGTGTCATCTGTCACTATTAACTCTTCTTAGAACATTCTCCTCTCTTGGTTTTCCTGAAACTGGCTCCCTTTACTTCCACACTCAGTTTCATACTCTCTCTCCTCTATCTATACACTTTCTTTTCTAGGGCTCTGACTCTGGCATTAGTCTCTCTTTACTCTTGCTAGGTTATCATATTCACACTCACATCTTAAACTATCACTGATCTAACTATGCTGTATGATGAAATTTCAACCTTTCTCCAGATCCTCCCGTCCAATTAGACATTCCTACACGCATGTCCCACTCTCCCTCCCATCTTACCAATACCTCCCGGTGAATGGTGTTATCAGTCCCCAAATTTCAAAGTCTGAAACTTGGGAGTCTCACTTTATCTATGTGTGAATGCCTTAATTCAGGGAGTCCACTTAGATTATTCAAGTAGCTTCCTTCTCCTTTTCTCTGTCCCTAGTTTCCTATCCTCTTCTCATTTCCTTGCCACTGACCTTTTCAGTTTATCTTCAAAAATACTGCCACAGTATTTTCTAAAATACGGCAGTTAGGTGATATGCTGTTCCCCTTGCCTGGACTCCCCTTTGTCTCTCTGTTACTAGTTTAGTGGAAAGCATTACAAAACATTTCCTAACTTCCAGGAAGTCTCTAGAGCATCTCACCTCACATTTTCATTGGAATTTGGATGGTTGCTGTTCTCTTGAATGCCAAGTTCTGGTTGTAATTTCTTAAGTATGACTAGACTCCACACTGGACTACAAGGAAGAGACATTGTTCTTCCAGTGAATACCTTTAATCCTAGTGGAGTGATGGGGTGGGGTAAAAATTAATCAATGAATGAAAGAACATATAAATGAATGCCTATGCTCTTCACAGGTAGAGCCTACTGTGGTAAACAACTATAATAGGCAGGTATGGTATTAGAAACTTAAATTTTCTTAGTAATTCCAGAGATTTTCATATGGTAGGTAAGCATTAATGCTGTCGGTTTATATGAACTATTTCAATTTAAGAACCTATTTAAGGAACTTTCTTTCCAGTAAGTGCAATGCTTAGATTTCCTGTTTATCTCGTCAGTCTTCCTCGTGTGGCGTAAGCTTTGAAGTTACTTAATAATGAATGAATTGATTAGAAGTTTACAGGAAGAGTAAAAATTAGGAGTAAGGGAAGTAGATGCTTCATTCATTCATTTGCTCAGCAAATATTCATTGAGTGTATACAATCTGTCGGGCATTGCTAGGTTTTGGATAAACAGCAGAGGTAATACAGCCCTCCAAGTTTCCCTACAGAGACAGACTTGTCTATCAAACTGCGTGCTCAACATTTTCACCGGGATGTCTAATATGCAACTCAAATTTAATATGTCCAAAACCAAGTTCTTGAAATTTTTGTCTCAACCCCTATTGCTATTTAAGTCTTTCTCATTTCACTTAATGAAATCATTGTCAGGTTAAATACCTGGAAGTCATTCTTTATTAATTTTGCTTCATATCTCAAATCCAATACAACAGACAATCTATCAGCTCTACTTTTAAAATATATTCTCTTAGATGACTTCTTCACTGTTCCAATTCGCTCGTAGACTTCTGCAGTAGTCTACTAATTTTTCTCTTACTTCCATTCTTGTTCACTAAATTCCTCCATACAGGGACTAGAAGCTTTTAGAAATTTAGTTTGGACCATATCACTACCCTTCAAAGCTCCTTTTTCCAAGCCCCACTTAAAACTTCCATTGGTTTCCCCTTGTATCCAAATTAAAATCAGTTTTTTAAGTAGTATAAAGGTCCTACATAAGATAGCCTTTTCTTACCTATTTCGCTGTTTTCTAACACTCTCCTCTCATTCACAGAGCACCAGCTACACTGGCTTTTAAAACATAAAGCCCATCCCATTTCAAGGATTTGTCCTTGCTGCCCCCTCTGCTCTTTCCACAAGTCTTTTCCTGACTGGCTTCTTTTTGTCATTCAAGTCTCAGTTCAAAATTCACCTCAGAGAAAACTTTCTTTACCTCACTGAAATTCTAATGTACTCCTCACAAGTTCCTTTCTAGCCAATTTTTACTTTTTTTTTTCATAACATATCACAATCTTAATCCATCTTGTTTATTTTGTTTTCCTGCTTGACCTCTCTACCCAACCAACAGTATAGAAGCTCTATGAGAGCGGAAATTCTTTGTGTCTTCATGCTCGGTCTTCAGTGGGCAGCACACTCTCTTGTGAAATTTGAATTTTGGGAAAGATTTCCCTTAAATGCTGGAGAAGAAACTTTGATGGCGATATTATAAAATATACTGTATCTTTTCGGTATTGTTGATTTCCTCATCTGGAATGCCTTTCCCATGGATAACAAGATAACAAACAGCAAGCTAGCCAGTTGAAAGACCACCACAGGATCCCCAATTTCCAAAACTGCTTCTTGTATATTATTTTCCCCGGACCTCCTACCATTTTGGTCACACTTTTCTGGAGGAACTCTAATTTGATAATGTTGTTGTTAAAATGTGTACTCAAAAAAAGAATCCAAAAGTGACTGATCAGTACAGAGTATTGTATCTCTTACATCAATAATGTGAGAAAATTTGAATTCATCATTTATTTGAAACAAATTATTGATTATGCCCTGGAATAGATAACTTAACCTATTCCTACTTAATTTTCTCACCAGTAAGACCAGGTGTACCTAGAAATGACCTCTGGGTCTTCTCTGGTCTCTTCATATATTTCTATGATATTACACTATCATGATAGTATTACATGTTATTTAATATGAATGATATTTAGTAATTTGTGATATATTACTGGAAAAATCACATTAATTAGTTTAACATTTTCCTTAAATGACAATAAATATCACTTCCTGTCAGCAATAAAACATTAATTAGATTGATTATATTTCAGGCATTATTCACCCAAAATTGACTCTTAGACACATCTATGAGTCAAATCAAAAGGTTAATAAATTCAATAATTAGTTGATATTCTTTCCAAAATATTCATCATGTATTCTCTTACTGATCAAAATGATTGTTTATTTTTAGTTTCAATGACCTAAAATAAAAATAGAAAGAATACATATGTTTAAAAAAATAGTTAAGCATGCAGACATTCATTTTCCTGTTTTTTGACACCTCAAAGTCGTCTTTATAGCTGTGCACAGTTATCCTGGCTCTGTTTAAATGTTTTGAGTGATAAGTAGTTTATGAGACTCTCGTTCAATTGCTGCTCTTCATTAAGTATGCTCTTAGAAATGTCCTTCGAAGTCGGGTTCTGTCTATTTATGACTTCCCCTTATTACTGCTGAGGTGGCCTTTGGAACTGCAGTGGAGCTCTTCTTCTAAGAAAAAGTCCCTCAACTATTTGTGGACACTTTTTAATCTTTTATACTTAAAAATTCTAATGCCAAGGCATTATTTTCTCTGTTCTTCAAATTTCTAACACAATATGATTTTTAAACGTTTTTTTTTTCCAATCGGGTCAGCCTTCTCTGAATAAAATTAATTTATCCACATCTTTATTAAATCTTGGCCTTCCAAATTGCACATTATACTCCAGACATGGCCTTGAATGTGCAAGATGTCATGATTTATACAATAATAATGTATTTGAATTATAATGTAAAGGAAAATGCTTTTTGTTTGTTTGTTTCTTTGTTTGTTTGTTTCTTTCTTTCTTTCTTTCGGTGAGGAAGATTGGCCTGAGCTAGCATCTGTGGCCAATCTTCCTCTTTTTGCTTGAGGAAGATCATCCCTGAACTGATATCCATGCCTATCTTCTTCTGTTTTGTCTGTGGGCACTTCCACAGCGTGGCATGATGAGTGGTGTGAATGTCCATGCCCAGGATCTGAACCAGTGAACTCTGGGTTGCCAAAGCAGAACACACGAACCCAACCACTATGCCACCAGGCCGGCCCCAAAATATTTTAATTCTTAAGGGTAATATTAAACCAAGGAAAAAAGTAATTTGGAAAGCATAAATGGAAGTGGTAAGTTTTGAAATATTGTCATTTCCTGTAATTTTTTTTCCTCTTTTTGAGGAAGATCAGACCTGAGCTAACATCTGCTACCAATCCTCCTCTTTTTGCTGAGGAAGACTGGCCCTGAGCTAACATCCATACCCACCTTCTTCTACTTTATATGTGGGATGCCTACCACAGCATGACGTGCTAAGCGGTGCCATGTCCGCACCCAGGATCTGAACCGGCGAATCCTGGGCCACTGAAGCAGAACGTGCACACTTAACTGCTGCACCACCGGGCTAGCCCCATGGGCCGTGGTCTTTTGGAAAGCACTAGGCGAGAGTCTGTTCCAGGCCATCCCCCTGGCTCTGGTAGTTCCTTGACTTGTAACAATGTATCTCCAATCTTTAAATAGTGTTCTTCAAGTGTGTGTGACTTTGTGTCTAATGAGGACATCATTCATTGAATTAGGAGCCCCCCTTATTGAATATGACTTGATTTTAATGTAACTAATTACATCTACAATGACCCTATTTCCAAATAACTTTACATTCTGAGATACTGGAGGTTAGAACTTCAAGAAACGAATTATGAGAAGACACAGTTCAATCATAACAGTGACTTTCTCTTTTAATTAGACTATTCAGGCCACGTTTTGCATTCTTTTAGAATAATCAAGTATTTCTTATTATTTATTTTTTATTAATTAGCTTGTTAATTATACCCTCTTTTAGTAGTTCATGAGCGTTACTTTAGAGTAAACAAACTGGCCCCTTGACTGATTAAGTCTAATATAACAGTGCTGTCTCTTCTTCCCAGACAATGCAACCAACTCAGAACCGTTTCCTACTTTTAACTGTATAACCATATCCCTCCTGCCATCTTCTGAGAGCTCAGGAGCATGTATCATGTTAGCATGAGCAGTTAACTGTGAATTTCAGAGGAGAAAACTGGTGATACACTCATTAGCTTTGATAATCACTCAGACAAATGTTGTTCACCAATGTGGTATTTTGAGTGTCAGTATATTAAATTTATTTCCACTGTTAATTCTATGTATTTTTTATCTCATTCTCATTATAGTCTATTAGATTAAAAAAAAAAAAAAACAGAACCACTGACTTGAAATACAAGTTATTAAGAAACAAAAAGATCTTAAAATTGGAGAATTAGCCTCAAGGTAAGTTTCAACAGACCTCAAATTTTTATTCACATGCTCAAATGAAAATATTTCTGGTATGTCAAAAGCCAGTATAGTAAAGTGAAAATAGAATAATGATTCTTGCTGAGTGGGTTTTATTCACAGTGCATAAAATTTTTCAATATTTGCAATTTTCTGTTGAGAAAATGAGTTAGCAAATATCATCTGGAAGTCATTTCTATTTTGTTAAAATACTTTTGAAAAAATATCCATAGAATTATAAGAGTAAATTAAGTTTTTAATTTTTAGGAAAAATAAATAATTCAAAGCATAAGAGTGACTTTGTCTATTTTGGTATCATGATGTAAAATTAAATGTAACATGTGAACGTGGTTTTCTGAAAAGCTGAAATACAATTTGAAAAGATATATGCACCCCTATAGTCATTGCAGCATTATTCACAGTAACCAACACTTGGAAACAACACAAGTGCCCATCAAGGGATGAATGAATAAAGAAGCTGTGGTATACACATATGATAGAATACTAGTCGGCCATAAAAAAAGACAGAGTCATGCTATTTGGACAACACAGATGGAACTTGAGGGTATTAAGCTAAGCAAAATAAATGAGACAGAGAAAGACAAACACCATATGATTTCATTCATATGGGGAAGATAAACACATGCATAAGAAGATCAGATTAGTCGTTACCAGAGGGGAAGGGGGTTGTAGGGTAGGCATAGGGGTAAAGGGACACGTAAATATGGTGACAGATGCCAACTAGACTTTTGGTGGTGAACATGATGAAGTCTATACAGAAGCTGAAATATAGTGATGTACACCTGAAAATTACGCAATGTTATAAACATAAACCAACGTGATCTCAATAAAATAATTGAGAAAAGAGAAAATGATGGGGCCGGCCCAGTGGTGTAGTGGATAAGTTTGCGCGCTCCACTTTGGCAGCCAGGAGTTTGCAGGTTCAGATCCCAGCACAGACCTAGCACTGCTTGTCAAGCCACACTGTGGCAGCATCCCACATAAAATAGAGGAAGACTAGCACAGTTGTTAGCTCAGCAACAATCTTCCTCAAGGAAAAAGAGGGAGATTGGCAACAGATGTTAGCTCAGGAGCAATCTTTTTCACAAACAAAAAAGAAAAAAGAAAATGAGTTGTTGCCAGTATTGAAAAACATTAGAGAATGTTTAGAAGTCCTCAACAGAATGCTCTATGAAACAGAAATAAAATATCCTCCAAAGACAGAATAATGTCAAATTAAGGGGCAAACAAAAGAAGATGTGAATACATCTAACTCAGATTAAAAACAAGGGTTGAAAATTGACAAGGGTAGACATAAGTGAGATTTTAAACCTAAACCTTATAGATATTGTTAATGAGAAATTAAAATAACTATAACAAAATTTATGACACAAATTTAATAGAAGACAAAGCACTAGAGCTGAGAAAAGTTATGAGTCGGCATGTTAAATTTTTGTCTGTGTTTCACTACCAAACAAGATAAAATTCTTTCAGAGGTGTAGTCGAAGCTGCATCTGGACAAATTCACTGAAATAATGCAAATCCCACCTAAGAGAGAAATCATTCTTTTATGAGTAAATATTTTAAATTTGGATTATTTGATTTTTAAATTTTATACATAAGGTG
This sequence comes from Equus caballus, assembly GCF_041296265.1. Taxonomy (NCBI): domain Eukaryota; kingdom Metazoa; phylum Chordata; class Mammalia; order Perissodactyla; family Equidae; genus Equus; species Equus caballus. The sequence goes on along the minus strand of NC_091685.1, from coordinate 102,878,907 downwards.
TCAACTATACGCCAGGTGCTATTAAAATTGTTGGTGTTGTTAGTGATGCATTTCTCCAGAGAGCTAGTGTCTTATATTTTTTCCTTTTTCTCCCCAAAGCCCCCCAGTACATAGATGTATATTCTTAGCTGTGGGTCTTTCTAGTTGTGGCATGTGGGACGCCGCCTCAGTGTGGCTTGATGAGCAGTGCCAAGTCGGTGCCCAGGATTCGAACCGACGAAACACTGGGCCGCCTGCAGTGGAGCGCGCAAACTTAACCACTCGGCCATGGGGCCAGCCCTCAGAACTAGTGTCTTATGAGGGGCACACACAAAAAAACTCTAAGAAGTTAGTTAAAATTAATGAGAGGGGTTCTGTTTTGCAGAAATGAATCACACTTTAATGATATAAATTGACCATATCGTTACCCAAAAGATAGTGACATTGTGTTTTTATATATATATTATACTACTATACTATATTAATATACATTATATAAATATGATATAATATAAATATTCTTGGCTATTAGTTAATTCTATGTTTGACCAAGAAAACCAAAGAATATCTAGATTGCTTTATTTTCATAAGGAATCACAAATTATGCAAACACATACACTTTCTGTGTGTGTGTGTATGTGTGTGTGTCTGTGTTTATCTGGAGTTGGTGAAAAAGACACAGCTGAACAGGTTACCACTGGGGCTGAAAATTAGAGCAGAAAACAACACAATAAACAGAACACAATAAACAGAGATGAGTTTGCGAATGACCTAAGGGCCATAGTGATGTTCCAGTGGTACCCATCCTGTAAGGAGAGCTGCAGCAAACAGACACTTGCCCAGGTGAGTCAGCTGAGTGTTGCCTATTTTCCCAAAGGAAGAAGGGAGATAGATCCTTCAATTCACAAAGGATGGGGACTATTTAGATTTGCTTAATTAAATATAATACCTGTCTCCCCCTTGGTAGCACATGTAGTTTATCATAGAAAATGGATGGGTATACACAACATAAGGAACATTTCAGAATGATAAGGAATGATGAAACTGGCAAGGTGGTAGTACTGTAAAACGTTGAATCATAGGTAGGTGGATTGCAGGAGAGGGCTTCAGGCAAGCCTGAAGCCTATTTCTTCTCCTCTGGTTAAATTGTCTTTATTTCCTCCTGAGTGAATGTAAACACTGATAGCAGGTGCTGGAGTTTAAGGATTTAGGAGGCTTACCTGAATGTGTTGTACTGATCTGACCTCTGCTTTGTGGTATATTTTCCTTTGTACAGAAAGGTTTAAGAAAAGTCTTTACATTAAAAGAACTTCTAACTTTTAATTGTTTTCATTGCTATCCTACAATCAAGTGCTGTTGTTCCTTAGACAAAATTGCTATCAAGAAGATAAAACAGAATAATATTCTAAATAGTTACCAGCATTTCGAAGGGAGATAACGCTTTAGATTGGAGAGTGAAAGGAAAGCTTCTCTTGGGAGTGTCAATGGAGCTAAAACCCAGTACAATTCCTACACTAAGCAAAGATTGAGTGGAGAATTCCAGTGGGAGTAAAGGATAAGGAGAAAGAACCTAGAGTTGACAGAAAAGAAAGATCATGTGGATGAAGTGTAGTAAAGAGAAGGGGGAAAGTAGAAGAAAGGGAAAGAAAGGGATCATGGAGCAAACTTTAAACCACAATGAGAATTTTGGGCTTCATTTTCCATGCAATGGTAGGGCTTTGGTTTGTATGTAGCGAAATGCTATCACTCAGGTGGCTGCGCGGAAAAAGCATTGTAGCAGTATTATGGGTATCGTGGTAGGAATTTGAATTGACTCTCTCAATCCTGTTATATCTGTGGTCTGTTTCCCAGGGTTAGATTAGCTAAATTCATTTTCTTTACAGACTCCTTTTAAAGTAAAGTTCTGGAGACAAAGAAGTTTCTGTCAATTAGACACTTTACCCAGAAGGAGGAAGTCAAGTGGACGCTCTCTCCTGTGGCTCCTGGATTTGGCCAATCCGACAAGTTGTGAAATTTTTGAAAAATGTTCCAAACCTGAGGTCTCCTGGGTTTCATGTAAAATAGCAGCAGAGATAACTTCTTTCTCTGACACCAAATCCCAGAATCAGATCTCCACTGCTTGTTCTCCAGCTCCCTGTTGCCAGAGGCTTCTTTGGGGCAGCGGTAATTCCAGCCTCTAAAAACAAGCCTACATTCACGACCTCAGTGGTCAGAGCTCCAACTGTGGGGAGATTTTGTATCATTTTGGGAGAGCATCTGAGAAGCACCAGCTAACACTTGCTCCTTCAGCCATTCCAAGAACATGTAATCAACTAGTTCCATGTGTTAAATTCTTTCCTCCTTAAAGAGATTACAGTGGTTTTGTTTTCTACTTATTCTTACTTGATACCAGGGACGAGAGTGGAATCAGGGGCATCAGCTTTAGGAGACTATTACTGTTACAGGAATGCAGGGTTGTGAAGAGAGCTGAATCAAGATGTTAGCAGTGGAAGTGTTGAGAGGAGATCATACATGGGATGTATTTAGAAGGCAGGGGTTTACCATCAAGGCCAGGGTTGGGGATGCTAATGTAAGGGCTTCCAATTGGTCATTTTTACTTCAATAGCTCTTACTCAGCAGGTCAAGGAACCAATGAGAATGTTTCGCCAACTGCTAAGTATATGCATTAAGGAACTAAGAAATCGTCGATGCGTGTGTCCAAGTCTCAAGAACTGTGAAGAGTCTGATTTTGCTCTATTTTCAAGGTAAGAAGTTAGCCTGCCACAGTTTCACGGTTGCTGACATTCTGTGGTCAGAGACAAAAGATAATAGATTACTGACAGGAATAGCAGTAGCCAGAGTATCATCATTTTGCATCAGTGTCTCAAGCCCTAATTCCCACAGGGCAATGCGAAGAGGCCAGCAACATCTTTGAAAAGATAGTCAAGAACAGTGGGCAGACAGGGGCCAGCCCAGTAGCACAGCGGTTGAGTTGGCGCACTCCGCTTCAGAGGCCCGGGTTCGCCAGTTCAGATCTTGGGCGTGGATCTATTCACCGCTCATCAAGCCATGCTGTGGTGGCATCCCACAAAGAAAATAGATGGGCACAGATGTCAGCTCAGGATCAATCTTCCTCAGCAAAAAGAGGAGGATTAGTGGCCAATGTTAGCTCAGGGCTAATCTTCCTCCAAAAAAAGACAAAAAAATAAGCACAGTAGGAAGACAGTGCCAGTGCCTCAACCACAAGAAGGGTGCAAATGTGAGAGACCTGTAGTGTCATTTGTCTTGTACCCAAAGGACTTCTATGAACATTTCTTGAAGTGCTGGCCTCTGCTGATATAGTCTTTCAGCTTTCGTACGCTTGGTAAATCTTTTCTGCTCTTTTGTTTCTTAAACTTAAGACTCCCCTCTCTTCTAGCATGCCATATTTCTGTCAAAAAGAGTGCTGCCATGCTTACATTTTTCTCTGTGAATAATGTGACTTTTTCTCTGGCTGATTTGAAGATTTGGTCTTTACAAGTGTTTTTAAGCAATTTGGTTTTGATGCGCTTTGGTGTATGTTTCTTTGAGTTACAGGTGGGGTATACTGAGTTTCTTGGACCTGTGGTTTTATAGTTTTAACCAAATTTGGAAAATTTTGGCCATTATTCCTTCAGCTGTTTTTCTCTCCCACCTTCTTTCTCCTCTCCTTTGAAGAATTCAATCATATACCTCTCGGGTCACTTGAAAATATTTGGCACCTCAATGATGGTCTTCATTTGTTTCCGTACTTTTTTTCCTCTGTTTTTCTTATTTGCTGGTTTCTATTGTTATGTCTTCAAATGGCGAGTGAGAACAGGACTATTCTCCTGCGATTCGTAGATATTGTTTCCATTAGTCTTCGGCTGGTTCTTTACCCCATCTTGGGTATTTTCCTCACAGGCATGTGTTGAAGAGTTCTTATCCATGGACTTAAGAGCTACACTCTGCAGATCTTCAGATTCCTCGTTCTCTTGTCTCTGACATTTTCTTCTTTGTAGACTGTAGCCACCTTGGTCTATCTGGATACCCAGCTTTATCTCCTCAACTCAGGAAGATGGTCGGCCTTCACCTGAACACCTCTCCTGCCATGGACTGTAAAACACAATTGCAAGACAAGTGTAGAATTCACCTTGTTTGTTTCCCATGTCTCAGAGATTAATGTCATTCATTGCCTAGTGTCCAGTGTCTTGAGCACTGATGTTAGCTCAGTGACAATCTTTCTCAAGCAAAAAGAGGAAGATTGGCAACAGATGTTAGCTCAGGGCCAATCTTCGTCACCAAAAAAAAAAAAAAAAGTATTGCCTCAATTTCCTTCATTGAATTGGAAACCTGAGTGCATACAATATTTTTAAAAGCTGAGATATGATATGTCAAATTTTATTTAAAACAATTTTGTTAGATAACTAATATAGCTACATTTGTAAATGAAACTTTATTATAAGTGTAGATGTGTGTGTAATGAATAAACTTTTAAATTTTGAATGCCCATATAGGTAAGTGGCTTTAAATAACTTTCATTTCTTTTTCTCTTTTTCCTACAACTCCACTAGCAGCTTTATATTCTCTTTTCAAATCAAGAAGAATTTATATTTATCCAATTCAGTGAATGCTAAAGCTTTCAGCTTATTTTCAGGAAAAGAGATGTAAAATTAATGTGTATTTGTGAAAATCAGACATTTTTCTTATTGATACTTTCAGACTACCTCACTTAATGTTCTAATTCAATCTCTGTCAAATTAACAAAACACTTTTTATAAGAAATGTAATTTACACTGCAACCTAGTACACAGAAATACATATATAGAGACACATAAACATATTCGAAACACAAGTTTCATAAAGCACTTCTTGACTCTACTTCATGTGCTATATTCATCTACCTATTGGTGCATTTTCTGTTTCATAATCTTTTATGCTGCGGAAAAACCAGATTATGTATGCCAAGTCCACAATTTGAAAAACATGAATTTAATAAATGTCAAAAATGAGAACAATTTTAAGTAAAATGGATTTATAAACTGCACTTTTATTATCAACTGCAATTATTCATCCAAATGGCGAACAAATTGCTATTTCTTTGCAAGAAAGAAGTCCTTCTTCATAAAGCCCTTCTGAGTAGAATGGCATACTGGGCCTTAATTAATGAGTGGGTACTGATCCACTCTAACACATAACAGTAGGCTTGAGTAAGATTCCTTTTTAAACAATAGACAAAGATTATACACAAAATATTTCTTATTCCTTTCAGAATAACAACAAAAAATATCTTCTGGATCAACCTGCAGAACACAGAAACAAATTTTGTGTCATAACTTTAGAATCCTACCCTGATCTACAAATAGCAGCCACTTTTACCTACCACAGTCATCTCATTTAACCCACTAACTTTTTTTTCTTTTTGGTGAGGAAGATTGGCCCTGAGCTAACATCTGTTGCCAATCTTCCTCTTTTTGTTTGAGAAAGATTGTCACTGAGCTAACATCTGTGCCTATCTTCCTCTATTTTGTATGTGGGACACTGCCTTAGCATGGCTTGATGGCGGTGCGTAGGTCTGCAACCAGGATCCAAACCTGCGAAATCCGGCTGCCAAAGCAGAGCACACGAACCTAACCACTACACCACCAGGCCAGCCCTAGCCCATTAAACTTTTGATGCTTTTCAATCATGTTAAAATATCCAATCATACCTCCAAGGACAAATTTTTGCATTAATTTATATTTAAAGTTAGGGATATTAAGAAAGAAGCACTATAGGCTCTCAAATGAGTTGGAAAAAAATAGATTTGAAAATGTTTGAATCATTTTCAGCAGTATTAAAATGAGAGCATTAACTTTCAAAGGTTTATGAGCCCTTATATTGGCTTAAATATCACATGCTGATACACACCATACTCACTATACATAGCACACATTACAACAAGCGTTTCTTCTGACCTGTGGCTTTTTCTTTGCCTTCTTTCCCCAGCAACTAGACCTGTGTGTGGCATATACTAGGTACTCAATAAATAGCTTTACTTAACTGAACAGCACTATAATAGTCTTATGTAATCGTATTTTCATAAATTATGATATACGTTAAATGTTATATTGACCAAGAGGAAATGGACTTTCAAGGAAGTAAAAACTTCCAGAAAGGAACAATGCTATTTTAATGAGTTATTGATGAATTGCTCCAGGATAGCAGAAAAGCATTTATATACTGTAGCTGGTTTAAAGACAGGTGACCTTTTAAGAGATTAGTTAACCTTTCCGCAATTTTGGAGAGTTACTGTTTTGAAAGATAAAGGTCAGAGTAGAACTCAGAATGCAGTTATTGTCTTCTCTTTGTTTGTTGCCGTGCCTTTAATTTCCAATAAATTAATTCAGACCGTAGAATTTGTTCAGAAGTAGATTTATTGATAAAATGAAAGAACACTATCGGTTTCAAGTATTTTCCAAGTAGTGGATATGAATAGTCAAAACATGAAAACTCAAAATCTTACTTGTAAATTTCATTTTGAATCTTATTTTGTGCTCAAAGTTACCAAAACAAAAATGCATTTGGTGGGGCCAGCCTGGTGGCCTGGTGGTTAAGTTTGTGTACTCCACTTCGGCGGCCTGAGATTTGCAGGTTCGGATCCCCGATGCAGACCCCGCACTGCTCATCAAGCTATGCTTTGGTGGCATCCCACATAAAATGCAGGAAGATCGGCACAGACGTTAGCTCAGTGACAATCTTTCTCATGCAAAAAGAGGAAGATTGGCAACAGATGTTGGCTCGGGGCCGATCTTCCTCACACACACACACAAAAAATGTGTTTGATTAAAGAAAAATGCATGATGCTTATGGTTATTTTTTGTCTTTAAGAACAGTTTATTGCCTTTTTTGTTTTACGTCCCCCCAAATATTTTTGTGCACACTTAGCCATTCTAATTCTCTTCTGCTAAGACCCTGCAGTCATAAACCTGGTGTTTACTTACTTCTCTCCATGTATTAACACCAAAAGGAAAACCAGTCTGAGTGTTTAGAAAACCGTTGTATAAAATAAGATTTCTGTGCCAGGCTTTCAAACAGTTGAAATTTGTGCAGAGGAAATAACCTAAAAATATTCTAACATTCATGGATTTTGGTCAGATTGTAAGAAGCAAAGGCTCATTAACGTGACCTACATGCTCTCTTTCTTCTTTGTAGTTTCTTATATCCATATTTGAAAATGCATACAATTTGCCTCTTGACCTATTCGTTTCTAAAGAAACCACCCTCTAGCTTGGAAATAAAGAAAATATGTTTTTCTGCTAGATTTGATGATATTTACAAAGAGGTCAAGCCAATTTTATATTACCTGGATATATAACTTAGTTTCTGATGTTTTATTCATATTCAACCATGAAACAAATATAGATAATACAGTCCCCACACTTAAGAACGCATAAAAAAAATCAAAGGATAAAATCATATTGTAACAACTACAGTCTTATTTGAATGAACTAACACTATTTTGGAGATGGTAATAAATATACGGATAGAATTTTTACCTATTCAAAAATCTGTCAGCATTTTTACAATAGATTTCACTTTATATAATAATTACTATTCACCACTTCTCATCATTTCAACATCAGTGTAGTCTTAAAAATGAAAGAAATTTTGATGGACGTTTGAATTGTCTGGTCATTTATTAAACAAGCACAGAGAGGAAAGGAGAAGAAAATTGAAGTTAGGTGAAGGATATTTTGAGTAAATAGACAGGGTTTTTTTCAGTGTAACTTAGTATTGATTTTATTATTGCCCAATGTGAGAGTCTCTTTGGGTGGGGGAATAGCATTACAAACACGGGCGTAATCCTCATTGATACAAAGATCTGTAAGACGGCTACATTGAGGGCAACTGACAAATAACATCTCTCATGTTTAAAAGTCAGCAGACGGCTTCTGGTTTGGTAACCAGATCCTTCCATCCCACCATTCTAATCTTTACTAGTATGCGCACTGAGTCCATGGGCCAAGATGACTGCTGTAGCTTCTGAAATTACATCGTATTCTAGGCAGCTGAATAAAGGAATGGACAGAGCCAAATTGCAAGTGGCGTGCACCATATATCTTTGACCCTTAGTGTATTATTAGTGTGCATTGTATTTGACTTTAGTTTTTCTTTCTATTTTTAAACATTTCTAACTATTCGTAATGATTACTATTTTATGATTTTCTTAGGGATCTTCCAAAGAACAAAGAAAATGTCTTTTTTTTTTATTAGAATAAAATTCATTGTATATTGTAATCCCTTGTACGGGTCGCTGGATCCTCTTACAAAGCTCAGATACTTTATGGGTTCTTAAATTATCTTTGCTATCATCATCTGAGAGATTATTTCATTAATAATTCTACACCATGCTAAAAAAACTATGAGTACATGAAAACACACTATGAGAACATCAGCGTCCTTCAATGTTCTTATTCAGTTCTCCAGGTATTGCGTTATTATTTCAAGAATGCACAAAGGGAGCTGATAGCCTGCTTTTGGCTTCATTGAACACAATTGAGAATTCAGAGTTTTTCATTGTCCACTTATAACGAAAAAGAGAAAAAATTGATATGGTTAGATGTCTCACAATTATTAAAAGATAAAGGCAAAGAGAGACATAATTGTCTAGAGTTACACTGTCCAGTATAGCAGCCATTAACAGCCACACGTGGTACTGAGGATGGGCAGTGTGCTCAAATTGAGATGTGCGATAAGCATACACCATAATTTGAAAATTTACTGTAAAAAAAAGAAGGCAAAATATCTCATTACAATTTATATTTATTTCATGTTAGAATGACAATATGTTGGACATATTGGATTAAATAAAACATATTACTAAGATTAATTTCACCTATTTCTTTTTACATTTTCAATGTGACTATAAGAAACTTTAAAATTACATACGTGGCTCATATAATTCTGTTAGATAGCACTCCCCTAGATTCTAACAATGTTAAGCCAAATTGATCATACAGAAGGATTCTCAATCTAGGAGTTTTCAGACTAAAATTTCCTAGTTAAATTTTCTTAAATTCCAGAATCATTTTGTGAAATATATGTATCGTAGTAAATGAAATATATATGAAATCGTCATCCAGTTAGTCATTCAGCAGAAAGGACTTCATCATACAACACATTTCTAAAAGAATTTGGACCATTCTATTTGTTACAAGGAAGAATGACAGTGTCCTTTCAGCCTTTATGATATTTGTGCTCCAAAATTTACCTGATATAAAGAGCTTTATTATACTTATTTTTTTTTAAAGACTGGCACCGGAGCTAACATCTGTTGCCAGTCTTCGTTTTTTCTTCTTCTTCTTCTATTTCTCCCCAAAGCCCCCCAGTACATAGTTGTATATTTTAGTTGGGAGTGCCTCTGGTTGTGCTATGTGGCACACCACCTCAGCATGATCTGATGAGTGGTGCCATGTCTGTGCCCAGGATGCCAACCCGGGAAACCCGTGGCACCGAAACGGAGCGTGAGAACTTAACCACTCAGCCACGGGGCCAGCCCCTATGCTTATTTTTCATTAACATTTCTAATAAAGATTTTCTTTTTTTACTAACCCTTTATTCTTACTCTAGTAGATTATTCATAAAATAACTTAAAAAATTCCAAGGGTCCATTAGAGCCAGATGGCAACTGCTGATAACTATGTTTCTTGGTACGCAGAGAGCTAAGGAATTTTTTCCAGAAGAGGTCACTCAACAATTCACATATTTTGCTGCTCAGAACTTAGCCACATCCCCTGGTAAAGGGGTTGCCAGGAATTGTAGTATTCATTTTGAATTCAATTCATTTGAATTGAATATATGCTTAGCTAAAATACTTAGTGGTTTCTATTTCTAAAGCAGTAGGAGAGAGTAGATATCAGGGTATATATATACCTGTCTCTGCCAAAGCGTCTATTCACATTTTTTTCTCCATTTTTGGATTAAAACTTTTGACAAAAATGCTTCAAAACTTATCCTTTCTATATAAGATTTAAAATGAATCAGGATCCAAAATTTAGTACTCTTTACTTATACAGGAAAGGAAAAATTATTTTTTATTTTTTATACATTCTCTAACCCGATTCTCAAATATCCTTATCCCTCTTGGTTGTTGAAGTGAAGAGATTCTTAAATTTCCAGTTAACATATCTTGGTCTGTTATTATTTGAGGCGGTTTGTCTTTATTTTAAATAATCTCTTTACAGCCACCACTTTCTCTCTCTTCCCTGTCCTGGTGAGAGAGAGAAAGTTTCGGTGCCTCCTGAATAGAGGAGGAAACTCTACAACATAACACAGAGTCTTTCTCTTTGTCCTTGAGTTGGACTCAACTGCACGACTGTTGGCTTGAGTAACCTCCAAATTGCTTGTACTTGTATCTGTCAAGATGACCACTGATGAATTTTTCCATTCTCTTGTTGGGTGAGTGCCCAGTGCTTCTCTTTGCCAAACCCAGTTTTAATCACATGGACTCAGCAGACTCTTCTTGGGTTTCAGCCATGTCTTCCACCGGGAGCCTGGCTTAGGATGTCCGTCCATCATTACCTTCCAGGGTAAGGTCATCTATCCCCTTGCATGACAGTCCTATGGATGTCAACTCAGCCTTGAGGCATACTGGAAATTTGAGGATCGTTTTTCTGATGAACCGAATTTGTAAGAACCTCTCAAGTACAACTCTTGTCCTCTGTCAGCCTGCCATGTCATACTATCATTTTTGGTTTATTTTGCCATGGGATGCTATCATTTTGGTTTCCCTTAATTTGGGAGTGCCTACTTAATAGTCACCTCCCCAAATTCCCAAAGTGGATCAGAGCACAATCTCTTGCTATCTATCCAAATTTTGTAACATCTCGCTTTCTAGGATTTTATCATGGAGGATATGAGCAAGAACATATCTGTCTGCTTAAATGAATTCCCTACAGTTATCCCTCCCTTCTGTCCCCCTCCTTCTAGGAATGGAAGCCCTCTGTTTTGCTTTTTCCTTTACATCTGGTACAGACATTCTCTGTGCCATCACAGCCTTCTCCTTCTGCCAGCAGAATTCCTCTCTCTCATTTCTTGCAATAAATAAAAATCAGTGAGCATGTATGTGGTAAAACCTTAGCTAGAAAACTAAAATGATTACTCGAGGATATTTTAATCTCACTATGAAATTACCCATAATTAAATAGAATCCCTAACAACTAAGAGAAAGTAAGATTTTAATTAGAGCATCTGTACCCAAGGCAATTGCTAGATGCTCTTCAAAGGTTTACAACATAGTCCCTCATGTCAGGTCTCAAGTATGTGACCAAACAGTCACAGAAAGGATAAATTTGAAAATCTGAGATGGCATGTGGCATGTCAGGTGCGTTCCATAGGAACTGTGAAGAAGAGCTAATGATTTCTGACTGACACAGAGCAGGCAGCACAAAGATGTTGAGATTCAAAAGGAGCCTTAGATCAGTGTCCATTTGGTTAAATTTAGAATAGAATTGAGGGCTATTTGGATCTGATTGTGATTGCAATTAATAACCAGTGTTCATTCTATTAAAGATTCTGTTGGATATCTATCTCTCATCAGACATATGAGAAAATGGTATGTGCATTATCTCATTTGGTGGTAAAGGTTTTTGAGAATGAGTATCATTTCACAGTGATGTGAAAGAACACTGATATAGCAGGGATCTCTGAGTAGTAGACTTAGGTAAGGAGAGATCCAAGATAGACTACATACTTTAAGAAGTATCCAAACATTAGGTAATAAGAACTTGAATGAAAGCAGTGGTAGTGGGCAATTGCTATGTATTTAAGAAGTATTTGAATGCTGTAGTTGATGATGTGGAAAGAACACAGGCAACAGTCTCGATCACAGCTGTGAATGAAACACATTTCCTAGGTATGTGATCCTAGGGAATTTCTTTAACCTTTCTTCCTTGTTTTCTTACCTCAAAAGTGAGAATAAAAAATAACTGACAGATCCATTACAGTGATTAAGAAAAATTTAATGAGAAAATGTAAGGATAATATCTAAAAAATTATAAAAGCCCAGAATGTTTTAAGTATTGATAATACTAGGTGATGCAATGGAAATGAAAAAGGGAATGAATGTGTGGATCTAAAATTAAAGCACTATAAAAATATTGGTATTATCATGAGTCATGAAGAGTAAACAAACTTTTGAGATAGAAGTGGGTGAACCAGCAGCCCAAATATCCATTCCTCTACTCTGGGTGAAATTCCAGGCCAGAAATGGGTTTGTGAGGCATTATGCCCTGGTAAGACTTTTTATTTGCTTTGGCTGTCAGCTAGAACAGGGATAGACATGATCTTCTGCTGTCTGATTGTGTGTAACTCCCCTGTGAATGCGAGAAGGTACATTCGCCGAAGTGTAATAGTTTGCTGTGAGGCAAAGGGAGCTTGGACAGTAGAAAGAGAGCAAGAAGGAAGTAGCTTTTATAAAAAGCTTTAAATGGATGTATTGACTAATTCTAGTTAATTTTAGATCACTTCACAGAGAAACAGCCTTGGATTTTTCCCTTGATATATTGACATTGCTATGCACCCGTAGAAAATATCCCTTAGAAAAATGTCATAGGTTGATCTTTGCCTCTTTTACTTCCTATATAATCCAGAGTGCCTTGTGAAAGGCCAGCTATAGTTTTCCTAATTAAAACAGCCCCCCAAATCTGGAAAATTCTCCCAAACATGTGATTCAAATGGGAGATTTTACCTTCTTAGAATCCTGTCTTGGAAATAAGTACTTGATCTAAGCTAAGGAAGTCATTATTCCCTCCTCTGTCCACAGTTGCTTAGCCCAAGTATGGACATCCCACCCAAACTGGGCAAATCTGTGCCCTTTCCCAGGATGGTGACCTGTACTTCTTTTCTGATAGCAGAGATAGAAGGTGCTAGAGTTTTTGGTAGTCCTGGCTCCTGCTATGGTAAAGAAACTGGTCTGCACAAAAAAGAGGAAAGATCCAAAAATGACAGAGGAGAGCAGTGAGAGGAAGAGGGGTGAGGGAAGAGGGACAGAGATGAAGAAGAGAAAGAAAAATGAATGGAGTGATGGATGGAGGGAGAGCGGGAGGGCAGGAGAGAAGAAGGGCGGGGGGAGATGGTGCTGTAAAATTCCCTTTTTGCTTAAGAACTCATCAAGTTAGTCTTATCTCACTTGTACTTGAATAAAAATGTTTCCACAACTACATCTCAGTTTTCTGGAATTTATACTGATGTTCCCACAATGCCCATGATGATTTTTAAATGACAGTTTAGCTAACACGTCCATTTGTGAGAGATTTATATACAACTTCTCTTTTCAAATTAAATTCAGACTCTAGTCACAAAGAATTACTAAGCACCAATATCAAATATTTTTCACATTCATACAGATTCAATATTTATTATATGAATAAAGAATTATTCACCACAAATCACTGACCTGAGATCTGCATTTGAAAACAAGTTGGAATAAGAATATTCCTGGAAATTTTCTCTCTCTTTTTCTAAATCACAACCTATCTTAGTATTTTCTAAGTGTAACTTTCCCATACTTTGTGTTTTATGCTTGGAGTCTAACTTCTAAATTTCATATTAGCAAGATAATTTAACTTATGTGTTTATACAGACTATCATCACTTTATCGCCAAGATTTTCAAATTAAAGAGCATTCTGTTATAATGAATCATGCAGTAGAGTAACTTACTAACCTGAATATGAATCTCATTGAATTAGTAAAACTACTGGACAAATGAGCAAGTATATCACGTTTTAATATTTTGTCAGCTCTGTTCAATTAAATACCTGATTCTAGTGCTTAGAATAACAAAGTTTTAAAATTTTAAAAAGTTCAGTTACTAAGGAAAAGATATAAAGTAGGTTGTTTTCTATTTTCCTATTATAATTGCAATCTCAACACCTGGGATATGTTTTTTCTTCCAATGAATTGTGTCTAGTTTAACACACCATGATTTTAAGAGCAAACTACAGAAAAAAAGAAATAAGGAAAACCTGCCTATAACTTTCACATGTTGAAAAATGTCATTGGTGGTCATTCCTAGCATGTCATATTGAGGAGGATGAAATATGTTTATTTTATTAAAAGTGATGCTATTGTTACTAGAGATGGATTAATTCTTTAAATGAAGCATAGATTGATAACTCAGCTAAGTACATGTTTGATTAAACATTATGTTCTGCCTTTTCTTCTTGCTTTAGCCACTCTTCTTTTCCCCCTTCTCCTTTCCTCACTTCCTGCCTCCTCTCCTCCCTCCTGTTCTCCATTCCTTCTTTCCTCTCACAAATGGTGGTGAGTGTTTGCTCTGCACTAAAGACTGCTAGGAGAAGAGGACAAGTAAATAAGAAATTGCAAAACAGGGCAACTTCTCTTATAAGGCAGGGACTTGGTCATAAGGTTGCATAAATTCACGTAGGAAGTGTTCCCAACTGAGTGTACTGGAGGTCCGAAAATGTGACCTCAAGGAAGGAAAACTTAAGTTGATGGGTGATTAGTGTATATCAAGGAGAAGGTGATGAGTATGGGGGGAAAATATTTTCAGGAAGAAAACAGCCTTCTCAAAGGCAGGGAGATGAGCTAAAACATCATGAATGTGGCACTTTAATGGTACAGAAAATAATTCAGAAATGCACTTAGCATGCTAAACTGGTTCTTAATCATGAAGAACTTATAAATCATGTTAAGAAGTTTTGACTTAAATCAGAAGTAGTTAAGGGTTTAAACAAGAGATTGGTATGGTCAGAATTGCAGTTGATAATAACTTTGGGACTGGGTGAAGGATGAATTGAATGATGGGTGTGAGATAACTATTAGGGCCGTGGAGACCAGTTTGAGGCCGTTGCTTTAATGTCGGTAGAATAGCAGGCAGAATAGGGTAGCAGCAACAGACACTGAGGAAATTACATAACATTGGGAGAAATTTGGGAGGTAAAATAGGTAGAAATTAATAACTGAGCTAGGACGTAAGACCATGGAGATGATTTCAAAGTTTATATCTTAAGTAACAGTGCCTTTTTCTGTCATAAGGAGCATAGGTTTTGAAGATAAAATGGTCCACGAATGAAATGTATATGGGGACACAACAGTAGACGTTTAATAAGATTTAGACAGAAGATAAATATTTTATAGAACATAGAGATAATCGAACATCCTATGTATATCTAGATAGACAGTGTATAGACCCTTAGGTATCTAAGGGCAAGGCCAAGACAAGATAGGAGGGGTCAGCAATGTCCTCACTAAAGATTTCATCACATATTTTGTTTCTCTGTCTATATGACAAGTTTGTGTTGGCTTGATTCTAGAGTTGAGTTCAAAGTTCAGCACCTATCATTAATCTGTGTCACCTAAACAAGTGGAATACAAAATCACATTAGGACATGAGTGGGAAAATAGAGGAATCATAGAGCTAAGCACTAAAATTGAAGTCCTATCATTGAACAAGTGACACAGCCACTGCAGGTTTTGTCCTAGTACAGAATACAACCCATGTACAGCCCTGAAAAAGGATGTGAGGAGGCCACACAAGGGAATGCACCAATCCTTCTACCCGCTCCCAGAATCCCTACAGAATCCTGACAAATGGCCAGCCAATTTGTATTTTATTTCCAGAAAACAAGAGCTACTACATCCAAGACTTCTTCCTCATTATAAAGTAAAAACCCCATCTAAAAATAAAGTGAAATCAATTTGGTGAAACTTGTTTTTGATAAGCTCATGTTGACCACTGAATCAACCATGAAAGTACTAAAGTTACTACGAAACAGGGAAGAGAAAAAATGTAAATTGCTAACACTTAATACGGACTTCTTTTGAGAATGAAACAGCGGTTCCAGCAAAATTTTTTAAGATGGATAATGCAATATTAGATTTCATATTACTTTTAACGTAGGCCATGTAGAATATTGAATGATTTATGTTATATATAATATAGAACAGCGAATATTTAATCATTACAGAACTCTACATAATAATTAAGTCCATAATATGCCTAAATTTTTGTTAATATAAGCATATTTAAATGTATTACCAAATTGGAAACTTTCAATAAACTATTTTGATATGTAAAGTAATTTAATATAAAATGATATAATTGAGCAATATTTAAGGGCATTTGCTTATTAAATTACTAAAGGAATTCACAATAAAATATGCCTTCCTTAGAAGGCAATGTCCTTAGCCTTCAGATAGCATTATAATAGGTCTCCATACACAAACATCCTTTATTGCAAACTATTTCAAAAACAAATGCTTTCAACCTGTTTCAGGCTGCTATATTTCAGATATATCTGGCTCTATGGGACTGGGAATATACAACTAACGTTGAAATTCATAACTTTATATATTTTTTAATATCTTGGCTGTAAACATAAATGGAGGTTTACAAATCTTGTATATTAATATTAAAATGGTAAACTGCATGAAAAACAGAAGTAATTCTTTATCACAAAAATATATCCTTTAATTTGTTCATAGTTTGAAGTTTAATTACATATACACTATAATTTGTTGGTCACTATACACAATACTATATGAAAAAAGAATAAAAGAAATCCTTTTAAATTTTTCACTAGTTTTACGTTAGCTTTCTTAACTTACTGGTATCTGTATTTCGGCTTCTGTTCACTTCTCATCTCTAGATTGAACAGACAATAGAATGCACTCGTTGGGGTGCTAAAATGGAAATATCTGGGTTCAATGAAGGATTCTAGTTCATCACATCGTATAAGCGATTATAGCGAATAACTAAAGTGTTTTGCTCAGCCAACCCTGGAAAACACTCAGATTTTAAAAAATTTAAACCGAACTATTTTTTCTCATTTTAATAGAGAGCTGCACTTTATGGCCACTGTGATCACGTCCTTAACTAATATTTAAAAGTTGGATCAGTTATAATATAACAATTAACTTATGGCAAATGTAGGTTGTTTAAATAAATAAATTGATTTTGTTTATAGATACTTTATATCAATTCAGTAGGAATTAGAGCAATATCTCCAGTAACAGGGTGTTCTGCTTTTACCTTTTATATGGTCAGAATCATTAATCCAATGATTTTTAAGTTTTTCAGTTTTATTATATTCAGAGGTTACAGGATTCTCACCCAACAAATATCTATTTCCTGGCCTATGTAAATCTACCTAGTTTAACCCTATGAAATAAATGCTGTCTTTGAATCCTTATTTTACATGTGAAGAGACTAAACATCAGAGAGGTTAAGTATCTTGCCCAAGGCCACAGAATTATAAAATAGAAGACAGGACTCCAAGCAATGTTCTTTTAAACTCACATCCAGTACTATTTCCACAATAATCCTGCTGCCTTGGTAAAGTAATTAATTTTTGTGAAAGTCTTATTAAAATTAGAAAGCCAAATTATTTATTTATTATAGATGATAATACTACCAAGTGAAAAAAAAATATCAAGGGGCCAGCCCAGTGATGCAGTGGTTAAGTGTGCACGTTCTGATTTGGCAGCCCGGGGTTCGCTGGTTCGTATCCTGGGTATGGATATGGCACCGCTTGGCAAGCCATGTTGTTGTAGGCATCCCACATATAAAGTAGAGATCCCACATATAAAGTAGAGGAAGATGGGCACAGATATTAACTCAAGGCCAGTCTTCCTCAGCAAAAAAAGAGGAGGATTGGCAGCAGATGTTAGCTCCGGGTTGATCTTCCTCTAGAAAAAAAAAAACATTTTTTTTTCTTTTGATGATACTGGAGTATTAAGTTTCAAGAGAAGTTTCATAAGCCTATAGTAACTTAAATTTTCATTTTTTTCATTACAGAGATAAATGCCAAGTCAGGCACATATGCTGTGTACTATGGCAAATAAATTAGTATAACGTTTAGATGGCTCAAATCTCTTTAAAAATTACATTTTTTTGAGTAATACTTACACGTTGATCAAAATCCATTCTTCTCTCAGCCTCTTTAGAACTCCAAAACACACAGCATAAGGGTGAAGATTATTCCCCAGCTGTGATGGTTAGTTTCATGTCATCTTGAATGGACTAAGAATACTCAGGTAGCTGGTAAACATTGCTTCTGAGTGTGTCTGAGAGTGTCTCCAGAAGAGGTTAGCATTTGAATCTGCAGACAATTATCACCCTTACCAAGGCAGGTTGACATCATTCAATCCCTTGAGGGCCTAAGTAGAGCAAAAGGATGGAGGAAGGGAAAATTTTTCTCTCTAGTTGAGCTGGGACATCCATCTTCTCTTGCCCTAACTTCTGCACTCATGACTCAGGCTCTCTGACTCAGACAATTACAACACTGGCTTTCCTGGTTCTCAAGTTTGCAAATGGCAAATCAAGCAAGTTCTCAACCTCCATAATTGCATGAGTCAATTCCTACAATAAATTTCTCCGGGAGGCCGGGTGGCATATCTGTTAAGTGTTCAAGTTCTGCTTCGGCGGCCTGGCGGTCGCCGGTTCAGATCCCGGGTGCAGACATGGTACTGCTTGGCAAGCCATGCTGTGGTAGGCATCCCACATATAATGGGGAGGAAGTATGAGCATGGATGTGAGCTCAGGGCCAGTCTTCCTCAGCAAAAAAAGAGGAGATTGGTAGCAGATGTTAGCTCAGGGCTAATCTTCCTCAAATAAATAAATAAATAAATAAATAAACAAATTTCTCTCTCTCTCTCTCTTTCTGTGTTTTTCTCTCTCTGTATTATACATATCTCCTATTTGTTCTGCTTCTCTGGAGAATGCTGGCTAATATCAGCTCTTAATAATGGTGTTCTTCTTTTGTGCTTTTAAACTTTTTCATTGTTCCCAGGTTTATTTATGGCTGTTTAATAATATTTGGTTGGGTGGTTAATCTCCTGTGACTTCGATTATTTTTTAAACCCCTCCACCCATTTCTCCCACTTCCTCTCCTTTGTTTTGAATTTAAGACACTTAAAATCTTCCAACTGGATAAAAGATCTTCAGCAGCTCTTTCACAAAAGAAGTCCAAAACGCTATTTAAAAGATTTTGTATCCCACTTGTGGAAACCATAAACAACTTTTACCTTAATATTGTTGGGGCCCGGGCCAGGCCTGCCCCAAATATCCCACAATAGCATATTGATTATTTTGCATTAAAGTTATTTGAGAAGAACAAAGGGCATCCTGCCCCTCCTGTCTTTGTTCCCCTTGACAGCAGGAAATAAATCTCCCTTGCGAAAGGTGCTCTCCTGCATCCTGATCAGCAGAGCTAGGAGATCCAGGGCTCAGAAGCCTGCATAAACAAACCTTGCTAATTGACTATCTTAAGCCTAAACCCTGCTTAAATTCCTCACTAATTATGAAAACGGCTCAATACAAGGTTAACATAAGAGAAGTCGTGTTGTAGAAAGAGACCATAAGGTAACTTTGAACGACCTCTGACTAACTAACCCAGGTGGATTTGCACCCTCCAGGAGATCTACCTGTTCGTAGATTTTATGATGTCTGCCTGTGCATACACCTCCCAGCTGCGGTAAGACAATAACTTCGTTCTTTTGAGTTCCTTAGGCATGTGATGACTCCCCAGACAGAGAGTCTATGCTGATAGCCATCATCAATGAAAACTGAAAGATCTGCTGAGGCAACTCCCAGTCTGCCACACCCGAGGGTTCAACATTTCCTAACCCCCTCCCTATGACCCACTGGCCTGTATACCTGCTTCACGATTCTGTGCCCCCTTTAAGACAGTTCTTTTGGTCATTAGTCAGCAATCCTCCCTTTTGTTAGCTAGCTGTAATAAAATGCCCTGTCTCTGCCACCATCTTGCCTGTGGACAACTGGCTTTTGTCTTGTGGAGAGCAGATCGTGCCCTCTGTGAGGTAACAATTGCTTACCCCAAACCGAAGTTTCTTTGTCCTGTCACTTCTTCACAAATTGACTGTTTCTTTGTGTAAAAGATATACATCCTGCCTAATTTGTTCACTCTCCGAACATCATTTCTTTATGGTCTCCAATATGTATGTATTAAACTGAGTTTGATCTTGTGTCAGTTTTACTATTAGTCCAGCCACAAGAACACAAGAAGAGAAGAAAGGTGATTTTTCCCCCACCTCAACAATCTGTCAAAATAGAGCTCAAGAAAATTCAGGTCCCCTTCCTTTCTTTAATTGCGCAATGTTTTATTTATTCTTATGGCTTATAATTAAACATGGCAAAACAAAAATGCTCCAACAAATGTTCTTTAATAATTTTTTATTTAAGATGTTTTAAGTATTTTGTATATTTTCTATGATTGGAATCAGCAACTCTCTTTATTAATGAAATTTGTATAGAAATTATACTGAAATTGTTAAGATATTTCATAAATATATTACCTTGACAAATTTCTTTGTTTGAATCTCTCAAATTGATATAGAAAATTATATGAAATTTCTAATTCATCAGAAGTTAAATTCATTACCTTTTAAAAATTCCATCTTGCATTCATTGAAATTTATTCTAAATCATTTCTTTAGATCAAACACAGTCTCTGAAATCTAGATAAGAGAAAGATTAAGCGAGTACCAGTGAAAAGCCTAATTAGTGCATTTCACCTTCATCATCAAACATAAGCAGAAAAGTGATCAAAACCTTTTAATGGTCAGAAGTGGGCAAGTTTATGGGCATTATCTTTTATCTAAAATAGCTGTTTTTGCATTATTTCTGAAGGTCGGTTGTTTGGCCTTGTTTAGAAGAGGTTCAAAAATTTTAGATTTAAAAGGAAATTATGGAATGACAGTTTTAAAACCTTATTTTAAACATACATTTTTCATCATTTGAAGTATATGAAAGAACTTCAAAAGTAGGAGAAATTAATTCTACAAATGATTAAAAAGAAACAATGGAACTTCCTTGCAAAATTAATCACAATTACATCTATATAGTTATTAACGATTTTATTTTTTATGTTAACAGGTTGTTTTTTAAGTTTTTTGAAGCAGAATAATTTAAATTATATTTTCAAATAGGAAAACAAGTCAACTGAAGCATACACTTGAATTTTGTAAAACTTAAAATGAAGGAATTATAAACAAATTCAAGCATAGGGATTTTTGAAAGACTAGATGATTTAATATCAAAGAATTTTCCATGATAGAAATCACTAGTTTTTATCGATTACTGATTAAAGGAAAGTTCAGACCTTTTCCTTTATAAATTCACTCATAATTATCATAGTATTAGTATTTTCCACACTTACACATAAGAAAGTTGAGGCAAAGTGTAGTTATGAGACTGTTGCAAGGTAACTGTCCAAGCCAGGATTTAAATATGTGCTGGTGTAAATCCTTTCAGTCACTACATTACGAGGTGGCTACCTCATATTGAACTTGATTGCATAGAAAAGAGAAACACTGTGCCACTTACTACGAGTGAATTGATTCATAGGATTTACTCACAATTTGTGACTGGTCAAAAAAGTCTATTTCTTTGGAGTAATAACTTTAAACAAGTACAGGAACCCATTACTCTTGCATAGATATATATAAACACACACATGCATATATATATATATATATATATATATATTTTGTCCATTTATTTATATCAGGTTGGGTTTATATGTATGTATATATGCATATATTTTATGTGTGTGTATGTGTGTGTATATGTATATATATATATATATTTTTTTTTCTTTTGGTCTGCAGAATTGCTAGAGAAATTGTCAACTAAAAAGAGAAAAAGTCATGGCTGGAAAGAATACAAGTAAATTAAATACACAATCTAACAAGCAACTATAAGTTCAATTTCAGAGTCACTTTCTGAGGTGAAATGACTACTATAACATACATAACAGGAAGTTAAAAGAGAAAAAAGAAGACAATGCGTTAAGAAATTTGCAATCTAATTGAAGAGAAGAAATAAACACTTGTGGGTATAAATGATACATATAGTAGCTGAAAACCTGGATAGAAACCTCGCTATTTTCTCAATCTTTGAATTTAAATCTGAGATTTCCTTAATTTTAACACTTCTTAATCTTGACTGCATTTTGAACTACTGGAAATTGTTTTTAAAAATCCAAATATCCTGGCACAGCTCAGATATACTGATTTAGAATTTGTGGGATCTAGTTATTTGTATGTTTCAAGAGTTTCTGCAGAGTGGAGAAACTTTATTTTAGAAGTTCCCATTATGAATAAATTCTCTCCGTTTTAGTTCTTTAAGTATTTTATTTCACCCTCACTTTTGAATAATTTAGTTTGGCACAAAATTCTTGATTAACACCCATTTTCTTTCAGTCTTTTAAAGATATTATTTAAGTGTACTGTGACTTCCTTCTGCTGGTTTGTTTTTTTTTTGTAGAAAGTCCACTATATCTCTCCAATTGCTTTTATTAAAAAAATTATTAAAGTATATTAAATATACAGAAAGGTATTACAAGTTTATAGCCTAATGAATTCCACAAATTGAACAAATGCCACCAAATCCCACCAATGAAGAAACCAACACCCAGAACCCCTGCTCTCAGACTCCTTGAAAATTATTACCCCCCTTCCTCTAACTGGTACATGTTCTTTAGTCTTCTAATAAACTTTATTAGTTTTTGCCTGATTCTGGATTTGCATAAATAAGATTATACAGTGTGTACTCTTTTGTGTTTGACTTCATTTGTCCGACATCTTGTTTATGAAATTTATGCATATAGATTCACGCTGGTGTAGTTTGTTTATTCTCACGGCTATATAGTATTACATTGTGTGACTATATCAAAATGTATTTGTTCATTCTGCTTTTGATAGCATTTCAGTTCACAGGAGCAGTTATGAATATTCTAGTACATGTTTTGTCTTTGTTTAACTGGCGAACAGATGTATGTAATTCTGTTGGGATTATACCTAGGAGCTGAATTTGCTGGGTTATAGATTAGGCATGTTCCTCTGGAGTAGATAAGTTAAAAACATTTCCTAAAAAATATTTACCAATTTACCCTCTCACCAATGGTTTGCATGTGTTCAAGTTGCTTTATATGTCACAAATACTTGGTATTTTTCACCTTGTTCATTTTAGCCATTTTGGGATGATGAGTTGTATCATACGTGATTTTCATTTGCATTCCTCAGTGACTAATGTGGTTGAGTATCTTATATTCATTGGCCATATGTTTCTCCTCTGTTAAGTGTCTTTTCAAAGCTTTTGTTCATTTATTTCTATCAGGTTTGTGCCCCTTTTTTGGGTGTTTTCCGCATATTCTTGATATAAGCCCTTTAGAAAATACATTAATAGCAAATTGTCAGACTAATTTTTAAGATCTTCTGATTTCCTTTTTCATTCTTCAAGGAAACTGTCATGTGTCTAGGTAAATGTTCCAGTTAGCATCCTAAATTTAGTGGCATAAAACAACTATTTTATTTCACTTACAGAGATTCTGTGGATGAAGAATCCAGGGAGGACCCAGCAGGGATAGCTTCTCCCCGTTCCAAAATGTTTAGGGTCTCAGCAGGGAAGACTTGAACAGCTGGGGTCTGGAATCATCAGGGGGCCTCTTCACTTAAATGTCTGACACCTAGGCTGCGATGCCTCTAAGGCAAGGCTCAGCTTGAACAGTTGAGTGGAGCAGCTACATGTGGCCTCCTTGTGCGGCTTGAGCCTCTCACAGCGTTGAGAGGGAGATTGCCAAGGGAACTTCCCAAGATCAAGCATTTGAAAAGAGGAGGAAGGCACATGACCTCTTCCGACCAACCTGCGGAAGTCAAGTAGCATCATCTCCACCACAGTCTGCGGTTTATAAATGAGTCCCAACGCCACCCCAGATTCAAGGGGAAGGGAATTCAATTTCTTCTCTTGGCCGGAGAGTGGTTACATGACAAAAAAGCATTTGGAGGAGAGGACATGACACAATTGCAGTCGTCTTTGTAAAAATACAATCTTTTGAAGTATGGAATTTTTTTAATGTGTTCTGTTTGAGATGTATTGTGCTTCCTAAATAAGAAGGGTCGTGTTTTTTGTTTTCTTTTTATCAATTCTGGGTCATTCTCATTTATTATATTTTTTAAGATAGCGTGTCCCTCATTTTTGTTTTTTTCTTCTTCTGGAAATCCAATAAGGCAAATTTAAGATCCTCTCATTTCATCATCCATTATTTTTCTTGCTTCTTGTAAAAGCATGCTGCAAATCTGAATAGTTTCTTCAGCTCCATATCCAGTATCATTAATTCTCTCATCATCCATATCCACTTGACTGTTTAACTTAGCTTTGGACTCTCATTGCTAATGATTATATTTGTCAAATCTAGAAAATGCATTTGATTCATTATCAAATGTACTTGGACTTTGATAATATTTTATTTGTAAATCATGGGACCCCACCTTTCACTTCTTTTAAACATTTATATATACCTATTTGTAATTTATATCTTATTACTTAATACCTTAACTCTTTGAGCAGATTAATTGTGCTGTGTGTTGTTTCTGCTGATTCTCACTCATGTTTGCTTCCTTTGATGATTTAGGATTATGAGCCTTATAGACAGAATGCTATGTATAGAAATCCTGTGAAGTCTGCTTTAAGGTTGTTTCTCTTCAGTGAAAAATTGCATTTTCAGGTGACTCGAGATGCCACTAACTCAATGCCATTTTAGATTGATTAATTTCTTAGTTTGGGGTCTCCCATAATATATTGAGAATTTAAACTCAAACTCCAAAGCCACGTGAAGTTGGGGCAGGGTTTTCGCATTCTCATGGCACACTGTGCCAGTGCAAACAGAAAAGTTTCTAGTCATATCCCCTTACAAGTGGGCATATTTTTCCTAGTACCCTTGTAGCTAGCATCTTTGTTTTGTGTGGGTCTCAGTTTCAACCCACAATTTTTGTAGACCCAAGGTGTTGTCCCCAGTTCCTGAAAAAGTAGTTAAACTGCAAGCCTCTTGGTTCTAGTAGCAGAAAATACCCCCAAGGTAGCTGTGGTTCAGCTACACCTTACCACCCTGTTTCCATTATCCTTTCCATTTGGGGCCTCCAAGGGTTTTTTCTTTTACTTATGAGTTTAGCTATGCTTCTTTTTTAAAAAAATTATTTTCAATCCAGATTTTTTGGTATTTTGAATCAGGGTAATTTTCAAGATGTCAAATCTGCTCAATATCAGAAATGGAAATCCTTCTGAGGCATGTATTTCCAAACACTTTATAAATATATAATTGATCTGCGTTATCTATGTGGGAGCAAGGCTGCTTGATCTTATAAATGCTATTCAAGCCTCAGTATAACGAGGTTTCCTTTGAAAATTACTTTTGTATGTGACCTTTAATCAGTAATTTAAGCATTTTCAGATTAAAAAAGTCTTAAAAATATGAGCATGTTTTGCATTTTTCTGAGGGCTATTTGAATATACTCCAATATGAGTCATTATGTAGTTAATTATAAGTTATTTATTACGAAGGATGGAATTCCATTATAATAATCCTTGTGGCTCTCATGTAATGAGTATAGACGACACTGCTTTGTTACCTTGTGAGCTGGACCTGCCCCGTAGTCTTCAGCAGGACCTGCGCATCATTGCTAGTGCTGATAGCTTGTATTGCAATACCTTACCCTTGACCCTTTCATAAAAGATTTATAAATATTGCCTTGTGAGCAGCGTGCAGATTCTGGTTTCTGGGAACCAGAGACGGCATTTTGGGTGGTGGAGACTTGCTTTAGGAAATCTTTCACCCTCCCTCCTTAACAAACCCATTGACCTTTAGAACCTGGGGCAGTACTAATCCTTTTGGTCTGACATTTCTTAGCAGGAATTCACTACAATTTCTTCTTTCTGGAAAATGTTAGTAGATAACATTAGCAGAAACGCTGTACTTGTATTTTGTACATGTGTGCAGAAGTCACAGTGGTATGAATACCTAAAGTAAATCCAACAATTTGCTTCTCATATGGCTGAGGGGATGTCCTATTAGAAGAGAGTTACTTTTTTTCCTGCGTATTGCTGAAATGCAGAATTAGGAAATATAAGTGAAAATTATGGAGTCTACTTTTCAACAGAAGGATAATATTTTAATAATTAAGACTGTTCAAGAATGGAGTAAAGATGCATGAGAAAATAAGATCCCTGGTGTTCAATATATTAAACATATTTTATAGTAACAATTGCTCTTTGTAAAGGGGTCTGGCATTTAACCAGGGATAGACCTGAAAGCAGTTCCATTCTAAGAGTTTTCTAGCCTAACATTACAATATGCAGTGAATCAGTTAGCTGTTATTGTATAACAAAATATCATAATACTTAGCAGCTTAAAGCAATAAGCATGTATTTTTTCACACAGAAATGTTTTGTCCCCTCTCAATCACTTCCACACTTCCAAAGGTAAACACTGCTTGTAAGTTTATCCTGTTTTTAAATATTATTTAAATGCAATCATACAGTATATAGTCTTTTATGCGTGTCTCTAACCATCTGAATTATTTCTTCCTCCTTTTTACCATGTTTTATATGTAACACTAGTTCATCCATTTAAATGCTACATAGTAGTGAGTGTGGAATATACTACAATTTGTTTATCAATTCTAGTGCCAATTGACATTTGGGTTATTTCCTATTTTACATTATTAGAATTGTGCAGCTTCAAATGCTCTTGGACGTATGTTGTGATACACGTATATTTGCATTGTTTTTGAGTGTGTTCAGCTTTAGTACGTACTACCAGTTTTCCAAAGTGTTTGTACCAAATACACTCTCACCAGCGATATATGAGATTCCCTCTGCATTGCATCTTCAACAAAACTCGCAGGCTTTTGTTTTTTAATGTTGCTATTTTTATGATGTTTTTACTTTTGCTTTGCTATTCTTGTGTGTGTGTATGAGTGTGTGGTTGTCTACTCATTATGGTTTTAATTTTCATTTTTCTGATGTAGGCTGATGATAGTTTCAAACGTTTATTGACTATTTAGATATGCTGTTTGGTGAAGTGTATGTTTAATTATTTTGCCCACTTACATACTTATTTATACATTTATTTAATATTTATTTATATATTTCCTTATTGGTTTATAAGATTTTGATAAATATATTGTAGGTACAAGTGCTTTTCTGTTTTATATATTGAAAATATGTTCTCTTGTTCTATAGCTTCCCTTTTTATTGTCTGCATGATGCCTTTTTTAAGATTATTTTGGCTAAGGTTGGGCCATCGAGTTTCTATATGTGTCCTAGCTCTAGGATGAGCTTGTGATTTCCATAAGAAAATCTGCTGATAATTTGATTGGAATCTCATGGTAGGACTGATATCTTAACAATACGAAGCCATTCAATCAATGAAAAGTGATATATCGTGTTTATTTAGGTCAATTTAAATTTCTTTCAATTCTGTTTCACCACTTTCTGTATGGGACTTGTTTTTGTTTTTTTTTAAAGATTGGCACCTGAGCTAACAACTGTTGCCAATCTTCTTGTTTGTTTTTCCTACTTTTTCTCCCCAAGTCCCCCCAGTACATAATTGCATATTTTTGTTGTAGGTCCTGCTAGTTGTAGCATGTGGGACACCGCCTCAGAGTGGCCTAATGAGCGGTGCCATGTCCACACCCAAGATCTGAACCAGCAAAACCCTGGGCCACGAAGTGGAGAGCGCGAACTTAACCACTTGGCCACGGGGCGACCTCATGTTCTTCTTGTATTAGATTTATTATTAGGTATTTGATCTTTTTTGATGCTATTGTAAATGGTAGGATTTTTACACAATTTTTAATTGTTGCAAAATATAGCAATAAAATTGATATTTTTCTATTTTTCTTGTTTCAAGTGTATGTGCTATACTCACCAATTTGTTCTAATAGCATATGTTAGAATGTCTTGGAGTTTTTACATATACAAAATTGTCTTATGCAAATCATGGATATTTTATTTCATATTTTTCAATTCTTATATATTTTATTTTTTGTTGCTGTCTTACTGTATTGGTATCTTCAATAAAATATTGAATAGAATAATTTACTTGTTTCATTCTCAACCAGGCAAAGTCTATTTTCATCATTAATTATGATGTGGTTGTGTGATTATTTATTCCTTTTATATTTTGATCAATTTTTACAAACATGTTTTGAAGCTGTGCTATTAAAGTTTTATGGTGGATAGCCCTCAATGATACCACAGTCAATTTCTTCTGTCTCTGCATGCATTTGATTTTTCTAGGATCAAGAGAAGGAAACTAATCCTTTCCTCTTGACTCTGGTCTTGACTCAGTAACTTGCTTGACTTATAGGATGTGGTAGAAGCGATGCTCTGGGAATTCCCACATGAAGTACACACCCAGTCACCATTCTGTAAGAATATCAAGACTCATGGCAAGGCCACCTGCAGATGTCCACTGCAGAGTCCATCTATCTTTTCAGGCATGAGCCAGAACAACTGCTAGTCTTCTGAGTGAGTCATTTTGGAGATCCAGTCCGGCTGAGCTTTCACATGTCTCCCAGACCAGCTGCCATCTGACTGCAACCACATGAGATTCTGAGTGAAAATCACCCAACCGAGGTCAGTCAACCTTCGGAATCATGACAAATAATAATCAAGACCACTACATTTTGAGGCGGTTTCATTACACAGGAAAGGACAACTGAAGTGAGTTCTTATGTATTTTGAGTTCTTCTGTCTTCCTGATAGATTGATATTTTTGTGATAAGTATATGAAACTGGAAACTAATGACATCTCTAATCTTAAACTGTAATTTGTCTATTAGTGTTTTTACTCTTTTTACTTAGTGTTGGCACTATATATATTTTTAAACTTACTTTAAAAGTTTTTGTATGTGCATATTTGATATATGTGTCATATGTATACTTAGATTTTGTTCTTTTATTCAGTCTGCCACCCTTAATCTTTTAATTAGTATAGTTAGACTGGTTTCATTAAATTTAATTATTGATATATTTGTAATTACTTAGCTATATTTTTTCTTGTTTTTCTATTTTTTTCTTCTATTCCATACACTTATTTTCTACCTCATTGACATTTATGGATTAATCCAGTATTTTTATTATTTCATTTTTCCTCTTAAAAGCTCATTTTTACACATAACTGTACTATTTCTCAGACTTACTGTGGAGTTTACAACATGCATCCTTAACTTCTTAAAGTTTAGGATAGTAGGTACTTTTAGATCTTTTGTTTGTCTGAAAATGTGTTTATTTTGCTTTCCATTTGAAGTATATTTTGGCTGGGTGTAGAGTTCTAGGTTGGCAGTTATATTCCATAAACAATTTGCAGGTGCTATTCAAATTCAGAAATTTGGCTATAGATTTTATTTTTTCCCTGTTGAGAAATTAGCTGTTGGTTTTATTAAAGCTCCTTAGAAGATAAAATTATTTATCTTCGGGGCTTTAGCATTTTTTTGCCTTCTGTTTCACTATAATGTGTCTAGGTATAGTTTTCTCCAGATTTATCTGTTTATATTTTGCAATTTTCCTTGAATTTGTAGTTTGATAACTGTCATCAACTTTTGACACTATTTTAACTATTATTACATCAAATATTACTTCTTTCCAATTTTCTATCTTTCACCTTTTAGGGCTCTGATTAAATGTATACTGGAATGTTTTGCCAAGTAGCATAATTTTCTTTGCCTACTTTTTGGAATTCTTTCTATTCTTCTATGTCTGCGTGCTTCATTCTGGAAATTTTCTAATCTATTTTCCAATTCACTAATTCAGCTGAGTCTAATGTAATAGCGATGCCATGCAATAAGTTCCCTAATTTTATTTATTATATACTTTTTTTATTCGTAAAGCTTCTACTTGGTTATATTTGAATATTCCAAATCTTTGCCATAGTTCTCCATGTTGCCATTTATATCCTTAAACATATTAATTAGAGCCAATTTAAAATCTCTGATATCTACATCTCTTCTGGATCTGTTTAGATTGACTTTTTTTTCTATTTTGTTAATTTTTTATTTGATAACTTCTAATGATTATTTGATATAATACAAGACAAACTGTAAAGATGATTAGAGATTCTTGATGCTGTTAACTTTTTTCCAGAGATAAATTACTTTTGTCTTTGCCAGGCTGTTGCTGTAGAGGCAAATCACCTTAATCCAATAAGGAATTAAGCTGTTAAAGCTAGTCTCCTTCCTATGCGGGCTGAAGATTTTCTAATTTGCCTTTATTCCTGGAGTATATTATCCCAGGGACCTTAAGTAAACACTCGAAGTATTTACCAGACTATCCTATTGTAGAAGTGGGAAGAAGGGGCTGGTTGGGAGTATTAATATGGTCACATCCAAGAAGTATGAACAAGGTACTAAAACAATTAGTCAGCACTATACCATGGGCACTTTCTCAATAATACTGAAAAATGTTATTGAGACACAAATCATCAGAGCAGTGTGAATAAGAATCATGTTCTTATGCATGTTAACTACTATGCAGACAGTATTGATTTCCATATTCAGCCATGTATATAATACGTATTGTACTATTTAAGTTTAAATCTTTTCACATACTAATTTGATCATCCCTACAAAGTTTAACTTTCTAAGAAACATGTAGAGGAATGTTATTTTAAGTAAACTTAATGAGAGATAATTTTTTTAAAATATGAACAAATATTTACATGTAAATAAGAGTTGATATTTCAAAACGAATAATGTTTTGGTAATTTTGCTATAATAACAGTTTAAATTAATTATTGTTCATATTTAACAGAGGTAAAAACTAAATTCCAAAAGAGAGAAAGTGATTGACTGGGGCCACATTTCTTGTTACAAATAGGGTCTCGATCATTGTACCTGACATATAGACTTCATATGTTTTCTACTTAAAGCAAAAGTGTATTGTGAGCATGTCTCTGTGTGTGTGTGTATGTATGTGCACATAAATATATATATATATATATATGCACAGAGAAGCCTATATTCATGTTTACTTGTACATTTGGGAAATATATTTGTAGGAACTAACATGTGTAATGTCTCCTTACTGTATTATCAGTAATATTCCTTTAAATTTTTTTTACAAAATCGTGTTTAGGAAAATGAAAATGTGATAAAATAATTTAAAAATTATGAAGTAAAAATATTAAATAAGCTAATGTAGAGCGCAGATGAAACTCTGCAGCCACTTCTCTTTCTTTGGTCGCAAAATGCCCATATTGTTCGTTGGGATTTTAGTCACCTCTGACTTGGGATAGTTCCTAATACAGACACATATTAGACAAAGCTGTGCACGTGAGTTCATGGTATACATGAATTTTAAATTAAGACTTTTAAAATGCATGTTTCTCTCTTTTTAAAGCTCCTCATTCTCAAAATGAGAAATAATAAATGGTTTACATGATATAGGATTTACCACTGGTAGACAGAATATTGAATTTCAGTATTTATAACAGTATTTATGTAACAATTTATATAAATAGTTAATTATTAGTAGAACACAAAAAGTCTAACTTTACCCTAACTTTTTTTGTGTCTCCAATGGACTCTAGATTTCTCTATAATAAAGTGGGGGATGGTAGTATTACTGATCTCATTGTTTTGTTGTAAGTTAATAAAGCAAGTACTGAAAAATGTCTAGTTAGCAGTATTATTATAAATATTATCAAAATGTGTATAGATATGTTTGTAAAAATAAAAATATAACTATAACTTTAGAGAAATACAACTATATAGAAATATGACTTTAGAGAAATATAACAAGAACTTTATTTCAATAATTTATGTAATATAAATTCCTCAGAAGTTGTATAGAAACTTTTGAAGATTCTCTTTCAAATTTTTGATTTGTGATCAAAGTGAAGCACTCATGTAACCTAACATCCTACTTTCTAATTGCCAGTCTAATGCTTGCCTTAGGAAGGCATGGCTATAAATCTCTTTTGGAAGTACAATGAAACATGCTACAATGGAAAAAAAAATTTTAGTACAAGTTCAAAACTATATTTGGCAGACACCACAGCCAAATCCACAAATAGAGCTCTCTGGAAGATCAAAGGTAACAATCAGGGATATTCTGTTGCCTGGGTCACACAAAGATTTTGCAGTTAATTTGAGGTTGTGCGTACTGATTTCAAAAGAAGAGCCTCAGAGCTTAGTTATTTTCTTTTTGAGAATTTGGCTGTCTTGTGTATTCTATTGTATGGGAGGGGGAACGTCTCTTTTAAATGATGTTATAATTTATGCTCATTTCCATTGCAGATTTAAAAGTAATATTTTTCATGACTAAGGTCAAGAAAAAACCTAAGCTCTGTGATATATTTTAGTATAATAGTTTATCTGGTGAATATTCTTAATGTTTATAAAGGGTAATTTACCTGTCAATCCAGCACTACCCTGGCATACAAATTAGTGCCTGTAAAGAAAATATTTAAGTGTAGAAACAGCAGAATTGAAGAAAAGTCGGCAGTCTTCAGAAACTGTGCCATTGCATTTTCTCATTAAATGGAAACATTTATTTGGAGTCAAAAGATGTCATAATACATAATATTACTGTGTTCTTGAAATACTAAAATATTTGTAACCCATAGATATTGATTTTAACTATACCATACAGAATGATATCCAAATGATTAGATTTAAAACAAGAATCTTTTACTTCATGAACACAACTTAATTTTGTAACTACTGATTCATTTCTGTTTCAGTTTGACCAAGTTAATAGCTCCAGAATATAAGCACTAATGTAATTTATCTATTCACTACTTTATTTTTTTCAATTCTTTAATAAGGTGCTGCTACTCTTTTATATACTGATATTATAAATCTATCCCAATTTTATCCTGAAACCAATCTAAGTGTGGCCAACTATCACACGGGTAAAAACAATAGGATAATTAGATCATCAGTTTTAGTCTCCATCTAACAATCAAAAGTACTGTTTTCACTCCACCATAATTATATTAACTCTAAAAATGTCTGGTAAAGTTTAAGTAAGATTTGATTAATTAAGAGTGAAATTCTAATTTGAATGTTTGCTTACTTCTTTTCCTGTTGTTGAGAATTCAAGTAAAGTAATATTTCAAATTCAAACCTACATATATTTTTAGGAAGAAGAATTCATTTGTCATATATTATGCCATTAGCAGCTGTTGGTGGACTTAACTATGCATATTATCCACGAGAATTAATGCAAAAATAAATAAAAGACTAACATCTAAACAACCAACAGCCAAAACATCAAAGTAATGTTCATTTTTATCTATTCAGACCATAATGTGTTTATATTCTACATGATAATTCCTTTGCAATATGTGGTACAAATCAGTGAAGACAAATTTTCTTCGCTGCATAGTCTGTATGAATTCTTCAGTAGCTACCATTTGACTTGTTAGTTTTGGCAACATCTGTGTTTGCACAGGTCAGCACATAAAGAACGTATTGCAACCTTAATGCCTCTAAAGGGACCTCTCTTCCCAATTGTATAATCACTAGCATTTTGGAAGGTTGAGCAGACATCCATCCAGTGTGCAGTTCTAAGCATTTCAGGAATTTACTTGCAGCTGAAACAATTATACAGTACCACGGAGAGATGTGACAATAGAGATAATCAGTCTCTCAAGGCTATAATTCGTTCTTTGTATGCATGGTTACAAGTCAGGGCACCAGAGAAGAACACTAGGGCTAACACACAGGGCAGCTGCCATTACAAACTCATAAAAGGATGAGGAAATGTTTCAACATGATCTAGTAAATGGATGGTACAGCTATTTCATCAAGTTTAAATCTAATTGCTTTAGCCCTTGTCACACTAATGGCAACACTGTTCCCGTTACTGCTGATTCAGAAACAATGCTGCTGTGTCCATTATGGAAGTCCTTCAATCTAAAATGAAACACTATCTGTATGCCATTATAAGATGGGTATGCAAAGTGTAGCCAGTTAGAAAACACATGAGAATCTTTCTCTCCATTTTAAAGCAAGTTTGAAGCACTAATAAGCCTTGAAATTCAATGGAACACACGCAGCATATTGAATCAGAATGGTGGCAACTACGTCAAAGGAAACGGCACTCAACGTACAGCATTTTTCAAAAAAAAAATTTATTACTTTATTTGTGTTTGACAGATACAGATTTATTTCTGTGGTCTATTTTATCTGTCCATAGAAGGCATTTGACAAGTGTACTGATTTAAGGAAACTAGTAAATAGGTTTTTGATTTAATAGTCAACTTTTTATCAAAAGAAACACATGATTGTAGTTCTTCCTCTACTCTTTTCATTCATTTCCTTATTAAAAGAGCCAAGCATGCATGCATTCAACATATACTAATTGAGTACCTATTCTGTGCTAGGCAATATATAGGTGCTGTGTTTATAGCCAGAGGTGACACAGTCACCACTGTTCTTGCTTTATAAGGGTTGTAATTAATTGGAAATCATTGTCAATCACTTTCGGCAAAACAGAGTGCAGAGATTGATACAAAGATATCCTTTCTTTTGCAAGTGTGTGTAGAAACGCGGGAAACCATTTTTGTTGTGAAAGTAACGACAGAAATATTGAACATAAAAGATGAATCTCTGTCTATTGTTGCTGCTGGGAAAACTGCCACCTGAGACGGGAACGGGATGGGGAGATAGATTCCTAACATTCAAATAAGATCATTGGCTTCCTCACATCCTCCATGCCCATGGAAATAATTTCATAAATTTGTTGAACTTATGCTATTAGTATTCATTGCACAGTAATCAGATTCTGTGCATTGGCACCAGCATATAATCATTTCTGCAATTTTAGGCTTCCTTGGTTCTAAATAATCAACTACATAAGGGATCTTGGAACACAGTTCTGTTTGTAAGTTGAATTTTGCCTGCTTTTTTCTCATGGTGAAGAACATATCTTTAAAAAATTATGAAATTATATGACAGGGGATCCAATTTTTTCCATAGAAAGAAGAGATTATCATCACCCTATCTCACAATTTATAAGTGATATTTTTATTACTATTAAAGTAGATGATAACTTTTACAGAGAACAAATAAAATGGCCATAAAGAACCACACAGTAATGTATTAAATTAAAAATTAACTCAAGGGTTCTGAAATGGAAGGGATGTCAATATCCATATCCATATAAACATATATTTTATGTATAATTAGATATTCAATAGTCATAACATGATATTTTCTTTTTTTAAAAAAAGATTGACACCTGAGCTAACAACTGTTGTCAATCTTTTTTTTTTTTTTTCCTGCTTTATCTCCCCAAACCCCCCAGTACATAGTTGTATATCTTAGTTGCAGGTCCTTCTAGTTGTGGCATGTGGGACACCGCCTCAGCAGGGCCTGACGAGCAGTGCCATGTTCGCGCCCAGGGTCTTAATCCTGGGCCGCCGCAGCGGAACGCGTGAACTTAACCATTCAGCCACAGAGCCGGCCCCAGATATTTTCTGTAATAAAATATTTTTATTATATTTTTATTCTGAATAAGGCATTATAAGGAATAGTAAAGAGTCTTCTCTTTGTTTCATTGTCTGTGACTTGGTTTCAACATAACTGAGAGAATTTTTGAAGAGCTTTATCTCATAAGATTGTTTTTCAATCACTAATTTAAAATATATTTTGAGTCACTTGTTTGTGAAATGCATAGCACCAACAACCTTGGGGATAGTCTAAAGGAATTTCAATCTGAAGTAAATCATAATTTTAGGGGATTTACAATGTAGCAAATGAGAAAAGACAGTAAGTGGTAAGTACTTACCTCTCACCAAATTCTAGATATCAAATTATCTTGTCATTTGAAGTCTCTTGAAGTTTGGTCTGGAAATATTGAAGTCTAGCTTTGAAGTATTCTCAATTAGCGGAAGTTATTTAGAAAGAACCCACTAATGCCATATTTCTCAAGTCAGGAGTGCCAAAATGTTATATAACTTTATAGCCAAAGTTTTAATCTTAATAAACTGACTCACCTTCGCTTATCTCTCTGGGACTTCTCCCTTCCATCTCTGATTTCTGGAAATCCTGGTCCTATATCCCAACTAGTGATAATAACTTTTTTCTCTCCACCATTCAACATACTTGAGATAAGTTTATACTAACAGTATTCTAGTTTTGGTCCACCCTTTCCCTACCTGGGGCAGCACACCATCCTCTCCAATTTGTCTCCTTTGTGTCTTTTATTCTAGAACCTGATTCCTTCTGCACAGGTAATTATTTCTACCTGGCCTTTGGTTATTTGACTCATATTTGATTAATAAGACCTGCCAAAAATGGCCTGAAAAGGGGTTCCATTACTGTTCACACCTTTGCCCAACTTCCTTATATTGCTTATTTTCAATTGGATCCTGCTTGCTTTCAGAATGTATTGTGACTGATAAATTCTGATTACAGCGTACGAAACCACTTGAGAGGTCTAGGTAATATGATATTGGAGTTCAGAAGAAGGAAAACTTCCTTCTGATGGACAGCTTCATGGAGGAGTTGATGTTGGGTTGCATCTTGAGTGATAGATAGGGTTTGAATCTGTATAATTGGAAAAGATTTCTTCACACATAAAAGCAAATATATAGTTATATAGAGGTATACCTATATATAAATATATAAGTATATCACCTCTCACTGCAAACAAGATTAAATAGTGCTTTAAATGGCAGCTCTGTGGGGCAGTGAAGAGGACATTCTTGATAACAAATGGATATGAAGCACATAACTTTGCTCCACATGCTTGAGCATATAAATAGAGCAGGAACTTTTATTTTTCAAGCAAGGCATGAGTGTCTATCCACTAGTTGTGTTTGCAGGGAATACAGTATGCTTCCTTTTGAGGCTCCTTTCTCCCTAATTGCCCAAACTCTTCTGGTTCAAGGACAGAGTGGTCAACTAAACCTAATCCAATGGGTCTGTAACCTCAGTTTGCATGAGTTTTATTTAGAGTTCTTGTTAAAAATTCTGAGGTCCTTCCTCCAGAGTTCTGAGCCAGGTGGCGATTCTGAGGCAGATGGTTCAGAGATCACACACTACTGGATATGCTGGACACTTTGGTGTCCTGTGATTGCTGTTGAAGCTCAGTCCTGTACTATCCCAAAGAGCTGTTCCTCCTGAGTTGATGCCTTTGCGTTCCCGGTTCAAGCACTGCCACTGTGGGCTGTAGGGGCTTTCTCTTGGAGTCTAAAGCATTCTTCACATACCTGTATATATATACGTGTTCAACATGTTCATAACTATTCCTCAAAGCGCTCCATTGCTGGGCTGTGAGGGGCATCCAACCATGTCCTTTTACACAACTGTACTCTCCCGCCTACCCTGAGATATTTCTCTGAGCTGCTGTTGCCTCAAATGTAAAAACTTCTCACCTGCCGGTGAATGCCTTTTTCAGGTACTGTCTCACTCATGCAAATGTTTTCCCTTTTTACCCTGTGACCTGTTTTGAGTCTGAAAGTAATTGGGAGATATTGGGTAAATCACTGGAAATAAGAATTAAATACTAAAATTACTAACAACAACCATAACCACAACCACCAAGTTCGTCTGGCAACCTTTTTTCAGGACAACGAATGCCTACTGTATTATATTAACCTAGTCGATAAGGCCATTTAAGTGGTTGCAGGACCGAAAATATCAGCTCTAGACTTTTTAAAACTTGTACCACGGATTATGTGTGTGTGTGTGGGTATGTGTGTGTGTAAGTGTTAGTAATTCTATTCTCATTGGACTCATTTTATTCTGGGAAGGAGACAGCAATAGCACAGAAATAAATAATGAGACTCACCCTCTCTTCTTCCTCATCTCGACGTTTGTTTTTCCCTGACAGAATTTTGTGACAGGTATTTATGATGATTTAGATGATTTATGATGATTTAACTACAAGCATTGAAATATTCCTAGATTGAGGGTTTTATTTTGTTTCTGATTATTACCAGTCTTTTTCGTAACTTGGAATGATGCTAGAGCAGCAATGATAGCACCAGGCCCTACCAATCCTTTATAGCATTTATCAGGAAGAAGCTGGGATCCATATGGCAAAAACAAGGATTTTCCTACAATTATCATGTATAGCTATGCCCCTGAAATAAAGTCTATATTACGTAAAACGTAATTTTACAATCATAATAATTGTCTCATCCTGAGGGAAAAAAATAAAACAATTTTATTCCTGAATTACTATGTCCGCTATGTTGTAGTTTGTAGTTCAACTGAAATTTTTTACACGAAGTTTCCAAAATATTTTGGGAGTGTTGTAATCTTCAAGGGAAGAGCTAGAAGATTAAGGAGACTTTTGTATGATTTGTGGTTTACTTCTCAAGCATAGTACTTTATATCACTTGTTCTCTAGTAAATAAACAAGAGACTACATCTGAAAAAGCTTTTAAGGCAATTTCATGACAATTTCATGATTTTCACTGAATAAAACAAGAAGTTTGGCTTTTACATGCTAGAAATGATGTGTTCATTTGTGAACATATCCCATGGCTGCCTTTGACTGGAAGGTAAGTTATTTAAGGATCCAGAGTTACCTCCAGGAAAAGACATTCTAAAGCCCTGGTGTATTGTTTCTTTGGAAAAAAACACTTTTACTAATATTTAAAGTAGCATCTTAGGATTTATATAAAACATATTAAAATATATGGCTATTGAGCATCAATTGAATCAAACTCTTCTCTTCTGTCCTTGAAGAATTTTCCCCCTTAGCATAGTAGCTATCTTAAAGAATGTGACAAAAAAAAAATAGCATCCTTTCCTCACTGTAAGTCATATATTCCATTATTTCAACTTTTCATCCTTTTATCACATTCCAAAATTGAAATCTTTCTAGACCACAAGATTTTTCATTTCTCTCAGGAATTATTATAACTCAAAAGGATGCGAGAAAAATCTACATCTCAAAACTTATTTTGGAAGTTTACAAAATGAAAAAGTGAACAAATCTTGAACTTTTCATTCTCCTAGTAAGTTAAAAGTTAAATCCCCGAAAAAAATGATAATTTTCATGAAACATCTTTACCACTTTCATTCATGATTTTCATGTTTAAATGATTCATTTCAAGGTGAGAGAAAACACCTATATTGCCAGAAATATTATTTATTCAAACTGAAATAACTATTGAGGAAAGACAGCTGCATGAGTCCATTACCTGATCAAGAAGCTAGAGAACTCTGACGTATTTCTGACAGATAAACCAACATGTGATAGGTCTCTGGTAGAACTTATTCAGTTTCTCACTGAAATATCTATGAATAATATATGTATAAAATATATAATATAATATACAATATATATAACCCTGCAAGGTCTAACAATAAAACTAATGATAAATCTGTTGCTAAAGTAGGACGGGAATGACCATATAATACAAAACCTATTGTGTTGCACTGAGAACATTGTTTAGTGGTTTAGACTTATTGTGCTATATGAAACAGAACAAAAACCTGCCAACTTTAGGAAAGTTGCAAAATTCTTGTAATGTTATTCACTGTCTCAGAGATCAGAGTTTCTGCCAATCACAATTCCTAGCTATTATCCCTTTACAGCAAAGATATTGCCTTTTGAAGTAGACAGAAAATTCTTGGACCATTTGAAGAAACTCTCATTACAATTTGATGGAGGGAACATTTGGTGAGGTCTCCATACATAAAGCTCTAATGGTGGAGAAAAGAAAGTGCTTTGATAACTGACATGTTATATATTGTAAATTTTAGTCTATCTTTTACTTAAAATAAAAGTAAATAATGAGGAGTAGGAGCGTGCCGTATACCATCCAAGACAGGTGAAATTCTATGACTTGTAGGCACAGGAAATACACTAGAAAGTGTGAATCAACTAGTCATCTAGCTCTAGACATGAGAAGACATTTGCTTTTGTTCACTTTGTTTTGTTTATTTTGGACCTTCATTTTCTCAGCTCTTTCATGGAAATGACAGAGCCCAAGGAAAAACCCATGCCTGCTGCCTGTTAGCAAACACTGTGTCAGAAAATATTTCTCCTAATCAAAAGAAGACAATCATCATGGGGAAGAAATGCTTCCTTGCTGCATCATAAGGGAAGGTAAAACAATAAGAAGTACTTAAGGGAAAAAAAAAAGGAAACCAAAGAAAAGAAGCTGAAAATACACAGAAATCGAATTTTACAAATAGCAATACATTGAGAGGAAAAGGGAACCAGTAGGGGTGTGTGTGTTGGGGGGGAACGACCCCACTTACATTCAAATTGATATCATGATAGAATTAAATAAATAATTTGGGGAAATTATATTAGTCATGAGTCAGCAAAAAACAAACTGAAATTCGCCAAGAATGTAGGTGGGTGCCAAAAACGAAGATGTAGAAATGTTAACGGTGAATGCATACACATTGGAGTTAAATAACAGAGCTTCAACAAGTGTAGCCTAAGAAAAGTAGAAAAGAATAGTTGAAAGAAACAAATGTCATGTGTCCAGAGCTGTCCTAATAACTTCACACAAACCAAAACTCTGTGAGGGAGTTACTGATGTCATTATATTTACTTTACAAATAAAAGCACTAAATGAATCCAAAGAGGTTAAATAACGCAAAACTACTTAGTAGAGTCAAGATTTTAACCCAGTTTCAAGCATCACCCTTCTTCAAGAACATTCTGTTGGTAAAATGTATTTTCCTATTTAAAAATCTTGCAGATGGGGGCCAGCTCTGTGGCTGAGTGCTTGGGTTCGAGCGCTCCAGTTCGGCAGCTCAGGGTGTCACTGGTTAGAATCCTGGCCACGGACATGGCACCGCTCATCGGGCCATGCTGAGGCGGCGTCCCACATGCCACAACTAGAAGGACCCACAACTAAAAAATATACAACTATGTACCGGGGGGCTTTGGGGAGGAAAAGGAAAAATAAAATTAGAAAAAACATTAAAAATAAAAAAATCTTGCAGATGAATACAGAATAGGATAGTTATAGTAAAGACCTGAAAAGTACAC
This sequence comes from Equus caballus, assembly GCF_041296265.1. Classification (NCBI taxonomy): domain Eukaryota; kingdom Metazoa; phylum Chordata; class Mammalia; order Perissodactyla; family Equidae; genus Equus; species Equus caballus. The sequence goes on along the minus strand of NC_091685.1, from coordinate 102,838,171 downwards.
TATAAAATCAGTGAAAAATATGAAAATTCTCTTAAGGTTTCTGAGGTTTTCATTTTCCATGTATTATTTTTACCTAGGAGCACATGCCTGTGCACACACACTTATGTATATATATGTATATGTGTGGGAAGTGTGCATATATATATTTGCATGTGTGTCTGTATGTGTGAGAGTGAGAGAGGGAGGGAGAGATGATATATACAGAACAACAGGCCTTCTTTCCACTCATAGAATGGAGACTGAAAAACAAGAAGGAAAATGTACCTTACCTCGTGGTGAGAAGGTGGATATCTCCTCTCTTATAAAAGCTAATGACAATAAATCACTGATACTATTTATAAAAACTGAATCATTCATGAAACTAGTGAGTCACATTCCTTATAAAATAGAATTCTCTTTAAATACATGTTTTCTGCTAGAGATTTTGGGATCATTATAGAGTGATTGCAACTTTTATCTTTCTATTTTAAAATGTTTTAGATATTTGGGAGCAAATACCTTTACATAGAAAAAAATTGTAGGTTGACAGAGTTTGTGCACCTGTGAATTATTGTTGAAGGACAGTATTCAACAATAACAATAGCTGACCTGAAAGAGTGATGCTCTGATATCAGAGCGGGTTTGGGTTCAAATCTTAACCTAGACATCCTTGGTGTGATGTTGGTTATGGAGTTTAATATATTTGGGCCTCAGTTTCCTCTTCTGTAAGAAAGTGTGATATTGACTCACCAATGTAATAGTTGTAAAGATTACACACGCAAATTTTTACATTTATTGAAGATACTCTTTAGTGTTGCATCAGGCATAAATCCAACAAATGCATCTTGTGTGCCACACACTATCTGAAGTGATTTAGGAATGTTAAGTACTTATAATGATCTTATGAATTAGTTTCTATTGTTATTACTTTACAGATCAGAAAATTGAGGGAGAGAGCAGTTAAGGAACTTGTCCAAGGTCACTTACTTAGTTAGACTCAAATCTGAATTTGTGCTGTTAATCACTTCCTTACCCAACATTCCCTGTTTCCTAAAGGGGCACTAAGTGAGATTTTGCATAACTCTAAGGCACAAGGAGGATGCTTCCGTGTCTTGTTCAGCCTAGTTGACTGAGAATCAGGTGGGAAACAGGATGTCACACCAGAGGACTAGTGTGAACAAGGAGGAAGACTGATGAATTAATGATTAAGAAAGCTTCCCTCACAACACCCTCATGCCAGTTTGTGGAGAACATTAATTTGACTAAAAAAAAAACCCTAAATTGAATTGACGAAATTTGGCATGAATTGACTGTAACTTCACATTTCACTTCAGAGCCTGAGATTAGTATTTACCTGCTACTACTTTTGTTATCAGACCGTCAGAAATGTTTGTGACTTCTGTTAGGAGATTCAGTAGAGATGGAAAAATATAGAGGATAATACGATCCTTTTGATAACACTTAGTCCTATTATATTGTTTTGCCTTAATTCTGTATGATAATATTAAGAATTGGAGATATACTTTCTCTAATTTTGTCTTTTTGTAGGAATTAACACTATATAAGTGAAAAAAAATCTGGCATGTCTTTTAGCTTTTCTGGTGAATGAATCCCTTTCTGTAATGCTCCACTTAAGCCATTTTTGAATTTTATACAGTCATATGATATTCTCTCTGCCCAGAACTCGCTTCATTCCTCTCTGTCACTCTGTAAATGTTTCTCTGACTTTTCCTTCACAGCAACACCTTCCCTTTTTTAGATGCCATCAGTCAGTATTCTGACCAGTCGCACCAAGTGAAGTTGACTATCTAGACATTTTGTGAAAGGTAATTTTATGTTGGCCAGAGATGAGAATGATTAAAAGTAAGCTGCTTGAGGGCAGGGACCTTATCTGTCTTGTTTACTGTTGTATCTTACTGTCTGGAAAATGCCTGGCTCATAGTATATGATCAATACATTTTGTTTGATTGATTTAAACTCTGTGAGGCTCTCCTGTGCATTAAGCATTGTGCTTAATTGTGCATTGGAATCCACAATATGGTTGGACAAGAAAAACTTTCAGTAATGAAATATTTGATGAGCTTCTTAACTGCAGTGGAATCTTCAGGAACATTGAAAGACATTCCCATCAGTATCCCTCAATACAGAGCCCTCTGATCTCAGAGAAGAGAAATTGATCCGGGCCAACAATTACGATTCCAAAACACAGACATAAGTTTGATGGGAGGCAGGTTAGGAGAGAGAAATAACAGTTTGTTAGAAGAAATTTGCCACAAGTGGAGCCATCTAGCAGGGTGTATTAGACTGTGTAGCGTGGCCTAAATTTCAGATGGTGGTAATACGTATGAGAGGAGACAGGATCTAAGTGTCCCTGACTCCACCTACGCACCACATGCCGCTTCCCCTCCTCCCTGCACCCACTATTAACCAGCACCTTCACAAGTGCCTGTGTGCCTGAGTAAAAGGGAACTGAATTTTAATATCAAAACCTGACTCACTAGGAACCTAAAACCCTGCTGTGGAGAATCTCCCTAAAAGAGAGAATAGGTAAGAATTATCTTTCTGCTGGCCAGGGTAGTAAAGAAAAAGAGCAACATATTTAAGAAGCCGAGAGAAGGTCGTCAATTGTGCAGGTAGCAGCCTGAGAACAGATGGAATTCAACAGTCCAGTGAAAGCTGTTCACAGATGCACACACACACACACCCACAAATACACAAAATAACAGAGAAACAGTCATCAAAGAAGCCAGAAAAGCAGATCCAAAGCAGAGGGATGGTAGAGATGTGAGCAGCAATCATGATTGTATGAGGGATACCCCCAACCGTATCCATTGACCTCAATACCCTTATTGTCTGATGGCCTCTTAGAGGGACTTACCAGAAAATAAGAAGCTTAGAGAATTTGGAAGTACTGATAGTCAAATAGGTAAAGATTCAGAAGGTGTCAAGTTAAGATATTGGTTACATGTGACCTAATATGGTACGCTGGTGAGTATCGTGGTACATCAGTCCCTATTGATAATGCCAGGGGACATAGTGTGTTATTTGTTTCTCAAGCTCAGAGGTATTTGTTGTTGTTGTTGTTGTTTTTAGCTGTCAAAATGTTTAATTGAACTGTGGTGGTAGATGAAGCGGAAATTCATAATCAATATTGATTAATTGGCAATAATACATTCGGAATTATCTACTTATAGAAAATAACAAAGTTACACCTGTCACAAAAATGAACACGGCATTGGCAGAATGGTAAAATAAGATCTTACAAAGCAGAAATGAAAGATAACAACTTGACCATCTGACTCAGGCTTGCTTTTCCCCCATCTGGGGCTTCTCTCGCTCTGGACCAGCAGCTGCTTTTACTGAAATATAATGTGAGGCAAAGAATTTAAAAATTTGAGTTAAAATTAAAGGAGAACTAAAATATAAATATTCACCAGTAATAGTCGTAGAATATTTTAAAATTTAAACTATAGAGAAAATCTGGATAAATAAGCTATTTATATGCTTGTGTTTGCATGTGTGTGTTCATGAGTTTGTGTACATTTACATCCTTTCAATTAGTCTTTACTGGCCGTGTATTATTTGTCAGGCACTGATCTTGGTGCTGGGGATATATCAGTGAATGAAAATACCTATCCTCCTGGAGCTCACATATAGCTTAGAGCGGATATAAGCTCAATACATGCAATAAATAAGTAGGTTGCATATTATCTTAGAAACGAACAAGTACTATGGAATATAAAATGGAGCAGCATAAATAAAGTTCTAAGTGTAAGGCAAGTAGTAGTGAGGTTGCAATTTTTAAATAGGGGAGACTGAGGCCTCATTGAGCTGGTGACATTTGAAGAATTATTTCAAGAAGGTAAGGGATAGATGAGAAAAGTGTTCCAAGCAAAAGAAAAGACCAGTTCAAAGGCAATGAAGTGATTGAGTATTTGCTTGATGATTTGGAGGAAGGGCCAATGTATCATAACTGAGTGAGCACGGGAGAGGGTACTATGAGCCAAGACATATGGTGAAGGGGTATAGGGGTTGTAACCTATCACTCTAGGAAAATGTTTGAAAGCACAGGATTATGGGTGATATGAAGAACAGGAATTCTCCCTACAATGTTCAGACTTTGCTTTAATACTTTTAGTTAGAGGGCATTCTCTATTATGTTAAGGAGCTTTTTGATTTATTGGTTACTAAGAATGTCTCTCTCACCAGCCTAAATATCTCCTCGTAACTTCTAACACCTGATGTAGTTCTCCAATATCAAAAATACACATCAGAAATACTCATCTTTTTCCTATGCCAGCTCTTCATATGCATGATAACGTTTATCATGATTCCTTCTCTAAGTGTGCTCCTTTCCAACCACCTCATCTTCACTTCATCCAAATATTCTACATGTGGCAAGTTTTCTGACCTTCACTGGGAAAAATTACCTCCTCTGGAGAGTTAATGTTTTGCTTAAATGGGGACTCTTCTCTTTACTTAAACGGGGAATTTGAGTTCCTTACCCCAAAGGTTTAAATATTGTAATAGTGATGGGGAATAAAATGTGACTTAGCCCTCTTTTTCTGGAAACCACATGTTTATTAGAGTTTTTAACCACAACATACGTTGTGGCTGAGCTCCTGTGGACATATAAATTACTAATTAGGCAGATTTCTCCAACAGTAACCTATATTCCCAATTTTTTGAGGCGCAGAACAGGACTTTTTATTCATACTAAGTATATTTTCCTTTCTACTTAGCACAATATAGTATATTTATTATTGTTTGTGGGATTCAATATATTTTTGTTGTTAACAAGTTTATATACCTTCTTATGTATCTTCAGCCTAGCCATTGATCACAAATAGATCATAGTTAGTGAAAGGTACTTGCAACTTATTATTAGGACAATCACTCCAGACTAACATAAATACATTAATTATCAAACTATAAGGTCATATTTTCCAATCACTTATAAGTTCGTATTATAATATATTAATCATTCAGTCCTCTCCCTCGTCTAAAATATTACAAGCAATTTTGCCAAATTTCACATTGAAATAAAATACATTGTTTCATTGGGTCAAATTAGTAATCTTATTTTGAAAAATAGAGTGGGTTAGTTTTTCTGTGTTGGTTTCTAGTGATGAATTTGGTGGGAGGGGGAGTCTTGCAAACTCTTTTGTGTACCAATTTTCTTGAGATTTAGTTCATATGTCATACAATTCACCAATTTAAAGTGCACAAATTGATGATTTTTAGCGTATTCACAGAGTTGTGCAACCATCACCACAATGAATTGCATAATAGTTTTATCACTTCAAAAGGAAATTTCGTTTCCACTAGCAATCACTCCCTATTCATCCCCAATCCCCCGCCACAGGGAACCAGTAATCTACTTTATGTCTCTGTTGATTTGCCTCTTCTAGGCATTTTATAGAAATGGAATCCTACAATATAAGGTCTTTTGTGACTGGCTTTGTTCTCTTAACATGCTACTTTCCAGGTCCATCCATGTTGTAGCATGCATCCGTACTTCGTTCCTTTTTATTGCTGAATAACATTCCATTGAACACATATATCATATTTTGTTTATCCATTCATCAGTTGGTGGATATTGGGTTATTTCCAACTTTTGGCTGCTATGAGTAATGCTGCTAGGATCATTTATGAATGAGTTTAAATTATTTAGACATAAGTTTTTGTTTCCCTTGTGTGTATAGGTAAGATTGGAATGTGTATGGTGACTATGTTTATTTCGCGTGTGTGGAATTGTCAAACTGTTTTCCAAAGTGGCTGCATCATGTTACATTCCCACCAGCAGGGGGTGAGGGTTCAAATTTTTCTGCATTGTTACCATTACTTGTGTTTTAAATTAGAGCCATCCTAGAAGACCTGAAGTGGTATCTCATTGTGGTTTTGGTTTGCGTTTCTGTGATGGCTGATGATGTTGAGCATCTTTTCATGTGCTTATTTGGCCATTTATATATTTTCTTTGCAGAAATATCTATTCAAATGCTTGCTTAATTTTTAAATGTGTTATTTATTGACAGTCTGATTCTCTCAGAGTGACACTCCTCCTTTAGAATCAGAGTGCCGGGTGAGGGTAGTAGTCCCTGTTCATTGCACCTTACCTTTCTTTGTGCTGAATCTCTGCCCAAGGGGTGAACTAGGGTGAGAGTAATAGGGACTCAGTATTCCTGGCTTGTCACATCTGGAATAGAGACTCTGCCAGAAGTGTGGGGGCTGTGTGGAGGAAGGGAGTCCTCAAAATGTTGGCTGCATTTGCTTGAAATTTAGCCTCAGCAACACCGCGGTGAATGCAATAAGAAATGCTGGTTGTATTGGGGAGGCACCTGTAGTCCTTGCCTGGAGCAGGGGAGTGAGCCTTGTCATCCTGAATGAGTGAAGCTGAGTAGGGCGAAGGGAACAGGTCTTGACTCAAGTGTCACAGAATCTCTCTTTTCTTACTGAGATTTAGAAGATTTTCTTGAATAAACGTTTATTCATTAGCCAAACGCCCTTATAATATTTTCTAGAAACTTTAAATGGTTGTTTTTAAAATAATTTTCACCAGTTTCGGTTGTCTTGCTGGGGAACGTCTCTGCAGAACCCCTCATCCCATTATTCCAAAAGAGAATCTTTCCACCACATTCTAGCTTATGGGAAAGGGGAAAGAACTCTCACCAACTCTCTCCTCAAAATATGTAATCCGTTGGAGAATTTTTTGAAGGTTGATAGTTTTACTAGTAGCTTATGAGCATCATGCTTTGAAAAATCAGGAAGACATTTGGTTGTCTCTGACTATTGGTATATCTATTTTCCATGTGTTTCAGAAATTGTTGAATGCCTCAGGAAGGAGCATTTCAGTATAAATCGGGGTTTCTTTTGAAATCATGGCAATCTTTGATAAAATTGCAACTAGTTTTGTTTATTCAGCAGGATCACTGAAAATGCGAGCTCTACAGAAGTCTTACTATAGTATATTCAAGATAATCTTTTATGCCCTTTCACTTCCGAGTCTTTGTAGCATCTGAATAATAATAAAAACTATGGTTGGTTCTATTCATGGTATAGTAGAAAATATTGAACTGTGAGCAATTGTAGCTGTAAGTTATTGTGTTATGAGACATTTTTGATCATGTATTGGTTTAATAAACACTCGTTACCACTTCTAAAGTGATTGAAACATTTGGTCTTAGCTTCATAATGCACTTGATGTTTAAGTCTATCCCACTGAACTTGACACTCTAGCACAAATCCCTTCTTAAGTGAACAGGGATAAAGGTAATTTTTCCAGATTCACACACAGTAAATAATTGTACACAATGGATGTATCATCGTTTCTGTTTCTTGTTTGTTTTTCTTTACTCAGGGTAGGAATGCTGAATTTTTAATGGGATGGATACATTCGTATTTTGAATGACAAGAGAAGATCGATTGAGAAAAATTTGATTTGATTTTTATTTACTGTTGCAAGATTAAACTTTCAAGAGGTTATCTTGAGCACTTCTGTGTTTATTTTAATACATCAATTTATAATTTAGGTGGAAATAACTGTCCTTAATTCTCTTCTCTTTGGCATTAATTATCAATTTTTTGCAATGCGTGTGTATATATTTCATAGTATGTTGATACTTTTGTGTATTCTAAAGTGATAGCTCATTTTGAACTGAAAAAAAATGTATTGGAGGGCTAGCCCCAGCGGCCTAGTGGTTAAGTTCAGTGCATCCTGCTTTGATGGCCTGAGTTCGGTTCTTGGGCATGAACTGACGCTGCTCATCTATCAGTGGCCATGCTGTGGCAGCAGCTCACATACAAAACAGCGGAAGACTGGCAACAAATGTTAGGTCAGGGCAAATCTTCCTCAGTAAAAAGAGGAAGATTGGCAACAGTTAGCTCAGGGAGAATCTTCCTCAGGAAAAAAAAAACAAAAACAAAAACAAGAAAAACCTAAAACTTACTGGACTACTTTTAGTTATTTTAAAGAGAAAGTTCATCAAATTCATTTAAAGAGGTTGGAAATTTTACTTATGGTGTTCTATGTTTTAGGTAAATAGATAACCAGCCTGTGTCCCTTTTTTTCCATTATTTCCATGGATAGAGACAAATACCAGATGTCTAAAACGAAGGCAAGGTTTATTCACAGTACAATTATTCTGGAGAAAGCTAACATAATTTTAAAAATTGAAAGCTTCGAGTCAGTTTCTTCCACTAAGCAGTGATCCCAAAAAATGAAATCTGAAGTGTTGGACCAAACGTTTGTGACTAATACTGAGCTAATGTGGGATTTTTTTATAAATCTTTAATAGCTATCGAATGGAATTGTTAACCTTAAAAACGGTGAACTTCCTTTAATGAAAAAGTACTAAATAAAGTAAGTTGGATTTCTGCATTTGATGAGAATTGTAGGAAATGTTCTTTTAAGTCTCTTTATTTAAGATATCATGAACAGTAATTTATATTACCCAAATCTAAATGTTACCACAATTTAACTAATTGAAAACAAAACTGATTATCAAACTTAAACATGATTTTTAACAATGTGTGAAAATGTGTGATTAGTGCCCTGTTTATGTTATTTCTTCCAGTTATTATAACAACTGAATAAACTAAGTTTCAAAAGATTTTAGAATTTGCCTAATGAAGTTAGGTACAAAGTTTGGATCTGAATCCAGGATTGTCTGAATCGAAAAACTGAACACAATTTCTGTTGTTTTACCTTGATTAAATTTGAGGGAAGCTTATGAAAATTCAGGTATAAAAGTAAAAACCTTAAAAAAAAAGGAAGCCAAGAAATGTGGGGACTGAGGAGAGTTAAGAGTAAACATGAGGTCAGTTTGCCCTTAAGTGATAGATCCAATGTCATAAAAAAGTAGGAGTTTGGGTCAATTCCAGAATCCTTGAAGCTTAGCTTCCTCTTCTGTAAAAAAGAGATCACATTTGTCATGGATTACACACCATATTTCTGTTTTCAGATCAATGAAATAATTTATGTGTTATGTACATGTAAGGAAGTACAGCTGTTATCACTGAGAACCCAGGAGTGAAAGACCAGGCGTTTGTCCTCAAAAGATATTGAAATGCATTTGCCCTTTTGTCAGTGGTAAGAAAATGTCAAACTATTTAGTCTTTTCTCTCCTTTTGTACTTCTGCCCTCCTTTAGAAATAAATTTTTATATACAGGGTGATGGTAAAGTCACCGTGATGTCTGCAGTAGAGGAAGAAAATAAGATACTGAGATGAAATGCAATTAAGTTCTAAGGAAAGAAAAAAAAGAACACGATAACAATGCTTTTAAAGTCTTGTACTTTACTACGTGTTCACAGCATGCTATTTAAATGTCAAATATGGTATCCTGAAAATGTAGAACAGACGCAGTAGTGCTGATCAATAATGATTTGAGAGCAGAGAGTCAATACAGTAGTATAATAAACCAATTATATAGTAAAATAAAGCCATGTATGAACATTTTCATGAGTAAAATGTGTACTGAAGATGCACTATGGGATGAATGATGTTTAATAATACCTTGAAACCAAGAAGAGAGCTGACTATTGCTTTGTAGTTGATTAATAAAATGGTTATGTAGGAGATACAGTCAGGAAGAAATTTATTATTGCAACTAGCAACAGATATTTCAATTTTGAAAATTATCTATTTCACAAATTTTTGCTTTTCATGCTAAGAAGGAAACAAAAGCAGACATATCTACATATCTTCATTTTGAGACAAGTGAGGTGATTAGAATTTATCTGACTTAATAAAGGTCATCAACACTGCGGGCGAGCATGAGTAAGAACGCGGCTCTCGCATTACAGTCAAGGTCATGTCATCTCTCACTCCAAAGGAACGGTAGGCAAAATGTGTGCCACAATCATAATGCTCTTTCAATGAGGACTTTCTTACTTTGGCACAGGAATCTAACATGATGGCTGAAGCACAGGGTCTGGAGTCAGAATACATTTGAATTCTTCTGTAAGTTACATACTTGAGAATCTCAGCCAAGATTTTTGTGTGTGTGTTTGTTTTTCCTCTGCCACATCTAAGAAGTTTGTAGATACCTTTATTTTTAATTATGTGTGTAAAAAGCTTGGCAAAATACCAGTATATATTAAATTTTCAAAAAAGAACAAATTATTTCTACTCTTAGTTTTATTTACATTTTTTCAACATCCCTGTAATGATGATTTTCTTTAAACTGTGTCTAATTTGTCAATATTCTTTAATAGGTACTTAAAAATGTCTGTTGAATGAATGAATGCGTGGACAGGTAGATGGACTTCCTTTAAAACATAAGTAGAAAAGATGTGTGACATTACATATGTAAAATTTAAATTTCCATTTTTTTTTCAGAGCTTTTGTCTCTAGTGCAGAGCTCCAGAAATGTATGATCTTTTTGCTCCGATCTTTCTTTCCTATACAGAGCCCCAGAACAGTTTAGGGATTGATAAGGTTGAAATTCTACAAATAGGAGGACTTCTCCATGGGATGAAATTGCTCAATATTTGTCCCTTTATATACACATGATTTTGAATCTGTATTAGCCTTCCTTTTTAAATTCAGTTTTCTATTATTTCAAAGATATGTTATTGTTTGTATATTCTGCAGCACTTTTTCCAAGCAATAAAAAAAGATTTAATTTTTGTTATATAAACAGTGTATGTGGAAGAGAAAGCAACACATGTAAGTTCATTAAACCCATTGCTCCTCCTCCCAAATTAGCCACTAAATGAAAGAGATTAATAAAATAAAACTGAAATCACTTATAATCTTTATATATATATATATATTTCAGCAGTGAAATTTGTTGTAATTCACCAACTTCCTCATGGCATTTTCTTTTTGCATCTTATAACCTAAGCTGATGTTCATTTGGATAAATTTAGAAAGTGAATGCCTCGTTTTATGCGAGAGAGGTGTAAGATTAAGTAGAGTAGAAACCTCGCTAATTATCACTTCTCTGATCTACACACCTGATACTTCTTGCAAGAAGATTTTAGTGAATATTAAAAAGAGACGATATATATCAAAGCATTATTTTTATATTGTCACAAGTAGAAATTTGAAAATATATCTGTGCATTTAGCATTTTAGTTAATATTTTCGGTATATATATTATACAATGTTACTGATTAAATAGAGTATCAGTAAATTAATTGCCAGGAAATATGTTATTTGATCTCACTCTATTCTTCCTCCTCCTCTTCATCACAAATATGTTTTCTTATTTATTCTCAAAACTTTCTGTAGGGCTTTCTAGGTGACCGTCTCCTAGGATGATGTCCAACCATAATCCCCAAGAAATTTGGCATGAGGGTTGCTTCAAGGCCGCTCTGCCTTTGGTTTTTTCTGTGGAAACAAAGTGTTTAAACAGAAAAAAATACAGTGAAGTCATTGACATTTATGTAACAGTGGAAAAGGATATAGATCTTAACAGCTCAAAGCTTTACTTTGTCTTCCATTACGAGCAATTTTGTATAATTTGCCTAGATAACTACCTCAGCAATTTTTAAAAATATAATTTTTATTGTAAAGTACAGCACATGTAGAGAAAATCAATGAAAGCATCAATTACATCTCAATGAGTTAGTACAAAGCGAAAATAGAGGCCAAGTTTGGCTTCTTGGATGTGGCCACACACTTAGAAGGGTCATATACTTTGTTTAACGCTATATTGTCAATCTTCAAATTCCTAATAGTGTTTAAACAAGAGGCTCGATATTTTCATTTTGCACTGGGTCCTACCAGTTAAGTAGCCAGTCCTGTATACAGGTGAATAAATAAAACACGGCCAACAACTCAGAAGCCTCCTTTGTGTTTCCGTTACTATCAACGTCATAATATTTTCTACTTTCCATTGTGATTTCTTTTTGACCTAGTGTTGTTTAGAAGTTTATATTCAAATGCTTGAATATTTCTAGTTGTTTTATTTTTGCTTTCTAGTCAATTACACAAATGTACAATTTGAGTTGTTGTTTTACGTTCATTGAGACTTCCTTTTTGTGCAAACGTATGATCAATTTATAGTTTTTTAGTGCATACTTGTAAAGAATGTATAATCTATAGTCGTTAGATGCTGTCTTCTGCACATATCAGTGTAGTCAAATTTGCTAAGCATGAATTCAAAGTTTCCTATGCTTTCTTATTTTTAGTCTTCTATCAGTTCCTGAGATGGCTGTGTTAAAATCTACCACTATAATTATGACTTTTTCCATTTTCATTTTTAGTTACGGCAATATTGCTTTATATTTTTTTGTAAATATATTGTTAGGTAACAGATGTACAATCAATATATCTTCAAAATGAATAGAATGTTTTGCGTTATACTTTATCACTCTTTAGAAATGTCTGTTTTAAAAGTAACATTATGTAACATTAATAGAACTGTATGTTTTCTTTTGGTTAGTGTTTGAAGCCATTCCATTTCTTGCTTTTACAGGGAAACTGTTTTCCTAAATTTTTATATGAATCTTGCAAGCATAATATAATTTGATTTTGTTTTTATCTACTCGAACCATCTTTATTTTATAATTGAATTGAAAAGTCCTTTTACCTTTGATGTTGTTATGCTTTTGATCCCTAAGTCTACTGTCTTACTATTTGCCTTCTAATTCTTCTCCATATTCTGTTATTTTTCTCTCTCCTTTCTCACATTATTTTTAATGATTGAGTTATTTTCCCCTTCTCTTAGCCTGATAGTTAAACCCTCTTTCACTTAGCTTTAGTGATTGGTCTAGTGAGAAAAACAGGAACCCTTAACCATCAACATGTTAATTTACTGTCACTTTACCCCTTTCATATAATGCAAGGGTTTATAAGTCCACCCCTTACTTATAGACTCATGTTAACATGTATATTTCTAGCTTATAAAATATCATTGTTAACAAATGTCTGTCCATATATTTACCCTTCTCTTTCGTCTTTCTCCTTTCAGTCTTAGAACGTTTGCTTGGGAATATTTCCTTTGCCTAAAGTCATTGGTGGGACATTTTCTCAGATACCGTTTATCTGAATATATCCTTATTCCATCAATTGTTGAGGCATATTTAAGGAGGGATAGAATTCTAACTTAACAGTCATGTTTTCTTAAACTTTGAAGATATACTGCCTTTGATTTTTGATGTCCACTGTTGAAGTTGAAGCCGGCTAGGAGTCTAGTTGTTGCTCCTTTGAATGCAGTCTGTCCGTTTTCCTGGCTGATTTTTCAGCTATCTGCTTTATCTGTGGTTTTCAGCTATTTTACCTTGATATACTGAGGAGTAGCTACCTGTTTCATTTTTTGCTTGAAAGTCAATGAGAATATTGAATATTCCCCAATTTCTCATACTAATATTACTTTTAAATTTTGTACAAAATAAATGAAGACATACACGCCATTATTATTCAAAAATAATAAAGCATAAAGTAAATAGTTAAAAGTCTAACATTTTAGTCTCCTTTTCAAATCACTCTCCTTCATGGAAATAATCACGGTTAACAATTTGATATTTTCATGCCCAGGATGTTTTCTGTTGCTTCATGTGTGTATGTGCTTGTGTGTGCGCACGTGTGTGTGTGTGTTTGTATTACTGAGGTGTTGGGGAGATTTATATGTGATGCATCTCAGTTCTATTCCCATTTTTAATGTTTTGTGTATTTTCTTAAACTGACATTTTCATTTTACTTTTTGAAGTCTTGTAATAGATAAAAGGTTTAAATAGTTAATTCAACTAAATACATTGATTTATTTCCAATTATGGATCTTGGTATGATGTTTTTCTTAAAAAAAAGTCCTGACATTAAGATTATAAAATTATTGCCTGTAATTTTTTAAAAATTTTATATGATATGATTTTTGTTTTACTTTCTTTTTTCCTGCTTTTTCTCCCCAAATCCCCCCAGTACATAGTTGTATATTTCAGCTGTGGGCCCTTCTAGTTGTGGCATGTGAGATATCGCCTCACCGTGGCCTGATGAGCAGTGTCATGTCTGTGCCCAGGATCCGAACCAGCGAAACCCTGGGCCTCTGAAGCGGACCACATGAACTTAACCACTCCATCACGGGGCCAGGCCCTTGTACTTTTATAAAAGAAAAATATTGGAACTTACTTCTGTGCACTTTATGAGTATAAGTTTGTTTCCCCAAGTTAAATAGACTATTCATTTATTGAATAGGATAGACTGCTTTCCAGTAATCTAAAATATCCCCTAAAATTAAATAAGATCTTAAAAGCTAAACATTGTACATTATACCCACTTCTGGGTATTTATCTGAAGAAGACAAAAACACTAATTTGAAAACATATCTGCACCCCTATGTTCGTTGCAGCATCATTCAGAGTAACCAAGACGTGGATACAACCTAAGTGTCCATCAATGGATGAATAGATGAAGAAAGTATTGTATATATAGATATGATGGAATATTATTTAGGCATAGAAAGCAATGGGATCTTGCAATTTGTGACAACATGGATGGACCTTGAGGGCATTATGCCAAGTGAAATAAGTCAGACAGAGAAAAACAAATACTGCATAATCTTTCTTATATGTGAAATCTAAAAAATATATTAATAAATAAAAAATAAAAACACTAAGGTCACAGATACAGACTGGTGATTGCCATGTCATCCTAGTTACCCATCTTATTTTATGCGGACTTTAGTAATATATTTGCCCGTAGAAACCTGTATAAAAAATATTACAAAAGTGAACTATCTATACTATCTTCTAGTCTTCGAAAATAAACATAGATTAACCTTAGAATATTTTCAAATGTTGAGGATATGAAGATTTGCCTAGGAGAGTGCTTTTCTGTTACTGGTTGTTAATGTCTTTAAGGTCTTTCAGTAGTATTAATCTGTTGCTTGGTGTGTGACAGCTTCCGTATAGTTGATGCTCAGGATACCCCATGTGCTCTTTACCACATAGCAATCCAAATTTGTGGACTTCCAGAATACTGAAAGTATCTTCACAAGGATGTTTAAACAGTAGAGAACAGAGATATATCAAGTTATCACATTCTCTTCATTATCTCTTGTTTTGATAATAGTGATGATAGAAGCAGCTTTAAAATATTGTGGCATTTTATCCAGGGATACAAAAACTAAATATCCAAAATTTGTATGTTCTTTGGAAAATGACAAACAGGCTTGGTTTCATGTGTTAGGTAAAATGACGATATGTAAGGTGATTAAGTTTTGCCATAAATGTCATATTTAACATATTTAAAATATATTCAATACAACCTATGGATTTCACTGAACTTTAAGTGGCAAGTCAAGACAGCTAATAAAGAGTCATAGAACACTTTCATTCTATTATCACCGAAGTGCAATTCTTTTTAATACAAGGATTGTGGTTGTTGATATCATAGTTGAGTGCTGTAAATGGCCCTCTTCAGTTACTACATTATAATTAGAAAATAATCAAAAGCTAAGGAAACAGAAGGGTTTTAAGGACTAAGTGAATTAGGCTCCATAAATTTGGATCAATTTTAGTTGTCTGAGAAGTGACAGCAGCTGAGTGTGCCATGCAGTTATAAGAAATTAAACGTTTATTCTGTTGTTATTTCCTTGGGTTTTTTGGTTGTTGTTCTAAACAAGGCTTGTTGGAAAATGTTTATCCAGCAAGGAATTGAATAAACACTCCTCACACTTGATAAAGTAGCAATGGTTGAAAAATCAGTGGAAGAAAGGGTACACATTGTAATCATTCTAACACATGAAGATCATAGTCAAAATAGCTAAGCATCTGTTATAAGAGTATGTGACCACATATATGTGCCTTCATACATATACCTTGTAAACGGGAAATCTTGCATCTATATTACAATGTAAAAGATTAACAATTAATGAAAAATAAAGTGAACTTGCTCCAACCTAGCTTATTTCATTGTACCACAATTTTGATGTCAAACTACATTTTCTGCCTGTTTACATTTTGCAAGAGCAAGAAGACTCAGCTGGAAAATTGGCCCATAATCACAACCTATTAAGCTTTTACTGATATTGCAATAGAAGTAATAGGTTTCTAATGAGCTTACCCATTTTACATTATATAATTTATTAAATTTTTTCTTTCCCGTATTTCATATATTAACCAAAAACTTAGGTTTAATAATTTTCTTTACTGAACTTTTGAATCCTCAGAATTCAGTAATAGCACTATTTCAAGTTATCATTGAAAGTTTTCTTAAGTATAAGCAGTAACTTGGGTGTTATTGTAGGGCTACATGTGCTATGAAGGATTACTCATGTTGAAAATTCATAGCCCACCTGGGGCATGGTACCTGCCTTAAACCCACCTAGGGTAGGAAGAATATCAACTTTCATAGAAACAAAGGTAGCATTACTGTCTTCAGGCAAATAAATCTCAAATATTGCATGTTGCATGAATTTTCCCTTGAATTCACTCTTACTGTAATTAGTGGATAAATTATAAGACTGTAGGGGAGGAAGACATTTCCTCTACTCACTGTGGGTTCTTCTGGCTGGAGAACGAATTAAATTCACATGAGACAGAATAACATGAGAAAATTAAACAAAGCTTTATAACATGTATACATGGGAGAGGCTCAGGCAAGCTAAGCAACTCACCAAAATGACTGAAGCCCCCACCTTAAATATCATCTTCAGCTAAGGACAAAGGAGGATGTTGGGGGTGGAGGGGGAGTCGATCATGGGAGATTACCACACAAGTACAGTAAACAAATGCAGATTTAAGACCTCGCCTTTGGCACTGATTAAGAGTTTCTAGAGATAAGGTCATCCCCCCCCCCTTCTTCCTGGTACAGAGAGGGAGACACCTTTACACGTGGAGATTTCCTTTACAATGTAAATGTCTCCTAACAAAGGGCAAGCAAGTTCCACTCCTCAGAGCCTCCTTCCCATTTGCAGTTTATTAAAAGTAACCAGCCCCAAATAATCCTCATGTCAAAGAGACATATCTTGGGGTGGCCAATGCCAGTCCCCCACAAACTAAGAATCTCCATTGGGGCCTAAAAGCAAGGCAGTAAAGAGTGAAGAGGTGTTTGGACTCTGCTGGTAGAGAAACTAGCACGAGAGCCCTGGGGTTGGGGCTCCACCCAATGGAACACCTGAGGTGGATGTCTTTTTTTTTTCATCCTTTTGTAATTGTTCTATTTTGCTCCTTTCATTGGAAGAATGTAGTCTTGTTTAGAGAACGACAGTTAGCTGGTCAAATTTATCCTTAAGACATTTATCCATACTTAACCAGAAAGGTTTCAGAGGCTGCTATACCAGTCAGCTATTCTAAACTCTTTTACGTTAAATAGGAACATTTTAGCAATACTACTCTTAAGTCACGTCTCATTTATCTTCTTCCTTAAGAAGTGCATAGATTTGTTTTAAATAGTTTAAACACCTGTAATAAACTACAGTTTGCTAAGGGTAGAGGCACTCTGGTTAATGCTCAAAATGATGTGGCCAGAGGAAAAGCAAGCATTATCAAATATGAATGCAATCCTTACCAACACAAATTGAGCCGTTTTTTAAATAAAAAAGCTAGTCCAAAAAAAGGTCTCATTCTATAAAGATATATCATTTTCCAAATCACAGTGAAAGGAACTTGAGTAATTTACCAATTTTGTTTTCTGCTATGTACCTTAGCGATACTTCACTAAAAGCTGGTGTCTGATGCAACAGAATAACATTTGCAGAATGTAATATTGTAGTTACAGTACCGAAGTTTATTGTTATAGACATATTAAACTCTTTGAATAATAAATGGTTACATCCTAACTATTTCTATAGAACACTGATCCAATAACAAAAGTAAAGAACAGTAGCTGGAAATTTATCTCATTCAATGTTTACAGATAAAAGGGTCAACCATTCTTTCCATTATCTTCTGCAGATAAGTCCTTTTTTCATATTGAAATCTGATGACAATTAAATTCTGGCGTTTTCCCAAGCTACTATATGAAGAGGATGCTGAAGACCATCACTATAGAGCATATTGCAACCTAAGGATTCTTCCGTTTGCCTTAACTTTAATCAGTTACAAGAAAGCTCAGCTATGACCACATGGTTTCAATAGAGGAAACAGTCATTGTGCTCAATTCTGGCATACTTCCAAAATATACCCGACAATCCAGTTTTATGTCTGTCCAGGAGGCTGGGTGCCAAGGATTGGATATAAGCACAAGTACATAGACGTAGACAGAGTGAGGCCTGTGAAGCCCCAGCCACAACACCCTTCCAGACCCAAGGCTGAGGTGGATGTCTTGAAGATGAATAAGGCGAGGGTGGGAATGAAGGACCATGCAAAGCCAAGGAAACATGACCTTTTTCTACAATATATTTTATTCCAGTGGCTGTAACGTACCAAACTTAAAGAAACAGTTTAGGAAACTTTTGGTATTAGTTTATCCACGTCACTTAGGAAATAAATTATTGATCTTCCAGAATTTTAAGGAAGTTGTAACCTAAATAATAATGAGCATGCTCATAAATTAGTCTTCTTAGTTGCTTTTATAAATTTTTGTTTTCCTTAAAAGAAATAGCAGTCATGAGACTAGTTTTATGTGTGTTTTTAATTTTTATTTCTACTGTTTTTTATTTATGTGACAACCATATCTCCTGCTTTGGCAAACAGAGATGTCAAATGTTGCAAACAGTAAGTGGAAAATACATTGAACTTTTGCTGGAACTAGTAAATTAACCCATTTTCGTAGTAATGCTCCCTTGAAAACAATTTGTTTTTAATTGTCACCACAAACACTGAAGTAGCTCCTTTGTCTTTCTGGAAGACCTAAAAAAGATCCAGTAATTTTTCACATGTCTAAATGCAATAAGCTGCATGATATTACATCATTATATTATCTGCATCTTATATACCAAAATATAGATATTAAGACATAGATATTCAAATGAATTATGATCATACCAAAAATCAAAACTAGGGGACTTCAGAAAGACGACCATCATCAATTCTAATGTTCTATGTCGTTTACCCTCCGGTTACACACATATAAACAAGCATATATTCAATAAGAAAATAAATTACATTTTCTTTAATAAATTAAATTTAATTTAAAAATTTAATTAATTAATTTAGTCTAAAAATTAAATTAAAAATTACAGATAATGTTTGGGGGTAATCCACAATTTTCAAAATGCCATTCGAGGAAATTTTCAGTTCTTCCCTAAACAGAAAAATGTAACCTACTTAAATGAGCTGAATAAAAATTTCTAATAACTTGTTCATGTTATAGAATAAAAGAATTTGTGTTAGGTCCCAGAGTGTAAGAGTGAACCAATTTAGTGAGACTTCTGATTTTACATGCCACACTCTGATCCAGGTGCTAAAATGCTCTCGAGCAGAACTCGGTCAGGCAGTATACCTCTTCTATTCATTAGGCCTCTTACACCATTTCTTGGCGGCTGCCCTGCAACAGCATGAGTCATTAGCACAAGTCCAAAATTGTGTGAAGAGAGAGCTATGCTTTTGTCCTGTGGAAAGTCTTTTCAGTACAATCAAATTTGCTTCACGGTGTAATTTCACAGCTTGAGCAGTAGTCGCTGACAGCTCGCAGCACTGCTGTTATTCAAGGCTAAGCAGATGAGAGAGACGTAAACGACTAACAACATGCAGGAAGTTATGTCTTCAAAGTAGCAGCCTAATTGTGCATCTTCATTTAGTGAATGATTCAAAACAAATTAAACTTTCCTGACCACTGGAGGCAAAGCAAAAGCCAAGCGAATCGGTTCTATAAAATTCTTGTACGGAAATGTTCTTAATAAAATGTCACAGAAGGAAAGAATAGTGAGAATAATGCAAATGGGCTAGGATATGAAATCAAATAACCTCAGTAGTAAGCAAATCAATATAAATCTGAGCAATAATAAATACGGTTTGACTTTGCCTAAAATATGGCAAAAATGAAAGACTAAGATTTAGTGATGGGAAAGTATAGGAAAAGGATAACCGCATGTACTTTAGGTTAAGTATCAGTTTCCCAGTAAATGTTTTCTTTTTATTGACATAACATTGATTTTTAACATTAGATAGTTTTCAAGTGTACAACATTATAATTCAACATCTGTATATACTACAGTGTGCATACCACCAAATATGTAGTTTTCACTCATATCCATATAATTGATCCCTTTTACTCATTTTGCCCGCCCCCACTTCTCTTCTCCTCTGGTAACCACCAACCTGTTGTCTGCTTCTATGAGATTGTTTTGTTTTATTTTGTTTGTTCATTTGTTCTCTTTTGTTTTGCTTTTTATATTCCATATATGTGTGAAATCATATGGTATTTGTTTTTCTCCATCTTATTTCACTGAGCATAATACCCTCAAAGTCCATCCGAGTTATTGTAAATGGCAAGATTTCATATTTTTTATGGCTGAGTAGTATTCCATTGTGTATGTATATATGCGTACCCATATAACATATGTATATATATATGTGTGTATACATATATAGGTGATATAGATGTGTGTGTATATACAGTGTATATATATACATGTACTACATCTTCCTTATCAGTTCATTTATCAATGGACACTTACATTGTTTCCATACCTTGGCTATTGTATAATGTAATGAACAAAAGATAGGTCTGCTCCCAGCATCTGAATCTGTGAACCCCAGGCTGCCAAAGCAGAGCACGTGAACTTAACCACTATGCCACTAAGCCTGCCCCATATCTTTTTAAACTAGTGTTTTCATATTCTTTGGATAAATACATAGAAGTGGAATAGTTTGATCATATGGCAGTTCTATTTTTAATTTTTTGAGGAATCTCTATACTCTTTTCCATAGTGGCTGCATCAACTTACATTCCCACCAGCAGCCTGTGAGTGTTCCTTTTTCTCTACGTCTTCTCCAACACTTGTCATTTCCTGTCTTTTTAATAATAGCCATCCTAATGGGCATGAGGTGACATCTCAATATGGTTTTGATTTGCATTTTCCTAATAATTAGTGATGTTAAAAATCTTTTCACCTGCCTGTTGGCCATCTGTATATCTTCTTTGGAAAATCGTCTACTCAGGGTCACTTCCCATTTTTTAATCAGGTTGTTTCATTTTTGCTGTTGAGTTGTTTGAGTGCTCTATATATTTTGGATATTAACTCCTTATCAGATATACGATTTGAAAATATCTTCTCTGGTTTGTTAGATTGTCTTTTCATTTTGCCGATGGTTTCCTTCATTGTTCAGAAGTTTTGAATTTGATGTAGTACCATTTTTTTTATTTTGGCTTTTGTTTCCCTTGCCTAAGGAGACATATCTAAGAAAATATTGCTAAGACTGATGTCAAAGAGCATACTACCTATGTTTTCTTCTAGAAGTTTTATGATTTTAGGTCTTACATTTAAGTCTAATACATTTTGAGTTAATTTTTGTGTATGCTGTAAGATAGTGATCTAGTTTCATTCTTTTGCAGGTGGCTGTCCAGTTTTCTCAATACCACCTATTGAAGAGACTCCTTTCTCCTTTGCATGTTCTTGGCTCCTTTGTGATAAATTAGTTGTCCATAGATGTGTAGGCTTATTTCTGGGCTCTCAATTCTCTTCCATTGATCTGTGGGTCTGTTTTTCTGCCAGTATTATATTGTTTTATTACCATAACTTTATAATATTGTTGAAACCAGGGAGTGCGATACATCCAGGTAATATAGACCTTTTAACAACATTAGTTCTTCCAATCCATGAGCATGGAATATCTTTCCATTTCTTTGTGTCTTCTTCAATTTCTTTCAGTAATGTCTTGTAATTTTAAGTGTACAGGTCGTTCACCTTGGTTAAATTTATTTCTAGGTATTTTAATCTTTTTGTTTGACTGTAAATGAGATTTTCCTAATTTCTCTTTCTGATAGTTTGTTGTTAGTGTGTAGAAACGCAACAGATTTTTGTATATTGATTTTGTACCCTACAACTTTACGTTTGTTATGTGTGTATTTGTTTATTATTTCTAATAGTTTTTTGGTGGAGTTTTTAGGGGTTTTATATATAAAATCATGTCATCTGTAAATAGTGACAGCTTTACTTCTTCATTTTTAATTTGGATGCCTTTTATTTCTTTTTCTTGCCTAATTGCTCTGACTAGGACTCCCAGTACTGTGTTGAATAAAAGTGGCAACAGTGTGCATCTTTGTCTTGTTCATGATCTTAGAAGAAAATCTTTCTGTTTTTCACCATTGAGTATGATGTTAGCTGTGGGTTTCTCCTGCATGGCTTTTATTATGTTGATGTAATTTCTTTCTATACCCATTTTATCGAGTTTTTTAAAATCATAAATGGATGTGGAATCTTGCCAAATGCTTTTTATGCGTCTATTGAGATGATCATATGATTTTTATCCTTGAATTTTTAATGTGGTGTATCATGTTGATTGTGGATTCTGAATCATCTTTGCATCCCTGGAATAAATCCCACTTGATCATGGTGTATGACCCTTTTAATGTATTTTGTTTTCAGTTTGCTAATATTTTGTTAAGATTTTTTGCATGTATGTTCATCAGAGATATTAGCTTGTAATTTCTTTTTTGTGTTTGGCACTTGTCTGGTTTGGATATCAGGGTAATGTTGGCCTCTTAAAACGAATTAGGAAGTGTTCCATCGTCTTCAGTATTTTGGAAGAGTTTGAGAAGAATAGGTATTAATGTTTGGTAGAATTCACCAGTGGAGTCATCTAGTCCTGGACTTTTGTTTTTCGGGAAGATTTTGATTACTGTTTCAGTCTACTTACTAGTGATTATTCTATTTATATTTCCTATCTCTTGGTGGTTCATTCTTGGAATGTTGTGTGATTCTAAAAACTGATCCATTTCTTCTAGATTTGTCTAAGTTGTTGGAGTATAGCTGTTTGTAGTAGTCTGTTATGATCCTTCATATTTTTGTGATATCCATCGTAACATCTCTTTCTTTTCTGATTTTGTGTGAGTCTTCTCGTTTTTTGTAGTAAACCTAGCTAGAGTCTTGACAATTTTGTTTATTTTTTCAAAGAAGTAGCTCTTAATTTCATCGAACTTTTCCATTGTCTTTTTAGTCTGTATTTCATTTATTTCCACTCTAATTTTTATTATTTCCTTCCTTCTACTGACTTTATTCTTTTTCTAGTTCCTTTAAGTGTAAGGTTGGATTGTTTATTTGAAATTTTTCTTGTTTCTTGAGGTAGTTCTGTATTTGTATAAACTTTCTTCTTAGTATTGCTTTTGTTGCATCCCATAGATTGTGATATGTCATTTTTACTTTTATTTGTCTCCATGTATATTTTGATTTGTCATTTAATTTTTTCTTTGACCCTATAGTTATTCAGTAGCATGTTGTTTATTTTCCACATATTTGTGATCTTCCCAGTTTCTCCTTATAACTGATTTCTTTTTTTTTAAGTTATGCCTTTTTTTGGTGAGGAAGATTGGCCCTGAGCTAACATCTGTTGCCCATCTTCCTTTTTTCTTTTCTTCTCAAAGCCCCGGTACATAGTTGCATATCCTAGTTACAAGTTATTCCAGTTCTTCTATGTGGGATGCCACCACAGCATGGCTTGATGAGTAATGAATAGGTTCATGCCCAGGATCTGAATTGGTGAACCCCAGGTCACTGAAGCAGAGTGCATGAACTTAACCACTCGGCCACAGGGCTGGTCCCCTGGTTTCTAATTTTATACTGCTATGGTCAGAAAAGATGCTTGATATGATTTTAATCTTCTTGAATTAATTGAGACTTATTTTGTGTTCCAATATATGGTCTATCCTAGAGAATGTTCCATGTGCATTTGAGAAGAATGTGTATTCTGCTGCTTTTGAATGTAATGTTCTGCATATATCCACTAAGTCCATCTGGTCTAATGTGTCATTTAAGACTGAGGTTTCCTTGTTGACTTTCTGCCTGGATGATCTATCCATTGATGTAAGTGGGACATTAAAGTCCTCTGCTATTATTGTATTGCTTTCAATTTCACCCTTTAGATCTGTTAATAGTTGCTTTATATATTTTGGTGCTCCTATATTGGGTGGTCCCTTATGCTATCCTTTCATATTTACTTTCTCCCCCTGCCGTAACCTCCAACAACTACTAATGTGTTCTCCATCACTACAATCTTTACTTGCCCCTTTTTCCTATTAGCAGTTATCTTTCCAGGAACAAAAGGTTTTAGTTTTAGTGAAGTCTAATTTATCATTTTTAATGCACCATGTTTTTCATGCCACCTACAGATTTTGGATAAGAAATTTTATTGTATAATTTTGTGAAGGATTCAAACAAACTCAAATGTCTAATGGAAAGAGATTGCGTAAAGTATAGCATCCACATGTGATAAGATCATAATCAGCCATTGTAAGACACAATTTAGAAGAATATTTACAAATGCAGAAAATGCTTCTTATATATTAACTGAAAAACCAGTGATTGCAAAAGTTTTATATATGTCATCTTTTAAAATCACATATAGTTACATAAATGTATGTGTGTATAACTAGTATATATTTTTGGAAAAATATATATTAAAATATTAATGATTCTCTTAGTATTGAGAATAACCACCTTAATATTTTTCTGAATTTTTTTACAAAAATGTATTTGTTAAAATTGGCAAACAGAATTACATTTACAGAAAATGAATATTTCATGAATCCATATTTGTACTTCGAGAAATCCATACTTTAAAATGTATTTGAATACATGCTAGTCATTACAATTATTTTAAACTTCAGGATTTATTTGACACATTTTAAGTGTTCATTGTAGGTTAGAGCATGTATGCTAGAATCATTCAAATGTAGAATAGACATGGTTTACCTAACTTTGGATATGATTAATATTTCCAATAGTCTTAGAATTCCTACAACACATGATTTTTAATTTTACAATGAAAAGTTTCATGATCTTGTATATATAAATTTTCCTGAAAATGTGCTTTTCTATGTAGAGCAAAATACTCAGTTGATGAAAGCAAAATAACTTATAATTTTAAAATAAATCTTTAAATAGATTATATCTATTTATATATATTATATCTATTTATATCTAAAGATTATATCACATTTTTGCGTAATATGCATATTAGCCATGTATTACTTTTTATCCAATCTCACTTGAGGTTAGATAGTTTAGAAAAACAATTTTTAAAATGCTGCAGGTAAAATGATATAACTTGGGTAATGAAGTTACAACTGAAAAATATATTCCTGTTGTTAAACCTCTCATTTACTTTGTGAAATGCATACCACAATTAATTTAAAATAATTGTTACTTTCTTCCCTAAAGTTCCAAGTTGATTTTAGCAGTTGTTTTAATTCAAATGCATTTATTCTCTCCTTCTAAAACAATACAGGTTTATATCACAGTCTTAATACTAGGAAAATTAGTATATAACTATATGCTTTAAAGCAAACTGGTGTGCTAGCTACATCAATCATGTAATTGCCGTGGCAGCCACTAGGGGGAAGAGCGACAAAGTGCTGCAGCTGAGATTCCCTAAAACGTCTAGTTCCAAATGAGGCCCTGGCATGCAGGGATTTCTGACTCAGTGGCCTGGTCCCTTCAAACTATAAATCATCAACATCCTTAGAATGAACCTCTTCTATAGAATTCTCTTAGACTTCTTAAGTGAATCTATTCAATTCCATCTAAATAAAATATATCAGGGCTTCTCAAATGCAGCTTGGAAGCTGGATATATAAAAAATACCCTTGTATATCCTCCCAAATTTTCATGTTCTGAAAGTTATCATCTATCTGTAAGTTTCAGACTGCCTTGTGTATCTCTAAATCTAAAATATGTTTTTTTTAACATTCTTTAAGCTTTTGTGAAAAGGAAAAGACTACACTCAGAGGCTCAAATTAGAGATAATTTAAGAGATAATTTCTATGATTTAGATGAGAAAATGTAAGTGCAAAACTTGCTTAAGCTTACACAGGTATTGTAAATGTCAGGCAATAGTGTGTTTTGTTAAAAATGTGCCAGCTGGACTGGAATAAGGGCCAGCAGAGTTATAGTTATAAAATAAATTCTCATGGAAACTCTACTAAGTAGATATATTTAGTCAAATTGTCAATGTACATAAATTATCTTTTATGACAACATTTTGAATATTGTTGAACTTTATAGGTTGGTAGAAGCCCTTTGTTAAAAGGCTATGTATTGATTTCTTTTAATCCTCATTATCAGATTAATAACATAAAACATAAGCACTGTTTACAAAATATTTAGAGGATGATTTTTAGATAGTATTTTCTATCAAGATATTTTATAATAAAGGGCCAAAGTACGAATATAGCTGAAGAGACTAACAAAATCCAAGGATATCGTATTATTTATTTAATTGATGCTTATAGGAAATCATGCATGTTCTTATGGAAAGTAGGAGGAATTTCTCCCAATAATGAGGAGAAATCAGAAGATGATTTGGGAGATAGATTATTTATGAAACAAAACTCTGGATGGAGGAGAGGAGGAATCTGGATGAATGAGAAGGACAAATCACCAGAACAACTTTTGAGATGCAGAGGAGGGGAAGTTGTATAATCTCATCATGACAATAACAAGTAGCTTCTCCTCCCCTAGAGTATGATTTTTGAAGTGAGGGAAGTTGTTTTTGGGTGCAAATTTTGTTAAGAAATGCTTTCCAATTTAGAAGGCCATGGAGAAAGTGGCATTATTTGGTAATAAATCTGGTATTGGTATTCAATTATTTATTGAACAAATATTTGTTGAGCACATTTCACGAGTAAACACTGGCAAACTAAACACACGTGCTTTCTTGAGGTTCATAAGACAGTACAAGAATAGAACTTCAGGAAGTATTCAAGACTTGATTTTCATTCATTTCTTTTCCATTCAGATGTCAGCTTAAGTCACATACCCTCTGAGATTTAGGTTAGCTCGGGTCCCCTCACCTAGACCAGGTGGGTAATTCTGTGCTTTTCCTAAATGTGTAACTTCCTGAGGGGTTTCATTCTCTGGGGTTTGAAGTTCCGCTTTTAATGAACTCCCTTTTTCCGGCATATCTCACTCACCTGGCTCTTACATTTTCTTAGTACCTCATTGAGCCAGACAAGAAACCCAACCTGATCTGTGATTCTTATTCTCTGAAATACTTCCACAAGGCATTTGTACATATGGCAGATAAACTGAAGGTTTAAGCAGCTGGAGAGCATTTACCAAGCAGCAATGCAAAGAGTGTGAAAATGAAAATCAAGCGTACTTTTCCTAAAGCATCTATTTACTATCCTGACCCAATTTTCCCACAGATTTTGCCACCTGCCTTATTTCTACATGGCATCACTCTCTCCGTCTTGTCTTCCTCTCATCCTACCCATTACCTTTCCTTCCCTTTTCTTCCTTACTCCCAAGTTTTATTAACATTTATGAATATCTTTGTTCCCAGGTCTCCTAACAGAGGCTGCCCTGGTTTAAGTGAGGAATGGCGGAGGCAAGGAGCTATAATGTTTTTGGTCTCCTACTTCTATTCAAGGGCCCTGTAAACCCTTCAGCCAATGAAGAACACCATCCCCTTCATTGAACTCATGATATATTTTCTGCAGTGCTACATTTGACCTTTAATATTGGGATACTCAGTAGACATGGAGACCATCCTTTAGCTCTATCACTGTTTGTGCGTTGGTCAAAGTCCCAGTAAGAAAGAAATGGCATCTTTCCAAGTTGTTTGTGATGTGGAACACTTCAATATGTTCTTATTTTACGTTGAGTGACATAAAAATTCTCAACAATGGCCCACAAGACCTGAGATCATCTTTAACAATTGAGATTCCTTAAACTTTGGCCTTTTAGTTTCTGGGAAGTACCAAGTTGTTTTGTTTTCCTCCCACCCTTCTAGAGATTCACTGATGCTGTTCCCTTTGTTTTAAAGACTATCATCATGATCCTTTTATTGTTTTAACTATGGTAAAATACACATAACATACAATTTAGCATCTGAGCCATTTTGAAGTGTATAGTTCAGTAGTGTTGAGTATATTCACAATGATGTGCAGTAGATCTCCAGAACTTTTTCATCTTGCAAAACTCGCACTCTATACTCATTAAGGCACAAGTCCTCATTTCTCCTGCCCCCAGCCAGGGGCAACCACCATTCTATTTTCTGTTTCTATGAATTTGACTACCCTAGATGCTTCATATAAGTGGAATCATATAGTATTTATATTTTCATAACTGGCTTATTATGCTTAGCATCATGTCCTTAAGGTTCATCCATGTTGCAGGACATGTCAGAATTTTCTTCCATTTTAAGGCTGAATAAAATTCCATTATGTGTGTATATCATATTTTGTTTATCCATTCATCATCCATGGGCACTTGGGTTGACTCTACTTTTTGGCTTTTCCTGAATAACACTGCCATGAACATCAGTATACAAACATCTCTTCCAGACCCTACTTTCAATTTTTTCGGATATTCTTTTCAATACTCAGAAGTAGATTTGCTGGATCACATAGTAATTATATTTTTAAATTTTTTGAGGAATGGCTATACTATTTTCCATACTGGCTGTACCATTTTACATTCCCTCTGATATTGCCCAAGGGTTCCACTTTCTCCATATCCTAGCCAATGTATCTTTATGCTTTTTAGATGGGTGACTCATTATATCCACTTAAATGTCAACATCCTGGAAAAATCTTGATGATCTGATCTAAGGATGATGCCTACTCTGCCCAATTTATGTCCATCAGAGTGCCTTGTTTGTTACATTAATAGCATTTATATAACTTGTTCTAACTATATAATTATTGGTTCCTTTACATTTTTATTGTCTGTTTTTCCCAACAGACTAGCTCCATGAACACATGAAATTGGAGCTGTATTTTTTTTCCTCTTGTCACTCTCTGATACATAATAATTTTTAAAATATTAATTAATGAATGCTATCTATATACTATTCATTACGTGCACCTTTAGAGAACCTCAACAGCAATAATAACAGTCACAAATTGTGGTAAATACATTTTAGTGAGCTAAGCATTTTATTGTTATTCTGTAATCTCTACAATATTGAAAGTTACACATTTTATTCCTACTTTATTCTTCAAGAAACTGAGCTTCTAAGCATCAAGGTACACGAGTAGTCAGTGGCAAAACTGATACCGAGAACAATGTCTACTTGATTAAAGTCAGATTGTTAGTACATAGTCCTTGAAGGATAAAAATCTAAACTTCACCTGAACCCAAGATTGTGCATTTTCTCTCTAGGATACAGAGAAAGTGCACTTTCTTTCTACACTAGAAAAAGAATTCCCTAGCAAAGTAAGTTTCTGCATCCCCTACAGAGTCATCCTTTCTATAACAGCTTCACCATATGAGTTCACTTTTTCACTAACAGACAAGTTCACCCCTGTTGCTGTAAGTAACTATTATAACATTAAATGACTTGTGTGTATACACAAATTATCATACAAATGTAAAATTGTGTTTAGCTTCCTCGTGAAACTGTGCATCTAGCACTATAACTATAACGTTTGTTGAACTGGTTAAAAACAATGTTGTGCAGAAACAATTAATGTTGTGCAGATATATTGTTTAGGACAAAAAATAGAATGATCTGATTTGCGTTGATAAAAATTATAGCAAAACTAAAGGAATTAAACAAATATGGTACTGTTATTTGTATAATTTCACTTGAATTTGTATGTTTATCAAAAAGTACTTACAGTTTTTATTCTATTAAAGAGTTAATATGTAAGGCATAGAATTAATGATATAACACATATATTGTGAGTAAGGAAATTTTTATTTCTCTAATCATTCTTGTGAGCTGACTACATGAGAATCATTTGACAGAGTGATGCAAAAAGCACAGCAGAATGTTAATCTCTTAAATTTTAACCAGTTTTAAGTAATAAAACCTTAGGATTTCAAAGCATACATCATGATTTCCTTCTTTTATACATATAAATAATTATAGAGCTTATACATGTATAAGCTCTATAATATACATGTGTATAAGCTATAAACATATAGCTTATATATGTGTGTATATCACAATATTTTTGAATGGCTGAATATGGTCATTAAATCATTAAATAATATATTACAATATATTATATATGTTATATTTTCCTTCAATGCAAGTGGATAAATATATGAATCTGTACAATTTACAATACACACATTCAACTTGTTCATAAGAAAAGTCTTTTTCTTAAGGGCATGTACTTAAATGACTGAAGCCAGGGCCAAATATATTCATATTTCTACCACATGTTATACCTATATCCATTCTATTTTCTCACGTGAGCATTTTTTACATGACTCTTTTCCATGAAAATGAGACGCTTATACTGAAGAAAAGGGAATGGGCCTCTGAGATTACTAAATAGAATGTAGACCTGCAACCTAGCGCTTAAATATATAACTTTCCAGAGATTTTCCTATTTGAAGGCTGAGGTAATGACATGCAAATTTCACTGCCACTGACATTTTTCACTTGAGAATTAACATGTATAAAACAAGTTTTTTGTTATATGAAAGAAATAATCTTCTCTACCTCCTCCTCCTCTCTACCAGCTTTCCATCATGGCTTTACTATTTCTATGAACGTTGAGTTTATATTGCATTTTGCTAAGGAAAGAAGTGTTTTTGAACAAAACTTTTGTTGAAGTATAATAGGCATGCAGAAAAGTGCACACGTCTTAAATATGTTGAATCACTCAGATTTCTGATATGTGAATCTGCATATATTTAAATATTTTATGCAGTTTTTAAATTGTCAAATACTCTTAAAATATGAGAAAAATGATAGAAACACTTAAAAATGATATTGTAAAACAAACTTATTCATCCAGAACATAACAAGGCTACCACATATTCTTATTTCAGTTGCTGTAAATAAGTAAAAAATATACTTATAGATGAGAAAGTAGATTCTGTCTTATGGTTAACAGAGTTATAATCTCTGTCAGCTATGAGAACACATTAAACCTCTTATAACTGTACAATTTTTCAGGACTTTCTGAAGCTTTTACTTAACAATGATGTTGATGGAAATAATAAGAGCAGCTAGCATTTATTGATGCTTACTGTGAGCCAGGTATAGTTCAATACCCTCTGTGTATATCATCTCATTTAAGCAATTTGTAGCAACCCTGTGTTCTGGTTACTGACACCATCCTGATTGTGCTAGCTAGGACAAGGACAAATCTAATTCCAATCTAATGCCAGAGACATTCTCTTTTATCCACAACATTATACTGCCTGCCAGGGCATTGAGAAATGCAGTTCTACCTGAAAACTATAGTTTTTGATATTTTAATTAAAATCTTAGAAGACACACCAAAATTTTATACTGTACTCCTAATGGTGATTTCTTTTAATTTTTCATATGTATGTATACATCTGTCTCTATACATAATGTATAAACTTAGCCTTTTAAAGTCAAATGTGAATACTTCAGAGATTTTCTAGCCAGTCGTCTCATTCTGTAAATGGTAACCTGTGAGAACGTGAGGCCCAGTGTGGCAACCATCTCTAGCTGAGTTAACGGACAGGGTCAGGAGAACTGTTTTTCTGATATCAGATTCAGTATCTGTTTGTATTACAGTGGCCATAAGTCATTGCGATTACTATTATATTTGTTTATATGTAATATATAATATCAAGCAACACTTTGGATCCACACGGAAAAGTTCACTAAACAGCATGGACAGCTGTTCAGAAATAATTTCATTACTTTGGCAAAATACAGGGTTCTAGATAAATTTGGCCAAACTTGTGGAACACACAGTCAACCATTGTGCTGAAATAACCATAATGAAGTTAGATCTTCCCTGGTTCCTCGAGTTATTTTTTCTTAAAATCTTCTGTTGAATAATACCTATGACAAATATAAACCTTGAATGTGTTAAATGTTCTTTTTAGCACATTATCGTTTCTAAGGTCCAGGAAAGAACAAAAAAGATATTACTGACTAGTGTCTATAGTCACATAATGTAAGAGGCTAAAGTAGTGTTTAAAAATCTACATGGGCTGAACTTTCTTTTATATTACACATATGGGACACATCTGGGATGCATCAAATGAAGTAAAACATGTAATAAATATTCTCTGAGTTTACCAGAATGCTGAAACCAATGCTCATTTTCACACACTGAAAAGTAAACATGCCTGCATTATATTACCTCAAGTGATAATTAATATTAGACAGGTTGAGT
Source organism: Equus caballus (assembly GCF_041296265.1). NCBI lineage: Eukaryota > Metazoa > Chordata > Mammalia > Perissodactyla > Equidae > Equus > Equus caballus. Next base: position 102,806,083 of record NC_091685.1, on the reverse strand, counting down.
AATTCTTAGCATCAAGCTGTAAACAAAGCTTTAATTAGTGAGACCTCACAGAATTGCAAAACAACTATTGTTTTTAACTGGGATAAGTGAACAAAAAGAATGTAGGGCACATTAACGCAATCTACATGTAATAGATAGGCTTTATCAGTGCAGGGTTAACTGTGAACTTGATGAGAAATAAAACCTTCCCCTGGGTTGCCTCTGCTCCATTGCAAATTCCTGCGATCTCATTGGCATAAAGGAGCTACTTGATGAATATTTGTTGAATAAATGAACTTAGTTTCTGTCATATCAGTATATTTTTAAAGAAGATGGATTCTGCTGAATATTTGACAATTTATGAAACAAAGTTTTTCTCTGAAACTTTAAAATATAAAATGTTACATTGGATGCTTAACCTATATATTAGAAACAAAAATAACATGAGTAAAGTGTTAGGAAATTAGATGAATATATTGATGTAACATGGGCATAAAACTGATTTTGTAAAAAGGAAAATACAGTTTGCTCATAAATATATGAAAATATGTACAATCTCAAGAATAATGCAATATGGGGCTGGCCCCATGGCCGAGTGTTTAAGTTTGTGTACTCTGGTTGTGTGGCCCAGGGTTCACGGGTTCAGATTCTGGGCACTGCTCATCAAGCCATGCTGTGGTGGCAACCCACATATAAGAAAAAGAATGACCTACAGCTAGGATATCCAACTATGTACTTGGGTTTTGGGGAGAAAGAAAAGAGAGAGAGAGAGGAAGATTGGCAACAGATGTTAGCTCAGGGCCAATCTTCCTCACCAAAAAATAAATAAATAAATAAATAAATAAAATCATACTTTACAAAAAAAAGAATAATGTAATAAATGACTATAAATAAAACATAATTTTATCTATGATATATATAGTTAATATTAAAAAGGGCAATAAAGTGCTACAAAGCTGAAATTATAGGAAAGAAAGACTATCAAGTGATTTTGCTGCAAGTGACAGGTTTTTTAGTGAGACTTTTGTTACTATATCAAAACGTAAACCAGCATTTCTGTCTTTACTATAGACTGAGGTACTGAAATGTGAGTCTATTTTGGTCATAAAATAATTTACATTATCGTAATATATGCCTTATATAAAACATCAGATTTTTATTTGAATACTTTATTTCTACTGTTTTTTTCTATGTTTGTTTTCCTTACTTGTTAAGGTCAATGTAAAACCAACAGAAATTATGAGTGAGAAACTGTTCCTTCATTCCCAAAGCTATTCTCAAAAACTGATTGAAACAGGCAAAGAAATATAAAACTAGGGGAAAATAATGAATTGGCTCAGGAAACTAGCAAAAAATAAATTTTGAATGGCTCACAATTAGGGGAATTATACTAGATAAATTGCGGAAATGGCCAAATGAAGAACGACACTGAGAAACAATTTATAAATTTCCTTAAGGAACAGAGTAGAAAATAACTAGATGTCCTAGAAGAACTCCACATAACCAGGAAAAGGGAAAGGAGTGAGAGCTGGAGTCGAGAAAAGACCATAGGCGGGATGGACCCTGGACACTCACAAGAGGCTAGTCAACCAGCTGCAGATGGATAACAATTGAAATAAGCAGTTCCAGATGTTAGAAAGGTACTGAAAAGAAAATCTGCATGGTACTATAACCATATTAGCAATGTTTTAGACAGTATCATTTCACTAGTTTTAATTAGTAAACCCTCCTCTTCCAAATTCTTGATTTCTTATTTCTATTCATTTCTAAAAATTGGAGTAATACTTTAAAATGAAAGAATGTTGTTTTAAAAAGAGTACATTTCTATTTTTAAAACAGAAGAAATGTAGTGTTTATTCAATATTAAATTTAATTTTATCACTAATACTTGTAGATTAGAAGCTCAGATAATACCACAAGGCTTGTAAGAAGAAAGCCCTTTTCCTGTTCTGCCTTTTATTCTCTAGAGTTGACTTCTAATTATTTGGCCTGATTTTATAATGCTTTTTTTTTTTTGTGCTTCTAAATTTCTCTCATTTTTAAAATTTTTGATATTATTGATTGATTTTCCACTATGAAAGATACAGATTTAAAACTTTAACACTCTCCTGCTTTCACTTTCTTTTTGTGATCCTACTAACATAATTATATCAATTTTTTGCTTAAATCAATAGTTATGTTGCATTTCCTCTCTTGAGTTGTTAATTTACTTGTTGACCTTCCCGGAGGTAATAACTGGCTTGTTCTCTCTTTTGTTTAGTTTCCTAGAGGTCCATAATTAATTCATCCTCAAACACTCTGATAGACTCTAAAACACTATTTAATGCTCAAAGTGATAAGATAATTTATTTGCTCAGCGTTATTTTTTCCTTGAATATAAGTGGTATGCTGAGGCTGGCCTGAACTAGCTCTTGAGAACTGATCGTGATAACGCTTCCCAAGTCAGCAGGCAGTGATGTCACGTTATCAGCTTTGGTAAGAATATTTATGATATCAAACCTGAAGTGAGTTCGTTCACCCATTGCACAGCAAGCCAATCTCTGACACCAAGTGTAGTGGAAGAAAGTAGGAATTTTACTGTTGCACAGTACTAACCAAGAGAAAGGGCAGCTAATGCTAAAATCCCAAACTCCTTGAAAAGCAAAAAGTAAGGGATTTTATTTGGAGTTTTAGGTAGGGGAGGGGGAGCATATGGCCTTGCTGGTTGGAGCTTTCCCACCAGCCTGTTTGGCTTTGAGACTACTTGCAGAGAGGAGAGGAGTCCATGACCTTGCTGGTCAGCAGCTTTCCCACCAGTCTGTATCTCCTTGCCAGGAGGAGATAACAAATCCAGGTCCTTGTCCTTGGCCATTTGTCTCCATGGCGGATAGTGGATTCTGGATTCAGGAAGCCAGGGAGTAAGCAGGGAATGAGTGCTTTGGTTTTAACCTCATATATGCTGGATTTAATGTAGGGAAACTGATATCAGGGTCAGTATCATTTACACCACAGAAATTAGCAAATGCTGCAAAATGGGGCTTTTATTTATTTATCTTTCTTTTTTTATTGGAAGATTAGTCCTGAGCTAACTGCTGCCAATCCTCCTCTTTTCGGTGAGGAAGACTGGCCCTGAGCTAACATCTGTGCCCATCTTCCTCTACTTTATATGTGGAACACCCACCACAGCATGGTGTGCCAAGTGGTGCCACATCTGCACCCAGGATCTGAACCAGCAAACCCCTGGCCGCTGAAGCAGAACGTGTGCACTTAACCACTGCACCACAGGGCTGGCCCCTTGTTTACCTTTCTTAAATGTTGGTTGATGAACATTCTCCAGTACACCACTGGATATAACTCTCCTAGGACCCGCCACCTCTTTGCTGAAGTGTGGATTATTACATCTACTACAGAAGTGTCACTTTAGCATTTTCTATCACCATCATCCCAGGAAACACTTCTGCCTCTCTCCTCTGTGTTTGACCTTCTATTTCCTGAACTACCTATCTTCCTTTTTCTTAGTTCACACTCTTTTTTTGATCAAAAATGTCTTTCAGTTGCTTCCCAAGAGAGCATGGAAACTAAGTAAATATTGTAAAAGTATGCACTTCACAAGATTTCTTTTTTCTAGTTTCTTGAATGATATTTTGGTTGGAATTAGAATGCAATTTTGAAAATCATTTTTCATCAGAAGAATGAGGGGCTGGGCCAGCCTGGTGGCTTAGTGATTAAGTTCGCATGCTCTGCTTGGTGGCCTGAGGTTCACAGGTTCAGATCCCATATGCGAACCTACACACCATTCATCAAGCCATGCTGTGGCAGTGTCCTACATACAAAATGGAGGAAGATTGGGACAGATGTTAGCTCAGGGACAATCTTCCTCACCAAAAAATAAAAAGAAAGAAAAATGAGGGAATTAGTCCTCTGTCTCAGCTGTCTTAGTTGTATGAAAGTTAATGGTATTTTGACATTTGATCATTTGTATGAGATTTCTCCATCTCTCTCTCAGTTTATACTCCGTGCTTTGCTCAAGGTGTGTTTAAATTTTCGTGAAGCTATGCCTTGATTTTTATTAACCATTCAGTATGCTGGGTACAAGTTTGTCATTTGTTGTGTGAAGATATGTCTTTTAATCCTGGAATTTTTCTTATATTATTTCTTAAATAATTTTCACCTCTCCAGTGTTTAATGTTTTTTCCTCCTTCTCCTTTTCCTCCTCCTCCCCTTCTTTCTCCTCCTTCTCTTTCTACTTCCTTTGCATATTAGTCAGATGGTCATTCTCAAACATTCTTATATTGTTTTCTACTTTCCAGGAATTTATCTTTTTGTTTTACTATTTGGATATTTCCTAAATTTTATCTTTCAATCTTTCCATTTTTAAATCAATTTTATTATATTTTTAATTTTCAAGGGTATTTCTGTTATTTATTGAATGTTTCTTATGGTGCCATTTGTATCTCATTTTTTTATTCTCTCTGAAGATATCAATTGATTCATTTTAATATTATATTTTTGTTTTTGTACCCTACATTGCTCTCTTTCTTCAAAATTATTTTTACAGCTTTCTTTGGTGTCTATCTTTCATTTCAGAGGATCTCCTCACATGTCTGGTGAATCTTGATTAGTATTTAACAGTGATGCCCTAAAAAACAGGTGGAAGTTTTTTTCATGTAACAGGGATTCTCAAATGGAGTAGCACACTGTTGGAGGATGTATTAGGCAGCTCAGGATGCCATAACAAATTACTATAAACTGGATGGCTTAAACAACAGCAATTTATTTTCTTATGGTTCTGGAAGGTAGAAGTTCAAGAGCGAGGTTCTGGCTGATCCAATTTCTGGTGAGAGCTTTCTCCTAGGCTTGGAGATGGCTACCTTCTCGCCATATCTTCACATGGCCTTTCCTCAGTGCATGTGTGGGAGAGAGCTCTCTCGAATTTTCTTTCTTATAAGGACACTAATCCTATTGGATCAGAGCCCCACTTGTATGACTTCATTTAACCTTAATTACTTCCTTTGAGGCCCCATCTCCAAATATAGCCACACAGGAGGTTGGAGCTTCAATATATGAGTTTTGGTGAGACACAAACATTTAGTCCAAAATGGACAATCAGGCATTGAGTGAGATTTTATCTGGAGATTCCTAAAAGACAGTAGTAAAAGGATTTTTTTCTTGTGATGATTTCCTCAGAAGAAAAATTGTCTAATCTAACTGGGATGAATATATCCTTGATAAGAAGTTTTCTAGCAACACAATACGGAGTTAGGTCTGGGAGTGGCAGCAGAAGCAAAGCCTTACACTTCAGTACGTTGAAAATCTTAAGACAATAGAGCATTCATTTCAGAGAAAAAATTTATTTCTGTAACTAAGAATGAGATATTTCATTTTCGATGTTGTTGTTTAGGAAATTAACACTCCAACTTCTGATTAGGCATTAACATATAAGTCATATAAGGAGTATGATATTGATAATTCTCACTAAGTGTATAGAATACAATATGATTACATAAGTTTAAATTTGTTAAATATTTCAGCCCATTACTGCTATTGTCTCTTCATAGGTTACTGTCTGAAATTTTTAATTTTTAACTTTTCAAGTACAGTCATGCATCGCTTAACAACGGGGATAAGTTCTGAGAAATACGTCATTAAGTGATTATGTCATTGTGCAACCATCACAGAGTATACTTACACGAACCTAGATGGTATAGCCTACTACACACCTAGGCTATATGGTATTAATCTTATTGGACCACTGTCGTATATGCAGTCCGTTGTTGACCAAAACATCATTATGCGTAGCATGACTGTAATGGAAAATATTTTAATGTCAAAAATATCACGGTAGATGGTCAGAATACTTTCTACAATTTTTTCCATGAAGGAATACTGGTTACTACTTTATTAGTTTAAAGGAAGTTAAGAGCATATCTGTGAAAAAAATCACTATGTCTTGAGGTCTAGCATCAAATATTTTATTTAGTGGGTGTCAAATGTAGTTGAAAGTATATGCACAAAGCAATGCTCTGTGAAATGTTTACATTATATAAAGAGTGTGTAGGAATAAATAAGTGTTCACTACGTTGCAAAACAACTAAATTTGCTGAACATGTATTGAAAAGGAGGACAAATCATCAGCAAAAGAAAGTAACAATATGCTATTAACTGGACTGAATTATTACATTTTTTAATGGTATATGTTAAGTAATTGAGCAAATTAAGTGTTTTAAGAAAGAGGCTAAGAGAATGCTTTAGAAATGTATCACTTACCTAAAGCAAATCATTAAATTAAGTAAGATATTTCAGTGAATACCAACAAAACATTTTTAGGCAACCAATAAGGAGTATATTGGGTAAATTTTATTATTGATTTTGAATATCCTGGGAGGATCTTCAAAAGATGTTAGGTCCTATAAGAAGAAATGCATGCATAATATATTATTAAGGTACTTACACAGAATTAGGTAGGAAAAGGAATCTATATCTTGGTATAATGGTATTCAAATACCTGAGATGGATTTCTTTGAAATGAACATACCTACTGTAGGCGGTATTCTTTTGTCTCAAATCACTTTGAAAACCTGAGAAGTTGTACTTTGGGACTTGTTCCTCATTCATAAGCATATATTGTTAGTGGACCAAAAAAGTCACCAATATTTGAGATTTCCCAAACTAATATCTAAAGAGAAGATTAAAATAATTAAAGAGGTGTATGACTATACCTTATGATCACACACAAGTTCATACTTTTGCTTCTTTAGTTTTCTAAGTAGAACATCCATTTTCTGATACATATGATTCTGTTCTGAGTTTTTAGATGTTCTGCCTTGATCATCGTTGTGAAGTGACTTGTATATATATATTAGAAATTGGCTTTCTGACGTGATAGTGAAGATAAAATTTCTTTCATTTTGAGATGAATTTAATTGGTTTTAATTGAACTGCAAGCAGTAATACCAAAGCAATAACACATTAGAGACTAAAACTCCAATTAAGCATATTTTAGAGATCAGCTAACTTAGGTTAACTTAAGTATTAGATACTTAAGGCAATGGGACACACAAAGTAAACAGACTCAAAGCTAATCAAAACACAGCAAGCTAAATTAGGAAACTCAATTTCAAAGACTTAAATGTAATTACATAAAATTTTGAAATGTCACAAAATAAGAAAACATCCCCCTTATAGTACTAGAAAGAAATATTTACTAAACTAATCTTTCTTTAATTTCTTCTTTGGAATGCCCATTTTGAATACTGTCTTTGTATTCATTATTGAACTATTTTTAAAAAATACACAAAAATAACAAAAAACTGGCTCTCTTATTTACTTCATTCTTCTCCAAGATCTCTTATTCTCAAATGAAAGATAAGGATTATCTCCTTCTCTTCAAACCTTAATTGATTTTACTCATTTTGAAACAACAATAACAACAACAAACTTTCACTGGACATCATTGTTATATTATGTAATCTGACTTTTATCCCTACTGAAACTGTACTCTTGCTTCATACCTGAATTATTGCTGTGATCTAACAAAGTAATTTCAGTACATCCCTCTTGATTAATCCCCAATCTAACTCTACCTTAAGACTTTATACACCAAAAACCTTCCAAATTTCCTATGCCTAATATATTTTTTCTTTCTTCATTTAGAAACCCTACCATTATTCAAGAATCTAGACAATTCTTGTATCTTCCACAAAGACTTTCTTAGCTATCCTACACTGACATCTCCATTCACAGAAAATAGCAGCACTTTAAATATTTTTGTGCTGTGGCTCTTGTTATGTGCCCAATCATGTGACTTTTGTCTTATTTTAATGGTTTTTATACCTATGCCTTATCTTTAACCATATTATAACCTCACAAAGGCAAGAATGTGTCATCTATTTCATTTATATACCTACCCAACAGAATGTTAAATTATATGTTCACTATGTATTGATGAAATGAGTGATGGAAGGAAGTAAGGCAAGCTCTATGAAAGGAAGGAAGGAAGAGGGAAGAAAAGAATGGAGGGAGGGGAGAAAGAAAGAAGGAGGGAAGGAAGGAAGGGAGAAAGGAAGGGAAGAAGAGAAGGAGGGAGGTAGGAAAGAAGGAAGGAGGGAAGGGAAGGAAAGTGATAAGATCTGCCAGAGACTTTTGAAAAATAGTCAGCCAATATTCTGCCACTTAATAAAACTCAAAAAACATTGATTTTATGCAATGCAGTAAATTTGATACAATAAAAACAACTCGATCATCTTTCTCAAAAATGAAAATAATAAAATATTATTGGAAAGCATTGATGGTCACTGGGTCTAATATATCACTGCCACTTTATCTTGGTAAATTGTTTTATATGTTTGTAGGACATGGCACATAAAAGTGTTAAAAAAGGAAATAACTCATCTCAGGTCCTTGCAACTGTATTATATCCTTCTACAATTTTGAAAATACCAGAATGCGTTATCAAATACTTTGTAGTACTCATAATTCTTGTCAAATGAATTGATTGTTTTGGTCTCTTCAAATGATCCCACCCAAGTTAATCAGGAACAATTTGAAAACAATATCTTCAGTTAGAATGAAATTATTGTTTATGTCACTATTTTTCAAATGATAAATTTTATTTTGTCATTTTAGAAATGGTCTAGATGAAAATAGCTTTATATCAAAGACTTGAGTTGACATAGACTGATGTTGCTTTGTCTTTTATATGGAATCAGTCTGTTCATTTGAATTTCCCTATGTTCCTTTTAATTTTTGATATTTTAAGAGTGTTCTTCACTATATCAATCACTCCTTATATATTAAGTCTGTTATCAAATAGTTCTTTCAGAATACTACATTCCCAGATTACTCGTGACTGATTCACTACCCAGAGGTATAATAAAATATTTTGTATAAAGAAAGTAATCGATGAAATGAACACACATCTAGTAATAAGTATTTATGATATTTTCTATTACACCATGTACAGAAACAAGCAAATACATTTGTAACCAGGTTATGTGCAACTTTTAAACTAATTACAGATACATATCCAAATAGTTTATTGTTTTCTTATTGAACCTTTCCATCCTTTTATTCATTTAGCCCATGTCTACTCTATTATATGCACTATTTTAGGTGATCAAGGTACAGATTTAAATGAGACATAGAATGTGTCTTCAGGAAACCCTCATAGCAATGGCAAATGTAGACATACTATTTTTCACTAAGATACTGCATGTGAGTATTATAGGAGTCCAGAGGAGGTAAGGACAAAGTTATATATTCAGATCAGGGAAGTTTACATAAAAGTGATGACTTGAATCATGAATGAAAAAAGGAGTGAACATTTAGCAAGAGCACTCCAAAACAGGATGCCAGGTGAAGAAATAGGAATTTGAAAAATTTTGGTAAGTTTTGGTTGGTGGAAAGCCTAATATGACTGCAGTACAGTGCATGGTATGAAAAGAGAAGGATAAGAATGATTAGTACAGCTTGAATTCTTAAGAATCTTGTGCATCAAGGTAAAAGTTTTGTACTTTTTTTTTCTCTCACAGTGGTAGATGTGAGAAAATGTTTATGTTGTAGAAAACTTTTTATAATAATTGTGGATAGAGTATATTAGATATGATAGAGATTAAAATCGTAGAAAAAAGTTCAAAGTTCCTTGACAGTTTGAGTGAGAAATAATGAGGAAGTGGCCTGGCCTCAGACCTTGGTCCTCTTCCCTTTTTCTCTTTTCTCTCTATATTCCCTTACAAAGTGATCTCGTCCTGTCTTAGAGCATTAAGTCACATTTATCCAGACATTTCTCCTGAACTTCAGTCTTCTATATCCAACTGCCTAGTCTTCATTCCCTCATGGTTGTATAATAAATAGCTTAACATGAAAATCTGAAGTATGTGTAACAAGTCAAAATCTGAACTCTTGTATCATCTCCCACGCTCTAGCTAAAACCTTTCCCCAGATGCAGTTTTCCCATCTCAGTTGATACTGAATCCTTCTTTCTCCCCCAGAAAGAATAATTTGGAGTCATCTTTTCTCTCACATTTACATATCTTACACACCGCTGCTACTACCCTCTTGTGAGCAGCGGCAACCCACTTTGACTACTTGAAGAGTCCCCTTTGTGGTCCGCCTGCCGCCACTCTTGTTCTTCCACATTGTTTTCTCACGACATAGTAGCCAGAATGATTCCTTAAAAATGTTATTTCCACATACTCAAAATCCTTCAAAGTCTTTCATTTCACTTAGAGTAAAACAAAAGTTTTGCAATGGCCGCCTAGTTCCTACATTATTAGCTCCCAAACTCTGAACCATTTGCCCTCAATCCATTCTAAGCACATTGACCTCTATATTCTTTCTCCAGCACATCAGAGACCCTTCAATCTTAGGGCCTTTGCACAGCTTTTCCTAATGCTTGGAATGTTCTTCTATTGGATATCTTCATACTAACTTCCTCACATCCTTCAAGTCTTTTCTCAAGCATCAATCATCCCACTGCAGCCTATCCTGCCCCTTACACTTAGAACTGTAGCTCTTTCCCCAATCATTCCCGATTCTCCTTGCCAGACACAAAAACCGTCTCTTCCATGCAAGGTATTTTACCTCTTACTATGTTTATTATTCATTGTCTTTCCTCCTGCTAGAATGTAAATTCTGAAAGTGCAAGGATTTTGTCTGCATAGTTCACTGATGTATCTCTAACACCTAGAATGTGCCTGGTGCATAATAGGTACTTACTGTCTGCTTTTTAAATAAATGAAGGAATGATCTGCATTAATGTGATGGCAACTGTGATAGAGGGAAAGAGACAGATGTAATAGCTGTTTATTACGGCAATTTAACTAGAGGGAAGGTTATGGGTTTGGAATTTATGATTTTAAATATGTATTCCCATTTTCTCATTTATTACTCTGTGATTGTAGGTGATAAGGGAAAGGAAACAGTAAAGCAGTTCAAAATAATCATTAGAAGGATAGGAGGAGAATGTGGTAAGAATGATATCCCAGAAGCCAAGGAAATTCTTTCAAAAAATTGGAATAACCAATGTTGAGATGGACTATAAGTAAGTCCAATAATAGCTAATTTCATCTGAAAATTAGTGTGTCATTGATGGTAAAAGAACTATTTTCAGTGGTGTGATAGGGATAAGAATTTGCTTTGTAATAGAATTCTATAATGGATTACATAGGGGGCCTGTCTGGTGGTGCAGCGGTTTTCATACAATATGTTTTCTACAAATTTCAGACAAGACAATTAATAAAACTCAGAGTTGTAAGAGTCTAGTCTACCTTGAATAAACACAGTCTTTTTCAAAAGTAAGATTATCGCAGCTGGTTTTCTTATACACTCTTTTTTCCCTTGTATAATTCAATAGTGTGAGTTGCCATAAACATGGAGTAAATTAATAATGATTTAGCAGACAACCTGAAGGACGTATAAAATTAATTTAGGAAGAAAACAAGTATGTAAGTCTAAATATATCTTTAATATATTGAAAACTAAATTTATTTAAACATTTTAAAAGGTAGAATTTCAAATATATGAAGCAAAGTAGCAAAATTTTACCCAGATTACATGCATTAGGCATTGACTATAATATTTTGTTATTCATCACTTTTTGAACCTCTCTGTGTCTTAAATAGTGGTGTCAATAGTTTGTGGCTTATAAATAATATAGATGATTGTGGTTGGGTTTTACTATTATTTTTATTCCCAAGAAGTAATAAGTACATATTACTGGACAACAAATTATAATCATAAAAGATGTACAGCTAGTTGTAGTCCTGCTCCTAGAGCTGAAAAGACAGAACACTCACATAACATGAACTTTAGACAGGGAGCTTTTCTTCATCTGCTTTCCCTCCAAACTAATGAACACTTTCCAACTTTTCTCTCAATTCATACACAAAAAAAGAGCATCCATAGAGATAATATGGGATATTTAATTGTGGCAACACAACTATGTCATTGACATAATATTCAAATAAATTAAAACTACAAATGTTTTAAAATCCATACAATTTTATCGTAAAAATATGGGTTACAATTTATATAATTTTAGGGATGGAAAGGTTATCTGTAAGTATAAGGTCAAAGACCGAAAACAGAAAAGATAAATAATATTGAAATATTAGGTTACTTAATTTTTAAAAAATTCTGTATATCAAGATATCATAAATAAAATTAAAATGTAATGGCAAACTGTAAAAGTCTGTTTATATGATTTATATGACAGAAAATGATATTCTTAACACATAAAATGCCTTCCAAATTAATAAAAGTAATGAACAACTAGAAAGATTGTGATGAAAAGGAAAACAAAATAGTTTATAAAAGATATAAAATTGCTATAACATGTTAAATCTTGAACCTCAGATGCAGTCAGATAAATGAAATATATAGCTCCCTTTGAGTTTATCAGATTGGCGAATGTTTTATTTTTTCAATAATGATTCACATGCTATTTTTAAGATACAAGAAATCAATGTCACTTCTGTAGACCAATTTAATAGTAAAAATATGTAAAAATGTGCAAACACATACCTTTTAATGAAATGTCTCACTTCTATAAATTTACCTTAAGAAACAGAAAATATCAAAAGCCTGTATATGAATAATTCTTCTGAAAACATATTGAAAATCAAATATTCTCCAAAAAGTAGAAAAAAAGTTCAACAAACTACGTAGAGAAATTAGAAAGAAGAAAATAAAATAAATAATTGCATAATTAATAAAATAGTATACAGCACAGAGAATCACCAAACTAAAATGTTCCTTCCAAAAACAAGCAAAATTGATAAGACCATGATTAGACGGAGCTAGGGAAAAAAAACAGGAAAAGAGTGTAAATTTTCTGTATCACAGACAAAAATATGTACAACAGTATAGAATCTACAGATAGTAAAAAAAGAAATTTATGACAAAATTTTAAAATTTGATGTATTTTCAGTGGTTTGTGCGCTTCTAGGTTTGGCTATTTTTCACTACTCTCAGATAATAGGGGCCCTGGCAAAACCACCATGTTTTTTTTGATGCTCATGTTGACAACTCACTGCCATCACCTTAACCTCAAACCCGTCACTTTCAGCAACAACCTTTTCTTCATTTCAGTGTCAAACATATCAATCTCTAACCATTACCTTCAAAAGTTTAGCCTCATTTGCTCTAGCACCCTACTCAAATCTTATTCAGTCTCATTTGCACCTTCAATCCATTATCCTGCCAGTTTCTATTGTCCATGACTCCCTCTGTATTCTCTCTTCTCTCCTTCCCCACCTTCCATTCTAGACAAACCCTCAACCCTGCCTTGACTGTGCTCTCACCTCTATTGCCTTCCTAGGTCCGTTATTTCTATGGGTATACCATATTCCTGGTTAAAGCCAATTCTTCAGTTACTCCTTCCCTGCTTCTGGGATGGAGATGTGGCTAGATAAAACCCAAAGCAACCCTAAAAATCTCACTTTACTACAAGCCAAAAATCTAAAGCTGCCCGGCAATCATACTGCACTCCCCTGGCTGATGATCTTGCTTCCTGCTCAAGGGGAAAGCCAAACAGAGCGGATACAAACTTTCTTCACCACGTTTACCACCTGCTATGCTGGTATTGCATGCCTTCAATTTTTTTTATTGTGGATGAAACATCTCTGCCTGGAGCTAAGACCAGATCCTCCTTACGTCTACTAGATCTTAACTTTTCTCACCTATTCAGTGGTTTGACCCCTGTATCGCATTGTGTGTTTTCCTGCATCATGCATATATGTTTTCTACAAGATCTTTCCCAATAACAACAAACTCTTACTTCCTCATCTTAAAAACAAAACCAAGAGAAAACTCTATCTTCTCTTTTAAACCCACATATATCTCTAACCAACACATTTCCTTCTGATATAAATTTCCTAAAATGGTTATCTATATTCACTCCCTCTGATGCCACTCCTACCATTTCCTCTTGAAGCCATTTCAATCAGGCTTTTACTCTATCATGCTACCCAAACCTTTTTTGTTCTGACATCAATGATCTCCACAATGCTAAGTCCAATGAATCGGGATATTTCTACCCTAATCGATATACTAACAGCATTTAAAATGGTGATGACTCCCTCATCATGGAAGCATTTTCTTCCCCTGACTTCTAATGTGCCACACTCTCCTGGTTTTCCTTCAATTATTAGGGCCATTTCTTCTAAGTCTCCCTGGCTGGTTTTGCTTCATCTCTCACTTCTCATTATTCAGAGTGTCCAGGACTCAGCTCTTGGATCTTCTCTATTTTCTCTCTAAACACACTCAGTAGGTGAAATTGTCTAGTGTCATGGCTTTAAATATACTTCCACACACCGTAACTCCCAAATTTTAACTCTCCCTTTAATCCAGATTTGCATATCAGATTTCGAACTAGACATCTCCACTTGTATGGCTATAATTGTATCAAATTTCAAATGTTCCAACTGATCTCCTGATACTCACCACAATAGCAGCTACTTTCAAAATATTCCCATCTCAATGAATTTCAATTCCTTCTTTATACAGTTCTATTAATAAAATAATTCAAAGTTATCAGTGGTATTTCTCTTTTTCTTACAATTCACATCTGGTCCTTTGGCAAATCACATTGGTACTGACGTAAAAACAAAATCCAGAATTTACCACTTTTTTTCCCCTCTAATGTTATCACTCCCGTTCAAACCATGAATATCTCTACCTGGTCTCTCTGCTTCCACTGTTGTCTGCTTTCGCCTATCCTTAACACAGCAGCCAGAGTGGTCCTGTTAAAAACCTAAATCAGACCACATAGGCCCTCTGCTCCATGCCCTCCAAAGGTTTCCTGACCCATTTGAAACAAACAACAACAGCAAAATAAAACTAAGTTCTTAAAATGGCTTACAAAGCCCTAAAAACTCTGCTTGCTCCTCTGTCCACCATCACCTCTAGGATCTCATCTTTTACCATTCTGCCCCTCTTTCTCTCCGTCTCCATTTTGTTCCTTGAACATGGCAAGAAAGCTCTCTGCCTAGGAATACCTTCTACTTAGAGCCATTGGCCTCCAAACAGCCACATGACTTGTATTTCACCTCTTCAGGTCTTAACCAAATGTTTCCTTTGTATGGAGGTTTTTCCTGGTGATTCCTGCCCTGTCTACATTTAAAAAAAGAGCTGGCTCCACCTACATTTCTTATCCTACTTCTCTGCTTTATTTATTTTTTTAAATAGAAGACATCTTCATGCATTAATGGTGACGGGTAAGATACTCGTTTGTTTTGTTTGTTGTCCTCTCCCCTTACTAGAATGTAAGCTCCACGAGGGCAAGGCTATTTGCTGTATCCCTGTGCTGAGCATATAGTTAACTGTTCAATAAATACTTGCTGAGTGAATTACTGAATAAATCCAAGAATCTCTGTAGAGCTAGTGGAATATGGTTATCTCAGATAAATATTCACTATTGTGGTTGCAGAGCTATTGCCTGGTTCCTGAGCCAAATTCAAATCTTGTTTTCAAGGAAGAAAAGGAGATGAACTGGTAAATTTAAGCAGTCAAGAGTGTCTGCCATGCACATAGTGATTAAAATAGCTAAAGAGTGACTTTGCCTTATCCACTTTTAAATTTAACCATGTGGAAATCACAGTATTACAGTAATTAGAAGTAAATTAATGTGTTTGGAGGATAATTTATAGCTCCATAAATGAAAGTCTGAGCTTTGTGCATTTTATCGAAATCATGAATTAGCATGTTGAAAGCATATTAAATAGCATTTAAAATAACTTTATATTTTAAGAAGATAGTAAAAAACAGACTTTATGTAAATAGAGATGTTTTCTTATGGTAAGATGGAAGTGCAGCAGAAAAAAGAGGTCCGCTGGTGTGGGGGAACAAATAAATTTATTATACCAATATTAAGAATCTATTATGGTAATACATTCTACTAAGCTCAACAAAAGATACAAAGATGCCATTACACATAGTATATGCCTTCAGCCATTCACAAATGTCTAGTGAAAAAAAGACATAGAAAAATGACTATTGCCAAGAACAATGAGGCCCATTAGAGAAGTAGAAAACAGTGAAGAGGAAAAGAATGGCAAAAAATTTAGAGCAATTTTCAGAGAGCTCTGATATTTGATCTGCCCTTCAAAACGTGGAGAAAAATTTATAACATGGGGATCAAGATATGTTAAGTGATACAATCTATAATTAAATTTTAATCATCTGATATACTCAATATTTTACTATTTTGCATTTCAATATTCCCTTTCTGTGTTAGTTTCTCAGGGCTGCCTTGACAAAGTACCAGAAACAACTTGTGTGGCTTAAACAACAGAAATTAATTGTCCCATAATTCTGGATCCTAGAAGTCCAAAATCAAGCGATTGAGAGGCTGGTTGTTTCTGAGGGCTGTATAGTAAGGGGTCTGTTCCAGGTGTCTCTGGCTTGTACATGACTGTCTTCATGTTCACACGGGCTAGTCTTTTTATGCCTGTCTGTCTCTAAATTTTGTCTTTTCCTAAGGATACAAGTCATATTGGATTTGTGCCCACCCTAATGATCTTACTTTAATTTTTGTAACTCTGTTAGGACCCTATGTTCAAATAAGGTCACAATCTGAGCTGGCGGGGTTAAGACTTCAATATATAAATTTTGTGGGGAAACAATTCAATTCATAACACTCTCCATAAGTCAGTGAGCTCCAGTAGGTTTATTTATTTATGTATGTATTTATCTATCTATCGTATTTCCCAGGAACATTATAGGTGTTCAAAAATACATACCAAATGTTGTTGGAGTTTGTTGTAAACTTGTTCATTAAACACAAAGCCTGTTTCGCACACAACAAATTTGATCGTTTTAACATCAAATTAATTGGAATTGTTTAGAATTCTAGAATCAGTAATCCTTTATGGCATTCACAAAACAACTCTTATTCTTTTCCATTTTTCCCTTATAAGCAAATAATGAGCATCTTTATTACCCAGCCCCAGTTAACTGGAATCATAGTACTTGTGATTTCCTTTGACATACCAACCAATTTGGAGTTATATGAAATAGATTTATTGCCCGTTTGAGCCTAAGTATACTGCACTTATTGACATGCTAACCGTGTGCCACATTTCTTCTAATCTCTCCACAGTTGTATGTGACTTTTGACCTAGACTTCTCTATTTGTTCTTAAATTGCAACACAGTTCCCTTGGTAGGGCTGGGATATTGCCTCAAACTCTAGCCCAGTTTGCTAAGGTCTGGCTTTGAAAACTTTTGCTAGCTTAATGATTCCTACAGGATAAACTCCCTTCTCTTTCTTTCAAATACTAATTTTTAAAATTTTAAAAAGACAAATAGTCTTTGTGAGAAGCTGAGGGACATTTTCCCCAAAGAACTTTGTTAGCAGGTGGTAAAATGAAGCAATTAACATCGAGTCACTATCTCAGAGAAAGGTGAGAAACTGGCAGACAACTTCATCTTTCTGGTGGCGACATGTTTGGAAAATGCTAGCTCTCTCTGGCATCCCGGGTAATTAGTCTCAAACACTTCATTTCTAACCTTAGGCTTTACCTTCAAATGACCTATGATGTTTCACACTCATTATTCTTAAAATCACTTGTTATTCTTACTCAAAAGTGAATTTAAATCTTTAATAAAAAACTTCAAGATGGCCAAATATAATTTAAAACTCTTCTGACTTGTATGGTGTGAGTGATTCTCAGTTCACTGCCTAGAAAGCACAAAACGAACTAACCTTCGTCTCTTTAGGAAATTTTTTCTCCTAATTCCAAAAAACCAAGTTGCATAGAATTTGGTAAGGCAATTTAAAATCTATCAGATTTATTAATTTAGAGATCTTCTATTTGTAACCAACATGGATGATGATTATGTTAAACACACCTATGGAAAAATAATGACTTACTGGAGAAAGATTTTCTAGTGCAGTAATGTATAAAGCAACCCCTGCCTCCTTCCTCTGAGACTACATTCACATTTCAGTGTTAGTAATCTCAGAATTCTCATTGGAAATGAAAGAATACTGAATTCAGATGCCAACACTCAGTCAAGAGAGCTCTCACCAATTATTACTCATAGATGTGTTAGAAATTCACTACAGAAAAACATTTCAAAAGAATTAGTAGGTTCACATTATAACCTTGAATATTGACCTTGAATATAATAACCTTGAATCATTTTGATTATTGTTTTGAAAATATTGTGGTGAGAAATACATATATAAAGAAACATATACTTGTAATTGGGGGGGCTTATCATACCAAGACTGTATTATTTTAGATTGCAAATATGTGCACAGCCTTCTTTTTCATACACCAATCATAAGCAATTTATTGTTGAATACCAACAGTCTTCAAATTAATTTATTATACAGAAAGTACGTAAGAGATCTGAAAGTTAAATTTACTACATTACACAAACGTTATTTTGAGGTATATTTTTGTGGGTAAAAAAACACAAACGTGCCTCATTTTATACTTGTTAGTAAGAAAATAATCTGGATTTTGATTAATAATGTAGTGCCACTTTGAATTCAATTGACTTAATTTTCCATGGGGTCTCAACCTCTCTATATTAGCCAGTGTGCTGACATGGATTGGTGTCTTCAATTAGCTTCATTTAATTATATGAACTTGTGATTAGAGGCTAACTGTCAGCCAATGTTGTAATTAGATCTTCTAAAAATAAGAAATAAGAATCCAGTTGCATCTGATAGGGTCACTGCATGCCTGTAATAATAATTTTTAAGTACAAATAAGTGGACATAGGTATTTCAAACATATAAAACAGTGTATTTGAAAATAGAATTAGCAAATCAATCAAGCATAATGTTTTTTTCTTCCTAAACATTCAAGTCTGAATTGTTGCAAAGATGCTTTTGCACAAATTTTGGGGGAAAACTTTGTACCTTTTAGTATACACTGAAATTGTTCCTCGCATTCAAAATACATCAGTTATGTAAATGATTTTAGTATAATATGCCTTTTCTTCATGCTGTTTTGCTTATATTAATACAATTTTTCAATCTTTCTTCTATGACAAATGTATTATATTTAGAAGCTTATTCTTTGTTAATGCTATCTTTATGAAGAAATTATAATTGATTCTGTACCTGCTGCTTCAATGGAAAAGATTTAATTTGCCCAAAATTATTTTAATGCTGACACCATTTATTTATTTTTAATAATCATGTCTAAATTTGGAAGACGGAGACATATATGTGTATACGTTTGTATATATATGTATGTATATACTCATATATATGAATATGTATATTTAGATAAAGAAACATAATAAAATTCTGTGCTTTTATGACATTATATATTTGAAATAGTCCTGCATAGTTAGTTGATTTATAGGAAAATCCAATTTTAAGATTTCAAAAAGGAACTTTTGATTATATATCATAGAAGTTAAGTGATTTCCAAATTAATTTATCATTTCTTTGATATAAAATATCTTTTGTGTAACTGGGGAACTAATAGAGATATAATTATGTTAATAAGCCAACAAAGTCTAATTTACTGTCCATTATAAATGGTGAGTATTTTTCATGAACAAAAAGAGAAATTACTTGCATTTTATTTACAAGGGAAATTTTTAAAAAATCAACGCATCTCTTCTAGAAAAATCAACTGATAGGGAAACTTAGAATTTTGAAAATTTACTACATACTAGCAATTTAGTAGTTATTTAATAATAATTCATATTTAGCTTAGTGTCAGCCAATGTGCAAATTTTTAACATATCTTATCTCATTTAATCCCTGGAACATTTTGTGCATACTACACAGATGAGCAAAATGAGTAGTTTAGTAATTTCCCCAAATTGCATGGTTAGCATCCATAAAATTGGGTTTTAAAACCTGGAAAAACTAGATGGGGCCTTCCTGGTGGTGCAGCAGTTAAGGGCGCATGTTCTGCTTACGGTGGCCCGGGGTTCACCAGTTTGCATCCAGGTGCAGAGCTGTGCACTGCTTCTTAAGCCATGCTGTGGTAGGCATCCCACATAAAATAGAGGAAGATGGAGATGGATGTTAGCTCAGGGCCAGTCTTCTTCAGCAAAAAGAGGAGGATTGGCGGCAGATGTTAGCTCAGGGCTAATCTTCCTCAAAAAAAAAAAATAAAATAAAATCTGAAAAAACTCGAATTTGAAACTCAAAAATTCACTTTTTCATTTACTTCACTACTACACTTTACTGCCTCTAGCTTCTTTCACCCTTTTACAGGTCAAAGAGGAAAATAAGTGCTTTGGAAAAAGTGATGCACCTTGTTAATGGCAACAGGAACGATATTCAAAATTTTGCCATCATTACACAACAAACATTGCCCGCAAAAGATGAACTTTCCCAATAAAGAACAAATAATGTTCCTATGGTTTCCTAACTGAATAGCATCACATAGTATTTGTTTATCTTGGGTTAAAACATAAGAAATTGTGACTGAAACAAGAGAATTTTTTCTATTATACTTCTTTGACTTCCAAGATTCGTTATTTCCTAAAGTCCTCAATGTTTGTATAAAATCAAGGGTTTGTGAAGGAAATGTTGTACCATGCTATTCTAAAGTCAAGTAACGGCCAATGTATTTTATAAGTTTATGGTATATCATATCACCTAAGTAGGTTTTTATTACAAGCAATATTAACAGTAATACTACCAATTATTGAGCACATGTGGGCCCTGAGTAGTTTTTGTTCAGTCCTTGAAAAAGTCTTTTCATGCAGGCTGGCCCCATGGCCGAGTGATTAAGTTCACGCGCTCCTCTGCAGGCGGCCCAGTATTTCGTTGGTTCGAATCCTGGGCATGGACATGGCACTGCTCATCAAACCATGCTGAGGCAGTGTCCCACATGCCACAACTGGAAGGGCCCACAACGAAGAATATGCAACTATGTACTGGGGGGCTTTGGTGAGAAAAAGGAAAAAAACAAAATCTTTAAAAAAGAAATTAAAAAAAGTCTTTTCATGTACAGAGTCTTATCCAAATTTTATAGCATTAGTAAATTAAATAAAGAGAATTCAAACCACTCGATCCCATGGCTGAGCTGGTAAGTATGAGTTTAGGAGTCAATATGAATCTAGAGCTGTCTTATTTTAAAGCTCATACTCTCTCCTACTGCATGTGGGCATCACTGCTCTAAGTTTTACTTCCTTAGATATCCAGACACTAAAAATTAATCCAAATATTGCCTTAAAATGATTATAAATAATATCCTTAAAAGTTGAAATAATATACTTTTATATAAAGCAGTATTAGGTCAGAAAGACTTTGGATCAAAATCTAAATCCAGCACTAAATTAATGCTGTTATTTTGCACAATTATTGGCTCTCTCTACACTCATTCTTGTATTTCTTATATTTAAAATAACATTAGATTTCTTGTTATGTGGCCAAAAGCACACATTTAAGAAACTGCGCTAATTGAGTGATGACTAGCTCATAAAAGATGCTTGAAAATGGCAGTTATTATTATAATTATTATTTATCATTATATTAGATATAACTATCAGATACCACAACGATATCCAGAAGTGGTTTAAATAAGGAGGGAGTAATTTGCCTCTAGTCTTTCTGTCAGTATTTACATGGTGATGTTCGTTTTCAGATTTACAACCTCAGATTTCCTGAGAGGCTTGTGGCCCCCACTACAGCACTTTACCTCTTAGGAAACATTCCATCAACCAAACTTCCTTTGCACCTCTTCCTTTAGGATTCTTGCTGTGGGTTAGTCAGATAAGTCAGTGCCTGCTAATGTGCTGAGGGGGTAAGTCGTCATTACCTTTGCACAAACACCGTCCCTACTGAGCGAACAATCTCTAATTATGTAAGAAGTCATCCCAAAAAGGAGAGTTTCAGGTTTGGGGACATTCCAAGAGGGGAAATCTTTTTTACTCAGTGGCTTTAAAATCAGATAGGCTACAGAATAATCCTATCTATAAATAGAAAATCCTGGACTGTGCCTCAAAAGATCCTCATTCATGCTGGCTCTGTGGTGTGGTAAACGTTGAATATAGTACTTCATTGCTCTCCTCCCAGTTGCATTCTAATTAAGGATGAGATCTAAGCAAAATTATTACTAAAACGTTTTCGGTGTTGATTTTTTAAACAAATATTTAATACTAGCTACCATGGCATGATACTTTTGTTTGCTTGTCTGTTTTGTAATGAGAATATGGCAATGAGCAAGATAGACACGATTCCTGCTCTTATTGAGAATCCATTCTAGTGAGGAAAAGCAGAATATGCTTTTTAAAAGAACACGTTTGTTTTAAAATATGTTCCTTTAAAGAAAAATAACATTGGTTTAAAAGAAAACAGTGCTATGAAGATTATTCAAATATGGTTATACTATAAAAAAATCCAAACTGAAAATTAGCTATTGCATATTGGATGGTCAGAGAAGATCTTCTGAGAAGACGACGTTCAGACTGAGATCTGAATAACAAGGAAGAACTGACCTTGCATGCCAAGACTGGAGGAAAGAGTGTTCTAGGAAGTAAGAACAACTAGAGCCAAGATCTTAAGGTAAGTGTGAGTTTGTTTGTTTATGAATAGGAACACTTGAGAGTAGGAGCAAAGGATGAGAAATGAGATAAAGTTAGAGGGGTAAATCAGGGCCAGATCATGCAGGGCATTGAAAGCCATGGCAAAGTGATTGAATTCTGCTTTGTGTTCAATGGTACTGAAGTGTAAATTTTCACCCAGGGGAATAACATGATCAGATATATGATGTTAAAATGATGCTGCATTGAGTATGGGTTGTAGGAACATAATAAGGAAGGATAAGAAGTAGAGTTGGAGGTTATCAAATCAATGTAGAATTATAATAGTTTGGAGTAAATACTTAAAGGAGAGATTTAAGGAATTCAGCAATCTAGAATCTTTTCAAGTAGAGTGAACAGGATGTGACAATGGGTTAAATGCTGAAGTGAAGGAAGATGATGACCAAGAAGGCTTTAGAGTTCCCCTCAGCTTGACTACACTTTAGACAGATTTCTTCCCTGCAGGCCCCTAACCGCCCTTTTCTTGTAGAATTTACTTTAGAAAACTTGCAATCGTAAATTTTTCCCCTGCTCTTTGAGATGTAAATCTTCTACAACCTAGGAAGGTCTTTCTCAAGGACCTGGGAGCCTTGTCTTTGAAAGGGAAACATCAAGAAGGATAACACCCTTATCTCCCAGCGTTTGTGGGAGGTTAAGACCCTAACTTTGATAAGCACTAATTAGCAAACATAGATGACCTAATCATATTGACCAACTTCCTACCAACTTCTTTCAATACTTTTCCACAGGTACATCCCAGTGCTTAAAAACTCTTACCATTTCTTTCAGCAGAGTTGCATTGAATCTCTTTCCCCTATTGCAATATTCTTGAATAAAGTCTTCCCTACCTGTAAAACTGGCCTACTGCAATTTTTCTTTTACGATAATTAAGACGAAAACTTAGATTTTTGGCTTGAGTGACAGTGTGGATATTGGTGCTTTTTATTTAATGGTGAAGGCTGGTAGGAAGAGCGCGAGATTTTAGAGAAAACAGTTCAGAGATAGAGGTGCTAAGTTTGGGATGTCAATAACTTTACAAAGATAATAATATGTGCAAATAGGAAGTTCATGGAGAAGAACTGTGTTGAAGATATATACATATGGAAGTTTTCAGCATATAGATATTAAATAAATCCATGCGACTGGATGAGATTCTGTAGGGAGGGTTATATGTGGTTGTATGGACAGTAAAGAGAAGGAAGCCCTGTACTTATCTCTGGGACTCCCAACATTTACAGATGGAGCCTGGAAGTGAGAACAAGTAGAGTTTGAGAATAAAAGGCAGATGAAGAAAAGGTGCAGCAAGAGAACAGTAGCTCACTTTTATAGGATAGTATAAAGAAATACTAAAATGTTATCTTATATTTTATTCAATAACGCAAAGATATGAATATTGAAGCTCAATGTGTTTTTTGGGGGTTTTTGGTGAGGAAGATTGTCCCTGAGCTAATCTCTGTACCAATCTTCCTCTATTTTGCACGTGGGATGCAGCCACAGCATGGCTTGATGAGCCATGTGTAAGTCCACACCAGGGATCTGAATCTACAAACCCCAGGCAGCCAAAGCAGAGAGCGTGAACTTAAAACACTATGCCACCCAGGCTGACCCCGGAAATAATACTTTTTCAATGACCTCTGAAATAGAACATTGTAACAAGATCCACTCCTTATTTCAATACCTAGAGTCACTTTGTGAAGACCTAGCGATAATGAGGTTGTTTATGATTTTTATCCAAATAAAGCTTTGTGGTCTGGTTTTCCTTTCTAAGCCCGCAGCATAATGAAGAAGTTTAATGTTCCATCAAGGGCAAAAAGACAGTGAATATGAAATGATAGTTCATTGTTGCAAAGAAATGTCTCTTTAGATGATGTCTTTGAAAGAATCAGAGGAAATTGCAATGGGAAAACACTCAGACAAACATCTGAGAGATCGGTTAAGTGGAATAACCATGTAAGACACTTGTGATCATTTGGGAAATTTATTACTGAAAGCAAATATTCAGAGACTCCTTGATCAGGTCTAAGTCGTCTGTGAAATTTAGTTTGTTGAACTCACTTTCCTTTAAGAAGAAAATTCTGCTTATGACTGTAAAAGATAAATCAACTGTTATACATCTAATTAAATTGCCAAAGTGTTTGTTCTCTGTGATTTGCCTCTGCTTCCGCTTCTTATAACTTATAACTAATGATTTCTTATCTTCAAGTGATTGATTTCCACTTTACAGAGGAACTTTAGAAATCATACAAAGAACTCTTATATCCCCATTACTCACACTCACCTATTATTAACTTTTTCCAACATATATGGGCTCTCTCTTCCTCTCTCCCTCCCCTACCCTCATATATATGTTTACAAATGACAATACATACTATTATTTTTTCTGAGTCACTTGGCAGTAAATTGTAGACACAGGATATTCTATTATTGAGTTATCTTTAGCATAGATAAGACGTTTCATCAAACGAAATGTGGTGTGGTGGTTAGCCAAAAAAAATATAAGCAGCATAAAATTACAGATGATGCAAAGGGCTCCACTTGGAGGAAATTACTATCCTTGCCATACATTCCATCTCTGGTAATTTCTGCCATTGACATGGGACTGGGCTGTAGTTTTTGTTGTTCCTTCTCTTTTCAGTAATATTTTGAACAAATATTAACCATGAACCAAACACTTGAAAAAAGACCAATTTGATTAATAGTAAATCAAACAGAGTCTGATGCTATATTTGTTACTGACATATGAATAAATCAAAATTAATTTGGTTTTAGGAATGAAAAAGACCCCGAAACTACAGTAAATTGAATGAAGAAAAAATTGTAGGTGTAAGCGTATTTCTGAAAACAGAAATAAAAAGTTTTGGAAACTTAGAATGACCCTTACTGTAGAGTTCCAGATAGGTTCTTTCTTATCTATGTATTTTGGCCATTTGGATTTGATTTTCTGTCAACTGGTTATTGATAGCATTTGCTTATTTTTATTCAAATTGCATACCATTTTATTCTTACTTTGGAAGAGGAATTTGTGTAATATATGTCTTAATTCTTAGCCATGTGTATTGGAACTATTCTGTATCTACAGCATTTGTCTAGTGACTTTAATATATCTTTTGCTAGGATTTTTTTAAAGTCAAATGTCTTAAATAAGGAAGTCTTCTCACTTAATTATTTGTGCAAGTTTCTAGATTTTCTTTTAAAATATATATTGTTTTTGCCTTACCATTTTAAGCCTTTGATCCATACAAAATATATTTGGAGTATGCTGGAAGAGAGTTAAAATTTTTCTTTAAATAGTCAGTTATTTCAGCACCATTAAAAATACATTATTTTCTTATGAATAGCTTATAACTATTCTTTGAAATAATGTGTTGAATTCACTGCCATCTTTTATAAATTTAAACTTACATTAAAACAAATTAGTCTGTCATTTTTCTTCTCCTTCATTTTTAATATATTTAAGTATATAGTCCTTAATATATTTAAATATATAATCCTCCATTTAATACTAAGATTTTTTAATCAATTCTAAAGCAAATTCTGTAGGGATCATAATTGAATTTATTAATAATATTATGTCTTCTCATGCAAGAATATTTATTTTTTACAATTATTCGTGTTCTTTTAAAATATAAAATATAAAATATTTACAAATACAAAAGAGAACAGTGCCCCAATCCATTTTAAAGACTCACTATAAGTGGTTAAATAAATAAATAAGAAAGCAAGAAATATCTATTGAGAAAACATGTCAAAAATCTTTAGCAATACAGATATGTTATCAAAAGATTTGGAGAGTCCAGGCTGTCTACTGGCTTTTTTAAGGCACCCGGGCTTGTGTAGTGGAGGCCATGGCAGCAGAGGTGGAATGGGGGAAGCTGCGAGATGCAGGGATGGCCAACTGGTTGGCTTCTCTTATGGTGTCCTAGGTACGCTGAATAGAAAGAAGCTGAATAAGAACTTTATACCTTATTTGTCAGATGCAGAAAGAAGTTCAAGAGGATGATGTGACTTTCCAGAAGATCTCGGGCTTAGTGGATACTTGAGGCTGGTCTGAGGCATTCTTGGAGCAAGCAAAAGTACCTACTTGTTTACCTAATAAAAATAAAAGAGGCTGAAGTTCTGTCCTAATATTTCAAATAACACTCTACTTGTCATTCTTCACATCTTTCAGTTTTGGAGGAGGTGTGGACTCTGGGCACTAACTGTTGCAGATCTTTGCACTGATAGGCTGGTTTGGTTTTTTACCTGCTGGGCATTGAACAAAGCAGTAGATGCAGGTTTGATGATGTGGAAGAGGTGGAGAATGAGTTGGTGGAATGCACTGAGGAGTGGAGGCGCAGGCTGGGGCTATCTGAAGTGATCTTACTTAGATACAACCTTCATGGATTCTTGGCTGCTGCTCACACTCTGGAATCCAGCGCGGCCACGTGGCCCTGATGCAGAGAGGATATTCACCTTGCGACCTTTGTGAATGACACTACAGAGTTGGGCGAGGCACAGTCATTCCCAGGGGTTACAATATAGATGTGCTCCCTGGAGGAGTGAACCATGGGGGCCTCTCCTTCCAAATGGTGACAATCTATTACTTTTATCTTCACTTCCAGTCAAATAGATCTAGTCTAGCGTGGCAAATCACAAAATATTTATTTTACTATTACATTTAGATTTTCTCAAAATGACTGCATCTTCTTTATGTATAAATATATTAATACTTTTTGTATTCACTTTGTTACAAATCACCATATTGAACTTTTTCTTTCTAGTTGATGTATATGCAGCTACAATAGATTATATATTTTATACAATGTTCATTTAGAAAAATATGTATGAATATTGAATGAATGGAAGTTGAAATATAGGTTAGATTTGTTTTTCTTTGTTCTAATTTCTTGACTTTTAAATATATAAATTCATTTTCCTTCTTGTTTGATATTGATAATATTTAAACTCTTGAATTTGTATTATGTTTTGAACCTTAGAGATTGTGTTACATGTTATACTAATTTTCTCTATTTTGAATTATTTTGTGAATAAGGATTTTGATTTATTTTTTTAAGAAGCTTAGAAAAGTATTTTGATTTTTACTTTTATTTCACTGTGATAAAAAATATAGTTGATGTTATTTCTTTCTTTTCTTAGAAAATTCTTTACTTTTTCTTTCTGATGTTTTGTTAGCATACCAAAAGTACTAAAAATCATATATATGAAACTGTATTAAATTTCTCAAATATTTTAGACTCATACATTTCTAAATATTTTGTTTTATTTAATTATTTGATCTGCCTAGGTCTTAGAAATATGCTCACCTCTTATGACTATTTTGTTTCTGTCCCTTCCTTGTTTTTATTTAAAAAACTGTTTCGAATTTTTGTTTTTTGAGGAAGTTTAGCCCTGAGCTAACATGTGCTGCCAATCCTCCTCTTTTTGCTGAGGAAGATTGGCCCAGAGCTAACATCCATGCCCATCTTCCTCTGCATGGCCTGACAAGTGGTGCATAGGTCCATGCCCAGGATCTGAACCAGTGAACCCTGGGCCACTGAAGTGGAGTGTGCAACCTTAACCACCATGCCACTAGGCCGGCTCCTGTTTGGAGTATTTTGATACTGTATAATTTAACTTGTGATAGTTTTTCACATTAGTATGTATTTGCTGACATCATGACCTTTAACCTTCTTACTTCATTTTCTTTAAGAATGTGCCTTGTACATAACATGGAGTTGGGTTGTAGTTTCAGCCCCAATGTTCTCTGTATTCCTCTCTAGTATTGGTGTCCTTTGTGAACTGCTCCCATTTTGTAGATGACCTTTGTATGGATGCTTTGAGTGAGATTTCTTCTCATGTTTTAAATCCATCTGCCTCTGTCTTTCAGATATTTCCTTACAGTTCCTGGTCCACCACATAACCTCTTCTTGTTTTCAGCACCTTCTTTGTGTGTCCTCTTAAATCACATCTCTAATTTCTAAAAAGAAAGCAAATATGTATACTCAGTCCACTATTTTGAGCCAATACAGGTTGCTGTCTCTTTTCATGAATTTGAACTGTCTTCGATAAAATTAAATTAAATAAACTGTGTGTCTTTCAGGTTGAGCTGTGAAGAAATCAACCTTAAGCTGGAAATATACTTGGAAGAAATCTTTGGCTCATGAGACAGTAGACAGAATGTCAAGACTGTAAACTATTTTGTCCTTTTTGCTATAGGCATAATTGGATTTTTTCCTTAGTATCAATGGACTTACTTACCCACATGTAATTCTAACCAGAGAAACTTGCATTTTCTGTTTCCAAAGAGTTTCATGATATTTAAAGGATGTTTAATGATACTATCATATCCTTAATACTGATGTCTTAAAATCAACTTGAGATTTTAATCATATGGGGAAGAGTTGGTGAATGTTACAAACTTGGCATCCATATTAAATGCATTTGTAGGCGGGATAATAAAAGTATTTGGCATTTAATATGGCACTGGAAGTGACTATTCAACATGGGAAATTGAGCAATTAGAAAAAAATCTGAACTCAAATACTGGTATGCTGTAATAGTGTGCACCTGCTGAATATTGATTGTTTATTTATAAATATTTGTAATAATTCTGGACTTAAGGAGTCAAAATGCTATGAAAAGTGAAACAATGCCATTGTCTAAGAGCTATTGTTTTTTAACTAGGAGCATTCCAGAGTAAGTGGCTGGCTTAAAAGCAGGTATTCAGTTCTCTGTTTAGAAGCTGCTACAAAGCCAAGGCAATTTTAAGTGAAAAGACAAGCTGGAATTCAATGTCTTTTAATTAGGCCACATAGGCAAAATTTATTTTTAAAATCAAGAAAGATAGGAGAAAAACAATGGTCCCACAAAAAGAAAGTTACTGCTTTAAAAATTATTCTTGTCTGAGTTAAATATAGAATTACTATTTACTTTAAAAATCAATCACAATTCCACTTTATATCATAAAGTAAGCTGTTTTGCAGAATTTAATAGGATTATACTATTGATTCCATCTATTCAATGCTAGCTGGTGTTGCATACCTACGAACAATGGCCTATTATGTTACTGAGCACAAGAGAAAAGGGATTAGCCTACGAAAGAGCAAGCAGCTTTCACGGCTCTGCACAATGTTCACATACCTGTTTACTCAGTAGTCATTTTCAGTTAGTAAGTGTCAACCAATAAAAACAAAGCAAAACAAAAAAACTAGTGTATTCTAATCCTTGAAGCATCCAGCTAAGCTTTTTGAAAAACTCAGTTTGGATACCTATTTAAAATCCAGGCACTGCCTATGAATGTCTAGTTTTTGTTTGTTCTCCTCACAGAGAGGAAAATCTTATTGAATCACTGATTTCAACTGCATATGATTTTGGTAATTTCTGTAGTGTCTTCTTGAGAATCATTAATCAGACCACAGGCTAATATCTAGGTATTCCACCTTATCTGCAGTCCAAGTTAGGGAAAAAGTGACAACATTAGGGTATGAGGGTGGGAGAGAGAGGCAGAAGGAGATTTGATGACAGTGGAAAAGGCAATCTGATGGCAGAAACAGACACGAGACTGGAGTCATGTGCTTTGAAGATGGAGGGAGGGTGACAAGCCAAGGAATACGAATGACAGCTAGAAGCTGAAGAGGACAAGGAAGCAGATTCTTCCTGGAAGCCTCGAGAAGGAAAAAGCCCTGCTCACACCTTGATCTTAGCTCCATAAAATTCATTTTGGACTTCTGATCTCCAGAATTTTAAGAGAATAAATCTGTCTTATTTATGTCACTAAGTTTTTTTTGTAATTTGTTATAGCAACAAAAAGAAACTAACATATTTACTTTTCACTTGATTATTGGTCTCCAGGTTTGCCTTTGATAACCAATAAACAGAAAAGACTATGTTTTGAAATATGTCAACATTTATTATTTATACAATGGGCATCAATGTGTTAGTCTAATTCTACTGAGAAGCAGACAAGGTCTTGTTAGAAGTGAAAGATTTATTGGGGATAAAGTCTGCGAAAGTCAAAGGAGAGAGGAAGTAGTATTATAGGGAGAATCTTCAGATCTGTGATGCAGGTTTCCCATCTATGAAAAGGCAGAGGTAAAGAAGAAACATCGGATAGGGAGAGCTACTGATGCAGTTCTGAGAAAGTCCCATTCATGCCAACAGGGAACCCCAGAGCCAAGATTACCTGTTAGGGAGGTCTCACATTGGGCAGAAACAAGACCCTAGCATTGCACCGTGCCCTGACATTAGCAGGAACAGCCCAGGAGGAGTATGTTCTTGGCTAGAATACTGTGGCGGGTTTTAAAAGTGTTGTAACTGCAAGTGTGAGCTGACTGCACTCCTTGTAGCAAGTTTTCTCTTGCAGGAGTATCCAACTGGCATACTTCTCTGGCTGCCACAGTCAGTTCAACATTAATGGAAGCTCATTATTACTGTCTATCAAGCAGGAAAGTTTGGGTCATGCAGGTTACGGAGGGTGAAGAGATGAGCATAAAAGTTCTTAGGGGACGTACATATTTATTTCGGGTAAGACCAATTCTCTGATATTTACAAGTCAGTAATTTTTCAAATGATTGCACCAAATATGCATATCTTGGAGTGTATGGCGGTCACTTATACTGGTATCCAATAACATGAAAAATTGTTATATTATTAACCAAAAGTCAGCAATTTAATATGTTTTGCCCCTGTATTGTTTTTCTACCTCCATTCTGAGACCTTAACTAATGTAACTGCGCTTCAATTTCTCTGTCTCATCTGTGGATGTACATTGTCACAGGCAAGAACTGCTGAGGCTCAAGTTATTTTCAATCTTGGTCTGATCCAGAGCTTTCAATTTTCCAAATTAGATTTTTTGGGGATATCCCCAAATGTACACTATCTCAGTGGTAGAAACTCTCTCCAAAACTCTATAAAGGATGAATGCATATGCTGCAGTCAATCTTCTTAATTGCAAATGTATTCAATTTATGGATTCCTCAGTTTGGTGTCAAGCTCAGGGAAAACTATTATTTTGCCAAAGATTTCCCTGGTGTACATTGACAAAACAAAACTATGTGAAAAGAAAAACTGAACTATTCCCGCACCAATACTCAATTTCATTCTCCCCCTTTCCTTTATCCCCCTCTCTTTCACCATAGCAAACAAGCAAAATTTCCATCCACCAGTACAACAATGTGTCTATTATGTTACTAAATATTGATAACTAGTTGTTTTGAAAAATAAATTACAAACTTTCCAAATGTGTCATATGAGAAAATTATTACCTCAAATCTTCATCATTCCTCACAGGCATTATTAAATATCTGAAAACCTTACACTCAACAGCTGATGAATACTTCCTTGAGAAATTTGAAGTTATTCGGCACATTGGTTCTCAAAAAATTCAATCTACCTTCAAATTTATTTGCATCATCATTCACCTTTATCTCTTTTTCCCCATTCCTAAAATGAGGGACTATCCTTTTTCTCAGGGCCGGCACATCTAACTCTGCCATAATCTTCTGTCTCTTCCAGTTATCTTCTTTTATACAGGCCTTCACTCTGAACAAACAAAATAAAACAAAAAGCTTTATTTAATTCCATGTCTCCCTACAGCTACTGTCAGACATCTTTCTCCATCTTCTCTACTAAATTTCTTGAAAGAGTTGTCTAAATTCACTCCTTGAATACTTGGAATAAGATTTTCATTGAGAAAAACTGTTACTCTGACTTTTCTCTCTGAGATGCTTGGCTGTTGCCACATTCAGTATATGTATCTATCTGTTTCCTGCTATAGACACCACTGGTTACTCTTCTCTTTCTTGGCTTCTATGTTAACACAATTCTTTTTCTTCATACTTTCACCACTGTTCTTTCTATCATCCTCTCTGCTTTTTTTACTCCCTTCCTCTTCCCTGCTTTTTTTTTTTTTTTTTTGGTCCTTCAAAGGATTCCATCCTCAGGTCACTATTCTTGTACGTTGTTCTCGTCTTTAGGAAGCACCATTCACTTTATTTTGTCCCAAGAATGACCAATAAATGCAATACTATGATATTTATATTCTCCAGTCCAAACTTCTTCCTGACTAAAGTAACTATTATCTACCTTCCAGACAAATGAATGTTCCACAGAAAGCTTGAATTCAAAATATTCAAATTTTTACTCATCTTCTCTTATAAAATCTATTTCTCCATTTGTGTTCCTTACCTGAGTTGATAGCACCACCATTCACCCAAGCAATCTTGAAAATCTCTGATTGCCTTTCACTTATCCCATATACTAATTACTTGCTGAATCTCGCTGCCATAATCTTTTAAGTATGTACTCTATTTGTCTTATCTCTATAAATATACCCCAAATGGCACCTTAAACACATGACCAAAAATAAAATCATAATTTTTTTCCTAAAATTTCCCTTCCTTTTATTTGTAAACACATCACCCAATCCAATGCCAGTGCTAGAATAAAATCATTCTTTCTGTCTTACGTAATACATCCTATAAATTACCAACTCCCGCCAATTTGATTAATAAATGTGTCTCAGCTCCATGTCCTCTCCATCTTTATTATCATTGACTTAGCACAGGTGCACATCACCATTTGCTGGCACTATTTGCAGGAGCGTGTTAACTAGTTCCCTTTCTCAAAGATTTCTCCTTATCTATATTCTTCACACAAGAACGAGAGTTATCTGGCTAAATGCAAACCCACTTATTTAAAATCAATCAGTCAACCCCATAATCTAAAGGATAATGTCCAAGTTCTTCAACCTGGCATATAAGGTCTTGCAAGAACTAGTATTTTCTTATGGCTCCATCCTCCACTTACGGTTTTACAATCAGCGCTTTTTATTCTCCATTGTTTTGCTCATCTTCTCTGTTACAATGTGCTAGTCAGGATTCTCCAGAGTAATAGAACCAATATCATGGAGATAAAACATATCGGTAGAGAGAGAAAGAGAACAAAAGATATTTTCTTTAAGAAATTGTTTCACTTGATTGTGAGGGCTGACAAATCTGAGATCTATAGGGCAAACGGGCAGGCTGGGATTCAGGTAAGAGTGGATGTTGAAATGCTGAATCCAAAGGTTCAAATCTTGGGAAGAACTTCTATGTTGCAGTTTGAAGGCAGAATTGCTCTTTTTGGGGGGAAATCTTAGTCTTTGCACTTAAAGCCTCCAACTGATTGGATGAGGCTCACACACTGCATGGAAGATAACTCCTTTTACTAAAAATCACCTGATTTTTAAAATTAATCACATCTAAAATATACCTATACAGCAACATCAAGACAAGTGTATGACCAGACTACTGGTTGCCATAATCTAGCCAAATTCACATGTAAAGTTAATCATCACCTATGATAAATGCCCTTTCCTTTTTCTCATCTGCCCATATAGTTTCTATTCTCCTTCAAAATGCAGCTGTTGGAAGTCTAATACGACTACTTTAAATAGTGTTTGGTGGCCCTAACTTACGTTTTCCTAACACTATCAGCTTTCTCCATGATCTCACCTTTCTTTTTTTTTTTTTAAAGCTTTTTTTTTCCTTTTTCTCCCCAAAGCACCCCCCTCCCCCATACATAGTTGTATATTCTTAGTTGTGGGTCCTTCTAGTTGTGGCATGTGGGGCGCCGGCTCAGCATGGCTCAATCTGAACCGTCGAAACCCTGGCCTACCTGCAGTGGAGCGCACGAACTTAACCACTCGGCTACGGGGCCGGCCCCATGATCTCACCTTTCATATTGATTATAATAGCATTTTAGTGTATTTGGGTTTGTTTGTTTTTAATGGGCATCTTTTTTCTTTTTTTCGCTGGGAAAGCCCTGAGCGAACGGCTTTTGCCAATCTTCCTCTCTCTCTCTTTTGTTTTTCCCTTCCTAAAGCCCCAGTACATACTTGTATATTCTAGTTGTTAAGTCCTTCTAGTTCTTCTGTGTGAACTGCTGCCACAGCATGGCTACTGACAGACGTGGTTCCGCACCTGGGAGCTGAACCTGGGCCACTGAAGCAGAGCACATCGAACTTCAACCACTAGGCCA
Source organism: Equus caballus (assembly GCF_041296265.1). Lineage (NCBI taxonomy): Eukaryota > Metazoa > Chordata > Mammalia > Perissodactyla > Equidae > Equus > Equus caballus. The sequence continues at coordinate 102,771,620 of NC_091685.1, read as the reverse complement.
TCAGGGCTGGCCCTTTAGTGTTTTTTTTTTTTTAAATCTCACCAGCTAATCACCTTCTTAAGAACCTAGATTGTTTCACTCTTTTTTCCCCTGTAACATTATTCAGATAATAATAGGTATGCAGTAAATATATCTTAAATTAAAAAGAATGAATATTCCATCATAATACTGCAAAAGTCTAAAATCTCCACCCACAATAGTAACTTTTCTCTAATGTTCTATCACTTCCACCTTTACATTTATTATTTCCTTTTGTTGAACAGCCTTGGACAAACATATTTAATATTTCCCCAATCATTGTGCTATATTTATTACTTGATATTAGATGAAAATCTTTTTCTTTATATTTTGAATGTCCATCTATAGATTCATAGACTACTTAGTTGTTATTCATAGATTTAGACACGCATAGTCTAGACTTTATGGTTAAATATGATCTTCTAACTAGAACTTTGAAACTCTCTCATCAAATTTTTATAGTTATCATCTTGGATGGGGTGTTGTAACAATGGCTGAATTCACGCAGCGTAGCTGACTGTATTAGTTAAACTTCAGCCTCCAGTAGTTACTTTGTCCTTGCTTCATACAATTAACACCTACATATCCAACACTAGCTTCTTCATATCATCATTAAGAAAAAAAGATTGAAATTCAAATAATGATGTTCTTATAAAGGAAGACCTTATCAGAGAATGTTGCATCATAGTATTTAATTGATTAGGGGTTTGCATAATTTTACTGTAAAGGGAGGGAAAGTCCACTAGAGTTTGTAGGCCACATATAGTTTCTGTCATATATTCTCTTTGTTTCTTCTTTTTTATAGCCCCTTAAAATATAAACACCATTCTTAGCTCATGGGCCAAAAAAAACATAGAGCTCAGCCAGATTTATCTTTCGTGTGGAGCTGTTAAGTAATTGCATAATTCTCTAAGAGATGTACAATGACAGGCAATGTCTCCTCACTCTTGCAAGTATATTTATTACCTGGTCCATTCTTTCCTGGATTAAGTAAGATTTTGTTTGTCTATGGACAATAGAAAAATCTGAAATACCTGAGACAGAAATTTCATTCCTCCAGGTAAACTTACAGAGGCATAAAATGCAAATCTGATCCACAAATTCCTTAGGGATCCAGGTTCCTTCAAGTTTATCAGTTCACTCTCATCCTCTTAGTTCAAGATAGAGTCTGTGTTCCAGGTTGGATGAAGGAGAAAAGAAATACGAAAATGTGGCAGCATCAAGTGTATCTAAAAGAAATGTTCAAGGAAGCTTCTTTTTATTTCAATCGCTCTTGATCTTTATTTTTTTTCAATGTTCCTCTTTTTTTTTTTCCTCCCCAAAGCCCTCCAGTACATCGTTGTATATCTTAGTTGTAGGTTCTTCTAGTTCGTCTATGTGGGACGCCATCTCAGCATAGCTTGATGAATGGTGCTAAGTCCGGGCCAAGGATCTGAACCAGTGAAACCCTGGGCCACCAAAGCGGAGCACGACAACTTAACCTCTCGGCCATGAGGCCTGCCCTCAAGGAAGCTTCTGTAAGCACTTTTTATATCCATTTGGCCAGAACTTACTGCGGTGGGCATATCTAGATGCAAGGAAAGCTAGTCAACTTGTTGTCCTTATACAAGACAGCAGTATGCTTGCCAGTTTCTCCTATTCTGTCGTGATATGTGGAGAAGTTTTAAAAACAGAAAGATATGAAAGGAATATTTTTAAATAGTTAATTGTTCTAAAGAAGAATTCTTTAATGTTATATTTGCCCAGAATAATCTCCCCAGAAAATGACTTTACCAATAAGCACTTCAACCACAACTATAAAAAATTGGCAGGTGTATAAATTCCCCTATATTTATGGCACGTGCATTATTAAGTAAGTGAAGGCCAGTGTTACAAAGGAGAAGTTTGGATGGGAATTATGTGATGTCTAACTCACCTTTCTACTTGTCCTATATACATCATTTACCTTTTCCATGTCTTACATTCTCCACAGAAAAAAAGACTATTTACAAAATTTATTCCTACCCTACCTGGGAAATATGCATTAATTCATATACATATTCATATGAATTTTTGTGTAATCAAAATATAGCAAAGACTAAAATAAATAAAAAGTTTGAAAATATTAATTTTGAAAACATGTACGATAGCTTTTCAGAAGCTCATAAACAGGTGGAATTATCCTAGAATTACTCCACAATAAGAATAATGTATAGTACATTATACTAAATGAAGATTTCTACAATGGCTCTTTTCGCTTATATTATTTCCTTCCTAGACAACATAAACACAACTGGTATAGACATAATTTTTCTATTATTACTAGATATTTATTAAACTACTGTGTTTTACAGGGTTTGATTTGAATTTATTGGAAATAAATTACATAAAATAATCTTTCCACCAAAATTATATTTAAAGACAAAATTAGCATTTATCTAGTTGAAGAATGCTTCCATGAAGGTTTGTATATATAGACTGATTTATTCTGCAGTCCTTAAATGTGATTTAAAGGTAGAGGAAGTTAACCTAGGCAGTGGCCACGTCTTTCCTGCAAGATTTTTATTTCAAAAGCAAATTAATAAGAAGTAATTCTGTCCATACTAAAAAATAATTCAGGAGTTCAGGGCAGAGAAGAATGGAGAGTACTGTGTAACTATTTAACTTACTATTCTACATAGGCAAAACCAAGGCTTGCCAGTCCCGTATAACGTAAGCAACTAAACTACTAGTTTCTTTCATTTTGTCAATTATGCATTAAGTTTGAATGTACTTGTGAATTTCTTGTGTATTAAGAAGCTTTCAAACTCAGCACAAACATGGGAAATCCAAATGATTCATACTTCTAGATAAAAATTAATATGCTTTCAAATATTTCTGAAAAATAGAAAAGGAAAAAGAGAAAGAAGAGTAGCAAATCATTTTGTCTGAAACTTCAGTTTTTTCCGACATGTCCCCTATGAAAATTATCTGATTGTTCTATCACAGTTGTTGCTGCCAACTGCAAACTCTTCATCCTAAGGTGTGCTGCGTAGATTATTATGGTAGCTAGAACAGATTTTTATTTATACTTTAAAGTCACATCTTCTTGAATTTAGCATTTAGTACTACTAACATAATTATTCACCTGTAGAATTCTTAGAAATAACTGAATCAATTTTATTTTGCTTTCTTAACTACAAAGTAAGATGTAACCTTTTTAAAGTGACTAAATACCTTTTTAACTTCAGCAGGGTAATATAAAATACCTTAAAGTAACCTCTCCAAGGTACACAATTATTTATGAAAATACATACATATAGTTTAGTATGGTAAGGTGTAGTATAATTAACACCAAAAGAAATGAAATAATATTAATTGGCTGTAGTTTCCTTGCCAGAGCCAAGAATCCATTCTATCTCTATTCCAGAGGGATTCAAGTAATTGCTATTTAGTCAAAGGAAGTTATTTACATATATTTTATTTCTTTGACGGGTACTTTTGGGGTTCAGATAATGATTGTTTCTGCTATCAGATGGCTGATTTTTATGTAATGCTCTACTTCTCTTCAAATATTGTGTAAACATGACATTTCATTAGCAAGTGCAATGTCTTAAAAAATAATTCTTGCTTCAGATTCTGATTTGAGACTCTACTCAGAAGCTACCATGAACTATGCTGCTTCGTATGTGTTTTCCTTGTGGCACGTTGAATTTATTAATAGTTTGTTTGCTAAAGTAAAAGACATTCTGAAGATTTATAGCAGAAATATTCTCAGCGGATATTCACTGTATTGTATTATTAGTAGAGGTTTTGTTGAGCTCATGGCATTCTTTGATTAACTGCCATTAGAGACATAGTTTGCAACAAGACTGTGTCACGGTTCTATGTCACCATGTTTCATGAAGTTACTGGTAAGCCTTCAGGGAGGGTAAGTGTATAAACATTCACTTAACAAGAGATGTATGGACAAGCTGTGAAAGTAATGACTAATTGACTGCCATCCGGGATTTATTTGGAGATCTTTTGACTCCAGCTCCACCTCACGTAATGATGAATGATGTCTCTTTCTCTAATAGAGGGAAACAGCAAGCTTGGGCCCAGAGCAGGAACTTAGAGATGTGACTGAAAGTCATAGTGTTTCAGTCAGTGGAAATGAGTAAAGAGAGATAGAGTATGTTAGGCTTCCCAATTCCTGTTTTGGTAGTGAAATTAATAAATTAAGTATATAAAATACAACAATTTGTTTCTCTGCAGGTTTAAAATAGCAAATAAAATTGAAGTAAATATGGTTGAATTTCAAATATTCTAATTCTAGAGCTGTTTATTATTGATTGTAGAAAGAAAGCATAGTTTCTGCTTTCTGTGAGGTGTAGTTTATATTTTATTCTCTCTGCTAAAATGTAGAATGGCCAAATGTACACATTTTCTTGTTCATTTTCATGGTCTTATTTAAAAGGACTAAATTTTGCTATAATTAATTTGCTCATAGCCGTGCCTATGCCATCAAGGAGCCAAGTCCTCTCTCTTGTATTTTAGTTCCCTGTAGTCTGCCTAAAAAAGGTGCAGAGTAATTGGAGAGAACAGAAAAGGGGATTGAGTAAGCATTGTTGGGATTAGTAAATGAAACTTTTTATAACTTTCACAAAATCAAATCGATTTTCCTATTTAAGTATTTATTTAGACATTTTAGACTGTAATTCTTTAAATCTAAAAGTATCACAGGACACTAAACTTTTAGTTCATATTTAAAATTATGAGAACTCCATCTTAAACAACTCAGGTAAAAAATGCAGGTGCTTAGGAAGAAATGGAGCCGACAGCACTCAGAAATGTAACACTTGCCATATGGTCTTGCCCTCAAACATTGTGCTAGCTTCTTGAACTTATTTTGGATCCAAAGATAAGAAAGAATGCAGTTTTTACACCTCTGACTATTTAGGCATACCACTTGGAAAAGAATTATAAAATTTTCAAAATACCAAAACAAATACAAACAAAATAAAACAAATATCAATTAAAATAGACCAGTATGTGAAAAAATCAGCAAAAATACAACACAAGGGAAATATGAAATAAAACAATGGCAGATCGGAGAGTGAAATGACAACTTATGCAACTAAAGGTAAATGAGCTTACTCTTCTTTCCAAAGACAAATATTTGCAGAATAACTTGCAAAGAAAAATCCTTCTGTATGATTATAGAAGATACAGACCAAAAGAAAAAGATATTGAAATAAAGGAGAGACAAAGGAGTGTCAGGTGAATACAAGACAAAAAGAAACAGGAGTTGATCTCTGACAAGGTAAAATTCACCTGAAAAGAACCAACAAGACAAAAGACACTTCATACTATATTAGGACAATTTCCATAATGAAGATATAACGGCCATAAATATCCATGAGCCAAATCAGACAGCAGCCATCTTTCAAAAGCACTATTGACAGTAATGACAAGACGTTAACAGAAGCGTAATAAAAATAGTTGACTTGAACGTATCACTCTTAGCCTAAGATAAGTTGAATGATTAAACTATAAGTTAGCAGTTATAACCTTACAATACATAAATGATATAATCAATAAGGTAAATTCCATGGATGCATAGTGAACTTTGCATCTACATAATAAACTATACAGCTTCTTTTCAAAGGCATGTGGAGAATTCAAAAGAGGTAGAAGAGATTTAATAATCATTTTATTTATGTTTATAAGTTGAAGTAAAATATTTTATCAAAATGAAATATTTAAGAACACAACCTTCTAATTAATATTAATAAATCACCTTCTTCCTGTCAGGCGACGTTCTAGGTACTGCTGTGGATCCATTACCAAGTTCGTGTATCTCTGTTCCACTTTATGTGAACCATGTATTTATGTATTATTTCTCTGTTCTAATCCTCCATATCTATTAGCATAACAATTCCAGATAGTTTTGATTCAGTTGCTAGATCCAAGATATATATTAAAACGCAAATACACACACGTGGAAAAAAAACACCCATATTAAAGACTATTTTAATAAATAATTTCTTCCTTTATAACAGCCCAAATAAAAAAATTCGATTGCTGAGAGACTGCTTCATATACTTTCATAATTGTAAGTAACTTCAGAAGTATTGAGGATGTGAAATCAAAGGTTAAGGAAAAGTACTAAGGTAAGATTTTGGTTAAAACTGAAATAAATGGCAGAATAAGTAAAAGAAAAGGATAGCACTGTTGATTGTGCATAAAAGAGAAAAATGGGAAGGTAATGAAAGTTGATTGGCGATTGCTCTGCTTCCTGTGTTGCCTTCTGTAATGCCTGTGCATGTCTTTTTCTGCTTTTATGATTTTAATTTCATTTCTATGCAGTATTGCTGAGGCACAGGCTCTATCAATATCAATGAACTATTACTATGCCTCTTTGAATTATATTTTTTCAGCAAATCTTTTCTGAACAGGAACAAGTTGAGTCTTTTGAAGGCTCTGAAAGAAATCTTAAGCAGTTACCAGGAAGCTGTATTTGTGCAGACTTTCAAAATAAAGAATAAAGTATATTTTAATGTAATTAAATGAAAATCTATTCAATTAAGATAATTTATAGGATAAGGAAGGAGCAAGGCTAAAAGCAATTGAAAGACATTTAAAAACCAGGCTATTTTCATAAAGATTTTGTGTATTTGGGAAACAAAAAAATAAGTTGTCTGCTAAATGTAACAGTTTATAAAGTATTAGAAAAATAGATAGCCAATAAAGCAGTATAAATGCCTAATTAGTTCCAATGCAATATTGAAATAAAAGTTCAAATCAATATGACCAGTATATGAAGTAACAGATAGTTAATTGAGAGCAAATAAGAATGAAGCATATGTTACCTCTTTCTCAGCAGAATTTTTGTTTTAATTTTTCATTTTAAATAACTCAGAACAAGAGTTCTACCCACTGATATAAGTATGTGCATATTATTCACTTATTATTTCTCCAATGGATATATTTTATTCAAAAGAAATATCAAAATATTATTTAATTTTATACAATAGAAAATAATATCATATTCATTTGGAATTTGATTATGGGCAACACAGATGTTTAGTTGATCAGATTTATATTTATGTGCCATGCGTTACTAGTAGGTTGATTCAAATGACATGGCTTACCTTTTCCATACTTCTCATGCCCTTTTCTGCTTATCTTATGCCCTTGTTTGAAGACCACTGAACTTCACTTGAAATATCATGTAGAAAAAAGGTCAATATACAGGTAAATTAATCTTATAATGAAAAACTTTTCACTGTATTTCCCTCTGGATATATGCTGCAAAAGACATATGCTCTGGGGAAAGTAGATGGGTCATAAGTGTGCAAAAACAAATTCTGTATCTACGCACGTGATAGATTAGTTATGTATGAAAGCCTATTTAGAAGTTTCTTATGTGTTTGCCAGTCCATCCCCATTGAATTCACGTCATCTTTTCCTTTATATTAAAAAAAAATGCATTGTGTCTTAGTAAAGAAAGATGATTGGGCACACATCTTCTATTCACAGAATGAAAGCACTCAGAAAACTCCAGAGGTCACTAGATTGGTCACCTGATCTGTAGGAGTATAACAGTCAGTATGATCCAATATTTTTCCAGTGAACAATGTAAAAATGGTCAAGATCATTGATATTTTTCCACATGTGGGCTAGCAAATGTGCTGACGCAATTTACAACCTGATATTTCAGAATATTATGTGTGTTTCATTCATGTATGTTTTCTTTTGGTGTTTATTTCCTTGGCTTATTTTTCTGATAACTTATAATGGTGGGGCCCCAGACAATCACCATCTTCTATCCTATGTCTGTAGTTAAATGAGAGTGAGCCTTTATGTGATAGAGTTTGGCACAGTGTCATAAGAACAAAAATAATCATCCAAAATATCTATTAGTATGAATCTTTCTTAGTAAAATACATGAGATTCTACCAAGTGATAATGGAATTGCCCTGTCTCTCACTTTCTAGCCAAATGTTCTTTTCCTGTCTCCCAGATAAGTACTTAGTATCCTAGCATTCAATATGACACAATGATAATTTAGGAGATTATGTGGAAATCTTAGCAAAGTTCACACTATATGAATTTAAGAACTACAGTACATCTAAAAGAGAAAGCTAATTTTGTAGATCTTGCTTGCAACTTGTGGTATTGAAAGCCTCTATTTTAGAGTTAACAAATAAATGTTGATTTCTTTCTAGCCAAGTTGTGCTAAATGGGAAAAATGACCTAAAATTAGGTATATCATCCTTCTGTTAAATTTTTAAACATATTTCACAATAGTTCACAAAAACATATAAATATATTAAAGATAGTTTTGTTAGACAAGAGGTTGTACCAAAACATTCCATAGCATTATCCTGTGAAAAAATAACACTCAATATCTAAACAAGGATGACTGCTGTAGAAACAGCCCTAAACTTTAAATTTTTCTTAGGAGAAAAAGGTATTTTAGAATGCCAAACATTCCAAATTAGAACTCTTTTAAAATGCAGTTTCTCAGGTTTCATGACTGAAGACTCATACAGTAAATCTAAAATAGGATGTAGGACTGCACTTTTAAAAGCATCTGTGTGATACTGACAAAAATGGCTTATGAGCCATGTTTTCTGAAGCTTTATAAAAATTTTTTCTTGCATCTTATTTTCAGTTTGGGAAGGTGACTGAGTTCTCAAAACTCAAACTTCTAATATTTGATGCTATCAGGTGTAGTTCCCAGGTGCGGGTGGGGAGAAGGAGGCAACTGATTAAGCGGCCTCCATTCTGTGGCACAGCATTACGTCTTCTTCACTTACCACGGACATCGATGCTTAGCTTTCAAAAATGCACGAATATGTTCATCAGTGCTCTAGACCAATCAAAGTCAAAATCCTGCCTCCTTTAAGTTGTTTGGCACTGGTGAGATGTACTGGAACTTTCAAAATAACGGTTTAAAAATTTAAGAAGGATAAAAAGAAATATATATTTTAAAATGCGTCTTGTGGAGTTTAGAGTTTGAATCATATCTCAGTTATGTTTTACTTTAGAGTTCACAGGTTTATTTCTCTTTTCCCTCTGGACTAAAGATAGCAATTATCAAGTCTCAAAAGTCCTCCCGATTTTATATTCCCCACTAAAAGCTACTCCAGTTTCAGTTGATATTTTACCTTCTATACACAGAAGTCTAGATTTACCCTTTGTAGTCATATCAGCATAAGCTCATCATAAAACAATAATATTGCAGTATCTACTTAATAAAGAGACATTCATGCAGTAAAAGGAGTCTTGATACTTCTAAGGCTAAACTGATAAATACGTATGTTGGTGTAGAATTTTATAGAAGGAGGACTTCTACTTCTTTCTTAAATTTTCCTCCATAAAAGAAGAACGAAAACCAGAAATACAAACTCCAGCTGAGGCAAATCTAAAAGTCATCCATAAGGGTGGATCACAGTGTTTGAAGCGGGCTTGTGAGTTAAAGTGATGGAAGTGCAGGAAGAAACTGATTGGTCACCTAGGGTTTCATATCAGAGTGAGTACATCTGAGGTAAAGGTAAAAATCTTTTATTCAGAGGAATAGAATTGAATACATACCCTGGGTATGAGTTCTTCTATGGATAGCATTTGGCACTCAGACCCCGGAGTAGCAAAGGAGCCAAGAAAAATTAAGGAACATAAGGACTCACCATCTTTGTGGGAGGAGAAAGATAGAATTTTGAGCAATCTGCAGTTGATGATCTCTATTGACCACAAACAAGTGTACTCCCTGTACAACGTTGAGCTTCACTGTAAAGCAAGGAACTTTCCCAGGGGCCTGAGACACTGCTCTTGACCACTCAACTGTGTGAATCATTTGCAAATAGCCAACATGGAAAGAACTCACACTTCAGCATTCAAAGATTTGTAAAAGAGATTTTTCTGTCAAAGTATAGGACAAATTTCAGGTCTGACATGTAAAGAGCTTGGAAGTCTTCACTCCTGTCCTGGAAACAAAAATACTGAACAAACTGAAATCAACAATTCATCTTAGTTCCATCAGAAAATTGAGATTGAAAACTGCCACTCCCAAAACTGGAGAGACAGGCAGATACAGAGAATCATAGCTTACCAGGAGCAGAAAACATTGCTAGAGAGAGCAATTGAAGGGAGCCTTTAAAGGTTAATTAGCTAATTTCTGAGGACTAGCCATATACTAGCTTGAAAGTTTCTGGAGGCTGAGCCCTGAGGGCGACTGACACTTTTGTGAGTTTTACCTCCAGGAGCCTTTCCAGGTTCTTTGGGTGAAGAGCAGAAAATATCTTTTCTTGTTTCTGGCAAGGGGAAGGGAAAAGTAATCATTTTGTAATAGCCTAGAGCTTTCTGTTCTCTTTAAGAAAGGAGAAACTATTTTACCAGAGCCTAACTAACCTAGAGCAAGGGAAATATCAAACTCCAGGCACTACTAGGCTTCCATTCTTACTTAACTGGCTAAAGAAAGCTGAGGAGCACTTGTGAAGGTCACAGTCCAGAGGAATAGGCTCACTAACAGACTGAGACCTAATCATAGAATTGCAGCGTGCTTCCCCTCTTCCCTCCAGTTCATCCCTAGGGCCTGCTTACTTCAGTCCTCTTACCTGATACATCACATCTGGCTTTCAACCAAAAATTGCAAGGCATACTAAAAGGCAAAAACACAGTCTGAAGAAACAAAGCAAGAAACAGAATCATAATCAGATACGGCAAGGACTTTGGAATTATTAGATTGGGAAGTTAAAATAAATGATTAATATGCCAGGGACTCTAATGTAAAAGGTGGACTACTTGCAAGAACAGATGGGTAGTATAAGAAACTCTAAGAAAGAATCAAAAAGAAATGTTAGAAATAAAACACATAATAATAGAAATTTAAAAATGCCTTTGGTGGGATCATCAGGAGACTGGAAATAGTGAAGGGAAGAATCAGTGAGCTTGAAGATATGTCGATAGAAATGTCCCAAACAAAGAAAAAATAAGGAAGGAAAAAAAGGAACAGAATATCCAAAAAGTGTTGAGCAATTTCAAAAAGAGTAACATATGCATAATGGGAATACCAGAAAGAGAAGAGAGAAAGGAACAAATGAAAATTTGAGATAAATAAAATGGCTGAGAATTTTCCAAAGTTAATAACAGAAACCAAACCACAGATCCAGGAAGCTAGGAGAACACAAGATAAATACCAAAAATTCTGTACCTGTGCATATGATATTCAAACTGCAGAAAAATCAGACAAAGAGAAAATCTTGAAAGAAGCCAGAGGAAAAAAGACACGACTTATCTATAGAGGACCAAGGAAAGGGATTATATCAGACTTCTCTTCACTCAAACCTTGCAAGTAAGAAGACAGTAAAGTAAAATATTTAAAGTATTGAAAGAAAAAAAAACAACAACCTGGAACCATTCAGTTCAACTAGCCTTCAAGTGAGGAGATAATTGATAACAGTATGATATTAATAACAAGATGCTATCTAGAAAATATTCCAAAATTTGGAAATTAGCAACACACTTTTAAATAACCCATGGCTCAAAGAGGAAATCTCATGAAAAATTAGATTTTGAACTGATAATTTCAAAGTGAAAATAAAACATATCAAAATTCGTAGGATGCAACTGAAGAAGGAGTTAGAAAGAAGGAAACTTATAGCACTAAATACTTCTTTTAGAGAAGAAAAATGTATCAAATCCATGATTTAAGCTTCTCCCTTAAGAAATTAGAAAACAAGCAAATTAAATCCAAAGCAAAAAGAGAAAATAATAAGAAAAGAAATCAATGACATTGAGAAGAAAGAAAGACAGAAAAATTCATGGAACCAAAGCTAGGTCTTGAAAAGACTGATGAAATTTAAAAACCTCTTGACAGACTGACCAAGAAAAAGAAGCCATAAATTATTCATATCAGGAATCAGAGAGGGCATTTTACTACACCACACAGACTTTAGTCTGATAAGAAGGAAATACTAAAATCTCTGTGACCAATTCTCTGACACAACCTACCAAAATTGAATTTAGTATAAAATGTCCTAATAAAGAAAACTCCAGCCCCAGATGGGTTCATTAGTAAATTCTACAAAATATGTAAGAAACATATAAAACCAAATGTACACAATCTCTTCCAGAAAACAGAGGAAAAATACTTCCCAACTCATTTAGTTCAGCTTTACCCTGCTGTTAAAACCTGACAAACACATTAAAGAAAACCACAAAAAGCCTTTAACACTTGAATTGTCAAATAGCTGACCTTTTCTACTCCACATCCGTCCCACTTCAATCTCTCCTGAAAAATTTCTATCAAATTAAAAGAAATAATAAAATAAAATAAAAAGCCCTTAGATACATTTATGTAGCTAAGGACCAAAGGAAAAATACCATCAGCTTCAGGTCTCCCATTGCATGCCCTCTGGTGCAAGGCTTAATGAGTGGAGATGGGGCTAATTTTAGATCCCATTTGTCCTGTAGTAACCTAAATAACCCCCTAAAGATATCCAGCTTGTAATCTCTGGAAGCTGTAAATATTATCTTATATGGCAAAAGAGACTGTGTAAATGTAATTAAATTGAGGCTCTTGAGATGGAGAGATTATCCTGGATTATCTGCTGGGCTCTAAATGTAAGCACAAGTGTCCTTATAAGGTGACAGAGGGAGTCAATTGTATTCTATACATTAGCAATGAAGAATCTGAAAATGAAATTAAGAAAACAATTTCATTTACAGTAACTTCAAGAGAAAAAATAAGGATAAATTTAACAAAAGAAGTGTAAAATGTGTACTCTGAAAACTGGAAAGCATTGTTGAAAGAAATTGAAAAGAACCTTAATAAAAAGAAATACTTTCCCTGTTCATGGATCAGAAGGTTTAATATCATTAACATGGCAATACTCCCCAAATCGATGTATACTTTCAGTGCAAGTCCATCAAAATCCAACTGACATTTTTTCCGAAATGAAAATCTGATTCTAAAATTCAGGGAAAGGCAAGGGATCAAGACAGCCAAAACAATCTTGAAAAAGAAGAGTATTAATGTGTTCATATTTCATGATTTCAAAAGTTATTACCAAACTACAATAAGCAAGACAATGCAGTATTGGCCTAAGCATAAACATATAAATCAATGAAATAGAACTGAAAGTAAAAATTTAAAAAAAAAAGCAAAATTTTTGGTTACTTGATTTTACACAAACTTGCCAAGACCACTTAGTGGAGAAAGAATAGTCTTTTCAAGAAATAGTGTTGACACAACTGGATATCCACATGTAAAAATAATGATGCTGGGCCACTTCCTTACACCATACACAAAAATTAACTCAAAATGGATCATGGACCTAAATGTAAGAGCTAAAATTAAACTCAGAAAAAAATATAGAAGTACAACTTTGTGAATTTGAATTGGGCAATGATTGCTTAGCTATGACACTGAAAGCAAAAGTGACAAAGCAGAATTAGACAATTTGGGCTACATTGAATTTACATTGTGCTGTAAATAATACCATCAAAAAAGTGAAAAGAAAACTCACAGTTGGAGAAAATATATGCAAATTGTACATCTAATAAAAGATTTGTATTTGGAATATATGAATAACACAACTCAACAATAAAGACACAACAACCCAACAATGAAAACAATTCAATAATAAGAAGACAACTACAAAACAGGGAAAAGATCTGCACAGCAGTTCTCCAGTGAAGACATCCAAATAGCCAATAGGCACATGAAAAGATGCTTCACATCATTAGTCATCAGGGAAATGCTATCAAAATCACAATGAGATATAATTTCATACCCAGTAGGATGGCTATAATAACAAAAAAGTCAGATAATAGCAAGTTGGTGAGGACATAGAGAAACTGGAACACATTGCAGCTACTATGGAAAACGGTTTGCCAGTTCCTCAAAATGGTAAACATAGAATTAACATAAGACCCAGTAATTCTGTTCCTAGTATAGATCCAAGAGAAGAGAAAACCTGTGTCCATTCAAAAACTTATTCACAAATATTTAGAGAAGGACTATTCACAATAGTCAAAAAATGGAAACAAATGTCCATCAACTGATGATATAAACATATTGTATATCCATAGAATTAGATATAATTTAGCAATAAAAAGGAATGAACTACTGATAATATCCTATACGATGAATGACCTTGAAAGCATCTCGCTAAGTGAAAGTAGTTAGTCAAAAAAGACCACATGTTATAAAATTCCATGTACATAAAATGTCCAGAATAGGCAAATCTATAGAGACAGAAATTAGATTAGTGGTTTCATAGCGCTGAGGTGTGCATTTGGGAAGAGATTGCTAATGAACATGGGGTTTCCAGCGGTGGAGGGTGGGACGGGTATAAACATTTTAAACCTATATTGTGGTGTGGTCGCCCAACATTGCCAAAATCTAATAAAAACCACTGAATTGTACACTTTTTATTGGTGAGTTTTATGGCATGTGATTTGTAGATGTTTTTTAAAAAACTATGCTGAATAATATCACCTTGGAGCTTTGTGACAAGAAAAGCAAACTATTTTGGGGATACAGTATTACTCTTTAGTACTTGCCGTCTTTATTTAAAATAAATTTTTGACGTAGAAAGGCGCTTAGAGAGGCCGGCCCCATGGCCAAGTGGTTGAGTGCACACATTCCGCTGTGGCCCAGGGTTTCGCTGGTTCCGATCCTGGGCGCAAACATGGCATCGCTAGTCGGGCCACGTTGAGGCCGCGTCCCACATGCCACAACTAGAAGGACCTGCAACTAAGATATATGACTATGTAGCAGGGGGGATTTGGGGAGATAAAGCAGAAAAGAAAGAAAGAAAGAAAGAAAGAAAGAAAGAAAGGAGCTTAGAAATGATTTACTTTAATTACTTTCTTTTATAATAAGGAAACTGAGGCACAGAGGTGGTAAGTAGCTTGCACAAACTATTAAAGGCAATATAATATCAAAGCCTATCTCACATCATTGTCGTGTAACTTCAAATTAAAGGTGAAGACACATGTAATCTATAAAGTGCTATGTTACATATAATGTATATATGATGTTATAAAACATAAAATATTTTATTATTATTTATGACTTTATTAAAGTGAAGTCTAACTTTAATATTCATCATTTTGGAATGAAGGGCAGAATAAATTACGGCATGTGAATGGACAAAATTTCAATTTCTATTCCTCTTATCCTTTACTGTTTGGCTCTTACCTCTACTCTGAACTTTTTTTTAATGTTTGGAGAGTTTCTTGGTAGCAACTTTGAGGATAGAGTATCACTTGATCATTTTAAACTATATTTTTAGAGGAAAATAAATTCTCTCTGGGTTTATGATCATAAAAAAATCAAAATCAATAGAGAATAAATTAATCTGGGATTAGTTTTGAAAGTTCTCATATGGATCGGGGGCCAGAGCAATGATTTGAGTCTCCTCTCCTTAATGGGTTTTTCCTTATATTATTTATAGTACTCAAAGAGAATTAATCCCCGTTGTGGAGAACATTAAAGGAATGGATCAATTTTTCCCTCAAAGGAATTTTGAAATAACCCATATGACCTTTGCCTTTTTGATTGTTCAAAATCCTAGGATATCTTAGTGTGTCTCTTGAGGTTTCCTTTTTCTTCTTCCTTTTCAATATTTGTGTTAGGTGTTGGTTTTCGCCTGTGGCAAGAACCTAATAGAGGAGAAATAGTAATACTTTTGAAGCACAAGAATCTAATATGCATTTTTTAATCTAACATTTAAAGGACTATTTCATTTTTTTCTTAAATTCAGTCTAGGGAGGAAATCTGGAGGACTGAAAATTGTAAAAATCAAACTTCTGTAAGAATTTCCAAAAACATTCCTCTATATTCAAGTCTCTGTTTGGCCATAATAAGCACTTTCCCTGTTGCCCTGAAGAAATTTTTCCTCACTTGTGCTCTATTTAACTAAATCTATGGACATTCTTACAGATATTGACATACTCCTGCCCATATCACTTTTCTAGCACTCATAAAAAGATACATCATTACTAAACCATCTGTCTAGGTGATTTTTCCATATTAAAAAAAAATTGTCTAGTTGATAGAAACTTGGTCAAACCTATCTATCCTAGTTTTAGAAAGGTCTCTAAGGAATTTATTTTCAGAATTTATTCCCAGTCATAATTGAAGGGGTAGTCTCAGTTAGATTGGGGTCTCCAATGTTATCTTTTTTTTTCATTTAAATATCTTTCTCTTTTCTACATACCTGGTGCCAGAGTGAAGAGTTTAGAGATAATCAAGTACAATTTGGAAAATGGTAAGTCACATGGGCTCAACAGAGATTTGAACATTTTTGACTGATTCCTTTTTACGTTAGAGATAACTTTTAAAATGTGATAAAGTTATTAGGGTAGTATAGTTCTTCTTCACAAAAGTTATTTTTGAAATATTATATTTTCATACTTCCTACTTAAAAAAATCATTCCAAATCTGCTCTTATGGAAATAGCAAAATTATATTATTTTTACTTAAGATCCAATTCTTCAGTCCCTTTGTTCTAGGAATTATTACTGTACCTATGCCACAGCACTGCAGGACTGCCTGACTCAAAAGTCAGATCAGATTTTTTAAATTGCTAAATTTTCCTCTTTCGTGGAAAAACACATGTAATATTCCATTACTATCCTTTTGCAGTCTTTAAGATCTGTAATGATGTACACTCTTGTTCTTGATATTGTTCATTTGTGTCTTGTTTGTTCTTGAACAGTTTGGCCAGAAGCTAATCAATTATATCAATTGTGTCAGTTTGAGTCATGCTAAAATAAATATCAAGACGGGATTTGTTGTTCAAAGGATTTACTATGGAAATGCCCAAGAAGGATAACAGATAAGGAGGGAACAGAAGTCAGCAGGGAAAACCTCCAGCTCACACTGCAGTTCTGACAGTTGTGAAGAGAAAGAGGAGACAGAATTGGGTGGGAAGATCCGCTGACACAGCACAGTTCTGAGAAACTTTTGACTGTGACAATTGGTCTCCCCATTAGAGAAGTTCTGTGTTAGGTGGGAACCAGCCAGGACTGGTATCCTGGAAGCTGTGCCTTGTCTTTGACTGAGAGTGGTCCCTGAGTGAACCTGATGGAGCTAACACTGTCAATCAATTATTTTCTTCATATCAGTTTCTCTTGAAGGGGATCTGATTTTCCAGGGGTGCCACAGTCTACAGCTTGTCCCAAAGAGATACACTTATCCATGCAGGTTCTAGAAGTAGCTCTTCCATGGATCCTGTGAGTCTCTCTTCCTGAGGAGAAACTGACCAGAGTGAAGTTAATAGGATAAATTACAGCCTCTATAGCAGTTGGTATTGGGGTCACAACTGGTAACTCATTCTCTTCTTCCCACCATATTCTAATCTCCCCTAACCCTCATCTATCACATTGGCAGGTCTTCATAGCTTCCCTGATGGCATGAGTCAGATCCCCATTCTTAATAGATCTGAACCCTTGGATGTCATATGGCCTTCTCAGGCCAGGTTGCTGCACATGTCAGTTCGTCATTCTAAAGAGGGAAGGGATAACCAAGAGGCACCGGAGTAGATAACTAGTGTTCCATATTTCTCCTAGTCCTCATAGTGCAAAACCAGTGCAACCTCCTTCTGTTTATCAGGGCCAATTACTCCATCTAAGATAGTGACTCTTTTCTCACCTACTATTCCCTGAAAACTGGAAGTCCAAACTGCCCTGCAGCAGTGATATCATTCAGTTCAATGAAATCCTTGCAGTATTCTGTGGAAAGAGTGTGCCCTTTTTGTGGACTAAAACCTTCAACTCCCAGAGTTTTGGGATACAAAACAAAAAGTCCCCAATGGGTCACTGGGAGTGATGACAAGAGAGGCCACTCTTGTTTCCACTAGTTGGTACTTGATCCCATTTATTCTTCCTGTTGAGGAAACAGCTCCATTCGGAAATCTCTGATTTAATGTATATACTACATCCTGAAGAATGGTACACATCCTCTCAGAGCATTGCTTCTAAATTGTTGCTTCAGCTGTGTCTCCACGAAGCTATTCCAGCACTCAGTGAGGCTGATTGCTTCTATGGAGCAAATGGTCATGGGCTCACTTCCACACCTCTGTATGTATGAATTAGCTCCTTTGTTGGGTGCTATGTTATATGGGATTCCATGTCCGTGGATCAGGTATTTTGTAAGCACCTGTATGTTGGTGTTTGCTAAGGTTCTTCAGATAGATTGGAAAATCCATACCCGGGGTAAATATCTTTCCCTGTGAAGAAAAAACACTGAGCCTTCTAGGAGATGAAAGAGCCTCAATTTAGTCAAGTTGCCGCCAACAGGTTCATTGGTCTCCTTCAGGAATAGAGCCATATCCTAGGACTCAGTGAAGGCCTCTGTCACTGACAGGTTGGACATTCTGAAGCAGCAGTAACTAGATAGGTAAGTGAATACGGAAGCTATGTAGGCAAGCCTTGGAAAGTGTAAGTCTATGTTATTTGGTTCATATGTAGCTTCCATCTTTGCTACTGTGGAAAGACCATTCATGTGTTCATTGTGCTGTTCTGTGGTGGCTAATAACAAAGCATGACTAAGGCCAGCTCTTCAAGTCATTTTGGTTGCTTATTGCCTCTCCATGATGGATACTTTCTGGTGGGTGTAAATGTGTCCATCCACATGGCTCTCACCCAAACCTCCTTGTGTTCATGCCCATCATCCTGTTCCTTCCAGACCTCAGATCAGCCAGTCTTGCCATTTGGGGAAAAACTGTAAGTAATAATTTTGTCAGTTTTAATGCAATCTCTTTCGGTCGTATTTTCTTAGATGAATAGAAAAGAACAAACACATTAGACAAATGAGCAACTACATAAAATGTACTGAGGCCCCATTAGTTTGCTTCAGCAACTATGCAACTTCCAGTAGAGAAGCTACCATTGGGGCCACAATTAGACTGAGTTTGCAGTACTCAACAGTATTCTCTCGGATTCCTGGGGTTCTCTGTGAGTCCAGAGTGGAATTTTAAACGTAAACTTCATAGGGACCACCAACCCTACATCCCTTTAGCTCTTTAATGGTAGCACTAATCTCTGCCATTCTCCTCATCCTGGGATGTATATATATATATTGATATATATTGATTTATTATCTTGGCCAGGATGGCAGTTTCAGAGGTTTCCATTTGTCATTTTCCCCCATGATAAATTTTTTCCAACAGCAAGGGACACAGTGTGGTTGTTACTCTATATCTATCAAGACCATTTATAGATTTAGAGACTAGGAAAACGATGATGGGATGGGGCTGCAAACCCAGTGGACTCACTGTAAACTGGCGTCTGTCCAGGACTCCATTTATTGCATGGCCTAACAAGCCCTCACTCTAAAAGCAGGCCCATGATGACACTTTGGGTCTCCCGGTTTCAGTGTCAACTCATGTGTCATTTAGTCATCAAAATGTTTAGATATTCCTTTTTCTAGGGTGTAGTCACCTAAGTAAATGCCTTCAGTCCTTTTGGGGAAGAACTGGGAAAACATTACAGTGTATAATATGGTAAATAATTCCTCCGAGGACCCCACATCCACTTCAATCTATGGGTTCCAAATCAAAAAACTGGCTCAGATCCAGGAATTGAGCAAAGGGACAGTGAGTTTTTATCAGGGCAACCACTCCTCAATCTCAGCAGGGAACTTTTGCCTTTATACTTGAGGCATATTTTCACTAGATTTAGAATTCTGGGTTGACAGAATTCAGCACTTTAAGAATGTTATCCAACTTTTTTCTTGTTCTCCGTTGTTTCTGATGAATCAGCCATTAATTGAGTCATTGTTTCCATTATTTAATGTATGTCTTTCTCTTTCTGCTTTCAAGGTTTAGTTTTTATCTTTGACTTTTAACATTCGACTGTAATGTGCTGCATCATAATATTTTTTCTCATGTTTATTCAGCTTGATATTCATTCAACATCTATTGTGTTTCATCAAATTTGGGACATTGTGGTGCTTTATTTCTTCAAATATTTTTCTTCCCCATTCTTTTTTCCCTCTCCTTCTAGATACAATTACATGTGTGAAACTCTTTCATATTATTCAACAAATTTCTGTTTGTTTCTTTTTCTTTTCAATCCTTTATTTCTTTTTTCGCTACATTTGATGATTTCTACTGGCCTATAATCTATTTCATTTACTAATTTCTCTATCATTTCCATGTAGCCATTAAGTCCAGTAAATTTTGCTTTTAATTTTAGAATTTACACTTTTAAATTCTAGATTTGCATTTGGCTCATTTTATCGTTTCTTTTTCTCTACCAATACTTTCTGTCTTTTCCATCATTGTGAATATGTTTTGTTTGGCTTCAGACAAGAGTTACAATAGCCTCTTTAAAATCCTCGATTGCTAGTCCCAACATCTGGGCCACATCAATTTTGATCTCAGTTTCTTTTCTGTCGAGAATTTGTTGCATCTTAAAAATTCTTCTCATGTCTGATAAATTTGGATTTTTTTAATCCTGGACAGTATATTATAAAGTGCAGAGATTTTTATTTTGTTATATTTTTTCAATATGTGTTTTTTTTGTTTTAATGGGCAATTATCTTGGCTGAACATGATCTTTAAACTTTGTTCATTGGACTACAATTCTGGACGCAGTTTCATTCTTTTGTCTCTAGCAGAGTTAACTTGAGTCTGTTCATATTTGGCTGAGACTCAGTCGGAAATTTCATTAGAGGAAATTTAGATCTCCCCTCCTGGATCTTTTTTCTCCGGGATTCTAACACTGGCATCCAGCAGCCATAGCTCTCCCGCCTTCAGTTTTCTGGTTCGCTCAACCAGAAAGACTATTGGTTTTGTCACCTTTGCCCCTGACTCCATTCTCACTGCTCCAACTACACTTAGTTCCAAACCAACAGCCACAAAAAGAGGAACTTCCTTTGTGTGACATCCTTTCCTCCTCCTCTGAATGTATCTTCTCCAGCGAAGACCATGTGAAATATTTACTCTTTAGCACTGTCAGATAGGTGCTTTTCGTACTATATTCAGATTGGAATCTAAATCTATCATTGTCAGAAGCACAAATCAGAAACATAAATGCAACAAAATATGTTGGGAATCAACATTGACATTTAATATAGTACATAAATTAATACAGAAGAAGCTAAAATGTCTAAGATGATATATGAATCAAAAATAAAATTTCAGACATATATATTTAAAATAAAGCTAAAAACCTAAATTTTAAAATAATAGAATATAGGAAGTTTGACAATGGTTTGACTCCATACTTCTGTAAGGAAAATAAAATCATTTTTCTTATTACTGTATTATAAATGATCACTTTTTAAGAAGGTACCTTATTTAAAATTTCTTAAAGCATACACAAATATTCTCATAGGAATTGGAATGATAATGTCCTCTAACAGACAATGTCAGTGTGAAACTAAGAATAATTTTAAGAGAAAGACAAGGATTGGAATTATAATTTCTTGATATATCAAAAAATCTTTTACTGGTTCACATTCTCATTATCAAAGCAGTTAGACATCGACTTCTTTTCCGACTTTCAGAAGGGGGACATTTCCTGTTTAGAGCTAATGTCTGATGTCTACCGCATCATTCCAGAGAAATATCAGGTTTACTATTGTAACGTTTACAAATTTTACATGTTTGACCTTATAAGCTAACCTAAAGTTTTGTCTAGGGGCCTATAGAATAAATGTTAAGTGTGAGTTTATGCAAATATACACATTAGCTGGCAAGTTAAATGTTAAAGTGATGCTTTGAGGGTGGCAAAAGACAAAATTAAGGAAAATATGATAAAAATTGATCAAGCTTATAAAGTTGAACACATTTGCTTTAGTTTTGTTATTTTTTTCAGGGTTATCCTGAAAATTATTATGTGAATATATAGGTTACTAATTAATACCAGCAAATGTTAACACTTCCGAATACTTGATTTTATTAAATTTGTGCTTAGATTTTAAATGAAGAAAGTCTATCCTTCAAGAACCACATTGACTTCTGTTTTATATCTAAAGAAATAAAGCAATAAGGTAATGTTTGCAGTAATTCAGTACCTCAAGCAAATAACAAAGCTAACAAACTTTTTTTCATAGCAACATTCTACATTGCAACTTGGTAGAGGGAAAAGTATTCAGAAAAACTATATACACTTTCTCAACATCAGTTTCACAGAAAAAAAAATTAACATTGAAATAACTGAAAAAATAAATATCAAAGAGAAAATTGAAATCTTAGCTACTTTTTTCATTTCTAAATACATTTTGGAATTATGATATAAACAATTATGTATTGATACTAACAAAAATATTTTAAACTTTTGAAATCTTTGGTGTTCCAAGAGAAAGTTTTATTTATTCCTTTTTAATGTTTGAGTTTGTTTTTTATTTACCGAAAATCCACGTTTGGATGTTTTATTACAAGGTAACTCCAGACAGAAAAAAATGAAGAATGGCATTTGACTATATTGGAGGCATATTTTAGACAAGCAGAAATGACATTCTCATAGGCCATTGACACCGCCTTCTCTGAAAAACTTAAATTCCAATTTTTTTAAGAAGGGATATGGCTCTTAGTGAATACAAATAGTAGCCAATTTAACTTTTCTTTGTATTATAATGGAAGCCAAAGCTCACAATATCACCCAAGCCCACAATATCACCAATAGGAATGTGGGAAACATCATTACATCTTGATATACGAACACCATTGTTTTTCTTATCAAAGAAATACTAGAGTAGTACACGCTTCAATTGGAATAAAAGTAAAGTATCAAGACAAAGCATGATTTATTCTATCAACTAGGTGCTAGAAATTTCTTCTGTCTGTGCTAAAAATGAACCTTAAATTCTTGGGAGATAATCTAGTGGGAAAAGAGTTTTGCATAAGAAGTGGTATTCATTTTGCATTTGAAATAATATTATTGGCTAAATTTATGATTTTTCCATGGATTAAAGTAATTGATATTTCTCTTATAATATGCTAATAGTACATAAAATCTACTGATATTTTATTTCCTTCATAACTAAATTAGGCAATAAAATATTCTGTATTGAAAAAATAGAATTATTCTGTTTTTTGTTGAATAGTTGAAAGGTACTAAAATTGAATTATTTTTTATAAACAAATTTAATCTTCAATACTGAAAACTTTGGAAAAGTTGCTTTCTGTAGGAAAAAAAGTTATTTATCTTAAATTAGTTTTATTTTGTCAACTATAATCTATGGTTAATTTTTCCAGTAACTCAATTTTGAGCAAAACTAGTCACTGTTTGAATTAAGAATGCTGATGAAAAATCGCAATTGCAGTGCCAGTTAATAAGTCATTTCTTGCTGACATAGACCATGTAAGGCTTAAAATCTTGTCTTTTGCATGATACATTATCATAAGGTCATATTCACCTTTTTAGAAGATTGATGATACTACTCTGAAAGACACTAGTGCGGTTAGGTTTAGTTTTATGGCCAAACATTTTGGTGTGACTTTCACCCAATCAAACACAGACACGTAGAGAAATGACTTAGAGATATTATAATAGAAAGACATTTCAAATTTGTGACCTAAAACAGTCACTGAAATGCTACTCATACCATATTTCATGGAGAGGAGTTATATGTAAAATCGGTTGGCTCTACAAAAATCATAAATGTTTCAAAGATATAATATTCTGATCTACGTTATTCAATTAAGCTTAGCAAGGACTACCTTTCCATTTTCATTGCGAAGTAAATCAAATAAATGGTTTGTAGGAGTGCTGCTTAGTCAGTCTCCCAGTACAAGTTTATTTGAAACTTTGTTAGTTTTAGAGAACTCCTTTAGTCGAGAAAGTACCTTTCATAACCATGAACTAATCAGCATCCCTCTTATTTCTGTAATTTTAACTTTTGAAAGAGATTATCTAAAAACATAAATATCACTTTAATAATCATGATAGAAACTCTATTATGCAGAGGTATTAATAAGCAAAAAAGCTGAGATAGCATCTTACCATTAAAATAGCTCACCCTTTCTGCAACTTTAATATGTCCTTTTTCTCTTGGCCATGATTGAAGTTGGCAGTATTGAAACCAATTGTGCATAGGGCCAGTTGAATTAGCAACAGGAGATAATTAGATTTGACCAGATCAACTGAGAATTTTCGTAGACTTTTGTCAGTTTATAATAATGAACTGTGTGAGCCTTCAAAGGAAAATGTTGACATAAGAAAAATATTTACATTTTAATATGCTGAAAATTTCCAAAGGCGTTATTCAAGCCTTGTTTCATCTTTTATATTTATTTTTGTTTGGGAGACTGAAAAAGCTTCACAAACTAAAACTGCCTGTTGATGTCTCACGAAAATGGGAACTAGCAATTTCAAACTCTGCTGTAGCACTGGCACTCTGTTGACTGACTTTATTCTGTTGCTTTCTTCCAGGTGAAGTAATTTTTGACCTAAGTAGACTTTATTTTATAAATGTGCAAATCAAATGATGGAGAAATGCAAATGTTGTAAATATATGAATTGTTTACTTCCATGTACCTTCCCAAAGCCCCAAATTTTTAATACATAAAGAGAAGTTTTTAATATAAATTTTTTGAATGAGCAGATTGAAAAAGTTCTTTGATACCTCTTTTTGTCTCAAACTATATGCCTAATCCATGAGCTAGTTCTGCTGTTCTACTTTGAAAATATTTCTCAACAAAATTTTTAGCACCATTTTCACCACTAGTGTTACCAAAACCAAAGTGTGTTCCCCCCTGGTGAGTTAAATCAGGCACTACACCAGAAGTAGTTGTCTCACAAAGTAAAGGATATTTGTGGCAAATAGGAGACCATGAGGAATCATTTCCAGAGCCATGGTGTCCTGGAACAAAGGGGATCTGGGACATTTATCTTGGATGAAGAATGAATATTCAAAGGGAGAGGTGGGTATTCTCCTCCACAGGCTCAGATGGAAAACATGCTTCCAAATACATTGCAGGTTACTGTAATAAGGCCTTAGCTCCTGATGGAGAGATCTTAGTATTAAAAATAAGACAAAGGTCATAGGCATAGCTCTCCTGTTGAGGCTTGATCTGGTTCATGGTGGTTGGTGATTGCATGTCTTTAGCACACAAAAGGAAAAAGAACCATTTGCAAAAACAGCTAAAATATCCAAATCCACCCTTGAGTTAGTCGTGACACTAGCACCAAGTCAAAGCCTCCATCAGCTCTTGCCAGAAGACTTTAACACTCGCCAAATGGACTTCTGGCTTCCAGGTTACCAATCTCACCCTTTAAGTGAAAATGGAATTATGTCATTTTTCAATGGCACTTTACAATAGGACTCAAAGTCCTTACTCTGTCCCACAGATTCTGTAACCTCAATCCTGGCTCATCTCAGAGCTTCCTTTTTCACCAATCTCCCTCTCCACTCCCTTGAATTTGGGGCACGCTGGCCCCGTTTATGTTTCTTGAACACATCAAGTACACTCCTACATATAGGTCCCTGCGCTTTGCCTGCTTCCTTCTTCATACTGGCTTCAGCTCAATCACCATCTCTTTAAACCCTTTCCTGGATCTATTATCTAAGATGCCAACCTCTGTCACTTTGATTCCTTTAACTTGCTTATTTTCTTAAAGCTGTATCTGATAGCCCTCTGTATATGCATTTATTTATCTGCTAATTTCTGTCTCCTCCTTGATGGTGGGAGTATTTTTATTCTCTCCTCTGTCTCCCAGCACCCAGACAATATCTGGCACACAGTGACTTCTCATAAAAAGTTGGTGGACTGGGGCTGGCCCCGTGGCCGAGTGGTTAAGTTCGCCCACTCCACTGCAGGCGACCCAGTGTTTCATTGGTTCGAATCCTGGGCGCGGACATGGCACTGCTCATCAAACCACGCTGAGGCAGCGTCCCACATGCCACAACTAGAAGGACTCACAACGAAGAATATACAACTATGTACCGGGGGGCTTTGGGGAGAAAAAAGAAAAAAATAAAATCTTTAAAAAAAAAAAAAAAGTTGGTGGACTGATTGATTATAAATGAGCAACTTGAGAAATGGTTCAAAGAGTCTTAAAAATTGAAATGTATTGAACAATGTCACGAATCACTTAAGGATGAGATTTCCAAGACTATAAGTCACCATAATCAAGAATATCACAGGGACTTCAATTTTAGTAATTTCTTGTTATTCATGCAAAATTTGAACACAATGTTTTATTGCCAATGTGTTTAACTCTGAATTAAAATGGTCCTTTCACAAAACTATGGGCTGCAACACTTCTTTAAATATGATGAACTCAATATTATTCTCTTATATTTAATGAAACATTAGTATTTTCACTAGTTTAATCCTTAAAATCTGTAAGGATATGTAGTTCCTTATAGCTATACAATGTGAAAGTTAGTTTACTCACCAGAGCTTTATAACTGTCAGAATTGTGCTCTTCACTGTGCTCTTTTTTAAAAAATTTACGAATAAATACATATAAATAAAACCAAATATCTAAAAGTGGCAGCTAAAAAGGCTAATTAGTAACCAGAAGTGCAAAAAAATAATGTTATCATACATAATTGTTAAACAATGCATTTTGTGTAGTAAGCGAATCTCTGCTCATTTAAATATGAATATTTCCTAGAAAAATAAAGGTAAAATTCTTACCAGCTACTAATTACATAACTTTTTTCCTTAGAGCTTTTATGCATAAAATTCTTACCAGCTACTAATTACATAACTTTTTTCCTTAGAGCTTTTATGCATATTTATGGACAAAAGCACTTTCAAAATTCTTTACATTTTTATTAAAAAATTGAATATATATTGAAAAACCAAAAAAAAGAAACTTCAGTTTATTCCTATACATCTCTTTCATTATACATAAAACATTTAGTACATTGATAAAGACTTAGTATTCTATTATTTTACGTAATACACTGAAAATATTCCTTGAGTATTCATTTTGCACATATGCTTACAATTTCCAAATAGTTCTGTGATAATCTAAATACTTGTGTGCCTTTAGTCCTCTGAACACAAACTTTTAAAATTTAGGACAAGAATGATCTCTAGTCTCTAATACTCACAACTAAACAAATATTGAAACTGCATTTTTATACTCAATTGCTTGTTCAAAAGTGATACCAAAGACAAATCTAATCTGAGAAGCAGATTTTCCAAGATCTACCGTTATAGCATACCACAAAGAGTTACAACCACATCACATGCCAAAAGTCAAGAAATAAACAGCTGAGGACTTCCAACTACATTTATGGAATGATGGCTGAACCTTGAACATGCTGGGGAGTTATCAAAGGAAAAAGTTACCTACTCTCAAGAAAACTTAATGTTTGTTTTCTACTTTCTCTTTCGAATGTATGTGCAAATTTTAAAATGTTTTACAGATTATATTATTAAATTTTTAATTAAGTTTTGATTTTATATGTGTAGGGTCTCAGACTTAGCGATCACATACAGTGATGTCTAAAGCATGGAATGGGCAGTGGTGGGAATCCATAAAAATTATTGTTAATCCAAATCTGAGACTCAGTTAGTCAAGTGGCTGTGCTGATGAGAGGGACAGATTTGGAGGCTCCTGGCCTGTCAATTTTCCACTACCATGTTTGAACAACCCATTTTTCTACAGGCCCCAGAATGAAGAAATTATTTAGGGTGCTTAGCTATAGGCTAGCCGTGGAATCAGGGATTTTTGATAAATTTGACTTCCTATCAGTTACCAATTATTAACCAATGTATGTAATATTGACACAATACTAATTCTATGGGTTACACGTATTTGGATTTCCCAGATTAGACAGTAAAACAACAAACCTAGAGGGACATTGCCTTTTGACAGAAATCCAAAGAGTCTCACCATCACATTTACTCTTTTAAAATAAGTTTACATGATTAATAAAGATTAACAAGACATATTACACTCCACCTGCATTCAGTAAATGTGGGGCCAGTCAAGATTATAATTAAAATATGCGTTATTTTCCAGATATTTTCATCACAAAATTGATGGGCAAAACAAATTCTCCTTTCATCTTCTGTAAAAAAGTTTCCTATTTTCTACTCACTCAGTTTATTCAATGAACACCATTTAAAAGACGTTTAAAAATATATCTCCATAGGGGCTGGCCCCGTGGCTGAGTGGTTAAGTTCACGCGCTCCGCTGCAGGCGTCCCAGTGTTTCATTGGTTCGAATCCTGGGCACGGACATGGCACTGCTCGTCAGACCACGCTGAGGCAGCGTCCCACATACCACAACTAGAAGAACCCACAACGAGAAATATACAACTATGTACTGGGGGGCTTTGGGGAGAAAAAGGAAAAAATAAAATCTTTAAAAAAAAAAATATATCTCCATATAAGAAAAGCTTAAGAAACAATGAAACACAATTTTTTCAGTTTGAATTCTGTTCAACTCAGGATCAATTGCCTAATGCATTTAGATTCAGCACATAAAAAGCACAACATTGGGGCTGGCCGGTGGCACAGCGGTTAAGTTCGCATGCTCCGATTCTCTACGGCCCGGGGTTCGCCAGTTCGGAGTACAGGTGCAGACATGGCACCGCCTGGCAAATGCCATGCTGTGGTAGGCATCCCACATATAAAGTAGAGGAAGATGGGCATGGATGTTAGCTCAGGGCCAGACTTCCTCAGCAAAAAGAGGAGGATTGCGGTAGATAGCTCAGGGCTAATCTTCCTCAAAAAAAAAAAAAAAAAGGAGGAAAGAAAAAGTACAATGTTGTTTTGTCCAAATTTTTTAATAAATGTCTGAAGCATCTACAGAGACATGGGTTTAATAACAGAATTATTGGAATATTTACTCAGAGTTAACAGAATAGCTTTTAAAATATGACATGTATATAAATATATATAAATTCTTACTGATATATGACTTCTTAAAAATATTTATAATTGTATATTATCCCTATCTCATTTAGAACTTTGAGAGAAAACTTGTTCATTTATAAACAAATATTTACTGTGTCTATATGACATAAGACCTGTGCCAGGTACGATAGGGCCAATGATTTAATGAAACACACATGCCCTCTGACCTAAGGGAGTTTGCGAATTAATAAAAAAAAACCCAGAAGACAAATGACCTTTAAAAAATGCATGATTATTAGGGGCCAGCCCTGTGGCCAAGTGGTTAAGTTCGCGCACTCCACTTTGGTGGCCTAGGGTTCGGATCCCGGGCACGGACCTACACACTGTTCATCAAGTCATGCTGTGGTGGCATCCCATGCAGAAGAACTAGAAGAACTCACAACTAGGATATACAACTACGGACTGGGGCTTTGTGGAGAGAAAAAAAAGAGGAAGTTGGCAACAAATGTTAGCTCACAGCCAATCTTCCTCAAAAAAAAAAAAAAAGCAGGATTATAAAGATTACAAAGTATCTGCTATGAAACAAAACTAAGGGTGTTCCAGGACGTTACAATAGCAGGCCAAATTTTATATGGAGTTGGGAAAGGCACTTTCAAAGAAGAAACATTTAATTATAAACAAGTGGTTCATGGAATGGGGAGCCAGAAGGAATACCAGGGAAGAGGATATATGAAAGCTCTGAGTGTGGCCAGGGAGGGCAGGCACAGAGAAAGATCTTGCAAAAGAAGAGGAAGGTCAGTGGGGTTGTAGTGTAACCATTGAGATAAAGCGGAATAACGACATCAGATAAAGTTGAAGAAGTTAAAAAGGTCAGATGATGCAAAGGTTTGTAGTTGAGAATACTCCAATATGGGAGTATCCAATAAAGATATTTTAAGCAGGGACGTGCTTTCACTGGTATTGGAAGTACAGATAAGGAGATCACTTACAAAGTTTGAAGCTATGGCAAAAACCCAGGAAACGTGGTGATGACTCGGACTAGGGTATTGGCAGTGAACATGAGGGGAAGCAGGAGTAGGTAAGGGTGTGTGTGTGTGCATGTGTGTGTGTGTGCCTGTGTGTGAAAGAGAGAGAGAGAGTAATTGATATTATCCTTTCATCAATTATCATAGAAATATCAAAGAAGTTTAATAAGATATCCAGCTGGTATTTTATTATTCAGTGTTATAAGAACTCTGAGGGTCAAGGGAAGGAAATAATGTTGAATGCTGTTTTGAGTGTGAAATAATGTTGTGTGCCTTGTAAGTAGAAAGTAACATGAATGATATTAAACACGTCATCTGTAGACATTAAAAGATTTCCTTTTGTAAGATTAACTTGATTAACTCATCAATAAATTTTGAATAGAGTTAACTGGGTTATTTTTAAGGAACAAACAAGGAGATAAACACTTTAGAATCAATACATGTAATTAAGCCTGTTACATGTTACAGTCATTAGTTTCATAGTTTAATGGATGACAGAAGCTCCTATTGGAACGGAATCGAACGTTCCTGTTAGTAACAATGAGTAACAATAAAGTACAAGGCTATGTAACAGAAACAAATGAAGCGTAAAGTAAAATAATAGAAGAACATGACAAGTTAAATGTGTTTCTTTTTTTTTTTCCGCTTTGCAATGTTCTTGGAATAGAGTACCTCATAAACAAAAAATTCACTTTTGTATCTGCTAATTTCATAGACGGAAACGTAATGGATAGACAAGTAATCTGCTTTGCTGGAGTTTTTCAATCAAATCTCAGACTTCACAGCCTTCAGTAGCAAGTATTTGGCTCATATCATATGACGTAATTAGGACAACTACAAATTATCTATTTTAAACTGAATACTTGTTGTAACTCTCTTTTCTATCCCCTCTCCTCATGTGATAGAGAGGTTATTTATTCAATATCTTACTAAATATATGGAACTTTTCCTGAAAATATGCCTGAGTTTTCAATTTCTAAGTTGTTTGTTACTGATACATTTAAAGCAGCTTTAACCATTTAATAATAGTTATAATGAAAAATTGAACAATAGAGTTCAAAAAATGGAGAATCAGTAAACATTTGAGAGACACTAAATGCAATAGCAGAATCTAGTAGCCAAAGAACCAGGACTAAGAAAGCAAACAGAAAAGACCACAAAAATAATGTAATAAATATGATTATAAATAGTGGAAATGACATCTATCTACTAAACAAAAATGAATTCTGTGAAAAGGAAACCATCCCTGTTCTTTTAAAACTAAAAGATAATCCTCTTCCCTTAAAAAATATATATGTTAAGTTAAACAGAAAAAGAGAGCTTAATTAAGGTCAAATTTGTGAGCTGAAAGATAGAGTCCAGGAATTTTCCTAGCAATAGAGTTAAAGGACAGATAGATAAGAAGCAGAAATGACAAGTTAAGAGGAATAGTGGCAATATCTAGCAGTTATAATATTTATTGGTCTAATAGGAATTCTAGATGGAGATACAGTAAAACCAGCGATGACATTCATCAGTCAGCCAGCTCACAAATACTTAAGTGCCTACTTCTTCTACTCAATGAATTAGGCACGAGTGACACAGTGATACCAAGGGAGACACTTTTCCCTAGAGGAGCAAACTAACAATAGTCATAGAAAAAATAAAGTACATAATTTTAGGTACGTATAAGTACTAAATTAGAAAATAAAGACTGTAATGTGATCAACAATGATGTTTGGATAGGTGTGGCCAGCATTAGTTTATCTAAAACAATCAGTATTGTGAATATCATTTGAGTTAAAAAAAAAATGAGAAGCGGGTCATCATGTGAAATCTAGAGCAGATTAGATCAGCAAGTATAAGAAACTCTGGAAAAGGAATGAGGTTGGCATGTTTGAGAGAATGAGAAATAGTGGGCTGGGCATTATAGAATAGGATGAAGTTGGAAACGGGCAGGGTCTTATCAAGTGGGAACTTTTGGCCTGGCCTACAGAGGTAGGATTTTATTTGGGTTGCAATAAGACTATAAGGCTTAAGAGGATTTTGCTTGATGCTTTAAAAAGGTTTGATCCTGCTTCACAAAAATCGTCTTAATTGGTGGGTAGAGATGCTCTTATAGCTCAAAGGAGGCAAAGCTGAAGAGGAGATCTGTTAGATGGCTGTCGAACTAGTCCAGGTGACAGACTATGGTGGCTGGCATGTGCAAGGTTGGAGGCAACTGTGCCTGTGGGCTGCATGGAGACGCTTCCTGAAGCCTGGGATAGTCTCAGCTTTGTCCCCACCACCTGTCACTGTGGGCATCAGGTCTGTGGAGATACACCCTTCTTTGGGTAGTCTTATTTAATTGATAGTGAGGAAGCACTAATTGTATTTTGATTGTATAGACTCCATTTTAGTTTGCATTTGCAAATGACCAATTTTTCTAGGACAGGTCTATAGACATTTGTTCTCAATTTTACACAGCAAAAAAAGAGTTTTAGTGAAAATTTAAAAGTTAATTTTCTCAGACAATTTTTGCACAAAAATAGAAGTTAAAAAATATAAAATGAGGGGTCAGCCCAGTGGCGTAACATTTAAGTTCACGCACTCAGTGTTGGTGGCCCAGGTTCCTGGTTCAGATCCCAGGCAGGGACCTATGCACCACTTAGCAAGCCATGCTGTGACAGGTCTCCTACGTACAAAGTAGAGGAAGATGGGCACGGATCTTAGCTGAGGGCCAGTCTTCCTCAGCAAAATGAGGAGGATTAGTGGTGGATGTTAGCTCAGGGCTAATCTTCCTCAAAAAATTAATTAATTAAAAAATATATACATATAAAATTAAACTTGGAGTGTGCAAGGGCACATTAATTTTGCCACTGTTACCTAACCAATTTAAAGAAATTTCTATTTCTATTATAAGGAGATTTCATTGGCTTGTCTACAGCATGAACAACTTTAGATTAATAAAATTTTACAATTTTGGCTAACGTCACATTTGTCATTAAAGTGAACAAGGAAATGCACTGAATTTTGTTTAAAAGATTAATAAATTATATTTCTTTTAAATATCATTACTAAAGAACCTGAGAAAAATATGCATTTCTTTGGAGCCCATGCATGACCAGTAGCTAATTTTTCAAGTTTTTTGTGTCTGAGTTGTGCTTTCTGGATTTCAAAAGCAGTTAGATCGAATTAAATTTGCTGAATTGCATTAAATTGGGGGAAAAGTTTTTAAAGGATTTATTGAAGATCAAAGAGAAATCCAACTGTTTAGTTGGTGTGGACATCGCTCTTAAGAACGAGGGTTAAAAGCTTAGCATAAAATGCCCCTTTATTTCTGAATTATCCAAATTTAGGGACTAGTCCACCCCTCTCCTCTTTCTTTTCAGATAACACTGACAAGTATGGTTCTGTTAAGGATGATTAGTTAAACTGCAGGCTAGTCCACTCTAAGAAAGAGGTCCAAAATATAGTGACCTAAATAATACAAAAATGTATTCATCATCATTGTGTCAAGAGAGAAGCAGGCCACTCCTGGGAGGTGATTGCCTTCCTCAATATGTGGCTTTAGTTTTGGGGACCAATGCACTCAGTACCTTTTTCTCTCTCACATACTTTCGCGTATCTATTTCATTTTTTAAAAATTTAAATTGATCCCCATCATCTGTCCATATGTTTTAGAGATGACACTGTAGGCTCAACAGACCAGCACTAAGACAAATTGAAAATTTAGCATTATTCAGCTACAATAATCTATAGTGCTATTTGCTGTGAAGAACGTTCACTTCCACAAATATGTGAAAAATTCCCAAACCATTACTGATAGATACTGGATTTTTCTAATCAAAGTTAAGTGTCTGAATATTTTTGGATAACTTATTTGGAAATGACTATGTTTGTATTATCCATAGATATTTCTATTTAAAAAGTTATAATATGTCCTCCTTATAAATTGATCAAACACAGATTAACTATAAATTAAGCAGTAAAATTACAATTTGCTTAACTTCTTAATGCAGCTAATTGGACTTAAAATGTCATATAGATATATATATCTCTATATATGTTCCAGTTGCTCATACATGTGTAAATATACATATATATTCTCCATTTGCTTTTATTTTATAGAAATAATATGTTCTCATTAAATAACAATTAAAAATACAGAAATGAATATGATAAATGGCTAATATTCTTATTTATATATCTTTCTCCTCTCCCCAACTCTGATTCAAAAATTTTCCTTGGAGTTCTTTGTAACTAGCAGTTTTGTATGTATATTAGTATTTTTATATGTCTTTAAATATATTTTTGTTTACATATGTATAAACTACTTGGTTTTCTTTTGTGATTTCCTACAATTGAAATCACACTCTCATATGTTTATGAAACTTCTTTTAAAATTTAAGATGCCTTGTTTGCCTTTTGCTTTAATACACATAAATTCATTTATTTTTGATTAGTTATTTAAATTGTCTTGAAAGCAACAATTGCACATGGTAAAGAAAAATAAGTAAGCCGTGGAAAACCTATGCAATATATAACAACGTTCTCTTGCACTGCTATTAACAGTGTTTTGTGTATTTCCAGTATAAGATGGTATTATATTACATTTTAACTTGATATCTTTTTTATTTAAAAATATACTGTAGAATGCTTCTCGTTCTTTGTAAGATTGTTTATATACATCATTAACCGAAAATAGCATAGTTCTTTAAACAGTGCGCTATTGCTGGGAGTGTGTATGGTTTCAAATTTTCTGTAATTACAAATAGTGTTTTAACAAACATGTTTATATACATATAGTCATATTTAACATGCATTTTATGTGGTTTAAGTGCTTTCATAACTTTTGAGTTTTTTGCAATATCACAGAACTTTTGAGTAGGTGGCACTTGAGAGAGTAAAATCGAAATTCTCCTTTATAGATAAGGGAAGTCTGGTTCTCCAGTGTCACACAGTAATTTCACCACCACCATAGAAAGCATCTTTTTTTAAAAAATTACTTTTATGTTTTTCTGCTTCATAAATGCACATTGGTTGGCCAGGATATGAACTTCGGACCTCTGACGATCTAACACTATGCCAAGTTTTATCTTGCTTCATACTTGGAACAGTGACTTTGCTGTGCAGAATCTTTTTTCTAAGTTTCCCAGTGCTGAAATTACAAACTCCCACATATTGTACCCTCATCAATCCTTATTCTCCTACACAGATTTAGTTTCTTGATAGCATTTGTCACCTTAAATTACTTATTTTTGTTGTTGTTGTCAATTGTTCCTTTTCCTTCACTAGAATACAAGCATCATGAAGGAAGTGACATTTGTTTTTATACACAGGTGGAACCCCAGCACTTAGATTGATGCCTAACTCATGGCAGGCACTCAAATATTTGTAGAATAAATCCTTTTCTGCCTTTGTTGCTGAGATAAGTATTTTCCTTTCGTCTGTCACAAATGTTATCATACACGGTTATCATGTACTCATTTTTTATTTACTCTTTTGGATGTTCTTCTCAGAGTCCTATGTCTACTTGTTCTCAAAAGAACTGATTTTATTTAGATGTACTCTTTGCTCTTTTGTTCCTTTCCTTTTTCTCTGCTTGGCAGTTAGAGGGCTATCTCAGTTTCAAAACTTTTTATTTTCAGACTTGGGGCATTTTCTTTTATTATCTCTATGAGCACTTCTTCCCATTCTATATTTCTTTTTATTTCTCTTTATTTACTTCCCAGTAGACCAATACTTTGCCTTTTGGATTTGTGCTTCCTTTTCTCTCGTTCTTTCTATACCTTTGTCTTTTGGTTTCATGATCTGGGAAGTTTCTTCAGTGTCACATTTTATTATTTTTGCTATCATTATATCTTAATTACCAAAAATTTTATCTTGTCTTTTGAATATTCATTTTTTTGTAGCTGTCCTTCCTTATGTTTTGAACAAAATATTTTCTCTAATCAATATGAAAACACTGAGCAGAATTCTCTTCAATTTCACTATTCTTCCCTGAATTATCATTGTTTCCTCTATAGTTAATTTTTGGGGTTTTTGTACTTTTGTTTCTTCTCTTTCCTCAGTTGTTTGGCTATCCTTGTATGTTGGTTTATAATTGTGAATGAATGAGAAGATCAATTAATATAGGTAGCTGGAAGAGATTTCTTCTCTGCCTTCCCTTCCTTCTCTTCCAAAGGGTAGGTTTGTTTCTTTTCCAGATTCATCTGAAAGGGATGGCTCGCTGTGAGTACTCAATAGGTAAATGGGGGTATTAGCAGGAAGGATTCACTTTAGTGCACGAACTCCTACAACGCAACACATACGCTATGCTCAGAAAGTTTTCTCTTCTCCTAACATTTCCGCTAGGATCCTTAGCTGAACTCTGAAAACTATTTTGAGTACAAAATTTGTTCTTATTTCGAGAGACAGTAACACTTCTGCTATTCTCTCTGAATGTGTGATGCTGATGGGGATGGTAGGCTATCTGGCCCAGTTGTTTCCAAAGTGGTTACTATGATTACTGCCCTGCATCTCTTTCCCACTCTCTGAATACACATCATCCGAGTTTGGAGCACTTCTGAAGCTTCACAGGGAAGGAAGTTTTCCATACCAAGTCAGGCCTTCTCAGTGTTGTGAACTGTGATCTTCTCCTCTCCTGTGCTCTCACCTGATTGTTTTTCAACCTGTTCTCAGCACCTTTAGATGCCCTCACCTCAAGGTTATGGTGGCTATATGAGGGCTATACCTACTTAATTTTGAATGTGCTGTTCCAATTCCAGTGAAAGTTTGACAGGAAGAGGTGAACATATGTATGCCCAGCCATCATCTTAATGGAACACAGAATGTCTTTATGTTTTGTCTTGATTGTTCTTCTTAAAGTGCTTGATCAGACAAGTAATACTTCAAATTAATCATCTATTTTCTAATGATCAAAAATGTAAATATTACTCAAATAATATATGACAAAGGAGATTTTTTCCCTCAAACTTAGAGATATTCAACTTACTATATTCCATTTAATTCTTTCTGTATATTAAAATCTATTAAAATCTTATGAGATATATATGTCAACTTTAAGTCTTAATGGTCAATATTCTTTTCTATTTCTCCATAGTTTTAGCATGCACCCAATCTTCCCAACTGTAATGAAAAATATTCTCCATTAATTAGCAATACGTAAAAATAACTATTAACAGTTTTTATTTAATTCATACTATAACGTTTTATACAAAATGACTTACATGTGTAAGAGCAAAAATGTTAGTATCTTTATTCACAGACTGTGGAACCATATTAATTATACAATGGGTTCTTGGAGAGACATGAGGGTATTGATTGGTTTTCATAAGACAAGTCCTTGAACAAATGTTACAGCAAACTATGAATAAGATTTATCTATTTTTTCACATTCAGCATTTTACCATGCTTCGTTTTGGTTGCTGATATCTATAAAAGGATTTAGTTCTACTTTTTCTCTATTGATGAAAGATTTAGCAGTAATTTATTTCCTAAAGTCAATTGTCTCTCATAGTTCTGGTGATTTCTGTGGGCCTGGCTACTAGAAATTGCTGGGAACTAGGTGGAAAACATTGTACTTGGTGTTGTTTCCAGAGATTTTATGCTTCATTTGATCTGTAGAAAAATGAACACAAGCTTTTCGAATAGCCGTATCTTGCTCAAATGCGTTTTTATGACCTAACTCCAAAGCTCTAACTAAACTCTAAAGCTCTCCAGTACTTTGGCTCACCATCAAGAGTAGCGCTGTGAGCAGCAATTCCATAATATAGTATTGCTTTTGTTATTTTATGACAATCTGCAGGCACTCAGGAGAACTGGATTGGCAATTTATATAATTCTACCACATAATGCAAATTTCCTTGAACTACAAGGTAGCATTTGTCTTAGTAGTAACATGAAGGTGAACACTGAGTACTGTAGAAAAGCCAGTGATTTATGATCCATGGGAATGATTCTGCCCCACCGGCTGGTTAAGTGTGGGGCTTTAACAGCTATAAAGCATAAATCTACTGTCTATGAGGCAGCTCAGTTTTATTACTATTTTTCTAACTTGAGAATTTTCCTGTTGGGGATAGAACCACCTTGTCTCGTCATTTATTACTCATGCTTAAAGTTTTTGTTTCAGCATGAGTCTGCGTATGGTGGTATTAGAATTTCTTAGTTGTACTTGGGATAACTTGGATCAATTCTCTCAGGCTTTCTCATTCTCTTCTTTATAGTTTAAGGAGGGAGGTTAGTGGCAAAAGGAAGTGTATCATTAAAAGATTCAGGGCCATGAAGAGTCCAATTCTGAGAAGCTAGGGAAATAATGCAGGGAAAAACTGAGGTACCTTTGGTAATGAGAGAAAACAAATCAAACCTTTTAAAGGTGTCAGAGGAAAAGCAAAGACTAAGACAGGAGTGCCTATAATTCTTCTTAAAGGTAGGTAAAGAGGGCACAAAGGGAAGAGAGATGGGGATCTTTGAAACACGGAAGGTGAATATGAATTGAATCTATTTCTGCCTACAGTTAAAGTCTTTGTCTATCTGATCATTTCTACTCCCGATTTTATTTTTCTTTTTCTTCCACTTTGGGTCTATTCCTAGCAATTTCTTTATCCAAAGCATCTTCTTCTTTTATTTATTCATTTCATCAAAGAGGAGAATGCATTACTCATCTTTCTAACCTTTTGTTTAACAAGTGAATGATGTGTATGTGTGGGTGTCACATAATTACTGAAACTTTTCACATTGGCATTCCAGGTTTTGTAGAGTCTTGTGTAGATATGCTATATCTTAAATATCACTATATGTCCCACAGAAACTGCTAGCTTTAACTGGAAATAACCTTCTCAAATGGGTGAATCACCAGGTTGTCCACTGTTAATACCAAAGTCAAATGAACACTCCATTTCAGCAGGTTTAGCAGTTTTCTATGAAGGTATATCGTGACAGCAGCAGTCTTGGGTAGAAAAAGTTCTCTTACACGAGTCTGGTGGCCTGTGGTCTCCCCCAACTTCACAATTTATTAGTTCTGTGACCTGGAGCATGTCCTTTTGTTATCTTATCTTGGCTCCCTTTTTTTCCAATCTAGAAAGAAGGACAAATAATGCCTCCCCAAATGTCACATACTGCTACTCTGAGTACAAATGGATGTCAAACTCAAAATCAAATGTAGGCTACTCAGCACCAGAGAAACACAAAGAATCATCTTCAGAGTGTGCGAGAACGTATTGCACGTAAGCATATATCTCTTTTTGAATTTATGTGAGGCACAGGAGGTTTTCCTTTGGTTAGAGTATTGTACAATAGAACTTTCTATTAGAGCCTTTTGTTATTATTATAAATTCATAATGATATTTCAGGACAAACTTAATTTATAACCAATCCATAACTGTTATCAAATTATTTCAATATACCATACAAATAAGCATTTTTCGTGGAAAATATAGAATGTGTGTCACTAGTACATAGCCCAAGGAGTAGACAACCTGAATAATCATTTGCGTGTTATGATATAAATTTTCATTTCTTGGCAATAATGAATTACTTACTTATATTGGGATTTTTATTACTAAAGAACTGATAGAAACATAAAATATGTTTTTAATATAGTTAATGTCTGTCTGGAAGGTTCCATTATATAACGTTATGATTTTACACTATAGGCAAGGTGTGAATGTAATTCAGTGACAGCAAAACTAAATTTGAATTATATTTATTGATTTTAAATTACATGTTTCAGTGTTTAATTTAGAAAAACAATTAGAATGAATCATTTAATCAAACTTAATCATAACCAGTAATATGAGGTATATACCCAATAACATTTTTCTGTTACCTTAAGTATACATTGCTACTGAGTTTTAAAATTGCAGGAAAATACGTTTAGAAGTCTAAGGGAAAAATATTTCTTAATAAATGAAATTTTATTATGTCATGTTT
Source organism: Equus caballus (assembly GCF_041296265.1). Taxonomy (NCBI): domain Eukaryota; kingdom Metazoa; phylum Chordata; class Mammalia; order Perissodactyla; family Equidae; genus Equus; species Equus caballus. The sequence goes on along the minus strand of NC_091685.1, from coordinate 102,731,953 downwards.
AAAAGTTTAATAAAAAAAGACAAACAATGACAGCAAATTATTCATTAATAATTTTGCTCTGATGCCACAACTAGAAGGACCCACAACTAAGATATACAACGATGTACTGGGGGGATGTTGGGAGAAAAAGCAGAAAAGGAAAAGAAAAAGAAAAAAATAATTTTGCTTTAAGGAAAAAAGGATATATTATCAATTGCTTAAAGTATGCAACTATTACAATTATATAATCGTTGATGGTATTACTATAGAGCATTGCACAAGTCGTATGCATTATTTCTATCATATAAGTGATTCACATTTATGTAGCAGTATAAGTGAGGCACCCATATAATTGAAATCAGTATGAATTTCCATTTTATTGAATTTATTTCAGTTTTATTAGCAACATGGTATCACTTAACAGAGATGAATATTTCATTGATTAGTTGATTAAATAAAAAAGGTTACTGCTTTTCCCAAACTGCTCACATGCTGAGACATGGTAAGCAAGATGATTAGACATAACTCTGTGTACCAAACATGTATCCTGGAGCGCTGGGACCACGTGCAGCCATCGTTGAAGAATGAAAAGGTCAACTGCTTCGTTATGTGCTTTCGTGCTTGGCCAACATTCAAAGTTCACACATCAGACAATGAACTGAAGTATTTATTTTCTCTACAAAAGCACCAAAAACTTTTTAGAACTAGGACCTAATGAGAAAATCTCAAAAGGGAAACACTCATGTTTAGACTATTGTTTTCCATAGGCTATTACTAAACCAATCCTCTAACGTAATTAAAACCCTTGAAGTGTGGCCAGGATACACACATAAAATTACTTTTTTATCTATGGTCATTATGTTGAGGGGCATTGTCAGGTCAAAAAATCTAAATGCCTTGGAAAACTGTGGAAGAAGCATTATTTCTGGAGAATTGAGAATATATTGTGATGTAAACAAGTTTTAACATGTTAAAAGCAGAACATCTGAATCTGAGTGGGCAGGATTTACTAATGGAATGTTTTCTCATTAATATTATCTCCAGGGCCTGAATATATCTGGGTGATTTTGTAAGGTGATCTTTCCAAAATAATGTAGCTGAATAATATGTCAGAAAGAAGGACGGGGTTGTTCAAGATGAACTGGTTGTGGCTTTTATAATTCAGTACATGCAGAAAAAACATGTTATTTATAAAGACAGATGTGAAGGCACACTGCACTGAATTCACTGGAAGTTTTAAATAATTTACAATGACATATTGTGCTATCGTTTAGAGTCTAAATTTGTATTGGTTTTCAGAGAGTTGTTCTCCAAGGTTTCTTGCAACTCTAAAACTTGAGTGGGGGGGACCAGGGCTGCATTCAATTCCTGTGCTTCTCTGTTCAAAGCATATGGAAAGTGTTGTCTGCCGTGCTAAACATTCTCATACACGTTTGTGTGTTTCATCAATATATCATTGTCCTCCACATCTTGTGCCATATTTTAGTGTAAATGTACCATCAGTTATCCCTCTGTCTCAAATATTGTCAATCCGAACTGGAAAGGGAGCAGACCTGTTAGCAAAGCTACCGACTTCTGATGCAGCTGCTGGTACTAATTATAATGAAGTTCAATATAATTGTAATTGTAAGTGAACTTGTTCCAATTCTTCTTAATTTGTTCTATCACTTCAGTCTCACAATGTTCTCTTTTTTCACTCTGGGTAATAACATTTATTTTACCAGTAGTTTTATTTAGCAGTAATCATTCAAAATTAAACAGCATTATTATCCTTTGCCTCCTGCTGTACTTTTGGAATCCTGGTACTGAAATAGAAGTTATGAAAATTTCTGTTCATTTGAGCGAAAGCTCAACGGAAGAGATGACAGTGCTCTTCTACTCTATGATTTTTACCAACACTCCCTTGAAGTGGTTTTGGAAATCCTATGCTAAAAGCCCCTATCCTTTGGCAGAAAACAGGTACTGTTTGCCTATTGTAGAAGCAAAATACAGTTGTTGCAGTAATTGTTGGGTCCTTTTTACATCAAAGATTGGGCGAGAATGAGTGAAAAACAACTGAGCACTCAAAAAAGTTCCCAATGGGAGCTCACACTAGCATCTCCAACCTGCTGTCTGTGATCATTCCAACTGCATTTTCTCAAATGTAGAAACTTAGTCTGTTGCTTTGTCCTCTTACCCTTTCTTAAGGATACGGAAGAACATGGGTGGGGCATCATTCACTATCAGGGTAGGAGGGGTAATGCAGCAGAACTTTGGGAACTGGTAATGGAAAATGATGAGAGTTTGATAAGACCAAACAGTAGAAATAGTTTTAGGGATTGCCAAATAAAATATAGGGGTAAAGACATCTCAATCTCTCATTGTCAAAGAATGAAAGTCATTAACATTTCCACACACTCCCTCACATATCTATCTATCCATCCATCCATTCATTCTTATATCAAGTGGTAATAGTTTCTGTGTTGTATTGCTTTGTGTTACTCTCTAAATGCTTGGGAAATTGTTCTGTATAATATTGATTAATACCATTGGAACTTGAGAAATTTTCTAGAGTTTATATGACTTTCCATGGAGTTTTGAGCTAATTATTGAAAAATTGTAATATAACTAAGCAAGATCACTTGCTTAGTTTCATGTCTGGGGGAAAAAAGTTTCAATAACTAAAGGCAAAGGAATTGACCAGAAAAAACCTCGAATTTCAGAGTCTGATAATTTCAATATGTGCCTTTATTTGGGATTCGACATTCAGAAGCATAACCAATCTAAGGTTTTTCAGAGTATTTTGCACAAAAAGTGTGCTATTTACCACCCCATAAAAATAATCACTACATTATATGTCAGGGAGAAAGTATCTCATTCACGTTGCTTTATAACTCACTAGCAATATGCTTCCATACTCTTTCTTCCATTACATTCTTACTCTAGCTGTCTTTAAAAGTGGATTTTCTTATTCCTTCCTATCTTTTGCCTCTGATTTTGCCTAAACATCAAAATTTTAAAAAATTCTATATAGATTTGTATTCTTACTGGTCGATAGCCCATCCTGACTGCACAAGCACTGTAGTTTTCTGGCCCCTGGAAAAGCCTAAAGCAAACTCCTCTCAGTGGGGCGCAGTAAGAAATTAGAAGGGGGCATTTCAAAAGCAAACACTACTTCCTTTTGTGGAGTACATATTGTCCATACACAAGTCTGGAGCTGTCCCTCAATAACTAAACTAGTTTAACCCATCAAGCATGTACTTTCTTGGCTATTACTTACCTCAGTTGTAATTAGATCACAGTGGTGTGTTATTTCTTAATTATCTGTGCTCCTGATAAGAGCAGATATTGGATCTGATTTGTTCAGCTCCTATTCCTAGAACCTAGAATAGTACCTGACAACTGGTAAACACTCCTGAAGAATTTTTGAATCAATGTTTATATCTTGGACATCTGGACTTATAATGAGCTATGTGTCACCTTCCAGGATAAATATGTCAGACTGCTAGATTTTTAATTGTGGAATTAAAACTACATTAATCAAAATGCTTTAACATTACTTTATATTTGGAACTTCATTTTATTGACCAGAATAAAATCATGAAAGACATTAATTTTTTTTCAATAAGAACTAGTGATTTTAAACTTTTTATGGTATCTTTATTGATTCTACCTAAGGCACACCTACTTTGGTGTTGATCTACTTATATTCTCTATTTCCTACTATTTGGCTGATTCTACCTAATTTAATTCTACCTAATTTAATTAATACCTAAATAATTTCGCCATATGAAAAAAATTGAAATATAAAAGAATTTAATAATAAAAGAAAATATATTTTACTTTTATAGTCATGCACTGCGTAATGATGTTTTGGTCAATGATGGACCACGTAAATGAGGGTGGTTCCCTAAGATTAGTCCCATAGAGTCTAGGTGTATAGTAGTTGGTACCATCTAGGTTTGTGTTGGTACTGTGGGGGAGGAAGAAATTTTCCTCTACCCTTCTAGGTTCTTCTGGCTGTTCTAAGAATCAAACTGACATGAGAAAGATTAATTGGAGGAAAACAAACAAAAATTTAATAACGTGTATACATGACAGAAACCCAGGAAAACGGAGTAACTCTCCAAAATGGTCAAAGCCTTCACTTTTGAGCTTTTCAGCTAAAGAAAAAAGAAGGTGTTGAGGGTGGGCAGAGTCACAGACTTCAAAGGGGAGGAAGGCAATTCACAGGTAGGTGAAAAGGAGCAAACATTTGGAAAACAAGGGTTTGGCCACACAGAAACAGAAGAACACAGAGGAGAGCCCAACATACAGGCTCTTCTACGTTCCCCCCTGTATACCACCTGGTTCATGTGATGCTAAGATGATAGATAGCTCACTGCCTGCGACAGGCTTTTTAAATCAGAATTCTTTCAGGCCGTTAAAGGGGAGGTAACGAGAAACTTTCTGAGTCTTGTGTTCCTTAAAAATAACCAGTCTAAAATAATCCTCATGTTAAAGAGATACATTTTCAGGTGGCAAATTTTGTTCCCCTTCAGTATACTATATGATGTTCACACAATGACAAAATCACCTAGCACATTTCTCAGAACATACATATCCCCATCATTAAGTGACATGTGACTGTATATTATTATTATTTCTTAGATTTCAGTCACCATTTTTAAAACAAGTTAACTTGTTTCAACCTGTAGTCTAATGAATTCAATAGATATTTTTAAATTTCTGTCCCTATGTATGATGTTTTCAGTAACAGTCCAATGATATTCTATAATTTTCATGGTAAACAATTTGGTTTTGAAAGAACTATATAAATTTTATATTTAATTAACACTTGATTCACAAATTCATGGTCTTTTCTTCTTTTTTTCTTTTTTTTTTTTGAGTAAGATTAGCCCTGAGCTAATAGTTGCTCTCTTTTTGCTGAGGAAGATTGACCTTGTGCTAACATCTGTGACAATCTCCCTCTATTTTATATGTGGGATGTCTGCCGCAGCATGGCTTGATGAGTAGTACATAGGTCCACCCCTGGGATCTGAACTGGCAAACCCCGGGCCAGTAAAGCAGAGCATGTGAACTTAACCACTACACAACCAGATCAGCCTCAATTCATAGATTCTTGAATGTGTTTTCTTTTACTCTCCATTCTTGCTTTTGTCATATTGGATATATTTCTGTTGGTGTCTAGCAATGAAATAATTATGACTTGAATTTTTTTTTTGCTGGGAAAGATTGGCCCTGAGCTTACATCTGTTGCCAATCTTCCTCCCTCTCTCTTTTTTCCCTCCCCAAAGCCCCAGTAAATAGTTGTTTATTCTAGTTTTAGGTCGTTCTAGTTCTTTTCTGTAAGCTGCCGCCATAGCATGGCTACTGACAGACAAGTGGTGTGGTTCTGAGCCTGGGAAACGAACGAGGCTGCCAAAGATTAACGTGCTGAACTTTAGCCACTAGGCCATCAGGGCTGGATCTAATTATGACTGTTTTTACAAGTTAGTTGCCTTTTATTGAACTATTAAGAAGAGTTGTATTGTTCCCTATAATGCATAAATCCAATGATATAGATATTATTGTTAATTTTATGTAAGAACTTTGCTGAGCCACAGCACCCAAATATTTGGTCAAACATTATTCCAGATGTTTCTGTGAGAGTAGTTTTTGGATGCAATCAACATTTAAATCAGCAGACTTTGAGTAAAGCAGGTTGCCCTTCATAATGTAGGTGGGATTCACCCAATACGTTGAAGGCTTTAATAGGAAAAGACTGACCTCCTCAAATGAGCAAGAAGGAATTCTGCCAGCAAATTGCCTTTGGACTTGAACTGCAACTCTTCTCTGCATCTCCATCAAATTTTGGACTTGCCAAGCCTCTATAATTGCATGAGCCAATTCCTTAAAATCTCTCTCTCTGCCTCCCTCTCTTTCTCTCTAGACACATGCACACAAACATTTTGTTGGTTCTGTGTCTCTGGAGACTTCTGCCTAATACAACAAATTTTACTCATACTATTCTTGAAGCAGATGCATCTAGCAGTTCAATAGTTCAATACTATGTTAAGCACTATCCTTCCAGTATTTTTTCTGCTCCTTCAATCGTATTCCTGTTTTGTATTTTGATATGAACTGGAATAAACCACACCCTTATTGACTTTGTTGTCAACTCGATCATTCAAGTGTGCTATTGAAGACACTAAATATACAAATGTAAGAATCGGTTATATGTGACAATATACTGATCAGTATTTTGAAATAACATTTTGGGTTACCACTGTTTTATTGCAATCACTTGTTTTCACATTTCTCTTTAAAGCGGTATACTGTTGATGAAAGAGAGGAGTGCCATGAATGCTTACTACTCAGCTATATCCTTACTGCCTAACTCTTAGCCCTGGCAGTTCTCGAGGCATCCTCATTGAACCTTGTTGATTCTACCACCACAGTTTTAAAAGCATTCACTAGGGAATGGTCCTATTTATTCTTCTTTTCTTTCTGTGTTATAGCTCCTCCTGTGGTTGTTTTAGTATGCATTCTATATTCTGTTTTGCGTGTCTTATTTATAAGCCTTGCAGTAACAAGTGCTCAGTAAATATTTTATAAACTATTCAAGTATAGCTATAGTTTCAAAGAGCATACTCTATCTGCAGGTCAGGTGACCAGTCCTTAAAGGACAAGTATATTGATCTAATTTAAAGTGAAAACAATCACAGATGGGGTGAAAAAAAAAAAAACTAGCAAAGAAGTCAGGGAAAAAAGAACTGGGAAAAGTTGTGGATACTTGGAATTGTTCAAAATTTTAATTGAATGTGTTAGGTGAGCAGGGCTATAAATTAACATAGTTCTTCAAATTAGTATGAATTATATTTGTTTTCTAACATCTGTGTTATAAGTCTTTCGTGCTTAACTCTAGATCATATTTTCTTATTTTATTTAGTGATATAGTCATTCATCTGTACCCATTTTCTAAGTTGTTGCAGAAAGAGTGTACATCTGTTTGCTATGTTTTTTGTGATGATGTCTTCCTCAGGGTTCTATAGGTCGTTTGGATCCTTCAATAATTCTGAAGTGTACTGTACTTATGATTCATTTTTATTTGATACAAATACCAATTTTTGATTGAAATAATCTCATATTCCATCATTAATGATGCAGACACCAAGAGTCAGAGGCAACTGTGGATGGATGTTAAATTGCAAAATATCTATCATGCTTCAGGGATTGAATTTTCATAATGGGTGATAACAGAAGGGCAAGCTATATTGGCATATTTTTATCCATAGGAAGATATATGTTTTCTTGATGTAAACATTGATTCCCAATTTAGCCTTAGTCACTATGAATGTGTGAGTCAATGAATCTTGGTATTGACCTTAATAGTAATCAATTCCTACTTCATATTGCTGAAGTCATAAATCATAGTTATATGGCATTCTGGTGTTACTGTTTTCTAATTTCCCATGACATTCTCCGATCAATACCTCACTATTTACTGAATGAAGAAAACAATTTATTCTGATAACTCATTTGTAGTACATAACATTTTAAAATTACAAAGCTGATATTTTAACTTTGATAATTCTCAGAAAGCATTGCAAGATAACATGTGATCAAGGGGTCTTATACTCTTGACACCTTTGAATCTCACATAACTTGATATATAATTAATGATTGATGCACATTTTTATTTCTAGGTGTGAAAGCTACATAAACAAATAGGTAGTTACATTATTTTATTCACAGACATGCCACTTAAAGAAATATTATAAATGCAAAATACTTGAAATTGAATTAAGCATTTTAAGCTGATACATAAAATTACTTGTTGAAATGCAGAGTTAGGAGATAATTGCCAGATTTCAGCATCAGTATGTACCAATTTCTAAAACTTTAGAAGTGTTATGGCAGTAGTTAAAATATAAAAAGCTGCCCCTAGATGAAATTGACTCATCAAAAGAAATATACAGCAAAGAGACTACAGAATGGGCCTGGAAAATTAGCAAGGCCTGGTGTTCTCTGCCTAAATCATTGTTACACACTAATTAGTGCTGTGCTCCGAGTTGAGGCTTTAAATTTTTTCCTTTGAAGATTTTCTTAAAATTGTATTCAAAGGAAAGGCTCTTCTTTAATAAAACTGTATAATTCTTCGTTCACCGGGGAAACAGCTTCCCAGCATAATGCTGCTGAAAACCAAGAACTGGCTTCTAATAGAGGTGCTAATTATTAACATTCCAGCATCAGCCAAATGCTGCATTCTCTGAGCCTGGAATAAAATAATAGTGCACAAATATTTCTCCTCCATTCCAATAAGTACTTGAAAAATTCAATAATGTTCATTAAATACATAAATGTGAATATTAAAAATAAAGATTTTTCCCTTGTGATTTATTATGTACTGTCTGAAAAGTAAAGCTGAAGGAAGGCATCATTATATGGCATAAAAAGGAATTTTTTGGCTGTTAATTATAATGTAAATTTATCATTATACCAGAGGAAAAGAATGGCTTCGTATTTAAAACCATCAGGCATGGCTGGTCACTCAAACTACAAATGCATTAATCTTTAATAATTCATACAGTACAAAATGGACAAGGGTAATATAAAATGATGAGATACCTTAAAATGATTTAAAAGAAAATTCTAGTAATGGTCTGCTATGAATGGAAGCTTGACAGAAGAAAAGAGGGTATTTTACATTGTCTTCTAGAAGATAAAGTAGTTAATAGGAAAATTTACACAGACTTTAGCTCCACATAGGCTGCAAAATACCTTATTTACTACTGTCTTTTTCTCTATCAGTCTTACAATGAGACTGAATGCAATGTAGAGGCCCCTTCCTAAGTGAGTAGTTATCACTGTCGTGTTAGAAAAGAAGGGACTTAGACTGGGAGTTAAAATAATGAACTTGGTTAAACATGAACTCTCTGAGTGTCCTTGGTAAATTAACTTATCCTCTCTGGCACTCTGTTTCCTCTGTGCAATCAGAGTCAGAGAAGCTGGCTTCCAAATGCTCACAATTTATAGGATGGAAATCAAGGCAGCTTTCACCCTGGAGAGGTGGCAGCTACCGAGTAATTTTGTAGTGTGTCAATTTAATCTGGAAATATATGATACTTCCCAGAATTTCCTTCCTTGTATGCCTCCAGGTAAGGATTGGCCACAGAGATGTTTGTGTGAGACTGAGGAGACGAAGGTGAAACAACAGCTGTTGCACTTTGAACGTCATCACGGTTTTAGGCAATGAGGGACAGATCCAGAGTCGCAGCTTGTTCTTACTTTGCTCAATGTCCAGCTCTCCTCATTGATTTCTGGCCCTGCTGACCAGCCAGATGCAGGCAACTCGCAGAGCCAACAGCTTTCCACAAACATCTCCTATAGCCACTTGGTGGTTTCACTCCAGCAGCTTCCTGCCAACTCTGACTTTCTCATGTGCATCAGGGCTATTTAGTGATATTTTCCTGATTTTTTCTGGTCTTTTAAATCTTCAGTTACCCCAATAATTGTGTAAGACCTAGTTAAATAAGTTCCTGATTTTCTAATATTCATAGTGATCTTCCTTTCCTGATGGAAGCCTAGCTAATATAGTTGGTAAATGCATGTGTCAGAGCTTGCATACTTTAAAAGGTTCATAGATAATGTATATGTAATAGCTGAAAAGAAAGTAAACACCTGCATATCTATAATTTTGTAGATCCCAGAATGTTATTAGAAAAATACAGAATTCCTAAGTATATTTAATCTTGAAAGAAGAATTAAATCCACATACTCTAGGTTTTACATCATTTCACTTTTCTGGACTTTGCCATATATTTGAAATTCTGTTTAAATGCAATATTTAAAGAAAACTTTAAATTAAACTGGGATTTGATATTTATATAAGCTATCTGAAGCTAAAGAAAAACTTCAAATAAAAATAAATTTAGGGAAAGTTTACTAATATTGAAATGACTATATTTAGAAAGGTATTAGAGCTCATCTAACATGAATTCATTGAGGAGTTCAAGTTTCTCTTGGTTTCTAAACCCCAACTGAACATTTTGCTTATGTTAAGCATCATTTTCCAAAATCATTGTTTCCTGTTTCCTTTCTAGGACTCTGGGGTGTTTTTTTTAGGAGCAATTATTCAAAACTTCCTTCCTGCTTCTTTCCATCAAAATGTATGTGTACAATTCATTTATGAGGAAATATGATGGGATACATTAAACCATTTCCTGGGAAGATTACTAACTATCAGAATTTGGGGACTTGTGGAAGCTAAAAGAAGCAGCAGAATGATGTGTAGATATACAAGTTTATGTTTGTCTAAATCATATATTTTCATTTACCCTTTTCGAATTTAAAGCTCATGTCTGCTTATGAACTGTGACTTTCAGAGAAACTCAAGCATGTGGATGAAAATTTCACAGAAATAGTGTGGATAATGATAGATACTGAAATGTCTGGAAATTGGGTTCATAGTTAAAATCCTGGATAAACTGAGGGAGTCAAATGAGTATAATCAGAAGACTTCAGCAGAGGCAATGAGGAAAGGAGAAATACTAGGGAGACTGCCCATCTTTTTACACCATAAATGAGAAGAAAGGTACACAAACGTAAACAGCATATTATTCTAGAAGTACTGAAAGAAGAGATAAACCAGAACTCCCTCTCCCCAAATAATATTCTAAACTTCTGCCTTACATATGTTGTGGCAGATAATCTTGTTCTTTACTGATGGGAACTAAAGTAAGAAAAAACAAACTGGAGTAGAACTGGGGAAACACAATGTAAATATTTTACCCCGCAAGTATTTATGGCAAAATGCCAATTTTTCATAACTTAGATCCAAGATAGAAAAATTATAAAATATTTTCATAAAGCTAATTCCAACGCAGCAATTAGTTCCCCAGCCAAGAGAGGAAAATTCTACGTATGAATTATCCAACTTGATGGGGTTATCCAACAAACAGCTAACAGAGGCACAGGGAGGAGAACTCAAGACAAACAGGGTGGGAGGTGCCAGGAAAAGATGAAGAGCCAGAGGTGAGCAGCGGTGTGGTGTAATACGTAATATGTGGGTAATCTGTTCTCTGTAATAAAAGGTAGGACAATAATCATTGTATTCATTAGACTTAGCTTTGACTGCAAATGTTCAGCACAAACAGCAGCAGCATAAGTAAGATATAAATTTCTTTCTGGTGTAGAAGAAAGCCACGTTTCAGCAGTGCAGGATTGTTCTCATAATTTACTTTGCATTTTTACAAAATTATTGGTGAAGTAGACACAATTCTAACACGGCTCACAAGAATCCTTACCCCTAGTGTACGCACCCTATGTAATCATCTGTTTAGGCAGAAACTGTGACATTATTCTAACCAACAGAATACAGAAAAGGTAAAGGGATTTTGCAGATGTAATTTAAGGTCCTAAACAGTTGATTTTGAATTATCCAAAGGAAGCATATTCTTGGAGGGCCTGACTTAGTTAATTGAGCCCTCTAAGAGAGATCTCAGGCTTTCCCTAAAGTAGAGACTTGAAGCCAATTCTTTGCCAAGTATATCTTTCCATTTCTTTAACTTGAACCTTCCTATATCCTTATGTTTAATATATATTCCCTATATACCATATATACTCTTTAATTCAATAAAAATTTTTCCAACATATGACTTTCTGTATTTTGACAAGTAAGTCTAATCTCTACATTTACATTAATTGCATCTCTATTGGGATATATTTCTACAATCTGTGCTTTTGTTGGTTTGTTCATTTTTAGTTTGCCAAACTTTCTCTTTGCTGTAGTTGTTCTCATTGTTGTTGTTATTATTATTACTTACAAAGTGTTGCTAAACTAACGATTAAGGGATTTTTGTTCAATAAGAAGGAAAATGAACACAATGAAAGAGTGGAAGAGATACAAAATAACTCTAAGTCACTTAACCCTTTAACCTCATTTAACTTGTGTAAAATAAAAGGTTGGAGCCAAGTCATTAAATTCAATTCAATATAAAATATAATTTAGGGGTTTCTTAGTCTTGATATTGTTTTTTATACTGATTTGCATACATTGCATCACTTTTGACTCTCCATTAAGTTTCATTACCACAGCTTCCTTTATCACTATGCTACTTCTCATGCTCTCGATATAACCACATGTTAAACTCCACCAACTAAAGAATAAAAATTTAACAATTGTGATATATATCTTACATGTATATACATTTCAACTTTATGATATGAGATATATTTATTAAATATCTTTTATTTTAAAAATCAATAGAGCTTGCAAGTAAGTATGGTGTTACTAGGTTATGAAACTGATATCATATTCTTGCAATCAATGCATAGCTTTTCAGTTACACACAATATGTTCCATATCTTGCCTTTTTAATTGTGATTATAGAAATGCTATTTACCATTTTTGGACTTGAGATTTGAAGTCTTGATTGTGACGGTTCTTTCCACAATCTCCAAGAAAGCCACATTACAACTCTATTTCACGTAAATTAGCTTTCTCAGCTGTGAAGATATATTATGCATAGATTTTTTATTTAGTTGAAACACAGCAAGCAAGCTCTTATAAAGCTATCAGTTTAGATCAGTCTGACTTAGTATATTGGCTCGATGGATAGAGGGGTCTGTTATTTTTCTGATATTCTTAAGTTTCTCTGAAGTTTTTCTGATCTAAACAAATTCCACTCTCCTTGTTAAAACTGAAGGACAAAGGGTCGCAAAGACTGAACTCAGTTGGAAAAAAATTAAACTGACTTTAGTTTCAGCTAATATAATGTGGCGTGGAGCTGGCATTTAATTCCCATTTGTTTACAAATACCAGACAATATGGAGCTTCTGAAACCTCAGGAGGGACTCCTCTTAGAGAAGGGAAATAAATTAAAAGAAAAGTAAAAGTCTCTTTTATCTTTTTCCATTTGTGTACCCAAGCTGTGACATTCTAGCTAATTTTATCTATTTCAAATTCTCTGTGTTAGAAAAGAAATTTGATAGTAAATATTTATTGGCAGAATAGGTAACCTATAGAATTAGAGAACAGTCTAAATGGATAATGTAGTATTGATCTATAATTATTAGATGAATTTGGAAATTACATTACTCACACTTATTTTAGTAATAAGGCTATCATTTCTTGAAACAAATGTGCAGTTGTAGGTGGATAAATCAGATGGGACTTGGGGAGAGGTGGGATGAAACCTCCAAACTGACACCAGATTAGCTCCCAGTTCTTCACAGGCTGTGCAGATCTGGTTAGCTACAGCAAATAAGGAGGAATAAAACCACATCATCTAAGACCATTCTATTGCTCTCTCTTCTCTACAGCCCTATGACACCCTGGAAATGAGTGTTTCTAATATGGAAGTCAAAAAGGTTCATGCACTTTACAAGATAGAAATTTTAGCTTCAAAATTTCTGGTTTGGAAAATGGCTCGAAGCCCTGTGATGATGAAGAAACAATTCCTGGGGCATTGAAATGGTCCTGAGATTATCTTGTAAAGTATCCCATCTCCTCATCTTTCATACTTCAATCTGTCTATGACAATGTCTGAAAGTTTTTTATAACTAGCTTATTTACTGGTCATGGAAGATAATCCCAATTTGTAAAGTTAAAGAAAAAAAGGAAAGTTTGTCATCTTTTTAAAAACAATAAAGTATATTTGGTGTCTCATGTCACATAATCTTATTTTTTACAAGGCAGATTTATTTTTAGGTACCTAGTTTTGGGAAGTGGCTTTTCTTTTAATCTTTTTAAAATTTTCTTTCCTTTATGACTTCATTAAATATTACTTAAGTCTACAATGATTTTCTTTGCCCTAACACTCAAAAGGCCGTAGTAATTTTGAAGCTACATGAAAGATTTAAAAAAAAAAACAAAATATATTCCAAGTAAACTAAGTCTTGATTTTATTTGTGTAATCCTAAAAAAATACATTGGGAAGAATAGTTTTTTATTACCAAAGCTTCCTCTCCTATGATTCTAGATACAGAAAATGTATCAAATCACTGAGGTCCATCCATTTCATAATATAAACATGAAAAAATACATCCATTTGATTGTGAACTCATAATATGTGTCATAATCCTTTAACAGCTTTCTTCTGATTTCTCACAGTTATCCCTTATATTTGTGCTATGTTTTAAATTCCAAGAGTCTTTTAAGTTTACTTCTAATAATAGCAGTTTATTATGATCATTATTATTCCCACTTCACAGATGAGGAAACTGAGTCTCCATCAGGGTGACTGATTTAATCCAGGCTACATGGCCAATAGGTGGTAATGGGTGCTCCAGAACATAACTCCAGTTATTTTCCTGAGAGAGTCTTCTTTCTACTGAAGTTGCTTCAATATTCTCTCATTTTATTGTTACCATTGTCTTCAAACATTAATCCAGCACCCAACTGAAAACAGCAATGTGTGAGAGACCATTCCAAGAGGAAAGCTTGTGCTGCAAAATTGTAATTGCTTGATTATGAAAGCATGCATGAAAGGTGTATCTATTTATTTATAAATTCCTTACTCAGTAATTCCTAAAAGGAACTATTTAATACTAAATAGATAAATAGCTGCAGAACATATGACTAGAGAAAGAAAACTACTTAATATTTGTTTTATAACTGACACAAACTGCCGGATCATTTTGAGGTGCAAATATAATTATACCATTTCTAATGTCCAAATAATTGCTGGAGTCCAAAATGTTTTTATTAGCTGGAAGCACAACATTTCCCTGCTGAGCTTGTCCCTACCACCTCATCTCTAAATGATCAGAGAACCAAGAGTTTGGATGTCAAGTCAAAGGGATTGGCCCATCTTTCTGACAACAGATATTAGGCAAGTAAGTGATTATAAAGAGTGATCTGTCCTCCAGAACCTATAATTTGGTTGCTGCCTCGCTGCATCACTGTGGAACACCCTCCTCCAAGAGTCCTGACACAACCTTTACAGCTCCATTTCATTTCATAATTTGCAATTTGTATCATGTTCCAAAGTTAGAGTAATTTTAGTTCACCTTCATATACTTAACCTCCTCCTCAAAGCAGGGCATTTTGCCAGGTAATTAAGCCTGGAGACGCTTCCAGGCTTGTCCCTATATTGTGCCTGAGACTGGAATACCCACAAAACCTTTGGCCTTTGATGCAATTGCAGGTCTTCAGCAAAGGCTGCAGCTTCCTTTAGGGGAAATTTTCCGTTAGGACCGTTGATCTATTTTCATGCCAGAAGATGAACCTCAGTTAGAATCATCTTTAACTTTCAAAGGTGCTAATAAAATAAATTGTCAAAGGAAAGTGAGTCATAATTTTATTCAATTTGTTTTAATAAAAGTTCCCTAATGCAGATTCAAGTACATCTTGTCTTCCATATACAGTGGTCCCCCCTTATCCCTGATTTCACTTTCCACGGTCTCTGTTACAGGGTCAGCTATCGTCGGAAAATATTAAAAGGAAATTCCAGAAATAAACAATTTTTAAGTTTTACAGTGCACCCCGTTCTGAGGACAGTGATGGAATCTCGCCCCTTCCTGCTCTGCCTCCCGCAGGACCTGAATCATCCCTTTGTCCAGCATGTCTGTGCTGTCGACACTACCTACGTGTTAGTCGGTAGCCAACTAGGTTATCAGATCAACCATCACAGTATCACAGCACTGTGTTCAAGTAACCCTTACTTTACTTAATAATGACCCCAAAGTCTACTTTATTATTAGTTCTTGTAGTTAATCTCTTACTGTGCCTAATTTATAAATTAAACTTCACGTTAAGTGTGTATATATAGGAAAAAGCATAGTATATATAGGGTTTGGTACCCTCTGTGGTTTCAGGCATCCACTGGGGTTCTTGGAACATATCCCCAGCAGATGAGGGGGACTGCTCTGCCAATACATTCCAATAGGTCAGAGGAGTGGGACAACTTTCATCAAACCACAAATGGTTCTGTTACACAGGACAATAAACATCAACTGACTTTATATTTGTGGAGCTGAGACTTCATGTTATGGTTTTTGGCATGAAAATAAAAACGTGTTACAGCCACGTAATGCCTTGCCTGAGCAATTACACAGCAGATTCTATTACTCTATTGCTGTTGATTCAACATTCCCAACCACCAACCCACTCAATCGAACAAATCTTGAAGGACGACCAAGTCCCAGATTGTTAGAACAAACTGAAATAACAAAACAAGCTCAATAATTTGACATTTTATTGTATTTTATCGTTTTATTATAAAAATTTCATAGTTCAAAGAACTTTATAGAGATGCTGTATAAACCTACCATCTACATTCTATCATTATCATTGTAGTGTATTTGATTTGTGATACATTTATCAATGTATTCATCCCTCTATCCATCCATTGACCAAACTTATGTTTTTTCTGGTGCATTTCAAAATAAATTGCAGACACTTTTCCCTGAAGATGTCAGAATGTATATTATTAGATAGACTTTAGTATTTGTTTAGTTTTTCTTATGATGTAAAATGAACACGTTAAAGTGCATTCTCTGAATTTTGTCACATCTACATAACACAACCCCTTAGCAATATACAGAATATTATCATTACCCCAGAAAGTTACCTCTTGGCCTCCCCTAGTCCATCTTGGCCACATCCCCAAGTAAACATTGTTATGGTGATTTCCCAATATATGTTCAATTAGCCTGTTCTAGAAGTTCATATATAGAGAGTGATCATGCAGTATGTACATTTTGGGGTAGGCTTCTTTCATTTAGTATAACACTTTTGAAATTCTTCCATACTTTTGAGTGTATGGGCAGTTCATTTCCTTTTTATTGCCAAATAAAAGATATGTTATTGTATGAATACAGCATAATTTATTAATTCTCTTCTTGATGAGCATTGCAGCTATACCCAGTTCTTTGCTATTATGAAAGAGCAGTTATAAACATTCTCAAACAAATTTTTGTGACATTTGCTTTCACTTCTTTTGGAAAAATACTTCAGATTAGAATTGCCCAGTCATAGGGTAGGTATAGGTGTAATTTTACAAAAAATTGTCAATTTTTTTCCAAAGTGATATAGTATTTTGAAATCCTACCAAGAATGTAGGAAATCTGGTTGTTTTACATGTTTGTCACGCTTGGTATTACAAGTCTATTTAATTTTAGTCATTTTAGGTGGATATCGAGCTGTAGCTCCTTGTGGTTTTAATTTGCATTTCTCTAACGTCTAACGATATTAGCTGTTGACACTTTTTCATACGCTTATTGGCCATTTATATATCTTCCTTTGTGAAGTGTCTGTTCAAGGCTTTTGCTCATTTTTATTATTGGATCGTTTGTCTTTTTTATTATTGAGTTGTAGGAGGTCTTCATGGTGTCCTATGATACTTAGGTTCCAGTACTTTCTCAAAAATATGTTTTTGTGAATACTTGCACACAGACTATGGCTTCTTTATTTATTTTCTTAATATTTTCACTGTATAACTTTTTAATTTTGCTGTAGTCTAATTTGTCATTTTTTTCTTTAGAATTATTTATTTCTGTGACTTGTCTAAGAAATATTTACCTACTCCTCTATATCAAGGAAACATACTCAAACGTTTTTCTCTGAAAGTTTTATGGTTTTAAGTTTTCTGTATAGGCCTATGTTCCATCTCAGTTTAAATTTTTCTGCAGAATATGAGGTAGGCATCAAGGTTACTATTATTATGTTCATATATATATCTAGTAATTCCAGCACCATTTGTTGAAAAAACTTTCCTTGCCCCATCAGCTTGTTTCGGAGCGGAAACTGAAAGTTAAATAAGTATATAAATACAGGTGTACTTCTAGGCTCCCTATTTTGTTTTATTAATGTGTAGATTGATTCTTATGCCAAAATTGAATTTTCTTGATTACTGTAGCTTTACAGTAAGGCTTGAAAACAGCTGGTCTAAATCCTCAAAGTTTGTCTTTTCAAGATTGCTTTGAATATCTAGGTCCCTTGCTTTTCCATATACATTTTAGAATTAGATTGTCAATCACTACAAGAAACTTGCAGAGGTTTAGATACGACATTATGTTGAATCTATAGATCAGTTTGAGAGAAAGTAACATCTTAACAATGTGGAGTCTTGCAATCCATGACAATGGCTTTTCTCACTATTTATTTAGGTCTTACATTAAGTGTAGAGGTCTCAGTGCCTATGCTGTTAAATTTATTCCAATGTTGTTTACGATTTTTGACACTCCTGCAAGTAGAATTTTTAAAATTTTTTGTTTATAATAAATAAAATATACTTTTTTAATGTTAATTTTGTATCCTGAGATCTTACTGAATTCACTGATTAGTTCTGGTAATTATACTGTCACTCCCTGATGATTTTATATCTAAACAACATACCATCTGCAAATGACTTTATTTCTTCCTCTCTTCTCTCTGTGCCTCTATTTCTATTTCTTGCCTTTTGGCAATGGCTAAGACCTCAGTAGAAAAGATGAGAATGAGCATTTTGTTGTTGCTCTTCCCAACTTGGGAGAGAGTGCTCAAATCTTCAATATTACGGGTGATGTTGGCCCTGTGTTTTTCATGAATGTCCTTTATCCAGTTGAGGATATTTCCTTCCACTATTAAATTATTACAAGTTTTCATTTGGAAGGAGAGTCAAACATTATCAAATGCTTTTGATTATTTATTGAAATTTAATTTGTACGTTTTGCCTTTCTTCTGTTAATATAGAGAACTACATCAATTGATTTTAGAAAGTTAAATTGATCTTACATTCCTGCGATGAAACCTATGGGCTAACATACACTATCCATTTTATTTATTGCTGGATTTAATTTTCTAAAATAGTGTTAATTAATTTTGCATATAGGTTCATGGAAGCATATTAGTCCCTAGTATTATTTTATTTTAATATATTTTTTGTGATTTTGGAAATGTTCTCTCCTCCTCTATATTGTGAAAGAATTTGTGTAAGACTGATATTACTTCTTCCTTAAATGTTTGAAGGAATTCGCCAGTGATATCATCTGGTCCTAGAGTTTTCTTGTCTGGAAATTTATGATAGTGGATTCAATTTATTTGCTAGACATAAGGTTATTCAGATTTTGTTCTTGGTCTCCTGTCAGCTTGAGTAAATTTTGCTTTTCAAGAAAATTGTCTATTTGATTTAAGTTATTGAAGTTGTTGGCAGAAAATTGGTCACAATATTCTCTTATTATCCTATGTATGCTTATAGTACTTGCAGTGCTAGCCACTACATTTCATTATTGATATTGGTATGGGTAATTTGTCTTCTTGCTATCTTTTCTTGATCAATCTAGTTAGAATTTTAGAAATTTTGTTGATCTTTACAACAAAACAAATGATCTCTGTTGAGTTATTCTACCAGTCGTCTTCTATTTTACTGATCATTGCGCTTACCTTCATTATTTCCTTGTATTTACTGGGGACTTATTTTGCTGTTGGGATAAGTGTTGTATAAACATCAAAATAGGTGGTTAATGGTCTTATTCAAATCGTCCATATCTTACTGATTTTTGCTGAGTTATTCTAAAAACCAATCATTATTTTAATGGAATATATCATATATTTTGATTCTTTGTATGTGGAGTAACTAAAATTGTTGATATTTTTGGTTTGTATGTTTTGGTAGGCATTTAACTGTCATACTCAAAATGCAAAGCCTGTCTCTTAGGCAACTAACAAATCCCAGGTTAGTTCTTTTATCTCCAAGTGGAGTCTCTCTCTCTAGGCACAGTTTCTGGGAAGTCAGAGAATCAGCAGAGTTTACATGCAGAATTTGGGGAGCTCCTCCACTTTGGCGCTCTCTTCTCTCAGATTCATCTTTCATTTTGTAACAGCTGTGGTTGCCCCAAACTCTGTCTTCTACTTTTTTGGGCTGAAAATGCCACACTTTCCATCATTGTTTTAACTACTGCTTTGGTGCCACAGAGATCTTCCTTAAAGCTTACAGCCAGTAAACAACAGTACAGCTACTCCAATCCGTTTCTTTCCTTTCATATTTGACTGCTCGCCTTAATCTGCTGTATCTGTTCACTCTCCAGTGCCTTTGTATTTTGCTGAGAGTGATATGTATGAGGACAGGTCTAGTAGGACCCTAATCAGTCGTACCAGAAGTGGACTTCCCCAAATTTTACTGATTCAAAAAGATTCATGGTACTGATATTCTAGTTGCTTAAGGAAGTTTAGTTATATTTAGAACCAGATAGAAGGTACATGGGAAACATTCTTAATGAAAGCTTTGACAGTCAACCATTTCAAGTATCAAGAAAGACCCACCAGATTTTATTGTTTAACTAATTATTTTATACGTAATTCAATTGGTAGTTACCATTCATTATCCTGGGTTAACTTTTTTGGCAATGTCACATAGATTTACCCAGAACAGGAATTGATCAACTGTGGTCTTCAGCTTAAATCTGGCTCACTGCCTATGTTTGTAAATGAAGTTTAATCTGAACACCGCCACCCCTATTCATTTATATGGTCTGGGGTACCTTCCTCTATATTAGCAGAGGTGAGTAGCTGAGACAGACATTATAGAGGCTGCAAAATCGAAAATGTGTAGTCTTTATGGAAAGCCAAAAATATTTATTCTTTCTACAAACTTTATAGAAAAGATTTGCTAACCACAGTCTAGAATATAGTATGAGATTCTTTGCTAAGTTGAAGAGTCTGAAGTATGTATAAATTGTTGCAGCTTGTACACTGGTGGCAGATAATGTTTCTTTCTGCTTAGAAAGCAACCCTGTGAGACTTTATTTGGCTTTACTACTTCCTCCTCAAGTCATTGAATTGTGAATCATAAGACTGTTTTGTTTTATTATAATTATTATTCTATTTTACTGTAATGATCTCCAGTTTTTATAAGATTAATAATACCTTCAGCTGTCATATATTATATATGTTAGCATGTTCCAAATGTAATTTTAAGGAAATTATAGTTTATTTTGCTTATGGTATGGAACTCGCCTGTATAGTACAAGAAGGGCTCTTTTTTCATGTCCTATATGAGTTTAATTTCATCATGTTTCCTGTTTTCTGGTATTTCAATATTGAATATTTAAAGGCACATTACCTATGCATATAAGAAATCTAGTAATGACTGACTTCTCACAATAAATGATTAAGCAGTCTATAGTAATATATTTCTCAGACAAGTTTCCTTTATGATTTTCATACTCATTGATCAGATAGATGTTCTCTGATATGCTCCCTACAATTGTTTACTTCCTGTGGCCTTTGTCATTGAGATAAGTTGGAAATTTAATAACTACAAAGTAAAACAAAAGGAGGAAAGAAAATTTACCTTAATTGTTCATCACCATCGTGAATTTTTTAGGTAAATCAATAAAAATAAAAAATATATATTTCCTGTGAGAAATCTTGAAGATATAATATTCTGTTGAGAGTAAGGCTTGAATGCAGACTTTTTAGGAAATATGCTGATCACTTGAGCGTTTCACATATAAAACTCAACATAGATAATTTTTCTTTTAGGCTTTTATTGAATTTTTCTATCTTCATTTGGGCAGGATATAAGGGAACGAAGTGAAAAAGGCTATCTGTTCACCTAATATTCTTATTATTCATATTTTATCCCACTTTCAACCTCTAATCTTAAGATTCATGTGAATATTAGCATCTGTAAAGTTACATTGCTACATATCTATTTCTTCCATTGCAATTTCCTTTCTGAAAAACATTGAATTACCTTTTACAGGGTCAGCCTAAAAAAGTCACAGGATACAATAAAGTTTTTAATCTTCCTATGTCCACATTTGGCCTTAATCTCCTTGTTCGTTTTTGGACATAAATATCCAGAATAAAATTTTATTTTCCTCAGAGCAGAGAAACACATTCTGTAGCTTTCATGTTTAACAACTCAACAACCTTTCGCTCAAGATTAAATACTTCATTGTGTCTACAGGCAGTTGCATATTTATTACTCCCGAGGCAGTGGTATTTGAAATAAATGGAATTGAATGACTCTGTGAAATAGTTTCTGAAATCCATCTATCATGAATTGCTCTATCTCAAAGGAAAAGAAAATATTTCCGATCCCCACTATGAGAAGAGCAGGCCATGGGAGACATACCAAGGCTATAAAAATGAAGGACATTTTAATATTAGTCATTGTGGTTCAGTTCCTTTTTTGCTGTTGATCCGAATTCTTGGAATCATAGAAATGGTTCTCCATATTTTTATTTCCTTTTCTTAAGAGAGAATGGATCTATCTCTCTGGATTTTTAAGTTTCTGTATTACAATTTCACCACATCCTTCAAGTCCACTATTTAATCATGTTTGTCGTATGCCTATTAAAACAAGTTTGGGTATTAAACATATACACAATATGTATATCTAATACAT
Source organism: Equus caballus (assembly GCF_041296265.1). Lineage (NCBI taxonomy): Eukaryota > Metazoa > Chordata > Mammalia > Perissodactyla > Equidae > Equus > Equus caballus. The sequence continues at coordinate 102,709,676 of NC_091685.1, read as the reverse complement.
ACATAGTCTATATATATGTATATACTTATACACACATATATGTAGATATAAATGCATTTTTTTGACTCATCCATACTATTAATTTCAAACTTCATTCCCACCATTCTGGCCTCCACACTTTTCTGAGATAAGTCCCAGAACATGATCACATCTAGACCTTTTCTTTACTCTGCCCTCTACCTAGAATTTTTCACCAAAATGTTTGTGCATGATTGTTTTCCCTCTTTCTGAAAGTCTATGCTTGAAATTCCCTCATCAGAAAGGTCACCCATGACTCACTCTCTTCCTCTATTGCCTTCCTCCATCATGTTTTCATAGTCTTATCACCCTCTACTTGTTGTCTTCATTTGCTTGTTTATTGTCTGTCTTCCCTCTCTAGAATGTCTGCTACATGAAAGAAGGGACCACATAATGTGAATATCTATGAATATATACATATATTATATATATAATCCAAAAAATATATATATTTTCTCTCTCTCTATATATACCTCCACAAACAGCAATATGTAAAACAAAGCAATTAGATTGCTTGAATGTAGAATAAATCTTGTGTGATGCATACTGAAGCTCAATTAAACACCCTGAAATTATTTAATTATATATTTTACTAAATTCACATTTTTAAAAAGTAACTCAATGATACTAACTAGAAACAAAACTAAAATTTTTCAATGTAAAATAGTTATCTTTCAAAAATAACTTTTTAAGGAATTCTTCAAAAATGTGGCATTGCCATACTTATATTGTAATAACTCCACAATGAGATTACAACCTGTGGTCTCAACACTACTTATCAGCATACTAGGTTAATGTTCAACATAATACTGAATTTGAAAGAAATGTTAAATAAAACTATAGTTTAATAAAAATGTGAGAGAAGTGTATAAATTATTTAAGTGACTAAAGTAAATGAATAAATTAAAAGTCAATGTTTTATTGCTTAGAAGGATAAATTTCAGTTATCTGTGAATTTTGTTGATATAAAGAGTCTAATTTCTTAACAAAGGGGATGGTTCAGTTACTATTTTGTCTTGCTATTCAGTCAAATTTTTAAAGTAAGCAGATGTCTAGGGTAATGCTTAACTATGCCTAACTTCCTAACTCATCAAATATTCTTCCTTGTGTGGAAATATTTTCTCTTTCTCTCAAAGTTTTTGTGCCTCCACATTGCCAATAGCATTAGAATTAAATATTTTTAAAAACAACAGTAACAGCAAAAACAAGGCTGTTCAGAGCCACTTCATTTTAAGAGGTGACCATGCTTATTAGAGCAAGCAGTGTATTGCTACCACAAAAACGCTTAGTTACTGAGTCATAGAAGTTGGGCTGAGAACTGAATCCAGACGCATCTATTCTAATTTCATTTCTCTCTTTCTTTTCATTTTTACCTAAATAATTCCTATCATACTTCCAGATTATGTCTGTGGATGATTAGCTTTCTCAAGCACTTAACTTCAGGCATTTCACAACCATGCTTTCCTATTATCATGTGGGTGTGTGTATGTGTGTGTTTCTTAAGCAAACCATATGATTCCTTTGCCATGTTCTCATCACAAAATTCATCTCTCTAAATATCAGTGATTTCTCCTAAGTTATATTTATCTCTTTGTGTTGAGGTTGATTTCAAATCCACATTTTTAGCTGTTATGTTCCAAGCTAGTATATAGAGATCTTAATATTATTCATGAATACCTTTCAAGTTATTTTCACCTACAAATCACTGAGTGCCTACTCTTCTATGGAATTTTTGTGTGTTGAAGTGAATATTTTTCTTATTTATGTGTGATTTTTCCTTGGTCTTTTCTTGTCTTTCCCTAAAATACTCTGAATTAGGTTTGGATAATTAGAATATTGGCAAAATTACCTAGCTGTTTTCCAAATATTTTTAAGTCAGCTACATTTTCAAATATCATGATTTTTTACAACTTACTAGAGTGAATTGCTAGTTAGGTCAGTAATCATTGTAACATAATCATTTCTACAGCATTGCAAAATCTCGTGTGTGTGTGTATATATGTGTGTGTGAAACCACTATTATATTATTCACTTTTGCTATATGTTTAAGTATTTATTTCTCTAACCTTACTGTGTTATATATTCACAAAGCAAGTTTCGATCTCCATAAATCGAAGATTTTTCTCACCAACCTGATATTATGCCACTTATTTTAAATCTTACTGCATATTACACTTTATTCTATCCAGCATTGCACAGCCTGCTCAGCTTAAAATCCATCTGACAAGATATTAGCATAATAATATATGTATATTATGCTGTTCAGAAATTAATTTTCTATATGGATGAGACGTTGCTTGCACACATGTGGAGGTCCTGCATATCACCAGGATGCAATAGCACATAAGTGGAGATTCACTGGTTAAGAATCCTGGCTTTCAAGTTAGTTAGGCCTGTGTTTGAATCTAATCTACCATTTATACAACGTCCTTTGTCAACTTAGAAAATCCCTCTAAGATGTTGTTATTCCTCAATAAAACATGGATTTTTTACTGTACCTCCATATTGTGGTGAGATATATGTTAAATAAATAATATATTTAAAGTTTTAGCAACATGAACATTAACGAATGCTAATAAAATTTACTTATTATTATCATTGTAGCTATAGCTCTGAGAATCCTGTTAACTGTGCTCTTTTCCTATCTCCATGAAATGAACTAGAACTGTTGACATGAATTTATCAATTTGGTATCACAGTCCATGCTATAAAATACAAAATTCACACCTTTGATTCCAACCACTTAGCCAGCTGCCCACTTCTTGAAAGAGCTTCCTATGTCTAAGTTATAATTTGCCCAGTAACACTGCCCAGATTCTTCAAGTTCTTGACTCAGACTTTCAGAGTACTAAAGATTTATAGTCCCACAGCAGACTTTCTCATATCTGTAAAAGAAGAAAAAGATGGAGGAGGAGGAAAAAGAGGAGGTGGATTAGAAGAAGAAAGAGAAGAAGAAGAAAAGGAAGAGGAAGGAGGGAGGAGAGGAAAGAAGAAAGAAAACATGAAGATAAGGCCTATCTCAGATGCTATATTTTAGCTACATGAGTTATGCAACTTGCCATCTCCTTATCCATCAGTGTTATATACCATCCACTTGCATATCTACCTCTTTCTCCTCTATCTAGAAACAAGATTTTTCCTGTCAGTTGTCAATTATGAAATCTTCAAGCAGTTTTTAAAAGATCTGAATTTACCATCCATGAGTGAAATTTCAAATCTTATATGTTCAAAGGAAAAGTTTTTTTAATCATGATTTGAATATGTATTTTCTACTTGACTTTTTACCCCTCTGACTCTCTGCATCAAATATACAGTTTTATCTAAACATATTAGTCTTATCTAATAAACTAGGACATAGAGAGGTATTTCTAAACTCTATTATTATTTCCATCTAGAGGTTAAAGTGAACATCCAGAAAAAGATACAATAAATAAAAATGGACTTTGTACCACAGCACGTCCCTATTTAAGACTTTGTATAAATCTCCATTATTACCGTAAGAATAAAATAAAACGTATTACATGGCCTATTTAGCTTGCTGTATTACTTGCACCATAATTATTCTTCAATTTCACCGGATCTGCAATCTATAGATATCTTTTTCATCCCAATCCATTAGAGCTGTGTTTTATGATCTTTTAAATTTCCCAGCTTCTAAACTGTGATAGATATTGTGATGCCCTGCCCACATCCTCCTTCAGGAAAGAGGAATTTATTTCTCAAGCTGCTAGGGTCGTGGTTGGGAAAAAAAATCCACAACTGTCATCTCCCACTGGAGACTACCTCCAGTAAAGAAAGCTACATCATACAAAGTCACATCCTTTCTTAGGAAAACCCACATCTTATGGGGGTATGAAGGCCAGGGTTCCTTACTCCAGCTTAGATAAAACCTGAAGCATCATCCCAGATATAGACTGCATCACAGCTAACTTCTCTGCTATATTGCTTCCTTCCATTCCCTTACGCAGGTCTTGATCTCAAGAGTAAAACTCTTACCCACCCATATTCAGGCTAGGTGATGCTATCCAGGGCCTCAACCTGCCGACTTTGGTATCAAGAATCTGAGAATACATGCAAACATGGGATTTCAGAGCTGGATCATGTACCAGCAGCTGGCAACAAATCCACCATCGTTACAGCAACGAAATCTCTGGCACAAGGTAGGAGAGCAATTATTAAAATTCTCACTTGAGGTGAACTGGATTGAGACATGGGTGGAAGGGCATGCATTAGCTGGTGCTATGTATCTGGCATTTGAAATATGGAGGAAATAGTGCTATAAGGACAGTAGAATTGTATATGTATTGCTAACCTCCATTGAAACTTTAAAAGAATTTTTAAAAATCTGTGAGTCATTAATTAAAAATTAAAAGCTAAGTATGAGAGCTGAGCATTTCCTTGGTATTAAATAATGAGGATTTCTCATATATATATACATATATCCCTGGATTTGAGATTCAGGTCCAGGACTTAATTGTAAGAATCCAGGGAAGCTCCAAGAAATTTAATTTCTAAAACTAGGCCGGTCAGTTATACCAACGATGTCAGAACCCTGTTTTGGATGGAGGCATCTAAGTACATATGAAAATCTTCGATCCTAAGATTCCCCTGAATCTTCTTTGTCTACAGAAGGAAGCTGTTCCTTACTGTCTTGCACAAGCATTCTCCCATTGCTTGAAGACAATGCAGAAGCCTCTCCCCTACTAAACAATATACACCTCCTTTGGGCTATGTCCCTACTTCCCCTCCTTGCCACTAGGTTTAGTTCATAGCGTAACTTAGCTAGGACTAGTCTATACCTGATAAAGGAATAAATAGGCTATATTTCAAAGGAGCTTGAGGAACTACCCAATATATACAAGCAGGATTTGCAAGAGTATGCATGGGGTCAGATTCAGTGTGGGGCTTGATCAAGGGACAGAACATACAGTTTAATAAAGTAGTTGTATTGAGGGGATCACTCTCTGGGAATACAGGATTTAATGACCTGCCATGACACCAGGGGATAGGATAAACATACTTCTAGGTTGGTTCCTAGAAACAAAGAAAATGATAGTCTACATTGAGTGAGATAGAAATGACAGAATCTGCACGGCAGACAGACATAAAAGGATTAAAAGATTCCAAGATGCAGTTATGTGAGGATAGAAATTTAGTACAGTTGGGAAAATCTGACCAGAGGACTGTGTTTCACAGGAGGACTCAGAGGATGCACCATTTACCAAAGCAATAAGGAATCGGCTGGCGAGATTCACCAAGAAGCTCATGAGTCGCTTCCCTCCAGGACAGGGCTGGCAGTAGGAGATGTCTTTACAGGGCTGGGCTCACTGATACTAACAGGGATGACAGGATTCCAAAACCACACTGGCCAAGTGGCAGCATTTAACTGTCAAAAGACAGGAGCCCAAGATTATCATAAAAACTGGCAAGTTCAGACAGAGGCCAGGGAGGGTTGACTGAGAGAGTCATGAAGTGATTAATAGAATATAGTATTTCTAGGGTCAAAATAGATAAGCAGCCTATACAAGTACTACTTAATCTATAATTCAAAATAAATAAAGGATGGGTAATTAGAAGGATAAAAACAGTCTCTCAAATAAGAAGTCATTATGCCTTCCCCGGTTTCTGGTCTTAAGAAAATTTTCAGACCCAGAACACAAAGGAGAGGCCAGGTCCTCAGGAAGAAAAACTTTCTCTACAATACCCTGAGAAATGACCATGGTAATTATTCCCCCAGGCCTTCTCCAAAAGACCTGTAACCATATGATTGAGTACTTGTATGCAGAGAAAGGAGACAACTCAAACGTTTCAAGGGCTATTGGCCATAGTGTCTGACTTAATGCTGATATTCTAAGACCCGAAGTGTCATCATGACTTTCTATTAGAGCGATGATATATGGAGGCCAGGTAAGAAAAAGAGTCTTTAGACCATGCTGATTATTTTCACAGTCCCTGACTATATAATGGGAAACACACACTTGGCTGTTGTTGGCACAAATCATATGTTGCTTTCCTGTTCTATGAGATAAAAGGTAGTGAAAGGTATTGGGGAAGGCCAAGTGGAGGTCTCTGAAATTGTCTCTCTAAACTTCCACCAGCCAAGAAGGTAAATTAAAAAATATTATATTCTGGGTGTAATGACAAAAATCAATGCCTCCCTTAGAGACCTAGAAAATGTAGAGGTGATGATCCTCCTCACATACCCATTTAAGGTATCAGTTTGATCTATGCAAAAACCAGATGGTGGTCTATGCAAAACTGGATGAATCCTAGAGCATTATAGTGAACTAAAGTTAAATCAGTGAAATAACAGCCCCAGCTGGAGCTTTTGTGCCAGATAGAGAGTCTTTGCTAAAGCAGGTAAAATGTCTTTGAGTGCTTATTGTGTGACCATTGGTTGGGTAAAAGTATAATTTCAGAAACAGTTCAAATTTACTTGGACTAGACAACTGTATACTGTCATAGCCTTTCCCCAAGACTGTTAACTCTCCTGCTCCCTGTCATAATATATTTGGAAGGGACTTGCTGAAAATCTCACTGTCCCCCTATACTGATGACACTGTGCTATTAGATGGGATGAATAAGAAATGACACATACATTGGAGTCCTTGGTAAGAATATGTGCTACAGAAAGAGGGTGATAACCTATGAAAATTCAGAGGCCGACAACATAGTCAAATAGTTCTGAGACATGAAAGGGCAACTGGTCCGGAAGAAGGGGATAGTTACTGCATCTGGTACTTCCCACCACAAAGAAGAAAGCATAATGCCTGGTCAGCCTCTTTGGGTTCTGGCCAGCATATATTACACCTGGGAATTCTGCTGTGACCTATATACTAGGTGATACAAAAGGCTATTAGTGGGGATCACACAGGAAAACTCTGCAATATGTCCATACTACACTACAACAGCATTGCCTCTTGTGCCATAAGGCCCAACAGACCCTATAATATTAGAAGCCTTAGTGATGGGAAAAAGCCCAGTGCAGTTTCTTATAAGCCCATGGGGAAAAGCTAAAACAGACACCTAGAATTCTGGAGCAAGGCTATGCCATCTATAGTGCAAGATTGTAAACCTTAGGAAAAAAAGATCCTGGCGTGTTTCTGGGTCCTGAGAAGTGACTACTAACAAGATCTAAAGTGATCCTGCCATCGAAATTACTTACTGTGAGCTAGATTCTTTTATAAAATTGGGCGGGACCAGCAACAATCTATCTAGTAACCTGGAATTTGTACATACAGGATCAAACTTGTACATACGGTATGAAGCATGAGTAGGTTCAGGTGGCATGAGTAGGTTCAGGTGGCATAAGTAGGCTACGTAAACAGCTGGCCCAGAATCTCATGTCATCCACCACTGTTGTACCGGCTGATACCAATGTCTGCATGGGGGATATCTTATGACCTAATGGCAGTGGAAGAAAATGCCTGAGATTGATTTACAGATGGGTCAGCTGAAAATGCATGGTGATTACATTACAGCCCCACTCAGGAGTAGCCTTGAAAGACAATTGTGAAGAAAAATGTTCTTAATGGGCAGAGCTTTGGGTGGTACATTTCACCATCCACATTGTATGGAAAGAGATATGCCCCTAGGTTATGGATTCATAGACATTGATGAACAGCTCTTTGGCTGGTCAGAGCCCAGGAAGGAGAGAGAGCTCAACTTCTTCTGCCCAATCCTACTTTCTTTTCTTCCTTTCCACAGATGTTGATGCCAAGAGAAATCCCTAATATAATCTCTGCACACTTATCTATCTCAAAGTCTGCTTTCCTAGGAAATGAACCTGCCACAAAACCCATGGTCCATCTGTGGATGCTTTTATATCCCATTGCCAATACAGTATTTCACCAGACACAAACTAAAGAGAAAAAACACAGCTTTCTTCATTTGACTATAACTGTCCAGAGTGTATTTTGAGGGAGGTGGGAATCAAGGTAAATGCCAAAGCTGGAAACTTAATTTAGTCATTTCCAATTAAAACTCATTCATATTTTTATTTCTTGTTCGTTACAAGTTGAACACAGTCAAATTCCAGATTTCCTCCTTCCTTCTCTTTCATATGTTAAATTGATTCTAACTTTTGATGTTAATAGGAGACTTGGATTGTTCTTAAAATCTCCTGCACAAATATCTCCCAGTAAGTTCACTCATCAGTTGTGACTTTTGGACTTCATCATTCCTGCTTCTTAGCTGTTGACATTTCTCCACTGGGGTGGAAGAGGGGTGGGAGTGTGTCACTGAAGCCATTGCATCTTCTTCTGTTCTCTTGTTCACATGGTGCACCCTAATATCTGACGTTACAATGGCCTTATCATAATCATGAGACCCCTTTAGGCTGGTAGTTTTCCCCCCCAGCTATTTTGCTTATCCTTTTCAGGAACATGAAATGTTTCTACTGCTCATCTTTACCGTTGTCAGGTCTCGGGGACCTCAGGCTGTCATCTCACCCTCCCTGGCCCTGATTTCAGATGCCTCCCTCTCTATTCTGCCCCCACACAGTTAGGGGACCAGATGTGCCTATGGCAATAGCCTTCCTCCAGGAGTTCCAGTTCCAAAGGGGAGCAGTAGTGGCAGATACTCATGGATCCTTAAACTTAAAAAGGTGCTCCAAAATCCCTCCACACTGGTGGTTAAGGTGTATAAAGCAGAGGACTTGTCATAATGGTGTCAAAATCCTGTTTATAATCCCTAACACAGAGAAGTTTTATCAAGTCTGGAATGTGAAAATTATCTCCTATTGTCAAGCATTCTTCCCAAATCTATTGTTTATGGCATAAACATCACTTTGGCATTCAAAACCAGATTTTGTTTTCTCTCAACTTATTGTTTCTGGATAGAGCTTCAAAAACTCCTATTTAGAGATCGAAAAGTTCAGATTCTTGGCATACAGGCTCTAACAGCCCTCTTCTGAGGGCGTTTGTGCTAGATCTCTTCCTTTGCCCCTCAAGAGATAGACGGGCGGAGCATGCCCATGACTCTGCCCCTTAGTTTGTCCCCTCCTCTCTCATTCTGCTCTGTCCAGAAGCATGACGTCTGTGTACCACATTTACTGCTTCCCATGCCCTCTGGTTTCCTGTGGGACTCCCCACAGGGGAGCTGCAGCAGAAGGACAGAGGGAAAAGGGGTGTGAGATCAGGGTACTTTTCCCCTAACCCTCTCCCTGCAAAGTTGTCTGGACCTAGCTGTGACCCAAGTCACTGCACCTCTCAAGGCCACCAATTCCCCCATACACTCTCCTTCATTTCCCAGAAGTGCACCCATCCTCTGTGCTTTCGACTTGTGCTAACTGCACAGCTGAGACTAAACCGCAGGTTAGTCTGCTACGTCTTGGGGTTTCCTCATACCCACCCCTCTGTAAGTAATTAGTCCCTCAAATAAATCCACTCCTAATTATTACTCTTCAAGAGTGCCATCATTGCTCTGTTTTGAAGAAAGTCATCACTGCTGCCTGAAAGGTGAAAGGTTACTAATGATAGCAAATCACTGGGAAAAATGTTTGTTGATATGAGAATGTCATACATCTCAGATCGGCTGACACAGACATAGTAATAGTTATGGTGTTTCACATGGAGCTTTTAGTTGTGAAAAAAAAAATCTTCTTTAATTTTCCTTTGTTCCATTCATGATTTCCTTGCTCAGAGAACTTTTTCTCAGAGAATGGTCGCTATATTCAAAGAGCACCCGCATCATGTTATCATGGAAAATTATCTGGCCTATGATCATTCTCTAGACAAAGCCCTTCTCAGGGAAGATATGGCACCAGCAGGATCTTGCATTTCTTGCATTCAGCACTGGATTATCTGGAATCCCACTGGGGCATTCAGTCCTCGATTCATACGTGCTGCATCCTCATTTTACGGATTATTTCAAAGTAGCAGTTTTCTCTTAACCCTTTTGGTCCTCTTATGGCAGAATACAGGCACTTTCCTTATCTCCTTCTACACTTATTGAGGCCTCAGGACACTGACTTACCTTTGGCTCTCTCACACCAGCTCTTCTCTATCCCGTCTTCTTTCAAGAAGCCAAGCATACATATTCTTTATTTGGTTCTCTCCCAAGCCTATCCGAGTTTCTTTTTCTCCCCCTGGGACTTGTCACATGGAAGTGACTCTCCAGTTTCCTAAACTGTCAGTGTTGCTTGAACTTCATTGATGCTGGGAAATGTTCTGTTTTCCTATGAGCAATGGTAAAGAAGTACCCTTGCCCAGTTCCCTTACAGTTATCCCCATTTTTAAAGATGTCTGAGTTCCCATTCTGAACTTTAAAAGCCGTCCCTGGTCTCTCACTCATTGAACTCCTGGGACGGGGGAAGCCAATGACAGATCTTGCTCTTGGAGACCCACCCCACTTCTAAATCTATTCTCTCTCAGATCCTTCTTCTGCTCAGTTGGACTTTATATAAAACATATTACTTTGGCCACATTCCCTTTCCTCTTGACTTTTTGTGCCATTCTAGCAGTAAAGTGCCAGTTTCCTCCTAGCTCTTTATCCTATCTGTTTGTCATAAGAAGTTCTAATGATCTTTTCAAAAAGCAACTTTGATCCTGTCATCACTCCTGCTTAAAATACTCCAATGTCTTCTCTATACTCAGAGAAAACAAAATATATATAAATTACAGATATGTTATACATATACAACACGGGCTGGCTTCTGAGGCAATCTCCATCATGTTGGCTATACTCCCACCACATTGATCTAATTTTGATTTCTTGGAAATATTATGCTCCCTCCCACATGCTTGCACATGCTTGTTTGCATATCCCCCTTTTCATACTCAGCTCTTATTTTTAGTTTCAATCTCAGTTTAACAGTTCCTCTCAGAGAAACTTTTACTGGCCTCCCAATTTAAGATAGCTCCTCTCTTACATGCTTGTATATTACTAATATAGACATAAGCTTTGACCTACACTTACAACTAGTCATATTTATCTTTATAGTTATCTCAGTTTGAATTTTAAACAGAATCTAACTCTATTACTCTACAATCAATCATTTGGTTGATATTTGTCCTTACTACTAGACTATAAACTCACAAAAAAAACCTTGTCGGGTAATATATGATCAAGTTTCACCAGTTTTCACAGCGCCTAGCAGAGTGCCTCAAAGTTAGTGGACTCCCAACAAACAACATGCGTAAGGACTAGATCTACGTCAGCCTCCTCTCATACCCTCCTCCTTTGCACTAAGCTTCAGTCCACATTCATCTTTCATCTACTCTAGAACATGCACAATCTTTTCCCTTTTTTGCATCTTACTTTTCTTTTCACTTTCTTTTGCCTGGTTCCATCTATTTCTTCAAGTCAGGGTTTAAATATCACTTCCTCATGAAGATATTCTTGGACCAAAAGAAGAAGAAATGCTACACTGATATTTCTTTCACTTAACATATACATGTTTCACGCATAGCAATTGTTAAATAGCTCTGTTCCCCAGTAAACTGTAAGAATCATAAGACATGAAGCATGCCCTTTTTTAAACCATTTTGAAAGTCCCATGCCTAGCACAAAACTTGGTAGCCCATAGATGGTTGCTCTTCATAATGCTACTTATGATGCTTCAGGATTCTTGCAATAAGCTGCATTTGAGCCGTGTCATCAAAGAAATGACATTATTGATACTTGGTCTAATGCTATTTTCTTATATTATTACTAATCAAAAAGATAATTATCTTGTGCAGAAAGGATGAAAATATTGCCCAGGAACATCTGAGAAGCCATGCCCTATAACACTTTGATCTCCTAACTTCCAGCCATACATTACTTGTTCAGTACAGCCCAAGCATTTCTATTTCATATTTATTGTGCAACTTCTATGTAATACTCATTGCTCAGGACATTTTATAGAATAAAAGGAAATATAAAGCACAGACTTCAAACTGTTTATGGTTATGTTGATAACACAATGCAAACTTACATTATGCTGTTAGGGCCAAAAATTTACAAGGTAAAAAAGAAGAGCAAATAGTATGGTACTAAAATGTGGAGTTTAAAGAACAAAGTGGTCACTAGAGGTCAGAAGAGACAAAACAAATCAAACATCTTGAAGGAACTAGGACTTGAGCTTGTTCCTGAAAACTGAATAATATTTGATAGAAATGAGGAGAATATTATTCCTGATACCTACATAATTATCAAGCCATTGCAAAGCCCCTAGTTTTAAAAGAATAGCATTGTCCCTGCCATCTACAGTCAGAGACATGCAAAGTCATCCCCAGTGAAGTCACACGACCTTTTAAGGTCCCCTGCCACTGTGCCTACCATTAACATTGCAGGTATTGCTTTTCAAAAATAAATTAGAATATATTATAAGCATAAACTTCATTACGATTGATTTAATCCTATTTGTGTCTCCTGTAGCCAGAATGGAGTACATTATTTATTGATCTCTTACCCACATTCTTCTACTTTACTATTACTAAATGAATTTTGGCTTATAAAGAATGACCTGTAGAGTCAAATGTCATCTCCTACTCAATAGAGTGCTAATTTTTGTTACTAAAATGGTCTCTCTCTTATTCTAGAAGCGTAATGCATATGTTGCTTATTATAGGATTTCAATAAAATATTGATGTACTAATACCTTATCCACTTAAAGAATATGAGGTCGAGGGTTCAAGAAGGAGGGTATTCTACTCAGATTTTCATCGTAGGAGGATACTCAAAATGCAGGGGCTCTGGATGGAAGAAAGAAGAACGCCCCGCTGTCATACGTTCTATGGATTTTGCTCTAACAAGGTTTGTGCCATATTACAGCTCTGGAAGGGACTCTGTGAAGTGGGAATTTGAAGCAAATTTTGCTACCTTTCATGAAATGGGCCATATTGAGATCTCTTAATGTAATTATCTTTTATGCTACTGGATTATTATTTCTTTAATTTATTTGGTATTTTATATTTTCAGGAGTACAGCATAGAAAGTATAAAATCTGCTTTAGATAGCTATTGCTAATTAACTGTTATAGCCTCTGTTAGATGAGAAAAGTCTTCATTATTAGAACTAGAAAGAATCCCTTCAACCAAATATCTATGTGTAATATCAGCTGCAATTTGTAAATTTTTATGAAAACTGCAAAATAATTTATTGAAATGACTGAACTATTTGAAAAGAGAAAGACACATTTCTAAATATATTTTTTAAAAATAAAAAAGACATATAGTAGCTTCTGGTACTATGCTCTAATTTTCCTCCCTAACGTTCCACTGTAACCATCCGAATAATGTATTTCCTAATTTGTTCTTGGTGCTTCTTTTTCAAGGTTGTGGGAATCCTTTGGTGCAGATTCAAGTAAAGTTCTTGTGCTTTGCTATCTAGGCTGGATGTCTGCCTCGGGGGTCTTAGTCTTTGCTTACACACTCGGTCAAAGCACAGTCTTTAAAACACCACGACTTAATCACCTGCCTTCTGCAGACAGATTTGCTTCCTTCTAGAATATTCTGCAAAATGAAGCCTTCCTGTTTTACTGTTGAATAGTGAGGCTGAATCTCTTAGCCTCTGTCTCCAACCTGAACATTCTGAATCACTGTGATTGACGGAATTTTATCTGCCGGCTGCATTCTTACATCCCCAACTTGCGTTTTGCTTTTTAGGAGAGTGAGAGCAATATTTTTAGTCTTTTGGGCTGGAAGCAAGTTCTTATTTAGTGTTAGAGTTGAAAATAATTACCCAGTTCTCACTTAGCTCCACACACAGCATGTGCTTTCTAATAAATTAAATACCCCTTCATCAGCAATGACGGCTCTGGATCTGCTGTTTAATCCCTTCATGGCTAGTTTTATGTAACCTACCTTTTCACACACACTACTTTACTTGATCTTTATCTGACAGGTTGAAAAAGGAAAAAATGCGTACATATACACATGAGCACACACAAACATACTAATGTGTTTCTTTTCAATCTGTGGCTTTTGGTCCCTATAAAACTATACCTTCAGGCTAAGGTGTCTGAGACTATTGCCTCAGAAGGGGAACTATGTAGCAGGATACAGAGAATAGAGTCAAATTATACACTTCTAAGTATCTAAGTAGCCTTGAAAACAGGGTTTTGATTTGCAAGGACAAATCTTTTTGAGAGAGAAAAGGTTTGGGAATTCAAAAAGCCTATTTTTTGCATATCAAAAGCAAACCCCAAAGGAATTGAAGCTTAGGGCTTCTGCCACTTAAAAAAAAAAAAATTCTTATTTTGGAAAAGCCAATCTCCTTGTTTCCTTACCAAGCAAAACTACAAGGAGGTAGGGAAAGCAGTGAGTTATTTGCTGAAATGAGTTCAGAAAATGGGCCAGTCTTATCAGACCCCCTCCTCAGGCAGCGGGGAACTGTAAAGCCCCAGACAGGGTTTGGTTTGAATAGAGTCACATCACGAAAGCCCCGTATCTCACTTGCCGTTGATGCCCTGTAGAAAAATCTCTTGTGGCAGCATCCTGTGGAGTCAGGATTGTTGACTTAATATCAGGAAAGGTCTAAGCAGAGGGGGCCTGAAAAAGCTCCCTGTCCATGTGGCTCAAATTAGGGAGAATCCTCAAATGAGAAGGTGACTATTTTTCATCAACATGGGACACTTATGAGAACTAAAACTTATGTAAAACTTGGGAAACTTATGAGAGTAAAAGACTGCAAGAGTAAGTATTAAGCCAGCATAAACCAGCTAGTCCAGGGCTAACCAGGGCATGTTGTCACCTTACAAAGGAGCCTAAAAGTTCTGAGAGAGAGCCAGCAGATCCAGTATGAAGTCACAGATGGCATGCAATAGAATACATGTTATGCTGGGACAATGGATATCTCACAAGATGCCAAAGGGAACAGATATCAGTAATGAAAGATCATGGAGGGAACATAGACATCTTAACAGATAATGCCGTTGGACAGATAATGACTCCACACATACAAAGATTCCTATATCCTATGTAAGACCACCAAACATAGAAGACACACAAGGAAGCTGAGAGTAAGAAAATTATAAAAAGGCTAAGAAAACTATTCATTGTTTAATATTAAGTTTATACTTAACAACCAACAGTTGTATGACAACTTTAGTCAGAATAAGTTATAGGAAAATAGTCTTACTTTTATTAACTGTGTTTTTGGCTTTAGAATAAGTTATACGAGCTACACCCATAAACTAAACAGAACAGGGAGTATTGATTCCATCTTTCAGGTGAAGAAACTGAGGCTCAAAGACATTTACTGACCAACCCAAAATCTCAAAGCATGCAAGGTATGGTGCTGGGACAAGAACCCGTATCATCTGATCTTTGTGCAATATTTATGGTAATGTTTCCTTTTTTTTTCCTGCTTTTGCTAATGTAGAGTTATCCCTTAATCCATACTGTCATAAATGTACCTGCTTTTCCTTGAGATTCGGAGTGAGTTTTAGGCATCAGGGTAGGATTCTGGATTGGTGTGATCAAGTTAGTGCATGATTTTTTTGGTCTTTTATTTTTCTTGATAGTAAATGTGTCTAGTAAAAGGTCCTGTTTTGGGGGGCCAGCCTCGTGGCTGAGTGGTTAAGTCCACGTGCTCTGCTTTGGCGGCCCAGGGTTTGCATCCTGGGCACAGACATGGCACTGCTCATTAGGCCATGTTGAGGCGGCATCCCACATGCCACAACTAGAAGGACCCACAACTAAAATATACAACTACGTACTGGGGGAATTTGGGGAGAAAAAAGCAGGGGAAAAAAAAAGAAGATTGCCAACAGTTGTTAGCTCAGGTGCCAATCTTTAGGGAAAAAAAAAAGGTCCTTTTTCCTATTTTTTGATGTTTCTTCATACCTCTTCCTGCTGTCTATCAAAATCCTGTCATATTAGTATGTATTTATGCCCACACTCTACTTCACTATTAAAATGTAACTTCCATGAAGACAGGAAAATTGTCTTTTTTGTTCACTTTTATAACATTGTGGCTAAAACATTGCTGCACACATAATATGCATGGAATAAGTTTTTGTTTAACCCATTCATTAATGAAGAAGCAGTGAGCTTGATCAAGGATGGCACCACAACAAATAGAAAGTTGACTGATTAATTTCAAGTTTAATTTTCATGAGTACCATTAAATTAATTACACTACTTGTAACATATTATCATAGACGTCTCTAGAAGGGTCATTCTCAAATTCTATCAGGCTTAATGATCACTTGATGGACTTGTTAAAAATGCAGATATTCAAACCCATGATTAAAAATTCTGCTTCAGTGGCTCTAGAGTAGACTCCCCAAATCACTTAACAACCATTTAATAAGTACCTTAAAAAATATGGTCAGGTTGCCATTTCAATTCGGGCTCCAGAGTTTTTAATCAGATTTCATTATGTGAAGCAAATTTTGTATACCTCCCAGCATTTGCTCCCCACTATTGAGTACCAATTTTATAAATTACACACCTATAAGATATAGACCAATTTCATACGATATTGAAAAAATATGGACTATGATATCATTTTGAGAAAAAAAGTTGCCTGCTCATGATTGACATTGCATGCAGACTTGGGTCTTCATTTTCAATATGTTCACATGGTAAACTCGATGAAACAGATTTGTAATCTGCACACATGAGTACCAGATCTAGTAATCCAAAGGGGAGTATTTACAGACAAACTGGGATTGCACCTTGGAAGAAAACATATATTTATAACAAGAAGTCACGTCCTCTTGGGTAGACCCTTCTGTGAGAAATAATTGTCAGCAGGTGCCTGAAATCTACTTGTTAGTGTAAAAAGAAATAAGCAAAGGGTCAGTAATGTTAATTTTATATATGAAGGAAAGGGCATTACAGCAATTTGAACACTTTGTTCACTCACAGTGGGAATAATCTTTTTAGTGGATATTTTGATGACTCTGATAGTATGTTAAGTAAAGAAAATTTTTTAAAAAGTGTTTTTTTTTCTCATCTACAGAAACATTTACCTTGGGGTGGGAAATTTAATATGCCATTACTGTTGGATCTATATTAAGGATGGTAGAAATACATTAGAGTAATTACAAAGTGTATGGTCCGCAGTCTGTTCTCAGGAGGACCTGGAGTAATGAGCTCTGAACCCTAGCTGCAGCATGCCTTACACATTCTAATACTATAGGACAATATATCCTTCTTGGATTTAATCTAATAGATATTTAGTTTCCAGGAACATGAGAAGGATGTAATTATAACATGAACACGTCCATAAAAACTTACAACACAGTGAATTCTAGCATGAATGGTCTATTGTCTGAATTCATCCTATTACATCCATTAGCAGCTTTTTACATGGTTGGCTTTTGACACTACATGTATGCTGACAATACCTAAATCTCCAGCTCAGACTTACCTCTCTACCAAATTCCAGACTCCCTACTAGATAGTTCTATTTGAAAATCTAATTAAATATATCAGATTCAATTCAACATATCCGAAACTGAATTCCTGATCTTCCTGCAACCAGACATGTTCCATCAACAGGCTTCCTAATCTCAGCTGACAACACTCCCGTCCTTTTATGAGCTCAGTCCTCAAACAATATTTTTATCTTTGAGCATTTTCTCTCTCTCATATTTGCATATAATCTTCTGGTAAATCCTATTGGCTCTACCTTCAAAATATACACCATTTCCAACTACTTTTCACCGCTTCACTGCTACCAAGCTGATTCAGTATTCTTCATCTCTTCCCCTTGTTTGCTGCAAGAGCCTCTGAAAAAGTCTCCCATCTTCTACAATTATTCCATTGCATTCCATTCTAAGCACAGAACAGAGAAAGCCTTTAAAAGCATAACAGAATGTATCATTCCTCTGCTTAAAGCCTGTAATGGCTCCTTATTACACTTACAGTAAAGGTCAAAGTCCTGAAATTGACCTATAAGACGCTATGTGATCTGGCCCTAGTTAGGTCTCCAACATCTTCCCTGAAAACTTTCCCACTCCTTCACTTCCCTCCAGCCGCACTAGTCTTTTGCCCTCCCTTGAACTTGCCAGGTACAATCAGGTACAGGGTCTTTGCTGTAGGTATTCGCTCTTCTTTGCCTCTGCTTTGTCTTCCACTGTTTACGTGTTTAACCCCCTTACTTCCTTCCAGTCCTTGTACAAATCTCACCCCTTAATTAAATCTATTCTCATCACCCTATTCAATATGGCACCCGTTTCCCCCTCATCCATCACCTCACTCACCTTAGGCATTTTTGAACCCCATTCTCACCTCTACTTCTTTTTTTTACATGGGTATTATGGTTATCAAACAAAATATATCACTTTCTTAATTAGTTATTCATTTTATGAAAACATTATTGTAAGGAAAAGTACAAAAATATACATGCACAACTCAAAGAATTATTACAAACCAAAAGCTGTGTAATTGCCACTGAGGTAGAAAAATAAAGCATTGCTATTAGAACAGAAGCACTTTCATGACCTCTTCAATCATTCTTCTCTCCTTTCTCTGCAAATGTTATTACTATCCTGATTTCTCATGCTTCAATTCAATTTTGTGGATTTTGAACTCTATATACAGTAATGTGTGCGCACATGCGTATTGGGCCTTCTTTCCCTTCATGGCGGTTTTTGTGAAACCCTATCCATGTTGTTCCATCCAGCTTCAGTGTTTTAATTTTCATTGCTGTATAATTTTCATTATATAATATATGACAATTTACTTGTTCATTCTATCAGTGAAAGGACATTCAGTTTATGATCGTTATTATATAGTCTATTTTACCCCCAAGTTTTTAACTTTAGTGAGAATGAGATCTTTATCTATTTTATTAGTTGATTATCACCCAAAACCTAGAGCAGTGCCTGGAACATAGCAAGCAACTCAATAAGTATTTGCTGAACTGAAGTAAGTTGAACTAAAAATTAGAGAAAATTCCATTGGCCTATTTTGAAGTCCATTGTTGGAAAACAAAGAAAATCCTTGTATCTTGGTTTTTGAAAATGTTTGCTCATACATCTCTGATACTTATATAGCATTGGCAGACAACTGGCAGATAAAATAATGCTTTGGAGTCTGTGTGGGGTATGTTAGTAGTGTGTATAAACAATTTGGGGAAATAGAGCTCAAATTGTTTTTGATGACCTAAATACATCATACAAAATTGAAAGATAAGATTTGGCCAGAATTATCAAAAAAGTCTGACATTAATCCTATACAAATAATATTGAAGGATCAAATGTCAGTAATACAAACCCTCATAGTATTTTAGAAATTGCAAAAATCTAGGAAACATCCTTATCCAACATTCTAGACAAAATAGGAAAATTATTTTTGCCTGTAGTGGAAAATAGTATTGCAGACATGAAACATTTAAATGCGTAAATTTAATTTCTCTTGGATTGTATTTTACTATAAGTATTTGATAACATCCAAGACAGGTGAATTATCAAGTTATTAATGGTTTGTACAACACACATTTAATTAGCTGAATTAATAATGAACAGTGGCATTACAGGGGTTATCCAATTCAGTTGTGATATAATAATATACTGGTTAACACTTAAAAAAAGTGGCCAGTCATTATCAATGCATCATTGTGTATTGTGCTAACATTAATCGGATCAAATTAATGTAGTGTTACTTTTATCTTAAGCAGGCATTAATGAACGCTTCATCATTTCAAAATGTTGCCATGACATATTATCAAAACATCAAATGCTTAACTTAATGTTTAGCATAAAAAGGTTCATTTGATACTCATGTTAATGAGGACGTTGGGTTTTTAAAATTTTATCATAGGTATAATTAAAGACAGTTATCATAAAGGCTTTTTAAGATTATTTGAATATATAACAGGACCACCTTCAAAGTCGTACTTGTGAGGAATATTAATATATTTAAAGCTATGGAAATTCTTTTTCACACTCCACTTTTAGCCAGTAGATCAGTTCATTTCTATTAAGAGACAGAAATATGACTTCATATTAATGATGGAATCAAAACAGATGGAGCTATCTAATGGTTCAGGCAGGAAATTGGAGTAGGAATTATAGCTTCTTCCCCTTATATCTACCACTGATTCACTAAATGACCTTGGGCAAATTGCTTAAGCTGCCAGGTCAAATTTTCTAAGTGCACGTCTTCCTTTTTTATGCCCAGAGCTCATATTAACGGAAAAGGAAGCTCTAGAGATATAGAAAAAGGAAATGATATAATATAGAGTGGAGGAAAAAGCCTTTGGCATGAAAGAGATTAAGTGGCTTACCCAAAGTTTCACAGTTAGTGTGAACTACTGGGGATTCAAATTCAAGTATGTGACTCATTGGCCCTCAGTTACCAAGCCTTTAATATCAGCATAATAATAGCTACCCTGATCTTGGCTATGATAGTATGAGTTTAGGATTTCCCTGGCAAATTACAGATATCTAATAAATGTAATTGTTTAGTCTTTTCTTCAATGCCAAACACTATCATTTTTATTCTTAGGACAGCTTATATATTTATGTGCTCATTAAATCTAGACCCCACTGTCATAATTCTAGTGCTAATCATTCCTCATCTAGGCACTCATTAATATAAAAATTGTTCTCAGTGACTCCGTTGCTTTTTAAAATTTATTTCAGCCTTTATGCTTTTTAAAACATATAGATGACACCATTGGAATGGTGGGAAAGCATGCAGAAAACAAGAGGGCTATCCCAGAGTTCTTTAAACATGACATTTACCAGTCATGTGATAAAAGAGCCTGAAAGGAAGAATGAAATACCCTTGTCTCTGTTTTCTATCTTCTTACTGACCAAATTCATTAAATTAACACAGTATACTGATTCTATCTCCTATATATTATTTGAATCTTTCCACAAATTTCCATCCAATCTGACATTTCTCTAATTCAGGTTTATATTATTCCTTGGGAAATTTTGACTAGTCCTCTTGTTTCTAATGTAGTTCCTCTTCAGGTTTATTCTTTGTATCATCTATATGATATATCCCTTTGATCTTTTTAACATCACTTTTAATCTAGCTTATTAATCACAAATAAGCCTGAACTTCTAATTTTCTGACCACACGTAACACCTGTTGATGCAAATAATCCATAACCAATCTATAAATGAAAATTGAGGTGAGTTTATCCTTTGCCAAATGAGAGGATCGTATAGTCTGGGGCCTTCCTTGGTGCCCTTGGGTTGGAGAAGGGTACCAAAGAAGTGGGGTATACAGAGTGGTTATATACCCTCAAAGAGCATGTTTCACATATGACTGAAATGTCCCTTTTACAATAGCCATGAGATTGCTCTGTCAGCACTGTGATTAATGGACACAGCAGGAAGCGGGTCCATTGTCTCAAGCTGAGTGGTCACAGGTGAGCGCAGCAATCAGTTCCTAGCCTAAGGAAAGATGCTTATCCTTAAGGAAATGCCAATGTGGAGGAAGTTGCACCTTTATCTTAAGGCCATTTGTTCTTCTCTTTGAGACACAGCAAATGCTTAAAGCAGATATGCAATGCATGTTCAACAGCCATGCCAGGCCCTTTTGGAAAAACAAAGGCCGAATTAGGTTTACACCAAGTGGCTTCCTCATATACTCCAGTATCTCCTATTGCTTGCCATTTATTTGTCATTTTTCTCCTTTTGATCTATAATTTTTCGATAGAAAGCATTGATTATCAGAATATTATCCCTCGGCACCAGAGCGGTTGCTGCCTGCCCTGGGTCCATCCTGTCACTCTTTGCTAGGCTTTTATCTCATTTATTTGTCCAGTTGCCCAGGTTGGGGGGAAATAGCCAGATATAGTGGACAAGCTTAGAGGTATATATATTAACAGGGGAAACATTTTGAAGGTTATATAATTTTCAATTAATTTTAGATTGCTGCACAAACATTGTATATGTACTTTTTAATGACTCCTTATGTTTACATTGTTTATAATTATAGAACAAGTACAGTAACAATGATAAAAATTCAACATATTTGAAAACATTAGTCTGAAATGAGTTCTTAGGCATAGTCCTTATCAGAAAAGGAAATTTGTCCATGGTTATAAGATCAATCAACCATTTCAAATCACTAAGCAACCATAACTCTAGCTTGTATGCCAGTCTTACAAGACTGAATAAAGAAAACAGCAGAGTTTGAATATTATGCCTAGTACAATAATTCCAAGAAGTAATAGAAATAAGAACTGCAATCCAGATCAAAAAACGGAACTGATACCAGAAGGGAGCCAACCAAACAAATCAAGATGGGGTGTAGGATTGCTTAAAGCATTCACCTGCTTTTTTTTGTTTGTTTGTTTTTCATGCCTTAGCAGAGATGACACATTGGAAGACTCATCAGGTATAAAAAGACAGGATTCAGTTTGAGTGATTGCATACGTACCACTTTGGGATACAGTTAAAATATCTAAAGCCATCCTGTTTCGAGGCATAGTCTTTTCCATTAAAGATGTTTCAGCATTTAATAAGGCTATTCGTACTTGGCTATCATTAAGGGCTTGTTGAGTAAATTTTGTCAGGGCTTTCATATGTAGTAAAGATATCTTTTAGCCCGAAAGAAGGAGAAAATATAGCTGCTTGGTGGCCATACCAGTGGAGCACTGAATGAGCCCATCTGGTCTTAAAGAGAGAGAGATTGGCAACACAAGTTAGCTCAGTCTGAATCCTTTCCTGCTTTTAAAGGAAACTCAGGGTTCAGTGTTTTAGCCATCCAGGCAGTAGCCAGGGCCAGAGATTTGTTCCACATAACCACTGAGTTCCATTAGGAGACACCAATAAATGCCTAGCCTTCAAGACCAATCTGTTCCAAAATTAATCAATTTCTTCAAGTATGATAGTAATCCAAAACCTTAAGTAGAACAATTATGAAATAGGTATACAGTTTAAGGTTAACAAAGGTTTAAATGAGAGGATATAAGATTGAGAATACAGGTCGGGTTTGGAGTCTTAGGACAGCTGTCTACAATAGATGCCATCTTCTTCTCATCCTGGTATGGCCCTTTTCAATAGGGCTGTAAAGAGTCTTTTATTTTATCCCTCTTCTGATAAATAAATTCTCCAGATTATAGTCCATGATCCTTAAGGTCTGGGAGTTCTCTGTGAAAGAATAAGCTACCAATCTTTCATTTCTTTCAAGCATCTCTTTGAGACCTTGACAACAATGTAATATATTCCTTAAACAAAGTTGGTTCATATATTTCCTCATCCAATTACACAGACTGTCCTATTATTTTTCAAAAAGAGACAGTGTATGTTTACCAAAAGGGTGTGGATCTAAGATTAAGGAGCACTAACAGAAGACCTTGTGTCCATGATAGAGTAATTGCTTCTGAAAGCTTTACCAATTAAGTTTTGATTGTGCCATTAGTCCTTTCCATCAATCCTAAGGATCAGGGATGGTAAGTGCAGGGGAAATGCTGCATTAGTGAACAAATATTACAAATAGATTTAATTATTTGTCTAGTGAAATGAGTTCCCCAGTCACTGTGTAACTCGGTAGGAATTTCTCAAACAGGAACTATACTCTTAAATAATAATTTACCTAAAGCTATTTCTCTTCTGCAAGGAAAGGCCTCAACACAATGTGAGAACATACAGATCATTACAAGATATATTTATCATTGAGATGGTGGCATTTGGACAAAGTCCCATTGTCATACCTCAAAGGGTCCCTTAGGAAGGGGAAAGTGGCCATGTGACTCATGAAGTGGCTTCTCCAGATTACAGTTTGGGCATATAGCACAATAAATACAGCCTATATCAGCCACTGTGGGAGAAAGCTTCCAAAAGTATTGTTTTTTCCCTTTTGCTACCATATTTGTTTCTTCTCTTCCATGGCAATTTCTTGAGCCTAGAAAAGGAACTCTTTTACTGTGTTAGCAGAGTTAATAGAAAGTAGCAAGCATTCTTGAGGCTGGACAGCATATCCAGCTTGATAACATGCTTGCTTATCTTTTAAGTAAGATTCTTCTGTAAACCAAATTAAATAATAGGATGTAGTCGTGGTCTTCTCCCCTTGTGATGTCGGAAGCAAGGTAGCAGGGTTAAAGTAGTGAATAATATTTACCTACACAATATAACTGAAGAAGATTTATCATCATTTACTTGACAATGCTTCCCATGCAATTTGGCATACCAAACAAGCCTAATTACTATCTCGCCTTTATAGGAAGAGAGAACAAACTTCTTTGAGAAGTCCCAGGGGCCCTCTGAAAATTTTCACAGAAAATTATCAAAATAAAGACTTCATTTAGGATATGAATTATGGGGGAGCTTGTACCTTAATAGAGAGACTTCAGGTTTTTTTGAATATAGGAAATTATCTTAACAAAACACAGATCTTCTGTCTTTTAGCTAAAGTTTCTCAAAAGTAAAACCTTTTATAACCTCTTTATCAAGAGCAAACTATGAGTTTAAGAAAATTTTCCTTCTAAGAGAGCTAAATTCTAATTTTGGTACCACCTCACTTTTTATATTAAAACTCATTTACTTAATTAAATTTATTTTAATCTTAGCCAACTTGACCTTCCTCAGGGTTTTACTTTCACCAACCTTCTGTCAATTTCTTTTTACATTCAGAATTTGTCCTATGCCTTTCTTCTTTTTTTTTCTTCTAGTATTTTGGGACAATTTTATCTTTCTTAACCAACCAAACAAAATATTTCCATTCTTTATGCTTTCTTTACTGAAAACGTACTTCTTACTCTGAATACAAATGTACTTCCCTGAATTTACAATAGCTTTAATCACATATATTAGAATTCTTTAACCCTTTGAAACCTTAATATTTAGTGAAAACTAAGAAGTAAGCAATTATAAACTCTTTTACATTAGCATTCTGTGGCTTGGCAAATTTCTAAACACTTTTCATAATTTTTAGAAACATGTTACTTTATAGTACAATCTTTTAACAAGACACAAGACATGTTTAATGATACACTTAAATGCCTTTTAGTTTTTTCTGTAATAAGAAACCAAAAGTACATAAACTTACATTTAGTTAATGTCCAATACTCTATCTTATTTAGAGATGATCTAGATATTTAATGAATCTTTATCATTTAAATTAACCTAGCAAAACTTCAAAGTTTCAAGTTACCAAAGAGATTTTGGAAGCTATTTTAAGTACATGCACTATAACACATAATTATTGTTAAAAGTTCATCTGACACTCATCTTCTTCAAGTCTATTTAGTTACCTGTTCCCAATAATCATTTAGATTGCCTACAGGACTTTATGAAACATTAGACAAAATTAGGCATCATTTTAAGTTATTATTTTTGTTAACTGGTTTTGTAAGAGATAACATCAGCTTGTTTGACCAATAAATGTAGAATAAAGGCCTCATGTCTGCATCATATTCAATGCTGATAGTTCTGAGGACATACCTGTTTTAACCAAACAAGAAATGCACGAAGCTTTCATTTACCAAAGATTATTTCATATCACATTAACTTGAAAGAGATTTGGGTTAACTGTGTAGGAGAGGAGGACATTTCCTCTCCCCAAATGCGGGTTCCTCTGGCTGGAGAACGAATTAAATTCACATGAGACAGAATAGCAAGAGAAAATTAAACAAAGCTTTATGAGGAACCATGGCCCAGGGCCTTTCTTCCCGAAGGAAGAAAGGGCACCCAAGAAGTGGGGTGCACATAGTGGTTATATACCCCCAAACGGGGTGTTTCACATGTGATTGAAATGTCCCTTTTACAACAGTCATGAGGCTGCTCTGTCAGCACAGCGCTTGATGGAGGCAGATATGTCTGCTGTCTCAGTGAGGGTGGCAGGTGTGTTGCCTCGGGCTGGGGGGGGGGGTCACAGATGAGCCCTGCAATCGGTTCCAGCCTAAAGAAAGATGTTTAATCTTTACAGAAATGCCAAAGTTGGGAGGGGGAGGGAAGTCAGTTACAGGAGGTTACCAGAGAAGCACAATAAAATGCAGATTTAATGTCCTTGCCTTTGGTATTGATTAAGAGTTTTTAGAGAGAGAAGGTCATCTCCTTTCTTCTTCCTGGTACAGAGAGGGAGGCACCTTTTACAGATAGAGATTTACCTTACAAATGTAAACGTGTCCTAACAAAGGGCAAGTTCCATTCCTCAGAGCCTCCTTCCCTGTCCCAGTTTATCAAAAGCAATCAGCCTCAAATAATCCTGATGCCAAAGAGACATATTTTGGGGTGGCCAATTTCAGGTCCCCACAACTGCATTTAAAAAATTTTTGTGAATGCTTATTTTTAAGTCAATTGAATAGAGCTCTCTAGAAATCATACCATCCAGAGGTAAAATGCCACACATGTATGACACACGTAGATGCACACACAAACAACAGACAGACACAGCAAAGATTTTCCTTAGATTTCTGGGTTGGGTGTTGTCATAGTAGACCACAGCAGCAAAAGCTTGTTTCCCCAGTTCTTTTCTCTTTCTTTCTTTCCCTTTGTTAAGCAATTGCAGTCACAGCATGAACCCAACTGGAGTTCAGAGGAGAAGCTGCCCATTCGGGAACTGATTGGGCTTTTTAAGAAGCTCGATTTCCTGTTTTTCTTTTAGTTTTTGTTTTACTACAAAGTCCAAACAGCTTCTGAGGACAGAGTAAATGGTCAGAAAATGTACTACTTGTGAGTGTTACTCCTTAGAGAAAGGTCATAAATGCTCTCTTACATGCCTTGGTTTCTCCCTCCAACAGTCTGAAACCACCATGGGGGCTTGGCATGCAGGTGACCAGCACATTGCACTTCCCCAGACCAGCCATAATTAATTAATGATGGTGGAGTTCCCTATGGGACCACTGCAATCCTCCTACACTCCTGCCTAGGTCCTCAGTCACCTGAGAATGCCATTTGGCCAGGAGGAGGGTGTCTCTTTTCTTTGGAGCTGAACACATTCAGTCTCCCATTTCTCTATCAAGCAGTTGATTCAGACTTTATAAACACAACTCTTTCCAATTTAAAGCCAAATTAAAAAGGTCAGCCTGCGCCATTCACTTCAAAGTTCCCCCTAGGCTCTTCTGGCCTAGGAATTCCCCCTAACTTCCTCTTACCTAGGGTATGTACCAGTACCCCCTTAAAACACATAGTCTTAAGACCTTAACCAGTTCATATAAACTCTTGGACTGTCAATATAAAATAAGGAAGTCTGAGTTCTAGGAGAACTCACCAGGGTCACCTGAAGAATGCAGTGATCCAGGAGTGCTCAGAGGACCTCTAATGGTGCTCAATGCCAGTTGAGTGTAGATTCCAGGTGGTCTCCAGTGGGTTTCCCTGAAACCCTGCTATGACTACACCAAGAAATGTCGATGCAAATAATCTATAACCAATCTATAAATGAAAATTTGGGTGAGTTTATTCTTAGCCAAATGTGAGGACCATATAGTTCAGGGCCTTTCTTCCTTCCCCAAGGAAGGGCACCGAAGAAGTGGAGTGTGCAGACTGGTTATGTACCCTCAAAGAGCATGTTTCACATATGACTGAAATGTCCCATTAACAATAGTCGCGAAATTGCTCTGTCAGCACAGCAATTGATGGACACAGCAGGAGGTAGGTCTACTGTCTCAGTGGACACAGCAGTGTGGCAGATCTATTGTCTCGAGCTGGGTGGTCACAGGTGAGCGCAGCAATCAGTTCCTAGCCTAAGGAAAGATGCTTATCCTTAAGGAAATGCCAATGTGGAGGAAGTTGCACCTTTATCTTAAGGCCATTTGTTCTTTTCTTTGAGACACAGCAAATGCTTAAAGCAGATATGCAATGCATGTTCAACAGCCATGCCAGGCCCTTTTGAAAAAACAAAGGCCGAATTAGGTTTACACCAAATGGCTTCCTCATATACTTCAGTATCTCCTATTGCTTGCCATTTATTTGTTACACCAATAGATCTTTGCTTATTCTTTCTCCTCTGCTGGAATGGCCACACTCCTCTGTTTTTAATATTCACCCTTTAAAACTTGACTTGAATTCTCCCCCATAAAGCTTTTATGCTTTGTTCATACCAATTTTTGGAGTTCCCCCTCTTTGTTCCCATAGTATGCTGTATATATCACTACAATTAAATTTACTCCGTTGCTTTATAACTAATGGTTTTTTCAACTATTTTTTGATCAAATTTTGCTCCTGTAGAGATGGTACTATACATAACTGCTTCAAAATGTCAAAAAAAAAATGACTCCAGATGGAGTTAAACAGGCAAAGAAAACTTTATTCACGACTATTGCAATAGAGGTCAAAACTATTGCAATAGAGGAGAGAGATCAAACTCAACTCCTTTGCAAGGAAAGGTAGCAAAATTTTTAAACACTGAGGTAAGCTAGCAGAAAAGTACTAGAGGATGTTGGGGGAGATTGGTCAATGTGATTAGGCCATTTTTAAATTGGCCTTGGTGCTTACAGAACTTAGGTTCCTACCCTCCCACAGGGACTTGGAGGTAGGGGCATTATTTTCCTTGATGATTACATTTCAAAGGGATGGCTCCAGGGTCCTTTATGAGGAAAAATGTTTCTGGATTATAAAACTGGCAAGAGGCTGGAGGAAGATTTACATCTCAAAGAAACAGAGAATGAATTTACAATTGCAAGTTTTCTGAAGTAAATGCTCTAAAAGAAGGCAGGTCAGGGGCCTATAGTCAGGAAAAAAATCCATCTAAAGTTTAGTTAAGCTGAGGGGAATGTTAAGGCCCTCTTGATCAATATTTATATTCACAGTTCTGAGACCTGTTAAACACTAGAAATTTCACTTTGCTGCTATGTCTTACAAAATCTAACAGGCTATTCCAACATAAACATTTTCTTTAAAATATCAGCATTATTCTTGCATAATTACAGATACACTGGGTCTCAGATGCTGAGTGGAGTATGTATTTTTCCCTTGTTTTAGTTCCCTTCTTGGGGTGCTGATGAGTTTCTTCCTCCTTATTTTAGCTCACTTCTTCCTTGCTGCTTTCTCTGTAGATTCTGGCTCCTAACTGCCCTTATTTCTGGCTTACGCCAGAGATGTCCAGTAACTTCTTATAGCTGAGAGTCAGACCAGCTCCTGGCTCCATCCTTGGAAGTCAGGAGCAATTTTTACTTTATACTAAGCAGGGAAAGAAGACATTATCATGCTAATATTCATTATCACTGATGGACTAAGTAGATGCCGTATTATGTTACGTGTGCACACACATGCACACACACATATACATGCACTTACTTTATATATAAGAGGTAAAGGTGGAAAGATATAGGGGAAGGGGAGAAGTCCTATCCTGCCACATAAATTAATGTTGATTAAATAAATAAGTGGATATTGATATTTGATTATACTATCATCATAACTTTAGCTTCCAAATGTTACATACAATATACAAATTTTTATGTATATAAGCATACTATTTCAAAGCCAAGAGTCTTAATCTTCTGAAAAGTTTCATGGAGAGAGCAAATAACTGCATGTTTCTTCTAGATGACTACTATGTAATTAGTGAAAAATTCGTCCAGTAATAGATATAAATTCAAAGAATTATTGCTTTTGTGGAACAATAGTACTATTCTTTAAATAAAGAATAAAATGTAAAAATATTATATACATTAAATTCAAAACATTTATTTTATGTAGAAATCCCAGTTCTAAAAGGTGTATGGGGAATTTCCAGGTTCAACTTTGACATAGAAGAGCTTGGAAATCGTCATTTCCAATCATGAAAGAAAAAACTGAACAAACTGAAAATCAGCAATTTGTCTTGGATCCATCAGAGAATGGAGGTTGCAGGACAAGCCACCACTCTGAAATCTGGAGAGACAGAAGAATCCAGAGTCACAGCTGAGAACTGCTTACCTGGAGAAGAGGATACTAGAGCCATAAACTGGTACGGATATTTAAATGGTCACTTTGAAGAAGTGCTGTAGGTTGAGTGTGGACTAATGTGAGACTGAGAAACTCTTGGGGCCACCATTTTAGGGAAGACCCACAGCTTTGTGATTTTTAGCTCCAAGAACTTTACTAACTTCTCCTAGTGACAATAAAAGAAAGATCCTCTCCTCACTCTGGAAGTGGAAAAGGAAGAGGAATCATTGTGAAATTTGTCCAGCTCATTTGCCATAATGAATTCCTGCTGTCCAGTGGGAAAGGTTTTGCTGGGGCCTTATCCCATGTGGAGGAAGGACGTTTTTTCTTCTCCAGGACCCTCTACCCCTCTTGTCACATCTGAGAGGGAAGGGGGAGGTTAAGAAACACTTGAGAAGTGACAGCACAAGGACAGAGCCACTAAAAGATTGAGACTTAAACATAAGAATATAAAACACTTCTGCTTCTCCAATCCTTACCAGCATGACAACAGGCTTCCAACTTAACAACAGTGGAGTACAGCTACAACAGCTGCGAGACACAGACTCTCCAAGGTGGGATACTCAAGTAAACTCAGAGTCAACATGGGAGACAAAAACAAGGACACAAGAGGAATTAAAAGCCTCATTGAAGTGATAATTGCTGAGAACTTTCCAAAATTAGTGATAGACACCAAACCACACATTCAGGAAGCTTAGGGAACACCAAGCAGGATGATACCAACAAGAATACAGCTAGGCATATCATATTCCAATTGTAGAAAAACAGAGACAAGAGAACCTCTTAAAAGAAGAGGAAGGATGGGTAAGGATGGGTAGGATCTTACCTATAGGGGAACAAGGATAAGAATTACAATGGACTTCTCTTTAGAAACCATGCAAGCAAGAAGAGAATGCAATACATTTAAGTATTTAAATTAAGAAAAAATTCAAGATAGCATTCTATATCCAACAAGATGACCCTTCGAAAGTAAAAGGAAAATAAAGAGGGGCTGGTCCCATGGCCAAGTGGTTAAGTTCAGGTGCTCTGCTTCGGTGGCCCAGGGTTTCACTGGCTCCTGGGCATGGACATGGTGCCACTCATCAGGTCATGCTGAGGTGGCGTCCCAGATAGTACAATCAGAAGGACCTACAACTATGCACTGGAGGGCTTTGGGGAGAAGAGGAAGCAGAAGAAGAAGAAAAAGAAGATTGGCAACAGATGTTAGCTCAGGTGTCAATCTTCAAAAAAAAAAGAAAAAGAAAAGAAAAACACCTTCTCAAACAAAAGCTGAGAGAATTTGTTGCCACCAGACTTTCCCTGCAAGAAATGTTGGAGGAAGTTTTTCAGTGAGAAGGAAAATGACATAGGTCAGAAATTTGAATCTACATAAAGAATATAGAGAGTCAGAGAAGGAATAAATGGATATCTTTGAGCAGGTAAGGAAAAGTACAGAGCACCTTTTCCCCCTGAAATATCTTATGTGAATTACTGTAAATGACTGCTTCCCAGTCATGAAAGTAAGAGTAGTTATACTTCTTACTGCAGGAAAAGGCAAAATTACAGCATGAATCTGCTTCTTCAAAGAAGATTGTGTCTATTCGCGCTTAGCATTTGTGTTCTTTACAGGAACTTTGAAGTTAGTGCCATAGGTGTGGGTACTACCTTAGCAGTGTTTATATTTTAAGATGTCAATGGGGAAATAGGAGATGTACACAAGGTCAATAAAATACATATTTAATGAAATCCATAAACAGGTAAAAGTTCATAGTATGTAAATACAGAAGATAGTGTATGAAGGAATTGTTAGAAAACAAAAGTACAAAAAAAGATGATTAGAATAAATAGAGCTTTTAAACACATTGAGATTCTCTAGGATTAATTTCAGAATGTAAGTGATAAAGCAAAAGTACAAAATAAGGGGCTGGCCCAGTGGCACAGTGGTTAAGTGTGCACGTTCCACTTCTAGGCGGCTTGGGTTTCACCGGCCCAGATCCTGGGTGCAGACATGGCACCGCTTGGCACGCCATGCTGTGGTAGGCGTCCTACATATAAAGTAGAGGAAGATGGGCACGGATGTTAGCTCAGGGCTAGTCTTCCTCAGCAAAAAGAGGAGGACTGGCAGCAGATGTCAGCTCAGGGCTAATTTTCCTCAAAAAAAAAAAAAGTACCAGATAAAGGACAAATGAAAACTCAGCAAGAGCCATAGGTATCAGTCTAAATAATTTGCGAATCTGTTGTGATCCTTCCTTCTCGTTCAATTTACACACAAACATAATTTTGGTAAGGATACAACCTATGACAGCTATGTCACAGCATATTCCCAAATTGTATTACCCCTCCTTATATCCATGAGAAGAGTAGGAGAGAGGGATGACCGAAATAGAGTTCCTATTTACATCTTACTTTGCAGACATGTTTTCTAGTTTCTTATTTGTGTGCTTCAACATTATTATTTTCATTTACATATAAAGAGACAGGGGCCCAGCTGTTGAATATTTTGCTGAAGATCCTACAGCTTGAAATAGAAAATTATAAAGCTGCAGAAAGAAAACATAAATGTGAAAGTATGTTGTTTAAATCAATTACTAAGATAAAGTTGTCATGAGCCTGATAATAGAAAAAAAAATGAGGAAAAATAGATTAAATGAGAAAAGAGAAAGTAGAGGTAAGAAAAAAGAGATCCAAGAATTATAAGAGCAAACTACATGCATTTCTAACCAAAAAGTAACTGAAAACCTAAAGGAATAAACAATTTTTTATCCAAATATAAGCTACAAATATTTCCTTAAGAAGAAATACAAAATCGTGATATTTCAATTGTCATAGAAAATATGGGTAAGGTGATTAAAGTTTACCTTAAAAAACAAATTCACAGTTCAATTTGATCTACCCTTTCAGAGCCTTATATTTCAGTTCTCTAAATTATTGAAGATATATAAGAAAGGGGATATTTTCCCAATTCATTATCTGAAGCCCGTATAACATATGATTATATCGGTTGAGGATTCAAATATCATTTCTAATGACAGCACTAAAATAATAAGAACAGATGCTAAACTATTTAAATGTAATAATGACTATTTAACAAAATTGAACAGCAAATATTATTTTAAAAAGAGAAACACTAAAATAATTGAATTAAAGCAATAACCTTGTCTCATCATTGTTATTGTTATTTGGAGGTTCTAACAAACGCTATAAGCAGAAAAAAGAGAAATAACTGGAGCTAATATTGGTAAAGAATAGATAAAACGATGTTTCTTTGCTGATAATATAATTTTATGCCTTAAAAACCCAAAGATATCACTTTAAAAAATCCTACAGTTAATAGTAGGATTCTCTGTGAGCCTGTGGATCCATTACTTATTCTCCATTATAGCGCTAAGCATCTAGAAATATAAATGATATAAATGAGAGGAAAAGTTCCACTGAAAATCGAGGCAAAATATTTGTGTATATATTACATAAGAGTAATCTTTTAAAAAATCATAATCTTTGTATGAAGAATGCTATAATATAGCTTTAATATCTTAAAATGTGATCTTAGCCAATGAGAAGACATAATATTCTTCATTCTTCTTAACTAAAGACACAAAAGAAGAAAAATATTAATTGTATCAAAATAAATTTGTAAGTTTCATACAGTTCCATCTGTTGGATTCCATCTGTTGGAAGTAATCTGAAAATTTTAAATGCACACAAAAATTCTAATAGATCCCTATGAAAAATATAAACAGCGAGGTGAAATTTCCCTTATGGATACCAGATAGTGGGATAAAATAGGGAAACAAAATAGATCATCATTATTCTCATAACAATACATGATCTATTTATTATTTCAATTCAGTGTGAAATATTTAATATAAGATATGCACACAACTTAAAATTCATCAGGAAGAAAATAGAATTGGATGCACAGTTTACATTGTAACCAAATTAAAGCCCAAATTGTTAAAGGTTTAAATTAGGGCAGTATTATTTGTCTTGGTGGGATAGCTACTAGATAGTGTAGATGGGAGAAAGAAACATGGAAAGATTTCTGAATATTACGATATTATTTTTTATATACTTTTAGCACATGAATATATTTTTTTGAAGAAAGGAGAGCCAAACAAAAAAGAAGAAAGGTAACAAAAAGTGTGCCTTCTCTTTGTTAAAAAATGGTTTATCAATAATCATATTCATACACGATCATAAAATATACACGTGTGTGTTTTCAAAACAAGTTAAAAAAAGTACACACATATTTTTGTTTTGTAGAATCAATATCCTCTCGACTTCTTGAGATTATGTACTGCACTTCTTTTATATTCTTGTTCTATCTCTTTCTATATTTCTGCTTCATCCAGTATATGTTGTCTGTGTTGCCTTTCTTTTACAGAGACTCTATACGGATAATTAGTTTATTGGCTCTGAGCTCATTTTCCCCTGGAGTTAGGAGTTACGGTATCTGATAATGTGTATCTAAAGAGGGCCAAAGTCTACGCCCTGCTTGTGTCCCTCTTGGTGAGTTAGAGAAGGAAAGGATGAGCCTGCTCAAGGACAAACACAGGCTTCCCAAAACTACTGCCACATATCCTGGTGCGGTGTCCCTCCACTTGCAACTTGTTTCTTCAGAGTTAATTTTTAAACTCTCTGAAAAGAGCAGCATGAAAGGAGAAAATGACTTCAAGAATGTAATCTACCAGCCATCAGAGTTTGAAGAGAGAATTTGGAGGAAAGGATGCTCAGGGCAACTCTTCAATCACTGTCCCTTTGCATCATCTTCTTAGCCCAGCAGGATTTACAATGACCATGATATCACCCCATGCGCACCCGGTGGTCCAGAGTTTTACATCTCATAGGGCATGGGAACAGACAGCAATCCTATGAGATTAATGAGCAACTGAGGCAAAGACAGTGAAAATCTCTTCCACAACCCATTTCCCACTGCTGTGATTCTCGCTGTACAAGTTTACGAACTAGTTCCTGGAAGTCAGGAGTTGCCCAAGACTTGGTCAATGTTTTGTTTGTTTTATACATCGCTCCACCCTTTCTGACTCTAGTGTTACTTTTTCTAAGGTTAACTTTGCTTTTCCTAAACAGGAAATAGAATGTAAAATGTTACTTATCATAAACATCCATTATTTCATGATCAGCATTAAATGTTTTGAATAATGGTGTAATTTTGGAATGTAGAAAATGTCTTGGTCATTCTCATCCAACAAAGTCGAATACTTAACAGTCCTCTATCGATTTTAATTATGGATATGTGTGCTTGAGTGCAGAATGTTATTTTGATGTTTTTCACAATAGCATAAAAATAACCACAGGTTGTAATTTGAGATGACTTTTGTTTTTACTTTCCCAGGGTTTTGCAATCCTAGCATTTCTGTTTACTTGTCCCATGCTGATGCACGTCATTATAGTTTGCTGTAGCTTTTTACTCTGAACTGCCCAATTGTTGTACTTCCTGCTGATATTAGTCTCTTGTTAGAAATCTGGCATTAGCCTTACAAACCACCGGAGTACTGGCCTTTGACTACATTGTCTGTGGGGATGCCAGGTGCCCGTGCATTCGGCATTAATGTGCGATATAGTCCATTAGCCTCAAGTCTTTATGAGATCCTCTGAGGTTGGCTGAATGTTCCAGGCACACTTTAAATAAAACAAATTTATTGACTTAGTGTAGAGCTTTATTGCCTGAATCATTTTTGGACTGCCCTGGAACATTTTTATTTGTTAATGTATTTATTCATTTTTACTCTTTACATGCAGTTGATTTCAGAATATTTTATTGTCTGTGAATATTATATTTGGTTATGTAGTGTTCTTACTTATAAAATCTTCTGTATTAAATTGGACTTTTACACAGTAAATGTTGTGTTTACTATTTTCCTTCAAAGTAGAACTACATAAATTTAACAAGTTACAGAAAATTTGACTAGGAGCACAATGAGAAGTGAAACACAAATATAAAAGTTATCTACATTAATTAGCTAGAGATCACTAAATTTTTTCTAAATTAGGCTAAATGCCTGGGGGAAGAAATGTGAAAGTCATAAATTGGTACACCACATTAACATATTGATTTAATAATATTTACTTAATAATTTGAGGAAGGTGATAGAATTGGTCTTTGGTAATATGATTTTCCAAGCTCCTTTAAAAAAAGTTACATTTATGAGTCATTGAAGTTTCCTATTTTCTGCAATTTCTTTACCCTTCGATGTAACCATGTGTATAAATCTCTAGTTATGTGTCATGTGTTACATATTTTTTTTTGCTCACAAAGGTAAATTCTATTTCTGCGTCAACTGTGGCTTTTGGAAAGATTAAATACAAACTTTCAGCATTTTCTAGGATAATGGTTACTCCCTAAATTACAGTCCAAAAACCAGATCATCAAGAAAAGAAAAAAGAAAAACCCTGAAACTCAACCTACTTCTACAGCAAAGTTCAAGAACAGATTATACTACAAACTGTTCTGTCTGAGTAGGGAAATATTCTATACCGTCAGATCCATCTCTGAAGCCCATGAAGAATCAGGAAGAGATTGCACAAGAAAGAACATTTGTCAAGATCTTAAGCATGTTGACATACAGAGAAAATTACATTCAGAATAGAGAGCTCCATCTTGCCTGGGGAATCGCTGGGAACAGGGCTGAGAAAAGGTACATCTGAACACTGGAGACCGCAGAATTGAATAGAAGGATCTTGAAAGGATGCTGGATCTGAGGAGGCAGTCTTAGGGAGGACCACTCCCAGGGGAGGGGGAGATGGCTTGGAAGGGCAAAACAACATTTGTGGCTAGGTGGCAAGGTGAAAAAAAAAGGAATAAAGAAATGGAAACTAACAGTTCTACTAAATCAATAGAGATTCATAAAATCATAAAAACAACCCCTCTTCATTAAAAAGGCAAAAATGATTAATTAAATTGCCTTGTGCTATACTAAGAAACAAAGTGACTCTCAATATAAGAAATCAAGTCAGCTACTGAGAACTATTACTCCTGCCTACACAGAGTCCCTTCTTATTGCTGATCAGAGTTTCAAAATGAACCGGAAACACCTAACAACATCTCTACAAAACTTTTACAAGAAGAAAATAGAACATGGCAATAAATTTCTGTGATGAAAATCCCTCCATGCACACCAAAGCAACCATGAAGAAAAGTATAACAAAATGCCTCAAACTTATCTTTAAAGAAGTTTCTGTAGAAATAAGTACAAATCCGTGGCATCTGAAGTCACACAGGAGACCAAAAATCACAAAATTAAGAACATATCAAATGAGAGCTGATGGAACTTTGTAAAAATGTGAGTAAAAATCATTGTAAAAATAAATTTCAGAGAGCTCAAGAGAGCATAATTTTGGTTAAAACGTTAAAGTATATTATTAAAACACAATAGACTGCAATAAAATTGCACATTGACAAGCATGCAGTGACAAACCAAAATGAAAATAAAATGAAATAAAAGAGAGACAAAATAATGATAAGAGAAAGTGTGATGGAGGTAAAGGGTAGACCAAGACAATCTAACATTCATATAATTAAAGTTTGTAAACAAGGAGAAAAATAAATGAAGAAAACTGATTGTTAAGAATATAATCCAAGAAAACTTCCCCCAAATAAAAGAGAACCTGAATCTACATATTGCCAGTAACCATATACACCTGGATGAATTTTTTTTTAAAGATTGGCATCTGAGCTAACAACTGTTTCCAATCTTCTTTTTTTTTTCCTGCTTTTTCTCCCCAAGTCCCCCCAGTACATAGTTGTATATTTTAGTTGTGGGTCGTTTTAGTTGTGGCATGTGGGACACTGTCTCAGCATGGCCTGAGAAGCAGTGCCGTGTCCGCGCCCAGGGTCTCAACCGGTAAAACCCTGGGCCTCGGAAGTGGGAACCTAACCCCTCGGCCACAGGGCTGGCCCCTGGGTGAATATTTTACTGAACCAAAGTGGGATCACTTCCTGGCAGGTTGGAAAAAACATTGTCAAAAGCTGAGAATAACTTTTAGAGATAATTTTTAGAGATTTAGAAATACAGATGGTTTAAAGAGACACATTTCTGTAAACAAGAGAGCAAAAAGAATAAAGGAAAGCTTAATTTTTTTGATTAAGCAGGTAAACACTTATTCCTAAACCTGATAAAGACAACACCATAAAAGAAAACTAAAGACTGAGCTCACTGATAAATAAAGATGCAAAAGTTCTAGACAAGTATTAGCAAATAGAATCTAAGAGCCTATTAAAAACAATATATCATGACCAACTGGAGTTTATTCTAGAAATTTAATTCATGCATGCTTCAATATTAGGAAATATGTTACTATAATTACCCCTTATAATAGATCTAAGGAGAAAAATTAAATTATCTCCAAAGAAACAGAAAAGACCTAAGATTTAAATTAGCATTATTAGTATTAATACACATGGATATCATATATACAAACATGGAGAGTCAGAGAGATGAAGTGGGAAATGATAATAGTTGATTCTAGAGTGAAGAGTATGTGAGTGATTATATTTAACAGTCTCTCGACATTTCTGTAAGTTTGGAATTTTTAACAAAAATGAGGAGGAAAATCCTACAAACATTTTCAAAAATCTTGAGCTAGATTCAATCCAATGGGAGTCATCTTTAAAATAGCAAAGGCATTGACCTACTTTTTTTAGAATTTTGAATTCCAGAGAAAATTTCTAGGAAAAGAATTTTCCTCATATGTCAGTGAAAAATTCATAAAATCAAGACCACCAAGAAGTACATTGGCTGAAACATTTTCAAAGGGTGTCAATCTCTGACAATTTGAGGTTGCCACAGATGATCTCGGTGAGTTATACTAACCACAGATGGCTGATCTAACTGACAAATCTAGCTAACCAGCTTGAGTAAACATTTAATGTATTTTTACAATAACTTTGCAATCAAAATTGTAATGCTATTTAACACACGTCCTCACAGTAGGTTATGATGCTCCAAATGTGGTTGCGATTAAGAATATTTCTCTTTCTTTTTTTCGTTTTTGGTGAGGAAGATTGGCCCTGAGCCAACAGCTGTTGCCAATCTTCCTCATTTTTGCTTGAGGAAGACTGTCTCTGAGCTGACATCTGTGCTAATCTTCCTCTATTTTGTAGGTGGGATGCTGCCACAGCAAGGTTTCAAGAGAGGTGTGTAGGTCCATGCCTGGGATCCACACCTGAAAATGCTGGGCTGCCGAAGGGGAGCACATGAACTTAATGTCTGTGGCACTGGGCAGGCCCAAGAATATATTTTTTAGCTAAAAAAAATTCTAATTCTTTTAGAGTTCGGGTTAGAGTTAAGGTTAGGGCTGGCCCAACAATATTTTTTTAGCTAAAAAAATTACAGTTTTAAAAGGTAAAATAAAGTAATTAAAACAAGACAGAATTATGTAAGTTCTGATATTATATATAACTCAATATGTTATAAGATCATAAAAGGAAGTTCTTTGCATTTTAAGTCATATTTCATAAATCTTCTCCTTGATTTGTCATATAATTTTATGCAATTTAAATTTCTGAAATAAGGAGTGGACATTGCAGACACTATCACAATATTAGAGCATCATTTTCCTAATTTTATGAAGAGGTTCTCCCTTTGCCTCTCGTCATCATTTTCATGATTATTTATGCTCTCTCCCCATTGAATCTCCTTAGTTGTTTTCTTTATTTTCTGTATGAAAAACCAAGCTTTCATTAATAAATAGAAGTTCAAGCAATATAATTATTAATATGCATAGCAAATGGGGAAAAAGATGATTTGTTCTTACTCTTATTTCTCAAAGTTAAAAAAAAAAAAAGGAATTACATTATTCAGTGGGATGAAAAAAGATCCTGGGAATTTGGTGCCGCAAAATCCTGAGGACAGTGGGTGAAATAAAACCTCCTCAATTTAAACCCTTTTCTTCCTATGCTTACTTTTGAGAATGAGATAAATTGATCAATCTCCTGTTAGAAATCATTTGCCATATGTCATAGCAAGTTTTAAGAGGTATACTTTCAGCCACATACTTTTAAGTTAATATATTGCTATTTTCCTAGGAGTATTTTCATAATTCTTTTTCCTCATTTGATTCATCAGATTTTAATGGAAGGACCACTCATGTGGGAGCTAAGAGATGAAGCTGCTAGTTCTGGCTGAAACTGATTAACCTAAGTCATTTCATTTCTCTTACCTTACTTATATGTGACAGAATTTGAAGTAGCAGAGAATGGATGAGACTGTATGTGTGTGAAAAAGAAATCAGGATTTCAAAGGAATTTAATTTTAATTTAAAGTGAATTATTTAAACAGTCTCTTAAGAACTAGCTGAATATCAAATATTGGAATAAAATTTAAGAAAAAATTGTTTTTTTTCGTGCATTTTGTAGTTCATTCCATAGTTTAACATTGCAACTTCTCTTGAAAAGGAATTGTAAAGAGGTGTTGGGAATGAGAGAAATTATTTATGATTATATCTGTTGATAAAAGGCAAAATTTACAATGAATAATCAGTTGCATTGATAAAAGAAATGATGAGAAATATATGCTTTAGCATATATTTTGTATAGCTCAATATAGCAATAATTGAGCTATAAAATTTGCTGGGCTTATTATCTTATAATTTTAATTTATTGGAATAATAAAAATAAAAATGAATCCATACATCCTTGCTTTAGGAATTACTGAAATGAAACTTTCTGCCATTTAATTACATCTTTCAAAGGACTATAATCTCTTAATCGCCATGAGCTTCTCTTTTATCCTAGTAATTGGCATTCATGCACATTGCATTCGTATTAAACTTTTCATGTCAGAAAGGAAGGCTGGCTGCTGAATTAGAGGCTTTTCAGAAGTCAAGCTTCTGCTCTTTTAGTTTATGATATATGAATCACATTGAATATCCCATCAAATATCACCCTTTGATGGGGTTAATCTATATGTTAATGGTTTCTCTATTTTCTGTAATATCTTGGCCTTTCCATTTATTTCATACATTGTATTTGTGCAGTTTACATTGTCTGAAAAGAAAATTTGCAAGTCAGTGAAGAGTACAGCATACTCTCTGATGACAGGGAAATTACATTCTGTAAAACTTATGTTTAAATGCCGTTAATATATTCAAATGAGGTTAAAAGCTCCTTTGAAAGGGGTTTGTCTGTAATAGAAAGACTTACAGAATTTGCAAACAGATCATGGCAGGAGCATACGGAGGGAGTAGGTACTTTTATAAAATACCGCATAGGGACCCTATAGGGCATGTTATATTTTAACATTCAAAGAAGGAAACACGTTCAGAGATTTTAAGTAATATGTCTAGCTAGCCGACTTCTATGAACACAATTCTATATCCAGAATACTGAAGCTTCAGGGATTGTCAAAAATCTCCTCTGGGCTGGACAGTTAGAGGAGAATCTGTAAGAAATAAGGTGGCAAAGAGAGCGGCTGGGCCCTTAAGAAGAACCCTCTCTGCCTGGAAGCTCGTAATGTAACAAAGGCTCAGATGATACGAACATGAGGCATAAGAAATGAACTGAGTCACAGAGACTTTCCAGCAATAGAGTCATAGTCTCAGGGTGGCTTCTTTACCTTAGAAACAAATGACCCCGACCACAAAATAGAGTACTTGAGTTTAAGCTACATTTCGTTTCTATCTATGCTCTCGCTAGTTTCAAACTACCTATCTCAGTTTTCTCATCCGTACAATGAGGATAATATACGTCTGTGTAATAAGTTTCAAAAGAGAAACTTGTGAATGTTAAGTGAGATGATGCATAGCAAGTGCTTAACACAGTTCCTGGGACAATGAATGTCAGTCAATATTGTCATTATTAAGATAACTTGGGGACATCTACAAGCTTATCATTATGCTAAGCATATCAGGTACTGATATCAGCACCTAAATTTCTTCCTCTCTATGTTCACAATCAGCCAAGCTAAGACAGAAGAAACAGAAGTCATGTGGGTTTATTTGCCAAATCAAACGCACATTACAGGAAATATTTGACTGCTTTGGTTTCAACAAAATAAATATGTTGCTAATTCACTCCATACAGAAGTATAGTCACAATATACTTCCAAATCTCTGGAATGACTCTAATTTTCTTTTGTATAATTGAGATTTCATTTACTTTAAAAAATATACATATATTTCTTTAAAATACTACATAATTACATACATTTCTCTATAATAAAACGTGTCAACCAAAGCTAAGTCTCATTTGACTTTGTCTCTCTCTCCTTCTCACAACACATCCACTACGAACCAGATGCTTCCTTCCAGTATTTTCCCTCTGTATTTACCTTTATATGTGTGTGTGTGGTGGTCGGTGTTTCTCTACATAAAAGCTACTATACTGATTGAATTCCTCCGCTATTTGTTTCACTTAGTAACATATTTCAGGAATATTTCTTTGTACACATACATTTGCCTCACTTGAAACTGATCCAAAATTATTGCCTCATCATGTTTCTTTGATGTGAAGACTAAACGGATTTGACTTTCTTTCTGATTCTCAAATTGCCCAATCTGGTTAAAGATTTAAAAATTAAAAATTTAAGAATGCCTTTTAAACAGTGTTCATTTTGGTTCTATAAAATCAGGTGCTCAGATATCGCCCCCATCCTTGACTAACTTTTGAAAAACAGATTTAGGGGTGTCAAACAACAAAACTAAAACTGTTGAGTAGCAAGTTTGATGTCCTTTGTTTAAGAGAAGACAAGCCACGCACTAGGGGAGTACGGTGCTTCACAGGCAGTGGAGCACTCTTTCCGAGGGATTTGGGCAAGAGCGAGTTTCATAGAGCGTTAGAAGGGGCAACATGGAAACAGGGCATGATTGGCTAGGAGGTGGGGGATTTCCCTACAGTGCCAGCAGGTCCTGTTTTCTAGGCTAAGGTAAGCTAGCAAAAGTGAGTTGGAGGATTGTGATTAATGTATGTTCGGTTTCCTTGACAGGTGTTTCCCCAAAGTGCAGGCTGACAAGTTTAGATTTGTGACATAGGCCAGGCCACTGGGGCAGCGCCCATTTTGTGGGTCCTGATAAAGGAATTAAGTTTATCAGGGAATGAGGAGGCTGAGGAAGAGTATCTGTCTTGCGAACTGAAGAGACAGGGAAACATTAGATCTCTGGGTGTGAGTTTCGGGGCCTCTTCTGGTCTCTAGAGCAATGTTGCTTGTCTACCTTGGTGGTGTTAGCCTTGAAGACATCATAAGTGAAATCTAAGAAAAGCAATTTTTAATCTGTTTTCTCTCACCTTAGAGCC
The DNA here is from genome assembly GCF_041296265.1 of Equus caballus. NCBI lineage: Eukaryota > Metazoa > Chordata > Mammalia > Perissodactyla > Equidae > Equus > Equus caballus. Next base: position 102,666,720 of record NC_091685.1, on the reverse strand, counting down.
CATTAGCACTCTGCCTTCTATGTCTCCTCCTCCATGCAACCCCTTAGTGTTGGCCATTTCCTCCATCTAGCCGATTAATCCAGGGAACCAATGCTTCCCTCTTTTGCAAATTCACTTCTTCCAGCTACAGCACACACCATGACTGGTCCATTTGCTCTCAATTTAATGTCCACAATGCAAAGAGAGTAAAGATGACATAAGAAAGAGAACCCTAAAGCCCTCTCTCTGACGGACTATACTGTACAGGCAAGTGAATGGAGCCACTTAGGTACGTGATTCAACACTACGACACTTTAGATAAGTGAGGGGTAGAGGGTATACCGAGGGAGAATTCTCAGCAACTTCTCATCTCTCAATTTCTCTTGTCAACACAAATAATCCATAACCAATCGGTAAATCAAAATTGGGGTGAGATTATCATGAGCCAGATCTGAGGACTATATGGCCCAGGAGAGTCCTTTCACAAAGGAATGGAGCACTCCAAAGAAGTGGGGGTGTACTGAGTGGTTATATACCATCAGAGGGTATATATCACATACGATTGGAATGTCCTTTTTACATCAATCATGAGATTGCCCAGCCAGCACAGGGATTCACACAGCAATTGATGAACACAGCAGGTAGCAGGTGTTTGGTCTCCAGCTGGGTAGTCACAGCAGGTCAGCAATCGATCCCTAGCCTAGGGAGAGATGCTTAGCCTTAAGGAAATGCTCATGTTGGGGAAGTTGCATCTTTATCTATCTTTATCTTAAAGGGCATTGTCCTTGTCTTTGGGACATAGTAAATCCTTAGAGCAGATGTACAATGCATGCTCAATGGCCACATCAGGACTTTTTGGAAAACAAGGTCAGGCCAAATTAGTTTTAAACCAAGTGACTTCCTCATATACTCCAATATTTCCTATTGCTTGTCATTTATTTATCACACTTCTTTCTTAGGCCAAAGTCCTGAGACAAAAGTCCTATTCATACTCATTTTACTTTTCTGCCTCTCTCATTTTGTCTTTTTCCCAGATTTTCATTATCCAGAAAAGGAGCAATTATTCCTTCACTTGCCCCAAGTCATTGGCACTGATAGTACCTTAGGTGACCTTGGTTACATATGTGGAACTAGTTTATTTTCCACCCTATAGGAGACCTCCAAGTTGGATTCTCAAAACCCTTAACTCACTAAGAGGAGAGAAAAAAGAATTTGTATTTTTTTCTCTCAAAAAATCTGTTCCGGGTAGACAATCTTATTCTTGCATTCCAGAAACTATTACCCTTATGTTTGCTGCTTGCATTATTTTTTAACTCTTTTGAAAGAGATAGATGCTTTGGGTGACCTAGGTAAAGAAGACAGGAAAACAAAAACTAACACAGCTTTTCAAAATGGCATTAACTTTTAGCTACCCCTTCCCTTAATAATGAAAACTTTTGACTATTTCCACTTTTCCTTATTAAATCAAAGTTAGAATGAATAGCCTTATATATGTCTTCTGTGTATCTGCGATTGTTTCTTTAAGGCAGAGGAAAACATTTCCTCTACCCACTCTAGGCCCTTCTGACTGGTTAATGAATTAAATTCACATGAGATAGAATAACAGGAGAAAATTAAACAAAGCTTTATAACATGTATACATGGGAGAGACCCAGGCAAACTGAGCAACTCACCAAAATGGCAGAAGCTCTCACCTTAAATACCATTCTCAGCTAAAGACAAAGGAGGATGTTGGGGGTGGGGGGAGTCAGTTATGGGAGAATACTAGAAAAGCACAGTAAACCAGAGTAAGGTTATTATGCAGATTTAAGTCCTTGCCTTCTGCATTGATAAGAGTTTCTAGAGATAAGGTCATCACCCCTTCTTCCTGGTACACAGAGGGAGACACCTTTACAGATGGAGATTTCCTTTACAAATGTAAATGTCTCTTAGCAAAGGGTAACTTCTACTTCTCAGAGTTTCTCTCATGTCATCAATTTTTTAAAAGTAACCAGCCCAAAATAATACTCATGCCAAAGAGACATATCTTGGGGTGGCCAATTACAGTCCCCCACACAGAAAACAAGTAAGGGAATTGCAGGATCTGAGTGTATTTTATTTTGTTCTTTTGTTTGTTTGTTTTGTGAGGAAGATTGGCCCTGAGCTAACATCTGTCTCCAATCTTCCTCTTTTTGCTTGAGGGAGATTGTCCCTGAGCTAACACCTGTGCCAATCTTCCTGTTTTTTTTATGTGTGATGCTGCCATAGCATGGCTGACGAGCAGTGCTAGGTCCACGCCCAGGATCCAAACCTGTGAACCCTGGACTGTCGAAGTGGAACAAGTGAACTTAAGCACTACACCACCAGGCTGGCCCCATCTGAGTGTGTTTTAAATTTTTATTTCTACAAATAATTGCCCTCCAAAATGGCTGAACTAACCTTCAGTCCAATGAGCAACGTCAGAGAGTACCATTTTCCTCATTCCTTCACCAACAGTTGATGTTAACAAACAAACAAATCCATTTTGTTGTTAACCATATTATCTCATTGATATATTTTCTGCCTTGTATCAGTTAGAATGTTTTTGGATGCAAGTAGTAAACATTAACTCTACTCAGTTAAACAATAGGAAATGTGTGATCTAATGAGAAATTTCAAAAATATGATGACTTCAAGCATGGGATGACCAAGGTTCCAAGTCCACTTCTCTGCATTTCCTTTAGTTCTGCTTTGCTCCCTGTGTTTGCTTTGTCCTCCGGCTGGATCTCATTCTGGTCATTTAATTGCAACAGCAATTTCAGTTCTCTCATTCAGATTCAACAGTGTCCAGAGGCATAAAAGAGGACATTTTTCCCCCGTGTACTTGTTAAGAGCAAAAAAAGAAAAAAAATTCCCAGAAGTTACTCCCTATCCTCAACAATTTTTCAATAAATATTGGGAAAAATAGCCTAATACTTAAACCAGTCACTGGAAAATAATTAGTTTATACTTATAGATTATAAGGCTGTTTTTTACCCAAGAGGAATGAACTCCTTTGGCTAGAAAAGTAGCTGGCTTTTTGAGGTACATGGTCATGAGGAAGAGAGTGGAAATTGGATGAATGAAAAATCCCATTATGGAAAAATTCCAGGGATGCTGGGGTGAATGCTACCTAGGCAGACAACAGTTTCCACTATGTTTTTGCAGAAAGAAAGAAGAAAAAACTTCCTCTTCTAAAGATATCCTAAATGAAGAATAAATAGTATTTAAGTAGAAAAAGTATTATAATATTGTAATAAGTATATGAAGAGATCTACACACACCTGAGGATAGAATCCATGGAATTTTATGACACAAAAATTCATATATAATATTAGTATGTTTTTAAAATATAACGTTATATGATCACTAATATATTTTATGAAAATATACCAATTTATACAGATTTTTAATTTTTTTTTTAAAGATTGGAACCTGAGCTAACAACTGCTGCCAATCTTTTGTGGTTTTTTTTCTGCTTTATCTCCCCAAGCCCGCGCCCCCCCCCCCCCCCCCCCGCCCCGATACATACTTGTATATCTTCGTTGCAGATCCTTCTAGTTGTGGCATGTGGGACACTGCCTCAGTGTGGCCTGACGAGCAGTGCCATGTCCGTGCCCAGGATCCGAACCAGCAAAACCCTGGGATGCCACAGCAGAGCGCATGAACTTAACCACTCGGCCACGGGGCTGGTCCCCCAGCTTTTTAATTTTAGTGCTTCAAAATATGAACTGGGATGGACCTTAAAATATATCTTCTCCACAAGCCAATTACTAAACAAAATATTTACTTCACTAAGACAGGAAAATTGGAACAACGTTGTAGGGATCAATGCCTGGCTACTGGTAACAAAATGACCTGTTCAATAAGGTTAATCCTGTTCTTTTTAGCACTGAAAACATAATTGAAGGCTGGCAAAATATCAGAGCTTGTATTTTAGTAGAAGAGCGTGTAAATAAACATTCAAGTAAATATGCAATGAACTGAATGATGATGATACTGACCCTGATATCAGTTTCCCTACATTAAACCCAGCATATATGAGGTTAAAACCAAAATGCTCATTCCCTCTTACTCTCTGGCTTCCTGGCTCCAGAATCCGCTATCCACTGAGACAGACACTGCCAAGGACAAGCACCTGGATTCATTATCTCCTCCCCACAAAGAGATACAGGCTGGTGGGAGAGCTGCTGACCAGCAAGGTCACCGGCTCACTCCTCTCTGCAAGTAGTCTCATGGCCAAAGACAGGCTGGTGGGAAAGCTCCGACCAGCAAGGCCATATGCTCCCCCTCCCCTACCTAAAACCCCAAATAAAAACCCTTCCTATTAGCTTTTGGGGGAGTTTGGGATTTCAGCATTAGCTGCACTCTCTCCTTGCTCAGTGCTGTGCAATAATACAATTCTTACTTTCTTCTACTACCCCGGTGTCAGAGATTGGCTTGCTGTGCAGTGGGTGAGTGGACCCACTTCAGGTTCAGTACCAGTGATAAGTTCTAAGGAGAGGGAAAAAGCAAGAAGAATGGCTTAGGGCATGCCAGGTAAGCACGAGATATTATTTTACATATGGTGATTGGTTAAGGCCTTCCTTAGATGGTAAAATTTGATTAGAGGCCTGTAAGAAGTGAGGGAAGGAGTCATGCAGAAATCAGGGAATTTTGTGATTCAGGTAAAAAGATGTGCAAAAAATTAGAAAAAAAATCAAGTGATTTTTTAAGATAAGATTAAAAAAAGAATGCCACAATGGTAGAATTGTTTACATTGCAAATGTTATTTTTGCTTTTTTTCTTAAATTTTTTATAGTCAAGACCTAGTTGTATAAGGATAAATAACATATAAAAATTTCACTACATATTGAAACTTTCAGCTACATTCCTGCTCCCTTTCATCAAGGCTATTATAGCCCTAGGAGAAATCATGGCTATATCTGGACACCAATTTTTATTAAAGAAGGTTTCTTTCTGTATTATAATCACCACTTCCAGCACTTCTTAGGCACATCTTCAGGCTTACTACAAACGGTACCATTTTTCAGTGACAGGTTATGAACATTCAGATAAAGAGTTAAGGATAAAAGTGTGTCAGGGCTTGTATAACATTCTTTAAGGGGAAGACATAGCACATCTGTCATAATTGAGTCACCAGAAACAGAGATCCCGCAATGGGCAGAGGTAATTGTCCAGGTTCTAGTATAATATGTTTGGTATAGCTTCTCATATGACTTAATTTCCTTTGAATTATTCAAAAGGTTGATTCGCTAAGATAATGAATATAGTGTTTAAAATATGCCACATGCTTAATTAATTGTTGCTATTTTTATTGTGATATCTATGATTCTACTCCACGCTCAACATGCATCTTTAAGATTGCTAGTTTGTTTTCCCTCTGCCGGAATAGGCTTCAACTCTAGCGTACTTACAGGTGTTGGATGTGTACCTATTCTTGGGACATGCATACCCGTGTGTGTGTGTGTGTGTGTGTGTGTGTCTATCTGCCTGTTTAGATACATAAATGATATTTTGCTATAGATCTTATAATAGAGTCCGAGTCCATTTTTTTACTGACAGCTTTAAGGCTCCAACCTTCCTCCTTTTCCTTTGCCCCACAGCTGAAGAAGCTGGTAAGAAAACTTGAGTGCCCTCTCCTTTGGTGCAGAAGGGTAGTTCAAATGATGAAGCCCCTTCCCATACATGGCAACATTCACCCCAGCTGGCATCTTAACCACTATAAAAACTCCAACTAGGGTCCAAACAAAACAAAACGAAAAATACCTCCAACTAGTCTCCTTTCCCTGCACTCTTTTTTTTGAGGAGGATTAACCCTGAGCTAACATCTGCCACCAATCCTCCTCTTTTTGCTGAGGAAGATTGGCTCTGAGCTAACATCCGTGCTCATCTTCCTCTATTTTATATGTGGGACACCTGCCACAGCATGGTTTGATAAGCAGTGCAGAGGTCTTTGACCAGCATCCAAACTGGTGAACCCCAGGCCGCTGAAGCAGAGTGCATGAACTTAACTGCTATGTCACCAGGCCAGCCCCTTCTTCCTCTCTTAAGCCATCTTTTTGATCAGCTTGGGAGTCACCCTGCTCTCCCCAGAAAGCAGGAGTACGGCATCATCAGTTTTAATATTGAAACTAGGTGTTTGTTGCGGATCCATCCTACAACTACAGAGCAGCCAAAACACATCTTTCTGTTTCTTACCTGTTGCTATTACTTATTTTGTACTCAAAATATTTTTGTTTAAAGACACAAACACACACGTAGGTGTATCTGTGTTGATTTTGCTTCCTGCTGCCCTAGTTTTTACATTTTACTTATCTATCTGTATCCCTATTGGTTGATGCTGCGTTGCTGCCAATTTTCCACCACTATGAAGGGAATTGGGATAAATAGTTTTAGGTTTTCTCTGATGAACCTAAGTAATCCAGGTCTGATATTGTGTATGCATATCCTTTGTGTGTTTTTCTATTTTTGTGCCTTAATTTGCAGGAATTATTTGCATACGTTAAATTTTGTGTCCTAATTGTGCTTCTTACAATATCTTCTCCCCGGCAGTTGTCTCTCTGTTAACCTGGCTCTGCTTATCCTTTGTGCAAAGACAATTTTAATTTAATGTAAACAAATCCACCACTTCCTTACCATTTGTGCTACATGGATCTTGTTCAAGAAGTACTTCCCACGATGAGTTAACTAAGATATTCTCAACGTTTGTCCTCTACTTGGAGTCCATATTTTTATGTAGTGTAAGATAAGGATCTAATTTTATTTTTTCTCCAAATGGTAATCCACTTTTCCCAAGATCATATATGAAACTTATATCCTGTCTTTATTAATTTTGATAACCTCTTTATCTTCTATCAGTTACCGTGTAAACATAAGTCATCTCTTGTTTTTCTATTCTGAATCATTGCTTTGTATTCTGTAGCTTCTTGCTGTATGCTAATATTTAGTAGGGAGAGCCTGCATTATGCTTTTTTCTCTTTTCAAACATTATCTATTTAATGATCTTTGTTTTTTAAAATAAAACTTTGACTGAGGTTACATTTAGCTACTAGTTTAATCTGAGGAGCAAAAATCAGCCACTTAATCCATTAATATGTTAAATCTTTTTATTTATTCAAATTATTTTTAATAGTCTACTATGGTATTTGTTTATATAGTTAATAGTTATAAAGTTTCCCTGATGATGATAAACATTCCTTGTTTGGTTGTTTCCTAAGATATTAGAGCTTATGTTGCTATTTTGAGTTATATATGTATATTGTATTCTATAATACAATAAAACTCTATGCTAATGCATCTAATTCAGATCTAAGACATTAGGTGATTGACTTTCATAGTAATCCTCTCAATCCCCATTCCCAAACAGGAGTGAAATGAAAATAATGGTAGTTATTATTTTTTACAGAGGAAAAGGGGACATGAAAGAGATGGGACTGTCCCTAGAGAAATGTTAGGCAACTCCAGGGAGGTAGACAGTATGTCCCTGAGTCCTCACTATTCTTCTTGACCAATTTTTATGGGTATGGATCAAAATACAGTCAACATCCAAGTGGATATTCCTTCAATTTATGCTGTTCTTTTTAGGAAGTCACTGAATGCCACAGCACCAAGAGTCATCCTTATCAAAGCTGAAGCCAGAACAGACAACTGCCCACCACTTATGTCAAGCCATTTAGACCGGGCAGCTGAATTCTACCTGCTCAGATTGTTCAGGGCATTTTATCAACTAGCAATAATGTATTGAGTTATATGTCATTTATGTTCTGTACCCTATTTGCCATATTCTGTCAGGTCTTACTGCATTTTCTAATTTCTTATTGCTAGTGTGGAAAAATTTGTTACATTAGACCAAATATTACCACTTGAGTAGATCATTGATTTTGTCAGATTTTTCACAATGATGATCATATTATCTCCAAAAAATAGGAGCTTCATCTAGTCCCTACCAATTCTGTTTTTTTCTATTATCTTATAGCATTGACAAGTATTATTTTAAACAATAGTAGCAATGTCAAACATCCATGTGTTTTCCCCATCTTTAAGTGAATATGTCTAAAGTTTTTCCATTAGGTGTGATGTTTACTGAATATTTTGGAGATGTAACTACTATCAAACTGTGAATATTCCTTTCTCTTCCAAATTTTCTAAGATTTTTTTTCCTCAGAGATAAAGTTGAATATTATGAAATTCTTCTGCAAATTAATACCTTAACATTTTGACTGTACATTCCTCTCTTGTGAGACAAGTTTTTGGGTGTCATATCCCTAAAGTTTGATCTTCCATAAATCGTTTCCAAAATATCAAAGTTTAAGAATATTTTTAATCATAGTATGGTAATCAAACTAAGAGAGAAACAGTGCATGAGATTCAATATGAAAATCAGTAGATATATTTTTAATCACTCTAACTACAACAGGTAAACCCAAACTGCCTCAGGATATATGGTTACACATATCATTTTGGTTGAATCCGTAATAAATTGTTCTAAAAGTAGAGAAAATATTGCATTCTTTATTTAAAGCTAAAATCCAACTTGAATGTTGAGAAAACTACTTTTTGATTATTTATCACCCCTCATGATTATTCATATATATGTGACTAGTTGTGTGTATAAAATTTTAACAATCGCTTGATAAAAAACATGATTTTGGCCTTAAAATTATTTTTAACTGTAAATGCTCTTATAAGTGTACTTTTAAATGGCCTTACATTCTTCTTATGAATGTCAATTGTAAACGATCTTATAAAAGTCGATTTCTAAAGCTCATAAAAATAGATTTTGAAATGTTCTTGAAAGTATCCCCATAATTTGGATTTACTGATCAAGAGAACAGAAATGTTATAATTTTACTTTGTTAGATTTTCATCAAATGGTAAATAATTGTGAGACCTACTGTGAAACAAGCCCAGTGATATATGATAGAAAATGTATCTGCGTGTGTGTGTGTGTGTGTGTGTGTGCTTAGAATCTCCCTCGGAAGAAATGATTGCATAGTAAACAAAATTCAAAATAATATAATTGTATTCAATAAATGTGAGATGCACCTGAAGAAGAGAAATATGTTTATGGATTTGAGATAAAGCTAGGCATTGAGTTGAATATTCAAAGTCATGAAAAATTAGAGAAGTAGATGAAAGGTTGCATTACACTGCATTAAATGCAGATAATTTTTATGCCTACATACTGCCTTAATCCAAGAATATCTTAAAGGCTTAATTAAGTATCTTCAATTATTTCTCTTAGAGTAATGAGTTATTTTAACTGTTACTGAGACTGGAGGACAGAGGCAATCTTTCTCTTCTTTCTCTATAAATCAACCATTTTTATCATTCCTAAATGAATGATATCAAATATTCAATAAAATCTCAGATTCATAGTCTTCCTCAGGAAATTTTTTTTGGTACTCAAACATAATAGAAATAAAACAAAAATAATGCTGCTAACAATCACCCTTGTATTGATCTATATTAATATAAGCCCTTTATAATGATGATAATAGATGTCTTTCTTGGTAGACCTGTGTTGCCCTCTTTGATTTATTTTTCAGATTTCTAATGCATTAAGCCTTGGCCAATATAGCAACAGTGGAAGCAGAAACATCCATATACCTGGTCTTTGCCTTCAAAGTGTGCATCTCTACTGATAAGAATGCAAGACAACTATGGGAGGGGAGTGGTCCAAAACTTTCACGAAAACAGAGGATTCAGAAACACTTTCACCACTAAACTTTAAATAAGAATGTCTGTAGTCATGGAAATGTTGTGATCACTAAAAACAAAAAATAAAAATTGAGAGACGTTGAATTTGTTCTATATTTACTGTCAGTACATTTTATTATTTACGTTTTAATGTACTCATGCAATGTACAGCCTTAATGGTGTGATATGAATGCTTTGAAGCAGAGCCTTTTAGTCATGATGAAGTTAGCAAGGTCACATCATTGTCAGTAAAGTTTCTAGAATATAGAAGCATTAATTGCTTTGGTAAATTTAAAAATAAACTGATTTATTTTGCTCTCCAGTTTCCTACCTGTATGCAGCTCAGTTATTAGCAGGTGTGGGCATATTGTCCTCTAATCAAATTTTTCAAGCCATCTCTATTAAGAAGTCAGTAAAACAAAGTATTGAAATGCAGATTGCATTGATTTGCTCCAAGTTATTGCAAGGTAAGAGGAAACAGTTATCTTAGGGTAAATCAATATAATCTACATTAAAGTACATTGTCTCTTCGAGTGCCAGGAAATATTCAGTGATCTCCATTATAAAAGTGGCCATTGTGACCACCTTATGTTGTCAGTCCTTAAATTTATGTCTCTTGCACCTGGAGGTAAACAAGATTTGTGAACTTTTTCACAACCTATATTTAGTTTCCACTGAGTTTCCTCTCAGTGGTTCTGGTTTCTGGTCAGGTAAGGAATCAGTGTCTGATTAATTTCATCATATATAAATATGCATATCCAGATTCTAAACATTATATTCTCAAAGTATTAATGTCTTTGTATCATTGCTATCCAACTTCTGATACCTTCATTATAATTTTGGTTATTATGAAGTCGTGGTTTTATTAAATATTGATATCTCAAAAATAAATCTATGTTTTTACTCTGATATTCTCTTTACAAAGTCTTTACTAGTGGTGCAGGTGATCCTTAACATTCCTTTAGTAAGCCAAAGGAAACTTTAATCATTTCCTGTGTGATATTAATGTCTTTGTATGAACAGAAATGAACTTTGTAGCTGTTGCTAGGAAAGTATGAAACAGCACAGTTGAGGCTATTCCACTTACATAAAACCAATTCTTTTACATGGTAAATGTGTAGGAGAACAAAACATCAGAAGCCTAAGATGTCCTTTATTCTTCTTATCATGCTATATCATAAGAATTTTTGCAATTTTCAGCTTATAAAACCTCTCAAAGTTCTCAATAATAAAGGAAGAAATGCATTTCCATGTCATAGAAAATGATGTTGAGCGTAAAGGAGGGAAGTATGGAAAAAGCAATGACTATGAGATCATGTCCATTATTGTTTGATTGACGAGTCGCGTTTCATATGCCTGTCCTGAGAATGGGAATGAGAAGAGGAATCCCAGATCTAGAATATTTGAGACAGTCTAAAAATATCATGTTATAAGTCCATAAGCACAAATATTTCCTACAACTCTTATAATTACAAATTGGGATAATCTGATAGGTGACTGTAACCTGGATTTGCTTTCAATTTATGTTTGCAAACATGCGTACAAAATTGCTTGGCAGTCAAACTAAGCATTCTTAACAAAATGTGCTTTTACACTTCTTTTATTTTCTTCCTTTTACTTATTGTAGAACTATTTATTGGCTGTCTGCTTAGGAGCCATTCCCCTCATTTGTTTTACTCACAGTACCTTTATTTTGAGAATGAGATCTCACAATGCTCTTGGAACTTGAGTCCATCCCTAAGTCCTCAGGATAAACAATAACTCTTTTAATTCAGTCATAGTAATCCCATTCCTCTTTTTCTGATGATTGGTTTAAGCATGGGGATGCCATTAAATTTTAATCAATGAAATGTACCACGATATCTGATGAAAGAATTTAGGGGAAAAGTTTTCTTCCTATTAAAAGAGAAATGGGGGCCCCCCCATGGCAGAGTGGTAAAAGTTCTGTGCACTCTGCTTTACAGGGTCACGTCGCAGGTGCCACCTACTCTACTCATCAGCCATACTGTGGAGGCATTCCACATACAAAGCAGAGGAGCATTGGCATGGATGTTACGTCAGGGCTAATCTTCCTCAAGCAAAAAAAAGAGGACGATTGTCAATGGACGTTAGCTCAGGGTGAAACTTCCTCAACAACAAAAAAAGGAGAGAAATATATTAAGGAGAAATTGCTCATCTCATCTTTGACGAAAGAATTTGAGAAACTTATGCCTGCAGTCGTGACATCTATCTTATGACCACATGTTTAGAGAAAAAAATGTGCTACCAATGGCAATAGAAAGATGTAAAGATCAGTGGACTTTTGAGTTTACCAGTGTATTTACCACTAAATCAATCAGCTGGAACCATCTACTTTCAGATTTCTTGTAAAGTAAGCTATCAAATCCATGTAATAAATGATAATTAATTGTTTAAAACTACTTTTGTGGTGTATTGTGTTGCTCACACCCAAACGTTTTCAGATTTAATAAAAGTCCACAAATGTCCCAAACACTCATAATTCTCTCAGTGATGAATTCACCATATTTCACGTATTTCCATCAAGGGAAACTTTTTCTTCCTCAAACAACAATAAAAATAATACAGTGCAAAACTTATTTGCTCCTCTCATCTTTAGGCTCTTCTCTTTAAAGCCGTCACTTGGAATCAAAGGCTAATTAAGCCCACTCTTTGATCTTGTGAATCTTATTAGCCAAGTTTAGAACATCTTTCTTTAGGTTGCACTCTCTCCCGTATCAACATTATCTTTTTGTCTCTGGATCAAATCCATTATGCTCCAGTATCTCCCCTATTAAAACAGAAAGGAAAACCAAACAAAAGCATTCCTAGATTCCGTGTACCCTTCTAGTTTTGTCTTGTTTCTCTGTTCTTTATATGATGGAATTTATTTAAGGTTTTTACACTGTTTTTTTTTTTTACGCTGTTCTCTATCCTCTCACCCTCTCTTCAACGCAGTATAGCCTGTCTTTTGCTCCAACAATTCCCGTTCTTGAAAGAACACAAGTTTTCTCCAAGGTGAAAGATCTCAATGGTCCCTTTGGTGTTTTCCTTTAATTGTCCAGTCAACAGCATCCCAAATAGACAGTTACCCTCCTTTCGGAATATTTCCTCTCTCGGTTCATGTGACCCATACATTTCTATTTTTCCCCTTTAGATTTGGTTGTTCTTTGTAAGCTGCTCTTCTCCTTAACTACTCCTGTAAAAGTTAAGTTTTCTTACTAAAACTCCTCCCTGCTTCTTTACTTTCTCAGACTCTCTCCCTGAGTGATTTCACCTATCTCTATGATTTGTGTGTGACTTTTCAATGACTCTCTAGTCCTTATTCCAGACCAGAGCTCTCCACTGAGCTCATAATAGATATGCCTATTTCTTGATATCTCCATTTGCTTGTTTCGTAGTCATTTTAAATTTTAAAGCATACAAAATAGAAATCAACACATTAAAAATTGTAATTTTTCATATATATATATATATATATATTTTTACTTTCTTCCTGCTTGTAGCTTATAGTAATGTAAACTTAGGAAACTCTGCTCAGTACAAAAGGGTTTTGCTGATGTAATGTGCAACTTGGAATGATTCTTTTTTCTCTGATGAAAGTTGGGGTGCACCACAATGCTAGGGAAGCATCTTGTGCTAGGTCTCATACAGGGAAGTTAAGGATTTCGAAGTGAAAGTAAACACAGGGACAGGGAGGGTTATAATTGATATTTTGCAGAGCCATCATAAAAGTTGAGCTCATTTCATGTCCAGAAATGTTGGAAACTTGTGCAGTATCAAGCAGGAATAGGAAGTAAGCAATATAGCCAGTGATTATTTCTGACTGAAACTCGACATTGACCCAATGCAGAGAGGCTGAACGTGCTCAGCACTAGGGTACCAGCCCTGATAGAAGAAAAACGGTTTTGTTGGTTTTGATTCTTTGTTTTTCCTAATGCATGTGAAAGGGAGCACAGAAAACAATCGTGGGGTAATAAGGAAATAATATGATGAATAAAGCAAAGGATATGATCCAAGGACTGGTAGATTTACTTGTTAAAGAAATTTCTAAATTCCTTCTTATTGAGAATGTAACTATGTGTCTCAAATATCCATGACTAAGTTGTGTCTGTAAGAATTGTATATTAATTCTACTCCAAGTTTCAGATTTAGTCACCCTCAATTAGTTTGCTGTCTACACAGTCCTGAGCTAAAGAAAACCTTTAGGTTTTACTGTGAAGACGTAAGTAACATATTAAAAATGGAATAAAAATGTCAAGGTTCCTGGCCATGGACCAGCAAAATCACACTGTGAACAAAGCATGGGAACTCATGATTAAATCACAGAAATCCTTCATTTCTAGATTCCTAGCTAGTTCCTAATGGAACCAACCATTTCTAATGGTTGTATAGGGCTTTAAAAAAAAATTTTTATTATTATTTTTAATATGGTTTTAGTTTACATTTCTCTAAAGAATAAGGGTGTTAAGCATCTTCTGATGTGCTTGTTGACCATTCTTAATGTTCTTTTGTGAATTGTCTACTAAATCTTTTGTCTGTTTTTCATATTGAGTTGATTTGTCTTTTTATTATTAACCTGTAAGAATTCACAATATGTGTCTTTTGTCAGATATGCATGCAGTGAATATTTTCTCCCAGCCTGTGACTTGTTTTTTCATTTTCTCTTTTGGTGACCTGTGAGGAATGAAAGTGTTTAATTTTGAAAAAGTTCAATTTATCAAAATTGTCTTTTATATTTTGTGCTTTGTAGTTTGTTTAAGAAACTTTTGCCCACTCCAAGGTCACAAAGAATTTTGTTTGTTTTCTTCTAGAAGTTTTATGCTTTGGGGTTTTATATCTTTAAAATACTCTCACCTAGTATGCCTCTTTCATTAATATAAATATTAAGATGAGGAGTTCTCTATCATTATTTTTTAAGTTTTGCCAATTTTATTTTATTTTTCTTCAGAGATGATAATAATGATGAAAATAGACAAATGATTATGGAGAGCTTACCATGATCCAGGACTCTTCTACCTGAATTATCACATTTAGTGCTAAGAACAACTATGTCAGGTACATTCTAACAGTCCCCTTTATGTAAAACAAACTGAAATGGAAAGAGGTTATGCTTAAAGTCACTCATCTAGTAAGTTTCACATTTGGCATTTTCCCAAACAGCACAATTTCTCATCAGCAAATTCCATTTCATTGAACATATTAACTTTCAAATGTATGATTATTCTTGACCAATATTTTAATATTTTTTCCACTAATTTAATAGAAAAAGCACACCTACAACTTTTGATGGTTCACTTTAGACATTCCAATTAATATGTATATTAAAGTTTGTAAGACACATAAAAAGTGATTTCTACCTTAAGATTTTTATTTATTCTGTATATCTGTGTTTGGTTTATATTCTTACTCGTGGAGGTGCAGGATGCATTTTGAGTTTTGCTTTTGCTTTTGTTTTTCAGAAGAGAAGGGTTACTATGAGTAGTCAGGGACTTGTCATTTCATGTTGAATTGGTCCTTCTGGGATGGGTGCTATGTAAGGTGTAAGTATATCAATCTAACTAACCTATTTTAAGAAAAGTTTTCCATAAATTCCCCAAAGATATACTTAATGTGTTTAAAACAGTTCACTCGTCTCTGTCGTTCTTTGTGAGACAAATGTCACATATGTATCTGTAAACCCACACCATCAGCAGAATTATATATATGCAGTCATTACTCATTCGGTTCTTCTAATTCACTTGACAGTTGACACTGGTTACCTGTTTTTCCACTCATTTAAGTGAGTTTACATTTATTTTTCCATTATTTGTGGACATATTTCTATACATCGAAGACAAAGATGGATGGAAGGAAAGTAAATGGCTAAGATATATGTCAAACAGATCCGAAATGATTTCTATAGTGACATTTATACTCAAAAATCATTTTTAAAACTTTTCTAGTGCTTTAGGAGAAATGCTATGAATATTTGGAAAGTATTACTGAATAAAAAGTAAATAAGTTAACTGAAAAAATTTTTACTACTAATTAATTTGAATATTTGTAACAAAAATAAGTGAAATCTAAATATTGGTACATCATATTGATTAAGATTTGGCTCTGTGTCCAGTTATGTCACTTTCTACCTTAATATTTAGAGTGTCTTGGGGAAAGTCACCCAACATCTTGCTCTCAGTTGCCTATTCTGTAAAACACAGATAACAATGACATGTAACTCATTGGATTACTGTGATCTTACATATTTACCTATGAAGCACTCTGAACAGTCTCTGACACATTTAAGGGCTAATTAAATGTTAGCCGCTATTCTTATTTCAGATTTTACTCGACTTTGCGTGCCCTATGTCTTTTTTAGTTAGTACTTATGAACATCATGTAGAGATTTATATGATTATCTACAATTAGCATTTAAAACACATCATCTTATAAATCCCATTATTAAAATAAAACATTTAAAGATTTCTTATCCCCTAAAATTTCTATCTATCCATCTATCTATCACATACCATCTTTCACGATGTGTATATTTTACCACTCCCTTCTAAGCTAGTGTTTCTCAAAGTATAGTCCTCAAACCACCTGCATCAAAAGCATCTATAGTGCTTGTTAAAATAATGATTCCTTGGTCTCACTCCAGCGGTGCTCGTGAGTTAGACTTTGGAAAGTCCGAGGAATTTACATTTTTAAAACTTGCTCCATATATCTTATGCACATAAAAGTTTAAAATTCAATGTTTTGTAAAACCAGTCTATTCATTATTTTCCAAATGTTCATTTCTCCTCAATTGGTAAGTGCTCTCTCTATGGATAAATAGCTATTTCGGTAATCATGCTCAATCCTCAAAGAGTACCATAACTACATTAGATTGTATACATGCAACATCAGTTGATATTTTAAATCACATTCATCTTTCAAATTTTGAGTCACATTCTATCACTTTTCAGGTTGACTACAACTTCTTTAAATCCTATTTGAAGAACATCATCAAATCCTGCAGAAATTTTTACTACATCACGTGTTGTTTTTCTTTCTCTTTTTGTTCTAACTCACACTAAGTTAACATAAAAATGATAGAGAGCACAGCTGTGACAATCAGCCAGACAGATCTGTGTTTGAACCAAGACTGTGCTACTTCTGCAGAAGTTACTTGGCGTCTCTGAATCTCACTTTCTTCATCTTAAAATATTTGCTAATATTGTCATGTTTACTAAATTGATCATGATTAAACATGATTTACATAAACTACCTAATTCATGCTTGCACAAATTAGTCAATCAAAAGATTTAACTTCTTATCCTTTCACCTCCTTCATTGTTATTTATTTTTAAGTATCACTTGTGAGTGAGCGAATGTGTGTGTGTCCCCAGCTAGATGATTAAACTCTTCGGACTTTGATTTTGTGTCATTTTGTATCTATAACACATAACATAAAGATTCCATAAATAATTTAATTACCATCATATTCAAATATGATTTATTAGCGTGTCAGAGCTGTATTTATCATTTTTGCACAATAAAGTATCTATAGATTATTTGTTTAAATACTTATTGTCTTATTAAGCCTCTGTTCCTTACGGCAGTCACCGTCTTGCTTGTGTATCTCTAGGGCCTCCTGTAGAACCTAGTATAAAATCAGAACTTTATAAGTATGCTTGAATGAATGAATGTATGGGTTTTGCATTTCTAAAGAAGAAATTATGAAGAAATTTTAAGTTCAGTACCTTGTTTAGTCTTGGAACAGAGTAAGGTCATTTTGTTTTTTGACCTGATTACTGGTGTGTGCATGTAAAACAATGAAGATTTTTACACACTCCTTGTTCTTCAGTTTAGCTGTTGTGTCATCCACTCTTTAAATGTGGAACCTGGCATTTAGGAGCTGCTAGCTTTGTAAATGAATGAAACAATAACTAGGTTGATGGATGTTTCACAGTTCCAACATCCTGGCATTAATTTGCAGAATAGTATTTGGGATGGGTTTGGAGATAATTAGTTCAAGGTAATTTTGTCCTTGTTCAGATGTTAGAGTTTTTCAGTCCAAGGAATAAGGAGATCAATCCAAGGTCACCAATTATTTACTTTGAAGACAAAAAAAAAGAATAACATACATATGCATATTTTGGGTCATTTATTGTAACACAAATATTTTGTATAATGAAAAAGAGAAATTTAAAAATAAACAATATAATAAATTTGAGATTGTGTATACATTTCAAGAAAACACTAACAAATACTAAAAATAGCTTCTTCTCTCTGTATATAATTATGCGTAATTACCCATGATCAGAAAAATGTGGCCTACAAGAAGTAAGACTCAGAATGAATTAGCAATAATCGATTTCTTTAAATTTTGTCTAAATATTTATAATTTTGACCAGCAATGGCACTTTGATAAAATGTTGCTCAGTATGATTCACGATTGTTGGGTCCTATATTATGTGACTATGTAGAAGAACAAATTTAATTCAATAGCTAATGGTAATGACAATTGAATAGAGTGATTGAATTTTGTGCAAATTATTTATGAGTCTACTCTGAGAATAGTGGTTATGGATAATGGGTGGGAAAAAAGGAAGGAGAAAGAACTGTCATTCCTTTAATTAACATAATAATTTTCACTAGACATCTGTGTATGCACCACTTATGGTATTAAATTAAATGTCATTAAATAGTGCTTGTATAAGAATAAGTACCATCACTTTTTAATAGTAAAAGACAATAAACTATATTTGTTTAACTGATGTGGAAAAAGTTATAGTTTTAGAATTTCAACATGATTTGCAGGTCTATGATATTTAGACCTCAATTCAACAAGTGCTTATTTCATGTCTGTTCTATGCCCTGAACCATGACTGTCCCATCCTGAGGGAACTTCAAGTGAAGTTTCAAGGTTGGTCTGAAACTTCACTGGCTCAGTATCACAAGTGATTCTCAAAATGTGTATTCCCGGACCCTTCTATACAGAGATTTCCAATGTGTAGGCACAGAATACTTCCAAGGAATTTCTAACATGATATCCTGGAGTTCTTGCATATACTGAAATTTGAGAATCACTGGACTGGAAAGTAAAATAGATTTGACGTTTTTGTATTATTTCCTGCTTAATTATTGCATAATTGACGATAAACACTCTCTCCTCTGCTTTCTGGTCTCTGACTTGTGAAAAATTTTCTGTTCTCTGAAGTCTGCCTTCTAGTCTCTGAAACATAAACCAATTTTAAATATCATACCTTACCCCAGGCAACCAAGTTTATCCTATTATTAGTTGAGCATGTATTTCCTAAATTATTTACAAGCTACTGAAAGAGATAATTTTCCTGCAGGATACAGAGACAATTTTCTTTCTCGCTTTTTGTATTGAAGGATGAGAAACTTTATGAAACTTGTTTCTTATTATGGGTATTATCCAATTTTGTTTCTACTGATTTTGAAAAAAAATACTATAAAAGAGAAAACCTCAACCAAACTTAGTTCTTTAAAGCTTTTGAATCTGCTAAAAAGCGATATTGCTATGTATCTCTGTATAGTTTCCATAAGAAAAATTGGAGGAAACAGTTAACAGCTACATCATAGGCTTAATTCTTAGTCTATTTCTGGCAACATGCAATGACGAGAATAAAAATTATGCCTAAAAGTATTTGGAATGTCTTTAAAACAAATAATTTTTAGATTTGCTCAGTTAATATATTTGTATTGTTTTTGAAGATTTTTAAAAGGAAACAACTTATTATCTGTAACATAATTACCAACCAAGCAATGAAATCAACGAATGTATACATATCCATTGTATGTATCACTTGCCAGTCTCTCCAAAGTATTGTGCTAAGAACAATAGATAATACTAATCCTCTGAACAATGGCAGATACCAAATTAGGATGAGAATTGGTCTCTGCTCCTTGGAGTTTATAGTTAGATACGAACATCAGATACGTATAAATCAAGATACAACTTTGGGTCTTTTTTTGTGGATTAAGAGGGATTCAGTATGTGGAAGGACCCTCTGATTTTAAAGAGTAGGGATGAAGAAGAGTCCAAGTGATAGATGAAGGCACAAACAGTGGATGGGGGTGTTCACATTCAAGAAGATGTGCTGAGATCTGGACACGGCCTCAGAATCACAGCAGTGGAAGATCAAGGAGGCTATGGAACAAACGCCTTCCTTTTACAGAAGTGGAAGTACAATTTGAGTAAACTGTCCACTGACACAGTGAGCTAAATTACTGTGGTTCTCAAAGGGCAGCTTGGATAAAGTATACTATGTTAAAAATATACATGACAATGAAAGCTATCATATTTTCACCTGAATATATCAGAAGATAAAATATATAAACTTACTTAACATTGGTTCACATACTCACCTAATTTCAACCAAAACTGAAATATGTAAACTTTAACATCTATATGCACAAACACATAGTCATTCTTTTCTTATTACAAAATGTGTTTATAACAGACAGCTAAAGAACTGTACCCTCTTGTGGTGTTTCTTTTCTTATTACAAAATGTGTTTATAACAGACAGCTAAAGAACTGTACCCTCTTGTGGTGTTTCTATTTTAGGGAAAATAAAAAATTCTGAGGATAATGAAAACAGTTTTGCTCCAAAGTCACTTTTAGGATTCAGAAACTATAGTAAATGATTTCCCAGATGTATATGAAAAATCTTCCAGGATTTGTAAAATAATTTAGCCACTGAATTAGGTTAAAAGACATCAAACATAAGAAAAATAGTATATATTATTAAAGATGCTAATATTTATCATAAAAAGGGACAATTGGCTACATTAAACTAGTTTAATTCCTCCCAGGCCTAGTTGTGGATCTGGATCTCGATGTATGTAATACTCGTTTTAATAACATTTTTCCATGATTTGATTTTGAATGCTACAGCCAAATTGATCCAGTATAGATATATATATTTTAAAAAAAGGGAAAACATAAAAATATGCTTCGTATGCAAATTATCCCTTTTTTTGGTTAGTTTATAATTCTGCTTATGGGTAAACATTTTGTTTGATCTTAATTTGTATATTTTATTTCTTTTTTTAGTGAGTGTTTTAAAAGGCTTATTTAGTTTACTATAAAGTTTTGGGCTTTTAGTAAAAATGGCAATCTGTTATATAAATTAATAAAAACATTTTTTAGGCACAAAAATTTTTATGCTTTCTCATTACAGTGTTTTAAAGATTTAGAACAGCCTATTGTCTAAAGAAGTTTGACGATCTTGTCCGTTATGTGGCTTGCCTCACTCACCACTTTTATGCATGACTAAAGGAAACATTCATTTCATAAGGTCGAAACTGTCAAAATTTCAGTTTAGATTATACTTCTTTAGAGTGCACCGTTAGCTATTCTGAATTTTAAAAATTAGTTCTGCTATGTAACTTTTCAGGATAGGCTGTTGGAACAAAACATTTTTATTTGTCATTTAAAAATATATTAAACATTTTTAATTTCTTACAAAAATATTTCCGAACATCACTGAAGATTTTCTTGATAATTCATCTGATTAGAAACTGACCTAGGAACACCCAGATTTGTTCTAGATCATGAGGTTGTAAAATGATTTGCTTTCTGAAACTTTTTGTTTTATTGAAAGTGAATTTTTCTTTCTTTTTATCGTTAGTAGACTAGCTCCTGAATTTTAATTTAAGCTGTCTAATTTTTAGCAGACTAGGAAGCCAGATGATAAGAACAAAAATAGTTTATTAAAATGTGTGAAGTGAAAGAATGAATAAGGTTGAGGGAGACTCTAAAGATATTGTTTCTGTTAGAAAAATCTGGCTACATTATGCATAGGCTATTTTGCCAGAAATCTAAGATTCTAAACAGATATTAATGTGTGTGCGTGGGTGTGTACTAAGCAAATTTTTCTGTTCATTCAATTTAATGATTAATGAAGAGGAGCTCACAAAATGGGTATTTCAGATGAAGTTAACTGCTTCCTCTTATAATTAAAAAAAAGGTTTCAGGGTGTCTTAATTGGGATATCTGCAGACGCCAACTCTGAAACAAAAATCTGACGGGCAATTACTTTGTCAGTGGTCTCAAGAATGACCAGCCTGGGTGAAGAGATGTCAAGAGTGGAGAAGAGAGCTTCCAAGTGCATCAATGAGCAGCTCACTACTATGGACAAATGGGTCATTGGCCCACTGGGGGTGTGTGGAACACTGTGAGAACATACCTTAGACTTGCCCACCTGAGGGGTGAGATATGGAGTAATTTACTTACCAATACCCTCCAGTCATACTCTGATGACTGTAGTTGGGGGAGCGGGGATGGGGTGGGGAAATTTAATTCCCCAGCACTTCCAGCCTCCTCACACAACCCTGCTAGTGACAGTTATCGGGCAGTCACAATTGCTTGAAACAAAAAGCTGTCCACCTGTATGAGAACAGTGATGGCTGAGTACATACAGGATTACCACTGACTAGGTCTCCTGCAGATGATAAAGACAGAAAATGCGACTTTTAGAGTGAGTTAATAATAGAAAGACTAGGCTAGTCTGGGATATACAATGTTGAGTCATGTATACTTGACCTATTGTAAAGGTGCACTAAATCTTTCCTTACACTTTTTCTAAATATTAGACCGCTATTTTTTGGCTCTGCTAAGGAAATCAAGGGACACCAAGAAGTAAGCCGGGGAATTATTGTGCTGCTCAAAGCGAAATAAAAAACATCATTGATGTTTCTAGACCCCAACAAAGAGCCAAGATCAAGTACATATGACGTTGTAAGTGTATAGAACTTCTAAAAAAATTGAATGATACTCTTCTCACCTTCTGTTTTCTATTACTGGAGTGGAAACACACTCTTAGAATTTAGGTTCTTTAGGTTTCTTTCAGTAGCTTCTGTCTTAGAAAGAGTGGCTTAGGTTGTTTTCAAGGTAAAGCTAGGGTGGCGTATTTGTATAATGAACTTTCAAATGACGTAAACGTAATGATATGGATGTACGGGAAAAATGTTTGCATTATTTAAAGTGACAAATGTAAATTTAGTGGATAAGCAATCTGTCACCTGCTTGGGACATTCTCTCACAGGTGTGGGAATCAAACCTGAGCATGACTTACTGAAAGTCATTTTGAAGCACCTGTTCCAGACAAAGGATAAATTACTTTTATTCTTAGCTCATGTGAATATTATTTGAAATGTGTGGGTCATTTGCCACAGATTTGGCATCATTAAGAAGACTTATCAGGTCCATAGACGTGTGCTCACTAAGACTGAGCTGGGTGCAAAGACAGGGCTTGCCGAATTAGATAATGAAGGACAAAAATTCCCTTCGGGAGCTTAATATTCTGGCCAGTAATATTGGATTTTCCACCTTATTCTGAGAAATGTAGATTATGATAGAGCTAGGGCTTCTATATCCATTAAGTGTAGGTTTTAGTAAAAATTTAAGTTTTTAAATAAGAGTAAAACAAGGACTTTTAATAAATAAATAAATGAACAAAGATCTCATGAGCTGTTTTTTCAAGGGCAGTGTTAGCAGAATTATTTTTGCTTGCAAAGGTCCATTTTAAGTTGTTCCTCTGTGATTAGTGCACAGAGTTTAATATGTCAAAATATATTTTCCTTTTTTATATGACATAAAAGGTCTGTGGTTTCTCAAATGACTTTTCATAGAGGCATAGATTTTTAATTGATATATATTATGGTAATGATAATAAACACAATTTAATAATCCTCTGGAGAGAAAGTCATGGAACTTCCGAACACATTCTTTAATGGAATTCAGAGCTGTAGGAATCTAGTTCAGGAAGGAGATGTTTTCCAACTGTGGCTTAAAAATAAGAATCGCATTTCACAGTTGTTAACAATGTAACCCTTTTCTGAAAATTTGGTGAAGTAGTCGGTTGTTATCTAATTTGTACACTAAAATAAACAGACATAAACAAACAACACACCCTTTCACATACATATATACTCTCCCAGGCTCTACCTCAAATGTAAAAAACCATAAATGAAACTTTCATGGCTGTCCTTTGACCTAAAATATTGATGGAAAAGTCTTGGAAAGGTACTTCATAAAATGTATCATTACCCACTAGTTGATGTACTTCAGTGGTGAAAACAACCATAATTATCCTGCTACTAGAAAATCTTATCTTTTGTAAGGCTGTATCAACTTTAAAAATTTCATGGTGGGTGTACGGGAACAGGAAACAAATGATAAACAAATCTAAGCTATTTCAACACTAAAATAAAGATACAATGGCAATATAAAACTAAATATTAGAGAAAAAAGTTATCTTTTATTGACATATTTCAAAATATTTTAAAATTGTTTAACAAAACTGAATGATTACAACTGAACAGAGGAGTCTTTTTTCTATACGTTACAAAATGTTTGAAAACTGTACTAAGTCAACAAAACTAAATTAGTATTTGAACATTAAAACTGACGATGATTTCTAATATGATGTGTTCATCTAAGATTTCTCTTCTGAGTTCTGAGCTGTCATACCTAGTGAATGACATTAGTACGGAGACTAGTGGCTTTCCTCTTCTTTCATCAGAGTAGTCAAGTCTAGTCAATCTCACCCCTAATTATCTCATATTTTGGGTTCTTCATCATCTCTTAGCTAGATTACTAATATTGCCTCTAAGGGAGTCTCCCCAGTTCTGATTGATTCCGTTTTCTACACTAAATGTCAGAGTGATATTTCTGGAGTAAAATTCTGACAGACTGCTCCCCTTAAATGAATGATGCATAGATCATCTGATGGCTTCTCCCCTCTATAATCCTCTCTCTTACAATGAGTCCTATATCTTACATTCTACATCCAAAAGATACTGAACCATTATGCCCTCTCTAGTCTCCAATGCTTTGAAGATGCTGTTCTCTCAGCTTGGATTATTGATCTCGTCATCTTTACTTGATTATTTTTGTTCTCTTCTTCAAGATGAGATGGATGAGAGGATGCCTGGACTGAATTATATATCTCCCAAAATGTGGATTATGTAACCCTGTCATACCTTTTACTCTTAAATTCTGTAATACAAAAATAAATGTGGAAAATTTAAGAAATATATTTTTATGTATTAAACTACGTATATTTTTTATTATTGGCAATGCCAAGAGTTCCCAACATAAAACTGTTTGTTGAGAGTTATCATGAATCTTTATCAATTATTAATCTTTAATCTGTACTAAGACTGTTTTGCACACAGTACCATAATCTATGAGTGTTTTGTCTACCACAATGGAAGTATTTATTTCGATTTCAGAATATGTGAAACAGTATAACTACTTAAAGGAATGGGTGAATTTCTAATGAAAAAAATCTAATTAGTTTTGTGTTGTCAGGTCGGTTCTGTGCCAGTTATTTAAACTAATATATGAATTTAATGCTAGTTGAGATATGCTAATTGAGTATGAACCATGAGTCATCTACTTCATTCCAAAACCCATTAAAACTTTCAAGGCAAAAATTGTTTCATCAGTCTTACAGTTCAGGAAATTGACACTCATGAAGTATGATTAACTTACTAAATGCCATAAAGTAAGTTTTGAAGACAGTTTGCCCCCCAAAGTTCTTCTGAATTCCAAACCATTTTACCATTCTGCCTCCATGTGATCAATCTAATCTGTTATCAATCTAGACTCTTCTCAAAAAGTAAACATTATGTTATTAAACCAAGCTAATTTATTTGTGTCTCAAAAATATAAACAGAACCTTCCATCTCCAACAAAACTTTATTACCCTTCTCATCAATATTATACATCAAAATGAAAAAGTGGCTAGAGAGAGAGTTCTTTATTTCCAGTTTATGATTCCAAAGAGCTACTCTCTCCAGGGATGTAACCTCACAATTTTCTAACTGATAAAACAACCACATCAATAGACAGCTTCAGAAATAATACCCATAAGGGATTAATAAACGGAAATGTTTCTCTCCATACACTTTCTAATCTTCACAGGTATGAAGAGCAATTGTGACACGACAGAGGCTATACTTGGTGATGACAGAATCATTAAGCATAGACGCACAGCAAAACCTTCATAAACTAAGAAAAATTGCAGCTGATCTAGATGAAAATGATGTTCAGAAAAAATGTCTTAGTAAGTGACAACTAAACAAACAGTTATAACTAAACTAATTGTACTCTTAGTTCAAATACATTTTCTTTCTACAATAGGAAGCATCAATTTTTACAAGTAAGTAGGAAAATGCTTTATTAATTTCTTATTATCAAAAAAGCAACTATAACTTTCCAAAGGAAAAAAAACCTGTGTTTTCTAAGTATTTGATAATGTAGAAGAAGCTATAGAAATGTTTATGCTTAAAGACATTTCCAACCGTTATTTAAGACATTTAAAATGGGACTTGGCATTTCATTTTGTCCTGATTGCAGCCTCTCCTGTCTTTCTAGAGGGAATCCAATTTGTCTTGTAGCTTTTCTCCTCTTTCTTCTTTTTATTTTGTCTTTCATTTGTTTTTGCTTTATAATCTAACAGAATCAAGTACTTTTTTTAAAATTTAGCATGTACTCATAATTTAATTATTTACTGGAGTTGGTCATATTATACCTACTTTCCATATATTCATTCTAATAGGCTTTTATTATAGTCTATATTCTCTTTACTCAGAGATCAAATTTTTCTCATTATGTTAGAAAAAATGATATATTTTCATCTGACAAATTTGGATTTTTTTCTTTCATCTTTCTTATTGTCATTCTTTCCCAGTATAATATGATGCTTTTGTAAAATAAATTATTAAAATGAATTAAAGCACAGCATGGAGAAACGAATAACAATGCAATTGCACAAAGAGAAAAAGATTGTTTGGGGGAAAATAAGGTCATTTATACAATTTAGTTCTGTTTCTATATTCTGAAGGATTACAAGCATTACATTTACAGCTGTAGAGGGAAGAAAGAATAGTGGTATATCTGAAAAGCAGGCAGGAAAATGTAACAAATAATGCCTTTGATCTAAATGGCAGAAATAAATTTGCCAGGGGCATGATAATATTAGGCATGTTTAAACTGACCTATACCACTTGAAATATAGGTTCAATAGTTTTCAGTTTGATGAGGCCATTCAACGTAAAGCATAAATGAAATTAAGTAATGTACATAATATCTATAATAGAAATTGCTACATTAACTCTTGCAGATATGGGTTAATATTTTATTTGCATACGTCCTCAAGTCTATCCTGTTCTTTGCTTGAATTTATCTCAAGTCTGCAGACATGGCTTGCAGCTGGAAATGGACGTGAACAATTAAATTTTCAGTCGGAAATGCAGTGAAATATTCCACTCCAGCTGCATTTGCTAAGCCCTTTGGTAGCTGTACTGATAAGGCAAAAAGAGGTTTGAGAATGAGAAATCTAAAGTGGAGATGCAAATCTGATGCTCAGTCGCTGTATTGTTATCTTAGAATATGCTGATCCTCACTGGCCTCAAACTGGCTTTACCAAGAGAACTAAAAAGAAAAGAGAAAGGTTATTGTTCTTCCTTTCTAAACTATACTACATCCATTTTTTATTACAGTGAAAAATAATTTCATTAATGTATACTTAAAGCAGTTTTGTGTCATAACTGTTAAACACATAGATTTTAAAAATGCCCCCCATTGTACTTCTAGTTGGTGCTCTTTACACACACACACACACACACACACACAGAGTCACATATATATGTGATGCATTTATGCCTAAAGGATGTCAAATTATCTTTAATCAATCTTGTCACATAAATTGCTTGAATAAAAATGTCTAGTTCTATTTTTAAACAAAGCACAGATGTTTTTAATATTTCTGTCATATTTAAAACAATTGATTGTTTTTCATTTACACAGTCTAAGAATATTTGTCCCTTAACTAATATGTATCAAAATTTTAAATATAAAAACACTCAAAATAATAGTGTAGATATTTTTGTGCCAGTTTAATTATCTGCATTCCAATAGAAATTTGTTTTCAAGGAGCTGTGCACATTTGCTTTAATATGAGTAGACAGATTTGTCCTCAGTGAATTTTAATATAGCAATAATTTCACTGGGTACAATGCTGGTATTTCTGTGATTAAGAGGGACAATTAGAAAAACTGAAATATCAGGATAATTATTTTTAAAATTTGAACTTTCTGATTTCAAAAGGTCCAGCAAGAAACTTAAGCAATTTTATCATTGGATTCAGAGATTTTTCTCTACTTGGGTTTAGCTCCGCCTTTCAGTGATACAAATACATAACGCACGTAAGAAAATTAAAGACAAAACGGGTCAAAGTCAGTTACTTATTTCCAATATTTCTTATGAAAAACTCATATAATATGCCCTAATTCTAACCCTCTTTGTTGAATAGGGCAAGCACAAATTTATTGCTTTTATTTACAAATTGACATGAAACATTTTCAAAATTATGGACAAAATATTTCCAAATCAATAGATACTTCTTTCATAACTTTAATATTTTTTAAAGTCTCTACTCTGTTTTTCAAAACTAAATTTGAGTTTCGTCTTTCATGGATCTTTGGCAATTGTCCTTTTGGAAAGCTGTAATTTAAGTGTAAAATGACTAATTAATCAAACGCAATGTAACTACATAATGCTA
This sequence comes from Equus caballus, assembly GCF_041296265.1. NCBI lineage: Eukaryota > Metazoa > Chordata > Mammalia > Perissodactyla > Equidae > Equus > Equus caballus. The sequence continues at coordinate 102,638,477 of NC_091685.1, read as the reverse complement.
CACAACATGTAAGTTTATACCTAATACTGAAAGATAAAAATAAAATACTGAATTCAGCAAATAAAACATTTATTTTGTTCTTTGTACTTATACTCTAAATTACAAACAAAATTATGTTTTGTTTTCTTGAGATGGAATACTTATATGACTACTTCTGAAATTACAAGGTTTATATTTTCGCTTATGTTTCCGTGTTTGTCATTACCTTTAAACATTCTTCACTCTTTGAAAGATAGAAAATAAAATGTTCTTTTCATGGAAAAACTGCTGTTTTAGCATTCTTAACTTTAAATTTTCCTGGTTAGTATAGAATTGCGAGTAGTTTCAGCTTTCAAAACAGTTCACAATTGCTCTAAATACTTGTTACTATGGGGAATCACAATTTCTGAGAAAATTTCCATCACTTTATCACGTCGTTCTGTAGATGAGAGGAAAAAACAAAAAAAGGGCAGATCACTAAATATTAAGACAATCGAAAGTCAGAGGATATAGAAGAACACAAAAATTAACAGTTTATTAGGAAACATTTTATACAGCATTTAATGAAACATGCTGGTATATTTAAATATGAAACATAGAACTTATACTCAGAAATATTGGACAAATAGCCAAATTTTATTGTAATTCTGTTATTTAATTTAATCCTCTCACAACCCAGTATCACAGTGGCATTTTTTAATGTAATTTCTTTTCAGATATAATTATTATAGTGAATATGTAGGTTAAAATACAGCATGGCAAGAAATAAAATTTGGTGCCTCAAAGCAATCATACAAAAAGAACCCATAGAATCAGTATATGATAATTACAAATTCAAACACAGAAAACATTTATAATAATATTCATCTGTGTATATGTATGGTTTTCATCTGAAGCTACTTTTCTTTTATTATCCAAAGTTCAGTTCAAAGTTTACTTCATAATATACTTGCTCTAAAATGGATTTAAATAATCTCTTCCTGTAGTTTCCTCATAACATTTATTCTTCCTAATATGGACGTTGAAATCCAATATATCTGCACTCTTCTCTGAGTTTTTCTTACATGCATTCTTTCTGAATTCACACATTGTAAGCATCTTGGAAGCCCTGGGAGATACTTGGACAAATCTTTAAGAAATATCCTTTAATTTAATAACAACTCTTTCATACAAGATAATATAATTGACTGGAAGATTGTCATACTCTACAGATGGGAGGAAAATTAAATGGAGAATATGGTGTGTGGCTTTAATTTTAGAATAGCTTTAGATAATGAACAACAACAAAAAAGTCATAGAAATTATATAGACCAGACCAAATAAACAAAACAACAACAAAAACAACAGCACAAAGCATTATATGTCAAGTTTACAGATACTAGTATCCTAATGCAGTTATTACCACTAGTTTACAAAAGAGGAAAGTGAAGGTCAGAGCTTTAGAATTATTAACGAAACACACCTACAAAAGGCTCAGCTAGAAAATTAGGTCAGTCAGCATCAAAGCCTGTGCCCTCCCTACTCTACTACCAGCGTTCCCTTCCATCCAGTCAGTTCCGACTCCTAGCAACTCTGTGTACAACAGAGTGGAACCCAGCTTGGGCTTTTTGTGCCGTCCTTTCACCTTCCAGCCCTGTATCAGACAGTGCCCTGCTGCAACTCATACAGTTTTCATGGCCAGTTTTTTTCAGAAGTGGATGGCCGGGTCCTTCTTCCTAGTCTGTCTCAGTCTGGAAGCTCTGCTGAAACCTGTCCACCTGGGGTGACACTGCTGGTCTTTGAAATACCAGTGGCATAGCTTTCAGCATCACAGCAACATGCAGCCACCACAGTATGACAATCAACAGGCAGGTGGTGTGGTTCTTTGACCAGGAAACCAACCTGGGTCACGGTGGTGACAGCATCAATTCTTAGCCACTAGACCACCAGGGCTGCCCATTTCATCTGTGGACTATCATAACTACCAGTGTTTGTGATATAGTATACATTCAATAAATATTTGCTGAAGCAAACGCATTTCAGAGAAATATTTTCAGGATAAATTAAATACCTATCACAAGTATGTAATGATTTTAGGGGGACTACAAATTATTTGTATTTAACATAATTAAAATATGATTATACTTTATCAGAAAAATATCAATCAAGTCTAAAGAATGCAAAGACCATACTACTTAGTTAAGGTAATTTCATGCCTAAATACTCAAGAAAAACCAACTTTGATATTAGAATAGAATAAATTCTAACAGATGTTTGAATTTTCAGATATGGTCACTATACTGCTAGAATAATAACACATTTATTGGAGGGCTTTTGTTTCTTTTATTTTTGCTGAGGAAGATTAGCCCTGAGCTAACATCTGTTCCAATCTTCCTCAACTTTATTTGTCAGTCACTGCTACAGCATGGCCGACCAGTGGTGTAGGTCTGTGCCCAGGATCTGAACCCACGAACCCGGGCCACCAAAGTAGAGCATATTGAACTCAACCACTACACCACTGGACCGGCCCCTATTGGAGACTTTTATAACACACATCAAAGAAAAAAAATCTCTGAACTCAAAAGTTAATCTATGCTTGGAATTATAAAGTATTTCCAGAAATAGCTGTTAATGACTCCCAGTCAATATGCTGTTGCATTTTCATTCTACACACTTCTGATCATTATTTAACACTATCTTTAAGATTTGTATTTTGTGGGGAGGAAAAAAAGGAACAATGCTTCAATTCAGTTTAATATTGAAATAATGATTAGTACTGGTATGCTGTGTGAACAAGGTCTATTATCTGCTTGATTTTTAATTACCTTTTTTAAATATATATGTCCTGGGATTTTACTTTCCTTCATGACACCTGCTAGACCTCGAACTTTTAATTTCAGACTATTAATTACTATGATATCCCCAGGTCATTTTCTACCCTCTGTTTCTGCAAGATTAATATCATTCTAAACATTTACTTTAGGCCTCTTTTTCTGTCTCCCCAGATGACTAACTTAACTTTACTCACACTGAATCTTTTTGTTGCTGCCATAACAGATTTCTCTTTCTCTTCTTTTTAACAATATCCTTCTTAGTGCTAACAATGTTTCCCACTTTATCACTAAATTTTATTGTCAGGAAGATTCTGTGCAAGAAATTCAATTGTCTGTAAATCTGAGCACCAGTAAAGCTGCTAAAATCATTGTGAGTCTTATTTAATTGTCTGGCACATAAATCAGGTAGATTTTATTTGATTTCAGTGGGGTGCTCTTCTAGGCCTTAGCACTCTAACACATACTGGTATTAACTAACCACACATTCAAGTGCATATTATTGCTTCAAAGAGGAATAATTCATCCAATAAGCACAGCCTATCTCTCTAAATGGCAATCACCAAGAAACATGACCTGAGTAATATCATCCTGGGTCAGTGATATAAAAGGGAACTGGAAATTCAAAGCTTTTCAATGTTGTCATGACATCATTCTATGGCTGCAGAATAGTCCTTAAATGCTAAGCATGTCAGATTCTTGTATAGTATCCTAGGCTATTACTCTTTGCATGAAAAGTAATATTTTTGTAGCATTATGATCATTTACTATTGTTCGTATGGGTTTCTACACATGTCAGTTTCATTGTGTTTTTAAATCTACCAACAACCACGTGTAGTAAATATTCTTACCACCATTTTTATTTTAAGGTTCTAAAGCCTGAGATTCAGAATCAAAAGCCACTTTTCCATAGTAGAAGAGTTGGTGCAGGCCAGAACCAAGATTTCAACATATATGTATATATATGTATATACACACACATGCAAATATATATATAATATACATGTATACGTATATATAAACATACATATATATATATGTAAATCTGTGTTCAGATCTTGATTTTGACTTGTACCAACTCCAATTCTTCAAAAAGAATATATATATATAATTCTAAGATATTTATGTGTGTGTGTATATATCTATGGATATGTATGTATACATTGTACACATTTTATTCAATGCATATTATATGTATCCATTGTATAATGTATTATACATATATATATATATACATATATATACACACACACCTATATAATGTGCTGGTATACCTGTGTGTATATATCTACATAATACACACACATACATATATACACACACACATACACATATTCAAAAACGTTTACTTATAATTTACTAAGGAAAAATGCTAATATAAGTATAAACAATAAGGTTTTTAATAAAAATGTCATCAGAGGGAAAGATAGTAAGGCAATTTGACAAATTTAAAGTGATTTCAATAGGAAAAAATATTTAATATTGGAACTCAGATGCCTGTCACCTTCCCCTCTTTGCTTGCCTTTGCTTGTTGTTGATTGTCTTAGAATCTTTTGAGAGGGACATTTTCCAGGACTGTGAAGGTCCCTTTGTAGCCAGAGCCCTTGATGTCGTAGGAAGCATGCTCTTCAGGTAGGTAAATTTTACCCACGCTAACCACATTTGGTGCTCTGAGGCGTGAGAATCACACCATTCTACTCTAAATTGCAGTCATACCCGAGAAGCCAAAGAATAGAACTGAGTTAGTCATTTATCTATGTTTTCTTTTTAAAGAATTGCTTATAACGGCAATTTATTTCTACTTACATATGCATGTACATGCTAATTTTGAAAAACCAAGGTTCACATAGAGAAGATATACCTTAAAGAAGGTTGGAATTGCCTAAACCAGGCTAGAATGTCAATGTTACAGTAAGGTCCTAGTTAATAAACAAACTAAAGGAAATAAATTAAAGTAACATTTTTATATGAAGTGTAAGTCAGGATTGAGGTGAAGTAAGTAGGGAAGTGGATTTCCATAAAGTATAAAAAACAAATATTAAAGGAAAGATACACAGGAAGATATAAATGTAGATATAGAGAGATATGTAGTCACAATCCATAATTTCAAAATAAACAGTTTAGAAAACCACCATGAACCATCACAACCACAAGAGCTTAAGATATTAGATCTATAAAATACTGCATGTAAAACAATGATATCAGTAACATGTAAAGATAAAAAAAGAGGAAATTACAAACATGAACAAGAAACAAGAAATTATCAAAATTGTTTGGAAAAATATGAACAAGGATTATGTACAATTTTAAACAAATACAATCATTTGATTTAAAAATTCAATGACTGGATGAAATAAATGAAGGGTCATTCATCACCTGGATGATATTGCTAAAAATCTCATCCATAAGACAGCATAGAAAGAAAAATAGATAAAATAAAGAACTTATGAAAGACTAATATGATCTGCTTTCACTACTTCCATTGAACAATTACTGAAGAGACTAGAAGATACAGAAATAAAGAAAACAGATGATTTAGGAAATTAAAAAATGATTAAAATTCAAGAAAAAATATTCTTGGCCACTGATGATATGGTGCCTACTCATGGAATGCAAGATAACTTCCTGTCAAGTCATAAGAATATATATGTGAATATAGCAACAGGAGACAAAAATGAAAAATTCAATTGTATTTCTGTATACCTATAGCAAGGAGTTTTAACATATTTAATATATTCCAGATAGATAAATAGATAGGTAGATAGATCTTTACACACACACATATATAACCATGCAGACTAAGCACACATATATACAACAAAATAAAGGTCATTTAAAATAGTAACCGCAAACATAAGATACTGAGGAAAAAATAGAACATACATGTAAATAAGCTTTTCTTATTGTGAATTTTATAAAACTTTATTAATTATATAAGAGGAAATATAAAAATTGAAATATACTTCATGTTCTTTTAATAGGAGGCCTTAATAGAAAGATGCTGATTATCCTCAGATTTATTTTTACATTCAATGTAATTCACATGGGATCATAACAAGAGCTTTAGGGCCGTCCAGTGGAAGAACGAGAGGCAAAGCACAGCAATGATAGTTTAAAGAAGAGCATCCAGGTGGAGTTCTTTGCCCAGATGGATGTTGAGACTCAGAGTTCTGCAGTACGTCGCTTGTGCAGCCTTCTGCACTGGTCCACCGCCCTCCATGACCTCTTCTCTGGTCCTCATCATATCAGTAAATAACACTTCTGTTCACTCACTTGCTCCTGACAGAAACTGGTGCACATTTAGTGACATTGTCACTAAAATATCACACTCAAACCACCTAAACATCCTCAGTTATGCTTTAATGATACAAGAGGTGTGTGCTTCCATGATAGATAGGAAGTTGTGGACCACGTCCCACCTATAACCAATTGAATACTTTGGATGATATCTTAAAACTGATACCAAAGCAGCATTGTAGGAACAAGATGCAGGATGGGTTTTCCCAAAGCTGCAGCTGATAAACTGATAGACAGAAGAGATCTTTCAAGAAACTCATCAGTCTGGGCAGGAAAAGTTAAACTTTAGGGGAGACTATAAAGAAAGGCCACCTTGCATCGTGGCTAGAAAGTTTCGAGAAACTCGAAAAGTCCAAAGAATGATAACCGCAAAGAAATTTTTACATATAATAATCTTGCTGCTGAAAACAAAAGTCAAAAATAAAACTCTGAAAGAGCTAAAGAAAAGATACATTACTTTCAAAGGGACGTTTATAAGACTGATATCAGGAACTCCACAACAGAAGACACCCAGGTGATATTTTCAAAGTGCTGTATGAAAACTAATCCTATCTTTGAATTCAACTAAATAACTAAAGGAATAGCAAAATAAATGAAAAGATGAAAAGCTAAACTGGAACTAAAAGATTTAGGTTCAGCTTTCAACTACCTCACCTTTCATTCCTGAGAGCTGGGACTTCGGCCATATGGTGAAACAACAGGTATAAAACTGCAGAAGCTGGAGTCGGAGGTGGGCCCTGATCATGCACTTGCCACACGCAATGCTGTTACCCAGCCTGAGAGCAGCAAGGGCCTCCACAGTTTGCGAGGTTAAAGAAGATAACTAGAGATAAGAAGGGGGCAATATTACTTTTTGTTAAATTAATTTACATCCTTTTTTCACCAAGAATGAAAAATAGCATCTTCTCTTTCCCAATCCAAATATACTCTACTTCTTAGTCGTGGGTCTTTCTCTGGTAAGAAGCTGAACAGTGAAATATCAGTGTTTTAGTATTTCCTCAGAAGACATCATGAAGGCTGACACCCAGAACATTCTGGAAGGTGGAGATTTATTGAAGACAAAGATTTGAGAGATTAAAGAAGGCAGAAGCAGCCCATCATGGGAGAGGCTGTTAGAATTGCAAAGACTGAGTCACAAAGGGGTACAAATTTTCCATGAGTGGTGAAGACCTGTTCATTGTCCCCAAGCAACACTTGGAAAATGTATGTACCTATGAGGGAAATGTGACACGGGATACCTGATTTGGAGCCTTCCTAGAGTTTGGCTTAGAAGTAGGGTAAATGTCTATTAAATACAGTGTATGAGTTTGACTGCAAATATTTCAGTGGCGAATATAACCTGACCTAAGGTTTCTGTAAGATCTTAGAATCAAAGACAAGTCTTAATGATAGTGGCCTTGTGGCTACTTTTCATATTTGGCTAACAGCATTTAAATGATGTTTCCTATTTGGGGATGCCAGTGTGTTAGAACATAGGACTCTGCATTAGACAATGAGTTAGACAATAAAAGCCAAGCTGACATGTTTCCTTTTCCTCATTCTTATTAGCAAGAATATGGGCATGTATCCAAGATCAGCCAATCAGATACTCCAGCCTGGGATTTAGAGTCTTAATGCTAGTACATGTTAGACTTTCTGTCTGGATCAGTAGTGACATCAGCTTGAAGTCAAGAACCCGGTGGTGATCTAGCGCCTAGCTACGCGGGTGTCAGTCATGGGTGTCCAGGGCAGATGTGGCAGCAGTGCAGTCCTGCCCAGATCATCTGTGTGCAATGGCTTGGGCTGTGATTCCTATTGCCTAACCTCCTGGCTTTACCATATGCCGGTTCCCTAGTCCTTCCAATAATTCTATGGGCCCCAGTTAAATTCCAATGGTAAGTATTGAGGTCAAAGGAGGACTCTAGACTGTAAGTGACTTGCAAATAATTGTAGAAAGCAGTTTGAATGAGTTTGTTTAGAGAGCAAGGTAAAGGAAGAAGACCTAAAACTGGCTCTTAAGGAACTCCAACAGCATGATGGAAGGAAAGAAGAGGGTGCTTGAAAGCAGCTGCATCCAGTTTTAAATGTGGCTACACATTTCATCTGGTATGCTCTCATATAGAAAGGAAATGACTAAAGAAAACGTTGATTTTTTTTTCAAGGGAACATACAGAAAACCACATGAGAACATAGCAACACATTATTACCTTAATTTCATTACTAGAGGTTAAATCATGTCACTGAGAACACAGCAAGGTAACTTAAAAATTTAATAACCACTCTCTTATAATTCAGATAATCATCCTGTATGTTAAAAAGTTAGTTAATATTGTTATTAAAATGGATTGGTCTCATTATCTCTGACCTATTTTATACTTATATTTTAAAACCAACTTAATATTGCCTAGTTTTTCATTGCTTATCTAGACAAAGATTGTTTTTTGGTATGTGGAAAATATAGATAAAGTTAGAAGAGCATTTATAAAGGCATCAGATTATTGTTCAAATTATGATGTGAGTGTTATTTTTAATTAAAAATAAAATGTACTAATAGCTATTTTTCTGTTAAATATCTTCCAAGTAATGTGTGTTTGTGTGAATGTGTGTCTGTGTATAACCTTACTTATACCAAACTATCAAAGAAATAAAGAGATGCATTTATGTTCATGCTTCTTGCTGAGTTGGTAAATGATACACCCGACTACTCATTTTCAAGGAAAAGTAATTAGAAAAATCTAGGTAAAATATATATCTAATAGACAATCAGGAATTAATTTAACATAAAATGTATGTATGAATGACATCATGTCAGACTTGTCTTTGATAAAATTTTTTTTTGCTTTGCTGAAATGTGTGAGTAAACTAAAAATGATTATCTTTGTAAAATTAACCCACTGGATGTCCATCAATGTGACAAGTTTTCAATAAAATTCCTGTGGAGAGAAGGAAAAGGAGAGAAGTCCATATACCATAAACTCTAAGTATTTTAAAATGTATTCTAAATAGCCAATAATCCTGTTATGAAATTAAAAATCCTGCTCTACCCTCATAATAATTTTTGCTTTCATATATAATATAAATAATGGAAATACTACTGGCAAATTGGATGTTTAAAGTCATGATTCAATTAGTTTTTTGATCAAGATTCAAAAAAGTCTGTAGTTCAGCTCATTGCATATCACTTTATTGTGAATTTCATAGAATTTTAGTAGAATTTACTCTTCAAAATTATGAGTTCTAAAAAGGCACCCAGCACAACCACACCAAAATATTTCATCAATTTTTATTTCATTTATCTTTTATATGCATTAATATCTATGCTGAAAATAATATTCTTTTGTCCTTTTCATGGTTGATACAAACTCTAAGCCATATAGACAAATAAAAACTAACAGCAGGAAAAGGAGGAGAAGCCAAGTGCTACATTTGCCTACAGGTGAGGGAGGTGACCACCAACCGTGTAAAATCAATGTTGCTAAATTTCAGTCCTGTCAAAACATGTCCATGGTAGAAAAAATATTTTACTTCCATCCTTTGACAAATGGATCGATGCCATGATAGAATGGACAAAGGTGCAGACTTCTAGTCTCAATGAGATATGAACTCATGATATTCCTTTCCAGAATGATCATACCAAGGAAACCTTCCAGACGCTGGACTCCTTTCTTTTCCCCATGTTTTATAGTCTTGTGTCTTTTGCCTTGTTATATATTTGCTGTTTCAAAGGGTAATTTTGGATCTCACTACTCTCTGGCTGTAGGATAGACAGAGTCTTCTCCTTACTCACTGAATTATGTAGCTGACATGTACTGGAAGGTGGAGGGAATAGAGTTTAGAAATTAAATGTGATGAAAGAGACATTTAAGAATGGAATACTTTGTGAATTCTTATTCATAATCACCAGATGGCTCATTCAATGATTACATATATTTTGTTTTATTATGTATATTTTATATATCTCTTATATACATTTTATATATATTGATTATATGTATATTTTTTCCTTAAAGAAGTCTTACCAAAATATTCACCCACCCGTTTGTTAAGTATTTCTTTCCCTCAAAAGAATATACTTTACAACATTTTAACAATGTTTTAAAAACAGAAGACCATCAAACATGTATATTTTCAAGTTATAAACATTAATATTAACATTTCAAGTTATTAACATTTAATATCCTTAAATAAAAGGACTACTAAAAAGTTTAAAATTTGCTGTAGCATTAACTCTAATTTAATTGCATTTTGTCAATGGAGATATATGTTAAAAATAAAACCAAATTCATCTATCAACTTATAGTTTTCATACACTGTTGGCAATATATAGACTTTCAAACTTTAGAGAACTCTTTCTTAATATAGTTAGTAATGTTGAAAATGGGTACCCTTCAGCAAAAGGGAAAACAATTAACAGGAAGGTACTGGTACCTGAATAATTTGAATAATCAAGCAACTTTTCGTTTGTTTAAAATGTTTATTGAGACATATCCTATTATAAACGGCACAGATCTGAAATGTACAGATCAAATAATTTTTAAATATGCATACATCTGTAAACAAAGTGTATTTATATTCCATTGTGTGGAACAGTAAGGGTGAGATTGTATTAATGGATCCATAGCTAAATATTACACCATATTACACCATAGCTAAATATTACACCATCCATAGCTAAATATTATACATAGATAAATATTACAATTTATATTTCCACCTAAACGTTAATATTTTTCTCTGGTTGTTATCATCAATTGAGGTTAAGTTTTAAATTTCTATTATTGATTTATCACCACTGGTTTTACCTTTAAGTTCCATATTGTCAGTATGTCTACACAAAATTATTTAAAAGGACTAATGAAAAGAGAAACAAATTGTAATGACACCATAGAGTTCAGCTATTCTAATTTTTCTCAAGTGATTACCTTTTTGAATTTAGACCGTCCAGGTGAGTACTGAGAGTCAAATTCAGAATGAGGATTTCAAACATACTTCAGCCACTCACATAATATTCTTTCTTTACTTCTTTTTTTATATTTTGTGATATAACTGGATAACCAACCTAGTCCTAACATTTAGGGGGCTGAGGGACAGTGTGCAAATGCAAACCAATATATCTTGTATCAAAGTCTTTAACTTACACATATATTAAATAGTCTATGTTCTTCTACCTTGACAAATATACCTTCATAAGGATCCTGAATTTCCGGATCTGAATTTAGATTTCTTGATTTCTTCAACCTTTATATTTTGACTTGCCCCTGTTTTTTTTTCCCACATGTGGATCTATCCAATCCAAAAGAGATCTCTTGTACACGGTTATAGCTGTTCCGGGCTTCACTGCACATCTAAGCTCCATTTCCTCCAAATAGCTAATCAGCGGCACCTCTGATGCCACCTCTCAGACCACCCCTTGGACCTGAGGTGCTTACATTAGGTGTGTCTGCCTTCAGGTAGCAAACCTAGGAGAAGAGGAGAAGAGAAGCCTGGAAGGGGGCTCAGGCAGTGTAGACAATTCCACGTTCCCAGGTACTTAGAACCCAGGAGATCGGAGATTCAGTTTCCTAATGGATGGGTCCTCTGGGCCCTGTGGGTAGGAATGTGACTGGGTCAGAGTGAAGGTGAGGCCCAAGGCAGGGGACCCAAATGCTCAGATCTAAGGGCAGTATTGTATAAGTGTACATATTTTAAAAATAAAAATAAAAAGTATAAATAGGACTGCCAACTCTTCCTTTTCAATACAATTGAGTAGTTTGAGACAGATGAATGTTCCCACTGAGAACAACTGTATAGCAATATCTACTAATGCTGAACTCACAAACAATCAGTAGTTTCACTTCTAGGTATATACCAACAGATATGTGCATATCCATGCACCAAAGATACATACAAGTTTGATTATAGTATCATTGTTCATAATTGCCCCAAACTGAAAACTACCAGAATATGCAAACATAAATGCATAATGGAATAATGGAATATAATTGAGCAATTAAAAGGAATGAACTTTGCTAGATGCAATAACACAAATGAATCTCACACATTGTATTGGTCCAAAAGAGCCAGACACACACAAAATACATTCTGCGTGATTCTATTTACCTAAAGTCCAAACTTGGTAAAATAATCTACGGTGATAGAAATTAAAATAGTGATTAGCTTTTGGAAGTAAGTTAAAAGGAGGTGTATCTTGATATCCCAAGTGAGATGCCTGGGTGGCTGGCAATGTTTAATTCTTTATTTGTGTGGTGGTAATGTGGGTATGTTCACTTTGTAAAAAAGTCATCAAGCTATACATTTATGCCTTGTTCACTTTTCTGTGCATACGTTATGTTTAATTTTTATCTCAAAGAAATTAAAAAGAGTTTCTTAAAGAAATGCCTTAGGGATTTTCAAAGTTTGTCATGATTTTTTTTTTTTCAAATAATAGAAACAGAATCTTTTAGATAGTCTCTTATTAGAGTCTCTTATACAGCAACTCCATTCCCTGGCATTCAAAGTCTCATGCATTCTTCCAGTGAGAGGAAACTCATTAAGTCCCAAGGTAGTCTGTTTCTGTTTTGATAGCTCTAACAGATAGGTGAGTCCTATTTAAAGCAAAACTGTCTGCCTCCAATCACTCTTGAATATTCCTTCTGTCCTTTATATCTCCATAAATTATGAAATCCCCTCCTACATAGTCCAGTCTTCCAAATGCTTCTTCAGATCCTATCATTACTTGGTTAATAGATGTACTTTCTTCTATTTTCTTTGTAAGATATGATTTCAAAAAATTTCTCCATTCTGGTTACTTCTCTCTAGTTAACCAACATTTAAACCAAGATCTGAATCTCAGTTAAATTCAACAAGTGCAATATAAGTAGCACAGATACTAGTTGAATCGTCATCTACAAAGATTTGAATTTTGGCTCTGATTTCATTTTGCAGCCAATGATCCTATTGGCTTTGCTGGCAGCCACATCATTCTGATGATTCTTTTTGAGCTAACTGTCAGACAGAGCCCCTGAGTCATTTACATATGAAGGGATATTAGAGATTTTCCAAGTGGAGACTGTTTTCTTAGACATGAGTTCAGAGTTTTCTTTCGTGTGTCATAAACTTCATACTGTAAGTCTTGGCGCATCATTTCAGCTCCTGAGATAATTCTCCATTGGACGCCTACCTTCCCTACTTCCCCTCATCACACAGCTGGTAAATATTTTCATGTCTTTATTTTTGTTTTTGATAACAATGTTGCACAGAACCTAGCACCTAATCTGCTACCTCTGAATATCATTTCTCACCATAAGAAGAAACAACAGATTCTAGATCTGGTACAGGAAATTATAAGCCTGGAACATCTTGTGGTATAAGAAAAAAGGAAATGTCATCAACAGCTAACGACCATAACTGGTTAAAAAACCCCAAAACGTAAAAAACAAGAATTTAAGCATCAATAAACACAATTGAAATTGGAATATAATAAATATATTTAAATCTTTGAGTCTGTAATAATACAATAAAGAAAACATTAATGGTCACATTTGGAGGGTGATAGCAAACCAAATCTTTAATTTAAAATTGAAAAACCAAATGGAAAAAATCTAGTTCCACCTCTGAATTAAGTCTAGTTTATTTCCTTAAGCTAATGAGAAGTTTATGAAGGAAAATTTCTCTTTATAGAAGTGTTTTGGCTGATAGATAGTGAGGCAATGTTAAAACCGGAATGTCATAATTTTACAATTCCTAATGGTTTGTAGTCCTTTGTAATTATCACTGGGAAACATCTTTTTTGTAAAGAGAGACAAGACGTTGCATATCACCTGATGGAGGTATAAATATCACCAATGAAGTAGTCTGAAAAAAAGTTCAAGGCGGCCAGCCCAGTGGCACAGTAGTTAAGTTCGCATGTTTTGCTTCAGGGGTTTGCTGATTGGGATCCCAGGTGTAGATCTGTGTACCACTTGTTAAGCCACCCTGTGGCAGGTGTCCTACAGAGAGGAAGATGGGCACAGATGTTAGCTCAGGGCCACTCTTCCTCAGCAAAAAAGAGGAGGATTCGTGGCAGATGTTAGCTCAGGGCTAATCTTCCTCAAAGAAAAAATGAATTAATTAAAAAAAGATAAAAACTAAATCTGATCAATATTCCACACCTAACTACCATTTTATCAGAAATCAGGGATAAAGGATTTTGAATATAATCAGCAAAATCTACACTGCGAGGACCTCTGGAAAAAAAGCAATGCAGTTTCTTCTACAAGAAAGTTACCGGAAAGGAGAGGATGATTAAGAGGAACTTATAGATTAAGAAGAGCCTTAGGAAATGTGGGGGATCAGAACTGGCTACCTCAAAGTGTGTCTCTTTGGCTTGATTATTTTTAAGAACAAAAAGACTCTGAAAGAAACATTGACCTTCCCGCTAACTGCCTAAAAGAAATTTAAGATAAAGGCCTGTCCTCAGGACAGGCCATCACCAAAAATAGCTCTGGGTATCCAGTAGACTGGGAGGATCCTTGCTAAGCCCACTTTCATCAAAGTTCTGTTTACCAAACATTTGCTTTTCCATGCCCACATGAATTGCCTTTCTCCCATTTGAAGTCTCAAACCATTATGCCCAACATCCTCCTTTGTCTTTAGTTGAAGATGGTATTTGAGATGAGAGCCTCTGCCATTTTGGCAAGTTGCTCAGTTTGCCTGAGTCACTCCCGTGTATACGTGTTGTAAAGCCTTGGTTGATTTTCTCCTGTTATTCTGTCTCATGTCAATTTAATTCATAGCCCAGCCAGAAGGACCTAGAGTGGGTAGAGGAAATGTTCTTCCTCTCCTACAAGGAACGTAACAGCCAATCACCATACATAGAATTTATTTAGATCTTGAGTCAAATTAAAAAAAAGTAATGTTTTTAAAATAAGGCTTTAGAAATAGGAATATTGACTAGGTTTTTGCTGATATTAAAGATACAATAGCAGTACTAAGATTATTTTTCTTAGAGTTCTTTTTTTATTTTTTAAAAGTACATATTGAAATGGATGCAATAACATAATGTCTGGGATTTACTTCAAAGAAAAATGTATCTTGAAGTGACAATTTTAAAAACTAGGTGACAAGTACACAATAGTTCATCATGCTACTCAATTTTTGCTTGAAATATTCCATATGAAATTTTAAATAATAAATAAATACTTTTAACATATGTTCTTTTCCTTATGTTTGAGATAATTAAAGGGTTAAAATGCCAAACTTCCACAGGATACATATATAAGGCATAGAATGAGTATTTTATTTACAAGAAGTACAAAGATGTTTACCCTCCTGTGTATTTAGTAAACTAATATGGAAAACAGAGATTTTAGTTACTCATTTAGCCAGAGTAGAATTGCTAGAAAATATTCTTCTCTATAAATTAACCAAAGAACATTTTGCAGAGGAGGGAGTGCAATTGCTAATTTGATGTTTCATTGGAGAGATACTGGCAAGTATGCTAAAAGACACAGTTCAGCTGAAAAGAATGGAATTTATATGCAGTTAGGAGCAGATAAAGCAAATTTGGCAACATTATCTGGCTGAGCCCTTCTCATCTTCTGGATCTTGTCTTCACTGTCAACTTCCCAGAGTGCACTTCTTCAAAGCAGATCCCTCTGTAACTCTTAATCCCATTGTGCCCTGGTTGTGCTGTGTACCGAGTGGCCCTGTGGCGCCATAGCAAACTCACAGGGACACTGTTAGAGAGTTTAACTTCTTGTGTTTAATTCACAGCACCATCTACCAGACACCCAACAGACGAGTAATATTAATTTTTTGATCTAACTAATTAATAAACTAAATTATTAGCTATTTCTTTGGGCCTAGGGCTGCTGTGAACCAAAACTGTTTGGAAACTTCCTGTCTTAATCTCAGTTAAGGGACTCTGCTCAATCCCAAAATTATTTAAAGATTTGTAAAATTTAAATTTGTTTTTGTCTGTCCCTCTGTGACGGTTTTAATCCCCACTATAAATCTAGAAGGTAACAGAGTGCCAAGCACAAAATAGACTTTACATGCTTATTTATTTACTTATTGAATCTATTCAATAAATGAATGAATTGGTTACATGAATACTTAGTGAGGGAATCTGAAGCAAGAAAAGGACAATTTTTTAAAAATCACACTATTGATATGGAAAGAGGCAGGTATAACACTAAAGAAAACTCTGTGCCAAAATATTTTATGGTAAAACTCAAGTGATAGAACACTGTCAGAGAATAAAGCACTGGTAGTTAAGAGAGATAGAGATGAGAGGCAAAAGATACGAAAATAACATAATAAATGTAAAAGATAACTAAAGTAGGAATGAATAGGAGTGAAAAATGAGAGAAAGTATAGAAAACTTTTCAAGTGTTTATAATTTGTCATGCACAGCGCTAAAAACTTTCTATATTCTGTTCCATTCACTCTTCCCAACAGTTCTATAAGGTGGATATTGTCCCTCATTTGCAAATGGGTGAAATGAAGCTCACAGGAGTTAACGAAATCATGTGTTCACTTAGTTCTAAGTGAAGAAGTCGGAATTGGAGCATAGATCTCCTTAGTATTTTTCCCTGTCCACTGAACTTAGAATACACTAAAGGAATATTGCATTTCTAAAAGTTGGAAGGCACTGCTAAAGAAATTTTACTGAGATGATTGACCAGCAAAAAATAATTCAGATCTCTTTACCCACTTTGATGATTAGTGTTCTGATTTTTCTTACTGCCCCAAGGGAATCAGAACTATAAAGGAATGGCTGGGGAAATGAGTAGTTCTCAGTTTGCCACAGAAATCTAATGTTAAATCATTGAATTGAACTTTAGGTGAAAGAAATTGCCAAACATGACTGGTTAGAGAGGATACATAGGTGGCCATGACAATCGCGTGTACCCTTTTAATATCTCTAAAATTAGAAGGCACAGTGACATTTGTCATAGGAATTTTAAAGCAAAAAGTGGAAAATATTCTTTCTATTTTTTTCTTTTTAACTGTTTTTCACTTTCAATAGTACATAAAATTTAAGTAGACTTCCCACTTTCAATCCATACATTCCCAAGGCTCAAGTTATAGCAATTTAATGGGCAATCATAATGAGATGCATTGTGGATCTATTAGTTATTAAATAATGCATTTGCCAATTTAATACTCCAATTGAAAGGAGTTATTATGCTTATTTATTTCTGAAATGATGGAATGGATATAGAATGCTGCTTATCTTTCCTTCTTAGATTAAATAATCAAGAGAAACGGGTAGTTAATGACAGAGATGAAAACCATAATGGTACTTTACACTTGTTCAGTGTTCTTCATCTCTGGATTCTAGAGTGTTTTACAACATTAATTAAATCACTGATGCAGAAACAATTTTAGCAGAGTAAGAAATGGAAGAAATAAAAATATGAATGACTTTCTCAAGAGCACAGTATAGCATAGCTTTATAACTCTTCAGTTATTTTTATATTTATTTTTATTTAGGATAGCACGTTTTCTAAACAGATTCATCAAAAGAAATTATTAATTGTTCTAGATACTTGTCTTTTTGGGCATAATAATATTAATTGATTGCACTTACCTAGAAATTTGGAATCAGCAAAAACATTGCTCTTGATCCAACCAGTAAGCCTAAAGTCACTTTACCTAAAGGTAAATTCACTTAGGACAAGTTTGCCTAAAATTCAATCCTGTTTAAACGTTTTTTTAAATCTGCACACTATACTTTTAAATGAGCAGTATTTTTGTCCGTTTTCAAAAAATTAAGCACTTTTTAAACATTTTATCTAAAGTAGAAGTTTAAAAAAATTGAGGATCTGATCACAGTTTCATTTACTTCTCCTCAGAAATGCACATGCATACCACTTTTTTGCTTTAGAAATTAGTTTCCTTAACAAAATCAATATATTTTCTGTGCTTCTGTGATCTGCTGCCCAGATTGCCATTCAGAAATAGAGGACTTGTAATCCAGTGGAAAGTGCTGCCATCAGCCAGCTTCCCACTGTTGACCCCTACTCAGCTCACAGCTGCCTCACAGAAACCAAGCCCAAGGCCTTGGGTGGCCCACTTCCAAAGACTGGCCAAGGCCAGTGTAGTAAAAACCCAGCCCACTCACCTCAACTAGAGACCGCTCTGAAGTTCCATCTTTGTGTTAGGCTTCCACGTGGGGTCAACTGAGGCTAAAATTAGGACTTTGTCACAGCTCAGCTTCTCTCTCTGACCAATCCTGTTTCCTTCCCGTCCCTTCCATGGGTGGTAATCTGAGTACACCTCAGTCAACCTCCTTCACACCAAAATAGCGCCTTCTAAGGGAAGCTGACCTCTGCCAACAAAGAAACAGCTCTCTCTTGATCCTATGTTTCAGTACAAAAATGAAGAATCAATTTCAAGAAAAACATTTTTTTTAAAACCCCCACAAAATACATTTCAATTCTAATACAAATTGCATTTCAATAATGAAGCTATTTTCATCAAATTTAAATGTAATAGAGAAAAGGATGGATAACATAATGGCAATTGCTGTATAATTTTTGGCATCTATTCAGTTTTTACCGTTCAGTTTGGTCATGACCATGCCAAAACACTGATTCACAAAGTGTGTTTTATCAAATGGAGTCAACGTTCCCATGACTAGAAATACTAACTTACTATTTAGTGCTAGTTTACAGAGACCTGGAAGAACACACATAGTTTTAAACACAGCAGAGGTTTACTTTTCTCTCATTTATATCCTCAGTATCACATGCTTCTGCTGTTTTTCATCTTCGCTATCCTTAACATGAAGCTCCTGGTGATGACTGCGAATGTTTCTAGCAGGAAGAAAAATGAAGAGGGAAGAGTAAGGGTTTAAAAACTTCTACTTCCATCTCATTCTCCGTCTCTTATCTGAGTTGGAGGCTGAGAATGGGAGTCTATTGTTGGGGGGGGTGTGCATATTTCTGCCTCCAAAATTATAGACAATCTAAGAAATGAGGAGAATTGTATTGAGTAGCAGACTAGCAGTCTTCTGCTATGGAAGAAACTCTTGAATCAAGAGGCACAGAATTATCCCAAACTCTTTGCATTCAAGTCATACTTTACAATTTCTTTTTTTCCACAGATCAGTGAAGTCAACTTTGGTGAGTGTTGCTAGTGTTCCTTCCTCAGTAAAGGAGTTACCGTTAACCCACATTCCATTTTAAGTGGTATTAACAAATGTCCCTCTCAAAATATAGGTATTGGTTCTCACTGTCCACCTGCAATGAATTTGACAAGTCTTCAGAAGCATACCCTTCTTCTGCCTTCAATTGTCATTTCCACATAGGCACGTTGACAAATTACATGCTTAGCAGCATGTGAGTTTGCGATCACGGAGTCTTAAATAAAAAAAAAGAAAACCTGTCCTCACTTGTGTGGCCCCAAACATCTATCCAGGACACACAGCCATAGATGAACAGCTTTCTGTCAAGTTGTTCTTTGGGGATTTCATTTTGTACAGAAAAAAGTGATATTTATCAAGTGCTTCAAGATTAATTTTCTTCAAACAGCAAATTCTCTGAGAATTTCATCTTTTATTCTTGTAACACTAATTAAAAAAGCTTTTAAAAAGAGGACGAGTCAAGGCTGTAGCTTAGATGGTAACAAAGATTTTCTTCATGTTAGACAGAATTGCTGAAATAATACCAAAGTAAATACAACAGCAGTAGCCAATGTAGAAATTAGAGAGTCACATTTTGTGTGCAGCCTTGTGACCAAGCAGCAAATCTAAATGTGTTGCCAGGTATTGTATGTGCTTTGCTTATATTGTAACTCTAAGATTTCTTTTTCAGACGGAGCTATGCTTGGTAAAGAGATATTCTAAACTTTCAAAGTAACTAAATATATTTTCAAGTTCAACAATCTACTCACAAATTAGTAATTCTCCTTTTCAGTACAATTCGAATGCATATAACAGAAGAAAGGCAGAATCTATTGCCTGGAGGGAAGGCAGTATTTTCAATCTAATTGCATACTGACTGGAAATGGCATGGCGGCGTTTTCTTCAAAATATTCATTTCAAAATATTAAAAGATATTTCAGCATTTCTAGACCAGATAACGTAATTTGGTAGCAGAAATGACTTCCATTTTCTTCCTTGCTTTAAGGCTTAAACCACCTCAACCATTTCCAAGGCACATGTTCAATTTAGTGATCTGTTTCCCGAACAGATGCTTCTGTGGTTTTCTCTGCTGCAAATTATTGATAAACTATTTATCAAATCCCTGCCATCAAATTTTCGAATACTTTTACAGTTGTTTTAATTCAATAAAATGCTAAAGAAGTAGGGGAGAAATCTGTCAGATTATACTGACATTTTGCCCATTCCTGTTTCTATTTATTCAGGTCTCTATGATAATTTGGCTAATTGAAATTAATCAGAATGTTCCTAGTTACAAGCCCTGTTAAAAATACTCTTAAAAAATTGATCTACTAATTTCAGGTTCTTTTGAGATAAGATTAATTTCAAGTTATTTTAAATTTGTTCATCTTGTCCTTCAGCACCTACGCATTGGCTTATTGCTTCAAAGTAGAGACAGCAATATCGCCAGGTTATCATATTTTGCCTTATTTGTGTCATATTTTGAAAGTGTTCATTTGTAGCAGGGAGGTAATATAAAAATCACAATAAGTATAATAGTTTATATATAAATGTATTTACATCTGAATTTAAAGATAAGTTCTAATTTTAATTTTATGTATAATTCTTTAATTTTGTTTAAATTGGTGGCTCAACTTGTAGCAACTTATAACGATATTGGTATTATTCTAGTAACCAATCAAATAAGTGTTTGCTGTCATATTGGTATGAATCCAAGAAAAGAAATATTGAACTCATTACACAGTAATTAAAATCTTCAGCTAAATCCTTATTAATAACAAATAATTAATTATTATGAAAAAATTTATTGTTATATATCACTTCTATTCATAACAAACACTAATTATAAATAGCTAATCATTAGTTATCAACATACTCAATTAGATATAAAAATGCAAAGATTCTTTTCTAGTGAAAAAGAAGATAATTATTTTATTGACTTAGAGGAATCAATAATCAACTCCTCTTGCCACAGACGTATACCAATACTATATGTTATTTTAATTAATTAAAGAGTTTTAGATGAATCTCCTTGAAAAATAATCGAAAAGAAGTTTTGTTACCAGAACATATGCAGGAGTCATCAGTATATTTAATAGATTATTAACTCATTAAAAAATTATATTTATCCAACATATTTATCCAGGATTTTTACTTCTGAGACTCTTAATATAAAAATAATTTCCAATTTTAAAAAGTTTTTAGTTTTATTTGAATTGAAGTGGATAAAGCATTTAAAAAATAAACCATTTTGACTAAGAAAAATTGACCAAAATGGTTGTTTGGGATTCATTGCATATGTATTATTATCATACACTGGGTTGGGAGGTTCCTGATATATAACTCTCTCAAGGAATTTGTGGTCTAAAAAGAAGAAAAACTGTACAGATCTAAAATAAAGGCAAAATAGAACCACAGACACACGCAATAAGGACAGAGAGTGAACATGAATTTATTTATTTTAAAAAGTATATCTGCACCAGATATAACAAGCAATCTCAAAGTACAGATCAAACATAAATCTTCTTTTATGATGGCAGTGTATATTATCAATATATGAGAAAAAAATATCTGACAGTTCACATTTCTATCAATTAACTAAAGAAGATTCCAAGGGATTACTTTATTGAGATTGCTTTATTAGTCATGTGTATCATTGTGTAGCACATATTATGGCAAAAATATTTCATTTTCTTAAATGATAGCTAAGTGCCTATTTTTTTCAAGGTGATATATTTGAAACGATCTAGGAAAAATACTCCATTGAAAGGAAAGCCTCCTGTTCATTAATTATCTAACAAAACAGGAATAAAAAAATAAGTTATGTAACTCTCAATATGAAACAGTAATATTGCCTACACGTGATAATCAGAATTGCTTTTCCCCTATTTATAGTGACTATATCTTACTCAATATTTTCTAGATTCGAGCATAATTAAGTCAGAATAGAAAATATATCTAAGAGTATTGGGAATAAACAAGCAATATGTTCTAAATACAAAATACAACAAGCTATTTTATTTGGTATGTAAACTTTTTCTCAGTCTGGTCAAAATCACACTAATTCTATCAACATCAGCTTGGGTAATATTTTTAAGTAAGTACTAACTCCATTCTCTACTGATGGCTATGTACATTGGGACATGTTTTGAAAAGCAATATGTCAGTCCTTGATAAGAAGCCTAAAAATAATTATATTTTGATCCCATGATTCTAACGTATATTCTCAAGAAACAACAAATTACAGAGTAAGGATGAGATGGAGAAGATGTTGAACTAAAATGTTCAATACAATGCTCGCACTCCGAAAACTGGCTTCACCTCAGAGCTATGGGGTCTTGGTTGGGTTCCTGTGAAAAAGCAGGGGCTAAGACATGTGCAGCTAGATTATTCAGAAGGTGATGCTAAGAAAGAGGGAGTTAGAAGAGTAACATAAAAAAAGAGAAAACACCAATAAAGGATGAGCTGTTGATCTGGTTACTGCTTTGAAAACTGGATTTGGAACTTGCTGTAATCCATCTGAAAAATCATGCCAGATCTGCATTAATTCTGTCGCTACAAGAGAAAGATGTTAGGTGCACTTATCCACTAACTCTGAACCCCAATAGATGAAGATTTGGCTTGATGCTTTAATCCTTCACATTTCTGGGTTGCCCTGTGTTCCTGAAGTTTTGGGGAACAAAAGGCAGAAAACTTGAGAGCAGTGTCAGGGTCTTGAAATCGAATGTAGCTGGATTATACAGAGACTGTTAACTACAGCCGCAGCCAGAACTAGTAATGGACAGAGAATTTGTAGACCAGAGAACTACCTGTACTTGACACAAATAATCTCTTTTT
This sequence comes from Equus caballus, assembly GCF_041296265.1. Classification (NCBI taxonomy): domain Eukaryota; kingdom Metazoa; phylum Chordata; class Mammalia; order Perissodactyla; family Equidae; genus Equus; species Equus caballus. The sequence goes on along the minus strand of NC_091685.1, from coordinate 102,615,485 downwards.
ACACTCAAATCAGCTCATGCCCACATTGAGTGTACTTGATGTGGTGGCTTGTTACACACTAAAAAGATTCAACACAAGAGGATTGGTGGAGCAAACATTGTCCGAACCCTGTAGCTGATCTTGAGATCATACATAATTGATGGTTTCATCAACTTCCCCTACTACTGATTCTCTATTTGCATCAGCCTCAGCTGATGCATTTCTTCAGCTTCCCTAGATTGCATGAATGCATGGTGAGGTCACCCAGATTTCAATTCCTGAGGGAATAAAGCCTTTAGTTTTCTCACCCTGGTCAGGTTATGGTTGCTGAAATTGTCATTCCAATATTTTCAGTAGACACGTAAGCAACAAGAGAGACCCCAGTGAATTCCTCAAGTCCTACATATGCTCATATGCCTGTTAGCTACACATGATAATCCAAATAGATTATCCCCCTCTCCGGTAAATAAATTATGTCCTTTCCTGCTAGGTACCATAAAACAACACCATATATCATCCGATGTTTTAATTTATAAACAGCATCTTGGAATACAGCACTCCAACTCCTTAGGGTATCATTCCAAACTGGCACTTTAACTAAGCATTTAATGGTCACTTGTTCCGAGGTGACATATGTAGGATGTCATTACTGTAAACCAGGCATTCTGTAAGCCTTCAGATCATGAAGGCATGAATGTTTCTTCCCACAGTGTATCTTCAAATGATATTGTATCACTTCATATAAGAACTTTTCAATAGCATACTTCCATTTCTCCACTCCCAATCTTTAGACTGTTGTTGTCATCCATTATACTTACACATATGTTATAAAGCCCACAACTCAGTTATTATTTGTTTAAATGGTCAGTTATCTTTTTAAGAGATATGAGATTAAAAAAAGCATTTTCCTCTCTGGTTACTATTTCCACTGCTCCTTTTATACTTCCAGATTTCAGTCTGGTATCATTTTCTTCTGCCCGAAGGAATTTCTTTACTATTTCTTGTAGTGTGGGTCTGCTGGTGATGAATTTTTTTAGTTTTCTATGTTGGAAGATCTCTATTTCTCCTTCTTTTTCAGAGATTTTCAGTGGGTATAGAATACAAGCGTGACAACTTTTTTTCTCTTCAATACTTTAAATATGTCCCATTGTCATCTTGCTTACGTTATTTTCAATGAGACATCTCCTTTCATCCATATCTTTGTTCTTTTCCATAAAATGTGTTTTCTTGCTTTGACTGCTTTTAACCTTTTCTTTTTATCAGTGGTTTTAATCAATTTGATGATAATGTGCTAGCATATTTTTCTTTGTGTTTATTGTGCTTGAAGTTGATTGAGCCTATGGATCTGTTGCTTTATAGTTTTTATCAAAATTGGAAAATTTTCAACCATTATTTATTCTAGCACATTTTTTTATCTCCTCTGGTTCCCATCACTCTTCTCCTTCAGGAACTATAATATAATAGATGGCCTTAATTGTATTCCCATTTTGATCATTTCAATAGATTCAGAAAGGGTATTTGAAAAAAACTGCAACATCAATTTCTGTCGAAAACTTTTTTAAAAACTAAAACTAAAAGAGAACTTCCTCAAACTGATAAAGGGACTTACAAAAAATTACATCATAAAACTAGAAAACAACAAAGATATCTGTTCACAAAGTTTCTATTTAACATTGTACTGAAATTTCTGCCCAGTGAAGTCAGGCAAAAAAAAAAAACATGAACCCAGGTTGGAAAGGAGGCAATGAAATTTTATTTATTTACAGATAACATCATGGTCCATGTATGGAATCTAAAAAGTAAGCTACTAAAACTAACAAATGAATTTAGTGGGGCTGCTGGACATGAGTTTAATATACTAAAGTCTATGATACTTCTGTATTCCTCAATGAGCAATGAGAAATTAAAATAATTTTAAAATTCTATTGAAGGACAAATCTGACGAAAGATGTGGGAGGCCTGTACACTGAAAATTACAAACCTTTACTGAGAGAAATTAAAGAAACTCTAAGTCAGAAGAGTGATATACCTTATTGATGGATCAGAAGACAGTAATATTAAATACTAATTCTACACAAATTTATCTAAAGATTCAATGCAATTCCAATCATATTCTCAGAAAGCTTTCTGTAGAAATTGTCAAGATAAGTCCAAAATTCATATAAAAATTTGAAGGATATAGAATAGCCAAAATAATTTGAAAAGAAAAACAATGTTGGAAAACTAACACCAACTTACTATATTTTAAGACTTAGACTAAAGCTATTGTAATCAAATGAGTGCATTTAGGGCAAAATAATAAACAAATTGATTAATGGAACAGAATAGAGTTCAGTAATTGATACACACATATATGGAAACTTATTTTTGACAAAGTTGCAAAGGCAATTGAGTGGAGAAAAGATGTCTTTTCATCAACTGAAGCAATTGAATATCGGTTGCAAAACAATGAACTTTGAGGAATACAACACACTGCACACAAAAATTACCACAAAGTGGAGCATAGAATTAAATGTAAAAGCTAGAACTATAAAATTTCTAGTAAAAAATAGGATAAAATATTTGTGAAACTTGGATTAGCAAAGAATTCTTAGGTACAAATCAATCCATAAAATAACTAATTGATAAGTTGGACTTTATCCAAATTAAAAACTTTAGTTCTTCAAATGATACTGTCAAGAAAATAAAAAAACTCTACAGATTAGGAGTAAACACTTGCAAAGCACTTGTAAAGTACTTGTATTTAAAAAAATATAAGGAACTCTCAAAACTCAATAACATGTGAACGATCCAATAAAAATTAGACAAAATAGTTGAAAAGAATTCATCAAAGAAGACATATGGATAACAAATAAGAGTATGAAAAGATGTCAAACATCACTAGTCGTTAGGAAAATGTAAATGAAATCTACAGTGAGATGTCATTATACACCATTACGACTAAAACAAAACAAAATGAAGTAAAACCTGATCACATGAAATGTGGGAAGAATGTGGAGGAACTATCAACCTCAGACCTTGCCGGTTTAAATATAAAATGGTACAACCACTTTGGGAAACAGTTTGACATTTCCTTAAAATGTTAAACACATACCTATTATATGATCTAGTCATATTTTTCCTAGGTACATACCCAGAAAAAAAGAAAGCAAATGTCCCTAAAAAGGCTTGTACGTGAATTGTCTTAGCAGCTGTGTGTAACAGCCCCAACGGGAAACAACTCATCTTTCTGTCAACAGAGGAATGGATAAACAAATTGTGGTATATCCACATAATAGAATGTCATTCAGCAATAAAAAGTGAGTGAACCGTGAGTGAAAGCATACAACGACAGGGATGAAATCAAATAATTATGCTGCATTTAAAAATTCAGACAAAAAAGTGTATACTCTATGATCTCATTTATGTGAAACTCCAAGAAAAAGTAATCTATTTGGAAAAAAGCCACATCCATGGTTGCATGGGGAAGGAGATCTCAGAGATGCAAGAGGAAGTGGATTTTAAAGAGGCATGAGGACTTTTTGGGGGGCAAAGGGTAGTTTCACTCTCTTGATTGTGGTGATTGTTTCAATAATGTTCATATTCCAAATTTATCAAATTGTAACCTTTAATTATGCTGAGTATTACACATCAATTATGCCTCAATAAAGTTGTCAAAAATTTTAAAAAAATATATAGGATATTATGAGTTATTTGCAAAGTGAAAATAGAAACATTGAAAAATGTTTCTAGATCACTTTCAAATGCAAATTTATATATTATAGGTTCATAGAAAAATTCATAAAAATCTCCATTTTATTACAACTTTTTCAAACAGAAACTCCTTAAAATTAGCAAGCAAGCTGCGCATTCTACATAAGGAAACAATTCATTGCAGAGATTCTTGTCGTTGCCTTGACTGGTGATTTTATGATGTAGTCTGAAACCAGAATACACAGACTTGCTGCTTTTGCTATCATCCCATCTTCATTTCAGGTACCTCAAGAAATGACCCCGATTTACCCTCTTACTAATGCCCCAACGTTATGTTTTTCTCCTTAGGCTTGGTTCTCGCCTGTTATTCTATTCGTTAGACTTATCCTGAATTTATATCTAGTTTGTTCACTTAAGGGAATTGGAATATGAAACATTAACCTTATACATTACAGGTGTTTTACCATTAGTGCTTAACATATAGTAAATATAAAAATCTTTGCTGATAGGCTGACTAAATTTTTATATATATCCTACTTGCACTTAGCCTTTCATTAAGCAAACTAAATAACATGAGTCATTCGTTATTTAATACTTTTTTTTGGAGTTTTTTTGGATAAGGCACTAATCTCTAGAGATTCAAAGATAAATTGAACAAATGTCCTGTTCTTTTGGGGTCACTTGTTCAGTGTCCTATGACAGTTTCCAACCTAAGCCTTGCAATACATATTTTTTAAATGTAGTATAGTTTTTTTGTATACATCATATTTCATTGAGCAGATGTTATTCATTATGTATAAATAGTAGATATCACTAGAATTCACCTCTGTCAAGGCAGAAAGAGTTTTCTGTACAATTAATGTCTTCTTTGAGTAGGGCTAACGAAAGATAACTGAATCAGTTTCCAAGATATAGAATATTTTAATTTGCTGTGTGACATAACAAGAAATATGCCTCCCCAAAAAAGAGAAAAAAACTTAATCAGAACACTTAAATTTGGGCATTTTTATTTCAATATCCTAACTCATTTATTTGGATACATGACATTGGAAACATTAATTTCAAATTATTTCATTGCCTATGTTTAAGCAACCTATCTGCGCAAAATCTCCAGGGCTGCCGATGCCACATTTTCAGGACAGTCTGTTTCCTCTAGCTCTGGCTCAAATTACAGCAAAATGGACTTAAAAAATGGTTTGAGATCAACAGTGAGGTATTGTCTGGAAATGTTTGGCCTAGTTACCTGGGAGGCATCCAAGTTTTTCCTACCAGTAGGATATTTTTAACAGCTTCTCGACTGCACGAACCAGCCTCTATAGTTGCTTTCACTCTATTATAACTCTAAATGAGTATAATTGTTGCTCCAGGAAATTTAAGTGGGACAACTTTGCCGTTTTATCTAACAGAAATTTTTTAACATATATATGATCTACCAGAGGATAAAAACTCATTTAAAGTTTTGTAAGGATTTAATTTGTCAGGGTCACAGTTGCTTAAATTTAAGCACCAAGTAGAGCTGAAATCATATATATATATATACATCATGTAATATGTATTATGTATTATATACATATATATGGCATTGTATCAGTGAACATGATATGAACAAATATAAATATATTGTCATTGTATGAACCAAAACATCACCTGTAGCTAATACTGGTAAGTCATATTTATAATTTAATATTTTACATTGATTATAAATTTATGTTGCAGCCTATCTCTTGTGCCATATCTAAATCAAGTCACAGATAGAGCTGAAACTAGAAATAAAATTCTTTTGCATGTGCACAAAATATTTTCATGAAAAGTGACTTAGAAAGTGACTGACAATAATGTTCTCAGGTATATTAAATACATTTATTTATAATATAGCAATTTTGAGTGAATAAAAATCATCTACCTTTTCCTATGTGGAAATTATCAAATTAGTTCTGTCTGTAATGTAGGTTTGTAAGGAAAATTATATTACTAGCTTGTTGCTTCAATATTTCTTTATTTGTATTTTACCAATTAATTAATCTTGAATAATATCACTTGTAGCATCATTGTGCCTTCAAACTATCTTGACCTTTAGTTTTTATTTCTTGAGTACTTGAGATACGTTTATGCAGTTTGCACCTGTTTTTCCTGATGTCTGGAAATGTAACTGGGATCGACACTGCCTCAGCCAGCTGATCAAGGTCAACAACAACAGTGATAAATCAGCTTCATAGTATGTACCCTTGATAAAATGTAATAAAAATAGTGTTTTACCTCTTTGGCTCTTCCTCCTAAAAACATACAACCCAGTCTAACCACGAGAAAAACATTAGACAAAAACCAATTGAGGAGTGTTCGAGAAAATACTTGACCTATACCTCTCAAAACTTCCAAGGCCATCAAAAAGAAGGCAAGCTTTGGGCTGGCCCCGTGGCCGAGTGGTTAAGTTCTCGTGCTCCGCAGCAGGCGGCCCACTGTTTCATTGGTTAGAATCCTGGGCGCGGACATGGCACTGCTCATCAACCCACGCTGAGGCAGCGTCCCACATGCCACAACTAGAAGGACCCACAACGAAGAATATACAACTATGTACCGAGGGGCTTTGGGGAGAAAAAAAGGAAAAAAATAAAAAAAATCTTAAAAAAAAAAAAAAGAAGGCAAGCTTTAAAAACCACCACAGTCAAGAGAATCCTAAGGAGACATGACAATTAAACGTAACTCTGGTAACCTGGATGGATACTGGAACAGAAAAAGGACTTTGGGTAAAAACTAAAGGGAATCTGAATAAATTAAAGACTTTAGTTAATAATAGTGTATCAGTATTGATTCTTTAAGTATAACAAATGTACCAAATAAATGTAAGATGTTAAAGATAGAGTAAATGGATATGGGGTATGTGGGAAGTGTCTGTACTATCCTTGTAATATTTCTGTACATCTAAAACGATTTTAAAATAAAAGTTCACTTAAAAATCAGTAACTGGGTAGCAATAAAGATTGATTCATTTTATTTATTGTTTAGCACAATAACAGAAGAAACAGAAGACACACAAACATGATGGGAAAATAAAATTATTCAAATAGCTTTATTTCATCAAAATTAATCTAGATTGCTTCATCACATATGTTTAAGAAACTTATTTATGCTCAGAGTTGCTGGAATGAGAATACACAAAGTCAATGCCTTTATAGCTATACTCTGAACATTTGATTATATTTTTATGTGACTTATATTGTTATCTGTAAATACACCCTGACAATTTTATATCAGTCCTAATAAAGTGGCAGATATTTTCAAGAAAAAAATCATATTTCCCCTTCATATAACAAATGTCACTCATACATCACTGAACTCTGTGTAATCCTAATTGTATAATTCTATATCAGAGGGGAAATATCTCTTTATAACCACAGGTAGTGATTAGCTTTGTCTTAAACCACAATGATTGCTCTGCCCTTGTAATTTCTTTGCTAGAAATTTTAATAACAATAGGTACTTTAAAACAAATGCAGCTTTTATTTTTCAATATTATATATCTATTGAGCACTATAAATTAGCAGAAATGATAAATATTAGAGGTGATTTCTTCTGGTAAGTCATACTGTGGATATCTATAATAAAAATCGTCTCTTGGACCTAAGATAAGCTGTAAATTACTCATGATTTAAGGATTGATAAGTATATCAAAAAACACACAGAAACTAATTTCAAGTTTTTAATTAAAATGCTGTAAAAAGTTTCAAGTATAATGTGTAAAGGGAAATTTTTTGTAAATCAATCAACATATCTTTGAATTCCAACTGTATGCATATTTTGGCCTCTTCATGTGTGAGAGGAAAGAAAAAGAAAGCATATATGCTACCAATGTGGAAAATCTAGTCTCATATAAATTTGAGGGACTTCAAATGCTGAAAAACAGTCCTAAGACAGGTCTGTTTAATAGAATTTTGTGTGATGACGGAAATTTTATATATCTGCTTAGTCCAATGTGGTAGCCACTTGCCTCATGTAATTGCTTGAAATGTGGCTGGGATTACTGAGGATCTTAATTTTTATTTAATTTAATTTAGATTTAAATTAGGTAATCATATGTAGCTAATGGTTACTATGTTGCATGAAGAAGTTCTAAAGTAACGGACTACAATTTTTTTTCCTTGGGTACATTAACAATAGTGCAAATTATGTGACATGGGGTATATTATAAATATTAGGAATTAAAACAAATCTATTAAGCCACTCTTTAAAAGATATGCAGTGCTAAATATTGAGATTTGATATCCACTATTACACATTTAAGGAGCACCTGAAGAATCTTTTACCGTCAGAAATTTTGCAATGTTCTTTTTTTCTCTTTGAACTTGTATTTAATTGCTGAACACTCATACAATTTTAAATACTAATAAGTTACACATGTACACTTCAGCATTTCTATTATATTCCCACTTAACTGTTAAAAATGTATATAAATTTAAAAGATTAATTTTCTTGTGTCCTTGAACCTTTGTTCATTCTTAAACTTTTGTTTTTCCTTTTATTGATTCACTACATTTATTAATAGGACACAACCGATCAAAAAACATTTTGCTAGTTATTAAACACATCAAGTAAATTTTATTAAAAATGAAACTTGATAAAAGATAAACAAATGGGACTTCGTCAGACTAAAGAGCTTCTTCAAGGCAAGGGAAAACAGGATTGAAACAAAAAAGCAACCCACTAGTTGGGAAAAAATATTTACAAGTTTTATATCTGACAAAAGGTTAATCTCCATAATATATAAAGAACTCACACAACTCAACAACAAAACATCAAACAACCCGATCAAAAAATGGGCAGGGTACATGAATAGACATTTCTCCAAAGAAGATATATGAATGGCCAATAGACACATGAAAAGATGCTCATCATCACTAATCATCAGGGAAATGCAAATCAAAACTACATTAAGATATCACTTTACACCTGTTAGAATGGCAAAAATAACCAAAATGAAAAGTGACAAATGTTGGAGAGGTTGTGGAGAAAAAGGAACTCTCATACACTGTTGGTGGGAATGCAAACTGGTGCAGCCACTATGGGAAACAGTATGGAGATTTCTCAAAAATTAAAAATAGAAATACCATATGACCCAGCCATCCCACTACTGGGTATCTATCCAAAGAACTTGAAATCCAGCAATTCCAAAAGCCCCATGCCCCACTATGTTCATTGCAGCATTATTTACAATAGCCAAGACGTGGAAGCAACCTAAGTGCCCATCAACTGATGATTAGATAAAGAAGATGTGGTATATATATAATGGAATACTACTCAGCCATAAAAAGGATAAAATCATCCCATTCACAACAACATGGATGGAACTTGAGGGTATTATGTTAAGTGAAATAAGCCAGATAGAGAAAGATGAACTCTGTATGACTCCACTCATAGGTGGAAGTTAAACATATAGACAAAGAGAACTGATTGGTGGTTACCTGGGGAAAGGGGGAGTGGGGGGAGGGCACAAAGGGTGAAGTGGTGTACCTACAACATGACTAACAATAATGTACAACCAAAATTTCGCAAGGGTGTAAACTATCATAATCTTAATAAAAAGTTAATAAAAAAAAGAAACTCAATAGATGTAGTATTTATTGTTAGAATCAGAAAGGGTTCAACAACAACTCAATTAGTTTTTCTTCTCTTTGATGTCACCCAAATAAGTATATGGAAAAAACCTTTTGTAATAAATATTATAGTATACAATACATAACGTTTGCTATGGTGGTATTATTCAGATACTTTCTCTGTGGGTTATACATCAATACTGAAACAGCAAATGGCAGCTAAATAGTGATAACAATCTGTCACTGGAAAATTCAATAGTCTTTTTTTTCTGCTTTTTGAATGCCAATTGATGAAAATCAACTGATCTGCAAAAATTATTGATTTCTGGTGAGAAACACTTTGCTGAGAGTTATTAAAGGGCTAAAACTTTGCTTTTCACTTTTTATGTAGAGTCACCTTGTAGTATAACTTTATCTTTGATTCTTTTATTTAGAGGCATCTTGCACTCTAAAAGGATTGCAAATATTTAAATACTGTTGATTTCAAAATGCATTTTTCAATAAGATCTTTTTTTTTTTTTGGAGAAAGATTAACCCTGAGCTAACATCTGCTGCCAATCCTCCTCTTTTTGCTGAGGAAGACTGGCCCTGAGCTAACATCCATTGCCAAGCTTCCTCTTTTTGTTTGAGGAAGATTGGCCCTGAGCTAACATCTGTGCCCATCTTCCTCTACTTTATATGTGGGACTCCCGCCACAGCATGGCTTGACAAGCAGCGTGTAGGTCCACACCTGGGATTCGAACTGGCGAAGCCTGGGCTGCTGAAGTGGAATGTGTGAACTTAACTGCTGTGCCACTGGGCTGGCCCTCAATAAGATATTTCTGATAAACTTCTTTAATCATGTTATAAATACATTTTTATCAGAACTCTGTTTAGCGGATACTTTCTCATTCAATACGTAGAATTACCCACCACACAATCAAATTGGGAAAGAAAAACTCACTGTTAACTCAATCCGTCAAATCAGATTAACTCTCTATAAGAAAAAAAGTCTTACTTTATTTTTTTAACTGAAATGAAAATATGGAGACAACTTCCTAGGTTAAGCATTTCTCTTCTTAATTCTAATTTGGGATAACAGCTAGTAAGGCACAGATCCTTGCCGTGATTGTCACCTGGATCAAACAATATACCAAACTCTTCATGATTTTATGTAGATCTTTTGCTTGTTGACTCACTCTCAGAAAAATGCACATTGGCAAAATTGGAAAGATGAATGTGGCCAGATCATTACAAAGTAGTTATCATAAGTCCTCCCTCATCTTACAAGATATATAAATTCAGAATACCCCAGCATGGATCAAATGACTGCTTCCTCAGCTTGACTACCTCCTAAACCAGAATTTATATCAGATAGAGAAAGGCAAAAATTCTTCCAGTGGGTAATTTATGCCTTGATTAAGGGGTCTACTCAGACACTGATACTATCCTTTTGTTTGGCACCCTAGTTGGCAATCTGCCAAGATGAAACATGCTTTTATGTGGTCAAATGAGAAAAGGAGGAAAGGACAACTGTGAGAGGAAAGAAAAACAGTAGGATGATATTTCCATTACAGCTGTGTTCTCAGACCAGTTTTAGGAAAGAGAACGTATAGAAGTGGAGATTTGGAAATTGGCGTCCCATAGATTATATATTTTCATGTAGTCTTTAAAAGAAACTTTACATATCTCCAGTATTACAAGCTTTCTGTCTAAAGAGTATCAATAGGTGGCGTTATTAGTGATGAGGATTTTTAGGCTGCTTAATTTTAAAATGGCTTATGATGAGGATTTTGAGGCTGGTTAGTTTTAAAACTACAGATGAGATTCAGGCTCCAAGGAGTGGAATTTGTTTGCCCCTTTGTTGGGAAACATTTACATTTCTAAGGGAAACCTCTATCTGTGAAGATGCCTCCCTCTCTGTGCCAGGAAGAGGGGGGGATGGTCTTATCTCTAGAGGCTCTTGGTCAATGCCAGAGGCAAGAACTTAAGTTGGTTGCTGTCTGGCAATCTCATGTAACTGGTTTAGGGTGGTGGTGTCTAACCTTTCTAACCTTTACTTAATCCGATTTGATTCTTGTCTAAAAGTCATGGGATCACCCAATGACCAGACCCCACCCGCACTGATACCATTTTAACTTTTTTTCATGTTCTTTCCTTTGTCTTGTAAAGAGATGAATCATATACCTATGCCTTATAAAATTAGCCCTAACCCTCAACTCGGGGCAGCAGCAGGAGCTCTGACTGCCCGTGGGTCCTGTCCCCACGCACCAGCTCTGCCTGCCCATGGGTCCTGTCCCCATGCCAGCGGGGGCAGCAGCAGCGGCTCTGCCTGCCCATGGGCTCTGTCCCCATGCCAGCGGGGGCAGCAGAAGCGGCGGCAGCAGAAGCTCTGACTGCCCATGGGTCCTGTCCCCATGCTATTCCACACTATTTTCTAAATAAAAGAACACTACTGCCAGATCTTGAGAGTCTAAGAAATCTTTCTTTCGACTCCTCGGCTCACCGACCCCGCATCATTTCGGAGGAAACATTCTGACCTTTGATGCTGAAACACGCGAGAGCTGTCTGATCTATTTTTCCATATTAAAGAAAAAACAAATGTATACTCTTTTCCCCAAAGAAGGTTTAGGTGCTTAGAAAGTTCGCATTAATTTGCAAACATAGGCGTATTTGTGAGGCTGAAGTGATACTTGGCTGTTTTAAAGTAAACTGACAGAGTTAAAAGTCACTGCTACTCCCTATTACAAAAGGAATTTAAAGCATAATTAAAATCTCCTATTGCTAAATTTTGCATGTGAATTAAATTTAAGCATGAGTCAAATAAACATTAAGATAAGTATAAAATTTCAGAGAAATACTATGTTTAGACAATTTCTATTCTAGTTACCACAATTCTCGTAGTGGAGGCATAACTGATGTTTGTGAAATGTTAAATGTGTATCTTAAGAAAGAATATTAGGAAAACTTTATTTGCCTCATAATACATTTTTGTTCTCATATCATTTGCTTATAACTGAAGCAAAATAAAAATATTAGCAAATTTCTCACTATCCATTCTTTGACCGTTAACAACTTTTTGATTTGAAAGTAAAATGAATTTATTTATTTATTTTACCAATATTTTTGGAAAGAGTTTCTGCTTATCCTTACCTCTACTGCTTTAGCATTTAGGAACTTTCTCTTGGTTCTTTTTTACTTTAGAGTGTCATAAATTATTTTCGTTTCTATTCTCAAGAAAAACATTAAAATTGCAAGCTATCATCAACCTTTCATCTAAATATTGGATCTATTTCATCATAACTCTCTTGCAAACTTGGAGAAAAGTTGTTCCTACTCCTTTCCACAGGTCTTAAAAATGATGGAGTTTGAGAATTGCTAGTGGAGATAATTGAATCCCGCTACACAAAAGCTTATATTTACATTCAATTGCTTCTTAATGCTTCTCTCATCATAAAATTTCTTCCTATTTAACCCACTATAAGATAAATTTAATTTGAGAACAAGCAAGACATTTTTCATTGAGGAATTTAGACAAAGTGCCTATATGTACAGAGCATAATGGATCTTTATAAGGCATTTTCTCATTGTCATCATGCAAACTATTGGTACTTGAATACAGCTTACCACCAAAACTAATGAGGAAGTAGTGACTGCTGTGGGTTGTTAGAAGTTTTTCTTTATGCCCCCATTGTTAGTTATCTAGAAATGAATCTTCTAGTTCTTGTAAGACAACTTCTACTGAAACTTAAAATCAGCTACCTATTGACAAATAAAAATGGCAAGTAATAGGATATATTGGAGTATATGAGGAAGCCATGTGGTATAAACCTAATTCGGCCTGACCTTGTCTTTCCAAAAGGGCCTGACCGAGGCCGTCGAGCATGCATTGTATATCTGCTTTAGAGATTCCCTATGGCAAGAGCAAAGGCCCTTGAGATAAAGGTGCAACCTCCCTCCCCCTCCCAACTTTGGCCTCTCCTTAAGGATTAAGCATCTTTCCTTAGGCTAGAAACTGATTGCTGCGCTTACCTGTGACCGCCCAGCTCGAGACAATAGACTTGCCTCCTGCTACACTCACCAAGATGGCAGACCCACTACCTGCTGTGTCCATCAAGCGCTGTGCTGACAGGGCAATCTTGTGACTGTTGTGGGAGGGACATTTCAATCATATGTAAAGCACCCTCTCTGGGGGTATATAACGACTCTGTACACCTCATTTCTTTGGTGCCCTTTCTTCCTTTGGGAAGAAAGGCCCTGGGCCATGGTCCTCAGATTTCAGCTCAGAATAAACTCACCCAAATTTTCATTTATAGATTGGTTATGGATTATTTTCATCGACACTATCTACCTTCTCATCCAATAATGTCCTCCACTAAAATGTGAATCTGTTCTGAAAACACGTGGGCTCTGTATTAGTCAGCATCCTCCAGAGAAACAGAACCAATAGAAAGTGTGTGTGTGGGTGGGTGGGTGGGTGTATAGATTGAGAGAAAGAAATAAAGAGAAAGAGATGTATTTTAAAGAATTGGCCCATGCAACTGTGGAGGCTGGCAAGTTCAAACTCTGCAGGGTAGGCCAGCAGGCTTGCAATCCAGGGTGGAGTCAACACTGCAGGTCAAGTCCTAAGGCAGATGCGGGCAGGATTCCCTCTCCCTCTGGTGAGGTCTGTCTTTTTCTTAAAGCCTTCAGCTAATTGAATGAGTCCCACCCACATTATGAAAGGCAATCTGCTTTACTCAAAATCCATCAATTTAAATGTTAATCTCATTCAAAAAAATAACCTTCACAGAAACATCTAGAATAATGTTTGACCAAATATCTGAGTACTGTGGCCAAGCCAACTTGATACATAAAATTAACCCTCACAGGTTCCATTCCTTATTCTTTTTCTTTCTCTTAACTTTAGAATTTTGAATCTATGATTTAAGTGTATAGAAAACACAGAAGCTGCAGTGTCAGAAACACATCCAAAATTCTAGAAATATCTATCTATCTATCTATATGCATAAAGATATTTATCTATATATGTACATATACACATATATTCAAAGCATTTCATAGAAATGCTGGGTGCTTCACAGTTTATATGCAACAATGGAGGCAGCAGATATTTTTATTTCAAGTCGTATCTTACTGGTCCCTCTGTTAACCATACATAAGACAACAGTGAATCCTGATCAACATGAATGAACTTTGGTAACTCTCAAGAAACAGAGGAAGAAATACATTTTAAGATTTTCGCTCTCATGCTGAGAAGACCCATATAACTTTAATGGAAACATTGCTTCCAGGCTCTGATGTAAAAAGTGAAAAGCAGACAGTAGCAATGGATTGGTGACATCTGTATTTATACTGAATGACTGATGAGGCTGCCCTCTACTATTTACTCTTTGGCTCAGTAATATAGAGTTGGTGGATTCCTACATCCTTAGAGTAGCCCAGGATAAAAGTTGTTTCACTAAGATCTGATTATTTTATTTTATTATTTTATTCAATATGATTTTTTCCTCACAGAATTTTATTTACTGGCATCCAAGGAGAGACGATAGCATTGTATCCCATTTCTGTTTTATCAGGATGAATTATGTTGCACATCTTTTCATCAGAACACATCTTTGAGTGAAGAATGAAATTCTGACGACCAGGGAGAAACAGGAGCATCTCCAGGGCCAGAGCAGGGAAAGGAGAACATAATATAACAACGTGCTTCCTCATTACAATCCTGCCTAGTCAGATTTATCACAGTCCTCGCCCCCATTTATTTTTTTGAGTGGGTAATTACTTTCTTTATAGGATTGTGCAAAGCAGACTCCATCAGATCCAGACTTTCCACAACTTTTTAATAAGTCTTTCCCCTCTCAATAGACAAGAAAAACCCACATAATTTATAGGTACCCCTATGGGGATGCGATACACAAAGCAAAGGTAGTATTTAATAAATTTCATGTCAAAAATTTCCACAATTAGCCATAAAACTAAGGTCATCCATAAAATTAAGGTCATACAAATTGTTCTTCAGTCTTCTGATGGAGCTGTGTAATTGACCACGTTGCCTCAAATCCATTCTCTCAGGAGGCAGAAATGTATTTGTACTCAATTATGAGCTGTTATTTCCTGCCTGTATTTCATTTTGGTGGTGAGATAAACATTCACTTATGCTCAAATTAATTTTCTTTGGAAAAATTTATATTTGTAATTATTTGTTGTATTTCTAAGATAACAGGAGACTAAGTCTAGAAATCACTTTACCTTTTCTCTACCGATAACCAAACTCATACTTAACCTCTTTGTCTAAGCCTAACTGAACTATCATCAATCTCAAATGTCATCATAGCAAAATGTCACTATCTTTTTTGCTGTGTTCACTAGAGGCTCATAGTTTCCTCATGGAGACAACTGAATTCCCAGCTATTAAATATTTCATAGTTAATATGTACGACTAATTTATGGTGGTCCTTGTTTCTTATCTGTGTACTCTTTTTTAAAAAAAATTTATTTTTCCTTTTAAGTTATTTTTCACTTTTATTCTTTTCATCATTTTCTCTCATTACATTTATTTATCCTCATTTTGTTGTGAGACATAATCTTACTTTGAAATTTCTCATTTCTGTTTTCCTCATTTCCTTACTTTTATTTCACAAGCAATAGTAAGTCCTATCGCCCTCAAAAATCCTTTCATTGCAATGGGGAAGTACCTTGCAGCTAGTGGTGCTACCCGGAAGATAATCTTGGAAGAAAGCAATTCAACCTAAAACTTTCAGTTGACTCCATGAGGAAGGGAAGTAGTACATTTCTTCATGTCAAGGAGACTGTGTTTGCAGTTGAATACTTGAAACACTTTTGTACACTTTGTTGAGATAAAAATAGAGGATGAGCTGTCCAGGGCTTAGTATTATAACAACCGAGAACAGGAAAAGGGAAAATGATGGAGAGTGGTTTAAGAGGAGAGATAAAATAGAATTTGCAGAAGTGTTTAAAAGTCCTTCATAAAATAGAACTAAGATTTTGAAAACCACATATTCAAGTGCATATTCATTAAAAAGACGGGACATAAAGATAATTAGCCAGCCCCACTCAATTTCTCCCTTCCTACTTTCTCAGTTTGCTCCATCTTTATATAAATGTGGTGTCCTAGACCAAACTACTAAGAAATGTTTTCATCTCTTCTGTACTCCTTAAGATAGGGATGGCAAATAAATCTTATTTCACATGTGCACTGAATTAATGAACATTGACTGCCTGGTGAGCTCTACCCAGCAGACCGAGAGGCTATGTCTGGGTTTAGGGACAAAAAAATGGTTTGTGTCCCAAATTAGTGAGGGGAAGAGGAGGCACACCACCTACACCAACATTTGTACTATAGATAATACTTAATTTTAGCATAGGAATTCAATTCGTGATTTCATTTGTGATTCATAATAATATTTAGGAAACTGCTTTGAATTATTTTTAAAATAACTGAAAAAGTACAATATTTGAACTAACAAGAAAAAGTGGCAGGAAAGTATACTTTATGCAATACATTATATAAAATTGCTTTATACATAATGTAAGACATAGGAAAATATATTTTATAAAATAAAATCAAACATTTTGTAATGTTAACTATATTATTCTTATGAAAGTTTAGAACTTAGACTAAGGAGAATGCTTTCAGGCATAAAATAAAAATTAACATAGAATCTGTGAAATACCTTTCTGGTGTTAGACATCCAATTAAAAATGGTATATATGTACGAGTATAAATGTATATAAAATATGTAAGTATGTACAGTGTATATACAGTTTGCAATAGTTCCCTGAAAATCTTTAAGACTTTTTTTAAATATCAAATTGCTCAAGTTTCATTCTTATATTTAAAAGGACAGTTTCTTATGAAAAGAGAATGTTAAATCATTTGGTAAGTTTTTCTATGTGTCTCTGTGCTCCAACTTTCATTTGCGGAGCAAGTTTGTGATTTTATATTTCTAATGTTGCCCAACAAATTGAACTGCATATGCTTTTCAATGACTCATTTATACAATAGCTGATTTGATACTCATATCAAATGGAAGTAGGCCAGCATTTTAATATAGGAAACAATTCAATTCTAAACATAGCTCACTGAGATTTCTATATTGAAAAGCTGTTATTGTCCTTTAGCAAACTGCTGAAGTGAATTTAGTGGCTGGGAAAACTGCCAGACAAACAGAAATACAAACCAAACTCCTTTAAACCATAGAATTACAACATCAAAGTAAGCATAATTACCACTCTTCATATTCTGGTCCTGCTGGCTACTTCAACTCTGCCCTGACAGAGACTGTAAGTTGAGTTTTTATTATTATTATTTTTTTTTTTTTTTGGTGAGGAAGATTGGCCCTGAGCTAACATCCATGACAATCTTCCACTATTTTGTACGTGGGACACCACCAAAGCATGGTTTGAGGAGTGGTGTATAGGTCCACACTGAGGATCCCAACCAGTGAACCCCAGGCCACCAAAGCAGTGTGCACACCCAACAACTATGTCACCAGGCCCGCCCCAGAGAGAGAGTTTTTAAAGTGAGAAACCAGGCTCAATTTTGTTTTTAACAAAATTCAAATTTTCTAATACTGATATCTGAAGATTAAATATCCTTCTCTACATTACATTTTTTGTTTTATAAAACTGATAATACTTCTTAAATTATCAACGTGCACACACATGTCACAAGAATATGTGTGAAAATATTCCAAATTAATAATAAAATTTAAAAGCAGCTGTCTACTTACTGGTGAAACCTAAAGGCATTGAAATTAAAATTAGAATACTAATAAAAAGTAGGCCCTTCTTCACCAATAGTTTTAACATAGGTATAAACAGAGAAATACAGTTTGAAAAAAACACAATATCAATGTTGGAAAAGAGAGCAAGAAGGTTGTTTGCCACCCTTAAAAGAATATATTTAACTGGAAGAAAACTATTAAAATTTATTAGAAAATTAGTAAGAATTGAGGTCATATAATAAACAAAAAATCAATAGCTTTAATATAGATTAAAAACAAATTTCAAAATCAATCCATTCAAAATAATGTATATCTCCTACTTGCACAGGATCTAAATGAAGATAAGAAAATACTTCTTTTAAAATAATTTAATGAAGACTTTGAATAAAGATAGAAGTGATGGATTAGACTATTTGATTTTATAAAGATGTTAATTATCCTTATAATAAAAATCATGTATTATTTAATCAAAATCAATCATATTTCTCAACATTTCGGGGAGACTTGTGTACATGTATAATATAATTCAAAAATTTAGTTTGTTTAAAAGTTATAGGTACATATGTAATAAATAATAAAAAATATATGAGGCAAAATTTCTAGATGTGATGTGCTAAAAAAGTACGATTTATTTTGTATAAGTAGTAGATTTTATATGATTTTAATTTGAGTTATTTACTTTTGCTTATTTGTGGTTCCTTAAACTTCAAAATAATAATCTTCCTTTATGAGTTTTTAAATTAAAAAATTAATTATAGAAAGACAAAATACTTTAAAACGTTTGCATACAAAAGATTAAACAGTGTTAGTTTGTGTGTCCATGTTTGCGTATTTCTGAAGTTTAAAAAGAAAAACATATTCCCTTAAGTCCTTGGGGAATTCAGATGTGCTGAACTAGGGAATTACAAATTAAAAGAAGAAAAAATGTCCTACTTAACAAAAAAAATTGTTAAACAGATCATTAAAACAATTATATGCTATTTTCCTATAAATTTGGCCAATCTTCACAAGTGCCAGGCATTCTTCAATGTCTTTTGGAGTGTTTTCTATTATATCACAAGCAATCAGCATCTAATTTTGTTCTCTAGGTTTATCTTTATTCTTCTATCGGAATAAGATCATTTTACCTTGTTGTAATGCCAAATGTATTACAAAAAGCCACGCTATCTTTCATAGTTCGTTCGTTATTGAAGTATTCAGGATATCTTAAACTATGTTTTCATGTTATTTAATATTACATACTTTGATTTCATTTCTCTTCAATCTCATATTCTACAAATGGTGCTGTGAATGTTTCTGATCAAAAATAGGATATTTGTAGAAAACGAAAGCATTCCTCTCCTCCTGGTATCTCCAGCAAACAATTCATAGTCTCCTTGTGGGTGAGTTGTTCCAAAATGCATGAAATAAAATTCGATATCAAAAGATCATTGAAAATCTATTTTTAAACTCTTATAACATTGTTGACTATGTGGAAATCATGTATGTTTTTATAACAGTGATAATACTGGAGATTACTCTATTATTCATTATTGCTACATGATTTGTAAAGTATTGAGAGGCATTACCTCATTTAATTTAAATAATGAACAGATGAGGTATTTTCCCTAATCATGCAATTAAGAAAGCAAGTTTAGCCTGGTTAAATGACTAGGGTAGCATCACAGAACTACATGCAGTTGAGTCAGGACTTAAATCCAAGAAATTTCCAGTTGAGTCTTCTCTTTTTTTAATGATACAATCCTTCCAAATATGTGTTTTAAAAAAAGCACTTGTTTTTATTCGCACATACCATTGTTTTCAATGATTCGTGGACAATGGGTTGTCGTACTTCATTTTGCAAAAGATGAAAGGAGGGGTATTAAGAAAGGGACATACTTTCACACAGTGCTTGCTTCGTACCACATCATTTAATGCTTCTAACAACCCTAGAGGTGAGGCATTATCCTCTCTGCATAAACAGAAGTTCCTTCACTTGAGGTAGTTTATTCAAAGTCATTTGATTAGCAAACAACAAAGCAAGGATTCAAATTTAGACCGAAATCCCCAAACCTATGCATGCTTTCCTTACAGCACTTCTCTGACTATCCAGCTCTACAATAAGGCTGTTTACTTTGAGTTACACAGTAATTATCATTTTCCTGTTAATCTCAGGAATTTTCTAAAAATGTATAGCCTACTGTCAGACCAATTACTTAAGATAACTGTCTATTTTGCTTATTATAGTACGTTCATAGATTACCACATCACATAACTTGTGTCAACTTAATAAATTTATTGAGAGATCTTATTCTCTGTCAAACTCCTGACCAATAGATAACACTTATAAAGTCAGTAGCTAACTCTCTTAAGAGAAGCTTATGTCTGGGTCAACCCCGGTTGCCTGGTGGTTAAGTTCAGCACTCTCCGCTTCAGCAGCTTAGGTTCAGTTCCTGGGCGTGGACCTACACCACTTGTCTGTCAGTGGCTATGCTGTGTTAGTGGCTCATATACAAAATAGAAGAAGATTGGTAATAGATGTTAGCTCAGGGCAAATCTTCCTCAGCAAAAAAAAAAGAAAAGAAAATGTCTAAATTCTTGGCTACACTAAATCTGGAAGGGTAAGTCTTCACATTCTTGGATAAATCTAGTGTACATGTTCTCTTACATTTAAGATGTTAGTAGGTACTACATTTAACAAGTTAAGTAGCTATTTCCGTTATCAAATTTTTATTACTGGAGGAACTCAATTTGGTTCAGATACTTTAAGTATAACTTCTAAATAGTATACTCCTTTACAAGAAAGTACAGGTTTTATAAAGCTCTTGGTTGTTTGGGAGCACAAACAGAAAATGTCTCTAATCAAAATTAATTCGGTTGCGTAACAGCCAATTTGTAACCAGGACAATAAATAACTGCTGACACTAAGTTTGGTTGGGGCATAATTTATCAGATAAAAACAAGAGGTCATGATGCGTTTAAGACAGCTATGTGCAGAACCGAATTTTGTTTCAAAATGATTTAGCTACGACTTTTGAAGCAATTAATTCATTAAAGGCTGCCATTTATCAACCTAAACAAGACATTTCCCTTCTCTTCAAATAAGAAACAGGCTATGCCCAACCCATTAGATTCTCCAGGTATTTTATAGTTTATAGTTTAAAACTTTAGTATGTCTGATAAATACTACTCACATGAAACACACTCTTAAAAAGATGCTTGGGATTTATTTAGATTAATTTGCTTAGCATAAAAATATTCCAAAATTTGAGTTAGGCACAAATATTTATGTTGGACAACTATCCCTACAGAGACCACAGCTAATAAAGAAAAATTTGATAAGCTGGTAAAAACATCCTTCGGGATGGCTCAAATTTAGAAAAGTGAATGGTTAACATAAAATAAAATATATCTTTATTTTAAGTTTACACTGATTTCTTTAGCATAGAATATTTGGTATATTAATCATTTTTCATGATGAATGTCTACAGTGTTATCAGTTATTGAATTTGTAGAAGGTCAAATTGCAAATACAGACTGTGTATGTAGGTCTTAAAGACTATAGCATTATTCCAGTGTCCTCTAGAATTTGATGTCTTAAGATTTAGTTAATTGCAACTAAGTTTCTGGTCACATGCTTTCTTATAAAATTGAATAATGATAATAATAGCAATAAATTAATTCTATTAAGTACAAAATAGGCTATTCCTTATATGATACTTACTTTGAATTGTGAAAATGAATTACTTAGAGAAATTAAAAGAGGATCAATCATTTCTAGACTTTTGCCTTTCAAGAGATATTTTCTTCTTACTATAGATGTTAACAATTATTTATTGATTTAGTTATTGATCTAAGTGGTGGGATAAAACTGTGAATTACAGAGGCCAGGACTGTCTTGTTATGGAACTTGTCTTCCAACTGGGACAAGAAACACAGAAATGAAATAAAATAACTAAATAATTACACATTAGTAATAAATGATGTGAAGGAAATAGGGAGGGATGCATGATAGTGACAGGTGTAGTTGGAGCACGAAGTTACTTTTCAATGAGTGATGAAGTGTGATGTGTTTGAGGAGCAATAATTAAAGTGAGATTCAAGAGATGCAGTTAGCCAACTCTCACAAAAGTGAGAGAACATAATTCAATATAAGGGAAAAGAGCAATTCCAAAGGTTTGAAAGAGAGCAATAGCCTGTGATATTCAAGGGAAACAAAGGAGGCCAGTATGGCTAGAGTGTCATGTGTAAGGGAAGTGGGGGTGCAAATGGAGGGAGGGAGGGGCCTGATCACAGGAGGCCTTGGAGACCACAGTTGTCCTCCTTTTGCACTGTTTTCCTCAGGTTAACTTTGAAATAGAGTGTAAATGCTAAGATTCCTTCCCTGCTGGGAAGAACTGATGCCATACTGAAAGATCCCACTTCAGAATGTAAAGATAATACTTCTACATACACACTACCAGGAACATACACAAGCTCTAATTAATACATCACCCTAAACATAATAAAAAGCAATATAATTTGCATGTCACAATGCAACATAAGATGCAATAAAATTTACTTCTTAATAAAATGATTAAAATAACTGCAGACGGTCTATGTCATGTATCTACTCTCTCAGAAAATTGCTCAAATAGTAAAACGCCAAGTCCTGAGTAACACATATGATGGCATTTTATTATTTTTTTTGAGGAAGATTAGCCCTGAGCTAACATCTGCCTGCAATCCTCCTCTTCTTGCTGAGGAAGACTGGCCATGAGCTAACATCTGTGCCCATCTCTATCTACATTTTTTTTTTTTTTTTTTACGTGTGGGATGCCTGTCACAGCATGGCTTGGCAAGCAGTGTGTAGGTCCGCACCCAGGATCCGAACCAGTGAACCCTGGGCCGCCTATGCGGAACATGCGAAATCAACACTGTGCCACCAGGCTGGCCCTAGGGTGGTATTTTAAATGAGGTACATTTCATGGAGGACAAGAAATTGGAAAACTGCATATTCCAGCATTGTCATAGATTTGTTATTTTGTTTAGCATATTATATTAAAAAACCTTACTAAAGTTAAGAATGTATACTTACAAAGTAGTAAAAAAATGAAAGCAAAAGATATATTGATGGTATTTTTGCAACTATATTTTCAAACAACTTGAGATTTCATCCCACAAAATCTTTCAGTTGCTAGTGAATGGAGTTATATATAAAACAAAATTTCAAATGCAGTTGCTTAAGCTTGTAAAGATTTGTTGTTCTCGTGTAAAATTAATCCAAAGAGCTGTAGTTGAGGGTTAGAACAAAGTTTCACTGCTATTATGTCTATCACAACAAAATAAAACTCTGGGCTATAAAAAAGGTACTTGACATAGTTCAAAAAGAACAGAGAAAAACAATTCTCACACTAATTGTTTCTCAATAGAACCTTTTGAAGTGACCCTCATATTCTTAAAATATTAAAAACATGTATATTAACAAATGAATCTAAGAGAGTATGGGGAAAAGCCTATTATTGACCACTCAGACACAAAATGACACGTTTAGTCTCAATGCAGCATAATTCATACTTCAAACTTTTTTTTTATTGAGGTATAATTAAGGTCATATTTAAAATTTTTTACAGCTACCAGAAGTTCAATATAAAATATACCAGAATAAAGCATTTCTCCCTTATTAAATTATATAAAGATATAGATATCGGCCAGAACATTTGTGATTTTTAAAATTTCTATTAATATACATTCTAAATATTTTTGAAAACCTATGCACTTCTCTCAATTGTCTTTGTGAAAAACACTACAAACTGTAAAGTACATGTTATTTAAAATGTAACTATATCATCATGCAGAACTAAAGAAGTGGAGTGTTACTGTCGTCTTGATGGTAGTGACAAAACATAGAATTTCCTTTTTGTTAGAAAATGGTATATATTATATTATGTAGCTTACAGAATTAAATAATAAGAAAAATTAAACTATCAATTATTTATTGTAAAAGAAAAAAAGAAAATATGAGCAACATTAAGTTTCTGAATACACTTTGCTGCAATTTGAAAAAGTTTGTTCGATAGACTATATGTACCTTCAAATGAGACCAAATCAGTACAAAATGCTGAGTCATGAACATCAATTTCAGAACTTCGATGTTGAAAAGACTCATAAAATGATGGAAATCAAACTGGTTGAGGTAATTTCGAGCAGACTAGTGCACTTCCTTTTTTATCAACTTGTAACATATGGTTTTAAGAACATAAAAACTACTCGCCTAGTATGTTTCCTTTCTCAGCATTTGACTTAATCCTAATATATAAATATTTCATCCCTTAACTTTTTCTCTTTCATTTGAATTAGCTGAATGTACATCTTAAAGTCACTTGTTATTTTTATTTCAATAATATTCTATCAGGACTTATTTTCCTTGCTCCCCTGACGTATTTTCACTGCCCTGCACCTTTCCAGAGAATACCGAGTCAATGCTCTGAAGGTAGGGTCTTTTGTCTCCTACAGAGCTGAGTCAAGCCTTTCATCTTAGAGTTCCTTCACCTACCATAAAATGGAGTGAAAAGACTGTACTCTCATTTTAAATACAAAACTATCACTATCCTTTAGGAACTCCTGCCTCCCCTATTTCTTCATCCTTTTAAGTATACTTATGATAGGTTTCTTAACAATTTTTTTTGCTTTTTTTCACCTTCCTGTATGATTGAAGGTGGCAGTGAGTACTTTTGTATATTCCCTGTCTGCAAAGCCCGTGTTATCTGATGGGAAGAATTGGTCTTTTTATTGCGCTGACGAAATTGATTGCCTGTGCCACATTTAAAAGAGCAGTGATGATAATTTTGGTTTAAGGAGAATGACAGTTATAAAATTTTAGCCACATTTTTTAATATTCTCTTATTCTGCTTCTTTTTCTGGAGGGGAAAGAATCAAAATTTCTTCTATATGTATTCACATCATTCTCAATTCTTTATTGTTTTTTTCTCCTTAGTTCAATTTCTCCCATTTCTTAAATTTTAGGAGGCCAAATGTAAATATGTAATTAAGTCTACATATTGTATAAGATATTCAGAATGTTGAATATTCACTATTGCACTACAGTGAAACTAAACAAAATCACCACCACCAATTAAAAATCTATATGTATTTAAGTCTTTATTTGATGAGATGTTTTTAAGTAGCTATTTGTGCATTGAATCTACACATAAAAGGAGATAAGGTAATTTTAAAATACGTAACAAAAGGATTTTAATCATTTATCTAATATATACATACTTTTCAATAGTTTATATATCAAGCAGAATTTTTATCACTTTTTAATAAAATAGTTACAGTGTAGTTTTCAATTGATTTTATATTATCACTTTTTCCTTTGTTTGTATATGAGATTACTATTTTTCTTTGGTGTGTATATTAGAGATTTACATTTATTTACTATTTTATTTTTCTCATTTTTATTTTTATAAATTGTCCCTATATATTTATATATATTCAAACTAAATTCTAAAACATAGAAAGTGTTTCTTCTAACAACATAAGTCTTTATAAGAGACCTTCATCAAGGTTGACTTTTTTCTTTCTAAGCTCTGTACCCAAAAGTCAGATTTGTTTGACCAACATTTATGCAGCACCCACTCCATACCATCACTGGCTGGATGCTCTGATATCCTTACTTTTGCTCAACAATATTTACTAGATAGAATTTTCCATCTTTTACAAATGTTTAAGATGATATAATTTGTAAGACAATTCTATTGTATCATTTAACTTTGTAGCTGGGTTTCCAAAATGTCCCTTTACTATACTCTTTCATTTTCTAAGTTACTGATAGAAAAGAGAGAAAGAACTGCATAATTTTTTACTTTGCCTTTGATTTTCCTCAAGAATTTCCCAATCAAATATGGGTGATTCATTAATTTGTTGAACACTTTCTATCAAGTATCATTATGTAAGCTTGGGCAGTTACTTAAACTCATTGTACTTTAAATTCTTAATCTATGAAATGGGAAAAACAATAACAACTCCCACATTCAGTTGAAATGCAGTGTGATTGAGCTCATCACACTGTAGAAACTCAATAAGTGATAATTATTATAATTCTATTATCAGAATAAATATTTCAAACTCAGAAAACTTTAATTATTCAAAATGCTTAGTAAATTGCCTGACACATAGTAAGTAGCCAACTTAATTTAGCTATCTATTGTAGAAGTAGTAATAGTGTTTATTTCACAATATTGGAACTATTTTTTTATTGGGTTCATAATAGTTTACATCATTGTGAAATTTCAGTTGTACATTATTTCTTGTCCACCACCATGTGGGTGCTCCCCTTCGCCCCCTGTGCCCACCCACACTCCCCTTCTGCTGGTAACCACTGCACTGTTCTCCTTGTCTGTGTGTTTGTTTATCTTCCACATGTGAGTGTGGTTATATGGTGTTTGTCTTTCTCAGTCTGGCTTGTTTCACTTAACATAATACCCTCAAGGTCCATCCATGTTGTTGCAAATAGGATGATTTTGTCCTTTTTATGGCTGAGTAGTATTCCATTGTATGTATATACCACATCTTCTTTATCCAATCATCAGTTGATGGGCACTTGGATTGTTTCCATGTCTTGGCTATTATGAATAGTGCTGCAATGAACATAGGGGTACACAGGCCACTTTGGATTGCTGATTTCAAGTCATTTGGATAGATACCCATTGGTGGGATAGCTGGGTTATATGATATTTCTATTTTTAGATTTTTGAAGAATCTTCATACTGTTTTCCATTCTGGCTGCACCAGTCTGCATCCCCACCAGCAGTGTATGAGGGTCCCCTTTTCTCCACACCCCCTCCAACACTTGCTATTTTTAGTCTTAGTGATTATAGCCATTTTAACAAGGATAAGATGGTATATTTGTCTAGTTTTGATTTGCATTTCCCTGATGATTAGTGGTTTTAAAGATCTTTTCTTGTGCTTATTGGCCGTCTGTATATCTTCTTTGGAGACATATCTGTTCATATCCTCCACCAATTTTTTGATCAGGCCGTTTGCTTCTTTGTTGTTCAGTTGTGTGAGTTCTTTAAATATTATGGAGATTAACTCTGTCCCAGATACATGATTTGCAAACATTTTCTCCCAGTTGGTGGGCTGTCTTTTTGTTTTGATCTTAGTTTCTTTTGCTTTGCAGAAGCTCTTTAGTCTGATGAAGTCCCGCTTGTGTATTTTCTCTTTTGTTTCCCTTGTCTGAGTAGACATGGTGTTCCAAAAGATCCTTTTAATTTCAATGTCAAAGAGTGTACTACTTATATTTTCTTCCAGAACTTTTATGGTTTCAGTACTTATCTTCAAGTATTTGACTCATTTTGAGTTTATTTTTGTATATGGAGTGAATTAATGGTCTATTTTCATTCTTTTGCATGTGGCTATCCAGTTCTCCCAACACCATTTATGGGGGAGACTATCTGTTCTCCATTGTATGTTCTTGGCAACTTTGTGAAGATTAGCTGTCCATACAGGTGCAGTTTTATTTCTGGGCTTTCAGTTCTGTTCCATTGATCTGTCTGCCTGTGTTTGTAACAGTACCATGCTGTTTTGATTACTATAATTTTGTAGTACATTCTGAAGTCAGGGATTGCAATGTCTCCTGCTTTCTTCTTTTTTCTCTGGATTGCTTTAGCAATTCAGGGTTTTTGGTTGCCCCATATGAATTTTAGGATTCCTTGTTCTATTTCTGTGAAGAATGTCTTTGGGATTCTGACTGGGATTGCGTTGAATCTTTAGATTGCTTTGGGTGGTATGGACATGTTAATTATGTTTATTCTTCTAACCATGTCCATGGAATCTCTTTCCATTTCTTTATGTCATCATCTATTTCTTTCAACATTTTCTTGTAGTTTTCAATGTATAAATCCTCACTTCCTTGGTTAAATCTATTCCTAGATATTTTATTCTTTTTGTTGTGATTGTAAATGGAATTGTATTCTTGAGTTCTCTTTCTGTAAGTTCATTAATGGGTGTAGAAATGAAACTGATTTTCATAAGTTGATTCTGTACCCTGCAGCTTTACTATAGTTGTTAGTTATTTCTACTTGTTTTCCAGTGGATTCTTTAGGGTTTTCTATATATAAGAGCATGTAATCTGCAAACAGCAGGAGTTTCACTTCTTCATTCCCTATCTGGATTCCTTTTATTCCTTTCTCTTGCCTAATTCCTCTGGCCAAAACCTCCAGTACTGTGTTGAATACGAGTGGTGATAGTGGGCACCCTTGTCTTCTTCCTATTCTCAGAGGGATGGCATCAGTTATTCCCCACTGAGTTGATGTTGACTGTGGGTTTATCTTATACGGCCTTTATTAATTTGAGGTAATTTTCTTCTATCCCGATTTTGCTGAGTTTTTATCATAAATGGCTGTTGGATTTTATCAAATGCTTTCTCTTGTCTATTGAGATGATCATGCGGTTTTTATTCCTCATTTTCTTAATGTGATGTATCACATTGGTTGATTTGAAGATATTGAACCATCCCTGTGTCCCTGGTATAAATCCCACTTGATTATGATGTATGATCTTTTTCATGTATTACTGTATTCAGGTTGCCAATATTTTGTTGAAGATTTTTGCATCTATGTTCATCAGTGATATTGGCCTGTAGTTTTCCTTTTTTTGTGTTGTTCTTGTCAGGCTTTGGCATCAGAGTGATGTTAGTCTCATAGAATGTGTTAGGAAGTATTCTGTCTTCCCTCGTTTTTTGGAATTGCTTGAGAAGACTAGGTATTAAATCCTTTTTGAAAGTTTGGTAGAATTCTCCAATGAAGCTGTCTGGTCCTGGGCTTTTGTTTTTTTGGATGGTTTTGATTACTGCTTGAGTCTCTTTACTTGTGATTGGTCTATTCAGTTTATCTATTTCTTCTTGATTCAGCTTTGGAAGGTTGTAAGAGTCTAAGAATATATCCATTTCTTCTAGGCTGTCCATTTTGTTGGCATATAGCTTTTCATAGTATTCTCTTATATTCCTTTGTATTTTTGTCATATCTGTTGTTATTTCTCCTCTTTCACTTCTAATTTTATTTATCTGAGCTTTCTTTGTAAGTCTGGCTAAGGTTTGTCAATTTTATCTTCTCAAAGAACCAGCTCTGGGCTGGCCAGTGGTGCAGTGGTTAAGTACGCACATTCCACTTCAGTGGCCCGGGGTTCGCCAGTTCGGATCCCAGGTGAGGACATGGCACCACTTAGCAAGCCATGCTGTGGTAGATGTCCCACATATAAAAAGTAGAGGAAGATAGACATGGATGTTCACTCAGGGCCAGTCTTCCTCAGCGAAAAGAGGAGGATTGGCAACAGTTAGCTCAGGGCTAATCTTTCTCAAAAAAAAAAAAAAAAAAAAAAAAACAGAACAAACCAGCTCTTTATTATGTTGATCCTTTCTGCTGCCTTTTTTGTCTCAATTGCATTTATTTCTGCTCTGATTTTCATTATTTCTCTCCTTCTGCTGACTTTGGGCTTTGTTTGTTCTTCTTTTTCTAATTTGGGTAGGTGTGGTATGAGATTGCTTATTTGGGACTTTTCTTGTTTGTTAAGGTGTGCCTTGTTACATGAATTTCCCTCCTAGTACCTCTTTTGCTGCATGGAAAGTATATATTGAGTAGAGATGAGTTGGTATGGTATGTTTTCATTTTCATTTGTCTCCAGATATTTTTTGATTTCTCCATTAATTTCTTCAGTGATCCATTGCTTGTTCAATAGCATGTTGTTTAGTCTCCACATGTTTGCCCCTTTCTCAGCTTTCTTGTAATTAATATCTAGCTTTATAGTATTGTGATCAGAAAAGGTGCTTGTTATTATTTCAATTTTCTTAAATTTATTGAGGCTTGCCTTGTTTCCCAACATATGGTCTACCTTGAGAATGTTCCTTGTGCACTTGAGAAGAATGTATATTCTGCTGTTTTTGGATGGAGTGTTCTAAATATGTCTATTAAGTCCAATTGTTTTAGCTTTTCATTTAGCTCCACTATTTCCTTGTTGATTTTCTGTCTGGATGAGCTGTCCATTGATGTGAGTGGGGTGTTGAGGTCCCTTACTATTATTGTATTACTATTTATATTTCCTTTTAGGTTTGTTAATTGTTGCTTTATGTACCTTGGTGCTCCTGTATTGGATGCATAGATGTTTATGAGTGTTATGTCTTCTTGGTGGAGTGTCCTTTTGATCATTATATACTGCCCCTCTTTGTTTCTCTTTGTCTTATCTTGAAGTCTACTTTGTCTGCTATAGGCATTGCATTACCTGCTTTCTTTTGTTTCCCATTAGCTTGGAGTATTGCCTTCCATACCTTCACTCTGAATCTGTGTTTGTTGTTGGAGCTGAGATGTGTTTCCTGGAGGCAGCACATTGTTGGGCCATGTTCTTTAATCCATCTCATCATTCTGTATCTTTTTATTGGAGAATTCAATCTATTTACATTTATGGTGATTATCGATATATGAAGGCTTAATGCTGCCATTTTGTCACTCGTTTTCTGGTTCTCCTGCATTTCTTCTGTTTCTTGTCCCATGTATTTCAGTCTACCAATTGAGTTATGTAGTTTTATTTTGTGTTTCTTAGTTTTCTCCTTATTTATTATTTGTAACTCTGTTCTGCTTTTCTGTTTAGTGGTTACCATGAGGTTTGTATGCAAAATCTCGTAGATAAGATAGCCCATTTTCTGATGGCCTCTTATTTCCTTAGACTAAACCAGTTTAGTCCCCTACCTCTTCCCCTCCTATGTTGTTTTTGTCAACATCTTATTCCATCTTATGTTGTGAGTTTGAGGTTCAAATGACAAGACTATCTCTGTTTTCGGTGTTTTCCTTCCCTCTATTTTTAATGCTATACTTGAGTATTTGCTAACCTGTTCTGATGTATAGCTATAATTTTCTGATTTTGTCTACCTATTCATCTCCTTACTCTGGGCCTTATAAACCCCTTTATCCACCCCCTTTTTTTTTTTTTTCAGGTATGAAGGCCTTCTGGAGGATTTCTTGTAGAGGGGGTCTTGTGGCTACAAACTCCCT
Source organism: Equus caballus (assembly GCF_041296265.1). NCBI lineage: Eukaryota > Metazoa > Chordata > Mammalia > Perissodactyla > Equidae > Equus > Equus caballus. The sequence goes on along the minus strand of NC_091685.1, from coordinate 102,584,492 downwards.
TAGCTTTTGTTCATCTGGGAAAATTTTTATTTCTCCATCATATCTGAAGGATATTTTCTCTGGACATAGTATTCTTGGTTGAAAGTTTTTGTCCTTCAAAGATTTGAATTTATTATTCCAGTGGCACCTAGCTTGTAAGGTTTCTGCTGAGATATCCACTTATAGCCTGATAAGGATTCCTTTGTACTTATTTTCTTCTTCCTTTCTTCCCTTAGTATTTTTTCTTTATCATTCACTTTTGCTAGTTTCATTACTGTATGCTTTGGTCCTTTTACATTGACATATTTAGGAGATCTGATAACTTCTTTCACATGGATTTCCAACTTTTTCCCCAGGTTTGGGAAGTTCTCTGCTGTTATTTCTTTAAACAAACTTTCTGCTCCATTCTTCTCTTCTCCCTCTGGAGTACCTATAATTGCTATGTTGCATTTCCTAATTGAGTTGGCTATTTCTCAGAGACTTTATTCATTTCTTTTTAGTCTTAGTTTTCTCTCCTCCTCTGTCTAGAGCATTTCAATATGTCTGTCCTCAATTATGCGGATTCTCTCCTCGATGATATCCACTCAAGCATTCAGGGAATCCATATTTTATTTCATCTCATCCATTGTGTCTTTCATCTCCAATATTTCTGATTGGTTCTTCTTTATAGTTTCAATCTCTTTTTTGAAGTACCTCCTGAACTCATTGGATTCTTTCTCTACATTCTCTTTTAACTCATTGAGTTTTTTGATGATAACTATTTTGAATTCTCTGTCTTTTAGATTATGTATTTCTGTGTCTTCAGGATTTATTTCTGGGTGCTTGTCATTTCCTTCTGGTCTGGATATTTAACATAATTTTTGATAGAGGGCGTGGCTTTGCTCTTTTGTATTGTGGTATTATTTAATCTCTGTTACTCCCTATTGCCACTGAGTGTGGGTCAAGAGCTGCATATTTTGAGCCCTCTGTGTTCCACTGGGATCCCAGGTGCTGGAGCCAGATGCTGGGCAGGTGGGGGAGGGGTGCATTGTTTCTTCTGTGTGCCCTCAGGGGCTTCTTTCTCTCCCTTGCTATCTGCTCTCCTGGGGTGTTGGTTTGATGAAGTCACCCCCATGATAGCTAGTCACTTCAGTAGGGGGCTTCCCCCTAGGCTGCAAGGGACCTCGGGGATCTTTGATGTTCCCTTGATGGGGCCACCCCCTCCCTCCTTCCTTCCCTCTCTAAGGCTGTGTGCATTCACTAGATTGCAGTCATTTGAGGAGGAAGCAAAACTTTCTTTTACCCCATTCCACTTTCTCCAAGGGGATCTCCAGCCTCTCCACCTTCTGATGTATGACTGTGTGGGTCTTTTAGACATCTTTTGTGTCGTGTAGATGTTCTCTGTTGTAATATGAATGTCTTTTTCCTTGTATCATGGAGGGGAGAGTTCACTGAGAGACCTCATTCCACCATGAAGCTGACATCTCTCTCTTCTGGAACTATGTTATGTTAGGTTTCCTAGATCATGCGCAAGAGATTCATTAAGGAAGTGCATGCAGGAGAGAAATTTGTATGGGAATAAGGACAGCATGAAAGGGAAGGATAGGAAGTTAAGCAAGACTGTGGATTCAAGTAAGTGCTGGTCTCAGCCTCATTCCACAAGAGCTCTGGAACATAGATTGAACTGCACAGTTTCTCCTATCTTTTTTGTTCTGGAAGGGAGGTGATTTTTGTTGCCTGAGACTGTCAGCTGTTAGATAGTGGCTATCCTGACAGGGAGAAGGGAAAAACAGTAGAAGATAAAATTTACAGGCAACTCATGGCAGGTAGCTTAACTTACCCAAGATGAAGCCTTCTGAGAAGGTGTTAGCTATTAGTAATAACACTCAGAAATTGGGGGATGAGCTCACTTAACTAGTAAAAGGAGCCCAGCAGAGCTTGGCTAGGCACCAACAGAGTCGCTATGGAGACACTTGACCTCTCTCTCCCACAAGTCTCTGATCAACTCAGTGTAAGTCTTTGTCTTCTTATTTTGATTTATTATACCATTAATTAACAGTGCCAAATATATTGTATTTTCTCAATATGTTGAACTGAAGAGGATAACATCAAGGCATATAAATAAATGCCATCACCAATTAACGAGATAAATAAAGCAAGATATTTTGTTCAAAAGCTTAGGGCAGGAACACATTTTGTGATTTAAGAAGACATGAATGGTCTTCAGAAAAATGTGTGACCTCTGGAAATTATATAAATGTGTGTTCTAAATTTGCGTATTTTTCTAGAAATATAATTATATCCTAAAGGATTTTGTAATGTAAGATGTTGGAGAATCCCTGATGTAGAGTTTGAAAATGGTTCTGGTTGTATTGACATGGCACCATCTATGGTTAAGTGCTGGCCCTCCACTTAGCTTAATTGTGATTAATATTTATCTATAAGAGTAAGGGGATATAATTGAACTAATTGCAAAATAAGTTGACTGGAAGACTTTCAGTTCCTCATTTTAACCCCTTGTCCCTAATGTTATAACTAAACAGTGCTACAATAGTTCAAAATTTAAAATATGATTTCTCCTGGTTTCATATCATTTCTCATGATTTCAGTATTATTCTTTTTGCTGAGATCTTATGTTTCAGTGTCCAGTTAACCACTATGCTAGATCTGGACAGTAGAAGGATTAGATTAGAGGAACAGAAAGGAAAGCCATCATTTAAAGTTTCCCCAATTAATGTCTAAAACTACCAGTCATTTCTAATTGTAATTCACTTATGTATATTATTGAAGATGTTTTTCCAGCTTAAGAGGCAGTACAGTGTAGGAGTTAAGAGTAAGTTATTTAACGTCTCTGTCTGTTTCTTCATCTGTAAGACAGCAATAACAATACTAATTCCTCTCAGAAGCTTCTTGTGAAGTTGAGAGGAGTTAACAACTCTAAAAAGTGTTTCAGTAGAGCCTAGTACACAGGAATACTCAATAATTAGTAGATATTACTTATCATATAAAGATTCTCAATGAATGCTATTAATACGATCCTATTTAAAGAAAAATAATTTAATGAAAACAGAGCAGATTGAAGATAGAAGATTATCTGACCCAAACCCTCTAATTTGAGGAATTGCTTTCAAAAACCTTGAATCATGCAGGGGACATCATTAGCGTGGTATTCTGCATTCATCAACTCAGAGTGAAACATGACTTCCTGAAAGATGTTCGTTAGCATCCTCATCCACAGCTGATTATCAGCAAGAGGAATTAACAATTGCCTAAATCGTAGCACAAAACACTGGAGCTGTCCATCATTACTAATGATGATATCATTCATTGTAAATAGTGATTTCAGATTTGAATACTAATTATAAAGGTGCTTGGTCATCTTTCAACAATTAGAGTTAAATATTCTGAAGATTAAACAACTGTATTCTTCAAATGATATCTGAATTATTTCATTGTAATTGTATTTATTACTCATTAGGGACAATCAAGTGCCTTTCGGGTGTAATTTAGACTTAGCCTGGGTTTACTTAGAATACTTAGAATATTGTAAAAAATAAAAAAGAAGGAAAACTTAAAACTCAGCAAGAAAACTGACTTAATCAGAAAAAGAAACCGTATTTTTTAGGCTTAATAAAAAATAACAAAGAAGATGAAGATTCATATAAGAATATAGACTTTAAACGTGACCTCAGAATTGGTTTGGAGAAGACTGTTTATAAAATCAAGGGCAATGACGCTACTTTTATTTCCATTAAATGAGATGCGTTTAAAAAATGTACATTGTTCTTGATTACTACTGTATAATGTATAATGTAATTAAAATATGCAAATCTAATTAACTATAGAGATAAATTTCAGTCTTCATAATTATATTTGTTTTAATATTGCTCTTTCTGATGAAAGGATAAGTACATCTAGCTGGATTTTTAAAAGAGGAAAGTTCAAGACAAGTTTTTCCAATACCTGAATTCATTTTTCTGAGCTTGCCTTCTCATGATGATAAACGGTTATGTTCTGAAATTTATTTTTATTAGCTATTGATCTGCATATTTTTATAAACGTATGGACCTGTACACCTTTTCTTTTTAAGTTTAGGAAACCATTTTCTAAGCAGTATCCCTAAGGCCCTTTGTAAAACTTTATACTTGCCACTTCCTTGCTATTCCAATTCTGTACTAGTTTCAGACCATATCAGTTCTCTCCTTGGTTTTTGAAGGAGGTCACCCATATTTAAAATGAAATTATTTTTCAAATATTTTAACATAAATGATTCCTGAGTGCTAATCCTTTAATGCCTGCTAACTCTTCTTATATAACTAAGTTTGTTATATAATTTTTCATATATAATTAATTTTCCTATACCCGTTACTATACCCTGGTATGCCTGGTCTCCATCCTACTTCAGTTATTCTCTAGATTGATATACTGTTAAAATAATGCCTGGCATTTAGATTATTATCTAAATAATTGATTTTTATTAATTTAAAATAATTTGATTTTTATTAAAATATATTGAATTTTAGGAATATTGTAAGCATCCTTAACAATAGCAATTATTTATTTTCTTTGCTTTAAACATGAAACTACAAAAAATTAAATATAAAATGACATACAACTGAAGAGTCCTACAAATCCAATAACACAGAAGAATACAAATGTCCTAGGCCATGCAGTAATTTCTTTTGCTCCAAGACTTAATAGTCTTTATGTACAGTAATAAGTTTATTATTAGGAAATAACAGTTGCAGGTGTTTTTGGAATCTTGGACATCATGAAATAGTAAAAATCATGGTATTTGATAATTCCATATTTATATAAGAAAGTATTCCAATAAATGGTTTGAGTATTATGAGTGTGCATGTTTATGTGTGTCATGATCTAATACAATAATACCAATGAAAATAGTTAAATATTATTAAGAAGCTAATGGGTGTTAAAAAAAACCATTTTGCTCTCCTATTTAGACAGTTTTTTCTTTAAGCCTAGAGATTTTTTTCAACATCATTACGACTTTTTATAATTTGACTTTAGTTTCTGATAATTGTATTATTTATACATTGAATCTTTTTCTGATTATGAAATTAATACATGTTTATTGTGTAAATTGTGGTCATCTTGAAGAAGGAAATTAAAGCTACCAATAATAAAATTACCCAGAAATAAACACTTTTCATATCCCAGAGTGTTTCTTTCCTGACATTTTTATAAATTTGGAAAAAGTTTTACAATGAGTTTTGTTCAATTAAATCACGATATTTTCTCCATGTTATTAAATATATTCTATGACATGATTTCTACAACATGATACGTTTGGTATGGATGTATCAACATTTGTTGATTCAGTTTCCTCTAGTAGATTACCACAAAGGATATACAAATATAAATAATGTTAGATTAAAAATAAATATATCTTTACATGTGGATCTGTGATGATTTCCTGGAGTTACATTTCTAGAGATTTCTTTATTAGGTTGATGTATGGGAATTTAAAATGCTTTGATAATTAGTTACAGTTTGCCACCAAAAGATTATACCACAGTAATGTTTGAAAACACTCATTTCACTGTACGGTCTGTACCACTGTTTGTTATTAATTAATTTTACACCAGTTTTGTAGGTGAAAATATCACGTTTGTTTTATTTTACATGTTAATGACTACACAAAATGTTAGATATTTTTTCAAGTGTTTCTTAGCCATTTAGATTTTTTTATTTTATGAGTTTATTTATTTACTTAAACTATTTATTTATTACCCAATTTAAAATGGGTTGTGCCCATCTTTTCTTAATGATTTGTAGTAACTTTTATATATAGATAGCCTGTCTGGAATATATGATCCCTATTTAGATTAGTGGGTTTTTTACTTTTGTTTGTTGAAAATCAGTTGAATATGGCTTTCTGAGAAGTGGGAGGAAAGTCCTTAAAGTTCTAAAATGAGGGTGATTATTTAACCCTGTTTGAGTGAGGAAAGCCACACCTGGAGATGTTGGATTTCATTAACTCAGGTAGTTACTGAGTGAAGCCCAGGGAATAGTCTGTCCATTTAGTATCTGAACCCTAGTCAAAATGTACCTGTGCTTAGTGGATCTGCTCCTATGACATGATCAGTAGTGTTTCTGTTTTGACCATCCTGAAAGAAAGAAGTTGTGTATGTACTAGCTGCAAGATTGTTTGCTATGCTTGATAAGAACATTAAAGACCTTTGGAAAAATTCCCAACTTTCTAATGTATCAGAGTAGATAAAGTGTTACCAAATAGACCTGAAAAAATATAAAAGAGGAAATGATTCTAATAAGCTATTTGGGAGTCTAACACTGAGTTGACATGAGAGAAAATGATAAAATGTGAAACTGAAAGAAGGAGGAGCACAGATTTGGCAGTGAGGAGCTACACAGGACCTACGAGTTTCACTTCTTCCAAAGAGAATTTGGACACTCCGGAGAAGATAGAGCATCCTTGAATCTCAAATATCAATAAGAAACTGTGGAAAATCAAAACTAAGTTTAAAATGCTGAAAAGTTAGAAATTTACCAACAAAACTAAGATATTATGGCTGAAAAATTTAGTAATAAGATTGAAAAATAAATGATGGATAGATCAATCAATCGATCGATAAATAGATGTATAGATAGTTGAAGCCCTAGAACCAGAAAGCAATATTCCATGGGTGTTATATGTTAGTATAAATATCACCCCAAAAATGAGAAGCATAACATTCCAGAGTGAAGATACAGGAAGAAAGCTGGTTGCCATGCCAGGAAATTATGCTGTGTAATTGAATAGATTATCTGTTTAGCTATAAGGGGTGCTATTGATCTGGTTTACCCACTTAGAATTTCACAAATTGGATAACGACTGTTAAATATATTTTCCATTATGCAAGTAGATTTTCTTGCTCATCAATTTTATCTCTAGTGACTAGTGCAAAATCACTGTTCATTTTGGTTGGCTTTCTTGCAGTGTTTTTTTTTTACATCAAAAAATACATTTAAGCACTCATTCATGCATTTATTCACTGATGTTTGGTGTATGATGTACATTGATATAGGATTAATGAAAGATTAACTCATAATGACCAAATCCACTCAAAAGTCATGTAGACACAATTTCTTGAAAAACAACAAAAATATACATTAACATGACTATAATGAAGTATTGCAAAGTTCTGATACTTATTTTAATTATTCTTTACAAAGAAATAAAGGATATTCCTTCCATACATATCTAGAAAAGATGAATTTTCTCAGCTGTGCATTTTTTATCAACTTATTTATTCATGTGAACTTTAGTTGTTCTTCTGTTATGTGAACCACATAATCTAGATTAGAAGAGTTGATTTCTTATACGGCACCTTTTTAAGATTTATTGCAGAGAATTCCCAGTATCTTCACCTAAAATTGTATCTAGGTTTCTAAAGAAACCACTAAATTTTCACCAATCCCATTTCCTTAGTTCTAGATAAAGTTTTTTCTGCAAAAGTAGTATTATGGGCCTTGAGAGTATTACGCCAAGTGAAGTGAGTCAAACAGAGAAAGACAAATATCATATGATTTCACTCATATGTGGAAGATAAACAAACACGTAGATAAGAACAGATTGGCAGTTACCAGAGGGGAACGGGGTGGGAGGAGGGTGAAGGGGGTAAAGGGGCACATTTGTATGGTGACAGATGGAAATTAGTCTATTGGTGGTGAACACGATGCAGTCCATACAGAAGCTGGAATATAACAATACACCTGAAATGTAAACAGTGTTTTAAGTCAATAGGACCTCACTAAAATAATTTTTTTTAAAAAGTAGTATTATGTAATGGTAAAGACCACAGCGTCTGGAACCAGATACTTCATTTTAAAACAGGCCTTCTTTTGCTAGCTATGTAAATTTGAGAAGTTAAATTCTCTCTGTTTATTTGTCTGTGTAAGGGAGGTAGTAATAGGACCTGTCTTATAGGTTGTTTTGAGACTTAAAACGGGTTATTCAATATGAAACACAAGAGTAACTGGCATACGTTAAATTCTATGTAAGTGGTATCTACTTTTATTATTACAGCTACTAGAAACTATATTAGGATTACTACTAAACATGTCAGTCTCATTTTTCATCATTCAAAGAATATTCTGCAAAATATCAGCTGTGTAATATCTTTTCAAATATTTTTTCTATGCTATTTAATGATCTGCCATATGTATTGTTTGCTGGATTAATAGAAAGTGATGATAGCAATACATAGTGAATTCTAAGTTTCTGGTTATGTGGTTATAACTTACAAATTACCCAGCACTAAATAGAAGACAATAGTGCTGTAATAAACCCTGTACTGTTTCATCCAGCAAAACATGCTACTGTTCTTATATCCATTTTTGTGTATTCCAGAATGAATTTATAACCAGTAAAAACAAGAATTCTTCTGTTTGCTTTTATTTTTTAGGGGCAATTATTTACCAGTGAACTTTGGGACATACCTCCCAAGAAGGAGAACAAATAAAACAAGTACATGGTAATCCCAAATATCTTAAACCTCCTGCCTGTTCCTGATCTCCCCTGCCCACAAGTTCTAGAAGGAAATGTATGCATAAAATACAAACCGAAGAAATGAACCCTTTACTGCTGGCTGGGGCTTCTGTGTCAAACCCTGATGTGCAATTCTTTTGAGTTTCGGTAGACCGCAAGAGGAGTCTCTATTGTCTAAATTGGGCAGAACTAAGCAGCTTAGAATAAAAATCAATTGAAAAATGTTTTTTCCCTCTTCATCTACTCCAAAGTCAAATAGAATTACAGCTCTTAACTAGTGGAAGCAAAAGGAGGCCAAGGAAACCATAGTAACCCATAAGAAGAAGAAAGAACAGAAGCCGGAAAGACAGAACAAGAGAGTGTTTGCCTAATGACTAGAGCACAGCAGGCTGGAGCAGTGAGAGGAGTGCTACAGTATCAAAGTTAAGAATATAAGCTCTGCAGTTGGGCTCTTTGGATTCAAACATGCAGGATATATGACTTTGTGTAAGTTACATAACCACGTGCAGACTTGGTTTCTTCACTTATAAAATAGGGATAATTAAAAACAGCTACCTCTTGGGGTTTATGTGAGGACATTTTAAGACAATACAAGGGATGTGCCTACACAGCCTCCTACCACCTAGAAAGTGCTTAACAACTGTTAACCATTATTAATTTAGCCTCCAGGTCTGTCTCATGTTCCGTGGAAACAAGAGTAACAGAGAAACAGAGACGTGGCTTGTGTCCTCCTAAGAGGATTCACTTCTTGTCCATTTTAACCTCTGTAAACTCATGGAAGGAAGACACTAAAGAAGGCAGTGAAGGTGAAGAAGGATGTTGGTTAGCTAGAACCTTCATTCACTTACACATCAAATATTTATTGAGTGTCCTCACTGTTTAGGTGTTATAATTCAGCCGTGAAAATATACAAAAATCTCTGCCTGCATGGAACTTAGATTCTAGTGCAATGATAATAAAAAATGTCAAATAAGAAAAATATAATGTATGCTAGGTGGTGGTGGTGCTAAATGAAAAATACAGCAAAGAAGAGGAAAGATTTGTCAAGTAAAATATGCCATGTTCAACAGAGTAGCTATGAAATTCCTCACTGAAAGAGGCATTTGAAGAAGTTGGGAAGGGAAGCGAGGCATGGGTGGGGCCAGATCACAAAAGGTCTAACAGACTGTCATAGGATTTTGGCTTTACCTTTAATATGATGGGGATAATTAGTGAGATAATTAGAGGATGGACATATTTCAACTCATGTTTTAAAAGGATCATCCTAGCTGCTTTATTGGAGAGTAATTTTGGGGGGGAAGGGGAAATGATGGGTGAACACTGCAGTAATCTAGGCGAGAAACAATGCTGGCTCAAACTGTACTGGTATCAGAAAAAAATCAGGAACAAATGGGAGAATTACGGATATATATTTTAGAAATATATCAGGTAGGATCTCTGAGAGATGAAAGAGGAGTTGAAAGGGCATCTTTAAAGGTGGGTTTGCCATTTATTGAACTGAGGAAACCAGTAGAAGAGCAAGACGGAAGTACGGGAGGAGTGTGTGGGATGGGCAATGACCAGGAGGATGAGGATGAGAAATAGAGACACCAGAATCTTTACCCATGAGGGAACATGCTTTGTGTACTTTCCCTTCCTAAGCTGTATAAATTTCAGAACAGATGGCCAGTTTCTGGTTTTGAACCACAGAACTGAAATTTTAACTTCAAAGCTTTGATGCAGTTTTATAAAAGAAAAAGTAGAACTTCATAAATTGAAAGTCTCAAGAGAGCAATCATGCCCCTAGCTCTATAGTCTTGTCACTTAATTGATCTTTAATTTATCTAGTCATTAATTCAAGAAATTATTTTGGAGTGCCTTCTTTGTTCTAGAGAGTGTGAAAATAATTTACATACAGTGATAAACAAAACTATGGTCCCTATCCTTATTGGAGTTTACACAGCTCACTGGGGTATGTATGTGCATGTGTGTGTATGGAAACCATTAAATAATTCTAGGTCAAGGAATTTTGCCATCTTTTTGTGTTAAGATGCATCAATATGTCAGTGGGTTAACTGTTCAGAAGGAGTCATTATTAGAAGTGATTAGCTATGTGGACAAGTACAATGGGGAATCTTAAAAATAGATTTTGAAAGTGTAGTGGAAAATGATTTTTCACTGAAAGCGAGGAATATAATGTTACATTTACAAGCTTGCATTAGAGCATTCATTGTTAATCTCAAGATTTATGAAAACACTTCAAAAATCCAACCACCAACTAGTAGCTTAAGACCACTTATAGATGAGCTAGCATAAAGAATATTCACAAGACAGCAATAATTTTTTAAAAAATGTTTTATCCGAATTTAAAGACAAAACCCCCTCAATTCAGGAAGCAGTGTTATTTCTCAGTTTGTTTTTTCTTAACAGTCATAGGCTTAATGTGGTTAGAAACATATTTGCTGTTAAAACAGTTTTTAAATTAATGGCCTAAGTAGCTGAAACAGCATTCATAAGAAAACAATCTAGAAATAAAAAGAATGATCTATCAGTATTAATATAGGTGCTGCTGCACATAGCATTTTATTTGCATATTTGTCTTCCAGACATCCTAATAAGAACCTCTATTTTAAAAGTAGTTAAATAATATTAATATTAAATAAAAATAATCTAAATTTATACAGACATACATATTTGTGTAGGTGTGTATGTACCATTTAAATTATCAAGGAAAAAAACTAGTAGGTTTTTAATTTAAACTTGATTTTGTACTAATAATTTAGACAAGTTCACCAATTATTATTACGCTAGAGTGTACATTTTCTATATTGTCTGGCTTCCCTCTTTAAAGCATTTGGAAAATTTAAAAACTTCATATTAATATTTTTTAAAAGATTGTGTTAAACTAATCATTTATATAGAATATATATACTGCTCATGCCTACCTCATAGAAATGTTGTATTTGAATTTTTATAACTTATCTGCCAGATTTATGTCCTTCTCCTTTTCTCATGTCTTTTACCATAGGATTAAATTCATAAATTAGGTTAGTTTGTGGAATAGAAATTTTTTGGCTGCCCTACCTAAGAATCCCTGTTCGCCCCCAAATATTCAGTAAATTACCCACATTATGCTGTGACTCTTGGGGACTGGTGGGAGTTATAAATCACCCTGAACTGTTGAAGGTTAAAGACCAAATATTCACTTTTTCAACATTTTTTACATGAATACACGAGCATCCGAAATTAAGCAGATGAATTTGACCCAACCTTTGAATTGAGAGGTAGTGATGCAAAATCTGAGTGATCAGAGAGAATTGATCTTGGCGGCTGCCATGCGACTGCATCCAGTTAAAGGGAGCACAGGGCAGTAATGCCAGTAATACATACGTCGGTAATATACAGGGGGCACTTTATAGTACATTTGGTTTTTATTTGCCTGTGTGGTAGAGTTTCCAGATATAACCACAGCAATATCTCCATCTCACATGCACTTCCAGAACGTGACCTAGACATTCCGCCATGGATGAAGGTTCCTGGCTTGGCTGTAATCAATAGAATGGAGTGGAAGGGATGCCATGTGACTTCTGAGGCCAGGCCATAGCCAGCAATGCTGCTTCTACCTGATCCACTGGAGTTCTCACGAAAGCCTTCAGCCGCCAGGTAAACAGGCCAGCTCTTCTGAGGCCATCAAGCAGTGAGGAAGCCCAAATTGTCTCAAATGGAAAGACCACATGGAGAGACATCACAAAGTGACTTCAGACTACTTGAAAAGAAAGAGATGCCGGGCTAGCTGCTCCAGCCTCCTACACTTCAAGATTCAGCCACGATCTGACTGTAACTTCATGAGAGACCCTGAGCCAAAACAGCCAAGATGTGCCTGGATTCCTGACCCAAAGAAATGGTGAGATAACATAAAATTATTCTTGTTATCTTAACCTGCTATGTTTGGGGGTACTTCGTTATTCAGCAATAGATAAGCAGAAACACTTTTAACTAAGCAAAACACAGTTTCAAATATTTGCTTAATGGGAAGTATAAATTAAAAATAAAACAAATCCTCTCCCACATACTGCCTATTCCTCACTTTATGATGATCTGGTTTGTGATGGAATTATATGTGAGGAGTCCTTAACTGGAGCGTTCTTATTACTCCTATATGATGCCTGTGCTGCAAACCCTAAAATAGGTGTGTTTCTAATCTTCTGTTAAAACTTCTGAGCTGTTATTCTCAGCTGGATGTTCCTCTTCCTTGATAAATCCCTGATGTTAAATCTCAGACAATTCTCATGGGAAGATTTTTATTTTACTTTTGGAGCTCACTAACTTTTCTCTCTTATTTTCTTTAGCTTTTCATAACTACTTATCAGAGAGTTATGTCCAGTCGCCTTGGGACCTCCATCATTCTTTTGAAGACTCCTACCCTTTCTATGGCACACTGAGTATCATGAGCATGTTACATTTGACGAACTTCACATACAGTGTTTCTGTAAAGGAAGACTGGATTTTTTCTTCTGCATGCTTCCCATTGCAAACGCAGTTGCCCTTTGCCTCCATGAGCAAACAGACATCTGAAAACCAAGGAAGTGAGCTTATGCCCCGGGATGAAGTAGGACTGTTATCCAGTATGGAACCCCATATTGTGTTTGCTTGTCTTCAAGTGATCTTCCTAAGGAGAGAGACTTTCTTGCCTGTGGTATTTTCTAGACAACCTCAAAGCACATTTGGTTTTTTACACATTCTTCCTTGACTTTTGTTGTCTTTTTCCTACCGACCTGTAAAACTCTGCTACATTCCAGGGGCTACCCATTTGTAGGTGGAGGGCTCTCTCCAACTTGGGATGTTCTCCAGCGTTTTATCCAAGTTCAAGACCACTTTATCTTCCAACTAATAATTGCTTTTCCATTATTAAAAGAGATTTTTTTTGGATACCTTTGTTCTAATCAATAGATGCTGAGGTGTCAGAAACTAGAATTGAATTTTAAATGTTTGGCAGCTTAACTTGAGCTAATAGAGAAACAGAAATAGGTGCTACAATATATAGGATTCTTCATAACACGGCAAATAGATTGTAATATACGTAGGTAGACAAAAAGGGAGATGCAGGAAATGTGAAGAATGGCAGGATCAGTGTCCATGGGAGCCTGCAAGGAGAAGCATAACAAAGCAACTCTTTGCCCACGCATTTCAAAGAACATGGACTGCCAATAAATGTGTATCCCAGAGTATGTCAAGAGGCCCTTGGGGACACAACAACCAAGCATTAAACTGAATCGATTCTGCCTTCTCAACTCAGCAGCTCCACAACTACCAAGAAGGTCTCTTCAAAAGAGGCCAGTAATCTTCAGACCAAAAGCATGTCCTGTGGAACCCAGCACCCAGGGAACCAGAAGCTGCTGCGCGTGTGGAGTGGGCAGAGCGCAGAGGACCTCTCATACAGCCAAAGGTCCCTTAAAACTCGATGAGAACAAAGTCCTTCTTCATGTTAGGCTTAGAAATATATTCCTAACGACCTCCATTAAAGCACAAAAGAGAAAACAGCTGTTCGTCTCCGTCCTAAATTCCATATTCTTTATATTTGCTACACTCTGCAAGTTATCTCAAAAATTTCCAAATACTTTTTATATCTCCATGAAATCTCCTTTCAATTGGGACTTCTTCTTGCTTTATATGGTGTGTTTACTTTATATAAAATTTTTTTCTAAATTAATATTTTTATGAACAAAGATACGATTTATAATTTTGACCCAATGATTGAGACTCCTGAGGACAAAATAAAAAGAAAGTTACAATCATTTGATTACAATACTGAGCCCAGATATAGAACGTTGAAATATCCTCGTGGGAAGCACCAAGCTGAACCCAAGTATTTTTCCATCGCATCTCTCATGGGAACGAAGCAAAAACTTACCTTCAGTGAGACATACGTACATTGAAAGCTAGGTGTTTGTGTATTTAGGAAAGTCTTCATATAATGCATAGAATTTTAATAGCACAAAAAATGGAAGATAGGGTTTCCTTTTGAAATTAATCAGTTTTACATAAGAAATTATTACAGGTGGTTATAAAAAGTAATTGACTTAAGTAAAGATGTATTTTGAAAAAGTGAACAAGAAAAATGTTTTTATTGTTTGTGTTACATTCATAACAAATGACATTGATAAGAGAATAACAAGAATGAGGTGAAAATTGGAGGAATATTCATGGTAATTCTAAGTGCCTTGAAAAGTTGATCTGAATTGCTTGCATCAAAGAGAAAATAGACTCTTTAATGATCCCTTCTCTGACAACTAACAGTAACATCATTTTTAGCTGTGACTGCTAAAATTAGATACCTTACTCTGGAAGTATGCATTCCCTGACAACAGCACAGGGTGACAGCCTTCAGCTCATGACGAGAGGGAGAGCAATAATTCTCTTTAAATGAGCAATTTCTGTGATGAAGAAAAAAATGTTACTTAAGATGGATTTGATGGCAGAATAACGAAAAATAAAGCCACACTAATTACTTTAGCAATATTTAATGAAATGTTTCCTTTGATTTTAAATAGAGTGATACAATTTTCAACATATTCACTTATTAGGACTGTTCATACCAGGAAAGGAGACTTTTATTCGTGACAAAAGGGCTTTTAACAACTTGTTATAAAATTATGCCTACTTGAATAAACTACACAATAGAATGTGCTTGTTAGAAGTGCAAAACAAATGATTTTTAAACTGCTGCCTCAAGGCTGTTAGCTGTTGATAACTAAACTGGCAGGCCGATGCCACCATCATTTCCCCGGCAGCGCAAAGCTAGACTACGGGACCTTGTCAGGCCATCCATCACGGCTTGTCACCTGAAGACATAAATAAAAATTCAGCATTTCCCCAGATCTATTAAAAGGCTGGTGTGTCTATTTAGAGTCCCCATGGCAAAATTACGGCTTAAATTCAACCTTCTAAAATGTAGACATTAGTACCAGTGCAGAAGTAGAGTCAACATTCATTTTGCACACTTCAAACAAAATGTGCCAAGAAAATTTGGTCCAAAGTGAGAGAAATGGCTACAAAAATATTAAGTTAAAAGCTTCTGATTTTATAAATCACGATAATTTGACAGATCAATGTGTTAATGGGAAAGAATTGCCTCTATTATGGCTACAGAGAATCGCCGAAATGTCACAAGAAGAAGGGAGAAAATCTCCTTCCTGTTCTTTTGAAATATTTTGTTAAAACATACCCTAAATCAACGTATGGGGTAGAGAATTACTCTCGAACAGGGGTCTACAAATTTTTTTCTCTACAGGGTGATATAGGAAATATTTTAGGCTTTGAAGGCCACATGTGGTCTCTGCCCCAAATTCTTCTTTGGCTTTATTTCAAAACTCTTAAATATTTAAAAACCAATGGTATAAAAAAAAGTCGAGTCTACTGGCCAGATTTAACCCATGGGTCATAATTTGCAGACTCCTGTTCTAGAAAATAAACAAATCTTTATATATTTAATGATAAGGGACAATTTTATAATTTAAAAGACTTCATTCTTGGGGCTGGCCCGGTGGCATAGTGGTTAAGTTTGCACACTCTTCTTTGCCTGCCCAGATTTGGTTCTCAGGCGCGGACCTACACACCGCTCATGAAGCCATGCTTTGGCAACATCCCACATACAAAAGATAGAGGAAGACTGGCACAGTAACATCTGTGCCAATGGGACAATCTTCCTCAAGCAAAAAATAAAAGAGGAAGATTGGCAACAGATATTAGCTCAGGGCCAATCTTCCTCACCCAAAAGAAAATAAAAATAAAATAAAAGACTTCATTCTTGTTCTTTCTGTGATTATTTTTCAAGTGACAAAGAATTCTGTGAAAATATGTTGTATTTCATGACATTAGAAAACTAGTTATTAAACATAACTCCTGGCACGTGAGTGCATTTTAAATCAAATCAGCATTTCTGGCAATACTTACGTGTTTTGAAAGGGAGAGTTTAATGCAAGTTGGATGGTACTGCAGGTGTATATTGTCACTTAAAATGGTACAGAGAGTAGTCTTGAGACAAACAGCATTAAATTCAGCTCAGTGCGGAAAGCAGCCGTTTGAAGCAGTCCTGGCAGCACTTCAGACATGTACATCTTAGTGTGGGACACCACGTCATGTCTTTCAACATGTGTCAATTTCACTGACAACATAAATAGCAACATAAAAGCAACAATCAAACAATCTTTGATTTTTTTTTTTAAATTCCTTTTGAATGTGTGCATGTGTGTCTATGCATGTGTTTATTATAGTTGCCTGAAAGGTAAAGAATGATCAGTCTTGTTAGATTTTTGAGGCCGGTGGGTGAGAAAAAATCATTGTTAGGGAAAAATGATCAAGCTTTATGAGTTTTATAGGTAATAAAGAATAGCACAATTATTATGAGATGCAGTGGAATTATGCATGGGTTTCACACTACTCAAATTATCTTTGCTGGATTATATGCCACTTAGAAATTCTTAAAAAATTAGCAGAAATTTTGTCTTTGAATGAAACATTACCACCTTCAAACAAAACACATTCACTAATCTTGTTTCAAGCGCCTAGATTTTTTTGACAATCTGTTATTGTTATTCTTTGCACCAACATAAATGAACGTATTTCAACAATTCTGAAGCTATTTTTTTAAATACTGAATATGACTACCTTTGCTGTCATTATAAAATTTTTAGAGAGTTCAGCACTTAAACATCATTGACATTTTTGAGGCAACAGGTTTGTCCCAAGTTTCATATATTCATAAGAATTTTTCTTATTAATATCATAATTCATTAGTAATATTTTTCTGTGCTCCAAGCACTGAGTAGGGAATCCAAAATGAATAAAGCTAAAAGAACACATTTTAGAGGCGACAAGAGATGTGACGTGAGGCAGCTTTCCGTTTGTTGGGCACAGGTACACCCCGGAGGCATATGTTGATGGTTTCACACTTAGCACCAAGAGTCAGACAGGAGCTCAGGCTCAGGAGACTTAGCGAGGAATTTTACTAGCCAAATTCAAATAAATAACTAGTAAGTAACAGTCAAGTTTTGAAGGCAGATTTGTTCTGAATCCAAAGTCTTATTTTATCTGTTTACTGGCTTATTTGTTTTCCCATCTATACTCCCCAGTCATTTTTTTTTCAAAAAGCAAAAAGAAAGCACCAAAAGTCTTAATGGAAGCACAATTATAACAGTTTTACTAAGATTATTCCTAAGTTATATTCCTGTGACTGAAGATTTCTTCCTCACCAAGATTTTTGATTATTTATAACTTTTGTCAGCTTGTCAACTCCATCCTCATTTCATAACCCTTTTTTTCACTTACCTTATTTGATTCTCATTTTTTATGATTTTTATTTGTGTATAAATTTCTTCTGAAATTACTAATACCCAAAGTTTTCAGTTTATTTTCATCTTTTCTTTTTATTCATGGTATACAAATTTCTTTCCTTTTGAATTTAAATCTGTCACCTTCTGTTTTTGGCTACTTTTTCTGGCTTCTTTCTATGTAGTTAAAACCTTCTTCTATTGTAGATTGTAGAAAGTGCTAATTGGTAAACAACAAAAAGTGGGAAGTGAGTAAAAGAAAATAAATGATGCTACGTCTTACAGAAAGCATCAGCATGCACCCAGCAAACAGGGGGACTTCGTGAGGGTCCATGATCCTGGTCATCTTCCTCTGTGTCTAGATTTATCTATGAAGTAATAGACTGCTACCTCTTCCGCTCTTGGCCAAGAGAGAGGCCAGGGTGTCTGACTTTGGGAAAATCTTTGTGGTCCATCACCCAACAGGCAGCTCTCTCTACTTGACCCATGGGTTTGCAGATGCACAGTTCTACCTTATGTTTTCATTGTGGTGAAGAAGTGAGAGTGTATTTCTCCTGCTTAAACCAATAGTGTGTCCTTTACATAATGAGACAGATTGTGGGTGTGGCAAAATTCCATTTGGGAGTTTTTTCTTTAATATTATATTGCAACTGAAAGTATACCTAAAAACTGCATGTTAAATGGCTAGCAAAATGTTATTAGAGGGGATTTTAAAAGAATAAACACTTTTTAAAGCAGTATTTAGTTAAATATTTCTGCTTATTTAATTAAAAAACACATAATAATGATCTTATGGGACCAAGAACTTTCTAAGATTTGTTTGGACAAGGAGAGTTTGAAATATCCTCTTAACTCCTCATTATGGCATGATTATTTAGGAGTTCTGTGATGCTGTAATTTAAGCAGAGCATCTTGCATTGAAATAGTGTTCTGGAGATATCAAAGCAATTTCATTTATAGGGCAGCACATAAGAAATTGCTTTCCAATAGGTGGATGGACAAATGTCTTGACAATTTCAGAGTTGAGACTTGCTAATGCCACAATGCTAGTAAGGGTTATACAGCTTGGGCCACAACTCACATCCTCTGATTCTTAGTGCAGTTTTTCATTACGCCATACTGTCGAGCAAGTGAAGGATACGGCAGCATTGGATTAATTATGAGCTTCTCTCTGGAAGTCTTACAGAGTTCAGGTGCCCTTGAAGACCAAATCCCTGGAAGGAAGGAGATGGGTGGCACACAGCATGATGAGGCAGAAAAAAACCCAAACCCAAATACCATCTTAGGATTACTTCATTTTATGATTTATACTGCTGGTAATGTTGTTTTGATAAAAAGTGGTCATTAGCATATATCTTCCTTCTTTATAGAAGTTTTACTACATTATAAAATTCTTATTGACCTAAAGATTTATCAGTATCTGCTTCTCCACAAGTACCTATGATTTCTTGAAGTTAAATATAATCTTCTTTTTTGCTCTCTTGAAAATTCTATTCTTGTTAGTACAAAATGTGCTTTAATGTAGTAGAATGTCCCTATAACCTGTCACAAAATGTCTAGTTTTGAACTTAAGCAGATTTTTATTTTTGACTCAGAAATCGTGTTCGACGTCTCCTCATCCCCATCTGTAATTGGATTAGGCGCTCCTTTGGTTTTCCACATATATTACATTTCATCACCTCACTTTCTGGTTTATCATAAAAATCTTCTTTCCTTACCCTGAGCAAAAGTTCCTACATCGACTTTCCTTTACAAAACCCCTGAGATAATGCTCTACTCCTATCTTTATGGGAACATTTCTAACATTGCTGTGGCATGACAGCTGTTCTGTCACAAAATTTGTATGAGGACCTTCTCTCATGCTTCATGACTGATCCTTCTTAAGATCATACACAAAATTTTACCAGGAAGTACAATAGCGTATGGAATGGGACAGGTATTAAAATGTCAACTACGTAACATTACAGAAAGGAGGGAAGAGAGAGGAAGGGAGGAAAGAAAAAGACTGAGAGAGAAATTGAGAAAGAGAGAAAGACGGAGAGAGAAAAAGAGAAACTGATTCAGAGAAAAATTGTCCAAGACTCTACTGATGAGTGACACACACACACACACACACACACACACACAAAGAAGAGGTGAGGAGACACATGGAGGGTAGATAAGGCTGTGAAGTTAGGATGGGAAACTTAAATGCAGCATAATCAATCTCGGCTCAGTATGCCCTTACTAGACTCATCTCCACCAGAAGATGTAATTCTCAAAGGCTTTACTGTCCTTATTTCTCCACGGAAGAACCACTTTCACAAGGGAGTTCGATTTCAATAGTCTCAGATTTTTCTCTGACTACTTTTAAGAAGCTTCATGGACATTATTCCAACTAAAATTTCATCCTATTCAAGATGATTTAAGGAAGTCAACCCTCTTTCCTAGAGGGCCCATAAATGCTATAATTTTGTTTATTTTCCCTACAGACTGCCTGCTAAATTGAGATCTTACTTGTGGCAGATCTGAATTATTTTCATTATATCTTTTTTCTTTTTTAAGATTGGCACCTGAGCTACCAACTGCCGCCAATCTTCTCTTTTTTTGTTCCTGCTTTTTCTCCTCAAATCCCCCAAGTACATAGTTGTATATTTTAGTTGTGGGTCCTTCGAGTTCTGGTATGTGGGACGCCACCTAAACGTGGTCTAATGAGCAGTGCCATGTCCCGCCCAGGATCCGAACCTGCAAAACCCTGGGCCACTGAAGCGGAGTGCGTGAACTTAACCACTTGGCCATGGGGCCGGCCCCTCATTATATCTTTTGATGTCCATCTTGTAAAGTATACTAAACTCCCCTCAGATTCTAATTAATGAACCAGGCTACTTCTGGCTGCAAAACACTATTTCTAGCCTCTGGTAAGAGACCAGCATCATTTAATCATTAATTTATTTACTCACTTATTATTTTATCCATTCAAAAATATTTTTTGAGCCACCTCTTGATGCCAAGCATTGTTCTAGGTCCTAAAGACACAGTGACAAGACAAACTCTGTGTCCTAATGGAGCTAAAATTCTAGCAAAAAATAAACAATGCAATTTCAAATAGAGAAAAACTCTCTATAATAGACCAGGATGTGGGGTTAGAAGCAGACCGTGAGGGATATAATTTTAAATAGTGCTGTCACGAACACTTCTTTGGAGAAAAGACATTTGAGGAAGCACAAGAAGGTGATAAGTAAATGAGATACAGCTGAAAACAAAGGAATGAGTATCTCAGGGAGAGAGAACAGGAAGTGCAAAAGTATCTCAGGGGGTAAAAGCTTGGCAAATTTAAGAAATAACTAAAACGTAAGTGTCACTAGAACTGAGAGAGTGGGGAGGCGAGTGGTGGGAGTTGAGCAAAGAAGGATTTAGTTAGGCATCCCTTCAGGCTTTGTGTATATTTGGGTTTTAGTCTAAGTGTGATGAAAGCTATTAGAAAAATTCAGGCAAATGGGGGTGACATGATCTCCTTTCTGTGTTAAATTAAAAAATAAAAATTCAAGTTGAACATTTACGTTAGGCTTTTTTATAGGGCAGTTGTACAGCCAAGCTCTGGGCAGCTGTGTTGGCATAGGGAGATAATATAAGATGTCACACTACACCAAGCCAGAGAAAATGATGGCTTCAATTTGGAAGTGGAGGCAGTGCGAGGTGGTGAGGAGTGATCAGATGGGAGAATTTGATAATCAATTTTATGTGGAGTATGAGGGAAAAAGAAGAGTCAATGACGTGTGTTTCCCTGAGCAACAGACAGGATGATGGCAATGTTATTGAGAAAGTAAATATTGAGGGTTGGTGGAGACAGTTTGAGGAAGGGAATCATGTTTTTGGTTTTGTAAGTATAAATGTTAAGAGAACTATCAGTTATTCAATTTTATTTGTTGAACTTGTTGTATATTAGAATTAAGGACTTAGTGACAATATCTGGACTGGAGACTTCAATAAAACAATGGCATTTAAAACTACGTGAGAGAAAAAGAGTAGGAGTATAAAGAGAAGAATTTATCCCCTAAAATTGAGTCCTAGATTATTTCAACTTCAAATAATTGGAAAGAAAAAGAGAAGCTAACAAAGGAGATTGAGAAGGAACAACAAATGTGATAGAAGGAAAAGCAAATCTTGTTATCTCTAGAGCCGAGTGTCTAAGTGTTTAAGGGAGTAGGGGTCTTCTATTTCCAGGAGGTGG
Source organism: Equus caballus (assembly GCF_041296265.1). Taxonomy (NCBI): domain Eukaryota; kingdom Metazoa; phylum Chordata; class Mammalia; order Perissodactyla; family Equidae; genus Equus; species Equus caballus. The sequence goes on along the minus strand of NC_091685.1, from coordinate 102,562,504 downwards.
CACACTAGATGTGCAGAGAAAATCCTCCCAGTATAGATTCTTCTAAATGATGGACATGATATTTTCAACTAAGTTGTTTTCAAGGCAAAAAAGAGCAGGTGGTAATGTTAGGGAAACAACCAGATGCCAAAAATGACAAGAAAGCTTCATTCCACAAACATAAGCTAACACTGGAGCTGGTGCTTTTGTTCAAAATATTCTTCTGATCCCTGGTAGCCTGGTGTCTTGTCTTGAAGAGCCAACTATGCAGAAGTAGAGGAGGCAGAAATGTGGACTGATCTGGGTGGGGAACAGGATTGGACATCCCCATGTAAAGTCAGGACCCCAATAGTTGAACTCAGAGGGAAAAAGCCCTTCAAAAGGAGAGGTCCCTGTCTTGATGTTGTTCTGAGTAAAGGAGGGGTCATAAAAGACCATCCTTTGAGAAATCCTAACCACAATCCAGTATTCACTCAGCCCGTGTCTGAATTCTTACTTTGTGGCCTGAAAAATCTCAAGTTGAGAATTAATGTAAACATTTTTCAAGGGTTGGTTATACCATCAGGCTTTCGGCAAGTGCCTGGCAGAAATAACACACACATCCTTTCTCAAAGAACACATTATGGAAACAGACCTAAAAGATTTTACACAGAATAAAGTTCCAAGGAATATGAGCTGACAATCAAAAAATAGTAAATATATCTGAAAGCAAATCCTGATGCCAAAGACAGCTGAAAGCTTGGCCACATGGTATTGACTACCTTGAAATGAATGTTTTCTATCCAGTTGTGGAGAGGAAACTATGACAGGAGTGGGTTCAAGATAGAATGGGGCCGGGGGCTGGCCCCATGGCATTGTGGTTAAGTTCAGCATGCTCCTCTTCAGCGGCCCAGGTTCATGGGTTCAGATCCCGGGCTTGGACCTACACCACTCACCAGCCATGCTGTGGTGGCATCCCACAGTCGAAATAGAGGAAGATTGGCACAGATGTTAGTTCAGGGCTAGTCCTCTCAGCCAAAAAAAAAAAAAAAAAAGATAGAATGGAGGATTTATTAGTTTCTTATTGCTGCTGTAACAAATTACTACAAACCTAGTGGCTTCGAACAACACGGCTTTTTTATCTTACAGTTCTGGAGGTCAGAAGTCCAAATTGCGTATCACTAGACTAAAATCAAAGGGTGCTGACAGGGCTGCATTTCTTCTGCAAGTTCTAGAGGAGAATCTACTTCCTTGCCTTTTCTATAGGCTGCCTGGATTCCTCCTCTCACAGCCCCTTTCTCCATCTTCAGTGCCTCTGCCTCCATACTTCCATCTCCTTTTCCGACCTTTCTGCTTCCCTCTTGCATCTTTTAAGGACTGCTTCGATTACATTGGGTCGACCCAGATAATACATGATAATCCTCCTCTCTATCTTAAAAAGCTTAATTTAAGCACATCGGCAAAATTTCCTTTTGCCAGGTAAGGTAACACATGCACCGGTTCCAGAGATTAGAATATGGACATCTTTACAGGGCCCTCATTCCGCATTCCATAGAGAGTGGAGGCAGAAGCTGGAGGATCAAAGGAATATTTTGTTGTGTATTTTACGGCAGTGAAGGTGTTCTATTTTCTTTTAAAATTATTTTTAATGTGTATTTTCAATGGATGATCTCAAGTCAGGCTTGTATTCTGATTGGAATTATCAAAGAGAGAGGGGGAAAATCATGCCAGTAAGAGGTAGACATCTGCAGAACACAATCCTTAAGTAGATGAAAGGGGATGGGGGAAAGAGAGCGAGAGTCAGAGAATGACATAAACTGGAAGGGGCCAAGTCATCAAGTTTAACTTTCAAGGGGTAAGTTTAATTCGCACGGTAGATTTGGTGGTGGAAAAATGAAGATATGATCTGTCAACTGCTTCAGTGAAATAAGCAAGGTTGTTAGAAAATTTGGGATGTTATTGGAGTTAGCTTAAAATGGAAAGAGCTAATAGCACTGCTCAAGATAAAGTTACTGTCAGGAGGCCAAGAACAGGAAAAAAATTGACACGTTCCAAATTCCAGGTGTTGTATTACGAAGTATGAGCCAGCAGTCAGGGGTTGCAGGAGAATTATATTGAAGAATAGAGAGAATGAAAGCCAGGCAAGAAATTCTGGCATAACTGGTAGGGTGTATTGCCTGAATTAAAAGTACAGGACAGAAAAGTCTACAAGAAATAGAGACAAGGCTGCACCCACAAAATAAGTGAGGTCAGAAAAACAATTGGTCTTTTAAAGACCAGAAACTTCACCATCAGTTACCTCATCTCTGTCTTAAATATAGACTCCAAGATCTGTTGAATTACCTTCTAAAATATTTTGTCAACTTTTTATGTCCTATCTAATCCTTATTGCAATATATTTTAGCAAGTAAGAATTGCATTTTGAGTATAAAATATTTAGGATAAATATCCTGATTGTGTCATTTACTAACATTGATATTTGGCACTTTAAACATATAAGCTATAATTATAATCATAACTATTATTATAAAAATAACCCTAGTAGTAGTCATTGATGCAGTAATCTTCATAATGGTAATAATTAAGACCCTTTATTTTATTGTCTGCAGTAGAGCAATTACCTCCCACCTGGTTTTCTAGAATCTTCTTTCTGTGCAGAACAATTATTCTAACAACAAAGCGAGCAATAATGATAAAAATATTAAACCCTAAAATGTACTAAAAATTTTCAATTACAGACATTTATCTCAATACTTTACATGTGGTAATTCATTTAATCCCCTACAAAGCACCGGTAGTGTTGGATTAGCACTATTAAACATCCCTATTTTCCTGATAAGGAATCTGAGGCTTCGAGATATTAAGAAACTTTCCAAAGTTACAAGCTAACAGCTAGCACAACTCTCACGGTAGCACCTATTCCTTCATGAAGTGTTTTAAGAAACAGTCACTAAGAAGAAAAACCAAAAGTGGGATATATGCATCGCTTTTGCTCTGACTCCCAGAAAGGGATATACCTTGCACTTCACTTATTTTATTGTCCTCTAGCATGAGAACGACTAACACCATGAACTTGCATAGACTTCTGCGTTTTTGAATTACAAACGGAGAGAAAGGCATTTCCCCCATAACAGGATTGGAGAAATAGAGGAACGATGTTTCCTAAATTTAGAAGTGTATAGGAAAATAAGTGGCATCTTGATGCATGGATTTCATTGCTTGGTAAATTGTATTCTAGGCAATCTGCTTTTACAGAGGCATGATATCAGAAGCTTGTGAAGAATGGAGAAGTAAAGGATTTTTACAAGATAACCCTACATTTCAAGTAAAATTATGAAATTCTGTGAAAGTAAAAATATTTCTAGGTATTAATAAATTTATTATAAAGAAAACTACGATGTCTGATAAAATTACCTGCCTGCCTGCTATTATTACCTCAATGACTCAACCACGTGGCCAAAAAATGTTAATCAGGATGTATTATTAAAAGAGAGATTTCTCAAATACTTTAATCATACTTTCGGTTTACTGGACTTCAATTATTATCATAGGATTAAGGGATCATTTTTACATGTTGTCTTTACCTAAAATTCTAAGTATTTGGAAAAAGTATAAACCACGTTTTTTGGCAGTAGCATTTTTACCTAATAAAGATAAATTTGCAAACTTTGAAGATATATAAAAGTACTCAATACCATTTCTTCAAACCATGAGAGCTATTTATTCTATCTTTTTATTAATCCTAATGCAATTATCACAAAATCTATGGCCATGGTAATAAGATACTAGAAGAAATAGGTGTTACTGATATTGATAGCTTAAGCAATGATGTAATGCTGTTTATTTAAGATGGATAAAGATTACGAAGGTATATTATGGAGAGCAAGAAAGTAATTTTGTATATGGTTAAGTAAACTTTGATTCATTGATTTATTTTCAAGAAAGGAAGAAGACAATGTACTTATTGCCAAGTCTGTAAAACAGACAAATTAAAGATCATGGAGATGTCATATTTTCCTCAAAAAATAAAATTCCAGATACTAATTTTTTGTGTGTGTATGTGAGGAAGATTGGCCCTGAGCTAACATCTGTTGCCAATCTTCCTCTTTTTGTTTGAGGAAGATTGTCACTGAGCTAACATCTGTGCCAATCTTCCCCTATTTTATGTGGGAGGCCACCACAGCATGGCTTGATGACCCATGCTAGGTCCACACCTGGGATCTAAACCTGCAAACCCCAGGCCACCAAAGCAGAGTGTGCCAACTTAACTACTACACTCCCCAGCTGGCCACAGATATTGATTATTTTGATCTATATTTTTCCCCTGGGACTCCACATCAACTGCAGCTACAATATTTGGATGAGCAGCCAAACTCTTCAAGCAACTGTTCAATGCTCACTGTCTCAGTTTTCTCTACTCCCATTCTCTCCACTGCCAATTTAATGTTGGTGTCCACACCCACTGCTCAAAAAGAATAACAGTTCTTGATTGTTTCCAGTTACTTCCAAGTCACTACATTTAATGGACATTTTTATTTCCCTTATCATAATTATTTCAGCATCATTGGATGTTGTGGAGCTTTTTCTTGAAACATGCTCTTCATTTGCTTCAAAATAAAAATAATCTCCCAGTTTTCTTTCTACTTCTTTGTCAATCTCTTCTTCTTTGAAGGATTATCCTATTTTATGAAGATGTTATATGTTGCAATTTTTCTATGGTTGGTTCTAGGTCCTCTTCTTTCTCCTTACTTTTTCCTTAGGTGATTTCTTCCAGGCTGATAGGTGCAGAACCAGCCACATATAAAGATGGATTCCAAATTTGTGTCTTTAGCACAAACCTCTTTTTCTGAGATCTAAGCTTTACATTCAATTGCTTACAGGACATTTTTTCTCAGCTTCAAAAGTACTTCAAATGCAGCTTGTGTGAAACAGAGGACAGGATAGTCATCTCCAGGCCAATTTTACTTCTAACAATTTGTATTTGTAAATGTTCCCACCATCCTTAGAGTTATGCCAACTATAGGCACAATATTCATTCTTCAGAGCCAAAGGCTTCCTAATACCATTTCAATATGATTATTTCCATCTGCACCATCAACACGCTTATCCAAGCTACAATCCTCTTTCATTTGGATAATAACAATTCTTTCTATCCAAGAACGTGATATATGTCTTTATTTATGTTGAGCCTTTATTCTAACAAACACTTGTGTAATACGTCCTATGTGCCAAGCTCTATTTCAAGGATTTTACAAATATCTACTTACTTAATCTTCAGAATGACTCTATAACATACTTACAATTATTATCCCCACTTTGTAGAAAAGAAAAATGAGGCAGAGAGAGGCTAAGTAACTTGCCAAAGGCCACCAAGCTAGTTTGGGTTAAATAAGACACAAAACCACACAGTCTAAACTAACTTTGTTGTATTATCTTTTGTCCTATCTATTAATTCAGAAAATTTAGTAACATATTTTTCAAGTTTAAAATCAAAAAGTTTTTACCTAAAGAGTTATTCATTAAATTTTCAAATGAGTAACTCTCACATCATTCCAGACCACTTAGGCATTTTGTGTGCTCACATTAGAAACTCTAATTGTAACAGAGTCTTCAAGTCTTTAGGATCTAGATGGACTGTAATAAGATCTACTTTTCTTAAATTTTAGCCATTTAGCTGAATGGATAACCAAACAATGGTGTCTACTCATGACTAGGACACACTTTTTCTTTTTTTAGAATGCAATGGACTGTATATTAGCATGGGCAAGAGGTTTTGAATATATTAGCATCATATTAAGTTGAAGTAATTTCATAAATACTGAAAATAATTGCAAGGCTTTTTCTAGGTTTCTTCTCATATCCTTAAAATTAGCCATTTAAAATAAGCTATATTATCACTTGAGCTACTAACCTATTTTATTTTTCATCTAGGGAAAAATCGAATTTTGGACTCCCATTAAGAAGATTTCAATAGAATAGAATTTTTGCTTCCTACTTTTTCCCAACTTCTAAACAATTACTTAATTTAGCTGTGCACTTCAATGTTCAGGATGCAATATTATGACTGAAACATTGGTCTTAGATACAAGAAACTCAGGACAATGACCACACCGTTACAAAATCGAATCTACCTTTTAATGAAAACATTTTCCTAAGGGAGAAGGCAGTACTAGTATCTGTACCAGCATATTTAAAAACAGGTAAATATTTTCTTTAAGTCCAGAATCATGCAATACAGTGTGTTCCAGAATTGCTATATTATCTATTGTTTGGGATAATGAGTTGACACATACACAGCTCAGTGCAGTGTAATCACGGAAAAGCAGCTTCAACAACATTACAAAGCCTTTGAAACATCCATGGGAAAATAATAAAAGACTTGAAACAGGAATAGATTCTACAGGATCTTTGCAGTTAACCTTTAAAAATGCCATTTGAAGCTATTGAGAAGAACCAATACAGTAGCTTAAGAAAAACATGTCATTATGAAATGTTATTCTAAAAAATAGTCCTGATTGAACTAGTTTTTCTATCGGGTGTACATACGCATTGATATCCTGAATAGGTGGAAAAAGATTACTTTTCTCAAAATGAGAAGCATGAGAAAAAAGTTTGTTGTTTATTCTAATCAAAAACAGAAATGCTATAGCAGCAATCAACTCTTCTATCACTATATCTTTATGTAAATTTTATTTCAAATCTTTTTCTGAGTGCTATGTTTACTTACCTGAAGTGCTAAAAAGAAAATTCACAGAATCAAGAATGCTGAAAAGTAACACCACCAGACTGACCTGCCATCTTAACTGATCTTTAATGTATTGGAACTTTTCATTCTATTATTTTTGAAATTATCTATTTTTTTAAAAAACCTGCAAAATAACAGGAAATAATTTTTACCAAAGAATATAAATAAGGTTCATACACAAAGTATGTGGGTGACAGATATTTTCAACAGGAGCATTAGTTTATAACTTTAGAAGTTCTCTGTCATCTTTATCTTGAATGTCATTTGCCTTGCAGCGCTGGAGAGATCTAAGAGAAAACCAAAATATAAAGAAGAGCAGACATATATATCTATTTTTTTGAAAGCTTAAACATTTTTATTTGCTAAATATTTTGGATTTAAAGAAAACATGTACTGTTCTTTTCTCTACTCATTTACCTTCTTATCTGTAGGAAGAACAAGAAAGTTTGAGGGGGTGGTTGTCTGTGTCATAGCTTTGCTGTCACTGTTTGATTCTACTTAAATCCTCCTGTACCCACAGGTACAGTCTTATTATTTGAAACACCAATGCTATATGAAAAGAGAAAAGAACAGAGAGGTTTCCTAGCAACTCCTGAGATCCTTCTAAAGCAAGTCAGTTAAAACCATATACAATAGTACATGCAGTGGGTGTAAATTAGAGTACAAAGCTCAGCCAGAGGTTTTCAGATGCCCACTGTAAAACACAACAACCTATAATAGGAGCCAGATTGCTCAAGAAGGAAATCACATCAGAACCTTGTCAGCTCAACCATCATTTAAATAATCCCACTTCAACTCCACTGAAAATGTGTAAGTCCAAGTACTGGAACCAAAGTGACAAAATATAAAATCGGGGCTGATAATGCTTAGTGTCCTCATTCTGGGTGCAGACTTGGAGAAGTGTTTTATGGTTGTCCACTCCTACTCTCTGTAAACACGCATACACACACACACACACTCTCATTACCCTCCCCTGAAAAATTACTATCGGAATATATGCATATTGATATCTGATCAATAAGTTTTCTGTTTTTATGTTATACAAGTTGCCTTATGAAAACAAAATATAGTGAGAAGATATTTTAAGTGAATCATTACATTGCTGGAGAAACTCTTTATTCCCTTAAGCTCTTTGAAGTACAATAATCGTAAGTAACATTTGTATGGCATGTGGCATTTGAATTAGTACTTTTCCTTAGGCTTTTATTTTATATTTACAAAACCTCTCTGAAGCAGCGATTACTCACAGCCCCATTTCACAGACAAAAGAACCAAACTTAAGGGAGAGATTAAATTGTTCATTAAAGGCCACTTAGCTAATAAGTGGTTGAAGCAGAATTCCAGATGAGATGTTCTAACTACAAAGACTTTCTACTTGTCTTCACATCAATATCTCACCAATTTTCACAGAAATATTTTAAGTAGGCTTTTAAAAAGACATATTTGTCTTTCTGACTGATGATCAATGAGTGGTTGAAAGTTGCAAGAGGAAGAATTCCCATTTAATAAATACTGCCTTAATAACACTGTGAAAAAGTTTGCTCTTGAGATTAAAGGAAAGATTCTTAAAAAGTAATTATCAGTACATATCATTTTGTACCTTTATTAATTTATCGTTACCTACTTTAGAAAAAAAGAACAAGGAAAATTTTAAGGAATCTTACTAAAAGCAGTAGGACCAGAGTAGAGATAGTAACAAACAATTAGCTTAAGAATAGTTGCTGAAAAAACGTACAGTACTCGCTTTAATTTGATTTTCTTAGCAACTCAGGCAAAAAAGTGAAAAAATAAAAATTAATTTTACAAACATCTAACTATTAGGTGCAATGCATACGACACTCTCACTTTCTAATACAGAAAACATATATTAATCAGAGGAACCTAACACATATTTATGCGAACTTAAAACATTAATTTAACTTCTCTAATCTTTTCTTCTTCAATAAAGAGCAGAGAAAAACACAACTTCTACCTGCTAAGACCTTTTTGGAGAGTGAAAAGATAAGTACAGAAGCTATTTTATAAACAACCAAGTACTATTCAAAGATATTATGATTAGAGTGACTGCTAAGGGAAACTTTTATATTGAAGAAATGGTAGTTAATTCTCTTTAATAACTGCTACATTTATCAAGTAATTATCTAACATACTGACTTTTGTGAAAAGTTGTTTGCTTCCAGAAATGAGAAATAAAGATAGCTATAGCAGAAGCAAAATGAAATAAGCATTTTAAATAGTTCATTTTTCCATTTTTATGAATGTTTTACACTCTATGTTCAAAGGTGTTAATGCTGAGTGAGGAGGTGAGAGAGAAGATACAGGTAAAGCAAGAAGCGATGGAGAGTGCTAGTACTTACAGTGATTCATGCTTGCTTTTAGTTTTGATTTGGACAATAAATGTTAGAGTAGAGATGACAAACTTCCATAATCCTATCTACCTATCTCCTTCCTATCTATCTAGCTAGCTATCTTTCTATCCATCCATCCATCTATCATCTATTTCTTCATCCATTCATTCATTCATTTCAAAATCAAGAATAACTTAAGGTTTTTTTATAGGTCAGGTTGATTCTGAGCAACGTCAAATAAAAAACGAATCAGGATTTAGGTAAGGAGAGACTTTACGTGCAAAGATTGTTGTAACAGGAGGAAAATTAGAGGGAGGAGGAAGACTATTTCAATAGGAGAATACATCGACCTGACTGTGAGAGGCCCAAGTGTGTCAAAAGTTAGGCAGAAAGCAGCTTTTCTTTTATAGGGAAGAATAAACAAGAAAAGAATGAAAAACAAAGTAAAGAGAAAGAACAGGAAAGAGCAGGGTGTGGAAAAGCCCTATGAAGAGAATAAGTGGGTGGAGGTGACAGAGATAGGACAGTAGATGGAGAACGTTTACCCTGAGGCCAGTCAATTCTTGGAGAAGCTGTTTAGGAGAGGTTGTATACTGGCTCAGGTTGAGGGCAGGTCAAAGTTCAGGGGACCAGAGGAAGCAGAGAAGCTTAACCAAAGTTTAACAAGAACTCTGTTCCCATTGATAAGCGGGGTCAAAAGTTTGAGCTAATCCTTTATGAGGCAAAAAACAAGAATTTGGAGAATCTGTGTCTGACCTTGTCATAAGGAACATCCTGAGTCTTATCTAATTCAAATAGGGAAGGATGTTTCTTTTCAATAAGTAGCTTCCTGCAACATAGCAGAGTGGGACAGTTTCTTTATTGCTGTTTTACAGGAGCACAAGAGTCAAGTAAAGTTAAACACTGCCAAGTAATTCCTCTGAATTAGCTTAAAATTTGATTTTTTTACATTCACTCTTTATCTTCTGACATTAAATAAGTATTATGAATATTCAGCTTTGAAATGCTCTTTTTCTTTTCATAGGACTTCAAAAAAAGTAATTTTCTAGGTACTCCATCCTTGACTTGTGCCTTATAGGAGCATTTATATCCTTTTCGCTGGGGAAAAGAAAAGCCAATGAAGGCTTTGAAAATGTTGCGGCACAGTTCAATGACCTGTCTGTTTGCAGGTTCAGTTCTGACCTTGTGACTGCAGCATATATATATAGACCTAACTGTTCACTAAACTCTTTCTGCACATTCACAATGTTTAAATCTGGAATAACTCATTAAGATGTTGTTTGCTCCTGAATGATGAAGCCACTTTCATTAACACCTGTGGCTTGTTGATTGTTGGTAATGTGAAGAAACAGAAATTTGCTAGAAGCAAAACACTTTCTTTCCAGGTTAAAAACAAGGTAGGTATATGTGTGTGTGTATATATATATATATATATATATGTAAAATTATAAAGCCTACATTTTATGACAGTTGCCTACTTTTCTTTAAGATGTTCAACTACAACACTGATCATCAATAAGCCTATATTAAGTGAAATTAAGAGGCACACTGTATATATTATTGTGCACTATTTAAACTTTGGAAGACTAGGTATAATCTATTTCCCCTTATGTCTATTCTTGCAAATGATGCATTAGGCATCAATTTGGTGGACAGATGGCAAGTGTGTTTGATAAGATATGATAAATTAAATAAAACACCACCGAGACTCTAGAATTTTTTAAATTGAGATAATGATAATATTTTGGCATAAAAACCCAATTCCTGAGGGATTTCTACACCCTTAAAATTACTCATTAGCATCTCGAATTTCAGCTACTTTTCCTCTACCTAATGAGTTAAAAGTAATTTGCCCTATTTACATTCTCTGCATTTGTCTACTACCTTCAGCAGGCCGGAACACCTTCTCTTGCCTGTGATTTCTTTCTGCCCATTAAGTAGACTAATGAGAAACAGAAAAACACAGAATAAACCAGTTATATCATAAATCTAGTTTCTTCATTCCTTTCTAGAGTAACAGTCTGAGTCATTATGTATTTCATGAGGGCTAACGTATGTAAATAACAATGGAGGTTTGCATACATAGTAAGTGATCAATAAACAGTAGATGCTGTTGTTCATATCACCACAAAGCTGTGACATAATATTATTATCTGAATTTTACTTATAGAGAAACTGAAGCAGATGATATATCTGAGGGTACCACTGATAGTAAATGGCGTAAACAAGATCTGCACCTGTGCCTGTCTGTTCTCACACACTAACTTCGGAACCACTAGGAAAGACTACAAAAACACTGACCAGCCGGCTTTCCAGGCCCAGAGGGGTTAGTGGCCAAAATATGTCTGTGACAGGTAGTACGCATCTGTTTAGTTGAGCTAATGTCATTGTGTAGTAATGATGTATTTAACTTAAATAGTGTGAATCTGATTAGCCAAAATAAGTTCTTTGCTTTTACCCAGAATAGAGATACTGGTACCCATGAATAACATGTTATTCCGTTCATTTTTCAGTCCTTTTCCAACTAGAGATCATGTCATAAAAGAGAATCACAACAAATGAAAGATAGAAAGGGCTGTCTTTACAAGAGCTAATCTTTGTTGGAACAGCAAAAGATTAGAAATGTTACATATCCTATATATTTGAAAATCAAACAGTAACTTCAAGAAATTCCTAGACCTTCAATGCTTTCTGAACTCTCTCTCCAATTTACACAGCCAAATTTTCTTTCCAGTAATCTCAAAAAGATTTTCTCGTATAAGTTAATGAGGTCTCCATAATCTCCTCCACATAAAGATCCACCTATCATGATCACTCCCATCATTGTATGTTTCTACAATGCTTTTCTCAGATTGACTCTGTACTCCTTTGTACATAATATAACAAGTTCATAGTAATATCCTTGTTCTATGACCAGAGGTGTTGAAAAATGTTGTAAATTATCATTTGCCTGTTAATAATATGTGCACTACACATTTCTTATTCATTTTTTCTATTTGGGTTATATTTGACAAGAAATTATTTTGAACTCATAAAGTGATATCATAAATAGTCATATTTCAATAAATTTGAAATTTTAGATGAAATGGAAAATCTCCTGGAAAATGCAACTTACCAAAATTAAGCCAGAATGAAAAAGAACAGTACACTAACCCTATAGCTTTTCAAAAACAGAATCTTTAAAAACCTTCTCATTAAAAATAGACAAGCAAACACTTCAGGACAAAGTTTATCACTGGTAAATTTAAAGAAATAATACCAATTTTCACAAACTTCACTACAGTATAGAAACACTTTCAACTTATTTTATGAGACTACAATAGCCTTCATACCAAATGGTCAAGAAAATTAAAGGAAAATGTAGATACATCTTATTCATAAACATATTTTAAAAAATCCTTAACAAAATATTAGCAAAAAATCCAGCCATGTATCAAAAGAAAAAGAGAAAAAGAAAAATTCTTACAACTAAATTGAATTACTCCAGGAATGTAAAGTTGATTTAACCCTTCAATTAAACCATGTAATCCAACATATTAATGGACAAAAAGTGTATGATCATTTAAAAACAAGCAAACTCTTGATAAAATTCCAAAGATAAAAAATTTAAATGAATAGCTTGAACAAACTAACAATTGCAAAGTCTATATAAAATCTGATATGAGTAGCTATAAATAAACTACAGGAAATATGAAACAATGACGAAAAGCTAAAAACTTTTTTATTACATTCTTCCTAAGGAGTATAATAAAAAAGATTTAAGATATGTGTAAGAATTGTAAAGGAAGAAATAAAACTGTTGTTTTTTGAAGACATATAATTATATACAAAAATGATGCAAAACAATTTTCAAATAAATTATTTAACGAGTCAATTCAGCCGTCACTTATACAAACCAGCAATCAAAATAAAGTTGCATTTTCTGTATAATATGAACAGTATCAACATATAAAGTGTCTAAAGAAAAACAAAACTAGATCTAATGACTATAAATATTATCACTATGTTTGAGAGAAATTAAAAGATGCTTAAATAAGTGGAGAAATACAAAATATTCATGAACCAAAATTTTAATATTGTTAAGATGCCATATCTCTCCAAATTGATGAATAGTTTTAATTTAATCTGACTGATTGAAAAATGTATACGGACACTCAAAGGAACGAAAATAGCCAAGATGCACTTGAAGAATCACAAGATTGAGAAAATTCTTCTATTAGTTATCAAAACTTATAATACTATAGTAATTAAGAGATGGTGGTTTTGATGCAAAGATACACAAATAGAAGAGAGGGACAGACTAAAGAGATGCCTACTACTGGTTGTAAAGTCCAAAGAGGTGTTATATGCATATTTGCACAATGCCTAGTTCATAGGAAATTTCCAAAACATCAGTTTCTATTATATTTAGCATTTTCTACTCCTTTTTTAAATTTTCCACAGGTCGGCAGACCTCAATTTACCAATATTTTAAAAGGCAACGATGACTTTCTGACACTGACCTCAATCTTCTCTTCTTCTTATAAAGAATTAAAACCTCACGTTTGCAAGCTGACCACAGTACCATCTGGTGTCTGCTGCTCAAAGCCCTAAGACTGCAAATAATTAATCTGCACTGGCTTCATTTTCCTCATTTGCAAATTATTTATAATAATTGTACAGTCCTAATGATATTCTTGTAAGTAAAAGATTTGCAATGACATTGATGATTATTTTAGTTATACCAGACAAATTAGTTTGTACCCGTTGGTTTGTCAAACTTCACATTGACTAATTTTCTTCTGACATGACTATTCTGATTTGTTTTCACTATGCACAATATTATGAAATGAAACAAAATCTCAGGCTAAGATCCACTGTGAGGAATATGATCTCATGGAAGAAAATAATAATATAAATTTGTGTTTACTCATTCAGTGACACCCAAACTTCTTTAGCTGAGGCGAGGAACAAAATGGCTCTAATGGAATAACTCAGGTTATATTTAAATTTGTTATAGCCTGTGTAGAGTGAAAACTTTTCCTCTACCCTCTAAGTTTTAGCAACTGAGGAGTGTGAATTAAACCGACAAAAGACAAATTAATAGGAGAAAAGGTTTATTTTACCCGCACACAAGGACTTCAGAGAAAAGAAATGAAAACCCCAAAAAACAGTTAGGCCTGGAGGCTTATATGCCGTTTTAACAAAGGGCAGTAAAATGTGGAGAAGTGACTTGACAAAGCAAAAGGAGTGAGGGCTTCTGGGAGCAGTAAATTGTGGGAAGGCAAATATATAGGGGAAGCTAATGGAATAGAAGGGTTATTTTATTAACGTTTATACACATAAGTCAGTGCAATCTCCAGGGAGAAGAGTCATCTCCTTTAAGGGTCATTCTCTTCCTGGTATAGGAAAGGGAGACATCCTTACAAACAGAAATTTAGGCAGAAAGGGTAAGGACAAAGAGCCCATTTGCTATTTCTCAATTGCCTTCAGCTCAAAATAAGTGACATACAGAGTGGCATATTTTGATTCCCTTCACTTGTTTTAGCTTGCTGCAACAAAGTATCATAAATTAGTAGCTTAGGCAACATAAATTTATTATCCCATAGTCTGGAGCCTAGAAATCCAAGATCAAGGTGTTTGCAGAGTTGCCTCCTTCTGAGAGTTGTGAGATATAATCAGTTCTCTGACTCTCCACCAGCATCTGGTGGTTTCCTGGCAATCTTTGGTGTCCCTTAACTCACAGAAGCATCACCCCAGCTTCTGTCTTCATCTTCACATGGTCTTCTCCCTGTATGCATATCTCTATGTCCAAATATCCCGTTTTTATAAGGACACCAGTCATATCAGATTAGGGCCTATGCTAATGATCTCATTTTGACCAGTAATATCTGTAATGACTTTATTTCCAAACATGGTTACATTCTGAAGTACTGGGTGTTAGCACTTCAATATACGAATTTTGGGGGAATACAATTCAACCCATAATGCAGCCATCTTAAAATGTTTTTCTTTTACACTCGGTTCGTTGTGCTTTGCTGGATTGAAATGTTGGGATTTCATAAAACAACGAAGATTATGTGATAGGTTTTCATTAAGCAATGACAAAATGAAAGTGACGATTTGAAAAGATGAAGTGGAAAAATGAAAGACAAGAAAGGCTACTATCAGTGTGATAATGGGAGCCAATATAAGTTGGAAATAAGTTTTCCACTTGGATGGAAAATTGAAATAAAATAGAATTTCTTTTAAACTATTGAAATTATTTAAAAAACACACACGAGGATGTAATAAAAGTGACAGCTCATTGAACAAGCAGAGTATGAATTCTTTGATTTCTTCTCCTCTCTTTAAGGTTCTAAGTAGAGAGAGAGAAGGAAGAAGATTAGAGTCCTGTAGTTCAGGACAAGCTTAGTGGAATTCAAATGGGCACATCTCAGGGAGATTGCACTGTCAGAGCCAGCTCTGACAGGATGCCCAGAATGTTCTTCTCCTGTATCATCATAGTTTGCTCCCTCAAATTTTCAAACCTTTACCCCAATGTCACCTTATCAGAACGGCTTTCCATACCTGGAAGAGTACACATCCAGTATGTTTTAATAGCTTTTTTCTTCCATTAGAATGGAAATGAAATTCTGTTAGTCTATTTATTTCACTTTTGTATCCCAATCATGTAGGAGAGGGTCTAGAAACTAGTAGATGCCTACAGTATTTGACGGAGAAGTGGCCTTCTATACAAAGTACCGACTAGACTGTAAAAGAATGAGCAGAAATCCAAGTTTTGCTTTCTTTTCTCATCGTTAGCTACACTCTGTCATTTTGTATTTCTCAGCTTTTTGTTATTCTATTGTTTCCTATCCATTCTTTATTGCCTTCTTCCTTCCCTTTTTTCTTATCTTTCTGTGTTTCTATTCTTTCCGTGCTACTTATTTCTCTCTCTTTTCTCATTTCCTTTTTTGAGAAGGTTTTTTTACTTTGTGACTTTCAACAATGTTTTAATCCACATACCACATCTGTAGATAAACTTGCCATTAGAGGGTCAGTTCGTGATGTACAAATAAGGCCAGTTTAGCCCAACAAGAGGCAGAACACACAGCAGTTACGGGCTGAATACCCAATTTCATATTGTGGTTTGTAGAGGCTGTGCAGCCTTCAAACAATGGCTTCACTACACTGAGCATCAACTTACTCAAATGTAGAGCAAAGAAAATGTTCCTATCTTATAGAGCCGTCCTAAAGATTGTGAGCTAATCAGTTTCTGCTAAGTTTATCACTTCCTGGTACCATAGCAAACTTTTAAATGATATTGGTTATTATTATTTTATTAATATCTGGAAAGAATAGAGTGAGGAATTAACCAAATTCATAGCCCCTAACTACCTAGCTGATCAAAGAGCCAACCTTTCTGTAAAGAGACAGCAGGTTACTATGAATCACGGAGATGTCATGAGAGGAGTGCCTGTAGGGAAAAAGCGTTTTCTTCTGACCCTTATAAATATTTCCTGGTCTACAACTGAACATAAATTATCTAGTGGCTTCACTTGGCTTAAATTTCTTTTGCCTGTTATTGGTTGATTTCACAAATATTTCCAAATCAGCCACCACACTCTTTAAGCCATACCAATTTGATCAAATATACATGCTTCATAGGCATTTATTTTTTATTAAATATATGAAATCTTCCTTGAAGTATTTTGCAAGAAGAGAGATCTACATAAACAAGATAGGGTTTATGGAATATAAAATTTTCAATTAATAAATTAAAATATAAGCAGTAAACACTCTGATATTGAATACTATTAAAACAAACTATAGAAATATAGGGCAAAATAGTTTAGTACTACCCAAAATATTACAGTACTACCCAAAAATTTCTGCAATAATGGGAAATGCTTTATATCTTCTCTGTTCTGTTCTGTAACCATTAGTCACGTGTGACTACTGAGCATTTGATATGTGGCTAGTGTGACTGAGGAATCAAATCTTTGATTAATTTAATTAAATTAATTTACATTTGAATTTAAAAGCCATATATAGCCATTGGCTCCTGTATTGGACAGCACACAGTCAAAATGTCAAATTTGTAGGGAAAGTCCTTTAACTTGGTCTTACGACTTGGTCAACAAAATTTGTTTCACAATATATAAATCCTTGTAGAATTACAAGCTTGTCTTATAGTGATCTGCTGTGTTTCTTGAAATATGTAGACAACCTTAGAACTATTCACTTTGAAAGTTAGTTTAACTAAGTAAGATACACAAATAAGTGATTTTCTTTATCATAATCTGCTCAATTTTGCTTTCTAAATAATGATAATTATGATATCATATTTACCAAAATGAAGCAAATAATAGCTTTTCTAAAATCTTATGTTGTTTCTTCATAACCAAATATTAATTTTTAAGTTCCTACAATCTATTTTACCCATATTTCATACTGAAAGCCCATAGGATTAAGGGAAATTGATAGTGAGCAAAATAATTTCTCCCAACCCATTCTAGCTCAATTCATTATTGAAAGAAAAAATGACTGCAACTCTATCAACAATATCTATTTTTTTTCCTTTTACAGGGTGATTTACAAAATATGTTGCAGGAATAATTACTTATTTCACCACTAATGGGATGTTTAAGTAATGAACATATATCCTTAAATACTTTCGGCAGCCTGTTGTTCAATAAAGCAAAATCCTTTTAGTGCTTTATCAAGTTGTTATAAATAAACACTTGTTGAATAAGTGAAGGGATATAAGTGATTTAATTATTTAGAAAAAATAAAGAAAATATCTAACTAGGTAAAAATGGAAAATTTTTTAAAAAGATAGATTTGCAAGAGGATTTTGAAGCAGAAGTGGCAAAACATGGAACAAGGTGATAAGTAAACATTTATTGAACCACACTGAATACAATTTAGTCAGGGCTTCTTTTGAGTTTACAGTATCAAACTGAAAAGAATTATATTCTTCTTTCTTTATTTTTTAAAAATCTGACTTCCGGGGCCTGGCCCCGTGGCACCATGGTTAAGTTCGCACATTTCACTTTGGCATCCAAAGGTTTGCTGGTATGGATCCCGGGTGCAGACATGACACCGCTTGGCACACCATGCTGTGATAGGCATCCAACATATAAAGTAGAGGAAGATGGGCACGGATGTTAGCTCAGGGCCAGTCTTCCTCAGCAAAGTGTGATTGAACAGGGGAGGATTGGCAACACATGTTAGCTCAGGGCTAATCTTCCTCAAAAATAAAAAGTTTGACTTTGTTTTTTTCAATTAAAAATGTTAATGTTATGTTGCAGTATGATTTATAATGTTGATATTAGTCCTAGTGGGAACTTTGGCTATTGACACGTAAACACACAAAACTTTGTTGCTATTTCCTTTTCAGAGTTTGGAAGATTATACATTTTTAAGAGGTAGTTCCATCCCTATGGCAGTACTATTTCTACCATCCAATAACTTATTAAATACTCTACCACCACACCAAGATAGAACCTTACGCTGTCACTATGTGATGTTGCTGTACACCAGTTTGTAGTGTGAACCAATGGATTGGTTCTTGAAAGTATCATAATTGGTAAAGATTTTTTAAAGGTTGGAACAGGAAAGACATCTGTTGTACTTTACTGCTCCTAGATATGTGTGTTAGGCACATGAAAGGGGAAAAGAAAATAATCTTTAGCCAGATTCTGGTTTGAGAGAACAATGCAATTATAGCCAAATTAATACAAAACCAATAACACAGCAAAATTTTACTCTTCAGATGTAGTATTTGCATTTGTTCACAAAGTTTTTCTCTCTGAGTATTACGAGTAAGGAGAATTCCGACGAAATTAAAAATTTCAGCAGACATTTAATAAACACCTGATGTTTCCAGATTACTGAGCTAGACACTTAGGGAGACATAGAAATAAATAAAAGAAGAAGAGGTCTATATTTTTATATTAAATCTACTAAGAAAATTTGGGTAATATAAACTGATCATTCTGATAATCTAGGGTGTAAAGGATGACTTATTATGCTATTGAAATTTTTTGGTGGCTCCAGACTAAATTAATCTCAGATTAAAACAGCATAAGTAGGTGGGCCAGCCCAGTGGCCAAGTGCTTAAAGTTCTATGTGCTCTACTCTGGCGGCCTGGGGTTCATGGGTTCAGATCCAGGGTGTGGACCTACTCCACTCATCATCCATGCTGTGGAGGCATCCCACATACAAAATAGAGGAAGATTGGTACTGTCATTAGCTCAGGCCTAATCTTCCTTAAGCAAGAAAAGAGGAAGATTGGCAACAGATGTTAGCTCAGGGTAAATCTTCCTCACCAAAAAAAAAAAAAAAAACCCAAAAGTAAATAATGATTATCATATTTAAAATAATAATAGAAAATGTGTGAAAATTATTCTGGATAAATTTGCATAGACAGACAGACAGAGACACACACACACACACACACTGACACAGAGACACACACACACTCCAGAGAAAACCATGAGGTGTGCAATTAGCACTACAGAGTTTCAGTGTTGACCAACTTTGGGAGAAGTAAGCAGACGTCTGGAGATGTTCAATATTCTCTTGAACGCTTGTTATGTGTCAGGCATTGTTCAATGTGTTTTATGTGTATTATTTCATTTAACATAACAATACTATATGATAACTTCTTCTAACAATCTTATTCCTACAGATAAAGAAATTTTAAAAATTTACTTCAGATCATAGAGCTATTAAGGAAAGAGACAGAATTCATACCTAGGATTCTTCATGTTATAACCCATTGGTTACCAATGAGCAGTCACCAGGCCAACAGCATCAGCATCACCTGGGAATTTTAGACAAGCAAATTTTTGACCCCTGTCCCAAATCTACTGAACCAGAAACTCCGGGGTGGGCCCAGCAATCTGTGTTTTAACAGGTCCCCTGCTGATTCCAATGCATGCTAATGTGTGAGTACAACCACCATAACCCATTCTCTAGAAAGTTAACACTACACTATGTTGCATCTTTGCTATTTCTTACAACAGATATTTATGATATATGTCTTTCCTTGAGATAATTAAAATTATTACAGTACTATCTTACTCTCTTTGAGCTACTGTTAAAAAATGGACTGGGTAGCTTAAACAACAGATGTTTATTTCTCAATATTATGGAGGCTGGTAAGTGCAAGATCAAGGTGTTGGCTGATTCAGTTCTAGGTGATGGCCCTCTTCCTGACTTGCACATGGCTGCGATCATGCTGTATTCTCACATGAACTTCTTTTTGTGCAAGCAGAGAAAGCTCTCGTGTTTCTTCCCAATCTTGTAAAGTCACTAATCCCATCCTGAAGGCATCACCCTCATGACTTCTTCTAAGCTGAATTACTTCCCAAAAGCCCTAATTCCAAAACCTATCGCGTTGGTGTGTTATGGCTTCTACACATGAATTTTAGAAGAACACAAACATTCAGTCCATAACAGGTACCTAATATTACAATGGATTTCAACTCTACCATGATCCCTACAATGATGCTTAAAAACATCCTTGTTGCAACTTTCCTTTAGTGGAATAACAAAAAAAAAAAAATCTGTGACCCTTGAAATTATTATGTAGATGCCACATTTAAATAGACTGTAATAAAAAACATAAAGTGATTGAAGAAATAAATCTCATTTGCACTCCAGGTGAATGAACAAAATTTTCAGTTGCATCTCAAATTTCTTCAATTTTCTTGGAATGGAAATAATATATGGTTGTTCAAGATCTGTATATATTTTTCTCATGGTGCTATTTATTCAGTGAAGATAAAATTTAATGCTGCCCACTGTTTTGAAAACGTAGTTGATCACTGTATTGGAAAACAATATAATCATTTAAACTCTGAAACCTTTAAGAGTATATAATGATTTTCAATAGAAAAGTTCAAAATTATAGGAAAGTGAATGTAGATAAAACATAGATTTATCTCAGAAGATTATGTGCTTGAGAGTGTACTGGTTTCCTAGGGCTGCTGTCACAAATTCCCATTGTCTGGGTGGTATAAAGCAACAGAAATTGATTCTCTCATAGTTCGGGAAGCCAGAAGTACAAAATCAGGGTGTCAGCAGCCACATTCCCTCCAAAGGATCTAGGGCAGAATCTTCCTTTGTTTCTTCTAGCTCCTGGTGGTTCCTGGAATTCCTTAGCTTTATGAATCTCTGCTTCCACATTCCCATGGCCTTTTTTCTTTTGTGTCCCTGTATGTCCTCATCTCTTCCTATGAGGACACTGATTTTTAGATTTAGGGTCCACCCTAAGTCTAGGATCATTTCATCTTGAAATACTTAAAAAATTACATCTTCAAAGATGCTATTTCCAAATAAGGTCAAATTCTAAGATACGAGGTGGAATTATTGCAGAACACTATTCGACACAATACAGCTGGCAAAAAGCTGGATATTAGATTTTAAAAAGTTATACTTATTAATTACATGCCTTTGTAAGAATTGCTCAAAGCATTATACAGAAATATTGTTAATACTACTTTAGCTTAATTCATGTAAATATTTGAAATTCCAGCCTTTAATAAAGAATACTCTTCTGAAATGTAAACATCATTTTTAATTTAAGCTATTTTGATCTAATATTGTCACAATTCATTTTTATAACCAGAAACATGGCTGTCCACAAAATATAGTTTAAGTCTTAAGGAATATTTTTGTTTTGTTTTTTAGTATGAAGGATATAGATGTTGGTGAGCAAGTTTCAGGGGGGAATAAAAGCTGGTTTTACTGTATATTCTCAAACTTCTCAAAAAGCGTATTTATTCTTTTTGAAATTCCCTTTATTTTTTCACCAATAGTAACATAAAGGCTCTCTATTGTAATATTTGTTGTGGACAATCATGTAACTAAAATTAGTGGTTATGTAATTCCCTTTAAACCCATGATGAGAATTTAAACAGCAAATGTAAGTCTTACAATTCCAGATAGGCTTATTTATCTGGAAATAAACTACAGATGATATGAATAAGTTAGGTATAACTCACACTAATGATCCAATTTATGTACTGGATAAATATTTTTTAAGCCACACTCAAACATCATGCAAATATAGGAGATACAACTCTAAACAAGAGAAGATATCAAAGAATTAACATGCTAATATAGAGGTCAAAAAAGTTAAATAGCTCCAGAAGAAGTGCAGGATGTTGTAAAATGTGTAGAGCAGGTATAGAAGAAAGGCAGGGCTAAAGACCGGAAAATGGGTGATTATATGTGCCATCTAATGACATTGAAATGCAGAGTGTTTAAAAGAAAATAAAATAAACAAATACTTTTAAATGGGTGAAGAGAGTCAAAAGGTGTGAACTTGCAGCTATAAAATAAGTAAATGATGGGGTTGTAAGGTACAGCATAGAGACTGCAGTTAATAACACTGTATTGCATATTTGAAAATTGTTAGGAGAGTAGATCTTAAAAGTTCTCATCAAAAGAAAAAAAATTCTGTAACTATATGTGGTGATGGATGTTAACTAGACATTGTGGTAATCGTTTTGCCATATATGTGCAAATATCAAATCATTATGTAGCATATCTGCAACTAATGCTGTATGTCCATTATACTTCAATAAAAAAAGTAAAACAAATTAGGGAGGGACCATACAATGTAAGTCTTTCTACTGCCTTCTATCTGAGACACTAGAGTGCCTCAAAATAAAAATAAGTTAGTAAAAACGGCAATCCAAGTACAGAATGAGAAATGTTACATTAGGGACGTGGAGGGGGACAAATTTGAGAGAGTCAGGGAGGACTTTCCTGAAGCAATGGCATCCAAGGTGAGAGTTAAAAGGAGCAGTTGGGGCTTGATAGAGAGAAAAGGCAGAAGAACGTTTCTTTCCGAGCGAACAACAGCGTGTGAAATTACTTGGGGACAAGCTCAGTCTGCGGTGTTATTGGGTTTGGGAAGAACAGTGCTAGGAGTTGAAGCTGGGAAGGTAAATTGGCCCACATCACGAAAAGCCTAGTAAGCCGTATAGCGTTTCATTCTGGGAACATTGGGGAGCCAATAATATAGTTCACCACACATGTGGCATGATCAGATTTGTACTTTAAAAAGAACATTTTGGCTACAGTGTGGAAAATGGATTTGATTTGCAAACACGACTGGAGACAGAGACACTAGTTGGAGGCTATTAGAGCAATCCAAGCCAGAGATGCTGGTGGCATGGGCTAAGTCTATCAGTGGAAACAGAAAAGAAATGGACCAACGTGAATCATATTGAGGAGACAGACTTGACACGATGTGGTGATGGATTAGATGTGAGAGACAGGAAAAACGAGAAAGCAGAAGTCTGATGATACATAGTTTCCTGGCTTGAAGAGATGGGTGGAAAGCAGTGTTACTTTCCCTTAAGGAGTGAGAAGAACTGAACATGCTAATCAAGATTATAATTTATCTCTTATTTTTCCCCATTCAATTTCTTTCATGGCATAATTCCACAGTTCTAAATTCAGCTGGAGGACATAACATGAAAGTTGTGACTCTACATAATACGTTGCCAAAGTCTAAGTAGCACATTTCTCACATTTTATTTTTCTGAAATAAGGATATCTTGTAATTGGTGCCAAAATAAATTTGCCAGGCACTTGGCAGAGGAACACCGTGAGGAAACTACCAGAGGGCATGTTCTGGCAAAGATGACACCTGTGTGTGTTTGCACTTCCTTTTCTTTAATGAGAGTAGTTAATAAGAATGCACACATAAGCTAGAAGTCATCTTGGAATCACTAAGGATGACCTCCGCTAGAAGAGCAAGTGGCAGAAGTTTCATCCCAGTTTCTGAATGAAGGAGGTCAAGTTCGGGTCCACAGAAATCATGGAATGTTTCCCCTGCAGAGAATGAATCTTCGAGAAAGGGAGTAAAATTATACACTTCTGAATCTGAGATTTAAAACGGACAAGCAGCTTGACTTCTTGTGTCTGTAAATGGAGAAGATTGTGGGAGAGCACTTATGGGTCTCTCAGGTCGAAGTGGTTGGAATTAATCCTAATCGTTAGCAGCCAGAATGGATAGAGACATGTGAGTCTAAAGGCAGACTCTCATGGCTGCAACATTAAAGACCTACACCAGACCCCAGCACTGAGAGAATGGTGGTTTTTCTTCCTTAAAGAACAATGTGGGCTGACTAAGATGGAACCAGCAAAAACTCTTTAAATCAGGGAAACCAGATTACCAATGTTTGGCTGATTTTCAGCAGAACACAATGTGGCATTAAGAAGCAATTGCAAAAGACAACAAATCTGATTCCAGTATGTGCTCAGTGTGTGAAAGCTGAATTGGGGCTGTAGAATGGCCCAGGGGTCCTGGATTGTTGGAAAATGTACATAGAAATCCAAACAGGCTACAGTGGACTTCTTACTAACAAAGTATTAAATTCATCCAGTAGTCATGAAGTGTTGTGACCGTACGTGCACTCCAAATGTGAGGGGTAGTATATACACGCCACAGGAGTAAGTCATGAGGCTGTTCTCATTGTCCGCACCAGGGTCAAGTCAGCAGGGCTGGTATATATCTCTTCCACTGATTTTCACTGACTTATTTATGTTGGGAACACAACAAATTTGAAGTTTAATTTAAATGTTCAGCCCCAATTTTTGACAACAAAAACATTAAAATGCCTTCTAAAAGAGCATATTTTGATAATCCTAAAATGAAATTTTAACTCAATTATAATTTACTTAAAGTTGCATACCAGGGGCCGGCCTGGTGGCGCAGTGGTTAAGTAAGCACGTTCTGCTTTGGCGGCCCGGGCTTCACTGGTTCGGATCCCAGGTGTGGACATGGCACTGCTTGGCAAGCCATGCTGTGGTAGGCGTCCCACATATAAAGTAGAGGAAGATGGGCATGGATGTTAGCTTAGGGCCAGTCTTCCTCAAAAAAAAAAAAAAAAAAAAAAGTTGCATGCCAGATGATACAATAAATAATAGGCAAAGAAATTACCAAATATCTTGGAAAGTTTGGAGTTTTTTTCCCTTGTAGAAGGGGTTGTTGCTACATCTTTTCTTTTCTTTTCTTTTTTCCTTTCAGCTCAGCTCAACTTCACTTGTTCATTTTTTCAACAAATATTTATTGAATGCCTATTTTGTATCCAGTACAAAAGATACAGCAGTGACCAAGATAGACGTGGTTCCTGACCCCACAGAGCTCACAGTCTGGGAGGGGAGACAGATTTGAGTCCCAGAATGAGTTCCAAGAGGTAGCCCAGCACGGTAATCAGAGGCACGGCCTCGAGAAGCGCTCCGCCTGGTCTTCTGATCGTCCTTCTGCCTCATTAGCTATGTCAACTGGGCGATTGAACTTCTCTGTATCTTAATTTCCTCATCTGTAAAATGGAGTTATTAATAGATTTTTGTAGATAAGTCTTTTAGAGCAATGCCTGCCATATAGCAAGTGCTCAGAAGTGTGATACTGTGAATGATTGATTTCTTAAGAGTCTAAAATCACAAGTATGAACTATAAAATGCAGTGCTGCCATGATGATGTGTGTAACTAGCAGTGCTCAGATGGATTTAGAAGACTCTTTAGAACCTGATTGCAAAAAAAGGTTAGAGGCAAACATTTATTGTGATATTCAAACCAGGTAGGATGGATAAATACAAGATTTTGCCAGTTCTAAAGTTTTTGCATGTATATATTCTAGTTGTTAGCATTTCTCCTATTAAGCTGTTATCACAGTGATGCTGTGTCTACCTAAATGAGCCAATGGGGTAGATTCCAGTCTAGGTCCGAAGGCCTGAGAACCAGGATAGCCCATGGTATAAGGCCCAGTTCAAGGGCAGAAAAAAATTGATGTTCCAGCTCAAGCGGTCAGGCAATGAGTGAACTGAACCTTCCTTGGTCTTTTTGTTCTATTCAAGTCCTCAAAGGATGGATGATGCCCATTTACATTGGAGAGAGCCATCTGCTTTATTCAATTCACCAATTCAAACGCTAATCTCTTGCAGAAACACCCTCACAGACACACTGGAATAATTTTTAACCAGATATCTGGGCATGCTGTGGCCCACTCAAGTTGACACATAAAATTAATCAGCATACTGAATCTCAGAGAAAGTTCTGTATATCAAAACTAACAATATTCTATAAGAACTCCAATATGCAGGTTGATTCAGGGAGATACAGCAAGCTCTGGATTAAGCTAGAAACTTTACAGGGTATGTAAAATAGAGGTGAAGTATCTCAAATTCTAATCTTCCTCAAATTCTTTTACTTTCTTTAAACAACTACAACTTTTTCAATTTGGAAATTCTTCACAGGAGAAAGATGCATCAATGTTAGGCATTCACAGAGCCAACACTTTCATCTCACTCACACTTCCTGCTCAGATGGTACATATTACAGAAACACTTCCTGAACCCACTAATCACACACACACACACACACACACAACACAAATACAACATATCACCCTCTTCACCCTCAGCCACACCCTCACATATTATCTTACTTTATTTAGCTTCATAAGAATTTATTATTATAAATAAAACAATATTATTTTAAACACTCTGTTAACTTGTTAATCTTCTGTCCATTACATTAGGATGTTCACAGAATGAAAGTATAGCAGTGTGCATACAACAACGCCAGACACACATTGGGTGTTCAGTGCAAATTTTGTCACATATGTGATTCACCAGTCTGTCTTGTCAAAAATCTACTTGAAGATAACTACTGATTATAGTCCTCAAAGGAAGAGTCATCCCAAAGAAATATACTTCTAGAAAAATACTTATCTATTTAGAGACATAAATATTGGAAAGTGTTGACCAATCTTGGAAAGAATCAGAAATAATCATATGAATTCTACTAATGATAACATTAATCTCTGCTGTTGTCTTTTTTTTTTTTTTTGAGGAACATTAGTCCTGAGCTAAGATCCACTGCCAATCCTCCACTTTTTGCTGAGGAAGAGTGGCCCCGAGCTAACATCTGTGCCCATCTTCCTCTATTATATCTGTAGGATGCCTGCCACAGCGTGGGTTGATAAACAGTGCATAGTTCTGCGCCCAGGATCTGAACCAGTGGATCCCAGACTGCCAGAGTGGAGTGCACGAATTTAACTGCTACGCTACTGGGCCAGCCCCTTGCCTTCTTTATTTTTGAGAAGCTTCTTAATATTTAGTTTTTCCATTTTAGTTCTAGCTTTCAAGTAGCCTCTTCATGCCATTGATGCTCTAAATTATTTATCAGTTTTTATGCTATTTCTTAGTAGGAAACTAAAAACTTTCCTGATGCTTAAAAATGCCACTGGCTAATTTAGTGGATGGGATTATAGAGAAAGCTATCACTTTTATGTGTAATTATTTCCCTAGATTTAAAGAATTCTTTAACTTTGGCTTCTTGAAAAGATTCTTTTCCATAACATTGAAAAGGAGCGATTCTAAGGGTAAGTGCAGCACTATTTGCAAATTAATGATATAATTATGTACTTAGAGAAAAACAAGTACTGTAGATACAGAATACAATATGAGAAGAATGGGAAGAAATTGACAGTGCCAAAATAATATCTGGTTTTATAAATTAGCCTGAGTTAGAAAAGCTCCATTAAAGGGTATGTTGAATATGGAGAGCTGGGTATGGGGGAGATACTGAATAAATTGTTGTCTAATTGATTTAACTGAAAAAAGATTTGTAAATTTTGTCAATTTGGCAGAAGATTAAAAATAACTATTCTTCTTGACTTATGCAACATGAATCCATGATAAACATAAAACTAAATATGGATAATGTCATGTTAGGTGCTGTGGAGGATTTTAAAAGAGCTAAGATATGTACCCTGCTTTTAATAATCGTAGATTTATGAAAAAGGTCGAGAATAGTGTGTTAAAAGGGAAACACTCAAATGTCAGAGGAGTTCAGAGAACTAGAGATTGCTTCTAGCTGGAAAGATTAGGAGAGGTTTTATCAAGAAAACTACATTTGTTTGGTCTAGGAAGGATAAGTATGCTTTAGACATTTGACTGTAGGCGATAGAGTATTCTGGATAGTTGGAACTATATGAATAAGGATGCATGACTGGGAAAACATGGTGTGTATGTAGACCTGTGAAAAGTTCATTTGGTCAAGTTTGAAGATTGGGAAAGAGAACACAAGGAGGTAATACCAAAAATTTCTGTACGCATCAAGATCATTAAACCAGGGTAGGAGAAGAATTTTATCTGGTTGGCGATGGAAGAGCAGTGAATATTTTTCCATGATGGCCTGGTATGATCATTGCTGTATTTTAGGAATATAGGTCTGATATCAGTGAGTATGGAACATACGAACAGGAAGTTAGGAAATGATTTCCAACATCCAGATTAAAGATATTAGAATCTTCTAAACTGAAAATTTCGTAACTTATGATAATAAGTTTTGAAATTAAAGTTTAGATATCAAAGATTCTTAAAGAAGAATGATGAAACTTGGCAAAGAAAAAGAAATGAAAGCAAATTATGAGTGATTTGAAGTGATGACAATGCTTAAAACTCTTCATAAACTTACTACGTCTATATGAAATATATATATACATGTTGTAGATTGTCCCTCAATTGGTATTTGTCTGATGTTTTCTCAGGATTAAAAATAGGATTATCGTTTTTAGGAGGAAGATCACAAAAAATATAATCTGATACTGAAAAAAAATCAGACAAATATCAATTGAGGGACAATTTACAAAATACTTGACTAATATGCCTCAAAACTATCAAGGTCACGAAAAACAAGATACACCTGAGCAACTGTCAGAGCTAAAAGAAACCTAAGAGACCTGACAACTCAGTGTAATGTAATGTCTTAGATGGATCCCGTAACAGAAAAGAACAGTAGGTAAAAATTATGAAAATATAAATAAAATATGGAGTTTATTCATATAATATATCACTATTAGTTCATTAATTGTAACAAATGTATCATAATTAATCTAAGATGTTAATAATAGGACAGTTAATAATAGGCATATAAGAATTCTTTATACTACCTTCGGAATTTTTTCTGTAAATCTAAAGCTGTTCTAATATAAAAAGTTTATTTAAAAATATATTTATTATTGTGATTCTAGTGGGATAACAATTGTAAAATGCTTTGCACAATGCATTACATATAACAGATGCTGGATAGTAGATATTATTTATGTAAGTTTCATTAAATTTACAAATATTAACATAAATATTGAATAGTAATTATTAACAACAAATGAAATATATCCACATTAGCAATGTCAGCCTCCTCCTCCTGGCTCTTAATATAGCAGGCTGAATGTGTATCTCCTGCTGGGATCTGCAATGAGCGAACATGGGTTAGAAAATTTATAATTTGTGCTAGTCTTTATATTGCTATTGTCAAAGTTAATAGTTTAAGTAAAAGTTCTTTCTTCATTATAATAAATGGAAATGAGTTGGAATTGTATAAATGTATGAAAGTTAACAATGCTTTAAATTTCTGGATGGAGAGACAAAACTCAACTTCCATATTTTGACCAATGGTCTGGATCAAGAACAACGTAATTATAGATCCCGACATTCCTTGGAGATGTTCATGGAGCTGTACGATCATGGTGCTTGGCTCATGCAGTTTGACGGAGAGACCTAGTCTTCATGAAGAGTATTCTGCTAAAGGGATAGGGACTCCAAGCCCCTTTTTGGAAATGCAGAGGATGATCATATGCCTTTAAAGGCTCTGATAAAATAAGAACTGAGAGTCAGTGCAGGCCACTCCTTGCAGTGGTCTCCAGAATCCTATACCATCTGTCATTCTTTTTTTCAAAGTCACCGCATTTCTCTGACTCTGCTCCAAAATCACCAACCTTTTTGCTAACCTTCAAACACACCCAAGCATCTCCCACCTCACCTCAGGGCTTTGGCACTATCTTTGTTTGAAACATTCTTCCCCTTTGCTGGCTCTCTCCCCTCTGTCAGGGCTTTGCTCAAGGTTATTCTCAGTGAAGTCTTCCTGTCCCACTCTAGTAAAATGGTAGCTCTACTCTCACCCCGACCCGATCCCCTTTCCTTACCTTTCTTTCCAACATAGCACTGATCTCCATCTGACGTCATATGGGTTGCTAATTCTAGATTGCTTCCTCTCACTAGATTGAGGACCATAACTTTGGCCTGTTTTGCTCTCTGCTATAATCCAGTGTCCAGAATAGTGCTTGGCACGTATAAGACATTCAGAAAATATTTGCAGCATAAAAGAATAACAAAAAGTTAATGATTCATTATTTAATAAAGTTCTATAATAACATTTTGTAGTCTTACTTTCAACATTATTCATTGTTTTGCCCAATTAGGACATTATATTCATATTTTATGCAGTAAGTATAAGCAGATCCAAAGTTCATATTATGTCACAGAAATTTCAAATCTTCATGGAATCATTATGAATTTTACTAAGGAACCATTGTGGTTTTAAGTATATAACATAGTAAATCTCGAGGATACAGTCAAATACAAAGATCCTATGAAGACACATACTCTCAGAATATTCTTATTGCTTTTTATGTTTGTTTGTTTTGAGGAAGATTGGCCCTGAGCTAACATCTGTGCCAATCTTCCTCTATTTTATGTGGGGTGCGACCACAGCGTGGCTTGACTGGCAGTGCTAGGTCTGCGCCCAGAATCCAAATCTGTGAACCCCAGGCCACCGAAGAGGAGAGTGCAAACTTAACCACTATGCCACCAGGTCAGCCCCTCTTATTGCTTTTTAAAAGCACCTTATTGGTGACTGACATAAGACGGGTAAATATCTCTCTGTGATCTATTACTTATTTACTCTGGGTTATAGTTCATTATTTTCACTTGGGGATTTTATATCCTTGAGTTATTAACATAATAGACCATAAAGATTTCTCTCCCAACATGTTGGTAGGAGATTGCTCAGCTATATAATAAAGTAAAATGCTCTAATTTTCATTAACATGTCATGATTCCAGTAATGCACTAAAACCCTCATAAAAACATTAATTTTGATGTATGGCATTGATGAGGACTGGATAGTAAACATGGAAAGAAACAGCGTAAATAATTTAGATCCATAGATGGCCCCTAAATTAGTCATGAACTAAGGGAGAAAAAAGTATAAAGACATCCGTGTGATTACATAAACGTGGATGTCTGTCCAATGCACTAAAGAACCTAAAAAGGCTATGCACATATATGCCGCATGAAAACGAAGACCTTCTTACTGTATACTTTTTTAGATGTGTGCATTTACTTTCAATAGTAGATTTCATTTTCATCACTACCCATTACGTGTACAATTACATAAATAAAAATGAGTAGAAATGTTAAGAAGATGCTATTACTTTAGGGTGTTATTTTGGCACGTTGCTACACTTCATTTTCTTAAAATATATTTATTCTTTTCATTCTACCTTTTAAGCTAGTTAAAACACAATTATTTCTGCAATTTGCCTGCAGGCGAGGAAAAGGATACACGGACTTTCTCCCTGTATTTTACGCTTTGCTGATGGTATTTATCTTCATAATTAGCATTTATTGTATTTTCATGTTTATAAAGATGGCATAAATTACTTAAGAAACTGTTTTTAATAAGAGAAAAGAAATGATATAATAAAACCCAACCATATACACACCTCCAGATTTAGCTTTTACAGACATTTTATATTTTCTTCAAACAATCTTTTAATGACCACATAATATTTAATAATGGTTTACCACAATTTTTAACTATTCCTGCACGGTTTTAAATGCTGGCTTTACTTTTTGCCATTGTAAATATTGTTACAATTGAAATCCTTGGACATTGTAGAATTTGGGTGCCTCGCCAAACAAGGCCAGAAGGCAGGCATGGGCGCAGGTGCTTTATGTGGGAGGGGACGTCAGGAAGCTGGGGAGAGGAAGCGGGGAGAGAAGGAGCGGGGTCATGAAAAAGCAAATACAGAGGGAGTGAGTGATTTCACTCCTGTGGGCGGCTCGGCTCAGTGTCCCTGGGGGCTGTCGAATGCTCCCTTCTAGGACAAGAGGAGGATTTATCCATTTTGTCTCCCTGCCTCTCTCACTTCCCAGCTGCCCTCGAGAAGCTGAGAAGCCGAGCCAGCCGAGCCGAGGAGGTTCAGGAAGAGGCCTGGGGCAGCACAGCAGAGGCCGAGGGGAGTGCCTGAGCGGGGCGTTGTCAGCAGACACGGGACTGCCTACAGGAGCAGCAGCTAAAAGAAAGGGGATCCAGGAGAAGCGGCAGAGACACCTTTTCCTGCTGGGCAGAGGGCATGTTAAGCACCAGGGCCCTCCAGGCCGCCGTCCCCTCCCAGGCTCCTCCCGCGACCTGATGGGCAGTGCGCCCTTGGACCCCCGGAATCCCTCCCGGCCGGCCCAGAGCAAGAGGAGCCCCGCCAGGCTCCGCGGACCTTACAAAGGAATTCAATTCAACATGCCAGGTTCCAAATATTCCTTCTCTACCCAGACTTTCTCATTAGCATGCCAATATGGCATTATTGCTCCCATCTTAAAAATAAAATCTCTCTTGACCCTCCTTTCTTTTCAGCTATCACGGCATCTCTCTCCTTTCCTTTACAGCTAAACTGTTTGAAGGCTTTTTTCCCACTCACTGTCTCAAATTCCTCTCTCATTTTCCTTTGAAAATATTTCAGTCAGGCTTTTGCCACTAATCCACTGAAATCCGATGTCAAGTTCACTAATTACCTCCCTGTCGCTAAATCCAATCTCAGACCTCATCTTATTTGACCTATCATTAGCAGCATTTGACACAACTGTGACTTTTCTCTTCTTTTGAAAAACTTCTTCACTCGACTTAAAGGGTTTTTCCAGAAGCATCATTGACTGGGGCATCTCAGGCTCCTGGGGTGTTCTCTCCCGAACTCCCCCAATTCTAGCATTGGTGTTACGAAGTCCTCACATCTCAGGCCACATATCTTTCCAATATATATTCTCTTTCTTGATCTTCTCTTCCCGTGTCTTGGATTTAAATGCCGTCTGCATGCTGATGATCCTTAAATTCATATTTTTAGCTGACCCTCTAAGCTGACTTCAAAAATCATATATTCAGCTAAATACTCACTTGAATATCTAATAAGCTTAAGAAATCTGTCAAGAAACAAACTCCTGATTTCCTTCTCTTAAAACAAACAGACAAAAAATCTCCTCTTCCCACGGGCTTCCACAGCTCAGTCAATGTTTTCTCTATTTCTCCAATTTTTAGGTCCTTTGCTTCACCTCGGTTCATTTCTTTTCCCTGCCCCCGTAAATACTGCCAGCTCTATCTGAGGACTTATCTTCTCTAGGCATCTTGGTCCAAGCCATCTTCTTTCACTGAGATTGTTGCAAATCTGAGAAGTTGTCTTCCTTCTTTTCTGAATTTGCCTTCAGGCTGTTCAATGCAAAGCAGTCACATTGATCCTGAAAAAACATTCATCAGAGTATGTCATTCTGCTTAATGCCTTCCAAGGGCACCCCATCTCTAAGTAAAAGCCCATTTTCGATGTGGCTTATAAGGGCACACACAATCCAGCTTCTAGTCTATCTGGGAACTAACAACCTTCCTCATTTTCCTCGTGGGAATCTCTAGCTCTTCCTCCAGCAGGAGCATGCCTGGCACAGTGAAACATTATGATCCTTGCACTTCCTCTTCTGTCTGTCTAGAATGCCATCCCAAACTTATCTGCTCGAGTCACTGACTCACTAGCTATCTTTCAGTTACTTTGACCTCCCTACTTAAGTTTCCACAACCA
This sequence comes from Equus caballus, assembly GCF_041296265.1. Taxonomy (NCBI): domain Eukaryota; kingdom Metazoa; phylum Chordata; class Mammalia; order Perissodactyla; family Equidae; genus Equus; species Equus caballus. The sequence goes on along the minus strand of NC_091685.1, from coordinate 102,528,779 downwards.
CTCCTTTGCTGCCTCTCTATCCCTTTTCCCTTTATTATTATTTTTTTTGATAGTACCTGTCACCATTTAACATACTGTGTATTACATCTGTTCTATTTTATGGTATTTCCTACTTCAATGTAACCTTTCTGAAAGAAAAAATTGTCCAATTTAGTAACTGCTATGTTTCCTGTGATGAGAATAATATCTAGATTATGTTGGGCATTTAATAAATATAGTAAATATCAAATTAATGTACAGTTTATCATTTTATTCTACAAAGATTCAAAATTTGTGAATAGCCCATAGTAAATATTTAATGAATATTTTTGTATTAAAGAATAAACAAAAATTTTACTTTAACACGTTTTTACTGGTAGATTAATATTGGTCACTCACTTTAGAAATAAAAGTAAGTCATGGTTGCTTTCTTTACAAATTTAGGCATCATTAGGAGTCTGAAGTCTTTGGTTTCTATGATGTCTCTCTGCATGTCTTCTATGTGTCAACATTTTCTGTAGAGAGATGGTGCCAACGTTGATACATGAAGCAAAATTTATGCTTTATGAGAAGAGAAACACCCTTCAGGGACACATGTCCTATCCCATCATACTCCATGTTGTGAAAAGAACATGCAGAGCCAAAATGAAGTAACATAAATAATAAGATTCTACACACGATTCTTTTTCTTAATCTTTACCTCCAGGTTAAGTATGAAAATGATGGGAAATCTGATTCTATGTTCTTCTAACTTTCGCTATAAAATCATTATTGACTGCCAAAAATATTCATATCAAGGTTTTTGTAGTTTCCTTTTTCTTTCTTTCTTTAAATACTAAATAACTACTATGTGTTAGATGCTTATGAAAGTGATTCACTACTTTGTGAATGAGCTTCCTAAAGTTACTATTCCATTTCCTTGTAAGAGGCAACGATGGTACCTGGAATTTGAGGGGACTGAGAGCTTGTTCATCCGATAAGGAAACAAAGACAACCTAATACTAGACGGGAAGATATGCAAATATTGACCTTATAAATCAATTTCTAATCGTAATTCTGTTTCACTGTTTTTTAATTTAATCATCTCAAGATGTTCGAAGAGTTGTTGATTAATTATTCTAGGTGTTTTATATTTTCAAATATTTTCTTTAATGTTTTAGAGCAGGACAATTTGAACATGAAGGGCATCTCAAAACAAACGTTAACCGCACTTTCATCAAATGCTAGCTTGTCTCTACAGTAGCATAAAAGCTGTTCTCTCTGGCAGGAGTCTTCATTTGAAGAATGGACCATCATGGATTTCTTACTGAATGTTTAACTCTCTAAGCCAAATTTATCATTACATTAAGCAACTTGGCTGCTTAAATCTGTCTTAGGAGAACTTAGAAACTAATCAAGGACAAAGAAAAATTAAAACATTCTGAATGATTTAGCATTTCCTCTGTGAGTAAAAATAATAGAAATTGGATTACTAGAATCATGTTTTTCATTAAGCTGAAGGCCCATTTATTTTCTAAAGGAAGAACTAATGTGTTTCATATAAATCGTCAAAATTTAGATAGTATTATAAAGCAAAAATATAATCCAAAGCATGTTGGGTTTTGAATTACAATTTGAAGAAAATTATTTCAAGATGTTTAGAAACTAATATTTTAAGATAATGAGTGCCAGAATATTATCATTCACCAATCATATACTTAAATGAGAAAAACTTTGTCTATTATCATGCATCTAGTTTGCATAAATGAATTATGCATAAACCTAGAAAATATTGAATTTGGCAAAATTAAAATTAATTATGTCCCTTTCAAAACATATGTTCTGTCTATAATTATTAATTTATTAAAAGTAATAATGCTAAATGCCATCATATTCTAATGTTTAAATTAAATTTCCATTCTATTCTATTTCAAAATACAAGACTACTAAAAGACTGCCAAATATTGTAATGTATTTAATTTATTTTGCTAATTAAAAAAATAAAATACAGCAATGTTTCAAATGCTGAACTTCCAACTCTCAGTTAGATGATATACTGTAACAAGTTCTTTATTTAAAATGAGATTTATTATAATCCCTTAAATGCATTGCTTAAAATTCTCTCAACCTGAATTAATTCAATTAAAAAGAGGCTTAAATTGAAAATTTATAAGCATATATAGATTAAGAAGGAATCTCAGTAAATAAGCAATCAACAATTTTCTTCCTTCAGATCCAAACAGTTTAAAAATAATCTCTTTCTGGCATCTACTATTAATTTTTAAAAATTAATGTATTTGGCAAAACAACTTGAAAACAATCACTCAACTATGTTTCTTGGATGGCTTACCTTAGGAAAACACAAAAATCAAATTGATGGTCTTTACCTTTTCATTCCCCAGCAATCATTCAAATATTTCCGTAGCTTTGGAATGTTCTTATGGTACATTTGGGGAGATATGATTTATGTAAATAATGTAGGAGAATTTTCTTGCCTTTCTGACTCCAAGGAAAATTCAAGCTGGTGTTCAGCAGTTCTACCGAATGATTGATACTCCTGACATTTCCTTTTCTATTACAACCTTAAGAATCAAGGACCCCACACTCTAATCACAGTGGAGGGACTGGGTTCACAAGTGTCCTAGTTATTGAAAACAGTGTCCACAGAGAGTGGTTTTGAATTGAGCTCCCAAAAACCTCTTAGGAAAAGATGTTTGGATTTTGATTGCCTTCTCCCCTTCTCCCCCCCATACCCCATCCTCCGTATTGAAACGATCTATCAAATTGCAGTTTTTAACCCACCTAATCAGCTAAAGTATGTGAGTTAATAAAGGACAAATGGTTGTAGGGGAGGGGGAACTTCCTCTCCCTTTTCAGGTTTTGTCACTGGCCCTGAGAATTAAACTGACATAAGGCAGATGAACCGAGAAAAGCATACACATTGTCTTTAGCGTTTTTACATGCACAGGGGAACCTTCAGGAGGAAAATGAAGAGCTGAGCACTTATATGCTTTTTTAACAAAGAAGTAATAAGTATGTGGAGAGGTGATAAGACGAAGGAGTTTGGGCTGGAGCAGTAAATTGTAGGAAAGGGACTAGTAATATATGGATAAACTAAGGGAAGATAAGGATTATTTTAGTAGAGTTGTTTGTACAGATCCTTTTTGGCATCAACTCAGTCTCCAGTAATAGGAATGCGCTTCTCTTTCTCATGGGAAAATATGTGACCTGCCTTTAGGTAGAAAAGGAAGTTCAGAGGGCCCTTCCTGAATTTGCTGTTTCTCAAGTGCCTCCAGCTCAAAATAATCAATATACAGAAGTGGCATATTTTGGGTGGGATGGCATGTTCTGAACCCCTTCATGGGTAATAGGTAAAAACCTTAGTGATTATCTCTAAATTTGCTTTAAAGGAAAGCAAGTTGGGGGTTAATAAATGGGATGATAGTTGGATTATTTCCTATAGGCTTTCCTATCCAAGAATATTCCTGCCTTTCTTGATCTCATAACTAGACTTGGTCTCTGGTACAAACTTAAAGAAACTAGGTAAGTAGAAAAACTTTTGAAACTCAAGTTCCCTTCTAGAACATTTTTTTTGGAATTAAGGAGAATGCACCTGCTCTATTAAGGTTGTTCTCTACTACAATAGAAATACTAAAGACTTAATTCGACAACTGAGCCTCTGCCATATTTCATTTACTAAACTGATAACTTTAATATATTAAGAAAATAATACATTGCATACCTTAATATATTGAAAGAGGTATTATTAAATATATTTTAAAGATCATCAAAGTGCTTAATTTATTTTTCCCAGGCTCGTATAACTAACAAGGGATATAGTTGAAATTTGAAGCCAAGTCTTTCTTACTTCAAATCTTTTATTTAAATCACTAAATTACACTTTCTTTTGTCTTTTTTTAGCCCAAACCCCACTCATAACAGCTTAACCCATACTATAAGCAATATATAAAGTATGTTAACTGTATTCAAATTTTGAGGAGAATGAAAATATTCAACCTAAATGAACCTGGGACTGATATTGGGATTTTCTATTGAAAAAGTTTTCTTTCCATAAATTGAAGGTAGATGTCTTTTCTTGCAATAGGAAATCTTCCTTCAGTTTAAATGTATTTGCTACCCATAAATCCAGATTCCCTTCTTGATTTTAAGACTATGTTTTATGGCCTTTTGAACATGCTTGATTTAAATAAAATAACTTACTATTTGCTAAAATCTTATCCAAAAGTTGTTTTGCTGGAGGAGGCTTGGCCCACAAAACTTATAGGTCGGTTCACAGACACTCCTTATTTTTAAAATTTACTGTTCTTTAAACAGACATATCTAAAAACATAAATTTATAGAAGATCTTGAGATAATTCAAGTAGTAGAATCAGAGAGTTGGCAGTGAGGTGATGGGAAGTTTTCTTCTAACAGTTTTCAAGAAATAATTCTCCTCAAGACTAATTTTAATTTTAAAATCAGATGAGCTTGAATGACTATGAGAGTGTATTGAGGAAAGTCCAATATGAGCATATTTTCTAAAATAGTAGAAGGTCATTTCAAAGATTTTACTTTTAGGATACTTATAGACTATTTGGTTTTTATCCATAAAGAAGCTTTTTTGAATTTACCACTATTTGTGTGTTTATTATAAAAAAATTAGTGAAGACAACTCGTGTTGGGTTTTTTATGGGCTATGCATGTGAAAATTCAGCTCCATTTTGCATTATCTTCTTTTAACTTTGGTAGTCAAACATCAACCAAATAATAATGTTACTACTACTACCACTATCACTAGTGACAAGAATAATGAAGATCCAACTTACATAATCCGAATGAATTCTGGAACAGAAATGCAGTTAACTAAGATACTTTACAAATTTTAGTCTTTTGTGAAAATATATTTTGAATATCAAGACTTTTTTTAAACTCCTAAATTTCTCTATAATTTTGAAGAAATTATTCAAATGTTAACATTGTATAAAACATACTTGCCATATAATGTCTCTAAAGTTGTACTTTATGACTTTTACCATGTCAGAGATAACCCTGCATTTTATAACTTTGTAGATACCTGAATTTTCAATTCATTTACTTGAGAGAGTAAAAGATGTGAACTCCAAGTGAGGAGAATGTTTATGCAGAGAACCAGTAACTTCAGTTCCCAACACTTCATCAAAGGAATAATATATGGATCAAGGTGTTAAAGCAACTAAGATACAATTTACATCTTATAGGCAAAGGAAAGCCTCTTTAAAGAAGAAAAGTGTTTACCTAGAGATTTATTTAATAAATTCAGATTTAAAAGGTGTCATAAAATTATTAAAAATTTGAAAATAGTTTAAGAAGATGGGCGGCACATCTTTTCAATGTCATACAATAGTGAAGTCAACCAAAGATTGTTGGGGAATGTAGTTAACTGCAATCACTATTTCATATTGATTACAGTTTGCAGATCAATTAGAGTTACATGATAACTTGTAGATTTGTATAGTAGTAGTGTAGATAATTTCTTTTCAGTGGAACAGATAACCCCAAAGATTCATGGCCCTATTAGATATTAACCATGTATAGCTAACCCACAAATTCCAACTTGTAAAATATTCTGTTAGCCAGTCATATAATCTCACTGCTTCCCTCTTTAGCTAAAAATCATGAGTTTATCCTTGTATACTATACTTCAACAAAGGACATGCATATACGAAGGAATAGTCACAAAATAAATTGAAATATTACATCACATGGTCTCAGAGCTGTAGTAATATATAGACTGGCGTCTATAGGCCAACACGAATACAGTATGTGAAAAATACTTTGTAAAACAAAAACACTTTTGGAAGAATAAAATGTGTTTAGATAAAAATGGTTAAGAAATAGATGAATCTGTTGTTTCTGGCTGAACAGACAATGTACCCCACTGAAAAAGAGTAAAAAAAAACCCAATGCTTTATATTACTTACTTTTATTCTGACTCTAAAAAGAATGCTATCTCAATGATATCAGACCCATGATTTCCTTAAAAAAAAAGTAATAGACTTTGTTTTTATAGCAGATTTAGGTTTACAGAAACATTGAGCAGAAAGTACAGACAGTTCCCATGTTGCTCCTCCCCAACACACATTGCTTCCCCTATTATTATTACCATCTTATGTTAGGGTGATAACTTTGTTACAATTGATTAACCAATGTTGATACATTATTATTAACTGAAGTCCGTAGCTTACATTAGAGCTCATGCGTTGTGTTGTACAGTTCTATGGGTCTCGCCATATGCATAGTGTCATGTATCCGCCACTACAGCATCATACAGAATAGTTTCACTGTCCTAAAAATCCTCTGTGTTCTACCTATTTATCCCTTCCTCCCTCATTCCCTGAAACCTCAGCAACCACTGATCTCTTTACTGTATAGTTTTACCTTTTAGAAATGTGATATAGTTGGAATGATACAGTATGTAGCCTTGTCAGATTGTCTTTCACTTAGAAATATACATTTAAAGTTCCTCTAGGTCTTTTTGTGGCTTGATAGATCATTTTTTTAAATCACTGAATAATATTCCACTGTACAATGTGCCATGATTTGCAATTCAGTCACCTATTGAAGGACATCTTGGTATCTTCCATTTTGGGGCAATTTTTGATAAAGATGCCATAAACATTTGTGTGCAGGTTTTTGTGTGGGCATAAGTTTTTCACTTATTTTGGTAAATAACAAGGAGTATGATTGCTTGATTGATTACATGGTTAAGAGTAGGTTTAGCTTCGTAAGAAGCCTGACTCTCTTCCGAAGTGGCTTCCCAAGTACCAATTTGCATTTCTACTAGCCATGAATGAGATTATGTTGCTGGATGGCCTTGCCGTCATTTGGTGTTATTACATTACTCCCTTTTTGTAACAAATATTTCATAAGAAATATTTCATTAATATCCTGAAAAAAAATCATGAACGAAATAATCTAGAATGCACATAACGTAAAACAAAGTAAATTTTTTCACATGAAGAGAAAAGTAATTTATTATATTATAATTCGAATTTTAACATATAAATGCTTGAGCTTGAGTAAGCCTGACAACATAATGTAGTAACCAGATGCTTAGACTTAAACTGATATTACCAAGAATGCAAGAGCTACAAACACAGACTGATCCCACTGGATTTTATGGGTAACTCAAATATCACAAATGGTGGTGGCATCAGAATGATTATTTTTCTGAAATATGAACAAATATTGGTAAAATTCCAAATTAAACCAAATAAAGTCTTCCCTCAATTTACAGAGTAGTTTCTTCCTGAAAACTTCAAAGTATATTTAAAAACAAATATGCAAAAATAACATCTGTTACTATTTAAATACAGTTAGTTTACAGGCATGGATAATTATAGATAGACCTTTAACCTACAAAACTATTTCCTGGTAAATTTGAAAGCCTGCAGGACATAAGACTGACCCATGGAGGATGCAAGAAGGCTAGCATCCCTGGCTTCAGCCTATAAATTTCGACAACACAGCCCATCAGTGAAACAACCAAAATTTCCCCTCAAGTTTACAAAACCTCCCATATTGGGAAGTAGTATTCCAATAAGAACCACTGACCTATATTACATTGGACAACTTGAACTGACTAATTGCAAATTATAGTTTTAAACAGATAAAATATTTAACCTGTTTTAGATCTGACACTTTAGATATTGGTGAAAAGACAGTTCATTTAACTTCAGTGCAATTTCATTTCAGTGCAATTAACTTCAAATTCACAATTTTTTATAGGTCTGAAATAGCATCTTTCATAATTTGATGAGATTGAGGATACCGTATTTCCTTACTAGGTTTACTACAATTATCCTTCCATCTTTCTTTTCTTGTTTTAATTCCAGATGTACCTACTCCATACTTTTATTAATAAGACCCCAAATCTCTACTAAATATTATTTATAATATTTTAGAAGATAATCTTCCTTTCAGATTTGCTGTGACTTTTATTAATTTAATCAATCTTTTATTGAGGTAACATTGGCTTGTGACATTATATAAATTTCACATGTGCATCATTATATTTTGATTTCTGTGTAGACTACATCGTGTTCACCAAAGTGTAATTGCCATCCATCACCTTACGCGTATGCCCTTTTATTCTTTTTGCCCACCTCCCTACCGGCTTACCCTCTGGTAACCACCAATCTGTTGTCAGTATCTATCTGTTTGTTGTTATTATCTTCCACTTATGAGTGAAATCATACAGTATTTGGCTTTTTCCGTCTGACGTATTTCCCTTAGCATAATGCCCTCAAGGTCCATCCATGTTGTCAAAAATGGCAAGATTTCATTTTTAGGGCTGAGCAGTACCCCATTGTGTGTATTTATATATATTTACCACATCTCCTTTGTTCATTCATCTGTTGATGGGCATTTAAGTTGTTTGAAAGTCTTGGCTATTGTGAATAATGCTGCAATGAACATGGGGGTGAACATGTCTTTTTGAGTTAGTGTTTTCATATTCTTTGGATAAATACCCAGTTCTATTAATGTTTTGAGGCATCTCCGTACTGTTTTCCATAGTGGCTGCACCAGTTTGCCTTCCCACCAGCAGCGTATGAGGATTCCCTTTTCTCCACATCCACTCCAACATTTATTTCTTGTCTTTCTTTTTTTTTTTCTTTTTTAAGATTGGCACCTGAGCTAACAACTGTTGCCAATCTTTTTTTTCTTTTGCTTTTTCTCCCCAAATCCCCCCAGTACGTAGCTGTATATTTTAGTTGTGAGTCCTTCTAGTTGTGGCATGTGGGACGCCACCTCAGCATGGCCTGATGAGCGGTGCCAGGTCCACACCCAGGATCCAAACCAGCAAAACCCTGCGCTGCCACAGCGGAGCATGCAAACGTAACGACTTGGCCACGGGGCCGGCCCCAATTTCTTGTCTTTCTAATAATAGCCATTCTGACAGCCATAAGATGATATCTCATTATAGTTTTGATTTGCATTTCCCTAATGATTAGTGATGTTGATCTTTTCATCTGCCTATTGGCCATCTGTGTATCTTCTTTGAAAAATGTCTGTTCAGATCCTCTGCCCATTTTTTAATTGGGTTGTTTGGTTGTTTTGTTGTTGAGTTGTATGAGTTCTTTATAAATTTTGGATATTAATCCTTTATCAGATATATGATTTGCAAATATCTCTCCCAATTGTTAGGTTTTCTTTTCATCTTGTTGGTGGTTTCCTTTGCTGTACCTAAGCTTTTTAGTTTGATGTAGTCCTATTTGTTTATTTTTTCTTTTATTTCCCTTGCCTGAGGAGACATGGTATTCAAAAAGATACTGCTAAGACTGATGTCGAAGACTGTACCATTTATGTTTTCTTCTAGGAGTTTTATGATTTCCGGTCTTACATTCAAGTTTTTAATCCATTTTGAGTTGATTTTTGTGTATGGTGTAAGATAATGGTCTACTTTCATTTTTTTGGCAGGTAGCTGTCCAGTTTTCAAACATCATTTATTGAAGAGACTTTCCTTTCTCCATTTTATGGTCTTGGCTTCTTTGACAAAAATTAACTGTACTTAAATGTGTGGCTTTACTTCTGGGCTCTTGATTCTGCTTCATTGATCTGTGCATCCGTTTTTGTGCCGGTACCATGCTGTTTTGGTTAGTATAGCTTTGTAGAATATTTTGAAATCAGGGAGTGTGATACCTCTAGGCTTTGTTCTTTTTTCTCAGGATTGCTTTGGCTATTGAAAGTCTTTTGTTGTTCCATATAAATTTTAGGATTCTTTGTTCTATTTCTGTGAAAAATGTCATTGGAATCTTGATAGAAATTGCATTGAATCTGTAGATTGCTTTAGGAAGTATGGGCATTTTAGCTGTGTTAATTCTTTCAATTCATGAGCATGGATATCTTTCCATTTCTTTGTGTCTTCTTCTATTTCTTTTACAGTATTTTATAGTTTTCAGTGTACAGGTATTTTCCCTCTTTGATTAAATTTATTCCCAGGTATTTTATTCTTTTTTGTTGGGATTATAAATGGGATTGTATTCTTGAATTCTATTTCTGCTAGTTTGTTGTTAGTGTATCTAAATGTGACTGATTTTTGTATGTTGATTTTGTACCCTGCAACTTCACTGTATTCATTTATTATTTCTAGTAGCTTTTTGGTGGATTCTATAGGGTTTTCCATATTAAAAAACCATGTCATCTGCAAATAATGACAGTTTTACTTCTTCCTTTCCAATTTGGATCCCTTTATTTCCTTTCCTTGCCTATTTGCTCTAGCTAGGGCTTTCAATGCTATGTTAGATAAGAGTGGCAAAAGTGGGCATCCTTGTCTTGTTCTTGTTCTTAAAGGGATAGCTTTCAGTTTTTCACCTTTGAGTATGATGTTAGCTGTGGGTTTATCTTATATGGCCTTTAGTATGTTGAGCTACTTCTATACTCATTTTATTTAGAATTTTTGTCACAAACGGATGCTGTATCTTTTTGTGACTTTTTAAATTTTATTTTTGGCCTTTGGATAATACTATAATTAATGGGAAAATCCTCACATGTTTTTGAGAAAGAAAATAATATGATCACAGCAAAATTTCAGGAACACATCATTTTGAATTTTGTAGAATCAATTAAAACATGTATTTAGTATACATGTAAAATAAATAGGGAAGAAGCTGTTAGAGATTTCTAACAGGTTGAAGGTTGAAGGTAGGAAAATTTCCAGTGAATATGCATGACCATAAAAGAAGAGGAAGGAATGGGAAAATGTGGTAAATGCTCTTTGGGGAGCTAGCAATTACAGAATTCATTTATGAGGGATTAGGGTGCAATAGTAAGATGATTATGGAGTACTTAGACAACTTTCTGGGGAGATGGTAGTAATAAAAGGTATAGGGAAGTCAGGAGTAGGAGCAAGTTTGGAAGATAACAAACTTGGTTATTTACTTTTTACGTCATTAAAGAGATTGGAGGCCTATCGTATCCAAGCAACATTTTAAGATTAAGAAATAATGAAATTATAGTATCTGCTTTAAATGTCTCTCAATCCATTGGTTTGAGTTTCTGGATAAACACATCCAGTAGTCACTTGGAATGCATGCTTAGAATTCTAGGGAGATGTCAGAATTTTCTGATGAGACATTTTGGTAATTGAACTCATGGGAATGCATGATGTTTCCAAAGGGGAGAAGAAAATAGAGAGAAGAGAATTACATTTGAAACTCAGGAAATGCCTCAATTCAAGGCAGGAAGAGAATGAGGACTTATCAAATATCTTTATCATTGAATTACTTCTAGTTGAGCATCAATTTGCACCAATCCATCTCTTAGATGCAGGATATTATTGGGTAATTAGAGATGTATACAGAGGACCATGACACAGAGATGGAGTCTGAAAAGGGTTCAAAGTCTGGTTTGGGGAGGAGGTGGGCACCAGAAAAGCTATCCTAAGGTGTTAGATAGTCAAATGGAGTCTTAAAAAGGATGGTAGAGATTATATAAGTAGAGAAAAAAGGAGGGAAGGAGGCTGAGGTGAGGCTATATGAAACGTTCAAGGAACTCTGAGTACTCTCATTTGAATGGACCATATTGAAAACAATGAAAATCAGTAGATTGTCAGACTGTCAGGTATATTGCAAGTCTAAAATGCTCATTTTGAATAATGAACTGCCTGTGTATTTGCTTAAAATAGTGACTAGCATTGATTATTCGTTGTATATGTGTTTATGGAATAGTGTATGAGAAGTCTATGAAGCAAAAGCTAAATTTTCTTAATTGCATCTGTATCTTATTTACATCTTTCTTGAAAATGATGTAATGATTATGTTAATTTATGAAAATTTTCTTCAAATATATATCCAAAAATATTCCATCCATCCATTTTAAAATGTAGTCTATTGTAACATTCTAAACAGGAAAATATAGACATTTAAAACAAACATCCAGCACAATCCTGGAGACATTACAATTGAACAGTAAAAAAGAAAGTGGGTGGTGATTGAACACAACAGGTTTTTTCGTTTTTGAATATTATACTACACTCCATAAACCAGGAGTGAAATCCTAAGAACTATTTATAATTTCTATGTAAATTTACTGTCATAAAGCTTACCCCAGACCCTTACTTAATCTTTTGATGCTAGAGCCAGGATATAATGTCCCATGTCTATCTAGCTCCAGGTGACAATGACATTTCCTGAACTAGTGCTAACATATTAACCTTAAGGAAAATGTATTTAGTGCAATAAAATCTGTATAAATATTTTACCTTTTTTGTTGTTTGACTCATTTTTATAGCAGTTTGATCATCTTTAAGGTTAAATAATACTTAAAAGAAAAACTTAAAATCACTCTCGTTGAGTCTTCATCATCATATACATACATCAAGTATTACATTTCCATGGCATATCCTTTAATGCGGGTATAGTAACTGGGTCCTTGTCTTTTTTTCCTAACAACAATGTATCAATTTTAAAATAATTCACTTGGACTGTAAAGCTATGGCCATTAAAGAAAAACATGAAAAAATGTAAAACTATTAATTTAAAGCATTTTTTTCTGGATATGTCATGTAATAGAATTCACATGCTAGAATGAAGAGTCTTACAAGCTACAAACTCTGAAATCAGTTCTAATTACTCACAGCCAGATTGTCTGTGTTCTGTATACACTAGTACTATATAGATATATTGGGGAATACAAAAAACACATTTAAAACTTCACTTTGCTTTTTTGTAAAATGGGGCATGGTTGTGAAGAAAGTAATAATAGCTGTCACTTAGAGAAAACTTACCATGTGTTAAGCAATGTTCTAAGTACTTTACATGTATCACTTCATTTAATCATCACAATAACTCCAGACACAGGCATTATTATTATCTCCGTTTTCCGATACATAAATGGAGACCCAGAGAAGTGGAGTCGATGACGCAGTCACATGGCTAGAAATTAGAGCTAATGAACATAAACCAGAGCCACAGGTCCTGGCACATTGTAGGTTCAAAGCAGGTGTTGGCTCTCATCTCCCAGAAAGATATATAGAGGGGCTTCTGTCTCCTGAGACTGGTGGCCTTGCCCTGCATGGAAATCCCTGGAGACTGTGCTGAGTCCCCAGCAGTGACTATATATATATGGTTTTATTTTTCCACGGGATTACTACACTTTACTTTGCAGGCATGAATTCTGTCTAAACTGGCAAAATGATGTAAACAATAAATTATCTAAAATTAAAAAAATAGTTGAGAAACATATACTTTCAAATATTAACATTGTTATTGCCCATTTTTTTCCTAGGAAACTTTTTGACAGACGTTTTGAATTCTTGATCTAAAGATCACTAGAGTAGATATTGTAAGGGAGGAAAAAAATCATTTCCTTTTACCTATCTTAGGTTCACTGGCTAGACCCTGTAAATTTGGCTGATCAAAGATACATTACCAAGAGAAAAACAAACAGAAATTTATTAATGTGTGCATTACACATACACATGGGAGTATTCAGTGATGAGTAACTCAAACTGGTGGGTAGAACTTGGGCTTATATAGCATTTTAACAAAAGAACGATACATTTTGTAGAGAAGAGGGAAGGCAAAGGAAAAGGAGTTTGAGTTTCTAGGGGTGGCAAATTGTGGGACGGTAAATGAATGGAGGAATCTAATGGAAGACAAGGTAATAAGTTGGGTTTGATATGTAGGGTCCTCTGGTGCTTTCTCTGGGCTAACAGTGTAGAGTTGTCTGCAGTGATTAACTTCTGCCCTTCCTAATAGAGACATGAGACACCTTTACAAATTGATATCCTGCTTTTAGGTAAACAGGTAGGGCAAAGAGCCTTTCTTGTATCTGCTTTTTCTCAATTGTCTTTAGCTCACAACACTCAGTATGCCAAAGTAACATATTTTGGGATATTCTGATATCCTTCAGTATTGTCTTTCTTATTTTAGTGATAAGAAAACTGAGATCTTTATTTAAAGAGACAGAGGCAATATCACAAAGCTAGTAAATGAAAAAGACTTCATTTAAATCAAAGCCTTATGTTTTGGCAGAAGATATTACTATGTAAGCTATTAGCGACATTACTAATGCATGTTCCTTGATCTATCCTATTCAATAGTCCAGGGAGGTTAAAAAACCAACTGCTTTTATTTTGAAGAGTAAGAAAATTAAGTTGCTTTTCTGTACTATTCATTTCTTCCTCCTTTCACAAATGAATAATAGGCATCTCATCAATTAAGAAAAAAATCACTTTGGGGCCAGCCTAGTGGCTCAGTGGAGAAGTTTGTGAGCTGCACTTTGGCAGTCTGGGGTCCACAGATTCAGATCCCAGGTACATACCTACACTTATAAAATAGAGGAAGATTGGCACAGATGTTAGCTCAGGGCCAATCTCCCTCAGCAAAAAGACAAAAGAAGAAAGAAAAAAATCACTTCTATAAAAATGTTCAAAGTATTCCCAGAATAAAATTACTGTAATGATTATTTATTCCAGGAATACATCCAGGCATATACACTTATATATTGATAATCTTGATTTCCTTTTCTATTGTTATTAACTATTTCTGACATTAATTTTAATTTTTTTAATTTTTAACTTTTTTTTTAAAGATTGGCATCTGAGCTAACAACTATTGCCAATCTTCTTTTTTCTCCCTGCTTTTTTCTCCCCAAATCCCCCCAGTACATAGTTGTACATTTTAGTTGTGGGTCCTTCTAGTTGTGGCATGTGGGACACTGCCTTAACATGGTCTAATGAGTGGTGCCATGTCCGCACTCAGGATCTGAGCCCTGGGCCATGGAAGCGGAGCACGCAAACTTAACCACTCAGCCATGGGGCCAGCCTCCTATTTTTAACTTTTTTACATGATACATAGAAAGTCTTAGGACTTGAATTTTTCTGTGTCCCTTATTAGTAGGATGAGACTGTTTTCACAATGAATGCTAGGTAAATCTCTACAATATAGCATTGACTTTTACTTTAGCTAACACATAAAAATGTCATAATTATTTTTCAACACTTTAAACATTTTTGAAAACCAATTTTATTATCATTCACTTTGAAATACTCATAGCTAACATTATATAGTGCATACTACGTGCTGGATGTTGTAGTAAGTACATAATAGGTTTTACATAATTTATTTTAAATATCATAATTCTATGAGGAGGCAGGTACATTTCTTAAGGTTATTAATCAGATTGAGCCCACTTATTAATCAGATTGATTAATCAAGCTATCCAAATGAATGGATAGGCCTATAACCATTTCCTCCGTACTTGTGAAACCAAAACTCTCCTTCTTAATTCACTAATGAACTACCCCAGACTTCCTTGTAAATTTATTGGCTTAAAAAATAGCAAAGTCCCATTTTTATAAGGATATACCTGTAAATCAACCTGGAATCTATAGATTTCTGAGGCATGGCTGGCTGGAGAATGGGGCTTAATGACCTAAACATTTTTCCCGTCTGAGTACTTAAGGGAGTGAAAATGGAGAAGTTCAACCACTGAAACCGCTCTCTTTGTTGATCAATGTTTCCACATACATTACTCAACAAAACCAAAGGTACTGTCATGTGGAAGAGAAGAGGCAGCTTTTGAGAACAGCTTTTGATGGGTTTCTGTCTCCTCAAAGAAAAAATGGTTCTCTGTTCCAGACCTTGTGGTATCATTCGAATCATTGGTGAAGTATGGTGCTGTGTAGGATGACATGGGTCTGCTGTGGCAATTCAGCATTATACATTCGTGGTAACATGATGGATACTACATTTTTTTTTTTTATGGTACTCCTAAATAGAGAGTAATACAACAACTAGACACTTAAACATGGATGAGAAGATGTTAACCTATCTCAGCAAAATCTATTAAAATATCATCTACTTTTATGTGCATTCATTTACTTATTTGTATCGTCCATAAGAAGTGAGATGGTAAGACACAGGTGGAGTTTTT
Source organism: Equus caballus (assembly GCF_041296265.1). Taxonomy (NCBI): domain Eukaryota; kingdom Metazoa; phylum Chordata; class Mammalia; order Perissodactyla; family Equidae; genus Equus; species Equus caballus. The sequence goes on along the minus strand of NC_091685.1, from coordinate 102,512,903 downwards.
GCTTATCAGTGAAATTAAATTTATCCGTTTATATAGTGACCGGGAAGGCTGAATCTTGTCTCTTAGTTCACTATTTTATCCCCAGAATTTAACACCAGCTTTCACTAAGCCTACACTGAACAAATATCATTGAGTGAAGCATGGCAAACGTAAAAGATTATTTATATTTAAAATTAGATAATTTAACATAAAATCATGCTATTCAGTATTTCCTTTTCAAAACCAGTATGAAAAATCCAAAAAAAGGTAATATCATAGATATTAGATCAAGAGTAGAATGCTCCTTCCGTATAAGAACTTTAAAATATATATATATATATATATATGAAAGGGTAAAAATTTGATTATGGATATTAACTGCATTAAGCATAAGTACAAAATATATCCTTCCTAAAGGATCAACTTACTATACATAGAAGCTTAATATCAAGTATGTTAAAAATGACACAATTTTAGTAATCTGATTAAAAAGATATTACAGTTTAAAACTAAATTTCTCAGAATAAATGAAACGAAGTGTTGTTTTTTAAGGAAAATATTAACACTTGAAAAATTTTAATAATTAGTTGAGTAATGAATGCTTATTAGAACTAGTGATTAAAAAGATCATAATTCACAATTTTCCATTTGAAATGTCACAATTTGTTTCTTGCATTTTTTCCCCTCTTCAGTGCTATGCATCTTGTTTCAACCCTTTGAACTTCAGAGTAGAAACGACTAGTCCTTTGATAGAATGACACCTTCTAATTTTTGTAAATATTTTTCTGTGTTAAGTTTTGATAGGTTACGCATACCCATGGTCTCAATGGAAGAATAAAATATCTATCTAAAGTCACTTAAGTGAAAGGAATTCGTCCCCTTCTATCTTACTTGCCTCTTTGCTGACATTCCCTATTCATTACAGATCTCCTGACAGTGGCCACATCCCAATATGTGAATAGCCAGAAGAAATTTTCTTTTCCTAAATTGGTTTTTGCCTTTCTTTCCTATGTGCCCAGCAAATGGAGTAGCATGGATCAATTTACAGTAGCTGTGTTCTACGTGGCTAGGACACGATTAGTTGGCACTCTCTATTTTCTTTCCACATTGACAAGTTTCTCTTTAGATATAGTGCAGTAATTGATTTTTCATGTTACTGCTACTTGTCCAGATCTATTCTGGGCAACAGTTTTCTAATGAGCAGATTACTTCAAATATGGTAAGAAAAGTCACCTTTTTTTTTTGCCACATTCTGTCACCTTATTTACTACATTAAGAAAGCAATTTAATTCTTCCTTAAGTCTAAAATGTACTGGTTTTTTTACTGCGATTCACATCAATCATTCAACCTAATTCACTAGACGACTACTTCATGAAATGTGTGCCCTTTAAATAGACTCAATCTTAGCGCTTGATCTTATATATTCACAAAAGTTCTTTGTTCAAGGTAAAATTCAGGATGTGCTCACTCTAATTATCTAATGTCGCATAAGGAAGGCATGGAGACAACCAAATATATTTGACATGTATAAATTTAAACTAAGAAATGTGGCCAAAAAAGGATTTCTACTCTTCCTTTTCGCCTTGTTTCCTAACTATGCAGAAGTCTTTGGAACAATGAGAGAGTGACTTAGACTTATCAAAATAACACACAGATTTATACTGTAAGTTACAATTTAGGGAGAAAATGCTATGCGTTTTTTTTAGCCCAGCTATTCTTCACTCTAAGGGCTCAGCATGGATGTAAATCCCCTCTTCCATATGCATAATGTCCAATGGCCAGCCCAGACTTTTGGAGAGAAGTTCTGGGAGGACATCTAAAAAGAAGGAATCCTTAATGAACATGTGAGGTGAATTCTGTAATGATTGATTGATGGCAAACATGATAGAAAAGAAAAAAATTATTTATAGGAATCTCTGAAGTCAGTTTGTACATATAATCTTCTAAGAGTAAAATTTTCTTTTTGAATGGTAACTTCTCACCCTTCCAAATACATCATAGCTAAGGTATTACAAGTATATAGTTAATTTTTAACAACAGCTTTTGAGATCCCTAAATCGAAAACCCATTCACATTCCTACAAAGAGCTGTGATGTTTTATATGGGAGCCTGCTAACCCAAGAAGAAGAAATAGTTCCCAACTCTGGCTGAACATCAGGATTACTTGAAGAGCTTTCAAAAATATAGTTGTTAAAGTTTGGCCTCAAATTATAGTGGATCAAAATCACGATAGGGTTCAACAATGTGAATTTTAAGCTGTTCCATGTAAGTCTTATACAATTACTCAGTTGCAGTCCAAAAGCTGACAATGGGGAGCCCCTGTGGCAGACAACAGTTTGCTCAATAATAACAATTTCCATATCACTTTATGTCTTATAGAAATCTTCTCTTTCCTTCTAGAATTATCTCATTATACCATATCTGAAACCTACTCTCAGCAGGAATAAACTTTTACAATACAAAATTAAGTTCATTAACAAAAATATAGATAAATGGAAAAATACATGAAGTTCTTGGACAAGGGGAACTAATATTTAAATACATCAGTTTTCCAAAATTAATATACATCCAATGCAATTACAAAAACGTCCCACTAGGTTTTATGGAACTTGGCAAACTGGTTATAAAATATATATGGAAGAGTAGGGATCCAAAACTAAAGTTATTTCAGAATAAGAAGAGAGTGAGTAGAATTGCCCTCGTATTATTACAAACCTCTGTGATGTTTTTGCCGGGATTAATAAATATAAGCACACTAAAAGACCACTACACAAAATCAAAGAACGGTAGCAATGACAAAGTTCTAAATGTGCTCATACGTATATTATACATATATGGAACATCATTTTAAGATAACAAATGACGTTATATATCAGTAAAAATGAATGAATTATATTCACACACCCCATAAGAACATTTCAATCAACAATGGACCACATATACAATGGTGCTCCCGTAAGATCAGTACCATGTAGCCTAGGTATGTAGTAGGCTATCCCATCTAGGCTTGTGTAAGTACAGCCTATAGTCTTCACACAACAATGAAATCGCATAACAATGCATTTCTCAGAACGTATCCCCTTCATTAAGCAACACATCACTATAACTAATGTTGAGCAATAGGTAATCCTTTTGGAAAAAAAATTATAACCCCTTCCTCACACTACACATACACATGTCAGGTTCTTTGATTGGGGCAGGAGAAAAGACAGAATTAATCATGTACATATGGAAGTTCACAGAAAAATGTGACTCAGGGGCAGTTAGAATTCAGGGCATATATACCATCCTGATAGAGGGGAGGAGAGAAGGGCACTTACAGGAAAATAAGTGACTTCTTAATAGGGAGAGAGTGGGAGAAAGGACACAAGAGACAACAGATGACTTTTTGAAAATAAATGGGCCTTTAGGAGAATAGATGGAAAATGCAATAGTTTTAAGGCCATGTCCGTTTTGGTGTGGTGTGGACTTCTGGTCTCTGGCGATATGAGACAATCTTCTGGGGTTGCTCCTAGGAGGGTCTTTATGATAGTGGAGTTCTTTGGAGAGGCTCTGCTTTTAGGCAGATAAAGGATTTTAGGAGCTCAAGTACCTGCAGCTCAAAATAGTTTTTATACCTTAGTGGTATAGTCTGAACCCATTTATACACAAAGAAAAATTATTTCAGGTTAAATAACGACACAAAAATGAAAGCAAAATGTTTAAAACATTATGAAGAAAATATGAGAAAATCTCTTTATATTGAGGTTTTAATGGATTGTTAAGCACTACAGAAATAGTTACCGAAAAGAAAAAGATTATTACATTTGGATACCTTAAAATTGAACAATATTGTTAAAGGCTATAAAATGACAAGCTGGAATCTAGAAAGAAATGTTTCCCAACAAGGAATTCATATTAAACATATTGAAAATAGAGCCAGCCCTAGTGGCCTAGTGGTTAAGTTTGGTGCTCCACTTTGGTGGTCTGGGTTCAGTTCCTGGGTGTGGACCTACAGGGCTCTCTTAGTGGCTGTGCTGTGCTGGTGGCCCACATACTAAAAGAATAGAGAAAGACTGTCATGGATTTTAGCTCAGGGTAAATCTTCCTCAGCAAAAAAAAGAAAAAAAAAAAGAAAAAAAAGGGAAAATATTCCAAAGTCATTTTAATTGACAAAAACAGGGAAAACAAGAAAATGCATGAAAAGGTATTTCACAAAAGATTAAACAAGGATGGCCATTATATTTTGAAAAGATTCTCAATCTCATTTGTAACAAAGGAATTGAAGTTTAAAGGATAATAAAATACAAGTATATTCTGGTCAGAATGATAAAAATTCAAAAATCAATATCAGATGATGGCAAAGATGTGGAGCAAGAGGATACCCTGGGTGTGTGGTCATTTAAATAAGCACCATTAACTTGGAAGGTAATTCGCCATTACCAGGAAATTTGAAAAAGCACATGCCATGAAACAAAGCTACCTAAATGAATGCCTTAATGGATGACTAGAGGAAAGCAAAAGAATTAATGAAACTACACTCCATATGAATGAATAACTATAAAAACTACATTGTTAAGAAAAAGGGCAACCAAAAGAGAATATATACTGTATGATTGCTTTTATACATATAAAAGAAAAAAATAGATAAAACTATATATGAGGCAAGCTCAGTGGTGTAGTGGTTAAGTTTGCATGCTCCACTTTGGTAGCCCAGGGTTCACAGGTTCGAATCCTGGGCACAGACCTAGCACTGCTCATTGAGCCATGCTGAGGCAGAGTCCCACATAAAATAGAGGAAGATTGGCACAGATGTTAGCTCAGTGACAATCTTCCTCAATCAAAAAGAGGAGGATTGGCAACAGATATTAGCTCAGGGCCAATCCTCCTCACCAAACCCTTCCCCCCAAAATCCCACTATATGTGTATGGTATACATGTGTAAAAACATGACCAAATGTGTGTTGGGCACGGGTAATAAAACTGTAAAGAAAACCAATGGAAAGAGTAAAGCCAGATTCAAGATAGTAATATTTTCTAGGAGGAAGATGGGGATGCAACAGGAGAGAGACATGAAGAATGCTTCAAATGTACTAGAAGTTTTCAGTTTCTCAAAATGAATGGTAGATAAAAAGGTGGTCATTTTATAAATTTATTCTAAAATATGCACATATATTTCCTAAACTGTTTAGCTTATATATATCCTAAAAATTAGTGCAATGTGATCTAAATGCATTGCCAGCTAGTGGATAGAAATAGATGAATTTCTAGCAATGCACCTCAAGAACATCTATTGTGCTAAACCGGCATCATATCTCTATTTGATGAAGACACAACTACAGATACAAGCATATTTGTGAAATAAACGTTTTAATAAATATAAATACATATAAAGTCAGAAAATACTTAATTGTAAACAAACTTCTGTATGAATGTTTTAAAAACAGTCAACTTCTTTTCCCATTTAAAGTCAACTTTCATAATTAATTCTTCATTTCTTCAATGTTGAAAACAAGAACAAGTTAAATCAAGTGAAGAAATATAGACTCATTAATTATATTTAAAAGGAGATCTAGGGAACTTTCATATAGTGTTAACAAACTATGCATAATGTAAATGCTATAAGTCTATCTCCTTTATTATACAATACGTAGAATTTAGAGAACTAACTGCAGTGCCTTGTGGGCAATGGTAGGTAAGGATGGCATATTTTGAGGGAAAAAAATGTTATCCAGATTATAGTAAATATTAACAACCATTATTATAAAAAGAATAGATATTACACATTGAACTGTTTAGATAGAAGATAGATTTAACTTTGTAAAGGGCTATTATAAAGCAACGTTCATGTTACTGACATTCTTGAAAAGTAAATGCACAAAATATAAAATACAAAGAAGTGAATTGTTCTGATTGGGGAAATATAACAACCAGAATTTGTGCCATAAAAGAAGGGGAATGGGAAGAAGTTAAACACAATTTTTTGTCTAAAATATGATGCCAGTAGACACTCGTTTGTAGTTATTACAAACAATTTGGTAAATCCAAATTTTAAAAACTTTTTTTAAAGGCTTAAAGTGGTCCCTTAGTAAAAGTCATTTAAAACTATATGCATATGGTTACTAACATTACTAAAAAGAAAAATAAATACAGCACATTCCATCTGGCAAAAAATCAAAATAAAAGGATGAGAGAAGTATATAAATAAGTAAAGCAAGATGACAAAATTAAGTCCCAGTAAGTCCAATAGTTTTCAATGTGATAATAAATGTAAATAGGTTAGTCTTTCATAAATAATCAATGAAATTCAATTTTAAAAAGTCAATGACACGCTCTCTCTAACACACACTCTGCCGAAGCAGTGACTCAGTAACATCAAAAAGTAAAATAAATGTGTCATACAAAATATAGAGTGGTCACAAGAAGTTTGGGAAATGGTAGCCTAATGAAGTTAAATGTCTTTCCATCAGGATTTCTCAGTCTTTGATATGCTAATGTACCCTCGCTGGTCCTAGCGTAAGATATACTATACTGCACTTCCCAAACTAATTTAAGATTGGATGTTTTTTTCCCACCAAAATTTTTAGAACAAATATTGCTTGAACACACTTAGTGAAGCCGTGTCCTGGCCTGATATCCAATACCTATTATAATATATGCCTTCAGATTTCTAACCAAGTGACCTTTGCCATACACATTCTGGATTTTTTTTTAAGTGAAGGACAGAATATGGCACCTCAAAATACGCCGTTTTGGTAGACTGATTATTTTGAGCTGTAGGCGCTTGAACAACAGCAAACGCGGGGGAAGCTTTCTCTTAAAGCGATTAAACAAGGAAACGGGTGGACTGAGGGGCTCTTCTGTCTGACAGCCAATGAGCAAACCGAAATCTAAGGGAGAGTAAAGGCCTATAAATGCCTCAAGGTTAGGAAATGGATACCTAAGAACAACCAATCACAAACAACCAACCAAGCTTTCCCAAATAAGCTTTAAGCTTATTAAGCGATAGCCAATCAAATCACCTCCTTGCTTTGCTTCTGAGTCCGCTGTGTAAAAGCCTTGCCACACCTCCTTTGCTCCTCGGCACTTTTGATTTGGCGTTGCCCAGATGGAATTGATGTTTGTTCAAATAAACTGTTAAAAATTCTAATGTATCTCAGTCTATCTTTTAATACTCTGAACTCCCCTTAATCTGCCTAAAGACAGATCCTCCAAAAGGAACTCGATTGTCAAAGATCCGCTCTCTACGAGTGTCATCAACCAGGGGAGACTGACGACCACGAGAGAAGAAACTAGAGGCGGACGCCACATCCGGAGAAACTTTGCAGCAAACTATCACACCTCCCGTCTATTCTTCTAAGAGTCCGTTCATTTTTTCTAAAAATCATTTAGTCTCCCCTAAGAGGCCTACGCCCCCTCTCTCCTTCCCGTATTAAGGTGGTATTTAATCCTGAATTGTAAACCACCTGGGAGTTACTCATTTTGCCCTGGGCATCTCCCACGTATGCAAGAGGTATCCATGTTAATAAACTTCCTCTGTTTTCCTCTTGTTAATTTATCTTACGAAGGTCTAAGCTAAGAACTGAGAAGGGTAGAGGGAAAATTATTTTCCTCTTCTACACGGGATTTACAAAGTGGTTTATGATGAGACTCACACATCACATTTTATAAATTTTATTTTTCTGACTCTTTTTGTTGTACGTTGATTAGTGACTCCCCATTTCCCCACTTTATATTATACACTTTTGAAGCAATTTTTAAGTGTTAGCCTGTCTAGATTGTCTGGCATTCCTTTAGACCACTGGCTAAAACAAATATGACCCCCATTTCCTATTAAAATGTTAAACCTCCATTTCCTATGAAAATAACAGTTTTCTTCCAAGTTTGATAATTGTGAATTATTTACGCATCTAAACAACTCATGTTTGTCTCACTTACTGCAAACTATTTTATCAATAGAATAATTAAATGCAGCATTTTCAGCTTAAGAAAAAAATCCACAATTCGTTTTTTTGAGTGTGATAGAAATTTAAATACATTCTTCTGTAGCTATCTGAACTTTTATATGGTTTCAAGTTTTGAAATGAACTAGTTTAATTTGCAATGTAGCTTTTATGTCAGGATTTTATCTGATATTATATTTTGGCCACAAAGGAATTGAAATCACTTTCACAACATTTTTAATGGTTCAACTGCTTCATTCCTAAAACTATTTGTTTTCCTTATGGTGCATAATAACATTTTATTATGTTCTTTTGTGTATTTTTATGACATTTTCTGAAACATAATCATTTTATTGTCATTCACTTTGTTGGCATCAATACTGAACAATAATAAGAATGTAACAACCTGTTTTAATAAGCCTATTATAAGCATTCATGTATTCTAATCTGGTATGATTTGATATTCACAAGTGTGACTAGATGGTTTAGGAAGAGTAGATAGCTGAGTAGCAGGATGTTTGTGACCTTGGAGTTAAAATAAATGATTGTGTATGAGAAATAAGGAAGTAAACATGAAACACACTGGTGGTCTCAGCTTTTTAGCTCCTGAGAGATCATTGCAAGTCCATTAGCTTCTATAAGGCACTAAATTTCATGAGCAGTTAGTGCTAATAGCTTTGTATTGTAAGACATCCCTGGGTATTTGCAGTTATGGCAATAAAGTTTAGATGATATTAAGGCTACACTTGATAAATCTGACTGACGTCTGTGAAGAATACAATGAAAGAGTAACTGTAAGGTAATTACAGACAATTCTACATAAGAAGTTATAGCAAGAACAAATTTATTGACTGAACCATAAAACGAATTTAGAATGAATATGCAAATGACAAATATTAATGATTTTGCTGTAACTTTGAAGGAGATGGTTAGGATTTGAATGACACAGGCTATGCAACATTAGCATATGAACGGCAGTCAAAAGCAAACTAAACAAATTCTTGAAATGGCAAGTGTATTATTTTAAAACACATAAGGTATTATCAGTGAGTATTCCTACTTCTAGAAAAGTTCAAAAATTAGTAAGAACCCCAGAAAGTAACCTTGTCTTCCTCCTGCATCTTTCCTTTTAACTAGAAATTGATGGTAAGTGAATGTATGGTGGAACTAAACAGAGTTTCACTCTCAATTCAAGTGTTAGGATATGTAACTGCCTATCACTGTTCCAGCAGAGAAGGAAGTAGTATACGCGGGCTTTGGGACCCGGGGTTCTGAGTACTTTTCAGTTCTCATATCTCTTCATCAGAACATCAAGTTTTTGTAAGGGGGTCACTTAAAGGTTCTGAATCTGAATCCCATGGACAAAATACAGACTATTTGGACTCAAAAATCTCCTTACATCAATGTATGAGTGCATGAGTGTGTGTGTTTGTGTTTAGATGAGATAGATGACTTTATTTTTCTGAATAAGAGGCCAAGCTTGTATTACTAAAAATTCTGAACCCAGGGCCTGTGGATGGACCTGAGAGGATAGCTGAATCTCAGAAATCCACTTGAAAGAGTGTGTGTGTGTGTGTATCAGTGTTTGTTTTTCTGAAGAAGAGACCCAGCTTTCCTCAGAGACTCAGTGGATTTATGTGGAAAAGAACTAAAACTTATTAAGTGAGTGCTTATCATTTCAGCTACCTGAGTGATATTACCCTAAGGTAGATGCTTTATCAATATTTGGTGATGAAAGTTTATACAAACATCCATATGTGTGGGTGCGGATAATAACCATATCTGTTACTGAATGTTTACAGTTTAAAAGGGTAAGAAACCAGGGCAATTATATAAATAAATAACTTGCTCAGAGTCTTAAAAACTCCAGCGTGAGATTTTTAAATTTATTTTTTCAATGGTGGTAAAATATACATGTCATGATATTTATCATTTTAACCACCAGAAAGTGTACAATTCAGTAGCAGTAAGTACATTCACAGTGTTGAATAGCCGTGACCATCATCTGACACCCCAAACATTTTTGTCATCCTTAACTTAAGCTCTGCACTCATTAAGCAATGACTTGTTCTCCTCTCCCCTTAGGCCCTTGATAACCTTTACTCTGCTTTCTGTGTGTATGAGTTTGCCTATTACAGATACCTCATATTAGTGAAATCATACAATATTTGTCCTTCTGTGTGTAACATTTCACTGAGCATAATGTTTTCGATGTCCATCTATGTTATGGTATATATCAAAATTTCATTTCTTTTGGGGCTGGCCCTGTGGCCGAGTGGTTAAGTTCAAGCGCTCCGCTGCAGGCGGCCCAGTGTTTCGTTGGTTCGAATCCTGGGTGCGGACATGGCACTGCTCATCAAACCACGCTGAGGCAGCGTCCCACATGCCACAACTAGAAGGACCCACAATGAAGAATATACAACTATGTACTGGGGGGCTTTGGGAGAAAAAGGAAATAAATGAAATCTTTAAAAAATAAATTTCTTTTCTTTTTATGGTTGATGGACACTTGAGTTGTTTCTAACTTTTTGCTATTGTGAATAACACTTCTATGAGCATTGGTTTACAAATATACATTTGAGTCCCTCCCTTCAATTCTTTTGGATGTGTACCTAGAAGTAGATCTGGGTCATATGGTGGTTCTACATTTAACCTGTTGAGGAACCACCAAACTGTTTTCCACAGCTGTTGTATCATTTTACATTCCTACCAGCAATGCATGAGGCTTTCAGTTTCTCCACATCTTTGCAAACACTTATTTTCCATTTTTTCCCCATTATATCCAACAAAGTAGATGTGGTATTTCATTGTAGTGTTGGGCTTTTTTCTTTTTTTATTTGGTGAAGAAGATTTGCCCTGAGCAAACATCCATTGCCAATCTTCCTCATTTTTTTTTTTTTTTTTTTTGCTTGAGGAAGATTAGCCATGAGCAAACATCAGGGCCAATCTTCCTCTGCTTTGTATGTGGGATGCCTCCTCAGCATGGCTGCTGAGTGGAGTAGATCCATGCCCAGGATCCCAACCCATGAACCCCAGTCCGCCAAAGCAGAGCACATGGACATTTAACCAGCTGGCCGTGGGACCAGCTCCTATCTCATTGTAGTTTTGATTTGCATTTTCCTAATGACTGACTATATTGAGCATCTCTTCACATACTTAGTGGTCATTTGTGTGTCTTTTTTTTGGAGAAATGTCCTTTCATGATCTTTGCTCACTTTGGAATTCAGTTCTCACTGGTTGTTATTAAGTTATAGAATTTCTTTATCTATTGGGTATTAATCCATTATCAGTTATATGATTGAAAATATTTTCTCCTATTTAGTAAGTTGTCTTTCAGCTTCTTAATCATATGCTTTGATATGCTAAAGTTTTTAATTTTAATGAAGTCCAATTTATCTATTTTTTTCTTTTGGTAAGTGTGCTTTTGCGTTGCAAATCTAATGTCATAAAGATATTCCCTAATGTTTTTTATAAGAGCCTTATAGTTTTAGCTCTTAAATTTACGTCCTTTATCCATTTTGAGTTAATATTTGTATATGGCTTAAGGTAAGAATCCAATTTAAGTCTTTTGCAGTGGATATCCAGTTTTTTTCCATACCATTTGTTGAAAAGACTGTCATTTCTCCATTGAATGCTCTAAGTACCCTTTTTGAAAATCAATTAACCCTATATTTGAGAGAATCCTATATTCTGTCTTCTCTATTCCACTCCATTTTCTGTTCTTTTGTCGGTACTATACTGTTTTAAAAACTGCAGCCTTTTTTCAAGTTTCAAAGTTGGAAAATCTGAGTCTTTCAAACTTAGTCTTCTTTTTCAACATTGTTTTGGTGACTTGGGACTCCTTGCAATTCCATATGAATTTAAAGGATGAGGCTTTTCCATTTCTGCAAAAAAGGTTATTTTGCTAGAAATAGAATTGGGTCTGCAGATCACTTTTTTAGTAATGATGTCTTAACCATGTTAAGTCTTCCTGTCCATGAACATGGAATGTCTTTCCATCTCTTTAAGTCTTCTCTAATTTCTTTCTGCAATGTCTTGTAGTTTTCAGCAAACAAGTCTTTTATCTCCTTGGCTAGATTTATTCCTAAGTATTTAATACTTTATATGCTATGGTACATGGAATTGACATCATAATTTTCTTTTTAGATTGTTTATTCCTGGTATACAGAACATCAACTGATTTTTGTCTATTGATCTTGTACCCAGCAAGTTTGTTGAATTTGCTTATTAGTTCTAGTAGCTTTTTTGTGGATTCTTTGGATTCATATCATTTGCAAATAGGGATAATTTTATCTCTTCCTTTCCAATTTGGATGCCTTTTACTGCTTTTTCTTGTCTAGTACCTCTAAGCAGAACTTCCATTAAAATGTTGAATAGCAGCCCTGAAAGTGGGCATCTTTGTCTTATTTCTGATCTTTGCAGGAAACCGTAAGTCTTTTATCATTGCGTATGATGTTAGCTGTGGGATTTTCATAAATACTCCGTATCAAATTGAGAGATTTCACTTGTTCTGTTTTTGAATTGGAAGATATTTCTCTTTATTTTTATTTATTTATTTATTTGAGGAAGATTAGCCCTGAGCTAACATCTGCTGCCAATCCCCCTCTTCTTGCTAAGGAAGACTGGCCCTGAGCTAACATCCCTGCTCATCTCCCTCTACTTTATCTATGGTACACCCACTACAGCATGGCTTGCCAAGAGGTGCCATGTCTGCACCCGGGATCCGAACCAGTGAACCCTGGGCCACCGAAGCAGAATGTGTGCACTTAAGCTCTGTGCCACCAGGCTGGTCCCAAGAAATTTCACTTCTAGTCTTAATTTTCTGAAAGTTTTTGTTAGGACAAGATGTTAAATTTTGTCAAATTCCTTTTCTACATCAATTGGGATGATCATGGTGGTTTTTCTCCTTTGTTCTGCTAATGTGATGTTACTTTGATTGCTTTTCTTATGTTGAATTGCCTTTGCATTGCTGAGATAAATCCTACACTGTCAGGGTGAATAATCCTTTTAATATGCTGTTGGATTCAGTTTGCTAATATTCGTTGAGGATTTTTGCATCTATATTTATATTTTTGGCATCTATTCTTTGCGTATTGGTTTTTCATTTTCATTTTCTTTTCTTGCGTTTTTTTTATGATGTCTTTGTCTGGCTTTGGTATCAGAATGATTCTGGCCAGATATATAGAATGAGTTAGGAATTGCACCCTCCTTTTCAACTTTTTAGAAGAATTAAAGAAGAATTTGTGCTAATTCTTTTTTAAATATTTTGTAGAATTGATAGGTGAAGCCATATCATCCAAGAATTTTCTTTATTGGGAAAATTTTTATTGCAGATTTAATCTCTTCACTTGTTATAGGTTTTGTTGAGATTGTCTATTTCTTCTTCAGTCCATTTGGTAATTTTGTGTTTCAAGGAAATTGTCCATTTTTTCTAGTTATATAATTTGTTGTACAATCCATTCATGATATTCTTTTAAAATCCTTTTTGTCTCTGTAAGTTTTGTAGTAATGTTCCCACTTTCATTTCTGATTTAATTATGTGTCTTCTCTCTTCTTTTTCTTTGTTAGTCTAACTAAAGCTTTCTCAATTTTGTTGATCTCAAAGAAATAACTTTTGGTTTTATTGATTCCCTCTATGCTTCCTTTTTAACTTTATATTTTATTTCCATTCTAATCTATATTATTCCATATCTTCAGCTAGCTTTGGGTTCAAATTGTTCTTCTTTTTCTAGTTTTTAAGTCATAAGTTCAGGTTATTTATTTGAGACTGTCTTCCTTTTTCATTGTAAGCATTTATAGCTATAAATTTCCCTCTGATCACTGCTTTCATTGGATTTCATAAGTTTTGGTATGTTGTGCTTTCATTTTTTTCATCTCAGGGTGTTTTATAATTTCCTTGTTGATTTCTTTTTAATATATTAGTTGTTTGAGTGTATTGTTTAATTTAATTTCCACATATTTATTATTTTTTTGGTTTTCCTTTTGTTATTGATTTCTAATTTCATTCTGTTGTGACTGGAAAAACATAGTTTGAATGATATTTGTCTTTTTAAGTCTTTTAAGACTTGTGTGGTCTAATATATGTGAATGAGAATATCCCATGTGCACTTAAGAATGTGTATTCTGAGGTCAGCCCAGAGGCATAGTGGTTAAGTTCACATGCTCAGTGGCCTGGGGTTTGTGGGTTCAGATCCCAGGTGAGGACCTACACACTGCTCATCAAGTCATGCTATGGCAGCCTCCCACATGCAGAATATAGGAAGATTGGCACAGATGTTAGCTCAGTGACAATCTTCCTCAAGCAAAAAGAGGAAGATTGGCAACAGATGTTAGCTCAGGGCCAATCTTCCTCATCAAAAAGAAAGAAAGAAGAATGCGTATTTTGTTGTTGTTGGGGAGACTGTTCTGTATATGTCTCTCAGGTCTCTTTGGCTTATTGTGTTGTTTAAGTCCTCTATTTCCTCACTTATCATCTGTTTAATCGATCTATCCATCTATTATTTTAAGTTGGGTTTTGAAGTTTACAGCTTTTATTGTAGAGTTGTCTATTTTTCCCTTCTGCTCTGTCAACTTTGTATCATAAATCTTGAGGGTCCACAGTTAGATGCATAAATGTTTATAATTAGTATGTCCTCTTGCTCTACTGGATCTTTTATTCATGTGTGATATTCTTTGTCTATTTTTAACTTTTTGAATTTAAAGTCTATTTTTTCTGATATTAGCATAGCCAACTCAGCTCTATTTTGGTGACTATTTACATGGAGTATCTTTTCCCATCCTTTCACTGTCAATCTACTTGTGTCTTTGTATCTAAAGAGAGTCTTGCATCTAAAGTAGACAGCTTTTAGTTGAATCATGTTTTTAAAATCCATTCTGTCAATGTCTTTTGATCTGAGAGATTAATCCATTTACATTTAAAGTAATTGCTGAAAAAGACGGACTTCTGCTTTTTGCTATTTGTTTGCTAAATGTCTTACAGCTTTTTATTCTTTATTTCTCCCATTTCTACCCTTTTTGGTATTTTAGTTGGTTTTTTGTAGTGAAAAATTTTGATCTCTTCTCATTTCCTTTTGTGTATATTCTATAGATATTTTCTTTGTAGTTACCATGGGGATTACATTTAATGCCCTAAAGTTACAACAATCTAATTTAAATTTAAACAAACTTAACTTAAGTACCATTCAAAAACTCTCTTCTCATAAAACTCCCCACCTCTCCCCTGTTCTGTTACTGTCACAGACTATGTCTTTATACATTGAGTGCTCAAAAATATAGATTAATAATTGTTTTTTAAAACATATATTTTTTAAATTATGTAGAAAATAAAAAGTGGAATTACAGACTGAAATTAAAATAATGCTGACTTTTATAATTTCTCATGTATTTACCTTTATTGAAGATTTTTATTTGTTCATTTGGCTTTGTCATTGTCTAGCTTCTTTTAATTTCAACCTGAAGGACTTCCTTTGACAGAACAGGTTTAGTGGTGACAAACCCTCTCAGCTTTCATTTATCTGGGAATGTCTTAATGTTCTTGAATTTGAATGACAATTTTGCTGGTTAAATATTTTTTTACTTTCAGTACTTTGAATATATCAACCCACAGCCTTCTTGCTTCCAAAGTTTCTGGTGAGAAATTGATTGATAGTCTTTCTGAGGATTCCTTGCTTGAGATGAATCTTCTCGGTTCTTCTCTGAACCTGTGTCTTTCCCTGGGCTATTGTTTACAATGTCTTTGTAAATACTACTGTAGATGAGGCTGGTTTCAAATACTCAAGACAAACAAACAAACCAGGTGCTGTCTTTTTAAATTACCTGGAAGCTGCTTCAGCTTTTTTTTTTTTTAGCTATGTATGATTATTTTTGGTTTCTTGTAGTGTACTATTCATCAGGAATTCAATTCATCTTCTCTATCCACACACTAGAAGCATTGTATTTTAAGTTACTGTAGTTTCTAATTCAGAAGACTGACATTAAGAGTAATTTCATTTCTTAACATAAAATATTTACATGATTACTTTAGTCTTAAAAATTCAAGGGATTCCCACCGTAAAATTCATGATGTGAAAAGATCTTTTAAATTGAAGCTAGAAATAGAAGAATATGAGGTTCTGCTTTCAGAAACGATAGAAGAGATTGAGAGTAAAGATATGCTAATAGGCTGAAAGCAGTGAAAATTTATATGCATCAACATATGATGTGTGTCTTTCACATTTCATATCTTGAAAATGATATTAAAGGCATTATTTTGATATTTTCAGGATTAAATATTGTAGCTACCCAGTGTCTCAAATATTATGTGTTAAAGTTGCTATTTATTATATTGCCTGTTAGAAAAAAAAATGAAGACCATTTTCCTTTTCGTGTGCCACTCAAACTCTATTCATAAGTGACTTTTGATTTGGCCTTACTTGTCATCACTAACAACTCTACTGAGAACAAATCTTATCCATTTTTCTTTTCAGTAGTGGCTGATTTGATTCCCTTATTGACTCAGAGTTACTGAGAAACATGAAACTAAAAAACATAAAAAATAGTAGTGTGTGTCAGATGATTATAGTGAAGATACCCCTTGTACTAGACATTTCAAACACACGTGGGAAATACTGAAATATTATTGCAACAATGCATCGCAATTTTCTCATTAACATTTTTTTCCTTTTTGATTACATCTATATCACCAAATATATTATAGGAAATCTCCCTAAAGTTACTTACACTGAACAACAACCATAGGTTATTTGATTATAGCTCTCTTTCTGAAGGCTGCTAAAAAGGTCTCTCTTTAATGGCAAACAGCTTTTACTAACTTCCTGGGATTCCATAAATGCTAATCAGCAGTTCTAGTCTGCAACACATTTATTACACCCTGACATGCTGAAGACAGCCAGTTACAAATAGAACTGCCTCTTGAAAAATGCTTCTCCAGTGTTTTATAATAAAGTGCACCAATTAGATGCATTCATTAGGACAAACTGCTTGTCTTTTCCCACATTAGAGCTTTTAAAAAAGCACAATGTATTTCATAGTTCGCCCTGCTCTGTATTATTATTAATTGAACATAGCACATTACAAAGTTTTAATCCAATAACTATAAATACATAATGAATAATATTTCCTTGGAGACTGTCAGGTCTGCAAGAACCCACTTGGTTTCATACTTCAAGATAAATAATATAGAAGTCTTTTTCTTTTCCAAGGTATTCCCAGATACTTGAGGGACGCCACTGCAATAAATAACAACATTGACTTATAATTTAAACTTGTCATGTCATTCAAGAATTGATTAGAGTCCTCTCCTAAAATATATTCCAATTTTATTAGAAATAAAGATTCATAATCTTATACATAATACTCTTAATTTTATATATTGCCTTATCTTCACTTCTACTTATAAGGTAATATTTAATATTAATAAATTTTGAGGGCAAGAATTCCAAAAGGGAAAATGGAATCATAAACGTTAAGTGTGGACAAGAATCTCTCCCTCTCAGGGTGGGGAGGGTGTAAGATTATTATACAATACTGTGCATAAAATAGAGTAAGATTGATTGGGCTGCTTTTTATTTGCTGGCAAGAACATTATTTCTCAGTTTCCTACTTATACAAAAAGATGCACTAGCTGGCAATGCCCGATTTCTCTCTACAATGGATATACTTTGCCTGAGGACCATGACCTGTATTATAACTATTTATCCACCTCTCTGAATGCAGAAGCATGAGAGACGATAATACTCTCGGCCACTTATCTGCTCATAATTTACACAGTTTATGTTCTTATACTTTACTGGAAAATGGGAACATTTGGTTCTCATGTAATTTTTGGATTGACCTCAAACTGGATGAAGAAAATGAAAAGAAAGCATGTTAGTTAACAGAAAAGGAGTAATATTCTTACATATTCTCCAGAATATGCCATCTAGGTATTCAGAGTGAAAATTTAAAAATTTTAAAAAGTATTATAATTGTTTTCTTTTTATTTATTTCACTCAGAAATAACTTTATGAGCTGGTGCCATTTGTTAGTGTAGTGCATTTAACAAATCCCATTGGCATTTTCTGTCATTATAAAAATATATTTGCAGTCACAGGTCTGCTCTAACATTTTGATTATGAACAACAGTAAGAAATATATTTGACATATAACTGTGAAAATTACATAAATAACATTCAGGGTTAGTATTGAAGATGTTTACTATTGCCATGGTATGGAATCCAGTATCAGAATGGATGTATTAATGAATTCATATGGGTGCCCAACATAAACAACTGTTATGGCCACACTGGCTTTTACTGGCTAAATAGTAACAAATGCATTATATATAACTGCACATGTATGTTCATATATAAATTGAATGCATATATAAAACTAAAGTAACAATTTCAAGAACTCTACTTATCCTTAACATTTGAAATGCACTCTGTTTTTTTCCACTTTCTCCTATTTAATCTACTTTATTTCATGTTGAAATATTAGCTACAAACCACTACATTGGTTTCATGACCTCTGAGTCTAGATCTGCAATTTGACAAAACATAGCATTAGATAATACCACCATAACATTTAAAAAAACACAATATTTAGGGGCTGGCCCCGTGGCCGAGTGGTTGGCTTTGCGTGCTCCGCTGCAGGCGGCCCACTATTTCATTGGTTTGAATCCTGGGCGCAAACATGGCACTGCTCATGGGGCCACGCTGGGGGGGGGCATCCCGCATGCCACAGCTAGAGGAACCCACAGTGAGGAGTGTACAGCTGTGTGCTGGGGGTCTTTGGGGAGAAAAAGGAAAAAAATAAAATCTTTAAAAGAAAAACAAAACACAATATTTAGAGTATTTCTTCTCTTTGTCAAGGACACAGTGAGACTTTTGATCACACATAACAGTTCCTCTATCATCATCCACGCAAAAAATAGTTTTAAAATATTTCACAAATATTTATTGGGCTCCATGTAGACATATGCAAGTGATTTGCTGTTATAGCTCTCTTCATCAATGAGATTATAAAAATAGGTTTTTCTGTATTTGTTGTACCTTATGATGTATATATTATGCAATATTTATCTATACTAGTGAAGACATTATCAAAATCGTAAATTAACTATGCTCTAGAGGCTTATTTTTAAGTAACTTGGAATTTTCATGTGTGATTAAGTATAATTGAAAGATACATCTATTCTAAAATCAGTGAGAATTTTAATCTTGGAACATGCAAGACCTTTTCACTATTTAAAAATATCAAATATTACAAGCATTTTGTAATTCTTTAGACAGATCTACGTATGTAAGAGATAACAGCATTAAGTGAGAAATATTATCTTTCTTGATATTTGTTTTCCTATTATGGTATAAAATTTAATATTATATTCTAAATTCTATAGATCCAGAAATATTTCATTTTAACATCTATGTTGAAGTTTATAACATAATGCTGTGATGATTTTTAAAAGTTCATTGATTTAGAAGATAAATATTTCTTCTTCTTCTTCATGGTGTCAAATGAAGTTACATATGCACATAATTACAATGAAAAAATAACAGAATAGTGACTAATGAGCCATTATATATCTTTATATTTGGACATCTTGGAGCAAAACACAGAAAGTAAAACCAAGACATAATTGCTGTCACTTTGAACAATGGTACCCCAGACAGAGAGCCAAAGAGCATCTCAACATCCTCTTATTTTCAGATATCTTTAGCTTTGCTCTTAGTGATATAAAGCTTTGGCTGTATACTCTATAACAACCCCAGTTCAATTTTACGTTATTCTCATATGGTTTCTTGACATGTGTTACAATATTAATTAAACTTGTTTTGTCATTATTCTTCAGATGCATGTGTTTCTATTACTGTTGATGTGCAAAGATCCCGCAAAATACTGCATGTGAAATATCAAATGGTAAAGGCACAAAAAGTGCTGTAAATTAGGATGATGATTTTAGTCTTTCACAGGATTTACAATGTATCTCGTGCTAAAGTAATAGGGAAATCATTTTCAACTGATACTCCATTGAAAGCCAGTGGATGAATTAACTGCAGTCCTCACTTGTCAGAGAGAAGCTAGGATTCTGAATGCACCTAATTGAATGGCAGTTCAACATTGGGTGCAAAGAGAATCAACTCCCATGGAATTATGGAGAAAAGAAAGTCACTAAGCTCTGGACTAAGAACTAAAAGTTCTTGACTAAGAAGAAAACACACGGCAGGAAACAAGAAAGCAAACTCTTTTGATAAAGATTGGATCCCTAAATTTTATTCAAGGACGAAAGCAGAATATGAATATTTCCTTTTAACAGCAAACAAGACTTTACTACTGAGAAGTGACAGCCCAGAGTAGAGAAGGGAAGTTCATAATACCGTGAACAGACTATAGATAAATAAAGAAGATAAATATGGAATGGTTAGAATGGAAACTATTCACTTAGCTGTAGTGATGCCACAATGAGGAAAGATTGGAAATTTATTTCATAAAAATTGTGTATCATGAATAATTTGTCTTATACAAATGTGCTTGACTTGACTGACGGTAAATTGGAAATAATCCTCATGTTTTGGTGAGGATTCAGTAATGTGCCACAAATCCTGTTGATGTCTTAATGCTGTGAGGCCTCCTCAGTTGAAGCTACCCTCTGTTACTGCGGATAGACGGTTCTCCAGAACATCTGGATCCTCTTGCTGCAGTCTCATTTAAGAGTCTGATGCCCAGACAAAGTAGACTAGGTAAAAGGCGCTGCTGTCTGTGGAATTTTTGTTTTCATATAAAAGATTTACATAGGATTAGGGCAAATAAAAATAATATTTATAAATTTTTTAAATCAATGATACAGCTGACTTAACGACTGACATAGTTAAAGGACAGTTGGTTTAAAAGGGACCTGATTACTGATAATTTTGAAATACACCTCGTTCGAGTTTGTTTCTGTCTCCATTTGGTATGGGTTAATGCAGCACTCAGAAAATACAAAGCAAAAATATTGATGACAACAGAAATAACTTTAATATTTCTTAGAAATCCCTTCTGTTCCTCTCAAACCCCAGGTCTTAGTGAAAATCTACAGGATTGTTTGTCTTGACTATTCATAATAATCTCCTTGTATATATAGTCTGTCTCTCCAAATAATCTTCTTCACTATTATTCTTCCTCTAAAATACAAACTAAAACAGAAACAAGATCATGTTCTCAGTCTCCTGATTAGTATGTGTACACTGCCTCGTGATCCCTGATAGATTGAAGTCATACGAGTGTCTTCATCAACTGTCTCAGCTACTTTAGAGTTTAATCTACCAGAATGGCCACATCTTGCTCCATGGCCACCCTTAACTACCCAATATTTCCTAAATATGCCACAGTCAATCATACCACTGTGCCTTTGCACATATTCTTGAATTTTACTGAAATGCATTTTCTTCCTAAAAAAGCACTTTCCCTCCTTCAATCCAATTTCTATGTGAAACTGCCACTTATTATTGTATGGTAATTATCAATAACACCTGTTTTCATTCATCAGATTATTCAAGGCAAGAATGTGTTTAATTCATTTTATCAAAACAATTCAAGTTCAAAATTTGAGTTCAAAAGCATATCAAAACATTCAGTATTGTTTGGTTGACTCTAAATTAGGACTGACTAAATTCTCATTGCCGTGTCTTCTAGAAGTCTTTAACAGTTTAATTTTGTTTAGAAATGCAAGATGTATGTATGACAGTAATCAGTGTTTTATCCCAAACATTCACGCAAACCAATAAACAAAAACACAGGCCTCTGAATTGTCCATACACTAAGGACAAAATTAGTTTTCTAGGCCCTCTGTTGTTTGTAAGTTCCTTTCTTACCTCTCTGACTCTAAAAATATATGCAGCTACAAACATTTATTTCAAGTCTTCTTCTGGAAATAATGGATTGCTTTGCATTTGAAATCACATTAATTTGTTTATCTCGTCAGCAACTCAGCAGCTGTTTGAAGTTGATGCTGTCCGTATTGAGTATATCAAATTTGAGTTGATTTTTTAATTGATCACTTACCCAATTGCAAGCTAACCTCAGGTCTTAAATTTTTAGTTAGATTCATTAAAGTTATTTAGTGCATAAAAGAGATGTATTGCTCCCTATACTCTGTCAAATCCTTTCAATATGCATAGCAATCAATTCGTTAACTCAGCACATTTTCAAGGGGTAATTACAACACTGGTCTCTTGACAATAGGAGAAGGAGAATGGTAAGGAACATTCATCAAGAGTGTACTGTTTAAAAATAATCAGCTCCCAAAGAAAGTTATGCTTCTCCTCGATAAGCGTATGTTTTATACAAACATGTTAAGCTCATAGCTTACAAGGTAGATTTATAAAGCTTGTTTTTTTCATATTATGGCAACATTTGGATGTGGACATTTTATAAATTGATATATTTATCTTTTGCTGTAAACTTGCACTCTGACTTATTTTACTTTTTGTTAACTTTGCTTGCCAATTTTTCTACATCCTACAATACTGAAAAGTAATAACCAAATAAACCCTCATATTTAAAAATTATATATTAAATAGCACACATACTATTATAAAGATATAAAATTTAATAAATATAATATTGTAAAATTACATATGCAAATAATTCTACACAGAGAAAAATGCCTTGAGCATTTATTTTATAAATCGTTTAATTGTAAAAGTACTTATATATGTGGAAATGCCCATCTTAATAGCCTGGTAATTTTTTTCCTAATTTGATAATGAATTTCCTTTTAAGCTAAAAAAATCATCCTTTCAACTTGAAAATTCATCACAATGTACTTATAAATCATTCTATAATATTCATATCTATCATATATCACACCAATCCATAATTTATCACTTAGGCATCTGGTGGATGTTTGTGACTTTCATTATGAGAGAAAATAGACGAGGAGGAGCAGGATAGGGCTAGATGTAAAAATTAGTAACTATTTCTGTTTTACAAATATAGATCTTAGCCTGCCTATCTGATATATATAGATAGTTCTTCTGAGAAATTTTATATATGAGTTAGCATCTCTTTGGCTCAGGAGTTTTCCTTATATTTGTTTTATGGCTTTGGTGATAGATTGGAGCATGTTTGAAAGGTTATGAGAATGAGTCATTAGAGAGCCTGAGACGGAAGGCTCAGGGAAGAGAAGAAATAATTGACAAAGTGAGGTTCTTGAGAAGGAAGTAAAGACAGAAATCAATAGGATTCAAGGTAGAAGGATTCAACCTGAAAAGCGAGAGAAGGATATTATATGTAATAAGGCAAAGAAGAAAGAACGTGCTGTTGCAAGTAAGTTTCTCAGTTCAGAAGTAGAATTTGAGAGGATTCCTATGTTATTGCTTATAATTCCTTTTTGGAGTAAAAAATGAAGTTATTTCCATAGACTGGAGTTTTAGGTGAATATAGAAGATGTTTTGAAATAATTGTAGTGAAGGGAGGGAGGGAGGAAGGTGGGGAGAGAAAAAGAGAGAGAGGACGGAAGGAAAAAAGGAAGGGAGGAAGGGAGGGAGGGTGGTGGGGGAGAGAAAGAGAAAGAGAGAAAGAAAGAAAGAAAGAAAGAAAGAAAGAAAGAAAGAAAGAAAGAAAGAAAGAAAGAAAGAAAGAAAGAAAGAAAGAAAGAAAGAAAGAAAGAAAGAAAGAAAGAAAGAAAGAAAGAAAGAAAGAAAGAAAGAAAGAAAGAAAGAAAGAAAGAAAGAAAGAAAGAAAGAAAGAAAGAAAGAAAGAAAGAAAGAAAGAAAGAAAGAAAGAAAGAAAGAAAGAAAGAAAGAAAGAAAGAAAGAAAGAAAGAAAAGAAAGAAAGAAAGAAAGAAAAGCAAAGACGGATTTGCAACTTTGTTGAGAATAGACTTAAATTTGTCCTCCACCAAGGTAGTCTTGGCTTCCACAAATGAGTATTTTTATTCAAGGTTGGGATTTTTCTAGACAAATATGTTATCTAGACAATGTGACAACTAAATGCAGATTATAGGAAAAAATGGAGCACAGGGAGACTTAGAAAATAAAGTGGAAGAGTCAAGAAAGAAGACATGCCAAAGTAAGTTAAAGAGATGCTAAATTTATTTTTAAAAAGTGATGTGGGGACCCACCCTGTGGCTGAGTGGTTAAAGTTCTGCATCCTCTGCTTTGGCAGCTCAGATTCACAGGTTCAGATCCCAGGCCTGGACCCACTCTCCTCACCAGCCACACTGTGGAGGTGTCCCACGTACAAAAAAATAGAGGAGTATTGGCACAGATGTTAACTCAGGGCTAATCTTCCTCAAGCAAAAAAAAGGAAAAGAGGAGATTGGAAATGGATGCTAGCTCAGGGAGACTCTTCTTCAGGAAAAAAGAAAAAGGCGTCAAGATATATAAAGATCTATAGACACCTGAATCCAGAACGCTACAGAAAATGTGTTTCCTGATTCATACAGTTCAGCTAAGTAAAACTCACAAGCCAGGTTTGAAACACTGAAATAAATTTTCCTACTCTGTTGCAGTAACACTGAGCAACACCTGCCTAGCTTTGTGGTTGTATGGAAGCAGGGGCAAGCAACAGTCACTTGTATAACTTGTCACGATGAGAAGAAAAAGGTAAATATATCAGCACTTTGCTTCAGAACTTACAGCTGCATATACTCTCCTCATTTAATGCTTTGTTACGTTTAATTTTTACTTCATCGAAAGGCTTTAGTTGCAGTTTTTAGGCAACAATACATCGTAACTCAACCATACTTTTGTTAACAAGATATCCAATAGCATTAAACTTTGTTTTAACTTTCCATATCGAGGAAGATGGGAAGACACGGTAATGTTGTCACTGTGTACAATCACTGATAGCACTTGTTTCTGATGTGTGTGAGTGTGTGTGCTTGTGTAATTAAAGTTTTCCTTCAATTTTTTATTATAGGCTGCTCTCTTACTGTAAATATATTGGCAAAGAAACATTCTTAAAGTTGGTATTTGGAACTTCTGTGAAATATAGTTGTCTAAGTAACTTTTACTTCATCTATCTCCTTTGAAATGCACAAAAAAGAGCAAAAGGGAGCAAATAAAGGAAGAATGTCCCATGAAACAAACAGCTAAAGAAACGAAGCTATAGAGCATTCTTGCTAAATTCTGTGATAGTTGAACTAAATTTTTAAAATGTGTAAAAACAAAAGAAAATGAAACAAACAAAACACTCATGTAACTTAGAACAAAATGCACAATTTTCTAGAAATCGTTATTAGTCATGAAAGGCCCATCTAAAATTCCATTGATTAGAACAGTATATCTTAGGATCTTGATCGAATCATGAAACAAAACATTTCTCTACAGAGAAGAGAGAATAGTGCAAAGGTAAATAGCAGACTTAAATGCAATTTGCATTTTCAAGTTAGCAATCTAACCAGATGTTACAGAAAAATGGAAGGCTGGCAGAGACAACCAAGGGACCGCGAAGTGACCTTGTTATTTTAATGGCTTTACTTTGTGCAGCACAAACCTTTGAAACACCAACCTCTGAAAGGCACTGTTTCTAAGCAAACGGCAGATTTGGTGAGACAGTATTTAAAACAGCAAACAAGAATCTTGTGTAGACAGCTCTCCCAATTCTTTTCCTCTCTTCTTTATCTCTTTTCAAAAAACTTTTAAGTAAATTGATGACTATGTTTAAATGTAAGTAATATTCTCCAAGATATAATTACATGTAGTACAAAAAGACAAAAAACTTATATCAAAGAATTATTCAAAGACACAGATAATTCCAACTAATAACTCAACAAAATTATGGAGAGCATGATATTACTAACCAAAATAAAATAAAAATAACATAGCAACAGATCACTGAGACAATTTCAAAAAATTAATTTAAAAACTTGACCGACATAGTTAAGAAATGAAAGAGTAAAAAAAATTACAGATTAATATAACAATAAAATCTAAATGAAAAAATACAACTGAGAACATTTGAAATACCTTTTGAAAGTCATGCCAAATGTTCTGGAAAGTCAAAAGATATAAATAAAAGTTAAATTACAGAATTAGAAGACTTCCAAAGAAGTTTTAACATGCACACAAAGAAAGTTTCTGAATAAGAGAACAGAAAATAGTGGAAAAGAAGAAAATCAGAGAGAAAAACTAAAAAAATATGAATGTTAAATACAATGGCTTATCTTTTACTCAAGTTGATATGGGAAAAACAGTATTAGAATAAACTCATTAATTACAGAACGTTAACATTAAAGAAACATATAAGCAAATAGGTAGAAAAATCAGGTTAGATACAAATAACAAAGGAGTGTTATTAGTCTTGTAGTAAATTATTAATCACTTTCTCCATAGTAACACTAAGAACTGTATCTATAATGTTATGAAGGAAATAAACAATGTCCCATGAATTTTACCTCAATTCAAACTTTGCCTTAATACAAAGAGTATACAAGATAAAAGGGAGTCAATTTATAAATATTTATTGGGGGTTTTGCATGTAGGTGTAATTGAAATTGTCCCCAAATTGTCTTTGACTTTGAGAAGTATTTTTGAGAAATAAAGCTTTTACTCTGAGTATGCAAAAAGAAATATATTGAATATTTTTTTCTCAATATTTAGAAATATGCATATAACCTAAACCACAAGAATTTCATTTCTGGGTGTAAATCATAGAGAAATACTGATGCAAGTGAATAATTAGACCTATCCAAGAATATTTATTGCCTAATTTCTAAAAGAGGAGATTATGCAAATGCCAAAGGATGAATCTTGTTAAAATGATTGAACTAAGACTATCAATACCAAAACATATATAAATTTCCAAAGCTCATGAATGGAAAAAAAAAGTTGCAGAATATTAGCATGATATCAGAAATAAGAATATTATGAAAAATGTTTAACACGTTAAAAGTTGTATTAACAAGTAAATGAGATAATCTAAAAGTTCACAGCAGACAGCAAATTGCATTATTTTGCATAATTATATAATTTTGCATAATGTACTTCAAATAATATTTTAAATCTTATTCTGTCATGAAAAATACATATATTACCATAAGCGATTTCATATATATATATTTCTATATATAACTGTCTATATTTATTATAAGTAAAACACTGACCTAAATTGACCTAAAAAATATATAGCCTATAATATTTTATAGCTGCCTTTTGTCATGATCCGTGGTTCTTGTAAAATGATCAATATTTTATAGATTTATAATTTTTAATGAAAATATTTTTCTTCAAAATAAAACCAAACCTATCTGTAACTATTAAGACAACACATTAGGAAAAAAGTGTAGGAACTGAGTATACAGCAACATATAAAAGAAGCTATCAAAAGAATTCTACAAGTAATAACTACAGACATTAATAGAGAAAGGTTATTTAATTGTACTTAGTAATTGACACTATGTTAACATTCAACTACAAAGACTAATAACATCTCCTAAATTTTATTAGTTGTACAGGAAATCATAAGAATAATGTAGTTTCTTTTTAGAGACTGTGTCTATACTTTCCTTTTCATCTGCACTGATTTGTACTAAGTATGCATTTGTTGTCAGCTGACTGGAAATGATTTTATTACCATCAGTGCTACATATAAATACAAAAAAAATTGAAATATTGAAATATTAAGTAGTTTTTAGAAGACAGTTTTGAATACAGAAGCTATACTCAGCATTAAAATCTGATTTAATAAGATTTAAGACACTTATACTAACAATCCATGCCTTACGTTAATATTTTTTATGACAAAAATAAAATATAGCTATAAACTTGAAAGTTAAATTTTATTTTATGGTTAAGAGAAGGCAACTGACCACCAATGATAAAAGCTCAACAAAACAAAATTTTTTAAATAGCCAGTATCCAGATAAATTACTAATTGTTTTTACCTTATGTGTAATCTGATTTTTTCAAATCTATGGGCCTGACCTAAACCCAAACGTAAACGCTTATGCAAGCAAATGTCAACTTGATTTTGAAAGTGTTGATTGTGTATATATGTTAATGTAATATTTTGATTAATAGATAAAGATAGTGCTATGCTAAAAAAATGTATAGAGGCTGAGGTATAGTGGGCAAACAACTGGCAAAAGTAATCTTAATTGGATGATTGAAATTTAAATGTAACTCTAAATCATGTGTTGCTTGCTTCTTAGATTTTTAAAATTATCCGTTTTTTTCTTTCAAAGACTCGCTAAAAATACCTGTGATTAGTAAAACAAAAGTCTTCTTGATGTTTCTTTGATTTTTTAATGACTACTGGAAATTTTTTATATGGGATAACCAATTGAGTTTTACATCTGTCTTCACAAAGTGTACCTAGCATTGTATTTTTTCCATGATAAAAATTGATTTGGAACAAATGAAGCATCAATGCTAGTGTGAAAATCTAGATTAGAATCTATAACTCAATAAGTGTTATATACACGACAGGCTAAACAGAATTCAACCTTTCAGAAGCTCTGAAATACCGGTGGAGATAATGGATAATTCTTTCAGTACAGTAGTCCCTCCTTATGCACCGTTTTGCTTTCTGCAGTTTCAGTTACCCACAGTCAACAGCGGTCCACAAATATTAAATGGAAAATTCCATAAATAAACAATTCATAAATTTTAAATTGCAAGCCATTCTGAGTTGCGTGATGAAATCTCATGCCATCCCATTCCCTCCCGCCAAGGATGTGAATCATCCTTTGTCTCTCATGTCCACCCATTACTTATACTTAATAGTCGTCAGATTGACTGTCACAGTATCCCTATGCTTGTGTTCAAGTAACCCTTATTTTACTTAATAATGGTCCCAAAATGCAAGAATAGAGATGCTGGCAATCCAGATACACCAAAGAGAAGCAATAAAGTCCTTCCTTTAAGTGAGAAGGTAAAAGTTCTTAATAAGGAAAGAAAAAAATCGTATGCTGAGCTTCCTAAGATCTATGGTAACTGTTATTACAGTATATTGTTATAATTGTTCTATTTTATTACTAATTATTGTTGTTAATCTCTTACTGTGCCCAATTTACAAATTTTATCATAGGTGTGTATGTATAGGAAAAAACATAATGCATATAGGATTTGATACTATCCACAGTTTCAGGCATCCACTGAGGGTCTTGGAATGTATTTCCCATGGATAAGAGGGGGACTACTGTCCATGAAAATAGGCCACATTGAAATATAGTATATTCGAAATGTACTGTGATGGACTGTCAAGCCAGGTTTTTCTGTCAGATGTACAGCTTTTTCATTCTCTCATTTTCTCTCTATATTCTCACCTATCAAACACAATCCTTGGTCTCATATTCTACGTAAAGACTTTTATGACAACTTCGAATTCCATCATTTTTTTCTCTTCTCTGTTCATTATCTTATTTCTCAATTTTCTTGGTACATGTTCACATGCAAGAGATAAACAACATTTACTAAAGAAATAAATAATAATAAAGAAGGACAAGGTAAGTTAGATGCATTCATCTACAAATACTTAGAATCTACTAAAAAATGTTTTAAAAATACGTAAACTGTATTAGCCCACGTACAAGGAAGTCCTAAGGCAGGGTAGTTCTAGCGTTCTTTAATTCAGAGTCATTATCATGCTTTCTAGTGTATTTGTTAAGCTTTTCTGTCTGTGTTGGTCCATTAGGTTGCATTCTGTCATGCATTCTAGACAGCTGCAAGACTTCCAGGTGTCTTTAAGCCTTTTAAGATTTTTTTTCAGAGTAAAAGTTTTTCCTCTAGTACCTATAATCTGCAGGGAAATTGTTGGTTTGGAGTAGTCAGTATTCACTCCTGGATATTTGGAAAACACCAACCATAATGACTGAGATAAGACCTAAATAAAGCACATCGGCAAATAAATAAATTGTACTGCTGACTGTTATATTTTGCTTTGTTTTCCGTTCCAAAGTTGAGAGAAAATGTTTTAAGAAGAAGTGGATTTGACAAAGAATCACCTAATTTAACTGTGGAAGTATACTGGATAAGCCTCAATCGAGAAGACTGATTTGTTGGCAATCTGAGATTTAAACCTTTCAGCAACATCCTAATATCTAAATATCAACATCAATAACTAGTCAATTGCAGATAACATATTGGCTACCACCAGGGTAAGTAGCTTGGAATTGCCAGCCTCTCATTTCTCAAAACAAGTCTTCTTGATCCTTCCTAGCTTTACTCTCAAATCCACTGGACACCAGTACCCTTACACATCTCTTGAGGACACCAAAGTTACTGACCTTGCCCACAATTTCCTCAGATCTCTATCCACTGTTCATATCAAACTTCCATTTCTTGATGATCCTGATCTCTGTTGATGATTAAACTTAAAAAATTCCCTAAGAGATTTGAATGACCAATAGACTTAAAGTCTCTGATTGGTCATTGACATTTTTAATGTATATTAAATACAGTAGATTTCTAATTGGTGAATTGAAAGGAGAAACATCTACAAGGATGGTTCCCTTCAGTGCTTATTGATTACTCTTTTAGGAACTAAAGCAAGACTATTTCAGCTCTGTTGGAAATTTTGTGTGTTTTTGTGTTAGCCCCATATTCTTTAGATTCTAGAATGTTTGATAACGACAAAGAGTATTTTGACAAAATTTAGGTGAAATTTGCCTTCATTTTTGTTTAAAAATTTAGTATATATAGTATTGCAGAAATTGTCATTTAATGCAAGTGAAGGGAAATAATAGAGAATGAGACTAATAGTTGTTAAATTTGCTTGTTATTATTGTTATTGCATCTAGAAAGGATGGTGCTCATCTTTTGGATAGATACAAAGGATGGGAATTGTCAGGGAAAGTATGACAACATTCATAGGTTCCACGCTCATGGTTAAATATCTGTTTTACTCCTTGATACACTCACATTAGCAGATGTTTATAACCTTGATCTTACTATTGGCTTAGATTTTATACCTCATTTTCTTTATGGTTTATGCTTTTGACAAACCAAGGAGTGTTGATCAAAGTGAAAAACTCCTATAACTTATCTTAATTGTAGAATTAATATTTAACCATTCCTTGTTTTGCTCTCAGGCACCTAAGATTTACTTCCTTATTGATAGATCCAAGTGAGTGAAATTCGTTGATAATGAGAACCAGGAATAAAATTTCACTCCCATCCTCCCTGGCAGTTACCTTGAATCCTAGAGTACTCCATCAAGGAAGAAATACAAGGAATTGTAAATGACTACCACCCTGATTCTTTTGCCCCTGTTATTGTATTAAAGGTAATTCTGTATTCAACGGACCACATTGAAAGAATGTTTTATCCCCTGCAGTATGTTTAGAGTATTATTTCACATTTAGTTATTTCATGTGCTCGTTTATTATCTCATTGAAGAATTGTGAACTCTTTGAGATTAGGCCTCAGATAATTTTAAAATTCTTGTATTTGCTTTAGCAACCTTTCTAACATAAAATAGGCACTCACTACATCTCATTAAACTTTCCTTTAGATAATTAAAATAATTATAATAAGGAGTATTTTTTATGAAAAAAGATAATATGTTATGCCAATTGTCATTTAAAGAAGATACTGGCATTCACATAAGAATTTTAATACGTTTAGAATAGAATATCCATTGTAAAAGGAAGAAAAATCTTGAAGTTCTTTAAGCTATTATAAGCTGTTTTTCATGTTACTCTTCAACCTCCAGCTATCTGTTAACATTTTAAGACAAGTGGTTAGAAGATGTCAAATGTCTGCATATTCTTGAAGAACAGTGTAGTATATTTTTGTAAAAGTGACTGTAAAAACTCCATTAAATAATCAGCTCTGTTTTGCTATTGAGACTTTGGATAATACATCCTTGAATGATTTGTAGGAATTATTCATGCAAAGTCTTTTCTTGAGCAAACATTTGATTGATTGGCCAGCACTAGCATTTTCTTGAAAAAATTTCCAAATAAAATTAGACTGCCCGTTCAGACACTGGTTGAACAGGTTATAGGTTCAGGCAATCCTTCAGCTTGGAGATATTACAAAACTAATTGATTCACTCTTCACATTTTGTGAAATTGCTTTGAATACAAAGAGCAGACATTCACCACATTACAATTAAGAAAGAAAAAACAAAAACACCTCCTGACATTCATAAGATGGCCTGGGGCTCACATCTAGGCCACGTTATTTTCCTACTACATATAAACTGTTTCATGGAGCGCTAACCTCAGATAAGTTTACTCTGAGATCATGATAAACTAACACAAATAGAGGCCATTTTGTAATTTTCTCTAAGCACAGACCAAAGCAAGATTATTGTAACACTCCCCCACCAACCACCAAATACAAAGCATCTCCCCTACTTTCTGGGCAAAATAAATGAATATTTCTTAACTAATTAATCCTAATTTCTTAACAGCTTAATCCTTATGCTAATCTCCATGTTCTGTAAATAAATTTTGTTGAGATAGACAATCACAGAATTGCCATCACTTTCTGACGGCATCCAACCTAGAGGATGCTGTAAGAAAGCATCCTTTGCTTTCTTACACTCTCCCACAAATTGCCCAGCCAAAGTCCCAAATCCTGTAATAGCTCCTTTCTAACACCTTCTTACCAAGATACCCCATGGTTCGCTATACTGTGGGTTATGCCCTGCTGCAACCAGTGATAAATCCAATTTGTGTAACTAAGAGTATGTTTCTGGTGGTCTTTTGCCTGCATATAGTAAGTGAAAGTGACAACCTTTAAGGTAATATGGCAAAGAGAAAACAGCCATGGTCATCAAATATCTAAGTTATGCTTACTTTGTTACTTTAAATTCTCTTGCTCTTGAAAAGAAACAAATGCACACATGCACAAAACCCTTTTTAACATTTAAACCAAGAGAAATACAGCAGAAAATGACACGAATTTACCATCATTATCAGAAATAACACCATGAGTCAGGGATAATAAAGCAAATGTGTGCGTGTGTATGTAAATAGAAATATTTGTGAATTTGAAAAGTAAAATTAATTGTAGCGTTTAAGGTTTTTTTTTGCTTCCCAGAACTTGGTGGGTGAATTTGGGAGGCTGAGAGATGGCCCTCCAAAATGTCCAAGTTCTCATCCTTGGAACATGCGAATATGTTACATTGTACTTTACCAGGGATTTTGCGGATGTAATTAAGGTTATGGAACTCAGAGTAAGGAGATTATCCTGGATTATTTGAGTGATCCCAACCTAATCACATAAGCCTTTAAAAGCAGAGCATTTCCCCTGGCTAGAGGCCAAAGGTGTAGCAGAAGAAGGAGGAGGGTTTGAAAGTAGAGAGACTTGACCTGGAGTTCCTGGGCAGAAGCTCCACAGAAAACATGAGAAGGAAGGTGGCAGCTTCTATGAGCAAAGACCACTCTCTAGCTGACAGCTGGCGTAGAAATGGGAACTTCAGTCCTACAACCGCAAGAGGAACTGAACTCAGCCAACAATCTGAATGGTCTTTGAAGGGGACCCAGATCCTCATGAAAAACACAGCTTTGCTGTCACCTAGATTTCAGCTTTATGAAATTAAGCAGAGGACACAGTTGTGTGATGCTGTATCTGCACCCTGACCTACAGAACTGTGAGATAATAAATGAGTGTTGTAGCCAAATGCTAAACTTGTAGTAGTTTGTTATAGCAGCAAGAGAAAACCAAAAATGCTGCTTGAAGCCCAGGGTTAAGCAAAAGTTTGCTCTGCACACTTTTGGGAATAATCTTTTTATCAGGAAAAAAGTGATTCTCTGCCTCAACATCTCTATTTGCTTCATATGCTATTTTCCTTTTTGTTAGAATCTGTAATTCACTTTTATAATTTTTTTTAAAAAATTACAGTGTATTTTATTTAGAGGATGGGAGGTAAAGAAAGGTGTATACGCCCTGCCTTAAGGAAATATGTAGGCAACATGAAAGGGTTGTAAAAGACCAGAGCATGCAAGAAATTTATCTGAGTATAGATTAATCTAATGCATGAATGCAGGTATGAATTTTGTTACACTAAAGCAGTTGGGCACAGGGGAGAAAATCTCAGAATTGTTGTAATAAGTTGATGAGGAGAGGATTGGATCCTGGGAAATGTATCAGGCATTTGAACATGGTGAAAGCAAGAAAATAGGAATAAAATACTAAATCTTGGTATGTGTGGCTAGAAAGTTCTCAAATCTTCAAAGAGAAAAATTCATTTTGAAATAAATAACGCTTAAACAAGATACATATTATTACTTCTGAGTATTAGCAAACATGTATTCATATATGTATACATTTATACACATGCAAATTTTAAATTTGAAAGTTTAAAAAATCTATAAAATTTCTTTATGAAATTATTTCAATTATTGCTAACTAGTCATATTTTTTTCTAAATTGTCAAGACAGAAAAATATGTTTTATGCACTGAAAATATCTGAATCTAGTGAGACCTAAGCAAGCATGTGTGCCTACTCAGGCATAGCTTTCTATTAGAGAATCATACAACTGAAGCCAGGTACCTAAGGGTTACTGTAGATATTAAAGCAATTTGTGGGGCCAGCTCGGTGGCTCAGTGGTTAAGTTCGCATGTTCCACTTCTGTGGCCTGGAGTTCTACAGTTCAGATCCTGGGTGCGGACATGGCACTGCTTGGCAA
Source organism: Equus caballus (assembly GCF_041296265.1). Taxonomy (NCBI): domain Eukaryota; kingdom Metazoa; phylum Chordata; class Mammalia; order Perissodactyla; family Equidae; genus Equus; species Equus caballus. Next base: position 102,478,452 of record NC_091685.1, on the reverse strand, counting down.
GCCATGCTGTGGTAGACGTCCCACATATAAAGTAGAGGAAGATGGGCATGGATGTTAGTTCAGGGCCAGTCTTCCTCAGCAAAAAGAGGAAGATTGGTAGCAGATGTTAGCTCAGAGCTAATCTCCCAAAAAAGAATAATAATAAAAATAAAATAAAATGAAATAATAAAGCAATTTGCTGTTTTCCTATTTAACTTGAGGGGTGACTCAGGGGTCTCCAGGATTTGTAAGCTTGTTTTGCAAAAGAAAGAGAATGCCTTCAGGGAGGTTGCAATCACCAGATGGCAGGCTCTCTTCAGCAGTGCTGAAGACTTGAAGTCAGATTGCCCCAGGCCTCACTGGCAGTGATCCCTTTGTTTCTCCGAAGTTCCTCCTGCCGAGCCCCTTAGTTCCATAACACCCCCTGCTCTCTGTTCTTGAGGAGGTGGAGTTGAGTGAACCCAGGCTCCCACCTACTCGTTTTGGCCAATTTGAATAAATCTTTCTGCATCTCCAAGAACCCATGTCTCAGTGTTTGGCTTCCTGTGCATCCGGCACACGAACTTGAGATTAAGAGGTTCTGTATCACTACTCACAAACAGAAAATGTTTCTAATTTGATTTGGTAAGATTTAAGTTTGATCTTTTCCTTAAGAAGGGCTTCTGAGTTTAGTATGTTTTCTTGCATTCTATAAATGATGAAATACAAAAAACATATATACTCTGTTTTTCATTAATTATATTAGAATTTGTTTGATTTCTCATAAAATCTAGAAGATTATAGTCCTCACTTTGAGTCTGTCTCCAAATTATTTTGAAAATTTCCTACAGTGACTAAATTCAGCTTATAGTATTTTGAATCATTTAGAAATTTCATTCAACTACATGTGTAACAAGCACCTGAGTAAAATGGTTCAATGAAGAGTAGATTTACTTTTTTTTTTTAATCTATCATATCTGAAAGTAGGTGACCCAAGACTAGTGCAATGGCTCCATAATGTCTTAAATGTCCCTGTCACATTCTATTGAAGCTGAGTACCTGAGGGTTACTGTAGATATTAAACCAATTTTACTGTTTTCTTTTTTAACTTGAAGGGTGACTCAGGGGTCTCAAGGATTTGTGAGCTTGTTTTGCAGAAGAAAGAAAATGACTTTGGGGAGGTTGTGATCACAGAATGGCCGGCTCTTAGCAGCCTTTGAAGCCCAGAAGTCAGATTGCCCCAGGGCTCACTGGAAGTGACCCCTTTGTTTCTCTGAAGCTCCTCCTGCTGAGCCCCTTAGTTCCAGAAAACCCCCTGCTTTCTGTTCTTGGGGAGGTGGATTTGAGTGAACCCAGGCTCACATCTACTTGTTTTGGCCAATTTGAATAAATCTGTCTCAATCTCCAAGAACCCATGTCTCAGTGTTCAGTTTACTGTGCATCAGGCACATAAACTTGAGATTAAGAGGTTATGTATCACTATCTTTCAGCTACAGTACCTTTAGTAGATGCTCTCATGATTGTGAAAAGTTCACAAAGACACTTTAACATCTCCTTCTTTTTCTCTGTATGCCACTCAGAAAGAGAAAGAAAGTAACAAACTAGAAGTGGTGGAAAAGCACAACTTTCCAAGCCAGCTCCTAAAAACTTATGCTTTTGTCTAGTGGGCCAGAATGTGTCACTTGTGTAACTCTTGTTGCAAGAAAATTTGGGAAATGTACCTGATAAACTGGGCATATAGCCACCTTGAAAAAAAAAGGAAATTTTATTCGTAAGGAAGAACTTAAAAATGGATTTGGGATTGTATGAGCCATGTACAACGAAGTTGAATAACCTCTATTAAAGACATATTCATGTTTCATCTTTAATACCTAATGCCATAACACAATTATGTATAATTTTATGCATAGATACTAATTATAATGTCACTAGGTAGATATGCAAATATTTTTAATCTTTGATGTTGTCTAAGATGTATAACCTTTCATAGGTGGTTATCACCAGCTCCATATCTGTCATCTACAACTTATGAAATATTATTCAAAGTGTAAAGTGGATTGTGGTACTCAAGCTTCAGATACAAAGGAGTTAATGCCTGGTAAGTAAGTAGATAGATATTGAATAACTATTTAAAATATAAATTTTATATTGTGTTGGAATGGACTTGTATCCAGAGAGCAGTGGGCACATAGTACAATCTAAGGAAAAAAGTAAGAATGTTCCTGGTGAAACAAGCAAAGATATTTTTTTTCCCAGTAAGGTGGTATAGCTAACGTAAAAGTAGGGAGTCAAAAAGGTTTGGTGGTTTGGTATTTCTGGGAAACCAATGCAACAGAAAGAAAAGGTAGAAGAGAGGGAAATTAATCAGATTACAGAAGCGTGATAGTATTTTTAAGGTGGGATGTTGAGTTAAATTATGAATACTTTTTATATTAATTATGAGTTACTTTTAAGTGTTTGGAATTTTGGAAATGAAACAGAACAGGGAGAGTTGGTTGGAGATGTTCAATGGAGAACCAGAATAGGTAGTTGAAGTCTTGGGCATAAATTTATTGACAAGGGATTATAAGGAAAAAGAAAAGACAAGAAAAAATTAAACCTATAGAGAATAGTTACTAAAGGGACCCGAGAATGAGTCAGTTAAATAATAACAGCAACAACCAAAAGAACTCACACTAACCGAATGCTAGCTCTATGCCTGGCTTTTTGTTAAGCACACTGCATCATTTAAAAATAATCAAAATGATTTTAATGCATCTAATTTTAGTACAGATGAACAAGAAATAATTTCCTGATGCTTAAATGGTGTCCAATATCCGAATGGATTTTAGAATATAAACTAGTCAGCAATGCCAAAAATGAAACAAGAACAAAGAAGGTGTTACTATATTTCTTCACAATTAAGCAGAAAAAAGATAATTTTTATAAAAACGATGATATTCAACATTTCCTAACTTTGAAAAAGTAAGCAATATATTTTTTATTTTCTGCTCCATTTTATTTCTCTATTTAAAGCCCACATTAGTAAGGTTAAGAGAAACATTTCTCAAATTTCCACATTTAATTAGACCACATTTAATTAAAATGACCAAATAACATCCTTTATCCAATTTATCCACAGTTTTTTTTTTTCCTTTAGAGTAAATATGATTTTTAAACTATTGGATTGAGAATTGCAAAGAACCCTCAGCACATAAGGACTACGTCCAAACTCTTGCATTAAGAGACTTAGTCAATCCCAGCACAGCTTCTAGTGCCTACAGCCACGTCCCTGGGAGGAATCAGAGCCCTTCTGAGCTCCTGCCTGGCTCAGGGTTGTCAAAAGAAGTTACTGTTTATTCTATCCAATACCTGAGGAAAGGTCCCTGAACTCTCTTTCTTAGAGCTTTTACCGAAAAAGGCTTACAATTGTGAATCTTTCCTCTGTCCATTTGAGATGTGTGTGTATTTCCTACAACTCAGGAATGTCTTTGTCAAGGATCTAAAAGCCACTTTTTGAAATGCAATCAAGAAAGATAGGGCCTCTGTCTCCCAGTGTCTGTGAGAGGCTAGAATCCTAATTTCATAATTGCCAGCCAGCAGATACAGCTGGCTAATTCCATTTACACTGACAATCCTTTGCAATTTTTCTCTTTTCTGACTCTACTTGACCCCCCACTTGCCCCCATTCCCTACTCACCCTTTAAAACACCCAATCACCTCTATACAAGTCAGAATGGAACTCAGATATTTCCTCTACTGTCAGTAGTTATTAGATAAAATCTGTTTTCACTACCTTAATTAATGTTCAGCTTTGTTTATCATTGACAGGATAGTGCATTAGGTTTTGGGTGGTGTTTAGAAGAGCTTTGTAATAAAGCAATCATAGCTTGAGTGTAGCTTTAACTTGATGCAAAGGCTTCCTATTCACTTTCAAAGGCATTGTTTTCAAATTTAAGTAAAAATCATTCTTGAAATTTTTTCTCTATAGTTTGAGAAATTAAAAATATTTATATAGAAGGGTAAGGGGGTTGGAAATATGTGCTTTAATACTTTTTTTAAATGAAAGATTAACAGAACTTTTAACAGTAGAAACTTGAGCGTTTCTCATTCAAAATGGAAGAAAGAAAACGAGGTTTATATAGTTCATGAAATTCCTTTAAAATTATGGTGAAGAAAGGAAAGCAGGGTAGCTGAAATGACAGCCTAAAGTTACCAGCAAAGAGGATGGCCTCAAAAGAGGGAGCTAGTCTGCTCAAGGGCACTCCACAGGGTTGGACCGGATGGTGAGACATGGGCTGACCAAAGGAACAGGTGAAACAGACGTCTCTTCTGTCAACTCCTATTTTACCTAGTGCTCAAAACACTAGCATTTAGTTATCTAAGTCCAGACCAAAAATAAACAAACATACAAACAAATAAATATTTATCAACAAAATTCAAAACAAAACAACGAACAGATTACTTTCTAATAATACAAAATATTGGGTTATTGGAGAACCCTAATGTTAGTATTGGCACTTTCTCCTTATGGTATTTAGTGCATCCTCAATAGTGGTAAATTCTCTTCTCATTTATCCTAAAGTGAAGTCAGCTTTTTCACAAATTCTGCACATGTACACAGAGCTCCCAGTCATATCTTAAAAATTATTTTCTGTTCTTATATATAAATGACAAAGTAAGAATCACAAAATCTTTATAAAACATAAAATACAAAGATTAAAAAAATAGAAAAATAAATCCTGGAGGAAAGATAGCCAAGGATGATAAGAGAATGAAATAAAACAAGCACATAAAAACTGAAAAAAAAAAAAATTCTAGTAATATAATGAAAAATAAATGTAATAAAAAAGAATACATAGCAAAAATAAAGAGAACAAGATTGTTAGACAATGGAACAAGGTACATGAAAGAACTCTAAAAATTAAATATAGATTGAGGAAAGAATCTCTGAGCTAGACAATATATCCATAGACTCCTTGAAAACTGAAAAGAGAACCAAGATTAAAAAAAAATAGAACAGAGTATCCAAAGACTGTGGGACAATTACAAAAGGGGTAACATACATGTAACGGGAATACCTGAAGGAGAAGAAAGAGAGAAAGGAACAGAAGAAATATTTGAAATAACAATGACTGAAAATTTCCCCCAAATTAATCTTACATGCCAAACCACAGATCTAAGAAGCTCGGAGAACATCAAGTGGGATAAATGACAGAAAACCAGAACGAGGCATATCATTTTCAAGCTACAGAAAATTAAAGATTAAGAAAAAGTCCTAAAAGAAGGCAGGGTGAGGGGAAGGCAGAGGAAGGAACTCTTACCCATAGAGGAAGAATGATGAGAATTACATACAACTTCTCCTCAGAAACCATGCAAACAAGAAGGAAGTGGAGTAAAATATTTAAAGTGTTAAAAAAAAATCATCAGGGGTTGGCCCCGTGGCCGAGTGGTTAAGTTCGCGCGCTCCGCTGCAGGCGGCACAGTGTTTTGTTAGTTCGAATCCCGGGTGCGGACATGGCACTGCTCATCAGACCACGCTGAGGCAGCGTCCCACATGCCACAACTAGAAGAACCCACAACGAAGAATACACAACTATGTACCGGGGGACTTTGGGGAGAAAAAGGAAAAAATAAAATCTTTAAAAAAAAAAAAATCATCAATCTAGGATTCCATACTCATGAAATTATTCTTCAAAGTGAAGAGATATAAAGCCTTTCTCATACAAATAAAAATTGAGGGAATTTGTTGATAGTAGACCTGACTTGTAAGAATTGTTAAAAGAAGTTCTTTACACAAGGAAAACAAGTCAGAAACTCAGCTCTACATAAAGTAAGGAAGAGCACTGAGGAAGAAATAAGTGAAAATAAAACAAAACTTTTTTTATACTTAACTGATCTAATGGATGACAGTTTGTTCAAAATAATACTAACAGTGTATTAGATTTTGTATGCTATATATATATATCTTATGTGTGTGTGTGTGTGTATATATATATAATTTGTGTATGCTAATGTAAAAGTGAATCAATGAAAGCAATAATACAAGGGACAAGAGGAGGAATGGGGATGATTTTATTACAAGGCACGCACAATACCTATGAAGTGTATAGTGTTATTTCAAAGTGGACTTGGACTGGCTGCAAGTGTATATTGCAAACTGTAGGAGAACCTTTAAAGAAGTAAAAAAAAAAAAAAGAAGTATAATTAATATGGTAAGAAAGGAGAGACAATGGAATCACAAAATTCTCAACTGAAACTACAAAAGGCAGAAGAAGAATGGAAGACAAAATAAGAAAAAAAACACAAAAGAAACAAATAGAAAACAATAACAAATATAGCAAATATTAATCCAACAATATCAATAGATACGTTGAATTTTGATGGTCGAAATGCATCAATTAAAAGACAGAGATTGTCAGAGTCGATAGTAAAACAATCCAACAATATGTTGTCCTTAAGAAACACACTTTAAATATAAAGGCACTTATAGATTAAAAGTAAATAGATGGAGAAAAATATATCATGCTAACAGTAATCAAAAGAAAGCAGGAGTAGTCATATTAATTTCAGACTGGGCAGACTTCAAAGCAAGAAAAGTTATCAGTGATAAAGGAGCACATCACATAATGATAAAGGTATCAATTCCCAATGAAGACATAATAATCCATAATATGTATGCACCTAACATTAAAGCTTCAAAATATGGGAAATAAAAACTAATGTACTTGCCAAGAAAACTAGGTAAATCCACTGTCTTAATTGGAAAATTCAACATCCTTCTTCCATAAATGTACAGAGCCAATAGGCAGAAAATCAGCAAATACATAGTTGAACTCAATAACACTATTAATCAACTGAATATAATTGACATCTGTAGACTACTTTATCCAACAGCAGCAGCTTACACATTCTTCTCAAGCTCACCTAGAATATTCACCAAGAGAGATCACATTCTGGGCCATAAAATGCAACTTAACAAATTTAAAAGGATAGAAATCATACAATGTCTGCTTTCATACCACAGTCAAATTAAACTTGACATCAATAACTGAAAGATAACTGGAAAATCCCTAAATATATGAAGATTAAACACCACACTTCTAAATAACAAGAGTCAAAGAAGAAATATGAAGAAAAATTTTACAATATTTTGAACTAAATGAAAATGAAAACACAACTTAAAACTTTTGGAATGCAGCAAAACCAGTGTTTAAAGAGAAATTTATAGCACCGAATGCCTATATTAGAAAAGAAGTAAGAACTAAAATCAATAATCTAAGTTTCCACCCTAGGAAAAAGAAGAGCAGACCAAATCCAAAGTAAGCAGAAAAAAGAAATAATAAGAATTAGAGCAAAAATCAATGGAATTTTGAAATGGAAAATCAATACAGAAAATAAAAACTAAAACAAATGTTGGTTCTTTGAAAGGATCAACCAAATTGATAACCTTCTAACCAAGATAACTAACAAGAAAAGAGAAAGGACACAAATTACCAATATCAGAAATGAAAGAAGAGACATTACTACACGTCTTATCTACATTAGCAGGATAATGAAGGAACAACTCATGCCCACAAATATGATAACCTAGATGAAATGGATCAATTCCTTGAAAGACACAAGTTGCCAAAACTCATATAAACAGAAATAGACAATCTCAATAGGCCTATATCTATCAAAGAAATTGAATTAATAATTAATAACCTTCTAAAACAGAAAGCACCAGGCCTAGATGATTTCGTTGGTGAATTCTACCCAATTTTAAGGAAAAAATTGTATCAATTCTCTTCAACGTCTTTAAGAGGATAGAAGCAGAGGTAACACGTCCTAATTCTTTCTATGAGGCCAGCTTTACCCTAATACTAAAACCAGAAAAAAACATTACAAGCAAAGAAAACTACAGACCAATACCTCTCATGAACATAGATATAAAAATCCTCACCAAACTATTAGCAAATTGAATCCAACAAAGTATAAAAAAGAATTATAGCACAACCAAGTGGCATTTAATCCAGGTGTGCAAGGCTGCTTCAACATTAAAAATTAATTAATGTAATTCATCACATCTACAGGCTAAAAAACAATTCACATGATCATATCAGTAGATGCAGAAAAGCATTTGATGAAATTCAATACCCAATGATGGTCAAAACTCTCAGTAAACTAGGAATAGAGGGGAACTTTCTCAACTGGATAAAGAATATCTACAAAAACCCTACAGCTAACATCAAACTTAATGTGAGAAACTTGAAGCTTTCCCACTAAGATCAGTGACAAAGGAAGGATGTCCCCTCTTCACCACTCCATTTCAACATCATATTAGAAGTTCTACCCAAGGCAAAAAGACAAGAAAAGGAAATAAAATTACATAGATTGGCAAGAAGAAATAAAACCGTCTTTGTTCACAGATGACATGCTGTCTATATAGAAAATCTGAAAGAATTGACAAAAAAGTCCTGGAACTAATAAGTGAGTATAGCAAGGTTGCAGGGTAAACAGTTAATATATAAAAGTCCATTACTTTCTTATTCACTAGTAATGAACATGTGCAATTTGAAATTAAAAGAATAATACCATTTATATTAGCACCCCAAAAGCTAAAATACTTAGGTATAATCTAACAAAATATGTAGAAGATCTATACTAAGAAAACTACAAAACTCTGGGGGATGAAACTGAAGAAATAATAAATAGAGACATAGTCCATGTTCATGGACAGATTCAATACTGTCAACATGTTAGTCCTTCCCAACGTGATCTATAGATTCAATACAATCCAAATCAAAATCCTGACAAGTTATTTTACGGTTATCAACAAAATGCTTGTAAAGTTTATATGGAGAGGCAGAAGACTCTGAATAGCTGACACATTATTGAAGGAGAAGTTCAAAGTTGGAAGACTGACGTTACCTGACTTCTTAAAGTCTTAACTTACTATAATGCTACAGTAATCAAGATAGTGGGGTATTGGTGAAAGAATAGACAAGTAGATCAATGGAATAGACTAGAGAGTCCAGAAATAGATCCATTTACATATAGTCAAGTGATCTTTGATGAAGGAGCAAAGACAATATAATAGAACAAAGAAAGTGTTTTCAATAAATAGTAGTAGAACAAGTAGACATCCACATTCAAAAAAGTGAATCTAAACACAGATCTCACACCCTTCACAACAATTAACTCAAAGTGAATCATAGACCTAAATGTAAAATGTAAAACTATGCAACTTCTAGAAGATAACATAAGAGAAAACTTAGATGACCTTAGGTATGGTGATGAATTTTTAGATACCACATGAAAGGCCTGGTCTCTGAAAGAAAATTGTTAAGCTGAAGTTTGTCAACATTTAGAAATTTTGCTCTGTGAAAAACAAAGTCAAGGGAACGAGCAGACAAGCTACAGACTGAGAGAAAATATTTGCAAACATCACATCTGATAAAGGACTGTTATCCAAAATATGCAAAAAACTCTTAAAAATCCAATATAAGAATACAAATAACCCTGCTAAAGAATGGACGAAAACCCATAAATGGACATCTCACCTAAGAAGATATACTAATTGCACATAAGCCTATGAAAAGATGTTCCACATCGTACATCATCAGGGCAATGATGTACACTACACACCCATTAGAATGGCTAAAATCGGAACATTGGCAACACCAATTGCTGGTGAGGATGTGGAGAAACAGGAACACTCATTCATTGATGGTGGGAGTGCTAAATGGTATAGTCACTTTGGAAGATAGTTTGACAATTTCACGCAAAACTCAACATACTCTTACGATATTTCTTTCCAATTTCACTCCTTAGTAATTTTCCAAAGGAGTTGAAAATTTATATCCACAGAAAAAGCTGTACACAGATGTTTATAGCAGCTTTGTTCATAAGGACAAAATTTGGACGCAACCAAGATGTCCTTCAATAGGTGAATGGATTAATAAACTGTGGTACATCCAGACAATGGAATATTATTCAATACTAAAAAGAAGTGTGCTATCAAGCCATGGAAAGACATGGAGGAAGCTTAAATGCATATTATTAAGTGACAGATAGCAATCTGAAAAGGCTACATACTGTAAGATTCCAACTACATGACATTCTGGAAAAGGTAAAACTATGGAGACAATAAAAAGAACAGTAGTTGACAGAGGTTGGGGGTGGGGATGGATGAGTAGGCAGAGCACAGAGGATGGTAGGGCCGTGAAAATTATCTGTATGATGCCATAATGATGGATACATGTTATTATAAACTTGTCTAAATCCATAGAATGTACACCACCAAGAGTAATTAATGTAAACTGGGGACTTCAGGTGCTAATGACGTGTCAATGTAGGTTCATCAATTGAGACAAATGTATCCCTCTGCCAGGGGATGTGGATTACACAGGAGGCTGTGCAGGTGGGTGGGCAGTGGGTAAACAGGAAATCTCTGTACCTTCCCATCAATCTGGCTGTGAGCTGAACACTATCTCCCCAAAAATGTCTTAATTAAAATAAAATAAAAATAAGAAAATAAATTTAGACTGAGAAATAATAAGAAATGCTTGAATATAACCAAAAAGAACTATGAAAGGAAATTCTGGGGGCTGGCCCAGTGGCGCAGCAGTTAAGTTCCCACGTTCCGCTTCTTGGCGACCTGGAGTTCACCAGTTCAGATCCTGGGTGCGGACATGGCACCACTTGGCACGCCATGCTGTGGTAGGCGTCCCACATATAAAGTAGAGGAAGATGGACACGGATGTTAGCTCAGGGCCAGTCTTCCTCAGCAAAAAGAGGAGGACTGGCAGTTGTTAGCTCAGGGCTAATCTTCCTCAAAAAAAAAAGAAATTCTGTAAAGGTTGAAAATCATTGTCTCTCGTGGCTGGGAATGAGGGAATAAGAGTAGAAACTCTTATTTATTGGGATTAGGAATTCTTGGTTAACTAGAAAAGTAAATTAGCTTAATTTATATTAACTTCAAATATATAAAAGTATTTTTTTTCTGTAATACTTTGTTATAGAACCAAGCTTCTGTACCCTGTTTTGAGGATAGGCACCGTTTCTTGTATAAAACGTACTCACAGTACACCTTCCACAATTTCCATTTTCAGTTCCTTTAAGGTGAAGTGAGAACTTAGAGACACTTGCAAAGATATCTAAATGCAGTATCTTCCTAAATATTTTTGGTCTTTTATTTCTGATCTTTTACAGTTGTCTCACCCACACCTATTTTCAGCAAATATTTTTAGTACCTCTATTTTGTCAAGGCTTTATAAAGCATCCTTAGTTTTCATAAATACCGCACTCTTCTCTCATTCATGTTCAGTATGTTTTACAAAGGAAAAGGACAGAAAATTGGTCAAAAGATGCTATTTAAAAGAGTGTCTAATGTTTAACCTTATTTGTATTAACAGATTTTGTCCATGTGCATATTTTAGTAAAGTTTAAAATTAATACAATATTTTAAAGGAAAAGAAAAGCCTGATGCTGTGCTTTATTTATGCTACCTGGGAAACATCCATCTCCCTTTGTCTGTTCGCTGTGGTAGTGAACTTGCTCTGGCGCTTTATTGCCTTGATATTGTTTATCTGATATTTCTTAACATTTACTCATTTCTGAAGAGCAGAGTTTACCTAAAAAGTTTATATCTTTTTTTAAAGTTTATTTTATTGCAGTAACATTGGATTATAACATTATATAGCTTTCAGATGTACATCGTAATATGTTTCAATAAAGTTTATTTCTTAAAGTAATTATTTAATACATTTCAGCAAGCAATAAAAATTTTGAAGAGCCTAAATAAAAGAATATTCCATAATGAAAAATACAATCAGATTAAACTGCACTGAATTTCACCTCACTTTATTTGAAATTTAGGAGATTTAGTAAATGTATTTAACACAGATCCTATTACTTACCTGAAGAACTATATTCCTTTTTAAATGACTTTTTCTGTACAAGAAATTAGCCATGTAAAATCAATGCTTAATTGTTTTGCACTCAGAGTCTAATTCTGACCCCACCCACAGGGTAGCTCCCCCTCCACCCGACCCCTGGTCCCTTTTGTCTTCTCCCAGCTGCAGTGAGTTCTCAGCAACGCCCTGAGGGCAGCGGAGCTTGTTGCCACCTCTCCGGAGATTAAGGAAAGATGAGCGAGAAGCATCTGGGGTTTGTTTTGACTCTCCTGATGTTTCCGTCTTCCCTGTCTGCACCACAGTGGACAGTTCCTGTTGTTTCTTATCTTCTCTGTGAACTCTCAGTGAGGTTTTCGGAGGAAGAATCTGCAAGAGGGTGCAGACTAAATCCCAAATTTCTGTGTGCTCTGTGGGTTTCACACTGTCCCACAAGCTGGCGCTTGACCTTCTCCAGTGTGTCAATGATTTCACCTGAACTTTCTTATTTTCGTCTTGCTGTATTTACCTCAGGTAAGGATGTGCTCCCCTATCCTCTCTTCTGAAGGCCCATCTCTCCTTATCTCTTTAGCCTCAGTTCTCTGATGGGTTTTAATAAAGCAGAGAATTTGAAGTTAATCCAGATTGTTTTCATTGTAAGTTTGGAAAGGACGCTCCTTCCAGTTTTGTATCCTGGAAAAGCTGAAAGTGGAAAAGCATAATTAAAAAAAAGTTTCTTTCTAGTGATTAAAAACACACACATTATTGGTAAAGATTTTTAAATTGATGAACACTATTTTTACAGCATTAACCTACTCTCTCCCTTTACTCTATCTACATCGTTAACTTGAAGCTTTAAAAAGTAACGTATTATCCTGTTTGCCTCCTAAAGAACTGGGGACCATACATACAACCAAACTAACTGCTATACAATTATGAAAAATATTTATAGAAAGTATACATTTTATGAAATGTTTTTACACTAGTTTTTATATTTGTAAATATAAAAAGCAATTGAAGGGGCCAGCCCAGTGGCATAGTGGTTGGGTTCCTGTGCTCTGCTTTGGTGGCCTGGGGTTCGTGGGTTCAGATTCTGGGACCTACACATTGCTCATCAGTCCATGGTTATTGCCTTAGTTCCACAAATCTGTATGCTATATCAGTCTTTTCTACATCAGTAAATAATAATATTTTGATTTATTTTATGCAGAATATGCAATGTTATTTGGCTAAAGTGATCTCATATTAGAAAAATAAGAGCAGAAGTCATGATTGCACTAAAGAAAGCTCATTAATTTATTAATTTGATTAATCAATAAATATTCTTTTGGAGGACTCTAAATACCAGGCACTCAAAGTGGCTTGCCAATTTGAGTGGGCTGGATTTGAGCAGTACTTGAATGACAAAAGGAAGTGGGTCATATTAGTTGATGATAATAAAAATTCCACGCAGGCTAGTGCCTGTTGGTCACTAGTAGGATGAGCAAGGATGAAGTTAGTAGGAAGTAAGTTCAGAGATCCAGTGGGAGCAATCATAAAGTATTTTAGGCTGAAATAAGGACTTTGTATTTTATTCTAAGTAAAATAGAAAGCCAAAAGTTTTGAAAGCAGAGGAATCGTAATGTGAGTCATTCGTGGAACATGGACTGCTCTGTGGAGATAAGTGCAGAGGGGTAAGAAGAAAAGGCTGAAGATCACTGAGAAAGTGCTTCCAGTAGTCCAGCTGAGAAAAAAATACTCAAAAGGGGGTTAAATATTGCAAAAAATGAGAATTTGTAGGATTTGTGGTGTATTTTGAAACTAAAATTGACAGAATTTGCTAATAGGTTGGATATAGGGTGTCAAAGAATTTGAGGAGTCAAAGACATTTTTGGCTGTCAGTTCATACACTGGCCCACCTACATACAGGGTAAGAAGAAAGTAGCAGGTTTTTGGGGTTTTTTTTGAGGAAGACTAGCACTGAGCTAACATCTGCTGCCAATCCTCCTCTTTTTGCTGAGGAAGACTGACCCTGAGCTAACATCCATGCCCATCTTCCTCTACTTTATGTGTAGGATGCCTGCCACAGCATGACTTGCCAAGCAGTGCCATGTCCAGCACCTGGGATCCAAACCAGCAAACCCCGGGCCGCCAAAGAAGAATGTGCACACTTAACCACTGCAACACTGGCCGGCCCCGGAGTAGTTGTAATAAGCAAAGGAACTTACTTCTGAGGTTTGTCTCGATGAATAGATAAGCAAGATGAGTAGATCTCCTCACACACCTCACACACCTGCCAGAATCTATAAAAGTTTACATAGGGGCTTTAATTGGCTTCAGTCACGTGTATCATCCAAATGGTCTCAATAACGCCTTACTCTCTCAAGGCTATGTCCTTTGGGGCAGCTTCTAGCTTAGGGAAGGTAAGCAGAGTACACGTTCCTAGGACAGGGGAGGAGGTGAGGAGCTTCCCATGGCCTGGGTCCAGTTCTAGGATCAACTGGCAGTCACCTCCTCTCGATTATCTTTTCCAACGCTAGCCTGAATGATGATGGTGTCATTTACAAAAATAGAAAATGTATAGCAAGAGTGAATACCAAATGGAAACAGAATTCAGTCACAGGTTTAGCCGTTGTTACTTTAGGTGTTGTCTGAGAGCCTGCCTATATGCCTTTGTATAATCTTTCATGTTAGGGACAGTTTTGTCAGGTGTCAGGGTTTGGTATAACATCTGGGTCCTGAGATGAATTAGAAGAGTGATAAGAATGTAATATTATGTAGATATCTACATTCCACTCAAAGACTCATGGCTATGCTTGCTAGAGAGCGACTCTAGATAGAAAACAAAGAGATTCTTGCATTTGGTGAGATATTTTGTTATAAATATAATTTAGCACTAAAGATAACAAGTAAGGAAAGCTATGTTTAAAGTTTCAGTTGCATTAAATTGCACTACGTCTTGTTGCAGTAATCCAAAGTAGCTCTTCTTTGAGATCAAAAATAGCTGTAAAAATATTGGTGACAAATCCATGAGTTAGTTTCATACAGCTGTAACAACAGTTAAGAATTATGGAGACATGATCCCAAAGACAGAGTAAAACTCAGTGCTAAGAGGCAAGCACTTGAAATAATTTTTTTCATGGTATCTACTAATTCCAGAAGAGAGAAAATTGAGAGGGAAAAGCTAAGAAAATATGTCAGCAGCCATGGAGGGCTACGAGGTAAATCAGAGTCTAAACAAACTCTCATAGTCTTTTATTGAGGCCTAAGAAGGGCAGGAGAATTGGAAATAAGCTCACCTTCCCAGGGAGTGACATTCAGCTTAATTTATCGTAATACCCATGACCTAGGAATGAGAGTGCCCTCACCAACCCTAATAGAAGAGAACATCAATGTAGATCTCATAATGTTACCATAATTTTTATGTATGATTTTTGGTACATAATAAAAATAATCCCGCCTGCCAGGAGACAAGACAATATAATTGAAAACCAAGAGAAACAGAAGAAGATTCACAGTTGTTACAGATATTGGTGTTTTCATACACAAATTTAAAATAAATATGCATAATATGATCAAAATGATAAAAGAAGAGATTGAAATATTGCACAGAGAACTGGAAAAGGTAAAAAAATAAGAAGGAAAATTTGGAACTAAAATTATAATAATAAAATCAACTCAAAATTTGTTAGTGATGAAACTCAAGGCAATGTAGGAACAAAAGGAAATGTCCTTTATGTAATAAGGGCTATCTTAAAAAGTCTAGCTACATCAAGCATCATACTTATAATTTCCCCTAAATACAGAAATTTGAAAAAGATGCCTGCTTTCAATACTTGTAATCTACGTTGTACGGGTTGTTGTAACGCAATACTGTAATACAAAGAAAGAAAAAGAATGATATAAACTAGGAAAGAAGATATAAAACTGTACTTGCCAATTAATACATAAAAATTTTAAAAATATATTGTAATTATTGGGATTTATAATTCAGTTTAGATATTTGTTAGTCAATATATAAAAATCTAAGGTCAATATACAAAAATTGATAAATCAGTTTTAGTTTTGCAACTAAGCAACAAACAGATGAAGGGAAATAGATATACTAAGTATACAATAACTGAACATACCAATACATATGAATAAGTCTAAAGAAAGTTATGTCAGGTGTGAAAAACAAATACTGTGTTGAGAAAAAGACTAAAGCTTCTAGAAACGGCAGAAGGTTCAATACTATATAGATATCAGATCTTCTCAATTGCTTTGTAGATTCAAAGCAATCTCAATTAACAATGCAAAATATTTATATTTATATGTTTATATTCTCTGTAGATTCAAAGCAATCTCAATTAACAATGCAAAATATTTATATTTATATGTTTATATTCTCTTTATAATATTTATATTCTGACAATCTTTGTTTATAGTCTGACAATCTCATCTTAAAGTTTATATAAAACTGAGAATGGTCAAGAACAGCAGAATCAATTTTGAAGAACAAAGTGAGAGTATTTATTCTGCAAATATCAAGATTCCTTGCACCGATGAAATAACTTTAAAAATTTCGTTTCGGTAGTTGAAACAAAATGGTGAAAACAAAATAAAAATATTGATGCAAAATATTGATATATGAAAGAGGTGGCATTATAGAGCAGTCGGGAAAAAGTGGCTGTATTAGTTTGCTAGGGCTGCCGTACAAAATACCACAGACTAGGGGGCTTAAATGACATAAATTTATTTTCTCACAGTTCCAGAGGCTGCAAGTCCAAGATAAAGGTGTTGGCAGGTGTGGTTTCTTCTGAGGCCTCCCTCCAAGGCTTGCAGACAGCTGGCTTCTCTTCGTGTCCTTACATGGTCTTTGTGTCTCTTTGTGTATCCAAATTTCCTCTTCTTCTAAGGACACCAGTAAAATTGGATTAGGGTCCGCCTGAGTAGCTTCATTTCATTTTTTATTTTATTTATTTATTTATCTCTTTATCTATTTATTTATTTGATTGAGGTATAGTTGACATACAATATTATGTTAGTTTCAGATGTACTACGTAGTGATTTCACATTTATACGCATTATGGAATGATCACTGCGATTAGTCTAGGAACCATCTGTAACCACCATATGAATTTATTATGTTATTGGTTATATTCCCTTTGCTGTACATTACATCCAAGTGACTTATTTATTTTACAGCTGGAATTGTGCCCCTCTTATAATAGCCATATTTTAGCTTAATCACGTCCTCAAGGCCTATCGCCTATGAATACAGTCACATGCTGAGGTACTGACATTAGGGCTTCAACACAGTTTGAAAGTGGGGGTCAGCAATTCAGCCCACAACCATAGCCTTTTAAATAAGTGATTCTGGATCAGCTGGATAGCCACATAAGAATAAAATCTGATCCCCATCTCCCTCTGTAAACAAAAATTAATTTCATGTGAATTATTGACCTAGATGTTCCAGTTACACACAGTATGACTTTTAAAATTTTTCCACAGTTCTTCGATATTCTTTTTTTTTGCATCCTTTTGGTATTTCAGTTGGGAAGTTTGTATTCGCATGTCTTCAAGCTTGTTGATTATTTTTTCAGCTCTACGAAATCTACTGATGAGCCCATCAAAGATATTCTTCATTTACTATATAATATTTTTGGTTGTTAGTATTTAGATTATTTCTTAGAGTTAAAATCACTCTACTTAAATGGCCCGCATCTTCTTTCATATAATTTTTTCATTAGAGCCCTTAGTATATTATTCATAATTATTTTAAATTTCTTGTCTGTAATTCCAACATCTTTGTCATATCTAAGTCAGATATTGATGATTACTCTGTTTCTTCAGATAGTTTTTCCTTGTTTCATGCTTTGTGATGTTTTGTTGAAAGCCAGACACGATGTGTTCAGTAATACAAACAGAGGTAATTGAACTTTAGTGTGAGGCTTAATGTATATCTGGCTATAAATTAGGTGGTATTTGATATTTTCTGTGGGTATATGCATCAGAGACTTCAAATTCATCGAGTCCTTAATTTTGTCTCCCCTGTTATCTTTGCATTTCCCTATGAATTCTTCTTCAAACAGAGTCTGTCTTTTAGCTCTCTCACTTGTAATCCACATTTGTTATACTAGAGCCCTACAGATAAAAAGACAAGGTATGGGGAAGGGGAAGCATTCTGCACCTTATGATTAAATTTTAGTCTTGTAGTGGTCCTGTGCCCCTGACCTGTGACCTCCATATGTGTTTCTTAGTCCTCCAACCCCCTTCAGTGAGTCAGGAAGACTAGAGTTTTGTAGAGTTACATAACTACACTTCCTCCAAGTCACAAAATGGTCTGTTAATGTCTTTTTCATGAAGAACAGAGCTTTTTTATGAAGAATTCTCTGAGGATATTTCAAAGTGGACACTTTTCCCTTCCCATGCCAAAAACCTAGGGAGATTTTTCTCACATCTTCACCCTGAGAACTCCATGGGGTTATTAGAGGTAAAACCCACAAAAGTGTGGGGGATCCCCTAAGACTTGGAGTGTAAGAGTTTCTTGTTCTCAGAGTAAGCTATGCTAAGCCTCCAGCAATTTCTCAAAATTATGACTTCTGTGTTTGTACCAGTTTGTGGCTTCAGCAGCTCCTATTCCAGCTAAGCTGACCTTGGCTGTGATTCTCTGTATTCTCCTATATTTCCAGATTTTGCATGCTGAGATCAGTTGCATTTCTAAACACTAACAATGAGACATCTGAAAAAGAAGTAAAGAAAACTATCCCGTTCACAATAGTATCAAAAACAATAAAATACTTAGAAATAAATTTAACCAAGGAAGTGCAAGATTTGTATGATGACAGCTACAAGACTTTGATGAAAGAATTTAAAGACACAAACAGACGAAAAAATATCTCGTGTTCGTGGATTGGAAGAATTAATATTGTTAAAATGTCCATACTAAACAAAGCCATCAATAGATTCAGTGCGATCTCTATCAAAATTCCAATGACATTTTTCACAGAAATAAAAAAAACAATCTTAAAATTTGTGTGGAACCACAAAGATTCTGAATAGCCAAAGCGATCCTAGGAAAAAGCACAAAGCAAGAGACATCAGATTTCCTGACTTCAAACTATACTACAAAGCTATAGTAATTAAAATAGTATGGTACCAACATAAAAATAGACACATAGACCAATGGAACAGAATAGAGAGCCCAGAAAAATGAACCTGGACTTCTCTCCTACACCACTCATAAGTATCAACTTGCGAGTCTTCAGCAAGACTTGATACCATAAAGACTCCTAAGAGAAAACATATGGGGTAAGCTCTGACATCAATCTTGGTAGTGATTTTTTGGATTTGACACCAAAAGCAAAGGCAATGAAAGCCAAAATCAACAACTGGGACTACTTCAAATTAAAAGCTTCTGCAGAGCAAAAGGAACATTGAACAAAATGAAAAGAGATCCTATTGAATAGGAGAAAATATTTGCAAAGAATATGTCACTTAAGGGGGTAATATCCAAAAACTGTAAAGAACTCGTACAACTCAATAACGAAAAAAACCAGCAATCCAATTAAAAAAATGGGTAGAGGAACTAAACAGACATTTTCCCAAAGAAAACATACAAATGGCCAATAGGTACATGAAAAAGTGCTCGACATCACTAATCATCAGGGAAACGTACATCAAAACCACAATGAAATATTACCTCACACCTGTTAGGATGGCTCTCATAAAGAAGATAAGAGAAATGCTGGTGAGGATGTGGAAAGAAGGGAATCTATGTAAAGTGTTGGTGGGGATGTAAATTGGTTCAGCCACTATGGGAAGTAGTGTGAAAGTTCCTCAAAAAATTAAAAATGGAACTACCATATGATCCAGCAATCCCATTTCTGGGTGTATATCCACTTGAAGTGAAAATAGGATATCAAAGAGATACATGCACTTCCATGTTCATGGCAGCATTATTCATAGTAGCCAAGACATGGAAACAACCTAAGTATTCTTCAACAAATGAATGAATAAAGAACATGTGGTATGTATATATATGCATGTATATGTATATTATGTATGTATATGCAAAGAAGTACTATTCAGCCATGAGAAGGAAACAAATCCTGCCATTTGTGACAAGATGGATGTACCCTGAGGGCATTAGGCTAAGTGAAATAAGTCAGACAGAGAAAGACAAATATTATATAACACTTATATGTGGAATTTGAAAATACTTGTAAAAATAGAGAGTAGAACACACCCAGAGGCTGGGGTGTGAGGAAACTGGGGATATGTTGATTAAGGGTACATACTTGCTGCTACCAGATAAATAAGTTCTGGAAAGCTAACGCACAGTACAATGATTATGTTCAACAATACTGTGTTATAAACTTCAAAGTTTCTAAGAGATTAGATCTTAATTGTTCCCACCACAAAAAAGAAATAATAATTATGTGATGTGATAGAGGTGTTAGTTACTGATGGCGTTCAGGGAAGGCCGCCTCAAGATGCGCCACGCTAGTATGTGGACGATTTCAAGCTGAAGACAATAAAGTCTCAGAAGACTCAGGAAGAGCATCTGACCTCGCCCCTCAAATTGCCTAAAAGACTTTAACATAGAAGGCCTGTCCCAGGAAGGAGCTCATGCCATGTGATAGCTATAGTATGATGTAAAATAGGTGTGATAAAAGCACACCAACAAACCCATTTTTTGGCCTAGCAAAACCTGTTTAACAAACATTTGCATTCCATCTCTATGTAAATTGTCTTCCTCCCCTTTGAAACCCCAAATCACTATCCCCAACGTCCTCCTTGTCTGTGGCTGAGGATGCTTAAATAGGTGGCCTCTGCCAGATGGCTGAGTTACTCAGTTTCTTCTGGGCTTCTCCCATGCATACATGCTATTAAATTTTGTTTGATTTTCTCCTGCTAACTCGCCTCTTTGATTATTTGACCAGCCACAAGAACCTTAAGGAAAAGCAGGGGGGAATTCTTCCACTTCCCCGACACTATATAAATATAAATGTATCTAAGCAACATGTTGTACACCTTAAATTCACACAATGTTATATGTCAATTATATATCAGTAAAAAAAATAAATTTAGAAAAACAATGGTAGTTGGCTCTGTCAAATCTCAGATGAGTCCTCAGACTTCCCAGAATACTCATGGCATTTATGAAAGCAATTATCAAGGTATTCTAAAAATGTTAGTTTAAGTATTTGTGTCTTCAGTATAATAACTTATTTCTTTAACCACCCAGGAAAGCATGGTGTGTATTTTTATCCATTTTTGTTCAATTGAAATTTGTTAAACAAACATCCAATCAAAAATTCTCCATTTGACCTCGTTTTCACCCCGAATCTTGCTAATTCTTTCATTATGCACTGACTAATAAGCAACCTAAATTTAATGGCTCTCCCTTTTTATCCATTAATTAGACTCTTTTAGGGAAATATGTTCAAATTGTCGAGTGCAGTAATGGAATATAAAAAGTGAAAAATCAGCATTTTTCTTTTAGCTCAGGCATCTTTAGATACAAAGGTGGTTAACTGCATGCAGCAATTAAATTACATGAATTAAAAAAGTACAAGAGGCTGCTGTGTCTATTTTGAAGGATTTCACCTGAATGATTGTCTGGGGACATATAACTTAGGCAAAACAGAGATCACTACAGTCAGCAGCACAGTGGTATGCTGGTGAAGGGTTAACAGGAAGTGAGGTGGGAGCAGGGAGGAGCTATAACCATGGGTCTCCAGGACCAGTTCAACTGACCCCATCTTATAAACAAGGTGATTAAGAATAGCCTTTTAGAAAATTTGCAATGTCATGTAGCCAGAGCACGTACAGAAGAAGAACTCTTGACCTAAAATGACCACAGAACCAAAGATTCTCCTCCCTATGGAACCAAAAGATGGGGAGGTGACTGGAACTTAAAAATTGGGCTCTTATCAGAAATGAGGGATCCCTTATTCAGGAAGATCCAGTGTTAAAATTCCTTTTTCATTTCATGATAAATGTTTAGATCCCCACCATGAAAGTTTAGAACCTCATCATAAATGTTTAGAACACTGTCATAAATGTTAGCAGACCACCAATCAAAGTCTGTCCCATCAGCATTTCTGCATGCCAGCCCATTCTCCCTAAACTCTTAAACTCCCCAAATCTTGAATCGGGGAGACAGATCTGAAGGTACATACCCCCTGTCTCCCTGCAGATTGATCTCCCAGAATAAAACTGATTTCCTTCCCCAAGGCTGATGCCATAATTTATTGGTTGTTTACGCACATCCGACAAGAGAATTCCAATTTTGTGTAGTAACAGCACCCTGATCTGTAGACATTTTTTGACTTATGTACTATAGATACCCTCCAAATCTCTGATTTGAAACTGTTGACATGATGTCATGGAATGCAGAGTTGGGAGGATAGAGGCACCATTGCTCTTCCAAGGCAACCACTCCAGCACAAAACTGCCTGTAATAATAGTAAAAGAAAAGCAGTGACAGGTGGTGTAATAGATAAAATAAAGCTCTCAAATTATTCTACTTCAGATTTCACATTAAATGGCAGTCAGAAATTTAACATTATTCTTCAAAAATCATTTTTCTGTGAAACTAACATTTAGAGTTCATTTCAGGGGGATTATCACACTAAATCATTTTAATTCCACCAACAATTTCAAGTATATTTGAAAAAGGGGCAGATGGCCTAAAGTGACAAAAGGCTCTCCATATTACATAAGGATATATGCAAAAAGATAGGAAATGGCCTCCAGAAAGCTATGCTTCATTAGTTAAGTCTTTGCCTTCAACTACTCTTTTCATAGCTATAGTGTTGTTTCAGATATATTTCCTGAGTGCCCTAGGATAAGAATTACAATAGAATTTAAATGACAAAATACCATTTTAGTATGAATTGTGCCTAGGTTTACATTTTCCATACTGCTCTTCTTTGTCCATTGTACCACATACATGTACATTTTAACATATATATTTGACCAAATAAGTTTAATGTAGAGATATTTTGACATTTTAAAAACCTTGCCTTTTAACTGAGAGTGTTATCTGTGGACATGTAAAATGTATTACAGTTCATTATTAACAAATAGAACGTTTCCATATCTTGCTCCAATTACATAGTTTTAGGAAATCCTCCAGTTACTCTGTATTCTCCGATGAGATGACCTGGTTTATTGGTGGCTTCCTGTGTGCTTTCCATTCTCCTGTCTGTATGCAATTCATTTGCACTGGAAAGAAATGTATTTTGAGGGAGATTTTCTAAGGTTAGCTGCCAAACAGCAAATTTTTTTCTTAAACATTTAAAAACTCTCATTGTGCTACTCAAGAGATGTAAACCCAGTATTAAATCCAAAATATCTCATTAGTTTGTATAAAGTTAAGAGCGAATATTTGGTAGACTTTTAAAAAAATCTGTATTCTGATATGATTGTGTAGATATTTCTTACTTTTGGTGATCTACATACATTATTCAAATGGATCTTTAAATTACTCAATAAAAATACCTTTGGAGAAGACTTAGTTTATGCTAGCACTGTGATAAGTTCTAGGAATGAGTTCCTATAACAACAAAAATAGATGTTTTCAGGCAGAGGAAACAATTTATCCTTCAAAAAAGGTGAGAAACAGCATGATGTGCCAAAAAGGAATGAGCACTGGGGCACAGATTTCAATAGTAACATTTAGAAAATTTCACCTCTATCGTATTAGTCATGTGTTCTGAGAAAAATTGCGCACATGAGAATTGAATGATCATCTAAAGACAACAGGCCAAAGTGATAATTGAGGTGAATAATTTGTGTATAAAGCAAATTTATTTAAGGGACTTGATTACCCATATTCTTTATCTGCATGATGTGAAGTGCTCTGCTTTAACTAATGAGAACATCTTTAAAACACAATTGATGTTAAAACGATCTTCCTTATAGATCTTATTTTTTGCGTGTGTCAGTGTTACAGCATTTTTACTTATTTCCCAGGACAAACATTTTTAGATTCCCTAAATGTCAACATATGTGATTCTATGCTATTTTGAGATATTAACCCATGTTTTTCTTTTCTCTGTTATTTTCCCTGAACTTTCTCTTTCTTTGCTCATTTTCATGTGAAAGATATGAGATAGAACAAAAACCACAGGTAATCTGTATGTCTTGGGGTTTGCTTCCTAAATTCCTAGGAACGTTTCTAGGATTGGAGCAGTTAGTGAAAAAAAAAAAAAACCAAACAGGGGCGGGGTGGAATTTCAGATAGTACATTACGCACAGGCTCAGTAAGGGAGAATCACGAGGGCTGGAGATGGGAACTCTTTTATGAACTTGGGAGAGCTGGTGGAAACAAAATATTGATGGTTTTCAGTGTAGAGATCCAGTAGGCAGAATCATATACCACCCCAAGATGTCCTCTTAATGCCCAGAATCTTTGAATGTGTCCACTTTATCCATCAAAAAGCACTTCATGGATGTGATTAAGTTAAAGATCTTGAGTTCGGATGACTACCTTGGATTATCTGGGTGGGCTCTATGTTCTTATAGATGTTCTTTTAAGTGAAATAGGGATGCAGGGAAGTGAGAGTGATGTGACGTAAGAAAGACTCAGCAAGGATTCTCTGGCCCCAGCACAGCAAAGAATCAGAAGCAAGCCAATGGGCCTGAAGAGCCTGTCAATGAAAATAATCCATAACCAATCTATAAATGAAAATTTGGGTGAGTTTATTCTGAGCTAAAATCTGAGGACCATGGCCTGGGGCCTTTCTTCCCGAAGGAAGAAAGGGCACTGAAGAAGTGAGGTATACAGAGTGGTTATATACTCCCAAACAGGATATTTCACATATGATTGAAATGTCCCTCCCACAATAGTCACAAGATTGCCCTGTCCCCACAGCGCTTGATGGACAGAGCAGGTCTTGGGTCTGCTATCTCAGAGGGTGCAGCAGGAAGCAAGTCTATTGTCTCAAGCTGAGTGGTCACAGGTGAGTGCAGCAATCCGTTCCTAGCCTAAGGAAAGATGCTTAATCCTTAAGGAAATGCCAAGGTTGGGAGGGGGAGGGAAGATGCACCTTTATCTCAAGGGCCTTTGTTCTTGCCATAGTGAATATCTAAAGCAGATATACAATGCATGCTCAACGGCCTTGGTCAGGCCTTTTTGGAAAGACAAGGTCAGGCCGAATTAGGTTTACACCAAATGGCTTCCTCATATACTCCGATATATCCTATTACTTGCCATTTTTATTTGTCAAGCCATACTCTGAGAATGCTAGATGTCTCAGTATAGACAGAGATGAAGTGATGACCAGATGAGTTTAGGGACCAAAAATTAATTACTATGCAGAGTTCATGATCTTATGCCCAACTTAGATATCATCCTGATTTTGGGAATAATTACGATTCTTTATTTAACTCATATTTTATTCACAGACAAAAATTTAGAAACATTATTTATGTTTGTATATTTCTAGTTCTTTTTTATTTTTTAGTAAATCTCAAAATACCCATGTGATGCTCTTTGAGAATAAGCAATATCAAAATACAAATGTCTTTGTTCCACTTATTTTTACTGAAATTCTATTTTAGACAGGGACCCAAATATACTATTGCTTTCTTTACATCTTATTAGAATCGCAAGAAAATATTGACCACAAACTTTTAATATGTTCATAACCTAATTCACAATATCATAAAGTTTGAGATGTTTAGAAACTCTTATGAAAAACAAAATACGTATAGTAGATTGAGAGTACACATTCAAACACACATGAGAGTACTTATTGGGGAAGAATATTAACAATATTTAAGAAATTTCTTAAGTTAGGGGCCGGCCCCGTGGCACAGTGGTTAAGTTCGCACTTTCTGATTCTTGGTAGCCCGGGGTTCGCCAGTTCAGATCCCAGGTGCGCACATGGCACCGCTTGGCAAAAGCCATGCTGTGGTAGGCATCCCACGTATAAAATAGAGGAAGATGGGCATGGATGTTAGCTCAGGGCCAGTCTTTCTCAGCAAAAAGAGGAGGATTGGCAGTAGTTAGCTCAGGGCTAATCTTCCTTAAAAAAATAATAATAATTTCTTAATCACTAACTGAAGATTAATGTAAATATCTGCATGAAAAATAAAGAATAATTTGAATATATATATACACAAGCCTAATTGGATTCATTTTTCTCTTAATTATTTTCAATTTCAGGTTCTGGAATGTTTTTTAATGAAAGATAGAGCAAGGCCATTGGCATTCAATATGCTGTACCCTTAACATTGACAATTATATTAGAAGCATTAAAAATATTTCATAAAAAGTTTAGAATAGTTCTCACCTGGTTTCAGACAGCTAAAACATTTGAACTTACTTCTTAGTTGCATAACTTTACCCCTATTCTTTCTTTTAATCTTAAAAAAATACATAAATTGAAGCAGTATTTAATGAGTACTTTGATATTAAAAGAAGAATCAATCTTGCTAATTTCAAAAGAATGAAAAGATTTTTAGATTATTGTAAGGATAGGCGGGCAGTTTGCTTCTGTCAAGTTAATTTGAATAGCCCAAAATATTCTTTTTATTGTAATTGCACTTCAGAATCCAGGCAATAAGGTCAATTTACTATGTTGATAACATTTATTTTTCTCCTGATGACTAAGCATACAGTATTTTCAATCATTTCCACTATAGAGAAAAGAGGAAAATAGACTCAAAACCTCATTTAGTGTATATTTATTACACGGATATGTCTGCCAACTATTCAAATTAAGTTGGCTATTGAAGAAGTTCAAATTTCATTTTTCTTACTACTATAAACTATGAAGGAAATATTTACTCTATAAGGGTAAAAGTAATTTACGGCAACACAATTATAACTGTATATTGATAGAATATTAGTGATCATCTGATTTAAATTATCTTTTTAATAGGAAAGGAAATTGAGAGTAAAATGTTTATTGACTTGCCCAAGGTTTTTCTTTTAACTACCTAGGAACATTCAAAGATATGAAACTTTAAAAAATAACCTTTTAAATGAATCAATACAGAAGAATGAAGGTATCCAGAGGAGAAAGCGAAAAACAATCCTGGGACTGCATTAAAGACACAGGTTTTAATGGCCATGTAGGGACAAGAAGCTGATGCCTTGCACTCAGTCAAATGGGAGTGTTAGAAGTGAAGTAACTAGGTAAAGCCCAGTTCCTCAGAAACTGAACTTGCTCAGTAAAATGATGCGCTGGGAAAAAGAAAATTAAATTGAGATAAAGGCTAGTCAGAAGAGGACTACACTATCTTGACCACTACTAGAGCTGGATAAAATTAGAAAAGGAAGGAAGGAAGGAAAGAAGGAAGAAAGGAAGGAAGAAAGAAAAGAAAGAAATTTCCACCCAAATGTAGATCCATAGTCTTGCTATCACAGGAATTTGAGGTTGAAATGTACACACATGTATGATGCAGGAAACCTAAACATTAGAGATGAAAATAAAGTTGACTCAAATTGGTAGTACCCAAGTGCACCCAGAAGATGTAAATACAGATTCTTTTGGAGGAACTTACTCTCAAGCTATAACCCTCATGATTTTTAAAACTTTAGATCAGTTAAATATCTGTTTCCAATAAATAAATAGTAGAAAAAATGTGGAAACAAAATCTATAGCAACGCATGATTAAAGACATTAGGAACTATTAACAGAATTAAACTTTGATGTTTTTTAATGTGAGATTATCAGCTACAAGAATTGTAAAAAACTCTGTCAGGAAAAGATCATTGAAAAGAAACACTTTGTGGCTGTTTTGCAGACTTAAAATAGACTTTAAAGCAAAAACAGCATTAGCAGGTTTAAAGAGGGCCATTATAGAATGATACAGGTTTCAATTCACCAGGAGAAAATAAAATTCTAACTTCACGTGAAAAACGTTTCTCATTTGTTTATTTTCAATGACAAGAAGTTGTGTTCCTTTTCATTGTGGGAGAGAGGATAGACTTTATGTTCTCCAGTTTCCCTTCTAGCTACAAAAGTCTTTGAAATATATATTCTTTTCCTAATAAAAACTGTCCATTTATGACAAAGACACATCCATATTCAGTCTAAAGTTACTCAAGAGCTTCCACTAATGGGCATGGCCTCTGAAGTAGGTGGACGTTGCTTTTTCACCCATTCTGATGAAGAAGTGAATCACCTCGTTAGCCACATTCTCCATATCGGCTCTCCTTGGGATAATAATAACAATATGGGAGTCTATCATTGTCAAAATTGTTTTCAGCTTCAAGAATTGAATTTCAGACCAAAAATAGGCTAAAAGTAAGGAAAATGTGTGATTGCACATAATGAAAAGTTGAAAGGGGTTGTGATCTCCAAGGGTAGAGCACTCGGGTCCCTAGGTCCATTTCTGTGTGGTTCTCTTGAGTCTGCCTGCTTCCTCATGAACTTCACCCCAGGATGATTGCCCTCCCAGTTCAAGAAGACAGTAGAAGCTGCTGAGGAAAGATAGGTATTTGTTCACATTCCTGGGGAGGGAGAGAAAAGCCTATGCCTACCAACAATATGCATTATTTTCTTTGAATTTTATTAGGCTACTTCATGTTATTGACTTACATCTAGCCCATAAACCCATCAGTTTGATGCCAGGTATGAACAGGATTATGCCTTTGTTCCTGAACTAAGCATGAACTCTTGAACCCTTAAAGGAGTTGTGATCACGAGGACTGACTCACACTAATCAGAACCCAGAAATGCAGCTGGGGTTGGCTGCAGTTTCCTCTGAGTCACCTGAAATGTGTGTGTTGAGTGAAGACAAGAAGAAAAGTGTAGTTCTCTAAGTAAAACTGACAGAGGGGATTGGTAACCCAGTATTGGTAACCCTAACTACTTAGGGGTTAGTGCATGGTATAAAAAAATATTTTATCTTTGTTGAACCTAACTAAGAATCTTAAAATAAAACTTTTAGTTAATAAAGATAGAAAATTGTACAAAATGAATATATCTGTCATGTCTATACTATTTTAAAAAATACTATTTCTTTTAATGTAATCCAAACCACAATTATTGTTTTATCTTCAATGGAGCACAGATAATTTACTTTATTAACAATTAAACTAGGGGCTGTCATCTTTGGTAGTTTGAATATTTTGAAATTTGGCTGTATCATAGTATGACTTTAACAAATGTGAATGTGTTCTCTCCCCTGGAGGTCTATGAGATGGGCCTTGAATTAGTTTGGGTTCTCCAAGGAAATAGAACTAATAGGATAATACGTATATGTATTTAATGAAAGAGAGAGAGAAAGACAGAGAGAGAGATTTACTGTAAGGAATTAGCTCCTGTAATTATGGAGGCTGAGAAATCCAAGATGCATTCCCGACAGCCTGAGAACTAGAACTAATGATGTAAGTTCTAGTCCAAGGCGGAGTCCAAAGGCAGGAGAAGACCCATGTCCTAGCTCAAAGTCAATCGGGCAGACAGAGAGAATTCTCCCTTACTTAGCCTTTTGTTCTATTCAGGCCTTCAACGGATTGGATGAAGCCCATCCACATTGGGGAAAGCAATCTTCTTTTCTCAGCCTACCTATTCAAATTTTAATTTCCTCCAGAAACACCCTCTTAGACACACTCAGAAATAACGTTTATCCAAATATCTGGGCACCTTGTGACTCAGTCCAGTTGACACATAAAATTAACCGCCACAAGATTTATATAGTCAAGGAAACAATGGGAAAGTGTTCTTGAGAAAGCTGGTTTTTCACGAGCGTCTATTATCCATTATTGACTGTGGAGTTTTTATAGGTTTACGTTTCATGTTTCTGAAGAAACTGTGAACATTGTTAGCACTACATATCTGTATTTTCGTGTGAACTTAAAGTCTGTGTTGGTGACCTTCCCAATTGCCTTAATTAGCTGAGTCTTACTAAGTGACGGCAGTTACACTGGTTTACCACATTACTTAAATATGTTCATAGTTTAACACCATTTTCTTCAAAGAAAAACTGCGAATATGCCCCTAGCTTGACCTATTATATTAATTTAAGTGCCTGGAAATCAAACAGAATATGGAAATCAGTTCTTTGTATAAAATTGAGGTTTAACTAGAAACACATTTAGGCAGTAATGCAGCAATGCAATGAAGCTATAAGAAAATCTTGCTTTCATGAACCTGAGACAACATCTGCTGCCTGTGCAGATCTATAAAATATACATAGAATTTAAACACATACATCATATTCATATAATTAATTATTTAAGTTTGTCTAATTTATGAGTCTGTCTTTACTAGTCTACTAATCCTCTCTCTCTAGAGAGAAAGAGTAAACTGTGGTCATTCCAATTTGGTTAGAAAAATGTCTTTCTAATATTTACTCCATTATCTCTACCAGGGTTAGGAATGGCACTTTGAGCAACCAATCCCGTGGCCAGTGACAGGCTTGTTTCCGTGCAACCTAAAGAACATATTTTCATGCGCCCTAAATAAAAAAATACCAAGGTCAGTTGTAAAGCATTTAAAAATTTTCTATCTATCTTGTTAGGACATTTAAAAATTTCTGTCAAATAACGTCAGGGAAGAGTTTTGCTCATAAACCTAATGTGCAACTTGCACATTGAATACGTTTAATGAACATTAGAGAAAAAAATATATATATACATACATGTGTATATACAGTTATTCCTTTGTGTAACATTAATTATATAATTACACATATGGAATAAGTATACATACATACATATATGTATATATACATATGTACATATATACATACGTGTATATACAGTTACCTTTGTCTAACGTTCCTTCTATAATTAAATATATATATATATCTATGTATATGGATATATAAATTTTTCCTCCTTTAGGGCGGAGACATTTTACCCCCACAGTTTCTAGCAAAATTACTGACTCATAGTACTCATAGTAAATGCTCAGGAAACTTTTGACAATAAGTGAATGAACAGATTAATACTAGAAATATTAAGACTTGTATTTTTCTTACTTTCTAACTCAACGAGATAGAAAATATTTCCGGAAAAATAATCATCAGATGTCATAGGCTAGCTTTACTTTTCTTTTTGACTTATCATTAATCCAAGCAAACAAAATATATTATTCATGAAAAAAAATCAAAAAAGCCCATTTCAAAAGTTAATATTGAGCGAATAGAAAAAAATCAAACTAAAAACTTTCCCATGTGTTCAGTAGTAAAGGAAAAAAAAAAACCACCTTAAAATATGCCTTTGAAAACATGAAGAGAAGAGGAGGTCCTGAGAGCTCAAGATAGAGTGTTTCAAATGGCAAGGGATAATATGAAAATGTGAAATGTGAAAATGAGTGAGGAACACAGTCCTCACTCTATCAACACTCTCTGAGATGCTGCAAAAGGGACATATGGGAGCTCAAGCTCCACTAAGGAGTGGGACATTCCTCGCGGTGATCACAGTGATTTTATAACGTTTCTTATACTTGTGAGGAGCCAACGTGTGTTAAAGACAACAAAAAATGTCATATTTATTATAGGCTGTTTAAAATGTTTTCTTTTAAATAGAACGTTATGTCTGTAGCATATATACATAAATATGAATATATACTTTCAATTAAAATTATTGCAAAATAAATATATACCATCTATCTTAGTTTTTTCCCAAAATCTATTTATATAATAAATCATAAATCCTTTGTTAAAAATCTGTATTGCGACCATTTATTTTACATATATTTTTTAATTTGACACTATTATCAGCATCTAGGGACACCTTACATAATAGACACTGTTGCATACTTAATTCTCAATGATAAATGAATAGGATTTTAACTACATCTAATAAACTTGAAAGCATATAGTTGACACACATATCTACAGAGGAAATTGGGGTGGCAGTTGAAATATTTATTGCTATAGGTAGATGCTACATAAAGTTAATGATGCTGGATAAGAAGATGATGCACATGCCCAGGTAGCATCATCCTGCCTGTACAGGTGACCTGTAGATATGATTTGAGATGGAATTTGAAGTGGTTTTACATAGAAGAAAACTAAATAAGCCAATCTTAGTGATTTTACTAGTGCCATTAATGTCAAAAGACCATGGCATGTTTAAAAAGTATATATATGCACAAATATATACATACAAATATGTCTGTACGTTTGCAAGTATACATACATTATATAGAGATTCCTAAATTTTTTGTCATTTTAAAAGTATTTTGAAGAGATTACTAGTTGACTAGTCTGAACTAGACTGAACATACGTGTACTTCTTATCATTTCACTTTTGAACTATACAAAATGTTTTTGTTACTAAAAAGGTCACACTGCTTAAAATATAGATTATATCAAAACAAATTTTGTAAAACAAGTCTATTTTTGTAGATTAATCTATGGATTCATTCATTTGAGATTATTGTGAACATACCTTTTACATATGCAAGCATGTATGGATGTTGGGGAAGAAACGTTTGAAGTATTAACCTGTTTTTTTTTATTGCATTTTTTTCTTTGAATTCCCAGGGCTCTATCTTCCACCCAACTCCAGGCAGCTGGACCTGAGTCACTCATTCCCTCAAGGGGACTGTTGTCTCTATGAAACCAGTATAGCAGAGATGTAAGATAAAATTCTTATAACTATATTTCATGCAGATGGAAAAATTTCCATGAGCTAAACAGTGGATAACAATTGGGAGAAATCCCCCTGACAGGGGACATTTGGCAATGTCTTAGAGTCATTTTTGGTTGCCATAACTAAGGGTAGAGGGGTTCCATTGGCATCTAGTGGGTAGAGGCCAGATCTGCAGCACCCTACAATGCATAAGACAGCCTCCACAACCTAATTATTCAACTGAAAATGTCACTAGTGCCAAGGTTGACAAACCCTGGGCTAGAGGAAGTAAAGAAAGAGGAACTTCTTTAATATGAGAGAAGAAACAAAAGCAAGAGATCATCAAGTTCTATCTAAGAATTCCACCTTCACTAGGATTAGGGAGACCTGTGGAAACTGAGTCTGTTTGCAGACTACGTGACTCTTCATTCCTATGAATGCTAAACATCACCTATGCCAACCAGATACTTTAGCTGCCTTTTCTTTGCAAGCTAATAAGGATTTTCCTTCTACAGCAGCAAGCATGTCACCTATGAATTGCCCAAGCAGTTCTGAGGCCTACTTTTGACCACAGAGTCAAGAGTACTTTTGTTGCCCTATCAAAGGAACTTTCTATAGGCCACCCTTGTTTCAATGATCCAGGACCGGACACTTCTAAGGGAAATGATGGTATGAAAGAGCAAAGCCTTTGCATCTGGCCCAAGTCGGATAAGAGAGCATCGGCTGAAGATTGACCTTGAGCAGTGCAGTGGTTGAGACCCTCCACCTTGTCCTGTACACATCCTCCTCTTAAAAAGCAAAGTGTGTGCATGATACTATCACACAAAAATAATTAAAAAGTCTCCATACTAGCAAACAGTTAAGAAGAGATTAGGAAATATATTGAAGGAAAATGATATTTATTTGTATTGTTTGTCTTACATGCATACTATTTTCCCTTGTAAGTCCATAGTAATTTTCAGGAATAGTCATCGTGATATAATTACTTTCCTGAGATTGACAGCAACAGCCAATCTATTATGGATTTTTATGACATGCTAATTTCCCATCTGTCCAGGGCACTTCTTTTCATCTACCAACGTTTCAGAGAAAAGTTACAAGGATTGAAATCCTGCTTCTCTTCTAATTGCAGGTTGACAATTATTAATGCAATATTCTTGCTAAAGGAGAAGGCACGCCTCTTCATTTTTTAAAAAGGTCAATTTTATAAAAAAAATGAGTGTTCATTATAACCTCCAAATTGAAAATTATTTTCTAGTAATATAAGTAAGCTCTGTCCCTTTTTCGCACTTATCTGTGGTCCTAAAATGACTTCCTTTTTCAAGTTTATTATCCCCAATATTCTCTGTGAAATTTCTTTTACATTAAGAACCTTTCCAACAAGCCTTCATTGAGACATACCATGTAAAGGATTATAAAATTAATGTTAACTCTTTTATAAAAACATTGTGAATGCTGTAAATCAATCAACCAATGACAAACTCAATGATTTCATTTCCCTGTAAGGAAAAGAAGGAAAGCAGGATGCAGAGAAGGCTTCAGAAACCTCCGATCAAGGAAAAAGTTAAGCTACATTAAAGAGAATTACGCATGCTTGTTTTTACATTTGAGTTTTGGCATGCTAAAAGTGGGTGACATTTGTGCCAATATATTGCTCCCTTTGTCCTCAGTGGCTGAGTGGGCTCATTAGAGCAACCTGAGCTGGTTGCTTCACAGCATGAGAAACCTCATACACTTACTCATGTGCTGTACAGATGTTTTTTGAGTCCAACATTTGAAAAATTTTGAGAGGCACTATTCCATATTCCAATTTTTGGATATGTCATTTTACCAGTAAGTAATTTAGAGAAAAATGACATTGATGGTATTGAAAGGGAGGAAGAGAGGATGCATGGAAAATTGGTAGGGAGGTCAGAGTGGAACACATGAAACAAGGTAGTATAGAAATCACTTTGATTAGAGGCAACATATATCACATTGTAGACTAGTGAAGTCTTTGAAAATACTCTGTAAATATAGATTTGAAACACAATTCCAGAATGAAGAAGAAATAAAGGGACTAACGCCATAACTACTTCAAAGGAATGGGTCTTGACAAGAAGGCATGTATTTTAAAATGTTTAACAAACAATAGTTTCTCCCACTTAATAACTCCCCCTGTGAATAAGGGCTTTACAGTCTTCCTGAAGTAATTCAGGGGGAAATCCTCAGTTTGACTAAAATGCCATTAAAATGATGTGACAAGAGAGAAAAGCAATATTAGTGAGAAAGGTAAATTTAGCAGTGCCGATTAGATAAATACTCAGCTGATGTGACAATTATTGAAACGAGCATTTGCAAGTTGCATTAGATCTGCACCTTTTTCATTTAATTTATTAAAATGCTCTGAATACAGATTAACTCCCTCAGCCTAATATTTCTTGGTTCATTAGCATTAAAATGAGAACTTCGAGTTCCTTGGAATAACCTTTAAATTGTTTCTTCTAACTTCAGCTAACTTCTGACAGTATCTCTAAATCTCCTTGAACTATTATTTTGTCATGTTCCACTCTTCTCAAGCTGTTTTTAATTTAGTCTCTACCAAGGGCTAGAGTTTTAAAATTGACTTTTAAAAGCAATCCACAAATTTTGTCGTGGAGTCTGGGGGCACACAGCAAAGAACTTCCAAGCCTTTATTTAGCTATGCTAGCAAAACTTCAGGCCATATGGTGGCTTTGAGAATAAGTCCCTAAAATAGACCGAGGGGCATAGTAAGGGTGGTCAGAAAAAATGTTTTATGCATGATGTTTTCTCCAAACCTTAAGTAGCAGAAAAGAAAAGGTAAACAGTATAGTTCTTGTTACCATGCCTGCTGCTTTTTCAAAAGATTCAGGAAGAGAATTTGCTGAGGGCACTGCATGGTATAGGTTACACCATATAGATTGCACAGAAGCCAAGTCGTTTCATAGAAAAGTATTTTGAAAATGGAGTAAAATATAAAAGGAAAAGAGAGAGAAAAAATAAGCCCTAATGAAAAGACGGAAGAAACACCTGCTGGCAGTGCTGGAAAGACAACAGTCTCAAGATTTCTCAGATGACAAGCAGCTGAAGAGTATCATGTGGGATACTTTGTTTTAAATGGGATGACAGTCGGGGTATAATCTAATAGTTTGCTTTTTGTTTTTTGTTTTTTTAAAATAAGTGTGGTGTTAAGAATTTTGGGGGGAAATATGGTGCATTTAATTGAAATATTAAAGTGCATTTCAAACAGGCAAGCAAGGGAGATTTTCCAGATCAAAACAATCTTCAGAAAATAAGAATGAATTAACTTTATGAATGCTCTAAGGTAAAATGGACCAATGTCACACTCCGTGATTCATAACGGTCTGAGAGAGAGTGTTTGAAGCACTTCAGGAAACTACATTTTTATGGTTTGTTTTCAAATGTGCTAAACCAAAACAATTATGTAAAGTATACCACAAAATTAAACATTTTGACTTATCAACAAAATTGAGAGGTGGTTATGTTACTGATTTGAAATTATTAGATTTTATAACATGTTTATTTATATATTATATTTGTTATCTTTTACTAATTCTGATTATATGTCTGGTAGTTCTACAATATTAATTATGTCACCTAAAATATTACCTATTTCAATGACTATCGATAATATCTTTAGGTTTTCTTATTTCTATTTGCAATAATCTCTAATCTCTTGTAACACATGAAACATAATTGTGTATCTTTTTCTTTTATTAATGATATTGATTCTGAAACATATGATTGATCCACTCCAAATTAACCGCAGTAAATGAAAGTGAAGATGGACTTGTATAGCAAATTCAACTTTTGTGTCAGTGAAGTCCTTCAGTGTGTGTGAGAATAACCACCTATCCGTCACGGAATTTTATCACATAGTAATAAAACACAGTGAAATGAATGGCTTTGTACTGGCGCTCCTGGTTTCCCACTGTGACCTTCACAGGAGAGATTCTACTCCAGTCTACTGCTAAGTGCCTAGAAAACTTCGGCCATCGATCCTACCCACTGAGAAAACACTCTCAAAAATATTTCAATTTCTACGGAAACAATAGTTAACAAACATATGTTTCTTGCTGACACCATTTTGATCTAGAATTAATTTTTTTTTTTTTCTGGCAGTGAAGAAATACTTTTTCTATGCACTGCGTTGCATGCTCTACATTTCTATGCATTACATTTCACCCAGACTGTTCCCATTTAGGCAAACAATTTCAAATTGATTCAGTTTAAAAATAACATCTTGAAATCAGTAAAGCAACTACGAGTTTGTCCGCCCAGAGGGAATAACATATTTGCCTATTTTGGCAACCATTCTTTTGGGTTAACATAATTCTGTCATTTAATTGTCACAAAGGTATTTGAAATAATCCAGCAGAATCAAACTTATTTTAAATATTTTCAGGTAATTATATTAATCATAGGACAGTGTCTATTTAGTGAGTCATGAGTACAATCTTTTCTTAACAAATAGCAGGGTGGAACAAGAAGAAGTTTTAAGATCTGTAATTAGCAGTCCTTGTTCTGCTTCTGGATATATAAGCTTTCACTTTTTGCAAGATCCTCAAACTCTTAAAAACTGTGTACGCTGACCACAAAGCCACATCTGCTGTACTTGTTAGGCAAGGCGGATGTTCTCGAATTCTCAAGTCCCTGTCATCTTTTAAAACAACTGAACTTTTCTTTAGTTAAATCATTCCCTGTTTTCTCATTTGTAGCACATTTGGTGAAGGATTAGAATGTCCTAGCTGGAAGCCAGGAGTTTTATTTTGGGGTTTATTTTTCTCCTCTGTAAAGGGTAACCTTTGATAGTCA
Organism: Equus caballus; assembly: GCF_041296265.1. Taxonomy (NCBI): domain Eukaryota; kingdom Metazoa; phylum Chordata; class Mammalia; order Perissodactyla; family Equidae; genus Equus; species Equus caballus. The sequence goes on along the minus strand of NC_091685.1, from coordinate 102,441,291 downwards.
TTTTAGTGATGTTCTGCAAGTGGTAAACTCTAACTTTTTTCGTATTTATAATTTAAGTATCTTTGATTTTATCCTTAAATGATGGCTAATTTAGATGTAAAACTCTAAATTGAGAGGGTTTTTTTCAGCAATCTGAAACTATTACTACATGCTTTCTGGCATTTATATTTGCTAATGAGAAATAATGTCTTGAAATTATGTCTTTGTAGGTAATACGCCTTTTATCTCTGGCTTAAAAAAAATGCGTTTGTTGAGCTATAGTTTCACCGCATTGAATCTAGTCATACATTTGTTTTATAGATTTTATTTAGTAATCCAGAGCTTAAGGTGGTATAGCATAAATTCTTTCATTACAAGTATATTCCACACTCAGTGGAATCAAACTGATTCTATAAAAACTACTTTTGGGGATTCTCTAAGTGTTAGCTAAAAAAAAAAAATGGCCATGAGGACTGAGATCGTTGTTCTGGGCAATAGGGAATCCATTTTTTCAATTTTCTAGGAAGTCCAACTCTCAGTCCTCTGGTAAGCGGGACCCTTGGTGTTGGGTGGCTAAGTCCTTGTGGTAGCCTAGGTACTGATAGATTTCTTCATATCATCCCTGAAGATTATCTGTACATTTCTTTTGCTTGAGAACCAAACAGACCTTCACTACCACATTTTCTAATCCAGTGCACAGAGTCATTGTGAAAATATACATAGTTTGTAATTCTCATGCTCAGTTTTATTTTTGTTTGGAGTGTTTTATTCTGATTTTTTTACCATTATATATCAATTATATATCAATTTCACTTACTTTTTTCCAAGAACTAGATGTTAGAACTTAACAAATAAAATGTTCATTTCTGTGTTTTAACTTTTCAGCTTCTCTATCAATTCTGTGTTGTACTTCAGTGAATTATTTTCTTGTTTTTGTTAGCCATAGTTTGTTGCTGTAGCTTGAAAATAATGAATTTAACCAATAACATGCCTATAGACATAGAATTCTTTTCCATTTCTCATGGACATGGACCATTTTCATCCTTATGTGATCTCTGCATCTCTCTCTGCACCTCCTCTCTTTACCCTATCATTTTCCTTACTCATAGTGTTGGTTATCATAGCTTCTTTAACTTTACGTATATTAACATCCGTTTAGATCTGTTATTTCGTCAACCCTAAAAATGAGCTTAATCCTTAATATTTATCTAAAATAAATATTATTTTATTTATTATTTAATATTATATTAAATACTTTATCTAGAATAAAATTAATTATTAATAAAATATTAATATTTTATCTAAAATAAAATTCCCAAAGGAACAAATCCAGTTGGTCCATTTTTTTCTCTGCAGGCCACACGTCCTAATATTCTGGCCAAACTGTTGTTGGGCTCAGTGTACCTGGATTAGTCACCTACAGCCTAGCTGACTGGATAGTACATGTGTCAAATAGTAATTTAGATATCCCAAGCTAAGTTCAGGGAGGACAGACACGTTCTGTGAGCAGAAAGACAAAAGTGGGTTTGATCACAATTTTCCATACAGTTACAGACTGTGAAAGCAGGGCCTCGCCATCCTTCTGATCTTTGACATCTTAAGCAAGAGGTGTCAGAAAAGTTATCACAGGGATAACTGGAATGGGATGGCCAAGTGTTCATAGCAACTCTTCTTTTTAGTCCTTAGCTATTGGCTCTTCATTGTGAAGCAGACTTCATCAAGTGTCAGATTGACCACCCACTAGTGAGAATGTGAGCTGGGATTAGGCCGTCATGAGATAGGGCAGTTTTACCCCACTGATGATGTGCTGTTGCCATGGAAATCCTGCTCAGCACAAGTGGAACAGCAGGTTCCGATCTGTGGATAGCGCATACGGCCAGTGCTATATATAAATAAAATTCAAAGTTAAAAAAATGATATTCAAAATAAATTGATTAGTGAAATGATCAAAAATCATGTTCGTTCAAAAATGCATTTAAATATATGTATACATGTTCCATGTGTAGATGGATATGTCTATAGGACAACATAGGTGAAATGGCAGTGAATGTGCAGAAATTAATACAGAGGGGAGTATCAGAAGATCTTAAATGAGTAGTATGTACATTCAAGATAGAAAATAATCTTAGTTAAAATAAAATAATTTTCATAAGTGAATGGTAAAGACTGTGTGTGTATGCCTGGGCACACACTATGCATTAAGACTATGTAGAAATTACATTTAGACTATTTAGAAATTACAGTGTGACACTTTTCCTTGCTATATGAGCTCTACTCAATTTAACTCATACATATTAAAGGCTATTATTATATGCAGGTTATTGTGCTAGCTCCTGGAGATATAATTGTAAATGTGATAGGTATTCCTGCAAAAAATACCTAAATTCAGGAAGGAGTATAAACGAGCACACAGACAGAGATATGGTGTATTATATGCTATGATGACAAAAGAAAGAGGAATTTTTAAATGGAAAAGTCTCATTAGAGGAAATGACACTTAAAATGAGACGTAAAATACAAGGAAAAGATTTTCAGATGAAAAAGAGGTAGAAGGAAGAATATTCCAAGAGAGGATGCAATCAATACATATAAATGTCCCCAAACAAGCATGAAATATCATGAAATTACAGACCGCAAGATAATTTATCTACCTGGAGTAAAAAATCATGAAGGATGGGAAGGTGATGATAGTGGAGTGATACAATTTGAAGTGAGAGAGACAACAAACGGCCAGTTCTTGTAGTGTTCATGTGGAATAGTCTATATGTATAAGAGTCTAAGACCAATGTGGGGTTACAAACTCGGAAAGTAGGGGAGAGTGGAAGAGATCTGTGATCATGTTTGCGTGTTGAAAGATTTCTCTTATTTCAGTGTGATAAATTCACGAGGAAGACGTCTGCAAAAGGCAGTGAGGTCAAGCAGGAGGTAACTGCAGCATTCCATGCAAGCAATGAGCCAGGAGCTTCAGAATTTTCTATGAACCACAAGCCAAATAAGCAGTCTGCTACGTACATTAAGAAAAGGAAAAGAAGCGATTTAAAGTCATGCTTTATATGAGAATCATATTCAAAAATTTATTCAAAATATTAATATTTCAAAGCACAAATATTGATTGTTAAGTTGAATGAGACTATCAGTTTTTTATGACTAGATTCAGAGCTGTTCCTTCTTAGTAGACATACTGCACTGGTACTGAGCACCAGCTAAAATATGAGCCATTGAAATTTTTTTTGTTTATTCTGCTGACATTTAATCTAATAAAATTTTCATCTAAACAGTATTTAGGACTCTTGAGTCTATATGGAATATGTCTGCCCTTAGCTTTGCCAGGGGCAAAATGTATTTTTGTTGATAGAATGAGCATTCTGCTTTCTTCTGGAATTCCCCATTCATGGCTTATTCAGTAAGTCCTTTCAGTTTGTTCAAAGTACTCTTCTTATGTTTTTTTTTCTTTTGAACACTGGTGAAAGCCTGTATGATTGTGTTTTCTGTGAATTAAGGTGATAGAGTATTCTTCGCAAAGATGAATTAAATGGAATATAAACAGACCCATTTTTTCTCAGTGACAAAGAAAAGTATTACAGGCAAACAATTCATGGGGAGATTTGTATTAGGCAATGAAAATGTGTGTGTGTGTTCTACGACTTTAGAAAAATATAAAGTGTTCATTCATTAAAATGATAATTGTCTTACTTTAAAACACAACACTTAAACTAAACAAGGCTTGTGACCCCTCCTTCTTCTCCCAAATATTTTTACCTCCTCTTTTTTTTCTTTTTTCATTTCAGTCTGGAAATATTTTTAAGTTATATAAATGTAAAAAGACTTGTTGGATTATTGGTTTAAAAATCTAAAAATATGAAGAAACATTTTCACATTCATATCAAAATAACTCTTCATGAAAGAAATAATGGAGACATTTAATATTAATTATAATAATGCCTAATGTTCACCATGAGTGTGTTAATCCCATTGTACCAAAGTACCAGCATATTAAGAAGTAACTGCTTAAGTGTGTAGTGATTTTCAGGCCAGCCCCAGTGGGCTAATGGTTAAGTTCTGCGTGCTCTGCTTTTGCAGCCTAGGTTCAGTTCCTGGGCATGGACCTACACTGCTCTGTTAGCAGCCATGCTGTGCTGGCAGCCCACATCCTAAAAAATAGAGGAAGATTGTTGACAGGGATGTTAGATCAAGGCAAATCTTCCTCAGCAAAAAAAAAAAAAAAAAACCCAAAAAGTGTAGTGACTTTCAAGTTTGCTAGTCTTCTGTTGCCCTAAATTAGCATCCCTTTAAGAAAATGAAGATATAGGTTAAAGTTACTCAATAATTCAGTAATAAGGATTCAGATTTGTATTTGCAATATGTGATACAGAGAAACTACCTGTTTTTCCTTAAAAAACAATGTTCAATAAATTTTAAAGGTCAAAAATATACAGAGCATGTTTCAGACCACCTTGAGTGCAAGTGAAATCAATAACGATAGGATTTCATGGGTAAATACTAACTGTTTAGAAATTCAGCATCACTCACATGAATAATTGTTGTGCCACATAAGAAATAACAAAGAAAATTAAAACCCAATGACAGTAAAAAAATCACAAAAATTTATAATATAGAGTCAAAATAGTGCTTAGAGAGAAACTGATAGCTTCAAATACCAATATTGGAGGAGAAAAATGTCCAAAATATTAAAATCAATCACCCAAAATTTCACTTTAAGATACACAAAAAAAGAAAAGTAAATTACATCTAAACAACAGAAATAAGATACAGAAAGCAGACAACCAGAAAAATTACAAAGCTACATGTTGATTCTTAGAGCAGATTATAAAACGCAAGAAGAAAACAAAAACCTTTATAGGCACCTACTCAGATTGATCAAGAAAAAAGGACAAAAATTCCACAAATTATAATATCATGAATGAGAGAGGGGTTATCCCTGTGGAGCCTACAGATAGTCAAAGGATAAAAGAAACTATTTTGTCCAACTTAATACCAACAAATTGGAAATCTTTGATGAAATGGACATATTCCTTAGAAAATGCAACTGAGAAAAACTCACATGCCATGAAATAGGAAATTTTAAGAGCCCTAGATCCACTAAACAAACAGAATTCATCATCAAAAACTTTGCTACAAAGAAAATTTCAGATCCATATGGTTTCTCTGTTAAATTTTATCAAATATTTAAGAAGAAATAATGCCAATCTTGCACAAACTCAGCCAGAAGAAAAGGGAAGAGGTATGTTTCTACTTTGTTATGAGGCTGGAAAAACCATATTTCCCTAACCTCACAAAGACAGCAAAAGAAATTTATGAACTAATATTGCTCATGAATATAAATGCAAAAATACTTTACTGGCAATTGAATTCAACATATTAAACATACTAAAATAATACTAACATATTAAAACATATTAAAAGAGTAATGTAATGCATCATGACTAAGTAAATCTTAGCTCAGTACGGCAAGGTTGTTTTAACAAACCATTTCCATAGATGCAGAAAAAAATTGAAGAAAACAACATCAATTTCCATTAAAAACTCTCAGTGAACTAAGAATAGCTGGGATCTTCCTCAATTTGACAAAAGATAAGTATGATTCATCTATAGCTAATATCATAACTAATGTTGAAATATTGAACTGATACACCTAAGGATATCCACTCTTACCATTTCACGTTCTAAGGAGTATAAAAAGAGCTACTAGAAATAATAATTGCATTTAATATATTTGTAGAATTCAGGGTTAATATACAAAAGTTAATTTTATTTTCAAACACTAGTGGCAAACAATAAGAAACTGAAATTAAAAACATTCTATTTACAGTAGTGTCAAAATTCATATCCGTTAACCACACATTTAGCAAAAGGTGAACAAAAACTATATAATGAAAAGAAACAGCAAACCATAAATTGGAGAAATTAAAGAAAATCTAAAAAACTGATGAGTTATTCCATATCCCTAGTTTGGAAGATCCAAGATTGTTAAGAAATCAATTCTCCCCTAAATGAATGGTAGATTCAATACAATCCCAGTCACCATTCCAGTAAGCTTTCTCTTTCTTTGTAGTAATCAACAAACTGTTTCCACAATTTACAGGGAAATACAAAGGACCTAGCCAGCACTGGTACTCTAGTGGTGAAGATTCAGCTGTCTCATGTCTGCTGTCTGGATTCACTTTCTGACCATGTCAGTTGTCATACGGTGGCGTCTGTGTGTTGCCGTGATGCTGAAAGTTATGCCACCGGTATTTCAAATATCAGCAGGTTCATCCATGGTGGACAGGTTTCAGCAAAGCTTCCAGACTAAGACAGACTAGGAAGAAGGACCTGGCTACCCACTTCTGAAAAGATTGGCCTTGGAAATCCTATGAATAGCAGATGGAGCAATGTGTGATACAGCACCGGAGGGTGAGAGGATGGCACAAAAAGACTGGGCAGGGTTTCGCTCTGCTGTACACAGGATTGCTAGGAGGAGTCAGAATAGACTTGACAGGAGAAACAACAAAAACAAGGATCTAGATGAAACTGAAGACCTACGCCTGAATTCAAGATGTGTGTAAGTTTACATTAATCGAGACACTGTGGCATTTTCATGAGAGTAAGGCACACAGACCAATGGAACAAACTAGAAAGTCAAAGTGATATGCAAAACAACAGACACAAAGGGATATTGTTTTAAATTGCATTTAGTACTCTTGTAGATAAACCTCCTTCCAAATATTTTCAGTAATTTTCCATTCGAAAACTGTCATTTTATTTGGTTATGTGTTTACTTTATCCCTTATAAAAGTTTGTTTATTTAGCATTAACCATTTTAATGATGTTTACAGTAAATATTTAAGTGCCTTTTCATTTTTTTCTGATATTTTGTTACATAAAGTTGTTTTTATTCTTACATAATGAAATGTACCATGGGATGTACCAATATTTTTTCATTGGTTTTGACACTCATTTTTAGATTTCTTTTCCTTGTTTCTAACAGTTTCATCTCTTAATCTATAAAAATCTATTATCTATTTTTTCATACGGCAGAGTGATCATGTTGAGACACTATTCTAATTTTATTTCTCCCCTGCTGTTCCTCCTTCGATAGGACTTGTAGTTTGAAATGGTGTCAGCCTGAACACATTTAACATTGTCTTTCCTAACTTTCCAGTTAATCAGATAAGAAAACACAGAAAGGACAAAAACTGCACAGAAACATCACCAAAGAAAGATCCATTATTGTCAGAACTCAAATTCGACAGCAAACAGTGACAATTCTGAGTTAATGTAAAATTATGAAGTAATTTCTCAACAAATTCCTAGAAACACTTAGGAAAAAAAGTAGGACTTTCTATTCCAACTAGAATATGATTGTGTCTTATCTCATTTTTGTGATAATGGATTTTAGAAAGTCTTTAGAGGTACCTATAACCTTTTATTTTATTCATGTCTTATTTATCAACATTTCTTTCAGATTTGGATATATTTATGTTTAATAATAAATGCAAGATTACCAAACAGATGACTGAATTCATGTTAAATATACTGAGTTACTATTTCCAAGTGATGTTTGCATATATTTTTACAAAGTATATGCAACTTTTTGTCATTTGTACATTCTTGTTTCTGAAATCTTACAATACAGCTTAAAATATCCTATGAAAAACATTTTTAACTTTTTATATTAATTTTATCATTAATTTAAATTCACTTTTTCTTTTAGCCCTCTTTTTTTGAGACTGTTTGAAACTTCTTATTCACAGTCTTTTATTTAATGTCCCATATTTTAAATAATAAGAGATATTTTAATCTCTAAGAGATGATTTCAACTTTCTACTTAGTGTTTGATCCAAATAATCAGCAACATTAAAACATTTCAAGCAAAGAAACTAAATGTGTCATATAAGTATTCATGAGCACCCCCTAAGAAATCTAATGTACAGGTTTTGAAAACAATTGAAATGTGTCAATAGGAGCCACAATATTTATTAAAAAACATAGATATATTGAACTTTTAATATTTTAATGCTTTATTGCTTGTTTTTAAAAAGTAGGGGATGGATTATTTGAAAGTCATTATCTTCTGTATGAGATTTCATTAATTTTTCAGCTGAATATTTCCCAGAGATGCTTGCCTTAAAAAACGATTAAAATGAACATGTGCCCAAAGAACCCAAGAGAAGATGCTGCTTGGAGACATGTTTGTCCGCTCAGAACACCTGACAAATTCTAACAAGAATATCTTTACTCCACTAAAAACTAACATTGCACTTGTGACTGATATATAAAATTTGTGTATACATTTTTTAAATGTACATGTATACGTTTTAAAAAGTAAAAATATTTTGTACTTTAAGATTTTCTCTGTGACATTTCTGATGTTTTTTTTCACGGTAGAAATGTATTTAGAACTTTATTTTTTTATTTTTGCATGATATTATATGATTAACACATTGTTAATGAAAGACTTTCCTTTTTCCTTCTTTGATTTGTTATTCATTCCAGTGTTCTTCTTTCTGTGACTACCATCAAGAATTACTACCTTCCATTTGGAATATGTTCACACACCATAGATTTCATCAGTCTCTTCAATAAGTGCAGACTGGGACAGCAACATTTTAGGGTTGTTGTTTTGTTTTACTTTATCTTTACTGACCCCTCTGCTTTCTTTACTTTCTCACTATTTCTCCATTAACCTACATTTTACCCCAGGAGCAGGGCATCACTCTTCATTTGGTATTTGGTACTGGTTTTCTACATTGCGGGTGAGTACACAATATAGTCTCTCTCTCTCTCTCTCTTTTTTTTTTTGGCAAGGAAGATTGGCCCTGAGCTAACATCTTGTCAATCTTCCTCTATTTTGTATATGGGACACCACCACAGCATGGCTTGATGACTGGTGTATAGGTTTGTGCCCATGGATCTGAATCCATTAACCCCATGCTGCTGGAGCCCTGTACGGGAACTTAACCACTACACCCCCAGGCCAGACCCCACAATATATTCTTTGAAAATTAAACCAAGTATTTGCTGCAACTATCATCAAATCACATAAAAAATTTTGTATAAATACAAATATATTTAAAGCATAAAGAATGCATAAGAATGAATATTTCAAATATTATATGTCATACATTGTATAGATTTTGAATTACTATAATTATGTGATCATTTCTTTGTTTATACTTCAATCACCATTCATTTACAAGAATAAAGTAAATCTGGCTTGGACAGCAAACTAGGTTTGAATCAGAAATCAATATTTTGAGCAAAATATTACACTGACTACTGTTAAAAATATAATGGCATTTTGTTTTGCTTTAAGTTGTAAAACTTTGGGGATAAAGTGGTAAAAAAATATCATCTCCATTTGGATATGCCCTTTCTGCCCCTTAGGATCATGAAACTCTTACCCACTCTTATCATAAGCACACAATCATTGTAATTCCTAGAAATAATTAACCGTACTTATTGTGCTAACTCAGGCCTTCATGAAGTGAAGTCTGGCATATTTTAAGCTTTATTTCTTAGAATCTTTTTGGATGAGTTCAGAGATGTTTTCCTTGGGATAAAGACCCCTTTCAGAGTTTTAGTTTCCTGCAGGCACAAGTGAATCAGGTAAGATGTTGCAGGTGTATTTTATATTAAGATTCTGTATAGGATTCATATTTGGATTCTTTATCCTTGTTTCTTCCTTCTTTACAGAACTCCTGCTTTATTCAGGTAAAAAGTGCCCTGATAAAAACAATGAATTACAGTTAGCTTTATCTGGCGAATTTCAAACCCAGATGCACATTATATTCATCCCAGAAACTTCTACGAAATGCTGATGCCCTGGAGATTTTGGACTAATTGGTTGGGATGGAAGCCGGTATCAGCATTTTTAAAGACCTCCAGATATTTTAACCTTTAAATGCTTAAGCCAATAGTGGTATCCTTTAGGTTAGAGGTTGCATAACCATTACCTAGACTTAAAGGGAAATTTTTTCATTCCTCATGAAATGCAAAATTGAGACCAGAAGAAAGTCCTTATGTCTCTATAGCTCCCTGCCCCTGCCCTCGCCTTATTCTTTGTTCCTTATTTGGAGAAAGCTGAAGTGTGGCAATCCCATGTTTGAAAATGTGGCAGCCCTTTAGTAACCTTGAAGGGTGATATTGCCACTCCTAAAGTTTAAGATTAGAAGGAGTGGAGAAACTGGGATCTTTATGACATTAAATTGCTGAATCAACCCTAAGGATTTCTTGATATATAAATAATAAATATCCTCTAGGTAAGTTTTCTGTTACTTACCATCAAACATGTTCTAACTGATTTAATTATTGTATATTATTAGTTATGGTTAGTTAATATTTATAATACTACTAATAATTATTAATTTATATTACTATCAATTATTGAGGCAATAACTCAATATTTAGTTCTTAATTCAGATAAATTAAAACAAATGAAGGTTTTTAGGCACTGGTTTAAGTCACTGCAATCTTTCATTTTCTTCCAAGCAGTCATTCGCCAAAACCCAAGTCCTTTGAGCTAGCTTAGACTTACTGTTGTGCATTTTGACCAAGGTCATTAGTTTAGTTAGATTGTTAATATTGTGTTCTAATAACATAGTTGCAGCTACATTTGACCCTCTTGGGTCTCATATATTATAAAACTAATGCCTCGTTTAACAGTTTGGAGAAATTGAGGTCCAACCATTTTCTAGCATTTATCTATGTATTCAGAATTTAGTTATTCAAAATATTTATTGAGAAGCATCATTATGAGTCTGTTTAATTTAATGCACAAATATGGATTTGGAATAAAATTTGTGTTCAAATCCAATCCTTGACACTTTTGATTATTTAAAGCACTCTGATATGGGGAAGCATCTGTGGCCTTTCCAAGGACACTAAAAAGGGATAGAGAGGTGAAATAAAAGAGAAAAATATAGGAAAAGTACAGGACGAGGCAGTACAAACTATTGTATTACCAAGGAATCTTTAACCCAAGTCCCACAAGGCAAAGACCTTCAAAAGATTGAGAAATACAATATAAAAAAATTTATTGTTATCATATTTTTTGTATGAAGAAATGAAGGCAAGGAGAGGTCAAATAAATTCCCCCGAATAAATTAGGTATGAATAGATGCAGCCAGGAGCGAAGTCCTCCTCTAATTTTAGCACTGCATCGTACTTTAAAGATTTATGCTGGTGTGTTGTTTCATCTTTCTGATGCATGGTAGAACTATTATAAATGGTAATTGAGCAAAAAGGGGAATAAATTCAAAATAAACAGAAGCCAATGAAACCAAAAGAGTAGTCCAAGAAGCAAAGGTATGAGAAGGTAGAAACCAAGACTGTAGAGGCCACCTCAGGGACAGAACCAGAACTGAAAAGCCACCAGGACTCTTTCTCTGTTTCACTCTTCGTTCTAACACAGGCTTTCTTCCTGAGGCGGGAGCCAGGGTCATCACTTGTGTCACAGGAGTAAAAGGGACTTTATAGTCTCACATCCAATATGAAAAATAAAAATCCTTGTAAAGACCTCGGTTGTCCTAAATAAGGTCACATGTTCATCGCTTAAAAGGTCAGTATGGAGATAAACTGGAAAATATTTATATAACAAAGAAAACAGATGTGATGATTCAATCAAAGGGAAAGCCAGCTTGGAAGACACAACTTAAACACCATTATGTCGTGTAAGGATTTCGGATCTTACTCTAATTGCAGAGAAAGCTACTGAATGGTTTAAGTAGGAGTAATATAAGCACAATTTTGTTTTAATGGATCTTTTTGGCTGCCATGCGAAGATCGAATTAGATAGACATGTGTGCATAAAGGTAGACTAAATGGGAGAATACAGCTTTGTAAATGACCTTTTTCAAACAAAATTTAAAGGAAAATGAACCATTAGGATGGTAATAACCTACATACAAATTGTAAATCTTGTACATAATAAGCAGTGAACCCACTGAACACACCTCAAATCCCAAACAATTATGGAGTTCTTCACATGTTTCATATGAAAAGGAAGTTAGCCAAAGTTAATTATAAACAAAATCAAACATTTTATATTTTATCATAGGATGGTGGCAGGGGAAAATAGGAGGTGGAATAGGTTAAATATTTCAACAGGAAAGCATGTTTTAGTTAATACTTAGTGAACATACCTCTCTTATTATATTTAGCCATATTTTGATGGATGGGAGTAGTCTAGTAAATAATTTACGTAATTATTACTCTTTATATTCATCCTTTAGTTTAATTTACTCCTTAGGTATATTTTTCATTTGACATCCCCAAACCTATTGTCTTTCACATTACAGAAATGATTTAAGGTGGGTTATGCTATACAGTGTTTATCTAAATAAGAATGGAATATTTGAAAACTTGGCAAAAATGTACTTGCTCTAGACATTGAAAATGCATCTGTTTCATATATGCAGAGCCCACTATAGGCAAACTTGTGAAGAAAATGGTGTTTCTTTTCCAAAGTTTCTTACCCCTTCCTCAGTGTCCTTTTCTGTCCACTTCTAACTCCAGGCCCTGCATTCCCTGAGATGCATCTTCCTTATCAGAGCCACAGTGGAACTTTGAGTGAATAAATGAGCATCTCACGTTCCTGGATCAGTGGCTATGTCTGCAAGGTAGCTGGCTGGGTGATAAAACTAACCCATGTCAAAATAAAAATCATACAAAACTACAGGGACATATTCAATGTCCAAATGTCATGCAAGGTCCTACTGGATATAGCCCTTCCATCCACAATACTTTTTGAACTCAGAAGAGGAGAAGTTACTCTAAGGGTAGAAGTTAGGGCAAAGCAGAGGCAGGGACAGTTGTGTTCCCATGTCAAAGGACGAGATTTTAGGAAGTAATGGAACCCCATATTCTTGTTCAAAAGACCATAAATTAGTCACCTTTTGCTTAGCACATAACAAAATTCAAAAGGGAAAGAAACTTCTGAGTACCATAATATACACAGGATTTTAAAATCTTGTATTACGTCATATATACAGTAAACAGGAAACACAACAAGTGAATGTGTAATTCTCAAAGGTTTTTCACTAATCCTTCTACATAATTCTACAGGAATCTTAAACATTAGTTAGTTTGCAATGAATGAAAGCATTTTCTTTGTAATATGAAATTTGTAAATTGCTATATCTTTTTTGTAACGTAACATTGTGAGTGGTCGGGGATGTGTCAAAGATAGAAGATAGTTTCTATTGCTTGTCATGAGTCTCTCAGAGATGTCTCTGAGGGAAAGCAGTCATTGTGGTAATTGTTTTGGGGCCAAGAAAACACGAAAGCCGTAAGACTAAGTAACTTCCCCAAAGTAGACTCGACAGAACCAGGATTTAAGCTTTGCTGAACCTGATTTCAGAATTGTATTTCTTTATATCCTCGCCTTTTTCTTTAAGGTAAATAAAGCCAGGAGACATGAATAGTAAAATATAACATTATTCTAGATTTCTAAATGTCAATAGACTTTTATATGGTAAACTTTTACACTATTTCTCATACTAACCTAACAGATGGTACTGCCTCCGTAAAATGCTAGAATCAACAAAGAAATTAATAGATTTAATTAGCGTTAATTTATCTGAATTAAAGAGCTATGGTATTTTTATACCAGGGTTGATTAAAACACAGAGATGGAAAAATCTTCATATATATTATATAACATCCACGTATATGCGTATATTATATTTAAACAACGTCTATAATACTACTCGTTATATAAGTTTAACCCAAAAAGTAGCTTTACAGCCTGGTTAATCCAAGAGTGCTCTGATATAAGTAATCATTCTCTTGGCTGACAAGCATACCACGTCTTACAATAAAAATCTCCTTCTCTTACTCTAACAAGCAAATTCCCTGTTTCCCAGGAACATTCTTTTAGAGACTCTTGAATGTGTATTGCCTTGAAAGAATGGCCTATCTACATTGCCATTTTCTCCCTTTATTTTCAGTGTTTGGGATTCAGCTCAGGTCGAGACCAAAGAAGCAATTCTACCTCGCAAGTGCTGCAGCTGTTTTCTGCCAGTGCTCCTCCATTCATAGCATGGGGAGGAGTGGCCAGCTCATACAGATTAGTTTAAAAGGAAAATCAATACTGCTTCCTCATCCTCATGAAGTCTTGAGCTAGACTGGCCAGGATCCAGGAAAGGCTCAAGTGGAAAAAACCTCCAATGAGAATGGTACTCAGAGATGCATACCAGGTCATTTGGACTTCTGCCAATGGATACATCACTAGAAGATGGATGTAGCAGGGCAACTCTCCAACCATCTTGTTTAATTGAAAAATATGAATATTGGGAAACAATAAACCAAAGGTTTCTATCCCTTAGCCATGTGTTATTGCCTAGTTATGAACTGGATTATGTTCTTCAAATATTGAAAGGTTTTTTAAATATGTGTATAAATATAACATAAGAAACAAGTAATAAATCATCCTTATTATACATACAACTAATGAGGAATTTTATCTAAATGTTATTGATGTGAATTATTTGGATTCATTTCACTTGTGTGTTTTTCTTTTTCCCTTTATACTGACACATATTAGGAAATCTTAACCAAAATTCAAATCCAGAAATTCTTTCAATTTCATAGAAATATATATTGTTTTCTTAATATATTTGGTTGACCATTCTAAGCAAAAAGTGCCTAGTGCCAAACAGAATCAAAAGAAATGTAAAATTCCATCAATATCAGATGAAAATTTGATGGGTAAGTGTACATTTTTCTCAATTCATGTAATTGTTTTCATTCTACAAAATCCACTATGTGCCAGATGTTGTTTGAAATACTAAAGACAAAAATGATGAACAAGAAAAAGATCATTCCGTCTTTCATGGAGATTGAGTCAAATGGAGACTGATGTTAATTCAGCCATGTGAAGAAATCACTAAATGGACAAAATATTACAGAGTTTTCTTTAACTCTAATACATTTCTCTCCCCACTAACATAATTCCCCCACTAACTTGAAAATCACATAAATAGGATTTACAGCATATTCTAATCAAATCATTTTGGGTATGTTGATAGAAATGATGTCTTATTACTTTCTTGAATGAAGGTACAAATGGACTCATCCATTTTTTTATCCACATTTTTATCATAACAAATAAGCAGAAAATACAGAGTCATACAATAGCAGAAAAATTTAATCCAGATTGTGTAGTTAAGAATTAGGAAAACTGAAATTCTGCATTATATAATCAGTCAATATTACTCTAATAAATATTGGATATTGTAATACAAGCATTTAAACTTTAAATATCATCTCTAGGATTCTAAATATACATTGAAAACATCAAATCTCAACATCAAAATCTATTCTAGGTGAATTATTATATACCATGTATATATTGTTATTATTTGTTAGGTAATAACGGTAGAAATAAAACATGATTCTTACCCTGGCAGTGGGGAGACACATTTAATTGGGAAAACTATAGCAGGTAAAAAGTCTTTCCTAAGTTTGAGAAGCTAATAATTGTCAGAAGTTAACTTTAAATTACAGAAACAGTGCATTTTCCTTTCCAACATTCTACCTCCTTCCCCATCATATAGTTATCCCTTCTTATACTGCCTCTAAATAGTATATAAAATTAGAAAAAATAGGATGTAGGAAACAAAACTTACGTTATGTAGCAAAACATTATGACCATTAGAAAAGGCACGTAATTAACAAGAAAAGAAATGAAAGCATACACCCAAAATGTCATCAAAGAGGATGTATTAGTTTACTGGGGGTGCAATAACAAACACCATAGCCTAGGTGGGTTAAACACAGAAATTTATTTTTTCACAATTCTGGAGGCTAGAAGTCCAAGATGAAGGTGTCAGCAGAGTTGGTTTCTTCTGAACCTCTCTCCTTGGTTTACAGATAGCTGTCTTCTCTCTCTACCTCCACAAGGCCCTTCCTATGTATGTGTCTATGTCCTGATCTCTTCTTGTAAGGACACTAGTCCTATTGGATTAGGCCCACCCTAATGACCTCATTTAATCTTAGTTACCTCTTTAAAGTCCCTATCTCCAAATAGAGTCACATTCAGAAGTATTGAGATTTAGGACTTCAACATAATGAATTTTGAGGGACACAATTCAGCCCTAACAGAAGGTAAGCTATCTTTCTTTGAAAATTAAAAGTGGTTTCCTTTAACATGATTCAAATATAAATTTTAACGTAAAATATATACAAAATATTAAAAAATTAATATAAAGTTTAAATGAAACTAAAGGTTGTTGCATGTGCGTTTTAGTCATTATATACATATAAACCATGATTACAACAGATGTTACATAATGACAATAACATCTAACTTTTTTGTGCCAGCTTCGTATTCTAGGCATTTTGCTATTTTACACCTGTTGATGATTTTATTGCTCAAAACAATTCTGTGGATTGATTCTGTTATTTTTCAGAATTTTTTTGATATAGAAAATGAAGCCTACAGATTTTTAGTAACTTTCCCAGGGCAATGTAAATGCTAAGGAACTCAGGAAATCTATATAGCCCTTTCCGTCTGACTCCAAGCCCAAGTGTTTATTTACTACAGAATAAGGCCTTTGATAACTCATTATACTACATCTTGGTTGTATTTGAATTAGGCTATTGAGAAACAAAGTATGACATAACATATATCATATTTTATACCTCTGGTTTCCTAAAATATTTTCAGGTATTCTCACCAAATAAAAAATATTTTATTTTTCTCTATCATGGAAATGTTTGTTTCCATCACTAATTGTACAACATGGTAGTAATGATGAATTCACAAGACCATATTCTGGATAAACCACTGCAATATTTTTCTTTCCTGAAATTTGCTTGGTTACACAAATACATATTCTAAGTAAAGATAAAGCTTCACACATATTTCATATAATTCTCTTCCAACTTCACACAGAAAAAAAGTAAATATTTACAAGGTTGGGAAATCTTTTTGGTATAAATCATTTAGATGCTGTATCTATTATTTTTCCACGTTATTTTTCTAGACTAACGATGTCAATCATACCACTAAAACTTCTGTTGAATCTTAGGACCATGGACGTGTGTTTTTCTTTCAAGACCTAATTGGAATTTAAAAGTCAGACTTCAAAATTAAATTTAATTTTCTAATTTATATTTTCGGAAATATATCATTGAGAAAGTATAGAAAAGGATATTCTCCTTTTGTCCAACATTATTGTTCTTTATTATACAGACAAATAATTCAATGGTGACTTTTTGTTTAGTGGGGTCTTTTTTCTCTTTTATCTTGTCAATGTTTTTGAGCAAATGTAAAATGCAGATAATTACCTTAAAGTGGAAAATGCTTTCAACCTTTCATACTCAAAGCCATTTTTCAAAGAGTGAATAGTGCTACATAATATAGAATATTTCAAAGAAATCATAATTCTATGAATTTAGAAATATGAAGAGCAACTGGAGTAACCAAATTAGATATCACGCTGTGCTAAATATGCAAAAAAAAATCTTTGTGCAGATGGTGAAAATCAAATCCATTCTCAACTTCACAACCATCTCTATATGATGAAAAATAGTTCAACAAACTATCCATCTGCCATATTCAACCATCTTAAAATCAAATAAATGAAATGCTATAAATAATTTGTGGTTAATTGTACACAATGTTTTGACTTTTTCAAAACTATAAACAATAGATACAAATCCATTCAGCAATTCTTTGATATGCCCCTTGTTATAGTCACTATTAAGATGGATATGACATTAAGGTATTTTCTAGTTGATATTTTTAGAGTGAAGTCATTAATGAAAAGTAGAAGAAAATATTTGGCTCAACAGAATATATATATCTCATTTCTTCTCTTCTGAATTAATTTTACAAAACAAAAATCAAACAAGAAACTTAACGTCTAATGTTAGCTTATAAGACGTATGTGGCATTAACATATTTTTAGTTTATACAGTGACTATAATGGTGTTTGTAGTATAAATTTTAGTGTATGTGAATTTATTTCCCTGTAAAAGGTTAAGAAAAGTAGATTATAAAATGTTTCATAATGAAATTATTTAGGAAAATAGTGTATTTACTAAGTGATTTGGAATTTGCATATTTGCATCCTGTCATCAGTATCACACTCAAGCCTACAGGTAAATTACTGGATGACTTGGATAAATTAATTAAAATATCATTCTTTCAGTCTGTTCTCTGAATAAATAAAAGAATCAGACACATTGGTCTCCAGGCCTCTTTTGTGTCAAAAGTTTTTGATCCTATGATACTATACATGATACTATATATGATACATTAGACTTATGTTTATTTGAAATAGACGGCTGCAAGTTTATAACAAATACAATAGTGTCACGTAACTTAATATTTAAATATGTTTCAAATTAAAACAAGCATGCTTATTTAACCTTCATTTACATATATAATTCTTTCATTCTGAGTTATAAATTAATTGTATCAAAGTCAAATTTTTGGTGTACAAATGATTTGACTGAGGAAACTCCACCTTCAAATTAAAACAAAGGAATATTTGCATAGCAGTATTAATAATTTATATCAGATGACATTATAATGTCGTGACTATTGACCATAATAACAGACCAGGATAAAAGTTTCAAATTCAGTTGGAATTTTATTTATTCCTTCTCACTCATAACATAAATAAAGATGCCAAACACTCAGAAAGCTTAGAATCTTCTCTGTAACAATGGAATTATTAAAAATGACAATATTTGATATAATAAATTTAAACACACCCCAAATATACATATTAAATGTAATATGTTAAATAGGAGCATGTGATTGCATTCAATCAATTAAATTAATATAAACTAGAGATTGAATTTCATCATAGTACTTTTCAAAAAAATAAATATTTAAGCATTTTCAAATACTAAAACCAAAAACAGGCCTCTTTCCTAATATAGAGCGAAACACAAAAATATTTGCAAAAAGAGACTTTCACAGATACATAACTGAATAATGATCAATTGCAGTTCTTTCAGTGGAGGGTGGAGGTTGTTATGAAAAACTGAATCTCTCAGACAGGGGATGGCACAATTACCAGAAAGGAGAAATATAGAAAAAGTAAATTTAAAATATTGTAATACTCTTTGGAATACAAACCAAAGAACTCCAAATTTTTCAAATCAAAAGTACAGCTTCAGTTTCTTTTAGCACATAGTAATACACGGAAAATAAAGAATATTCTAGAGGTAGTCCTAGGATTACGTGGTCTTCATTGTAAGTATGACTTAATTTAAACTGTTCTTATAACTTATTTCATTAATATAAGTGTGAATCTTGTCTTGAATTAAAAAAATAAACAAATTTGGTTGTACAGTTATTACAATGATAACAAAAATGGGACCTTAAAATTTGAAGAGATAAATTTTATCTCATTTTTTTCATCCTTCATAAGTGTCAATGTGCATCATTCTGCCTCAAGACAGAAGTCAAGGACTGCAAGGCACATCATTTAAATCTGACTTCAGATACCATTAAATGGTAACCATCATTAGTCCTCAGATAGCATTGCATATGGAAGTAAACAGACTTTTGCTTTTAAGAGCTTGGGTATGACACTTAACAAAAAAAGACAACTAATAGTCATTGATTGCAAACTATTCATAACTAATCAACCACAGAGAAAGCTATGTTCTATAATTTTTGATTTCAGACTTTTATTTGTATGTTTGCATGTTTATGATTGCCTTTTGTACCTTAAAAACAAAAACACTCTATGTATCTCTATGTATATAAATCAAACTCACAGTACCAACTCTTAACAAAGACCAAGAGCAACTAAGACTCTACATTACTGTCAGAGTGTAAAATGCTTTAGCCACTTTGAAAAATAGTATGGGAGTTTTTATAAAGTTAACATACACTTACTTATATGTACATTATATGCTTATATATACATATACTTATACTTATATATACATATAAATGTGTATATAAAAATAAAAATATATTTACATATTTTTATAAAATATATATGTATATAATATATTATATAAATATAAATTTATATGATATATTTGTATGTTTATATAAATTTATAAACATAAAAATTTATAAACATACAAATATTTAATTTATATTTATTATATATATAAAAATATTTAAAAAATATAACAATGTTTATAAATGGATAACTCTACCTCTAAGTATTTACCCAAGAGAAATAAAAACATTAAAAAAATAACTTCACACAAATGTTCATAACAATTTTATTCTTAATAGACCTAAACCCAAATACCTATCAACAGGTAAATGAATAAATAAATTGTGGTATATTCATATAATAAATAAAATGGATCAAACTAACGGTACATTCATTCACACAAATGAGTCTCAGAAATTATTCTGAAAGAAAGAAGTCACACACAAACATATTATATGAGTCTGTTTTTGAGAAATATTAGAACAGGCAAAACTAACCCAAATTGATACAAATCAGATAAATTGCCTGGGTTGGGCATTAGGTAATTGTGAAGATTGAATTACAAAAAAGGACATAATGAAATTTTCTGGGTAGGTAGAGGTTTTCTATATGTTGATTGGTTTGGTAGTTTTATGAGGGTGAGCATTTGCAGAAAATTATCCACAGTACACTGCATTTTTAAGACAAAGACTTGGGTGGTTGAAAACTCTGCAACATAGCAACGTATTTTTATATTTTCTGGAGACACACCCTGTTGAATCATATGACTATGACTTGTTCACTTCTTTCTATTGTTTAGTTCAAATAAGAAAAGAAGTCAAATTATAAATCTTTAGGAAGTATTGCGAGATAGTGAATGCCACTTATAAATATGATCTTAATGAGATCTTCATCTTATTATAACATATCTTTTACACTATTAAAAGATTTTACTCAAAGAAACTTTTTACCACTTAGAGAATGGGACACATATGTTCCAAATCACATTTAACACAAAATGTTTGAATACGGATATGCTATTGCATCTGCAAATGTGTGCAATTAACTTTTCAATCTTCATAGGACATTAATTATTGGGGCTTATGTCTATTTTAGAGTTAATAGCCATTTAAATATTTTTGATTTGAAACAATCATAAAGCATTCTTTTAAAAAGTGTTTCTGCCTTTGTACCTAGTAGGCAATATTTCCTGTTGCATCTAAGACTTAACCCTTAATATTTTAATAGTACATTCTCATGTATACATGTAGTGCAATGTCTGTCCTCCAATGTTTTACAATTTGAGTTTCTGTTATATAGAGCCAAGCTTTAATATTAGGCCAGGAGATTTGCACACAGTGCACTTCCATGACTGTGTCACCTCATTCTATCCACCTAACTAGGCAGTCATCCTGTTTGGTTTGAAAACATGGCAGGGGTGGGGAGGAGAATCTATTTCTGGAACGTGGGCAGTTTGAAAGAATGTATGGAACATATGATAGGTTTATATAATAAACGTGAGCAATCAATGGAAGAAATGATAAAATGATGTAGGTTAAAGTAATCTAATAGAGAAATCTGAAAATCTAACAATAGTGGCTGCTTTTGAAGTTTCATGAAGAAATCACACATATAAATTATCCAACTTAAACTATATAATCTAAAGACTAGACATTAAAAATGTATTAATTCAGGAAATTTACAGTAGGGCAAAATTCCAGGTCATGTTTGGCAGAAAGAAATGAGAGAGAAGAGTGAATCTTTGAGGTAATCTAAATGAAAAAGCAGCATTATTTGTGGTTTCAATAGACAGGAAAGTGGGGTGAGAGATCAAATGATAATTCCAAGATTTCTTGCCTCTTACAGCAGGATGTTGGCAATATATTCTGAAGATATCATAGCGTGGCAATGGAAAAAACACAAAACCGCCTCACTATCTTATGTTTTCAATCTATATTCGATTCTTCCATTTCATGCAATGGTATTTCACATGACAATCGCTTAAAGGGAGGAGCACTTGAAAACATAGTATAAATTTATATGTTTATTAATCGTGATGTAAGAATACTAAAATTTATGCTATTTCATAGGCAGACATCTTAAGTACTCAAGAATTTAAGTGTTTTCTTTAGAAAAAAATTTACATGGAATTTGCATGGAAGTCTTCATAGCAAATCACTCTTAGCTGATGCTAAGAAAAAAATACTTTCATGTTAGATTTAAAATTTTCAAACTTTATTTCTGAGACAATCCAAATATATAGACATATTTAATGATGATGGTCATGACAGCATTTAACGAGCAATTACTATGTGGTAGACTCTGTATTATGAAGTGTACATGGATTGTCATATTTAATATTCATCAAGATTTTCTGAGTTAATAATATCCATTTGCCATTCATGTTGGAAATAATCCTTTTGAAGGCATCCTTTGCTCTAAAGAGTTTGTCATTTTGATGGTCAAGATATGCTGTATTTAAATAGTAACATGAACAAATCCATGCTTTAGAAGGATAAATTTGACATTGTGGGAGATGTAATACATAAAAAATGTTATGACATCCTTCTCTATGGTTCCTGTCACTACAGCCAACTTAATCACTTTCAAGTTTCACATTGCTTCACTTTAAATTAAGAAATTATAATGTTATTGAGTGTTTACGATGCTATCACTTTGGAAAGATGAGGAAGGGTGAAAAGATGCATAGGACAGCTTACTTCACGCAGCTTAACTGAAGACAGCAGAAAATCCATTGATACAGGAAAAATATGATCAATTACACAAACAGTGGCTCACGGTTAGTGGCTCAATATGTCCTGTATGCAGGCATGGACATGGAAGATTTCACATCAAGATTGACATCGATTTTGTCTTCAACTGCCATCAAGATTGTCTTCAACAACACCAGTCATTGGAGAAATGGAGAGGGGATCATCAATTGTGGGGAAAATTATGTACAGATATATATTTATATATCACTAACAATTACCAAAGACTTAGATGGACTAGAAATTCTAAATTAGTACATGTTGTGATCTAAGAAGGCAAATAAAAAAATACATATACACAAAATAAAATTATCAGAGTATAAAAAGGAAATATATCATGACCAACACAGGTCCCTTTTGTGTAAGGGATGACCTGAGGTTGTCATTACTTAGAGGCCGCATGTGTTGACTGTGGCCGGAATACATCCAATTGTGTCAGGAAAGAATGTGAGCAGTGGCATTTGTGGTTAAACAACTTGCCCAGAGTCGCAGAGCTAGTAAATGACAGCTGGGACTTGAACTCGGATGACATAGCCCGTTCTCTCTTCTACTCTTCTATAACAACTTTGTTTACTAATTCACATTGTGAAATCTTGTAACAATGTTATTGAATGTATGACATTATCTTTATGGGCATGTAAAAATGTGATCAAATGGACTTTTGTATACTTCATATTTCTTGAATTTGGTTTTAAGGTTAAATGTACTCTCTATCTAGAGCTTTGATAGTAACTTCCAGATTTTCTTCTTTTTTAAAATTTACAATTACAAGCTCCACCTCAAAATTGATTCAATTTGAGATATGAAGGAGGTGGGCTAAATCTTTTAATTTCTTCATACAGAGAGATGGTTTCACAGTCACTATTTATTTTAAAAGCCTTTATTTAGTCCCTTAATTCTAAGGATTCCTAGTAAACAATTACACTTTAGTTGTATAACCAATAATATTAGAGTCACAC
This sequence comes from Equus caballus, assembly GCF_041296265.1. Lineage (NCBI taxonomy): Eukaryota > Metazoa > Chordata > Mammalia > Perissodactyla > Equidae > Equus > Equus caballus. Next base: position 102,417,684 of record NC_091685.1, on the reverse strand, counting down.
GATCTTGGGTATTACTAAGATTTAATTGTCAATTTAACAGGCAAAACGAGGAGCTATTGTTGAATTAGTTTGTATTTCTTTGAATACTGATAAGATTGAGTATGTTGTTTTTTATTTCCATCTGGATTATTTTGTTTGGTGTGTGTATGTGTATGAGGCACAATGAGAGACAGAGAGAGATTGGTCATATTTGTTGCTCATTTTTCTATGGAAGTTATTTTTGCCTTGTTCTTATTAAGAAAGTCTATATGTTTTCAGATTTTAACTATCTTTTTCCACCATAAAAATTGCAGAGTCTTCTGATTTATTACTTGCCTTTTAATTTTGTCTGCTTTTTGAATTGCAAGCACTTAAAATTTTTTTATGTCAGGTGGAGGTATTCAGCCACTAACTAACGTGGACTAAATCTTTTTTCTTTTTGTTTGAACGTAATCAGAAGCAAAAGTCAGCAAAATCATAGCCTCCATTAGTTTTTAGTCATGTCACTAAGTTTAGTGAGTTTATTTTAATTCCCCCCAGAACCTATCAAATTATACAATGACAATCTTTAGTTCATTGCTTTGTGATTCTGAAGAAAGTTTTTGCCTTCATTGTTATTTTAATGACATATTTGTGGAGGGAAAAGAATTTGTTCTTGTTCTCTCATTATGACTAGGAATTATTGGCTGTTAAACTTGTGAATGACATCTTCAAGAATGCAGGGAGCAGTATTAATAGGGACAATAAAAAGCTGGTAATAACCAAATATATCGCAACAGAAAACATACTAAGTATTCTGTATCTGCACATAATTTTGAATTATATTGTCACTAAAGATTTTTTATGAGAAGTTTATTTTAAAAGTTAAAAATGGCTAGTTATGTTGTAAAGTACAAAAGAATCAGCATGCAAAAGAATAGCAAATATTTCACAACCTTTAGAAATACATAAAAATTTGGAAATAAACAAAGGCAGTACTTTTCCTTCTTTTCTATTGAAAAATTTTGTTATAAAACTGACATATTACTCCTATAATTAGAATATACAAGATAAACTTTTTACTTAACATGAGAATAGTAACTTCTACCTAGTCCTTTATTCATATCTGTTATTAAAGCTGATTAAAGAAACATAAACATTTTTAAAAAGTTATCCTGCAGTATCCAGACATTATATGAACACATAGCATAAATTAAATTGTAGAGATAGAACTGTTCTTAATTTGCAAAGATACAATTTTGAAATAGACATCAGTCTACGCCTCTTTGCAGAGAGCACATCGACAGGATTGTGTGTGTGGTCATACAGACAGATTGATTTTTTTCTAAATCTATGAAAGTATCAAACAACTTCTTGTTTGCAAAACAATGAAGTACCACCTCACTTGCATCACGAGGTTGAAGGGTCCTTCATGGATATCCTCCCGAATGCTGGTTTGGCATTCTTTTCAAACACGGATCTGCCTCTAAAACCGTGGCTGGGCAGTGTACAGAGATCACATGGTGCAACTTCTGGGGGATGTGTGTCAAGAATGCTATGCTTCTAACACCTCTTCTTTGCAGCCTCGAGAAAATAAAGTGATAAACCATGACTATTTCACTCTTACATAGAGTTTTAGCATAACTTTGTTCAGAAATCAGCAATCTTCCTAAGTGGCCGGACACATAGTTGAAGCTTTGCAGCCCACATATGGTCTCTGTTGCAAATACTTTGCCGTTACAGGGAGACAGAAGCCATGGATAACACTTAGACAAATGGGTATGGCTGTGTTCCAATAAAATTTATTCACAAAACAGGCAGCTAGCTAGCAGGCCATAGTGTACTGACTCCTAAATGAGATTACAAGATTGACATCTTGTACATCACGAGTTGCATATTAAGTATTTATAAGATACAGAAATAAATGTTACACTTTTCTAGTTTGCTTTATCAACAATTTGGAGTTTCTTTATAACTCACTTACTTGAATAATGAATTATAAAAGTGGTTCCTTTTCAATCATTCTTTAATATCGCTTGGAATTAGGGTGAGGAGAATTCCACTTTCTTTTCTAATACTCTATATTCCTAACTGACAAATCCAACAATAAATAAATAAAACATCCATCCTTAGGGTGGAAAATTGCCATCCTACATACATCCATCCTTCAGGTAGAGAATTATCATCCTACAAACATACATACAATTGTGGGCCCTTTCTTAGTATACTCTGAGCTTTCCTGCTATAACTTAGTACATGTATTACTAAATATTTCACATTCTATAGAATTACACTAAAAGTACATGCCCATGAATATGATAAGCATAAAATTTGTCAACTAAACCTTAAGGGCGTTTTTAAAAATGAAAGAAGACATTATTCATAATTATGCCAGAAACAAAAAATTTAAACCAGGACTGTCAGGGGCCATCCAAGACTTAAGATCTCTCTATTTATGGGAAAATAAGTTGGAGGGAGACCACTCAGAACACATACAAGTCTGTACCAAAGCTGTAAGTTCTACAGTAATTGGCCCTTGGGGGAGATAGGTTGGACCACTTAGGCAGCTCAGTCTGCTTAGAGGCTGCTCCTGAGATATTAAAAAGGCATGATAGCAAAAATATAAAAGTGCTGACAGCAGTTTACTTAAAGCTAAGGCTACACAGCTGCTGTAAGGATGAAGCTAAAGTGGAGCCCTGCATTAATGGAGATGTGCAACCTGTTATTAGCAAGAGCTGCGCAAGGTTGAGAATATGACTTTCTGGGGAAGAAACCCCGTAGCCAGGTACTCATTTTAGATTTTGTTGAAATATAACCCAAAGAGGCCTGGCTCTTATAAAGCACACTTCCTTTTCTTGTTGGAAATTTTAATCTACATCTGTTATTTTAATTCTTTTTGCTTAGGAAAGGCTGCAAATGAAACAGTGTAGCTTCCACATTTTCCTGATGTTTCTCTATGTAGCAATCATGCATGGGAATTCATGTTACAAAAAAGGGCTGTTTTTTCTACAACTTCAGCTAAAACAATACATTGAATTAAGTTTTTTAAAAGATAATTGTAGATTCACATGCAGTTGTAAGAAATAACACAGAGAGAGACCCCTTGTACACCTTGCTCTGTTTTTCCCTGACAGCAACATCTTAGGGAACTATGGTATGGTATCATAACCAGGATGTTGACATCGCTTCAATCCACCAATATTATTCAGGTCTGCCTAGTTTTCCTATATTCATTCGTGTGTGTGCAAGAAGTTCTATACACATTTATCCTCTGTGTAGTTTCTTGTATCCCCCACCACAGCCAAGATCCTGAACAGTTCCGACACCATGAGAATCATTTTTGTTGCCCTTGTAACCATCCCCACCTCCCGCTTCTTCAGCCCCTCATCTCTATCACCTGCCCACCACCAATGCATCCTCTCCTTCTAAATTTTCTTATTCCAAGAATATTATATAAATGGAATCATACAATGTGTAAGCTTTTAGGGTTGACTTTTTTTTTGCTCAGCATGATTTTGTGAAGATTTATCCACATTTTTGCATGTATCAATAGTTTGTTCCTTTTGTTGCCAGTTAGTATTTCATGGTATGGATGTAACATGGTATATCTAACCATTTACCCATTGAAGGACTTCTTGGCTGATTCCAGTTTTTGACTATTAGAAACAAAGCTGGCATAAACATTCATGTAAAGGTTTTTTTGAGCATGAGTTTTTGTTTATCTTTTGATCAATCCCCAAAAGTACAATTGTTGGGTCGTATGGTGGTTATACATTTAGTTTTTACAAGAAACTGCCCAACTGTTTTCCAGAGTGGTTGTACTATTTCACATTCCCACTGAAGTTCATGAGTGATCTAGTTTTTCTGCAACCTTTGTACTATTTGGCATTGGTACTTTTTTTTTTTTAATTTTAGCCATTCTCATAGGTGTGTAGTGATGTCTCATTGCAGTTTTAATTTTCATTTCTCTAATGGCTAATGATCTTGCACACATTTTCATCTGCTTACTTGCTACTTGTGCATCTTCCTTGGTGAAGTGGCTATTCACTCATTTTGTCCGTCTTACACTCAGATTGGTTTTTTTCTGTTGAATTTTGAGAGTTATTTATAATCTAGATGTTAGTCAATTGTTGGATACAGAGTTTGCAAATATTTTCACCCAACCTAAAACTTATTTTTTTTTATTCTCTTCACATGAACTTTCAAAGAAGAAAAGATTTTAGTTTTAATTAGGTCTGATTTAACAGTCTTTTCTTGCATGCTTTTTGTGTCAATTATTAAAACTTCTTACCCAGCCATAATCCCATGATTTTCTCTGATGTTTTTTCCTAGAAGTTTCATAGTTTTACATTTTATCTTTACATCCATGACCCATTTCAAGTTAATTTTGTATAAGGGAGAGGTTTGGGTTGAGATTCATTTTTTGCCTATTGATATCTAATTGCCCTAGTACAATTTATGGGAAAAACTATCGTTCCTGCATTGAGATGGTTGTGCATTTTTGTAAAAGATCAGTTGAACATATTTGTGTGGGTCTATTTCTGCGTCCTCTATTCTGTTCCATTGATCTGTGCTTATCCCTCCTCCGATATCACATTCTTTGGATTACTTTGGTTAGATAGTAACTCTTAATATTGGGTAGAATTATTCCTCCTATTTTATTCTTCTTTGTCAAGATTGCTTTAGCTAGTCTAAATTTTAGAATAAGTTTATTTGCAGAATGCTTTGCTTGGATTTTGACAGGAATTACATTAAAAATGTAGATCAAATTGGAGAGAATTGGTATCTTTACTATGTTGTCTTCCAATCCGTAAATATATTTCTCCATCATTTAAGTATTCTCTGATTTATTTCATCAAGAATTTGCAATTTTCAGCATCAGAATCTGCAATGTTTTATTAAGTATATACTTAAATATTTCACTATCTTTGGAGTGATTATTGTAAATAGTACTGTATCTTTTATTTCAGTGTCTACATGCTTACTGTTAGCATATAGGAATATAATTGATGTTTGTGGGTTTGTGTGTGTATGTGAGTGTGTGTTGATCTTATTTCCTGTTACCCTGGTGAACTCACTTATTAATTCTAGGAGTTTTATTGAAGATTTCTACACAGACAATTCTGTCATCAGCAAATAAGGATAGTGTGAGGACAATATTTCTTTCTTTCCAATCAATATTTGTTTTATTTAATTTTCTTGTCGTATTTCAGGGGCAGGAACTTTTAGTACTATATTGAATGAGTGGTGAGAGAGGGTGTCCTTGCCTTGCTCCCAATCTTTTGGAGAAACTATTCTCTCCTTCACCGTTAAGTATCATGTTAGTCATTGCATGTTAGTTGTAGGTTTTTGTATTTCTCAGGTTGAGATAATTTCCCTTTGTTCTTAACTTGCTGAGAGTTTTTCTCATGAATGGGTTTTGTAATGTCAAATGCTTTTTCTGCATCAATGGATATAATGATAATTTTTTCGTCTTTAACTTATTGATATAGTAGAGTAAATTGATTTTTAAATGTTGAACCAACTTTGCGTAGTTGGAGTAAATCCTGCTTGGTTGTGACATATAATTTCTTTCATACATTTTTGGGTTCTAGTTGAAAAATATATATTTTTGAGACTATTTCCCTATAAACTCAGGGGAGATATTGGTCTATAATTTTCTTTCTTTCTTTTTTTAAAAATGTTTGCCTACTTTTGGTATTAGAATAATCCTGGCCTCATAAAATAAGTTGGAAGTTCTCAATTTCTCTTCTATTTCCTGGAAAAGATTGTGTAAAATTGGTGTTATTTAGTCGATAAATATTTGTTTGAATTGTTCTGTGAAAACATCTGGGCATGGAGATTTCTTTTTCATGAGTTTTTCTATTACGAATTCAATAGTTTTATTGTTATAAGTTTATTCATATTGTTAATTTTGTCTTGGTTGAGTTTTGGTAATTTGTGATTTTTGAGGAATCAGTCCACTATTTCTAGGTTGTCAAATTTATGAGTGTTATTAGTTGCAGGATTCTCTCACACTCCTTTTAATGGTTCCAGGATTTGTTAGTGATATACCTGTTTCATCCCTGATATTGATGATTTCTGTCTTCTCTTTCTTTTTTTCAATATCTCTGGCTAGAAATTTATCAACTTTACTGATTTTTTTCCAAAGAACTAGCTTTCTATTTCGTTGCTTTTCTCTATTTTTGTATTTTCAATTTCATTGATCCCTTCTCTTTATATTTTCCTCCCGTTGATTTGCTTTGGGTTTATTTTGGTCTTTGTTTTCTAGTTTATGAGGTAGGAACATAGATTATTGATTTTATACTTTCCATTTTTCTAGTGTTAGAATTTCATGCTGAAAATTTCCCTCTCAGCACTGCTTTAGCTGCATCCCAAAACTTTTGATATGTGTGCTTCCATTTTCATTCAGCTCTATGTATTTTTTATTTTCTTTGAGGCTTCCTATTTGATCCGTGAATTAGTTAGAAATGAATTGTTTTACTTCCACATGTTTAGAGATTTTCCTATTGTCTTTCTGTAATTAAGTTCTAGTTTTATTTCATCATGGTTAGAGAACACACTCTGCAAGATTCCAGTTATTTTAGACATGTTGAGGTTTGTTTTATGGACCTGGTTATGATCTTTCTTGGTGAACATTCTATGTGCATTTGAAAATAAAATGTTTATTCTACTTTTTAAGTGAATACAAATGTCATTCACTTTTTTGGATGAAGTGTTACATGTGTCAATTGAATCCTGTTGGTTGACTCTCTCATTCATGTCTTTTATATCCTTGCTGAATTTCTCTACAGCAGTGCTTCAGTTACTGAGAGGGAAGTATTGAAGTCCCTAAGTATAATTGTGGATTTGTCTAGATCTCTTTTTAACTCTATTAGTTTTTGTTTCATGTATTTTGGTGCCCCATTATGTTAAGTCTTAAATTGAAAGTATATCAGTATATAATATTTCTCTTTATCTCTAGTAATTTTCTTTGTTTTCAAATCTACTTTGTTATGAGTTAACTTTTAAAAGTTTAATGTTTAGAAAATTAATTAAAAATTTCTTAAGCTCCAATTTACCTTTCCACTGGGTTTATTTTGAATATGTATACTTCCCTAGCATTCATCCTGATCTCTAAATTATCTATGAGTGTAAAACAAAGTTTAGTTTTTCATCAAATCTTACTTTTAAGTTGTAATGCCACAACTCTTATTGGCTTATCACATTTCTCATTCTTTTCTTATTTTACTGCACTTGAACTCAGAAGGGGAGCAAAAGAAAAAAATTCATCAAATAGTTTTAAGATTCCTCCTAACCCCACCAAGGTATTCTAGAATTGCTCAAGAATGGCAAGGGTCTGCTAAAATTTTTAAGATTTAATTTTGAGCTGGTTTCCTGAATATACTGAAAATATCCATAAAGAGCTGAAGAGAAACCATAAAAGATAAAGTTGAATGGTAACTTTCCATTTCCCTCTGGTTTAAATCTTTTAGATATAGAAAGAATCTATGCAGCTTTGTTATATCAGAATATAGTACACTCATATTCTATAATTTGTTTTAAAATGCATTTTTCAAAATGAAGCAAGAACATGTTTAAATTGCTTAAAATTTTTGACCATTTAAACATTTAATTTATTCCAGCATCACATACATTTATGTAATACTTTATGTTTAAATTCCATATCCCAATAAAATGCAAAAGTTTGGTATATAAGACAGCTTTGTTTACTAAACCTCCTAAATTATCATCACATTATTTGATTACTCGGTACTTTCTCAAAACTACCAGTGTTTAAAACTTATCATATTAAGAATTCTGTTTCATTGCTTTTTCTTCTTTAGCAAAGCCCTTAAAATAATGCTAGAAAACTTATATGCTGTTAGCCAGCATAAGAGCATTTATAAGGATAGATGTGTTTGTTTTGAAGTCAGTAGACATGATTTTATGATCCCATTTTCAAGTTTAATAAAAGTACTCGAAAACTGGAAATAACAGAAGACAAGAACTTTTGAATCATTTTACATGATATACGGATATGATTGAAGTAGCGGAAAGATGTGTTTAGAGCTTAATTTTTAAGGAGGAGATAATAGCTATACTGAGGAACTAAAAGAAGGTCTTAGTGAAAAGCAAAAGAAGAAAAAACAATTTCGTAATGAATACATGGGTTTGGAGTGTATCTAACAGTAATTTACAGACTGAAGTGTAGCAACGTTTGCTTGTATTCTCAGCACCAAACTACTAACTCATCATAAAAATAGGGTTTGACTTCTGGATATAATATACTTTCTTTATAAAATAATGTCCTGAATTTTAGATGCGAATTTTGCATTATAAATCTGCTACAGAACTTTCTGACAAAGATTATGATAAATCCTTCTTCAAATTTTGCTCTGATGTATCATAATAACAATGAGGAATGAAACCACACACATATAAAAGGAAAACAAAGTATTCATCTTATGTGGTACTCTTGCAAATCTCTCTTAACATCTAAAGATATAGGTTTCATATATTTAATCAAACAGGTTAGGTATACAATATTGCCTTTACTACTGCACTTTAGAATTGAAGATGTCATGTTTAATATATTTTTATCAAATGTCAAAATTTCAATAACTGGTAAAATAAAATTAAAAATAAAATGAAATAAAAATGTATGAAAAAACTATACTCTTATGTACTTAAAAGTTATGGAAATATTATACATTTTATATGTTTAGAAGCTTGAAATTCAAACAGTAATTGCTTATCCCAAAAGTAAAATAATATACATATACAAAAATATTTGAAATTTGTGTGCACCTATTTCGGATTTAGAGTCACATCAATAAACATCAAATTACTTTGATTATTTAAAACATGTAAGTAGACAATATTTCATGTCTTAATATTCTTTACTGCATAAAAGTTCTACTTTGTTGATTATTTATGAATATTAAATAGAATCATCCAATGTAAATTCTAAATTTTCAATATATTTACTAAAATGAGAGAAAATGCCCCCATAATAAGATATGTGGACTATGAAGCAAAACTCAGCCTTTGTAATTTTTTACAAGTAAGAGTTTAAAAGATTTATGGAACATTATTTGAAGTGATAAATTTCGTCTATAAAAGTAATACATTTTCTAAGCAATGTGAGCAATAAAAATCATGTAATTTTGGGGCCAGCCCAGTGGCATAGTAGTTCGGTTTGCACACACACTCCACTTTGTTCCGGGGTTCATGGGTTGAGATCCCGGGTGCAGACCCACACTCTGCTGGTCAAGTCATGCTGTGGCAGCATCCCACATACAGAATAGGGGAAGACTGGCACAGACGTTGGCTTGAGGACAATTTTCCTCAAGCAAAAGGAGGAAGATAACAACTGATGTTCACTCAGGGCCAACCTTCCTCACAAGAAAAAAAAAACTCACATAATTTTATTGTTAATTATTTTCTAAAACAACATATGTTGAAAATTCACTATTTTTAAATTTTTTTATGTGAAAGTTTTTCTTTTTTGTAAACTTAAGCAATCTACTATAGATTTTCAAATTTTAAAAGAGCAAAGTACAATTTAAGCATTATACAATAATGGGGAAATTGTATTCTTTCCTGTTGTTCAGAATGTTCTATAAAAGAAGTGATAAATTTTACTAGCAACGGATGAGAGATTTGGGTCTCCCATTAATTTCAAGCAACTTTTTAAAATTTTTCAGTTATTTGAAACAAAGAAACCAAAACAAAGTAAAGTAAAACAAAACAAAAATATATAATGACTAAATAAATTTACTCTGCTAAGATAAAACATCTTTAAATATTAAATATAGATGACAAAGTGTTAAAAATGTTTAAATAAATTTAAATATGAAGAGCTAAAACTTGTTAAACTTCTGTCACATTTCAAGGACCAATAAACTATGCTAAGATGAAATATCTCTGAGTCTTCACAGCCAAACGAATTTGTTGGTACCCAATTTACAATTGAAAACTCTGTCTCTGCTTTCTCTTTTCCTCTCTGTCTCTGTCTCTCTCTCTATATATATACAAATGTATAAATATATGTTGTTAAAAGATAAACTGAGGCATATTAAAATTTTTGAGTTTGTGCAAAAATTGATTCTAATCAGGCAGCATCCAATCTAGCAGGTAGAAAAGAGCTCAGAGGAGCTATACAAAATGAGGCTTTCATAGGCAGAAGGGAGCAGGCATAGGGAAGTTATACTAGATAAAAAAATGGAATAGTTATTGCAAGATTACTTTCTTTTACAGAATGGTAGGGGTCTATCAGGCAGATTACCTAACTACAGATGGTCCCCAATTTATGATGGTATGACTTAATGTTTCTTCAACTTTATGATGGTGTGAAAGTGATACACATTCACTAGAAACTGTGCTTTGAATTTTGATCTTTTCCTGGGCTTGCGATATGACATGTGATAGTCTTTTGTGATGCTGGGCAGGGGCAGCAAGCCGCAGCTCCCAGTCAGCCATGCGATCATGAGAGTAAACGACTGATACACTACCAACCATTATGTCCCTACACAATGATCCTGTTTGTCACTTTCAGTACAATATTCAATCAATTAGATGAGATATAGAATACTCTGATATAAATAGGCTTTGTGTTAGATGATTTTCCCCAACTGTAGGCTAACTTAGGCGTTCTGAGCACGTTTAAGGTAGACTAGGCTGAGTTACGATGTTAGGTAGGTTAGGCGTATTAAATGCATTTTTGACTTACAATATTTTCATCTTCTGATGGCTTTATTGAGCTGTAATCCTATTGTAAGCTAGGAAGATCTGTAGTGCTGATCAGGGGATTCCTGATTGACTCGATTAAGATTTCATTTCTGAGAGAGCTGAAACTATAATTAAGTCTTTGTTTGGTGACATGAGGTTTAGCACAAGCGACTCCATTTTGGGCCTATTGTCTTATTTCTAACAACGCATATACATACATATATATAAAAGAGCTATTTGATTTCAAAACCCAGGTTTTTTAACTAATGCAAGATATTTCCTCTCCTCACATTTTATCTATGTTGGTCTATTATTCCTGTGGCTTTCTATGCCATGTACTCACATGCCCATCTCATTTTGACAGAAAGCACAAATAGCCTCTTAGGAGATCTTCCTCCTTTCAATGTCATCTCCATTCACAGTAACCTCTTTACTACCGTAAGAGTGTTTTTTTAAATGCCAATGTGAACATATTCCCTACCCTTTTTAGATCCTCTCAGTGGCACTTCTTCCTGTCCTCACCTTTTATTATCCCAAACTTTCATCTTGGGACACAAGAATATTAAAATGTTTGAAACATTTGTATTCTCTTCCCTTCTGTCCTAACCTTTTCCTTTCATTGTCATCTTCACCACTCAATAAATACAGACAAATACGTGCACGTGCTCACCACATTCACCATGCTCTCTTGGGAACACAACTCTGCCTTTGCTGTTCTCACTATCTCAGACGGCTGGCTCATCTTCCAAATTACTTTTTGCAGTATAGTATCTTTTCTTATTTTTTAAAGCACAAATGGGCTTCTTTCCACTAAACATCTTGCTTGATTAAAGATGGTTCAATGCCTATCTTTTCTTTCAAAATTTTTCTTTATCTTCCATTTTCTGTTGTTTGAAATGACATGCCTAGGTGTAGGTTTTGACTTTTATCTTGCTGAGGTTCCTGAATCTGTGGTTTGCTGTGTGACATCAATTTGGGGGAAATTCTCAGTTATTATTGCTTCAAATATTTCTTCTATTCCTTTCTCTTTGTCTTCTTCTTGTATTCCCATTATCCATACGTCACACCTTTTGCAGTTGTCCCACAGTTCTTGGATATTCTGTTCTCTCTGCTTTTATCTGGTCTTTTTTCTTATTGCTTTTCAGTTTTGTAACTTTCTATTGACAATCCTCAAGCTCAGAGATTCTTTCCTCTTTAGTAATGAGCTCATCAATGGCATTTTTTATTTCTGATATAGTGTTTTCGAACTCTAGCATTTCATTTTGATCCTTTATTAAAATTTCTATCTCTCTGCTTACATTATCCATTTGCTCTTGTTTGTCATCTGCTTTTTCCACTAGAAAGCTTAGCATATTGATCATAGTTATTTTAAATTGCTGGTCTGATAATTCCAATATTCTTACTGTATCTGACTTTAGTTTTGCCCCTTGCTCTGTTTCTTCAAATTGTCTTTTATCTTTTAGCGTGCCTTGCAGTTTTTCTTAAAAGGCAGACATGATGTACTGGGTTAAAGGAACCCAGTACTGGCTCCCATGAGGGTTTTCTGCTCGTGGGTCTCTGCTCTGGTGAGTTGTGATTCTCTACATCTTCCTGTCTATCTTCCAATTTTGGGGGCAGCGTTTTGTCCTGTACCCCCAATTCTTTGGCAGATGCAGGAAGAGTTGTTGATTTTCCATTTGTTCAGCTTTTGTTTTGGGGGCAGAGTTATGACTTCAGAATTCTTTACATGCTAGGCTGGAAGCTGGAAGTAATAGCTTTTTCAGTGCCTATCTTTTCTATCTCAATAAATGAACACTTGTGTGATCTTGTTTCTTAGGAAGCTGCATGCTATTCCAATAATTGTCCATATCAAATTTCAATACAATTGTGTGTTTATTGTTTTTTCCTACTGATTAGTATGTATTTTGAGAGTGTTATTACATCTATTCATTGTTCCAGTACTAGGGATTAACTCAGTGTTTGATAGTGGTAAATGATTTTGGAATTGGATTAAAAATAAGTGATACTTATATTAAAAGTGATTATTTTTTATATACATTTACTAAGCTTAATTTGGGCTTAGATATTTGTTAATTTATTTCATCTTTTTATATGAATAGGCACTATTTACTCAAGACAGCTTAGTTTACATTACAGAATCAAGCAATCTCCAAATCGCAGTAACTTCAACTAACTAAGGTTCATTTCTTGTTCACATCTGTTGATGATTGTCTGAGAGCTCTCAATCATTTGGGTTTTATTGAGACTCACAGGGTAACAGGTCAAACATCTGGGACATCACTGATGAATGCAGCTTTTGCCCAGAATTGACTGACTTGAGAATGTTTCATATTTCTTTGGCTAAAGAAGTCACATGACCATACTTAGTTGTAAAAGGAGTAAGGACATGCCAATCTACCATGTGCTAGGAAGAAAAAATTCACCTTCACTTTTTCCAGTTTTTTAAAATTTATGTACTAGTATGTGTCTTCTAAACTGGCTCTACATAACAACTTGCCCCTAGGCTTTGCAGTTAAATGTGAACATTGGGACAAAGTTTTTTTAAAATATTTCCAAACATTTATTATTACCAACTAATTTACTTGTTTTGAATTTTATTTAAAAATTTTTCCTGCTTATTATCTGATAGTAGGGAGTATTGAAAAAATCTTAAATTACCATTGAATGTGTACTGTATTTTAACCTAAATTTAATGAAATAACATCTGTCCCCAAGAACTTGGTTACTGGTAATTTCAAAATAATTGATTAAGATGTAGGAGTACTACGTTATCATGGAAAAGAACATTGCAGAGAAATCAGCAAATGGAAATGAAACATTGAACCTAATAATGGAGAGCCCTTGGGCATGTTATTTCAACTTTCAGAATGTTATATTATAATTTTTTTAAGACATTTGGATTAAACGATATATTCCTTAGCTCTAAAATTCTGATTTGTAAGAATTGGTGATGAAGACATGTTACATAGCCACAACTTACTCCTACCTGCTGTGTTTATAAATTGGCCAGACGTTGAATTCTCAGTATTCCCAAGCCTGCTATCTTTTAACCTTTCTTTGACTAGTTAAGCAAATGAAGCTTAAAGGGATTAGCACAATAGTGTGTTTTCATGGTCTGCAGTTGCCATGAAATACAATATCTGGAAGTTTCAACACTTCAAATATTATCTTTTAAGAATATTTACTGATTATGGGAATGAGCATTGGATAGTCACTTTAGAAATCTAATTCAACAAATATCTCTTAAATAATTCCCACTAATTTTAGGTAGTTTTAAGGTTTTGTTTCACTAAGAATTAATTATACTAAATGTGTGAATTAGATATTCACGAGATGTGAATGTATATACATTTTTTTCAATAATTTTTCTTTTCAAACTTAAATAATAAATTAAAGGAAATGACATATTAAGTTTAGCATCAAGAATTAGGGGAAGTGATGAAAAAACTGTCTTTTTATTCCTTAAGTGATACAATCAGTTTAATGAAGCAAAAAGAAATTGAGAGTTATACTATTATTATCATTTATAAAAGAAACTTAAATGCATATACCAAAATGTAATTTTTAAATATTCCTCACAATTTTCACATTGGTGATGTATATTTTCAAGTATTTTTGTTTTAGAATCAATTCTCCAGTCAATGTTTCATCTTACCTTGCCTTACAATTATTATATAGCTTCACATTAAACAAGGATATATTTTCAAAAATTTAATATTCCATTTATTCATCAACCTTTATTAGCCTCGTATTTGGCAATTCTGTATTTTCCCTAGATAATTTCCTCCCCTTATATTTGTTACGTTAAGAAGTTAATGGGTTTTTCTTCCAGAGTTCCCATTCTATTAATTTATCATCCTTTACTTCCGTACCCTCCATATTTCATGATGTCAGAATATCATTATTTTAACCAAAATTTAAATAGAACTTGGGATTATGTGGTAAAATCTTTATGACTCAATATTTAGCACAGTGTTTTAACTATTTTGCCTGTTTTGCTTGTAGGTTTACACGTGATTGCTTTGTTTTTTACAGTCACAGACTAGTATTTAAAATAAGCTTTAAGTGATATTTCCATGAATATTTAGCTCTGGAAAATTTCTAGAGTAGAGTGCTGGAGTAAATGCTCTTTCTTTGTATTCCCAATGTAGCTCTTTAGTCATTTAGATTTTAAATTGTATATCATTTGACTTTCTCCCGTAGAAGAGGTCTTTTAGGTTTGTTATGATCGTTGAATCTCTTTGAGTGAAAAATAACCAAGTTAAATGGTGGAAAGTCAGGGAAGGTAAGAATTACAATAGAAATTCTGAAATTTCATTTTTCAGAATGTATGTTATGGATGAATCTGTAATTATTGAACAAATTTGAAAAAAGGGGCAATGGAAGAATTTTAAAAATGTAGACAATAAAATTCAGGAGAGAGAGGAGAAAATTATGGAAAAATAGGGGACTAATGTAACTGAATATTAAAATATGGTCTATGTTTATTAATTAAAATTATTTAGTAGTAACATATGTTTAAGGAAAAACAGGAAATATTGAAAAACAGCAGTACATACTCTCATGCCTAATGTTGTGTTAACTCCCTTCTTCTCTATGTTGCAGTTTACGGGGACTTTTAATTTTTTATATTATGTAGAACATCACACTGGTATACTATAGTGACCAGGTCATGCTAATTGACTTGATGGTCAGAAATCTACAAGTTATTCCAGGTATTTTGGAAGACACGTGCTGGCAAGAGGGCAAGATATAAACCATAAACAATATCAACATTTAGGCATCTCTTACATAAGCAAAGCTTTTAAGGATTTAATGAACCAGCCCATGTTGGGACCCCCCTACATGGTAAAGAATTAGCTGTTGCAAATTGTCCCCTAAAATTCACTGAGAGTGAATTTTGACTTGGAATCTTCATATGTTGCTTTGGGTAATACTGCTCCATCCCATTCAGGAGACTGCCAGTTTCTATTTGGACTCAGGGCAAGAGAAGCCTTTGGAGCAAGTCCAGTCTGTGATATATGCTCTAATCTGCCATAAAGTTTTGGCTATATGATCCAGCAGATCCATTGATAATAGACTTACTCATGGTTGATAAAAGATGCTGTGTGGAGTCTTTGGTGACCACCAAGAAGAGAACTACAAATTACTAGAGCTCTGGAGCAAGATGAGAACTACTTGCTACTTGGGAAACAGCTCCTCATGAGCAACTTGGCCCTAGTAGAGACTGAGCTCTAGGCAATGAGATAACAAACAAACAGGAGAGCTGTGTATTTTCAGAAGATAAGGTAGGTTAAGCAGAAATTCATCTTATAATGTTTGTGATACATTCGTGTTCAGGCCCAAGCAGGTCTGGAGAGAATAAGTAAGTGAACTAAGCATATGGTCTAACTCAGGCCTTTATCTCTGTTGTACTGATTCTTCAGTTTGCACCTATTGCCTGATGAATGATTCCCTAAGACCAGAAGGTGGAGTAAAAACAAAACAACAAAACCACATTCACCTCCGGATTTGCTTATTATATTATGTGAGCCAAAAATCGAAGGCCAGTGCAGTACAGTTCTAATCTGGGGGAGTCTGATAGTCATCAGAGAATATTCTTTTACTGGACAGAGCAATATTTGAGCAACAAATTTGTTTTTTTACTTTGGTCTCATGCCCTCAATGGCTAGAATACAAGGACCTGAGAAATAGGGAATGATGATAGGAGTGACCTCCTCACCTTCATTCTTCAATAACGCAGTTTCAAAATGTGAGCTTCCTGGCCCCACAAGTTCAGTTTTTGTTGGATCAGAGATCCTGGTTTTCAAGTATGAGGACACTTACAAAAGTGAGCACAGTACTGTGGCCACTGAACCCGAAGCCATGAGTATCACATGGTGACTTTGGGCAACTTGTGCCCATGGACCAACAGGTAAAGAAAGGATTTACTATACTGGTTGCAGGAATTAGCCTTTATTGTCATAAAGAGTCTTAGTATATACAATTATATATGCAATGCTCAGCTCCAGACGTTACAACATAGTGTCACCAAGGACTTCTTGGTTGTCTAAGGCTTGTACTCTAGTAGGTTCTTCAAAAGCACTGAAAAGAATTGTATTCCAGGTTTTGTTTTTGTTTTTTTTAGTACTCATTATTGTTTATGTACTTTTATTTGAAGGTAAATTGAACTGGATATAAAACTTTGGTTCACTTTTTTTATTTTCATGCATAACTTAAATACATTGCTACCTTGTGTCTGTCATGAAGTTTTGCTGTTCAAATTTTGATACCAAATATAATTTTTCTCCTAATTAATAACTTGGGTCTCTTGAATGTTCAAATAACTTTCCAGCTTTTAACTTATTATTCATTATTATTCTTTTTTATAATATACCTCAGCTTTTATTGTTCTGAGTAAATATTTACGGATATATAGTGTACTCTCTCAATATAGTTCCAGTTCAATGTTTCAATTTAATTGTAGTATTTTTATTACAGGAAAATTTTCTTAAAATTTATTTATTCATTCATTTATCTATTCATTAATTTATCTACTTGTTCATTTATTAATCTATTTATAATCTACCTATTTATTTTTATTGCTTAGGTTTATTTCTTTGGTACCTCCAATAATAGGTATGCTGGATCTTCTTTGACTGTTTTCTATATTTACCTTTTTTCCATAAATCCATTTCCTGTCTTTATTTCTGTTTCGTTAACGTCTTTTTCTCCTATATTTTCTCTAGTTCCTTTACTGTAATTTCTGTGGTATTTATTTACTCTAGTTAAGACTTCCTTTCTGAGGAGTTTTGTTGTTGGTTTTTTTGAACTCTGCCAATTATATATTCATATCCTCCATTCATCAGTTATAACATTTCTAGCTTTTATATTTATATTTATATTGCTGTTGTTTTTTTGACCTTTATAGTTTTCTTTCTTTTAGCTAATTTTATAATATTAGCATATAATCTCATTCTGTTTAACTTTTTTATTTTTCAGTACATATTTAGTTTTTTATAAATTTTATTAAATATTTTATATAGAGTTCAATCAAAAATTTTTATATTCCTTCTCTATAGAATAGTGTTTTCATATATAACCTTTTAGTGGAAGTTTCTTATATTGGAGTTGAGAGTAAGCCAGGGTAGTTTTTCCATCTTTACTTCTTGAGGGCACTCATTTAGTACAAAATATTAGGAATATTAAGCCTGTCTATATAACTATTTCCATAAAGCTGAGATCAAAATTCTTTATACTCCTTACTAGATGCTAAAACTCATTTTCCTTATTGCCAGTGTTCCCATCCTGCTTAATTTGAAAAGTACTTTGAGCCATTTTCTTCAAGTTGATGCTTTGCCCACATAGAACACAATTCTATACAAGAATGCTCAGAAGTGAGGGTGAAAGGTGCTACACAGCCCTGTGTGTTTATATCTATGCATTTTATGGTTACCTTAGTGAACATAAATTATGACATTTATATTGGATATTTCCTTGTATTACTCATCTGCCTGAATGATTGACAGAGCACACATTTATGTAGTTAAATATTAATTAAGAAACTTTTCTACTGAAATATTTTTAAAAATTTGTTATTTATTAATGTGTGGGTCTTACAGGAAACATCTGTTGTTAATTTGTCCTATCAACAATATACAGATACAGTAGAGATAATTTATTACCTGGTTTTATTTGAAGATGTTGCTCATAATTTTTAATTTTCCTATCTTATGCTTTATTAATTGCTTTGTCTTCAGAATGGAATCACTTTTAAACAATCATTATAATTTTGCCAGAAATTTAAATACATTAAAAATATTTTTAAACATGTACTTTTTTCAAAGAAGAGTAACTATATTGTTTGTAATGATTTTTTATTCTTATGTGTAGCTCTGGTCATAATTTTAGGAACTTGAAAGCAAGAGATCTTCAGTTTGACTTGTGAACTATTTTGTTTTGTCAAACTTTCACTGGGCATAATTGGAAGAAATTATGATTTCTGTATGATAAACTTAAAATTTCACCTAATACAAAGAAGGCCAAAGATGTAGCACAATTTCTAACATGGATATTATACTTTTGTCAATCCCTCCCTGGAATATGCAGTATTTTTTGTATTTAATCAATGTAATGTATATTAACAAGAAGATTTTTTGTTGTTTTATTCTAGAAGTGGTCAATCTAACAACGAAAATATTAAATACCAAATTCCTAACATTTACAAATAAATTAAGAATTACTGTGCTGATTAATCATATCTCACAGAAGTTAAACTTGTCTCTTGAAGAATGAAGTGTTTTTAGTAAATTGTTGCTGCCACTCTCCTGCTCGTCTGAGGTACACTCCCTTCGGTCACATTCTCCCTGAACCTAGACGTCTTGTCCCCATTTGCTTTGCAGCATAGCTGAGACAAGGTTTGAGTTCTTGAACAAACCTACCAGAATGAAAAAGGAGCACCAAAGTGAAAACGAAGAAAAGTAACATCCAATTCACGGTCTACAAGCTGTTTTCTGTTTTGCTTTTCATCAAACTGTGACAGCAATAATCCCCTTTGTGGAACTGTTGGCCCAAGAATCTAAGACCTGTCTCTAAGCCCTTGATCTCCTTTCTAGACCCCGTCTCCATATGAGGGTAAATCTCTTCTGGGTGATTGACAGCCATCTAGGAGATACCCAGCTCTAGGAGAAAACTCACCTATCTCCATGACAGACAGGCCTAAGTAAGAGAGCATATAATTTAATATGCTATCCAGTAAGCCCAGCAATCACACCATAGGTGATGCGATACTAAAAACCATCCCACAGGTTCTTCCATTGTAGGACTAAAGGTGCCTGATGATTTTAGTTCAGCATTCGTGGCTGAATTAAAATGTTTATTTCCTTTATTTTATATTTCCCAGGAGTCATTTAAAGCTTTTACCCACAAAAATCAACATAATGTGGTTTTCAAAAAGGTGGTTTTAGTGATTCTCTTGAAGATAAATCACACTGTGAATATTTTATTTATAGTGGTCAACATGAATCTGTTGTTATCCTGTGGAAAATTAGCTTAAATGTATTTTTGATGATAAAGGGCCTATGGCCCCAATTAGTCAGAAAATCATTTTAGTCTGTTTCCATAGTTATTAACACTTAATGGGAATCTACAATGTCCCAGGCTTTATGCTAGATACTTTACACACATTACTAAAAATATAATCCTTATTTTGTAAGGTGAGTATTATGCCCAATTACACATGAAGAAGGAGTTGGATACCAGAAAAGTGAAGGGAGCTGTCAAAGGTCACACATCTGGTAAAAAGTAGGGATGGCTATGTCTATGCAATTGAAATGTTTTTTCAATTTTTTTTCCTGACTAGGAACATTTTTTCCTGTCTAGAAATAATAACCCTATTAGAATCCAGTATGTGTTGATCAATAAAATATCCAAAATTTGTTTATATTTTTCTGCTTAAACTATCACTTTACTGATGCAAATTTGATACTCAATTTTAACTCTTTTTGAAATGTTTTATTATAAGAAAATTATTATTAAAATCTGATCATTTGTTTAAAGAAAACAAGATTCTGACAATGATAGTCAGTTTTCCTTTACGTTTATTTCTTAAACACGTCTTAGTTAAAAGCAAATCTGTTTCCTGGGGAAAAAATGAATTTAACAACATACGTACTGAAAACACTTGACACATAACTGATATTGTCTAAGAATTTTATAATTAAAACCTAAATGATTGTACCCATTTTGAAAAGAAGAAGAACATTGTATATTGAAATGATCCTTGAAACTATTTCTGGCTATCAATCAAGGATTATGGAACAATCGTTATATTTCTTTAGTGTAGTAAACTTAATACATAAATTCACGATTTGCTATTTAATCATTTTAAGGCAAGAAATATTTCAAGTCATCACTCACAACTTTTATTAATACATTAATGAGAGCTATGTAGAAATAGGCTTCATGAAGAATGTATAAAATAACTCAGTGGTGGCCTATATTCCATTCTTTTATTCATTTATTAAAACATTGATTGATGTTTTCTCCATTCATTCATTCCTTCCTCTAAGGGTCAGATGAGTTAACGACATGAATTCTTCAAAAGCATCTCTCCAGGTGTACTTTCATAGCCATATCAAGAAGCCAGCTGTTTGGAGATGTTGAATACCTACTGGTAAAATATGATCAGTTAGATGAGCTAGACCAGAGAGGTTCTATAATATAAAAATTTTTGATAGAAATGGTACAACGCAATCTGGCATTCACTCAAGCTGAATTTGTATTATATTTCACATTCATACACGCATATTTATTCAGCAATAGATTCCAGCACTGCATATACTTGAAATGATTAGGAGCATAGGTCTATCCTTAAAAACAATGCACTTGTCAGACCTAGCCATAGGAGTAGTTGTTGAACCTCTTGAATTTCACAATAGCAGAAGTTTCTTTGTCAAGTTGTGTGTTGCTCAATTTACAAATAGCATTATTTTGGAGTAGTGAGTGATTGATATCTTTGTGCTTCTTGACATTGTTGAAACACAGATCCAACATCATAAGTTTAAGAGTTACCTGTAATAAATGTTATGAGAAACAATAACTTATATTCATCATGATGTGCTAATTTACACTCAGTAATCAGTAGACAACTCTTTGTGGAACTTAAGTGAATAGCCACTTGACTCTGCAGAAATAGTTGCTGAACTGAAAATCTCAATGCAATGTAATACATTTTCCAAGTCATCAGAGAAGTGACTCAGAAATAGTTGGAAAACCATGACAGCGATTTAGTATTCTAAAGCACACTTCAAATCCTAGCTGTGAATTTACAGGAAAGAATAATAAATTGTATGTAACTTATTTAGTATAGAGAAGGACAAGCAGCATGGAAACAGAGGCCAATGAAGCTGAGTTTGGAAATTCTCTTTCATTTGTATCTGAATGTGGGAGGCAGTATGTTTGTGCTCATTTCCTGCTGATTCCATGATCAAAGCACTGTTAGTATATTATACTAAAATTTGCATTTATATATTAATTCCTACATAAAGGCACTAGAAAAAAATCAGCAGTAGCCACAATTCTAAAGTGAAGACATACCTAAACTACTTTATATAAATAATTATTTTCAGGCCATCAAAGATTGATGTTATGTTTACAAAGTTAGTATAAGAAAATGGATAGTTAGTAACAATGTAAAGTAATGACAAAAGCCCTGCTTTTGCAGTCAAACAAGCTTGGTTTTGAATTATGATTTCTCCATTCCTTATGTGCAAGTAACTCCAGGCAACTCATTTTCTTTTGTGGAAAAGAGAAAAACAAAATAATTATCTCACGAGATTATACTTAACATTAACTCTTATTCTATGTAAAGTACTTTGTAGGCGACCAGTAATATCGACACTTAAAAATATCTTTGCCAAACACCTCTTTATTAAATACACCTCCTTTCTTTTCTAACTGAATGAAGTCCTCCATAGTTATAGACTTTGGTGAGGATCAAGTCTGTGAATATCAGTTCCTACTTTACTATTTATTTTTTATGTTCAATTCCCATGATATCATAACAAATGTTAACCAAATTTCTTTCCAAAGAAAACATAGGCATTTGTGTTTTATACTGGCTCACGTTGTATTATGGAAAGAGGAATGACCTGTACCTGGAAGGCATGAGTTCAGACGTCATTGCTACAGCTTTTAGCTGTGTGATAATGGGCAAATCACATTACTCTTATTTTTAGCTTCTTCATATGAAATTCTAGGGAATAATATAAAACATACTTAAGTGAATACATTGAGTTAAATGGTATTTTGAACAAAATTCTTTTTGCATTTGATCTGGCTTTTTAGTCTTAAAATCAACAAGATCAATTGACTTCAGGTAATATGAACTGTTTTGGCTAGTTCTGGTCTTCATTCTAATGAATTCTCTAACAAATCTCATGTTAAAATGAGCTGTTCTTACGAAACGTCTACCTTTACATCCTTACCTACAAATTAACAGTGTTTCTAAAACCTATTTTGTCATTAGTCATTCTGAACTAATATACATATTTTTCTAAGTATAAATAATCTATTACACTAAAAATGATGGAGTAGTCTTTATTTTTATATTATACTGGTAGTTATATTAGTAGTTGCTTTTACTAGTAGGTTAGACTAGTGGTTATTCCTTTGTGTTTTTGAAAAATAATTCATTACACTCAGGACATATTTTAGTGCACAGTGTGTAAAATTTAGTTCCCTCGAGATTAATTATTAAGAAAAAAATTGTTGTGAACTACCACATCATACAAGAGAATATCATAGCATGTTTGTTTGTTTCTACCACACTTTTCTTTTTCTGAATGTTTCTGGTACTAACACATCGTCTACAAAACGCCATGCAGAAATAAATCTTGTGATTCCATAAGACAGGCAGTATCGCATTCACCAAATTATGGAGTCTGGTTCTGAAATTAACAATGCCTGATGCTTCCTTTTAGAAATGTATATACATTAATCCCCAAAATATAATATTTGTAAGTGAAACAGAGGTGGAGGATTATTTTTAGGTCTGATAGATTATCAATAGCCAGAACTTCTTTTTTGAATGCACTCTATTTTCACATAACAAACTTAAATTTCTCCCTGGATTTTTAATTAAAAGACACAAGTGAATGCTCTTCTCCTGCACTGTAACGAGAAGATGCTCAAAGGGCATCTAAGTAAGATTCCCTTCCCGGTGACCTTTAAAGCGTAGCTCTTTGGTTTCCGTATACTTTCACTATTTATTACAGTAAATTCTGCTGTTTACTTAAGTTATTTTGAGACCGTTTCTGTTCTGTATAACCCAGTTTAGTTCTGATAGTGTTATTTGCAAATCTAAAATAGAAAAATGTTTAAAATCAAAAGCTGGTTTATATCTCATTTGGCAGCACATTCTGGCAAAATCTATGTCAACCCAAGCTAACACAGGCTTCTTATACAGTTCATTACTCCCCCTTGGGATGAACATTCACATATTTTACTGAGAAATAATAATATCAAGCTACCCAGAATCTGATAGGGACATTACATAATATGCAAAATGTAAAATTCTGAAATACATTAATTTGCAGGAATTTTTTTATATTTTATATGCTTGATTCAATATTTTGAGGACTTATGGCAGTTCTTGACTTCTTGCACCCATTGCCAATGTAGTTTGGTTTGATGGACTGTTTCCATTGTACTATAATTAAAGTTTTGTAAAAAAAGCACACAAAAACAAATATTTGTAATGATATGTCTTTCTGTTTCATTTAATAAATAATCTGGGCTGCCATTTTAAGCCATGACAATTCCAATGAAACACTAATATTTGAAAGTCTACTGGAGATTCTGAAATATTTTATACAGTTACATATACAGAAAAAAGCCATTATTTTCTAAGTGCCTAGTTATAAATTGTGCATTTACCAAGGCAATCGGGAAACAATTCATGCATATTATATGTATATTGCTAAATTGTGTACAATGAAATTCTAAAAACTATTGGCCAAAAAACATGAATTATGCAATACATTTTGGTATCACTAATAAACATATAATAAAACAGAACTGACTTACCCTTCTGATATAAGAAGGAGATTTATGAGATGTCATCTAGGTAGTATATTTGTGACACTCTAAATTCATGAACTCCTTCTGCATCCCATCCACACTGATATCAGAAGGATGTGACAGTACAACACATGGGATATAAAATTCTTCATAAAACATTACAACTCCATGAAGAAGCTTTCAGGATGTTGCCTGACTCTGTTTAGAGTAATTAGAATATTTAGGTTTTATTTGAAGTCAAAAATGCTCTTAATGCGTAATACTCAAATGTTTCTTTTTCTTCTATAAACTGTACATTACCTGTATCTTAACTTCCAAGTTTTCAGACAAGGCTTTATAAATAAAGCATAAAGAAATTTCACTTATGGAAGTTGTGAATTGTGGGTGAATCATATGAATATCAAAACTTAGTAAAGATTGAAGGATATGGGTAATTTTTGTCTAGATATAGTAGTTAAGATGTTTTTTAGAAAGTTAAGGCTAGGCAAGTTACCTATATGTAATTTAATTTTAAAGCAAGTATGTGAATACACATTATTGACATTGCTTTGACAACACAAAAACAAAACAAAACGTAACTTGGCATTGAAAAAGTATGATTCCATGAAATAACCATTTTCCAAAAGTGTTCATGCAAATGGGTATACATGTAATAAATTTGCTCCACAAATAGAATTTTACATTGTTTATTTTAAAAATAAATTTTCAGATAATAACCCCAATGAATAAGCAGTTGAAACTGACACAACAGAAAGTTTTAAAGCAAAGGATGGCTACAGTGTTTTGCTTCCCAAAGTGAAACTGAACAACTACCACCACCGCACTTGCATCCTCAGGCTCCTTCTTCATTCCTGTTTCTCTAGTAATGGTTGGCTGATGCATTACTACCCACTGGGGCAATGCCAGTAATGCTGTCGCTGCAATCTCTGGCGCAATGACATCAAAAGACTTCTTCGCGCTATTATGCCAGGTATAAAAGCGAGACAAGTTCAATCTGGACACCTGAAGAGCCCTTCTCCAAGGTCTTGTCAGCTGTAATCTTTCTGAAAGCTCCTGTTCATCAGGTCTAGTCTAGAGCAAATAGGAAATCCCAATAGGTAGTCTGTTCAGGAGAATAGAAAAATCAGTGGAATTAGATGGTTTCATGGCAATGCAATCAAGGAATGAGGCAATTTTTCCATTTTTATCTATTTTTTAAACATTTTATTTGAAGTGTATAGGCATAGCCTCTGAAAATTATTTGAAAAGTCAATGCTTATATGCTCTGCCAGTTAATTTTTCTTACTGTGCTTTTAAATTATTTCTTTGAATAGCACAGGCCTTCTGAAGACAAGGGAAATAAATTTCAACCAAAAAAATCAATTCCGTAAGGCATAGTTTAGTCCAAATAAATACAGAGTCCATTTGGACTGTACATATTTCTTATAATAATAAAAAAATCCCTCTAATTTTGTTGCTATATTATAAAATCTATTGCCTGGTATTGACATATACTAATACTTGCCTACATTGATACACATGACAAAGCTTGACTCTAAAATCTATTGACAAGCTGTTTTATCTGAATCCACTTAGTTTAGTTCTATAGAGACATACTTTGTGAGAAAAAATCTATTTGAAAGCACATGTTAATAGTTATTTATATTTAAATAAATTTTATCTTTCATATTTTAGTGGTCCAAAACAATATTGTTAGTAGTATAATTATTACTATTAGTATAATAAGAGTAATTATATTATCTTGGACCACAATTATGTGAGATAGATCTATTTAAATATAAATAAAATACTTATTAACTTGCTATTTGATGATTATATTTTGGAAACAATTTTTGATTTTCAGACAAGAGGTATTCTCTAAGTACTAGGAAAATATATTATAAATATAAACATAATATATTATAAATTATATAAGTATATATAAGTATTATATAAGTACTAGTGAAATATATTATAAATACAATATATTATAAGTAGTAAATATTCTCTAAGTATTAGGAAAAATGCTACCAAACTTCATATCTTCTAAGTATTTATTGTTTAAAGCTGGTAATAACCAGTGAGTATAATGACCATTACCTTTAACATCTTCACTGTTTACACTTGGAGAAGTAATCTGTTTTCCAGCAGGCATATAAGGAGGGGTCACATGAAATTCTAGACACTCCAGGAGAAACTCATGATGACTTGCCATAAAAATCACCATCATTGGAATGACCCATGTTATGGATGAAATTGTACTAGCAGCACACTCTGTTCATTTTATGGATTTTTTTCAGTTATAAATATTATGAATCATTAAAAATATGTATCTGGATATTTGAAGTATTATGACCCAAATTCATATGCATATGTTATGAAATAAATTCAAATTCATATAGCATTAAAAAATTCTTTTTTCTCATATGTAGCTTTCAAATCCTTGAATTCCTCTTTATTTTTAGCTCTTTTCGCCTTAATAAATTTTTAAATACATATTTATGTGTATGAATACACAAGTATTCTATTTGACCATGTTATAGACCCAATTTGCATGTAGAATGTGTTTGGTTTATTAGTGATTTGCTTAAAAACAAGTGTTATCGTTAGTGTAATAAAGTTATGTGACATTGGTGATTGTCTTAATTGACCTTTTTTAGAGATTGGACTAGCTTCTTGGGGAAAAAAATCTTCAAATACAATTGGTAGCTTGTTAGCTAGTAAAATATGTAGATTCACAAATATGATTGTATAATTTTTCCGAAGATACCAGAATAGTCCTTTATTACATATGAGAATAGAGTTACTAAGTCTTACCTTTGATTAAAAAATAAATATAAATGATTTGATGTCATTTTGTACTTTTTCATTGATGACTATGATAGGCTTCAATTTTAAATTAATTCACAGGATATTGTTGAACTATTACTTTATGCTCACTTAAGTTCTATGAAAATTTAAGAAAAACTAAAGCTCATAAAATTTTTAGGTTTTTTTCTTCTCGAGTCATAAAATAATCTGATA
The DNA here is from genome assembly GCF_041296265.1 of Equus caballus. Classification (NCBI taxonomy): domain Eukaryota; kingdom Metazoa; phylum Chordata; class Mammalia; order Perissodactyla; family Equidae; genus Equus; species Equus caballus. The sequence continues at coordinate 102,390,450 of NC_091685.1, read as the reverse complement.
GTACCCACACTTATTATTGGTATCAATAAGAAATAGGAGAAAGATGGTTTTTAAGTAATATAAACCAAACTAAGGTTTCTTTTATTAAAATTTGAAGACAGCAACAAATCCAAAATTATCTCTTTTATGCCTATATTAACAAGGATTATATAGCACTACATTTAACCTGAAATATGTCAATATTTAAAAAAATTAATATTTAGGTAAATTCTTTAAGTTTCATATTCAAGGCTTTGAATTATATGATTGTGTGCATGCAGAATACAAACATGATCTCATCACACACTCAGAATATTTTGTTTGGATATAAGAATTATAATTTTAATGATTGATCAGATAATGAAGAAAGTATTTATGTGATATTTACATAAACATATGAAACATAAACTTTACTCAATATGACTATATCGCTCACAAAATAGAATTAAAATATGGTCTACAGACCTATTTTGTTTGGTTCTTCTGTGCTTTTATTTGTTTGTTTTTCAGGAAGATTAGCCCTGCTCTAACATCTGCTGCCAATCCTCCTCTTTTCACTGAGGAAGACTGGCCCTGAGCTAACATCCATGCCCATCTTCCTCTACTTTCTATGTGGGATGCCTACCACAGCATGGCTTGCCAAGCAGTGCCATGTCCGCACCTGGGATTGGAACCGGTGAACCCCGGGCTGCCAAATTGGAATGTCCCCACCCAGCTGCTGTGCCACCAGGCTGGCCCCCTTCTGCGCTTTTATTGGTACTTGCTCAGACAAAATATTTGTCATAGTTTGATCTATATAGCAGACAAGACATCTGGAATAACCATACTGGAAGAAACAATTTCCTAGATTCAACACAAAAAAATCTAACTATGAAAAAGAAGTACGGACAATTGGGATTTCATAAAAATGTTTTAAAAATCTGTTTGGGAGGGAGTGACAGAGAGAGAGAGAGAGAATACACCATCATAAACACCTTAAAGAATTCCAAGAGCTAACATACCTTCAAATATGACTTAATACAACAGTGAAATAAGAAAATAAAAATACCACAAACATCAGCAATAACAAAATATGTTGGCAATAGAGAGACTAGAAACATGCACTCCCATATGTTGCCTTGATTGACAGCATAGGTGCCATTGCAGTGTGTGGGGAAAGGAATTTTTTTTTTTTTTTGTAGGGAAGATTGGCCCTGAGCTAACATCTGTTGCAATCTTCCTCTTTTTGCTTGAGGAAAATAAACTTTGATCCATTTCTTTAACCACACATAATAAAGAATTTATATATGTTAAACTTGTCCACAAAAGGGTTCATTTAACATTTAAAAAGAATTCCTACAAATCAGTAAGTAAAAAGTAGATAATCCAATCATTTAAAAAATAGGTAAAAGCCTTGAACAATCACTTCAGAATAGAGGATATCTAAATGGTTAATAATCACTGAAATGTTGCTCAACTATTTAGTCATGGGGAAATTCAAATATAAAATCACATTGAGATAACACTACAGATCCAACAAAATCCCTTAAAAATAAATAAATAAATTGTGGGTATTAGTAAATTAGTGGCACACCTGGAACTCTCACACATAGCTAGGGGATTAGAAATTCCTACAACCATTTTGAAAATCAATTTGGCAGAATCTACTAAAATTGGAATTCATATACTCTATGGTTCAGTAAATCATACTATTTACTATATGCTCAGGAGAAATGAGTGTCTGTATGTAACACACGAGTCAAGGATATTAAAAATAACTTGATTTGTAATAAAAAACTGGAAGCATCCCTGTTACTCATCAATGACAGGAAGAATAAATAATCTGAGGTAAATTTATAAAATATAATACCGTACTCGAGCAAAAATAATGAATTATTAACATATACTGTAACATGGATGATTTAATAGTAGACAAAACATTAAGCAAAAGAAGTCAGGCATCACAGAATCCATTCTACATTTTTCCATTTAAATGGAGTTCAAAAACAGACAAACTTAGTACTTACTGATGGAAGTCAGAAAACTGATAAAACTGAGGGTATATTCACTGAGAGAAGCAAGATGGAGGCTTCTGAGATGCTTGTGATGTTTTATATCTAGATCTGGGTGACAGTTATATTGGTGCACACATCTGTAGAGACATCATGAATTATATATCTAATAATTGTGCATGTTACTCTACATAGCTTATTCTTCAATAAAAACTTACTTTAAAAGAGGGAAAAAAACAACCATGTTAGAGAATCAGCAAGAGATCAACCACCAACAAAATTATGCAAGGAGACTATAAAAGTTGGAATTGACACACACAGATTATAAAATACATATGTTTCATGTATGTAAAGAAAAATACGAATGAATGATGAAGGAACAGATTATACAGTGAGACCCACTGAGTGTACATCCAAGCATATACCCTAGGGAATTATTTCATATTTGTTTAAGGAAACACAAATATGAATGTAAATAGCAGAAATATTGTAATAATAACTAAATAGATAAACAAATTAAACTTGGAACAATCTAAATGTCTATAGATAAACATATTTGTTTTGTTTATCCAATGTATAGTATGAAGAGTGAATATGACTAAAATACAAATATAGATATTAATGAGAATAAATCTGATTAACATAATAGTGAAAGAAAGTTCCAGAAGAGCACATATTTTATAGCTCAATTGACAGGAAGTTAAAAATCCGGAACAAAAAAGGATATTGTTTAGGATACCTACAGACCCGTAAAACTATAAAATAAGCAAATAAAAACACCAAATTCTGGATTATGAGAATCTGGGAGGGGCACAAACTTCAAAGTTGTGATAGCAGAATGATTTCCCTTAAACTTTGTTGTAAGTACTCTAGCCTTCAATTTGTTATTATTCCTTATGCTTTTCACCTAGCTTATAAATATTTCTTTATATTTATTCAAAATTTATTTAAACTTGTATTTAAATCAAGGGAATGATAATCTTACAATTTAGGGCAATATTTACTTAGGATAAGGAACTGGGAAAAGAAGGCAAAATAAATGGAGAATAGCACACCAGAGGCTTCAACTGTTTTGATAATGCTCTATTTCTTAATTGAGTGAAGATACAAAGGTGTTTAAAAATTATCGTATGTTTCATACGTATTTGAATGTTCATTTAATATAATTATTGTATGTATGGTATATTGTACTTAATTTATATATATGATAAATACTTTTGGGTACACAATTTGGACCATCTTAAAATTAAGTTGTCAGCATATAAAATTTAAAAAAATTAGTAAAAATCCATATTTTGTGTTTCTATGGAAGTGTAAGAGATCTATGCAAAGCATGTACAAATAATGGCTATTGCAGGCTGAAAAGAGTCAAGGGCGCCTACTGTAAGTTCATGTATTTTCCTTTTTTCCATAGTACCCATCAGATCAATTCACTTATAAGTTTTATTGCTTCCATCCTATTTGTAATGGCGATTAACATATTTTAAAATTTCTCAATCTTCTGAACAAGCAAATATATATTATAACATCAGAATAAGTAAACAAATGCAACTTCATCTTTGGGATTAAATTTTAAATGAACATCTAAGACAAAATTTTTAAAAATTGGAAAATATACATTCTATTCAGTAATACTCCTGTTATCAGATATATTTCCTGTAAATAAGAAAACAAAGCAACTTTTCTGATAGGTACCACCCCAAGGATGGAAAGCACGAAGAATTCCCAGCATAAAAGCCACTAGTATTTGTAACAGCCCAAGAATTTTTTTTGAAACAGGCTATAATTTCACTAAATATATGATATTAGCATCCTCTCTACAAATTTTATAATATGACATGTGGGCTTCTATTGTTGGTATAAACTACCATAAGAGTGATTATATACATTGAAGTAAATCACCTCCTTAATGTTGAGGAAATGAAAATTTAGTCAACTGATAAGGCAAACATTCCAAGAAAGTCGAAGTGATACCATGTCTAGTTCCTATCAAATGATTAATAGTTGTTAGTGGTAGTTGAATTGTTGAAAAATCATACTGAAAGGATGAAGTGTGTATTCAGAAATAGAACAGCAAAATAAGGAAGTATATAATTAATGGATTCCTAAACATATATATGCTTGACTCTAAATCAAAAAGTACAAAGTGCTGTGTATGCAGTGTTCATGATTTCTTAAATTATCCATCACTTCCCAGTGTATTCTGTTAGAATGGTGCAACACTTGGTTCCCCTGCGAGACGGACGTCTCGGTGCTGGCAAGTTGGGCAGTCAGATCAACAGCAGATAAAATAGACTTGGTTAGTAGGATACTTTGCTGTCGTATCCATCTTTAGCCTCCATCTCTGTTACTGAGGCTACAACATTTATGTGCCTTCTGGCCAGTTCTGGGATGACCAATGACAAAGGCTGGCTTTGTAAACTGAATCATTTTGTCTTATTGTTCACACTTTTTCCACGGTAGATGCTTCCTGATGGGTATTAATATACAACACAAAAATCCTCACACTTTATGCCCATACTCCATCCACATGCCTCTAACTCAGACCTCCTTTTCTCTCATCTTCCAGTCTTTCTCTTTTCCAAGTACCTGGGCAATGTGTCAGGCCATTTGCCATCTAGAAAGCAGTCTGCTAAGCACTTTAAATATATTAACTATTTTAAGCCTCACGAAAACACTGTAATTTAGTTATTAGTATTACCTATATTATCTTCCCTCTTTTAGTGATGAAGAAAGTGTTGTCCAAGGTCCTACAGTGAGTAAGTGGCAGCGCCAGGATTTGAACCTAGGCAGGATGGCTCTTGTGTTCCTTATGCTTATGAACTTTCCATAGATTAGCTCTAGCCCAGACAAGAAATCTGGACAGATGTATGTTGTACACTTGCCAGGTAACCCATTCCGCCCACGTGGAAGAAGAATTCAGGCGTGCTTGGGGAAAACAAACAAGTGTGGGGAAAAGTCCCCCAGTCAAAATTAGATCTACTGTTTCCAGATGAGTTTAACTATTTTATGATTAGCTAATTGACTACTTTTATTAGATGTTACCAAAAGTTATCATTAGACATATTTGATAGTCAGCCTATACGACTTCAAAAATAATATAGATAAAAGCAATTTTTACCCTTGCTGTCATGATCCAGAATTCACAGTGGCAAATTAAATGAGATCTTAAATTCCTCTAGTCCGGTTCTGTCACAAGACTGTTATGGAATTACATTTTGAAGTAAAAAAGAATTTCACATATAATTATTACTCTTTGTATTCATGACCAACTTGGCCCACCATGATTAATTTGCAATTAAATGGTACAGAATTTAAATGGATATACAGTGTTCTAATTGCCAACTGTATTTGCCTATAAATAAAAGCAAGGGTTTCTCCAGAGTGTTTCTTTCTTTTTATTCTTCAGCAAATCTATGCGTTAAAAATTGAGATCTTAACATTTCTTCATCTTTGTGTAATATTGAAGTGAACTAGAAGGGATGGTCTTTTTCCAAACATCTTCTACTATAAGGAAGATAGAACTTCAGTATCTGAATCCATATTCATAGAAACTACTCACAACTTGGGTATTATATGACTACAATCTAAGGAAATGGGAACATTTGATCACATTACACCTTTCTTTGGCTTTTCTTTTCGTATTTTACTAATGAGTAAAGAAAAAATATATGGAGAAATAAAGCAAAGATAAAACAAAAAAGAAGTCAAAATATCTTTTCTCTTTTCCGAAATATGTACCAGTTGAGGGCAATATCTATTACCTATCTTTAGGAATTATGCTTCAGTTTTAGCGTTTCTGAACAAATTTTGTGGTAATAACGAAATTTTCCACAAAGCAAAAAACTTAGAGTTAACAAAAATCTTAGAATTAACACAAATTCTGATCCAACTTAGGTTCTCTGTGGATTATACTTTCACTGAGTGGCATTTTAATCAAATTTAACAAACGGAGGCATGCCTGGTACTAGTGAGGACTGGAGTCTGAAAATAATACAGCATGATTTTCATTCGGCAAGGATGATAATACAAAGTACAAAGTGATAGTCTCAGAATGGGGTTTTAATGTGCCATTGAAACTTAAAAAAGGGGTATAGTTCATTGAATGGTAAAGACTGTAGTAAGTTTCAGGGCGGATGTAATATTATATTTAACTTGTACTTTGTAAAAGCTTTGAAATGCTGAGGGCTTCAAGTTAAGAGAATAGGTCAAGAAGAATTATAGATATTTGTAACCTGGAAAAATACTTAAAAAACAGAAATGAAGTTAGCTTGATTAAAGGAAATTGCACAAAAAGAGACATGTCTTCATTTTGTATCTGCAGTTTCTCATGACCATTTTGTTCCTAAAATATTTACTTTTGTCAAAGTCACCTGCTAATATTGTCCTATCCAATGATCAATTCTAAGCCCACATATTTGACAACTATTAGTGACTTTTGACTCAATAATTCTCTTCCTAAGTGTCATATTCACTTGGCTTCTGAGGTATCATAATTCTTCCCACCTACTTACCCAATTGACAGTTCTGTCCCCGGCTCCTGTTATGAATTACTCTTATTCCTGACCTATAAACGTGTCCATGACTGATGTTTGTCCATGGGCCTTCTCCTTCTCTAACTAGCCTTCTTTCTAAGTGATATCTTCTGGTGCCATGGTTTTAAATACTACCTATACACTGATAACTCCAAAACTTGCATCTCCAATTCCATCATCTTGCTTAAATTACTCACTTGAATAATCTCTTAAATGCTATACAGGGCAAAATTAACATGCCCCAATCCAAACTTGAAATCCATTTTCCCAACCATGTTCTTCTCCTAGGTTTTCCCATAACATTTAATAACAAATCTATATATTCATTTGCTCAGATTTTTAAAAAAGTAATTCTTGACTCATTTTTTTCCACATCAAAAATCAAATTGCTTAGAAAATTCTTTCAGCTTTATTTCAGAAATATATCTGAAATCCAACGTATTTAAGTCATCCCATCACCACTTCTGTAGTGTAAGTTACCACCCTTTTTTAGCTGGCCTGTTACCATAACCCCATTACACTTTACTCTCTACATAGCAACAAATATATGCTTTTGGAATTAAAGTCTAGACTTTAATTCCTTTCTGGAAGAGTAAGAGATTGACCATCCTGCAGATAACAGTTAGAATTACTAGACAAATACAAATAAAAAGTAAAATAAACAAACAAACTGAAACTACCAGAGGGCTCTGAGAGTGAATAATATAGGCAGATTTTAGAGAGGAGATGATGAATGGAGAAAGCGAGCAGCATAGTGTGAATTTCCGGTTTCGATGGCTATGCAGAGCCCACGGACTTCCTGGATTCATGTTTAAAGTATCAGAGGAAGGAGTTAAGGCAATCAGGGCTCTGAGACAGACTTATGGGAGGAGTTTGTGGAAAGGAGAGAGCTGGAGAAATGTGTAAACTCTACCCAGGAGGCTGCCCCGTGGCCCAGTGATTAAGTTCGCCCACTCTGCTTCCGCGGCCCAGGGTTTTGCCAGTTCAGATCCTGGGCGCGGACATGGCACCGCTCATCAGATCATGTTGAGGCAGCGTCCCACATAGCACAACCAGAGGCACTCACAACTAGAATATACAACTATGTACCAGGGAGCTTTGGGGAGAAGGAAAAAAAACAACTTGGCAACAGTTGTTAGCACAGGTGCCAAACTTTAAAAAAAATAAACTCTACCCAGGTCTAAGGATGACATCTGAACCATGCATTTGAAGGGCAAACTGAGATCAATCTGAATTGAGATTTGAGCTGCCACTCATGGTAGGCAAAAGAGAGTTTGCAACTTGAGGCTAATGAAGTTAATTGCCTGGTAAAACAACTATATCAACAGCCTCTAAAGGAATATATTAGAATGAACAACCTACATGACAATATGTTTGTAATGTTTGGGGTACAGTTCTAAATTATTCAACATACAAAGATGCATGAAAATGTCCTCGAAGGAAAAGATGATCAATATATTTTGCCCTATGATAGCCCAGATAATTGTAATTATAAAATAAGGACTTAAAACCATCATCACAAAGGTAAAGAAATTTACTCCTGACATAAAGCAAAAAAGTAAGAAACCTCAGATAAATAGAAAATATTTAAAAATCAAATGGAAATGGTAAAACTGCAAAATCAATATCTAAAAATAAAAGTGAAAAATCCCTGGATGGATTAAGTGGCAGAAAGTAGCTGAAAGAGAAAAGAGTCAGTGAAACTGAAAATAGATGAACGAAAATTATCCAGTAAGAAAGAGACACATAATGAACAGCGTTTTATGGATCTGTTCTAAGGACAAGGTAGAAGGGCTAACATGTGGATAACTGAAATCCCAAAAGGAAAAAAGAAAGAAAACAAGGTAGAAAAATATTTGAAAAAAATGATAGTTGAAAATTACCTTCGAATGCTGAAAGACGTAAATTTATAAATTCAAGAATCTCAGCAAAATTCAAATGGTTGAATTTGAAGAAAACCACTCTTGGCCACAACTCAGTCAAACTACTAAGAACCAAAGATCAAGAGAAAATTTTGTAAGCATATTGAACTCCCTGATAACATGCAGCACAGAGGCATCACAATTAATGGTTAAGCAGCCTGACATTGAAGTCAGACTACATATGTTCCACTATTGTCTTTACCATTTGTGGAATCTGGTCAAAAACTATATGTGTGATTTTTCAGGCAAGACCATAGACTTTACCTGCCAGTCCTCATGGGAAAAGCTGTCCTCTCCACACTAGACGTGATGTACAGCCAGTGAGCTGCAGTCTCTGAAGGGAGTTGCAGTCAGACACCTTGGCTGAGGCCTCCCCATGGACCAAGGGAAAGAGGGGGAGACTTTGAAGTTATTTTTCCACTCTGACTCAGTACCCAGTACTTTTCCACCCCTAGCCCTCTCTCTTTTTTCTTCCCCTGGATCCTGGGACCATAAAACTGCAGAAGCCTTTTGCTCAGGGCTCCCTTGGTAGGAAAATGGCTCTCAGGTCTTTGCTGATGCATCTGACTCTCGAACTGTTCCCTCTGGGAAGATGGAGCAGAGGAGTCAACGTTTCTCTCATTTAGTCTCTAGCTTACATTATCAAAGTAAGTAATGAAAGCGTTGAATCTTACTTCCATCTTGACTTGTTATTTTAATAGGCTGCTCTAACACCTGGCAGCTTAAGACTCTCTCTATCTCAAAGGAGCTCCTGACAAATTGGCTCAGCGAGCAGCACAGTTGATGAAGCACAATGCCATTGTGAAGAGCAAAAAGCTTGAAAAGCCTAAGGGGCACCATTTCGAGTCTGGTGGACATTCTACATGAGTGCTAGCAGATCATTTGCAAGAGTTGGAAGGTCCCATGGGCACTTCACCAATGAGTCCGGGAAAGCGCTAAAGTAGCCCGTGGGGCACTTCGCCCGCAATGCCAACTGGTCACAGGGAATGCTAGCAGAAGCAGTGTAGTTTTCTTGAAGCATGCTGGTACACTGTTGATATAAGATTTTTCTTCTCCAAGGAGGATCTTTGGTCCTTCTCTTTTGCCCCTAACTCCTGGCTAAACTCGGTCAGATTAGCAATCCAACAGAGGGATTTGAAAAATGCGGGGGAAGCAGTTCCCTAGCCACTGTTTGTAGCCTTTCAATGATAGGACCAGAGATGGTTGGGGATTCCTGGGAGCGGAGTAACTCCAATTAGGTCCCTTATGCTGATAAAAACCCAGCAGTTCAGCAAGTTGTTGAAATTTCAGGGAAAAAAAAAGAGTATGGGGCCCTTCATGATTGATTTGCCCAGTGGCATCAAAGAGACCTTAGAGATTTAGTTAGATCCCTTTAGGAGGTATCCTGCTCGAGCTAATAAAGGAGAGTGGCCCGGTGTGGGACCCCTCACTACAAACTCCCTCTTCACAAGGCCCAGGGACCAGCTGCTGCCAAGAAAGAGGCAGAAGCAGCAGCAGCAGCCACAGCCCCAGCCTGCCGTGCTCAGCCCCTTCGAGTCCTGGCTGGGGAACAGCTGTCTACACCTGCTGGCTGCTCCAACCAGCTCTCTCTCTCTCCTTGTGGTTGTGGGACTGGGTTGGAGGGCTCTGCCAGTCTTTTTTCAGACCCCTAACTTTCAGAAATAAACTAGACTAGAGGTTAAGCCCATGTGCCTCCATCCCCAGGAAGGACCAGAGGCCCTTTGCCAAGGGTAGAGCTAAATGGGGATATATAAGAAAATTGCACTTAGTGAGCCTCTTGGAGAATCATGTAAAGGTGACAGTGATCCTGGCAAACTTTAGCATCAAGGTAAGAGAAAAACACAATGCTTTCTGGTTTGGGTGCTGAAACCACCACCACTGGGACACTTGACCAGGGCTGACTATCGGTGGGTCCCTTTGGGTCCCTGCCAACCTCTACTGTTATGGCTTCCACTGCTGAATGTATCATTGCTGTTAGTGTATGGTCCATGTGCACAACTGCTAGCCTTCACTCTTACATTTTTCCCTTGGTAACTGTAAAGAAATAGACAACTTGTATTTAGGATCATTAATGCCTCAACCTCTAAAAACAATGAGAATTAAATTCTAAATTTGCAATCAAGGAGACGTCAGGATTAACATTTCTTCAAGATAACTATCCATGATATACACACACGGTGTTTGATTCTTCATTAACTCAAAATATACTTATTGAGCACCTCTAACGTTCCAAGAATGGTAATGCAGACTCAATCTCTCCTGTCATTCAGGTTAATTTCTAAAATAAACATTAAGAAAAGTAGTTCCAAATAAATAATTAATTAAAATCTGAAAGATGTCATGAGGGTACATCAGAGATAACAAGATACAACATATCTGAGAGCCTGATCTAGTTGGTTACTATTTAGTCAATTTATTTATAAAATCAAGTGAAGACAATTAAATATCACTCACTTTGATAGATATTATGGATCAAATAGTGAACAGATCCAAGATGTAGCTGCCCATTGAGCTTAGCATATTGCATTAATCACTTGGACAAATAAATAAAATGTAATAAATGCTAAGGACTTCACATGATGTTGTGAGCATAAAATAAAAGAAGTATGAAGAAATAGGAAGAACAGAGAATACGTCAGAGAGGAAAGTATGAGAAAGCAGGGATTCAAAAGAAATATAAGCATCTTCTGAGTAAACAGAGTGGAGATAAAGTCCACGGGGAATGAAAAGTCTGAGGAGATGAGTGAGGCGGCAGGAAGTAATATGAGTCATTTGAAGAAGCGGAGAAGCCAGGGAGAATAAAGAGAGGCATGGGCAGAGTAAAAGGCCTGCAGAATTAGGTAGGGCCCAATTGCACAGGTCCTTTCAGTTCATGTTGTGGATTTTAGTCTTCATTTCTAGAGCAACGTGAAGCTGTTAGCATATCTGACACCTGAACTGAAGAGTTTAGTCTTCTGTTTTGAAAATTCCACACAGGTTGCCCGTAGAAAACAGACTGGAGAAGGCCCAGAGTGGATGTGGGAGGACTAATTCTAAATTCAAGTCTGAGCCTCAGAGAAAAGGTCTACAGCTAACCTGGAGACGTAAACATGCAAGTCTTCTGTGGTATAGATGGTAATTAAAGCCAGGTGCACAGATAAAATTGTCTTTGGAGAAAGTGTAGGATCTGAGTAAAATAAAAGTGAGTCTAAAACTGAGCCTTGAAAGACAAATGCTGTATGTGAATGCATGTCAACAGTGTGCATGTATGTGTGGGGTTGTGTATTCAAAAAGCATCCCAGAGAAGAAACTCAAAAAAGATTGAAAATTAAACTTTGGATTTATGGCCAAATCACCTCTGTACTATGAGCTCAAAGGTTTTTTTCTACCTACAATTAATGTGGGGCTGCTGAACCAAAACAGGAACAAGAAGAACAATTGAAACTATGCAGACTTTGACTCTGAAACAAAATTGCAACACAACACAGAGAGTGGGTTGGACAAGATTTTTAACCACCTGCACTGTTCCATCTGAAAAACACAGAATCTGTTTCTGCCTGCAAATCAGGCAGCCATTATCTGGATGGGGAGTACAAGCTTTGTTTGTGGCCAGGATCATCCATACACTCTTCCATTGCTGACAAATCTCCAATTCTATCTTTACTTTATTTTTCTTTTGACCTTCTTCACCCATTTCCCTCGCCTCACCACCCCACCCCCCGCCTGCCCCCTGCCTCTGGCAAGCACGAATCAGTTCTCTGTATCTGTGAGCTCAGGGGTTTGTCTGTTTGGTTGGTTGTTGTTTTTGCAGATTCCACATATCCTTTACTTCTCAAATTATTTTAAAATTTCAATTAATACTGTAGGACTGTGATTTGAAGATATGTATCAGTGGCCCATTGTAACCAGGGCTAGTAGGGCAATGTAGAGAGAGTCGAAAGACCCCAGTATGAATTACTGAATTATGTGTTCTATAATTTTCAATGCATCACTTCTAGTAAAATTAAACATGAACACCGCCTGAAATTAACAAAAAGCAAAGCTTCTCCTCAAGGTTAAGTAAATTTGACAATGGGAAAGGATGTTTAAAGGCTGGAAAGTAGAATCACCCCAGATAATGCGTAGTAGATGCCAACATTTGACTAGAGTTTTCACATCCCTTTGCGATTCATTAAAATCTAAGGTAGTCATTCCATCACCACCCAGGTTTGAAGCGTGAGGTTCAAAGAGAAAACATAAACTACATATTGGCAAATGAGCCTATAAAAATCTTTCCAAATTCAAAGATGAGTTAACACACACACACACAGGCACACCCATGAAAAACCATTCTAGGGTCAATGAAAAAACATTTTGCTTCATAAAAGAAGTGGACAGTTCTTATGAAGAATCAAAGAATTAATTAAAAAAATAATATGAAATTATTTACCAAGGAACACTAAAATGTGCATAAAGTTTCTGTTTATCTATTATTAACCAAATATAATAGAATAAAGATGACATAGAGAAAGAGAAAAATAAGGATGCAAATGGCTATAAAATAAAAGGATTATAAAACTACAAAATAAAACACATAAGAGGTGGTAAAAACTCAATCAATATTCAAGAAAAAGTAGATGTGATAAAAAAAAGTACTTGAAATGCTTTTTAAAATATTGAGGATTCTCTCTTTGCCATTGGTATTCTGGAGTTTGACCACAATATGATTATGAAATATAGAATGTAGTGAGAAAATCACCGTCAGTAGAGAATGGTTCAGTGAAACTCTCTTTAAGGAACAAGACTAAATTAAAGATGTTTTCAGTAAATGTAGGCTGATAGAGTTTACCACCAAGAGATTCACTTCAAATTATATTCATAAGGAGGCAATGCAGTAAGAAGAAAAATAATCTCAGAAGAAAGTCTGAGATTCAAGAAAGAGTGATCATAAAAAATAACAGGAATTTTATAAGTAAATGTAAACAGACATATATAAAGTAGTAAAAATAATGTACAAACCACTGGGTTAAAAAAAGAGAAAGCTTAAATGTCAGAAAATAACATGTAACTCAATAGGAGAGTAATCAGAGTTATGTTTTAGTCTCTTGAAAACAGTAATAGAGTGGAAAACTTCTAAATAAGTAGAAAATAAAAAGTGAATTGAGAAATAGAAAATCATAAACAAACCAATGAAGGCAAAACGAGAGACAGATAAATAGGAAAAGCCTAGAAATACGAGTATATAAATTAAATTAAGAAAATCATAGTTTTAAAAAGTTACAATTATTTGGAAATTAAAAATACTTCTGAATAAGTCATGCATCAAAAAATAAGGAAATTTTGAAAAATTTTAAAGCTAAACAATCATAAATTCTCACATGTTTAATTGGAAAGAATGAAACTAAAATAGTACTTAGAAATTTATAGCATTGAATGGTTATATTAGAAAAGAAGCTATTATTTACTTAAGCTTACCACTCAAGATGTTTTAAAAATCCCATAAAACCAAACAAACATAAAAGGGAACTAAGGAATATGAGAAAATGAGAGTAGAAATTAATTCACTTGAATGTAAAAGATAATGGAGAGACCAACAAAGTCAACATCTTTTCCTTTGGAGTATACCGTAAAAATTGGTAAATACCTGGCAAATTGATCAAAAATTTAGAAAAGACACAAATAAACAAATTAGTTGGGAGGAGAAAGATTACTGGAACATACAGTTTGTGAAAGCTTATTAATGAGAAAATCAAAATCTTGTATTATTCTACAATCATTAAAAACAATTAACCAGTTGTTTAAAATTTTTCTTGGGTTTAACAGAAAAGATTAACAATTGTTTTATAACTTCTGAAGGAAGAGATTATATAATCCTCACAAAAAATTCTTCTAGACAATGAAAAGAAGCCAAAGTGACACATTTCACAATGCTTACAAGTTATTATGAACCTAATTCCAAAACAAGATGAGAATAAAAAAGAAAAGAATATTGTAGGCCAGTTGTTCCTATGAACATAAATTTAAAATCTGCAATAAAAATATTAGAAAACTGAATCCATCAGTGTATATTCAAAAATAATGCATCAAGGCCAAAAATGGATATCCTGTAGAAGTGGTAAGTGGGGTTTCCAAGCAGAACGTGATTTGGAAAATTCTTGGGTAGTGGAAGGCTTCAATCGTGCTGGAGATGCCACAGAACACTGAGGAAGTGGATGTCAAGGAAAGGAAGAGCTGAGGTTGTTCCCCATCCTGGAGCATAGGCATTGGCAGGGCCCACTTGAGGCAGGAGTGGGCAGTGTAGTTAAAGACTCAAAGTCCATTTCCATGAGTTACCACTGCCAGGAACAGAGCCTTGGATGACATTTCTGCCAGGCCTCCCACTTGTTGGGCTTCCTCTCCAGGACTCATCACCAGGGCCCCAGTCCTGCCACAGCTCCAGACCTTTTCAAACTTTCTTTTTCTCCTACTCATTCACCTCAATTTATTACTGGGGAAAACCCTTTTCCTCCCTTTATTCCCCCTAAGGGTTCTTCCTTTCTTCTATCCTTTCATCAATCTAGTGTTTTCCCCCCATCTCCTTAATGCCTATTAAATTCAGAACTTAAATTGCTAGCCATGACAAATCTTAATTGAACTTTCCTCAAAAACAAGGAAAGTTTCATTTTAATTTGAAAACTTTCCCAGGAGGTGAAGAAAAAATTATTGGAATGCCATTTTTTAACACACAAAAAAAGATCATTAAAAAGTGATTTTCCATATTTTAAAAAACAGCTGAACTCTTTCTCATGCCATGTAAACATGGTTTCATGCTCATTAGTTTCTTGTAATACATACATTATGAAGCAACTTACTGACATTTGAATAGAATATCTTTTCTTGACAATGTGAGTCACATTATATTTTGTAACATATAACGTTCTAATCTGTCAGTACGCAATAGACATTTTCTGCAGACAACTTATTTCCAGGCAAGTGAATCCACAATACAAAGATCAGCTCTCATTTTAGATGATTGTATAGAACCTACAAGCACACAGACTGTAGAACAATTTGCACAATAGAAGAATTTTTAATCTGAATCATCATAGAAAACCAAGGAGCAAATGTTCATTTGATTCACTACTAAGAACATTAAATAAACCCGAGGCCTGTCTATGTGCTCTGTGTTGTCTGATTAAAGACTTTTGAAAGTTTTGCAATATTTCATGATATGATTTGACTGTACTATTCTGTGAATATACTACTATAAAATATCACGAAAAATGAAATATTTCTAATAATCTATTGAAAGAAAATATTTGTTTGGACTGCCTAATATTTAATTTCCCAAATTACAAACAAATGATTTATTAATACCTAGATGGTAGCTTTCTGAATATATACCTAAGGTTAAACTCTATAAAACTATTTATTAAAACTGTAAACTTGTATTCATGATGGTGTGTATTGAAGCTTTATTCAGAGAATTACTCTTCTCTTATTTTGCCTATATGTATACTTGTGTCTTTATTAAAATATCATTGCTGGGGCCAGCCTAGTGGCATAATGGTTAAGTTCCCACACTCCACTTCAGCAGCCCAGCTTCCACAGGTTCAGATCCCTTGTGTGGATGTACCTACTCATTAAGCCATGCTGTGGCAGCATCCCACATAAAACAGAGGAAGATTGGCACAGATGTTAGCTCAGTGACAATCTTCCTCATAA
This sequence comes from Equus caballus, assembly GCF_041296265.1. NCBI lineage: Eukaryota > Metazoa > Chordata > Mammalia > Perissodactyla > Equidae > Equus > Equus caballus. The sequence goes on along the minus strand of NC_091685.1, from coordinate 102,374,361 downwards.
AAAAAAAAAATCATCTCAACATAGTTCTGTATATACACCTGTGAAATTTTTGGCTAGCCATACCTAACATGACTAGATGTATAATGCTTGAATAATAGCAACCTCATTTTTAAATAGAGTCTCATTTTTAGAGAAAGATACATATGTATGTATGTCTACCTATTGCTTCACTGAACTCTATCTCAGGAAACAAATTCTCATAAGGTATGCAGTAGTGTTTTGCGCATGATTTCTAAGAAATAAGAGAACAGAGTTTTAATTTCCCTGAATCTTTCCACATAACCTTTCCCATAACCTTTAATAAATTATTTAAAAACACCCTTTAGAAAAAAACTTACATAACCATTAGCCTTAAACTACATGTATTTGCTGTTGTTTGATTCCAAGATATTAAAAATCATTTTCTGCAATAACAGAATTCTATCATTTTAGTCATATTAAGTGAAAATATTTATTTAAATATGTGTTCAAAAAAAAAGTGAGAAATAAGATATTTTCCCAACTGAGAGTAGATTTCATAAGACTGTTGGAAAAAGAGTTAGACAGGTAGGGATAAAAAGCAAAACTGCTAAGGGCGCCGTGCTTCAAGTAGACAGAGCCGCGATCTCGATGGCGGCTATCCATGAATTTTAAAGGAAGTGAACAAGAAAACCAGTGAACCTTTAACTGACATTTTTTAAAGTTCACTAGACTTGGGAGAGATTCTAGAGGATTTGAAAGCAGCAAACATGACTATGTTATTTCAAAAGGGTCAAGATAGAAGCAAAGAAAATATTATGAGAGCAGCAAGTTGAGAAAATTCTTACTAGCTAAAGCTGCAGGCTGACAGAATATTAGGAAAAAATTCTTTTAAATTAATCAACACAAATATACTCATTGGATGACGTGCTTAAATAATATAAACAGCCTATGGAAGAAAATACAGGCTTAAATGTGAAGTCAAAGTTGATATTGAAGTAAACCTTGAATAGCCACTGACAGAAGAAAAGTATTTGAAAGCTTTGAGAGGGTAAAGAAAAGAAGCAAAAAGACACAGCTTAAATTTAGAAAAACATTGATTTAGTATACCTCTAATCTAAGGATAACTAAGTTTCTAGGTGCAGAAGTCCACACAAATGGGTTTACATAAAGCAGGATATGTGATAATGCATCAGAAGTTCCCATGGGACCTAATTTTAGAAAAATCTGCTAAATGACTCTCTGGATCTATTTTCTTTACTGAATCCTCTTCTCTTCTCTTCTCTTCTCTTCCCTTGTCTTCCTCTCTCCCTCTCCTCTCTCATCTCTGTCTCATCTCTCCAACTATCTGTGTCGGCTTTTGTTCTGTAAGGTTTTCAATTCTTACTCTCTCACATCATTATCACTAGCCCAGTTCTGGCCCTGACTCAACATGAGCTTCTTAAATCCAGGAGCTCTCACGATCTATCTAACCATGTGCTTTTTAATTCAAATTTTAGAGAAAATCAGTTGGCTTAGGTTGGGTACAGTGCCCACTCCTGAGTCAGTAAGCTATGCGCAAAATAATGCAGGTCATCTGGCCTCTTAGCTCCACACATTAATCAGAGGCTATAGTAATATACATCCAATAAAGGGATGGCATAGGCAATCTAAATCTTCTGAGTCATCAGGTTAGAAGGCTGGCTTAAAGACTTGGAGACTTTGCTCAACACAAGATCATAATTATGATGAAGATCTAAGTCATGTACATTGTGCACTAATGAGAGAGCAAGAGCATGTTTATGTACTGTACTATATGTAACAAAATAATTGCTACAGTTATTACTCGTTCTTATTCTACTTTTGATTTTTATCCAATTAGCAATGGATAGCCATTGAAAAATCTATAGAAAGGTGATGACTAACAAAATGAGATTTGTATTTTAGAAATATTTCTGTCATTAATACTAATATTTTTCTAACATTAATATAATAGATGTTTTGGATAGGGAAAAACAATACAGTTATAAGCTTGGAAATATTCTAGTTGAAAAATTACTGGGACCTTAAATAAGAAATGGACGGTTGGGCTGACACAGAGGCATTGGACATAAAAGACATGGAAGATTTATGGAATTAAGAGGACCCAGCAGATAATCAGAAGTAGAGAGGGATGAGTGGAGATTGCGCTCATATTTCTGGTGTGAGTGGCTTTTTGAGTGACAGTGCAAACCACTGCAATAGCGAATGTTGAAGAAGGAGAATGCTCAGCGCATGACTGGCCTGGGAGGGAAGCTGGGGGATGGCATCCATCAGAATGTTTTTCAAACAATAGAAACTGTCATTTTTAACCAGAAAAAATGAAGTCATTGGAATGCTGTTGAGCAGGTCACAAAATCAATGAGGTCTACAGAACTAGGCTCAGAAAACTGGCAGGAGCCTTGGACAGTAAGTTGGTGCGAATTCATACATTGCCATGCTACACAGGAACGGCATGAGTAGGGAGCCACTGTGGCACACCTGCTGGTGACCTCTTGGCACCATCACTGCCTCCTGCACCATTCACAACTTCCAACTTTCTACCTGAATTTCCCTGCTATCCCCTGTGGATTCAAGTCTCAGATGAGAGCTAAGTAACCAGCCAAATGTCCATCTCGTGTCACATTTTGGCACTGGGGAGAGATTTGTTGACTTCCTAGAAGAAAGTCCTGCCGTGCCACCAAGAAAAACATCTAGAATGCTCTGCTCAAATAAAGAGTGCCATCAGATATTAGTTGGCTGAAAAATACATTAATAAATACAATGACAAATGTCCTCTATGGAGAATAAACGAGATGAGACACCTCTGTGGAAGATCCCACCACACAGTTGCACATGTGAGTTTGGAGCATCAGATAGACGTGGAGGGTTTCACTCTTCAGCATACAAGCATTTGTTAAAGCTGTAGCAATAGCTCTATCGTTCAGGATAAATCCAGATTAGGAAGGAGAGAGACTGGAGAATATTAAGGATGAGTGATATTTAAAGGTAGGAGAATCCTCGGTAGCCCACAAAGCAGAAGGAGAAGAAACAGTCAACGAAGTAGGAGAAGCATTGAGAAAGAGCAGTGTTCACAAAATAAAAAATGAGTTTCAGAGGAGAGATTAGAAAACCATGTCAAAAGCTACTGCAGTGGACTAACACACCAACTGTAACGGAAGTTAATAATAAGGGGTCCTTGATGACCTTATTAATTCAGTGAAAGCTTGGGATAGAAGCCTGCAATTATTGGATTAAAAAAAGTGGTGGAAAATGATGAATCAAAGGCAGTAAGTGTGGAAAACGTATTTTCTATTTTTATTGATAGAGAAAGGAGAGAAGAATGTTAAATGGGAAGAAAGGTTTTGTCGTATTCTTACTCCACTGAATATTTATTTGAGAGGAACATTAATATGATGATAGGCTGAGAGGAACGTTAATATGATGATAGGCTAACAGGAAGGAGGTTGTAAGTCTGGGTGTTGAAGTCATGGGCAAGAGGGAATTTTGGAAGGAGAATTCTAGAACTGACACTTTTCAGTGAAAGATTGTAATTACCAAAAATCATTTTCTCTTTTTTTTGGTTTATCCCCTGAACTTTAAACATTTACACACACACACACACACACACACACACACACACACACACACACACAAATAAAATAAGAAGAAGGAAAGAAAGAAAGAAGGAAGGGGACAATGTAATGAAAATGAAAAACATATAGGAAAAAATCACTGCAGAGGAGCACAGAGAAGGCAGAATGTATTCTGCAGTGCTATCTACTTTTTTTTTTCTGGAAAAGACAAGTACTTTTCTTCATACCAGCTAAATATTTTGTAATAATACCTTTGGATAAGGATTCCGCTAATGTCTTCTCAGGCAGAAATTTCTATATAAAGCATAGGTAATTAGGGCCTCAGGTTATGTATGAGCATCTAATGGCCCAATTAGTCCTTCAGGGAAGCTCATTTTATCGTTCCATTGTTTCCTCTGCAGTGTTTCCATTTTTAATGTAGCCTCCCTATTTAGAAAACTTGCTTTGCACTTTGACTGACTCAGCTTGAAGGAACTTTTGAATCTAACTCATATATATGAATGTACGGATAATGATCTTTTGCACTCTCTCTCTCTCTCTTTCCCTTTCTTTCTGTATCTCCTCATACTAACACACAGGATAGCTAAAACAAGGTCAGTACAGATGACCTCTGACAAAGACCTTCTTCTTGACTGAACTTTAGTCAAGCTCTTCTGACCCCTCCTCAGGCTCCTCTGAATCCTCCTCTAGATGAGGCCTCATCCTTGCCAGGCTATGTAGGTCTGGCCCAGTTCAGTTTTAGCCAGAATCCTGCTAAGTCAGTTTAGAGTGAATCTCCCATCCTTTGTATCTCATCGCTCTCACTATCAAATCAAATTCTAAAACTGAACTATCCACTCTCCGATCCCCTGGCCTGCCTTCAGCAAGAACCCTGTTTAGTCAGTCCAGCAAGAATCCCCCCACCCCTTGAAGTCTCCTCTTTGTAATTTTCCATCTACCAACCCTCCCACCCCACTGCTCATTGGCTATAAATCCCCACTTTTCCTTGTCATATTCAGGATTGAGCCCAGTTGTTTACTGGGGTCTCTTTTTCTCTATTGCAATAGGTCCTGAATTAAACCTATTTGTACCTTTTTAACTAGCTCTGGTTTTCTTTAACACCTCTTTCAATACATTTTGTATATTAACATTATTCTTCTTGAAATTCCACAATTTGAAATGCCTTACAATATATTCATATTTATTTTGAAATAGAATGCAGAGAAATGCATGAGCATTTTTACCTTCTTTTTGAATATGCTTTATTACAAGTGCTATCCAAACATCTAACGTGATAACTGAAATGTAAATGATCTACAATACTTATCCTCACTTGTCAAACCTTCCCTTCTCCTATGTAATTTAGTAGAAATTAAGGAAGCAAATAAGTTACAATGAATCTGTTATTTATCTTGGTAAGTTAACCAAGGCAACAAATATGTTACCATATAATATAAAGAATTCACATATTCTTTGGGCTTTTTACTTGTTTTGTATTCTAGAAAAGTCTGCAGACTGATCTTCTATCTTCTATTCCCAATGATTCTTTGTATGTTTCTTGTGGCAGTGTCTTTTCACGAGTCAAAGGCATTCTATTCTATTTCTATTTAGACCAATACTGCTGCCCTCTTTAAGATCTGGTTCATTTCATCCAAATGACTACTGGAGTTAAAAAGGAATTGCCAATTTAGTAATCGCCTACTCTCCCCACTCCCTGCCAGTTTTCCCCAGGTCAGCCTTTGATTGGATGAGAAATTTATGCATTTTTGCACAAGTCTAATCAGAATGCAGGCAGAAAATCTCCACTGCACAATGGAGATGACTGTAAAAGCCCCAGAGTTTATGTAAATAAGGGGGTGTTTGAGGCAGCCAATCTAGGACTCAAAAAGCTTGATTTGAGTGTGCCCAAGAATAGCTATAGAAAAGCATCGCTAGTTTGCATTTTAGCAGATGAGTTCTCCTTGCCGAATTTTTCATCAGAGTAAGTTAGTTCAACTCTTTAAAGAAACACAAAAGCATTACAGAAAACACTTTTTTTTTAAACTACCACAAAGGACTGCCAAATAATTAAATTAACCCACATTTTTTTAAGAGCTTTATCATTACATAGAGCAAACGAATGTAAGTGCTTGCTTTGTTGGGAATCAATTCAACAATTATTAAAGTCCCTCAAAAAGACCACCTCATCTACTTTTTCTTTCGACATACACTAGTCAGTCATATTAGATGTTCATATACTCAATCTTGATTCTGTTTATTTTGTGATATTTCTATATGAAATATTAAGTAAACTAAGAATAGTGGTTTTCTCAGTTCTTATTTTGCATCAAACAGAACCAACTAGAAATGCACAGGTTTCAAAGGGAGTTTTTGAAAATAGCCCCCGAACTGCCATATTATTCTAAATTATTTGGTACTTTGGATATGCTCAAGATTAATTTTGTTATAGCATAAAAGCATTTGTTTGTCAGTGCTCTCCAAGACTTTTTTCCCCCTCAAGAACTGGTCATATTTGAGGAGATATATATTTCATCTTAATTGCAACTGTGCAAAAAGATAATCATTTAGAGGTGGCTTTCTCCTTTTGCTTCCATGACAGTAATGATAAACAGCCTGTGGTAAGACAAAAAATGTCACACACACCCTGAAGACATGTCAGTGTCCTAATCCTTGGAAACTGTAAATGTGACTTTATTTGGAAAAAGACATAAATAAGTTAAGGATCTTGAGATGAGAAAATCATCCTAGATTATCAGGGTAGGCCCCAAATGCCATCACCAGTGTCCTTATAAGAGAGAACTAGAGGGAGATTCCACACACAGAGGAGAAGGCGGTGTTTAAGACAGAGGCACTGATTGGAGTGATGAGGCCACAGCCAAAGGATGCCAACGATGCTGGCCACCGTCAGAAGCTAGAAGAGGCGAGGAACAGATTTTCTCCCAGAGTCTCCAGAGATAGCACAGCCCTTATGACATCTTGATCTTGGAATCCTGGCCTCTAAAACTGTGAGAGAATGAATTCTGTTGTTTTCAGCCACTGAGGTGTTGGTCACTTCCCACAGCAGCCACAGGAAACTTGGTCTCATCCCGAAGCTGCTTCCCTCGGGGGAAGGCCTGGACATCTCTTTCCCTCTGTGACACTTTCTTCTGGGTGTCAAGTGTCCAGATCAGTAAGGTTCAGGTGTGTTGACAAGTTAACATTCTTTCAATCTTTTCTTTATTTTCCCTACCTCAAAGAGGTCTGAAACTAAAATCTGACTCAAGTTTGTCGTAGTCGGGAGTAAGTGGCCAAAATAAAGCTCTTGGTATGAAGTAATTCAGAGGTGACAATTTTAGGAAAACACGATTCCACATGTTACACTATTCAGTTACCATATTTATCTGAATTGGAGTTTGGGGCAAAAGCATCAACTAATAATATGTATATTATGGTATTTACTATCTTTATTCTGTATCTATTTCCTACATTATCTTCTAAGTTGCAATAATTAGTCCAATGCAGTCTTCACACATTGTTACATCTTCTGCCAATTATTAAATAAAAATAACCATAAATAAATGAAGCTTGTTACTATTTCAAAAGAGAATTTTGAAATTGGATATTTATGCTAAGTTATTACTATGATTCCTGTAGGTGTTATTACTTTGCATAGGTAAAGTAAGTTTGTTTTTCAAAATTCTACTAGTATAGCTGGTCCGTTTAAGTGGGGGGAGAAGGGAAAAAAAGAAGAAAAATCAGACAAACAAAAAGCCCAGTTCAAAAGAGGCTCTCAGCTATGTGATAAAGCGTTATTTTACGTGTCACTGAAATTGTGTATTACAGATGTAAAGCGAACTCTTAAAGAACCAGTGCCCAGAGCAACAACAAAAAACAGCACGAGAGATCTCAGACCTATGGCAAGTCAGGGTATTGATGGAGCCGAGGGCCTGAAGTAGTTAGTACTTGATTCAAGGCAGAAGTGGAGTTTCTCCACTCTTCATCTTCAAGAAAAGACAAATGGGCTTTCATAACGGACCTTGCTCTGACAATGGGAATAAATGACTGTGATATCTGAGCACTTTCAAGGAGACCCAGAGATTCAATATGCAAAGTCTTTCATTTTATCATTGAAAGTGCAGCCTTGGATTATTACTGACAGCTAAGATGCAGTTAAAGTAAAGGTCATGCAGACTATTGACAATAATAAATTTTAAGATTTGGTGTCTTTTTGCTGAGGCCTTCGCAGAATCATTTATTAAAAATAAAGAAACGGAAAAAACTAAGAAAGAAAAAGAAATAAGTAGTGTGCTCTAGTGCAATTTAAAACAATAGATGCATTTTCTAAACTATTTCTGAATACCAAAACACTGTAGTTTTTAAAATTGTGCTAATAAAACTATTCTCTAAATTCTTAAGGATAACAAATCCTATAAACACTAGTAGTATAATGTAACCAAAATTAGAATATCTCCATATTTTGATACAGGTTGACAATACATAGTAGGAAGTTTATTTTTTATTATATATACCTGACCTTAATAGATCGTCCAATTTTTGACTAATTGCCTATTTGAATTATTTATTATTTCTTGCCTCAAAAACAATGACAAAAATATAGCTTTCAAATAATATATTTCTAAAATTACGATTCAAGATAAGCTTTATTTTAGGACTAATGTTCTGCAAGCAAAAAAAGAGGAGGATTGGCAATGGATGTTAGCTCAGGGCGAATCTTCCTCACAAAAAAAAAAAAATTGGATATGATCAGCTCAGCCCAGGGCGTTTCTATTTGTACTAGTTTCCCCTGGTGCACAATTATTGGCAGTCCCACAGGGAAAATTGTGCAAATTATTGTTTATTCATAGGCTCTGAGTTGTGTAACAGATTGTGAAAATCGTGCGGTGTGACAAGCAGCTGGGGAGCCTCAGCCACTTCACTATTAATTTTTCATATTCCTTCAGCACAATCACAATGGAAGAACATAAAGGAGAACTTTCGAAGAAGAGGTCTGCTTCTAGCAGGGAAACAGATTAATAACAATCGTCTCTGCTCAAACTCTGGCAAAGCCCTGTAAGAGCAGGAGGAGGAGACCCAAAAGCATCTTTACTGTGTAGATTACTAGTACACAGGGCAGCTAGTGATGTTCCCTGGAAGCGGAAACTTCAGAGCTCAGGCTGTAGGTGTGATGGGCCACGTGAGCTTAACATGAACATTTTAACAATCCATTGCCATTTAGATTTAGGTGGTGACAGAAAACAGTTTAAAGTCTCATAACTTAAAAAAGCATATTAATCGCCTACAGGGTGGCTGCACAGTGTCATTTACCCTGGGTGATATAAAATGTTGAAGAAATAGTCTGCACTGTGATAATTGCAAAAAGACACACACCTAGATCTCTTTAGCTTTACAGATATTACGAATATGAGCATTTTTACGTTATTTATTTAGAAAAGTACATTATGGCAATGGAAATTAAGACATTTTCTATGTTAATAATCATGGCTAACATTAAAAAGCAAAAGATTGCAGTGATATACAATTTTTCTGTTGAAAGCTGTATAATAGATTCTGGTCCCTTGTGCATGTCCACACTGTTGGTTGACTGGATATAATTTAGTTTCTCCATACAAAAAGACCATAAATATAGAAAAAAGTAATATAGACAGTAAAGAGCTGTTTTCTTGATAGTACTAATATTAATAATAAACCTGTATTGAGCACTTCTCCTATACCAGGCAGTGTGTCAGCATTTTACATGCACTAAATTATTTAACCATCTCAACAACCTATGCACTCAGTAATTGTTAATTTCTATTTTAAATAAGAAATGGAGGCACATAAGTAAACTTGGCTGAGTTTGCAGAGAGCTAAGAGGCAGAGAGGATTCATAGCACAGCAACTTGAATCCTAGGCTATGGTTCTTGGATTTACCTATAAATTTGTTGACATGTCTTGGAGTTTAGAAACATAACTCTTCAGTATGGTGTTGCTTCATCAATTAAAGCATGGTATTTTAGTTGAAAAATTGACATTTCGAAATGACTGATGAATAGAATGTTGAGGATACTGTTGAATGCATACAGAATGACACGGAAGCTATGACGGTGTTTGGAGCCAGATTTTAAGGTATCTTTTGCCTCTCGACTTACTCGAGAGGTAATATTGGCTGAGTCAGCCCCTGGAAGCCTCGGTTTCCTCATTTCTACAATGCTAACACTTCCTCAGAGCCTCCTTACGAGGACTGGAATGTAGCAGTACCTGATGACTGACCTTTTTGTGAACATGGTAGTTATTTTTATTAATATTAAAAATTTCAGATTAAAGTGGAAATAATTCATCATTTACTGCAACTATGTAAGCATTTTTTCTAGAATACAACTCATGGGGCTACCACGTCAACATCTTACTATTAGAATTTATATTTTATTTTACTATAAAACTTCCCTGCATTGTTATACTTTTCACTTAAAGGGACTGTGTCCTATTTAAGGACAGAAGCTTTCCTCAGATTATGTACATCACATAAGTGGGGCTCACATTTTTTTAGCTATCAAATCTAGATGTATCAAGCTCTAATGAATCAATAGGAGCCACTCTTTCGTGATGACAATACTACTTGAACAATTAACTAGGGGGATAACACACACACACTCAAGTCTATTTTATTTTTACAATAATTTGAGACACCAAAATGTTCTAATTCCAGATTTCTACTTTTAAAAAAGAAATAAGTGTCAATGCAGTTACTCATTTTACATGCCCATGGCAAGTGGTCAGAAAAATTCTATTTGATTTATTCAATAATCACATTGAATACTGAGAATATGATAGACTTTATTAGCTATTCTCAAACCAAATAATCAATATTCAAACTAGCCCCTAAAAATTAATCTGATTAATTTGGGGACAGAGAAATTAGTTCATCTGATTAATTTGGGGACAGAGGAAAGAAAACATATTTTTAAAAGCTACCCTTTAAAAAAAAAGTTTGTTAAATTGTGGTGAAATATGTATAACATAAAATTTACCATTTCAATCTTTTTTTATTTTTAGTGAGGAAGATTCACCCTGAGGTAACATCTGTTGCCCACGCTCCTCTTTTTGCTGAGGAAGATTTACCTTGAGCTAAAATCTGTACCCGTCTTCCTCTATTTTATATGTGGGACGCCTGCCACAGCATGGCCTGATGAGTGGTGCATAGATCCACGCCCAGGATCCAGGCCTGCGAACCCTAGTCTGCTGAAGCAGAGAGTGAGAACTTAACCACTACGCCACCAGGCCAGCCCCAATTTTAATCATTTTTAAGTGTACAATTCAGTGACATTAAGTACATTCACATTGTTGTGCAATCATTATCATCCATCTCCAGAAATTTTTTATCTCAAAAACTGAAAGTCTATCTCCATTAAACAATAACTCCTTATTTCCCCTTCCCCCAAACCTGGGAACCACCATTCTACCTTCTGTCTCTGTGAATCTGACTACTCTAAGTACTCACATGAGTGGAATCATACAGTATTTGTCCTTTTGTGATTGGTTTATTTAACTTAGCTTAATATCTTCATCCATGTTGTAGCATTTGTCAGAAATTTCTTCTTTTTAGGGCTAAGTAACGTTCCATTTATATATATATGACATTTTGTTGATCCATTCATCCGTCGACGGACACTTGGGTTACTTACAACTTTTGGCAATTCTGAATAATGCTGCTGTGAACATGGATGTACAGATGTCTGTTCATGTCCCTGATTTCGATTCTTTTGGGTATACACCCTGAAGTGGATTTGCAGGATCGTTTGGTATTCTGCTTTGAAGGTTTTGAGGAACTGCCATACTGCTTCCCACAGTGGCTGCACCATTGTTCCTTCCCACCAGCAGTGCATGAGTGTTCCCATTTATCCAGAGTCACAGTAACATTTATTTTCTATTTTTCCTTTGTTTTGTTTTGTTTGTAATAGCTATCCTAATGGATGCGAAGTGGTGTCTCATCGTGGTTTTGATTTGCATTTTCCTGATGCTTAGTTATGTTGGACGTCTTCTCACGTGCTTATTGGCCTCCTTATGTCTTCTTTGGAGAAATGTCCATTTAAGTCTTTATTCATTTTTGAATCTGTTTTTTGGGGGGTTTTGTTCTTGAGTTTTTGGAGTTCTCTATTGATTCTGAATATTAATTCCTTACCAGATGTGTAATTTGTAAATTTTCTCTCTCATTCTATGGGTTGCTTTTTTACTCTGTTGATAGTGTCCTTTGATAAACAAAAGGTTAATTCTTATGAAGTCCAACCTGTTTATTTTTTTGTATGTTGGCTTGGTAAAATTTGTGGAATGGTTGATATTTGAGGAAAAGCTTGTAATAAACAATAACTTCTAAAGTCTATTTTTTAAAATAGGGGCCAGACCGGTGGTGTGGTGGTTAAGTTCGCATGTTCCCTTTTGGTGGCCCTGGGTTGGCTGTTTTGGATCCCGGGTGCAGACATGGCACCACTCATCAAGCCGTGCTGTGGTAGGCGTCCCACATATAGAGGAAGATGGGCATGGATATTAGCTTAGGGCCAGTCTTCCTCAGCGAAAAGAGGAGGATTGGCGGCAGATGTTAGCTCAGGGTTAATCTTCCGAAAAAAAAAAAGACTTTTATTTTAGAACCCCAATAGGCAGTAAATAGGAAAGGATAGTGCTGATGTAATATTTGTATTTAACAAACATAAATTCCAATAGAACAGATAAAACAGGCACACGTAATATTTGGAAAATACGGAGTGCTTTATTGGAATTCTAAAAACAATAAAAAAGTTATTGCTCTCTATCACAATAAGATTTCAAAAGCAAATAATGTTTAAATAGAAAAGAAAATACAGGAGCCAGCCTGGTGGCGCAGTGGTTAAGTTGTTGCGTTCTGCTTTGCCAACTGGGCTTTGCCAGTTCTGGTCCCCGGTGTGGAACTACGCACCCCTTGTCAAGCCATGCTGTGGCAGGCTTCCCATACATAAAGTAGAGGAAGATGGGAACAGATGTTAGCTAAGGGCCAGTCTTCCTCAGCAAAAAGAGGAGGATTGGTGGCAGATGTTAGCTCAGGGCTAATCTTCATCAAAAAAAAGAAAAAAAATATGGATTTATATAAATCAAGTGTCAAACTCTTCAGGCAGTTGAGAATAAATCTAATCAATATGCATTGTGCACATCTTTCACATGAAAATTAATATTTAAGAATTCATAATATTAATATATTACTGTTTAAAAATTGTTATTTAACAAACATTATCTTTTCACAAATCTAACTCCTAGCATATACAATAAAAATATGCATACAACAAAAATGTAAGTATTGAATACTCGTCTCCTCTCTGATCTACATTTTAGTTTAAGACAATAATTTAAGCAGCTACTCAAAACTGTTCTCACGGTTTTTCTTCTCATTCATATATGTATCTATAGTTACAAATGAATTTAAACTTATATGTGTGCACTAATATTAACAGTAATAATATTAACAGTAAAACAATGCTATTGTCTATGTGTTGATCATTTACTAAGTGTCAGGAGGTCTGCTAAGTGCTTTTTGTACATTAACTTCTTGTTTTTTGATTGCGGTAACATTGATTTGTAACATTGTATAAATTTCAGGAAGACATCATGATATTTGGGCTTCTGTATAGACTACATCATGTTCCCCACCAAGAATCTAGTTGCCATCCATCACCATACATATGGGCCCCTTTACCCCGTCATCCTTCCCCAATTGCCATTCCCTCTGGTAACCACTAATTTGTTCTCCGTATCTATCTGTTTATCTTCCACATATGAGTGAAATCATGTGATATTTATCTTTGTTTGACTTATTTTGCTTAGGATAATACCCTCAAAATCCATCCATGTTGTCACAAATGGCAAGATTTCATCTTTTTTTGTCGCTGAGTAGAATTCCATTGTATATATACAATATATATATCTTATTTATCCATTCATCTATTGATGAGCACCTACGTTTCTTCCAAGTCTTAATTATTGTAAATAATGCTGCAATGAACATAGGGATGCATACATCTTTTGAATTAGTATTTTCCTTTTCTTTGGATAAATGCCCAGAAGTGGAATTGCTCTATCATATGGTAGTACTATTTTCAATTTTTTGAAGAATCTCCATACTGTTTTCCATAGTGGCTGCACCAATTTACATTCCCACCAGCAATGAAGAAAGAATCCTAAAATTTATATGGTACATTAACATTTTTAATCCTTTTATTAAAATATAATAGAAATAGTATTACTATCATTAGTACCTCTTGAGGGGAAAATGTCAATTTTAGTGGTCATTTTGTCAATAAATAGTGCTAAAAAGAATTCCTAAAACTTTCATGCTAACTTTTTCTAAAATAAAACAAAGTAATTATAAAAATAATATTCAAGTATCAAAATGTCCCATGCATTACAGCCAAATATATCTCAATTTAAAAAGTCCAAATGTATTACACACATTATATAAAAACCCAACTATCCCTGGTAGTTGGAAGATGGAACTCTTGTGCATTCTTCTATCTTGTCTGTTTCTTTATTTTGTTTGTTTCTTCCTAATTACCTGCTACTGTCACAATGTAATTTATTCACAATCAAGTACAGAGTAGGAAATAACTTCTTTGGTCAACAGATGGCATTCAGATTCTAAGAGGATCAAAACACATTCAATGATTCCCTGGAAATAATGATATGCCATAGATAACTTTTTTAAGATACCTTTCACATGATGTTATTGATTTTTTTTTTTTACAGTTCTCTATTTTTCTTTTTTAAGCAAAATTGCATGAGGACCACTGTCCGCTATTCCTACTTTCCATATTAATTTGCAATGTTTTTCTTCACACATGTACTATTCCAGTATTGCATCAATGGTTGTCTTTCTTTAATACATCGGACACTTAACTACTGTTCCTAAATTGTCATTTTATCAGCATAAGTCTCTCTGTATAAATTTCTCAAAGGCATCTCATAGCTAAAAGGATGAAATTCAAATTCCTTAACCTGATATTAAAAATCCACTGCAAAGTTAATTAAACTTGACTATTAATTTTTTATTCTGCAAGTTTAATGAATTGTTTATTAGTTCTAACAGTTTTTTGGTGGAGTTTTGGGGGTTTTCTATATATAATATCATGTCTTTTGCAAATAGAGACAATCTTACTTCTTCCTTTCCAATTTAGATACTTTTTATTTCTCTTTCTTGCCTAATCACTCTGGCTAGGACTTCCAGTACAATGTAGAATAAAAGTGGCAAGAATGGATATCCTTGTCTTATTTCTGATCTTAGAGAGAAACTTTCAACTTTTAATCATTAAGTATGATGTTAACTGGGGGTTTGTCATATATGGCTTTTATTATTTTGAGGTGTATTCCTTATTCCCTCTATACTCAGTTGTTGAGAGTTTTTATCATGAATGGATGTTGAATTTTGTCAAATGCTTTTCTGCGTCTATTCAGATGATCATATTATTTTTATCCTTTACGTTGTTAATGTGGTGTATCACACTGATTAATTAAGGGATGTTAAATCATCCTTGCATCCCTGGAATACATCCCACTTGATCACGCTGGGATTTAATATATTGTTGACTGGGAGATGAGAGATTGTTCCTGCTCCTCTGTGCTGAGTCCTGGGGGGATAACTGTGGTGGGTACCTACATGCCCATTAGAATCACTTCTTTCTTTGCTGTAGTGTGTGGGTCTCATGGATACAACCCCTGCTGACTTTCAGAGCTAGCTGTTTTGGGAGCCATCCCTCCTTTGGAAGTCTTAAAAGTTGAGGTGCTAGATGTAGGATACAAATGCTTTGCTCCTCAGGGAGAAGCTTAGAGTTGGGGATTTCCTCCCAATTGTATGATACCATGTTGGGCGTGGGGTTTATGGCAAGAATATGTTTTAGCTTTTCCTACCTGTTTTGATTGGGTGTCTTCTAATTCATCTGACCTGTAGGAGTTGCTTAACTAGTTTCTGGGTCTCTTTCAGAAAGGTTTACTCCACATGTACCTGTACATTTGGTGCATCTGTGGGAGAAGGGGAGTCGAGAGCCTCCTATGTCACCATCTTGGTCAACTACCCTCAAGATTATACGTTTGATCATAACATAAATAGAAATATTTCCTTCCATCCACCAAGTGTATTTGGATATTTATATAATGTGCAAGACTTTGAAAACATATATTTGAATATTTTAACAATTACTTAATATTCTTTTTTAAAAAGTGAAGTTGAGATTGACATTTTGGGGACTCCTTTTAATGCTGTTTATTTACAAAATGACCACTAAAATTAACATTTTTCTTTCAAAGTTCTAGATGAAAAGTGCTATAACAAAATAGTTGATGGCAGATAATACCCGCCATTGTGTAGCTGCCATTTCACGTATTTTTTTAATCTAATAATTGCCTACTCCCTAAGAGTTTTAAATCTGAGGAAATAATTTTCAAGTTCCTTGGAAATGCAAAAGGCAATTATGTTGCTCTATGCACTACTGCATTTCTGGAGAGAAAAAATCTTTTGTTCATTAATTCTCCTAGCACCTGAATGCTTTGTTCAGTAATTCTCCTAGCACTATTTTCCCAAGCAAGTCAACAGTTTAATAACTTGTAGGAAGTTATGGGAGGTTCATTATCATTTTGAGACGTTACTAATCATGGGAATAAATGCATTCTAAATTATTGATTGAAAGATATGATGCCAGGCACATATTTCTTAATTCTAGGGAAATTAACCAGGATAGGAATGGCCTTGGGAAGCAAATCTAGCATTTATTTCCTGGTTGCACAATCAATATTGAGAATACATGATGCTTCAGGATTCTTAACTTTATAGTTTTACCCAAAAGATGGGGTTATGTTGTACCATGACTTGCTCATTCCTGAGATGTTAATGCTTCATGCCTCCATCAGCAGACATAAATCTTGTTTATTAGCCCTCAGTAGTTGGTTGTTGGTTTCCCAGTTTGCTTACCCATGTTATTTTGTTGTTTGTGTTGTTGTAGTCATGGGTATTTTCCATATTCATGACTGTCTCTCATCCTTTGAGTATTCTTTTTAATATTTGGAGATATTCCTATACACTGAGTCCTATGTGCTCCTTACATAGAAAAGTCAGAGCTAAGTACCCATTCTCCTTTATAGTGAAGTCATGTGTACATGACTTAATTTGCCAATCAGACACCCACATAACAATTTAATTCAGAAATAAGCATTGTGACGAAATAGGCCTTTCGCAGATATTTATTTTTGCTGGCACGGTGAGGCACAGAATATCAGCCCTCAGCAGTGGCAGAGGCAGCCATAGTTACCACAAGTTCTCAGTGATAGGAAACCTGGTTCCCGCACAGGGACCATGTCAACGCTAGCATAGCAGCTGCAGTAAAGCATTGATTTCTCCAAACTTCCAAGCAGTTCTGAAACCTACCTAATATCATTTAATAAATCAATTTACTGATTAAACCATCCAGATTTGATTGTGGATTTTACTTTTTACTAAGTAATTTATTGATTGAAAGATGTGATGTCAGGCATAAATTTCTAAATTCTTTTTGATTTTACTTTTTTGCTAAGAAACCTGAGTGATTTTGTTTATACATATGCTTTTAAGAATAAGAGAAGTCAAGTAGAATATTCTCTGACTTCTATGTATGGGACTGTCAGTATACACGAAAATTAAATTTTCAGGATATAAGATTTGGGGACATGATTACCCTCAAAATTCTGCAAGCATTGATCACTTTCCTTCCAGCATTTTTATTCATCCAGTTGATGAAGACATGAACTAACAAAATGTGAACAGAAGATATCTCTTATCATTTAAACGCTCTCATTTATTTTGCTGTTGAACACAGCAAGCCTTTCAACTTAAACACTTACACATCATTTTCAAACCAGTAAATTCACAGCTATGTTTTGTATAACAATTTTCAAAAACATTTGAGGTTTCTCTGTCGAGAACTCAGTTAGTGCTTATAATGGATCTCAATTCTCTGTCCTCAGTTATATATTGTTCTTCGCATTTCTTTTCATCCCATTATGTCTTTTATTTTCATTGTAGTGAAGAACCCTAAGCTGATTATCAACATCATTGACATGTTCTTCTGCATCATTATATTTTATAATAAATATAACCAATATGAATGTTTTACTCTTGGAGTCTTTATATTAACTGATACAACAAGATTTCTTAGGTGCAATCATACAATATTTCATAGAAATATAGCATAAACATGCTATAGTATTTCTGACTCAAAACAATTATTTATGTCTCATTTAAGGCAAACACAATAAAGAGAAAATCATCCAGAGGATAAGTTTCAGGGCCAAGACAAATACACTAAATGCTTTTCCGAGGAGATCTCTGATGATCCTGAAGACCTGCTTTATTTGTACAAAAAATTCCTCATGGTCTGGCAAGAGGGCCTGACCTACGTTCATTCTGCAGATACGTCAGAAGCACGATAATCACTGCCTCTGCCTCAGAGTCACAGGAGCAATCATGTACCGTCAGATGTGTGTCTGCATGAACTAGCCTGTCATTAGGATCAAGGTTTGGGGAAGGAGAAGTTCCCTCTACCATTTTTTCATATTCTGATAGTCTTTGTGAATAGCTTCTATTTTAAAGACTGTATGGCTTTAATGCCTAACAGTTGAGCACAGCTTGAAAAGACATTAGAAATCCTAGTAAATGCTGAAAGGCCTGACTTCACTTCATGATCTAAGGCTTTGCTGGGGGAAACTTGACACATCTATGCATTTTTTTAGTGTTTTTCTCTCGCTCTCTTTCCCTCAATCTCCCATTTAACTTAACGTTTTTGGCTTTTTAACTAGGTGTTCTAGTCTTCCAGTTTCCATTTAACATAGCTCATTGTTTTTTGTGTCCTATTCAGGGATGCTAAACTTGAGTGACTCAATGTGTATGTGGAGCAGAGGGGCCTCTTAGATTAATGTTATCATTAATATCATTATGCATGTTTACCAATCATTGAAAGGGGGGATGGGTATCCAAATCCAGTCAACTTTGATGAATAATTGCATAAAGTTACAGATCAGAGTATGCATAATTCCCAGCCCAATTTCCAATATTTATCTGCCATTTATCTGATGAGTGTTTTTATCCATTGGTGTGGGTTCTCTCCCATCTACATTAAATGTGTTGGACTCTCTGGACAGATATCGAGTAAATACAGAAAAGGGCCCTAACAAAGCTTATCTTGTTTTCCCCTCCTCAACTAGTATTGTAGGCGTAGGAATCGTATTCTCAGCTTTCAAGGCATTTCCAATAATCCTTTTCCTTCCCTTATCCCATCTTTTTTCTGTGGTTTTTCTTTTGAAATTATAATAAATGAATGGATAAAGAATGAGACATAGTCTTAAGGGTCAGGGTGGGGACCATGGGAAACTGTAACATTGCCTAAAATTTAGCATGCAGCCTGTAGAAGGATGGCTATTCAGTTTTCTGCTTGGTTGAGATTTTGTTTCTGATCCAGGGATTAGAGAAAGAGGCAAGAAATAAAGGTCTTTCTATTTACTTTCTGGCAGGCAGGCACACTAGCAGCATCGTACTGATTGTATATTTAATCCACTCCCCTTGGCCTTGTAGTTAATGGAAATTCCTCTCATATTCTGACAATAAGTTGACAGTAAGTCCAGTTCACAGTGTTGTGCAATTTCATCTTTTAAAGTCTCTTCCTAACTAGTTTAGCAAAAAGGTGGAGGAGGCTGCTTCAAGGACTGCTAGCCAGATGGCATTTTAAACTGGAAACGAAAGTATAGGCTTTTGAGTTTCCAATATATCTATGAATTTAATGTAAGAAATAATTCGTTCCACAACAAAAAAGATATGCTATGTACTGACCTCATAGAAAAAGCTGGAGAGTTAAAGCTCGATAAATAGGATATGTAGTTTGCTAAATTCCCATTGTGATCTCCATTACTTTTTTCTTTCTTTAACTGTGTATCATTTATAAACTATTTCTCATGCACTCTTCAAGTTAATTACCATGTTGAGAACATATAAAAGTTATTGAACAAAGAGGAGTTATTTAACGTCTTCAGTATGGTTGTATTTTCCAGAAAATTATAGTGTGGAAGAATTGGATCTTTTTTTAACATTAAAATGTGAAAATCATACACAAGTAATTTCTATTGTTTGCTATGTTTACAAAAACCTTTTCTTGAAATATTTTAAATTCAATTAATAGATATTAATTGATATTAATGGAGAACCAACTATTTTTTCTGCACCATTCCAGGTGCCACACGTGGGAATAAATACCAATTACGTGGAGCTTACCTTATTTCCTTTATCTGTCTTTGCTAAATTTTCATGTGTCCTTCAAGTTGCACGTCCAATACTATTTTTCCAGACCTTTCTACTGACTCTTAATTATAAGCTTTTTGAAGATGGAAGTCATATTTATATCCTCTTAAATCTCCCAATCCAGTTCTTTAACATGTACTTATTGAATAGAATCATATTTAACTACATAGGTAAGCCTTTCACAGAAAATGACATTCTTTTTTTTGTTTTGTTTTGAAGATTAGCCCTGAGGTAGCATCTATTGCCAAGCTTTTTTTTTTCTTCTCCAAATCCCCCCAGTACATAGCTATATATTCTAATTGTAGGTCCTTCTAGCTCTGCTATGTGGGACGCCACCTCGGCATGGCTTGATGAGCAGTGCTAAGTCTGTGTCCAGGATCCAAACTGGTGAAACCCTGGGCCACTGAAGTAGAGCATGTGAACTTAACCAGTCAGCTACAGGGCTGGCCCCAGAAAATGACATTCTTGAGTGCCCTTGTATTTGGCCCTTAGGAAAAATTCTTCATTCTATGATATTTGCTTGAAACAAATAATTTTAATTATTAGATAGGAAATATCTGTGTCTCAAGTCATGATGACTGAGGATTAGGTTTTTCTTAAATTTAAAAGATTGCAAAACTTTGTCACGTAATATTAAGAAGTAGGCTCATGAGTGCTAATGAATCTGAGAAATATTTAAATAATTCATGAGTACACTCAAAATACACACATCCCCATACACACACACTCCATCTTCAGATTAGCTAATAATAGCAGTGACCAAAACAATGATTCAGTTTATGGAACTTATAAATTTATGGAACTCGGTACCATATTAATATAAAAAGTGAGAGAGGTGCTAATAGAAAGAATCAACAACATTACATAACTTTTGGAACTTTATTTCATATTTCTTAAATTAAATCACAAAAGAAGCTCTTATTCATGATTGAGTATATATTTCCATAATGCCTCAATTTCAAAGTATGAGAATTGAGCCTTTTCTTCTTAGGAACTGAATTTTTTTGTAAAGCGAAGAAGTTTGTTTATATTTTACTCTGTTAGTAAACTGAGGCACAAGTGTCTGGTCAAACTATACAATGTAAAGAAGTTCCTAGGCTCAGTTATTGAATTCAGGTTTGTTTCATCTTATTTTATTATTTGATTTTTCTTTTATCTTGACTAATAGTTTTCACTGTTGCATTTTATGCATTTTTCAACCTGTCTTCTATCCATTTTGGAAGAAGGTAAGGTACTAGTCATTAAATAAATAGGGAAAAATATAAAATACGAAATTCAGGTAATTTTTTTAAACAAACTAGTATTTTACAAAATGCATTATTTGACAAGAGTAGAATTAATAAACATAAGAACTATATATTCCAAAAAGGTATTCAGAGTTAAATATGAAAACAATTATATCATTGAGTCATACCCTCTCATATAACTAAAAAGATCAAAATAATACATCAGTTTCAGGCTTTTATTAGAGAGAAACATTAAAGTAATACTCTTAAAAGTAAATCTCTAAAGAATTTCACAAGTCAACCTTAACAAATATCCCTATGTAAATTTAACTAATTTTGCTGTTGTAATATCTAATATAATATCAGCAATATCATACGGAGTAAAGTTTCCTCTGGTAGCAAACCCTGCTCGGATATAAATCTTGTAATGTAAGGGCTATATCATTAGAATTTAAGAATAAAAGAAAAAATAATAAGTTGCCCCAGGAGTAGTCCTGGATACTGAATATTATCACTTTCATTAAGTGGAGCATGGACTTCCACAATTGCCGGCAATGTGACACTATATTGATGGTATAAATAAAGGTACTTGCTATTATACACATATGCATGAGAAGGCATTCAGGAAGAGGTATATGGTAGAACTTGACATCTGAGGGCTTCCCAACCGAGGGCCCCCAAGGCATTTGAGGAAAGTAAGGTATTGTTGATCTTCTGGGGGACAGATTAAATTAACAAGGAGGCAAACAATGGAAAAATGATTCTGTAACACTATGTCTCTTCTCCCAGGAGATAAGGACAGCGGAGCTTAACTGTGAACATAGACACCAGAATACATAGTACTGGCATCAGTAACACCAGTGAAAGGGTCAATAAGTATGGACAAAAGCACACTGGGTGTATTAGTCAGGGTTTTCCAGAGAAACAAAACCAATAGGATGTACGTATATATATGGAGAGAAATTTATTTTAAGGAATTGGCTCAGGTGATTACGGAGCCTGGCAAGTCCAAAATCTGCAGGATAGGATGGACAGAAAACCAGGGGCAGGTGTTGCAATTCAAATCTGAAGGCAGTCTCCTGGCAGAATTCCTTCTTGTTCTGAGAAATTGTCTTTTGTTCTATTTAGCCCTTCAACTGATTTAATGAGGCCCATCAACATTATGGAGGGAAATCTGCTTTACTCAAAGTCTACTGATTTAAATGTTAATCTCATTGAAAACCACCCTCACAGGAATAATATTTGACCACATTTCTGGGCACTGTGCCCCAGCCAAGTTGACACATAAGATTAATGATCATGCAGGGCCCGTCCTAGCCAGAATGAAACATTTACTTCAAGAAAGTTTAAGCCCTATTTCTTATACATTACTTTCAGCAGGACAACAATTAAATGATTTGAAGTGAAAGACCAAAAAGGGATCCACAAGAGCTCAAATTCTAGTAACCCAGCCAATGGCAGCAAAGTCCATATTTAAGGAGTACGACTAGTGAGTAGGTACATTGATTGTTGTTACTATTTTATGTCTAGGCTGATACTATTCAACCATCACATAAGAGCAGTTGTTATATTGGCAAATGTGTATTGTGAATAGAATCATTTAACTTACTTGCTTGAATCTGTGTCATAGCTTCCCTTTGAACTTCAATTATGATCCAAACTTAAAACATGACTTAAAATTCTTTCGTGACCTGAGACCTGTTCACCTCTCAAATTCATCTCTAGCCATTTCTCCCGTTGATCTCTGTTTCAGCTTATTCTGGAAGACAACAATTATTTTCTAATTCAGGACTTTTGAACAAATTGTTCCTTTTGCCTAGCACACATCAGCATTCTTTACTAGCAAGTACCTTCTCATCTGTTCAGTCCTGGTTCAAGTAACATTTGTCTTGAAAGGGCTGCCCCAATTCCAAACCTTGTTTGGTCTTCCTCTCTCTTGTAGCCCCCTTTTATATTAATAGCTTTTATCACAATTTTTAATATGTATTTATCTGTCCATTTGTTTAATATTCTTCTGCCAAGATGTTTTATTCACTGCTGTATTTTCAGAGGCTGGAACAATTTCTGGTAAATTACAGCAATGCAGCAATCATATGTAAGTCATTTATACTGTTTTTAAGTAATAACATACAAAGATGTTTTATATATTAACTGCTGAATACATTGCCAAAATTTTAATTCTATTACTAATATCAAAAACTACAGCTATTCCTGTTAACATTTCTTTTCAGGCCAATTATCAAACGTGAATAATTTTAAAATTTGAATTTTCTCATCCATGTAACTAATAGCTGTTATAAATTTATGCCTATTTCAAACTTAACAAACATATCCTTTATGCAATTTTCTCTACACACTTGAATATGCAAATCAGAGGACTTCCAGTTGAAATAATTTAATAAATTCATTTGTTGAGCTCCCTCTGTGTCTGAAATAAATAGCAATAAAAAATAAAAGATAAAAACCTAACAAATTAAGAAAACATTGACGGTCTAAAAAGTATAAAATAAACAATTTTGTGGAACAAAATAATTATAAAAGTGGTCCAGAAAGTCCGAGCCCATGAGCTCAGGAACTGATTCAGAAGACGCGGATGCTTCAGAGGAAGGGAGCAGAATAAATGTATTTCATGCAGGACAAGAGACTGATACCAGGCTCAGTGATTAAACTAGAATAGCAATATTCAAAGGTGTAATGGCTAAAACTTTTCAGAATTGAAGAAACAAATAAATCCTCAATTTGACAGTTTATTTTGAGTTCTGAGGAAGATAAAAACAAATCCATGACTAGGTATCTCATATTGAAACTATAAAACACCAAAAGCAAAAAGAAAATTCTTAAAAGCCACTGGAGGAAAAAGACCAATTTTCTATAAAATCGTGATGATTAGATGACAGCAGCCTTTTTTTTTTTAAACACTAACAACAAGGAGAAACAGAATGGTGTACTTCATTCTACATGTTTAAGACATACACGTTATGATTCAGAATTAACTTCCCAGCTAAACTGTCATACAAGAGTTTGGGCAAACTTTGTGTGAGTGTTTCTATGAATATAGCATAAGAGATAGCCTGAAAATCTTTCAACAATTCTTAAAAGTACTATATGAAGGGGCCGGCCCAGTGGCGCAGCGGTTGAGTTCGCATGTTCTGCTTTGGCTGTCTGGGGTTCACCAGTTTGGATCCCAGGTGTGGACATGGCACTACTTGGCAAAAAGCCATGCTGTGGTAGGTGTCCCACGTATAAAGTAGAGGAAGATGGGCAAGGATGTTAGCTCAGGGCCAGTCTTCCTCAGCAAAAAAGAGGAGGATTGGTGGTAGGTGTTAGCTCAGGACTAATCTTCCTCAAAAAAGTAAATAAATAAAGGACTCGAAACAAACAAGAAGTTAAAAAGACAGAGTGAGTAGCCAAGATTGTGATGGGGCTATCTGGCTAGCTTGGTAAAGGAGAGGCTGGCCTTTCAACAGTGGGCATGGGGCAGGAGCTAGGGCCTTCAGTCTGCACTAATTGGGAAGGTGGAACTGAGATTCACCATGTCAAGTGTGACTCTTGAAGAGCTAGTGAAAAGACAAAGAAAAACTGGGCCACCCACATAAAGAGGCAAATGTTCAAAGAATGCTTAAAAACAGATTTAAAAATTCTAAGAATCTCATAGATTATTGAAACAGTTATTGCAAATTTTAAAAGTTTAGAACTGAACAAAACTGGAAAGATCAAATACCAAATCTTACAGGACAGAGATTAGGCTGTATTTGAAAGTATCTTTTATGTTATAAATGGTTTAATAAAAACACAGGAAAATCATTCAGATAAGTATTCCATGCAAGAAATAGAATAAAATTGAGTAAACTTAAGGAAAGTAGAAAAGATAAAATAATTAAGAGGAGAAGAAATTTATAAAATAAAAATGTTTTAATTTTTAAATCCAACATAGGTATCAAGAAAAGATAAGAATTATTGCTATAAAAGGTTGAAAGAACTGCGGGAAAGAAAACTGTATGCCAATAAATTTTGAAGCACAGCTAAAGTGTCAATTTCAAGTAAAATAATGTCAAATTTAGTTAAGAAGAAATGAAAAACTTGTCTTAACTGAAATCATGGAATTGATTAGTAAAATATCTTCATTTAAAGGCACCAAGTCAAGGTAGTTTTAGGAAGATGTTTTACCAAAACTTTATGGAACATAAAACTCTGACTGTTTCTCAACTTTTTAGAAGCCAGGAAAAAAAAGAAGCAGATACCTAATTCATTTTTATGAGACTAATATAGCACCAACACCAGAATTAGTACCAAAATTATGTACTTTATAGCACTAAAACAAACATTTAACAATCTTAATTACAAAAGTATACATAAATATCTCTTAAGAAAACTATATTAAACCTAATGTAGAGATTTTCTGATAAACATAAAGATAATCTGTTATCAGAAAACACGTCAACATAATGGAACATATAAGATAAAAAAGCTATGTAATCAGTTAAACGGATTCAGAAAAATAATATCTATATAGGTTAACATTCATTCACAATATAAAACCTTACTAGGAAGAAAATCTTAGTGAACTTAAAGAGAACTGCTTTATCATGATGGAGTGTAGAGCATATTTTCTTAAAGTAAAATCTTAGAAAACACTTTAAAGTTAGGAACAAGAAAAGGATGGCCAGTATCATGCTCGTTGAATATATTACTGATCTTAGATAATATAAGAAAGCAATAAAAATAAATGAGTATGACAATTGTAAAGTTAATCATTTAAAGATGATATGATTGTGAACATATATAATCTAAGGACATCTAGAAGTGATAAGAATTAATCAGAAATTTCAGCAAGGTTGCCAGATATAAGATCAAGATCTATTTGAAATCAATACCACTTCTATACACCAGCATCAACCAATTTTAAAACATAATAATAAGAAGAAAATTCTATTCTGCAATAACAGTAAAAATTGTAAGTTACCTAGTAATAAATTTAATAAAAGATATTTATAGAAAAAATTATGAAATATTACTGAAGGAAATTTAAAAAAATACCTAAACAAATGAAGAAATGTACCCCTTCTCTAGATGGAAATTCTGTATATTTTATAGATGTTATCCTCTGATAGTTGATCTATAAATTCAGAGAAATTTCAATTAAAAACTACATTTTTTAAGTGGAACTTATCAAGCTGATGTAAGAGTAAATGGCTAAGAATTGTCAAAAAATATGAAGAGTAATAAGTGGGAGGATAAAAAAAGTGTAAAGAATTATTAAGGAGTCAGTAATTTGGACAGTTTGCTACTGGTGCAGTTTTATAGATAAATATACCAAAGGAAAGTAAAGAGAACACAGAACGGAGCATGGATATACTGAAATTCAGTATTTAAGAGCCTACATTAAAAAATCAGTATGGAAATTACGTACTTTCAAAAATCATTGTAGGACAATCAACCATCACTGTAGAAAGTAAAATGTAGTTTTATCTTATTATAACAACATACGTAAATTTAAGTTTCAGATATATTAAAGACCTGAACTGAAAATCAATTCTTTAAACTTGCATTAAACATTTAGAGAAGAATGTGGACATATTACTGGTGGTGGACATGCACATTAATATGTCCACATTGGGGAGAAATTTAGCACCAACTAGTACAGTTGGAGATGTGCATATAAATGTTGACATTTCTACTTATAAGTATATATATCTTTCACTAAAATTCTTGTACATGTACACAAAGAGATCTATACAGAGATTTTCACTGCATCATTATTTCTAACAGAAAAACGTATCAGAAAGATGTGTTTATCAACAAGAGAACAGAGAAATAGCTAGGTGCATATTTACGAATAACACATTTGTGCGTATGTTTTCCTTCATACCCAGGTACATAAAATCAAGCTAATTATATCATTTCACTCCACTATCAGCATCAGGCAGTATAAGATTAAATTTTTGTTTTATTTGATTGTATATTAATTTTTCCCTTTTTTCTGATCTTCATTTTTACTATCTGTGATAGTTAGCCTCAAAGATGGCCCCTAATGATGCCTGCCAACTCTTAAGTAGTCCCCTATCACATTTACCAAGGTTGGTCTGTGAGACCTATAGAATATTGCAGAAGTGATGTTATGCTAACCTCTGAGATTGTTAAACCTTGCTGTTTACCTCTTGCTCACTCTTTTTCTGTCTGATTTCACTTGCACTGGGGACAGCCAGATGACCTGACTTAAGGACATTCAGGCAAGCCCAGTGAGGAAGCCCACGGGGCAAGAAACTGAGGTCACCAGCCAACAGCCATGTGTTATCGAAGGCATTCTTGGAAGCTTGTCCTCCAATCCCAGCAAAGCCATTCGATGCCCACTGGGCTGCCTCACATTTTGACTGCAACCTCAAGAGAAACCCTGAAGCACAACCACGGCACAAAGCTCTTCCTGGATTCCTGACTCTCAGATATCGTGAAGTAAAAATGCTTATTGTTTTAAGTTGATAAGTTTTGGAGTAATTTGCTATGCAGCAGTATATCACTGATACTTCCTTTTTCACCTTAGATGCCTATGCTAATGTGTTTGATATTGATCCTTTGTAAGGATCCTTGAAAGGTAATATAATGGTCCTTTTTGGGCATGTATTTTTAATTCATAAAAATGCTGTTGTGCTACAGATGCCCTTCTGTTTCATTTTTTTACATGATTTTAAGACATCAGTTTGGCTGAATGTATAACTGTAATGTTTTTCTCTAAATGCAGAAGAGCATTCCACAGTATGCATTCTTCATAACTCATCTTCCTGCCCATTCTCTTAGAGACCTGTGACTAGTTTTCTCAAAGGTGTATGCCCTGAAAGGGATTGGTGGGTCATAGAGTAAATACTCTCCATTTTCTTTTTGAAGACTGGCTTCGTTGCCTTTCATCTCTTTCCTATCCCCACAAATATATTTTATTTAATGTACTGTTTTACTAGGTAATATATTGATATAGGGCAACATTTAAAATATTTTATAAGTTTAAGTCTCCATTATGGTTATTTCCTTCAGCCTCCCATTTCTTCTCCCCAGAGGGAAGATAATACAGTTAGCTCACTGAGAGTCCTATTTAAATGATTTATTGTATACACAAGCAAAGATGGATGCTTTACATTTTTACCCAAATAGTAGCACATTAAATACACTGTTCCACACTGTACTGTTTTTGTTACTTTGTAATTTATCTTGAAGAAATTTCTACTTTAGAACATAACTCCCTCTTCTATATAGGTCCATATTGTACCATTGTTTGATTTTATCATAATTATGTAATAATATCTTTATAGGTGGACAAAGTAGACTAATTCCCACCTTTTGAAGTTTCAAATAATCCTATGAAGAATAATCTTAAACAGATAAAAATGATTTTATATATGTACAAGTTTACCAGTAAAATGTATGTTTAGAAATATATTTCCGGGTCAAAGGCTAAGTGTATTTATAATTAAAACAGATATTAATATTTAAATAGATATCTCCCTAGAAGTTGTATCAATTTAAAAAGCTTTATCAGAGAATCCATGCTTGAAATTGCTAATTCCTCATTTTCTCTTTCAGGTGTGAATTCAAACTTTTCTATTTGTTTCTGGTTTTGTGTGTGTTTGTATAATGCACACAAATACTGAAATCTGTATGTATTATTGACAGGTTTATATGCACATATTCCAAATTTAGGAGGTACAAAAGGTAAAAGGGGAAAAGTAGCCTTAGCTCACATCACTTTGCTCAGTCACACAGTGATTTTCTCCTGTGGCAGCAACGGCTACATATATATATAAATTTGCACACATAGATGAATTCCACTTATTTGGACATTTGTACTTCCTTTTGCATTGCAAAAACTGGAAAGAGAAAGCTCTTTCATGAAAGGTACTGTTTAAAAAAGAGGCGCCAGATTTCTGTGTAACCATTTATATTAGAAATATATGGCTGTATCATCTCAACAAGCAAACATCACCATTTATATGGATCTTAACAAACTGCTACTTTTCTTCATTTTCCACCTACTCTGCGAGACCGTGGATAAGAGGCTCGACGCTCTTGCTGGTCTTAGTGTCTGAGCCTGCTCCAATCCGCACGGCTTGGGTGTGTTGCACAGCAGTCATTCTGGGCTCATCCCCTAGTATCTTTGTATCATCTCTGTCCAGCCCACGGAAGGGAAAATAAGACACAGACACACGTGTCTTAAATGCCTTGTCCCAGAATGTGTGAACATAACTTTGGTTACTTTCTACTGAAGAAAATTTAGTTACATCGTCACACCTACTTTCAACGGAGTCTGGAAAATATGATTTAGTTTCAAACATATATTTCTTTATTATGTGCCAATATTTGAGTCACATTTTTTGTCTCTTAGTGTTTTATTGTTGTTGTTGTTAAGCCGTTTACTATGAAAAGGGAGAACAGATTGAAGAGCAGAAGTCGTCTTTGTCACGTTTCAGAGTTTTCGCTTTCACGTTTATAGCTATAATCCACACGGAATGCACATCTAGATACGGCGTGAGGAGATATCTGTCTTTGTTTTGTTTTCTTTATAGGGAAGGAGTTTTCTCAATTTAAGGCTACTCTTATTGACATCCTCATTTCCGTATATATGTGAAACTATTTTTTCAGTTTTCTAATCTGAACTTTTGGTTCCTTTATCCTTGTGCTAATATTATACTATATAAATTGCTTTTTACATATTTCTTAGAGCACTTTTCACAATAAAACTCTTCTTTTATTTTCTGTTAGTAATTCTGTTCCTTTACTCTTTCATACGAGTTTTAAAATTAGATTTCCAAATTTTACACACTCACAAACACAGACACACATCCCTCTCTATTAGAATTTTTATTAGAATTCCTTTAAGTAGAACAAATTACAAACTGTTGATCATCATGATGTAGATGTGTCCCATTCATAAACAAGACACATTTATCCATGTATTCATGATCTTCTTTCATAAATTTTAATAAAACTTTTAAAAACTTCCCCATATCTTTTATATCTGCTCTATTAATACTTTGATACTTTAGATCATTTTATGATACTGTAAGTAGTGTCTTTGTTTCTGTTATATATTCTAATAAATACTTGCTAAAGAAAAGAAAAACAATACACAGTACTATCTATATCACCATCATATTAAATATTATTTCTAAGATATATAAATACTAATTTCAGGATGTCATAATGTTACCTTTGGGAGAGAGAAAAATAGTGTTAGCAAACTTTGCAAAAGAATTTCTAATCATATGTACAATGTCTTATTTCTTTATAAAATTAAACAATTTTACCAAAGTTGAATTCTCATCTGTACGTTACTGTTTGTTTAATGTATCTTCCAATAATTTTTTATAACGTTGAGGAGTAATATTTTACATAAGGATTTACAAGAGCATCATTCATAATAATAATTTTAAATGAAGTGAATTATTGTAGCCCTCTCTGACATTTTATATGTAAGCTTTCCATTATGTAGGTTCCTTATTGAAGAATACAACCAAGGCTGCTTATATGATTGCAGTGCCATGCATGGGATAATTATAGTTGAATGAAATTAAGCCTTAAAGGTGAAAATACCTGATTCTAGCTATGGCTTTACTATTGTTTCTGAGTAACCATGCATGCCCAATTTCTTTAACTCTACATTGTTTGAGTAATTAAATTAGAGATAATAACATGTGTGCTCCATTTCAATGAGTTTAATAATAATATAGTGCAGCATATACAATTTCTGTTTATAACATGCTGTACAAAGTAAAGCTAATGTAATATTGGTACTTTGCAGAGTTCAGCTCAAAAACAGTTATTGAGTGTGTGCTATGTCCCAGGCACAGAATTTGGGATAACAAAAAAAACCCCAAATAACAAAATCATAAAAGTACACAGATGTGTTTTTTTGTGCTGAGGAAACTTCACCTCTGAGCTAACATCTATGCCAATCTTCCTCTATTTTGTATGTAGGTTGCTGCCATAGCATGACTGACAAGTGGTGTATGTCTGTGCCTTGGATGCGAATCAGTGAACCTGCACCATGAAAGCAGAGTGAGAGGAACTCAACCACTACATCAAGGGGCCAGACTTAAGGAGCTTACATTCTAATCTTTTTAAAGAATTTGGGGTAATTCTTCCACTAAGCACTCTTATTCATGGTTTCTAGGGCCTTAATGTGATATTCTCTCTTGATGTTGACAAATAATTTTGTGAGTCTGTTAGCATGTAAAAGTTCTTACTAAAATTTTAAAAAAGAGCAGATTTGGATATTAATATTTTATGAGAAGATGCCATTTGTAAAAATAGAAATAAAACACTCAGTTAATTAACTCACCAGTTATATGAAACAAATTTTTTCTGATGGTGGGCAAAAATCTAAAATATTAGAGCAATCATTTCACTCATGACCTAAATCACTCTTTTCTCCCTCTTTGGTTAGGTCCCCTTTCTCCACACAAGAAGTCTAATAAGAGCATTCAGCTAGAGAACCGAATAGGAAAGAGCTGACTGTTTTACAGAGCCTCTAAATTTAGTTTTGAAATCATTATAACTTTTCATTAGTTATAGTTCTGCATCTTTAGTTTTTATTGACAAGATCTTTTATTTTTTATAGAGTAACATCTTCAACATCTCTACATGATAGCCAAATCTGTGCCTTGAATTTCAGAAATTATTACTAACTGAAAAACTGACACAACCACATATGTCCCATAACAATCTCAATATTTACATGTCCAAAGCCTAAACTCATTTTAGTTCTTCTTAAAAAATATTTCATGTCCAATGTTCCTTACCATCACCCTTCAGGCACCAAGTCAGCATCTTGATAGTCATGAGAATGTCTTTCTTTCCCTTGACCCCAAAATGTAACTTGAAATCCTGTGGGATGCTGAATTCTAAACATCTAAATTCTAAACATTTATTTATTCCATTCCCACTACCACTGGCTTACTGACAGCCTCCATCAAATTTCACTTACAAAATGCTAATATCTTGATGGTTTCTCCGCCCTCTTCTTACATCGCTTCATTCGGTCTTTGGCATTGCTATTAAAATGAGAGTTTAGTGTGTGCATTTGATCTTGTCTCAACTTATTGCAATCTTTCAGACTTCCCAAGAGACATAAAAACTATTTGTGATTGAGTCCAGCAAATCTGTCCAGAATCACATTACTGTACTTACCTTAGCAAACTGTATCAGAGCC
The DNA here is from genome assembly GCF_041296265.1 of Equus caballus. NCBI lineage: Eukaryota > Metazoa > Chordata > Mammalia > Perissodactyla > Equidae > Equus > Equus caballus. Next base: position 102,342,102 of record NC_091685.1, on the reverse strand, counting down.
AGAATAAACTACTTGCTGTAGCCTGCACATATGACTAGCTACTCCATCCGCTGTTTCCTCTATTTGGCTTGCACTTGCCTTTTCTCTCCTGAAAACTTCTACAAAGCTTTTTGCCATTTCTTAAGCCAGATTCTCTCCTCCCTACCTTGATAATGCTTTGCTTATACTCCCCCAAAAAGCACTGACAGGGTTCCATCTGATTTCTTCTTTTTGTTTGGACTCTTAGATGATGAATCTTACCCCCTCACACAGTGCTTTGAGCATATAGCTGTCTGCTAACTGTACATGTTAATTAATATGTATTGCATGCTATGATTTTTAAATTGTACATAAAGAAAATCTATCCCTCTCTGTCTATGGGTGTATGTGTTTACATAAGTAATGAATAGTTTATTACACTGTGATATAGAAATAGACAGGATTACTATAATGTAAATCTCATTTAGGTCCTATTCTTGGAAAGACTGTAATGCAAACAAAAGACATAATACATATAGAAAACTGAGTTTCTAAATTTCTTATGATACATTCACAATGCATCGCTCTCTACATATATGGCAAGTAAACTATGCATCAGAACATCCGGCCTCACTCTCATCCAGCATATACTTATTAAATATGTGTAAAAAGAACCAGCAATAGAGAGTGTAGCACACTCATTTTTTGTGCATTCTCTGTGCACAGATGCAAGTCTGCTTCATGTTTATAGCTCAGTGATTTTTGAAAGAAGATTAATGACATGGGTATTTGCAAAGAAAGTGTCTATGTGACCAACATTGGTGCTGCTCTTAGATATCAGTGTTGTGGTGCTTTGTAACAGCCATTTTTTTGCCACACAACCCTATTTCATGGAGGTGACAGGCTGTCACATGTAAGGTTTATTTCTATTACTCCTTTTGCTGCTTTAATTCAGTCTATTTAATTCAGTGTCTTTTCCTTTCCTTTTCATATGTTAATTGTGATTTGAACAAATTAACATATCTAACAAATCCTGCAATTAATTTTTCAATTCAGATTGAGGCACATATTCCTCCTGAAATACATTAGTCTTTTTAAATAGTTCAGTTTCCAGTATTTACCTACATTTCGGAACAAGGTTATGCCTAGAGTTACTTTGATGCTGACTCTCTGGCATCGCTCAATGGCTGATTTTAAGAACTGGGCTTTAATCACTACAACTGTAAAACGTTCATGTTAAGCTCGTCCTCTGAAGGCAATCTTTAATATCTCCTGAGCAGTCAGATTTTTGTAGAATACCATTGTGAGCTCAAATGAGATACTGTTCTGTTAGGTCATATGAATGGGGCTGGAGCTGTGAGGGACTGTGGGAAAGAAATTTGGGGCAGGAAAACACGGTTATATTTTTTAAACAGTAGTATCTGAGATGTCGGGGCTGGCAGGAATAAATAATTACATTTATGCTTCACGTAATGCAAATACCATTTTATAAAATCATGATAAACACTGTACACACGCCAAAAGTCTTTTACTTGCATAGAAAACACCTTATACTAATTTGGAATTATCAGGGATTTTATATTTACCTTTCAGAGATATTTTCTTCCTTCAAAATTGCAATAGCTTAAAGACAAAATAAGTCATAATCTGCCGGTTATAGAATTGCATTTCCCCGACAGCAGAGAGTTTTTAGATTAGCATTTCTTTACTTATTATGTATCCTACTCCATTGTGATTTTGTTCAGACAGCAACAAGAGATAATACTTGTTTATTGAAAATTTAATTGTCTCTCAAACAACTTAAAGATCCACAAATCTGAAATCTAAAATCTATGAAAGCATAACAGACAATGCTCTGTTCAGTATCCAGGTCTTCAACACACAAGGTAAAATATGATCAGTTGCAAAAAACAGAAAATCCAACTCATACTGACAAATTACAAAGGAGACCTAGGTGCTTGCCCCACATCCACACAAAGAAAACGGCCCACAGAGATGGTCTCTTTTATCTCCCAGATAACTGAATAGCCCAGATTAGTTGAGACCAAATGACCACTCAATATCACTGAAATGCTCTCATCTCTGTCATCTTCTAGGGGCCACCTTCATCCACGGGCTGCCTTATCCTGCAGTAGTGAAATTGATGCTGCAGCTTAAGATCTCACATTCCTTTTCCACACAGTCCAGAAGAGAAATCTTCATCTCTTCCAACCATTACCCAACATTCTGGGCTTGATTCCATTTAGAACAATTTAGGGTCAGATTTTGAAGTGACAACCTTGCAAGAGGGTATGCCTATCATGTCACTTCTTGGGGATGAGAGATGGCATCAAACCCACTCCTACTAAAAGGCTACTACAAATCAATGATCTGGGCATAGACGACAAAGAGGCAGATGACAAAGTCCACTGCCGTTCTATGATATAGAGACACTATATTCAAACATAAATCATTGTAAGAGACTGAAATAATGGCCAATCAGGACCTCTTTCTAAATATTTTATTGTAGATTATTTTCAAACTACAAAAGCAATGATGGCAATTGCAACAAACATACCACATAAATGCAGATGTCTAATCTGCATATTCTCTCCAACGCAAACCTTTATCCCAGCAAGTCAAACAATCCTTCAAAAATAACCTTTTAAATCAATCAGAGATATGTGACAAAAACTTATATTGAATCGAGTGCATAGTATACATTCATTTTTGTGGCTAAAACAAAAGAAAGGTGTCCTTTCTTGTTCCTTTCTGTAAATTTTCTATGGCTCTTATATTGAGAAGTAAAATCCACATAGAGAAAATTGAAAAATGTAAAAGTTCAGTGTAACAAATTACTTAAAAATGCACTCCCCAGAAACAAAAAGTACCCTTCCATGTCAGTAGCATCTAAGATAAAAAATAGAACATTTTGATAACCCCAGAAGCCTTCCACTTTCTTCCACCAAACGTAATTCCATCACTCTCTCTAAAGCAAACCACTATGTGGGCTTAAAGTAATCACACTTTTCTTTTTAAGATTACAAAATTTTAACCTATACAGTTAAAATTTATAATCCCAAAAGCACAGATTTGGTAGATTCTTAAAAGTCTGCTCATGCAATAATGCATGCAATATTTTATCCAGGTTTCACAATTTCATAATAAGATTGCTCCTTGTATCAGTCATGAACGTGGAAGCAAAGAAATTGCACCTGTAAAGTCATTGAGACAAGTTTAATAAAGAAAGATTTTTAAAGTTATTAACTAGGTTTAAGGCTACTGATAAGAGATACTGGGGTTAAGAAAAAGAGGAATTTTAGCTTCCTTAACCCTGACCTGAAAAGATAGGATAGAGATTCATTCCTCCCACTCTCTAATCTCTTTCTGGAACTTCCTATTTTCGAAAACCCAAGCATAAGCCAAAGCAAGGGAGTTCTTTGATACAGTCCAAACAGAACAGTTTTCTGGGACACAGAGCATGATGGAGATGGATGGATAGTGGAATTGGAGGGGATCACAGAGGATATCCAACAGAGCTTTGAAGTCCTTTTATACATTTCTCAAGTTGGAAAAGTGTGTGGATTCAGAAAGTGACAGTCCTTTCCAATGTGCACCTTCTTGTGAAGAATGATCTCCAGTTAAAATATGAGCCAGTCTAGATATCGTACTGTTTTGAATATCTGTTTATCTTATGGAATAATTGCACTCTAAAAGCCAGAATTGTTACCAAGAGATGAGCAACTTTCAAACATTACAAAACTAGCACATACAAAGTGGTACCACAGTGTTACCCTTTCTAATAGTTACTGAACATGCTCATAACATGGTAGAAGATTTTGGGTTACTGCCTCACTACATCAATGAGAATCTATAGTGCTGAACCTTGAAGAAGATGAATAACTGTTGCTCTATTGGGAGGTGTTTCTGTAGATACTCCTTTGTTTGTGTGGGAAAAGAATCGTCGGGACTCCCATCTGTGGATATCAGTATCTGCCCCAGCTCTTGAATGTTATTTGTGTCCGACATCATCTTTGTAAGAAACTGATGCTACTCAAGAATTATGTTTTAGTTATGGAGGTTTTTTTAAATGTTCATTGCATATTGTAAATTTCATACCATGACTATAAGCATTAGAATGATGTTTATCTTGCGACTACTCAGAAATTAGTCCCAGTTAGAACTTTAATATCAATGTGGTTTTCTGAGACGTTTTTCTCAACTATTTAATCTCTTTCCCAAAAAACCTATATTATCATCATTATCTTGGAGGTTAATGACTACTTGTTATTAAGGACTTACTGTGTGCTAAGCACTGTATTAACTGCTCTGCGTACACTTGATATTTACAATAGTCCTAGAGCTCAGTCCATATGGTAGCCACTAGCCACATGTGGCTATTTGTTTAAATTTAAATTAGTTAAAATGAAGGAAAATTAAAATTTCAGTGTCACTAATTATATTCAAGTGCTCAATTATTAGTGGACAGAACATATTTAGAATATTTCATCAACACAGAAAAATTTGTTTGGCTGTTTAATGAGTCAGAAATAGTAAATAACCTGAACCTTCTACCACAGGATGTGTGACTCTCAAACTACAGTCATAAATTCCATATTATCCAGACAATAGAAACTGTCTCTATTACATTTGCTATTTTTTTTTTTCAGCAAGATACCACTGCATAGTAGACCCCTCACAGATTAGTGGGAAAAGGAATGACTGGTTGAGTAAAAAATCAAGGTAAATGACTTAAAGCTAATTACGTATCTGGCACTTCTACGGGAGGGAATTGTTCAATGTCTGATTTATTGTATGGCTTTTGTAGATCATCATGTGCTGTATCCCTTCAATAAAGAGATAATAATTACATACACGCTTTGTGTTTCTCTCATAATTTGAGATTTGTTATAGTACTCTATATCCCCAAATTAATTTCCCTATTGAATATACTACATTTTTGTTATGCATTTTTGCATATTGGCTAACTTTGTAAGATTTAATCCATCAAAATAGCAATCAATTTAGTCTGAATAGTACTTGCCTTCTGAGTATGACAAAAATAAAGGTGAACTAAATGTTGCATTACTATTCCCACTGGATTTTACCCATGTGTTTCCAATACCCATTTATTGTTATGACATTGTTTTATCAATTTACAAGTGTAGACTTCTTCCTATATTCCCTTGACTATTCATTGTATCATCCAAATTTGAATTATGCAAACTTCTCTTTCTATTGTGTTTCTGTAGTACACTGAAATGGCATAAATCTTTTATTTATATTCAGTTCCTCTGGAGACTCAGCAATTTCACAGGTGCTTTTATTCATTGAATGGTGTTCAGAGAACAGTTGTGAATATTAGAAACTTCTCCTCCTTCAGTGCTTTTAGAGAATTTGTTTTGATAACTAATGTGCATCTGGGGATTTTTTTTTTTAGCTTGTGTATATTCTTCACCTTGATAGGCAGTTTTTAACAGCTGTCAGACAGTTTTCTGTACACTCAGGAATACTTAATTTGGATTTGTAAAGATTAACTAAGAACAAGAAAGCATTGTTTCTAAATTATTTTAATGTGCAGGAATAAACTCCCTCTATAGGAGAAAAATTTCAATAAAATTCTATATAATATTTCTAGTTTGTGGTCACTGAAAATTCTAACCAAAACTGGGAACCAAAATCCTGTTAATTTCTGCATGAAGATAGTATTAATGAGAATAAACTCAGGTTATATATCTGGATTTATGTGGTGTAAGGCCTAATATTAAGGTCAATATTATATGCTGCCTTGACATTTAGTAAAATTGGGATGATCTCAAATGGCCTAACTGCAAGGAGGCCTCCCCACTCTGCTCTCATGGATGAAGTACCCTAGCCAAACACCCTCCTTATCCGAGGGGCCAGACACAGTTCTTGCTGATCCCTGAGGAGTGAGTTTCAATGCTCTGCCAGCCTATGGTATTATTCAGACAAGCTAATCAAATCCTTCCATGGGAGACAGGGTCACTACAAAACCTGCCACCTCCTACAGCCCCTGGTTTAGTCTGTTTCCAGTTACAACCCCACTTGGCCCAGCATAGCATACGGTGTCCTCTTCCCCTGAGCTGTGAGTATATGTGACTAATAATCTGCTGTCAATCTCATGTGTCTCGTGTTGTGTGTCACGTGTCTGGCCTTCCTCATAACCCTACAGTGGGCATCCCTCCTTTAACAATAGGATTGACAGAAGTAATCAACACAATTTGATGTTTTGTTGAGTGCCATATGAAATAATATTTGCATAATCAGAAACAGAAGCACTATTAATTACATCAAAGAACATGTGCATATACATTGCAATCTCTTTTTATAGCTAATTTCTTTAATACTGTATTTATCACTAGGTCACTAAATTATAAACACTTAAAAGACAGTGTCTATAACTTGAAGTAGCAGAGTCTAATGGAAGACACAGAAACACCAACAAGAAAACCAACGAGATAATAAGCAGTGCTCGGTAATCACATTTTTGAATCTTGTTCTCTCTGCATGCTGCAACAAAGTGGAAAAGACATAGGGCCTGGCAAAGAGTATGCATTCAATATGGCTTTCAGAAATAAATGGAAAAAAAAAACCGTATACTAGCCAAATCAGAAGGAGTAATGAGGAAAGGCTTCTTCAAGGAGCTACCAGAAACTGAGAGTAAACTCTAAAACACAAGCCAGAATAGCAATCCTGAGCTGACAGCATGACAGCGCAAGAAACAAGCCTTAGAGTGGAGATTGGGGTTTAATGCATTCACATTTGTAAGATATGTGACCTTAATCTTCTACTCATTGAAGAGCTAGATTAAGCTGAAGAACCTGTCAATAAAAATGAAAAGTAACTTGATTTAATTGGTAATCAGATAAGTATAAATAACACTTTTGAGACAACAGCCCATATCCACCATATTGGTACACTTGAAAGAGTGAGAATTCTAAGTACTGTGAGGGTTGTAAGGGAAGAGGAATTCTCATATGTTGCTGGTTGTCTCTAATCTATGGTGGTCAAGAACAATATATATGAAGTAAAATATCTCAAGAAAGAAGAAATTTTATAGAGTAGAGAGGTGGAAAGTATCATATTTGTCTTTTTGTTTCTCATAGTGAATAGCATCATTTAGAAATTTGTGTGTGTCCAGTGAAGTATATTTAGATTATTTTATCTAGGTTTAGCCAAGTTAAGACTCATAAGGGGATAAATGGTCTAAAATATTTTTTCCAAAAAAACCCTGAATTGAAGATGATACTAATAACATTAGATCAAAGTACAATATGAAAATGATTGAAAATGATAATTATCTTACTTAATCAGCTCTGACATGATGTCAACCAAAAAGTGAATTTTCAAGATTATTTTAAATATGAATATATCCCCGTGATCTTTATTGCTGGACCAGACCCTAAGTGTATACTTTGACTTGCCTAATTGGAAGTTATGAAATCATCAAAAATAGATAGATTATAGTAATACTTTTCTTCTGTATTGCAGAATTTTTAATTTTATATTTGTATGAATATTTTATAGTATATATATTATATTAACATAAGAGAAGAAAGGAAATGCTTGAGTATATTGACTAGAGAGTCATTGAAATAATGAATTTTGTCATCTAAACTCAGTAGGGAATGACCTGAGGAATAAAGAGCTCAGTGGAAAAATGGGGATAAAAATTGAAATGCCAATGGACTGGAGCAGACTTTGATCAGTTCACCAGGCCTGACTTTTGATATATTAAAGGGAGGAGCAGGAGCATAAAAGGATTTAGGATTTAGAACTTATATGAGTTCTTGCTTCTGATATTATTTTGAGTGATATTTCTTTTTGAATTTCTGGTCTAACATTCTCTATCTTCAGCCTACCGCAAAATGAATCAGATAACTAATGGCACAATGTTTTCATTATGACCACTAAAGATGAAAACGAAAAGTTAATATCATCAGTTTTACTGAAACATAGAACCAGCCTTAAGAATTATCTAGGGAATATGATTCAGTTACAATGAATTCATTCAAAAAAAAACTATAAAGGAACTTGAAAATACTGAGGCAGAGAAGGGAGAAAAGGGAGAAATGAAATAGTGTCAGTAAGTAAAAAGAAAGAAAGAAATTGAGAAAGGGAAAATAAGAAACTTGTTGGCAGTCTTTTATGCCAGGAAGGGAGCAGAATGCTTAGTAGAGGTATACAGAAAAATCAGTTTGAAACTGGCTGTAACATTTTGTATACCAAACAGAAAAGTATAAGTGACCCAGTTTCTCTGCATCCTCATCAGCTTTTGATGTTGTCACTATTTTATCTTAGGCATTTTTCTTCCAGAATTGTTTAGTCATTCTGACTCCTTTACCTTTCCACATAAATATTAGAATAATCTAGCCTATAAATAAAAATATTGCTGGGATGTTGATAGAAATAGTGTTAAACCTCTATATCATTCTTGGAAAACTGACTTTTTTACTATCATGAGTCTTCCAATCCAAGAACATAGTATGCCTCTAGATTCATTTACATTTTATTTGACTTCTTTCAACAGTGTTGCGTAGTTTACAACATATAAGTCCTATATACGTGTCATTAGCTTTACACAAGTATTTTATTTTTTTGAGTGACTGAAAATTCTATCATATTTTAATTTTGGTACTGGGGTGTTCATTACTAGTATAAAGAAATAACAATTGATATTTGAATGTTTATCTCGTATCCTGCAAATTTGCTGAACTCTCATTAGTTCTAGAAGATTTTAGTAGAATTCTTGGGATTTTCTACATAGACAATCATGTCATCTACAAATGGGGCAATTTTAATTCTACCTTCCCTATCTTTATGCCTTTTTTCTTGCCTTATTGCACAGTGTATAACTTCCAGCACTATATTGAATTAGTGGTACTGCAGGATATTCTTGCCTTGCTCCCTATTATAAGAGAAAGCATTCAATCCTTCACTGTTAAGCATAATGTCAGCTGTAGGTATTATGTAGATTATTCTATGAAGCTGAAGAATTTCCCCTATTTTCCTACATTTTCTAAGAGTTTTATGATAATAAGTGTTGAACTTTTTCTGCACCAGTTGTCTCATCTAATAATGTGATTTTTCTCCTTTCTTGTTAATATAATGGATTATATTGATTGATCTTTGAATATTGAAACAGTCTTGAAACCTTTGTCATAGACTATATTTCCTTTTATATATTTCTGAAATTTATTTACTAATATTTGTTAAGAATTTTTGCATCTATATAAATGAAAGATATCGTTTTATTATTTTCCTTGTTTTGTGCTATCTTTGTCTGCTTTGGTATCAGATAATCCTAACTTTGTAAAATAAGTTGGGACGTGTTCCCTCCTGTTCTGATTTCTGGAAGAGACTGTGGTGCCTTCATGTTAGCTCCTCCTTAGATGTTTGTCCAATGAAACTATCCAGGTCTGGAGAATATTTTGGGTGGTGGGGGTGGGGTAGGGTTTTTTAATAACAAATTCAATTTTCTTAAGGTTATAGGACTCTTCAAATTATCTAATTTGTATTGGGTGACTTGTGGTACTTTGTGTTTATTTAGGAATCCATTTCATTTACATTGTAAATTTATATATATAAAGTTGTTCATAATATTTTCTTAACGTCCTTTTGATAGCTGCCAGGTCTTTAACACCATCCCTTATTTCATTTCACCTATTGGTAATTTGTATCTTTTCACTGTTTTCTCGGTAGAGGTTTTTCAAATTTAATGATCTTTTCAAAGAACTAGCTCTGTTTCATTGATTTTCTCTCTTTTTTGGTTTCTAATTTCATTAATTTCTGCTCTTATTTTTATTGCTTCCTTCATTTTCCTTGCTTTAAATTTATTTTACTCTTCTTCTACTAGATTATTGGGATGAAAAGTAAAATTATTGAATTTATACCTTTTCTGTTTTCAATATACATATATATATATTTAATGTTATGCATTTCCCTCTCAGCATTTATTTACATGTGACCCACCATTTTAGATATATTGTATTTTCATTTTTATTCAGTTAAATGTATTTTTTCATTTTCCTTGAGTCTTCCTCTTTGACCCATGGGTTATTTAGAAGTGTGTTGTTTAGTTTCTAAATGTTTGGAGATTTTCCTGTTATCTTTCTTTATTGATTTCTAGTTCCATTCTATTGTAGTCAAAAAACACACTATGTATGATTTCAATTATTTTAATTTGTGGAGGTTTGTTCTATCTTGTTATATATTCTGTCGATGCTTGACAGGAACATCTATTCTGCTGTTGTTGGGTCGAATACTTAATGAATGTTCGTTAGATTCTGTTGGTTGTTGGTGGTATTTTCTATATTCTTGCAGATTTCTGTACAGTTGTTCTTTACATTGTTGAGAGAGGGAGGTTAAAGTCTCCAAATATAATTGTAAATTTTTCTGCTTCTCCTTTCAGGTGTTTCAGTGTTTGCTTCGTACTTTGCAGCTCTGACATTGGTATATGGACATTTAGGATTGCTCTGTCTGCTTGGTGGAGTACACTTTTATGATTATATAATGCTCTCTCTCTTTCTGGTAGTTTACTTTGCTCTAAAGTCTGCTTAGTGGGATGTTAACATAGCCAGTCTTGGCTTCATTTGATTAAGGTTTGTGTGGTAAATTTTTTTCATTCCTTTACTTTCAATCTGCTATATTGTTATATTTGAAGTGAGTTTCACTTTCTTATAGACAGCATATAGTTGGGGCATGCTTTTTAATCCACTCCGTGAATCTGTGTCTTTTAATTGCTGTATTTACATATTTGATATGTGCGGGCTAAAGTGTGTCATTTTATTTTTGGTTTTAGGTTTGTTCTCTCTGATTTTTGTTTTTATTCTCTCTTTCTTGCCTTCTTTTATGTTATTTAAACATATTCTTAGAATTTCGTTTTGATTTATACACAGTGGTTTTGAGTGTATCTCTTGTGCAGCTTTATTATTGGTTGCTCTAAGTATTACGTTACGTATAGGACTTACCGTAGGCTACTGGTGGTGTCATTTTACTAGCTTGAGTGAAGTGTAGAAACCCTATGTCTTTTATAGCCCTTTGCCTTCTTTGTTTACAGTATAACTGCCTTAGATATTTCTTCCACATACATTTAGAACCACATCAGTGATAAATTATTTGCTTCCACCACCAAACATAATTTAGAACACACAAAAGGAGGAATTCTACTCCATTTTCCATATGTTTTGTGTATCATGTTCTTCTTCCTTATGCCCCAAGGTTCATTCCTTTCTTACTTCTTTTCTGTTTAGAGAACTTCCCTTAGCCATTCCTTTAGGTTAGGTCTGTTGGAGACAAATTCTTTTAATGTTCCTTCACTTTAGAATGTCTTGATTTTCTTTTTATTTCTGAAGGTTATTTTCACTGTTTATTGGATTCCAATCTACAGTTCTTTTCTTTAAAATGTTATGCCACTTCATTTTTCTCTCTGTGGTTTCTGATGAGAAATCTACTGTCAATGCAATTGGTTTTTTTTCCCTAAAAGTATTGTATCATTTCTCTGTTACTGCTTTCAAGATTTTCCTTTGTCTATAGTTGTCAGAAGTGTCGTTATGATGTGTCTTGAAGTGGATTTCCTTGGGTTTATCCCTGTTTAGGCTTCACTCAGCTTCTTTAATTTTTAGGTTTGTGTCTTTTGCCAAATTTTCAGTCAGTATTTCTTTGAGTTCTTTTTCAACCTCTTTTCTTCTTGTCGTTCTGGGACTATGATGACAATGTTAGGTCTTTTGTTATACACCTAAGGTCTATGAGGCCATGCTCTTTTTTATTTTTTAGTCTATTTCCTCTTTGTTGTTCACATTTGGTAATTTCTGTTATTCTTTCTGCCAGTTCACTGATTCTTTCTTCTGTCCTTCCCATTGTGCTGCTGAGCCTGTCGATTGAGTTTTGGGGTCATTTTTTTTTTTTTTTTTTGGCTACTATATTTTTCAGTTCTAAAGTTTGCATTTAGTTCTTCTACTCCATTACTGAGATTTTTGCTTTTTTTCCCTGAGACTTTCTATTTTTTTTATTTGTTTCAAATATGTTTGTAATTGCTCATTATAGCATTTTTATAATAGCTCTTTCAAAATCTTTGTAAGATAATTCTATCATTTCTGTCCTCTTACTATTAACATTTATTGACTTGTTTCATTCAGTTTGAGATTATCCTGATTCTTGTATGATTAGTGATTTTTGATTGAAATTTGAATATCTGGAATATTATGTTACAAGACACTAGATCTTATTTAAACCTTTTGTTTTAGCTTATATCCTCTGAACTGCTCTTTTAGTAGAAAACTGGATTCCTCATGTCGCCTCTTTGACATTCAAAGAGGGGGAATCTTCATTACTGCTGGATAGGAGTGGCTGTTCCAGTGATACCTCTCTGACTCAAAAGGGTAAGAATAACTTATTATTTCCCCTCTGGTCACCAGTGACACCATGGGGGTAGGGGGTGGGGGGATTCAATAACCTCTTAACAACTGGGCAATGGTGTAAATCTTTATTATTCAACTAGGACAAATCTGATACTACTCTAGCAGAGAGGGTAGAGTGCCTCACTACTGCAGGTTGGGGTGGAAGTCCAATATATCCATCCAGTCTCTGCTGACACCACGAGATGTGGCCTCATTAGTGCCTGGTGGGGATGAAAGCCCTGGATCCCAACTCTGCTCTCTCTGATACCTCCCCAAAAGTTGGAGGGGTTTGTTACAGATTAGCAAACATGAAAGTCTAGGCTTCCCATTCAATCTTTGCTGACCTGCCTGAGGTTGGACCCACAGTCTTGTCTGTGATGTTTGCCTGGAGTAGAGAGGTTATTTTTGTCCTTTGGAAGCATCTGGGGTCCTTGCAACTCTGGATTCCTGGGGGAGTCAAGATGAAGCCATGTGACCTAGATTCAGCCAATTAAAGTAAAGGCTACCCTTTACTTGGTCCTTAGGCTAGAAAGAGCAGGTTTTTTGGGGGGCTTCTTTGTAAGCTCCCATTCCAAGTGTGGAATATATGATGCAAAAAGAAGTCTAGGGAACTTAGCACTATGCTGTTCCTTGGATACCAAGGATCAGAGCTGATATGCCTTCTGTTCTCCACCATTTAGAATCTTCTTATGTTTGTTTTATATATGTTGAGAGTCCCTAGTTGTAATTAAAGAGAGATATAGGGAATGTATGCCTACCGCATTATCCTAGAAGCAGAAATTCTCTCATTGTATTTTTAAATAAGTGTATGCCAGGGCCATGCAGCTTTCATCAAAGGTATTATATTTCCTTGGACACTCACCAAAAGAAGTAAGTAAATCTGTGTTTCTTTGATTTTTGAGTGGGTCTAATTTCTAGAATCACATTATTAACTTACTTTATGTTGAATTTGCCCCTCCAGCTCTTCATTTTCACTTTAGACATGACTTTAATCCCTAAAGCCCAATGGTTCTAGAATATATTTAGTTAGTTCTAATATGTCATTGATTGTCAGATAATTGTAATTATAATCAAATGAGAGTGAGGTATATATCAATGTAACGTTGTATGCCAATTCCAGTAAGAATTTAAATGGGGGGTTGTCTAACTTAGGATAAAGAAAAAGAAATACCGTCATGTGGCACATAATGACATTTCAGTCAACAAGAGACTACACATATGATGGTGGTCTCATTAGATTAGTACCATATAGTCTAGGTGTGTAACAGGTTATATCATCTAGGTTTGTGTAAATATACTCTGTGGTGTTTGCATGACGAAATAGCCTACCAATGCATTCTCAGAACATATCCCCATCATGAAGCAACATATGACTGTATGTGATTTTTCTTTTCAAGTTTTCAATTTTCTGACATTCATGTAGGGCGCTTTTGAAATACGCAAGCAAACAAAAAAAGCAGCAATATAGAGCAACTGGTACACTTGTAACATAGCAGTGTATAATCATTGAAACTGATTCCAAAGAATATTTACTAACACAGAGAAATACTAAAACTTTAATGCTAAATAAAATTGCAAAACCAAACCAAGTGAAGAGCTATGCTACTGTATGTCCTCCTGTTGTACAAGTGTCTGCCTTTTTTTTCTTTGCACAATTTTTTGTTTCTCACTTTCTTGTGGGCAGTATCTCTGAACTCACATATTAGAAAACCATTGAATTTTAACTATGGCTGAAGATACACAGAAGATCTCAGTTGTTTTATCCATAGTCGGAGTGAACTCTGATTAAAAACTTAAAAATCACATCTAGTGATTTTAAACATCTAGTCTTGTGAAAGAAGTATGAAAGTTATCCAGCCAAGCCTTAGGAAGCATCTGGGGTCCTTGCAACTCTGGATTCCTGGGGGAGTCAAGATGAAGCCATGTGACCTAGATTCAGCCAATTAAACTCTTTCTCCAGAGGTGTGGAACTTTGAACATAATGAAGCAAGAGTGGAATAAGACATTATAGGTTTTTCATACTAGCACTGGCACCCTAATTATTAAATATTTTTGTTCCTGTTTTTTATTCCTTTTTTTCTTATCTCTGTAACAATTGATTCTGTAAATTTTCAGGTAGATTTTAAAAGTTCTGTTCTTTTCTTTTTTTTTCTGATTCTTAATGAGATTTGGATACTGTCATTTACTACTAAAAAAAAAAAAAATCCCAGCTGATATTTGCAGAAACATAAGTAAGAGTATAAGTTGCAAGAAAAATACTTAAGTATAACACAATTTAGCAAATATTAACTTCATTTAGTGATAATAGAGGTGGAATTTTAAATTTTTTTCTTATTTATTTTTCCCTGTCATCAACAAAGCAAAATTTATGATAATTTACTTTTATAATCAATAAAATTGCTTAAAGAGTAAACATTGCAGAATATAGAGCAGTAGGAATTAGAGAACTAAGGCAAGTCTCACAGAGAACTTGCTCAGTAGGGGCAAAGTTCTCTAAACACCCGTTTGTTTAATGTAGCAGCTAGTAACAAAGTAGAAAGAAAACATTAAGAAAAGGTTGTACCCCAGGTATGTCAAACTGTGCTGAAATAAAAATTTTCGTTAAATTCTCAATTCAAGTAGTCATTATTCCCCCCCAAAAGAAAATCAAAACAAGGAAAACTACATACACAAATGTTATTCAATTCTTCTTCTTTCCTCCATTTCTCTGTTTTTTCCCCAGTAATGATGAAAAGGGTCGAACTGGTTTTGATGGATCCCTAATCTTGGTTCCACCAGGGTCTTCCTTGGAATATCATAACATTTCTGCCTTTGCAATTATATGACTTTAACAGACGCTGATGTGGTTAAGAGCATCACGCTGTGTCTACAGCCCAAATTTATCTGGGCCACTTTTATGTAAAAATGTCTGTGAGATTAAGGATAAAAGAAGTGTTGAATCTCAAGTACTGCTTTGGTATTTTAATCAAAGAGGATGCATTTTGGAAGTAATTTCCCATCAGATTTTGAACTGTTTGGGAAAAGGATTAGAGGATGTTTCACTGTGTTTTGTACGTCATCAATTACTTTTGTAAAAACCGTAAGTAGTAACTAAATGAGCTATTCACAAGCAGACTTTATCTTTGGTATTATACATTAGGGTAGCACTGAATCTCAGGCATGGCTTCAGAGATGCAGAATATATTATTATCTATAATTCATTGTCTCAGTGAAGTCACTATCATCCACAGCTAAAGAATTATTATTCTGAATTCAAACTTCTAAAATAAATTGGTCACCAAACTAAAACATCTGAGGAGCAGACAAATTGAAGATATGTGGATCTGGGTTCTTTGTTTTTTTAGTCATATATACATTTTGCACCAGAATGACCACTTTTCTATGCCTTACTTGAAAATAATGAATTTAAACTGCTATGAATTTAAATAAAATTTAAACTCAGAATTTTAATGAAAAAATAAAACATAATAGAGAAAAATATGATTTTTTTAGAAAATTGCCCTTTAAGTAATAAATTTTTTATATAATACTATTTCAATGCTAACTGTATGTCCATATGGTCAAAACCACAGAATGAATGCAAAAGAATATTATTTACCTGATGGGAAAAGTAGTGTGCATACAAATACTGCACTAATCTAATTAGTAATTGAGTATTCTCCTAAAAACTCATCGATCATTTAGATAGCAATGGTTTTTATTAAAACAATTGATTAATTATAATTGAATTATTTATTGGTGCTATATGTTGTTAAAGCGACATAGCTTCAGTTCATAGGGAGAATCTTACAATACTCCATATTTCGCATATTTATTCTCAATGATAGTAAACCCAGGCATCAATAAGCAATTAAAGTAAATTATATTAAGAATGATATTTAATAAAAACGTTCTTGAAGATGACTAATAACCTAAAAAGCAATATTTATCTGAACTCTAATTAATGAAAGAATAAAAAGTACTGAAATATGCAACAGCCTGACACTTCCTCTCTTAAAATAGTTTTCAATCAGATGGGAAATTACTTCAAAATGCATTCTCTTCTATCAAAATAATCTCAGCATCCAATTAGAGCAGATATCTTTCATAAGACATGCTCTCTCTCACTGTTATTTAAATAATTATTTTAACCCCTAACTTTCCTAAGGAATTATGAATAGTACAGTATGTCAATTTTTGCACATTATCCTTCTTTGTCTAAGGAAGAGATTGTTGCAGATGAATAATACCTTTAAGAAAGATCATGATATTTTAGAGAGGTGGACAAGGAGAAAGAATGGGCTTGGGGTTAAGACATTTCTTGAAAGTCACTTAAATTAGTTGCAACTCTGTTTGCTCATTTATAAAGTAAGCATTAGGATAGGCATACCTACTTTACAAGATTATTCAGAGGATAAGATATAAATGTATGGAGGTACTTTATAAAATATAAATAGTGTGTATAAGAAAAAGTCACTATACACACCTATAGACAGTGTATATATACAGTATTTATTTGTGTGTATGCATACAATCACAGACGCACAAATACTAGAGGTACAGAGACATAAGTCTCTGTTTTGCACACACGGCGTATCCGTGGCTCTATGACAAAGCTATGTCATATTATGTTAAACTTGTACTTCTTTCTATGTTATACATTTGTATCAATTAGACCCAGCACCTTAGTAGTCAGCTAATTTAATCACATTCTATGTCAGTTTTTTATTCTTTCTCAACCAAAGTTCTGAAGAGCACATATCAACTTGGATCCAAAAGAAACAAAAGGAAAAGACAAGCTACTTTGGGCACATTTTAGTTTGAAAAATGGAAATCAAAATTAAACGTGGGCACCATATAGTTAAACTGACCAGGAGAAAAAGCACGCACACTTTTTAGCCCAAGTTTAATATCAGGTTGACTTAAAATCCTTGAAGCATAATTGGCCGAAAGTACTCTGAATTTTGTACGTTGGTTTTCTAATGAGGGAAAAATTCCAAAGCTGCTATTTGAGAGGGGATCTTAACTCTGTCAGGAGAAAGCAATGGAAAATCCTGAGATCATCCAGCACTCACACTACAAGTGCAAAGTTAATTGGATGTCATTTGTGTTAAATAAAGAATTGCCGGTTTTGATAAAAGCTGTTCTGACAGTTTCTGCCCAATTGCACACTTCTGTCACAGATTTCCCCAGAAGAATAGGGGAGTTATTGTCATATCTGTTTGTCAGTTAGAAAAGAAAGAGAACCACGGTAAATCATAGGACGAACAGGATACAAGCGAGCGTCCCAAAGGTGTGAGTTAGAAGGAAAAGGAGGATGCAAGAGAAAACACTGCACAGTGAATATCTGGATTCAAAACGTTAGTCCAACACAGTGAAAGAAATGATATTGCTGCATTTCTGAGATGAAATCGCTCCTGAAATCCAGGCTTACTACCTCCAAATTTGCATCAGTTATAGAATATAAACCTTGGAAAATGAGATATCATGTCACAATTAACAACTCCTTATCAAAATAGAATGTCTGATTTAATTTTACTTTGTCACTGTTAGCTTCAGAGCTAGCAATGTGTTTCTTTTTCATTAGAGTATTTCTTGTCACTGTGAGGAAAGTTAAAATCTCTCCTGGGTAGCTTAACCACCTGCTCAAAAATGAATGTTTCTTAGTTCCTACAACATGACTTTCATCTCAAAGAAAATTTGTGAATAGTTTACCAAAAGGCTGGCATCTGAACACATAGCAAACCTCCAAAGGCTCTGTGCGTTTTGTTTCTAGTACATTTTTAAAAATTGTGTTACAAGTAAGAACTGATTTTTCTGCGCAGGCAAACTCTTGTCTCAAGCACATATGGGCCACACGTTCATGCTCTGTACTTTGATTGCAAAGAGTATTACATGGATAGAGGACATAGGTAGATTTGGAGATTTCCTGGTGCTAGTGTCCATGTCCCCAGTACTGATGATGTCTATATGTAATTAATGCCCACCCTTCACTGATTTGAAGAGAGATAAAGTGTTTTACCTTTGTAAGATTAGCACAAAATCTAATCGTGTGGAATAAATTAGATGGAGAGGTATTGATATCATGATTCTGGCTACATTATCTCAATATTCAAGAAATTTAATTTCAATGCTAACCCATTTCTGAATTTCCTTTAATAGGGGTCATATGCACACTGAGGCATACATGCTTTCTCTCAAAACATTAGATAGAGGGGCAGATGTTTAGTTAAAACAGCCAAGAGCAAGACAATAGCCTCACTTTTCCAGGAGATATTGGCTCTTGAGACACTGCCAGTGGGTTTAAAATGGGGAGTGTTTTAAACTGTCATGAGGCAGCTTATCTCCTGCCTTTCATAGGTCTCTGTACTTTTACATTTGTGGGAAATGGGGGGAGTTTCCTTTTTAATTCTTATTTGATCCACGTTAGAGTCTTCTTTTCAACAATTGCTTCATTTTTGTCCACCATCCCTTTGACAGCAGCCTTGAACCTACATTTGCTACATTACGTGAAAATCTAGGGAAATCACTCACCCTTTATAATGACACTTCTACTGTAATGCTGAACTTGGCGTGGGGTGATTTGAGCAAAGATGTGATTCTCATGAACTTACCATCTCTTAATTTCAAGTACCACCGCTAAAGCATAAAATAGTTTTATACACATCTAAAGATGTTCAAACTCATTCGTAATCTAAAGAATGCATATTAAAGTGACAATGAGATATAATTTCACAACTATGGGAAGGAGAAAAAAGCGTCAGACTACCAGTGTTGATGGGAATGTCGAGTACTGGGAACTCTTGTTTACTGTTGTTGGAAGTGTAAATTAACATAACCACACTGTAGAGAGAGTGGGAATTGCCTCGTGGTTAAACATATGAATAGCCTATGAGCCAATTCCACTGTTAGGGGTATATGCTGCAGAAACTCCTAAACATAAGCCTTGAGAGTAATGCTCAAAAATGTTTATAGCCATCTTCAAAAAAATGGTGAGGATTCAATCAGGATATGGAAATTACTCCAATTATTTTAACAGAGAGAATGAAATATCAAAAATTACTAACTAGACATAAATTTGTTCAGTAGGTGTCAGAAAATGCAGAAAGAAAACAGGAAGTTATCACAAAGGTAGAAACTGCAGGAAGCAGCTAACAACTCTAGGACTAATGGGACAAAATGGAAAAGATTGAAAGCATAAAAACTCAAAGCTTGGAGAGAAGGGCCTGCAGAGCTGAAACATGGCTGAGGCCTCTGGGGAGGGAGTGGTGGGCTTGGATCTGGACCTCTGAGTGGGAAGCGCCAGTCATCGGTGCTGCTCTGTCTGAGGGGACACAAGAAGATTTCGTGAATTTCAGTAAAACTACAAAGCAGATTGAACTATAGCTGTGGGAAGAACTTCTGTTGCTGAGATGAAGATGTTTGCTAGGATGATCCTCAAAGGAAGCAGAAAAAAGTAGCAGGAAGCAAATAGGAAAAAGCAAGACCTTGCCTCCTCCTCCAGCCTTGTAATCTCCCTACAACACCTCATATTTATGGAACCTAACAGGCCATCAGCTGGCAAAGTGAAAATGTGACTTGCAGAAGTTCCAACCCCAGAATCAGAAAGCAAGGTGTAGAATTAGAAGTTTAATGTTGAGGATCAACAACCTAACAACTGCCCAAACTGGAAATAACCTAAATGCCCATCAGTCTATTAAGGATATAAAATTATCCTATGTTTATCAAATAATATACTACCCTTCTGAATCAGTTAACTCTTCAACAGAACAAGCTTCTCAGTGGAATACAAGAAAAAGCAATTATTTCTCACAGATCAATGGGAAGGCTCTTTGTGGATGGGCTAGGAGTCGGCTGACCTAGGCTGGGCTTGACTGGGACGCCCTTCTTCAAGGTCCAAGTCTAGCTGTCTCACGTCTCTTTCGGAGCCCAGACTGCAGGAGCAGCAGCAATATTCGTGATGGCAGAAGTACATGAGGACAAGTTGAAAAAAGTGAAGTTCTTCGCAGGCCTAGGCTTGGAACTGGCACTTGCACTTCTGTCACATCTGACTTGCCCCAGCAAATCATACAACCAAGCCCAAAGTCAAGGTTTCAGGAAGCACACCCCACCAATTCCCCCAGCCTGAGGTAATGCCAAGTTTGTAGGTGCGAGAGATAAGGAATCATGGCCAATAGTTCAATTTACCTTAGTCTCCCCTCTTGGTCACAATTATTCATAACCCTCCCACATGCAAAATGCACTCACTCTCATTTTAGGACCCTGAAAGCCTCATCCAATCCCGACACTGAGATCTCGTTAATACATTAGGTCCACAGGTCTGATTGAAGTTGCTCTTGATCCAAAGACTCGTGAACTAAAAGGTTATCTTCTCTGCACGCAACCAAGATTCCACCACCAAACAGTGACAGCTTGACAGGAAAACCATAATAAACACTCCCAGTAAAAAGAGAACAATGGAAAACATGTGACAGTCTTTAGTCCTTAGAAATTCTGAATTCCCACTGGGTAAATGCAAGTCTGTTCAGTTACAACAGGAAGAGAACCTGGTTTAGGCTCACATTCTACAACCTGGGATTGTCTTCTCTGACCATTTTTCTGCACAGCTCTTGCCTCTGTTCTTGGCTCTGCTCCTTGGAAGTTTCTTTCTTTTTTTTATTATCCATCTTTGCTATTTCTCAAGAGGACTTTGGAATATATGTGTTTTTGCATATCCTGCACTCTGCCCATAGAAAGTTGGGGGCTCAGATGTCCTCTTATATCACATAGAGTCTCACTCCCTTTTAGTTCAGGTTATTAATGCTTTTGCCAATATGGCTCTCTCTAAAAACATTTTAGGCTTTCTAAATATTTGATTCTAATCAAGTTAATGTGCCAAAAGTCACATGCACAATTCTTCTTAAGAGGTACCTCTCTCTCTAGAGTCAAGTAGAAACACTTTGAACACATCAGGCTTCTGTAGGTCTATTCTCCTAACCTTTCTTGAAGTCCACTTCCAGTTGAAATGATAAGAAGTTATCACCATAATTCTTTTAAAATTCTTAACAAAAAGTTGTGATGATTTTGACCTCAACTAGTTCTGCAAAGCCAACGCCACGTATTTTAAGATTTTGTTTAATTCAAGGCCAAAATATGTCAACATGTCATGGTCAAGCCCAAATTCAACAGACAGGGAAATATACCTGTCCATGATGAGGCCTCAGCAAGGGCGTGGACGCAGGGAGGGGTGAAAAATTGGAACCAATCACTAAACAAAACACCAGTGAGAAGAAATCAACCACAGCTATATAAACTGACATAGTTGCATTACAACATTTTAGTGGTAAGTAGAAGAAGCAAATCACAGAATATACACCTATGTTTACATTAAAATAGAATTAAAAACCTGGAAAACGGAGCAATGTATACTTTAAGGAAACATTTATAGATAACAGAAATATTCGAAAAGAATATCAAGGAATGATTCACTGACTTTCGGATCGGTTTTAACTCTAGGATGGTAGAGACGGGATGAGATAATGGAAGCAAGCACAGGGAATTCTACAATACTAGTAGTCTTTTGGGTTTTTTAGTGGGGAGCAGGTGGTTAGTATGCAGATTTATGTTTATTTTTGTTGTATCTGTTTCTCTAAATTGTATAAACAGATTTTTGTGTGCAGTGTATACACTGCACACATGTACATTATATTTTATATATATATGACAAAGAGGTAAGTTTTAATGTACTTAGCTTTGAGAAAATGAAAATCAAGGAAGTATATAGTGAGAGAGGTGGTTAATTGTGTTGCTCCCCAGAGGAGAGAATGACAGAGGATGTGAACAGGGGAGGACACAATGGAGGATAAGGCCTAAAGCATGGCCAAACTGCATCAAATTCAAATTTCCCTTGCCCATTCTTTTTTACCATGCCCAACAATGCAAACGGGGTGTAAGGCCGCAAGCCCAGCCAGTGGGGTATCGTGCTGAGAGACCGAAGGAACAACCTGGAGACTGCGAACAAGACATGTAGGTTTATTGGGTCCTACTTACGGGAGAGGGTCCAGTGGTGGTTGGCTGGATGGAAGCGTGCACCCGCAATCGCCCCCCAAGAGAAGCTGGCTTAAGTGGGCGGAGGAACAAAGGCTGCATGCTTGCCAAAGGGCTGTCCTTGGTACAACCAGCGTTCCCAGAACAGTAGCTCACGTGGAGGGGCTCTGTGTCCCTGTAAGACGTGATGTTCTTCTCATGGGATAAGGGAGGATCTGGGCTGGCCAGGCCCAGATGGTTACAAATCCCGGTAACTGGGCTGCCTGCCCAGAAGGGAGCCAGAAGGACACATGGTTTCAATGGGCCTGGGGGCTTTTGCTGAGCAAGCAAGGCCCAGGCCCTATTGGGCATAATTTTTATTCTCGTTATAAGCATAAACATTAAAAAGATTAGTACCACTGTGTAATTAAGCGATATCAACATGGAAGCAAAAGAAAAATTGATCACTCACATCAGTGAAGGAAAAGGAAAGATAATCAGGCTTATAGAACATCATGAAAAATTATATTTACAAGCTCACAAATTTCTTTCCGTCTTCTCATGATATATTATCCAAAGCTAAGTAGTAATTTAATAATACTTTGGAACAATTGAAAGAAAGATTTAAGACTGGCTTTGAAAAGACATAAAAGTTTTTTTTTT
This sequence comes from Equus caballus, assembly GCF_041296265.1. NCBI lineage: Eukaryota > Metazoa > Chordata > Mammalia > Perissodactyla > Equidae > Equus > Equus caballus. The sequence continues at coordinate 102,319,099 of NC_091685.1, read as the reverse complement.
TAAGTTGCCTCATAAGAATAGAAAGAATCATATTAACTGAAAGTAATATGCCAACATGAAGCTCATCATAAATTACAATAATTCAAAAATGCACTGGTGTTAAATTTTCAAGTAATAATCAAATACGTAATTCATTGTATTAGATGGTAGGTATTTGAGATTAAATACCTTAGACTCTAAGATTTTTATTGTAATTATTGGCAGAGATCTTTTTCATAATTTTAAATGTGTTTTAAATGTATGCATATATTTGCATATATTTATTATACATATACACATATAATCTTATATGTATTATTATATGTACATATATAATTATATATAATGTACAGGTTTTAATAAATTTAAACCATGAAATTAAGTCCTAATTTCATGCAAAATGACAGAGAACAATTACCTTTTGTAAAAGGCAATTAAATTTAACAACATCAAGAGGATGCCTTTTGACTTGTAAAGCACCTGCAATAGCTTATCAAAGGAAGTGCTGCCAGTTTCCGGGACGCATATTTGATTAACACTGCCTTAGCATTGGTACTATGCCTATATTTTTAGGACAGAAAGGTTTAATTATTAGCGCATTGTTCAAAATGACTATGTTAAGAAAAATGTGACCACTTACACTCTCTTTTTATTTTTGAGAGTCTTGCAAAATAACCTACTGTCTCTATGTTTCCAGTTAACCCTGGTTATTGGATGTGTCTTACAAGTGGCTAAAGAAGTGTCAATAACTAGCTCCTAATCAGCCCTTTGGAGGCTTATCCATTAAATTAATTTGCATCTTTACCAGCTTGTCTTTGAAGTTCTGTTGAATCAAAAGACCTTATTAAAAAAAAAAATCATGGGGGATTTCACTCTCCAAATCACAAGAGTTTTTCCTCATTAAGTTAACAGAAAGCTTGAAAAACAAAGTTAAATTAATATTGTCAGGACACTCTTTCTTTGATTCTATTATTAGAAATAAAACCATGTTTAAGCATACTTTTTGGAATCAAATTTTTATAACTCAGGGAACCTACTTTAGGAATGTAATTATGATAAGTGTAGTTCGTGTAATCAACTTCTTTTCTCTTAAAATAGTTCTATTTGGATAGACATGTATTGAAGCAATCATAGAGAAAGTAACACAGTGGTCACCGCGACAACAAAGATAAGGGAGAGGGTGGCAGTGGAGGTCAAAGTTCACCTCTGTTTCTCCTCATTTGATGCTGTTTTTCCTTCTTCTCTCTCCACTCTCTTCCTCCCTCCTTTCTCATCCTAGGAAAAGCCGTGTACATGGAGGCACATACTGAAAGCCGCAATTCTCAATATAACCTGTATTTGTATTTGAGAAAAACTTTACTAATCCAAAGAAATATCCTTTTGATGAAATGAGATAAGGACAAATTTTTGAGAAAGTAATAACAAGCAATATTTAAATAAATCTAAGAAGGAACAAAATATAGAGAATCAACATAGAAGCCACCCATCATCTATTCTTTAGTTCTTTGCCTTTATATCAACTCTGTACCACATCAGTACGGTAATGAAATGGTGGTCTTCATTTTAAGAGGGTCGTATAGCAGTAAGTCAAAGTATTTAAAAATGCTAGTTATTAAGGCTTGACTCTGGAGGGTACTATGCATTGTGGAATATCTAACTAGTCACACTTAGGAGATGTGTACACACTAAAAATAATCTAACTAGTCAAGGAACTTAAATTGCTAAGCCAACTGGCTACTAGATACAAACATTTGGAGTGTTGTCACTATAATTATTTTTTACACTCATATACACACATACACACATTTAAATATTTTTTGACAGTTAATTAGGCTTCTTTCCTGGATACATTTGTTAATTCATTCAACAACTTTTTTTTGAGAGCCTGCCCTATGCGGAAAACTGTGCTGTACCAGAGAATATAGTGATCAACAAGACAGACTCAATCCCAAGTTAACAGAGTTTACAACAGTACAGGTGAAGAAATAAACTAATATACAAAAGAAAAATCTATCATTAGATATTGTCGTAATGACAATGAAAGAAAAGGCTCCCACAGAACACTAGGGAGTATCTTTTTTAGATGAATACTATGCCAAAGTCCCTCTGAGGAACTAACATTTTAGATGAGACCTGAGGATAAAAACAAGCCAGAAATGTGAATATTTGGGATAAATATTTTCAAGGAAAGGAAGCTATAAATATTAAAGACCTAACCCAAGAAAACTCTTACTTCTTTTGGGAATTAAAAGACAAACAACACGTTTAGAGTGTATTGTAGGGTAAGATGGTTTCAAAAAGAAATAGGAGACGGATTCAATAGACAGATTATGCAGTACCTTGTAGGTCATATTTAAAAGTTTAGATATTATTATCATGCAATGAGAAGCTTTTGAAACAGCTTCATAAACATGTTAGCAATGCAGACAAGCTTGAAGGTTATTTTAATGTTCTGGTGAGAGAAAGATACCTTGGTCCCTAAGGTAGTGGTGGTAGCAATGAAAACAAGTGAGTGCATGTGAGAAATTAGGTGAGACAATTATGGAATTTGAATATAGATATAATTAAGATATGAAGGAGAAAGCAGAATGACCCTCATAAGAACGACCTCAAAACTTCTTAAGGTGAATGGTAATAATATCTGAGTAGACGAGAGAAAGAGAGAAAGAAATTAATTTGAATAGAAAGGAAATCAAGTGTTCAGTTTTGGATGTGTTAAGTTTAAAATTCTTGAAAGACATTCCACTCTAGATGTAAATTAGAAAGGTGGACAAATGAGTTTATAACTGAAGGAAGTAGTCCGCTCTGGGATACACATTTAGTGTTCACGCTCATAAAGACATTGTTTAAATAATATAAGAAGAGAATGCAGAAAGAGAAGAGAAAAAAATCTCAGAACAGAGAATTCAGGAGCTCTACTATTTAGAAGTTGATGAAAGAGGACGAGACCAGGAGACAGAGCAAGAGTTGCTAAAAGGTCATAAAATGTTGAGTCACATATGTCAAGGGAAAAGACTGCAGAGAGGCACCAATGTCTCCAAGAAAAAAGGAATAGTTAACTGACAAATATCCTTAGAGTTGGACAGAGGATTGTATCAGAGGGTGTAGGTAGAAGTACAAGGAGCTAGGCTCTGTGAAATCATCACGGGGTCCCTGGATATGACACCAGGACTCAGGCAAGGTGTAGGAATATGACGCTAAACAATATGATGCAGGAATATAGGTTTTAGAGTCAAGGATAGAGACTTAGAGAATATGACAAGAACCTGTTTAGAATTTCAGGGGTCACAATATAACATCCCTTTTCTCTGTCCATGTTCAGTATAAAGTAAGACAAGAGAAAAGAGTCAAGCAGATTACTTTATTACTGATAGAACCTAGATTAGACGTTAGGCCTACAATAAGTGTCTTAATAGTGAAACCCCAAATGAAAATTGGAGAGTCTTATCTGTTCAGTCAGAAGACTAATTATAGGCTTTCTGCATAGGAGACCAATCCATACGAGACACAAAGCATGAAAGAGTAGAACAGAAAATGTGCTTTCTTTGGGGTTCAGGCTTCCAAACTCACCATCGAAAGGGGTACTCCAACTTCCTTTGTGAAGTAGAGCATGTGGTAATGGAGCTAGGGGTTAGGAGTTGTAGGGCCTGGGCCTTGCTTGCTCAGCAGAAATGCCCAGGCCCATTGCAACCATGTGTCCTTCTGGCTCCCTGCCAAGCAGGCAGCCCAGCTACTGGGATTTGTAACCATCTGGGCCTGGCCGGCCTGGATCCTCCCTTATCCCAGGAGAAGAACATGGCATCTTACAGTGACACAGAGCCCCTCCATGTGAGCTACTGTTCTGGGAACGCTGGTCGAACCAAGGACAGCCCTTTGGCAAGCATGTGGGCTTTGTTCCTCCGCCCACTTAAGCAAGCTTCTCTTGGGGTGTCGTTGCGGGTGCACACTTCCGTCCAGCTGGCCGCCACTGGACGCTCTCCTATAAGTAGGACCCAATAAACCTATATGTCTCCTTCACAGTCTCTGGGTCATTTCTTTGGCCTCTTGGCACAATAGACACCCTGCTGCCCTAGCCCAGCTGGGCTTGTGGCCTTACAGGAGCCTTTAGAAAAATCTCACTTCATGGAAAACAGAGGAGACAGCCTGGAAAACACCATTCTACCCACATCCCAGCAGACATGTTTATTGCTGCTGTGATGGAAGTCAAGTCTCCAGTCAAGAAATAAAGACAGAACAGAGCTAATAGAATTAGAGCCGAGGTTAGAGAGAATCCATTCTCTAGGATATCTTGAGGCTGAGTAACACAGCTGCTGAGAAAAAGTTCATAAACTTCCCCATCAGTAGTGACAGGATTGAACCTGGAGATTGAGAAAGATTTGATTTACAGGTGCCTTGAAGTGACTCCAGCTGTGACTAGAAGGATTTTCCATCATGAACACAAATAGAACATGGCCACGGATAAGAAGGCACTATGGCAACCAGATAACTAACACGAAGTTTTCCTTCTAACAGGAGAATAAAATAAGAAACCTATACTCTATAAGGCATAAAAGAAAACCTACAATGCCAGAGAAATGAGGAATCCTGTTTCTCCGTGTAAGATAGAGACACAGCAAGTTTGATTTTGATTCTATGCAGTTTTATCACCAGCTATTCAGGAAGTGATTTTCATGGAAAGGTCAAGGATGATATGGAACATGTTTTAAAATTTACAAAGTAAGTCGTGTATTAATCAGAATGTTTCAGTTAAAAATGGAAAATTCCTAACAAACTAGCCAGTGAATTTTAAAAGGAAATTCATTGTTATAACTCGGAAGTTGAGGTGTGGTGCGAGTCTCAAAGCTGAGAGGGACACAAAACATAAGTTCAGATCTCTCTCTCTCTGTAATATCTTCTTGCTTCTGTATGATCACTTATATTTCCTTCTCACTCTATACAGAACTGATACAAAACTTTATGTAGGCCTCTCTACTAACTCCAAGGAAATGGCCAGGGACAGCCGGAGGCAAGGCCACCACTGACTGGCCTGTATGGAACTTTAGTGTGGAATTGAAAATGTATCTGTCTAGATAAACAAAGTCCTTCAAAATAGGCCCAGGCTTACGAACTGGATCTTGACCCATCATAGAAAAGTGTGCCTCTTCTCTAGCAGAAGCAAACCTGTGTCAGGGCACGTGGCTTGCAAAGCGACATTCAGGCCGAATTTGATCTCCCAGCCACCACCTGTTTGTGCCTTTGGGCAGTCAGCTGGAGTCCCTGGGGCCGGGTGGACATATTCCACCAAATAACCCAAAGAAATAGAAAACTCCCTCTCACAACACACATGTATAAAACCAAAAAAAGAAAAAAGACTAATTGCCTGGATCAATGTGGTCATGAATTAGTACAGCAAACACAGGACAAGGGGGCTGGGCATTCTGCCAAAAGGGCAGAGTGTTGTTACCATTAAAAGGAAAGAAGGGCTGCGGAGTAAACAAACAAGAAATGTGCCTGCCTCCCAAACCCAGTCTGTCACACACATACACACACACACACACACACACACACACACACACACACACAGAGCCATAAAACCAACGCAAACTCCTATCTTGACTGAATATCCTCCTCTAGCTATGCAGTCTCTACTCTTTTTCTCTTGTCTCCTTCACATGCAGACTTCTGAAAAATGTCTCCTACAATTTCTGCCTCCCCTGTTTTTCACTTCATTTTTAGCCCAGTCCGAGCTTTCTCAAGTCATTCTTCTAGAACAGTTCTTGTTAAGGCTACACAAAACTTTCTTGTTGCTAAATCAAAGAAACATTTTTCAGTTTTCATCTAACTTGACATCTTCACAGAATTTGACTTCACAGACCGCTCTTCTCCTTACTTCTTGAAGAAGTTCTGCCCTTGAAAAAGTGACGCCACAGTCCCTTGATTTTCCCAGCATCTCTGGCCAATTTCTTTTCAGTGGTTCTTTCAGGTTCATCTTTCTTATTATAGCTATTAAATTTTGGAGCACCACAAATTTTGGTGCTTGGCTTGTTTCTCTTTCTTCACTTTATATTTCCTCTATAAGCGATCTCATCTATAGTTATGTCTCAAAAGATACATATACAGAGGGGCGAGCCCCACGGCCTAGTGGATAAGTTTGGTGGGCTCTGTGGCCTGGGTTCAGTTCCCAGGTATGGACCTACACCACTCATTGGTGGCCATGCTGTGGTGGCCACCAACATACAAAATGTAGGAAGATTGGCACACATGTTAGCTCAGAGCAAATCTTCTTCAGCAAAAGAAAAAAAAAGATACGTATACAGAGACAGCCAAAAATCTGTACCTCCAGCTGAGGCTTTCCCTCTGAGCTGTAGATCTTATATCAAACTGCTGTGTTAAAAATTTGCCTTGGATGTCTTAGGGGCACTTTTAATTAAACATGCACTGGTTAAAAACACGTTATCCCCCTCCTCTTTCTTCATCAAGCATGTACCCGTGCACTGACACAGTCTTCTTCTAATGATCCCAGTCTCAGTGTGTAACATCACCATCCACCACCACTCATTGACTGCTGTCTCCTCTCTCTTAGTACTCATATTCAGTGTATTTCTACCTCTCATAGATTTGACAACTTAAGTATTTCTTGAATTTGTTGATATCGTTTAATCTAAATATTCACTATAAGAGCCAACTCTACTATCATTTCACACATGGAACTCCACATTAGCCCATCCACAAGCTCCTTATCATCTTCTCCTCTGCCCTCCAGTCTCTTCTTTCCAATGCGACCAAAGAAATCTTCTGAAATTCAAATAATATCACTCATCAACCAAATTTAATACACTGCCTAAAACTCCCACACCATCTGCTCCCATCTGCTTCTCTGATTTAATTTTGTGCCATGTCCTATCATTTTATTTTTCCATTCAAGAGTCATAGGTCTTCTTTCAGCTTTGAGCATGCACTCCTCCCTCACATCATGGGCCTTTGCACATAGTCTATACTTTCCATTATGAATGAATGATTTTTCTTGCCATTTTCACCTGGTTACCTCAGATGCTACAGATTTTACTCCAATTGTCAGTTCCTCAGGGATGTGTTGAATGACTTTCTAATGAGGTGAAGCCTTCCTATCATGCCCTGTCAAAGATTCATGTACCTCTCATTCACAACACTCATTACATTTGTAATTTTAAATTAATGTTTGTTGAATAAATGAATTAAAAACATTCACATAAATTCTTTACTACCATTACCCCACATGCAAAGGAAACCATGCTCAACTCTCTGCAGCGGAGACATCTCTAGATCTCTACCGGTTACCAGTTATATCTTGTTTCAGCACTAGGTTCTTTGGGTTATGTTAAACTTCTCTGCCTAGACTCAGATGTGGCTACTTACAATCCAGCAAAGAATGCCTAATGTTGGACTACGCATTCTAATGGACCCAATATCATTGGTAGCACAATGATTCCATTGATATTGGTAGGGATTGAAACAATCAAACAGACTCTAGTCACTGGCCCAGAAACTAAACTATATACTGCTTATCAGTATTAATGAATAGTCACTATTCTGACAACGGAATTAATTTCTTAGTCAGATGTAACAGATGCTCTGTTATGCTGCCCAGATCTCCCTGTTCCAAACCACAAGACTGAAGCACTCATTTTTCCAAGTGTGGGGAGTATTGTCATTCAAGGTGAATCCATCTCTGGGAGTTGATTTGGATGAATAAAGCCACTTGACTCAAGGTCACCCTTCCCCTCCCTTCGTTAGAGCAGCCCATATCAAAACATTGGCTGATGCAAAGATACAAACACCTAGACCCAGTGTCCCAGATTGGGACAACTCTAAAAAAAAATTTATATGAGTTTGCTAGGGCTGCTATAACAAAGCACGGCAAACTGGGTGCTTAAACAACAAAAACTCATTGTCTCACAGTTCTGGAGGCTCGAAGTCTGAGATCAAGGTGCCAGCAGGCTAGTATGGGTCATTTCTGAGGGCTGTGAGGGAAAAATCTGTCCCAGGCCTCTTTCCTAGTTTCTGGTGGCTGGCTAGAAACCTTTGGCATTCTTTGGCTCTTGTTGTGTCATACTGATCTCTGCCTTCATCTTCCCATAGCATTCTCCCTGCATGTGTGCAGTGACCAAATCTCCACTTTTCATAAAGACATCATTCATAATGGATTAGAGGCCCACCCTATTCCAGTCTGGTTGCATCTTAACTAATTATATACAAAATGACCCTATTTCCAAATATAGTCACATTCTGGGGTACTGTGGATTAGGACTTCGAAAGGAGTTTTGGAAGGGGCATAATTCAATTCATACCACCATCCCAGTTCCAGAGCTCCCCTAGGAACAGCTGAGGTATCTGTTGACACTAATTCCTACTTCAAATTTCATTTCTTCTACAATCGTTTTCTTTCAGTCTCCCACAGATGTTGGTCCCCAAAACTCTTCTGAAAAAATTTCATGAACTCAAATATCTGGCCAAACTACTACTTTTGGAGAATCTGACTTGTAATATTTTCCACTGGAAGTTGTCTGAGACAGCAGACCATAAAATAGGATTTTGGAGCTGGAACACTTGCTGATCAGCTGGCTCAGAGTACCACGTAACAGGTGACGGGTAATAGGTGAAGATGGGTAGCTATGGCATACTAAATATGACAACTGTGGAAATTTTCACTACAGGTGGACTGGGTCGGGACACAGATAAATGGACTCATGGGTATCAGGAATTTACCATATATATGGGGAAATAATAAGGACTATGAAGCATAATGGTCATTTTGGATTAACTGATGATTTGGAAAATGACAAAAATTGCTAAGGGAGATTAATCACTAACAAAAAGTTAAGAGTGAAAGCCAAAGAGCGTCTTTAGAATCATATAAATAGGCACTCATCATCTGAATCTAGAAGGCAGAGAAATATGACGAGCAGGCCCAGGCCTTAATGGTAAGAGTAACAGATATACGGACAAGGGTGAATTCTCAGTCTTATCAGTTCTGACATGCCAAGGTTGGCACCCTGATCAGAAAGAAGTAATGCTACGAGAATAGATTAACACTATTAGATTAGCACCCTGATATTTCTATAAATTATTAACTGAATGCACAAGGGGATCCTCTCACATTTACCAGATAAAAAGATTGCTACTGAGAAACTGCTTTTGCAAAGAGATCAAAGATTGTTTTTAGAGAAGATAAAGCCAAATATGACTATCTAAAATGTACAGGTTATCTTGATAAAAATGAAGTTTTAAAATATTTTCTGGGCCAGCCACATGGCCAAGTGGTTAAGTTCGTGTGCTCCACTTTGGCGGCCCAGGGTTTCCCCAGTTCTCATCCTGGGCGCGGACATGGCACCGCTCATCAGGTCACGCTGAGGCTGCGTCACACATAGCACAACCAGAGGCACTCACAACTAGAATATACAACTATGTACTTGGATGGGGGGTGCTCTGGGGAGAAGAAGAAAAACAAGAAAAAAAGAAGAAGATTGACAACAGATGTTACCAGATGTTAGCTCAGGTGCCAATCTTTAAAAGAAAATTTGTGTCAATTTATTAAATATTAAAGCTGGTGTGAATTTGTATGGTTCACTTGACCTTGCAAGACTGTAGTCATCTTCTCACCTGAAAAATAAGATGTTTCGACTAAATGATCTCTTTCCTTTATAGATTAGCGTGATTCCCATTATACTTCAAGTGTTACGTATCTCTCTATTTTCTAGCCTTACTTTGGCTCAGAAACAGAATTTTTTTGTTTTTTGCATTGACCATTATCTGTTTCATAGAACCTATCATGTCTTACTAGGTACATATGTTACTATTGTCACCTGCTTCATGCCGTTCCCCTGAGAATTATGAGATACTTTCAAATATCTATCTTTTATAATTTGTCTTTTCATTCTTAGTCCTACCCATCAAGGTGTCTTATATTAGTAAGCAAATAATGTTTTTGTGTAATAATTGATATATTATTCTACAGGAACTGGATTCTAGTCTTTTTAAATGTCAAAGCCAGATCCCAATGCTTAAATAAATTGACAAATATCCATTTATAATTGGGCTTTAAAATAGCAGCCTTTACGTATAGGTCTAATTGGCTTCTATCTGTATAACAAAATTACCTTTAAAAAGAGGTTGTCTTTTTACTTATATACTGTTGCTGGAGAAATATTGGAGTGGTTTATTACTCTTTTTGTTTTTTAAGTGTAGACTATTCTTTTTTAAATTGTCTTCTTTGACCTGAAATGACACTCTACAACTAAATTTCCAATTACCTCTAAAAGGTAAGACAGGGTGATTACTGAATTTAGGAGATCTGGTTTATAGTCTTTTTGTTGATGTTGTTAACCAGAATCTTCCTTCTTTCTCTAGTGGGAATGAAAATGAACATGAATGAGCTATCTGCTAAAGTCTAGAAAACACAATAGGATACTAATACACCAAGAGTCGAATCAAGCACAGGTCTATCTACAGAAAGCCTCCAGCCAGTTAAGTGTAGCTTCTGACTTGCCTAGTAGCTATAGTACCCAAATATTTTGGCTGCCTCAGTTTTTCAGAGACATTGTGGAATGTCAAATGACATTGTCAGAGACATTGTGGAAATAGAATATTCCTTCCTTTTATATTAATCAAAGTCCAAGTAGTTCACAGCAAGTTTGGACGACTTGTCATGAAATTGTCAACTCTTATAAAATGTCCTATTAATTTTAAAACACATAATCATCTTAGAAATGTAGCTAACCTCCAAATATCCTTTGATACATTTATTTAATCTGTACATGGCCCTTCTGCTCCTCTTACCTCATTAAAAATCACCAAGAATAGTAACTAATGTTATCAAGACCACCATGTTGTGCTATAAAGGTAACTTAAGTATTGGCAGGTTTATTAGTGAAATACTTTGAAGTAACCCTCAATTAGGCTTTATATGATTTAGTACTGAACTGTGCAAATTATACCTTTGGATCAATACGGAATGAAAAATGTTCAAAGATAAATTATAAATTTACACCCGATATTGATTGACGGTATGTCTGGTTTCATTCTTCTATAACCCATATAATAACACACTGAAAACAATTCCACTGAAAAAATGGAAGCACTAAATGAAAATCGCATTACTAATGTAATTCAGCATCATATTTTAACTCTAAGTAGTTATTTAGCAGAATCAGCAGTTTAGCCTAACAGAGAAAAAAATAGTCTTTTAATTATGATAACTTTGTCTGTTGAACATTTGACTCATTGTTTCTTTTAGATTACACTGGCTCTCAATCAATTATTCTTAGCATAATTTGAGGCTGGAAAATAATTATAGAGGCAAAAGAAACAGTATGCATTTCTTGATATTTAAAACTCGTAAATGAACTGGTGTTCAATACGATTGAGAAGATTAAATTTAAATGCATATCTTTCAAATCGATGCTTTACATCAATGTCTCGTGACTATTTATTAGTTTCCTTTTACTGAAATATTAATAAGATTAGCTCCTGGGATATTACAAAGAAGGGAAATACGAAATATGTTATTTTTATTATGCAGTTATTCTTTAATTTTGAAAAAATTTAAAAATAATTATAATTCAAATTAATATACATTGTAGTATGTGTACATTTACGTATATTGAATACGTGGCTGAATAGAGGCATAAAATTCACGAACATGATTTAATATCCTCTTCAACTTCAAAGGTACTAATATTGTCGAGGAAATTAATTTTGCCTTGCCATCAAAAACTTCATGATAAAATAGAAACTCCTTCATTTCTCAACTATTTTCTCATAAAAACATAATAGAAAGGCAAAAATAAGTCTTCTTTTTCAAGATGTTAAGATATTTTTGAAGTAAATTGAGGAGGTAAACAGAAGTAAAGTAATTAATTTTCTTAATTTCTCTACACAAATTTATTCATATAAATGTGAGCATCTTGTGTCATATGTGTTATATTATTAAAGGCAAAGAATCTACTCTTGATGAGTTCAGCCTTTAGTAAGCAGGTGACCAATACTGTCAAAATACATGTTTAAAACTTCCAACAATTCTGTTATAGTCCAGGACTAATTTTATGCACTAAGGGAAATTTAAGAAATAATTGCTTACTTGAGATCTGGTTAAACCCCTAATGGATTTGAGGTGTAATTGTTGTTCTACAATGGCTGAATAATATGCATAATAATCAAACTCTTTGTGTAGGAAACATAGTGTCCATTTTAGAGGAAGCGTTTGTCTTAGTCAGCTGGGGCAGCTAGAACAAATTACCAGACTGACTGGCTTAAACAACAGAAATTTCTTTCTCACAGTTCTCGAGGCTGAGAAGTCCAAGATGAAGCTGCAGACAGGCACAATGTCTGGTGAGGGCCTTCTTCCTGTCAGGAAAGGAAGTTCTCATGTCTCTTCTTGTAAGGGCGCTAATACCATTCATGAGACCTCCATCCTTATGACCTAATTATCTCCCCAAGCCCCTCCTCCTAATACCATCACACTGGGAGTTAGGATTTCAACATATACATTTTGGAAGGATACGAACATTCAGTGCATAACAGTGTTATATAGAACAATGAGGCATTTCAAATATTTATTTTGCTGGTTATGAATATGTTGGAGGACAAAACAGAACTCATAAGCTGCCATACTCTCCTTTTTATTTTTTCCCCCAACAATCCACAGGCTAGCAAAATAATCAGTTTCATTTAATGCTAATTTGCAATTGTTGCTTCATCCAGTAAAATCTGTTCTTATATAATTCAAAGTATATATAAAAATAATCCCTATGTAGTAATTTTTAGCTTTTAGAACTTCACAGAATACTATGCTTTGTTTGAACACTTAATTCACATATAACCAACTGTTTCTTTCATCATACAACATAATTCATAACAACAAACATACACATTGACACAGGTTTCATTCCTAGAATTAGGGATATGGACATTTTAAACTATAACTCACTCAACTTGATCTCCAATATAGTTTCTTTGTGATGTTTCATAAACGAATGGATTCATCATCTTGTCCCAAGTTTTACGTATTCCAGAAGTGTTTTCTTATATCAAGTCACAAGTATATTTTCCCAGACATATCAAAGCGAAGAAAACCCTCTCTACTCAAACAAGCTGTATTGCTTGAGTAAATGAGGAGGTTTGGTTTGTCATACGTCAAATTTCAAACTTAATTTTTCAAAAAAATCTTACTTTGTGTGCAAAGTAGAAAAGGTTCATGAGTTAGAGTCACATGGATGTATGTTTGAACCATAGCTGCATTTCTTGGTTGAGTTACCTTGAGTAAGTGACTTGATCCCCTTAAGACTCAACTTCTGCATCAACTTCCTCAACATGAATGTAATAACATCTACAGCAAGATTGCATGCAGTGTCTCGTACCTAGTTCATGCTTAATAGAATTTGGTCTATGGTAATTAGCACTAGATTGTTAAAAATATCATTCCTTCTTTCAGAGTGCTAAGTGGAGATAAACTTATAAACTTGGAATATTTTACACCATATTTTAGGACAGAACCAATCTAGACCTATTGAGTCTTAAAGGTTTATTGTAACATTACCTCCCTCAAAAAGTACAATTCCTCAAATGTTGATAATTGATTTTATTAATAGTGATGCATTTTATAAATAACCCTAAAAGTTAACATATTTATTATTGTTTGGATGACTAAAGAATCTTTGTGTGTGCGTGTGTGTGTGAGGAAGATTGGTTCTGAGCTAACATCTGTTGCCGATCTTCATCTTTTTTGCTTGAGGAAGATTGTCGCCAAGCTAACATCTGTGCCAGTCTTCCTCTGTTTTATGTGAGATGCCACCACAGTGTGGCTTGACAAGCCATGCTAGGTCCCTGCCTGGGATCCAAACTCACAAACCCCAAGCCACTGAAGCAGAGTGCACAAACTTTCCTACGCCACCAGGCCAGCCCTGACTTAAGAATCTTTTGAAACATAAATATCCCTGAAATATTTCCAAAAATATGGGAGAAAGTCTCATAAAAAATATATATTTTATCTAGTCTTTCACATATGAAAAGTGCAAAGAAATTTATATAAGTAAATAATATATTTAATCCTGAAAACTCTGATCTGCTAAAAGTAAAATACTAGGTAAAGATTTCACAGCTTATTGTTTAAAATTATGCCTCAACATGACATAATTTTAGCTACAACAACCAACACTTATAACCTCTCTAGATATGTCAAAAAATATTCATACATGTAAGCAATCTGTGAAAGATAACTATTGACTTTAATAATAATACACAAGGATTTATTAAATTAAAACATTAAATTTAGGGGACGTATTTAAGAGGGGATGAAAGGATTATCTTTTATAGTAATGGAAGATGGACAACATTGGCATTGGGATGAGATGCATGATTTTTTTAAATGCAGACAATTTTAATTGTCTACTCCTCACAAAATGAAATCTTGTTAGAGGCGATGTGTTAGAGAAGTGATGTAAATAAAAAAAGCATTTTTCACTTTAAATACAAATGAATGCTTATCAATAGCTAGGCATTATTTATGACCTAATATAACTGTATATCATTACCTATATAGGTAGAATACATTGTAACTAGAGCACAGGTATATTTATATTCTCTCTGCAATCCATGAAAGTCTGGAGATTAATGATTCATTGAAATATTGTTTCCAGGGCAGCTTCTCAAATTGCTTGGGCCTAGCCAACATTTCTTGATATTTCCTTTCATTTCGTTGAGGAGAATAGGATCCTGTAAATATTCACTCTTTTATATAGCTTTGGAATTTTAACATTTAGCACAAATCTTCTTTTTAATACCCTCATAGGTATTAAAATGTTTGTAAAAAAGATAGAAAGCTTAGAGACGTACACTTAAATTGCTCCTTCTTGTAACAGGAATTGCAAGCATTTATAAGACAAAAATGGAATTCAAGGAGTCAAATAGTTTCAGAGGATTCATAGAAGTAACCCAGGGATGGAGAACTTAATGGGACAGAATGTGCTGCTCTCACTAGTAGAAGAAGAACTAAGAAAATAAAATAGAATAATGGCCATCTGTAGTAGAATGCACTAAGTGATCTACCATTATTTTCATAATAGGATATGCTTATTGATACAGAACTATGAATTTAAAAACAAAAAACAAGTGAAAAAGCCAACAAAACTTTAAATAAATAGACTCTGGTGTCATGAGGGACCATGGAGTCTCAGAAGATGCAGCTTTGCATACACAGCTGAGGGAAGCCTGGATATGGCTGAGAGAGACGGTTTGCAGAGATCGCCAGTGATTATCATACCCACAAGCTCCGCAAGGCTGGGGAAACATCAGGTGTGAAACATCGAGCCCCCAAATCACAGGTAAGAGAGAAGGGAGGATTCCTCCAGAAGTGCCCACCTCCTTGACAGGCTGGCTTCATATTCAGTCAGAGATGCAGTTTGGGGATGACGTGGAGATTGGGGTACAAGCAGATGAATACGGGATTCCAGCGTAAGAAATTCCTCCAGTTACAACTCCAAACATATCTGTGCTTAGACAGAAATGTTTAAAGATTCAAGTATAGATGTTTCTCATATTTGTAAGTCAATTGTTTTTAAAGAAAGAATAATTTATTCAAGGCTGAAGGAAAAAAAGAGGAAGATGCAACAGGAGCTCCAGTTTTTGTCTTTTTAGAAAGAGTTTTATTGATAAGGTAAGAGGTATGGTTGCTGTTATAATGATTTTAATAGATGAAACAAGAGATTGAACTGTCATTAGTAAAACTGCTTGAAGCAGAACTGCTTGAACCAACTGCTTGGTTTGGGGTATTTTGGGCCATATTTTACTCTCCCTGTTCTAATAAATTATTTTTAAATCACAAAACATTGAATATATAATATTCATATTTCAACATAATTCATCTAAATAATTTCTCTTCATGAGTAAACCATATTATATTACTTGTGCTTCAAATTCCCTAACTCCTAATTAAGTTTTCGCAAAGCAACAGCAATGCAAGTAGCCAGATTCTAGATGAAAAATGTCCATTTCAATACAAATTATTAAAGTCTGGTATCTGTAGAATAATCTGGCACCTATTTTACATTGTACACATCAAGAGAACACTCAAAGGAAGATAAAGTCTAATACAATCATTATTAAATGTTTGTTAGTCAAAGCTCAAAATCTCATTTATTGTATTGCTGCAAAGAAACACTTATTTCCCAAGCACAAACATCTCTAAGTTTTGATTATTAAAACATCAGATGTCAATATTCTTCTCGCTCAAGGTAGTGGGTATTACAGTGCTTATCTGTTAATGAAAGCTTATTTTTTACCACTCAATTTTTCTATTTATAACCTAAGCTACATTATTTTTTTAATTTGCCTTTCAAACTTAAACTGCTTTGTCATGGACATGGCAAAATATGGAGAAAGAATGAAGCAGAAGGTAAACAAACTAAATAAAATGAGAGACAGTAATGGCTTAACACTATAAGTTATGAAAGCAAACTACTTGGGCATTTAGAACATAGAAATTATGTTTGTATTTTTTGTACTGTTTTCTCCCTATCCATGATAAATGCTCAATGAGAATGAGAAAAAATAACTTAGAGAAACTAAAAGTAACAAATTTCTCAGCACTGTTTATTTGATATTTCCTCATATTTCTTGTTTTCCCCCGTGTTATTAAAGCATAATTGACAGGTAAAATTGTAAGATATTTTTAAATATATAAAGATATATTTAAATATCTTTAAGTGTGTACTTTAATACACATCCTGATGACTTGATATACACATACGTTGTGAAAGGATTCCTGCTATCTAGTTAACACATCTATCACTTCACATATTTATCTATTTATTTATTTATTTATCTATAATATTTTATTTATTTAAGTGAGAACATTTAAGTTTTACTCTCTTAACAAATTTCCCTTATGCAATACAGTGTTATCAGCTGGGGTCACCACACTAGACATTAGATCCTCAGATCTTATTCATCATAGAGATGAAAGTTTGTACCCTTTTACCAACCTCACCCTATTTCCTCACCCCCAGCCCCTGGCAGACACTTTTCTACTTTCTGTTTCTATGAGTCTGACATTTTATGTTTTTTTAGATTCGACATATAAATGATAGCATGCAGTGTTTGTCTTTCTTTTGTCTGGCTTACTTCACTTAGCATAATGCCCACAGAGTCCATCCATGTTGTTGCAAACAGCAGGATTTCCTTCTTTCTCCTGGCTGGTATATGTATATCCATTCATCTTTTGATAGACACAAGTTTTTTCCATGTTTTTGCTATTGTGAGTAATACTGCAATGAATGTGGGAGTGTGGATATCTCTTAGATACCATGTTTTCATTTCCTTTAAATATATACCCAAAAATGGAATAGCTGGATCATATGGTAGTTATCTTTTTAATTTTTGGAGGAACATCCATACTGTTTTCCACAGTGGCTGCACCAATTGACATTCCCACCAACAGTGCACAGGGTTCCCTTTTCTCCACATCCCCGTCAATACTTATTTCTTATCTTTTTGATAATAGCCATTTTACCAGGTGTGAGGTGATATCTCATTGTCGTTTTGATGTGGATTTCCCTGATTATTAGTCATGCTGAGCATCTTTTATGTACATTTTGGCCATTTGTATGTCTTCTTTGGAAAAATATCTCTGTCCATTTTTTAATCAAATTGTGTGGGTTTTTGCTATTGAGTTGTGTGAGTTGTTTATATACCTTGGATATTAACTCCCTATCAGATATATGATTTGCAAATATTTTCTCCCATTCTATAGTTGCCTTTTCATTTTATTGATGCTTTCCTTTGCAGTGCAGAGTTTTTTAGGTTGATGTAGTGCCACCTGTTTATTTTTGCTTTTGTTGCCTTTGCTTTTGTTGTCAAACCCAAAAAATCATTCCCAGGACCAATGACAAGGAGCTTACCCCCTGTGTTTTCTTCTAGGAGTTTTATGGTTCAGGTTGTAAATTTAGGTCTTTAATAATTTTGAGTTGATTTTTGTGTGTGGTGTAAGATTGAGGTCCAGTTTCATTCTTTTGCATGTGGCTGTCCAGTTCTCCCAACACCATTTATTGAAGAGACTGTTCATTCCCATTGTATATTTTTGGTTCATTTGTCATAAATTAATTGTCCATATATGTGTGGATTTATTTCTGGGCTCTCTATTCTGTTCCATTGATCTAATTGTCTGTTTTTATGCCAATACCACACTGTTTCGATTACTATAGCTTTGTAATATAGTTTGAAATCAGAAACTGTGATAACTCCAGCTTTGTTGTTCTTTCTCAAGATTGCTTTGGCTATTTGGAATCTTTATGGATTAGATTCTTCTCTCTATTTCTGTGAAAAATACTGTTGGGATTTTAATAGGGATTGTGTTGAATCTGTAGATCACTTTTAGTTGCATGGACATTTTAACAATATTAATTCTTCTAATTCATGAGCACAGAATATATTTCCATTTATTTGTGTCTTCTATTTCTTTCATCAATGTCTTACAGTTTTCAATGTAGAGGTCTTTTATCTCCTTGGTTAAATTTTTTCAATGTAGAGGTCTTTTATCTCCTTGGTTAAATTTTTTCTTATGTATATATTTTTGATGCAATTACACATGGGATTGTTTTCTTAATTTCTCTTTCTGATAGTTCCTTGCTAGTATAAAAACACAATGGATTTTTATATATTCATTTTGAATCCTGAAACTGCATAATAAACAATCATTTATTAGTTCTAACAGTTTTTTGGCAGAGTCTTTGGGATTTTCTACATATAATATCATGGCATCTGCCAACAGATGCAGTTTACTTCTTCCTTTCCAATTTGGATGACTTTCATTTCTTTTTCTTGCCTAACTGCTCTTGTTTGGACTTCAGGTACTATGTTAAACAAAAGTGGCGAGAGTAGACATCAGTTTGTCACCACTGAGTATGATATTAGCTATGGGCTTGCCATACATGGTCTTTATTATATTGAGCTACATTTCCTCTATACTGAGTTTGTTGAGAGTTTTTATCATGAATGGCTATTAGACTTTGTCAAGTGCTTTTTATGCATCTCTGGAGATGATCATATGATTTTTATCCTTCACTTTGTTAACGTTATTTATCACATTTATTGATTTGCAAACATTGAACTATCCTTGAATCCCTGGAATAAATCTTGCTTGATCATGGTACATGACTCTTTTAACCTATGTTGAATTTGAATTTGATTTTGTTGAGGACTTTTCCATCTATGTTCATCAGGTATGTTGGCCAGTAATTTTCTTTTCTGTGACATCCTTGTATGGTTTTCACATTAGGATAAGAAAGACCTTGTGAGACGATTTTGGAAGTGTTCTCTCCTCTTCTATTTTTTAGTAGAGTTTTAGGAGGACTGTCATTAATTTTTCTTTAAATGTTTGATAAAATTCACCAGTGAAGCCATCTGGTCCTGGACTTTTTTTGTTGGGAGGTTTTTGATTACTGATTCAAACTTTTTGCTAGTGATCAGTCTGCTCAGTTTTTTATTCCATCATGATTCACTCTTGGTAGGTTGTATATTTCTAGGAATTTATTCATTTTGTCTAGGTGGTCCAATTTGTTGGCATGTAATGGTTTATAGTAGTCTCTTATGATTCTTTGTATTTCTGTGGTATTAGTTGCAATGTCTACTCCTTCATTTCTAATTTTATTTATTTATGTGCTCTCTTTTTTTCTTGGTTAGCCTAGCTAATGCTTTTTCTATTTACTTTACCTTTTCCAAAAACTAGCTCTTAGATTCACTGATCACTTCTATTGTCTTTTTCCTCTGTATTTCAGTTATTTCTGCTCTTATTTTTATTTCCTTCCTTCTACTAACTTTAGACTTAGTTCTTCTTTTTCTAATTCCTTGAGGTGTAAAGTTAATTTGGTTTTTGAAATCGTTCTCTTTCTTAATGTAGGCATTTATCACTATAAACTTCCCTCTTAGAACTGCTTTTGCTGCATCTCATTGATTTTAGTATGTTGTATTTCCATTTTCATTTCTCTCAAGAAATAACAAATTTCTCAGGACTGTTTATTTGATATTCTTTCATAATTCTATTGTGATAGTATGTACTTTGGTCAGGAGACTTTCAATTCTTGATGATGTTCCACCAGTAAAACTGGTTTAGCTACAACTTTGAGGAATAGTTTTGTTGTTGTTTTATTTTGGATTTTGTTTTTGTTTTTAACAGAAAAATGCCAGTGTAGCTCATGTTATATTGTCCTGTTACTTGTTACGATGGATCAGTGTTAACACACTGCTAAGAATGTATGTTGTATAAATGCTAAACCTGATGATAAGTTGCCATGCTCACCTAGAAAAGCTTAAATTTTCCAAGGATGAAATAAATAAATATCATAAATTCAGCTTCAGAGTACAAATAATCATTTTTGGCATCTGAAACATCTGGGAAGAACTTACCTCTATTTAAGGAAATACGAAAATCTTCTCAGACCAGAAATCTCACATCCCAAGAAAATAATTTGACACTGTCTTTCTATGCTACCCTTCGTAAACAAATATTATGAATGAGTAATTAAAAATTACTCATATTAATTCACTCCTTACAAGAATATACTTTTACTCTTTCAAAATGAATAAAATATAAGAATAATAAAAATAAATAAATGTGTGAACCTACTGCACAGGATCACCAATCAGCAGAGGTCTGTACAGATTTTGCAGAGCCTAAATGTTATACAATTTGGAAGCCTGCTGTTTTAAAACCTATACAAACTTAGTAATACAAACTTATGTGCAAAGTGAATATTTCCTTAGGATGACCAAAATAATCACAATGAATTTCAAATTTTGAAGTGCTGAATAATATCCCAAGCAAAACAAAATATAGAAACATGACGAAAATATTTTTATCTTCTGATATACCTTTATAATTTTGTTGTCCTACAATTGGTTGCATCTTCATTGCCTTTTCATATAAAAGCAATTTGGTAATATTTTCTATAGAGAATAGAAAGATGATTCATTATTCCTCTGGCATGCTTAAACAATATCACAAAACTTTTAATAGTTTTGAAAAAATTTCAGATTAAAGTTTGTTATTGATAACGTCATATAAAATTTTATAACTTTTGTCAAATTTTCTCTTCTGTGAAATATATGTTTATAACATTGAGCTACAGCATTAAGCTACAGTAATCTTTTCTTATTGTCTTTAAATTTCAATATGCATGGTTTAATTTATAGTTTGAATATTAATCCATTTGATCATATGTTCATCATATGTTTCACAAACATCTTCTACTCCTTTGTGGTTTTTTATTTCAAGTACCATTTGTATAATTAGGTTCATGCACTTCATTGTTTAAATATTTTTGATATAGTGAAAAGAAAAATTACTTAATGTATATTTTTATAATCTACGTCTTGCTTAAAACTATTTCTGTATCTTAAGGTTATAATTATGTTCTATATTTTCACCATAATATTAAAGATTCCATTCCTATGATCATAATAATCTCTTATATTTTCTTCAGAATACAAAAGACTTGATTTTCGTATTTAATTCTTTAATCTATCTGAGCCTGATTTTTTAAATGGCATGAACTAAAGTCCACATTTTTTCATGAACATTCAAATGTCTCAGAATAACTTATTAATTATTCAATTCTTTACCCAGTGATTTACAATATTATTTCTGTGATATATCATGGATCCATGTAAAAGTATCATTTTCTTTTCTCTCTATTGGGATCTATTACTTATTTTGACTACCACTGAAAGTATCAAAATCTCTCAATATTATAACATAATAATCTTTGATATCTGAAGTGATGCTCCTATCTTTCAAAATCATCTTGAATACTCTTAATTGATTAGTATAAAAAAGGTTTTTATTTTGCTTTTTTATGAACATAAGGCAGAGAAAATCAGACAATGCTTTATTTTTTTATTGCAATTTTTTAACCACACAGGTGCTGTAAATTGAATCCCATATCCAAATGTTCTTTTACCTGTGTTTCAAACATTCAGGGAAGACAACTACAGGTATATTCTTTTCTACCTAATGTTAGGATGGAGTCAGACATTTTTGGTTTTGGACGACTATTTCCATAAGTAGGTTTTCTTTTTTTAGCTCGCTCTATACCTGAACATGAAATTCATGTCAACATCTTAGCTTTAATTGGGTATTTCAAGTTCTACCTTCTCCAAAGTTGCTTGAGCAAACATTCCCCTCTGATGCCATCAATTTTCTTTGTTTTTATAGTTTCTATGTCTCTGCTGACGTTCTCTAAATACTTTTTCATAACATTTAAATTTTGTTTTCATCATTGAGCATAATTATAATAGCTTAACATCCTCATCTACTGCTTCCCAACCACTAGGTCATCTCAGAATTACTATCCACTAACTTTCTTTTGGTCTTGAGAATGTTTCATATTTTCCTGTTTCTTCATATGTCTAATAAATTGGATTGCATTCAAGATAGTAGGATGTTTATATGCAGACAATCTGGATTATGTTATAGTCTTCCAAAGAGTGTTTGATTTTTATTAAATTGTTTGTTTTGTTTTATAACACAGTTAACTTGGTTGTCTCAAACTGTAATCTCTATATTTTGAGCGATAGGTCAACCCTAGGTTCAAAGCTTTTATGCTTAGGTGTGCTACTTGGAGTTTGTCTCATGCATACAAAATTTAGTGATCAGTCAGAGATTTGGGCAGAGATTATCCTCAGAATATGGGGTTCCCCTTCTGTGACTTTTTCCCTTCCTGACCCCCCACAATTTCCAATAGCTCTGGATGCCCCCAATTGGAGTGTGGTCCTTTAGATCACAAAGCCAGTGATCTCGCAAGAAATCTAGCCAGTCTTAAATTGCTCACCATGGCTAGCAGCCATGAATATTTATCCCAAGCCATTTCCTTTTTCTAAATATCTGCTTTTGATTTCTCTCCAATATCTGCAAGTATTTGGGTTTTGTTACTTTGATTTATCAGTCCAGAATTTGTAGTTTTATCTGCAGGAGGATCTGTCCAATAGGAACTTACATAGCCATACCAGAAGCAAAACTCTAAGGCCATCAAACCTAATGCTAGTATTAGTATTTGATCCTAATACAGCCCTGACTTTGGTTTCCTGGTTTCTTTTGTTGTTTTCGTTACTGTTATTTTTGTTTCTTTGTTTGTTTTCTGGTCTTGTTGGTTTTCTAGTTTTTGCAAACTCATCAACAACATAAAATAAATAACTTTATAATACTTCTTGTATCTAGGCAAATTTCATCAGTAGACTTTACAAATGCCTCATTTATTATTGTACTGGACAAGAGAAGGCATTGTTTATTATCCACATTAATGTGGATATGACATTTACTTTTAAGATTTATCTAATCTACTTATTTCCCCTATTTCTTACCAGTTTATTTTTAATGCAAGCATTCTATAGCAGAAAACAATTTCAATATGAGTACAGGAAATAAAGGGTTAGTTTTTACTGTGCTTTATTATAAACGAATTTAGTCATTTGAGGAAGAAGAACTAAATTTTCAATTCCTTGGTTGAGAAAAATTAGTTACATTTTCCAGTTACAAATCTGCTTAGGGATGAAGGAAAAATATTATATAATAAAAATCCAAAATGTCTGGATGAATTTCAGAAAATATCAAACTTGATATTTTCCTTAATACAAGGTAATAAATATGCACTTTTAAGTTGGGTGCAATAGAAAAAAATCTTTTTCTCTAAATTGGCTTAGATGTTATCTGAAAAAAGCACAGATCACTGATGTATCTGATTTTTTGCTTATCTCCATGAAGATTCATGTGTCTTTACAGGGAAATGTTTGCAGGCAATATAAAATTCTTAAAATAGGACCCACAAGTACAGCCAAAGTTATCTGATGAAAGCACAGCTCAATGATAGAGCTGAACATTGTTCCGACTTCCCTGGGGAATAAATGGAATTTACATAAAAATATTTGAGGGCACCTTAAAAATAAAATAAATAAAAATAAAATAAATAAATAAAAATAAAAATAAAAAGAGCCACTGTCAGACTCACAACTTGAACTCTGAATTGAGTCCCCAAGTTCTTTGTTTTTAAACTTTATTCAGAGGCAGTGTTTATTGTGAAGAGCAGAAAATCATTTAGGTTGAAAATATAAAAAGAAGCATATGACTCATTTGAATTCACTTCATAATGGAGCGCAAATAGAAGAGCGAGTAGAGTAACAGAAAAGCTTTCGAGGAATAAACAAAATGTGTGGGCTCTGGACTAGCAATTATCTTTTCCAATTTTTTACTTTGAAATATTACTTAACCTGTCTAAACTGTCATTTTCATTTTAAAAATTAGGACTAACAATGTCTATTGTGCCAAATACAGAGTATTTATTGAGACTCTAATGAAGAAATGCATGTAAAATTAGTAAAAGGTAGAAAGAATCAAATTAATAGATACAAATTTGAAATATGTTTGAGACCAGATCTGAAGTTAAAATTACGTTTCTTTGTAGTTTTCAGATACTTAATGCAATGTTAGGTACTTTAAAGTTTATTATTCACTAAACGAGCAAATAAAACAAAGTTTGTGTCACACTTAAGAACTAAGTTTTTCATTTGAAATGAATTCTTTAAACAATTATATATATATTTACTTTTAACTTTTTTTTTCTATGGAACACTTCATGAATTTGCTTGTCATCCTTGTGCAGGGGCCATGCTGATCTTCTCTGTGTCATTCCAATTTTAGCATGTCTGCTGCGGAAGCAAGCACTTTAATTTATTTTTTAACAAATAGTTTACTGTGCTACCAGAAGCAAGCTCTGCACTAAATTTGGTGAAAATAGAAATGAGCAACTTAATGCCTCAATGAGCTCACAGATTAGTGGAAATAAAGAAACACATATGACTTAATCAGACCCATCATATTAAGTGTCAAATGTGCACACCATAAATGCTATGGAAAAACAGATGACAGAAGTAATAATTCTTTTGGAGAATATTGTAAAATGATTAACAGAAAAGATAATACAGTCATGCATTGCTTGACAACAGGATGCATTCTGAGAAATGCATTGTTTGGCACTTTCGTCATTGTGCAAACATCGTAGAGAGTACTTGCACAAACCTGGATTGTATAGCCTGCTACACACATAGGCTGTATGATACTAATCTTATGGGACCACCATTGTACATGTGGTTCATTGTTGATTGAAACGTTGTTAGTGGTGTGTGAAATGTGTATTTGAACTGGTATTTAAATGAACTGCAAGGGGAGGAAAGGTGACAGCAGCCAACATTTCAAAATAACAGCAGTTGCACGACACTTACTCTATACCAGACAGCATTTTAAGTGATTTGTATTTGTGGAGGGTTTCATTCTCACGACATATGAGGTCAGGTTTAATCTTACCTATAAAGTTAGTCTTATTCTTACCTTTTTAAGACAAGAGGAAACTAAGCCTTGGAGAGGTAGGTGGCTTCCCCAACAGCACACACCAAATTAGTAGCAGAGCTGGGATTCAAGCTCAAGCAGTCTCTCGCTGCCATCCAAGTACTTAATCTCTATCTTACACTGCCACATTTGAGCACGTCAACAATTTTCACAAGTTGAAAAATGGGAATAAGCATTCCACCCAGAGGAAATGGCATGAGCAAAGGCATCAGCCAACTAGAGCACAGGGAAGGACATATATTCTACTGACTAGTGAATTAAGCAGAAGGTGGAAGAGCAGTCATAAAATACACTCCTACCATGTACACAGAAAGGATGAGCTAATTAAACCAAGATGACCCCTTAATCTTTCTGTAGTCAGTTGGATGATATTCATCTCCACCTCATTCATTCCTTTTGAGAAATATTTTATCATCATCAATGTTGAGCAGGCCTTCAATAGATACATAATTTCTATATGAATAGAAATAATCGTATCTGGAAAAGTGTTTACTTTGCTTTCCCCAATTGTGAGAATGGAGGGATTTGGAATTGATACTATCATGATACAATCAGGATGATCATTGTGGGCCTTCTATTAATAGAAGGAAAGAAAATATCTAGGCACAAAGTGAAAACAGCATAATTTTCATAAGTGAAAGAAAATTATAATAACGTATTACATATACACATATATTTTATATGAAATTACCCTATTTAAAACTAATATTGTGCCACCTTAGTTCTTACATAGTAATAAGACATCAAAAATTATAAGGGCCCAGCCCTGTTGCCAAGTGGTTAGAGTTCCACGTGCTCTGCTTCAGCAGCCCAGGTGCACGGGTTCAGATCCCAGGCGTGGACCTACTCCACTCACCAACCACACTGTGGAGGTGTCTCACATTCAAAAAAATAAAGGAAGATTGGCACAGATTTTAGCTCAGGGTGAATCTTCCTCAAGTTAAAAAAAAAAAAGGAGGATTGGCAATGGATGTTAGCTCAGGGCGAATCTTCTTCAGTAAAAAACAATATATATATATATATATATAAATGACATCCATAGTAACCAATATACTTTCCCACTCTAGAGTTTCATAAAAACACATCAAGAAGACAAGATTATAGGAACTCGGTAGTTTCCATGGTTTCAGAGTAAAGCTAATGATTTCAGGATCAAGTTAATAGGTAGAAAATTTCACAGATTCTCGAAAACTACAATGACAATGAGATATTGATTAAACATATCCATCTGGCTGGAAACTGATTTGAGAATTCAAGATAATAAAATATTGGTGTTCCAGTAAATCTTCAAAGATTATCTCCATTCTCTAAATGCATCTTCTAGGGATCGTAATAATGTTTTAAAAAATAAAATATGGTCATTCCTCAGTACCTGTGGGTGATTGGTTCCAAGACCCCCTGTGGATAACAAAATCTGCTGATGCTCAAGTCTCTTAGTTGAGGCTCCATATCCGTGGGTTCCACATCTGCAGACCAACCTCAGATTGTAAACATAGTGCAGTCATGCATCACTTAACGACAGGATACGTTCTGAGAAATGCGACGTCATTAGGCAATTTTGCTGCTGTGCAAACATCATAGAGTGTACTAAAGGGGAACTGAATTTGCCACCCCAAAATGTGTCTCTTTAACACGAGGATTATTTTAGGCTGATTCTTCTTAAGGAACAAAAGATTTATAAAGTTTTTCTTATTACCTCCCCCTTAGCTATGTAAAAGAATTCAGATAAAAAAATCTGTCTCAGGAAGTGAGCTATCATCTTAGCATAACATGAACTAGGTGGTAGAAAGGGAGGAAACTAAAAAGGCCTGTTTGTTCTGTGTTCAGAACCCCCTCTGTGTTCTTCTGTTTCTGTGTGGCCAAACAAACATTTGGTTTCTAAAGTTTGCTCTTTTTCACCTCTCTGTGAATCGTCTTCATTCCCTCTGAAGTCCTTTACTCTCCCCACCCTCAACATCTCCTTTTCTCCTGAGCTGAGGATGATATTTAAAGTGAGGGCTTTGGCCAATTTGCAAATTACTCAGTTTTCTTGGATTTCTCCCATGTATGCATGTTATTAAACTTTTGTTTGTTTTTCTCCTGTTAATCTGTCTCATGTCAATTTAATCCTTAGACCAGCGCAGAGACCCTAAAGGGGTAGAGGAAAACTCCTTCCTCCCCACAGTACTTACACAAACCTGGATGGTAGCCTACTATGCACCCAGGCTGTGAGGTACTAACCTTACGGGACCATCATCATATATGCAGTCTGTCATTGACTGAAACATCATTATGAGGAGCATAACTGCACACGATCTGCAGTTGGTTGAATCCACAGATTCAGAACCCGAGGACACCAAGGGCTGACTGTGTGTATTGCCTAATCTTTGGAATGCTTCAGGGAGTAGCTTGAATCTGGTAAATACTCAAACATCCGCAAAGATGGCAAACTCATGCTGTCTTTCATTGTTTCCTTGAGGAAATTTCAAAGTATTCATAATTCATTTGATTTCATACAAAATGTTATATTAATGTATTTATCCTACCCTTTTTTAGAATATTAACGTGAAAATTTCTGTGGAGAAATAAAAAACATGAGGTTGTTTGTATCTTCAAGTATCTCTCAGTTTAATGAAACTGATGGACACATATTTACAATGTAAAATAAGTGCTACTACAAAAGCAAAAGGCTAGTTACATATACTCAGAATTCAAGTTATTAATCCTAACAACATAAATAGGCTAAGATAAATCTTCAGAGAAATTGCTTTGGATGTATAGCCATGGATTAGTAACTAGAAACTTCCTACACATATTTTCTGTAAATAATGTTTAGTTATGTACCTTAAAGAATTTAATAAGAATGATAAATACCACCTTACATTTATTTACTACTTTTGGCTATTGAATTTAAAACACATGGCCTCTTTGGATACTCACAATAGCTGTGTGAGGCAGCTATGAATTGTTAGTGCAATTAAACAACAGGAGAAATTGTGGCTCAGAGAGGATGATACATTAAAAAAGCTAAGCAGTTGAAATGAAAGCTTAGAGTCTGATTCTTAATCTAATCCTTTTTTCTCCACACATTGTATCTTCTTCCAGGTACAGATTGGTGAATCAAATATCTGTGGAAAATGAAAGAGGTCTATTGTTTTCACGTATCTCTCTCAAATATGAAGCATCCCGCAAAAACTAGAAAAAAATACTATGGAAGTTTAGCAGTTATCCTAAATAGCCATGACTCCTGACTCAAGGACATTTGTTGCACGAAGGCTTAAGTCACTGCTCATGGTAAAGTCCTTCAGGTTAAAGTAGAAGGAAAAATATAAAGCCTCATTAATATTGGAGAGATTACACCATATAGTCTCTAATGATGCTCGGCGAAGCCCCCACGATGTCCTCAGTGAACAGGAGGAAGAACTGTTTAGTTCAAGGACAAGAGCATGTGCCTATAACACCTCCTAGTTATGTGTGTTCTTATCCATATTAGAAATACTTGCACTTGTTCCAAGCCATGGAGAATGCAACTCAACACCTGTCACCTTCTCTATCTTTTTTTCTCCTTAGTACTTATCTTCCAACATACTGTATATTTTATAGTTTATTCTGTTTATTACATACTATGCGTATCCGAATGTAAGCTCTCTAAGGGCCAGTTTTTTGGTCTGTTTTTCCCTCGTTGAATTCCCTGTGACTAGAACAGTGCTTAATGCATAGTCAGTATTTCTAAATATCTACTTATGATTAGTATTATATTATTTATAATTATTATTTTATGGTTAATATTATAAATATTTATTAAATAAATGAATGAATCATTCATTAACTTTTAAAAGCCTCACCAAATACCATGGATACTATTTTTGTTTAATAATTTATTAATTTATCAAAAATATGTTTTGATTGCCTATCAATCAGTGTGCAGAGTACCGTGCTGCAATACTGTGCATGGTGAGAGATGACCATCTTCAGGGAGCTTGTAGTCTTATAGGGAAAAACTATGTTAAACCAATGGTTATATTTTGAACTGTAAATGTCCATATAACAGGATAGTACATTTTATTTCCCCTGGGGGTATCGAGAAGACCTCACAGAGGAAGTAAACCTTATTTTCAAAGATTATTAGTGTTAAAATGATTATTCATGTTAATGTTGAAGGTTGAAGTTGTAGTTCAGGCATAGGAAACAGTATGTGTGAATTTTTTGAAGCAGAAATAAACTAGGTGTGATCAAGAATGAAATTAGTTTAGTGTGACTCTATCCTAGTGACACGGGAACAAATGGGGGCAAATATGGCTTGACCTGGGAACCTATCACGGAGGACTTTGTACAACTGATGGGTACCTTTATTATTAATTATAACGAAATATATATTTTCTTTATATTAAGTGCAATGGAAAACAATGGGAGAATTTTAAGGAAAGGATGTGATTATGATCAGATTTCCACTTTATAAGATTGTTCTTTGTAGTGAAGTGGAAGTGAGAAATGGGTAAGTGAGGTAAAAGTAGAGACGAAGAAACTTTTTAGAAGGTTATTTCAAGAGCCCAAGTAAATGAATAGAGATGGCTTGGCTATGCTGCTAGCAGTGGGGATAGGACTGAGCAGATTCACTCATGCATTCGTTCAAAAAGTTATTTGTTATTTTCCATGCGCTCTAGACACTGAGCAATCAGAGGCAAAAAGACCCTTATGGGGCTTATAGTTTATTAGGGAAATCAAACATTTAAAAATACTAGTTGTTAAGAAACTCCAGCAAAAGGGATCTGCTTTTGATTGGGCTGTGACAGTTGGCTTCTTAGGGAGAGTGACTTTTACATGCAACCTGAAAATCAAGATGACTATATCCAAGCAAACAACAGGAAACAGAGAAATGAAAACATGTGTAAGGGGGAATCCTTGCTGAAGGACGTAGTGAGTTGGAGGAATTGCAACTAAGCAAGAATATAGTGAAAAACCAGAAAGAATAGAATGGGGATGGAAAGAAAAAGTCCAGTCTTGCCAGCCTTCAATCTTGGGTTAAGAAGCATGAATTTTGATACACATACAATTGGAAGCCATTCATGTAATATAAATAGTATACAAGTCAAATATTTACAAAGATAAGTACAATAATCCAATTTAATTTTAGGTCACTGGGACTAATGTTTGGAATATGGATTACCTTTGAGAAAGAGTAGGCACATTTTTTTTTTTCATGATATAAAAGATATGTATTAATTAAAGGATTTCTTAATTTTAATGTAGCTCAATTTATAGCATTTTCCTTATAGTTGCTGCTTTTTTGTGTCTGTTAGCTATCATTATTTTTATTCATTTATGTATTTGTTTAAATCATATACAAATCCACTATAAAGTGAATGATAATAATGCTTCTAGTACTATACTCTTGCTAACCAGGTTAATGACCCAAATGATTGCAAAAATCTAGGCAATAGGGAAAATATCAAGTCTCTTCTCTTTCCAAAGGAAGTCCTTCCCCAGTGTGTGCCACCTGGAGTTCCAGCCTTTCTCAGTTCTCATAAGGTGGGCATGGAGGGCCCAGCTACTCCTGGGTTCTCACTGTTCTCTTCCTGTCCATGTGAGGATGGATCCAGGTACAGGCTCCCCAGGTGGGTAAACTTAGTAGGAGGCGTTTAACTCCTGAGGAGGAGGCAGGATTTTAGGAAGGATATGGTCAAGATATTTAGGAGGTTATTTGGACATTCCTACAACTCATTCTTCAAATGCTGTCTTAGTAATAAAACTGATATTTTCCTTTTCATCTCCCCAAATCTCTCAGTCAGTTCAAAACTCAGGAGTAAGGAGAAATTCCGTGCACTTACTAGTGCTTTGAAATTGCAAATTGTTATCCTCTGCCAACATACGAATGGCAATCCAATGATGTCAAAAAATAAATCATGTTGAATGATGCAGCTTGTGAATACTCTCATGTTTGTGGTTTACAATTAATGGGAAAATATCTCTAAATCAATTATGAATGCATAAAGTTCTGCTTAGATTAACTAAATGCACCAAAATATACAAGCAGCATAAAGGACGGTATTTTGGAATGGATGAATAATAGAAGACATTTTTTAGGCCCATCGCCACCACCAAAAAGGAAAAGAAAACAGAATTATGACAGAAAATGGAACTCTGTGAGAATGTTATAAAGAATAGAGAAAAGATTAAGCGTCAGATTTGAAGCACTTATTTCTAATTTCATATTACAAGAGTTTACATTTACTTACTATACTCGTCATTCACTCTTTTACTAACTGCTTATTTTCATTTTATCCTTTAATATATAGATTAAAGTTAGATAAATGATATTTGGTTTGTCATAAAATATCATTTACTTAAAATAAATAGGTTATATTTGTGTAGCTGAGAAATAGTTTCTCACCCATAAATTACTGACCATATTATTCCTAGTACCACTCCTAGTACTGATTAATAATTACCAGTCTCCTCCTTGCCAAGCATTGTGCTAGGTGTCCTGTCTATATTATCTCATCCATTCAGCATAATTTTAAAGTTGTTATTACTATAGTCTTCACTTTATAAATGAGAAAGCTGATATATAATAAGGTTAAATAGCTTCCCCATTATGAGAGATCCAGCATGAGGAGTGGCCCAGTTTCAACCTAGGAAATGTAACCCAGAGCCTATGACTCTAACATTCTATCCATTTGCCTCAAACTACAGATCTTGTCCTGTAAGCAAAACTGATTAGAACTTTATAACATTTCCTCCAGCATATATAAGGCCAAAAAGAAAATGTATGTAAATAAATGTATTACGGGTTTCTAAGATAATAAATTAACTAAAACATTTTTAAAAATAGGGTACAGGAATGTTTCATCACTGAAACAATTTTTTACATTCTACAATTAATAGGAAAAGGAGATAAATTTGTTACTCAAAGAAAAGTTTGTCATAGTATAAAAGAGAGAAATAGTAAGTCAATTTTGATGGCAGAAACTTCTTAAATTTTACCCAAACATGTGTGAACTATAATGAAATCTCTTATTCAGTTAAATTCTGATAATCATCCTTGAATGGCAGTATAAAGTTGTAGCACTTTTTGGGGTCACCTGGTTTTGCTATGTGGTTCTCCACTTTTCAACCAGAAACAGCTCTCATAAACTTGACTAAAGAGCGGTAATGAGATTTTGTTTCAAGTAAAATCTTGGTATTTTAGAACTACTTTTAAAACTTTTAAAACTTTGCATATACACAGTGGCAAAATCATGTTTACAAAACAATTTTGACAATTTGTTTATCAATCAAATATTTGACCTTTTCAAAGCACAATATAATTGGCAACGTCCTGGAATGTTCCATGCTCTGGCTAAGCCAATGTGGATGGACTATAGATGTCTTAACAGAGCTTTGTGTAGTGTGGAAAATTTGATTGTGGTTTTGATTGGCTTATGAAATGTGCAACAAAGTGTTGGAAATATGTGAACCTACAAGAAAGTATAAGGGAGAATAAAATGACTCTGAATGTGAAATAAAAAAATGAAAAGTTAATCAATCTATACAAAAACAAACACACTTTTCTTTTTCTTTCTTTCTTTTTTTTTTTTTGAGGAAGTTTGGGCCTAAGCTAACTACTGCCAATCCTCCTCTTTTTGCTGAAGAAGACTGGCCCTGAGCTAACATCCATGTCCATCCTCCTCTACTTTATACATGGGACGCCTACCACAGCATGGCTTTTACCAAGTGGTGCCATGTCCGCACCTAGGATCCCAACCAGCAAACCCCGAGCCACTGAGAAGCGCAATGTGCGAACTTAACTGCTGTGCCACTGGGCTGGCCCCACAATTTTTTTTTTAACTAGAAAAATTTAGGGGCAAGTAATTTTAAAAGCTCAAACAAATATTTTTCAAGAGTTATTGACATTCCTTGATTGGCCATAGCACATATTTAACATCTTTTATAACATTTACACATTGTCCTTATATTTTACTTACTTGTGGACTATATATACTAAAACCATAAAGGCATTTAGCACAGTGACGGCACAACCTCCAATGTCGACCTGTTCACTCTGTATTCTCAGGCAATAACTGTTATATTGAAAAATATAATTGAATATATTGACTACTAATTCTGAATAAATCTCAGTACTAGATATTTGATCAAAACTTATTCACTGTTCTGTAAGTTCCAGCCTTTCACCTTGGCAACTTGCAAAAGAAACCGCTGGTAGGTTTAATTACTTCTTTCCCATCATGCAGAACAATTTCTTCAGGCATATCAACCGTAAAACACTTATAATCTTTTTGAGGAAACGCATTGAACTGGTGGAGTTTGAGGTGCCATAATAGCATTTTTTTCTTCATATGGAGGTTATGTTGAATCCTGTAAAGAATCCTGAAGCTTCGAAATTCTTTTGCCCAGCAGAGGGAATGGGGGGGCCGCGGTTAACATATATGTATATTAATTGTTCTATGCTAATGTCAAAGAGGACAGTTCCACATTGAAAAGGATATTTGAGCTGAGTTTGATCTTAATTCTTTTTATAGATTCTCATTGATCTGGTTCTGAAGCAATTACTTGACAAGGACATGGAAAATCACAAAGGAGAAGCTCAACTAATGACAGTATAAAGACACTTCTGATAAGTGGTCAGAAATATGATCAAGGGCGATTTGGGTTGCTTTAATCACTCTGTATGGGTTTCTGAATTGCATTAATGATGGTCCCATTCGTGTGTTATTAAGCCTCATTTTACACAGGCAAGTGCATGCCAAGAATGTAATGACATTTAAGCCAAAATATTAAAAGTATAATAGTTATATTTTCCGCCTCTATTTTATATTATTTGTAATTGGCAACCAGCTTTAAAACTCTAAATTTCTAATTCTAATGTTTTATGGACCTTCCTTAAGCCTCAAATCTAAGAAACAAAACTCATATAAATTAGTACTGCTTCTCTTGTAAGTTGATCCATCAAAATAGGATAGATTAAACCCAATAGCATTATTAAAAATTTGGCACTGTTATTTTGCACATCCTTAGCCAGAAAACCTTTCTTTATGGTTGCATATTTTATTAATCAGGATAATAATTTCTAGCTGCTGTTAAGAACAGCCACAAAATCTTAATGAATTAATGCAATAAAACCTATTTCTCACTTACACCATAGTCCAACACAATTAAGGTGTGTCTATAATGCTGTTCTCCAAAAAGGAGGAGATTCAGGTTACTTGCATCTTGCGGCTTCATCCTCCCCTATGTCTGCATCAGAATGTTCCACTGGATCCTCTGTACACAGTTGGCAATGAGCGATGACAGTCTATGACAGAAAGTAAAGAATGTGTTATGGCCAAACCTATGAGGTAAATCCCTCTATCCACAGTCCTTTGGCCAAGTCACAGATCAAGTGAGGAATCACAAGAGGACTGCAATTATGGGAATTATTCTCCCCCATAAGCCCAGAACAAAGAAATGGATTAGTGGGAAGTCATCCAATCTCCGTCACACATATTATCTATATAGGTAGTTTCTCCCCATTTTCTAACTAGGAAACATTGCGTCAAGTTTATTTAGTCACTCAATGAATATTATAAACAAGCCAAGCAAATACAGTTCTACGTAATATGCTAGGTGCTAGGGATACAAGTGAAAAATGTCAGTGAAGTCTTTGCCCTCATGGAGCTTATATTTTAGTGTAGGGAGACAGCAAGCATGGGGCAAATAAAAACTCCTATAACTACAGTTAGATTAGTGCACCAAAGGTAATAGGTTCGGTAATATTTTCAAGATTCTATGGGGGATAATTTATATGGGGGATCTCCAAGAAAACATTTTTCAACAGAGAGCTGAAGTATGAACTGATGATATGAAAGGAGAGCAGGGAAAAGAATACCAGGCAAAGGAACAATAAACACAAGGACCTCTAAACTAGGAAGAGCTTGATTTGGGTAAGATGTAGAAAACAGCCTAGTGCGGTAGAAACACAATGAGCAAGGATAAGCAGAGCAGGCGATCTGGATGAGTAGCCAGGTAGGAACTAGACCATTCAGAGTCTTGCAGGCCATAGCGAGGTTTTTGTTTCATTGTAAGTATGGTAGGATCTTGGAGTCCTGGAGTCTGGGCTATTCGACCACACCTTTGTTAGTTGTATGACATCAGCTAGTTTTTGCCTCGGTTGTGAAGGGAAAATTATTGATCTTTCTACCAGACAAAGTTATTTCTTAAAACCTCCTTTGCCCTGACAATATTTGAAAAGTATTTTTGTCTATCATACTATGCAGAATATTAAAAATTACTTTTTATTTGTTTAGAAATAGAATGGCCCCATTAAATATTTTCTTTTAATATTATAGTATACAATGCCATATGGTTGCCAGAGGGAGGGATATATTGAGCTTTCAGACTATCTGAAATCACATAGTGTTTTCCAAATGTAAGAAGCCATTTCCCAATCCCTTGGTAGAGAAATATCCTATCAATCTCTTCCAAAATATAGGTTACATACTTATATATAAAATAGATATGTATATACTTTCATAGTATTACATACCTTTCTAACACTGAGATTTGAAAATTTCACACTACATGTGGAATATTTTTCCCAACTTTATCGATACAGATGACCTATAACATGGTACAAGGTTAAGAGTGTACGATGTGTTGATTTAATACACTTATACATTGCAAAAGGATTACTAACAAAGTGTTAGCTAACACCTGCATTACCTCATCTAGTTACGATTTCTTTCTTGTGGTAAGAACGTTTAAGATCTACTTACTTAGCAACTTTCAAATATGTAATACAATATTATTAACTATAATCACCATGCTGTACATTGGATCCCCAGAACTTAATCTTATAAGTGGAAGTTTGTACCCTGTGACCAACATCGCCCCTTTTCCCTCACCCCTGAGTCCCTGGTAACCATCATCCTTTCTGTTTCTAGGAGTTTGGCTTTTTTAGATTCCACACATAAGTGATATCATATAGTGTTTGTCTTTCTCTGTCTGACTTACTTCACTCAGCACAACACCTTCAAGCTTCATCCACGTTGTTGCAAACAGCAGGATGTCCTTTCTCTTGGCTGAACTGTATCACACAGTGTCTATGTACCACATCTTTATCCATTCATCCACTGACAACACTTAGGTTGTTTCCATATCTTGGGTATTGTGAATAATGTAGCAATGAACATGGAGTGCAGATATCTTTCAATATCTTATTTTCATTTCCTTTGGATATATACCCAGGAGTGGGATTGCTGGATCATACGGTGGTTCTATTTTTAATTTTTTGAGGAACCTCCATGCTGTTTTCCATAGTCTCTGTACTAATTTACATTCCCACCAACAGTACAGGATTCCCTTTCCTCCACATCCTCACCAACACTTATCTCTTGTCTTTTTGATGATAGTCATTCTAACAGGTATGAGGTGATATCTCATTATGGTTTTGATTTTCATTTCCCTGGTAATGAGTGATGTTGAGCACCTTTTCCTATGCCTGTGGGCCATTTTTAGATATTCTTTGGAAAAATGTCTATTCAGTTCCTCTGTCCATTTTTTAATCAGATTGTTTTACTTTTTGCTATTGAGTTGTATGAGTTCTTTATATATTTTGGATATTAATTCCTTATCAGATATATGATTTGCAGCCTTATAATAGTTTACATGAGACAATTAAAACATATATACAGCATGTGATTCAAGCTTGAAGAATAGTATGTTTTTTATTACATAAGGAAATTAAATTTAGACTTCTGTTTTACTCTCTATTGGCATTTAAAATTGTGACAAAAAGCTAATCTTTCAGATACAAGATAATGTATTCCTTTGACTAGTTCTTAAACTTTAAATTTTAATGAGCTTTCTATATTTTGTTTTAATGTGTTATTTACCCTTGATTTAATTTCAACTCACTTTATGACTCTAATGAGATGCATAGAAAAGGCACTATCAATTCATATTAGAAATTCCCCAAATCCCTTTACACTGATTCCCAAAATAAGTAACATCAGCCTCCCAGAGACATAATGCTAATTTTTATTGATGGCTACCATCAGTAAATTAGTAAACAATGCATTTTAAGTTTCATTTTGAAAATCATGCAAAGCAAAATAATGAGCATGCTGGTGTTATATTGTTATATTATGCTAAAAAATTCCCAGAATATATTATTGGAACATTTTGTAAGTACCAATCATATTTGAACTGAACACAGAAAAACAGTAACAAATTATTGGTGGAGAAAAATCATTTTAATATTGTCTTTTTCTAAGATGCATATTTATTTAATATGTAAGCAACAATCAGACTGTGTGGTAGGTGTTTTCTTAACATAGGGATATTATTTAATATGTATTTTCATAATTATTACTATAACTAGTTTACTATCACCCTTATTTTAAATATTTGTATACACTTTGTTAAATATCTGTGTAAATATTCACTTTTCAAAATTTTATTTTTCAGTTTTTCCAGGTTACTCTATGAGATTTATTTAAAACACATAATTTATGGTCATTGAAATTTCATTTAAAATACTTCTCCATTGGTGGTCATATAAAATAATTTTCAATTTCCAGAAAATATTTCCCCCATATAAAAGAGTATATATTTACTTGCCCATTGATTTCTATGAATAAAAAGTGGGAAACTGTGAATGAAACAACAGATGGCTTTGAATTTATTCTTAAAGTAACTCTAGTTTGATTTCTTAGTGAATTTTGAGTACATAACTAAATGAAGGGTATGATCTCTCTTTCAATATTTTATAAAATGTTTGAATCTATCCTGCCATATTTTTGTGTTATTTCTTTTCCATGTGTGACTTGTTGCTGGTGGTATAAAGAAATGTAATCACTTGGGTTGAAAATGATTTGATCTGATTAGCATGCATAAATGATTTAAATGCAAGTCTCCTTTCATTGAAACAACATTTAAATAAAAATTAGAGAAATGTGGCTTGGGGGATAATTATTGCCATGTGAATGAAACTGAATAAAGAATGAGAGAAGGAATCTGTTTGTCTACCTAACTCATACGTTTAATACTGAGCATTAGCATTCATTGGACTTGAGTTGCTAAATAATCCAGAGACAAATTGAAAGAATTTACATTTTGGGAAATAATATCAGTGAAGTGACAACACACAATACATACAAAAACTGAGTAGCTGAATTCCAGGAAGTATTTTGGTGCCTCTCCTGAGGTTTAGATATTAGAAAATGTGAAAATGCCATTTCATAACTTTCTGCTTATTTGTTTGAATAAAGCAGTAAACTGGTTTCCACCAAATAAGTAAGTTGAAATGAGATATTTAATTTGGAGAATTGAATTAGCAACAATATACTAAGCACTATAGGAAAAAAAAATTGAAAAGTTAAATGACAACCTGCATCTATAAGGTAAAATAGAAAATAAATATCTGATACTTTCCTAGTTATAATTATAAAAACATAGTAAGAATTACAAACAATGTGAAAGAATAAAAATAGAGTTTATCACCAAGGCACAAATGCTCAGGTCTATCAGTCTGAGTTACACCATAGTAATAAACATCGGAATCTTAGTAATTTTAAGGAACAAATATTAATTTCTCAACTAATGTACATGTCTATCACAGATTTTCAGATGCTAGGGGGTTCCTGCTTATCACAGTCACTCAGACCTCAAGGCTGATGAAAGAGCCACTGTGGTCGCCAGTTTCTATACCAGGGGAAAAGAGAGCTTAAAGGTCTCACATTTGCAAATAAATGTTTGACTCATATATAACAAACAACCAGAACTGATTTCATGCCCTCTTCCCATTCCACCCATCTAAAAAGTGGCCAGAATGTATAAATCTACTATTTGTCCCTGAGGTTAAGATCTGAAACAGTCCTCGAATCAGTACTAGCTATCACCACAGCAGGATCCAAACTATGTAGCCTTCAACACCAACCCACTCTTATTATAATGCTATATTAATATAAGTAGAGAGATATGCAATTCAGCACTCCGAAACTATCCGTGAGGTTAAACAGACCATAACAGACAGATAATGGATGGAAATCTGGTTCAACCTTCACCACAATCTAGTGTTAGAACTTGGCCGTCAAACTTGTCTTAGTCCATTCCGGCTGGACTATGGTGATCAGCTATTTGGTCAAACACTGGTCTAGACATTTCTGTAAAGGGGACGTTTTAGATGTGATTAACACGTACAATCAACTGATTTAAGTTACGCAGATTATCCTCCATGATGTGGGTGGGTCTTATTCAATCAATTGAAGAATTTAAGAACAGAGAATGTGGTTTCCCAAAGAAGAAGGAATTCTGCCTCCAGACTGCAGCATAGAAATTCTGCCCAAGTTTCCAGCCTTCAGACTCGACTCCAAATTCTTACTGAATCTCTCCAGCCTATCAAGTTGCTCTATGGATTTCAGACCTGCCAGCTGCCACAATAACATAAACCTTAAAGTAAATATCTCCTACACATATATGTATGTATGCGTATATGTATACACATACATATACATATCTCCCATACATACACGTATCTCCCATATATATCGATATACACATAGATAGATATAGTATTAATTTATGTTTAATATATATTCATATAATATTAATATGTATATTAGATCTGTTATTGGTTCTCTTCCTCTGGAGAACCCTAATATAGGAACTATAAAAAAGAAAACTTTCATCTACTAAACACTGTTAAATACATATAGCTAAATTTCAGAGATGCTTTAGTAGAAAATTACAATAGTAACATCTTTTGCCTAACTTTTTACATGTATTTAATCCTAAATTAACAGGATTTTACATAGATTTGGGGAACCAATGCAATCCCTTCCCCTGGCCCTCTAGTGAAACATAGATCCTTCTCAGGAACTCCAAAAGGAATATTTGATATTTGAGCCTTTGTTTGTATTTTTGGTAATAACCAAAAATAAGTTGTGCAAAAAGAAAGGGATTTTCCACAATGCTTAGATAATGCGAAAGTAAGATCTTTTCAGTACCAGTTTCTCAGAGGAAGGGAGCAGCACCAGGCCTACCTGTATGGAGCCTCATCAACTGCCCAATGAAGGAGAGTCTGAATGGAGAATTCAGGATAGAAACAATGAGATGTCTCCACCCTTTTAGGGTGGGTAACCACAAATGGCAGCATCACAAGTCTGTTTCACCTGTCAATAAAAACAGAATGAGAGAGAGCCTAGGGGAAAAATCATGAGGAAGAAAGAGACAGCATCCAAGCTGTTTCTTCCTTCTCCATCTCACGGGAAAGGGATAGTCCAAAGACAAGAAAAGAAAGGAAAAGAAAGAAGGAAAGAGCACATGGGCTAACTTGTCCTAAAGAAAAAAATAAATTTCAAGAAACAAATTCCAAAAAGAATGGCAGACCACATTGCAAAAGCTATGGCACAGTGAAGGACTTTATTCTTGAGTGTACAGTAAGGGATTGAAGAAAAGTAGAAAAAACCTTGAGACTCCTCAAGAAGCTCTCAAAGAAAAAAAAATCAATTTCCTTGACTTTACTTTCCCAATGAAACATCTTCAGAATTCACAAGCCTCTTATTTATTAAATATTTGTCAATCTTTAAACACACAAGAACACACAAATCAGAACATTTACTTCGTTTCTTGCTACTAACTTCAGTTTTTAATGCTGTGCTGCATATCATTATGTGAAAGCTAATATATTTCAGAACAATATATAAGGCAACATTTCTCACACTGTATTGTAAGATTCTCTATTGTAATAACAGATAGTCTGTGGCGAAAGAAGAAGGGGGAGGGGGAGGGGAAGGAGAAGAAGAATAAAAAGGAGGAGGAGATGATTTTTATTCCAAAATATATTCTTAAACTCTATGCAGTGATGAAGGTGATATTCATTCATCCATTCAATAAACATGTGCCAGTTACAATGTGTTAGCATGGTTCTAGACCCTGGAGAATATGTAACAGTGAAAAACAATTCTTTCCATCTCTGTTCAAATTTGCTTCTCCTCCCATCACAAGGTGTCCTTTATGCCCACTACCCATGATTGGATTGGCCTTGTGATTTGCTGGGCTAACAGAATAAAGTCAAAGTGGCATTATGTGGTTCCAGGATGAAGCAGTTTATCATTTTGTACTCTTGGAAACCAGCTGCTATCTAAGAAAATCCATGTCTTGTTAGAGAGAGAAGCCAGGTGGATACAGAGCAGCTCTGGAAAATAAGAGACTGTGAGGTGAGATGAGAGGCCCAACCAGCCCCCAACCATTCTGCCCACCCCAGCTGAGGCACTGGCTGTGTGAGTGAAGCCACCTTGGATTCTCCCATCCCAGTCAAGTTGCCCAAGCCAGTACAAACTAATCCCAGACAAGTGGGACAAGTGTCAGAATACATTTTTCCACATCATTCAAAAGTAAGTATAATATCTAGACAAATTTAGTCTCATTATGCTAAATTAAAATAAAATAAATAGCTGTGAATTGTGCAAACACAATAGAAAAACCATCAAAAGATGATAAGTAACACATAAAAGGCATATGAAGAATCCAGTTTTGAAAAGAACACTTCCCAAAGGATTAAAATTGATTTCCTGTTAGTGTTGTAAAGAATTTACTACTAATAATTCCACTATAAATAAGTTCAAAAAGGAGATGATAAAATAGTAGAATGAGATAATACAGGAGTTGAACTAGAGAAATAGATTCAGATCAATGCCAAACCATCACTTGCTTTCTAAATAAATTTGCTAAATAACAATATTATCTAATATTTATTGAGTAACTACTACATGCCAAGAACTCATAATCACATTGCTTGTGATTCACAGTAACACTTTGAGGTAGGAAATACTAGCTTCTCCATTTTAAAAATAATGATTGGCTAAGCAACTTGCCTAAGGTCGCAGAACTAGTATACTGTAAAGATAGGATACAAACCTTGGCTATTTGTCTCCAGACCCCTGCTTTTAACAAAATACCACCATGCTACACTGCCTCTAAACAATAAAATCAAATTAATGTCATGGAAGAATGCAGAGGGGGGTAAAAAAACAATGATTAAAGTAAGCTGAGAGAAAATTATAGATAAGGAGAACAGATATCATTGGTTCAACATAATTAGTTGAAAACATTTTTTTTTTTTTTTGAGGAAGACTAACCCTGAGCTAACATCTGCTGCCAATCCTCCTCTTTTTGCTGAGGAAGACTGGCCCTGAGCTAACATCCCTGTCCATCTTCCTCTGCTTTATATGTGGGACCCCTACCACAGCGTGGCTTGCCAAGCGGTGCCGTGTCTGCACCCGGGATCCGAACCCGGGGCCGCTGAAGCAGAACGTGTGAACTTAACTGCTGCACCACTGGGCCAGCCCTGATTAGTGACTAGTGACAAAAAACATCAATAAATTGAACAGAAATTCAAAAATGTTGGAGCAAGCTTTCTATAAAATAGAGGAATAAATGAACATTTGGATGAAAATGAAAGTTATAAAGGGAAAATATGATAAAAAGTTATTAGCATCAAGGCCCATTCTCGTTACGTTATTCAACTCTAAAGATAAAGATTGTTTCTTCAGGCATCCAGATAAGAAAAAAAGCATATGGAGATTAATGTTAATATCAGAAGACAAATGCAAACTGGCCATGAAATACTAAGGAAAAGATCCAGAGTATCGTAAACAGGCAATGTGTCTCCCTAATATAATGACAGAAGGCAGAAATTCTCAAATATCAATGAGTCAAGCAAACACATCCTCCATCAGAACTTCTTTTAAAAACTAAATTACAAAGGTTAAAAAAGAGAAAAATTGAAATAATGACTCTAGTTGCAGAAGGCATGATGAAAGGACTGATTCGGGGCAATGAGTTTGCTTTATCATAAAACTAGAGGCAAAAGAGTGAGATGACTTATGATTAAAGAACAATATATAAAAACATTAATGTGGTGAAGTCAAGATGAGCAATAAAACTTGTGGGGTAGAAGGAGAGAAGAAAAGTGCAAATCATCTCCTCTTTCTGTCTAATGCTGAAACTGTCTAACATGAGGCTTATAAAATAACAACTACAACTTCTCGATGGTTTTCAAAGACCTTTTTATTATACTTAAAGTGATCATATAGTCACTAAAATATTGTGCTGAAGAAACAGTTATTGGAAATATAGAAATTTTCTCCATTTCGCATAATTGTTTCTTCTCCTAAATTACAGTAAAATTTAGGAGAAGGTACTTATCTTTAAATAATACAACTTCATTCTTATAAAGCTATTTGGTCTGTTTATGTAAAATGCTTGTGTGTATGTATTTATTTATCAATGCACAGATGTCTGGAAGCCTGTTAACTAAATGTTAACACTCTTACTGTGTGGAGGGATATGGTGCTTTCTTCTTTGTTTTGATTGCTTGAATTTCCTACTAACAGGTATACAATAGTGTAACAAACATCCCTATAGATACTAATAAATAAAATAACACTAACTGAATACACACATATGTAAAGTCTATATTATATTGCTTTTCTTCTTTTGTTTTGTTTTGTTGGTTTGTTTGCTTGAGGAAGATTAGCTCTGAGCTAACACCTGCTGCCAATGCTCCTCTCTTTTTGCTGAGGAAGACTGGCCCCGAACTAACATCTGTGCCCATCTTCCTCTACTTTATATGTGGGATGCCTGCCACAGCATGGCTTGATGAGTGGTGTTAGGTCTGAACCCAGGATCTGAACTGGCAAACCCCAGGCCACCGAAGCAGAACCACTGTGCCAACTGGGCCGGCCCCTGGGATAAACTGCTTTTCTAAAAATAAGGTGTATCCTATTGAAGAACACAGGTTTACTAGAAATTGCCTGAGGAATAAACTCAAGATATTGGATCTACAGACTGATGAGTAAACATCATTGATATCCACTGCCTATTTAAAAACTCTTCACATACTGTGTATCTCTTAATTCTGGATTATGCGTAAGATGTTTTTTAATATTTATTTTACCTTAAGCATTTACAGGTCAGAACATCATGATGTATCTGTGGATGAAAGAGGTAAATTTTTAAAAAGAAAGACAAAAAGCAGAGTTGTGTGATTCTTCAAGTCTCAGATTCATATAAGAAACATGTAAGAATAAGATTTTAATTTTAAAAAATGAGGGCTGGCCCCGTGGCCGAGTGGTTAAGTCCGTGCGCTCCGCTGCAGGCGGCCCAGTGTTTCGTTGGTTCGAATCCTGGGCACAGACATGGCACTGCTCATCAAGCCACGCTGAGGCAGCATCCCACATGCTACAACTAGAAGGACCCACAACGAAGAATATACAACTATGTACTGGGGGGCTTTGGGGAGAAAAAGGAAAAAAAATAAAATCTTAAAAAAAAAATGGTATTTAATTTCGTACTGTTAATTTATTATGTTAATTAAATCCTTAATTTAATTGGATTAATTATTGCTGTGAATAGTCATGAATTTTCTTACCCAAGTGGCCATAACCATTTGACATTCGACCCAAAGTA
Source organism: Equus caballus (assembly GCF_041296265.1). Taxonomy (NCBI): domain Eukaryota; kingdom Metazoa; phylum Chordata; class Mammalia; order Perissodactyla; family Equidae; genus Equus; species Equus caballus. The sequence goes on along the minus strand of NC_091685.1, from coordinate 102,274,290 downwards.
AAATTCTCTCTCTAGGAATTGGAATTTGAAAGAATTAACCGGAGAAGCTGGGAGTGTAGGGGCTGAGTCCTGAATCAGCAGCATTTCCATAGAGAAAATCAGGAAATTCCTATTGTTGAGGTTCTTGCCTGGAGCTCTACTCATCTGCTTTTTAAATTCAGTCATCTAACACAGGATGCTTCCAATTCTTTTCCTTGTTTGGCTCAACCTAGAAAGAACGGTTTCTATCACCGACAGCAGACAGAACTTAAATTATTGTATTGGGATTTTCATACATCATTGTAAATAACACTAGCTTTAATAGACCAGACGCTGCACTCCACAGGAGGGTTCATTTCTACAACATCAGTCCTAGTATTAAGGAAATAAAAAATCGAATCCTTTTGAGCATGTAATTTTATTAAATATATTATTCTTATTTAAAATTGTTGACTGCAGAATGTATAATAAAATATAAAACAGTTGTAAAGTAGGTGATGAAAGAGCAATGAATTCGTTTTACTGATGCGGTTACATTGAAGAAGCCATTCAGCAGCCCACACTCCTCACAATGAGGACTCTCTGGCTGGTGTATGATCCCCAAGTCTTACAGCACAGTCTAAGCCATTTTCTTTCTCAGTAGAAATTAAAAGCAGGGGGCATCACTTACTTTTTCGGTAGTTCAGTTCTGCTGAGCTATTATAAGAGTGTTCTCTTGATTCTTCTCTAGATTAAGCACCTCCCAAGTTGTACTTGCTCTAATTGTTCCATATATCTTCTAAAACTAAAGTACTTAAGATTTTTGCATTTCGTAATTCATTCATTCTCAATTGCAATCGCATCTCTGCTTATTAGTTTGGGCTTTTTAAAAAGTCACTATTACTATTTCATTAAGAAAATTTCCCTTGAAAACCTGAAAATTAAGAAATGTAAAAAAGGAAGTTTGAGCCAGAAGATCTGTTTGGTGTGCTTTTTTAATAGGCTGAATAATGTACTGATTTGTATTACCCTCACACTGGATCAAAAGTGTTGTAAGGAACGTTATTTTTCTTTGGAAAAATAGTGAGAATTCATGGATCATACTATAAGCTTTTTGCCTATATGAATAAATGAATATGATTTTTCCAAATTTATATTTCACTTGCATTAAGTAGCAGAAGGAACTTTTGCTACAGATTTCAGAAGTACTAAAAAGGACTCACAAATCTACAAAATGACATGCATTTTAAAAATCCATTGATTTCCACACAATTATGACCAATAATAGATATATTAATTACAAGAATAAAAAGCAGTCATTCATATAATAGCAAACGAATGTGTGTTATATATTCAAAACTGTATAAAGCTAAAGCATCAAGTACAAATAAAATAAAATAAAAGTTGACTACTCCTAGTAAATAACCTATGCATACTTTATTGATCTGGTCCCTGACTATTTCTCTAGGCCCATTTTTCAAACTCTTTGTTAGCTTTGAATTCTTTCAATTCCAATGAGTGGAAGATTCTGCCACTAAGCACTACACACGTGAACTCAAATTCCCCTATTTATATCCTAGTTCTCAGATTAAATATCATTTCTTTACATTCTTTTTAACAAGTTCTCATTTTATTTGTAATAGACTAGCTTTTTCATGTTTGTCTTCCCAATAGAAAATTCACTCCATGAGGCCGGCTCCGTCGCCGAGTGGTTAAGTTCACTAGCTCCGCTGTGGCGGCCCAGGGTTCAGATCCTGGGCACGGACATGGCACCGCTCGTCAGGCCACGTTGAGACGGCGTCCCACATCCCACAAATAGAAGGACCTGCAACTAAGATATACTACTGTGTACGGCGGGGTTGGGGAGATAAAGCAAAAGGAAAAAAAAGATTGGCAACAGTTGTTAGCCCAGGTGCCAATAAAGAAAAAAAAAAAAAAAAGAAAATTCAGTCCAAGAAGGTGGAATATGCCTATTTTGTTCACTGTTAGAGCGTCAGTTTCTAGACCAGGAGCTGAATATCTCTAAGTCATCAGTAAATAGTTTTTCTAATACACTGAATCACGTTAACATAAATAACAAGAAACAAAATTGCTTTTGTTAATATGCATATAAGGACTATGTTTCACCTATTTCTTTCCTTAAGGAAAATGGTTAAATTCTTACTTATATGCACCACAACAAAATAAACATATATTTTCAAACTTACTGTTGTATAGGTAAAAGTTTTGCGTTTTCAGTTAGAATGTCTCTTTTTAAAAAATTTAAAGTGATCGAGCATAAAAATTTAATGTAGTAATATATTCCTGAATTTTTCTACATCATGACAACTGTGAAACTGGAGTCCTGTCAAGAATAAGAGAGGACATTTTTTTCTAATTTATTTATCATTCTAACAATAATTTTTCATCTGCATTTGAGGCAAAATTAAAAGAGGGCTTGATATTTCAGAACCAAGGGGAGAGAGGATAATGTAACCATAATTGTTTACGATTAAGAGTAATAAATTCTGTCCTCCATGTTATTTCCATTTTTAATAGCTGATAATGCTAGCGGCAGTTTCTTTAGAGATTAAAGCTTCTAATTTTTCCTTTCAATGTAGAAACAAAACAAGGTGTGTGTTTTGATCATCTTAGTCACCCTGGTGTTTGACTTTATGCTTGCTACTTTGTAGATGGTCAATAAACATTAGTTAACTATTAAAAAAAAGTGAATGAATTAAGCTGAAATATTTACTGTGCATATTCAAAAACATTTTGGCAGTTTCTTTCTTACTTCCCTGTTGCCTGATATTTTCTCAAAATAAGGAAATGTGGTAGTAAATATGCAAAGCTGGCCCAGTAAATGAGCCAAACCTGCCAGTATTCGAATTCCCCTGTAGTAATACTCATGCAAGCTCTCGTTAGCACTTTTTGTACAAACATGTATATTTAGCTAATTATCTCATTTGAAATAGTTTTGTAAGTGACAGCGATAAGGCCAGTCTTCAAGTTCTAATTTAAAACAAACTTTATTTTTTATTTTATTTTTTTAATTTTTTATTATTTCTTTTTAGTTGCAGTAACATTGGATTATAACAGTATAAACCTTTCAGATGTACATTGTAATATATTTCGAATTCTGAGTAGATTACATCATGTTCACCACCCAAAAACTAATTATAGTCCATCCCCTCACATGTGAGCCTAATCACCCCTTTTGCCCTCCCCCGCTTCCCCTATGGTAACCACCAATCCAATCTCCATTGCTATGTGTTTGTTTGTCTTTGTTTTTATCTTCTACTTATGATTAACAAGACAGGAAACAACAAGTGTTGGAGAGGATGTGGAGAGAGGGAACCCTTGTACACTGCTGGTGGGAGTGCAAACTGATGCCGCCACTATGGAAAGCAGTATGGAGTATCCTCAGAAAATTAAGAATAGATCTACCATATGATCCAGCTATCCCACTGCTGGGTATTTATCCAGAGGACTTGAAAACACAAAGGCATAAAGATACTTGCACCTGTATGTTCATTGCAGCATTATACACGATGGCCAAGACTTGGAAGCAACCTAGGTGCCCATTAGGGGACGAATGGATAAAGAAGATAGTATTCCATTATGTATCTATATAATGGAATACTACTCAGCCATACCAAATGATGAAATCCGGCCATTTGTGACAACATGGGTGGTCCTTGAGGGTATTATGCTGAGTGAAATAAGTCAGAGGGAGAAAGTCAAATACCACATGATCTCACTCAAACTTTATTTTTAAAAAGCCAAATTTATTTTTAAAAAACAATGAGAGACCAGCCCTGTGGCTTAGTGGTTAAAGTTCCATACACTCCACTTTGGTGGCCCAGATTTGCTGGTTCCCATCCTGGGTGCAGACCTACTCCAGTCATCAACCATATTAGGCATCCCACAAACAAAACAGAGGAAGATTGGCACAGATGTTAGCTCAGGGACAATCTTCCTCAAGCAAAAACAAAAAGAGGAACATCGCCAATGGATGTTAGCTCAGGGTGAATCCTCCTCAAAAAAAGAAAGCAATGAAACCTGTTGAAACATGGAGTGTATTTTGAACCTTAAAGCTGAAATATTTCCAAATACTAAGTAACAATATTTTATAAGAAGAGTGCTTTAAAAATATTTGAGGAAGATTTTTATTTATAATAATTATGTTCATGTGCTGTATATACATATTTTATAAGTATATTCAGAAATGTGAAAATTAATAAACAGAAACATCATTTAAAATGGAGTCAGGAGGCCAGAAGTGGGAGCTCTCATGCCCTATAACAATGTTAGAGAGCAACAGGAGAACGAAAACAATTCCTCTTGTTCAGAAAGACCTCAGCCAATGAGATATCACAACTCAGCCAATGAAAAGACACTATACTTCCAACTCTCAATTCCTCCAATGGACTCTTTGTTTACAATAGCCCTTCCAACTTCCTCTTCCCCTCTATAAAATAGTTTCTCCTCCCCTTGTTGCTCAGAAATTGGGCATGGCTTGCTATTTCTGCAGATTCTGAATTGCCATTTTCTGTTGATCCAAAATAATTCCACTTTATGTTAGAGAAATAACTGGCTTTGTATTTGCTGAAGGTGAACAGATATGATAATTAAATGGTAAATATATGAGCAAAATTCTTTTCAGGGTTTGTTTTCAACATTTTTAACAATTGGCATACTACAGACAACAAGAAATCAGAGAAGACAGCTGACATCATGGCCCACAGGTCCAAGAGGACCCTTGCTGTACAGACAAATTCTTTGTTCCCAGCTTGTGCCTTTGAAGTGATCTGGGAAGATTCAGGTAAAGGGCCAAAGTGACTTGAGTGCTGATATAGGGTCTTGAGGGGGATGGCTCAGAACAGTGACAATATCCATTCACATGGCTACTGGTAGCCCTGCCTCCTCTTGTGTTGAACTTTAGGGGTGAGTTAAGACAAGCAAGACATTTTTTCTGCCATGACAAAGTTTAGTTCTTCAGCACACATACTCTTTAGGAGGCTGAGGGATGTAGATGCTGGCTGGGCAGCCTTTGCCAGAAAAAGGTAAAGACAGTTTGTGGGGATACAATGATAGTCGCTTCCCCCCTAAAACTTGGTCTACAATAGAACAGACCTCAAGAAATATTTATTGAATGAATGAATAAATGTTTTTAAAAAATGTACTCAAGTTTCAGACATCCTTGGGAGAAATTTTCCTTGTAAAAACTTACTTACTTACTTTGAAGTAAGTTTTAAAAATACAAATCTACTTCTATCTAATCATATGCTTTTTTCTTATTATTCTGCCCTTTGGTTTACTTAACTCCATTTGAACTCTGTTGTTGATGTGGACAAATATAAGATGACAGTATCTTCCTCATAATCAAACACGAAGAAATACAAAAAAGGGGAGGGAATGGTCATATGTTGCCAACACTTTGACACAAAGCAATCCTGTTTGATACAGTAGCAAAAGCACAGCTCCTTCTGATGGGCCACTCTGGTTATTTGTTTGTATAGTTTAAAAAGAATCAACCATATAATGTGTATTCTACTTAAAATTAAAAAGTCTTAGTTTAGGCATAAGATATATTTCTTTAGTTATACTTATCATGCCACCTAAGGCTTATGAATTCCACCAACAAGAGCATGGTTTGGGGAGGTAGACATTGAAATGTGATGCGGGAAACCAAGTTTCACTCCTTGACACTCTCAGAGTGTGAAGAAACGCAGGGAGAAGAATCTGATTTAGAAACGCACCAATTATTTTTCTTGTTTTCTACAATCATATATTTACTGTTTATTATTTTTTTGTTTGCACAATATTGCATTGCATGGTTCTAAAATAACCAAAGGTAACTTACAAATATGCACATTCTACAGCAAAGTGAAATGTAATTAGAAGTGAGCAAAAGCAAAAAGTTCAGGAAAAGAAGATGAAGCCTGGCGTGCTTGATGTATAAGTTACATAATACGAGGTGATCTGTACCTAATAAACACAGGTCACAAAGTGAATTAAGAACTACCTAACACTCAACACGACAAGAAAAATCAGGTTGCAAGAATAAAAATTCTGACAATTTTCCTAGAAAATAGTAACTAGCCCTGATATTTAGATCAAAGGTGACCTTATTTTTATTATAAGATTCTATACTATGAAATTTTATACCTTGCCCATGACTGGCTGTGAACTTTTCCCTGAATGAAGGAATAAATGAAACGACACTAACTGTTTAGAATGAAGGGTATTTCATTAATTTCTAAATAACTATGCTATGTTTTCAATGGATATATAAATCATCTTCAATATTTAGTAAATTTATTTTGTAGTGATACTTCAGTTACTCAACAGAAATAAATTAAAGTTATTTACTTTCATCGAATCATAGTAATTGTAAAAATCTTCTGTTGGTTTCAATTCATGTTATAAAATAGGTGTATTCACGTTTGAAGTTCTACCATAATCGACGGTGTATGGCATTCCAGAGAGAAGAAAAGGGCACAATGTTTATATTTAATCAAATTTGCCCTTAGTCATTGGCCTCAATAAACTAGAAAGAGTTCTAATTTCCTGGTGTGTTATTATCAGAGTCATAAGAAATATAAATATATTGAGGTATAGTCATCAGTCCTTAGTCACTTTCTGGATATGGTACTTCAGGGATGAAGGCTCAGTAACTAACTCGAGTTCATTATTATGCTACTATACAGTGGTTGAAATAATAGGAGAGTTGTGCATAGTACATGTCTTAATGTACCTTCATTTGTCTGTTTGTTTTCCGTCCTCTAATATATTTCCTGTATGATTTTTTCTCATTTTGTAAAAGTAATCTTGTTTAAATCATACTGCTCCCTTAATACCATAACATTATAATTATCTTCATTAATTCAATCTCTCGGTCAACTTGCTTGGGTATATGAAGTTTGACTACTAAAAACCCGTTTAAAAGGTGTGAGTTACGACTGTATCTGCCAACAACTGACCAAGAAGCATTAACTACTTGTTTCACAGACAGTAAGTTCCTTAGCTTTATCCAGTATGAAGAAAATCATATGGAACAAGAAAAGCTTTGTTCATGTGGCATTTTGTCCCTTTGTCATTATTTCCTTTATTTTTTACACAGTCTTCAGAATAATTTTCGGCATATACTGTCTACTTAGGCTAATCTCTTCAAGTCAGATTTAAGTTCTTCAAGAAATGACCTCCTCCATATTAATTTATTTATTCACTCAAGAAGATTTATTGACTGCACATAATCTGTAGAAACTGTTAGGTGCTTTGATAACTATGAATAAGCTGCAAATTGAAAATAAAATTGCCTTCAAGATACTTTCAAACAGTGAATAAATAAGAAAATTTAGGAAACTGTTAAAATTTTATATTATTGCATTCTTGAAGAATCTAATACTGGATATGTTTTTACGTTTCTTACAAACTGTTCTTTCTTTTCTTAAATTTAGTTTTCTTAACTGTACAAATGAAAGTTATTCTTCTTCTATCAATAATCCCAACAGAATAAGGATGAAGACTTCTAAAGCTGGAGTGACCATCAAATTTATTGTTTAAATCGGCACAATTTGAGAGTGGAAAGAACTCTATTAATAATTTTTCCAAATAACAGGCTTGAATTGGGCTGTTCAAGTCAAACCTGTACTTGCAGTCTGAGTAAGTAGAGATTTTCAGAGCTGGAATAGGGATTTTCAACCAGTTGTGTCTGAGTCTAACCAACACACAAGACATTCTGCCGACCAAACAGGTAGATTGAAAAGGAAGAACAGTGAAGACAAAATTATGTAGCTATTCATTTTGAAGTGAGCAGGTGAGGGAGAGAGACAGAACAAAGTCCATTTTAGAGCACTTGGAAGGAATATAGTCACATCTTTTCCTGGAGGACTCCAGGTAGTATGGCCCAATTCCTATTTTTCCTATGTCCTTAAGTTAAGAAAGCTTGGAGTTCAATGACCCATTAAACTCTTTCAATCATCAGTCAATTATTCACCAGAAATTCATGGTCTTTCCTTATGTTTTGCAACTATTATTTAGAAATCTCTGGATCCTGGAATTTCTACAAAATGTTCAGATTTCTTGGCATTAATTTGTTGAAAATGTTTTTGTTTTCCTCCTTACCAACGAATGAAATGGCTTCCTCCCAGCTGTCATATCCAAAGGAAATGCTTCCTACACCCCCTTCCCCTCCAAGAATCCTACGTCACAGCGCAAGTTCTATTTTATCTTATAAAATCATATTGTATTTTGTCCTGGTACTAACCCCGAGATGAATTCATATTATTAATTTTTTTAAATGTTTGTTTATTGACTGTTTTTTTTTCCTCAAAAATGTCAGCTATATGAGTGCTGGGGTTTTATCTGTCACTATTTTGTCCCTAATGACTAGAAGAATGTCTGGAATAATAGGTGCTCAATAAATATTTGTAGGATTAAGAAAATATTTGTCTCTAGAAGGAAACAATATTGATAAATTCACCAAGTCAGCTGGTTTTGGAAAATGTTATAAAACAAGTAGATTGACTAGAACATAAATGGGAAGCATGTACCAAAGTTACCTTAGGCAATCAAATGTGTTATAGCTAGGAAACACTGAACCATTAAAATTTGTGGGGAATGTATTTTTTTAAAGAAAAAAATGAAACAGAGCAGAAACATCTGTAACTAAGACAATTTTAATAACCATTAAAATAATTTTAATAAAACACACTATGGCTGTGAAAATCTGAAAATAGTTTATATTTGAACCTGATTTCTGAATGAGAACATAGGAAATTAAATGTAAATCTGAATTTACATAAATGATAAACAACATTATAAGGACTAGGGCTTATTGATAGAGAGTCCATCCCATATACATTATGTATGTGTGTATGTATAGATACATACTTCTGAGATATATACTGACAATTTAATACATTTTAGAAATATTAAGATGAGCTTCCCCACCACTAATTCTGGGCACTCTACATGTCTTTCTTCCAATCATGCACGTCATAGATGAGATATAAAATATGACTGAATTCTGGAAACTCAGAGTAAAACAATATGGAGAAGTGTAATGATTATTAATGTGAAAACTGAATGCTGGCAGACATTCTCAACATACTTAATACTGTGCATTTATGCCTCAGCATTAGAATTATAAAATTTATGTTTAATAGCATATCATCTTCTACTTTCTCTTTGTACCTTATTATTTGTGCAGCATTATGATTCTCACATAACATCATATCATTTCTCATTGTGTTTTGACAGAAAGAACTAAAACGATGAGATAATTCCTTACACAGGCCATCATGAGTAAAGCAATGTAGCCTTCAAATCAAATATTTGTCTAATATTTAGTCTCTTAATATTGGGTTTAAAGTAGTATTCATAACTTTATTCATCTTTCTTCTAAGGACAGTTTTATTTTATTCTTTGAAAATAAATGCAGAAAAATAAAATGTGAAGCGATAGCACATATGATCTTTACACTGTGTTACCAACATTATGCATTTCTTTTGATACAGTTATCCTCTGAAATATTAAAGCTAAAGTTGATATGTTACAGAAAAGTGAATAATTTTAAAATTATCAGAGAAATATTTCTGAATATTAATCCTGAAGGAAGTTTTCCCTTCCCCATGCAAAACAACCCTCATATTTGCTTACAAACCAAAACCTTTTATTCATTATCTTTTCATTTCTAGTTTTCTCATCTGTAAAGTAGGGATAGCGATATCTCCTGGCCCCAGAGATTGGTTTGGGAGTGCATGAGGTATAACTCAAGGATCTTTAGATCTTTTTCTGGGAAAACTAGACTATCGATGTTTTCTTTTCTTCTAGACTTAGTGGCATAAAAATATGAGAATTGGAAGTGTTTACCTGATATATGTATTTGAAACCGTAGGGGAAGTGCATAGAGCTCCAGAACAGACGGGGATTAGGTAGAGTTTGTCCATCTGCTAGCCAGCAGTGTGGGACCTGCTCTCATTCCTGCCAGTTAGATTTCCAGAAACCATTTCCTTTTGTAAAGGCCCTACAAGCCTGTGAACTTACCTCTGCTGTCTTATTGCTCCGCTCTATCCTTTTGAATTTAACTCCACCCCTTTCCCTGATAATTTTCTGCTTCAACACAAGCATGTTGGGTAGCTGGCATTGCCATTACACAGATTATTATTAATCTCTTCTGTGTATCAGGGACTTTACTGAGCATTCAAATTCTCTCGTTGCCATTTTTACTAAATTTTGTAAATTTTTGTTATTTTCAGCTCTTAGAAATAAAAAAAACATTGACTGGCTTCTAATTACATGACAATCTGTGAGAGAAGTAAAAGCAGTCTATGTCTACAGACATTCCTTCCTTCCTTCCACCATCATTTGCTGTTTAGAATCAAAGTCTGTAAAAGCGGGGCCAGGCATCCTCTTGATGGAGACAGGGGACTGGAAAATGATGGAAAGGTTAAATTATGTTTTAAATTTCAGTTTCTTTCATATTGTAATGGTGGTTCAGAAAAACCAAACAAACAAACAATCACTCCTGGAGTCCCCAGTTCAATGTAAGCATCTTCCCCATGGAGTTGAAAGTGCTTTGGGTAATATCCCTCCACAATCCCCAAACCTACTGTCTCCAGCCTGAACAGAGAACACAGAATGCAAATAAGAACAAAAAATTGATAGAAAAGTGAGAGTTCCCGATGACCATGGGGCCCTGCTCTGTTTACATCCGGAATGAACTTGCCATAGCTGGAGACACTTCTCTGAATTGAGGTGAAATAATTATCTCCAGAAAATTACTATTAAAATATACAAATGGTTCAGGCCTCATTAACACACTGTCACAGTTTACTTTATCAAATTAAGGAATTGGAGCTCTTGGCATTCTGCAAATAAAAGAAAAAATGTCCCTTTTGCTTCAGGAAGTCGAAAATATCCCCCAACAAGGTGCTGGGTGGAAAGGGAGGGCCCACAGTGAAGCCTGAGGGCTGCGAGTGAGCTCTGAGGAGCCAGGTGCCTGAGGAGGGCAGACTGCAGTGAGTCTAAAAGCAGCTCTGATTTGTTTCCCCTATAGTTTCAACTGGGGTTGTTTCTGATATGGTCCTGCTTATGATGTGCCAAGACATGTAAAACGTCTCCTTCTGTATTTGAAAGAGGATTGAGGAAGGAGATTAGATCTGCAGACTTTATCATGCTACAGAATTGCTACATTAGTTCTGAAATTTTCTGACAGCGTTGGTGGCTAAATATTGGATAAGCTTTCAGAAAACATTATAAAATATGGTTTTTTTCCCAAAAGTTCCATTTTATTAAAAAATCAAGAACTACAACTCTATTTACAGGTCTTTCTGAAAGCAAGGGATAAAATTAATGACACTTCAAGATACTTTTTCTCTTTACAACGATGATTTCATAAGATTTTGTAACTTGAAAATACACACATATAGTCTTTTAATACTTACATATATATATATATAAATAAATGTTAAAAAACCAAGAAAATATACTTAAGAGACTTTGCAATCACCTAAATCTGAGGTTAAAGTTTAAGAATAGCCCAGACGTTTCTTTGGCGCAGTAGCATCATAACCATTATGAAAATGCATCTCAGCTGAAATTTTCTTTCAGCGTGTTGTGCAGTAATATACCCACACTGTTGGCGGTGTCTAAGTGAGGGGTGGTATCATGAGGGATGGATTTATGTTTTTCATATTGATCTACCTGAGCTGGAGAATCTCTGGTAATTAGAGCAACTACTAAGCTTGTGCCTTGGTGGTCCTTCTCCCCTGGTGACAGGAGAAGAAACGTTACAGAGTATCACGTTTACCTAATTATTTTGTGTGTCAATTATACAATACTGTTACAAATATAATTATTACACTTGTGTTCTTTAATTTATCTATTTGTTTCCTGCCTTTTCTTTCTCTTTCTTGCTTGTGAATATGATAGCAACGCTGGGTCTATGGTTCAAATTATATTTTTCTGTTTTCATTTGCATTCGATCCTGAATCATTTACAGTATGATTAAATGAAAAGCGACTGTGTATCAATGTGATCATCGCAACTGTTTACTTCTGTGAGATTCCATCTGGATTATTTAGTGCCAGGATAGGAATACTAACTCCTGCAGGAGGGCAGAGAGCGTGCATTTTGAGGAAGGGAATACACTTTCTATTTCTCTCAAATGCCTAAGTTTCAAAGCTTTTCCTGATTCTATTTTTCCCCTTTGTGTGAATAATTATTTAGAAATATGGTAAAATTCTAGACTCAAGTATAACATATATCATTTAGGGCTTCTGGGTCATAGTCTCACTATCAAATGTTTCAACTGCAATAGAAAGGATTTAAGGCACAATCCTGGTCTACACAAAGAAATTATAACTAAGTAGTCACTAGTATCTGGCCCCAAGCTCTCCAATTACCCATTTTGACAAGATACTAATTAATGCTTTAGGAGTTAAACAACTAATGCTAAAACAAATACTAAAACAAATAATTTAGCATCAAATCTACACTGAACAAAAGCAACTATTTTGAGGGAATGACAATAAGTCTACAAATAATTTAAAAATTCACACTGATCTCAGTAACTTAGTGAAAGAAAAAATATTCAAATTTCAGAGATACAGATGCCTTTCGTCTTTTTTCTAGGTCAGTTAAATAGATATTGCCGTTTCAGCAAGAAAATAAATGCTATTATTTTTCTTGTAAAGCATACAATTGAGAAAAATTCTGGCTATAAGCCAACATAATAATTGGATATCTTCTATTTTATTAGTTGTGCTGAATTATCTCCCCACTCCGACAAAACATACTAATACAATATGGATTTCAGCAGTGATTATGTGGACAACTTTGTAAATTTTAACACTTAAAGACCAGCTTCCAGAGTAATAGGCAACTCAACATGTACCTGTTGAAAACAGCTACAAGAGAGCTGTCTTAGTCCATTCCAGCTGCTTTAACAAAGGTACTATAGACTCAAACAATAATTTCTGGAGTCTGGGAAGTCCAAGATCAAGGTACAGGCAGATTTGGTGTCTGGGGGAGGCCCACCTCCTGGTCATAGATGGCCATCTACTCCCGGGTCCTCACATAGCAGAAGGAGCAAGGCAGGTCTCAGGGATCTCTTTCATAAGGTTACTAATGCCATTCACAATAACCTCCCAAAGGCTCCCCCTCCTAATACCGTCACATTGGTGGTTAGGTTTCAACATGCGAATTTTTTTTTTTTTAAGATTTTATTTTTTTCCTTTTCCTCCCCAAAGCTCCCCAGTACATAGTTGTATATTCTTAGTTGTGGCATGTGGGATGCCACCTCAGCATGGCTTGATGAGCAGTGCCATGTCTGCGCCCAGGATTCGAACTGACGAAACACTGGGCCACCTGCAGCGGAACGCGCGAACTTAACCACTCAGCCACAGGGCCAGCCCCTCAACATGTGAATTTTGATGGAACACAAGCATTTGTCTATAGCAGGAGTTGACTACCTGGCCGTGTTGCTCATTACCGCTCGTACTATTTGTTACTACATCTTACTTTATCTCCTATTTCAAATCAGGATTTTGTATTCTCTTTAGGATATTTGATATTGTTTTACTTATGACTTTGTTTAAGTTAATTTGCAAATTATTGAATCAACATGTTACACCAATACCAGGATTATCTGATATTCAGCTATCTGAACTAAACATAGTAAATGAGTCTAATTCTGTTCTTCTCACCTACGACAATTTAACTAAACTGGAAGATACAATGAACCTCACTTCACAACTGTAGAGAAGTCATCCTAGTATTCTGAAAATTCGTGCCATTGTAAGAGGTCAGCATTTTTATCTCTTTTCACCAGTGGGATGAGACTCATGGGTCTAGTAGATAAATTTAATTAAAGAATTTGACATGTTGTGATTAACTGATGTGCACTGAAGATGAGAGGAAGTATAGTGCTAAAATTATTTAATAAGCAGAGAAGAATATTAAGGAAAGGTAAGAACTTAAATAACATTATATTTTAAACCTCTTTTCAATATCGTGGGTTTGATCTCTTAATAGGAAAAGCTAGAGACAGGTTGGATGATCATTTAATTAAGAGATCTGAGGGATGCTCAGAGATATTTCTTAATTTAAATATCGAACATCTTGACACGATCCCAGGCTCTATCCGAAATTATTCCATATTGTTTCTCATGGATAACAATGAAAAAATGTCATGACACATCAATTAATTCCTGCCATATTTGAAGCCTTGAAGAAGGCTACACAACCTACAAAATAAGTGGAAGACAATGTGTATGGACATACATAGGTGAAGCAATTTCATAACTATATAACAAAAAAGCTCAGAGCTCAGAGTTCTATTGATCTATAAACTATGGATGGGAAACTCACAGATGTGGCCTTACAATTCCCTAAGAACAGCTCTATTGGCCTATTTTTTCTCCATGTATCCATATTTGAAAAGAGTTTACAGGAAAGTAATAACTGCTCCTAACCCTATGCTTGACGTTGCATTTTTGGATAGATTTTAATTAATTGTTCTATTTCATATTCAAAACCATTTTGCTCTTCTGGCTAAGATATAATAAAAGGTATAATTTTTAAAGATTACCAATTCAATATCATGAAGTGCAATTATGAGAATGATTAATCCACACTCTCATGTTTTTGCTAAATCCAACTCTCAATTAAAATAAAGTACAGAAAATAATAAATTATACATGAAGTATCAACATGTTATCAAACCCAAATTTGAAAATGCTATGTCCAATTTTCTAGACAGAGTGTTGCTAATAGCTAGGTGGAGTAGAAGAGTCAGTGACAAGGTGAAAAATAGAACAAACATTACATCAAAATGCCAATAAAATGAAAATAATTGAAGCCCTAATGGACTTTTTTGCCCATTAACACTACTCCTGTCCACTTACTCTCAGGCTATAATTGTTTTGATCACAGCATAGGAAAAGACTTGGCAAAATGACACTGCTAAGAGTTTTCAGAATCCTTTAGCTGACACTGTAACTACAACATGAGCAATGCCACGGTAGATTTTAAATGCAAGACAGAGTCAGCTTGCAATGCAGAGAATTCCCTCTGCCAGCCAGGAATGCTGGGTAATAATGCTTTAAATAATGGATGTAGTCAAAACAAATTTAGCTATACTGATTACTGTAGCTCTCAGGGTAAGGAATTTTACTAGAAAATGTTCTTTTTAAAAAATCTTTAAAGTGTAAATAAGCCTTGAGGAGTTGTTTCAACTAATGACACAGGCTGAAAAGAACTGAAGCAGCGAAATGCCATGTCTGAAGTCGAGATTGATTGTCACTATAGTGCAGAATTTTATAGCCTCTCTGGAACAAAGGAAATATCACCTTTTAATGTGAAGTCATAATCTAATTTTCTTAGCTGGTATAAACGATTTTGCTGACTCTTAATGAACCCAGGAAAATACTTAATGTTTATATATGTCTTCGGATGTTATATGTGTCCGTCACCTGAGCCAAGAAAAATGGCTTGCAGCGTTGTATATAAATTAAATCGGATTAGTTTTTCCTTTCATTTTACACAACGTATTTTAGATAAATAATAAGTAAGATCTATTATAGAAAAAGGAGACGCAAGAGTCATTTTTCTCCTTTGCTAGACCATATACAAGCTGCTTGGCTGTGGTAATATGGATATAGGGTGCCAGCTGATTAGAAAAAGTGTCTAGAAATGTCATTGGAGACATCGGACCTAAAGATCTTGAGATCCATAGATATACCATATCCCTAGGTCGATTTCAAATAGTCTGTTCATTGCTACAAACACTTGTCTTAAAATATGTGAAAGTCATAATTACAGTAGTCCTCCGAATATTGTAAATTTAAATTTTTAATTTTCCGTTAAACCTTTTAATTCTTTTTATTTCATTCACATTTGTGTAATGTTTGAATATATATGCAGCAAAGATGTATTTTTAATACTTTCTCCCTCATATTCAGGAATCAGTTTGATAGTCTCAATTGACTTTGTTTCATCAACCATTTTAATAAATTAATCTTTAGTTTTTACATTTTTCTTTGCAAAAATACGGGACTACCATCCAAAATGGGAGATCATTATGTGTTCCGTGATCTGTGTCAAGGTTTGCTGTGCAAGTCACGGTCAGTTAATTTCCCCTGATACACAAAATGGAAAAAGGCCAAATGTACAGTAAAAAATGACCACCAGTCCTATGGGAAATGGGTCATAATAAGAAAAGCCCATATACTGGCATCTCTGACTTTTTTCTTAAGTTTTTGAAAAAGAAAAGTGTATATTTAATATGGTGAAAAGTGTATATTTAATATGGTATATTTAATATGGGGAAGAACACAGACATCACAAGAATGAATTTAGTAAGATTGGTATCATATAAACCTGACAAGGATGCTTAATGTTTCATAAGAAGAAAGGAAAAAAGTATATATATTGTTAATTTTTAGTTTTATATTTCCCTCTCATAAGTTATGCTCACAAATAATTCATTTTGGTGTTCTAGTGTAAAAAATAGGAAGATACGTAATAATTAAATATTTTAAATTCTTTATTTTCATTGCAGTAATGGCTGTAATCATTTTTCTTTCTTTCTAAAAATTATGTTGCCTCAACTATCTACAACCATAATTTGGAGTGGCTAAATAACATGTATTATGGACCCACCCATTAGGGCCTTTTTTCCTTGAAATCCTAGTTGCAAAGTAGAGCTTGACCACGCTAGATAGGAGCCGTTGTGTTTCTCAGTTAGTTCAACTTCAACAGATTCTTTCCTAAAGCCACTAGAAAAAAACACACAATTTAATCAGCCTTGAATCTGTAATAGTTTTCAGAAATGAACTTGGTACATTTTTTAATTAGTTTTATATGCACAACTGCAAGCAATTGCTTTGATTACTCAAGTTGCCAAGTGCTTCTGAGCGTGGATGGGCACCTTATTTACTGGTATACAGCAATGTCTTCTCACTGGGTAACACAAATGAATCATTACCTGTGGGCCTTTAATGCTTCAGTGGTCACAATGACTTCTTTATAGGCATGCAAAGCGAGGTGGGTAAAATTAACAAATACAGGGCCAAGTCCATAGTAACTACCCTGTGGAGAATAGAGGTAATTATCTGGAAAATTCAGTGCAACACACAAAATATTTAGGAAAAACTTGGGATTAAAAAAAAACAAAACAATAAGTTCACCCAGTTCCCAACATTTCTCTCAAATTGTAATTAAATTGCATCTACTCCTCACCCTGCCATCCTCGCCCAAGGACAAAGACATTATTTCAAATGATCATTTCTGTATATATCATAACGCAGACCTTATTAAGAGGGCACTGGTAAATATGTTAAATGAAAGTAGAGACTAAACATTAAAAAAATATTATTCACTATTAATTACTAGAATAAAATACTCAAAGTTCAGAATATTGTGTTTATCCTTGTTCTGTGATCTATCAATGTGAAAAACATGATGATATTCATTTCATGCCTACATCTATAAAACAGGCTCTGATGTTCTAGCTCACTATTTAAAGGTAAAATTTTAGTAGAATGATTATATCCTTGCAAAGAACCCCTAAACACAAAATCCCAATAGTGAAGGAAACCAAGAATTTCATGAAGAAAAAAAGCTGTGTGTTAATTCCTGTAGCCCTCTATAGCACATCCTTACAGTCACAAACAAGGAGTGAAGATAAATTATTTATAAGAATTACCTCTAAACAAGTAATATGCCTTAAGAAAAATAGAGGAGATGTTGCTCCAAACGAATTCACAAGTTTAACTATTCATCTTGAAGGCTATGCACTTGTTTCAGCTATATTGCCTTTGTTCATAATATTGTTTTGGATTTTTTTTTAAACAAAAGAGACCTTTAATTCTCTACATTAAATCTAATGACCCAATTATTTATTTCCTTCCTACCTCACTAAAAGTTAAAAGCCCTGATGGCTAATAAATGTTGAGCTTCTTTCATGATCTTATACGCTGTTATGGACTGAATTGTGTTCCTCCAAAATTTATATGTGAAGCCCAAACCCCAACTGACTGTATTTGGATATAGGGGCTATAAAAAGATATAAAGGTTAAGTGAAGTCATAAGATTGGGGTCTTAATCTAATAACTCAGGAGTCTTTATATACAAAGAGGAAGAGGCACAAATGGGCTCACTCTCTCTCTGCAGGCACATGGAGGAAAGGTCACGTGAGGACACAGGGAAAAGGTGGCCCTCTACAAGCCAGGAAGAGACCTCACCAGAAACCAACCTTGACAGCACCTTGATCTTAGACTTCCAGCATCCAGAACTGTGAGAAAATAAATTTCTTTTGGTTAAGTCACCCAGTCTGTGGTATTTTGTCACAGCAGCCCTAGCAGACTAATACATATCCCATTTTTATATATTCTTCAGTGAAAGGTTTCTTCATGTCTTTTGCTTATTTTAAAATTGGATTGGTGATTTTTTTAAATGTTGAGTTTTGAGAGTTCTTTATATACTCTAGATACTAGTGCTTTGTCATGTATCTGGTTTGCAAATATTTTCTCCCAGTCTGTAGCTTGTCTTTTTGTCTTCTTAGGGTGTTTTGCAGAGAAAAGTTTAATTTTGATGAAGTCTAATTTATGAGTTTTTCCTTGTATGGACCATCCTTCTACTGCAAAGTCCAACCACTCTGCCTAGCCCGAGTTCTGAAGATTTTTCCTATGTTTTTTCCTAAAAGCTTTATAGTTTTGCATTTCATATGTAAGCCTGTGATCCATTTTGAGTTAAGTTTTTGTATAATATATGTCTTAGGTCGAGTTACATTTTTTTTACCTACACATGTCCAATTTGTGCTAGCACCATTTGTTGAAAAGGCTATCTTACCTACGTTGAACTGTTTTACACCTTTGTCAAAAATCACTCGAGCATATTTATGTGGGCATTTTCTGGGTTCTCTATTGTGTTTCATTGATCTATGTGTTCATCTGTCCTATACTACAGAGCATCTATATCAATATTGCAGTCTTCAGTATTCTAGCTCTATCATAGTCTTGAAATTGAGTAGAGTGATTTTCCCTTTTTATACTTTTTGAAATTGTTTTAGTGACTGAAGATCTTTTGCCTTTCTATATAAGTATTAGAATAATCCTGTCTGTATCTATGAAAATATTGCTATGATTTTGATAGGAAAAAATGTTAAACTTGTGTTTGTCTATACTCACACTACTTCTGACATCAGACATGTGGGTTTTTCCACATCAAGCAATTCTCTTCTTGGTAAAACTGACTGCTATCTTACAGTTTACCTTAACTCTAACACTACCTGCCTGGTGGTAGCACAGTCTCCACAGGTTAAGGGTTCAGTCCCAAAAGACTGCCTCCCACTTCAGAGGCCAATCACAAGTTCCAGCCTCCAATTCTTCTGAAAGACTGGCTATAAATTGGGTGTTCCTACAACCCCCTTCTTAGGTTCGATAATTTGCCGGTATGGCTCATAGAACTCAGGAAAGCACTTTACTTACTGTTACTGGTTTATTATAAAGGATATAATTTATGAACAGCCAAGTGGAAAAGATGCACAGGGCAAGGTATGTGGAAAGGGGTGTGGAACTTACGTGTTCTCTCCAGAGGCACCAGCGTCCCAACACTTCCATATGGTCACCAACTCAGAAGCTCTTTGAATCCTTTTGTTTAGGGTTTTAATGAAGGTCCCAATATGTAGGCATGATTGATTAAATTGTTGGCCTTTGGTGATTGAACTCAATCTCCAGCCCCTCCCCTCTCTCCCAAGGTCAGGGGGATAGGGCTGACATCTTCAATTCTCTAATCACATGGTTGACTCCTCTGGCAACCAAGCCACATCCTTCAAGAGTTACCCTATCAGCATAAACTCAGGTATGACTGCAAAGGGCTTATTATGACAAAAGACATTCCTTACATCCCTATCACTCAGGAGATTCCAAAGGCTTAGGAGCTTTGTGCCAGGAACCAGGGGTAAAAACCAAATATATATTTCTTACTAATTCATATTTGTATATCAATTTGAGGAGTGCTGATGTTTTTACTGTATTGAGTTTTGCAACCCGTGAGCATAGTGTTTCTCTCCATATATTTATATCTTTCATTTCTTTCATCAGTGTTTTCTAGTTTTCAGCATACAAGTGCTATACATTTTTTGTTAGATTTATACCTAAGTATTTAATTTTTTGAACAATTGTATTACATTTTTAATTGCGGACTCCAGGTGCTCATTGCTAGTATACAGAAATGTAATTGGTTCTGGAACTTTTATCTTGTATTCTGCAAAGTTGTTGAACTTGCTTCTAAGTTCTAGGAGGTGTTTTCATAGAGTTCTTGGTATTCCCTAGATGCACAATCATGTCCTCTGCAATAGGGATAGTTTTGTTTCTTCCTTTCCTGTCTTTACGGCTTTTATTTTCCCTTTCTTGCATGATTGCATTAGCAAAAATTTCCAGTCTCAGTTTGAATAAGAGTGGTGAGAGCAGACATTCTGGCCTTTTTCTCATTCTTAGAGAAAGTGCATCCAATCTTTTGACATTGTTATGGTGTTAGCTATAGTTTTTTTGTAGATTTTCTTTATCAAGATGAGTTAGTTCCCATCTTTTCCTATTTTTCTGAGAGTTTTTATTATGATACCCATTGAATAAGTGTCAAGTGCTGGCTGGGTGTCCATTGAAATCTGCATATTTTGCATATTATGTTATGATACTCTAGATCTTATTTAAATGTCACATTTTGGCTGAACTGCTCCAGCACAGTGAGGATTGGTCCACTCTTCACCTCCATGTGGTGTAAAAGTCCACTTTCCCCATCTGCCACCTTTGACACCTTAAGGAGTGGGCTCCTTGTTACTGTCAGGTAGAGGCAAGAGTTTTGGCTCTGCTGCTAAGTCTTCACCAATAGTTCCATGAAGGGGAGGAGTAGGAGTGCCTCATTACTGCTCCCCACATGGTTTCCACTGACACTGTGGAGAAGGGGTGGTTATGGCCTCTTTATCATTGAGTTGTGATGAAAGTTTTGTCTACCCACCAGGCCTCCTCCAGCCCTCTCTTCCCATCGGAGTGGTAAGGGGCAGAAGTGCCTTGTCTCTGCTGGTTGAGGATGGACTTCCAGGCTTCCTACTCAGCCTTCTCTGATACCACATCAGGGCATTAGGGGTGACTTGTCACAACTCGGCAACAGTAGAAGTCTACGCTTCCCACTTGGCCTTTGCTGGCATGGGTGGGGCTGTGTCACACTCTTTTCTGTGGTGTTTTTCTGGAGTATACTGGTTATTATCTAAAAGTTTTTGTTTTGCTAGGATGCTCCTTTCATGATCCTTCAGCTAAAGACAGAGGTATCTGTTTAATCTCTCTTTGTCTGCATCTGTTTGCATTTTTGGGTTGCTGGATTTTTCAGCTTCAAGAATGAGATATATGAAGCAAAAATAAAACCTAGGGAACTCATCACCATGTCATTCCTTGCATCCCAAGGTCTCTAGCCCATCTGTCTTCTCTCCACCTTTCAGAGGCTTCAGATGTTTGTTTTATATATCAGGGTTACACTTTGGCCACACTTGTTGGGAGGAATAGGGACAAGTATGTCTATTTCAATTGGAATTCTGGAAGCAGAAAAACTGAGTTTCATTTTTGGGAAGTGAATTCAAATATCCTTTATGGGATACAGGAAAATAGTGTCTCATTATTTATAATCACATGCAACTTGTGACAAATACAGCATTTTCTAATATAAGGTGAGGTGATGAAAAATTTTAGGATTTAAATATCTAGTGGGGAATGATTATAGGAATGTGGTTATGCTGCTCAGAGAATAGAGCCAGACTGGAAATTTTAATTTGAAAGCTATTTGCATATTGGTAATTGGTCAATTGTGGAAATGACTGAGATTGCTAAAAACAAAAAAATGCAGAGCAGGAAAAGAAAGACAAAATAGAGAACTTTGAAGATAGTGAAATGAATTGAGAAAAGCAGTGCGCAAAAGAGATGTGCTAGTTTTCCAAAATCTATGCAAAAATAGAAAATCCCATTCCTTTAGTCTTATATTCGTCTCTAAACATAGTTTTGCAAATACATACTAAAAAATTGATAAGCACTCTTTATGATAAAATGGGATCTTTTCTTCAAAAGACATTTGTCATATTTCAATATATAAGGAAAAAACGTATCCTTTGAGTTCTAAAGATGTTAGAGACAGGAAACAGACACACACACATTTGAGTTACTGAAACAACATAGAAATAATTGTAGAGCCTATTTCTCAGTCTCTTTGTATTGTTGCCATCATTTAAGCCTTTTGGTAATAGTGGCATCCTGACTGTGAAGGCAAGATAGATTCATTCAGACTTAAAATTTACTTGTTTATATTCTGAAAAATGAAATGTTTACTCTTCAGATCAATAGCAGATAAATACCCTTGATCTTGAAATCAACTGTAATTCTCCCAATAAACAAATATATTGAAATGAGAAACATGTTTACCTTTTTCTCCTTCATGGAACTCCAGCATATTGGCCCTAAAGGCATACAATTTTATAAACCAAAAAAGACAAAAAGAACAGGAGAGAGGATGACAGCAGATGGGATATGTCAGTAAAATTATGCAAGAGAAAAGGAGTTTAGACTTGTAACTAATTTAGAAGAATAGGGAAGACTGAAATCTAACTGCTAAAGGAGAAACCAGAACGAATCAAGGTGAACCGCACTGTAAAACTCCAGAAGGTTCAGGTACTGGAGTGAACAGATACCTCAAGAGACAGGGGTAAATGGTAGGGCTGAAAACGGGACAGCTAGTTAAAATTCTAGTCTATTCTAGAATTCCTGCTCTCTCCAAAAATATCCAGGCAATTACCACTCCCCAATCTAGGAGAATGAGATTTCATGATCTACTCCAAAAATTATATATAACAGTAATCTTATACCTAAGGAAATATCAAATGAATATCTTTGTGAGTTGTGTGGCTTAAGATGGGAAATGCATGAAAAAGAAAAACGTTAGGATTTCTGCCTATTTCAAAGGCATTTAGGCCTAGCCACCATTATTTTTTATATCTTGAGGCAAAAAATGACTAACCTAGGTTGGAGCTGCTTGCATTCCAGCTGTTGAGATAAATCAAGTTTCTCCAAAATCAGATAACCATGGGACTGGCCCTGTGGTGCAGCAGTTAAGTTTGCATGTTCTGCTTAGGCGGCCCGGGGTTCACCAATTCGGATCCTGGGTTTGAACTTACACACTGCTTGTCAAGCCATGCTGTGGCAGGCGTCCCACATAGAAAGTAAAGGATGTTGGGCACAGATGTTAGTTCAGGGCTAGTCTTCCTTAGCAAAAAAGAGGAGGATTGGTGGCAGATGTTAGCTCAGGGTTAATCTTCCTCAAAAAAAGAAAAAAAAATCAGGTAAGCATTACTCAGGGGAGTGTATGATAATTTTCCATGGGATATTAGGCATGGATACTTTTCCATGTATTCCGTTCCAGTTCCTCAATTTTCATATCTATTCTTTCCTAAATTGACCCACCTACAAGTCTCCAATATTAGTTGTATTTTCCCATTTGTCCTGCCACAATTCTTCTTCCTCTGTTTATAAAAGAAAGGAAAACCATTAATTCATCTCAAACTGTTAATATGGAGCATTGTGCTAAGATGTAAAAAAACTTCAAGACATTGAAGAGACAATTACACTGATGATGATGCTACTGTGAAAATTCATGGCAGGGCAACAAATCCTATTCAGTTCAATAGGGTTCAACAAAATTGATTGAAACTTCATTAGGTTGACAGATGGTAAATAATGAAAACTATTTTTAGGACATTTTACTATGTTATTTTGACTATAAAACTCTGTATTATAAAAATAATTGAGTGACATCACTGTAACAAAATTTCTGACCAGTATCACCTAACTTTGGATGGGTAAAAGAGTTCTTAAACCTTTCATCAAAAAAACAAAAGGTAAGAGTAAAATTAATGGGAAAACCTGATTCACAGTACAGAAAGCAATATACATACACAGAGGATACGTAACCTATTTAGAAAAAAAAAAAAAAGGCATGGGGGATGCACTTCCAACACAATTGTTAATTGGTTCATGTTTTAAAATTAAGTTTCTACTTCTGGCAATGGTGGAGTAGGTGATTAAAAGCAATCTTCTCTCATTTAACAGCTAGACAAGCTGGACAAAATATTTAAAGTATCTTCTTGAAGATTCTGAAGGCTTTAAAGACCAACCAAGGCTGTGAGATTTATGATTCTGAGGTCCAGGGAGGGAGAAAAACCCAGACAGGTGAACCTGGCCTTTGGGGTGACTTTCCACCAGAGAGACTGATTTGTTGCCATAGTGAAAGGAAAGCTGTGCAAGAAACTCTAAGAAACTAAGCAAAGCTTTTAATAGACTTGCTGGATTGAGGGGACAAAATGTAGATTCCAGGGCTTGACAAGGTAAAGGCTCATAATTAATAGCACTCTCCTGAATCTCTTCTCCTTTTGAACTCTTAGTTCACTTTTTAATTTCTTAATACAGCACTGTCAACATAAAAGAGAGCAGCAAGATAGGGCAAGCCAGGACACCATATGCTGAGGAGAAACGGGAAAGGTAAACATAGGGGTAAATCTAGATTAAGACATACTCTATAAAGAAATAATAATACAAAGAGAATTAAAAAAAAATTTAAATATATGCCAACAAATAATATAAAACACTTGCCAATATGGACCATATGTTGGGTCACAAAGCAGATCTTAACAAATGCCAAAGTTACAAATCACAGTAAAAATGTACTTCACACATTTTTTAATGAGGAAATTGTGTGCTGATTTTCAGAGACTTTCTGTTAAATCATAATGTTGCTTCAGATGTAAAATGAGTATAAAATCCTCTCGTTCTAGTCAGTAAACATAATTACAACCAGGAAAATAAAAAAAAGGATGGATATTTATTTTTATTCTTAATAAAGAAATGTTGCTGTTCTTACTATTAGGTATGAAATAAAAGTTTCTCTGACAATCTTTCCCTTATACTTCAATCTGCTTATAAACAAATTTGTAATATTTCCTTGATGTGGAAATTAATCAGGATATTATAAATCCACATCAAAGGAAAAATCTGAAAATTATCCTTAAAAATATTTATGGGGGCAATCACTAATTTGAAGAACCAATTCCCTAGCTTTTTATCTAAGTCAAACCATCACACTCAAGGGAAAAAAATGAGCAAGGAAAACTTGTTCTCTATGATAATGAGATATTTTGTACATATTTAGAACATGTGATACAAATTTTTGGAGAGATAGTATATAAATCCAATGAGTATTAGCTTGTCCAAATTAGAAGTTGGCCATGTTTCCTATTAAAAACTTAAGGGAAACCAGATGAGCAGAAAGCCAAAAAGAAACTAGGTCAATCAAATTTCAAAAGTAGGATTTATGAAATTTGAGATTAGTGTTTACAAAGAGTCTCAAGTCTCAAAGGCACTTTATTACTAAAGTCTCAATTTCTAAAATATAATTAGAAATAGTCACTATATTAAAGAAGGAAAGCAAGAAATTAAGATGCAGACCACTAGGTTGATATTAATTGATAAGTAGAGATGCAACCAACATAATGGGTTAGAGTTGCTTTGGGGAGAATAATGCAAGTCATTTGAATGTGATCTCTTTATAGAGATACAGCCTACCTCTCTCACCTCTCTCAGAGGATGTGATGTCATTCATGACCTTATAGAAATACTGGTTTTGACAAGTTATGCTAATTGGCTCTGGGGCAGTTTGAGAACTTTGATCACTCACACACATACATACACACATCCCAATTATTATTAAAATCCTTTGCTCTTTGTGTTACTCTACTAACTAGATTCCTATGATTGCTCCTTGTGCCTCTCTCAAAGCTCTATGCCTTCTGAGAGAGACCATTCTGCCTAGCACTGAGCTACAGCAAGCCTGCATGCATATGGATAGCAATATTTGATACAATCTCTATAATATAGTGAGGACCAACTCTGTCACACATCACATTTATAAGGCATTTTACATGAATTGAGAATACCCTCATGACAAGCCTGTGAGGAAGTGGCTACAATCTCCATTTACAAAACCTGAAACTTGTAACAAGTAGGTCTATTGCTCAACATCATACAGCTATTGTATGTGGCATTTGAATATTTCTTGTCTGTTCCCACGACGCGTGTGCCTAACCTCCCTGTAACACTGGATAGGAAACATATACTTTACTATGTGACTTCATTTCTTTGGTCACAGCAATTCAATGGGGGATGTATATTCTATGCGAGCCAGTGGTTTCTAAGGTGGAACTATCACAAACTACCTGCTGAACAAGAGTGGTCTTTACTGGATGATGATTATCAGAAATAATCAAATCCTTCCTTTTATGGGTTTTAGTCTTTTTAAATATCCAGTTCAGAGACCACAGCCAAAAGTTTAAATATATATATATATTTGGCAGAAGGTTGACGTAGTTTAAAATGGAGGGCTTTTATTTTCTCTGTACATTAGGAAGCATAATAATTCGCAAAGAATAAGAAAAAGGTGGTTGGGTCAGGTATTTGAAAAGAGTAAATATTTTTAAATAAACAAACAACCAGAGAGTAAACCAATTTAGAGAAATGTGGAATTTCTAATGGGCCCTGTTAAATATAACGAGAGTAACTTTATAATTGTTCAGTTGAATGATGATCTTTAGTAATTCTTGGCAACCCGGACACAAGTGTGGATAAAGTAGAACTAGGGAATCCTCTAGAATTTAGGTTTTATTCATATAGGAATAATGAATGGACTAAAGGATACAAGGATTTAGCATATTGACAAAATAATAAATGAACTTATGGACAATATAATATAAGCATAATTCAATAAAACATTATTGTAGGACCTGAAAAATTAGATATAGTTTCCCTCCAGAAAAAGATTGTGATTTCTTTTTGCCTGAAATGAGTCAAGAATTAGGGAGCAGTGAATGACACAAATTATGCAAATGTCTTCAGTCTTCCCTTGCTCCCTATCAAATGCATTGTCCCATAATACCAAAGTGTTATCTCCGCTGGTTCTAGCACTTTCCATAAAGATGGGACTCTCCAAGTTTCTGAATTTTTCTAGACCCCGGAGTTTGCAAGCTTGAATCTGTCAACCATGTGATCACATGGCAGCTCTCTTCCTGAGCCTTTTGGCTAATTCTGTGTAAGCTATGAGACCTGGAACCAGGAGAAGCCTGAGCGTCCGTATTCATTTTATAGTTCCCTCAGGGTATAAAATGTGGCTCCACGGTGATATGGTGATATCCTGTCAGCTGATTTTTTACTTCCTTAGAAGACTAAGGTGTATTTTCCCTATATTTTATAGCAACTTTCAAGTAGGGAAGCACAATTTGTAGAGCAAGAATTTAGGCATTGAGGTTTAAAGAACTTAGAAGTTTCTCATAGATTTTTCTCAGCAAAGAAACTCATATATCCTGGTTAACTTTGTTTAAAAATAATTGTCCATACTCACAGTCAGTTAACCTCATTTGAATGAGAGACAAAAATCATTACATGTTTATGTCAAGTGATATTAAATCCCATGTGAGAATTTAAGGGTCTCCTAAAACAGAATTGAAGACAAAAATTGTCTAATAAGGAGAGAAAGCACACAGAGGTTAATGGACTGGATGCTCGCAAGTCAGACAGGTGATCTTGGGGTTTTTGAGAAAATAGTCTATTGGGACCTGAAAGTGTTTGATGGCAGAGCTGGAACACTTTAATGTGATTACAACTTAGAGGATGTGAATATGGGAGTTGTTTGAAGATGTTGAAAAAGGAAAATTCATTGATGATGAGGAAGTTGAACAGCTGAGAGGTCAGGATTTAAATGGGTCATCCATGTCTTGAATCTATCTAGACTGTGGCAGTTCTTAAGATGAAAAAATCTAAGCCAATATCTTCATTGAGTAAATGAATGAATGAATAACAGGGTCATATTCTGAAACTTCAACTGGAGTGATAGCTGCTAAATAAATTTACTTTTTTTACTTATTGAGTAACAAGTATCATTAATTATCTCAATGATTCTAATAGACTCCTGAATGGACTGTGCTCAGAGTTTTAGCTCTTTCCAACATATTCCCCAAGCTGGCATCAGTTATTTTCATAATGTGCTTTCTTACAAGATGAGTTCCTGCTTTCCAAAAATAAAACACAATGCTCTCCACAATCTAGTTCCAACATAATTTTCCATTATTATAATCTCCTTTTCCTATCTCTCTATTAAACAGCCATTACTAATTCTTTATGCTCAGCGGCCCATGTAACATTTTGTATATTTTACATTTCCTTTTTTGGTCCTCTTGGTATTCCTGGAACATCCCTCTAAATGTATGTATCCATTCATTCAAAACTATACACTGATTGCCCGTGACATTCAAGTACTCAACAATAAAGATAAGTTGGTTAACAAAACAGATATTTCCCAAGAAATAAGTTAATAAACAAATGAACAGAACAATCACTACTTGTGATAAGGTCTAGTTAAAAAAAAAAAAAGAGGAACCATGACACATGCTATTTTTGTTGTTGTTGTTGCTAAGTGGTAATCTAGAGACCTAATTTTGGTAGAATTTTAGGAAAGACTCCTCACAGAAAGCGTCTTGGCTGAAATATGAAGTTAAGGAGATTTTTTTTTTTTGAGGAAGATTAGCCCTGAGCTAACATCCGTGCCCATCTTCCTCTACTTTATATGTGGGATGCCTGCCACAGCATGGCTTGACAAGTGGTGCCATGTCCGCACCTGGGATCTGAACTGGCAAACCCCAGGCAGGTGAAGCGGAATGTGCGAACTTAACTGCTGTGCCACCGGGCCAGCCCTGAAGTTAAGGAGATTTAAAACTGAAAATAAGAGTTAGGAAAGGCCAAAGACGCTCTGAAGAAAAAAGAGGATATGGTGACCTGTTGGCAACAGATGAGTCCAGTGGATGGGCTGGGTTAAGATAAGGCAGTTGGATTTTATTGAAGCTGAAATAGGAAGTATGTGAGATAGTTTACCAAGGGACGTGACCTGATTTCCAGTTTTGCTCATATTCCCTGGACAGTGCAGAATGGATTGATAGATGCAGGAGACGTAAGGCCAGCAGTAGCAGAGAAATGGGGCATCTTCACTGTGGAGAGCGCGGGTACATGTGTTGAAGAGCACATCCACAGTGCTTGCCGTCAGCTTATATGTAAGGGGTTAGGAAAAGGAAGGAATCAAAGACATGCAAGTTCTAACTTGAGCAGCTGAGTAACTAGTGGTGCCATTTTGTGAGAAGTAAGATTGTTGGAGGAGAATCTGCTGGAGTTGTAACAAATCAAAGGCTCAGCTTTGGACCTGTTAAATTGGAGATGTCTGTGATATACCCAAGAAGATGTCTCATGTAAGGAATTGAGCATGTGGGTCTTCAGCTTAGAGGGAAAACTTGATATGGATATGGATATGGATGTGGAATATTGATAGAGATATAAAGACATAAAAATGCATATGTATATACATATACACATATACATTCATATAAATGCATAGATATGTGTCTGTGTGTATATTCTGTATGTAGATATGCATGTATATTTGTATCTATATAAATATATATGTGTATAGGTATGTATATATAATGTGTATATGCATGTACTTTGCAAACACAATGTCATCATTCAGGTGGCATTTCTGCCCATGATATTTATGAATGAGATTACCTGTCATATTTGTGTATTTCTTCCCTTATTTCCATTTCTGTGCTACTATTGCCCATTGTAACATTTTCATAGCACTAATAGTTTGCCACATATATAGTTTATTGTATACATGTTTGTTGTCCTATATGGTAACAAACTTCTTTGGGGAATGTTTGATGTGTTATTCTTTTCTGTATCTTCTACATTGCTTAACTTGTGTGTGCCGTGTGTTTTCTATACTGCATATGATTTAATTAAATGTCCTGAAATTTTCAGCCTTGAACACTTTCATACAATAATGTATACCTTTTCTGCTACATTTGTTGAACGTAGCTTTCTTTATAATACTTTATCCAGTGCAGCCATAAGTGTGTCAATATGAACACACATTCTCTTTTTTTCTAATAGATTTTAAGTGAAAGACTAAAAAAGCTCTTGTGATCTTTGCTGCTACAAAAATAACCACTGTTTTAGTTAATGTTTTAGAGTTGCAGAAGATGAAATAGGAAGTTTAACTACATTGTGCAAATCAAAGAACCCCAGACTGAATTATTGGCCTAGATTACGGGGTGCTAACACATGGGCTGGGGTGAGATAAACAAGATTATTTTTGGGAGTAAGTAGACTCTCAATAAAACAGCAGCTGTAAGTGGTTTCCCTATGAGTAGTGTGCACATGTTTCACCTCCTACCTAAAATGTCTCTCCCAAGAACCACAAAAAGTCCTATATCCTTTCTGGATTTTTTTTTGGTCTAAATTCAACCTCCTTGTGTTCCACTCTCCTCCTTCATCATTCTATTAATTTCTATTTTAGGTATTCTCATACCTGTTTATTCCTTTTGAAGGCTATTTTTTTTTTCTTTTTTTGGTGAGGAAGATTGACACTGAGCTAATATCTGTTGCCAATCTTCCTTTTTCTTTTTCTTTTTTTGGCTTAAGGAAGATTGTCCCTGAGCTAACATCTGTGCCAATCTCCCTCTTTTGTATGTGGGATGCCTCCATAGCGTGGCTTGATGAGCAGTGTGTAGATCCACGCCTAGAATCAGAACCCGGAAACCTCAGGCCACCAAAGCAGAGTGCGTAG
The DNA here is from genome assembly GCF_041296265.1 of Equus caballus. Classification (NCBI taxonomy): domain Eukaryota; kingdom Metazoa; phylum Chordata; class Mammalia; order Perissodactyla; family Equidae; genus Equus; species Equus caballus. The sequence continues at coordinate 102,243,588 of NC_091685.1, read as the reverse complement.
ACTTAACCACTACACCACTGGGCTGGCCCTTGAAGGCTATATTTAACATAACGTATCAGTCTGTTTTCATGTATTCTTTAAGTTGCTTTCATCAGGTTCGTAATTATGTGACATGTGGAATTTGATCATGCTTTGACAATCGATTAATTATATATATTTAACTAAATTACGTAGAACATCGCTGGCTCCATAAAGACCCACAAGGAAAAAAGAAAAGAAAAAGAGTTTCACACCTTCAAGACCAAAAAGATATAACAAAGTGTGAGCATGAAACCTCTTAAAACAACCCATTAAAAATGCAATGATTTAAGATAGATGATAAATGATTTAAAATAACCCCTCCCACTTTAAATAAGTAACACTAAAGCAAAAGCTTACATAAACATCTCTATGCTCACACCAAACACCAGAATTATTTGAATGAGTTCAGCCATGTTCACACATCCTACTTTCCTAATCAAGGCATGACATATTCCTCGAACTTTTCCATAAATGGCATGATGAGCACCCAAAGCATGTGCATAAAAATAACAGACGTGGGCTGCTTTCTTTTCTGGTTAATATCACCTATGGATGTGTCACACACTGTGTATTCAAAAGGATCTAAAAAGAAAGTGGTTATTCAAGAAATGAAACCACTGTTACTAAAACATGAGATTGCTCTATTGCTCTGCATTAAAAAAGAAAGAAAGAAAAGAGAAAATATTAAAAAGGATGGCACGGTGGGCTAATGTTAGTCAGTCTCCTGGAAAATAGAATTATCTATAGTTGTTAAACTCTGATAACATAAAGACTTCAGTGACAGGAAAATATCCATTGTAGTTACAGAGTTAGTAGGCTGAATTTTCTACGTGGAGATAGACTTTGCAACATTTGCGTTTTTTAATTTTTGCATGTTCTAAAAATGATGGTAACAATGCATTGGATGTGTGCGTGAGTGTGTGTGTTTGTGTGTGTAAGACATTTTTCCCTTAATTCATAAAGATAGAAATAAAATATCAACCTATTGAGTTGTTGGATGTGATAAGAGCTAAGATCCATGAAAAATCACAGTAATTCTAAAATTTCATTTTACACAGTTTTTATAAAATGATTCGTATTTGTGATAGCTATTCCAGTGACAGGTTTCCTGTAAAGTTAAGCCATAAGAAAAAATTTTCAAATTATTGATAAGACTGAAAAGATACAATTGATCAAATGAATATAAAACCTGGTATCTTTTTTTCCTCTTTTGATTTTCTTTTTATTTAAAAGTGTTTTTAACCTGCAGACTTGTTATGCTGCAAATATTATAATGAGATTATTTCATACTGAATATTGCTGGAGATAATAATGGCTTCAACTATGAAGAAAACTACATGTGGTTCACTGTGGTGTTTCAGAATATTTGAGGAAATACTCTTCGTCCTTAGATTTGCATCTATTTTGAATTATGCAGCATGAATAAGTTAGAAATCAAGATGTGATCTCTTATTTCTACCTTAACTACTTTTATCAGACACCATACATCAAAAGAGAATCTAAGTGTCCTTCATGAGTCTGTCACCTCTCAGATGTCACCGGATAGAGTTTTGCTATTATACCCAGAGCAATGTTTCTCGTTCATTGGTAATTTGCATTTGGCACTCTATCAGGCATTGATTTTCACTTCTGTTCTCAATACGGCAAGTAAGATTTGGATTGTCTAAGTTGTGTTTGATATTTCACTTGGGAGCTCCTACATTCTCTCATTGTCACTAAAATCTATTTTTCAGAGGACTAGAGTTAATTCTTCAGAGTGAGTCTAAGATCTTTACTGCATTAATTTGAGAGTGAAAGGTACTGTGATAGTTAACTTGGCTTATGATAAGGAAGGCGTCACCCAATCTTTTGATTAATAAAACATCATCATTATATATCACAGAAAGCTTCAAAATTATATTTACATAAAAATTGTAGGAAGTTACAGAGTAAAGGAATAAAAATTAAATTCTGAAAAGTTATTTTTCCTTTTAAGAGTAGTTTTCTTAATTTGTAAGAGTTAACAAAAAGTTTAATACATTGAAAATGAGCATGAGACAATGAATATTAGTTCATGTTTAATCTGTATAGAACTTCACACTATTAAAGCAATCCTAGTAAGTTTCTGTAAAGATGTCAGTGGTCGCTACACACGATGTACCACACAACAGATTGAGAAGTGATACAGTATATAATGCTATGACATCTGCAAGCAGATATATATGAATATATATACATATATACACACACACAGCATATATATACTAATTTCAAAGGCAAAATCAAGGGACCACTCATTTTATAAGTCAGATTTCAAGGCAAGCCTTTTCATTTCTATTATAGATAATTTAATCTAATCAGATATAAGTGTACAGCTGTCTATTTAATATCTATTTAATATCTATTTAAAAATTTATATTTAATAAAGGCTCAGTCTAGACTTATAAGAAGCAAAAACAGATGTTGGGAAGGGCTATTACTCTACCTTTAAAGGCTGCTGAAGATGAGACTAATAAACCGGATAGGATTAGAAAGAAATATTTTTGAATAGATGTGTTAGAATGATGTTTATATACTTACTTCTAAAATAATAATGCTACTCTCCTCCCACCTGCTTGGTAGGACTATGTAAAAAATTTATGAAACACAAATAAACTTAAAAAAGAAACCTGAATAAAATGACATACAGTTCTGATTCCCATTAGAGTCCCTAATGATGCTCATTACAGCCCTAACTGCATTTTAATGCTGAAATATAATGCCTCTATTCATCATCAGAACAGAATACGGATGCTGACAATTGACAAAACTTAATAATAGGAGAGTTCACAAAATTCAAAACTCCCTGTGTATATTTTCAGCCTGAAAGGAAATGTGTGATGGATGTTGATCAGCTCGAAGAGAAGTGAAATGACACTTCTGAAAGAGGAAATCAAGATAAAGTGCTCTAAAAAGGTTAAGCAGCACCTCTCTTCTGCAAACAGACATAAGACAGAGCAAAAGCCTAGCTGACAAAATGAAGGACTATCTTATTAGATTTTTTTCATTTTAAGAAGGTTATTATAAACCAAGTTTTAATGGTCCTAAATTCTCAGCCGTCTTCTAATTTCTTTTAGAAGCCAGCTTTGTTTGTAGTTTTGTGTCTGTGTGTGTACACGTGTAGTTCTTTTTAGTTTTCATTTTTTTGAGAAAAGTCAGCTTTTATTTATTTATTTTTTTAGTGGTATCTTGGGTTTCTAGACAGGATTCAGATATGTGGACCAGTATTAGTCTCAGGCCCAGGGAAATCAAAAGGTTAGTAAAGGTCAGCTATTCTATAGGGATCATTTGTTTGTATTCTCTGTTCTAATCACTGAAGAACTGTTTTGAGATCCTATTACTAGCATGAAAGGTATCACATTTGGATTCTGTCGATACCAAGAAGTGGAAATTTTAAAGTTTTATTTTTAAGTTTACAGCTGATAAATGGCCATTATAGACAATTTTGTATGTAAAGAAGCTATTAAGAACAAAATAAACATCACTGATGATCTTACAGGCAGAGACAATCCTAGCTGAGGTCTCCGAGCGCATCCTCCCATCATCTTTTGGTTTTTATTAGGCTGATCTCTCTGTTCTGTTTTGCCGTGTTTTTTCCTCAACATTACATTGTGAGCATATTTTTCCTGTTAATGCGCTAATTTCAAAAAAAGCCCCATATATTATTTAAGATCCTACTGAAACTAATACTAACATTCAAAATATAAAACAGCCTATCCCAAAATTTGTCTTTGTCCAGGACGATGTGACTGATATGTCACAGAGTATAGAAACTGGCTAAGACTGTGAGGTCTTTGGAAGTTTTAAAAACTTCCCCTGTGAAAATATCTTGGCCCTGTCCTTTTTGGGGAAATTTTTTCATTATGTTCTCTATTTTTCTATGTAAATTTGACTGTATAAGATTTTTGTGGGGTAATTTTGATAAAGTCTTTTTCTTTAGGAAATTATTCATTTCTTCTACATTTTCAAAACTATTTGGATAGGCCTGCAAAGTAGCCTCTTGTGATTAAAAAAAAAAAAATCCTCTGTTTAAATGGTCATTTGCCTTTTGCCGTTCTTTACTCTCTGTTTCTGCCTGCCTGTCTTTCTCTTTTCCTTTTTGTTAAATTTTTTTAAAGATTGACACCTGAGCTAACATCTGTTGCCGATCTCTTTTTTTTTCTTCTTCTTCTCCCCAAAGCCCTCCAGTACATAGTTGTATATTCTAGTTGTAGGTCCTTCTGGTTGTGCTATGTGGGACACCGCCTCAGCATGGCCTGATGAGCAGTCTAGGTCCACGGCCAGGATCCAAACCAGTGAGACCCTGGACCACCAAAGCAGAGCGTGAAAACTTAACCACTCAACTACAGGGCCAGCCCCTTATTTTTCTCTTTTCTTGATCAAATTAAACAGTGATTTGGTTAAAAAAAAAATAGGATTTTCATACATAGATTTGTTCTTTTGCCAGTATCTAATTTAATTTCTGCTTTTTTCTTTATCATTTCGTCTTGTGTTTTCTTTCAAATTACCTTGTTGTTCTATTTCTAGGTTTTTTTTTGTTTTTTGGGGTTTTTTTGAAGGAATATTGGCCCTGAGCTAATATGTGTTGCCAATCTTCCTTTTTGCTTTGAGAAAGATTGTCCCTGAGCTAAACATCTATGCCAATCTTTCTCTATTTTGTATGTGGGATGCCACCCTAGCATGGCTTGATGAGTGGTGTGTAGGTCAGAGTCGGAGATCTGAACCCACGAACCCTGGATGCTGAAGCAGAGTGCGCAAACCTAACCAATACACCAACAGGCTGGCCCCTATTTCTAATTTTTTGAGCTAAGAATTTAACCACCCATTTTCATTTTTTAATTTTTAATGACAAAAGTATGTATAATATAAATTTTCTCCTCTGATCACTGTTTTAAATTCCACAATTCTATTATTTTTATTATGCTGATATTTCAGTGGTTTTCCCTGTCACCCAAGAATTTTTTAATAGAATTCATTTCTATTTTTTTTTTTTAAAGATTTTATTTTTTCCTTTTTCTCCCCAAAGCCCCCCGGTACATAGTTGTGTATTCTTCGTTGTGGGTTCTTCTAGTTGCGGCATGTGGGACGCTGCCTCAGCGTGGTCTGATGAGCAGTGCCATGTCCGTGCCCAGGATTCGAACCAACGAAACACTGGGCCGCCTGCTGCGGAGCGCGCGAACTTAACCACTCGGCCACGGGGCCAGCCCCAAGAATTCATTTCTATTTTTGACTCAGTTCTTTCCCACTGTTATTCTTTCATGGTTTATCTGTAGTTTGTAATCCTTCCAGTGACATATTAAGGTTATTAAGGACTAGGACCTTTCATTTCTAATAATGTATGAGATGACCATCAGTGTCATAGGTAATTCAGATAGCTTTTGACCATGAAGTAATTTTGAGTGATTCCAATGATAAAATGCTTGGCTTGTTATGGAAAGGGGTTTCTATTTGGCTTTCCATTAGGAATATTTTTTATAAAAGCTAACCATTTGGATCTAATCTCTTTTTTCCGTGTCTGCTGTTCTTCTATATAAGTGATTCATTAATTCCTAATATTTTGAAAGCCCCAGAAGCATTTCCAAGATTGTATTTTATTTATATATTTTATAATATATGTATATATATTTACAATATATATTTATATTTTTAAAACTTCCTTGCCTGGTCCAAGGATTCCAACTGCTTTCCTTTCACATTTCAATCTGCCACCATGCATGTTATCTCTTGAAATCCCACCCCTAAATAGCTTCTTGTTTCACTCCAGACACTAGTGCATACATTATTTTAATTTCAATGATTTCACTGGTAATAAATTTGGGAAACATAAGTTATAAAATAACAAACCTTGATGTATTATCAAACTTGAAGAAATGTTATAAACATCTTATTTCCCTATTTCCATAACTGTACTACTTCAATTTTTCCATGTTTTTATTAAAAGTCATCCTGAACCCATGAGTCAGCCCGTCACCTGTACCGGCCCCATCTCGTGTAGTGAAAGGGGATTCGGTGCTATTAAATAGATAGACCCAAACTTGTAGAGTGTAAAACAAGCTGTGATATCAAAATCACATTTGTTGAATATTTTGTTTGGGTTTTTTTTCTTGCTCTATAAAGATACTATAGCTGTAAATATCCATTCAACACCATTTTCTTGAATGATACATTCACTTACAATGCAAAGTAATATAATATAGCAATTGGAGGTATAAAGCACTTCAGTTGAAATGATGGTTTCAAATTAGTTTAAAAACATTGGCTAAATTTTATTCAGTTATAGAAACATATCATTACAGTTTTCTTAGCCTAAGGATTATACATGTCTACATTATGCTTGTAATAACAGATTTTTCGACCATTTGCCAACTTACTAAAAAAAATATGTTTAGATCACTGAAAAATTCATTGCAGATATTTAACAAGTAAATTGCTATTAATAAAATGATATTAAAGGAAGCATTTTTCTTTTAAAATAATGTTACCTGTAAATTAAACTGGCAGATTCTGAAGTAATATCCAAGAAGGTAAATTATTTCATTACTCTCATTAGGAAAATGTGAAATATAAATTGCTTATGAGAAAATAGAACACAGTAATTTTTCTTCTGTAGGTTCCTTTATTTCCTAGACACAAAAATTGCTAAACTGTTAAAAATAAAACCAAAAAACTGCTAGGTAAAACAATTGGGGGAATTATATAAGAAAAACTAAGTTAGCATTTTGCATTAGAATCACCAAGGACATTATTTAAGAAAAGTCCATTAAAATTTACAACCTCTTAAAGTTTGCTTTTTCAAGGTAACACTTTTTTCCAGAACAGATTGTTCTTCCAATTTTATCCATATTCTTGGTAAACTTATTTCAATAAACATGTTCTTACTTCTTTATCTTCTTTGCCTAATTACTTTCAAATTTTAAGAGAGATCTGTAATATAGAGCTGGATAATATACTCCAGATGTCTTCCATCTGATGATATTGTTCTGTATGTAGAACAGACTCAGTTCTCTGTTACCTCTCAAAGAGCAGTTTCATAAAGTGAAGCATTCAGTCCAATATTGTACAAAGGCCATAGACCAGAAGGAATTTTAAAATATTCTTAATAGCATGTTATCTGCACACAAACAAATGCATGTTTATACTTATTTCTATGATCAAGTAAAACTCTGCTCTGCACAAAATAACATGAAAATAAATGACATTCAGATAGCAGATAAAACGTTAAATAGATTATAAACTTGTTAAAGTAATTAAACAAGGAGGTATTAGGCTGAGATGGCTTTGATGCTGTGGTACCCTACGTAAGCAAAGTGAAACCTAAGCCTAAGAACGCTTCAAGGTTGTGAGATTGAAACCTAAGGACAAGCAATCACAAACTGCCAACTAGGCTTTAAGCCATAGCCAATCAATAATTTCCTTACTTTGCTTCCGCCTTTTCTCTACAAGTCTTTCCCAGAGCTCCTGTCAGCGGCGCATCCCAAACCACTTCCGGTTTGGCGCTGCCCGATTAGAATCCATACGGTGCTCGAACTCTTAAAACTTTTAATATGCCTCAGGTTATCCTGAACAAACTCCCATCCATATATTCTCCCTACCTACTCATAGTGGTCACATACTGCATACTTGAACTACTCTAACGTTGATGTCCAAATCACCAGCTTCTAAGCATGCAGTAGTTTTTCATCATCTTGGTACATTTTCACTTTTCATGAATCATTCCTTCAACATTAGTTATTATCTTAGTTGCTTTATCTTGTTATACGACATTTTCAGTAAATCATCATCATCATCATCATCATCTTGCCAGTCTCTGTGTTATCCACAGAGAATACAAGATGAAAAAGGGGTGTTCTTAGTCTAGTAGAGGTTGAAAAGTCTTGTAGCAATAAATAGACCAGATGTATTCAGGGAGCAGCAAATCAGTGAACTTAAAAGCTGAGGTCATATCTTTTCACTTCTAAAATCCCTCCAAAGCTAACAATAGCATTCACATCCCTACCAAATCCTGGGCCACAAAGCACTATATGATTGTCTCTTTGCCTGCCATCTCCCATTGCTCTCTCTCCTTCAGCCACATTGGTTTCCTCGCTCTTTCTTAAACACCCAGGCACACTCCTATCTCAAGGCTTTGCATTTGCTGTTTCCTAAAGAGAAAATTTTCATCCCCCAAATCTACCCTTGGCCAGTTCCCAAACTTCAGTCAGGACTCTACTTAAATGTCACCCTCTCGCTGCAGAGAACTTCTTTCAGATCGCCCTGTCTGAAACAGCACTTCTAGTCACTCTTTATCCTATTGCTCTACTCATTTTTCTTCAGTACATTTATCATTAATTTACATGAATCTACAATAGTTATTATTAGTCATCTCCACGAGAAGGTAAACCCCATGAAGCCAGGGATTTTGTCAGTTTTGTTTATTATTGTATCACCAGGACTCAAAGCTTTTCTTTGAAAACTATAAGTGCCAGGTATACTTTTTGAATAAATAAATGAGTTATTCATTTTTGTTTACTTTGTTGCCTTTTTTGATATCAAATACAGTAAAATAATTTGAAAAAAAGCTGAGTATCTTAATATGTTCGAAGATCAAAGTGAATTGAAGGGTAAACGTATGGAAGTGAGGTTCTCATGATGATGATTTGGGGACAACGTAGGTTTCATATGGAAGTGGAAAACTGTCAAATTTGTTTTGTAAAACTTCTACTTTGACGGATAGTAATAAACCACTTTATACCTTAAGATCAACACAAGCTTAACTTTTGAACCTTCAATTAAGTAAAGATAAGCAAATTCAGGGGTCAAATTATAAGAGGCAAATCATTCACAAATATACGTGGGAGCCTGAACCTTCCTTCTACATAATATATACCTCACCGTATTTTCAGATATAAACCTTGTTCTGGGTATTATATATTTCCAATGGTTATTAGTAAATCAGAGGATGAGGGGGAAAATGTCCACAATCTTCCAAAGTAATATCTCTATCAGCTCTACGAAGATATTTGCAATGTTTCCCTGAGATCACTAATGCACCTTTTGGTAAACGTCTCATATATTTCATTATATCTCTAAATAGGGACGCTGCTTAGCCTCAAGAAAAACCTGTTTTCAGAAATTAAGGAAATAAATGCCAAGACAATAGAAGGGATATGAAATATATTTTTGTCAAATTGAGCTTATATTTTTAATAACACATTTTAAATCACATTTGGTATCCAGCAACTTTTAGTGGAGCTCTATATTCTTATGCAGATTATGTAAAAATGCTACTTGCATAACATTCTGGGAAGGAGATTTAGAAAGTGTTATCTTCTAAAGATCATTTAAATATAAGACTATGGAACAATTATCCATGGATGCTTAAAACATCAGATGGTGGAAAAATCACCTCATCCTGTTCAATGGGAGCAATCTGGAGGCAAGTATATGTACTGTAATTGTTTTATTATTTTTAGTTCAGGAGAAAATGTTTGTCAGAATTTGATTACCTGCCCAAGCCTATATAAACAGTTATCAAGAAAAAATTACACCTTGGCAAATGCTGCCTATTAATCATAGAAGTGCTTACATTCAGTTTGTGTATTATGTTTGAAGACAATTTAAAATTAGAATCTTGGAGATTCTCAACATACTTTTTAAGATTCAAAGATTACATGAAAGAAGACTCAAAAGCAATTCATGGTGCATCCACCAAACAGCTGAACATCAGACTTGAGAAAGAAAGGGAAAAAAAATCTTATTCTCAAGCTGCTATATCTTTGAAATAACTTACAAACACCAAATGGAAATCATTTTTGCAATATTTTACTCTTTGCAGACCAATCAATTACATCAGAATAGTAAAAAAGAACGAAAAATAAAGAAAGAACCCAACTTTCCAAAGATGTTTCCTTCTTTTAGATATATATTCGTAACTCAGCTTTGGATTCCGCTTTCTGTCTTAGCTCCTCTAAATGAATCGAGAATGAATGTGGAAATGCATTCCCAGGGGTTGGAAAAGGTCATTGTAACATTTATTCATTCAGCAAATACTTGGATCCCTATCAAGTGCCTGGCATCCTTCTTATGCCTGTAGATACAGCAGTAAACTCTTACAGAACTTACATTTTAAACAGATTTGGTACTCCATCTTATTTTTTTCCCTTCAGATTAATGGTGTCTCATTTCCTTTTGATGCTGTTGTTTCTTTTTATACCACTGTTCCTAATCAAGACACCAGTTTGGACTCACTATCTTTGTTTTGTCATCAGCAATCTCGATGAAAACAGTGGCTAGATCTGCCTCTTTCTAAGCTTCTGCCTGAGAGGAAGAGGTTCAGAAATGCACTTACTAATACTAAATGGTGTTATTATTTTCTCATTCTTCTTTAAGACCTGGAAAAATATTTGTGTTCATTAAACTCTGAGGTTCTTAGCACTTATAGCAGTCTCACATTCTCCGTCCTATTTATAAGACAGGTTTAAGAATAGCAATTTGCTGGGAAGGGGTGGCAAGGGAACTTGCCTTTAACTTTGACTGCATTTGCCTCATGTCCAGCCAAGATGCATGGACACATGGCACTAGAACAATTTAATGTAAATATAATGTAATGTTTTTTAGAGAAATTTATAGTCAGACATAAAACTAGTATAATCTGCTGATGGATTGCAGAGAGAAAGAAAAAAGGAGAGGATGATTCCAAGCTAAGGGAGTGGGTATCCAAAAGGATGGAGTTGCTATTAACTGTGAATGGGGAAGACAGCTTCAAGATTGGTGGGAAGGAGGGAGAGATTAAGATTTTGATTTTAATTTCAAATACGTTAAGTTTGAGTTACCTATTTAGAAATCCAAATGGAATTGTCAAGCAGGTAGTTATGGAGTTTATCTGGAGTTTATGGGAGACACCCGGATTTTAGACAAAAAGAAAAGTCTTGTCAACATATAGGTAGCATTTAAAGTTATGAAAGAGGGCCACTAAGGAGAAAACGTAAATAGAAATGGCAGTCAGACTACACAATTGTTTAGAGGATGGGGAACCAAAGAGAAACTAGCACCAGGAGAATGAGACCAAGTGGTTCCTGTGATATGAGGAAAACCAGGAGGTTACGACGTCCTAAAACACCAAGTGAAGAAGTGTTTGAAGAAAGAGTGATCCACTGAGTCACATACTGCTATGTCAATAAGATGAAAACTGAGAACTGATCACTGTGTTCACAATGTAGTGCTTTTGATAACCCTGCCAAGAAGATTTATATATGTCTATGAATAAAAGCCTGATTCAAGTGGATTTATGAAAGAAGAAAAGAAAAATTGAAACCAGCAAGTATTAGACAACTCTTTCTAGAAAGCTGCACTAAATGGGGGAGTTGAAGAGAAACAGGGCACTCATTTATACACAACCTGATTTTCGTCTGCAAATGAGAGTCGGTAAGGGTTGTTTCCTGGGCATAATATTCTATGATGTTTTAAAATCTGTCTGGCAATAATATTCTCAATTTCTTTTACAATCCAAATTCACTACATCCTTTATTACAGATAAAAGTATTTCTTTCTGAAACAAATATGACTATTTTATTTGGGTTTTATGTTAAGGGCAAAACCAGGTAGACTGTTGTCTCCACAAAACCAGTGTGTTAAAATTTCAGGCTAACCAAGTATGTGAATCTTGGAAAAAAATGTATTTAACCTTTCTATACTTCATTTTCCTCATTTACAAAAAACTGCTGACAAAATTAGTTGCACAAAACTAGTATGTAAATAACAGTTATTTGGCATCCATGCAATCTTTCAAGAATTCTAAATGATACAAAACACCTATTCTTCCTCTTCTGCTACTTTTTATTTCCTGTGAGTCTTTTTAATGCTTATTTTGGGGGAAGAGTTTCCTATTCAAAACTTTTAAAAATCAATTACATAACTGGGGTTTCCAATTCGAAGTCAACTCTGCAAGTGTAAAGGAGTTGAATTTGGAAATAATACTTCAGACCTCATAGTATTGGTTCCATTGCGTTACCACGGGGATGTAATCCTCACAAAAATACTATTTGATCCCAGATAGCGTGGAAAAAAAGATAATGGGATTGCCCCTACGCACGAAACCGTAAAACAGAGTTCTGGGTTGCTGCCATTCAAATGAATAGAAACTGGCAGCAATTCTAACACCTATCCAGTTTCAATTTTGTAACATCTGCAGGCATCATTCTGGAAATGGTAAACATTTTAATGGTCAGACCCCGTCCACTTATGCATTACTATTTCCAGTATTATCCCCTATTTCTATTGGAAAGAGAAACTAAAAGGTGACAGATTGCTGTGAATGAAATGAATGGAGATGCCATTTGCATTCATTTCAGCAGCAGCACACTCGCTCCTTTCCCGTTCCTTTGTTGTCCTTCAGAGATTTCCCTTATTGCTTTGGAAAACTCAAGAGCCAGACACTACATTTTGATAATGCAGCTGGAACTCCAAGCACCGGGGCACGAATCGATTTAAGAGCATCAAACAACTTTATAATTACGGTCCATCTCTTCCTTTTAAACACGAATTTATTCTGATTGAATTAAGATGGAAGCTGCATATTCTCTGAAAATTGAATTTTTACAAATATAAAAACTTTCAAGTGCCCAGTGCACACCCACTAAAATTCAGAAGCTAAATAGCATATTCTTTACGTTATATAAATTTGAAATGTGATTAACCGAAGCCCTGGCATTTTGTTTGGATCTTCTGTGTTAAAAAGTAAGTAGATTTTAGTAATTTAGCAACCATCGCCAGAAGTGTCATATTCGGAACATACTTCCATGTGTGTACTGAATGCATGAATATGATAATGCAGCCTAGATGTATATTCACTTATTCTATCTGTTTTTATGAAAAGGCTAAAAAAGGAGGGTTTTTTTCACTATTTTTAAATATACTTTCAAACATAGATTGAATTTTATGCTGGATTGTACAGTGCTAGGCTCTTTGCTGAAGGATCTCATCTCATGTGGTTGACCAATTAAAGGTGAGCCATTACCATAAAACAAAGACAACTATGACACTGCTTATTATCATGCCAGATCGGTAATTCACAGTTCAAATAGTTCTCTGAAGGAAATTCCTTAACAAGTTTAGAAGAAGACTTACTTTGAGGGCTACCTAAACTCTAGCAAATAATCATTTAAGGAAGGAATACACATGTAGCGAACTTTAACTGGGAGTTTGTTTATAACCAAATGAAGACATAAAATATGACTTTTAGTGTGACTTTTCCTTTTCTCTGCCTTTTGTCTTCTAAGGGAAATGGGTATTTCTTGTTAAAAACAAATTTGTTGGAAGGAAACATTAGAAAACTAATAGCAGCTAACACATTGAATTTCCTATATAAATGATTTTGTAATATACTTTACATCGCGATTAGTAAGTTGCTAACTATAGTTTAAAACTCCTATTTATTTACTAATATATTTATGGAATGCAAGATTGGTGTATCCAGGTGTAAAAGTAAAGGAGTGTTTAACTTAAAGGTGGAAAACTGCGTCTCTAATGTGTTGTATCCGTGTTTGTATTTTGAAGGATTGCATTACAGTAAACTTTAGTATCAAAGACTACTTAGATTTGATCCTACTGAGATTTTTAATTTAGATAATTAACACAGTTCAGACCAGAATTTTTTCCTTTGCTTGGGATAAACTTGCCCAAAATTCTGCTTCCAAACATCACAAATTCTGACTGATGAAGACTTTTTATCTTTAACAAGCTTTTTCCTTGTATTTATTTGAAGTTATCATGGGTATTTTACTGGAACAGGAAAAGTTGAAATGTTGTAGAGAGAAAAGGAATCTTCTCTATCTTTCTCCTAAAGAATATTCTCATGAAGCACCAAACTGTCATTTTTAGATTATAGGCAACATTTTCCTTTTTATACAATTCTGGAAGTTAACAACCAAACAAGTCAGGAAAAGGACGAGCAGCAGTAGTCTCTTTTGTGGCAACTTCCAGTTATTTGAGTGTTTAGATCGATTGGTGAAATTGCAATAGTGTCATTTATTTGGTATGTGTGGAAATAAAGTATGAAACAAGGCCAATAAATCCTGTCCCAAATAAATACATGATAAGTCTTCTATCATAGCTAAAAATAGATTATTCTATCAATTCTCATCTGACTTTATGTTATATACAAAAATGTGTATGTTTCATTCAATCCATTCTTTAACTTAGAATATGTCAACATTCAGTACCCAGATTAGCTTTTTTCATTTTATAAAATTAAAAATATTCCACTTCATCAAGGCTAAGTTTAAATTGTTTTCGAATGATCCAGTCCATACAAATCTAATTTCACTTGAAAAATGTTACTGTTCCTGCATATATTAAATAATGCCATCTCTCTCTACCTAGGATAGCCCTAAGCATCCAGACCTCTGCACATACTTTGAGAAACATTATCTTTAGAAGAGTAGTTAAATAAAATGATTCCTATGCCAGTCAATTGTTCCCAGTCTACTGTATGATTTTCTGCAAAATATATTTTATTTTACTTAGATATGATGAAGCAAGATGATCTTCAAGATAAACAAAATGATGCAATGATATTGTAAGTTGCTACCTTAACTCGGAAGCTCATAAATGAAGTATGGAACTAAAAATCCAAACTGATTCTCAAACTTTATGGAGCACTAGATTTTTTCCCTTCATTGACTGTAGGAATCACCTGGAACGTTTTTTTAAAAACACTGATGTCCATCATCTACACTAGAATAGCTAAATCAGAATCTCTTGATGTGTAGTCTGAGAGCTACAATGCTTAAAAAGTCCCCCTCGAAATTCTAATGTGCAGTCAGTCTGGAAAACTACCACCTCAGAGGAAGGAGGACGGGTTTGGCTCTCCACTCTGGACATCATTTGTATAGAAGTGTGGTTTAAAAGCCAACCATGGGAAAACTTGAATAATCAGTCAAACATTTTCGTTGAAGTTGTGTGTGATTTCTGTCCCATATTAGAGGATTTCCAAAAAATTTAATGATATGGAAATGTAAACCAAATTATCGTGCCTCAAAAAAGGCAAAAGGCAGAATTCAAAATTAACATATGCATGTATGTAGATCTATATATATATTTGTGAACACATGCATAATGGAATATATATATATATCTCTCTATGTACATATCTATGTATATATATGGATATGGAAATATACCTATATATATGGAATATAAAGATATAGATATATGATGAGATATGTAGGACACACATAAAATATTTTTGGCAATATATTAAAACATTATGTTTTTATTTCTTCATTATTTCTATAATTACATGTGAAAGGTTTATAACAACCTTTCAAAACTGGTCTGCATATTTGACATTCCTCTAATCTGGGACATTCATCCAGGTCTGGACCAATATTTAGGTCTGCGAAGTCCCACTGCAAAGTTAAAAATATAGATCTTGATTCATAGTACAATATAATATGTCCTATACCACACTTATATCCCTCAATATCTCTAAATATGTTCATTAGTTAAGGTATCATACCCTAGAGTAGCAAAGTCAGACTCATGAAAATTAAATTTTTCCCAAAATATTTTTTGTAGTGATGGGTAATGGATTAATTTTCTAAGGCTGCCAAAATACCAAAGACTGGGTGGCTTTAAAGAAACAGAAATCAGGGGCGCGGCCTGGTGGAGCAGCAGTTAAATTCACACTTCTGCTTCGGTAGCCTGGGTTTCACTGGTTCAGATCCCAGGTGGGGACCTACACACTACTTGTCAAGCCATGCTGCGGCAGGCGTCCCATATAAAATGGAAGAAGATGGGCACAGATGTTAGCTCAGGGCCAGTCTTCATCAGCTAAAAAGAAGAGGATTGGTGGCAGATGTTAGCTCAAGGCTAATCTTCCTCAAAATGAAAAAACCCAGAAATGAATTTTCTCACAGCTCTGGAGACTAGAAGTTCAAAGTCAAGGGGTCCACAGGTTTGGTTTCTCCTGAGACGTCTCCCCTTGGCTCACAGATGGCTGCCTTCTCACTGTGTCTCACATGCTTGCCCCTCTGTCTTTGTGTTGTCTATGTCCTAATCTCCTCTTCTTACAAGGACATGTGTCAAATTGGATTAGTCACCCCATGACCTCATTTTAACTTTTTAAACACCCTAATTCCAAATACAGTCACATTCTGAGGTATTAGGGGTTAGGGTTCAACAGATGAATTCTGAGGGGACATAATTCAGCCGTAACAGGCTGTAGGTAATCAGATAGATGACCAGACAGTTACACCAATGGACAAAACAATTTTAGGAAAAGCAAGGCCATCGATTTGTAAGATGGTACTTGCTTAATGTCTCTTAAAACAATTTCATAAGTAAAGTGAAGAAGTGGAAAAGCCCAAATCAGTTCAGAGAAGGATGAATAAACAGTTTGGCTGGGAGGAGACTGAGCGTAAGGAAACAATGGGATGTGTTGCCTTTGAAGGATGATTGGGATGAGACCATGGTGCTTAGGGAGATTTGTAGGAAGGTGGATTTCATTGTGTACAAAAAGTTCTATGAAAAGTCTTGTCAACGTCAGAAAGAGAACTACTAGAAATTTCAGAATAAGAGGTTGACATACACAATTTAGAGATTTTTTTTATATGAACCTGTGGTGGCACCATGTATCAGTGGAGATCAGTTGGACCATAAAACAATAAGGACCCAAAAAATGCATCACTTTCACTTAAAACCTTAGCATTATACAATTGTAGATTAGGAAAGAATTTTGAAATTTCTCCAGTTTATCTGAAACAGGAATCCCCTGTCTTCTGTCTATGAAAGTCAGAATGGCTCCACTGTTTTCACAAGTTTAAGTGTATACTTAATGTGAGGTCATCTACTATGATTTTTTGTTTGTTTTGTTTTTAGATACACATTATTTTTAAGAAAAAATTCATTACGGTGAGCTGAATGGACTTTCTTGATTTTCTGTATTGGTCCAATTGTACTCCTTCCATGACTTTTAGAGATATATTCCAATACCAAGGCAAGTAGTGATATAATTCATTTAAAAACCCAAATGAGGTATGTATGTGGGGGTGGGCTCAATTAATTTTTCTAGATGCTCCAAAATTTAGACCCTGTCATTTGTTTGTCATCAGGTGCATTTTGCCTCTGAGCTTCTTTCTAATCTTTTTTTTTTCTTTTTTCCATCCAATACTGATGCCACTTGACTTCTTTCCAATATCACCTATATGTTTCATTTGGTGTAGTCAGAGGCTTTGGGCACTGCTGTTTTCGCTATTTGCCTGGATATCTAGCTTCTTTGAATTAATACTGTTCAAACTAAATCATAAGTTTCCACTTATCCCCAAAATAACCTTCATGAACTCTGATCCCAGTTACTCCAAGCTCACTAATCAGAATCAAACAAGCCATCCATTCCTCCTGATTGCGAATTTCTTAGGTAACCTCAAGCTTCCTGGAAGCTCCCCAGCTGCCCTTCTCGATTTCTGGACAGGCTTCAACAGAGAGTGCTGGTCTTTAGAAATGCTTCCACCTGTCTTTTCCTGATCCTGACCACCATCAGGGGAACACAGTTGCAATTCTTTGGCACTCACCCAAGGTCTTATTATTCAGTATTCTCTCTAGGGCAGGATTATTTGTTTCATTTAAGAGCTTGTTAAAAATTCAGAATCTCAGGTGCCACCCAAGGCCTACTGAATCACAATCCTCATTTTTTTTTTTTTTTTTTTTTGAGGAAGATTAGCCCTGACTAAATGCTGCCAATCCTCCTCTTTTCACCAAGGAAGACTGGCCCTGAGCTAACATCCATGCCCTTCTTCCTCTACTTTATATGTGGGATGCCTACCACAGCATGGCATGCCAAGCGGTGCCATGTCTGCACCCTGGATCTGAACCGGTGAACCCTGGGCAGCCGAAGTGGAATGTGCGCACTTAACCGCTGGCCACTGGGCCAGCCCCCCACAATCCTCATTTTAACAAGACACTCAGGTGATTTATATGCACATTAAAATTTGGAAAGCTCTCATCTTTGGGGGCATACTGTGTTTGTCTGTAGCTCAGTATCTCCTTGAGACATCTCTCCCAACTTTTTTGGTTAACCCCTAGGGACCTACTTGGTTAGAGTACCTCTGTAACCACATCCCGAAGATATGACACCTGTACCAAATTCCTGGTTATCAAATATTTTAAAAAATTGTGATGTTTCCTTTAATTATTCTCTTTTTAGGTCAAACTTTTTTGATTCCTTCAACCATTTCTCTCATATAAGTGATTCCAGAAATCTTCAAACCTCAGCCATTTAGAACATCCTTTAGATGACTTCTCATCTGTCAATATCTACAGCAAATGCAAGGTTCTTTTTTGCCAACTGCACAGAAGAAAACACTGAGAAGTCAATGCAAATGGGAGACAAGCATGACCAATTACACATTACCAGCACTCTCATGTCTTATTACAGTTGAGAAATCAATTCAATTTTTACCTTTTCTCAGAGAAGTGTTGCCCAACAAGATACAGAATGATGAATGTTGACCACTTAAAACCACTAGGGTATAAAGTGTAACAAAAAATTATTAATACATCCATGTGATTAAGTAGGTCGCTATCAATGAATCACAGTGATGGGATTATTCTAGACTTTACCTGAAGGAGTGAAAAATGAGGTCGTTAGTGAAAATCAAATGCAAACATCGTCGGATTCTGGAACAGTTCTCTTTATATATTAAAAAAGACATTTCCAATTTGCAGAGACATACATAGTTCAATTTTCAGATATATCTCTTTGGCAAATAAAGTTTTTTTCATTAAAAAAATCCAGTTTTTGAAATCCTGAAATTGATTTTTAAGCATTTGAGCCATGCATGGCTACATTGCAAAACAAGTTAAAAATATCCTAGAATGAAATTTTAAAATGAGGCATTAATCTGAAAATTTACAATTAAGTATTTTCTGTATATGTGATTGATTAATTGTAACAGGCCAACAAAACTGAAATATTCTAAATTGCAAAGATGCCTCTTTTTTGTCAAATGTTGACATTTTTTAAATGGAAAGTCTTTGGATGTTGAAAATTGGATTTACACTTTTAAAAGATTTAAATATCTGTGTGTTCTTCACACACACATGCATCTTGAAAACCAATCAGATAAGTGAGTTGTTCCCTTCTAAGATTTGATTAGACTTCATCACAGCAAATTTCAGAGAAATGACAATTTTGAACACTTGTCTAGTGGGTAAAATGATGGAATTAGTTAGAACCTAAAAGGTAAGCTTGGAAAGTGATTAGTGGGCCTCACTCTGTAATTAATGGAGAGTGGCAATAGTTTACTGAGAAGGGAAACTGTATGACCTAAGTTTTGAAAAATTAACTTTGGAGGAAAAGATGAGAGGCTTTTAAATAATTCAGACCCAAGTCGACTTGTCAAGAGATAGCTGCAATTACCTGGAAGAAAAACTTTCTTCTTCTTTATATTTCCCTGGTTATAAATTTTTCTAGACTGTGATTGAATTCTCCAAAGACATGTTATTCCTATCCTGGTGCTTTTTTAGATATATTCCTTAACCAGCTCAATGCCCCTATTGTGATATGATCCGTATTGACTCATAACCTGGTACCAAAATCTTTACCGAAAGCTATGATTGATCAAGTCCTGTAATTTCTATTTAAATTTAACTCTTTTAAAAAATTAGGGTGTTCTGGTGTGATTCCCACTCATACACTCTCACTATGATGGGCACTGTGTTTGTCCAATTGCCTGATAATTGAATATTTGTATAAAATTATTCTAATGAATGAAATTCAGTTTAATTGTGAAAAGGAAAAAGGAAAGAAAATCAGCTCATTAATCCATACACTAAAAAAAATAAAGAAAGAAAAATGGAGTACTCTATGCCAGAAACAAAAGGAAATGTAACAGATCATAAGAATGAAGAGGTAAAAGACATAAGCATTGACTTTTTTTGAATTTAAAATGCAGTCTTTTTTTAGGGGTTTGGGGAGGAAATTGCCTCCTTATCGTTATAACTCTCATCATAGGATTTTCAATTCTATAGTCCTCAAGTATACCAGATGAGTTAGTGATAGACAGGGTTAGGGATGATGACTGCATAAGACATTATGCTACGGATGTTGCCCTGCATCTTTAAAATACAATTTTGAGGCAAGTACATTGCTGCTGCTTTGCTGGTTACTTAAACCAGTTGGATCAGAACAGATTTTTTTCTGTCACTTGAACATAAATCTGAATGATTTCCAGAGAGTTTTTGGTTCACAGAAACCGGGGGGGAAAGTGATCTATGCCTATTTAGTTAGGTTTAATTAGTGTCAAATATTAAAAAATAAAATGAAATACGATTTACATTTTTAAATATTTTATTAATCCTAATAGATTAGAAGGTCTGTGTTTATAAGTTTGGCCTTATGAGTTCAGGGGATTTGAGGGCTGATCGAGGTAAAAGGTCAGGCAGTGGTGGCAATAGCACATCCTGAGCCTTATTTTGGTGGTGCTTTGGGAGGTTGTATGTGAGGGGCAATCCCTGACAGCCTGTCGCCTTCCAGAGGCAACAGCTTGGGCCACCAACCAGAAGGGGAAGAAGGCAGGGGGAGATCACAGAGGCAGCTTCCGTCTCCTGATGACATTGCTTAGTAGCACCATGGACAGTCTCCCAGTCAGAGAGCTCTGAAGGGCAGCGGTGGCACGGTGTCTATCATGGTCCCAGGGTTTATCTCATCTCTGGCCTGCAGATGTTGAGTGTGGTTTGTGGGGTATGAAAAGCAGAAAGGCTTTGAATGTCTAAACATCTTCTTATATCAGCTGTAGTCAAAACAATTGGATGTGTAAAAATTTGAGTTTGAGCTTTTGGGCTAATGGTCCCAGCCTACCTTTGAAGAAGTAAACAATATAGGTCAATATACAGAGGCCATCTTTAACCCATTTATGTAACAGGCAAATAGAGCACTGGCAAAGATTTAACGTGGCTTCTTGCAAGTCTAAGAGAGTAGCTTAGTTTACTAAACTAAGTGGAGAATTTACCTAGCAGGGAAGCCTATCATTTGTTGACAGTAACATTTAGTTTGTGGCTTAAATTTTTTTAAACACATTCAAATACAATGCCCTTTTCTGAGCTTCATTCCAGTCTTCTAAGTAAACATTTTTTCTTTTTGTTTTTTTGGTGAGGAAGATTCACACTGAGCTTACACCTGTCACCAATCTTCCTCTATTGTATGTAGGATGCCACCACAGCATGGCTTGATGAGTGGTGTGTAGGTCCGCATCTGGATCCAAATCCATGAACACTGGGCCGCTGAAGCGGAGCACACGAACATAACCACAATCCAGTCGGCCCCACTTTTTTTCTTTTTTCTTTCCTTTTTATCTCACAGAGTTAAAAAGATCTCCCTATAGTAAATAGAAAATTCATAAACACATAAGAATGACTTAGTAAAATGATTTTCGAAAGACCATCTTACCATTATTTCGTAGTCTGTCAAATGAAGTAGGTAGATACTTGATCTCTAAGGACCCTGTCAAAGTTAAGGACTGTGATTAATATTTTAACATTTTCTTCACTGATATAAGAATCTTAATGTTACATTTACCTAATCAATGTGCTTAATAAGCCCTTTGGGTCATAGACAATAAAACATTAAATCTCAATTTAGTTCAAGCTGGTGTAATTAAAAGAAATAATGCAAATGTTCCTATAAAATGCCAAGTAAAAAGTGGATGTGCAATGTACATTAAGGTGTGAACATTGCTACTATTTGGAACAGGAGGTGAAGATAAGATCACTCATTTTATTGAGCACCTTCTGTTTGCCAAGCATTTTTCTACATTATTTTGTTACAAAAGCCATCTTCAATAGATAGTGCCTACCTAATTTCAGGGATGAGGAAAAAAAACCTCTAATTAATCAATAATCTACTCAAGGTGGTTCAGTTTATAAATAACACAGTCTGGATTGAAGTATCTCTTGATTAAAACCTTATAATTTGATACATTCTCAATTCTAGATGTTCAATTAATGAGATTTGTCACTTCATCTTATACTTTAAGTATCCTTAACATTAAATATTGAATGGTTTCCTCTAACTATAGTCTCTAATGCTTTCTAAATTCTATATTGACCCAAAACGCATATGTAACTTTATTCTGTCCACTTTTGAAATCACACAATTATAATAGAAGACATGAGATTCAAGGATTTATTTCATTAAAGCTTAAGTAAAGAGACTAATTTAGATGTTTTAAAAAACAAAGATCATTTTCATATATGCTTCCAGAAATTTCAAGTCCTTTAAAAAAGTACATGGTAATTAGCTTAATTAGAAAAATATTCTAGTGATGTTATCCCTGTCTATATTTTCTGACATCCTTTATTTATGAAACACAGGAAAAAGTACATGTACATGTGTATACATGCAGATGAACGTATACAGCTCTAGTCTCATGACTGTAGTATCACATATGACTATTATAAAAATGTCCCATACTTTAAGTAACTAAAACTATGTGACAGAAGTCAAAATAAGCCTTGTGTTACTTCTAATTTTGTGTTCTGTTGAGTCATATTTTAAGAAAGTTGGAAAGCTTTCCTTACCTTGACAAGGAAATAAAGCCTTACTCTACTGGAATTGTTTTCCTTTTTAAGCAACCTAAATAAAGGCCCACCAAATATTAAGGACAGCAATTAAAATGAAGCATTAGCAATAAATTCCCAGCATTAAAACCATCCACTATCCCTATTCAAATAATAATAATTAGAGTGATCCAGTAATTTATCACCCAAACCAAGACACTCTTGAGAGGTAAAGGGGAGAGGTTATAGTTATTTTGGTTTAGTTAACATGGACTCCTCCTAGAGAAACAGAGAAATATATTTACCTTAATTATTTCAGAATTTTATTTTTGTATAGCAAGTGTTTCTTGACATATACACACAAAGAGTAAACTTTATTACTTTGTAATATCATTTTCTACATAAGCCTCTATGGAAAAGATAGAAGCAAAGACTGCAGCCACTTTATATAAAGTGAGGTATTTGCAAAAGCGACTTGATTTAAACATAATGAACTATTTATATGGACTCTTAAGATCTCATATTTCAATAAAAACTGTCTGACTCCCTGGATAGTGTTTTTTTCTTACAATATGAGTCAAAAGGTGCTTCTCTGCTCTTTTGTTTAGACAGAAGCTGTTCATCAGAGACGCATGTGCGACACCCCACCAAAAGTAGAGAAACATGCTCTGAATTTCCCAGTACTGATGTTTTCTTAACTCCATTTCTTATTTTGACTTTTGTATTATTCCTTAATCACACATCTATCTTTCTTACTAGAATTTAGCTACCTTGGTGGTAGGAACTGTGTCTTACCTTTTATTCTGCACAGCATCTTCAAGTATTCTGTATATGACATGTTTTTAATGAACATTTTCTCCCTTGGCATAACTGCACTGCTTCAAGCCTTATTACTCAGGTTCTATTAACGTCACAAGTTATAATCAACATAGTCTGTCTAAAATAAAATTTAGTTTATAGCTTATCCTGATGTCTTAATTTACTTCGAATAATCTATATTTGCTGTACGTATCTAGTCATTTCAAAATCCTCACTTAGAAAAAGAGGGAATTGTAAGATAGGGTTAAGTTAATAACAGATATTCAAATGAAAGCCATACTTTAAATACAATTCCAGTTGTAAAAATTTTATATTGTGTCTTGCATCACAAGGGTCAGCAAATTTTTTCTGGAAAGGATCAGATAGTAAATATTTGTGCATTTGCAAGCCATGCATTTTCTGTTGTAACTACTCAACTCTGTGGTTGCACCATGAAAGCAATCATAGAAAATATGTAAATGATGAGGCCTATTCCAAAAAATCTTCATTTATAGGTACTGAAATTTATATTTCATACAATTTTTATGTATCATGAAGTAATATTCTTTTTTTTCATTTTTTTTTCAACCACTTTCACATGCAAAAACAATCTTAGCTTGCAGAACACATGAAAATAGGCAGCCAGCAGGATTTGACCTGAGGGCCATAGATATAACTCCTTTTGTGTCAGGGAATGTCATTCATTTTTAGTCACACCCACATTCACAACCAAAGATACCTATAAATCTCATTGGCTTATTTTCAATTATGAAGGACACATATTTTATTTTTATTTTATTTTCAGCCACTGCATGAAAGCTGAGATGGAATAAAACTGAGTTATGCTAAATAAGGGCATGGAATTACAAACATCTGACATCAACATGCAAACATATGTGCATATACATCAACGCAGTCTTGGTGGGCAAAAACTGGAATGTATATTATCTTTGACTGAATTCAATCCAAAATGTAAATGGATCTTCCAACACATGAAATTAGCTTTACAAAAGACTTTTTATTCTAACCCAATTGAGAATAAAGTTTTTAAAAAACCCTGCAAAAAGTAGTTATCATATTATAACAGGATGCACTGATATTATTTTTCTCTTTTGAAAGATGTTACTCATTTCAGTCTATTAAAGGAAAAAGGCACAGTAATTATTTTTTATGCACAGAAGGAACTGAGAATTATAATGTAAATTCTTAATATTGCCTAAAATTTTCTCTTTCTCCTGTTTATGTTTGACACTAGAAAAAGCCTCTAGTCAAATTTAATAAAAATCGCATGTAATAGTTAAAGCTGAGCAGAAAATTGAATATCTAGGTCTATCATTACTCGCACTAGTCTAGCACAGCTGGCATCTGACCGCTTTAAGAATAAGAATGAAGGAGGGCAGAATCTGCAGTTGATGCCTTTAAACATATTTAGTGATTACCTTCAAGAACATGTGAAAACTGACTCATTGGACAAATTTGCCCTTCTGTCTTGTGGGATCTTGATTATGAACGGTTTGTGATTTTAATCATGATTCCCTTGTACGAATTTTGATGTTCATTGACTTTGTCTTGTTCTTCCTGAGGTTAATTTTTGGGGCCCCCTCATTTGTCCTGAGCTAAACATTTAACTGATTTAGCTCTAATTTATCTCTGACCTTTTTTTTTTTTTTTTGACTTGGGGATGCTGTTTTCAACTCTATTCGTAAAAGCAAACCATTTGGACATGGTCCTCCTTCAACGAATATAAAGGCAATGAGGAGAACACTTTTACATGGCTGTTTACGTATCTTTCAATTGCCTAATAGCATATTCAACAGAAATCCTTGACCAACTTTCAAACCATTCAGAAATTTACCCCACTGACATTTCCCTATTTAAGAGGAATAAATCAAAGTTGAGAAATAAACACTCATGCTAGGTAAAGAGTTCAACACACTGAGGTATTGAACTAAATCAAAGTATTTTATGCAGCCCAAAACAAAAATACTAAAAATTTACATTAGTTGACTTGTAAAGTTTATAATGTTTTCATATGGAAATACTAAATGAGAAAAGTAAGATGAAAAAGATTATATATCATAACAATTCCATTTAGTTAAAAATTACAATCCTTGTATATGTATATTTGTGCATGTACAGAATATGCATCTTTATGTATACATACATACATGTGGATATAAAAATGTGATTTTCACACACACACACAAATTGGTGACTGATAGAGAATGATTATAGTTGAGGCTTATGGACGTTTTGGATGTCAAGTAGAAATAATAATTGTAAACACAGAGGAGGAAAAGAATCAAAGACATGAGAATGTAATATACAGAAAATATAAGATACAAATAACAGGGGTAGAAAAAGATAAATAATTACCTGAATATGCAAATAGTGACACTACGCTGGGTGGGATTGATGACAAAACAACACAGATGTTGAGAAACTCAAAAATTAAAAGAAAATCCTAAAGACTCCCACTCAGAAAAAACAAGCTGCTTAATAAATAAATTTGGTTTCTCTTCACCCACACTGGAACCCAAAGTTGGTAAATAATATTTAAAGCTGCCGAAAGAAAAGGTGCCCCACATAATCCACATGTAACAATAATGTCATTCATTTGCCAAAGTGAAAGAAGTTAATTTGTATATCCAAAGAAAATGTATCACTCACTCTACTATCTGAGGAAAATACTTGAGAAGGAAACATGCAAACTGATAAAAGAACCAGACAGAACCTCAAGAAAGGGGAATACACAGAGGAAATAAACCAGTGGTGAGCAATAAACTTCAGCATATAAATAACTGTCTAAATTAATAGAGTGTGATCTTTAATTCCAGAATAACTATTCTTGGAAAAGAAAATGCTTCCTACAAAAGAATAGTAATAATCATTGTTAACTAAAAATGCTGTTGTAACTAAGGAAAATTTAGGATACTTTGATAGGGTAGGGTTTGTAATAAGGAAGTGAAATTTTTCTAAAAGATCCTCATAATTTTAGTAGAGAGAGGCAGTGCGGAACAGAGTAAGCTAGTGTATATATATATATATATTTTTTCCTTTCGATAGTAGTGTAAATTTATGCAGAGAAAGATAGGAGAAAGTATCCATTAATGAAACAGAAAAGTACAATTTAATCTCTCAAATTAATAATATAGAAAAATCTACATATAGCAACTTGATCAGAACAAAAAGTAAGGGCAAAAAGAAAAAATTTAAATTTAAACTAAAAATAAATAAATAAAGACAGAAGAAAAAAATCGTTTGCATCAACTTTTTCTTCTAAATATGAATTGATCAAATGATCCCATAAAGGCAGATTTCCAAACTGGATTAAGAAATATAACTCAGTCATTAATAAAGAAAGATGGAAAACAAAGTGATGAGTGAAATATACCATAATATAAATGTCAGAAAGTAAAATTTAAGAATATACGCACTAAACAGAGTACATAAGACCATATTATAAGAAAATGCATAAAGCTATAAACAGAAGAAACATATAGAAACTATAGAAATACAAATATTTTCAAAATTTTTAATCTGAGAAAGAGAGAGATTTATTTTAAGGAATTGGCTTATGCAGTTGGGGAGGAGGTGTCAGAAATCTTGGAAATTTATAGAGCAGACCAGCAGGTTGGAGACCCAGGGAAGAGCCGATGTTGTAGTCTCAAGTTCAAAGAGACAGCATTCTTTCTTCCTTATAAGCCTTTTTCTTAAGGCCTTTGATTGTTGGATGAGGCCCACCTACATTATACAGGCATACTTCATTTTGTTGTGGTCCACTTTATTGCACTTTGCAGATATCGTGTTTTTTACAAAGTGAAGGTGTGTGCCAAGTCTGTGTGAAGCAAGTCTATTGGTGCCTTTTTTCCAACAGCATTTGCTCACTTAGTATCTATGTGTCATATTTTGGAAATTTTCACATATTTCAAAGTTTTTCATTATTATTATATTCGTTATGGTGATCTGTTGTCAGTGATCTTTGATGCGACCATTGTAGTTGTTTGGGGGAGCCACAAACCATGGCCATTTAAGATGGTGATGAATGATAAATCAATAAACGTTGCGTGTGTTCTGACTGATCCATCAACCAATTCCCTGTCTCACTCCCTCTCCTCTGGGCCCCCTATTCCCTAAGACACAGCAATATTGAAATTAGGCCAATTCATAACTTTACAATGGCCTCTAAGTGTTCAAGTGACACATGTCACTTGAACAGTCACCTGTCTCTCACCCTCAATCAAAAGCTAGAAATGATTAAGCTTAGTGAGGAAGGCATGTTGAAAGCCAAGACAGGCTGAAAGCTAGGCCTCTTGCACCAAACAGCCAAGTTGTGAATGCAAAGGAAATATTCTTCAGGGAAATTTAAAAAGTGCTACTTCAGTGAACACATAATTGATAAGAAAGCTAAACAGACTTACTGCCAATATAGAGAAAGTTCTAGTGGTCTGGATAGAAGATCAAACCAATCACAACATTCCCTTAAGCTAAAGCTTAATCCAGAGCAAGGCCCTAACTCTCTTCAATTTTATGAAGATTGAGAGGTGAAGGAGCTGCAGGAAAAAAAGTTTGAAGGTAGCAGAGGTTGGTCCATAAGGTTTAAGGAGAGAAGCCATCCGCATAACATAATGTGCAAGGTGAAGCAACAGTGCTGATGGAGAAGCTGTGGCAAGTTATCTAAAAGATCCAGCTAAGATCATTCATGCAAGTGACTAGACTAAACAGCAGATTTCCAATGTAGATGAAACAGCCGTATATTGGAAGAAGATGCCATCTAAGACTTTCACAGCTAGAGAGGAGAAGTCAACGGCTGGCTGCAAAGCTCAAAGGATGAGCTGACTCTTTTGTTAGGGCCTAGTGCAGCTGATGACTTTAAGTTGAAGTCAGTGCTCATTTACCATTCTGAAAATCCTAGGGCTCTTAAGAATAATGCTAAATCTACTCTGCCCGTGCTCTATAATTGGAAAAACAAAGCCTGGATGATAGTATGTCTGTTTGCAAAATGGTTTATTGAATATTTCAAACCCACTGTTGAGAACTACTGCTCAGGAAAAAAGATTACTTTCAAATATTACTGCTCATTGACAATGCACTTGGTCACCCAAGAACTCTGATTACAATAAGATTAATATTGTTTTCATGCCTGCTAGCACAACGTTCATTCTGCAGCCCATAGATCAAGGAGTAACTTTGACTTTCAAGTCTTATTTAAGAAATACATTTTGTAAGGCTATAACTGCCATAGATAGTGACTCCTCGGATAGTTTTGGGCAAAGTAAATTGAAAACCTTCTGGTAAAGATTGGCCATTCTAGACACCATTAAGAACATTCATGATTCACGGAAGCAGGTCAAAATGTCAACATTAACAGGTATTTGGAAGAAGTTGATTCTAACCCTCATGGATGACTTTGCGGGGTTCAAGGATTCAGTGGAGGAAGTAATTGAAGATGTGATTTTTTTAATTAAGATATTTGCATTTTTTAGACATAATACTATTGCACACTTAATAGACTACAGTATAGTGTAAATATAACTTTTATATGCATTGGAAAACCAATAAATTTGTGTGACTCACTTTATTGCCATATTTGCTTTTTTGTGATGGTCCAGAACCGAACCCATGATAGCTCTGAGGTGTGCCTGTAGAGGGAAATCTGTTTTACTAAAAGTCTACAGACTTAAAAGTTAATCACCTCAACATTTACAGCAACATCTAGACTGTATTTGACCAAAAACTGGGTACCATGACTTAGCCAAGTTCACACATAAAATTAACTATCGTAGTCAAATGTTTGATTGATGTTGATAAATGTATATGAGACATAAGATTTTCTTTATTTATACCTATATTATTTTGAGTGTGTTATGTTACTTAGCTCCTCTAAGATCTTATTATTTATTTATTTACTAGATTGTTCTAAGTTTGAAAGAATTATATAATAATTTTGCACCACACATCTATTTTTCCAATTTTTTTTTTTCTGAGGAAGATTTGCCCTGAACTAACATCTGTTGCTAATCTTCCTCCATTTTGCATGTGAGCTGCCACCACAGTGTGGGCACTGATAGACAGTGGTGTACGTCCACCCCTGGGAACTGAACCCTGGCCACTGAAGCAGAACACACTGAACTTAACCACTAGGCAACCAGGGCTGGACATAATTCTTCTTATAGTTTAAAGATATTTTTATTTGTATGCTTAATTTCCATATTTTAACGTATATGCTAAGAGAAAGTAGCATTAGTAGTATGTAGATTTACGTACATGTATATATGCATTCTGTATGCATACACACATACACATACATACACACACACCCCTTATTAGTCTATTTCTCTAGCAAACCCTGACTAATACATTGGCCACAAAGAAAATCTTGATAAAATTTTTAAATCAAAGATTTTATGATCGAAATCTCTTTAGTATTTTAGATAATTTAGAAAAAGTAAAGAGAAAATCTTAATAGCTTGGAAATTATGGAATAAAGAGGATGAAAACAAAAACCAAATATGAAATATTAAACTATCCAGGAAACAATGAAAATTACCACTTAATATAAAATGGCTATGCAGCAAAATCTGTACTCAGAAGAAAAAAATATAGATTGAAATATATTCCTTAGTAAAGAAAAACAAATAGTTGTATATGTTTAAAGTTTAGAAAACAAAAATATCAAATGAAACTAAGTTAAAAATTTATAAATATGAAAGCTAAAATAAATGAGATGAATAGAAATAAGTGTGCAAAGTATTCATAGATTTAAACTCTTGCTTTTGAAAAATACTAGTTAAAAACTGATTTGCATTTTGCCTCATAATAGTTTTACCTTCTCTGGAAAGTACTCTATCCTGCTGATCATTTGACTATTTTCTCCTTTTTCACTTTCTGTATTCCACTTATTGTTTTCTCTACTTTTAGGGTGTATAGAGAAATCTAGTGACCACTGTGAAGTTATCTACTCAGTTTATAATCATCTTTTTCCTCTAAGAGAGCTGTTGTTGTGAACAGGGACCATTCCATCCAAGTAATTACTACTTGTATTTACCTCAACCCAAGTGATTGATCAAAGAGTGACCACGTGACACATGGTTTCAACTCTATGGAATTTTCATAGTAATTCTTTCTACAGGAATTTGAAATTGAAGGTCAGAAAAGCAAATAAATTATTGTCATTATCAATGAACGAGTGTAAATTGGGGGCTTTGCTGTGGCCATACGCCCTCAGAAGCACTAATAACCCCAGAAGTAAAGGGGAAAAAGGCACAAGGGAAAAAGGGACAGAGAAAAATGAAAAATGCCATTCCAATCCTATTTGTTCAACTTTTACTTAGAAGCTATTGGATACTTTAATTCATTCATAAAAAGTTATCTTTTGCTTAAGCAAAATTGAAATAGATTTCTATCATTTGCAATCTAGAGAACCTGGGTTAAACCACAGTATCCAGTCAATATTCTGTAATACATATGCTATGCCAAGTCCAGAGTGAAGTACTCAGAGTGTGTATATAATCAGAGAAATGTCTGTGCCCTCAGTAAATGTGTGTCGTGTAGGAGTGGAGTATTGTAATAAGAACCAAAAATATTATAATGCAGGATATAATAGACATATTTTGGAAAATTAAAGAGAGGTAACTCATTCAGGTAAAGAGATTACAAAAGGCTCCTGAGCTGAGAGGACACTTGAACTGCGTGTTTGAGCATAAGTGGCATTTAACCAAGTTGCAAAATGTGGGAGAAAGTCATGCTAGACAGCAGAAAGCTGTATAAAGGCCCAGAGGAGTAAGAGAGAAGGTCATTTTCAAGCATCTATAAATAATCAAAAGTATAGGGAGGAATAATGGAAAAAGGAATGTAAATAAGACAGGCAACAAATTATACTCAACCTTTTCCTGAGTGTGACGGGAAGCTGCAGAAAGATTTAAAGCTGGGTGGGATCATAAATTTTAAACTTTAGAAGAACCCTCTGGAAGCACTTTGGAGGATATGGAGTGGCCAAGAAAGCAAGTGAAGAGATATGTGAAAGCTATTTGAAACCTGTGTTTGAAATAGAGTAAATAGCTGAGCTACACAGAGGGAAATGGTGATGGACTTGAGATAACCAGGAGTGGCCCTCCACAAGACTGGGGACACTTTCAGAGACATTTTTCACCTATTATACAGGGAAAAATGTGAAACTCACTCACGTTGTTTGTGTGAGGACAAATTAGGATGCGTCAAAGCAACTTGCAAAATTAAGAAACTATAAATATCTTTGGTATTAGTCTTAAGCTCAGATTTATTATTAGAAACTGAATGATCCTTCCAGTCACTCCACTTATAGCCTATTTCTTTCTATCTGGAACAGACCGTGGCAGATTTGTCTTAACTCTTTCTCCCTGAGCATCTCTCCTTTCTATTCTCTCTTCCTTCTTTTTTCACTTTCTCTTCGTATTTCCTCAACTCCTCTCTTTCTCTTTTTTCTCAGTAAACATGTTTTCAAAACATTGATACAGGCTAGGAATAGGGATTGCTATGGAGTCCAAATGGATTCATGTACTGTTTACTGAGCACGTACAATGGGCCAGGCATCGTGGGGATGAGGCAAACTTGGTTCTTCTCCTCACTAAGGTTATAGTCTACCAGGTAAGAAAATCAATTAAAGAAGTGTTGCTCTGTGTGTGTGAGTGTGTGAGTAAAGAAAGAGAGTGAGAGTGAGAGCTTGTGAGCAAGAGCAAGAGAGAGAGAGAGACTTTGAATTCCTATGGGATCAGAGAACAGGAACCTAATACACTGCTAGGAATTTCAGTCTTCATAGGAGAAATGATGTTTAGGAGGTGAGCCAGAATATGAAGGGCGGGTATTTAGGCACCACTGGGCATCAGGGGGATAAGAAGTTTTCCGAATAAGAGAAGGATCTGCTTGAATGTCCTGATGCAGAACATAGCATGACAACTTCCAAGAATAAAGAAGTCCGGTTGGCCTGGAAAACAGGCGGTGCAGAGAGAAATAATGAGAGAGTGACTGCCGTCAAGGATGTCAAAATCAGTACATGTTCAGTTACCATATGAAGAATATGGCCTTAAGAATCACATAATCACACCAAGACACACTTTGAAGCAAAACTCCATCCAAGAAAGAACATCGGAATTAGAATGATATTTCTAATTATTACCACATCTGTGAATATAGGGAGTATGAAACGGACTTGAAGAGGAAGGAGAAAAATGGCACTTTTATAGAATTAAGTAAATAGTATTTCTGGAAAAGAATACCATTCTCTGATTAGATTTTAAAAAGATAATGTGCTGGAGCTGGCCCGGTGGCGCAGTGGTTAGGTTGGTACATTCCACTTCAGCAGCCTGGGGTTCACCGGTTGGGATCATGGGTATGGACCTATGCACCTATGCACTTGTCAAGCCATGCTGTGGCAGGTGTCCCACATACAAAGTAGAGGAAGATGGGCATGGATGTTTGCTCAGGGCCAGTCTTCCTCAGCAAAAAAGAGGAGGAGTGGAGGCAGATGTTAGCTCAGAGCTAATCTTCCTCAAAATAAATTAATAAAAAGATAATGTGCTGACTGAAAAACTGATTAAATGAATTGAAATTGCTTGCATAGGAACATACTTGAAAAACAGACGTATAACTGTAGTGTAGTTTAATGCCATAAAACACTCCAAGATAGTGTTATTTTCTCATATACAGAGGGTCCCCCACTCAGCAATAAAGGCAGAAAGAACAATTGATAGGCAGAAGCTGTATGAAGGACTACACTGTAGGAACACATCATCTCCACATGGTGTGACCTCTATTATCAGCAGACCTGTCACTCACACCCACTCGGGAAGCTCCTGGAGCATTCAGAGAAGTTGACTATTATAGGGCCAAGTGAAAGAGTCGCGTTACCTGTACGTAAATTGCCTATCAGCCTACAACAGTAGACTCGTCTCAAGAATTGATGCAAGGGTCAAAAGAAAGGTAATAAAAAACCCACTGACCAACAATGCTATAAGACATAGTATCTATTTTAAGTTATAGCTCTTTGATGTTTTTCAAGGACTCAAAAATGTATTAGAAAATCCACAAACCCCTTTGTTCAGAAATAAAGGCAATTGGAATCACTAAAATCAGCTTTAGTCTGGAAGAAAAAGCCTAATCTATTGACTAGCCGAAATTTAAGATTATGCGGACCCATCTATTTGTTTATTTGTTTATTCATTCATTTATTTATCCACCCATTCATTCATTCATTCATTCATTTATATCTGTGTTTATAAGACAGCAATTTTGTTTCATTCAAACTACTATTTGGTGTCAATGAGTGTTAGGAAAGAAAAAATAGTACTATGTTACTATCAGTGGGAAAAAACATGTAAAAAGGTGTTAAGATGCATGGATTTCCTTCCGAATCAGGAGATTCACATCTTATTTTTCTATTTAAACAATCCAATCAGAGTTCAATATGTTTTCAGTCTTTATTCATTAGTTCCTTCATTTTATATAAACTTAACTGACAATTGTACTCTTAACATATGAATAAACTAATTAAATGTATGCATCCACAATAAGATATCTGTACATTTTACAGTTTTGTGTTGTTAATGCAATTATATTTCTATGATCTTTGGGTTGTTGCTATTGTCATTTCATCCTTCCTTTCCTCCCTCTATCATCTCTCCTCTCCTCCTAAAGCTTCTGCACCCAATTATTCCAATGTGCGTTGCAGGGGTTGGGAGTCTCCCCACACCACTGAGAAATTCTTCAACACCAGCTGGGTGTCCTACAAGTCAACTCAATTCTGATACTATCTACCCAGAGATAGCCTAAGATTCCACAGGTTAAGGGCTCAGTTCCACAAGAATGCCTCCACTTCAGATGCTAGTTGCAAGTCCAGGTTGGTACCTGTGCTTCTGACCAAATGGCTATAAATCACACTCTCCCCTCAGGTTCAACAAATTTGCTAGAGGCCCCTACAGCACTCAGGAAACCAGTTTACTCACTAGATTACCACGGTTTTTTTTTGTTTTTGTTTTTAAAGATTTTATTTTCCCTTTTTTCTCCCGAAGCCCCCCAGTATATAGTTGTGTATTTTTAGTTGTGGGTCCTTGTAGCTGCGGCATGCAGGACACTGCCCTAGCATGGCCCAACGAGCTGCACCATGTGCTCACCCAGGATCTGAAGGGGCGAAACCCTGGGCCGCTGCATCGGAGCACTAGAACCCAACCACTCAACCACGGGGCCGGCCCAATTACCAGTTTTTACAAAGGATGTTAAAGGATAGGAATCAACAGCCAGATGAAGAGATATATAGGGTGAGTTCCCAATCTAAGGAGCTTCCATGCCTGTGGAGTTTGGGCCTGGCATGATGGCATGTGGAAGCACTCTGGTTCTCCAACCTGGAAGCTCTTTGAATCCTGTCCTTTCGGGGTGATATTGAGGCTTAATTACATAGGCATGATTGATTAAATCTTTGGTCATTGGTGATCTATTCAACCCTCAAACCCTCTCTTCTCCCAGGAGGTCAAGGGGTTGGGATGGAATGTTCCAACCCTTCAATCACACAGCTGTTTTCCCTGGCAACCAGTCCCCATCCTTGAGTGTGTTCTAAAAGTCATCTCATTAACATAAACTAGGATGTGTTTGAAAGGGGTTTGTTATGAATATTAAGACACATTTCCTGCTCTTACCACTAAGGAAATTCCAAGAGTTTTAGGAGTTCTGTGCCAGAAATGGGGACAGAGATCAAACATTTATTTCTTAATATAAATCACAATATCACACCTTTCTTCCTTCTGTTCCTTCCTTTCTCCTATTTTCCCTTCCTTCAATAATGCTGTGTAAAACAATATGGGAGTTTACATTTTCCAAGCATGGCCACAATAATATCGCTCATCTCTTCTTAAAATGTAATCTTGACACTCTTTCATGCTGCAGGGGGATGCTATGTTTTCTTCCCTATGTCTGAGTAGACTACTGACCATGAGAAAAGTGACAAAGAGAAAAGATGTCTCTATCTTACTTTCGGGAACACTCCCCTTTGGAGCACTGAGTCTGAGTACCTTGCAGCAAGCATTCTGTGAAAAACAGGTGCTCCCAAGGAGATCAAGGAAAGGCCACATGGAAAAGCCCTGATGTTACATGAAATGGCAAAATACCCAGATAGCCCCCATCTTCCCCTAGCTCCCACAGGTCCAGCTGTAGCAGCCATCTGACTGCAACCTTGTGAGAGATCCTGAGCCAGAACTGCCCAGACAAGTCTTTATTGATTTCCTGACCACGGAAACTAGGAGAGTTAATGAAATTACTGTTGCTTTAAGATACTAAATTTAGGGTGATTCATTAGACAGTGATAGAGAAGCAAAGGAAAGACAAAGTTTATGTCAGCGTGCATAGATACTAATGTCACAAAAGTGAGTGGACTCTGCTCTCAATGTTTTCAAAGTCTAGTTGAAAGAAAACAAATATATGAAAAATGACAATACAATGCAAATAATACAACAGAGTTAAAAACACATTACGTTTTGCAAAGCTGAAAGGACTACAGGGAGAAGCAATGGGCCCTGAGCATCCCTGTACATTCTTATTGGGTATGCCAGGAATATGTTTTCCAGGGTTGTGTGGCGCCAACAATGATGCAAATGCTGTTTACTCTACCATGAGTAATAACATTCTCTGTCTCTGAACCAATAGTGTTATGCCTTCTGGCAGCACCCATGAAACAGTGACAGTCTGGCTCACTAGTTTGTAAGCAGGTTAAGGAAAAGTTCAGCAGTGGTCCCAGCTTCTCAGGTCTATGTGGGACAGCACACTCCATTTTCATAGTTGTATAGGCTGCTTATTTGACTAATGAGAAAATTAAAACTAGCTGCTTTAATACATAATTTTCTGAATGATATTTTTTATAATAGTGGAAGATCATGATTGGAGTTAGTGACAGTCTAGGACAACACTCAGATTGCTAGATAAAAGTTTGATTTTATCTTGATTGATCAAGAGTTTCAAAGAAATAGGTGAGAAATTATTTTTTTCTTATTGTTGATATTTTCCAACTTGGCTTGTCTGCAGGAGAATTCCCTCTGTTGGTGTTAGAATTCACAGAGGACCTTCTCTTTGTTTTTTATGTCCTTAACTTCTACCTCTCTTCCATTTGAAAAGTATATTCCCCAGTTTGCTTCAATGGACTGGCAAGTCTCAGTCAGTAACTGACAATCACCACCTACTTTTAGAAGAATGTGATTGTCTCTTGTGTGTGATAATATGATTCATCAATTTAAATGTGGACTGGGGCAAAACACTTAAAGACAATTTTATCAAGTAAATAATTGTATCTCAGTAATGATACAAAGATAGTTTCTTGTTTTATAGCATCTTTTTTCTAAAATGGTTTAAGTTCCCCCCAATTAAGGTACTAGATATAAATGCAATCATTGTTATCAATGATGAGTCTTAGCATTATTAATCTATGTAATGTGACACCATTTTTCTTCTTCGAATTATATGCTTAGATTTCCAAATATTTAGTTAACAAATTTGACATATGTTTTTTAAACAAATATTGGCACATAATCACATGCAAGATGTTAATGTTTTCTAAAACTTGGGAAGCATTGAGTAATTTTATAGTGCCATACTGCATTTTACAAATTAGACATAAGTGATACTGATTGGTTTCTCAATATCATACAGCAAGTTAAAGGAAGAGCTACATTTAAAACACAGGTTTCCAGAATACAAATTAATATAATTTTAAGTGATTTTTTTTTCAGTAGAAATAGATGTTATTTCTCTTGCATTTTTTTTCACATTGGAGTCGTATAATTATTTCTGATTATTTCACTTCCTGCAAAAGAACAATGGCCTTTGTATGGTGAGGAAAGTTACAAGAAGGAAGAGAGAATAATGTTTATCTCTTATAGAAGATTGAACTGAAGTATACAGGAAACATGATTTACTCAAAATATTACACTAGCTATTTTTGTGTAACCTTTTACATCAAAGCGTAAAGAAGAAAAACACACAGGTCTTAATTTACAAATCAGTGGATTTTTACCTTGCAAACACACCCAATAAGCATCACCCAAATCAATATATCAGACATCACCAAATACCCAGAAACTACCCATGTGCCCTCTCCCTCTCATTGTGCTCCCCAAAATATATTCACTTCTTACTTCTATCACCAGAGGTTAGTTTTGCTTTTTATATATTTTTAAATATCTAAATGATGTCATAAGGAGTGTACTCTTTTGTGTTTCAATTCTTTCTCTTCAGATGCATTATATTTGGGAGACACAACCAATGAGTTTTGTAGCAGTACTTTGTAAATGTTTATTGCGCCACTCTGAATAGATCACATTTTCAATCTGTTCTAACCTTGAGGGACATTTAATCCATTCTAACATTGATGGTAATCATTTGAATTCGGAGTGTTTTGAATAGTGCTCTGGACATTCTTGGAGTGGGATTTGTACAGGACAGGGTATACATAAGCTCAGTATCAATCAATACTGACAAACAGTTTTCCAAAGTAGTATTACCAATTTCCAATTTACACTCAACAGCAGCAGTACATGAGAGGGCCACCACCTCCATATCCTTGCCAACACTTGCTATTGTTTTTCTGTTCTTTTATGTTTTGTTTCTCTTTCTTTTCTTTCTTTCTTTCTTTCTTTCTCTTTCTTTCTCATTCTGTCTTTTTCTCTGTCTCATTTTAGCTGGTCTAATGAGCTACTGTAGTATTTCATTGTGGTTTTTTCATTTTTCTCCAATTTTAGCTATTGTTGATATTAATTTTAATATTATGTGTATTTAAAACTTCAAAAACATGATTGGTAATATTATAAATAGTTAATATTCATTTGGGTTTAACAATTTATTTACCTTTGTAGAATTATCCATTCTTTCCTTTTGTGGTGTATCCATCAGAGATCACTTTATGCCTGAAAAAGGAAATTCTTTAATGTAGGGCTACTGGTGAGAAATTTTCTTATTTTTGCTTGTTTGAAAACATCTTTATTATAACTTCATCTTTTTTGAAGAAGAAGAAGAATATCAACCCTGAGCTAACATCCACTGCCAATCCTCCTCTTTTTGCTGAAGAAGATTGGCCCTGAGCTAACGTCTGTGCCCATCTTCCTCTACTTTATATGTGGGACGCCTGCCACAGCATAGCTTAATGAGTGATGCACAGGTTCACACCTGGGGTCCGAACAATCAAACCCCAGGCCACCGAAGTGGAACAAACGAAATTAACCACTACTCCACAGATCTGGCCCTGAATTATAACTTCATTTTTGAAAGATGCTTCTATCAGTTATAGATTTCTATGTTGGCAGTCATTTTCTTTCAGAATTTTAAGCACATCACTACATTTATCTTTGTTCTTCTGTCATTTCTATTCTAAAGTCAGCTATCAGTCTAACTCTTGCTTCTTTGAAAGTCTTGTGTCCTTTTTATTTCCTTTGGGCTGCTCTGAATGATTCTCTTTATTTTTAATTTTCAATTGTCTTATTATCATGTGCTTAGATATAGTTTTATTTGTGCATTTTGTAATTTGTTGGGTTTCATGAATGTGGGGCTTAATACATTTCATTAATTTTTATAATCTTTTTCAAATCATTTATCTTCTCTCTCCTTCTGAGACCCCACTTTTTTATTTTGAACTTTTGTTCATTTCTGCTGACTCAGATTCTTTTTTTGTGCTTTATTACAATTCCTTTTTCTGTTTTATTCTGTATTTTCTACAGCCCTATCTTTGACTTTATTAATTCTCTATTCTGCTAGTTTAATCTGCTGTCAACCCCGTGTATTGAGTCCTTAATTTGAACCATTTTATTTCAACAATTTCTATAATTCTATATGACAATTCTTTGCAAATCTCAATTTTCTTATACAGTTCTCAACTTTGACATTAGTTTTCTTGAACATACCAATTAATATGTACTGTATGTTAATAACTTTGTAGGTCTATGTCAGATACTAATAACTGCATCACCTGGGTGCCTGTTTTTATTATCCACTTTTTATTGTTTCCTTCTGTCTTGACTCACGTCTTTCATCATGTTTTATAATTATTATTGAATGCTGGACACTTTAATGATAAATTGTAGAGACTCTGAATGATGTTATCTTTCTCCACAAGAAATTTCTGTTTTTTCTTTCCTGTAGTTGGAGTGGAGGCAGATCATATTGATCCAAACAGAGATTGAGACGATGCAAAGCTAAATTTAAAGCTTTATAAATATTAGTCTATCTGCAGTAATGAATTTTCCTAGGACACAGTTTCTCATAGGTCTCAATTAAATACCTGAGTTGTTTCCGGGACACATTCTCCATGGTAGGCCTTATACTCCTTTTTGCATATTTATTTTCCACAGCTCATTCGCTTTTTTTTAAAGACATCTTACTTAATATATATTGTTTATTTATTAATATTAAACTCTCTGGCCTACAGAACTATAACTCATGCCGAACAAAGCTTATCCAACACACATATTTTCTCCATAAGGCTCATCATAGCTGTCTTTGCACTTAGGAATACTAGATAGAACCTCAGCACTATGCTTGGAGATCATTTTAAATAGCAAAGCCACTAACGAAAATGAGAAAACTGTGTCACTAAATAGACCACAAACAGAAGACTTGTTTACAGTATGAGAGTTGAAACAATAAGGCGGGGCTTTGTCTTATTTGTTCTCAGCTGAGAACATGCCTGTCAGGCAATTCAAATGTTTTGCCTCTCTGCACCTGTCCCCAAATGTCTGTAAAAGTGCCACTTTGGCACTGCACAATATGGTGGTATTGATTTGAGGATTACAAATAAATTTTAGTTAGAGGCAAATTTACAAATACAGAATCCAAGAATAATGAGGATAGACTGTATGTAAATTTCTGTTACATATTTAAATATAAAATGACACAATGCAAAGAGAGAGAGAAGAACGATTAATCTTAATATCTTTTGACTTGTACGGAAGGCATGACCAACACAATTTTAAATCTTTAATTAATTGAAATTCAAAATTTCCATTTTCTAGAATGCCTAAGAGGAAGAAATCTCAGATGGGAGCATATTTAATATTCGATAGTTCTTAAAAATAACTTGCCAAAAGAAGTAACAGTGGCCTCCAGCCAAAGACTACCAGAAACACACCTGCAACTGAAAAAGTTGGGCTTATGGACTTGTTGCAATGAGGGAGAACACACGCTAATGAGACTCAGGGAATGTCTCAGTAAGAAGGGGTTTCAAAGGAATTTCTGTGATTTGGTCTTATGTTAGGTGATTTGGGGTGAGAGTTCAAAAAAATAATGCTTTGCTTTGGATTGGATGCAGTTAGGAAGCAGAGGTAATTCTATGGACTCTATCCTAGTAAATCTTATTT
This sequence comes from Equus caballus, assembly GCF_041296265.1. Lineage (NCBI taxonomy): Eukaryota > Metazoa > Chordata > Mammalia > Perissodactyla > Equidae > Equus > Equus caballus. Next base: position 102,202,858 of record NC_091685.1, on the reverse strand, counting down.
AAAACACAGGAAGAATGTAGTGAGGCTAAAGCTGTAATGAGTACGGAGGCAGCAGTCACTCGTCCAGGAGAGAGAGATGTTTGGTTATGTTTGTGGTTTGGACAATGCTCTTTTCCTTATCCAAGTTCAATCATAATTATAGAGGCTCTTACTTTTGTCTTGATCCATCATTCCAACCAATGACCTTGCCTGATCCTGATATTTTGCAAATTTCACATAATCAATAGGTTAGTACCAAGACCTAGCTGTGAGACTAGCCATCTCCCAGCAATACCAATGTTAATTGACAATTCTAGGGCAGTTGCTAATGGTAAGGGGCTGCTTTTATTTTTCTCAAGGGTACAAAGTATTAAAAGCATTCAAAATAACCCATACTGCACCATCTATGCTATAATAAAATATACGTTATTGAAGATCACACAGGCCATCTGATCACGTATTCCTCTTTGGTGCATATAGGAGATGTTAGCATAAAGATTAAAGGACGTGTATTAGCCCTAAAGTATTAAAGTATATTGCTCAGCTTAGAAACAGGGGTTTTGAAAGAAATATTACGCAATCATAAAATATCCACAGAGTCAGCTTGCATGTTTTTCCTGCACAAATGGAGAATACTAAATAAAAAAATAAAACCTTGATGGAAAAACCCAGAGTTTTATATTTAAACCTGGATAGTGCCTCTAGTTTTGTGTGGTTGCTTGCCTCCTTGTGTTTCTTTATATTTTTCCTTCCAAAATCAACAATATCCTCTTCTTAAAAGTGTAGTGTGAATTCTACCTTTTGTAGAGGTTTACTTTCAAACTTATTGGGTGTGCATTTTGCTATAAATTGTTGGCCTGGTTTAAGAAGTTACTATACATGGATACTATAGTCTGTGGTTAAAGTTAAACAATTTAAAAGGCTATTATTATATGAAGCAAAAAAATAAAATCACAGAATGATGTTAATATATAAGCAGTCAAAATATTTTTATTAGAATTCAAATATAGATGCCTATTTTTAAATTAATGAATATGTAGCTAACATTATTGTTAAATTCTTCTAGTCATATCCAAAATGTGTCTTAAAAATGTGCACTAATAAAATAGGCAAATCTTGGATACTAGTCCTCCCAAAATCAGAAAATCTTAAAGTTTAAAATTAACAGTTGGGGCCGGCCCCATGGCCAAGTGGTTAAGTTCCCAAGCTCCTCGTCAGGGGCCCAGGGTTCGGATCCTGGGCGGGGGCATGGCACCACTCATTAGGCCATGTTGAGGTGGCATCCCACATGTCACAACTAGAAGGACCCACAACTAAAATATACAACTATGTACTGGGGGGATTTGGGCAGAAAAAAACAGGAAAAAGAAAGATTGGCAACAGTTGTTAGCTCAGGTGCCATCTTTAAAAATAAAATAAAATTAAATTAAATTAAATTAACAGCTAAATCGATAAAGTCATTCACCTGATACTCTAAAAAACTGTTTAATTACAAAGTTAATTTACATGCTTGCACACACACAGAGCTATTACTGCTTTCAAGTGCACATTGGGTTAATCATACATGCTCTGGAGCTGCGCTGGCCCATTATCTCAGGAAACGGTAGGTAACTCTCAAGTCACTCTGATTTAGGGGCATTTCAGTAGATGTCTGAATACTGAGCCCTGAATACTAAAAATACCTGATATATGTAGGCCTTATATTCTACTACAAGTAAATTGATAAAATTATGATTTTATTTTTCTATACACACGCACAGCAGAGAGAGAGAAAGAGAGAGAGAGAGAATGAATACTATGACAGTCCCGAACTTCAGGCCCACATTTCGCCCTCAGCCTCAAACAACACATTTTCTCATGGGCAAGTTAGGTAATTTAGAGCAAATACTAAGATTTTCCTTCCATAAACAAGTTGGTGTATTTTGGGGTTGACTTCAGGTGTCCCCTCTAGGCCTCATGTGCGAATTCAATTTGATCAACTTAGCAAGGTTCTGCGAAGACTGGAGTCGAGTTCTCAGCCTCAACTGGTAGAGCTGACATTGTCCCCGTCACAGTCCTTTTGAATATGCCTTGATTGTTTACCACCAAATTAAGGATTCGTATCTCTATCTGACACTAAGAATTGCAGTCCTCCTCAAGGTTTGGTGCTATTTTCTAGGCGAATTAAACAGGTCTCGAGGCATACTTTGTTGTCAGATCAATTTAGATGGTTCTACTGAATTTCTGATCATACCAGTGATACCTCTATTTAGTTTTGAAGCATAAAAAATTTGCCACCCTAAAATGTGTTTCTTTAACATGAGGATTATTTCAGGCTGATTATTATTCTTATTTTTTTGTGTGAGGAAGATTGGCCCTGAGCTAACACCTGTTGTCAATCTTCCTCTTTTTGCTTGAGGAAGATCGTTGCTGAGCTAAAATCTGTGCCAATCTTCCTCTATTTTACGTGGGATGCCACTACCATGATGCCACTGGGCCAGTCCTAGGCTGGTTATTTTTAAGAAACAAAAGACTCAGAGGGGCTGGCCCAGTGGCGTAATGGTTAAGTTTGAAAACTTTGCTTTGGCAGCCAAGGGTTCACAGGTTTAGATCCCGGGCATGGACCTAGCACTGCTCATTAAGCCATGCTGTGGCCGCATCCCATACACAAAATAGAGGAAAATTGGCAACCAATGTTAGCTCAGCACCACTCTTCCTCACCAAAGAAAAACCTCAGAAAGTTTTCTTGTTACCCTCCCCTTAACTCCCTAAAAGAATTCTGATTTAAAAAACTGTTAGAAGAAGAGAGGTTTCACCATAGCATAAAATGAACTAGGTGATAGACAGGGAGGAACCTAGCAAAGTCTGTTTGTTAGACTCCCCTCTGTGCCCCATTGCTTCTGTGTGGTCAGCAAACATTTGTTTACCAAACAGTTTGCTCCTTTTCACCTATTTGTGAATTGCCTTCCCTCCCTTTGAAGTCCCTGACTCTTCCCACCCCAACAACTTCTTTTGTCTTTAGCTGAGGATAGTATTTAAGGTGAGGTCTTTGTCTGTTTTGGCCAGTCACTTGCTTTTCCTGGGTTTCTGCCATGTATATATGTTATTAAACTTTTTGCTTGTTTTTCTCCTGTTAGTCTGTCCTTTCTTACAGGGGGTGTCTCAGCAAGAACTCCAGAAGGGTAGAAGTAAAATTATTTTCCTTTCCAACTATTTCATATGAAAATTCCAATTTGCAATACTTTTATCCCTTAAAATCTTTTAGGATTTTTCTTGTTTGGGACTAGGTCATTGATAATTCAGAGATCTCAGGGCAATTACTAGTTGTACTTTTTATTAAGGTCGTCAAACTAAATTTTTTAAAAAATAGCATATGCATAATGACATACAAGAGATGCTTTTCTCAATTTTTAATGTAAATGCTACATTGAAGTAAAAAGAATTACTGTGCCTATTTGAACCATTACATATATTTCATTGATAAATGATCTCAACAATATAAAGGTTAGTGGAAACTTAAGTATAAGACTCAAATTATAACTGTTTTTTTAATATATTAAAATATTAGAGCTATTTAATTTTCCTTTATTGTAATCATCTGATTTTAATGCTAACTACTTAGGTACTAGTGTAAGCTTAAATTTCATTCTTAGTAGTTGAAGCCTATAGTTTAGTGTTATTTTTCCACTAAAAGCTATTTTAAATAAATTAATCTGATTTTCAAAACATTAAGAAAATTGATCCTAACATAAAAGTCCATTTCAAACATTTATGTCTTATATAAGAGCTTGAATAATAAAATAGAATATTTCAAAGCTAGTGTAATATACATAATATAGAATTCTAGATTTGTTCAAGTCTAATAAAGTTTATTCACCTGAAAAAACTAAAGTGATTTTAGTATTAAATTTTCTTTATAAAATGAAATTGTGCCATATCATAATGTTTAGACAACTAAAACAGAGGACTGTTGACTAAATTTTAAATGGGCTGTAGAATAGGAACCAGACTTATATGTAAAAATCTGTCCAACCAAAATAGCAATTGTATATTCCTTTGGGAAAACAAACTGAAAAAGTGCTTCTTCCTCCTGCTCTGTGAATTCCCTGTCTGGAACTGGATTGTGAGGGAGTTGAATAAAATTTGTGGAAGACCCGGTATGTCAGAGTGGGATTAAATTCACGGGCAGAACCTAGAATCCCAGGTGTGGGGAACAGAAGATCAATAGAAAAGGGAGCTGTGGCTTAAATTTAGTACACTTACTAGTTATTTTTGCAAAGAATGTTATCGAGAAAGAAATAGGAGCTAGAGAATTAATACAGTTAGTGAATGATAAAACATTTGCAAAGACAGAAATGGGCCTGCAGAACCTCAATAGATTAGGTTAATCATTGGCGAGACACCGGGCACTGTGAATTAGTAGAAATACATTTCCTTGAAGTGGGAAATAAACCAACGTCAGAAAGAAACTATGTTCTGTTGCCTTTTATCACTTTTTTGCTTATGATTTTCAGCCTATTTATCAATTTAAAGTGGTAATTGGTCAAGACTTCCGGTATTTTCTGCCTTTCTTCTATCATCTGCTTCTTAGATGCAGCCCTGTCCTCTGGTCTCTGTTTTCAGAATCGCTGTTGGTACTTTGCTAAAATAATCTCCATTATCCAGGTTTCACTTATCGCTTCCAGTCAAATCCTTATCAAATCTGTATCTCAAAACATGATCTTTAGTTCCTATTTCCAAATGGCTGATGAGTATCTCCCATGGGGTATCTTAAAGGCAGCTCAGACTTAACATTACCTCCACTAAATTTTCTAAGTTTTAAAAAATGTTTAGATGTTCTAAAAAATAAAAGTACGAGAAAGAAAAGTACGATATCCATTTTCCCACCATCTCAATTAATCTCCACTCATATTGTGATATTATTTTCTACTAGCTTTTCTACTTTTAAGCAAAATTATCATTTTTGTAAAAATGGTATATTCTTCTTATAAAAATATCAAACAAAATGAAAAAAAAGCATGAGGATGAAAATGAAATATCAGAGCAAATCCCATGACCTCAATTAGGAACATAGTGAGTATCATTGCAGAGAACTTTTATTGATTCAAAATTTACCACCAGTTCTTTAACACGGCCACTCCTTTACCAAGTTCAGTATTTAAATTCACCTTTTATTTGTAGTGGTCAAGTAGGTAATCTCCCACTTTACCCCAAAGAAGAACTCAAGGTGCTGTATTTATTGTTTGTTCATTTTTCAGATATGAATTTTGAGATACGAATTTTGAGATATTTGAGATATGAGATTTGTCAGTTGATTCTATTCCTGAATGGCCTGTGTGACTGTGATAAATTTCATAAGGCATTCTCGCTGTCAGATTTTGTAGACATTCCTACATTGTCTTTTGACATATTCTATTTGTTTGCTTTTTTAAAAAACAGAGAACTGAGACCAGTTTGATCATTTTCACCTCTGTAATAATTTGCTTTTCCTACCTTTGTTACCAAATTATTTTTTTCTTTCTTCCATCTTTAAAAAGTAATTGCTGTTATTGGAATATATCTCAGTTTTAATATATTAGAATATAGGACTCTTTTTTGATATGCGATTCTTGCTTCATTTAAGAAAATGCATTCTATTTTCCATTTTGTATCTCTGCACTCTAGAAATACACTATGATATCCTGTTGTTTGTTTTAAATGTTTTGTTTTCAAATGTTTTTGCAGCACTTACAATCATCTCAAGCCTTTCCACTATGACAGTGATTTGATTTGTAGTAGCATATTTTCTCCTTGTTCTTTCTAACTATAAAGTCCAAATTGATGTTGTGTTGATTCTGAATTTTCTTAGGTCTGAATTCCTCTTTTTATCTCATTCAGTTGTTTAATCATTTAGTGTCTGAGCTCTTATTTTACTAAATTATATTCTCACTCTGCTGATTTATACAGCAAGAAACAACTGTGTGAGAACTTTTTTTATTCCTTGAACCGGCTTCTTAGACTTTGGGATAGTATGTTTCTTTCTATTATTTTACCTATTGTAACGTTTCTTTCATTTATTGACGTATGATTTTTCCATCACTACATGTTATTATTTTTGTAGACTGACTTATTCTAGTCCAATTCTGTCCAACCCTGAAATTTGCTTTGATAACTGCGTGAGAATTCCTGTAATTCTTCCCAGTGTATCTGAAGACAGTCTGTCTTCCCCTCTGAGCTGTAGTTTGAGGGCTGAGTATGGCCTAGAGTGGATGTGGGAAAGGGTGGAAATCTCAGCTCAGTAGATAAAGCTGAAGTCTATTTAAGAATAAACGGGCTATGCTCTTTCTTCTGAGAGTTTTAAAAATATCTGTACTGAAGTTCATTCCCCATAAGTGTCAGGGACAGAGAAAGGAGAACAACTTTTATGTGATCCCAATTATTTACTCAGTTTAAGAATAGCCCTGGAGGGTTTACTTTGTTGGGAGAGAGTAAACGTACTCCCAGCCTACCTACTTATTCCCAGCAGCTGCTTCCCTATTTCTCAAACAAAAAGGGAAAAACAAATGATATGCTATTCAGTTTGCTTCTCCCCAGATTTGAGAATATTAATAAAGATTCCTAGGGTACCGTGAATTCAACTCTGTGGTACCAAGGGGTGTAGTACTGTGTTTGTCCTCTGTTTAAGAATCTTCCATTACTCTGACATTCAGTGTTTAAAAGTATAAGACATCAGAGAATCCTTTGTCCTTTCCTTGATTACCACTTAAGTGTTTTATTTAGCTTCTCTTACTATGTTTAGCTTATTTTCAGTGGGTTTTAGGAAAGGCAAATTCTAAGACACTGTTTCAAACGGCCTTCCCAAACTGCCTGAATTCCCAAACTTTAATTACCACTATCTATTCCGAATTTGGTTTTCATTTGTGTTCTATAGCTAATCTGAGGGTACCACTGTCCTTTCAGTCACAAAAATTCAAAACACTGGAGTTCTTTTTGACTCCTTGCCCTTGCTCCTCTGCAACATCCAATCAGCCACCAAGGTACATCAATTCTATGCCTGAAAGTACCTCAATGGCCGTTTACCTTCCTTGTCTCTGAATTACAGTTCTTACTTCAATCTCACATTCTTTCTATAACAGACCGTTAGGCAAAACTCTTAATCAGAATTTCAGCCTCTAATCTCCTTAATCTTCTAAAATAACAAAGAAACATGCCTTCATTGATACCAAATATGCAAAATACGTTTTATTTATTTATCTAACCCTCAAATATTTGGTGGCTTTCATATTTTTACAAACAGCTCCCGAATGACACAGCTAGCTAATTGAGGACAGAACCAGGATTTGAACCCACATCTGACAGAATCGTTCCTGCTTCCATTCCATTACCCTAGATATTTTTCCAGCTCTTCATATAACTTCTAAGCTAACTATATAGTGTATGCTTTCCATTTTCAGACAGTTAAGATGATAAATTCATTATGAAAATATAACTCTAAAAGAATTATATTTGAGGACCATTTTTTTTAAAGTAGCTTCCATATTAGATGATATCTCAATAAAAAATGATAATCTCTCTCTTTATGTGCTTCCTGACTTTAATTACTACCAAAAGTTGCTGATGACATTTTGTATTAGAACATAAATAAGGGAATAACTACATTTGCTCATTAGAAATTTATTAATATTGAGAAACTTTCTCAATTGGGAATAAAAATAAAGTGAAGGGAAAGGAAATTATCCCTTTTCTTACAACTAAATATTCCCATTGAAAATCAAATGAATGGGAGATGTACGTGTCATATCTCAAGGAATGCTACCTCTGACCTGTTTCTCACACTCACTCCAGTGACTGTCTAATAATTTATGAACCAGGAAAATAGGGCCATTTTAATTATAGTTTTTTTAAGTAAAGTTGAAGCACTTCAGGATTTTTCACCTTATATCATTTTAACTTTATATAAATGATTTTTCACTGGTAGGGGATCTAGAATTCCATGCTTTAGAGTTGTATGTTTTCCAGTGACCCATTGGAGTTTGATTTTATTGTACATCCTAAGTTTACATTTTATTCCTTTGAAATTATAAAGCCACATGTCAGCCAGAATTGGGTCCCGTATACGTGTAAGCAATATGTTCCATGATGTACTTGGTATACTGAATAATGTTTGTTCTTTAAAATGAATAGCAGTGACTTCTTGCCCTTTGAAGAGCTATAACTCTCTTTAAGGCAGGTATTATGATAAATGTGTAAATCAGCTGTGTGGTAATAATAAACTAACTCTGCTGTAGATACTGAATTTTCAATATCCAATTTCTGTAATTCAAGTGCAAACTGAACATCATTAGATAGCTGGGGAAGGAAAATAAGAAAATAAGTTTTAGCGAGCACCTCATATATGGCAAAAATATATGCATTTAGAATCTCATTTAATCCTGAGAAATAAAAAAACCTATAGAGTCATATTGGATTCCAACTTCTTAGATGCTTAGATGCTCCAACTGCTTAGATGCTGTAGAAGCTCACAGAGAATATTAGAAAGGAATGCAACTACTACTTGGCAGAGAGAGTATCTCAACTTAGCTCTGAAGGGCTCCAGGTACATATTATCTCCATTACTTGCTCTCACGTAAACAAGTGTTCATCCACCCACTAGACAGTTATCACCATAGATGCACAAGACTTTTGCTGCACTCTAGAGTTTAGCAAAAGCACACGAGAAAAGTGCAACACAATACAAAGACACGACAATGCTCTTCGCAGACTGTTGTATTCATTCAACAAAAGTTTGCTAACTGCCAAATTCATAGTTAGATTTGAAAGTATGAATAATTGTTCCTTACTTTAGAACAGTGCCTGTCGTCTAAACTTGAAGTGATATTTACTGAATCTCAGATATACTGAGTTAGATAATGGGGAGGGTTCAAGATAATAACAGGATTTGCAAGCAGCTGCTTTATGGTGGGCAGAAGAAATCAAATAAACGTATACTGATTCGTGGCATGAAGCAATGAAGCGTTGCTGCTGACTGCTAGACATTGACAACAATCAATCAATTTGACATGCAGCAATTAAAAACAAGGGAGCTGTAATTGAGCAAACGTGTCAACCAGCTTTTAAGTGAAGGGGCAGAGGCAAAGACACAATAGTGACAAGATCTACAAACACTAGATCTTTTCATTAATCAAAGGGCAGACTTCATAACTATACTATGTAATGAGCCTTCCAAGTAATGCCTTTTTTATTGTTCAAGTATCAGCGAAGTCAAAAAATATGGGTATAGGTAGAGTCATAAATAAGTAGAGTGCAAAGCTAAGCTTTACAAGTAATGCTCTGTGGGCTTAATGTCCATTCTTTTACAAGAATATTAAAAACAAGTGTGCTGTGGTGTGAAAAGGTTCAAAGAATTTTGTGTAGCATTTGTGCAGCATGAAAAATTAGATCTCCCGAGAATGCAGGATGCTTCTTATGAGACACGGTGCATTTCAAATCACAGTAATATGAAAATTGTGAACTGGGTATGGTGACGCATTTAAACACAAAGCATGTAACACGTTTTCACACTGTGTCAATTTTATTCTTTAGTTTATATGCAAGTTAAAAAGAGAGGTAAAAATTTTAGTGGCAAAAGTAATTACAGTTATTTTAGTGCTTTTTCTGAAGTTTAAAATAACGTTTGGAAGCTAAAGTCCAAGGGGAAATTAAAATAGTCCTATAATAAAGAATTGCTTTTGTAGGACATTCCTCTTTAACCATTTATACATCGGTAAGACAGGATGGTGTGAAGCACACTAAATGACTTTCAGCCACATTTGCTTCACCACTGTCCTGTAAAATCATGAAGGGGAGAGTTAATGTTGGTCACGTCAATCAGTTGCCTCGCATAAGACCAGATCCATGTGGACATTTTAAACAAATTGAATATTTTCAAACCCTGATATATGTTGTTGATATATAATTTAGAATGTAAAGACACTAACAACATTTATGGGCTTTTATTTATTTGCAAAGACAATTATATGCTGACTCAATATGCAGATGTTTGGAGTAGTTTGATTGTGTTGAGCACAGTTTTAAAGAATGGAATGCACTTGCAAGTTGAGTGGATGGCATTAGTGGAGGAGGTGTGGCCATCAATCACTAGAAATACAATAAGTCCTTAGAAAAAATCAGATTAAGTTAGGATGTGACCCAGATTTTCTAAATCTATCTAGAGCTCATTCTGCTTCACTATACAATAATTGGTTCAATTATAAATATTTGAAAAGCTTTCATGTAGTAAAGAAAACAAGCATAGACTTTTGAAATTAGGGTGTGTGGATTGTATTCCTTAAGGAGAGAATTAGAACAAAGTCGGTAACTTCACTCTTCATGGAAGCAGGAAATGAGCCAATGGAAAACCATATTGTACCATCAGGGCAAAGTAACTCTTAGAGTTATATAATTTTTTTCTGACAATGAGAGATAATGAGACCATTTAAACTTTGGAAGGGACCCAAGACATGCAGCCCCAAAAAGATCAGTACTCCTAAATCATGAGCAAGGTTACAACTATTCCCTATGGTTTTTTGAACTGTAGATGGTTGAAAACAAAGATGGTAAGACAAATTTATTCCAAGTAATAAAGCTACCAAAAATTGAAAGGCTAAACTGGGAGGAAAAGTGAAAAAGCAAGTCCTGTGCTTTTTCCCCCTATTACCTTGATGGGCAATAATCTTCCAAGATGAGAAAAAAACGCATATATATATTTTTTCACTTGATACGCCTACTATAAAAGAAAAATATTTGCAAAATAATTATTCCGTCACTCAAATAAAAGGCAGTAACATTAAATCTTGCTCAATCTATGTACCTTACCTACAGTTAAAACTTAAATATCTGGTTAATTTCGAGGTGGGTAATCTGCTTGATTCCAGCAATTTTTGTTGTGTTATCGTTAACTTTTTTCAAGTTTTCTAATCAATGTTTAGACCCTGACTGGAAACAATTAAGCCTTATTCATTCATGTTATCTTCCTCTTTCTAAACTTACTTCACAGATGCTAGATTTTCACTAATATTTTTCTCATGTTTCCACATTTTTATAAACACAAACCACTAGGGTGATGGGAAGGTTGAGAGTCTTTCCTTTAAAGCATTTAAAGGCCATGTCAAAAGGTCATCAGAGATGAGAAATACAGGCATATTCTGAAATATTGAACACTGCATTGCTAAGCTGCTCTGATAGACACATCAGGAAATATCTCATAAATGCAAATAGCATTCCAGAACAAAAGACTGTCACTTCTTTCTTTGAAAAATAGCTGTCTAGCTTATCTGTCTTTCTTCACCCTCACAATTGCCTTCATAAAGTAGGAGATATACAATACGGATTGAAAGGCACATTTCATGTTTATGCAAAAGAAAAAACTGAATTTATAAAAGTGAGTATAGTGATGTGAATGAGTAAAAAATGCCTATATGCAACATGAACCTCTCAGACAGATGAAGTGAATTAAGTAGTGCCAAGTTTTCCAAAGATTTGTAGTTCTCATCCTGTGACAAAAACCATCATTTATTGTGAAAACATTATGAATTTTTAAAAACAACCACAAAATACAGATTTACTGATTTTTCAAAAGATATTTTTTGGCTAATCATTTGTAGTGGTAAAAATAGGAGAAATTAGGACTGTCACCTAGGATGAGCTAATGAAAGAAGAGGGAGCACATTTTATCTGGAAAAGTGATGGTCTAAGTCTCATAATCCATGTGAACAGTGTGAGAATTATTCAAAAGAATAACAATTATTTTGGTGTGATGCCTAAGTTTATGTGTAAACTTGACTGGACCCCAGGGTGCCCATGTTTGGTCAAACATTATTCTGTGGGGGTGTTTTGGATGAGGTTAACCTTTGAATAAGTAAACTGAGTGAAGCAGATTGCTGTCCCTAATGTGGGTGGACCCATCCAATCAGTTGAAGGCCTGAATAGAATAAATGGCTGATGTCTTTTTCTTTTTTTAAGTATGCTTTTTCTGGTTAGGAAGATCGGCCCTGAGCTAACAGCTGTGGTCAATTTTCCTCTTTTTTTTTTCTCCCCAAGGTCACAGTATATAGTTGTATATCCTAGTTGTAGGTCATTCTAGTTCTTCTAAGTGGAATGCGGCCCCAGCATGGCCTGATGAGTGATGTGTAGGTCCATGCCCAGGATCTGAATGGCTAAACGCCTGCTGCCAAAGCAGAGCATGTGCACTTAACCACTTTGCCATGGGGCTGGCCCTGTCTGACTTCTTTTGAGTAATAGGGTACTCCTACCTGACTTCCTTGAGCTGGGATATGGGTTGTTTCCCTGCCTTTGGTCTCAGACTGTAATATCAGTTCCCGGGTCTCCAGCTTGCCAACTGCAGAACTTGGGTCTTGTCTGTCTCCATAATTACATGAACCAATTCCTTATAATACATCCTATTAGTTCTGTTTCTCTGGAGAATGCTGACCTGGCAATTGGCAAATCTTTCTGCTGTCTTTAGGATTTGTATATAAGAATAGCCCAACTAAACATTTACTGGTCATGCATTATGTGTAAGGCAATTTTCAATGCATTGTTTGAAGTAAAGAAATAATAATATTACATGTTCTCTGTTGTCTACAAATTACAGTATAATGGGAGATACAGGACATGTACGTAACTAACAATAATGCACGCCAAGCAATCATTGGAATAATTAAGAGCTACATAAACTGCTGGGGTACTTAAGAAAGGAAGTGATTTAGCTTCTCTAATGTGGATACTCAAACATACCTCTTACTGTATCAGTAAGAATTCCTTCAGCAGGAAGTTTTGATGCTACATCATATGTCATCATGGAAATGCAAATTAAAACAACAATGAGATACCACTACATACCTACTGGAATAGCAATTCCAGAACATTGACAACACCAAATACTGGTGAGGATATCGATCAACATCATACATCATACACTGCTGGTGGGAATGCAAAATGGTCCACCACTTTGGAAGATAGTTTAGCTGTTTCTTATAAAACTAAACACACTCTTACCATATGATCCAGCAATTGCACTCCTTGATATTTACTCAAGGAAGTTTAAAGTTCATGTCCACACAAAAAGCTGCACATGGATGTTTATAGCAGCTTTATTCCTAATTGGCAAAACTTGGAAGCAACCAAGATATCCTTCAGTAGGCTAGTGGATAAATGGTTCTATATCCAGACAATAGAATATTATACAGCACTAAAAAGAAATGAGCTACCAGGTCATGAAAAGACATGGAGGAAACTTAAATGCATATTACTAAGTAAAAGAAGCCCATCTGAAAAGGCTACATACTGTGTCATTCCAACTATATGACACTCTGGAAAAGGCAAAATTATGGAGACAATAAAAAGATCAGTGACAATAAAAATATGGGACAGGGATGACTAGGCAGAGCATAGGGACTTCTTAGGTCAGTGAAAATACTCTATATGATATGGTAATGATGGATATATGTCATTATACTTTTTTTCCAAACCCATAAAATGTCAACACCAAGAGCAACACCCTAAAGTAAACTATGGACTTTGGGTGACTATGATGCATCAATGTAGTTTCATCCTTGGTAAAAAATGTACCACTCTGGTGAGTGATGTTGATAACAGGGAAAGCCATGCTTGTGTGGGGTCAGGGAGTATATAGGAAATCTCTGTATCTTCCTCTTAATTTTGTTATAAAACTAAAACTGCTCTAAAATATAAAGTTTTCTTGAAAAAGAAATAAGGACTTTTAAATCTTCTTAAATAAAAGCCATAAGAACTGATTATCACAGATAGTCTTTGAAGACAATTATTTATTAAGTAAAAATAAATTTGAATTAAAAAATAATTAAAAATGTTAAGACAATTTTTAGACTAAATTTATACAAAATTCATAAACTTGGAGACCCCGTACACTATTTCTAAAATATGTCCACTCATTGTCTATCTCTGTATGCAGTATTATTATGTACACTCTTCTGAAACTCCACAAATGATGAAGCAAGCATTCCACCTACAACAGAGAAAAGACAATCAGTATTTCCTTATGGTTGACTTTTTTTGCGTGTCCTGATTTTGCTTCTGCAAAATTTATAGAATTGTGCGTAGTTACCTACAGCATGAGGATTTATGATGTATCAGGAGAAATGCAGAATACTGGTTATGTTTGTGATGCTCCTTAGGGAAAACTACGTATAAGCACATCTCAAAATCCTTAATTGACCAATGATGTGGAGAATTTGCTGAGTATTTTGCATATTGATTTACAGAACAAATCTTTTCCTGCTAGGTGTCGGGCACTGCTCTCCTCTTGGAACTTACTTTCTAGAAGGAAAGGCTGAAAATAAACACATAAATATATACATCCTGCTAGGTGTGGTAGGGGGAAGAGGGAGCAGTAAGGTAAAGAGATAGCGAGGGACAGTAGGATGTCTTTTATATCGTAATCAGCGAAGATCACCCTTGGGTGGTGACATTGAGGGGTATTGAGAGAGTGAGTGGAAACAGCATTTCAAGCAAATGCCTTGAGATGAAAACAATTTGGTGTTCTGACAGTCATGGGTTTTCCAAGAATTTTCTTTAAACAAGAAGCAAAAGAAACTTAAGTTATTAAACAGCTTTATTGTTAGTGCCATGGAGTGGGTTCTGACTTCTAGAGACCCCACGTACAGCAGAGCAGAACCCTGCCAGGTCTTTTTTGCATCATTCTCTCACCTCCCGGCACTGTTTGAGACAACATTCCCCTGCTATTCACAGAGTTTCCATAGGCGATTTTTCCAGAAGTTGGTAGCCATGTCCTTCTTGTCTGTCTTAGTCTAGAAGCTCTGCTGAAACCTGTCTACTATGAGTGACTCTGCTGGTATTTGAAATACGAGTGGCATAACTTTCAGCATCACAGTCACATGCAGCTCCTGCAGTGTGGCAACCAACAGAAGGCTGAATTGGTGTGGTTCCATCACCAGAAACAAAGCTAGGCTGGCCAGTGAGAGCACCAAATCTTAATCTTGAGGCAACCAGGTGAGACCACCAATGCTGGCTGGAGCATAGCTACTTCAAAGCAAAGGGGTACATTATCAGCAGTTGCTTGATTATTTTTTTATGTGCAAGTTAAGAGCCTCCTGGATCTAGAGAATTATATGTTTTGATGACCAGATGGACAAATTACAGATTCTTATCTGTCAAAAGAAATACCCATGGTCAAAAGAAATTCCAAAGTCCAGCTGGTTCTCACAGCAGCACAGCAGGTTTGTGTGTGTATAAGTGTGTGTGTGTGTGCATGCACACTTGTGTTTTGCATCAAACCTCACTTCCAGAATTATCAACCATACCTTCTTCTATTCCAATCCCTTGGTGTATAATGGAGTTTGTTCTTCTGTGCTAACTAATTTGGTTTTCCTGACTTCCAACTGCATTGGCACCCTCTGCCCATCTCCCCAGGTAGCATAGGTGTTGTGATCAGTCCCAATTCGGTGCAGGAACTGACACATTCCTCCAGTTTACCAAGGTCTTCCCTGATCTTATTACCCTTCAGTTGATGATACTCAACACTAACAATTAGCACTAAAAAGCAGGCATAGGAAGAATCTTTTGAGATCCTATTTGTGTTACAAACAAGTAGTGCATCCTTGTATTCTCAGGTTTTCAGAGGTTTGGCCCTATTTTACTTTTATTTGCCATTTATTGCAGTTCCATCTCCTTACAATGTGAACAGCAGTCCACAATCATAAATCTCTACTCAATACTGTCCTCCTTCCCATCATTAATCTTTGTTTCAACAAGCCTCAAAACTATTGACAAAATTCACTTCATACCATTCCCTCAGGAAGGGTCTTCTGCAACAAAGTCAAGTCAGCCTAGCTGCCTCAGAATGAACTATCCAGATAAAAGGATCTGGAGCAACGTAGAGTGAGAATAACGAACTCCCCTGGCCCACCCTACCTAAGATTTTATCTCTAACCCAACACTTCTATCTTCCTTTCTTTCTTTACTTTCTCTCTTTATCACTCATTACCATGTAGCATACTGCATATTTCCTCTCTCTCTCTCTTTCTTTCTCTCTCTCTTTCTCACTCTTTTGTCTGTCTTCCACACTAAGCTACCCAGAGAAGGGATTTTTTTTGTATTTTTTTTCTCTGTTCTATCTCCAGAGTCTGGAACAGTGACTGACTCAATAAATGAATGAATAAATTTATAGAACTAATGAATTAAAGATCATCTAGAAGTCATATCTGGTGACTGCACAGTCATGGTATGCAGAATTGTCCATCTGCCAAACGCAAAGCTTGTCTCCGTTTCTTGAAGTTATGGCTCATTGGCAATAACGTTCTCGAGGTAAAAGATTTCCCTGAGCAAGGCTATCTCTTTAGCTCTCTGATTTTCCCAATACACTGCAGGTGAGTGTTTGAAACTCAGTGAACGGAAAACTATAAATACCTAAAGACATCCTTCTTTACCTGAAATGGTAAAAGTTTAGTTGCCCATGACAAAAATTATCTGAATTCATCCACTCAGGTGAGGCTTCCTTCCTTGAAGATAACCTTTACATGCTTCATGTGTAGAGACATTCTTCTCACCCAAGAACAGCTTTCTTTTTATTATTATTTTTATTGAGTTCATAATAGTTTCCATCAATGTGAGATTTCATTTGTACATTATTTCTTGACTGTCATCACCCCTGTGCCCACCCTCCACCACCCTTCTCCTGGTAACCACTGAACTTTTTTCTTTGTCCAGGTATTTGTTTATATTCCACATGTGAGTGAAGTCATCTGGTGTTTGTCTTTCGCTGACTAGCTTATTTTGCTTAGCATAATTCCCTGTAGGTCCTATCACGTTATTGCAAATGGGATGAATTTGTCTTTTTTTCTGGCTGAGTAGTATTCCATTGTACATATATATACCACATCTGCTTTATCCAGTCATCAGTTGATGGGCACTTGGATTGCTTTCATGTCTTGGCTCTTGTGAATAATGCTGCAATGAACATAGGGGTGCATATGTTACTTTAGATTGTTGATTTCAAATTGTTTGGGTAGATACCCAGTAGTGGGATAGCTGGGTCATATGGTAATTCTATTTTTAGTTTTTTGAGGAATCGCCATACTGTTTTCCATAGTGGCTGCACCAGTTTGCATTCCCACAAGCAATGTATGAGGGTTCCCTTCTCTCCAGACCCTCTCCAACATTTGTTATTTTTAGTCTTAGTGATTATAGCCATTTTAACAGGCATAAGGTGGTATCTTAGTGTGGTTTTGATTTGCATTCCCCTGATGATTAATGATGCTGAACATCTCTTCATGTGTTTATTGGCCATCTGTATATCTTCTTTGGAAAAATGTCTGTTCATCTCCTCTGCCCATTTTTTGATTAGGTTGTTTGTTTTTTTATTGTTCAGTTGTGTGAGTTCCTTATATATTATGGAGGTTAACCCCTTGTCAGATATATGATTTGCAAATATTTTCTCCCAATTGGTGGGTTGTCTCTTTGTTTTGATTCTAGTTTCCTTTGCTTTGCAGAAGCGCCCAAGAACAGCTTTTTGAAGGAGTAGCTGTAGCTACAGGCCCCTCTGATGAGATGTATTCATCCTCATTGTTCATATGTATGGGGTGAGCACCTGGTTCACTAAAACAAGCCTGGGCCTGTGATGATACCAGATGTTCTGGAAGCAAGAACTCAATACCCTCAGTTTTTCCAAAACATGGAATCCTTCTCACCTTCCGAAGGGAAGGCATTTGTAGGTATGGTCACAAGATGCCCTTCAGCTCTGGTGGTGAAAAAATTGTATATGGAAGGGAAGATATGCTTAACTATGCTTGAAATTTGGACAAAAAATGCACTTTCTATTTGAATAGATGCAGTAGTTTAATGCAAAAACTTAGGGTTTATCTTTAATTATTATCTTTTCCCCACCTCCTCCTCAGCAAGTCCTGTATGTCTATCTACACTACATATAACTTATACTTTTTTCTCTATATTTGCTGATATTAGCCACATCTGCTCTCACACATACAATCTCATCTCCTGTGACAGTCACAGTGGCTATTCACATATAAATCAGATAAGCCAGATCTGACACTTCTTGCACCACCTTCCTTCATATTCACCACCATCCAGTCCAATGGCCATCATTCAGTTTTTTGAACATCCTAAGTAATATTTCAACCTAATTGAAATGCTTTTTCCTGACCCCTTCTTATGCTTCAGTTTTAAGTTTCAGACCTCTCCCTAAGATTTGTAGGACCCAGGACTGAATTACACGTAAGGGTCTTGCCCTGGAGTTAACCTAACTATGAAGTTAAGGGCATGGTCCCCCAGACTGCAAGGTCTGCCCAAGACCACTGACCCCAAGAGCAAAGAGGAAGGAGCCAACTACAGAAGTGGAGGGAAGAGTCCACCCAACATCACCCTAACTTCTGACACCGACTTCAACTTTGGAAGTTCCCCAAAACCACTCTCAGCTTTAATAATTTGCTAGAAAAGTCTTATAAAACTCAGTTCACTGAAACCTATTATACTCACAGTTTCATTTGTTACAGGGAAAGATACATGTAGAAAAGAGTCTGGGAGGGTTCAAATATAAGTTTCCACTGTCCTCAGAATGCATTACTCTCCTGGCATTGACGTGTGACATTACACAAGGAAATTTCCAACTGAGGGAGCTTGCTTGAACCCAGATGTTCAGATTTTTTATCAAAGCCTCATTACACAGGCATGATTACCTGACTGATTGCCCACACAGCTGAACTCAATATTCAGCACTTTCTGTCCTGGAGGTTGGGCTGATACCACTTGGTGCCCTAGATCATATGGGTTGTTTTTCTTAGACTATTGGGTGTGGCTGGCCCCACCCTGGTCAGATCTAGGAATGATGATGCTTATGAGAAATGAAGAGGCTTTCATTTGGGAAAACATTAACTGGGAGATATTCTTAAGGGTATACCTATATACTGATCCCAGGAACAAGAAGCCACTGTCAATCTGCAAATTATTTGAAAGTAGCATGCATACAGTACTTAGAGCTGGGGTTATGGGTAAAAAAATAGCTCCCAGTGTTCTGAAATATCAACAAGCATTGTAGAAATGGGAGGAAATGGCAATACTAAAGTTTCCAGCATTTTCTATAGAGTACAAAATTTATTTTATTGTTGGTTGTAGGCAATTTCTTTGACATAAAACTACCAAACTACCTTTTAGTTATACAAAGTTCAACAACTACCATTTAGCTGAATTGCAAGGTTTATAGACACAGCGGTTTCAAGGAGCTGGAAAAATACCGTTCTGAGGAAAAGTGAGGCGTATGTGTAAACTGAAATATATTTGAAAAACATGAACTCTAATTAGGGGTAAGAGTCATTGGTGGAAGAGATGACATGATACGTACTCCAAATATGGCCCCTTAAGTTGAGTTTTCCTACTTTGGTTAGACGGATAATAGCCAGATGTTGAGAGACACTCCAGTGGTGGCTTTATAGGCATGAACACTGGGCAGTCTCATACATATACCAAAGTACAATCTATATTTCCTAAAATATTCAGAGTATCTAAATATTTCTTTACTATAATAAAATTTTACAAGTTTTTACTATAACACTGATGAAGATGCTATACTTAGACATTTGTATTCACATATCTGATTAGTTCCTAAGGACACATTTATAGAAGTTTACTCACTGATAAAAGAAGGTATGTCATCCTAACACTTGTGCTTGTGGATAGAACGTAAACTGGGACTGCCATTTTAAGTGCAATATGACGAGTATGGCCAAATGTAGTACCAGTTTCTCTCATCAGGGCATGACATTCCTCTCATTCAGCCATGAAGATAGTTTGATAACATTCCGTTTCAGCATATATAAATGTCAACACATAATATTCAAAGTTATAAACTTTTCATCTTTCCAAGTTTTTACTTTTTATCACATTTATTCACTTTTATAACTGGAATGTCTTTAGTTACTAAAAGGTTGTTCTCTTTTTGTACATTTAATGGCTATTTATATTTCTTCTTTTTTAATTGAGGTATAATTAACATATATCATTGTTAGTTTCAAGTGTATAATATAATGATTCAATACTTGTATATATTGTGAAATGATCACCGCAATAAGTCTGTTTAACATCTGTCCCCATACATAGTTAAAAATTTTTTTTCTTATGATGAGGTCTTTCAAGATTTCCTCTCTCAGCAACTTTCAAATATACAATACAGTATTATTACCGTAGTGAAATATGCAATACAGTATTCAATACAATTCAATATACAAATTCAAATATGTAATACAGTATTATTATTATATAATACAGTCTTTTTAATTATAGTCACCATGCTGTACATTATATCCCCATGATTTATTTTTTATAACTGGAAGTTTGTACCTTTTGGCTCCCTCTCTCTGCCATCCACCAATCTGTTCTATCTATGAGTTTGGTTTTGTTTTTCTTTTTAGATTCCACATATAAGTGAGATGATATAGTATTTGTCTTTCTCTATCTGACTTATTTTAATTAGCATAATACCCTTGTCATAAATGTCAAGATTTCATTATTTTTGGCTGAGTAGTATTCCATTGTATATATATACCACATCTTCTGTATCCATTCATCCATTGATAGACATTTAGGTTGTTTCCATATCTTGACTATTATAAATAATGCTGCAGTGAACATGGGGGTGCAGATGTCTTTTCCAAATTAGTGTTTCTGTTTCCTTTGGAAGAATACTCAGAAGTGGAATTACTAGATAATATGATAGTTTTATTTTTAATTTTTTGAGAAACCTCCATACTGTTTTTCATAGTGGCTATACCAATTTACATTTCCAACAACAGTGCATAAGGATTCCCATTTCTCCACATCCTTGCCAACACTTGTTATTTCTAGTCTTTCTGATGATAGCCATTCTAACAGGTAAGAAGTCATCTCATTGTGGTTTTGATTTGCATTTCCCTGACGATTAGTGTGAGCATCTTTTCATGTACCTGTTGGTCATCTGTATGTCTTCTTTGGAAAAGTGTCTGTTCGGATCTTCTGCCCATTATTTTTTTTAAAGATTTTATTTTTTCCTTTTTCTCTCCAAAGCCCCCCGGTACATAGTTGTATATTCTTCGTTGTGGGTCCTTCTAGTTGTGGCATGTGGGACGCTGCCTCAGCGTGGTTTGATGAGCAGTGCCATGTCTGTGCCCAGGATTCGAACCAATGAAACACTGGGCCGCCTGCAGCAAAGCACGCAAACTTAACCACTCAGCCACGGGGCCAGCCCCGCTTCTGCCCATTTTTTAATCAGATTGTTTCTTTCCTGTTGAGTTGTATGAGTTCTTTATAGGTTTTAGATATTAACCCCTTATCAGATACATGATTTGCAAATTTCTTTCCCATTCGGTAGGTAGCTTTTACATTTTGTTGATGATTTCCTTTGCTGCACAGAAGCTTTTATAGTTTTATTTAGTCCTACGTAGTTTTTTTGCGTTTGCCGCCTTTCCTCTTGAAGTCGGACACTAAAAAACATCGCCAGACTGATGTCAAGGAGCTTATCACCTATATTTTCTTCTAGGAGTTTTATGGTTTCAGGTCTTACATTCAAGTCTTTAATCCATTTTGAGTTGATTTTTGTGTATGGTGTAAGACAGTGGTCCAGTTTCATTCTTTTGCACATGGCTGTCCAGTTTTCCCAACACCACTTATTGAAGAAACTGTCCTTTCTCCCTTGCATATTCTTGGCTTCACTGTCGTAAATTAATTGACCATATACGCATGGGTTTATTTCTGGGCCTTCTCTTCAGTCCTGTTGACCTATATGTCTATGTATTTCTGTATTTTATAAAATGCTTGTTCTTTCTCGGGCCATATTTCATATTGTGACATATGGTTTTGCTCATTAGAGGCATACCTCATTTATTGTGCTTCGCTTTATTGCTCTTAGCAGATATTATGTTTTTTAAAAGACCCTGCACTAGTAAAAGAAATTATGATTTGATAAAGTCTCAGATGATGGTTAGCATTTTTTAGCAATAAAGTATTTTTCAATTAAGGTATGTACACTGTTTTTTTAGACATAATGCTATTGCACACTTAATAGACTACAGTTTAGGGTAAACATAACTTTTATATGCACTGGGAAACCCCAAAATTTGTGTGACTCACTTTATTGTGATATTTGCTTTATCACAGTGGTCTGAAACGAAACCCACAATATTTCCGAGGTATGCCTATATCTTATATATTCTTATAGTTATTTATTTACTGTTAGAGTTACATGTTCTAACCTGTGTTCCTGAGTTTATTTAACTTTGATTTTGGTATTCATATATTTTTCAAAATCATCAATTTAAAATTTGTAGTTAGTCAAATCTATCAATCACTACCATCTCTACCTTATATTTTCTTTTGCTGATGCTCAGAAAAGTTTTCTTTATGTTAGAACTCTTAAATATTACCTTATATTTACTTCTGGTTTTGTACCTCTATGTTCTGTATTTACTTCTCCAACCCTTCTAGAATTTATTTTTATGATGATGTGAAGTAGAAATCTGAATTCATTTTTCTTCTCAAAATTTACCCAATTTCTTGAACCACCTGAGGAATATTAAATTTTCTGCAATTGTTTGAAAATCATCCTTTCTTAATAATGAAATTTGAAATACATGTGACATAAATGAACCTTGGGCTGCTATAACCCAGTCTCCTTCCCAAGATACTGTAATTAAAACCAGAAACTTTAATGAGAAATATAGAGTTTTACTTTAAACCTCCCTGAGATTTTTCTCATGTAGTCTCATTAAACATCCTATTTATTCAGCTCTTCCATTCTCTAAATGTTTCCCTTCAAGGCAGATGCTATAATTTCTCTCTGGTATTTTCCCATCATTCTCTGGTCTTCACCACTCAATATACACCCTTATGCTTGTTTTCAGAACATCATTCATCTGCCTAAAAATAGTTTCTGGACACTCAATCTTCCCTCTGTATTTGTCAAGGAAGCATGTAAGATCTACTAAAATATATAAATCATCACTTGCTCTCACAAATTTCCTTCTAAAAAATGTCATAGATAATAAACATCTTTTCTTTGTTGCATATAATTGCTAACATTGTTTTCTGAGATTACTATTTGCTTCCATCAATCTATCTATTCTGTACCTATAGCATGCCCTCTTTATTATAGCTTCACAATTATTTAGTGAAACTTATTGTGCCATTCTCTCATTATATTACTGTTTAAATTGCTTTATAATTTTCACTTGTTTGTTGCTCCAAATGGGTTTTGAGATATTTGTTGGAGCTTAATGAATATCCATTGGAGTTTCAGGGAAATCATATTTAAGTAATACACAAAGTTAAGATAAATGCATATCTTTTTAATAATTTTCCTCCAATACATGATCATGCTATAGCTGTTTATTGAGTTGAATTTTATTTTACAGTCATAAATAAAATGGAAATAAAATTTATAAAAACGATAAAAATTGTCCAAGATAAAAAAATTGATACCCTGAAGATTTTTCACTATGATTTATATAATTTAAAGCAGAATGTGATGTCATAGTTACCTTCACAGCCTGATAAGAATAGTTTTCTTTATTCAGTACATGCACACTGCTAGTATTCTATTTAGAATATTGATTTATTATTTTTAAATCATCTTTGCTCAGAAAAAAATACTTAACCTCTACCAAAATAATTCTCACTAAAATTTTGTAGAAATAATTTCAGTTATCTTTCTACAGGAAATACCAGATTGAAACAGGAAATAAAGAAAAGACAATGAGGGAGAAAACATGATTATTTTACACGTGAAACATTTAACAGAAGTATTTGAGTACATTTTCCTTGAAGGTCAACTTTGAGGAGGAGGAAGAAAATTGAAGTAAATCAAAGATGACTGTATGTCAGATAAGCGTTAACTACCCTTTTGCCAGGCATCAGTGCATGGGATGTATTAATTGTTGAACGTTTTTTTGTTTTTTAAGATTGGCACCTGAGCTAACATCTGTTGCCAATCTTCCATTTTTCTTCTTCTTCTTCTCCCCAAAGCCCCGCAGCACATAGTTGTATATTCTAGTTGTAGGTCCCTCTGGTTGTGCTATATGGGACACCGCCTCAGCATGGCATGATGAGCGGGGCCAGACCCTGCCCAGGACCGAAACTGGCGAAACCCTTGGCCTCAGAAGTGGAGCGCATGAACTTAACCACTTGGCCCTGGGGTGGCCCCCAATTGTTGAACAGTTTTTAATCCCTTGGTTTTCCACATATGTCATGTCATCATCAGTGGTATTTTCGTCTTACAGAACATGAATATTATCTTTCTGTATTTTTTCATCTTCTCTCATATTCTCTTATGATATTCATTTAAAGTTACTGAGCAGTGTTAAAGAGTAGTGCTGATAGTTGCAGCTTTATTTTACTCATTCAACAAATATTTGATAAATTTATCTTGTTTTAGACCCAGGGGATACTGTAATCATCAAGCCCTTAGGAAATTCACACTTTAGTAAGGTAGACACACCATATGTAAATAATGATATAAATAAACAATATAATTACAGATTTTAAAAAGTTCTCTAAAGATAGGATTGTCAGATAAAATTCAGGACACCCAACAAAATTTGAATTTGAGATAAACAATGAATTTATTTTTGTATTTTTTATATATACTTTTTGGCATAACTATGATCCAGATAAAGCATTGGCACATATTTATACTAAAAAATAATACATGCATTGTTTATCTGAAATCTCATTAACAGTTTGTAGTATATTTTTATTTGCTAAATCTGGCAACCCCATCTAAAGAATACAAAGAAAACAAGAAGACAGCTCAGAGGAACAGAGGAGATGAGATTTGAGGGATCGACAGGAGCCAGTCTGAAAAGAACTAGGAAAGACCATTCCAGGCATTATGCTTATACGCACAGGCTCGGGGGGTGGGGGGCAGGGGCTCATAGCCTTTAACGAACGCAAAGAAGGCTAGTGTGGCTGGATAATAATGAGCAAGAGGCAAAAGTTGGGAAGAAATTCGGAAGCCATATTGTGCAGAGCCCTGTGTCAGCAAGAGTCAGACTGCTGCTGATGCTTCTTAGTTTCTGCTACAGGTCTTTTTCCCATTCTGTTTCTATCTTTGTGACTACTATATACTAGAAACTGCTATCTATCGCTTTTTGCATAGTAATAGAATTTTCAAGCGGGCACAGGACCAACTAGAATAAAAAATACTTTTTCCAGTATCCTTTGCAGATAAGTGTGAGCACATATGTCAGGGTTTACTTCTGGGCTCTCTATTCCAGTCCATCAATCTACATGTCTTTCTGGATTACAGTGTCTTTGTAGTAACTTTTGAAACTAGGAAGTGTAAGACATCCAACTTCTTCTTTTTAAGATTATTTTGGGTGTTTTTGATCCCTCATAATTCTGTATGCATTTTAGGATGGATTTTTCTTTTTTTCAAGAAAAGCCATTGGGATTTTGGTAGAGATTGCATGGACTCTGTACATCTCTGGGTAGCATTGAGATCTTAATAATACTATGTCTTCCAGTCCATGAACATTGGATATTTTTTCATTTATTGGTATCTTCTGTAATTTCCTTCAACAATGCTTTATAGTTTTTAGTGTATAATTTTTTTCACCTCATTGGTTAAGTTTATTCCTAAGTATTTTGTTCTTATTGATGCTATTATAAATGGAATTGTTTCTTCAATTTCTTTTTTTCAATTGTTCCTTGTTAGCATATAGAAACAACTGATTTTTGTGTTGATTGTATCCTGCAACTTTGCTGAATTTGTTTATTAGTCATAATGACTGTGGAATCTTTAGTGTTTTGTACATAGAAGATCACATCATCTGCGAATAGAGATAATTTTACTTCATTTCAATGTTGGATGCCTTTTATTTCTCTTTCTTGCTTATTTGCTCTGGATAGGATGTCCAGCACTGTGTTGCATACAAGTGGCAAAATCAGGCACCTTATTTTGTCCCTGATTTTAGAGGGAAAGCTTGCGGTCTTTCACCATTGAGCTTGATGTTAGCTGTGAGTTTTCCATAGATGGCCTTTATTATATTGAGATAATTTCTTCTATTATTTTGTTGCGTGTTCTTGTCACAAAAGCATGTTGAATTTTGTCAAATGCTTATTCTGCCTCAATGGAGGGTGTTTTTTTCCTTTCTTTAACTCTATTAATGTGGTGTATTGCAGTGATTCATTTTCATATTTTGAACCATCCTTGCATTCTAAAAACACATCCCACTTGGTCATAGAGTATGATCAGTTTAACTTACTGTTGAATTCAGCTTGCTGATATTTTGTTGAAGAGTTTTGCATTAATATGATCAGAGATATTAGTTTTTAGTTTTCTTGTAGTGTCTTGGTCTAGTTTTGGTTTCAGGATAATACTGGCCTCATAGAACGAATTAGTAAGAGTTCCCTCCTTTTCAGTTTTTTGGAATAGTTTGAGAAGGATTGGTATTAATTATTCTTTAAATGTTAGGTAGAATTCACCAGTGAAGCTATCTGGTCCAGGGCTTTACTTTCTCGAGAAGTTTTTGCTTGTTGATCCAATTTCTTTTACTAGCTATAGGTCTATTCAGATTTCGTATTTCTTTATTATTAAGTTTTGGTACATTTTTGATTCTAGGAATTTAGTCATTTCACCTAGGTTATTCAATTTGCTGACATACTACTATTCATAGTACTCTCTAATAATCCTTCTTTCTATAAAATCAGTAGTAACATTCCCATTTTCATTTCTGATCTGAGTTATTTTTGTCCCTTTTTTTCTTATCAATTAACTAAAGGTTTGTCAACTTTGTTGATCTTTTCAAAGAATGAAATCATGATTTCATTGATTTTCTTTATTGTTTTTCTGTTCTCTACTTTATTTACCTCTGTACTGCTCTTTATTTCCTTCTTCTGGTAGATTTGGTTTAGTTTGTTCTTCTTTTTGTACTTCTTAAGGTGTAAAATTTGGTTGTTGATTTGTCTTTCTTCTTTATTGATGTAAATGTTTATAGTTACACATTTCCCTTTTAACATTGCTTTCACTGCATCCCATAAGTTTTTGTATGTTGCGTTTTTATTTTCATTTGTCTCAAGGTATTTTCTAGTTTTCTTTGCACTTTTTCCTTTACTAATTTGTTGTTTAAGAGTGTGCTGTTTAATCTCCACATATTTATGAATTTCCAAGTTTTCCTATTAATTTCTAGTTCCATTTCACTGTGATCAAAAAAGATATTTTATATGATTTAATCTTTTAAAATTTATTAAAAATTGTTTTGTGGTCTAACATGGTTTATCCTGGAGAATATTCCATGTGTTCTTTTCCTCCTTTCTTAACTCCTCCATTCTCCTTTATTTTGTTACATGCTTAAGATGTAACCAAGGCTATAATCTTTCAATTTATTTCATTTCTTGTTTAAAAAAGGAGAACATAACATGTACACACATTATTCTACATGTATATTTTCTTAGGCTTCTTTTTTTAAATAATTCTTTAAAATATAACCAATTCTTGTTTTTTAGTGGTGCATTCTCCTGCCAGAGCTCCATTTGCTTTTTAGGAATTGTTGAAAAGATGGCAAAGACTAGGTCCACTTGAAAAAGAAACAATCTTAATTTTCAAGCCAGAAGGATGTGTTAAGCTCACCAAATCTAAATGTATTGATTATATTTTTGTTTCTCAACAATACTCAGGCATAATTTCCTGGTGTCTCTATCCTCTATTATTTCAAGTGAGGGAAAACAAAATAAATCAAATAAAATAAACTGTAAGAAAAAAAGTAAGCACTATAACTCAGTGTTGAATCAATTAGAGTTCATAAGTAAATTATAAAGAAGTATTAATCAGCTAAATATAAGGGGAACTTCAAGTGAAATAAAAACTTATTTTCAAAAATGCCTTTACCTGCTCCTCTGAAATTTTATAGGCATGGCTAAAATTTCTTTCCAATGGTGATTTATATTTCCTACCACCACACAAATAAGAAGTCTTGGGTTTTTAATGTCTCTAGTTTTATTATTTATACATTGCACCTGCATATTTTACTCATGACAACTGAAATGTTCAAAAAGAAATATGCAAAATAGATCTTCTGATGACAATTGATTTTATTGAAAAGATCATATGCCGTAATCCCTAAGGTAACCTCACAGTCAAAAGGCTGAAATAGTACAAGATGTGGATGCCATGTTGTGTCGGAATTCAACATTTGCTTATTTTTAAAACATGTTATCCTTTTCTTTGTGGTATTCAAAATCACTGTGAAATTCCCCTGCAAGTATTTATAACAATATTTGATTATCAGAATTCAGTTCACATAGGTTAGCAGGAACTTTGTAAAGAAAGTGATAGAGAGTCATGTTCAATTGAACAATTGCAGTAAGCAAAATAGTAACTTCCTTTTTACTACCCCTATACTTCCTGATTTTCCAGCACACAAAGTAAAATCTTTACTTGAATTTTCCATAGGTAGATACATCTACTAAATATTCTCTGTGTATTTATCACCGTCTATCCAATTGATTATATAAATTACACTTTAAAAGATGCAGATTTACTTTTAATATGTATCTATTGATTTCATAAATCACCGTATTTATAATTAAATTGTCATCCAACTGAGGCAGGGACACAGAAAAAATGAAACAGCTTAATGAGCTTTCTCTAAGCCATGGCCCACCAGCTTAAAAAGCAGTTCAGCCTTGTTTACATGAAAGAAATACTACTTTAGACCAACTATAAAGTGTGGATTTACAGTTATAATTATTTTTCTCATTGACTTCTCTATTATACTAAGGAGGCCACTGTGATTCAGATGCACTTTCATCGGACAGTTTTTAAAGTATGTTTGCATATCTCAATCCAATTACATTAAAATTATTTTTAATCTAAACTGCATCTTTTAGTTCTTTTTTTCCCCTTCTAATGTGAATTATTTTGCCCTTGTTTGTGTAAAAATTTGTGCTGTTTCATTTTTTCCTTGTTTATGATTTGAGAACCAACTTTGATCCATCTAATTAAAACTTCTGTGAAGGACACACATAAAATGACTGCCAGGAGGCAGTCTGAACCTATTTGAAATGATTTGAACATCAATGCTCTAACTTCCCATAGCACCCTCAAGTGTTTGCAGACACAAGTAAACAAACTGCCTGATCTTCCCAGAGTATAATTAGTATTCACTTATACTATATTCTGGTGTCTTGATGAGCCTGTTGGACATACAGCCCGTTCTAAGATGTTGGCAAAATAACTCCGATGATAGGCTGTCTACAGGTAAATATTGTTTGCACGGAACAAAGGACTTTTAAAAAAAGGAATCAGAATAAAACAGATGGCAGACTTCATTCTTATTTAGAAAAGAAAAGCAAAGAAATAAAAGTAAGGGGAGAAATATAGGCTAACATAAACAATGAAAAAGGCAAAGAGCTAAGTCCCAGAAGGATGTTGATAGGCATAAAACTAGAGACACTGAAAAAATGTCAATCTAGAGCCATCGCTTAATTTTCCTGTCGGTGTATAGCTTGTTTCCTTCTCTGAAGCTCTGCAGTATTGCTGAGTGAGCAAGCCAAATGTAAATGAGGCTACTGAAGCAAAAATGGAGAACTGAGAGGTAGAGAATGCTATGCTAATAATCAAAGAGGTGTCTGAAGGTCATGGGGAAAAAGGTACATGAGAGCCAAGACAAAGTTATCTATTTGGTCTCTGGGACTTGCCGGAAATTATGCTAATATTTAAGAAAAACAGATTCCTAGCACTTTTTTAAATGTCTGTTAATATAAAGTGAATAACATATTTTTCTAGGACAGCATTTCCCAGACAGTATAATTCTTCAGGTCTATAATAAATATTCGTTATATCCTTTATCTCAAACAGGCATATCCCTGCTTGTAGATATTTGGAAACATTTCATTTGGGGAATTTAAACTCAAGAGGGAAGAAATTATTGCAAACATGGTTCTAAAATAACTATTTCACTATGTGTTGAATATGACAGTGATTATGTGATTTTTATACATCCAATCATGGACTAGTCAATATCTAAACCTTTCTAAGACATTGTATGGTTCTGGATTTACTTTGCGTCTAGAAATGCTGTTTTATTTGGATAATAAAATTAGCAAAATGTACACATAGAGATATACACATATTTTATTCAGTTACATCAGTCAAAATTCTG
This sequence comes from Equus caballus, assembly GCF_041296265.1. NCBI lineage: Eukaryota > Metazoa > Chordata > Mammalia > Perissodactyla > Equidae > Equus > Equus caballus. The sequence continues at coordinate 102,172,745 of NC_091685.1, read as the reverse complement.
ATGGTTATTATTTTGGGTTTATCTTGACTGTGTATCATTTCTTAATTTTATAACAACTAAAATAATTGCTGCAAAGATTATATTCATAAAATAAAGTTACTAGATGAAAAATAGTCAGTGCATTCTTTTGAGCTTCCTCAATCACTGAAGTGGATCAATTGCATGGATAATATAATCAGGGTAAATGCATTTTAATTTTAATGCAGGTCAAGACATTCTCATGTCTAATGACCATAATACTACTCATGTGAAATGACAAAAATGACAAAATGATTGAAAGATACAATCTTAATTAAAAATGCAATGCAATGATTAAAAACTCAAAATGAATATATTTCTGCTATATCAGAAACTTATTACGAAAAATCTAAAGGAAAGCCAGGAACCCCATAATCAAATCAGTCAAGTATGCCATAGTTTTACCTTGATACAGAACACAACAAAAACATTATCATTACAAAATAATGCACTTTTGTTCCATAAATCAGTGTTTCTCACATAGCCAATTATGCTGTTTATTTCATTCACATTTAAACTACAAATTTCAGCTTGTGTCAGTTAGAAAGCAACAAGTCATAATTCCATATTTTAATCACATGCTGACCTAATCTACAAATTTGAACTTAATTACTTTTTCAGTTTCATTTTTAAAAATATAATGTGAAATAATAAGTAGTAAAATTCTTGCTTGAGAATGCTTACCAGTTTGAATTTCAAGTAAAGGCAATGTTCACCATCAAATGTTGCATGGTGTTAATCTAAATTTCATTTAACTGAATCCCAAGACATACTTCTGATCTTCCACAATTACCAAGGACTTAACTATTTTGTTTATATTTATTTATTTATTTATTTATTTTTAAAGATCGGCACCTGGGCTAACAATTGTTGCCAATCTTTTTTTTTTTTTTTTCTGCTTTTATCTCCCCAAACCCCTCCTATACACAGTTGTATATCTTGGTTGCACATCCTTTTAGGTGTGGGATGTGGGACGCCGCCTCAAAGTGGCCTGACGAGCAGTGCCATCACCGCGCCCAGGATCCGAACCCTGGGCCGCCGCAGAGGAGCGCGTGAACTTAACCACTCGGCCACGGAGCCGGCCCCTGTATTTATTTTTGGGGAGTGAAATTTGAGAAACTTATTTGAGCAATTAAAGTTGAGTAAGTAGTCAAAATAACCTTTATCTTATCTCAAAAGTGTGTTTATCATATGGGAAATAATATTTGTACAGATTTATATATATATTCATTATATGTGTTCATGAACTATAAGAGAGACAAGGAAATTCAATTTGATCTAGAAATACCATTCTATCAGGATCTTAAAAACTTATACAGATGACCACTACTGAGCATAACATGGGGTTTTAGAAATGTAAAAGATGACATGAGTAGAGCCATATTGAAATTGTGCTGGAGAGCCATTTCCAAGGAATTGCCTTGCATGTCATGTTTTATCCTCCAAACTGGACCAAACATCCAACATTCCAAGAAGTCAGTAAGAATGAGAACATCCTGTTTGTAAGGACTGATAAAATTGGACTTTGTCAATGACTGAATCGCTAACGAATCAATGGAGAAGACATCTAGCCTTTTGCCTGATGACGGAATCCCAAGCCAATCTATGAAGTACAAATCTAGACTTACCTCTTCTAGCACCAATAAATTCTTCTTTAACACAACTTACTTCATCTTCTTCCCTTTTTTCCATAAAAACTCTGAGTCTGTCTCCTATAGGGAAGACACTGGGTTTCTGCCTGAACCTGTGTACCTTGAATTACAATTCTTTGATCCCAAATACACGCTACTGGTCTTTATTTCCAGCTCTTTATTTTTAGGTTAACAAAAGTTACCCTCTCCTTTGGTAGTCAATGGTCAGAGATCATATTATGTTTGTGTGTGGGGGGGGGGTGTATTTTGTTTTCTTCTAGAAGTAGACATTGAGATAAAAATTTGAGAGCAAATAATTATTTTGGAGTACTAATATCACCGGTGGAGAAGTGAGAAAACAGTAGGGAAGAGAAGGCGTTTTAAAGGGTGCATTTCAGCCAGTTATCATGGTGGGCAAATGGAATTTACTCCACTGGGGAAACTCTAGAAAGTGGTATAAAATCACACCTCAAAATTCTCTCACTTGAGAGGCAAGGGAGCTGTATGTTTATCCATCAACATCCCCTGATCATTCCCAGCTCTAAGCGTGAACAGAGAATAGCCTTCTGTGCTCCCAGAAGAAGTCCTAAGGTAAAGGATGCGAAGACTGGCAGTTGGAAACTAACCATAATATACGAACTACTTGGGGTATTGGTCAGGGCACGCAATAAGTGCTACTGTCTTCATCTTACATTTTTCAGGTCTCCCTCAGACACTGCATTAAATGCACAGATCCCTTAATGCTCCTGCTTTTAAAACTTGGTCACAATTTTATTTTTAAACAACAACAAAACCCAACAAATTACAAGCTGCTGGTTAGTAAACAGCCCTGCTGCTGTAGTTGGTCCTGAGGCTGACCACAGCTGATATTCTTTGTATTCCTCCTCCACTGTTCATACTAGATTTCCCTCAACTTGAGTCAGCACTTTAGCTGGTTGAAAGTACTTACCCAGGGAAGTATGCTGAGTTATACTTTTCCAGCTGTTTCAATCTTTTGTTTACCACGTCTTTGTCACATTGTGCTTCCTATACTTGCCATTTAAGGTTTTGACTCAGTGGAAGCACGAAGAGCTACCCCAAGGAATCTCCTTAGCACCAGACATACTTCTACCTGCCCCCATGCTCCTCATGACAGTTGTGGTCAATTATCCCCACCAGCATTGTAGCTCCCTTTTTGCTTGTTGTTTTACCAGCAGGAGGGGCTCAAAATAACTAAGTTGAGTCAATAATTTTAAGTTTAATGCAACACTTAATACGTTCTTGGGTAAACACATCCCTCCCCTCAGAACCAGGACCTCTAGTACAGAAGGCCCAAGTTGCTCAATGCTGCAAAATTTACTCAGTTGTGCCACTGGAAGCAACGGTGAGAGGGCGCTCAGACAAAGGTATTCTATCTGTCAGAAACATTACAGGTATTAGGTTCAAACCATTGCATGGACATTGTGCTCATTGTTGTAGCACCTTTGCCTATTGTCGATTGATTTTCCAAGGCTCTGTTCACAATCCTATTATAACAAATCAGTCCATTTGTTAGCCCTTGAGTAGACTTGCTGGTCAAGGCACTGCAAACAGAGAAGGAAAACACATAGCCACACCCATGTCAAAGCAAAAATTGCACCAGACAAAGTTAAACATGTAAGGACAACCTTATTCAAGAATATTTCAATAGGAAAGGAGTCTGAATTCAATTCCACTGAAACAAAAGAAGGGAGAGTTTTCAACCATTGGGGTGAGCTAGTGGAAAAGTATTAGAGGACATTAGGGGTGGGGTTCTGGGGGTTGTCAGGCACATTGAGTTATTCCTAAGTTTGCAAAGGTTTTTCTCTGTAATTAGGCTCTCTGTGTTTGCTAATTGGTGCCCATTGAAGTTAGGGTCCTACCCTCTCTCAGAGACTGGGAAATAGGGCTGTTATCTCCTTTGATGTTCACATTTCAAAGAGAGGGTTCCTAGGTCCTTGAGAAAGATATTTCCTGAGCTATAAAACTGCCAAGAGGTTAGGAGAAGATTTAAACACATTTCAAAGGGGCAGAAAAATAATTTATAATTGAAAGTTTTCTAAAGTGAATGCTCTAAAAAGAAAACGGTAGTTCAGGGGCCTAAAGTCTGGAAGAAACCTGTCTAAAGTTTAGCCGAGCTAAGGAAAACTTTAAGGTAGTCTTGGTCACCGTGAATATGTATCAATCCAGTACACATGAATTATTTACCATTCAAGGGGGCAAAGGATCCAATGTAATCAATCTATCCCATGGTGGCTGGCTGGGCTTTTCAAAGGATGGAGCCATACCAAAGGCTTAACTTTAGAGCCTACCACTAATTGGCTGAGTATTCCACAGTAGCAAGAGCTATTACAGGCTCACTGAGAGGGAGTCCATATTGTTGGACCCAGGGACGTTTACCAAGTCTGCTATTATGACGATTCCTTTCATTAGGACAAAGTATAAGCACTAGAGTGGCTAAGGATGAGCATTTTTGTTGTTTTCTGGTTTTTTATTTGGTTTTTGGTTTTACTATTTGGTATTTTAGCATGCTACAATTAAAAAATATGGGATATATTTTTGCTCACTTATACAGGCCTGTCTTTAAGATTAATTCTTACCTGAATTGTTTGGTCACTTATTCTTGTACTGATAATTTTGTAGATAATTTTGATCAATTAATTTTATTACACTAATTTCAGGGATGGAGATGTTTCAAAGCTGGGCTACAGTTCCTTTAACAGCCATGCATCTTTTTGCTCACTTTGACTTTGGGGGCATAGATCTTCCAAGTTCCAACTCAGTGTATGGAACATCCCCACTCTTGGCATCCTGGACTCCTGTGATTTGTGTCAGCATTAGCAATAGAGTGTAATAAATTAATTGAATTCTAGCACAATAGAAATACTTGCATGTGCATGATGATTTCATGTTCAGCAACGGTTTTTGATGTTTTATAATATTCTTCATAACAGCTTAAACTCAAAATAACCCCAATGTCCATAAGCAGTAGAAAAGATATATAAATTTTGTTACATTAATAAATTAGACATCATATAGCCATGAAGTAAAATAAAACCACACAGAAATGGTGATAGATCATGTAGATATTATATCAAGTAATTGAAGTCAGACTCAAATGAATACATACTATATGATACCATCTACATAAAGTATACAGCGCCAAAACTATTGTACTGTGTTAGAATTCAGGACAGTGTTTATTTTGGGGAAAGAAAGGGAGCTGTGATTACAAGGGACATGAGAGGGACTTCTAGAATGTTTGCAAAGTCCTATCCTTCACCTGTTTGTGATTACTCAGGCATTTGTGTGAAAATCGTGGAGCCATATGATTGTGTTCTCTATACTTCACTACAGGTGTATTATGACCCACGATGAAAGATAATAAGAATAAAAGTTTAAGATCTCATAGTTGCACATGCAAATCGTTATATCCCAAAACATGGTTAGACTTTTCTCAACACTTTATAAAGATTGTTTTACTTGAATTTTTCTTTGTTCATTAAAAAGAACATACTATAATGCTATAATAATTAAGTGAAATGGTATGGAAAGTTTTTCCTGAGATTAAATTTTATTAATTAAATATTATTTCAGATAATTTAATTTATTTTTATTTTTATTTTTTTACTGGTCACTGAGGTCTTTTTATTTTGCATGCAAAACCACGGAGGATCTTGTCCGTAGACATCTCAGGGATTATACTGTAGATACTTCAAGACATTTGGCGAGAAACACAATGATTTGGGTCAATCACATGATTACAGAGCTAGGGTTTCCAACATGGTTCCAGATGGTCAAGCTAGGCTTCTCTAGCTGTTCTAAGGAAGGAGTGAGAGAACATCACAGGGACAAGTGAGGGGAGTTTACCACCAGAGCTCTCAGCAAGTATTGACGGGGATCTTGAACTATCCATGCCAACCTTAGGAGCAGAGGTCTAATCAGCCAACTAGTGACTGAAGGGCTCAGGGGCCTGCCTGCCCAGAGTTTACTTGGCTACAGAGTTTCTGAAGTTTTTACCAGCAAACTTAGCCTTGCTGCCCAGTCGCTCTTCAGTTCTGAGGAGATGGTTATACTTGGCCAAGCACTCAGACTGGCCAGGGGCACCTGTCTTGTTTTGTCCAGTACAATGACCCACCACCAGGTCAGCAATGACAGCATCTTCAGTCTCCCTAGATCAATGAGACACCCTGACACCCCATTGGGCCAGCTTGCATGCCTGAAGAGACTTGGTCAAAGAGTTGATGTGGTTCGCTTTGAGCAGCAGGCAATTGCACAATTTCTCACCCACAACTTTGAACATCAGCTTCAGATCGGTCACAATGAGATCACTCCCTACCACCTGGATTCCTCTACTGGCAGTAAACGTCTGGTGAACTTCACAAGTCATCTTGTTCCAAAGGGTCTTCAATAGTCACCACTGGGTAATCCTTGGTGAAGGACTTATACAGGTGGATCAGCCTCTCAGGTATGATGTACTTGCTGGGGTCATCAGGCAACTTGAAGTCCAGGTCATACTTCCCTGACCTGAAAACTCAGAGGCAGCCACATCCACGCAAAAACAAACAAACAAACAAACAAACAAAAAAAACCTTACTGGTGTAGCCAGCTATCCCAGTCGCATTTTTCAGCAGCTCCAGGGCTTCTTTATTCTCTAGGAGCAAACCTGCCTTCATCCCCCACACTAGTGGCATCTTTCTCATGTTTCTTATTGATGACATTCTTCAGATCCTGGTAAAACTCCACCCCAATGCGCATGACTTCTCCGAAGTTTATTCCATGAATGGGGAGCATCATGAACTTCTTCATGGCCAGGGTGTTGCCAGCATGAGAATTACCGTTGATCACATTGAAAGCTGGAACTGGCTGGATGACTTCAGAATTATCAGCCAAGTCAGCAATTTGGAAGTACAGGGGCACCCCTTCTCAACAGCTGCTGCCTTGCAGACAGCCAGGGTCACTCTCAGAACAGCATTAGCGCTAAATTTAGATTTATTTTCCATTCCATCCATCTCTAGTTTGTCAACCTTCTGTTGTTCCACACACTCAGTTTCTTGCTAATCAAGGCAGACTCAATAGTTTTATTGACGTGCTCAACAGCGTTTGAGACATCTTTCCCCATGTAGTGTGTCTTATCATTGCTCCAAAACTCTAGGGCCCCATAGACACCAATTGAGGTGCCACTGGGCATAGCAGCTCTGAACAGAACTTTTGAGGTGCAGAGATCAACCTCAACAGTGGGATGTCCATGAGAGTGGAAGATTTCTCTGGCATCGATCTTGAGAACAGACATGGTGAATTTCTGGCTGCCAGATCTGGTCAGTGGGGAAAGAAGCAGAGGATGCTGCAGACACAGAGGGCAGCATTACAAAGCTGCAACATCTGGGAGCTCTGAGTCCCCTGAGCTCCTCTCCATGCCCTCTGCCCCACTTCTGACCTGCTCCAGGAGACCTGACAATTTCATTTCAAAATGGCAACTTACAATACAAAGTTGTTTATATCATCATAATATTTATCTACTCCATCAACACATGTAGGATTGTCAATACTCACCCTTAAATAGTACTTTTCATACTTTTTCAAATACTTTGCCAAATATATACTTTATTAACTAGTATTAAAGAGAATAGAATTAATAATTAGTGGGGAGACTTCAAAAATGTAAATTTTTATCCTGTATTTGTAGAACTAAATTCATAATTTACTATTTTCCTACCTAATTTAAAATATTTGACGCAAAATAAGCAAAGGGAAGACTTGGAGAACAGAAAAATATGTAAAGTGATAAGTTAATTAAAACCTCTTATAACAGAATAATACTCTTGGTAAATTCCCATTATTGAATTTAAAACTTGATTATAGATTTAAAACTTTTCCAATTTTGCATGAGTTTTGGGGATAATCACTTTTTATCTTAATATTTCATTTTTAGGAAATGTAAGATCAATATCAATACTTAGTTAAGGAATCACTCACTATAGGTATCACCACCGTGTTTTTGGCCACGTGTATATGTCTTGATCCTATTGTCAGAGCAACTTGCCACTTTTATTGAAAATTATATAGTTAATTGTAAATTAATATTTTTAGTTTCTTACAGATGTAGTTTTTAATCTTATATGTAATAGGTTCCATTGTTAACAACAGTTTGTTCTTATGCGAAAAGATAAAAATTACAGTTTAAATGTTGATCATATATGTATATTTCAATTTCTCTACACAAATTTGCAATTGCTACATAAGAAAAATTGATATGAAAATGTTCGTATGGAAACATTCTCCAAACGAGAAAATTACATTAATTTTTATTTTGAAAATTTCATTTAGCAATATGTGCATTTATCTAACATGATTCACTGTTTTCTTAGGTAGTTCTGTCATATAATAATTTTTGTAGTAAACCCTTGGTAAAGTACAACATGCGCTCTAAAGTGAACAAAATTTAAGTGCATAGATTAATTGTCATAATATCTATCTACTGTCACCACAGATGCCCCCTTTATTCCCAATTCCTGTCACTCTTTCCCAACAGAGGTGAGAATTATCTGATTTCTAACAGAAGACTTTTTCTGTTTTAGACTTTATACATTAATTATGAAGTACTATTTATTTGTATCTAGTTTTCTGTACTCAACAGCATATTTGTGAGATCTATAAGCTGTTATTGAGGATAGTTGCAGTTTTTCATTCTAATTGTCATTATTCCACTGAATAAAGATGCAATTTATTTAATCCATCTAGTGTTTATGACTATTTGGTTGTTTTCAGTTTTTGGATATTTTGAATAGTGCTTCTGCAAACATATTGGTCCATTTTTCAAGTGGGAATGTAAGTACAAATTTTTGTTTGGTATATACCTGTAAACTGATATAGGACTGATTAACTTTAATAGATAATTCCAAAGAGTTTTCAAATGGACTATACCAAATGGCACTCCCACCAGCTTGCATGAGATTCCCAATTCTCCTTCTCCACGCCTGCATGTAATATGTTTTTCTACTTCAACCATTCTAGTGAGTGTTTAATGGTGTCATATTGTGATTTTAATTTCCAGCAAATAAAGTCAAGCAGCCTTTTATATTTACATTGTTTATTTGAAATTCTTAAGGGTCTTTCCACGTCTTTTCCCCATTTTCTAATAATGGGTTGTCACCCTTTATTAATTTATTTATAGGAGTGTTTCATATAATCTGAAATCAGGTCCTTCATTAGATATGTGAATTATAACTACTTTTATCCTTCTATGGTTTGTGTTTTTCTCTGTTAACTTATTTTTGATAAGAAGTATTTCTTGCTGTAATAATCTTTTTGTTTAAGCTTTTTGCAGTTATATCTATGAGAGACATTTTCTATAATTATCCTTTCTTTTATTATTATTCTCTACAGATTTTGGTGTCAAGAATATGTTGCATTATAAAACAAGCTGGGAACTAGTATAATTTTTCATTCTCTGAACAATTTCATGTGAGATTCTTGGAATTTTTTTGTAAATATTTTATTTTTCCTTTTTCTCCCAAAGCCCCCTCCCCACCCCCGTACAGAGTTGTGTATTCCAGTTGTGGGCCCCTCCAGTTGTGGCACGTGAGATGCCTCCCCAGAATGGTCTGATGAGCGGTGCCATATCCTCACCCAGGACTTGAACTGGTGAAACCCTGGGCCGGCGAAGCAGAGTGAAGGAACCTAACCAATTGGCCACGGGGCCAGCCCCTCTTGGAATTCTTTACTTAAATATTTGGAAAAATTCATTATTAAATGTTTCTAATCCTGGAGTGTTCCTTGTAAAAATAGTTTAATCATAGGTCCACTTTCTTTGATAGATTAGGATACATCATATTCTCTATTTTTTCTTTTGTCATTTTGGGAAGTCGTGTTTTTTATGGACTTTGAAAAATTATTAAAATTGTTAAATATATTGAAAGCAATGTGCTTATAATACTCTATTGTTTGCTTATTACTAAGTGTAGGATCTAAGTGATTCCTCTTTTTTTTATTCTGATATTTTTAGTCTTGTTTTCTCTCTTGATAAGTCTTGCCAAGATTCCATTAATGTTATAAATCATTTCAAAGAACCAACTTTTGATTTTGTTGACTTTATGTATTTTAGTCCTTTTCAATTTTATTAGTTTAAGCTTTAAATTTATTATTTCCGTTCTTATATTTTATTTCAGTTTCTCTATAATATATGAAAGAATATATATGAAATAATTTATATAGTATATGACATACAATATGTATAACCTATGAAAGAATGTATATTTATAAATTCTCTGAAGCACTAGTTTAGCTGAATCTCACATTTTATTATGTCTTCTCTCCGTTTTCATTAGTTGAAATTATTCCCAATTTTCCTGTGTGATCTCTTCTTAACCAATATCTTATTTAAAGTGTATTCCTTCATTTTGAATTAATTGGGTATTTTATTATTTTTATTTTTTCTTGATTTCTAACTTAATTTAATTGCCATGAGAATATCATCTGAATAATTATAATCTCTTAAAATTTATTTAAGCCTTATAAATATTGTTTAGTATTCTGTGTACACATGAAAATAATGAAATCTGTTCTTATTGGATGCAGTGTTTTAAAGAGATCAAGTATGTCCATTAGGCCAAGCATTAGTATTGCCTTATAAATCTTCTATATTCTTACTGATAGTTTGTCTACTTATTCTATCAGCTATTGCTAGAGATAGATCTTACTATTTCATTTTTGGTCTGTCAGTATTTTAAAAATATCATGATGTTGCATGATTTGTGCATAAGGAGTTTATATTTTCAAAACTTCTGAGTGGATTCATCTTTTATTATTATTGTGAGATTTCACCCTTTATCTTTAATATTGATTCTTGCCTTAATAAATTCTTCCTGCAATATTAGTACAGATATAAATCAGCTTTCTTTATCTCAATTTTTCCATTCTTGTTGTCTGTAAATTTTCTCTATTTTTTATATGTAAGATATGTCTCTTGTAAAATAGACATTGACTTTTTTTGTTTTACCCTGTCTGACATTGTCAGTTTTAATTAGAATATTTGTTCCATTTACATAATTGAATGTAATTACTATTTACTTTGATTTCTATCTACCATCTTTTATTATTTTTTGACCTACTTGAGTTTTTGTTCCTTTTCTCTCCTCTTTTGCCTTCTTTTGGATTGATAAAATATTTATTTTTATTATTTCATTTTTCTTCTATTAACTTGTTAGAGATACATTCTTTTTCTTCTTTTAAAAGTTAATCTCGATATTTAGCATGCATCATAGACAAATGAATACATGGTGCATGTAACTAATTTATCACTGTCCAGATAGTTCAAGAACCTTAAAGTTATTTGAATCCATTTACCATTCCTCCACCTTTTTAAAAATCATTATCATGATATTTAATTCTGCATGTATATAACCCCAGATAACACTAGTACTTTCTTTTGGACTGTCAATACTCATTCATATTTGCCTCCTTTCTCTTTATTCATTCCTGTGTTTCTACATTTTCTTTCTCTGACTATCTTCCTTTAATATTTCTTATACTGCAGATTTGCTGGCAATAGCTTATCTTCATTTTTTATTTGCCTGAAATGCTCTTCATTTCGTCTTTGTAAAAATGCTATTTTCACTGAGTATATAATTTTAGTTGGTCATTATTTTCTTTCAGCATATGAAACATGTCACTGCTTTGTTTTCTGGCTCCACTGTTTTTAATAAAAATTTAGGTGTAAATCATATTGTTGCCCCTTTGAAGTTATTTTGTCTTTTTCTTCTTTGAGTATGTTTGAAATTTTCTCTTTATCTTTCGTTTTGAACAGTTCCACCATGATGTGCTGTTTTTCTTTGTTTGTTTTATGCTCCTCTATTTTGCAAATCTTCTTGAATATGCTTTCATTTATCTTGGGCAGATGCTTAGAACTGGAATAGCTAGATAACATGCTAAATTTATATTTTTTAAGACGCTACCAAATGCTTTGCAAAGTGGCTACTCCATTTTACAGTCCACCAGAAATGCATGAGTTCCAGTTTCTCCACATCCTTTTTAGTACTTGTTGTTATCTTTCTTTCTATAATTGCTGCTCTAGTGGATGTGATTTAGTCATTTTGGTTTTGGTTTGAATTTCCCTAAGAACTAGCAAGCTTCAGTCATTTGACTCACATGTAGTTTAATGTTGTCTAAAAACGCTAGTGTTGCTTGAGTTTAGCGATATTCAATCATTTCTTTTGTTCTTTACAATATGTTTTAGAACCTTTATGTATAACTCAAGTTTTCAAAAACTTAAATAGCATCTTTTTAGAATTGTTTCATCATAATAATCTGTTTAACACTTTTTACAACTAATTTTTACAGTTAATTTGGTTAACATATTAAAATTTCATTGTTTCACATAATCAATGAATGTTTTCAATACACAACTAATACCCTGAAAAAAAATTAATGTAAAAATGTTATAGAAAAATGTCAAATAAAGTGACTTCACTCCATGTTGTCCCTGAGCACTTTGTGTATTGTCATTTAGCAATTTATAAAATAGTCTTATCATAGTCCCCTAGAAAGTACACAAAGATATCACTATATATTGTTAAACTGCTTTCTGTGTCTACATTATTTCTGTGATCTACAAATGTAATATAATTATCAAAATTTTTAATTGGTGATCATAGTGGGTTGAATTGTGTCCTCACAAAATTCATGTCTAGCCAGAACCCCAAAATGTTACCTCATTTGGAAATAGGGTCTTTGCAGATGTAATTAAGATGATGTCATGCTGGATTAGAATGGGATCTAAATTCAGTGACTCTTGTCCTTATGAGAAGAGAGGACACATACACAGAGACATGCAGAAGGAAGAAGCCCATGTGATGACAGAGGCAGAGGTTGCAGTAATGCAGTTACAAGCTAAGGAATGCCTAGGGTTGCAGGGGCCACAAGAAGCTAGGAAGAGGAGAGGAAGGATTCTTTCCTGGAGTCATCAGAGGAAGTATGCTGACACCTCCATATTGGATTTCTAGCTTCCAGAACTGTGAGAGAATAAATTCCTGATTTTTTAAGCCACCAAGTTCGGGAAGCTTTGTTTCAGCAGCCCTAGGAAACTAATTAAGCAATATTTCATAAAACAATCCTCAATCATGGTGATTTTTCATAGAATTACTGTTAATGGAAAAAAACAATAGAATCCAAGACAGAACATTCTCTTTGTTATAAGAGAAATTGTATATCTTGATATTACACCTAAACTTATTCACAAAATGGATTATTCATGTGCCTATATTTACGCTTTTCTTCTTTGAGGTCTTACTGTCTAAGAGAGTAATACTTTCACAAAGGGATCTAGCAATAATTCTATTAAAATCAAAAGTTGTGATTTTTCTCTATATTTAATGTTCCTATTATTCATGCTTGGCTTCTTATTTTACTATAAAATAAAAAGAACGTCCTAGACAGAACATGGTAATATAAAGAGATCGAACTTCTGATTGCTTACTCTATTCAGGCAAGCTACTCATTTAAGACTTAAAGCTCTGAATTACATTGTCAATCATATTTTCACAACTTAAACATGAACTTTAACAGCAAACAAACAGAACAACATAAACACCACATGTAATTTTTTTTAAATACCACATTTTATCAGATAATCTTCCCAACAAAGTGTAATATTTTTAAAAGTTCCTATTTTGTCAAAAACATGCTTCACATTTAGAGGTTTTGGCAATCACGGGTCTCATTTTCTTTGCTCCTAATTTATTGACGAGGCTTAGGAAAAAAATGTGTAAATGAAGTTAGTGGCATATAAAGTACAATAATTAATAAGTTAATATAAATGTGTTACATTAAATATATAAATATATATTATTTATATGTAAATATACATATTGTTATTGTATCTCCTAGCTTGGCTATGAATAATAACTGTGCCTGTGAATTTAAGGTATAAATATCCTTAATATGCATGTTTATAGTAAAGGATGTTGTGACACTTGTATCCTTAATATCCTCACAATCTTGAACCTCGATATTCAATCTCTGTATGATAGTCAATGTCTATACTATGATGAGAAATATACCCTTTAAAGAACTTTCTTAAAGAATGTCTTTTCCATTCACTCATTCAAATACTCTAAAGTTTATACTTGGGCTAAGCTGGGTGACTGCATTTTTTAGTTCCTCCCAGAATTCCTCTCACTGAATGTTGTCTAATGGTCATTTCCATGTTTGGATAGCAAAAAAATGTACAAGATCCATTAGTGCATTAACTGATACTTAGGAAATCTGTTCTTTGAGGATTATAGGAGATGTCTTTCTTTAAGAATGCAATACTGATGCATGCATTTTTGTTTGTTTTTTATAATGCAAATCATGTAAATACCATCCTCTTTTCCATTTTGACTCCCGTTGACCTCAGTCATAAACAAGAAGTTCAACTGTAGCTAATATTTAAGGCCTTATGATAAAAATATTTATATTACCTTTCCCTAATCTTGATCTATTTTTATCAAAATATCCTGAGTCCTAAGTGTTTGTAAAATGAATCAGAAAATAAATCGTGAAATGCATAAAAGAACAAATGAATGAAGGATAGTCTTCTCTTCTAAAGTCTCTCACCTTCAAGGCTGTCTGTGTGCTGCTCCTTCCTCAAGGAACCCTTTTTTCCTTCACCTCTGCCAGTCTGAATTCCACCCTATCTTCATTTTGTAGATCACATTCCACTGCCCACATCTAAGTCTTTAAAGATTCTCTCAGGTGGATGAAATTGACCTTTTGAAATCTCATCAGGTTTTCACTACCTAAAAACATTTGTTGTTTTCTTCTTAGAATTATACTTATCTCAGACTTAACCTTAATCTTCCCGATGTCTTGTGTCCTGTTTGAATCATCTGTTGTGTTTTATTCGTGTCAGCAGAGTAACATGATGTTCCATGGAAAGAAGATTTCTATGGTTAAATAAGCCTGGAAAATACTGTATACTGAATCCATATCACATAAAGTTTAAGAATTTTCAGTCTGGATTTTTTTTTCCCTAAGAAAACAGACTGATGAAAATCTCATTGAGATAATAGCACATAACAGCCCTCAGAATGGGAATTTGGCAATATGTGAACAAAACATCTTGATACATTTCTAGAAAACTAAGAGGGATGGGATCAGACTGAATGATAAAACAGAACAGAAAAAGTTTAAGGACTGAAGAGAACTGTGATGGAACTATAAACTGTCTTTCTCCATAATGTTCCAGAAAAGCTCTAAGCCAAGAGCCAACAAATAAGAAGATCAGAACTGAGTCCTAGAAACTAATACAGGTAATTAAATTTAAAGTTATATATGGCACAATAGGTTTGGGCTTGGGTCTCTTTCCCAACTCCTTCATTCTTGTGCACATGGATGGAATGGAGGCTTTGGTAGAAAATGACACCAAAAAAAAAAAAAAAAAAAAAAACACTCAATCTCTCATAACAGGGTGTCAATACTCGCCACCTAATTAACTAAATCAAGAAATGGAGGACCAAGTCTATGTACCTGCAAAGAATCTTACAGACTCCACTCTAGCAGAAAGCAATTTTTAAGCAGAAATTATTTAAGCAGACAGCAATTTCTTGAAGAATCGTAGATATCTCAGAGCATTTTCAGGAGTGCGTGATAGTCAATCTTGGATCTTTCCCAGCTTGGCACAAAGAGGCTGGATTCATTGAATCTAGGAAAGAACTAACCACAGTGCTGGACTTCTCCAGCTCAAACAATAATGCCACGTCCCCTGACCTTCTACACGTGTGACTCTCAGGACTAGTTGCTCCACAGAAGTGCCACACAGCTGCCCTAGAATAACTCAAGCCACTGTATGCTTGCTAAGACAAGTGCATAGCCGTCACCTGGGATTGCTCATTTCTGCGTCCAAATCTAATAAGGAAGCATCTAATTAGTAAACATGTCAGTCCCAAGCCTGCATTCTGGAGGCATGTGAGTCTCAGATATATGGAATGCTAACCATTTAGATATGTTAGTGTAATTCTTTCTTTTTTTTTTTTGTGGTTTAAAACACAGAAATTTATTCTCTCCTAGTTAGAGGCCAGAAGTCCAAAATCAGAGTGTCAGCAGGGCCGGGCTCCCTCCCTCCGAGCGAGGCTCCAGAGGAGGAGCCTGCCTTCTCTGCCTCTTCCATCTTCGGTGGCTCCTGGCTTTCCTACAGACACATCTGACTCTGGCTTTTTTTTTTTTTTTAACATTTTTAAAAACTTCTTTAACATTTCTAAAATTTATCATAAAGATGGACATTGAACTGTTCCCTAATTTCTTTTCTCCCAACATTATTGAGATATTATTGACATATAGCATATGTAAGTTTAAGGTGTACAATGTGATGATTTGATATAGGTATACATTGCAAAATGATCACTATAATAACATTAGTTAACAGTTCCACCACCTCACATAATTACCATTTTTTTAGTGTAATTCTAATAGATATGATTATAAATTAATTTCCCAAATGTTTACACTCTTATTTAGGCAATTATATGAAAAATGTTTTCCTCAGTAGAAATTATATTTATCACATTTTATTATACATATATAATAATAATAATGCAGTATTCTAGAGAAGATTTTCTAATGAAAATAATGTATATTCGTTAACATCCTCATACTTACATCTCCTCAAATTAATAATAAAATAATTATAGTTACAATTTCCTGAATACTTATTGATGTAAAGCTTTCTTTCTTTCTTTTTTTTTTTTTGGCTGAGGAAGATTTGCCCTGAGCTAACATCTGTTGCCAATCTTACTCTTTTTTCTTTATGTGAGCTGCCACCACAGCATGGCCACCAACAGATGAGTTATGTGGTTCCATGCCCAGGAACCGAACACAGGCCACCAAAGTGGAGTAGGCAGAACTTTAACCACTAGGCCATTGGGCTGGCCCAAGCATTTTCTTCTTTACATTTTCCTGTTCAATTCTCACAGCAACTCTCTGATCTAGGCACAATTAGTATCATATTACAAAGACAAAATAGAAACTCTTAAAACTTGGCAGAACATTCATATACTAAACCCAGATAGAAAATGGTAGAACCAGGATTGGAATCTAGCTTTTTCAGTTCCAGTATCCATGATAGCAAATACAAGACTCTTAAATTCAAATATAAAATCATAATGAGATTGCTGAGAATTCAGTATGTATAAGAGGCCTCTCTGACTTGAAAAAAATATTGCTCTCATACAAAAGATCTAAATTGGGGGTGAAATTGTTATCATGAACACATCAAAAATTAAGAATATAGCTCTCTCGTAATAATCAGATTAGCCCATCTAGGGTATTTATCTTTTTTTTGCTTGTTAAATTAGACTTTTAATTAGGTGTGAGCATAAGTTGATGACATGCTGCTTATTCATAAGGCCAGTATCTCAGCTGAATAAACTAAGAGGAATGGAGATAGGATGCAGACACAGCTTGGCCTATCTGGTGAGTCACTTGAGTTGATTGAGTTGATGCTTATCCAGGGATCTAGAAGTCTCATTGAGAGTGCTCATTCTAAGGAAGACAAGAATCAAGGCAAGTAAGTATTGCTTAAGAAAGATAGGGTCAGATGGGAAGTAAAATTTTGAAAATGTTTTTATATTTCAAGTTTTTGCCTGTCCTTCATTTTCCTGAAAGAACTTATGTAAGCAATCTAGGAAAAGGATGTGATAAATGAGAAGAGAAAAAAATAAATAAAATTGTCACTAAATTATCCGTAACAACAGTGCATCAATCACTTTTCTGACGTCCATGGAAAGAATTGCTTGAGAAATAAAAATTTATCCATTTCTGTAGGGCAGCCATACGGGAAACCCAGACCCATCGGGTGAAAGTCTGGAAAGATAAAACTCAGAGATAGCCTAATGGATAGTCAAGCTATGTCATCTTGTTTCAAGCACAGAGAGGAGAATCCAAACTTACCACTTGTTAAATAGAGTAGGCGGCAGTATTGCTGTAGTCAGAGCAAAAGAGAAGGCAACAGTTGACTCTTAATTGTGACATAAAATATTCAGTACTTGAACATTCATGTTCCATGTGACAGTCTTAAAAAGACCATATTTATGAACATACACTGCAAGATTCCTGCATCAATCCAATGAATTTGTTGGAGGTAAGAGACCCTGCAATTGCGTGGGTTAGGGTGGAGTACACCACATTCTTTGTGTTAAGCCTATTGTAACTATATTTTTTAACAGCCAAGCTTGGATATTCTGGAAAACCACAAGTTTCACAACCAACATTTACTTTACATTGCTTTGGCAAATACACTGTAATTTTTAAATACACAATTTCCTTTTCTTCCTTTTAACTACCTCAAAAAGGGATTTTTGGAAAAGGCAGGAATAAATGAAAAAGAACTAGAAAATTTTGGCCAATTCATTTAATCATTAAAAGAGCAGACAAAAAGTCAAAGGAGAAAACAGTAGTTCATAGAAATATAAGTATATTCATTTGAATGCAATTGGATCCACAATGTTAAAAATGCGGACGTCTGATAACTCATAGATGGTCCCCAAATTGAGCATGTCTGTAATATTTAAAACCAACTAATGTTGATAAATGAAAAGAATGGACTTCCCCCATATTAAGAAAATAAAGTTTCTATTATCAAATTCTTTATCTTGTTAATCTCTTCTTAAGCTCTGTGAGTGGCTTTTTTTTAACATCATCCATTTTTTACATCATCCATTTATTAAATAAGCATTTATTTACTTCTTACAATGCATAAGTTTTGAGCTGGGTGATACTTTCAAAAGAGAATACACAAACCCACTTGCAAGTTTCTCATTATCTTATGTGAGGTGTTACCGTTTCGGCTAAGTGTCCCCCAATAAGTATTATTGTCCACCAATAAGTAATTATATTCCTCTTTTTCCTTTAGTAATAGAAATGAATTTTAATCTAGAACACGTCTGCTTATCTAAAGGAATTCCCTTTTAAAAAAGAGTGCTTTAAAAAAAGATAAGAACACCTTCTTTTTGTCCCCTTGTCCTTTTCTCCCTCCTTCCTAGCTACTAAGGAGATGGGACGCCAAAAGCTGGAATGACAATATATGGGAAGCCACGTTGGAAAGGGCAGCAGAACAATATAGAAGGAGTTCATATCCCACATCCAGTAAAGCTGCTATATTTGCCCCAAACTCTTTACATGAAAGGAAACAAAGTTTTATTATTTTTTATAATTGACTTATATTTGAGTCTTATGACAAATAGATTTGTTTTCTTTGAGTATTTGTGTGAGGAAGATTGGCCCTGAGCTAAAATCCGTTGCCAATCTTCCTCTTGTTGCTTGAGGAGGATTGTCGTTGAGCTAACATCTGTGCCAATCTTCCTCTATTTTATGTGGGACACCGCCACAGCATGGCTTGAGGAGCAGTGCTAGGTCCACTCCCAGAATGTGAACCTGAGAAGGGAAGCATGAGAACTTAACCACTATGCCACCAGGCCTGCCCCAAACAGACTTGTATTTTAACTAACACATGTAGAGATCATATGCCAATAATGCCTAACTTTTTTAAGCCTAAACGTGTTTGTAATAAATATTTTGTAATTTTTACTTAATACTCTGAAACTAAATTCATAGATAATGTACCAACACAAAATTTAAAAAATATATGTCTAACTATAATGTAAGAATAATAACAAGAAAAGTCATTTATTTTTTAAAAATGCACTTCAAAATGTAAAATTTGCGCAAGCCTATATTAGAAGAAAAAACGCAGTGGTTCAGTGCTTATATCTAAGCATAATAATTTAAGACTAGCAGGGTTGTTCCATGTAAGACGGACAGAAAGGAAGGAAGGAAGAGAGGAACAAAGGAGGGATGGAATGAGGGCAGGGGTATAAGCGAACCTAAAATTGAGACTTGTGTGAGGATAAGTAACGAAACACTGGACTGTTTTTATATAATAAAAGAAAGAAAGAAAATAATGGAAGTAGGGTAACATACACAGACAAATTACAAACATGCGAATTGGAGCAAATGTGGAAATATTACAATCTAGATCAGGTGGCCCATATTTCAATGTGCAGTATGACGTGGGGATGGAGTCACAGAAAATAAGCTTTAAACTCCTCTGACATCTTCAGTCTCTAGTACTTAAACACAACAACAAAAACTCTTAAAGACTCCATCATGACAAAGACGGGAGCAAAAATTAAAGTTAAAATCAATGAAACAAAAAGCTATGAGGCACATACCTGGTGTCAGTATCAGATTATATTTGGAACACAAGGAAAATGAAAAATAATAAACAATTTCAATATGAAATTTACATAACACAGATTTATCATTTTTGGACAAAAACAAAAGATATGTAGGATGAAATGGAATTAAGTATTTTAAAACAAATTCTATTAATGAATATCAGTATGATCACAACTTTCTATGTCTGCTAACTTAACATTATTCAAATTTTCTTAAAAAATAATTTTGTTGACAATCATCTCAAGTTTCTTATGTATTTGCAATTAGTTTTGTTATACTAAAACTAGACTATCAACATAAGATTATTTTCAAATAAATATGTACCTGCAAATGCATATGTAATTTATATGTATATGTAATTCTTTTCAAAGAAGTGAGCATGACAGTCTTAAGTGGATCCAAAAGATTTTATAACTCAACTCATTATATCATTCTTATGCCTCAAAGTCATTTTCTAGATCAATTAATTCTTCCTTCAAATTCTTAGTTAACACATTTAACATTCACCTCAGATAAATTAATCACTCAGTTTGATATTGCAAGTTGATGCTGACTTAGAATCATAATTACATTTTTAATAGCAACCAAATAACAGCAATATGTTTTAAAATCATTTTGTTTAAATCCATCCTCATCGAATTTCAACCAACATGGGAAACTAAAAATTCTCATGAGTAAGGCTATTTCTATATTATGTAGAGTTTTTGGGAATTCCTTGATCTTTCTCTACACTTTTGTGAAATATACCTCATTTCCATGTAACTTAAGAAGGACTTCTTTTAGTTTTGCAAATATATCTGAAAAATTTATCATACCATGTGCTATACTCTAATTTCAATTTTTGATTTTTCACTGAATAAAAAGTCTACGATGAAACAGTGAAAAAATATTTAAAAACAAATTTATTTGAAGGATCATTGCAGTTAAATGTGCCAAACAAAAGTTTACCAAACAACATATCATTCCAGAAATTACTGTATGTTTACATTGATTATTATTATACATTATACATTAATAGCTCAGTAACTTCATTCATTTTTGAAGTCTTTTTCAAAGTCGTTGGCAACTAAGTGCTGTTGATGAATAATGCAATAAATTGCTAAAACACCTGGCGTTTCTTTTTTAAGTTGGCTGTAAACTTGTGTTACCCACTAACCTGAGTTAGTGTTCCATCTGTTGTACAAGCAATGTCATTGGAAAAGGGAATGTTTTTCCTGTGAACTAATTTTGAAGGTTTCAGATATTGACAAGCTCTGTGCATTATAGCCTGTTATTCTAAATGACATCTCCTCTATTATTTTTTCATTCCTTCTGAATTGTGCATATGGCAACTTCAGTTTATTATATATCTTATTTTCTTTCACCTTCTCATTGATTCATTTAAAAACAGTATCTTTGCTCAATGTAAAGGAATAAATTCTTACATTTGTTCTTCCTTTTATCATAATAAAAATAACTTCACATATAGCTAGTAAGATTAATTTCTCTCTAATGGATAATTCACCATATTTTTTATTATTTGTACTTTACGTAAGAAAGAAAAGAAGGATTGATTGCTCTGGATTTAAGAGTTTTTAAACATCCCAATGACAGCAAAATACTTTTCAATAATTTCTTTAAATTTCAGAATTATGTGGCTATTTTGTGTCTCTTTTTAAAATTTGCATTTATTCACATTTGTTGCTTAATTAGGAAAAAAAATGTTAGTAGATTAGATATATCCATGATACTCATTTTGAGATAAAGTGATAAAACCAAACAACAAAAATTCAATGGAATAATATAGACAATTTTTCTTTATATAAGATCTAAAACCACCATGACTGATACAAGTGTATCAGTGTAGGGGCTGTATCGGCAACTCACATATCACCAATGGTATTGCCGTGGGTGAAATGATTTTCTGAAATGTTGAACCACCCTTGGTTAATGTCCAAAGTTCAATCTCCAGAAAATTTACCCAATATTTACACATTTGATGTACATGAAAGCTGTGCCGAATCTATTTTGTGTTTATGTGTAAAACGGAAGGCAATTGTAGGTTCTAATGAACGTTAATACCTTATCCGAGTCACTCTCTCTCAAATAACGCTATTTCTCCTATATCGCTTCATAAACTCTGGTCACATATTGTTTATTTTTGTCTCTTTAGTCGTTATCAATTTCCCTCCCCCATCCACACACATACATACGCATTCACACACATAACATGCACCCATAAACACACCATGATCTGAATGTGAACTTCTTGAACAGGGAAACCTCGTCTGCCTTCCTGCTTGCTCCATCCCCAAGACTCAGCCTGACACATTGTAGGCATTCAATAAATACCTGTGAAGTAAATACACAAATTATATTCTGAGCCTGTTATTTGAGCTGAACATATTGCCCTCCTAAGTGAATTCTATGTAGCAGTTTAAGACACAAAGTAACTGTGACAAGATTAGAACAATTTAAGTGGAACATTGCGGCAGTGTGATCAGCAGTAGCTATGTCTTACGTGGTTATTTCAGTGTTGACTACCAAAAAAGGCAGTTTTTACATCAGAAGGTAAATATTTTTGTCATTTGAATTTCTAAACTGAAAGTGAAATGAGCTAATTCTAATAACTGTATAATGTGTTATCTACTTACAAACTTTTAAAAATTGACAATTTTAGTCTCTCAGGTAAGAAACAACATAGGAAACATGTCATTCAGAATGAGCCAAGGTCCCTTTAAGCAGAATTGCTGAATTATAGTTTGCCTAAGGAATACCAGGATTGCTCACTTTTGCATATTTAGATTAATAGTACATTTAGACAAGGTTTGCGCTGTAATTGGAACTTAAGTAACATTTGTAAAGTGTTATCTGTCTGAGCCTGAAGAGACCCAAAGAGAATGTATGTCATTATGCAAAATTACTAATTAAGTACAAGTAATTTAGCAGATAATTTACATGTTCATTTTATAATAGAAATTATTTAGTTTTAGGGTTCTCTTTGCATTTCTAAAGTAATCTTGACCCAAGGGATCACAGACTGTTAAGAAGAAGTATAAATTATAGAATGAGACATATGTTTAACTGACTCATAGAGCTTTTGTTGTCGCTAATGATTCCTCTAACAATAATTGCATAAGGGAAAACATTTTCTTTTTAAGTAAATAATGTTCATTACCTCTTAAATCTACTGTCACTTGACAACATTAACGTGGAAAAATTTCCACCTTTTTGATTAGCTCTCCAAGGATATCTAGCATCTTTAAATTAATATTGATCAAACAGAAACCATCATATCCATCAAAATGTTCTTAGAAATGTGACTGCACAGAAAAAATATTTCGATAGATTCTGGAAAGAAAAACACTCTCCTGAAATATACTGTAAATTATTATTGTGAGAAGATTATGTTGGAATGAAGGTTTTATTTTCTGGCTATTGATAAGTGCTATCCCCACTGATAAGTCTTAAAAATTTCAATACTAAAGACTTGTATCTATATAGTCAAGTGCCATATTGTGTTAATAATTGTTATCTTAATAATACAACTTTGGGAAGAAAAGAAAACAATTTGCCTTCCTAAACTGATCTTTTTTATCCAAATCATCTGAACTCTCCATGAGGGTAGGAATACTGTTTATTCATGGCTTTAGTACCAGTAGCATGAGGCCCACTTTAGTTTAGGTGACAATTCCCTCAAATTCTTTCTGTTTTCTTTTGGTTTAACTTATTGTTGTTTTTTAAATAACTTTAAAAATTTGGTGTTTACTTTTTTATTTTATTTTTCTAATTGTTATTAATGTATATATTTAATGCTATCAAATTTCCTCTGATAATTACTTTAGTTGTATCCCATACTCTGATATGTCCTGTTAAAATTTTAAGAAGTGTTACAGTTTGAGAGTTATTTCCAGTTTCATCCAAGAGTTGTTTAACACTGTGTTTAATTTCTAGGTGGAAGAACTTGTTTTCAATTTTGTTCTAAATTTCTAGTTTTATTGAAAAGAGTTCAGATAATGCTCTTTTCTTCATTTCTGTATTTGGAATGTATTAAACTTCCTTTGTGGCATAAAAATGGTTCTTTTTCATGAACATTTTCTGTGCAATTAAAAGAAGTGTAGTATCTTTATCTGGGTTCAGATTTCAATATATAAGGTCTAAATTATTGATGAAAAATGCCCAATACTTCAAGGTCTTTACAAAATTTTTGCTCATTTGATCTGCCTTGGATCAAGAGAGATGTGTTCAATTTGGTTTTTTTTGAGGAAGATTGACCCTGAACCAACATCTGTTGCCAATCTTCCTCTTTTTTTTTTCTCCCCAAAGCCCCAGCACATAGTTGTCTATCCTAGTTGAAAGTTGTTCTAGTTCTTCTGTTTGGGATGCTGCCACAGCATGGCTTGATGAGCAGTGTGTAGGTCCATGCCCAGGATCTGAACCAGTGAACGTCAGATTGCCAAAATGGAGCACAGGAACTTAACCACTTAGCTACAGGGCCGGCCTCCAATTTGATTTTTTTGTTTATTTCTCCTTGAAGCTGCTGTAGTTGCTGTTTAAAGAAGTCATTGCATTGTTTGCATAAAAATTAATGACTGTTACAGTTCACTGAAAAATACTGTTTTTAACTTTATAAAATTACAATTTCATCACTTATACTCTCTTTGGTCTAATTTTTATCTTTTCAGATATCAAGAGTTTAATCTCTACTCCCTTTTCAATTGCATTTGAGTAGTTCATACTGGTGCATCCGTTTATCTTTATCACTTTTGGAGGTCATCTTCTTAGACCTGTTCCTTGTATAGAGCATAAATTTTAGCTAGTAAGATTATATTTGCTTTCTATTCGTCATTTAAGCTCATTTAATTACGGCTACTATTCACATATTTAGCCTCTAATCTTTTATAATTTTTGGAATATTTTAGTTTTCTCACTTTTTTGGATTCTGTCCATCGTTTCCCTCCAGGAGCAATATCGAATTTAACCAGGAACCTCTTCTTCCTCCTCCTCTGCCCTTCTCTCTAAATTCAATATGAAGTCAGGTCTTTCACCCTCAGTTAATACTTATAAGGCAATTAGTGAATGGACTCTACTCTCCATATACTCTCTCAATCTTCTAAACCGCTTTTGATTGTGTTATTTTATCAAAAATTTTGCAGCATTTAACTCACACGTACTTCATTGTCTTTCTTATGTCTATCACTTAGTCTTTCTCTTACAGATAAATATATATTCAATGTTTATCACCAGTTTTAAGCTGATATCAGTTGTTTTCATTTTCTAAAGATAATTTTCTAGTAGGTTTCCTCAGGAAGGATTTATGGAAACAATATTCCCTGACTTCTGTCATATTCTTAAAGTCTGTCCATGGCCTTTGCATTAAAAGGTCAATTTAGATAGATATAAAATCTTTTGATAATACTTCATTTCCTTAGAATCTTACATGGTTTTCTGGTACAAAGCATTACTGTTGAAAAGTCTGATGTCTGTCTGATTTTATTTCCTTTATAAGTGACTTAAACTTTTTGCCTGGAAACTCAAAGAATGTTTTTCCCTTTGCTCTGAAGTATTTCTATATAACGTATCATCCACTCTAGGTTGATTTTACCAGGTACCAAGTATATATGTGTGTGTATGCATTTTCTCCTTTTGGCATTATCTACATACTTATTCATTACTGTTTCCCTTCCAGTTTAAATTTCATTTCCAGATTCTTTTTCTTTAGAGCTCACTCGTTTCTAAGATGAACAGCTCTCTTTTTACATCATCTTGTCCAATCTCATTTATAGAGTTTTCTAATGTTGATTGATGCTGATTTTCATAGTTCTTAACATTTTCTCTAAACTTTTAACTAACTTTGCAAGTGTAAAGTAAAACTTTTATCTGTTTTGTGTCATGTCTTTTGGGCATGCTTTTATTGTAAGAATGCTGTCCTCTTTATTATGAAGGGCTAAATTGTTTCCCTCCGCCACCCCAGCACAAGCTCATATGTTCATGTCCTACCCCTCAGTACCTCAGCATGTGACTATATTTAGAGATCGGGTCTTTAAGTTAGATGAGGTCATTAGGGTGGGCCCTAATCCAACATGACTGGTGTTCTTATAAGAAGACATCAAGACACAGACAGACACAGAAGGAAGACCACATGAAGACGCAGAAATAAGTCTGCCATGTACAAGCCAAGGAGAGAGGCCTTGGAAGAAATCAACCCTGCTGGCAAATTGATTGCAGACTTCTACTTTCCAGAAGCGTGAGGAAAAGAATTTCTCTTTAAGCTACCCAGTCTGTAGGGTCTGTGGTAGTTTGTTATGGCAGCCATAGCAAAATAATACAATTGTTCTCTTTTCTATCCAAGAAAGTCATTGTATGGTACTAAATTTCATCTTTACGAATTAGTCACAGAAGATGGATTTTCCTAGTCTATTTCAGTGGGAGGATAGGACAGGATAACTTTCCTGTTTTGATGTTATAAGGTCTCTGTCCATCATCATAGAAATTTTTTTTAATATCCGTATATTTTCTGCCATCCTACCTCCACTGCATTCCTCCACGATTTTTATTTACTGTTTTCTCTCCTTTGCCCTACTGTCCCTATCTTGCTCAATTTAGATTCGACTCATAAGATTTTCTCCTTGGAGCATGATTTTGGTCAGAAAGGAAGATTTTTACCGTTGATTTTCAAGAGTCATAGTGTTTAGTTGCAAGAGGATAATAATTCCTCCCTTTTTGCTAGATATTAAAGGAGATTGAAAAACTATGCTGCGACTACCATCTTGCTGCCAGCCCAAAGTGTGTCTGGCTACTTCAATTAATGTTCCCAAACTCAGTGAAGAATAAAATAGTGGACCACCTCCCCCCCACCCCCACATTTGTTACCTTATTGTGGAAGGGGCTATATTTATCAGTACCTTGAAAATACATTTTCCTCTGCCATCTCTATCTTCTGCATAATTCTAACTTCCTATTCATCCAGTTCCTTTCATTAGCAAGTAACTGATCCACTTTCCAAGATTTTGCCCTTTTTTGTTCCCTTGTTTCCTCTCATAGCCTTGCAAAATTGTGCACTCTTAGCAGGTACTACAAAACTAAAGGCTAATTGATTACAATACATATATTAGGACCAGTGAATCCAAAGATCAGATTATTACTTCACTGTATTTCAGTGATGTGAAATTCTTGGTCAGCTAATATGATATCACTGGTTATGCTTCATTTTGGTTTAATTTGTTTCATAAATTCTCTACCTTCACTTCCATATACATTTTCTGCCTCCTCTCAGGATTTGCATCTCATTACCATCTGTACCCTCTGTAGGCATCTCATTTAAATGACCCAAAGTATGATTGGTTCAGTCAGTCACCACCAGAATAAAAGACGTATATTTGGATAGATCCCTTCTTTTTGGCTATTGTTGATTTCCAATAGTCAGCCTATAAATAGCTGTCCTTGGATCTGTTTCCCATCATTGTTTTAGTGGGCTGTGGCCAAGTTAGCATGGCCATGTGATTAAGGCTTGGCTACATATAGGGAACTGCCCACAGCCTTGTTAAGAACAGAACTGAGGGAGCAAAGAGTACTTAATATAAACAATGTTAATGTTCTCTGATCCTAAAAAGATACTAAAAGTTATAGTGATCATTTGTACAGCTCCTTGCAGGTGCACACCTTTTCTAGACTAAAATGTAAGTATTTGTAAAAAGAGACTTTGACTATCTTATCAGATCTAAAAAGCATGGAATGTAACTAGCAAAACTTGCTTGTGGGTTTGTGGGATTCCTAAAGAAATAAGGATCAATAATTTGCAGGTGAATTAAATGTGTACAATACCAGACTATATACACTTAAGCTCTTATTGCTTTGCTTTGTTTGGTTGTCATGACACCCAAATGATTTCAACAGTTTTCTGAGAAAGAGTTAATGAAATGTGACTTCCTTGCGCAATTTGGAAGAAGATAATGGTAATCCCAGGCTGTAGAGTAATACAGAATAAAAATACCTTAAGAATTTACAAGAAATAAAAGAAAAGGAATCAAATAGAAAACTGCAGATGCAAAGTAGTCTTATCTGCAATCTCTTTCCAGGTAAATCCAGAAGAGTGAAGAATATAAAGCTGTTTGCAAAGCTGTTTTAGCCAAGGGGAAATTTCTGCTACTGGCGGATTTTGGAAAGAAATAACACATGATGAATAGTGACCGAGAATCCTCAGGTAATCTCATGGCCACAGCTTGAAGAGGTAAATCACAAAAATAATAACAGCTTGTTTAAACTATGTTTTGAATACTAATGTTAACATTTATACACTTAAATATGTTACCTGCTAAATGTTGGCATGCTAGAAACTATAAATACATTAACTTGCTTTTACTCAGATAACATAATTGAGTAGAGAGAAACTCAATACCTCATAGATAAATGATTATAGCCTATAATATGATTCCTATCAATAGATAAACTATCCTTTATGTATAGCGAGGATGTTGGATAACAAGCTATTATGTTAAAAGTAAATCTATTTCTATACATTGGTAAAAAACAAGAAATAACATCAAAATATTTAATAGCATAAAAATATCATACAGCTAGGAATATGACTAAGGAAGATATGCCAGACTTCTACACAAAAACTATAAAATATTTTTGGAAAAAACTTAAAGAGCATAAATAAATAGAGATATTCATTTTCATGTATTAGAAGGCTATATTGTACAGGTTTCAATCCTCTATAATTTTATCTAAAGAGTCAATATGATCACAATATATTCCCAAAAAGATTGTGTATATATAAACGTGTGCGCATGTGTGCACAAATATATGTGTTAAACTTTACAAGCTGATTTTTTTCATTTCTATGAATATTCAGATGGCTAAAAGTAATCAAGATAATCATTAGAATAAAAAGACAAAAAAGGGGTCAGGCTGGTGGTGCAGCAGTTAAGTTTGCACATTCCGCTTCCGTGACCTGGGGTTCGACAGTTCAGATCCCATGTGCAGACCTATGCAGCACTCATCAAGCCATGCTGTGGCAGGAGTCCCACATATAAAGTAGAGGAAGATAGGCATGGATGTTAGCTCAGGGCCAGTCTTCCTCAGCAAAATAAAGGGAGGATTGGTGGCAGATGTTAGCTCAGGGCTAATCTTCCTCAAAACAAAAACAAAAACTAAACTAAACAAACAACAAAAGAGACAAAAAAAGATTTGCTTTATCTGATATAAAGATATAAAGTAATAAAGACTGTATGACATCGGCACAGGATAGACAATTAGACTAATGGAATAGAAATCTACAGACTGAGCCAGTAAAACAAATATGGCCATCTTTATGACAATATAGCATTGTGACAATAGCATTTCAGAGTAATGCAGGGAAAAGGCTCCACTTTTCAATCAACAGTATTGAATCTGCCAGATGGATAAATGGAAAAAAAAGAGACACACCATTACTGAACTCACATCATAATAAAAAATAATTTTCAGGTAGATTGGAGATCTGAATGTAAAAAATAAATTTTTGGATATCAACAAAAGAAAAGTCATAGTCTGGGCTCTCACTCATCCAACTTATGATGTGTTTACTGTCTCCATAGTTTTGTATTTTTCCACAGTGTCATAGAGTTGGAATCATACTGTATGTAGTCATTTCAAATTGGTTTCTTTCACTTAGTAATATGCATTTAAGATCCCTCCATGTTTTTTCATGGCTTGATAATTCATTTCTTTTAGTGCTTAATAATGTTCCATTGACCAGTGTACCACATTTTATTTCTCCATTCACCTACTGAAGGACATCTTGGTTGCTTCCAAGTTTTGGTAATTACGAATAAAGTGCCTATAAATGTCCATGCGTAGGTTTTCACGTGGACACAAGTGTGCTTACTATGTTAGTTTTGTAGGAAACTGCCGAGCAGTCTTCCAAGGTGACTGTACTATTTAGCATTCCTACCAGCAATAAGTGAGAGTTCCTGTTACTCCACATTGTCGTCAGCATTTGGTGTCGTCAGTGTTATGATTTTTGGCCATTCTAATAGGTGTGTTGTGGTATCTTGGTGTTTTAATATTCAATTATCTAGTGACATACGATGTTGAACGTCTTTTCAAATGCTTACTTGCCATTGGCATATCTTCTTTGGTAAGGGTCCATTGAGGTCTTTTGCCCACTTTTTAATCAGGTTGCTCATTTCTTACTGTTGAGTTTCATTTTGCATAACAGTCTTTTATCAGATACATCTTTTGCACATATTTTCTCTAAGGCTGTGGCTTGTCTTCTCTTCTCTTGGAATTGTCTTTCACAGAGCAGAAATATTCAATTTTAATAAAGTCCAGTGTATCAATTGTTTCTTTCATGGATTGTGACTTTGGAGTTGTATCTAAAATGTCATCACCAGACCTAAGGTTGTTAGATCATATATAGATTTTCTCCTATGTCATCTTCTAGAAGCTTCACAGTTTTGCATTTTACATTTAGGTCAATGATCTATTTTGAGTTAATTTTTGTGAAAGGTGTAGATCTGTGTCTAGATTCAGTTTTGTGCATGTGGATATCCAGTTGATTCAGCTTCCGTTGTTGAAAAGACTATCTTTTCTCTATTGTATTGCCTTTGCTCCTTTGTTAAAGATTACTTGACTATATTTGTGTGGGTCTGTTTCCAGACTCTCTAATCTGTTCCAGTGATCTATTTGTCTATTCTCTCACAAATATCACACTGCCCTGATTACAGTAGCTTTATAATAAGTCTTGAAGACGAGTAGTGTCAGTCCTCCAACTTTGTTCTTCAATATTGTGTTGACTCTTCTGGGTCTTTTGGCTCACCATGTAAACTTTAGAATCAGTTTGTTGATATCTACAAAATAACTTAAGAGATTTTGATTGGGCTTGCATTGAATACATAGATAAAGTTGGGAAGAATTGACATCTTGAAAATATTGAGTTTTCCTGTCCACGAACATGGAAAATCTCTCCATTACTTTACTTTGACTTTGATTTCTGTCATCAGAGTTTGTAGTTTTCCTTGTATAGATGCTCTACAAATTTGGTTAGATTTATGTCTAAATATTTCATTTTGGGGAGGTGCTAATATAAATGGTATTGTATTTTTAATTTAAAATTCCACTTGTTCATTGCTGGTACATAAAGAAATTGATTGACTTTTGTATATTAACCTTGTATCGTACAATTTTGCTAGAATCACTTATTAGTTCCAAAAGATTTTTTTGTCAATTCCTTCAGATTTTCTACTTACATGATCATGTAATCTCTGATGAGAGACATTTATTTCTTCCTTCGCAATCTGTATACCGTTTTCTTCCTTTTCTTGTCTTATTGTTTTAGATAGGACTTCCAGGACAATGTTGAAAAGGAGTGATAAGAGGGGACATCCTTGCTTTGTTCTTGATCTTAGTGGAAAAACATTGTTTCTCACCGTTAAGTGAGTGATTGCTATAGGGTTTTGTAGATGTTCTTTATTAAATTGAGAAAGTTCCCTTCTATTCCTAGTTTGTTGAGAGCTTTTATCATAAATGAATGTTGTTTTGTCAAATGCCTTTTCTGCATCTATTGATATAATCATTTGATTTTTCTTCTTTAGTCTGTTGAGGTGATGTATTACATTAATCAATTTTCAAATGTTGTACCAGCCTTGCATACCTGGAATAAAACCCACTTGTTTGTGGTGTATTGTTCTTTTTAAACATTATTGCATGGATTCGCTAATATTTTGTTGAGGATTTTTCATCTATATTTGTGAGAGATATTGGTCCATGGTTTTCTTTTCCCGTAACATCTTTGTCTGGTTTTGTTATTAAGGTAATGCTGGCCTCACAGAATGAGTTAGGAATGAGCACCTCTGCTTCTAACTTCTGGAAGAGATTGAAGAGAATTGGTCAAATCTCTTCCTTAAATCTTTGGTAGAATTCACCAGTGAACCCATCTGGGCCTGGTACTTTCCGTTTTACAGGATTATTAATTATCGATTGAATTTGTTTAATACATATGTCTATTCAGATAGTCTGCTGCTTCCTGTGTAAGTTTTGGCAGATAGTATCTTTCAAAGCATTGGTCAATTTCATCTAGGTTGTGAAGTGTATGGGCATAGATTTGTTCATAATACTTCTTTATTATTCTTTTAATGTCTTTGGGATCTTAGTGATGTCTCCTATTTCATTTCTGATATTATTAGTTTGTATCTTTTTTTTTTCTTAGTCTGGTCAGAGGTATATCAATTTTATTGATCTTTTCAAAGCATCTGCTTTTGGTTTTGTTGATTTTCTATGCTAAGTCTCTATTTCCAATTTCATTGATTTCTGCTCTTTTATTTTTATCTTCTGCTTACTTTGATTTAATTTGCTCTTCTTTTTGTGTGTCCTAATGTGGAAGCTTAGGCTATTGATTTTAGATCTTTCTTCTTTTCTAATATATGTATTCAATGCTATGTTTCCTTTAAGCACTGCTTTTGCTCCATCCCACAAATTTTGATGTTGTATTTTCATTTTCATTTAGTTTAAAAATTTTTAAATTTATGACCATTTCTTCTTTGACTCATGTGTTATTACAGGTATGTTGTTTATTCTCCAAATGTTTTGGGATTTTCCACCTATCTTTCTGATACTGATTTCTAATAATTCTATTGCAGTGTTAGCAGACATTGTTTGATGTCTATTCTTTTAAATTTGTTAAGGGGTGTTTTATGGCCTGGCTTGTGGTCTGTCTTGGCAAATGTTCCATGTGAACTTGAGAACAATATGTACTGTGCTGTTGTTGGATGAAGCAGTCAATGCTTTTCAATTATATCCATTTGAATGATGATGATGGTGAGTTTAACTATGTCCTTACTGATGTTATGCATGCTGAATCTGTGCATTTCTGATAGAGGAGTGTTGAAGTCTCCAACTATAATAGTGGATTCCTCTATTTCTCTTTGCAATTCTATTACTTTTTTGCATGTGTCTATTACTTTTCATGTGTTTTGATGCTGTTGTTAAGCGCATACACATCAAGGATTGTTATGCCGTCCTGGAGAACTGATCTTTTATCATGATGTAATGCCCCTATTCATCCCCAGTACTGTTCCTTGCTATGAGGTCTGTTTTGCCTGAAATTAATACAGTTTCTTCCACTTTCTTTTGATTAGTATTATCATGCTATATCTTTCTCCATGTCTTTACATTTAATTTATATGTATCTTTATATTTAAAATGAGTTTCTGTATACAGCATAGAGTTGGTCTTGTTTTTTTATTCACTCCGGGAATCTCTTTTAGTTGATGTATTTAGACAACGGATGTTTAAAATAATCATGGATTTACTTAGATTAATATCTGCTTTATTCATTGTCATTTCTAGCTGTTGATCTTTTTTTCCGTTTTTGTCTTCCACTCTTTTTCTGATTTTCATGATTTTAATTGAATGTTTTATATATTTCCCAGCATATCAGTTATACTTCTTTAAAAATTTTATTTTAGTGGTTGGCCTAGAATTCACAATATACATTTACAACTATACAAGTCCACTTTCAGAATACACTATATTACTTCATGGGTAGTGCAAGTACATTATAATAACAAAATATTTCTAATTACTCCCCCTTCTCTTGCATCATTGCTGTCATTCTTTTCATTTAAACATAAGTGATATATATATATACATATATAAATATATACACACACATATAGGCATATATAATAAAATACATTGTTGTTATTATTTTCAACAAATTATTTGTTATATCAATTAAACACACGAAAAATAAAAATTATTTATCTTCTTTCATTCATTCTTTGATGCTCTTTTTTCTTTATGTAGACCTTTCTTTCTGACTGATATCATTTCTCTTCTCTCCAAAGAACTACTTTTCATATTTCTTTCAAGGCAGTTATACCGGCAATAAATTCCTTCAAGTTTTGGTTGACTGAGAGAGTCGTTATTTATCCTTCACTTTGGTAGGAAAATTTTGCAGGGCACATAATTCTAGATTGGTAGTTTTCCTCTCAACACTTTATGCTTTTACAAACCAGATTTTTAAAAAATTGTATACATATATGCACAGTTTAACACCCAGGTTAAAATATAGATTTCCAAACTTCCAGAAGCAATGTCCTCTGCCCACCTCAACAACATACTTCTCCCTTGAGTTTTCTGACTTCGTGATAATTATTTCCTTGCTTTTCTTTATATTTTACCACCTGTATATAATCTGTAAGCAATAGTTTTATCAATTTTTGAACTTTTAAAAAATGGAAACATTTCTTTGGAAACTTGCTTGTTTTACTCAACATCATGTTTGAGATTTATCCATGTTGTTGCTTATGCCTCTGGCTTAATATCGTTGCTGTGTAGTACTGCACTTTATGGTGTACCATGATGTATCCATTCTACTGTTGGCTGATTGTAAGTTCTTCCCAGCTTTTAGCTATTCTAAACAATGCTACAATAAATATTCTCTTGTGTATTACTGGGCATATAAATTTTATTGCCCACATTAGAATGGTTTACATCCATCCTTCATTTTTTTTTATTGAGATATAATTGACATATAACACTATATTAGTTTCACGTGTACAACATAATGATTCAGTTTTGTATGTATTACAATATGATCACTACAATAAGTAAAGTTAACATCCATCACATACATTGTTACAAAACTTTTTTTCTTTTGGTGAGAATGTTTAAGATTTAGTCTCTTAGCAACTTTCAGGTATGCAATACAGTATTATTAACTGTAGTCACCATGTTATACATTAGATCCCCATAACATTTATTTTATAACTGGAAGTTAATACCTTTGGACCCCTTTGTCCATTTTGCCCACCTCCTGCCTCTGGCAACAGCCAATCTGTTCTCTGTGTCTATGAGCTTGTTTTTTTAGATTTCACAGATAAGTTAAGTCATATAGTATTGGTCTTTCTCTGTCTGACTTAGTTCACTAAGCATAATTCCCTCAAGGTCCATCCATGTTGTCACAACTGGCAAAATTTCATTCTTTTTTTACAGCTGAATATTAATCCATTGTATATATAGCACATTTTCTTAATCCATTCATCCATTGATGGACACTTAGGTTGTTTCCTTTTCTTGGCTATTGTAAACAATGCTGCAATAAACATAGGTGCATATATCTTTTCAAGTTAGTGTTTTCATTTTCTTTGGATAAATACTCAGAATTTGAAATATTGGATCATATGGTAGTTCTATTTTTAATTTTTTGAGATAATTCCATACTGTTTTCTATAGTGGCTGCAGCAATCTACATTCCACCAAAGGTGTGCAAGGGTTCCTTTTTCTCCAATCCACACCAACACTTGATATTTCTTGTCTTTTTGATGATAGCCATTCTAATAAGTATAATGTGAAATCTCTGTGGTTTTGATTTGCATTTCCTTCATGATAGTGATGTTCAGCATCTTTTCATGTACTTGTCAGCCATCTGTATGTCTTCTTTGCAAAAATGTCTATTCAGATCTTCTGCCCATTTTTAAATTGGATCCTTTGGTTTTTGCTGTTGAGTTGTATGTGTTCTTTATATATTTTTGGATATTAATGCCTTATCAGAAATATGATTTGCAAATATCCTTTCTCATTCAGTACGTTGTCTTTCTATTTTGTTGATGGTTTTCATTGCTGTGCAGAATTATTTTAGTTTTATGTAGTCCCATTTGTTTATTTTTGCTTTCTTTGTCTTTGCCTTTGGTGTCAGATCCAACAAATCGTCACCAAGACTGATGTCAAGAAGCTTACCCCCTGTGTTTTCTTCTAGGTGTTTTATGGTTTCAGGTCTTACATTCAAGTCTTTATTCCATTTTGAGTTAACTTTTGTGTGTGGTGTAAGATAATGGTCCAGTTTCGTTCTTTTGCATATGGCTGCTCAATTTTCCCAACACCATTTATTGAAGAGACTGTCTTTCCCCATTGTATATTCTTTGCTCCTTTCTCTTAAATTAATTGACCATATATGTATAGGTTTGTTTCTGGGTTCTCTATTCCATTCCATTGAACTATGTGTCTGTTTTTACACCAGTACTATACTGTTTTGAAAACTACAGCTTGGTAATATAGTTTAAAATTAGGGAACATGATGTATCCAGCTTTGTTCTTCTTTCTCAAGATTTCTTTGGTTATATGGGATCCTTTGTGATTCCATACAAATTTTAGGATTGTTTGTTCTATTTCTGCGAAAAATGCCATTGGAATTTTGGTAGGGACTGCATTGAATCTATAGGTTGCTTTGCGTAGTGTAGACATTTGAACAATGTTAATTTTCCCAATCCATGAACACAGAATATCTTTCCATTTATTTGTGTCTTCTTCAATTTCCCTTAATGTCTTATAGTTTTCAGTGTACAGATCTTTCACCTCCTTGGTTAAATTTATTCCTATGTATTTAATTTTTTAATGCAATTGTAAATGGGATTGTTTCCTTCATTTCTCTTTCTGATAGTTTGTTATTAATATTTGTTTAAATATTTTGCTCCACTCTCTTCTTGCTTGCATGGTTTCTGAGGAGAAATGAAGTGTAACTCTTATCTTTGCTCATCTATAGGTAAGGTGATTTTTCCTCTGGCTTCTTCCAAGATTTTTTTCTTTATCTTTGATTTTCTGCAGTTTGAATATAATGTGCCCATGTGTCACTTTTGGCATTTATCCTTCTTGATGTTCTTTGAGTTTCTTGGATCTGTGTTTTGATATCTGATATAAATTTTGGAAATTTCTCAGTCGTTTTTGGTTTATATATTTCTTATGTTCATTTCTCTTTCTCCTCCTTCTAGTATTCCCAATACACATATATTAAATCTTTTTTCTTGGCTCACAATTTTTGGATATTCTATTTTTTTTAGTCTTTTTCACTTTGCTTTTCAGTTTTGGAAGTTTCTATTGACATATCCTCAAGTTCAGAGATTTTTTTCCTCAGCTATGTCCATTCTACTACTGAGCCCATCAAAGGCATTCTTCATTTCTGTTACAGTATTTTGATGCATTTCTTTTTGATTCTTAGACTTTCCATCTCTCTGCTTATATCACCTATTTATTCTTGCATTACTCATCTGTTCTTGCTTCTTGTCTACTTTTTCTATTACAGCCTTACCATATTAATCACAGTTGTTTTAAAATCAAGTTTGATACTTCCAACATTCCTGCCCTGTCTGGGTCTAGTTC
The DNA here is from genome assembly GCF_041296265.1 of Equus caballus. Classification (NCBI taxonomy): domain Eukaryota; kingdom Metazoa; phylum Chordata; class Mammalia; order Perissodactyla; family Equidae; genus Equus; species Equus caballus. The sequence goes on along the minus strand of NC_091685.1, from coordinate 102,135,768 downwards.
TGATGCTTGTTCTCTCTCTGAAAACTGTGCATTTTTCCTTTTACTATATCTTACTTTTGTTGAAAGGTAGATATGATTTACTAGGTAAAATAAATTACAGTAAATAGGCCTTTAGTAATGTAGTGGTAAGGTGTGGGAGTTGAAGGGTTCTATAGTCCTATGATTAGATCTCAGTCTTTTAGTAAGCCTGTGCCCTGGAGTTGCGCACTTCACAAATGCTTCTCAGTTGTTTTTAATTTTTCACCCCCATAGCTGGTACAGAATGGCTAGAAGGGGCTGGAATTGGGTATTTCCCTTCTCCCAGGTCAATTAGGCTTTAATAATACACCAATAGGTTAGATAAAATAGTTTTTTCTTGAGGTCAGGCTTGTTAAACAGAATAGAATGCTCTGGCACATTTCAAAGTTAGTTTTCCCCTCCCCCTGCCAGAAACATGATGGGATTTTCCTCTTATTTTCACTGTGAGAACATGGCAAAGCTCTTGAAGGTAAAACTCACAAAAATGTGGGGTTCCCTTAGTGACTGGGTCCCCTTGGGGTTTTTATCTGCCAGGCCTGTCCAAACTGTGCCTTCAGTAATTTGTCAGTTATTGTTCGGGTTTTCCTACCAGGGTCCTGGTTCCTGCACAAGTTTCTGCTTATGGGTTTCTGCTCCAGTATGTTGTGATTCTTTGTATCTGCCTGTTTGTCTTTCTAATTTTCAGGGAAGTAATTTGCCCTGACTTCTCTGATGGATATGAGCTGTTGATTTTTCACCGTGTTCAGCTTTTTACTTGTTATGATTGACTGGAAACTTCTGAGGTTCTGGAACCTCTCAAATGTTTTTAATAAAGTTTTGTACCCACCCCTCACTTCCTGCATGCTTTGCAGCTAATTTCTGGTACCTGGGCATGGCAGAGGACTGCTATCAGGCAGTGGAGCAACCACGCAGCCAATGCCTGATGGGAGTGAGAGAAGTACCAAAGTCCAGCTCTTCTGCCCCTAGGTAGGTGTAATTTCACTCCAGAACTCCCAGAGTGAGTCTGGGACTACAACCAAAATGGTAACTTTCCTTAAATTTTTGCTTCCTCAAACTGCTTCTTCATTTCTCTACTGATATCTCCTTGGAACACTTTCCTAATAAAGCACTAGCTCCTGAATCCTTGGTGTGAGCATCTAAGAAATTTTTTAAAAATACTCTGTTGGATTTTGGAATTTCTCCATCTATTCTTAGTTTGTTATGAACTTTTTTACATAAATGAATGTTGAATTACTTCAAATGCTTTTTTCTGCATTTATTGAAATGACAATTGAAGTTCCTTTTATCTGTTAATGTAGGAAAATTGATTTTGAATGTTAAATAAGCTTTCCCTTCTGGAGGAAGCTCTAATGATGATTTTTATATTTTTTTATTATTGCTGGATTTGATCAGCTAAAATTTTGTTTATCATTTTTGTACTTATGTTGATGAGTGAGATTGACTGGTAGTTCTTAGCCAGGTCAGGTTTTGGCATCAAAGTTGTGTTGTTTTCATAAAATGAGCTAAGATATGGACCCATTTTTGTCTTTTCAGGAGAGATTTATTTACAGTTGGAATTAATTATATTTAAATTTTTGATAACATTCACTAGCCATTTGGTGCTTGGATGTTCTCTTTGAGAAAGACTTAATTATATTGATTACTTGCCTTGATATGCATGAAATTTTTAATACAGTCATACACCACAGAACAACATTTCAGTCAATGATGGACCGCATAAATGACAGTGGACCCAGAAGATTAGTATAAGAGAGCCTGGATATCTACGAGGGTATACCATCTAGGTTTGTGTAAGTACACTCTATGATAGTCACACAATGATGAAATTGCCTAATGATGCATTTCTCAGAACATATCCCCATCCTTAAGCGATGCATGACCGTATGTCCAAATTCTTATCTCAGTTTCTGGAAGTTACTTTAATCAAAGTTTCAAAATTTCATCTAAATTTCAAATTTATTACCATAAATTTGTTTATAATATCCACTTATGGAGGTGTAATGTCTGCAGAATATGTAACGAAATCTTTTTCATTTCCAATATTGATTATTTGTGCTTCCTATCCTTTTAAAAAATCAGTCTTATTAGGTAGTTTATTAAATTCATTAGTTTTAAAAAATCAACTTTGGTTTTGTTGATCCCTTTTATTGTATTTTTTTCTATTTATTTAATTTCTTTTCTTTATCTTCTTCTATTTCCTTCTTATTTCTCCTCTTTCTCCAATTTCTAGATGTGGATATTTAGCTCCTTCTTTTCAGTCTTTTATACTTTTCTAATATATACATTTTTAAGACTGTAAATGAATCACAAAGCATATTACCTCTCACAAGTTTGGATAGATTGCATACTGTTTATCATTCAATTGATCATATTTTCTAATTTCCATTGTAATTTCAGAGCATATTTCCTAATTTCTGAATCTGATGATTTTCTAGTTGTATTTTGTTCTTGATCCCTATTTTAATTGCACAACAGTCAGCAGATGTGTTCAGTGTGATTTTAGTCCTTTAATTTATTGTGACTAGGTTTATGGCTTATCATATGGTCAATTGCTGAAAATATTCTACTTATACTGGAAACTAACATGAGCTCTGCAGTTGTTTTCTTGTGATTCTGCATATGCCAATGAGGTCTACTTGTGCTATTCTGTATCCTTACTGATACTTTGTCAACTTATTTTATATGTTTCAACTAGACAGAAGATCAACAAAGAAATGGGTGATTGAACAACACTATATACCAACTGGACCTAGTAGACATCTATTGAGCACTATATTAAATAACATTAGAATACATATTCTTTTCCAGTGCACATGGAGCATTCCCCAGGGTAAATCATATGTTAGCCATAAAGCAAGACTCAAGAAATTAAAAAGTATTGAATTATTGAAATAATATTGAAATAATACAAAGTATGTTTGCCAATCGCAACAGAAAGATATTAGAAATCAATATCCGAAAAGAATTTGGGAAGTTCACAAATATATGGAAGTACAAAACCAAACTCCTAAATAAGCAATGTGTCAAAGAAGATATCAAAAGGGAAATTAGAAAATATTTTGCAATCAGTGAAAAATGAAAACACAACGTAATAAAACCTATCAATGGCACCTAAAGCAATGCCGAAGGGAAATGTATTGCTATAGATGCCTATGTTAATAAAGAAGAAAGGTTTCAAATGAATAACTTTTCTTTCCATCTTACAAAATTAGAAATAGAAGAGCACACTAAACTCAAAACAAACAGAAGGAAGGAAATAATAAACATTAAAGCTGAAATAAACAAACCAAATAGAAGAAAAGAACTGAAAAAAGAATAGAGAAAATTAATGAAACCAAAAGTTGATTCTTTTAAGAGGTAAAATTTATAAACGAAAAAGAGAATATACCTTTGTCTATGAATATACTCAAAAGAATTAAAAACATATATTCATACAAAAATTTATACACAGTCACAGCAGTATTATTCATAATAGCCAGGAAGTGGAAAGAACCCATTTTAAGTGTCAAATAAATGATGAATGGATAAACAGAATGTAGTATATCAATACAAATAAATATTATTCAGGCAGAAAAAATAATTATTGACAAATGCTGCAACATTGATGAAACTTAGACTACATGAAAGAAGCCAAAACAAAAGGTCACATACTGTATGATACCATTTACATGAAATGTCCAGAACAGGCAAATCCTTAGAGACGTAAATTAGATTATGGTTGCCAGATGCTGGCGGGAGGAGAGAACAGGGAATGACTGCTCATGGATGCATAGGGTTTCTTTTTGAAGTGATGAAAATGTTCTGGAATTAGATAATGGTGATGTCACACAACCTTGGGAATATACTAAAGATCACTGAATTGCACCCTTAAAAATGGTTAATTTTAAGGTATGTGAATTATATCTCAATGAAAAAAAGGACGTCTATGATTCTTTTCATAGCTGCAATATTCATTATAAAGGGATGTTAGGTAATGTTCTGTTTCTTGACTTGAATGGTAGTTACATAAACATACTTATTTTCATATTATTCATCAAGTTATATACTAAAAATTCCTATATTTTCTCTCTATATTTTAATACAAAATGTAAATAATAAAAAACTAACTAAATAAACACCCTGCACCCACGTGTAGATTTTCCCCAATCTTTTTGACCCACACTTTCTTAGGGCTATGTTGCTGCTATGTGTTCGCCCCAAGCAGATACCCAGTAATAGATTTGGTAAGATGCAATGATTTGCTGCAGAATGTTCTTTCTCTACTCCATACTTCATCTTTTTAAGGACTTAGGACCTGCTTTACTTTCTCTCTTACAATGGCAGCACAGTTTCCATCATGTGTTCCTGCTAGAATGAAATCAGATCTCCTACAAAGAAATACATCCATTCTACATCCTAAAACATGAAAGAGCATAGGTAGAGAAGGGACTGAGCTGTTCCTTAAAATAATAATAACAAAATATTCTTTAAAAACATTCCAAATGTTTGAAGGTGAGCCTCCCTGACCTTTGCAAAAGACTGGCTTTTTTTCTCCCTACAACACTAAGCCATGTGGTCTAATTTCAAAAAAGGTACTGCTGTCTCTGTACTGGAGTGCAACAACCTCTAGGGAGCCTTCCTTGATCCTTGTGAGGAAAAAATAAAAAAGAACAGAAGAGAAAAATACTTCCATTTTGAAAATAAGATCTTTTACTTTTTTGATCTGGCAAGAAATCGCCCATTTTTTTTTTTTTCCATAAACCAGTTGGAAGGTTTCTTTTACTCCTTGCAACACATAGCATACTATCTGATAAAATGTTAAAGCTTTGAGTGAGGTGGGGATTAGCTTGATACTTTAAAGAGGTGACATAAGAATGGTTTATTTCCAGCATGTTGACAAAGGGAAATAGTAGCATAAGAAAAGGATTAAAAGATACACAGGGACTAAAGAATGCAAGGTCTCCTGGGCCCTGCTCAAGATTTCCACCAGACTTCAAGGGCAATGGAAGGCCAGGAGAGGATTTTAAGCAGAAGGACATGATCAAATTTGCATTTGCCAATATAATTTTGGTTAAAATCCAAATAAATATTAAAATAAGAATGCGATTACCATATAACCCCAGTGCCAATTGCTTTTTATCAGTCGTAATCTATACACATAAATGTCATTTGTATAAGTACTGTGTATGAAATATTAGTGAGTAGAGTGGTGAATAATACTAGATTATCATTTCTAACACCTCCCTTGGTAATTCAGTAAAATAATGATGTGTCAGAATAGTCTAGTTATGATTCTAAGATTTGGCTTGCATTCAAATTGAGGCACTTCTTTGATTAACAAAAATTTGCTGGAATTACTATTATAAAGGCTTACTTTAACTTCAAGGAACTAGGATTGGCAATATGCCAAACCTTGGTGCGTTGGTATGCCACTGGCACATGTACGAAGATGAATGGAATGTAAATCAAAATTGTAATTCACTACAGACTGTCAGATATGGTTTCTTGAGATAAGAAAATCCCATTGGAAATACCTATTTGAAAAACACACACACACAACACAATGAATCATGACCAATATTCACTCTATGCAAAAAAATAAAACTTAATAATAACATTTACCATTTCAGTGACATTGCCTTTGGAACTCAAATATTCTGTTAGTATTTGGCAGAACTTCAAACTGGGGATATTTTTAATATCTAAGGTGATGTAAAAATAAATGGGTTAACAAAATCTGATGCAATACCCTTGTACAAACCTAATATCTCTCAGAAGCTAAGCATTTTCTCTACTATGGCAAAGAACGCCACTAAGAGGATCATTTTTCTTCTCTTGCTTGATGGATTCCAGTGTTTCATTCAGGGAAACTTCAATATCGCTAAAAGCATTCTGTGAACTCTAAGATAAGACACAACCATGAGACAAAACCAACACGTACCTATAAAAATTTCCTTTGAGCAAACTTGCAAATTAATCTGACCTTAACAAATTCAAATCCAAGTGTATTTGTAACTGAGAATTTAGTAGATCTGTATTTTCTCTTTTCAATAAATGTCACATGGTTAAATGTGTGAGTTATACCACATTTATGTAATACAGAAAAAATATAATGAAAACCTTTGGGTAAGTCCAATATCATTAATTCTTATAATTTGAATGTACTAAAGGACCTAAGAATAAATCCTTTAGTAAAAAAATGAGCATCCACTAATTTATCTTTGTGGTTAAGTTAGTTTTACATATTGGGCTATTTTGTAGGCATAGAACTTTCTAGATTATTCTCAAGATTTGTTCATTACATTGTCAATAAGAACTATTCTTTTAAAAATCTTTATATAGAATAACACAATACTTGGTGATATAAACAGTAAATTAATAGTCTCTTCCCTCTGGTAAGATTCTAAAACATTAACATGCATGAAAACATATTTGGCTTAGATTACTTTAAATTAAAACTCAAGAAACCAATACCTTATTAAATGTGGATTTATTTTGAAATATTTTTGACCATTTGTAATCTGTTGATGATTATTTTTGGTGAAAACCCATTTAAGTGACTAAATTGAATCTGACATTTGCAGTTATAATTTTCAGTAGAAGCCTAACTTAGACCTAATAAGAATATGATATGTAAAAACATGTCCCATTACCAAACAAAAATGAATTCAATTTTATACAGAATATACTGCATAATTTATTTCCTAGGATTGTACAACTTGAGGTAGAGGAAAATCACCAGTTCCATTCAAATGTTGAAAACTATATGTAGGGAGAAAATGGAATTTTAAGAACTATTTGTAAGCACAACTTAGAAAAATGAAGAAAACATCAAATAAGTACTGAAATTCAAAATTAGATATAAATAATAAAAAATATCCAGGGTTTAGTGGATGCGTAACCCTACATCCATTTCTACTCTTGTTTCTTCCTATAATAAGCCCATTCTGCATAGGATTTTGAAAGTTGACTCCTTCCTCAATTCTAGTGGCAGATATTGTTGAGTCTTTTTACCAATAATGGACTAAGAGAACTGAGGGGCAAAGTTGTTAAAAGGTTTCTAGGAAAGGCGTGACCTTCTGAATGTTGCTGTGTCTCAATGTGATGACAGGAATTCTTGCAAACATCTTGCCACCTGTCTGATGATGAAGCTTAGACATGGAGGAGATACCCCAGGATACTGGGGTTCTGATATATCATGCCTGAAGATACCTCAACTCTAAATATTTTGTTAGGTAAAATTTCCATTTTTTTTTTTTTTTTTTTTTTGAGGAAGATCAACTCTGAGCTAACATCTGCAGCCAAACCTCCTCTTTTTGCTGAGAAACCCTGACCCTGAGCTAACATACATGCCCATCTTCCTCTATTTTATGTGGGATGCCGGCCACAGCATGGCTTGACAAGCAGTGAGTAGGTCCACACCTGGGATCCGAAGTGTTGAACCCCGTGCAAACTTAACCTCTGTGCCACTGGGCCAGCCCTCGGTAAAATTTTTTTTCTAGTGAGTTGGGATTTTCTGCTACTTGAAGCCAAAGATATCCTGATGATACTTAATTTGTTCTACTTTTTAAAATGTAGATTGAAAAAGTTCTCTTCCCTATCTGCTGTTTTATTGTCTATTTTTTAAAAACTACATTATGAGGCATATTCTCCAAATATAATACAAGTAAGCTAATTCTAAATATTCAACAAGTTAGCTGAATTTTACTTTAACAATTAAATTCAGAAGTGTCTTTAAAATAGTCAATTATTCCTCATGAAAATTTGATGTATATTAGTGGTTCTTTTTAATCATGTTCCCATAATTATGACCAACTTAAAAAAAAACACTAGTTCATATGTGAATTGGTCTTTTAAAACACGAAATATGAGTATCTTCATTTAAAAATGCAAGTTGTTTTCAGTTTACTCCTAAGAGAAACTGATCTTTAGAAAATTAGAAAAACTTAAAAATTAAATAAATAAAAACCATTTTCAGACATGTCTTCACCATTGAAAGATTAGACTTTATTTAATCCTTTCTCAATGGATTTATAAAAATATTAAGAACATAAAAATGCTAAAGCTAAACCACTTTAAAAAGTTTATTTCTACTAACTATAAATTTCCATTAAAAATTTAAAAATAAAATGTTGAAAGGCACATATTTATTGAATTGGCTGTACAGGCAAGCAGGCATCTATGCAACAAACCTGGCAATATGCGTGGGGAGGGAAAGCGAGAGCGGAAGCAGTGGCTCAAGGCATCTCTATGTAAATTGGCTTTTACTGGAATCCTTATCAGAAAAGTGAAGATTCTTTGTATTTATCAAGGCACTTAGGCATAAACGATTAAATTTTCTTGAAAGAATGAACCTACACTGCGAAGTAGGATGACCTGATATTATCACACACAAAAAGTTTGGAATGAGCAAAATTTAAGTAAATTAAACAAGAAAATCCACAGAACCATACATTTTTATAAACTGACTTAGTCATTTCTTACGGTAAACATTAACAAGCAATTTCTACTGAAATGGGAGGTTATTGTGTCATGAAGCTATAGCTACAATTTATCTAGACATCTGATATCATGTCCTATTAATTCCTTGTGCACATAATAGAGGAGAACTCAGTTTCTTGACGTTATCTTGATAATCCATTTACAAGCATAATGAAAGAGTATTCAAATATTTGAACATTTTGATAGACTGGATTATCCAGAAAGAGATGTCAAGGTTTGACACATCTATACTTGCCAGTCCTGTTGGCCTGGTACCCTCCCTTTCTTTAAAACTCTCTGCTTTTGAGGTAAATACTTCTCACTACAAAGATTCAGAGAGCCAATAAATTAAAGTTGGCATATGAGTTTCACATAGATTCTTACAGTAGATCAGTATTTACCAAAACATATTACTAAAGATTGAAAAGCAAGACACTTTTAAAAGATTTACTACAGGCTGTGGATAAGATACTCTATACACAAAAGTTTTGTTTAGAAAATATTGAGAATATGAATCTTTGAAAGTAATAGAAGGCAATACAGATGAATTGTGTATGGGGGGGAGTATATATATTTGAGGTGTTCAAAGTGTTTCAAAACATAAGATCAAAATCATCTAAATAAAAGATTGAACATTTTCAGTTCAAAAATTTAACTTTGGAATGATTCTCAAAACTATAAATGAAATGAGAATATCAGGGAAAAAAGTCTAAAATTTTATCCTTAATATGTAAACAAATTTAACAAGTCCACACAAATAAACAACACCCCCAAAAGAAAACAGGCTAAGATCATGAAACACTACCTCACAAATATGAAAATATACATGGCCAATAAATACAAGAAATACTATTTAACTTTCATATTAAACAGACAAAAGTAAAATAAAGGAACCATGAAATATTTTATTTTACATACTATGTTAAATTGGCCAACAACTTAAACAAAATCCCTTGTTCTTGGAGTATACTGAAATGGCCAGTCCTCCACCCTGATAATGGAAATGGAAGTGGCACAGGTTTTCTGGAAAGTATTTGGTCAATGTTTATTAAAATTCTTTTTAAATTGTTGTCCTTTTAAACATTAATTCCCATGAGGTATGCATTTTCTTAAGAAAATAACTGGATATACCAGCAAACATGAGTTTGCAAGGATGTTTATCTCTCTAAGTTGTTTATGACAGAGGAAAAAAGAAGGAGGAAACAATCTAGTAACCTACATGTTTATCAAGAGGAAATTTGTTATATTAAGGTACAAACACTAAACAAAAGATAAAAGTCATTAAAACTATAATGCAAATAATTATTTGTGGACATGGAAGTTGATTCTGGCACATTGTCAAATTAAGAAAACAATTTCAAACAAGATTTATAATATGATTCCATTTTTAAAAAATTATGTATATATGTATAGAAAAAAATTGCGAGGATATGCAACAAATTTTAACAAATCTGTCTGCATAACAGGATTATATGTTGCTGTAATTGTTTTCATTATCCGTAATTCTTTTCATTGTCAAAAGACTTTTAATTTAGAAAATGTGCAATGAATAAACATATAGTTTATACAAAAATAAATACAGATTTCCTCATTCTTTCATAGCTAAACTACTGCCAAAGAAAAATATTTTAATACTTCTTTTGAACTGGTAAAACATGAGACAGAAGATGTGAATATATGGTTACAAGAAACAAGCAGAGTAAAAAATAAAATAGCAACAACAACAACAAAACTATTTTCCAGACATCTTTGGTATGAGTGAATCAGAATTTTAGAAGTTATTATTTAAGTGTAAATAAATAATTCGCCTCTATTTCCAAAGTAGACTTCAAACAGCACATAGTAAAAGTCAATATAATAAAACTCTTTTTAAAAAGCATAAAAAGGAGCCGAGTAACACAGCTGAAAGGCAGAAGAGGAGGACAGATCTTGGAATGGGACTAAAATAAAAATCATGCTATATGACAATTTATCAGAAAATCAGTCAGTGAGCTTCTGATCAACCTAGGCTAAAAGTGAAACTTAATGGGTTACATAGTTCTCACAGTCTAATAAAAGGAGATATAAGTTCTCAAAAATAATGAAACTTTTACTTTCCTGAACCCTGAGACAAAATCACTACATGGAACAATATAAAACAGAGACTAAAAAACACAGTTAAACAGAATTTCCATGTTCTACATATATGACTTTTATAATATTGGTATCTGGTAAAAACTTAAGGCATAAAATTAAGCTGTATAGTTATGAAGAGAATTAAGACCAGGGCAACTTTTTGTCTCCTGAATGACACAGGTTTATAACTTAAGGAATGTAAAAGTTAAGGTTTTATTATTCAAGTCACATTTTTGATAACTAGTAAGCACCTGAATTATAGTCAACCAATGGAAAGTATAGCAAAATAGCCCATAAAGCAAGTCTGTAGGCAACACGAAAAATCTCCATGATTAATTTCAGCCATCAGAAAAACAACCATGTCGGGATATAAATTTAAAAGAAATTCAACTATTTCCCAGTACTTTAAACATTAACTTGAAATGAAATTAGATATTGAATTTGTACTAGCAATTCTTAAACTTTTGGTTTCTTTTAAAAAAACTTAGATGCGAAATTAGAAAATTTCTGTTCATAAAAATAAATTACTTTGCAATCCTTAGGAATGAGAACTATTTTGAGCATATTTTCATAAAAGAAATTAAAGCTGGCAATACTATTAAGATAAGAAAGAAAATATGCAATAAACTCAAATAATTACCTCACTTCAGTTGGTTCAAAATGTAATATAAATATATCTAATTATGCTTATTGCTATGAATACTACATCTAAATCACAAAAATATGCAATATTGCAATTAGAAGGTGTGCCTCTGTAAAATGAATCAAACTTCTAAGATTCACTTATTTTTCCAAAAAAGAAAAAAAAACAGCTTTGTGTACAAAACCTTTTATCACAAAGTTTCCTAAACTAGGCAGCCGTCAGCGGGGGTTTGAAATTCACTGAGGACAGTTCAGGCAGAGATCACTAACATGCCCCCACCTGCTGCAAACACGGTCTGGCGCAGGAAGTTTTCCCCTAGGGCCTCTGCGCCAGGGCGATGTTGAGTGGCTTGGAGCCCAAGATGCGGCCATTCATCTCAGTCATTGCTCTGGTGGCCTCTTCAGGAGAGGAGAAGCAGATCAAGCCAAAGCCTTTGCTTCGCCCTTCTTCCTTCATCACCTTGACTCTGCTAATTGATCCAAAGGAAGAAAACTCCCTCCGTAGTTTTTCATCATCAATGGTGTCATCGAGGTTCTTAATGTAGAGCTTCACCCCCTGGCACCGCCGAAATCTTTCCTGTTTCTGCTGCTCAAACATTTGCTTTAATTCAGCCTGTCGCTCTGCTTTCTTTTGTGCCCGGCCTACAAAGAGCAGCTGTCCGTTTATATCCTTTCCATTCATTTCTTCCACGGCCTTTTGGGCAGCCTCGTGGCTATAAAAACTCACAAAGCCAAAGCCTTTGGATTTCCCAGTGGAGTCTGTCATCACCTTAACACTCACAGTTTTGCCATATTTACTGAAAACTTCCTCCAGTCTCTTATCATCCATGTCATCTCCAAAGTTTTTGATGTAAATATTGGTGAATTCATTGGCTTTGTTTTGGAGCTCGGCTTCCCGATCTTGGCGGTTTTTGAATCTGCCAACAAACAGCCTGCAGTCCTTAAGCAGCGCCCCGTTCATCTCCTCGATGGCCCTGTCTGCGGCCATCTGGTTCTGAAAGTGCACAAACGCATAGCCCCTGGAGCCTTGGTCATCGCTCATCACCTTGGAGGACAGGATCTTCCCAAAGGCCGAAAAATGTTCATAAAGGGTTTTGTTATCAATGGATTTGTCCAGATTCTTGATGAACACGTTCCCAATCCCAGATTTCCTTAAGTAGGCGTCACGTTGAGACCACATGAGGCGGATGGATTTGCCTTTGATCGTGTCAAAGTTCATTGTGTCCAGGGCCTTCTGGGCATCAGCCAGCTGCAGGAAGTTCACATAGGCATAGCCCAGAGAGCGGCGGGTGACCAGGTCCCTGCAGATGCGGATGGACAGCACGGGCCCCACAGTGCTGAATTTCTTGAACAGCAGGTCCTCGGTGACATCTGCATGGAGGTCCCCCACATACAGGGAGGCCTGGCGGTACTTGGCTGCTACATTCATCTCCTTGCTGCTCCCCACCGCGAGTGTCCCTAGAAGTTCTTGGAGCAGTTGCTGCGGGAGGGTGGCCAGGTCACAGGTGGGGCCGGGCTTACACGCGGTGGCCCCAGGATCACAGCTTAGAGGCAGAGCGAGCTACAGGGTTCAGGTACAGCTCTAAAAGCCCCCCAGCAACCAATCAGGCCCTCCCTGGAAGTTGCAGCCGAACTTTGAAATCTCAAAGCAAGGCTAGCAGGACAAGACGTCCCTTCCTCGTCAATCGCTGCAAACTCTCCAAGTGGCAGGCTGCCCCTCCATCGGAGCCTTCCCCAGACACTCTGGTCGCCGGTTTCTGAATCAAAATAGGCCTCGCTGGAGCAGGTTTAAAGTTACAGAGCCGGGGGACGAGCTCCACAAGTGGCGGCGGCCGGGACGCGGAGCGCGGCGGCAGGCGGGCCCGGCCCCTCTCTTGCCGCAGAGCCCGCGCGGCGCCCCGCGAAGGACCGGGACGGGGACGGGGTGGTGGGGCGAGGCGGACAGACCGACGGACAGACGCCGTGGCCCGGCAGGCAGCTGCCGAGCAGGGGTGGGGGGCTCACCCGGGCTGCGGCCGGCGGGGCGGGCGGGAAACCCGGAACTCGCGCGCTCCACTTCCCGCGCTCTCGCTGCCAAGGGGGATGTTTTCTTTCTAAGATTTCGGGAGCGTGTTTGTCTCGCCCCCGCCGAGCTCGCACACTTCCCGCCCCCTCGGACAGCGACGCGGGGGAGCGGGGGGCGGTCTCTGGGGTGGAGAAAGGCGGCCTAGGGGAGGGGCCCGAGGAAACCCACCCGGCCTGCCGCGGGCTCGGCGCGGGACCGCCTGCAGGAGCTGTCCCAGCCGGGATCCCGGCTGGCGCTCCTCCCGTAACACAACCTCCAACAGCTCCTTTGACTCCTGGATGAGGTCCAACATCCGCACCTTGTTCTGCAAAGTTCGGCAGGATTCTTGTCATGTTCCAGCCTCAATTGCTGCTTGGTTCCCCTTGCTAAATTCCATGACACACTCGCCTTTTTTTCAGGGCCAACTGTACAAGGATGTGTTCCTTCGGAATCAGTTTAGAAGCTCTTTGGAAAGACAAGTTTTCCCTAAACGACTTCTGAAAGTTTAGGTTTCCCTCTTAGAAACTTACGCTACCTCATGTTGTTGTAGGGTGTGTCTAATTAAAAGATATTGTGCATCCCATGACAGTAGGGAACATGCCCATTTAATTCCCAGGCCTAACTCAGGGACTTTCAGAAATGGGATGCTCAATATTTATTGAATGAATCGACTGTGTGAAATAGACGAGATATTTAACCTGAGGCTAGTTTTCACACCCAGAGACGTGCAGATAGTGACCCTTACCTCAGAGAGTTTGGTCATCATTAAACGAATTAATAGATTTGGAAATGTCTAACAATATCTGGCATGGAATAGGTTTTGAGTAACACTGGGTTCATTTCCTCTAGCATTATTTCTTAACATCATTCCCATAAAACCCTAACCTTTGAGTCAACGCGTCTTAAGGCATGTTACCTGCAAAACTGAATTGGGTGGATCGGTTTATATAAGGCTAATTTAGCGCTTTTCAAACTTTAATGTACATAAAATTCACCTGGGTATCTTGTTAAAGCGGATTCTGATTCAGTAACTTAGAATGGACTGGAAATTCTATGTTTCTAAAAAGCTCCTGAGTAGTGCAAATTCTGTTGGTCCCTGAACTACACTCTGAGGATCAAGATTGTGAAGCTAAATAAGTGAGTCCCCATAGTGGCATCTTTTCTAATGTAAAGACTAGAAAAAATATATTTCTTTTTCAGAATATAATGATACTCTAGGAAAATTCATTCTTAGTAATACGTAAAAAAGAAACAAAAACTTAGAAACAAAACTAGAAAATGATTTTCACTACGAAATCCTAACTGATTTTAACCTATCTAAAATTGAATAATCGGTCTATGATTCCCCCCAAATTAATTCTGATTACTGGTTTTTGTTTGTGAAATTTATTTTATATGTTGCTCCTGTAGGATCATTTGTTCAAATAAAAAATTTAAGTAATTTTTTCTTCAACAATATCTTCTAGGCTGCAATTTAAAAAAGTGAAAAATACCACTAACATAGTGGATACCACCAGTGGATATCAGCAACATCCCAGTACATACTTTAAACATTTGGATGCTATTTGGCATTGTTTAAAATAAACAAAAGTGATCATCATATTGAAAATCATCAATTTTTAAAAAGAAAGCTCCTGTGTGTATATTTCCTGTGAATTTTGTCTCAAGACATTTTATTTCTAGGAAAAATGCCTAGGATCACATTAATTCTTTCTACAACAATAATTCAGCTATAGCAAGATACCAAAATATTTCAAGAACTCAAGAGTTTTTCATTTTACTTCAGCGTGATCTTCATTCAACATTTTGTGAAAAGTGAGGAAGACTTTCCAAATTCAGAAGTTAGTCCTACGTTCAGATCTCTAACCAACTCATGTACAACAGGTCCAAACCTCAGTTCATTAAATGACCACCAGTCACTCTCTCCTTCCTGTTTATTATACTCTTTATACAGTTTTTATTTTTATATTTTAACAAAGTAAGCTTTTTCAAGCATCCATGATTCTTCCCTCTGTTTAATTCTCTAAATCTCCTCTTTTTCTCAGTTGTGTTGATTCAATAATTTCTTAATTTGTGATGTCTTCTACATTTGCCCTTTCTTTCCATTCCCATTGCCACTGCTTTTGCCTCATTTCCTTGTGCATTACTGCATAAGCTTTACTCATTCAGCTTCTTTTGTCTGTAGGCCAGTTTGTCCATATACCAGTCCATCTTTCATTTTGCTACCAGAATAATTTTAGTAACAATTCTTTCATTAGATTCTAGTAAAAAAATAACAAATGACTTCTGAAACTTTGCAAAATCAATCCTATCCTAGCTACCTGTGTCTTCTATCAAACTAATCCGTCACTTGTTTCATATGTACATGCAGTTAATTCTTTTAAAGAAATCCTTCCCCAAAATTGAAGAAGACACAAAGAAATTGAAAGATATTCCATGCTCTTGGATTGGAAGAAAAGTCTCTTCGATAAATGGTGCTTGGAATACTGGATAGCTACATGCAAAAGAATGAAACTAGACCACTGTCTTACACCATACACAAAAATTAACTAAAAGGGATTAAAGACTTGAATGTAAGATCTGGAAGTTTCTAGAAGAAAACATAAACAATACGCTCTCTGACATTGGTTTTAGCAGCATATTTTCAAGTAGCATGTCTGACTATGCAAGGAAAACAATAGTGAAAGTAAACAAATGGGACTAACATCAAACTAAAACACTTCTGCACAGCAAAAGAAACCATTAACAAAACTAAAACACAACCTAACAACTGGGAGAAGATATTTGCAAACCACATATCTAATAAGGGGTTAATATCCAAAATATGTAATGAACTCATACATCTCAACAACAAAAAACTAACAACCCAATTAAAAAATGGACAAAAGATCTGAACAGACATTTTTCTAAAGAAGATATACAGATGGCCAACAGGCACATGAAAAGATAGATGTTCAACATCACTAACTATCATGGAAATGCAAATCAAAACTACAATGAGACATCACCTCACTCTCATCAGAATGACTGTAATTAACAAGACAGGAAACAATAAGTGTTGCAGAGGCTGTGGAAAAGAAGGGAATCGTCATACACTGCTGGTGGGAGCGCAAACTGATGCATCCACTATGGAAAACAGCCCAGAGATTCCTCAAAAAATTAAAAATAGATCTACCATATGATCCAGCTATTCCACTGCTGGCTATTTATCCAAAGAACATGAAAACACTAATGCATAAAGATGTACACACCCATATGTTCATCGCAGCATTGTTCACAATAGCCAAGACTTGGAAGCAATCTAGGTGCTCATCAAGGGACAAATGGATAAAGAAGATGTGGTATATATACACGATGGAATACTACTCAACCATAAGAACAATGAAATCTGGCCATTTGTGACAACATGGATGGAACTTGAGGGTGTTATGCTAAGTGTAATAAGTCAGAGGGAAAAATCAAATACCATATGATTTCACTCATAAGAAGAAGATAAAAACAATAACAAAGAAACAGGAGATTGGATTGGTGGTTACCAGAATGGAAGGGGGGAGGGAGGAGGGCAGAAGGGGTGAGTAAGCACATGTCTGTGGTGATGGATAGTAATTAGTCTTTGGGTGGTGAACATGATGTAATTTACACAGAAGTTGAAATATATAATGATGTACACCTGAAATATATATAATCTTATTAACCACTGTTACCGCAATAAGAAAATAATAAAGAATCAAGAAATAAAAGAAGAAAATAAAAAAATCCTTTCCCTGTGATTATCCAAATTCTATCATCCTTCAGCCCAATTTTCTCCAATAATTTTTTCTCTCAATATTCCAGCTGACACCGATTACCTTTTCCTTCTCTGAAACAATTTATTTCACATACGCATTGTATGTATGGACCTAACTTTGGCATGAATTCACTGGCTTTGAGGGACCTTGATTTAAAATTGATATTGCCTATGATGTTAATTGTTTTATGCTTTCCTTAGCTAGTTCTTGCAGCTGTGTGTATCGTTGAGATGCAAGTCTTAATTCCTTAAGTATTCTGAAAATATTTCAATTGTGTCAATATTTTGCCTCATTTTGAAATAAGTTGTAATTTTTCTGCCTTATATTATTTAGCTCAATGGCCCCTCAATGTGCAAGTTTTTATGTGGTTGCCTCACAGAATTAAGAGGGAATAAAAATACTGTTTTGCTTAAATGACAGGAAAACTGTCAGTGTTTCTACTCACTGATATTTATGTCAATGGAGGTCATTTCTTACCTTAGTATTTATACTGGAGAAACGAATAAATAGGTTTTTGAGTACGGAAATGCATTTTAAAATAGAAATCTGTTGTACAAATTAGACCAAAGTAGTTTCTGACATCTATTTGTATCATTACTCTCATGTAGTCAACTACCAGTAAAATTTTTCTTATTTTTGTTCAAAATGGTCTTTATTGGCTTAATAGAAAGCTATTGTAGGAATGAAACTTGCTTTTACTATATTTTGAAACTGCCACATTCAATATTTACTCCAAAATATAATGTTACATCTTTCAGGTTCTTTGGTTCAATTTTACTTGACAACTATGACCTCTGTTCAATTGTAATGTTTTCTGATTTTTTTTTTACCCAAATATTGTGTTAACTTCTTTAGAGTGAGGTACATGATTTACATATCAGCAACCCTTCTCCATATGGAGCATACAGTAAAGTTTGTTCAATTCAATCCAAAATATTGTTTATCGGTAAAAATGTTAGGCGTCATAGAAGTAAAGCTGAATGAGACATAACATCTTTCCTCAAAAGTCTCATGGCTCTTAATAGAAAAAGAAACTAAAACAACAATTTTAAAACAATGTAAAGTCAATTGTCTAAAAATATATGTTAGACATTTAGCACAGAATATAGATGAATAATTCTGCCTATAAGGGTCAAAAAAGCCTTTGCAGAGGGGCTGGCCCCCGTGGCCGAGTGGTTAAGTTCACGTGCTCCACTGCAGGCAGCCCGGTGTTTCTTTGGTTCGAATCCTGGGCGCAGACTTGGCACTGCTCATGAAACCACGCTGAGGCAGCGTCCCACATACCACAACTAGAAGGACCCACAACGAAGAATATACAACTATGTACTGGGGGGCTTTGGGGAGAAAAAGGAAAAAAATAAAATCTTAAAAACAAAGCCTTTGCAGAGAAGATGGTACTAAAGAAGACTTGAGCGTCCTTTTGTGAACTCTGCGGAAATTTAGGGATAAGCAATGCTGATATCAACCAGTATCCCTTTAATATTGCTGGAATACAAAGTGTGAAGAAGGAGGTGGCAGGAATTGAGACAAGAGAAGAAGACAGGAGCAATAAGCTGGAGTGCCTCACATGCTAGGCTACGGTATGGATTTCATTCGAATGGGAGCTTTTGGAATAACTGATCTAAGAAGTGACATGTTTATATTACGTTTCAGAAGGGTAATGTGAAGATAATGGTGAAAGACATGGAGTATGGAAACAGGAAGCAGGGGTAATGTAACAATGCATAGTCACAAACCTCTGTGAGTATGAAAATACATTTTAAAATAAAAATCTGTTATACTAATTAGACCAAAGTAGTTTCTGAAGTCTACTTGAAGCATTGCTCTGACGTAGTCAACTGTTAGTAAAAGAGTTCTAGGCCTTGAAAATATGGTGGTTACTAAGACACAATAGGTGGTAGAAAACATTTAAGTTCCAATCTTATTGCATTCTTTTCTTAATGGAACCCTTGGGCATTACAAAAGAGTGTCCTACTTGCTATAACCTTGATGAAGAGAGAAGGATTGAGGGCTACCATCTTACTCTTCATACCAGGGAAGATCTAGCATCTTCCATAAGGATGCTCATCGCATTACTGGTAATTCACACAAGATAACTTTCTGACATCCATTGTGGGAAACTGTTCTCGACTTTGGACAGAGATCTTTTCCTGCTCATTTTGGTCTTTACTTGTCTACACTGCAGCCATTAGCATTAGTCAACCAAATTCCTACCTAGGAAACCATGTCCCATGTTCCACAGACTTAACCTCAAAGATCTCTGCATTAAGAGTCGATATGTAGAGGAAATGGTACGACTGACAGGGTCACTGGGCATTGATCCTTTAGGTATTACTGATTTCTCCTTCTCACTCTCCTTCACCCCTTCATGCATCTTCCTGAAGGGGAGACTTGTTAAGAAACGTGAGCATGCTGTTACCAGTTTGGAGAAGATAATTACCTCCCGCCTGCCCTGTGCCAGGTCCATTACTATAATTGGCTAGAAACATTTTATGATGCAACAACTTTTCTGCCTGTTCCCAGCTTCTGGCTAGTTGGCACACTCCAAACACCCAGAAAGCTTTTCTAGTCATAAAGTCCTTTTCCTGTGGTTTGCTACTTTCTGTCTTCAAAGCAAAGTCTTTTCCTCAGGTAGCAACTCCTGAGATCTTCCCTTGGTGTGTAACTGCATTTTCTGATGCTTGCTGTTATGCAAGCTGCCAAAACCACTAGTCCATTAGGGGCTTAGGAAGTGTCCTTTGGGTTAGTTCCTTGCTATGTGCTGTCCTCCCTATCAATCCCATTACCACTTACGTAACTATAGACTCATTCAGTATTTTGTATTGTCTGTCACTCCCCCCAACACACACACACACACACACACACACACACATCATGCCACCATCACATCTTTAAAATGTAAATTCCATAAAAACAAAAATTGTGTCTGACTTAATCACCACCATATTCTCAATGCCTAGAATAAAAGCTAGCATGCAAGTTCCAAAGCATATGTTTTGAGTGTTGGCAAGCAATTATTCATAGATCTCTCACATTTCTGCACATTTTGTAAGTAAATCACTGAGTGCCTTTGTTCTGGACTATGGTTTAAATGATGTTTACATAACAAAGAGCTTTGCCAGACAGAGACAGTGTTTCTCTCTGAAGCAATGTGTAGGTTTACTCACAGCTTTGCAAGGTATAAATGCTGTCTCTCATTGGAGCACAGAGTAGGCATGTTTCCTGTCTATTATAAAAGATTCACATTTTCTAGGCATTGGGTTACTCTCCTCTTTTGCAACCCACTGTGGGTGCCAGTGTCACCTGGATGTCTAAAAATCACCCCATGGGAATTTGGGCATGGGGAACTGTCCCCAAAATGGTAACATGCTGGCTACTGCTATTACTGTGAGTTATAGAGTCTTTGTCTCCAACTCAGGAGCACTGTTTATTCTACCAGCACCCTTAAAACTGTGGCAAGCTAACTTCTTAGCTTACAAACAGGGTAAAATCTCAGACCTTTCCTAGCTCTTGACAGTTTTGGTGGTGAGATGGGATCCTGACACAGACATAGCTTTCTGGAAAGGAAGACTAAGGGTCTCACAGACAGATTAACGGGATTTGAAGGAGGTCTACGGGATTCGGTAGCAAATGACATTGCTCAAATAACATGGACTATCAGGCAAAAAATGGCTCTTCAGTTTACTGCATGTTAATCAGGAGGAACTAGGGGGTGGTTTCAAGCTAAGAATTGAGAAATGTCTACAAAGTCAGCTGCCCAAATCGTGCCCTGGTTGATGCTAACTCTCCTCCGGGTGAGGTACTTTCCTTACTAATCTGGTAGTCAGTCTCAGGTCCATCCCACTGAAACAACTAATATGAATATTAATTCAGGGTTGGCAGACTGTTCTGACACTTTCAGACAACAATTACAGAGACTTGTGCCTACACTGAATGTGAAGAAAAGGAAATTCATGACCACTATAGAAATTAAAAAGACAAATCAATAGAACTTTGGCTGGTTCTCATGGTAGATGAGGCTGGGGTTGAGTATGTAAGGCTTATTAAGGCAGAATGGCAACAGCTGTGCCATCTCCTGTCTCAGCTGCTCTTGTAGTAGCTATCATGCCAACCTTAGAAACATTTGAAGACAAGAGTAAAGGGTCTCCAGTTTTTTTGTTTGCTTGTTTGTTTTTCAGTGGGTACTGTCCTCCGGAAAGCAACTTTGGCCCACTTACAGAGATTTCCATGAAACAGCAAAACTCCTGTGTGGGAAACTATAGATCAGTAATTGACCAGTATTTATGCTCTTACTGTCCTGATTGGATTTGAGGAAGATGAGTCACAGGAAAACAAATCACTGATCCAAACAAATTTATGTAAATTCTTACAGTGACCCTCATACCCTGGAAAACTCTCCCAGCCCCTATATTAAAACAAGGTGAAAATTTAACAGAGAGATTATGACAATGGATCAGCAAATGCCTCAGGTTAAGGTGAACTCCTTTAAAATGTTATTACTCTAAGTCAAGCCTGAGTTGGCCAAAGCACACAAACCCAGCAGCACCAAGTGCTTTAGCTGTGGCCACTGAATAAGTGTCCCTGAAGGCTAAAAGAGATAGCGTCAGTCATTAGGAATATACCACCTGATACAGACCTTTGAGAAGACTGAAAATATTGGAAATACATTAATTGAATCACAAGCTACCATCATACCATTTGAACCTGATAATAAATGTGAAGCCTTATTTTATGTCAAGGAACAGCTTTCCTTATGTGTATCCCCTGATCCTTTTCTCCATCTCAGTCACTTTAATGAGAAATATAATTAGTGATTGGGCCAAGGCTTCCCTGTTCCCAAAGGGAAAGCAGATGTCAACAGACCCTTTCAAACACGCTGGGCATTTCAGGGAAGGGGGAGAAGCAAATTTCCATGGTTTTGTTGGATGTTGATGCCCAAGTCACATCCTACCCAGTCCCTTGGAAAGAGGGATGCCCAAATCCAACTGATGGGGTTCACAGCAGGAAAGAGAAGCTAAACGGACCTTGTGGGTATGTCCTTTGGGACAATTCAATATGCTCTTTTTGTTGATTTTACAACTGAATTTATATTAGGAATTTATGTTTTAGGTGCTTGTACATTCCTACAAATTGGCAAATTAAAGACAACTTTCCTTAAGGGCACTGAACTATGGACATAAATAGCTACTCCCTATTGAAACATCTGGATCCTTCATATAAATGCCCATGTTAAGGGTCATTCACTCATGAGACTGACAGTCATCAAGCTGGTGATAGAACTTTCAAAGCTCAGTTTGCTACCGTTGAAGCCTGAGTTTATCAA
Organism: Equus caballus; assembly: GCF_041296265.1. NCBI lineage: Eukaryota > Metazoa > Chordata > Mammalia > Perissodactyla > Equidae > Equus > Equus caballus. Next base: position 102,113,378 of record NC_091685.1, on the reverse strand, counting down.
CATATCCTACATTTCATGACTATGTTTCTCAGTTGAGCAAGGTCACATTGCATTGAGCCCTGCCCACTTCTGGCAGCCTCTATTGGGGTTACCCTTTCCTGGAGCCATCGGTACAGCGTCACTACCATTGACACATGTTAAGGTTACAGTGTTGGTGTTAAAGTTCAGTCTGCACCATTTTGACCTTTAAAGTTGAACTGTTATATTTTTGGCTTTCTGATCCAAGAATATTTACAATCTGATAATAGAATATCTTTTATCACAAAAGCCACTCAGCAATGGGCTGATAAGCAAGGTATTTAATGGACTTTTCATATTCTACATTATCCACAGACATCTGCTATTATGGAAGATTAGAATGTGCTTCTCAAAAATCAGTTCAAAATGATTCTGACTCTACCTTCCTCAACTCCTTCTGGTCAACACCTTTTAGTCAGATAATTTAATCACTGAATGTGGCTATCCCCAGCAAGTCATCATCTCATTTGACCACTTCCTGAGTAAAAATTAGGATCAAGAGGGTGGGTTATATAGACCTATTCTGAATAGTTGACATTCTACTCTGTCCATTCCTAAACATGCTGCCTTTTCTTCCCCCTAATGTCATCACCAGACAGGACTGGTTAATATACCCTCCAAGTAGTAACTTGGCCAAAAGAGGCTCAAGGGATTAAACTCTATCCTAACTTAGCCATCTGGATACTCTTCTTAGCTCAGCATATTCATAGGTCCAATAGCATATTACTATTACTACTACTAGTATTCACTAGTACACTACTCACCAAATTCTTCTATTGTGATCCCTGACAACCAAAATAGGGCACATACGGATATTGTAAGTTTAATAAAAATGTCCTTGTCTCTCATGTACCTGGTCTTTATGGATGAAGATATAGGTGCAAGCAGGAGATAATTGGGAAAAGGGTGAAGTTATAGCTTCTGAAATGGGACACAGCAGTTCTGTGGCAAAGATGGGAGAGTAACAACTAAGTACCCAGGAAATATCTCAGACTCCAAGAGGTACTAGTGAAGGGAGGAACATTAATGATCTTTATCTTTCAGAATCATCCAGAGCCTTGCTCATGAAAAAACAAAAAAAACAAAATACCCTAGTGTGCTGCTACCAAACTGTGGAGAGTGCTTTAAATCTAACTGACTGTTTTGTCTTTCATCCCTTACCACATGGCTCTGACCATGATTCAAATGCCGTTCCCCTTAAACTCACTGTAAAGTCTATTGAAAATGGCAGGGATGGTCTTGGCTCCTGTACTTCCCATGCAAAACAACTGTCCACACCTCAGATGTTTTCCCTACTCCCTTTCCATAGCTATAATTCAGTCATTCCATGCAGTAGATGAAAGCCAGCCAGCTGTAGGCACAGGCAAAAAGAATAGGTTGGGCTGACTGCTGTCAGGTAGTCCCTCAAAAAACATTCTTATTTGAACTGAACCTGGATGCTACGATGTAGCAGCTAGTTGGGAAGACACATCAGAGGCACTATCAACCTGTGACCACGACCAATGTAGGTCCCATGTGTGGCACAAAAAATTGTAAGGACACATTCTTCCTAGGGGCACTATGTGGATTTCTGGGATTGTACTTCTGTTTAGAAGGCAAGCATTAACTTGCCTCCCCTCTGAAAATGTGATAACTAGTACCTTAGAAATGGCCATAAGAGACGAAGTGTTTAAGGAAATACCACCAGTATATCATGTAGCTGCCAAATGACTGTGGAGAGTTCTCTGAAAGGAGGCAACTCTTGGATGATCCTCCCAGAGAGGTAACTGACTTCTTATTTATGTGCCACTTGTGGACAATTATTCCTATAATGTGAGTCATCCAATTAGAAATGGTGGTATGAAATTTGTTCCCAACTTTATCTGAAGTGATCAGTAACGGTGTCTTGGCCCTGGAAGACATTTAGGTCAGCTTCAACTCAATTTGGCCAAGTTTCTTATTGATAATAGAATTATCCAGACTTTGTCCTTGCAAGTCAAAGCAGTTTCTGTACAATCACACATGTAGAGTACTGTACTTGGGTTAGTACCTCAGGTCAGGTGGAAAGGTCAATAAAGAAAAATAAGAAAGTCATTCTCCATCTAAGGTAGAGCCTGATGGTTTGCAGGAATTGTTCAATTGGTTGAGTCTAAAACCTTGGTGTACATGGTTGAGAGTAATATTACATCTTTGCCTCATCCTGTTACTTGGAGTCCTATTGTTAGCAGTCTTAATATTAAGAATAAATATGAGACAAATTGAGTGGATTTTCACCCAGCTTCTGTTGGTTAGACTGGCCAATAATGTGGCATGCTCATGGGAAAGTTTTCCAGAAGACAAGATGGTATATAACTAAGAGGTGGATATTGATAGGGAACAACACTCCATGGGTCTTTTGTGTTTCTGCATGAATTTTTAAGAGAGGCACTGACTTCCATTTTTTCATACTGTCTTTTCTAAGATGTTTATATAGTGGGCAGCTTTGAAACACTGAGATGGTGTCTGTATCCAAGGCAAAAAGCAAGCATTTGTACTATCCCTGATGAAAGATCTCGGTTCCCTAAGCTCAGGCTCCCCTTCTTTAATGCAACCTACTTAATATTTGACTGTCATCTGACTTTCTTCATAGGACCCTTTGTGAATTGTGCTTGGGGAACTGGTACAAGTAAATGCTCTGGCTGCTTCTATTGCTGTGAGTGATAAAGGTTTTGTCTCTAACTCAGGAGCTCCATGACTTCTCCCAGCATCCATGAAACTGTGGGATGCTAACTTGGTAGTAGGGTACCACACAAATAGGGGAAAATATCAAAGGCTTCACACTTCTTGGCATTGAACAAATAAATGAATGAGTTATGGCTAATCCCTGTCGTGTATGGAGCAGAACTCTTATGACTTTCGAGGAAGATCACACATACCTCCCTGGCATTTTTTTTTCTTTCTTCTCCATTACCAGTAAATCTCTGCATCCTCTTACTAACTCAGCATCACTTCTCCATCTCCATTGGTGAAGTGGTGATGCACTTAAGTGCAATCAGTAAGACTGGAAGCTGCCTGGAATGCATCCTTGAGTTCTTCTTTCTTTTGTCAGTTCTCTATTTTGCAAGTTTCAGTGGGTTTCCTTTAGACCCTTGGTTCCTAACGCCCTTAGCAGAATCAGCTTTGGCCTCACAAGAAAATTAAAAACACCTTGGGTTTAGGGTACATTTTTGACATTTTCTGCTCCATTAAAAACTTACTCTAGGGCGCTTTTAGCCTCTCCACCGCAAACTGAGAGAGCCTTTAAAGTCTTCATAACCTTATTGTTTTTTGGTCTCTGGAACATTTCATTTTGGTCTCTGAAACCAAGCACTTGGTAACATGCCCTACAAAAATCCTGATGTTTTACAACCTGAGGACATTGAGGAGAGTCTGGATTGCTTTTGTGTACTATTTGCTTTCTATGACTGAAAGCCCATGGTCCCTTGGTGGGCAAGGTACAATCCAGAATCGACTGGGATCCATCCATTAACTCTACCTTGTCCTATATGCCACTTATTTCTTTCCCCAGGAATAAGACACTGGAATATCCTTAATGTCTGGAGTCTTAGCATTACTCACCATGGGCCTTCTTTCCTAATATTTCATGCAGAAAATTATCTGTATAGAACATCCTAATAAACTTATATAAAAAGGCATAGTCTTGGCTGGCTTCCTAGTTAGTAACTCTCTTTTTAAACCTTATACTCTTATAGCTGTCCTAGAGCTAAGATATCTGTCCCTTTTGGATTCCTCTCTCCCAAGCAAACAGTCTCATAGGATTATAACTTCTCAGTCCGTATCTACAACTAACCCTATGCAGCATTCTTGTAACAGTTTCTTACAATTGTAGTTTGATTCAGAGTAATCAGTTACTGCACCAGAGTTCAACAAGCCCAAGGGAGAGACTCCACAAATGCAAGCTTGCCATTATGTCCCACAAGGTCTACAACTGTGTGCAAGTCCAGTACATTGACCAAGAAGAACTCAGCTTTGTCTACAGGCCATCATAATCACCTTCAGAAGACACACAGAGTCAGTCTCAGATGACAAACCAGAAGTCTTTCTTCATTGATATCTCTTTTGTATTCCCTATCTAGTTCTCTCTGTTTCCTCAAGATCTCTGGTGTATCCTGTATTACTTCTTGTGGGACTTAACCTGTTAACCCTGGATCCAGCTATTCTTCAAAGAGGAGCACATATAAAACAAAACATTTATTTTCATGTTGATATTGATTGCCACTTTATGTCATAACATTTTTTAAAGAAACATAGTGTGTTTTCACTTTTAAAGACCCTGCTCCACCAGGAGTGAGGATGGGAAGAAGAAGGGCCTAAAGAGACAGAGAACCTGAGCTAGTCACACAATCATTTGAATTAAGGGCCTGAATTAAGACCGTGGCATTGGGAGTTAAAATAGTTTATAGTTCTTATACAGTCATGCATTGCTTAATGATCGGAATACGTTCTGAGAAATGCATCTTTAGGCAATTTTGTTGTTGTGCAAACATCATAGAGTGTACTTACACAAACCTAGATGGTATAGGCTACTACACACCTAGGCTATATGGTATACTAATCTTATGAGACCACCGTCACATATGCAGTCCATCATTGACTGAAATGTTGTTATGCAGCATATAACTGCAAATGCAAGACGTCAAACTGGTATGTCATTTGAATTATAATATTTTTTCCTAAAATTACTAAAGTTTTAGTATTTATCTATTAAGAGAAACTATCTGTAGCTCATCGTCTATGTTCCAAACACTGTACGTTTGTATACAAAGCATTGAGCACAGAGTAAGTGCTCAACTAACAGTTACCATTTAAAAAAATTATTATTATATTATCATCAGTTTTACATATTTTTGCCTATTCATTTCGGACCAAAAAAGGGGGAGATATAATTCCCATAGTTTTAGGTTTGGATATCAGACACAGAAACTTTAAGTAAGTTGTCCAAGTAAGTGGAATACAAGAAAGTGAGGATTTTAATCTGTCTCTCTAATTTCCAAACTCACACTCTTTCCATTGCATACAATGCATTATCCTTAAATATACTTTTTGATATCTCAGTAAATATGCCTGTGTCTTTCTAAGTTTTGTTTGTTGGTTAGTTGTTTTTTTGGTGAAGAATATTGGCCCTGACCTAACATCTGTGCCAATCTTCGTCTATTTTGTATATAGTATGCCACCACAGCATGGCCCAATGAGCGATGTGTAGGTCTGCACCCAAGATCCAAACCCTTGAACCCCGGGCTGCTGAAGTGGAGCGTGTGAACTTAACCACTACACCAACAGGTCAGCCCTTCTAAGTTTTTTAAATTTAGATCTAATAGACATAAAACATCATGTAAATTTAAGGTGTACAAGAATGTGTTGATTTGACACATTTATATATTGTAATATGATTACCACCATAGTGTTAGCTAACACCTCTATCAATTTACATATTTATCATTTCTTTTTTGTGGTGAGAAAAATTAAGATCTAGTCTCTTAGCAACTTTGAAGTTTATAACACAGTATTGTTGGCTATAACCTCTATGTTGCCCACATCTAGTTTTTTTAAATAATACCTAATCTATTCTAGTAGGCATTTTGACTACAAAAGCCAATAAAAACAAAGCTTGAAGAATATTTTTAGGTTCTGTCATCATTCTTATTGTTGACTCAATGCAATAGCCATTTACAATATCCTGTCTTCATTCTATCTGCCTTTATTCCTGGTTTTTCTCTAATTTATCTTCCCCTTACATCTTATTACTACATCTCTTTCTTCCCTCAAGTAACTAATTAAACAATTTGCAAGACTATATAGTGTGAGTTCCTAATAGACGGTGTGTCAAGGAAACACTGGAGACAAATGCGTCAACAGGCCATGGATTAGGCATTGGGGCATTTTGGGAAGATGTGCCACTTTGATGGACAGGCACTTTCAGCTAATAAAGCCTTCAGGGATCTCCTTGACCCTCTGGAATTTTCACACTGACACAGCTGAAATCCTCTCCAGCTGTTCTTTTCCCAGAAGAGATACAGGCTAATTTTAGATGAACCACAAAAAGTCCTCTACTCAGGAAAGTTTCAGAGAAGATGATCTGGGAGGAAAAAAAATGAGCGAGAAGGATGATTTTGAAAAAATGTCCATGTTCCAGAAATACAGTAAATGGACTTGGAATCATATCATGACAATGTGAGCAAAAACGTTGTTTCTCTGGTGATATAAGGTTAATCATCTTTATGAATTTTTCTTGGATTGATTTTTGCATTTGTGAAAAGGAAACTGTGGCACATGTATGAATGCAAAGTTATCTGATACAAAAATAAAAGCCAACAGTTACTGAATGTGTACTATCAGCTATAATCCACTATAAGCATATTACATAAATTATCTCACTTAACTTTTATAAGACCATATGTGGTAGATGCTATTATTAACTCAATTTACAGATGAAGATGGTGAGACACAAGAGTTTAAACGAATTGCCTAAGGTCGTATGGATATGAATCTAGACAGCCCGACTCTACCGTCAGTTCTGTTCTCAGCTTCATTGTTGAGCAATGTCCTAGGAATTAATCTTTCACTTCAGACACTGCTGAATGGTTATTCTCAAAGGCTGTTTCTGGAAAGCTAGTGGGTTGATGGTGTCCACTCTGCTATGGTTCTTTAGGGGCAGCTCTCCTTTACATTGTAGCCAGTATTAGTCAACAGGTTCTGACTCAAACACTCACCTGGTTTACCCACCTATTTGCTTGATACCCTTTCAATGGTTATTTAATCCGCTGGCCCCCATTACTTGACTTGGGTCTTCCTCCTGACACTGGTGAGCCCTTGAAGGCTTTCCTGTGCAATGAAGACACCAGTAGTACTCTCAACCTGTTCCACATCCTGCCCATCTCATTCTCTTGTAGCCCAACATGCCCTGCTCATCATTCCCTTGTTTTCAATCTTACCAATATCTCATTCCCACTCCACATATAAAATGCAAATTAGGCCAAGGCAGACATTCAGCCCCTCTTACAGTGCAGGAGGACTGAGTAGCTAGAAGACCTAGAAAGACAATTTCTGTTGGCAAGCATTCACTGCTGTGACAACTTTTTATTGAACTAGAGTTTTTGTCGATTTTCTTATGTCACGTGCACTTTAAAATGTCCTCAACAACCCTCCATCTATTCTTTCACCGATATAATTTGTCTTTACAACATTTCAACCTCTTATTTTTTCCCTAGTAAACCACAATTTATTTTCTCTTCCTTTATTGGTTATTAGCAGGTACTTTGTTTTTATTGATACTTTAATTCTTTCATGGCCATTAGAGTATTCATTTTGAATGGTGTTTATTTCCAGTCACTTCACACACACACACACACACACACAATGCATTTCTTGATATGCATACAGACTTACTGATCCTGTATGCTGCAGTCCCATTTGTGGTGAAGATGTAAAACTCTCTCAGTAATTTGACTCCCAAGGAGAAACGCTTTAGTGGTTCCTATCATATTTTTCTTTTGTTAACAATCTTAACTTTACTTCTCCTCCTTCTGTCTGTGAGCCATATTTTATGTCTTATCTAAGTGATATTAAGTATTTTCTGCAATAAAAATTCATGTGGCTCTAATGAAGCTCCTAAGTGTTACCAAAAAAACCTGCTATTTTGGAAATTGTAGTCTAATTATTGTAGCTGATATTTGCCCTTTCTTTAGCATTAACTGGTGATGAAATTGCTTTCTTATTTTTCTTCATAGAAATATTAAATAATCTTCATGACTTGCTTATAAGTGAGAGAACAAGCTAAAAATAAAGCTCATCATAAGACACATATTTGGAAGAACAAGAAATTTTAGCCTGTAAAATAGGAGATTCGTGGAGAATCTTGTAATTGTTTTGTGAGAGTTTCAACTAAATCACTGTATTAAAGGGCAGGACTAGTGACACTTATAAGAGGAGCATTTTAGCATAATTTGAGAAGTCATTAAACAGAGGAGTTTAAAAATGAAAATTAGTTTTTTTTTATGGTAACAAGTTTAATTATTCAAGCAGAAGCTGTATAAACACATAGTAGAAGTATCACAAGTGGTATTTCTTTATGGGAGTCTGGAATAGACAATCTCTGAGATTTATTTTCACTTTATTGTGTAAGGTGTATTTTATAATTTTATGGAGGCATGATATAAAAAATTAAAATCAGTGCTCAAAATATGTAAAAGTTTAACTACACTATATACAGAGATATTTAAATCCTATTGGAAGTTTTGAATAGTTACAGCAGAAAGATATTTTTAAGAGAATATTAGGCAATCAGTACCTATTGTTGTTGTTAAGTCCAAGATATTTTTTCTATGTTTATAGTCTTTTCAGTAAGATGAACTATAGATGCATATTCCTAGGAATATTTTCTTTTAAAGATTGATACAAGCAATAGCATTAATAACTATCATTAAAAATAAAATATGATAGCAATGTTTTATTTCCACTGTTTTCTTCACTTTCACATATACCAGGAAGGAAGCCAATACCTATAATTTTCAGAACCTGCATTTAAATATCTTCAGATTACTTGAGTAAATATTCCTCTTGATTTTTGTGACGGCAATTACCATCATTCTTCTCTCAGGCATAGACTCTGGGTTTAGAAGAGTAAAACTCTTTACAGATGTATCTGCATATATTTTTATGCACGGATGTTTACGTGTTATATATAGCTATATGTTTGTGTGTATGCTTTTTGTATTGAACAGAGTGAAAAAACATGGTAAACATACAAGTGAATCTGAATGTCAAATCCTCCCTTATTTGAGGATGAGCTATTTAAGGTGATTTTCTTATACATATGTAAAGTGATAGTAATCAACTCAGGCTTGCTTTCAACAAACACTTATTTGGTACTTGCCAGGCATTGTGTTAAAAGTTGGGGAAGAAATGATGCTAGACATAGTACTTACCTACAGGTGCATACAGCTCAATGAAAGGAGGAAAACAGACATACAAATATCTAAATAAATGAGTTTCAATAAAATATGAATGCATATTTCCTCATTAACAGTACCTATCACTCATTCCCATATGGTATTAGATACTTCTGTTTGTTGTCATCTATGGTAATCACATCCAGTGCTTATTTGAGTGATGTTGGTAAAGTGGATGTCTAAGAAATATAATTCAGTTACTAATGCAATGTCTGTATTCAGCAAAGCTGATAAACAGAATTAGTTAATCAAAATAAATAAGGATAGACTTTTGATTGGTTAATGTATTGCAAATCTGTTGGTAAGAACAGGTTTCTGAAGGATGACACTTATATTTCCCATGTAGGAATATTCTCTCTGAAATATTAATTAGACCCATAAACTACAATATATTATTAGTTGAAGGGAAACGTGAGCAGTTTGTTTTACACAGAATAAGAAAATGAAAGTGTCTTACCTGTAGCAAAGACATATAAAGGCCTTTGACTAATTGACTGACTTAGAGTAGTTAATATTGGCTGAGAGGGGCCAGCCTGGTGGTGCAGCAGTTAAGTGCACACGTTCTGCTTCTTGGCGGTCCGGGGTTCACTGGTTCGTATCCTGGGTGCGGACATGGCACTGCTTGGCACACCATGCTGTGGGAGGCGTCCCACATATAAAGTAGAGGAAGATGGGCATGGATGTTAGCTCAGGGCCAGGCTTCCTCAGCAAGAAAGAGGAGGACTGGCAGTAGTTAGCTCAGGGCTAGTCTTCGTCAAAAAAAAAAAAAAAATTTGGCTGAGAAATAAACAATAAATTCCAAATATTATTTTTCCTACTGCCATGGAAATCTATAATTTTCCAGCAGTCTTCCCCAACCCACTTTGCTGAAATTCTCTCTTGTTAGCCCTCTTACATTTATTTTATGAAAAGATTAAGGGTCCCATAGAGTGACTGAAACATAAAAAGTTAAAAATAATTTATTTGAGGGGTGATGAATCTGTGGCAATGAAAATCTGTGACTTTCCAAACTACTTAATTAAAAATGTTTTTTCCTAAATGATGAAGTGTTAGTTCAAACAGGCAGGCTTCAGAATGTCCACAGAATCCCAGGGATAAGCAGGCTAATTCCATTTTTTTCCTCAACTGCTGCCTCCGATATAACAACTAATTTAACTTCTTGTCTCTTATCAGAAACAAAAAAATCTATTCATATTTTTGAACATACTTTGGTGACAATAAGTAGATTTTTCTGACAGGAGAAAAAAAGGTATACATGGATTTTCGAGAGTCCATTTCAGAAGATAAGTGCCTTGGACCCCCAAAAATCCTTAGTTTGAAACTCAGCTCAAGACTTATGAGCCTTGTAACCACAGGCAAGTCACTGTATCTCTTTAAGTCTCACTTTCTTAATTTGTAAAATTGAGTTACTGCCAGCTCTTCCTAACTCATACAATTTGCTTGGCATATACAAAGCATTCAGTATATCTATGTATTTTTTAAATCTTTTTTTACCTGAAGTCTTCCTCTCACTAAAAATCTAGCCACATGGCAGTTGAGTACGAAGCCTAACAACTTGCCGAGTGCCTGGTAGGCAGATTAGAGGACTAGGGGCTCTTTATTGAAAACAGACAGTGAACTGAGTTTGTTTGCCCTGCTATGCTTTTGACTAGTGGGTTAAGACTTAGATTTCATGGCTAAAGAGGGGTGAGAATCCATCCAGGATTCTACCTTTTGTCTGTTTGCATAGAAATAATTACATAAAATGGATGACGGAAGTCTATGATCACAGGGAAAATAAATTGTGAGAAAGTAAAATAAAAGAGAAAGAGGAGGAGGAGGAAGAAGAGGAGAGGTAATAGTGGGTAAAAAACAATGATAGAGTGAAGTTGAAATGACTTTGACGGACCAAGGCGATCTATGGAGACGTCATTGAAGTTATATCTATTTGGACATAAAAGGGAAGAACAAGGAGTTTAGGGGAACAGAGTGTCTGGCAAAGGTTGGGTTGGTTGGGAAGGAATAGAGTACCATTGTTATCCTTTTAGTGCTATAAGATTTTCAGTACAGATACCCATCTCACTGAATAAAGTCTTTTCTTCCCCCATGTGTTCTGAAAATGGTAAGAGAAGGTAGACATTGAGTTTTGGCTGTGTTCATATAGCATTGGTTAATAATCACTGGAAAATGCTATTATGTGGCCAGAAGATTCTTGAAAAACTTTAGTTTCAGAGCATAATATTGTATATTAGAATGGTATAGGCAGTAAAAAGAGAACTACTCTTATCTTGAGCCACAACAAGGGCCCTTGTTTTAAATAGAGACACTAACATTATGGGTAAACTCATCAAATACAAACACAAAGAAACACAAATGCATTCATATATCTGTCACTCAAACCAGGATATTAAGATAGAAAATAAACCTACTATTGGAGAATTTGGGGAAAAAAGGATAAATTGTAACATAACATCCATTCCACTCTCTTGCTTCCAGGAAAGAATATTCTTAGGGTTTTGGCATTCTCCCTTGGGATGGATTTGCCTGGGAAAAGTTGCCGTGGCAACATTTATACCCAGAATAATTTGGCTATCATTGATTATTGTCAAATCTCCAGACCCAGGCAAAGCCAGAAAACAAGGAGCTAGATTTCAGAGTATCTTTGAAAAGCAGAATGCATGATGCCAACCACTATGGCCACACTGTGTGACTACAGTTCAATGACCTCAATACTGCCTTCTCCGGCAGACGATGTGAGAAGGAGTCTGTTTCACATAGACCCTTTCTCTATGGTTTCCTATCACAAACATGGGTTGTAATTAATTTTGACTCAGAAGCTTTATATTTTACAAGATGTCACAAATTATTAAATTTAAATTTTCTCACAGCTAGTTCTTTTTGACATTCATAAGGTTTTTCTTTTTGTTTTCTTAGCATGGTAATTGCACTTCATAAATAAATGACACAGGCTGTCTTTTCTTTCTCTATCAAGGCAAGAAAATCCAAATCAAAACCTGAAGACAAATTTTATGCACCTGGCAAGTGCACTCACTGATAGTGTCAGACTCATTGTTTTAACTCCCAAACTAAAAAACTTCTCCATTGACAAATCTCTCTCTAGCTATTTTAGCTTTTCTCAACTTCGCAGAAAAAAATCTGACAGTTGTTTGTACCAGCTGTCTCCACTTCCACCCTCTCAGTTCCCTTTTCGGAACACTTCACTACAACAAAACTGCTCTTTGAAACGTCTTCATATTTCCATTATACAAATTCTGTGGTCACTTTTCAATTTTGCTTTTCCTCAATCACTTAGCAGCATTTCATATACTATCATTCCTCCTCTTCCAGTCTCTTTCATGGTTTCTTTTTTGCCTGACCTCTAATCAACAATGAGTTTAAACTCATTTGTTCATATTTTAAGACATATGATCAGATAATCAATAAATACAGATTAAGTGAAATTAAAAGTGGAACTAAAAAAAATTAAAATCCATGAGTCCATATTTGTATCAGTCAGGATAGGCCAGATTCTTCTGCAGTAATAATTACCTAAAATATCCTTTGCAAATCCCCTGCCTCACATTGTCCTTATTCTGGGCCCATGCTGATGGAGTAGACTCTATCTGGAGCATTGCCAGTTACTTCAGCAGCGGGAAAATACGGCACACTGCTTATACTTCATTGGCCAAAGCAAGTAATATTCCACAGAGTGGGGCTATATAATCCTCCAGCAGGGAGAGGCAGTAACTTTGGTGAACAGTAATAAAATCTCCCATAGTATATAAACAAACAAAAAGTGTAACTCACTTGCACCCAGTAGAGACTGTAACAATTTTTTTTGAAACTTGGCAATTGAAGAAAAATATCAATATTTTTTTCTGCCTTTTAGGACCAACTGTAAACCATCTTCATTGATGGGGGCAAACTCCTTCACAGAAAAATGCCTGCTAATAAGTGTAGAAGGAACACATGCTGTTGAATAACAGATTCAGGGAAGGATTAGCAATAAATACTAAAATGATTAAGGAAGGTTGTTGGGAAACAATATTTGCTAAGTGCCAAGTAAGACCTTACACATCACTTAGGAAACTCCTAATGAAACACCGTACTTTTAAGTTGGAGAGGTCTGGGGTTTAGCGTGGTTAATCCTAACACCGATAATGGGACAACTGATGACATATGTTTCTCCTGTTGTGCTGCAAAATGAAGAGAGATCATCACCCATGAAATATTCATGCACAAAATGTTTAACCTGATCCAATCAAGCCTTGAGATTTTACCTTTAGTTTACAGAAATTAAGGTTTAGAGGAACACGAAATAACACCACAAGAGAGCACCTAGATAAATCCACTGTGTGGGGCACGCTATGAGAAAACTGGTGGGTATTTCCAAAGATTTGTCATTAAAAAAAAAAGTAAGAGAATTTTTCTACATTAATAGAGACAAAGGAGACATACATCTGAAAATGTTATGTGAAACTTCATCAGATCCTCATTAAAGTTAAACAGCTATAAAGCATTATTTTGGAGAAAATTGAAATTTTGACTACAGATTTGATGTTAATGATATTATGGGATTATTGTTCATATTCTTCTATAATGTTATTGTAATCAGGTAAGTAAATGTCCTGATTATTAAGAGGCATATATTGAAGCATTTATGGGTGAACTTTCATGCTTGCAACTGCCTTTCAAGTGATTCAAAAGAAAAAGTAATGGGGCTGGCCAGGTGGTGTGGTGGTCAGCACACACACTCCACTTCATTGGCCTGGGGTTCATGGGTTTGGTTCCTGGGCGCAGACCTACACATCGCTCATCAAGCCATGCCGTGGCGGCATCCCACATACAAAATAGAGGAATATTGGCACAGATGTTAGCTCACTGACAATCTTCCTCAAGCAAAAAGAGGCAGATTGGCAACAGATGTTAGCTCAGGGCCAATCTTCCTCACCAAATAAATAAATAAATAAAATTAAAAATAAAGAAAAAATCTCTTGAATTTATATGGTGGGTATATGGATATGCATTGTATTATTTTATTACTTTTATATGTGTTTAAATTTTTTCACAATAAAAAGTGAAGAACAAACTACAATGAGACTTCATTTTTCCTCAATTTGCAGAGTTTTAAAAAATTTGGTGATGCCCAGTACTGGTGAGAGTATGGCAACCAAGCAGTTCTGTATATTAATAGCTGGATTATAAATTTCCTAGAAGAGTAATTTATCAAAATCTAGCAAAAACTATTTTATAAGAATATTCATTTCTACTTAATTTATAATATCAAACAATTGGAAATAACTAAGATATTCATAAATAAAAAGATGTTTGAATATAGTAAGATATATCTATATAATAGATAAAGAAAAAAATACACATTTTATTATTAAGTGACAAAAAGCGTGTTGCAGATCCATATCTTTATTGTGACACTAGGTATGGGAGAGTTAGTATAAATCTATGTATATAAGGAGGTCTAGAAAGAAGACAGTTTTATTTGTATTTTATACTTTTCTTAATTCTTGAAAAAAATTGATATAAAGTACTATTATCAAGCAGTGTTTGTTAATAATAAAAATGATCAAGACACATATGCCTACCCAAATATTGAAACTGGAAATGACCTTAGAGATTATCTTCAATTCATTATTTTTTTAAAATTTAAAACAAAACAAAATGACAATAACAATAAAACTTGAACCCATATATTATATGCCCTACATCACAGAGCTCAGGCGATTTTTTGCAGAACCAGGACAAGAACCCAGGCCTCGTGATGCCCACACTTCCATTGTGGCTTGGTAAATCCCACCCGTGTTATCTAACTTCAAGGTCAACTACAAAACGAAGTTCAAGATGAAATACTTTGTCAACACCACTTTAAGAAAAATTGGCATTCTGATTTGGAACAAGCCTACTAAAATAAATAATTTTTGCTGCAATACGATATTTTAGAGCCTCCATTTAGTATTCAAGTGAAGTTTTATTCTTTAAGTTGAGTGACATTTGAAAACTCTTAGGTTTTATTTTAAATATGTAAAGGTTAAATGTGTTTTTAAAGTATTTTTCCCCAAATGCCTTAGAATATGGCATATGCATAACATTGACAGGATTTTAAAATACCTGTTTCTCTATTCCAATAACCATAATAATATACTTAATTGATTAGAGCGTCACGTTGTTGTGTGTGAAGGTAGGGGTGGGAACAATTATCACCTCCATCTTTCACTACGTTAGAGAGTAGGGGCCTTAGACTCCATTCCTCAGGAGACTTTATATTAGTCTTTGATATTCTCTATTCCTCTTCCCCATATTCCTTTGTTCCTTCTATGAAAAGAGAAGTTATTGATCTGATTGTGAAATTGGAGAGAAACTGATGTCCACTGACACATATCCCGTGTAGTGCGCGTACCTATGTAGAGTAATTACAATTTATCTAAATAGCAGAAACAGCCCAGACTGTTTCTCACCCTCCAGGGGCACCAGAAACCCTCTGCATTTGACTCTGGGAAGCCTGCTAGGATTCTGACGGGCCCAGCCAGGCCTCTCTTTTCCTCTTGTGCTTTCCGCTCTGCTGCATTTATCAGCTGCTGCAATCCTCTGTGCAGCTGTGCAGGTGTCTGCTACTCAGACCAATTTTTCAAGAAGAGAATCCCGTAATTTAGATTCCATTGGGTTTGGTGGATGGGTGGCGGGAGGAGTAAATAGATGGAACCCCCACTTTCGTGTGGAATCCAAACTGCACCCTCCAATATCACTGTCACAGGCAATTTTGGTCATTGAGTGTTACTGCACGTGGTGTGTTAATAGCATTGATACACTATTTACTCAACAGTCTGTCCTGGTATGGTATTCACTTTCCAGTCTGTAAGAAACCTAAGAGGAAAAGGGGGACTGATTCTGCACCCATTTTGAATGGTCACATAAAACTCACTTTATATATCTGAATCTCATCCTTCTTTTCCTTTTCTCCATGATGAATATTAAGAAAACAAGTTTTAGAACCTAATATTAATTGAATGACAAATATAACATTAGGGGAATGATCGTTTTATTCCTTATTCTTAAAAGTTTAAAAGGGTTTTCTGAAGATGGCATTTTGATTTGTTGGAGTGAGGGAGGGGATAGGAGGAATGTACTATTCAATATATTTTGGGTAATGTTCAAGCACAAATCTTCATTTTCAAAATTTTGTCTCTTTTTCCTTGGGTTCATTTATGTCCAAAGAGAAAAAAGGCAAGCCAGAAAATAGGATATCCTTACAATTTTAACTTCAAATATGTACATAGTCTAACTTATCATTCTATGCTGGCTTAAAATCAGAAATTCTTCTAAAACACCAAATAGTTATTGATTTTGCTCCTTTTATGCTAAGATAACCGTCTAGAATACATGAGCTGAGGCTGGCAATCAAGTTGAGTAGGAACAGTATAGCTGTTTCTTGTAACATGCTTTCCAGATTAATTAGAGTCTGGAGATACCCTCAGACTATACTAAAAAGAAGGCAAGGCCAAAGGAATCATAAAGTATAATAGAATGAATGGTCTATCTCCAGCAAACCATGTAGGAACAAGTGCCATGAATTTCTATGTGCTAACTTCATCCCTAGGTTTATTGGATTTCTCTCTATATTTTCCTTCATCTGAAACTCCTTTATATTAGTGTTACTTTTAAAAAATATTTTATGCCTTTTTGTAAACCACATCATCTCTTTTGTGGAATGGTATGAAGTATAGCTGACAAAATATGTTTCTAGTTTTAAAGAGTTTAGCTTGCTTTTAGATGAGCTTTTTATGTTTTACACAGCCAAACTAATACTTCAAAATTCAATCAATTTTACTTTACAAAACTGCTTAAGTACTTATCGTCGAAATAGTTTTTCTAGAATTGACCATTTATAGGTGCCTACATTTGATATATTCAGCGGTATGGATGGAATTTGGAGGAGTTGTAGAAAATATTTATTTTAGTATGTAAATAGTGTCAGTCTATTACTCAAGTAATAATATACTTATTGTCCATTTTTAAAGTGGTTTTAGTGATTTTTTTCACGTAAGATTTTGTTTAGCGATATTTCCACAGAAAGAGGAATGGAATAAAATAGATTAATTTGAATATCACCAAACCATGCTTGCTTCTTTGTAACATGACTTATTTGCAGAGCAATCTACCCCAAAAGAGATATAGATAAATATTCTCATTGTGATATAGTTGATAGGGAATTATAGTAGATAAAAGAAGCAAGACAATGTTGTGTTATGTTTGTTATAAATTTCCTTTGTTCCTGGAAGTTTCTAAATCAGAGTTGCAGAAACATGACTCTTTGAATTTATTTTTTCACTTATCTCCCATAAAAATGCTTCAATAATATGTGAATTTTCAAGATGCTACAGAATAAAGTAGATCAACATTTAAACCACTGTTGCTATGGATTTAATATCAATTCAATTTGATATTTGACCTTTGTTTTTATGACTGAAGCATTTGTCTCCATGCAACCTGGCACCTTTGAGTAACTGGTTTTAAAGTTTTAAACTGAGTTAAATACCTTATTTGGAGCCAAACTACTCTCAAAAATCTTAGATACAATATTGCCAACAAAATATTGTTACTGAGTCCTCAATGTTTGGAAAAAATCTCCATTAAATGAAATTTTTGAAAAAAAATCATCTTTAAGTATTGCTCTTTGAATAATTTTACAGGAATGCAGTCAGAATTCTTAGAGAACAGTTCCCATCTGGGTGAGGCTCAGACCTCTGAGGACATGCAGCTAACCAACTGCTGGCTAAGGGGCAATTCTTATAAGTGCAAATATGATACTTCCGTTTTTCCCTTTATCAGTGTATTAAAGGCTGCCTCTCCTCTCACTTTTTAATTTTGGCACACTTTTCTATTCTTGTTTCTTCAAATGGTTATCTTTATTAATTTAAATTTAATTTTTTTACATTCATGCAAAAGTGAGAGAACATGATGAGGCCGATTCTAGGAGTGACAAAACGAGTTCCAGGCTGCATCTTGGTTGCTACTGCTGGGATAACACTAAAAGGAACAGCACGTGGGAAAAGAAAGTCCCTTCTCCCCTCTTCGTGTTTTCATTTTCTCCAAGGCTTATATTAGCAAAAATCGAACAGAAAGTCCGTGCTCCAGTACAACAGAGCAAAAAGAGACAGTGCTAAACGACCAACCCAGAGCAGCCCCCCCTATTCTGTAACCACATGCACCCTTGTGAGTATACACATACTTCTATTCAGTAAAAACTTCGTGCTTTCGGGGACGGCTCCGTGGCCGAGTGGTTAAGTTCGCATGCTCCGCTGGCGCGGCCCAGGGTTCGGATCCTGGGTGCGGGCATGGTACCGCTTGTCAGGCCACTTTGAGGCGGCTCCCACATCCCACAACTATAAGGACCAGCAACTAAGATATACAACTGTGTTCAGGGGGCGTTTGGGGAGATAAAGCAGAAAAAAAAAAAAAAAAAAAGATTGGCAACAGTTGTTAGCCCAGGTGCCAATCTTTAAAAAAAACAAAATTAAAACTTCGTGTTTCCAACGTGCAATGATCCTCTGACAAACGAAGACCTTGTCACCCTGAAAAGTTACAAAGGTATCCATCTCTGCGGGATGTTAATTCAGACATAATCCCAATAGCGCTCTACCTGACCCTTGGGGGAATGCCACTGGCTCTCACGTTAAACCCATAGGGAAGTTTAACAGCTGAGTGAAGCTGTGGAGAACCACCACATACAGATCCCCTTCTAATAACTGTTTATCTACCTATCCATCTTTCACCCCTCTTTCTTTCACTCTCTCCCTCCACTGCTCTCTTACTTTAACTTTCTCCTCTCTGGTTCTCTTTTCTACCAGAAAATCTTAAGTACTTTGGGAATTGATGAAAGCAAGTTGAGGGAAGAAACAGAGGTATAGTCCATGTCTATATCAGGTAATGAAAAGAAAAGTTGACAAAATCCATAGACTTTGTTTGTTAGGAATATTAGACCTGATGTCAGGAATTCAGCAACAAATTCCTTGGCATTTTGGATATCTTATAGGTATTTGATTTTTATCGTTATTTTTTCATAAAAAAATATATTAAATATATTTCTAGTTAAATTATCATTTTCTTTCTTGTTTATTAAGCAGGGCATAACTGATGAAGGTCTTGGAGTTATGAAGGCAAAACAAGAAACATTTAATATATCACAGTCTAGTTTCCACTTCCTCGCAGTTGAATCATTGAGTTTTTGAGAAAATTGAATAACATAATGTATGTAAAAAGAGAGATTCTGGTTCAAATTGGCAGACTCATTACATATAACTACTACTCTCTTAAAAGGTCACACTGAAGTCACAGAAAGTACATAAAGAAGGATTAAGTAAATAAATTAATAAAACCATAAAGCATAGAAAAGTAAGAAAATATTAAAAAGTTTGGAGAATTTCCCAGAAGAAAGCAGATGGTAGTTGATTTAATTCCATTAATTAGTTTTTACAAGGAATAATGTTTATCTAATGGTAATATTGTAAATGCTATTTATCAATGTTTAATTTTTAAAGGTAATACATAGAAAAATCCTGACAAACTTAATTACGGCTACAGAACAGAATGCAAACATTGTGAACTAAATTTAAAAGGTAAAAATAATAATGATAATAATACAACTAACACCTAGAAAAACAGAATATTAATGATCCTAATGTCCTCTTTTATATCTAAAGATCAATATACTTTTCTATTCTTTATATAGTATTACATAATATTTTACAAATCAAGACATGGATGTAAAATGATTATATTTAAACTAATAAAAATAACCTTAAAAGAAAAAAGAATAACAAAGTCTGTCAAAATAAAACAGTAAGAGGAGGAGACCATCAATAATGTGTTGATAAATTAAAGGGGAGAACTGAAGTATCATATTTACACTGGTAAGAATTATCACTTAATTAAAAGGAAATGTTTAATCTGGAACAATTTGTCATCTAGTCTTTGTCTTGTTGACCTTGATATGTTTGACAGATACAGCAAATTATTAAGCAATATGGGTTGGTTGGATGTATTCTCATATTTAGATTCAGTTTGCATTTTTGGCAGGGTTTCCAAGAAATGATATTACATCATTATTTCAGAAAGCACATAATGTTAGATTTCTGCGCAATTTGTTTCAATTTTAGTGATGTTAATTGTAATCATTTATTTATGGTAATACATGTCGGGTTTCTCCATTGTCCAGTTACTCTTTCTCCATTGTAATTAATTAGTAATTTGTGGGTGAATACTTTGAGATATGCACTGTGGATTAGATAATAATACAGTATCAATGTTAAATTTCTGGACTTTGATAAATGTGTTGAATCTATATACGAAACTAAACTTGTCCTTAGAAAATACATGTGAATATTGAGAAGTAAAGGGGCACGATATCCCCAACTTAACCACAAATAGTTCAGAAAAAAAACTATGTGTATGTACAAATATATGCATAGAGACACAGACAAAATTAACGCTGCAAAGTGGGAGAGAATTAGTGAATCTGGGTGAAGGGTCTCTGGAGCTCCTTATACTATTCTTGCATTTTCTATTTAAGTTTGAAAACAGAGTGAAAAGTTATTAAAATAAAAGGACATTGCTTACTCTAAGGTTTGAACTATGCACTGAGGATAGGGGCAGGGAAATTAACTCTTCACTTTCTCTTACTATACGCATTAATTCTTTAAGTAAGTAAAACAATTTAAAAATAAGAAATTAAGCAGTTAGCACATAGTGAGGACTCAGTGAGTGGTCTATGAACAGTATGGTAGCCATTGAAAGGAGAGCAGGATGAAACACTTGTCTTTCATATTTGCTAAACGCAGACTCTAAGGTCACGATTTCTGCACTAATGATTGCCCTGTATGGAACTGTTACTCTTCTGATCTACTACGGCAAATCTTCTAGCTGATATCACTCCATAGGTTACATGGTAAAAACCTTACGACACTCGTGTTGGTGCATTGCACTGACCTATGAAGGATCTGAAAGAGTGCCAGGAAAAGTCCAAATCACTTGACAAAGTGATGATATGCCAAAATCGATTCCTCTAGGTTTCCTTCAAGTAATTGACAATGCCATGCCCATGTCATCTTTGGCATTCATTTCTTTTTTGAAGTGTGTGCTTAATGAATGAAGTTTGGAAAAATGTACTTTTTAAATGTCAAAATGTTCATTTTCTTATTTCAATCAAAGGTTATTGAAAGTTCACATGTAAAAAAAGTAAATACGTAGAAGGGATTAGATTCCAAGGAAGTTCATCATTCTTAGAACCCACATCTGTTTGCAGCTTGACTGAGTGTGGCAATATTGGTCTAAGAGAAGACAGACACAAGAGAGACTTGGTATTAACTTGAAATTAGTTATGTTTGTTTTACTGAATGCAAAAGGGAAAGTAACAAAAAGAGAGTAAAATATGTCTAAAAAGAATGGAAAATGTGTAAAAATTAAATTCTCATAAGCTTTCATAAAAATCCATTTGTGTTTTCAGATTGAATTGTTTCCTATGAAATTCTTCATACATAGGTGTAATGTAAATAAATTAATTTTTATTCCCTTCTTCAGAAACATCCAAGAATTGTACACTACGTAAATGTCTTCTACCTTAACATGTGATCTGAGAAGCTCCTCCCTTGTCCATGGTAACACTGTCAGTGTTCAAAGCACTTCAGGAACTGCTTTAGGAAGATTTTCTGGGCTACAGCATTTGACTACTTATAACATTTGAGTGTTGCTTAAATTTTGTAAATAGTAAATTTTGTAATGCAAATTTTGTAAACCAATACACTAAAAGTTAAATTTAGTAACTATAGTATGCATGATAGAGACAGAGAATAAAAGTACATAATATAATTGGAGATAATAAACCATCATGGAAATATACAGTATCAAGATTTAATTTCTTATTTACTTTATCATTTAAGACTAAAAGCAAGAAAGGAGGTCCTAATTGCTTTTTTAATACAGGTTCTTTGGAATAAATGCATTTTATTGAAAGCCACTGTATTGAATTAAGGTGCTCAAGAGAATATGCAGTATAAGCCAGTATATGTTTAAGAAAACTACTTTTGACATTTTATGGTCATCTCATTAATTCTTTTACACAGTCCCCAATCAGGAATTACACACCTGCACACACCAGACCCTCTACTAGCGGTGATGAACTTCTATCTACTGCTTTTTACTCTATGTCAGACACTGTTTTGGGAGCCTGTCCCTTTACACACATGGAAACCGATTTTGTTAAGTCACTTGCCCAAGGTCACACAGCTAGAAGTGGTATAAAATAGATTTGAACCTCTGCAGTAGGATTCCAGAGTTGAATACACCTATACACTATACTATACTTCCTGGGATTTGATTTATTCTCTCAAAAAACTCATTGTAGAATTGAATTATAAACAAACAATCCTGCAAAAAAGCACAAAATGTACTATATGCAAATTTGAATAGATTTCTTTTCCACAAGCACAAAGAAAGAAATAAAGAATTTATGAATAAAATAACATAGGAGTGAAGAGTACTCAGTCATATCTGAGTTCAATCCTATGTCTACCACTTGATGAGAAATTTTGGGCAAGTTACTTAACATTTCTAAGCCTCATGTCCATTATCTCTAGAGTAAGAATATTAATAATAATACCTAGCACAGGCAACTGCAACTGTTTTGGAGATTAAAAAAAATAATGCACAAGGCCAAAACAGTGGTAGGTAGTAATGGATATCGGGCTATTTTAGAGGTTTGAAGACTTAGCACCCCATCTCCCCTCCTGAGTTCTGAACCAACTAAAAGAAGCAAAGGAAGCAGGGAAGAAGGTGACAGCTCTGTTAGCTATGAAGCTGCGGCTGGAGAACGCGGCTTCTATTGTGAGCCAATGGCTCCCGGACACTAAACTCCAGAATGAAGCAGTCTTGACATTCATGTCACAGGCAGAACCGCATATCTGCAGCTCTTCCTCCCTGAGGCGTCTCCCTATAAGGCTTACAGCAGAAAGGACCAGAACAGAATGCTTCCTGTGGGCAGGTAGCTCACAAAGAAAGAAGGAAAAGGGTGCTCCAAGTATGCCTGGTTTATTCCTACTAAGTTAACTGTTCACTTAAGTTGCTCACATCCACTGTAGGAGCGAATCAGGGAATGGAGAAGGGCTAGAAATCTAACTCTCAGCGTGGTCAATTTACATGGAAATTAGAAGGAATATAAGTAGAAATTTTCAAGGCATATTATTCTCATTGTTAATGTCTGAAAAGCAGATGAAAAAATCACAGAATCATAAAAAATAAATGGAGTTTAGGTAAGTGCTGAAATAGGATCAGATATTAATGGCTATGAAAGAGAAAAAACATTACAGTGTTCAAGAATGACCTGTATTAATGCAGTAAGAAGTGAGGGGCTTGGTTTATGTAAGAATGGTCAGAAAGTTGTGGTGGTCAGAGGGAAGAAGGGTTATGAGCAGAAGAAACAGAGGTTAATGTAGAAGAGGAAGAGAGGCGGCAGATTTTGAAGGAAATGTAATGCCATGTCAATGGGTTTGGATATTATCATGTGTGAATGGGGAATTAGTCAAAATCTTTAATTAGAAGAGAAAAAAATGATTCAGCTTTTTTTGTTTTTTTGTTTTAAAGATTATGCTGAGGGAACTGTAAGATGGAAAGATAGGTAGCATAGGCTGTTTGAATCCTTCACATGGAAGATAGTGACTAGGGATGAATAGGATTCAAGGCTTCTTTTTTTGAAATATGTATTTGGAAATATGGACTGGATCCAAATCAATTGGATTGAGATGAGAGAGAGTGACTGTTCAGTTATTGTTCCCTGGTTCATGGCTAAAAATATGAAAAATTGGAGAGTGAAATCAGGTATAGAAAGGAACATAGTGAAGATCAGCATGGTAGATTGGAAATAACAAGAACTTAGGAATTGCAAAGATGAGTTTAAACCTCAGTTTAAAGGTGTCCCTTATTATCCATGTAATCTTGGGTTAATTACTCAAATTCTGTGATCCACAGTTTTAAAATCTAAATAATGGATATTAAAAGAATTACCATTTACAATATTTCATAGGATTAGAAACATTACTAGCATCAGGACTCCCTATTCTGGGACTTTTGGTAGCTTGGCATGATTTAAGATCACCCTGTAGTAAAAGACTTAGGAGATATTAAAAACCATAACATTTACCAAGACTCGGAAGAAGTGAGGATCCGGCTTTCACTGGCCTAGTTGAAAAGAGGATATAACTTGGAGATATTTACAAAAGTTGAATATATTAGCTATTTCTGAAATTTCAGAATTTCATAATCTTCCCCTACTTTCACCTGTATCCCATTACTAAGATAAATAGAGGTATTTTGAGTTTAGGGTCCCTTTCTTCCATTAAAACTACTCATGGTGGGTAAATTGAGGGGGAAAAAAGAGTACATTTTTATTAAGATTATATTCCTATTTTAGGTTTCCAATAATTCAGAATCTGTTGGACTTCTGCACAAAGCAGTTGGTCTTTAGGTCTGTTAATCAGTCTAGTAGAAGTATTTTTGAAATCTTCTCAATTAGGATCTCTGGAGGTGGGCTCCACGGTTGATTTTGTTTGCACGCTATCACTTTAGACTGAGCGCCACACACTTCTTTGAGGATTGAATAACGTGTGCATAATTTATATATCCTCCAAAGAGAATATCAAAAGTAAGTAGAAAAAACTGTAAGATCAGTAATTGTCCTTTTCAGTGGTGGCAGGGTGTCCTGGTTGAACTAACCCTCCCACAGATAACAATTATAAAATGTGAATAAATTACTTTTTTAAAGTATTTGAAAGCAATTGAAAGTGATGACAAGATAGAAAAACTTAGAAGAGTTCTATTCTTGAAGGACAGGAAGTGCAAGGGTGACATTTTGAGCTTGCAGCTCTCTGCTAGAGGGCACTCCCCACTCTGCTCACAGTTCAGGCTGTGCAAAAGCAGAGGCTTATTGGCATGAAGCATCAGAAGACAATTTTTAGAGCTGGAAGATCAGATGGAAAGAAAGAGGGAGAATCCTTTAAGAGAGAAAGTCTAAAAGGAAGTAAACCCACATACCTGCTTTTAAAATTCTCCCAAATATTGGAAGGCCTGCCAAACACACATTGGTAAGACCCCAATGGGCCTGGAATAAAACTTTCAACTGGAAACTCAAAGAACTGAGTGAAGAGTTAATCTGTTGCCAACTACAGGGAGGAAAGAGCTCAGAGGCTGAGTTTAACCAAGTTAATTGCTTAAGAGAACAAAAATAAACATTCTTTAAAAATTAATAATTATATAATCTATACATTACAAAGGCAGATATAGACAATACATAAATGAACGATCATGGCTAAAGTTCAATAATACATTATTCATAAAAAACAGGCAGCAGTCCAGATTTGGGCATAACTTGCTTATCTCTGATGTTTCTACATTAAAGACTTTTTGAGGGAAAAAGCAAGAAGAAGATAGGAAATAATGAAGATAAGAGCAGAAATCAAGGAAATTGAATAAAGCAAAACAATAGAAAATAAAGCAATTAAACCAAAAGTTCATTTTCTGAAAACAATTTTGAAAAATGAGATAAAACTAGTTAGATTCATCATGAAATAAAGAAATGGGATACAAAGTATCAGTATTAAGAATGATAGATTATATTACTACAGACCCTATAGATATTAAAAGGATAATAAGAAAAAACAATGAACAACTTTATGCCCATAAATTTTACAAATTAAATTAAAAGGGTGTGGCATGGAGTGGTGTCCTGTAAGCTAACTGAGTGATCAGCTAGGTCAAATGCTGAAAGGTTGTCACTGAATTTAGCACTGTGGAGAATACTGTGAACATGGGCAGGCCAAGTTCAGTGGAGTAGTGGGAACAATTTCTGATTGGAGTATATTCAGGAAAGAATGAAAGAAAAGAATAAGAGAGAACAAATGTGGGCTGCTTTTTCAGGTTGTTCTCCTGGAAGGGTAACGTGTAAATAATCCTGTTTCACAGGAATAAGTACGGCATCATATTTATGGTATCCCAAGATAAAACACTAAGGCAACCCATTCACATCACAGAAAAAGTTTACATTTACCCCATCTTCAGGAAGCAGTTGTGCCAGTTAAAACCCTTTTCCTACATGGTCTGTGGCCTGGTATGAGAATCTCTATGCACTGCGTCAACAGGGCTCCCTTACCTTCTGACTTCATGAAACTGAATTAGCCAATGGAAAACACCAGCAGGAAATAAGGGTGAGAGGAGGAAGAGGCATTAAGTCACTTGTTTTCCCAGCTCAGCATACCCTTCCAGGCCTTAGATTGGCAGGGACCACATTCCTTAACTAAGGCTACAGCTCTTGCTGAATGATCTTCTCCTACAGTCACTACAGATCTCTTAATTCCCTCAGGTAATTCTTACCTACCCCTTTCCTAAGCGGCCTAGGGATGATTAGGGCTGCCCACTGTACCTTCTCAGGCTATCTTGCTTTCTTTTAACCCTGTCTAAGCCTTTGTAAACAATCCCTTTGTTAAAATATTCTAACTTACTGTGAGTGTGCCATTTTTTTATTTCAGGGGGAAGTTTAACTGAAACAATCTCACTATTACTTATTTCTTATTAATCAGGGATAATTTTTACAAAGAATGACTTGATTAGGTGTCTAAAACTCTTTTTATTATTGTAATGTTCAAATACAGAAAATTAAGTCACATTACGTAGTTTTATATGCTGAAATTATGTAAAGGTTTTCAAGTTATATATTTTCTGACAATACAATTTGCAGAGAAAATGTTCTTAGTAAGATACATACAAGTAATTTATTAAACAATCAAGCATTCACAATTGAGATGTTCTAGGCCTATGTTAGACAGGTAGGAGTATACAAAGAGTGAACTTCAACTATATGTCTAGGTGAGAGTTCTAACTTGACCTGTAGTTTCTTAGTGATACTATAATTTTATGTATAATAGCCATCCTTAAATACTATTTTGGATTTTGCTTCTTTCAGAATTGTTGTAAGAGCTGTTTACAGGCCATATAAAAATTCATCTTATTCCTCAAAATTGAGTTTTGAATGCCTAAGCTATTGCCAAGCATGAATATCCATGACTTTTACCAGATGTAATTTTAAATTACATTTGGCTCTTTTCAAGCAGCAAAAGCATCCTCAAAAAAAAAGTTGTCACCAATGATAATATATTTAAAATGTGCCCTAGGGTTTGTTTAGAAAGACACAATAGCTTCATAATTAAATATCCAGAGGCTGGAACTACATATCATGGAGCAAATCCCAGCTCTGCCACTTAGCGGCCGGATGACCTTGACCAAGGTAAGTATCTTCTCTGTGATTTGTTCGCTTTTATAAAGTGTGGCTAATAGTAGTGTCCAAACCATAGACTTAGTATGAAAAAATGAATGAATCTATATTAGTACAGCATTTAGGACACCACCTAGAACATTCTAAATACGAGGTAAATGTTAGCTAAGGGGATTTAAAAATGAGTGTTGCTAAAGAGTTATAGCAATGACAGCAGCACATAGCACATAGCAATCAGACATAGCAATAGAATATACAATTTTTTAGGGAAAACTAATCATTTTGAAGTATCAATTCTGTTTTTTTAACTTGTATGACTTTAGTAAGAACTCACAACTCATATGTTGAGAATTCACTGATTTTCTTTTTTTAGTTTGGTAGATACTATTGGGGATTTTTCTCCTCAGAAGATATTATTCCTGGCTTTAAATGAATCAAAATAACATAAAAGACAAAGCAAGCACACAAGTAGCTTTATTTATATACATATATAAACCAAGTTTAACCAAGTTAATTGCTTAACAGAACAAATATGCTGCTTGTGTATTTATGTACAGATATGCTGTAAACTGTTGGCTGTTAGAGCAAAAACTTCATTTGGCTGTATAGTATATTAGTAGCATACATTATAATTAAAGAGCAAAACTTGAAACTCCCACCCAATGCTATAGAAAGCTTTTTATGTAAGAATCATGTTGAATATTAAGGAACTCAAACATTCCTTTAAATGATTAAAAAAAATTCTGGATTAAGTTAACCAGACAGCAGTGAAATTATTTTAGGTACTTTTTGAGGACATTGTACAGAAATCATGCTATATGGTCATCAAGAAAAAATGAAAAAAAATTAGAAAAATGCCTCTGTGTTTAGTATAAGAAATAGTCTCTCCTAAGCATCTGGTTTGTTTCTATCTTCTAGACACTAAGAATCCTGTAACTGATAGAGATCAGTTTTTTACAGATAAGATCTATTTTTAGTGTTAAGTAAGAAAATATTTATGTAAAGCCAGTCCTCTCTATGGGAATGCAAGCTTTCATTGGGTTGTGGACTCATTTTTCTATTCAACACTATACAACCAATGCTTGGTTTAGGGGCTTATCCATGACAGATATTTTGTAAATATTTCCAACATGAAAGATGAATGGCAGAAAAAAGTAGACTTATTCGACCAATGGCACCAAATAGAACTAAGTTTTGTTTGTTTTGCTTTCTTACACATATTGGTATTGTGTACACATATCATGAGGATAAGAGAAAGGGAGGGAGAAAAAGGAAAAGAATTGGTAACAAATGTGTATGGTTAAGGAAGACTTAAAATTTTAAGAGGTAATGTTTTCTCTCTCCTGTGCTAATTCTTGTAAGTTGCAGCTTGCTATATGGCACAGAAGATATGCATAAAGGTAATGCTAAATGATGCATATCTAAGAAAGCTTTTTTATTCAAAACATATTAACCTGAAAGAAAATATGTAAATGTTACAAGAATATTTTTGTAAATGTTGAGTGTACTGTATTTTATTTGTTTCTACATACAAAGGAGGGAACACAAAGTATTATAGTAGAAAATCTAAGGAGACTAATAAACACAATTCTCTGTGGTAAGATGTGAGAGGAGAACAAATTCTTTTAGACTTTTAAGACTTAAGTGGAAAACTATATTTTCTAGGTAATTAATTCATGATGTAATTATCAGAGAAAAAGATTACAATTTTTCCCCCCAGGAAACTTATTCTCTTATCCTCCCAAAATGAGAAGAAATTCAACATTTCAAAAATTCTAATAAATTTTCATAGCATTTACTTTTTTACCTTAAAATACTGCTTAAGCCATTTACAATATTAGCCTAAGAATCATAAACATCTACTAAATTATCATCCTGGTAATGTTTGTTGCTGATGACTTAAATGTGACATTTTGAGACTATAATAAATAAAACTTGTCAAAATTGAGAACAATTATTATAAGTGTGGAGTCTAGAATTCACAAAATATTATGTATTTTTGGGGATATATGCTTTAATTCTTTTGAGCTATTTAGAGAAACATAAAATGAAAAGTACAGAACAAAGAAATACTAGTCAATTGCAAAAAGTCAAATACATTACACAGCGATTTCTCTCTCTATATCTGTGAATATGCATTATACATTTATGTAGAGGTGAATCATATTTTTTCTTATCCCCACAAATAGTGAGTGCATAAGAACTTTGCCATTTTCAGAGGTCAAAAATGGCATCTTATTTTATTAAATGTCAATTTCTTTTAAGAGTAAAGCTGTATAATTCCTTATGCTCATGCTTTATGTTTCTTGATTTAATTGTGTATTCGTATCATTTGTCCCCTTTTATATTTGGGACTTAGATGCTTTCTCTCTCATTTGTAAAAGTGCCTTAGTAAAACCAAGGATATTAATATCAAGGATTAACCCTTGTAAATATCATAACTAATATTTATTAAAATTTTACATATTTTTTTCTGTACTGTTTGTCTACCATCTGCATCAAATTACTCCTAAAACTGAGTAGCTTAGAATTTTCATTTTATTTTGCTCATAAATTTGTAAGTCAGGAACTCCAGAAGGGCTTGACTATGTGTTCATCTCTGATCCCCACAAAGTGGGCATGGCACCTGAGGCTGGAGCACCCAACTTCAAAGTTGGCTTCTTTACTCACAGTGCTGGTAATCTGATGCTCACATCTTTTTGCACTTGGTGTCCCTCTTCCAAGACTTCTCCATGGGCTTAGGCTTTTCCACAGCATGGCAGTTTCAGGGTAGTCATTTATGATGACTGACTTTTCGCAGAGCTCACACTGAAGAGCAACTATTGCAAGTTATGTGGACAGAAAGTAGTTCATTCATGTATTGTTGGTGGGAATATAAAATGGTACAGGCATTCTGAAAAATTGGCTGTTTTTTTAATAAAACGAAACATACAATTACCATATGACATAGCACTTTCACTCTTGAGCATTTAACCTAGAGAAACGGAAATTTCTGTTCACACAAAATCTATGTAAAAATGTTCATTGTAGTTTTATTCATAATTGTAAAATACTGGAAATAACTCAGACACACTGTGGTACATCCATACCATGAAATGCTACTCAGTCACAAAAAGGAACAAACTGCTGAAACATCATGTAAAAACTTGGAAGAACCTCCAGTGAATTATGTTGTGTGAAAAAAGCCATTATCAAAAGGTCACATATTGTATGATTCCATTTATATAACATGCTTAGAATGTCAAATTACAGAAATGGAGAACATATTTGTGATTGCCAGGGGTTATAGATGGGAGAAGGAATGAAAAAGAGTGACCGTAGTTATAATAAAGTAAGGGGGGCTGGCCCTGTAGCCTACTGGTTAAGTTAGCTGCAACCCGGGTTCAGTTCACTGGCGTGGACATACACTTGAGGGCGGCCATGCTGGGCATTGTACCACACACAAAATAGAGGAAGACTGGCACAGATGTTAACTCAGGGCTAATCTTCCCTGAGTAAAAAGAGGAAGATTGGCAATAGATGTTAGCTCAGGGTCAATCTTCCTCAGCAAAAGAAAAAAAAAAAGGAACAGGAGGGATCATTCAGGTAATGGAACTGTTCTATATCTTGACTGTGGTGGTGGATACATAAGCCTACAGGTGTAAAAAAATTACATACAACAAAATACACACACACGCAAACAAATCAGCACATATAAAACTGGGGAAAGCTGAATAAGACCAGTGGATTGCATCAATGTCAATATCCTAGTTGTGATACTATACCATGGTTTACAAGACGTTACCATTTGAAGAAACTTTATAAGGATACACTGACTTTCTCTGTGTTACTTTTTAAAGTTGCATGTGACTATACAATTATTTTAAAATAAAAATTTTAATTTAAATAAGTGTAGTCACAAATACAATCGCAAACTAAAAATGTGGCAATATTTTAAAATAATGCCCTTTAACATCAGGAAAGGGAAAAAGAGATCTCACATCATCACTTACATTCAATATATCACTAATTGTTTTAGCCACCGCAAGAAAATTAACAAATATTCATTAGAAGTGAAAACAATACGAAAATACCAATATTTACATGAATGAAACTGATGTTTACAAGGACAAATCATTGTAATTAATGGAGTTAATCAATCTTGCCACACACAAGGTTTATATTCTAAAATCAAATGGATTTTACATACCAGCAGGAAGCAATTAGAATACATGATTTAAAAGATACCATTTAGAGTAATATCAAAAATAAAATAAATGATAAGTAAGTCTAACAAAATTACTGTAAGATCTTTTTACAGAAAATTATACTACTTTATTGAAAGATATTTAAAAGGGCTTGAAAAAATAGTTGTATCATATTCCTAGGTAAAAAAAATCATAGTATAAACATGATGATCTCTAAATTCAAGTATAGATTTAATATGATTCTAATAATAATCACAACAATATATTTTTTCCACTTGACAATTTTATTCTAAAATTAATTTGGAAAAACAAAGGACCAAGAACAACAAGGAATTCCTAAAAGGAGAGAAACCAGGAACAAGCCATTCCAGTTCCAAATGTAACAACTTATTGTATAGCAATAGATTTTTAAGACTATGTGGAAATGACACAAAGAAAAGCAAATAAAATGGGGGAATGAAATAAGGATGTGAGAAACAGATGGCTAGACCAGAGGTGTCACTGCCAAGCAGTGGGACTACATCTCCTATTCACTAAATACTGACGGATTGTTTACATAGATTTTAAAAATTAAAGTCAAATTCTCCTCTAAGTGAAATTAATTTCAGATGGCTGAATGGATAAAACTGATATATTAAAGTACATTAAATTGAAGTTCTTCTTCATAAAAATAAAAGACGTAAAAATAAAGTGAACATCAAAGCTTCTGAATTTGAAGATACTTGAAACCCATTTAGCAATCATGAGTTCAAATTTAGAAAATATGAACACGTAAAAAAAGTAAGAAAAATATAAATATTCCAATAGAAAAGTGGACAAAAGACCTGCAAAGTATTTTAACAAAAATAGAAATTGATGTGGCACAGGTGGAAAAATGCTTGATTTCATTAGTTATCAGAAAAAACACAAATTAAAAACATAATGAGATAACACTGCACATCCACCACATTAGCAAGGATGTTGAGCAACAGAAACTCCTATGCATAGCCAGTTGAAGGATAGGTTGCTAGAAGCACATTGGGCAGTGTTTGGATTGGCCTTGTAAATGAGAAGACACGCAGATTCTAGGGTTCAATAGGTATGTTACCCTCAGTGTCTTTCACTGCTTCAATACTCAGAAGTATATCAAAGTGGTCATTTGCGTGGCACCCTGGACATTTTCAGATCCTGAACAATGTCTTTTAGTGAAATTTTGGATGCAAGCATATTATGCTTTTCTTTTGTAAGATGAAGAAGGCATATTTTGAAAGCGGTGTTCTCAAGCAAATCAGTTTTAAAATAGAGTACATACGGAAGATGAGAGTTAAGAATTAAAATAGATTTCCTTAAAACTATCCTGTCCTAAGAACCACCTGAAAATCTCAAATTTATCCACAGGGTGTTCGTTTTCTTCTTTAAATATCGATATTCTAAGGTAACCCTCTGGCTTCTTAAGCATCCCTTTTCTTCTCTACCAAAGTGGAGTGCGCTACCTGATTGTTAGGGCACAACCATTGATCAAAGTGTCTCAGTGGGGTAGAGCCAATCTATCATCAGTCCTTAAGTACTAGAGAGACACAAGCCAGACTGGGTAATGTAGTGTTCCTGGTTATGTAAACAGAGTCTTTAAATCTAAACATGTTCAATTGTGAGATATCCCAAGGTAAAGATTGGGATGGGATGTTGAGGCCATTTGGTCCTCAAATTAAGTCACATTCTAAAGACCAAACTCTGTCAGCAATAAAGGTCATTTTTTGATCTCCTTCTATTCAACTCCTCAGTCTATCTCTCAATTGCATTTGAATTCAGAAATGAAAGAAAGTGTTTTATATCTGGTCTCTCTAATATCAAAATTTTATCCTTAGATATTATCTAATTGGGCTTACTCATTTCCTTCCTAAAGAAAGCACATTGTGAGTTAAGAAACATTTAAGAAAACATAAAACACTGTTTTCCTCTCTTCCGTGATTTTGGATTAGAATTTATTTAGGCAAACCCCACCTCTCCTTGTCCTCACTCTCAAAAACTAAGCATGTCTCTCAAGCAAAATATGAAACACAATTTATTCCTCAAGAGGAAATCAAGTTACGCACCAAAACTCTGAGTCAAAAAGCCAACAGAAGCTCCAAATTTGCCCCAGGACCAAAATCCATAAAGACTATTTTGCCTTCTTATTCCATTCTTTTTGCCGGGCTCTCCATCTCCCATACTTTTGTTCTTTACCCAGGACAAAGGATAGAAGAGGACTTGTTTGTCCACCTTTTGATCCCAGAGCAATGATTTCCTGCTTTTTAATGGATTTATATATTTTATCATTGTTCAATTTGTTTTTCACTTTCATGGTGATTAGATCAAAAATTTCTTCTATTGTTTTTAAAAAGAAACCTTAAATTTTATTAGTTTTTTAATTCAACTAAAACAACAGGTATGTCCTTTCTGCCCTGTGAAACCTAGATAGATTTGCCTACAACTGCCTCTCTTGGCAAATTTCACTGACTTTCCTGGATTTCTTTGAATTTATGGCGAATCTTGCTTCTCTGCTACACTGTGCCCTCAGGTCTCTTATTCACATACATTGCCCTTATTTTGTGACATGTCATCCCAGAGAAAAAATTTTATCCCTTTCACTGGTGTCAACTGATAGATACAGAGAGAGATAGAAAGCTGGATGGATAGTCCCAAGACCATGAGCAATTTAGATTTAAATAAAAATTTAGGGATGACAGAGAAGGGTTCATACTGCAACAATTCAAACATATTTTTCTTAAAATATCTGTTGGCTATTCCAGTTCATCAGATTTAATCATCCCTCTAAATTCCCAAGACCTTTCTATCTCACTGGGTCTTCACAGATTCTGCTAGTTTTCTTCCTTGAGTTTATGCTTTGTTGTCAAAGTGAAGAACAAAATTATTCCTCTTGCCTCATACAGCAACTTCCCCACCTGCTAACACCTGGATCTTGGGTACAGGAAGAGTTATCAGGGGCCAAGTTGACATTCTACCTTCAACCACTTCAGAAGCACATCTCCCCCGAAAAAAACAAAGAACAAGATTAAGAGAAATTCTCTTTCTTGATAAAATTTCCTCTACTTTGTTGTAATTCCCCCGAAAAAAACAAAGAACAAGATTAAGAGAGATTCTCTTTCTTGATAAAATTTCCTCTACTTTGTTGCAATTGTCAAAGTGATACTACTAGAATTCTAACATACATCTACAGGGATAGAAAAGCAAAAGCGAATGTTTCACTCCTCAACCTCTTTCTCTCTAATACATTATCACTATACGGAGTTTATTTCTGCTAACAATTTATTATGTAGGATTGTTGCATAAATTTTCAGTGCATATAAAAGCATTTTGCAAAATTTTGCTTTGAAAATGTATCTTGGACAAGCATTTGTATCAGCATTTATAATCTCCATTTTTAACAGGCGTAGAATATTACGTCATTTAACGGAACGATGACAAAACTTTGCTATTATCCTATTTTCCCACCCCTGCTCTCTCCATTTTACTGTCTCATTATCTGGCAAAATCCTGAGAACACCTGGAGACATTTTCTTTTTTGGGAAGAGGGAGACAGTCGGGGCATGATGGTATGAGGAAGATACTGTAGGATCAGAATGCTTTTTCCAAACACAACAAATAGTATCTATAAATATAATTACTGACCATGAGGAGAAATATTGCAACTCCTGATCATGTCTGTGAAAGTCTCACATTTCTTCAGAACATCCTACTCTCATCTTCCAACTTTTGAGTCCCAGACTATTTCTTCCAAGTCCCTACTAATTTAAAAGAAAATATTTGGATGGAAAGTGTTAGGAAATAGACAAGAGAATAAGCAAATTGAGTTCTGTTGTGCACCAAACTCTGAACACAATATATTATTCAGTCCTTAGAGCACCCTATGATATAGCTATGTGTGTATCCAATTTACTGCAGGTGGGAAACTGGGTTTAGAGAGTTAAGGCAACTTCTCCAAGGCCTCTGCTTGTTTCTTCTGCTACATCACACCATTTTATTCCAGAAGACAAGAAAACATCCCCTAAAATTTACACCTACAGATCCCTGAGGTTGTTGCATGGTGTGGTCTTCCATTCTACTAACTGAATAATACATGATTGATGAGATTATTGGAATGAACTGCATAGCTAACTTTAAAGGGTGCTCATCATGAGACAGCCAGGAAACTGACCCTTATTACCCTACTCAGGGATACCTCTGATTTCATTTGAGACAGGTAGTGAGGGTGAATGATGGAATTTTATTATCAGAAAGTGTCACATAAAGAAGCCTGTTAATTTATTAGATGAGAAACTGAGTCTCAGAGGCATTAAGTGGCACTTGTCCTGTAACAAAGTTTACGGCAAAACTCAGATTCCTCTGTGGTCTGGTAATATTTCTTCTGACTACACTGTGCTGGTGAACTAGAACATCCACAAATGACCATGTATCTCCTGGGATAGATTCCATAGAAACAGTGGGCTCTATCAAGCAGTCCAAGACAGAACTAATTCTGGATAAATCCCAAGAAGACCAAGAAAAGTAGCCATCCATGCTCTCCAGAGTTTCTTGCTGAAACATTAAACTGAAAGACCTACCAAATGCAAAAGGCTTATTTCAGGTGAACTGGTTTCTTCTCACTTGTCTAGATTTAGTTGTTCTGCTGGCCAACTTTGGTTCTAATTGATGAAACTAAACCAGAAGCAATAACTAGTGGCAACTGCTTACAAGTATTCAGGTGCTTAGTAGTCTTATGGATTAACTTCTGTGTTTGATGTAATAAATGAAGTGAAGGAGGAAACAAACAAACAAAACATAGGTTACATTATGGGAAATAACCAAAGAAAATAATTATTGAATTGTAAAAATAATGGAAACCTAAAAAAAAACTTTCTATTATAATTCAGATGTATGACCTAGTTTTAATAACATATTATTGCAATTTGAGTTTTAAGTTAAAGTGATTTAGCTTAAAATGATTAACACGAAGTGTGGTACAGCATGTTATATTTTCTCACCCTCTGTCTCTTTAAATGTATTTCCAAAATTTTTTAAATAGTGGATATAGTTTATGGAAATGATGGCTTTCATGCTGTTTAATATGTTTTCTCTAATGAAATCTTCCCATAATGCCGTGGTAGGCCAACTTCCTCATCTGTTTCAACCTCAGAACATGCAGTGTTTTTATGCTGCAAATCAAAAACAAAGAAGAAAGCATGGTAGAAT
This sequence comes from Equus caballus, assembly GCF_041296265.1. Taxonomy (NCBI): domain Eukaryota; kingdom Metazoa; phylum Chordata; class Mammalia; order Perissodactyla; family Equidae; genus Equus; species Equus caballus. The sequence goes on along the minus strand of NC_091685.1, from coordinate 102,076,695 downwards.
TATTTTCCAAGGTGTTAGCACAGGCTTATTTCCTCACAATAATGGAGTTCAGGTAGCTGGCAGAAACGTGATAAAATGTCAGCTCTCCAATGTAGTTGCACAGTTTAAATTCAGTAATTTTTCACATCTCTGTTATGCAGCTCTATCCTAACAGACGTGGAAGCCGGACCACACTTTGTGTTAGAATGGCATTAAAAAGTAAAACGAGAGAACTCTTCACCTACCCACTGATGCTCTTTCTGCTCTACACAGAAGCAAAAACCCAGGTTCAAGTTGCTGAAAATAAACAATTAGAAATCAAATCAAAGCCTGTTTGGCTTCACAATTGAATGCAGAGATGCAATAAGAATCGTAACAATGCAAAGTAATAGCCTGCCGAATTCAATGAATACAGCTTAATAACTTTGGACCACAGCAAGACTTGGGTAAAATTAAAAAGTAATGCAAAGCTCCTTGGGTATGTCCCACTGAATTAGTATTCTGAGATATGCACCTACACACCATCCACAATGAGGTCTGCTGGTTTTATTTACAGACAGTGCCTACATTAGCCAGCGCTAATGTGTAAAAACATACCGTATGCTGGTCTAAAAAGGCACACCAAATTTTCATTATGTTACAGTCAAAAAGTGCTTGTTTTGCAGGATGGAGTCCATGTCAATAAAATGGATTGTGTGTCACTTAAACCAAGTGACATGCTAATCTTCTAGAAGCCTCTGTCCTTAATCTCTACAGGACATGAGTCAGTTTAGAAGTGTGAGCTGTTCTCACAGGTAGCAACTATTGAGTTCTTTAATGTAAATTCAAAAGCAAAGCTTATCAGTGTGTTTCAGAAATTGCTTCAATGTGGTTGCTGTCTATGAAAAAAAAATCCCCAAACATCCCCCAAATCCATGGGCAACTTCCAAGTTTTTACAGTGCCTGGGAGCACCTTTTAATTATAAAGAAATTGGTTTTGGTGATAGCTGCCCTGTGACCAATTGGATTAGAGGTATTTCTTCTGGCTATTATGAAGCTAACTTGACTATTGCCCTGGTAGAGTTAGGCATGATCAAAATATTAAGAAAAGCAGTGTCTCAATCCAGAACTTCAAGACCCAGTAGCCTAAATTCTTTTAAAGTAATGCCACAAATAGCCATTTTATAACAAAAGAGCAGAATAATGGGATTGGGATCAAGAATTCTTTAGTTTGTAGAGGGAGTTACAATGCATATAAACAAATGACTTGGATTACTTCTCTTATATTTTAAAATCATATTATTGTATCATAGGAAAGCTCAAAAAGCTCAAAGACAATCTACAAAACTTCTCCTGGATCAAAGAGCTAAATTGGCTTACAATAAAATCTTTAAAACGTGAAATTAAATAGACATCTCCATCCTGTAACCTTTGTATTTTACTTTCTAAATACCAAGAAGTGTACATTTCTGCTTACTTGTTCTAAATAGCACAAAATGCAACCATTACTGCAAGTAATAGTCTCTACCCTAGCATAACACTTTCCACAAAAGAATAAGGGGCTCACATCTATTATTCTCTCTGATATTAGATGACGCTTTGTTGATAAATACAAACATGAAACTTCAAAGTCAAATTAATATCCCACACATGAAAACATATCATCAACAGAATAAAAAGATCAAATATTCCGTCACCTCTGAGACCAAAGCAATAGAAAATAAGTTGTGGAATTAAGGGGTATGTTTGTATTAAGGAATATTTTCTTTAACTCAGAATTTTAAAAAGTAATTTTTTAATTTAAATTTTCTTTTTAAAAGTTTGTGCAAAATGTATTTCACTCTCAGAAAATAAAGTATGCTGAATCAAGTTTTATTTTTGTCTGATGATTTCAGATCTGTCACTGACTTGTATTGTTGTTATAAAGATCATTTCTCTTAATTATTTACATATAAACACTGAAGCATATTGAGTAGCATCTATAATGATTCCAGGATAAAGCAGTCACATTTGTCTTTTTAAAATATCCTTCCTATTAGCTTATGCTAGTCTCACATTCATGGATTAAATAACGTATGTGTTGTTGAATAACTGATGAACATTGTGAGCTCTGGTTAATGAAAAATTACATTTACAACAATAAATCAGTTTATTGGTAGCAATAAAATACAGCTTATTTTACTTTATTGTAAATAAATGTCCAGCTAAAATTTTGAAACCATTGCCAAAGGATTAGTACTATCATATCCATAAAACAAATTCATCTTAATGACATATTTAGGACGGCATTTTTAGAAAATGATTTTGGAAATAATATTTCACACAGTTATGAAGGATGTTGATTTCATTACTAGTATAATGTTTAAGAAATATTTAAATACATAGGTCATTATGTCTGAATGCATTACAAGTATATGTATGTGTAGAATTGTTATTAGCTTTGAACATGAGACATACAGATATTGTTAGAGATATACTTGGACATGAAAAATGGACTTCCATCCTTGGATCTTATGCATTACAAAGACAGAATGAAAAAGTAGAAGAGCTGTTACGTAAATTTAATACCTAATATCAGGCCACTGGTACACATCACAAGATTTAGCACCCAGGTGCTACTTCTTTAATTTTTGCTAATGAAGGAAAGTAAGATATTCTCTTATAGGAACTGTGTGTGTGTTGCTTTTCTTGGCTCCTCTGTCATAAAGGCCATGAATTGTAAATGGTCCCAAATATCATGAAGCCCAGGTTCAGACCAAGGAGTCTAATGGAGAAACATATAAGTGTCTGAATCTTAGTTCAAAAGAAGATTTGACCTCTCAAATCAATTAAATCCCAAGTATATATTGAAAGGGCATTTTGTGTTCAATATTGCCCAGTACTTAAACTCAAAGAAAAGAATATGGTGCTAGAATTCTTTCGCTATTTCTGCTTAGTATTTAATCTCTGACTCAGTGCCAATTTATAATTTTTAAATAAATAGATAAAATGTATATGTGATATAGAAAATTTGGAATCCTTTTATATTCTAATACAAGGGAAAATTACATAGAATAAAAATTCATACAGTCAAATATTGAAAATAGGAGGTATTGTTCATTACTTTAAGCTACAGCATGTCAGTTTCCTTTGTATGCCTCCAACTTATATAAAGTATAAAACTATGGCAGTTTTAACAGAATATAAAATGTGGAAATTTTTATCCAAGAAAAAAACACAAATGAAAGGAGAGCTTTATTCCCTAGACTCTTCCTGAGGTCAGGTGAAGAGACCCTGAGTAGAAAATTCTTTGCCTCTTGATGTGGTAGGAATTATTTACTCTGTAGGGCTAGAAAAAATTGACAAATCACAACAGAAGTAGAGAAATAATATTTCTCCCTTCAGAAAGCAAATTAATGTCCTTGGCTTACTAGAAAAGGAAGAAGTAAGCTGAATATGGCTAACCATATCAGTAATGTACTTTAACAAAAGGGAATGTTATGTGAGCATTTAGAACGTCAAGCTAAGTCATTTTGGGGCAGTTTTACTGCATTTTTTGCAATTGAATCTTTGGTGATGAAAGTTGATTAGGTCATGCATATAGGCAAAGCATTCATCTTATTTTAGATACCTCTTTATATTATCTTGCTTTGAACATAATTATTAAAACCTCCTACTGGTACATTTAATCCTTTTAGGAATTCACACATAAGTGTACCTGTATTTACATAGTTGAGGAACGCCAATTTGTTTGATAGATTTTTTAGAGTGAAGAGCTAATATGGAAAATATTACTAATAGAATACCTAAAATATATTAAACGTTCACTATTGGCCAGAGACTTTGCAAGACATTCATATGCATAATCTCATTGTAAATCTTAGAATAATCTCATGGGATAAATATGATATCCATATTCCAGAAGAAAGGATCAGAAAAGTTAAGGAATTTGTCAAAATTCACCCAGGTATTATGCATCAGAATTATAGTTTAGGTCCATATCTCTATCCATAATACATATTCTTAAACACTACCTTAGAATTACTCACATTCCTTTCAAACCTAAAAATCAATGTTATAATTTGAAATAACACAGAGAACAAATGGCATATATTAGATGTTAATATCAAAAAGTTTCATGGAAATGTTTTAGCTTTTATTTCCAAGCATTTTCCTTTTTATTACTTTGATATTGTAATATATCTTTAGAATAAGTTTCAGTAAATTTCTTTTGTTTTCAAGTATATATATGTTTTAAACAGTTGCATTTCAAAACATAGATTAGAATTGTTACTTAAATGTAAATTCTTTGAAACTCCCAATAACCTGCTTTTGCTGTACTATTTTCTCTAGAGTAGTTTTTTTTTTTTCAAATTAAACAGAAAATAATTTTTGAAGAATGTCCTAGAATATAAATTTGGGCAAGATAATGAGCTATTTTTAGTTACATTTTAAAAATTTATTTCTTTCAGAATGTGTTGATGATGATGACTTCTTTAAGGAAAATAAAAGATGTCCTTTTAAATATATAAACCCATGAACCTAGAATATGCAAAGAAAAGATGACAATTAAAAATTTAATAAGGTTTAGATTTAATACTATTATTTTGCTTTAAGTCATTAAAAGCTAATAAAGCAGCAAGTTGTTCCATTAACATTACAACAAAATTCCCCCTTGTCAAATTAGAAAATGTTGCTTCTTTTAAGTAGTTAAAATTTTAGTGTATCAACAAATATATAAGTAAATATGAACTCTAACATAAGTTCTGCAGTGTTGGTGTTGATTTTTCACCTTAGGCAAAAACCATGAAATCTTTTGACAATCATTTTTGTATTAAAATATTTGGCTAAATAAATATAAAACATCCCATCGATGTTGGCTTTTTTTGTTTAAGGAAGAAGAGAATGGTAGAGAGAGCTGTTTGCTTTTCGTAAGAAGAAACTTGGCATTGATATTTGCTTCTAAAATATATGAAGGTCATGTGATTCCTCTGATGTCTTCAAACTGGTGTCCAGCTGTTGGAAAATGTTCTCGGTTTTCTGTGGCATTTGCTCACAGATGCCGCGGCGTGATTCTTCCGCACCTGTTCGCTCGACCGGCGGTTTGCCAATCTGAGAGGAGCAAAGCATGTGCTGCGTGGATATCTAGATGCAAATGCTTAAATTGTAAATAATAAAAGAAGAGGATAAAAGTACTTTGAAATAAAGTATATCTTTGCTTCACATATTCTGTGTTTGGAGTTCAAGGGATATTTAAAATGTGTGAGCACAAAGGAATTGTATTTAAAAAAAGAAAAGAAAAAAGCAAGGTTGGATAGTAAATTATAATTCCAAAGAGCGGAATTATTTTTGAAATTGCTTCAAAGAAAAGGGTGTTTTTTTCCTTTTTTTCTTTCTCTAAACAAACACTGATTTAGGAAATAAAGGAAAACATAATATTATGTAATTTTAAAAAACAGTCACAATACAGTACTGAAGAATAATGTATTTACATTATGATGACATGAGGTATATTTATACTTCCTTTCCCGCATGATACATCACAGCCTTATTCAGGAAACTACCATGGTAGTTCAGAAAACTATCACTCTGTACCAGTATCATCAGAACAACCATCTTCCTGGATTAGTTCCTGGAACAGAAAAAGAACTTTAATGGAAAAGGTAGTGAAATCCTAACAAAGTCTGGAATTTATTTAATAGTAATAAACCAGAGTTGCTCTTCTTAATTTGACAAATGTACCATGGTAATATAAGATGCTAACATTAGGGGAAACTGGGTGAGCAATACATGAGAATGTTTTGTAAATCTAAAAGTATCCCAAAATAAAATATTTATTTAAAAATCATATTATATTGTATCAGGTATGCAGGTTTTATCCATTTATTTAGCAGATATTTATTCAGTGGCTACTGGTGTTAGTCCTTGAGCTTGGCATAAAGTGGGCAGTGGGGGACCAAAACCAAATAATACAACTCAGAAAATATACAAACCAAGGTTCCAGCTCTCATGGAACTTGCAAGCTAACATAGGAGAGATTTACTGATCAAATGAAAAAAGTCAGATATACAATCATAAATTTTAAATATTTTAATTTTGAAATTTAATGATAAATTGAATAAGGAAAAATGGTTGCTGAGAGAGAAAATTATGAAATCAATGCCTCTGTGATCTTTTTAGTGTTTTTTATTGTGATAAAATAGAGCATAAATTTAACAATATTTAAGTATACTATTCAGTGGCTTAAGTATATTCACACTGTTGTGCAACCATCACTGCTGTAAGAACTTTCTCATCATCCAAAACTGAAACTCTGTACCTATTAAACAATAACTCCCCTTCCACCACCCCTACGCTCCTAGCCCCAGTCCCCATTAACCTCTTTTCTATATCGTGTTTCTACACATCTCATATAAGTGGAATCATATGCTATTTGTCCTTTTGCGTCTCGCTTATTCTACTTAGCATACATTTCTTAGCATAACGTTTTTGAAGTTCATCCATTGTGTAGCATGTATCAGAATATCACTCCTTTTTATGCTGAATAATATTCCATTTTATGTATATACTACACATTGTTTATTCATTCATTTACTGATTGACATTTGGGTTTCTTCCTGCTTTGGGCTATAATAAAGCTTCTATGAACATTGATGTACAAATATCTGCTGGAGACCCTGCTTTCAATTGTTTGGGTGTATGCCCAGAAGTGGAATTGTTGGATTATATGGTAATTCTATGCTTAATTTTTTGAGAAACCACTGCACTGTTATTCACCACTGCTTTTTTAAACAAGACTCAAAGTGTACAAAGGGAAGGTCATCTGAGGAGTTAATTAGATGGTGGATGTGGGGGGTGGGGTGTGAAGGGAGTTGGAAGAAAAGATATTTGAAACAGACAGAACAGCATAGCACAGAGGCTCTGCGGCCAGAGGGAGATTGGCCTGTTTCCAAGACTGCAAAGAGGACAGTATGGGGTCGTCCATGAAGAAAGAAAGGCAGTGGGGTTTAAGATGAGGTGCAGATCCAAATAGGGACCACATCAGATACAGCCATGCACACCACTGCAGTGTGTTTGCATTTTATTCTTTGTACAAGAAAACACGTTGAAGGATTCTTTTAAGTAGAAATATCCTATGACAAATTTTTTCATGTGAAAAATAGATAGAAGTAAGGCAAGAACACATGAACTGAGACACATTGGGAGGTTATTACTGCAGTGCTCCAGGTAAGACCTTGTTACTGCCCTGTCTAAGGAAGAGGGAGTTTGTGATTCAGCCACGGAAAGCAGGTGATGCATCCACTGTAGGAAGTGTAGGAGGTAAGGGAGAGGCGTCAAGGATCACTTCCAGTTTTATACTTGTAACAACTGGGTGAATGGTGGCACCATTTACCAACGTGGAAGAACTTGGTTTGGAACCATTCAAATTTGAACCATCTATTAGATATCAAAATTATTATTATTATCATTAAAATCTTTCCTTGACTTTAGAGTTATTTAAAATGGAGGGACTTTGGAAAAGATTTTTTTTTTTTTTTTCAGTTTCTTCTTGCCAGGCAGAGAGATAGTAACCGTATAGAGTAAGCATTTTATCCTTTTTTGCTCGTTTTATTCTGGCAGTAATAGACAACTGGATTATTAAAAGAAAAGCAAGATAACAAAATATACCTGAAACCTACTTTCAGCAATCATTTTATTTCATTAGACACATTAAAATTTATTACTCACAATTATCTGGTTAATTTACTCCATGTAATTTGTCAAACCTGGTTACTCAAGCAAAATATGTACTACCTTTGAAATATATTACAAAATGGCTTAACTATACAGAGCTAATTTACTGAATAAATCTGAAATCTCACAATTTACTTCATTTTACAGATTTACTCTCGATTTTATTCTCCTCTACCTTAGTAGAGTCTTTTCTGTCATATCTTACTCATTACTATTGTTGGGTTAAATATCTTGAAGTCTTTTTTTCCTTTCTCACATGAATAGAAGTGTTCCGGCAAGGAAATCTATTTGGCATCCATTGTTAGCACTTTAAAACTGTTGTCACTTGGTCACTTATAATCTTAGCATGCTTGGAATTTTATTGGTTTTATGCCACCTCACAAGAAGCTCCTTCCTTTCGATATTTTACAATATAATTATTTAATCTAGTGATTCTACTTCATGCATTTCATCTCCCTAGAATATATTTCCAAATAAAAGAGCTACTTAGGAGCTTAGAAACACTTTGAATAAGCCAAAAATAAGCTACAGTTCTACTGTGGTGATTCTTGTAGAAAACAGATGGTCTTCATTGGGTAATTTATGTGCCTTGCTATCATTATCAGAATGGAAAAATAATAGAAAAGGCTTAGCTGACACTGTACCAATATGGTAGCATGAAGGAATTACCACTTTAACTTGAGGGCTATGATTTTTTTCCTACTTTTATTACATGAGTCTATCATGTGCTTATTACGTCTCCTTCTGACTGTTCATTAACCATGAGCAAAATGAAGCTTTACATGGAAAACATAGAAGAAAAAAAATAAGGAAAAGGAAGAAAGGGAGGAGGAAAAGAAAGAAAAGTTCAATTTTGAAGGGAACTTTAATGAAATTGACAATTAGTCATATTAAACTGTTTTTACTGATTATAAACAATATGATTCATAATAATATGATTATTTTAGAAAATTAGACAATACAAAAAAATCACAGAAGAAGGTAATGTCACTGGTAATTCTACTAATAAGAAATAAGCATTGTTACCATATTAGTGTATATTCTCCAGTATTTTATACATAATGGAGATCCAACTGATGTTTTAACTGCCTTTTTTCTCATCGAAGGGCAAATTATAACTTAGAGAAAGAAATACAAATATTATAAACTGCTTTCAAGCACAGTTTCATCCAGTGTTGAAAAATACCGTCATTGTTTATACATTTCTGAGAAATTTGCGTTGTAAAGTTTGTCAGTCTTGATCTTTGACATCTAACTTGTGACTCTGCATTTACTTTACAAGTGACCTACACAGACCCATTTTAGGCACTGAGAGGGTAAAGAAGACCCAACTGACAGAGTGATAAAGGGAGGGGACAGAATGACCTCATGTCTTGACTGAGTTCTTGGGCAGTATCAATCCTCTTCGGAAAATCTGTGAAAGGTTATTCATTCAGGATTCAGAACTTTAGGGGCCATTTAAAGAACAAAAGAAACATACCTCAACGTGTAAACAAGATTGTGGAAAGACACACGATATATTTTAAAAAGAGTCAAAAGTAGGCTACAAATTGCCTCTTCTCAGAGGCTTCTTTTAAATATTCTAGCATTTGTGACACAATATACCCAGAGATAGGAACATTGTATTGAAGTCAGACAGGCATGGATCCAAAATTTGACTTTATTTCTTACATCTGAATGAAATGGAGCATGTCCTTTAACCTCTCTATTTGGCTCAATTTACTCATCATTTAAATGAGATTAATGATAAGACTTCCTTATTGATTGTTGTGATTATTGGATGAGATTTGTGTAAACAGCTTAACACACTGAGTAACATATAGTAAATGATAAATGAAGGGTACAAATAAATGTTAGCCACAGAAGTATTCCTTATATCGTTGTCTCTTTTTCCTACTTGAATTGCTATAATTCTACCCTCATAAACAGGTACCATCTATCCCATCCACATTGCTGATGCTACAATAAAAATATGAGGAGATGTTATTTCAGGGTACAAACTTACAATTAGTACATAAGTCCGGAAATTTAATGCACAGCGTAGAGATTACAGTCAACAATACTGTATTATAAACTTCAAAGTTGCTAAGAGACTAAATCTTAACTGGTCTCACCACAAAAAAGAAATAATTATATGATGTGATAGAGGTGATAGCTAATGCTACAGTGGTAATCACATTGCAATATAAAAATGTATCAAATCAACACATTGTATACCTTCATTATACAATGTCATATGTCAACGATATCTCAATAAAAATGTGTGAATTGTTTAATTCATACGTGATGTTACAAATGTGTAGAGAATGTTCATTTTTCCTCTGTTCTACTTTTTTTTTTTTTTTTTTTTTGGTGAGGAAGATTTGCCCTGAGCTAACTACTGACAATCCTCCTCTTTTTGCTGAGGAAGACTGGCCCTGAGCTAACATCCATGCCCATCCCATGTTCCTCTACTTTATACGTGGGACGCCTACCACAGCATGGCTTTTGCCAAGCGGTACCATGTTCGCACCCAGGATCCGAACCGGTAAACCCTAGGTCACCGAGAAGCGGAATGTGTGAACTTAACCACTGTGCCACCAGGCCAGCCCTGTTCTACTTTTTAAATTCAGAGAATATGCTGTCAGAAAATATTATCAACAATTCCATGACTGCTCTTTAAATCCTGGGGTTTATGGCCCTTTGATGACAGACCTTGTAAAGGCAACTTCATTTTCTCAACTGCCCTCAGAAGAAAACTTACTCACTAGTAGGGAGGCAAGCATGGAATAGAAGAAAAGACACTAACCACTGAGATGAGAGATCTGGGTTTCAGATCCTGTTCTGCCACTCAGTAATTATAAGATCTCTGGCAAATAATCTGTCCTATCTGGGACACAGTACCTTGTTTGTGAATGAATACATTAAGTTAGATCCCTTCACTGAGCTCCAACACTCTCCTCTTCTCCATTCCCTGTGCATTTGCTTTTTTCTTTGCAGATATCATGGAATTCACATAGCATATCTTCTCAAACATTAAAGGCCAACGTTGACTATACACTGGGGATAAAGATGATTGAATACATGATAGGAAATAATACTTTACTGTATTGAGACATGTGAGAAGCACAAGGGTGACGTTAGCAAAGTATCAAAGATAAATCAATGGGGAAGTTCTATTGCCAGAGGAAAGAGATTTGATTTTCAGTCACCAAAATACAGTGAGAGCTGACAGAAGCCTAGAGCAGAATCTTTAGAACCAAAGGCAGGAGCATCAAATTGGGATGAGCCTGAATAAAAAGTAGATGAGTAACTAGTTCTTGTCCAAAAAACAGATTTCATTTGGGCCTTGATGAAAGACGTTTGCTTCCCTCATGTGCTTTCTGTGTGATTTTCATGACTTAGCTCATTTCTGACTTAGAGTCCTCAAGATGCCTTTAGGAGCCCTTTCTCAATCGGCTCCAAATAGGTCTGAACTGGGAAGGGAGTGGGGAGAGGTTCAAGCCAAACTCATTGCGAGTTTAGGACATGCCGAGTAATTTGCTAAGGAATGAACATTCTGAAGTAATCATCATCACAGCCACCATTTCAAATAGTTATTCTCATCATCTCCATTTTACAGATGTAAAAACTGAGTGTCAGAGAGACTAGTTATTTATCCAAAGTCATACAGATAGTAAGTGACTATGCTTAGATGTGAACTTTTGTTTGAAAAATTCCAAATCCCCCATCCTTAAATAGAGCATGCAATTCCGAACTGGTGCCTTGGATGGGTTAGAAATATCCTGGATATTCTTCTCTTCTGTCCGCCCTGGGGCAGCAGTGGAGATGCCACGCAGCCTGTGCCCCAGTCCAGTTTCCTCCAGACTCTAAAGACCACCTGGATTTCCTCCAGTGCACGATGCTGGTATCATTTTCCATATATGCCAAGATGTGAGCAAGTTGAGAGGCCCTGATCCTCTACACGATTTGAACAAATACAGGGAATAGAAAAAATAAAGATGCTAAAAAAACTTTATGGCTTTCATCACTTTTTTTTTTAAACAAGAAATCAGCTCGAGTAAGAAATTAAAATGAGCCCTAAGAAGGAAAGTGTACATCTGTACCTTATTCACTGTTACAATATGCCAAATCCATAACTGCGGAAAGTTTTAGCAACTGTCTGCCCTTTCAGAAGTTCCAAAGGAACAGAGGAATGAGAGCAATGAGATACATGACTTTATTTACATTCTACAGTAACAGCTCTAACAACGCTGGCTGTTATTTAATTTATTTATTAATTTCTTGATTATGTCAACAACCCTTTAGATGCAAAGAATACCTGTGATTTCTGATATACAATTTCAATGCTTTCAAATCTCTTCGTAAGGAAACATTTAAATTTGTTTTTCATAAATTTATTAATGTATTCCAAGTTTTGAATTTACTGACTGAAATATTTATTGACTGATTACTTATCTATATGCTTCTTCATTCTTTTTGGGCAGCCTCCAAAACTACATATAATATAACATGATAGAACAAATAAAGATATAGGAAACATTAAGGCCAAATAATGCATTGAGTCCATAGATGAAATTAATCCTGAAAATTTCAGGATGTCCTGACATTTTGCTACACTTCGGCTCTGAGCTTCCTGCCTTGCCATATATGTTAGGTCCTCCCTCAAATTTTACCTTGACAGGACCCAGTTCTCATTTAGAAAATAGTAATGCATCTTCCCTGCTCATCTGACAAGATTGCTATAATGCTCACATAAGTTACAAATCTTAAAATAACCGTTAACACCTATAAAAATATATTCATATGTATTGCGAGCTTTAAGGTGTTATACAGGTTTTACAGTAGTTGAGTATATAATAATTTTGTAACTTTTATTATAACTAAATCAAAAGAAACGTTAAACTTTATTTTTAAAAACAAAACCAAATCTCTCTTTATTCTATTAAACCAAAATTCAGAAAAAATGTAAGATACATAAAGACATCTTTGACTTTTTTAAATGAAATTTTCCCTTAAAGTATTTGGTGTTATCTAGGCTTTATATAATAATAGATGATGATAATTGCTTATAATATATATTTGCTCTTGATTTAATTTTGAAAAATAACCAAGAAATAATAAGAATATGCTGACCTGGATTTTGGGCTTCACATATAGTGTTCTAAATAGTTTTATATCTAAAAATTGCCTGAACATTTGCCTATATTTAATACTACAATAGTGTTTTAAAAATGTTTGCCTATATTATTTCTTCAATTAGAACAAAAACACCTATGATCTTTCTCAAAGTTACATAAAATAACTAACGGTGGAACCAAGAGGTTATGTGGGGAGATATTTTCCTGTATTCTCGAATTGTTAACAGTGAACAGGTTTCACGCTGGATTAGAAGGGGAAAAGGACAGTAAAAAGGCAGGACAAAGTAAGACTCGGCAATGTTTTAAGTAAGCAATTTGGTCTTTACTAAAATTTTTAAAAGCAGAGCACTATGAATAAGTTAATTCCCTAAGAATCATCTTAAAACTTTTGGATTTAAACTGATAGTATCTCTAGATTGCGAACTTTGATTTAGGGCTTCAAAAACTAGTCTCCCTTAAGGGAGGAATCCTTGGAGATAGAACAGTAGTTCCTCGGAGCTGAACAGACGATGCAGAATATACAGAAGCATAGCTGGCGCTTTTGGATTTCCTAATAAGGCCATGTTAACAGAGGCTATCTACTTGTAAATTTCAGCCCAAAGACCATCTGAGCTAGTAGAAACTGTCTTGTAATGAATATGACTAAATTTTATAAGGAGGATTTTATTGCAAGACTATGGTCTTGCATTTTTTACCAGTTATTTAATTTCCTTTTGATTTGTGGCACTATAGTACTATCCATTTCATTAAAAGAAAACTGCCTATTTTCTTGAAATATTGTATATAATTTTAAAAAGCAAAGAATATTTATGCAATTATTTTACTAATTTCCAATATTACATGTTAATATAATTAAGGAAATACCTTGAAATACTAAACACAAACAGGTGTATGATTATTCTCTAAATACACTTTGATATAACATAAATATGCTAGTTACTTTGCATTTATAATCTTATTTTTATAAACACATTTCATGTTCCCTTACATATGAATATATATGCACACCTACTGTAATGTATGTATCACTAATATAATAATATTGATTAATAATAATGGATTAGTAATAATTTTAGAATTAATAATAATAATGCTAACACACTAGTAATAATAATGACCTTATTTATTGAGTGCCAACCATATACTAGTCACACTGTAGTGTTTTTTCCCCTCATAGTAGCCTTGCAAAATATGTATGCATTTATTCATGAGGATGCTGTCACTCAAAGAAGTTAAAAAACTTAGATTGAGTCTCCTAACCCAAAAGATCTAACTCTATTCTGTTTGATTATGACATATGTGCTTTTTCCACTGCATCAAGCCTTTGTAATATATTCTCCATAATAAGTAGATTCCAGCTTATTTTAACTTTACTACTTCATCAAACATTTTCTATGTATATGTATAACGTGATGTGCCTAGTTTTAAACTGGTGTGTTGTTTCATAAACTTTATACAGATAACATGATTTTTAGTTGTACATTTCTCACTATGAAACCAATTTCATTCTATACTTCAATATGCCAATAGGCCTTATAAGTAAAAAACTTTATTTAAACAAATAGGAGGCAGTGGTTGGCAAAATAATTGTGTAGATAATAATCCTCACATCTTTACCGATAAAATAAACATTTCCAGTTCAAGATCTGATATTATTTAAGTTGTACTATATTTAACTAAATATGTATTAAAATTGAAATATATTTTTCTATTTATTTTTTCAATTAAATATAACGTGTTATTTTTAAATCGTTACTTCAAATATTGGAGGATATACTATAAACCAAACTTCAGAGGGAAAGCCAAAATGAGTAAAAATGCACATTCTTCCCTCAAACAGATTTTGATCTAGTAGTGAAGAAATAACACAAATGCACACACATACACACACACAAACAATAACAATAGCATGCATCTTATATATATAAATTATGATAGTGAAACAACAGTACCCACATAGTGTTAAAGCATGGAGTGGACAAGTACAACTGGAAAAAATTAAGGAATTTCCAAGAAGGAGATCATATTTGAGGAGGATTTTACTGGTTGCTTCTTAGAGACTGCACTCTAAATCAAAGGCAAAGGATTAGGGAGAGAAGATTTACTGGCTATTCAGGGAATAGCTTGCTTCTCAATTGTGCTGTAGCATATGGTATGTAGAAAAAACTAGACGGAGATAAGGTTTGAAAGCCATGATGAAGCCTGGAGTGTCAAAAAGTTTGTATTTCATATGGCATAAAAAAAAGTAAAAGAATTTTTTTAGCCAAGGTATAACATGAACAGAGCTTGCATTAGAAAAATTTATCTCGTGGCAATGTTGAGGTTAAAGTCAAGTGAAGAAGAGCCTCTCATTAAGCTTTATTCTCCTATAAAATTGTGCCTCGCAATAGACTAGACAGCTTTACAGATTTTTAATGTCTATTTGAATACCTTCTTATGTCAGCCATAATAAATTTGAGTTTTCATGGTATAATCGTTTTCCTTACTCTAAGAAAGTAGACAATCCTTGAGAAAGCTAGCTCATGATATTTACTTGGCATTCAACTGCCTACTGGTACTTCGATGTGCACAAAACTAGATTCATTTCCCAGGATCCCAGATAAGACCCTTCTTTTACTCAGCCTCTTTGACAGCACCATCATGTGTCCAGTTACACATGAAAGAAACCAGGCTATCATCCTGAATTATTTTTTTAATCTTTAGCCAAAACAGTCAATATTTATTTCTGTTCTCTACCCTACTACATTTCTCTGTCTCTCATCACCACCTGCCTCGATGTTTATTGTACCTTCTTGGTTGTCTATGTTCACTATGACTTCCCTCCAATTGTATTCCTTATGCTGCCACCTGAATAGTCTTTCCAAAATAGTAATCTGATGGTGCCGCCTCTGTGTTTCAAACCCTTCAGGGAGTCCTCCTTTCCTGCAGGATAAAGAACACCCTGCTTAGCTTGGCATGAAAGACCCTGGGATTTTTCTGGCCTCTGTCTTTCTTTCCTGCTTCTTTTCCCATCACTTCCTCTTGAGATTTGCCTTCAAATAGTAATCAGCTCCTTTGAGTTCTGAGACAGATCATCTAATTTCTTATCACCAAGTACGATCTCTCCTTAGAAAGTCTGTTCTTGTTCTTATCTGTCTGTATCCTTCAAAATACTGTACCTCCATCAATCTCTCTCAAAATGTCGTTGACCTATATCTCTGCAATTTAATCTCTATGACCCTGATTGTAATTAATGATTTGCTTTATGTATTACTTCCACATAGCATATTTCTCTTATCACAAAACATTCTACTTGGTGCTAAATATATCCTTTTCTGCTATTAAACCAAACCAGCTTGAAAACCGGGAGTATTTTTTTTCTTTATGTCCCTGACATTTAGCACAGAACATGAGATATAAATGACACCTAAAAAAATCTACTTGTGTAAGCAGAAAAATGTTTTTGTGGGAGGAGACTTTTGCCTAGAGAAATGAAAGCTAAAACAGAGGAGATTATAGACAAATTATAATAATATTCTGAATATCTAATGCATTTTATTTTCAGTCTAGACTTTAAGTTCCACTAGAGCTTAGCTATTAAAAGAAAGCTTAACAAAGTAATCTTTAATGATAAGAATAATTTTCCATATGTGGAAAGTGATGAGAATTTGAGTGTTTTAATATACGTTATTTATTTTAAAAACTTTAGAGTTAGAATTTCAGTGCAGATAGAAGTGTCCAAAGAGAGATGAAAGAAGGTGGAGTTTTTTTGTCAGTATAAATATATTAACTAGCATACCTCATTAGAATTTTGGGGCATTGTAGACTACTTATTACCTGATTTAAGCTAATAAATTATGCATTCTTACCTCTTGGTGGCATCATTCATTCTACACACAGACCCACATTGATACAAGTATTTGACAGAAAGAACACCTAAACACACAATAATAAAAACTCTTATTTTATAATGGAAGTCAAATCGTTGGATATAGTCAAACACTAAAACAGCATAATTAGAAACTATTTTTTAGTTCTTTGTTCAGCTTTATTTTATTCTTACATTAGAAATAAAAGTAAAATTTAAAATCAAATTTTATCTCAAAATACAAAAAAAATACCCATTAACAAAGTTAAGATATGTTTTACATTAAAAAGAAGATGATTCTTGTGTCAAAAATGCTTCTTTGTTGAAGGCAGAAACAAAAGATCTATGAAATTTCTTTCTTTAGTCTCATATATGACATCTATTATAAATCAGTTCAATAAATTAAATTATCAGAGATATATAAAAAGTAATAATGCATTAGTCTTAAGGAGTTTAGAATTGAACATAGGTAAGATTTTCTGTGATAAAGAACACAAATAAGTTGCCTCACGAAAACGTTACTGACTAAACATTAAATTGTGTTAAATAGTAGACAAAAATAAATGTTTTTAGAAATTAAAATAAATCAATGTTATTTTGCTATTATTATTGTGATTTTCAATCTCAAAATTAGAAATTTCTGTACTATTATCAATTACACGTTAATATTTTCCAACACAAATGCTTATTATATTAGAAGAAATTTCACTTAAAAATTGATCCATTCATCTCTTTACATATATTTTCTTTCACAAGTAAGATATGCATGCCATAGATTTATTTGAAAGGAAATTTGGAAGTGAATTTCTTTCTCTCTTATGTGAGATAGAGTAATTATCATTTCTGTTATATTAAATTTAATGATTTAAAATAAGTGAACATTCCTATAACATAACTTGTTTCCACCACACTTTAAAATTCTAAGGTCTAAGTTCAAGCAGTATTTCTTTAGCTGATTGATTTTGTACTAAAAGGTTTTTAAAAGTCAATATCAAGGATGTCTCAGTAACAAGTGACAGCATCATTTTCATAGGATCAGATCATTGAATATTGAATTCAAAGATAAGCATCATTTTAGCACATGAATACAGAATAAGAAGAACTCAGAGGAAAAGGGAAGTGTCAGTTCAATGAAGGACTGTATACATAGACTTGATCACATTAATTCTGAAGAACATTTTTAGTGGAGAAAGGAATGAAGAGGAAAGTCTTTGTTAAGCACGCTGCTGTGATCAGCAGTGCAAAAATGAGCATTCACTCAAGTCACAAATGTGGGATGATTCCAGAAATTACAGAAAAGAATTTAAAAGAACATTTTTAAAAGAAATTAGGAGGATTATTAAACAATATTTTAAGAGATTCTGAAAATATCAAAGACTATAAAGGACTTCAAAGAAAACAGAAAATGCGTAAATGAGATGGGAGTGGTTATGTAGATTTATATCCATTTTAGCTCTGTGATGTCAGGGTTGCCTAACTTCTTGGGCTGCAATTTTCTTATTTACAAAATAGAAATGCTATTTCATGTGTGAGTCATTTCAAATTCATAGTATGTTTCAATCTAGACCGAATTCTAGAACGACTGCAACTATAAACACAGTATTAACTTTATCTGGCCATGAAAAAGTTCAACTCTCATTTGCCATTTACCAGGAAAGAAATAAAATGTACAGTGTAAAATATGTACTATGATATTATCCATGTGCAGAGGACATCTTATGACAATGTATACAAGGATAATGAATGCATTCTGTATATTAAAATATCAAAGACAATGCAATATAATACAATTATATTATTAAGCATCCCAGAAGATAGTAATCAGACAAGCAACTACATAATTAAAGTTGCTTTTAATGAAGTGATAAATACTATATACGGGTAGCATTTAGGAAGACCACCAAGGGGATGTTACAGCACTATCAGGCCAGCAAGTGGAGCAGGGAGAGTTGTAACTAACTCTAGGCCTGAAGGGACATGAAGAGGAAGTGATTACTTGACACCAGAGATTGGAGTTGTTTCCAGTAATGCTTAAGAGGTACTATGGCCTTGGATATGGCCAACCCATGGCAACCTGGCAGAGATGGAACAGAGGAAATATATACCTTGACCTCACTGTTCTCTTACTCTTATATCCTTCTGATGACTCTCATTGGTCAAATCCCTTTGAAAGTCTGCAGGGATGCAGTCTACACAGGACAGCCTTCTTAGGCCCAAACTAGGTAGACAAAGGTAGAAGGTGAATCTGGAGGACTAATCATTTCAGGAATATATTAAATATTCATCAAATATTTTTCTTCCTAACAAGTAGTTTAAAACCTAACAGTATAAACCAGCGGAAAGAATGGAGATGAAACCAATACATTTGAATTTGAATTCAAATTCCATCATTTCCTAGCTGATTGAAATTAGGCAAGTCAAGTTCCTTCTCTATATAACAGCATCCTCTGTGAATTGGGGACAATAACACTTGGGAATATGTGAAGGTTAGGTGAATTATAAATGAAAAATATCTACACAAAATTAGGCACATAGCATGCATTGAAATGTTTTCTTTTATTTTTCTTTTCCCCTATAAATCAGATTTCATTTAGGATACTCAAGTTTATGGCACATCTATTTTTTTAAAAAAAATTTTGATAAGAGCAAAGTTCTAAGAACATCATGTCCTAATCAGTTACATATTCTTTGAAAGCAAGAAAGAATTTGACTTATTTGAAAATTCTGCTATATTCAATATACTTAGGAAAATCAGAATTAATTTAATTCTATAGGACTTTCATAAATCATACATTACAACTGCATTGTAGAACTTATGATGTTCATACCTTGTGCCAAATAATTCTACACAGATAAATAAAACAAGCTGATACAATCTAACCATGCCTGTTTACTGTTATCTTGGAATATGTGCTTTTGAAATTTTCACCTACACTTGACAGAGATTTTTTAAAATTAAATTTTTATCTAATAAGGAACAGAAATTTTCTTTTTGAATCAGAGCTTCAGGATACAAATAAAATCAAAACAAATAAATTTCATTCTAAATCTTAAATCATTGATAACTACAGGGCTAGCCTGTGTTTGAGCACATTTTCATTAGATTTAAAGGAGGAAAGGGGACAACATCATACAACTAAATTCCTCCAGGCTACTTTACATTAAAAATATCAAAATATTTCAGTTAGAAACAGCATTTTCAGTAGAGTTTCCAAATCCTTCTTAAACCAAAACAAAGTAACTTTGGAGCCATTTTCACTTGAACATTAAAGAAACCAATATCATGAAAATACAGGCAATTAGTATCTGTGCTTCCTCAACAACCCTCATCAGACTTTCTCAGCAGCTCCTTTGATATCAGTCAACAGGTTGGACTATAGCGAAAGATGTTTCACTTCTTACTTCAAAATATAGAATTATAGATGTGATGAGAAATAGATAAGTGCATAGACAATTTGCTAAAATCTGCTTATTCTTTGTATTTATTTTTATAGTAACTCACATGTGTACTACAAAGAAACACACAAAAACAAAATTTAACAAGTTTCATATCTAAAGTACATTACAATGCTTATTATTTTCAAGAGAAAACAAGGAAAAGAAAACTGCAAACCAGCACATTTATACTACGGATTTTTTTGCAGTCTGAATGGTTCATGTATAAACTTCGTACGCAAAACATAAAATGCTGAATGAGAAATTTAACTTAGAAAAATGCAATATAAAATAAGGCATCGATTAGTAGTAAAATTTAAGCTTGGTTAACACTCAGTATTAAAATGTTAACAGACCTTAATTGTGTAAAATAAAATATTAGTTAAATCCTGCATGAATTATTCAATATATTGATTTTGCTATGTGTAATTGAGAATAAATATCTCTGGCAATATAGTTTTTAAAAATGGCTTTAATATATGATAGGCAGACATTAAAAATCTCCATTTAACCAGAGCACATTTTCTAACAACATTTTTCTTGTTTATATTATATAAGACTGGAAAAGAAAAAAACTTTGTTTTTAACTACATTGTTTTAAGAGAAGAAACTCTAATTCTCTTATTGCATTTTAATTAGTTTTTTTCAAAAACATACAAGGATTCATTTCCTATCAATGCTCTGTGCCTTAAACAATTTGAGAGACAGAAGCATCCTGGTTTTAAATGAACATTTGATATAAAGTTTTAATGTATTCAATATTAATGTAAAGCAATAGAAGTCTATGATCTATTAGATGTTCTTAAAAAATTACCTCCATTGTGCCTTGTAATTCATTTATGGCTAGGCACTCACTAGGGTCTACTTCAATGGTTCTATCTGAGGCACAATATTGTGACTTGGAGCAATAATGTTTTGTTTTATTAAAAAGTAACTTTCTACATAGATAGGTGCTCTGGGAGCTTTCAAAGAAGTAAATGGTCCTTATCTTCAACAGGCTTGAACAAAGGTCAAAGATAAAGACCCTTGTAAAAGTTTCTGTTTGCCCATAGCTTTCAAATAATTAAAAAGAAAAATTCTTATGCACTTCTACTGAAACATATCACTGAAAATGAATAATCAATTTTATGTATACACTAAATAACTAGCCTCAAATGGTCATCTTTTCAGGTTAATATCATGAATTATTTACTACTGCCCACTTGCTTAAAAAGTAATAATTTGTCTTTTCACGGACTTTGTCTTACTTCTTGGGCACAGAGATGTGTGAGTTAAAATTGTGTGCATGGAAGAATGCTACAATACTTTACTAAATACTATAATACTTTGTTAAATAAACTAAATACTTACTAATGGAAACAATAGTCACTACTCACTTATTTTAAGTGTGGATATTACTGGTGGGGAATGGAGTGTCTGCTGATTTAGATCTGACTTTGGTGCCAAAAGTTTTCTAATTTAGATTTGACTACTGTTTTAATTAGGAGATACACTCGTTGGAAATTACCCATATTCTTATTATAAAGAATAAATATCATGAGTATAATTAACTCAATGTAATTAAGAATCATTTCATTGGAACTCAGCGCAATTCCAAGTAGATCTCGTTTTACAGTCTATGAGTAAAAGATGAATGAGGCACAATAGATTCAATTTGGACGGCAGGTGGGGTTAGATACCATGGAAGCAGAGCTAGTGGTCAAGAAAGTATGGTCTAGAAAAGAGTTATTGAAGTTTTCTCCAAAGTATACCAAGTATGTCATTATGGGAATGACTTTAGGAGATATTTCAGAGGTAGAAACAGAGAAACAACATGATTAAGTGGATGGAAATTAGGGATGAATTTCCTGGAGTGCGAGATGGGTAATATGGTATTAAATTTACTCCTAGCCAAAATAAGAATACAGGAAGAATGGCAGGTTTTTAGGTTGGAGGAAAAGATATGATACATTGTAATAATATCGTAGCTCTTGAGGTAAAGTTGCCTTTGGGACATGTATGAGTTAATTTTCAGAAAGATCTAGATACACAGAGAAGCATATTGCTACGTAGAGAAATATCACTATTTAAAAGGTATTGTGGAAGGTAGTAAAATTGTTTTTCTTTTTTGTATCAACAAATACTCATTCTTTATATGAACATATTTTAGAACTAAGCCTAACGGTGTGTGATAATCTAAGACCACCCTTCTACTAGGCCATCAATAGCCAAATATCCGAGTAAAGTGCAAACTTCTCAACAGTTATTCACAATTTTCGTTTAAAATCCTATCGTCCTAAATTTGAAAAAACATAAAAGAAATGAAATAAAGATGAATCCTTGTAATAATATGTAATAGCAAAGAGCATTGCAGTAGTCCATAAGGACAATGATGATGATGACAGCTATTATTTATGCTGCACTTCCTATGTACCAGGAACTGTTCAAAGTCATGAATTGTTTCAAGTTCTTTGCATAAATTAGTTCATACATTCCTCAGAGTATATTTAAGAATTTCCATTTTACTCAAGAGACATTTAGGCTGAAAGATGTTTTAAGTGACTTGAGCCAGAATTCTAACCCAGGTAATAGACTTAATCAAGTTATAAGAAATCTTTCCTTGATAGGATGTTTAAAAATAAACTTATTAGTTTTCTTTCTTGTCCACAAAATATGCAGTAATTCTGGGTTTTTCATTAATATCTTTGAAACAATCTTTATTTGAAGTAATGTATTAGTTAATTTTTTCAGTACCATTGAATCTATTATATGAAGCAACTTAGAATCAACCCAAAGAAAGCAGGTTTTAACTAAATAAAGTAATAGTAGAATATTAAAACCTGATTTAAAATTAGTAACTCTTATTTTCTGATATTTTGAGATCATTCTCCACAATATTTAATAGTGACCACCTATCTTATTTTAAAATGTGTTAGTAAGGTGGTGCTAATATAAAAATAGGAATAGTGCAACTTACATACCTTAAAAATCAAGTCTTACAAGTGATATGGCTATTAGAAAATATATCCAATTGGGTATATTTTATATATATAACATATATTATATTAAATATATATTATATAATATTAATATATTTAATATTTATATTGAACATTTTTAAGACATTTGCAAAATAACTCTCACAAGAGTCACATTGATTTCTGTTAACAAGGGAGAGTTAACCTTTGCACTAATTATTCCTTGTACAAACCATATTCCTCTCAATATGAGACAGGAACCAGTCTAATGAGACAGGGCCATCTACAAGGCCCCTGACCTAATGAGCTAAGGCCCCTAATCCGCAAATAAGGAGAATCAGATACAGACCACCATGTTCCACATTCCGCAGTTGGGGGACCGTCCTTGGCTTACACATGCATCCTAGCACCCAGGAGTTGTCTGAAGGTGACCCTAGCCCAACTACCATACTAACAATCACACCCAGGGGTGAGAGCTAGCATGGTAATGATTCATGAATGCATGTGGTAGCATATGGAACAACAGCACAAGTGCAAGGAAAACTCCACCTCTGTGTGCCATGATAAGGCACTCCTCCTCAACCTTTGCCTAGTAAAAGCCCCACAATCCCGCTCCCTGATGAGCTGGTCACCTGCCCTTTCCTGTCTGCGCTGGCTCCCTTGTGCCTCTCCTGTGCCCAAGCTAACGAACTTTTACTTTTCTACTCCTGTTTGTTGTCCCTCTTGATGTCTATCTAGGGCGACAACAAGAAGCCAATGTGCTGGTCAATAGAGTATTCTCTGTCCCATCTTTGCTATAATATGGCCCACCAAGAATACAAAAATATCCCTACTAAAAAAACTCAAAGTATAAGTTATTTGGAGCTATTAACATCTCATTAAGTTTATGTTTTATAAATGCATCTCACTTTAAAGAAATTGAGTAATGTGCTTTAAAGAGAAGTTTGAGGCTTACCCATCAATAGGCATGGAAAATTACAGTTTTCTACAGTGTCCACACTAAAATATATAGTCCTATAATCCAATTAAAAACCAAAAGAATGTATAGAGACAGAAACTAGAATAGAAATCACCAAGGGCTTGGGGGAGCAGCAATGGGAGTTATTGTTGAATGGGTACAGAGTTTCTGTTTGAGATGATGAAAAACTTTTAGAAATGGGTAGTGGTGATGGCCGTACCACATTGCAAATGTACTTAATGCCACTGAATTTTACAGTTAAAAATAGCTAAAATGGCAAACTTTATGTTATATGTATTTTAACCCCCTCAATGCAAAAAACAAAAGCAAAAACAAAAGGAACATTACTAACCCTTTCCCTAAAGTGTCCGACAAACCAATAAACCTTACTGTCTTCCATTTCTTTTCCTGTTAACTTCAATGCACATTCTACCATCTTACTGATCTTCATTCTCAAAAGTGTTGGGGATATCATTTAACTTAACCATCCATTGTCCCATTCATTGCTTATATCTGCCTGCCATCTTCATTTCTTTAGTATCGATGACTCAGTGGAGCGGCTAAGGGTAGACAAAGAGTCTTACTCTTTGACCTTCTGGTTCTGTATACCTTATGCATAGGAATGGCTGCAGATGGGCTCCCTTCCATGGAAATTCCAGAGAAGTTTTCAAGAATTTCCAGAGTGGTTACTCTAAGTCTTTGCTCCACAAAGCTTCTGTTTAGCCTGGGCTTACTATCCCAAAGCAGCGTCACTGCTCTTCATATATAGAAAGTTGGTGATTATTTACCCATTTATTTCATTTTTTTATGCAAACTCATATTTAAAGGAACTTCGCAAAACCCACTATAAACCAAAATTCTTGATGACTAGCTTGTGTCAGGGGGTAGAGGTGGGGAGGTGAGAGTTGGGGGCAACTTTTTTCCAGGGGAGTTAACCACCTGCAATCCAGCACATTTACAGGAATCCCAAGTTCAACAATGCCTGCTTCAGCTCCATACCATCATGTCATCTAGAACTTGACAGAAGCGAGCTGGGAGGCTTTCAGGACTTTTTTGTAGACAAGGACTAAACTGGCAGCCTTTAAAAAGTACAAGTAAAACTTCAGAGGGCTAGGTGGCTCTGAAGTAATGGTAAGAGACCTAGCAGGAGAGGTGAATTGTAAAACAGGGATGACTCCAAGGGGATCTCTGGTAACTACAGGGTAGTTAAGCTGACTTGGCTGCTAAAGTACCTGGTCTAAACATCAGTCAAGAAAAGTAAAAAAAAATTGATTTTGGTTAAAGAAAACTGTGTTTAAAACTCAAAATAATGTTTGATGTTGTTCTAATTGCCATTCTTATTGTTTTCTCACATTTCCTTTTAAAAACATATTACATTGGAAGATTTTACTCTTTTTAATAAAAAAAATGTGTATAGAGACTTGTTTATAAGCACAATAAACCATTCCATGGTGTGAATTATGGGGTAATAATTCACACCTTGCACGTTAAATGGAGCTCAGTACAGTCTTATATCTAACAACACAAAGAGTATGAATTATTGTACCATCATTCACATCCTGTTGTGCTATGCTTCTTGAATATCATCTCTTTGTAGGAAAAAAATAGCACTTTATATCCATCTGTCTCATTCTTAAATTTGGATATATGGCTTCGGAGAACTGTTTAAAAATGCAAGTTAAACCATACTTTAATATTGTGGATTATGATACGCTTTGTTTTACATTTGAAATAATGTTGTTGGCTAATTTAAATCAATATGTATGACTGTACTAACCAAGGAATTCCACAACCATCTGAATAAGTATTACATATTTGCTGTATAAGCAGACTTATTTGTCTGTCGTATAACCTTATTTTCCTTAATGTTAAATATGACTGCAACTTTTCACAAATTAAGGCAAGAGTTATAAATTAATTATTTAAATGTCACCCAGATGGTGGCATCTCTTTCACATTTAGGGTTGCACCATGTAAATACTTCCATTTCCTTTACTTGTTCACTCTGGAAGTAGAAGTATAAATGTTTTGTCACTTCTACTCATTTTGCTAATGTTAACTATTTTCTTTAAAATTAAATTAGAAAAAGAAGATCAATTTTGATATAGAAATTCATATTCATATGTGTTCATGTTTGACTTAGAAATGTGTGATTTCAAAATTAAGGGTTGTTAGGTGTTTGTTGTTATTAGCTTCAGAATTCTATAAAGAATTTGTCTGGCATCGTCTACTTTTTGTTTGCTTGTTTAAAAGGCAAACTTAACACCGGAGAGATTTAACTAAACAAATTTGATAATAGAAGGTTTGTATATTTCAATTCTTTAGTTGTAGGTTTTGTGAAATTTACTGCATGATTCTCAAAATTTCCTTCTGTTATATACTTTACTTAATGCTGAAGGAGCTAGTACTTAGGCTTTGGCTAAGATATATATATATATAAAAATACCAATTTATATACATACAATCCGTGCTCTCTACCAGCTACATTTTGTTATTTAAATTTAAACTTAAATTAATTGCAATTAAACAATTAAAAATTTAGTTCCTCAGTCACACTAGCCACATTTTAAGTGCTCAATGCTTACGTGTGTTTAGTGACTACCGTCTTGAAAATTGCAGATATAGAATATTTCAATCATTGCAGAAAGTTCTATTGGACTGTGCTGATATATATAATATATTTATGATTTATAAAATAAAACATATTTTAAAGCAGATGCCTCTACTTGCTAACCAAATTGAGTAGACAACAAGAAATCCCTAGAAGTTCTAGCTGAAAAATTTATCTAACTCTTAAAGGTATTTAAACAAAAATTCCACTAAAGATTTTATCTCAATCATCAGTGTGTTGCTTTTATTTATTTATTTTTTTGTTTCTTTTTAAACACTTCTCTTTACACAAACATACTATTAATATTTTTAGCTACAGATTACAAACGATTTAGGAAAATATGAACCTAAAATTGCTTTGAGGAGGGTTTAAAATAGTAAAGCTGGATTCCAAATGAATTTCTCTTTTAGTTTACACACATTTGATAGATAATATCTCCCTTGATTTATGTCAAACATAATCATTTTTCCTTGTCTTTGTGTTGCCTGTTATTCTCATGCAATTACCACATAGGCTTATTTTTATTGATTTATAAATACCTGTTATAGTTTTGACTCCAGAACTTAAGTAGACTATAATATAATTGGATTTGACTGCAGTTGTTTTTATAATTAATTTTCATGTTTATTTGCTGAATGTAATATGTACACCTTTGAGCAGTTTGCCACATGCAATTAATTGTAGAAGATTTGACCTGATATGCTATTTTTCCTTTAATTAAAACTCCAACTCATTGCTATGATGAAGATTGGCACAGTGGAAAAGGCAAATACTCTAAAAAAGAGTATAAATTAACTAGCTTCAATGAAGTGTACGCACTTGGAAAGAAGTGAGAAAAGATTAATGTCATCTAACATTTATCTTGTGCCCTAGCCTATGGAAATTATCATGACGTATTATCCATTGAACCTCTCATCCTTTAATTACTTATTTAGCACCTACTATGCATGAGTGAGACGAATGTAAAGCTGGAAAATCACGAAGCTATGAGAAAATCAGAGTAACGCAGAGTTATTGGAAGAGTAGCCTCCTTAGAGCGTTTTCAAGTAGATTAAGTTTTGCTGAGTTAAAGTAGAATTAGAGGCAAACTTTTCAAAGCAAGGTCAATAACTATGCACTGCTCTCCAATTGCTGGTTCCTGCTGTGCAATGAGAGCCTACATGCCCAGGCCTGCATGTGGCTGATGGAGGGTCGATGAGGAGGTCATTGTTGTGGAAGTGGGGATTGCAGAGACATCTCAGGAACACAAAGAGTTTGTTATGCTGCCAGGCAATGCACATATACTATCTCACTTGATTCTTCCTACGCTATCTCTGGGCCCCCATTTCATGGATAACTCATGCCCCTAGATTCTCCTTCCTCTCACTGTGTGTTACTTTCCTGTTCAGACTTTAACTTAAATCTGATTTTCCCCTGAACACAGAGATTTTCCTGTACCCCTCAAAGCGAAAGATGCTAGGGCCAGCTGACTGAAGTCCCTCCGGCCCTCTCAGGCACTCTGCCTTACCTCACTAGTGAGATGGTGTATAATTGACAAAATTTCCTTCCACCACATGTCCTCACCTCATTCTTATTAACTGCACTGTCCACATGGGCAAGATATCCAGTGATTTCTTTCTCAGTCATTGAACTTTGTAACTCCAAAGACCTCATTTACTTTAGCTACAAACTGCCAAGAACTTTCATTACTAAAATTACTCTATTGCTAAAGATTCTGCCTATATCCCACTTCTATCACTCTCAGAAGTATTTACCAAGCAAATTAAGAATGAAAATATCAAGATTAGACTACTATTCCACAAACCTAAAAACATAAAAGGACATACTTATGACATCTTAAAAAAATAAACGTTTTTGTGTGTGTGAGAGGAAGATTGCTCAGGGGAATCTTTTTGCTTGAGGAAGATGGTCCCTGAACTGACATCTGTACCAATCTTCCTTTACTTTGTTTATGGGAGACTGCCATAGCATGGCTTGGTGAGCAATGCGTAGGTCTGCACCTGGGATCTGAAGCTGCAAACCCCAGGCCGCCGAAGCAGAGCATGTAAACTTAACCAAGATGCCACCAGGCCAGCCCCCAAAGAAGCCATTTTTACAAAAAAGAAATGCATTAAATTTCTGCTATTTGTCTTTCAAATGTGTCACCTGTAGGAAAAGCATATTAAGTATAAGTAAAACTAATACTCTTCATGTTATGAAATTCACATAAGGGTCTACTTTACTAAAGTGCATTCTATACAATAAAAGATATGTGTCAAATTATAGCTAACTGGATCTTAAATTCCCTATCTTATTAGACTTTCATAGAAATAAATTCACACATGTGAAATTATCCTTTGTTGC
Organism: Equus caballus; assembly: GCF_041296265.1. Classification (NCBI taxonomy): domain Eukaryota; kingdom Metazoa; phylum Chordata; class Mammalia; order Perissodactyla; family Equidae; genus Equus; species Equus caballus. The sequence goes on along the minus strand of NC_091685.1, from coordinate 102,047,753 downwards.
ATACCATGGTTTTTTATTTTGATTTGAAGGGTATCAGGTACACAGTTAATTATTTGAATGAAGTACCAGATTCTAACTAACTTGGTTAGCAGTTTCTTTATAATTTGTGGCAAGCCATGGCTTATATAGAAAACGGAAATTTAAATGCATTCACTTATTTCATTCTCATAGCAATCCTCTGATGTGGTTAATATTATACCTATTACACATGGAGGCACAAAGAAGCCCAGTGACGACTGAGGGTCACACTGCTTAGGGTGGGGTTATATTCAAAAGCAAGCAGTCCCATTTTCGGGACCCACATCACTCTCAGAAGTATTCACTAAATATGTAATCAGAGCTCTGATCATGGAAGGTGATGAAAGAGCAGCTTATTTCTTTTCTTTTTTTGTTTTAGAATAAAATCAAAGGCAAAATCTCTGACATATGTCATTTGAAGGAAGACTTCAGTATCCTTAAGGAAAGTGTTGACTTCCAAAATTATCCCAAAAGCATTGTTGTAAGAACAAAATAGAAAGAAAAACATAAAACTTAGCCTACCTTATATATAAAGCGTATATATATATATATATATATATACGCTTTATATGACTAAAATAGAAATAGCCATACTTCTCAAAGGCCCACTCATACTTATGTTTTCAAAGGTGCATTTATCACATACTATGATTTATGTTCACATTTATACATTTCTTAATTTCCTGACTACCTAAATATAGTGCATTTGGTTTATTAACAAAAAATGAGAGCTGGTACACATGACTGCCTGCTTGTCGTCCCCTGAAGCCCCTATCACTCAAGTTAAGAAAAATTGTCTAAGGTTAATGAGGTCACAATAATCCAGGTATTTTGATATTTTCAGAGTAAACAGAACCAAAAGTAAATATGCAAAAAGTTAATCCTGAAGCCAGTAATGATAACAAGATATGTGTAAATGAATGGTTATTATTAATTTTTTTATATTCAAAGAAAAAAAGTGTAAACCCTTTCATAAGGCCACAAGGCAGACAAAGACAGGAGAAGTCTAATTGCAGTGTATCCTGTAATGGAATCACAGTCGATGGAGGAGCTTATTAAGGTTAATTTGAATCACATCAATTTGAATTAACGTGGCCTTTGCAGGGTGAACAACACCTTAGTGCCAACATGATCAATTAGTACCTTTACCGCCATACATCCGTCTGGAAAGGTTAGATTTATTAGTTATTAAGATAACATTTTAGAATGCAAATCTGTGTTACTTCATTTCCTCTAACCCACCCTACCTAAGCACCTGGAAATTCACAGGATGGATGTGTCTTGGAGGGAAATCATCTATAATGTTAAGCAAGAAAGGACGTATGGAGAAAAACACAGCCAGATTTACTGAAAAGACATAGTTTTGCCTATTTATGAATGCTATACAAATGAGTTCAAGTTATCTAGTTAAATTAACATTATGATTCAGGACAAATAATTGTTGATATTTTTAGGAATACAGTCATATGTTATCCACATGCATTTTAAATTTAAGAGTTTGGAATACGCTTGTATCTTCTATCCTAACTCCTCACCATTCCTGAATTTTTTCATTACTTATATTTTCACTATTCTATTGCTATATAAAAAATCACAACAATTACTTTCTCAAAAGGACAAAAATTTATTTGCTCATGATTCTGCATCTTGGGAAGATTGGCACAGCTCACGCATTTCTCTCTCATATGGTGTCTGCGACAACTTAACCGGAGCTGGAGCATCCAAAATGTTGTCACTGACAAGTCTGTTGCCCTACTTGGTATGGTTGCAATAGTTGGGGATAGCTAGACTTTTCTCTCTCCACTTTTTAGTCAATTATCATACAAGGCCTCTCTCTTTCCAAGGAACTATCCCTTCTCAAGGGTCTCTAGACTTCTTTATGATGACTGCCTTCCAAGAGAAGTTAACAGAAGCTGCTAGGCCTCTTAGATCCTAGGCTAAAAGTCAGACAGTATCACTTCCTCACTTTGTATTGGTTAAAGCAAGTCTCAGGACCTGCCCACATTGAAGGCAATGGGAAACCAATTCCCTGTCTGCATGGAAGAAGTGGCACATATCTACATGGATGGGAGGAATTGTGGGTGCCATCTTTGTAACCTGTTGATATCACACAGCTAAGGCTGAGTCCTATTCTAGAACCTATTCTAGAAGCCTTCCCTTACATACCACAGTCAATTGAAGCTAAACCTCAGGTTCCCCTTTTGTATCTTCCTACCCCTATCTTTATATTTATCACACTTGACTGAAATGATCTGTGACTACTTCCTTTCAAGATCATAAGAACATAATCAGTCCATTTTTATTTTTATTTTCTTGGTGAGGAAGATTGTCCCTGAGCTAACATTTGTGCCAATCTTCCTCTGTTTTGTATGTGCGATGCCGCCATAACATGGCTTGACAAGTGAGCTCCATGCCTGGGATCCGAATGTGTGAATCCCAGGCCACCGAAGCAGAACGTGGGAACTTATCCACTATGCCACCAGGTAGGCGCCATAATCAGTTCTTAATCATCCTTGTGTCCTCTGTATTTAGAGCACATCTGGGAAAGCAAGTGCTCAATAAAAGACTGCCAAATATAACTCAAACTTTAACACGACTTTCCAAGCTATTCACATGGCTGACTGAGGAAAGCTGAATCTGGGAATAAGAACAGCCACACAAAACTTATGGTGACCATGTTACTAGAATATCTCATGAAAAAAAATTAACAATAAAATGAAACAATGAGACAAACAAAGGAGACCCAGAAACTTGTATTATAATAGTGTATAGCTCTAAGAGGGGATACATGAGACATTTGATGCTGCTTTCTTCGTTTCTGTACTTTAACTACAGTGACTCATTTGTGGTTCACTTAACACGTGTATCTGCATGTGGCATTTGTAAGTATTTATTCTCACGGTCATAAACTTTCACAAATCTAGATACTTCAGGAAATGTAAGAAAGGCAGGTATTGCAGGGAGTGAAATTTTCCTGAGGGTACAATTTCAGGACTGAAATTTTAAGAGAGCAAACTATTCATCAAAATCCACTGTCTGCATCAGTATATTTGAAAGATGTGGGGCCTCTTCTTCATCTAGCATTTCTGTCTGTCTCTTTTCCTTGCTATTGGAAATAGCTGTGAGCTTATTGAAACAATCCAAACGAACTATTCAAAGCAGCAAGCTAACTCTGTATAAAACCATTTCTTTATAATGCTTAATAAACACCATTTCATGTTTAGTTTGTTTCTTTCTTTAAAGCAGCAGAGGGCTTGAGAGAACCTAGTGCTCGTTTCCCCAACTCTTCTAAAGGTACGTGAGAAAAAGAAATAAGAATCTGAATATGACACATTCTCTGGCCCTGAAACAAAACTCTTGTCAATGAACAGAGTACCTGTAAAATTCTTACGATTCTTTTAACTGAAGAATAATTATAGATAAGAGATATTTTATAGGCATACTGAAAGACTCTTTTATGTGCCAAGAATTTCCTACCTACAATAGAAATTTTGTTTTCAACTAGGAATCACAATGAGAAATAGATAAACTTACTTTACTATTTTAGAAGTAGCTTTGTTTATACACGTCAGGATTTAAGTTGTTAGCTCGGCAATTAATTTCATTAGCTTTCTATTTCTGTTCATTATGTTGAAGGCTATAAGAAAGGTCTATTTGAAATGTGTCCCCAGAGATATCCTGTTTTACTAGAAAATCGTTTTAATGTGAAATTTATCTGCTAGGCACAGGAGCATGAACACAATAAATACATTTACAATTTTCTTTCAATTATTCATAAGCGTAAGTCACGTGGTTGGAAACTCTATGGCAGACATAGGACAAAAATGCAAAGTAAGGAAAAATTTGCCCATGGGTTTCTTTTTCGGTGGGGAAGGAATTGTTAAGCAGGCTGAAAGCAGAGCAGGGTGCGAAGGCTAGGACCTTCCTACACAATTGGTGCAAAGGTTGAGGTGAGTGGAGCTGTTAAAAGCACATGCTCCCTTTTCCAAACTGGTCACCAAAATGAGAGTTGGAAATGAGGGGATTTGCCTACCAGAGGACTATTCTCTGACACCAACCTCTGTGGTTGATACAGGAGAAATGAGAGGGCCGGACAATGACATAGGTAATATTGCCTAACTTGCAAACACCACCTTTCTGGCATGATCATTTTCCTCAGTCTTAGTGGTTACCTGCCCATCTTTGGAGCCATTCCAAACATATAATTACTTAATATAAAACAAAACAAGTAACATTTTTATAATTATCTTTCACTAACATTATGTTTCATTATATTTTCTAGCAGTAGATGTGAGTGTTATAAAAATATCATGAAAGTATCTTTTAGCAAACACTGGTCTGTGAATTTAAAATATTGACATCTAGTGTTGACATATGTTGACATAAACTTACTAAAATTAAAAATGTAACAGATATTCATCCGTATTTTGTTTAGCTGAATATGTCTGTTTTCTTTTTAACTTGCATCCAAAGAACATTCTGGAGTTTTTATCTATTTCCTGTCACTCCCATTTAATAATTATGCCTGCTGTTTGTTCATCTTAGCACATTTCACATTCATCAATGCAAATAGCCTGTGGAACTCTAAACAATGCTTGAGTAAACTAATGCGTGCTTCATTCTATTTAGTAAATGATTGCTGTACATATCTTTGTAGTTGATATTCCATTTAAGCACAGAAAATTTATATGTATGTATATATATGCATATAAATATAAATAAACATGCATATATATATATACATTTTAATTCAATTTTGTTATGTGTATACAATGTGTATTTGATTTATGCTATTTGGAATAGCAGTACCATAAGAGTAATATGACATATTTGGAAAGATTTAGGACCCAAGAGAAAAGATTTGACCTCATAGAAAAATGAGCAAATAAATTAGCCATGAAAAAAGAATAAAATTGAGAAAAAAGAACAAACTGCGTTGTTGGAGAGAGTTGCTAAAATTAGTTGTGTTAATTTATGAAGTGACAATCTCTCGGGTCTAAATGTAATAATCTTTAAATTAGAGAAAATCAAATTTACCTCATTTGATTCTAGTGATGATTAAATTTGTAAGAAAGTTTTGGCAGATAAGAGATGATCAATAAATATTCTTTCTCTAGCAGTTTTCAAAACAGATATGTGCTGTTTGTTCATTCTTGTCAATCTAGGGAGGGTGTATAACCCAGGGAAACAAACAAGAGCTTCTATTTTAGGAAAATCTAGGTTCCAATAATAGCCCGTGCCTGGAATTTAACCTGAGTGACCTTTCTAAGCCTAATTTCCCTATCTACAGAATGTATTTCAAATTTCCTACTACATAAGAATGCAATGATTATTAATAAGGGTCACATATATCACTCACCCAATATGTTACTTGGCACATAGTTATGACAACAATAGATCACATTTATATAACATTTACTTTATGATAAGCATTGGATTAAGCACTTTACATACATTATCTCATTCAGTAATTATTTCATTATTATTTTTATTAGTTTCTCAAATTATTTTTAAATACTTAAGCAAGTCCAATAGAACTTTCTGCAATAATGGAAATTTGGTTTTTTTTTGTTTGTTTGTATTGTCTAATATGGTAACCATCAGCCACATGTGGCAAATGAAATGCAGCTAGTGTGATGGAGGATTTTTTAAAATTAAATTTCATTTAACTTAATATTAACTTTAAATAGCCACATGTGGCTGGTGGATACATATTGGACATCATGGACTTAAACCATATAGATATCACACTAAGTATATGGATATATATAAAACCTAACCTGGAGCTGTTTTCTGAGATGAGAAATGTTTAAAGTCTGTACTACAAAATTCAGCACCTAATCTTACATTATTCTGTTGGGTATTTCTTAATGTATGTTAGTGCTCTCTTCTAAATTTTGCTGTGAATATCTTGACGGCAGTGGCTATGTTTCTTTTTTTTTTTTGCCCCATGCCTATGTCAGGAAGCCTTGGCACAATTCTGTCCAGTTAAGCTAAAGGGCTTCTGAGCCCATTTTCCACGTGACAATGTTACTTTATCTGTGAAAATTTGGAATGGGTAAAACCACCATGGTTTAGGCTATTCGATTCCTAAGAGGTAATTTAAAGAAAACTACAGGTTTTTTTAACTTTGTAAGTACTTTGCTAAGGAATAGGGAAATCCTGCCTCTTAGGGACCCAAACAGAAAAACAGTTAAAATTAAATGGCATCATTGTTAATCATTTGGGGATTAAAAGAGTATGTTACTGTAGATAAGGGAAATTGAGAAAAAAATGGTCCAAAGAGCTTGAATGGATCAGATGTCCCTTTTTGTTTATTTTGTTACATGATGAGAAAGGTATCAAATATCTTTAATATCTTTAAAGGGGAAAGAATTCATGAATAAAGGAAAGAGAATACAACAGGAACTATATCATACACAGAAAATAAGGATTTTAAGCGGATTTTTGCCCCATAACCACTCTAATGGATGCCTTTCTCTTAAGATATCACGCACTGTTCACTCAGTTTTAAAAAGAACCTATAAATTAATGGGGAGGGTTATCTAACTAGGAAAAGTAATTACCCCTTCATCTTTGGTCAAAATTCATGTAAAACACTTTAACTCTTTTTTACCGCTTAGAAATACTCATAGTAAATACATTTTTGGAGCCAGAAATCTAGTAGAGATTTTCTAGTCCAAACTCTATTCTATTAAAGAGAGGACATTGTGTCCCAGAAAATAGGCAGGCTTGTTCAATGTAACCAAGCTGATCAGTAGGAGAGTCAGAATGCAAATACACTCTTTTATTCTCAGTCTGACGTCCTTTCTAAATTATGTTGATGGATATTAAGATTACTCTTTGAACAATACTAAATATCTGAAGAGTATATAACTTTGAAAACAAGAATAATGTATGATACACAAGCAAAATATATTTGTTAAATAGAAAAGTGCTTGTTGCCAATTACTTTGAGGACCTATCAACCTTAATCTCATTTAAGATCATCAAACATTCTAACAATAGAATATCATAATCCTATGATTCTGTAGTTATTATATGACATGGCATGAATCACTTTCTTTTGAATATGAGGAAGATTGACCCTGAGCTGACCTCTGTTGCCAATCTTCCTCTTTATGCTTGAGGAAGATTGTCGCTGAGCTAACATCTGTGCGAATCTTCCTCTATTCTATGTGGGATGCCACCACAGCACGACTTGAGGAGTGATGCTAGGTCTACACCAGAGATCCAAACCCACGAACCCTGGGACGCCAAAGCCTGGCGCGTGAACTTAACCCCTATGCCACTGGGCCAGCCCCAGTAGGAGTCACTTTTCAAATCGTTAGCCAAGCTTATAAAACTCTCTGAGAAAATCCCACTTAATTCACTTAATTCCTCTATCAAATTATTAGACCTACTAAGGACATGTTTTTTTTATAAGCAATCAAATCAAAGAGCATATACTAAACTTTGATCAACACTTCCTTTCAACTAATACACTATTAATGGATAGGGAAAGAGGAACTTACTTCCTCTTATTCTAAAAGGCTTTTGCTTATGCATCACCACACTGTGTTAATAAATGTCATAGAGACACATTAAAAACTATGCTAATAGGTGTAATAGAAACACAAACAAAGAAAGATGGATCGATTGCTCAAATTAGCCTTCACAGCTGCTTGAAGAAGTCCTATAGGCTCCCCAGGCTGTGCAGGTGAAACAATTGGTCTTTGTATTGCAGCATCATAGGACCACCCAACCCAGTTTTATCTTCAACAGAAGTTATTGATTCAAATCAGACAAACCATCGTATATGGAACATGGGTCAGGGAACAGCTGCATCTGACTAGATAGCACATTCAAAATTCATTCTTAGCTGATAGAATCCAGAATTTTTAAAGTATAATTTTATAGATTAATAAAGTGTGACCACACACAAAATTTTGCATTATTGAAAAAATATGGAAAATAGCCTTGTTTTTAAAGCCCACAGGAAAATGCTGCTATGATATTTATAACTCTGATTTAGACACAAGTAAAATAAATATGTATTTAATGCTTGCATTCACTTTGTCACTGAATTGAAGAATATGCATTCTATAATGGCATATTATATATCATTACATATTCATAAATGGCCTGGTTATAGGGTAATTTGACCCATTTTATCAGCATGTGAGTCACATCACACAGTTGTGCAACCATAAAGATACTTTCAGAAAAGCCTTGAGAAATGATATAAAGCAAGAGCCAGTCTTTAACAGCCCTGTTTTGTGACGCCACAAAATATAAATGATGTAGTTACTATTTATGAGTAAAACATATCTAAAGGCATTATTTCATTCATTCAACAAATATTTACTAAGTGCTCACCATGCTTGAGACACTATGTCAACTGTGCGGGGGGCACAAGCAGACAAACCACATGTAAGACATTGCAAGTAGTTACGCAGCTACTGAATAATTACTTGTATTAAGCAAATGCCCAAAAAGTGACAGGGAATTATGAAAATTAGAGGACATTCATGACCTGGTCTATCTGTCTATCAAACTAGTATCAATTTTTATCACTACTCATATAAATTCTAAGTTGCACCCGTATTCATTTGAGGCTTCCATATGCTGCATTTTTTCACAGCTTTGTAGGCCTGATGACTGGGCTCTAAATATCCCAGGACCCTCTCCACACCTCCCTGGATCCTAGGCACCTTTTAAGTCTTCAATAAAAATTACTCTAAAGATTTCTCTCAAACAGAATTTGTCTTCAATCTGATTCCTATATTACTTATTACACTGTAAGAAAGATAGATAAATGATAGAGATATTTTGTATGAATCTCTTCCTGTTTACCATAAACTCTTAAAAGTCAGGGATATATTCATTTATTTATTCATTCTTGAAAGTTTGGGATGATATTTATGCCCTTTTGAGTTCTTATCAGATTGTGATTTTCAAATGTTATAGTACCTAGGATTCACCGAGTAAGCTTATAATTTGTGCCTTCTTAGTACCCTAATTGCTAATGATATTGAGCATCTTTTCATACGTTTTATTGGCCATGTGTTTATCATCTTTGGAGAAATGTCTACTCAGATTCTTTGCTTACGTTTTTCATTGGGTTATTTGTTTTTTTTTTTTTCAAAGTTTTTTTTTTTTTTTTTTTCTGTTTTATCTCCCCCAAACCCCTGCCCCGTACATAGTTGTATATCTCAGTTGCAGGTTCCTCTAGCTGTGGGATGTGGGACACCGCCCCAACGTGGCCCGACGAGCAGTGCCATGTCCGTGCCAGCATCCGAACCCTGGGCCGCCGCAGCGGAGCCTGCGAACCCAACCACTTGGCCATGGAGCCGGCCCCTATTTGCTTTTTTATTATTGGGAGGGAAAGGTAGGCTTTGTTCTTTTCAGCTTGTGGGTCCCAGAGTGGAAGCTCCTCCCTACCCACCAGGTGGAGTGAGAGTGCTCTGAACTCAGTATTCTGGGCCTGCCACCCGTAGGGTAGTGCTTCCATCTTACTAGTGAGGGATGGGTAGAAGAGAACCCTGGATGTCTCTGCTGCTCTTGTCTGGAATGAAGTTTCTGCAACACGGAGCTGGATTGGAAGGCGGGGGAGGGAGGATGAGGAATGGTGGCGGCCTACCCCTCCCAGGGAGAAAGCATAGCCCTAGATTAGGAGCCAGGGGCGATGTAGTCCAGTCTTCTTGGCTACACGTGCCTGAAGCAGAGCTTCTGCCAGGCTGTGCTGGGCAAACTGGGGCAGGTCATGGCTCAAATGACGCAGACTCTCACTGTTCTTACTTAGATTGAGTAGCTTTTCTTAAATGTTTCTTCGTTTGTTGTATGCCTTTAGAAAAATTTCAAGAGACTGTAAATAATTTTTCCATATTTTCACCATTTAGGGTTGTAACTCTGGGGAGAGGGTATGTGGAACTCCTTATGCCACCATTTTGGAAATGCTATCCTTGTCCATCTGCATTTTGCATCAAAGTGGTAACAGTTATTTTTTTAATGTTTCATGCTGGATTGCCTCTGTGCTTTAATTTAGGGCCACCCTTTTACCTTGTACACCCTCCTTAATATCACTACTTGGAGAAATCATTCATCTTCTAGATGAAGTTTAAACATTGCTTTCTTTAAGGAGGTTTTTTGATTTCTCAACTTGGTATGTTCTCCTCAATATCTTAATCTTTATAGCCTTTTACTTGTAAATCTCTCCAGTCCCTCATTTTTGCCTTAGTTTGGACTTGTTCTTTTTCATCTTTTGTTCTGCCTTTGATTTTAAATTCCTTTAGAGAAGGACTTATGTTTTATTTATCTTTGTATTTCCTACTTTCTTTCACAATTTTGGCATCTGAAGCAACTGATGTCTAAATAGTTGTCAATATATACTTGGTTGTGGAAATAAATTAATGAATGAACAACATAAAAATAGTTCACTATGTAAAATACTGTATCATAAAAGCATGCAGTTATCAAACTGTAACTTGCATGGTTTCATAATACAATTTTATGTCAGACTTCTCTGATTCTAATATTAGCTTAGCTATATTCCATGTATTTAAAACATATGAATTCGGAAGAAAACATTACAATGGTGTATTTAGTTTAGTCTTAATTTAGGAAGGGATTGTTAAGCTTTTAAAAAGTTATATAAAAATATAAACATGTTATTTAATAATTTAAGTTAAAATCCATCAGGAAGCTTAAAAAAGATTTGTTGGGAAGAAGATATTAACAATGTCAAACGGTGTAATTGCGCTAAATATTTTCAAGTGACAATTACGGACACACTTTTGAAGTTAAATTAGAATACTTCGGTTTTCTCACTGAACTATTTTCCTTAGTTTTATATCATCATCTTGGATATGAAAGGAAGATGAAACTTATGAAAGGAAGGAGAAGGAAAATGAGAAGGAGGAGAAAAACAAAGACAAACTTTCAGCTTTCTCATAACGTCAGAATTCCAAAAAACAAATCAGCATAATATCATATGTCTACAAAGAATATGAAAATGTATAGTGCATCATCATTACCAATAAAAGACCAATGATATTTGTGAAATTAAAAATAATGAAAACGCAGTGGAACCTGTTTATTTACAAATTAACCTGCCAAGAACAAGCCTGTGTAGCAGTAATAAAAATAATGGTTCATCCAATTAAGGCTCTTAGAAACTAAAATAAAGTGCATTCATAAGCTTATTTTTGGATAAAGATATTGATAATTGAGTTTTGAGTACAAATGAAGAGTAAAAAAAATCTTATTTACTTTTAAATATAAACTTTATATCCCATTGACAGAATGAATGCTCTGGAAGACAGGCCCCCATAAATCAATAGCCCAGAGTGGGAGATTATATAGGTTGAGTGATTTAATGATGAATTTCTTTAGCCAAAATTTATTGATACTCACTCTGTACTAAATTACTATGTAAACATGAGACAGGAAGGGGTTAGATATCACTGTACTGTAAACCCAGAAACAGCCTTAGAAAAGTAATGTTTGCTCCAGAAAAAATTGGGGGACTATATTGTACACCATAAACAAAACATGGCAGAGCTTTTCTTTTTTAAATTAAGGGAAAATTGGTATATGACATTATATAAGTTTCAGGTGTACAATGTTATAATTCGATATTTGCATATACTACGAAGTGATCACCACCATAAGTCTAGTTGCTATCCGTTACCATACAATTGACTCCCTTCACCACTTGTGCCTGTCTCCCAACCTCCTTCCCCTATGACCACCAATCTGTTTTCTTCATATCTATGAATGTCTTTTTGTTTTATTTTGTTTGTTCATTTGTTTTGTTTTATAGATTACACATATAAGTGAAGTCGTATGGTATTGCTCTTTCTTCATTGGACTTATTTCACTTAACACAATACCCTCAAGGTTCATCCATGTTGTTGCAAATAGCAAGATTTCCTTCTTTTGTATGACTCAGTAGTATTCCATTGTAAATATATACCATATCTTCTTTATCCATTCATCCATTGATGGACACTTAGGTTGTTTCCATACCTTAGTTATTGTAAATAACACTGAAATGAACATAGGTGTGCATATATCTTTTCACATCTTTGTCCCTTTCCCAGCCTTTTTCTTGTAGTTGATTTCCAGTTTCCTAGCATTATGGTCAGAAAAGATGCTTTATATGACTTCAATCTTCTTAAATTTATTGAGGCTTGTCTTGCTTCCCAACATATGGTCTATCCTTGAGAATGTTCCATGCACACTTGAGAAGAATGTGTATTCTGCTGTTTTTGAATGGAGTGTTGTATATATATATCTATAAAGTGCATCTGGTCTAGTTTTTCATTTAATTCCACTATTTCCTTTTTGACTTTCTGTCTGGATGATCTATCCATTGATGTAAGTGGGGTGGTGAAGTTCCTTACTATTATTGTGTTTTTAATACCTCCTTTTAGGTTTGTTAAAAGTTGCTTTATGTACTTTGGTGCTCCTGTGTTGGGTGCATAAATATTTCTAAGTGTTATGTCTTCTTGGTGAAGTGTCCCCTCCATCATTATATAGTTTTCAGTATATAGGTCTTTCACTTCCTTGGTTAAATTTATTCCTAGGTATTTTATTCATTCTCATGCAATTGCAAATGGGATTGTTTTCTTAATTTCTCACTCTGATAGATTGTTATTAATGTAAAGAAATGCCACAGATTTCTGCATATTGATTTTGTACCCTGCTACTTTTCTGAATTCATTTATTAGTTCTAATAGTTTTTCAGTGGTGTCTTTAGGGTTTTCTATATATAGTATCATGTTGTCTGCAAAAAGTGACAGTTTTACTTCCTCCTTTCTGATTTGGATGTCATTTATTTCTTTTTCTTGTCTAATGCTGAGGCTAGGAATTCCAATACTAGGTTGAATAAAAGTGGTAAGAGTGGGTATTCTTGCCTTCTTCCTGATCTTAGAGGAAAAGCTTTCACCTTTTTACTGTTGCGGATGGTTTTAGCTGGGGGTTTGTCATACATGGGCATTATTATGTTGAGGTATGCTCCCTCTATACCCACTTTGTTGAGAGCTTTTATCATAAATGGATGTTGAATTTTGTCAAATGCTTTTTCTGCATTTATTGAAATGATCATATGATTTTTTTCCTTCATTTTTTTAATGTGATATATCATGTTGATTGGTCTGCTGATGTGGAACCATCCTTGCATATGTGGGATAAATCCTACTTGATCATGGTATATGATCTTTTCAATGAATTGTTGAATTCTGTTTGCTAATATTTTGTTGAGGAGTTTTGCATCTATATTCATCAATAATATTGACCTGCAACTTTCTTTTTTGTGGTATCCTTGTCTGGTTTTAGTATCAAGGTAATGTTGGCCTTGTAATATGAGTTTGGAAGTGTTCCTGCCTCTTCAGCTTTTTGGAAGAGTTTGAAGAAGGAAGGCTGGAATGTTTAGTAGAATTCACCAGTAAAGGCTTCTGGTCCTGGATTTTTGTTTCTTGAGAGGTTTTTGATTACTGATTCAATCTTATTACTATTAATTGATCTATTCAGATTTTCAATTTCTTCATGGTTCAGTCTTAGAAGATTGTATGTTTCTAGGAATTTATCCATTTCTTTTAGGTTATCCAATTTGTTTCTCATGATCTTTTGTATTTCTGTGGTATCAGTTGTACCTTGTCTTTCATTTCTGATTTTATTTATTTGAGCCCTCTCTCTTTTCTTTTTGGTGAGTACAGCTAAATGCTTGTCAATTTTTGTTTATCTCTTTAAAGATAAACAAAACAAGCTGTAAGTTTCATTGATAATTTTTGTTATTCTTTTTACTATTTATTTTATCTATTTCTCCTCTAATTTTTACTATTTCCTTCCTTCTACTAAGTTTGGGGTTTACTTGTTCATCTTTTTCCAGTTCCTTTAGGTGTAAATTTCGATTGAGATTTTGCTTATTTCTTGAGGTAGGCCTCTATCACTCTTAACTTCCCTCTTATAGCTGCTTTTGTTGCATCTCATGGATTCTGGTATGTTGTATTTCCATTTTCATTTGTCTCAAGGTATTTTTTGATTTCTCTTTTGATTTTTCCATGGATCCATTGGTTTTTCAGCAGCATGCTGCTTAATCATCGCATTTTGTGGGGGCTTTTTCACTTTTCTTTTTGTGATTGAGTTCTAGTTTTATCCTATTGTAATTTGAAAAGATGCCTGATATGATTTAAATCTTATTAATTTCATTGAGACTTGTTTTGTGGCCTAACATATGATCTATCCTGGAGAATGTTCCATGTGCATTTGAGAAGAATGTGTATTTTGCTGCTTTTCGATGGAAAGTCCAGTATATATCTACTAAGTCCATCTGCTCTAATGTGTCATTTAAGTTCACTGTTTCCTTATTGGTGTTCTCTCTGGATGATTTTTCTATTGACGTAAGAGGGCCATTAAAGTCTCCTAGTATTATTGTATTGTTGTTGATTTCTCCCTTTAGGTCTGTTAATATTTGATTTATATATTTAGGTGCTCCTATGATGGGTACATACGTATTTACAAATGCTATATCTTCTTGTTGGATTGACCACGTTATCATTATGTAATGCCCCTCTTTGTCTTTTATTACAGTCTTTGTTTTAAAGTCTGTTTTCTTTGATATAAATATAGCTACTTCAGCTTTCCTTTGGTTTCCATTTGCATGAAGCATCTTTTTCCATCCTTTCACTTTCAGCCTGCATGTGTCCTTACATCTGAAGTGAATCTCTTGTAGGCAGCATATAGATGGGTCTTATTTTTTAATCCATTCACCTACTCTGTCTTTCGTGGAAGAATTTACTCCATTTATATTTAAAGTAATTATATATAGGTATGTACTTAGTGCCAGTCAGTGAATAGTTTTATGGCTGTTTTGTATTTCCTCTCTGTCCCTTTCTTCTTCTTTTCCTCTCTTTCCTTATAGTTTGATGAATTTCTTTAGTGTTATGTTTAGACTCCAAATTAAATTTTGTATATATACTATAGGCTTTTGCTTTGTGGTTACTATGAGGCTCATGTATATCAGCCTATATATATACCAGTCTATTTTAACTTGATAGCAAGTTAAGTTTGAACACATTATAAAACTACAATTTTACTCCCCCTCCCAGCATTTTATATATACATATATATAGTTATTTTTGCTGAGGAAGATTTGCCCTGAGCTAACATCTGTTGCCAATCTTCCTCTTTTTGTATGTGAGCCACCACAGCATGGCCACTGACAGATGAGTGGTGTAGGTCCACACCCAAGAACTGAACTGGGGACACTGAAACATAGCATATTGAACTTAACCACTAGGCCATGGGACCTGGCCCATCAACGTTTTGTATTTTTGATGTCACATTTTACATCTTTTTATTTTGTGTATCCCTTAACTAATTTTTGTAGTTATAGTTATTTTTTACTATTTTTGTCTTTTAGCCTTGTTATTAACTTTATCATACCTTTACTATATACTTACCCTTATTAGTGAGATTTTTACTTTCTTATGTTTTCTTCTTACTAATTAGTGTCTTTCTTTCCATCTTAAAGAAATTCCTCTAACATTTCTTGTAAGGCTGGTTTAGTGATGGCGAGCTCCTTTAGTCTTTACTTGTCTGGAAAACTATCTTCCTTTGATTCTAAATGATAATCTTGCCAGATAAAGTATTCTTGATTGGAAGTTTTTTGCTTCCAGCACTTTGAATATATCATGCCACTCCCTTTTAGGATGAAAAATTTCTGCTAAAAAACCCTGTGGATAGTCTTATGGGGGTTCCATTGTATAAAAAAACCTTTTTTTATTTTGCTTCTTTTAAGATTCTCTCTTTATCTTTGAACATTTTAACTACAATGTGTCTTGGTGTGGGTCTCTTCAGGTTCATCTAATTTGGAAATCCCTGGACTTCTTCAATATGGATGTCTGTTTCCTTCTCCAGGTTAGGAATATTTCAATCATTATTTCTTCAAATGAGTTTTCCGTCCCTTTCTCTTCCTTTTCACCTTCAGGAACCCCTTTAATGCAAATCTTGTTCTGCTTGATGTTGTTCCTTAGGTCCCTTAAGCTATCTTCAGTTTTTAAATTTTTTTTTTCTTTTTTCTGCTCTATTTATGTGAGTTCCATTGTCCTGTCTTTCACATCACTAATCCTTTCTTTTGCTTCATCTAGTCTGCAGTTGAACACCTCTAGTGTATTTTTCAGTTCAGTTATTGTATTCTTCAGCTCTGTGACTTCTGTTTGATACTTTCTTATATTTCCTATCTTTTTCTTCAAATTCTCTCTGTCTTCATCTATTCTTCTCCCAACATCCGTGAGTATCTTTATGACAATTACTTTGAACTCTTTATCAGGTAAATTCCTTATCTCTGTTTCATTGCTTGTTTTTTCCCCTGGGGCTTTATCCTGTTCTTTTTTGGGAACATATTCCTTTGTTTCCTCATTTTGCTTAACTCTCTGTGTTTGTTTCTATGTATTAGGAAAAACAGCTATCTCTCTCAATCTTAAAGGAGTGGTCACAGGAAGACTGGGGGTGTGTTTGTCTGTTGTCTGTATAGTGCCATTGGGGTGGTAGCCTGCCAAAAACTGTGTCTCTGATTACTTCAGTCTTGTGGGACCCCAAAATGCAAGCCCCCTTGGCCATTAACACCAGGAATTCAAGGGACATCCCCTAGTGAGGACTATGTGCATCCTCTGGGCCTGGCAGCATGGGGCTGTGATGGAGCACTGGATTGGAGTGAGTAGTACTTGCAAGGTAGAAGGAGAGTGCAAAAATGGTGCCAGCTGGGCCACCATCCCTAAAGAGAGTTCCAACAGACCCCTAACCCTCTGTCAGATTATTTAAGATTAGTTAATGAATCTCTTTCACAAATGTTCTAATTGCTTTTCAAACTGCTGCTTTTCCCCTGGGTCCCGAGGTGAGTAAGTCTGTGCATGAGCCCTTTAAGAAAGGAGTCTCAGTTTCCTACAGCCCTTTGGGTCTCCTGGATGTAAGCCTTGTTGGTTTTCAAAGCCAGATATTTTGGGGACTCATCTTGTCAGTGCAGGTCCCAAGGGTTAGGGTGCCTGGCATGGGGCTTGAACCCTTTGCTCGTCAGGGAGAAGCTCTGTGTTTACGATATCCCTACTGCTTGTGGGTTGCTGCACCAAGGGTAGAGGGCCTGGTAAGACTGTGTCTCTGCTTCTCCTACCCATCTTGATATGACCTTTTCATCTTTTGTTGTTGAAGAGTTGTTCTGCTAGTTCTCAAGTCTTTTTCAGAGAGAATTGTTCTACATATAGATGTACATCATGTGTCCTTGGCATGCCCATGGGAGAAGATGAGCTCAGGATCTTCCTGTGCTACCCACTTGAAATGCCTCCCTTTGTCCTTTTTCCTCGTAAAATAATCATGAAGCCAGTTCTTAATCTATGTACAACATCATATTTCCTGAGGGACTTAGTCTTTTCTTCAAAGAAAGAACAATCAAGAGCTGAGAAGAACAGAAAACTTGAGCAAGGAGCAGAGATCAATAATAAATCACCAACAACATAAAAGATTAAAGAAAAATAGTAGCAAAAACATTGACAACCAGCATAACAGTAGAGCTGCAATTTAAGAATACAAAAGAAAAAAATGCTCAAAACTTAAAGTTGATGAAAAGGGATAGAACATAACAGTAAAAATGTGGATTTTAATCAGAGATGAAAATCAGGATTATTTTTCATGCTTCATAAAATGTATTAAGGTATTACCCCTGGTGATTTGGATTGAGTAAATTAGGTTCATACCATAGAACACGTATCAACAAGCTATGGTCAAATCCAGTTTTCCTCTGTTTTGTCAATTAAGTTTAATTTGAACACAGCCACATTCTTCTGCTTATGTATTATCTACAGTTCTTTTCACACTACAAGAGTAAAGTTGAATAGTTGTGACTAAGATTTTATGACCTGTAAAGCCAAAAATATTTACTCTCTGGCTCTCTACAGAAAAGAATTTGCTGACCTCATCATAGAACATGTGCTCGATGAGTCAGTCAAATAAGTAGTGATGCCTGAGAAATCTTCATTTCATCTCACTAGGAAAGAAAGAACATAAGAGAAGGTCTAAGAAAGCGTTCTGTGCCCACAGATTGTATAATTTATTTGAAGGTACAAAGTATGCATTACTTCAGGAGCTCACAATATCTGCCTTAGTTCAGCTTCTCCAGAAGCAAAGCCTGAGAAAGAGATATGGGTACCAGCAATATATTAAGTAATATATTTGTATTTATTAAATAATATATTTTGGGAGTGTTTTTTATGAAAAAAATCTGAAATGAGTGAAGGGGGTCAACCAAGGATATCAACTCTAATTGAGTCTAGCTTTGGTCTGATCCAGAGAGGAGGAGGGGGCCTCTGAAATATAAATCTTACTGCAGAGTTTTGCCCCCTTAGAGCAAAGATACTCTTCAGCCATTCATTAGATAGAGACTGCCCCCAGAGTGGATGGGTGGGTGCATAACCTCCCAGCAAAAGTGTCTTCTGCTGGCTGAAGCAATTATCTAGGAAAGGGGGCAGCAACGAGCATTAGCAGCCAGCACTCACAACAGGTGGAGGATGGGTGCATCATCCTGATGCAGGAGATTGAGGTGGGGCACCAATAGCATCTCCTATAATATGTTACTCAAATAATAGTCTATTGAGGGTCTCCTGGATTTCAGTCTTGATCGCTACCAAATGATGCAGTCATATAATAGGTGTTCAGTAAGTGTTTACTATATGAATTAATTCCCTTATCTTCACCAGATAAATGAGGCTACTTTAGTGCTTTTATAAACAAGTCGAAGGATAATAGGATGGGAAAGTAACTTTTGCTTCTTTGGTTTGTGTAATCTGAAAAGTTGAACTTGATCAATCTTCTTCCACTGACCAACAGCAAGAACTCCGGTTGTAATAACATTCATAAGATCTCTCCCTGCCAATGCTACAGTATTTCAAGCATAATATTTCTTTTATCCTGTTTATACTTGCAAGGTAAAAAGATAAAAATTGTCAGAAAAACTCAGCAGATGACATAAATTTACGTCTTCTTAAACATTTTTCTCTACAACATAACAAAAGCACAGAGCATCATGCTGTATTTTATTGGCATTGTAAAAAGCTTTTTTTTTTTTAGTATTTCTGTCCTCATTTCTTCTCTCCCATTGCTTTCCACAAGCCTAAGGAACAACCTAAGAATATATACAACCAAATATTTCTCCCTCCCACCCCCTGCACCATGCAATCTGTCCTCAATGTTCTCATACAAAACACTCTGTGTTAGACTGTGAAAAGAGATACCAGCCTCAAAGAAAGAGCCCAAATGACTCTAAAGTAAGGATTTATAGAATGGCTGCAAATCTTGTTCCAAATAACCATTATTGGATGTTATCTGGTCCTGGTACATGGATTTTGAGGCAATATACACATGTTCACAACATACGTCTTCAAGCAGGTATATTCTTTCTTTAGTTGTGACAGCAGTCACCTGACATTAAGGAACACTGGATGTTGTCTGAATAGAGAAAATGGTCCTAAACTTGGTCGACTGAAGGCAAGATACCTTAGTAACTATGATATTTGCCATTGCCAATGTATTTTCTTCTTTAATATATCCAGGAAATAGCAGAACATTATTTTCTACATCACGCTAGAATTTAAGCGCCACATATGCACAAACTGTTGTCTGGCTCACCAATATATCCCAAGCATCTAGAATGAAGCCTGGCATGTAATAGGTATTGAAAGAATGAATGGATGAATACATTGTGAGCTGGATTTTGGCTATTTTCAGTAATACTGTCAAATGGAGAGAATCTTTTCTCCTTGAATTGTTCAAATTGTCTGCTTTTCTCTATTTTCTGTCATAAACATAAGAGAGGCCATTTTAAAATACCTATTGAGGGTGCATTTTGTAGGCATTAAAAGAGGAGCAAGACAGATATTTAGAGGAACTCAGTAACACGGGGAAGGAGATTGAGAAGATAGCAGGGTATAATTCTAAGCAGAATGCAAATCAGTAACGCTTTGCTCAGCGGCTGTTCTCGCTTTTCATTTTCCCATAATTCTAAAGCTTCATGTTCACAGTCCTCTTCAAGAAAAGTGAATTCTCTATGTCATTTTTAGACAGCTAGAGAGACTAAAAACAAAAATGATTGACTCCTTGTCCCTCTTTATTCCAAGAACGTGTTCTCACTTTTATTATTATTGCCCATTATTCTTAACCTATTCAGCTCTAGATTTTCGGTTATGAATCTCACAGTGTGTATTTTTAAATTCAAATAACTGAGACTTTCATCAAATCTGCAACTTGCACATCAGAGCATTATGGATGTTAGCTGAAGTCTTTTCTCTCAGAGACCTTATGTACATAATTTTTTAAGAAAAAGCATAAGACTTTCTTTTTAAAAGGAGACTCATGTTTTAAATACAAATCCCATTACTTTGAAGAAGGGTTAATTATATTATTTTCCATCTAAAATTTAAACTGAAATAGCCTATTAAGAAAGGAAATACTTTTCCTACAAATGAAATACAATTTACATTAAAATGCACTAGAAGAAATCTAAGTGAATAAAACCTTAAATGAACAAATTACCTCCTTCTGATATTAAAAATTAGGTAGACATCATGTGGAGCATTGAGCTTAAATTTGAACAAATTATTAAAACTTGATCAACAACTTGAATGGAAACTGGATGCGTGTGGAAAATTGTACGATGTAAAAAACTGGTATCTACTTTTTGACTTTTGGGAGTTTTTTGGCAGTTTTTACCACACATGTTTTTGCATTATTACCTACTGTAACAACTCAGAGGGCTATAATGCTTCCTGCAGGGGGACGACACTGTGAGCCGGCAGTCAGAAATAACAAGAGTGAAGCATGCTTTATACTTCTGAATAAAAAGCCTTCTGCTGACTCAGAGGAGGCATCAAAGCTCTGCTTTGAGAAATCCTATCTTTGAACTACTCTATATGGAGTAGAGTAAATAGAGACTGGCCTCATCTGGGGTCAGTACTCAAATAAAAGTGAACATAGAAATGGAATCATCCACAAATTTCCATTCAAGTTATGTTATATAATCCTCTCATATTGCTTCTTTTCCAACAATGTACCATGAATTATGTTTTGTATTCATGAACCCATTACATTTATGGAATGCAAAGCAATAGGGAAGGGACTGCATAAGATGGGCTAAACTTATTTTGAAAACAGAGCAAATAACAATAAACTCCAAAGATTTAAATTTGAATTGTCTTTGTCGAAAATTCAGGTATGATAAAATAGTATTTTAACTTTATCTGCATGTTATACATGAATTTACTTGATAATTACTTATCTCTGGGAAATTTTATAAAGAACCATAGTTTTGAAATTACAGAACTCATTTTATCCATATACCTAATCATGCTTCATTAATTATTGTTTATTACTTTGATTTTTATTACTTTTTGAAGCTGGAGTTTTCTAGTATTCAAACTTCTCTCATGCATATGAAGACCTATTACATTCCAGACTGACCTATCCAACTGCTTATAAGCATCTACAAACTTAGATGCCTGAAAGGAACCCAAAACTCTTCTGCATATCTGGGCTCATTATCTTTTCCATCAAACCGATGTTTGCTCTCTGTTCAGATGCTGAAGTAAAATGCAAGAGAGGGAGCCAATCCTTGCCAATTCTCTTTCCTTTACAGCCTCATAGCTAATCCCACATCAGGTCTTGCCAATTTTACCCCTATACGTGCGAACTTCTCTCCATCTCCATCCTCACTATTTGGAACCCAGATACCACACCATTTTTCTTGTACTGATGCAACATTCTCCCACATCCCTACATTTACTTTTGTTATTTTCAATCTGTTTTATATATTACAGCTATAGTTATCTTTCAAAAAGACAATCTGAGCATATCACCTCCTGTAAAAACCTGAAGTTGATCTCAATGCCATTAAGAGAAAGACCAAAAATTTTAACATACTAGGTTCTGCATGATATAGTAACAGTTTGATAAATTACATTAGGTCTCCTCACTATATATTACTATAATGCTCCAGTTTTCCTTAATAAAATGTATGAAATATATGAATAAAATATATGAAAGTTTATACATACATATATAAGTGAGTGACTGTCTCTCATCTCTCACGTTTAAGATTATGAGGGTAGAGAGCCTGCCTATCTGACTCAGCCTGCTTTCTCCAGCATCTAGCACAACTGGCTCTCAATGAATCAATGAATCACTGGAAAACAGAGAAGAGAAATTATTAGAGAAGAAAAGTTATCATAAGGGGAAAAGTAAAAATAATATAACAGCGGTTAATTTTGCCGGTCTTAACTAGGAGGAAACAAATAAAATATTTTATCTGACAATTGAACAAAGGTAACTTGGTGATGAGAAATTCAATTATTCATTTATCTTTGAACTAAACATACAATTCCTAGGAGTCTAGAGTGTTTTAGAAACTTAGTTGCTGACAAAGAACTCACCTACTAATATATATAAGCTTATATAATTGAATTGAAGTGAGAGGTCTTTTAATACAGAAATTCAGAAGCAACATTGGAAGCACAAATGAGAAATAGGAAAACCTGCACAAGTATTTGGGAAATTGTTATGATTTGGACCACAGAACTTTTAGCAGTTAGTACTGAAGAAAAAATTCCTGAGAGTTTGCCATAGAAAACAGTAAGTATTCATAAATAGAGAAATTATTAAATAAAGCATACTCTGGTCATAGTAAGAGACACTATGGAGCCATTAAACAGAACAAGGTTGATGGGTAGCACTGACCTGGAAATATATCAATGGCTTTTTTTAAATTAGAAAGAGAAAGTTGCAAAGTAAAATATATGGGTATATATGTGCATAAATCATATGACTGCACAGTAAATACTCTAAAAGATATATATTACATTTGCCAAATTACTAACAATGATTACTCAAGTGAGGATATGTATATGGCAAATGAAATTATTATTTCAACTACTACTTTTTATATATTATTTTCTTGTTTGAATTTTAGCATATGCTATTTTTGCTTTTGTAATTGTGAAATAATTACTTAGAAAAATGAGTAAAAGCTGCTCAGCTACTGGCTGTAGAGACATTTGTAGATCTGACCCTTTCTCACATTTGTTCTGTAATGTCCTATGAGAGTCTAGTTATCTCTTTATGAGTTCAGTGGAACAGAAAAAAAAATGGCTTGTGGTTTCTGAAAGACCATGATGTTGAATACCATATTAAGTTGTTTGAACTTTATAAGAATGGAGAACATTGAAAGAATTTTCAATAGGGAAGTAATACTTACTTGAACAATTATAGAGTAGCCTATATGTCATTAAAAAGACATGTAAAAACTTTGTGCAATACATTTTTATCCTGGAAATTGCAGGAATTAAATTTGGAAACTGAAGACTACTATTAAATGTTCTAAAATTAATTGATGTAAGGTTTGCTTTACAGTTAGAGAGTAAAAGATGATTACTAGGTAATAAATATAGACTCAAAAAAGCAAGCGATTTAATTTATTCATTCATAAATTCAATTAATTAATTTCTGTGTTATTGAAGTATAACAAACCTATGGCAAATTGCACATATTTTATATAAACAGCACAATAAAACTTTACAAATGTAAACATCACAGAGATGAAGGTAAAGAAAAAATTGTGATTTAACTGCACTTGATTAATGAGAAGGAAAAAAATGTGTGTGTGCACTTGAGTCTACTGGGGACAAGATTAAGAGAACTAAAGTTTACTTTAGCAAAACTCAGTCTATCTATCTGTCTATCTATCTGTCTATTCATCCATCCACCCATCCATCCCTCGGTCCATCCATCCACCCAACTCTGCAGTGAACTGCAAAAAAAAAGATGTGAAACATGTTATTTAAATATGTTAGAATAAATTGTGCTTAAGAGTAAAAATTTGAGAGGGGGAAGAAGTAGCCCTGTGAGATTACGAGGCTAAAATCTATGTATATGTATTTCTTTAATAAAAGCAATTTTTAAATAAAAAACAATAATATACACTATGATAAAATGTAGAAATATTAAATTAGAAGAAGAAATTGAAAAAAAGTCTACCAACAGAATAGGAAATATTGAGAAGAGAATTAGTTTGTCTTGGAACACATATCTACCAAAAGAAATTCTCTTTTTAAATGCATGAACTGCTAAGGTAATCCAAAGCACGTATTTAGAATCTAAAGAAAGAATTAGCTGGAAATAAGTAAATTTTAAAAAGTAGAATAGTCTTTGAACTGACAGTGTAGTAAAGACCTAAAGATCTTTTTAAAGATCTTTATAAAGTAAGAAACCAAGGATCTCAATCACAAGGATATCAGATATCACAAAGATATCAGAAGTAATGTTTGTTATAATTATTAATAGTTTTATGGCTGTATCAAAACTACGTAAAAGCTCTGCAAAGTGATAAAAGTGAAAAATGATTTCTTTTCACAGGTAAAAATCAAATTATCAAACATTGAATAATATAAATATGTTCAAAATGGATATTTTAGTCAAAGGTTCAGAATTAGAAATCAGTTCTGTTGTTAATAGTAACTTACTTTATTATGGAATTCATCCTTATAAAATGGCATTATATATACACATACACATAATTTACCATACATTGATAATATAATTTCACATTTCTAATAAGAAAACTAAGTAACTCTAATACTGTTTGCTTTCACCTTCTCCTTTCATTTGTTTTTACCTTCAAGCTAATAGCTGAATTTATTCTCTTTACGTTTTTTTCTTTGAAGATTAAAGACATGCCTGGCTTTGTACTGCAGCTGCCTGGCCAGTTGACAGCCCATTAAACTAAAGTCATACAAGCTGCACATTTTAACGCCTTGATTCCAAAGTGCAACCAAAGTGCTTTTTTTATATGTGAGAGCAGTATATTTCTGAAAAGTCTTAAGATGGATATATAACAGTTTCATAAGACTCTCTTGGCCTTTTGCCTTTTTAAAAAACATTAAAGTCAACTAAGCTGATTAAAGTCTTTTTTCAGTCGGGACCTCTAAAGGAATTTTGGTACATATAGAACTTATAATTCTTGCTTATTATTAACTCTGAAATAACTGTGGGGATACATATAATTGCATAACCCTGAATTGACTATAGGATTGCCTAGTAATGCCTGAAAGCAATCACATCAAAATTTAAAAAACAAACAAACCTGGAGATGATCTGGCTTAATCACTTTATGTGATGATGGCGGTCATCATCATTCCTAATTCTGGCATTTCACTATTGTTTCCTTGTTCATTTGAGAAAACAATGCCATTTTATATTCATACCTTAAGATTCCTTTATACTGTATTTTAACTGCTGGAAAGGTATTTCTTCACTTCATATCCTAAACCCTCTACCTAACAGAAACTATAGGTCAAGATATTTGCCTGGTAAAAAGACTATCCTAATGTTGCAGGGCAAGTAGCTTGCTTCCTGGTCTCTTAGTCTCCTTAGCTATGCTTCAGCTAGAAATGAAATTAGCAATAGATAAAGTCAAATTTGCACAATTCTGATGTATTCCTAAAGAAGGACAGCTTTAAAAATGGAAAGACTTTTTGAATACCTCTTTGCTAAGATATGCCTGCTTTAAAAATTGCAAAAGTGTGTGTCCTACACAAGAGCTGGCCCAGATCACTGTGTATAGCAGTGATGGATGCTCGTTGTTATGTGGTCAGATTGCTTATTCAGATCGGAACAAAATAGTAATATCTCCCACCTCTCTTCCACTTAAACTCTCTCAACTAAGAATAAATTGCATTGCCCTTTATGTGCATATTTCTCACTTGGAAGCAGCCTACATCAATTCAAAAGTGTTAAATTTTTATGTTTTGGCACTATATAGATAAAAATTTAAATAAGCGGATGAAAGAAGCTGTTTGTTTTTTATTTAAATGAAAAAGTGCTAAGGAAATAAGCAAATTTGACATAAATAGCAACACTTGTAAACACAAATTTAACAAGACTAAATTATAATAGCATATTTTCCAAACCAATTGAATGTAGAAATTATTTTTTTAAAATGCTTAAAGTAAATTGAGGACTTGAGAAAATAAGCTAAATATTTTGCAGAGAATGATCAAAGCAGCAAGCATTTCTATTTTCATTTTCATTTATTAAATGAATCACATGGCAATCATGTGCAACTATTGAGCAATAAGTAGAATTTAGTATATGTTAATTGCCACATGTTATTTTTGGCTTTGAAATTTCATTCAGAGACAATATGTTTTTGTAGAATAATTTAAAAAGGCAGTCATATTCTTTTGATTCCTTCAGTGCACAGACATTCATATGTAGTTTTATATCAATTTGTTCTATGATGCTCAATTTACAAATATTTTCTGAGTTGTTACTTTGTACAAGACAAAATGTTCAGAAAATTCACTACCAAAATAGGTCTTTCCATTTTCTTATCTCTGTTAAGAATTAGGTAGCAGTTGCAATTAATGTTAAACATAGTTGGCAGTCTACTTTTTTGTGCAAATAGCAACATATCTCATTCTGGCTGAGGCATCCACAGATCATAAAATAACCTACATTTTTCAAAAAAAACCTTAAGATTTGTATGTTGATCACATTTTATATATTAAAAGTAAAGCTAAGTTTTAAAACTCCATTGAATATCCTGGGATAATATATTTTCAAATTATTCATGATCAATTTCTTAACTTTGCTATGACTAACAAATTAGATGTTACTAATTGTTCACAATCATTGCTAAATGTCTAGCCAGAGGCCCCAATTCAGCAACTCATTATTTAATGTGTTCATTTTGACATTATTTGGTATACCTATTTAATGCTATTAAATGGAATATACTTATGTAACTTCATGACTGTAACTTTGTTTCTATTTTCTCTACCATTATTAGATTGTGTTGTCACTCATAACTCTATCCTAAGTCAGCATCATCCTTTTTTAAACTCCAATCCTGACTTCATGCTTTCCAAACTATCAGCACCTTTTTTTCAAAATTCTTGGAATTAATCAAAATTCCAAATTTAGTGATAAACGATTCCTTTAATACTGTAGAAATTTACTTACCAACACATTTCCTCCACAAGAAAATTTTTTAAAACTCTATCAAACAAAAAATTACAATAGCTAACAATAACTCTTGTATTTTGTATATTCATATACACATTTCACAATGTCACTAGTTCGTGACATGAATACAGCTTATTAATTCATCTGCAGCCTCCAGTATCTATTGTTTGATCTCAAAGCTGCTCCTTTCCTCACTTCACCTTGAGGGTTTCATGAGTTCTGCCATTTTCTTACATGATGTCACTCCCTACCCAGCCCCCACTCTCATCTTTAGTGGACAGGTCCTATCATTGCTAGCTCATTACCCAAAGTGCATCTTTCTACTGTTTTCTTTTTTTTTAATGCAACAAAGGAAGAAGTCTTTCTCTCTACTAGAGTTTAAGGTACACAACGTGTGCCCTGTCTGCAGCCCTAATCTTGCCAAGTGAAAGAAGCCATAGCAAAGCAGTGAGAGAGGAGGGACCTGACGAAGTAGATAGAGAAGTAGGGTGAGAAGCTGAAAGAAAGTTTGGTGCTAAAAAACTCCTAAAGGCCAACTGTTGCTGAAACACAGATGAATTCGTGCCTTTTCCATAAAGGTGCAACCTTTCCTGGCAGTTCATGAGCATTTATGTCAAGCCCCATTTGAACTGGGTTTCTATCACCTTTAATATACCTGCTATAATTTCCTCTACCCAAGTATTCTGCTGTCAGATTAATTTCCCTAAAATATCTCCTTCATGGTGATGATAATTTTCTAAAATTAAGCAGTGGTGACAGCTGTACAACTCCATGAATATATTAAAAACCATGAATTGTACATTTTAAAAGGGTGATTTTTGGTATGTGAATTTTGTTTCAATGAAGATATATATATATATGTATATCTACTTCATCACTTATATGTCTACATTACTTCACTACTTTCCTTCCTTAAACAAGGTGTTTATCATAGCTTTGACTTGTTTTTTAGGAAAAATGCAAACTTTTCATTCTGCATTCAATGCTCCTCACCCCAAAATTAATACAGTCTCCAAGTGTGTATTTCTCTATTGCCCAGTAGGGCTTTTCATTATTCTATCAGCATCACATGCTACATGCCACAGTCCTTTCTGGTTTCCCAAACTATGCTAATTTTTTATGATATTCTCAATTGTCAAAGCAGTCAGCACTTCTATTTCTACTTTTATTTATTAAATGAATCAAATGGCAGTTATGTGAAACTATCGAGAACTAAGTGGAATTTAGTATATGTTAATTGCCACATGTTATTTTTGGTTTTGAAATTTCCTTCAGAGAGACAATATTTTTTTGGTTGAATAATTTAAATAGTTACAGTCTTTTGACTTCACCAGTAAGTTGATATTCATATGTAATTTTATATCAATTCATTCTATTAAGCTCAATTTATAAATATTTACAAAATATTTCTAAGTTTATTAGTCCACACTTTAATATGCAACAGTATATTTGTCTATACCAATTTATTTTGATAAAATATTATTTATTAAATAATTTTAAAAAATAAATAAATATAAGGAACTGAAAATATTTCTCCATTTTTCTTTCAAAATGTATTAGATTCTTGTGGATGAGGAGGAGCCTGGCTCCAGGTCAAAATCCTATGTGTGATTTTTTTCAGACTCCAAGTTGCAATCAAGGACCGAGGCCTTCCTCGTCTCCATTACTCTCGCGCCTATCTGTATTCCAAGTCCAGCTGCCTCCATTTGGAGGCGTCCTTATTGGCAGCCAAGGTCTTCCTCAGGCGTCTCTGCTGAGACCTTCTCATAGGGGATACGTGGGAATCATAAAGACATTTTTTCTCTACTCTTACTCAGCACTCGGTAATTTTCCCTTCCTAACCCTTTTCCTCCCTCCCGGTCCCTTAGCCTCAGTCCATAAAACGGGAGGAGCCGTTTTTTTCCTGGCGCCCTCATCAGTGAGACAGTCTCCGCTCCTGCCCAGATCCTTGACCCTAGCCCTATGCTGTTCCCTGGAGAAAAACGGAACAGTGGGGAGGAGCTTTCTCCAGTTTAGCCTCCTGCTTGTACTATCGCTGTGATTAAAGGCTCGACTGTTGCCTCCATTTTAGCATGTTGCTTTAAACAGCTACTCCAAACTGGCAGCTCAACTCTCTCCAGCTCAGCTCTGCTCTTGACAGAGAATATCCTTTTGTAATAAGAGTTGCTTTCATTTTCCAGAGTCCGAACAGCAACAATTTCTACTTATCAGATCCAAAATATTTTCTGAAAGAATGAATGGAGAGTTATTCACTGTTGTCTAATACTCTCTGTTTGTGCTCATCTTTCCCTGATTCTGTATTAGCTAGGCTTGTATACACACTATTGATGAGGATAATATTAGAAATTTGTTCCTTTCTACCATAAACTCAGGTCTGTTCTCAGCTGTGCTACTTTAATTCAAATTGAGTTTTTATGATGTTGGATGCTGTTTTTAGATAATTTATTTGTGTTTGACTACTTAAATATTGCCTTATTTTATCTACAATTTTTTAAAAGCCTCATTATTTTACACAGCTAAGATTTGCTCAAGTAATCCAAATTAGATTATATCCACTTATGATTGATGAGGGTTTCGCTAGTCATGTAAGATTGTTTTGGTTTGTGTTATTCATTTAAAATGTTTCAGAGCAGTCCAACTTTTAATTCGTTTAGAAATGTGTTGAACTAAAGTGCTATAGATCTCTCCTCAAGCATGACCTAAATATAATGCAGATAAAAAAGTTTATCTAAGAATACTAGTATTAGAGTTTTCTAAAATACTTTAGAATATCCATCAGATTCTGGCTTTCATTCACAAATGAGAGTACTTTACAGTTAGTAGTTGTGGATGGCTTACCAAGGGAAATAAAGTTTGAGGTGTCTTTAGTTAACACTTCAAGTTGAAAACTGAATGATGCAATAATTTGTGCTATGCTTCAATAACTTCACGAAATTCAACAAGAAACAATGTGTGTAACTGCAAAGAAAATCTTTCAAAGAATCTTTCAGCTATGTTGTCTTTAGCTCAACATGGCAAGCACTAAATAAAATCTTTCTGTCAAGCAAAATATATCCTGTCATCCTCTTATTCAGTAATTCTAATCATGCAACATTTATCAAACACAGACACACACGCACATACACACACACACGATCTCTAAAATCCACAGTGCTTTACATCTGCTCACAAGCCCTTTGAAGACTTTAAACCCTGTTTCTTCTAAGTGTGTAGGACAACATTCCAATGAAGACTTTTCTCAGCTCGTCTGCTGACGCTGTAACACACACCTGTTTGCTGTGCAGCTCTGCTGTCAGCATTGAGAAAGAAATCCTTGCTTCAGGAACTTTCTTTTTTAACTTTTGTTTGGCAACAGTTATGACAAGTTATCTTTGCTCTAGTTTATTTGATATGAGCAGTTTTTGCCTATATATGAGGAGCAACAGCAAAAATACCTGTTAGAATTACATAGTCACGTCATCCTTCTGTTTTCATTGTTTTTCATATTATTAAAAAAAGGAAAGATTAGAACCGAATTTGCTTTAAATGTTTCTGAAAGGATGCTCTGTTTTTACTACATGCAAGTCTCATAAAACTGAACCATCAAAGGCCACATGTAAAAATATGGCCTTAATCTTTATAACTGGTTGATTGCTCATTCGGAAGTAACCCTCATCAAACCAACTCTTCCAAGAGTACTACAAAAGGGTCTTCTTTCCTTAATGTTTCTCAGTTTTCCTCAGTGAATGACATTAAAACATTGAATTTTAAAAGTTAGAACTAAAGGTCAAGCTTAGAAAACAACTGTTTTAAATTAAGAAGAATAGTCAATGCATAAAAAATCTTTATATCAGAAGTAATTGCAAACAGAACATCTGTTCAATGGTCACATGACAAATTACATATTCTATTAGCTTATATTTTGAAATGTATACTTTTATATTTTATGTTTTATTCAGCCAACAACTACATACAATTTTTCTTTAAAATAAGTCAAGGATAGAGATACATTACATATTAATTTGCTGGCCACTTATACAAAGTTGAGTCAGTACTCAGTACTTATTAAATATGATACACTGCACACAAGAAAGAACATGCATTTGGATTTCCAATCCCAGCTTTGCCCCTTGGCCCTGTGTTACTTTAAGCAAGTCACTTAACATCTCCATGACTTAGTTTCCTCACCTATAGCTTTTTTTTTTTTTTTTTGAAAGCAGCTAGTACATTTGAAACACTGGCAAATAAGATGACTGCCTCTATTTGTTTATGGAGATATAGTCTGGAAATAACAAGATAAAGTTCTTAGACATAAGATTCTCTGTTTCATTAACCATCCTTAAGATCACTATATGCATATATACTGATCTAAACTAAATGCAAATGTTCATCCAGTAAATGCTAGGTGCTATAACTATACCAGTGAAACTATTTACCATTGCCTAAAGCAATGTGGCATCTCTAGTAGCTTGCTCAGAAACAAATTGCAGCCCACATACCATCATAGTATTCGAACATAAAAAATAAAACCTTTGGAAAAACATCTTTGGCTGGATTTTAACTAACCTTTTCAGGTCCTCCTATGAAATATATTACTAACATAAATGCACTTTCAAAAAGTAATGAATGTTAAGTCCACTCACTAGGAGAAGCATTTATTTATAATAAATTATATGAAAATGTATCTTAGAAACATATGACAGGTTCCTAATTAAACATATGCCATGATCTCTATAGCACGATTCAGAATTTTAGTGCAAAGGAACTCATGATGAAAAAGGAACCAGGAAATTTAGAACGGGAAAAGAAAAAGTAGAGCATTGATGGGCAAGTAAGTAGTTATGATTTCTGAAAGACATGAGCTTAAGAGTCAAGGAAAGGGTATAGATACATAAACAGCACTTTCAAATTAAAAAGAACAGATCACATGTAACTACTACTGTTTATGACAATGAGCATCAATGTGGAGCATCGATTCCAGTGTAAATGGAAAGTGCAGTGACAATATAAATCTCACAGTATATCCCTAGCCAGATATATCAAAATAGACAATATGGACATACAATTTAGATAAAGCCTAAAAATTTAAAAGTTACATTTTGCTCAAAAGTGAGTTGTTTCTTCAAGTCTTATTGTGAATTGACCAAACAGAAAACTAACATTTTTTTCTTCAATTTTCCCACAAAAGCAAAGTCTTAGTTAGCATCTATTTTATTTTTTCCAAATGAACTTGTTTCTTCCCTAGAAAAAAACACATTAAAGGAGGGATATTTTAATAAAGGAGACCAAAGGAAAAATAAAAGCAATTTTAAACACTTAGTATGATACGGAGTGGCTATAAAAATCAGGATTAAAACACAGATAATGAGACCACCAAACCAAACTACCCCCTCTTGATTTTAATAGCCTGGTCAAAAAACTGGAAGTAATGGAAATAATTAATTTTGAGGTCAGGAAGGCTGTGGGTGATTTTGTGTCTTTTAATGTGTAGATCAACAGTTAAATTCTAGATTAGTGGTTTCTTCATGATGTAATATTTTAAAATACAGTTTTGTGGACACCACTCACAGAGAATATCATTCAGTAGATTTTAGGTGGTTCTTAGGAAAGAGGAAATTCTGATGGCTAGTTTAAGGGCTATTCATCTGGAAAACATGAATGTGTTAGCTGGTTGTGCACATAGTAAAAGTATTTCACACATTCCGGATATTAATGAATTTTCTTCAATATGAATAGGCATGAAGCTTTTGCTTGTCTGTTTAGTTTGCTTTTGTTTTATTTTTATTTCTAAAAAAAGTTCCTAACTTGGGAAGAGTGATACAAAATTTGTGTCATCCAAAGGTAAGTCTAGAAGATGTAAAAAAAAGTTAACATGGATAATTATTATTCTCAGATTTTGTGAAATTAGACTATATTCCTCAACCCTTAGACTCTGCCAAAGTTTAGAAAATTTAAATGGGAATCTCAAAGATGATTAACAGTTTGAAATATGAAAATCAAGCGAGAGGAAACATTTTGAAATATGAAAATCAAGCAAGAGGAAAATTATTCATTATTCAATTTTTAAAAGAGAAAAAACTGAAGGAAAATTTAAATAGTTTTCAAGTATGGTGGAGATGGGAGGCTAAACCCTAACTCTCCGAGTCTTAATTTTCTCACTGATGAAGTGGTAGTATTGGAATAGGCAATCAGTAGACTGTAACTGATTGAGGGTCAGGAGTTTGTGTTTTTCACTCCTGTAGCTCCAGAGCCTAGTACAATGTGTAAGACACAGCATGTGTTAATATACACTTATTAAATGAATGAAACTATATGTTTCTTAAGTACTAAAAATATTTGGTTATCTCTCTATCCACTGTGAGCTAAGGAGAAAAAATATAGTTGCCTTACATTTGGGAAATTTTACTTCTGGTTTAGTCTCTTTAAGAGAGAGTGATAAAATTATTAGTTATTTTATTGGCACTATAAGAAATTTATGTATAAATTGAATATTATGTGTTTGTTTTTCCAAATTATTTTGCCATCCTTTCAGTGAAAGTTAAAAGATAAACGTTTGGAGAATATATGTATATATGTATATATATACACGCACATATTTATATTTATAAATTTATTAACTTTGCAGATTTATTGTGCTATTCAAAAATTTAAATGCCATCAGTGACATTTAAAAATAAATTCAAAAAAGTCATTTGAATGAAATGTTTAAGTGAACACATTTACCTTTTTCTAAATATTGTTTTACTAAGTAAACAAAATCATTATACATATTTTTACATTTTCCTATGAAGTGAGAGGAATTTAATTTGACTTGTAAACCTATGCAGGAGCTGATGAAGGACATCAAAGCCTCACATGCTCCAAATGACATTCCTCTGGTTGGTCGTAAGAATTCTTGAATTCCTATCAATCGCATTATTGCTTGCATTCTTTTTGAGAATCTGTGCGTTTTGCTTGGGTTAATTACTAGAACCCTCGTCAAGGAGTAACATGTATTGGTTTGCTTTTGGCCCATCAGCACTCATTCTCATCCAATAGGCTAGAAAGAGGGCAGGAAAGTTGAACAACAGGGATGTGTTTAGGTAGCTCAGTTATGTAGGGAGGAGGGGTTCGGATCACAGCTAAAGGATCATTAAAGAAATTGCTCACTCCTTCTCCTTGTTGCCCAAGGCAAGCGAGAGTTTTATTTATTTGTATAAATTGGAGTGCTATTAAATGTTTTAACACCTGACTCTCGGAAAGATAAGCCCTGATTTGTAGTGTTTTTGCCAATTTCCATGGTGAAAATATTCCCACTATTTTTGCAAGTTAGCTACTGTCAAGCAAGCTTACTTAAATTATGGACTATTTTTCCACAGACAATGTTTAATATCATTTCTCATGCTGTAGTATAAATGTTAAGCACAAGGGTGGTACAATATAGATAACAAAAGAAATAAAATTTTACTGTTAGAAAAGTAGCGTTCCAACTAAGTGATTATACATGTACATTATTATTTTACAATAATGTTCTCTTGAATGTATCACTAAAAGGAATACAACTCCAGAAAAATTTCCTGCAAAACCAGCAATGCCTGAAGAAGATGGTAATTAAGAAATGGAGAATAGACTACACTATAGAATTTCCTACATACTAACCCTAATAAATGTTTTCATTCATGGAAAAATGTTAGAAGAAAAATCAAATAATTATTGAGCTGAGAACTTGCAAACCATGTTTTAGCTGAGAGCAAATATGTAATACAGAAATATAAATCTCTCTGAAGGGTGTTTAATGATGGAAACGCTTGGGGGCAAAGTGTACCAATGGCAATTTACTACTCCATGTAAAATGTTGCATTGTACTTTATAACAAATAGTGTCTAAAAAGTCCAGACTTTTGTGAATCATACTTTTTCATTATTATATTTGTTACGGTGATCTGTGATCAGTGATATTTGCTGTTACTATTGTAATTGTTTTGGGGCACCTGAACTGTGCCCATATAAGACAGCAAACTTAATAAATGTTCTGTGTGTTCTGACTGTTCCACCAACCAGGTGTTCCCTCATCTCTCTCTCTCTCCTCCAGCCTCCCTATTCCCTGAGATACAACAATGTTGATATTAGGCCAATTAATAACCCTACAATGGCCTCTAGCCATTCAAGGGAAAGGAAGAGTCGCACATCTCTCACCTTAAATCAAAAGCTACAAATGATTAAGCTTAGTGAGGAAGGCATGTTGAAAGACGAGACAGGCTGAAAGCTAGGCCTCTTGCACCCAACGGTTAGCCAAGTTGTGGATGCAAAGGAAAAGTTCTTGAAGGAAATTAAAAGTGCTACCCCAATGAACACATGAATGATAAGAAAGTGAAACTGACTTACTGCTAATATGGAGAAAGTTTTAATGGTCTGGATAAAAGATCAAACCAGCCACAACATTCCCTTAGCCAAAGCCTAATCCAGAGCAAGGCCCTAACTCTCTTCAACTCTATGAATGCTGAGAGGGGTGAGGAAGCTGTGGAAAAAAAGTTTGAAGCTAGAAGAGGTTGGTTAATGAGCTTTAAGGAAAGAAACCATCTCCAAAACATAAAATTGCAAGGTGAAGCAGCATGTGCTCATGTAGAAGCTGCAGCAAGTTATCCAGAAGATCTAACTAAGGTGATTAATGCAGGTGGCTACACTAAACAACAGATGTTTAACGTAGACAAAACCACCTTATATTGGAAGAAGATGCCTTCTAGGACTTTCATAGCTAGAGAGGAGAAGTCAATGCCTGGCTTCAAAATTTCAAAGGACAGGCTGACTTGTTAGGGACTAATGCAGCTGGTGGTGACTTTAAGTTGAAGCAAATGGTCATTTACCATTCTGAAAATCCTAGGGCCCTTAAGAATTATGCTAAGTTTACTCTGCCTACGCTCTATAAATGTAACAACAAATCCTGGATGACAGGACATCTGTTTACAACATGGTTTGCTGAATACTTTAAGCCCACTGTTGAGACCTACTGCTCAGGAAAAAAGATTCAAAATATGACTGCTGATTGACAACGGACCTGGTCACCCAGGAATTCTGACGGAGATATACAAGATTAATGTTGTTTTCATGCTTGCTAACACAGCATCCATCCTGCAGCTCATGGATCAAGGAATAATTTTGACTGTCAAGTCTTACTATTTAAGAAATATATTTCATAGCTGCCATAGATAGTGATTCCTCTGATGGATCTGGGCAAAGTAAATTGAAAAGCTTCTGGAAAGGATTCACCATTTTAGATGCCATTAAGAACATTCATGATTCATGGGAAGAGGTCAAAATAGCAACAGTAACAGGAGTTTAAAAGAAGTTGATTCCAACCTTCATAAATGACTTTGAGGGGTTGAAGATTTCAGTTGAGTAACTGCAAATGTGGTGGAAATATCAAGAGATCTAGAATTAGAAGTAGATTCTGATGATGTGACTGAATTGTTGGAAAGTCATGATAAAAGTTTATCAGATGAGGAGGTTTTTTTTACGCCTGAGCCAAGAAAGTGTTTCCTTGAGATGGAATCTACTCCTGCTGAAGATGCTGTGAAGATTGTAGAAATAACAACAAATGATTTAGAATTTTACATAAACTTAGCTTAAGCTGACAGAGTTTGG
The DNA here is from genome assembly GCF_041296265.1 of Equus caballus. Classification (NCBI taxonomy): domain Eukaryota; kingdom Metazoa; phylum Chordata; class Mammalia; order Perissodactyla; family Equidae; genus Equus; species Equus caballus. The sequence goes on along the minus strand of NC_091685.1, from coordinate 102,011,094 downwards.
GAAGATTGACTCCAATTTTGAAGGAACTTCTACTGTGGATAAAATGCTATCAAACAGCATCACATGCTGTAGAGAAATGATTTCTGAAAGGAAGAGTCAATTGATGTGGCAAACTTCATCGTTGTCTTATTTTAAGAAATTGCCACAGCAACTCCAGCGTTCAGCAGCCACCACCCTGGTCGAACAGCAGCCATAATATTGAGGCAAGACCCTCCACCAGCAAAAAGATTATGACTAACTGAAAGCTCAGAAGATGGTTAGCGTTTTTTAGCAATAAAGTATTTTTTAATTAAGATATGTACTTTTTTGTAGACATAATGCTGTTGCACACTTAATAGACCATAGTATAGTGTAAACATAACTTTTATATGCCCTGGGAAACCAAAAATATTGTGTGACTTACTTTATTGTGATATTTGCTTTATTGTGGTGGTTTGGAACTGAACCTGTAATATCGCTGAGATACATCTATAATAATGATAAATTCTATGTAGTGTGTTATTTCTGTTTTTTGAGTTATCTTAATAATTTTATAAAATTTCCTCATTAAATTTTCAAACAATATGAGATCCAGGCACTATTTTGCCATTTTTAACAGCTGAAAAATCTGGGACACAGAGAGGCTAAATTCCTTCCTGAAAGTCAAAGAGTAAACAAGTGGCATAGAAGAGACTGAACTCAGGGCTCTGATTACTAAATTCACACTCTTAACTCCTTCACTTATTTCATAATATTTGCTAGAGAATTAAATGGATGTGAAAGGCTAGCATTGTGCTCAGTACCTAGTAGGAGATTAATAACTATTAAATCCATTCCTATATTTCTAAAAGCTCTATGCTGAAAGGATGAACAGTATTTTTATTTAAAATCATCATCATCAATATTCTGCAGGCCATTTTTGATCCTGTTCATGAACTTCCTCATGGTTTGGGGTGAAGAAAAATAAGATAATTCAGAGAGAGAGAGAGAGAAAAGAAGAAATCTCCAAATTGAACTTATATAAATAGCAGGATCTGTCCTTCAGCAGCAAGCCTGCTATTAAACTAAAAAGGTGCACACTGGATGCACATTGATCTTTACTGTCACCTTCTACAAACTATGATTGAGTAATAGATGAGTATTTGCATAGAGCACTACATTCCATCATTGGCATGTCAACCTTCAGTGCTGAGTAAGTGAATTGTGTCGCTCACTGATTAACTTGAAATAAAGAGGACGATCATTTCCATCAACATTTATCAGAGCTTTGTGGTTCAGCCTAAAGTAGTGGTGCCACAACTATTCTTGGAGGTAGTTCTAGAAATTTCAATTTATCAGCAGAATTAGTTTCCCAGTTTTTTTCAGAATTGTATTCTTGAGTATATTTTCTGATAACTTTTACAGAATATTTTCAAGGACATTTGCTGTAAGTTTCATCTTGATGTAAAAATTATCTTGGTGAAACATAGAACAGAATTATGACCTTTTGTTTTCATGATCATTACAGTGACAAAGTTCTCAAAATAGTTACCAAGGCTTGTGCACGTTGTGTTGTTTTGGGGGGAATAGAAACAAGTAAATGACACCAACACTGACCTGCATGTTTGCTGACATCAGCTAACAAAAGATAAAACACAAAACATTAGTTGAGCTATAAAGAAACTATTTTCTTCTAGTCTTTTCCCAAAAATCTTATTATACATGGTTTGTATGCTTATTTTAAAAGCAAAAGTAAGAATCATAGTAAGACATATTTCTGAGATGGAAAGTGGGTTACAGAGATTCTTGTCAATAAAAAGTCTATATTTCAGACAAAACAATATGCCTAATTAGAGTCAGGAAGTTGAGAATACTACTCAATGATCTCACTAAAATAAAGCTTTGGGTGTTATCTTTTGGAAATTTTCTTCTAGAATAATTCACTTAACTCTTTTGATACTTTTTTCCCCCTTAAATCACAAGGAAAATCCCTTTCTTTATTCTTGGAATGTAGATCAACTGAAGTTCTTATCATTTATTGACAACCACAAAAAGAAATAAAAAGGGATCATAGAGACCATCTAATGATTAGACACTTGTTCAGTTTTCACAAACTCCATATTCCATAACATGTCTGATGTTAGCCACTGAATGAACAGGCCTGGCTCATGATGACAAATGAGAGCTGACTATTAAGATCAGTGACAGCAATAAAACCGGAATAGTGGGAAACGTAGAAAAAAAGGAGTACCTGCCATATTTAAAAATGGCAATTATACTTGGTGCTTGCCAATTGTCAGAAGAATTCAGATTCAGGCTATCCATTAGTGATAAGTTGATCTAATACTTCTCTTATTGTAAGATGCTGTGTTAGACTAATCTTAACATAGTTTTAAATACTCTGCTGGGACTGATCCCACACTTAAAGAAATTCCAATTCAGGGTAAACCTAACAACTCCCCAAGGTTCAAGAGAAAAAAGATAAGTACTCTCCATATAACAGGTTTTAACTTTGAGAATTCCCTAGGAGCATCAACTAAAATAGAATAATTTTATATAAATATTCTAGCATAAATTAAAGTTGTGATATATTCTCATATTTCATAAATAAAAAAGTCAATATTTACTGGCCAGCCTGGTAGCATAGTGGTTAAGTTTGTGGGCTCCACTTTGGTGGCCCAGGGTTCCTGGTTCAGATCCTGGGCGGGGACATACACACCACTCATCCAGCCATGCTATGGTGGCACCCCATGTACAAAGTAGAGGAGGACTGGCATAGATGTTAGCTCAGCAACAATCTTCCTCAAGCAAAAAGAGGAAGATTGGTAGCAGATGTTAGCTCGGCAACAGTCTTCCTCACAAACACACAAAAAAGTCTATATTTAATATTTAACTTAAAAAAATTAAAAAGTAGCTTTCTTTTAATACAACAAATCAAAAAACAAAATTCATCATTGGGTAATCCCTGTGCTATTGAAAACAAACAAAAAACGTTAACAGTTCCAGAATTCAAATAATGTTCTGTGTACTGTCCTAAGTATTTTACATGCATTATTTCATTTCATCATATAACCACCCCATGCAACTGGTTCTATTCTTATCACTAATTTATGTAAGAGGAAACTGAGGCCCAAATAAGAAAAGTGACTTACCCAGGACCAGATAGTAATAAAGTTCTAGACTAGAATTTGAGCCTGCTCCCTCTTTCTTTTTCTCTCTCTTTCCCCATCTCTCCTCTCTTTCTTTCTCTCCAATTTAACATTAAATAACTCGTTCATATTATACTCACCTATCAGCACCTTGTTTTAGCACATGATATTGAATTTTGAAACTATTTTCTTTCAACACATCCAGATCTACCTTATTTCTTACATTTACATAATCTTACTATATAGATGAGCCATTATTCATATAACTTACCACCTATTCAGAGAAAAAGCACAATGTAACAGTTTAGCACACAGACTGTACAGTTGGACTCCTGGAGTGTGAATCTTAAGAGCGCACGCACTAGGTCATTACTGCACTTAATAGCTCTATGACCACGCTGTAAAATGGGGCTAATCATAGTAACTACCTCAGAAGTCTGTTATGAGGGTTAAATGAATTAATATTGCGAAAGCATACAGAACAGAGTCTGATGTAATTAACAATCTATATAAGAACAATTAATACATTTTGAGAATTATTTTCATTATTTCCAAGTTATTGGTATTGTAAACAATACACCTTCATCAAAGGATACAGTATATCTAATTTTAATATTGTCAAATGATGCTCCTGTAAGTGTGCCACCTTTGATAAGATGCATTATCAAAATTTTTATATGTTTAACTTTTAGATGGAAAATGGTGTCCCATTTTAAATTTCATTTATTTCTGAGTGAGTGAAGTTGAGAGACTTTTCAAATGTTTGTAGATCATTTACATTTACTTTATAAAAATTACCAAGTCTATCCATTTCTTGCTTTTCTAATAGATTGCTTATCTTTTTCTTAATGTTTAGAATTTCCTTTTTTCAAATTTCTATCTGATTTTTCCCAATTTTTCCTTCATAGTTTTACTGTACTTATATATTTTTATTAAAATTTTTGTAATGTACTCAATTTGTAAAATCTCATTTATTGATTCTGGGAAGAACAATTTAAAATAATTTTACTTAAGTTTTAAAAAATTTACTTTTCCAATAATTATAAATATTAAACAGCCCTATTATTTGTAATCACTGCTTTATAGAACTTAAATGGTCATATATTTTAACTTACTGGTCATATACACAGTCATGGGTGGCATAACAACGTTTTGGTCAACAATGGACTGCATATATAACAGTGGTCCCACAAGATTAGTACCAGATAGCCTAGGTGTGTAGTAGACTATACCATCTAGGTTTGTGTAAGTGCACTCTGTGATGTTTGCACAATGACAAAATTGCCTAAGGACACATTTCTCAGAACATATCCCTGTCCTAAAGTGATGCAAGACTGTAACCAGCTCAGTTTAAAAGACAAATATTTCATACTCAAACCCTTTAAAATACATGCATTTTCTGAAAAAAAGTATACTATGATTCAAAATAAATTAGTTGGCTTTAGATTCTCTTATACTTAACATAATAAAAAAAGTGAAATAATTTTCTTTTAGGGAAGCCAAAACTGTAGATGAAATATTTGGATATCAAAGAGGATAACAGTTTCTTTTCTTTTCTCAAACATGATAAAATAACATCACTCAGCTGAAAATTAAATGTATTACAAACAGTTGTGGTCATTTTTCACTTGTCAATGAGCCATTAGACACTGCATTATTTTATTAGAGTTTGTTGTTGTGATTCTGTGGTACTTAGGTTCCTAATAATTCTTTTTTGCAGTTGACAGATAGTGTCATCATTCTCTGAAACAAATGGTAATTGGAACTCTTTGGCAAAGAGTGTATCTTGATCATACTTCTCCTTTCTCTTGTCTTTCGTTAACACACCCCTCCTCTGCACTGTGTTAGCAGAACACAAGAGAAGAATGACTTGATGTTCTTGGAGGGTAAGCTGAAGGACAATCAGAAGATCTACTTGTGATGTATTCAGCACTAATTGAAGCTACAACAAATTCTTTTTATTCGGAATGATATTCCTGCTGTTATGTAGGGCAATCTTATGGGAAAATAATGTTTTGAAACTATCCACAAAACCACTCTTAAAATATACAAGATATTATGGGCTATCTCAAGATCATATTTTAATAACTATAAGCTAACAGTGAAAATAGATAGTGCTAGATTATGAGATTTTTTGACACAACAATGAGCATTCAAGTACCAAAAGGAGATTTTGGAGTACAAGATTGCAATATCAGAGTGACTATAGAAGTTGTAGGAGGATGATTAAATTAAATAATCCTTAGTGTGAGGCAACAACATGGGACCAAGAACTCTGACATAGATATGAGAAGCACCTAGAAATGGAGCTTAGAAAAGCAAACTATGACAAAACAAAGGGGTCTGGGCCACATAAGAAATAAATATAAACTAAACAGTCTAAAACACTATGAAACGGATGAACTTTAAAACACATAAGCAAGCAAATGTGCTTTGTACAAAATAAATTGCAAATTTAGAAACTGGACTAAGTACAGAACACGTTTAATATCAACAAAATGCTGTATGCTATAACAAAGGTCCAGATGTATTTCAAAAATGTAAGGAGAAAATTTTTAAAATGCCATTTTTTCTTTAGCTCTTCATGTTAAGCTAGCCGTGCTCATGTTTTCATTTGCTTTTAAAAATCTAATTTGCTGAGTTATATTTACTGTTTCATTTTGATATAATATGCTACTAATTTCTAATAATAATTTAATCAGTTGTCTCCTGGTTGAAATAGAGATAAATTTTAAAATAATTTTTTTAAAAAGTAAGGAAAAGAAAAAATGAAACAAGTCCGTATACAAGGAGTTTACTCTAGTGAGGAATGTTTGTGTGTGTTTCCATTTAAAAAGTATCTATATATGCTCTAATGTTTTCTATAACATTTTACTATATTATGAAGGTGATATAAGATCACTATAAGAAATTTTGAAAATATAGAAACGAAGAGAAAAAGCACACACATTTCCACAATCTGAAGTCAGTCAATCTTTCATTGCTTTTCTTTTATAGTCTTCTAAAATACTGTAGGAAAACTCTCAAAATAGGGAGGTACAAGGCACAGGAGAGGCACATCGATGAAGTCATCTCTTCTGACTGAAGGGTCTTGTGAATGTTGATGAAGAAGACACACGAGTTGTGTCTTGATACCTGGCAGACAGAGGAGGCAAAAGTCCTGTAGGCAAAGAAAGAAATGCCTGAAAATATCAAGGCAGAAATAATATCCAGAATAAGGCAATTGTAATTAGTTTGGTGTATGTGTAATTTGCCAGGTGGGGAGTGTGTGGTAAATAAGGCTTGAGATGGCAAGAGTAGAAGGATGGAGATTCCTACTTGCCAGACTAAGAAAACTAGTCTCTATTCTTTGGCCTAACCAAAGCTGTTGACGGATACTTACTAGAGTGGTGGCATGATTCAGACTGTTGCTTTAGGCTTATCGCTTTAATAGGAAAGAAGATGATTGTTCAGTTTAAGATGATGAAGGAATGGAAATAATGAAAACTGGAGACAGTGAGACAATTTGGAGGGCTATTGTAACAGCCCAGTATGGCAGATTATAGGGGCCTGAACTCAGAAAAGAGCAGTACAAAAGGAAAGGAGAACATTTATCTAGCACTTTAATACTTAGACTATAGGCAGAGACTACCTAGATTTCTTTTTTTAAGGAAGATTAGCCCTGAGCTAACATCTGCTGCCAATCCTCCTCTTTTTGCTGAGGAAGACTGGCCCCGAGCGAACATCTGTGCCCATCTTCCTCCACTTTATATGTGAGACGCCTACCACAGCATGGCCTTCTGAGCGGTGCCATATCCACACCTGGGATCTGAACTGGCAAACCCCAGGCCGCCAAAGCAGAACATGTAAATTTAACCACTGCACCACCAGGCTGGCCCCGTATCTAGACATTTTTTATAGAATATAGAGAAGATGAAAAATATTTATACTAAAGAATATCCAAGTTAGTGACCAACTGAACTTAGAAAGAAGTGTACAATGTAGGATGATTCCTATGTTTCTAACTCAGGAGATGTTGGCATCATTACCAGAATGAAGAATACTGGTAGAAGTTTAGGTATGAAAGGAAAATGATGAATACACACCCACACCCACATCCATACATACACACACACGAAAAAATACGTAGAGGTTTGTGTTTGATCATAAGAAGTAAATCTTTTCCAAAGATAGATATTTTTATGATCAAAATGCAGAAATATTTAGTTATATAAGTTTGGAATTTCCTTGAGTAAGAGGAATATGTATTCAAGAAGGACTATGAATAGACATGTATTTAAATGGTAGCCAGAGAAAGACCCTACTATAAAAGAAACAGAGATAGAACCAGAGATGGAGGAAGTTGACAAGAATTTTGGAATATTATGGAAGCTAAAGAAGGAGAAAATATTAGAAGGAATGGAATAACGAACAATGTCAAATACCACAGAGAGATCAACAAAATAAAGTAAAAAAAAGTGCCCAAAGGGATTGGTAATATTCCAGGTTTTTGGCACCTTAGCAAGAACAGTTTCAGCACACTGATGAGGACAGAAACCTGGTTGCAGTGGGATGTACAAAGAAAAAAATGTTATGAAAGAGAAACAGTAAAGCACAGTACTTGTTGAAAAAGCTTGGTTTTGAAGGGAAGGGAATTGATAAGAGGGTGATGAAATTTCATAAAGGGTCATGGAGATGTTTACATAAATAATAAGAAAGAACAATTAGAGAGGGAGAAGTTGAAGAAAAGAAGACTGATAAATGATAAGGCAAAGATTTCTAAGTGATAACAGAGTTAGAAGGAAAAGCTTTGAATAAAGTAAGATGCATTTATCTAATTGAGGCAGGAGAAAATGAAGTAAATATGAGTATGTCGAGGCAAATATATCTGAAGAGAGTAGAGGGAAATTAAAATATTGTGTATCATATGAACAAACCAAAAAGAGAATTCCAGAGATACTCTTTCCTCTTCCTGATACGTTATGTTGCAGATGCTATTTCATCTCTCATATGTTTCCAAATTGTAATTGAAGAATGATTAATAGCAGGGGCTGAGAGAGAAAAGAAACAAAAATCTAAGACTACCTTATTTCATAAGATTGACTGAACCCGAAAAGAGCCAGCGTAGAGAGCAGTCTAAAAAGGCAGATAGGAGCCCTGAGAGCAAAATCACCAATCTGATATCGGGTTGGCTTGGGATCCCTTGGCTCTTTTCCAGCTGAACTGAATACGTTCACTCTATCGCTATTTCCTTCTATCTTTTCAACGTCCTCAATATGTTCTGGACTTGAAATTCTCTAACTGGTCTACAACTGACATCTGCTGGGACATTCCTGAATGGAGCAGCATTTGATCATTACATGTTTCTCCTTTTTTTTTTAATGCTTATTGTGTGTAACATCAAAATGAAGTGTGGAGTAGACGTCTTGGGGCAAATAATCCTGGATGCTTGGACACACTTGCCTTTGTACAGATCCGAGTTATGAGCTTGTCTCTTGATGAAAAGATAAACCTCAGTGAACCAAGACAATATAAACTGAAAACACATGCCTTAAAATAGAACTGGATACCTTATGTTTAAAAAGGTGCAGGAAATACATTGTGAGACTTCATAGTGCTAGAATGCCAAAGCAATAAAAATCCCTACAAGTTCACATTTTCTAGTAAAATATTAATAATTGTGTCATCTTTCTTTCCTTCTTATCTTCTTTCTCTATTTTTTCTCTTTCTTTTCAATAAGGAAATCAAATACTCAGGATTTCATCAATTGTTCTAAAAAGATTAAAAAAATCTGTGTTTTCAAAAGTACCAAATAATACATGCCATGCCAGTCTGACACAACAGACGGACCCCTGATTGAGTTTGGTACCTATCCAGAATATTATGCCAATATGCTTTTTTGTGTGTGCCTGCTTTATACAAAAAACAGCTTCAGAATATAAATAAAAATTATACCCGGCTTTTTGTGTCTTTGTACTTTGTTACAGTGGACTATCATCTATGACTTCAGCAATTGTGGCAAAACTGACTTCAAAGTATCTAATTTTTAGATTTAAAATGATAAGAAGAAATATAAAGCTATGTATGACAAGCCAAAGACTATTCTATGATCTTGATATAATCATTAGAATTATATTTCAACTCATTGATGTAAACAAAAAAAGCCCTTGAATTAAACTACAAATAAAGATAGAGAAAATAAAATGTTAATAATCATTAATAGAGAACTTTTAAAACAATTAAAAGGAATCAGTGAATCACAGAGGAAAATAAAGAGTGATATTTGACATGAAATTTGTAAGAATCTAGATTACACTTTTACGTAAACTATGATTTAATATCAGCATATGTTGTAACATTTACAAATTAGGTAATACATGGAAAATATAGAAAAATATAAATCCTTAATTAAATTTAAAGGTTTATCTTGAATTCCCTGTTGTATCTCATATTTGGCCTTGATATGTGAATGGAATTTTTGCAAAGATGATTATATTAAGGAAATCGTGTTTCAGCTGGTCCATGTTTACTAGAAGCATCATCTGCTAAGCTCAAGTCAAAATTCATATAACAAACACAAATAATGCAATTAGTTATCATAAATCAGATATTTCACTCCTCGGTATTTTTATAAAATTAATGAAAGCAAATATCCCAGACTAAAGACTATAATTTACTTAGTTGGAGGTCATACCGTACCAACTACACAGTCATCAAATATCAAAGCTAATCTTTCTTCTCTGTTTTCCCCAACATCCCTACACTCATTAGGCACTTTGCTCTTGCAATTTTGACTTCTGCATGCATCACGACTTTGTTGAGCAATACGAGCTTTGTCCGGCTTTAACACTGAACATTAAGCATTAGGTTGATTTAAATATCTGAGTCTATTTCATACTATTCTTTTCCTTTTCCTTATTCTGTAGTTATGTGTTTGTTTTTGTGTAAGGATTTGTTCTTCTTCATTCACAGCAATAAATTACTTGAGGACAGGGATTCTATTTTGTGACCTCTGATTTACGTAGCATTAGCAAAATTAGAAGCTTCTATTTTTAGTTAAATTTAAGACCATTCCTTTCAAATGGGTGAATTTATTACCTTTTGAACTGCCAGAAAACATTGTATTAAGTAATTTCTGTCTCGTGGGCACCTCTAGGGCGTAATGATGCTGAGATGAATAACTGAAACTATTTCTCTGAAGAAACTTACAGTAAGGGAGGTATGCCCAAAAAACCCCACCTCCAAACCATATAACTAAATGTTATCAGAGTTGAGGTAAACATGTAAAATATGCTGTGGGAGAACAGAGCAGGAACTGTCTAGTTTTCCTACAGGACAAAAGCAGACTTCCTTGAGGAAATGACTCCTATCCTGAGACTTGAAGGATGAATAGGAGCATACCAAATGAACTAAGCACAAATAAGGAAGAGGCCTGTGTAAAATTACAGAAACCTGAAGCAGGATGAAGACGGCTCAAAGGTAGTTTAAAATATATCACACTTCAATAATAGTTTGAAGCCAAATGATGATTACTTTGCGTGACATGCTCTGGTGTTTGGAGTTTAGCGCATACATCTACCTCCTGTTCCAACCTACTTCCCCCACAAAAAATTGTTGTTTAAACAGTAATTCTGTAGGATTATATAGCTGTAGCTGGAATAAAAGAGATTCTTGGATCTAATATGTGTATTGGAATAGAACTCCATAATAGTAGTAATTACCACCACAAAACAGTCTAGTTCTCAACACACAGGCATACATTCTCCTATTTCCTGGGGGTCTTTCTGTGTCATTTGGCTACTTGCACATGGAAAAAGTCTATTAATCTTATCCTTTTTATATATAATGAAGTGATTGGTAAAAAAAAAAATAGACAATAGTAAGCAGGGAGAAATAACCAGTGTTTTGGTAGAGAAAGAAGTTTATTGATATTCTTGGGAGAGATAGAATGGAGAGCAGAAGTAGGTAAGGGACTTACACAGATAAAGAATCACTGAGAGAAAAGAGAGGAATTCTAGGTTCACAAAAGACATTCACCATAGATTCTTTTGTTCCTGACACACTCACAGGACTAACAACAGGGAACGCATTACAAAATAATACTGCCATAGGAAGTTAGAGAGGCGTCCTTGAAGGGCTTTAAAGAGTAGAATAATCTTATCTAATTTGTGGCTTAAAAGTTTGAAATACGAATGGATAATACGGTTAAATTTCCAATAAAATCCTTAAAATAGCAATTAATTACATTTTAAACCTCTTTTAGATTATTTTTTCCCATCTGCTGTAATATTAGAAAAAAAAAACTGGACAATCCCTTTTGCAGGTTGCTTTTCTGGGAATGAGCCTCTAAGACAAGTTGCCATTCAGGGTATTCATTAAGTAGTTAGCTAAGATCAACAACAGGGAAGGGAAGGGAAGGAGGAAAATCGAGCAGAAGGACAAACTGAGTGCAATACAGGCCCAACACTTGCCTTGGCTGACTCCACAGGGAGCTCAAAGGCTAAAAGGGCCTATAATACTTGTCATCTTGGGGAGAAATGGCCAGGACTTCAGACCCTCATCTCATGGATCAATTGAATATGGGCTCTCCTAGACACAGTGCGACTTTGGGTGACACCGCTCTTTGCAGCCCAGGCAATCCAGGAAGAGGCTGACTGTTGATGACTTTTTGCTGACAGCATTCCTGAAAGCTGTAGAGAAAGACATTCCTTGAAGGGACTTCTGAATGGAATACCATTCTCATCGCATCACCATGTACTAATTTGCTCTTTAATTAGTTGTAGATAGTTGCTAAATTACCCAGAAGTCATATCTTCTCCTTAGCAAGTATTCACATCTTTTCTATCCCCTTTGTCTTTTATATCATTCTTAGTTATGTGTTCTAAAATGCTTTTCACTTCCTTCTTTAGTTTAGAGGCCCAAGCCTAGACAAACAAATCTATTAAAAATCAGATCATAAAATATGGCATGGAAGGCTGCAAAGGGCATTCACAAAATAAACATTTAGCATTAATAAACTCTTTTAACAGACACATAGAAAATTCCTAAACGAAAACAGGAAAAATCAATTATTTGCAATGAGCCTAGCATTTTAAAGATGTTTAAGTAGATAGAAAAGATTGGGTTCTTTATAAAAGAATTTAATTATTTATTTCCAGCAATATGATCCTTGTAAATTCCTTTAGCCCATAATCTAGTGGGGCTCTGAAATTAAACAGCCTAGGCAACATCTTATTTTAAATATGTGAGCAAAAACTACTGAACTAAACTTGAGAACGAAGTCATTGATCTGAAGACTATTTTCTGTGGGATTGTATGCTATAGAGTTGGTTCGTATGGTGTTATACGCAATTTTCCAGAAAAACATATAAACTGAAATACTTGCCTGCCTGAGGTTGGGCTATATTTACATCACCACTGGCCTTTCTGCAGCACATGCCATCTGCCATTCTGTAGTCACATAAAAGCTCTGGAAAGGTTTAGCATCATCAAAGCAGAGAGGACATTTATAAAGCAGACGTTACCTTTTGATCTCTGTTTTTGAATATTTCTGTCACTAGTTTTTCTCTGCTTATCTGAACTTTTAAAACAAGATGAAGACTTTACTCATGCTGTAGCATGTGATAGAGATTCCTAATTCACTGGATTGGTCAACCCTAACTGTACATATGCTCAGCGGTTTACACAAGTTGCTAGAGACTGCAGCTATAATTTATTTAATCTATTAAAGCACATGACATATGATCAAAAAGGAAAAATACATAAACCAAATACAACTACTGAGATCAAAAACTTTAAGCAGTTATCTTCTGTGTATTATCTGAACTTTCTTTCATACATCTGGTTTCCATGCCAGCTAAGGGAACAAATACCTGTAGGTGCATCTTTATATTATACATTCAAAAATAAAACCCCAATAAAAAGAAATATATTTCTGCTTTGTGATTTAAACTTCCCTTACCTAAGTATCTATACCAGGTTTCAGAGATAGAACCACTGAATTTCAACAATGAAAAATAAACCAGATATGTATCTCTATTTGGTTTGCAATGTAATTTGGTTATCAGTTTGGATTTTTAGAAGTCTTTTTGAATATAAAACTTCTGAATCTAAAAAGCAATTTTTAGAAGTCATAATCTGTTAACAAAGAGATTTCTTCATTGTGATGTCACTGAGTCTGGTGAGAAGTGAATTTAGTCTTCTTTAGTTCATTTTACTGCTTTATGCTGTGAAGTTTATCTGTCCTCCTCTTTAATGATAGCTTTACTGCTACACTGGTCTAAACATGTACATGCGGATGCCACAATGATACTGCCATTTACCATAAATAAAAGATACAACAATGAGTAAAGGATTGTTCTTTCTGCCATGATCTTGCTCAGGGACTAAAGAGAAAGAGGACATGTATATTTAAAAGAGTCTTTTTTCCCCCTCAATTCACGCTTCTCACACACCAACTCACCTCCTCTTGGCTGAACTGATGGAATTTTGAAGGACAGAAGACAGCTGACAACCACGGGTGAGACTTGAGTTAACAGAATGAAAGCAACATCTCAGGCACTGGCCTCAGGTTTTAAAAGCAAGTAAAGACTAGATCTTGAGCATGCTAGGAAGTTAAGAGTTAGAACATTTTTCTAATCTAGGAATAGGTTTTTTTTTCTAATTTAGATAAATGATTTTCTTGATTCCTTAGGATCAAACAAAAAATCAAACAACTGCTTAATAAAATGTATGAGCTGCACTGCATTTTTTTTTTTTTTGTAAAAGTGGAATTATAGCCTTTCAGTATCAAGTTCAAGAACACAGTCTTCAGGGCAGCCTGGCTTCTCCCCAGCTGTTCCTCTTCCCAGCTGTGTGACCTTGAATATGTTTGGTGTGACTGTGAATGGTACTTCACCTCTTTAAATCCCATATTTCTCATTGCACAATAAGCATCAATACAGCATCCATCATGATTGCTGTGAGAATTAAATGAGGTAATTTGAGTTGTAGATAACCAGTTAGTGTCCAGCAAATTCTTAGTTATTGCTATATTACTATTATTTTAATAGTAGTAGTTATTTTTATTAGTATAGTTATGGATTTTAGCAATTTATTAAATAAAATAGTTAGAAAATGATTTCTAGCTACGCTTAATTTATTCCAAATTTGTTAAACTTAGAGCAAATCCAACCATTTCTATTTTTCCAGCAAATTCTTCATTTCTGTTAAATACATGGAAAAAAGATACTTCTTTTCGTCTTTTGTGGAGTTTTCTTCCTAGAAAGGATAGAGAATTATCCAGAGGAGGAAAGATACCATGGCCCCCTGCAGTGGATCTGCCCAGATGTCATGAGTGCTCATACGGAAAACAGAAGAGCCAGCATGTCCTTGTTTTGGTCCTTTCCTGAGTTCTTCATAAGTATGTTTTAAATAAGCTTGTTTTCCATTCAATGTACTAATTGGGTGGATGATAAAATACGGTTCTGTGCTGCATGAGATGTTTCAAATTCAGAAAATTATTTGTTTGTGTATAGAAAAACATTTGTCTTCCCAAAAGAATGATTCTGAGCCTTCACGATTCATTCATTATCAAGTCAAATTACCAAGTTATGGAATAAAACTCTGTTTTAGAAGAGATAGCTAATTACTGAAACTCTAAAGCTTTCCTTACCAAGCTAGAATACTTAATGTCTAATGTTCAAGTTTCTTTCTCAGAAAATAAGATAACTGGTTTTAAGTCTCCTAAAAATTCCTCCCACAAATGCTTTCTAAATTAAACTATAATCCTCGCCAGCCCCCAACCATTTCTCTTCTTTGTGGAATTCTAAGGGGAACATTGCTGCACTTACACGTGCTAAGATATAATTTTCCAAAGCCTGTGCCCTGTCCAATTTTTCTAATAGCTCTGAGAGCCTAATATAGTTCCTATACTCAGGGTATATAAAGCCTGTCAACATTAAAATCATCTCTTTCTTTCTCTGTCTGCCTCCTACCCCAATTTAACCTCACTCTCCATTCTTATTTTAAAGTTTATTTAGATCTTAGGACACTTCTCAGACTTTTATTCTTCTCAGTATCCCAAAGCCAAGTATTTAGCTCTCAAAAATATTAAACTCATTTAACTCACATTTACTTCACATTTTAAAAGAAATCACTGAATAATATATGTAGATTTCTTTTGATTAAAGTAGAATATTGAAGATGTTTCTCTTCATTAATATAAACTTTTTAGGGTATTCCAAATTCCATCCTGCTGTTTTGATAAATATCTGTTTTGCTTCCTTAAGTTGCTCTCAATAAAAACATATTCCTACAGTACGTAATTAACACCAAACACATTCTTTATGAAATTTTATAGGTAAACTTCCTTAAGTATATACATACATATTAACTATAATGAATATTTAAAAACATATCTTAACACTTTTTTCTTTTCTAGATTTCTTTGGTAGTACCAAACAAAAAAGGGCAACATATTTTTTTGGTAAATATTTTATTTATCACACACTTGACCAGCAATTCCAAAAGGCATCCTTTATCAGAATAATAGTGTCAAGAGATGCACTGCAAGACACACAACTCATGATCAAGTAAGTGTGAGAAATACCTTTGAATTGTGTAATGTACATTGACATCATGGAAGCTTTGTGAAATGTGGTTGTCATGACACTAATTTAATCTTGTTTAACTCAGTTTTGTAAACATTTAAAGAGAGTTGACTTTATTAATTTATCAACAATTAATATTTATTTATTGAACCAATATTTTTAACAATTACAGTGTGTCCGGCTATATTCTAAGGAGGAAAACATAGAAGTCTGTAAAAAAATATGATTCTGGTCCTCAGAAGTTTATACTCTAATAGTAATAACAAAAAAGGCTCTTCTTAACATAAGTAATGTCAATTATTCACTAAAGCTCATTTTTAAACATTTTGAGACATCATTTTTTATTTTTATTTTTTAATTAATTTTTTAATTTTCTTTTTCTTTCCTTTATTGTTTTAAAGTAATTTTATTGGGATTATAATGGTTTATAACATTGTGTAATTTGGGGTGTACATTATTATTTATCAATTCCTGAATACACTTCATTGTGCTCACCCCCAGTAGTCTAATTTTTATCCATCACCATACATATGTGCCCCTTTGTCCCTTTTGCCCACCCTCCTACCACCTTCCCCTCTGGTAACCACTAATCTGTTCTCTTTATGCACATATTTGTTATCTTCCACATATGAGTGAAATCATACACTATTTGTCTTTCTCTGTCTGGCTTATTTCACTTAACATCACACCCTCCAGATCAATCCATGAAAGACACCATTTTTTAGGTGAAAAAAAAACAAACCCTGAAGCAGAGAATGAAAGTATGTAAATTCTCTAGGAAAAAAATTTTATAATAGTGCTAAGGTTCAAAACCAGAGGGTCCATTGCAAACCCTGTGTTCCTAAGTGTTAGACTATAGCTACTTCAGAGCATGCCTTTGCAAATAGCACAATTGATTATAGATTACTTGAGATCAGAGGCCTGGTCTATCTTGCGGGAAGTTTATCCCTTTTTCCTAACATAGTTCCCAACATATTGCCATAGACACTGCCCAATAAGTGAACAAATAACTGAACAAACATATGTTCGCTACTGGTCTAAAAGACAAGTAACTGCTGCTCAGTTATGGCTTCCTACTGCATATAGATGATTAGGTCAAGATTAGCACCTGTCATATTCTTGTTTTCCTATTTTCCATCTCCAGGCCTAAAAATTTATCTAAAATCACATAGATCATCAACTATTTTGTTTTAAAATCAAAACCTGTTCAAGACTAATCGCTTCACCTATTCTCATAAACTGGCCATGACCATTCATTACTGTCTTACTCTTCTTACCATCGACTAGTTTCTCTCTATTGGCTCTACTCTCTTCTCGGTTCACTCTAAATCTAAAACCATACTTCATTCGCTGTAAACTCCTAACCTTCCTCATGCAAACTTCTTAAAGAGTAGTGCATACTCACCACCTCCACATTTCTTTCTTTCTATTTCCAATCTAAACTCAAGTTGTGATGACTTCACATTTTTAAATATTTTACAATTTAATCAGCATCTATTCATTCATTTGCCTAGTTTATCAAACAATATTCTTGAGAGTTTCAGTCCTTCCTCTATTTCACTCTTAGATGAAATAAATAACCATGCACTGTAGATTCTCTCTCTCTCTCCGTTTCTTACTGCATCCATCTACCTCTCTCTATTTTCAATATTTGAGTCTCTTTGAAGCCACCCTTGTTTCTCCCTTGGATTATTGCCATAGCCTCCCTACTGTTTTCATTGCTTTTTCTCTTTCCAGCTATAACTTCTCGCCCATTCTTCTCACTCTCACCAGAGGGATATGTGTGGGAATATGATTGAGACATCCCTGCTACTATTCCTGACAGAGGAACATGCAGAAGGTATAGCTACATTGTAAAAATAGTTCAAAATTGCAAAGAAAGACACCATGCTCCATATGGCCCTATATCTGGTGCCAGACCCATATAATCCACATCAACTTTCCTACTAAACCAAATTTGTATTGGCTTTTGCAGGAAGGAAGAGAAGGGAATTGTCACCATGAGAAGAATATTTCATGAAGCATTAATATTTTTCCTCCTCCTTTTCTAGAAAGGGAGGTTGGAATTAAATACTTCTACGACCTCTCTATTCTCTTTTACTCCAAAGTTGAGAAAATTCAATTGAATTTTGATGAGCCTTCACACTGCTGATGGGTCTGTTTAAATACGGGCATGTAAAAGGAGGAAGAGACACAGTGAAGCTGAGAGTACAGCACTGTGAGTGCCACTTCTTGGTGTGGCAAGGGTACATGTTTCTCTGAGGGGCAGACGGGGGGAACGAGCACAGAGTACCTGCAGCAAGTGGGTATGAGATAGAAAAAAGCTACAAGTCACAAGAAAAAGAGCTATAAATTACAAGAATGTGGTAATATTTAAAGTTCACTGAATATGTATCCAAAACGAGAGTGTTTTAAAGTGTGAAAAACTCCTGGATAGAACTATATTTTCGGTAAGCACTGAGATTACATTAGTTGGCACATTTAAATTCCCTTCTACCTACTACACAGTCAATGACATTTCAAATACTAAGGTTGATCTTAGTTACTAGTTTAAATACTATGGCACCACTGAATTGAGATTACTTAATTGATATCTGTTAGCTCTTCTTTAAAAAAGCAAATATGTATAATTCATTCCCTTGCTTAAACGCCTTCAATGGCTTTCTGTTGAAGTTATGAGAGAATCTAAGCACCTTTTGTCTTTAAGGCCCTGCACAATTTATCCCATGCCTTTTTCACAAGCTTGGTCTTCCTATATCTCCCATTTGCTCTGTGTGTTCTCTCTCTATTGATTTCTTAATGTGTCTTGAATAGGCCTTGTCCTCGTGCCTGAGGCTCTCACATATACTCTTTGTTTTGCTTAGAATACTACTTTTTATCCAGCCCACTCTTTTCCAATTTAAAGGTCTTTCCTTATTTTTACTTCCACAACAAGGACATTCTTGAAACTCCTGACTAGTTTAGTTCCTCCTTTTTAAGTTTTCCTACAGAAAGTACATTCTTATTTGCAACAGTTATCATATTTGAAATTACTATTGCGATATCTTTTTTCCCAACCAACCAGTAAAGCAAAGGAACAATGCCAGGCTTCTTTATTATTAAATTCCCACTGTCTCGCACAGTGTCTGATAGATAGTAAACATTTAATTAATCTTCTGTTTAACAAATTCATTAACTGTGGGTACTTGAACAGTTCTATTTAACGTGGCCTATCAAAGACCACGCACAATGCAAGTTGAAACAGAAAACAAAACAGCCAAACACAGTCAGCAGAGACCCACTAATCAGGAGCCACCCAGTGAACATATGTTAAAGCAAACTCATAGAAAGACGAATGTCCATATTTCTTAATACAAAATGTCATTAATCTTCTCAAAATGAAGGTCTACAAGGTCACTACCATTTTGTTGTTGTTGTTTGAAAGGATGTAAATAAGAAAACGCCCAAGTCACACTAACTGCTGGGTCAAAATCAGATCACGTTTAAAAGAAATAACTCAAGTTTTCCTGGATCTTTGTATAAACATACGTAACAGAGATTAGGACAATGTATAAGATTAGGTAGTTATGCGTCTATAAATATATGATTTCGGAAGCAACATCACAATGGCCCTCCAGTTCTCTGGATTTCCCTGTGTGCCAGAATATAAAATCCTCTAAAAGCCCACTTCTTCCCAAGCCCTAGATGTAAATAGATACCTAGAGCTACTTATTGTGATAACATCCCAAATAAACCAGGACATATCTAAATCTTAGTTTTACTCAGCTGTAATTACTTACCACATTGGAAGTGTTAAATTTATAAACTGCACACAATCATATAGACATGATTAAAAATAAATATCAAAAATCTGTTTAATGAGGGGCTGGCCCCGTGGCCGAGTGGTTAAGTCTGTGCGCTCTGCTGCAGGCGGTCCAGTGTTTCGTTGGTTCGAATCCTGGGCACAGACATGGCACTGCTCATCAAACCACCCTGAGGCAGCGTCCCACATGCTACAACTAGAAGGACCCACAACGAAGAATATACAACTATGTACTGGGGGGCTTTGGGGAGAAAAAGGAAAAAATAAAATCTTTAAAAAAAAAAATCTGTTTAATGAACCATGATTTAGTGCAAAAAAAGTCTTCACTGAAAATAAATATCAAAGGAAATATTAGTTAAACCCTATTTTTTCTATTGAATATTGGGTTTGATCAACGTATTTTTCTTTTCTGACATGTGGCATTCACGTAGCTTTTCTATCGCTAAGACGCTACATCAAAAGTTGACATCAAAAGCAAACATCCTCTACCACAGAGTGGAATTAACAATTACCAAGTTCCAGTCTGCATTAAGTATTCTGATGGGCACTTTTCACAACAATGCAATGAAATAAGTGTTATTCCATTTTACAAATGGAGAAACTGAAGCACACAGGGTTTAAATCCCAATATAGAGTGAGCCAATTCTTCAGAAAAATCTTTCCTACAGTTTATCTTCTCAAACTACAATTTTAGGACCAGCGTTTGATTAACATCCACTTTTCCCACTTAGAACCAACTGGGAGAGAGCTTACGTACGCTGAGGCTACATTACACTTCTTATGGGGCAGAGGTTGAAGGGCTTAAGCTTGATTGCTCTTAGGACATACTATTCAATGCCCTGACCAGGGAACACTTCCTACAATCAGAAATATGCCCCTCTTGAGGATTTGACTTTTTTCCCCTAGTGAGCACAGCTTTTGGGAAAATGGCAAGCCCCCAAACTACTTGCCCTTTAAAGGTGCAATAAAGTTACAGATTTTATGGCCTGTTATGTGAACTTCACATCTCAAGAGATTTTCATTGTTTTTTTGTTCTGCCTTATAACCCCCTCATATCACTTTTATAGAATTTTTAAGTATTAATGAAAATACTCAAGATTCAGTCTATTTCTTTGTAGCATGCATGCACTCACGTGCGTGTGCATGTATGCATGTACAGAAAGGACCTCTGTGTCTTTCATTGTTACGACTCTTCAAAGTTTATCGTATAAAGTTGTCCCTCTTTCTGGGTTTTGTAACTAAAGATTTTTTGGTAGTTTCTTTTATTTTGTTTTTCCCTTCATTTGTATGTGTGTGTGTATTTTATTAATTATGAAAAGATGATTCAATCTGGTATCTTCACACTTATTGAAATTACATAGAAGACAAAGAATAGAATGGAAAAAAAAGTCAGAAATAATCTTACAGGAGAAGAGAGTGGGGAGGAGAGGGCTGGGGAGACAGAAGCATCCCTTGTATAGCCAGTTTAAAACCTCTTCATGTTCCAGAAAAAAATCGTGAATAACGTCTTTAGAAAGTAACTTTATGTATTTGGCTAATAAAACAGAGGAAAGGAAAATGTTAAGAGCCTCGAAGCTGTTATTAAGTAACTGCCAGTTATGTTAACAAACTATCCAGCTATCCGAAGAGGGGTAAAAGGCAAAAGGCCCTTTATTTCGTATGTGAACAATTAGATTTATAAAGAAGCCTTTCCTTTTAAAAGGGGCATCAAAGCGGAGATTTACTGTTAGCATGCAAACATGTAAGGGAACAATCTCTATTCCAGCTTGTTTCTGAAAGTCAGCTTTTCCTTTCGGAAAAAAGAAAAATGGAACTGAGGAGTTAGTATTCTATTTTTAAATTAAGGATGGTCCAAATGCAGCTTAACACCTTCTCTCTGTAAATTGAATGCAGACTGCTTAAACGATTTTCTAAAAGTTTAAAAAAAAATTTAAATCATATTAAATAAGAAGTTTTCTTAGAACACCAACATTGTCTCTAGCCAGGACCCATGTAGGTACCTCCTATGTTTGTGAAACCAAAGAGACTTCTAAGAATATTGGAAATTTTTAATATAAGACTTGAACCTGCAAGAATACCAGAATAATCTAACTCAGTTCATCTAAACTAGTCAAGTGGTTTTGTTTTTGCCATCTGCATTTGTTCAGTTCTTCGATCATGAATTCCAATGTCATGAAATGCATTCCATTCTACCTTTTGGAGGAAAAGTAGACATGGTATTGGGTATTAAAAAAGGAATTATATAGTGCAGCTGGTCCCATGGCCAAGTGGTTAAGTTCACAAGCTCTGCTTCAGCGGCCCAGGGTTTTGCCAGTTCAGATACTGTGCGCTGACATGGCACTGCTCATCAAGCCATGCTGAGGCAGCATCCCACATGCCACAACTAGAAGGACCCACAACTAAAAATACACAACTATGTACCAGGGGCATTTGGAGAGAAAAAGGAAAAATAAAATATTTTTTTAAAAAAAGGAATTATATGAACCAAATGCCATTGTGTGTCATGTTCACAAACATCCTTTGTAATATCTTCACATTATCTTTTTTTCTCAACGTGTCTATGCACCTATAGCCAAATTCCTTCCCAGAAGTTTGTAGAGAAAGTTGCGTAGGATGTAGAAAACACGAATAGCTAGGTTGAACATGAAACTCTATGTCCTCTTTGCCTCTCTGTTACAGTAAATGCTGATATCATGGTGTGCGCCTACCTTGCAGCTTTCTGTTCCATTTGACATACCACCTTCATTCTGGAAAGAAATCTTGTCAAATTCAAATTTCTTTACAGATATTTTGATGACGATGATAATAATGGTGATAACAGTAATAACAAAGCCACCATTCATTGTGTGCTTATTACGCAACAGGACTTTACATCTATTATGTCATTGGATCTTCACAGAAGCCTCATGGAAGAGAGTTCTATTGTCATAATTTTAGTGATAAGGAAACTGAGACTCAGGGAAGTTGAGTGTTTTGCTCATAGTCACAGGGCTAGTAAGAGGTGAAGCTAGCATCTGAAGTCATGAAGTCTGATTCAAGAGCCTATGAGCCTAACCATTAGGCTCTCATGCCTCCCTATATCTGCCAGCCCTAATACACTTTTCTAATCGGTTTTGAACATTGCTAATCACAGAATTCTCAATCCAGAACTTTACCAAGATTGCTTTATACTGCCCTGCTGGAAACTTTTGACCATGTTACCCTTGCTTTCCTCTCTCATTATCAGTCATATGTAAACACCATATCCCGAAAGTCCCTTGTTCTACTAACGTGGATTAATATCCTAAGTTGCATAAAACCCTCCCTTTCTCCATCTCATCCTGTGGCTTCAATATTTCTATCTTTGATTATTTATTTGCAATGTAACACAGAGGTTACCTATCACTATAAATATTAAAGGTATTTTGATATTATATAGTTTTATTTTGTTTTTAGATGAAAACATGCAAATGATATTATTCATCCTTAATTTAAAGATGCAACTTCTAAATGCAACCATTGCAGTGTTTGCATTTGTATTTCAAATGAGTAGACCATATTATGATTACCTGATAAATCAGTAATATAAACTTCATGTTAAACTTTCTTTATTTAATACAGAGCTGAGAATTGGTAGCACTGAAGTGGCCCTCAACATATGGTTTTGAATAATAACTCTCTTCCTTTATTTATAGAAAATGTCCATTCAATTGCTATTGCATTAAAGTTCTAAAGCATAAACCCAATAAGGAGCATTATGGCTTATTAATTTTAATTCAATCCCTTTCACTTTTGATGAATAATACAACTTCTTGTCTACTCTAATACACATAAAACAGAATCTGAAAATATTACAACAGTGAAGTTTAATTCTTCTACTTTATCTGATTTTTTTCTTAATTTATATTTCCCCTTCATTTATTTTTCTTTGTTCATTTATCTTTCTAATACTGCTGAATGGAGTTTTAAAGTATTCCAAAATTGATGCTTCAGTCAAAATCTGCGCTTCTTTCAGCTAATGCTTCACACGTACAACTTTCTAAACCAGCATCCTTTCGCTTCAACTGTCACATTTTAAAATAAATTAGACTCACCATCCACTGGCTATTGAAGTTCATGAATTAATTGACTTGAATGTTTTGGCTTTCTTTGATCTAAGCTATTTTCTCAGTTATACTGTGATTTACCTGACATTAAAGGGCAAACTGAGCAATGAGTTTCTGGAACTACATTCATATAAAACGGCACCAGTATACCAATGAATGGCATTAATTGCACTTAGGATATTTACATGGAACGAGGATGCTAATATAACATTTCTACTATATATCAAATGTCAGATATTATTATAAGTGGTATTCCCATGCAAGATATAATCATTTGGTTCTCTTCAGTAGGTGCATTTAACACCTACCATTTGCAGGCATTTTGGAGGATATCGGAAAAAGTCTAGTAAATATACTTAAAGAAGATGGAAGTGGATATACTCTGACTTTAGAATATACCTCCTCCTACTCCCTTCATTATAGTTGGAAAAAGGTTTTGATATTCGTCTTTTCAATTTAAAATTAAAAGTCCGAAGAAAGCAAATGATTTAGAAAAAGAATTAATCCAGGTTTAAAATAACTGAGATTTTGCTATTATAATTCCAGCCTAAGTACACAGATTTGGTAAATATAATTTCAAATATCTGCCTGTATTATTAAGAAAATTTTGATGAAATATATGTTTGTAACTGAGGGAACTCACTATGCCCCATTCCAGATTTACATATCTTTCTTAGACATTCTCTTGCTCCTTGCACAATGTTTTTCTCCACCTAATGGAATACGGAAGTATTCACTGTCATTACTCTTGCACCAAGAACACAAAGAAAGCAGTTAAATCTATTTGTTAATTTCTTTTGTATCTTTCCTTGTAATAGTTTGGTATTTTATACTTTCTCTTTATTATTTCACACTCCAAACTGTGGCAATTACCTCCTAAATTGTATTGTACACATCTATCTCAACATCTGCCTTCTTAATATAAGGGCCCTATCTAGAGATCTATAATTGTGAGAATCATAAAATAATATTTAGATAGAGGATGAGAAGAAAATAATTCCAAAGATAATAAACCAAGCATGAGACACAATGGGGGGGGGGTGTACACAAACGAATGGAAACTAATGTCAGACGTGTGACCCTAAAAGAACCAATCAAAATATTTTTACATGGATTAACATGGATAGAATCAAGGGCTTCTCTTTTTCTGAGATCACGAGCTTGAACATTATGTAAATTTCTGATGCTAGAGGCTACATTTCTAACCTTAAAATGGAAGCCTGACAGAGGTTTTCTACTGCAGAGGAGAGCTGAACTGAGAAAAGAAACAAGAAAGACAGATCCCAAGTTCATTGCTTGAAAACCTGCACATAACTGTGCCTGAACCCCTGAACTTTTTTTTTTCCCTGAGGAAGATTAGCCCTGAGCTAACGTCTGTGCCAATCTTCCTCCACTTTATATGTGAGTTGAAGCCACAGCATGGCTGACAAGTAGTGTAGGTCTAAATCTGCGAACTCCGTCACTAAAGCAGAGCATGCTGAACTTAACCACAGGTCCAGCCCTAACGCCTGAACTTTTAAATTAAAATAAGCCAACAATTTTATTGTTGTTGTTGCTTTAGTTACTTTTACTTGGGTTTCTATCCTTTGCAAAGGGAAATATATTGACCAGGAATAGGGTAGGTGTAGGAAGTGAGGTAATTTGTCATTAATACCAATGGGACAAAGGCAACAAAGAAAGTCTGCAGCTTGTCTGGGCTACTACATCCTGGATCTGGAAGCAGCTGCATTTCAAACTTCAACAGACACGGGATAAGAAAGCATTATAGATATAACCCTTTCCTCTGTTGAGGTGTGCGCAGTAAGTGTACCATGACATGACCTAAAGTGAAAATCGTCATGGTTTCCACCATGTAAGAGATGCCAACTCCTACTCCGATAGGAGTCACCTTATTCAAATGGGCATGCAACATTCATTTCTCCACATTATCTCTTGCATTTTTAAATCCTAAAGCACTCTTTTTCCTCCTACTCACTTAGCAAAAATCTCATACTTCCAGTTTCAAGTCCAGTCCAGTTACACTTTATTCTAAACAATATAGTTTACAATGATCACTCTTGGATCAAATATTTTTCTCATAATCAAAAGTAATAACTGACACATAGTGCTCATCAAGGATCAGGTATTGGTGTTAAGCACTTTACATTTAACTTGTTTAAAATTCACAACTGCCCTATAAGGAAAAACTTTATAATCAATACCACAATGTTTAAAACTCAAGGAAAAAAACATTTAAAGCACAGTAGCTAGAGACAAGTAAGCTCTTTATGGAGGATTTATGTAAATTATAATCCTTTCTTTCAATTTCTAACTAACACAATATTGGGCACATAAAAGACATTAAAATCACATTTTCAGATTATACTTTGATCTAAGAAGAATAAAAAGTGAGTCTGGGGATATTGCTTCCCCAGGTGTATTAGTTTCCTATTGTCCCCATGACAAACTACTACAACTTTAGCAGCTTAAAACAACGTGAGTTTATTATCTTACAGTACCCAGACTTCTGGGTACAATGTGACTCACCTGAGTCCTATGCTTAAACTTTCAGAAGGCTGAGCTCAAGATGTCACAGACCTACGTTCCTTTCCGCTGGTGTGGGGATGAATTGCTTCTAAACTCATTCAGGTTCTCAGCCAAATCCAATTGCTTGTAGGAAGGTAGTCACGATTTTCTTGCCGCGCTGTCGACTGGGGGCCACACTTAATTCCTAAAGGCCTCTTCCCAGTCCTTTCACACAGAACTCCACATCTTAGGGCCAAGAAAGACAGGTCTTATCTTCCTCACGCTTAGAATCTCTCGAATTTCTTCTTCTCCATCTCTTCTGCCTACAGATGGAGAAAGTTCTCTGTTTTTAAAGGCTCACGTAGTTAGATTGGAGCTACCTGGATAATCTAGGCTAGTCTCCCTATTTTAAAGTCTATAACCTAAATTACATCTACAAAGTCCCTTTTGCCATGTAATGTAATGTAATCACAGGTTCCATGGATTAAGGCATGACCATTTTGGGGGAACTATTCTGTCGACTACACCAGTTAATCTATATTTGTTTCCTCTAACTCATATATTGCTAATTTTTTTTGAATAAGTGTTGGACCCTATGTCCGAAACAGCTATAATACTACAGAGTACATAGGAGTGAAAGTAGGTTTTGGTAAAGAATACACATAATATCTCTACTATGGGTTCAACTTTTTTAAAAGTATTTCTGAGAAAAAGAGAAGCCATTGTAATTAAAAAAAAAGTTTTAAAACACTAGGAAAATATTCTCTTTGTAAAGAAAGAACGCCAAGTTGTTAATGGTATTGCAAGAATTTTTTCTAAAGATCTTTCTCAAAGTAAAAACATTGAATTAACTTTTATAATTAGAATTCAGTTTATTTTGACAGAATTTAATAAAAACCCTAACTGCAGTGAAGAAGGGAAATATTAACATTTATAGACATTATTTTTAATAAACTTACAATCTCCTTACAATATAAATAGTTAAAAGGAAGTCAAACAAAAAGCCCTTAGGGCCTTAATACCAAACAAAGGATAAAATATTCACTTTAAGCCTTTTTTAATTTCCCTAAGCTTTCCTTTTTCTAAGTTAGAAGTGAATTTATCATCCTCCCCCGCTTTTTTTAATTGCACTACTGGCCACTGCTCTGTAAAGTTAACAGCACAGGATCTTTGAGTCAGTGAGACTTTAGATCTGGCAGGTCCAACCCCCTCAATTCACAGGGCACGACTGAACCCTCTTCCAGCTTTAAGGTTCTTTAAAGAAAAGGAACCTAAGAACAAAAGATTTCCCCAACCTAGTCAGATTCAACAGCTATGCAACACATTATTACAATTCTGAAAAAGCGGTTTTAAAAGAACATGATCACACTTCACAATTTCTATATCAAAATACATGAGTCATGCCTGTGTTCCATGCGCCCTTATTTATCCATGAAGTTTCTAAATTTCAAAACTTTGGGAAGATGTTATTGGAAGAAGGTATCATATTCTTTAATTTTCACTCAGTGTATAATGCAACATTTAATATACCTTAGGTTAATTTTACTCTGGTGGGGCTTCCATATAATTAAGGACATTAAGAGAAATTGGGAAATTGAGAAAGCAATTCTTCCTTATGTTTCTGTGCATTTTATAGACTATTTAGCTTCCCTAGATCCCACTCAGTAAACATCACTAAATGCAAAAAAAGAGAGAAACGAGGAAGAAATAGTGACCTATATAGTTTTTCAAGAGTTCACAGGTGGAAAGATGCTAATAATATTAATTGAGAATGACTGGAAAGGAGTCAGTCTGTGTTTTACTATTAATAATTTAGAATATTTTGTTTGAACAGAGAAAAATCTAGCTGAGTAATTCCAATATTTATTTAAATATGTCACTGAGGACAGAAACTAATAAATAAGCATTAAAGGGAGTGGATGTGACTATTATTGTGAATCCAGGTTTGAGCTGGGCAAAACACTTTGCTTAAAGCTGCAATGTGACTGTAAAACAGTAATTCCCCATTCCAGAAAGATATGTCAAGGATGCCAATTATGGCACCCCAGATATTATTTTGATATTCTTTTTTATCTACTTTCATATAAATTAACAGTGAGGAAAGAGCAGAAGTTTCTAGGAATGAGATAATTAGTTTAGTTTTTTTAAGCTGAGCATATACGATTTTTAGTTTCCTGGCTTTTATTCACATCACATAGGTGCTTGCTCAGTTGACAGATAGTTCCATCATAGCACCCTATGCACAACACATGATTTTAAGAATCAAGATTCAAGATCAGAGCGAAACCAAGCTCAAGGCTGTCTTTCTACTGAACCACCAGGCTGATAGCCCATGGCAAATAAAGTCCTCGTAAACACATTGATTTCAGAGCTTGGTCTAAAGGCCAAGTTAACAGGTGGTAGTTTTTGTTGTGTCTTGTTTTGCTTTGTTTTGATCTCAGCTGCAAGACTGAAATTTTATTGGGGCTGGTGGCAGCCAGGTTATTATAGTACCTGATTGTCCTTACGATCGTTTTAGCTTTGCGCGCATGTGTGTGGGCACACATGTGAGTGTGTAGCAGAATATTTTTAAGCTCAATTTTCTTGAAGACTTAAGTCTCCAGTTTCAACATCATTTTTCTTAGTGGACGTGAAAGATCCTGAAAGCTGCTTTGTCAGTCATCTCTTAACAAAACGGTAACTAGAAAGAGTTCCTTCTCCAATCACCAAATAAAAATAACCAAACACAACAACTATCACTTTTTGTTGGCATTTTTTTAAAATCCCAGTCTATTCTATGCCTCTTTCTTCTGACCATTATTCTTTGGAGTTCATATAAATCTTTTGATAAATCTATTTACTTCTCTACGAATCTTCCATTTTTAAGTCTCATTTAAAAAAAAAATCCAGACTCACCTAAAAATCCCTTTCTTTTCTTTCTCATTTGTATTAATGTTGCCAAGATTAATTTTAAAAACCTTACCTACTCCATGAGTCAGTGTAAAAGGACTTTTACTTTTAGCTTAATTCCATCCAATAAGAAAAGATTTGGTGGGTGACAAGGAAGTCATGAAAGAGTTTAGTGTTTGAATGAAGCTTTGACATTATGTAGTTGAAATCATACATTTTACACATAACAAAATGAGTTCAGAGATTAAGTAGCTTGTATAAAATTACGTAGATAGCATGTGGATTTATGCACAGCTATTTGATTCAACATTTAATGTTATTTCTGATGAAAAAAATGGTTAATTGAGTCTGTGATAGGGATGGAAGGAAATATTAGCCATATTCAGAATTGAGAAAGTCATATTTTACAAACTTGAGAAAACATATATAGATTGAAAGATCTTATGTCTGCAGATAAAAGTAAATGTACAAAATTAGGTTGTAATCCTCAAAACTTGGGGGAGAAAACTAAAATATTTTATAAAATGGGGAAAGAGGTTTATTTGGAAAATTCGGGGAAAAAAAGAGAGAGAGAGAGAAACCATATGGTTTGTAAAAACAAGTTTGCAGATCTGTAGATCCACTACAGAATTATTCCACAAAATCTGACTATTCTCAAGGTCATCCTACGTAGACATGGTTTGATATAATTTTCCAGGCTGGGATGACGTCTTTAAAGCACTTGAACTGAACTAGACAATTTCATACACTTGCTTACTTGATGAAATGAAATTCCCATTTGCTTCTCATTAACTCTGACAGGAGCACATGTAGCCACAGGATGTCCATTGTAATTATAACTAGGGTTTAAAAGACAACCAAGAAAAATTTCCATACTAACTAGGAAATGCTGAAAAACCACATGCCACAAAATTTGAGATACTTATCATTTTTTTAAAAGATTATGTTGAAAGCTCAATCCAAAAACCTGTATTTGAGACAAAAATTAGTCCAAAATTAAGAGCAAGAGCTCTCTTTAGAAACCAATTAAGCAGGTCATAAAGTAGTTTTAGATCATACACAGATTCCTGTATTATCTTTAAGAACCTCATCAGGGGCTGGCTCCACAGCAGACTGGTTAAGTCTGCGGGCTCCATTTCAGTGGCCTGGGGTTAGGATCCTGGGCACAGACCTACACACCATGCATCAAGTCATGCTGTGGTGGCATCCCCCATAGAAGAACCAGAATGACCTACAACTAGGATAGACAACTATGTACTGGGCCTTTGGGGAGAAAAAAAAAAAAAGAGGAAGATTGGCAAGAGATGTTAGCTCAGGGCCAATCTTCCTCACCAAAAGAAAAAAAAAAGGAAGAAGAAGAACAACCTCATCAGAACCCAAAAGCTCCATAGAGTGGGGAAGCCATAGGAAATTTACTCCAAGTTTATAGTTGACTTGGGCAGCTATGCAAGAATAGAACTGGAACACAGCTACAGCTCATTTTGAGCTAGGAAAACTGAGCCAGCAAATAATTGGATCATTGTTTCACCTAATTGGTAGACCCATGACAAATAACAAAGATGTTAAAAATCAGGCACTGACTGATTTCAGCTCTGACTCATTCTTTGATCATCTGCAGGTTAATGGATATCTGGATTAAAAAAGTATAACCCAGTAAATGTAAACATTATTATGGTCTCTGATTGAAATGAAGTACTGGAATATGGATCTGAAAATCTGAGCCTGTATTCCATATCCTCAAACTGAGCTATTTATACACAAACAGTGAAAATTTACCAACTCTATCAAAAAGAAAATTTCAGATGAATGGGTCACTCTGAAGTCTCTGAATGTATAAAAAACTAGTGTAATAATAGAAGAAAGATTCCATGACCTGAAGAAACTTTTAAGTCTTCAGATCAAGTGTTCAAACAATGCAAGAAAAATATAATAAGAAATAAACAAATCGTCCATTTATGTACTCATTCATTCAACAAATATCTTAGACGTTGAAAATACGGCGGTGAACAAAAGAGATCCAATTCTCTACTCCCGTGAAGCTTAAATCCTAGTAAAGGCAGACATAATATATCAGTAAATTACATGTTAGAAGACAAAAATGCTAAGGAGAAAAATAAACAAGTAAGGAAAAGTCTGTGAGGGAAAAGGTTGGTTTGCAATTTTAAAGAGTATTGTCAAGGAAGATCTTAAAAATGCCATTTTGGGGCTAAGGCTGAAAAATGTGATGGAGGGGCCCTATAATATCTAGGGGAAAGTATTCCATTATAAACATATAAACATAACCTGTGTTCCATTTCAAAATATGTAATCCTATCTTCAAGTTTTTAATGTCAATGAAAGATAAAAACAATTACAGACAAACCCAGGCAGCAAAGCAGAATTCCTAACAAAGGGTAATGCAAAAAAATCAAACTTTCTCTTCTCAAGCACAAAGAACAGATTACTACAGAACAATGTTTACCAAGTCTAGAGGAGAAAAAGTTTGTGTGCACAATTCTGAGTCAAGAGGGTTATTTATGTTTGACAATACCCAGAAGTCATTTTTGCTCATTCTTGAGTTCAGAAACTATTTTATTTAAATGTCTTACTTAAAACATACCAAATATATATTAAAGAAAATAGATTGAAAGTTGAATCTAACGAGAAAGCCAAAGAATGGAAAACTTATGGTTTGGAGAAAAAACGAAAAACGTCTGCAAAAGATTGAAAGAATGTTTTATTTTTCCACTAAATGATCATTGTGAATACAGTTATATAACAATGTCAATGTCAAATGGTTTTTAAAAGTACAAAAGGTTTATTTCTGTTGTCACTTGGTTCTCTGGTGGAACTTACTGATGGGTAATATTTCCTTATGTTTCTGATTATCACTGTCTTTTTTAGACTTTGTATTTGAGTAAAAACATATTTTCTGAAAAATTAAATGCTTGCTTTAGTAATGTCTTGCTTCAGATAGTGATTTCATTGAATTCTATTTGGTGAAATATGTTGCTACCAGCCTTTTCCCCCATAAATGGAATTTAATGCTTGAGATTGCTCGGGCCACTCAGATAATTTACAGTCCAATGACAGAGCGCCAGGATGCTAATCCTTGCAAGGACTACCTTATCTTCTTTGTCTTACTCTTACTCTGTGGATAAACACACAAATACAACTGTATACACATATATACATACATATGTATATATATCTATTGTCTCTGTAACAAATTACTATAAATATAATGTCTTAAAACATGCAAATTAATTATCCGACAATTCTTGAGAGAAGAAATCTAAAATGCATCTGCAGAAATGCATTCCCCCTCAAGGCTTTAGGGGAGAATCCCGTTCCTTGTATTTTTCTAGTTTCTAGAGGTTGCCTGTATGCCTTGGCTTCTGCCTCCCTCTTCCATATTCAAAGCCAGCAGCACAGCATCTTCAAACTCTCCCTGACTCTGCTTCCATTATCATAACTTCTCTGATTGACACTCATGCCTCCCTTTATAAGGACCCTTCTGATTACAAGGGGCCCATCCTGATAATCCACATAATCCAAGAAAATCAAGAGCCTTAATTTAGTTGTATCCACAAAGCCCTTTTGCCTGGTAAAATAATATATATTCACAGGTTATGGGGTAGGGCAGAACATTTTGGGGCCATTATTCAGCCTTTGTGTGTGTGTTTGTGTGTACGTGTGTATGTATCAAGGCATCCTGGTTGCAGTACAAAAATACATCATTTAAGTTCCTTTTCTTTTTGCTATTGGGCTATAGCCTATCATACAGATTAAAAATCAAATGAACATTAATTTCCTGTTATCTTGGGCAGAACTGCCACTAGAAAATGCATATGGACAATCACTCGATGCATATGGACAATTAGCTTTTCTATATAGAATGCAACAGTTTTACAAATGTCTGTTTTGGGGTTAATTAAGATAGATGTATACAATACCCTAACTTTTACCTTTAAAAGAAGTAAAAACAGATCTATGCAATAAAAAGCGCTGGGACCTTAGAGAAGAATTTATCTGAGAAAGAAGATACAAAAATTTCAGACTGGATTTTAGGCTTTTCTTAGCTTTTAGAAATCTCCAAATCCCCTCCTGGCACGCAGAAAGTGCTCCTTGAGCAATTTCAACTTCTCAGGTGCTTGCATCCAAGAGAAGTTTGGCAGATTTTTGCCTGCAGGCGTTAAAAGCACTAAATCCTGTAATACAAAACACCACTTATGCTCCCGAGCTTTTCACCACTGTATTCAGGAAGCTCTCTCATTGAGTAGCATTCTAAAATAACTTCAGGCAGGAGGAGATATTATTTAAACACATATAGAAATTGCTGTTTTGAAAAGCTTTCAAAAGCAACTAACTCTAATTACCATCACCAGCAAAGTAAATACTACGTAGAATCATGGAGATGATCTGTGAAAGGAAACAGTCCTAAGACAAATACTGCTGTAACACAAAGGAGATGAGAGGAGAGGGCAAGGGCAGATATGGTTTAGTTGAATATCCTCCAACACATGTAGGGAACTATTGGCCTCATGAAGACTGGTGGCGATGTTACAGACCACTTTCCTGAATGACAATGGCAGACAACCCTGAGCTAGAACCTGAGAGCTTGCAGGCTCTCTGTAGGCACGTGTAGTGCATCATGGAGAGGGGATGCAGCAATAGTCTGGATTGTGAGGGCAACACTGCAGTATTTTGTACATCGCAATGAGCTGATGGTGATTATCAATAGAGATTGGGGTGCAGGTGCTGGAGGAAAAATAAAAATTTTAAAATGTATACTGATCGAACAGCTACGTCTGCATTATGGGCATCACTGAGGGGAAGGCAGAAGATTAGAAAATAGCAGTTAGAAATAAATGTGTACATGTAGATTTTTCTTTATATATGGCAAAAGGAATCTTACATTACTTTTTGTAGAACACACGAGGGAAAAAAGCCCAAGGGCAGGCAGAATAAACGAGAAAAATGAAATGACAGAAAGAATTAAGTCTCAAGTGGCTTGGCTAAGCAAATTTCAATGCCTGGCTCTGTTCTTAAAGAAAAAAAAAAAAGATTTAGGTTTGTTCTGTTTGTTTGTTTCTTTTCCTTGGGATTTTGGTCAGTACTTGTTATTTATTTTCCACTGTAAGCACAGTTTTTGTTTGTTTATTTTTGCTTTCATTTAAACCAGTGAATCCTTTTAGGGGCACTCTACAGAGATTGACATTCATATGTCCAGTGGGGCACAGATGACTTTTTCCCTAGAGCATATTGGCAGAGATGATGAGCATTTTCTTTTTCTTTAGGTCATTTAATAGCTCCCTTGTAGAATTAGATAGTTCCTCACAAATTGTTTGGCTCTCACAATGTAATATAGTTACACATGAAATGACTTTTGATCACTCTCTAAGAAAAGTGGCTGTCAAATTACATTCTCCTAAGATGTCTCTTGTTCATTTTACAGTTTTTGCCCTGAATTTTTAGCACAACCTTTTCTAGTACTCATAAGCATGGACATGAGAATAATCTGACTTTCTACTTGTATGCATATCATCCTGACACCTGATTTTCCTAAGGGGATTCCAGACTGCATAAAGCTGCCATGTTATTACAGTCCTTCATGAAAGATTGCCCGAAGTGATGTCACAACATCAGACAGTCAGCTCTAGTTGACACTGAAACATCACTTACAGAAAATGGTTGCTTTGGGCATATTTTTATTTGAGCTGTGACAACTCCATCTAATCATCTAAATGACATACCTGTGGAAGTAACATTAATCAATATCTTATTCTATTACTCTATTTATTTAATTATTCATTACCTATCCAGTTTTTTACTTCATTTTTCAGATTTCCACTTTCGGTATTTATACTGAAAATTGATTCAGAATTATTTCATTCTTTATCTTTAATAACACAGTAATAAGGAATCTTCATTTTCAAGATCAAACAACTACCATACGAGAGAATTTTGAAAGCTTCCTATACTACTATAATTTAAGTAAACAAACTAGCACACATTTCAATGATCAAAAATAAATGTTTGCAAGAGCAATGTAGAGGATTAAAAAGGAAATTTTAGAGGAGCCAAATCAAAATATAGATGAAGTGGAATAAAATTTTTAAAGTAGCACATTTATTTATATACTGAGGTCACTGCATTTACATTTCCCATCATTACTATAAAATACAAGAAAAGTCAAGGCAATACTCAGGAATTATTGGTTTCCCAAATCATTTCTTACTAACTTTGTTTCTTCAAAAGGTATTTTTCAACAATTCTGAAGTGTACTGCTGTACCAGTTCTTACTACACAAATTTTGAGCAAATTCCACCCAATGTTGTTTCTTATGATTGTATAACACATCTTCTAGGTGAAAAGTCCTTGAGCACATTATTCTAAGAAAGAGAAAGAAAGTTTCTGACATCCTCATCACTATCTCTCTTTCTGACAGTCCCAACAGAGCCTCACACTGCTGCATGATTTTCTCTCTTGACAGCGAGCCAAGCCAGCCACCAATTCAAATGACAGATAGGGAGGTTGGAGCTGGGGAAAGAGGAGTGAAAGACCAGGCTTAACTAAGAGCTGGAAAATATTTTTCATGGCATAAAATATAATATGTCATAGAGCAAAACAATGCATTCTAAATGTTTTGGCTAAAATATCTAATTCTAGTCAACTTTAGACTAATTCTAATGATTATTCCTCCTTCTTCCCTCAGATTATCTCTTCTTCCATAATCCTATAGAATTCTATGTATTATCATTTCACATTACAGGTATCATTAGTTCATTTCAGGAAAAAAGTGAATTACAGGATGTCCTAAAATTTGTACTCACGGGATTTGAATTTATGGAGGTGACTGAGTGATGACATGGAGAGGCCAATGCCGTTGCAAGAAGATTTTTTATTTATTACTTACCTTTCCTGAGAAAAGGGGGCATGTTGCACCAGGCAGGGCCACATAAGGATGCACTGGGTTTGGTCAGGAGGCAGAAGTAGGAAAGAGGGGAAACCCAGGACTAAGGTTTTATGGGAGTTTCCATGGAAATGCAAGGCAGGGTACAGGATACAGCTTGGGTCTTGCTAGTTTGAATAATTCCACCAACTTTGGGCTATAACAGTGGTCTCTAGTTAGCTGGTACCTAGCCCTGGGATGATTTAGGGTAGGGGATATATAGGCTTGGTGTGCAAGAGTTAGATAAGATGATGAATGGGGTTATAGGCTCAGGATTATTGGTTTGCATAGAAAAGGCTTGCTCGTAGGCAAGTTGTTATCATCTTTAGGAAATAGCTAGCCCTGCGAGGGGCAGCATCTCCCCTGATTTGTAAGGCCTCCAAATGCCAGAGCATCAAGAATACAGGAAACATAGTTAATAATTTGTCCTGTGATGAGTGGATGCCAAATAGACAAATATTGAATCTAAGGAATTACAGAACACTGGATTATAACAAATCAGATATTGAAAAGATCACTATGAAAGGCAGGTTTTTGATTGGTTAAGACAGCCAGATTTGCTGGTTCCTACACTGATAAAATATCAGTGCAATATCATGTAAAATAAGGAGGGTTTCTTAGGTTTTTTTGATGAGGAAGATTGGTCGTAAGCTAACTCCTGTTGCAAATCCTCCTCTTTTTGCTCAAGGAAAATTGTTGCTGAGCTAACATCTATGCCAATTTTCTATTTTGTATGTGGGATGCTGCCACAGTACGGCTTGATGAGCAGCATGTAGGTCTGTGCCCAGGATTCAAACCCATGAACCCTGGGCTGCTAAAGTGGAGCATGTGAACTTAACCACTACTCGACTGGGCCAGCCCAAGGAATTTTTTCTTTTTCATACTTAAAGAGGCACAGTAAAAGAAGAAAATACGTGACCTAAAAATATTTGCCTATATTGAATGATTACAACTGGAAAGCACATGTATTTCACTTCCTAAGTATAGTGAATAAAGCCATGGATGCAATCACACCCATTTCCAGGTCTTAAAAGAATACTACCATACAGACAAAAACCTTTACACTAATCTCTGTTAATTAGATTAGAACTGCTAATACACATTAAGGAAAATTGTTTTGTTTGCTAATAATGTTCTAATGATTTGTAAGGTACTAATCCCCTCAGCTTTCTGTTTTTCCCATGTCAGACCTGCAGACATCTGCACATACGTATTGGTT
Source organism: Equus caballus (assembly GCF_041296265.1). NCBI lineage: Eukaryota > Metazoa > Chordata > Mammalia > Perissodactyla > Equidae > Equus > Equus caballus. The sequence goes on along the minus strand of NC_091685.1, from coordinate 101,973,984 downwards.
CTTCCTCTCTCGCATTTTAGAAAAATAGGTAGCCCTTCATTCCAAAGCAACCTCCACTATCTATGCTCTGGATCTTATCAGGATTTTTCTCTGGTGATAATTCCCCTCTATTCTGAGTCTCATCTATTATTCATATACTCTACAAATATTCATTCAGTGCCTATTCTGTTATTGGCTCCATCCAGGCTTTGGGAACATGGCATGTGTATTCATTTGAATGGTGGCCTCCCAACAGGTATGTCTCAGGAACCTGTAAATGTGACCTTATTTGGAAAAAGTGTCTTTACAGATATAATTAAATTAAGGATCTCAAAATGAAATTATCTTAGATTACCAGGATGGGCCCTAAATCCAATTACAATTCTCTTTATGAAAGGAGAAGGCACAAACAGAGGAGAAAATGACCCAGAAGGGAAGATGAAATGAAGAAGGAGGCAGAGATTAGAGTTATGGTGCTATAACCCAAGGAACACTGGAGCCACCAGAAGCCAAAAGAGGCAAAGAAAGATTTTCTTCAAGAGCCTTTGGAAGGAGTATGGTGCTGCCAACACCTTGATTTCAGACTTTCTGGCTTCCAAAACTCTGAGGGAATAACTTTCTGGTTTTTAAGCCACCAAGGTTGTGATATCTTGTTTTAGCAGCCACAGGAAACTAAAACAGCATTGAACAACTGTAGTAGAGACTGCGTGTAACAGTGATGCTATTACAAGAGAAGAGAAGAATTTGGTGTGTTAAGGGATGTGCAAGATATCTTTAATATTCATCTCTACATTGGTTGCTTTAATTCCATGTCCATATATATACTATCAACTATTTTTATAATAATGTAAACATAATGATTATTATAAGCAAATAATGTCAATAATAAATAGTACAAAATTATCAACATTCTGGGAGAGAAATAAAGGCAAAGAGTTCCTCATGTATCTATTTTATATCCCCAGTTTTTCTGCATAGGCTGATACTGCTTAGCACAGCTCCTGTATTGGTTTCTGGGGCTGCTGTAACAATGTACAACAAATTGAGTGGCTTAGAAAAAGAAATGTACTTTATGGAGGCTAGAGGTCTAGGATGAAGGCGTTTGTCAGGGCTGTGCTCTCTCTGAAGGCACTAGGGAAAGATCTAGTCCAAGCCTCTTACCTGGTTTCAGGTAGTTCCTTGGCTTGTGCCCCATAATTCCAGTCTCCACATAGCATTCTTCCTGTGTCTGCCCCTGTGTCCAAATACGACCTTTATATAAGAACACTGTCATCTTGAATTAGGCCTCACTCTAATGACCTCACTGTAATTTGATCCGAGACCCTATTTCCAAATAAAGTGACATTCACAGGTGCTAGGGGTGTTAGGACTTCAAGGTCTTTTTGAGGAACATAATTCCTCCTATACCAGTGCCCAAATCAATAATTGTAATTGAGTATTAAATAGTATGTGACAAGGAAAGAAGATAATAAAGACATTTTGTAGAACTGAAAAGACATTAATGAGTAAGAAGGTAATTTTGGTTTAGGCAGAGTTTTCAAAGTACAAAAATATTGTCAATATCTAGCATACACAGCAGAATAACACACTTACACAAAGAAGCTCCTCTATTTTATATGACTGAGCTATTTTTGCCTCTAGTACTTCTGATCCAAGAGTGTAGCTGAGTGGTAGGGAAGAGGGAAACTGGATTTATAAAGTTGTGAATTAGTGGAATCTTTGATTTAAGGCAGGCTCATTTGGGTAATTCTGTTTTTGAGAAGCATTCACTCTGTCTTGCATTTCCTTCCCTTTCTCTATGATCCTCCCAAGATCTGAGAGATGTGGGACAGGGTTCCAACACCTGGGGCACAGGGTGGGGAAGAGAAGGGCCTGAAATCAGTGTGTTGAGTAATTTCTGGTACCTGCTGCAGTTAGGCTGGTCTGGCCTGCAAGTGTGTCTACTGATGAAGATCACAACTAGTGAAACCAGGGTCTATTCTTTTCGCTGAATACAGGAAAGTGGTCTTCCCTCTGACTTGTCTCCTTCTTTGCTCTGAGTGGTGCTACAGACCTCTCTGAAGCTAGCCACATTCTCCATCCAGCCTCTAGCTAGTCTATCTCATCAGGGCATCTGTTACTATGGCAAACTTTGGTAGATCTTCAGGCTCTCAACTCAGCTAAATTTTGCCTCTACTGTGGGGCATGTAAAAGAAATTTCTCACTATTTTTCTGCCAAATGAGGGTTAAAGGGTCCCAAGAGAGCAAATTCAGGCCCTTTGTGGCCCACCCATAGTTCAGTGCCATTATTTCATATGCCACAGGTTTCCTATGCTTTCATGAAACCAGACTGCACTAGGTTATTCACCTAGAGTTCTAAGCAGGGAGCGGGGCACAAACCCTTTTTGGCTTTTGCTTAATATATTCAGTTCTGCCCCATCCCCTGAGGATTCAGCTAATAGAGGCTTCATGACATTGGCATTCCACTGCCCCTCCTTATCTATCTTCTTCTCAAACCTACGAGTAAAGAAGTGGTGATACTTCTTTTTGCTCTACTTGTCTGGCTAAAATTCCTCTTAGATTATATCTTCTTTCTCTGAATGTGAATTAGCACCACGGCCTAGTCATAACTGGTAGGAGTATTGTTTACACACAAAGGAATTAATTCTACATCTGTTTTCGAGAAAGTTGACTAGATGTGGAAAAATCTGGAAACTTCAAACTAAGGATCATCAAAGATAAAAGTACATTGGTTTGATCCTCTAAAATGTATTATTCCCATTACTTCCAAATAATGCCAAAATTAGTGGCATAGATAAAAGTATATTTATTTTCATTAAAAAAATCTCACTTTTATAATATTCATCCCTACATTTTTTGCACCTTCCTTCTACTCTTACTCCTTTCCCTCTTACATGTTTTCATTAAACACATATAAAGAGATTATTATGAGCCAGGTACCGAACTAGATACTGAGGATACAAAATAAATAAAGCATACCATGCGCCCTCAGATATTTCACAGGCTAGTGTGAAAGTTAGACATGTGATATTTTGATTAAATTTTATTTCAGTTTGGTTGAGTAACTATATCAATTTACCTAATATGCATATAAATTCACATAACCTGTTCACCTTGGATATTGGTTGATTTAATCTGTTTGTTTTTCAGGTTTGGAAAAACGTGTTTGAATCAGGAAAATAAGCTATATAAATAACTGAGAAAAGATAATTAGTGGCACACAAAACTTAGCACTTGTTTCTCTTGAAAGATAACATAATTTTTTCCATAATATTGCACTTATTCTAACAAAATGTCAGGTATCTGTGTGTCATACACACACACATATATATATGATATATGCACTGTTTTAATTAAATCATTGTTTTGCCTAGAATACCTGGGACAATTCTGGTTAAGGTAGTTTGAAATATTTCAATACAAAATCAACTAAAGTAAAAGTGTGACGTGATGAATAATGAACAAAACAACTCATTACCATTTGGTAAATGCCATTGGAAAGCAGCTACTGATACATACATGTTATTGTCTATCTTATTGATATAACACCATAGAATTAAGATAATAGAAATAACTGAATAGGAGAAACACAACAACCCGAATGAACAACAGGAATGATTACTGCTCCCCATTTTGCTGGAAATATTTTAGGTCCTTTTGTAATGAGTTCAGGATTCAGAGACTTAATGATTGAGATAGAAATAGTACTCAGAGGAATTTAGCTTGTAGATTAAAATCTTAGGTTATATTTTCTAAAATGTTTATTGCCAGTATTTTTATTTTTATCTTTAAATTTGTAACATAGATGAAGTACTGGCTCTGCATTTGTCATCTTAGAGTTTATATAACCCTTGTCAATTTTACATTAAAAAAATGAATTCAAAGTCCTCTCCTCTGGTTAAAATATGAAATAAACAAAATGAACACAAACATAGATTTCTTTTGGAAATTTCCTTGAATGTGAATTTCTTTAACTCCACTATAATTTATGAAATTCATCATCTCAATAAAGTTCCTAATTTTTTGCAGGAAGAGAAAAAAACATTGGCACAAATAATTAAGAATAACACATTTTAGGTATTAGAACTCGTAAGATATTGTTTAACATGTTCTGCGGGGATCAGGAGAGCCAATTTTAATAAACTTGATGCATTTCTTTAGGTTGAACTGTATAAAATTACTGATTTTACCACTTTTTTTAACTACAGAAATGTCCATTTGTCATTACTTGAACCCAATACAGGCTCACAGAACTCTAATTTTATTATTCTTAGCTAGAGATATAAATTTTGGACTAATCAGGCCATATAAATGCTATAAATACAAACAGAAAAAGGCATAAAGTGAGAAGAGAGTTGGCAAACACAGATTTAAGGTGCAAGTAGAGGAAGAGAGAAAGCTGTATGCTAGACTGAGAAGAAGCTGTCAACAGTGTGAGCCAAGACAATAATAATATAAGTGACCTAACCAGTCCCAAAAATAGGTTGAAATAACATGGGTTTCCAGGGTATTCTAGCTGTCAACAATATATCTGTATTATACAAAGAGGAAAATTCAATTAACATATCTTACTATGAACCAAGGACAAATTATGATAATACAGATTAGCCCATTTTACCAACTTACAAAGGGAAAAAAAAAAAATCTATGCATAAAATATTTACCTTTTACAAAATTAAAGGTTTACTTTTGGAGGATATTAGTTATTTTAAGCAAGACATACATTCTTTTAAGATATAGACCATTACACATCAAGTAGTGTGCAATCTCAGAAGTGATTATGCTGTTGATACATCAGTAAAGATTGTGGCTGGAAGCTACTCTTTCAGCAACTCTCTCACCTTTCCTCTTATTCCTTCTCACCTCCTTTCTAATAATCACCCACCATCTCCACCAAATTTGATGATAAACTCACCTACTGAGGATTACAATTCATTCAGCCAAGAAATAGAATAAAACTATAATATCATGAAGGGAGATTTTAAAATATATAAAGGTAAAAGTGATTAAGTAGTTTTCACATTTTATTTAAAATATATTTGCATTAGTTATTTTTATAGTATAATATCTACATTTTAAAGATGTTATACTTTTTAAATAAGGAAAAAATTTTGAATTATGTATTGCTATAAAAGCAGCAGTTAACATGATTCCAGCAAGGTTACTGGTTTTCCGCTTTTGAAATGGGAGTCTGAAAGGTTGAAGGGTTAATTAAGAATGTTCAGGGCCAGCGCCACTGGCCTAGTGGTTAAGTTCAGCACGCTCTGCTTCGGTGGCCTAGGTTCAGTTCCGCAGATGTGGACTTAACACTGCTCGGTTAGCAGCCGTGCTGTGCTGGCAGCCCACATTCTAAAAGATAGAGTAAGGTTGGCATGGATGTTAGCTCAGGATGAACCTTCCTCAGCAAAAAAAGCAAAAGAATGCTCAAGGAAAAGTTGTCAGAAACCATTAGGAAGCAGGTGGAGAAAAATCTCAGAGATAGTCACAGCTTTATAGGAAGGGTTAATAAAACAAACAAACAAATAATAAAGACTGTCCCTTACAAGCTCAGAAATCTACAGAAGGAACTAAGGTGAGAGGAATCCCCCATCACCACCAAATGGGAGCTATAAAATTACAGAATTGATTAAAGTTTCAAGTTTTATGTCACATTTTTTCTCTATTTTTCTGGATTTTTCTGTTGTGGAATTTCATATGGATTGAACCATATAATACATGGTCTTTTGTGACTGGCCTCTGTCACTAAACATGTTTTCAAGGTTCATCTGTGCTGTGGCATGTACCAGTATTTAATTCCATTTTATGGCCAAATAATACTCCACCATATGGACATAGCGCATTTGTCTATCCATTCTTCTGTCAATGGACACTTTCACTGTCTCCATCCCTTGCCTATCACAAATGCTGCGACCAAAAACATTCACACACAAGTTTCTGTTCAGAAATATGCTTCCATTTCTCCTGGGTACATACCTAAGAGAGGTATTTTTGAGTCATATAGTTATATCTTTGTTTAATCATTTGAGGAAATGCCAGACTGTTTTCCAAAGCAATTACACCATCTCTTACATTCCCACCTGCAGTGCACAAGGGTTCTGATTTCTCCATATCCTTATCAACAATTTTGTTATGTGACTTTGATTCTAGCCATCCTAGTGGGTGTGAAGTGGCATCTCACTGTCATTTTTATTTGTATTTTCCTGATGACCAATGAAAATGAGTATCCTTTCTTGTGCCCATTGACCATTTGCATATTTTCCACAGAAAGATGTCTACTCAGATCTCCTGTCTATTGTTTAATTTGGTTATTTATCTTTTTACAATTGAGTGGTGAGAGTTCTTTATATATTCTAGATACAAGCCCTGTATTAGATATATGATTTGCAAATATTTTCTCCCATTCTGTGGGTTGTCTTTTTACTTTCTTCATGTTCGTGGAAGCACAAAACTTTTAAGTTTTGGTGAAGTTCATCGATTTTTTTTGTTGCTTATGCTTTTGTTGTTTTATCTAAGAATCTTTTGCCAAATTCAAGGTCATGAAGCTTTAACCTTATGTTTCTTTCTAAAAGTCTTACAGCTTTTATCTTCTATTTAGGTCTTTTATTCCTGTTCAGTTAATTTTTACATGTGATGTGAGGTAAGTGTGCAACTTCATTCTTTCACATATGGCTATCCAGTGTCCCAGGACCATTTGTTAAAAAGAATACCTTTTCCCCATTGGATAGTCATAGTGCCCTTGTTAGAAAATCAGTTGATCATAGATGTATGAGTTTATTTTTGGATTCTTAATTCTAATCCATTGATCTTTTTCCCTATCCTTGTGCCAATACTGCCTTGTCTTGATTACCATTTCCTTGTAGTAAGTTTTGAAACTGGGAAGTACTAATTTTCCTATTTTATTCTCCTTTTTCAGGATTTTTTTGCTATCCTGGGTCCTTTGTAATTCCATATGAATTTTAGAATCACTGTGTTAATTTCTACAAAAAAGTCACCTAGGGTTCTGACAGGGATTGCATTGGACGCGTAGATCCATTTGGGGCATATTGTCATTTTAACAACGTTAAGTCTTCCAATCCATGAACACAGGATGTCTTTCCATTTATTTATGTCTTTAATTTATTTTAACAATGTTTTGTAATTTTCAGAGTATAAATTTTGCACCGCTTTTGTTAGATTTATGCCTATTTTACCCTTTTTGATGTGATTGTGAATGAATTTTTTTCTCAATGTTATTTGCAGATTGACCATTCCAAGCTATATTTTTATACAAATCCTTAAATCATAATTATGAAATCAATTATTTCTGTTATTTCTAAATAAAACCTTACATTTAAAAATAGTGATTGTTAGGAAAATGTTGAATTAAAAAAATAACCAATATCTTTTTGTCTTTTGATTTCAAAAGTAATATATACTAATTGAAGCATTGTATAAAATGTTATAAAATAACTAAATTATTTTCTAAAGATAACTAAAAACATTTTGGTGTAATGTCACTGAGTTTCTTGATATAGAGATAAAATATAAAAGAAACATATGGATGTAACATATAGAAAAATACATGGATATAAATATTAATGCACCTACATAAAATTTTATATCTACATTTTGACATTTTTCCAAAGCATCTTTCCATATTAAGTAATATTCTCAAAAAGTGTCTTTTTGAAGAGAACATACTACTCCATGTGGATAGGTATCATTTAGTCATTCACATACAGGAAAGAGTTAAGGTGCTTTCAAATTTTACTATCAGAAATAATATTTGGATGAAAATCCTTTTGTTTTTTACAGCTTTATGGAAATCTTTCTTTATTTTTAGCATTACATAGTAGAAGTAAAATTATTGGGCCTAACGCAAAAGATATTTTCTCCTAAAATATATAATTTTCTCTATATTTAATTGAAACATATACTCCTCCAACTTTAGCTTAGTTTTAAACACTCCTGAAAACCTAGTTCCCAGATGGTTTTTTACAGAATTTTCTCCTTCATATGCCCAACAAAAGTAACATATTTACCATTTTCTATAAATTTATAACACTTTCTTGTATCTTTGCTGATTATTTCCTCTTGCTATATTGTCTTTGTCTCATATCATACCTTATTTCTTCAAAGCTTATTTCCAAAAGACACTTCCTCTACAAAATTTTCCATGATTGTCTTTGCTCTGAATAACCTATGTAACACTTCTCTCTCTCTCTCCTCTGGCCTTGAGTTACGGGGGTCTATTTCTTTCATCCCCTACTAAACCATGCTTTCCACTATATTAATGTCATTATCAATGCATATTTTCTTTATGCATAAAAGGATCTCAAGAACTTGTTGCACAAATAAATTAATTACATCCGTATGTTACACAAAATTGCAAGGGGGCTTTGATCTCACACCACTTCCTACTTGTGATAATTCATTCTGCAGCAGCGAAACTTGCAAAAAAGATAAAGCTGTGAATTGATTTTGTTAATTTGAACCTCGTGAATCTTAGTACATGTTCACTGAATTGTGTGTTACGATGTTCTCAAATATCAAGACACTGTGAAATCAAATGCAGCAAGATGCTCGGTATTTAAATCTAATGATAGAACTTAGTTCTGCAATTATGATTTACTCATCTTTGAATATTAATCACCTTTGATAACAATATCTGAATATCCATATTGAAAGTAAGTTAGCATATGCATAATTATTTGGGGAGGAGATTACAAATCAATATTTATAAACTATGATGTTCACTGTTTCTCACTGCAAATATCATTAATAAGTTTGTTATAGGAAATCCATTTTGGGCTAATGTTTTGAAGCAGAAAAAAAATCCCACCGTATTATTTCACTCCCAAAAGCAGGAAATTGTTTTGTTTTCAAGAAAATAATGGATTTTTTAAATAAAGCTTTCATTTATATACACATTTGTTTTGAGTTTTGCTACATCGGTTATTCCTCCCTAACCTCTATTTATGGAGTTTACCCTCTGGTGCAATGAAGTAATTAATTTGAAGAGGAAATACATTCCAAATCAGAATTTCATAAGATGAAAAGTTTCTTTACTCATCTGTAAAATTGCTCCCTTTATCAAAAAAAGAGAAGGGGCGCAAACAATGCAGGAGACAGTTCTTCTGGGGGATGAAGATAGTGTACAGAATACATATTTAAAAATAACCAAGGAAGAAAAAGGTTTTTCTACCTGTAATATTAACAAGCCATACAGAAATATATTTAAGGACACCAGGTGACACAAAACAACATAACTTTTCTGATTCCAGTTTTGTTTTTGATTTTTACTTCCTAACTCCTGATTCTCATTTATTAGACGCTTCCTTTTACCCTATTTTATACTTCTAGGATAAGAATTGTTATGTGTAGAGGATAGCAGTCATCTTGTGCTTGCTTTATAGACTTAAATTCCATTTCTTCCTTCCTGAACAGACACAAATTCATCCTAGTTCATTTGCTAAAGAGAGGTGATGGAAAAAGAAAACACATATACACGGACACACACACACACAGAGCAGAACTGTGTACATTGTTGGTAAAGGATGTCCCTGTATTCATATCCAAAGTGCCCAATGGCCAAATGCAGAGCCTTTCTCTGTAAAATATATTATGTACAAACTTTACTTCATATATCTCTTTAAATCAAAATTACATAGATTTATGAATATTGTGTAGATTTCTCTGTTTTAAAACACAGTCGGGTCACGTGATGCCAAACTTCTAATAAGTAGCAGTTCACTCAGTTTTTATAAAGAGCCTCAAGGGTTTTGTTGTGGTGGTTTTCTAATAGTGCCTCACTATGAAAACTTGGGCATTTATTTGAGATGTACATTTAAAACGTCCGTGACCTTAGTCCCATTGAGTCAATATATTTTAGATCTCACAGTGTATTTTATATGAGACCGAAATCATCCTAAAAGTCTTTAATAAGTATAATATTTATCACACTATATTTTATATTTTTGTTTTCTTTTCTGAGTTTTACACTAGATTATAAGCTAATTGGTAGAAGGAGTTATACCCTTTATAATGTTGAATTGCATGACTTGGCCAATTTTCAACTATTTTTTACCTACTGAAAATAACAATGCCACGTGATTCAACATATATATCCATCTCCTCAGTGTCTAAAGTACATCTACTTAAGTACTCGTTTGATGGGTAAATGAAAAAATGAATGGCAGCTTACATTCTAGGAATTCTTGAAACTACCTGAGTGTTTCTTATTCTTTTCTTTCCCTGTACTTATTCACTGAAGAAGAAAAATAAAAAACAGCTCTTGCCAGGTAATATATAAAAAAATTGTCCATCCACTCCCGATACCACAAACACACACAACACACACACACACACACACACAGCCCAGGAAATCTCACAGGCACTTCGCATAGGTTATTTCCAGCATATGCTCCACCTTGCATGCTGGGCCAGGAAGCTTGTTATCTTGTCCAGCCACACATGTGAACATGGGAGAAGTGGATACATACGTATTTCCACATACTAAGTGGCTGGTGTCTGGCTCTTCTTCCTGATTAGAGCCATGTGACTAAGTGTGGTTCCCTTTGACTCAACCCTCCACTATTCTCCACCTTCTCAGAAATTCTGTTCCCACAATCAGTAAACCTCACTGAATCCTCAGCTTCTTTCTCAGTGGAACTTTTCCTCTGTCCACTTATTTGCTTTAACTGAGTTCCAGCCCCTACTTAGAAGCCCTCTCCAGGGTGCAAGTTCAACCTTTCACACTTCCCCTATATCAAAGGTTTCCTCCTAGTATCCCACTACCAACCCCCCTCCCCACCCAGGTCTAAACCACGGCATCCTTACCCTGTGTAACACCCCCTGCTGCTTGGAAACTCAAGCCATCCAGCACCTCGGCATGAGCTCTCCTCGTTCACACTTAGCAAGCCCAAGTCATGGATAAATGTAAATATCTGCCTTCTCTATGTCGACACTCTGACTAAGGCTAGGGGGGAAAAAGCATATTCAGGAAAATTGATGTTACAGTAAAGTCATCATTACTGATCTCAACTAGACAGCTGGCACTGCTTAGCAACTTCTTACGTTCAGTTTCTCCCACTTTGAGAACATATTTGCATACCTGGGTTACTCTCCTCAAATCTGTTACCTCATTCTTAGCTTGATAACATTCTGCCTTAACAACACTAAACCTTTAAACATGCCAACATATTCTATCTTTCCTTGTTCCTTGCCTCCTCTTTTAATAAGTGCAGTGTTCCTCTTCACATCTAAGGTCTCCATTCTCCTCCTGACATCCTCCTGAGCTAATCTCATGTCATTTCTCTGCACTCCATCCATAGCGTCCTTTCTTTTCAACACGCCCTCTACTATCCCACTCTGAGGATCCTGTGACAACACCAGGACCATCAATGCATTGATCCTATTAATGCTTTGCTGTCTCTGAAAGCTTCAAGTCCTTACGCAGCTTAAATTCAGGGCGAATCATTGAAATCACACCCCCTTGCATATACATTGACTCCTTTACCCACTTGCTACAGAGTACTTACTTGGTGAAACCACAAACATGGTTAAATCCAACCCTCAGTTTGTTCTGAGCTTGCTCCTGAAGCTGCGAGTGGCTGGAGAAAATTTTTAAGTTCATACTGACTGTGCATACTTTAAATTTTTGGCATGAGCCACAAAAGAACCTTTCCATTTAGTACGATTGCATTCCAATCACACTAAATTTACATAGTGCATACACTCTCCCATGCTTGATAATTATGTACTCCTAGATAAATATTTTGCCATTCTCCTCTTTTCTGAAACCTCTTTTCTAAATTTACTCAGAAAACAACACTTCTCATCATCTCCACTTCTATCATGCTGGTCCAAGACACCATCATCTCTTATCTGGATACTGTTGTAACCTCATATCTCTTTCCAGTGGCTATGGTCTGATATTTGTATCCCCCAAAACTCATATGTTGAAAGGTAATGCCCAGTGTGATGGTATTAGAGGGTGGGGCCTTTGGGAGGTAATTAAGTCATGAAGGCTCTACCCTTATAAAAGATGTCTAGGAGAGTTCTCTTACCCCTCTGGCACGTGAAGATACAATGAGAAATTGGCAGTCTGCAAACCAGAAGAGGGCCCTCACTAGCATCCAACTATGCTGGCACCTGATCTTGGACTTCAGCCTCCAGAACTGTGATCAGTGTATTTCTACTATTTATAAGCCACCCAGCCTATGCGATTTTGTCATAGGAGCTTAAACAGACTAAGACACCAACCTTTCTCTCAACTGTTTATTCTCAACACAGAATATATGAATATAACACAAATACAAATATAAATTTGATAATATCATTCCTCCAAAACCGTTTAGTGGTTCTTCATTTCAAACAGTAAAATCTAGAGTTTTTCAATGGCCTACAAGGCTCTACATAATCTTGGCCCTTCTTTTTGTGAGATATTTCCTACTCTCAACTTTATTCTCTCTGCTCCATTCATACTAGGTCCTTTCTAAGGGCTTCTGCCCTAGTCATCTTCTCCGCTTGACATATTCTTCCCTCAGATATTTGAATGGCTAAATCTCTCACCTTCTTCATGTTGTCTTTTCATTGAAAGCTACACAATGACATAATTTTAAACTGCGAACCCTACTGTCGGCCTTCCTGATCCCACTTATGTGCTTTACTTTCCATAGCATTTTACTGCTTATAATATATTATTTTACTTGTTTATTGTGATATTACTGGTTTTACTTGTTTCCCATTTTCCATTGATAGAATTAAACCTCTTCTATTTTTTAACTTTTACATCCGAAATGCCTAGAACAGATCTTGACACAATGACACTCAAACATTTGATGAAAAAGTTAGTGAAGTGATAAGATCTATCCCTCCATCTTTGCTCACAATTCCATTTATCTTCTCTCCTGCAGAGATTGTATTAAAGCTTGTACTAAATCTTACTTCTGTTTCATCCTGTATCTTCTGCTTCTCTTTCCATGCTCATCCTCATTACCATTTACAGCTCAAGTATCCATGATTTTAGGAAAAAAACCTTCCTTCAACCCTAAGCCAACTTTATCTGCAATATTAGCTTTTTTCTATAGTTTCAAGTCAAAATTCTTTAGAGAGATATCAATAACTGTTGACTCCATTTCCTCATCCCACTTACGCCTCTACTCCTACTGCTTGCACTGAACTTCACTGTGCTTACTTGGAAGACTTTTTCCCATGACTTCTAGACCATAAGTTCTCTTGGGTTTTCTTCTATCTCACTCCCATCCTGTTCAGGAGAAGCTTCCTAGACTGTTAGTATTTGAGCCCTTCAAAGATCTGTCCTGGATCCTCTTACATTATCCCTCCTCACTTTTTCCCTGGACATCTCGTCCACTTCTATACCTTCATTGTTACCGGATACCGACATCTTTTGAATTTACTTCTCCAGCCCAGACCTCTCTCTTGAGGTCTGGAACCACATTTTCCACATAAACGCACCAAGGGCATCTAAAAATATGTTACACTAAGTATTCATCTTCTCTCACAAACCTCTGCTCCTTCCTCTGTGTTTCCTATCAAAGTGTACCATATCATGAATCATTTACTCTAACATTGAAGCAGTGAAAACTGTCAATTCTAAATCTTTAATTATCTTGTGACACTAGTCTTCTTTTATTCCCCAACCCTTACTACCACTATCTTTCTCTGTGGCTATCATCTCTTGACTGAATAATTTTTTTTTCTCTCACTTTAAGTCATTTTCCAATTCTGCAAAGAGTTATCTTACACATCCAAATCTTATCATTACATTCTCTGATTAAATTCCTTAATGACTCCATATTCTCCATTTAGCATAATGTAAAGGACAATTTAGATTAGAATCTGCTCTCTGCTTCAGTTTTAAGCCTCATCCTTCTTAATTACCTGTCTCTCTCCCCAGTGTTCTTCTTACAATGAACTTCTTGCAGTCCCCTGGATGTAACAGATTTCCTCTTTCAACTCTGGTCCTTAGCACATAATCTTGCCTCTTACGAAATGCATTTCCCTCGACATACGAGCTCCACTAGTACTCTCCATCTACATTGTTATTGATATGACACGTTTTCCTTCAGGTCTTAGTCAAGACATCACTTTATTTGTGAACTCTAGGTGAGTGTTTCCTCTTTATGCTACTGTATCATGTTGTACTTACTCCTGACCTTATCCCTTTTCACACTATAATCACTTCGTGAGATGTGTTTTTTCTCTACCTGACAAAGCAGATGGAAAACAGCACTTACATGTAATGCCTAATACATTACTTTTTGGTTTTCATCAAAAAAATTAACATGATGATTATAACGCTTCAGGTAGAATAAATTAACTAATCTTCATAAAAATTCTATGAATTAGGTGGCACTATTATTGCAATTTCACAGATGAAAAAACTGAGGCTGAGAAAGGTTAAGGAATTATAAAAGGTCAAGCAATTATTAAGTGGTAGAGATAAGATTAACTACTATTTGCTCACAAATATTATTTACTCTATAAAATGAGAAGATGGATGACTTATGGAATGAGTGAACAAAATTCCCCCTTACTCAGATCACTAAACATTTGTTACCAGAGACTAGGGTACACTTTTCATGACTCAGTCTCTCTTCCCTTTGGATGATTTTTTTCCCCCCAGGAAGTTACTCAGTCTCTCAGGCAAGTATATTTCTGGCAGTCCACCTGCCAGTACATGTCTTGATCTGAGCAGTAGACACCATAGGCAACATTGGAACTTTGGTTACATCAAGTTGAAGAGACCCCTTAACTACTTTAAGAGACTTCTTCCTGTGAATAGTTGTGCAGATTGTGTCCAGAATAAGGGCCTCTGGCCAAGGGGGCTAAAATCCAGCCCAGAACGTACTGTCATTTTGGAGGAAGAAATGACATTTTAACTAATTAATTTTCTCAGCAAGCAGGGGCATGTTTTCCATTAGTCTGCCAGATTGGGTGTTTTTTGTCTTCCAATTTTATTTTTTTTCTGATTTTTTACAAAGGAATTCTATATGCTAGCAAAGAACCTGCCCAGGAGGGCCTAGCTATTTAGGTATATATTCTTTTCCAAGCCACAGGATGTTGGGAACGTTCCTTAACATCAATTTTCTCATTTGGGGAATGGAGGTAATATAATATCTAACTCAAAGTATTTGCTGTTATCGGCTAATAATATGTTAAGAATATGAAACGATATAACACATACAAAGCACCAACACTTTGTGCTACATATAGTAACCACACTATAAATATTGGCTCTTGGGGGCCGGCCTGGTGGCGCAGCAGTTAAGTGCACACATTCTGCTTCGGAGGCCCAGGGTTCCTCGGTTCGGATCCCGGGTGCAAACATGGCACCACTTGGCAAGGCATGCTGTGGTAGGCGTCCCACATATAAAGTAGAGGAAGATGGGCACAGATGTTAGCTCAGGGCCAGTCTTCCTCAGCAAAAGAAGAGATTGGCTGCAGATGTTAGCTTAGGGCTAATCTTCCTCAAAAAATAAGTTGGCAGTTGTTAACATTTTTATTCCTATGTATCATTATTATTATTTCTTTTAAAATGTTTCTTATAGAGATTGCATTTAGCTTTGGATTTTGAAAACTAATAAAGATTAATGAGATAAATCACCTCTGAAGTTTTCATAAAGTAAGTGTTAAGACAGCAAACCCTCTCTAACACCACTCCCCAAACACTAGAACTATACAAGGAAAACTTTGTTTTTGCATGTCCAATCTCTACTGAGAATTACCATTAAACTGTCAAACAAAATTAAAAAATTTAGCATAAGCTGTAGTGAAAAATGAAGGTAATTTCTGTTCCTAAATTTGCAAATTTAGATAAATTTCTGAGCAGTATTTCACAGACCATTCTAGACCAAGGGTAGGTATCAAGAAGAACCTGAAGCAAAGTCTCAGGTGTATGCATTTGCAATGTCTGGTAGGCTGAATAATGACTCCTCAAAAATGTCCAGCGCTTAATCCCTGGAACATGTGATTATGTTTCTTCACAGAGTGAAAAAGACTCGCAGGTTTGAGTAAATTAAGGATCATGGGATGGGGAGATTATCCTGGATTTTTTCAATGAGCCAGGAGCAGTCACAAGGGTCCTTACAAGTGGGAGGCAGGAAGATCAGAGTAAGTAGAAGGAAACATGACAAGGGAATCAAGAGGATAGAGTGATGCGAGGAAGGGTACCATGAGTCAAAGAATGAAGGTGACCTCTAGACACTGGAAAAACCAAGGAAATAGGTTCTCCCCTAGTGTCTCCAGAAGGAACAGCCCTGCCAACATCTTTAATTTACTCCAGTAAAACCGATTTTGGATTTGTGACTTCCTGAACTATAAGATAATAAATCTGTGTTGTTTTAAGCCACTAAATATGTGATAATTTGTTACAGCAACAATAAGAAACTAATATAGGAGGTGACCCCAGACAGCAAAGTGAGTGGGGATGTGAGACAGGAAAAGAAGAAAAATCAATATCATTATCAATCAAATTACTACCACATATATCTGGTGCTTGATTCTTTTGGATAAATCTGGGAGCAATGTAGAATATATACCTCTGAATTTTCTACTCCCCATGAAGGTATGAAAAAGCTTGGGATTTTATACACAAACATCTATCAATCATCTGTTGAAGGGTGATTCTGAAGATATTAGTTTCCTGGCACTTCTGGACTGCCATGTGGGTAGGTAAAGCCAACTCTACTGGCTAGAGAAAGTCCATGGGCCAGCCACTGCAGGCACTGGTATTTGGACTTTTACCTGCTGTACACTGAGGCATAATTAAGAGGATTATGAGATAATCATAATCTCATAGCAGGGCACTGATAGCATCTACAAAGGTTTCTAATCTGTTTACTTACAGTGAGCCAACAAACTGGATGAACAGAGGAAGTGCTCATATATTGTAGTGTTGCTTACACACACACACACACACAAATACATATATATACACACATACTTATCTTTGAAATATAATACCGTGTATGGAGGGAACTCGTCGTGAATTTATCAAACACAATAAATGCTCTCACTGATGGGTAAAACAAAGCACACAAAAATCATTGGAAAAGCTAACTTTATGCCTTTTAGCTTTACAAACAATGGAAGATTATTTTGAATAATAACAGGGAATCTCTACCTGCGTTTACTCCAAAGATGATAAGCTTTACATAGGAAGCAATGTTATCTTTTTTAAAAGCATAAAATTCTACATATATGATTAGTGTAATGTGAATCATGACTTGTGAAAAATCAATGAATCACGCAGGCAGTTATAAATGAAGGCAATATGATAAACTAGAAGTAAGCCACATGGCTCTTTTCAAATTAGTAACCTAAAGGGAAAAGTGGAATATTCATCCTTAATAAA
Organism: Equus caballus; assembly: GCF_041296265.1. Classification (NCBI taxonomy): domain Eukaryota; kingdom Metazoa; phylum Chordata; class Mammalia; order Perissodactyla; family Equidae; genus Equus; species Equus caballus. Next base: position 101,956,646 of record NC_091685.1, on the reverse strand, counting down.
ACTGAACACAAGTTAATCAATCTGGAATCAAAACATTCAAGGAAGATTAGCCAAACATATAATCATGTATACCTTACCGGAAACATGAACCTAAACTCAGAATATTTTAATATTAACCTTTTTCCAAAGTACCTCAGAGAAAGAAATTAAATTACTAGCTCCACAAATAATATTGTACACATTAAATTAATATTTATGTGGTGGTAAAATATGTGCATTAATAATATACCTACTTAACAAATATAGGTTTTTAACCCACAGCTGAATGATTTATTGATCACTCATTCATTTGATATTCAAATAATATTTTTGAACACATTATGTACCAGACACAGCTCTAGGCATTGGAGAAATATATCTTATATTACCTTCCTCAAAATAAATAAATAAATAAATAAATAATTAGACAATAAATAAATAATTAAACATATAAAATGTAAAATGGTGATGAATTAAATAGAGAAAGATAAAACCATGACAGTGGATATAAAGCTCCAGGGGCAGGATAAGATATGAAGTTGTTAAGTGTTGTTGGGAGAAACTTTTAGTGAGTACAGTTTAAGGGAAAATTTGAGATTAGACTTAACACATTCTTTATTTGGCAGTGAATAAGTGTTATTAAAAGCCACAGACTATATGAGATCAACAAATGAATTGAGTGCAAATAAAATAGGATATGCAGGGACTGAGCTCTGAAGCAACCCAAGGTGTACAGGTCAGGAAAGTGAGGAAATCAGCAGTGAGATGGAGAACACAAGTCGCAGAGGTAGGAGGAAGACCAGTAAAGTGTGGTATCCTTAAAGCCAAATTAGAAATGAAGAGTCACAAGGAGAAGTGAGAGATCACCTCTGTGAAATGCTGCTGACTTCTTACAACACATGAAGACTATCCAGTGGATTTATCAATGTGCAGTTTACTGACGCTCTTGAAAAGAGCTGTTTTGTTGGACAGAATAGGGGCACTGCCTTACTGGAAAGGATTTATTGGAGTGTGCAGAAGGGAATTGTACTTCAGTTCTACTTTTCTATTCTTTACTGTAATTTCATTCATAAATCTCTTCTCCATCAGACACCACTAATTCAGGCCTCATTTTGGATACAACACCTTCCTGTTTCACCCACCATTTTTCTGAGTTCTATAAGTTATCATTTCATATCTTTCTGATTTGTCACATCTATTTTGAAATTATGAATTTCTGATTTCAGTGTTCTTTCCTATCTTTTGTGTTAAATTACTTTTGATTCAAGTGGGTTTGAAGATCCAGTTTTCCTTTGCTTTATGCCTCAGTGTATGTATGTGTGTTGGAGCAGGAGTGTATTCATCTACTGAAAAGTTTTGATTCTTTTTAAATCATTGCACTATTTTTAAAAAGAGAGCTGTGTTCTTGTTTTCCATTCTTATTTATTTACATTCAATTGTCCTAAGACAATAGGCAATTCAAAGTAGGGAGAAGTATAGAAGTTTGGGTAATTAATTTGGTTCTTAGTTTGTGTCTATTTTATTTCCATCTCTATGTACATTTCATGAAAATATGCCCTCATTTGGGTAGCTTGCTTCTAAATCTTTGATATTATCACATTTTGGTAGCACTCATACTATACTGCCGTTCTTATTAGGAACACCTTTCCTCTAGGTTTCCTCTAGGTTGGATAGTGACTATCCAACAATGCTGTAGTCTGTTCTTTGATCCACCAGATCTCACAGCTATTTTTGATATTTTTAGAGTTAATGTGAAAACTTCTTTATCTTGGGATAACCCTGGTTAATGCTTTATGTTTTCACGCCCCATCAGGATTCTGCTGCTCTCTCTCCCGCCCAATCCCCGCCTAACTGTCCACTCTCGCTGGGACTCAACAGAGAATTCCACTGGTCAGAGATCTGTACTTCCCCACATACAGAGAAACTGAAGTTTACAGTATTCTCTGCCTTGTTCACAGGATAGAGTGTAGGCTACAGGTGGATTGATTTTACTTCTTTCTGTTTTGATTTGTATGTGAGGTTTTTTGTTTTTTGCTTTGTTTGTTTTTTGAGAATGTGCAAAGAAATTTGTCAACTTCTCTTTAATCCCGAGAGAAGTTAAAATTCCCTCTTAATGTAGTACTATTCTTTCTTCCTCCTATTGATATATATTAATATGGAAAAAAAACTTTGTTGAATAAAGCCTGGCTAGACGTTGTTGTGACTTATCAATGATTAAATTTTATTTGAAATAAACAAAGCTTGAGATCACTATTCCAATTACAGTCTGTTAATCTAAAGGATTCAAAGAAAATGTTAAACACTCAAAGACAAACTTAACTTCTATGTATAAATGCAAAGGAATGATTCTTACTTTGTTCACAAAAATGGAGATTATCAGGACAACTGATACTTCCAGGATGTATTAAAGAATGTTATGAAGGACTCAAGTTAACTCTTCCTACTAATAAATTTTAACAATTTGCACGAATATAATAATTATGCATCTGAAATAATGACTGTGGGGACCAATGTGGAATTTTCATTTCTAGATATCATCAGAAAATAAAGCAGTGTTTATTTGTTTCTTTGTTTTTATGGAAGACTTGAATGAAGCGTTTCCTGACCAAGACGAAATGAGATATTTGATCTCTCAGTGTTCCTTTCAGCCATAACATCAGTTTCTATGATCTAGCTGTATTTCTCACCTCTTATACTTTGTTATCTTTATTCTTTTTGGTATAATTTTCCCTTCCCGTTTCTATGGTGACAGGAGAAAGGTACCACTTGGTGTTCCTTATACCTTTCCGTGCAATACTTTTGCCAAAAAGAAAAAAAAAAAAAAGATGGAGGAGGGAAATTGTATAGAAGTGTTGAGCAGCTGGAAATACGAGAGCAAACTTTCCTGCAAATGTTCATGGCTTCAATTTCATACTTAATTTATCTATATGACTCAACAAAATCACTTAACCACACAGAAATACTTAACATTTGAAACTGGAAAATTACTGCACTAATATCATTAGTAAGAACTATCATCAGTAACATAGAAAACACTCAAATATCTTTAATCCAGAAAATTTTAATTACCTAGCCATGCTAAAAGTAACAAAATCATTTATCCAGCTGCTTTTCTATTGCTTATAAAATAAGCCCTTGAGTACAATGATAAGTTAAATGCTGTTTTTGTATTCATGGAAAAGGAAGCAGTCTGAAAAGAGAGCAGCTGCCTCAATACGTTCAAAAAAATCTTTTATCTTTTGCAGAATCACACACACACATTCACATGCATGCACACACACAAACACACAAACACACAAACCTGAAGAGGTAAGAACAATTTTTATCCTGTTTTACATTCTACTAAAACACACTTTGGTGTATCAATTGATGATAGATAAATTGACGGAATGGAAATAAAACTTTCAAATAAAGAAATCCTTTTCTGATGATTATATAATCTTAATATTTGACATCATTTTTAATATATTCAAAACAGCAGATATTTTTATTCTGAGTATAAAGGAGTGCTATGAATGTAGCATTTTAAAATTCTCATCTAAGTTGCACTAGTATTTTCACTTCACTAAACTGAAAATAATCAATTATCAGTAGAAGCCTCCTTATATTAGTCTGCCAAGTGTTAGCGAACCAGGTTCGTTTTTGCCCACTTCCCAGAAAGCCAAACACCGAGATGATGAGATGGCAGCAGAGAGAGGGTTTACTCACAAGGCAGCCACGTGAGGAAGCAAGAGCATGAGCCTCAAATTCACTTCCCCGAAAACAGGGACTCAGGGATATTTATGGGATGGGGGCAAGATGGTCTGAAATGTGGAGAGAGGTGATTGGAGGTGCGGTAATTGATGATCTGTGCAAGCGCAGTCAGACTCCACGCCTCTTCACAGGACCCATGTTCACAAAATGGCGGAGTTAGCATTCTCCAAAGGGTAGAGTTTTTAGCCTCCTGACGTCAAAAGTTCGCCTATCGGACATCTGCGCGGGCCAGTTGATGAGTTGGTGGTCTCAACCGGCCTGAAGTAGACAACGGGTTCTAATTCCTGAAAAACAGCTCACACACCCATTACCATAGTGACCCAGGCTCCAGGGAGATGTTATCTATAGCAGCCTAGAGGGAGTCAGAGAGCATATTGCCTAAGCAGCACAGTTAACAATTTGTGGGTTAAACAGCTAAAAGCTATAATCAGTCATTGCAAAAAGGACAGAAATTTTAGTTCCTAGCTACTTAATCATCAATGGCTATTTGCTGGTTTCACAAAGTTTAATGAAAAAAGAAATATTGCTGATGTGGTTGCAGTCCAAGTCTATGAAAATACCTCAATCTTTAGATATGAATTTAGGATGCAGTGACAGTGATACAGAACATCTTAATCTCAAATTCACATGCCTGATGCCCAGCAAGACAAACACTGAGACATCAGTGTTTGGAGATGGAGACAGATTTATTCAAATTGGCCCAAACGAGTAGGTGGGAACCTGGGTTCACTCAAATCCGCCTCCCCAAGAACAGAAAGCAGGGCGGGTTATGGAGTTAAGGGGCTTGGCAGGACGAGTTTCGTAGAAACACAAGGGTCACTTCAGATATGTCCCTGGGCAATCTGACTTCTGGGCTTCAGCTGGCTGCTGAAGGTGGGCCATCTGTGATCACACTCTCCCAAAGGCCTTCCCTTTCTTCTACAAAGCAGGCTCACAAATCCTCTATAACCTTGAGTCACCCCTCAAGTTAAACAGAAAAAACAGCAAGTTGGTTTAATATCTATAGTAACCCTCAAGTACCAGGGTTCAATCGTGTATTTTAAGCATGTTACTTTTTATGATTCTTTGTGTACAAAATTTTTCAACGTCTTGTCCCAGAATAAAATTAATCTATCAGACAGCTTGTTAGCTTTATTTAAAAATAATATTTATTTTTGTCATCTTCTTGCAACAACTTATTTAAAAGCAAAACATACCTCAGAAATTACTTGTAACTAAAAAATCACCTACGTAGCTTTAAGGCTCTGTAATATTTAATACATCATGAACACTCATAATTTCATTCCTATGGAAATCCTTTCCTTACTTGAATTCTTTGTTTTATTTCCTCTTTAACTGCTTTCTCGGTGTTTTTCTCCAGCTCCTTTACTCTGATTACTTGAGATGCTTGTGTTCTTTCTTTATCCCTCCCCTCTTGAACCTAAGTATTTTTATCTAAGTTCATAACTTTATTTTCTCCCCAATAACTCCTGCTCATAAATAGATTTGCTTGGTATTTATAAAATCTAAGCTTTAGAAACCATCATTTACATAGGCCCTGTCTACAGACACTGTGCCAAATATTGTATTCTAAAGTTTAGATTTTTTAAAAGGCTTCCAAAATTGTACAAGTTTCTGGCAATGTAAAATTTGCATCAGCTCCTTCTCTTGATCGAATATACTTGAACTGAGTCTCAAATGCATACTTATAATTTCCGTTAGACATTTCCACCTAGATATGCTTTCCAACAGGAATTCATACAGGTATCCCAAACTCAGTATGTAGAATCTGAATTTATATCTATAGTCTAGGCTTCTTTTGTGGTAATCCCTATATTAGTAATTTTCACCAAGCTAGTCACCCAACTAAGAAATGTGATAAGCATCCTTAATCTCCCATATATTTCAGCTCAAAAAACACAGGATGAAACTCATTTTAAGCATGATACACAAAATCCTGAATGTGACCACCATTTGCCTCTCCTGCTAACTGCCATAAATGTACGATAAACCATTCATATTGTGCACAAATCCTATTAAACCTGTACACCTCTCTGCCTTTGAATTTACTATGTCTTATGCTTAAGATAGCCTTGCTCCATCTTTCCTTCTAATTTAGTCATCGCTGAAACCTGGGCTTATATTTATCATTAGTTTCTGTGAAGTCTTTTTGAAAACTTCCTTCAACAGTTATTTACCCATTCTCTTGGAATGTACATGTTTTATCTTTCATGATAACACTGTATTTTGAATCTCTTGGAGAGCTATTTTTAAATCAAAATTTGGTTATTTTTATTCAAAATTTATTAAAATAAATAATGTTCATTCTTAGCTCTACCAAAGGACTTCAATATCCATGATGAAGACCCTATTTCATTTATTTTTATATCCTTATTGTCTAACACAATGGCACAAATAATAGGTCGCAGTAAGTACGTTGAATGAATGGATTTACTGATTTATTTCGGATGAACCATTTATGTTCTAATCTAGCACCAAACCCTCCACATGTGCCCATAACTCCATCTATTCTCTTCTATTTATTCAAGACATCACTTGAATATGTGTCTCATCTGTCTCTTGTACCTCATATAATTTTTTCCTCTCTACTAGATTATTTTCATTCGCATCAAACTTGTGTAATATTCCCCATCTTTAAAAAGTCCACTCTTCACGGTACTTGTCCTCCAGCTATCCCTCTATTTATTTGCTCCTTTCTACAACAAATCTCTAAGAAAGAATTGCCCTAAACATGGGTCTAATTCCTTTTTTGTTATTGTGGCTTGAATCCTGTATATTCAGATTTTGTTCTTACTTTCTACTCCACCATTTCTGTTCATGTCAAGGGCACCAGTGAAATCCATTTTGTTAAATGTTCACTTTTTGTCCTTATCTTCCTGGGCTTAGTGCATTTGACACAGTTGAAGAAATTCTCCTCCTTAAAACACTTTTTCTTTATTTAGTTTCTTTTCCTCCCTGGCTAGTTACTCAATCTTAGTCTCCTTTGCTTTGACTCTCTTCCCTCTTAATTTGGAAAAATCCAGAGCTCTCTGTTTGGAAACCTTCTAGTATTTTGCCTGTGTGTATGTATACATGTTATCTCAAATAGCATCATGCTTTAAATATCACTCATCTGGCAACATTTCAAAACTTTGTAAATCCATGTCAGACTTCACTTTTGAACTCCAGACATATATCCAAAAGCTTATTTGACATGTTCTGTTTCTGTGTAATAGACATCCCAACTTAAAATTAACTTTTCCATTCAGCTGCTCTATTGGTAAAGAGTAAGGTTACTCCTTAAGTTTCTCAGGACCCAGTACCTGAAATTATCCTATGTTCTTCTCTTCTTTCATGTTATTTTTCCCAAATGCCATATCAGATGATCAATAAATCCTATTGATTCTACCTTCAAAAAATATCCAGTGTCCAATCACTTCTTACTACCTTTACTGCCAGCAACCTAATCCAAGCCACCCTTGTATCTTATCTAGATTGTTGTTGCATCATCCAAAGTTCTTGCCCTGATTTTGCCCTTGTACCTCTAAAATGTACCCTCAATTCAGCAGCCAAAATTATCCTTTAAAAATCAAATGAAATCAGATGAATCTGCTTGAAACTGTCCCATGGCTTCCCCCAATTTACTCAGAGTTCAGCCTTTCTTTCCCTACCCTGCATTGCAATGCCCTGGAACATTTTTTCTGTGTCTCAAACTGCCCTCCACCTGTTCATTTTCTGACCTTATATCTTACTACTTCTCACCTTTCATTCCATGCCAACCACTCTGCTCTGGATGCTAATTCTCAACCATGCCAAGCACGTGATTACCTCAGGACCTTTATACTCAGTTTCCTTTGACTAGAACTTTCCCCCAGATTTGATGCAGGAACCAATTTCTTCAGCTCTCTGCTCAAATATTACCACATAAATGAGACTATTCTTGAACATACCATGTAACTCTCCCCTCCCCCCCATTATCATTTCCTATCCCATCTCCCTCCTATAGATTTAGTTCATAGTGCTTATTACAATCTTTCATAGCAAATATTTCCTTCTCTATTATTGTGCCTTGGATTAGATTAGCCAAACAGATGCAAAGAAAAATCTTCTTCCCAAAATACTATTCTCAGACCCTTTTGAAAAGATCTGATTCTACCTGAATTAGTTAAATGTTTATTGATTTTTCCTCTGATATTCATTTCTAGCCATAATTATTTACGTTTAAAACATTTTACTTTCTGCATTTCCAGATATAGAAGTTAAATTTTACCTATTTTTTTCTATTGTCACTGCATTTTGCTTTGAGAATATGATCACTTTATTGTTTCTTTTACAGTATTCAGTTAATTAACTCCGTTAGGGTTTCTCAAATTTGAAAAACTGAAATTTATAATGCGTTATTTAATTACATCTATTGCTATTTTAGTGTTTTATTTAGAATGTATGAAAGATACCATACTTGAAAACACTATTACACTTAAGTAGCCTCTAGCCATTCTAGCTTATTTTATAGGCTTTTACAGGGCATATATTTAAAAAAATACATATGCATGTGCATGTGTGCACAAGCACACATACACACACAGAAAGTAATTTTTGTGAACGGGCCTTTTGACTTTCCCATCATGCAATGTTTCTTAAATTTCTTCTACCATGGGATTTGACAACTGCCCTATAAAATGACAGCTTAACAGAAATGTTCCTGACGATTACCTTTAATTAATTTCTACCAAAACCACCCAACATTATTTACTGATGTGTTTTTAAAAAAATGTATTTCCATTTCCACGTGTAATGATTCGCCTACCCAATAACTGGTGCAATGGAACAAATACACAGAAAAAACGAACAAAATAAGATATAGAAAAAACCAAATAAAATTATAAAAACCTTTGCGTAAAATTAAAATTATAACCAAACTTTGTGGTTAAAAAATGGTTATAACTAATAATGTATTACATGCAGTCAACAGCAATTTATCATATGGCTAACCACATAATGTTAGTCACTGACATAAAGGTATCTAAAGGAAGAAAGTTGAGTAGCTTTCATGGGTGCATAAGTATGGAAACAGAAACACATGAAATGTTAAATTTCTTCATTATAGTTTACAATGTGCTTTAACACTATGTTTTATTACAGTAATCATTCTACCCTTCATTTAATTCTATACCGACTCAAAACAGTGGCTCTATATAGAAAAAACAACTTCGAATTTAACTTAGGTGAATGCTGGTCTTTATTCATCATGCATTAATTCCTTAATATGACATTGTATTTCCACAGATAAAGTGCAGGCCTCTTTCCAAATAGAGACCACATGTTTGTGGAATGTCCAGGCCATATTCCTGTGCCACAGGTAATAATTACAACAACGTTTATCAAAGTGGTTGTCTGCAGAAGAGCCATGTGCACTTTCTCCTCTCCAATTGTTACAAATGGAAGGAGACTAGAAAATTAAAAATAAAATTTCCAGGATGAAGGCGCAGAATAAAATATTAATCAGTTTCCAGCTGAGTTAGTGTAACCACTAAGTCTTACTTTGAAGTAAGCAAAGAGTCTATCCTTGGGGAGAAAAGAGTGGATATAAAGGGAGCATTTTCAAAGTCTCTCATCTTCTTTGGAATATTTGTTTCTTAAATTACCCATTCTTCTTAGTACTAGAATTTAAAAGCTTCCAACTAGGCTTTGAAACTGATATGCTCTTGAAGTTGTTAGGCTGAAACAGAGGGGTCGACATCTTTATTAAAGAATTTTTTGATTATGATAAACAATTCCTATAAATTGCTCCAATATCTCTATAGCCAAATATTTCTAAAGATATTTCATTTCTTTATGTAAAGCATTTTCCATGCCAAAATATTTACATTTAAGTTAAATATTGGTCTTTCATATCAAAAATTTTAATTCAATGTCTAATGCCAAGATACCTGACATTTCTATGGGTAGATTATTGCATTAGATAGTAAAGCATTCAAATTCAACTATCTTGTTTCTCAATTTAAAGTGAAATAACTTGTTTTTGTTCAAAAAATGATGCATCAAAAAAGTTGTTCTGCCTTTAAACTTAATTGCTTGGGAAAATAATTCTACAGAACTTTTTTTTAGCTGATTCTAGTTTTGATTTTTAGTAAATTATACACAAACTTTACTGTAAATTTACGACAAAAACACATAAACCCAATGATAGAAATTTAGTGCTTAATCTCTCCTCTATTAGTGCTTTATATTACCTCTATTGTATAGCTTGCATTCTCATACTTAAAATCATATATTCACTCAGACACACACACACTTCTTTATCCTATAATTGGAGCTAAAGTAATCTAATTATACTATCAGACTTAAGTAGATGTATTTTCTAGCAATTATACTTTGAAAGTTCAATTATAATTGTATGAAATATTCATTCCAATTTTCATCAAATATTGGCAAAGTCCTCTCATCTGAATGATGCTCTTATTCTAAAGAGGAAAGGCAGCCAGGGAACTGCCCTGTAAGAGGGTAGGTGCTCTGTCTCTGAACATCTCTGTGGCTTGTGGAGTTGGGCTAGATGAGCACTGGAATTAAATCAACAGAAATGGTCATGTAGATTCTCCTTAACTTAGCCTTTGGACATGTATTAACCCCTTTTACAACCGATAAAACAAAAAAAAGAGTTTTTTTTTTTTAATTTTTAAAATTATATGAAGTTTGCTTTCAGTTTCTTTTTATTTGTATTAAAGATTTTTTATTTTTTTCCATTTTCTCCCCAAAGACCCCCAGTACATAGTTGTATATTCTTCGTTGTGGGTTTTTCTAGTTGTGGCATGTGGGACGCCGCCTCAGCGTGGGTTGATAAGCAGTACCATGTCCGCGCCCAGGATTCGAACCAACGAAACACTGGGCCGCCTGCAGTGGAGCGCGCAAACTTAACCACTTGGCCACGGGGCCAACCCCTTCAGTTTCTTTTTTATACAAAAAAAAGAATTTTTAAGTAGGTTAGTCCGGATTTCTACATGCGAATATTTTATAATGTTTACAAACTTCATAAAATACTACATATATGTCCTTTTCCTGTGTTATTTCTTCTCCTTCTTCATTTATAAAAAGTAAAAACGATTCTTAGTGCCTTGAATGAAGTGAAGCAGCACTGAATATTTGCCACTATGGCCCGTCCTTTCTCCCTCAGTGGAGGTAATAAAAGAAGTCAGATCACGTTCCAGATTTTAAGGATTCTCCAGTAGCTGTCACAGAGTTTGGCTGTGAAAAGCACTCACGGGTCTTGAATAGTTAGACATTTGGGACAATAAAGAGAAACATCTTAAGCAGAAGGCTGTAGGTAATATTTGAATATTGTTTAACATTGTCTCAGGTAGAAAATAAAAGGGATAGCAAAATAACGACTTTAAAGGTCTCTTCATGACAAGAAGCTTTTATCTCATTTCTAAAAAAATAATCCATTTAGACTTAACTCCAGAAAGACACTTTTTATTATGTTTCCCAAGGTTTTAAAACACTATCTCCGGGGGTTCTTATGAATATGTCATGAGATAATATAAGAGAAAACATCTAACTTATGCTTGACCCATGGAAGGCACTCCAATATTAGTTTTTGTCTGTCAAGATAACTACTAAGTACATTTCTTTTTGTACATTCAGAGAATATTTTTTATGGTTTATTTACTTTAAAATATATGTCATCGTTTTATTCCATAGTCAGAAAGCACCTTAAAACTATGGTTTGAGCCAATCATTTTATTAAAAAAAAACGTAAAGTTGTAAAGCCATGAAATCTAAGTAAATAATTAGAGGAACTATGACTTAGCACAGTCCAGTTTTCTCTAATTTTCAGCCTGTGTTCTTTCAATCAGTTCCTAGCCTAGTCTCTTTACCTTGATTTATCAACTCCATGACAGCAGGCACTCTGTCTGTGTCTGGACCTTCCAAAGGACATCCCAGGGTGGAAATTGGGGCATCATGCCAGTTTGTAAAGAAAAGAGAATTTCTGTCCTAACATTGTGAAATTACATTATTATTGGGAAATCTGGGTATTCCTCCTTATGTTTCTTTAGTAAATATAAGTGTCTCTGTAATGAATACAACCAGAATTATTCTTATAATACTCTTTTATAAACCATAAACAAATGTACTAAGGCAAATAGATTAAAGTTTTTATTAGCCCCTGCTTGATCCTCATATATAATCTGCCTTTGTTTCTTTTAAGCCCTCAGCATGTGGGCTGCCCTGTTAGTTTCCTTGTAATAGAAAATATTTCATTAAAATCATCATAATCAAGAAAAAAGGAATTCAACCTACTCACCTATATTAACACCTGTATAACCATCATTTTATACCCATTGAACATTAAAAATTTTGACTTAAACCACTTTACATTTTTTCTAGTAAACAGCAATACTCACCTTGCTTTAAATATTTAAAACAAGTCCAAATTATTTAGTGAGTTTGCAAGTTCTTTGAGGTTCAAGGGTTTCATAAAATTCTTCTGACGGCTCCACTGGTTGAAATAAAGTTATTTTCTAAATATTCAGCTATTAGAAAATGATGGGGATTTCCAAAGAAATAGGTGCCAATATTCTGATTCAAACTGGTGGGTAAAATAGCTTCTGCTTTGAAAACCATGCCTAAGTGATTAGGGGAAAAAATGGTATTTTGTATTCTTGGCTCTCTGTGATCCTCTTGAGTGAACATATGGAACTGAATATGGGATTAAATCAAATACTGAATGCACTAACTCGCCTCTACCTCAGTTTTTCTCTTTAAATTTATTTTGTTTTCTTCTAACTCATATCGAATCTCTCCATATGTTGGTTCCCATTTAGAATTGCAACAATTTTCCCTAGATTGCTTTTATGTTACATTAAAAACCCTGGGGTAAATGTCATTAACTGTAGTTTCAGCCATTACTCTTGGCCCATCATTATGCAACTGACATTCCATAGAATTTTCTCTGTATGTGTAATTCTAAGCAATTTGATTCTCAACTTGGAAAACTTTTCAGAATCCTTTAAGTGTAATGATTTATCTTAAGCAATATCACCAAGAAGGGAAAATTTGAAGTAGTAATAGTTGAAGATCAAGCCTAAAATTAATTTTCCTACTTTTGTCTTTAAAAAAGGCAACAACAAAGAATTTATATTTCAATAAGAATTTTCATCTCTGTTTAAAGTATGGAAGTCTGTGAGAAGAAAGTAAATACAAACAAGGAACAAGGAAAGGAAAATATAATTACTTTGAATATTATACATAAAAATAGATCATATAGCATTGAAATAAAGTTAGCAATTTTGAAATTATGTGAATAATTTTGCTACATTAATGCAAATATACAGATTATATATTTACATACATGTTATTCACAATACTTCTTTCTACATATTTAAGTTTGAAATACAAACATTTAAAAAGTATACTTTAAATGTTTACTACTTTGAAAAACATTTGCAGCTAGTATCTCTTTAAAAAGAAACAAATGAGTCTTTATAAATTTAAGTCCTTCCACAGGTGTTAAAAGGGGACCCAGAGTTCAGGGCTCTTCCACAAAAATCATTTCCATCTAGGCCTCAGATCTTGTAAATATCAGCTCCCAGGGGCATAGAGTAAAAGAAAATCTATTGAAATACCAGACCCAGAGAACTAGCTAGAAAAGTTTTATGGAATTTGTTGCTTAAACAAAGGCACATACCAACAGAAATATCAAGCAAATAATCAAATACGTGTGAAATACTGAGAGTAAATAAAATGCATGAACTTATTTGGCAGGAAATGATAGATTCTTTAACTGAATAAATAAATTATTCTAGAAGGTTCATTCATTAGCTAAAAGAATTGGGAATAGGTGAAGCAGTTTATACCACTCTTCTTTAACCCATCTGCATAGGCCAGTCAAACTGAGCACGCAATGCCAGGCCCTTCACAAATCAACTCTGGCCTACACTTGGGTGCAGAAGGAAAAGGTAAAGGTGCGAAAGAACACATAACTGCTTCTTTTATTCTTGATTTCTTGATCCAAACCTAAGAGATACTCAGGGTTGACTGTAATGTTTCTTAGAACTGAGATCTGTGCAAAACAATGACATGTTAACAATGTGAGGTTAACGGCACGTCTTTGGGTATAACTTTTCTGCTGCTGGAGCCTCATTTTTCCGGAACTCACTTTGCAATGATTGAGTTTGATTAATTTTCACCATCTAAATTACATGTTACACCCCATTGCTGCTCCATCTTCTGATCAGAGCTCAGCCCTCACAGATTTGTCCCCCTCCTGTCTGTCAGATGAGGCACTGCCCCCATTAGTTTACATCCCCCATGCTCTTATGCTATCACCAGGCAGGAGCCCAGACAGACTTCTCTCAGGCTTATTTACCCTGAAAGCACACTCAGAGGAGCAGACCGAGCGGGTGTCTGTGTGTATCTGTACATCTGTGTAAACTAACTTCTAATTCAAACTTTTCACAATACTTAAAGATAAATCAATTCTTAAATATCAAAAGATTTTAATAACCAGGAAATTCTACCTAGTATAAAACTAATTCTAATTGTAACAACACATTACCAAAACACACTGCCATCCCAATATTAATTTATTATTTAGTATGTTTTTCATTTCCAAATTGAAATAATAAACATTGCTCTGTTAGAATTTATCTGTGCCTAGGTTGACATTGGCCTTCCTTTCCTCACTTTCTAAGGTGAGATCATCAGAAACAGAAGTTGAAGGATTTTCCCATTTCAATAAGATACGTGCACTTTGAAAAATAGATAAAAATATCACTTTTTAGTAAGTAGATCAGGAAAATTCTCATGGAGAAGATATGCAACCTCTTATAGCACATGCAACTAAAGTTTTAACGTGAGAGGCATGTTTTGAGAATAAAGTAGGGCAAATAGGAAATAGAACAAAACATTAGTTCAAAAGGATCCACTTGACTGGAAACCTAGAATTGTTGAGTTAAACACTTCCTCTTAAGGTTTACCAAGTACACTTTACAGAATTCTAAATTACTTCCACTCTCTCTATATGATGAAATTAGCTCATCACACAGAGCCATTTGAAAGACAAATAATAGGACAGGTGCATTTTTGTCTGATGGCAGGATTTTCTTTTCTGATCAATAAATAATTATAAAACCTTCATCATGTTCTTACAGAAGCCATTAACAATGCTGAATATTTTAGAATCAGAAGATACTTCATGAGTCTTTGCACCATTTCCCAAAATACATTTCAGAGTATTTGTTCTGCAAAATATTCCAAGGAAAAATAATGATGGTGGGGATAGAAGAGTTATATGATCAAATATGTTTGGGAAACTGAAATTATATCTATCTATTGACAATTTGTAAAGTGTATTAGTATATTAAAACCAAAATTTGTGCAGAAGAAAATATTAAACACTTAAAAAACAATGTTTAACAGAAGATTTTCCAAGTTTATCTGCCCACAAAACCACCTATGATCATGCTTATCTACCCCAAATGTAATTTTTAAACAATTTGTCCAATGTCTTACTCAATGGGTCCTGACTTCAAAGTTAGGACAACTGTTAGTTGTGGTAAGTCTGCCGTTATAGGTGTTAAAAAAAAATTGAAGGCTATAATTTACTTTAAAATACAAGGAGTAAAGTAGCTTTTTAGGTTTCCCCTTCAATATAACTCACACAGTTTCATTTCTCTATTATATCGTAAGTTAAAGAGAAAGGAATGAAGTGACTTCTGACTTGTAAATTGGGGATAGTCTTCCAACCACTCACCGGCATGGTTGAGAGAAGGTTTTGTACTATGGAACACTGACAGTCCTGTTTGTTACTGAAAAGACAAAATTCAGAAACTCTGGTTCCAACACATAAACTGAAAATAAACTGTATTTCATATGCAGACATTTACATACTTCTTAGGAATGTGTATGGCATATGAACATTATTGCTTGTGATTATAAAAACAGCAAAAATATTTGACAGTTTCTGGAAAGACATGCAAGGCACAGGGATAAGCAAAGCAACTCTTTTCTCTAAGAAAATCTTGATCAGAATGATGTAAGACTACTTGAGTGCAAACTAATGAAATTCTAACTGGTGTTTATAATTACTTTGAGGTGTTGCTGAATGTTGAAACTTTCCTTAGTGTTTACTAAAGTTTCCTAGTAGTCAATACTGGATTTACCAGGGATCCTCTTATTCTTCATAATTATTTCTCAAAATAGTGTTTTTTTTTAAAGATTGGCACCTGAGGTACCAACTGTTGCCAATCTTCTTTTTCCTTTCTGCTTTTTCTCCCCTAAATTCCCCAGTACGTAGTTGTATTAAAATAGTTGTAACACGTGGGACGCCTCCTCAGCATGTCCTGACGAGCGGTGCCATGTCTGCGCCCAGGATCCAAACCAGTGAAACCCCAGGTGCTGAAGCAGAGCGCCCTAACTTAACCACTCGGCCACAGAGCCAGCCCCTAAAATACTGCTTTTACTATACATCCAGTTTGCTTTTAGTCAACAACATGTCTATTATCCTGAATATGAATAACTAAAAATCTGTTTTAAAATCAGTGTTTTATTTGTTTTAACCACAAAATGGAATGTTCTACATTTTGAAATTTAATAATTTCTTTTTTCCAGTAAAAGTAAAACTGGACTTCCTGGGCTCTTATTAAATACACATGCGAGTGCACACACTCATGCACTAATCTGTAAACATGGATTACTTTGTTTTATACGTGTGTGTATGTATGTACGTAATATACGTATATGCATGCATGCATTTGTGCATATAGATGTGGATAGTCTTTTTTCTCAGCTCTGCCTGTCTTAATGTATACATACTATTATAACCTGGAACCAGGATATTTAATTGGCAATTAGCTGATCTAAGTCTATTTTCTTTTCTTTCTTTTTTTTTTTTAGGAAGATTGGCTCTGAGCTAACATCCGTGCCCATCTTCCTCTATTTTATATGTGGGACGCTTGCCAGAGCATGGCTTGATAAATCGTGTTAGGCCCAGGCCCAGGATCCGAACCAGCCAACCCTGGGCTGCCAGAGCCGAAAACATGAACTTAACCGCTGAGACACTGGGCTGGCCCCAAAGTCTATTTTCATAACCAGGCTCTATAGTTTAGCAACTGTATTTGGTTTTAAGAGTTAGGGACAGAGTAAGGCCTAGATGTCTGCTATCAAATGTTGCCCCAAAATATATGGTTAAAACATTTGTTGAATAAACGAGACAAAAATAAATAACTTAAAAAAAAGCAGCTGTTTTCCTTTTGATCCAAAATAAAAAAAGAAAGAAAAAATTATTAACATTTCAATCTTTTTCCGTTAATTTATTCTTCATTACACAGATTAAAAGGTAAGACAATTGAAACAAAGTTTTATTAAATAATATCAAAATAAGCAGAAATAGATTGTTAATGCCAAAAGTCCTTCTGGGTACTTTATGCTAATAATCATCAAAACGATATAACTGAATTAACCGTGCACATTTAGAAATATATTGATCATTTTCTTCTATACAACATAACCACTTTAAAAAGTTTTTCAAATTCCTAAGGAAACTTTAATAATTATAAAGTATTTAAAAATGTACATTTATCTTTCTTTCAAGATATGATTTATCTCTATGATTATTTCATGACCAAAAAATAGGATTTTTAAGAAATATATATTATTGAGTGTGTGGGACATCTTCACTTTTATATAGATCATATTTAGACTGTACCTCATTTGTTCATAGTTTCATTTTCTGTCTCATGTAATTTAAATTTTGTAAAGATTACCTGAACACCATACATTCTTATGAGATAATGTACAGTATTAAAAAATGATACTTATTTAGAGATAAATAAAACAGAAATAAAATTTTCTCATTGCTATATATAGTGATGTTCCTAAGGTACTAGAATTTTAAAGCTGTCTCAAGATAATTTTTTTTATTATATTGACTCTTACTATCTTTCACAGCATGTGGTCCTATTGGGATCATCTTCTCTTATATTATAGATTCTTGCCTTAATTTATTCTTCAGTTTGTCTAATATATTTCTGAATCCTCCTACCTGAGTCCCTGAGGCTACTGAAACAAGACAAAACAAAAGAAAATTTGTTTTAATTATTTGTTGCTGTGTAAGAAACTGCACCAAAGCTTAAATGGTAGCTTTAAAACACCTACCATTATATTATATTCCACATTTTGGAGTGTCAGGAATTCTACTCACACCACAAAGTATAGGAGACAATTTAATAATGATGTTGATAATTAATTTCATTAGATTGCCTTTAATAATTGTAAAATAATAATCCCTAATATCTTCAAATAATTAAAGAACAGGCAACGTGTCAAGTACTTTCTAATTTTTTTTGTTATTTAATTCTTCAACAATTCCCCAAGAAATTTACTATTATCATCCTTGTTTTACAGATGAAGAAACTGAGGCACAGAAAGTCTGAGACAATTTCTTAAACTTATAGAGCTAGTAAGTTGTATACCTGGGATTCCAATCTAGTTAGCCTGGCCTTAGAATCTGGCCTGCCTTTCTACTCATTCTTTCAAAATATAAAGATTCCAAAATATTTCTACAGAAAGATTTAGAAAATCTGACAAATATAAAGGAGCTGCAAAGATTTTAATATCTTAGTGTCATAGTAAAAATATCAGCAATTTACTCTCAGAATCATTCCCATTATAGATATTTTTGGGTTGCTGTGTTTTCACAAATACTCAGATAGGAGGAGGCCTATGAGATTTTATGAATTAATCTGTTGAATGCCTGTTTAGAATAAAAACAGTTCATACTAACATTAGCAACTGTTATACTATTTCTTTGATCTCTACAGATTGTGCATTATTATGTATATTGAAATTGTGACACTTCCATTTGAATTTTTATATATAAGCAATTCTAGTTGCATGTGTGTTAAACATGATGGTTATTGTCATAAAATATTTGTGTTATTTACATTTTTATTACTTATAATTCTACTTACATTGTTCAGTAAGTGCAATTTTACTTGTACTGTATTAATATGGCAAAAACATTTTCAAACCATATTCTAAGGGTATATTTTAATAGCAAAGTCCTTTAGAAATTCATTTCTCATTGATAGTTTGTAGAAATATATGACATAAATGGAAATATTATTTAGAAAAAGTTAATTTCCTTGCACATTTTATAATTTGATTAAATGTAAAAATGATATTTAAAATTCTCATTCAGTGATGATATTTAATCTCTTTTAGAAATTAAAAAGTACTTTTGGTTAGAAGTGAACATCTGGGATCAGAAAACACACAATAAAATTGAAGTCATTCTCCATTCTTCTTATTTCTTACAAAGCTATTTTGACATTTGGAGAATAACCTAAGCTGAAAAGAAAAGCATAGCATTTCAATCAAGTCAATGGTTAGTATTCATCCAAATCATTACAGAAGTAGTTCTACACCTTCTGAATTTGAATTCCAGCATACATGTATGAGACACCTATTCTAAAATAACTCAGATATATATTTTGTTATAGAGGAATCATAGTTTATTGCAGAAAATCTTGAGTAGGACTCTCTTGACTTGCGTCAAGGAAAAAAAAGAATATATTAAGGACCTTTCTCTGAAGATTCACAGCACATATTAGCTTGATGAAACCCTTAAAAGGCATGTTTTTTAGAAACCCTTTAAGTGTTGTTTAACTAAACACTTCCCAAACACATTTTCTAAAAACTATATTTTAGGCAAAATCTCTGATACCTTGATCATTACCAAACACTTTAGAAATATTACCTTAGAATATAATTTCTATAACTATTTCAATGTTGCACTGCATATTTGGGCATAGCACATCTATGTTCTTAGTGGGATTATTTACCTTTTCCTAAATGTATAACTAGTTGCCCAGTTAAAACTACAATCCAGGGGCAGGCCCTGCGACCGAGTGGTTAAGTTTGCAAGCTCTACTTCAGAGGCCCAGAGTTTTGCTGGTTCAGATCCTGGGTGCAGACATGGCACTACTCTTCAAGCCATGCTGAGGCAGCACAACCAGAAGGACCTACAACTAGAATATACAACTATGTACTGGGGGACTTTAGGGAGAAGAAGTAAAGAAAAAAAGGAAAAGAAAAAAGAAAGATTGGCAACAGATGTTAGCACAGGTGCCAATCTTTAAAAAACAAATTCAATCCACATGATAATCCAAATACAATCCAAAGGAAATAGATGAAATAATATATTTAATATGCATGATATGTTGAACATAATATACTGAATATGTATTTGATGGAATGATATATTTTAATTTACTTACTATATCCAAAATATTATCATTTCAATGTGCAATCAATATAAAGTGTTATTAATGAGATATTTACAACTGTTTTTTCACACCTCATCTTAGAAATCTGGTGTGTCTCTTCGTACTTAAAACACATGTCAATATAGAATAGCTACATTTCAAGGTTTGATAGCCACTTGTGGCTAGTGGCTACCAAATTGGGCAACCCAGCTCTGCTTCTTGAACCTATGTATTTTATTTACACACAGGAAACTTTAATTGGACAACTTCCCCTACAATTGTATTAATTTGTTTTGATAAGTTGAAAGCTGGTGGCCTCAGAAATCTTCCTAGAAGTTGATACATACATTTTAGTTTGTGTGTGTGTGTGTGTGTATGAGAGGAAAATTGGCCCTCAGCTAACATCTGTTGCCAATCTTTTTTTTTTTTGCTTGAGGAAGATTGTTGCTGAGCTAATATCTGTGCCAATCTTCCTCTATTTCATGTGAGATGCCACTATAGAATCGGTTGATGAGTGGTGCTAGGTTTGCAACGGGATCCGAACCTGTGAATGCCAGACTGCCTAAGCAGAGTGCGTGAACTTAACCATTACGCCATTGGGCTGGTCCTTTAAATTTTTAATTAAACTTATTTTGATATAATTTATATATAATAAAATGCACCAAGCAAAGAGTACAGTTCTATGAGATGTGACCAATGTATACAAGGCATGTAACCACCACAATGCAACACAAAAAATTTTCATCACCCCAAAAAGCTCTTTCGTGTATCATCTCAGTCACCTCCTTCCCCAAGTCAAGACAACCACTTATACATTTTCTGTCACTAAAGGTTAATGTCGCCTGATGTAGAATTATATATAAATGGAATTATACATTGTGTATTATTTCTTTCTGGCTTATTTTGCTCAGTCTGAGGTTTATTGAGATTCCTTCATATTATATGTAACAATAGTTTGTTCCTTTATAATGTTGAATAATGTTCCATTATATGAATTTATCATAATTTTTTAATTTATTCACCTGCTGTTGAACATTTGAGTTGTATCGAATTTTAAGCTATTATGAAGAAATCTGCTATGGACATTCTTGTGCAAGTATTTTTGTCAACATACATTTTCATTTCTTTTGGATAAATACCTAGGGATAGGATTTCTGGGATGTTTTTCAAAAGTGTCCAAAAGTTTTCCAAAGTGGAATCTGTTTTCTAAAGTGGTTGTACCATTTTACAAAACCAAGAGCAGTGCATTACTCTCATTTGCTCATTTTCTTAATTGAATTTTTTCTTTATAAATTGTGGATAAAAGTCACTTATCAGATATATCTATTGCTAATATTTTCTCCCAGTTTGTGGTTTGTCTTTCTGTGTGTACTTACTGGTGAATGCTGTCTTTCAAAGAGCAGAAAATTTTAAATTTAATCAAGTTCAATTTAGGAATTTTTCTCATATTTTATACGTTTTGTGTCCCAAGAAATTTTTGCCTATTCTAATGTATCAAAGATTTTCTTCTATTTGTTTTATATTTTTAACTTATATGTTTATATCTATAATCCATTTTAATTTAATTTCTGACTTTGGTGGAAGGTAAGGATGTAGATGCTTTTTTTTTTATCCAAATGAATATCCAGTTGTTTTAGAAACTTACTACTGTCCTACAGGTCACTAAAGCTTTGTTCAATTATCTTTACACCTTTTCATATTTCTTTATCTTTGTGCTTTAGTTTAAGTATTGCTGTGGACTGAACTGTGTCTCTCCAAAATTCATCTGTTGAAACCCTAACCTCCAATGTGACTACATTTTGAGATAGGGCCAATAAGCAGGTAATTAAAGTTAAATGAGATCATAATATTGAGGCTCTGATAAAATAGGATTAATACCCTTATAAGAAGAGACATCAGAGAGTTCATTCACTCTCTCTCTCCATGTGAGCACAGAGGAAAGGTCAGGTGAGGACAGAGAGACAAGGTGACTGTCTACAAAGCGGGAAGAGAGCTCTCACTAGAACCTGACCATGATACATGCACTCTAATCTCAGACTTCTAGCCTCCAGAAGGAAAATAAATTTATTTCCTGTGGGAAAATAAATTTCTGTTGTTCAAGTCACCCAGTCTATAGTATTTTGTTATGGAAGCTCCAACTGACTAACACAGGTATTCTCAATTGTTATTTCTTTTGAGTTTACTGCTAATTTGACCTTCAGTGCCTAATTAGCCACTAACTTCACCCAGTGAGTATTTTAATTTACATATTATATTTTTTATCACTAGAGGGTCCATCAGTTTCTTATTTCTATACCTTCCATATCTCTTTTGCATTATACTTTTCTTTAAAATCTTGAAGATTTAAGGCTTTGCTTATGTGGTTCACAATTCTACTTCTTTGCATGGCAAGTGATTGTTTTGTTAAATCCTAGATATTGCACATGCCATACCGTTGAGTGTTTATCTTTCATTGACTTCCTCTAAAAAGTATTGAAGCTTACTTTGGGAAGAAGTTAAGTTATATGGGGAGACTTTTTAAAAAAAATTTTAGGGCAGTTCCAGAGCAGGTTTTCCTTAAGGGCTAATATAGCCCTACTACTCAGTTGTAATCCTTCAAAGATTTCTACTGATCATCCAACTATTCAACATGTTTCTTTACTCTTTCTGGACAAAATGTGAATGTCTTCCATCCCTGAGTGTGGCCTGGGAATTAGTATTCTTTTATTTTCTTCTTCTTCTCCCCAAAGCACCCCCAGCGCATAGTTGTACATTCTAGTTGTGAGTGCCTCTGGTTGTGCTATGTGGGACACTGCCTCAGCATGGCCTGATGAGCAACGCCATGTCTGTGCCCAGGATCCGAACCAGCGAACCCTGGGCTGCAGAAGCAGAGCACACAAACTTAACAACTTGGCCATGGGGCTGGCCCCAGAGGAATTAGTATTCTTGTAATTTGCTTCCAATTGGTTTTGCTTGGGTTTGTGGAGTTTCACCTTATGCATATGCAGATTAATATTCAGCCAAGAAAAAAGAGGATCATTATATGTATTTTTCTCCATGTTCCCTTCTTTCTGATAATCTATCCTGCAAATTCCATCAGGATCAGTCTCCTCAAACTCTAATCTGTGTCTCTTCAACTCAAGATTCTCATGTTCTGCTTTGTTTCTCTTTTCTTGCCCTGTAATCCAGGACTTGCTTCTCTTCAGATAGAAAAGGCAGAGCAATTGTAGGGCTCACCTCATTCACTCAGAAAACATAATCCTGGAATTCCCATCATTCCAATGAGTGAAAACATTGTTTCCATTGGGAGACAAGTTGCGTACCAGCTACGGCTTTATAGGATTTGCAATAAACACTGATTAGTGAAAAATGTAAAGCAAAGAATATTTAATTCTGGATATTTTTTTCTCTGTTTCAGAAACAGGATTAATGTAGGGTGGAACTGTGACAACAGACATGAACATGAGAGGAAGAATTTTCAGAAATGTGAGAGAGTTATGCATTTAGTACATATCTAAGAGGTGCACAGTTAAGTATTTTAATAACAAAATAAGGGTTAAGAAACAGGTGGCTTATGCATAGGCATTAACCACTTTTCCCCTACCATCCCACTAAAATTATGGTACAGGAATATAGAAAGTACAAGAGTTTACAGGAGAGGAGGTAAAAGCAGACAAAGATTTCAATGATTTTTTGAATTATACAAAGGAGTAGAATCATTAAGTAATTTGATAAGTAAAAAAGGGTTTAATGTAAATACATTTTGAGAGGGATAGCTGCAAACAACCAAGCTTATTTAACCCTGTTGAATCTCTGAGAAGCTTAATACTTGGAGGGACCATTTCAAAGATGACAAAATCATGGAGGTAAAGTTTATGTTAATTTGTCAGCTTCTATTACAGAAAAGAAATTTAAATGCATTTGGGCAACTTCTTTAAATAAAAATAAATATTTTACTTCTAAAATCTACATGCAAAATTCTCATTTGTACAAGAAGTTGATAATATATATTGCTAAAGCTTGTTCACATCTTTTCCTTTTCCCTCAAACTGAGCATGTATATACAAACTAAGAGATAATTCATGTAATTATGGCTGTTCTGAAAGATGTGTGGGTGAGTACTAAAATGTTTTCTTGTTATTTTCTTTAATATTGTTAAATTAATATTTACTTGTTTTCTTTTTATATCCTGCACAATTTCATTTCTTAGAGGAAGATGTCAAGATATTGTAATATTTGAATAACAGAATTATCTTTACAACCAACTGCAAATATGAATATCACTCCATCGTTTTAGACTCATCTCAATAGATACTAAGTTACCTCTGTATGAATGATTTATCTTTGACTGAACATCTACCAAATGACATAGAACTGGATAGCATTGTAAACCTGGAAAAGAAGCAGCAAATGATTATAGCAGAACATAACTATTGTGGTTTGCTCAAAGTATAGCAAAATAAAGTAACTAAGATCGTAAAATGTAGAATTTCATTTGTAAGTAATTTAAAAATATCTCTGGAGTATTATAAAATATATCTTGTATCAGGGGGAGGAGAATTAATATCTCATAAAATATTTAACAGTTATAATTGTATACATAAACAAAGACATCTAATTGTTCCTATTCAGTCCATCACATACCCAACAGGAAGATTTCATTAATTAATCACTTCAGGCTGATCAAAGAGCATTGTAAAAGCCTAGCTTTAGCTTTTTAAAAATATTTACTTCCAACTCAAGCCATCCAAAAAGGAATACCAAAGTGAATGGTTATTAACTTTGAAAACTTAGGTCTCATATTCTCTTCTGTGATGTAGTCAAGAATACTGGTCAGAGGAAATGTCTCATAGGTTGAGACAATTTGTCCCTATTGATAGATGTTTATAGCTGTAACCAGCAGAGTCCCTTCCCAGTCTCCCCCCATAGAAAGGAACTGAATAATATTTCTGTAGCTGCTATAAAATTATTCACTTATAGGAACAAGAAAGTTTTAATATAATGCTGTTCTCAGAGTCCTGATGGGTGAAATAGTGCAATGAATAGAACTTCTGGTGTTTATAGTAATAAAATCCTTTGGAGAAGGTCCAAAATCCATTCGCCTAATACTGAATTGTGTGTTCCTAATGCTGTTATAGTGGCATTTCAGTCTATTCCGGAAGAACAGATGCCCACGGTTTTGGTTTTGCAGATTTTCACAGGAGACTGGCTATGTCTATTCACTAAATGGCAGAACAATTTAGAAAATATCTCTGGCCATAACTTTTTCATTTAAATTGATTAAGAATGCCACCTATATAGTAACATAATCAGAACTACGTCTAATTTCAGTCTTTCCAAATTATGTTGCCAGATTGATGAAGAATCTGAATTTGACTAAAAGCCAAAATCAGAATTATTTTTATAGTATTTTACGCAACCATGCGTGCCAATGCAATTTAATTTTCATTAATTTTGATACATATTGAGAAATAGATGTTAAAACTTAAGACATCTAAAGTGTCGCATTTGTTTTTAAATCTATGTCATGGTTTTTTTCAATACGTCAGTGTTCAAAATAATGTTTTTATGAACTATAATAGTGACATTTTCTGATTTAAATATCAAAAGACCATATATAGTTAATTTTTATTTACCCATCAGTGATAGATAGATACAGTAGATAGATACAAAGGTTCTGCTAGTAACTTGAGATTTTGATTCTAATCCAAAAGAAGGGCATGTATCTGTTGGAAGCAGTAGTAGGCCATGCTGATTTTTCTTTTATTGCTCAAAGAAGTTGAAAAACAGTGTAAAGCTAATCATTACAAATTCAACTCCATTTGATTTCAATTGTGTTCTTGATGCTGTTTATCAGGCCTATAATTAATGTGTTTTTGATTCCCTAGCTAATTCACCACATGGGATTTTCTCTTTTCCCTCTTCAGTGGTCTAAGCTGATAATCACTCCTCCTTCTATGTAATTTAAAATAGTAGGAGACTATACAATTTGGTTTCAGAAAATCAGGGTTATAATTAAGATTTATCATTTATTAGCTGTGTCATTTTGTGTAAGTCATAGCACTGTGTCTCTCTGCTCTTTTTTATAAGTGATAACAGTAACCTAACTCACAGGAATAATGTGAGAAGAAAATGTAAGCACATATGTTGAAGTAGTATGTGCAGCTTGTTGTGAATAAATCATTGTGTGAGACAGTGGTTCTCCAAGTGTAGTCCTGGGAAGAGCAGCATCAGAATAATGGGGAACTTGCCAGAAATGAAAACTAATAAACCCCATCCCAGACCTACTGACTCAGAAACTGTAGGGGGAGAACCTAGTCATCTGTATTTAACAAGACTTGCAGGGGATTTGGGCACTTAGTAAAGTTTGAGGACGATTAGTATATGGAATGCAGCTTGTCTTTCAACTTGGCATCTGAGTCTTCCTGCTATAGTCCTTTGACAACCCCTTGTAATTTTTGTTTAATGATTTTTCAAGGGGCCATTCACAATGACATTGATCTTTCAGACCTGGATTTATGACATAAATCATTAAATATTTAATGCATAATGAAAATCATCTCCAGATATGATTTGAAACATAATTACATAAAATACAATATAACTCATGTAAATATCTATTTTGATATTAGGTTTAAATTTCACCTACCTATGGAATTGGTGAAGACAACATATATCATGTTGTGTTAGAATCTAGCAAATACTGCTTAGTATTGCTCACTTTAGATTTCTCTTCTTATATTGCTCAAAATTCTGGTGAATTCCTTCCTTCCTCCCTCTCTTCCTCCTTTCTTCCCTCCCTCCCTCCCTCTTTCATTTCTTTCTATCTTTTTCTTTTCTCTCTTTCTTTCATAGATGTCATATATCATCTTCTGCTATCTTTGCTTTCTTTAAACAGTGCTGTTGGTACTACTGCAACTGCATAGAATGTCTTCATGCATTTGTTTTTAATTACTTTAGATAATTTCTGTTAGAATAGCACAAAAGATAAAAGTGAAGAGGAGAAAATCAGAGAAGAGAAAACTAATAAAGGTGTTATTTAATGAAACTTTGGTTGATTTTTGTGTTTACGTACATTTAGCTGTAACGTGTAATGTTTTCTTACTTTGGGTTGAGAGAAAAAGACTACCTTGTACAATGCCTGCCTTTAATATATATTTTTTTTCTTTTTCTCTCTCTCAAATTTCTAATACTTCCATGTTCTGTCTTCTGCCAACACTGCTTTAACGGTTTTGTGTTTTATGCTTCATTCCTTTGGGCAAAAAGAGTAAATCCAAATTGTTTACAAGCTAAAAAACGGATCCCTATCAGAAAGAAATATATCTTTATTAAACATCTCTGGTTGTAGTTGTTCAGGGTTTTACTACTTAACCATTCTTATCCCATTGCTTGTTGATTTGCAAAAACATTCTCGCACTACAAAACAGTATATATTTTCTTGCAAATCTGATTATTGTATCTCCTATTTTAACAGTCTAGTTGATAACAATATAATGATTTATTATAAGTATAACGTGATTTACAAAATTACTTATGTGCCAGGCAAAAGCTCTACTTGCTTTAACTCATTTAATAATAATTATAATTTTATAAAGTAAGAACTATTATTATCCCCATTTTACAGATGAGTAAACTGAAGAAAAGAAAGTTTAAATGACCTGTTCAAGATCACATAACAGAAGTGGTAAAGCAGGGATTTAAATGATGGTGGTCTTGGTACAGAGCCCTTGGTTTTAGCTGCATCAAGATAATACCAAAAACAAGATTGAAGATTAGCAGTTTCCAGCAATTCCACTTCAATCCTCTCAATCTGTTTTTATTTTCTTTTTAGCAGGGCTAGGGGAAAATGTCAGCATTAGCCTCTAGGGTTTTACAGTTTTGAATTTTAACTTTTGAACGTTTGAGGGAGCTGGGAATGCAAGACTTGTCTCTTAATTGTCAAGTTCCTATTTGTGAAGAAGAAATGTCCACTTTGCATAAAGAGCCTCAGGAAAAGATGGAGAAGGAGCTGGCTTACTTCTCTCTTACCCTCTCCCCCCTCCACCCCAGCACTCCAGATGCTCAGAACTTGTACTGGAAAAGTGCCTGAACTCAGAGGTGCCTGCTGGGTATGCAGAGAGAATGCCCGATTATATTCATTGCGATTGAGGATATATTTGATCTACTTTTTCCCTTTAAAATATTCCTAGACTTGGGAAATTTTATTTTGCATGATTTTCAGATTTTCTTTCAATTTGCTTGCCTTTGAATTATCACAGTTTGTCTTCTCTTTTTTCCTTCTTCTATTTTATGATTTTACATGTTTGGCTTCCTTGACTTTCTTTTTGTTTTCTGTTTCCTTAATTATTCACACTTATTTTAAAAATCTGATTTTGGGGCAGGAATGAGGTTAAGGCCAATGAGCTACTTGCCTTGGGACACAAGATTTAAGGGGGCGCCAAAACTCAGTAATCAAGATAATACAATATTTTCAAGCAGTATTTTTAACAAATCACCAGCAAACTATGGTTCATGGGCTGGTCATCTCTTTTTGTAAATAAAGTTTTATTGGAACAAACACCTGGATTAGGTGAAGTGAGGGAGGCACAGTTATGCAAGTTGGGAGTCAAATTCTGAGTTTAAAATTTTGCTATTTTTTTATCATGCGTTTTTGCATTATTTTTATTTTTAAAAAATATTGCATTAAAATATTATTTATATTGATTATACACTTATTTTGTATCCCCTTGAATTTTCCACCCTGAGTCAGTTGTGTCACTCACATTACCCTAATGCCAACCTAGGAATAGGAGACTTTTGTGTGTGTATGTCTTTTTTTAAAGTAATCTTAGAGTCAATTTTCATACTGCAATTATTTTTTTCTCCATGAGATTCACAACTAAAAATCTTTCCCCAAACGTAATTATTTCTTCTTATAAATAGCACATACGGTTTAGTAGACATTTATTAAGTACTCACCATATGTCAGGCTATGTAAAGTACGGCCTACTACACAAATTCAGAGCACAAGTTCTATATATTTCTTTTATTTTTTCAAATAAAATATAATAAATCTTTCACATACCAAACTGGGATGAATCCCAGTATCTAACTCATGGCATAGTTTTCAGATTTTCTAAAACCATGTAAGATTATGGAATCCATAATAGTGATCTGAATGACTTCCACAATTAAACTAGAAACCATTTGCCTAAAGTCCCTGGGGCCAGCCCGGAAGCACAGTGGTTAAGTATGCACATTCCACTTCGGTGGCCCAGGCTCTGTGGGTTCGGATCCCAGGTGCAGACCTACACACTGCTCATCAAGCAATGCTGTGGTGGCCTCCCACATATAAAACAGAGGAAGACTGGCAACAGATGTTAGCTCAGGGCCAATCTTCCTCACAAAAAAAAAAATCACTGAACTTTGCTTTCTTGTCTTTGCTCCTTGATGCCACACAGTGCCCCTGTTGAACTCCAGTCCTCCACAGAACAACAGCCATTAATGGCCCTCTTTATAATAATGCCTTCCTGGTCTGGGACCTAGCACAAACTATGATAATCCTACATAGCGAAGAGACCTTAACTCTCTGTAGGCCAAGCTCAATTATGTTTCTTTGTGTTGATCTCCATTCTCTATTTACCTATTCTCATATTTTATTCTTAAAATTCAAGCAATGCACTAGGTCTTCTGGAAAAGCTTCTGGCATCAGCCACAGACAAGGAAGATAGTAGTTATCCTCCAAAGAATATGTACTCCTCATCTTGAGATTAGCTCAACAGCCTAGACTCCCGTTGCCTTCAGGTAATTTGGCATCAGGACTCTTGCACTTTCATGCTCTGAGCCAACCTGCCCACCAATACAAGTCTCCTAACTTTAGCTTCCAATGATCAGGAGCAGAAGACTGTTTGTTTCCCTCTGGGAAAGTATTTAAATGTTTATGCATATCAGATCCCCTTCCTCTCTTATAATTTAATTTTGATTCTAGCAATGCCAAGTAGTGGGTACTTTTAGAGAGACACAAAGGAACAGAAATTCTAGATAGTAGTTTTCAATAAAGATTTACAGGACTAAAAGGCAAACTTTTTCAAAAGGAATGAATGAATAAATTAGTTAATGAAACACAATTTTTTCCCTGTAGTTGAGGAATATTTATTTTTTCTTACACTGTTTACCTATCTCAATCCATAGACAAAGGAACTTTCTATGTTCCGTCCTTCCGAGGATATTTTCTCTACTTCTTGAGGTAGGAAGAATATTTCAGCTGACACAGGGCCTGATATTGAGCCATAGTTTCTGGAGGATGTCAGGCACAATGAAACAGTCTCTGCTTCCACTTGCTTTGGTCTCCTGCTGTTTTGTCCTTTCCTCCACACAGACACACTTGGCTCTCATTATTGGCTCTTTCCTTTGTATCAGTCTTCAAGCATTTGGCATCTCTGCCCATCTCCACCCTTCACCCCCTGCTAATCTCTCTTTCTCTGCCCAGACTGTAGGGGATCTTCAGTCCTGCATCCACAAATTTAGATTTGTAGACCAATGGCAGGGATCAAAGCCAATTTAGAGAGAGAATCACAGGTTCCTTTAGGCTTCACATTGAAGGCATAGCTGCATTTACAATTTTATAAGATATACATTTGACCATTAATACGGCTAACATTTTGATTCCCATTTATTTTTCTATTTTTAAATTGTTTCTATTGGTTAAATACAAAAAAGGAGCAAGAAGAGGGGGTTTTTGACTCATAACTTTCAAAATGTTATGTATAATCACATATATAATCCTTATAACAATTCTATGGATTAAGTGATCGGTTGTTTCTTAAGTGAGTAATTAGAAGCTTAGAGATCTGAGACAGCATTTGCAAAATTACACGGACAAGTAAAGCTAGGATTTGAACCCAGGTTTCCTGAGTCCAGGTGTTGGCCTCTCAACCACCATGTATGAATAGCACACACTAGCCTCTCAGAAGTTCCTGCAAGGTTCTCTGAGACTTCTGCCTTACTCCCCCATCTCATTATTCCATACAGCATTTCACTCCCCAAACAGTTCTGAGTTTGGTCAAGTAAAAAGAGGGTGACGATTTTAGGATTGAGGAATAAGGATCTTTCCCTTTTCCTCTCTTATTGTTTCTCAAGAGCAAGAATCAGATGAAAATCAGGGTCTGTGATACAAAAATCATCATGTACAATTACACCTTTCTCCCATATGGCAGTATTATCCTCCAAATGTAATAAGAAAGTGGCCAGTTTTCTGAAATAGTTAATTTATGAATGGTGTAAAAATATACTATCGAAGGGTCAGCCCAGTGGCATAGCGGTTAAGCTGGTGCGCTCCATTTTGGCGGCTCTGATTTCACTGCTTTGGATCCCAGGGGCAAACCTACACATTGCTTATCAAGCATGCTGTGGAAGCGTCCCACATACAAAATGAAGGAAGACCGGCACGGATGTGAGCTCAGGGCCAATCTTCCTCACCAAAAACAAAAACAAACTCAAAAAACATATATACGGTTGATACTAAATACAAAGGACAAAAACATGGAATACACAAAAAGAATCAAGGAAAAATCATTCACCTTTAGGTTAATGAGGTCCTTTAAGCAATAATTTTGCCTAAACTTTCTTTAATTATTTTTATGTCAAATTTCCATGCCAGGTAGAAGCAGCCAACAACAAGGCTCACACGTCAGAAAGTTATGCCAGTGTTCCCCTACAATAGCTGTCAAAGTCAGGATCTTTCCCTGTGGAATAATTAAAAATGGCACATTGTCTAGCACAGTCAAGGTGAAATTTAGCCAGGAAGTGCAGCAAACTATAGGTTTCAGTGTGACAACATTTGAGTGATGATAATTCTAACATTGCTACACAATATCATGAATTTGATTTGATTTCCCATCACAGATATGAGAACATATAATTGGTCTAAATGAAAGGAAAATGCAAAGGAAAGGCTAAATTTGAACTCTCTTTGTCACTGTCCTGCTCTGTGGATTATATCAACACTGTTTCAACGTAGGATAAAGAACCTTCCTCCTAGAGGGAGTTTTTCTTTATAACTCCTTACAAACATAAGAAAAAAAAGGCAACAACCATAAAACCACCTCAAAAAAGTGACAAAAGAAAATGATCCACTAATTTGTAAATACTTTCTAAAGCTTTTCCTTCTTAATTAAATAGGTCAAGGTAAGTAAGCCACTGCACAAAATATTCCCATGTGCCTCATACCCCACTCACTAATTAATACTGAATTTTGCCTTTTGATTTGAAAAACTACATTCTCCCTTTTTTCTTTAATTCTGAAGACAATTTGCTAACCATGTCATCAGGAAGTTTGTTTTTCTTTTCATGATTCTTACACAAAGAGCAGTTTGTGCTGGTTTCCCAAGGTCTACAAATATTTTGGTCCCGCTGCAGTTTGGGTATGCATTATTAACAGTGTCTCAGTGTGTAACGATGTGTGGCTGCGTACTGAACAGACCCCACAGTCATCATCTATGTACACGGAGAGGCAATAAAAATGTTTCACTTTTTTTTCTTTGCTTTGTTGAAAATGGTGCTACCCCTCAAGAGAAAGCAGTATTGATTTGTTTTGTAATTTAGCGAAGAATACAAATTTCCAACTACTTTTTGGTCTTTCATCTGCTATGTAAGCAGTCATAATATAATTCAAGAAACACGTACCACAGATATTTATATTCTATGATAAAGAATTTTTTTAATGAAGTCAATTAATTAGAAATTTTCTTATGAGGCAAAGAACTTCACTTTTAAAACCTGTGATTTAGTCTCAACAGCCCTTTAGTGCTCTATGGCGTGGGTCAAATCCAGCCCACTGCCTGTTTTATACAGCCAGTGATCTAAGAATGATTTTTATATTTTTAAGTGATTGAAGAAAAATCAAAAGAATAACATTTAGCATCATGTTAAAATTATACAAAATTCAAATGTGTCAATAAATAAAATTTTATTAAACATTGGTTTACATAATGTCTACTGCTTTTTTGTACTACAACAGGACAGTTGACTAGTTGAAACAGAGACCTTACGACCTGCAAAGCCTAAAATAATAACGATGGGGCCCTTTACAGAAAAAGTTTGTGGACCCCTGCTCTAAAGATGAACTGACATAAGTGATTAATACTTCCGAGGAGTCTCCTTCACGAATTAAATGGAGACAAAGCCCCTTCTCTAATTGAAGTAGGTGGTCACTACTATAAAATATCTTGGTTTAGAAGAGGTTCTTGGATTCATGAAGCTAGAAGGGGCCATCATACATTTACCCAATCAATATTTCATTTTATATATTAATGGCTAGGAAATTTATCTAAGTTGACTAAACTTGATAGCTGTTGTGAAATATCAGAAACTAGATTATAATACTAATAATTGCCAGTTTTATATGTTTCACCCCTGTTGGCCCTTGTGCCAAAATTTTATATACATTTTTGTATTTAATCTTCACGACCTTCCATGGTAGGTAGTATTATCACCATTTTATGGCATAACTGAGCCTTGCAGCAGTTCAGTAACCCCCTCATTGCTTAAAGTTAGTAAGAGGTAGAGACATTACTCTAACTTGGGTGTCTCTGACTCCTAGGATTTTACAGTTAATTACAAACAAATGCCTTCCTTCCTTAGACAGAAATCTTTATTCCCTTTTACTAAAGAAATAAGAAAATATACATTTTGTGAAAGAAATAAGTATAGTTCATAGATGATAAATATTATCAAACACTGACTTGTAATCCCCTTTGTATGGAGGAAAACAATGTTTACTAACGCACAAGGGGAAAATGTTTCAGTTCTATGTGTAGTAACATTGCTTGTGCATTTGTTGGGTGAATAGTTCTGAAACAGTACTGAACAGTAACAGATAAACAGCTGGAAATAGGCATGTTCAACCCAACTTCAAGGTGTTCTTCAAGAACATCTTTTTTGTATCTCAGTTTAGAAAGCATATTGTTATGATTATCTTATGTGACTTTGATGTTTTTCATTTTATAAAAAAGACTTTCATATATATTTTACTGTATCTTTGAATCATATAGCTGGGCATTTTTGTTCTTCATTTACACATCAGGAAGGGGGAGAGAAAAGTAAATTAATTCCCAGAGACTAACGGGTGGAGGTAGAGCCAAATATCATGGCCCCAAGTACTAATTCTGGGCTCCTTAGTGTTTTCCTGGCAGAAGGCTACTGGTAAGGACGCCATTCTTTTGTCCGTGGCCAGAAATAAAGAGAACTGCCTGGGTTTGAAGGAAAGATAGGCAAAGGGAATTTTTTTTTCTTTCCCACCTTAGTAAATAAACCTCACTAACGTCTTTTAAAATGTGAAGCACGGAATACAACTGGCTGTTATTTAGGCAAATTTACCATTGTGTTCTATTTTTATGTTTTGCTTTGGTTTATGGTTGGAGTTCTTTTTTTAATTTGGTAGTTCGTGAATAATTCTACTGTTTTTATTTATGTTATTCTTCTGAAAAACACAAGGAGGAGATTAAATCAAAATTGATGGATCTATTTTTTCTCCACTAATTGAATAGTATGATTTATTCAAATACGCAGGCAGTGAACATTTTTGTATTCACTTTCCATGACTTTCATGAGACATTCTCATTAAAATATGAACATTTTCAAATGCAAAATAAATATATCTTTGATTGCCTAGGTGAATTCTATAGAGAGACTTTCATAGAACAGGCCACGTCATTTTGTGTTGTTAGCATGATCTGATGAACACCATTGTTCCCTTTATTCAAGAATTGGCTGGCTTTCCAGAGAACAAAGATGCTATGACTGCAGCTACAATTTTATTTCTAAGGTTACAGATTGTAACCATCCTATTACAATGTCTAATACATTATATTCAAATAGGCTTCCTTGCGTATTACTTTCTATCAAGAATAAGGAAAATGTATTTTCCTGAATGAATCCAAATCATGCTGAAATCACACAAATGTGGAATTAGTTACCAATTTATTCTGTAAAGCAACTGGGAATTGTAGCCTACTTTCTG
This sequence comes from Equus caballus, assembly GCF_041296265.1. Taxonomy (NCBI): domain Eukaryota; kingdom Metazoa; phylum Chordata; class Mammalia; order Perissodactyla; family Equidae; genus Equus; species Equus caballus. Next base: position 101,921,693 of record NC_091685.1, on the reverse strand, counting down.
TACTGAAACAAGAGTCTTAGGGCCATAAGTTAGCATTTTAGAAGTTTTATCCATAAGAGTTCCTATTATATTTTTAACCTTATTCTTCACATAGGTGCTAAAGTGTATGCTAAGAAACCTAGCATGAGGAAATTACAAAATAATTTTTCTTTTTTAATTTTTTGTCTTTTCTGGTCTTTCTATTTTCTGTTAAAAAATTAGAATAAACAGAATTAGTAATACCATTCTATAGTCATAGAATCACTATGTCAGAGATTTAAAAAAACTACAGGAGAAATGTTTAATTAGTAAAAAGAAATATAGTCCAGAAGAGAACTGGATTCAGAGAAGAAAAATTTGTTCTAGTGGAGAAATGTTTGAAATCTTGGAGTATTTTCCTCAAAAGAACATTCTGCTGAGTGAAATCCACATTTCATATTTCAAATGAAAGGAATAACAATAACAAAAAATAAAGCTATCAGTTTATAAGCATGTTGAAATCTCTGAAAGTCAGGGATATTTGTCAAAAGAGACCACAACTGGCAGTTAAAATTTGTGCAAGTAGCATGTATTAATAGAATTTTTTTGTACATTTTGTCTCTGAAGTAGGAAGCAAGGTTATCTTGAGAGTGAAGGGGGAAGAGCAGGATTAGCAGGTTTAGGAGAGGAGAAAAGGTTTAAAATAATTATTGCATTATACACAGCCTCTGCACACAATGAATGCTGTCCATTCACTTGAAATTATAGATAGCATTTGTGATCCTGCCATTTCAATTGAATTGTTGAATCAATTTGGTCAAACATCATAAGGTCAAAAAGCCAGTCAAACTGGTTGTCTGTCTTGAATGACTGTGTGACTAAAGTGATTAGTGGAAACAGCCTTAAACTCACATGCATTCTTAAACCTTGTCTTCCGCAAAGCTATCCTGTTTCTGATGCTGGCTCTGTCTCTATAGTCTTTCTGTCTACACTAATGTTCCTCAACATTTTAGAGCCCACGTTTCCTGCTGAAAGCATCCTCAATGTTATACCCCCTTTTAAAGGTTTTCAAATTCAAAACAAATTTTTTAAAATGCTAAAAACCAAAGGGCTTTTAATTAGTTTTCAGAATAAAGAGGTTTTTCTTTACCCTGATATGCATCAAGGCTTATTTTATAGGAAATTGTCAATTCAACAGTGGCTTTAAATCTTCACTCTGTTCCATTCTTACCATATGTTCACTAGGAAAATCGTGTGCTAGTAAACATCTTTTAATAATAAAAACCTTCCTATTTTCCAAAATCTAATTCCTAACTTTACATTGAAACTTACCTTATATATTGAACTCATGAAGTATTAATGCTATGTTTACCACACACCATCCAACACAGTTATCATTAGTGCAGATGTTACGGCATTTATCAACTTCACTTGAGTCACTGGAGTCTCATTTGTGGCTTTTCACTGTTTATATATTAAAATCAATCTTCGTATTAAGATGATAGGATAAATCAAACCCAGATCTAGACTCTGAGTAATTTATTGTTTTAGGGATATCTTTTTAGGACAAATAGGATCTACTTGAAATTCGATTTTAGTAAAATTATTAACTAATTGAAAAGACCAAAATCATTAACTAACTGAAAAGACTTAACATAGTAATACATGAAATATCATACCATGAGAATCTTTCAATGATCCCCTAGTAATTTTACTGAAAAAAAGATTCAAAATTGAAATTTCATAATGCCCATAAAAGCAGATTAAGTTTCAGCACCTTACTGTTCACTCCTATGCATCATACCCATCATGACCCAGGTGACCTCCCGTTCCCTTTTGCCTCATCCAATAGATGTACCTAAGGCTAAGTGCCCTTGAGTACTTTAAGAGCAAAAGAGAAGAATTTTCTCTTCTCCCCACTTCCCACTTCTCTTCACACACTACAACTAGAAGTGAAGTCAGTCAAGAGGGATGCAGTTAGTGAGCAAATACTGTACGAAAACAGGGAACACCTACTAAGAAGGGGATACTTATGGGGTGAAAGGTCATGAAATCGGTATTACATTTAATGAATTCAAAGTAACCGTGAGACAGCTAAGAGTAGATGTTGAGCGACCAGTTACATATAAGAGTTGGAAGCTACTAATAGTGTTTTGACTTAAAAACATCAATTTTAGAATCCCCGTAGTTATTACCGTCTATGGAGGACCACAATCAGAAAGCTAATAAGTATCATGTAGTAGCCTTCTCTTCCTTGCAACAAGCTCTGTTTCATTGGAAAATCCTGGTCTTATAACCTCCAATATGCCTCAAATATACCGACTTCTCTCTGTCTCCCTCTCAAATCATTAATATCTCTCTCCCAGATAGATAATTTCCATTCTTATCTCCTTTTCCAAACATAGCTTCATAGTCTCCAAAAGGTATGCTTTCCCCAAGAATGGGACCTTATAAATCACAATTTTGATCCAGTCACCCTAAATGCTATACTTAAAATGCATTGTTCATTGTTCATAGACTAGTGTTTAGGCCTTGCACGGCCTGGCCCTAGCCTATATTTCCCACCTTGTCTCATTACACACTCCTTCTGTACTCCAACAATATTGCTTTCAGTGCTTGTGCTAGTCTCCTTCCCCTGCAGGGATTTCTATATATCTTGCCCACATTAGTTATTCCATCACCTTCCCATAAAATATGGCCCAGCACAGCTTCCTCAAAACCATCATTTTGAGTTACTACATGCATTCTCTGATGTGCATTGTACACAGGGAGGAAAAAGGGAAGAATAAACAAGAGGTAAGTGGCCAAACACGCATGAAAGAGTCTGAGCGCAGCCACAAAGTAAAATAAAACAAAATACTCTGGAAAGATATCTAAAATAGTCTAACAAGAAATTATTGTACTCAGTTATATTTTGGGAATACTTATTTTTCCACTGGGGAAAAATAATATTTATTTTTGGCTCAATTATGCACTTTTATTAATCTTTTAGTCTTTAAAATCTAATTTTTTTGGTTTTGTGTCATGTATCACACACAGTTTTTCTTATATTTTACTTGAAAAAGATCTCTATTTCATCTAATTTAAGACAGTTTTTTTGAATAGAAATAGTGAATGTTACTTTTATAATTATGCCCCTTGGTCTTTAGGTAGACAAGTAAAATGATTTCTAGATTACTTTAATGAGCAAAACTAGAAGTAATTGAAGAGAACAGATTTTTTAAAAAATCTGAGCTACTTGTGTATGCTTCATGAATTTTAAGTGTCTAAATGGACAGGAGGATTCTTGAACCATTTATGTTTTTCCAATTTGGGAGCTTTACAGGTTTCTTACCTTTTTTCTTAAGTACTAAAAGCCTGTGCTTATAAGCATTATGAATCAGTCTAATTTTCAAGCTAATAGTTTCAGATATTTCAGGCTGAACATTTGAAATATAATTTCATTATGCCAGATAGCTTAATAATATGCAAATACCTGGTAGGATTCTTGGAAACATTTGCTCAGAAAATTTAGAATATATATTAACTATGATATTACTAAACTTAGAATATATATTGATTATGACAATTGGATAGATTTTATCTACCCCAAAAAAAGCAATATTGGTTATTGCTCTTCCTACACTTTTCTCTATTTTACTGTGTTCAAAATCCGTAAATTAGAAATTAGTCATTGAAAATAGAAATCACTTATAAGAACTCTAACATATCACTATTTTTATGGTGTTTCTGAATCTCCTAAGATTCTAATTATATCTATCATGTATCATCTTATTGAAAGAAGAAGATGATAATATAAACTTTTTTACTTTCTAAATAAACGAATTTTTACTTTCTAAATAAACAAATGCTCAAAACACATTTTTACTTTCTAAATAAACAAATGCTCAAAACATATTTTTACTTTCTAAATAAACAAATGCTGAAAACATATTTGAAAATAGCCACTGATTGCCTTTAATAATTATCTTAACCTATGGATATAAAAATAATGACTTCTTGGGGGCCAGCCAGGTGGCATAGTCGTTAAGTTCATGCACTTGGCTTTGGCAGCCCAGGGCTTGCGGGTTCGGATCCCCAGCGCAGATCCACACACCACTCATCAAGCCATGCTGTGGTGGCATCCCAAATACAAAGTAGAGGAAGATTGGCACAAATGCTAGCTCAGGGCCAATCTTCCTCACCAAAAAAATAAATAAATAATGGCTTCTCAGTCCCAGAGTCAGGTGATTTTTAGTAAGCTCTTTGTACATTAATCTTTATTGATGATTTAAAGCATATAGTTTTATATTTGTCAGAAATAAGTAAGGTATATGCTTTTAGAATATTTTCTGATTTTATCTGGTAATGAACTGAGCGTCTTTTTTCCAACCACCAAGTATTCAGCAGCAAAACAGGATGAGCATAGTTTATGAGGCCATTAATAAACATTTCAGGATACTTTCAAATGCCTGAGATGGCCCTGGGTCTTTTATAAATCACCCCATAAAACAGAGTCTGAAGCATCTTTAGGATATTATAACATGACCATTTAACTTAGTCATTTAAAAAGAGAAGGTAATAAAATTTAAATTTATTTCTGTGATAAATAAGAATAAATAAAATACATATAAAAATAAAGAAGGGAGTTCCAACTGCTTTTCCTAATCTTGTCCATTGGATATTCTCATAGCCATTTAAAATTAGGGTAAGGCATATAGACAATGTTCCATTTATGTAATCGGACATATTTTCAAAAATAAGCTTTGGGTTTCCTTTGATAAATTTGAATCCTTATTTCAGTGGCATGGCTGTTCTTTTCAATTACCCTTTATTGACACCAAAGCTTTTTTTGACTTTTATTTTGTATTGGAAAAACCCAGTTTAGTCTGGTAGTGACAAACAACTTATTAAAATCAGTAAGCCATGCGAAGTTTTGTGGTTTTTTTAAAATGCAAATTACACGATATGAATCTTCTGCTTAAAATCCTTCAGTGGCTCTCCACTGTCCTATGGATAAAAATCCTAATTACTTAGGCTAGCTCTTAAGAATATCTGAACCTTGTCTGCCTCTCATTCTTTCTCCTTATCCTCCAGCCATTCAGTCCCATTTCAAGGCATCCCACATACACGTTTCCCCTTTCTGCCATACTTCATCTGGAGTTTTAAGGTTAATTTGTCTTGATGCCTTCTAACACCATCTCCCTCCTCCCATTCAGTCATTGCCATCATCTAAAAGAGTGGGCACCATGAAGGCAAAGATGTTATCTCTTTTGTTCACCCTAATATGGCCAGAATTTAGCACAATACTAGATCAACATATATTTATTAAATGAATGAATGTACTAATGAGTAATGCTGGCAATACACCACTTAACCTGGTGGCAGCAACAGCAACTGCATTGGCATCCTCATTGTTGTCACAAGTACACTTCTCTCTTGTTGTCATTTGATAAAGTTTACAAAGCCCCTTTGCATATGATGCTCTATTTTGATCTTGACAATAGCCTTTGCGAGGTCGGCAGTGTTTTCTTTATTTTTTCAACATAGTGTTGAGATCTCAGGTAGAAGGAAAGGTAAAATGAAATATAACAAAAAATGGCTAAGACCGAAGCCTTCTAAGCCTAAATCCAGCCATTGTTTCATTTAACCAACAGGAAATGTGTTTGTTTATGATTCATTTTCCAGATTTGTTAAGCAACTGAGACAAAAGTCTATAGACTGTGACAAATATTTTTAGTTTTTGGATTAAACATAATAAGTATTTCATACATTAAAAAATATCATAGTTTTCTCTATACATTATTAAATCTATCATTGATTATTTTTTTCTAAAACTTGCCTGAGATTCCTCTCCTTTTATTGGTATTATTCCTTTCCCCTAATCATTGCTGATGATTGCATGCTCAATTTAACACTGGTACAGATTGTTTTCAAATAGTGAAAAGATACTAAAATGAAAATTTTACTATGTCACTTTAAAAACTAGCCCATGGTCATTGGTTGTTAGATTGAACTGACTGCTACCATTTGGATATAGAGGAAAAGAAAGTAAGTTCAACATATAACTTTCTCAACCTCACATTTCTGCAAATAAATAGGAGATAGATGTTGAGATTTAGCTAAAGTACTCCATAATGCAATATTGCTGCCTTAGTGTTCATTATGTGTGGCCAAGCTGTTTGAGGCGGGGAGCGGGGAGGATGGCTAAACTGACAGCAGTCCCTCATGCAAGCGCATGCCCTACATAACAGCCTGCACAGTTACAAGCAAATTTAAGTTCCTGATATGACTCTCCAACTGCCCTTATGATAAGCGCTCTCCTCCACAGGCCCAGGGCTTTTCCTTTGTGCTCCCCTTAGAAAAGACCCCCTCTCCCCAAGCTTACCAAAACTCCACTATTTGGTTTGAGGTGACCAATCCACTTATTCAGGAAACTCCAAAGCACTCCACCCTGGCACCCTAATAAACGTATGTGCCCCAGGTCCTATGGCTCTCTCTGCACCCTGCTTTGACTTCCCCCGTAGGTGGCCCCTCGAGGCATGGGGTATACTTCCCCAGAACCTGTGAGGAATAAACTTCTCCATTTCAATTCCCTAGTAGTCTTTTGCTGAACATGGCTCATGATCTGACACCCTGGGCTCTACTTAACAGATGTTAACTTAACGAAGTGAAAACACAGATTATATTAAATCTCTATTATATATATCCTAATTTCTTTTATGCCTATGTACACGGTTAAAATTATTTTCTTTATAAAGTGTGACTAGACATGGTATTTCACTTTAAGTAATTCATTATTTGGGACACAGGCAAAATTAACTAGAAAATATTGAATCAATGTTAGATTTAAAAATTTATTATGCCAAAAATATTTACATGGTGGAAGCAATAGAAGGAAGCTCTTAGAAATGCAATGTATAATCACTACCATACTTGATCAAGACACTCTTAACTGAAAGATGCATCACTCTTGCACGTAGGGCCACAAAAATAACAATAATACTGCCAAATAAGAACTGATGCAATGCCTTAATGATGCACTGTCAAGATGTCTCATATCAAGCTAACGTTTCAAAATTTCTTTCAAAAGTTTTCAGGGGATTTCTCAACCTTTTCTCCTTCAGTTTTATCACCTGGCATGTTCTGTCCAATCACCTTAGAAGAATATCAGTAACGAAACATACTATGATTTCACTACTTCTTGGTATCTTCCTTTCTAAGTTCTGTAAACCACATTGCTCTGCAAATAAATATGGAATTGTAGTTATTATCCATTGGCATGTATTTTCTTTACTGATATATCAAATTACATTCTGCTGCTTTTTCCCATCCTTTAGGAATACCCAATATCATTTGTTTGAATGACCAGAATGTCATCTTCTATAAGACATTTGAAAGCAATTAAATCCAAAATTATGTTATAAAAACTCGATATAAATTAATTGAAGTGAAAAACTATGAAAATATAACTAATTTCATATATGCACAGGCAGTTTCAACCATTTCATAATGGCTACCCAGCAAAAAACAATTAATTGTTAGATGTTATCAATTGTACATGTCCTAAATTCAGAAAATTCAGAGCTATTAGAGAGAAAGAGAGAGACAGAAAGAGAAGTGGCTTGAAAAAATTAAAGCTTATATTAAGCAGGTGAGTGGATATAAAATTCAGGGCAATAGTGTTATATTCATATCCTATGATTCTTTCTTATTCTGTACACTAAGGCTTTCAATTGAAATGTGAATAACAAATGATAACAATAAATATTTCAAATACTTTGCTTTTGTTGCTTTCATAACATATGTAAGAGAATAAAAATCATTTGAATTGTTGAATACATATATATATTCATAGATATATACACAAATATAAATTTTTACAATAATAGTAATAAACAATGGAATCAACTTTAGCTTTCTAAACCTACTATCTATATTTAGTTCATAAAATGTACAGGTGCAAACCTTGCATAAAATTCAAAATCTCATCAGGAAAAATAGGTGAAAGTGTACGATCCAACATGCTAGCATACTTGTTTTTCTGAAGGACAAATATGGTCTTCAAAAATGCAAATGCTCATTGCTTTGACTACTCTATTGCATGTTCATTGAAATAATTTATGAGGCAATTAGGGTAACTTGTTTGCATTATTCAAAACTCAACACATATGACTAAACTTGATCTTATCTTTTATTCTAAACAGATTATTGCCTATTGATAGTGAATGACTGCAGAGGTCTATTTCATGAAAAAGAGTGAATGCTGCACACTAGACTTGCTGATTACTTGCGTTATTTTTTAACTGACAAAATCAACTCTTTCAAGGAGGTGCCTTCCGTTTATCCTTAATTCTCTCTCATAAGTCACACCTATGCTTGTCTTTCTGAGAATTACTGACCTGAACTCTCTCTTTTATTAAGTTTTCAGTGACACAAAGTGACTCAAACTTAATATTTAATATCTCTGTCAAATAAGGTCATAATCTTATTGTTTATTCTGAAATATGTTAAATATATTCCACTGCCAAGAAAGGAAACAAAGTTCTATGTCTTAAAACATGGGATAAAACTGCTTTTCTAAATGCTTCCAGAAAGTATGACAAAGCTTAACTAACACTTTAAAAAATAAAACCTTTAATTCCAGAATACTTTTTCTTATTATTTCCTTTTACAATATCATACTTACACTCTTGCAAAACAATTTTACTTAGATTTCAATGCACCTTCTACAACTATTATTTGGGGGGGAACATTATTCAAGCTGTTCTGTCCAGTAGATCAGAAATATTAACAAGCATTGAAAAATGATCCAGTATCAAATAATTTTTCCAAAAGATTTATTAACCACAACAGATGGATTCTTTACTGAACTACTTTTCACATTTAATATTATAATATCAATTGTGAATATCTATAAAGGGGATATAATGATGTAATAGTTCGGAAAACTTTTGCCCACACAATCCCTTTTTCACTGGCAAATCTCACATAAAATTTTTCTTTGTAGTGTGGTATAGAAAGGAAATTTCCTTCTATAAAGGAAAAAGCAAACCTTTTTTTATTGTTTTCAATATTTCAAGAGATCATTTTGATATATTTATCAATTGAATAATGTCATAATAAGTTTCATAAATATTTAACAATTAAAAATATATATATCGTACTAAAAATAGCAGGAGAAAGCCTGAGAGATTAAATATATCTCCAAGAATGTTGAGCAAAAAGACAAGTAAATGGCCCAATAGAAACAATATAAAAGTAATAGAGAACAAAGCTATAAATAATATCTAACTTAGTTAAAAGAAGTTACAGAGAGAGAAGTGATAAAGGTAGGTTAGAAAAATCATCAAACAAACAATAAAAGAATATTTTCCAAGTTATAGAAAGATTTGAATCTTTTGTACAAAAGACCGGCTGGTATTAAGCAAGATGAATTAAATGAGACCAATATTTTCTACACATTGCTGAATTTTCAGAAAATCCTCACATCTCTCAGAGATGGGAAAAATATATATACAAGAGTAATAAGAATTAGAGTGGCTTCAGATCTGTTATCAGACAAATCAAATGTTAGAAAAACAATGAACTAAGCAACTAAAAGAAAATTATTTTGAACTTAAAAGTCAATACCCAGCCAAAATAATCAAATATGTGAGAACAAGTCAAGATATCTTCAGACATGTAAGGCTGAAGTAATTAACTTCTAAAGGACTCTTTTCATAAAGAGATAAAACTGGAAAGCAGAATATGTGGGTTACAAAAAATAGAGGACCCAAGCAAGGAACACAATGAAAAGAATGACAGCTTTGAAATAATCCTTAAAGTAATCCTTCTAATTTAGAACAAGAATATAATGGACAAAATTCTATTTTTAAAAATGTACAATAGAATAAATCGCATTGACTAGATACACTAAAGTCAGATTCTGGAAGATCTTCATAATATTGTGAAGAAATATATGTTTCTTTTCTCAACAAGGAAAAAGAAAGTCAACTGGAACCCACTGGAGGACAACAAGTCATACTACCAAGTTACTGTCCAAATATACAGCAAATAATATATGGTATGGGTTTTGAGGTGTTGAGCATTACAATAAACAGATATGTTACTTACACTTAAAACTTAAGTACTTACTGTGAGCTTTTAGAATCAATATCTAGAAAAGGAAACTATGGTAACTGAACCAATTCAAAAATATTGTAATCACTGATAATATAAAAGATATAATGCATTACTATACTTTTAGTCTTTGTTGTTATTCCAAATTCATGTGACCATTGAGGGCAGCTGGTGATATTGCTTAAATAACATTTTATATGTTTGGGGTGACTCTTATAACCAACCTGATGAACTTAAGTCCTCTTCCCAGCCACCCCCTTGCCATCTTTCCCCAAACTCTCTGTAAACTCCTTTGGCTCCTGTGACTTACTGCAATGTTCATTGTTTATACTAATAATGAAGTTAACGATATACCAAACAATTACGGTAAGTTGGGCAATAGAGACTTTTCATAACACTTACAAAACACAAAAGATAAATAACAGATTTTTCATTGCAGTGTGGGGAATTCTATGGTAGGAATAAGTAAACGTTTGAAAGGAAATGTATAGAAGTGGCCCATACCTCTATTTGACACCTCTATAGAAGTGATTATAACTTCTCTTTACAGAAGTAGTCTATAACCTCCATTAAAGCTCAATGGAGAATTAAATATCAACCGACTCACCTATTACATATTTCATCCTTGTCAGCTTACATTTTCTCTGTGAGTCTCAATTTCCTGCTTTGGGAAACAGGCTAAGACAGCAGTGATATAAAGTTTTCATGTAGATGTTATTAGAAAATGGCATCTGCCCTATTGTCTGGCACAGAGTAGGCAATTCACCAAATATTTCTTTTTTCTCCACTATAAATATTAAGCAATTATAAACTATAAGCATAAATTGAGGAAAAACATTATTTGGTACGTTATACCATTAAAAGTAATTTTTGAGTGTGCTACATTTTGCACAAAACACTTTTAATGTATTTTTCTTTTCTTATTTTTTGGCCACAATCAAATTGTCAGGAAGATTTTTTTAACCACAGATCTAAGTATAGCATGAGTAAAATATTTGGAGTGATATAGAATACTTTTACACGATTGGTTAGGTTTTTTGTATGGTATCTTCATATCTGTGACTTAAGCTTCATAATTTTTCACTGATAAAGCATTATCTTGACAATTCTACCACTTTTTCAGAGTTAGGTTTATTTCCCCTCTGGTAGGTTAATGGGAGCATGTACCCCAGCGGTTACCCTACATGAGCTGTTTTTCCTGACAATATACTTATGTTTCGTGCTTCTCTGGCCAGGTAACAAGCCAGAATGCCATTGAGTCTCTCTTCAAAAATTATTGAAAATGGAATGGCATTCTGAAACCTCATTTTAACATATGTCAGTAGCAGGTTTAATTAAACAAACTAAACATAATGAGAAGGCATAATGTTCAAATTGTGTCAAGATGCATATGTTTATACACATTTTTAAAAATCTTCCCAGAGTACAAAAATAAACCATGTTTTTCTTAACATATATTTTAAACCTTTTCTGCTGTGGCTTCTCCTGTGTATGATGTGAGATCAGCCTCTCGCACAGTCGACCTCAGGGGGAATGGATATGTCAGGGATGTCACTATAATGTTTTGACACTAGTGGAGAAAGAGAAACACCACCATGAATTAAGATGAGAGTATAGACACATATACAGCTTTCTCTTCAGTAATATCCTTTTATTTCATGAGAAAATGTGTTACTGCAAAATGAAGTACTTTTTTTATGCACTTACTAAAGCACAGCTGATGTTATTACTAATTAAAATATTAAGAGGTTAATTAACTCATTAGAGGTCAAATATATAATATTGACACTTTAACAAATTAAATGTGAATAGTTAAATCATATTAATAGAGATATTTAGGGGGTGAGAATGAATAGATTCAGAACTTCCTGATTTTTATAGCACACAAGGACAAATGTACACTAAACACTGATTTTCCTTTTGCTTTCTGGTGAAGGAAATAACTTTTACAAAGTATAAAGAAATAGTTATTGTTCAAAATATTGTCTGAAATAGCACTCCAAAATACTTACTAATTACCTATAAACAAAAAGAAAAAAAAATATGTCAAGTACATCAGTACAAACTATCCTGACAGTGCACCTAATGTCAGAATCTGGAAAGTATTTTCATTAAATATAAGATTGGCATTCCAAAAATGATAGCTAAGGGATTTATACATACTTCACTCTATAAAACAGAATATGATTTTAAGTCTAGAAAAAAATAAGGTTTTTTAGTCACTTCAAATGGTAAAATGTAGTGAAAGTAGGCCAAAAGGCCATAAAAATTATAGGAAATGGTGTCAAAAATCAAAACTGTATTGAGATAATAATTAAAATTGATGCAGTGTTCAAAAGTATAAATTTTAGAATCTCCCCCACAGTGCAGAGAAATATTATAGAGACTACATAAGATTTTTCTTGAGAAATGGATGTCACCCAAAATTTTATTGCTAAATTTCTCTTACAATATTTGAAGGCCAGTAAATTACACATTCAGATACTTAAGGCCAAGAGAAACATGCAATTTTTCTAACCTTTAAAGAAATGTTAAAATCCTAGAGATTGAGAGACAAATGAGAGTCTATAGTAAGTAGTCTCTGAGAAGGTCCCCAGTGTTCTTTGCCTGCTGGTATTTACGGCCTTGGGTAATCTCTCATCAAGTGTACCCAGGACTGACTTACACACTTCTAATGAAAAGAAAATTGCAGATGTAATGTTATATCATTAACAAGATTAGGCTAAGAAAGACTGTGGTTTCCAAACTGGGAGTTCTCTAAATCTCTCTTGGATCGTTCATGCTAGGGAAAACAAGCTGTCATTCTGTGAATAGATCTCAGGCTATGGAGAAGCCCAGGTGGCACAGTGAGGAAGTGAGGAAGTGAGGTCCTCGGTCCAAAAGCCTGCAAGGAACAGACACATTGCCAACAACCATGTGAGTGATTTTGGAAGCAAATTCTCCAGCTATTGCCAATCTTCCAATGGCTGCAGACCTGGCCAACATCATGAGAGGTCTCAAGCTAGATGTACTCGACTAAGATGCACCAGATTCCTTGTCCACAAACAATGTGAGATAATAAATGCTTCTTGTTTTAAGCTGTTAAATTTTGGAATAACTTGCTACTCAGTGATAAATAACTAATACAGGGTCCACTAAGGGACTCAAAATTGTGATTGTTTTTGAATAAAATATTTGGTATTAAACTTTAAAACCAGTTAAATAATACTGTCTAATTTGTAGTAACAATGGGAATTAAAAAATGAAACAAATATTTCTCTTAATGTACATATTCCTACACCATATGCTTATGGAGTGCATGTGGAGATATAAGTTGTTCCTAATTTAAGCGATTCCCTTTAAAATTCTTAAGATAACGTAATAATTGAGTTCTTTCTGCTTTAATAAACATTTCATCTTTATGCATGTACTTTGTTCTTGAGAGATTTTCATATTTTTCCTACTTTATTTTTAAGGAAGCTATACAAACACATAGACATATTTATACACACACACACATATTTGTAATAGGACAATACTTCTTGAACTTGGTTAAATGAGCTAAACTTCAAATTTCAGATTAGTAATAATGACTATTTGGGAAAGTAACTCTCCATATCTTCTTTATTTTTATTAAAATATAATTGACATACAATATTATATCAACTTCAGGTGTACAACATAGTGATTTCAATATTTTTATACACGAAATGATCATAATGCTATGTCTAGTTACCACCTGTCACCATAAAAAGTTATTACAATTATTGTTGACCATATCCCCTAGGCTTTAAATTGCATCTCATGATTTATTTATTTTATGACTAGAAATTTGCACCTCTTTGCCTATTTCACCAATCCCTCCACTCCTCTCCCCTCTGGCAATCACCAGGTTGTTCTCTGAATCTATGAGTCTCTTTGTTTTGTTTTGCTGGTTTTGTTTTTTTAGATTACACATATAAGTGAAATCACATTGTATTTTTCTCATATCTTTTTAAATTAAGGAATGTTGTAATCAGTATTTCACATGGAAAGATATTAAGTATATTATCTTAGACTGCTGCTGTTCTGTTAGTATATATGAATAACTCAATATAATATCAAATTTACTCAAAATTCTAAAACATAAATATAAAACTCCATGATGCAGTATATACAGAAGCAGAAATATAATGATGGACACCTGAAATTTACACAATGTTATAAACCAATGTGACCTGAATAAAATTTTAAAAAACTAATGGATTTAAGAATTTGTGCACGTTCTCTCCCGTTAAAAAAATAAATAAATAAACCCAGTTAAAGAAATATAGGCATACCACAAAACATGTATTACAATAATTCAGCATTATGTGGAGTTTCACGTAATAGCTGTATTTTAGCTTACTAGCACTGTAATTTGAGAACTATCATGCAGTCATGTAGTTATAAGCTTGCATCACATCAAATTGTTTGCTATTTTATAGTAAATAATCTCTTGCATATCTTTTTGTGTGTGTGTGAGGAAGACTGGTCCTGAGCTAACATCTGTTGCCAGTGTTCCTCTTTCTGCTATAGGAAGATTGTCACTGAGTTAACATCTGTGCCAATCTTCCTCTATTTTATGTGGGACGCTGCCACAGCATGGCTTGACAGGCGGTGCTAGGTCTGTGCCCAGGATCCAAACCAGTGAACTCAGGGCCACTGAAGTGGAACACGTGAACTTAACCCATACACCACCGGGTTGGCCCCATAATATGTCATTTTTTATTAGTATCCTTTGTGCTTACTATTCTCTTTAGCATTAAAGGAATTACAAAAATATTTATTCTTATACGTTTTTATTATGTATATATGTATGTATTTATTATGTAATATGTATATATTTAATAATAAAACATTTTTATGACCAAACATATGCATTTCATTTAAGAACCAATTAAATAGAGAAACAGAAAGATATATAAAATATAAGATTAGATTGACTTTTTTCTCAGAAAATTATTTAACATCATCTCTAATTACTTCAAATTGCCTCTCCTATTTCTAAGAACATGTTGACAATAGACATTAAAAATTTACCATGAAACAAAGTTCACATAGTGAATCTTAACCTGTGACCATTTAACTAAAGAATTTGAATCAAGCTGCAGAGCTCTGTTACATATTCAGTAAAATAAAGCCAAGTCATAAAGTTATATAAAAAAATATTCTTACTCTTTATATTTTAACTATAGAGTAAAATGTTGACATAGATACTATTTTAATATATTTCCTAATGAGGTCACTTACAAATAAATTACATATTAGAAACTCAGCAAGTTTCTAATGAAACTGGTAGCCAGTTAGTGGACTCTGATTTAAACTTTTGATGCAATAAATAATCTGCAAGATTACAATGGCCAATATTAACAATGGGCATTACCAATTATTTTTAAAATTGTGTTTTATACTGTGACCTTAAGATAATCCAGATCCACACGGCTGATCACAAATAAGCTGATCAAATACCAAGGCAAATAACAATTAACTACTTTAAGAAACATAAGGTTTAAAATTTTAATAATATTTCTACTATGTATCATTTCTAGCCCAAAGGAAACAAGTGGTTGGTATAAGTGAAATTACCTATACATCGATTGCCTGATGCAATCTGAATTTCAAGTAACTATGTAGAGTAAAATTTAATAATAATAATCAATGAATTAAAATATTTATTTTAAAAAAATACTTGTATTGTTTTAGAGCACTTAGACTAAATATACATGTTTTTATCAATAAAAGTGATTAAGAATACTAAATCCTGAAATAGCTCTGCAGCCATGAAGCTGGGGAAAGTAAAGTAATAACCATTTGATGGGGTGTATTATTAATTTGGCGTGTCTGTAATTTTTATGGTCAGAATCATGGGAATGAAGTTGAAATTTAAAATCAAAAGGAGTTAATCAGGAAATTTTGGTTTAGAACATTATTTTGCTTACAAATCTAACCATATATTACTTTTTTTTTTTTTTGGTGAGGAAGTTTGACCCTGAGCTAACATCTGCTGCCAATCTTCTTCTTTTTGCTTGAAGAAGATTGTCACTGAGCTAACATCTGTGCCAACCTTCCTCCACTTTGTATGTGCGACACTGCCACAGCATAGCCTGAGGAGTGGTGTGTAGGTCCGTCTGCACCCAGGATCTGAAGCTGTGAGCCCCAGGACACTGAAGTGGAGTCCACAAACTTAACCACTATACCACCGGGCCAGCCCATATATTAGCCTTTTCAATGCAATCGACTACTTAGAAAAATCCAGAATGTTGATTCTATTGATTTCAATAGTGAAACTTAGAAAAATATTAGTAAAAAGAAAATATAGTTCAAAAAACAGAGTTGTAGGCTCTAGTGTCAGGTGAGCCCAAAGTGGGTTGATGATGATTATTTCCTAATCAGTGAATATTCACTGCTACTGAGACATTACCCTGGACATTAAATCATGCTTTCCACGATTTCTTTTTAGATATCAATCTAATCTGTCTCTGTATCCTACCTTCTCAGCATTTTGATTCACAAACAGTGGCAAAGGTCCTGCCATAACAGCATGATAATTTTGTTGAATATTTACCCCAACCCCTTTTCAATATACAAGTCATACATTAAAACAGTTCCATAAAAGATTAAATACATTTAAAAAATCAAAAACATAAAAAATAAATTCTGAGAAACTTGAAATCTTCTTTCACCTTTCTTTACTTGCACTCACTTCCCCAGAAAAAAAAGACTGTTAGCATTTTTATTACGCATCTTTTCAGTCATTACCACTGCATTTACTTACACTTATGCATGCATGTACAAAACTCCCTTTTATACAAAATAGGTTTTATTATACATTTATACATGACTTTTTTTTCAAACTAAAAATTTCTTGGTAACATTCTGTAAAATGTACATCATTTCATCTTAAAGTTTGCATGGTGCTCCATGGCCACTTTTAAGGAACTTGCTTATTCAAGTATAATATACATATAAAAAATAAAATAAATCTTAACTATATAGCTCAGTGACTGCATACTAAGTGAAGATATTTATATAATCACCACATATGGATCAAGATAGAGAACACTTCCAGCTTTCCAGAATCCACCCTCGTGTCCCCTTATAGTCACTACCCAACTTCCTGACCAAGACAATCGCACTGGGGACTCCTAAGATAAATAATATTGCTTGTTATTAAAACTTATATAACTGTAATTATATTGACATGAACGTACTATAAAGATGTGTTATGTTCGATTCTTTTGACTAACATTATGTTTGTGAGATTGATTCTCATTATTGAATTTATCAGAATTTAATTCTTTTTAATTGCTGAAGCATATTCCATTTCTATACATTCTTTGAGTGATCTTGTTATGTGTCCTTTCATGTAAACATATTGGAAATATCTTCTTTGATTTGAAGTGGAATGTGTGAACTTAACCGTTGCGCCACGGGGCTGGGGCCTGTTCTGTATTTTCCATCCATGGCCTCCATCAGAAAATTTTCCATCATTATACCTTTGCATACTATAATTCTCTTCTCTGCTGCTTCTAATCTGTTATTAAGCTTTTCTTCAGCTTTTAATTATGGATACTATTTTTTTCAGTTTTAAAAGCATCACTTGATTCTTTTTTTAAGTTCTGTCATAAAATATAATGTCTTGACTTTATTTTCTTTATATATTAACCACAATCATTTTAAAATAAGTCTCTGATAGCCCTAAGATCTAGATTACCTGCAAGTCTATTTTTTATATTTTATAAATTTGGTCCCATCTCCTAGCATTCCTGAAAATTGCTTTATTGTATGATAGGCATCATGTATGAAAAATTGTATAGTCAACCTGAAGCTCAGCTAAACTGCCATCTTCCAGAGTTATTTACTTTTTCTTGTGATAAGCAATTAGAGTAGTAACATACCTCCTACTTCAGTCTGAAATAAAACTGTTTTGAAAGTTGATCTATTTCTTACTTGCAATTGCTCCTACTGTGCTTCTCAGGGCTCTACTTGGGATATTTTAATAAGACTTCTCCTCCTTGGCTTGACCTCTAATTTTTATCTAACCAGGCCCATGTGCCATCTTATGGTTGTTTACTGATTCTTACCTTACTGGATGCTTATGAATTGCATAATGTCTGGAGGAAAAAGTGCAGAGATTTGGACTCATCGTACTTCCTTTCTCTTGAAAATCATGGCTTTTCAAGTGCTGGCTGTGCCAGTAGTCATGATCACTGTTTGTCTCAGTCCTATGAGGGTGCTGAAAGTTCAACTAAGTTTCTTGGTCCCTGGGTACTACTTCTTGCTCAACCTTTTAGCCACTCGGTCCCACGTCATGTTTAACTGGTAAATATGGTGAGGGAAACTGCCACAGGATGCTGGGCTCACCTAAGTCTGTTTCCTTACTCTTTGGGACCCTGGTTCCTCAAGTCCTGACTTGCCTACTTTCTTCATGCCTAAAACACTGCCCCATATACTTGCTTCTGTCCTTCTGGTTTCCAAATGAATACTAATACTATCTGTTTCTTGTATTCAACATATGATCTTTGGTTTATTTTTCCATGTTTTTCTACTTGTACTTGGGGAGAAAGAATGATATCCGTTTCTAGAGGTTAACCCAGTGGTTTTACCACTTAAGTCTGTAGGGCATTTACTACACCATTTGACCAACAGATTGAACAGATTTTACAACTCTCGATTTCTTTCCATGGTATAATAGGAAAACTCCCTCAAGAGAAATAAAAACAATTTATGGGAAAGTTTTTAAAACCCATTCTCCAAATTTATGTTTATAATTCCTAGAAAATTCTATAAATAGGAAAAATAAATTTGTCAATCCTGAGACCAAAAAATAAAAACTTGCCATAAAGAGAATCTGGGAGAATATAATAAAAATCCAATACTGGTGGCACTAGCTAAGGAAACTGTCAATGACCAAAAATGTGCTCTATTGCCTCCATAAGTAGGTTTTCTAGAAAGCAAGCTAGTGATTTATGAATACCTACTGGGATTCTATTGGCACCAATATTGATTGCAAGTGACCATGCACAATCTAGATACCATGTTTGTTTTCTAGTACCAGATCAATGTCTTTTTATTCAAGTACGAATAAACAAAAATGTGTCTTGAGGATCACGTGTTGAAGTTTGATATTAGTTGTTATTATTCCGCCATAAATACATGTACTATAAGATAGAAAAATAACCTAACAGATATTTACTCATTATTTCACCATCATAGAATACAGCTGTGAAGAGAAATATCAGCCAATAGTTGAACTAATGTTGTTGGAAGGAGTAAACAAGAAATGGGATCCTTTGTAATAATGCATATGTAGGAATCTAAACTTTGAGAAATTTGAGAAACATGAACACTATAGAAAAAAATGAAAGTGATAGAAATCATGAAAAAGAATGTTAAAACATGAGGAAGGCAGCTGATAAATATTATACACAAAAAAATGATGTTCCCCAAAATAAAACAGAGCAAACACAGTAGATTCACAAGCAATAAACTAGTAGTGAGAGAATTCTTTTGTCAATACTCAGATTCACTTATTTTAAATAAGAAAATTAATTTTAAAATGTTCCTATGTAAATTATGATAATTACATATATAATTTTATAAGCATGTTTAAAAGTAGAAATACCTTTGCTCTTAAATTTGTCATCTGTACAATAATTACATAACTATGTATACAATACGATATGATATGATTTTACTTTGCTTGCCATGATTTCTATCTCTTCCTTAGCAAGCAAACCCTACTTGCTGAGCCAAAATGGTGAGATGTAATTGAGGATGGGCCAATGACAGTCACTAGCATTTCTGTCCTCAGTGGCAGATTTGAGGAGTATTCTTGACCCAAGCTGAGCCATGGCTTTTTTCACTTTCAACAATTTCAGTCACGAGTGGACACTCAAGGCTGGAATGTTCTTTATTTTACAGTGCACCACAGAGAAGAGTATTGGAAACTCCTGCTGGGGAAGTCTCCAAAACTGCCTGATCTCTGTCTTTTGCAACATTTGACTTGAATAATCTGTTCTTTAAATCTTTGAGCTACTCCAGGGCGTTACTCAATAAACCCTATACAATTATACATATATAATATACCTTATACATATTTACCTATATACATAAATTTATTTTATTTTAAATAAATTTATCTTAAATTTGTTTTTGATTAGGTTGGATTCTGTTGCTTAAAACCAAAGGAATCCTAGGTACCTCAAGTGTGGACTGCAGGCAACCACCTCTTAAATTACTTCTCTTTCTCTCCACAATCTATTCTACATAAAACAGCCAGTTTGATGCAATTAACATATGTTTGACTATGTCAAACGTACCTTCAAAACCACTGTTTGGCTTCTCCTATTACTCAGCATAAAAGTAAAGGCTTTAAAAAGGCTGAAAGGTCCAATGCAATCTGGGCCCTTTTTATAGGTCTGATCTCATCTCTTACTATTATTCTACTTTTTCTTCCAGTGAAGCCACCTTGGTCTTGCTGCTGTTCCTTGAACAAGCCTCAGGACCTTTGCATAAGCTATCTCCTCTGTCCAGACAGTTATATCCACAGTTACCCATGTAGCTTACTCCCTTACCTCCTTCAGACTTTTCCTCAAATATCAAAAAGGCCTAATTTGAGTACTCATAATAGTCACTGTCACAGAATCTTTAGATTCTAACAATTCATAAATGAAAATTTGCCAAATAAATAGGAGCCCAGAAAGCTTTAAGAAAGCCAAATAAAAAACAATAAGAATTGAAAAAAAAACAGGCTTAAGAAAACACGCGTGCAGATTTTTAGCCTTCCTTTAGTCTTCCTTGTATCCTTCTCCTAAAAAATCAGATGCTTTATCCCATGTAATTATAAAGAGAAAACTCTAAAAGGTCAATTGGATCTAAGCCTCAAGCTAATACTAATTCCTGGGAAAGAGAATTTAAATGAAGTTCACTATACCTAATGGGCATTGTGAGTAGAAAGGCGATAATTTAAATTCTAACAGAATTTGCTTCCCATTAATTGCACTGAGTTTGGGAAACCAATGTGATATTTTTATCAATTTCTGAGTGCGTAAGTGGAATGGGATTTTTGGCCTACAGCAGAACTTCCACTTTGGCTACTTCACTTTTGGAGTCTAGTCAATTTATGATAGAATGGACACACATGTTCATAATAAGAAAAACAAATTTTTTCTATTTTCTATCCCTGAGGGAGTTGAAGATTTGTGTAAACTTCAAAAACTTGAAAGGTGCCTGTCCTGTGATTCATAGCATATCCTTATTCTCTCGACTACTTTGATTACTATAAAGGACTAATAAATCTTTAATAATCAATTACTGTAAACTTATCATTTAATAAGTCCAACTGTGCCTGTTATCCAGACGTATTCTGCTTTTTAGAGCACACACATTTATGCCTTGGCAACCGGTATGCTTTTATTGACCCGGCGATTACACTTTCATTGCAACACAAATTAAAGCAGAGTAGCTTGCTTGCACCTGGCTGGAACTGCCTCTGGGATATTCTGCCTCTGGGATATATACCCTCCAGTTCTGGGCCATAATACAGTTTTCAGCAACCTTACCTGATTCATCAACCTGTAGGATTTCATACTATTCCACTACATTGTTGATCTCATGTTGATAGGATCTAAAGCTAGAATAATAACAATAACAGTAACTAACATTCATTGTTTACATGTGTTAATATACTCAGTTAATTCTCAACATGAACCCTATGAAAGAGTTAATATTATATTCTTCATGCTATAATTGAGGAGAAAGAGTCACAGGGCTGTTAAGTAACTTGCCCCCAGTCACAGCTAAGAAAAAGCTGAGGGGGATTTGGCTCCAGGCAGTACAATGCCAAGCTAGACACTTACTCATTGTGAATAACTCAAAGTGAAGGCAGGATTAGCAAATTACCTTTGTGCCACAATAAAAACACACATGAGAAGAAAGGAAAATAGATTTCTTGAAAATGTAAGTACTCTCACTGGTCCAGAGCATGTATACTAGTTTTCTGTTGCTGTGTGATAAACCGGCACAAACCCAGAAGCTTAAAAAAACAGAAATTTATTAACTGACAGTTTCCATGGGTCAGGCATCGGTGAACAGCTTTTCTGGATCTTCTGCTTGAGATCTCACCAGACTGAAATGAAGGTGTCCGGACAGTGCTGTGATACTCTTCGGAGGCTCTGGGTCCTCTTCCAAGCTCACTGGTTTTCAGCAGAAATCATCTTGATACTGTATGATCGATGTCCCTGTTTTCTTGCTAGATGTCAGTCAGTTATCATTATTGGATCCTAGAGGCCACCTGCAGTTCTTTGCCATATGGCCCCCCATAGGCAGTTCACAATCTGGCTATTGCTTTCCTTCAGGCCAGCAGGTGAGCATCTCTGAGACGTGTCTCTCTGCATGTTGCCAGAGAAAACTCTCTACTTTTATTTTTTTTTTTATTTTTATCTTTTGACTCCCTTCTACTTTTAAATGGCTCTTGTAACTACATGAGACCCACCTTTTCGTCACAGAATTACCTTTCTCATATTCACAAATTTCATCCATGCTAATGGAGATTATATAGGACATGTATATGACTTGTGGGAATTCTGCTGATCACAACACACCTGCATTTTCTCTCCAAAGTGAAGGATGTGTTGTTCCTTAAACCCTACATCCAAAAGAGTTGTCCAACTCTTACCATTTACTCTATTTAAAAATCTTTTACTATTTACTGGAGTTCCGAGAAAGACAAAGCAATTGAGATGGTCAAGACTAAAAAGTCAGCAGGTCTATTACACTTTCTTCATGATCTAACAGATCCAATGCTGCTGAAAGTGCTGAGGGAAGATCAGTATCATATGGAACACATTGATAAGAGTGTCATTAGCAGGTAATTCTGAGATTTGGATGTTTTTTAAAAAACACCTTTAACAATGAATATTCTAATTTTTAAAAATAAAACAAAGCAAAAAGAATACTTTTCTCTCAGGGAAAATTGCATATGTAGACTTGTAACCAAACGATATAAGCTTGCATCATGTTCTCAGTGCTTTTTTTTTTAAAGATTTTATTTTTTCCTTTTTCTCCACAAAGCCCCCCGGTACATAGTTGTATATACTTCGTTGTGGGTCCCTCCAGTTGTGGCATGTGGGACACTGCCTCAGCGTGGCTTGATGAGCAGTGCCATGTCCGCGCCCAGGATTAGAACCAACGAAACACTGGGCCACCTGCAGCAGAGCGCGCGAACTTAACCACTTGGCCACGGGGCCAGCCCCTCTCAGTGCTTTTTGATCTGCCTAACCATAAACTTGGGCATGACCAGAAGTACTGCACCATTGTGTGGCAAGAGCATATATGAAACAGTCCCTAGCAGGCCCTGAAGGTACAAGTGAGTTATACGAATAGGTTTATCACACCCTCAGGATATTATCTACTGGAAGAGGGCCTCCCCTCCTTCAACCTCAAACTATAAGCCATTACTAATAACTGTAGGATCAAGCATTAAAAATTGCAAATATAATACAAATATATACATATTTCTATTCTGTAAGTTAGCACTATTGAGAAATAGACAACTTTGACTTTCTCTCTTAAGAGTGGCCCTGACCATGAGTAGAGAAGGGAAATCCTCATAAGAGGCAGAACTTTGAACTCTACATCCACTAAGTGTAGAAGGAATGATGCCTGGAATAACAATCTATGTTGACTCTTGGGCAATCGGTAATGGTTTGGTTGGATAACTTGAAGTAAAAAGGATTAAATCACTGGTCACTAAACACAACAATATGGATGAATCTCACAAATATAATGTCGAGCTGAAGAAGCCAGGCACAAAAGACAAACTACTATTTGATTCTATTTACATAAAATTTAAAACCATGCAAACCCAATCTGTGGTAATAAAAATCAGGAGTTGTTACTCTTGTGGGTACAGAAACTAAAAGAAAAATATTGGGGGCCTTCTGCAGTATGTGTAATACTATATTTACTGATCTCAGTGCTGCTTGAGCCAACGTGTCCAGTTTGTGAAAATCCATTGAGCTGTGCCCAGGTGGTTTGTGTAGATTACAAATGAATGTTGTTATGATCAAATAAAAAGTCAAATAATTTGAGCAAATAGATAATTGATCAAAAGAAATTTTTGGAAGAGGCCTATAGTTGCTCCTCTGGGAGTGAGCCCAGAACATAAAAGTATGTCTGTCCCTTTAGAAAAATACTTTACTAATCAGGTATACCAGATTAACTTTTAGATGTCAGCTATCTTCTTTCCCAGGTAGCCCAAAACTTATATAATGAGCTCATGATTAAAATGTGCATGATGGTGGGGAGGAACTTTAAAAAAGAGTTTTCCTCTTCTCAAGGTAACTTAGTCACACTTATCAATGTACAATTACTAGCAAAAATAATTAAGCATGATTTCTCAATATGGCTCCATATTTCAGGTGAACAGCCAAGTACATGCTGGCTTCAAAATGCTTACACTAGAACCCTTCCATATGTGGGAGTTGTGGTGAAGATTTTTCTTTATCAGACAGAAATTTATTCTAGATGTGGAGTTTTTGTTTTCAGACTAATCATGCTTGGCCAGGGACCTCCAACCTGGATTAACTAAATGCCTCATAAATTATCATGCTATTCTGCATGTACTGTCTCTAACTAAGAAATTTACTTGATATAAAAGAAAATGCACTGTTGATAACCATTAATTTTACTGCTCCAATGACAGAAACAACAGGCTTTATAAAAATTTAATGCATATTCAGCTCTAGCTCCAGGAGAGAGACAACATCCCATGAAGTCAGGTTGGCTTTTCTGTCAAATGATGTTTATAATCTAAACCCATGACAAATATATGTTGCTCTCCTTTCCTCAGCCAGAATGCTAAATCTATGAACAGATGAATCCAGAAAATAAAGGGTAGAATAAGGTTTTGGTACTTCTCATTTTCACACCTAATATTACATCTCAAAATCTTGTTTTCTGTGCCGTAGGATGGTGGTCTATCATGTTCCAGATTTTTTTTTTAATCCAGTAAAGCAATATTTCTACCTAGCTTCTCATGGCTGCTGGCGATGGAAGAGAGCTACATATTTTGCTAGAATGACTAACCTGATAACCAAGGAGAAGTAGAGATATTGTTACTGAAATATGGGTGAAATCCAAGGAATAGTCTAGGATGTCTCCATGTACTAACAGGCCTGATAATAAATATTAACTAAGACAATGTAATAAGACCCCTGGAGGCTCAAACATCAAGGGACAGATAACTTAGTTCAAGTCACAAGATAAAAAATAAAGAAATATGACGTGAGAATATTCTGGCCAAAGATAAAATTATATGAAATAGAAATTAGAAAAAAAATCAGTAATAAGTTTATTTCCCATGATCATTCACAGCATTGCTTACTCTATTATATATATTTCTTTTCTTTCTCTTGCTTTTATCCACTATTGAATATAGAGTGTGTTGGTTTAGTCCACAGATCACAGAATATTGAGATCCTGACAACAGGAGGAGAGAACAACAGGAGGAATAGACAGAACCCAGAGAACACAGGTATCATCTTCAGAAGCAGTAGCCAAAAATCACTTTTGGTTTTCTCATACTATAAATGAAATAAGATTATTTTCAGTTGCATGTGTGGCAGGTACATTGTGTAAAACAAGAACATTTTAGGAATTGTGTATATAGAAAAAGGAGTGGGTTAGTGCTTGCCTAAGACTTTAGACAGGTAGGGTTTGTAGAACGATTTCTATTGTTTTTGCTTGCCTATTACCCCTTCTCCTGGGAACCAATCCCAATCTCTATGGCAACGGGGAGAGGCAGTAGGTGATGCAGACTGGCTCAATCAAAATATCTCAAGCCCCTGACACACAGATAATATTCACTCCTGTAAATATTACTCTATAATGGAGATGCTGAGGGTTTACTGAATTATATTATTTTAAGGCTGCACCCTGCTGAGAATGCCCTGAACTCCTGCTGTCAGCCCCAGTGTTGCCTTGATCTGTCTGTCCTCAGACTTTACTGTTCAGCATTAACTACTTTACTATCCTTCATATAAATCCTCTTTTATGTTTACTTGAATTAGCTGAATCTGAGTCTTTTTTTGGCAACCAAAGAACATAAGTGCTACCAAATCAGAGCAACATCCACAGCAATCTGAATTTAACATTTTTTAATCAAGACTTGTACCAACAATTAGTTTCACAAACATTTATGAAGGCAAAAGAATTCTCAGACACACAAGTCTCACTGAAAGTTGTTTTCTGTTTCACCAGGAGATAAATCAAAATTTGATGTCACGGATATGAATCATTATGTTGGTGAAATCTTGGTTAGCACTGGAAATGATTTAAAATATTGAAATAAGCATACGTGGTTTTAGATATGAACTATAATTCTAGCACAATAACTAGTTGTTGAGTGAATAAAAGCTGTTTTACTACTAGCTTTCCATTTACTTGGAGTAGTGGTTAGAAATTTAAAGTGATTATTTTAATTAAATGCACTAAATGTCAAGATGAAACGATTATTAATATTGCTATGATAGAGGAATGATGGAGTACTTTATGCATAAGACTTCTTACTTAGGAGTAAAGCAAGTCTTTCTAAAGGACTAGCACAGTTCCAGGCACACAACGGGTGGTCAATAAATATTTTCTGATTGTGTGCATTAAAGAGTTAACACAAACTAAACTTTTAAGGACTTTCTTCAGTTAGATATGATCAATAACATCTGAAATAGATTAATTTGATTATCTAAGAAATTAATCAAAAAGAAAATACAAATTTAGAAGACAAATAATATAGTATTGGGAAAACAGTCATAGGTAATTTCATAGAAAATAGGTATCTTTAAAAATATAAGATTATATAATCCTACTCCTTCTCAGAACTCACTGATAAACAAGCAACGGATTTCATGTTACAAAGGAGTAAAAAACAAGTGATAGACATATTGGAAAATGTTCTGTCTCTATGTTCTCTGATGTTCTATCAGTGTCAGAACAAGGAAATGCAAATTAAGCCAACAATGAGATGCCATTTTAAACGCTTTTTAAAATAAAAGTCCCGAATGATAATGAAAAGTCAATGGTCTTTTGGAAAAGATTTTAGAAATTTATCAATCATGCTTTTTTATTCCCTTTTCCTAGGTCTCATCTTCTAAACAGTAGCTAAGCGCAATTCATTCTGCCTTCTAAACTTTCTCTCCAATCTCCACTGCCCAGGGCTGCCACTTTAGCTTAGTTTAACATGATAGCTACCTGAATTTTCACAATTACTTTCTATTTTGTCCTTCAGCCTCCAGTCCTATCCCTCTTGATACATTCTCCTCATTCAGCCACAAAGCAATTTTGACGATGTCACTCCTCTGCTTAAAACCATTGTAATAGCATTTCCTTGTCCTTACTTAAATTCAAACTGATTAATACGTTTTCAGGGCACTTCATTTACTTTAATATTGCTGTTCAATTACTTATCCAACTTGATTTTCCCTTTTCCCTATCTTTCAACCCCATCTCCCATTCTATAATTCCCAAATCTAAGTTCCAGGCAGCTCAACCTTCCATTTTACCATGTTCTCTCCATGACCTTGGCCCAGCTATTCTCTTTGGAAAATATGCTTCCTTTAGTCTGACTAACCTCTAAGCTTCCTAGACATAGACTCAGTTTTGGTGTCAATCATTTACTGCATTATTAGAACCAGCTCTCTTCCAGTCTATTCACTTAAAAACCTAGAATTACCCTATTGCAAGTACCTGCATTACACTGTGAGCAGATGGCTCTTCTTTTTTCCTTAAAGGTTTGCTCATTTTGGTTTCTGCAGTACAAATTTATCTCATGAATCAATCAATCAATCAAAATTCACTTAATGTGGAATATTTGGCACAGTATTATCAATTGTAGGATTCTTTCCAAAATATATAATCCTGAAAATGGAAAAATAAAAGGGTACATAATAGTATTTATAGTGACACTTTTATAATAGGGCAATATTAGAAAACATCTATAGGTTTAAATATAGGATATTAAGTAAATGCATTAGGGTGTCAGTATGCACCTGCTGTTTGTCTGTATTTGTTTCAAAATTCATTCTCCTAAAAACCATCTCTCCCTATTTCTTATCATTATAGTTTATAAGGAATAGGTGCCACTCCCTCTCAAGGAGTAAATCCTGACTGGCTTAAACTAATCAGCATATTCTGTTCATCCCTGAACCAATAATTGGTTCATTCAGGGATGAACCAAGAAGCCATCTGGAGCCAATGTAATTCTGAAAGATAATTGCAAGGGCTTCAAGAGAAGGAAGTCTTTTACTTTTTCCACTAGAAAGTATGGAATGTGATTATAGCTTAAGGATATGAGGTGTGGTACAGAAGCATCAATTTTTAATTAAACGTTTTTTATGAGATAATTATAGATTCAGTTATAGGAAATACAGAAGGAAATCTCAAGTCTTAGTCAGCAATAACAACGTATCAAAGACTGAGTGCTTATAAACAACAGATATTTCTCACAGTTCTGCCAGCTGGAAATCCAAGATCAGGCTGCCAGCACGGTTGAGATCTGGTGAGAACGCTCTGCTGGGTTGCAGACTGTCAACTTCTGGTTGTATCCCCCCATAGCAGAGAGCAGAGAGAGGACAAGCTCTCTCATGACTCTTACAAAGGCAGTAACCTCATTTATGTTGGCTCCACCCTGATGACCTCATAGAACATAGAAGGCTAATTGCCTCCTAAGGCCTCAATTCCTAATACCATCTCACTGGGTAAGGGTTTCAACATATAAATTTTGGAAGGGACATACACATTCAGTCCAGAACACTGTGCACCTTTTGTCTAATTTCCCCCAATGGTAACATCTTGCCAAACTACCGTAAAACATCACAACCAAGAAATTGACATGGATATAGATAAGCTACTGATCAGTTCCATTATAAGACTCCTTATTGATGTCCTTTCATAATCACCCCCACATAACTGCTTACCCTAGCCCTCTCATGCCATCCCTGACCCCTGGCAACCACTAATGAATATGTTTTCCATTTCTATAATTTTGTCCCTCTGAGAATGTTACACAAATTCAATCATAAAGTTTGTAACCTTTTGAGATTGGCTTTTCCACTTGGCATAATTCCCTGAAGATTTATCCAAGTTGTTGAGTGTGTCAACAGTCCATCTTTATTGCTTAGTAGTATTTCATGGTATAGACGTACTAGGATCGTTTAAACATTCACCTGTTGAAGGATATCTGGGTTCGTTCTAGTTTTTGGCTCTTAAAACTGAAGCTACTATAAACATTTATATACAAGCTTTTGGTTGAACATAAATTTTCATTTCTCTGTCATTAATGCCCAAGAATATAACTGCTGGTTTGTATAGTAGTAACATGTTCAGTTTCGTAAGAAACTGCCAAACTGTTTTTCAGAGAGGCTGTACCATTTTTTACATTTTCACCAGCAATGTATGAATGATCAAGTTTCTCTGCATCCTTGTCAGCACTGAGTGTTGTCATTATTTTATATTTTAGCCTTTCTGTAAGGTGTGTAGTAATATCTCATTGTGCTTTTAGTTCGCATTTCCTTATTGGCTAATGATCTTGAACATCTTTTCATTTGGTTATTTACCATCTATATTCTTTTCAGTGAAATATCTTTTGCCTATTTTCTAATTGGGTTCTCCTCCCTTTCATTCTTTATGTTTTGACTGTTGAGTTGAGAGTTCTATATATTCTAGATACCAGTCCTTTGTTGGATAAGTGGTTTGCAAAAATTTTCTTCCAGTGCGTGGCTTGTCTCTTTATGCTCTTAATAGCATCTTCCTCAGAGCCAAAGTTTTTAATTTTGATAAGGCACCATTATTACAATTATTCCTTTTATGAATCATGCTTTGATAAGTCTAAGAACTCCTTTCTCTATCCCTAGATTCCTAAGTTTGTCTCATATTTTTTTCTAAATGTTTTCTAGTTTTACACTTAAGTTTATGATTCATTTGGGGTTATTCATTATATTAGGTACCCAGGCATCCACTTTAGTCACAGCCATCTGTGACAAGTTGATGGGTCAATGGAAGAACCTGTAGATGAGACTGACACCACAAAGGACAATGAAAATATTGTTTGTGCCTATAAATGATGGTCATAAGCTAACGATTTTCTTTATACTGGCTTAAACAAGTTTGGGTTTTGTTTGTTAACTATCAAAGAATTCTAACATGTCAATATATGTATATAGAATTTTATAATGACATTTGGAAGAAATATAAATTAGTAAAGAAATCGTTGTTGATGTAAAGAGAAATGTCTATTAATGGAAACAAGATATATAATCTTTTATGTAGGATGATCACAACTGTGTATAAAAAAAACAAAAATCTCCTACATATTACACACATAGATTAATAATTAGAAAGAAATAAGTGAAACATCTGCACATTACTGGAGTTTTGGTGAGGGTTTTTAATACATAATATCTTTTCAAAATATATACATCACCTAAACACTATTTTAGCAGCACATAGTCTTTAAAATATTGAAAAAATATACACAATATAACTGAAATATTTCACTCCAGTTTTTTTGTGTTTTTTTTGTTTGTTTTTTTGGTGAAGAAGATTGGAGCTAACATCTGTTGCCAATCCTCCTCTTTTTGCTTGAGGAAGATTGTCCTTGAACTAGCATCTGTGCCAAACTTCCTCTATTTTGTATGTGGGACAGACACTGCCACAGCATGGCTTGATAAGTGGTGTGTAGGTCTGCACCCAGGATCCAAACCCACAAAGTGCCAAAGCAGAGTGCAAACTTATCCACTACACCACCTGGCCAGCACCTCTAGTTAGTTTTTAAGTTGTCTTTTATAGCTAAATTTATTTGTCCAAATAATTTATTTCAAATAAAAACAAAAGTAAAATATCTAATTTTGGTTAAGTATGCATGCAAAACATATGACATTCAACAACACAAAACTATGCATATTTATTTTTTCAGAACAAGAACAACATTTAGTATGAAAAGTGCTAAAATATGTTAAGGATATAAGGGAAAAATTGAAGGAAGATTATATCTTGTTTATTTGCATAAGTCATTACAAAACAATAATAAGAATCTTAACTGTTCATTAATTAACCATGAATCACACAGTTTTCTCTTAGAAATGTGCTTGAAAACATTTCAGTTGATACTTTTTCTTGAGTTCCAGAATGTTGAAACTTTAAGAAAATTTCAGTTTTGGTTTTATTTAACCCAAATCAAGTGTAGATTTTAAAGCTGCATTAAACTTCTCCTAAAGTCCATTTAAAAATGATTTAAAAAATTCCTTTTACAGTTTTGTATTATTTCTTTTCCTTTAATAAAGTCTCTACTATTTTAATCTTTTCTCATCTATACAGTTAATGTCGCCATCTCTGCTCTTTCTGCTTTTTGTCTTCCTGTTTGTGATTTTTAATTCTTTAATTAAAGACATACTTTTTAAATTTAAATCACTTTTTCTAGTGTGTACACAATTTTATCAGCTCATACTCTGAAAATACCAAATATTTATCATACTTTATTGAGAGACTACAGAATTTTTGACCATATAACATTTAAAGCAAAAACATCTTAATAACAAAAACTTCATGTCTTTTTCTATGGTTTATGTTAACATAATTTTAAATAAAAAGAGACATCTCATGAATGTCAGCTTTTCCCCCACAAATTTACCAGCCTTACATATTATTATTGATATTTATAGAAATAGGTGGGGGATGGCCCTGTGGCGCAGTGGTTAAGTTTGCACAACCCACTTTGGTGGCCCAGGGTTTGCCCCTTTGGATCCCAGGTGCAAACCTATGCACCACTTGTCAAGCCATGCTGTGGCAGGCACCCCACATATAAAGTAGAGGAAGATGGGCATGGATCTTAGCTCAGGGCCAGTCTTCCTCAGCAAAAAGAAAAGGATTGGCAGCAGATGTTAGGTCAGGGCTAATCTTCCTCAAAAAATAAATAGAGAAATAGGTGACGTAACAATGTAAAACAATCTATTTATCATTTTCCCTATTGGATACAATATTACTAGTTTTACCCCAACATTATGCAGAACAACCATCCATGGAAAGCATCCACAAGAACGATTGCAATAGGAGACTATCCACATCTATTCTAACAAGCATAATTTTCTGCCCCTTTTTATTTAGCACAAAGGATTTGATTTAAAGGAGAGTAAAATACTTTGTCTGCAAAATACATCAAGCTCGCATTCTGAGGAATCTGAGCTTTTAAAGATCATGAAGTTTCTTCTGAAATGTTCTCTAAAGAATACTATCAGCTGAATTTTCCCAGAGAGACACCTATAATATTACACTTCCATTGAGAGGAATTTTAAATGCTGGGAAAAAAAATTAAGTCAAAAATAAAGGGAAAATGCATGGTAAGATTCTATTCAGATTTAAAATGTTAGGTATCATATAGTAATCCACTGGGGCAGGATCCATTGGCTGACATGGGGGTAGGGGTGAAGAAAGGGGCATTTAAGATTATCCCGAGGCCAGCCACATGGCTGAGTGGTTAAGTTTGCACACTCCACTTTGGCAGCCCAGGGTTTCCCTGGTTCAGATCCTGGGCACAGACCTAGTGCCGCTCATCAGGCCATGCTGAGGAGGCATCCCACATAACAGAGACAGAAGGACCTACAACTAGAATACACAACTATGTAAGGGGGGCTTTGGGAAGAGGAAGAATGAAAACAAAAAGAGGAAGATGGGTAACAGATGTTAACTCAGAGGCCAATCTTTGAAAAAAAAGATTATCATCTCCATACCATAAATAAAGCAATGGAATCTCAGAGGCCTTTCATCCTCCATAGAGTTAGCTAAGTATAGAAGCAATATCCAAATCTAGATCTGTCTAGCTCTATAGCCTATAGTTTAAAACAATATATTTTACTTCCCACCACCGATTGCACATGTAGAAATTCTATTGTAATACTTGATTTAAAAATGTTATTCATTATATTTTATAACTATTACTGTATTATTGAGATATTAAATGGTTAGCTAATAACTTCAAGTAACGTTTCAGTATCTTAGAATGCCTAATAGGAATTAAATAAGTAATTAATCAAAATTTTCCAGGAAAAAAATTAAATAATTAAATTTTCTAAGAGTGCATTGTCTAACCAGTGTGTCAGGACACAGTGCTGGGTCAAGGCAGAGGACTGACAAGGAAATGGATTCCTGGAGGCATCCTGCTGCCTAGGATTTATTTACCTTTTGTTTCTGTACGATAGGGCAATTTAGAGATTTGGGACTAGAGAGAAGTGTTTAGTAGGAGGGGTAACCAGAGCATTTTGGGAACTGGCTAGTTACCTACTGGAGTAGGAGAATTTTAACATTTTAATAAACAGTATGCTTATACAAAAAGCATGCTGAATCTCTACCAGCCTGGTTGCAGGTGTGCTGAGAGACTAACCCTCTCAGCCCTTGGGATGACCAAGTAGTGCCTAGGTAGCCAGTCGCCTCATCTGTTGGTACCCCTGGGGTTGTCTCCTGTAGCCACAAGTAGCTTAGATCAGGTTACCTCACTAAAGCCATAGCAATCATCTTATTCTGTCTCTCCTAATGTCATAATCTGTGAAGCACTTTTCGAAGTCAAAGTAGAGATATGTCATCCAATTTCCAAATCACACTTACTTTATACAATCATTAGTTTTTAACTAAGCAACATGCTTTGTTTATTATATTTATCTCTATTTGTGTCACCTTTTTGTTGTTCATTAATAAAATTAACTGGAATAGAGTCAGTCGAGGCAAGAGATTTAGGTTCTAAATTTGGCTTCCATAACGAACCGTGTGAATGTGGAGTATAATTTTCATTTCTTTATGGCGACTAGCTGCCTCATCAGTAAAATGATGGGCCTGGAAGCGATTCATTCATCCAATTAACAATTATGTGCGGAGTTATTGCTAATCTTTAAAATACCCTGTGGCTGTGAAATCAGAAACTTACACAGTTGGAAAACACGGCTAAATGTAAAAGAGGCATTCGAAGAAAATTTTCAAAATCTTATGTTAAAACGTGTCCATAGGTGAGGCGGACTGTATTTGAGAAAGAGAAGTCCAGGAACCCAGGGCCTGGAGTCAAACATATCTCAGGCTTGAATTCAGGTTCTAACACGGACTCCACAAGGCAAATCATTTCATTGATCTAATCTTCAACTTCCTTAGAAATAAAGTGCATTAAAGTAGGACATACCGGCCATCGCCTGGGCCAACCGTCAGCACCTGGCCGGGAGCAGGACCTAGAACCCACGCACCTCACACAGTCTCCTTCCCCACCTCCCGGACCAGGCGCGGGCGGGAGGTCCGACGCCGGCGTCGACGCGGGTGGGCGCTCCTCGGAGGCTGCGGTGATTGGCCGGCCGGCGCCCGCTCCCATAATGCAGCGCAGGGCGCGTCACTGAAAAGAGACCATCCCATCTGCGACGCTGCGGCCTTCCTGAGGGAGCGCTCGGCTGGAGAACGCGGCCGAGGTTGTGATGGCACCACCCTTCGTGGTTAGTAATAACGCCAACGCGCAGAGCTCGTATTCTTACCATTTAGGAAATCCTAATGACCATTTGCAGTTTTCACGCGTATTTTGGTATTTCACGCTTTGGAAGTAACAGCTGAAGAGAAGTGAGGCAAATTTGTGAAAATTGTGATCAGTGATTCGTTGCCACCTGCCTCAGGTGTCTGCTGAGAGGAGCTAACCTCTTTGTGGTGCTAGAGCAAGGTCACTGCATAAAGAAAAAGAACACAAATGAATTAAGTGGACCATGTCCTCTTTCGCACTGCCCCAGCTGTAATGCAAAGAGTTGGCTGAGTGGATGCTTTTGGAAAAAGTGAGCATCTAGTCACTGCCAACATTCCCTTTAAACTATGTCTTGCAAAGGTAAACCACCAAGATTATGTTTGGGAAGAGATTCTATCAGCAGTAGCGCCAATTGTAAAACGACGATCGTTAGATAAATACATTGACTGCAAAAGCCTTTTTCATGAAGTGAGTCAGTTGATAAGTAGTGGCAAACCCACTGTGCAGCCACGGCCTGTTCCGTTCTAACGGCACTATTTAGTGACTATCTCAAGTGCAAGTAAAACTAGCAACTATGGACTGAGCACGGAATTCCACAGTAACCGGTAACTATAAAACGTCTTTCTTTCAGGAAGAAAACCTTCGTGAAATCTTCACGTTCGCTGTTGAAGGTCTGCCGGAGTTCATCAGGAGGGAAAACCTCGGTGCTCAGATGGCTTTGGTATTTCAGTTTCACCTTGCGCTGCTGGTCAGCCTGGGCTTTGCTTTCTCAGCAAAATCCCACAAGCCCATTACAACCGTGTGTCCTTTTGGCTCCCTTCTGGGCAGGACGCCCAGCCGCTTGGATTTGTAATGATGCAGGGCCTGGCCAGCCCGGATCCTACCTTGTCTCACTCAAAGAACATGATGTCTTAAAGGAACATGGAGCGGCTCCTGTGAACTACTGTTCCTGGAAACGCTAGTCGTCCCATGGACAGCCCGTCTTGGAAAGCATATAGCCTTTGCGTCCCCTGCCTGTATAAGCAACCCCCTCCCTACGCCTGGTAGCGGGTGCACATTTCCATCCAGCTGGCCACCACTGGACATCCGGGTAAGTAATTCCCAGTAAACCTATATGTCTCGTTCCCCATCTCTGGATTTTTTCTTCAGTCTCTCTGTGACTTACCCTACACTGCTCACCCAACTGGTCTGTGGCCAGACAATGCCAATCAAGTCTCTAGCTCGAACTTTCTTCTTCCAAGTTTGGGCAGACGTTATTTGGCTATGTTTGAATCTTCACAAAATGTACTGTTAAAGCCAACAGAATCCTGGTGGGTGACTATTCTGGACAGCAAAGTTATGAAGCTTTTTCTCACAGTATGTGGAAAAAAAGATTTAGATATGGCACAAGATTCTTTGCAGTGCCTTGCCCAGTTTACTTCTCTTCATGGACCTATCTTCCGCCGTGAAGGATCACAAATTGATTAACACACTTCATTGAAAGATTACTGAATACGATCAATGAAATGGAAATAGAAGATTCTGAAGTTGTAGGGATCTCCAGCATCATCAGCAATCTGTTAACAGTATTTCCTTGAAATGTTTAATTGCCGTTCCAAATGAACTTTTCTCCTCCTTTGTTAACTGCCACACACCTCACTTGTTCTTTTGGGTGAAGTGCTGCATTGGAAGAAGTCTTGATAAAGATGACATGGCATATACCTGGAAGCATATGGCAAAATGCTGGAGTCCTGGCTAACTGATCCAACATGATAAACATTTCTATAAAGACTTTTTTACCCAACATGCTGTTCAAGTTTTCAGTTCTTTTATTCAGTGCCACCTAGCTGCTCCAAATGGCACAAGGAATTTAACTGTCAATGGTGTGGACTCTCATGAGGAAGAAGAAATAGGTGAATGTCAAGAGGATGATCAAGGGCAGTTTTCAGATCCACAGGCCAGTGAAGGAATGCTAGGAAGAATTGCTTCAGAACACTGTATACCTCTTCTGACAAGGTACAGACCATCCAAAGAAACCCTATGGAGCAAATATTATCTATTCAGAAGTCCCTGGAGAATTCTTAAAGTGTTTAAAGACTTTAAACACCCCCACCTCATCTCTCAGCACACTGGACCAAATGGACAGAAACATACTCAGGATTGCATCCCTTGGCTTGTACATTCGGAGCCCAGGCACTACAGTATAGATGGCAGAGAGATTATAGAAAACATGATATGAGAAATGATTTGACTCATATCAATAAAAACTTGGAATAGCCAGTTTTCAAATGCCTGTTGTAAACCTTGATTGTTTGTAAAGCAATGTTTTAATGTTTAATGTGTCATGAACAATAAATCATAATTCCTGTTAAAAAGCACATACCTGTAAAGTTTATGTAAATTTTAAATAAGATAATGTATTTAGCACAATTGTTAAAGTTCCTGGTACATAATTCTCACCAAATATTGTTTTATTAAAAAATTGTGACCCTTATGGGAGAGGATCTTTTCTATCCATGCTGGAATCTCCCCTCTCTCACTTTTCTTATGAAAAGAGCTAAATGTAAGCATGGTGAATGAAAATATCTCAACTGTGTGGTGGACCCAGAGATATTAGATGTCATACTGTGCCCCAATTCAAATAGCCTTCTTAAATGGCCTTGATTCTGCAAGTAGAGGCTGATTTAGCCTTCACTTGTGAATAGTTAAAATTAGACTAGCTAAACCAGACTGTATAAACTCTTAAAAGGAGATGTAATAGCTTAGAGTTATCACTTGACATATTTTATTACTCCTTTCCATTCCCAATAGGTAATTACTCCATTGTAATGTTAAAATTCAGGCTTATAAATGCTGTTTATAAGACTATAAAGACTTTTTTTCTTTCTGTAATCTCTCTTCTTCTTTGTCTTGGCAGCCAGTTCAGTCTCTCACTATGAAAAAGAGACAGACATCAGCAATATGTGGTGAAACAAGAT
Organism: Equus caballus; assembly: GCF_041296265.1. NCBI lineage: Eukaryota > Metazoa > Chordata > Mammalia > Perissodactyla > Equidae > Equus > Equus caballus. The sequence goes on along the minus strand of NC_091685.1, from coordinate 101,884,145 downwards.
TTAAAAAATAGAATACTCTCTAAAATTAAATAAGATAGTTTTAGTGTTAATTACTTATAATTACCCAAACTTTTCATTGAAATTCATCCAATGAACTGAAAAATAGTTGGCTTGAAATTAGTGTTTGAAAGTGTTCTATCTTGAAAAATATATTTATGTATATATGTAATATTTCTGTAAATTAGATAGGCTATCCTAAATTTTGCCAGTTGAGTTTAGCTAAAAAGTGCTAAACTGACTTTCTCATTATAAATTCATACTTAGATTGTCAGAAACTTACATAACACCATTCTGCTGCCCTTCCCCACTGGGTTACATAAAATTAACAAAATCTATTTGCTGAGACATTATGCATATATTCCTCAGAGTTTGGAAGTTGGAGCGTGATTGTCTCTGAGATATGAGCAAAATACCATGTAGATTTTAAGCTCCAACACTTAATAGCTGTGTGGCTTTAGATAAGCTAAACTCTCTGAACCTGAATTTCCACATTTTAACAATAGAGAATAAATTTACTGCATAAAGTTGTTATGTAGATTACATCAGATAATGTTAATCTCTCTTACACAGAACCTGGTACCTGGTAGACGTTGGATGTTTCCTTCTCCTGTTCTAGTGATGAGGACACAAGTGAGTAATTCTATGTCTAAGAGGGAAGAGATTTAGGGGCTTTTAAGAGTGGATGTTATTACTATTATGGTGGTTGATTGTATTGATGACAGTTGGAGATACCACAGGTATCAGCAACTTCTGATGTGTAACATGGGTGGGGTGCTTAGTTTGTGTCCTTAGCTACGCACTATTGTTTAATTTTATAGACAGAATTAAATTTTGGGTACGCTCTTGCACTATTCAAATAAATATGAGACTGATTTAAAGTGGAATGCTAATCAATCCTCTAGTTGAGAAATATCTTTAGCTTAGATCCATATAGGTTTCCAAATTAATATGAATTTCCTGATTGAGTTAGCTCTCTCTAAGCACCTATCATCCATTATGTAAGGAAAGAGCATTCTCTGGTCTGAAGAATTCCAAAAATTTCGATATCTACTTCTGTTTTTTTAAGTCATGGATTAAAAGAATCATTACTTCACCAAAGAGTTATAAAATGTTGAGTGTATAGTAACCTTTTATACTCATTAATTGAAGTTACACAATTCTATTTCCAGATGAGCATCTTAAAAGATATCCTCGACCCCATGAAGAGATTTAAAAGTCATTCGTATGTTTTCTGAAAAACTCTTGCAATCTATGACTATGGATAATTTATTTTGTGTATCAGTAGCTTGTTTTTTTTCAATTGCTGGGTAGCATTTCATTAGGACTGTGCCCCCATTTGTTTATCCATTCCTCAAGTGAGGGGCATTTCAGGTATTTTCAGTTGTTGGTGTTTTGAATAAAACTGTTACATACATCCAAGTATCTATGTGAACGTAGATTTTATTTCCCTTGGATAAATATCTAGGAGTGAGATGAGTAGAATGCATAGTAAGTTATGTTTAACTTTATAGAAAACTACCACATTCTTTTTCATAATGGCTGGATAATTTTGTATATTGACCAGTTATATATGAGATTTCCAATTCTGAATTCTTTTCTGCACTTAGTACTTGGTATTGTCAGTTTTTCCTCCCTCATTCTAAAGGTTATGTAGTGTTATATTAATATGGTTGTAATTTGTTTCCTTAATGGCTAATGATATTGAGAATCTTTTTATATGCTTATTTGCCACCTATTTATCTTTGGTGAAGTTTCTGGTCAAATCTTCTGACAATTATTTGGTTATTTTATTGTCTTACTGTTGAGTTTTAAGAGTTCTTTGTATATTCTAGATACAAGCCGTTTTAAGATAGATGATTTGCAAATATTTCTTCCTAGTCTGTGTTTTAATATTTTAATTCTCTTAACAGTCTTTCACAGAGCAATTTCTCAATTTTTATTTTATATGCAGCATCTTTTAGCTGTTGTATCTAAAAACACTTTGCTTAACCCAACATCACAAAGATTTTCTAGTGTATTTTCTGATAACAGTTTCATAATTTTGTATTCTAAATTTAGGTTTATAATCCTATTTTTTTTTTCAAGGAAGATTAGCCTTGAGCTAACTACTGCCAGTCCTCCTCTTTTTGCTGAGGAAGCCTGGCCCTGATCTAACATCCGTGCCCATCTTCATCTACTTTATCTGTGGGATGCCTACCACAGCATGGTGTGCCAAGCAGTGCCATGTCTGCACCCGGGATCCGAACCAGCGAACCCTGGGCTGCCGAAGTGGAACATGCTCACTTAACTGCTGCACCACCAGGCCAGCCCCTATAATCCTATTTGAATTAATTTTGTATAAAGTTTGAGGTATAAGTTTGAGATATAGGTTGAATTTCACCTTTTTTGCATATGAAAGTCCAGCTATTCCAGGATCATTTATTTAAAAGACTATTCTTTCTATTGAATTTTTTTCTTTATCAAAAATCAATTGACCCTGTTTGTATGGATTAAAAGAGAAAAAAAGAGAGAGAGGGAAAGAAAGAAAGAAAGAAGGAAGGAAGGAAGAATGAAAGGAAGGAGAAAAGAAAGGAAGGGAGGAAGGAAGGAGGGAAGAAAGGAAAGAAGAAGGAAAAGAAGGAAGGAAGGAAGAAAACAGTATTCACTCAGAATATATATGTGATTAAATTAGGTATCTGTATTGGGATTTTCTGAAAATGTTTCTAGTACACATTATGTTATACTCTTGAGCAGGTACACAAAACAATGAAAACAAATTAATTACGGTAGGATTACGATTTTGTGCAGGTAATTTGACAAATACAACCTGTCTTGCACATGTAGATAACTGAAGGTAAATGGGGCAGTTCAGTTGTGTTGTCTCTTGTGTACCATCTCTGTCTGAAATAAAAGATAAATTACACTTTCAGGTTTATAAAACTGGGTTAGGTTTCAATTTTACTAAAAGGTAGAAATTAGTGCATTACTTTAAAAATATTATACTTCATAAAAATCTCTTTTCCAAATATGCAAAATGGTAAGTGTGTCATGTACTTTACACACCAATTCAAGTCTTCTTGGCATCATTTGTCTCCTGATCTTTGGCCCATTAGCTGAAAACTAAGGTAAATGACGTTTAAATCTTGTTCCTAGATCAAGTCTGGTTGGGAAGACAAAAAAGTAAACAGGTGTTTAAAATAGCATAATTCATTCCACAGAAAAGCCTACCACTCTTACAGTTTCCTCAGATATATCAGTGAAGAAAAAAGCGCAAAAATAAATAACTGCCTTCAAGGAGTTTCCATCATAGGAAGAAAAAACAGACAATAAAATGTTAACACAATAAAAGGAGATAATTATCTTGTATGTGAGAAGTTGATAAGCACAACAGGAAGAAATAGGACAGAGTAAGAGTGTCCAGATTGTAAGGTTGGCAATTTAAACTGTATCTGTAAGATTTATTTGATAAGGATGGTTTTAGCAAAGACTTGAAGAGCATGATGTACTTAGTTATATAGATATCTCAGGAGAGAGTATTTCAGGACTAGGAAAAACCCAGGGCAAAGTCCCTAAGACATGAGCCCACCTAGTGAATATATTGAAAAATAAGGCAGTCATGGTAACTGAAGCAGAATGAACAAGGGAGAGGAAGAATAAAAGGAGATGAGATGATGTAAAAATTTGAGGGCCATTGTAAGGCCTTGGGCATTTACTTGAATTAAAATGGGAGCCACCATGAGTTTTGAGTAGAGATGTGGCATTCCGACTTCTGTTTTAATATGGCTGCAGTATTGAAAGCAGACTGAACAGCACAAGTAGAAGCAGGGCACCAGTTATGGAGGCCCATATACCTGCAGACCCATAGAGGGTCATGGTTCTCAGGCTGGTGAAGTCTGAGAAAGCTTCCTGATGGAGGTTACCCTTGAATTGTCATGAAATATTGACTGAATTCTGGTGCCTACTTGATAGAAAATGATTCCTTGATGGATGAGTTCAGTGTGATGCATGAGATCATTAAGCCTTTAGTGGGCTTACAAAAAGGGAGAGTTTGAGTTATGTGCACCCTAACATAATACAAGAGATTGATACTGGGAGTCTGCACTTTGGTCCTTAAGGGAGTCAGGAACCATAGTCAAGAACTTTGTATGACTTTTTGTGAACTTTATAACTTGTTTACTTTCTTTCCACCAATATTATTTGGAACCCTAGAATTGGCTGATTTCATCTATATTTCTTATCCTTAAGCACTGAACAAAAATACAGTGACCTGTGTATTCTTCCTTCCACAGCTTAAATTATTGCACTTATGCCCTTTCCCCAAACTCCACCCCATTATGCCTTTTGAAACTTCCTTTCTATTGCAAATAACTTAATAAAGCTTGTAGCATAAAAATGTCTCCATATTCTTTCCTAATTGAATCTTAGAAATCCCCTAAAGATGTTACTTACATTAGAGGCCCTCTTTAGTAAAGAGTACTTATTCACCCACACCATCAGAATAACCAGGCTGGGAGCGTGTGGAGGCAAAGAAGGAGTCAGCATTATCTTCGTTATACAATGCTACTTCGAAATCTTTACTTCTTTACTTTTAAGGAAAAGACCATCATGCTTTTGAAGCTCATCTTGTCCAGTCTATTCCACTAATGTCTATCCTCCTAATCACTTTCCCGTTATAATTGAGGTCATAGATGTCTATCTTATACTTTCCTTCTCTTTCCTGAATTCTGTTACCATAAATTCCGTGATTGTCATTAATGTTAATCATCAAGTATTTCTGGCTCTCCTCCTTCTGGGCACATGTTAGGATTACATGTTAGGCTCCTTATTCTAACTGAAGATTTGGGAGCAGACATGATCTATGTCACTTCCTAGTTAGAGAGTTTAATTGCTGGTTTGAGATCCGCTAGGGTATTCTTTCCCACTGGATGGCAACAGGCAATATTTGAGATGGTGATTACTGCTTCACCCTAGGTTCATAAATGGTTAGAAAAAATAGAATTCAGGAACAGACTAGTCAAGGACTAGTAGCATAAGTGAAATATAAACCTTTGTTGTTTTAAGCCATTAAGATATGGGTGTGTTGAGAATTGCAGAATAAGTTATGCTATTCTGCCACTGAGTAATGTAGAAATGGTTATGTAATGTAGAAAAGAAGACAGTTGAATTAATATATGAAGTATTGGCTTATGAGCTGGCTGCAGGTAGTGAGAAACTCTGTTATGGTGAGCTGGAAGGGTGGCAATCCATATTATGCAGTGGCAAAATTCTTAAATTCTCACCTGATATAAATATGATAGGAAATGTATTTTATGAACTTATAGATCTAGAAAAGCAATCGGGAAACAAAATGCTAGCAGTGTGTGTTGGCTATCGTTGACAAATTACTACAAGAAAGATACGGTCTCAAAAAATAATGCGTGGTAGCAAGCAGAAGGAAAGAAGATAAAAAGAATACAGAAATTCAAATATTTGTAGAGTTGGAAGAGGCAGCTGTTTCTTATCACCAACTTGTAAAAGACAAAACTAAGAATATCTTTAAGTAATAAAAGCTAATTAGAATACATCCTTGCTACAAGACTCAAATGAGAATTGTGGCTGCCACGAGTGTTGTTAAAGTGTCTAAGAGGATTGAGGTGCCATGTTGCAAACCTTTTCCCTTGGACAAAATGACCCAGTGAAAAAAAAGTAGGGGCATAATTTCTTAGATAAGACAAATTTAAGCCAAGGGAAATAAGTGAGAGGAAAGCATGTTTAACCATGGGCTGTGAATGTGACTATCAGAACCTCAAAATGAATAACTCAAATAAGTAAGAACACTAAAGATTTTGATAAAGTTGTAATATCAAAGAAACCATGGGCCTGAATGTATGTTTTCAAATATGGTAGCCACCAGCCATTTGCAGCTATTATTTGAAATATTATTAGCGTGACTGAAGAAATATATTTTTAATTTTATTTTGATTAATTTAAATTTAAATTCTGATGAATGTTAAATATTTTTCTGTTAAGCACAACTTTATTGTTTGGAAGGGTTACATTTCCTTTTATTAGCCATTCAAAATTTAGCATCAGAATTGAGATGTGCTATAAGTGTAAAATATACACTGACTTCGAAGACTTAGTATAAAAAAACAAGAGGGGCTGGCCCTTTGGCATAGTGGTTAAGTTCACACACTCCACTTTGGCGGTCCCAGGCTTCACGGTTTGCATCCAGGGCACAGACCTTTGCATGGCTTATCAAGCCATGCTGTAGCAGGTGTCCCACATAGAAAGTAGGGAAGACAGGCACAGATCTTAGCTCAGGGCCAATCTTACTATGCAAAAAGAGGAGGATTGGAGGCAGGTGTTAGCTCAGGGCTAATTTTCCTCACCAAAAAAAACAAAAGAAGAAAATAAAATATCTCTAAATATGAGATGCTTAAAATATCTCATAGTAATTATCTTATATTGACTAAATGTGAACTATAGTATTTTATGTATTTGGGTTAAATGAAATAGATTATTGAAATTAATTTCACTGTTTTCTTTTAAAGTTTAAAAAATTTGTAATATTGTAAAATTGCTTAAGCAGCCCACATTATATTTTATTGGATAGTGCTGGCCTGGACTAAAAACAGTTGTGACTGTTTGAGGCTTAACATGATCCTTGCACTGCTAAATTTCTGCAGGCATGACACAGCTGCTCAACATGCAGGAAGGCATATTATCTAATTTCCTCTCCTGATGTGGCCAAGCAGGAGAATGGAAAAAAGGAGAATTTTCTCCAGAGAGCAGTCTAGGACTATGGAAAGCAATGGACTGTGATGCTCCTCTCACAGAGGAGCACTAATAATTTCTGCCCAATGAGATCAGCAAAGAACATTTGTTGCCTGTGTCTCTCTTTATTCTCCTTTCTGAATGTATATTGTGGACATTCTCTCCCTGTTTTAGCTCCATGTATCAGATGAGTGCCAGCAGAATGCTTATTTTGGTGCACAGGTCTTTGGATCAAAATAAGCCTTTCTGATTTAAGTTAGAGACTTCTGGACATCACCTCCTAAAATGGAAACAATCATATATTATAGAGAGATTATAAACTGCTTTGAGCTTGATGTCCTGACAAAGACAGAAATGGCTTCTCTCACTACAAAAGTGATTTGCTTACGTTCTGACTGCAGGAAGGAGAGTAAGCTGAACATTTGGTGCACTTTAGTAGACATTAATGCTGTTCACCAAATATCTCCAGCTCTCTTCCTTCTTTGTAGAATTGTACTTTTGGTTCTCTTATGTGTGATGGGGCCATTTGAAAACCCAAAATGTATACACTGAAGTGATTTGTGTCACCTCTGAGCTAGAATATTCCTCTCTTACCCACTAGCCAAAAAGTTTGTTGATGGCTGCTGCTCCATTAGCCTGTGTACCTGGGTGGATATATGGACAGAACCCTCCTGCTAAGTCATCATAAGCACAACATGAGCAGGAAATAAACGTTTATTATTGGAGACGAGGAAGACTTTTCCTCTACCTAAATGTGGGTTCGTCTGGCCAGAGAACGAATTAAATTCACATGAGACAGAATAGCAAGAGAAAATTAAACAAAGCTTTATGAGGACCATGGCTCGGGGCCTTTCTTCTCGAAGGAAGAAAGGGCACCGAAGAAGTGGGGTGCACAGAGTTGTTATAAACCCCTAAACAGGGTGTTTCACATATGATTGTAATGTCCCTCCCACAATACTCACAAGATTCCCCTGTCGGCACAGTGCTTGATGGACACAGCAGGAGGCAAGTCTATTGTCTTGAGCTGGGTGGTCACAGGTGAGCGCAGCAATCAGTTCCTAGCCTAAGGAAAGATGCTTAATCCTGAGGGAAATGCCAACATTGGGAGGGAGAGGGAAGTCAGTTACAGGAGGTTACCAGACAAGCATAATAAACAAATGCAGATTTAAGTCCTTGCTTTCCCCATTGATTAAGAGTTTCTAGAGATATCTTTACAGATGGAGAGTTCCTTTACAATGTAAATGTCTCCTAACAAAGGGCAAGCAAGTTCCAATCCTAAGAGCCTCCTTCCCTGTCCCACTTTATCAAAAGCAATCAGCCTCAAATAATCCTCATACCAAAGAGACATATCTTGGAGTGGTCAATTCCAGGTCCCCACATTATTTAAAGTCACTAATACTGGGCCTGTGGACTATCTCAGTTTATCCTCGCCTATCCTGACAGACACATCTGACAAACTCAATGTCTAATTAGATAAGCCATTCAACATACTTGTCTTCATTCAGAAAACCATTCTCATGCTCTTAGACTGCTCCTTTTCATAGACCATATTTGTTTTACCTATGAAATATTAGACTTCATCTTTTTTTTCCTGTTAAACACAACTTTACTTTAGGGTTACATTTCCAAACAGTTCTGTTCATTTTGTAGAATCATTCTTTTTATATTGTAGAATCCCACACTACCAGTAAATTTGTCCTTTGACTCTGCTGAGTCATTTAGTCTATTATTTCTCTGAAATTCACAGCCCTGGTGTGTCACCTAAACATAGGAGTTTCCAATTTGGGCCCTTGTAAAAATCTGTTTTCATCGTTCACATTTTTCTGTCTCCTTCTGATGAGGATTTTTAGGCTGCTTAATTTTAAAATGGTTTATGATGAGGACTTTTAGGCTGGTTACTTTTAAAACTACAGATGAGAAGCAGGCTCCAAGGAGTGGAATTTGCTTGCTTGTCCCTTTGTTGGGAAAGATTTACATTTCTAAGGGAAACCTCTGTCTGTAAAGATGCCTCCCTCTCTGTGCCAGGAAGAAGGGGGATGGCCTTATCTCTGGAAACTCTTAATACCAGAGGCAAGAACTTAAGTTGGTTGCTGTCTGGCAGTCTCATGTAACTGATTTAGGATGGTGGCTTCTAACCTTTCTAACCTTTACTTAATCCGATTTGATTCTTGTCTAAAAGTCATGGGATCACCCAATGACCAGACCCCACCTGCACTGGTACCATTTTAACTTGTTTTTCATGTTCTTTCCTTTATCTTGTAAAGAAATGACTCACATACCCATGCCTCATAAAATTAGCCCTAACCCTCAACTCGGGGCAGCAGCAGGAGCTCTGACTGCCCGTGGGTCTTGTCCCCATGCACCAGCTCTGCCTGCCCATGGGTCCTGTCCCCATGCTATTCCACACTATTCTCTAAATAAAAGAGCACTCCTGCCAGATCTTGAGAGTCTAAGAAATCTTTCTTTCGACTCCTCGGCTCACCGACCCCGCATCACTTCTACCCACCTCCACCAACATGACAGTGACAGAGTTAAACTTTACTCAAGCTCTGTGATCCTGGAAAACATTACAGTTACAGAAATCTCCTCACCTTTGTTTTCCAGAAATAGATTACAGCAAAGGACAATTCTTCCCCATATGACTTAGATAAGACTCAAGAATACTTTCCTTGTTTAGCTATGAGAAGGCTAGACATAGAACCTCGAAATTACTAGTCTTTGCCTCATAAATGATTAGTTGAATTGTTTGGACCCACTGACCAATCTGGATAAAATACCTGTGGCTTGGACTTGACTAAACTTTGGTTAAGTTACTCTCCTTCCTCCAGATTCCAGAACTTTGACCCTCTGCCTCCAACCCTGAGCTAGCGTACAATCCTTCCTTAACAGTCCCTCCACAACATAAACTGACCTCAGGGCAAAACATCCCCCATCAACTGTCTGATCACATCACGCTTTCATCCCACTTCCCCACACCCATTCTTTCTAATCTTGTTCAATTCCTCCCTATTTAAAAAGGCCCTTTTTGCCTTAGCTTTGAGATGTTCTAAGATCTAATTCAATGCATTCTTCTTATTGCAATAGTCCCTCACCCTACCACCCCACCCTTGCAATAATCTCTTCAGATAAAGTCTTTCCTTGAGTACTCACTGATTTGTTTTTCATTTGACACCAAATAAAACTTTTGACAAAATTATCACAGTCTTTGAATATAATCTTCCATATATCAAGGTAATTTAAACATTGTTATCAAAAATAAAATAAAGGAAATTATAATGAGACATTTCAATACTCAAATTTAGCATGCCACATCCCTACAGAGATTCTCTGATATTAGCCCTGCTCTGCTTGGCAGCTGCAGTTTTTGATAGTACCTTTTCCAATTCTATGATTCAGATTCATTGTCCTTATCCTCATTTGCACAGCCCTGTAATAACACTTGCCTGTGGAATTGTGTATGTACTATTGCCTCTGCTAGGAATGTTGCTCACACACTCTTAACCCATCTTTTTCCTTGTTAAACTAAACCCTCAGTTTGGAATTCAGTTCCTCTGAGAAACTTTCCTCAAACCCCTAAATCTGTTTGTAGTCTCCTTTTATATCCTACTTCATTACCAAATGCTTCTATTCTCATATACACTGTGTCATTACCAAGTGATTCTCCCATCAAGGCATCATAGTCTTGAATTGTAATTGTGTCTTTCTTGACAGGTGGAATGGTCATTTCTTTCAGGGGGAAAAGAAACCCTCACTAAAAGAGAATGCCGACAACAGTGCATTTTGCAAAGCCTGAATTATTCAATCTGGAGTGTCATGTAAGGAATACAGTAGAAAAGTCTGGAGTGGTTTCACATTACCAGTCTGGTCAATGCTTATGTGCCCCAATAATATACGCTCAAGATAAGCTCCATTTCCTATGTATTTGCTCATGATCTCCTGGAGAGAGTACAATTGCTTCTAATAACAATTTACACAGGCAGTGAAGTACAAATCTATATCAAGGGGGAAAAGCTCCTAAAGGCAATCACATTTGAAAGATGTTACCTATTACCAGGCACACAATAAAAAAATCTTTTTATATTATTATGCAGAGCAGTTAGAACCCTATTCAACATTCCTGAATAGGATCTTGATTTTAACTTTGTACAGAGAAGACCCATTGAAATGTTTGATTCAAACAAAGGAGCACTTTACTCCAAAGGTGAATTCAGGCGAGACAGAGAAAGGTAAAGTGCTTTTTCACCAACCTCATCTCTCTTTTTAAATGAATTTTTTCCTCAACCAAACTTCTGAATGTTGACAAACTTCAAATCTTGGTCCTAGGCCAAGGCCAGTTCTCTTCTATCTGCACTATTTCCTAATGTGAATCCCATTTGGGACCAGGTGTCTTAATAGATATCCAGACTCTTCTGCTCAAAAAAGTACCTGACATGTGCTCAAATCAAAATGGTGAATTCAGATCCCCAATTTCTTTCTCTCTCAGTCATTCACATAAAGATAAATATCTCTAATCGCCTTGTTGTACAGGTGAGAATCTTTGATCAGAAATAGATCCAAAAAATTGGATCTGAGGCTTTTATTTTTGGGGGTTGGGCTTATTAGGAAATAGTATACAAAATTATGAATATAAACATTGGATATAAAAGATAGTATTTTTTTGCAATGAGAAAGTAATCACAACAAATTACAAATTTTAAAAAGTTGATAAATACCACAAACACGATCCAAAAATGGCAGCTGTCATCTGGGAAAGATGCATCAGATACAGATGTATTCAAATATTTTTGGATGCACAAAACAGGGGATCCTGGACTCAGACATAAATATTCTTTATAGTTCTGAGAGGTTTAATATACCAAATGACAATAGCCAGGCTCTCTCTCTCTCTATATATAAATATGTAAATAGAACTCTGACCCATAATCTGCAGTAACCAGCCCAGGAAGCCAACCTACTATCTACAGTAACCAGACCAGGAAGTCAAATTACTATCCCTGGGAAGGGGTCTAGGAAGCTAAACAATAACCCCTATATCATTTGGCCCCAAACAACTGGGTCCTGATTCCTGACTGACAGGTCCTCTAATTTTTGCCCCCTTTTTCAACAGAGGACCAACTGGAGAAAGCCAACTATGTACCCCTAATTAATCATGAAGGATACCCTGCTTCTGTTCAGCCTGCCTACAGTTTCTCCATGCCTCTTTTTCCCACTGTAAAGCTTTCCCACTCCCTGCCTGCCTTTGAGGGTCTGCCAAACTCAAGGGTGGTGGCTGACTCCCTTGCTATAGCAATCTCTGAATAAATAGCCCATGCTCCCTCTCATCTGAGTAGTCTTCATTTATTTCTACAGTACTGCTATCAGTTTGTTCCCTAAAAACACAGGAACAACAGGAATTCTAAAAAAGAAAAGAAAATCCAATTTCACATGATTCTAATTAAAAATATATATATATGTTAAATTTTAAATTCATTCATTACACTACCAAGTATATCCCTGACAGGTGAAAACTTCAAATTTGGCTATTCATTTGTGAGGACTACATACATCTTCACATTTTTCTGATGATTGCAAGACTTTTCCACTGACTGCCTTCTGACTCTATTCATCTCAAACATATTTATTTTTGACAAGTTCGTACTTCTGTGCACCTTATGGCGCAATGCTGGGTGACTTGGCACGGTGGAGGGGGGGGGGATGGAACATCCCTAGAAGTCTTTTCTACATGGGGACTGCCAGTGATAAATATAAGTAGCATTAGGCTATATTCGAACTAAATGTACCTCCTATTCAATTTCCCCCAAGCTGGAACCCCTCACCAAAAAAAAAAAAAAGGCCTATAGTCATTTCAACACCACCATGCATAAGAGGAAATCTCATAGAATAAAAAAAAGGAGAGTGGAAAGTGATGGTGTATTTAACCAATCATCGTTAGAATATCTTATGTTTTGTGAATGTTACCCAAACTTATAGACACATTGCTAGGGCTCCTCCCCAAACCTTGGAACACGCCCTTTCATAGGAAATACATCTCTGATGTGCCAGAGTCATCTTTAATTTTTGCCTTTCTTTTTTTTACTCCCATACAATCATTACAATCGTCAAGGCTTGTCTGTCAAAGAGGACACACATATATCTAAAATGGAAAATCAGACCAGTGTAAAATGGGCAGAAAACTGGAGACATTCTTCTGGAAAGAGTAGATAGAGAAGACAAAACTTGAGGCAGTGAATTAGCCTAGAATTGGACTAGGAACTCAAAGTAAGGGATTTCTGCAGACGATTTTGCCCCAAGCTCTGAGGGTTTGTGTATTTACCTTATACGTTTAGATGTTAGGTTTCCTCTTCGTAGTACTCTTCCTGCCTTTTAGCACCAAGTGTTCAATAAAGCCATAGTAACTATGTAACTTGTGCTTTGGAGAGTTAAGGAATGCATTTATATTCTCCCTGGAGACAGGTTAGTGAAGGGCATTATCGTTTTTCTTGCCTGACTCCTGTGAAGCCAGCACACTGGGGCACTGTTACTACATCTCCAAGGGTAACCAGAACCAATGCAAGAGGTGAACTGTAGTGTTGAGGCAGAAAAGGACGGGGGATGCAGAGAAAAGAAACAGAAAAAGACAGGAGAGACACAGCACAGGCAGGAGAGAAGACAGCAAGAGAAGAGGTGGGAAAATCTCTTTCCTGATGTGATATTCTATGGAGTTTGCAGGGGAAACAAGAGATCAAGACCCAAGGGAACATGACAATTCATAAATATAGAATTAACTAAGTTTCTTATTGATAAAAGAAATCACAGTGCACTTATATAGGTAGCCCACTAGTGACCATAAAGTCATAATGGATTTTCACTACTTTTCATCTGGAATTAAAGCTACTGTTAAACTTTCAACAAACAGTCAGAATTTATTCAATTTGTATCAGTAGATGCATGAAGCTTACTTTGATATCCTGTTTTATATAATTCTTTTTCAGTACCTCCTATGGTTGCCCCTGACAGTGCATTTACCTGACAGTGCAACATTAGTCACATTCTTCAACATTCCTCAGTTAGGTTAGGTTAAGGTTAGTTTCCAGCACATTACTATATTCTACCACAAAGAACAGCAACGAACTTTGGGAACTTGTTAAAATTGCAACTTCAAAGGTCTCTTCTCAGACCTACTGTATCAGAATTCTGGGGGGTGGAGCCCAGCAATCAGGGATTTACCAAGGCTCTAGGCGGTTCTGTCACACTCTTAAGTTTGAGAACCTCTGGCCTAGCATAACCACTCAGCCAGAGGTATTCAACTGCTACCTCTATTACTGTATCATTTCAACAAATGTCACACTGCAGCCAACATGATTTTTCCAACATGACAATCTAATCATATCATTAACCTGAGGGCTCCAAGCATATAGTATAATCTTCACACCAGGTTACACTCCGTTGTCATTAATGCAATAATGCATGGAAACAGAAGGAAGTTTTTGAAATAGAGAGACAAGTTATCCTTTTATTGAGTTGACTGAAAAAAATTACATTTTTTAGGAACAAATTTTTAATCCAAATTTAATATTAGAATACAAATATGTTTTCATTATAACAATATGTGCATACTTTAAAATATTTTGAAACAAGAATATTCTACTCTTTGTTCTCAAATGGACTTAAATATCAAATATATAATTATGAACCCAGGGCAAAACAAGACCAAGTTCAGGATATACCTAAGTGTATTGGGGAACCTCCAATTATGAAGCTGAGAACACACGGGGATATTTTATGTAAGAGCAAGGAAAGCCTCTTCTGAGAAGACTTATTTTTGTATATCTCACAAGAGTTAGTAGCCCCAATTTACACTCCCATTATCTATATGAAAGGTTTACTGTAATGTGGTTACAGAATAACAGTTCTTTCAGGTAAATTTCTTTTTGAAAAGTGAAGGCAAATTTTCTTTTGAAAAATAAACCTTAGTTTCAGTTCTCAAATAATTTAAACAGATAAGCTATTGAGGAAAATGAATAGAAAACTATCCAACATATATTTTATTTCACTTTCAGAAGGAAAATGAGAGAGAATGTGACAGTGACGATATGCAAAGCGGTATTGACTAAATATATCCCAAAACTTAAGAAAGGCACCAATCCACAAAATGAAGAATTTCAACAAAATTCCAAGCAGTATCAGGAAAAAGAAATCCAGGCTGAGACACAACATAGCGAAAGTGCAGATCACCAGAGAAAACAAAAACATCAAAGGAAACAGTCAATGAGAAATAGTCAGAAAAACTGAATTGCCTTTGAAGAATCAACAACCAGACCAAAAGCTATCTTGCTAACAGCAGTTAAAGCCAGAAGACAGTAGAGCGGTGTCATTAATGGGCTGAGAGATAAAGATGTTAACCTAGAAATCTATAGAAAGGAAAATGTGGTTTCAGAAAAAAAAAAAAGTCTTTGCTATTGGCAGAATCTCACAAGAGGAACAAAATACTGGCTGAAAAGTCCAGGATGCAAAAAGAAATAAACACCTGTATTAATCTGTTCTGGCTGCTATAACAAACTACCATAGGTTGGGTGGCTTAAACAACAAACATTTATTTTTCACGGTTCTGGAGGCTAGAAAGCCCAGCTTCAAGGTACCAGCAGATTGACTATCTGGTGAGGGCCTGCCTCCTGGTTTATAGACATCTGTCTTCTCCCTGTGTCCTCACATGGTAAAAGGGACAAGAGAATTATTTGGGGTCTCTTTTATAAGGTCATTAATCCCACTCATGAGGGTTTCACACTTGTGACCTAATCACCTGGCAAAGGCCCTGCATCCTAATACCATCACAGTGGGGGTTAGGATTTCACCGTGAATTTTGGAGGGCACAAACATTCAGTCCGTAGCAGTTAGCCTCTCCGCTTATAACTCAAGCAATGCACTAGGTCTTCTGGAAAAGCTTCTGGCATCAGCCTCCTGCAAGAAATATGGTAGTTACCCTCCAAAGACCTTGAACTCCTCATCCTGAGACTAGTTCAACAGCTTAGACCCCCATTGCTTTCAGGTAATTTGACACCCAGGAATCTTGACACGCTTTTATGCTCTGAGTCAACACCCTCACCAATACATGTCTCCTAACTTTGACTCCCAATGATCAAGTGCAGAATGCTGCTTCCTTTCCTTCAAGAAGGTACTTAGACTCTTTTGCATATCAGATCCTCTTCCTTTCTTATAATTTATTTTCTAATCAGTTAGTCATCTCCCAAAGGTCCTCCCTTCTAGTATCATCACATTGTAGTTTAGGATTTGAACATTTGAACATATGATTGGGGGTGGGGGTACACAAACCTTCAGTCTGCAACAAGACCAAAGAAAGTGACAAATATGTAGCTAAATCTCTCCAACACTTATTTCATAAAACAACAAAAAGATGTTTCACGGAGTGCAGTAAAAGAAGTGAGAATTTAAATATTTGAAAACAATAGCATATAATTTTTAAAAGATCTTAATTTGTGTTAAAATGCTCTGAGATCTTTATGTTCAAAGAGAACACATATATTAACCATAAATGAAAACATTAAGTATGCATGTTAAAATTTCCAGAACCGCAAGTTGATAAAGAAAGAAAAGAAACTTTAAAAAATTAATATAATGTAAAAGATAATAAGTGGGGCAAATAGGAAAGACAGACTAGCATTATATGTTTACATCCAAATTTATGTCACTATAATAAATGTATGTGGAAGGTTATAGCTCAAACACAAAAATCTTCAATGGATAAAATCAAAACAAACAAAAATAGTTACAAACTATTAAGAAACACCTTTAAAACTAGAGGATACTGAAATTATGCAAGTAACATGATAGAAAAAAATTATATCAAGCAAATATCAACCCTGGAATGCTGAGACATTATCATGAGACAAAACAAACTTTAAGATAACATAATTACTATAAATATGGAGGATTATTACATAATAAAAAGATCATGTCAACACAAACATAAGATAATTCTAAACTTGTATGGACTAATAATATAGATTAAAATATATAAATCAAAAATTAACAGAAATTCAAGATTTAAACAAAGTCACAATTCTTAAAAAAAGACATACTCTTCAAGTTATGTTCAAGTAGATTTAAAAAAATCACTAAATATGAACAACTTTATGCACACAAATTTAATAATCTGGATAAAATGTACCAATTCGTTGAAAAACACAATCTGGCAAAATTCACATGAGAAGAAATAAACAAACTGAATAGGCCTATATCTATTAAATAAATTGAATTAATAATTAATAACTTTCCAAAACAGAAAGTACCAGGCTCAGATGGGTTCACTAGTAAAATGTTCCAGACATTTAAGGAAGAAATTACACCAATTTGCTACAATCTCTTTCAAAAAATTAAAGCAGAGAGAATACTTCCTGACTCATTCTGTGAGGCCAGTATTCTCCTCATATCAAAAGCAGACAAAGACATTACAAGAAAACTACAGACCAATAGCTTTCATAAAGATAAATCCAGAAACACTCAACAAAATATTAGCAAATCAAATCAACAATGTATAAAAAAAATTAGATACCAACAAAACAAAAAGACAAGCTACAGATGAGGAGAAAATATTTGCAAAGACACATCTGATAAAGGACTGTTATCCAAAGTTTACAATGTACACTTAAAACTCAACAATAAGAAAACAAACAACCAGATAAAAAAATGGGCCAAAGATCATAACAGACACCTCACCAAAGAAGAAGTACAGATGGCAGATAAACATATGAAAAGATGCTCCACATCATATGCCATTGGGAGGAAAGGCAAATGAAAATAGCAAATGAGATATCATTAAGCACCTATTAAATAACCAAACTCCAGAACACTGACAACACCAAATGCTCATGAGGATATGGAGCAACAAGAGCTTTCTCTCATTCGTGGCTGGTGGGAATGCAAAACGGTACATCCACGTTGGAAAACAGTTTAGTAGTTTCTTACAAAAATAAGCAAACTCTTACCATGTGATCCAGCAATGATACTCCTTGGTATTTATCCAAAGGAGTTTAAAACTTATAGCCAGACAAACACCTGCACATGGATGTTTATAGCAGGATTATTCATAATTGCCAAAACCTGGAAGTAGCCAAGATGTCCTTCAGTATGTAAGTGGATAGATAAACTGTGGTGAGTCCATACAATAGAATACCATTCAGCACTAAGAAAAATGAGCTGTCAAGTCATGAAAAGACATTAGAGGAATCTTAAATGCCTATTACTAAGTGAAAGAGGCCAATCTGAAAAGACTACATAACTGTATGATTCCAACAATACGACATTGGAAAATGGAAAATTATGGAGACAGTAAAAAGATCTATAGTTGCCAGGAGTTAGCAGGGAGAGAGGGATGAATAGAAAGAGCAAAGATTTTTAGGGCAGTGAAACTGCTCTGTATGATACTATAATGGTGGAAGCATGTCATATAAATTTGTCTGAATACATAGACTGTGAAACACCAAGAGTGAACCCTAATTAAAACACGGACTCTGGGTGACAATGGTGTGTCAATGCAAGTTTAACAATAGGAACACTAGGAACAAATGCACCACTCTGGTGGGGGATGTTGATAATGAGGGAGACTATGCATATGTGGCAGTAGGAGGTACAAGGGTAATCTCTGTACATTCTGCTCAATTTTGCTGTCAACCTAAAATTCCACTAAGAAATGAAGTGTATTAAAAAAATCGCTAAGGATATCAACAATCTGAATAACAAAAATAATAAGATAGGTCTCATGTAAAAGCATAAAATGCATAGTAAATAGCTTAAGAAGACACTTTTCATTTACAAAGAGATCATTTTAGAATAGTGACAACACACTGGATCATAAAACAAACTCAACAAATGTCAAAGGATTGACATCATAGAGATCTTATTCTCAACTATAAAGTGATTGAGCAAAATATCAGTTCCACTCACATCCCCATCCCCAACGAACACGTGCTATGTTTGGAGATTAAGATCGATAGTTAAAGAATTCATCTAAACACACTCTTGTTTTTCTCATTTCAGTTGAAAATATATGCATAAATGGAACAGAAATACAAATACAGGATCTGTGTTACTTATAATTTCTATGATCTTTGTTCTTTTTTCTTTGTTTTTACAATACCTTTTTTTAAGCTTGAATTACCTTGTTTACCCCAAGCATGGAATTTTTGCACATGCTTATTGTCTCATTTTGTCATTAACTTAATTCTTATTAATTAAAATATTGCTTTATTCTTTGATTTAAAAAATTAGACCTTTGAAAACTAAACATAAAATATATTTGAGAAAAACTTTTTATAAAAATAACTTCACCATATGCAAACGGCAATTTTTCTACTAGTTGAAAACAATCACAATCTGTTTATACTTTGTTTTCCTCCTTCTAAAAAAATGCGCTAAGTTATTTTCTTTGTGCATTTTTTAAAAGTAACATTAGCCTCCTTTTTTTTCTTACGCTTCAGCCATATGCCATTAATTCTCATTGAGGTTAGTTTTTAGCCAGGATCATATTAAAGTATTGATTTTAGATGTTATCTTATTATCTTGCCAGATGGCATGAGAGTGAACTCTCATCTTGGGATCTTAAGAGATGAAATAACCTATTTTCCAGAAATAGAAGGCTGCTGCATGAGGATGCTCTTTATAGATGTTTAAATTCTAATGATATAAAAACATGAAAAAGAAAATGCAGTTTAACTCTACTGAAAATAAAGTATTTTAAACATGTCCTTGTCAAAAGCCACACCATAAATTTGAAGTGACAAAGCTACTACTCATTATATCATCAGAAGCTTGAAAACATAAGTAATATTATTTTACCATAGAACAATAAAGCCAATTAGACTCCCAAGTGAAAATGGCATTTAGCTTGAAACCTCTTCTGTGACATATTTTTTAAAACTTTACCTCTGTACACAGAAATAAAGACACAGATAGGCCCAGATGAGGATTGATGATATGCCAGAGTTTACACAGAATTTTCATTTACTAGAAGGAAGAAGGAGTTGACCATCCGCATAAAACAGAAGCAAATTAAACCCTTGACAGAAGGGGGATTAAAAGAGCATTTCCCCTTCGTGGGTTTGCAATCTCAGATTAATGTACTGAGGGCAATAACTAACTAAAAATGAAGTTCTTCACTTAAAAGAGTGCTCATTTACCTCTGCTGTTCCTGTATTTTAAGATTCTAAGTTAAGCGTAGGAAGAAGGGGTAGCCCATAATGGATTCTTGAGTTCTGGGAAAAATAGTATTCCAAAGCAAGGTGATAAGGGCCGTTAGCTGCATGTATAGGGTAATCATTTTTAATAGCTCAAATTACCATAAAATAAGAAAATCCACTTCTGTAAAGCAGAAACACTCTAATAACTAGCATTCACCAAGAAAGTGTTTAACAGGTACTGCACAATTCTTTGATTTAATGAACACATTTAGTCCTCACAACAAATTTAGAAGTTAGATTCTATTACTGTCACTGGTTTACATAAGGGGGAGCCTAAGGAGAGGTTGTGTCATTTGCTCAAGGTCTCACAACTCATATGGATTCTTGCTGAATAACTGATAATTAAATGTCTGTGTGCAGATCAAACTGTTCTCCATGTTTGAAATATAGACAGCATCCAGGTGGAGAAAACAGAGAGCTATGAGAAACCAAATCGGCTGGACAATGACAAAAATGTGTCTGAACAGAAAATAAATACTTACAAAGTAAACGAGATTTTCATTCTGAATATTCCAAAGTAGAGAGTTCCTCTGGAAATGTATATAACAGAATAACACTTAAAAAATTGGTGGCTTCCACTTGGAGGTGGAAGATAACATAGCCTCTTTGAAATAACACAAAGATCTTGACAAAGACTCAAAAGCTTTAATAAACATATTTGTAATTGTTTACTATAAAATGTCCTACTTGATAACAATATAAAATTT
This sequence comes from Equus caballus, assembly GCF_041296265.1. Lineage (NCBI taxonomy): Eukaryota > Metazoa > Chordata > Mammalia > Perissodactyla > Equidae > Equus > Equus caballus. Next base: position 101,863,471 of record NC_091685.1, on the reverse strand, counting down.
ATTATTGTGTTTAACTATGAAATTTTAAATACTTTCCCAAATGCAACTGCAATAATAGCATATTCTTTATTTTCCTACAGCTTACAATCATTCATAACACTAATGTTTTGGGATGTTTTCTTTGAACTATAACATACTACACATTAATGTAAAAAAAAAAGCAATTCTGGGTTAATTGTTTTTAGGTTGAGTATTCTGCTTTTGATAATTATTTCAGAATGTTATTATTGATTAATGTAAAAGAGATGTAAATCCTGAATAACCAATCCTTTAAAAGTATTAATAACTTTGAAGATAAAGTCCAAGGCAGTCATCTGTTAACAAAACTGTTCTAACATGGACAATATTTATATAAGCAAATAAACATTATCACTCTCTAATTTGTTCCCTTATCATATACTCATGGGCTTAGTAATCAGAGAGACTGACTCAGTCGCTTGTCTAACTTTCCATACATTTTTAAATCATTCTTAGCTTCAGCTTTCTCATCTCTAAAAAGATGTCTACGTTTTAAATCACTAGACTCTAATAACCACTAAGTGATTCACTAGGAGCTATTTGATCACAGCTCCAGAGACCCTCAACTTGCCTCTATCCAAGGAAAGCAATGGTGGATCCTTAGAGTGTTCTCTGTGAGAAGATTTTTGGATTTCCCCAGAGTGGAGCATCTATAAGGTAAACACTTGTTATCTCTGCAAAAAATGAGTGCTTCTCATAGAATTTTATTAGGCTTGAAGAAAAGCCCTCCTACCAGAGATAAGAATTGACAGGTGACAGAAAATCCTACCTTGTTACAATATATGAATATAAACTAAAGAATAAAATAGGCTTTAGAATTCATACATTTTAGAATCGATATTTTATTTTATTTTTTTCTCTTTCCTTTTTTTTCTTTGCTTTTTCTACCCAAATCCCCCCTAGTAGATAGTTGCATACTTTTAGTTGTGGCGTGTGGGATGCCGCCTCAACATGGCCCAGTGAGGGGTGCCATGTCCGCACCCAGGATGCAAACCAGCAAAAGCCTGGGCCACCAAAGTGGAGTGCATGAATTTAACCACTCGGCCACGGGGCTGGCCCTAGAATCTGATATTTTATATCAGAAGAAGAGAAGCTAACGAAAACAATAATATGTTATTAACTACTCATTATGATTATGTGCCAGCTAATATGTAATCTCATTTCACCCTCAAACAAATACAAAGCACAAAGAGATATGATTATTAGTCCATTTTTGCACATCATAAAATTGAGGCACAAAAAGTTTAAGAATTTGTCCATAAAAACACAACCAGTAAGTGGTGGAGTATGATTTGAACGCCCACTGCCATTATCCAGTCCACACTTTCCATAACCGACTGAAAAATCAACAGTGTGATATATAGAAAAAAAAGAGCAGGAGAGAACAATATCCAGGAAGTTTTAGGACAGAATGCTATCAACAACTTAAGTGTGATATCAACTTATTCAAAAATGAGAGTATGATTCTCTCCATGATAGGAGGAAAAGACTATCCCAGAGATCTGAAGATGGAATTGAGGTAATTTAAGTTTTTTCTCCATGATGATCAAGGAAAAAATAAAAGTCTTCTTGCTGAGAAAGCATAACGTCATAAAAGGAGATGAGGTCAAGGCTGGACTGAAAGGAAACATGAATACCATTGAGAATAATGGACTAGCTCATAAAAAATTGCTCAGGGGTTGAGAAATAAAGAACCTGTTTTTTTAAAAAAAACAAAAAGGACTAGGCAAATGCAGACAATTAGAGTTTGGGATCAGGATGGGAAATCTAAATATTTTACTCTCTTATAAATTCTCTGTGCTTTAATGCTCACTCCTCTGGCTAACTCTTGCTCACGCTTTAGATCTCAGGGTATGTTTCACTCCCTAGGTCAGGTTCCTTTGTAACAGATTTCATTGAATATTTTTCTTTAGTAAGCTTACTACAGCAGTCATTAAATAAGCCTTTGCATAATTAAGTAAACCTTTGTGTAATTATATATTTTTAAAAGTCGTTTCTTTTCCAGTCTGGGCTGTGTGTTCTTTGGGACAGGGCTGTTCACCTATTGTTATATCATGGTTTCTTAGCCCAGTGCACACCACACTGTAAATTTGAAAACGTTATTTGCTGAAGAATAAAAAGATCACATAAGAAAGGTAAAAGATAAAAAATATTTCAGGAACTGATAGGTAATAGCATGTAATATTTATTGAGGGCTTTCAGTGAATCGGGCATCATAAGGTAGGTGCTATTGTTATGCTCATGTTAGGCACATTGGGAAACAGGTGAAGTAGTCATTCATCGCGGGCAGTTTGTCCGCTGGGAACAGCCTCCGAACCACACTGTGCTGCACTGTTTCTGAGACACACAGCTCTAAACGAGACTTAAAGGAGAAGAATGGTCTGATCTTTTAGACTCTATATGTCAGGATCAAGAGCTAAATTTTATTGTATGTCCAGAGCCAGCCACTATATATAGAGGAGTAGCATTATTCAACTTGCATATATGTAATATATTATTCTAGTTAAGATTTTGTGAAGAATATGTTGCAGGAATTAATTAAAAGTTTGCACTATGGGGACCAGCCTGGTGGTGTAGCGATTAAGTTCACGTGTTCTGCTTTGGCAACCCAGGGTTTGGCGTGGACTTAGCACCTCTTGTCAAGCCATGTTGTGACAGGCCTCTCACATATAAAGTGGAGGAAGATGGGCATGGATGTTGGCTCAGGGCCCATCTTCCTCAGCAAAAAGAGGAGGATTGGCAGCAGATGTTAGCTCAGGGTTAATCTTCCTCAAAATAAAAAGTGTGTACTATGTAGTGGTTGTAGCTATGATGAAAAGTGGTTGAATCCAAAAATACTGATAGATAGATCAGGATTGGCAATTTCTTGTATTGAAATGATAAGAGAGAGAAGGAGGAGTAAAAATGTCCGGTTCAGGCAATCAAGTACATCCTGGTGTCTTCCACTGTGATCGTGAAAAAGGCAGGTTTGGTTGTCTAAGGACATATGAGCTTAGGATTGTACATACTGAGTTCCTAGGGCTTGTGGAATATCTGAGTGTAGATGCTATGGCAGTTGGATATATGTCTGAAGCTATGCAGACATTTCTGGATTGGGAATGGCATTTAAGAGTTCTGAGAATATACATGGAAGTTGAGACTTGATGGGAAAGAAGGTTGTGGAAGGTTGGTCTGTGGAATTGTAAGGAAAAGGGAGCGTCCCATACAGAATAACAAAAATCAAATCAAAAGCAGTGAAATAAATCATATAATGTAAATGAAATAAAATAGAAGAGCAAAAGGAGTTTAGTCTGGACGAGAAAAGAGAATAGAGTTGTTCATGGAAAAACTGAACACATGTATGTGCAGGAACACTGTAATAACAATAAAGTGAAAACATCCATCAATCAAGTCAAAGGAAAATAAAATATTTAGAAGGTATTTAAACAGTTAAAGTCAAATTGTTGTAAAAATATGCAAAGAGGAGTGGACATGAATTGTTCAGATTTTATTTTATTTCTTTATTAAAGACACTTTGGGAATGTATTTATCACTTTTTAAATGAAAAATAGAAAAGGTCAAAAAATGCACTCAAAAGATTAATTGGACTTGGAAGCAAGAGCAGGATTTCTGTGAACCATGGCAATGGCATTTTTAGTGCTTTAGTTGGGAGCAGAGGGCAGAATGCAGTGGGTGGAGGAGTGATAGGAAGATGAGGAATGAGACCTCACTAGTGGAGATAACTTTCAGGAAGTTAGATATGAAGTGGGGAAGAATGCAAGAAGCTGAATATAAATTCCCTAAAATTAGTGAAAGATTTGAGCTTCTGTTCATTCACGTAGACTACAAACATGAAGAAAAAAAAAATCATTCGTTTTGGAAACACAGTTTCCAAGGTTACATAAACTTTCTTTCTTTCTTCACTATTCTATTTACTTAATTGCCAGGGAGAACATTTTTCAGGAGGAAGAAACTTCCTTTTGCTCCTTCTACAAAATATACTATTCTGTGTAAAATGAGAATCAATGCATTTTACTCAGAAGAATGGCAAAAAAAAACTAATATTTATCCCTTAATTTCCATATAGCTGATGTTAGCGGGAGATAGAAACTTATCACTCTGCTAACTTAGGTTCTGTGATTGGGGCCCTGCGAATTAACTGTAAAAATTCAAAAGACATATTAACAGGATAAAACATGAAGTTTATTCACATCCATGTGAGCGCACAAAGTGCGGCTCCCTGGATAGCTAGAGTTAAGGGTTTACATATTATCTTGATAGTAAGGGAGTTAAGACTTCAAATAAAACCAGTTGGTGAGAAACTAGTGAGAAACAAGTAGGGGGAAACAATAGAAGGTATGGAAAGTTTTGTATGTGCAATTTCTCATCCGGGTGCCAGTGGTCTGTCTCCTTTCTGGCTGTAAACCTCCTACAGAAGGGATTTATGATGGCTGTATTTTGGGGAGGCTTTGTTTAAGTTAGCAAAAGATGTTTAGATAAGATCATTTCCTGTGGCTGCTGTTTGTTCACAGGTTTTCATCTTAAAACAATCTTCAAACCACATTGGTGGGTCCAAGTGGATCCCATCACTGAGATGCTTAATAGTTTTTATGTCTCAGTTTGTGCCTTTTTAATTTTCATTTTTCTTATGCAATATAATAAATACAGAGATTTAAGACAACTCAAAAACTATTCATTTCTTTGTAAAATTTTTCAAATGGCTTCTCATTTTACTTATGATTAACTTCATTCTCTTTTCTGTTCGCTTAAGCAGAACACAATTTGACTACAACCAACATTTAATGTTCTGGATTCTTACTTCTACCATTTTCAGACTGTATGTTCTAGTTACAAAAAGCAGTGAGTGCTAACATGGCCATCGTGTGTCAATCTGTAATTTTTAAATTATTCTTTGCGTCTGTATTAACCTTCCTCTCAAATCCTTCTCAAGGAACAGCTTTTATAAGACAACCTACAAAAAGAAAAATCTGCCACGTGTTCAATAGTTATTCCATTGAAACATTTTGATAGTTGTGCTTAACTTGAGGCTTTTCTTAGATTTGTATTCACGTTTGTATTTAAGAGACTAGGCTGTGGGATCATTATGTAAGAGTTCAAATCCCGATTCTAATTTAATAGTATAAATCTTGAGAAGTCAGTTAACACTGGTTCTTCAATGTCCTCATCTGTAAAATGATGACTATAATAGTACCTATCTCATAGCATTAATATGAGGATTAAGTGAGATGATTTACATAAACATTTAGGATAGTTCTTGGCAATGGTAGACATTGAATAGACATTAGACGTTGTTGCGATATCATGTAAATTATTAGCTCTTAAAGACTAAATACTTCCTTTTCTTTTCTTTTTATTTATCCTCTAGGCAGTCATATAAAGCTATCAGAAATTATTAAAAGATTAATCATAATGTAATAAGGGATTTATGCACATAAGAAACTTGTCAGATTCTTAATTTTGAAGAAATATTGCAATTAGAAAAATTTTTAAAAATCATGAAAATATATAAAATTATAAACTCAAATTTTTATACATTTAGAAATAATATATTCCAACTCTACAACATGTTTTTAAAAAGTGATCTCAAAGTAATTATAGAAATATATAAATTTCCAATACCTCAAAGTTTTGGAATAAGAACATGCTAAAATTGAGGGCACTGAAAGATATTACAATGTAAATTACATTTACATTCTGCTAACTTACTTAACTCCATTATTCACAACACCACTGTAAATGTGGAATTATACTGATAGAGGAAAGATTTAAGGATACAGTTTTCCTAGTTAAAGAGATAGTTTTCAAAGCAAATTGATGCTTTAAAAATATACTCAAGGTGTTTTTCTAAAACAATTAGAAAATAAATCTTTTTCAAACATCATCAATTAATTTTGAATTATATGCTTTATTCTAAAAGATTGATATGGTAATTACAAACTATTTCTATTTCTTTGTTTTTCCTAATGCTCTTTTATAGTTTTCACACATATTTTAAAATAATAAAATGATATTTTTATGATATGTGTAAGTCAGATGGTATTTTCCAAAACTGTTCAAGTATTTTACTATATTAAAATATGGATAAGGAGTTATTAAAATAGAAATGCAATACATTTAAATAACATTTACTATTTATTCATCATTTTCTAGTAATGTAATATTGAATGAGTTTTAAGTTTACAATTTTAATCTTTTAATTTTGGTGATATCAATAGTATTAAAACATTTTAATATAGAAGCAAAATAGAAAAAATAAAAAAATTTTGGTAAATTATAGGTGAAAAAATCACCCATTAGATCATTAAGAATTAATAATTTGATATTAAAGTAAAATCTACAAATCCACCATGTTCTTCTGAGAGTTTGTTAATATATAGAAGAAGTTTTGATTATCAAAATGAGCAGAAGGATTGTGGAAAGTTTTGAAAAATATCTGAAGAATTTGGCTTTCATTCTTATTTTAAATTATATAAGATTAATAATAATAAAGATAATCTGTGAAACTTCTTATTAATATTTATATTCATGAATTGAGGCAATTTAGACATACTGCAAGTGTTTGGAAGTATATAATACTGTTAATAATTATTTATAAAATTTTTGAAAAAAACTTTATTAACTGGCGAACTAAGAAAAAACATGCTTTTTCAGTTGAGTAGGCTTATTTTCAAGGCTTTAAGTTATTGATGTTGTTGAAGAAGTTCAGAAAAGCATACTTCAAATTAATGAATAAAATAGGAAACAGTCAAGCCAAATAAATAGCAGGAGTCATGTCTTCCATTCTGATGTAGGAAAAATAAAAAATTATGATTACGTTCCTGGGTGCAAAAGGAACTACCAACATGAATTCTTGGAATTTCTGCAGGTAGAATATTTTTACATCACATATGGAAATATTTATTTATGCAGGATACTCTGGGGCCATTTTGGGAAAAAACCAAAATGAATACAATAAGTGGCCATAAGGAAAGTCCAACCATCTGCTAAGAATGGTCTTCACAGGGAGCGTTCCCTTTTCGGAATTTACCACAGACAAGAGCGTTGTCACAGCCTTGCATTTCTAAACCTGATTTTCCAGCCTGCAGAGAGGTTTTCTCTTAGCAGGAAACTCGTGTTTACTGTTTAAATGTTTTTCTACTACATTGATTAGAAAGTGAAATGTAACAGCTGAGGGGAAAGTCACTCAGACCCTCTGATTCTTTACTTTTTCCTTTCACAGAATGTGAGATATATTGAAAATTACTTTTAATTAGAGTGCTGGTTTTTAATCTAAATAGAGAAGAATAGTTGCCAAGATGATTAAACATCCACATTACCTTATTCTATCCTATTAGTTATCTTCTTAGAAGGAACACTAGGTATACCATCAGAGTTTCCCTCTGATCTAGGCAAAAAATTATCACATAAATTACAGTTATATTAAAAAACATATGTTGCCTGCTTGATTTAAGAAATAACACAGTATTTGAGTTAACAACCTAGTTTCAAGTCCTGCTTGCATTTTTTATTAGCTCTTCTAATTTGGCAGTTCTTTTAAATTGTCAGAGTGGTGATTTCATCATGTGTGGAATAAGGAGAAGAATACTCAATCTGAAGATCTCAAAAGATCATTCTGAGGATCAGGTGTAACAACGTATGGGAAACACTATAAACCTAGAAAAGGATAAGCAAATATGACATTATATTTTTTTCCCCCAAAAGAGAAAGCAATTACTACTTTTACTAGTTATCCAGCACAGCTGTAACAAAGTATTACAAACTGGGTGGCTTTAACAACAGAAATTTATTGTCTCACAGTCCCAGAGGCTCAAAGTCCGAGACCAAAGTGTTGGCAGGGTTGGTTCCTTCTGTAGCTGTGAGGGAGAATCTGTTCCATGCCTCTCTCCTAGTTTCTGGTGGTTTGTTGGCAATCTTTGACATTCTTTGGCTTATTAGGCATATCATATAACATTCTTCCTGTATGCATATCTGTGTCCAAATTTCCCCTTTTCAGAAGGACATCAGTCAGATTGGATTAGCTACTCATCCTACTCCGGTATGACTTCATCTTAACTTAAATAATTATATCTGTAACAACCCTATTTCCAGATAAGCTCTCATTCTAAGGTACTGAAGTTTAGGACTTCAACATATGAATTGTGAAAGGACACACTTCAGCTCAGAATATTATATCAAAAATGGACTGAGAGTTCAGTCTTAATCCTTTAGTCAGTAACACACTTGACTCTCATCACCTGAGCATCACACAGAGATTATCCATCCTCTAGAAAACATTAATACTAAGAGAAAAAGGATGAAAGAGCTCTGCTAACTTCTTAATTTGCTAAACTTTCTGCTTATTTAGGCCATTAGACATCTTCAACTATTTCCATTAAAAAACACTTTTACTTAAAAGGTTATTCTCTTTAAATCTATTTCTGCAACAAATTTTAGAGTGACATCATCTATGAAAGATGTTTATCATGCCTTGCAAAATGAAATTAAAGAAAAAATATATTGTAAGGAAATGAGGAAAAATTAAAGTTTTCAACATTTTATAAAACTTCAGAGAGAATCAAGAAGCATTTTTTTAATTGGAGGTATTTACAGCTATATCATCAATATGTCCATTCAATAAAACAATTCCTATGGCTCTATTTCTATTTAATGTTACAAAAAGCCAAAAATAAATATTTGGAAAATGTTGCTTTAAACTAAACTTCAGCCAAGATGTTGTGGAATAAACTGGGTTTTTTTCCCTTTAAGACATACGTTAATTCATAGGAGATCCTAACATCAAATGGATAATTCTTTTGAGATTCATTAAACTCTCCCTATATATCTATCAAGTTCTATTTAGATTAGGGAGCAGGACTTGTCTTCTACTTGTTTCCTTTACAGTCTTTGTTATACAACACGTGTTCTTGTACAATTGAGCACATTCTGATATAAAGGCAGTAATGGAGCAAGTGGGTATTATGTAGCACAACTCCTCAAGGTAAACAGGGGTGGGTAATTTAATTTCCAAGGTGACAAATTATCTTATCATGAGTGAGCAGGCAATTTCTTCCTGAAATAAACTAAGTAGCCCAGGACAGCTTTAACTAGATGAAATCATTATCTTTTTAAAGACAGAAGTGTTGAATAAAGTTAATTTTCTCTGCTTTATTGTCTTGGTAGAAAATGGCATAAGAAAATAGTGCTGCCTTAAGGTAACTTTCAGCTGTTTAAACTCTTCAGTAAGAGAATAAAATAGTATTAGTTTAGAAAAAAACACATATGCACACACATATTTCTAATGAATTAGACTGCAATAATAGACTATTAAAAAGACAAACGCCTTTACTCCTTACCTTTCTAAAGGACAAGCACACAAAAAATATTTATTTATACCTCAGATTTTTATAACAACTTAAAAAAATTATTTAACAAACTGTAGCTTTAATCATTGTCTGACCATGGCCTACAGCATTATGTGTTACAATGTACTAGGCATTTTGAAAACATTTATTTTCATTGAATTCACAATGTTACTAACAAAGCTCTTCCTGGTAATGACCTCTCAGAACGTCCTTAGCATTTTTCTCTTCTAACTTAGGCTAAAAATTATGCTCAATTCTTAGTACCTCAATAACGGTGAATCATCTCTAGAATAGTTTGAGTGCTATGTTCCTTAGAGTTTCTTAACTTCTTTCATGCAAGTTGAACGACCCAAATTTGTCTCAAGTTTCATGATTATGAAGTATAAGAATTTGTAGATTCTAAGTTTTATTAAAATCTAATACAAATTGGTAAGGAAGGATTCGGAGAGGCAACTGCCATGGGCTGAGTACCTCTTCATGTTTTTTGCTGACATAGCAAGACTACTTTTACCCAGAACATTTCTCATGGTTGTGTTTACAGTGAATAACACATCTTGAGAGATGAGCACCTCTCAACTCCAACCCAGAAAAAGAGGAGGTTTGCTTCCACTTATATAAAAGCAGCTCACGCTTCTCATTTAACACTGGCTATTGCATCTGCAAGCGTCTTTAAAGGGCCCTTTGCATCACTTCTGTGGAACTTGCGGGACAGGTGGAAGTGGTACAAACCACTATGAAGCTCCAGCTACTGCTCTTGCTGTGACTTATAAAGTCTTTTGTCTCTAACCCACGAGTATCATGCCCTTGCCTCCCAATGTCCATGAGCAGGAACAAACTAGCTTATTCCCTCTCGGGATAGAATCTCAGACCTTGCACAGTTCTTGTCAGGTGGATATCAGGATATCTACTTTCTCTGTTTCTGCAGTTGAGTTGGTAGATAGATAAATAATTTATGTCTTTGTAATTCTTCAGCAATATTGTTTTCTCACTATTGCCCAAATTATTTTGAAGAGGTGTAGAGATATGAAACAATACTAGCCTCTTACAATTCTACATAATAAGTCTTTAGTGTTCCTAGTACTAAAACTATATTTACCACTTACAACTGAAGACAAATAGCTTTATGTGTCCTTAGAGGGGGAGGGAGAGAGAAGAAAGAGACAGAGAGAGAGGTAGATAGACAGACAGATAGGCACAGATAGAGAGAGGCAGAGATGGGGCAGAGAAAGAGAAGAGAGAGATTAATTTTAAATCCTCAGTCAAAGGAATTTGGAATGTTTAGAATGGTCATCATAATGGAAAATATTGAATTTAATAAACAGTTTGGACAAGTTACAAGTATGGAAATAAGTAAATGGAACACAATAAAACTAGGTATGATGGCTTAAAAATTCAAAAAACAAAATGACATTTTATTCATTTATAAATTAATGTAAACATCTTCACAATTTGTAGCCATTGCACATTAGAACTGCAATATTAAATTTAAAAACCTGGCACAAATCTGAAAACTACTATAAATATGCTTTGTATTCAGACACTATGGCCTCTTCATTAGAATGAATCATTCCTTTCAAATCTTGGCCTTTACTCAACTTCACAGAGATTCCTCCAGGTGTGAGTTCAATTCTCCTGGGATGTTTTTACTTTCAGCACTCATTTCACCTAAACCTACTACATATTGTATATGCAGAAAAGGCATATGTATGAAATATATTTGTCTAAGAATCTGTTGAGCTGAAATTTCTCAGGGAGAAAAAACAAACATCTAATGGCACTTCTCAGCATTTGATGTTTATGTATGTGCAGATTGTATGTATGCACAGCTGTGCATAGCTACACACAATTTTGTTGTACATCACAGCAGATAGTTGGTTACATTTTAAATGGATTTGATATGTAAACACTGATACTGCTGAACAGATAGGAATTTACCTCATAAATACTATAATTACTCTTTTTAATCACCATATGATATTACCTAACATCATTAGCAAACTTCATATCTACTAGTGTCTAACTTTTCATTCTAACTATCCAAATGTCATTTGAAGATTAATGACTATAATATGGAAGAAAAAAATTGTATTGGAGTTATACCATAAGAAACTTTTTTTCCAACAGTGAGTCAAATGCCATTTTAACATGGAACATCCCTTCAGAACAATTTTGAATAAGCAATTGAAAATAATTATTGACAGGGAGTCGGCCCCATGGCTGAGTGATTAAGTTCACGCACTCCGCTTTGGTGGCCCAGGGTTTTGCCGATTCAGATCCTGGGCACGGACCTAGCACAGCCCATCAAGCCATGCTGAGGTGGCACCCCACATAGCAGAACTAGAGGGACCTATAACTAGAATATACAACTATGTACTGGGGGGCTTTGGGAAGAAGAGAAGAAAAAAATATTGGAAGCAGATGTTAACTCAGGGCCAAAAAGAAAAAGAAATAGCTTTTAAAAAAAAAGAAAAAGAAAATAATTATAGAAAAAATGATGTAATAGCTCCACTGATCACACTACTTTACATTTTTTGAGGTATTTAACACTCTTATTTATGCTTGAAATTCAGAGATATTTCGATGATAGCAAAGAAGAAAGGATTGAGCATCTGTAAAGTGAATATGGGATAATTTCTAAAACTATTGCCAACTCCAATGCTTGTTGATCTATGTAGTAGACATTGTAAATATATTTGAGATATTAGCAATATAAAAATGAGCTAGACATGCATTTGTAGAGTGCTATGATTAGTCTGAACATCCTTTATGAAAGAGCATATGGCCAAATAAGAGAGATTGTATTTCGAATGAGCCTTGAAGAATGGCAGGATGGAAGGCATTCCAGGTAGATGAAAATAAAGAGCTGGCTTCTAGAGTACTGCCTTTAGATGACAAGGTAGAATGGAGGTGCAGGTTTGTTATTCTTGAGGGCAGTGGTGGTGGTGATAATAATAATTGATGCTTCGTTTTAAATTATAGGAGGTTTGAAGTTTTCATAGGCCAATGGAGCAGATGGAAAAGGAACGTGGGTAAAAACACAAGCTAGAAAAGTTAGCCTTGGAAAGACTCTTTAGTTGAGCAAGAAAGGAAATCTATAACCATCAAGGAAAAGTAAGGTATTTAAACTAGGAATGTTTGCATGGAAGAAAGTTGAAGGAATTTAGATGTTTAGCACCATAAATTGCATGCATTCCCATATGCCTTTCTATGATGAGTAGGAATTATTGTCTTTTTTGAGATTATTCTGTTAACTCTAAAATGAAATGTTTCTTGAATTCTTAATAATTTTTATGCCTACCATAATGAAACGTATACATAGTTTATGAGAGAAGAAAGTTATTACAAATAATTCATAAAGACTTAAAAGTATTTTTAGTATTGATATTGCTTTGTTTATTAAAGTGATTTTTGAATTTTTTTCATGATTGAATACATAATATGATGTAAAAATCAAAACTAAGAACTTTCAAAGTGTTATTTAATAAGATGATTGGGTTACTGCAACAGATATTTCATTAGTGTTACTGATAAGATTAAGGTTTAATTGTTGAACACTTATATCCTTCTCTTTTTCATAGTGCTGTATATTTCTTTATTGTTGTTATTATGCTGGATTTTCAGTTTATTTTTTCCTCTATTTGGGAAAGTAAACAATTTTGTATGAAGCAATTTCTTCCATAGGGTTTCAACACAAGACTCTTTAATCTACAATTTTCTGCATTAGGTTCAGGTTTTAGTGTTGATAGAGGAGAAAAATCTGTTACCAAGGGATCATGAGAAGATATGGAACACGGCAAAATTACATTTCTACCTACTATTTTGGGCCAAATCAAGTTCAACAATATTCTAGCTTAGGGCTGTATTAGTTTTTCCATTCAGAACTCTATTACTTGCCTCGAAGAGTATTGACTTTGAAGGGCAGAGAGCTGCATAAAGAGTTCTTTCTTTTAGCATTTTGCTTATTTCTCAACCTTATGTACATTTGTGATAGCGATATATATATATGCATAAGACAAATTGTTTTTTGATAATGTTTTGCATAAAAATGCACAGTAAGTATTTTACAAAGAAAATACTAGACTACGCTTTCCCTTTTTTGAGTTGCTAAGCAGGAATCTATGGCATTGATTGATGCATCATTTTGAAATCTGCAATGGTTTTTATGGTTTTAGTTATGAATATGTATGAAAAATCGGTTTTAGTAACTGTGCTATTAGAGATGGTCTAGGACTATAATTCAATGGCAATTTCCTTAAAAGACAAAGGAACTTGAATTACAATAGAATAAGTGTTGATAGCTGAATGTCTTGTTGAAAAATAGCTTCTTGTATTCAGGCACATTTTCAGATGGTGACAAGAGGTAATGACTAAAGGCGAGCATACTTAGAGATATGTCAACTCCTAGTTGAATTACCGAAGAAGAAATTCTTAAATATTCTGTCCACCTTATGTCACATTATTTATAGAAATTTTAAAAATCATCAACTCAACACTATTATATTTTTGCTAAAGAAACATAGAGTTATATTTCTCATATATATATATATATATACACGTACATATGCATCCTGATTGGACAACAAAATATGTATTTTTATTTTCAAAAGTTAGCCTTAAAATTTGATGTTCCTTGAATTCTTAATCCTTTCTTTTTCCTGATCAACATAACAACAACAATTATGTATAATCGGTTGTCAAATCAAGCTTTTCTTAACACTTACATGCCTTGTTTTCAGGATTAATTAGGGCAAATAAAGTTCAAGTAGCGAATACACATGTAGACATCCTTAGCTCAGCTTTCCAAATGTGGTTATTTCCGTGGTTAAAATGAAAACAGAACAAAATCACTTTTGTTTTTTTTTTTCTTTCATGATATATTTTCTATTCTGTAGTTGTTTGGTTAATTTTATTTTTCCTTTGGACTAATTAAAAGTTATTTGACACGGACACAAACAGATAAATACACAAGCTTCCAGATCCAAATTTCTGATATAATGTTTAGTCAAAACCCCTGTCATGTCCTATAACCATTTCTTAACTAATACACTATAGGAAAAAAGAATATCAGTTATGTTCATAGAATAATTGCTCTTTTCATAGTTTTCTGTTTTATACACAATAATCTTATATACTGGATTTAATTTATATAAATTGCCATATATGATAACATATCAAAGTAGAATACCTTCCTGCTCACATGCTCAAATCCTGACAAAATGGGGAAGAAAAGGGGGCCTCGTTACAATTGTGGAAGTTTCAGCCTTCTACTAAGGCATAAGTTAAACAAAAAATCAGGAAATAAAGAAAAAATATATTCATATATCTGGGTGGTTATGGTGAAGAACATTGTTACACAGCCACTGAGGAGACTAGCTGCATTTTTACCATGGCTAGGCCAGCTATACAGCATCTATTATTTAGGAAACAACATAAAATGTTAGAGCTACATAATGGAAAACTGTAAATGAGTCAACCTTCTTGACACTCAGACTCTCAGGCACCAGGTTAATGTCACAGAGGCAAACTGGTCAGCATCCAGGGCAAGGAGCCAGCTGTAGTATCTGCACTACACTCTGAAAGAATGTAGCTCAGACAGAAAATGGAGCAGTTTCAGGAGGCTGTGAGAATGTAATTTATGGTAGAATTACAGTGTGGCAGTTGGGGCCGATTCTGACTAACCAAGTCTATGAGTCTTCACTTCACCACCCACAGCAACTGACAGCAACTAAAATTACGGACTGTCTCATTTTCAATTTCACTGTAAAAGCAATTCTAATTAGTTACTCAATATTGTTCTTATGTTTCTTATGTACATATATAACTTAGATCCTATTCTTGCCTCCTATACCCATATAATGTTTCTTTTATTTAAGTATAATATTAATAGATGTTCTCATTTACTTACATCTGAAAAAAGTTTAAATGGTTAATTTATGATCACATTTGCCATCAATTCAATAAAAATTATAATTGTATTTTTAATATCTATTACTAAGTACTTAATTTAAATAAAGTTGTTGTTTATTTCTTCTTCATAATTAGATATCTAGCCTTATTATGAAGATAGACACTATGCTTTAACTTTTGTTTAATAATGTTAGGTATAAAAATGGCAGCTTTCTACCATAAAATTTATTTATTTTTTCCTCCCCAAAGACCAAGTACATGGTTGTAAATCCTAGTTGTGAGCCATTCTAGTTCTTCTATGTGAGCTGCCACCACAACATGACAACTGACAGACGGATGGTATGGTTCCATGAAATGGGAAATAAACCCGGGCAGCGGAAGCAGTGAAAGTGCCGAACTTTAACCACTAGGCCATCAGGGTAGCTCATAAAAATTTAATTTAAATATGTAAAACTAAAAAGAATTTTTTTACAAATTCAAGAGTAAACAAAATAATCCAGATTATACGATGACTCTCTAGAGATTGTATGCTGACTTTTCATTAAGTAGTTGAATAAAATTTAACTTGTGTAGATCAGAAAAAAAACTGTAAATATGTGTAGATATGTATTCTCTCTTTGCGTGTTTTGTTCTTTCAAATTCTATTTTCACATTATTGTACAGAGGTGAGATACCCAATAGGGTAGTCACTAGTCACATGTGATGGTTGAGTACTTGAAATGTGGCTGGGGGACTGAGGGAATGAATTTTTTATTTTAATTAATTAAATTTAGATTTAAAAGCTAAAGTGTTGTATAATTCTTTTTCTATTAAACAACTTTATTGTTTGGTGGGATTAAATTTCCTCTGAACTGTTGAAAATTTCACATTTTATTTGAGATGTATTGTAGGTATAAAATACATACCTGATTTTGAAGATTTATAAAAAAAGAATAATATATCTTATTAACAATTTGTTTTATAGATTATAAGTAGAATTAAAAACACTTTGGATATTTTCAGGTAAATAAAATATATTATTAATATTGATGTAACCTGTTCTTTCTGCTGTTTTTAATATGACTACCAGAAAATTTTAAATTACATATGTGGCTCATATTATATTTCCACTGGGAAATGCTAGTAGAAAAGATGTTTATTATAAAAATGAATATTGAAATTGACCATATTAAGGAACAGCTTTATTCAAAGATTCTGGGAACAAGAAATTCCAGTCTATTAAAGGGAAAGTAACAATCATTGGCTGGCCAGTCACAATCATGTTGACTAGAAAGGACCTTGGCTACATTAAAAACGACAAAAAAAATAAGAATGCTGTCACTGAATATATTCTGTAAGTAGTTATAAAATGATTTAAAGAAAAATTACTGAACAACTCTTAGAAAATTTTAGTTTTTCTTCAATTAGGAGCATTAGAAGTCTGTGCCTCTTCAATTATTTGATTGATCTCAATAGGCAGTATTACCTTCAGTTATTGACATTCAGTTACATACATCGCTGGCACAAATTAGACTTAGGCTTCTTCAGGCTAGATTTATGTTCAAAGCTTGGCCAGGATCAAGTGTGCTGCCCTTGTTATGCCCTTCATTTTTGCTACTTCTATATCTACCCTAAAGATTCCTTAATTAAAGAGGAGAATTTATACGTATTAATACTAATCTTCCTGCTGTACCATTGCTCCTACAA
This sequence comes from Equus caballus, assembly GCF_041296265.1. Taxonomy (NCBI): domain Eukaryota; kingdom Metazoa; phylum Chordata; class Mammalia; order Perissodactyla; family Equidae; genus Equus; species Equus caballus. The sequence continues at coordinate 101,846,519 of NC_091685.1, read as the reverse complement.
ATGTATTCAAAATTAATTGGAACTTAATTTCTGAGTATTGATATAATTGTGCTTGTTTTTTTATTTCTGGTGATTTCTGTGATTAATACAGATGGTTAAAAATGTATTTCAAAGTAATAATATCATGCATTTGAATACATGTTATATTTATGGAAATTATCTTGAAGACAATTTGTTCTTAACACAGAATAATCTGTACTTGCTTCCTTCTAATATATAGATTTTCTTATATGTGTATATGAGTAGATTACAATAATTTTATTGATGTTACTCAAATCACCAGTATTTGCATAAAAATTATTATGATATCAAATTACATGATGTCATCATAGCAGGTAGGAACCTTTTGAGTTCTTGATATTTTTCACTTTAAATAGATTGAAGTCAGGAAATGCTGCACTCTTTTATCTTTTTCTTAATATCACTGCACAGAGCAAGCAGAGAAAACTACTGCAATTTTTTTTTGCCCTCTAAAGTATTCAAGTTACAATTTTAATGAAGAAAAATCCTTTTTAAAATTCTTCTTAATATAGTTTTCTTATTGGCATACTATTGCTTTAATAAAACAGACGTAAGTGACACATTTGGTGGCCTACAAATCCCACATATATTTTTGAAGCAAAAAGAAAAACATTCTTCTTTTTCATTCTTAAATGAGTTACAGTTTAACAAATACTTGTTTTAAAAGGCACCAGTTGCTTTCCTGATGAAAGTCAAGTTGCTAACAGAGTTCCAATCAGAAAAACCCGCTTGAAAGCAGAATCCATGAAACCAGCTCGCCCTATTGTATATGATTCAATACACATTTTATTTTATTTTGCACATTAACTTTTAAATATTGCTCTCAATCAACTCACTTCTTTACCTAACTCTTGGCCATCTGTTTTCTTTTATTCTCTGAGCATTTCTCACAAAACAGCCTCTTCATGCAGTCTCTACTTTCATGTGTAGAGGATTTGCTGTTTACCCTTCTACACAAAGGGTGGGGAGAATTGAATCTTTATTAAATAACTTTATGGAGAATATTACTCCTTGGATAAAGGCTCAATAAAGGAGAAAAAAACCTTAATTTCTGGAGTACTGTTACTAAAACATAAATAAGTTACTTAAAACCAACTTCTATACTGACCAATAAAAATATCAAATGAGATAAATTCTAGCATAATTAGAATGCTTTTGAAAGGAACGATTAAGATTCTTTTAAAGATATTTTATATCACAGATACAGTCACATGTCATTTAATGACAGGGATTTGATCTAAGAAATGTGCGTTAGGTGATTTTGACTTTGTGCAAACATCATAGAGTGTACTTACATGAACTTAGACGATATAGCCTACTACACACTGAGGCTATATGGTACAAATTTTATGAGACCACTGTCATATATGAGGTCCATCCTTGACCAAAATGTTGTTATGTGGCACATGACTGTACATACAGATATCTATATCTCTTTATATATAACACTTTCATGTTGTGAAATTATTATTATAGAACAATAGGTTGTTTCTAATGTAATATGAGACAGTTGATTTTTGAATATAGTAGCATGTCCGTATAAAAAGAATGGATCCTGGATTATCTTTCCTCTTTTAAAAAAGTTTGATTTTTAATATATACTGTAAATTTTATATCTCATATGATTTTCCAACTCTAACAATGCTCTAATCTGTACGGTTATCTCCTTAATAAAAATATTTTGGACTCTATTCCCCCATGTTCTTAATTTCCTTTCAGTAAGTGAAGTATCCAGAGAGTCATTAAACTTTTGTATGTAAATGAATTTTCAGAGCATGTAGTTCAAAATTCTCAGTCAAGTACATAAAAAAAATTTATTAAGAATACCTAGTTATACAATTTTAGGTGACTTGGACCAAGTTTAACCATCAGGTATTCACAGAGTAAAACTAGAATTTAAATTAAGTCTCTTAACTACTGGTTCTTTCCATTCCATGATGTTCTATCCAATTTCAGGAAACAAAGGACAATATAGAATTTACTTATTTAATCATCATTTGGTTAAAACTATTAGAACTCATCCTCCCTGTTGCCATGACACTTTTGAAATGTCAATCTTGTAAAAGATTCATGATGTTTGGGTAGCAAAATCTTACAATTATTTCACATGTGACCATCTTTCTAGACAGGTAAGGGTAAATCCCTAGTAAAACATGATTCTTTTTGTTTTACATAAATTTTTAACAAAATTTTATAGGCTTAATTTCCTCTGACCCTGTTAGTCAAACATAATCAGTTGTTCCTGAGCCATCTCCTAATGACTCAGGAAAACTGGCAAGTCTTCAGGAATTTTGTGAACCAATAGTTTGAAATCAACTATGGTGGTGGTATTTTCACCACAAAAATTGGTAAATGATACAAATCATGGCTCTTTCTTTTTTCCATAGTGTGTTTGCTGTTAAAAATTTGATAGCATGTTGCTACTAAATATCCCTTCCACCGAGCATACGTGAAGGAAGTGTGAGTAGATGAAGTGTTATCAGAAGAGGCTGTATAAATTAGCATATTGCTACAATCTTTATATTTTATCCTTCAAGGTCTCCAATCTTCTCACTGCCGGTGCCTAATTCTTCAACATTTTAAATAATTCATATTTAGAATCACTGGGGTGCCATGAAAAACACCCACCATTTAAAATTTTCTACATGTTAACATGCCATTTATAAGAACAAAATGCATGTTTAACTTTTCATTCAGCAGAGTTCTAGGAAGGCTATAAATAGCCCATGCTTTTAAAAGAGGTTTCAACCTCAGTTTTCTAGAAAGAATAAGAAAATGTGTACTGGCTATTTAAAGCTTACCCTGTCTTAACAGACGGAAGAAAAAGCTTGCTGAATCCTTAAAAATCTTCATAATTAATATCAGACTCTCTATGATTATCAATATCATGTATCAACTCAAATTCTTCTTAAGGCATGATAAAGTAACTGGAAAAATAACACCAATATTTAATTGGTGTCTTTTAAGTGACAGGCACACTTCCAGGCATGGAGGATATATCAGTGACCCAGACAGATCTTTGCTCTCCTGAAGCGTTCATTCTTGTGGTAGAAGAGAAACAATAAACATGAAAAAAGACTAACTAATAGGATACTTTCAGATAGTGATAAATTATGTAAAGAAAACAAGACTGAGAACAGAGAATGAGCACACTGAGCACAGTTTGTCTTCCACAGAAATCTCATTTATTCTTATGATTTAACTCACAGATTCATCATGACTTCTTTATTATTGCCATGTTGATATTTTACACAAAACTCAGCAAAACAAAAACAAAACTCACTTCAGGTAGACCGTAAGTATAAATATGTTTGATGTTAAAATTAATTGTAGTTTTGTACTTAATACTTTACACCAGTAAATTTGACTTTGTTTGTATTCAGTTACTGCTATGAGCTGGGTACTGGTATGAGAATCACAGCTGCATTTAAAAACACATACACACATAAAATGTTGTTCTTGCTCTTCAAGGGTCTTCTGCTCTAGCACTCGTGTGAAAGAATAAGAGACAATTCCAGCTTAAATTAATTATTTCTATGGAAGATTTAAGCATCTGGCTGTTGATGATATTGAGTAACATAAATATTTCTGGATAAGTGAAGGAGATGTTCAGCACAGCTTTCCAAAGGAGAATGCATTCATGTTAAGTTTTAAAGAATGAATAGTAGATAGCAAACTCAAGAGGGTGAAGAGGAGAGAACTACCAGGTTAAGGAAAACCACAAGGAGATTTGAATGACCAATACGTTTGAATAAACATGTTAAATTTGTTGGTGAATGCAAAGCATAGACAGAAAACAGTGGTTAAATATGAGACTGGAGATTAACTGTGGGTTAAATCATGAAGTGCTGTTAAGGTCATAATAATTCTGTGCCAGATTCATGGAGAGAAATGTCAAAGATTGGTATTGAGAATTGTGTTTAAGGTCAAGGCTTTTTATCATAGCAGTCAATTAGGAGAGTATTTCGCTGCTTGAGATGGAAAATAAGGATTTGTAGTAAATCTTAGGGGGTAGGGTATAATTCTTGAGATATTTATGTGGTGGAATTGATAGGATCTGTGGATTTTTTGTACCAAAGTGAGGTGGAAGGGTAACAGATTATTCTAGGTCATTCTAGATTATTCTAGCTTATCTAGAATGATAAAACTATGACTGGTAGTTCCATTCTCAAAAAATGGTGAATTCAGGATGAGGAATCTGCAGTTCTCTGTCTGGTTTTCAAAGACATTTATAATTTGGCATGTATCAATCTTGCACATTTTATCTCCCATTGCCTCCAAACATATTCATTTCCCTGTTCTCCTCAGCAACTTTAACAGCCCTTGCTGGGCTATCTTATTAATCACTCAAAGCATGTTATTGGGCTCCTTCTATGTTTCAGGCACAGTTCTAGATACTGGCAATTTAGCAAAGAAGAAAACAGACAAATTCTTTCAAAGAGCATACATTCTCTTTGGGTGAGAGACAATAAACTATATGAATAAGTAAAATACAGTATGATTGCTAGATACAAGTGCTGAGAAAAGAAAATCAGGGAAGGGGCTTGGAAACTGTTGGTGTATGGGGGAGTAATTTTAGATAAGTTGGCTATAGATTCAGTGAAAGGATAATATTAAAAAAAAAAAAACAGAAGAGAAAGACAAAGAGGTGATGTTGAAAGCCATGATATGCACAGGGAAGAACAAGACACGAAATGTGAAATATATGACAATTTACCCTCCTTAAATCTAACACATCAGCCTGCCATAGTTTCGAGGATTCCAGTAGAAGACACAAGAATCTCGGGTCAGAGACAAAGGACAGTTTATTACTCACAGCAATTGCAGTCATCACAGGTTCAACATATTTATGCACCAGTTCTTAGAGGACTGATTCCCACTAAAAGAGAAAAAGTCCAGGTGGCACCTGCACATGCAGAAGGACACATTATAAATAAGGAACTCTGAGCTTAGGAAATTCAAATCTTTTATGATTGGCTTCAAGCAAAGCTATCCTTTTTCCCAGAGGTAAACATTATTTTTATTATAATGGACAGTAAAGCAAATTTGCCCTTTGCTGTGAAGGGAGACACTATCTCTATCTTCCAAGGTTAATTGTCATACAAAAAATCTTGGAAAAGATAATTTGGAACAAAAGTATAGTTAGCACCTTGCTCATGAAATGTGTAGAAATATGAGAGACACATGGAGTATTGTTTCTCAACTACAACCACCCCTTGTTTATACCTCATCTTGGTGTCTCACACTTTTGATGAGCACATTATTCTGTCTGCCACTCTGTGAAGGAAGCTGAGATGAAATCCATCCAATTTGTCTCATTTAATTGAGGCTACTATGAACAGGACTTCAAGCAGCAAGATGTGACCAACCTGCAGTATTATCTTCAGTCATGCCCCAAAATGACCTGACCCAATCAGTTCTAAAAATCCCACAAATCATCAGAGTTGATCTTAGAAAGCCAGGTAATTTTCTCCTTAATTTCTGTATTAACCTTTTTACTTGGCCTGAGGCATTAACCCAGGTACAGGAGGATGTATTAGCAAGTACACAGACTCTACCTTGGTTCTGCCAGGAGTGAGCAGAAGCAAAACTCTGTACTATTTGACCTCCCTCACCATGAGCAACTAGATCAACTTGGTAAGCATCACAAATCTACCATGCAGTCATAGCCCCTCTTCCAGGAACACAGAATTCTTTCCTTTTGTGCACACTTTATGATAATGAATGCATTGCCATGAAGATCAAAAAAACAAGGGTGGCAATCTGGGCAGCACAATGTTGGTTATCAGCTTGATTCCAGTCCATCTCCTCAGAGAATGGGTCTCTAACACAGACACTACATGAGTTACTCCGATGGTTTGGTGTCTGATCTGGTTCCACAGATTGTGGCCCCCAAAAATGAATGCATTTAATCTGCCATTCTGTTATATTCCAATTGGCATACCAAACAGTCAGGCTATAGGCAATAGCTTGTGTCAGTAGAAATGTAGCAAGTTTTAGCAAAGAAAGAATCTATCACAGCTATCAGAATTGCTTTGACTTCTGCTCACTGAGCAGAGTGACTATATGCCTTGTCAGTTCTGCACAGCTGGTGCTGAGGTTGAACATCAGCAGGAATACAGTGGACACATCCGATTTCAGCCTAACTCACCTATCAGTGAACCATGTCCCAGACATTTAAGAGAACTCTGTGAATCAAGGTTCCAGTGGAGATAGGAGATTTGTTTTAGGTGGTGGAGTAGGGAATAAAGCTCCTCTTAATAGCATAGCTTCTACTTTTTATGTAATGTCAAGATGCTGATAGATACTGAGTTCTTGGAATATATCACTAAGTCAGAGTGGGAGAAAAATGTCTTCAAGGTTCTTACTCCCTCCTCACCCCAAAGAGGCCTCCATAGATGTGCCTGAAGAAGACCTCTGCCCAAGGCCTCAGAAAAGCTGATCTTGGAATGTAGGTGCCAAGGTTAGGAATGTAAATATGCAAAGAGTATGACAAGCCAGCAGGGCCTGAGTCCTTGATGCAACTCTCTTCAGAGCCATAATACCTTTGCTATGGACAAAGTCTGGTATGGGGAAGGTAGCTTTTCCCCATGAGGCTTGTCTTAGCAATTGCCTAGGGTCACATCTGAAAAAATCACACAAAGATTTTTTAACTAGGAACCGAACTCCTCAAGAGTTCCAAAGCTTTCTTGATTTAAAAGGTTAGGTTTAACAAAAGCATATTAACATGCTAATAGTTGCTTTGTAAAATGGAGTGGAGCTGGTAACCATAGAGAAGCAACAAGCTGAAAACCTTAAAGGGTACCGTTGGAGAATGGCTGCTTCCTTTTAACAGAGGCTCCAATCAGCAAAATCATTAGTCATAGAGACTTGTCACTCAAAAGCGTTTTAGGGTTGTGAGGTCCCAAAGGTATCAGCACTTTTTTATATGTGGCTCTTTCTCAATGGGCTGATGCATATGATGCTTATGAACATTCATAAAGCAGTGATGTAAAATATGAACACAAACATATTTTCGGCTGTGGAAGTCTCAACAATATTATAGTGAATAAACCCAAGAGCTACACACACAAGGCTGATACCAAACTCCTTAATCCAAAGTTCCTGTGCCCGATGCACAGTACACTAACCACTGAGACACTGGTGCTTGGAGTTGGAGAAAGGTTTGTTCAAGTTGACCAAAATGAGAAGGCAGGATCAGAGACTCTCTCAAATCTGCCTTAACAAGAGAAGAAAGCAAGGAGTTTTATACAACTGAGGGGCTTGGCAGGAGGTGATTCAGAAAAACAAAGGAGTGATCTATGTTTCTTTCAGTCCAGATAAGCCCTGGGCAATCTGACTTCTGGGAATCAATGGCAGCTGAGGGCCACTTGTCTGGTGATCATAAATTCCTTGAAGGCATTCTTTTTCTTTTGTAAAATAAGCTCATAAATCCTTGTAAGCCTTGAATTACCCCTCAGGTTTAACTAGAAAACAGTAAATTGACAAGATTAACTTCTTTTCATCTATGTCTGTGTTGAGAGCAAGGTTGAAAGGTTATGTTCTTATTGAATATTTACAGTAACCTTCAGGTAACTGGCTTCAATTACCACTGTCCTTTTTCTCTTCCTCATTCTTGTAGGAAGCAAGGCATTGATCATTCTGGCTATTTCCTGCTGAAAGGGAATGAAGATGGGGTAACTGAGGAGTGAGATTTTTCAACTTGAGATTGAAAATATTCTCAGGTACTGGGTTATATTTTGCACTTTGAATTATGCATTGTTAGAATTTTAATTTTTGTACCTCATTCAACAGTTTTAGTAAAACATCTAAAAGCACATTTTATCATCAAATATCCAATGAAAAGGATAAGAAGTGTAGACAACCCAAATTTTAATAGTCACTGAAAAATAGATCTAATCCATTGGAGAATCCAAAACGGCCCTGAAAACCAGTCTAGACATTATAAACTGGAATTATCAAGGGGTCTTCATGGTCATGCACTGAATACAATTTGGGATGACATGTCCAACCTCTAAAAAGATTACTTGCTCTTGCCCAAATCTGAGAAATGCTAATAATCCAATTGTCTTTCCCAACTTGGGGGTCAAAGTCAACAAGGAAACATTATAGCCAGTTTACAAATAGAAAACAATAGCCTCAAAGAGAATTTACAGAAGTAGAATCTAATACCCACAAGTGTGTATTATAATTTCTGCTGAAACACAATTTTTCTCTCTAAAATCACCAATCACCAAAATCATTTTTACCAAACATAGCCAAATTAAGACTAACTGGCTGGCTTGGTCCAATTATTTATGTGAGTACAGCAAGAATAGCAGTTGATCACATAGGCTTTTTAAAAATCTGCTTTGCTGGAACTTTTTATAAGGAATCACAGATTGAACTTTAAAGGCCTCTTGAGGCAAGGCCAAACCAAGGACTTGTCATCAGATTCCACCTACAATACCTAAAGATTTAAGTGAATTCTTCTCTTCTCTTAAGGTTCCATAAAGTATCCTGAAGTTCTTTGCACCTGCCAGGGAAGTGACCTTCTTTACTCACCTGGTAAGTCTTCTGGGAACTCAGCAAACAAGGTACCAGGCCACTATTTCCAAGTGGCTTTATTTCATAAAGTCAGTCTGTGTTCCTTGCCAACTGGTCATATCTGAGTCTGCATATTTCTCTCAAATATCACATTCAAGTCAAAGCTTTGGTAGTATAACCAGTGTTTCAAATTGTGTCCCGTTATAAGGAGAAGAAATTCTTATCAAACTTATGCAAATAACTATATTGCCATGAAAATAAGAATATTCAATCACTAAGAGTTTCTAAATTCTGGAGGGATCAGGTATGGAGAAAAAGATAAACGTTTTAATTCTGCTTACAAAAGTATAATTTATCAAACTGCTATAAGCCATAGTTAGCTTAAGAGAAAAGCAAAAAAGGTTTTCTTAAATCTGAAAAAACAAAACAATAAAAAATCAGCAATATTTCAAACAAAAAGTTCATAAAAGTTATAATCATCCTCATCAGTTCATTTAGTCCCAAGTAATAAACTCTTGATCTTTTGTCAGCAATTTCATGAAGCCATCAGTTTATCTGTAAGAGTTCTGTAATTTCTTTCCCAGTTCAGTTGTATGATCTGAAAGCTTTATCAGAAATCTGTATTCTAGAGTAAGTGTCAGAGTCCTCTCCATGAATATGACTGAAGATGAAATATATTTGCATAAGCAGAGTTAGAATTACAACTAACAATCAGGACAGATCAGAATTTTAGGAATGTTATTTAATTTTTAAAACACATATCAGTAACATTTACCCACACAATTGCATAGATCCCTATGAAACCATGCTTAGTTATCCATTTAACCATGGTGGCAATGAATGATTTTCAGGAAAATGCAGAAAATTAAAGCAGTAAGAAAAAACTTAGCACCTGTGATTAAAGGCCTGATAAAATTTATTTTGATAAAACATAAAATCCATACTCTTCTGGTAAGAAAATCCAAATTCTAATTTTGCACCAACTTACTTTTGATATTAAAATTCATTCATTTAACTGAATTCATTTTAGTCTTAGCCAATGTGACCATGTACAAAATTCTTTTCTCAGAGTTTTTCTTCCATAAACCTTCTATGACCTTTTTTAACAAACAAAATTACCTTTATTTCTTATACCTTTTTACTGAAAATATACATCTTAATTTCCTAGAATACAGAGATAATTCCCCTACTAATTTTAGTAGCTATAATCACATATGGTAATTTGAATTTTTAATCCATAGAAAACTTAATTTATGGTGAAAACTATGAAGTAAGCAATTATAAACTGTATTTTATATTATCATTCAGTGACTTGGCAAAATTATAGATATTTCTTATAATTTCTAGAAACATCTTATTTCATAGTACAATCTTTTAGTAAAACAAAAGACATGTTTACTAATAGAACCAAATATCTTTTGGCTTCTTTGTAATAAGAAGCCAAAAGTAGACAAACCCATATTTAATTTATATAAGCACTTAGGTTAAACCAATTAAATAGAGCTCTTAATTTTAGCCATACCATCTGGAGGTAGAAAAAAATCTCATGTTGTATGGTTCAGGAAACCCTATTGGTTTCCTTTAGTATGCTTAATTAACATTGTCTGAAGGGCAGATTTTCATACTGTTTTACAATATAAATACTGGGGTAATGTTTCCCCCAGTGAGACACAATGTCTATCCCCACCATACGATTTAGAAGTCAATCATGCAAAAGAGATATAATCATTGAATTCCATCAACTCTTATACTTCTTATCATAGCTTTGATTAGGAGTTTATCAACAAGTCTTGGTCTTATAATATTGGGAAGGGGAAACATTTCTAGCCAGACATAACATCCATTTTCAAAACACACTCAGGCAAAGTTGACACAACCTCTTCATATAAAATTAGCTTCATATAAAACATTCCAACCATTATAATCTTAACATTTATACTTTTACAATTATTTTTTCAATTTAATTGTAACCTGAGTCAGGGTCTTGAGGCTAGTCATCATTTTTAGCATTTCATTTTTAATTTGGTCTTTTCATAGGTACCAATAAAACAATTATGATGAGAGCTCTTTATAAGTTTTCCCAATTTAGAAGTTTTTCCAATTTAAGGATCCATTTCCTGGCCATTGGCAACTAAGTTCTTAATAGTGTCTCAAAGCAATGAGCCTTTTATGGCTTAACCATATATAAAAGAGGAGTCCCCAAAAGAAAGTGCAAAAGAAGCATCCCTCACAAGATCCAGAAATTTCACTTTCAAAAATAGTCCAGGGGCCAGCTCTGTGGCCCAGTGGTTAAGTTCACGTGCTCTGCTGCAGCGGCCCAGGGTTCGGATCCTGGGCATGGACATGGCACCACTTGTCAGGCCACGTTGAGGCGGCATCCCACATCTCACAACTAGAAGGACCTGCAACTAAGATATACAACTGTGTACAGGGGGGGTTTGGGGAGATAAAGCAGACAAAAAAACAAAAAAAGATTGGCAACAGTTGTTAGCCCAGGTGCCAATCTTTAAAAAGAAAAAAAAAAAATAGTCCAAGAAAGCTAAGGGCTGTGTTGCACAGGTGGTAGTGCTCTAACAAGCAATGAAGATTGAGATGACAAAGGCCTCTGGCAGACTGGGACCCCTCATGAAAACTCCCCTGAGAGCTTATAAAGCCAGAGAAAGAGAGTAAATCTCAGAACGCCAGTCTAATCAACTGGCTACCAAAATACACACCAGTGTGTGCATCCTCCAGATGGCAGAAACCAAAGAGGTCATAAAGCCAAGCTCTCAAGACATAGAGCAAGACAAAAAAAAATGCCGCTTATCTCACATGTACGTTAAAAGCTTTAGCTAAGCCTTGGATCTCTCAGAGCAAAACTACTACCTAGGAAGGAGGCACTGTGAGGTTGGGGATTATGTGTGTTTTATAGAGTACCTCATTGCATGGACATTTTCTTGACATTAGCAGGTGACCTGTGCCATTTTACCCTATTCCATGACCAACTTATTCTATCATGGCAGTCTTCTTGAGGTGACTAGAGGCCTAATGGCTCTTAACTGACTGACCTGTGCCCATAATTATTGTAGCCTTTTTGACTTCCAAGATGCCCCTTAGAAACAGCTTTCACCTTATGTGCATATTAACCCACAGCAAAGTTTGCCGCAGGACCATCCCAGGAAACAGGCTTGTAGAAATGCCTGCATCTTGCCCTATAGTTTCTCCTTTTTATGACAAGTGACAGAAAAGATAGAGGCGGGGAAAAATAGTGACCATCTCTCAGAGGATAAGGATCAATAAACCAAGAATACTCAAGCCAGATTTCCCAGAGTTGCTGAATGATCCCTCATCTGGCCATTTTCTCCAGAGTCTAAGAATATTATGGCCATGTGATGTTATAAAAGAATATCACCTTTTTCCTTTTTCATGGGCTCTTAGCTAAAAGTCACCCAATTTTGGAGAATGTAGTCCAGGGGGCTAAGGGTGCAGATCAAGCTAATATTCCCCATAGCTGATTCACACATAAGACAAGAGCACCTACACAAAGAAAATCACAGAAAAAATCTGACTCCTGCAGGACAAAAACAGAAGATGAAGTCCAATCATCCCTAGATCTCTCCCAAATGAGGGTCCCTCCTTTCAATCACACAAAATGCAAATCCAGAGACAGGGAATTCATGACCAAGAGTGTTGTGGGACTCATCCAGCAAAAGAAAAACTGAAAATATTCACATCAACACAAAGGCATCCACTCAAGGACAAAATTCAACTCCTGGCAAATGCAAAACTGAAAGTAGACCGAGGTACAATGTGTTTCTCCACTCCAAACAAGTGTTGAACCAAGGGCAGCTGATATCGGCAGGAAGTGGAGAGTGGCAGGGGATATCCCTCAGGTAAAGACACCGAGGAACTGCTGGGGACCACCAACTATTCAAACTCTCACTGGGGCCATTCAGTCACCAACACAAGACTCCTAGCTGACTCACAAGAATTGATACAGGACCTGTTAATCTTAAGTTCATGTGCCTGATGCACAATAAGGTAGTCACTGAGGCATCGGTACTTGGAGATGGAGAAAGGTTTATCCAGACTGACCAAAATGAGAAGCCAAGAGGATAGGTTTTCTCAAATCTGCCTTAAGAGTAGAAGAAAGCAGGGATTTTATAGAACTAAAGGGCTTTGCAGGAGGCATTTTGGAGAAACAAAAGGGTGATCCATGTTTCTTTCACTCCAGATGAGCCCCTGAGCAATCTGACATCTGGGTATCAATGGCAGCTGAGGACCAGTTATCTGGTGATCATAAATTCCTTGAAGGCATTCCTTTTCTTCTGTAAAACAAATTCATAAATTCTTGTGACTCTTGAGCCAACTCTCAGGTTAAAGAAGAAAACAGCAAATTGACAAGATTAACTTCTTTTCATCTATGTCTATGGTGAGAACAAAGTCAAAAGATAATTATGTTCTTATTGAACATTTATAGTAACCCTCAGGTACCCAGCTTCAAGGTCACATTATTTTCCCTTCTCTGCTTTGAATCTTGCAGAAATCCCATTTATTGAATTCAGGCACTCTTTCACTTGTGCTACAGGTAGGATGGTGACTTGGATACCTGTATCCAGCAGGCCCCCAAATTTAGATTCCCTCCCTCCCCAATTCTCCCCAAAGTACTCATATGGGTGTTTATGGACTTTGGTTCCCTTTGGGGACAGGAATACCCCGGTGCCATGCTCAATGTTTTTATTCTTAAAATAGCTGAGGGTCAGAGAGAGGAAATGGAGTGATAAGATGACAGAGACACTAGTTTCAGGCCAATAAATAAGGGTTTGCATCTACTTTTGGTTTTGAGTGGCCATCTGCATGGCTCAACCAAACATACTTCCAATTTTAGTCCCTTCCAAGCTTCTCTCTTTATTGCCAAACCTTTTTTTTTTTTTTTTTTTCCCATATCTGGAGAATTCTTTACTCAGCAGCTACAGCCATATTGCCTTTTTCGCTGAGACCACACAGGCTTGTTGCCCCAGTGTCACAATGACATCCCTTCCTCCCACCTAGAGGAGAATAAGCATCACCAAAATGTCATTTAGACAGATTTTTAAAATTTTACCTCTTGTCACTCAGTTTATAAACATTCATTTACAGGTGGCATATTTGGCTCACCTAACCCCCTACCATTTAAGTGATTGAATTCACTACCAGATCCTGGAGAGCCCTCTCATATTCTCTAACATGGCTCATGTGGACCCTCATCTTTTCTCTTCCATTAAGCAGTATCTCTGCCAGCATTGCACCCTCACTGGCAAAACCGTCAAAAACCATGAAGGGTTTGAGACGTTGCCTTACTTGCAAGCTAATAAGTTAGCCCTCTACTGTTTTGTAGACGCCGGTCAATGATAAAAACAGTCATAGGCAAGAACATGTCACACAGAGGAAACAGAAAATGCAAAGGCCCAGAGGAAGGAGCTTATCAGGTATTTTCAGTGAATTATGAAAAGTGTTGCTGTGATAGCACAAGCAAGGGGAAAGTAACAGCATATGAACCTGAAGTTGTTCAGTTTGGAGATATAATGTGGATGCCATTGGCATACAAGTGGTATTTAAAGACTTTAGATGTGTGATCCCTATGTCTTAATTGCTGGAGCACTCTGACATTTACAGGTTGGAGACATGGATTATGATGTAAAATCCAGCCTATAGAGTAGTATGGCACACATGCAGCACACCACTCTCTGGTGGCCTTAGGAATAACTAGGAAGTAGACTGAAAAAGGAGTCACAGAAGTACAAAGAATATCAGAGAGGGATATGCTGTATCATCAAGATTCAAACATGAAAAAGAACATTTAGGACAGAGTAATTTAACATAGTAAGTGGCTATGCAGGTGATAAAATTTGTCAGGTAGCTACCTAGGAACTGAGATTAGAATCAAGAAGCTGCTACCAGCCCTATGCTGAATGAGAAAGGGAGAGGGCAGTGTCACAGGTGGTCAGGACCCAGGTTCACTTGGTAGAACTTGGAACCATGGAGATCTTACCCACTGGGAGGACCACTGGGTTGTTAATGTTTATATTTATTCATTGCAACCTATGTGCACACATGCAATGTTCTGAATCAGAGAAAGATTGTCATTATTCACATAAAAAGCAAATAATAACCAAATATTTCCCCACACCCAAAGTCTTACCCCTGGAGTAGTATGATGAAACCCATTCAAATGTTGTATGCATATAACATCTGTATCATAAGTGAGGAACACAAAATAATGTTTTTTCTCCATTTATAGACAAGAGATAGCTGTCATCCTTCCCTTCTGAAAATAAAAGGGGAAAATCCCCACTTTTGTTCCTTTGAGAATATGAAAAGTATCCTGCGTTTTTACTTTAACTTTTTGGAATGTAAATACATCTTTCCAAGAGATAGGTGAAGGGTATGGGGAAATACAGAAATGTGCTTCTTTTTATAGTTATATTGGAATTAAATTGTGTATACATCATGTGGGAAGTTCTCAGTTTTGTTGACCAGAAGAGAGGACTCAAATTAGTTAAGGAAAATGTATTAGATTTTGTAATGTGTCCAAAAGATACTTGGTAAGAGGTTTGTAAAATTATGATTATGTAGTTATGTATATTTAGACATATTCTTCATAGAAGAAGTAGAAAGAAAATTTATGAAAGTACTGTGGAATCCATATCATCAGATATGTGAGTGAAAAGAAGAACCATTCAAGCAGAAGAATCATTAAAACACAAGATGAGAAACCATCAGCAAAATGAAAAGGCAACCTACTGAATGTGAGAAAGTACTTGCAAATTATATATCTGATAAGGGATCAATATCCAAAATGTATAAAGAACTCATACAACTCAATAGCAATAAAACAATCCAATTACAAAATGGCCAGAAGATCTGAATAGATATTTTGCCAAAGAAGACATACAGATGGCCAGCAGGTACATGAAAATGTACTCAACTTCTCTAATCATCAGTGAAATGCAAATCAAAACCACGATGAGATATCACCTCACACCTGTTAGAGTGGTTGGTCTCAAAAAGACAACAAATAACAAGTGTTGGCAAGGATGTGGAGAAAAGAGAACTCTTGTGCACTGTTGGTGGGAATGTACATTGGTGCAACCACTATGGAAAACAGTATGGTGATTCCTCAAAAAATTAAAAATATCTATATATATATGTCTATCTATATATAACTCTCATATGTGTGTATATATATATATATATATGTACACCAAGTCTTCTTTATCCATATATATATATGTGTGTATATATATATGAGGGAATATTGTTCAGCCTTAAAAGAGAATAAAATCTTGCCGTTTGCAACAACATGAATGCATGAATGGACCTTAAGGACATTATTCTAAGTGAAAGAAGTCAGACAGAGAAAAACAAATACTGTATGACCTCACCTATATATGGAATCTAAAAAATAAAAACCAAGCTCATAGATACAGAGAACAGATTTGTGGTTGCCAGGGGTGGGGATGGGGGTGGGCAAAATGCATAAAAGAAGTCAAAGGGCGCTAACTTCCATTATAAAATAAATGTCACGGAGATGTAATGTACAGCATGGTGACTATAGTTAATAGTACTGTGTTGCATATTTGAAAGTTGCTAGGAGAGTAAATCTTAAAAGTTCTCATCATGGAGCCAGCCCAGTGGTGTGGTGGTTAAGTTCATGAGCTCTGCTTCGGTGACCCGAGGTTCATGGGTTTGGATCCCAGGCGTGGACATAGCACCACTCATCAAGCCATGTTGTGGTGGCATGCCACATAAAATAGAGGAAGACTGGCATGGAAGTTAGCTCAGCGACAATCTTCCTCAAGTCAAAAGAGAAAGATTGGGAACAGATCAGGGCCAATCTTCCTCATACACAAAAATGTTCTCATCACAAGAAAAAAAATTTTGTAACTATGTATAGTGACAGATGTTAACTAGATTTATTGTGGTGATCATTTCACAATATATATAAATATCAACTCATGTACATCTGAAACTAACATAATGTTATATGTCAATTATACCTCAATAAAAATATTAAAAAGTAAAAATAAAACAGTTGAGCTGGAGGCAGCCAATGCATGGAAAACAAGCAAACAAAAAAAGGAAGATTAGGTTTAAATTTAATTGAATAGCACTGGTTCAAGTTGTCCTGGATGAGAGTTCTTCATGGCAAAGATCCTGTGAAGTCAAAGCAAACTATACTTAGGAATTTAGCACATGGAATACGTATTTCGGCCTTAGAGAAAGTTCTGAGGAGGAGTTTGGTAGAGAGTCTTGCGTGAAGCAAATCAGAATCATGGGGAGATGAACTTAGGATGCAAATGAAAGGGATTGCATAGTCTGTCAGTTGTTCATTTCTTCGATGTTAAAGATATACTTCCTCTACTCCTTGACCATAAAGAAATTGAGTGTTAAGGATTCCCCATTGCCCATATACCACCACCACCACCATGTTTAGACAACATAGCTTCTGGAAGGAACTCAGGACTTGGAATATCAAAACCTCTTCCCCTAGAATATTGCTTGCAATTGTGAAAACTATGCCTTTACTGCTGTGTGCTAAGGAAAAGCAAGGAGTTTGAGCTCTGAAGGAGTAGAAAAAGCATCAACTGTTGTTTTTTGTGCTGATGATTGTTTTTCCAAGCTGTTTCAGGCATACTGCTTTCTCAACCAGGTGATAAGCTTCTCCAGTGAGTGTGCCATCTTCCTTTATGTTTCTCCATGTCTGGAGTCTGAATAGTTTCTCATATTAACTGCATTTGGCCATAGCAAATATAAATCTACAATATAACAATAATAAAAACCAAAATGAGAAAAAATAATTTGAATAATTTTATTTAATGCAGTGAAACCATGCTTACAAGATTTGAACCTCTGGTTTCTTGTGTCAGCTTCATTTCCTAGACCTCTCAGAGCAGGAACATCTAAATGGGATGAGGGAGATTTCAGTGTTTAAATGAGTGATATTTTTCTTTTTTCTTTTTTACAAGTTTCTTAAGCCTGATAGGAAAAAAAATTAAAAAAAAAAAAAAAAGAGCCGTCTGTTCTAGTACTGGGAAAATATAATGTAGCACTGGGCTTATGAAGACGAAATATGCTTGTTTCTAATGTATTGCTCTTAAAGAACGAATTTTTCAGGAGTCAATGTGAACAATGTATTAGGTTTACTTATTGACTTTAAAGCCAAACTTTCCATAAGCTGGGACATCAGTGTAATATATTGGTAGTAGGATATTTAGAAATCTTCATCCATAAATAGCATAACTCTAATCTTTCTTTAGGAGTCTCTGATATGATTACTCCCATTTTGCACTATGCCACTTTTGAAGTGAAAATTTCATATTTCATTGATTTTAAATGTCATCAACTCTAAGTAAAACACACCATTAATTTAATAACACTTTTGGAGGAAAAAGAGGAATACTATGTTAAACATTAAGATATACCTTTTTTTATTAACCCACCACACATCACTAATTTGAAAATTAATTTTAAGCACAGAAATATAATTTGTCATACATGAATTCAATGGCTTTAACAAATTTAGATCATATACCAAATTTGGACCAGCTTCTGCTATTGTTGTCTCCACAGATAATTATTATAAATTTAATTACTAAACTGCCAAGTTAAAAAGAATCTATAATGTTACCTTCATATAAAATAAAGACTTTTGATTTGCATGACAATTGAAATAATACATACATAACTCATAAGCATATCAGGTATAGATGCATTTACATCTGCTTATAATTGAATGTATTTCTATTTCCAAGTTGATGCATATAGATCTAGTTTACTCTGTTTAAATACTATTTACTTATACTACATTTTCTTTACCTATTTCCTGAGTGATAACTATTTATGTGGTTTCCTGACTTTTGCTATTACAAACAGGATTTCCATGGTTGTGTCTCCTTATGTATGAATATGGGTACCTCTGTGGACAGAGTGAATGGCATCCACACTTTCGCTTTTAAGAGAGGCGGTCAAATTGCCCACTGAGGTGGATGCTCCAATTTACACGTCCACCTGCTATAAAAAGAACTTCCCACAAAGTCTTGCCAACACTTGTTATTACTAAGTTTTTCCTTCTTGCTAATATGACATCTTCCTCTGTACAAGTAAAGTTGATCAAAGTGTCACATTTATTTACACGTTAATTGAGCATTTGGATTTGGATTTTCTATTCCGTGAACTACTCTATACCCTTGACTATTTTTCTATTGTCTTAGTTGGCTTGGCTCCTATAACAAAATACTACAAACTGGGTGGTTTATCAACAAGAGAAATTTATTTCTCACAGTTTTGGAGGCTGGAAGTCTGGGATCAAGGTCATAGCCTAGTTGCGTTCTGGTGAGAGCTCTCTTCAGAGTTACAAACAACTGACTTCTTCTATCCTCACACTTGGAAAAGGAGCAAGCTAGCTCTCTGTCTCATCTTATAAAGGGGCACTCATCCCATTCAGAGGGCTGGGCCCTCATGACCTAATTTTCTCCCAAAGGCCCCACCTCCAAATATCATCTCTTTGGGGATTGGATTTCAACACATGAATTTGGAGGGTGGGGCACAGACATTCAGTCCATAACATCCATTAAGTATAAAGATTGTTGTTATACTTTGTTTATGTTGATACTTGTAGCTAAATATACCTGTGGTTTTTATATAGGAAAACTTATTCTATTATAAATGCTGCAAATGTTTGCTTTCAGACTGTCATTTGCCTTTTCACTTTTTTTACATTGCATTTTGACATAAAGAATATTTGAAAAGTTTAATTTTGATACAGTGAAATTCATGGCTCTCCTTGTGTTATTTTTCTTTCCTCAAGCAGATTTTTCCCACTAGAGGTTTTTTTTTAAGTACTCTTTAATATTTTCTGTAATAATTTTAAAGCTTGCTTTTAACTATGTGTTTTTGAACCATCTGGAATTTTTTTGCATACATGTTTTGAGATTGGAATTCTATTTTCACAGTGCTCTTTATGGACAAGTCTATCCTTTGTGTGTCTCTTTTTAAATTGCCACACCTGCAAAAAGCCAAATACCCACATGCCCGTGAACCTCTTTCAAGATTTTGATCTATATGTCTTTTTCTCTGCCAAATCACACTGTTTAAATTGCTAGATATTTTAATATGTCTTGATATTTGGTATGATAATTTCCTACCCTTTTTTCTTTCTAGAATTGTACATTAAACTTTTATATGAATTTTACAATCAGTATGTCGTTTCCATGAATAATCTCTGAAATTTTGATTGGACTTGCACTGAATTTATACATTAATTTGGAGAGACTTGAAGTATTTACAGTATAATAAATATGATATGCCTCTCCAAACTTGCAGCTCTTTTAAAAATCTTAATAAAGTTATAGTTTTATTTATAACAATCTTATATATTTTTGTTTTGTTCTATTGCTAGACTTTTTATATTTTCACGTATATTTACATATTCACATATATTTACACATTTCACATATATTCACACATATAAATATATATATTTCACATATATTCATTCCTTCACTTATTAAACAAATATTTACTGAGCGCCTGAGGCATATCAGGCACTCTTTTAGGTACTGGAGATATAAGTGTGGGAAACAAAACAAGATGAAAAGAAAAACAAACAAACAAAAAAGTCCCTCAATTCACAAAGCTCATTCAAATGGGGAAGACACAATAGAGAAAACACGGTATACGGTTTTAACTACTATGGAGAAAAATACAGCTGGGTATGGTAAATAGAGAAGGTGAAGGTGGGGATTTGGGGCTGCAGATTAATATAGGGTGGTGAGGGAAATCTTTAATGATATTTGAGCAAGGACCTGAGGTGAGAAAGCAAACTATGCAAGTATCAGGGACAATATTTCTTGAAAGAAAGAGCAGAAAATGTAAAACATCTGAAGCCGAAAAATGCTTGGCTTTCTGGAAAAATAGCAAGGTTCTAGTGAGCCTGCAGTGGCTTACAGGAAAGGGAGAGACATAGGAGATGAGGTCAGAGAGAAACTGTCATCCAAATTATATAGGAGATTGCCAGAAATTTTAAGGATTTGGGATTTGCTCTGAAAATAGGGGTACATATGCCACTTTGGATTGTTGATTTCAAGTTTTTTGGGTAGATATCCAGTAGTGGGATAGCTGGGTCATGTGGTATTTCTATTTTTAGTTTCTTGAGGAATCTCCATACTGTTTTCCATAGTAGCTGCACTAGTTTGCATTCCCAGCAGTGGTTACCTCTTCTCCACACCCTCTCCAACATTTGTAAGTTTTAGTCTTAGTGATTATAGCCATTTTAACAGGTGTAAGATGGTATCTTAGCACAGTTTTACTTTGCATTTTCCTGATAGTTAGTGATGTTGAACATCTTTTCATGTGCTTATTAGCCATCTGCATATCTTCTTTGGAAAAATGTTTTTTCATATGCTCTGCCCATTTTTTGATTGGGCTGTTTGGTTTTTTGTTGTTCAGTTGTGTGTGTTCCTTATATATTGTGGAGATTAACCCCTTGTTGGATATATGATTTGCAAATATTTTTTCCCAATTGGTGTACTGTCTTTTTGTTTTGATCCTAATTTCATTTTGTTTGCAGAAGCTCTTTAGTCTGATGAAGTCCCACTTGTTTATTTTTTCTTTTGTTTCCCTTGTCTGAGAAGACATGGTATTCGAAAGATCCTTTTAAGTTAGATGTCAAAGAGTGTACTAACTATATTATCTTCCAAGAGTTTTATGGTGTCAGGACTTACCTTCAAGTCTTTGATCCATTTTGAGTTTATTTTTGTGTATGGTGTGAGATAATGGTCTACTTTCATTCTTTGGCAAGTGGTTGTCCAGATTTCCCAACACCATTTATTGAAGAGACGATCTTTTCTCCATTGTATATTCTTGGCACCTTTGTCGAAGATGAGCTGTCCGTAAATGTGTGGTTTTATTTCTGGGACTTCAGTTCTGTTCCACTGACTTGTGTGCCTGTTTTTGTATTAGTACCATGTGTTTTGATTACTATGGTTTTGTAGTACATTTTGAAGTCAGGGATTGTGACGCCTTCTGCTTTGTTCCGTTTTTCTCTGGATTGCTATACCAATTCAGAGTCTTTGGTTGCCCCATATAAATTTTAAGAGTCTTTGTTCTATTTCCATGTGTTTGGGATTCTGATTGGGATTGCACTGACTCTGTAGATTGCTTTGTGCAGTATGGACATTTTGACTATTTTTATCCTTCCAATCCATAGGCATGCAATCTCTCTCCATTTCTTTACATCATCATCTATTTCTTTCAATAATGTCTTATAGTTTTCATTGTATAAGTTCTTAACCTCCTTGGTTAAATTTATTCCTAGATATTTTATTCTGTTTGTTCTATTGTAAATGGAATTATATTCTTGAGTTCTCTTTCTGTAAGTTCATTGTTAAGAGTATAGAAATGCAACTGATTTTTGTAAGTTGATTTTGTACCCTGAAAATTTACTATAGTTTTTAATTATTTCTAATAGTTTTCTGATGGGTTCTTTTGGGTTTTCTATATATAAGATCATGTCATCTGCAAACAACGATTGTTTCACTTCTCCACTCCCTATTTGGAGTCCTTTTATTCCTTTCTCTTGCCTAATTGCTCTGGCCAGCACCTCCAGTACTATGTTGAATAAAAGTGGTGATAGTGAGCATCCTTGTCTTGCTCCTGTTCTCAGAAGGATGGTGTTCAGTTTTTCCCCACTGAGTGTCATATTGGTTGTGGGCTTGTCATATATGGGCTTTATTATGTTGAGGTAATTTCCTTCTATTCCCATTTTGTTAAGAGTTTTGTTTTTTTATCATAAATGGCTGTTGGATCTTGTCAAATGCTTACTGTGCATCTATTGAGATGGTCGTGTGGTTTTCATTCCTCATTTTCTTAATGTGGTGTATCACGGTGATTGGTTTGCAAATGTTGAGCCATCCCTGTGTCCCTGGTATGAATCCCACTTGATCATGATGTATGATCTTTTTGATGCATTGCTGTCTTCTGGTTGCAAATATTTTGGTGAAGATTTTTCCATCTATGTTCATCACCGATATTGGCCTGCAGTTCTCCTTTTTTGTGCTGTCCTTGTCAGGCTTTGGGATCAGAGTGATGCTGGCCTGATAGAATGTGTTAGGAAGTGTTCCATTTTTCATAATTTTTTGGAAAAGCTTGAGAAGGATAGATCTTAAACCCTGTCTGAAAGTTTGGTAGAATTCTCCAGGGAAGCCATCTGGTCCTGGGCTTTTATTTTTTGGGATGCTTTTGTTTACTGTTCCAATCTCTTGTGATTAGTCTATTCAGATTCTCTATTTTTTCTTGATTCAGCTTTGGGAGGTTGTAAGAGGCTAAGAATTTATCCATTTCTTCTAGGTTGTCCATTTTGTTGGCATTTGGCTTTTTGCAATATTATCTTATAATTCTTTGTATTTCTGTGGTATCCATTGTTATTTCTCCTCTTGCATTTCTAATTTTATTTATCTGAGCTTTCTCTCTTTTTTTCTTTGTAAGTCTGGCTGGGGGTTTGTCTATTTTGTTTATCTTCTCAAAGAGCCAGCTTTTTGTTTCATTGATCCTTTCTGCTGCCTTTTTTGTTTCAATTTCATTTATTTCTGCTCTGATTTTTATTATTTCTCTCCTTCTGCTGACTTTGGACTTTGTTTGCTCTTCTTCTAATTCAGTTAGGTGTAGTTTGAGATTACTTATTTGGGATTTTTCTTGTTTGTTAGGCAATGAATTTCCCTCTTAGTGCTGCTTTTGCTGCATCCCATATGAGTTGGTATGGTAGGTTTTAATTTTCATTTGTCTCCAGATATTTTTTGATTTCTCCTTTAATTTCTTCAATGATCTATTGGTTGTTCAATAGCGTGTTGTTTAGTCTCCACATCTTTGTCCCTTTCTTGTTTTTTTTCTTGTAATTAATTTCTAGCTTCATAGCATTGTGATTGGAAAAGATGCTTATTATTATTTCAATCTTCTTAAATTTATTGAGGCTTGCGTTGTTTCCCAACATATGATCTATCCTTCAGAATGTTCTGTGCACATTTGAAAAGAATGTGCATTCTGCTGTTTTTGGATGGAGTGTTCTATATACGACTATTAAGTCCAACTGGTCTAGCTTTTCATTTAATTCCACTCTTTCCTTGTTGATTTTCTGTCTGGATGATCTATCCATTGATGTGAGTGGAGTATTGAGGTCCCCTAATATTATTTTATTATTATTAATATCTCCTTTTAGATTTGTTAATAGTTTCTTTATGAACTTTGGTGCTCCTGTGTTGGGTGCATAGATATTTATAAGTGTTATGTGTTCTTGGTGGAGTGTCCCAGTGAGCATTATATACTGCCCTTCTTTGTCTCTCTTTACCTGTCTTATCTTGAAGTCTACTTTTTCTGATATAAGTATTGTGACACCTGCTTCCTTTTGTTTGTCATTAGCTTGGAGTATCATCTTCCATCCCTTCATTCTGAGCCTGTGTTTGTCATTGGAGCTGAGATGTGTTTCCTGGAGGCAGCATATCATTGGCTCTTATTCTTTAATCCATCTTGTCACTCTGTGTCTTTTTATGGGAGAATTCAATCCGTTTACATTTAGGGTGATTATCAATATATGAGGGCTTAATGCTGCCATTTTATCACTCTTTTTCTGCTTCTCCTGCATTTCCTTTGTTTCTAGCCCCATGTATTTTGATCTACCAATTGAGTTATGCAGGTTTTTATGTTGCATTTCTTTGTTTTCTCCTTATTTATTATTTGTGTCTCTGTTCTGTTTTTTTGTTTATTGGTTTACATGAGGTTTGTATGCAAAATCTCATAGACAAAATAGTCCATTTTCTAATGGCCTCTTATTTCCTTACATTAAACCAATTCAGTCCCCATCCTCTTCCCCTTCTATGTTTTTTTCACATCTTATTCTGTCTTGTGTTGTGAATTTGTGATTAAAATGACAAGATTATCTTTGTTTTTGGTGTTTTCCTTACCTTTATTTTAATGTTATAATTGAGTAGTTGCTAACCTGTTCTGATGGATAGCTACAATTTTCTGACTTTGTCTCCCTGCTTAACTCCTTACTTTGGGCTTTGTAACCGCTTTCTCCCTGTTTTTTTTTTTTTTTTTTTTTTTCACGTACCAGGGCCTTCTTGAGGATTTCTTGTAGGGGGAATCTTGTGGCTACGAATTCCCTTAGCTTTTGTTTACTTGGGGAATTTTTATTTCTCCATCATATCTGAAGGATATTTTCACTGGATAAGACTATTCTTGGATGAAAGCTTTTGTCCTTTGAAGATTTGAATATATCTCTCTATTCTCTCCTAGCCTATAATATTTCTGCTGAGAAATCCACTCAAAGCTTGCTAGGGGTTCCTTTGTAGGTTATTTTCTTCTGCCTTGCTGCTCTTAGTATTTTTTCTTTGTCATCGACTTTTGCCAGTTTCACCACTACATACATTGCTGTAAATCTTTTTACAATGATATGTTTAGGAGATCTGATAGTCCCATTCACATGGATTTCCATGCCCTTCCCTAGGTTTGGGAAGTTCTCTGCTATTATTTCTTTGAACTAGATTTTTGCTCCATTCTCCTTTTCTTCTCCCTCTTGAATACCTATAATTCCTATATTGCCTTTCCTAATTGAGTCAGATATTTCTCCGAGATTTTCTTCATTTCTTTTTAGTCTTATTTCTCTCTCCTCCTCTATCTGGAGTATTTCAATATGTTTCTCCTCGATTGTGCTGATTCACTCCTCTATGATGTCTGCTTGAACATTCAGGGAATCCATATTTTGTTTTCTCTCATCCGTTGTGTCTTTCTTTTCCAATATTTCTGATTGACTCTTCTTTATGGTTTCAATCTCTTTTGTGAAGTAGCTCCTAAACTCATTGAATTGTTTCTCTACATTCTCTTTTAACTTGTTGAGTTTTTTCCTGATAGTTATTTTGAATTGTGTCATTTTGATTACATATTTCTGTGTCTTCAGGACTGATTTCTGGGTACTCATCATTTTTTCTCTGGTCTGGAGATTTAACATAATTTTTGATACTGCTGGAGGACATAGCTCTGTTCTTCTGCATCCTGGTTTTATTGATCACTATTACTACCTCTCACCACTGGGTGGGGGTCAAGAGCTGCATAGTCTGAGGCCTCTTCATTCCGCCAGGATCCCAGGTGCTGGGGGGCTATGGGGAAGGGGTACTTTCTTCTGCATGCTCTTTTGGGCTTACTTGCTCTGCTCTCACTACACTACCTGCTCTCCTGGGGTGTTGGTTTGACGAAGCCACTTCCACAATAGCTCTCACTTCAGTAGGGGAATGTCCCCTAGTCTGTGAGGGATCTTGGGAATCTTTGATGTTCCCCAAAAGGGTTACCCCTTCTCCCCTTCCTTCTCTCTTGGAGGCCACATGAGGTCCCAGATTGGGGAGGGAGCAAAGTTTTCTCTTACCCTCTTACACCTCCTCTGAGAGGGGCTCCAACCTGTCCACCCTCTGACATATGGCTGTGTGGGTCTCTCAAACATCTTTTGTGTTGTGTGGATGTCCTCTGTTGGAGTATGAATATCATTTTCGTGTACCTTGGAGGAGAGAAATCACTGGGAGAGCTCACTCCACCATGATGCTGACATCACTCCAAGGCCCACTTTTATTTTTTTATTTTATCGATTTTCATTTTTTAAATTTTATGCAATGTTTAAAAAAGTGATGATTGCATCTCCTTTCTGGCCCAGTTCAAGATCATTATTAAATTGTATATGTAGAGCATCTATGGCAGTATCAGTTCTCACCTTAAGTTAGTGTGGCTTCTGCTTCACCTTCCAGGAACAGAACTCCCTATCCGGTCTCATAGGAGCAGGGTGAGGGACCAAACGACTTTTGTGTTTTTCTGACTGTATGTTCTTTTTATACATGAATCTAAATTTCTGCTTCTTGCAAAATGTATCTTCTCAATTTTTTTTAGCAAAGCTTTATATTCATAAATTTTTTTTTATAGTCTGTTCATCATTTCTGGAGTTAGGTTTCATTATGTCCTCTCTATGCCATCTTGTTCTGGAAGTCAATAAATAGCATTCATTAATTCATAAAGTTACATGCTATTTTTTTCTTAGTGCCTCAATACAACTTTGTGTCTAATTCTTATCATATTCAGAATATGAATTTTCTAAATCTTTTTAAACTCTCTGAGCTTACTCAGGTTATTCCAGTAACATGTTGCTTTCTGTAACCCATAGTAATAATCACAATAATCATAAGATTTTGTCATGATTAGTATTTTTGGTTGACAGTATGATTTTGAGGCATATGGTAAATACAGGATACATTAAAACTTATGGGACTGGCTATCTGTTCATTCTAGCTCTTGTTATGATTGTCCCTTCCAACAAAAAGCTTAACCTGAGAATGGTCATGTTTACAATGTCAATTGACTGCTACCAGAGTTGATTAGTCTTAGGATGGTACCTGATTTCAGTCAGGCTAATCACAGCCCTCTTGCCTTTGTCACGGTTGATTGATCTAGAGTTGGATACTTGCCTTAAGATAGACCAAAGAGATCCCTAAGGATTTTAAGTTTCAAATTGAGTTTTGGAACTTTCTCTTTCTCCTGGTAAAAAAGATATTCGTACTCATATTTTTTAAATGTAGATTGAGGAGTAAAGGAAATCAGCATGAAAAGAGAGAACAGAATTAACCAACTGCACAGAAAAGCAGAAAGGATACAAGCAAATGGATGTTCTCAAATGTTCAAATAACTGATTGAGCCATGTCTCTGAGTTTTCCAAGCTTCTTTGCAAGATATCTAGTGATTGGTTTAATGATGATTCCTATCATTTGTAAACCAAACAAATCTAAATAATTCCATAATATTTTGTCTGTCTGTTCTAGTTATTTTAAATTAGAGTTTATCTAAAACTGCCTTTATTCATATTGTCTAGCATGTGTCAAAAAAAATTGTGTCCAATATTGAATTTCACTAAATACATTTTAAGACAATTCAAGTTAAACAAGGATCCTGGCTTAAATCAAACTGCTTGTGATGCTTCCAATAAAAATAATTCAACAAAGTTGATAATTAGGTGAGTTGGATCATTTAATAACTGCTAAGTTTGCTCATCTATACATAATGACAGTGATCTGAAATCACAATGTCCTCTTTTCCCTAGTAGCTACAGTTTCTTTGGACATTTATTGCAAGTTGCATTATAATTTCAGAAACTTCAAATGTGATTCTTACCTAACAAAATATCATTCTTTAACATTCTACTGGGTATGCTATATTGTTTAGGATGCTGCCTCATTTTGCAATCATATGATTGTCTTTTAGTTTCATTGTTGTTTATCCCTTCTTAAAATACCTGTTCCTTGAAGTTTTGCCACAGTTCATCTCCAAAATTGCCATAATTCATTCCAGAAAAAAACTGTATTTGTGAAAACGTGTTAGTCTATGACAGTGACCAGGAAATATGCATTTACTTACGATCAATTAATGGATTTAGGCTAATTGTGATAAGATTAATTTGAGAAATCAGTAAATACCATAGCTTCAAAGCACTAATGACAATAAAATACTATGTTTAATATGAAAACAAAAAAGAAACATATATATTTTAATAGTTTTACCACTATTAAAATTTGGTTATACTTCAAATTGTTCAAAATTAAAATCATCAGTCTCTTTTTAGTTGTCAGTTCTTTTTCCTCTGAGGAATTCAGCTAGTTAAGCACATCAAGCCAGTAGTCTTTGTTCTTCAATCAGAATTAATCATTACTCATGCTGCAGAGGCGGGTAAGTGGCCAATTGTAAAGCTATATATAGCCCTCACTTTCTTTTCTCTGCTTCGTTTTGTTCTCCTACAACTTTTAATTAGTTCCTTTAGTTTTAGAGTTGCTCCGTTTTTCTTCCACTTTTTCCTGTTACATTACTTGATCCTCCTTTACGTTTTTTCTGCACATTTAGGAGTACACTTTTATTAAGCTAGCATTATGTACAGGTAATCAGAGAGACGGATACTGCCATAATTGGTTTTAAAACACTTTGGGGGGTTAGTAGACTCAATTTTATCTAGTTAATAGAAGAAACCATTTTATATATCATAATTTACATGGTATTTATTATATAAGGCTCATATGTGTGATTGTTTTCTAAAAAAATACTTAAATTTAAATAGCAGTCTTTAAAATGGAAACTGAATTTTTTGGGATTTCTGTAGAAATATTATATTAATAACCAGAGGTCAACTGAATTCTTAATAAATATATCATGAAAATCACAATATTTAATCAAAGCTTTATGTAATTATAATAAATAAAATTTATAATAATCTAACAGTAGAGACATTTTGTAACTTGTCTGAGCTATATTACAATAGTCAAAAGGTTTGTCTGAAAACTGAAAGTAAATTTTTGATATTAGTTGGTCTTTGTTTAGGAATTAATATAGAATTATCTGTAATATGAACAGTTTGCACAGAGAATCTTTAAATAAAATAAGTTTTTTGCCTGAAATTTTAAGAAATGTTAGCAAATTTTAATAAACTTTTAATGTATTTTAGTTTTTACTAAATATATAATTTCTATTTTTCCAGATAACTTTTGTTGTTTTATGATTTTAAAAGATCCATGTGCTATAAATAAGTCAATAGGACATATTTTTAATACATATAATTTTAATATATAAATATGCAATTTTTAATTTTTATATAATTTATAATTATTTAAATTATGTAAAAAATTTAAATTATATCAAAAATTTACAATGTAATAGAGATGTAGGTTTTGGGTGCTTGACAGGTCCTTCATTATCTAAAATACAGCTAACACACGGCTGAAGGTAGGATAGAATTTTGGGTAATATAATGGTATTACTACATAGAATATAAATTAGAACCCTCATTCTTCCAATCGGTTGTCTCTTATTATGGGAACTTTCTTATGGGACATCCCTCCTTAAATTTTGGCTTTCTTCCAAACGAGATATTCTTAGAGTCCATTCTGACCTCTCCCTGTGGGCCAGCCTCTAGCCCCCCATTTCATTATCACTCTGTGCAGGGCAGATTAGCACTTCTGCCTTTTGTTCTTTCCAAACTAGACCTCAGGTCTATCTTTCAATATCAAAATGCTATTTAAAGTTCTTTACCAAACTAAAGACCATCTAAAGCAGATCTCCACCCTCAGTAGGAAATTTCTATGCCATTTGCAGACATTAGCAATAGTAACTTTTTAACATGATGAATTTTTTAGATGGAGTTCCTAAATCTATCACCCAGATTAACCATAGGGGTTTGGGTTGGGGATGGAGATTATTTCCTGCTCTTCAGTAATGTTTAATTAGCTTGATAATTCTTTCCAGAAAGGTTTTTGTCCCACAATATGCCAGGCATTGTGTGTGATGCTAGAAATTCATTAGCAAACAAAGACGATATGGCTCCTGCCCAAATAGAGCTTTCAACTAAGTATTAAAGAAAACGACGTGGTAATTTTTAATGAGAAAGAGTCATTCCCCCTGGGTCCCCTTGCCAGTAACTTTAAAAAGCACTTTTTTTTTTTTTTTAAAGATTTTATTTTTTCCTTTTTCTCCCCAAAGCCCCCCGGTACATAGTTGTGTATTCTTCGTTGTGGGTTCCTCTAGCTGTGGCATGTGGGACGCTGCCTCAGCGTGGTCTGATGAGCAGTGCCATGTCCGCGCCCAGGATTCGAACCGACGAAACACTGGGCCGCCTGCAGCGGAGCGCGCGAACTTAACCACTCGGCCACGGGGCCAGCCCCCTTTAAAAAGCACTTTTTGAAATCAGAGTATACTGTATTTCTTGGTCCAATATATAATTTAGACATAAGAGCAGGAAAATGAAGAAATAATAAATAAATAGATCTTGGCTTCTTGCAAAGATGACTAAGGAGTAATATTTGAGTTGAGAGAAAAGAAAGGGAGAATGTGAGGGTTCATGGAGAGAAGAACAGATTTAATTTTTAGATGACAGTGTTTATTCTATATAGAAATATCCAGCTAGAAGTTAGAAATCTAAATTTTCACATAAGGGTAAATTTTAGTGTTAAAGAATGGTTAAAAAGGTAACTACCCAAACACAGTCTCTGTTCACGGATTTTGGCTCAAAACACGGAGGCCCCTTCACTGGCAATCAGGTTGGTTTAAACTTCCATTCCTTGAGCCTGCACCCATAGGAAATGATTTTCCATGTCTCTTGCACACATCCGTTTTCAGCCAGAGGTCCTTGGTACTACCTTTAAAGATGCGGTTCAACCCAAATGTTACAGACATTCTCCTCCCATTTCACTTCCCCAACCCATCACAAGGGAAGTATTAAAAAAAGTATTAGAAGAAGTTTCATATTCCACCTCACCCCCCAATTTTTCTTCTACCCTGATGTATACCAAGGACTTAGAATATAGCAGATTTTAGAATATTTTAGGCAAGAAAATAATAAAGCCAGAAGGAACTATGACTCTGACGTTAATATAGAAAGAGAGAATAACAGCAGAGCATGGTCGAAGGGAGGTAAGATAGATGGAAAAAATTGCGCAGAGTGAGGCGTTATCAGTGGGAGGGAATAAGGACACTTCAGAGAAGAAATTTTACTTTTGCATGCCATATTCTAAAATTTGTAAATGCCTAATATTTTTAAAATTAATCAAATGTTCTTCCCTGAGGATTCCCTTGGATTAAGAGCAAGGTATTACATCCAACATTTTAATTTTCATTTTACCTGTATGTTTTTACCTCCAACTCTCATCCTATAGGTATTTCATTTTGGAGCTGAATCTCTTCTTGTTTTACCTTCCTTAAGTATGCTTCTATCTGTTTTTTTAAAACCTCAGAAATGGCTATTCCTCTGCTTAATATTGTCTTTTATTAGTATTGTGGGAAAGGAAAAAATAATTGAAGACAGCGGTATTTTAGTCATTATGTCAGTGAGAAGTAAAGGTCATTAAGTTTTCCAAGAAGAGTGAAAGAGAAAATATTAACTTTTCCTTATCATTATTTTAAAGATACATATAAATACCAAAATTATCAAATACATGAAGGAATCAATTAAAAATATTTTAAACATTTTAGTATTTTACAAATCAGGTACTTTATTTTTCAGAATATTTTTAGTTTTATAGAAAAATTGCACAAAAAGTAGTGATTCCCAGATACCCCTTCTATCCTCAACCACACAAAGTTCTCCATATTATTAACATCTTGCATACATGTGGAACATGTGTTACAAATGATAAACCAATATTGATACATCATTATTAGCTAAAGTACACAGTTTACATTAGTGTTTACTCTTTGGGTTTTACAAGTGCATCATCACGTTCCCACCATTAAGATGTCAGAAAGAATATTTTCACAGCCTGAGATCTCCTGTGTGCCACCTATTCATCCATCTTCCCCTCTCCCTGAACCCCTGGCTACCACAGATCTTTTTACTATCTTGACATATTCGCCCTCTCAGAATGTCATATTGTTGGAATCATAGAATATGTAACATTTCAGACTGGCTTCTGTCACTCAGAAATATGCATTTAAGGCATGTCTTTTCATAGTTTGTTAGCTTATTTTTTATATTGCTGAATAATATTCCATTGAATGGATCTACCACAGTTTGTTTATTCATTCACCCATTGAAGAACATCTTGGTTGCTTCCAAATTTTGGTAAATATGAATAAAGATGCTATAAATATTTGTGTCTCAAGGTTTTTGTGTGGAGATAATTTGTGAACTTAATTGAATAAATATTTAGTATCTCCATTGCTGAATCATATGGTAAGAAATAGCTTTGTAAGAAACTATTAAACTGTCTTCCAAAGTGGCTGTTCCATTTTGCGTTACCACCAGAGATGAATGCAAGTTACTCTTGCCCTACGTTCTTGCCAGCAATTGATATTTTCAGTCTTTTGAATTTTAGTGATTTTAATAGATGTGTAATGAAATCCCGCTGTTTTAATTCAAAATGACTTCATGATGACGTATTTTGAACACTTTTTCATATGCATACTTGCCTTCTGTCTGTCTTCTATGGTAAAGTGTTCAGATTTTTTGCCCATTTTTTAATTGGGTTGTTTATTTCCTTATTGCCGAGCTTTTAGAGTTCTTTGTATATTTTGGATCCTAGTCTTTTGCCAGATATGTGTTTTGCAAAAATTTTCATCAATTTGTCACTTGTCTTTTCATTCTCTTAATAGTGTCTTCACTGAATAAAAGTTTTTAATTTTACTGAAATTCAACATTTCAATTTTTTCTTCTATGGATTGTGATTTTGTTGTTTTATCTAAAGAGTCATTATGGAATCCAAAGTCACCAACATAGGCTCCTAAGTTATATTCTAGAAGTTTTATAGCTTTGTATTTTACATTCAGGTCTATGATCCGCTTGGAGTTTTTTTGTGTGTTAAATGTGTAAGGTCTGTTTAGACTCATTTTTTTGGATGAACTAAATTACCATTTGTTGAAAAGCTATCTTTTATTCATTAAGTTGCTTTTGCTCCCTTGTCAAAGATTAGTTGAATATGTATGTGTGGCTCTATTTCTAACCTCTCTATTCTGTTCCATTCATCTGTTTGTCTATTCTTTCACTAATACCACACATTTTTGATGTTATAGTTTTATAGTAAGTCTTGAAGTTGAGTAGTCAGTCACTGACTTTTTCTTCTTCAGTATTGTGATAGCAATTCTTTTTTCTTTTCAATATAAACGTTATAATAAGTTGGTTGATATCCACTGGGATTTTCATTGGGATCCCATTAAATCTACAGATTAGTTAGGGAAAAACTGATGCATAACACTATTGATTCTTTCTATCCATTAACATTGGACATCTCTTCATTTATTTAGATCTTCTTTGATTACTTTCACTGGAGTTACGTAGTTTTCCTTGTACATATTTTGTTAGATTTAAACCTAAGTATTTCCTTTAGTTTGGTACTAATGTAAACAATACTTGATTTTAATTTCAATATATAGTGACTTGCATTTCACAACCTTGTTATAGTCTCTTATTAGCCCTAGGAGCTCTATTTTGCTGATTCTTTGAGATTTTCTAGTTAGACAATCTGTCTTCAGTGAACAATGGATGTTTTATTTCTTCTTTCCCAATCTGCATTCCTTTTATTTTGTTTTCTTGTCTTCTTGCATTAGCTGGGATTTGCAGTATGATTTTAGACAGAAGAGTGAGAAAGACATCTTTGCCTTGTTCCCAATCTTACAGGAAGAGAGCCTAGTTTCTCACAATTAAGTACGATTTTAGTTGTAGGTTTCTGCTTTCCTCTTTCTCTGTCTTCTTTTGCTTTAATTGAGCTTTTTTTTTAAGATTGGCACCTGAGCTAACAACTGTTGCTAATCTTCTTTTTTATTTTTTTCTCCCAAAATACCCCCAGTATGCAGTTGTATATATTTTTTTTAGTTGTGGGTCCTTCTAGTTA
Source organism: Equus caballus (assembly GCF_041296265.1). Taxonomy (NCBI): domain Eukaryota; kingdom Metazoa; phylum Chordata; class Mammalia; order Perissodactyla; family Equidae; genus Equus; species Equus caballus. The sequence continues at coordinate 101,812,566 of NC_091685.1, read as the reverse complement.
TGGCATGTGGGATGGCACCTCAACATGGCCTGACAAGTGGTGCCTTGTCTGTGCCCAGGATCTGAGGTGGCGAAACCCCAGGCCGGCAAAGTGGAGCATGCAAACTTAACCACTCTGCCATGTGGCCGGACCTATTAATTGAGCATTTTTTATGATTTTACTTTATTGACTTATTATTTATGCCTCTTTTTTAATAGAAATAGTTTTTAGGTATTAGAAATATTGTACAATTATAATAGAAAAATTTTTAAATTGTTGGAAAAAGAATTAAAATTGTGCAAAAGTTATCTGAAAACTCACATTCTTTACTTATACTGGCTCGTCACTTTGAAAAAGATCTAAATAAAACTAAATAAAAGCAATATGATACATATATGAGTCTCAGACATCTTTCTCAGATATGTAAAGGTTCTTAGACAATCTCTAAGACACTAAAGTCGTAAAACTATCATCACAAGACACTCTGCATGATCCCTCTATTCGTATTTCCTAGAGAACTTTGCAAATTATCTGAGGTAATATATTATTCCCATATTTCTCTTGAAACCAAATGTATTATTTAGAGTACAGTTTAAGTTGCCTTAATAAAGAATCTAAAGTATAGATTTTTAAATAGGACAGAAATTTATCTTTATTCTCACTTAGTTCAGAAAAGGTGAAGCTGTAGCTTCATCAGCTCATTAAGGGCCTCAGTCTTTCAATCTTATTGCACCATCTTCCTTAATTGTGCTGCCCTACACAGTCAAGCCTTTTGACACCACCATGAACATATTCCAGACCCCAGGAAAGAAGAAAGAAGAGGAGGCCCAGAGCAAATAATCTGAGAGTTAATTACTTCTACCCACATTTCATTAGCAATAACTCAGTCACATGGCCATACGTAGTTCCAAGGGAGGCTGGGAAATCTGGTATTTAGCTAGGAAGTCAGTTATGACATTCTATTTTATAGAAATCATATATATCATATTTATACCACGTATATATCAATCATATGTATGATTTCTATTATATTACTTCTATTATATTATTTTATATTATATATATAAGCTTTATAGCCAGGTATTCCAAAGTGATAGTAGAAATATTAGTATTACTGATACTACAAAAATATGAAGAACATTTATAATGCCGGCAGGTAGTATTCAGCAGGGTTGCTAAGACATCATTTATTTATTACTGCAGAGTAGCTAAGGACTTCTGGCAAACTCGAAATTGAATATCAAATCTCTAAAATGAACCAAATTATACAGAATCATTCTACTATTTATTTCTTGCTGTAAAATTATCTTGGTTTATTTAAGCTTATAACTTTACCAAAGATTAAAGAGGAAAATGCTTGAAGGAATGTATATACATAAATAACATATACACACGTATAAAATTCTATATACATCCACTCACATGCAGACCAAATATCTGAACTAGTTTATTCTAACGTAGGCAAACGTGGAAAGGAGCACTTAGAAGACTTAATAAGGCTAAATCAAATTAATTATAATTGTATCTGTGGCATCAAATTTCCCCAAAATACCTCCTGGCATTATAGAGACCTTGGCATACATGAGCTTAGGTCACACTCTCAAAATCAAGGAGCTGATAGACCAGATTTTCTTCCTGAGATTTTGCTCATTAGCCAAATCGGAATACTCAGTACATCAGGTCCCTCTGCTTGAATTCCCAAACAACACATGACTGTAGGATATGATCCCATGATAACTCATTGAAAGTGTCTAAATACATGTACCTTGTCTAACGGGGCACAGAAGACAATTTAGGCAGGAGGATTTATCTTTTTTCTGTCACATATTTTTGACAGTTTTACAAACTGCTCTAACAGCAGCCTTCAGAATTCATCTTAAGTTATTGTTTATTGCACTACAATAAACTGAGTTCCTCTGACTTTTTAAATATCTTTGCAGCCATTATTATAACAATCTTTTGATAGGTTTGAAATTGAATGAAAATATTCAATTAACTTGGGGTAGTGAAAAATGTATTTGCATTACCTGGAAGACAAAGCAGCATTTTCCTTTGTTTTTGGTGGGGAAGATTGGCCCTGAGATAAGATCTGTTGCCAATCTTCCTCTTTCTCTTTGAGAAACACTGTTGCTGAGCTATCATCTGTGGCAATCTTCCTTTATTTTGTATGTGGGATGCTACCACAGCATGGTTTATAAGTGGTGAATAGGTCTGTGCCTGGGATCTGAACCTGAGAACCCTGGGCCACCAAGGGGAGGGTGCGAACTCAACCACTACACCACCAGGCTGGCACCATAAAGCAATATTTTTTTAAGTGACTGATATTTGTTACACATATTCAATTATTTGAAATATTTATTTATGATTTATGTCTCCCTATTATTGTAAGATTTTAAATTAATGTACTATTTTTCAGAATGTGTCTAATGCCCCTTACCATCTAGGAAAAGACGGGGTATTCAAGGGTATACATTTTTTCTAAATTGTGTCTATTACAAAGAGATGTAAATAAAAATGATTCTGCACTCTCTTGAAGACATACATGGCAATATATGACTTAAGTCAAAAATGTATAGGACATTATAAAGATCATATGTGAGTCTTCTAAACTGTTTAAAATCAGCAGAAAATTCCCTACCCCCTCTCCCTTACTGTCTAACAATATGTCTCCCCCCACTAGGTCAGGCAATCACAAGAGACCTAATTCAATTTCCTGTTACTGTAGCAGTGAAATACATGTGTGTCAATCTGCCCCTTCCATTCTTTCTCCAATTATAAAAGAAGTATTACCTCCCTTGTCAGAAGTAATTTCTCTATTTGTGTTTTGCGACACTTTTTATTTCCTTCTTTGGCACACCATGGACAAAACTTTCTCATATACAGTCAATTCTTTCTCTTTAGGGATTCCTTCTCTTTAACAATTAAAGAGATATAGATTAATCCATTAAACAAACAAAAAACAGCAACAAAACAAATTCATCCTATGTTCTTTCCAACTAAATATCTCTCCACATTCACAATCATAACTATTGAGACAGTTGTTTACGCTCCTTGTCTCCTTGACTTACAACAAAATTCAGTGTACTCTGAGATCTGTGCCACCAATTTAACTTTATTTTTGCAAGAATCAAAAATGACCTGAATATTGGGGCTGGTGCAGTGGCATAGTGATTAAGTTCACATGCTCTGCTTCTGTAGCCCAGGGTTTGCAAGTTCAGATCCCGGGCACAGATCTACATACCGCTTGTCAAGCCACGCTGTGGCCACGGCCCATATACAACATAGAGGAAGATTGGCATGGATGTTAGCTCAGGGACAATCTTCATCAAGCAAAAAGACAAAGGTTGGCAACAGATGTTAGCTCAGGGCCAGTCTTCCTCTAAAAAAAGAAAAAAGAAGATCTCAATATTACTAGTTAGGTATGAAGTTTTCAGTCATTTTCTCAATTTTCCTGGTAGCAGCATTTGAGATATTCTTGACTAGCACTTCATGCTCTGATACCCTGTCTCCTGTCACAGCACACTTTCCTGGTTTATAGTCATATATTAATCACATATTGGAAATTTCCATTTGGATGGTTCCCAAGGAACTTTAAAAAAGATATCGCCCTGAGTTTTTCCACTCCCAACAAGTCAGTTCCCTTCCGTGTGATTTTAATTTACTGTCCACTCAATTGCCCATGAAATCTGTCTCATTGTTCACTCCATCTTTTACTTCTCCAGCTCATGTAAATAATCCATCACAGTTTTTCTATTGTATTTTCCTAAACATGGTTCAAATCTCTCCACTTACATCCATCAACTCAGTGGCCATCTTGACTCAAATCGCATATTTTATGACTGACCTAGTTCTATATTATTTCTCTTATAGGACTTCCTACTATACAGATTCTCAAAATTAATCTATTTTTCTCACCACGTACCTAATAATCTTTCTAGTGTTCAAGTGAAATCAGTGCTTCCCATTTTCTTTAGTTACACCTCTAACTTTGAAACCTTGCATTGAATTTCCCAACTTCCAAGACCCAGTTGATGTCTACAGCTTTTCCAATGTTCTACCCTACATTTTAAATGCATCAATAACTCTCCTTCAAATAACCTTTCTTCCTCCAGTTCACAATTGCTCATAAGCACAACTTAAAAATTGCAATCTTTCCAACTTCCACTTCCACAGCAAACTTCAGTTCTTTTTCAGGATAAAGTGCTACATTTATTGCAGTCCTTCAATCATTTAACAGGTGTGAAATTGTGCTACCATTTTTACCACCTTCTTGCATTTTTATTTTTTATGTATCACTGAAAAGATTTTTGAATGTTGTGTCCTAACCTCACTTATTCCAAAAACTCTATGGTTTTTACTGTGTGATTTTGCATACTGTTATGATTTGTTTTTTTTTTATTTTGGCACCTGAGCTAACATCTGTTGCCAATCTTCTTCTTCTTCTTTTTTTCTTCTTCTCCCCAAAGCCCCCACAGTATATAGTTGAATATTCTTCTTGTGAGTGCCTCTGGTTGTGCGACGTGGGATGCTGCCTCAGCATGACCTGACGAGCTGTGCCATGTCCTCACCCAGGAGCCCAACTGGCTTAATCCTGGGATCCCAAAACGGAGCACAATTTTAACCACTCGGCATGGGGCCACCCTGGCCCCCATACTGTCCTGATTTTTAGGAGGCATAGGTTGCATCATGAGGAGAACTGACTACGCTATTATTTTTGTTGCTTAACATATGGGAAATAAGATGGCTAGCAAAGTTCAATAATCTTTTCAACATGAGATAGCATTGTAGAACTGGGGTATGAATATAGGGAGACAAGCTCAAAAGTATGTTCCTCTAAGTCATCGTGAAATCTATACATTTTCACCATTTTGTCCTTGGTATCTAGCAAGGAAGAAGATTTTTTAAATTGAATTAATGGATAAATGAACATAAGAGGCTAAATATAAAGTAAGAATAGAAGCATAATCTGGGAATCTTTAAATGTATCTCTCAAGTTAGTTTTCCTACTATGAGTTGTTTGGTAACATATTCAGATATTATGAATTAAGAATTTGAGCCATTATGTATCATTAAGTGAGAAAGAAATTCATTGAGTAATGTATATAATGTGATAGTACTGGTGATTTTATGTAACATACACATATATATATAAAAGATATACAACTTCCACTAATATTTTTATTTTCTACAACCATGTGTTCCTTACATATGAAACACTGTAAAGAAACACAATATTAATTCTTATTTTTTCAATTTTAAACTACTTCATTTAGCCACCAAAGATACTAAACACGTTTTAGTCTGAGGCATTTTGAGTTATTTGTTTTAAGTATTTCACTTGTTAAAAGATATTTTTACCTCAAATGGAACGAATATCATGTTCAAGGCAATGAGTTTCTCATAAGTGAATTCTAAAAGAGTTATATTTTCCATGGTGATGACATTCATACTGCAGTACACTCTAAATGTCAGATATTTTTCATGATTATTTAATCCTAGAATAAATATTTTGAATTTTCAAAAGAAAATATTAAAGTCTCTATTTGAGTTTTTAAAAAAGAATGTAACTGAATATTTTAGATTTAAATATAAAGACTAAATGCATTTTAAAATAATTTTTCTGTAGCACAATCTTAAAAAAATAATTGGTTATTTGCTTATCAAGAAATTTTCGTATCTAAATTTTGTTGGGGAATTACTAATATATGCTTGTCAGGACTTTTAATTAATTTTTGATAAAATCACTACATAGTTTATATTTTAAAGTACACTAATATAGAAGAATGATGCAAACAAGACAGAGAACAATTTTGTTACTTATTAGGGGAAAATACTCTGCATAGTCCCTGGCTGGTAGGTAGCTAACGTGAATTTCTAGTTCCTTCGATTGGCCCTATTGTAGCACTGAAATGATTTGCCTAATACGTTTTTTTTCCCCTCATTTCTGAGTGAAATGTTATAGCAGGATATTGCAGAAATCCAGAGGGTAAGTGGAAACAGATTTAATGAAGCAATATTAATTATATCATCTTAAGTAAAGACCATTTAATTTGAAAATTTGTAAATTTTGAAATTTTTCCAAAACTCATAGCTCAAATACTGAACAATCCAATTTAAAATCAGATACTTAACTGATTGGTTTAGTTCTAGCACACTCACAGACATATAAAGGACACAGAAAGAGGCAAGAGAGTAAGGGCTGGACACGGAAGGAGTCAAGAAAGTAAGGGCTGGCCTGGTGGTGTAGTGGTTAAGTTCATGAACTCTGCTTCAAGAGTCTGGGGTTTGCCAGTTCGGATCCCAGGTATGGATGTAGGCACTGCTTGTCAAGCTGTGCTGTGGCTGGCGTCCCACATACAAAGTAGAGGAAGATGGGCATGGATGTTAGCTCAGGGCCAATCTTCCTCAGCAAAAAGAGGAGGATTGGCGGCTGATGTTAGCTCAGGGCTAATTCCCCCCGCCCCCCCCAGCAAAAAGAGGCCAGAGAGTAGATTATTTAATTATTCCTAATTTTGTTTGTGTGTTTTCTAAAGGCTTTTACAGCCATTGGAGTTATTGAGTCTTTTTAACAGTACTTTCAGTAATCCTTAAAATGGGTAAATATTAATACTATACTTTAATATGTGAGAATATATGTATACATATACATTGTATATATGTGTGTGTATATATATAAACATTTTTAGATTTAATATTAGTAAAGATTTTTAAACATAGATGTATATTTAATATACATTTCACACATTTGATTACATTTAATGTCAATCTCTCTCCCAAAAATCCTCTTTGAAAGAGGGAGGAGTGTTTATGAATTCCCATTTTCCTAGTGAACAATTTGGAGATTAGAGAAATAATTTAGTTCAGATCATATTTTAGTTAGTATTGAGTCTGTATACAAAGCTGGTCTCCTATTCATCTTTTTTTTTGAGGAACGTTAGCTCTGAGCTAACATCTGTGCCCATATGTGGGACACTTTTACATGTGGGACACCTACCACAGCATTGCTTGCCGTGTCCGCACCTGAGATCCGAACCAGCAAACCCTGGGCTGCCGTAGCAGAACATGCGAACTTAACCTCTGTGCCACTGGGCTGGCCCCATATTCATCTTATTTTTTTCTCATAAAATTATGCTATTATGAAAAAAATCATAGCATATGAAATCTGTAGATATAGTGTCAAATATCAAGGAAACTGCTGACTGTGTGACTTTGAACAGATGACAATTTCCTTCAGGCTTATATCCTCGCTTGTAAAATGTATACGGCAACAGGTGATATGTATAATGATCACTGAATGGTTCATATTAGGTCCTCGTTAATGTTGAGTCTCTTCTTTCTTCACATTTCTCTTAGCTCTATGAAGTAAAACTATACTTATAAATAAAAATTATATTTATATGTATATATATGTTCATATGTGTCTGTGCATATATTTGTGAATGTATGTATGTGCATTTTTCTCTAGTAATCTTACATGTTCTTACAAAAACTTGAAATATCCTTTTTCTAAATGCTTCAAAGATGTTTGAAAGAGTAGTGTGATGAGCTACATTAGAAAAATTTCATGTAAAACCGGACAAAAATTTGAGAGATCCTTAAATTCTGTGTGCTTTAAAAGTCTGTAAGAGTTAAGATTCGACTTAATAGGAAGGCTATAAATGTAATTCAAGATAGTCACCTGGTAAATAGGCTAACTGAATCAGTTGAAGTGGTAAATCAATCTGTGTGGAAGGTGCAGATAATGCAAAACTCGATCCCAGGGTATGAATGCTGAGAGACCTTCCCATTTGGAAGGAATAGATTAGTAGTCTCTATCAGCATGTTACTTAAAGAGAAAGAAGAGCAGTTATGCTGGATATATGTATTTCTGGATCTACCTTCTTGACTAAGTCTGGTTAATAAACAACTTCAGCCCACAGAGAAATTAGCCCACAAAATTTTGGAATAGTGACTTCCATTTCTTTAGTGGACATCATTAAATTTGGGTTCTTAGAATTAATGATGAATTTGAATGAAGTGACTCAAACACAAAACATCAGTAGTTTTGTGCTGAGTGTTAGGAATAATTTACATTAGTATTTAAAGTGTTTTTAATGCTTACGTGATGTACTCATATTAGCTGCCAAGAGTAGCAAAAACCAGGCATTGAAACATTTAAGAGAAACTAGATTATCCATATTTGTATGATAATTGACTATATAAACTGCATGTATCTAAATAATTGGGGTATTTTTCTAGGTTGGAACATTTGAAGAAGAAAATTGAATATATTACATATTAATCAAGTTCGAATTTCTTAAGAAAACTAATTTAGTTCAGTGCAAACCCATCAGTGGTTTCAAAGATTTATGCGTTTTATATAGCATAATAAAGTTATGCAATTTTTAATTTAAAAGTAAAAATCTAGTTTTTAAATTTATTTAATTAAATTGAATACTGGTTTCTAAAACAGAAGAAGGTGGAAAGATTTTTTGCCCCAAAAGCTATCTTCAAATACACCAAAACATGTGTTGACAGATGGGTGCAAAGTACAGAATCTGAATTGATATGATAATTTCTCACACACTTAATTATATTCTTTTGATTTTTTTAAGTTCCTTTTAGAAAAACAATAAAAGTTATGATTAACTTTTTTAATATTTCATATATATTAGCAAAATTTAAATTTGTTTTCATCTCCTAGCAAATCTGATAACAAAGTGAACGTCATTTTTTCCCATTATGTCATTATTATGTATAGTCTGTTTCTGGGTGAAGTTTTCCAGCCCTGAATCATCCACTATCACACGTGGTTAGACCATGAGGAATTTCCTTGTAGTCTTTGTCAGGTTTTGTTATCAGAGTAACGCTAGTCCTTGAGATGATTTTTTAACATTTTGTCAGCGGAAAATCAAATGCCTGTAAATCTATTTTGCAAAGTGAATCAAGTTCTGGATGAATATACTGTGGCACTGAATAAAGTTTAGTATTTGTCATAGGATCACAAGCTGTGTTTACTATGGACTCAGCTCTGTACTACAAATTTAACTTTTATCATTATAGTCAATCTTAATAACATTCCTTTGGAGTAGGTAAGACTATTATTTTTGCTTCAGTTTAGTTTTGTTGCATTATAAACCCCTTCAAAATTTAGTGACCTGTAAAATAGTCATTAATAATTCCCATGAAGCCTCAGTTTGAATAAGGATAGGAAGGGAAGGCCCATCTCTGTTCCACACAGCATCTGGGGCAGCTTGACTGGGTACTGACTAACTCATGCACGTGGCTGTCAAATTGCTGAGGGCTGTTGGCTCAGCACTCAGCCAGGGCTGAGAGCAGAGGCCCCCTTTCACTATACGTGGACTCTCTATGTGGGTTTCTTGCAAGGGCTGGTGTTGGCTTCTTCACAGGGTGGGATATGGTTCCAAAAGCAAGAGCCCCAGAAGAACCAGTGGAAGCTTTTATGATCTAATCTAGAAGTTACACATTGTTATGTCCACCATTCTATATATTTGTGGCAATCACAAAGATCCACTCAGGTTCAAGGGGAGAGGTCATTGAACTCACCCTTCCATGAGGGGAAGACCAAGTCATCCTGTAAGAAGAGCATGTAGGAAGAGAGAGAATGTTGTAATCGTATGAAGAAGATAAAATCCTCATTAATTGAGGGAACAGAGACTCAGCGACTTAAAGCAACCTGCCCAAGATCACAAAGTATAGCAAGTGGTAGACCTAAATATGGTTTTTACTAGATACAGATGACTTCCTTAAAAATTTTATTATGTTTCCTGTATTAACATTGAGAGTAATAATAACACCGTTTTCATGGATCCTTGTGTAAATGATTCTCATAGAGTGAAGTATGAGACACGATATTTAGTTATAAAACAACTCTCCTTTACAGCCTTGTATTTCACCCATCAGCTTCATGTATGTTTACAATAATACAATTTTACTGTATGGTTACAGCATTAGGTATTACTGTGGTAAACAAACTGAGGAACAAACACAACTAAAATTGGTAAGCATAGAATGAATTGATAGGAGCAGAAATGTGTTGATTTATTTGAGAAAAGGTGAACCACGGGCATCAGTCAGCTGTTCTGAGTGAACGAAGCATCGGTTCATCAGGTGAGACAGTTCGATGGAAGTCAGTTAGCTTTTATTGCATCTGAAAACTTAAGAAGTCACATCATTCATTCAAATATTTAGAAACGTTGCTTAAACCACATATACAATACATTATGTTGTGTATGTAGAATTATTGCATTAATTATATATATGTATATATATATTTTGAATTCTGAAGAAATAGTCCATGATTACTATTTCAAGACTTTTTCTTTAGTAAATAGTCAATTTTTCCCTTGATAGATAGATGGTGTCTAGATCTTCTATGGTTGACTGAAAAATGGTGTCATTCTTATCTGTGCATAAAACAGAGATTATGACCCAACTGTCATGGAACAGGAGGGATCATCTGTCTTTCCTTTTCTGAGTCAAGGGATTTTGGCAGGAACATAATATTCCCTTCAAAATCAGTTTGTTCCCTTGACTTTTTTTATAGACTCCATTTATCTGATTCTGCCTCTTCCACAGTCTTTTGGCCTCCAGACTGATTAGATCCTAATTCTTTTGGCATACTGTCAACATGTCCCACTCAGAATAACTATTAAGCCTTTGCTTTTGCTACTCCTCTGCAATTTTGTTTCCCTTTCTGTGCTTCAGGTCTCTGCTTTGTGATTTTCACCTATTTTGCCTCAAGCTATCTCCTGACAACGTGTTACCAAGCTATCTCCTGACAAGTGTTACCACCTTTCTCTGTGAATTTGTTTCTTCTCTGCCCAAGTAATTTATTTATGTTGCCTTCCTTATTCTCTGCCCCACCTCAACTCATGATCAAAACTATTAACTTTTTATATAAACACTTTTATTTTGTTTCCATTCATTATGAATATTCAAAAAGATTAGACATTTTAGTATATCTTAATTACGCAAACAGTATATTTTTCAAGACTAAAATTCTTCACATACAAATACTTACATTGCAACTACAGTAATAAGCCAATCTCCAATGAAGGGGGATATCTCCTTTTCTACTTAGCAGAAATATCAAACACTTGGGATTGTTGCTAAGGTAAGCTAAATCATTCATTCAGATTTGGGTTTTTTTTTTTTAATTCCAATATTTTTATGCACTGATAAAAATTAAAATTATAATTTAAACAGATTTTCAATATCATATATTAGCTAGAGTAGAAATTTTATTCAATGATTTGTGAGTTTTCTCAGGAAATAAATTTAGGACTACAATCAACTAACGGATTCTCTGGTATTTTGCATTTAAAAAAAATTCTTTCAGATGGAAATTATGATGAAGTCATAAATGCAATTGAGGATGAATTGATTAAATCTTTTTCCTTTTATCCAATAACTGAACTAAGCATTTGAGAACTAAGAGGAATTTTGAGAACTGAACTAAGCTGATGGTTTTGCATAATTGTGTTTTTTATTTACAGAAAATGATAGTAGTTTATAATTTTCAGATGTTCTTAATGTTCTTCTTTCCACTGTTTTTGGAGGAGCTCTATAGTTTTAACTATTCAATTCACTATAAAGGAAGTAATTTTCTTTTTCCTAACTTAGGGAGAGGAACTGTCATAGACTGGATTACCAAAGTACAATCTGAGATGGATATTAGATCAGTGTGTACAAAGTTTATTAGGAATGCTCTTGTATTCACCAGCTGTAGAAAAGGACAAAAGCAGAAGTGGACAGAGAGGAAAGAAACAGATTATGCTGTAGTCTCAATGAAGATCTCAGCTGGTCCGTTGGAAGTGAGGATGAGCATTCAGAATTATCTCAAATTGGGATGAGGAGACTAGATTTTTATACTATGTTGAGCAGTCATTGAATGAACTAGTCCTGGTAAGAAGAAGTGACCTTGGGAGAGGGGATCCTTGTCAGCAATAGCAATTCCGGAGGGCTTAATGGAGAAGCTGGGTGGCAAATCCCACGATGAACTAAACAAATAATTCCCCAAATGAAGTAAAAATAGACAGAAATATTTTAGGAAAAATAAGCACCATTTTGCAGCTACAGCATCAATCAATTATTTAATGTTCTGTAGATCTTATAGTTTTTTTTTTAATAGCTTAAAGGGGAAATTTCTATTTATTTATTTATTGAAGTATAGTTGAGACATAATATCCTATTAATTTTAGGTATACATTATAGTGATTCAATATTATATATATTACAAAATGATTACCATGATAAATCTAGTTACCATCTGTCACCATACAAAGTTATTACAGTATTATTGACTATGTTCCCTATGCTGTCCATTACATGCCTGTGACTTATTTATTTTATAACTAGAAGTTTGTACCTCTTAATCCCCTTCACCTATTTTGCCAGGCACCCCATCTGCTCCCCCATCTCATAACCACCAGTTTGTTTCCTGTATCTATGAGTCTGTTTTTGTTCTGTTTTTTAAATATTTTGTTTTATTTTTTAGATTCCACATATAAATATTTGTCTTTCTCTCTGACTTATTTCACTTATCATAACATCCCCTAGCTCTATCCATATTGCCACAAATGGAAAGATTTCATTCTTTTTTATGGCTGAGTAATATTACATTGTGTGTGTGTGTGTGTGTGTGTGTGAAATATATCACATCTTCTTTATCCCTTCGTCTGTCTATGGACACAAGTTACTTCTATATCTTGGCTATTACAATGTTTCAGTGAACATAGGATGCATATATCTCTTGGATATATAACCCTTGGAATAATATCTTTGACACCCTTGGAATAATATTCTAAATGTTTTCTCTCTTCTCTTCTCCTCCCTCCTTCCCTCTGCCTCCTTTCTCTTTCTATCTCTTTCTCATTTGTTCTCTCCATGTTTGTTCATATTTCCTTGAGAATGTTTTATGATACACATTTTAAAACATATACCAGATTAAACAGACTTTTATAGTAAACAGCTATATACTGGCCACCTGGATTTTTACCATTAATTTTTATTTACCCTTTACATCCAGTAAAATTTACTATTTTTTTGTTGCCTAATATTGTAATTTGACAAATTCGTAGAGTAGTGTGTATTCATCTGTTTGGGCCGCTACACAGAATACCATAAACCAGCTGGTTTATAAAGAACAGAAATTTATTTCTCACAGTTCTGGAGGATGGGGAGCCCAAAATCAAGGCATTTGCTTTTGGAGTCCATTATCTTAGTGTGTGGTGACAGGCTCACTTCCTTATTGATGGCCTTCTTCTCACTGCAACCTCACATAGTGAAAGGGGCTAGGAACTTTTGGGACCTTTTTTATAAAAGCACTAATTTCATCCATGAGGTCTCTATCCTCATAATCTAATCACCTCTCAAAAGCTCCCATGTTCTAATACTATCACCTTGGAGGTTAAGATTTCAACATGGGAATTTGGGGGGACACATCCAGCATCTGTCCCTGGTCCTCCAAAATCCATGTCTTTCTCTAATGCAAAATACATTAATTCCATCCTAAAAACCCCAAAGTCTTAACTCATTCCTGCATCATCTCAAAAATCTAAACTACTTATGTGGTTCCAAAATATGATGGTGTGACAGGCAAAGGAGAGGCATGCCCACACCAAAAGACAGAAATAAGAAAGAAGAAAGGCATGAGGAGTTCAAAGCGGCTGGGTGGCAGTCTTAACTTCCAGTACAATGGAATCATCTTTGTGTCTCCTGGTGGAAGAATTCTTCCTTCTGAAACTAAGAACTCTGCACCAGTAGAACATAGAGTCATGGGAAAAGGAAGCAAACATTTTGCTGGTGGGTCACTAGAGGTAATAGTGAGTGGTATCACTCCCATTTCCACCCCTTAATTCCTGGACCTGTGAATCCTGGCTATGATGGAAACACTATACATTGGACGTTGATTCAGAGCATATACAGTTTTCTGGAGAAACTTGTCCCAGCCCTGCAAGGTATTGCCACCTATCTGATGTTGTAACTGAGTCTTCAAAAGGCCATTCCACTGTTCTATCAAGCCAGCTGCTTTAGGATGGTAGGCACGTGGTAAGAACAGTGAATTCCATGAATGTGGGCCCTTTGCCACATTTCTTTTGCTGTGAAGTGAGTTTCTTGATCAGAAGCAATGGTGTGTGGAATACCATGATGATGGATAGGTATTCTGTAAGCCCAAGGCTGATAGTTTGGGCAGGAGTACTGCATGAGATAAGACAAATCCATATCTAGTGTGTCTATTCCATTAAGGGCAAAATGCTGCTGCTCCCATGATGGAAACATTCCAATGTAATCAATCTGTCACCACGTAGCTGGGTGATCACCCCAGGAAACTGTGCCATTTTGGGGACTCTGTTGGTCTCTGCTACTGGCGGATTGAGCACTTGGTGATGGCTACAGATAGGTCGGCCATGATAAGTAGAAGTCCATGTTGCTGAGCCCATGCATAACATTCATTTTTATGACCATGGGCACTTTGTTCAGGAGCCCATTAGGCAATGACAGGAGTGACTAGGGAAAGAGGCTGACTGGTTTCCATAGAACAGATCATCCTACCCACTTGATTAAAGTATTTCTCTGTTGAGTTTATGCTTTCATGTGCATTCACAAGGGGCACAAATATCTTCACATTTTTTGTCCATTCAGAAAGGTCCATCCACATACCTCTTCCCCAAATTTCTTTGTCATCAATTTTCCAATAATGTTCTTTCCAAGTCCCTGACCATCCAGTGAAATCATTGGCCACAGCCCATTAATAAATATAATTATGTGTCTTGCCATTTCTTCTTCCAAGCAAGAGTGCATAACCAGGTTCACTGCCTGAAGTTCTGCCCACTGGGGGAATTTCCCCACACCATTGTCCTTCAGGGATGTCCCACAGAGGGGCTATAGTGCTGCAACTGTCCACATTTGGGTGGTACTCTCATATCATGCAGAGCCATCTGTATACCAGACCTGAGTCTTCTATTCCTCTGTCAACTGATTATAGATAGATCCCTATCTGCCATTGACACTTAAAGCACCATTGGATCTGCTGGGTCATGTGGCCCAAGTAACAGAGCAGCTTGCACAGCAGCCTGGGTCTGTTGCAAAACCTTGTCTTATTTTAGGCCCCACTCAAAACTAGCAATTTTGGGTCACTTGGTAAATGGCCCTGAGAAACACACCTAAATGAGGAATATGTTGCCTAGAAAATCCCAATAAGCCCACGAGGTATGCCCCTCTTTCTTGCTTATAGGAGGGACCAGATGCAACAAATTTTGCTTAAAAGGGATATCTAGACATATTCCATACCACTGGACCTCTAGGCATTTCACTGAGGTAGAAGGTCCCTGAATTTTAGTCAGCTTTATTGCCAACCCTCTGGCACACAAACGTCTTGCCAAAAAGTCAAGAATAGTTGCTAATTTTTACTCACGTGGTCCAATCAGAACAATATCATCGAAGTAACAGACTAGTGTGATATCTTTTGGAAGGGAAAGGCAATCAAGATCCCTGAAAACTGAATTATGACATAGGGCTGGAGAGTTGATACACCCCTGAGGTAGGATAGTGAAGGTGGATTGCTGGCCTTGCCAGATGAAAACAAACTGCTTTTGGTGGGTCTTACAGACAGGGATGGAGAAAAAGGCATTTGCCAGATCAACAGCTGCACACCAAGTACTAGGGGATATGTTAATTTGCTCAAGCAATGAAACCACCTCTGGTACATCAGCTGCAATTGGAGTCACAACCTGGTTAAGCTTATGATAATCTATTGTCATTCTCCACGATCCATCTGTCTTCTGCACAGGCCAAATAGGAGTTAAATGGGGACATGGTGGGAATCACCACCTCTGCATCTTTCAAGTCCTTGATGGCATCACTAATCTTTGCAGTTCCTCTGGAGATGTGGTATTGCTCTTGGTTTATTATTTTTCTAGGTAGAGGTAGTTCTAATGGCTTCTGTTTTGCCTTTCCCACCACTCTATAGGCCTGAGAAGCAATGTAGGGATTCTTCCAGCTGCTAAGTATTTCTGTTTCAATTATGCATTCTGGGACTGGGCACATAACCACAGGATGAGTTTGGGGACTCACTGGACACACTGTGAGATAAACCTGAGTGAAAGTTCCATCACCTGACCTCCATAAGTCTCTTCTCTTCCTGGAGGGCCACAGTGACATTTTGGGTCTCCTGGCATCAGTGTTGGTTCAGAGCCAGTGTTTGTTATCCCTGAAAGTTCCTATTATTTCCTTTTCTTCAATGCACAGTTACCCTGGTAAAAGGCCATAGGTCCTTTTGGAGAAGGCTGGGAGAAAGATTAGCAGTATAAATTTTTGCTAGTGTAGTGGTTTCTGTCCTCCATGGGACCCAGCCTTCCCCTTCACTCAAGGAGTACTGGGTCTGTCAACTGACTCAAGTCTGGTGATTGATTGAGAGGCAGTCACTCTCTGGTTTTATAATTTGAGTTAGACTTTCATTTACCTGACCTAGAACTTTTCTGCTTATACAGATCAAGTAAGAACTTAGGCTTTCTATCTCTTTCGCTCTAGGAACACCGTGATTAACTCACCCAGGCCACAGGTCTGCACAAGTCAGACTATTCTGACTGCTGCTCTGACTCTGCTGTCTGTTACAGTATCTGTGTCCACCTTGCCACTCAACCTTCACTTGGCCCCTACCATCCTAGAATCCAATTACTCCCATAGCATTCAGGTTTTCAGTTAAGTGACTGCAGTTTCCACTGTAACATTGGGCCTATAGAGAAGAGCAATCAAGGAGCTCTTCAACGATTCTGGAGCTCTCCTCACAAAATTATTTCTCAAATAGTTGGCGAAAGCTATGTCCTCTGGACTATCCCAATGTGAATGAGTAGATCTCAAAAGACTAATCCACTCTAACATTCCTGTCTCCCTAAGCATTTGAATCTCTTCCTCTATAATAACCCAAGGAAAGTCCAGCATTTCTAGTTTGCATAAGGTGGACCATCTTTTGATCCATGTTTCAACCAAACAAACAAACTCTAAGAGCTCTTTCTAGATCCCTGAGTTGCAACATTTCTCTGCTTAGTGAACCCATATCAATAAATTTGGCCTGAACCAGCTTTATGTTCGTTCCACCATCAACCCATACCCTTAATGTTCATTCCCACACATGCTCCCTGGATTTCTGCTTGTATAAACTAGAAAACTCAAGGAGTTCTTTTGGAGTGTAGCATACCTCCCCTTCATGGGTCACCCTTTATACCTTTCCTTTAGGGGCCTACTAGAACTTGAGTCTAGTTACAGGTCTAGAATCAAAGGAGGGTGGTGGGGGTGGGTCCTGAGAAGATCTGGCATTGTCCTACATGGTGACTGCCTCAGGGAAAGCCACTATCTCAGTTTCCTCAATCAATGCAGGGTTAATTCCCATGAGATGGAGTTGGATAAGCCTATACCACTGTGAGTGGAAAGGCTGATGCCCCTGTGTTTGGGGAGTACTGCTGGGAGCTGGAAGGCCTTTTCTCTTGGCAAATAAGACTCATCAGATCTTAGGGGCTCCATGTCCCCAGCTGTGTCAGAGTCTTTCAACATATCCTGATCACAACTCTAAGATCCTATTCTTTTCCAGTCAATGCTCTTACTTTAACAGTTGATACCCACTGAGGCTGAGAATTCAACTTGCATTATTATTCAGCCAATCACAGGATGGGGTTCTGCATTTGATTTTTAGTAATTTCATCTCTGTGACTGTAGGAGTTAAGACTCTCCTGAAGGGCACACCTAAAAGCTCTTAAATCATGTATTTAAGTGCTCGAGGTGGGAATTCAAATTCCTGAGCTCATCCTTTTCTTTCACCCCTTTGTCCAGTGACGTTAGAAGCAACCAATCAAAGTCGTTATATTCTTAATTTCCTAAAAATGTTCTTAAGTATCATATATAAAGTTGCCCAGCTTCTTGCTTCTTATAAGTGGTAGGTTAGGAGTATCTAATGCAGATGTTTTGCGTATCTCTATGGCTATATATAAATAGTTCACCCCATGGACTATCAGTGCTCTTTTTCCTACTGGAAATAGATTCATTAGCATCTTTAAATCTAATCAGATTAGAACACCAATTCCAGAAACTCCAGAACCAATTCAGAAAACTCTTCCTTAAAATTCTGTTCCTCTAGGGGCTGGCCTGGTGGCACAGCAGTTAAGTTCGAACATTCTTGCTTTGACGGCCTGGGGTTCACAGGTTTGAATTCTAGGTGCGGATCTAATATCACTTGGCAAGCCATGCTGTGACAGGCGTCCCAAGTATAAAGTAGAGGAAGATGGGTGAGGATGTTAGCTCAGGGTCAGTCTTCCTCAGCAAAAAGAGGAGGATTAGCAGCACATGTTAGCTCAGGGCTAATCTTCCTCCAAAAAAAAAAATTATTCCTTTGGAATGACTCTCATTTGTCTTAGAAGATAGTTCCTTTGCCTCTTAAATCCCCTTGTGCTGTTCCTTTAAATTCAACTCTACTCCTGCCCCAAGATCCTAGCAATCACTAATCTGTTCTCCATTTCCATTGTTTTGCCTTTTCGAGAACTTCATAAATGGAATCTTTCTGTATGTAACCTTTGAATCTGCTGTCTTTCGTTTAGCATAATGCTTTGAGATTATCCATCTTTTTTGCTTCTATAAATAGTTTGTTCCTTTTCAACAGTGTATTCCTTTCAAATAAAGCCATTTGCAAAGAAGCCTCAGAAATGCAATTTGCAGCCTCCTAGCTCTGCCTAGTGTTAATGATCAGCACACAGAACCAACAGCAAGTAGCTGAGAGACAATAGATACGTAAATCGTTCAATAGAAATTAAATAATTTAACTAGACGAGTATAAGATGGTGTTGCAAATATAACCCATTTTTGTACTTGTGGACAAATGATATATATTCTAATTGCTAAGGTACATTAGAGGTCATATAATTCAGTAGTTTTTTTCAGCAGCAAAAAAAAGCTAATAGCTTTTATTTTTTAATAAAAACAAATAATTATAATATAATAATAAATAAAATAATGAATAAATAAATAATACTATTTAATAATAAATAGTAGTATTTCTAATAAGGTGGCTGATAGAACTTCTCTTTATTTCTTTTTGCCACAATTTAAGAAGAATATTTAGAGGAGATGACCCAGAATTGTAAAGGAATCCAAAACATGTTAAATAAAATAAAACTATACTAAAAATCTCCAACCCAGCAATAAAAGCTGGAGGTCCTGAGAATAAGTATTGCGCATTTACAGGATAACTTGGGAACCTCTTTATGCTCTGTGAGACTATGGTTCTAAATTGAGTTTTACAGTCAAATTATTCTGAACATGGAATGTTTCTTAAATACCATTTACTCAGTTCACATTCTGTATGAGCCCACCGAAGCACAGATTATGATGAACCTGCTCAACAATAGTAAAAAAGAAGCACATTGCTCTTCAAGGAAAATTTGCTTTCAAGTCGGACACGACTGGAGTAATATTCTGACTCTGTGGGATCCTAGACAACTTCTGTAAACTCATGCATAAAGCAGAAATATGGCAAAATCTTTCCCAAATACAAAAAATGGAGATGAAAATTTCTCATACAATATGTAAGAATACTATTGTGAGGTTAATGAAATGACAAGGATGATCTTGCAAAGCTAATTGGTTTGTTTCCAGGGGTCCTGCCACTCAATTCAAATCCATCTAGTCTTGTCTGGTGTTGGGCGTCTCCTGGTTAGATTGCCTTCTTTTTTGGTTTAATATATATAGGTACAATACTGTGATCTGCTTTAACTGGACTTCCGTGACAGTGGCAGTAATTCCAGTAATCTCTCAGCTGATTTGTGACTATTTGTTGGGCACTCTAGGGGTGAGTTAAGCTGAGAGAGACGAACAAGGAGTCCACACGACTCCCTGATCCCCATAAGGATGTTGCTATAGTTTCTCTTCTGAACCTTGCCTTTCTCTCTATAGAAAATAAGAATTTTATTCTATCCTCATTATTAAAGGGGGATGGAGTGTTGTACAGAGTAGAGCTACTAGCCAGTTAAACTCTATTGGAATTTCCCTAGGTTTTATGGTAATAACGTTACTGGACACAAACAGAAGTTCTTTACCTGCCACACAAGAGGGGCCAAATAAAAACGGGAATGCCAGGCTTATGGCAAGGAAAGGGTTTTTATTTTGGGCAATGTCAGCTGGGAGTCTACAGTGAGCCCTCAAATTTGTTTCACCTCATCTCATCTTGTCTCATCTTTCCAAAAGATGAGAGGCCAGGAGTTTTAAAGGTTGCAAGGAATGTGCCTGCTTGTAGGGTGGGAGCGAGTTGCGGGGGGGGGGGGGGGGGGGGGGGGGGAGGGGGGGGTGTAATCTGTGGCCTTGCTGGTTAGATCTTTCCCACCAGCCTGCATTGGGCCTTGGGAAGCTGCTTACAGGGACGAGGATGATAAGGGAATTTGCACGTAGGTGTCCTTGGCAGTTTGTCTCCATGGAAGATAGTGGATTCTAGAGCCAGGAAGCCAGGGAGTAAGCAAGGAATGAGTGCTTTGGTTTTAACCCCATATATGCTGGGTTTAACGTAGGGGAACTGATACCAGGGCCGATATCAATAATATTAACGAAGTATAAATAGGTGCACAATATTTTTCAGTTTTTGAGGAGTTACTAAAATTAAGCCCATTAACTCATAGAGCAATGACCATAAAATAGTACATAATGAAGAGATTTCAGTCTCTTAATATAATAGCCAACACTTACTGAATGTATACTAGAAGCCAGATATTTTCCTAAGTACTCTTACATTTTAGTTCATTCAATCATCATAAAAATTCTGTAATGTACATGTTACTATCCCCATTTGACAAGTAAGGAGGAGGAAGAGAGAGAATGAATAACTTGTCTAAGAACATCCAGGCAAATGGATTTGATATCAGGTATTTCAACATAGGACTTCACTCTTACTCACTGAGTGTGAAGACTCAAGGAGAGCACAGGAATATATTCAGAGGGCTTCCATGTGGAAGAGGAATTAGGTTACTTCTGTATATTCAACGTGGAGCTGGAGTTAATTGTCATGGTGGTGAAGAGTAGGCATAATTATGAATGATAAGTGGAATTTACAGGAAGACAGTTTGACTTAGAATTGTTTTTATTTTTTTAACATTTCTAACAAGGTTTTTGTCAAGCAGAGTATCATGCACCAGTTATCAATCCCCAGGGAGTAGAACATCGTGTACCAGTTACCAATCCCAGGGGAGGACTCTAAACACTCTGTTCACTGTGTCTTGTTATTAGAGTCACCAAGGAAAACACCTACAGCCAAGCACTGAATGGAAAAATGCTTTACTTACATAAAGAAGAGACAGCAAGATCAGCTTCAAAGGTGAGCGTCATTCCTCCATGGCCAACAGGTCTCTTGCGGCAGCCATTGCAGGACAATTCACACCACTCATGCTACAATGGAACGAGCCCTGTCACCTCCCTGCTAAGGAGAGACTCGGCAGTGGGGTTGGCCAGGTGCCACCTGATGCACAGAGCTTTATGAAGAGACAGGAGGGCAATCATTTAGCCTAAAACGGGGAAAGATGTTGCCATACAAGGTGATAAACCCAGCACAGGCTGTGTGGGTTCTTTAGCTCTTGGTAAGGAAGCGTCCTAGGACCAAGGCCCATTCTTATGCAGCTGAGTGGGGGGAAGCTTGCTCACACATGAGACTGTCTTTCCAAACAGGTTTTGTTTTTGTTTTTGTTTTTAGTAATAGAGTTACTAAAAACATCTCAGAAGGTAATGTGTTATTGGAGTTTTTAGAGCCCGTGACAACTGGCTAAATATGAGGCAGAGACGTTTCATGAGAGATTCCAGAATTAGATGATTTCCATTAATAGTTGGTAAAATCCATTCAAATTCTGATACCCGAAAACGTCTATGAAGAGATTGAGAATTATATAATTTTCATTTTGAAAGTAGCTGAGACTCAGAAATAAGTGATATTTCCATGACTGTAAAGTAAGTTATGGCATGCATATATGCCCAAATGATGGGATAGCATACGTGTGTGTGTGTGTGTGTGCATGCACACATGTGTATTTTTTTAACAAAAAGAGAAACTTGTTCTAATTTTCATTGAGAAGCTTGTCCTCAATATGGGAATCTTAATTATAACATATACTTTGATTCTACATAATAAACTATTAGCACTTATCCCACATTCAAACGTTGTGATGACTTTGAAAATTTGTATTTTTTTTTGTCTGAAATGTCCTTCTCCCTTTGTCTATTTAACAAGCTCATATTCATCATTCAAGAGTCAGGTAAAGAGTTCTTCCTGGTGGTGCAGTGATTAAGGTCACACGCTTGACTTCAGCAGACCAGGATTCACTGGTTCGGATCCCCAGCACTGACACATGTACCGCTTATCAAGCCATGCTGTGGCAGTGTCCCTCATATAAAAAAGGTAGAGCAAGATGGGCACAGATGTTAGCTCAGGGCCAATCTTCTTCAGTAAAAAGAGGAGGATTGGTGGCAGATGCTAGCTCAGGGCTAATCTTCCTCAAAAATAGATAAATAAATAAATAATAAAAAAAAGAGTCAAGTAAAATGTGTCATATTTCTTGAAGGCTTCCACTGACTCTCTCTTCCTAATCTCTGGGCAAACGTATTCAATATTTTTATTTTGCCCCCAAATTTGTTATATTCCTTTTATTAAATTGATATTTTGTATATTTTACATTAAACTAAGAGACTCAAAGAGGCATATACACCTCTCTTTTGATTTGTTACACAGGTACCTAGCAAGGTGCCCAGAATTTAAAAATTCACAAAAGTTTGTGGAGTGAATGACCTAATGACACAATGAATAAAGTGATATTCCTATACATATTACTTATCCTGCATAATTTATTTCATATTTTGTGCTTAAAAAGTATACTTTGAATTATGATATTTTTATTTTATATTTCCTTCTAACATCTAAATTAGTTTAGTCTCACCTTCTGAGGTACAAGTTCTCTAGATTTTGTTCCTATTCTCTCTTCCTGTGGCATTTACACTACATTGCCAGCTATCACATTTCTGACCCAAGTCCTGGGACTGTGCAATGTATAGATTTCCATCTAAAATGAGGAATGCCTGTTGTTTCTCCATTTGTGACATTTTCCTGTAATGGGATTATTATTTATCATAATGATTATTTTGAACGTAAATCGAGATTATATTGTTGAATGTATTTTAGAATATTTTTCTCTGTGGATTTCTGAGGGTGAGCAGCTGGTGCATTGTTCTTTGGCTCTAGCTATCATGTTATTTGAAGGACTCAGTAGCATAAGGGTGGGAGGGCGAGATGGAATTTCTTTCAGTGCATTTCCCACAAATATCATCACCATATGCAGACTATGTATTAGATAAGGCAAGCTGATCATGTGGTGAATTATAATGAGCAAGTTGACAGACATCCTGATACCCAGAGAAAGTAGAGAACAAACTAGTAACCTGAAAAAAAGCTAACTGATATTTTGCCCCTATTTTCAAAACAAGTAAGAAAAATTTCACCAAATATACTGTAAATTATATTACTTAAAACAAGTATGGTAATTTACATAGTAAAGTATTAGATTTTATATATTTAAACCTTTTGTAGCACTTCATATATTTTATTGCATTGTACATTCAAAATTAGCCATCTTTTATCCTGAGACACTTAGTTTTAGCCTGCAAGCAACCTACATTCCAAAAATGGCCATAAAAAAAGATGAGTTTTTAATACGTAGTCTAATAAAACACATTTTTATGGCTGGACATGCACAGAGTTAATTCATTGTTATAATAAAATAAATTTTCATATTTAATTAAACAAGCATTAGTTAAGCAAATAGGTTCAAGGCATCATGTTAGACATTGAAGATCCAAAGGTGAATGTGCAAGATGTTTGCTTGCAAAATACCAAAATAAACAAAAATGAGTTTAATGTAACAAATTCAGATTTGTTCTAAGAAAGGTAGATATAAGTACTACGGGAAAATTGAAAAGAGCGAGATTGCTTCAGAATGGAGAAATGAAGTTACAGTTTAAAGAACAGGGCACATTTGATCTTGAGCAGTCGAAGAACAGAAAACATAAATTAAAAGAAGGCTTCCTATCCGTGTCATGAACTGTGTGGCGTGTACAGGGAGTAACAAATTTCCCAGTGTGACTGGAGCATTTAATAAAGCGAGTGGTGAAGACAATGCTTGAGAGAACATGAACACATTAAGAACAGTTATCGTCATAATGAGGAATCCAAACTTTTGTAAGTGTCTGGGGCTATTCTGAACAGGGCAATAAGATCTGAGTCTGCCTTAGAAGAACCATTTTGGGGACCAGGTGCAGGATGGCTTTGGTTAGGAGAAGGAAGGAATGGAGATGTTGAGGGCAAGAACACACTTTAAGAACACATTGCAGCAGACCAGAACTGAGAGAATAAGAGTTTAAAGAGCACAGTGGAGGTGGAAAGGAAAAGAAGTCACAGATTCCAATAGTCCTTTTAGTCCTTAGGATGGATGATGACATTAATCAATTCTTCACATAACAGTCGGAGTTTTTCATTGTTGCTTTGTTTCTTTTCAGCTTTAGTAGTATCATAATAATGCCCAGATTGAAATCATATGGTCCTTTCCCTTTGCACTTAGAATAAAACCCTGCATTTTATGGCCTTTGCTTCTCCAACCTCATGTCATATACACAAGGTCCAGGGATATTAGCCTGGACTTGATTGGACCATATCTTTCCCTCTTCAGGACTTCTGACATGCTGGCCTCTCTGTCAGGAGAGCTTGGAATCCTACCTTCTCTCCTCAGAGTCCTTTTGTCATCCTTCACATATTAGCTTAGATGTTGCTTTTTCAGAGATAGGTTTCCTGCTCACCCAGTGTAAATTTCTCATATCCAGATATCTCATTTTGTTTCTTCTCAATATTTACCCTAATTTGTAACCATTTGTTTATATTTATGCTTACTTTAACAATATCTATCTTCCTTACTTGCCTGTAACTCACTTTAAAGTAGTCTATATCCACTTTGTGTATCCAGAACCTAGCCCCACAGTTAATAAATATTAAATGAACATTAAATGAATGTTATAGGAATATTAAATAAATAAATGAATGAAATACTGAAGTTAGAATGAAGAATGGGCTTTGGGGAAAAGATCATGAGTTTGGTTCTGATATTTGAATTATGAGATGCTTACATCCTCAGTATCCTCAGTATCATCTTAATCAGCACCACCATGATTTGAGCATTTCATGTGGGTAAAACAGGAACTCTACAGACGAGATTTGATTTCATCCTCACAGCAACTCTATTAAGGAAATGAGATTTAGAGGTTAAGTAACAATTCTAAGATTAAAAAACTAGGAAGTGAAATATTCTAATTTAAATTCAGATTTTTCTCCATCAAAAATCCACTTTCCTTACTGCTATGATTTATTGCTAGAGTTTCAAGATAATCTAAACTTAAAAAATGTATTAATCCTTGAAATTATACAAACTGTAGAAGAGATATAAAAATTATTAGCAATGCAGAGCAAAAAGTTTAATTTATAGATAACATTTATACCCATTAGATATTAATTTTTGTTATAAAAGTAATACGTGAATTAATGCCAATGAGTACAAACAAAACTTACACAATTGGATGTATGTATGAAGAAAAGAGAGCCCTGCTTTACCCCCAACCCACACAAATCTCACATTTCTCTTTCTCGCATAAGTAGATTTGATTAAAAGTCAGTGTATACAGTTCTGGATATGTGTGGATGGGAGATAGATAGATAGATAGATAGATAGATAGATAGACAGGTATAAAATTCCTACTCACCACTGGTTTTGAACTTTGAATTGTGTTTTCCCTTTATTGAATTTTAAGCTTCCCAGTTCCTTGAGATTTTTATTATCTTTTCTTTATGTGTGTATGAGATACTGAAGAGAGAAGAAAAGAGTTCACACATATATTGCATGTTTTCTGAAATTTTTGTTTAATTAAACCTTTCCTATCTTAACTATAGTACAGATTTTTATATATGCATGTATAAATTTGTGTGATACACATATATATTTCTTTTAATAACTATTGTGTAGCAAGATATGCATCACGTTTCTTTAGTGATTTCCTTTAAAGCTAAGTGCCTATCACCTATTTTTACTCAAAATGCAATTTACTTTCCATATTTTCTCTTCAAACCTCTCAAAATTAGCTCCTATATTTTGCTGCAATCATCTAAAATTATAATTCCAGTTTAAAAATATTAAATTTACAAGATTTTTCAGAATTAACTTAGCTATAAATTTTGTATGTTTCTGTATGCAACAGTATTTCTTGTGTATCTTCCTGTCTTTGGAGTTATTTTTCATTTTGCTTAAGAACATTTATGTATAATTCTATCAGGATTTCTTAATGGTAAACTTTTATGTCTGAAAATGCCATATTTTATTCCTCTAACTTAAATCATACAACCGAATAAGAATTTCAAATGAAAAAAATTTCTTCAGAAATGAAGACATTATTCCATTTCTTTGAATATGCAGATTCGTAGAACATCAACATTCCATTATTCAGTTAATTGGCTGGTTGGTCTCCCATGGCTGATTTTGTACCATTCACCACTAGTTTGATCCTTGAGTTCTTTCTCTTCTTCTCTATTAAATTTTGTGTTCCTCATTTTGCATGGGCTTTCTCTTCATTCTCTCTGCTTCATAACTTTCAGAAAGTTATCATTCTGATCTGCTGGTTTCATCTCTCTTTCAATGGCTACTTTGAATTTATTATTTTTTTTCCTCTAGGTCATCTACAACTTCCATTAGATGTTGGAATGGATGAGATCTTATTTGTTCAGTTAGATATCTTGGATTTAAATGCTAAATTATGATTTAAATTATGCAGATTCCATTATTTGCTTCAAATACGTTGGGGTCAATACACTAACTAGTCAATAGAGTTCCATAGAATACACATGACTCTGTCTCATTAATTCACCTAATATACTATCTGTGATCTCTTTAATGACGATATGTTCCTAGAACTCTATGACTCACTGCACTATTTTTCCAAATTGAAGACTTCAGTTGTGCTCCACAATTAACAATAAAAAGGATGCGGTAGAATTTATACCATCAGGAAAAGATGGCATCACTCAATTATTGTCCAACCATGCCACTTATGTCACACTAAAAATAAGAGTAATACACTCCTTTTCCATAACTCAAATTTTTAACACTGGTGATTTTCCATCCACAGTATGGGTTGTCTACTGTTGGTTGCCACTAATGTCTACCTTACTCTACTACTCTCCAAAGTCTCAATTAAGTTACTTAAATATGACCTAACTAACTGGATAGCACAATATTAAAAATATGAAAGAAAGAATAAAACACTTTTTTTCCCCTCACACTCAAATGACAGGCTTACACAGAGGTTCAGGCCATATTTTGTGTTGATGTGACTTTATACTTTGGGGAATAGCAATGGCAGTAGCAAAGATATGCAAATGTACTGCAAAGAGTTCATGAATTTTTCACACAGCAGATATGAAATTGTTGAATGACAGCCATGGGCTGCTACAGCCAGCAGCGATGTTTGATAATGTGTGATGTGACATATGAAGTAACACAAAATCAATGACTTCATGTGGCTAGGAGTTTTTTCATGCTATACTCAGCCTCAATTTATTCTTTTCCTGCCAAAAGGTGAAGTTGACTATGAACTCGTTAAACAGTGCCACTTACACAGAGAAGGGGACCAGTATAAAGGATTTAGTACACAGATTGAGAATGTTGAGGCAAAAACCAATTGCAGTGGGCACATTTTGGAGTATACCTGAAGGAGAGCTGACTGCTTTATGTCCTAGGATTGATTGCCCAGATGTACTTATTACCTGTTAAAAACAGCAGTCGCTAGAGCCAGAGAAATGCAGAGAGACAAAAATATCTCTGCAAATGCAACAAATGCAATTTGGGAATTAATGAGGGTTATGGAAGAGACTCACAAAGAGAGTTTTTAAAAATCTATAAGATAGGGCTGGCCTGGTGGCACAGCAGTTAGGTGTGCACGTTTCACTTTGGTGGCCCAGGGTTCACTGATTCAAATCCTGGATGCAGACATGGCACCGCATGGTAAGCCATGCTGTGGCAGGAGTCCCACATATAAAGTAGAGGAAGACGGGCATGGATGTTAGCTCAGGGCCAGTCTTCCTCAGCAAAAAAAAAAAGTATAAGATATTCAACAACTGTTGATAATGCTTATCTCCTTGTAGTGGGATATATTAATGTATCACTTGTTTTTTTCTTTTTTTTTTTTTGATTTCATGAATCTTCAAAGAATAAGTATTAATTATTTTGCAAAAAAATAATTTTTTTTATTTAGTAGATTTTTTGGGTTTTTTGTTTCTCTCCAATTTTTTGTTTTTAAAGGAAAAGCAGAAGATAATTGAAGATTGAGGGAATGAAGAAAGGGAGACGTTCTAAAGGACCAGAAAAGAAGCAGTTCATGAAGTTATACTTGACAAAGTTTTGTCCAGGTTTTTGGAGATGAAAATTGGGGGATTAAAATCAGAATTACAACTAACATCATTGTTAGTTTTCTGGGTGCAATATTTGCAAAGTTGGCTAGTTTGCATATAAAGTATTTTTCATTCTGAATTAATTTAACTTCAAATAAAATATTCTGTAGGTTAAAAAAATAATAACAAGTATTCAAGTCAAAGTGTATTGTTGTACCCAGATATCTAAACAAGAATACTTCCACATGACAGTTACAGATTGGGATATGGTCTCCCTAGAGGTGAGTTTGCTTCATTCATTCACCCTTTTTTCTGCTCAAGTTTGTTGCTTCGTGTTATGGTTACAAGCATAGTGGCCAATGCATTAGCATTGCCAAGAATCCACTTACTTAATTCTAAATGCAAATGCTACCTAATGAAAAGATTTTTCTCCCTTAGAACTCTCCCGAACATTCTGTGAATGGGTGTTATTGGGCAGCATATATTCTCTGTGCCAGGACCCGAGTGTTCCTGAATGATTTAGTATCTTTCATAAAGGGCTTCAGTATCAGTGGGAAATGACAATGAGCAGAATCAACTGAATAAGTACCAAAATGTTCTCTGTTACTGCATGCTAATAATAATTATGTGGTCTATAAAATTGATTTAATTTCCACAACATTCTGTGCATCCTATGCAAATTCTTTGGATAGTACTAAAAGTAGAATAAATCATTAGCTACCTAAAGCACTCTTTGCATTTTACCTATTTCTATTTTTTATGAGGAAGTCCTAGCTCTTTAAATCTTTCAAAATTTTGATAGGATATTTATACATTTTTGTATTCAAACTTTCTACACAATATCTAGATTTGAAAAATAATGTATCTACAGGCAGTCCTGACCAACTCAATCACAAGGAAGAAAGATTTGCAGCAAAGAGCCAATATGGGCTATTTTATAGCATATCATCTGGATGCCTGAACTATAGAAAACCCTAGGGAATAATTAAATTTCCATACCTTATGTGGAGTGACCATTAAAGAAGATATCGCTATTTGTGGACCAGTTAGAAAGGCTTGGACCCAAGGCTCTTTCCTTTATAATTCTGTGGGTTTGCAATGAGTCGTAATTTGAAATTCATGAATATAAAGTTTCTTCTTACATCAAATGCATGTAGTGGATGTTATACACAATATTAATAACTCTAGAAAGAATGGAGTTTAATAGTAAATCAAACTAAGCATACATTCTGGAACTCATATTATTAGACTTTGTAGTTTCCTATTTCATTTTTAACTGTTTATACTGAAAGTTTGAGGCTAAATTATGTTAATTCTCAGAGGATATAAATGCACTAAGAAAGCCTTCAGAATGCTTTCTAAACAACATTCACTCTTTCAAGCTATTTAGTCAGTTTTTATTGCAGTACCTGTTAAAAGAAAGTCTGTAGCTTGAAAAAAACATAAAATCTCTAACAACTTAAAAGAAACTTAGAATGTTGAAAAGGTGGCTGAAGAAAAGCTGGGAAATGGCTAGATAAATGAAACTAGGCAACTCAACTGGAAACTAGAAATTTAAACGCAATGCATTATGTTGACCATAGCTTTATAGAGTTCCTTCTTCTAGAAGGGTCTTAACTGAGGTGTATATATTGAGCACCTGGTAGCAGTGCTTCTGGGTTCCCTAAGCTACATTCTTTTCTCTGTAGTTTTCCCTATGCAATCTCTCTACATGTTTAAACCCAAGTGTCTTCTAAGGTCCTGTTTCCACAAAAAATTTCTTATTCCCCCCATCAAAGATGTGGTGTACCTGATCGTATTGTCATGCAACACATTATACACTAGTTTGGCATTTATTACAGACCATTTTATATAAACAGAAGCTTCAAATATAATCAAGAAACAAAATGTATAATAAAGAGAATAGATCTTACGTGCTCCTAGGAGAGATCAGTGCTGACTGAAATAATCTGTGAAGGCCCTAGGAAGGAAATATTTGGAACAGGCCTGAAGAAAATGCTGAGGAGCAAGTTCTTAACAGAAAAGTCACTCGAACCTGCCTATAACCCTATTGAGAATTAGCTCGGGTGGCGATAAGGAGATAGTCTTTCATAAACTTACAATATATGAGGGTGTGTCGGAAAAACTTCAGTTTTCCGCCTCCTGTGCAGGCAAAAGCCCAGTTCTTCCCTACTATGTCATTCGTTCTTGTGTGTCTCCTTTACTATGCACACAGAGCACTTCACCTTTTACACTGCTGGTCACCAAATGTGTGGAGGTTTTTCCCTACACCAAGCAATTCTCTGACACCAGATGGATGTCCTACAACTCAACTCAATTCTGACACCATCTATGTGGAGATAACGTCATATCCCACAGGTTAAGGACTCGGTCCACAGGACTGCTCCCCACTTCAGATGCCAATCACAAGTAGTAGGTCCCCAGGTTACCCACAACTTTTGTCCAACTTGGCCACAAATCAGAAGTTCTCATGCCCTCCTGCCCCTTGGATTCCATTACTTGCTAGAGCAGTTCACAGAACTCAAAGAAGCACTTACTTACATTTACCAGTTTATTAAAGGATATGATAAAGGATACAGACGAACAGCCAGATGAAGAAATACATAGGGTGAGGTCTGGGAAAGTCCCGAGCCCAGGAGCTTCTGTCCTTCTGGAGTTGGGGTGCATCTCTCTCCTGGTGTGAATGTGTTCACCAACTTGGAAGCTCTCTGAAACCCCTACTACTGGGATTTTATGCAGGCTTCATCATGTAAGCATGATCAATTACTAACTCCATTTCCAGCCCCTCTCCTGTCTCTGGAGGATGGGGGATGGGGCTGAAAATTCCAGGCTTGTAATCATGGCTTGGTCTTTCTGGTGACCAGACCCCATCCAGAAATCACCACTAAGTCCACCTAGGGTCACTTCATTAGAGTAAAAGATGCTCCTAGTGCTTTTACCACTTAGGAATTTACAGGAGTTTTAGGAGCCCTGTGCCAGGAACTGGGGGCAGAGACTAATATACACATATATTTTCTATTATCTCACAGTGGGGCTAGTGGAAAATGACATTGAAGAAGTTTGATCAACCAGTCTCACAAGAGTGAGGAAAATTTTTAAGATGAAAGAAATAATGTAGATGGGATGACTTGTCTTTGCATTCAATAAAATTAGAGGCATTTTTTAAAAAGTCTCTTGTTAAAGCAGTGACCCTGGAAATGGAAAACAATAAATACATTGGCACCTTGTTAAAGAGAGGAAAAATCTGAGGATGAGCCCCAGGTATTAATATCTGGTGGTGAAAGTACAGTTGTTTCAAAAGAGCTGTCTCAAAAATGAATGTGAGTTCAGAGAGCTTTGAAGCTCCCAAAATAAGCAAAAGAGAGAGACAACTTTGAAGTCCAAAATCTGTGTTGTTTAGCACCAGACTGCACTACCTCAAATTTGCTCTGGTTAAGTGGCTAAAAAGAGAGGAAAAGTGTGCATAGCAGGCCATGTTTGCTGTCTTGTGATCTCTGTTCCCATCTTTCTTTTCTTTCCTAGTGAGATCCTGATTGCGCCGGTATCCACGTTCCTTAGCATTCTTGGCTATGAGTTTTAAAGAAGACTGGACACAAATCCAGCCATTGAGGTCCATTCCCCTCAGTAATAAATACAGACAAAGGTATGTAGAACATTCTAGCTACTGAGGTAAAGAAAAATTCTTTTGGGACATTTCTGGGCAGTGTTCCTTTGGTTTGAGAGAGAGGCACACGTAAGAAGTTTCTCTCTTTTTCTGGTAGCTGTTATGTCTGGATGGGATAAGCAAAATCCTTAGGACGTATTTTGTGAGTGTGAGGGAGCATGAGGTACTTTGTGATGGGTTGAATTGTGTTCTCCAAAAAGATATGTTGAAGGCCTAACCTCCCAGTGCCTGTGAATGTGATCTTATTTGGATACAAGGTCTTTGCGGATACAATCAAGTTCAGATGAGACTATACTGAATTGGGTGGGGCCCTAATCCAATATGACTAGTGTCCTTAGAAGAAGAGGAGAAGAGACAGTGACACACAGGGAGAATGCCATGTGATGACAGAGGCAGAGATTGGAGTGATGTAGCCACAAGCCAAGGAATACCGGGGTCTGACAGCTACCCCTAGAAACTACGAAGAGACAAGGAAGGTTTCTACCCAGTCTCAGAGGGAGAATGGCCCTGATGACACCGTGATTTTGGACTTCCAGCGTCTAGAACTGTGAGAGAATAACTTGCTGCTGTTCTGAGCCACTCAGTTTGTGATAATTTGTTACAGCAGCCCTAAAACACTGATACAAAGGGTACTAACCTAAGGACAAAGCTGGCAGGTAGAATAGGAGAGTGGAAAAAATGGAAGGAACTTAGGTTCATTTATAATGACATCAATCTGTGCGACTAATCAACCCTAGAACCATGCCAACTTCTTATTATGTAGGGTAATAGAGCTTTTATTATTTATTTTATTTGGTTTTGTATAATCTATAGCAAATGCATTCTTCCACACATAATACACAACAAGATATTAAACTTTTAAATTAGCTTTCTTCTCATCTTGATAACATAACCATAGTAGTTATGATAATATACAAAATCACCAAGCATAGATGACATTTTGTAAATAATTGAAAATGCACCAAATGCTAGATTTTTAGAAATATCTAAACACAGATAGTCTTCATTTCACATGATTCTGCTGTGCACACATTTCAGGCTGGTTTAGTTAAAGAAAACCAACCCCCAACTACATGGTTCAAATTTTAGTTAACCTATGTTAAGTAAGAGTAATTGCATATAGTACAACTTTGCTACAAGTACTTCAGTCCATAAGTCACTATGTAACTAACGTATGTTCATCATCGTCAGAGACCCATCACACCACTTCTTTCAAAGTCTGTTGGTGATTGGTCACTACACAGCTCTTAGTTCACACACAGATAGTCAAGTGCATAGTTATGTTGCCTTTTTGTCTCCCAGTGACTAACCCACATGTCAGTTTACAGATATGGAAAATAAAAAGAAGGATTTGGTCATTAGAGATAAAAATGCAGCAAAGAAACAAAACTGGGAACACTGGAATGAAATTTGAATTGAATGGAAGTGGAGTTACAGAAGAAATTTCGAACTGTGAGAATGTGATCCTGCTGCAGGTGGGGAGACTCTCGGTAAGCAGCCTCAGGATCTTGGTGAAAGCGACCTTAACTATGTAAATGAGGAAAGTGGTTGTGATGAAAAGAATGAATATATCACAGAGGAAATGACACCGGCAAAAAAACTCTTGGAGATATTTCAAAACATTGAAAGCACAAAGGATAAAATGTTGGAGACTGATACAATCTTAGAGAGAAGTATGGCAACTCACCAAGGCCATAGAAAAGATTCCCACTCTAAGTTATACAAGGAGAAGAAAAGACATAAGCTCTGTTCAAACTACACTTGACAAGTTTTTACAAAGAAATAAAACACTTTAATTTTCAATATTTCTCATGTTTTAAATTACAGTGTATTAAATAAATATTAATTTCATTATTTTTAATTTCATTATAAATTTATAATCAACAGTAAGAGTTTTTTAATATTTTGATGAATTTTTTTAAAGATCACAGAACCATTTTAATTTCCTCATTTATTATTAAGATCACTTTGTACAGTTTCAGCTTGTATGGATATTTTTACAGACTTGTATTACCATGCCAAGAGAGGACTGTTTGTACTTTCATAAGCCAAAAAATTTCATTAGTTTCACAATTTTCTATTACTGTTTAGAATAATTTAGAACATGTCTGTAACAAGAAATCTCAGAGAAGACTTGGAATATTTTTCTTGTACTCAGTAATTCTACCCTAAGAATGTGAAGAAATGGCCTTAGCTGCTGACAACTTAGGCCTTGATATTCCAAACTAAACATAAACAGTCTTCAGAGAATATAAAAAATGCTCAGGCGGGCACTCTCTGATTGTGGTGAAACAACACAGACAGGGACACTCTTCAACCACAACAGTAATTATCTTTCCCTTCCAACATGACATAACTTCTTCAGCAATGGCAAGCCTGTCCCCAGCTTTGATCCTCCCCCATTCAAAAATACCACGATTCTCAATTGACAAGTTGTTCCTGTTTTCTGGCAGCATCCAGGCCTGAAATGGATCCTACTTCCTTAAATCCTCCTTAAATCGCCCATGACAAGCTCAAATTCTATCATAATGGCCTCTGAACTCTTTCTTACCAAGATGCTCTATTCTTCCTCTGACTACAGCACATTCAATGAACCTGACCTTGCTTTGACCATAGGTGTGTTTCTGGTGGCCTTTGGCAGGTAGGCATCAACAGCACCAAATTACATTGACTAAAAATTAAAAAACCCTTATAAATATAAAAATTGCCATAAAATTACTTGGCTCACTTTAGCACAATTGTGGTACACTATAGTGACAGATGCTAAACATTATCATTTTATTTACTTATTTATTTATTTGGTAAGGAAGATTGGCCCTGAGCTAGCATCTGTTGCCAATCTTCCTCTATTTGCTTGAGGAAGATAGTCCTTGAGCTAACATCCATGCCAAGCCCCTTCCATTTTTTTTATATGTGGGACACTGCCACAGCATGGCTTGATGAGCAGTGTGTAGGTCCACGCCTGGAATTCAAACCCACGAACCCTGGGCAGTGAGCGAACTTAACCAAATTTACCACGGGGCCAGCCCCACATTTTATTTTTATAGTGGATTTTTCCCTATCTGTGTGAGGAATGAGCTGAAATAGGAGTTCGTGATATATGTAACAAGGCAAATGGAGTACACTGTAAAAAATTGTCTTCTTTTGTAAATGGAAGTAGTACTGAGATATTTAATATTTAAATTAAATGATTATATTTTCAGGCCTTTTAAAATTTGACCCTAGAAAAACAGAGAATGGAAATATTACATATGATATTTATTCATACACATGGGTAAATATATTTATCATAAAGCGTAAAATGATAGTAGTGGGTTACTTCTTATTTCATTTTGTATTTAATGTGGTATATTCCTAAATATTCTATTGAATTTCTCATCTATGTCATTTTAGTCTAAGCCTTATTACTTATATTGATGAAACAAGAATATGTTTTCAATTAATGCTCTCTGCTTTAAAAGTTTAATTCTAAAAGTTACATTTTGCCATGGATACATATAATTGGTTCCAGTGGCCTGCACTTGAATGTGGTACCTTTTCATTTCCTGAAAACAAATGTAAAAAATACTAGGTAGTATGTGTATCTTATAATGAATTTAACAATAATTAAGTATTCCCTAGGCAGAAAGAATACTGTCTCAGGAAGAAGGCAATGTTATCATAGAGCAGACAATATTTAATAAATGAGAGGAAAAGTTCATAAACATCAAGTAAGGAAAATTCTAAAACAATCAAACTTTAAGATCAAGAATATATACATTTCTAATATCTAAAACAAGGAAAGTCCTCCCAAACATGACTTTTGTACAAAGTTGAAAGCAAAAAATCAAAGCATAATCTTACTTTCCCAAATGTGTTTCTCTTATTAAGCGCAGAAAAGGGATTGTATGTTGACTATTTACTAACATATTCAGGCAAAAGCGTTGCGCAGCCTTAATCATTTCTTGTGTTATTTACCCATGATTATTCTTTAATATATGACTTCCTCTAGTGCCATTTACACTTTCTTTATCTGTTTGCTCATTTATACTGTTTTGCATTTATTCAGGAAATGCAAGTGGCTGCTGAAACCATGAAACATTGTTCACTCATTGTAACTAATGAATAAGAGTTCATTGCAAATGTGAACAGGGTTATTGTTTTCTACAAGATTTGTAAATGTAAATACTTGAAAAGGAAATTGAAAATGTAGCTGCTAAGTGAAGCATGTTTGTGATGGTTTTCTCTGTAATGCCGTTCCAAAGTATCTCTGTATCAATCAAGATACAGCCCGGTTGAAATCCGTTAGATATCACACTTCATGCTAAACGTTATTATTGTTCTTGGCAAAGATAATAATCTTTGTTCTTTAAAGAGAATTTTGAAATGGATTTTTATGATAAAAGCATTGGCCTACTTGAGAACACTACTGGATTCAAAGTATTTCTGAAAGTATTTCTAACAATTCTGAAATTTATAGGAAAGCAAGTGAGATGCTAGTGGAGTCAGAAGGTGAGGAAGCCAGTAAGAGTACATGGGAGCATTAATGATGACACTTCCAGAATTCAGCTCATCAACAAACAAGAACAATTGCTGACCCTTTGAAACTGCCTTATCTTGAACAAATATCCTTCCTTATAACAGGAAATATAATACATACTCTATATGGATGATTAGATAATTAAATAAGATAATGTATGTAAAACAGTTTTTGAGTAGTATTTTACTCTCTAATATTTTGATATATTTGTATAGGACATCTGAAGATTTTGACCTAATCAATATGATGAGAGTAAAATTGGTTCCAGTGTTTTCAACGGCAAATTTAACTAATTGTCTGATAATTAGACAGATAAAAAGTATGATAATCTAATTCAATAATGAAGCTAGTCAAATGGATTGATAGTGAAGAGATATCTTTTTGCTACTCACAGCCTATAAAAGTTTATGTGCAAATGTAGCAGGAAAGATCACTACAGGGCACTCACCTAGGGCTAGGGGTTCTGGTTCTGCCTCATTCTGTCCCTAATCTGTACAAGGTGATGCTCACTTTCAGTATGCATCCAGAAGGTCATAAGCCCATTGTATGAACGCAAAGGATGTTTCACATTGGAACCCTCCTCTCCCTCTTGTAGAGAAATGGTAGATTCAAAGCTATTGCTCTAGCTTCTTTCTCTCAGCTCCGAATTCCGTTCACTTCAAAGAGGTAAATTTTTCATCAAAACTCCTTAGTGTATCTGGATTTCTATTTTAGATTCATCTGTGGATTTTTGCTCAAACTGTGCAACAATAAATGCTAGTCTGTCCCATATGAGAGGCAGAATTGAAAAGCATCTTACAGTCTCTGATGATTAAATTAAGGCCTTTGATTAGGAACAAATGTGCTAGTTGGTTTAAAAGCCCCAGTAAAATTGAGTTTATACATTTGAAATTAACATTTGTCTCTAATCCTGTTGATCTTCCGACCTTGTTTGTGCTAAATATAGGTCTATTTTCAAGTTAATGCATAATTTTATACTCTGTGGACTTAAATTAAATGCCAAATAACTTCAAAAGCTAAAACTAATTGCAAAAATGAAAAGAAGACACACATCAAAGATTCATTTTTAAAGTTGATATCTACATAGCATTTTATATCCATTTAAAACTGTTAGCTTATCCCTTATTTAGTCTCCCTTAACAATTAAAAGTTTCATATACTGCAAGAGTGCACTTGTGAGAGAAAGTGTATGCACTATTAAATCTTCCAAACCCTGAATACTTTAAAATAAAAATGTATTATGAAATTTATTATATATAATTTTGACTCCTAAAGTTTACAGACAATTTATTTTTAGGAATAACAAAATAAATATCTAAACATGTTTCGCTGCGGCCCTATTTAATGTTAAGAAAAAGAAAAAATATTAACTAAACCAAAGATATGTAATGTTGTGTTGGCTGTTACATATGGAATTTTATGATTTAAATATTCTTAGATATTTAGATATTTATTTTCATGATTGCATTATAAGATATTTTCAAGCAGAATTACCTGTTTTCTTTAACTCTTAGGGACAATAATAATCTGTATTTATAGAGGAAGACTATATTCCCCTTACTCACCTTCAGCACAAGGTATAGATTTTCTTTCCTTTTAAATAATAAATTATATCTTGATAAAAATATCCAGGAAGTTTAGTAAAGGATCTAAATTTTTTGCCTAATTTACATGGTAGGAAAATACAGTCATACATTTCAATTTTCATACAGATGTTGAGTATAGTGAAGAAGCAATTTTAGGTTCATATTATTTATAGGAGTGTTTACTCCTTCTTTGTAATTAGTGACCCAATAATATAAAAATTTCTGGCAAAAAATCCAAAGGAAACTTCAATCTATCTAATTATTTCATTTCAAAACATCTATTTTTTTATAGAAGAGAAGAAATAAAAAATCCAATTCGGCACTGTAACTTTATTGGGGCATTTTGGAGCAGGTAGAATTGGTCAGGTCAGATGCCACAGTCACCTAATAACACCAATAATGCGTTATTAACATGTATTTATTCTTTTTTGGTAGATGTTTTATTTTTTAATTTAATTTACTTTTTTTTGTGAGGAAGATTGTCACTGAGCTAACATCTGTTGCCAATTTTCCTGTTTTTGCTTGAGGAAGATTTTCGCTGAGCTAATACCTATGCCAACCTTCTTCTATTTTATGTGGGATGCTGCCACATCATGGCTTGATGAGCGGTGCTGGGTCTGTGCCTGGGATCCAACCTGTGAAGCCCAGGCCACCAAAGTGGAGCACACCAACTTAAGCACTACGCCACCGGGCTGGCCCCACATGTATTTATTCTTAATAGCGGTAATGATAAGAATTTTCTTTTTTTAAACTTTTTTGTTTGTAAAGCCCTTTCATACATACTATCTAATTTGGTTCTTTGTAGCCTAATGAGGTAAGTAGGGCTGGTACCAAAAACTAGCATGTATTCGTTAAATATCAATTTTTGTAGCTGCTAAAAAAAATGCTGAAGTCCTAATCCCCACTACCTCGCAATGTGACCTTATTTGAAAATAGGGACATTGCAGGTTTCATTAGTAATATGAGCTAATACTGGAATAGGATGGGATCCTAATTCAATATGACTGTTGTCCTTACAAGAAGACAGCCATATGAAGACACAGACACACAGGGAGGATGCCATGTGAAGATGGAGAATTGGAGTGATGCATCTACAAGCCAAGGAATGCCAAAGATTGTTGACAATCCGCCAGAAGCTAGGAAAAGGCAAAGAAGGATTCCCCTATAGCCCTTGAGGCAGCATAGTACTGGCAAGACGCTGATTTTAGACTTCCAGCCTCTAGAACTGTGAGACAAAAATTTCTGTTGTTTTAAGCCACCCAGATTGTGGTACTTCATTACCTATAAACTATAAAGACTATAACATAAATTAAGTGACCTTTCTATTTGACACTCTGTATTCCCATTTCATAGCTCTTATCACAATTTCTTTTAATATTTCTTTTTCTCTTCTGAAAAGAGTCTAACCTTCATCAGAGTAGAACTGCCTCTATTACTCATAATTTGTAAAGAGAGGATCTAAAATATTCAGCAAATATTTGACTAGTTGCATGGTATCTCAAGTATTGTCACTGAAGAGTACATGGGATATCATCTCTCAAAACTACTAAATAATAATTTCTTTCTGAGCAGTAGTTCAGAAAGAAAAAGAAGAGGCAATGAGAATGTATCTTTCACCTAAAAGAAGCTGAAGCTTCAACAATAGATAACTATCAGCAATCACTTAACTGTATCAACATTCCTACCTATTGGTGACCAAAGCAAGAGCTCCAAGTTGCAAAAGGTCAATTCGTATAGATTGATTACCTCAATCAGGGATATTTCATAATCTATAGGAGAATATTATGAAGAATGGATTTTTAAAATGTATGCACATGGTGTGCATGTAAATAAGATAGCTATAGAAAAAACTCACAGAAATTCTAATATTTATTATAACATAATCTAGTAGTTTACATGTTTTGCTTTCTAATTCATGTAAGTAGTGGGAAAAAAAGGAAATCATTCAAATTAGAAAAATTAGAATTTTAGGCCAAATTCTAAATAATATATAATGACTCAACCAAGCTTTCTTAGCACAAAAGCATTGCTAAAAAGAGTACACCTAGGGTTTGTTTGTATCATTGTTTTTTAATCTGTTAATTTTTGTGTCATTTGCATTTGCTTGCATGCTAAGGTAGGTGGTTGATCACAACTTATTTAATAAGGAAAATCAGCTAATAGGACATAAAATAATCACAAAAAAGAATGAAACATCAAAAAAAGCCAGGAAAGTGGTATTAACAAAAAATAAAACTGAGTTCCCCTTTGGGTTAGAATGTAGAGGGTAATGAAAGATTGTTGCTCCCACTAAAACAATAGATAATTACAAGATAAGCAACCCAAAAAAATAGATTTCTTTAAAGCTGTTGAGAAGTGTTTGACACAATGATATCTAAAGGAACTAAATTTTAGAGTCGCATAAGCACTTTTTAGTGACAACGGACATTTTCATCCCTAGGGCTCATGGCAGAGGTTGCACACACACTAAAGCATAGGAGGAATCCTGCCAGAGAAGGACCGTCTTTGCTCAGGTGAGAAAAATCCATCCAAACATTTGACAAACCTATGAGCTGGTGTATCAGATTTAAATTTGGAAGAAGCTCAAATGCAAAAATAACCTCTTTGTGAAGTAATTCTCTTCAGAGAGATTTGTTCAGCAACCAGAGTGCGTGGGTCAAACTGGAAAGTGAACACAACACAAAATGATCTCACTCACCTTCTGTTTCTGCTCCAACATGTCAAGAGCCTGGAAAGTTATCACTCCTGTCCTTACCACAAGAAAGAAGGCAGAAAAACTAAATATCAATGACTTTTCTTAGATTCTTCAGAGAACTGAGGTCACAGGCAAACTGTTAAATGGCAATCTAGAGGATCGCAGTCAGGATCAGTTTACTTGAAGCAGAAGCTACTGGAGCCAAAAGCTAGTAGGAACACTTATGTATTCCTACTGGATAAATTGCTGGAG
This sequence comes from Equus caballus, assembly GCF_041296265.1. Taxonomy (NCBI): domain Eukaryota; kingdom Metazoa; phylum Chordata; class Mammalia; order Perissodactyla; family Equidae; genus Equus; species Equus caballus. Next base: position 101,771,376 of record NC_091685.1, on the reverse strand, counting down.
GCTGTGTGGACTGAATTGAGAGTGGAAAAACTCCTATTAGCCTAGGCTTATGAAGAACTCCATACTTTTGTGGGTTTTAGCTCCAGGTACCCCATCAGGTACTCAGTGGAAAAATCAGAGAAAAATCTCTCAAGTTTCTGGTTGTGGGGGGTGGGTGGTGGTAACATTTTTACATACACCTGGATCATCAGATTATTCTCCATGACAAAGGCCTACTTTCCCAGGAAAACTACAGCTCAGAGCCTTATCTATCTGGTGGGAAGGTCATTTGCAGACTCCATCTGCCTCTTGCCTTCTTGTCTTACCTGAAATTAGAGATAATAATGCTAAGAATCATCTCATAATATTGTAGCTCAAGGTCTCAGACCCACTGAAAGACTGATTTTTAATCATGAGTTTGTAGAATGTTTACCCTCCACCACATCTTACCACCACAGCTATTAAAGAAGGTGCTTTTAGAGTAACCCAAAGACAATAGGAGAAAGGAAAAAAGCAAACAAGTACAGAAAGAAGCTTAAGCCTCTGGCAGCTGTGGCCACAGCAAACATTAAACATAGCCCAGCCCCCAGCCAGATTGTCATGTTAAGAAAACCTCACACTAACGGCCTATTTTTCTCATTCCTTTACCCAATTCTATTGTCTATTTTTTTTCCTCCTCTTACTTTCTCTGACACACAGCTGTAGTTAATCGTATTTGCAATGTGGAATATATGAAAAAAATAGAATTTTGACTGTAATATTCAGTTAACCCAAAAGAAGGGAGTAAAGAAAGAGCAGAAAAGCACAACTACCTGGAAAAAAGAAAACAAATAGCAATATGCTAGAAACAAATCCAATTGCTTCAATAATGATGTTAAATAAAGAGACTACGCACATCAATTAAAAGGCAGAAGTGGTCAGACTGGATGCAAACGCAACATCTAACTATATGCTGTGTACAAGATTCACATTTGAAAGTAAAATAAAGATTTATTCTGGGACTAGTAAGTGCAAGAAAGCTGGGTAGGCTATATTAACATCAAAAAAAAAAAAAAAAAAAAACCCAAAAAGGCCTCAGTGCAAAGAGCATCACAGAGACATAGACATATTTAGAATAAAACAAAACTGTAAAACCTAGGAGACTGAATATCAATAAGCTCAAATAAAATAAAATAGCCAAAATAAAAAGAGATTAAAATGTTGAAAGTCTAGAGAATATAAAATAAAAATTTAATGTTTTTATTGTCTAACATAAAATTCTTTTTATTTAAAACTTTATTAAAATGTCCTGTAGTTTTGTTTTTGTTTTTTTTAATGCCAAGCTTCTTCTTACAGTGTATCCTTTAATCAGAACACTTCCTTTACATTGTAGTTTTTCTCTCTGCCATTTCCATGTTGTATACATCTTTATAAAACAAAAGGTATCTCCAGAGGCTTTATAACCCAGTGCTGTGCTTTCAAGCAGGGATACAAACTGAGCCACTAAAACAGATGGTTGTCTTGCTTATTCTTACTGATGTTGAGAGAAAGACATTATATAAATTCCCTTGGCAGTGCGTTTTTGTGTTTAAACAACCTTAATGTCAATAAGTTGTTTCTTACATCTAACCTGAATCTTCCTTTCTCAAACATCAGTTTCACATGCTTTTGTTTTATTCTCAGAGGAGCAAGAGAACAGATGGTCAGTAACTTCCTTTGAAAAACTATTCTTACACTTGAAGACAGTTGCTAAAAAGACCCCTTAATTGATCTTAAATTTAATCATTCCAATTCACATAATGGAAAAGATGGATGTAATCTAGAGTTCATGTGGTCACATACCCAACAGCTTATGGCATGGAAGTTTATTCTGTAAACTGTTCAATTAATATAAATTTTTATGTCAGCAAATATGTTAATAATAAGTGATAACTTAGGCTTTTCTTGGAGACTTATAATACTCGTTCCCATGTTGATGTCTCAGAGAAACTCAGTGATAAAAGTCTATTTAAATTTGCTTATCCAAATATTTTCAAATGTTCTCTTCTACCACCCTCTGTTTTACTTCAGCTCACTAATTATTCCTCACTAATACTCACAGAACACTATACATACCATGACATTCTGATTTTTTTTATCATTACCCTTCTTTAAAGATTAAGAAAGCTAAAGTATCTCAAAGCAGTGACAATTTCATTGTTCTTTAAATATAAAATTTGTATATATCTAAACGATGCCCTGCTTACAGATACAGCTACAGAATAACCATTTTAAGAATAATCAGAAACAGTCAACAAATATGTAAAAATAATATGCTTCAAGTCTTCAATAAACTACTGTAGCACAGAAAACAAAATATATGGAACACCATCAAATCTATCAAGGCATAAGGGAAGACAATACCTCTCCAAAATCAATAGACAAAATAGACTATACAAAGATACAGGAGATAAAGATAATGGAATTATCAGATTATGACTTCTAAATAAATATAATTAAATATTTCAATAATTAAGTGAGAAGATGGAAATTGTTGATAAATAATTGGAAACTGTTAAAATAAATCCAATATAAATTACAAAATTGAAAAGAAAATCCAATATTAATAACTTAATTGATGGATTTAATAGCAGATTAAGCACAACTAGCGAGAGAGAATTAGTAAACTGTGTTAAAGAATATATTTACATTGGAGTTTGGAAAGACAAAATGATGGGAAATATAGAAGATGAAATAAGAAATACAAAATATGTTAAAAGTCTAATATTTATGCAATTAGATTCCCCAAAGAACAGGAGCCGGAGAATGTAGGCAGAAGCAAAATTGAAGAGATAAGTAAGAAATTTTCAAAAATGATGAAAGGCGTTAGGTCATTATTTCAAGAACCACTATAAAATTTGGCAGCATTAAATCATGCACACCCACACATGTGTGAACACACACACATATAATGACACCAGGTCATATCATCGGAACCTTTAAAACCCAAGAAGAGATAAGAGGTCTTGAAATCAGCTAGAGAAGAAAAAGACGCTTGATATTTAAAGGAATAAAAATAAGAACAGTAGCAAATTTATCAACGGAAAGATGGAGGCCAGCATAAAATGGGAGATTATACTGAAAGTGCTGTAAGGAAATAACTGCTAGTCTAGAATCAACATCCAGTCAAAATGTATTTCAAAAATGAAGACATGTCCAGACAAGGTAAAACAGTGAGAATTTATTCAACAGTAGTTAAAAGCTCTTCTTCAGGGAAAAATTTTTCCATTTAGAAGGTTTCAATGCCAGAAGAAATTATGAGAAAAGTTAAAATGAGCACAATGGTAAATATGGTGCATATCTAATTGATTATTGACTGTATTCAAAGATGATATATTGGGAGGCTAAATTATGTGTGAAATGAATACGTAAAACAGCAACACATTTTGGGAAGGGATAAAAAAATTTTGTCTTCTAATTAACCCAAGCATTTCCTAGGAAGTGGAGAATTAGCATTTTATATAATATTTTAATGAATCAGAAAAGCCTGTTTAAATTTCTGGGATAAACACTTATATAATAGTGAAATAATGTAAAATTAAAAAGTTAATTGTAAGGAATATAAAATAGTTTATAAAAATAATGAAACCAAAGGAAAGATGGAAAAAAGAGAAAAAAGAAAATCTATTTTATTATGCATTAAATATATGATGTTTACACATCCACAAAATGTACTATATGTACGTAGTTATAGGTATAGATATAGCTATGTAGACTAAACACTCCAATTGAAAGATAGCAATAAAAGAGTGGATAAAAACATCTATATATTTATTTCAAGGAACAACTTAAGTAAGTGGATACAGACAATTTAAAATGAAAAAATTGGAATAAGCACACTAATAAAAGGAAAACTTGTATTCTATGTTGTTGATACATTAATTAAGCTCTAATGATAAAAAAATGCTTTGGAAAAAGAGGGATGTACTACAATAATAAAAAGGATCAATGAAATAAATGATAATTCCAAATTCGTATGCATTTGATAATATAGCTTCAAACTATGAAAAGTAAAATCCGATGAACTTAAGGAGAAATAGACAAAGCCAAAAATATTGTAAAATGCTAACCTATTTCAGTAAGTGATAGAAAAAGCATGCAATACAATTCAGTAATTATATGGAATTTATGACAAACATAAGTAAAAAATGAACTGAATTTTTTGCTGTTTATTTTCAAAGGCACAGAGAACATTTTCCATAGTCATTCAATTGTTGGGCCATAAAGCAAGTCTTATAAATCAATTTCAAATAAATTCAATCATTTATTATATATTTTAGGGGTTAGAATTCAAAAACAAAGTTGGAAAAATTCATCTATATTTTGAAATTATGTAATGCATTTCTTGATAACCTATGAATCAAGAGAAAAAACAAATTCAATAAGAAAATATTTTCAACTGAATAATAATAAAAATGCCACAAAATAAAAATTTAAAATTGGCCAACACTCTATTTAGACAGAATTTACAATCTTAATCATACATATTAGAGAAAAGCTGAGAATCGATCTAAGCAAAAAGTTAGAAAAGAAACATATAAAAAGCCCAAAGAAAATAAAAGGAAAAAATAATTGAGATAAAAACTAATAATGATGATACATAAATAAAAAAATAGCAAGCAATATTTAAAATCAATATGACTAACAAATGAAAAAATCATATGATTCCCTCAATTGACACAGAAAAATAATGTAGTAAAATTCAATATGTATTCATAAGTTTAAAAAAAATTGCAAGAATAGAAGGCAGCCTCTTTAATCTAATGAAGAGTATCTCCAAATGAGCTCAGCCAACATCACAGTAAACAGGTAAACCTTGCAAGCCTACTATTCCACTTCTCCTTAATATTATTCTGGAGGTCTTAGGCAATGATATAAGGCAAGAAAACACATTTGTGTATATTGCAAAGGATGCAAAAACTCATTATTTATAAATGATTTGGTTATGTATATAGGGTATTTTAAAAGAACAGATCAAATGCTAGAATTAATAATGGAATATTAGAAGGTTATTAAATGCAGGGTCCATATATAAAGTGAAGTGCATTTTCATATGTAAGTAGCAAAATTAGAAAGTGTGTTTTTCAAATGATGCAACATAAAGAAAATCAGAAACATTAAGCATATATGAATACATTTAACAAAAGATGTATCAAGAATTCATTACAGAAAAATAATAAACTATTTTAAGAGAAATTATAGAAAATCTAAATAAAAGGTGGCTAGACCAAGTTATGACATTAGAAGACTCACTGCTGTGAAGATGTCAGTTCTTCCAATATTACAGATGTATAATCTAGTGCAATCCTGTTGGACGTTCTCACAGGGATTTTTCTGGAGATGAGCAAATTAATTCCCTATTTGCAAGGGAATTGAGGAGCCAATGCTAGCTGAGGCTAGCCAAGAAGATACTGAAGGAATAGGACAAATAGCAGGTGTTTAATGTATAAAATTTTCCAAGGAAGCCAACAATTGGTTACAAAAACTTTTAAGTTTTTTTATTAAAATATTTTAGTTTTAAAATTTTAGTTAATTCTTTTTATAAATAAATATGAATAACATTATTTTTGTTTATTTTTTATTTATTTCATTACTATAAATATTGGATTATTTTCATTTGTGTGTTGGAATATTTATAAATGAAAACATCAAATATTTTTAAATGAAATTGATATAAGCAATGAACAGACTGCTTTGGCTCATAGAACTCTTAAGTCCACAGGTACAATAGGCTCCAGACTTGGCTAACTCATAGCTGAACTAAGTCATCAAAGACACAGGTTCTTTCCATCTCTGTGTTCTGCCATCAGTGGTGCTGCCTTTGGTACACCTACCAATAATGATATTGTAAACTTTTAAAAGTATGCTATTTGTCTTTTTTAATGGAGTGTTTATTTCTTTTTTTGTTTTGAGGAAGATTAGCCCTGAGCTAACATCTGCTGCCAATCCTCCTCTTTTTTGCTGAGGAAGACTGGCCCTGAGCTAACATCTGTGCCCATCTTCCTCCACTTTATATGTGAGACGCCTGCCACAGCATCGCGTGCCAAGCGGTGCCATGTCCACACCCGGGATCTGAACTGGCAAACCCCGGGCTGGCGAAGTGGAACGTGTGAACTTAATCACTGCGCCACTGGGCTGGCCCCTATTTCTTTTTCTTAGAAACCTGAAATATTTGAACTGCTTAAAGTATTCCATTTCATAAATATAAAATTTACATTCCAGTTTCCCAACAGATGAATAAGTATTTTTTTAAATGTAGTTTTCTGTAGCAAAATTGAAATAAAATGTTCCATACATAAGCAATAATTTCTCTAGGAAATACATCTGATTGTATACACACATATTTATACATGTAAATTGCATATATATATACACAAAGTCTGCATATTTACATATATATAGTATGCATGTATATATATATAAAACTTGGCTGTGTATGTTCAAACTGCTCTCTGAAAGTGATTATATGTTTTATACCCTTTCCAGCAAGCATTCCCATACCTTTGTCAGCACTTGATATTATCAGACTTTTTAAATTTTTGCCTTTGCTGTGGGTGGGAAATGTCAAATATCGGTTGCTTTGCGTTATACTTCTCTGATTCCTTCTGAGTTTAATTTGATTTTGTAGAGGTATATTGACAATTCAGATTTACTCTTCTGAATTTCTTGTTCATTTTTATTGTCAATTACATCAGTCAGAGTTCTAACAGAAAACAGATGCTGTAATCAAATAAGGTAACTGAAGAATTTAAGGGAGGGCAACTTTACAAAAATCTGGCAATGTTAAGTCAAATTGTCAAGAAGTTTTGAAGCATCGTGGGGCTAACAATATCAGGGAGCTATTAATACTTGCAGATCTGATAGAGAAAGTGATTTCTAGAACATGGAAAGAGGAGTTGTAGGAGATCTTCCTTACAGACAATATGCTTTTTGTGGAGGGATGCAGTTAACAAAAGTTATTCTAGCAGGCAGGTAGACAGGAAAATAGATACCTTGCCCTCCTCTTATAACTTCCAATCTCCTACTGAGGGTCCTATTGGGAACATTCAAATATGAAGCTAGAGAGCAGGGGAGCGCATGATGCAATCTACAAAGTTCAGTATCCCAGGATAGGAAAATGGTAGAGAAAGATGGAAAATGGATGGAAAGAACCTAATGGTGAATATCCTGCCATCCCCTGTATTTGGTTTTTTGGCTCGTATTTCTTATTTTTAAAAATTAAACTGAATATAGCCATTCTTTGTATGATACATTTCAAATGTCTTCTCTCACTCTGCATTCATATGTCCTTTTATATGCAGTTAAAATTATTAACCACAAAAATTTAATATTTATGGATGCAGGAAATTTTGCATTAACTGCTGCATTCTTAGCATCTGGAAGAATTTCTGGAACATGACAGTTGCTTAACATTTGTTCAATAAATGAACAAACAAATATTTTTCTTTAAATTTTCTGCTATTTATGTATTACTTCCTAAATCTTTTCTTAGGGTGAGATCACTGAATTATTCTTCTATATTTTTATCTAATAATTTAAAATTTTAGGGGCCAGACCCATGGCCGAGTGGTTGGGTTCGAGTGCTCTGCTTCGGAGGGCCAAGGGTTTCACCGGTTCAGGTCCTGGGAGAGGACATGGCACTGCTCATCGGGCCATGCTGGGGCGGCATCCTACATGCCACAACCAGAAGGACCCACAACTAAAAATACACACTATGTATGGGGGGGCTTTGGGAGAAAAAGGAAAAATAAAATCTTTATAAAATTTTATTTTTCTTATTTATATGCTCATCCACCTAGAATTTTTTTACTGTGTGATGTGAGGTAGGGATCCAATTGTGTATATATGTATATGTGATATATTTGTGTGTGTTTATATGTATGTATCTATGTATTTATATGCGACAGATAGATATTCACTGTCCACACACAATTTACTAATGTGTAATGTGTCTTACATCCCATGTATCGCATGTGACGTAAGGCAAAATAACTATAGGTAGTTTTGTGTCTATATTTGACCTATTCTCTGTCTCACTGACTTATAGTTTATCTTTGTCAAAATTATATTCTTAATTCTATAATAATTTTCTCTCTTTGATTAGATATGTTTTATTCCGTTCTTAAAATTGCCTTGGTCTTCCATGTGAATTTTGGAATCATTTTTTCAAGTTCTGTAAAAATATCTCATTGATGTTTTGATGAGATTGGCACTGGATTTATAGATTAACTACAGGAAAAAGGACATCTTTACGTTTTTTAATCTCCCTTGACATGCTTTTTGTTCTTTAACAATACTCTGCAATTTTCTACATTAAGGTCTGGCACAATTTAGGTTACATTTATGCCTTCGTAGCTACAAAATCTTTTAGCTGACATCATACTTAATATTGAAATTCACAAGCATCCCACCTAACATCAGGAACAATACAAGTATGAGCACTGTTATTCCTACTATTCAATATTGTCCTGTATGTCCTCGTCACTGAAATAAGGCATGAACCAGAGATTAAGTTCTATATGAATTTGAAAGGACATTTAAAATTTGTGGTGGCTTCTAATTAATGTATTTATTTATATAGAAACTTCAACATAATCTATGAACTTCCAGAAATAATAAAACAATTTAATAAGATTACTGAATAAAAATGTACAGACAATATTAATAGTGTCCTTATACAACAGTGATAAGCTAGAATAAAATGGAATAGGGTACAGGAAATCATTCATAATAGTCATTTATTTTTTTTCTCTTTTAAAAGATGAGATAATGTGTTTAAGGGTGTGTACAATTTTATTAATTTTCTCCTGGGCTAAGGATTTTTGTTATGCTTGTTCAGGTATTTCTTAAGCTCTGGAAATATTTGACACATTTCTATTTCAATATTTTATGTTTTTCTTTAGAATTCCTTTGATTTTCATGTTACCAACTTCTATTTTTATGCCTATTATCCTTTCTCTTATTATTTTATATTGTTGTTGTTTCCACCTAGACTCCTGCAGATAGTTTTCAGTTTTCTACGATTATATTAACTCTACTTTCTACTGTTAAACTTCTGATCTTGTTACCTCCAATTTAGCTTTTAATTCTGGTACTAGTTTTTTGGCGGGGGGAAGCGTCTTTTCAACCATTTTTATCCCACTCCTTGTTCCATTATTTGGGAAAATAATCCATTACTATTTGGTCACTTCAAATGTGTCAAGTAGCATAGTAAACCTATTTCTTTTAAATATCATTCTCTTGTTGGTTTTTGATTTGTGCTTTTAATCTCGATTTTCCTATTTATATCTTCTCTTATTCTTTTTTTCCACAGAATAATGCCACACAATTATAAAACATACTCAATTTTCTGTGGTTCATAAACGTCTCTCATAGACCTATTTTTCTTCAAACTCTTCAGGGCAATCTCTACATTCTCTTATTTTTTTGCTTTCCCAATACTATTTGTGTGGGAGTGGTTTATTTTCTCCTTTGCTTATCACAGAACAAGGAGCCTTCAGCCTTGAGAGGCTGCGTATCAACATATAGGATTTCTATGTTGCCATGGACTCGTTTATTATCCACATTTGTGCTGGTAGAATAACCTTTTCAGATGTTCACATAAAAGCAGGCCAACACATACAGCTTTTCTCTCCCAACATCTGGCAAATATCTAGTTTATGTAGATTTGCCAATGTGCGGCAAAATTTAATCCTAGCTCCGCCGCCTATCTCATTAAAAAGCACATCATATATAAAACAAAGAAAGCCTGTCTGCTTTAAATCATCCTGTCTTGCTTAAACACTTTTAATTTTTGACAATCACAATATATGCCACTTTGGAATGTAACCTTTGATGTCTCCCTATTGGATCAAGTTGGTTTGCCCCAGGAATTTAATTATTATACCTTAGAAGTCCTGTGGACAAATTGTTTTCAGAGTGTATAGTTAAGAGTTCATAGTCTTTTCAATTAAAGCGGTGGATGCAATTCAAGGCTGGGATTTGAGGTAATAAACGAAAAGGAATGAACATTTCATCTAATTCCTGTTGGGTAACTATTTTAGTTTTCTTCGGCAAAGCATAGAAGTTTTCGATTACTTATTTTTCAATGCAATTATTTTCAACATTATAGTTAGTGAAGATATCTTCCAGATACTGGGAGTGGATTGTTTACTGGTTTTTTCAAAGATATCATATGGAAATTTTATATATCTTTTGAATTATATTTTCCTTTTTGAGAAGGTGAGAAAGGTTGTATCAGGACTGCCAGTTACGTGACATGCTAAATGTACAATCCTGCAGATTGATTTTATATTGAAATGTTAACACCACTTAGAGTAAAATCTGAAGCATAGGAAAGATTCTCTGAATAGATATTTAGAATCTCTCTCCGCTTGAATTCTCTCTTCTGTATTTGATTTTCAGATCAGGCACTGGTAATCAACAGTTGTAGTGAATACCCAATCTGAGACTCACATTGCATAGAGAGTGATAGAAATAGATAAAGACTGACAGAAAGAAAAGGAGAGAGTGACAAAGATGAATACTAAGGATAATTTACTTGGATATATAAACTATTCATTCTAAAATAATAAGAGTTGATAGAGGGAATGAAGCTATCTTGCTCACCTGGATCCATCACTTAATCATTCTGAGCATATTCTAGGGTAAGACTCTAACAATAGGCAGCTGGTAAAGTAGTTAAAAGTTATACTCAAAAACAAAAGCAAAAAACCTTCTAATTGGTATATTTTTCCCTTTGAAGTGTGGATGAATAGTTTTTTTTTCTTAAGAAAGCCTTAGGAGCATATATCATATATGATTTTAAAATGGATCTAAGTGATATTCCAGCCAACAATAAAGTAGGTTTTGTTTTCTGTGTCCTAGCTATAGAGAAAAATTGCTTATTACAGGAGGAAAAAATGTGATATTTTATATTCTTACTATTAGAAAAAAACCCCACAGGAATTGAACTACATGAATTTTTCAAATATGAGATATATGTAATTGAAAAAAATATGCACTGAACTTTATTTCAATAATAAATTGGGATTGGCTGGGTGGTGCAGTGGTTAAATTCACATGTTCTGCAGCCCAGGGTTTCCTGGTTCAGATCCCAGGTGTGGACCTACACACTGTTTGTCAAGCCATGCTGTGGCAGGCATCCCACTTATAAAGTAGAGGAAGATGGGCACAGATGTTAGCTCAGGGCCAGTCTTCCTCAGCAAAAAGAGGATTGGCAGCAGATGTTAGCCCAGGGATAATCTTCAAAAATAAAAAAGAAGAAAAGAAAAATAATTAAAGTTATTGATGTAATTATCATTGTTATATTACTGAAAGAATATGAATTTATATAAACATCACTAGATCCTATCAGAAGGACGGAAAAGAGATCACTTAATGTTGGCATCATATGGATAAAAAGCATTATATTTCATGTTTGGACTTTCAAAATTTGCGTTTAGGAATGGATATGATCTTAGTTTTTGTTTCTTTTTTTAATAAACTAACTTTTCAAAACACAGTTCTTCATTATGACCATGCTTAATGGAAGGCATCTAATAATTTCGTGACTATTGTTTTGCCTATGAAATTACATGTACCTTTAAGTGGTCAATAGCACTCTTGGCTCAACCCAGGTTTGTGCCTCTGTGAGTCGTATAAATTTATAACCACGCAATAATTTTGTATTCATATTTGAATGCTTTTAAAATGAATATTTTAAAATATTACCTGGTATATATGTGTATCTGAATACACGGATGCAGTGCAATCTCAGGGAGAGAGACAGAGAGAGAGACGGAGGGAGGGAGGAGAGGACGGTGGAGGAGCAGCAGAAGGTGCAGGAGGAGGGGCGTGGGAGAGAGAGTTGTTCGAAGTATACAAAATCAGTAGAGGTTGAACTGATCCTGAACATCTTGAATTGTGAAAAACAATGTTGGTATAACATAAAGCAATCTATATTATTGTCAACATAACTACATTGTAGAGATAAATATATTCAATGACTTTCTGCCTAGCCTTGAGGAAAAAACATAATCATTTTATATTTTTCCATGAACCTGTAATATTTTTGCATTTTGCAACCGTTAGTGTCTGAGTTCAACATAGAATTTAGATAGCAGGAACTAACTTTATTTTTGGAAGTTGAAACTAGAATACTTTTCTTTTAAAAGAAGTGGTTTGATAATTTCTTAATATTTTATTAATAATTATTTTATTTTTCTCAGGTGACTGTATGACTATAGAAATATTTCACTATCGTATATTTTATTAACTTAACCTGATCAAACAACACAATTCAAATATTTATATTAATATAATATATTTCATTCATAATATCTGAAAATGTAATTAAGTAAACAGGACCAAAAAATGTTTCAGTTTTTGAAAATGTCTAACTTTTCTTCTTAATAGTAAGAATAAGGAAATCATGAGTTCTCAATGAAATTTCATCTAGAAAAATATTGTTTATTCTTTAAGTATAGCCAGCAGAAAGTATTTATCAAAATGTATTATTCTGGGTCCAAAATTTAAAGTGGAATGTATGTTATTATTAAAAAAAATAAATCAAACAATTTATGTTTCTCTAAAATTTTATTTGGGGAGGTTGTATTTTATAATTCTAGTTTTTATTTTTATTTTTTTTAAGGAAGATTAGCCCTGACTTAACATTGGCTGCCAATCCTCCTCTTTTTGCTGAGGAAGGCTGGCCCTGAGCTAATATCCTTGCCTATCTTCCTCCATTTTATATGTGGGACGTCTACCACAACATGGCTTGCCAAGTGGTGCCACGTCTGCATCCGGGATCTGAACCGGTGAACCCTGGGCCACCAAAGTGGAACGTGCGCACTTAGCTGCTGAGCCACCAGGCCGGTCTTATGATTCTAATTTTTAAAGTGTAACATAATATATAATATCTTATATGTTTGATAGACTTTATAGGAAAAGTAATAAAATAATGAAAATGATTATAAAAATTATAGAAATAGTAATAAAAATAATGATGATGATGACAATAAAGTATTTGGCCAGTTAGTAATAGGTAACACATTCCGAAATAAGCACCCACTTTTACCTCCATATAAATCAAGGCTGTTTGATCTTATTAAGCCTTTCTGTGTAGGAACAACTAAAGATGACCTTCATGCTTCTTAGAACTGTAGTTTCAGGGAAATCTGAAATTCAAATTATTAGTAGGACAGTGAGTGGAACTTAGGAGAATATAACATTCTCAAGACAACAGTAATATCTGAACCAAGTATAAGTTAAATAGGTTTAGCTATTTGACTTAAGCTTAAATCAACAACATCTTTCAAATTGTAAGTCCATTCTGTTTCAAAACTAAGCTAGGACAATTCCCTACCAGTTATTGTTTTATTTTTGGTTAAAATTAAGTTTTAGTGTATGCTGTGAAAGCATAAAGACTAGAAAGTGCTGCTGAGATTAAAAGAACAATTATCCAAAACAGCATGGTTCGAATATTATTCAGTGCTAAAGAGAAATGAGCTATCAAGCCATGAAAAGACATGGAGGAAAGTTAAATACATATGACTAAGTGAAAGAAGTCAATCTGAAAAAGCTGCATATTGTAAGATTACAACTACACAACATTCTGGAAAAGGCTGTAAAAAGATTGCCAGTTGCTGGGGGTTGGGAGGGGAGGGATGAATTAGGGGGGCACAGAGGATTTTTAGGGCGTTGAAATGACTCTGTGTGATGGTCTAACTCCGTAGAGTGTACAACACTGAGTGAACCCTAATGTAAACTGTGGACTTTGAGTAATAATGATGTGTTCATTGATTGCAGCAAGTCTACCACTCTGGGGCAGAATGTTGATAGTGAGAGAGGCTATGTAACTATCGGATCAAGCGTATGTGAGAAATCTCTATACTTCCTGCTTAATTTTGCTGTGAACCTAAAACTGCTCTAAATAATAAAGTCAATTAAAAAAAAGAGCATGGCAGTGCCAGGAAGAGGTGTAAGACACCATGGACTGCAACCCTGAAGGAAATTGATAATGCTGAAAACTAATCTACAAAACAATAACCTAGTAGGAGAAAGGGAAAAACATTATGGTTGATTTTTCCCTTTTCCATCTTACACGTTACGTATGAAATTAGTGTTTAAAAAGTACTAGATGAAAAACATTTAGAAATATATATATGCAAAATCAGTTTTCTCTCTGCTTTAATTATTTGTGCCATTGTAATAATTTCCCATGTTATTTATATGTATGATTATAAATTTGGAGTTTTCTAGAGTCTAATTAGAAAGAGAAGATTTCTAGTACTGGGGAAAAAGACTAACAGGCTAAGAGTCAGAGGACAGAATTATACTTCCAGCCCCATTATTTACTTATTTTTTCTAGCCTTGACTATATCACTCAATGTTTTCTAGTAAGCTTTTTTCATTTTTTTTATAATATTTGCATAATCAACCCTATACTATGAATTTTATCATGTTATTATGAAGATCACAAATAAGTACTAAATTGATGTGTATGTATATAAATGCATATCTAGATAAATGATGCAAAATTTTCCTACTATAAGAAGGTTTTGAAAGTAGCTTTACTGCTGTGGTGGCTTAATTATGTTACTTCTTGGGTGTTTGCTACAATCTGCTGCCTCCGTATAGCGCTGGGCTGGACATACATTCAGCAATATGTTCAGAGAGAGCTCTTCAAATTTCATAAAAAGGTCAATCCTACATTCCGTTCAATTAATGATCAAAGCTTATGAATTTTTTTAATCAGAAAGAAAAATGTATCCATTCCAGATTTATACTCTAAAATCCAGTCATTCATTAATGAATATTCAGAGATTGTCAACTATATGCAAGCTAACATGTTGATCCTCCAAGATTCACCAGAAGACAGTGTAAACATGGTCCTTGATCTCACCCTGAAGCCAGGTACCTGAGGGTTACTGTAGATGTGAAACCAATTTGCTGTTTTCCTGTTTAACCTGAGGGGTGACTCAGGGGTCTCTAGGATTTGTGAACTACTTTTACAGGAGAAAGAAAATGCCTCAGGGAGGTTGCAGTCACCAGATGGCAGGCCCTCAGCAGCCTTTGAAGCACCCAGAAGTCAGATTCCCCAGGGGCCTCTCATGGGGAATGACCCCTTTGTTTCCTGGAAGCTCCTCCTGCCTAGCCCCTTAGCTCCATAACACCCCCTGCTTTCTGTTCTTGGGGAGGTGGATTTGAGTGAATCCAGGCTCCCAGCTACTCATTTTGACCAACTGGAATAAATCTTTCTCCATCTCCAAGCACCAGCGTTTCAGTGTTTAGCTTGCTCTGCATTCGGCACACGAACTTGAGATTAGGAGTTTCGGTATCAACTCCAATAACTGTATTCAAGAATGTGTGTTCCTGGAAATCCATTTTGCAAAAAATATAAATTATTTTCTTGGTGTAATTTATATTTGTGTGCTTATTAGTGAAGCTGAGACTCTTTTGTATTTTATCATTTCTGTATGTCTTCTTGTGTAAATTTCATAATAATAATCTTTTCCATATTATGTAGGATCATTTGTCTCTTTCTTGTTTTTTAGGAGTTCTCTGTTGTTTGAAATGATATACCTTTATTTTATATATTCAAATTTGTTTGCTATTCATTTATTGATTGTGAGTTTTCTGTGGAAGATGGGCATCTACAAGGTTCATTCACCAGTTGATTGATTCTAGCTAAAATAAAACGGGAGATAGAAAAAGAGTTGGGGAAGCAAGTTTGCTGTGTCCTCTGCTCTCTCCTGTGCCTTCCCTATGGACAAAACAGCTAGAAAAGTATCCTCAGAAAGGGAGATTTAAGGGATGCTCCCAGGAAGATTTCTGTTTAATTTAGGGACTGATTCTGGAAACAGTATGAAAAACACTTTCTGTTCTGGATTTTTAAATGTTACACACTTAAAAACTGAGCTGAAATGCAAAACTAAGATCGTCTAAATCCACAGTGAAAGGTCTCAATGATACTCAAGGCAGTTTCCCTGAATTATATCAGAGTTCTACTCTAATATTGAGTTAAGCCACAGAAACTGTTAGAAATACCAAAGTGGGAGAAATGGTAATGAAATCTATTCTATCACACTGTTGGTGAATTAAATGTGTCTTTCAGGTCTAGTTATCTTATTTATTATAGTGAAGAATTAACCTTACCCAAAGATAGATCTGGCCGTGGCCCTCCACTGCAGGGAGGTAATCCCTGGGGCATTAGAATATCCTTCCAGATAAGAGTGCCTTTGTTTGCCTGGGGCTTTGGCTGACAGAAGGTCTAACAATGTGTTTCAATAATAGGGGCTTTGAGACACATAGTATCAGTTCTGCCTCCAGAAGAGACTGGAGAATAAAAGTGGCTGGAGACTAAAGGTCAGCCACAAGGGTAGTGTGTGATCAAGTCATGATAAAAACTCTGGACACCAAAGACTCTCGTTGAGGATAACAGAAGCTCCATGTTTGGCACCTTTCCTAAGCTCTGCCCTACGTGCTTCCGTTGGCTGATTTTAATCTGTATCTTTTCCTTGTAATAAACTGTAACTATGAGTATAACAGCTTTAAGTGAGTTCTGTGAGTCCTTCTGGAGCTTTATCAAACTCAAAGGTAGCTTTGCAGACCCCACCGCCTGAACTTAAAATGGGTGTCAGAAATGAGGGCAGTTTTGTGTGGACTGTTTAAACTTTGCAGTTACCCTAAAACTTTGCAGTTGGCCATTAAATCTCACAGATGTTTATCTAAGTCTCTTTAATATTTTATATTGTCAATAAAAAAAGATGTTTGGAAGTTAAACACAACAGCAAATAAACAAACAAAAA
Source organism: Equus caballus (assembly GCF_041296265.1). Lineage (NCBI taxonomy): Eukaryota > Metazoa > Chordata > Mammalia > Perissodactyla > Equidae > Equus > Equus caballus. The sequence continues at coordinate 101,754,589 of NC_091685.1, read as the reverse complement.
ACCAATATTTGAAAGTGCCCTCTAAACAGTTCTATTTAAAAATTTTATCAAAAGTGCATCCCATCTCCAACTATGTAGCCAGGGCATAGGAGAGCAAAAGTGGAATTGTGAAAAAAATAGCAACTGTATTTTCTGAATTGTACCTGGCAAGAAAACTGAGAAATTCACATCTGTTCCTGGGAATTAATATTCCCTCATCACAGAAGAGAATCACCTTAGGCTATTTGTTATAGCTACCATAAAATGAAATACCAAAGTGAAACAGAAATTTAATGTTATATTTTGAACCCTCTGAGAATACACTCCAAGTGGCAATAGGCTTCCCAAACTGAAGATTGCATTCACTTAAAATCAGTGAAAAATAAAGATAGACACTTTTGATCAAAAGTTAAGTGGCATTATTATTGTCAGGGCTGGGGATAAAATAAATTCTTATAAATCAAAATGTATTGCAATGGTACTTATTAAATTTATCAATTTTTCATAGTGTAATGCACCCAGAATAAATTTTTATATTATTTTACACTATATTATATTAAATATCATATATTTAGGTTTCATTGTGCAGGAAAAAAGATGCACATACTTCACCAATTTTAGGCACTACTGAGATTATGGTGGACTTAAACTCACAAAAGAGCTTTTTATCTCAAACAATGATATTCTACATTGAAATGAAAACAACATTTTCTTTTATCCTAGAAAAGATGAACTAAGAGAATGCTGAATAAAAACAATGCCAAGTTATTGTATATTCAGATAAAATATACAAGATGTGAATTCCATAAGCATTCTTTCTACAACTAGGAGATGATCATGTTATTAACGTACACATCATATGACTATTTAATATGATCAAAGAATTACTAACATTTCTCCAGATATCTCACCAGGACATTCTCTAAACAGCTTAGTTTAAAATAAATGAAATAACAGCAAGCATCTACAGTCACTGTAATAAAAACCAATACTCTATTTCAAATACATTTCAGAATGGTATTTTGGTTTGTTATGCTAATGGCGTTTTCACATGGGATCATGACTGAGAAAGAGAAACTCATTAGATGTGATCTGAACAGTCAGGAAAGTTCAATTGCTAATTTTGTATATGTATATGTTTCCTTTCCTTTAAAAAGAAATACTCATTTTTGAAAATTATAGTAGTAGAATATAATGGCAATATTCAAACATTGCGTTAAAATAATTTTCATGAACTTTAATTAGTTGCAGTGTAATATTAGGTCACTTTGAGAAGATATGTAAAAAGGAAACATCTAATAATTGATAATCACAATTCCAGGGGGATTATTTAAGATATTTAGTTGATATTAATAATGGATTTCTTTCCACATAGTGATGGCTACTCTTTGTTATCATTAAATATAAGCATTTTAACATTGTAAAAATATGAAATACTAAAAATATAATTAAATAATAGAGGTTAGAACGTTAAATCTAAAATTTGCAAGGAAGTAGTTTTCTTTAGTTTAAAAATAGTTAAGGTATTAGTATTTTTTCTTTTGTACCCTATTTATTTATTTTAATCTCTTTACATGTAGTGTTTGATTGTATAAAATTTAGAATAGAGAAGAACAAGTAACAGGAAAAGTAAAATTCACCCAAAACACACTGAGTAAAAATAACCATTGTCTAAAATTTAGAGTATAATTTAAAATTTTTTTTCCCAACGATCTTGTAATTAAGTGTTATTCTCTCTATTTCTACCTCTCTCTGTCTCTGTTCTGGATTTAAGGCAGCACTTAAAAGTTTAATATTATTTTAAAAATTATAATATAGATTATACATATTAACACATTATTAAAGTGCTTTATGTTAAGTTTTTGAAGTATATTTCATATCCTACTTCTATAAAGAAGCTATTCCCCTTGCCTAACGTCCCTCAATGTGATCAAATATAGTTCCATGCAGTTTGTACAAGTCTCTGTTGCGTGTCATTTCTGTTGGATTTTTAAAAAAGTTCACTGATCTATGCAAGAAGAGTTTTAATAGAAAGACAGGAGGAAGATTGCAGAGAATCAAAAAGCTCAGAGTCAATGAATGTCCCTGATTGTGTGATTGCTTGGCAAGTTTGAGAAAATGTAATATTTTACTTGAATCTTATTTAAAAGTAGTATTATCCTCTTTTCCTTACAACTGGCCTTAAAATTTACCCTCAAAAATGTAACCGGGTTTAGCTATATTCTGTGAGATCCAACTTTTGAAATATTTTTCAGATATGTTAGAAGATTTTAAAGTTTTACATTATTTGTAAGTCTTCAATACATTGAATAAGGTAGAATATTTAAAAAGCATCAATTTATTTGACAAAGTCTTATAGTCACAGTTACAGATCACATGTGTATATTAACATTTATGTATCAGTATATTCAAATTTCCTAATTCCTTTAATTTTAAAACTATGTAATTGAATTTAGCTCATAGAACATATTTATTGTCACTACCGCTTAGGCCAAGGGTGTTGTCAATAGACTAAACAGTTCCTAGGAAATCAACAAATATGTCATCATCATCATTTATGTGTCATTTTCAACTTTCTAAGTGATTACATTAAAAATAAAAGATATAAAAAATAATAATGTAGGCATTGTCATAATAAGAGTACATTGCTGGATTTCAGAAGAGTCCTAGATTATATTTGTATTTTTGCCATGATTAAACTGGCACTTTGCAGAACATAATGTAAATACATATATTTGTGGGAGTTTTTATTTTTAATTGCACAACAAGTTTAAAGTTAAGTATAGCTTTAAAAAATTTCCAAAAAAGGAATTGTACTTTTAAACTTGGATCTCATTTGTTAGAAGCTATATTCTAGAATTATCTTATAAAACAATTCAAATCAGAGAAGAGTTAGCATTGCCCATAGGAATGGAAATCAACTAGGAAAGTTGACTCACTAATTATTTAGCAGACTTGAATGAATCAGTATCCAAAAGATTACTGCCCAAAAGCCTGCCCTGGGGGTGAAACAGGTGTTGTTTCATCAGAATTCAGTATCGCTGCTATTTCAAGGAGGAATTCAAAAAGACAACCTTGGGAAAGAAAATCTCATCTATGTGACATGAAAAGCATGACTCCTAAACTAGATTGTATGCTTTCTCCCTCTCAGACATTTCCTAGACTTCTTTCTTTCTCCGATAGATCCCTTACCAATTCCAAAGCAGCTGGCATAATTCTTCTCTGGAAAATGGCAATGGCACCCTCGCAGCAGATCTTAGGCGTGCAGGTGTTTGAGGGGATCCGAGATATAGCTAGACAGAAGCCAAATTTCAGGTAGAATCACCCATAAAGGTTATAACTATGAGACCAAAAATTGCCTACTAATCTTTCTTCCAAAGGTTTATTGCTCAAGGCTACACTTAAGAACCTTCCTCCTTAAAGTGAGTCGCCATTAAGCTCCTCTGCAACTGTTTGGGAGATTGTTTTGGTTGGAATTAGACTGGTATAATAACTGCATTGCTCATTGCCTCTGTGTGTAACACCTGCAAGTTCTTTAGTCCTTATTATCTCTCAAACAGTTTCAATGACTTTGAATACTCTGCTTAGTGAGTAGGAGTAAGGAAGGCAGTCTATTGTTCATGATGTTAATTATTACAAATTGTCAATCAATCTTGACAGCAGACTTTTTTTCACGCTATTTTCTGTGGGCAAGAGGCTTCAGAAAACTTGCTTTGAAACACAAGAAGAAAAAAGAAACTTGTAGTCTTGAGGACCAATTCTTACAGATGTAACGTGTCAAGGAGAGCTAGTTTTGTTGTCATTTTTGTTTTTGTTTAAATAATCACACTCTTGCAAACTAGCCCATAGTCACTTCCTTAAATGTCCACTTGAATATAGGTTCTTGGCCTCCTAGCACATGAATTAGGACACACATGCATTGCACTTCAGAGAAACTGATACTGGCTCAACACAAGATTGGCATAAGGGAAGCCATATCGTAGAAAAGAAACTATGCTGTAACTTTAAATGACCTCTGACTAACTAGCCCAGACATGCTCTGTAGATTTTGTTGCCCCTCCGAACTGCTTTAAGATGATAACTGTTGTTCTTTTGAGTTCTCTAGGAATGTGATGACCCCCAGGCAGAGAGCCCATGCTGACAGTCATAATCAATGACAACTGAAAGATCAGGATATAGGGCAGCTGCTCTATTCTCTGATGCATATCCAGTGAAACAAAGGACTATCAGGAACTGGGACTAGATGTCTACCCCACCCAGAGACCAGTCACCTCCCCAACCTGGAGGCCTGCCCCATATATAACTGGCCTGTAGTCTTTGTTCTGTGAGACTGTTCTTTTGGACATGAGTCAGCCATCTTCCCTCTTGCTAGCAAGCTGTAATAAAGTCCTTTCTCTCCTATCACCTTGCCTCCTGACTACTGGCATGTCTTGCGGCAAGCAGACGAGCCCACTTAGGCAGTAACAAAACCAGTTTACATGAAGGTTCACATCCAATTAAATCAAGGCAGGGTTTATTGTTCAGAGTGCAGAATAACTAACCTGAGAACTCTCCTGGGAACAACTTTGCTCCTCCTGGAATCCCAATTTTCCATGATGCCTGTAAATAATTCTGACCAAAAGGAAGGTGCGCCCACTGTTTTCTTGCTTTTTCTGTCCAATTCTACCATCTCCAGTCATTGTGTTTTTAGGTATTTAATCATAGAGCTGATCCTATCCACAACAAAGTCCCTGCTTCTGAACAGTTCAAGAGTTTTGCCTAATCTCAGACAGGCAAAATGACACTGAACTTTGGCAGCGGACATTCTGTATCACAGATGAGAATTTGATACGATTAGTTTTAGATGCACCCTAGTTTGTAGAAGTAACTGACCTAAGCATCAGCTTGTGAACTAAAATCTTGAAGTACTTCTTGTAGAAAACAGTCCATTTAGGGTCAGATTCAAGTATGTGATAAAGCAGAGCCCATGGAAGATCTTAGCTCTTAGATTGTCCACTGCAGTGTTGTGGAACCAAGTTCGTGTTTGGCTGTCCCCTAGAAAGCCAGACACCCAGACGGCCAGATGGCAGCAGAGAGAGGGTTTAATCACAACACATTAAAGTGAGGAAGCAAGAGAGAATGAGTCTCAAATCCACTTCCCAGAAAATAGGGACTCAGGGATATTTATTGAGTAGGGGGGGCAACGTGGTCTGAAATGTGGACATAGGTGATTGGAGGTGAGAAGAGGTGAGGTAATTGCTGATCTGCGCAAGTGTAGTCAGACTTCATGCTTCTTCAAAGGACCTGTGCTCACAAAATGGCGGCGTTAGCATGATCTGAGGGTGGAGTTTTTAGCCTTTTGACATCAAAGGATCATTTATCAGAGAGCTGCACGGGCCCAGACAGTGGGTTGGTGGTCTCAACTGGCCTGAAGTGAACAAGGGATTCTAATTCTGAAAAACAGCTCACACACCCATTACCATGGTGACCCAGGCTCCAGGGAGATGTTATCTATAGGAACCTAGTGGGAGTCAGATAGCACATTGCCTAAACAGCACAGTTAACAATGTGTGGGGGAACAACTAAAAGCTAAAATCAGTAATTGCAAAAAGGAAAAGAACTTTAGTTACCAGCTACTTAATCATCAATGGCTAACTGGTTGCCTGTGTCACAGGGATGCCTGTGGAGAACATAGATATTAGCCAAGAATGGCAGGCAGCAACAGCGGAATTTGAGAAGGTAGGCACATCCGACATTTATCCTCATCATGCCCAGGTATCAAATTGATCTTATATTTTCCACTTAATTTATAAAATCTGTTTTCTTTCAGTAAAGAAGATCATATTGTTCCCCTCATATAGCAGGAATAATGCAGGGCTAAAAGTCCTAAATCAATTCATCCAATAAAAGGATGAGAGCTGATCTCATTCCAAAGTACACAAGAATAGTCTAATACACCAAAACTCTAACAGCCCATTTTAAAACAAAAAGAAGTTACAGGCAAATCTTAACTAATTTATTACAGTAGTTTACGGTAGTTAAGTGCTTCCACAGAGTCTTCACATAATTTTAGCTAGTCTTCATCTGACCTTTAGAATAGCTGAGTTAGGTTTAGCATTAAACCAATTAATCTCAGAGCTCCTGTCACCGTGTAGTTGGCATAAGCAATTGGGGAATGCTTAGCATGCGTGCTAGGTAGATCTCCAGCCCAACGGGACGCATGTGTTGATATATAAGTTAAAGACTTGTATGACTCCTAAACTATGTCGTGACTTTTTAGTGAAACTCTGGAAGGAAAATTATAAGGCAAATTTTGGTCTCGTATTTATAACTTTCATAAAATATTCTACTGTAATTAGATTTCTGGGCTAACTATAGCTGAAAATTTTCCTTAAACACTTGTGTGCAAGTCATGTCTTCATATGTACCACTGCTGCTTTTCAAATAAAACTACCTTCAGTTACTTTGGAATCGGGGGCCATTTTATGAGCGATTGAAAGAAAAAAAACAAAGAGCAACAATTTAAGCCCTGACAAACAGTTTAGAAAACTGAAGGAGAAAACAATGAACAAGCTATCATCTTAGATGTGGTGTGAAATATTATACTACCTAATGCAATGGTATATATTAAAATCTGGGTTCTAAAGGAGAATGAGTCCATGTTAGCTATAGTGCCCACCTTCTCCCTTTCTATTGCTCTTCCACGAATATTTACCGCATCCACTCTTACAAGTAGGCAGAACTGTAAAACATACACCATATGAACTTTAAATATAAATTAACTTAATTCCTTTTAATGAAATTTAAGAGGAAAATTTCCATAAACGTGGCCTTCGAGTTAGTCTTAAAGGCTTTGAAAAACTTCTTAGGCAGATACTGCTACATGGATACGTGTATTTTAGGAGAACTCTCTAAGCACATTTATTTTTAATTGAAAGCACATAATATTTTCATTAAGCTCACACAGCAAATAATTCCTCGTGTTTTGGGAAAGGCTACATACAGTTTTTTCTACATGTTTTCCTCAGTAGAAAGGAGTTGAAATGCACCTTGGCCTGAAATTGCCTTTATAATGACAATATAAATAATGTGTTCTGAATCATAATCAAGTACAGTCAGGCTTTATTCAATAACCCAAACAACTAATTATATGCCATGCTAGAGAAATCAGTGTACATATAACAGAAGCTAGAAACAGCTGGTTGGATGTTTGGGGATTTTGAGCATTTCTGTTTTTGTGGACAGCCAGCATCCCATGGGCACTTTGACTTCTTTCAAAGGATTGGAGAATCTCGGACAAGTCTCTTTATGGGATACCTTAAATACAATAGATTCCTTTACTTTTTAGAAATAATATGCTCGATGATTACACACCAATATGAAGTCATCATATAGAAATTAAGAAAACAAAGAAAAATCTTAAACATTAATAAAATCATCAGCATCCAAAGAAAGATAGCTACCGTAAGCATTATATAAGTGTCTCACTCTGGGTTATTTCCGTTCCATGGTATAAAACTTTATTATTTTATTTATCACCAGTTATATAAATGTTTCTTTTCTCGGCTTTCTCTCTTATTTACCTGATCATTGTCTCTAGCAGAAATCTGGTTCACAGTTTATTAACTCTGTACTGAAGAGTCTTTAAAGTTTCATTTGGCACATTCTATGTTTTGAATTAATAAACATTTAAGTGGACATTTTGTTATTTGCAAGAAGAGTAAAATTACTCCCCATTCCTGAAACATTCTTGTTCCTTGGATTAAATTCCATCCTTTAAGTTTCAGATTTTCAATTCCTGATTCTATTCTACAGGCCCAGAATGGAAAAGTCAAATGACTATAGGTTCCGTGAGTTAATGAGTAAAGTGGGTGTGGGCATAGCAAATGCAAGTTTAGGATTAAAGTGAGGACTCAACAAGCAAGGCAGAAATTGTGCCAAAGCTCAAGTATGTGCTTCACCCAGAGGGTCAGGGAGCGCCTTCCATTTTCCCCTGCATGGGAATGCAGCCCCAGTGTTGCCTGATTTTTTTTTTTTTTTTAGCTGAACAGAATAGTAAATTTTAAAGAGAATTCACTCAAAAAAATTCTCTCAAAAATTAACTTCAAAAATACATTTTGTGGGAAAACACTTCTCAATTTAAAAATAAAACAATAAGAAGAGCAAATATAATCCATAGACCAAGAATTTCAAATTTCTGATGCATGCCATGTCATCTTCATCTATGTTCTTAACGAGGAATCATTTTGCATCATTTACAAATTTACATTTTCAATCAATAATTTAAAGCTCTGGACCAATTTCTCACCCAGTTGAAATCCTCCTTGTTGGTTACAGTGGCGCCATCACCTCCATGGCCAAGATTACTGAAGCTGTTTTGTTGTTGTTAGAGGTATGGGGTCTACTTACTACCTTGTCTGAAATATGGGCAAATTATCTACTAGCTGTGTGTCTTTCCACAAATTTTGCAACCTGTCTAATTCAATTTTCACATGTGTGAATGGAAATCATAATTGTACCCACATCCTGAGTTGTTAAAATAAAATGAAAAACATATAGGTAGCGCAGTGCCTGTCACGGAGTCCGAGAAATTTAACTTGAGTTTGCTTCCTACTGCTTCTCCTCCTTGTTCCCCTCCTCTGCCTCCTCTTTTCTTTTCCCTTTTCAGTAAAACAAATCTCAATCCAGTTATTCGAAGCAGAAATATGAATCAAGAGTGTCATCCTTTTCATTCACTCTCTTCACATCTAAAACATCTCCAAATTTGTTTGTCTACCTCCTAAATATAGTCTATTTGTCACCCACAATTACTCTTGCATGATAATTCTCAGTGCTGCTGTTATACTGAACTTTTAAAATACTAATAAAATCAAGTCATTCTTTAGTTTAAAAGCTTCAATTGCATCCCACGTCTTCATAAAATAAAGTCCAAAATCCTTGCTTGCTTTTAATGACCACATCAGATAATAAAAGTAGTATGTAGCCACTTAATCAGAAAAACGGATCTTTGTTGTTTTAATGGATTTTCAACAGTTGTCCTGATGGGATGGCTATGTTCTAGTCATTCCAGTCTTGGAGTCAGGCACATGAATGAGGACGCCCCAGGAGATGCCATGTGGAGAAGAACTGAGGGATAAATGTTTGCAAACGTTAAAAGGAGCAATACTGCTCACATACAAAGGCCTCCTACAACCTGGCAAGAAAAAAAGAAACAATCCTAAAGTAAAATGACAAAGGGCATGAACAATTAAATCTTATTAGAGAAAGTCTGAATGGCTAATAATCATATGCAATTTTGCTCAGCTTTCCCAGTTGTGTGAAAATTTAAATTTAAACCCAAATTATGTAATCTACTTTTTTTTCTTATTAAACTGTCAAATGAATACTCACATTCTGAAATGCTGGTGTGTGTGTGTGGATATGGTGCATTTTGGTACTCTGGGCAATACCTATTCTGGAAAATATCCTAAATACAAAACAGGACAAAACACAATTGCCATACTTAATGAAATATTTTCTGTAGTGGAAAAAAACCTAGAAACAATATTTCATCAATAGTATAATGCTGGCACATTTATATCCTGGAATATTACTGACATTTACAATTAGTAAAATCTATATTTACTTAGGTGAATATGAAGATGCTAAGTAAATAATATAAATTTAACTCAGCTACATGTGTTAGTATGTTCTCATTTTTTTTCTGTGAAAGACAAACAAGAAAACTCCCTATACAGTAAGTGTATATATGTTGTATAGGAATCTCCAAGCACAGAGAAAGTAGTAGAAGCATATATGTCAGGCTATTATCAATGGCTTTCGTAAAAGGGGAGAAGGGAGATTATTAACTCTCTCTTTGTACATGTTGGACAGGTTCACACGATATCTTATAGTTAGAATTTCCTTGAAAGCATAGCCAGAGAAAAAGACTTGGAGGCAGATAGTTTATTTGGGAGGTATTACCAGGAAGAAGAGTTAAGTGAGTGGAGAAAGTGATATCAGAAGGGAAAAAAATGTCATAAAAGATGCATTAGTGACTTTCTTCCTATAGGCAACAAGGTTTGACTCCTCTGGGGTGTCTGAGAAGCGTGAAGACCATTTCCCAGAATTGCCCAGCTGAAGACAGGCAACTGTGGTAGCCATCCACTGGCTCACTCCCCACTGCTGGGGCTGAGTGAGCTTCCTTATCTTCTGACTTCTGAGAATGATTAGAGGTAGAAAAATGAGAAGTATGAGAAATACTTTTGTCAGGGTGCATGTAGTCATAGATGGGAAAACAACAGTGACGCTGGACTCAAAACCATCTGCTACACATTACCATGAGCACAGAGAGCTTTAACAATTTTAAATCATCTTAGTTGGAAATGAATTGAAAGTTATAAGAAAGCTGTAAAAATTAAAAAATCACAAAGAACACCCATATACCCTTTTCCCAGATTTACTAATAGTTAACATTTTGCCTCATTTGTTTCCTATCTCTTTCTCTTGACAGAGAGAAAGAAAGGAAGAGAGAGTTTCTTTTAGTGAACCATTTATATATCATGTCTTTTACTTCAAAAAACTTCAGTACCTTTTTCATAAGAATATGGGTACTTTCTTATATAACTTTTTTATAGTTGTCGACTTCTGTAAATTTAAAACAGATGTAACACTTTAATCCACCATCTATGTTACTCTTTTGTCAATTAATCTAACAATGTTCTCTACAGAATTTTTCTTCCTTCATTTCTGTTAACTAGTGCTTTGCTTATCTTATTAATTATTCTCAAAGTAGCAGGACTTTGATTCATTAATTTGATCTGTTATACTGTTCTCTACCTTATTAGATTTTGCTTTTATCTTTATTTCTTTCATTGCATTTCTTTCAGATTACTTTGTTGTTTCTTTGTCAAATTTTGAAGATGGGAATTAAATTGATTTAAATTATTTGTCTTACATTTTTACTAATATAAGTCTTTTGGGCTATGGAATTCCTTTTGCTCACTGTTTTAAATATATGCCATAGATTTTGATAGGTGGTGTTTTCATTATCAAAATTTTTCTGAAATTATGTAGTTTCTGTATATTTCCCCTTTTACTCAAAAGTAATTTAATAGAAAGTATTTTAATTTCCGTGTGGAGGAATCTTTTGATTTAAATTTAATTTTATTTTCCAGATTGAGTTTTATCCTATTTCTACATTCTGAAACCTATTGATGTTTTCTTTGTGTACTAGTACTTAACATTTTTTTTTTTAACTTTCCATCTATATATATTCTTCTACTGGGGTATATTGTTCGATAAATATTCAAAAGATTAACCTTATTGATTATTCCGTTTCTGTCTTTTATAGTCTTATTTAATTTAATGTAAATTTTGTCTCCTTCACTAGTCTTGTACTTGAGAATGGCATGTTAATAGCACCTTCTATAGTTTTTGTTTTATATAAGTGTTTTCTGTGTTATTTGGCTCACAAATATCCAGAATGGCTATATTTCATTGTGAGATGTGGCTTTTAACATTAACTTCTTATTGCAGTTAAATCTTTGTGGCTCAAATTCTATTTTACTGTCAAGACCGCAAGCCCTGTTGTCTTACTGCTTTCTACTGCCTGGTAAATACTTGCCTATTCTTTTATTTTTAGCCTTTTTCAATGACTATTTTAAGTAGGTCTCTTGATTAGAGCATAAAGTTGAGTTTGCTTTATGAGTAAATTTGAGAATCTGTTTGGTTTTATAGGGGAGTTAAGCCCATTCACATTTATTGACCTCAGTATTTTGTTTAGTCTCAAGTTTATCATACTATTTTATGTTGTAATTACTGTGTTATATTTACTATGTTTCTTTTACCACTTGGTGTAGCTTTGAATTTCTTAAAAAAATTCTTTTTGAAACTTAGGCATGTTTGTAGTTTTATTTTAGTGGTTACCTTTGTGTTCCCAGTTTTTAAAGTATTTTCTTACTTAACATTCCACTACTATTTACATTAGTTTTATATTTATCTTTTGACTAGCACCTATTACGTATCAATCAATAATCTTAGTCTACTTTCTCCTCTTCTACCTGTTCTTTCTCAATTTTTCAGTTATATTCTTTCTACTTTGTCAGAGTACATAATGTTTACACATAATTGTTCAACCCATGACCCCACCCTTGTGGTAGGCTTAACTTCATAATTAAATACATAAAATGATCGATGTCAATCTTTTTTTTCTTTTTGTGAAGACTAGCCCTGAGCTAACATCTGCTGCCAATCTTCCTCTTTTAGCTGAGGAAGACTGGCCCTGAGCTAACATCCGTGCCCATCTTCCTCTATTTTATACTTAGGATGCCTACCATAGCATGGCTTGTCAAGCAGTGCCATGTCCACACCCAGGATCCAAATCGGTGAACCCCAGGCTGCCAAAGTGGAACATGCACACTTAAATCCTGCTCCACCAGACCAGTCCCCAGTGTCGATCTTTTTGCCAAAGTTTTCACAGTCATGCTTTGGTTGGATGAAGTTCACCCTCCATTGGATTCCTCAGAAAGAAAACATCAGTGTTCTTCAACATTCCATATTGTTTTTATACGGCTTTGAGACTCTTCTGAAGGAAAATTTAGTTGGATATAATGTCCTTGCTTCATACATGCTTTCCTAAATTTCTTGAAAATGCTGCTCCTCTGTTTCCTTGCTTTGTCTGTCTTTCCTGAAAGTGGACAAAGAGGTAGAAATCTTCACTACTGTGTCTCTGGAGGAAAAGTTTTGGTATTATTGGTTTTCTCTCTCTGTCTGTCTCTCTCTCAAATTCTGCACTTCTACCTGTCAGTTTCTTCCTTCTACTTACTTAATCTCTCTGTGCCTTACTTGTCTCATCTGTAAAATGGGAACAATAATTGTATCTACTTCATTGGGTCAGAGTAATTATAAATGAAATTATGCATGTAAACTGAACTGCAAAATGTCTGGTATGTGTTAATAACAATATATGTTTGCTATTAATGATAATATAATTACATATATATTTAAATTATTAACAGTAATTTATTAGAAATAATAACCTATAGCCAGAAGTGTATACTTGAGGATTTTTACTTGGTTCCTCTTAGGTTTAAAAAACATAGTCTTTTCAAATTAGGAAAATCCAGGTAAGAAGAAATTCCATATTTTATTTTTAAAAACTCACTTTGTGGTCTAACATAAAGATATGCCATATGGTATTTATGGGTATAGATTTTATTTTATGGTATATTAATTGTCATGGTAATATAACAAAGAAGTCTAAGATTGAAAATATGATTCTGACTACAAAACAGTTATATCTACTGTCACTTACTAGGTCACAAATTTAAACACCTTAGTCATTTCAGTGGTGACACAAGACAAAAAATAAAATAATTTTTTTTCTCTGAAATCCATCTATATATATCTTTAAATAAACTTCTATTTTATATCTTGTGAATGAATGCATTTTCATTATTCTCAAAGTATTATGAACAAGGAGCATATATTTATGAACAAATATTTATACAAGAATTTAATAAAATAATTTTAGATGTATTACTTTAATTTAAATCAGTTGAAAACTATTATATAGGTAATGTTCATAGCACTGCTTACTCATTTCTTTCCTCAACTGTAGCATTTACCTACATAAATTGTTTCAGTTAATTATTTATAAACTATAAGATCAAAATAAAATAAAATGGTGTTTATTGTGTGTCTACTATGTGTTTAGGCTTGTACTTTGTTCTTGAAGAATTTGCAGTCAACTTTGAGGCAAGACATATATTTGTGGAGATAGCTTATTTCATAAGCTATATGTATGTAGGTTAGAAAATGAAGCAAGAGTAAATGTACACGAAAACTCATTTTTCTGTCTTGTAGTGAGGTAATAGTGAAATAAACACAGTTCTCTGACTGCTTGAGCAACTAGAGATTTTTGTAATTATGGCACTTCATTAGATATGAAACAAATATAACAACAAGATGGTGCATATTGAAATCAATAAGGATTTCTTACCTTCAAAAATTATGTACTTGCATTTAATTTCTAAGTCTAGAAATTAGGTAAAGCTGCTGATTTCATCTTCATATTTCAAATCTAAAGAAACTTTATTCAAAGAACGTTGGAAACTGGCTAACTCTCTTGAACATCTGTGATCGGTAGATTTAGAAAATAGACTTTGGGCGGGCCCCATGGTATAGCAGTTAAATTCGCACGATCTGCTTCTTGGCAGCCCCGGGGCTTGCTGGTTCGGATTCTGGGTGTGGACATGGCACTACTTGGCAAAAGCCATGGTGTGGTAGGCATCCTACGTATAAAGTAGAGGAAGATGGGCATGGATGTTAGCTCAGGGCCAGTTTCCCTCTGCAGAAAGAGGAGGATTGGCAGTAGTTAGCTTAGGACTCGTCTTCCTCAAAAAAAAAAAAAAAAAAAAAAAGATATTCTTTGAACAGTAAATTTTAATGTATTAAAAAGGAAATAATGCAAATGGATCTAATTCAGTTTAGATAGCTAAACAGCTGCTTTTGTTTGATGGAACAAAAGGTATAAAAGGTACTTATTTTAAGCTCATGCTAATTTGATTGACTTATTACATTATTTCTTCCTTCTACTTTTAACTCTTGCTTATCTACTCTCTTTATGGTTCAAGACATTTTATATAATAGCATTCATTCATACTTCCATTTAAGTGGCAAATTGTCATGCGTTACTCATTAACAATCCAGTAGCCCTTGAAATAGACACTGAGTCTTTCAAGTAGTATTTTATAGATCAGTTTGGTTATTATAGGGGCCAGTGTTGCTGGTTGTCAGTTCTTTGCTTTTTAAAAATTATTTTATTTTGTATTTTCCTTCACATAAAAATGTTAAATTTTATTTGTGTAAGAATGAAAATGAAAACATTATATTTAATTGAAATGTCAATGATAAAGGTATATCAACATTTCTTTCCTTTCTAACTAGATACACTGCATTTAGTACAAATTCTGAAAAAAATTCCAAGTCAGGTGCAGCCTTGAGGGCATGAATATAGCTCGTGACTACTGTTCTGAATGCACAATTCTATGGGGGCAGTTTCTTTTCTGCCTAGGATCAACATGAAAGAGCAGAGAGAGATCCACTCATTGATGGGGGAGCCAGCTGCTGACAGACATGGAATCTTAAAACAGCTTATTGAAGCAACTGACCCTCTCTTTCCCTGTAACTTCTTCAAACTCTCCATTCTCTTCAAACCTCCCCCACTGCTAACTTTCTATCTCCCTACTGCCTTTGACTTGCTGTCTAGCACAATGGGAAAATAAATGCCACCAAAAGGCATTTTCTTTGCTTTTTTGGTCACTCTGATTGGGAAAAACTGAGAAACATGTTTTCTGTGGGTTAAAGTTTATATTTCTGATAATTAGGAAATTCAATAATACAAGGTTCCAATGTTTTTTCTTTTTCCTTAGAAAATCACTAGGTAGTGATAATATAGACCTTTTCTTTTGCCCATTTGCACAAACTTGCTTATGCCAACACACATGTGCACAGACACACTCACAGTCACATTTACTCCCATTTATTAAATAAAGGTAAAGTCTCCTGAGCCAGTTGCCAGGCTCACACTCCCCTTTGGACTAGTTTTCATAACCTTGTAGTCCAGAATACTCAATATGTACAATTAATCATACAATAGTCATATTCTTCTCCATAGATGCTCTTATGGGTTGATTGTTAAGAAAATCTCATTTACAATTGCATCAAAAAGAATAAAATACCTAAAAATAAATTTTACCAAGGAGATAAAAGACCTGGATACTGAAAACTATGAGACATTAAGGGAAGAAATTGAAGAAGACACAAATAAATGGAAAAATATACATTGCTCATGGATTGGAAGAATTAATATTGTTAACATGTCCATACTGTCCAAAGCAATCTACAGATTCAATGGCATCAAAATTCCAATGGCATTTTTCACAGAAATAGACCAAAAAATTTTAAAACTTTTGAGGAACCACAAAAGATCCCTAATAGCCAAAGCAATCTTGAGAAAGAAGGGTGAAGCTGGAGGCATCATATTCCCTGACTTCAAACTTTATTACAAAGCTATAGTAATTAAAACAGTATGGTACTGGCAT
Source organism: Equus caballus (assembly GCF_041296265.1). NCBI lineage: Eukaryota > Metazoa > Chordata > Mammalia > Perissodactyla > Equidae > Equus > Equus caballus. Next base: position 101,738,546 of record NC_091685.1, on the reverse strand, counting down.
AAAAACAGACACACACAGAAATGCAACAGAATAGAGACCCCAGAAATAAACCCGCACATATGTGATCAATTAATTTATGACAAAAGAGTGAAGAACATACAATGGGGAAAAGATAGTCTCTTCAATCAATGATGTTGGGAAGATTGGACAGCCGCATGCAAAAGACTGAAACAAGACCACTATCTTATACCATACAGAAAAATTATCCCCAAATGGATTAAACACTTGAATGAAACCATAAAACTGCTAGAAGAAAACATAGACGATAAGCTCCCTGACATAGGTTTTGGTGATGAGTTTTTGAATCTTACACCAGAAGTAAAAACAACAAAAGCAGAAATAAACAAGTGGGACTACATCAAACTGAAAACCTTCTCCACAGCAAATGAAACCATCAACAAAATAAAAGGCAACCTATGGGATGGGAGAAAATATTTGCAAATCATATATCAGCTAAGGGGTTAATATCCTACATATATCAAGAACTCACACAACTCAATAGCAAAAAATCAAACAATCCAATTAAAAAATGAGCAGAAGATCTGAATAGACATTTTTTCAAAGAAGACATATAGATGGCCAGAAGGTACATAAAAAGATGCTCAACATCATTAATCATCAGGGAAATGCAAATCAAAACCATAATGAGATATCACCTCAAACCTGTTAGAATGGCTATTATCAAAAAGACAAGAAATAATAAGTGTTGGCAAGGATGTGGAGGAATGGGAATCCTGGTGTGCTGTTGGTAGGAATGTCAATTGGGGCAGTCACTATGGAAAACAGTATGGAAGTTCCTTAAAGAATTAAAAATAGAACTACCATATGATCCAGCAATTCCACTTCTAGGTATTTGTCCAAAGAAAACAAAAACACTAACTTGAAAAGATATCTGCACCCCCATGTTCATTGCACCATTATTTACAATAGCCAAGATATGGAAACAACCTAAGATTCCAACAAGATGAATGGAGAAAGTAACCATGATATATATGTATATGTGTACCTCCAGGGCATTATGCTAAGTGAAATAAGTCAAACAGGAAAAGATAAATGCCATGTGATCTCTTGTATATAAAATCTAAAGAAAACCAACAAGCTCATAGATACAGAGAAGAGATTGGTGACTGCCAGAGGCAGGAGGTTGGCGGGTGGCAGAAATGGGTGAAGGTGGTCAAAAGGTGAAAAAATAATAATAATTAAACCAAAAAGAAAGAAGCTAGACTTTTAGTTTTACTAGACTATTCAATTTCTTTTTAAAAATTTATTGAATTTTTTTTTTTTTACGTTTTAACCCCCTTCACCCATTTTTGTCACTAAGACTAGCTTGAAAATATATGTGCATCTCCAAGTTCATTATAGCATTATTTACAATAGCCAAGATATGGAAACAACCTAAGTGGTTATTGATAGATGAATGGATAAAGAAGATGTGCTATATATACACAATGGAATATTATTCAGCCATGAAAAAGAATGAAATCTCGCCATTTGCAGCAACATGAATAGACCTCAAGGGCATTATTCTAAGGTTGTCTAATTGATCTTCTAAAAATTCAGTTCATATTAAGTTATGTTCCTTATTAAAGTCTTTTGGTAAATGCTCATTGTCTTAAAGTTAGAATTCAGAAACCATGGTTTTGAAATGAACCCTTCCACCCACCTCTCTATCATCATCTCTTATAACTTTCCCCTTATTTCTCTACTTTGGCGATTCCGGTCTCCCTTCAGTCCCACCAATGTGTTAAAATCTTCCTCAAGTATGCTTAAACATTTTTCCTGGCATGTTATCAAATAAGGGACATTTTATCAAAAAGCTTAAGACAGTGGCAGTGCTTATTGAACACTTGTCTACTTCTCTGTACCATAAATTCCACAAGACCATGTCTGCTTCACTATTCACTTTACCTGCATCATCTAGAAAAGTTGGACATGAAGCCAATACTCAATATGTTAATTAAATTTACTATTTAATTAAATGACTGGACCAATGAATTTGGACTAAGACTCCCAGGAATTTGGTCCCTAAACCTGAAGACTAAGGACAATAAACTTGTTGCAGTGTCTGCCATTCTTTTAAAGAAATTACCTGTTACTAGGCACCTGCTCCTACTTGTGCCTGCTGTCGTCATACTCCTTACTACTCATTTTTCAGTTCCTTCCAAATAGTGACAGTGCTTTGGTTTAGCTTACTATTAGCTGTTTTCAAGCTACTTAGAAAGCAATAGTGAGGAGCTCAAGCTTTGGCATCAAAACGTATGAGTCCAAACACGGGCTCTGGCATTTACTGTTTGAGGTATGTTGGGAAAGGTAGCTACCGCGGCACTAGGATAATAGTATCACTTTCCTCATAAATGCAGGGACCTTCCTTTTGGTTTTCTTTGCACAGTCCCTGTTTTCACTGTCGTCCTGGCATGCCATTCAACATAGTATTAACCCAGAATTTCTCAATTTTCATGAAATGTGTTTTTGTCAATAGTGGCAGAAAATAGCCAACATAGATATGGTAAAGCTCACCTCTAGTTTTCACTATAGTCTTGTCTAGTAGTATGAAGAAGCATGTGCATATGCATATGATTTTATGTTAACTGGTATTTATATCTGGAGAAAGCGTAGTGATAAACCATCTCCAATTCTCTCCAGATACAGAGAACTAACACCGGTCTTTTGAGAACAGTGGGCTGAGCGTTTACCCAAAACCTTGTGTTTATAGAGGAACCTCTGGAAGCTCAGCCCCTCCTATCTTGAGTGATGGTGGGAGAAATACTCTATGCTGCTGCCCCTTGGAGTCTCAGCCAGTCGTAGTATATATCTTGCTGCCAAGCGTCATAGTTGACCTCAAACCACAAGGTCAGAGGGAAATGCGATGAATTATAGATGAAAAGCTTATGAAGTACAAACATAATATAGAGGCTAAGCAGTCTGCCATCAACAGAGGGAGTAGCCTGAACACTTACAGTGTTTGGTCAGTAAATATTGGATGATGTAAATCTACTGCTATTTATTCATTTTACTATTTGTTAAGTGGTATGTTTTTATTGTTCACTAAATCCTTTCAGAAGCAATGAGCTCTAAAGACAAATAAAAAAGGAAATTTATGCTTAGTAACAATAGGTTATTGAGCTTTTCTTCTTAAGGAGGTCTCTGATGAATGTATAATTTCCACAAAATGTTTGCAGACATTTGCCATCTCTTGTGGGAGCTGTAGAGATATCACTGACCACATCAGTGATATTGCGAAGAAATAAATCTGCCAAAGAAGCAGTTATCTTTTTAAGAAGACTGTGCTAAAAAGGATGATAAAACACTCAGAAGCTGGATGTGCATTTACACTTCACTCTGCGAAGTATAACTTGACATTTAAATTAAAAATGCTGTTCTTCAAAATTAATTTTACTTATTTTAATTCTGAGTTTTCTTGTGCAGGTAAGTAAAGGTAAGAGGTAGCTTTAATGTATTGGCTTTTTTAGCAGGAGAAAAATTTTGTAAACAGTTAAATGATGCCAGTTTTATATCAGTGCCATCAGATCTTTCAAACACAGAATATGTTCATTTGAATCGTCACTTGATATTTCATTCAGCTACGGATTCAAAGTTGTAATAAAGAGTCTGACTCCCTTTTTGATGTCTGATCACTGATAGCTTTCGAGTTCCACCCCTCGCACTTTCTCTCTTGTTCCACATTTGGGCAAAGAGATGAAAAAAGCCCACTCACTGGCTCGTTTGGCACTAGCAGGAAGTTCAAACCATGTGCAATGCATGTGTCTGTCAGTGCTCTGTCACACACCTTATTTTACCCCAGCCCCACTTCCTAACCACAGTAAACATCAGAGCCACTCCACCCCTCCCTTTGCTCAAGCCATTTTGGCACCTGCTCAGGAGCCTGAACTACTCTCTCCACAAATTCTCATGTGTGCAATAAATGACCATACCCTGTTGGATGTGTGTTTTGCTGTCACTCTCTTCACCGGAACCAAATAGAATCGTTTTGGTAAAACAAATATTTCTGCAAAACTAGAAACCTATGAAGAGTGTATTAGTCAAGGTTCTCCAGAGAAAGGGAACCAATAGGAGATATATAGACATACACACATAAGGAGGCTTATTATAAGGAACTGGCTCATACAGCTATGGAGACTGGCTAGCGCAAATCTGCAGTGTGAGCTACAGCCCGGAGACCTAGAAGAGCCCCGGGTGCAGTGCCGTCTGAAGGCGGTCTGCTGGACAATTCCCTCCCGTGGGGCTTTTTGTTCCATTCAGGACTTCAGATGAGGCCCACTCATGCTATCGAGGGCAATCTATTTCACCCAAAGTTCACCTGTTTAAATGTTGCTCTCATTCAAAAGCGTTCTCCAAATTCACACATAAAATTAACCATCAGAGAGTAGAAATATAATTGGCATTGTTGTTAGTGCATATATTATTTGCAATTGTTGCCCCCAAAAGCTGTGATAGTCTACTAATTGGCATATAGATATATAAATTTTGTGTATATATATAATATGTGTGTATTATAATTATAGTAACTGAATGACAAAATTTGTGAAACCGTTGTATTGAAAAACCCATGCTTCAACCTAGAGTACAAGACTTCTCTCTATTTCTGATAATCAATATAATTTTAGAAGTATTTGAGTCTTTAAAGGATTTCTTGTACATCATGCTGTGTGCCTCAAAATAATATCAATATTTTTAAAAAATGAATGTATTAAATTTTTTTGCATTTATTCAAAAAACTAGAAATCTTTAGTTGGTATTTTATAAATAGAATGGCAATAAAAAAACTTTTGAAGATTTTAGTAAACATCAAGTTTTTAAAAGGGAGCTTGCAAAAGAAAGACCTCTTCCATGATCCCACAAGCTGAACGTAGCATTCATTGCTCTCGTCCGTGACATCCTCCATGCGTGCTCTATACCACACTCCAGGAACTGAAAAATTAAATGGTGAATACTCAAACACTGTGCAAACACTTAATTTTGAAATTATGTAATCATAATTTGAGATATCAAATTGTGGGAAGAATATTCAAATGGAATTTCTATTTTTAACTGGATGGATATATTCTATGTTGAAAGGGACCAAATTACAAAGGCAAAAATCCAGCAGCACAAAAACTTGCTCAACCATTCATGAGTTTTGTCTTGCAAAATATCTGCGTAAATTAGTTACTTAGAGTGGTGATAGTAAACGAATACCTGTGAAAATATTTTACAGATAAATCAATTGAAATGTCAATAATGTCACATTAAATGACCATAAAAAGCCACATTGATGAAGATTAAAAATAATAATGTACTACTGAAAATATTTTTTCTGAGAAATAACAATACATGAACAATAGGGAAATATATAGCTGGCCCTTTACTTTCTAAACTCTAGATTATTAATATATGTTTTAAAATTATATAATTTTTGAAAAACACATATATGACCAGCAAACAGATTTTACTAGATAGATGGACCTATAGAATATTTCTAATTAAATCTATTTTCAAAAATAAATTCCTTTATAAGAAAAACAGATGTCATATATGTTCCCATCTTTGCCTTGTCGACTCTCACTCATCATTGGAGCCTCACTTCAAAGAGCCGATCGATGTCCTGTAGGATCTCTTCCATGATCCCATAAACTGGACAAGCCATCTCCAGGTCCATTCTCGTGCTCTTTGCCACACTGCAGAGAAATCATCACTCTACTGTTTCTCACTTCACTATATTGGAAAATATTCAAAATCAAACACCCAAATTCGTAACACTTTGTCACAAAGTAGGCATTCAATATGTGCTTTTTGAATTGGACTGAACAGATTTACCTGGGTATAATTCTGTTTTACTGAAATATGAATGATGGATATAAATATGGTCAAGAAAAGTGAAAATTCTTGCGTATTAAAGCTCTGTACCTGAAGAAATATATTTCTGGTATACGCCATTGATGGCATATAATGAATAATAAACAATTTCACTGGCATAAAGGTTACCCAAAAATAATCCATCCCCATTGCTATTGATGAGGGAGGGTCATCATTTGTCCTGTACAAAGACCGCTGAATATCCACAGTGTATCTACAATGGTTTCTTATAACCACTTCTAGAGTCTTTCCCTGTCCTCTGAAGGGCCCAGGATTCATGCCCTGCTCCATCCAGTGCTTGTCCCTTCTGCCAATGGCATACTCCTTCCTTTTGATTACACCAGCTGATAGCAGGAAACAGCAGTACTGGACCCACAACCACAACTGCTGTATCTTCCTTACAAGCTTTAACTGAATCCTAAAAGCCTAAATTTTTTATTTCACCAAATGTTAATGCCTCCATAATATTCTACTATATGATCTCCAACTGTCATTCCAACAAAACTGACCACTAGTTTCCAGGAATATTCAATGCAAGAGATACATATCACATCAGTGATAAAACCATGAAAAAAATGAGTTCATTATAGTGAAATATCATTTCAATTCAATTTAAACATGCAATGACTTTATAGGTCAAAGTACTTTGCAACTTACAAAGGACACGTGATGAACCCCTAACCAGATTAAGAATATTTCAAATGTTTCCATTGGATGTAATTGTGGGGAAAATTTATGACAGGCTTGTTCCTACTGGAAAACAGCTTAAATTGGAGGTCCTGAGAAAAGAGAACCAATATCATATTTATGAATGAATGATACCACTATATATGTGTATATTATATGTGCATATAGTAATAGGTTACACACTGGAAAATGTGGAATTGAAAGTTTATGACTTAAGGAATCACACATCATAAATCAACTGCATCAAGGGTTAGAATTTAAAGTTTTATGCCTAACAATGAACTCAGACCATAGACCATTATTTCTTTAGTTTGCAGAATTAACATATTTAAGATTGTCACCAAGGACACAGGATCTCTTCTAAAACACTTCATGTGGTCCAAACCTGTGAAAAGCTGGCCTTATCAACCCACTGGGTATGATGAGACAGGAGGAATACTGCCTTTTCTTTTTTCTTTAACTAGAATTTGCAAAAAGGCATTTTCGGTTTGAGACCTCAGCTGAATTGATTTATATCTTTTATGGCCTAAATAATGATTTGATTGTAGCATGCCAAAGAGTATACTATGACATACAATTGAATCTCAAATAATAGGTGTGATTGCATTTGTAATACACTCGAAGAAATCAAATAACTATAATGTTTGAGGGATATTTCCTCTGAAAGCAAATCTTTAGTTTACCTATCTGTACATGTGCTGTGAATATTAAGTCCTCTAACACCAGTATAGAACTAAGGAAGAATACAAATGGGATCGAATTAATTTTCATTGGAAAATACTTACGTGAATATAAAATATACAGAATCTTTACCAATCTATAGATAAAGTTGAGCCATTTAAAAATATCTATCATATATTGACTGTTTTCTATACATGCATTTTGCAGTAACAGCTTTAATATCATATATTAGCTCTTTAAATCTTTATAGCAACCATACTGTGAATTTATGAAATTAAATCTCTTATTACTGGGTGTTGTATGTAGAATAAATATTTCTGGAAGGTAATGACTCATTTAATTTTCAAAACGTAATTGACTTTGATAGCTGACTACTTATTTACATGTATGCAAATTCTTATTTTTGTGTTTTGTTTTGTTTTGTTTTGTTTTGTTTTTGAGGAAGATTAGCCTTGAGCTAACATCCACTGCCAATCCTCCTCTTTTTTGCTGAGGAAGACTGGCCCTGAGCTAACATCTGTTCCCATCTTCCTCTAATTTATATGTGGGATGCCTACCACAGGGCATGCGGGTATAACTATTTTATATCATTACAATAACTTGACTCTCCTTACTGACTTTCCTTTAAATAGGACAATGTAAGTTGCTATTTTGTTAGTTTTGTGAGAGACACTAGTTTCCAATGTCAAAAACTAAGGAGCCTTAAGTGCTGCCTCAATTAAAAAGGCCACTTGTTAAATAAGGGCAATCTATGAATAAAGAGACGTTGTGTTTTCTTACAAAGACTACTTGAATTGCCGGAATGGAGAAATATGATGGTTGAAAGTGATGGGAAACTAAAAAACAGAGGGCAAATCCCTCTATCCTGGAATATAGGGAGCAGCAATCATCAAAAAGTGATCATATCATGAATGAATGAATCCAGAAGATTCAATACATAACGTAAAGTTCAAAATATAACTTTTCCCTACTGTACGTTGTAAAATGGGATACACATTCTTACAAAAATCACCAAAATTAATTATTAAGATGAAAACATCTCTAATATAAATGAAGCAAAATCAAGGTGCCAAAAAGTTCATACAGTTTCATTGCTTTTGTTTCAAAATGTTGGAAATATAGTTAGAAGAATAAACAAGATACTATTAACAACAGTTACTTCTGGAGAGTGAACGTGGGCTGGAGGAGAATATTTTTATTTTATAAGTTCTCACATTTTTGCACTTGATACTATAGGTAGCATTATCTATTAAAGGAAAACTGCTGATATTTAAGTTAAAAAATAATATTAAAAATCATTAGAACTTAAAGGAAAGCATTAAATAAAAAATATATTTGGAAAAGTCTTCTATTTGGCAAGGACGACATTAATGTGAATGTGAAGTAATTACGGGATAAGTATCTGAGCCATCGATTAGCTCCATGCCTGCTGAGAAGTGAAATCCTAACAACAAAACAATTTGATGGCTCTTAAAAATGATTATAAATCCCTAAAAGTTACTTATTTATTCAAATATATATTAGGGTTTTCAACATTACCTACCTGGTGGAGTAGAAATTTAGGCATTCTAATTACTATTTATAACCGGCAGTATTTTGGAAATGTTTAGGAATGTGACCTACAGGATTACATCAATAAAAAAAAATGGAGGAAAAGAAATTAGTATTTGAAATAATTATTCTGGGTAAAAGTAAAGATAATACCAAGGCAATTTAAAAATATTATGCCTATAATGTTTGGATCACCCTACCGTAATTAACACCACTGTGTTGCTATCTTTATTAAATTTGTTTCTCTATCTATGTAAATTCCTGTACCTTTACATTTATCTACATTGATTTTCATCTTTACATAAGTTTTTATTTTTGTAGAAAATAGGCGAAAAGATACCCAAACTTGTATGTTATCTGTTCTTGTATATTGATAGGTTATTATACAAATTATCACATAATGAAGTTATTTTCAACCCAAAGTTTAAGTATCGAAACTTTCAAACCAAAAGTTTAAGGTTGTAAAAAATAGGAAAGCATATAGGGATATGTGTAAAGAGAATATGTGACTATCAGGTCTATTCCATATTTTCTACAATGATTGTTCCCTGTAACTATTATTTTTCTTACAGTGTAGCACCTGCTTAGGGATTTTTTTCAAATTAATGAAGGTTAAGGTTGGGTACTCCTCACTCGCAATATTTTTATATGGTTACTTTTTTTCAGGTGAAATTTGCAGAAGTAAGATAATTTTAACAGTAAATGAATGAGCGTTATTTCTTTTCTTTTCTTTTTTTTTTTTTGAGGAAGATTAGTCCTGAGCTAACTGCTGCCAATCCTCCTCTTTTTGCTGAGGGAGACTGGCCTTGAGCTAACATCCTTGCCCATCTTCCTCTACTTTATATGTGGGACGCCTACCACAGCATGGCGTGCCAAGTTGTGCCATGTCCGCACCAGGGGTCCGAACCGGTGAACCCTGGGCCGCTGAAGCAGAACGTGCGAACTTAACCGCTGTGCCACGGGGCTGGCCCCAAGAGTATTGTTTCTTCCCACTCTAATTTCCAGTCCATCACACTCCCTGTATTATCTGACAGCATCATATTAGCTGCTGGTATTTTGAGTATTAAGTGAAGGGAAAATTGTGTATACATTTCTGGTATGGAATTTGGAGGATATATTTACATGGTTCACACAGTGGCTTACAGCGTCATCCTAATACCCCCACAATTTGCTGTTGTGCATAATAGAGACATGTTAACACTCCTATAAACTTTGGCCATCCAGTCATGAGACCCTCTGCCGCTCACACCCTTAGAAACAAACCAAGATAGAGGAAAGGCTGACTGATTTTTCTGTTATCTTGCCATATAAGGAGACAGTTAAGGTTTATATAGACAAAGTTATTATCTCACTTCTGAATGTTTTTGAAGCTTATGGTAATTGTTTTTAAAATTTAAAAATTTTTGTAATTTATTTTCTCATTCCAATTAAAAAGATGCTTTCATACGTTATGATAATGTATAATTCTGTGTTCTTAAAGCAAGCTGTTTAAGCTATCCCTTCAAGGTGGATAAGATTCAGGCCTGAAAGACCGATTCTGTCCCTGATTCTAATCCCAAATCTTTATCACAACTCTTCAATGAGCACGTTTGGGAATCCTGATTTCCCCATGCGTGGAATAGGATAATGAAATTGCCATCTTGAGGAATATTTTTGTTTTTCATAACATTTCAAGTAAGGCTTAAGCTCAGTGAAGTCTAGTAGGAGGCTAATATACCCACAGAAATTTATGTAACCTACTAGGAATATATTCTAATCTAAAATGCCTACACCATCTTAGGCAGGGAGTAGAGAGACAATTTATACTTACTTCCCTGGGGTTCACTTCTTTTTAAATGATTCATTATCCGGATCAAGGCATTAGACTCCAAGAGTAACAGCATTACTAATTATGTTCATGGATTATAGCAATGAAAACTCAAAAGAGAAGTGAATATCACTTTTAAAATATACATTCCATAATGTGTTCAATTTAATAAAACTGAATTCTCTAATTTTACGATTTGATTGTTTTTCAATGTAATTATTCAAGATGAACGAATAGTCTTATATTTCCTTTATGTCTTTAGCCACAATTTCTACAAAGAACAATTAAAATTTATTATTGCTCTATTTCTCCTTTAAAAAAAGTCCTTGAAAGTGCTAGAAATGAACATATAAATTTGAAAATCTCTTAAGAACATCAGCTCTTCCCTTTAGTTATGAATTTCTGTGTCAAATAGAGTAAGCCTTTCTATTTTTCCCCCCTAAAAGCTGATTTAAATTTCCAGAGAGAACATTCTTTTCCTTGTGGCTTTTCACATTGGCTGGGGACTTTCCCCCAAGGCAGGGTCTTTCTCTACAGGGAAATCTCACAGAATTCTTTCTAATCAGAAACTGTGAGTTGAGTTTCCTCTGTGAGAGGAAAAGTGATATGATAGACTCCAGGGAAATACTAGGCCTAATTTTTTCCTTTTTCTTTTTAAAAAAATGGTTCCTTCAAGGAAGTTTCAAAATGGAAGCATTCCTATTAATAAATAAATAGCACAAAATGAAACACAGATTCAATAATGATTTTAGGCAGTTTGATCGTCAGGGATATGAAAGAGTACTTTGACCTGTGAATTATCAGTTTGCCTTCATCTATAAACTAGGTAGTTACAGATTATACTCAGTTTGTTCTGCATAGTTTCAGCCTCAATTTAAAATGAAGACTTTGCAATGAATTGCATACCTTCTAGAAACTACACTGAAGACAGCAATTTGCATAACTCCTATCAAAAAGGTATGCTAAGATGTATTCTAAGAGATGACTAATCTATTTTGGCAATTAAAATTTACTGTGGGCCAATGTTGCACATAAGTTTTAGATACTCTGAAAAGAAATCTTTGTCTGAAGAGATATCCTAAGAAAAGAACTATTATTTAATCAATATTTATGCCACTGTTTAAACTTAGTATGACTTTTCATTTTTCTTATTGAAATATTTTGTGTATTTGAACATAAGCATTAATTTTGGAAAATACATTAAGCTCCTATATATATCTTTTTAAAACTTTTTAAAGTACACCTTATAGCAAAAAGAAAGAAAAGTATTGAATATGTATACTTTACATCAAAGAGGAAAATTGACATTCAGAATAGAAATATCCTATCCAATGTTGTTCCAACATGCCATAACAAAACACTACAAATTATAGTTGCCAAAGGTTATGCTTTTAATAATGACAGAAACCTAAAACCCTGAATATTCAATTTCCCATGACCTAATTTAATCAGTGTTTTCAGTTGGCCATACTGTTTTAATTCTTGTGCATATTCATATTTTAGTGTCATATATACTTGATATTGTTTATACAGAGAATTTTATGTTTTCTATTTTCAGTTAATTTTCACCTGTGCTATGGAATTTTTCTAATAATAGCCAAACACCTATTTCCCCTTGCTATAATTCTCCAGTCATATTAATAATAACAGCTGTTGTATATTTTTTCACAATTTTTCCATGTTCATGAAGTTATAAAACACCAACTTTCAGGTATATAGAATATTTTGTGTGTATATTAACAAAAAAGAAAGAGAGCGAGGGAAGATCATAATATATGTGTTGAAATTTGTATATATATTCAGTAGTTTGTTTCAACATCTCTCCCAAATAATAGTATGTCATGGATATTCATTAAAGATAATAACTACAAGGGCCAGCCAGGTGGCACAGCAGTTAAGTTCGCATGTTCTGTTTCAGCATCTCTGGGTTCGCCGGTTCAGATCCTGGGTGCAGACCTATGCACCACTTATTAAGCCACACTGTGGCAGGCGTTCCACATATAAAATAGAGGAAGATGGTCATGGATGTTCGCTTAGGGACAATCTTCTTCAGCAAAAAGAGGAGGATTGCTAGCAGATGTTAGCTCAGGGTGATTCTTCCTCAGAATAACTATAAATGCAACCCATTTTATCCCATAATATTCCAAAACCTTCTCAAATATTTAAGTATTACTAAACTTTCAAGTGGTTTCTAACATTCCCAAATGCAAACTTGTGGCAGTAGATCTTATTTTACATATAGCCTAGGAGGTGGTGTTTTAATTTCACTGGCTTGATTTCTGGAAGAAGGAATGCAGAATTTAGAATAGTTTCTATTTGCATAGGTATTAACAGAGTATTTTTTCTCAAGACTGTAGCAATTCACAAATGCTACAGAAACCTATAGTGCTCTTTTTCCCCCATCTGTATCAGTACCCTGATGGTGTGTTATCATTCTTTTTAATATCACTCAGACTAATATAGAAAAGGGACATATCACTCATGAGTTAATTTACATTTTCTTGCCTTCCAGTAGTGGCTACTTGGTTGGTCTATCTGTATGCTACTCAGGAACTGCACTTAATTTTCTACCACCTTTTAGCGTTTTATTAGACACTTGTAGAAATTATTTAAATAGTGCATATAATCTATGATCTGTCATATATGTTGCAAATGTTTTCCCTCACTTTCATTGTTTTAACAATTTTTTGAAATTGAAAAAGAAATTAAAAGATATATCATAAAATATATATCTTAATTATGCTATAAAATATATCTATCTTCTACATCATAACTTCTTTGTTTCTGATCTTGTTTTGAAAGTGCATCTTATGTTAAAAAATTATATTTTATAGTTTTATTGTTGTAAAATTGTGGTGATTTTTTTACCACCTATTATTGTCCCAATGAAATTACATAACATCTTTCATTTATCATTGTATATATCTGATGTATACGTATTATCATTTATCAGACTCCATACAGACTTACACGAAACTGTGATTTCTATATGTACATGTGTGTGTGAGTATATGAATTTCTGTGCTGGAGTTCTATAAACTGTTTATAATATATATGTCTATTACCAAAGTAAGATTTTTTTTTTTCTCCACAGTTAACTTCCTATCTCTATTCTGTGTAAATATAAGCTACTTGTTTCTGTGGACTTTTCTTGTACCAAGCAGTCTTACCAAACTGTATTATACTCTAGCGGTGGTTTATATTTACATAAAACATGCAATATATAACTGAATATAAATATATAATAATATTTATAAATAATAATTGATATTTAAAATATAAATGCATATATTTCTAGCATCAATATAAATAATTTTTATTTCTTTCTTCCAAATTTTATAAGAATATTAATTTGTCTTGTCTTATTGAAATGTTGAAAGAGGGGGCCAGCCCCATGGCCAAGTGGTTAAGTTTGTGTGCTCCACCTCGGCGGCCCAGGGTTCCGTCGGTTCAGATCCTGGGAGCGGACATGGTACCGCTCATTAGGCCACATTGAGGTGGCTTCCCACATACCACAACTAGAACGACCCACAACTAGAATACACAACTATGAACTTGGGGGATTTGGGGACAAAAAGCAGAAAAAAAAATGTTGAAAGGTAATGATGACAGGAGCCTTTTCCACTTTCTTTCCTGATTTTAGAGATAGGCATGAATAGCATTATACTTTTAGAACTTAGATTTAAATTAATAATATTTTCTCAAAAAGCAAATGAGATCAATTTGTTTCACAACCATGATCTTTATATCGTTTCACTAAGATGACCCACTAGTGACGCCGCATGTTGCCTAAAGGATTGTTTCAAGTCTTTGGTGATTGAAAAGTTAGTTATTTTTATATATTCTCAGAGGTTTTGTTGATTTTCCCCATTTCGTTATTTCCAAGAATCTTTAAAAAAAGGAGAGAAACTCAGTGCAATTTTTCCGCCAATACTGTTTGTAACTTTACAATACAAAGCTGACTAATACTGCTCCCCCAAACTAAGGCATTCTAACATGAAAATTTTAACTTTTCTGTTTTACATTGCTAAAGAAGGAGTGGTGACATTACTTACCGAAATAATAGACAAAAGTAAATCTGAAGTCAGTTCGACATATAAAACACATAAACCACTGGCAAAACCTTTGATAAAATTTATCTTTAAAAATGGTAGTTGCAAAAATTAGCAAATGAAAAATTGTATTTAATAGAATCAATAGCCTTAAGAAATACTTAATATAACCAATAGCCTTAACGAGAGAAGATTTTAACATTATGTTTTACATCATCAAAACTGATATTTAAATGAATAAATCTTTTTTGAAATGTTTGTAGCGATAAGAACTCATCCCAATAAGAGTAAGTCAGAAAATCAAATAGAAAAATAGATAAAGACAAACTGCACTTCTTGGGAAATTTTACAGGGAATTAATATTGTGTAAGCACATTCTTCACAATATTTTCTTCATATATATACATGGAAATCAGTATAATTCTCATTACCATGTTTTGTTTTGTAAGCATGAAACCAAACCTTCATCCATATGAAAATAGTTGCATCAAAATATCTGAACACGTATCCAGGATTTCTATGAAGGTAGGCTTGCATTTGTTTTTTAAGGTAAGGTAGTTTATGCCCTCATTAATCATTTATTTCCCTTCCAATATTACCCTTCTCATAGTTAAAACTCAAATCCTGCTATCTTAAAAACCTCACATAAAATATTCCAAGTGGTAGATTATATATGTTTATAATTCTCTCTTCTTTGGGGGAAGGAGTTTCGAGGAAATCCAGGACATGCCAGTTGCGCTACATTTTACAACCCACTTTAAGAAGTCCCTTATGATTTTTCAGGAAGGGAAGAATACTCTCGGAGAACCACGTTCAGGAACACAGTGATGCATTTGTTTACCTGAGCGTGACGTAGCACGCAAGATGGCCTCCGGAAGGTGTTCATGTACGTAAGCATACTACATAGCTTGGTTTTCAGACTTCCTCTGTAACACTCTTGCTCCAGGAAGAACACACTTCACTACTTCTTGAACAAGGCCTTCAAGTTCCTGTCTCTATGCAATTTCCTTCCCCTGGATGTCCTTGACCTTCATTTCCTGCCTTGAAAAATCTTTCCCTTTTTCTAGGTTTAGCTCAAGCTTCTCCTCCAAGAAAACAAAATAAAACAAAAAAACTTGCTTTCCTGTATTATGTCGTTTGTGTATATGGCTTATCAATTTTTAAGCTATTTTAGCATTTTGATAATCTCAGCTGTATCTCAGACATCTTTATATTCACTAAACGATCTAAAATAATGCCTTATAAAGTAAGTCAAACGGGAAGCGATTGCACACATAGATGCTGCTAACTAGAGTGTTGGCAACAGGATGCAAAGTACGGTGCCATGAGCAGAGAAAGAAAAGTTTTCTCCCTACCACAGAGACAGGCTGCAGTGTACATGATTGCTTATTCTGAAGGGCAGATGTATATTCGTTGTGTTTAATTTTAGCCCTTGCTTTCCTCCTATTTTCATTGGCTGCTCCTAGAAGTGGATCATAGGTTTGTTAATAGTAATGGCTATGCCTTCCCTGTGTAGAGTGTTTTATGATTTCCAAAGTGCTTTTTACATATATTACAATTTTTGATCCTTACTACAATCTTGTGAATTATGAAAGGAAGCAGTTTCTGGTCCATTTTTATCAGCCATAATAAGAAACAATTTTAGCCTCAAGTTCAAAATAGCCATTCATTCAAATAGTTCAAATATTGAAGAGACTGCTTTATCTTTTCATTTTAAAAGATACTTTCTATGGCCTTAGTTATAAATCAAAATATGCTATTTTAAAATCCTGCATAAATATACACTAACAGAATTCTCTATTCATTTTTCAGCACAAGAGTAACAAAAGGGTCTAGACACATTAGAGTTCCAAGAAGTATAAACACAATGAATAAATTAATGCCGGCATTGATAGATGAGGGGGAGAGCAAAGGAATTTCATTGTGCAGCTTGACTGAACAACTTTGTTTGCAACAATATTGGTAAGGTCAGGGAATTGTTGTTTGGAATGTACTAGAAGATTAAAAAGAATAATGAAATTGATTCCTCATCCTAAGGCTTGTTGGCCACTGAATTTTAAATCTGCAGAGGTAGGTCTCAGAAATTCCTGTGCATGTCAGCTCCATTTCATAAAGAAACAAGAGAGCAAGTTTATTGATACTGTGAAATGTGCTCCTTTTACCTTTCCAGGAATACTGTTTTAGGACACAATAATTACATGAGGTCCAAATGTGTGTTAACGTACAGATGGGCACTTCCTCCTTGAAACACAACATGGGCCCCTTCAAATGGAAATCTGTGATGGGAAATTACTTTCTTCTAAAGCATCAGCAAATGTGTTGTATTTTATTGAGGCCTAAAAAGTAATGCAGTTAAGGATGGGGAAATTGTAGATAAATTCATCCTTCATGATTGTAACTTTCATCTGGTTGTATGATTTTTATCTAGAATGTTAATGGTTAAAAAAGAAAATCTGAATTTAGTTTTCCATTTTCTATATCCCAAAGCATTTTATGGTATCATATCACCCTCTTTACTGAGGTCTCCAAAAAGTTACTAGATATGAGAAGTGCTGTATGCCTTTAATTTAAGTCTGTATTATTTCCCCTGGGAAATCTTAGAAATGCTGGGTGGGTTGTTTGAAAATAGGTAGAAAAAAAAATGTGATGGAAGGAAACTTATAGAAAGGAAAAATAGATGACTTCTTATATCTTTGCCTTTTTCTGATCCTTAAAATTCAATGATAACTTTGCTTGTATTTACTCTCAGAACCAAATAATAGAGACTCTTGACCTCACATTAGTTGGAAAGTTGAGATTTTAAAAAAAATCTCTACTTGAAACTTTGTTTTCACTTTTGATTTTATTGAAACATTCAAAGGCACAGTTTCTGATTCAATAGTGGTAGGTTCAAAAATTTTCCACTTATCTTTTATTTGATTCTCCAGAGTTAAATGACTCAACATTAATCATAAACTCTTCTGGGTAAGAGATTTGTAGACAAATGAGTGTAATTTTTATCCTACAACACTTTATCGCAATTTTGAAATATTTTAAAGAAAATTAAGAGTTATTTTCTTCAAAATATGGGATATTTTCTGTCACCTTCCAATTAACTTTTTTTATTTCTATAGTATATCAAAATATGCCATTGATGATCCTTACTTTTTTTACTCCAATTATTAACAGTATCATTTAGTATAGTGCCTAATGGGGTGTTCTATATAAAATGGCTAATGTTTCTTAAATGCTTACTATTAATCTTGCCTTCTTCTAAGCAGTTTACACAAATTGACCTCTATGAATTTTCATAACACCTGTATGATGTAGGTTCTACTGTGATTCTTAAGCTAAATTTAAGGTAACCAACACAGAGAAAAGTTTAAACATCTTGCTCTAGGTCACTTAGAATTGGAATTTAACCCCAAACAGTCTTGTTCTGAGTCTCTGTTCTCAACCACAATCCTACTGTTTTAGGTTTCCATTGCATAATACTACAAGTTAAAAGCTACATTTTTTACACTATTCACACATAATGCTTTGGTTATAAATATTCGTGTCAAATATAAAATATTTGTGCTTTGTGTCAAAAGTTCAAATATTAACAGATAGATTGCTGGACAGAGTAGTATTTTGATCACTTTAAAAATATTTTTTTCTGTTTAGATTTTGCCCTCCAATTTCAATGGGGCAAGAGGTCTATCTTGCAATATTTACCTCCATATTCTTTTCAGTGCTTTATGTTTCAGCCACCTGCTTGCTTTTTTCTTTCATTTTTCCCATGTACTTAAAAGCCGTAGAGTGGAAGATAAGGATAGGAGTCTTGAAAGTTAGTGAGTGTGATCAGATGTGAGAATAATCATATCTCCCTTGACACACACACACACACACACAGACACTTAATTCATGCTCTGGACTAAAAGTTATTTCAATATTCTTGCTCCTGTGTTCCAGCAACTATGTAATTTAATTGTAGACACAAAAACTTAATCTCATGGAGAATGGGATTCTGGGCATTTTTACAGAAAGGACATGTTATATTTTCCTTGTTTCCAGGCAGTGGGAAAGCTGTGAGAGAGCTCCGCAGACTTCTAGGACACCCGGATGATGGGAGTCCTCTTGAATATGCTCTCAGGGGACCTAGACCACATGTCTTTTTATTCTTCTGCCTGGGTTTCTTGCTCAAAGTTTTTCTATCCCCTGAGACACGGCACCAAGGAAGAGCTCTGTGACCTGTGTACATAGTAGGGATAGGTTTTAATTAGTTCATCCTCATTTAGACTCGTTCTCTAATTGTTGAATTTCTTCTTGGGATCACTAATTCTCTCTGCTTTTTGGCATCATAGGCCAAAGAATCTTCTTTGTACCAGCCTGTCAGGCAGCTTTCCCTGCCAGTAAGACAAACTTTTGCCATGTAATACAATGTGACATAGAGCAAATGATAGCTTTTATTGCCTTTCTAGAACTTAACACAGTGCTTAGCATACATCAGGTGTTCAATAATTTTTTGATAAGTGAAGGATGCATCAATGAGTCATACAAGACAATTTTAGAAAAACAAGATATTTGACAAAATGGACATTGCTTTACCTTTGGTCTCTGAAAGGACATAGCTGTCCTATTCTCTCAATGAAAAAGTTCATATACAATTGTTCTGAAGATTATTTTATAGGTATACATGAATCCTTTAAAAGGTAATGTATCTAGTGGAAATAGACTTCTTTTGGTATACTGAACTCCCGGGCTTTTGAGAATATCAATGGCATGTTGGCATATATGCAGATTAATTTACATGATTGTTTTTTTTTAAAACTTGCAGTGGGCACTTTATTAAAAATTTATTTTACAATCTAGCTGTTCAAAACATCTTTACATCAACAAATATAGCAGCTTGACTATTGGAATTGTAAGTCATTTATCTTGAAAAGATTATATTTGTGGCTGGATGCAAATATTTTCCAGGAATATTTATATCAAAATTACTGGTTTTGTTAGAAGTAAACATGATTTTTTCTTGAAAGTGAGTAATACTGATTAACATGATAGCTATGTATCTTAAGCAATTATCAGCAATAAATCTTCCTGTGCCTAAACTCCTTACAGTATTTGTAGTTTTGAGCAGAGTGAGACCAGTGTCTTGACTGTCATAGTCAGGAATCCATATCTTACAAAAATTTAAAAAGCATTTCCTTAGAATTTATTGTTTTTAAATGGTTGGAAATGACTGTACCCCAGGTCACGAGATAAACATTTATGGACCAGAATGTTTACCTGGAAAAATAAGAGTGCTCAGACCATTCTCATGTGAGTTACCAGTTCCTCTTCGCTAAGGAATTGATGATAAATCTTATCCAGAGAGACTTCAGAAAGTTCTCTTTAGTGAATCGAATCTAGATCCTCTTCCATAAATTTCAAGCCCATCTTGTCCCACACTGCTTATCTTGATTGCCACCTTCCTGCTTCAGGTTCTGGTATCAATTTACAATTCTTCCTCCTGCCTGCACCATGTCGCTACATCATAGAGTTGTGATGAAAATTTATAGAGGTCAATTTATATAAGTTTCTTAGAAGAAAACACAATTTCTTTGGTGAAAATACTTTCTGCTTTAAGTATAAACTACAAATGGATCGTATATAATCAACCTTATTAAAGCTATTGGTTTAACATGGGTAAACTTCCTTTTAAAATGGTAACTCAGGGGGTTGACCCAGTGGCATAGTGGTTAAGTTCGGTGTGCTCCACTTAGGTGGCCTGAGTTCATGGGTTCAGATCCTGGATGCAGACCTACATCACTTGTCAGCCATGCTGTGGCAGCAACCCACATCTAAAGTGGAAGAAGATTGACACAGATGTTAGCTCAGGGGAATCTTCCTCAAGCAAAAAAAGAGGAGGGTTGGCAACAGATGTTAGCTCAGGGCTAATTTTCCTCAAAAAAAAAAGAAAAGAAAGAAAAAAATAGCCATGTTTGGGTCTGGCCCTCTGGCACAGTGGTTAAGTTCAGTGCACTCCATTTTGGCAGCCCAGGTTCATGGGTTTGGACCCTGGGCTCATACACACACCACTCATCAACTATGCTGTGGTGGCAACCCACACTTAAGGGGAGGAAGATTGGTAACAGATTTTAGCTCAGAGTTAATCTTCCTCAGCCAAAAAAAAAAAAAAAAAAGAAAAGAAAAGAAAGAAAAAGAAAACAGTAGCTCAGAACAATGTTAAAGGTGCTACCATAACGCCACTTTATGTCCAATATTATATGAGTGACACTGGCTCTCACTCATTGAGATTTCCACAGACCATCAAGATTACATGAAACTTAAAATTGCCATTAAATTGTCTATTTCATGAACAATGTTAATTACATAGATATGTGAATATATAGAGGAACTTGCCTCTCCGTCCTTTCCTTTTATCTTATAATCAAAATATGAGAAATAACATCTCAGTATCTAAAATTTTTATTGTAGAGCTAGTAGGCTTTGAGAAAAATAGTTATTAGTATTATTTTTGGAATAGTGGAAAATCGTAAAAGGATGGCTTTTTTAGACCAAAATCATCATTCCTTAACTCACATAAAATAAGAGTCAAAGAATAATATTACATATTAGACATTGTACATGCCACTGAATTCATAAAGTTCTCTGACAAAATTATTTGATCACTGGAAATAGTAGTGTCATTAATATTTCATTGTAGTGCAGTGGCAAGTGGCATTCTAAGATGACAAAATAAAATATATATTATGTGTGTTATATTTTAAAATTTTGATCTTAGATCACCCCTCTTTATGGATAGTAAAAGACAATGATAATGCCAGAGAAAAGAAAATCTTTAGATTTAGCATACTGGTGTGAAACAGGCTCTTAACACCCATGGCTTATCTTTAAAATATTTATTAATTATCTTCTCAACTTTAACGCTATCCAAACTATTTTTCTTTATTCATTCATACCACCCTAAAATATTATTATAAATACCTTCAAGCATTATCAATATATTGATATTAATGTATAGCTTTGCTATGTGTTAAATGCATCTAAAAGGAAAGGGGAGCAAAATCTTTTTCTGAGTTGTAGTATATATGAAATCAGCAACATTTTTCCCATTTTAGCTCTTTCCATCAGTTGATCAATGCGCGGTAAGAGCTTTTCTTTACCATACATTTAAGAGTGATTGGAAGTACTGAACATCATGGTGTGAATAGCTTTTAGTCTTAGCTATGAAGAAGAAATTGATTTTCACTTGTCCTAAACATTCCAAAAATTGTTAACACTTTCTGAAGCAAAAGATGAAGCAGTAACTTAGGAATTTGGTCAGAATTTCTAAAACAAACTGTATTAAAGACTAGCATCGTGTAAGTTAGAGGTTAGAAAGTTACAATTCATTAACAGATCAACAGATTGTGTTCTTAAATGACAAATAATTGAACCAAAAATTGGACACAGATATTGAGAGCTATTTATAATAAATATATGTTTTCTTTTTATGTATTTTCAGTGGTGTTATTTCTGCAAATGGAGTTGACATATTTCCAAGCTTTTATAATAAAACCTTAACCAAAAGACATTAGAAAATGTTGCCTCTGTTAAGTCGGTAGCTTTATGTATAAGAGACTTCTGAATTTTCAATATAACCAATAGGAAGTTGTATCTTTGTAGATTCATAACTCCCCAAACGACTGGCATAGAATTGATTCAAACTGACGTATACTACCATATCAACCCACAAGGGCAGCAATGTTTATGAACAGCAAATATGAATAGGACAGCCTGACCGGCTGGGGATTTCACCAAGACTTTATCTTCAGGTCATCTGATCCCTCTGCTGAACCTATTTTCAGTGATCATGCACCTCACATGAAATGTGAGAAAACACAAATCTAGAGAGGTTACATGACTTACCTGAAGTTATAAAATAAGTAGCACAGCTATTTTTTATTAGTAGTATTAACATTTTAATATTATTATTACTTTCGAGTTGCAGAGCAAGGGTTCAGACGGCGGCTCTGGCAGGACCCACAGTTTCCATTAGGAGAAGCATGTGAGAAGCAAGTGATGCTCTCAAGGAGGCGTGAGTGTAGATATGGTTCTGTTCAGCCTCCTTATCACATCTTCTCAGTGTGTGTGTGTGTGTGTGTGTGTTTAAAACAGTGAAGCGTCTGAGCTGGGCACCTAGAATGACATGTGGCAAGACCTAGGGAAGCTAGAGGTATTTCAATGTGCAGGACAGTGTCACTCAAACAAATGATCATTCCCTGGTTGGCATTAATTTCTATCTCATTGGAAATTCCTGTAGGTTGAAAACTTATTATAATTACCTAGGACAATAACCTATTTCCATTTTACATATAGTGACAAAGTATTGTTGCATCCTTTTAGTGTTGCATCACTTAAATTTGTCCAGAATACACCCACACTAATTAGGCAATAATTTAATTTGTTTTGATCTTGATATTATAAAGAGTAGTTCACAATTATGAAAAATGTGTCACCAATCATGTGCTAGTCAGAGTTTTCCATCAAATAGAGGCAATAGGATGTGTATTTACATATATACATATAAAATGAGATTTATTAGATGGAATTGACTTACATGATTATGGAGGCTGGCAGATCCAAATCTGCAGGGTAGGTCGGCAGTCTAGAGACCCAGCAGAGCTGATGTTCCAGCTTGAGTCTGAAAGCCGCTTGCCGTAGAACCAGGAAGAACCGATGTCACAGAAGAAGTCTAAAGGTGATCTGCAGGAGCATGCTCTCTTGCTCTGGGGAGGCTGCTCTTTGTTTACTCTTCTGGTCTTAAACTGATTAGATGAGGCTCACCCCCCCATTCTGGAGAGCAATCTATTTACTCAATGCCCACCAATTTAAGCATTGATATCATCCAAATACATGTCATGGAAACAACCAGAACTATGTTGGATCAAATATCTGTGCACATGATGGCCTGGCCACGTGGCACATAAAAATAATCAACACAAATGGCAACACTGCTCTTGTTGCTATACAAAATACTTATTCAACATTTATTCGAGAATGCCAGGTAGAAAGAGAATGTGTTAGCAATGCTTATTTAAATGACAAATTACATTTTTATATCCAAACATTTTTGTATGTGGGTGCAAGCATCTAATAACTTCACTGTGGTTTAATTATAGTTGTGCCAAGATTTTACATATTGAATTGTATAGTATTTTATGTTACTTTTAAAATTTCTCCTTTCATTATATCATTGTATTAATTTTTAAAAATATACACATGCAAACATATATATGCAGTTTAGATTATTTGTTAATTAATTTTCAGCATAGTAAAAGGGATTTTATAAAATATTTATTATAAAAAGAGGGCATTGAAACTGTAAGGATTAAGAGCTATTGAGATGTTGTTATACTGGATTGATAGATTTTTGGAAATGTATCTAGACAGTCCTTTCCAATTGGCAAGGTTAAGCACTCGAAAGTGATGACCCCTAATAAAATTTCATAAACTTCTTTTGTGAGGCAAATCTTTAGACCAACTCAACCATTTGTTAATTTTTTTTCACAATTGTTTTGAACTGACTAGTCAGTGTTTCTGTTATTGGGCATTTTACTCTATGGGTAACTTTTTTTTAAAAAATGTAATTCTATCATAGGTTTATAAGCATTATAGCCTTTGGTTATTTTTTTCAGACTTTGGGGGCAAAATCTACTACCTGTGCATAACGTTGACTATAAGAACATTATACGGTGTCACATGAGGTCACTGACATGTGTGGCTGAGCTCTCTCTGCTTGGACCAGCTTTTACAATGTGATCATTTGATTCTTTGCATGTAGACAGAGTCATGTGATTAGTTCCTGCTATGGAACATGCACAGAAGTGAGCTATATTACTCCTGAGCCAAGGTATTTAGGAGAGGGTGTGCTTTCTCCACTTTCTTCTCTTCCCAGGAATAGAAAATTTAGAGGTTCCATGTTAACAATGGTAAAATATCACAAAGTGAAAGGAACTTGGGTCTCTGAATGAATGTGCAAAGAAGAAACTCCTTCTCTGCCATCTCCCCTCCCCAAACCATTACACTGGGATCTGAATGAGCCACAACATTTATGATGGTAAATCAGTGATATTTTTACATATTTTTTAACGGCAGGTAACCTAACCTGACTGATTAGTATATCATGAAAGCACTTTCCACACTGCCTGGCATCAAGTAACCAATTAATAAATGATAACTGTTATCAACACTTTTTATGTCAGATGATAAAATACATTCTCTGTATCAAATAGGCCTGCAGATAAAAGTATGCTTCTTACCAGAAAGGCTTCCCTGTTTGATTTTTATAGAGTAATTACATTTCACATAAAAATAATTTTATGCAATAAAATCTTAATATACCATAAGTTGTATTTAAATTACTTATTTTAATATTGTGATTGATCTGATATGAATATTCGGGCATTTCCCGGTTTTCCATGATTGTGAGTTTAAACGAACACCACATGTCTCTTCTAGAGATAGTTAGCTTAGTCTGTTTCAGTAGCCATTATGCAGTATTCCATAGCTTAGTATTAGCATTATTTGGTTTTTCTTCTGATGTTCCTTCATTCAGTCAACACATATTTAGTGGTTTACTACTGTATGCCGAACACTCGCTGATTTCTTTCCATGACTGATGCCATTCACTGCCTACTGCAGAATAGCCCTTGCTTCATTTGTTAAGTGAATACATATTGAGACATATTTTTCTTTTTCATGTATAAGAAGACACTGACCCAGTGACCTAAAAACAGATATTTTGCATAATATTGTCTGAATTATTCTCTTCTTTATTTAGTTATTTTTCTTCTGATTGGAAAGTTGTGAGTAGGAGCCAGCCCCAGGCCAAGTGGTTAAGTCTGTGAGCTCCGCTTTGGAGCCCCAGGGTCTGCCAGTTAGGATCCTGGCTACGGACTACTCACTGCTCATCAGGCCGTGCTGTGATGGCGTCCCACACAGAAGAACTAGAATGACATACAACTGGGATACACAATTATGTGCTGGGGCTTTGGGGAGAAAAAGAAATAAAGAGGAAGATTGGCAACAAATGTTAGCTCAGGGCCAATCATCACCAAAGAAGCATACTTAAAAAAATAAACAAAAAAAAGAAAATTGTGAGTGCTGTTAAATAATCTACAATCTGGCTTACTGCATGATTAAAAGTGTGGTTAGGGAAGCTTGGATGGATAAAAAGCAAGTATTTCTTCATGTCAGAATGTACAAAAAAGTAGAAATTGACCAGCTGAGCCATGAATATGGTAGCCAATCATGTCTCACCTCCATTTCATCAACTCATTTTTGAGATTGCAAAGTTTACCCTCATGTAGATAATCATTGGCATTCTGTTTTTTAAAAAATATTTATTAAGGACATAGCAGGAAAAAGAGAAATCACTAATAATCAGAAGCAAATGGCTCTTCTCCATTAAAAAGATAGATTAATAAAGAGGAAATAAGTAAATAAAAATAAGATTTGTGAGGATAAAAGAACCATTAAAATAACATATACCTTAGAATTGAGAAAGGATAATAATCCTAAATATGCTACTAATTAAGATAAGGACATTGACATTTCCACCTGAAAGTTTTAAAAATATATGATTTTGCTTGAATTTTCTAATTCTTCCCAGGTCTAAGTAAGCTAGGGTTATTCATCTTTTCAATGACAGCGACAAAGAAAACTAATCTTCATCACTGAAATACTCATCATCATAAAACATAGCATACTTTCTTTAGTGTGATAAAGAGTCACAGAGCATATGAATAGATAGCTGATTGTAATAGGAATGACTTATGCAGCATCCAGTTAAAGAATCTAAGAGCATATTTTACTAACACTAGAAGACAATCTTTAAAAATACATGCTATTTACTTCATTAACCTGAATATTGCTACAGGTATAGGGCATATCTCCCACTGTGAAACATGGTGTAAAGTTAATGTAAATTGTATGATCCTATAAAAGTAAATTAAAATGCCATTAGTAATATGGGAATTGATTATTAGTCATGGTAAATGATCTATATGTCTCAGATTGAAGAAATCTTAACTCAAGAGTAAATTTTACTATGTAGGGCAATTTTGTATGTCTTTATTATTATGGAAGATGTTATAAGCTAATGAAATGACATATCCATGTTCTAGATTGGGTACTGGAAAATAAAAATCAAAACAAATAAGTACTATATTTAAAATGACTTTAGAAGTTGTGATACGCTTGTCAGATAAAACCTTAAAAGATATAAGATAATAATTAGTTTTCATATTAATACTAATATGAGATAATATATTTACACATCTTAAAAGACAAAAAAACCGTAAAAATACATTTAAGTTAATCACTTGACTAAGAGGTTGAAAATATCATTAAGTACAATATAGGGACAAGAGCTATGTAATCATCTTGCTTTACAGAATCATTGGCATATAATTACAAATGGGCTCTCTGTGGTCATCCCTATAAAAGACAAGAAACCAGTTATTATTCTGAATAAATCTATGCTGGTCTTGAGAGCTCGGCCAACACATATGGTAATACTGATGATTTTGAAGGGTGTTATTACTTCCTTAGTTAATAATGAACTTGCAACTTCAAGGATATTTAGAATTAAATTTAGAAGAGTTTAAATAAATCTCACCCATAGTATTGATATTTTTGAAATAATTGTTATTTAAAATATTTGTAATGGTTATCAAAATTTAGCCTATTAGAATAAAAAATTGTAATCCCAATTCAAAATAAGTAATTAATTTCAGTTCAAAATAAATAATTTCACACTTGATTTAGACTTGAATGCTAAGTCGAAATCTTAGTAAATTTTTATATGATATTGAAACATTCTAGAAGATTTCAGATCATACACATATTGGAGTTGTTGAAGAGTTTGATGCAGAAGACTAGAATATAAGTAGATAATTAAATACAAATTTATAATATCTGAAACCACTTCTTGTTGTCAGTGTACATGAATCTTTGTTTTTGTCTGCTTTTTATTTATTGTTTAATTTGGCACAGGGTTATTTGGAGGAATATTGACACATTTGATACAATATACTATAGTTTTCATATCAAATAAAGGCAGGTTTATAAAACCATTTTGTGGGAGTACATTCAGCCTGAATATAGTGGCATAAAATCAGCATTTCTCCCTCCATTTCGTAGTAAGAAAAAAATGAGAAACAGACTTTAGAACCAGCTAAAATTCAGACTACCCCAAAGAAGGTTATGACTGCCAAAAGTAGTGAAAATAAATTATGGAGCACGCAGGATAAATTAGAGCTAAGACACAGAATAAAACCTATACAAATGATTCACACATGGATGAGCGATTATAATTGTTATTAAAGATGAGTGGCACAACATGAACCAAAACCCCCTAAATTCCCTGTTTGCAGCAACAGGAACGTGGGAATGGCAAGGGCTGCTGTGGACCCAGTGCATGAGGGGCAATGGAGGCAGGCTAAGCATCAATGAGCTGCATATTCTCCTTTCCCCTGTAACTCTTCTTCACCTCCTTTGTTCTTGGGAGGCTAATAGCACCACCTTCCACAATAGGGTTTGGCTAATAGGTGGAAATAGTGGGGCTTCTAACGGAAGAAGGAGAGAGAGGTTGGGCATTTACTATCCCAGTCCTTTCCCTAACAGACCAGTTTAATCTATCAAAGTTTTCAGCTTTTGTCAGGAAGCCACTTCCACAAGGCTTCCTTTCCCTTTGGGCATGGAGGTGCTCTTGCTAGCCCTGGGTTGCCTTAGCTACTCTTTTCAATTCCCCTAAACAGTGCCACACCTTTGTAAATATCTCCTTCATACATATTTGAGTATTCCATCTTTTCTTAATCAATCTCCAATGATTCTGTAATTTATATCAGAAGTAGATTGGACATAGACCCTAAAAATGGGATTTAAGATTTGAGATACATATTTGAGAAGAACTGCGTCTTTGAAGAATGAGAATGAGACACTGGTGTGGACCCAGATAGGGCTGAGAATCCCCAGTTATCCCTGAACACTACTGTTGAGAAAAGCATGTCTTGTCTCCCGTCTGAGTTTTTCCCTGCATAAATACGTCCTCATGACTTTAAGTGGGGCAGTTGTCTCACAAAGGGATGTCAATTCCCCTTAGCACTCATTTTCTTTCAGCTGCTATAAAAATTAAATTTCAGCATAGCCTAGACAGAGAACAATGGACCTGGTCCAGAAGATATCTTTATTTTAAAAGAGTTGCAGAACCTTACCAATTTGTGGTGGCAGGAGACTGGAGATTATGTAGGAGAGTGGATGTTAAGATTATTAGACTAACAAAGAGGAAGCAAAGTCTTGTCTTAATGATATGAGATTTAATATGTTGGCTTAAAAATTGTGAGTGACATAAATCGTCTCTAGGTTAGCTAATTGAAGCTGGATTCAACAATGAGGGTCCAATTTATGCTGAAATTTCCTACTCAACTATATTCCACAGTAGGGTCTGAAATACCTTCCCTTCAGCATGTACAAATGCTGAAGAAACTAAGAAATGCCTTGTAAGGAAGGAAGAGGGCAGTGCGCCTTCATCTCTGAAAATTTCTGTGTTTATTTTTGTTCTTTCTAGGCAAGCGATGATTATGGGAGATGTTACAATGGAATTGGGCTCCCTGGTTTCAGTGGAAATAACGAGCACTCTGAGTGGTAGGAGCCAGTTGGTAGCACTTAACCTTCAGAGAGCCCAGTAGAATAAATGGTGGGTGAAATTATCATAACCAGGCCACAGGGAGAGATTAGTAATCAGAGTGTTTTGATCAGCAGAGAATTGTGGAGAAGGCTAATTGATTTCAGGGTCTTTAGGATTGGAACAGATGGGGAGCCTACAAAGGTGCTGTTTGGAATATATAATTAGAAAAATTCTTGGTCTGGTGGGAAGAATCTTAAGTCAAGTCAGCACACCCACACACACACGTGGGCACACACACGCACACACACACACACACACACATGCACATCCGCAGTAAGTTAGGAGTACATGAACACATCCTCAGTAGTAAAAAAAAAAGTTGTCTATTTCACCCAAAAAGCCAGTGCTGTATAATAAGCAAACAGAAGCATTGTCCCCACTAGAGTCAGATCAAGACAAGAATGTACACTACCAGCCAATTAAGTGCTACTATTCTGAAATTACTAGCCAATATAGTTAGAACAGTGAACGAGATGAGAAATATGAAACATGTATAGGAAGATGTTTTTTTAATTCTGCAGAAGATACAATAGTATGCTTAGAAAATAGAAATGATTGTACTCATTTCTGTTACAAAATAAGAGAACGTATAAAACGATAGGACAAAAAGTAATATGATCACTAACTTCATATGCACATGTTCTAAGGCAGAGGGTTATACACTCAACTCTGGATCAAGGTGTTTCAAAGTATTTGCAGACATGTTTTAAAGTTGTCATATACTGTATGTAATGAAATGGATATCTCTCTTACCTATAATGAATGAAAAGAGCAAGGTACAAGGCATAGACATAGCACAATACCCCTTACATCTAAAGGGGGGACATATATATATGCATATGTTTCTATATGCAAAAATTATCTATGGAACTGTACAGGAGAAGTTGATAGCAATTGATGCCTTTGGGAATGGATGGAATGACTAAGAGTCAAGTTTGAAAAGATTATGTCACACTGTAATCTGTAATACCCTTCAGGTAGTTTGAAAACCTTATCTTTTCCAAAAATTCAATGAAAAAGCGAGATAAAACAATTTTTTAAACTGCAAATAAATACATAATAAAGAAATATTACTCTATATTAGATGCCTAATAATGTTTGATATGTTGTACTTAGAAAGAGTGTTTTTTAAGAAAGCAATTTTTGTTATTTGGAATTTAGTTTACACACAGTGCTATTCACATCTATTAAGTGTTACAACTTTTTGAATATTGACCTATGTAAACAATGATGATACCACTATGCAGATTAAGATATAGATCATTTCGGTCACCTCAGAAAGTTATGTTCCTTCCCAGTCCATTGCCTTTCCCTGCTCCTCACGCTGTAGAGGCATCTGCTGATGTTTTATTTATTTCACTCTAGCTGGCTTACCTAATTTAGACACTTATATAAATGGACTCATATGGTATGACTTTTTTTGATGAGCATAGTGGCTTTCATTCATCCATGTAATTGCATGTATCAGTAGTTTGTACATATCTATTGCTGAGTAGAAATTCATTAGTGCAAATATGCAACCATTTTTGCCATTCTCTTCTTGGTGCACAGTTAGGATATTTCCAGATTTTTAGCATTATAAGTAAAGTTGTTAAAAGTAGTCTAATTCAATTTTGTGTGTGTACATATGTTTTCAATTCTCTGGAAAAAAACAAAAGAATGGAATTGCTATATTATATATATAAACATAGAGAGATGGATATTAAAGTTAGGTTGGATATTTTGTGATTTTTAAAAATGCCATTCATTTTCTAGAGGATTACGCCATGTTATCTCTTACTAGAAGTGTACAAGAATTCCAGTAAAGAGTAATTTTGAAGTCATTAGAATTTGAGAAAAGTGTTTGACCCCTCTAAGACTACATTCTCCCTATTTGTGTAATAGAAGTAATGATACATATAGTATTTCTGATATAGCTTAAACATGTTTCCTTTTCTTCTTTCTTTACTTCCTTCTTCTGTTCTGCCATCTGGGTAAAAACAGATTACAAATTGGATAAGCTTGTGTGTCTGATTTGTTTATTTCTTCCAGGTAAAATGATTAAGTAACTTAAAGTAGACAAGCTTTCGAGTCTTTAAGAATCACTGGTGAGCTTGTTAAAATGAATATTTCCAGGCCACTGGGAATCATAGACCAGTTGTAAGGCACACAGGCAGCCCAAATAATCTGATGCAAATCATCTATTTCTGCACTTTCAGACACACTGTTTAAGAATATTATCATTTACAAATTTCAGTATAATAATCAAATGGCATTTGGACCTACATCTGAGTTGATAATTAGAAAATTTTCAATATTGTTAAGAATGGAGATTGCACATAATTTAGGAATAATAAGGAAAGACTTTATTTCCTGCCTGACATGGAATTGTTCTATTGCTTCTAAAACATCACAGAACTTTTTAAGATGACGCTCATTTACATGCATTCATCTAAAATTAGGCTGAAGCTAGTGCACAGAATTAATACAAAGGAACTTTACATT
The DNA here is from genome assembly GCF_041296265.1 of Equus caballus. Taxonomy (NCBI): domain Eukaryota; kingdom Metazoa; phylum Chordata; class Mammalia; order Perissodactyla; family Equidae; genus Equus; species Equus caballus. Next base: position 101,706,733 of record NC_091685.1, on the reverse strand, counting down.
ATTGATTCTGACTCCTTCACTATTTAATAGATATCAAGCTTTAATAACAGGTGTACAATTAATCAATCTACTGCATGAGTCATTGGATAAAAAAGCACTGAGGGTTTTTTCACTTTTATAACCAGCCTTATAATGTTTGATTTTGATAAAGTTTAGGCTGGTATTAAAAGTTAAAATGAAAATAGGGATGTCTTTCTTTGCCTCCCAGCTGAACATGTACTCATAAAGCAGAGCCAAATCTGAGACATGAGAAAAACTTCTTAATCAATAAATTGAATTTGGATTGCATGCTTGTGGCTCTCAAAATCTTATAAAACTAACTTTGAAATCAAGATTTTTTAACTTATATTTATTATTTAGAAACAGTTCTTACATGCCTTTATAATACTTGTCTACTTGATGGAAAATGTTACAAACTGAGTTTTGACATGAAGGATATTGAAACGAAAGGTTTTACGGCCAAGTCTCACTAAGCATCATGTGCCTTGGGGAATCCTTAATGTTTAATAAGCTTGCTAACAGTTGCTGACATTTTTCCTAGTTATTCAGAAAGTAAGACTTGTTCTGGGGGTTCAGGAGGAAATCATAATGGTGAGACATTCTTATAGCAGTAAGATGCAAAAACTGCACTAACGTATACCTTGGCACATGATAATTGATTAATAGATAACTGCCGCAAGAAAGTGAGGGAGGGAAGGGGGCATGGAGGGAGGAGGGGAGGAGGAAGAAAGCGAGGGAGGAACAGATAAAGTCAGGCTTAGTTCCGGATTAAAATAATTCTCTCTCTCTGGCCGGCCCTGTGGTGCAGGGGTTAAGTGCACACCTTCCGCTTCGGCAGGCCCGGGGTTCAGCGGTTTGGATCCTAGCTGCGGACATGGCACTGCTTGGCGAGCCATGCTGTGGCAGGCATCCCACATATAAAGTAGAGGAAGATGGGCACGGATGTTAGCTCAGGGCCAGTCTCCTCAGCAAGAAGAGGAGGATTGGCAGTAGTTAGCTCAGGGCTAATCTTCTTCTTCAAAAATATTATCTCTTGGGGCTGGCCTTGTAGCATAGTGGTTAAGTTTGGCATGCTCTGCTTCGGTGGACTGGGTTCACAGGTTCAGATCCCAGGTGGGGACCTACATCACTTGTCAGCCACACTGTGGTGGTGACCCATGTACAAAATAGACAAAGATTGGCACAGATGTTAGCTCAGGGTGAATCTTCCCAGCGGAAAAAAAAAAAAAATTTCCTTCAATGTGAAAACATTGACAAGTTTAAAAAAATATAGAAGGACTTTTTCCCTCCTTTCAGTTTACTGTTATCTTAAGAATCTTCTGCATTCAACGTATATTTCTTATGAATCAAGTTCTTATAAAACATAAAATAAAAAATATTGGTACCACTTCTGTAAGCTTAGAGTTAAGAAGCCTTTCAAACATGACACAAACTTAGATACCATAAAGAATGAGATCAAAATTTGTCCACAATGTGCTAATCTTATGCTTAAAAAATATCATAAAACATTTAAAAAATTTAAAATCTCATAATGAAAAGAAAGTTAATTTCAGAGAAAATTAATTAAAATTAACACTGAACATAGAAATTATATTTTAAAAACTACGAAATAAAACAATAATAAAATATCATCTTAGAGTTTTCAAGTGGTAGCAATTCAGGGATTATCCTATACTGTCAATGGGAGTATAAATTGATACAAGCTTCCTCGAAGGCAACCTGTCAGTAGCTATCTCAATTAGAAATGGGTACATCTTTTGATTCAAGGATGCCATACATGTGCCAAAAGTGTATTTTCACCATGGGGTTATAAATAAACGCAAAAAATTGTAAAAAAAAAATAATGCCTAGTTCAATAAATATACCAAAAACCCATAAAGGAATACTATATTCATTGAATAGCAATTGTTTGTACTTTTAAAATTTCTTTTCTGTAGACATATGCTAAAAATTGTAAAATTTTAAAAAGCGTTCTTCATAAACCTTCTTGAACTATTTTGTTCCTTTTGTCAAAGTTGATTGACATGTTGAGGAGGATACACAAATAATGTGTTTTCAATTGATTATTGCAGTTGAACAAGTACTCCTGAAATCTAATGATATGATGGCATTGTGTCTCAAGAGTATGTGCCATTTCATAACTTCTCAATATGTATATTTAACGTCCACCAATAACATTGGCATGGTTCTGCAATGCAGATTTATTTACCTTCAGAATGACACTGAAAACATGAGTATATTTAGATGATAATCAATTTCCACTGCAAAGAATATCAAGGTTGTATAATTACAAAATGAAGTATTTGAGCATTGCATATAAACGTTCTCTTTATAATTTGAAGTATTACATTTTATTAAGCCATAATTACCACAATTTCCAATTGCATTACTAAATATATACTAAAAACATTTTGTTTAGAACATGTGAAAATTGAAAGATTCACCATACATTCAATTCATTCAAATAAATACTATGTGAATGTACTTGAATATCCAACTTAAACTAATCTTTAATGCCCAATTCATAGTTTTAAAAGCATGGCTTTATTACATATGACTCTCTTTCAATATATGTTTTAAAAAGTATGAGCAAATATAATGTAATTTCATAAGTTGTTCCCAAAACTTTAATGTTCTGGATTTACATACACAAGTTTATGTGAAATTGTAACTGAAACTTGGACTTAGTTTAGACCTCAAGACATAATGAAGTCGGAAATGTGAGATGTAAGTTTATCAGTGTATTATTATGGAAGACTTTAGATTCCGACTTGTGTTTCATGTAAAACAAAAAAGTTATGCCAATTACTGAGTTAGTTTGGGAAACAAACATGTTTTACCTTAAATAATTTGAATTCAATTATCTGCAAAATAAATACATTTTCATCTAAGCACTCCTAGCTTAAACAGAGTAAACAAAATTGTTGAAAATATCCCTATTTAAACATTGATAACACGTTTTACATTCTGTGTTGCTCGTATCTACATAATGGGATAAACCAGCTTTGCAGAGGAACAGAAAGCTGCAGAGAGGCAGCATATTTTGATGACGTGATTCAACCTTATGAAACATTTAGCTCCACAATTCTCAAAGACAGTGAGTAGTGTGCATAAAGACGTTAGCAGCTAAATTCACCAATTAGTGTTCATCAAAACTGTTGCATTGGATGCCCCATTGCCTCTATTTATTTCCCATTGGGGGCACTTCGAATAATGAAAACAGCCCTTGTGATAGTTGACCCCACTTTTAACTAAGAAATAAGAAGAATCACAAAGAAGCAAACTCTCAACTTTCTTCTTCCTTTCTAAATTGTCTTCCCTATTGTACTTTGATGAGACAGATACATAACTTTCCATACTTCTTAAAATGACCTTTGGAAATTTCATATGAATAACCACCATGCTATTACAATTTATGATTTATTTTCCGTAGAAGATTATGATTCAAGCTATCGCTACTGAGCAATAGCTAGAAACGGAGAACACATTCAGTTTTTGCAACAGCACATCATTTAGAAATCCATCATGTAAGATGTAATGCCCAATAGACAAACATATAAATTAATTTAGACAAGTGGAAATTTTTCAGTTAGAATAGATTATCTATCTTATTTTGGTGGCAACCTTTGTTTTAACTAGACAAAACATTACAGAGAATATGTTATCATATTTCATACTAACAGTATTATCCTTTCTCATGGAATTGGATATCCTGTGTTCAGTTTTCAGCTACAGTACAATCACAGCATTCTAACCCGAAAGGCTTTTAAATGCACAGTTCTCCTGTTTAGTGACATTTATATCTTCTTCTATGGTACCTCCAGTACCCTTCTCAAGTGCCATTTGCAAACATCCATCAGTCAATAGAATTCCTTTGGCCAAAAAGTAGTGACAACAACCTTATTCAGTCACTTGGAATATAGTTTCCAGTTGAATTTGACATTATGTTCCACTTTGAAAAAAACAAATTCTCTTAATATGTAAATAATACTTTTTAAAAATTTTCGGGTTGAAAATAGCTGCTAGAGTGCTACTACTAAGGGAAGGCAGGCCAGTGGTGCCCAGAACCCTTTCCCAGGCCTCTGTCTATAACAGAGGCATGCAGGACTGATGCATCATTCTGTGCAGACAGACCTCACTTGCTGTCTAAACGTAACCACAGGCTCTCCTGGATGTCAAGGCCTAGCTTTAATAACTGGTGCTTATTTAATCGAGACAAATGCAGCTCTCTAAATGATTGACAGCTTAAAGTCTGCCAGATCTGCCAGCTGTTATCTCTCAAATGAGAGTGAAAGCTAACAGCTTCACACTGCACGGCTACAGCAGAGCATGAAGGCCATAAATATACGTCTTTAAACGGAAACAATATATCTGCTTTTTCCAATGTTATACGGGAAGCCAATTTTACATTATTCATCTGTTTTTATTCTTTTGAAAAATGTGGATAGCAGAGGTGGTTTAATATTTCTAAAATTCCAGGCATGTAGTTTACCAGTAACTTGAATCTAGAGTACAACTTACCCTTTTGGCCTTCTAGCAAACATATTTGGTGCAAATGAAAAACTAAATAGGGGAGAATAAGACAGTCTTTGGTCCCATTTTCACATATCAGTTCTATTTTATATAGACATTGTAAACAATTAATGGCATATCTTTTTAGGGCAAGGGTTATTGACATAATAATCCAGTGTCTCTAATGATATTAATATGGTAATTGGCTTTTAAAAACATAGTTGCCTTTGGATGTTCTCCCTGGGAAACTGATTTCATTGCGACACGTGTTTTCATGTCACCGAAGGATAACTTACAGAAGAATGTGCAGATTTTTTGTTATAGCCTCTGTTTATCAAACCCTTATTATATTCCAAGCAGTGTCCTGTGCATTTTATAAACACATATTTTTAAAGGTATGTATATTGTAAATTCTCACAACAGCACTGAGATGTGCATTATTTTCTCATGTATAAATTAAATAATAGACCAAAGTTCACACAAGTAAGAAATCTGTATTTGACTTCAATGCTCTTTTCCTTAATTATAAAGTTTTTTTCTTCCTCTCTAATAACATGAATTAGAGTAGGTATTTATCACATGCTTTTCATACAATTTTAGTAATTGTTGTACAAATCAGAAAATGTCAATTGCATGACATATATCATGATGATACTATCATGGAACAGAAATTATCAATAACTGTCAAAGAGAATGAGCTTAACATATATTAAACTAATTTTCATGCGCTGCAAATCGAAGTGTTCATGAGGGACTGTGGTATTGACTACCAAGTGATTTAATAGGGCTGCTCAAAAAAGATGCTGATCAACTTTATGTACATACATGTGTGTAATGCTTGTTAGGTCTATTAAAATCTTTAGCAGTCACAATAATAAAAAGAAGTGAGAATGCCAGAGTTTAGAAGACTTAGTAAATGAACAAGTGCATTACTTTGATACAGTGTATGATAAAATTATGGGAAGACCATTTTAGGATTTTTCTAGGACATGTTAAACATAAAGCTGGTTTAACCAGATTGTACAGAGAATGATGGAGGTCAGAAAACAAAATTGTTTGCCCAGGTAAGGGGCAGTCACTTATGGCTTATTGTTAAGAGGGTGGGAGTTGCGCATCTCCAGAGGTTATTCCAAGGCCGGGAGTGTGTGGCCGGGTAGCACAGCACGTACAGGAGAATCAGCAGCAGTTGAAGCCAAGAGGACTAGGTTTCTGGTATGCAAGGTGGTAGTTAGGCATGAAAGCCAGCTGAGTTCAATTGTGCAGGAAAATTTTCATTAAGAAATTCTGTAGTTTACAGAGGAAATTAGATGTCTGGGATCTCTTTCTATTTTATTATTTTCATTAAAATATGTTGATTAACTTTTAGCTTACTTAGGTAGACTTTTGCTAAAGAAAATTCTTTCTTTCATCTACCTGGTAAATGTTAACTCTATGCTTTCACTGTGAATGTCTTACTCTGATCTTTTGAAGTTCATAGTTTTTGAAGACTAAACTGTTTAATTTTCTATAAACAGCACTGGCAAGAAGACAACAGCACAGGTGGAACTAAAATTACGTTTCCCTGTTACACTCCTGTCTCAAGTCTCAGATTCGTCTCTGATTTAGGCCTGGCTGCACATCCAAAACAGAGATGACTATTATTGAGCATCTCTCCTTCACAGAGTCAGGTGAATGAATAGGAATCTAGTGTCTTCTGCAAACATGCTTGTGTTATGGGTCCACCCTGGCTCCATTTCCACATAGCCCCTGAGTAAGAGAGAATTACTCTCCTGCCTTTGAGGAGACATAGTTTTCAGCATCCCTCTCTCCTGTCATCTTCTGTTGCTGGATTTTTGTAGTCCTACCCAGAATATTAAAGTCCTATCAATTTATATTTGTTTTCACGCTAAATTAAAAATGCCTCATTTAGCCATCTTTAATTGAACTATACAGATTATATTTTGAATTCCTTAAATCATCGATCATTCCAAACCCAAATAATTATTTGTAAAAGTGCCACCCTTTAAGAGGCCTGTATTATTTAGCTGCCTCCTGACTTCCACCTGGCTGCAGGAGGCCAGGTGATCCCTCTGGGTCCTGTCTTCTTCCTGAGCCTTGTGTTTGCACAGAGCTTACATAGTTTATTGGGCACACAGAACAAGAGGGGAAACAGTTTCATTTAACTAAATTGTTAACACCATCAAAAAGTTCATTTCAAATAGCTGGAAATTGAATGGGCTAATATTTACATGTATAATTTAGTGACTTTTTAATTCCTTTTCTTTTTTTTTTTTTTGAGGAAGATTAGCCCTGAGCTAACATCTGCTGCCAGTCCTCCTCTTTTTGCTCAGGAAGACTGGCCCTGAGCTAATATCCATGCCCATCTTCCTCTACTTTATACGTGGGACGCCTGCCACAGTATGGCTTTTGCCAAGTGGTGCCATGTCCACGCCCGGGATCCGCCCACACCAGCGAACCCCAGGCTGCGGAGAAGCGGAACGTGCGAACTTAACCACTGTGCCACCGGGCCGGCCCCTACCCTATTATTAATATCTTGTATTAGTATGATATATTTGTGACAACAATGAATATTAATGCATTATCACTAGATGAAGTCTATGTATTCAGATTTCCTTAGCTTTTATCTAACAGCCATCTCTTTGACAGCGGCCCATCGAGCAGACAACATGACATTTAGTCGTCAGGTCTCTGTAAGCTTCTCTTGTCTCTGATAGTTTCTCAGGCTTTCCCTGTTTTTAATGACTGACATTTTTAGGAGTACTGGTTAGGTATTTTGTAGAACGTCCCTGCTTTGGGATTTTTCTAATGTTTTTCTCATGATTACTCTGAGGCTATGAATTTTGGGGGGGAAGGTCACAAAGGAAAAGTGTCATTTTCTTTATCTCATATCAAGGGTACATACCGTCAACACGATTTATCATCTTGGTCACCTGGCTGAAGTAGTTTTTTCAGGTTTCTCCACCGTAAAATTACTTTTTATTCTTTCTCCGTTTTCATAATGTGCTCTTTCCAAGGAAGTCGCTGTGTGCAGTCCACAATTTCCAAGTGGGGAGTTATGTTCTCCCTCCATAAGGCAGATTATCTACATGTTTATGTGGAATTCTGTTGCGTGAGAGATGTATCTCTTCTCTCCCATTTATTTATTTATTTAATCATGTATTTATATGAGGGTGGAATCATGGATATTTATTTTATGCATGGGTTATAATTCAATTCTACTTTACTGATTTAGTTGATCAAATTCTTTCTGCTTTGGCTGTTGGGAGCCTTCTCCATTGAATTCTGTATATCTTTGACATCCCCTCATCATTGTGTGTAGTTTTTAAATTCGTTTTTAATATTTTCTTATTTTCTGGTACTCTAGGCACATCTTGTGTATTTCTTGCCCAGTCCTAGAATTAGCCATTTCTCCAAGGAGCCACGGTTCATTTTACTGAAGAATGGAATTAGAAACCAAAGTCCATGTGCTAGGCGTGCTTGTTGCTATGAGGGTGTCATTGCTTCTAAACCCTCTCACCTGACAGTAAGGAGATATATGTGTGAATACTAACCCATGTATATAAGCAAATCCATAAACATTTCAGTATTTATACATCTGGAGTGAACTTAAACATGAGTTCATACTGTGGTCTTCAACGCTATTCCATTTCTACATGGGTTATACTAACTTCTTCCTTTTGCTTCTCTGTAATATCGGAATTATAGCAATACCAGAATTGTTAACCCATAACCTCATGAGACACACAGTTATCAACTAGAATACAGGGCTTATTTACAGTTTCTTTTGTCTTTAGTTTTACATATACCATTCATTTCCAAAGTTCCTTAGGTCAACACGTTTTCCTGTCTTCCCTGACACAATCTCTGTCTTTAATTAGTATATTTATACCTTTCATATTTAGAGATTATTGATACAGTTGAATTAATATCTAACATGTTTGTTACTATTTTTTTCCTGCATCTTTTCTTTCTTTCTGATTTCTCTTGCTTAAATTGAGCCTTTTATATGATTCTGTTTTATCTTCTTTCTGAGCGTATCGGTATACTTATTACTAAACATTTAGGTGAGTAAGTCTACAATACAATGTATAAAGTCTGTAATATATGTTTTTAACTAATATAGGTTAGTCTTCAAATAACATAATACTGCTTCACAATTAGTGCAGGTACTTTATAACAGAGTATTCCCAATTCCTCTGTGCTAGTCTTTATGATTTCAGTTTCTCATTTCACTTATACATGTTATAAACTCCAACACATTTCTACTGTTACTTTAAGCAAGGAGTTATTTTTTGTTCAATTAAGAATAAGAAAAATAAAATTTAATTTCACCTTTATTCATTCTCTCATGTTCTTTCTTTCTTTATGCAAATCTATGTTTTTGGTTTGTGGTTTTTCTCTTGAGGAAAGACCAAATAAACACAACTCTTCTCACCAAGAAGTTTCAGGAACTGTCTGCTGTTCAAAATGGGGAAATTGTAGCCAGTAAACATTTCATGCTTTGATGTGCTCTGGTGTTTGTGGTTTATCTCTTCTCTATCTTTGGAATTTCCAATTTGGCTACCATTCTCTTCTATTGTTAAAAACAATGGCTTGGCTTCCCCATTTGAAAAGAATGCTTTGAATGAAGAAGAATAAGCATTAAATTGAGGATGGCTTGGTCTTTCCACTACGACAGTATTAAATTAAAAGTCCCTCTCTTTGTAACCCAAAATATATTTTGTCCCAAGTTTATCTTTATTACTGTTCTTTTTTCTTTATGAATTTACTTGTCAGCAAGTTTCAGAAGACAGTCTTATACTTTACTCCGAAACTGCATAAGCTCTCTGTAATGTTCACATCTGTATCCAGTTTTCTGCCAAGCATTCTGAGTTAATGTTTGTGAAAACTCTCCCCGAGATATGGTGGAATAGCTGGATGGCACCCAATGGCTTGAGATCTCTGCTTCTCATTAAATGTCTTTGAATACGATATCATTTTAGTCATTGTTTTTCATGATGTATTTTGTGGTAAATTGTCACCCTTAATATTCTTTTTTTGGTGTTGAATGTCTCCATGGGTCACAAATTGGATACTAAGAACCAGACAGTCTGACTCCAGAAAAGTAGAAAGCTTTTATGAAAGGATTTCTATTTATTGCAAGGATTTCTATTAGTGCATGATGACCAAATAAGAAAATACACTCAGCAAGAATAATAGTGTATAAAGTTGTAGCATATTGTGCTAGACACACATAGAATATTTTTATAAAAGGACTGAATTTTATTGTTAATACTAACTTGTATATTAATAATATAAAGGGAAATAAACAAACACAACAAATCTCTAATTTATAGGTTAATTAAAGTTTTTTTAAAAAGGAAAAGAGTAAATCAAGAAGATTCTTTGGTCACAAGAAGTTATGCATTTTTAAATTCTCAGCATTTATAGATCAACCATATGGATTAATATTAAGTCTTTCAGATGTTAATTTATGTTCCTTATTTGGATCCAAATGGACTGAGCATCATTGTATTAGCTAAGGCAGAAATATTAGAAAGTTTATAAATCTATTTCCAATTAACATATATTGCTCTTAATTCAACATGTGTACTCTTTGTAACTTCACACCCATAGCCTACATTTCTTATTGTTTCAAATAATATTTACTTTTAATTTGTTAACCTGTTAGTTCCATGAAAACTCTCAGGAAAAATTTAGTTTAATAAGGTGCCAGATTCATAGAAAAAAATATTTAATGATCTGGAAAAATATGTAATAAAACTCACAGAAAAAGAAACACACTTTAAGGCTGATTTGGTGTGATATGGTACCATATTGTATTGTTAGACACCATGTCAATATTTATGTGAGAGGAGCTGAATGATTCTATGTGCAAAATTCCAGTAATAATCATTACCTCTGCACTTTGTTTCAGAAAAGAGAGTTTGAAAATTTGCTAAAGCTCTGAACTGATATTCTTTGAAATATATTATGATTATAGAAATTATAATAATTTATAATAGCCTGTATTAAATAAATAGTGTAGATAGTTTCTCACACCCTTCATCAACTTCTTTCATCTTTTCACTGGTAAGTACTGTATTAGTCAGCGTTCTCCAGAGAAACAGACCAATAGAATGCGTGCGTGTGTGTGTGTATCTTTTTTAAAAAAACATAAAGAAAGACAAGCTAAACTATGCTTAATGATAAAGAACCATTATTGTCTGGGTTTTAATGCAACCACTTACCTAAATTGCCTTTATATACGTAATGGGATTGGCTCATGTGATTATGGAGGCTGGCCAATCTGAAATCTGCATCATGGGGTGACAGGATGGCCATCCAGGGAGAAGCTGATGCTGCAGTTCAAGTCCAAAAGCAGGCTGCTGCAGAATTCCCTCTTGCTCAGGGGAAGAAAGTTTTTAGTTCTATTCAACTGATTGGATGAGGCTCACCCACATTGTCAGGCAATAGGCTTTACCTAATGTTCATTGATTCAAATGTAAATCTCATCCAAAAACCCCCTCACAGAAACATCCAGAATGATTTTGACTAAATATCTGGTCTCCATGGCCCAGACAAGTTGACACATAAAATTAACCATTACAAGTACATTTGTACATTTGTGACTAAAGAATAAGGAAGCAATCAACACATTCATTGATTGGTAAAAAAAAATATATATATATAGGGGGATACTCACAAAATGATATGACATGTCCAAATTCTTTTTTCCAGTTTTTAGCTTAGTTGGATAGAACACAATGTAGATTCAGCTTTTCTCTCATTTCACATGAGATGGTTTGTAAGTTTTTTAAAAAAACATAAATTATAAAGTAAGATTAGCTAAACTATATGAGGTAATGAAGAACTACTGTTGTGTAGGTTTTAATGCAACCATTTACCTAAGGTACTCATCACACAAACTCTAAAGAAACTTTAATTTCTCTTCCTATATCCCATTCTCTTTTAGTTCAGAAATGTTTATAATAAAACTTAGTGAAGTTATAGCTCCAATATTGCATTGGAAAGGAAGATGAACAATTTTACTAAATTTTCAGAGTCTAGATATTGGTTCATTCCAAAATATTTGCAATCATATTACCCTTTTGGGGAAGTGACAAGTAATGTGAAATTGAGAATTTTAGTGGCAGTTATTAACAGGAAGCTGTCACTATCTAACTCCCTGTAAACATGTCTATTCTCCTTTCTTATACTTGATTCTGAGTGTTGATTAGATGTTGATTGGTGTTTCTATCATTTAAATAATAAAGAAGTTATTGCTAACTGTAATAATTGCTTAAAGTGTGCTGGAGACTTTGTTCAATGTCAACAATCAAATTTGATCATCAAAAAGACAGTGTATGGGGACCAGCCCCCTGGCATAGTGGTTAGGTTTGGCATGCTCCACTTTGGCAGCCCAGGTTTGAGGATTTGGATCCCAGAAGTGGACCTATGCCACTTGTCAGCCACACCGAGGCAGTCACCCACATATACAGTGGAGGAAGATTGGCACAGAGGTTAGCTCAGGGCTAATCTTCCTCAAGCCAAAAAAGAGGCAAATTCTCTAGCAGATGTTAGCTCAGGACTACTCTTCCTCAGGAAAAAAAAAAAAAGAAAAAGACAGCCTAAGGCTTGATCTAAGATCTGGCAGTCCGAGTCACTAGGCCATGATTTAAACAGGATATTTTTAAGGTGCAGTGGACATATCTCACGTGCATAACTAGGAAAGAAAAGGGAAGGCATGAAAAAGAGAGACCATCTTTTTATGGCAGTCTCTAGTGTAAGACATTTGTGGGAAATTGACATATTGTGAATTGCGTAAATGGTACAGAGACTCTCTCACCTTTTCTGAACTATTGAGGCACAGTTTGGTAAGAACAGAAGGCATAGAACTTTGGGGATGATTGTGCTGAGAGAAACATATTATTTATTGGTTTTTCCTTATAGCAACCCTGTCAGTAATTCCCTGAACTAAAGTGTAGGACAACCTAGTCTTTTCACGTAATTGAGAAAACAAAATGAAATGGCTCTATTTTTTTCTTTAAAGACTGACCCTGAGCTAACATCTGTTGCCAATCTTTTTATTTCTCCTTCTTCTTTTCCCCAAAGCCCCCCAGTACATAGTTGTATATTCCAGGTGTAAGTCCTTCTGGTTGTGGCATGTGGGATGCCACCTTATCATGACTTGATGAGTGGTGCCATGTCCATGTGCAGGATCCAAACCACTGAAACCCTGGGCCACCGAAGCAGAATGTTCAAACTTAACCATGAGGCCAGGCCCAAAATGGCATTATTTGAGGCTTGAATTATAAATAATTTCATTTTTAGTAGTTGCTTCAATTTTTCTGGCCAAAGGATTGGTGACTAAGACAGAAGATAAAAGGTGAATATTATTTCACATTGCATTATTGGGCTGGCCGTTAGAATGTCCTTTGAATTGCTAAATGACTAGCAACGTCAAAGCTGCAATGCAGAGAACAAAGAAGACATTACAACAAGTAATCCATCAATCAAAGTGTGTAGGAACCCTGATCTACCAGTTACAAGGTGAGTGATCTTTGGGAATTTGCATAATTTAACTAAACTTCACCTTTCTTCTCTGTAAAATGTAGTTCTTAATACCTTCTGTACATAGTTGCTATAAAGTGTAAATTAGATAAGTGTGGGAAATGTTGGTGCTTTGTTCATAATGTTTAGACTTTTCTCAATATTTATCAAGACCCTATGTTCCAAGAACCGGATATAACAGCAGTAAACAAAATAGTCAAAGTCCCTGCCTTTGAGGAGCTTTTGTTTCATTGGGGGGCATAAAAATATACAATTAAATGTGCAATAAACTCAATGACAAGAAGTATAACGGACAAAAATAAAGCAGGGTAAGGGGAATGGGCACATTTGTCTCCAGAATTGTGTGTGTTTGTGGGTGGTTGATTATATTTTGTGTGCGGTGGTGAGGGAACATTTTACTGATGAAGTGTTATTTGATGAGGTGTAAGAAACCCCAAGAGAGGAGAGTGAATAGCGTATTCAATAAACAACAAAGAGGCCATGTACCTGGGACATGGAGAGCAAATGGAGAGAACGTGCGGGCAGAGTCACTGAGGGATTAGAAGCTATGTGGCCTTGTAGGCCACTCTCAGGAACATGGTTTCACTCTGAGTGCTAGGGGCAGCCACTGGAAGGCTTTGAGTAAAGGAAGGCATCATCTGATACACATTTGAAGAGGATCACTCTTGCAGCTCTACTGAGAATAGGCTGAAGAAAAGAAGAAAGGGCACACACACTCGCCAAGTGTTGGCTGTCATTATTGTATCACCATCACCATTTAAAAATACTATACAATCAACACACATTTCTTTTATGTAAAGTAAACTAAGTTGAGTGACAATATGAAAAGCTTTCTCATGAAGAGCAAAGTTAGTTTTATTTGTTCATTTGGCAGATTTCCCCTGTTTGTTCATAATTTTTCTTGTAATAAAATTTCTACTTTTAGTAACAGCTACAGTAACAGCAGCCAAAAACTGTGATGGAAGTGGTAACAACATTTCTGTTTAATTTTTCATAATCTACTGTCAATGTTTCTGCAGATTTCCTATTTGTTTTGGCAAATGAGCTAGACAAAAAGAGATTTTATCAATTCATACTTCTAATTTCACCTATTGTGAACCACCAAAAATGGTACCGCCCTCTTGTTTTCTCTTTGCCGTCATCTATATCCTTACAATGCAATTTTTTATATCTCTTTTTCAGGCCACTGGGATTTTACAAAGACATCAGAGATTTTATATGTAGCAACAATGAATTCTATTCTGTCAAAATATATAGCTCTCTATTTGTATTATTATGAATGTTTAAGATTTTAGACCTACAACACGTAATTTAGGTCCACTGGCAACAGTGAAAATATATGTACCAGTATTTGTATTCTTATTTAGCCAAAGATCAATAAATGCTCAATGGTATTTCTATACAGATGTAGTCTTAATCTGTGGCTTTCTAAAGACCATCTCCTGAGTATCTTCAGCACAGAATCAATATTCATGTCTGTGCTCATGCTGGCCAATTTATGTTTTGATACAGGTTACACCTCTGCATCTTAAACGCAACCCATAAAACAAGTAACCATCAATCAATGTTCTAGTAGCATTGGGAAAGCTGGTGTTTAATTACTAATAAAAAGCCAGGTGGAAGCAAAAGTGATTTGGTCTTTATTGTTATATTTGTATATCCAAATATTAAAGAAATAGACTCAAAGTCTATTTGATTTACTCACTTCCAGGTGAGTGAATGCTTGGGATGCTAACATTCTTTGATAAAATGCTGTAGAAATTTCTGATGTGAAAGCAGCCAATATGGTTTTGATATTAAAAAATACTTCACGCATTAGATTCCACCTGGGATGCAAGTGCACAACACGAAGTGTGCATTGTTTTTGTGTCTTTGCATGAATTTGCCCACTACATGTGCTTGATTCTTTCAATATTTTTATGTAAAATTTACAGTATGTGTGAACTAATTAAAAAAAGTTTGGGAACATGAATAGAATCCAGTAAAGAAATCAGAGAGTTTTGTTCTTTCCCCTTCCCTCCTTTCCTCCTTTTATCCTTCTCCCCCTCTCTTTCTCTTTTTCTTTCTTTTTTTTCCATCCATCCATCCTTCCTTCCTTCCTTCTTTCTTTCCATTCTTTCTTTCTTTCTTTCATGAGAAGGCATGATATGTTACATAGTTCTGTATAATAAGCATGAGAGACAAGAATATAAAGGGAAATTATAGATAAAACCTTTATAATTAGAGTTGTTTTCAGTCCCAAATTTTGTATGATAAAAGTGGCTTTATATCAGTGGATCAAACATAAAGGGTATCATCACCCGGGAGCGACCATAGTGAAACAAACCAACAAGTAAACACATCTGGGTTATCTTATTAAAGGCCCGGCAAAGAGTCTCAGAACACCATGCTTCAAGTCTGGTGCACTATCCTACTGGACGAGTTGCCGGGTCCCCAGTAATGAGAATTTGATCGCAGAAATCCAGGGTGTATAGTAGCGCTGCACCTCTGTTTTAGTCAGTCTGGACTGCTATAACAAAACACCATAGACTGGGTGGCTTAAACAACATACATTTAATTTATTTTCTCACAGTTTTGGAGGCTGGAAGTCTAAGCTCAGAGTTCCAGCATGGTTTGGTTTACAGACAGCTACCTTCTTGCTGGGTGCTCACATGGCCTTTCCTAGGTGCTTGCGAGTGGAGAGAGAGCACAAGCTCTCTGGAGTCTCTTCTTCTTAGGACACTCATCTCATCATAAGGGTTTCACCCTCATGACTTCATCTAAACTTAATTACTTTGGAACGGCTCTACCTCCAAATCCCATCACATTGGGGGTTATGGCTTCAACACATCAGTTTGGAGGGAAGAGAAACATTCAGTCGATAGCATTCTCTAAAAATTCCCTGTGATTCACTTTTTATTCCCCTGAAATCTGCAGATATGCAGATGTGTAGGTCTGTTACATAAGGAAAATCAAGTAGAAATAACTGAATCCTAATTAGTAGCTAAAGATACTGCAACTTTAAACAGAGGTTCTTAGCCAGTCAGTTTCATTTCTCCTTCCCTGGGATACACAGAAAAGAGAAATCAGACATCAAAAGACAAATAGTTGAAAGAAAAGAACAAGATCCTTTAATAAGTACTAACCAGGGTTTTGCTATTTAAGTAAACAAATTAAAGGGCTCTCACAAAGAATATAAGACAAGGAAAAGGAGAAAAGATCTGGAAAATGCCTGCCTTCTAAAGTAGACAACCTCTGGTTGGTGATATTCTTCTAAAACTTAATAGACTTTCAGGTACAGCTGCTGTTCATTTTATGAGTACAACTGATTAGAGTGAATGGAGTTAACTAAAGTCTACTATAAGAGTAAAGCACCATTTAATTCCAATTAACTTTAAGTATCTAATGTTATTTAAGAATTAAAATGTTTATTGGAATATGAAATTATCCAAATGCCTGGGTACTTTGCTTATATGTATATGTCTATGACCAATTCATATCATTTAAGTAACATGAGGTTTCTTTTCATCAGGGCATTGAATCCAACCAGTCTTGCTACTTAACAAAAATATAGACAGAAATTCTATGGAAACAAATCCCCTTCAAGAGAGCATCTCCGACTTCTTCAAAATTGTATACTAAACATAAGCTTTTATGTTCCTTCTTCCTTCCTTAAACAGAATTTGGCTAAAATAACAAAAGGAAAGAGTGAGAAACCCATAAAAGCAATGGAAATAGGAAAGCTTATTGCCAACAGCTCATCTTTAAAATGGCAAACTTCTCTCGACTGAATTGGAATTCATCTGATGAGTCTCAAACTCCACTGGCACAGGGGAGGATGAGTGTAGCCATGGGGCTTCTTCTTCCCAAAAGATCCTCAGAAAATAGGCGTTTGTAGATGTCAAGGACTGAGAATAGGAGAAAGGCAGGGGTGAAAGTTAGTAATTAATTGAATGAATATGGAAGCTTTTGACCCAGGATTCCCTCTAAGACTTCATCCTCTAGCCCCAGGAGGAACTCCCATGAAATGTTCTATAAATAGAACTCCTCTGCATCTTCTTACTCTGTTTGTTGGCACAAGACAGAAACAAGAAAAGGCTGCTTTGACCCTTATCAGTAAATATGGTAGAAAATATACAAAGAGAGAGAAGGTTTAAAAATAAAATGTATTAGAGTACACAAACCCAGAATAAATCTTTCTCACTTTTTTATTTATGGGGGCTGATGGCTATTTTCTTTACAAACACTCCAATGGGAATCTCTTTAAATTCTCCAGGCCCACTTACCCTCACAGCCACAGCCAGGTCGTACACAGAGTGGAAAGATAGACGTAAAACAGACTTTTGAAACTGGGTAGAAATATTATACTTGCAACGAAGAAAGCCAATGCCTTCTTTATGTCTATAGGACTAGTTTAAAATCATCAGTCATTTGAAAATAACAAGTGAACAGAAAAATAATGTGAATAAAATAACTGACCTGAGGAGAAGCAGAGATAAAACAGAAAGAAAAGATAACTTGGATTATTTCCTCAAGACAGTCTGCAGAGATATTATGGTAATATTGCAATGCGAAGGAAGGTCAGCCACCAAGAAAACAGAATACAAAGAGAACAAGCCGCATTCTTGAAATATGCAAGCATGATTGTTGTATACAGAGTGGGATAATTGAACATGGAGAATAGTTATATCTGGTTATATATTCTCATTTGGTGGGAGTTATAAATATTAGTTATTCTAAATTTATGTAAGAAAGAAATACTTAAATGTTATCATTTGAAAATTAAAATTAGTTGCTGGAAGAATATAAATAATATTTAATTCCTTTACATTAGTAGCAGAAAATATCATGGAATTTCAATGAGTTCTGCAAAGTAAAGGAGAAAAAAGCAGAATGTCATAAGAAAGCTTAGCAAACAACATATATAAAATACATTAGCAGGTAGAGGCCAAATGTATCAAAATTTTAAATAGAAAAACTTACCATATGAAAAGATAGAGACTTTCACATTATTTTTTTTGTTTGCAGAAGTCTTCGGAGATATATTTACAAAAAATGTTATAGGTTTTGAACATAAAGAAAAAAACAAAGAATGCTAAATAAATAAGAATAGAAAAAAATTGGCATACTTAATCTGAGGCCAAGTTAAATATTAAATAGAAAAAATAAATTATATATTATTTATGCTGCCAGCTAGCAAGATCATATATTCATTATGCTGCAAACAATACTATATTACAACTTATTTTTTAAAAAAGTAAATAGTTGACTGAAACAATATTGTTAGGAGGAACTCCTGAGGCAGGAAGGTACAAAAAAGCCGCATAATAAGAGCTTACACAGTACAAGCAGCAAGTTTGTCTGAAGGCCTACCACAGAGAACCATGACAAGGTGTGCAAGACACGATCAGAATGTGGACAGGCTGACAGTGAAGAATCCATTTTCAAAAAGGACCCCGTATGACTCTGAGAAGCAATGCCAGTGCTGGGCTGTGCCCACAGCAGTAGCTCCCTCAACCTCTTCCTATTTGTTTGTAGTAGGGAAATCTCTTCTCTACTTTCCCTGCCCATCACTCACTCTCCATTCAGCTTGGACCACTTAAGCTCCTGCGATTCTTGGTCAAAAGACAGTCAGGAGCTGGCCCATGGCCTAGTGGTTAAGTTCTCACACGCTGCTTCCTGGCCTAGGGTTTCTCAGTTTGGGTCCTGGGCGTGGATGTGGCATGGCTCGTTGGGCCATGCTGAGGCAGCATCCCACATAGCACAACTAGAAGGACCTACAACCATGTACTGGGGGTCTTTGGGGAGAAAAAGAAGAAAAGAAAAAAAGATGAACTAACAGATGTTAGTTCAGGGGCCAATCTTTTTTTTTTTGAGGAAGATTACGCCTGAGCTAACATCTGCTGCCAATCCTCCTCTTTTTGCTGAGGAAGACCGGCCCTGAGTTAATATCCATGCCCATCTTCCTCTACTTTATATGTGGGATGCCTACCACAGCATAGCTTGCCAAGTGGTGCCATGTCCACACCTGGGATCCAAACTGGCAAACCCTGGGCCACAGAAGTGGAATGTGGGCACCTAACCGCTGCGCCACCCAGCCGGCCCTATGGGGCCAATCTTTTAAGAAAATAAAAAATAAAAAATAAAAAATTGTCCAAAAGGACAATTCTGAAATTCAAGGTACTGGAAAATTAACAGTGATGTGGCTTTTTTTGAACCCAGAGCTCATAGTAAATCTCAGCTAGTTACAGGTGAAATCTAAGTTGCAGAGTAATATTTTAATTCCATCATTAATGACCACATCTGCTCATGGTATTCACTCGGGTACCCACAGCTAGATATGTAAACATCTCCCCTCTGAATACACGCTAAACAAAACTATTGAAGATATGTAAGGTGTTTGAAAAAACACGCGCACTGAGGAACAAGAAAACTATGCCTTTAATAAGTGTATATCCTTCAGTCAAGCTTATGGATTACTTATGATAATATAGCAGATGTATTTACTATAATTCCAAGTCATAATTATGTTTAGTCATTGTTTCAGCACAAAAAAATATTTTTACACGCTTAGTGGGTGAGGAGTAGTATACATTATGTATTTCATACGTAATTTTATTTGATTCTTATGAAGTCTTTTGAGGGAGATATTATTAGTCTAATTTTTGAGTTGAATCTTCAGGGTTTGAAACGCTAATTAAATTGCCAAGTTTTTACATCTACATTTTGGCAGAGCCTGGAGTTGAACATATTTCAGTCTGATGTCAAATATATGTTCCTAACCACCTCATTATATGGCTTTGCAAATTCTCCTGTGGAAGGAGATTTAAAGCGGCAAACTGTTCAGCACCTCGGGGCCTTCCCCTCCAGCACGTGTCAGTACGCAGACATCGCTCGGAGGCACGAAGGGTGACACAGTGAAGGCAGACAGTAGAACCGTGCGGGGAACTTTCTTCTGCTTTAAACGTCCTACTTTTTCCTTTTGCAAGAACAACGCCATTTATTTGCCAAGGGAAAAGCAACAGCTTTCAGAAGACAAATCCACCTCTTTGAGGATCATCTGAGGAAAACTTGAGAAAAAAAGACTAGTAAACATAAAGTCTGATTTTTTTCACTTATACTGTTTGCTTGTATAACATTTCCAACTGAAAAAATTTAAAGTTCTTTCTTATACACAGCAGTTCACCACCTACAGTTTCCAGGAAATAGACCCTCAACATTTAAAGTATCTATGTATCTGCAAACTACAGTCCAGGATACTATTTTCTATAGTTTCTCATTGTGGCAGTTGTTGGTGTGAGGACATTAATAACAGGCGTTTTTTACCTGAAGAGGCGGCAGGCTCAGTGTTGGGACAGTTTCCTCTTTATTGTGAGGGATTCAGTGTGCTTATTTTTCTGAGAAGCGACACTTAATTATTTCTAAATTGAGATGAGATTTTTGGGGGGGACTTATCTATAGTGAAATTCCTTTTGTAATCAAATGGAATGCAATTCCATAAATGTTTAGAGAATGGCAAAAAACCCAATTAAAATTCCCTTTGAATGAAAAATTGAACTTGCACTCTCATGAAACTGTTGAAAATAAACCTATTAATAGAATAAGACTTTAGTTTCGTGACAAGCTTTCTTCCCTTTCAGACTGAATAGAATTAGGCTAACTTACAATATTATGGGCATGTTGATTAAGTTGGATTAAAAGAGGTAAAATAAAAATTGCCAGCAAATATTTTTCTTAGATAAGGACTGATATTACTCTTTACCATTAATCATGAGGTTTTGCCTTGTATTAGTTTTGATAGGAATAGCAGTAAAACCAAGCAACCGTGGGTCTAACAATTAGTGATCTTAAATAGTCTCTTCATTCTGGTAGTTGTGTTACACAGGGAATGCAATGAATCTGGATTGTGCCTCTGCCGTGTGTCCTAGGAATTCTTTCTATTTCCCAAAATAATGTAAGATAAAGCATGTCCTTTTGTGAGTGGAGCTGTCAAAAATTGCATTTAGAAAAGATTTTGTTAATGCCTTCATTATTCGTGGAGCCTATATCACAAGATATGTAATCATCGTCTAAACCGCCTTATTCTTTCTCTAGATAGAATGATGTAGGGAAGATAAGGAGAAATTATGCTTGACTCTGGTTAGTGGCATGATGAGAGAGCTTTTTAAAATATTTACTTTATCCATTTTTAATTTGTCAGCATGTCAATTTCCTTCTAAATTAAGCAATTGAAGTCCTAATAGAATATATATTCTATGACATACAGTAGCAAGTTAAGAGAAGCATAAGTGCTTAGTTTTAATTATATAATAGAAAAAAGCTAATATGACTCATTCTTTTCCTGAGTTGATTTTATCACACTGTTTTTAAAATTATGTAGCAAAGCAATGAATAAGTGCTTTGTGGGAAGATAATAGTAATTTATCCCTATATTAAGGTTGAAAAAGTAAATATCTATAAGAAAAGTGTGCAGACTTGCAAAGAAAATCTTCTCAAGAAATAAATACTAATGAATATTTCTGCTACTATTCGATGTAATTTCCAACATTTTTAAGGGGTTTTATATCATATTCGGTGTGATTCTGTACTCTACTATACCCACACAAAGCATACACACTCACACTGATACAAAGTACAATTTTAAACATGTAATACATATATTTATCCATTTTCAATGTTAAGATTATTTAAACTAAATTTATTATTACATTATATTTATATTCATGTATAGGAAAAGTAAAAGTATAATTTTTCTGGGCTGTGGATTTATTTATTTGCATGTGGTTTGTTAAAATGGAAATGCAAAACAAAGGTAAACCTTCAACATGCAATTTAGGCTTTCTTTAAGACCACTCTTAATAAAGATTGGAAATCCTTAGCGTGTGCTGTAGTTAGAAGTGTGGTGGAGCAGATCAAGTTTTAGTTTCGAAATCTTGTCTTAGTTTTAAATTAATCTTTGCCTCCAAATTCTCTTGTGACCCAGGGTAACTTGCTTAGCCTCTTTAAGCCTTATTTTCTACACCTATAAGATATGAGAGCCTGGAGTAGGTTCCTTGTAATATTTTTCTCATGTTTTCAAGTTCATTTAAACTAACATGGATGATGATGAGGATAAAAATGATAATGGTTATAATTTTTAAAGTACTTGTTCTGTGTCAGGCATTATCTAAGAATTTGCATGTCTGGCTTAATTTAAGGCTTATGTCAACTTGATGAAATGCCTAATATTATTACCTCCATCTCACAGCTCAGGAAACTAAGGATTGATGAGGTCTAAAGTTACATGGTAACGACTGAACCAAAAAGCAATGATTGATAAAGGCTGATTCTTTTCAAAATTTCTTCTAACTTTGTCAATCCTTATGCTCTAAAATCTAAAATATGCATGAATACACATTCATGATGTGCATTTTGTCATATAAACAAATACACACATGTAAATTATATCCATACTAAAATTTAATGAGATTATTGAGCCTAACAGCAATTATTATTTTCACAACTCCAAAAGTTAAATTTTTAAACATTATGTATTTTCAAAAATTTTTTCTATTTACAGAGAGAAACTCAAAAGGATTGACCATGGATAGTAAATAAAGTCACCTCATTTTATTTCATTACTTTCAGTAACGTGATTTAAGACATTTTCTGACCTTTGAGCTAAGCTATGAAATATTGCATTTTTAAAATAATAGGACTTTACCTATTATGTTTCATATACTGAAAGGCCAGTGAATTTCAGACAACTGGGTAATATTTAATTTTGAACAAAAGTAAATGGTAATTTGCTAAAAGATTTCTATTGGTTCAAATATGATAATGGTTTCACCACCAGGCAAAACTGTGACCTTTGCCAGAATTCCCAGTTTCCCATCATATTTTAAAAATGGTGAGGATCTTGGTCACAAAATTTCCATAATTATTTTAACATCTATAAAGAATAGTGAAGATTTCCATTTCAAAACTCTTTAATGATAGTAATTTTTAAAATTAATGTATACAAAAACAAAGAAAATTAACAAAATCCACCCTAAACATTCACAATTTCATGCTCATGTTCTTTAGATGTATGATATAGAGATTTTAATTCATGTCCATTTGGAGTTGTTTAGATTCTCTGCATTACAAAAACGATTTTGAGATTATAATTGCTTTTTCCAAAAAGGTCGAAAGAATATTTTCCCAAGTAGTTATTTTTTTCAGAGTTCTGTACCTTAAAACATTTACAGTTAATGAATAATATTACACATTTAAAATTCTAACCAAAGTTTACAATTGGCACTTATTAGTATTTATGATAATTAGGTATAGTCCATTAATATTTAAAACGATATAAGTCTATGTATAGATATAAAAGCTCTTTGAAGACAGGGATTTGCTTTTTTTTTTTTAAAGAGTTTATTATTTCCTTTTTCTCCCCAAAGCCCCCCAGTACATAGTTGTATATTCTTTCGTTGTGGGTTCTTCTAGTTGTGGCATGTGGGACGCTGCCTCAGCGTGGTCTGATGAGCAGTGTCATGTCCGGGCCCAGGATTCGAACCAACGAAACACTGGGCCGCCTGCAGCGGAGCGCGTGAACTTAACCACTCGGCCACGGGGCCAGCCCCTACAGGGACTTGCTTTTTAACTTTGCTGTATCTTCCTAGAGAATAGACTCTTGGTGAGTAATAAATGAATGAATACTATCCCTAACTTTGTATTAAACACAGATCTTTCAGCCAGTTAAATTGTTTCACTCCAAAACTAAAAGAATGAACTTATCTATAAATAGACTCAGACGTATCTACACCTTTTCCTGTGTCTATATCTATACCTATTGTCGGTGTCGCAATCCAATGTACACATCAGGATAGATGCGGAGAGGGCTGATGGCCACTCTGAGTTTATATAACCAGCGTTTCAATATATACATAGCTTACATCTGTTAAACATTACACAGGTGTTCTGGATGAAGTAATTAGTGAATGCCAAGAATTCTTAGTGATTTCTCAAGGAGCCCTCCCTTGGCCTCTGTTTTGATATTATCATGTTATTGCTGTGCTCCTATATTTTTATCTCGGAGCAGGCAAGGTCTCTTAGGCATCGGTCCCTCCTGCTCCCGATATCGATATCGTTTCTCCATCTGTGCCCCCAGGCGGCGGCCGCCTGGCTTAGGTTGCCCCCCCAGGGGGTCTTACCCGTCATTGGCTAACGGTCCTTCTCACCTCCGGGTCACAGTTTGTTGGCAAGGTTTTTCGAGTGATTATTAACCATTCCTGTGTCAGGGGCGGCTACACCTATCTTATATGTATACTTATACCTGTTACCTGTACCTCTTCCTATTTCTATACCTACCGAAAGTCTTCAACACCACACAATTTGTTTTGACGGTTTCTGTATCCTCAATGGCAATAAATATCTGTTAAATGATAAATGAATGCATGTGGGGGAAACCATTTGATTCCTTATCTGTATTAAAAATATACTTCCCAATCAAATTTTTTCAATCCTCTAGCAAACTATCTAAGAGAATTCAAAGACCTGTCTGGAATTAGGTTCTGTCTATTTGAAGGCTGTCCCTCAATAAATTGTTAGATGATTTGTTGTATGGTGGATTTAACAATCCATTGTTCCTTGGAGTGGGGAGGGAGGCTTATTTCCTCCCCTCAAAATTTCCATCCTTGTAGAGGGAGCTTCGTAAGGGCAAAGCTCCTTTCCTCTTTCACCCCCTTCTCTTGCCTGTGCTATAGCCTCGCTGGAGTGATTTTGATGATTTAGGATTTAAGAAAGGGACCACAGGATCTGGAGTGGAGCCACTTCTTTTATTCTCTCTTTTGGTAGCTCACTACTGTCCTGTTCCTCTCTGTCCCTCATGCCTTAAATTTTTCAGCCACAGACACTGCTGCTGTAGCAGAGACATCTGTCCTAACGCATCACTGGCTATAAGAATGTTGAAAGTCTGTCTCATTCCTACATTCAGTTTTTCAAAAACTAATTGCTTCAGATATGAGCCACAATCTCCAACATCAGCTTGTTCTCCAACAAAGACATTCTTTTATTTCTGCTAGGCCTAACAGTTTTGCCTAATTTCTCAGTTTAGCACTGGGGCAAGAAATGAAAACAGTGATAAATGAACAATAATTTTAGTTAGAACATGTGAGCCAGTCACTGTTCTAAACACGTCACATGTATAAATTCAGGTGGCTCACACGTCACTCATCACTTAGTGCTATTATTTGCTGTAAGGCCTCATAGTGGGTAAGTAGCGAAGCCTTGTTTCAAACCCAAGCAGACTGGCTCCAAACTTCACTACACCATTTACTAGACCTCTAAAGCCTCCAACCCAGAGAAAATTTCAATGACGAAAAAACCCGCTTTCATTGTGAGTCAACCCAAGTTTGATTTTATTTCCTAGCTTGCAAAACTTAAGGAAAACAGTCAGTTGCGGAGTCAATAAAACTGATTTGAATCTTTCTCTCTGTTTCAAAAATTTAACATATACTTTCTATCTTCTGTTGAATTTCTTATGTTCTTGACATAAATATATCAAGCTCTTAAAAAATTGAATTGATGATATGTATATGTATTTAAATAATTATAGTTTCAATAAATATTTTTTCTGAATTTATATAATGATTGCACAGTTATCAACATTAGTAAGACTTCTATGGGTACTGAATTAATTTTAGGAAACAAGGAATTTAATAAATAAATATATACATATAATAATAAGTAAACCCAAGTGAGTGGATTACATTGAAAAGTACTTAAGAAGTACACATGAAGTAAATGAATTTAAAAACCTGATTGCACACATAGGATGTGTGTACTCACATACAAATGGGGGAAAAAAGGAAATATACACATTACAAAAAACTTGAGCAAGACAAAAGCAAGAATAAGAATAACAGGAAGAGTAGAGAAAAACCACAATTCTAGCGATCTTATAGCAGAGATGGATGGTTTCATATATTAATGGTGTCCAGAGAAGAATTCATGAATAATTATTTACTGGCTAACTACTGTATGTAAACCTAATTTATAAAACAATAGTCAATTCTGCAGTATGCAAGACATAGGCAGCATGGGAAAGGTAAACAGATAGTAATCATAGCTGGAAATACGAACTTAGTGTTCAATAATTTGCTTTGAGTTATATCAATTTTGAGAATTCATTCCATTCCATTCTCATTCATTCCACCGAGTTTTCTTAATATCCGTAAGACTTCCATCTTAATACAGTGCTCTAAGTTCTTCTTATCCCGAAAAGGCAGAGATTGTCACATTGTAACACTGAGTTGAGAGGGTGCCAGCCCCTAGCACCTTTTGCACAAAGGCACAGGAGCCTGCCCTCAAAGTGCTGCAGAAGAAAAAGACAAACTTCTCTCTGACTTGCCGGTGCTTAAACGATCATAGGCAGGCTCACATTTACTGTTCTTTATATCCGGCTGATATTTCATAACATCTATCTAAATTTTGTATTTTAGATATTTTATGTTATATTCTACTGTAAATACAAGTTATAAAATTCGATAGTTTCAGATTGCCAATATGGATCGTTCCAAGAATGAGAACGATACAATAAAGGGAGTCAAACATAATTCTAGAATCCCGTGTCCTGTGTTGTGTGCAGATGTTATGTTCCTATGGAGCTGCAATGAATTTTCCAAAAAAAAATATACCCAGTACAACCTGTTTAAGTCCAGACTACGCTTCCAGTTTTATTCTCTTTCCTTGCCCTATAGTTGCATCTTCAGAGAGAACATTAAATAAAAAATGTGGGAGAAAGACATTTTTGTCGTGGTCTTTGCAACTTTCCAGTTGCAGTTTCTATGCCATGTAACACTTCTGTAAAGATTGAAAGTAGTTATTATGAAATTTAAAATGTGCATACTTTTCCGATTCTTTTGCATCGCTGGATTTCATAACTTTTCACAAATAACCAATTAAAACTTCCTGTAGACAGCAGGACAAAAAGATATATCTACTGCCTTAATTTAAGTTAAAATTTCTCTTCTAAGTAAGCCACTCCTCAAAGACACAGTGCCTTGATCTTATTGAATTATATGCATTTAAATGCAGACTTTGAAGAGCAGCCAAGGCTGTGTGGGAAATCTTTCCACGAATAAACAAACAGGAGACCGAAAGCTCAGTCAACTATAGCATTTTTTCTCTAAGGTGAGGTTTTAATAGATACTTTTCAGGATATTGACTTTCAGATTATAATGCTTTTATTTCAGAGTGTTAACATGATGGAGTTGGAGTCAGAGGAAGAAGGAGGTAAAAATAAAATCCTGACAAAACCGAAACACCTGAGTTATTTAGCCTCAGAGCTTCTATTTAATTTTCTTGGCTCCCCGCTCCCCGCCCAGAACAATGTAAATCATTCTCCAAATGAGACTGTTCAATTTCTTTTCTTCTTGTATCAGTACAGTTTATTTTAATCCAGCTGTTCTTGTCTTCCTGCAGGACAAGCAATAACCTACAATTAAATGCAGGTGCTTTAAGAAAAGAGTACCCTGTTCTTCCTAATGACTCGAGGTAACTAATAAAAAGAAAGGAGAAGAAAGTGCAGTCTAAATATACTGCTTGCTTTGTGAAGTGTGAGATCTTTCTCTGGGCATGAAAATGAGGGTCTGCTTCCTATTAAAGACGTCATTCTCTTGGACACGTAAAAGGGATCTCTTTATTATTTTGTTTTACAAGGAGAAAATTAAACAGTCATGGGAAAGCATAATTAGTCAGTTCTCTGAAGAAAGAAAGAAAAAAAAGGAAAAGGAGTGGTGGCGGAGGGAAGGAGGAGAGAAGAGAGAGGGGAAGGCGTAGAAGGGGGAGAAGAAAGGGGGAAAGAAAGAGAAGAAAAGGTGAGAAGGAAAAATTATGCCAGCATCTATAAAAATATTTGGGCCAGGGCTGATCCCGTGGCCTGGTGGTTAAGTTTGGTATGCCCCACTCTGGCAACTCAGGTTTGGTTCCTGGCACAGACCCACACCACTCATAGTGACCATGCTGTGACAGTGACCCATATACAAAATAAAGGAAGGTTGGCAACAGATGTTAGCTCAGGGCAAATCTTCCTCAGGAAAAAAAAAAAAGTAATAATTGCTCCAAAATATTTTAACCAAAATTTAAACTAAAATTTAAAACAGTGCTGCTCTCATACTATCCAAACAAAGGAACAAACAGAAGACTGTCTCTCACACAATATTTTGTTGATTGAGAAACTGAAATTATTGTGTGCCAATCATCTTCTATTATAATAAAAATGTTTCCACTTTTTGTATTTTATTATTATTCATCTATATGTGAACAGTGGATGAATATGCTGTATTCTTGTTCACTCACAACACGTCTCCACTAAACACAGTTTTATCATTACCCAAGTAGATAACACATACTCTTGAAATATCAATTTTTTTTAAAAAATCAGCCTAACCCACATTTTTAATTTCCTCAAAACGTTTTTATTTATTTATTTAGAATAATCATCAGGTGAATTGATAAAATTTACTCCACAATACAAAATGTCATCTGTGAACTTGTTTTTCACAAAGGACAGCCAAACATAACATATATAAAGAAAGGGAAAATGTAGTGTTGTAAAATATGTCCTTGCTTGCCCAATTGAGCTTTGTCATTGCCTTAACCTAGAGTTAAGACAGAGTTCAGTGGGGCTCCTTAGCACTGTATTCATGGAGAATCTGTCAGTCTACTTTTGTGCTAATGGATGTGGGATTACAGAGAGCACTCTTGATGTACACAGGTTTTGAATAGTTCTTAAAAATGGTCAATCAATTTGTTGTGATCAGTTATGCGCTAGAAGTCAACTTCAAGGCCCTGAAATCCTATACTGCCTTTTTCGTTTTTGTATTTCACTCTTAAATCCAAGGGCTTTCGAAGTATGTGTTGTGGTATGTTATCTATTTTCAACCACAGCAGATCTGTTTTAATTTGTTAGGTATAGTGGTTTCAAATAAGATTCCTTTCATAAAAAGTATTCTGCCACTGGTTAACAAAGTATGAAAGCCACTGCTTTTAATACATCTGAGATTAATTTTGGCATGTATGTGGTAACACAATGAAACAATTTTTCCCCAATATTAAAAAAAGATCTTCCGCTTACTCCCACTTACTTCCACTTCCTCTTACTGAATAATCCTTCCCCAAGTCCATATTTTATAATCTATTTCTAAACTCAATATTCTATTCTGTTAATGTCTTCACCTATTTTTATTCCTAGTGTACAAAGTCTATATTATTAGACTTTTAACATTTGCTAGTGAAAGACTCACATTACTACTCCTCTATCTCAAAATTATCTTGTATATGCCTACTTTTTTCTTCCAGATAAATTGAGAATTAACACAGATTGCAAAAAAGTTTCCATTCTTTTAACTTAAAACAAATTATTTTTACTGTATTTTGTTTTCTATAAAGCAAATGATTCATTTCTCTACTTATTATATTTTAAATCTTCACCATTATTATATATAATAATTATTATTATTATATATAATATTATTATTATATAATTCTTTATTATATATAATTCATTATTATATATAATTCTTTTAAACCAAAAGGTAGACTGTAGTAATAGTTAAGAACTTACAAGTTGTAATCAGACTAACATAAGTTCAAATATCAATCCTGCTATTTAAATGCATGACTGAAAAATTACTCAAATGTATTTTATGTAAATATATATTCTATATAAATACTGAAACACTTTAGATTTTGTATAGTTACATGTTTTCAAATTAATGTGTACTTAGATATAATTCCTGTGTAGGAAAAGTTGTATGCTAATATAAATTCAGAAATGAGTATACACGATTGAGGGAAACTAGATCATTTTTCTGATCTGATTACTTTAGGATCTATTATTATCATGATGTAGTAATACAATAACAGAGCCCAAGAAACAGAGACAATGAAAGAAAGGAAAGTACAAGGGGGTTTGAAGTTATTAACCAGAGATGTCTGGTTCAATTCACTGCACCAATCACATTTCCTTGTACTTTCATCATTAGCATCTCCAGTGCTGCAAGAGGGGACATACTGTATATGTCAAAGATGCTCTTCTTCCCTTCTCTGAGTGGGAAGGTACAACCCATCACAGAGTCCACTTCAACGTGGTGTCCTTAGGAAACAAGCTGCAACTGTTTCTTACAGCTGCTGCAACTGCTCTTGCAGCTGAAAATAATTTTCATCATCTCCCTTCTCCCTTACCTATTCTAGATTTTTCCTACCCTTGGGCAGCACTATGGCCAATCAAAGTGCCGCCCATATTTATATGATGAGATGACTGCTCTGGTCGGAATGTTTGTTTCCCCTCAAAATTCATATGTTGAAACCTAATGGCCAACGAGATGACAGTAGGAGGTGGGGGCTTTAGGAGACAAAAAGTGATGAGGACAAAGGCTTCATGAATGAAATTAGTGTCCTTATAAAAGAGACCCTAGAGGGAATATACAGACCCTATGAATGTAGACACTGGAGACCATCTGAGAACACAGAAGAAGGCATCATCTGTGACCCAGGAGGTGGGCCCTCACAAGACACCAGCTCTGCTGCTGCCTCGATCTTAAACTTCCCAGCCTCTAGAATTGTGAGAAATCAATTTCCGTTGTTTATAAGCCAACCAGTCTGCGGTATTCTGTTACGACAGTGCAAACTAAGTCAGTGACTCATACATCCATGCTTCAGGCATCTGAGTCTTAGTTGCTTTGGTTCTGTATAATGTCTCCAGTAAAATTTTTGAAAAAAGAATTATGACAATTATCTCCACATATGAATATATCCTCCATCTTTATAAATTTACCCTCTTGCCTCCTTGAATTACTTTCATTTTAATCCATATTTTTTCTAATACTTAGAAAATAAACAGAATTATTTAATGAAAAACTTGGCACACATTACAATAGCTGATCTGAATTTGAAAGACTAAGTGAAGTATGCGAGTATATGAGAGAGATAAAAAGGGATAATAGGAAATGGTTCACTCAACCATGATGTGTTATCCAGGTACTTTAATACTCTAAGTGGTTTGAATTTTGTTTTCTAGTTATTTGTTAGCAGAAGAACACATTTTCTAATTTACTCACATTATCTTAGAGCAGATAGAATTTTTACCAAGTATTTTGCCAAATTATAAGCACAGAGAAATGTATTGACTGAGTATAGCTTAGTGCGGCTTAAGGTGAAAAGTAAATGGATTGAAGTTCTGAACCTACAACTGACTAGCTTGTGCTTCTAACTTATTTAATTTCACGGTATCTCATTTTCTCATGTTAAAATAGGAATAGTAATAACACCTCCCTGAAAGGGCTATCGTAACATTATACACACGTCAGAGTTATTTAATGAGGGAGTACATATTTCACGCTGAGAAAACAGTCTGGCAATTAATAAACACTCAATAAATGTCAGCTTAATTATTGCTGCAGTTACCCTCTCCACTTAAGAGCACTTCTCAAAGGGAAGAGAGAACCTGGTAAGACAATGACAGTTATTGACTTAGTTTCTCTGATGGACAATGTCAATATGTTATAGTAAACAATAGGCTCACATTCATATCCATCTCTCTTTCTGTCTCTCTTTCCCTTTGTTTTATATCTCTCTCCCCATAAACTACTTTAATACTGTAAACTTTATTAGATGTTAACCCCACTATCCAAACATTTAAAAAGTAGAAGAAAATTTTCCTTCTCTGTTATATCTCTGCCACTCAATGTATAATAGAGTTAAGACCCAAACATTGGTATTGTCAGGCAAGGAAAACAGTAGAAAATTTATGTTATCCAGAGAAGAGAGGAGAGAAATAAAACAAAATAGAAAATAGTTTTGGTTTCAGCCTCGCCAACATTTCAGATAGTCTGTGCTGATTTTTCAGAATCTACAACCTGTAAATATAAACAATTTAGGGAAGTCTCTTATCATGAGGTTACTTGTAGTATACTACATCTGGCATAATATGGAAATATATATTTTTGGATATTGCTTTTAGGGATAACATAATTTGAACTATTTTAAGATTCTAAAATTTTGGGGGGTGATATCAACTAGTCAGTGGATCTTATCTGATGCTCGTCTTCCCTTCAACGTTCTTCAGCCATATTCTCTTTCTTCTTCAAACTGTGCTACCCACTCATCATCTCAAATGAGAACTGAATGTGACTCTGGCTGATGACGTGGATTCCACATTTTCATTTACCCCACTTTCATTTTGGAAACTTGAATGGGTTTCCAAAAATGGTCCAAGTTGACACTACAAGAAAAGGTTTTTGTTGTATATTCTCCATAGTCTCAGGATCTTGCTCTTCTTTCTGTAGTTTTCTTTTTAAATACTCTCCCACCCAGACATTTTCAGTGTCATAGTGACTGTCATTGCTGCTAAGATTCTTTATACTGTTGATTTTGGTTCCTAGGAAAGGATTTCCATGTTTGAACATTTTCTGACCTGGAGAAGTACCCTCTGAAGATCACTGACTGGACAATCTCTTGAGACTTACAAATCCAGGGCCACCAAGGGCCCAGTGAGGAATAATGTGTCTTTAATAGTTAAAAAACTTCCACATGAGGAAACCTCTAGGCCCAGATGACCTCATTGGTGAATTCCATTAGAGATTTAAAGAAGAAATAATGTCACTTCTACATAAAATCTTCCAGAAAGTTGAACAGGATAGAATAGGCCTCAGCTCATTCTATAAGCCCAGGAATACCATGACACCAAAGCCAGACTATAACATTACAAGAAGAGAAAAATTATATAGCAAAAAACTGTAAAAATTCTCAGCAGAACTTTAGCAAATTGAATCTATCAGTATGAAAACTAATAACTCACAGGTACCAAGTATTGTTTCTCCAGATTGATTTAACACTTGTATAATCAATTAATTCTCTAAATAAAATTTAAAAAATAATAAAACCTTATCACTATCTCAGTAAATGAAGAAAACAAGGTTAACAAAATCTTACATACATTACTGACAGAAATTCTCAAAACATTAAGAATAGATAGAGACTTCCTAAGCTTGATAAAAGGCATCTACAAAACATCTAGAACTAACATCATATCTAAAGGTAAAAATTTAATCCTTTGTTCTTGAGATAGGAAAGAAAACAAGGTCATCCACTCTTATCACTTCTATCCATGATTGTACTGGAGATTCTTGTGAATACAATATGATGATAAAAATAAACAAAAGGCATCAAAATCAGAAAGAAATTCTTTTTTTCTAATGGTCTTCTGTATCTTCATTTACAAATACTGTGGTCATCCATTCAGTGGAATCTATAAAACTCACTGAAACTAATAAGTGAATTGAACGCTAAACCTAAATGAGTGAAGGAAATAACATATTTATGCAAAAATCAATTATACTTTTACAAAATAACAATGAATAATCAGAAATTGAATTTAAAACCAAATATCATATACAATAGTATCAAACCATGTGACGTACTTATGAATAAATCTAATTAAAGATTTAAAAGACCTGTGCACTGGAAATTATAAAACAGTGGCATGATAAATTAAAGACCTAAATAAACGGAGAATATATTGTGTTCACTAGTCAAAAAATTTCATACTGTTAAGAGGACTGTTCTGTCCAAATTGATATACAGATATGAAGGAATCCCAAACAAAATCCTAGCAGGTGCTCTGTAGAAACTGAAAAATTGATTTTCAAATCTATATGGAAATGCAATATCTTATAATATATACAAAACCTTTTGACAAAAAAAAACAAATTTGTAGGACCAACACTACCTTTTTATAATTTATTATAAAACTACAATAATCAGGATGTGTGATTTTGGCATAAAGTCAAACAAATAGAGCCATAGAAGAAGATAGGAAGCAGTGATATATTTGCAAATGCAGTTCAGTGGAAAATGATAAACTTTATAAAAGCAGTGGTGGAATTGTTGGATATCCATACCCAAAAAATATACTTAGACACATACTTCATACCATACACAAAAATTAAGTCAAAATGAACCAGAGATCTAAACGTAAATCCTGAAACTATAAAAATTCTAGGAGAAAATCTTTGTTATCATGGATTAGACAAAGATTTCTTAGATTTGACAGCAAAAACATGCTCCATGAAAACAAAACTGATAAATTGGACTTCATCAAAACTAAAAATCTACTCTTCAAGATACTGCTGGGAAAACAAAAGGGTAGTCAACAGACTGTGAAAAATATTTGCAAATCAAACATATGATAAATAACTTGTATCCAGAATATGTAAAGAACTCTCAAATTCAGTAATAAGAAAACCAAAAGCCAATTTAGAATGGGCAAGAGATTTGAACACACGCTTCATCAAAAAGATAAACACATGGCAAATAAGCACATGAAAGATGGTCAAATGGCCTGATCATTAAAGAAAAGAAAACTAAATGAGATCCCACTACACTTCTCTTAGAAAGGCTAAAATTAAAAAGTGCAAGGATACCAAAGGCTGGTGAAGATGTGGAAAACACTAGCATTCTCATTCATTGAGACAGTCACTTAAGAAAATAGTTTGGTAGTTTCTCTAAAAGTTAATAACACACCTACCATATAATGCAGCCATTCTACTGCTCAGTATATACGTATAAGATATGTAGCACATGTCCATACTTTTGCATGAATACCCCTAGAAGCTTTATTTGTAATAACCCATATCTGAAGAATCCAGATGTTCATCAACATTTCAACGGATAAACAAACTGGTATGTTCATGCATTGGACTATTACTCAAGAATAAAAATGAATACATGCTGCAAGATGGATGAAATAAGTTTCAAAATAATTTTACAGAGTGAAAGAAGCCACATCCTGCATAAAACAATGGATACTGTATAATTCCATCTATATAAAACTTTAGAATGGGCAAAATAATCTAAATACATATAAAAAGCAGTGGATGCCTGGAGATGGAGAAGGGGCAGGAATAGGGAGGAAGGGAAGAAATACAAAGAAGCATGAGGAAACTTTGGGGGGCGATGAGTACATTCTGTATCTTTTTATAGTGATGGCTTCACAGGTGTGTACATATGTCAAAACAAATTGTAGACTCTAAATATGTGTGATTTACTGTATGTCAACTATCCTGCAATAATACTCTTAGAAAATTTTAACTTTGGGTGCACTATTTTTGGGTTATTTTATAATACAATAGTGGAATATTCCAGTTGCAGTCCCTGAAGAAGAAACACTGATGCTACGCAAAACTCTAAATGAACTCCTCTGGCTGACACTGCAAAATAAAATATTGGATGGGGCTGGCCCCGTGGCTGAGTGGTTAAGTTCGCGCGCTCTGCTGCAGGCGGCCCAGTGTTTCGTTGGTTCGAATCCTGGGCGCGGACATGGCACTGCTCATCAAACCACGCTGAGGCAGCGTCCCACATGCTGCAACTAGAAGGACCCACAACGAAGAAGATACAACTATGTACCGGGGGGCTTTGGGGAGAAAAAGGAAAAAATAAAATCTTTAAAAAAATAAATAAATAAAAATAAATAAATAAAATATTGGAGTGAAAAAAGTTGATACAATTTGGGAATTAAATAATGGAAATAATTAGTAATAATAAGTAATATTCATTCAGTATTTACTATATCCTGGACCATTTTCAAAGAGTATTCTGTACATATTATTATATATCATACAACAATCCCATGCAAATTTTTCCTAGGGGAATCTTGGATAATCATCTTGATAGGCAGATGGACTTTTGGACATTTCCATGCCAAAATTCTACTTTTACCTGGAAAGAGTCTGGATGAATAACCTGTCTCTATTATTTCTAGAGCTGATCCTGCAGAGTCATGGCTACTCACTTCCAAGATACAATTTATGTGTGCTCTGATAAAGAAGTGAATAAAATAATGTAATAATTTTTGTCTCTGTTCTCTGTCTGGAAAATTATTCATTCATGCTACTCTTTAATATTTTTGTTAGACTATAAGGAAAAAGGATTGCTTCTCACTGCCATAACATAAAGGGGTGGTAGTGGATAGATTGTACTTAGGTATCATTATTGTCAATTATCTCAAATCTATATAGGGTAAAGGCACATTTAACCCTTTGGGGTAATTCTTGTAGAAATTCAAGAAGCTTACCCATTTACAAATTTCTGTTTTTCTCTGCTCAGTCTGTGTTGTCTGACTCTCACCTTAAATGTTCCTGAACACAAGGATCAGTATTATTATTTTGAATATTTAGTACTTAGAAAAGTAAATAACAGCCCCAGCCCAGTGCGTCTTCGTTTAACTCAACTGAATTCAAATGAAACAAAACTCTCAACTTGCTCTAAGAAATCTCTTCTTTGTCGCCATATCTATCTGTCCCTGTGCTTATCCCATTTATTATCCAATATGAGAATTCCATAAGATCTCATTAAGGAAGTTACATTAAGATAGCAATATAGAAGAAATAGTATTTCAAGGTTGCTTTATATGCAATGATTTTCATAAGTTTTCTAATTTCTGCTTTAGCATTTCATATAATTTTATATGGCAAACATTATTCATCAAACCTGGAAGTTTTAATCTCCTGATCAAAGAGGTATCCTTTATATTCTGTTCACAACTTCATATTTAAACAACACACAATTTACCCTAATTTTGTCAGAATTTAATCACTTTGTATGCAATATTGCGATATCTTTGATCTTTGATTCAAATTTTATTTCTTTTAAATTTATAAAACTGTTACATAAATGAAGTTTAATTACATTTATATTAATCATGTATATATTAATCCTTTTGTCTAGTACAGAATGTCAAGTATTCAACTTTAATTCAAGTAGTTCTAAAAGTATTTCTAATATTTATTTTATCTATTCCTCATGCTTTATACATATTTAATATTCGTATCACAAGATTATTTTGCCCAGAATTTAGGAGTTGTTACTTTTCTAGAACATGTGTTCTTTTTATGTAAAAATTTTTTTATTAGTGGGTTAAATAATTGATTTTTCAGAGAAAGAAAATATGCTTTTAAAATGCTCAGAGCTCAAAACTAAAGACATATGTAAACATGAAATATTGAAGTTGCTATATTTTGTTAAAGCCCAAAGTAGTTTCCAACATCATTTAAAACTCCAGACTCTAGATCACCAATCCAACCCTCATTCACGGTGTAACTTGAACCTGTATGAATAAAGTGAGATGACAAAACTCTTCCTATATGCCATATGTTCAATATTAACTTAATATTAATAAAATGATTAAAGAAAAATTCATAATCAATATTGTCCCACTTTAAACAAAAGTGATACCTCTGTTTCTTTTTTTCCTACCATGCTGTCAAGATTATTGAGTGGCGAAATAAAAGTTGGCGATAGCATACAATGCAATACCTTTTGAACTGTCTATAACACTTGTATTTTGAATTTTTAAAACATAAATCCAGAGCTGAGATTTATAAAAATTTTTTTAGCTGATACAATTTGTGCTCGTTTCCTAGTAAAATGGAATCCAAATGTTTAATACTTCATGAAATTGTAATGACCAAAGGAAAAAAATTTGAATCCTGACAGCTCTGTTTGTCAGAAATTTTATTATTGAGTTTCAGGGCAGGGAACGCTGACATTTTAAATTTCTGAAAGCATTTGATCATTGAAGAGAAAGGACACAAGTCCACATCCACAGGTTAAAATACCTTGTGTCCCTTTAATTCCAAGTTAAGTTTTAAAATGGTTATTCAAGTATAAATGCCCAAAATAATATTGTAGTTTCCATCATTATGTATCTGGGAGCTGATGGGGAGAAGAACCAATAAAATTAATTCCTGTAAATTTCCTGGCCAAAGATAAATTTGCCTGACTAATTCTGAGCAAAAAACAAGCACATAGCCCAGGCATCACTTCTGGTTTATTATTATAATGAAATCACCAGAACATCATTTGATACCATTTCTCTAGATTTTAAAAAATAAACGTTGAGCTCAACAACCAGAAAAAATCTGTGTTCCTAAGAAAAATCTACAAGGCTTCACAGTTATCACATTTTTTTGAGGATCAGTGAATCGTTTCATGTAATTCTTTTTTTAAAATTAGAATGAAAATTAAGTAAAAAATAATGAAAAGTGTCAGCCTGAAGTTGGTTGCAGAAAACTAGCAGTGACCTGCAGATATGTTATTGTGTCCATGACAAGTTCAAACTTGACTAATTATTTAGATATCTGTTCTTGTATTTCTACGCTATATAATGCAAGGTGTCTGTTTATAAAACCAACTTACAATAAAGACTTTAACTTCTCTTTAATTTATACTTACTCCTTTACCAGACTATTCATTGATAAAAATGTAACAACTATTATGGATTTGACATAAAAAATGTTTTGGCTTATATGTCAGAACAGCCCTGCAAGGTAATGAAATTCTTATCAATCATAACAAAATATTTGAATAACTGTATAAAAAACAAGTCATGATTATACATGGATGGATCCTAAAATCTAAATTTAAAAATTTTAACTTGAGTTAAAACCAAAAACACTTTAAAATATAAATTCTATTTGCATCAATGCAAAATTGGGCTAATTAGAAATATTCCAAAAACTAGACTATTGGTGGTGAACATGATGAGGTGTGTATAGAAACTGACATATAATGGTGTACACTTGAAATTTACACGATGTTATAAGCCAATATGACCTCAATAAAATAATTTTTTAAAAAACGGCATGGAATTTCCTTAAAAAATTAAAAGAAAATATTCCAAATAACATAAACTTTTTATGTAAATAAATCATAATTGAAGAGATAAAATGTTTAAACTCTAATGATGGATTCTGCAGTCATTCTGTTATGATGTGTAGCTTTACAGTTTAAAAACTATGACCTTGTCACAATATAATACATTAGTTATATTATTTCTTCTATAGTAAAATACATTTAGAATTTCAGAGGCAACTTGAGCTCTTTTAGGTGGAATGACTTTTCCCCATAACTGCGATAGTACAGTGGCACATATCTCTCCTAGGCTTTTAACCATACGCGTATCCCTGCAAATGTTGATGTCCTAATCATTTCAATTCTCTCTCTCTCTCTTTCTTTCTCTCTCTGTCACAAACACACACATACACACACACGCATATGCACAGAGCACGCCTCCTCACCCCAATCATTGATACATTTACTGTGAGTCAGGAAACCTTGCTCCCGGATTGGCACATAGCCCTGAAAATACTTAATTAGTTTAGGAATAATTCTTCTCACTTAACATAAGTAACAACAGAAGGGGACTTATGATATTAAGTGTATAGAATTCTCCAGGGATAATATATGATCAATAAGACAGCACAGAGAATATACACACAAAAATTTTCCTCATATGTTAGATGAAATTCATGTTCAGGGGTTTCCTTTTAACATTACATAAATAATTCAAATATATATAATATACAAAAATTCTTAAGGAAGAAACTTTTTAGAATTCTAAGAATATAGAATATAAGCTAGAAGAATACAGAAGAGAAGAGGGAGAGACTGTAAAAGTATTGCAGAAGTAAAGATTTCTTTTAAGGCCTCGAAAGAAGAGTACAATCTCTGCTCAAAACAGTGTTAGTGACAGTAAACATCAGCTCCAATGAAAGTGAGCAAAATAAATGGGAAAACAATAACAAATTAAGTTGTTTAGAGAAACATTTCACAGATGTGTATCATAGTTAAAAATACCCCATATATTCATATTTCCAATCTATCCATAATTGGTATCCACGAAAAAGAGAAACAAATAAGGGGGTGACAGAAATATTAAATAATTCAAGAAATTTTATAGCACAACGTATAATATACTAGTTCAACTTAGATATGCTGGATAGCACCTAAAACTGTGCCAGATTTCTAAGAGTAAAAACAAAATCCTTTGAGAATATAGGAAGTAAACATCATCTCCTTACTTTAAGAAAAAAGCAAAGCTAGCTGGTTTCAGATATTGCTATTGCAAATTCACAGCTAGAAGAAAATGAACAATGACTATAACGTTTTTTGAGAAAGAAAGAATGACCAAAAATTTTTAAATTGACCAAAACCATGATTTAAATATAAAAGTAAAAGGCAGGTATTTTCAAATGTGATGAAACTTTTAGACAATCCTATTCTCATCTTGAGAAAACTGCTGGGTAACTGATTTCAATCAACTGAGAAATAAAATAAAAAGCTATGGAGTGATGTCAGTAAGATGGCAGTATAGGAGTTTCTATCACCCATCCTCTTCCAAGAAACAAGTTGAACAACTATCCATGCATGAAATACCTTCACAAGAGATAAGCATTCCAGGTTAGGAATTACAGCATGTGGGTGAAGCGTAGAAATAAGAAAAGATGCATTAAGAAGTGTAAGAAAGATAGATTCACACTAACCCCCAGCAACCCTCCCTCAAGCCCAGGCTGCCCAGCATGGAGAGAAACATCCACCCCATGGGAGAAGAAGAGTGAACTGAGCAGCCAACTTCACCATAGACCTCAGCACCAGCTAACTCTAACACCATGCCAATTCCTACAGCCCCAGGTGGCCCCCATGGCCCCAGGCTCCCAGTAGGCTCATGTGAACCCAAGATCACAGCCCACCCTGTGGCAGGCCAGCTCCCATGGCATAGGCACTCAGTGGATTATTTGAATTTAGGTTCCCAAGCAGGCCCGGCATCAGGCTGGCCCCCACAACCTAGTCTCCTAGAGACCAAATTGACTCTCACAGACCAGATGTGGAAATGAAACAACACATTCCTTAACAACTAATAGGTGAAAGAAGAAGTCAAA
Source organism: Equus caballus (assembly GCF_041296265.1). Taxonomy (NCBI): domain Eukaryota; kingdom Metazoa; phylum Chordata; class Mammalia; order Perissodactyla; family Equidae; genus Equus; species Equus caballus. Next base: position 101,665,946 of record NC_091685.1, on the reverse strand, counting down.
AATAGAATCCAAAAGTGTCTGGAATCAAACGAAAATGGAAACACAACATACAAAAATTATGGTATGCAGCAAAAGCAGTTCTAAGAGGGAAGGTTAGAGAGATAAATGCCTACAAAGAAAAAGGAAAGGTCTCAGACAAACTAACTGTGCAACTCAAGGAACTAGAAAAAGAAGAAAAAACTAAGCTCAAATTTAGCAGAAGGAAAGAAATAACAAAGGAAAAAGATTAGAGCAGAAATAAATGAAATAGAGACCAGAAAATCAATAGAAAAGATTGATGAAAATAAAGTCTCGTTTTTTGAAAAGATAAAACAGGTAAACCTTTAGCTAGGTTAACCAAAAAAAGATGAGAGAGATAAGACTCAAATAAATAAAATCAGAAGTGAAATTAGACACATTACAATTGACACTACAGAAAGACAAAAGATTGTGAGACTACCATGAACAATTATATATCGACAAATTGAATAACCTAGAAGAAATAAATAAATTCCTAGAAACATATAATCATGAAGAAATAGAAAAACTGAATTGACCAAAAATGAGTAAGGAGATTGAATCAGTGTCCTTACTGATTCAATACCAACACAGAAAAGCCCAGGACCAGATGACTTCACTGTTGAATTCTACCAAACATTTAAAGCAGAATTAACTCTAATCCTTCTTAAACTCTTCCAAAAAATTAAAGAGGAGAGAAAACTACCTAACTCATTTTATTAGGCTGGCATTATCCTGATACAAAAGCCAGAAAAAGACACTACAGACCAACATCCCTGATGAAGGTAGATGCAAAAATTCCCAACAAAAATTTAGCAAATAAAATTCAATAGTACATTAAAAGGATCTTTAAGTGGTTGCAAAATGGTTCAACATACCCAAATCAATCAATATGATATACCACACTAAAAGAATGAAAGATAAAAATGATACGATCATCTCTATAGACACAGAACGAGCATTTGACAACATTTAACATTCCTTCATGATAAAAACTCATGATAAAATAATTGGGTGTAGAAGGAACATATTTCAACAAATATAAAGGCCATATATGACAAATCCACAGCTGATGTCATATTCAATGGTGAAAATTTGAAAGCTTTCCTGCCAAGATCAGGAACAAGACAAGGGTGCCCTCTCTTAACCACTTTTATTCAACAGAGTATTGGAAGCCATACATAGAGCAATTAGGCAAGAAAAAGAAATAAGGCATCCAACTTGGAAAATAAGTAAAATTATCTCTGTTTGCAGATGATATGTTCTTATATATAGAAAATCTTAGATTCAACCAAAAAATTGTTAGAAGTAATCAATGAATTCAGTAAATTTGCAGAACACTAAATGAACATACAAAAATTGTTGTTTCTATATATTAACAATGAAATATCTGCAAAATAAATAAAAACAATCCCATTTGTAATAATAAATAAATAATAAAATACGAATAAATTTAAAGGAGGTGAAAGGTCTGTACACTGAAAATTACAAGACATTGAAGAAAAAAATGAAGACACAAATAAATGGAAAGATATCCTGTGCTCATGGATTGGAAGAATTAATATTGTTAAAATATCCATATTATCCAAAGCCATCTATAGACTCAGTGTAATCTCTACCAAAAATTTCAATGGTATTTTTTTACAAAAATAGGAAAAACAATTGTAAAATTTGCATAAAACCACAAAAGACCCCAAATAACCAAAGCAATCTTGAGAAAGAAGAACAAAATTGGAGGCATCACCCTTCCTGATTTCAAACTTTATTACAAACATGTAGTAATCAAACAGTATGTTTCTTGGCATATAAACAGACACATAGACCAATGAACAGAATCTAGAGCCCAGAAATAAACCAACACATATACAGTCAGCCAATACTTGACTAGGGAGCCAAGAATATTCAATGAGTATAGAATAGTCTCTTCAATAAGTGGTGTTGGAAAAACTGGATAGTCACTTACAAAAGAAAGAAATTTCACCCCTATCTTACACAACTCAGAAAAATGAAATTGAAATGGACTAAGACTTAAACACAAGACTATACCCTGTAAAACTACTAGAAGAAAACAGAGGTAAGAATTTCCTTGACATTGTTCTTGGCAGCTATTTTTTGGATAAGTATTTCAAACAAAAGCAGAATGTAAACTAAGGTAGAGTCAAGAAACTGGACATAGCAATAAATGCAAATGTAATAATAAATTTATACCTTAAATTTATAAATGACTTCGATTTTGTGGCAAAAGAAAATCTAACAATCTTATATTTAAAAAATATAAGAACAGTGAATTAGAAAAATTTAAAGGAAGATAATGGGCAAAGCAATAGAAAACAAATACAAGCAAACAAAAAAACCCAAAAAAGCAGAGCTTGAGCTGTTACTATCAAACAACATTAAATCAAAAAATATTAAATTCATGAAAAAAGCTAAAACATTAAATGCTTATTTTGTACTACTCACTTTTCCAAATCCTTTATAATTATACTCATTTAATCTTGGAAAAAATTTACAGTGTGTACAACGGGTGGCTAATATTCTAATTAAATAAAGCAACAGTACAATATAATAAAAAAGACCAACAACTCAAAGAAAGATGGGCAAAACATATTTCATAAAATATGAAATACAAATGGCTGTTAAATATAAGGAAATAGGTATTTCCTGTATAGCTCATATGTAATGGGAATAAATCATGACAAATAAAAAAAAATAACTGACTAAAAAGATCTCTCTCTCTCCCTAGCATGATTTTTTTCAGGCAAAGAAAGAATTATTGGATTGAACCATTCAAAAATGTATCAGAGATGCATAAAGAGACAGAAAAGTATAATATTGACTGAGTTATTTTCTAAAATACTTTTCTCATTGACAATTATTCTGCCTTCTAATACCCCAACTAAATTAATTCTCTTTAAAAAAAAGTACTTTTCAACTTCAAAATTCTTTATAATTTGCTAATTTATATGTATGTTTATTATTTTATCTTACTACTAGAAAATGAGCTTTTTAAGGGCAAATATCTTTTGTTCACCGATATTTTCCAAGCACCTATGTGTGTGCCTCACCTACTATGCACTAAATTACTCTTAAACTTTTTAATGAATGAATGAATGAGTGAATATGAGGACATAGGAAGAGAAATTGATCACAATAATACACCTTGTGTCAATTAATTTTAATGTAAAAGGTGATGATCAAATAAGAAATAAGAAAAATTTTAGAAAAATTTGTTATTTTGAATGATGCATCTATGGACAAAAAGAAAAGAAAAAATAGAAATAAGGAAAAATTTGTAGAAATATTAACACTTATCAGATTTCCTACTGTATACGTCAGAATTGTTATGATTCTGTTTTTCACAACGGACGTGATCCGAAGGCTGCATTGACATTGGTCTAGTAAAGGTGCTGGAAGCTGGTACAATGTAACTCCAGTAGGTTGACAAGCATGTTGAACTTGTGGAGCTCACATGAATAGATCCTGTGGTGAAAGTAAGGGCTGATTTAATGATTTAAAACTAATTCCTACAGTTGAGCTTGAAACTAAGTTAAATTGCCATCTACCAGCTTTGGAAATGTGCAAGGCCCATGAGAGTTCAACAAAGTATAACCATAAAAAATGAACACAGAAATTGACTTGATAAGAATTTATGATAGGTTTCTGAGTTAGTTCAATTGTGGACTTTGTCATGATTCAGTAGTGAGATATATATGCTTAGACATAAGATGCCAACTAAAATTATATTTGAAATGTGAAACAAAAGAAAATATTAATTGGCTAAGGAGATCCATTTTAGTATGCTGACAATTATATGTCTTTCTATCCTTTTTTTTGTCTTTTTAACTCCACAAAAATGCACCATGAATACATTTACATTTGATAAAAGAAAGAATAATGTGAATTGCAATAATGTTAACAGCCGAATTGTGCTCATATCAAAAGTGAAAAATAACATCCTTAATCCCGTATTGAGTCCACTTAATGAGAATGCTGGCAGGTAGACATTTTTGTTTAAGGTCCTAAAGCTTTTACCAGTTTGACATTTTGGAACATCTACTAACTAGTCAACTTACAAAATAATTGAGAATGAGGAATCTGTCAAAACAGGGGTTTCCAGAGATTTAAAATGAGAGGAAGGCATGGACTTTTTAATATAATATTTCATGTTGTCTGCTATGTCAACTAATCAAAAAGATGTGATTATCCATTCATTTGTATAATCTCAAAGACTATCTAATATTTCAAAGTCAATTTGATAAGTTGATAATAGTCTGTGGCATTATTTCATAACAGGACACTAGTGAAGTGGTCTTTTCTTAGATCCTGACATCAACATTCACACGACATGTACATGTCACTTGAAGGGGTGACACACATCCATCTGTTGTGATGGCATAATGCCAAATCTTTGGTCAGTTAAGCATTTCTCTGGAATTTAAATAATGACTTTTCCTGCTTTTCAACTTTTAAAATGATTTCAATGCTCACAAATTTGGCAACCAGCCACTTCAGAAATTCAAATACTCTGGAAATAAGTAAAAGAAACATTGTATCAACTGGTGTATGTATTTTGTATTTTAAATATCACAAAATGGCCAGTGGGAGTAAGTTCAATGGTAAATACTCTACAGTCTCTTTTTTGTTCAGATTATTCAAAAAAACAGTAGTAATGGCAATGTGAGGATGGATCCTGTCATCTATGCAGTTGCCCCTAGGAAATGGAATGGACTGACAGAATCAGGAGATGTTACTTGGTAGTCTTTTGACGTATCTCCATAAGTAATTAGAAACATCTAAGACACGCAGGCAGAACCGTTCTTATGATATTCAAGAAGACCACTTGTTCTGAATTATCAGAAAAGCAAAGTCACTCTACACATCTGCATTCAATGTTAGGAAGGTAATTTTGGTGGGGAAAGATTTAGTGAGGAGAAATAAAGGCAATATATTTTGGTAAATCCCTGAGTATTTAAAAATATGGTAAAATTTTAGCTCTCTATGTGAGTTGGCATGTCTTGTCTGATATTTGTAGTCATTTTCCTAATCAATCAATATAATTTTTTTCTATAAACTGTACATTTTTTAATGTAGCATGAATTATTTCAATATATTTTGGTACTATTGTTTACTACAATGCAATAAATTATTATTTTACTTTATAGAATGGTCTTCTTACTTCATAATGGGTCAATTTACTGTTATTCTACTCAGTGCTCCCAGCAGTGTCAAAGGAGCTTATAATCACACCTCCACAGCCAGCGACACCAGAGGAACCAAGACAAAAGGCAAACCCTCTGTGTTGAAATGGATGACCTTGCTCTCCTATTCATCAGGAAGTGGTGGGGGATCATCATTAATTTTAGTTCATGTTTTTTACTTCTTTAAGTCCCTTCTTGACGCCTCTTGAGATTATATGAATTATTTTATCAGCGGGTATGAGGTACTAAAGTGTGCAATTTCATGCAGGGAGAAATCAAGCAGTTGAACCATTAAAATTAATGCAAGTAGCTTGTTTCTATTTAAGAAAGAACAGAGGGGTAATCTTGAGAAGGAATTATACATAGTATAACAGAATTGTCTTTCAACTACACTGAAAATTATGTATTGTTTTAATCAAAAGTAATTACATTGTTTTGCAATATTAATTTTCTTTTCATGTATATTAATTCACTATAATTTAGCTATAAAAAGACTAGTCCAAATGTCTAAATTACTTTTATTTCCATTTCCTATCAACATAGGTTTATTTTCAACCTGCTTTGCACAGGCCAATAGGAACTTTTGAAATCCATTTTTTAATACTTGTGATTTTGTGCTTTAAATAGTGTAACCCACACCAGTCAGAGAGAAATGCATTAAAGATTCTTTGAGGTCTTACTCACCTCCTCTTGAATATCTGCTACAATCAGATTTAATCCATGGTCAGAAAGGGCTTCTCTACATCTAACTTAAATCGTTACTGCCAAAACTTCAGGTTCTAGTCTTGGGAGTGGGGAAAAACAATTCTGTGTTTGTCATAAAAAATTTTAAATCATCTTTTATATCACTGCTAAGAATCTTCTTGCAGAACATAGTAATCTGTTGTAGAGTTTTCACATAGTCTGACATTCTTTGATTCTTTTTCTCAAACCTTGTGTTTCCCAATTTCCTTCTTGCTTATTGCTGTATAACGTGAAAATGCCCAAATTGCGTATTTCCAATGTAAACTGTTCATACTTATAGTTTTGTTGGGTGGAATTTTTTCTTCTGGTGATGCTAAATACCTAGGTTCTAGCTGAGCTATGTGTTCCTCCAGCAATCTATAACCCTTCCAACTCTTGGTATCCTCATATTCAAAGAAAATAATAGCCTCTGTCCTTTTCTTAAAATATACAAAGTAAGCCACTTTATAAATTTCTTAGCATATTTTAAATTAAAGGAATTATTATGGCAAAGAGCCTATAAGGTAGATAAAAGAATTCTAGAATATTCTCACAAACATATGGTTGACTTTTATCAACTTCTCATTATAGAGACTAAAGTCACTAAATCTTTTTTCAAATACCTATTTTTCACATGTGTAATCATTTTGGTTGTGGGTTAGAGAATCCTAATTAGATAAACGAATCAGTTAGTAATAAGGAGAGTTTCAAAATGCGTGGCATCAGGATTGTTTTTGACACTAAAACAAAACAAGGAGAAAGTCTTATCATAATGAGTGCAGAATACACAACCTCTTCCTAGCTGAGCAGTAGCTGATGTTATTGCTTACTGCTTGCTTTCCATTGCAAAATAATTATCTGGAGCAGATAAGATCACAAGCTGGTTAATATCACAAGCCTGCCCCTGCTGCTAATATGATCTTATCAGTCACTGACTGATCAGTTTCTAGGGAGAAGTACCTTTTTTTTTTTTAATGGATCCTAAGGTGAGAGGAGAATACTATACACTACAATAGTAAAATGAGCTTTTACTTTTTCTTTCTTCTTTGTTAAATATTTTGCTCACAGAGTTTGTGTTTACCTCATGGGACTATTGCCAAAGGCAGAAGTTCAATTTTATGTGCTGAAATATATCATCACGTTTTGGCATAATTGCATTTGTAATGGGCTTTCAGAGAAAGGAATGCATAAGTGCCAATTACAGCATGGTACAAATAAAGCATTATTATGTGCTCTGGAACAATCTGCATAATGGCAATATAGTCATATTGTATTATGTTCAGTTGTTTCTATTTTCTCTATTTGAATCTCTCTGTCAACAAATGATTTTTTAAGAAATGCCCCAAATGTGACTTGAATGCTATAAAGATAATAATTTCCTTGTCAATGATGAATGTAAAACAAAACAATGTAAAACAAACTAAAACTAATATATATATATATATATAGAGAGAGAGAGAGATCCCAAGTACAGATACACGTAATAAATATCCATATACAGATACAGATAGATATCTCAAATGGTCTGTCACCTCTCTGATTATAGTATTTGATTATCCAAATTACTGTATTGCAAATCAGAAGATAACTAAGAGTAACTAGCTCTCATCTAGTTGATATTTGAGACATATGAGAAAGTGATAGCAACCAAATAGGTTGAAAGCAAAAATCACAAACAAAAATCCAAATTAAATGTAAGGATAAGACACAAGCATCAAAATGCAGTATAGATTGTTCCTAATGTTTGAAAGAAATTCTAATTTGTTGTTAAAATAAATATTATGCTGTAGGTGAACAAATATGTTACTTATTTCCTTCAAGTCAAAATGCCTTAAAGGTGTACAGCCTCTTGAAGGTGGTGAATGAAGGGGATGCTCACTTCAAGGTCAAGCATTGGAAACCTGCAGAACACTTTCCAATCTTGATCTACATGACAAGTCAGAAAGAATTTTTTTCACTTTAATTTTTACCAAGTCAGAACCTATGTGACGATATGGCAGCACTACGCAGGAAATACTTCATTGGTTTGGGCACCTAGTTTAAAGTAAGACAAATCGTAATATGTTTGTGATACAATGACCGCTGTTCTTGGAGTGTTGCCCTTGAGCAACAAACTTAAATCTGTCAGTGGGGAAGAGATTGTCTTCTTCAGGGTAACAAGTTATTGATTTTAGAAGAAAATTACTTAATAAAACTTTATTTCAAGATTTTTACACTTTTTCAACTGCAGAATTATATTGAGGAATGTTTGATAATTCCAAACATTGAATATTTAAACAATATAAATATAAAAATAACAAGGAAAAATAAAGACCTGTTTCATTAAGAAGGCTCAGATGGTATATTTTGAGGAAAATAATATGCAGTAAATATTTCAAAACATGCCATAGAAAATATTTAAAAGAAAATGGAACGGCAGTATGGAAGAGAGGAAGAGAGAGACTGGAAAAGGGAGAACCCACTTTACATAATATGGACCGCATAATGGAGACTTCTCTTGAGTCAAGAGATTTTGAAATCTTTAATTGAAATTTTCTGGTAGATAAGGAAAAAGTAATTACAGGTCTGTTCAGTGGCTTAAATGGTCAACCATCTTAACTGTTGGATTAGCAACCTTTAGGAGTCATCAAAAGCTACAAATGTTTAACTCAAAATGAATTAAAGACTTGAATATAAGACACAAAACAATAAAAGTCCTGGAAGAAAACAGATGACAAGCTCTTGATATTGGTCTTAGAGGTGATTTTTTGGATTTGACACCAAAAGCAAAGGCAACAAAAGAAAAAATAAACAAGTGGAATTATATCAAACTATAAAGCACAACAAAGGAAACCATCAACAAAATGAAAAAGGCAGCATACTGAATGGGAGAACATATTTGCAAGTCATACATTTGATAAAGGGTTAATTTCCAAAATATTAAAAGAACTCACAAAACTCAATAGCAAAAAGACACCAAACAATACAATTACAAAAGGGCAGAGGACCTGAGGTACATGAAAACATGATGCTCAACATCACTAATCATTAAGCAAATGCAGATGAAAACCACAATGAAATATTACTTCAAAATCTGCTTGAATGGTTATCAAAAACAAGAAATAACATGTATTGGCAAGAATATGGAGGAAAGGAAGGTGTACTCTTGGAGGGAAAGTACATTGTCACAGCCCCTACAGAACAGTATGTAGTTTCCTCAAAAAATTAAAATAGAACTACCAGTTGATCCAGTAATTCTACTCCTGAGTATTTGTCCAAAGAAAAAAAAAGAAAACAGTAAGCTGAAAAGATATACACACCCTCAGTTTCATTGCAGCTTTATTTACATGGAAGCAATCTAAGTATCCATTGATGGATGAATAGATAAAGGAAATGTGATATATATATATATATGTCTATATATCTATGGCTATATAATATTCACATATACGAATATTATGTAGCCATAAAAAAGAATGAATTCTTTCCGTTTGCAACAACATGGATGGAGCTTGAAGGCATTATGCTAAATGAAATGTCAGACAGAGAAAGACAAATACTGTGTGATCTCACTTATATGTGGAATCTAACAATTCAACCAAAAAACCCTGAACTCATAGATACAGAGAACAGATTGGTCATTGCCAGAAATAAGGAATGGAGAGTGAAGAAAATGGGTAAAGGTGGTCACTAGATAGAAACTTCCAGTTATAAAATAAATATGTCCTGAGTTGGTAATGTACACCATAGTGTCTATAGTTAATTACACTGTATATTTGAAAGTTGCTAAGAGAGTAAATCTTAAAATTTCTTATCACAAGAAAAAAATTGCAACTATGTGTAGTGATGGCTGTCAACTAAACTTACTGTGGTGATTATTTTGCAAAACAGTCATGTGCCTCATAACAACGCTTTTCAACGACAAATTTCATATACAACGGTGGTCCCATAAGATTAGTAGCGTATAGCCTAGGTGTGTAGTAGGCTATACCATATAGACTTGGGTAAATTCTGTTGGGGAGAAAGAAATTTTCCTTCACCCTTCTAGGTTCTTCTGGCTGGTCTAAGAATTAAATTGATATGAGACAGCTTAAGAGGAGAATAACAAACAAAAGTTTAATAACATGTACATATGAGAGAAATCCAGGACAACTGAGTGACTCTCCAAAAGGACCAAAGCCCTCACCTTAAATACTACCCTCAGCTAAAGTCAAAAGATGTCGGGGTGGGGAGAGCCAGGGACTACAAAGGGAAGGAAGGCAATTCATGGGTAGGTGAAAAGGGGAAAATGTTTTGAAAACAAGTGGTTTTTTGGCCATACAGAAATAGAAGAACACAGAGGGAAGCCCAGCAATAGGCTTTTCTAGTGTCTTCCCTATCTACCACCTAGGTCATGTTATGCTAAGGTGAGAGCTCACTTTCTGAGATTGGTATTTTTAATCTGAATTCTTTTAGGTAGTAAAAAGTAAGTAATGAGAAAAGCCTTGTGAGTCTTTTGTTTCTTAAAGTTAACCAGCCTCAAGTAATCCTCACATTAAAGACACACATTTTGAGGTCGCAAATTTTTGTTCTCCTTCAGTACGCTCTGCGACGTCTGCACGATCACAAACTCGCCTAATGATACGTCCCTCAGAATGTAGCCCCTTCATTGTGATGCATGACTGTATATACAAATATCAAATCATTACGTTGTACACCTGAAACTAATATAACATTATATGTCAATTATATTTCAGTAAAAAAAGTGATACAAGTGAGGTTCAGTGTTCATGATCGCCAAATATCTTTGTCTAGTTCAATAGATTTTGTGGTTTTATTACATTGTTCTTAATTTTTCAGATTTTATGACTGCGCGTATATATAGATGCCATTTGTGTACCCATAAAATAGTCTCATGTTAGAAATTTCAAGCAAAGAATATTGTCAGTAAAGAAACTTTTATAATTACATACACATGTAGAAGGTATATGTGTAACAGTATATTAATTTAACATCAGTAAGAAAATTCTATCAAATATGTTGTTGGTATAAATTAAAGGATGATTGAAAAGAAAAATACTGTCATCCTTTTTTCCTCCACAAATGAATGTTTCTTCTAGTTGTATTTCCTGTAAAATTAAACACCTTTAATTTCTGATGCTAAAGAGCAGAGAGTATCATGTTATTTTCCATATTTCTTTTGACACTGATAATGAATTGTAAAATATCATTAACATTAAATTTTGTGGGGTTTTTTTGTGAATGCTATTATGTCAAAGTACTTTACTTGTGCACTTTTCCAAAAGCAGACAACCCATCTTGTGAGCTCTTTAACCATATTGTGAAAGCATAATGGTATTCTGTGCATTCCTGGTTGACATTAAAATGATCTGTTAGTTGTGCCTAGCAGAATGTCATCCTTTCTGCATTATGCATTTAGATTAACTTACCCAACAGCTTCAGATCAACAATGTGTTCCTGCCCACCCATCTGTCTGTAGGAGTGAAAACTAAGAGGTAAGTTTACTAATTCATTAAAATATCTTCTCCACATGTCCTAAAATATGAACAAGAAAGGTGTATGAAAAGAGTATTTCACAAAATGACTATTTTGCTTTTAAAGTCATATTTGAAAGTCTTAGATGGTGCTCCAAGTACAACTACACCAGGGTTATTCAATATCAGAGCATATAATAAGGAGTTACAACTATCCATGTGTCAGATGTATCTGATTATTTGATATGTTTCTTGTCTCTAGTTTCTCGGGACAAATTCATATAAACATCTCTTTTTCAGATAATTTCTCTGTCAAAAATTTGCACGAAATCCTTATTTCATTAGCACCTATTAATTATGACCTCTTTTGAATTGACTCACAAGGCCTCTACAATGCAGCCTGCTTCCTGTTTCAACTTATTCCTTTGAGTTGGCTCTATTCATGCTTTATCCTCTTTACATGTCATATTCATCTACAACATTTTACGTATTTCATTCTGACTCACATTTCTTCCTTTATTCCTTCCATTTTTTCATATCTTTGTATTTCTAAATGCCTAGTCTAAATATTCTCCTAGTTTTTTCTGCTTTCGTCACCCAAGGAAACTTTCTTCTCTCCCTCAAAGCTGACCAAGCCTATAGCTGGTTTCTGTCAACAAATTGATGATATGTCAATAGCAGTACTGTCTATCTGCTTTTCTCCAATAATTTAATATGCAGGTTATTGCTATTAAAAAAATACTATATATTAAAAAGATACCGTAAGGACAAAGAAAAGGCCAAAAAAAACTCATACAAATAAAAAAATAGTAGCACCTAACAAGTAAATGTGAAAGAATATGCACTAGTAATTCACAGAACCAGAATTTTAAAATAAATGCATTTAAAGTTTCTGTCATAAAATACAAAATAACACTTTAAAATGGTTGGCTATTAGCTTTTCATCAAGAAATTCTTATCTTCTTTCAGTTGTAAGGAACAGTGAAAAGAAATGGACACAGTGCTATTTTGCTGGCACAAATGGAAACCGTAAGGGCCAGCCTGGTGGTGTGGCAGTTAAGTTTGCACATTCCGCTTCGGAGGCCCGGGGTCTGCCAGTTCAGATCCAGGGTGCTGACGTGGCACCGCTTGTCAAGCCATGCTGTGGCAGGCGTCCCACATATAAAGTAGAGAAAGATGGGCATGGATGTTAGCTTGGAGCCAATCTTCCTCAGCAGAAAGAGGAGGACTGGTGGCTGATGTTAACTCAGGGCTAATCTTCCTCAAAAAAAAAAAAAGAAACCAGAAAGCAGTTTCCCACTATGAAGTGAAAGCTTTAAAAACATTCACCTGTCTGTTGTGGTAATGCCACAGATGTGGCTTTTTGCTAGAGAACTAATGAAAATATTTGAAAGCTTTGCATATATGAATATTGATCAGAGCATTATTTATACTAAAAATTAAAACTGTCTATAGTTATAGGTAAATAGCTCAATTCAGGAATATCGATTTTAAGGATACTGGATACTTATTAAAATCATCCTGAAATAGTAATAAATGTAATCGTATAACTGATTTGGTTGGTATCAAACACTCTTTTCAATTATTCCGTGTAATTACACTCATAATACTTAGACAGCATTCCCTAATAATGTGTTCAGAATACAGTTACTGATAATGGTTTGTTCTGTTTCTTTTTGTCTAGATCTACAATCTGGAATGTCTTTCTTTATCCCAACTTCCCACTGTCCGTGCATAGTTTGTGTTATGTGTCTTAATTATTCATTAACTCTGTGTCCTCCTATTCACTCCTGCCTCTGTTATCCTAGTTCAGATCTGCATTATCTTTCCATAAAGTCCCTTTTTCAACTTCTTTGCATATTCTACCTGTCTCCAGTCTTGTTCAATTAAAATTCATACTCCAATTTCCTGCCTAGAGGATCTATGTATAATGTAAATCAGATTGTGTCACGTTCCTTAAAGTTTGGTTTCAGGATAAAATCTAAGTTACTTGACTTCCCATGACAAGTCTCATCTTTCATCTCCCATGTCTCTCTATTTAAGCTTCATTAATACACACTCTCCACCATTTCCTCATTACTGTCCTATATGCTACCTTTGTTTATATTCTGCTTTCTGCCTGGAAGACGTTCTTTCCAGTTCCTTACCTGCCAATTCCTCCTGTTCAGACTTAATGGCACAAAATATGAAATTAAATAAATGGAAAATTGTAGTAAGTACAAATATAATGGATCTTATTAAAAACAAATAATTTTCTTTTTCATTCATTCTTTTCTTTTGTCAATCATTTTTTATTCTTTTATTTTTTATTTTTTGGTGAGGAAGATTGTCCCTGAGCTAACATCTGCTGCCAATCTTCCTATTTTTGCTCAAGGAAGCTTGTCCCTGAGCTAACATCTGTGCCAATCTTTCTCCACTTTGTATGTGGGATGCTGCCACAGAATGGCTTGATGAGCCATGCATAGGTCTATGCCCAGGATCAGAACCCCAAGCCTCCGAAAGGGAGCACGCAAACTTAATTACTACGTCACCGGGCCAGCCCCATAATCTTATAATTTTAAACTGAACCTACAAATAAGTATTTAGAAATGGCAAGCTGGCCTCATTTGCATTCTTCTTTGACATAATATTTCTGTTAATTCAATCAGCATTTATATGTCAAGAAACAACTGAGGGCCACTGCTCTTTTTGAGTGGTCACTCTCCTATCAACTGACACATTCTGATTTGAAGTTAAATGTTCATATAGGTCTAAAAATGATTTTAAAATAGTAACTGACCTTACTTTTCAGGTTTTGAGGTCTTTGAAGAAAAAGAGCACAAAAGGTCTATTCATTATATTATTGACAAAATAAAAATCTTTTCAAAAATGTCATGTAAAATTATTACCTAATAATAGTTAATTTAAGGCAACTGTCATACACCCTAAGGAAACAAAATCACAGTCTAGAAGAGATATCTGTACTCTCATGTTCATTGTAGCATTATAAACAATAGTCAAGACATGGAAACAACCTAAGTATCCCTGGACAGATGAATGGATAAAAAAAATAGGGTATGTATATACAATAGAATCTTGTTCAGATATATAAAAGAAGACAATTCTGCCATTTGTGAAACATGGATAGACTCTGAGTGAAATTAGTCAGAAAGAGAAAGACAATTATTATACGATCACACTTAAATGTGGAATCTAAAAAATCTGAACTCATAGATACAAAGAACAGATTGGTGGTTCCCAGAGGTGATGATAGGGGTAGGAAATGGAGGAATGCGTTTAAAATAAATACAAACTTCCAGTAATAAGATAAGTAAATTCTCGGGATGCAGTGCACAGCATGTTGACTACAGTTAATACTGTAGTAAATATTTGAAAGTTGTTGAGAGGGTAGATCTTAGAAGTTCTCATCACGAGAAAAAAAATTATAACTATGTGAAATGATGGATGTCACCTAGACTTATTGTGGTAATTGTTTTGCAACACACACATATATCAAACTATTATATTGTACACCTTAAACTAATATGATGTTATATGTCAATTATATCTCAGCAAGACTGGAAAAGAAAAAAAAGACTATTGCCTAGCATTTTCAAACTCTAAATGCAAATTTTGATAATTTAAGGCCGAAAAAGATATGTTCAATATTACTGCCTTCTAGAATCTATTATTATAAGGAAACTCATATTACGGCAGATCCTAAGTGAAAACAGTTACAACCAACAAACATTGAAAAATAGAAAAACTAATATTTAAAATATAAAAATCATTTTCAGTCTTTGAAGTTATGCATCATCCAGATGAGAGTTCATCAAAATACGACCCAAGGGTCAGCTGCTTTTTCGTAAATAAAGCTTTGTTGGAACACAGCCACATCCATTCTTTTACTTGTTGTCTTTGGCCGCTTCCTCGCTGCAAGGCCTAGTAGCAACTACTGGGCAGTTGCAGCAGAGCTCGGAGGACCTTCAGAGCCTGAAGCATTTACTGTCTGTTTCTTAACAACACTGTTTGTTGACCCCCCCAACCCAGCTGATGTATTTTGTTCAATTCTGACACGACTTCAAGAAGAATACGGAAGAATCGTGGTTCACTCATTCTCCATAACCCTTCTTCAGCTTCTATACTTTATTTGTCAGTGTCCTTTATTGATTTATAAGCAGTTGAGAGATTTTGGGGGGCGTGAAGTGGGTTATCTTCAGCTATTTACTCATTTTTAGTCTTTATTTTGTTTGCATAATTCCAACACATTCCACAGGAGAAATAGGACTGTTAATTATTGGCTGTAAGTACAGATAATTCACTGATTTAAGATTAAACAAGGGAGATTTACACATTGCCTAACCACTCGGCACGGATCCCATTACCACGCTGCTCATGAGAGCTGATAATGCAGCTCTGGATCTAACTTAACGCTCTGAGCTGACTAGAAAGAAAGCTTCAGTACTTTGGGAAGATAATTGTACTAATTTTCCTGAGTTAGATAACACACTAAATATATTCTTACATGCTACATCGAGTTTATTTGACCCTAAGTATCTAACTGATGAAGTTTAATATATTAGGAGACAAAACACGTTCTTTTTTTAAATGTTTACCGTATCTGATCTATAAGGGAGGAGAAAGGTCTCCTAGTCACAAAATCAAAGCCAGAGATAAATTCTACAACATAAGAAGGATCAGTTATTTTTCAGTTGTCTTTAATTGGACCTTTTTAAAAATTACGTATTGCAGCTTTATAAAGCTTCTAACCCTAGGGGCTAGGCTATCATTTATGTAATATGATAATGCTTCCCAATAGAATGCATGCTCCTTGATATCAGGGAAGGTGTCCTGTTGACCAGGAAGCTAAAGCAGCAAACAGTAGGCGCTCAGAACAGCATCTGTTAAATGAATGGGCTGATGTTAGCTAACTAGACCTTCTCTACAACATTGCGAGTTAAGTGCTAATGTTCTCATTTTGCAATGGAGGTAAGCAAGACTCAAGAAATATTATGTGACTTACCCTAAGACAAACAGCTTTTATAGAGCAGGATTAAAAAAACACTATGCCTTCTGCATCCCAAGTGTGTCTTTTTTTTGCTTACACAATGTTTCCTTTTCTTTGAGGAATAAACTGGAATTGGTTAGCTAAGGGAAATTTTTTTCATTTGAAGAATTTTATGAAGGGGAAGAAATAATTTTTAATGTACTTTTTAAATTTTATTGTTGTTTTTATCAGTATAGCCTAAGACACAAAAAAACAAAATGGGGTTAAATTGAAGTGGAGACAATTCAGGTAGGCATGGAAAGTTTTTTCGTAATCTTTCATTATCTTCTTGACTTGGACTCAGCACAGATTTCATCTGCTTACTTTTGCATTTTAATTATCACCGCCTGTTAACTATATTAACTCCTAGAAAAACAGAATGAGTAAGGAAGTGTTGGAATGTAGTTACTCCACCCACAGAGAAGCAGTGCAGACCCAGCAAAGGATGGTTCAGCAGCTCTTCATGACAAAGTGGACCAAGGGGGATGCAGAAACTTTCCAAAAGCCCCACGTTTAAAATGTTTTGAGCATGAGTGTTATATCCAAGATTTATTAATGATTTTTTTTGTGTCTTTTATATAATCTCAATTTTTTTAAAGGCTGAAATATCACTATAGTAATAGTTATAAAATTCGGCCCAATATGTATTTTACTTGGAAGAAGACTTTCTTCCAAACATTCCACTTATGGAATCAATCCACTTATGTCTGATCATTGCAGTAAACACCATTTTGTCAAAATGGACAAATGTGAAATAATTCAATTTACTTCACTGGAAAAGAAAGGTGGGACCACCATGCTCAGTTTTATGACAACAATTTTGAAAAACAATTAAGGTAAGAGATCATGTTCTGAGAAAATACGTATCAACAAATTTAAGTCAAGAGACTATAAAAAGCCAATAGCAAAGAAAAAAATATATATATCTGAATTTCTATTCCTAAAACAATTACCAGGTCTTGATGAACTTTTAGGTGACTTATAAAAAACCTTTGATAAAAGATACCTTCAATGTCATGTAAATTTTCTGGAGAATTATAAAAAGAGGAAAGCTTCCATATTACTGTTATGGGGTTGGTCTAATTTTGATACAAAGTCATGGCAAAGATAGCAGAAAAATAAAACTATAGGACAAACTAAATGTAAATAAAAAATCTTAAATGAATTATTAGGAAAGAAAATCTAGCGGTATAGGAAAAAAATGCATTCTTACTCTGGAACGAAACCATGGTTCAAAATTAGATACTGTGTTAACATAATTTACTAAATATGTAAACAATATACATAATATGATACTGTTAATAAAGGCTAAGAGGGCATTAGATGAAATTCAAAAATTTCCCCTCAAAGAAATCCTTCAGGAAGCTGAGAGTAAAAGAAACATCCTACTCCACTGTAGAGAAGCTATCAAAATCCTCTAAGAGACTTAACACTTAATGGTAAAATTTTAGAATTATTCTCACTAAAAATAATAGAAAACAGATTTCTGCTAAGATATGTTACATTTAGTATGATACTGGAAGCCCTAGACAAATGACATAGGAATAAAAGTATAAGTGTGATAAAATTTAGAAAGTAAGAACTAACAGTCAGGATTAGCAATGTTATATCCAGTTTCTGAAAAGAGCAGCCATCTTGTAGTGTTTAATCACAGTGAGCTCTATGATGCCATAATCCTCAACCACTTGGTTAATTTCAGCCAGCCCAGTTTTCTCCCTATTGCCTGCAGAGTTCTGTGAACTGACTAGGGTCAAGATGCTCGACTGAGCTAGAGAGAGTTACCCGGTGTGAGTAGCCAATTAAAGCAACAAGCCAAAATGGAAGTAACAATCAAGCCTTTAATCATGCACTGTGATAGTATTAGCAAAAAGCTGAAACTGGAGCAAGCACCAACTCCCTGCTGTTCCATTTTCCCCCATGGAATGGAGTGACAATTGGGAGTTGGATCAGCACAGGTGTGGGGGTCATCTCAATGCTGAGGGAGCCCTGAAAAAAAAAGGCTCTTGGAGTTTTATGGATCAGGGGCCAGGGGAAGGAAAAAGGGGGAGGGCTAGAAGTGGAAAAGAATTAGGTACTGAGTCAGAGTGGGGAAAGGTGTCTTCAAGATTTCCCAGTAAGGAAACTTCCAAATGGAGGTGCCTGGGCTGAGGTTGCAAATATGCATAGGAGCCTGATCAGCCAGAGGGCCCTGAGTCCTTGACTGCTACTCCCTTCAGAGAGTGAAATGCAGTGGATGTGCATCGAGTCTGGTGAGGAGATGGCAGTTTTCCTCTATGAGGCCTACCAGGTAAATCCTTTGTAATTGCCCATGGTTGGGCCCGAATAACCACACACCAGTTCTTGGCCAGGATCTGGGCTGTTCACTCTGGAGGTCTCCAAGACCACCTTCAGGCTCAATAACTTTTTAGAGCAATTCACATAACTCAGAGAAGCTGTTATACTAATGGTTATGGTTTATTACAGTGAAAGGATACAGATGAAAATCAGCAAAGGGAAGAGGTACATATAGTGGGGCACAGAAGAGGCCAGGTGCAAAGCTTCCAGTTGTCTTGTCCCAGTGGACTTGTGTGGACAGTGGTTATTTCTCTCAGCAATCATATGTAACAATGACACATGGAGTAGTGCCAACCAGGGACTCCCACCTGTGTCTTTTGTTCAGAGATTTCACTGGGAGTTGGTCACATAGACGTGGCTAACCACCCACATGGCTAATCTTACTCTGCAGCCCCTTCAGAAGTCATGCTGGTATCATGTGGCCCAAGCACCCACTGCAAATTACATTGCTAGCATAGGCTACCTGGCAAGGCCTAAGGTCCCCAATTAAACAAAGACAATTTTGTTGTATAGGACATTCCATGGGCTAAGTGGTTCCTTTCCAGGAGCTGAGGGCAAAAGTTCAAACATTTCGGTGGTCAAGGTTAATCTTTTCCTGCATATTGCCTTTTTCCCCTGGATCATCAATTTCTTCTGTGTTTTGGGATCATTCTCATAAGCACACTAATATTTCACATAAGATGTGTTAAAAAAGCAATAACAGCAATAATGCAAATTCTCTTCTCATTCAGTGTCTTTCTTCAGCTACTATCTCATTTCTCTGTTATGCATTATACGTAAAATATACTGAACTTACCAGTCAGAGTGTGCTATACAGTAGTAATCTCCAGGGCACTGGTAGAAAGTTTCCTCAATTCTGAATCCATCTCTATGCCACATCGACTATACTGAAGCAAAGTCATTGTTAGGCAGTAATTCCTATGTGCTTCAAAGAATCTAGAGCTCCTTTGATCCACCCTGGGCATCATTACTGGTGTCAGCAATATCAGGCAATATGTTGACTTGTTCACAGCTGAAAATATATTTGGAGAATATTTACAGTAGTAATCGATTCTTTTTATTTCATACAAGTTTTGTTTTCTAGTTTATTCAGTTCTTTGATACAGGCTTATTCCATTTGGAGTTGTAAGTATTTGTCTCAAATAGCTGTAAATGTAATTTTGCTTTAAATTAGTTTTTAATTTGTAGCTGTTTCTCAATATTTTTTGAGACCAGCGAGGAGATTTTTCAGCCCCTCTTTCCATCATTTTTTATAAATTCATAAAGTTAAAAGAGTTAATGATTAGTACAGCTCCAGATGAATTTTGAACAGTCAAATCTCCAAACCAGAAAAAGAATCACAATACAAAAAACTAATAGCATATTATAATACAGAAAGCTAATTTCCTGTTGCTGTTACAGATTCACTTACTAAAAATGTCAGAACAATCTTATTTCATAATTTTAACACAATACTGGAGAGCTGTTGTAATAGAGCAAGTATTTATGATAATTAGGTTTTGCTGAATAATGTGGTTCTTCAAAGATGATAGTTGTGGATATTGATTTTCCAAATGGACTGAGTCATTGATTGAATGCAATTTGAAGAGGAACCAAATTAGCCTCTTGAATTTACCTGGGGCTGCTGCTGGTGGAACACATTATCCGAGGAGTCCCATAGCTATGTTTAATAGGTCAAGGACTCCCCCTGTCTTTTGGTTCACTTGTAGAATCATTTCTTAGTTAATAATGTTTACCTGTAAAACCATAGGTGACTCCAAGGAGTTGCTCAATGATTGATTTTTTTTCTTTGCTAAGATAAACGAATTACAGAATTGAATTAAGAATACTAAGCTTTTTGATTCATACAGCAAAATGAGGAAGTAGGATGTTGATTACATTTTGCAAACATAAGCTATTATGAGGAGATAAAATAGGAATATTTCTGCAGAGACAACTACCATAACAGTGAAACAAATAAATATTCCTCTGGGAGAAGACAATGGAAAACACTTTAATGTGAAAAAACAATAGATTATTCTTTAATTCCTGTTAAGGAAAGAAGCCCTCATCCATTGGGACTGGTGCAAGAGCAGCCAAGTAAGTGAACTATTATATTATATATTGTGTATTATATTTCGGAGTTTTGAAACACTTATTTGTTCATATTTCAGTCTTTGTGAAATTGGAATATCAAATATTCAGTGTGCATACTTAATATGAAATGTTTCATTTTAGTGTTTCTAAATACATGATAACTTTACAATAAATAGGACAAATCCTAAATTCTATGGATGTATCATTCATTTAAAAATTTTTATTATGAACTATTTATAGCATACAAAAAAAGTCAGGGAACAAGATAAAATTTTGTTTTAATTGCATCTAACAAAAACAATAACTACAGATAAATTTCAATGTTTCTCTCTGCATGGCTAACATATTTTAAGTTTCTTTACTCTGTCTATTAGGGGTGACCAAAAATCTCAAGTTTGACAGATATCATTCATGTGCGTGTATTTGTACTATTATTTCATCAGAATAAACCTACAAATACATACTATACACATGGTATATACATTTGGATATTGTATTTAATTGATTCTAATATATTTGTATATTCAATATCTGCGAAATTAAGATGGCAGCATTTATGAGATGACCCTGTGGCCAGTGGTTAAGTTTGAGCGCTCTGCTGCAGGGGCCCAGGGTTTCACCGGTTCCGATCCTGGCCACCGATATGGAATTGCTCGTCAGGCCACACTGAGGTGGTGTCCCACATGCCACAACTAGAAGGACCCACAACTAAGATATACAACTATGTACCAGGGGGATTTGGGGAGATAAAGCAGAAAAAAAAAAAAAAAAGATTGGCAACAGTTGTTAGCTCAGGTGCAAATCTTTAAAAAAAAAAAGATGGCAATATTTTAGGGTTTTTATTGTGGTACAAAATATAAGTATGTTATTTTATATTCACTGTGTTGAATATACTTTACTATTTTGTTTCTAATTTTTAAAGTCAATGTTTATAAGACATCATTCATTCATTTTAGCCCATCTATCTTTCTGGTCTGGTAGATGTTATATTTGATTTTAATTCATAATTTTAATTCATATATTTGATTATAATTCATATAGTGCAGTTACAACTACTATATGTCTACCAAAATGCTCATATTTGTTTATCCTTCTTAGCATAACAGGCACACACACACATGTACATATATATATATACACACACACACTTTTTTTTAACCTAGGGTCACATACTTTTTTCAGTTTTGGATAATTCTTAAATATTGAGTAATCAAATATTATTTATTTGCCCACTCCTTCATTTTAGTATTTTGCAATTGCTGTATGTTCAATCAAGTCATTTTTATCACCTCTTTCACTTATTTACTCATTTTTCTCAGTGCAGTGTTTTTGAATCTTTCTACTTCAAGAATTCTTTCTTTTACTATATCCACTGTAGGATTTGTATTCTCACCTGAGTCTTCTTTTTATTCCAATATCTATCAATTTTATTTCCATAATTTATAATTAGAACTTTTTTTCTGCAGTTTGGTTACGCCAGATCATTCGTTTTTCTCTTTTATAGGTCCTTAGTCATAATTGCCTACTCATTTTTGGTACTCCATCTTTTCTTAATGCTATCTTACACAATTTTACTCCTATTTTGGTGGTTACCCTGCAGATTAAGTGTGTTTATGACACACTTCAATAAACACTTACTTTGCTTCATTCCTGAAAATACTAGAACCAAATGACTTGTATTATTGTCACACAGTTTAATTCCACCTATATGATATCCCCTTAAAAATTACTATTAATTTTTATACAGGCAATATAATGGCTCATATATTTATCCTTTCTATTGCTTTTTGTTTTCTTCCTGTGTTTCTATTTCCTTTGTGGTGTCATTTTTCTTCTATCAGGAGAATGACCACTAGGTTTCAAATAAAAATTTTAAGTGCAGATATGTAGTAATAAATTCTCAGTACATTTATTTTATTAAAAAGTTGTATCACTTTTTCATCTGGAATAGAATTTACTTTGGCAGTTATTTTGTTCTAATGCTATGGCATTCAATTGTCTCCTGGTTTTCATTGTTTTTTGAAGTTGGCTGTCAGTTTTACTGGTGCTTTCTGAAGGAAATATGTCTCTTTCTCTGGTAGCTTTTAATATTTTCTCTTCATATTTGGGTGCACCAATTTAACTATAATAAGCCTACTTGTGCTTTCCCATGTGCTTTTTTCCTGTCTGGGATTCATAGAACCTCTTCAATCATTGATTGATGACTTACAATGGTTTTGGGAAATCCTCAGTTAATAAGACAGTGTTGCTTCTTCTTCAGTATCCCCATCCTGTCCCTCTGGAACTCCTGTTGTATGTATGTAAGAACTTTTCCTTGTGTCTTATGAAGAGAACAGCTGCATCATGGCTCTCTGGCAACTGTGCAGGTCCTACACTAGGGGTAGCAGGAAGGCTCAACCATAGTCTGATCCAAGTCTTGGCAGAAAACTATGTGATCCTCTCCTGGAATAAAGATAGGCAGTCTTATGAGGCGCTGTCACAAGGCCAGTCCTCAACTGCCATACTCATTTTCAGGAGGCTCCTGATCTTGCAGGAGACTGCCACAAGGCAGTTAACCATCTACCTTCATGGTTCCAGTGAGGTGTTGGATTTTTACATTTTTGTACACATTTGAATATAGCTGGAGACTATCAAACCACTTAGCCGCAGCTCAGAATTTACACTCTGCTACAGATCAACCCACTGCTTGTGCCATCTGTCATCTGGCTCCCTCACTTCAGAGTCATTCTACGGAACAGGGAACGTGAGGAGCTGATAACATGCTGATCTTGCTTATGCTATCTGTTTAAGTAATAAACTGTATAAATATATAAATACATATGGGCTCACTGTTTCCTTAGTGGCTGAATCTATAGAATTGTAACAAACCAACCTAGAAGCTTCATAGTCACTGTTGCTTAGAGATTGCTTGACTGCTTGGCATCTCCTAGGTCTCTTATGCTCTGTTCTACATTTTTAAAATTATTTTTTCTGCTCTGCTTTTAGCTTGTCTTCCTGTTCAACTCTACCATCTTGTGCTATATGGAACCTATTGTCAAACTCATCTATCAACTTCTTAATGTTAGTTAACATATTTATTTTCATTTCTAGAATGAACTGGACTCTTTTTCTAATCTATTTCTCAGTTAAGGTTACCCATCTCATTATCTGTTTTGTCTATCTTTATTTTATTGAACGTATTCATTATAGTTTATTTTAAATTACTTGTCTTATCACCCTAATATCTGGATCACCCATGGTCTGCTTCCACTGTCAATTTGTTCCAAGCAGTCAATCATATTTTTCTTTTTCTTACAGAGCTTAGTAGTATTCATTGCAATATCAGATACTTGCATAAAAATGTAAATGATCCCTATCATATCTAACACTTATATAGAGACATCCTGTTCTCTGATGTGTGTGTGTATAAAACTTACCCATGCATATGACGCGAAATTTCATTTTCTGTTATTATTTCTTCATGTTTAGTAGTTAGTGTTTGACTCCACTTGGTCCCCTTCGCACTTGGGCCAGACACAAATCTTACAGTGATTTTGTATTATCCTTACTCCTCAGCAACATTAGATAATTTATCACTTCAGCTATTTAGCTAGTGATAGGTGTAACTTAGTTCCTACCTACCATTCTATGGCCTGTGACTTTTTCTTTCCACTTCACAAAGTCATAACTCCCAGACATCCAGTTGTTGAGTAGATGTTTTCTTTTGCTTTCTTTGTGAGTGGGAACGCTTAGTCTCACCTCAGTTATTGCTTGTAAGAGATGAGTCACATGCCCCAGCGACCCCACCACTACTACACCACTGCCAGACTGAAGTAGAGTCCACTTCCATTCTCCAGTTCCAGTTTTTGATTTTTAGTGGACATTGAGATGTGTATCCAGTTGAGTAATGTCTTTTAAATTTGGAGCCAACAAGGTATCTATTTCAACAAAAAACATGATTTTAAAGTGAAATCTAATACAACACCTTAACTGATGTCTCTTGTTTGTTATTTGACTTGAAACTTACATATTAAAAAGTGTATGTGTGAAGATGTTTCAATAATATCTGAAAACTCAATACTCAAAATGTCTTTTGCACACTTTATAGTCGACGAATAGGCATAAAATTGCAAAATTCAATCAATAACTAGTAACTAGACATTACTCTTAAATAAACTACAAATTTACTTAATAATCATAGTGCTTTGAAAATAGATACTCATGGTAGATATCCAGTCAACCCTCACCAAGTTGCAAGTGTGTTTTAAATAAGTTGTAAAGCTATTTTTTCCTCTATAGAGAGATATGCCATTTTTTGATTAGTTCCAATGTAGAGTGCTAGAGAATAAATAATTTGGATATAATCTACGTACGCTTTCAAACATATAAACAGGTCTTTTTTGTGAATCCAGGTGTTTTATTCATCTTCTGCTAAGGGTACATGTTGTGATTTATCAAATATAAACAAAATCTACTGCCTAACCTATTCGAATTTAAATCCTAACACATTTTAGGCTTTAATATTTATTTTATATACTTACCTTTTACCTCCTTTGAGAATGCTTACTTTCCATATGATTTAAAGTTAAATTAAATGTTTTTATGTTAATATTTGGTATAAGATGGTGTTTTAAAATAAGTAAAATAAGGTATTCTGGGTCTTTTTTTGTTCCATATAAATTTTAGGATTCTTTGTTCTATTTCTGTGCAAAATGCTATTGGAACTTTGATAGGGATTGCACTGAACCTGTAGATTGCTTTAGGAGGTATGAACATTTTAACTATGTTAATTCTTCCAATCCAAGAGTATGGCATATCTTTCCATTTCTTTGTGTCTTCTATTTCTGTCAACAATGTTTTAAATTTTTCAGTCTACAGATCTTTCACCTCTTGGGTTAAGTTTACTCCAAGGTATTTTATTCGTTTTGTTGCATTTGTAAATGGGACTGTATTGCTAATTTCTCTTTCTACTACTTCATTGTTAGTGTATATAAACACCACTGATTTTTTATGTTGATTTTGTATCCTGCAACTTTACCATACTCATTTATTGTTTCTAAAAGTTTCTGGGTGGATTCTTTAGTGTTTTCTATATATAAAATCTTGTCATCTGCAAATAGTGACAGTTTCACTTCTCCCTTTCCAATTTGGATCCCTTTTATTTCTTTTTCTTGCCTGATTGCTCTGGCTAGGACTTTCAATACTACGTTAAATAAGAGTGGTGAAAGTGGGCATCCTTGTCTGGTTCCTATTTTTAGAGGGATAGGTTTCAATTTTCCTCCATTGAGAATGATATTAGCTGAGGGTTTGTCATGGATAGCCTTTATTATGTTGAGGTACTTTCCTGCTGTACTCATTTTATTCAGAGCTTTTATCATAAATGGATGTGGTATCTTGTAGTGCCCTTCTTTGTCTCTTTTTACAGTTTTTGTTTTAAAATATATTTTGTCTGATGTAAGTATTGCTACCCCAGCTTTCTTTTCTTTGCCATTTGCTTGGAGTATCTTTTTCCATCCCTTCACATTCAGTTTGTGAGTATCTTTACGTCTGAAGTGTGTCTCTTGTATGCAGCATATATAAGGATCTTTTTTTTTAATCCAATTGGTTATCCTATGCATTTTGATTAGAGCATTTAGTTCATTGAAATTTAAAGTAGCCATTAATAAGTATGTGCTATTGCCATTTTCTTACTTTTTTTCTGAGTGTTGTAGTAGTTCTTCTCTGGTCCTTTCTTCTCTTGCTCTCTCCCCTGGTGGTTTGATGGCTTTCATTAGCATTATGTTTGAGTTCCTTTCTCTGAATTTTATGTGTATTTATTATAAGTTTCTAGTTTGTGATTACCATGAGGTTCATATATACCAACCTACATATATAGCAACCTATATTAAGTTGATGGTCTCTTTAGTTTGACCTCTTGCTAAAAGCTCTACTCTTTTACTCCCTCCTCCCACATTTTGTTTGTGATGTCATATCTAACCTCTTTTTTTGTGTGTCTGTATCCATTACCCTCTTATCATTGAAATAGGTAATTTTAGTGTTTTTTTCTTTTAACCTCCATATTATCTTCATAAGTAGTTGATCTGCTACCTTTAATGTATTTTTGCCTTTACCAGTGATTTTATTCCCTTGTTTTTTGATAATTTTCTTATTCTTATTTGTGATCTTCGCTTTTCCACTTGAATAAATCCCTCTAGCATTTCTTGTAGAACTGCTTTCTTGGTGATAAACTCCTTTAATTTTTGCTTGTCTGGGAAACTCTTTATCTTTCCTTCCATTCTCAACCATAACCTTGCTGAGTGGAGTATTCTTGTCTGTAGGTTTTTTACTTTCAGAACTTTAAAAGTATCATGCCACTCCCTTCTAGCCTATAAGTTTTCTACTGAGGTGTCAGCTGATAGGCTTTTGGCGTTTCCTTTGTAGATAACTTGTTGCCTTCCTCTTGTGACTTTTAAGATTTTCTTTTTATCTTTGATTTTTGACATTTTAATTATAATGAGTCTTGGAGTGGACTTCTTTGGGTTTATCTTGTTTGGTTCTCTCTGTGCTTCCTATACTTGAATGTTTGTTTCCTTCCTTATGTAAGGAAAGTTTTCAGCTATTATTTCTTCAAATAGATTCTCTGCCCCTTTATCTTTCTCTTATCCTTCTGGGACACCTATAATACAAATATTAGTGTGCTTGATATTGTCACAGAGTTCCCTTAGACTGTTTTGTTCTTTTTAATTCTTTTTTCTTTTATCTGTTAGCATGGGTGATTTCCTTGAGTCTTTCACCCACCTCGCTGATCCATTCTGCTCTATCATTTACTTTGCTATTGAGTCCCTCTAGTGAATTTTTCATTTCCAGTATTGTGTTCGTCATTTCTGACTGGTTCTTTTTTATATTTTCCAATTCTTTGTTGACATTCTCACTTAGTTTATCCATTTTTCTCCCAAGATCTGGGAGTATCCTTAGGACTTTTTGTTATAACTCTTTGTGAGGTAGATTGTTCTCTGTTCTTTTTCTAGGATTTTGCCCTGTTCCCTCACTTGGAGCACATTCTTTTGCCTCCTCATTTTGCTTCTTTCTCTGTGCTTATATCTATGTATTAGGTGGGTCTGCTATATCCCCTGATCTTGAAGATGTGGCCTTATGTAAGAGATGCCTTATGAGGCTCAGCAGGGTGCTTCCTTCTCATCACCAGTTCCAAATGTTCCAGGAGTGACCCCTGTGTGGGGTACATGTGTCCTTCTGTTGTGGCAGGGTTTCTCTTGCTGCAGGTGCCTAGGGCGGCTAGGATGTCCCCCTTGGACAGCTGGTTGTAATTCTCATCTGCATGTGGCTGCTACATACCCTTCAGTCACTTTATTGGGTGTGGGGAGTCCCAGCATAGTTGGCTGCAAGGCCTAATAGCACATTTCTGTTGCAGTTTTTCTGTTAAGTGAGTAGCCCCTCAGCATGGCTGGTTCCTAGGTTCAGGGGTTTATAATTGCTATAGGCCTCTTGCCTGAAAGGCTGTTGTCACCTCTCTCAAGATTGCAGCTGAACGGGGCTGGCTGCAGGCATGGGAGCACCCAATTGATTCAGGCTTTGGAAGGTGGGGCAAATTCCCTATGTGGCTGTTTGAGAAGCACAAGTTTCCTGAACCTGACAAGTCCCACCACTCAAAGGGCCACACACACAGCCAACATAGTTGTGCCCATGTGTGTGCCCCAACCCCCTGAAGCAGACCCAGTCACCTCACTGCAGAGGTCCCACACACTCCACCAATGCCCCACACACTCCACCTGCTCCTTGCACATGCCTTGCCCCACAGAGGTGGACCCACTTGCCGGGCTGCAGAGGATGCAATCACCCAGCCTATGCAGGCCCATAAGTTGCCTGAGGGCTTGCTCTTGGGTGGGGTCAGTCCCTAGGGCAGGCTGCCTGAGCTGGCTGAACTGGATTAAATTGATGCTCTAGTGGGTGGGGCAGACCCTGGTCTAACAGGCCAGGGGAAGAACTCTAATGGCATCTGCCATTGTCTGTGTCAGCCTGCCTGTACTAGGACACAATAATGGCTGCCTCCAATGTCTCAGTCCCTGGAGAGGTCTCACCTCTCAAGGAGATGTACCCAGAGTCTATCAGCTGAGTCTGTTTTCACCAAAAAACTGAGCACTTTTCTTTCTGGTGATTTCCGGTTGCTTTCTGGATCAGGTGAGTCTGTGCATGGGCCATTTATGAGCCGGGTTTTTCCCCTTGTGTCTGACAGCTTTTCTGGCGGTATTCCCCATTGTCGCTAGTAGCCAGCAAAGCCAGATATTGTAAGATTCGTCTCCATTGTGCTCAGTCCAAAGGGTGCTTAGGCATTAACACTCCCCTGCTCAGATTCCCCACTCCTCTAGGAAAAGCTTCATAACTTAGGATTGCTCATGGCTGGCCATGAAGCACTGCAGCTTGTGAAGGTGGCTTTTTTCCTCTCCAGAAAGGAATTTCTGCCTCTTTCACCTCAGTCAAGACTGTCCTTTATGGCCTGGGTTCTTTTTATCCAGTTTTCAGTTCTCTCTCAGGGATAATTATTCCAAGAGTAGTTGTAAATTGGTTGTGTTCATGGGAGGAGGTGAATTCAGAGTCTGCCAATGCCACCATCTTGACACCTTTCCTTCCTCTTTTCAGATACCTTCAAAATAATTATATTATTAGATAACAAAAGAACTACATGGTAAATGTAGAAGCAAAAATTGCAGAATCCAGCAATGAACATGTGGAATTTGAAATTAAAATCTTAATACCATTTACATTAGTACCCCCTCAAAAACCAAAACACTAGGGTACAAATCTAATAAAATATTTACAAGATCTATACGAAAAAAATTAGCAGACTCTGATGAAAGAAAGAAAAAGACTAACAAATGAAGAGATATCCCATGTTCAGAAATAGGAAGATCCAATATTCTCAAGATGTCAATTCTTCCTAATTTGAATTTAATTCAATAGATGCAATGTAATCTCAATCAAAACCCAAGGAAGTTATTTGTGGGTATTGACAAACTGGTTTTATATGGAGAGGCAGAAGACCCAAGATAACAACATAATATTGAAGGAGAAGAAGAAAGTTAGAGAACTGACACTACCCAACTTCAAGACTTATTATAAAGCAACACTAATCGACACAATGCGATATTGGTGAGAAAATGGGCAACTAGATAGAGCAGAACAGAAAGCCCAGACATAAACACACACAAATACAGTCAACTGAACTTTGACAAAGCAGCAAAGGCAATGCAGTGAAGAACAGCTAGTATTTTCAACGAATGTGCTGGAATAACTGGACATAGACATGCAAAAACATAAATCTAGACAGAGGCCCTTACATCCTTCAAAAAACTTATGCAAAATAGATCACAGACATAAATGTAAAATGCAACACTATAAAACTCCTAGAAGACAATATAGGAGAAAATCTGGATGACCTTGGGCAGGTGATCACATTTTAGATACAACACCAAAGGCACAATCCATGAGAGAAATAATTAATAAGCTAGGAGAGAGAATGAGAAGACATGCCACGATGGGTATAAATTTTTGCAATAGACATATCTGATAAACAACTGCTATACGAAATACACAAAGAATTCTTAAAAGTCAATAATAAGAAAATGAACAAGCCTATTACAAAATAGGCAAAAGATCTGAACAAACAACTCACCAAAGAAGATATACAGATGGCAAATAAGCATATGTAAAAATGTTCAACGTCGTATGTCATTAGGGAATTGCAAATTAAAACAACAGTGAGTTACTACTTCATACCTATTGGAACGCCCACCATCCAAAACATTGACACACCAAAAGCTGGAGAGAATGTGAAATAATAGATACTTTCATCCTTTGCTGATAGCAATGCCAAATAGTGCAGCCACTTTGAAAGACAATTTGGACGTTTCTTAGAAAACGAAACATACTCTTTCTATATGATCCATCAAGCCCGCCCTTGGTATTTACCCAAAAGAGTTGAAAACATACAACCACACAAAAACTTGCACATGGATATTTATAGCAGCTTTACTCATAATTACCAAAACTTGGAAACAACCAAGACGTCCTTCAGTAGGTGAATGGATAAATAAACTGTGGTACATCCAGACAGTGGAATATTATTGAGAGCTAAAAAGAAATGAGTTATCAAGCCATGAAAAGACATGGAGGCTTAAATTCAAGCCAATCTAAAAAGGCTACATACTATATGATTCCAATTATATGACATTCTGGAACGGCAAAGTATAGAGACAGTGAAAAGATCCATGGTTGCCAGAGACTGAGGAGAAGAGAGGGATGAATAGGTAGATTGTAAATCTTTGAAAGGAAAATTATAAAATATGAGAATAGCTTATAGAATATATCATGCAATACTATATGAAACTATTTTTATGAACTTCCTGTCAAAAAATGATATACTGAATAAGAAACAAAAAATCCTAGTCTAAGAAAACAATAATAAATACGATTACAATCTTTAATTAAGCCATCCCACGTACCATCAGGTCTTCAAAAATTCATACAATCTGATGACCCCCAAATGTTGATCACTATTCCAGAACTGCATAAGTAACAGCTTGCAGGTCATCTACAAGGGAATGTCACATCCAACTGCTAACTTATACAAAACAAAAGTAACAATTTCCGTGACAGTGTTCTGAATATCTTTTCATAGGTAACTGATAGTGGAGTCAGGCTTGCTGGAAAAGAGAGATGATGGCCTGGGTCTTACTAAAAGCATCTGGCTTAAATAAGCAGGAGGAATAATTCATACAGAAAGGAGTAACGATCTGAGCAAAAATGGAAGTCTCTTATTATTTTTGTTTATGATGCTACTGCTGTTTTCCATTTGTTGGATGATGATTTGGGTAAAACTGAAAGTTCCTTTGGGGGCTGTTGGCAGGTACTAGGATCTCAGGATGACAATCCCAAGGAAAATTAAACAGAGAATTATGTAGGGGTCTAATAGTAGGAAGCATTCAACAGTAGAATAAGAAGTCAGATTTTTATGATCATAGAGAAGCCATTAAACATTTTTCAGCATTAAAATCACGTGAACAAAATGATGATTTTGGAGAAAGGATGGGCAAATAAACTCTTCGAATCTCCATTTTTTATATTCTAAAATGAGGAGTAATGAGACTTGCCTCATCGGGTCATTGCTTTTGCAATTAAATATTGATTTTAATATTTAATGCCTGTTGAATCACAGAGTAAAAATAGGACAATAGCCCCAATAGTACGAGTCTGGATAGTAAGGAATAAATGTGATGCCATTAACAGGTAAAGGGAAAAACAGAAAAATGAGGGAAATAGGAAGAATAGCAAGAGAAAAAGAAGAAAGAGAAAGATATGGAAAAGGAAGAATAAGCAGGAATAAAAGAGCAAAGGGAAGAAATAGGAAAAAAGGGAAATAGAGGAAAGAAGAAAGATGTCATGGGGAAACAGTAAGTTCAAATTTGATGTGATTTTGAGATGATGGCAGGATATCTAAACTAAATGTCTAGTAGATACTTACAGGAGTATAGATCAGAAAATAAGTCAAATCTGGACATATCGATGTGAGGGTTGCTCTTTTAAAGGTGATAAGCCATAAAAATCATGGGATTTTAGAGGGAAAAATTATAGATTTAAAAGAAAAGGAGAAAGAACAGAGAGAAGTAGAAAAGGGGGAAGGTAAGGAGGAAAGCAGCTAAAGACTGAGAACATTCTAGAGTTTCTCTTTCTCTCTCTCTCTCTATATAAATATGTATAGTTTTTGAGAGAAAGATTGGCCCTGAGCTAACATCTGTTGCCAATCTTCCTCTTTTTGCCAGAGGAAAATTGTCACTGAGCTAATTAATATCTGTGCCAGTCTTCCTCCACTTTATATGGGGTGCCTCCACAGCATGGGTGATGAGAGGTGCTAGGTCCCCTGGGATCCGAACCTGAGAACCCCGGCCACAGAAGCAGAGCACGCAAACTTAAGCACTACACCACCAGCAGTCCCGAGTGTCTATTTTTGAAGATGTCAAAGAGAAAGAAGAATATAATTTGAAGATGTCCTTGATTTTCTTCACTTCTGAATACTGTGGTGAAGTCAAGGAGAAGAGGGATTTATGCGATGCATGTGATCTAAGAAAGTGCAGTTTTATTAGCATAGTGGGTTCAGAGCAAATTGCAAGGAATTATGATTGAAATGGGTGTGAGAAAATGGTAAAAAATAGTGTGGCCATCTTTTAAGAAGTTAAACAAGGAAAAGAAAAAGTTTGAATAGATGTTTCCTAGGATATAGAATGATGATAAATAATTATGTTTTGTTACCAAGTTATGAAGGAAAAGCACTTTGGGCTTTTCTGTACCAAGCCTAAAGAGAATTTCTTTATTAATTTTTCTGTCTGGTAGAAAGTACTATAGTTTTATTTATCTTGTAAAAAAGTGAGAGAACACTAGAAGATTTTTAAAGAATCCTCAACATTGAGACTAGTTTCTATAATTGTAATGCTTCTTTTTTTGCTTGAAGATTGGCACCTGGGCTAACAACTGTTGCCAATCTTCTTTTTTCTTTTTTTAAAGATTGGCACATGAGCTAAGAACTCTTGCCAATCTTTTTTTTTTTTTTTTCTGCTTTATCTCCCCTACTCCCCTGCCCCCTGCCCCCCCGCCTCGTACATAGTTGTATATCTTAGTTGCAGGTCCTTCTATTTGTGGCTCATGGGACGCCGCCTCAACGTGGCCTGATGAGCAGTGCCATGTCCGCGCCCAGGATCCGAACCCTGGGCCGCTGCAGCAGAGCATGCAAACTTAACCACTCTGCCACGGAGCCGGCCCCTATAACTGTAATGCTTTAACAAACGAAATTTCATGATTAGATTATTAACCACCTTAATCCAAAAAAAGTCAAAGTGTCAAGCAAAGTAGATTCTATTCAAGAGAAAACTAAGTCACTGTGAATCTGTTCTAAGACTGTAGGAAGCTACAATCAATATAGTGCACTTGCAAATATTCCCAGGAGAAAAACAGGATGTTTTGAAATAAAGTATCTAAATTTCTCCTTTACCTCTCCAGTATCACTGAAAATTCATCAAGCTAGATCAACCATAAAACAGATAATCCTACCTAAACTGTTCATTCTCTTTTCTCTCTGATACCTCTTGGAGAAAAAAGACATAAACTCTTCTTTTCAAAGAAATAATATTTCTTCTTCAGCAAGCAATTCCCAATGATTTTGTTATACCATTTATCTGTATATAAAAATCTTCACATTTTTTCCAAAAGACAATCATAAGATTGTACCCTTTGCACTAGTCAGTTACAGACTAGGTATACACCAGACAGCTATTTCACTGTAGTATTTATGAATTGGAGAAGGAGGGGCATAGATAAAAATGGGCATCATATAAATATTTCAATCAATGTAAATTAGTCACTGAATAGTTTTGTATTCAAGATTGGAGTAGATGTTTAAAAAGGAGGAAATAAACATTAATAATGTAACTCTTTGCTTTGAATCTGAATTGTAATCACTTCATAAGTGTAAATTATTTGGTTAAATTATTGAAATTTAGGATTGGTTTAATTTTTCATATTTTTTCCAACTAGAAGCAAGTAAATAACCATTAAAAAAACTCAGTTGCCACAAGGACATATAAATTTACAAGTATAATGTTAATGGCTTCATGCCTAAAATTTAATAGGATTTTGTATGGCAAAATATTTGAATATTTTTGCTGTGACATAAAAGTGTAATATTTCATTAGTCTTTATATGTAATTCTCCAGGATTTGGACAATATATTTCAATACAATGCATGTATTTTACTTGGCCACTCAATAAATTAAATAAACACTGAAGAATATACTCACATATACATTACTACATTGTTTTGCCTTAAGCCTAATGCAAATTCTGATTCTGCTGACCACTGCTATAGGGGGTTTTAGGGCTCTTTTTCCTTAGTGTAGGTAACTGTGTATCGCTTCTTTCCGCTATGTCCTTTACTCATATGGGTTCCTTAATACTAGGAGGAAAGAACAGAGCTTACCGTACCACATAAATGTGAAAGATGAGGAGACTACATACAAAGGAATCCTGATGGAGCCAAAGAAGAGAGGTTTGAGAGAGATCTCAACAGAAAGACTACATTCCTTGCAGTGATGACCAATATAAATATGACCTCCTAAACACATTCATATCATCCTACTTTCTTCTTTGAGGTGGGATGAAGGCATCAGGTGTATAGCAACAAGAACTTGAATAGCTTGACATAATGAATTAGGGCCTAAAATCGAACATTTAGCGAGATGTCATTGAATGAGAAAAGAAATAAAAAATGAAAACAAACTACATATTCTAAATATATTACTCAAAATCTGAATCACAAAATCCAGAAAGTTAGCATAACATTTTTGCTAATTACTTCACTGTGGTAAGTTACCTAAGTGAGGTTAAAAAATAAATCTTATGAAATGCAATAATTGTTATCCTCATATTAATTGAACAGATTTTATATTGAATGATTTCTGGTAAAACTATTAAAAATAATGCAAAAAAAATTATAATTGGGGTGAACTATTTATTTATTTATCAGTGTTCGTATATTTATTAAGATTTATTACATTAGCTTTCTCTCTTTTTGTACCTTTTTGCTCTGTAATATTTCTTTACTCAGTAAATTGATTTGAAAATCTTAATTTAGCATACACAGTGAAGATTTTCTGACACAACTGTTTAAAATGTATTTTACTCTTCTGACTTGTGACCTGTAATCTTTGAGAATTGGTTAATCCTAATTAACTCAATGGGTAGAATCCCCTTTGGATGAACTCAGACTATAATTTATTTCACGTTCACAAAGGGACATAACGCCATTAATTTGTATGACATGTAAGCTAAACATTTTGCTATTTTCTGCCTCATTAAATCTCAGACGGGCATTTCTCAGACTAGCATTTTATACGGAAAACAAGAAAGAAAGAGCAGAGTTTAGTCACTGCTTCTTCACTATTGAGCACTTCGTACCATCTAACATTATAAAAAAAGTCTCTAAAGAGATCTAAATATGATAGATTTCAGCATTTACCAATCTCAAGTTGGTCTTCGTTTCTGTTTTAGAACCGGGTGTGTATTATACTGTGTAACTAAACTCATTAATGGGCAAGATGGTAGGGAAACCACAAAGTAAGTAGCACTTGGTGTTTGCTCAATAATACTTTTTGAACGAGTAACATACCAAATAGCTTGCGTAAAGGACCAATATCTAACATTACACAGGGAATTCTGTGATGAGGCTCCTTACAGGAAGTCTGGAGATGTAACTGAACATAGACCAAGGAGGACAAGTAGTAAGAGTCTCTACGTGCCGATCAGTTATTACCCTAAAGGTAATAGAAAATGATTGAAAGATTTTATGTAAAAAATTACATTTTCAAACCTATCCTTTAAGTTACTAGAACCAAAAAACTGTAGGATATTGCTTAGTAATAATAGGATATTATGTTGAACATCCACATAGATCTTTCCAATATTCAGTTAAATATATGTTCGTATGGAGTTTAAGGAACTGATTATAGTTGGAGAAACAGATATATAAGCTATTTCCCTGGTGATATTTGAAACAATGTGAGTAGAAGGTTTTTCTAGTGAAAGCAATTAAGGTAAGTAAAAAGGAAAGGAAGAAATAGGGACAAATTGATAACAGTATTAAAGAGAAAAAATAGGAAATGGAACCAATGAAAAATTTAGAGATGTATAGAGGCAGAAAAGAAAATCTATTAGTGGCTGTGATGATTAATTTTATGTGTCAACTTGGCTAGATTGTAGTAATCAATTGCTCGGTCAATCACTCGTCGCTGTGAGGGTATTTTTTAGATGTGATTAACATTTAAAATCAACAGACTTTAAATAAATCAGATTACCTTCCATAATATTGGTGGGCCTCATCCAATCAGTTGAAAGTCTTAAGAGTGAAGACTGGGGTTTCCTGAATCTCAGAAAAAGGAATTCTGCCTCCATGCTTCAATATAGAAACCTTGTCTGCGTTTCCAGCCTGGCTAATCTGCCCTGTGGGTCTCACAGTGAAGGCTGCAACATCAATTCTTACCTGAATTTCTAGCTGCCAGCCCATCCCACACATTTCAGACTTGCCTTCCTCCACAGTTACGTGAACCAACTACTTAAAGTAAATCTCTCTCTCTCTTTAGATATAGATAGATAGATAGACTTCTATCTATTGACAAAGATCTCTCTCTCTCTATCGTCTATTTATCTATCACCTATCAGTCTACCTATATATTTATTGGTTATGCTTCTCTGGAGAACTCTGCCTAACTCAGTGGTTAATGATGTAGTTTCAAATAGAAAATAATGGCCAGTGCGTAGAATTCTCTACATGACTAAAATGTGTGAAAATGGATAAACAACGAATTATATTTTCAAATTGACATTTAAAAGAGCATTTGCACAGGAACTGTAGGTATTAGAAACTGTATTTAAATCTACTGAGAATTAGGAAGATTTGACGAAGGGAATTCAAACATGTAGAAAACTCTTGGAAGAAATTTAGTAATGAGATAAAGGATAGAGATGTCAGAGAAAATCAAAAGAAAAAGGATATTTATTTGTTTTGTTTTATTTTGAAAATTCTTGCGAAATGAGAGAAATCAATAAAGGAAAGAAGATCAATAACCTAAAACGAGAAAAACTAATTGATTGAAAAGGATTCTGGACAAAAGGAGGAGGGAATTAGCGAGGACAGGTAGAATACAACGATCTGTATCATAAAAACATATATAGACACTGTTAAAAGACAAACCGAGACATATTAAAAATTTTAAGAGTTTGAGTAGAATCCATTCAAATGGAGCATCATCCAATCTAGCAGACAGAAAGGAGCTCCAAGGAGCTGTACAGAGGGAAATACTTTTATAGGCAGAAGAGAGAGGGGATAACGAAGTTATACTAGGCAAAAAACCAGGCTGGTTATTGCAAGGTTATTTCCCTTTGAAAATAGGAGATGATGGGTTTTTCCAGGCAGATTACCTAACTAGTGCTGATTAGGTGATTCCCAATTGACTGATCTAAGACTGCATTTCTGGGAGAGCTGAAACTGTAATGTGAAGTCTCAGTTTGGTGACATAGGGACTAGCATAAGTAACTCCATTTTGAGCCAGTTGTCTTGTTTTTTTAATCACCATATAGAAAGTTTTTATGATCTATTAATAGTTTAATCAAAAAATGCCTATGTGTTTTGTCTGTCTGTCTAGAAAATGGATTGGAAAGATAGATCCACCAAGTATTCAGAATACTTAGTTGTCTCTGTTTTATTTTACTTTCCTTATTTGTGCTTAATTAATTCAAATTTTCTAAGATGTTTACAATGTTAAAAAAGTTATTAATAAATAATAAAATATTGCTTGGGAATAAATAAGAGGAGAATATAGTGACATAAAAAAAGTAAAATGATTCTCTAATAAAGTTGATTCAAAATTTATAAAGAAAACATAGTTAAGAAGAGGCATATGAAGAAGGATGGATAGGAAATGAGTATGGATGCAGGTGGACCTGTAGATCTGGAGGGAGTTCCATTTTGATGGTTTTCATTTTCTCTGTGTAGTATGAAGTAAGTGAATATTTAAAGAGTGTGGAGAAATTTGAGGGCATTAAGGAATGACTTAAAATTCTCTTGTTGCTAGTGACTATAGAAAAACAGGCTGGTGGAAAGTGGGCACAAGATGAGAGTTCATATTTAGTTGGTCTACTTGAACACTGGAGAATTACCACATGGTAGCAAATGGTGAGAGATATAGGACAAAAGTCATAAAATTTCAGATTTTAAAAACTAGTCTTTATAAAAGAAGTCCTCATGAACAGCGACATGTGACATGACCTATTCAGCAGGGGAAGATTTATATAAGCAGAGACAAGTTCTTCCAAGGAGAATATTGTAAGACCAAAAATGGCTTGACCCAAAGTAGAGAAGTTACAAGGAATGTTCAGTGGATCCTGAAAACAATCAGTTTTGCTGAAGTAGCAGCACAAAGTAGGAGACAGGAACATTTTATAGTCAGTTCTAGTTGCCTGTATTTTTTACTACATTTTATTTTGTTCTGAATTTTCCATGGACCAGTGAAGATTGCTCAGAAAAGCAGAAATATTTCAAGTAGATAACACAGTAGAAAGTGAACATGCAACCAAACCAATGATATCCACAAGTGAATCCCAAAGGCTCTTTCAGTCATGAACTAAACAGTATTTAACTGTGCATAGTCTTCTTAACTAATTTTATAAGACAATAACAATTCTTATTTCATTAATATCACTCTTAAAACATGCAAAGGAATAAAATATCGACACTATTAGGAAGAAAAAAATATTTCAGAATCAAGGAATATCGTTCCATCTAATACTACTTACAACACTAGTTCGTAGAATAAAATCCTTAGCCTAACTAATTAACAAGATTAAATCATTGTGTGTGGGTTATATAATTTGAGCTTATTTTATTTAATGTGAAATAGAAGGAATAGTGAAAGGAGAAATCCATATGTTTCTGTAAAATTTCATTTTCTCAGAATTGTGAAATAATGTTATCTCTTTGAGCTACCAGTCACTAAGGACTACTCTCATGGTGATTTTCCAACTTAATTTGATACTGAAATATATGAACACATAAAAGCTATTGGAAATAACTTTGCCCTTTCTTCTTCGAGATAGTTTTGTTCAATTTCTAATGCAAAAGTTTTCTGATCTGTGCCATTGAAATACTCACAGAAACATCATCAGTGTCAAAGTTATCCCTTCTCGCTCCATAATTTGTCTTTCTCAACATCATTTTTAGTTATTTTGAATTTTAGCTCAAGTAAGAAAACAGATCTACGTAACCAATGCAAATACTGGAGTTAAGAAATGAGGCAGTATATTTGTAAATGTCTTTTAGCAAGATGTACTTTTAAAATGTTGCATCCTGATTAGTGAGATAAAATACGGTGTATATGTTTCCAAATACTTGATTTAAAATAAAATATTAGAATTCAATATATTTAATCATATCTTTGTCACAAAGGTGACAGTATAAGATAAACACTGATCCTTCTTTTGTTTCTCTTATCTTTTCCATATAATATATTTCAGTGAATTACTTATGCTTACAAAATGTCAGACACACACGCATGCAGCTACCTGCTCTTTTGAATTAAGGATATATTTGAAAGACTGACATATAGAATGCTTATTTTTCCTATCAATCTTCATTTTTTTATCTGAGGTAAGTAGTATCTGAAAGTTATGAAACATAC
The DNA here is from genome assembly GCF_041296265.1 of Equus caballus. Classification (NCBI taxonomy): domain Eukaryota; kingdom Metazoa; phylum Chordata; class Mammalia; order Perissodactyla; family Equidae; genus Equus; species Equus caballus. The sequence goes on along the minus strand of NC_091685.1, from coordinate 101,625,889 downwards.
CTTTAATTAATTCCATGTTTGTCTTCAGGGACCTTATAACCCGTTATATATTCATGGAATTCCTTGACATAGTTTTAAATTTGCTTCATTTGTATAAAGTAAGATTATTTTTCATAGGTTAAAAATTATTAATAAGCAATAGCTAAATACTGGAAGAATTTACTGATTTGAATTACCAAAATAAGTTGTACTTTATTTATGTGTTCAATTAATTTTGTAGAACATGTGACAAAAATATGATTTCCAGATTTATCTGTAGACGGAGTTCAAGGCTAAATTATACAGAGGAGCAAGGTGGAGGACCAACTCTGCCAAGAGACCTTGCTAAGATTAAAAGTTCTCAGAGAGGAACTAAAATGATACTGGGATTCAGGAAAAAGCAGAATGTGAGAAGTGTGGTTTTTATTTTGTTGTATTTGTTTGTTGATAACAGAGAAGCTATATTGCTAAGACATTAATTAAATCCAATGATGAGTTCTTTCTAAAGGACAGAAAGCTAGCCTGTAATATGAAGATGTTTTATCAGCAATAGAGGATACTAACTGAAGATTAGGTGAGATGAGTTTACCACCAAGTTCAGGAAAGCCAGCCCCGATGGTCTACTGGTTAAGATTTGATGCTCTCACTGTCACCTGAGTTCACTTCCTGGTCAAGGAACCACCAATCTGTTGGTTGTCATACTGGTTTCTGCATGTTGCTGTGATGCTGAAAGCTATCGCACCAGTATTTCAAATACCAGCAGAGTCACCCACGGTGGACAGGTTTCAGTGAGCTTCCAGACTAAGACAGACTAGGAAGAAGGACCTGGCCACCCACTTCTGAAAAAACTGGCCATGAAAACCCTATGAATAGCAGTGAAGCATTGTCTGATACAGTGCTGGAAGGTAAAAGGATGGTGCAAAAACACCGGGCTGGGTTCCACTCTGCTGTATACATGGTTGCTAGGAGTCAGAATCAACTCCACAGAACTAACAACAAGTTCAGGAAAATGGTGGAAGGGAAATATAGAAAAAGAAATTTTGCAGGCTCTGCTAAGAGCCAGCGTTACGTTATTCCTTTAGGTTGATCAAAATCTTTAATATAATGGTCCATGAAAGTAAGGTAGCAACAATATACATCAGTGACTTAGCTCAAATATCATAACTTCTGTGGAGACTGTCCAGATTTCTCCCAGCCAGAAACATTCGCTCCTCTCTTTGGGCAGTCATGTTTATCACGGTCTGAGTGCACAAATATCTATTTAGTATTTGGTTGAGATGTCTATGTGTAAGAAGAGGTTGTTTTACTAATCATTAATATTCCCAGTACCAAATCCCTAAGCCTTTATATTATATGCTTAATATGTTATTATGGTAAAATAATTTAGAACAGATTACAGTTTTTTCATTGTTCTATATCCAATAAATAACTTTCAAGTAATAAGATATTATTTATGCAAAAACGTTAGACTTTAAACTCTTGGAAATTTAGCAATTGAGAATGGGTGCACATGCAATAATCTAGCATTTGACAAACATATAGCCAAAAGGGAGCTGATTGCACTCATTCATATTTTTAAAGAGAATTTCAAAAGCGGTGAATGAAATAAAATAAGGTTTATCTTTGATATTGCTGTGAAATAAATTCACTCTACATCTCCTAATACGTACTTATCTATTCATTTCAGTTTTTAATACTGTTAGAATCAATCAATGTTTCGTATTCTACTCACAAGGACGTGGCCTTCTTACGTATTGCTAAAAGCTGTCATACAGTTGAGTGAGTGAGGCCTTGATCCTGGAATTTATTTCTTGTAAAGAGAAATCATCCTGTGTCTATGAAAAAAATAGAAAATAAAAAACTGTAAAAATTATAAATCTTGAGCAAGATAACATGACCCACTCATGTTTACAGCCCCAAATTTATCATTTTTAGAAATATTTTATTAAAAGGAAAGTACAAACAATAACCTGACATCAGACACATGGCACTGACTCTTTCTTGTCTCAGGAAGAAGTGCAAGTAAGAAATGACTTGGGGGAAGAAAGAAAAGCATTAATAATTTTTTGAGAAAGCAGTAAAACAGTCTCCTTTGGCAACATATACAAGCTATGATTCAATTCTGGGCCACATAATATTGATTAGAAATTATGTTATAGTCAAATGTAAATACATATTTTTGTTTTCTTTGTCAAATTACAATTACTCAGGAAATGTTAAGGTCACTGATAATCCAGAAAAATCAAATCAATTCAACATTAGTTTTAGAATTCTTTATTATGACAAATGGTGATTTTTTACTACAGGTTATATTACAACACTACTCTAAAAAAGTTATTCCAAGTTTCTATACCTGATTTTGAAAATCGGAGATTTTCTTGTAAACTCTGTGCGTCCTACTGCTCATGACATATGATAATACCAGCATGTCATTTATTGGCAAGAAAAATCTAAGAGGAATTTCTCTTATAAAGATATTTTTCCTCTCCTCTATTTTATAAATCTCTAAAAATAAGCTAGATGAAGTGATGTCTTTCTCCTGTGGAGTATCATTCATGCATCACTAATTGATACAGTTTTGTCTTGAATTTCTAGGGCAAGTCCACCTTTGTGCTGTAGTAACAGCTTGTTTTCATCTTATTATTTGCTATAGTTAGTATGCTTAGTGTATTAGTGGGTTTTTTAAATGTAGTTAGTTAAGAGTTGCTTATTATAGGTTTCTGAATAATCAAAAACAGCAAAATAGGAGATTAAGAAAAGTAATTTGCCTCTCAGTTATAGACAAAATAACTTAATATAGAATGAGCTTACAGAAGCAATTTGTCAATTAAAGCCTCTTTTCTAAAATAAGAACACGTGAAAGAGAAGAGAAAGTGATTATCACTAAAACATCTGCATTGATCCTTCATTTTTCTACCCTGGTTTTATCTGTGTATCTGCCTGCCTGCCTGTCTATCCATTTGTGCCATTCTTCAAGGGCTCTTACCTTATGGCCTGACTTTATTTAGAGATGTGGCAGGCTTCTACATTAGATTGGGCAAAGGCTCTATGCTTTTATCACCTGGTGTTCAACATTGGATTAATATAACATTGAGTATAATTGAGAATCACTTCAGAAAGAGAATTCAGTCTGTGGTGTTCACATTTTAGCAAGAGTTTTAAAAGAAGATGTTATATTTAACATCAACCTGATATACTTAACAGTATCAGGGCTTTATAAAATGCCACTAAGATATTTCTAAAATTAACATGTGGTTTGAGAATAATGTTTCTGTAAGCTAGTGAGTGAAATAATCAGATCTCATGAGAACCAACTCATGGCAGATTCAATATTCGAACTGTAGGTATATATCTGTATTCTGGAATGGAAATGTGAGTTGGGTCAAAAAGGAAACGTGCTTTGTACTTTTGATTTTAATGCACTATTTTCATTTTACCATGAGTATGCCTTTAGCGTAAATTGAACTGAGCTTTTCTTTTTCAACATTACAGATATAGGAATTTTAAAAATGGAAGCTTGAATAGGAGTTCAATGACAATCTCTCCTTACATTTCATGAAAAACTTTCTAAATAATCTTAAATAAATACAATATTGGGTGATATTAATAAACAATAAGTTAAATGGAAGGAAGAGTCACAAATCCCCAAAATATTCTAAAAGGAAATGATAGCAATGTTTTCTATGCCAAATATAATAAAGCACTTAGGCAAAGAATGAAAACAAGTTAATTTCCAAAACGGAATATCTCTAATAGTATAAAAACGATTAAATAATTGTTAAAATATGTTGTTGATTTTAAAATGTAAAAAGGCATATTTTGTAATAGACAAAGATTTGATTTGAATTAAACAATTGCTAATACACAGTGAAAACAATAGTAGATAATAAGCTAAAATTGTTATAATTAAAATAAACTTGTACTACAAAGTATGAAACGACTCAGACAATAAACTATCCAGACATTCTAGGATACAGAACATTAAATAATAAAATAAATTACTTCCAGAGGACCTACTTTATTAATATAAATCAGAGATCCAAGATGTGAATGAATTTCCTCATCAAAGGAAGTACTGATGGAGAATTGATGAAAAAAGTAATTCTAGAACTAGATTCCTCAGGGCAGAGGAAGTCCTAAGATTTGCAATTTAACAAGCTCATCAAACCACATGTATTATTATCAGTCAAACAACAACATCAAGCCATGTTCATTTACTTTAAAAAAGCCTGTGAAATTAAAGAGGTTTAATTTTAAGCAATATAAAACTAGAATTGATGGGATGATTTTCCCTAACCTGGTAAACCCCCAGAGAAATGGAAGGAAAACAAAATCCTCATAGATAAAGTCTATCTCCAGTATCACGGACATACATAACAAACCTTCTCAGAACTGTTTTAAGAAATGTTTGAATTTAAATGGAAATTATTAAATTCAAATGTCTATAGAAACTTTAATTTCTTTATTATTCTTAAAACAGACTAGACCAACTAGACTATGAACGATGTAAATGAATTAGAATTCTTATAAGTAATGCACCAGTGATCAAAGGGAGAAAAGAGTTAAGACAAGAATACAATACATATTAGCTTTGCAAATCTGAAAATTTAAGTTCTGGCATACATTACAATTAGAAATCAGGCTGCTAGTTTTCTTTCTGGAATTTAAAGCAAAACAAGAACCTTTTGGCCAAACGCAAAAACACATTTAATTTAATATACATTTTAGATTTAGTTATTAAATATCACTTATCATGCTTAGATTTTTCATATAATTATATAAGTAAAATTCTAAAGTTTATTTTGTTTGTTTTCCTTACATTATCCTCACCATTTCTCCGTGATCAAGAATAAAATAATTTTAATGTAAAACAAAGATAATTAACACCAGTGCAGTGAATGTTACCATTTTTGTACCTTGGTGTTAAATACCCATTCACAAAAAGTTCCAAAAAGGAGTGGCTAATTTGATGAGTAGGGAACTGTTAGTGCTGTGACAAGAATGGCAAATATCTGACGTTTTTCTTTCCCAACTAATGTTTTGATTTTCTATGATTTATCACAAATTCCAAAGGATGAATATATATTGACTAAAAATAAATTAACACCAACTTATACTTAGCAAAGTATAATAATATTTATCAATAATAGAGTACATTTTTGGTCTCTATGTGTGAAGTTCTGGTCTAACTACTTTAAACAAATTAATTCATTTAATGCACCAATAAACACTATGAGTTGGAAAGTATTAAAGATTTTACAGATAAGGAACCCAAGACAAAAAAACGTTAAGGAATTTTCCTAATATGAATCAGCTATAAGATAGTAGGAGCTGGCATTTTAACCAGAAAGTCTGGCTCCAAGGTTTTGGATATTTACTCCCATTCTACATAAATTCCAAAGCTGGTGGGAGACTATTTAAAAACTAGAGTATGAATTTAGTCTTAATTGGTATTGAAATTTGTATGACACTTTGGCAATCCCCGCGCCACCCCCCACTACTTTGAAAATCGATTTAAATTGCTCATATGTTATGATGGAGTGTCTCTTTCAGTGGAATTTATTATTAACAAATGATTTTTTAAAAACTTTATACATACAGAGGGGCAAGATTGTTTGTAATAATGGAAAATTCGAAATGACCTAAATTTCCTTCTTTAGAGAAATAGCATATCTACTTTATGGACTATTATGGACTTAGAATAAATGTGAAGACTTTTGGCAGCATAGAAAATTGCTTACAAACCAAGAAAAAATAAAAAAGTAAGATTCACAATTGCTTGTATATTTTAACTGCATGTAAAATTGATAGCTATAGACTAATGTATTCAGAAATACCAGTCAAACCATAGGTATTTTAGGGTGATGGAAACGTAAATGATTATTTTATCCTTTCTATGATTCTTTTTCTAACATTCAAGTTTCTGGTTAATAGGACATTATTGGGGATAAATTGGGAGCTTTTTTTCTGGAAGATTACTTAGCAATATATTTCAGCTCTTTGACCTTTAATTCCACTTCTAGAAATTAATCCCCGGGTGCCCAAAGACTTACAATATGTATGCTCATAACAGAATCATTGGTGGCAGTAAAACATTGGCAACAAACTTAGCATCCAAAATAGGTATAAAGCCTGGGTTATCCATATGCTAGAAACAACTAGTCATGAACATAGAGTAGAAAAATATTTAATAGCATAGGACATTGTTGAGAAATATAGCCAATAATTTAATGGTGCTTATCTCTGTGAGTTGAGTTTATGGATAGTTTAACTTCTTACAGATGTTCTCTATTTGTCAGTTTTTCAATTAGCATATATAGTATTACTTTCATGTTTGCAAGAAGCAAATACATAGATTTGTGTCTCAAGAGTCATTTTGGGAATGTTCATTTTAATATCAAATAGTATATTTTTAGTGTTTTATTATTTTTTCCTAGAAAATGTATGATATGAAAATCAGAAAATATTTTTTATTTAATGGCAAGATTTAAAATGCCCTATCAAATTAAATTATTTGCTTTGTATTTGGTCAAGTTATTCTCATTTTGATTTAAATTCCATTGAGGGAAAGAGCAGCCTAAATATTCATGTACTAAGTAAGATTGATGTTGGTATATGTACCTTCATTTATTTAAACCATTCTCTAACTTCTGCTCTACTTAAAAAATAAGAGTAGTAATTACAACTTTATAGGGTGGACTTTTTAACAGAAAGTTGACATATATTTTGTCTATAAAAACCTCTTATTTGCTCTTCAATCTGTACCTTGTTGACTGTGGGCAAACAAAACAATTTAATTTCAAATCATTTCAATTCTTCTTCTAAGTAGTGCTTTAGATGACTTTTTAATAAAAGATTTTTTAAAAAATTAGGGCCTTCTGAATTACAGTGTGTCAAATTTTCAACACGGAAAATTGGTACAGAAAAAATTATATAAATATAAAATTATCATGTCTCTATATATATTCTAAATTTGTTTGCAGTAGAATCAGCAAGTCTTGGAGTGGGAATACTCTACCAATTTCAAGTAAGTATATTTAGAATTTGCTAAATTTAAACTCCTTTGATATTTTTGAAGGCCGCTTTTAATTATATTCCTTTTATGTTATGGTTTTACCATAATACTATCTATGAACACTATTCAAAAGGTGGCTTGCTATTCTATCTTTAAGACTGTCATTTTTGTAAGTCAAGATAAGTAACATTTATGTTACAATATTTGTATAAGTTCCAAGGGATTGGAAGCTTTTGCTATTCAAGGGCCATTTCTAGAAATAGCTTTATGGAAGTGGTATTACTTCATCACTTGACCAGCACTGTTGCTTCATTTTCAAGGAAGCTGTCCTTGAAATCCAATGCTTTAAGAAGGTTAATTAGGGTCGTATTTATAATGGGATGGAGTAGAATCCAGAGTCACACTAAAGTAACTTAATATAAGACTGTGAAGTTGCTCCCTACAGGACACATGATATGTAGGAAAGGAGAAATGAAATGGGCAAATAATTGTACTACATACATAAAAAAATGTCTACCTACATAGAGATACTGATGTAGCTTCAGCTCAGCGACTCTAGCTGAAAAACTCTTTAGCTCATTGTATTAACCTCCTTGGTCTGCCATAACAAGTACAACAAACTGAGTGGCTGAAAGCAACAGAAATGTATTGTCTCACAGTCCTGGAGGCTAGAAGACTGAAATCAAGGTGCTGCAGGGCCATGCTCTCTCTGAAACCAATAAGGGAATCCTTCCTTGCCTCTCCCTAGTATCTAGTAATGGCTGTCAATCCTCAGCATTCCTTGGCTTGCAGCCGAGTACTCTAGTCTCTGCCTGTCTCAGTATGTGGAATGTTCCCTGTATGTCTATCTTCACACAGTGCCATCTTCTTATGAAAACACCACTCATATTGGATTAGGGACACATGCTATTACAGTATGTGCACATCTTGACTTAACTAATTACATTAAAATTACCCTATTTCCAAATAAGGTCACATTCTGAGGTACTTGGTGTTAGAACATCAACATTTGGTGGGGTGGGGAGGGGATAAAACTCAACCCTTAACAGTCATGATAACTATCATATGAGGTTCTTAAAAAAGAAAATAGTGAACTATATATACTGAATGTGTACAAGGCTCTACAGGTCAAGAAATACTTGGGACTAAAGGCAGAAAGAGCTGTTCTACCGTAACAGATCCAGGGCTGTGACGCATAAACAAGCAGCGTTATTTTAGAAAGCCTACCGCCACCCATTAGCTTAAGGATGCTCCTTGTTCAAATGGAGCTAGTGAGTTTTTCCCACTGCAAAAGGAATTTGAACTTAAGATCTAAGTTTTTCAACAGAAAGTTATTACTACCAATATAAGTTCTACTGAGTAGGAACTTTCTCAGTATGAAACATTCTTCCTCTTATGTTGCTGCTCTGACACCTTGATTGAAGTTTATTTGTAAGATTTAGATTGTGCAGTTATACAAATGTACAGAAAATTGAATAATTTTGGATGAAGTTATTAAGCAGATTTTTGTTTTCTTTATCCCTTCACTACTTCCTTTCTTTTTTATCAACTATCACATTTCCCAAGTTTTATTTGCATTATTTTTTGTAGACATTAAAATAAAGTAAAATTGCTATCTCTTTCTATCAAAATAGTGTAATTAAGCAAGTGTTCACCTGAGGAAAAATATTTGATTTGCATTCAGCAAAAAGTTCCTTAGACACAGAATGAGGATGACCCCATGCCGTTATTTCAATATTTCCTTTCAGAGAAAATCTACAATCTTGAATTGAGACAGGGCTGCCTTGAAACCACACCAGAATATGAGCAAACATCATTTTCAAAAGATTCTCTTTAAAAGAAAAATCCCAAACCAGGGTCAAAACAAAAAGACAACCCACCAACCGGGAGAAAATATTTATAAATCATATATCTGACAAGAGGTTAATCTCCATAACATATAAAGAACACACACAACTTGACAATGAAAAAACAAACAACCTGATCAAAAAATGGGCAGAGAATATGAACAGATATTTCCCCAAAGAAGATATACAGTTGGCCAACAGGTACATGGAAAGATGCTCAACATCACTAATCATTAGGGAAATGCAAATCACAATTACGCTAAGATATCACCATGTATGCCTTAGAATAGCTATAATAACCAAGACAAAAAATGACAAATGTTGGAAAGGTTGTCGAGAAAAGGGAACCCTCATAGGCTGCTGGTGGGAATGCAAACTGGTACAACCACTGTGGAAAACGGTATGCAGATTTCTCAAAAAACTAAAAATAGAAATAACATATGACCCAGCTATCCCACCACTGGCTATCTATCCCAAGAACTTGAAATCTATAATTCAAGGAGCCTTATGTACCCCTATGTTCATTGCAGCATTATTCACAATAGCCAAGACATGGAAGCAACCCAAGTGCCCATCGACTGATGAATAGACAAAGAAGATATGGTATATATATACAATGGAATACTACTCAGCCATAAAAAAGACAAAATCATTCCATTTGCAACAACATGGATGGACCTTGAGGGTATTATGTTAAATGAAATAAGCCAGACAGAGAAAGACAAACACTGTATGATTTCACACATATGTGGAAGATAAACAAACACATGGACAAAGAGAAATATTTAGTGGTTATGGGAGGGGGAAATGGGCACAAAGGGTGAAGGGGTGCACCTATATGGTGAGTGACAAATAAAAATGTACAACTGAAATTTCACAATGTTGTAAACTATCATAACCTCAATGAAAAAAAATCCCCAATCCCACCATAATATTACAGTTCCAAATATTCACAGTGTATGTAGTAAGGACAAACAGTGCTATATGCCATGAAGTTATGCATTTTTAACAAGCTAACTGGGCAGAGTACTTACAATGTGCCAGACATTATTTCAAGTGTTTCATATGTATTAACTCATTTAATCTTCACAAATACAGGGCATGCTTTATATGTAAGAATTTATGGAGGGTATGTAAAACAGCAGGGTGATTTCAATTCCTTAACTGACAGTTTAAATTCATCGAAAATAGTTAACATTATGTTGCATTGAATATTTGACCCAAAACATTGGTGTGGTTATTTTCAAAATTGAAATAAATATCAAGAAATATTATAAATGTATAATATATGCAAGAATAAATCCACCACCACATCTTTGTTTGTGATGACATAATTTTAAACCACCCAATACTTTGGTTAGTCTTAACAGGAAAAAAATGTATCAGTTCACCTCATAGATATCACGTGTCAATATTCATTGCACACTTAAATCAGACAGAGTCTTACTTATGCAATCTTCCAATTCTTCTTTGTACTACTTGCTATATGGTATACTAAGAACAAGAATGCATACATAATGCATACATATATATAATCTCCTGTAACCCTGATTAAAATCTTGGGCCAGATAATTAAATCTAACTTTACTGCTATTGTTTTCAAGAGAAGCTAGAACAAAAAGAGTATGCAATACTGTTTGAAACTTTGCAAATGTATATGAAAAAGAATATCAAGCCATCTTCCGACTAATATCTTAAAGCAATTCTCTACTTCACATATATTTGCGTATGTTTTTAAATCTTTCCTTTTAAAAAAGTAATTTTTTAAATAATATCAAAGTATATGTGTTTATCAGAATAACAGAAAAAAAGAAAGAACTGCTTACAATTTTTACCAAGAGAATAATGTTGTAGAACTTTTGCTTTATATACTTTGGGTTGTGTTTTCCTTGTCTACTATCTCAAAGTCAGCTTGTAAAAATTGAATGTGGGGCCAGCAGGTGGTGCAGCGGTTAAGTGCACACACTCCGCTTGGCGGCCCGGGGTTTGCCAGTTCGAATCCCGGGTGCAGACATGGCACCACTTTGCAGGCCATGCTGTGGTAGGCGTCCTACATATAAAGTAGAGGAAGATGGGCATGGATGTTAGCTTGGGGCCAGTCTTCCTCAGCAAAAAGAGGAGGTTGGCAGATGTTAGCCCAGGGCTAATCTTCCTCAAAAAAAAAAAAAAAAAAAAAACTGAATGCATCATTTCTCCACACAAATCAGCCCGTCTTCCAATGGCCCCTATGTTTGTATATAATACTACCTACCACTCACTAAAAGCCTACGAGTTGGGTGGTACAAAATATCTTTCTACAGCCTCCTCTTTAATACAATTGCTCTGTAAATTGTGTCAATTCTGCTTTTAACCATAACTTTTAGATTCTTCTGTCTTCTTTTATTCCAACTCTAGTTTTGCTAAATTTCAATACAATACCAATCTTCCCTGAAGTTAAACTGATCACGTCATTCCCATTATTAAGGCTCTGTTTTCATTTCTCATTCATTGCTCTTAAAGTCCAAACTCTCTCATACTCCTTACAATCGTTCTTTCCAATATGTATTTTCCTTGTCTCTTACTTAGGAACAGCACTTGTTAATGAAATTTTTGAAACGTGTTTTTGAGCCATGCTTACTTTGAATTCTTCCCCACCCACCGGGCTGTCTTACCTGTTGCCTCTGAGCATGCCCTTTCTTATGTTATGCTTTTTTTCTCTCACATCATTCCTCCATCATTGGACTAAAATCTCTAGGACCTATGCTTACCTGCACTGATTCAGTGAAACACTTACTGAGTCATAGAATAGCTTAAGTTCCCATGTTCCATGTCTATAAATCTTTATATTTCCTTTAGAGTGGACACTGACTTTCACTGTAATTTTTGGTACGACATATTTCCCCTAAGATAGCTTGAAAACATCAAGAGGACCGTGGCTGACTGGTGTCCATCTTCTCAATTCCTTTACTCCCAGGAGAGTGCACAGTGTTTGTCTTTTGGCGGGAAAAAAATGGAATATTTGTAGGTCTGATGACTGAATCCATGAATAATTTATTCATCTTATTTTCCACCTTTAACATTTAAGTGATTTGTTATTTTTCACTATTCAAATAGCACTGCATTGAATAAGTCTTGCTGTTATATGTCTACATATATCTATAATTATTACATTTAAATACATTTCTTTGAGAGGAATATCTGCCTAAATATATATAAAATTTCTAATACTTTTGTATGGTATTAATTGCTTTCAGAAAGATTTACATGCATGTGACTATTTTCTTGTACATTTTATGAAATATTACAACTTATACTGGCGTTAAATGACTTCAAGAACACCATCAACTTCTGCAAATATTGTCTGAAAGAAATTCAACAAGTATTCTACATGTTACCCGAAAATAAGAGGGCTCTTATATTTTCCTAAGTATTATTGACCATAGCAAATGGCAATATCTAGTGCAAGAGTAGATTATTACATCATTGCATTGGACTAATGGGCATTTTCAGAAAAATTATCAAAAAAATTTTTTAAATCACAGTTATTTGAATTATAAACTTCTTAATACAATTTGAGTGCCATTCTTAACCCCAAATCTAACAGTATTTTGGATTTTTATTTATTATTTTATCTTACCGTGTGCTGGTTTCAAAAAACAAACATTACAATCTCCATTTTATAGATGAATAAAATAATGTGAATTTCTAACATCAAGTAGTCAATGACAGTGTCAGGAAATGTCCACATCTTGCAACCTTTTTAACAGTGATCTATCATTGTATTATAGAGGATATATATGTTTTCATTACTTATTAACTATTACCTAGATGCATCAACCAATTCTAGTTAAATTGCCTTAGCTCTAAAATTGTCAACATAACTTTAGTAGCAGGAAAAAGTCTTACAAACTTAAAATTGTAACATATAATTATCAAAATTTCAAGATCTATGTTTAATTTATAATTTACAGCATGCATAGTGATTAGGTAACTCATATAATTGCTTCTCATGATTTATTTGACCACCATTTTATTAAATCCTCCCTATTTTAGAGACCACTCTTGAAAAAACTTTCATAGCATTTTTTATTTTCATAATTTGGCATGTTAGTAAACACATCTACATCCAACACAAAACAGCAAGTGCATCTGAGAAGGGTTCAATAAATATTTATTTAATGGTGAATGAAAGAATAGTCTATGTACCTAGGTCTATAGGTTTGTGTGTGTTTGTGTGTGTGTGTGAGTTTGTCTGTGATGGGTATTGGGAGGAGCAATTGCAGGCATAGGGAGTTGCATGAGAAAAGACATGGGGACATGACAAGGTTTGTTACAGTAGAAGCCTTCTAAGTGTCATGGATTCTGTACATTTTAGGTGGCGATGCAATGTGAGATAGGATAGGAGTGTAGAACAGACGTGAGACAGAGCCTTGCATTCAGTGGGGGGCTGGATTTGGCTTTAGGTGCTCCTGCACAGCATCTATTCACTAACCTCAACTCAGTTATGTCACTATTGATAGCTTGAAATCAGATACAATCAGAGTGTTTACATACTGAAAATCCACAAACGCTATAAATCAGAACTTTTTTTCCCTCAGTGGGTCAGTTGTTAAATTTTACCCAGCACAGTACTCCATGATATGCAAGTAAATTCAGACCTTATGCAGTAAGGTGTTTTTGAAGTGCTTCAGAGTGAAATAGCATTACCCAACTTGACTTTTCAAAAGAGAGAATGATCCAAAGGGGCATACGTTTTAAGTCAAGGAAACTAGTTAAATATTTCTGTACTCTATATGAGAGATTATAGACGTAGCACTGAATTATAGGTAGAGAGGAAGCACTGAATATGAAGAGAGGGACAAAATAAAAAGTATAAATGTATGGTGTTTTAATCTTCTGGCGATTATACCCTTTTATGCTCTGTATCCACCCACAATATGGTGTTGTAATGAAGGTAGGCTTTTCAAAAAATACTTGATAAATGAGGTATTTTGTACTTTTAATAATTTAACCTAAAAAAAATAAATCTAGGGGTAGCCCAGTGACATCATGGTTATGTTTGCATGCTCTGCTTCAGAGGCCTGGGGTTCATGGGTTTGGATCCAGGGGGCTGACCTAGACACTGCTCATCAAGCCATGCTGTGGCAGCATCCCACATACAAAACAGAGGAAGATTGGCATAGATGTTAGCTTAGGGCCAATCATCATCACCAAAAAAAAAATAAATCTGGATGTCCTAAGGCTATTTATCTTATTTCTATTCTTTATCCCAGTTATCTTTAACTTTCTATATTCTTAAAACTAACCCTCTTCTAATGAAAATTAAAATCTCTAATATCAAAATCTCTTCTGATGAATTTTTTTAGACTGTGTTATTTCACTATTGAGATTTTCACATTTTCCAACTTGAGACAGCGTTCAGACTGTTGGAGGTTACCAGGACGTCGAATCTTAGATATACTTTTAGACAGGTGGTTTTTCCAATGTGAAACAGAGTAAGTGAATCTGTACACAACTGTGGCATTATGGGTCTACGAGACTGTCAGGCAGATTGTGTCTCTCTTAAATAAGCTTAACCTTTTAAGGACAAAAAAACTTTAGAACTATTTTCAAGCAATACATGTGAAGTATATTTCATACGAGATGAAAATGCTATACCTTTTATTATTATTTTTAAATTAGAGAAAATAATTTAAGGATGAATTAATGATTCTAAACTATCATGGACACAAATTGATGCAATCAAAAGTAAATTTGAGTATAAAGTATCAGTAGTATAAGGAGTTTAAAAATATCCTTATAAAATTATAATAGCACATTATATTTAATGGTTTTAGAATATAATTCCGTTACTTCTGAGTTTGATTTTATTTTGGATAATTTTTCATCATTTATTCCCATAATATATATAAAATATGTGAAGCACGCAAATCTCCATGGTACAGTTGGAGGATAAAATTAAATTTAAATTTGTGTTATGTCTATTGTATTCCCACTGTACTTTAATAGCAAACTTGGGATTGATACTATCTATTAGATTTCTTGTACAGATACATTTTTTCATTGTATCGTTTAAAAATTTTGATATGTGTGATCACTTTGTTATGACTAGGAACAATAAACTATGTATTCAAGTAGGATTTTACACCTCTGAACTGTGTTTGTCCAGAAAAGAGGAAATTCATTTTACATGAAGAAAAAATAAGATCACAGAATGTTTGAGGGCAAGTATCTTTGAGCACATGTATACTTCCTTTATCCATTATTTTTGAATATTTTTTATTATTAATATTGTAAATATAAAAGAAATATAATCCCAATTAATAAACTGAAAGACATATAAAACTATGTTTTAAAAATTACCCTTTCCTCATCATCAAACTCTAACAGCAGATAACAATTCGTAGACTCCTTTCTAGTCTATTCATTCATGCATTCCTCTTAGTGACCATGTTGTTTTAGTTTTAAACATGCTATATCCATAGTCTATAAAACCTGTGAATTTGTATCATATTTTACGTTATAAATAAGCAACATTCCATGTTACTGTAGGCAAAATGAGTTTTTTTAACTGACTTTTCCATTTTCAACCATTCCTGTAAAATAAGATAATAGCTGTCGGTTTGAAATAATTTTTAGCTTTGCTAAAAAGATGTTTTTAATCTTTTCAAATATTTTAGTGGAATATGCAATCCACATTTTTAAATGTCTTTGTCACATCTATTTAGATGTTTAGTTTGGGGCCATTTTATGTCATATATGAATAGTCTTGTATTCATAGGATAATACATATTTGGCTACGATATGTTTTCTCTGAATATAATTTAGAGCTTTGTGTGTTAGCATTTCATTTGCTACAAGGTCATCAATTTTGTTGGTTTCTCTAAATAAGTCTGAGACATTGAAATGTAATATATTAAAGCCTGGTTATAAGGGAACCTGAGGGAATGCAGAACGTTCATGAGGATGAACTACATCCTGGGAACTTGATCATTGAAGCCGTCAGCTGAACTGTATTACTACTCAGTTTAAGTGTCTGTAATAAGGACCTTTAATTTAGGGATGTTATGACACCATTTTATACAGCATTTGTACCTATAATTTTATAGTTAATTTTTATGTTTTCTTTTACTTTGTTGCATTCTGTTAAGATATATGTTTACATTTTAAAGTAAACTGAATGGCATTGTATAATTTCCTAGCTAAAAGTTAATTATTGTATAAATCTTTTAGTTATTTTAAGGACTTTGACTATTTCTCTATGTAATATAGAAAGCAAATTAAGGATTTGAGATGGAGGAGTGGCATAACCACTATGGCTGTGGGCCTGAGAAGAAAATGTAGGAAAAAGTGTGGATTCAGGGTGGCAAGTCAGAATGCTAATGCAATAATTTCCAGGACAGATATTTGCCTCTTGGAGCAGGTTGAAGTGAGTAGAATTGATTAGAAATAATGAAAAGTAATTAGTTTCTGAATATATTCTAAAGGTAGAGTTAACAAGATTTACTGACAGATTATAAGCATGTTTTGAGAAAAGAAGATGAATCAAGCATATTTCCAAAGTTATTGTCTTGAGCATCTGGAAGGATAGAATTGCCTGAGGTGGCGAAGACTGCAGAAATAGCACATTTTAGGGCATGGGTTTATGACATTTTAAAGTTGAGATGTCGGGTAGTAGAAATAGCATATGTTAAATATGATAATAGCTGTAGATCTGAAATAATCTTTACCAAATTAGAACATATTTGGCATATCTTTCAGAGTTTCTTTAATCAGGAAACAGTGATTTGTATTTTCATGAGTGATAAAAAGAGGAAAGTAGATTTTTTTGCTCTTGTTCAGATATAAAATTATTAATCATATTTCTCAAGTGGAAGAATGAGTATGGAGTTGTGTACGTAATTCGAAGTACAGTATAAGACTCTGGGCTGAAGGCACAAATGTGGTAGATATTTACATATTTATAGATAGTATTTAAAAGCTAGAGCCTGTATAATATCATCAAATGAACGAATATAGATAGACATGAGGAGAGACTTAAGAACTGAGATCTAAGGCCCTTCAATATTCAGAAATGAGATAGAAAAAGAAAGACCAGGAAAGGAGACTGGGAACAGTTAATCACTGAGGTAGTAGGCAAACTAATAACTGTGGGCACATGGTCTCCAAGTAATGTACATATCTGCAGGAGGACAAAGAATTCATCTCTGTCAAATTCTGTTATAGGGAAGGTAAAATAAAGACTGGGAAGTTACCCTTTCATTTAGCAATTTGTGGGTTGACAAGAACAGTTTTGGGTTCAGCAATGGGGAAAAAATTCTATTGAAAAAGGTTTATGAGAGAACTAGAAACAACATATAGGGATTTTTAAAGGAATTTTTCTACAAAGAGGATTAGAGAAATGGAGTAATAGATGACAGCACAAGAGGATGATCAGGAGAGGACTGTTTCTTTTTTTTCCCACATGAAAGAGATAATAGCATGTTTCCATGATGATGGACAAACCCTGTGGAGGGTAAAAACTTGTTGACATAGAAGAGAGCAGGAAGAATGAATTCAGTCACTTTTTGGAGTATACAAGAAGTGACGGGATTGGATTTAGAGAAGAGCAAGACTGATACAGCATGAGTAGTGGTCAGAGTATATGAGCACAGGGTGGTCTTGGCAGTTGGGCGTTTTGATGGATGGGAGTCTGTGGACGTCTTTTGATGACTATGTCAGCTAAGCAGGGGATAAGCCCATTAGCTAGAAGTGACAAGGGGTTATCAGTTGGAGGAGTGAGTGGTAGATATGAAATAGTCATTTAGGAGATATGGACAAAGGAAATATGGGATAATTTCAGTGAAGCATTAATGACCTGCTTGAGGCTAGTAAGCATGAATTTAAAGGAATATTACCCAGTATATTCGGGTGTGTTACTCTGGATACATTCAGCTACATGGGTGTAGAAGCATGCAGTGGGCATGTCTTTAGATTTAACACAGGATAAAGGTATGAAAAGGGCAAGAGATTTGATGGTGCGTGCAAAGGAGTCATTATATGACCGGCAATGAAATTTAAGCTAGTTAAGGAAAGAAGATAGGAGAGCAATGGTGTGAAGGACAATGGAAATGTGGTAGAATGCGTGGGTTGCAGGACTAATGAATCTAAAGAATAAATGGATTTGAGATACTAGAGGGA
The DNA here is from genome assembly GCF_041296265.1 of Equus caballus. Taxonomy (NCBI): domain Eukaryota; kingdom Metazoa; phylum Chordata; class Mammalia; order Perissodactyla; family Equidae; genus Equus; species Equus caballus. The sequence goes on along the minus strand of NC_091685.1, from coordinate 101,607,889 downwards.
GTGAATTATAATGAAAGAAGGTGCCGGTTAGAAAGAAGGATGCTTGAAATTTAAATTAAAGAGAGGTTGCAGTTTGTGATAATGATGATATCTAGGGAATGCTCATGATCATGGGAGAGAGTAGAGCTCAAATGTTCTCACCAAAAAAAAAGATAAACATATGAGGGGGTGTGTATATTAATTAACTAGATACGGTAATCTCTTCACAATGCACACACATATCAAATCATCAGAATGTACACTTTAAATACTTTACAGGGTTTTTTTTTTGCAATTATACCTCAATAAAGCTAAAATTAGGGGCTGGCCCCTTGGTCGAATGGTTAAACTTCCATGTGCTCTACTTCAGCGACCCAGGTTCATGGGTTAGGATCCTGAGTGTGGACCTGCTCCACTCATCTGCCATGCTGTGGAGGCATCCCACATACAAAGTAGGGGAAGATTGGCACAGATGTTAGCTCAGGGCTAATCTTCCTCAAGCAAAAAGAAAAAGAGGAGGATTGGCAATGGATGTAAGCTCAGGCTGAATCTTCCTCATCCACACACACAACTATACAGATTGTTTCTATGGGAAAATGTATTGTCATGGCCAGTAACTGATTTTAAAATGATGCTTTTAAAACAATCATTGGTAATTTGAGGATTGCTTATGAATTAGTTCCCTTTGAAGAAATATCTGCATTCTGAAAAATCATATTTAAATAAAAGGGACATTCAGAATTAATGAAATACATAGATATTAACCAGGCATGATTTTTCTTACATACAATGTTGGATATGTCATCATTTTTCCTCAAGTTTAACACAAAGGACATATTTGGAGAAATACATGTTAGAGGATAATAGAGACTAGAAGGTTTTGTATTTTAAGAACCAAAAATTTAATTAGATACTTAACTCTAAGAATGAATTTATTTGTGAAATAATATTCTTCCTTGTGAAAAGTAATTATATATAATTCTTTTTTAATATAGACTTATGGAATATATAAGTAATAATTTTTTGTCCATATTTGAATCCTAAAATTTTATTTTTCCCAAGAATAAAAGTGGTTGAAGGGAAACTCCTGAGGAGTTTGTTGCAGTAGACAGACCAAATTCGTTTCTGTTTTTTCCAAAATGATGCCAAATGAAAATTTTTGGAGAAAGCAATTCCTTCAATGTCATCAAAATAGTATTTCCATTTCTTCGAATTTTTGTTTTAATTAGGAATAGAGCTAAAATGCCATTTCTCATCTTTCTTTAACATCTTACACAACTATATGCTTAGATGAATTCCACAGGCTTCTTACAAAATGGAAAGTTGATCTAATAGTTCTGAATTTAACCTCCCTTTTATTTTCACACACAGAGAAAGACATACACACTCAGACAAGATAGTCCTATTATGACTTAAAACATTTCTTTAAAAAAGCTGGTTTTATTCTTTTAATACATTGTTGATTGACCATATTTGAAATTTACTAATGTAAGTTCTCCATTAAATAAAATATATAATATTATATATATGTGAGTTTTAAGGAACAGTATGTAATATGTGCTGAATAAGTCAAATTGGATATTTTACATAATTTAGCCTTTTTTACAGTTTAATTAATAACTATTTAATCAAAATTCCTTCCACAAGTTTCCTATTATCCTCCTCTGTGCATATTAGTCTTTCATATTTTTCCATTTAATAAGCAAACACATTTTGCTATTTTCCATAAAGAGAATAACAGCAGCAGTGTTTGGAAGTCAATTTTACATGGCATAATTAACATTTTCACTATGCTTTTTATGCCTTGCAAGCTACGTTGCCTTTTGTGTGTGTGTGAAGTTCACTACATATGTCACTAAATAAATGAATACATATTTAGAAGTTATTTAAGAGTTCTGTCATTACTATTTAAAGATGTTACTTATAGTAATAGTTCACTGGATGTTAAAGCATGACAAAAATCATTGAAGCATGACAAGCTAAATTATTAAGAAAAAATCTATCAGAAAGTAAACTGTTATGGCTATTAAGTGATGGCTAACAAGAAGTATTGTATGCTGGGAATTAAATTCCTAATTAATGTGTCCAGTGGAATCTCAGTGGAAATTCAGAGAGTGACTGTTATGTGTTTGTGGAATTATTGTTGTAGTGTTCATACTGCTGAGAGTTTTTTAATGCATAAGTTAAGGATATGTGAGGTAGACTAAGTGGATTTCAGTTAACATTTATTCTGTTTAAGTTTTCTATGTCAGAAATGTGAGTAGCTTCATAGAACTTTTATGGTAAAAATGGTCATGTCACCTTGGTAAGCCCTCTCTTTGAAAATACATTTATATGTGGAAATTTTTTTAAATATAAATTTCAGGGAATTTACATAAATAAAATATTTTAGCAATAAAAGAGACCATTTTATTGTTCAGAGGGGAAAAAATCGCTATGGCTTAGAAAATTTAAGTGATATAGAAGTTCCCATAGTTAGTGGCAAAGTAAGTATTAGTTCCTGAGTGTCCTAACGCAGGCTCCGCTTTCCTCTCTAATCTATGTAAATTTATGTAAGAATGCAAATTATGAATACATCACACATGCTTTGTTAATTGTATCTATGCTATCCAAGAATAACATCCTCTCTGGGCCTCAGTTTTATCAGTTTAAAATTGAAGAATTTCCACTTCATAATAATCAGATTTGGAAAGCATCTGATTTTCTGTGCTCTGAATAGTTTAATTTCCGATTTCAATTTTATCGATATTGAAAAATTTGCCAATGTAACTTAGAACTATACAAGAATTTTTTTCAGAAAAAGACGGGAAATTAGTGACTTTATCAAATATAATATCTGGAAAAAATAATTATGATTAAAATTATAAAATAGAGCATTGGGAAAATTATTAGAGAACTCACAACTGACATAATAAGAGTGACAATAAAATAAAAATATTCCTTAGAATAACAATAAAAATTTATGAGCGAGCAATATTTAAGTGCTTGATATGAAAGGGAAGATCTCTGATCTTTGTAAGAGAAAGCAAATTTTCAAACTTTGTAGTAAATTATAGAAGGATTTGATAAAATGATATTTCCACTACTCTAATTGGCCAAAAGAAACACACACACACACACACACACACACACACACTCATATATTGTGAGTATAAAACAAGCATCTGCAGGGGCTGGCCCCGTGGCTGAGCGGTTAAGTTCGCGCGCTCCGCTGCAGGCGGCCCAGTGTTTCGTTCGAATCCTGGGCGAGGACATGACACTGCTCATCAAACCACGCTGAGGCAGCGTCCCACATGCCACAACTAGAAGGACCCACAACAAAGAATATACAACTATGTACCGGGGGGCTTTGGGGAGAAAAAGGAAAAATAAAATCTTAAAAAACAAACAAACAAACAAAAAAAAAAAAAAGCAAGCATCTGCAGCAAATGTTACTTCTATATTTTCAAGGAGTATTTTGGTACTTTGATTTAATTTGGAATATTCTGACACACCTCAAAGTATTATAATAAAATCAGAATGAAAGAAAAGCTTGTAATGACAAAAAAAAAAGCATAAACAGATCAGTATTTATCAGGAGCTAGAGTGGAGTAGGTTGAGGGGGTTGACTCGCAAAGGTGTGAAGAAATTTTATGGGACAGTGGAACTGTTCTATGTCATGACTGTGGTGGGGATTATATGCTGTATATCTTTATCAAAAAATAGGAATGGACACACAAAAGGATGAGTTTTACTGTATGTAAATTATCTCAGTAAATCTGAGTTAAAGAAAATACTTTTGAAAAGTTTTGATTTTATATATATATATGCTTAGACACACATGTATTAATATAACATTGCATTTTTGTAACGGCACTTCATATATAATGGAATTTTAGTATTTCTTTACTTCTTAATATTACTGTATAAGTTATGTAAATATAATTTCTACAGTACTTTTAATTGATTCATGCACTGTGAAAGTTGAACAAGGATTTTAGAAATTTATTTTCCAATTGTTTATCTTTATTGAATTCAGTTTCAAGACTGCTTTAATTCCCTTTTTTTTCCTGTCCTCCTCACTCTAAGAATTACTATCACTTTTGTTCTCTCTCCTCTTTAAAAGAAAAATATAAACGGATTTAGACCCTGGATTTTAATATGCAAATTACCTTTTTATTGATTTGTGTTGTGGTTTCTGATATGACTCTGTCATGACTGAAATTTGTAAGCTTCACTTGTAACAGTAGATGTTCTACCTTCTATTAAATAAAGTGGATACTAACTCATATTCCAAATCCTGAGCTAGAGAGAGTTGCTTAGCAAGTTGCTTGAGAGTCTGAAAAACAGAAAATATGCACATTATCCCTTTAACTGTTACAGGTATATGAACGATTTCTACCCAAAGCCCCATTAAACTCTGCCTGAGATGATCTAATGTTAAAGAATAGAAGAACATGCTTATGATGGAAAGAATTATAGCAAACTGAAACTAAATAATTCACAATAATAGATTGTCATTAATTTTTGATGAAATAACAAAATAAAACATATCATTTGCAAAATTGAGTAAAATAGGTGACATGGGGATTTCCTAGTTAGTTTGTTTTAGTGAAATCTACTTCAAATTGGCAATATCAATAAGAACTGGAGAAAAAAATAATACATTCTCATTTCTATATGTAGAGAATGAATAAATGATGCATATTTTTAAAGTGATAAAAATAAAATGCCAGTAATTATCTAGCTAATATCCTTCTTCATTTTTCCTCTGAGTTCTTTGAATTTTAAGTGAATCAAATTTTCATGAGGCTACTATTACTACTACTAGTATTTTGTAAACTGGAAGAGTAGGAACCTGTTGAAGGGAACTGCATATTAAGAAGTAACGAATTAAATAATTTGTTACCTGTCCTAAAATGCATGTGGGTAATACCAATTTGTTACTCCAATTAGAGATGGGAGTGAGCAGCAAAAGTGCACAGAAAACATTTGATAGGAAGAACTCTTTATTTTAACCTATAAACAGCCCTGCCTTCTTGGTAATTATTTTCATGATTATCTTTCCTACACAGCATTTGCCTGAGACAAATTAGCATCTTAGATGCTAGTAAAAATACACATGCGTATATGCATAATGTAAATGTGACTATTTTATTAATACAGACCTACCTCCAGATTTCACCTTCGCATTTAGAAAAGGAAAGTATGGGACTCATCAGGATGCAGAAAACATTAACAAAATAAGTAAGTAAAGGGAATAGAAACGTGCTGATAAATTTTATTTTGTTTATTTTACATTTACATTTATTTTATTTTATGTATACTCATTTTTTAGCACTGAAGAAGGGGATGCTAAAGTATAAACTGTTTTTTAAGTATATATAAATGCTTCAAATTAGTTACTTTCTACCTTTCTAGTAGACAATAAAAATGTATGGTTTTAAAACTTAACAAAGAAGAATTTTTGCTTTCAGGAAGCAAAATATCATACGTCTTTAATTCTTGGGAACTATCAGAGTTTCTGGTGTTCCATAGGGCTTAATAAATTTTTGTTGATTCATAATTAGCTCAAAGGAAAAAAAGCAAGGAAAATGTTTAATAGATTTCGGTGAATAATTACGTTGACTACTCTAGTGAAATGAATTCCTTGAAGCTAGAAAATGGCATATTTGTTGTGTATTCTGCAACACCTAGCCAAAGATTTAAAGTAAAATAAGCAGTAAAAATGGATTTTAGGAACAATTGGGTCAATAAATTATTTTAATACAAGATATAATTGAAATCAGAAAAGACAATGTGAGATATATGGAATATCTACTCCTGTAAAGGTTAAACACAATCTATCTTAAATAAAGTATCTGGTGGAAGAAATCTTTTGTATGTTTTAAATGTATGTCTCTATAATGAATATTAATTGAAAAATTAGTTGACACACACATGATCCCATCAACAATAATGGTTATTCTTCACTTAATAACTAGATAAAATTCTTCTTTCTGAAGAAAAGATATGAGCTTTTGGGAGAAAGGAAGTTCTGAGAAAGTAAAATTATTTTCTCCTATAAATGTGACACTTCACAAAAATTTTCAAGAACAAAAGCTGAATATACATTTGCCAATCTTAAAAATGTAGCAGTCCATTAATCAGAAAGAAAGATTTGGTTGTTTGCACAGATGGGTACAGCTATACAGGACAGAGCTGCCCAGGAGTGACAGAGCCAGGAAGAAACAGCTTCTCCATTTTATAGCAAAGTTGGCAGACTGTGTGGGTAATTATCCAGGGAATGTAAGAACACAGTGGAAATTGACTGCTTTTTCTTTATTTTATTTATTGGTGTGTTCTTTGCCTAGATATCATTAAAAATGGATTTCACAAATAGTAAAACAAATATGATGACAGCTCAAATATATAGATTTAAAAGGAAAAACAAATCTTATCCTACTTTGGCAACGCGCTTCTCTTTTTGTTTTTGTTCTTTTTAACCTTATTATATTCTTCTTCATTTAGGTCTGTAGTTTATCAGAAGCTAGGGTAGCTGATGTAATTTTATTTGAAAATAAAGTGTCTGTCAGTACACGTCTTTCTATGGATTTAAATATTCTTATTCTTAAATTGGAAAAATTAAACAGTGATAAAAAACCAAAATGAAAAAAAGAAACAAAAACTTCATAGAAATTTGTTTTTTTCTTGTATAAAATAATCTGAATAGTTTAGGAAGAAAACGTAAGAAAAAAAGGCATCTATTGTGAGAACTTATTCAAAACAACGTAGGAAGTCACTCATACCCACTTTCCCCAAAGCATTATTAAGTGTTAACAAAATTACCCCTACCAATTTATTTTTTATGTCATTCCTTGATTTGTACTTTTTCTTATTCAACTTTACAGAATTTCCCAGTTTTTGTTTTGTGTCTTGTAATCAAATGTAGACTCAGAAAACTTAGCTAGCGTAAATGCTCACAAATTTTATGAACATAACAGAGCAACAGTTACTTGATTATTCAAAAAACTTATTTTTAAATTACAAATGTGTTAATTACACTCCACTCTGGTGAAAGACCAGATTGGATAAATGTATCATAATAAAAACTCACGGGTGCTCTATGGCTCTGGAAAGGAAAAAGATTTCCAACAGCAATATGCTATATTAATCAATGTCACCAAAACATCAGGAATGCCAAATGCTTTTAAGAATCTCCATGGTCAATTGCCTCCTTGGTATATAATTAGAAGGTTTTCAAGAGTTTGACCAGGGCTAACATTCAATGGTGAACCAAGCACAGGGAGTATAAACAATTTAATGAATTTGGTACTCGATAATTCTATAGAAATTGAAACTAACGGAAGAGTCAGAGATTCATTAGTCATCCTTACACTAATTTTGGATTAATTATTATTATTTTTTTGCCTTGGAATTAAACCTGAGATTTATGTGGTACACCATGATTCTTTTAACCCTATGTCTGACTGATGGAGATAAGCACCTCAATTGTGGAGCTAAATTGAAGAAACGTGCTTTTATATCATTTGTTAAGTAGGGAGGTCTTCAGATTTCCTCTCTGTTTTGGTTCAATGGCTTCCCTATACAAACACTCATGCACACATGCATGCACACAAAGCTGGTGTTGCAAGTTAATTTTACAAAAGACCAAATTGAGAGATGACAATGTTACCAATTAATCAAACATAAACAATAAATGAAGGTGTAAGAAATGTCTGAGAAAAAATGAAATATGTGCTATATCTGTCTTTTCTGAGAGACATATTTTCAATTGCAATTGCCTCATAATATCTTGCTCTATTTACGAGGATATATAACAACTAAACGTTCAGTGATTTGTGGGATAAAGAGTGGAACTTGCTGAAGACTTATGAATGCCCATTTCTAAGCAGATTAAGCATGATTTAGTGTGAGTAAACATAGAGATACAAAAATTTAAAGTGAGATAAGAAAAGAAGAGTAAATAGAACTATAAAACAATTATCATTGGTAAAGCATCATTTTCATATAACTAAACCTTCATGTTATTTTCCTTCTCTAAAAACCTGAATTCTAAATGCAAGTCTAAATCTTTGGCTTTTGTGAAGATTAGAGGGCACAATTCTCAAAAGTAGTTTGCAGTTATAAAAAGGAAGTATAGATATTCAATACTAAAAATAAAATCTATTTTTGAAAATGTGTTGTATTTAATAACAAAACCATTTATTAAAATCGTATATGCTCAGTTACTGTACGTGCTGTTATAGTTTTTAGATATGTTTATATAGGCAATTCTTGAAATGAGATATAGCAGAGAGTTATCCTGCTGATGTGCTAAGCATGTGACCTTGATTTAGAGTTCCTAAAAGCTCTATATCCTTTGATCATTATGTCAAGGTCCAAAATGTAAAGCAACTTAATTTGATCAAAATTGAAATAAAAAACATCATACTACAAAGTTTTGCAAAGCCATTTATATAATACATATAGTGAAATCACAGCACACGCTTGTTACATAATCACATCTTCATTTATCTGACTTTTTAAAATTCTTTGGGTTTATTTAGATACTTCTTTTAATTAAATTAACCCTTGTATTATTCACTTTATCTTATATGTATAAATTGGCTCAAAAAATTTATTCAAATAAGAAACAGAGGCAGTCACAAAAAGTATTTGAAGACCTAATTGATATCAAAGATGATTAAAAAAATTACGTCTAGTCTCAGATTCCGTAGACTTATTTTCCAGCTATTAAGTTGTGACTTTAGGTGATCATACGTCCTTCATGGTGTTAACTTCCTTTTTTGCCAGATTCTATCTTTGACAAAAAAGGACTATTAACCCTTAGCACTTTAACCTCAGAAGTTCCTATAATGAGAATTAAAGTCCGTTATTTTGTCCTTTTGTTGTTTTGGTTGATTTATTTATTATACTTGCAAGGATTTAAGTTTTCATATATGTTTTCCTCAAGGAGCGGTCCTCTCTGAATCACCCCAGTTGATGTGCATATACTATAAAGAAAATAAGGTGAAAAATAGGAGATATACATAACTATATGTAGGGATGAGGATGGGATTCAAAGTTTTACTAAGAAATGAAAATAAAGATACACGTACATGAAGAAACATCTGTAATTCTTTAGACATAAGACTTAATTTGACAAAAATACCAATACTTCCAAATTATTTGTAAGTTTCACTGCAGTTTAAATTAGAATCTATGCTTTTAGAAAAGTTCTTGATGTAGCTATTCTAAATTTACACAATATACGAATTTATGTAGATATAATTTATAAATATAGAAGAAAAATAAACATACACACATGTGTATATACATGCATTTTCAAATTAAGAAGAGTAATATAAAAGTTAATTATTTGAGTAATTAAGGGAGTTTGCTCTACTTAAAATTAGTGTTTAGCTTATATTTGTGACACAGACAAAGCAACAGTTAATATGGAATAAAAAGTTTGACAAGAAATCCAAATACATATGTAGAAATTTTTATGTGATAAAATTAATTGACTATTTGAGTTAATGAGAAAAGGTTAGCTTATTAAATGAACAATACTGGGAAAACATTAAGCCCAAGTAAATAAGCAAAGCACTAAAGAGTTTGAGAAAAAAATGAAATTTCAACTTAAAAATCAAGATAAACATATTTTCTATGTTGACATGAGAAAAATCTCTATATAACTTCTAAAAGGAGCTAGAGCTTTGATTACATAAATATTTAAAAATAATACACATAAAATTTAAAAGTAAATAGCAAACTGGAGCAGAATCTTTAAATGCATAATGTAGAAACAATTAATATTCTAAATTCACTAAGTGTTCTTAAAAGCCATATCATAAATATGGGCCACTTACAAAAAAAGAAAAAGTCTGCAGAAGACAATATGAAATAACTTTATGTGTATATGTTAAACCTTACTAAACAAAACTATAACTGTATGCATAACGGTTTTTAACCAAAAAATAGCTTAATTATACAGAAAGGGAGAAATAATAGGTATCACAATTGAATAAATGAATAGGAGAAAAAATCAGTTTTACAATTTTAAGGATATTTAATAATAATCTTAAAATACTTGTTTTTTGACCAAATAAATTCACGTGTATAAACTTATGCCCCCTAAATAATGAGATATTTGTGTGAAGATAAAAGCAAAGTATGTTACATCCTAATTTATAATAGCAATAAAATTGGAAACAAATTAGATGGAAATAACAACTAGAGATTAAGCAGAAAGAGGATAGCTTTAGGCCAGAATGCTGTTTTTTGTCCAGTCCAACACGGCAACTGTGGCTTGATGGGGAGGCAGAGCTAGTGAGAGGTGGGAAGGGCCCAGGCCTTGTATTCTGTTATGCTACCGGCAAAAGAAAAGTGTTAAAAAAATAATCAGGACAGAAAAAATTTACAATACATACTATCTTATGGGAGAAGACCCATGCATAAATCTGATGTAGAGAAACTTTAATCAAATTAAAATATTTGGAAATATAAATAAAAATTCCAACATATAAACAGAACTGATGGTTTGCAGTTTTTTCAAACTGTAAGACATTTGGTGCTGGTTCTCAAGTCCCATCTTTGTTAGATGTGGGAGGTTTTGCATCATGCTAGTTACATCATTCCAAGGTCACAGTGACCTATTATACCAACAGCATTGTGAAGGTCAGAGAGAAACTGAAAAGTCTGAGGGCATAGATGCACATTGCTTAACAGGAACCAAAATGACTACAGTCAACTGGTGGTTTTTGCTGAATACCGAAAGTAAGAGAACTGGGCTCACATTCAGCTTCTCATAGTTTGCAGGTGGTACCTACTCTTTTTTTTGGTTAGCCCTAAGCTAACATCTGTTGCCAATCTTTCTTTTCCTTATTCTTCTCCCCAAAGCCCCCAAGTACATAGTTATATATTCTAGTTGTAGGTCTCTCTGGTTGTGCTATGTGGGATGCTGCCTCAGCATGGCTTGATGAACAGAGCTAGGTCTATGCCCAGGATCCAAACCAGCGAACCCCAGGCCCCAAGGCCGCCAAAGCGAAGTGTGTGGACTTAACCACTCAGCCATGGGGTTGGCCCCAAGGTACTTACTCTTGATGGTAGCTCAGGTGTCGTCCTCATGGATGATTTTCTTTCTCTCTCCCTTTCTTCTCCCTCCCTGCCTCACTCTCTCTCCCTTTCTCTTGTCTAGGATTGAGGTAGCTCACCTTGCAATGATCCTTTCATGGCTATCTCTCTTCTTCCTTGTACCTACACTAATGAATTGGAAATGTTTTCAAGTATCTGCAGCTTTTATTTCTAATTCTATAGTGATGACTCATCTGGGCTGCAATAAAAGTATAATTGAAGTGAAGTGTGCAGAAAGAATTTAAAAATTATTAATAGGGATATAATAGATATTGATACAGATGATATATATATAATTGAATATACATTGTTTATATATGTTTTTGTGTAAATAGATATGTAATATGTACATATCATATATTATGTAATCTACATGTCATATATATGGACAGTGGAAGGTCCATAAATAATGAACCTGCTGAGTGTGGTACACTATAGTAAAGCCTATTACACTATGGTTTTGTACTCAGGTCCAGTGTGTAAGTTTTTTCCCCACACCAAGCAATTTTCTCACACCAGCTCAATGTGCTACAATTCAACTCAATTTGGACACTATCTACTAGTATAGCTAGTAGGAGACAGCATCAGATTCCACAGGTTAAGGGCTCAGTCCCAGAAGACTGCCCCACACTTCAGATGTCAATCACAAGTCCAGGTTGTTATCTGTCCTTCTGATCAACTTGCTATGAATCAGAGGTTCCCATGAGCCCCTCCTTGGTGTCTGTTAATTGCTAGTGCAGCTCACAGGCTCAGGAAACCAGTTTACTCACTAGATTACTTGTTTATTACAAAGGATATTAAAGGATACAAATTAACAGCCAGATCAAAAGATACATAGGGCGAACAAAGAGGCTTCTGTCCCCATGGAGTTTGGGGCCCAGCACAGTGGTATATGGGTTCATTCTGATTCACCAACCTGAAACGTCTATTGACCCCTCCTTTTGGGTTTTTATGCAGGCTTCATTACATGGCGTGATTGGTTAAAACATTTGCCATTGGTGATAGATTCAACCTCCTTCCCCTCTCTCATCTCTGGAGGTTGAGGGGTGGGACTGAAGTTCCAATTCTCTAATCACAAGATTGGTTTCACTGGCAACCAGCCCCCATCTTTAGATGCTTTCCAAAGGTCATCTCATTAACGTAACAAAAGACACCTTTATTGCTCTGAATTCTCAACACAGGAAATTCCATGGGTTTTAGGAGCTCTGTGCCAAGAGTGGGATGAAAGCCAAATATCTACTTATTATAAATCACAGTTTAACATATACTGAACCACCTAATGAACCTGACAATATATTAAAAAACAGAGCAGAAAATCACATAATTGTGACATAATACAATATCCTTTAACTGGCCCTGGCTCAGTTTTTTCTAAGACTAAATGAAATGAAATTTCAGTGAAGCAGTGAAGCTGAGGGTCTTCGGCATCTCTACCTGATAGACTCACTCTAAAGGGACTGCTCAGTCTGTTGAATTTTAGTCTCATATTCCTGAAGAGGAAAAATAGGAAACTGGTGTTGCCACCCAAAATTGGGATTCTCTGCCTGATGTGCATAAACCAGCCGATCAATTATGGTACCAGCCTTCGAGGGGAGAAATCAGCCTTTTTTTCTGTGAGATGATCTCCAGGGAGACAGGAGGCGTGTGCTTTCAGATCTGTCTCCCCCATTCATGATTTGGGACAAAATTTAAGAGGTTAGGGAGAACAGGTTGTCTCGCAGAAATGCTGGTGGGACAGGTTTTGATTGGTGGGCTTCAGGTATTTATGGCGAGGTTCTAAACATTTATGATAGGGTTCTACATCTTTTGCATGTGGTGGGGAAAGAATTTTAACACGGGATCTTCCTGAATGTGGGCCCCTTTGCTTCTGATAAGAGTCCACCTTTCAAGTTCAGGTCGTGTCCCAGGCCTTGGGTTCTGTGGGAAGGAGGATCTTTGGTTCTGAGGTCATTTCAGGTCACGATTTCTTCTTTTGCATATGCCCTGGCTGTGTGACTTTGCAGGTTTTCTGAAAGACAGTCCTTAATCATTTTTGTTGATCAGAGATGGAAGTCTGTTCGAACTCGCTCTAAATGGGCCCAGGGTTGCATTGGGAGCTAGGACCACCTTCTTTTGTCCTGAATCTTGAATATATAATTCCTTTTCACTGCTTATTGCTTGGTTTAATAGTAAACCAAGGCAAAAGCAACTCCAAATAGTCATACCTGCCAGTGTGCCACACCAAACTTAGTGTTGTGGCTAACTCAGTAGAAATATGAGTGTTCTTTGTTTTCATCTCTGAAATTTACAAATTTATCCCCTAAAGATGCATTAGACAGTCATGAGCCTTATAACAATGTTTTGATCAAATACACAGCACATACATAACAGTGGTCCCATAAGATTAGTACCACACAGCCTGGGTGTTTAGTGGGCTACACCATCTAGGTTTGTGTAAGTACACTCTATGATGTTCGCACAACTACAAAACCAACTAACAATGCATTTCTCAGAATGTATCCCCATTGTTAAGTGAAGCATGATTATATTTGTAACCAGCAAAAAGATATCCTTGAAATAAAATCAGTATCACTAACTACAATCTGATATTTCATTGGATTATCTGGTACAAATGCAATTTAAATGAAGACTGTATTAAATTTCTTTTGACAGTTTGACTAGCCATAAAAATGGAACTTCAGAGACCTATCTCTAATAGAATCCAGTAAAAAAAAAAGCCATTATGAAGATCAATTATTTTGGTGGAAAACTTGTCTATGGACGTTCTAGAAACTTCTAAGAACTGACTGCTAGATTTCTTTTTTTTTTTTAATGTAACACCATATAATCCAACTCTTTGGGATGTCATTTCAGCTGCTCTTTATTATAGATCATATTACGTAGTAATTTGGTAATTATTCCCCAAAATGGGTTGGCAGTATGTGCTACTGACATAGCGGGTGACTTGTCTTCTATAATGAAAATAAATTTAAAAAAATCATTTTACTTATTTCAATATTCTGGATATCAAATTCAACCTGCTTAAAATGAACATGATTTTCTATACTTCTTAAACCTAAATAGTAAATGTTTATTTCTTCTTTTCGGAAAATAACTCAGCAACCTCTTGATTTTGTTTTAATTAGTCCTAAGTAGGACAAACATGAATAAAACTAGATAATGATATTTAAATATGTATCTACCATGTGGAAATGGACGATAAAGATTATACATTTCCAGATGGTTTATGTGACGTGTGCTTTAGTAAAAAGCAGGACTATCAGGATTTTTCTTTCTTTCCTTAACTTAAAAATACAACGCAGACACTACAAAATCAGTGTTTTAAAAACCAAACTTTTCCTAAACCACTTACACCATTACCTATTTAAATACTGCCAATTTTGCAAGCTAGAAAACAAGAAATCATCTTTGTAACTTCCTTTATCCTCAATTCTTCCAATTTCTTGCCCAGCTCTGTTTAATCCCCCTCATAAATATCCATGCAATTTTGTACTATTTCCCACCATGCACTTCGGCTGCCTCCACACTTTGTTTTACATTGCATCCAGAGTAATCATTTTAAAATTAAAAGCTAATGATGTAGTGATATCCCTCCTTGACGTGAAAACATTTGATGGTGTCACACAAAAACCTCTGAATGGTAAAAGTCCCAGGTTTCAATGCTCATCTATCACAGCTTTCTGCACTCAAGCAATTCTTTCTCTGAGTACATTGAACTTTCCCTGTTTGCTCCCACCCTAGGAGTTTTTCAATATGGTGGAATGAATGCCATTGTCCTTGATACACAGTGCCCTGCAATAGACACACACACACACACACTGAGAGAAAGAGAGTGAGAAAGAGAGGTTTTCTTTAACTTTCAGAACCCTTTTGAAAGATAAAAATTTCCTGACTCACACAGCCAAAGGCTGCTTTTCCAATTCAGTCCAGATCCTGCTGTTTTTCTGTTTAATCGTTCCGTATACTTTTCTTTTCCAGCTCTAAACATAATTCATAATTATATATTTCCTGTTGTCTCCTGCTTAACATTGTTTCCCCCAGAGAAAGATATTTAGCTGAATGAATATTTGTATTTATTTTAGATATACAGAAATATTTAAGATATAATGAAAATATACAACTGAAAACAAAAGACCATTTTACTTTTCATTATGTTCATAAAAGTATCATTATTTGCCACTACTAGTACTTTTAAAATATTTATAGTAGCACTTCACACATATATAAAAAGTAACTAAAATGAATCATAGACCTAAATGTAAAGTTGAACATTCTAAACTTCTAAAAGAAAACAGATGTTAAACAAAGAATTCTTAAATATGACAGCAACAGCAAAATCAATAAAATTTTAAAAAATGATAAATTAAACTTAAGGAAAATGTAAAACATCCATTCTCCAAAAGAAACGAAAAGAAAAGTCACAATCTAAGAGAAAACATTTGTAAACCAAACCTTTTAGAATGGCTAAAATTAAAACCTCCAATAATATCCAGTGTTGGTGAGGATATGGAGGAACTGGAACTCCCATACAGTGCTGGCGGAAATGTAAAATGTCACGACAACTTTGGAAAGCATTTTGTCCATTTCTTAAAAGTTAGACATACCCTTATGGTCTGGCAATCCCACTCCCAGGTATTTAGTGAAGTTAGCCCTAAACCTACAGCACCAAAGTCAAATTCTTACACATCTAATAGATTTATATGTATTCTTACTAGGCATATTTTAGCCTTGTAGACCTGAACCACTTTTGATACCCTGCAAACTTCGCCCAACATTTGCTAACCATAGATAAGACAAACCTTATAGCCATAAGACTTCAAACTTCTGCTACCCTGTGGTAGCGCCCCTTCTGACTTCCTTCCTCTCCCAGGAGCTCCCTATTCCCCTTCTGGCAGTGGCCCTGTGTGTCTCTATGGAAGATGTCTTGCTGGGAAGGATTTCCCCTCTCATGCAACTGTGTCCAATAAAGCTTGTCGTGTGTTACTGCCTTTCATGATCGGGGCTCTTTCTTGATTAAGCCAAAATCCTGGTGCTAGTAGATTTTGGCCTCATGATCCTAGTTTGCCGCATAGAAGTAAATAGCATCGGGCCCATTTTAAGCCAATACACAGGGGCCAATTTTAGCCCATTTATATAACAATGATAATCTAGCCAAGTTTCTGCCTGGTTATATGATAAAAGCAACTCTGGTAAAAATTTAGCAATCTTTCCCAGATTTCCAAATGTTTAGTTCCTTCCTATTGCTTTCTTCATTTTGTTAATTTATCTTTTTTAACAACTCCATATTTTTCAATAACTCATATGTAGTTTAAAAATAGAAATGTTATATTTTCTGTGTGACTTGATATTTACTAGTACCAATTATTTTACCACACTGTCAAGCATCACTTGAAGTTGAGTGGATATGGAAGTAATTTCCTGCTAATGGAAGATGACAGATATTGATGTACACTATTTCTAGGCATTTTTAAAAACTTCACATAAACAAGAAGGATCTCTATTAAAACATTGATATTTTGATGTTTTTTCAATATAAAAAGTAATTTACCTTTTTAAAATCAACATTGAGTGAATAAAAAAAGTTATAATATTTTTCACTAATTCTTATAAAACTTTAATGTATTCCATTAAAAAATCCTATAATAATTCATTGAGAATATATGCATTGGTTTTCTATTATATACCATGTACTAGGTGATAGAATAATAAATGTGACAGTTTTGATTTCCAATAAAATTGGGATGTCTATTAGTAGTATAAAATAAAAGAAGTTTATATAGACTAGTCCTGAACACGAGTAAAAGACAGAAGTAAATTACTCAAGCTTATGACTCACAATCACATGGCATCTGCTCTTGTTAGACCTCATTCTGAATACAAAATTCATAGTAAGTTCCCTCTGACTAATTCTTGAAGAGTAAAAGTTGCAGTTCTGTTCATAGATGGCCCTGAATAATATCCTAGCACCGGCTGTAAATAGATAGCTGCTACCTTATAAACTCACTTTCTAAGGGTCAGAATGTGAGGCAGTAAGTTTGGTTGTCCATTTCTCATGAAAGGAGAGATGGTCTAAATTATGGATCTACATTGACTCATGGACAGTGGCTAACAAGTGGGCAAGATTTGAAAGATTTGCATTGAATAATATTGGAAAATTGGTCCAAGGAAATCTATAGAAGTATATGGGTGGTCTCTTTAGAAGAGTGTGAAGATGTTTATGTACCACATAAAATGCCAACCACAAGATTTCTACACTGGAGGAGGCTTCCAATAATTGGTTGTTGAACAAAGTCTCCATGGCAGTAGACGTGGTCTTCCTCTCACCACGATCTGGCCATGACCAATACTGTGAACACAATGCTGAACCTCTGACATAGCAGCATTTCCTGGATATCCAGTCAGCAATGTGGTGATTGGCTAATTAATACTGGATCTCTCTCATTATAGAGGGTAAGCGCATTGTTGTCAAGAGGAAAGAAAATATTTCAAGTTTAGATTGCTTTCAATGTCAGTCAGTGTTGACATGATTGTACTTAGGTATTCTTTATCCAGCACCATGATATGCCACACAACATCAACTCATCAGTGTATGCTGCTCGTTCCATACCCAATACCCTTTACTGGGACAGTGCACACATCCCCAACAGCTATTACAACTGAACGCTAATAACTTATAGCTATCCCATTATCTGGAGAGTTGAACTCAGCAACCGGTAATAGATTAATACAGAGTACAATGGGCCACTCCTTTGCCTCAACATGGAACAAACTCTGTGGTTCTGTTTTTACTTCAAACCCTCCCCATGTGATCAAACCGAAGCCACATTTCATCTGAGACAGCTTTGCTTACAACTTGCTAGCTTGCTTTTCCCTTACCCTGCCTGCCTTTTATCCCTTTCTTGAGTAATTTACTACACAAATTAATTTTACAAGAATCTTCAACTCAGATTCTGCTTCTAGGCATTCAAACAGGACCTAATTTATAGCAAAGGAATTGTGGCAATTGATTCCTACACAAAGAATTTACTATTTTTGCCGTAAGTCCCATCATCCAGAAGCAACTGGCTTGATTGAATGACAGAACAGCTGGATAAAAGATGAGTTATGGCACCTGCTAAAGGACATACCTACAAGGTTAGGGCATTTTTCTACAAGATTTGGCATATTGTTGAAACCACAGCGAATATATGGTGTTGTTCTCCCTGTAGCCTGAACTCACAGACATAGGAACCAAGGGTAGGAAGCCGGGCTCCTCCTTTCACTATTACACCTAATAAGCCATTTGAAGAATTTTTGCTTCTTGTATCTGATCCCTTATGCTGGGTGTGTTTAGAATTCCCGAGAAAGGATTCCTTCAAAAAGGAAAGAGGTCATGGATTTGGTCAATTGTAAGCAGAAACTTTCCACTGGCCATTTTGACTTTCTTGGGAAACTAAACTACTACCTTCTGGTTGGTAGGATTTGTCTTTATAAATCTAGTTAGTTTCACCTCTCCTAAGATGTGAGAAGGAACAAGGTAAAGGTGTCTTTGGTCTGACTGTATATCTCTACTGGTATTTTAGCACAGTGTTCTACAAATCTCCATGCAGAGAAAGCTACTTTAAAATTCTGTTAGCATTATACATGTCTCACTCTTTTCTGCTCAGTAGTAACATAATGTTATCACAAATACGCCTGGTAAATTAAAAAAAAACAAATTGACGTCATGAGTCTTCCCAGATTTGTATAGTTTTCAACATTGCATATAATGTTTGCCTATAAATATATGCACATATAGTATATATAAATTTAATACATATGTACTTACCTGTCAATCATTGAGCATTAGTAAAAGGTATTTTGTGATTTTTGTGCTTACACAAAATTAAGTATTTTTAAAGAAACTAATTGCCTGCTGTAGGTTAAATGTGTTAGCACAGTCATGAATGGCAATTCACAGATGCAACTACCACTGGTTGATTTCCTAATTCGCCTGTTGAGTTTTCCATGGATCTGGGAAAATAATTGACTACCAGTAGAAGAGAAATATGTTAATTATGTTGGAACCACGCCTATCACATGGAGAAAGTATAAATGTGGATATCAATCAGCATATATAGTGGAAAAGCTTTAGATTGAGGTTCGTAGCAGGTGGGAGATTCAGTCCACTGCTGCCAATACAATGAAGCAACCATCAGACCTTGAGCAAGTCACTCAACCTATCTGGTGAAACAAATTCAGAAATACTAAGCCTTGTAAGTTTGATAGGATGGATTCTTGGGTAGTAAAATATAAGAATAAAGGTTTTACTTCCATATCTGTGACTAACTAGCAACATGTCATTCCGTTTCTTTAAATGAGGAAAAAAAACGAGGAAAGATGTTTATTAAAATATTTTCTGCTTCTTAATTATTGATCTAAATTTTTAATTATGTTTATTAATCAGCAAATTATATTGGCTTATTCCAATTTAATATACCTGGGTTTTTTTTTTTTATTTTGATGGTATTGAAACATAGTCCTTTATTATATTTGAAACAAATCAATGATATATTTAGATAAAACAATGACTCCATATCTGTATATTTCCCACATATAGAATTATACACGAGCTTATTAGACAATGATGTCTATATAAACAGTAACATTTTGATTAGAAGTTTTAGACATTCTTTTTTTGATAAATTGCACTCATATACAACAGATCTTGTCCATGGAGTTAGCATCATCTAACCATAGAGAAAAAAAATATAATCACGTGGTTTTTGCTTCATTTTGGGTGAAATAACTTCTGTGGGTTTCTACTGTAACTGTCAATTGATAATTTCTTATAGTGAGTTATGTTTAACTTGTGACATATGTGATTATTTTAAACCACTTTTATAAACAAACACATACAAAAGGGAAAAATATATCACAGAATTTTTATTTCCTTCATGTTCTTCTCATCCTGCTGGCCCCTAATTTCTACAGAAATTAAAAGTAACTGAATTCTTCTGATCACTTTGCAAAGATTCAGTGTGTCTATAACTAACACAGGGTCCCAGCAGTTGTTTGCAAAGAGGACTTGCTGACGTTAAAGCACTTTCAGAGAGGTGTGAATTAGCTTTGCTTTTCACTAGGCAACTGACAGATAGCAATATTTTGGAGAAGATAAAATAGCAAACGGATTAGTTGTTTGACTGTACCTTAAACTTTTCTCCATGCTTTATTTCCAGAAGCCAAGATTGATGCCCTCTAATCCTGAGAGTGCTCTGGAAGAAACAAACCCAAATAATGGTTGTTTTTTCTATGTGACCTGAGATTTCCTCAGAATCTCTGGAAAACTCGGTCACTGTGGGCTATAGAGACTCAGCTCAGGTAAGTATTTAGGTAGTTGTCAGGGTAGGTCACAGGGAGAAGTTACCAGATTGTTTAACTCTTTTGATTATAATAAATAAATAAACTGAGAGCAGAAATTCTTCAGATTGCCATAGTCCTCTAGACTCCTTACTGTTTCATATCTGACACTTCTGAGAACAGTGCCCAGGACTTGCAAGTTGCTTAATAAACATTTGGTGAAGAAATAATTGAGACTTCTTTCCCTTAAGACATTTGTGTTTGTGACCCATGAATTTTATTTTCCAAAATTGGGTAATGCTTTACCTATGCTAGACATTTCCCAAAGAAGTTCAAAACTTCAATACATAATTTCAAATGAATGATGAAGGAGTAAAATCATACATTGTGCAATTAGCCTTGGGAGAAGGACTATATATAATTTCTTGGTCATATTTCTACTTTTGAAACCAATCAAGACTTTTCTAAATTAATTTCATAGTCTTCCATAATCTGGTTTCTCCCTACTCATCAAACTTTAATTCTGGTTACTTTTAAATATTAATTTAACTTATTTATTAAGACTGATACTAATTATTTTACAATGTTCATATCATAATCACTACTTTCCTCTGTATCCTCACAGAAATGGTTTTTGTTTTTGTTTTTTTTTTGAAAGATTTTATTTTTTCCTTTTTCTCCCCAAAGCCCCCCCGGTACATAGTTGTGTATTCTTCGTTGTGGGTTCTTCTAGTTGTGGCATGTGGGACGCTGCCTCAGCGTGGTCTGATGAGCAGTGCCATGTCCGCGCCCAGGATTCGAACTAACGAAACACTGGGCCGCCTGCAGCGGAGCGCGCGAACTTAACCACTCGGCCACAGGGCCAGCCCCCAGAAATGGTTTTATCCCTCCCATAAACCAATTTATATCCAGTTTACCTTCAAAACATTATTTAATATTTCTTCTAAGAACCTTCTGAGTATTCTGTCTTATTGACAAAGTATTACCAGTTGAACTTGTACCTCACAATGCATAAGTAATCATGTTTTGTATTGACATCTGTTTTTGACAGTTGTTTATTTGTTTGTCGTTTCTTTGTTAATGACTCATTAAATGGAGATTAGGCTGGAAGATTAGACTGAAAAAGTTAGCTGTGGCCACTCATAAAGTGCTTTTCAAGGAGTTTGAATTTTATTATGTGGACTGGGTTAACCACACAATTTTATAAATGCTGAATATTGGGATAAGACACGGACATCACGAGGATGTTGGAAAATAAAATGTAAATACTTTATGTTCAGGGATTCTGTTGTAATTCTTTAGATCTTTCAGCTTTCATTTCTTCTCAGAATACTCAAAACACACTAAACAGAAATGTAGTGACAGATTGATGTTTGGACATGTTACCGTCATTATGAAGGTGATTATGAAATCAGTTTCCTTCGTGTAATGAGCTGTATAGTTTTACAAAGCAGTGATTGGAGAAGTAAAGGTATGAATGACTTTAACAATGACAACATGAGGGCTGGCCCAGTCGTGCAGCGGTTAAGTTCACATGTTCTGCTTCTCGGAGGCCCGGGGTTTGCCGGTTCGGATCCTGGGTGCGGACAGGGCACCGCTTGGCACACCGTGCTGTGGTAGGCGTCCCACACGTAAAGTAGAGGAAGATGGTCACGAATGTTAGCTCAGGGCCAGGCTTGCTCAGCAAAAAGAGGAGGATTGGCAGTAGTTAGCTCAGGGCCAATCTTCCTCAAAAAAAAAAAAAAAAGAATGACAATATGAAGAATATAGTTTTATTTTTAAGAAAAAGATGCCACTTCAATTACTTGAATATATTTTGAGAGAACTTAGTGTGTTATTAATCAACACAGCCACTTCATTTTAATCTAAAAACAAGTGGAACTAATCTTAATATACTTAGGATTCCACATGACATTTTCAACTGGACTATTTCTTTGTTTTATTAATTTTTAATTAGGTCATATTTTACTCCCCCAAATTTTAGTTTAAATTGAACTTTTTAGATCATCTTTAAAAATAACCTCTGTAATTAAAAAATACTTTAAACTTTGGAGCAATTGAGAAGCATTCCTTAGGCAGAGAGAAATAAATTCAACTATATCTCCCTTTCATGTAATATTATATTACAGTTTATTATTACATTAATATTTTATCCATGCTAAAAATTAACGGTAATGGAAATTAGCTTACTATTTACTATTTCCTGGTAGTAAAGAGATGCATCAGAACATTTACTGATCTTTACTGGCCATTAGATTACAGTTTCATTATGTTCCTTAAATTATCTAAATAGTCCAGACTTTATTTCAGTTACTGGAAGAAAATGACAGCAAAACTGAAAATATATTTTTAGAAATGTGATTCATGTCTAGTACTCTTGCAAGAGTGCTTAAAAATTAACAGTACAAAAATTAAAATTGGTGGATATGACTAAGATCTTTGCTATGGCTGGAGTCCCATTCCAAGATTTTTATATACTCTAAACCAATTTATGCATATTCATAATTCAGGCTGAGAAAACACCATATCAATATAATGATTCAGGCTATATGTTGTTCTATACAGACCCTTTGATTGGTTCCAGAACAAAACCAGAGTTTCAGTTAGAATTTCAGTAAGGCTATTTCTGATCTCTTCAGAACTATAATAAAACAGTACTTTTCAAAGTTGATAACCATCATTTTGAACACCTCCTGAGATAAACCATTTCACCTTCAGTGTACTTTGTCACAAAATTATTTTTATATTAAAATTTATTTATAGAAATCAATTTATATAAATTGATTGGCAATCTATTTTCTTATTAAATATGGGTTGGCCTGGTGAGGCAGAGGAAGAGTGGGAGTTATAAACCTAACTGAACTATGTATATATGATTTTGCAACATGTTTATGTGGTGTGAATGGAATGAATAATCATTCTATTGCTAGAAGAATTACTATTCTTTCTTTGGTACAGTGTTTGTGCCCCAACAGGTATCAGACTGAGAACTTGAAAATGAGGATAAAATAGTGGGGATTAAGATAAATACTTAAAGTGATATTCTTTCTTCTTTCCTTTCATTTTTTATTTCTTCTTTTTTGAAGTTCTTTCTTTTTCTTTTTTCATTTTTTGTTTTTTTTTGAGAAAGATTAGCCCTGAGCTAACATCTGCTGCCAATCCTCCTCTTTTTGCTGAGGAAGACTGGCCCTGAGCTAACATCCGTGCCCGTCTTCCTCTACTTTATATGTGAGACTCCTGCCACAGCATGGCTTGCCAAGCTGTGTGTAGGTCCACACTCAGGATCTGAACTGGTGAACCCCAGGCTGCCAAAGTGAAACGTGCAAACTTTGCGGCGCCACCAGGCTGGCCCTCTTTTTTCTTTTTTGAAGCTCTGAACCAAACTTGACATTTTTTAGAAGCCAATAAAAGTAGTCAAATATTACTACCCTACTAAGAAATGAAAAATAATGAGAAAACAATCTTTATAAGGTGGTTTTTACATACTATATATGGAGTCATTAAAGTTGTTCTAGCAGGGAAATTATATGATCAATATAGTGCTGCAGAAAGTCTGATCAAAATGAGACACTTAGGATATCTGTTAGTTTAGAAATAGAAATGTTATTTAGAATATCACTGCTATTGATCAGGCATGCAATGATGAGGACTTGAACTCTATTGGTGACAATGAGAATGGAGAATTAGATACAATTCCTGATATACAGTTGAATGAAGAATTCAAGAGATGGTGTGTATATATAGAATGTGTTATTAGGTATGCCTGGCGAGCTAAAATATAGCATCATTTATTTTACAGAGGATGTTAATGTTTCAAAACTGGGAGAATGATAAAAATGGATATATATTTTTAAATTGTAGGGAGGTCATGAGAACATGATATTTTGTAAGATATCATTCACTCAATAATTAATATTTAGTGAATGTCTGAAAATAACTGTTGTGGTGACTGGACAGGATAGAATCAGCGTTGGACCTGGGATGACAAAAGACTAAAGTTCAAGATTCATGAATCACTTTGTTTTACTCATCATCAGTAGGTTTATTAACACTGTCCTTTCCTCCAAATTGTACTTGAGACACTCTTAAAAGAGGCAATAATTTAACATTGATACCTAAACTTCCTGTCCTTAATCCTGCTCTGAGAACTTGAGCCAACTGACCGTGTCTTAATTTGGGTCCAGGGCCAAGAGCTCTGTTTTCATGTTAGAACTTACCAGCTCCCAACCCTGGACACACACAAAGCATGGGGCATCTGGTGACTTTTATTTAATTTTCTAAATTACAAAACCATGCAGAGTGATGAAAATCTTAGATTCCTTTGCATTTTGTACTTTACACACTTGGCATCTCATAAATTCAATATGGGTTAAATAACTGACCCTATGTCATCTTTCCATTGAATATTTCTTAAATAATATTTGCTATTTTTATAAGTGAGAAATGGGAACTTCTTTGACGTTTGAAATTGCATCACTTTAGTTCTATCGACTATTTTGAACATGCTTCAGATTCACAGCACCTATAGTTAGCTTTTACACTAGGATAAGCTTTTCTAGCAGCTGTCCTGCAAATAAGAAAAAATTTTAGATCAGATCAAATCATTACTTCTTTTCCCTCTGCCTGTATTATCACGATTATACAATTACACATTTCTTTGGCAACTGAAGATATGACAAAGCTTAAGCAAATATCTTGAGTTTGCTGAATCTCAGTTCCTCTCCTATGACTTAGAGATGATAATTCCTATTTTACAGAATAAGGTTAACATGAGATAATGAATGTAAGCACAATTTACAGAGTGTGAATCACTATTAAAATGTGAGAATAAATTTTCCAAGCCATAATAACAATCTTTCACAATTTGTACTTAATTAAGAATTCTCAAAAAGAAAAGTATACGTAAAATGAACATGAGATGTCCTTATGGTCTGACCACAAAGATTATGCCCAATCAAGTTATATCTACGTGGCATATTTTATAAAGCAGTCAATTATATACTTTGTTACACAATATGATGTTATTTTCTTTTTATTCTCCATAAAAATCCTTCCCTGAAAGGGTTTAATTACTCGATTGGCTCCAATGCTTTGTTACTATAATAAAGCTCTGATGAGTGCTTGATGTAATACTGCTTTTTCCTTAAGGAATTACTGTTATAATTATTATAGTATATCTAGTGAGAACTAAGACATAGATTTTGTTGTGATTGGGTTTATAGTCCACTTTGGGAGATAAAAATCAAATAATCATTTACACTACAAATCAGATTGATTTAAATGTTTTAATAATGATAAACATTAAGAATGGTGAGATCAAAGAGAGATTAGTGAATTCCAAGAAGGGAAAGAGACCATTTTTCCTGAAAGGAGATGAAAACTGAGATTTGTTGGTTTTTTTTGTTGTTGTTATTGTCGTTTTGGTGAGGAAGATTGGCTCCAAGATAACATCTGTGCCAATCTTCCTCTAGTTTGTATGTGAGATGCTGCCACAGAATGGCTTGATGAGTGATGTGTAGGTCCACGCCCAGGATCTGAACTGGTGAACCCCAGGCTGCTGAAGCAGAGTGTATGAACTTAACCACTACGCCATGGAGCTGGCTCCAAAACCTGAGTTTTTAAGGATGAGTAGAACTATAATACTAAAGAAAGTAGATATGGAGTGAAAGGGTATTTGATGTGTAGGGTTCAGCATTTACATTTTCAATAAATATATACGGATTTTCTACCTATAACAGGTACTCAGTTATGAACCAGAGATGGAAACATAAATAATAAATGGTCTTTACTCAAAACGAGACAGAAAAGTAGGACAGTAATTACAGTTCAGTGAACTAAGTGCTTTGATGAAGTATGTTACCAGAGCAAAGAAAATATATATCTACGTGACAACAGGGCTGCATGGTGATCAAGCAAAAATTGAGCCATATTTTTG
The DNA here is from genome assembly GCF_041296265.1 of Equus caballus. Classification (NCBI taxonomy): domain Eukaryota; kingdom Metazoa; phylum Chordata; class Mammalia; order Perissodactyla; family Equidae; genus Equus; species Equus caballus. The sequence goes on along the minus strand of NC_091685.1, from coordinate 101,581,560 downwards.
AAATATAAGTCAGTTTCCAGCTAGTTCAAAAAAGAGTGAAAGGGTCAAACTAACAGCATGTATGAAAGTGTGTTCTTGTAAAATAGATTGATGGAGCAAGTGAAAAACAATAATTTCGTATCACTGGAGCAACAGCGTCTATTAAAGGGTGGAGGATGATAAATTTGGAATGGTAAGCCTGCATTTTGTTTGCTAGGCAAAGGTGTTTGAAGAATGTCTGTAAATCTGCGAGAAGCAATGGAATGATTTTGGTATGAAAATCACATTTTCAAATTTGCAGTTTACTCTTTTGTTCAACCAATATTTATGGAATACTTACTAGGTCCTAAACATTGTTGTAGCACTGTGGTGTATAAAAGAGGCAAAGTGGTTACTGTCAGGGACCTTATATTCTAGAATACTGACACAGCTACCGAAGAACAGATTGAAGAAGGATAGGCCTGTAGATAGAGAGGTCAGTTAGAAGGTCTCTACAGTAATATATTTTTAAATTACAGTGGTTTTACCTAAGATGGTTGAAGAGATCATGAGAAAGGGGAGATGGATTTGATAGTCATAAGGGAAATATTAATACATCTCTTAGGGAATTGTTAGGGGTGGGAGGTGGGTAGGTTAGTACAGAAAAGTAATTGAGTAAATATCCCTGTTCTCTGGGCTTGCAAGTGATGAGCATTATTGTGATAGTTAATTTTATGTGCAAAACACAATCCAACTTGGCTAGACCATGAGGTACCCAGATATTTAGCTAAACATTATTTCTCTGTGTGTCCGTGGGGATGTTTCCGGGTAAGATTAGCATTTGAATCAGTAGAACAGATTGCTCTGTTCAATGTGAGTAAGAATCATCCAATCCATTGAGGGACTGAATAGAACAAAATGCAGGCTAAGGGAAAATTCGCTCTGTCTGCCTGATTGCTTGAGCTGGGGCATCAGTCTTCTCCTGCCATTGGACTGGAACTTACATCACAGGTCCTCCTGATTCCCAGGCCTTAGGACTTGGACTGAAACTACACCACTGGCTTGCCTGGGTCTCCAGCTCGTAAATGGCAGATCAAGGGACAAATGGACATCATGTGTCTCTTGTTATGATGTATATTGAAGGATGCGAAACATATCCCGTAGTATTCCTGCCAAATGCTATAATCTGTACTAAATCATTAGGAGACACCAGGCAAACTCAAATGAGGAGCATTTTACAAAGCAATAACCATGTGCTCTTCAAAAATGTCAGGGTCATGAAAGATAAAGTCTGAGGAAATGAACACATGCCTTCAGATTGGATTGTTCTTGCACATTTGCTATAACTCTGAAATTATATCCAACTAAAAAAAATAATTAAAACAAACAAAAAAATTGAGCAAGGGAAAATAAATACAGAAAAAGATAAGAGGAAAGAAAACTTCCGAGAAAGAATGTATAGATATTTGCTTGAAGAACGAGGGGATAAAGAGATGTACGTATAAATCTTCTCTCTGAAGTATGTTAAAATTAAGAATTGAAACCCCAAAACTTTTTTCTTTGATACAGTTAGTGATCTTCCAAATACACAACGTATGAAAAAATAAAAACATGCTACCAAGAGCAGTGACATATGGTACTTTGTGTGCTGGAAAGCTGATCTTGGGAATCAAGCCACTTTCTCCAAAAGTAAATTGGACATTTTTTTCTTGCCTGTAATCTATTTTTAAAGATTTCAAGATTTCAGCATAGTGACATAGTATGTTAGTAAGTATGTACCAGTTAATTTATGCTTCAAGTCTAGGGGCAATCAGTTAGTTTAATCAGAAAAACATACCACCAGGATGGTTAGCTGTCTGTTATTATATCAGAAAGGGCATAATGCAAAGGCAGTACTAAACCGTTTCTATTTTTCATAAATTGATCAATAGCTAAATATGTTCTCATTAGCATGTTTGAAGTAAAACTGTGTTTTTATTAGTAAAAGCATTGATTTGTTAAATAACATGATGAATATTAGAAGTGGGATCTCAATTTTAAATTTACTAGGTTTGGCAAAACTAACATTTTTTGAATGCTTACTATTTCCTTAAAAGTCTAGGTAAGCAAGAGCTTGATCCCTAAACAGACTTGTATCCAGAAATTGCTTTTGAAGGATTTCTGTTTCTCTGATGACAATCTTTTTTTTTTTTGAGGAAGATTAGCCCTGAGCTAACTGCTGCCAATCTTCCTCTTTTTGCTGAGGAAGACTGGCCCTGAGCTAACATCCGTGCCCATGTTCCTCTGCTTTATATGTGGGATGCCTACTACAGCATGGCTTGCCAAGCGGTTCCATGTCTGTACTAGGTGTCTGAACCGGCGAACCTTGGGCCGCTGAAGCAGAATGTGAGCACTTAACCGCTGCACCACCGGTCGGCCCCACTGATGACAATCTTAAGGATAACAGAATCTTGCCTCTAGAATATTATTCTCTGCTTTGTGTTGACTTTTCATGTAAAGTTGTCATTCAAAGAAGCTAAAAGGACAGCAAACTGGGATGTTGTCAAACTCGTAGCACAGATTTTATGACATGTTATCTATTTATTCTTTAAAAAATATTTCTTGGCTGTCTATGTGTGGGACAATGTTCGTTCTGAGATTTGCCTTTATTTTAACATGGCAGTGAATTTGTGAGGTAGTTAACTCTTATTTACACCAAATATCTTTGGAAACTACCAAAAAGTACATAGGAGATGAGCACCATCAAATTGGGTTTGGTCCATTAACAGCATACGTCTTGAGAGGCAAATCCAGACTTCATTGCTGATCTGGATGCAGAATAGAGCTTAGAGAACATTCCAGAATAGTATTTGAATTTATGGCAGGGTGAGTGGAAAGGAAACAAGAGATATATTGAAAGATAACTTCTAAGCTAGTGTGAAAAACAAGCAAATCACAATCCATTTGGTCCATTTTTAAGTTTCAATGATTTGAGCAATTAGTTTCAGACAGTTTAAAAGGCAGTGTAGGATGGGAGAGGAGGCTAAAAAAGAAAACACATAGATTTGCTTCTTTGTAAGGTGTAGCCAACTTTTCAATAGGGCAAGTTAGAAAAGCAAAACCATGTGGTAATCATTGCCAAGGATGGTCTTGGTCAGATCAACAGAAGTAAATGTTACATCACTGCAAGGGAGAGAAATATTAAGGTTTTAGGGCTCTCCTGACTTAGTTCCTTCCACACTAGAGCAGAGAATTATCCTCAGGGCAAGTATTCATGAAAAAAACTTTAGAGAAAATCGGCCAAAGTCCACGTGACCTACTGACCCAAGTCTTTAGCTTGGCCCCTCACTCACACCGTCCTTCAACAAATAGCCAGGCCAAAAGAGTAACCCTGCATTTCAAAGGTCAATAAAAAACAAAAATCTCAAAGGAACCAACATAGGACCCGTGAAAAGATGTTGAAAGAAAAGAAGGGAAAAAAAACACTAAAAGGGAAAAGAGGTAGGGTGATAAAAGATATGAAATCCCCAAATTAAACATCAGAAAAGGTACCTCACAGATTTGTGGGTAAATCCTATAAGAAATCAATTAAATTAAAGAAAATATGGTTTGTCTGAAATAAAAATTCAAAGAAAATATACGAAGATAAATATGAAAGGGGTGGTAGAAGAGTTCAGAAAATAATGGAAGAGAAAATTAAAATATCACAGAAATGATCTTCACATAGATACAGCAAAAAATGAAAACAGGCACAGCTTTAAGTGTCAAGAACATGGAAGGTGGGTCCGAAAAAATGCAGGAATGAAAACATGGAAACCAACAGTTACAAATGGCTAGAGGAAATACATACGGATGACAGACAACTCAAAGCCAACATAACCATAACTGGTATCCTTCAAGAAGAAAGAGAAGAGTTGAAACAGAAACACATTTTAAAACAAAATAATGAAATTCACAACTTCTTGAAATGGAAAAATATGCTTCCTGTTCTCCAGCCACCCAAAGCCAAAAAGGTCAAGGTAAACTGTAAAGGGCAGACTGTTGGGGGGCTCCCAAGGCCATACTCAGATTCAATGACTCACTAGAAGGACTCAGACAACTACAAAAAGCTGTCTTATTCATGGTTATAGTTTATTACAGTGAAAGAATACAGACTAAAATTAGTGAAGGAAAGAAGCTCCTAGGACAGAGTCCAGGAGATAGCAGGCATCAACTTCCAGTTGCCGTCTCCAGTAGAAATTGTGCAGACAGCAGTTACTTTTCCCAGTAATGCTTCCTATGTGTCCAGACACATACAGAGTACTGCCAACTAGCAAAGCTGACCTAAGCCTTGGTGTCCAGGCCTTTTATTGGGGGCCACTCACATTAGTATGGCTGTCTGACCTTACCATGGCATGGCTGACCCATAGGCTGTCACTCCTCCAGAGGTCAAATTGAAACCTCCTGGCCAGAGTCCCCCCTCCCCCATCATTGTTATCACATTGTTAGTGGAATTTGCATGGCGTGGTCCACAGCCCTCAGATCCAGACACTCTTATAAGACAGGATATTCCAAGGACTTAGAGGTTACTTCCCACAAGCCAGAAGGGCCACATTTTCTTCAGAATGTATGGGGTGTAGGCAACCCTGACTTTCCAAGTTACTTCTTTAGTACACAGAGGGATTCAGGCTGAACTTGGAAGTCCACAGAGGGTAAGAGATTGTGGAAATATGTCTAAAGAATACTCAACAAAGAAAAAAGGGGATTAGCATATCTGGACAAGCTAATCATCAAATATGAAGGTTTATCTTTAGACACAAGAGAAATCAGTCAACCTAGCACCCTTAAGACCTTTTCTAAGCAGTTATCATAATTACGTTTATAGAATAAAAAAAGTTATAAAAATGATATTACAGAGAAAACAAACCAAAAATTAAGATAGTGAATGTCAAAGTGATAAATTAGGTATGCTGATTTCCTGTTCTTTCATGGCTGGTGATCAATGATTAGAATTAGAAAATCAACATTGTGCAACCATTTAAGTCTGTTAAAACTACTAATAAAATCTTAGGAATATTAGTTAAAGGTGTAGATGCTAAAAATGGTCATAACAATTTTAAAAAATAAAAAGTTTAATTTTAAATTTTCAACAGAAGGAAACACAAACAGAAATGCATGCATGTTCATTCACACACTCATGACAATAGTGAAAGCTATACTAAAAGATAAAAAGCAAAGAAACATCTAAAACCAAAAGCATATAACAAGATAAAGCTAAATACAAACATCTCATCAATAAATATAAAAGTGATGGACAGAGGCTGGCCCCATGGCCCAGTGGTTGGGTTCACATGCTCTGCTTTGGTGGTCTAACATTTACCGGTTCGGATCCTGGGCACAGACCTACACAACACTCATCAAGCCATGCTGTGCTGGCATCCCATATAGAAGAACTGGAATGACTTACAACCAGAATATACAATGATGTGCTGGGGCTTTGAGGAGGAAAAAGAAAAGTGATAGACATAGTCTGAGAGGAAAATGACATATCAAAAGAATGTACATACAAGGGCCGGCCGGGTGGCATACTGGTTAAGTACACATGTTCCACTTCGGGAACCCAGGGTTCGCTGGTTCAGATCCCGGGTACGGACATGGCACTGCTTGGTAAGCCATGCTGTGGTAGGCATAAAGCAGAGGAAGATGGGCACGGATGTTAGCTTAGGGCTAATCTTCCTCAAAAAAAAAAAAAAGAATGTAAATATAAATAAAGGAGTTGGAAAACAGGCAAAAAATTTATACAAAATGAAAAAGAGAGCTTCACAACAAAGTAGAAACTATTTTTAAAAGAAAAACTTAAAATTTTGTGTAGCAAACAGAATCAAAATTTATCAAACGCTATCTATAGAAATTATACTGAAGTAATTAACTGAAACTCATCATGATGTTAAAATTTTAACTTGGCACTAAATCTATACAAAGCAAATAAAAGACAAGAAATATGGGCACAAACTATGAACCTAATTAAAATGGGGTAAATATATTAGTTACATTAGTTTTTTTATTAGTTTTTAAAACTAAGTTTAAGTTTTTTAAACTTAGTTTTCTAAGTTTAGTTACACACCTGAAAACAGACACTATATATTTTCAAGTACTTATGTAAGATTTAGGAAAATTGATTATATATTAGGACACAAAGTGAATACCAATAGATTTTAAAACTGAAACTGAAGTGATACAGACTAGAATTTGCACCCAAAATGCAAAAAGGTTGCATTTGTAGTCTTGTTGTTTGGAAATTCTGTCTAAGCTAGACATAAACCCAAGAAACCATAAAGGAAAAGACAGATAAATTTCACTACAGAATTTTTTTGGCAGAGAAACCTTACCAAAAATATGGTGAAAATAAAAACAACAAACATAAAATGTATATTAACAACAAATATGACAGATTAAGTTCTAATGATTTTAATAAAAGAGAATGTAGAATCAAGAAATATGAATGGCTGGTAAATATTGGCTCAGTACTTATTCAATAGCTCAAAGTCGTTGAATGTATTTGAAGATTAAATTAGCAACAGTAAGATTTTTTTTTTATCCTAGCAGCTTGAGAAATAGCAAAAGAATGAAACTAAACAACCTAAATATTCTAAGTTATAATATAGTCATATGAGAATATCCTCTGCAGGTGTAAAAATAAAGATGTTTCATCTTTATAATTCTATGTGTAAATATCTCAATTAGATGTTAAGTAAAAGGAATAGATTGGTTCATACATTTTATATTCCACTTGGAATGCATAATGGAGACAAGCAAGTGTGTGTGTGTGTGTGTGTGTGAGTAGATGGTTTCCAGAAGGACATACAAAAAATTGTAAGTGCTAATTTTCTCTTAGGTTAGAAAATGGTCTTAGGAGTGGTAGTTCTCATTGTACAAACTTGAGGACAGTTTGGATTTTTGCACACATATTTTTTAAATAGTCAAAAATGCAAATAAAATACAGCATGATTTGTGATCAGCAGCACTCAGTGCTGTGGATGTCTAAAGCCAAGGCCTGAACCAGTCACTGGACTCATTACCTCAGGTGTTATACGTGTCCTTCAGTGTGATGGGGGAGTGTGGTGAAAAGAAAAGCCAGATGCCTGTGGTCTGAGAAATGAATGAGAGGTAAGAAAGTGATGGCATCTAGCGTGGATTACTCTTCAAAGATTAAGTTGATTGATTGCTATTTTCAATCCCTTTTCTGTTATCAGTATGTTTTTATCGTACCCTGAGTTTTAGTATTTCCAATATCTAAAGGAGAAATTGTTTGTGTGTGTTTTATAGAAAGTTAATCCCATTGTGCAGTAAATGATTAACTCTGCAAGTCTGGGTTGTGCACACTCTGCACATTAAGGGTTTGTCCCTTGTCTGAGTTTTGGGAGATAACATCTAAGTTCTTTGAATATTGTCTCTGAAGAGTATCTCTGTTTACTTGGGGAATTTGGGCAACAAGAATAGTCCATGCTAACTATGATTTATGGTGGCAGGCTTGGGCCATGTGTGATCAGCTTGATCTCTGGAAGGGCTGGAGAATAAAGGGCAGCCATACAGCCAAATCTGTGTCACAGAACCCCAATAAAAACCCTGGACATCAAGGCTCAGGTGAGTTTCTCTGGTTGGCAATACTTCATGAATGTTGTCACACATCGCGGCTGGGAGAAATAAGTGCTGTCTGTACAACTCTCCTGGGAGAGGACACATGGAAGCTTATTTTGGGTGTCTCCTGGACTCTGCCCTATGTGCCTATTCTTTTTGATGTTTTATTCTATATCCTGTCACTCCAACAAACTGTAACCATAGTACAATGCTTTTTCTGAGTTTTGTGAATTCTTCCAGCAAATCACTGACCTGAGAGTGGTATTGGGTACCCCCAAATCACACCTATATAGACAAAAAAATGTACGGGCCATCCAAAACACTGGTTCTCTTTATTGAATATCTCATTTAATAATGTGGAAAAAACAGCTAAAATTTGATGATTTGCTAAATTTTTATATTACCGGAAACCTAAAAAAACCTGTCTTTTAAGAAAAAGAAGTACTTAGAAGGGATATCTACGTAAAAATATGCATAGAAAAAGGGAGTAAATTTTGAAATATGCACTGATAGTTAAAAAGTATTTAGAGTTTACTTTCTAAGAATTCAATTTTTATTATTTTTTTCTTTTGAGGAAGAATAGCCCTGAACTAACTGCTCCCAATCCTCCTCTTTTTTGCTGAGGAAGAGTGGCCCTGAGCTAACATCTGTTCCCATTTTCCTCCACTTTATACCTGGGACACCTACCACACCCTGTCTTGCCACGCAGTGCCATGTCTGCACCCAGGATCCGGGCCGGTGAACCCTGGGCCTCCAGAAGCAAAACATGTGCACTTAACTGCTGTGCCACTGGGCCAGCCCTTAAGAATTCAATTTTTTTGTGATAAATGTTTCAGTTTCTTAAGACCTACCCTTGTTGAATTGTTTGCTATATGTCTGATTTCCAGGATGTCATCAATAAATATTCTTGAGTGGAGATACTTGCTGAATCAAATTACTGAAACCATTTATAAAAGAAATTTCATTGATGTTTTATGCAGTTTCCTTGATTTCTTCTGATTTCTTTTAACTGAGGGTCTCCTCACCTTGACGCAGAAATAACCTGAAAGCCCAAATCACAGCTTCTTTACCACATTTAAGGCCCCACGACTGAATTTGACCCTAGTTCTGGAAATCTTTCTCACCATTGTTAAAGGTTTTCGCTCAGGGACGTTGCAATTTGACTTCTGTTTGCCTTTTCCTTTAGCCCACGTTTATTCAGTGTGACTGTATGTAACTGAAACCCAACCGGGGCCAGTGTTTTACCTGTGTGTTAATTAGATTGTTAATTAGATAGTTTCCTGCAAATTACTTGAGGCATAGTGTTTCTCCTAACTCTACAATATTCAGCTTCTTAGCTTGTATTTTGCTTCGGGAATAGTACTCATTCAATATAATCCAGAAGTAATATGAAAGGCAGCATAGTACAGTGGGCAGAGAACTGCTCTAGTAGCCAAAAAACAGGATTCATTTCTAATTTTGTTACTAAAGAGCAGAGTTGAACTGAAAGGCCGTTATTTTCTTATCTATAACACAACACACACGCATGCACACGCACATACACTTGTGCATGACAGCTGCTTTGTTTTTCTGGGTTGTTCTGAGGACAACGTGTCCCTACATGAGGAAGAACTTATTTTCTGTGAAAAAGTAAGTTAATAGGTTTTAATTTTATATCAGTTTGTTGTGTGTTCAGCTCCTCCTGTCTTTTCTTATTTCTTGTGCTGCTTCTGTCTGAAATATCTCCCACTTATTCTTGCTTGTTTTCATCATCCCAACTCTTCGAGACCCAGCTCAGATGTGTCTAACTCCCTTGTAATTAAGCTTCCCTTCCTATATTTACTCCCCAAAACAAGAATATGTCTAACTTATCCTTATATATCCCTTAGGAATTTATTGCATAGAGTTTTGCACATTATAAATATTCCATAAATATTTGTTGACTTGAAGTAAATTAAAGTTAGATTAATATGAAGTTTTCCGAACATGCATTTCCATTTGGAAATAAATTATTTAGCATTCATTATGCACTCTTCAAAGAGCAATAAAGGGAATCATTTCTCCATGAGAAAAAAAAAATTTTTTTTCCTAAAAGCTTTGGATGAATTGCTACTCTCTGTCCTCAAGGAAAAGACGTAGGAATTTAATCCTTGTACCTCCAAAGATTTCCTAACTTATAGACCAAGGATTCTTCAGCTTAGTCATTTATTGCTCACTCAAGGGGGCTTTACCAGAAGGATAATAAAAACTGAACTCGTGTTATTTTCCCATGATATTTTGATAACTTAGTGACTTTATGTATTTTTTTCCTCTAGACTACAATTTCTCAGTGTTCAAAATATTAAAGAAATTAACCTTGGTTAGAATCCTATGATTTGAAGCCTGTAGTGATTTGTCAGTTGTATTGTTAGAATTTGGGTGCTATGTTAATAGAAGGATTTATTTTTCTCATTTAATGAAGTCTGTTTTATTTTAAATGATTTCTCAGGGACATAATTTAACTCATGGGATTGCTAGGCAATTCACTTTGCTATGAGTAATTTCTAAATTGCTTTTTAAAATTTATTTTATGCAGGGGGAGATGGTTTGGAAACTTTATAATACATTTAATAGATGCCAAAAGTATACTCTTGTGAGAGCAGATATGTCTGTTTTGTGGCTGTGGTAGCAGTTCATTTCGAATCCTCATAAATTCATAGGCATTATGTCAGCTTCCATTATAATTTAACATAAAAATAAGTATAAAAAACCTAAAAATATTAGGATACTAAATATGAAGACAGAATCTAGAAATAATACACTCAGTGAGTAGAAAGTAGAATATTTTATTTTATAATTTTTGTTATTATTCATGGCCACTATAAGAACATTGGGGTTACAGTGTCCCTGCTAATCTAGCTAACAGATTGGACAACTATAGTAGATTTATTATGACCTCTTCTTTTCTATAGTTATGCAGAAAAAGCGTAACACTTTCATATGGGCACTGTCTTCTATACCAGAAGTATATTAGATTCACAGTGTGTACACAATGACACACAGTGTCAATACGTAGTGAGTGGATCTTTATGGAGGTGAGTATGGTGTGGCTTCCTGTTTCAGCCTGCAAGAGGACAAAGTGGGCCTGGGAACAAGACAGGTCAAGATATTTGGGAGTCAGGGTTTCATCTGTAATCCCATCTTCATCTTGATTCTGTCATTTGGGAAACAAGTGACTTTCATTCATGCCAATAACAGCCCTGTTGAGAAACCATCAGCCACCTATCTGATTGTTACCCAGAGTGGAAGTAAAATATTTCAGTTCACACAGAGCATTTATTGAAACAGACAAGGCTAACAATGTTTGCAAAACAGATTGGTTTCACACATGCCAAACATTTGCTGCTACCTCATTAGGCTGATATCTCACAGCTAAAGGCCAAGCAAATGTCATCTAAAGCCATCTATTTTGAAAATTTAGTTGTTATGTTTGGTTTCAGAATCATTTAAAGTAACTGGAAATAACAGGCCCCCAAAATGGATGTCAAAGTCCTTGCTAGAATTTAAATTTTACAAGAAGTTTCCTTAAAAACTTTGACTACATTTGGGGAACGTTTACATTTTTGTACTTGCTTTTACTTGATAAAACGACAGCTATAGTTGACTTGTGTTGACAAATGAATGATTGTTTTGTACTCGGTTATTATTTTTATGTCCAGTCATGCTTTTTGGTGTATCCTGTTCCTCTCGGTTTGTTTTAGGGTCACGTGTGCAATGCAATGAGTGAATGACCCAACATCCCAACTCCTTCCCCCCACCCCAAAAAAGAAATAATCCCAGTGTATTTACTTTATCTCCTATATTTTTGCATATTTTCAATGGTTTCTGAGAGCTGTTAATGAAGAAAATGAGAGATTAAGATTAAAATATAAACAGTCACAATATGTTAATATATGCAATTTTGAAAATGTGAGTCAGCGAGAGACTTTATACTAGGAATGTACAGAATGACTCATCCTCTAGTAAAAAAGAGAAGTAGCTTAAAAACATTTTGAGACTATATTGGTGAAGTTCCATGGAATTGAGGATCTAGCCTTTCCCAAAGATGAAGGCAACTCAAATGTTCAAAAAGATAGAACATAAATATAGACAAGTTTGAGTCAAAGTATAGTCATTCTGCACAAAAATAACCAGAGTGCATTAATTTGTGTGTGTGTATAATACGTATATATATGTTCATATATGGAGGAGTTCTTTCCAAGTTGTTGAAAGATAAGCCAATTGAGTTCAAGGAATTAGAATTCACTTACTCACTTCATACATTCTTATTATGGATCTGTATTTTCTCACACTGTATTAGGCAGAGGACATTCAATTGTTAGCAAAATAAAGAAGCCCTCTTCCCTCAATAAGATTAGAAATCAGGGAGAGAAGAAAGAGAATCAAGAAGAATTATCCTTAAGTGTAATAAGTGATAGGAAGGAGGAAGTACAATATTCTAAGAGGAAATGAAACAAAGGCAACTACACTAGTCTGTTTGGAAAACAGATAAGTCTTTGCAGAACATGTAACATTTAAGATTAAACCTAAGGATTGAGAAAGTGAAGTTTTTAAGCACTTTAGCAAACGAAGAAAGAGGAAACTGCTTAAGAATTATCTGACTGTTGTAGGATCTTGAAATATAAGTAAAACATTTCCTTTTCCTGGATGGGTCTGTCGTAGTTTCCAGGGAGCATTATTTAATGCAGAAGTCCAGGTAAGATTCAAAGGAGTTGAGAAAAAAAAGTCAATTGTGATTGTATGATTATTTAGTCAATTTCCAGACTCCTCTCCATCTTTCCCATGCAGACATATACAATGGTTCTAACATGTTTTGTTATTGATGGAACTTCCTCTCTGACCTGACAGTAAAAAGTATGTTTTCCTACACAAATTATTTTTAGAGAAATTCTCTGTCTCCAGCTGTGAAACTGATTGATGTTACAGCATGCAGATAACATCTCTCTTGGCAGTAGTGCTGATTATTTCCCAGCAAGAGAAAAAAGATGCGTTCAAGAAAATTATGAAAACAACTTTTTTGAAAATAATCTCAAAATAAAGAAATGTGCCGTATAGCAAAATATGTGAAAATTCAATATATAATAGGCAAAAAAATACTTTGGTATATCAGCAGCCATGTCAAATAATTTAAAAATATTTGTGTATAAAATAATAGATTATCTTCATTGTTATCAAGAGCTCTAAACTTCAGCATTCTACATGGGTATTTTCTGATTATCAATATTGCATGAATAGTCCGTCCTTCGAATCCTCATAGCACTAATAATATATGTTTTCCTGATAATTTGTTTATCCCTTTTATCCCAAAAGATGATGATACTCAAAGGCAGATACTGTCTTACATGACTACATCTGCTACTGTGTTTAGTTCCAATGACCTACTATAATATTGAACTAATCTAATTGTAATGAAATTTTCCTCTTAGTTTTAAAAAATTTTATATCTTTATTCAGATTTTGCAATATTTGAAAATTACCGAACAAAATGAACCTGAAACTTTCAAAATATTTTTCATCAAAATGACATGAAGAAGTTAAAACTATCTGACAAAAGATATCTCATATACATATATCCAGTAACTATGTAAATATACTCAAATGGGGAGATACAGAGAAAAGTGCATATATCAGGAAATACATGGCTCCATTCTTTGTAAATATCTCATGCCAGGATGGCTCGTTACCATCTCAAAAAGACATGTCTGAAGCCCATAAAACCCAAATTGTGAGAAATTCACCTTCACAAAATTTCATATTAATCCTTCTCATTTCTAAAAGTTGCCCAAATCAATTCCCTGATAAAATATGTGTAAATAAGAAGTACATGTGGGCTGTTCAGGTGCAGAAATTGAGTAGCAGATGAGCTTAAGCTGTTGCTATAACTCACTTGAGACGATGCTAGAGCGCTCTGCGGACTTCGGATACTTCCCACTGAATTCCCCTTTGAGACATTTTAAAACAAACTACTGCTTACTTGTCTTACACCTAGTTGAACACAACCAGTATCCGAAGATTCTAAGTTCTGGGGTATTGTTGAAAAGGGAGGAAAAATTGAAGCATGATGATTTCAGCAAAAATGCTGAGATAAATAAAATTTCCAGCAATTTAAGAGAGTAAGCCTGAAAGGAAATCCTATTCTGAAAGAGAGTAAAACCATGAATTTAGTGGGAACATAATATTCATATGCAATAGCAATGCTGACTTGATAGTATTTGGCAAGAATTACAAGAACTATAATATTTATCAGACGAAAATAGAATTTTATGGCCTTTAGAAAGTCTTTCATCCTCCTTCTTAAAGAGATAAGAAAACTGAGATTTAGAGAGGTTACATGACTTATCCAATAATACCCAATAATAATACCCAATATTAATGGCTTCTCTTCCTCCTAACATAATTTTCTTTTTATCTCTATAATAATTTTTAAATTATTATTCTTTTTTTTTTGCTGAGGAAGATTTGCCCTGAGCTAACATCTGTTGCCAATCTCATTCTATTTCATGTGTGATCTGCCACCATAGCATGGCCACTGGTAGATGAGTGGTGTAGGTCTGTACCCAGGAACTGAACCTGGGCCACCAAAGTGGAGTGCACCAAATTTAACTCTAGGCCACCAGGGCTGGCCCTATCTCTGTCATAATATTTTGAAGATTTATTTCATTTAAAAAATGCTAATTAAATGAAAAATTAGTTCAAAAGCACTTTAGTAAATTAAAATGGTGGACAATGAGAGGAAATCCTTTTATTTTGCCAGCTAATAAATGGACTGTGCAGGGATTAAAAAATATGTACATGTTTCAGATCTTAGGAATGTGACTGTCTCCTAAGGTGGTTCTGAATGCAAAAAGCATTTACAAATTACTCTTTTAAAAAAGTTTTTGTTAAAGGTATTTCAGCCCAAATTGGCATTTTAAATAAATATCTGTTCATTTGAAATCTCAGTTCTTCCACACAACCACCAAGTCTCATGTGTAGGAAAAATTGGGACCATCCCGGAGTTCATAACTCATTTAGAAGATAAGGGGCTATGCAAAAGGCTCACTCCATCAGGACTCCTACTATTGCTGATTGCCGTAGTAATTCTATTCTGCAGTCAGGCAAATAGTTTACATTATAGTGAATACATTGTGGAGACTACGCTGTCTTCAAGAAGCAACAACAAGGATGTGTTACTGGTGTTTGGAGTAATCTAATTAGTGAATTTACATATTGACTGCCTCTTGAACAACTTCCTTCTGAAAAAGTTCTGTACGTACAAAGTGGGTGTACATCTTGAAGACAGAGTAAAGCATGTGGTTCAGCCAGATGCCTTTTTATTTTGTGATTTAAAAGTTCAAAGGCAGTTTCACGGACTCTAAGAATTTTACTTCCAGTTTCTACATTCATCTGCAGTACATTATTTTAGTTAACGAACTAGAATACATTTTATGTAATTATTAAAGCTCGATTACCTTTCACTTTTATTTTAATTGTAAATACCACATTGTATGGCCCCTTAAGTTCTGCCTTTAGATATGAATTTGTATTGCTGGACATATTCAGTTTTAAATTATATGGGGTTGAATTCTTTTCTAGCAACAACGTTCCTTTGTTCAGTACAAACTTGGATTATCTGAAGTTTTGGCTCACCCTTAACTTTCAATTGCCCACTGTTAAAAAGACACACACAGATTCCAATGTATGATGATTAAGTTGTTCTATATGTTCGATACCAGTTTTCCATATTCATGAAATATAAATGCAAAAAATTTTTGAAGATTTTTTTTGATATTCTTTTTCTCGTGCTACAGTTTAGGCACTTCCATGAAAATGTATGCTCAGTGGCTAAAACAAGGCACAGGCATTGTAGTCAGGCAGAGCTGAGGTCAAATGCTACTCAGCTATTTAACATGTGGTGGTCTTAGGCAAGTTACGTAATGTCTTTGGGTCTCTGCTTCTACTTCTGTAAGAGGAGAATGCCAATCCCATGGCTGAGCATAGGTGAATTAGATGTCCTAATTGTTCGTTGTTAACTTGACATCACTGCCGTCAGTTTAAAGACCTCCTCTGCATTATCCCAGGGATGCCAGAAATTGTATTGATCCTAACACTTTTTCTTTATAGTTCACAGTTTGCCAAATGAGACCCTGACCTGGGGTCTCAATGGGGAAGAGAAGGAGAAGTTAGAATTCTCTGCAGGCAGTTGCTGCCAGATGTGTGAGTGGACATGAAACTCACAGAAGCTTTCTCATGAGCTCTTTGATGCTCCTTATGAAATCTTTCCTGTTTTTTCTGAGCTATAGTGAGTACCTCTCTGACTTTTCCTTGCCCAATCTTTTAACAATTGTGTAAGTCCCTTATTGCTATAATAACACATCCATTCTTGGAGTACACAGAGTGGCTTCTGTTTTCCTAAGTAAAATAAACTAATATACCAGTAACATCATAAAACCAGACAAAAATCTCAATTATTTTAATCAGCTGGGTAAGCTGTGAATGTCATACTTTTATCATCAAGTTAGAAAATAAAATCTAGCACTTATTCAAATAATAATGACAATGATAAATATTTATTGAATACTTAGTCTACAAAACCGCCCTAAGTAGTTTAAATGACTTACCCATTTAATAGTTATGAGTAATCTAAGAAGTATTATTATTATTCCATTTAATAGATGAGGAAACTGAGGCACAGAGAGGTTAAGTAACTTGCCTGAGGACTTATGGGCTATGAACAGAAGAGTAAAAACTTGAAATTAACAGAACTTGCACTTTTCTCCACAATAAATAATATACAGTCTTGATGCCTAGCTTTACCCTTGTGTCCCATATTTTACACTCTGTGCTTGTAATAACTATTTCATGAGGTTATGGTATTAAATACTTCCTTAAATACTTAGCAGAGTGTCTCCCCCAGAATAGACATTAAATAAGAAGACATTTATTAACAATGTTACTAACATTATTATTTTTAATATTAAGACTTCCTCTAATACCTTACTGAGTTCTCTGAGGAGAGACTCAGTTTTGCTCATTTTTCTACTTTAGAACATCAAACGGTGCTGGACATAAGCAGAATTGTTCTAGGTTTTCCACTATCAGAGTTAATGAGATATTGCCAGTGAATTGTGTTTAATTGCCTTATTTATCAAAGTGAATTTATATAATTAAATAGTTACGATATTGCATAAAATAGTATTATGTAATAGTAATTGTACTGGATTAAGAGAAGATTTATAAATGAAAAAAAGTCATTGTTTACATTTCAGGAGACTTTAGTTTGCAGAAGTACAGTTGGAATTTCTTTTTTTTAAGGTCTGGTATAAAAAGTATCAGGCATAAAAGAAAAAAATTTCATGTTCTCTTCAGATGGTGATATAAAATGATATTTCAAAGAGGTATTGCTTAAGGAAGATGAATTATATTGTAAAACAAAAAATTATGTTACTCAAATAATATTTTAGACACAAAGATATTAACAATAAAATGTTTAAAAAGGAGTTATATACATAAGTATATTTTAGACATACACACAAACACACACATTGTATGTATATATACTATATTATCACTCATACAATATCAAAGAAAATGATTTATGAATTATACAGTTCAGGTAATATAATTATAGCAATCAACACTTTTCTATACTCTTGTTAAATTTTATAGTTCATTGATGGTACATAAACATAGTTTGGAAGACAATTCTATCTTATTCTAACATGGTTACATGTGTCTTGAAATAATAAACTTCAGTTCTCATCACGAAGATAATATTTGCCTGGAATTATTTTCAATTAGGAACACAAAAAAGAGATGATGTCCTTCAAAAATATTGCCAAAGCTGCTTTTTTTTTCCCCCTTCTTCACATCAAGACTTGGATTCTTTTTTTTTGACGAAGATTAGCCCTGAGCTGGCATCTCCCACAAATGCTCCTCTTTTTGCTGAGGACCATTGGCCCTGAGCTAACGTCTGTGCCCATCTTCCTCTATTTTATACGTGGGACACCTACCACAGCGTGGCTTGATAATCGGTGCATAAGTCTGCACCCGGGATTCGAACCAGTGAAACCTGGGCCTCTGAAGCAGAACGTGTGAACTTAACTGCTGCAACCACTGGGCTGGCCCCAAGACTTTGATTCTTTGGTAAATGAACTCAACACCATACCTCTTTGATTATGTCTGACATTGTATAAGACCAGATATGCAAAGGCCCTTGGGTTGAGAACATTTACTTAGCACATCATTTGTCTTTGTATAAAAATAGTTGAAACAGACCTGGCTTCTATTGACACTTCATTTTTGATGAAATTAATCTTTTTTATAAGATCTTTTTGGTAGTAATCGTTCATTTTATTTAATAAGATTTTTTGTTTATTTGTTTGTTTTTTAAGGTTGTAAGGGGCAAATGGAGATGGGCTGAAGGTCAAATATAAAGGCGGTATGATATATAGTTTATTTAGATAATCTTCAGGCAGTTTCCATGGCCGCTTGAAACTAAATATATGATAAAATAAATTATTTAAAGTTTAACTTCTCTTTAAAGTATTAGAGTGTATATCTCTCAAAGACAGGAAAGAATTATTAAAGGATAGGCCACCTATATGTAGCTTATTAATGAGTATATTTCAGATATTAAAAAAACTAGGCATATTTAAATTTAAAAGAAAAAATAGCTATATTATATACTGGAGATTCCAAACTTCAATTATGGGCACTGTCAATAGGGATATATATTTCATTTGTACCCAATGTATTTTAAGCCCTACACCCCCCTGCATCTCTGAGATACCAGATTACCTGTGGTTTTAAATCTCGCAGCCCACACCTGAGCACTTTAGTCACTATGGTAACCACGCAGTCTCTTCCAGTAATACAAGGTTCTATCCATCACCATGTAATCTTGAACAAGATTCATAAATAATCTGTGTGGAAGTGAATCATGCTGTCACATTAGTTTCTGGCTAATCTGGTTTTGGCAAGTGTATAATTACGTTTATGAAATTAGTAGTTAGTTTGCTTCGTTTTCAGTAATGATGTAATATGTAGTGACAGAAACAAAGAAGCCTATTGACCAACAGTGCTTCAAACTGGAAAGAAAAAGATAGTGTTTTCCTCCTACAACAGATTTACTCTTGGGGGGGCTAGGGAGTTAGATAGAGAGGCAGCTGATCTAATAAATCTATTGTATGACCTCTAGACCCATATGGCAGACCCAATAATTTTGATATTTATTTTTGATATGTCTCTAATCTTTAAAGATATTTATTTATATGTGTATTTGTTGTCTATATATTTATTTATACACATATATGGAACACATATGTGTGTACATGTATGTGTATATACATGTGTTTTCTCCTTTTGACATGTTACTTATTTATTTATTTTGTTTACCATGAGGATAAATTGTACCCTTGCTGGTAACTTTTTATTGTCTGTTATTATTTAGACACACTGTACTATTAAATTTTTTCTACTTTAGTTAAAATAAGAATATATTATTAATATTATAAATTTCAAAATTGGAGATGTATTTTCCTTGTTTAATTATATTGTCTTGTTTATCATTTTCTGTAATGTCCAATAAATTTTATTTAATTATTATTTTAAGTATCATAATGTCATTTGTAATAATGTTCATGTTAACTGCACCATGCTTCAAACAATACATTTAGCATTTTTCAGGATACAAAGTCAGCATAGTTTGGCAAATTGCACACAAATTTTCAAAAATGAGAGACAGAGAAAGAGTGAGAGAGACAGAGAGAGAGAGAGACAGAGAATTTGAAATTAAGTTAAAATTTTTACAATAAAATATTTAAACAAAAAAACCAACCAACAAAAGAAAAAAAATTAACATCATGTACAAAAGAAAACAATCTCAGTTTAGTTCTTTCCTTGGCATAATATAAATTTCAAAAATATTTTAACAGTAGCTTATTTTCCTGTCTCTTTCTGTGAAAAATGTGCAGTTCTTTAAAATTTAACATTATTTTCAAGTGAGATGATTCGATTTAGATACTAGGTAATGTGGTTTGCTTATGCTGGTAATGCTGAATGCATTTTAACAGTTATTGCATGAAAATTAAGTAGGTCTTTCAAGGGATTCAGTAAAAGAGAGGGTGTTAAAGAGCTTTTAAAAAACTAAAAATCCACTAAAGAAAACGCTTGCAACATCTGTTATTTTTAGTATACAATATTTTAAAGTCTTTAAGTCCATATGCCGGAATAGTACTAGGAAAACCAAATCCTAAAATAATCATATTTAATGACAGTGTAGGGATAGAGAAATATATCTGAACACATCTGTAAAATGCAATTATTTATCATTTCAAGTGAATACATCCAACAATAATTAAATCTGCTTTCATGACGCCAGCTCAAATCTTCAATATTTGGTTTATTTTGTTTTGTTAATAAAAGATCACGGAAAAAATGAGCCGTTTTGTTCAAATCTATGACACTATAATATTCTCAGCAATAAAAAAATTACAATTCAAATGGGCAAGGAGTTAATAATTTTGAGAATAAAGAAATCATCATAATAGCTGGATTAATAAAGAGGCAAATCTAATGGCATATTTTGTAGTCAGAAATTTTATTCACAGGGTAAAAATGAAATAGCAGGTATTGAAATATTTTATAATTATTAAAAATATTAATAGTAACTAAAAAAGCATTAGGTATGCTTGAAAATCAGTATTTATATTTTGCTGATAAAAGGTAAAGTTAGGAGAAGAAGAAAATCAGTGAGGCTGTCTTAGCCAGGGAGACAGGGTTCTGGTTGGGGATCCTAAAGTAGTTTATTCCCCAGGGCCTGCAAATAAATCACTAGGCCAACATTTACTGGGTATTTATTATAAATGTACTCCGGATTTTTTTCAGTGAGGAAACCTGGTTGCAGGTTTTTACTCTATAACTGTGTTCGGTGTCCCAAGACCACTTTCCAGCTCTATGATGTGCTGGAAGGTCTCACATGACTCAGAAAACCTGTTATGTTCACGAATATGGTGAAAGAATACAGATTAAAATCAGCAAAGACATGAAGCATCTGCATGAATGACCTCAGCTCCCTAGACTCCAGAGCCACAAGAGCAAAATCAGATGTCCACCCTAAATCACTTCTTTAGCATACATGATCAAACTGGTACTGTGTGGCCCACTGCCTCAGGCATGCAAAAACACTCTGATCAGGTAGAATATCCCAAAGGCTCAGAGTTCATGTCTCAGGGGCTGGACAAGGGCCAGTCCTAAAGATAGGCTTTTCTTGGGAAGGTGCCAGATTTGAGCAACCCAGGTCTGCTGAATTGACTCTTTCCTGCATAGTAACCAACTAGCACACCTCAAAACTTAGTGGCTTGAACCAAGAACGTTTATTACCTCACAGTTGCTGTGGGTCAGGAATCCAGGCGCAGATTATCTGGGTCCTCGGGTTCAGTCTCACACAGGTGCAAAATGTTGGCCAGAGATGTAGTCATCTCAGGGTCTACTTGGGAAGGATTTATTTCCAACCTCACTCATGTGGTTGTGGGGAAGATTCATTTTCTTGTGAGCTCTTGAACTGAGAGCTTCAATTCCTTACTGGCTGTTGGCCAGGGATAACCCTTAGTTGCTTGTCATGTGAGCCTCTCCAGCCTAATAGCTTACTTCCTCAAAGAGAACTAGCCAAGAAATCAGGAGAAAGAGCAAGAGTGCCAGAAAGAGAAAGGGTGCCAGCAAAATGGAAGTCATAGTCTTTAAAACCTCATCTTGGAAGTGACATACCATCGGTTTTGCAGTATTATGTTCATTTGAAGCAGGTTATAGGCCCAGCCTACATCAAGGGAAGGAACTTACCAAGGATGTGAATACTAGGAGGCAAGGAACCTTGCCAACCATTTTAGAAGCCTGCCTACCACAGCATGGAACATAAAGAATTTCTACAAGAAATCCAGAATAATTGGCAGAGCCACTCTGTGGCTATGGTGGAACAAGACAAAAGCAAAACTACTCAGTAATCGTGTCTGAACACAAAGAGAAGGATACCATACTATCAGAATAATAACCAAACATGCCCCTCTCCTGACCAACAGGTATCACTAATGCATCTTTACCCGTGCATAGGGTTACCTGTCTTTATGCATGCATAGGGTTACGTATGCTAACCCTAGGTGTGTTTTGTTCCCCTTGCACCTGAGATAAAAATTGTTGAGATACCCAATCACGAAAGTGATCCCATTCCAGAGAGCAGACAGTCCAGAACAAATCCTCCCTAAACTAAAACTCTCTAATAACCTTCATCTAAATCCTCCTTACTCAGATGCCTCCTGGCTCCCCATGGCGTGCTTTCTCCCCTGCTGCTGTAAGCTAATAAACCTCACTTCCTTTCACCATAGGCGATTCCTTGTGGTCTTTGGCTGATGGGCATTGATATTAAGCCTTGTGCTAAGAACTTTGTATATATTGTATTATTTAAATTCTCCAAACCCCATTAGGCATGTACTATTAATAATTGTAGTTATCAAATAAGTGTTTGAAGCTTAGAGAATTGAAGTAGATTTCCCAACTGTCAAAGCTAAGAATTAAACCCAGACAGTCTGTCTGTTGCATGAGCTTTAAATCCCTCAACGCATTGTATCCCTCTCCTTCTGCCTCTTCGCTATGTACTATCATAACGATGTAATGAAATAATGAAATATTTCTTAAATCTATCTCACCTTTAAACTCGAATACTCTCCCTGAAGGGGTAGACTGCTTTATATGTCTTTCTGTCGAATGCATAAAATATTGCAATTAACCATATATATGTATTTTCTCTAAAATCATATGTGTATAGAACTAATTTATATTTTCATCCCTGACCTCTATCGTGGACTTCATTTCTAAATTTCAGATATTGCTCTGGCTTTTTCTTTTGATTAAAGGGAATATGTACATGTCTTGTTCTTCTGTACTTAATCCCTCCCCACCACTTTCTCTCTCTGCTTCTAGTACATATCTGCTTTCCCCCACCTGAGTTCCTGAGTGGTTACCTTTCTCATATATCTGGTCTTCTGGAATTCTGGTTTGTTTTGCTAATTTCATCCTGAAATACCAAACCATCTTTATGGCTGTGTCCTTATTTCTTACCGGTAAACCTGCATGAAAACAATTTTCAGGGCTTCAGGGAACTCTGTTCATATGTGATGATGTGTGATGTCCACATGCTCGGATCTCTATTTAGTGTCTACTTAATGTCCTGTTGGTTGAAGACAATCTTTGCCTATCTTTACAATTTACATAATCTCTTTCTTCCAATATCATCAATGCCTCCTAATATGTGCCTGAGGCTTGCATGTGGCGTGCCTAAGTACTGGGTAACTTGGAAAAATATTTCCACTCTACGGTTTGAACAATAGGTAAACTGTTCTTTACCTCAGTTTCTGTTCTAACTCACAGTCGTGCCAATGCTGTATGCTGCTACCAGATTTATGTACCCAGACTGCAGCATTATTTAAAATTCGATTTCTTTATAGTACAATCCATCAGTAATATTCTGTTGCATATAGGTTGCTTTATTCCTAGGTCTGTTGTTCATAGCTCTTGCAATGTGCTCTCTTCACTTTTCAACTAGAAACTCTTCCGTGCATTCCTACTGTAGTCACAATTGTCTATTAGCTTCCAAAGTCAGGCGTGTGCAGAGATGCATAGACATCTTCAAAACTTGCTCAAGTCCCAATTCATCTGCGAAGTCTCCTTTTTACCATAACTTGCTTCTAATGATCTTACCTTCTGAGGGTCTAAAACAATGTTATCTAAATCTAGTCCGGAAGTATCATGTAGTATTTTATGTTCATGTGTTTTACCTGAACTGAATTTTAAAGCTTGAAAGTTAACTCCTTAAATTAGGATACAAAGAGAAATAAAACAGTTTAAGTTACGCACTGATAGAAATAACTCAGTGGGTTATTTGTGAATGGGTGGGTTTCATGTTTCATAATATTAGTTCTTCCAAAAGAAGACGTTAAGACAAACAATTGGTATAAATGGATTATTCAGGAAACGATTCATGAACACTAGTAGAAGCACAGGAAAATGAAATAGGAAAGGGAAGGATTCAATAAAGGTCGCAAGCAAGATACCACTGTGAGCAAATGGGGCTCAAATTTGCTGAAGAATTCTGGGAAGCAATGTAAAACACAGGTTCAAGATTTATCAAAATGAGAGGCAAGCTAAGGATTTTCCACCAGGTCCCAAAGGGCGTTAATTTCCAGCACTTCCTGCTGTAGTTCTCTTCCTGTGTGCACAGGCAGAGAGCTGCTGTGGACATAAAAGGCCCGGGGGTAAAATGTTGTGAGGTTAGCAGTTAGAATTTGTGGCAGCCATCACAGAAATTGTGAGTGCCGAGAGGCTAATGGAAGGATACTAATGGCAGCTACTACTGAGGGTGAAGAAATTTGGGAATGCGTATATTAGGTTACATTAATTTGGTGTAGCAGTGGGAAAATATATCTGGAATGTGACTGTAATGACAAAAAAAAAATTGTGTAATTTCCAAGTTCTCTGATGAAAGATCTTGTTACCAGATAAAAGATGTGAAGTGGAAAGGCTGGAAAAACAGGTATAAAATTAGAAAGTATGATCGTTGTATCTCAATCGCTTCATGTGAGATAGTCCCCTATTCTAGTGTTATCTAAAGTGTGGTCTGCAAGGTGTGTTACTGGGTCATCATAGTCTAAGGAGTTTGTGTTATAATTTAGATCAACTAGACTAATCCTATACTACTTAGGTCAGCTGAGATTTCAATTTATATTCTGGCACAGGTTTCTTATCTCTCATAGCAGGGAACAGAGTTGGTGGGCCAGCTATTTTTTTTTTTTAGGAAGGTTAGCCCTGAGCTAACATCTGCCACCAATCGTCCTCTTTTTGCTAAGGAAGACTGGCCCTGAGCTAACATCCATTCCCATCTTCCTCTACTTTATATGTGGGATGCCTGCCACAGAATGGCTGTATAAGTGGTGCATAAGTCTGCACCTGGGATCAGAACCAGTGAACCCTGGACCATGGAAGTGGAACGTGTGAAATTGACTGCTGTGGCACCAGGCTGGTCCCCAAATCCTCCTCTTTTTGCTGAGGAACATTTGCCCTAAGCTGACATCAGTGCCCATCTTCCTCTATTTTATATGTGGTATGCCTGCCACAGCATGGCTTGATAAGCGGCGCATAGGTCCTCACCTGGGATCTGAACCAGCAAACCCTGGGCTTCCAAAGCAGAGCATGCAAACTTAACCATTAGGCCATCGGGCTGGCCCCTGGACCAGCTATTTTGAGAACTATAAATTCATGAAACTATTTTGGTTCGCTATGTAATTGTGTACCTTTAAAAACATGACGAATTCTACTGCTATGCTTACATTCTCAACAAGCAGCCCTTGGATTATAACTCAGTTTTCCATGTAAACTCTTCAATAGTCAAAAATTGGACGGGCCAATTAAATTAAATGTTATAGTAAATTTATTGGTTATATGTTTGCTCTAGATTAATAAATCATCCCTCTGATTCAGACATCAATACCGGGTAAGTTTTATTAGTGGGTCAGACTCCCAAAAGACCTGTTATCTGCAGGTGTACCGATGAAATTGAACTTCTGGACATCCAATGCTTATTACCAGATCCTGAAGTACGGTTACCAGCTTATGAAACAACGTCTGGGACGTCAGTGTGCCTCCGTGTGTGACAATTCTTCCTCATTCCTCTGCAGCAGAGATGGACCTTACATGTCAGTGGCAGGATTCGTTCCTCTGTGTTCTTCTAGAATCTAGCTTATTACACGGTTTGTAGAAGTTTACTGATCGTGGCCTTTGAAAAGTTTTTCAAACCTGTTAATTATCAAATAAGGAAATTGATATTCATAGAGTTGACATTAGTGGGCTAAGATAATTTAGTTAGTTATAGAAAGTACCAGGCACAAAGTTTCTTAAACACCATTCTGATACTTTATCCCCTTTATCAAACTAAATCCTCCAGAAAAAAAAAAACCCACAGAATCTCTGCTAATATTATTTCCAATTTTTTGATAGTAAGTAATAATATAGCTGAAGGGACAAATATAAAAATTATATCATTAAATCTTTAGTTTTTTGCTAAAGGAAACTAAATGTATTTCTCTGAGAGCGAATTCACTATCTATAAGTGAGCGAGACACTGGGAGATCTTATCATAACTGGTCTCAGAACTGAAAAACAGAAACCAAACTAACTTAAATGTGCATGGGAATTTGGGTTGTCTCTTATTTCTCTACCCAGAAACAGGCTGAAAGAGTCGCCTAATTTAGTATTCTCCTTCTAATTAATGAACGTTTAGCAAACTTTCATGTCAAATTCTAAAATAGCACTTCTTTTATCAGGCATAAGCTCTATTTAAACTTATAAACATTTTTTTAAAAGATTTTATTTTTCCTTTTTCTCCTCAAGTCCTCTGGTATACAGTTGTGTATTTTTTTAGTTGTGGGTCCCTCCAGCTGTGGCATGCAGGATGCCGCCTCAGCATGACCTCACAAGCGGTGCCATGTCTGAGACCAGGATTCAAACAGACGAAAGCCTGGGCCGCCTAAGCGGAGAGCGTGAGCTTAACCACTCAGCTACAGGGCCGGCCCTTAAACTTAGGAACTTTTATAAGTATTGAATTATTATTTCAACCATCTTCTTTTAAATGTGGAAGAAAGATGTAAGTCTAAAGTGCGTTATGCATTCCTCATTTGTGGCTTTTCTAAATATACTTGTAAACTCAGGTTTTAAGTTCATAGTCCAGATCAGCCAGAAGATAGACCCCTGGAGAGCATGGAAATACACTGAGTTGAGAGTATGGAAAGTTCATTGAGAGCCCTAGATAAATCACTGGGTCCCTGTTTCCCAATTCGGAAAACAAGGAGCTGAGCAAAATAATATTTTATGATCATTCCTGGATCTGAAATCCTGTAATTTAGATTGTGTCTCCATTGACTTGAATGTGACTATCAAGGGAGAGAATGTGAAGTGAAAAAATAACCTCTTAGAGTTCTATGATCTGTGGTAAGATCCAAAGCTAATGGGACACGTGCTAATGGATGAATGCTAAGTAATGCAAAAACTTCAAAATGGTTAAACGAGGTGTGTGTGACACCTGCCCTCAATAATAGGAATCAGCAAGTAAAACCATGCTCAACAAGGTCTATAGCGTGCTAGTGTGTGGTTATTGTATTTGAAAAACATTTCCAAATGAAGGCATTGGCTGGGAGAGAGCAGGACAAAGAAAATGATTTGTTCGTCATGAGGAACCATCTAACACTACTGTGTGGGAACAGTTAAACGACAGATCTAATTTTCCCTGTGCTGTGCTGCTCAGCACGTTTGCCACTCTTCCACTCTTTTCTATCACTTACTTGAGGTATGACTCGATTTATGTACCTATTTTCAACTTTTCCTTTTTCACTAGATAAGAAATTATTTGAGAAAAGGGGGCACGTTTTAATCATCTTCTTTACAAGAGAAGACACTGTGGTATTTCTCACAGGAATGATGCTCAAAAAGTTTATATAAGTTTAGTATTATGAGCTTCCAAAAGCCACTTTGGGTGGCTTAATTAATTAATATCACTAATTATGGGTAAAAAATACTTCGGACAAAAACACACAAAACCATGTGAGGCAGAGACTGCAAGCTTTCTCAAAATATAAGATCTCACCATTACATCGAGTTATGGTCATGTTATAGAAGTGACATTTCACCTTCCGGGAATATGACAACTAACATCCACTTTCCTCCACGTGATTGGATCCAGAGCAGCTCTAGAACAAGTGAGGTGACCTTGCGAATAGAGGCCATGAAAAGTGAACATAAAACAGAATAAATCAAAACAAAAATTGCAGGGAAGGCACCTGGGTCCCTGAGAATTTTGTGAAAAAAAAAATGGATTGTCTACCTCATATTTTTAATGAACAAAAAATTATTTTTTCTTTTTTAAGGTACTAACTAGTTGTATCTCTAACACTCAGAGTACTGTCTATTCCTGATTGAAGCACCAAGCACATAAAGTATTTAACTCAAGGCGAACCTGTCTGGGGTTCACTATGACAATGTTTCAGCACTGCACACTTTCTGATTTCTGAGTAATCTGAATGAATCACTAATGTATCGATGAAAAAACGCAGCTTGTATTGGTTCACTATTCTTGGATTTTGATGCCAGGCAGTTAGATACAAATTGTGGTTTCATCACTAACGCCTGTGTGACATGGATCAAGCTCCTAACATCTTACTATCTCAGTTTACTTCTCTGCAAATGAGAGCACAGCAAGGGATGCAATATACTGCAACTGTGATCATTTATTTTTCTTTGTACATCGGAACATATTGTTTTATACACATACAATGTGAAATCACATTAAAAGCAGAAAGGAATACATTGGTAAACAAAATAGTACATAGCTTTTTTCTTTTTTTGAGGCAGATTAGCCCTGAGCTAACATGGGCTGTCAATCCTCCTCTTTTTGCTGAGGAAGCCTGGCCCTGAGCTAACATCCATGCCCATCTTCCTCTACTTTATATGTGGGATGCCTGCCACAGCATGGCTTGCTGTGTGGTACCATGTCCACACCTGGGATCTGAACCAGTGAAACCTGGGCCGCTGAAGCAGAACATGCAAACTTAACTGCTGCACCACCAGGCCGGCCCCAGTACATAGCTTTAAAGAATGCAAAACCTACTAAGAGAGATAGAGATGTGAAAAAATAATTTAATAAGTGAGACAAAAGTATGATAGAGACGTATGTTTGGTACTCAAAGAACACGTAGGAGAAGCAACTGACCTAGTCTAGAAATGCTTATGGAAGAAGGCCAGAGAATATAACATTTAAGCTTAGACATGAATGATGATTAGGAGGTAGCCAAGTGGCAAGTGATGTCGTCAGAGGAAGGGAAACCATTACCGGGAGAGTGAGAACCCTGTGCTGAAACCCTGAGTTACATGCTGTTCTAGAGCTGAATACGATTCAGTAAAGCCGAGGCAGAGAGTCATGCTGCAGAAATACACAAGGATCAAGTACGTCATACAGGGCTTTGAAACTTTTGCTAAAAATTTGCACTGTATCCTGACCTTGGCAAAAACCATTGTGAAAATAAGTTAGGGTGGAAACCAGTTGAATCTGTAGAGTAAATGGTGTGGTTAAAAGTCAAAAATATAAATGGCACAACTTTGCAAAATTTAATTTTGAATGGGCTTTGAGAAAGAGAAAATGACTTTGAGCTGAATTCCCCAAATAGTTCAACCAATGAGAATGAGTGACTACAACATTGGTCAACAAGAGGAAGAAGGTAAGAAAGGTCAGAGAGTAGACAGACAAGATTAGTTTCAACATGGTCTTGAAGTAGAATCCAGGGGAAGTTGGAACCATAGTCCATCTTTTTTTTTTTTTTCCTGAGGAAGATTAGTCCTGAGCTAACATCCACTGCCAATCCTCCTTTTGCTGAGGAAGATTGGCCCTGAGCTAACTTCTATGCCCATCTTCCTCTACTTTAGTTGTGGGACGCCTGCCACAGCATGGCTTGATAAGTGGTGGGTAGGTCTGCGCCCGAGATCTAAAGCCGCCAACCCCAGGTCACGAAAGCAAAGTGCATGAACTTAACAGCTGTGCCACCAGGCTGGCCCCATAGTCCATCTTTGATACTCAAAGCAGATGAGATTTTGAAGACTGAGTAGCAATCACTTAATAAGTCTATCTTCAGGGAATGTAATTTCTTGGAGCAGAGCCAGGATGACATTATGCCCATACTGAGAAGATGCTGAAAATGCATGGGGAATTTTCAACATGTGTAAGGTATACCAGAGAACAGACTGGTAAGAGTTTGAAAGAAGAGAAATTGGATTGGGGAGAGTGAATAGAAGAGGGAAATAACTATGATAAACCAATTAGTATAAGGTGTTATAATTTTTAGAGTATTCAAGGATTTCAAAGGTTTTAATATGACCTAATTATTAAGGTTTCCAAAAATAGCATTCCCTAGTGGGTTGAGGCTTGATTGATTTTACTTTAGAGGGAAACTATTAGAAATATTCTGGAGTCTCTGGTGGGTGGATTGGGGGCATTGAAGAGTGTAGGTAGCCCCTTCCAAGGAAAGGATTTGGGCTTTCCCTAAGCAATCTATGTGTTTTCATTTCAGGCAAATAATTCAATAAGTTCATGAAGAAATGCTACAGATCATTTTGTCTACCATGAGTCCAGATACTTAAATTACCTAATTTTACAAGAGGTCCTCAAATAAGATTTTTTCAAAATACAATCTCTTTGCTTCTTATTTATTAGCCACAATAATTTATATATATATATATACTGACATTTTAAGTGTTATTCTCTTTGGGTATATAAATGCATATGTAAAAACTGGTATTTCTAATATAAAGACCAATGAGATATGAGGTTCAACTACCTTGTTATTATTCTATTTTTTTATGATGAACTCTAGAGCTGTCTTTTACAGAGTAGTAATGGATATATTGCCGAATTTTTCTTATTTCCAGAAAGGAACTTTTATTCTTTTTTCCCCAGCTTTATAAAGATATAACTGGTATATAACATTGTATAAGTGTAAGATGTACAACATAGTGATTTGATATATGCACATGTTGTGAAATGATTACCACAATAATTTAGTTAACACATCCATCACCTCACATCATTCCTTTTTTTTTTCTCTTGTGGTGAGAACTTCTAAAATCTGCTCTTTTAACAACTTTCAACTATGCAATACAGTATCGTGGACTATAATCACCATGTGGTAGATTACATCCCCAGAATTCTTTTATCCTGTAATTGGAAGTTTGTATCTTTTGACTACCTTCACCCACTTCCCTCACCCCTCAACCCCCCACCCCCAGCATTCCAAACACCTATCTGTTCTCTGTTTCTATGAGTATAGTTTTTTTTTAGATTCCACACATAAGTGAGATCATACAGAATTTGTCTTTCTCTGTCTGACTCATTTCACTTAGCATAAGGCCCTCAAGGTCCATCCATGTTGCTGCAAAAGGCAACATTACCTTCTTTTCATGGCTGAATAATTTCCGGGTGTGCGTATGTGTGTATCACATTTTCTTTATCCATTCATTCTTCAGTGGACACTTAGGTTGTTTCCATGTCTTGGCTATGGTAAACAATGCTGCAATGAATATGGATGGGGTGCAGACATCTCTTTGGGATAGTGATTTCATTTGTTTTGAATAAATACTCAGAAGAGGAAATTCTGGATCATTAGCTCTATTTTTACGTTTTTGAGTAACCTCCATATGGTTTTCCATAGTGATTGTACCAATTTACATTCCCACCAACAGTGCACAGTCTCTTTTCTTTGCATCCTCAACAGCACTTGATCTTCTTGTCTTTTTGATAATAGCCCTTGTAATAGATGTGAGGTGATTTCTCACTGTGGTTTTGATTTGAATTTCCCTGATGAAAATGAACTTTTATTCCTTATATGCTTATTTGAATAATAAAAATCAATGTTTTTATCAGAGGACCCAAGATGATTGTCTAGACTCATGAAACACATTCTCACAATGATAGTGATAATTTGAGTGAAATTGACCTAAATTTCACACACACACCAAACACACATGCATGGATGCATAAATGATTATTTCCTTAATATTAATCATAAAATATTTGTGTACAAACTAGTGTTCATGTTATTTCAATTAATTATGGGAAAATGTAAATGAAGAACAGGACATGCATCATGGATTTTTATTTGTAACCTAAGAAGAGAAAAAGAGAAAGACATGTTATTTTATTTTAGCCTTCTTCCACTTCTATATTCTTCAGAGTTAGTAAAACCACCTCCTGGCATAACAGTGATTTCTCTATAGTAGGAGTTTATGGTAGGAGTAAAGAGTTTATGAAAGAAGAGAAAATATGATTTTGGCTTAGTGGGCACAAAATCCACCAGAAATATAGAATAATAACCAATAATTCAGAGAATTACAAGCATGCAATATGAATGCATAGCTCGCATTCCTTGTAATGAGGATGTATGTACACCAAAGAGAATTAGTTAAGGTGTGAACTTGTTAAATTTAGGCCTGCTGAAGATTTGATTCCTAAGCCATGTATAGCTTAGCCATATTTAGAGTTAGGTTTATCCTCTCCTTATGTAAAAGCATATTTTATAAGGTTATATTTTATTTTTAAATTAAATTGAATTAAACTTAACTGTATTATATTTTGGTAAGAACACAAAGTGAGCTATACCTTCTTAACAAATTTTTAAAGTGTACAATACAGTGTTCTTGACTGTAGGTCAATGTTGTATGCAGATCTCTGGAACTTATTCATCTTGCATATACGAAACTGTACACCCACTGGTTAGTAAAATTTCATTTCCCCCTTCCCCCAGTGCCTGGCCATCACTATCCTACTCTTTGATTCTATGAATTTGACTATTTTAAATATTTCATATAAGTGAAATTGTGTAATATTTGTCTTTCTGTGACTAGGTTATTTCATTTAGCATAACGTCCTCCAGCTTCATCCATGTTGTCACATATTGCACAATTCCCTTCTTTTTTAAGGCTGAATAATATTCCATTGTACATATATACCACATTTTCTTTATCTATTAATGTGTTGATGAACACAGGTTGTTTCCACATCTTGGCTATTATGCATAGTGCTGCGGTGAACACGGGAGCGCTAATATTTCTTCTGGATCATGATTTCAATTCTTTTGGACAAATACCCAGAAGTAAGATTGTTGAATCATATGGTATTTCTATTTGTAATTTTTTGAGGAGTCTCCCTGTGGTTTTCCATGGGAGCTGCACCATTTTGCATTCCCAGCAACATTGTACAGGGTTTCAATTTCTCTACATCCTCACCAATACGTGTTGTCTTTTGGGTTTTTTTTATAATAGCCATCCTGACAAATGTGAGGGGATATATCTCCATCGCACTTTTTATAGAGATAGAAAAAAATTTTTAAATTCATATGGAACTACAAAAGATGACGAATAGTCAAATCAATCATGAAACAGAAGAACAAAGCTAAAAGTAGTAGATTTCCTGACTTCATGAAAGCTACAATAATCAAAACAGTATAGCACTGGCATAAAAACAGACATATGGACTAATGGAAAAGAATAGAAAGACCAGAAATGAATCCATTCATATATAGTCAACTGATCTTTGGCCAGATTGTAAGAATATACAACGGGGAAGGGATAGTCTCTTCAAAAAATGGTGTTAGGGACACTACACATCCACATGCAAAAGAATTAAATTATAGCATATGCAAAAATCAACCCAGATGTATTAAAGACTTAGACATAGGATCTGGAACTGTAAAATGTGGAACAAAGGGTCTCAACAGAATTTCTTTTTATTTATTTGTTTATTTTTTTTTCCTGCTTTATTTCCCAACCCTCCGCCCCCCGCCGGTACATAGTTGTATATCTTAGTTGCAGGTCCTTCTAGTTGTGGGTCAACAGAATTTCTCTAGTCATTGTATATTAAGTTAAAATAATGTGGTATGAAATAGGTTGATTTAGGACTGATGTCATCTATCACAAAATTTTAGGAAGGTTTCCAGCTTCCTAAACTGGTTATTGTCTTCATTAAATTTAAATGTCAAAATCAAGGATGCTGTCAATATAATAGAGAAAAAGCATTCCGAGAATAGAAACAAAGCACTTTCATTCTACACTGTTTATTAGAGCAAACTTTTAACCTTCATTTTAGTAATCTAAATTATGTGATATTGACATATTGAACTTTATTTCTACAATGTTGACGATTTAAAGATTGTGACTGTAAAAAGTAAAAAAGAAGTAATCTAAAACATTTTAAGTGTACAAGAAAGAGTACATAATATAGGAGAAAGCAATATCCTATAAGAAAGTAAGGTATGAGATCTGATGGATTAAAGAATAAAGAAAACAAGCAGTATAGAAAAGTGGACCCTGGAGTCTAAGAAGAAAAAGATAGATAGAGCCTTTCTAATATACAAGAAGGAGAAAAAAGGTATCATTTGGAAACAATCATAATAAAATCAGAAAATTAAAGACAAGGATGAAGACAAGGAGGCCAAGAAGATAAGACCAAAATGTATCAGGGAAGGTGATATTAATGAGAAGCAAAAACAACTCCGAAAATTATTAGCAAAGGAGGCACCTTTTAGAGAAAAATATTTTACAGGCTGCAACTTAATATTTAAACAGACTCTCTGGGGGCCCGCCCAGTGGCACAGCGGTTAAGTGCACACGTTTCGCTTTGGCAACCTGGGGTTCTCTGGTTTGGATCCTGGGTGCGGACATGGTACTGCTCAGCAAGCCATGCTGGGGTGGGCGTCCCACATATAAAGTAGAGGAAGATGGGCATGGATGTGAGCTCAGGGCCGGGCTTCCTCAGCAAAAAGAGGAGGATTGGCAGCAGTTAGCTCAGGGCTAATCTTCCTCAAATAAATAAATAAATAAATAAATAAATAGACTCTCTGGATACATATTAAAACATATGTTCAACTTACAAATAACATGTATATTGTGATCCAATCTATATAATTAGCTAAGAATTCCTATTTTATTCTTTAAAAAACATAGCTTAAGATAAAACATTTGGCCTTCTCTATCCACGCTTCCACATTTGTGGATTCAACCAACTAGGGATGAAAGGCCTATGGTGGTTGCACCTGTACTGAACATGTGTAGACTTTTTTTCTTGTCATTATTCCCTAAACAATACAGTATAACAACTATTTACATAGCATTTACATTTTCTTAGGTATTACAAGTAATCTAGAGATGATTTAAAACATATGGGAGAGTGTAAACAGGTTACATGTAAATTCAGTGTATGCCATTTTATATAAGGGACTTGAGCATCCACAGATTTTGGTATCCACGTGGGTCCTGGAACCAATCCCCTGGGAATACCGTAAGGGGTGCAGCATATTATTATAATGTCTTAGAAAACAATCTAAAGGGCACCAGATGAAATACGTTTAGTGAAAAGAGTTCATTACAGTCACCCCGTACAAGCAGGATGAACCTGTTACTCTAAATTTGATGTGGATGTTGAGAAAATGATGCCAAGAGGATAAGAAAAGGTTTATTACTCACATAATGATGCTTTCTGGGGAAAGCAGAGCTTGCTCGCAAGCAGGTCCAAAAACAAGAAAGAGCAAAGGAGGGGTTGGCTTTGGGATTTTATTGTGATTTGGGGATGTAGCTGTGGCGCGCATGGTTTGCACAGTTTGACCTTTCCATCCACAGCAAAGGAAGGAGACGCTGACTTTCTCTCTGGCTTGCCCAGGGATGGAGCAAGAGGGAAGAGGGCCAGGTAGGGCTTAAAGCTGGCTGTAGTCAAACATCAAAAACAGAGCCTACCTCTTTATCATAGAATAGCACATTATTAACATACACTATGTGAAAATAAATTTCAAATTAAACTTTGATGGGTATTTTTGCTATAAATTAAAATGCCCTATTACTTCTTGACCATGCAAGTTATCTTTTTAAAATTCATTAGGAATATGGGTGAGGTATATATATTTAATTAACAAATTTTCTCCCTTAGTATAACCAAGGGGATAAAATGTACTCTTATCAGTAACAATAACTTACTCTAGTTGAAATTTGCAAAAGGGATGGTGAGCCACAGTGTCAGGAAAACATCAGAGTCTGTTGGAGATGGTGGCATTTTTGTAACATGCCCTCAAAATGATGATAATTTAGCCCCACGGAGGAATGTTACCTCTCCTCCTCCCCTTAGGGTTTGAGATAACTACTATTTACAAATGTAAAGCAATCATCTGAACAAAACCCCAGATTAGTTCCCTGAATTAAGATCATACCTTCAGCAATCTATTTGCTTTCTCTGCAGAAGCAGAGTGTTATATCATTACCAAAAATGAGTGTCACATAAGATTTCTAGCTTTTTTCTTTGTCTTTGTTCCTGTTTTCCCCCCAGAGAGGAAAGGTAAAGAACATATATATTTTAGACTCACAAGTAGCTGCCTTTTCTTTCTCTATTTGCCACAAATCTGAGGACAATTCTTATTTGTCTGAAACTCTCAAAGGCAATTTGTGTGATGGCAAGGGGGCACTGTGTCGAAAGCTGGAACGACAGGGCACTAGTGGGGGCTTGTTTTCTTTTCCTTTGATTGCACAGGGCTTTTCTATAGCTACACATAACTATCTATGAGGATTGACTGACTTTGAAGGACAACCGATAAAATAAGCTATCATTGGAGGTAAGTTCATTGTCTGAATGCCTTGTTAAACTTATCTGGCTTTGGTTTCCAATGCTTGAAAACTTTCTGTACAATAACTTTTCCTGCTTCCCTCAATCCGCATGTTGCTGCTCATTTCATTTTTCCTAAAACTTTGCTTGCAATACCAAATCCTCAAGGGCGTAAAACCCCCTGCATGGTCCACTGCCCCACCTTTCCCTGGTCTAAGCTGTTCACCCATATTAAACCCTGTTCTGCCTCAAAAAGCTCCCTAGTTACTCTTCCCAAGGGACAGAGAAATTACTTTTTCTTTTCTCTGCTCTTTGCTGCCCTCACCTGACTGTGACTGTCCTGTTGAAAACTGAAAAGGGAATGGTTGAGTCCAGAGGCACGATGGCCTGAGAACTTTAAAATGCATTTCTTTCAAGGGAGTAAAGCAAGAGTGAAACATACACAGACTAAGAAAAGGCAGAAAAAACATAAATCCTACAGTCATAAATTGCTACTAAAAGGTGCCAGTCAAATTGTGTCTAAGAGAATAACTGTCTTTGCCCTATTTCATGTATATCCTATGAGACCTTTATTGCTGACAAAGCGTATTATATACCTCCCTCAGTATTGTAATTTCAAAAATTGTGGTAATAGGATTTACCACTTTTAAGTGTACTTTGATGCATATTATTCTGTATTCTCCTTCCTGGTGTTATAGAACAATTAATTATTTTAAATACTCCATATTATAAAAAGAAAAAAATTACTAATATTCCCATTATCCAGAAAAAATATCCATTTATATTTTTTCACGGCTCTCTATAACTTTAGTCATAAACATACAAATATCACATATAAAATGTTACATATATGCATACAGGTTGTATTACATAGTTTTGAAAATGAGGAAGAGCTGAAATTTTATTTCTATGTATTTTTGTCCAGTTCAGGCCATTTATATTTTGCTTAGATTTGGGTTCAAGTCCTCAATTATTCAAACTTACATATAATTGCATTGTATTGTCTAGATATCTACAATTCCACAATCTTCTTTCATCTGTGCTGAATGTTAAGGACATATTGAATGAAGGACTACCAAAATCTGAATGTCAATTCCTTTCTCACTTCAAAAGCTCGCTGTCTCTCTGAAGGAGAACAATGACAGTATGGGTCCTAGGAGGATGCCATAGGAGAGTGCTATTAGCCCTTTGACAAAGTTATTGAAGCTTCCAACATTAGTGTTCAAAGATGGATCAAGATAATTCTAACACGGCTCAATATTTGAATTTTATAAACATACACTGGTATGCAAAACATTATTTAATAATATAAAAATGGTTAATGTTTTGTAATTTTCTTTTTTTGTACCCCAAAAAAGTGTTACAAGTCATCCCTGGACTTGCACTAAGACCTCATTATATGTGAACTGGAGCACCAAAAATATCCATTTTTGAACTAGCCTAAGAAAAAATAAAGAATACTATAGTTTTCAGTGTTTTTCAGTCTTATAGAGAGACTCTAAATCATAATTTACCCCTCTTATTTCAATAGATCATGGCTTTATACCACTGGTTTCAACAAAATGTGTTTGGAGTTCCCAGTATTGGCAGATGCCCCCACTCAGGTGGTTGTGCTACCCAAGTGTAAAATCCTCAGTCTGTGCAAAATTAGAAAACACATTATGACATATCCTACTGCCCAGGACTGGTCTGAAGGTGCCAGTGCATTATTAGCAGGGAATGACGCGTTCCAACACCTACAAAAGTCCAATTGTCAAGGCAAGCACCTGCATCTGTTCACTTGAAGCAATGATTCCCGCCTCTCCAATTATTCACAGAAACTTGACCAAATTCCATTCTACACACTGAAATTTATTCCTGGCTCCCTCTCTCCTGTCAAGCCAACGCTTCCTGGTACGGCCAAGATATCACAAGCTATCGTACATTTAACCCAAATTAAACCAAATGTGTGCTTTACCTGTCATGTGATTTAAGTAGGGCCAAGGACCAGCAATTGTCATTATCTTTCTGCAGAATCCTCCAGGCTTCAATTGATTTACAATTGGTTCTCAGTTATATGTAGGACAAATCTTAAAATGAAAAAATAGAGTATACAAGTGTGACTACAATTAATGGCTTGTTCATCTTGTAACTCATCTGCCTACATCTGCAAGGCCTGTGAACTCCTTTAGGACTCAAAAGCCATATTTGTCACTATAGTAGGTATTATTTACGTGCTTCCCTACTAAGGCATTTGTGTCCATAGCTTTTGCCACCTGCTTTTCACTGCATTTAAGGACAGAAATGCTTATAATATCTCTCTGTTTACATAGACGCTTGCTCTCAATTTATTTTTTAAAGCTTTCTAACAAACTTTCAATTAATCTGATCACCAAGGAACTCTAATTATATGCACCCTTCATTTTAAAATTAGGAAAATGTTACCCAGAGATAAAACAATTTTGTTAATTTAATACAACTTGTTAGTAGTCCAGCCAGCTCTGAAAACCAACTTTCCTGATGGAAGCCCTACTCTCTTTTTAGTACAACATGCAGCTTACAAGTAAGAGAATATCTGCTTCATATATGTAAATAATCTTTAATTATCTATTACTTACATGCATTTTAAATTAAAATTTTTTGTTTTATCTAAGGTAAAGTACATACGTCTTGCTGAAGGTATTTTTAACAGATTTATCAGTCTCATATTTATGATTCACTATTTTATGAATTACAGATTTAAAACTTTACTGTCAAATGTGAATAAACTGTTTATAATAAAAAATGAATTAAAAACATATTTCTAATATATTAAGAAACTATTAAAGTGAAAATAAAATACATAGTATTACATGCTCCTGGAAAAGCTCACTGATGTTTTCCAGTCCGTTTAAAAGAAATGTCACAATACCCCCCAAAATTCATTCTTTCAGTATCTGAATTGATGTTTTAAAGGACGATTCATCCAGCTCTCTGTAATACCTGTCAATTAGCACGAAAATTAAAGAACAAAAAGGAATGCTGTCTAAGGCTGATCATAACAGTCGCCAATTGATTCTCTTTCAAACAGAGGAAAAATATGTTTGCAGTAAAATCGCTTTTACTCAGTTTAAAAACCTTGTTAAGTTTTCTTTTTAAATGTTGATCAAATTGTTTGCTTTAGAAGAGATACAGGCCCTTTGAGAAAATGATTTCTCAAATAGACTCAGAATTTTGAATCTGGAACCTTTTCTTCTGAAAATAGAGAAAATTCTCATTGATAATGAAACAATTAAATTCAAATTTCAGTTCTCAATAGACCTAGTAGGGGGAGATCAAAAGGAAAAGAGAGAAGCTTAAGTTCCTAAAGTTGCTGTGAAAATTTGTTCAGAGTGATGGAAATAAAACAGGAAACACATGGGATTTCACATATGCAACTACACTGTAATTCCTCTCATCAGTTTTTTTTTCTTTTTAAGGATTGCAATTTGTTAGAAAAAGATGTAATGTAGGAAAACAAAACATTCAAAAGATATTAGCATGAAAATTCTTTTTATGAGAGGGATTTCAAAAAATCTCGCATAGAAAAAAGCTGCAGTAACCAGAAAAGACCTGTCTTGACTATTGGTGCATAAAAACACACACCCAAAACATAATGGCTTATAGCAATAAGAATGTATTATTTCTCACAAATTTGTCTGTTGGCTATGCCATTTTTCCAGCATTGCCTGACATCATCAATGTGGCTGCATTTTGCTGGTATGTTGATTAGGAGCTGGCTCACCTGGGGAACCTGAAATAGCTTTCTCCTTCCTTTTATTTTTTGTATTTTCATTTTTCACTGGATCCCAGAAACTGTGTAGCCAGCCTTAGAGGCAAGGCAAGAAGCAAGGAGGCTAATCTAAGTATGAGGTGGTGGTGGGTCTGAACAGTAAGGTAGCAGAAGAGGTAGTGCAAAGTAATTTGGTTTTAGAATATATTTTGACTATAAAGTCAAGAGGAGCTTCTGATGAAGCATATGTAGGATATGACAGAAAGGAGGAAGACTTCAGTGTCAAGTTTTAACACTTTCCAGACTTACTTCTGTCCTCAAGACAAATGTTCTACATGTAAGAATTCAAAGAAGCAATATATTCAGTGCCAAGAGCCAAAGTTCATTCCAACTGTTGATGACTAATACAAATATATCACTGTTGTGGCTACTAGTAAGTTACTTAGTCTCCCCATACCTCAATTACCTTATCTACAAATTTGTAATATGGCGTTTTGCTGTAAGATTTAAGGAAATTATTTATTTGGCACGGTACCAGAAACATAAAATTTATTCTTCTCTTGACCCTACAGTGTTATAACAAAATATGTTTACCTTACTACAGATGCATGAGCAACATTAAGATTCTTTTCTACTTGCAATAATTACCTCTTTTGTGTGCCATATCTCAATAACAGGAACTGTTTTTTTTCCCCTAAATCACTTCTATTTAACATATGTGTTTATCAATCCATTTAGCCTTGTTTAAGAAGGAAAATTAAGAAGAAAATCAACCACTGTTCCATATATATTATTTATTCAGTACTGACCTGGGTGCTGTGGAGATATGGAATAAGTTTCTGAGTTCCCCAGTGTTGTTAGTACTAATTTCTTGTTTGCCAAATTCAGTTCCCTGAAAAGAATGGGCCATTACATTGAAACTTTTAACCTGTTTCTTTTATTACATACTTTGTTTCACCTACTCTGGATTTTAAACCTATCTTTAAAGCGCTCTCTGACTGACATTCTAAATCCTGATGGCCTATATAACTGGATTAAAACTACTTCCTTCTCTTCAAGCCTCAGGCATAGAAGATGGGGACTTGGAAATTGGCTTTCCCATTCCTATACCTTTAGAAAATAACCGTCTTTCCCCAAAAGGAAAAAAAAAAACAGTTGGTTAAGAGGTATGTTTTATATTGTTAAATGTCATCCTACCATTTCAAAGGAACTTAACACTCAGTTTTTAATCAAAAAGCAGAATTATTAAGTAGTTGATAATTAGTTCCTCTACAATTGGTATTATCTGTGAGGAGATTGATCTAAATTAGGATCAAATGGCATCACTTTGGAAACACTGATTTTGTTTTTCTTTATTTAAAAATTTTAACCCTAATTTGAACTTTCTCTAACTCTTAAAATCAGGCAGAGAAGTGCTGGGGTTGAGGACAAAGGGGAATGTTCAACCATTTTGAGGGACACTTCTGCAATGGTGATATAATCCATTATGGAATGTGACCAAGACTACCTTCAGATTCCCCTCAACCTGATTACGCTTTAAATGGGATTTTTCCCTGACTATAGGCCCTTGATCTTCCTTTTCTTAGAGTACTTACTTTAGAAAACTTGCAATTTTAAATTTTCTCCCTTCTGCTTTGAAATATAAATCTTCCTCCAGCCTCTGGCCAGTTTTATAACCCAGGAATGTCCTCTTGAGGATCTGGGAGCCATCCCTTTGAAATGTAATCATTAAGAAAAATATTGCCTCTATTTCCCAGTCTCTAAGGAAGACTAGGAGCCTGACTTGGTTGAGCACCAATTAGCAAACGCAGATGGCCCACTTTCATTGATCAACCTCCCCATAACATCCTCCTATACTTTTCCAGTCACTCACCCCAGGCTGAAAAACTCTCCTGCCTTTTGTTTCAGTGGAGATGAGTTGTCTTGACCCTTATTGTCATTAATAAAGTCTTCCTTACCTGTTAACTTGACCAGTGCAAATTTTCTTTGAAACACATCAAGGACCTTCTAACCGAGTTTAGAAACGAAAAATAAAAACGTCAGGAACCCAGTTCGGCTTCTCTAGGGGAATGAGCCCACCAACCTAAATAAAAACTGCATGGTAGAGGTCATGTTGGCACTTGGATTGATAGGAAAAGCCATTGCATTGGGACAAGGTTTAGATGGTTTAGGAATAAAAAAAATAATAGAACAATGTTGCAGAGAAATTATGCTTATGAC
This sequence comes from Equus caballus, assembly GCF_041296265.1. Classification (NCBI taxonomy): domain Eukaryota; kingdom Metazoa; phylum Chordata; class Mammalia; order Perissodactyla; family Equidae; genus Equus; species Equus caballus. The sequence continues at coordinate 101,539,834 of NC_091685.1, read as the reverse complement.
TGCAGAATTCATATTCAAATGTTTGTTATATGAAACTTCTGGAAAGATTTTAATAAGACCTGAAAATAATGTGAAAATGATGATCCTTTTTTAGCCAGTTTCCCAAGAAATAACAAAGAGTTTTAGTTTATTCACAATAAAGAATTTTAAGAGTTATTTTCATAAGATTTACAAATGTCATAAAGATACCAGAATGTAAACTTGGAGAGGGGGCGGGGTTGAGGAGATAAAGCAGAAAAAAAAAAGAAAAAGAAGATTGGCAACAGTTGTTAGCTCAGGTGCCAATCTTTAAAAAATAAAATAAAATAAAATAAAAAAGAGGAGAGAAACCTAAAGATCTAAAGAGCTCAAATTATTTAAAATAGCCAAGAATACATTTTATTTAAAAATATTTGCACAACAGGTCATATGCATAATACAGCTTAAAGATATCAAGAGATAACGCCAATTCTCTTTGATACTGGCATTTACCTACAATTGTCAACATTAAAAAAAAGGTAATTTGTTCCTGGCAGCTAAAGGAACCTCTTCTGCTGCTCTATCAATAAGATCAGCAAGTTGAGCTAGATTTCTATGCTTTTCTGAAACTGTCCTAATAATATATATATGGTATATTTAAAATCCTTGAAATCCCCCTTCTTCTGACCCCCTCATTGAAATAACTGAACAAAAATCTCTAGTTTGTGAGAAGATTGTGTTGATGAAAGCTCATTTTTTCCATCTTATATCTTTTTTCCTGTCTCATTAATACCTCTAAATAAGGCACATATTTAAAATAATTAAAGAAGAATTAGTCCTATAACTCCCACAGGAGCAATAGGAATGATATTTATATACCTACTATTTCCCATGAATCAAATGGAAAATATAACACACATATCTAGAGATGGCAAATGTAATGAGGATGCACCTCATGTAGAGAAACTCCTTAATAAACCTCAGTTTGGGAACTCCCCTTCTTAGGGGAATAGTGAGGTGGAAAGTCCTCTTAGCAACTTGATGAGGCAGGCATTCTGTGCAAGGATTCCCCGTGACCCCTGGGGCTTTTGTGGAAAATGCATGCTGGGGAAGACCAGACGGCATCAGCGTATATCAAAGATGGAAACAACTGAAATTGTTTTCTAGCAGCCGTTCTCAAGGAAAAATGCTTACTTGTTTCCTATGCTTTCTTTAACCACATTTAAGGCCTCTGAGTCATTGCTAATAGCTCATAATAGTCCCCAAATCCAGCAATCATACTGAATGCTCCCTGACTTCAGGTTGATGCATTTGGTAAAGTCAGCTTGAGAGTTTCTACAAATATTAATGTGACCAGAGGGACCTCTGAAAGCATATGAAATTATTGTTTATATATTATATAAAGCATCACCTGCACACTGTGCATAGTTTAAGGAAACATACTGTATAAGAGGTACAGTGTTATGTCCCATATATTTCATTTCTGCCTGTGTGAGAAGTGTGTCTGGCTGGAAAATCTGTTACAGTGAAATGCATAACTGTGAAGGCTAAGGAGCACCGAGATACATTTATTCCTACACCACTCAAGTGGAACCATCATAAGAGAGCTAGGGGTCCTAACCTCCCATGCAGTATAAATGATAAATGTACCATAATGCTTCCTCCTTGTGTTCTCAGCGTCCCAGGGCTTTAAGATATATATATTGGGTTATAGGACCTGTATCTTAAGATCCCTGACAAGATGTCTGGTATGGTGCTTTCATATTTTATGACTTATTGAACTATGATTTTAAATTTGTTCAGCACATCAACATGTTAAGTGAAGAGGCCAGAATTATTTTTTGTTACATTTCACTGAGCTGTGTATCATTTCAGAATGGCTTCATGTACACAAGCATGAAAAGAGTTCTGGCTTTAAATCTGCACTCATCAGACCTGAAAACAAAACAATTAAAATTAAATTATTCCCCCAGTGCCTTAAAACTAAGGAGATGATTAAAAATAGCCGTTTGTGAGGCAAGCGAATGTGGGGAAATCTGTTTACTGCACTGAGAGAACCTCAAAGGAATTCTTGCATGCTGTGTGCTTGAAGGGATGTCTTTGAGGGATTTATTTTCATTCTCTTTAGTTTAGATTAGCAAACAAAAACTGTCAAAAAAAAGAGGTTAAAGAAATATAAGTACTCAGGTGTATTTAGGGTTAGTACAGAGCCCCAAACTCAGTTGGTTTTTCCCCATTCATCCTGAATGCTTTTGTGACTGACTTAATGTACAATCTCTAAAACTTCTGTGATTGCTAATGATGCTACTAGACAACCCACACTTCTTCTACACTTTGACCTACACTTATATTTATATAGAACTTTGTGTGTATGGGTGTAACTATTAAACTCCTCTTGACTTGCCATCTCAGTATCCAAAACATAATATTTGTATTCTTGGAGATATTCATTAGGAAGAAAATATCGGAACTTCTAATGTTATTAATATTTTAATCTAGAAAATATCCATGTTAGCTCTGGGATCTTTACTCAGCATGTATATAATTAGAATTATATTATTTAATGTTTACTGAATCAACCATTACAATTTTTCCAAAGGTCTTAATAAGGCTCTGGAAAGTAAATACACATCAGATATAACAAAATCCTGCAAACACAAATAAGTGCAGAATGAAAAAAAATAACATAACTGAATCTTCTACTTTTCAGGTCCTGACCTAAATTCTCATGTCACATTAAGAAGTAGAAATGATGATCAGTGGATCATATCTGATAATAACTCAAGCAAAGCTTCTACAAATATTTTTATTTGAAATGTGAAATTATATGTTTTCATGAAAGATGAAACTCACTTGTGTATTTTGTACATTTTCCTTCATGCAAAGACACATTTCCAAATTGCTGACCTCTCATGATGACAAGTAGTTGTTGTTTGTATTCTTTCTAGTGGTGTTAAAAAAAAACAGAAAAACATATTTATTCTGTTCCTTCAAGGTAAAGACAACATTTTTAACCATGAGTGAGAAAATAGCTACCTTTAAGAAGAAACTAATTTTCTTCCTAGACTGGCACTATGGAAAGCGTATATGAATATGTTTTCATTGAAATAATATTTTCTTGTTGCAGACAATAAAGTGTATTGCATGTTATCTTGGCTTGAATTGTGTTCCCCAAAAAGATATTGACATCCTAACCCCCAGTACCTGTGAATGTGGTCTTCTTTGGAAATAAGACCTTTGCAGATGACCAAGTTAAGATGAGGTCATTAGGGTGGGTCATACTTCAATATGACTTGTGTCTTTAGAAAGAGGGGAAATTTGGACCCAGAGACACAGACAGAGGGAAGATGATGTGGAGACAGACAGAGAACATCATCTACAAGTCCATTTATGCCTGATGCTAGTAGGAGCTAGGGGAGAGATATGGAACAGGTTTTCCCTCACAACCCTCAGAAGAACCACGTCTGCTGACACCTTGATCTCAGACTTCCAAGCCTCCAGAATTGCGAGACAATACACTTCTGCTGTTTAAGCCTTGCAGTCTGCAGTTGTTTGTGACAGCCCTGGGAAACTAATGCACATGTAAAAGCTCAAATATGCGTATGTTATAAAAAAGTTAAAGGCATAATTTTCTAAGCTATTTGATCCCATTGAAATAAAGAGTTTTGATGGATTTTGAAGCATTTGCTAAATATATAAAAACATGACACTTTTAGACTAATTTGCAAGAATAATTTCAATGTCAGAAAAGACACAATTGAGTAGCTGAATTACGGTGAGTATCTTGCATGGGATTGAAATATAAGAATCTCATTTCTGTGAGTGCAGACAATGATGTACTTTCCTTATTTGGACTTTACCTATTACTGTGAGATAGCTTTTTCTCCAATGGAAACAAATACAACCAACAATTGAAATAATTTAAAATTAGCATCTTTGATTGAATCATTGAGGGTTAAATTAAGATCAAGTAGTTCTGACTAATGTTAACACAATAACTCTTCTAAAGGGCTTTTAAAATTGTTTAAAAAATTATCTCATTCAAACCATTGAAAAATGCTATGAGGTTGGTAATATCATTATGACCATCTTATCAAAGAGGAAACTAAGCCACAGAGAGTTTAGTAATGTAAGAAGCATGTGGCCGAATGGGATTCCTACCCAAGCAATCTGGCCTGGAGCTGTGCTCTCAGACTCGACACTATTCTATTGGTGGAGTAATATTTTTAGTTAGTGTGTGTGTGTGTGTGTATATATATATATATGTATAACTTTTACGACTGATAAATAAAATAGTTTGTATTATTTTAATTTCATCTGTATCTCACTTTAGTTTTGTGTATTTTTATGATGTACATACTGTGTCTGGGCAGAAATATATGTAAATAACCTACATTTGGGAAACCAGATACTAAACCATCTTCAACCGCGAAAGGCAAAGCTATTATAACATTTTAGTTCATGACAGCTTTTCCCCTTTTTGTTTTTCTTTCCCATTCTTCCACACTTCTATTTTTATTGTCATCTCCTCATTAATTACCTAAGTATGCATTTCAGTATATTTACTATGAAAACGTAAACATAAATATTTGTTTCAATACATAAAATACAAATATACAATATTATATATTAATGAAAACAGTTTAACACACAAATAAAATTTAATTAAGCTATATGTCTATCTTTTAAGAAATCAAATGCTTGACTGGTTAGTAATATGCAATGCTTTCACAGTGACATATAAAGAGGACATTTATTAAGTTCTTTTCTTCACCCTCATGTCTCAAAACCACGCAAAGCAAAGTTATACCTACTGTTCATATTCCCTGAAGCAATTTCTAGCATTATAAGCCATGCAGCTTTATTTTATTCACGGCTTTATTTAAGTGCACGTTTTACTATAAAAAATACTGTCTTTATTCTAAAACATTTGATGTTAAGTAGCACTCACATAGGTAAGAATCTACTGCCAGAAAACGATATCTACTAAATACATTAACAAGAGAGGAATGCTTTTAAAGCCTCAATTTTTATTTCTGTTTTTTTTGGTGTCAAGAAGTAGGATCAAAGAAGGGTCCATGTTATGCAGCATCTACTATTAAAAGAGATGGTAGATTTTTTTAATAAATAAATTTTAAAGATTTCAAACTATTACTCTTTTTGTAAGATCTGGAAAGAATTACTGTCCTTTATATGACTTAGTAACTTCATTAGAAAATAGGTAGCACTACTTTTACAGAGAAATGATAGAAATTCTAAAAGAATTTTATGAATGGTATTTCTGTTTCAGCTTCCTGCCTTCTAGCTCAATCTTTCTTTCTTCTTGCAACTGCATGCTCCCCAGCCTTGCCCTACATAAAAAATGATTTCAAGACACTTGAGAAGGCATATCCTTTCTTGGCTGAGAAGGAAAGGGGGAAAAGACATTTCTTCCTGCGAATTTTTCCTATGATAACAATTTCTACTACTGGAGTTTAATTGCTCGCATAGCAGCTAACAGTGAAATGGGAATATTAATGAGAAAGGAGATAGCAACAAGTCCCACAGCATCTTTGCACCTGTATTCCCTAGGCCTTTAATTTAACTACTAGAAATTTGTTTCATTGTCAGTGGGTGCGCCCTACTGGCAAGCCACAAACATTATGTAACCTCATTATTCACTAGTAGTTAGTGCCTTTTATACTATTTACATTATTTAATATTGTGTTCAAATCCTACATACTTTAGGACTGGATGTTCTAGAGAGCTTTGTCAAAAAAGTTGGATTAATATTATTAGCCAAGTAGAGAACCAGACTCAGAGAGAGGGAGTTAGGCTGAGGGGTTAGACGTAGAGTGCGAATTGATCTGTTCAACAAGTCTTTTAATGCTTTTAGGAAAACTTTTAAGTAATTTGTGACAGTATTTGCATATTTTCTCACAACTAATTTGTATAATACTCACCTGATGTCTACTCTGATTGCTGTAAGCTTTATCATCTCTTTATCCTATCACCTTTTTCTTTTAAATAATAGGTAGCACCTTCAAAAATTCTAGATTAGATTAAGCAATAACTTATCATGTACATAGCTTTGTGTCTGTCTTTCTCAGCTTGAATGCAAGCTCTGAGAGGACATGGATCTTTGTCAGTTCTGTCACTGATTTAAGTCAAGGATCTAAAAGAAGACCCAGCACTCACTGTGAGGGACTCAGTGAATACTCGCAGAATGCATCTGGGCTTGCTTCACTCAGTTTTTAACTTGGATTTTGTAGTTTTTCTAGACAGTAGTGCTTATATAGAGCTTACTGTACGTTGGTCACAGCTCTACACCTTTCGAAATGTTAATTTATGTAACTAAAATTAAAAAACATTGGAGGTAGGTACAATTATGATTCACATTTTGCAAATACAGTAACCAAGGTATAGAGAAAGTTGTGCCACTAAGTGTTTAAGAACAAATATGTTGAAAAACAAGCAAAAAAGGCCCTCATTTTTAATGTTTGCCAATTTCTATGGTACAAACATTCCTACCACAGCTGATTTCAAGCTACAAATGTGACATCCACTGGCTCACAAAATTCCAAATGTGTTACAATCAACTATTAGTTAGTGCCAGTACTCCGCTGTAAAAAGTTACATGTAAATTATCTAGGATGGCCTAGCTGGAAGTGGTACATCTAGGCTATAAAGTCAGGCAAATTGTCGATGCCTGATGGGTCCAGAGTCTGGTAAAGACTTTGAGTAGTATTCTCAGCTTATAGCAATTAACAAAATACATATTAATTATTTTCTTTGTGGATATTTCCCTCCAAAGTACTCACTTCTCCTTTGCAGCCGGTTGCCATCTCCAAATACTGTAATTATTAAAGTACAATTCCTATTTTAATTATCAATCTTTCTTGGATTGTATTTGTGTGTACATTATAACAATATTTGATTAGCAAAGTCATTCAGTTACACATTTTCTTTTTCTTTGAAAAATAACGCTCTACTTAGCACTAATCTTTTGAGGGTTGGGAGAGCTGTCTATCTTGAAGGTTGTATTGGATTCATCCATTTCAAATCCCTCAGTGCATATTGTAGTAGAATAAAATTGGCATTTGAAAATTTGAATCAAAATATAAATAGCAGATAGTCAAACTGAATCTCAGGGGTGAGAAGATGGAGGACATTTGAATCATATTACCAGATGTTCAGCCTCTACTGTGAATTCAAAAACAAAAAATTGTTAATTGGAAATTTTGAAGTCTTCATACATTTTAAAAATACAATTCAGAACTTGATCTTGTAAACCTTAAACACTGTATTAAATCTAAAACCATGCAAGAAAAAAATTTAGCGATAGCTTGATTTTCATGACTTACAAAAGAATGTCACCAGTATGGAATTGACTTTTTATTCTCTTTGATTTTACATGGCAGATTTCCATTATTTAGTATTTCGACTGCAGGCACATTAACCAATCTAGGTATCAAAAATCCAATCATCCCATTTTAGTACACTGTGGTTCCTTCAATCCAATGCATTAATGGTTAGACAGAGACAAGGTTCAATATAAAATCCTTCTTTTTGAATCAGTTTCAGGTAGTTCTATTTCCAAAACTGTTGAAACAAAAGCATTAATTATACATTTCCATTATGACAGAGCCAATATCAGCAGTCACTGAGGCATAATTTCTTTAGGAGGCAATGGAACCTGTTCTCTGATCAGGTTTTGTTTCCCACAGGGAGGCATCGGTCTTAAATTACATAGCAAGCAGGCAGGAGAAAGGAAGCAACAATAAGCACTTCCCATGGGGAGAAAGAATGAGGATGTGACTCTTGGTATCCTATTAAAGAACTACAATTCTATACTCTGTCACTTATTTCCATTCACAAACACTTACGTGCACACATATACACAGAATACATTCAGGATATTTATGAAGTTGATTTTATTCCCATTAAATATTTTACTTTAGACAAGAAAATTTTCTTGTCATTTAAGGATCATTAAGATTTCCTTTTATTTCTTCTGAAAAACAATAAGAGGAGTAAGGTAATTATTACATAATAAGGATTTTTTTCTCATTAAACAAACATTTGTTTAATGAAAGTAAGTAAAACAACAGACTGTTTTGTCTTACTCCAAAATATTCTGTATTCCACTTCATTAATGAATAGATTCTTGTGGTAAAAAGTAGCTCTGTTGATTCATCAGATAATGAAGAAATAAAAGTAAAGCATGAACTCCTAGAAGCAACATAGGAGAAAATCCAGATGACCTTGGGTATGATGATGACCTCTTAGATACAACCCCAAAAGCATGACCCATGAAAGAAATAATTGATAAGCTGGACTTCGTTAAAATAAAAAAACTTCTGCTCTGTGAAAGACACTGTCAAGGGAATGAGAAAACAGGTCACAGATTGAGAGAAGATATTTGTAAAAGACATATCCGCTACATAATTGTCGTACAAAATAAAGAACATTTGAAAACAAATGTATACAACAAAATACTTATACAAGAACTTTCAACAATAAGAAAATGAACAACCCAATCAAAAAATGGACAAAAGACCTGAACAGATACCTCACCAAAAAAGACATGTAGATGGTAAATAAGTGTATGAATAGATGCTCCACATCATGCATTATTAAGGAATTGAAATTAAAACAACGAGATACATCTACACATCTATCAAAACATCCCAAATCCAAAGCGTTGACCATATCAGGTGCTGGTGAGGTGTGAAGCAGCAGAAACTGTTACCACCATATTATCCAGCAAGCACACTCATTGGTATTTACCCAGGTGTCTAGGAAGCTTAGGTCCACCAAAACACCTGCACACAGATATTCACAGAAGCTTTATTCATAATTGCCAAAACTTGAAAGCAACCAAGGTGTCCCACAGTAGGTGAATGGATAAATGACAGTGGTACATCCAGACATTGGAGTATTATTCAGTACTAAAACAAGAAATGAACTATCAAACCATGAAAAATATGGAGGAAACTTAAATGTGTATTTCTAAGTGAAAGAAGCCAATCAGAAAAGGTTATATATTGTATGATTCTAACTATATGACATTCTGGAAAAGGCAAAACTATAAAGATGGTAAAAAGCTCAGTGGTTGCCAGGGCTTGGTGGAGAGGGTGGGAGGAATAGACAGAGCTCCCTATTTAGGGCAGTGAAATTATTCTGTATAATACCAAAGTAGGTGCATGTCACTATACAATTGTCCAAACCTATAGAATATACCACACCAAGAGTGAGCCATAATGTAAACTATGGACATTTTGTGATAATAATGTTTTGCTGTAGGTTCATTAATTGTAAAAAATGTACCAATATGGTGGCCAGCCCAGTGGCATAGTGGTTAATTTCACAATCTCCACTTCAGTAGCCCAGGGTTTGCAGATTCGGATCCCAGGCACAGACCAACACACTGCTCATTAGGACATGCTGTGGCAGTGTCTCACATACAAAATAGAAGAAGATTGCCACAGGTGTTAACTCAGCAACAATCTTCCTCAAACAAAAAGGGAAAGATTGGCAACAGATGTTAGCTCAGAGCCAATCTTCCTTGACAAATAATAGTAATAATAATAATAATAGTAATAATATACCACTCTGGTATGGCACGTTGATAGTCAGAGGGTCTGTGTATGTGCATGCACACTGGGAGCATATAGGAGCTCTGTGTACATTATGCTCAATTTTACTGTGAACCCAAAACTACTCCAAAAAATAAACTCTACTTAAAAGGAGAGAAAAAGTACAGGGTAGAATTTGCTCCAATAATCCACCACAACACCACAGCACTGCCATAACCAGCAAGAACACAGCTACCCGGAAACACTATCTGAAGCAGCTGCAACATGAAAGCAGGAAAGGCATCTTAACACATCATAAAATTTTCACAAATGCAACTTAATTTATGTACTTAATTTACTGTATGTTTACTCTATGTCTACTCTGAATATGTCTTTAATTTACTTTGTAGAAAATATTAAACCTCCTATTGTAGTCCATTTACTATGATATTAAAGAAACCAGTTGAAGACGTGGTTTTCTGGTCTCTAAGCACAAAGTAGATACCACATCATTACAAATTTTCCTAAGACAGGCAAAGAGAATTCAGGATGTGCATCTTCTGTAGGCTATCTCATCGTGCCTCCTTTGCAAACACGGCACTTTCAGCAGTAAATCCTTCCTCAGTAGTGATGGCAGGTCAGGGAAGTTGAATAAATAATTCCCTCAGAGCCTCCTCCTCTCAATCCACTCATCAACACATAGTCAAAGAAGATGTAAAACTTTAAAATATGAACATAAAGATTCAAGTGGCCGGCCACGTTAAGAGAGCCTTTCAAGTCTGATCGGTGTGCTAGACCATGAGGTTCGCTGTAAACTTAGTTCCCCTTGGCACTGTCCAAACTTACAGACCAGGATAAATAGCAAATGTCCACTGCCAAGATGATATTATAAAATATTGAGGAAAGTGAATACTGTCCATCTATGGAACATCGTGCCACTGTACCATATGGACCTCATAGGTTACAGTGCAGAGAAAAACAAACAATAACTTTCAAAATATCAGTGACTTCAAACAAAAAGGATTGTTTTTACCTAGACTTCATATCTATGTGCAAAACTATTGGCAGGAGGAACTTTGATAATCCTGGTCACTCAGGTATCCAGCCTGAAAGACGGTCCATTGTGACACATGCTTCCACATCTGTTCAGCAGGAAAGGGGAAGGTGTGTAGAGATTTGCTGTCTCTTGGCATTTCTTCCCAATGGTGAGCATATCACTTGTGCTCACATTTCATTGCCTAAAGCAAATCACGTGAGCATGCATAACATCAAAGTGGATGAACAACTGCAATCCTGCCAAGCACCCAGAAGACAACGGACTGAAAATATTTGATAAATAGCACTAATGACTACCACAGAGACCATCAGTATGGAGTGACTTTGGAAACTGAAGGTAGTTAAACTCATAGATCTCTGTTCTTTGATCAACACCCACATTCAGGTCACCTCGATGACAATCTGTGTTTTCTCTGCCCTGAACTTGAATTCTCTCTTACCTTATCTTCCAAAAATTCCTCTCTGACACTCTGATTATATGACTAATATACTCCACCACAATCTCAGCATATCAGCACGGCCATTAAAAGTTTCCTTCCCTTCTTTCTTTCTCCCCTTCCCTCTCATCCTTATCTGAAACCTTGCTTTACTGTGCAGACACGACTTCCTTTGATGGCCACATCAAAGGACCTAAGGGAGAGTTAGTAGAATTACAGTAGTGGTTCTTGCAGTGGATTAAAGATGGCCACGAGGGGTTTGCCACTTCCCACATGAAGTGTTCCTTTGAATATGGACTGTCTTTGATATTTACTTTGACCAATTTAATGTGACAGAAATGACATTCTGGAACTTCTAAGGCCAGGTCTTAAGAAAACAGGTAGTTTCTACGTCCTTCCTCTCCCAGGAAGGCAGTCATCATACCATAAAGAAGCTTGGCTGGGGCTCATACGTGATGAGGCACCGCATGGAGATGGAAAGGCTGCAGGGAGAGCCCCAAAGGCCCAGCTATGTGGGTGAAAGCTTCTTTGATCTTTCATCCTAGTATTTTCTGCCTGCTGAAATCAACTGATTGGGGGACCTCAGCCAATGACGTGTGGAGCAGAACCACCCAGAAGAATTTGCTCGACTTCGCAAAGAATTGTTGAGAAGTAATAAACCATCGCTGTTCAAAGTCAATAAATTTGGAGCTTTTTTTCTTTATGAAGAAGTATGTAAGTGAAATAATTCTCCACTCTGGCTGAACATTGGAATCAACTGGATGGTTATTACAGTTTTAGATGGTCTGGGGCCATACCAGGCAAATTAACATTTCTAGGAGTGGCACCCTATCATCACTATTTTTAAAAGCCCCCAAGGAGTTTCTAACACAGAGTCAGTGTTGAGAACTACGGAGTTAGCTTCGCTCGTCCTCTAGTTCTTCTAATTCATTTCTCCTGTAACGTTGAAACCCTCCACATAGTTTAGTCTTGTGCCGTCCAGCTCTACTGCTCTCTGTTCTTTAGTCTAAAAGTCTTATTCTTCAGGAACACTTAGTCCCAAGCATTCTGGAAATGACTTTCTATTTGATGTGGAATGTAGTTAATGGATCATTGATTCAGTGAATTGGTTTTTTGTTTGTTTGCCTGCTTGTTTTTTTTTTAACAATCTTTTTTGTGTGTCTGGATACATCTCGATAAGAAGAGCTTCAAGATATGAATACTTAACTGCTTTCTGACAAATGAGTCACCGATCATATATTTGAATCTTCATGGACCATCTTTCACTACCTTTTCAGGTACATTAGGATCTGATGTTGCTAATGTGAGAAGTTGTCATTAAACGATTCAGTGTTCACACAAGTAGTTACTTTCAGTATCCCACATTTCTTTATATGCCTGGGAGAGACAGAAGTCTTTTCCAGATTTTCAGATAAGACATAAACACGAACTTAGATTCAATTAGCAGATGCATAAAATAGCTTATTTATTTAACAGATCTGCAGTAAATATCTGCTATACACTAAATTTGCTCATATTTCAACTTTACTTTTTGCAGGGAAAGATTCACCCTGAGCTGACTTCTGCTGTGGATCTGCCTCTTTTTGTTTTTTTCTCCCCAAAGTGCGTTGTTCCACATCCTAGTTGTAAGTCCTTCTATGTGAGCTGCTGCCACAGCATGGCAAATGACAGACGGATGGTGTGGTTCTGCAACTGGGAAACGAATCTGGGCCGCTGAAGTGGCGAGGATGCTACACTTTAACCACTGGGCCATCAGGGCTGGCTCTCAAATTTTTAATCAAAATATATCTTCTTCAAAATTTTGAAACATTTTACTGAGGACTAATGTTATTGGTTTCCTACAAATATTGAGAATGAGAACAAACCTTGCCAGGTCTAGTTTAGTATTATTGAACTGCTTGCATTTATTTATGTTGGAAATGGACAAGGAATCATTTGAGTCCAGGTTCTACCAATTACTGCTTTGTGAACTTAATGAATCCACGTAGATGCCCAAAGCTCAGTTCCTCATTTATAGAAATAATAGTATTCACATCTCAGAGCTATTTTGAAGCTTAAAATAAGATAATGTTTCAATCACAATTCTCAGAAGAAAATAGGCACTAAGTAAATATTATCAGTTTTAATTATGTCTCAGTATCATAATAATGAGCATGCTAAAATCAGCTAAGGAACACCTCCTACACATCATCCCTCTCATATTCCTCTGCACAGGCACCTACAAGAGGCAGGAGATATTTGAGAAGAGATTCAAGGATGACAATCTAGACTGAAACGCCCCCCACCTTAAAATGAACAACAAAATATGTAAAGATATGACAAGTGAGTGAATATTTGTTGAATGCCTACTAAATATCATGTACTTTGCTAAGAGTTGACCAAAAAGTTAGGACCATTATCAAATCTTACCAACTATGGATTGGATTGGCTCAGGATGTTCTTGGGGTAACCGAAAACTCCTGTGGAATGCTTTGAGCTAGTAGAATCATTTTAATTGTGATCCCCTCATTTACACTAGCTTAGTATCTGAGAACCTAATTTAGTTTCTAACCATTTAGGCATAGAACCATGTATAGAATCCGAGACTTCTGAGTCCCAGGGAGGTGTACTTCCCATTACATCTTGCAGCTGTAGGAATAAAAGAGAACAGTAAATGCTACTTGAATTTCATGATTTCAAATATCCAGTAAAGATGAATTCACTTGCTGCACCTGCTTGTTGTTTTATCATTCCACTTCTTATCTCCCTTGTGAATTGACCCACAGACACAACACCTATTTAAAATGATTGGATCTTGAAAAAATGTAAATTGATATTTCATACCCCATAGGTTCTTCTGCAATGGTAATATCTGTGGTATATGCACATTGCAAATTAAATCATTTTTTAAGCTAGCAAAGGGTCTGTCTAATAAAAACCCATATGAAATCCCACTGTGTCTGCTCAGTAGCAGCTTTTCACTGTGAAACACTTAAGCTTTTAAAAAGCAACCGAACAAATGTGATTGATTATCAGTTCACTTGCCAGATTCTACATTGAAATTAAAGAAAGTAAAAGCTCTTTTATGAAAGTGATATAACCACCTGCAATATTAAACTAATAAAATATGTGTTCAGCTGTTAGCGAACTGTCTTGACTCAGATGTATAAAGTAGCCTTCTAGAATGTAGGAGCCTTATATAGTAACTGATCAATCTTTCCTAACCATGGCAAAGCAGTAAAAAGCATTCCAAATTGACTAAAAGGTCAAAATACTCTGAAAGAATTCCATCATTGAAGCAGATATGAACTTAGCCACACTTGTGATAAGCAGAACAAATGAAAAAAGTACAGACCATTAGTATGCATTTGGGAGACATTCTAAGAATTATTAACTCATTAAAAACAAGTTCCCAGTGCCTGATGCATAAGAAAACTAGATTTGATTGAGCATTAATTTGTTTTTCTGCCTATCTAAATATTAGCCAATGCCCTGATGAGTTTGAATGAGCTGATACACTTCTCTACAAATAGCTGTTGTCTATGAATATTCCACTTTTACTTAAAGTCTCCATAGAATCCATTTGAAATGTCTACAGATAGTATCTGTGTATACTCCTTTGTTTAAGAAATGCAAACGCAACCAAGTAAACTCAAGATTCCCTAATAATAGTTACCTTGGGGTTCAGGTTACAGAGAAGCAAGTCTGACCTTGGATGGACCTGTTCAATGGATCTCTTCTTTTTGGCAGGGAAGACTTCAGCAACAGCAAACACAAGGGGTCCAGAATAGTATTCTGTCCACAGCAGTCTCCTATCTGTAGGATACCAGGAATTTTCTGGGATGATGGAAAGTATTAAAAACTTCTTGTAGCTACGGGTTACTCAAACTCATATGAATGGTGACAATGAGAGGATATGACTTCATGAAGTGGGAGGATCATGCTTTAAAAAGACAAAGACAACTTTGTCCTAGACAGAGTGACTGGATAGGGGACAAGATGGACAAACTGAACTGTGGGAAGAGGTGAGTAATGGGTTGTTAAAACATGTCTGTATCTCAGAGAGTTGGTTACAAGGAACAAAGGTATTTCTTATTGTTTGGAAATCAGGGAACAAGGTTAAATCAGTGGCAAGAACAGCAGATAAATCCATTGATTTTCTTGATCCCTGGGGCTGAGTTAGGTTTAGATCTTTGATGTGGTTTATGCAGTCTCCTTCATGTAGTGTACAGAGAAGGTGGCAGGCATCAAAGTGAGCCTCTCAAACAGAAGAATTGTATTTATTCCATTTATGGTAGAATTCTTCACCTGTCCGTGTGTTTGTGTGCAAATTTTCTCTTTGAATTGCTTTATGCAACTGGTATTCATTGATTGCTTGAACAGCCTTAATTAGGACAAGACTTTATTTCACGTAAAATAAATTTAATTTTTGAAACAAATTCCATCAACAATGTGAATAATAAAGCCAACTAACTTTCATTATGAGTAAATATAAAACAAAAATATTGGAGAGAGAGACAGAGAAATAGAAGTAAATAAAAATAGGTAATCCTAATATTCTGGGAATATTCATGAATCATTGCTTAGGGAAATTCTAAAACAAAAGTTCAAAAATTTTTAATAAATAATTACATTATCATAATATATAGAGGAATTCACCAAGATGGAAAATTTGCTTTACACAAATTTTGGTAACCATGATAAAATACTTCTATGCTATGTTATCACATCATAAACACCCAAAATTCTACCCAAAACTTGTGGCAAACAAGCTATAATTTTATCCTATACCTCCATACTTGGTATGACAGAAATGTAGACATTCCATTAAATTAAATATTATGAACAAAAATGTGCTTAAAAGCAATTTAATACATTAAAATTAAAGTTGTCTTTCTTCAATAATTATTTATTCATATTTGGAATAAATATCTGAGACTAAATGCAAAATATTGATTCTTCTGATTGGCATATTTTCAGTCACAGTTCCTGAACTTTTCTTCAGATGTATATATATTCGCTGAATTGATCCTCCCAGCGTACCCTTTCCCTAGCCTGGAGTGCCTCAGACAGTAGTAGTGTTGCCCTATACATGAGCACCCCCTGCTGACACATTCTGGAGAACCCATTCCTATTATTGTAAGAATGGTTGATTTGCAATATCCTCTACTATATCTTTGGTATGTGCTTGCATATATGATGTATAGTGAGACAGTACACATATTTACAGTGATATCATCTCAAGAACTTAACTCAGGACACTCTGTTCATATTTGTCCCATCTTTTAAAATAACAAACAAACTGGGGGCTGGCCCAGTGGCATAGTGGTTAAGTTCGTGCATCCCATTTCACGGAACTGGGGTTTGTGGTTTCAGATCCCAGGCATGGACTTACACACTGCTCATCAAGCCATGCTGTGGCAGTGTCCCGCATGGAAAATAGAGGAAGATTGGCACTGATGTTAGCTCAGAGACAATCTTCCTCAAGCAAGAAGAGGAGGATTGGCAACAGATGTTAGCTCAGGGCCAATCTCCCTCATCAAAATAAATAAATAAGATAGCAAACAAAATGACAAAAACTAAATACTTCTCTGTGTTTAACATTTAAGAAGTCAAGTATAGGTATTTCTTACTGTGTTAGTTCCCTAGTGCTACTGTAACAAATCGCCACAAACTTAGTGACTTGAATGTAATACACACTTATTATCTTACAGTTTTGTAGGTCAGAAGTCTGATATGGGTTATATTGGGCTAAAATCAAGGTGTTGACTGGGCTGCACTCCTTTCTGGTGGCTCTTGGGGACAATCCATTTCTTTGCTATTTCCAGCTTCCAGAGGATGCCCACATTCCTTGGCTCATAACCCTCTTCTTCCATCTTTGAAATCAGCAAAGTTGCACCTCTCTGTACCTTCTCCCATAGCCACATCTCCTTCTGACTCTCCCCTCCACATCCTCTTACCACTTTCAAGGTCCTTTGTGATTACACTATTTCTACTCAGATAACCCAGGATAATCGCCTTCTTTTAAGGCCAGCTAACTAGAAATCTTAGTCTCCCTTTGCCACGTACCCTAACACATTCACAAGTTCTGGGAATTAAAATGTGGACATCTTTGGATGGTGGAGTAGACCATTATTCTACTTGCCACAATGTGCAAATATGAAAATGTGATGGAAGAAAGTTAGTAAATCCTTAAAGGAAAGAAAGGTGGGTTTGGAAACCCTATCTTGTTACAAATGAAATGTTCAGGATTTCTAAGATAAAGGTACAGTTTGGGAATTTTACTTCACATGTAAGACAAACCAAACAATATCTTTGCTGCCTTAACTTTCATTGCTTTTTGAAATGTTGTGGTTGGGGTAATATGGAAGCCTGGCAAAGAATAGACACTTAATAATCAGATCATTTCTTTTGAGCTCCTGCTTTACACTTTACCAGGGGTGCTATCTTAGCAAGTCCTTAACCTCTCATGGTGCTCTATATTACATCGGTAAAATGGAGACGATAATAGTGATGCCTGTTTCAAAGGATTGAGGTGAGAATTAAATAAAATAATCCATTGAATGTAATTACCTCTGGGTGGAGCACTTAGTGAGAATTTAGTGATCAAGAAGATTATCATCTTTAACTCCAAACAATCTGTAGATATGTGAGAACAAAAACATTTCTCATGTTTAACAATGTACCAGTTTAAATTTGCAATATGAAAAGCACGAATTCTCCATTCCTATTGAAATTTGTCTCAAAGAAAAAAACAGATAGTTTGAAGTTTTTAACACATCAATTGTGTTGGTAGACGTCTACCAACCAATTTCATTAAGCTTTCATGGCTGTCAGCCTTTCTTCCTTCCTAGACCATTAAAGTGAAAAAATTAAAATATTTTATGGATCAAAGCCAATTAATTGTACCCTGGTATGCACAAAGTTAAAGACAGAGTTGTTTTAGCTGAGTAGTCACACTCAGAAAATTTAACATGAATTCTTTCTATCCCAAAGAAGCATATCTTAAATGCAAATCATTTTAGAAAACCATAGGAACACTCCTACAAAATAGTGATTGATTCATTTTCCTAAATGCTTTTTTTCCTTTTCTCATTTATTTCAGGGAAAGACACATAAAGAAATATAATTTTGATATCTTTAAGAAGACTTAATTGAGTGCCTCTAAAAGGCACTGTAAAAACATATTTTTTAAATAAGCAAACAACAAGAAATAGACTAACTCGTCCCTAAACCATTATTCTGATGAACTGGGAATACATTTAAATAAAATTTCAATTAAATAAAAACATCTATTCTAAATTTAGTAAGAAAATATGGATAAAAGAGTTTCTTAGGGAATGGGAGTCAGGGGACTTTTCCAGGGAAAGGAACACAGCTGCATGTCTCTAAGAATGAGTGAGTACTATGAAATGAGTACAGGTGCAGAAAGGAAAGCGGCAAGTGCACAGACAGGGGAGAGTGGAAAACCATGTTGTGTTCAAGGGACAAGAGGAAGAACTTGGTATGGACTGAACAGATATGATGAGTGTTGTCCAGTAAGAACGAGGCAGGATTTGGAGCAAATTGTATGTTAAGGACTTCAGTTTCTGCTCCAGTATGTAAGGAACTGAGAGGTAGTCATTCCATCCTAACAACACGTAAAAAGCTGAACAAACTGAAAAGTCAAGTCTTCTTAGATCTGCCGGAGAAGCGGGGTCACAGGGCAAACTGCTATGAAGTCTGGAGACATAGACATTCAAATAGAGAGAATCCAACTTCCAGAGCAGAAACCCACCTCCACTGGAACCAGTACCAAGGGAGGAAAACCTGAACTGTAATTGATGAATTGCTGGAGGCTCAGAGTGGACAAATCTTAGAGAGAAAAGCTCCAGAGGGACTCAGTCATGGGGAGACTCTCACACTTTTATGAGTTTTACCTCCAGGAACTCTATGAAGTTCTCATAGTGAAAATCAAAGAAAAATCTCTTTGGTCTTCTGGCAGAGGGTGGGGAAAAATAACCATTTTGAGATTAACCAGAACAGTATGTTCTTTGTAACAATGTCTGCCCTCAAGAGAAACTGTTTTAATGGAACCTAACCTATGGGGGTTTTATCACAGCCTAACTGACCTGGAGGAAAGGAAAGACCCCATTCCAGCCCACTCTTACCTTCTACATGGGACAAGTAAAATATCCAACTGTAGCTCCTTCTCACCATTCTGTAATATACAAGGGGATGAAAAGAAAAAGAAAAACACTGAGAAGCACTTGTGAAGTTTACAGCCAGGGGCAGAGATTTACTAAAAGACTGAGACCTAATCATAGGACCATCAAATCATTCCCCTCCTCCTACAGCTCATCATCATATTACTAAAGAACTATTTTTATCAGTTCCTTTTACCTGGTACATTATGTTCCTCTTTCAACAGAAAATTATAATGCATAGTGAATGACAAAAAACATAGCCTGAAGAGACAGACTAAGCATCAGAACCAGATCCAGTTATGGCAGGGATGTTGAAATTATTAGACCATGAGTTTAAAACAACTATGATCAATCTGTTAAGAGGTTGTTATTAGGGTTCTCCAGAAAAACAAAACCAATTTTATGTATATGTATAAACAAAGAGAGACAGATAGTGAGAGATTTTCAGTAGGAATTGGATTACACAATTATGGAGGCCAAGAACTCCCAAGTCTACCATCCAAAGGCTGGAAAACCAGGAAACCCAGTAGTATAATTTGGTCCAAGTCCACAGGGCTGAGAACCAGGGGAGTTGATAGTGTAAGTCATAGTCTGAGTCCAAAGGCCCAAGAACCAGGACACTGATGTCTGAGGGCAGGAGAAGATGGATGTCCCAGTGTAAGCAAAATGGATATTCTCTCTTTTTGTTCTATTCAAGCACCCAACTGATTGGATGATACCCATCTGCATTGGTGAGGGTGATCTTCTTTAGTCAGTCGACCAATTCAAATGCTAATCTCTTCCCAAAACAGTGTCACAGATACACCCAGAAATAAAGTTTCACTAGTTAGCTGGGAAATCTTAACTCAGTCAATTTGAAAATTAAACATCACAGAGCTCTAATGGAAGAAGTAGACAACGCAAAAGAACGTACAAAATAATGTAAGCAGAGTGATAGAAATTTTATGGAGGGATAAAAAAATTACTAGAGGTAAAAAACACTGTAAAAGAAATGAAGAATACCTTTTATGGGCTCATTAGTAGAGTGGATATGACTGTGTAAATAATCTTTGAGTTTGAGACTATGTCAATAGAAATTTTTCAAACTGAAAAGCAAAGAGAAAAAAGTCTGAAAAAAATGGAATAGAATATCCAGGAGCTGTTGAACAACTACAGGTGTAACATATGCATAATGGGAATTACAGAAGAAGAAGTAGGAGAGAAGGGAACAAAAGAAATATTTGAAACAATAATGACTGAGAAAGTCCCCAAATTTATGTCAAACACCAAACCACAGATACAGGAAGCTCAGAGAATGCCAAACAAGATAAATGCCACCCCCCCCCAAAAAAAAATGCAAGGCATATCATATTCAAACTGCAAAATATAAAAACTAAAATAAAATAAATCTTGAGAGAAGCCAGAGGGAAAAAACACCTTACCTATAGAAGAGCAAAGATAAGAATTACATCTGACTTCTCCTCAGAAACTGTGCAAGGAAGAAGAGAGTGAAGTAAAATATTTAAAGTATTGAGAGAAGAAATAATCAACCTAGAATTCTGTATCCTCCAAAATTATCTTTCAGAAGTTAATGAGAAATAAAGACATTCTTAGACAAACAAAAATTGAGATAATTTGTTGCCAGTAGACCTGTCTTGTAAAAAATGTTAAAAGAAGTTATTGGGAAGTAAAGTGATATGTCAGAAACTCAAATCTAAAGAAGGAAGAGCATTACAGAAGGAATGAGTAAAGGTAAAATAAAAACTTCTAATTTTCTTATTCATATGAATCCACTACTATAGTTGGAGACTTCAACATCCCTCTATTGGAAATAGATAGGCCCAGCAGGAAGAAAATCAATAAGGACGTAGTTGAACTCAGCGCCATCATCAATTGTCTATAATTGGCATCTATAGTTTACTCCATCAACAACAGCATAATACACATTCTTCTCAAGCTCACGTGGAAAATTCACCAAGATAGATCACATTCTGGACTATAAAATACACCTTAACGTTAAAACAAAAAATAGAAACCATGCAATGTGTGCTCTCAAACCACAATAGAATTAAATTAGAAATCCATAACAGAAAAATAACTGGAAAATCCCAGAATACGTGGAGATGAAACCACACACTTCTAAATAACACAAGGGTCAGAGAAGAAATCTTGAGGGAAATTTAAAAATATTTTGAACAAAATGAAAATTAAAACACAACTCATTAAAATGTGTGGGATGCAGTGAAAATAGTACTTAGGGGGAAATTCATCACATTAAATGCATATATTAAAAAAGAAGAACTATCTAAAATTAATAACCTAATTTTCCATCATAGGAAACTAGCAAAAGAAATGTAAATTAAATCCAAAGCAAGCAGGAGAAAGCAACTAATAAATGTTAGAGCAGAAATCAATAAATCAAAAACAGGATTTTCTCAATAGAAAAAAATCAAGAAAATCAAAAGCTGCTTGTTTAAAAAGATCGATGAAATTGGTAAGCCTCTAGCCAGGCTAACCAAGAAAAAAAGAAAAGACACAAATTACTAATGTTGGAAATGAAGGAGGAACATCACTGTAGATCCCAAGGGTATCAAAAGGATAATAAAAGAATACTGTGAGCAACTGTATGCCCACAAATTCAATAACCTAGATGAAATGTACCAATTCCTTGAAAGTTACAATCTGCCAAAACTCATGCAAGAAGAAATAGATAGTCTGACTAGGCCTATATGTATCGAAGAAATTGAATCAGTAGTTAATAAACTTCCAAAACAGAAAGCACAAGGCCCAAATAGGTTCACTGGTGAATGCTAATAAGCATTTAAGGAAGAAATTATACCAATTCTCTACAACTTCTTCCAGAAGATAAAAGCGAAAGAAATACTTCCTCAGTCTTTCTATAAGGCCAGCATTATCCTAATGCCAAAATCAGACAAAGACATTACAAGAAGAGGAAACTATAGACCAATATCTCTCACAACCATAAATGTAAAAATCCATATCAAAATATTAGCAAATCAAATCCAAAAACTGTTAAAAGAATTATAAACTAAAATCAAATCAGATTTATCCCAGGTATTCAAGGCTGTCTCAACATTTATCGATTAATGTAATCGTCACATCAACAGGTTGAAGAAGAATATCTATGATCATATCAATACAACTACAGAGTAGGAGAAGATATTTACAAAAGATGTATCTGATAAACAATAGTTATAACAAAAGAACTCTTACAACTCAACAATAAGAAAAGAAGGTGATTAAAAAAATGGGCAAAAGACCTGAATGACATGTCATCAAAGAAGATAAAGAAATAACAAATAAGTATATGAAAACATGTTCAACATCCATGTCATTAGGGAATTGCAAATTAAAACAACAATGGGATACCACTATCTCCTATTAGAATGGACAAAATGGTATGGTCACTTTGGAAAATAATTTGGGAGTTTCTTACAAAACTAAACATTTTCCTACTATACAATTCAGCAATCATGTTCCTTGATATTTACCCAAAGGAACTGAAAACTTATGTCCAAGCAAATCCTGCAATTGGATGTTTATAGCACTTTTATTCATAATTGCTTGGAAGCAAGCAACATGTCCTTCAGTAGATGAATGGATAAATAAACTGTGTTACATCCAGACTACAAAATATGATTCAACACTAAAAAGAAATGACCTATCAAGCCACTAAGAGACATAGAGGAAACTTAAATGCCTATTGCTATTTGAAAGAAGCCAATCTGCACAGGTTACATAGGATTCCAACTTTATGACATTCTGGAAAAGTTAAAACAGTGACAGTAAAAAGTTCCATGGTTGCAAGGGATAGGGAAGAAGGAGAGGAGGATGGGATAGGGAAGAGGCAGAGCAATGATTTTTAGGGCAGTGAAATTCTTTTGTATGACACTATAATTGTGGATACATGCCATTATGCATTTGTCAAAGCCAATAGAATGTATAACATCAAGAGTGAACCCTAATGGAGACTATGGACTTTTGGTGATAATGTGACCATATAGTTTTATTGATTGTAACAAATGTACCACTCTGGTGCAGGTTGTTGATAGTGGGAAAGGTTGTGCATGCCTGGGAACGGGAGGTATATGGTAACTTTCTGTCCCTTCACTCAATTTTTCTGTGACTCTAAAATTGCTCTAAAAAGTACAGTCTATTTTGAAAAAATTGTATGTCAAGGTACATGTTTAATGTTCACATTAGGCAATTAGAAGTCATTATAATCTATTTGTATATAAACAGCATGAATTTTTCCAAATCTATTGCAAAGAAAGAACACGTATTTCAAAATTTTAACATGCCAGCTGGTTGGTAGCCACCTACCAACCAATGTCATAAGCCTGCCTGGCTGTTTGCCTTTGTGACATTATAACATTGTAGTATTATGATACAAACATTCTTTCAATAGAAAGAAAAGATCAGTGTATTAGTAGACACGATTTATCCAATATTTTAGACCTATTAATCTTGCTCTATTTCATGACCACAGATTACAATGTAATCTAAAGTCAATATTTAGATTGGTAAATTAGTTGACAAGTGTATTCTCAAAATAAGCGAGTCCATTAATTATTATCTCCAGTAAAAGAGAAAATATCTTTTTCTTCTATTGCTTAGTTTTGTCACTTTTAAAGCTAAAAGTAGCATTTTCTCCTTGTGACTCTTGCTAGTTTCTTCTCTACTTGTTGGCTAAGAGAGAGATCTGACTAAATAGTAGAAGTTAATTTTCTAGCTGAATTTAATCTTAGCTTTCAATGGAAAAAATAATCCGACATCAATTATATAAACTCTTCTCTTTGCCATATCTCCAAACAGGAATTCTGTTCGTTCATTTAATCTTTAAACATTTTAAGCATCAAATATAAGTACAGCACATTTCAGGTCCAACAGAAATTTCAAGACAAATATGGCATATACCAGAGGTGCTTAGTATGTCATGGGAACTGAGTAATCAGAGCAGATACTCAACCAATCAAAGCAAAATTTGGCTAATATGCTGCATAGTTCCTCCCATAATGAGTTTGCAGTGCAATAGGGAAAGAGAAACATACATGAATGTCTAAAATACAAGGCAAAAATTTGAAATATCCAAATGATATGATGACATATGCAAAACTAAGCTGGCACAAGAGAAGGCAGTTAGGAAATTTTCATAGAAAAAGGAGCACTTGAGCTGAAATTAAAAATAAAAACAAAGAAAAGAAAACAAAACAAAACATTTTAAGAAACATAACACAAATGTTAAAAATTTGCAGTGCTTATATATTAAAGATGGAAATAACCTTCTGTGTATAGACTGAAAATTGCTGGTCATTGTGGTGTATTAAACAAAAAACAAAACAGGGGCTAGCCCTGTGGCCTAGTATTTCGGCATGCTCCACTTCAGTGGCTCATGTTTCATTCCCAGGCACAGACCTATACCATTCATTGGCAGCCATGCTGTGCCGGCAACCCACATACAACATAGAGGGAGATTGGCACAGATGTTAGCTCAGGGCAAATCTTCCCCAGTAAAGAAACAAAAAACAAAACAAAACAAAAACAGTGAGGAAATATGCCAGCCTGTTGGAAATATGCATTAAGAACCAAGGTACTTGTCCTTTGCCAACTCAGGCTCAATATTTTAAAACAATTTTAAAATACATTGTTTCAAGGAAAGAAAATTATTTATTTGTACTCATAGAGTATATTCCTATAATACATATTTTGATCAGGATTGATCAGCTTATGCTGCCACGTTTAACACGATGTTTTGTATTTCACTTACCTCAAAATCTGCTCTGACCCTGATGGATCATCAGGACAGCTCAGTGATCCAGCTGGGTTCTATCATTGGTCATCATCCTTTCAGCAAGTGGGTTACAGCGAAGTAATGACAGGGAAGAGAGCTGGAGAGCCATGTAGGGCTTTTAATTGGCCCCATTCTGAGGAAACACGCTCTACTTACACTCACAGTCTATTGGAACTGTTACTAACTAGTAACATTGACTACAACTCTAAGAGGGCTTGGAAGTGCACCCAGGAAGGAGAGGGGAACCAGATATTGGGGATCATTAATAGTGTCTGCCACAGAATCAAATTCATCACATCTACCTTGACAAAGAAACATGAAGAGTAAGTATAACTGTAATCAAATGTGTGGAAGGTTGGAGAGCTTGTGAGTTAAACCATTGACAGAAATGCACATAAACACCTAAAATTATCTCTATCAGATTATAAAAGTGCCCCTTACACAGTAGTGGAATTCCTCAGCTGTTTCCCTGGCCATTCAAGAATATGAGGCCCTTAAGTGCAACTCGAAGCTTAGGGCTCCTTGGCATGAAAATGGAATCATAGGGAAGGATGTATTTATTGTATTGTGAGTGAGGAACGTTGTTTCATTTCTCTGGCTTTACCATTAAGTCTTTTTGTGATGCTTGAAAAAAAAAATCCAGTTAATTTTCTGGATCACAGTTTTTTAGCCTAAAGAACTCTCAATAAAAGGATCACCAAAAGTTTTCCATCTCAAATGTGCAAACTTTGCATGACATGATGTATTTTACATTGCCTTACTGAATTTCTACTTCAGACACCATGCCAAATGAAAGGGGTGATTAAAAGAATAAGTTAAACTTGATGAATACTAAAAATTATTCTGCAAGCTTTCCCTCTGATTTTTTAGCATGACTTGTTATAGGGAGAGCACTTTATAAGGAGATCCTCCTTATACTATCAAGATTAAGTCAAGACAGAGTTGGATCCTAGATGGGACAACTTTGTTCAAAATAGAGTGATCTGGTAAAAAAAAAAAAAATGTGTGTATATATACATATACATAACAATGTAGGTATTTTAATGGTTAATCCTGGGTATTTATATACATGGTGAAATCATTGGTAATCTTTAGAAAGTATTTCTCTCAAATAGGCATACTACTTTATTGCAGAGTTTATTGCAAGTTCTTAAAACATTTTAAAATTTTCATAAGAAATTTTTTTACAAGTGTTAAATAATATGTCGTTATTCATGCATCACCAATCAATACATTTCTTTTCAACACAGCATTTTCAGATCAGGTAGCTCATTTAACATACTGCTTTTTTTTTCAGACTAAGGGTAGAAAAGACATGCTAAAGGATACAATCTTTCTTTATGTTAGGAGGAAAAACAAACCTGTGAACCTAAAATGATACCTAAGAGAGGATATTATTTATAGAAGCCAGAGGATGAAAGGAAATGTCAAGAGATGTCAAAATTGATTGAAACATTCAACGATGACAGCTCTGAAATGTGCAGGTTGAATACCTGCCACAATTTGTGAATGATCCTCTATATTCTTAAACTACTTGGTTTAGCTGGCTTTGTGATGGAAATTGATAAGAGAAGCCAAGAAACTATAAGCCATAGGAATAGTTCCATTTTATTCCTAAAACTTGCTCTAATATATGTTATTCTGCCATAAAAATGGCTGCAAAATTATATATTGTTGATCAGAACTTTCACCTTTTGCAACTCTTCTTTGCTACACATAAAGAATTTCAAAATGTAAACACTTCCAAAGAACGTTTTTTCTGCTGAAGTGCTCACTTCTAACTTAAGTGATGTGTACATAAACATATATTCTCTTATTAAATATATTTATTTTTTGCTATTATACGTTTACTTGGGTACTGTGTGCATGTGTTTGTATGTGCGTGCGTGTGTAACAGTTAAATGTTCACTTAATGTATGGTAATCGGAAATTTGTGGCAGTTTTATTAAGTAAGATTGGCTGAATTCCAGAATGCTCTACAGAACCAGGTAAGAAAACAGTAAATGAATATTGCCGAAAGAAAATGCACAGAAGACAGCCTCTCTTGGCTAATAAAGGGTGACACGGGCTAATTACAGCCTGCCAATGGGGATGTTTGCAACTTTCGGAGTAAAACTAGAGCAGAAATGAAATTACTTCATTTTAGTCGAATCAAAACAAGATAAATAGTAAACCATGGATATTCGTCCACTGGTGTAGAGAGATTCTTCTGAGTCTAGCAAAATCCAAATCCTCCTCATCTCACCCAACATTTATATTCTTTAAACACCCACACGCAAATATAGTATCTAAGTTATAGAAAGGTATAACTGTAGTTATTTTTAGTCAAAATACCCTTCTAGAATACACAACTCTACTAACGTTAGAATTGTTTAAATTTAATTGTTTTTTAAATAAATACAGTAGTCTTCCTTTACCCACAGTTCTCAGTTTCAGCTACGTGTGGCCAACTGTGGTCTGAAAATACTAAACGGAAAATTTGAGAAATCACCAATTCATAAGTTTTAAATTGCACACCATTCTGAGTAGCATGATGAAATCTTGCACCATCCCTCTCCATCCTGCCCAGGACATGAATCATCCCTTTGCCCAGGTATCCACGCTGTACACATCACCTGCCCGACAGTTACTTAGTAGCCCTGTTGGTTATCAGATCAACTATCACAGTATCGCATTGCTTGTGTTTAAGTAATCCTTATTTTACTTAATAATGGCCCCGAAGTGCAAGAGTAGTGATGCTGGCAATTTGGATATGCCAAGGAGAAGCCGTAAAGTGCTTCCTTTAAGTGAAAAGGTGAAAGTTCTTAACTTGATGAGGGAAGAAAAAAACCATATGTTAAGGTTGCTAAGATCTACACTAACTTTTATTACAGTATATTGTTATATTTGTTGTATTTGTTGTTAATCTCTTACTGTGTCTAATTTATAAATTACACTTTATCATATGTGTATATGTATGGGGAAAAACATAGCATATCTAGGCTTCGGTACTACCTGCATTTTCAGATAGTCTTGGAACATATCCCCCATGGATAAGGGAAAACTACTGTAATGCCCAAAATTACACATTTCAAGAGACTGAACGTTTAACTGTGTTCTCTCTTCACCATAAATATTAAGACCACAATGATGACTTTGTAAAAATCACACATTATGTTGAAGAAAATCGATAAATTACAAGTCCCCTAACAATCCTTCCAAAAGAAACAGTAGCACTAAAGAAAATGTACAAAAGATTTAGCATTTAACTATAAAAGACAACAAGTAATAATATTCTCTTTCTTTCTTCACAAATATTTTCCAGAATGGGGAGAAATTAGAATGTCGACTTAAAAAAATAACTTCATGAAAATATAGTGACTTTCTTATAACATTGAGAGAGAAAAGAACTTGGTTCAAATACATACATTTAATTTTTAAAAATAAATATTAGTAAATGGGCCAAAGTTACTTAAACATCAAGTTAAATAATTCTTAGAAATAGGTTCTGATTATTCCACCACCACCACTGCCACCAAAAAATGCTCCGATCTAATCACTATCCAAGAATTTAATTCACTTGTTCCACTTCAATAGGAAATAGGAGGAAAAAAACTGATCAGTTGATAATGAGAAATACTTTATTATTTCCTTTAGGGATAAGGTACCCTTTCTATTTCCATGGAATATACATCCTTGCTTTGGTATGCAATCGCATACCCTGTACTTTTGTACTTTGCTTTCATGTAATCAAAGTTCTGCTACCTCAGTCACTCCCAACCCAGGGAGTTGGGTAGCCTTTCTTGATTGTGATTTTACCATTCTATTCTATCCCTTATCACACTTCAGTGTCATCACTCCCCTTGCATAGGCAACACAGGGCCTTTATAACTCGATTGCAACTTTACAGCCAATTACAATACTAGGCAAAGACCAAACTCTCAAGGATCTTTTGAATACATGGAAAAAGTAATGTATCAGTGTGATACCTCCAGATTCTATAGCATTTGTTGGATTACTGTATTGGAATACTAAACTGGAAACAGTTTATGACTAAAATGAACTCTCTATATACAAATTATATTTGAATATTTCAGTGTAGTCTAAAAGATAGCCAAATTGCTGATATAATCTGTTGGACAAGTAAAAAAAATCATGTAAGAGAGAGTTAGCTAAAACTAAATATGCAGAAGATATCTAGGAATATCTTTGTATTAAGAGAAATATTAGTTTTTTTGTTTTATATAATAATTAGGCTTCAGTTTATTTTTTAAAACAAATTGATCTAAATATGAAGGAATAATAGCATGGTAGAAAGAGTATGTTATTTGCAACCAGTTGACCTGATTTTGACTTTACGGTTTACTATTTCATTGCTGTGTGACCGTGGGGATGTTACACATACTATCAGGCTCAATTAGGTTGGTGGACAAACTGGTATCTAATTAGCCATGTTTTAAATGAGAAAATGCCTTAACATATTAATCACATTTGGAAGGCACTTGGTAATAGTCGGTCTCCCTATGAAGTTGTCAAATCCTGCTCTCCCTCAGAAGATAAAGCATTTACTTAACTTTTTGAGTCAAATGTGCGATGAAATCACAGTCTAACAGAAAACTAAACAAAGCCAAGAGATTTGGTAACACCTCTTCCACTTAATGGGTGTGCACTATTGAGAAAACATTTTAAAGTTCAAGCCTGAGTTTCACATAAATTAGGGATAAAACTGTGCAACGTACCTACTTCATGTGGATGCCGTGAAGATAAAGTTAGAGAAGAGATGTGAGTGACTTTGTAAATTATATTAGTATTAAATGCAAATTAGGCTAAAACTGAAAGTATGACTCAATGTCAAACTAAAGGGGAAAGAAAAAGACTTTACTAGGTGATCTTTCTGTTAAAAGTTGTCATACTACTCATTTTATCAAACTAATGTTTATTTGAAATAACAAGCACCTTTTTAAAACTATAAAAAAAATCACCTAGAGTATTTATTCAATCAGACAATAGAAAGTGGAACATGAAGATTATTCTGTAGTTAGAAGAGTGGAGACATAAATGTCATAAGAATCTGAGGCATAGCAGTTGATAAGACTTCTTCATTAGCAAAGGATGAAGCTTTGAGCAGGGCAACATAAAGAAGAAGACTCGAAGGAGACAGGTAGAGGAAAAAGTTTAAGTCAGGTACAGAAACTAGAAACCTTCCCAACGCTGCTAGTTCCAGACCTGCAAAGAATAGTTGACTTGTGAGTTCATGGCAGAAGGATCAAGGTTTGTATCAAACACAGGAATTGTTCTCAAACTCAGTAACACTGGAGGATTGGGTGTGAGGGCAAGAATGCAATAGTTGGAACCTAGGATTGGCGATGGTCAAAAACTCTTGAGACAGGAATTGGTTGGGGAGCAATGTCCTTCCGTGAAGGCCCCTTAGTAATGGAGAGAGACAGGAGAAGCAGAATTTAGCTTTGAGGAAGAAAGGATGGCAGGAAGCATCCTCTTATGGGTGAACTGTGGGGAAACAGAGGAGCTCTATGTATATATAGCTAGAGTTTTGCAGGAAAGGGGTGCTGGATTTTACTTGTATGGAGATTTTCACGTAAAAAAGAAAAGTAGTTATATATGGAACGTATACGTCACTTTTTATTAAAAACTGTTGAAGTATGGAATGATCAGCATACTCTCATTATAAACATTTTCATCACAGATTATGGCAGTTCTAACAAGCTTCTACAGAGGCTGCTCATCTTTTCATCATCTTGTTGGGTTGTACTTCTTCTTCTTTCATGGTGAAATCGTATTAGAGCAAACTATTCGGAAGATTGCAACTTCATTACACGTGTATTAAGGAAATTAGCCATATACCTGAGATGAAGTTTGCCATGGAGATAGAAGCTCTCTAAATCTCTAAACATATAAAATCTCTCATTTACTTCTTTCATCAATTATTGTTATTACTTCTTGATTCATTTTATTAAAGACACTGAAACTTTAAAATTACTCAAGACTTTAAGACCATTAAAATCCCAATTTATTAGTAATGATAGAAGAAATGAAAAAAGGTTTCGTCACTTTCTCCAAAAATATTAATTTCATGATATCATTCTTTTATTTCCCCCTGAATAAACTTCCAGTCTCTTGAAGAATTCCTAGTCATGAAGTTCTCACTCAAATTTTAAATGCAGATATTTTCTTACAATGTTACAAAAAGAATCTACAAATTATTTATATTCACACATGCACAACTAGCATACATACAGAATAATTTTTTGTGAAGGAGATTTTTAAATTATTAATAACACTAAAAATAAAGTATAGATGCTTCCATAAATAGCCACTCACCTGAGAAAATCATTAGCCCTTTAAACAAAAGGAAAACAAAACCTGATAGCTTGTGGTTTAAGAATGGATTTTTATCATTGTTGTCTTAGTAACGATAAATCGGAATAATAATTGGCAACAAAAATAACTTATCTGTACACAAAGTAAAAATTGATTCTAAATTATTTTCATTGTTCTTTGTAAATGCCAAATTTCTCCACAGACCTGTAAAGCTGTACGGGAAATCACTGGCATGCTGAATACAGTACTTATTTAATTTATATAATCTTTTATAAGATGCATTTTATTGCGTTACTTAAAACTTATTAACCCAAAACACTATAATAATCTACTACATTATTTGTTGGCCTCAGAAGTCAAACTTAAAAAATGAACCTTGTTATTGTGGGATGGTAGAGAACAACTGACTTTCATCTCGATGACTTCTATATCTGGTGGCAAGTAGAAAATTGAATTTTCTACTGTGTATTACTAAGATTTTATATCATTCATTTTTTTCAAGAGTCTGAGGCCATTTTTTTGATGTCTGACTGCTGATGGCTTTAAGCCTCACACCTCCTCTTCTCCTTGTGTCCCACATCTGATCAAGCTGATAAGAAGGTCTAGGATGCTCCGTCCTCTGGCACAAGTGGGGGATTCAGATCACGCAAGCCCTTTCCCGAATGAACTCTCATCCTGGCCCCACCCTCTAAACTACAGTGAAAATCCAGGCCACTGTCCTTTCCCTTGTGTCCAAACTATTTTGGAACTGCTTGAGAAACTTGCTCAGCTCTGACAGAGACCTCAGTTATATTTATCACAATAATGTTTTTAGGACATCAATTTTTGTGGAAACTGGGGATAAAAAATATAGGAAAGAATGGCCAATTCTCAAGAATTCAACAGTCTGTTGTGGTCAATCATAGGTAAACATATAATTAAAATAGAGATCAAAATTCTATAGTAGAGAGAAGAACAAAGGAAGCTCCTAAGTGAGGGAAAAAAGTAGGAACAATTCAATGAGACTTTGAGGTTAGAGAAGATTTCCTGGATGAATGACTTCAATTTTAAAGGATGAGTAGGAGTCAGCCACATGAAGAATTATTGTAGCATTATTGCAGCAAAATGGCATATTGTGGGGAAAAATTATGGAGGTTTTGTTTAGAAAAGCAAATTCTTGATTCTGTTAATGGCAAGTAGTTTATCATGGCTAGAAAGTCTATTTTAAAGTAAAGACTGGCAATAAATGAGACCATTTAATAAGGGCCAGAATGAATAATCATATAAGATCTTCTTTCAAGTTTATATTTTATGACTATCTCTATTTTCAATATTATTTCATAATCTACATAATAGACAATGTCACACTCAATATGTTGTCTACAGTACCCAAAACATACCTATTAGTTATGTTGTCTATATTCCAGAAAAGAATACGTCTAGCTCATTTTTTACTCAATGTGTTAATTTTTTTTATAAAAGTAATAATTATTGGATAGAAAATTAGACCAATTCAGATATGGTTTATGGTTTCTCACATTAAAATATCTTTTACTGCTGTTTTTAACTATCTTAATCTGTAAAATGGATGCAGCATTATCTTTCCCATTTTTTAGTCAAAAGAAACAAACTTTTGTGGTGTAAACTTCATTTGCCTACCCACATGTAGTCCTTTTCTCCTTCTAGTTATATACCTTTTTGTAGTTAATCACCCCCATAACACTTGCTAGGTTCACTGATATGTGCCTTTTTCTCATAAGCAGACCAACGAGTACATAAATTCCAGATGGGGAAGCTAATGGATGGCGTAGCCTCCCTCAGTCTAACTGCTGAATTGCTGCAAAATGGATGATTGAACAGAAGATCCACAGAAGGCTTACAAAGAGCTAGAAACACACCTCCCTCATGAAGCCACTGAGATTTCAGTGCTAAACCACTGAGATATTGGAGTTTGTCATATTAGCATAACTTGCAAGTATTAATCAATATAATTTATTTGTCAAAATATCTAAATACTTAAATGGATTAAATTAAGTAACTAGCAAGAAGAAAACAAATGATGGAAACAATAATAATACTGATGATAAGGTCTTCTGAAATTTATGCAGATGACCGTGACTTAATTTATTTATACTTTCAAGAAAAATTTAGTTCATTTCTACTGTATGTAAGCACTGTGCTCAGAATATATCACTTGTTGAGGTTCCCGTGGTAAATAATAAAGAAAAACCTTGCCCTTTAGGTTGTTATAGTATATTTATCAAAGGGACCATAAGAGAAATAAAAGAAAAACAGGATTTAAAAGAAGAGGAAGCATTTATACTCAACACTATCAAGCAAAATTTCACAAATGGAATGACATTTGGTCTATGTCAGGTCTTTAATATTGTATATACATACCAAACTTCTGAAAGCTTTGGAAATGGCTGATCATATCAAATAGGTCTGACTATTGTATACCTCTCTTCCTATTTGAAGGTAACCTTTTGTATGAAAATTTTATTAAAACTAGACAGTAATACATGAAAAATTGTTATCAATTTTCTCTAAATATCTGCTTGCATAGATTGCTCACTTCAAGTGTCAGATTAAATGGCAATTCTTCCATAAAGACCTACTTTTAGCACATTTAGTTTTCTTCTTCAAACTAATAACTGACTTGATAGTTCATTAGATTTTTAATTATATGTATATTGTCTATCTCTTCCACTTGAATGTAAATTCTATGAAGGTAGGTAGTTTGCTTTATGTGATATCATATCTCCAGCTCTAGTTCAGTCCTTGGCATGTAATATTTATTGATTGAATTAATAAGTGAAAGAAAGATAAATATCTGTAAGGAATAGTTTCAGAGATTTTCTCTTGGAGGTTAAAATTATATCATTCCCTACTTTCAGTGACTAACACTGTAAATCTACGGGGTACATTTTCCTTCCTTTTCAAACATAAGGATAAGTAAGAAGGGAAATATATGAAGATTTTGATAGCTAACATATCTCAATAAGCATCACAATGTGTCTTTTCAATTTCCTTCTATATTTCTTATGGGTGGCAAGATATAAATGGATAAATCAGGCTTTTTTTTCCCCCATCAAGGACTTTGCAACCCTAAATCAAATAAAAGCAGTATATTTCTGTGTAGTTTAACAACACAGCTGGAACTGTTCACTCTCTAGATGAGTTTTTATTACAAATAGTAGACTTTGCTTCTCTTTTCTAATCTCCTAAATAAGGCAGAGGAGTGACATCTATGAAGTGAGCCAGGGAAGGGAGTGGGAGCAGAGCAGAAATAATAGCACTGATGTTACTCATAACTTGTTATGAATCTAAATATAATATAAATTAATAGTACAAACTTGAAAGAGATAAAAATTGAATATTTAATCATTTCTTCTACTTCTTCAATTTTCGACTAGTTGCGTGTATGAATATGACTTTAGGGGAAGAATAAATTCTCTATCACTTAAACCCTTTGGTTTGAATGCAATAGTGGCATACTTAGGTTACCTAAGATCTACTATGCCCAATTTATATATTCTTTAGGAACTAAGTAAAATATATAACACTCTCAGGAGGTTTCATGGAGAATTAGGCAATCCGTCTACAAGGTGGCTCTTGTAGCTCACTGGCAGTTCTAGTACACCATTTGGAACATTCAATCATTCCTTCATCAGGTATTCATTTTGCCTAGAATTTCCTAACCTAATGAATCATCATCTTTATGTTTCTTGATATTTATTTTTTCCTACTCCATTAATCATTAATCATAATTTATTCCTTCTATCCAAAACTTATACTTACTCGTGGCTTCCACTTTTATGGATCCTTGACTTCCTGCTTTCTCTGCTTTTCTAAATGTTGCAGATTGTAGCTTCCCAGCGTAAAGGTAATAATTAGCTAGGCTGGCCAGCAACTAACCAGATTGTACTTCATGTATTGGTGAGGCATCATCTGTCCCACTCATGTCTACTGACTAACATACATATAATTGTTTTTATCTTTAATGATGTGCTGATCCCCGATACTGTCTATGTGGACAGTGTAAGAAGTTGGTTTAGTAGTACAAAGCGTAGTAACTTACACGTAAGTAATCCTGTTGAAAAGAACTTAGTGGCTTAAAATTATAACTTTGTTTTCATGTCCAGAATGTCAAAATCAATAACTTTAAAGCTAATCAAATCAGAAAACCCATCACAGATTTCAGCATAAGTTATCTCCCCTCACTCCCATCCCTGAAACCGCATATGGTAAAATTGTTGGTGTCTGAGTTTAGTCAGGAAAGTAGGGCCACCACAAATGATTTTGGAATCATAGTCACACAGGAAGTAGAGCCTAAAGAAATATGGAATAGCCTAGGGAAGTCAATGTCTGAAGCCATGTGTTTGGAGAAACACTAAGGACTTTATCCAGAAGTACAGGAGTGAAGAAGCCAGAGGTTATAAAGTCATCAGAAGAGCCACTGCATCTGGCTGCCAGGACCACAGGTCTAGAGATCACTGAGAAATCTGAGAAGCCTCTAGATCTGATTACCACCACAACCTTCTGAGAATAATGACTTTCACTTCATTTCTGCTTTGCAAATTTCATATCCGAAAGCCTCACTGGCAAACTCTAACCTAGAACTTTACAGAAAAAGTCATCCTGGAAATCTTTGGAGGAACTAGTGGTAGTGTTGAGTTAACCATGGACCATCCAGCACCGCTCTGTGGTTCTGTAGATCTCATTTTTTCTCTTGGAGTTAGGAGAAAATGAGGAAGTTTAGTTTTCTGAAATAAACCAGAAGTAGAGAGACAGAGATTCCAATAGTATTAATTTTAGATTAATTTTAGATCCAGAACATGCCTCTTAAAAACAATTTTATGTAATCTATCACACCAACAGACTAAAAAATAAAAATCACATGATCACATTAATAGATGCTTGAAAAGCATTTGAGAAAATCCAATACCCATTCATGATTTTAAAAATCTCTCAGTAAACTAGAATAGAAGGGAATTTTCTTAATTTGATAAAAAGAAATCTACAATAAAACTACAGCTAACAGTGTACTTAATGGTGAGAAACTTGAAGCATACCCACTAAGATCAGGAAGAAGGCAAGCATGTCCATCCTGACTGTTTTTCAACATTTTACTGGAAGTCCTTGCTAATGCAATAAGGCAATACAAGGAAATAAAAGATATACAGATTGGAAAGAAAGAAATGAAACTGTCTTTATTCACAGATGACATGATCATCTATGTAGAAAATCCAAAAAAACTGACAAAAAACTTTTGGAATTACTAAGCCATTATAACAAGTTTGCAGGATACAAGGTTAATATACAAAATGCAATTGATTTCCTATATGCAAACAGTGAACAAGTGAAAGTTGAAATTAAAAACACAATGCCATTTACATTAGCACTTAAAAAAATGAAATACTTGGGTACAAATCTAACAAAATATGTACAAGATCTATATGAGGAAAACTACAAAACTCTGATGAACAAAATCAAAGAACTAAATAAATGGTGACATAGTCCACGTTCATTGAAAGGAAGATTCAATATTTTCAAGATGTCAGTTTTTTTCAAATTGATCTATAGATTAACATAATCCCAATAAAAATCCCAGCAAGTTATTGTGTGGATACTGACAAATTGATTCTAAAGTGTTTATGGAGAGGCAAAAGACTCAGAATGGTCAACACAATATTGAAGGAAAAGAACAAAGTCACAGAACTGACACTACCCAACTTCAAGACTTACTTTAAAGCTATAGTAATTAAGAAAATGCAGTATTTGTGAAGAATAGAAAAATTGATCAATGGAAGAGAATAGACAGCCCAGAAATAGACCCTAACAAATATAGTCAACTGATCTTTGACAAAGGAGTAAAGGCAATACAATGAAACGAAGATAGTCTCTTTAACAAAGAGACTGGTGCTGAAACAATTGGACATCCACATGCAAAAATGATAATAATAATGTCTAGTCACAGACCTTATACCTTTCACAAAAATTAATTCAAAATGGATCATAGATATTGTGTAAAATGTAAAACTATAAAACTCCTTAGATAATATAGAAGAAAAACTAGATGACTGGGTAAGAGAAACGATGTTTTAGATATAATACCAAAGGCACCTTCCATGAAAGAAATAATTGATAAGCTGCAATTCATTAAAATTAAAGCCTTTGCTCTGCAAAACACAGTGGAAGAGAATGAGAAGACAAACCACATATTGGGAGAAAATATTTTCAAACGATACATCTGATAAAAGACTTATTCAAATTATACAAAGAATTCTTACAAATCAAAAATAAACAAAAATCACCTTAATTAAAAAATAAGCCAAAGACTTTAGCAGACACCACACCAAAGAAGATATACAAATAAGATCACAAATAAGCATGTGAAAAGATGCTGCACGTCATATGTCGTTAGGAAAATGCAAATTAAAACATCAATCAATTAGTACTACACACCTGTTAGAATGGCCAAACTCTGAAACGCCGACAAGAGGAAATGCTGGAGAGGATGTGGAGCAACAGGAATTCTCACTCATTGCTGGTGGGGATGCAAAATGGTACAGCCACTGGGAAGACAGTAAGAAACTTTCTTACAAAACTAAACATACTCTTACTATGTGACTCAACAATCACGCTCCTTATTTGTCCAAAGGAGCTGAAAACTTACGTCAACATGAAAACCTGTACATGGAACATGGACGTTTATTGCAGCTTTGTTC
The DNA here is from genome assembly GCF_041296265.1 of Equus caballus. NCBI lineage: Eukaryota > Metazoa > Chordata > Mammalia > Perissodactyla > Equidae > Equus > Equus caballus. Next base: position 101,501,842 of record NC_091685.1, on the reverse strand, counting down.
ATAATTGCCAAAATTTGGAAGCCTGCAAAATGTCCTTCAGTAGATGAATGGATAAATACACTGTGGCACATTCAGCTAATAGAATTTATTCAGCACTAAAAAGAAATGAGCTATCAAGCCATGAAAGGACATGGAGGAAACTTCCATGCACATTACCAAGTGAAGGAAAGCAATTCAAAGTCTACATACTGTATATTTCCAACCAAAAAACATTCTGGAAAAGGTGAAACTATGGTTTTATGGATGGTAAAAAGATCAATGGTTCCCAAAGTGAATCCAAAGGCAAACTGTGGACTTTAGATGTTTACGATGTGTCAATATAGGCTCATCAATTGTAAGAAATATATCCTGTGGTGAGGGATGTTGACAATGGGGGAGACTAAGCATGTGTAGGGGCATGGGATATATGGATAAACTCTGTAACTTTCTCTCAATTTTGCTGTGAATCTAAAACTGCTCTAAAAAAACAAAATCTTAAAAATTAAAATAAACTATCTAGAACAATGTAAATAAAATATAATTATCTTATGAATGTCTAAGTAGTCAAAAGGTAAACATGGATCGATACAATATTTATTATGCAAAATTATAATGGAGTCCATCACATTTTTCTCTTGTGGGTAGAATTTTCATGGCTAAAGGGAGTCTCAAGCAGGCATTTCCTTTGAGCTAGCTACAATTTTGGAAGCTACATAGTATTTTACTGGAAATAAATGTGCATATTGTAAGTGGAGTGATGAATTTATTTACAATGGGAAATGATGTATTACGGAAAATTTGAACTTCAAATATGTTGAGTTTTTTAAATTTTAAGAAATTGCTGCAAAATGTTTACATAAATGGCTGACTGACATCGAGTGAAAATCTATATAGAATACAAAGTTGTTTTAGTCTGCATTAGATATCATTTGTCCTGATTCTTCTTGTTTTTTCTTACATATCACATGTTTCTACTTCATCACTTTCTGTCAGTGTGACCATAAGCAAGTTACAAAACTTACCTCTGCTTTTGATTCTTCATCCATAAAACAGGGAGTTAATGACGGCAAAGCTCTTAGAAGAGTGCCTGGTACATATTCGGGTCTTAATCAATGTTATTATTATTAATGGAATTATTATCGTTATTATTATGGTCTTTGTTTCTGGATTATGATAACACTAGTATCTATGTTTAAGGAATGTCTAAATCATACACATAAAATATTCAAAATTCAAATAAATAATGAAGAAAAGTAAGAGAATTTCTAAAAGCCTGTTAGAATTTCTGCACGAAACTTAAGATGCTTAGGCTGGGTTATTTGGGAAGAGTTAATAGAGAGACTGTTGACAAAGGAGCAAGTAGTGTGTAGAGAACCTCTAGTGACAGGTTTCTATACCTAGGACTAAAACGTCAAAGGAAAAGCCAGTTACTGGAACTCAGGGAGAGAAATTGCTGTGGGGAGAGGCTGCTTGACAGGAACTGTAGTTTTACTCACATCTAAGAGTACAAGAAGTTCACAGTGAACCTAAAGAGAGCAAGATGGGGGAATAAATAATCAGACTCATTCACATCCTTCCCTCTGAGTTCCTGCTACTGTTCCTTATTGACTCAATCCAAATTTTACTCCAAAGACAAGGGAACTCAACGTAAAGAATCAGCTGAGTCTCCTGGAACGTACAACAGGAGGAGGAAAGTGTTGAGCTCATCTTAAGGGACTAATAGATATTATCCAGTACATGTCTTTTAAATGAATTCTCTGATTAACACAGTTCTGAAATGGCATCTTTTATCATATCAAAATATCAGCTAAATACTAATGGCTAAAATTGAGTACATTTTAATAAGTTGGACAGAACTAGGTAAATGTATTCTATGTTCTTTTTATATCAGGAAAAATGGTATTCGTTTTAGAATGGGGAAAAATGCTGTTTTAATGGCATCTGTGCGTAAATGTTGACAGATGTTTGTTTATATTGAAGAAAACATTCATTTTTATGGTTTTGGATGTCTGTAGATGATTTATGTTTTTAGTTTGTCTTTTATGAGATGAATCAAATTATTATATTTAGAAAATTGATTCTTTCAATATTCACTAGATAACAATATTTACTATCATTATTGAAATGAGTAGTTTATAACTAGCATTTCAATATTCATCATCATTATTTAGATTTAAAAGGCAATTTTCTTACATTTTAAAACCAATATTTTGCTTTTTGCACATTTCTAATTAATATTTACTGAAATATCAAGTTTTAACATTTATATTCATTCATCAAATAATGACACTCTCTTGAAATAACGTTCCCTATGTGCAAAGAACTGTACCCTTACCATATCAAATGCTGTTAATAAAACTGATCAAACTAACAATCAAGGCAGGTAAATAAGGTACAGATAGCACAAAGAGTAAATGTTAAATTCAACTATAACGTAATGTTTAGAGTCAATCACTTGAATTATCTTTGCTTTCTCCTCTTTCTTCCACACCCACCATGTACAATCTCAACCAGTGATTGTCTTAAAATTTGTATTCTTCTTTTTTTGAGAGTTGTGATTGAACAGTTTGGGAGAAAAACTAGAGCTGATTCTTCCACAAAACATTAGTTTCCAATTCAAATAGGCTCATGAATACGGTTGGCAATGTGTTTGTTTTTCTGCTTCTAACTCCCAGCTATCTTAGTAGCCATACCAAACTTGCATCCAGATATTCAAGCCCACTTCGTAATCCCCTTCTTCTCCACCTCAGTAGATGACTTTAAATACAATCTGTTCATAGAGAATATAGACACAATCAGTTCTAAAGACATCCAAGTCCATTCCCTCTCCACTCATCATGTAAAAATTAGTACTTTACCCCAAGAAAAACCTCCAAAATTTTTAGAAATAAAACTTCTTCTGTACATTTCAATCAGTATTATAGACTACTCAAAAATCACAGCTACCCTAAATACTTAGAAATCACATATGTAAAACAACAAGACTCTTTTTAAATGCTTTCAAGGAAATAAAGAAAATCCCTGAGCCCCAAACAAAGGAGTTGCTGTTTAAGCTAGCCGGCATACGAACTGCTCCTTCAAGGGTGTTTTCGACCTAAAATGATACAAAGGCTTAGATTTTAATGAGCACATTGCAGACAGGAAACAAAGCCTTTAGCTAAAACAAATTGGGTAATTATAACGGAGAGCCACTTGTAAGGACAGAGTATCAGATGGCCACTCAAACAATGAGATGGCGAGAAGCTATCTTTCCATCAGCAAGGGAAAAGCACCAAAAAATCCCTATCTTTGGGCTTTAGAAAGAAAAATCAAAGCTTCCTTTTAGTTTGAATTTTGATAATTCAAATCTATGTTCTGTCCTCTGCTAGTTTTAGTTTCAAATAGATACTACTATCTAATCCAGATAACCCAAAGTTGAGAAATCAGTTTAATTGATCCCAGGTTGATAGAGAATCAGCTCATCTGAGAGGAATAAAAGATGATGACTTTAGAGGGGCATACCTCAAGCCAGGCCTTCCAGGATGAGCATCACATAGAATTCAGATGGGCATGAGCATACTTTCTAAAACATCATCACACGTGGAGCTAGAGTCAGTCGAAATTATACATAACAGAATTAAAACCTCTAAGGACATTATATAGTATAATTGTATTAGATATAAAAGTGTGATTAAAACTTTTACAAAATTAAAAAAGGAGAATTTAAAACCTGAGCAAAGAACAAGCTACTATAAAAAATCACATGGTGGATTTGAAAATAAATAAATAATATGATGATATAATAGATGAAAACTTTTCAGAATTTATTGGAGATATTAATCTCAGATTCAGTTAAGTATAAGGGAACCCAATAAATGTAGTTTAAAAAACAACAACTCATGTAGACACATCATAGTGGAACTACCGATTATCAGCAAGAGTGAGAGGACTTCATATACATCCAGAGTAAAGAGGTTTCCAGTAGATAAATCTCAATTAGAATGACTGCAAACTTATCAAGAGCAAAAGTGAAACTGAAAAAAAAAAACAGAGAAATAATGACTTTGGCATTCTGACAGACAATGCATATTAACTTAGAATACTATACTATGGTTAAACATTCTTTAAGAACAAGTTCAAAAGACATTCTTAGATAAAATGCTGAGACAGATTTCTACTAAAATACTTTCACTTCTCAATAATTTATTTGCAGAAGCAGAAAAATAAGATGCAATAAAAACTTTTGAAAAGAGAAATCAATAAACTTTTTGGTAAAAATTAGGGAAAGTTAACTATATAAGGTAATAATTATAAAAATGACAACTTTGAGGAATTCAATGAGTTTGACTATAAATAGAGAAAAAGATATCCTATAAGAAAATGGTGGTGATTAGAATTAAAATTGTAAATTTATATAGTTCCACAGGACAAAATATTTATTATCATCTCCTGGGTAGATCAGTTAATGCTATGGAGTGAATTGTGTTCCCCCAAAATTCATGTGTGGAAGCCCTAACCCCTAGCTCCTTAGAATTTGGAGATAGAGCCTTCAAAGATGTAATTAATGTTCACTGAGGTCGTAAGGGTGGACCCCTAATCCAGTATGGCTGGTGTTCATGTAAGAAGAAGAGACACAACACGTGTATGCACAGCGGAAAGGCCACCAGGGGGCGCAGTGAAAAGGTGGCCATCGGCAAGTCAAGGAGCGCTGCCTCAGGACAAACCATCCCTGCCAGCACCTTGATTTCGGACTTCTAGCCTCCAGAACTGTGAGAAAACAAATTTCTGTTGTTTAAGACAGTCAGTCTGTGATGTTTTTTTATGGCAGCCCAAGAAGACAAACTTCCAAAATAAATAAATAAAGCAGAAAAATTCCAAAGGAGAAAAAAAGAAAGAAAAGCATATCAATCCAAAGAAAGGAGAAATAAAGAATAATATATACAGAATGCAAAATAACATGATATAAAAAAGTCAAAATAAAATAGTCTTCCCCCGAAGACCTAATTGTTACAATTAAGTGACAGTTTTATGTCATTTCCAAGAGACACACCTGACACACAAAGACACTGAAAACTGATAATGAAATATCAAAAACCAGTGTTATACAGAGAATTTTCTCTAAATATAAAGCTAGAAATTGAGATATCAGTGGCAAAATGATAACTAAAGATTTCACTCATTTAACAGTTTAAATCATGCTTATAAATAACTTACGGATTGTAGAAAACTAAAAGTGGAAATTAAAAAGTACTTATAAGAATGGAAACAAAAGTAACTGCTTATAAAATTTTGCTAAGCTAATTAGTTGATATTAGAGGTGATTTTATAGACTTAAATAATATTAGAAAATAATAAATATGGAAAAATAATGAGATAACTATGTAACTTAAGAAATTAGAAAAGTAACAATAAATAAAACCAAAGTGATAAAGAAAATAAGATAAAGTTATACATTAATAAAAGGAAAAGGATATATACTAGAGATAATCAATAAAGTTTAGAGTTGGTCCCTAAACAGAGAAATACAAATGTGTCTAAACTGACAGAAAAAAAGTCTGAATGTATTTATAACAATTAAAATAAATCAGTATTGTATATATTGCCAAAGCTATCTGACAATATTGAGGAGATAGTGTCTACTTCCTACTTTCAACACTTATCTAACGTGTAGAAGTCGTACTGGATTCACCTTGAATAGTCAGGTAAAGTCTTTCAATAGAATACACAGAAAACAGCAGTTAAGATGTGAACTCTATAATTTAAAACTATTAGGTGATCTTTGCTAACAGGTTATTTGTTGAAACTGTGTGTGTCTACGTGTGTGTGTATGCACTCATGTGTGCATGCGCAAATGTCCACATGAGTGTGTAGGTGGGCTTCTTAAACATTTTGATAGCCTAACCAAATGAAAGAAGATTTATGCCATTTCGGGTACCTTGGTGAAATTCAAAAATTTATTTATTGGACAGTTTTACTTTATTTATTTAAAGGGAAACCATGCTCTGAAGTGTTGATCATTTTAAATTTATTGTTCATTTTGAAATATTAATTTTTGAAACCATTTCCAACACACTGTATTGCACAGTTGAGCTAATGACTGCTGATTAATTCCCCTAAATAGGATGATATTTAATTTTGTAAGTGCTACTCAATTTATGTGATTATCATAATTTAGTTTCTTCTATCAGTCTACATATGAAGATACTATGGATTGATGAGTCAGAGGACAGGAATTGCAATCTTTGAACATACATACACATGGAAATATTTTAGCTCTTTTATAAGACATTATGAAGGAATACACTTTTTTTTGCTTATTTCCAAATGGCTAAACTTCGATGTTACCGTGGATTTATTTTAAATGATTACAACTTGCACAGATGAGAAAATACTGACCTAAACCGGGTTAGATTCTGACTGAAGAGTCTCCCCTGAAACTAGTCCAATGGATGTAGACATTCATGTCCCGGGAAGAATAAGGAAAAAATAGTAATAAGTGTTAAAACTGAATAATGTTGAAGAGTATAGTTTTATAGCACATTTTTTAGCTATTAAAATCAATGAACTAATGTATTAGTCATCACGGAGCACGAGCTAATTGCATTTCAATTTTTTCACTGGTTGGATTATAAATAACACTCATAGGATCGCACATAAATTTTAAATAGTAAAACTAATACTTGTAAAGGTAGGTGTAGAATAGTAGAAAGAACACTGAACAAAGAAAATCAAATCATATTTCCACCACATTATTGAGTCTACTTACCTATAAAATTTGTGTAATAAACTCTGTTTTGCATCTCAGAATTGTGTTTAACTTGCAAAGATGGATATATGTAAATTATCTTCCTTTTATTTATTTGATATTGACAAATAAGTAAAATGTAAGTGGTATTTTAATTCCTTATGGAAACACCACAGGTGATTTATTGTGGTGGTTTTCTAACCACATGAATTTGAAAGTATGCTTTCAAACACACAAAAATGGCTGTAAACTAAGCTTAGCTTCAGAGGTAAGGGGAGATTTCATTACTGTCTTATTTATTATGAGGCAGTAAAAGTTAGTTGCAAAAATGGATTACAGAAGGAACAATCATGGAGTCATTCATATTCATTCACTAATTCATGTATTATTTCTTTAAAAACAGTTATTAAGGGCCTATTGTGTACTTAGCATTATTCTACTTGGTAGACATAAAAACCACAAAACAAAATCCTGCCTCCCTAAAACTTATATTCTATTGTAGTAAGATGGGCAATCAATCCATGAACAAGGAAACATATAGCATATGTCAGATGGTGATAGGGCTGTGGAGAAAGTTCAACAAAGAAATGAGGATTAGGTTTGTTTTAGTCTGTTTGTGCTGTTATAACAAAACACCATAGACTGGGCAGCTTATAAACAACAGAAATTTATTTCTCATAGTTCTGGAAGCTAGAAATCTGAGATCAGGTTGCCAGCATGGCCAGGTGAACGCCCTCTTCTGGATTTCTTGCTGTATCCCCATACGGTGGAAGGGGCCAGGGATCTCTCTGGAGCCTCTTTGATAAGGCTCCACCCTCATGACTTAAGCATTTCCCAAAGGCCCCACCCCCTAATATCAACATCTTGGAAGGTTATGATTTCAACAGATGAATTTGGGATGAATGAAGATCTAAAGTTGCAAAACACTTGTTAAGATGACATCTAATTAAGTCTTGAAGGAAGTAAGGAGGTAGTCATTTGACAATCTATGGAATGAATGTTCAAGGCACAGGAAATAGCAAAGCCCTGAGGAGAGAACCTGTTCAAGGAAAATCAAGGTGTCAAGTGTTACTGAAGCTCAATGAGAGAGAGAGAGATGGTCAGAGGCTGATGGAGGATCATATCACGGAAGGCCATAATCCTAGTTTATCAACAGGAGAGTTTTCAGTGTCCATTACTTGTAAGCAACCTTGGTAATCACAGGTTATCACAAGTGTGGATGAAATTCCTCTTCACTCTAGTAGTTCATGATCTGGTAGTAGACACTACCAGTCAAAGAAATATCACTATAAAATGTGATAAAAATATAATTAAGACTTGTTTTATGCACTACAGAGAGTAATCGAAAGAGCCACAAGTCATTCGGAAATGATTGATGGGTGGCTGCAGAAACAAGTTAACATTTGATTTAGATTGTGAATCAGCATAGAATGTTATCAGCCAATAAAATGGGAAAATCTATTTCAACAAAAGAAATACCATGCCCATGCAAACGGACAAGACAAGTACGGCAGGCAGGTTGGGAACAGTGAACCCCTTAGCACAGTTGGAATACAGAATGCCTTACAGAGTAGGGGGGAGAGATAAGAAAAGCAGATTGATTTGAGATTGTGAAGTGCTTTCTATTCCACAATGAAAAGTTTGAGATTTTCCTACTGGCTTTAATAAGCCAATTTGGATTTTCAGAGAGAGAAATGACAAGATCAATATTACTTGGCTGTAGTAATCTATGGATGTAGTTGCATTACAGTTGGAAATGGTAGGCTGGGCGAGAGCGACCCTAAGGCTATGGTAGCAACCTAAGCAAGAGTTGAGGAAAAGTGAACCGAGGAAATCAGTGAGGACAAGAAGGCCACAACAGTTTTGAGAAACACTTTGGAGATGATGAAGTTTGGCTGGGGAACTACCTCCACAGAGGAAACTGAACCATCAGTCATGTTATGCAAAGCTGTTTCTGCTCAGTCAGTTTGGGTTGGTGATAAAAATCACAGCTATGAGTAACTTTGGAAAATGAGTAGAGGACATGAGCAGGTCTCTAGAGAGATCATGCCAACGCTGTTTCATTTCTACTTTGACTAAATTAGATGATGAAGGGTTGAAGAAATTCTAATATATTTTAATTTTAGAATGGCATTGTATTGGGGTCTCACAAAATGATTTTTGAATAATTAATTAAAATTGGTTTGCCTGTGAATACTACTTCAGACGCTATAGTTGTGGTGAATAACTGCAAATCAAACCTAACTGACAAATTATTACATATCTGCTTCCAGGAGATTGTGTCAGTTCTGTTTAAATGACAGTTGAAAAGAAGGAAATGATTTATCTTAATTAATCTTTAGAAAATTCCAAGTTAAATAGCAATATTATTCCTAAAAGATGATAAAAATAATGAAAAGAGGAATGTGCATCTTAGATATCCCACTTATTTTAAGCATCAAAACTTGCAAATGTGTAAAACACAGTATTTCTTTTGCATCAAATATATTTCCTACATAGTGATCCCAGAATCTCATTCCTAAAGAATATTCCATTTTTTATAGATTGTTCAAATAAGGACTACATACAAATTATGAAAAAAACTTTTCATACCTAAATGTATGTATAAATTCAAAAAGTGGGAGGTTTTAAATATAAAAGGGCTTATCTTGGAAGTAATTAGGACCAAATGTGGGATGGTTGGAACAACAGATTTCCAAGTCCTAGAAGGTCCGTGGTGACTGACAGAGAACAAAATGCACTGAAAAACTGCAAAGCACAGTTACAAGATGCTGCCAACGCCTTTATTGAGTTTTTTTCTTTATGTGGTAGTTCAGAATGCATGTAGCCAGATGAATGATTCTAGATATTTTGATATTTCTGTGACCAATCCCAGGGGGTACTAAGGTGAGAAGAACAGAAAAAAAGGAAAAGGGAAAAATATTTTTTGAGTTGATGGTTTCCATCCCTATACCAAATAATATAATACAATTTTGAATCCAATTTAAAACTCCTCGCACTTATCTTCGAGTTCTTGAAAAGGTTAGGCCCTCGCCACCTGAGCAACCATTTAACTGTGTCCACCTCCTATCGTCTGATGCACTGACTCACAATGTTGTCTGTCCCAAGGTTATGCTTAAAGGAACCGAGTAAAGGAAGTTTCTTTATTGCAGTGAAAGGACAAAACCTATAAGATAGACTTTTCTTCTCCATCTCCCAATATTCCTTTGAAATTCACTTAAGTCTGGATCTAGGATTTCTTTTTATTTTCCCTGAGAGAAAGCAGATTCAGTTCAGAGGCATTCAGCTAAGATTTGTAATGATTCAAATTCCTTTCACTTTAGTATTCTTCTCAACCTCATTCATATTTTCTCAAAGAATACTTCTCTAAGTTATTCTGTGTTCACCAATTCAACCAGTCTTCTTTTTCTTCTTTAATCTTCTATGAGGATCCAAGACATAGAGTGAAGATTGGGGATAGAGAGATCAAAAGGAATCGAGTCTGCGGGGTGGCCCGGTGGTGCAGCGGTTAAGTGTGCACGTTCAGCTTTGGCAGCCCGGGGTTCACTGGTTTAGATCCCAGGTGCGGACATGGCACTGCTTGCAAGCCATGCTATGGTTGGTGTCCCACATATAAAGTGGAGGAAGATGGGCACGGATGTTACCTCAGGGCCAGTCTTCCCCAGCAAAAAGAGGAGGATTAGTGGCAGATGTTAGCTCAGGGCTAATTTTCCTCAAAAGGAAAAAAAAAATATCGAGTCCTGCCTCCAGTGGTAGAAATATATTAGCACTAATAAAATGAGCAGCAACGGGATCAAAGTTTGACAATATGTTATCTTGTGCATAGACATCATCATGTGATATTATAAGTTTTATTCTGTTATGGTAATTTGGAGCAATGATTAGAAGGTTAAAAGTCTGAAAACAAAGCAGCACTTTGTCTGATCTATCTTAGCCGCATCATGTGTTAATTTGGCTCCTCTGAGAAGCAGATACCAAATGCGATCAGCCATGCAAATTATTTTTTGTTTTAAGTGGTGTTAATAATGTATTTTTACTAAATATATCTAGGAAGACAAAAAATAGAAAGAAATTATGAAAACATCAGGGCGATAGAAGGAGAAAGTGCATACAATATGTATTAAAACAAATCCGTAGGATGACTTATCAAAACAGCCTGAAAAAACCTGAATTTGAGACTAATATGTATGTGTTATATAAACAGGGCTGGTGCAAAACATAATTGCAGCGTGCTCATGAGATGAAAAGGGTGAAGAAAATGACAACAATAAAAATTTGCAAATTACTCCCACATCGTGCTTATCATGGCTTATTTCTAGTTCTTTCTATTGATACTACCAAGTCGTCCCACTAATTGACATCCCAAGAATTGGTGGAATTACTCAGAATGATCGGAAACGATACAGATATAGTCAGGAAAAATATCAACTACTCTTGGAGACAGAAATATTTTTGTAAGTGTTGAGAGGTATATGATGTATGGTGGCCATTAGAATTTGCCTCTCCAATCTCTGATTGTAGGGAGTATAACTGAGCAAAGGCTTCAGCCATACGGCTATGAAATCCATCAGACTTCCTATGAAATCCACCCTTTTCACTAGCTGTTCCCAGCCAAGGACTGAACATGCAAGGACTCGTCCATTTCCAGAATACACTGGAATTCTCTGATGTTGGGTGACTTGGGCTCAAGATCTCCCCAAAGACCATGCTGAACTCTTAGGACTGAATTGCAATAAAATATTGTCATCTAAAGTCATCATGCTGTACATGAGTATACTTGAAAGTTGCTAGGAGTCTAGATCTTAAATGTTCTCACCACACACACACAAAACGTAACTCCATGAAGGGCTGAGTGTGTTAACTAAGCTTATTGGGGTAATCATTTCGCAACATATATGTATGTCAAATCATCATATTACACACTTTAAATTTATGCAATATCATATATCAATTATATCTCAATAAAGCCAAGTGTAGGGGAGAAGAATTGGATTACAGTCAGATGCTTCTACTCTCCTTCCCTCCCTCTTCTCGCTCTTTCCATTAAGCACAGTCAAAACTGCGTCAAGGGCTGATGGCTCTCTTACCTTTCTAATGCCTTCATTTTCCCTTGTAGTCATTGTCTGTCATAAATCTCTTGCAAGGTTAATTGTGTCTTGGATCCTGCTTTTCAGGAGACCAAGGCAAACTCATGATGTGACTAAAACTAATCAAAATACTGTTCGTTTTTTCAGATTTCCAACCTTCAAATCACTGCTTTGAATTACCCTTTCAGAATAACAGCACGTGGAGAAGGAGCCACTACTTAAGAAATGTGTCAGCTTTGTGACATTGTTACAAAGAAATTTGTTAGCTTGTGTCACCATTGTTACTTTTCTGGTTCCTGGTGGTTCTTTATGTCCTTGTCTTTGGGTGCAGCACAGAAAATGAAAGCTAGGAAAATGAGTTACGACTTGGTCTGTAAGTGCTGAGAGGAAGGAAAAATAAAACAAAACAAGAAAATGGAGTAAAATAAAACAGCTTTGGAAGGAGAGCAAAGCAAGATAAAGCTCTGAAGAACGAGGAAAGGAGAGCAGAGCCAGGACAGCAGGGCCTGAGAGGGAGCCCCAGGCTTAGCATCCGGGGGGCCCATGGAAGATTTTCCCAGCATCACCTGAATAACAGAATAGCACAAGCACATTTTGTTCAAACGCTGCGTCCTGATTATCAAATACATATTTACCCAAAAGTTCTTCCTAAAGCGTTAATGTCAGTGAAAATCAGCAAGATTGACTTTCACCTAAGAAACTTGGATAGTAACATTTTCACACTTTTCTTTTATAAATCAATCCACAGTAACTTAAACTGAATTTAAGACTCTTTGTTATAGAGAAAAAGTTGCTATACATAATCTTCATAGTCCCTTTACAGTGCTTTTAAAAATGTAATTATTATTGTTTGTTTATTTGTCAAGAAGTAGTTTTGTCAATTAAAATTATTTGAAGCAATTTAATTAATATAGAATATATATTGGTTATTGAAGATAAACTAAAGATGAATTACTTATTAACTCATTAAAATGTAATAGATGAAAAGTTAAGCAGAAAATTCAATCGTGTACAATAAAAATCTGAAACAGAAAAAATAAAAGAGAAACAATATAAAAAGTTTATATATTGTCATTTCTTAAAGAAAATACTTAACATTACCTTGTTGATATAAGAGAAACAATGTGAGAAGGAAAACTGAGATAGTTTAGAGCAGATATCCACAATTTTGTTCCACTGAATACACTCTTGTGAATTTTTCTTCAAAAAGTATTGTCCTTAGTCAAGCTACTTTCATTAACACTGTGTTGTTGGTCTGCCATTGGAGATGTACATAACACATTGACATAGAAAAAGCCTTCTCCACAGGCACACACACAAAACACACACGTGTGCACATTTGAACCTGGTATACTTGTTTTTTCACTCACTGCTCCTAAATTGATTTGTCCAAAGAACTCTCGTTAAATGTGGCACTTAATAATATACTATAAAATAGGGTCCCACTTTTCTATATATCCTTTTATCAATTATAACAATAAAGCATTCTATATTTAATGACAAAGTGTTTAATGTTCGTGAAATTCAAACCCACTCTTTAGTCATATCTTAAAATGTTTTGTGTTAGATTGACAAGCTTAAAAATCTTATACTAAAAATGATGCAGATTAAAATGCCCTATGTCTGATACGTATACACAATGGAAAGAGAAGCAGAGAAAATGTCACAGCTACCTGTGAATACACACGAAGAAAGGGAGAAATTTCTTTAAAAAAGGAAGAAAAGTAAGTAATTCTGAAATTAGAAGATGGAAGGTTTGCATGCGGCAGAACTTGATGAGGAGGAATATATGAAGGCGGTGCTTCCAAATGTATGGTAGCCAGTTGCCTCACAGGAGTTGCTCTGGCCCGCGCCTCAAGCCTATGGATGTAAAGGTCCCCGAGTGAACACTTACTTTTAGATGGGCTTCTCTTGGAACAAGGAGGTGCTTGGGAGCTGTATTTATTCTTATGGTCCTTCTCACTCATCCGTTGCATTGTCTGTTTAGGGGCTTGATAGAAAATCAAATAAAAACAACCTTGAACCCGGTCACAATTATCCTTCACATCAATCTTTTAATTGGAACTGCTCTATGTGGCATGGCCTGGCTGCTGTGGTAGAGTTAGGAGAACTGGTAAGAAGGGCTTGTGGGTAAGAAGGGTCAAGTATAATATCTTACCTGCTATTCTCTTGGGTTGACAGATGGGACCTCATGCTACTTTTGTGCAATTGGGCTCTGTTTCCTGGTTGGGGAGCAGAAGGCATAGTCACTTATGGCCGGGAGGTAGCCCTGCACCAGATTTGGGTTAAGTATATGAGGTCTGCAGAGGATTTATATTGACAACAGTTGAGCTTTTCATCCTACTAGTCTCACAAAAGCCCAAGTCTTGAGAAGTGGTACCAGTTTTATATCTCTGTTGGAGATTTGCAGCAGATATTGGGCCAGACCCTGAAGGCCAGTGCTTATTGAAACTTAGTGAGGGGCTTGTCTTTCAGTGGCCACGTTGGTTTCAAAGACTTAGTGACAATGATAGGGCATTAGCTACAAGGCTTGGTAAGAGGTTGCTCCATGCAATATAACAACAGAATAAAGTACCTGTGGTATTAGATCACTCTAAGGTGGTAGGCAGAATAATGCCCCCGAAAGATGTCCACATCCTAAGCCATGGAAACTGAAAACGTTAGGTTACACGGCAAAGGGAATTAAATTTGCAGAAGGTGTTAAAGTTCTTAATCAGCAGACTTTGAGAGAGTGTCACCTGGGTTATCCAGGTGGGCCCAATTTAATCACAGTTTCACGAAATAGGGCAGAGGGAGGCATTAAGGTCAGAGTCAGCGAGAAAGACGCTGGAAGGATCAAGAGCCAGAGAATGTCACCAACTTCTGGAAGATGGAACTAGCAAGAAAATGGATTTTCTCTGAGAGCCACCAGAAAGAAATGCAACCATGCTAGCACCTTGATCTCAGCCTGGTGAGACTCACTGGAATTTCTTAGCTACAGAATTGTAAGTAAACAATTTTGAGTTTTCTTTAAGCCACTAGGTTTGTAGTAATTTGTTACAGCAGCTATAGAAAATTAACATATTCCTGTAGAGCAAGCTTGGACAACACCAAACGGATTAGCCTTTTTTTTTTTTTTTTTAAAGATTGGCACCTGAGCTAACAACTGTTGCCAACCTTCTTTTTTGTTTTTTTATTCTTCTCCCCAAAGCCCCCCAGTACGTAGTTGTATATTCTAGTTATGGGTGCTTCTGGTTGTGCTGCGTGGGATGCTCCCTCAGCATGGCCTGATGAGTGGTGCCACATCCTTGCCCAGGATCAGAACCTGCGAAACCCTGGGCCACAGAAGCAGAGAGCATGAACTCAACCACTTGGCCATGGGGCCAGCCACTCCATTTTTTTTTTTAAGATTTTTTTTTTTTCCTTTTTCTCCCAAAGCTCCCCAGTACATAGTTGTGTATCTTTTAGTTGTGGGTCCTTCCAGTTGTGGCATGTGGGACGCCGCCTCAGTGTGGCCTTATGAGCAGTGCCATGTCTGCGCCCTGGATTCGAACTGGTGAAACCCTGGGCCGCTGAAGCGCAGGGCGCAAACTTAACCACTCAGCCACGGGGCTGGCCCCTACATTTTTTTATATACATAATGGGAGTCTTTGGTAATTAACAGCACCTCCAACTCCATCAAAATATGAGCCTAGACATCCAACTATACATAGACTCTAAATGCTTTTTTTTTTATCCTAACGGCCAATAGTAGAGGGTCTGCTGGGTTGAGTTTTGCTGCTCTGTCCATAGGAATGACTGACTGCGAGCATACTACAAGCAGCCTTTAAATTCAAATCACCTTATTCTTCTTTGAATGGTTTAAATAAATCTCATTTCCAGTCTTGCCAGAAAAGAAAGATGGCTATGGGGAAAATGACGTAATTGGAATCTGGAGGAAGGATATTCAGGGACTCCTAGGGGGTCTTCTAAGAAAGGTTTGATAAGTTTGAGTATCTAGGCAACATTTATCAAGAGGAAAGCCTCTGGTTGATTCAAGGTCCTTCATAGAATAAAGGGCCTCCCTGCACCCTATCACTCGCCACAGCCCTACATATAGCACATGCTGAAATCCACCAGTAACCACGTTTTCTAAATAAGAGAGAAGACTGAGTGAGCGTTTAATGTCCATTGCCTCCACTCTCCTCCCTGGATTATAACCTCTTCAGGGCTATTGGCCACGTCTTCTATTTCTCTGAATGAGAGTCTACCTAAATCCCTGCACACTGACAATGTTCTGTAATGATTTGCTCATAAATGATAAATGCTCACCATCCAGGAGAATCTTCTTAAAGGATGTGTTCTGCAGTCTAAATATTTAAACTTATAACATAGAAGGGCATAATGTTGCTTCTTGTAGTGTTTTTCACATCCTTGTGCTGAGTTTGTGTATGAGAATTGTTCTTCATATAAGGAGAGACTTCTTGAAGTATACATGGCAACATGACAGACAGGACAGATCTGCTGGGATTCTAGTCTTGTAGAGACTAATAATAGATGGCACATTAAGAATAATTGACAGTGTCATTGTGAAGTGTTTGTAATAACAGAAGAAGGGGCTTTGACTGATGCCTGGGGGAGAAGGCAAGAGACTATCCAAAGGAAACAAATGATTTCACAGGCATTGGTCTTTGAATCCAGCTTAACAAGCTTCCGATTCTTGTGATAATTGGAAAATATAATCTGTGGTTTTCATACTAGACTTTTCTCCTCCCGTTTTCTCACATTACAAACCACAGAATATGTTTTAATAAAATTCAAGAGAGTGGGTAGTTTCTACTTCGAATATGACTAAAAGAGATCAGTAATCTATTTATGAGTTATGTAGTGTGACATGTATATGTTACAGTTAGGCATAGATTGAGCTGGAGCTGAATACTTTCAAAACCACCTGCCTACACTCTCCTTATTTTAGCCGTTAGTATGAATCTCATTTTTTTTTTTTTTACAAACGACTTTATTCTAATTAGCATCCTTTATAATGATTTGGGGGAAGTGTTAATTAGTTTAATTCCATTAGCTTTTAAACAGAAAGCATTAATGCAAAAATGCACATTAATGTGTACTTGGAATTTAGGGCTGGAACATAAAAAAATTATAGCTTATGTGAGGGATAGGCATGCCATGAAGAAAAATCATCAAGGTCTTTCACAAGAATTTTAAGTTAAATATCTGTTATAGAAACAAAACACTGTATTGTGGGTCAGAATGACTGAAATTTTGCCCTAGTCCCACTTCTCCCCTAAATTTCTAACTCTCTAAATCTGCCTCAGTCTTATTTTAAGGACCAAATAAAATAATATATGTGAAAATATCTTATACACAATAAAACGCTGTATAGTTGTGCCGAAGATGGTCAGCCATCCAGAAAGATTGTTATTTTGACTTCCATGGAGTAGGAATTTTTGTCCCTGCCCAGACACGCATCTCTTTGTCTCTTTTACATCTAGAGAGTCTAGTTCTCAACACTCGTGTCTGAGTGAAGTGTGTAATATTTCCAAGTCTTCGAACTTAAGAAACAGGAATGCTTTTGCCATGACGTCTGTTCATCTGCTTACTGAGTACAGAGGACTTGGAAAGTCAGAAGGAGTCTAAGTCCTTGAGACATCACGTGGGAAAAATATGCCCAGCATGAATACTATGTTTATGAGATTGTAATGTGAGTAAGAAATAATTGTGTTAAAATAGTTGAAATTTGGGGGTTTGCTTGTTACGGAATCTTGCATTGTTACAGAATCAAACACATTCATGCAAATATTTTGAATTAGCCTTCATGTAGCAATATATTAGTATATTCAGCTACATTAAGCATGTATATTCCTCAAAATGTTTTTATGATAAGGAGATGCTAAGTGGGGCTGGCCTGGTGGCGTAGTGGTTAAGTTTGCACACTCTGCTTCGGCGGCCTGTGGTTCACGGGTTTGTATCCTGGGTGCAGACCTATGCACCACTCATCAAGCCATGCTGTGGTGATGTCCCATGTACAAAATAGGGGGAGATTGGCACAGATGTTAGTTCAGGGAAAATCTTCCTCAAGCAAAAAGAGGAAGATTGGTAATGGATGTTAGCTCAGAGCAAATCTTCCTACGTCACTCCTCTCCCTCAAAGGAAGAGGTGCCAAGATTTCTGTATATCACACAGAGGATCATTTTGTAAGATTTTTCATGTATTTCAATTTTGTAATCTGTGAAATAAATATATTTAGAAGTATAAAATTTTTATTTCAAATGATTGAGGCTTTAGGCAACCATGAATATAAACTTGGTTACATTAAGAAGACTCTCTAATTGTAGCTTTTGTCCCCTACCTATTGACTCTTGATACAGGGCGTTTACCAACTTTCCATTCCCTTCTAGTTGTAGGACTATCCAAGGAATGATTCACTCCTGTCCACACTGCTTTGCTGGATTCCCATTTCCTACTCCTGTTGCCCTTTAGTTTTTACTACCATGCATCAGGCAAGAATCTGCACACACCCCTGGTAGCTCAACTGGCACTGTCTAATGGCAGCATTGAGGGTACCACAGATCTGCCACTGCAAACTGAGTTGCAGTTTCAGGCTACAGACAAGCTGAGCTTCAGTATCCTGATTCCTTGGTTAACAAGAGTCTTACAAAGTGAGGAGAACAAGTTCCTTCCTTCCGTACTGTACTCAATCAAGTGATGAAGGATATTGTATTCTTGTCTATCTAAGGGCCCATACAAGTTTTGCCTAGAAGCTACAATACAAAAATGAAAAATTTTTGCTGCATTTTGCAAACCAATACTTTTCTTTCTTTTTTCTTTTTTTTTTTTTTTTTACATTTTTTCCTCTAAAGATCCAAGAAGCAGTCACATAGTAAACCCACGCAGAGCGCTCCCTTTCAGACTCTTGAGCTGTGTTGCTAATACTGGCTTTTCATTCCAGACTTTCTGCTACTGCAGGTCTCATTGTCCATCCCTGCAAAGCCTTCAGTTTCTTTCACCAGATCTTCATATGTCTGAATCTTATATGGAAAATAGAATTCACATGTCTTCTCTCCTCCCACCCATCAAGGAGCCTTTATGCAAGATTATCTTCACAGATAGACAGTAGGAAAAGGATGCTGCATATTTTTACTTGACAGATGAATCCCATCCTTGTCTCTGGCCCAACCAGTATAATGTGTTGCAAAAATGAACACTGCTATCTGAATTCATTTCTCTGTTCCTTCTGAAAATATTAAGATTGTGTTGTTTTTTTTTTGGAAGGAAGCTTAGTTTTAAGCTAATTTTCTCGAAAGTAGATCACCCATCCCTAATGGTAGCTCTAATTTCATGCAGGGTGAGGATGAAATATGCACATCTCATGTGGAAATAATCTTTTTCAGGAGTGAGATGAAATTAAAAGGAAAAAAATGTTTAAGTGACTACCCATGAGGGATAATCCTTTAATGCATTAACTAGCTGACAATCACTCATGAAACCCCAAATTCGGCAAGTTTTTTTTAAAGAGTATTACCTTATTTCTATATTCTCCTTTCATTTTCATCCTAAATTTCAATCTGTAGAAGCAGATTTTAAAAGGTGCAACATAGCAGCTGAAGTCTAAAAGTAGAAGTTGCGTGTTAGAAATGTTATTTTCTAGTTACTAATGAACTGTGGTCCTTCTAGATACACAGATGTAGCAAAAAAAAAAAAATGACAGAGAAGCATGAAAAGAAAATGTATTCAATTCTTAGGAGTATAATCATTTCAGACATGTTAACAAGCAAAAAAATTCTCAGAACATTTCGGGAAAAACTTTACAGTAGTGCTTCGTTGAAAGCCGTTTAAGTTATTCAATTTCACATTTCCAAAAACTCTTGACATTTATATATTGCCATAGTGGCAGCACAGTAAATATCTCCAAAGGGAGACAGTGGGTCTTGGGATGCACTAAGTGTTATAAAGGACAGTCATTTTACAATTTCAGATTAAGTCAATAAGTGTATTACCATGTAAGTGGTTTTCATGACAGAAACTCAATAATCATGTGTTTAACCCAGCAGCACATCGTGGAATTGTCCAAACCTTATAACCTGTCTGGTAAGATGAGTAAGTTAGGATACATATCTAGTAACCTTGTTTTACAAGGAATAATTCAAGTAGGATATAATCTATATTACATGTATTTGTATATGGAAAAAATCTAGTAACCTTTTTATGAGAAATAATTCAGAAAAAATTTATTCTGATTACCTACACCAGAAATAGCTACTACATCAATACATAGTTTCCAAGTTAGAAGGAGTAGTAGATATTAAGAAAATAGGTAATTTTGTAAATAACAAGCTGCAAAGAAATACTCAAGGAGAAAGTGAAATTTTGTCCTGTTACCCATAATTTGAATCACCAAGAAATAGCTTTCTATGTAAGGGATTC
Source organism: Equus caballus (assembly GCF_041296265.1). Classification (NCBI taxonomy): domain Eukaryota; kingdom Metazoa; phylum Chordata; class Mammalia; order Perissodactyla; family Equidae; genus Equus; species Equus caballus. The sequence goes on along the minus strand of NC_091685.1, from coordinate 101,481,652 downwards.
TTTCATAAATATATATCGGCTAGAGTACATATCCATGTCCATTATCTCATTTGGTTCTCACAGAAACCCTGTGAGAACAGCAAGGCAGCTATTTTTGTGACTACTTTATGGGGAAGAATGCCAGGTCAAATGACTGGAAAGCAGAATACTCTTCCCCAGGACTCTTGTTTTCCTCTGAAAGTAGAGGTTTCTGCTGATAGGTTATTGCACAGAAGTGAATACATACCCTAAATATGGTCTGACTAGTACATTAAAGAAAGGTGAGAGGGTCTATCTTGTACTAGACTAAATTAAAACCTCCTGTGATTGCCAATAAAATATCGAAAGGGAGTTTTTTCAATAAAGATAAATGAAACATTTCAATCCAGACTAATTTCTCTCTAGACGCAACAGAGATGTTATTATTGGAAGCTTATTATTTATTAAAAAGAGAGTATCTTCTCAAAGTAAAAAACAATATGCTGAGAAATATTAAACATTTAATATTCAATACTTTTCCAAACAAGTATGAGGCTATTTTGATAAAAATAAATATTTGAAATTAAATGTAGAAAAATTTTGAACCTGTGTATTAGAATCAGTATCTGGTTTATTTTGGTTGTTTAGAATGAACAAAACAGTTTTAAGCATACAATAACAGAAAATAATAGCAGTTATTTTTAGTAACTCACTTGCAGTATCTGTACAATTTTAATTAAATACTAATTAAAATATCTGAAAGAATACTATAACATGTTTGCTTCTAGATGAATTATTAATATTTAATAGCTACTTCTGTTTCTTATATAATCATTAAAGCAAAACAACAAACCATCCAAATTATAACCAACCATGAAAATATGCATAATGTGATATTGCTGGACATGCTGTTTACTGAACAATGGACAATTCCTCTGTGATATATTCATAGAAAAAGATATATAAACTGCATTTGTTTGATTGAAGTACATTTATGTTTACTGCTTGATTCACTTGTCCAAGCTCAGGTTTAAAATGAAACACAACTACTAAGTTTTAGATCAATGATATTTATATAAGAATTTAACATGTATCATAGAAAGGAGAAGCCATATTCCAACAAATGCAGAAAAAGTGTTAATCTGACAGCACAAATTAATATATTATGGTATCCAATGCAATACATATCCAATGAAATGTAGGTCATGTTAGTGTGTGTATGTTATTGGCAATGGTGGTAACAACTTTAAGTAGTTAAATATATTTAGAGGTTGCAATTTGAATCAAACAACCTACAAGAAAAAAATTAGAAAAAAAGACCTTTTAACACTTGAGGAAAATTTAATAACTACCTGAAAATAAAGGAATAGGCATACAGGAAAATACATTCATTCATCAAGGTCAGAGGTAAAAAAATGTAGCCTGAAAGAATTAAACATATTCCTAATCACGTAATTTTTGACTAAAGAATGACTTAAGCACCAGGTAGAATAATGATCACCATTAATTTTTTATTTCCTTCAAGCAAAGTGTAGATATTTAAATGACATAAGTGCTGGTGATATAATTTTGGTGTGTTCTGTCCTGTAATAAAAATACAAAAATCAATACCTTTAAGATTGGGAGACCCCCATCTTAAAATTTTATTGCCCATTAACCACTAATGTTTGCTTGTCAGCACACTTTAACGTCTTGCCCTTGATCTCCTCTTTCATTTCTACCTATTTCCTTTCCAGTACACTCCGCTGCACACACAGCCACCTCTCTGGTGACCTCATTGCTTTGTCCTGCTTTTGCTCCCAGCATTATTGTCCTCCATGACTTTGCTCACTTGAGAACATTTATTCAACCACCATAATAACTCTCTTTTGGGTTAATATGGTTTACTAGTGATAAACAGATGAGTGAACGACTTTCAGCTATTTTAACACACAGGGAAAACATGTTAAACCGTAAGCCCTGAAAGTAAAATTTGTAAACATTATTATACTTTATCGTTTCACCACAAAAATTAATATTTACAGCTATGAACCACCACTTTGAAAAACCATCTAATTTTATCCGCATGGCAGTTGCTATAGTTATTGAGTTTTGAGTAACTTATTATAAAATTTATTAGAGTACAGAATATGAACTCTTTATAAATAAAACAATTCTGAAAATCACCTACATGTAAAAAAAATGGAAAATAGATTATAGAATTGGCATGAACCCAAAGTTTATTGTAGAAAAATGTTGATAACTTTCCCTAAACCTTTAGATTATAGATGCCTTTTAAAACCAATTTGATTTAGAGCTATTAATCATGTCATCTTTCTGTTTCACAATTATATACTTTATTTCATAGTGAGACTGATCAACCAATACAAAGGTACCACAATTCCGAGGTTGAACACCACTCACTATGCTATTTAGAACACACACAGAGTAACCCTCATGGGATTTTGGCAGGTTTTCTTTCCTTTTTTAGATATTCTTTGTGCTGGAAATTGGTTTCTATTTCAGTTTTCGTTCTCATTGACATCTCCTTAAAGAATGCCTTCTGCTAAATCTCTTCTTCTCCTCTACGAATCAGTTAGCTACCATTACTCATAAAGTGAAAGGAGATTTAAAAAAGTACATTTTTGAAAAAAAATAGGACTTCTAAAGATTGCAACCATTTATTTTTTATTTACTGTGAAACCTATGTGTAATTAGAAAATATTGCCGTAGAAACGTCAATCTCAATTATTATGCTGTTAAAATTAATGGTGGTAGAAACCTGAAGATCAAAGTCTTTTTTCTATAACCAACATTCATTCGTTCAATTTAGATAATTATTAGATACTTATTCTATATCCTTATTGAAGTAAGTTAATCAGCTTCACTAAGGCTATCTGCTTATTTATAGCCTACAAATTACTTCTCTTATTTGCAGGAGGATAATTTAAAGTCATGGGATTCAGATTCTTATATTTCAAATCATAGTTATATGCATGGATCAATATCCCTTATCACTGGAAATTCCTCATGTTGTCACCAAAGCTCTCACGTTATCTAAGACTTTTATAAAGTAAACCTGTACTGACAAGATAAAGAAGTGCATCGTGTTCTCTAGTTAGAGCTGCTATGCAGAGCTGCAATCTATTTTACACCTGAGAGTCATGAAAGTGCTGAGACGACTCGCCCCTGCCATGCCCAATAATTACATCATAAAAAGCCGTGTTATTTCAGCACATAAAATGGTTTAAAGTGATTAATTTTCTGAAAGCTTAAATTGAAAGTGCACGAGAATCATTAAGGCCCTGCCTGACCTGGGTTTGTGAAAATACATTATCGTACTTCTCTGAAACGTCTTTTAAAATCTAGCACTTTTTATGTATAGCCTTCTTTTAAATTATTCAGAACCATATGGATGTCTGTAATTTCATTACAAATACATTATCCAACTCATCACATGAAATATACTTTTTTTGCACAACATTTTTTAGCAAGTTCTCTCCTTTCTCTCTTAGAACTACTCAGACCTTTCTAAATATTTCCTCCTTAGAAAATAGAAAAAAATGGTTTTTCAATGGTGTAATATTAAATCATCATGAGTTATTCAATATCACTAATACCTGTAGAAACCGTTTCAGATGTTGTTAGACTATAGCATCTGGGTTTTTCATTTCTCATGCTTTCTGTATATTTGGGTGAAAGGATTCATTGACCCTGAGAAGCTGGATGATTCTACTTGTTCCTGAACAGTTAACAGACTCAATCACCACCCTGAGCATTGATGTTAGGCCTCTATTCAAACAGGTGCTGAGCATTAATAGAACCTCCTGGTCCACTTTCTCACTTCCTTCATTGCCCAAAGCATCACTGAAAAGTATTGCTGTATGTGACACATCATTACTGAATTTTGAGAGTGCATTAAAGAAGGTAATTACAACACAGGCAGAAAATAACTCCAAACTGAAAGCTATGTATCATTGTTTCTAAATTACCAGTGGTCATGCCATGATGGAAGATGAAAGGAGATTACATCTTTCACCAATATGGCTGCCTTCACCCTGCCCCAACCACACCCCCTGCCTGTTCTAGTCTCACCTCACCTCAGCCTTCTTCTCGTACTTTCTCCCAAGATACCTACTCCATTTTGAAAGCATCACCTGTTCAGTGCAAAATCCTTCTTACATCATTTTACAGAGAAATTTAATTCTTATTTATCTAAATATCTCCCATGTAGATAATAGCAAAGGTGCCTTGCCTTTCATCACCAAAAAAGCCAATCAAGATATATTTTTTCCAACAAAGATTAATTTTATTTCTATGAATGATTCTGCCACCCTCTCAGAGAAAGTCATTTAAACTACAAGCAACTTTTTAAAATAGCATTTTTCTCTTCCTTTTTACTAAACTGGTTGGCACAGAGCATTCAGTCAAAGCCTGATATACTTATTCATTAACCTTACACTCTCATGACAGTGTGTATCCTTGTCATACGGTGAAAAGAGTGATCTCATATTAAAATGTATGATTATGTTTTTCTCAAAAAGGAAATTTAAATGCTGTTTTTAATGTTTTGGTAGAGGAACACAGTCAACCTGAATGAAATATTTTCAATGTTTAACTCTTTTAATATATTCAGTGATGTCACCATTTATATTTATATTGACATATACTACTTGAAATGTAACTAGATCTCTCAGTGAAATATAACTGACTCTATCTATGGCTATTCAGATAATAATATGAACTTATGTTAATATGAGAGCTTTAAATAACATATTGAACAACACCTTAATAACATATTTATATGCAAAGTTAACTTTTCCAAAAATCAGGCGCTATGTTTGTTTTTGATTATTTCTCATTCAAGTTCCTATGTGAATTTTTATTTATTAATTTAGTGACAAATGACAAGCGCACTCTCCTTGTTTTATTCTTCTCCAGCTGACCTATTAAAGTGTTTGCCAAAATAGGAGGGTACTGTTAATGAAGATTCTGACGGCTGCATCATAACATTAATCTTTCATGTGTAGTTGTTGATTTTTTGACAATTTTTATAGTTCTTTTTTAGCCTAACGCTCTCATAAAGTTATTGATTGGCATCGTCACATGCCAGGCATATCTGAATTAAGATAACAAAGAATTGCCCACAACAAATATCAAGAGATCATTAATTAATCCTATTTTTGATAAACAACAAGGCAGACAAACAAGCAAATTCACAGAAGATTGCATTAGTGGAGAGGTGTTAATTGAAAGATCACTGGAGTGATGGCAAATTTGAAACATCAAAACTCAAAGAACCAAAAAGTGATAGAATTCCTAAAGAAAGTCATTATAGTTGAAAAGAAAGTACTTAATACATCTAGCCAAGTTAAATAAATAGAAAGGAAAATAAGTATAAATGAGTCATGAGAAAACGTGTTTTTGCTCAATCGCTACATAAAATTTTCCACATAGTAAAAATATTCCATATTTTTGGAATATTGGAAGGATTCTGGTAAACCTTACTTTTCACTCAGTGTTCAACATTTATAATGATTTCATAACTCTATATCTACCAGCATAGATATATAGAGTAACAACTAGTAATAGTCAGTATAACTAATATTCAAAATGAATAACCTAGATTAATTATTCCTGATTTCACAGATAATTAATATAAACTTAAGAGTTACGCTAAGACATTAAAACACAGTGCACTTCCTATTGGTCTAAGAAAACTGTCGTTATCCAAGAATGGCAGTTAAACTTTTACCTTTAAAATGCAACAAAAAGGGGAAAGCCCCATGGCCTGGTGGTTAAGTTCAGTGTGCTCCACTTCGGCGGCCCAGGTTCAGTTCCTGGGCACGGACCCACACCATTTGTCAGCAGCCATGCTGTAGTGGTGACCCACGTATAAAATAGAGGGAGATTGTCACAGATGTTAGCTCAAGGGAAATCTTCCTCAAGCAAAAAGAAGAAGATTGGCAACAGATATTAGCTCAGGGTGAATCTTCCTCAGCTAAAATAAAATAAAATACAACAAAAGACAATTTGTAGCAACAGTAAAGTTTCCACCTCTCATCTATTAATATAAAGGATATTAGGCCTTCTAATTATTAAGTAAAATTAAAAAGAAGAGCTGCATGTATGTAGAATGGCAAAGTTCCATGATCATTTTTCAGGCTCTTGGTTTTCTTTTATAAGAAAAAAGGCAAAAAACTTCTAAATCATAGAAAATCACACTTTGGACAATAACCATATCTGAGGCAATAATCGAGCATACATTTTAAATTTAAAAAAACAGCATGTTAATTCAAATTATACTGAGTGCTAACAAATATAAAATATTGACATAGGCAGAGATGCTTTCCATGTGAAAGTTTCACTTTTTCCCCCCAAAATGAGAGCAGTTAATTAACATTCTACCAAGCTGGTTTCAGTGCTCTTCATTAGCTAACTTTCAATTGTCCACATCAAGCCTGTCTTTCTGCTAAAGGTCTCTGTCAGCTGAGGAATCCACTTAAAATTATTAGTATTCAGGGCGCTGGCCCCGTGGCCGAGTGGTTAAGTTCATTCGCTCTGCTGTAGGCAGCCCAGTGTTTCGTAGGTTCGAATCCTGGGCGTGGACATGGCACTGCCCATGCCACGCTGAGGCGGCGTCCCACATGCCACAACTAGAAGGACCCACAACTAAGAATATACAACTATGTACCGGGGGGCTTTGGGGAGAAAAAGAAAAAGTAGGTTTCCTTTTATAAAAGAAAAAAATTATTAGTATTCGGTTGGTGTTAGAACAAAGTGTGTAAAACCGAGTGATAACTAGAGACACATCAGCATTATTGTGACTCCTCAAAAGTGAGTGTACCCAGGATGCTCTGTTCAATATATTCTGTAGTTAAAACAACGTTGCAGGTTAAATATAGTGACAGATTGCAAAATACTATTCTCTATGTTCTCTATAAATGGCTACATTTCCTTCTTGGTCATTCCATACTTTTTCAAAAGTGTAGCTAAATTCTCTTTCAATCTCTCTCTTTTTTTAACTTTACAATCCTTAAAAGAAAGCTATCTGCGATTATATTTAAAGGACAATTATGCCAATTTCCTCTACTCAGAAAAGAATAATAAGTTTATTGGGTACCAATTATGGATGAGATGCTGCTTTGTGCCTTCATGCATTATTTCCTTTAACCTTGACAATAAATCTTTGAGGTAGATATTGTTATCTTATTTCAAATTTCAGACTATATATGCAATGTGTCTTTATTTTGTTAGTAAGTGAAGCATTTGTGATTTTGGCTGATGTTGTCTGTTTCATACTTCAGTGACCTAGCAACTAGACTGTAATATATTATCTTTCTTTCTGTCATCTGACAATTTTTAGTGGACACTACACAAAAAGTCCCATTGAAGAAAGGGAAGGCGTGGCCTTCAAGGTCCTTTCTACTTGATTGGTATTACCTTCTAAGACCCCCGTAGGTTTGAATCCAAGAGGAGCAATTCAGGATTCATCAATTCAACGCATATTTATGAAATTCCTGTTTTAGGCACTGTTATTGACTCTTGGGACACATTCGTATCCAAAAGAGTGAAAATCCTGGCCCTCATGGCCTTATAATTTAATGGAGAAGCCATCTTTCGTGTATTTACTCAGTCAGTCATCATATACATTCAGATGTACTATATATCAGACATTACTGGGAGGGCTAATGATCAAGTGACAAACGCAGCAGACAAGGTTTCTCTTCTCAAATCATAATCTAGTGCAATGAGAGAGGATATAAACAAAAAATACTCAAATTACTGGTGCAGGAAACTTGTTCCTCTTGTTCATTATTGCATATTCAGTGCTTAGGTTGTGCTGCCATTGTTATTAGAGAACAAAGGAGTAATCTGCTACAAGCCACAGATTAAAAAAATTCAGAGAAATCTTATCAGATATTTCTATTCTGACAAGTTTCTCTTCCATCATCATATGGCTTGTCTTTCACCAAAAGCATCCCTCGCTCTTGCTCTCCAATCACTTTTGTTTCATCCCTAAATTGGCATAACCATGTCTTTAAAAGTGAACTTAAATATTGACCTATTGTTACCCAGCTTTGACCCGTTAAGTGAAGAGGTCACATGTGGATTTCAACCTCCAGAACAAATACCTAACAATTATATTCACAATGAAACTCTCTTCGGGATGAGGGTGGGTATTGGATGGGAAGAGGTGTTGTTGTGGCTGAGAAAAATTTTGTTTATGACTTAGAAAGGAAATGGAAAAAAATAGTTTTATCTGGGGCCAGCCTGGTGGCATAGTGGTTAAGTTCATGTGCTCCGCTTTGGTGACCTGAGGTCCACTGGTTTGGATCCTGGGCACTGACCAACACACCACTTATCAAGCCGTGCTGTGGCAGGCATCCCAAATATAAAATAGAGGAAGATGGGCACAGACATTAGCTCTGGGCCAATCTTCCTCAGCAAAAAGTGGAAGATTGGAAGAAGATATTAGCTCAGGGTTAATCTTCCTCAAAAAAGCAAAAAAAGTTTTATCTGGCACCTAAATCTCTTTTGATTCATATGACTCATAACCCAATCTACTGCAATCTCACATCAAGGTTCACAAAATATTTGTCCTCAGGGCCCCTTTACAATATTAAAAATTGTTAACCCAAAGCTTTTGTTTATTTGGTTATACCTATTACTCTTACTGAAATTAAAATTAAGAAACTCTTAAAACACAGGAATATGCATTGTCATAAAACATTGTCATGCAGAATCTAAACTCACCACTGTACACTTGTAAAATAAAAGGCTGAATTACTAAAATTAATCTTGAAATATGATATTTCTTCCATAATTAAATAAGAAATCTTCCAGCCTTGTACTTCTTTGAGATTTCCTTGGCTATTCTTGGCCTATTTTATTTCCATACATATTATAGAAACATCATGTTAATTTCTGCAGAGAGAAAAAATCCTACTGGATTTAAAATTTAGCATGCTCAATCTATAAATAAATTGACCCCTTAATTACTGAGTCTTCCAAGCCATGAACATACTTTATTTATTTTGGTTTTCTTTGGTTTCTCCTATTTATGCATTTTCAATGTAGAATATTTATACATATTCCATTAGATTTATTCCTAGTTTTCTACTGCTATAGTAAATGGCAATTTATTAATATATTTCTATTTTCTTACCTATAATTATTTTAAAAATAGCTAATTTTTATAAACTGATGTTGTGTCTACGAACCTTGCTAAACTCAGTCATTAATTCTAATAGTCTGTGTACTTTTTTATATCATATTGCTATACAGTCATGTTGTTTTCAGATAATAACATTTTTTTCTTCCCTTTGAATCCCTTTCAATTTTATTTCTTTTTGTTTCTTTATTGCCCTGGCTAGTTTCATTGGGGTTTTTCCTGTTCTTTTTCTAGCATCTTGAAACTTAAATTATCAACTTTTATTTTTAAAAATATGTATATATTTGCTAAGACTATAGATTTCTGTTTAATCATATCTTAGGTACCTGTCAAATGTTTAATATGTTCTATTTTTATTACCGTCTGGTGCTGTTTCAATCTTCTTCCTTTGAAGCTAGTCTGTTCATATATTTAGTAGCATCAATTTTAAGCAGAATTTCTTTTGATTTAATTTTCTTCCAATCTTTGGCAATCTTTAAGTATAAAATAAAGAATATTTATACTTGTTTCAATGCAAATATATTTACATTACTTTTACCATCTTATTGAGTGCTATTTACTATGCTCATATTGTGCTCCTTTTTTGTCCTCATTCCTATTTTAGAATTTGAGTTTTTAGTTTCTTTTCACAAGTAGTGGCCTTAAAATACAAAAAAGAAAATGTGCTGGAAGTGCCTGTTCTCCTCAACAAAAATCTAGTATAAAACAATATATCTATTCTATTCCCCTAGAAATATCACTCCTAAAATTTTAACTTATCACATTCCCCCATCTTACTTCTTTGTTGTCCACTATTTCAGTTTCTTAGTATTTTGAGCCCTATAACATATCATTATTTCTATAATTATTTTTTATATGGCTATTTAGGTAAGCATGTTTACATTTTCTTTGATTATCATTTCTTCTTGCTGCTTCTTTCACATCTTCATGAAACATATTTCTCAAAGGACCCTTCAATGAGAGTCTGTTGGCAGTAGAATCTCTCCGTTGTTACACTTGAAATATGTCTTCATTTCTCCCTTAATCTTAAATCTTAGTCTATTGGACTTAAAATTAACTCTATCACATAGGAGCGATTTTTCCATTGTCTGGCCTAAGTTGCTGCTGTTGATAAGTCAAAATAATTGTTATTTCTTTGAAGACAAACTGTCTGTTCTCATTGTGTTGGTAATTGAAAGATTCACTATGGAATTCCTAGACGTAGATTCATTTTCCTGTAGCCCACGTAGGATTAATTTTGAACCCAAACTTGTACGCTTTTTGTGTTGTCCCTAACTTCTCCAATGTTCTCAGCAAGTATTTTAAGTATTACTTCTCCCATTCTCTCTATTCCCTTATTTTGGAAACTTCATTAGATACATTTAGAATTTCTTATTCTAGTTGCCTTGTATCTTGACAACTCTTTCATAATTCTTTTATTTACTTGTCTTTCTATACTGCATTATAGGTAATCTTTTAGTTCTAGCCCCTAAATCATTAATTGTTCAGCTATGTACAATCGGATGTTTAAAACTTATTGAGTTTTTAATTTAAATGCAAAACGTTTTTATTTCTAGAAGTTTTATTTTTGTATATTGTACTTGTCATTCATATATAAATATGCTCTTGATGTTAAATTCCACAGTAGTCCTTTTATTATTTATATTATCTTAAACCTATTTGTTAATGAAAAGGCTTAAATTCTACTAATCATTTTTAGTTTTCTTTCTGCTGAAGCTAGCTCATAGTAACTTGATGCTTCACATGTTTTGTTCATTTGTATTTTGAACTTATTATAATATAGAACAGTGCTCCCAACTTAAAAATATTTGGCTTTGTCCCTGACAAGTTTAGACCCCAGAGCTTTCATCAATGTGGCACCATTTTAAACGCTATTTTCTTAGAATGAGTTTACCCACACTATGAAGGCAACACATGTTAACAACTTAAGTCTCCACGATGACTAGCCTGTGGTTAAAAATCTTCAAATAAAGTTTCTCCATATAGAGCCTAGGTTGGGATCAATATTAAGAATTGGGCAGATGCTTTCACTAACTGAGTATGTGGCCCTTTTTGGTGTGCTTCTACTTAGATTTAGTTCTAACCCACTGTCTTATGAGCATGCCGGCCTTATTTTCTGAGCTTGGGTGGTCAATAGACCAGGGTTCTCAGCTACAGACATCTGAAGCATCAACACGATGTTACAGCTCTGGTTTTCTGCTTCCTCTCTGCCATCCCAACCTCCTTCAGATTCTCTCTATTCTTTTATGAGCTCATCTCTTTGCTGAAAGGATGTTTATTATATTTTATCCAGAATTTCTAAAGCATTTTGTAGCAGACGAGTTTTCAGAATGTCTAGATCAGCATTGTAAATTTTGCTATAGTCTGTGTCTGTGCATTTCTGTATGGCATGCCTGTGTGTGAGAAGATGGGCAATATTTATAACAAAACATCATCCAGCAAATATATTAGTTAAAATTCCCATTAAATGATTCATAACTCTACTTTTAGGACCTGGATTATTCAAGTTCCTGGTCCTACACCCAGAATAATTTGTAATCCCTGTTGTGTCGAACAGTTTATTTCAGAGAAAAAAATTCCAGCAAGCAAAGAAAAATCTTATTTTGGCATGGCCAATAATGATTATTCCTCAAAAATGTCTCCAGGGATTTACTTCTTATTCTAAGGTGTACTTCAAAATATTCACTCAACACAAAGGTGTGTGGTAAATATACATGTACATATACAAGCACATTCATACATATATACATATATATGTATATATACACAATACACTTATGCAAGCACACACATACACACATATACATATACACACACAAATGTTGGAAAATTCTCCCCAGCATTGTGGAATATTTTCCTTTTACGTTTGTTTGGCTTCACTGGAAATTGACTAATAATTTTGTAAATTAAATTGTGGAAGGCCCTAAGAAAAATTGGAGTATCCAAATTGTCAAAACAATTACAAATGTTTTCTCCATGTCTTATTTTTAATTATGTCGATGTCGCAATCCAATGTACACATCAGGATAGATGCGGAGAGGGCTGATGGCCACTCTGAGTTTATTATAACCAGCGTTTCAATATATACATAGCTTACATCTGTTAAACATATACAGGTGTTCTGGATGAAGTAATTAGTGAATGCCAAGAATTCTTAGTGATTTCTCAAGGAGCTCTCCCTTGGCCTCTGTTTTGATATTATCATGTTATTGCTGTGCTCGTATATTTTTATCTCAGAGCAGGTAAGGTCTCCTAGGCAATGGCTCCTCCTGCTCCTGATATTGATATCATATTTCCATCTGTGCCCCCAGGCAACCGCACCTGTCTTAGGTTGCCCCGCCCTGGAGGTCTTACCCGTCATTGGCTGACTGGCCTTCTCACCTCTGGGTCACAGTTTGTTGGCAAGGCTTTTCCAGTGATTATTAACCCTTCCTGTGTCAGGGGCAGCTACAAATTACAATTTTTATTTTGAGATAATTATAGCTTCACGTGAAGTTGAAAGAAATATACATAGATCCTGTGTATCCTTTACCCACTTCCCCTTCATAGTAACACTGCACAAAAATATAGTAAAATATCACCACTAGGGTATTGAGATGATAGAATGAACATATGAAACTGTTCTATCATCACAAAAATACCTTGTGTTGCCTCCTCCTTTTCTTGGTCTTATTTCTAAATATAAAGGGGACATATTGCCTTTCACCATTAAGTATGATGTTAGCTGTAGGAGTTTATTTTGTAGATGTTCTTCATCAAATTGAGGACATTTACCTCTTTTCTTACTTTGCTGAAAGTGTTTATCATGTACAAGTGTTGGGTTTTTCCGAATGCTTTTTACTCATCCATTGATATGACCATAGGATTTTTTTCTTTAGCCTGTTGGTGTGATAGATTACTTGACTGATTTTAGAATATTGAACCAGCCTGGCATACCCGGAATAAATCTGACTTGGTCATGGGGTTTAATTGAGGATGGTGTACAATTATACATGGTACATAATTATATATGTGATTGACTAGTATTTTGTTGAAGCTCTTTGCATCCAACAAATATTTATTGCATCTGATAAATACTGGCACTGACTCATGCTACCTCCTTGCAGACGTGTGAGGCGAAAGTTCACCTCCTCCCTCATCCTCACTGAGCCTTCCTGGTGAAAACGGGGAACATCCATGCATCCCTCCTTATCTCCAACTAGGCGATCTAGATGAGCTCCCCACTGGGCCACCTGCAATCAGGAGGAGGGAGGCAGACGGCTAATTCACACTGCTTTATTACTAGTAGAAGTTCAGATCCTGCAGGGCCCCTCTGACACCAGAGGAGGGGAGAAGAGGAAGCCCAGTGCCAACTAGCCTTGCCTGCACCATATCTCTCTGCCTCATTGATTCCTTGCAGGGGTGGAGGCTCAGCTGGACACTGGGCCTAAATTCCATGATGGCTGAGGAAAAAGAGAGCAGACTAGCCCTGTCTCATACTACACTATTCAGTCTCATTGCTGTTCATGAGTGAGGACATTCAGTTGCCCACTGGGCCTTATGGATACATGGGGCAGGGGAAAGTGGAATACTTTCTAGGCCCTACTTGTACTTCCTTTTTTCTGCCTTTCTAAAATTCTGGTTGATACAGGATGGGGTGGTGATTCAGCTCACCTCTGGATACTCACTGACATACCCTGAAGGGGCAGGGTCGGTGGAAGAGAATCAGAGCACCGCCTGCTTCCAGTGACACATCCAGCCAGGGAATCAGACCACAACCCGGGCTTCAACAGGGCAGGAGGGTGAGATGGAAGAAGATCAACTTCCAGGTCAACTAACATTCTGCTGAAACTCTGGGTGTTTGTTTGTTTGATCTTTGGCTGCAGCAGGGAAGATATTGCTGCAAAGGTTGTTTGTCTTTAGGCCACCCTTTTTGCAGGCCTTGGACTGAGGAGAACAGAGTTTCCATGGAGGCTTTCTTGACTGTGCCTGGTAGCAGTTCCCGATTGGAGGTTCCTGCAATGTCTTGCCTGGGAATTATGAGGCAGTAGGAAACCCAGGGAGCTAACCGCTGTCCCACTCCTCACATCTTGAGGTTCCTCAGGAGTCCTCCTTCTTTTCACCGCTCTGGGGCCTTGATGTGTCCTGTTGTGTCATGTCCAGTTGTCTACAATTAAATGCATCTTAAACTGAAATTTAATATTTTTCAAGGTAATCTATTACTAGTCTTGTGTTATTCATCTCAGTAAATTTTTTTTCTTTATTATATTTTACATTTCATTTTTTTAATTGTATTTTTATTTCAGTAAGAACACTTAACACGGGATCTACCCTGCATTTCTTCCAGAATCTTGGTTGCCATCTTGACTCCTCCCCTTTCTCCTACCCAAAATAAAATCAATAATCAAGTCTTCCCTATTTTGTCTCCTCTCTTACTAACCCCTAGTCACTAATATCTGTCACCTCGATATCACAGTTGTTTCCTGGTTGAGGTCTCCATTAACACTCTTTTTAATTTTAAAGATTGGCACCTGAGCTAACATCTATTGCCAACCTTCTTTCTTCCTCTTCTTCTTTTCATTCCCCTCCACCCCTCCCCCTCTGCCTCCCTCTTCTTCTTCTTCTTCTTTCTTCTCTCCAAAACCCCCCAGTACACAGTTGCATATTCTAGTTGTAGGTCTCTCTGGTTGTGCTATGTGGGATGCCACCTCAGCGTGGCTTGATGAGAGCTGCCAAGTCCGCAGCCAGGATCTGAACTGGCGAAACCTCAGGGCAGGGGAAGTGGGATGCAGGAACTTAACCACTTGGCCACAGGCCAGCCTGGCCCCTCCATTAACACTCTTAATTACCCCTCAGTCTGTTTTCATCATGGCCAGTAAGATCATGCCTCCCTCCTGCTTACAAATCCCACAGTACCATTCACTTGCTCCCAGAGTACAGTTTAGTTCACTCTATGTGATATGAGACTCAAAGGATAAGGCCTTTACCTACCTATCTCTTGGGTCTTTTGTGAGACTCTGCCTTTCTCTTGGTTCTCAGAATGTGACAATTTACCTTCCTGCTCAACACTTTCACAGATTTTGTTTCTTCTGCCTGAACTGCTCATTTTTTTCATTTCTTTGCCTGGTAAACTTCTGCTTTCACTGTTATTCCTCTAAATGTCACTATGTCTAGGTAATCTGTCTTCTTACACTCTACTAGGTTAGCCATTACTTTCACCCCATAATATACATTTGTTGCATCTTGTAATTTTAGCTTATAACATAATTGTTGTTAAATAATAGGTTTGCATTTATTTGTTTAATATTTGCCTGTCCTGCAAGATAATACAGTACCATGAAGAAAGGAATGGACTTGGTTTTGCTCTGCTGAAATCCCAGGTCTCAGGTCAATGACATTTTTTTCTTTTTTTGAGGAAGATTAGCCCTGAGCTAACATCTGCTGCCAATCCTCCTCTTTTTGCTGAGGAAGACTGGCTCTGAGCTAACTTCCGTGCCTATCTTCCTCTACTTTATATGTGGGACGCCTGACACAGCATGGCTTGACAAGTGGTGTGTAGGTTCATACCCTGGGTCTGAACCGGTGAACCTCGGGCTGCCAAAGCAGAACATGTGAACTTAACCACTATATCATGGGGCCAGCCCCCAATGACATTTTTTTAAGGAACGAAGATATCTGTAATTGGATTTGGACTTGCAAATTGTACACATTGAAAAAATGATTCTCATAGATTCATATATCAAATATTTTAATATAAAGTAGGAGACTAAAAATATGACATTTGTGAGCAAGTTAATCCTTTGAAAGACCAGCGTTCACAGTAATTGTTTGACAAACTGATTTCAGCTCTTCATTGTAAATTTTACTATACTTATAAATTGGCTGTTTCAATACGCTTACATAAAGAAACATTAATATTTAGCAATTTTCATTCTTTAGGACTAAGCTTGAATTGGATCTTTATTTGGCAGTATTAGTATTTGGATTTTGTGGGTTTTTTGGTGGCAGGTAGGGAGTCCTGTTCACTAATGTTTTTCTCATTGATTTTATTCTTTGTCAATGACCAGAAAACTTGCAGCAGACAATTGCAAAACTCAAATGAAAGAAATGAAGTCTAATTCTAAAGTGCTGGTGCATGGTATTGCTTTGATTTTATTACTTATAATAAAAAGATTTGGAATATGTCCAACGTGTAAGAGGTTTAGCTACAAGAAATATACTAGGAGTAAAAAAAATGCTCAAAGCAGTTAGGTTTAACTGGATTTTCTCAAGAACGGCATGAGAATTTCCTCAATAAAATGAGCTTCCTTTATGCTATTTCTCACTAGTGGTTACCAAATTTTAGGTTACAGTGTGTTGGATATATTTATGTCCGTACAATCTTGTATTACTGGAAATAGGTTTATCATATTTATTCGCTATTTTATTTAACTGTGATGACTTAACTTGGGGTACCATTTTTTTAAATAAAATTATCAGAAAAGTTTCAATACAAAACATGAAATATACTTTGATGTTTCCGATAATATATTTATTTCAACATTTTCAAAAACATACCTACTAACAGTATAAACACTCATCACAATGAAAATGAAAAGTAAGCCAAAACAGCAACAGTAACTTTACATCTTAGCCAATGGGTAATGAAATGGAAAATATACACAGAGACACACAAACACACTTGAAAATAAAAGAAACCAGAGAATTTTAACACAAAAAGCAAGTTTGATCTTATGCACATTTTAGAATAATGGGCAATAATGATAACAGAGAAGAAGTTTAGTGGTACAAGCTATATGCTTTAAAAAACAATCACACTTTACTGGAACAAGCAATGCCACCTGAAGAAGGAGCTGGGACTACAGTCTCTAATTTAAGATGATGCAACATTAAAAAACTGTAATTTTTCATAATTTGCATTCTATCTATTAAAATGACTTTGAGGAATAAATTGTTCCTTTCTTGGTTCCTAGGCCCGAGCAGGCCCTCATTTTTGCCACTGTCTATTGTAAAAAGCACAGAATACAAGTCTCCCAGGGAGAAATGATATATGTTCAGAAATTTTGAACTAAATTTATATGAACATTTTATGAGAAAGTTAAACGGAATCTGATTCGATTACCCACACAAAACCAGAAATGATTCAGGCAAAATGGGTTCTTTCTTAACTAGCTGGATACTTTATCTGTAAATATTTCTTTAATTATTGAAATTATATTCCACTTGCTTTTATAAAGTTCACTGTGTTCATATCTATGTAGCAACACAATGTATCTTTTAATCATTTAACCATCTTAAAATTAGTTAAAAATTTAGAAATGTAGAGTTCAGAAAGTATTTTAGGAAAATGTATTCTTCAGACTATCTCTATTAAAATTGAATCATAAAGACTTTTAAGCATTTTGAGTACATATTGAAAATAGTACTTAAACCTTTGTAAACCTGTGAAAGCAAAATGAAATAAATTTGGGGAATGAAGAGTCATACAAATATATCTATTTCTAGATGATAATTATAGTAGTACCAACATTTCCTACAATCTGCTTAAACAGCATTACATATTCATTTATAATTATTAGGATTATTATTATTCCTATGAGTAACTAAAAAGAAATCATAGGAGGAACTCAGAAAAGTATTTAGATGTGGATGTTAGTACTGAGGGTTCTTAAACAGTATCAGAAAACGGTGCTAAGGGGTAAACACATGTGCTGAAATATGTTCCTCAAGCAAATGAAAGGTTATGTCAGCATCTTTCAAGTTCCGCTTTCAACAGGCTTATCCCCCAATTCCTTTGCAAGACCAAGAAGTTCATGCTCCCATTAAACCTTGGGTTATAGCCCCTGGTTTCACTACGGTTGGCCACAACATCCTCTAGGCTTTTGATCCCTTGGCGGAAAAAATAGCATACACCAGTAGTTACAAAGAGAATGACAAAATGAAACTCCCCAAACACTTTGATCTCTTTGTATTGGCAACTGAAAATTTGACATACTCTCATGTATATACCGTGGAATAAAAGCGTATATAAATATACTGAAGAAAAGCACTTAGTAAATTCAAGTGTTTCTAGTTAAAGACTATTTTTGATCTTTGCTTATCTTCAGTCATATTTTACTTTAGTAAACTAATACTAATCATATCTGCTATATATATAGTCTGTAATGTCTTTTATGCTCTTTTAAAGACACTAAAGCAGTTTGGGGGCACCTATTTAGAGAACACTGTGCTGTTCAACCTCATAGAATGTTCTCTTAGAACATAGAAAGTTGCCTTATCCAGAAGTGCTTGCTGTTTTACATACTGAGTAGAATATGGTGAAACTTCATGAACGAAATCTGAGAAATATATATCCAAAATACTAATATAAAGTGGATATTCCAATTTATCGCACATTTCAAATTTTAGCACTAACCCTACATTTTAGATTGACAACAGCACAGGATAAAGAGTTTTTGAATTAAAAAAATTCTAGATAGATGGATAGCAGGAACTAATTATTCCAAACTGTCTTAAAAATTAGGCATATGTAGATACTCTATGTTATATAAGGAACAGACTAAGTTTGGGTGAAATTTTGCAACTTTTAAAATATTTTCATAATATGTTCCATAAATAACATAGAGACTAAAATACTCAATCTGTTGAAATAAAAAAGAAAATAGACAGCACCTTAATAAGTTAAAGTAAATTTTAAATCTCAATTGGAAAATAGTTTGATACATTTAAAATTACAGGGGCCAGCCCCGTTGCCGAGTGGTTAAGTTCAGACACTCGGCTTCGGCGGCCCAGGGTTTCACGGGTTCGGATCCTGGGCGTGGACATGGAACCACTCACTCATCAGGCCATGCTGAGGTGGTGTCCCACACACCACAACTAGAAGGACCCACAACTAAAAAACAGGCAACTATGTATTGGGGGGAGAAAAAGCGGAAAAAAAAAAGAAGTTTGGCAACAGTTCTTAGCTCAGGTGCCAATCTTTAAAAAATAAAATAAAATAAAATTACAATTTTGAAGAAGTAAAACAATTAAAATTGCAAAGTTTCATCCCTGAAACAATTTTCTCTTAAAATCTCTACCTCGCAAGATAACAGATGTTAATAAACTTTTGTTCATTCAATACTTATTTCAACAATTAGTTACGGAGCCACTTTTATGTTGCAGGTAATGCTCTGGAGTCTGGGGATAAAGCAGTGACCAAAATAATCTCCTTAAGCTCTGGAGCCTGTGTTGTAGTGGATTCAGATATATATCAGTGACTCTAGCAAATTCGTCTGTCCATGTAAGCAAAAGCAAGTATGTGAAATTTTCAGATACTGATACAATCTTGATGCCAAATGAAGCAAATGTTATTACGGATTTGTTCTCTCATTTATTTTATCTATAATATTTTGTTTTGTATATATCTACATATTCCACTCTCATATTAAAGACATCATCTCAGACACTGAGTTGAGTAAAAATTTTCATCATGACAATATGAGAGCATTTATCTGATGTGTTGAGATTGTCCCCAGACTCACACAATTGCTGGATGCACCTCTATGCATGCATGTTTCTGAGGATCAGCACTACCAGCATCTGTGGCTGTCGCTGTAGCTCCCAGCTGATCTCCCTGCCCTAGCCATGCGGCTATCCCCTAGTTTATTCTCAACACAAAATCCAGAGATCCTTTAAAAACACAAATTAGATCAAGTCACTCTCATATTCAAACCTCAGCACAGGCAGCCCATGTTATTCAGGGTTAAAGTCAAAATCCTTAGAAGAGCCTATAAAGACCTACTTGATGTGTTAGGTTGCATGGTAACCTGTTACACCCTCCTATTTTATCTCTGATCTCTACTACTTGTTCTTTTTCGCTGCTCTCCAGCCACACTGAGCTTCTTATTGTACCTTGAATGCCAAGCATCCTATCTCCTTAGCCTTTTCACTCTACCCCTGTTTGGGATGTTTTCTCAGGATACAACAGACTGATTGCTTACCTCCAAATCTTTGCTGAAACCCTCTACCTTCTCAAAAGACTTGCACAAGTCATCTTATTGGATACCGCAACTTCCCTGTCCAGCTCACATGCGTAAATTCTCCTTACCCTTCTCCAAATTTTCCTCTTTCCGAAGAACTGTTGAAAATAATTTACTTGTATATTATGTTTATTGTTTATCCTCTGTCTGCTCACAAGAATATAAGCTCCAAGGTGTCTGTTTTATTTACTGATGTATTCAACTCCCTGGGACAGTGGCCAGTTCATATTAAGTATTCAGTAACTATTTGTTGAATGAATGAAAGTCATGCTTTTCAGATCGTTGATTTTTTTCACATTTTTAAGTATGTTTGGTTATCTGGTGCAGATTCCCATTCTCCAAATTTCAATGCCTCTGTTGATCTACCTAGAGTTTCATTTCAGTGTTTTGTTTTTTCATCTCCTATTACTATATGTCCCTTGTCTTCGAAATTTTTCAAAGTCACAATATAAGATTTAGCCATTTTAATTTTTTCATTTTAGTATGTGATTAAGTAAAACTAGACAAAAATACACAAAATAATTAAAGTAATTCATAGAAAAGCATGCTAATGCTTTAAAAATATATACTTATTTTACTAAGAAGAAATTGGATGAAGTTTATTAATTTTATATTGTAGAAAATGAGGCTTATTTTTTAAAACACTAGACAAATACACTTTAAAAATTATTCAACTTATGTCTGCATTGTGGCTTTCAAAAGACATACTGGAAGCTTGCAAGTTCATCAGTTTGGATGTTCAGGCCAAAATGCTTTCTGGCTCAAATTTATGAAAAACATAGAATTTTAGATGAAGAGACAAAATAGAGGTAGATAAATAGATAATTGATAGGTAGGTAGGTATATGGATGACAGATACACAGATAGATGCATATAGAATAAGTATATTGAAATGCCATGCCTCTGTAATCATTGGTAGCTGTTCAGGATATCCAGGCATAATTTATTTCAATCTATCTTACCCTTACTATGCATATTTCAAATCAGTCATGGATCCAGCCTTTGGTATAAATCATTCCAGTAATTATTTCAGTCATGCTCTAATCTTATTGACTTTAAAATGAATCACAATGCTCTTGTTTCTGCAGTATCTAATCTGTTAATCCTATCCAGGCTATTTTTCATCAAAGTCAAAACAATACAGTAGCTGAATTTACTAATATGCTTCTTCAAATTGCCATGTCCAAATCCTTCAGAACATCCCTAATTGTCTTCAGTTAATGATCATCCTTGTGAACGAGCTGCTTCATCTTGGCCACCTAGAATGTCAGTGTATGTGACCTCTACCTTGCTGCTCTTTACTTCTTCTCCCCACTGCAAGTAAACCCTGTCTGAGTCTTGAGCTTTACTATATTCTTGCTTTTAAAAAAAATATTTGTTGCATGTGTTTTAAAGTAAATCTATTCCTAAGAAGCTTTTTTAACTTTATGGAAAGGAAATGTGTGTTTCCTAGATTTTTTTTCTCTGTTTATTATATTGCTAGTATTCATCCGTATTTTGCATTTAGTTATGGTTCATTTGTAATAACATGCCATTGTGTGGTTTATATCCATTCTCCATCGTACAGAAACAAAGTTGGCATTTGTATGGAATTTGATTCAGCTTTAGGGTTTTAGTATTATGAATAGTGCTGCTATAAACTTTCTCAAACATATCTCCTGGTGAACACGTCCAAGAGTTTCTTCTAGATTTATAGATGAGTATCATGAGTCATCTGAAATAGGAATGATCAGCTCCATACAGTACTGCCAAAATGTTTAATCAAATTTTCATGAAAATAAATTACAAAAGGTTGTAAAGCATGAACAAATTATTAACAGAAGAGAATGCAATACAAGAAAAGATAGTTTCAGAAGAGTACCCACGTGTGAAGTGAACACATAGAAAATCCGTTTCAGGCTAATATCTCCCATAACTGTCTAACAAACAATGTTTTATTCCTTAAATCTTTCTCCACCTTTCCCAAAGCTGAAGATTAGATCTCACCCCACCATCCCACTATGATAACAGAGACGTAGAAGAGACGTCATTAGTTTTACTGTGTATTTAAAAATATATATATATATCTAAATTTAATCCAAGATAAACAATACAAGTCTCATCCTAGTAGAGTAGTCTAAATTACGGTTTCAAAATAATTTAAACCTTGAAGTTGTTATTTCTACTCTTCAAAAAGCAAAAGTAATAAAATAATAGTTTAAAAATAATGAAAAACTGATACGTTCTGATAGAAAAGTCTGAGTATTCTAGAATAATTTTACATATAAATTTTAAAAAGTAATTTACTAAATAGTGTTTCTATTAATAAGTAGAATATCATTTTAACTTGAAACTGAATCAGATTACTTCTCCAACAAAAATGTGTTATGCAATTGGAAGAGAAAATTGTGCTTTGTATTCAGACAAATCATTCACTTAACGTCCATATATAAGGGATCATTTTTTGAAGCTACCACAGGACTTTTTAGTATATTTTGAGGCTCTAACAAGTTATTATGAGGCTTAAATAAGGTAATGTATGGAATCATAGTTGATAGTATGCTATTTAAAGAAATGATTAATAATTTGTAGCTCTTGTTTTATTAACAGCATTATAGCAATAACAAATTTTAATAAATCATTAAATTTCTCATCACAAAATGTTTAGAATACTCTTATTATATCATTTCTGTTGTTCAAATTCTGGTTACAAAAGCCTCTTAATTGATGTGACAAAATCTCAGATATGAACCACATGGCAGGTTGTATCTTAAGAAACATTTTCCAAGAGCCGTTTTCCATTATGAAAATTAAATCAGTCATAAAAGACAGAAAACAAATAATCAGTACATAAAGCACTAATTTCAACTGAAGAATTAAAGAATAAATTGTGACCCGCAAATCCAAACACTAATTACAAGAATTGACACCGACATCATTGTGCAGAAAAAAAAATCAGATTTCTGGTCCAAAGCTATTATAAAAGTAAACTTTGACAATGATTTGCTTCTATATTTTAAATATGCATGCTTTCAAATTTTGAATTTAAGTTACAGTTACTATATCATCCAGGAAACGGAATACATGGTAAATATTTAAACAGAAAGTATTTCATTTGACAGTAGGTTCTGCACACCTGTTATAGAACTGAGACCAGAACAAAAACACGGAGGTAGACCAGAGGTAATTGCAGGGAGTAGCTACTGGGCTAAGTCTAGGGGATCTAAGGGGAAAGAGTTGAATTTACCAGATTTTAGAGGGACGGGGAATAAGCTTTCAGAGCTGAAGCTCGGGCTGTGGCCGGCCCTTTGAGGGAGTGCAGTAAGGCTGGTTCCAAGAATGCCGAAAGAAGCTAGAAGCTGCAATCAACCAACTGCTGATGAGATATGTTGCAGGACTAATGGCAAGCAAATAAGGAGACAGTCTCTTCTGTTCTCCTTCTACCTTTCAATCATTCTCTACATCCTCTGTGTTAGCACAATCTAACAAGAAGTCAGCTGTCAAAGTAGACGTGTAGTTTGCAGAATCTCAGCGTTCACAGAGAAGGGCATAGAAGGATGGAATTGTGATTTAGAAGCAATGGCTTCATAACCTACAATTTCATGTAAGTTTCTATCATATAATATTCTTACATGTATTTCCAACCAAATAAGGACAATTTTATCACTTCTTGGCCCTGGTAGGTATTTGAATTTTTGCCTCTTCCTGTCAAGATTCTCTCTCCATCCTCATCTCTTGCCCATATTTCTCCTCTTTTCTCTACCCAACCAAGTATGTTCACTGTTTTCCGGGCAGATTAAGGTCCAGAATTTGTAATCTGTTTCTCACTTTGGAGCATTTGCACATTCTTCTGGCTCTGCATAGTGCTGTCTTCCCCCCTCTGCAGCTGGTAAACTCCTATATGTCCTTCAGGACTCTAAGGCTAAGACATCACTATCCATGTCTTTGAGTAACAGGTGTCCTTATCACTGACTACAGTGACATTATCTGCTTACCTCTATTGTAAAAGGTAAAACACAGTACTCTAACAGACTCATTTCTCAGTTATCTCTTTCAATAGGCCATAAGCTGCCTGAGTGAAGTGACCATCTTCTGTTCATCCTGATTATGGAAAACAGGATATATTCAATATATATGGATTGGGTTTTGATTCAGACAGCCATATGCACACAACAAGGGCTAATATGGTTGCTGTGTTTGAGCACTACATTTGTTCATAAGCTTTGTAGAAGTGAAGAAAAAAGAGGACAGTGAGATAAATTGAAGCAAGACTTCTACATTTACTATGAAAGGTGACAAGGGTACCAATAAATAAGAAAGATTGGAAAATGTATTAAATATCAATGAACAAACTTATCTGAGTGAAAAAGAATACAGGAGCAAAAACAGGATCAGAGCTAAGACATATCATCGTTTATTTTTTTCTTGTTTCAGTGAACATTGCTATCAATTGAAAGCAATAAGAAGAACAAAATATAAAGGAGGTAATAAGAGGAAATTACCAGCCAATATCAGAATATAATTCTCTTGATATCTAATAAAATGAGAGTTAGTTTTGAACTTGGTTAGAAACGAAATAGTGGAGGAACAAAAGAATAAGAATAGGATAAAAAGCATGAAAAAGGTAAACATAAGAAGGTTAAAAGGAATAATGAACATTAGAAGAAAAAGAATGAATGTCAAAAGAAAGAAAAAAGGAGGATGATCTGGCATGTTTTGAATGGGCTATTACTGGTTAGAATGCCAAATGGTGTGCTATAGTCCTTTTAGATGAGACCCTGAGTGTTCCGGAGCACCTAAACAAATATATCCTATCTGATTTCATGCAAATTCAACTTAGCCAGGTAGCCTTTGTAGGCAATGTGAACTGTTGGAGTAAAAAATATTTCTCAAACTATTTCACTTCTGTTTTACTAATGCCATATAAAATTTAAACTGCTAATATTATTTTATGTTGATTTACAACCTTCATTCCTCATGCAAAATGGAAGGCTTTATAATTGAGGAAATATGTTATGCAATTTTATTGACATAAGCTGGGTCATAAAAAGCTCATTTTTGCTTCTCTAACAAAGAGAAAAAAAAGGAAAATTTTGTATCTGACGAAGACTTGTAAAAACTAGAATGATAGGCAGGTCCTATTACTTGGAGACTAAACCAGGATTTCTAGAGATAAGAACATTCTCAGGAACCTTGACCGTCTTTTTCTCTCTCTCACCTCTAATCCCATACTGGCTATTTCACTTTCAAATATCCTGAGGCTAATTATTTCCTGATTGATCTTCTTAAATGAGCTTTTCACTGCCTCATCTAATGGATGTGTGCCCCTCCCTAAATCTTTTGTCAAACTTGCTTGTATAAAGATATATCCCCCAGAGGTGACTTTAGTTTTCTGTTAAATAGGTCAGGCTGAAACAGAATTGAGACCAAGAACTCAAAATTTCTATGGAATTAAAACCCAATGTTATATCTGTGTTACTATGGTGTGTGTTTCAGAGAATGTGAATGAATATGGATATGGACACTGGTAACAGCAATGCCAAATTACCCTGGGAGTTAGTTTTCACAATAAAAGGTTGCTCAGGAATATCTATTTTGAAAGTGAGTGCATTTGCATTGAGATTGCTATACTAGTCACTAAATTAATGCAATGACCTTCAGTGACATAATGCACATTTATTTGCTTTCCTGAACTTCAACTATTGAAAGTCTATCATTCATAGTTCAAAGCTGAGTTCAGAAAAAAACTTTATGAAATTCTACTTTATGCTGAATTCTATTATACTTTTGCATAGAGTTTTAATTTTACGCTCAGTTAAATGTGGAAACTTTATTTCTAAGTGTTATGTGACCATGTATAGAACATCAGACCAGAGTACATGGTTTTCCAGGCAAATATTACATGAATGACATTATGGAGATTCATTTCTTTTAAAAGCTAAATAAAGTAAAGTATTACTCTTACCGCCACACATACAAGAATCACAGCTGGCTCCACTAGTACATGACCAGAGCAGTTGCACAGGGCCCCACACACAAAAGGGTCTCCATGCTTGAGATTAAATGCTCTATGTTCACTATCTTGAAACACTTAATAATTTTACCTTTGAATTTATTCTTTAAGTGAAGTCAGTTGGTTAATGGGCTTGGCCACTTGGCTTACACCTGGTCCCACTCACCTTACAACACCTCATGTTGTCTTCCCAGGATGTGCTCTTGATAGCTTTCTTCCCATTCCTTGGTGTCCCAGGACCTGCCACCTCTCCCTCTCTGTCTTGGTCCTAGGAACTGTGCCACCCTCCACCCCTGACTTGTTCCTATGAGCAGGGGCAAGGGGAGGAGGAAGTTTGTGTTCTGCTATTGTCTTCTACCCCTCACAGGGATCTGAGCACAGGTTTGGGGAGAGTTGGGATTGAACCTGCACACTCCGTAACATCTCAAGGTAGAGATGAAGGTGGTGGCCATCACTACCCTGGTCTGGCAGTGCCATCGTATGTTTGATGGGCCACTTTGAACCTCTTGTCTATCCCTGATCCAGGTGTTAACAGAGCAGGTCCTGGCAGAATGGTTGCAATCTCTTGATCACCCTTCCACTGAGGCTTGAGGTAGTGATTTGTTGGAAGGGAAGATTTATTTCACAGCCCTAAAGTGGGACACTATGCCTCAATCTAGTGGCTGGTAGAAGGGGGAACCTAGCAGCTGGTGGGGCACGTGCAGGCATAGCACATGGTCAGATCCTGTGTGAGTCTACACTTGCCCCATGAGTATCCATGCGACAGAAGGAGCATAGCATTAAATATCAAATAAAAACACTGACAAATGCTGCAAATAGACATTGAATACTCTATTGCTAATAATCAAATGTGCTACAAATCTGAATTCTATGTGAAAGACATGTTACAAAATACAAATATGGCACGAAGATACTATTAATGTCAGATCCATACCACCTCGTGAAAATTTCAAAGTTGATGTCCATAATTGTTAGGGTTTGACAAGGAAAGAGGAACCAGTATGAGTGATATGTAATTTTCATACATTTTATATGTATGAATTAAACATAGTTGAAATATTCTGCATGAATTAGTGTAAAGATTCAAATTTACACAGTTGTAGGAGCTGGTGCAGAAGTCTATGAAGGGCTGTTCCATCTGTGGGTGTTGGTGAGCCTGAAGTCACTGCACATCAGCAGAGTGGCAGTTACAAAGAAAAGTTGGATATGAAGCAATGGAGAGTGAGGACAAATTAGAATCCATAAGCACAATCTGAAACTTGCAAGGACAAACAAAAGTCCAGGACAACCCAGGAGTTAAAGGCTACGAAGTATACAAAAAGGAGCAGAAAGTTAGATAGAATTGGCATGGCCAGCCAAAAAAAGTAGCACTGTTTTTGTCTAGGAAGTTATTGTGGAGAAGCCCAACAAGAAAGTCTCTGAAGAACCCACACACATTTCATGAGATGAAGTATAATCTTTAAATACATTTCTTGCTAAGAAGTGGGTGAGGGCATTACGCAATGGACCCAGTTAAATTATTCTTTTCCTTCCATATGCTTCAACTTCAGAGATATCAGGAAACGTGGTTAGTAAATGAAAAAGAGATGTTAATTTAAATTCAGGTTAGAAGTTTTGATTATCAGTTCTGAAAAACTTTCCTTACTAAATTGAGACTATATTTGCAATTTAAATTGACTGTAGGTCCCTGAATTGCTTATGAGTGACCAGAAAAGACATGAGCATATGGGAGTTTTTATTCACTGTTAAAGTCCCATAAGTCTTCTTTAGTTCAAAATATTGACTACCTAAGTATGTCCCACAAATTAGAAATTGACAACATTCCTGAATATGAAAAGAGAAAACATAAGATGTTAGTGCTTTCCTCAGGCAGAGTCTAGACTGGCACAGAACAAACAGAACAGAAGACGCAGCCACGAGGTGATTAACCAAAGATTCACAGATCCGGCAATGACCTCATTCATGCTGCACCTAGACCTGACCTCAAACAGTATTACTCAGAAGAAAATTGGCACAGAGAACACTAAAATTAGATTTCTGCCAAGAAGCCTAGGTTCTTGATCATACTTTAGGGAAAAATTGATGCATAGACCTAATTTTTTCCTATAAACTCTTTTCTCCTGTTGTCCGATAGGTGTACACAAGGGAGCAATATTGACAAATAGTGTAGAAAATTTCTAGTCAGCTTCTTGTAGCTTTTGCTACTCACCATACACACTATTTTCGTTCCATAACTTCTTTTGTTCTTTTACTTTTTCAAAAGATATAGAGCTTTTAATTTGTTTTTATTTCTGTGAAATACTATTAAAACAATCTATATGCAAAGAACTTTGAAAAAAGGTGCCGCTTATTAATGGTAACTTCAACAGTAAGAAATAATAAATAATACACACATTTTTTCAATGTTTTTGTCTAAATTTTCTCATGTATTTTGCTTCTTAGTTTTAAAATGTTTTCCAATACTGCTTATATTTCTTTCAAAATAGATTTTATGATTTTAAATTAAAACATTGTTACAATATTTTTCAGTTAGTCTCATGGATTTCTAAAATCTTATTTTCCCAAAGTGTGTTCCATAAGAAGCCAAGGCATGGCTAATCATGAGAGGAGCAAAGCTTAATCATAAGCAAAGAGCCAGACTGATCTAAAGCTTCTGAGGGCCGCCTTTGTAATCCTGGACATAAACTACTAATAATGTCACAAGTTGTTACCCAAGAAAACAAATTATTTGAATAAAATGCTTATTTCTTCAAGAGCTGCAGCTCATATTTTTGAGTTCGCCAACTTTAATACAGGAAATTATTCATGAAGATAAAGTTGATTTTTTTTCAGGTTTAAAAGGTGAATATGATTAATATCCCTGACTGTACTTTAGTCATGTACCTAAATTAGAACGTTTCCAGCAATTAATTCATAGTGTCAAAAATATAACTTTTACATCACCAATTTATGCTCTAAAGAGCAAGAAAAACATGCAGACTCTTCTGAAAATTATTAATGATAAAAAGGCAAAAGAATGATAGTAAATGTTTAATTACAGCTGTTGCCACAGAATAAGGCGTTTTTGCATCAATTTCACCTTCTCTATCACCACCCACTTCATATTATAAATTCCCACACAAATGTATGTCTGTATTTGTTTTTGCTATGATAGAGAAATAATGCAAAATGATTCTAGTAAATATCCAATAAAAATTGAATTTAAATAAAAATATATGATAATACATTATTAGAATATCCATAAAGGAGGAGCAGTAAGATCTTATATGCAGACATGTTTTCATATGTGACACTGAAGTAAATATTTTGTTAAATTTTATTTCCCAGAACTGAGTGTCAAAAATTTTTAAAGCCTTTTTCACTTGTCTATGCAACTTCTTGTACTATCTTTGTTATAGCCAAAACAATTAATGTCTAATACTAATTAGTGTATTTGTAAGTTCAGTTAACAAATAATTTTCTCATTTGCTCTTTGCCAGAAAATCTAAAATATAGGGATAATTAATTCATAGCTACAAGATTTCATGATCTTGAATTCATGTGCAGGAGTTAAAAACTGTAATGTAAGGAAAGCATGGAAATTGCTGTGAAAATCACATCAAATTCTATAAGATTTCAGAAGATAATAAATTCTTCCAAAAGGGGTTGTTAGAGAAGGTTTGAATTTAACGATAATGTCCTTTGAGTGAAACATAGAAGAATGGATCAGATTTTACTAAGTGGATACTGGGCATTCTAGATAGAATAAATAGGATGTGCAAAGCCACAGAAGCATAAATATGTTGATTTGGTGTGGAATATCAAGAAGATAAAACAATCCAACTTGTTTGGGGCCAGCCCAGTAACAGAGCGGTTAAGTTTGCACGTTCCCCTTAGGCAGCCCTGGGTTTGCACGTTTGGATCCTGGGTATAGACGTGGCACCGCTTGGCAAGCCATGCTGTGGCAGGCGTCCCACATATAAAGTAGAGGAAGATGGGCACGGATGTTAGCTCAGGGCCAGTTTTCTTCAGCAAACAGAGGAGGATTGGCAGCAGTTAGCTCAGGGCTAATCTTCCTCAAAAAAAAAAAAAAAATGAGAACCCAACTTGTTTAATAATCAATTTCAGAGAGTAGAGATGTAAGACTCAAAAGATAGTTGGACCAGGTTTATAGAAGTTTGAATTCAGCAGGAAGGGAAATTATATCTATTCACATTATAGATATAATGTATATTAATTATATATGTTCATATATATATTAATCTAAGTAGGAGTATACAAAATGGATTTGGAGAGAAACAAGAGACATAGGAAGTATGGAGACCAATTTGCAATTTGCAAACTCCAGCCATATTTTTATGTTAAACCACTTGCAAGGTAAGAGGGGGAGAAATCCTGCTAGAAGAGGAAGCATTCCTTGTGAAAATAAAAAGATAGAAAAAAGTGATGATAATAAGGAGACAATTTATGATGAGAGAGTCGGGTTATACTAGATAGTTTGAAATGCAAAAGAAGATGACCAAAAGCTCTTTTGCTATGGTTGAATTTCCCTTTTAAGAAGTGGTATGGTCTTTATAAGTATGTGTGTGTATGTATAGGCATATGGGTCTCTCATTTGTATGCTGGTGGTTATCTCTGATGCATGCTGAAGATAGGTTGTGGAGAGGGTTCATTTAAAGTCAGTTGGGAATGGATAATTGGTCAAAGGGATAGATAGAATTTAATGAAAGTTTTGTTGAGAATAATGAGTACCCATATGAAGATATATTAAACTTTAGTTCCTAAATATTGCTTTTTTGGCTCACTTTTCACGTGATTTGATGTTTTTATAAATGATTGTTTCTTACGAGTTCATACTAATAAAAACAAATGTTAGTATGCTATATTCTCTCTACTTTTTTTGTGTAAGCCTCTATGAGTTCCACTAATCTACCTCTGCCAACCAGGATGTGACAGGAAATGGGTGGAAAGGAAGAAGTCCTGTATTCTCCTGCCAACCCTCCCTTTCAACCTGAGAAAACCTGACTTTATATATTTATATAATGACGTTCTCTAAGTTTTCCTTTCAACACAAGGACATGTGACTTAAAATAAGTAAGCAAATCAAAACTTTGGAAACTACAAATTAAAACTTTGGAAACTACTGCTAAGAGTTACATTATAGTAAGAATTTATAACCCTCAAAAGTATTAGGCACAACTACCTAACAATATTAGGTAAATGTCATCCACACGAAAGGCAAGCGTTTAGAAAAACACGATAGTTTGAACCAAAAGAGCAGCAAAATAACTGAAAATTAGTGTTATTTTTGAAAATGCCTGGCAGAATTGTGTCAGACCATTCTTTCATCCTAACCCAAAAGTATTCGGGTGAATTTCCATACAAGGTTAGCAGAAGGTGAGGACCTTTCAGAAGCTCCCTGCCCACCAAAATGATTTAGAATAGCCAATGTAGGGGAGGGGGACATTTCTTCTCCCCAAATGGGGTTTCATCTGGCTGGAGAACGAATTAAATTCACATGAGACAGAATAGCAAGAGAAAATTAAACAAAGCTTTATGAGGAACGATGGCCCGGGGCCTTTCTTCCCGAAGGAAGAAAGGGCACCGAAGAAGTGGGGTGCACATAGTGGTTATATACCCCCAAACGGGGTGTTTCACATGTGACTGAAATGTCCCTCCCACAATAGTCACAAGATTGCCCTGTCGGCACAGTGCTTGATGGACACAGCAGGTAATGGTCTGCTATCTCGGTGGGCGTAGCAGGAGGCAAGTCGATTGTCTGGAGCTGGGCTGGAGCTGGGCGGTCACAGGTGAGCGCAGCAGCAGTCAGTTCCTAGCCTAAGGAAAGATGCTTAATCCTTAAGAAATGCCTACGTTGGGAGGGGGAGGGAAGTCAGTTACAGGAGGTTACCAGACTAGCACAATAAAATGCAGATTTTAAGTCGTTGCCTTTGGTATTGATTAAGAGTTTCTAGAGAGAAAGTCATCTCCTTTCTTCTTCCTGGTACAGAGAGGGAGGCAGCTTTTACAGATAGAGATTTACCTTACAAATGTAAATGTGTCCAAAGGAAGGGCAAGTTCCATTCCTCAGAGCCTCCTTCCCTGTCCCAGTTTGTCAAAAGCAATCAGCCTCAAATAATCCTCATGCCAAAGAGACATATCTTGGGGTGGCCAATTCCAGGTCCCCACACCAACATGGGTTGCTATCTTCGTGTGACTCAGGTGGCGTTCTCCCAAAGAAGCTATCATATTGCCCCAGAGCAGAACATACAACCAAGCTGCTTTGAGCGCACATCACTTCAAAAAGACATGCTCATAAGTGCCCTAGGGAACACGGGTTGATGTCACATCACAGAGTTGAATCGAAGTCGTTTTGTAAAGTGATTTCTAAACTTGCTTCTACTGAGGCCTAATTAAACATAAAAGACTGTACAAAGGATACACCATAATAAAAAATGTATATAGTTAGACTAGTGCTATGCATGAAAGTACCAACAAAATGCTCTAGGCATATATGCAAACCACAGGACTAAGGTTTTTCTATTAATCACCCTTGGGTATCTACTTTTCAAAACATATAAGGAATTCTCCTTTCTTTATATAATCTCTTCAATCACACTTTTGTTTGACATTAAAATTTTTCCCACAAATCTACCCAACTGTGATTAGTTTTCTTTTCTTTTACAGCCTATGGGTGATGATTTCTCCATATTTTATCTTTTCTGCATCATTGATTTGGAATATATATATATAAATCAAGAATGTTGGTAATATCTGTGAAAATAATAAACATCAGCAAAACTAAAGAGAAAATATTTACATTGGGAAATCTCAGAGGGACAAAGGATTTGTCCCTTAAGTGGGACAAAAATGGATGACTGAAAATTGGAGATGTGTGATTTAAGATTGTGTTGACTGTGAGACATCGAAACAAATGGGCTTTTTGAACAAAGCAAGGTTTGGATTTACAGTGATAAACACATGAAAACATTAGGGATTGATGTCCTACAGATTGGTGTTTTAATTTTTAAGTTTATTTTACTTAGAAGCGATGTGCGTCTGCACACACACACACACCCCCCCCAACTTTTAAACTTCAAGTTTTTAAACTGAATATATCAGTTCCTATAATTCTCCCACTCCTCAAAATTCACATAATATTTGACATTGTTATTTTATTATATTATTTTCAAGCTTGGAAATACCTCTCTCCTTTCAAAACATGTACTACTGAATGCTTTCTTATGAACATCTGTACTACCATCTACTGGAAAGGTAAGTACATATCAACAATGATATTCTTATCAGCCATTCAAGACAGAATACAACTAATTTGGAAAACAAAAGCAAAAATATCATTTTTGATCATCAAAATCTGCCAGTTAATAATAATAACAAATGATTGCACATAGAAATCGTAGTGAAAAGTATATACACACATATGTATATATACTGTATATCAATTGCATATATGCACTGATTACAAAGTTTTTAAATTGCATAATTATTTAGCATTTATTCACTAAATTTTTCATTTTTATCTCATGATTTCACCATTAATTTTCAAATATTTTCTGAATGTAAAGGTCAAATGAAGTTTGGATAAAGTGAATTAACTTTTCACCTGTCAACTTTTATGTAGTTTTGTTTCCTTAATGGCATGTTTTTGAAGAAATAATACTCAAATTGCCAATAAGTGTCACATAAAGCATCTAGATGAAATTCAGGAATGTAAAATAGAGCACTATATTTGTAAGCAAGGATAGGTAGATAAAAGGCTCATTTTCATGGACATCTGAGTTGCATGAATTCATATTTGTGTACTACGGTGGCTAATTGTCCATATCAGGAGGATAAGAAATAGCGTGGAAGTGTGGAATATGCACAAATGTTTCATTGTAAGAAGTTTGGGCTCATATCCTGGCTCCTCCACCTGCAAACTGTTAAAATGACCAATTTAAGTGACATTTCTGATACCCAGAATCATACATATCAGGACTTTTGAAAACACCAGCGATAATTGATATCAAGTGCCCATTAGCTGTTCCTATAACACAGGATGATTAGCAAACAATTCTGGATGATAACAGTTTACAAATATTTAACAAATACCTTTGGATTTATTTTGCGTTTGTTATGGTACTTCTCTGGTCAGCCAGCACTCCTCAGTCAGCCAACATATGCTAATAACTGTAAGAAAGGTCCCAGAAGTACTTAAGCCAGCAATGAATTGGTTCATTTGTTTGAAATACAAAAGAAAATCAAAGTTTTCAATATATGCATTCAAAGAGACAATGTATGTGCCTTAGGCATACTTCTTTTGGTTCTGACAACGGATTGTTTGAATAATGCAGGAAAATATGGAAGCCACAAACAAACAAAAAAAACAGATTAGAATTACTTAAATTGGGATTAGTTTCAAAAATTAAAGACTATATTCAATTAAATGGTGGGGCAGCCAAGTCATAAATTTTACTATTGTTATTGTTAATATTGGTTGTTACTATTTATTGTTAAATAAGATTTAGTAAATAACATCAACACATATTTGAATTGAGAATCGATTTGCAAGACACTGTTTCTTCTGGGTGAGTGGAAATGGATATTTACTGGAACTGTAGAAATGGTAAAAAGTAGCTACTTAAACTCAGGCATATTTAAGGAGCCCATTATTTCTACTCAAATACACGCTAAGTAGAGTTGGAAATCAACATTTAATGATTTTGCTCAAACATCAGAGTAAAAAGGTACACTCTCAAATTATAGAATCTGTATCTTCCTTTATTAGGAGCCAAAATAAGAATAAAAGAAAGGAAAAAATATTTTGCTATAAAGTTTAGCTACTGAGGTTGACAAGTAATAAAATAAATATGTTGTTTTAGAGTTATTTACTAGAACAATGACATCCATATATCTACAGTGGCTATAATTTTATGAGCTTTTCTGACGGTGTTGAAGGTTTTAAATGTGTTTTAATAAATTAAACAATCACATTTATGTGTTATTCACAAAGCTCTTTTATTTCACTTTGTAATAAATAAATCTTAAGAAAAAATATTTTAAAAGGCAATTCATTTAATATTCCAAGAATCAATCAAGTTTTCAACTCATATAAGACATTAGAGCAATGTGAAAAACATTACGAAAGATAACATTAAAAAGCAAAATAAATATAAAATCATTAAATTAATGATAATGTTTTAATTCTTAACCATGATTCAAAAAACTGTTATTCATATAAGTGAAAATAAATTATTTTTTCAAGCAAATTTATATATTACCTCCTGGGGTGCATGTTATTATAACTAGTGACAAAGTGTGTTAAGTATACTTTTGTGAGCTTTTCTCACTCAATTTTGATAATATCACTCATTTAAGAAGTACTTTTTTAAGAACTCATATGCCTTTTAAATATACTTAAGAGAAATTTTTACACTTATACGTTTTGTGGTTCTTACCTATATACTTAAACTCTTTCCACATAATGTTTTTTTCTAATTCCCAATTGTCTTTAATTTTTATAATATATCTAAAGAAAAAATAAAGAGTAAACATGATCAAGTGTGAACAGCATGTCCTTACAACATACAAATGACATTTCAATGATTACTTGAACTTCGGTTTTCAAAGTGACAACATGTGGATTGCATTTACTTCTTTTTTTTCTTTTTTTTTTGAGGACGATTAACCCTGAGCTAACATCTGCCACCAATCCTCCTCTTTTTGCTGAGGAAGACTGGCCCTGAGCTAACATCCGTGCCCATCTTCCTCTACTGTATATGTGGTGGGACGCCCACCACAGCACAGCTTGACAAGCAGTGCCATGTCTGCACCCAGGATCCAAACCAGCGAACCTCGGGCTGCCGAAGTGGTACGTGCCCACTTAACCGCTTCGCCACTGGGCCGGTCCCTGCATTTACATCTAAGCAGTTTTACAATTAAATAACACATCATATGCGAATAAACTAGCAGAGTTCCTATCTAATAGTAGTTACGTCATACATGTTAGTTCTATCCTTTCATTCCTAGGAGGAAATTATCTGGACATGTTGTTAAATTATTCAGGTAACTGTTCTCATTTATTCCCATCCTTTCTCCTTGAGTATACAAAAAAGAATGATAAATGGCCCAGTATTTGGGCATTTTGCGTCTCAGAATATCAGTGTAGATATATTACCAGCAATAGGTCCATAGTTAGACAGTATATATACTCTCAATGTGAAAATTATTCTTTCAGTTATAAAACCTCTTCATTTCAAGGACCTACGTGGTATTGGTTCAAGTTAAACTAAGCTTACCCTTGGATTTATATATAATCCTTCAAGTCAACACTAAACTCAAGTAGGTTACAGTTTCTTGTTATTGTCCATAAATTCATAGGTTTTTCTTTTAATTTGGGCATCTTAAAAAAGCAGTACTCTGCACGTATAACTTTAATATATCTGATGAATTCTTCTAATACTAAATCAAAGATAAAATACCTCTGAGAATCACTAAATTTGAGGCTTGACTATGTGTTTAGTGTGACCATGTCTTAGTGCGTGTGTTGGTTTGTTTTCTTTTTGTATTTGAATTTTATCTCGTTTTCCCAAGCATAGAAATCACAGTTTTCTGATCATGCACCCTTAATAAAAAGAAGTAAAGACAAAATTGCCACAACCATTCCAATCCTACTGTGAGCAAATTAGTTTCTGGCCTTCACCCATGAGAGGCAAACATCTTCCTCCAGAACACTGGGGTTCGCTTTCTGTTACCTCTTCTCGTACGATAAATGACACTGAGGTGCCTGATAGAGTTCATTCGCCTCTTAGGTATACCATACTCACTGAAGCATCACACAATAATATTAACTTGGATTGTAAAATCAATGAACCAGTGCGCATCATCCCAGTTCTGTGCTATGTATAGCACCTAATTCACTGTAGAAAACTGTATTTTCAGTTTGAATATTGTCCAAGAAAAAAAGTTAATTGTATAAGAACCAACTAGAAAATTATGAGCATTAACATTCAAAATTGAGGTGTAAAGTTTTTCTTG
Organism: Equus caballus; assembly: GCF_041296265.1. NCBI lineage: Eukaryota > Metazoa > Chordata > Mammalia > Perissodactyla > Equidae > Equus > Equus caballus. The sequence continues at coordinate 101,444,532 of NC_091685.1, read as the reverse complement.
TCAATGGCATATCTAGTATTCCTAATCTGTTCACTTTTCTAGAACTTAGTTTTATAAAACTAGTTTATTATCTTTCTTTCCCTGAGCACTATTTGCCCTTTTTTTTTCACAAGGTAGTTTTAGGTTTTTAAAAAATCTTTTATACTTCTGTTCTCACCCTCTCTATAGCTGATTTTTGCTTCCAACCATGCTTCACTTTTCTTAGTCATGAAACAGGGAAGCAGAAGAAAGCTGAAACAAGAAAATTGCATTTTTAACACCATATAAAAATTAGTTTTTATCCTATAACCTTAACTTGTATACCTTTTTCCTACTTCAACCAGAAAAAAAAAAAAATCATAGTAACAGGATTTATTTATATTTTTGAACCAAACAATCTTTTTCCAGAAAATTTATGTCACATTTTAATCCTTGTTCCTGCATCTGTACAAAATATGATAAAAGAAGAAACGCAAGAGAAGAACAGAAAGATCAGTAAACCAGTACGTCTAGAATTTTTCTTTTTTGTAAAACAATATATCTATAAAGTGGTTTCACTAAAGCTAATACAACATTCATAATGAAATTGTGTGTGGGTGTTGAAGACAGTAGGTAAGGTGATACCTGTAGAGAAGAGTTTTAAAAAATCATTATAGAATTGCTTAAGCTACTCTTGAGGAAACTGCTGTTGAGAGAATATTATATACCTCATGGTCTAGCATAAACTCACAATGCTAGAATCTTTTCCACATCCTTTGAAAATGATTGTCCAGTATCGATAACCCATTTTTTTTAAGATCATTCTGAACATGGAGGAGTTCGGTGGTACACGTCTAGAAGCGTAGCAAGACAACTTGGAAGTGAGTCTGAAAGTAATAAGCAAAAATATAAAAATTGTTTCTTGGAAGTTGAATGGAGAGGGGTAAAAGGAGTTTAAGAATCAACCAGGGAATGAAAATGGGTATTTAGACACAAAGAGAAGAGAAGAAGGAAAGAAAGACAGAAGAAGAGAGGAGGAAGAGGAGAGGTTTTGGAACACGAGCGTTGCTAATTTCCCTTCGGGGTACAATTCTCAGGTTGTCTTAACACATGGCTTCCACATCTTCATCAATAATAGTTCATTTTATGTTAGAAGCTCATCCTCATAGTTACTGAAATTTGCAAACTCTTCTCTTGGAGCCTTGTTTTTCTCTAGCATTTTGCTACTTAACGTGTGGTCTTCAGACCATCAGTGGCAGGATATACCTGACAGCTTGTTGGAAATGCAGACACTGGAGCCCTACCTGGACATACTGAATCAGAATCTGCAATGTGACAACACCCCGAGGAATCCGCAATACACATAGATACTTGAGAAGCACCACATATTACATATTTTAAAAATTTAAAAATAATACCACTTTAAACCATATGAAACTTCGAACCAGAAGAACTGAGTGTGGAAGGCATCCTTGAACATTTGGATGAATTTTACACTAGGAATTTGGGATGATACCAGGGCACACTATAAAGAGCAGCTGGAGCACTTAACGAGTTTGGGGAATATAAGAAAGGCTTTTGGAGGCTGACTACAACTTTCTGGCAAAGATAGGAATAGCAGTGTAACTCATGGTTCCATCTGAAAAGCTCTGAAACAAATGTTAATCAACATTTCACTGGAGATGTAGAGAATCACTCATTACCCTTCATGTCTTGTGTCACATAGAAGTACATTGGGCCATAGAAATCTTTTAGATTACCGCAAAGTTTCTTTGCTGAACCTTAACTGGAGTTTTAGGGGAACAGATGGAACAATTGATATTTCAGGCATCTGTTTATAAGAATTGATATCCATGTCTTTAGTCTGTGAGTTATTAGCTTTGTGGTAGGGTAATGGGTGAAGGATTTGAGCAATGAAGGAATATGGCACTGTCTGAACCTTCACTGCCACCGAGGTGCTATGTGAGCTCCCGAGGACAGAATGAATGAGAAGGTAAATTTTTGTTTCACAAAACCATTGTGAAACTCAGCACCATTAAATACTCGCTCTCAAAATACCACCAAAACAAACTATTAGTGACACAAGGCTAAGTTTGTTGTCTAGATGGTAAAGGAGTAAATATATGTTTATGTTTCATTTGTTTTATTCTGACGGTAAATAGAAGGTTTTTGGATCAGAGGCAGATTGATTATTTACTTACAAACTATCTTAGTGCTGGTTGTCCATACTCCATTTTCCTCCATGGGGCAATGTGGTGAGAGCCAGGTGGATCCTGCATGTGGAGGGGAGGAGTAGAAGGGGACCCATACTATAGGAGAGAAACTCAAAATTATGACACTAGAAGCTTAAAATATAGGTGTTGGCATATTAACCCCCACTCTCCTTGAGAGATAGAGTGGTGTTTATTACTCTGGAGTGTAAACAGATCTTGGGAGAGAAGAGGAAAGTCACCTGGGTTCTTACAATCTTTTGAAACGTAATGAATGGCTCTTGGTTTTTGTTTTTTGTTTTTTTTGAGGAAGATTAGCCCTGAGCTAACTACTGCCAGTCCTCCTCTTTTTGCTGAGGAAGACTGGCCCTGAGCTAACATCCGTGCCCATCTTCCTCTACTTTATGTGTGGGACGCCTACCACAGCATGGTGTGCCATGCGGTGCCATGTCCACACCCAGGATCTGAACTGGCAAACCCCGGGCCACCTAGAAGCAGAACGTGCGAACTTAACCACTGCACCACTGGGCCAGCCCCTGGCTCTTGGTTTTATTAACATTTGAAATGTAAACACAGGGCTCCAAATCTATCACCTTAGAATACGAGGAGTAAACAGTGTCAGGGAAAAACAGACAATTTCTACCATTAGAGCATGTCAGTTATCTTTATCAGAAATCCCTGACTATGCAAAAAGAAATGAAAATATTCACATTATTTCTCAATAGACGAACAGTGTCTTAGTAGCATCTGACAGTGTCTTAGTAGCGTCTCTGAGAGGAAATGGCAAAGTCAAAATATTTATTAAGGTTTTGAAGTCTTGTTGACAGGGGCTCTTTCAGTGGAGGGGCTCAGTCAGGATAGAGTAAGAATCATGATGTATCAGAGTAGAGTTGGTAAGAACAGCAAGGCGAAGATCTGAGGCAAGGGCTTGCAAGAGTTCTAGAGTGTAAACTATTGTTTGATGCGGCCTATTGAAGAGTTGATGTATCTTTCAGAAAGTTCATGGAATGAAATTATTTGGATTTTTATCTTCCTCAGCAAGAGTTTTCTAGCATTGTCAAGTTATATTAATGAAGACAATGGGATAGTAAAGTTATGTTAATGTTAGCTGTAAGCTGCGTAATTGGTTTTGATTCTTAGCATGTTCTATGTATCTTTGGTGTACAGTTAACCAATTATACCTCAGGTTCTATACTTCAACATGAGCCACCTGTTAACTGATGTCTCAACTTAATTGGATCTCTGCCTCTGGTAGAGCAGCAGATACATGGGATGGGCAAAAGATCTGGATAAGGAGGCTGGAACGGAAAAAATAGGAACCTGAGTGTTTATGAGACACAACCACACTTTGGGAAGCTCCAATATTTAGAGCTAATGGTGTGAGGTGTATCAGGGAAGGCTCTGAAGACATACATGGGGTAGCAGAAGCTAAGACCCACTGTAATTTGAGCATCTATATAAAATATGCTTATGTTCACCTATAGGCTGGTAAATCTGAGTGTATTTGGGTTTCATCATCGATTTCTGAAGAATTAATTAATTTCGTTGTGATCAATCAGAATTCTCATCTACATAAAATTGATCTAATTGTTTAAGAAAATTTACAGAACTTTTTCTGTTAACTAAACCTCAATATAATTTTGTAAAAAGAATATTTTTCTCTTGTTTCACATATTTCTCAGATGTTGGTAAGCAGAAGTGTATCAACAAACAATATGTCATGTCATGAAATTATGCAAAGAACCATAATAAAATGTATGCATCGAAGTGCTATAGAAGAGAACAAAGAAAAAGAATGTTCCCTTGTCAAGTATTTAAGGACAAACAAAAGAATCACATGTGTATGTGCAACATAATTGCTTCACAATCCAAAGCATTATTAATTTGCTGTTTGTAAAACCTATTTGGATTTGTAAATAAATTAGAATCATCAAGTCGTGAATCAGATTAGGAAACTGAAAACAAATCAGTTAAATAGATGTTTCAGTAATATTTTAAGCTTTTAAGAAAGTAGCAAAGATTATTTGAAGATAGCTACTTTTGCGTTAATACAGGATAGTGGGTTTTGCAAATCCCTAATCCTATAATATGCTCCATGAAAACCACAGGTTTTGGTAAGAAGTAACTTTAGGAAGGCATTAGCTATGAAAAATCTTGCAATAAAGAAACTCTCTAACTTTGTTTAACTCACTGTTTGTCAAACTTAATTAACCATTGAATATTTTACTTCGTATATCTTTTAATACAGAAGAACGAACACAAATGCTTTATACAGTATATAAGATTAATCTTTACTGTGATACAGCTCTATCATGAATTTGAATAATAGTGCCTTGCCGTGCAAAATATAGACCTACAGCATCAGAATCACCTGGGACATTGTTAGAAACACAAAGTTTATCACCTCGAAAAACTGAATGAGATCTTGAATTTTATAAGATCCCTAAGCAATTCATAAGCATATTAAAGTGAGAGAAGCAATAGTATAAAGCACAGGTTTTCAACCATGGCTGAACATTAGAATAATGTGGGAATCTTTTTCTAATCCCAGTGTCCTGGTGCCACACTAAAAAACTTCTGCTGTAAGTATTTTTGGGAGGAATATAGGAATTTCGTGGAAAGCCCACTAAATGATTTTAATTTGCAGCCAAATTTGGGACCTTTAGATAAAGAATAAAACTACCTTTTAAGAAGTGTCATTAAGAAGTCTCTTCTGTCTCAATTAATAGGAAATTCATATTTATAGTAGTTTAAGCCAAAACTTGGGGTCTTTCTTGACTTTCCTCATTTTTTCACACACCATATTCAGCCTACCAGAAATCTATAGGCAGTGGACTTCTACTTTCAGCTAAGGTGGAGTCAGGAACCAGGTTTAACCTCACACTTAGAAAAGCCAAACAATGACAACCAAAAAAATGGGCTGAAAACGTGAAACAGCGGTCTTCAAGACACTGGACATTGAGAAAGTAAGGACAATAATCTCTTGAGAAATGGGAGATAAATGAGGCGAGTTTTATACTTGCCCTGACTTACTGACTTGGGGGAGTTTCCAGGCCTCAGCTCAGGGGTCAAGCTCTTTTCTTTGTTGTTTGTTATTGAGATATAATTAACATATACCAGTATATTAGTTTCAGGAGTACACACTAATGATTCAATATTTGTATACATATTCTTAAGTAATCAGCACAATAAGTCTAGCTAACATCCGTCACCTCACAGAGTTACAAATTTTTTCTTGTGATGAAAACTTTTAAGATTTGTTCTCTTAACTACTTTCAAATATACAACACAGTATTATTAACTATAGTCACCATGCTGTACATTAGATCTGCAAGGAGTTACTTACTTAATAGCTAGAATTTGATACCTTTTGTCCACCTTCATCCATTTCACCCACCCCTCAACCTCCACCTCTGGCAACTATTAATCTATTCTCCATATTTATGAGTTCAGGTTTTTTGTGGGTTTTTTTTAGATTCCACATATAAGTGAGATTATATGGTATTTGTATTTCACTGATATTCAAAATCTTGTGTTGAGTTTTCTAAAATTTCTACCTCCATTTTCTCAGTTCTCTTTCACACGTCAACCTTTTGCAAAATAGGTTCTGGTTCCATTATTTTAATAAATCATAAGTCACTTCTATGTAACTAAATTCATCTAGAATTTTTCCTTCTTGACTCTAGAAGCTTCTGACACTCCTGAATGTTTCTCTTTCTTTCAACTGTCTTCCTTTGGCTTTCTTGATATTAGATACTCTTAGTCTGTCTTTCTCCTCATGAGTTCTTCTCTTTGAAGGTTCATTTTCCTCTTTAGTGTAATCAAAAATCTCTATTCCACCATTCAAACTAGTGGTCCTCACTATTACCAATGACGTCAATTCCACTTATACAGAGATGATTGTCTACTATGTACCTTCAGCCTAGTTTTCTTTTTTTTTCTTATTTCACATTTTCTTTTGGATATTTCAAACATAACATGTTCGTAACCAAAGACAGGACTATCTTTTCCAAACCTGATTTTATGTTTCCATCCTTTCTGTGAATGTGAACCAACATGCATCCAGTTAAGACAACCATCACGTAGAAATTGTGCTTGATGCCTCCCTCTTCTTCAAACCCTATACCAAAAGCTGTCATCAATTTTACCTCCTAATTATTTCACAGATTCCACAGTTTCATGTCTCTAGCGGCACATTACGTGTAACCATTAAAGTTTTTCACTTTGAACGCTGCAGTAGACTCTCGACTGGCCTCCATCACTCTACTTCTCTCTCACTCAAAACCATTTTCTATATCGTAGACACATTATTTTTTTGCTGTAAGCAGTAATCTGATCATGCCATTCCCTGACTAAAATTTTATAGTAACTCATTGCTGAAAAGAAAAACTTTGTTGTAATTAAGAAAGTTCTCATGGTCTTGCTTCTTCTAATTCCTCCGAAGTTATTTGCATTGGATGTCCCCTCACTCTTCTCACTGGAGCTATAAGCCTACAGTGCTGGTCTGCCTACTCTTTGCCCAGGCAACTCAAACTCTTCTTCTTTATTTAACCTAAACATGTCTTATTCCATGAAATTTTCTTTCATCTCTCTGCCCAGGTGACATCTGTCCCTTACATGTCCCCAGAACTCAGTATATCTCTTTCTTATGGTACATCACAGTTACATTTTTACATTTGTTTAAATTCTATTGCAGCTTCTATTTTTAATTCCTTTTTAAAACAATTGATATTTGTTTTTTCCACCAGACTTTCCATTTCATGAGGGCAAGTTCAGCATATATTTCTGCTCATCATTGCATCTCTATGCCAACTATCATGCTTGATATGTAGTAGGTACTCAATATTTGTTAAACAAACAAATAAATATATTGGTTGAGACAGGAGGTGGTAACTTGAATTATACATTTTTTAAGTCTCATATAATCTGTACTATTTGTTTGGGGGCACTGAAAATGTTCTTTTTAGGGTACTACTTAGAAGATGAAGTACACATGGAGGTTCCCTTCTACTGTTCCTTTAATCTATCTGTCTTCCCTGAGTCAAACATATGTTAGAAGCTCTGAGTATCTGAGAACAGTTGAAGCTGTGTGCTCTGTGAAAATTCTGGCAAAGAAAACTTGTATGAGCTCTTTTTCTTTGAGCTGGGCATGCTCTTACTAGATCAGCATCATAGAGCCATAGAACCACAAAGCAGTGGATTATGGGGAGAGTTTGATTACAAGGTTCTGGATTCATGGAGGGAAGTTGTATATCGGTCCATGTTTTTGGCTTGCCTTCTTTCCATGAAGTGAAAAAAAGGAGTCAGGTGTAGGCTGGGATATCCCTGAGGACTGAGCTGAAGAAATTGGAGTAGTGAAAGTGATAGAGAGGTTTCTTCAACTGTAGCAGCAGGGGGCTTTGAGCTGTTCTTTATATCCACCAGCTTGTGATGGACATAGGGCTTCACATTCACTTTTAGGAGGAGAGAAACAAATGCCTGGAGAAGAACTGATATATAGAGTACAAGTGATAGAATAACACCTGCCTCAGCAAACTGGAATGTGTGAATTGAGTTTTCAAGTAGTTCCAGTCAAGTGTAGTAATAAAAGACACCCATCTGAATAGATTAATATTTAAAATGAGTAACAACTGGTTGTATCTCAGCTCCAACCAATAGGAAGAGATGCCCGCTAAAACAATCACATGGCTTTACGAGTTCATATGAGCAGTATTCAGCCTGGAATTAAAATCATTTTATCCAAATATCCTATTTCTTTCAAGAATCCAGACATAGAGAGTTACTTATAAAGGAAAAATTTTTTACTTTACATCAGATGTCCCATTTGTAAATACAGAAGAGACAGTTCCATACAACTGAGAGAAAAAGGCCACAAATACCAAAATGTTTATCTGGTCAAGGTATCATTGATCTGTCAGGGAAAAAGCATTTTTAACAAAGTCAGAAAGGTTTTCTTATTGCAGAACTTCTGAGATCTTTTAACATTCTAATTTGAATAATAAAAATGCAAGAAGCATCTATGATGTATAGCGTGTCACAAGATTATTTGGCTATAGAAGACATATTTTTAGTAATATCATTTGGGTTAGTGCTCTGGAAAACTGTAACTTTGGAAAGGCTAAATAAATTTTGTAATTTTTGTTATGGAAAATTAGAATGTCGTCATTAGAATTTATGGATACATAAAAGGAGTTTCTGAGAGAAAACTCCCTGCTTTTGTCTCTGTTTATGCTGACTAGGCCAGAACACTTAAGAATCTCTTTTATAATTTAATTTTGGGGGCTTCTTTGTCCTGCACTTAAACTGTAAAAAAAAAAAACACAAGGAAAGGAAGGTTCCAGAGAGTAAAGTAAAAATCTATTATGTAATAAACAGTTCATAAAAATTTTTGAAATCATTAATTTCAAGGCATTATTGTATAAATTGCATCTTTGGTTGGTCTTTTTTATCCCAATAGTTTAACACATGCACAGTGAATAGATCATAGTCAGTATTTCTTTTTAATGAATCACTGAATTGAATCAATGAACAAATAAGTAAATTAGGGATTTGAAATGAGTAACCAAAATCCAAATTATACATTTTTATGAATATTCAATTTTTCAAACTGTCTCTGTTTTAGTGACTCAAAAATGCTCTTCTTCAAGAGTTTATAGGAAGATGGAAACCAGAGAACCAAATGCAATTTGCAGTCAACATATTTTCATGATTGTTACTACATATTATCCTTTGAATGAAATTTCAATGTTTGGCATATTCAAATTTTGTGAGTTTCATTTCTCTTTTAACTTGGACTCAGCTGGGTAACCTAAGACTTGTAATCATGTAGACCCAGTTGAAATTCAGAAGTGAGGAATATGAGTGAAGCTGTCATATTGCCTTCCCAGATAGTGGCAGTGACATCTTGCTTTTGGAGGAATTAGTAATTGAAAAATTTAGCTCTTAATTAATGGTGTCCAAAACAATGGCAGAAGTAGCCACTGTAGTCAAGTCTAGTTCTTGAGTTTTATTGTTTGGGGCTGTGATCATGGTGGAAACAGCATTGATTTCTGATGTGAGCTTAGAACTAGTCATCATTCCTGGAACTTTAGTCTTGACTCTGTTTCCCCAGGCCTCAAAGTATTTTGTTTACCACTTATTATTCTTTAATGTATGAGTTGGTTTTCTACTTAAACTAGCAAGAGTAGATTTTGGTGTTTGCAATTAAACAAAATTCCAAACAGGCTGCTAATCTCTAGTGCTGACACAGACATCTACATATCTGGGTGCATCCCTTTCAGAACCTCCAAAATTTTCATGCTTTCTCATTCAATGGTGTGAGTGGAATCTATTGATACTAATGTGGCACTTTATTCCTTTAACAAACATTTGTGGATACCCAGTTTCACTATTGACTGAGTGACCTGGACCAAACTGCTTAATTTTTCGGTATCTGTTTTTCACCATGTGATCTTAAAGAAAAGCCAAAAAGTATACTTGTAGCCTTAAAGTGGGGCAAGAGCTCCCAAAATAAAAAATAAATTAAAGATTTGGTGAATTCTCTTCAGTAAAAGCAAACTGTTTGGTGACAGTAGGGGATGATAATTGAAAAGACCAAAACAAAAAATGGGATAATACATAATATTCTTGGCATTTTACAGATATAAAAGAAAGTTAGTTAGAAAAGTATTGGGTGAAAATATAAAAAGGAAGTTTACAGGCAAAATGCAAATGACCTACAAATACATGAAGAGAAGCTCAATTTTTTTGTCAAGAATGAAAAATAAATACAAAACTACGTTATACCCACTTATTTGGCAAAAATGTGGAAGTCAAGTAATAGCAAATGAAGGTGAAGGTGTGGGGAAACAATCTTCATAATACACAAGTGGTAATTTAGTTAAATTATGGATAGTCATACTTTATGTTCCAGCAATCCATATCTGGGTATTCATTTTAGAAAGACTTGGGTACAGGTCCCAAAGAGGACATATTACCAGAGTTTTTATTCTAGCATGGCTTGAGTTCTAGAGAGTGGGCACAATCTAATATTTGTTAGATAATCTATTAGCAATAAGGTATATAGCATCGTTAGCCAGCCCTGGTGGTCTGGTGGTTAAGATTCGGCACTCTCACCGCTGGCCTGGGTTCATTTTCTTATCAGAGAATCACACCACCTGTCAATCTGTCAGTTGTCATACTGTGGCAGCTGCTGTTGCTGTGATGCTGGAAGCTATGCCACTGATATTTCAAACACCAGCAGGGTCACCCATGGTGAAGAAGTTTCAGTGGAGTTTCCAGACTAAGACAGACTAGGAAGAAGACCTGGCCACCAAATTCTGAAAAAATTGGCCATGAAAACCCTGTGAATAGCAACGGAGCATTGTCTGATACAGCTCTGGAAGGTGAGAGGATGCTGCAGAAAGACCAGGCAGGGTTCCACTTTGCTGTACAAAAGGTCACTAGGACTCAGAGTCAACTTGATAGTGCTAACAATGACAAATAATATCTTGGATGCTACTATGGAATAAAACCCAGTAGTCAAAAGAGTAACCTTAAAGTATGTGCAGCAACATGAACAAAACAAAACAAATAAAATAGTACTGAGTAAAAATGAAAAGAAAATATATAGCACAGTATTATTTGATTAATATACACACTGTGTGTTTTTCAAATATGCATGTACATTCAAGGACATTTATTAATATATAATAAGAGCCTACATAGGGAAAAGGGAAAGAATAGAATTGATGATCATGGAAGAAGAGGGAAAAAAGGACAAGAGGAAAGGGAAGGGAAAAAAAGAGAAGGAAAAAGAGAGAAGAGAAGAAAGCTCTTATATATATTTCAAAAATAACTTGCTCTGTAGCTAAGGGTTAAAAAAATAAGTTAATTGCTGTGTATCTAATCACTCTGATATCCTAAGCACCTGGGATAAAAATGTGTGTATGTGTGTGTGTGTATATATATATATAAAATGTATATATATGTATATGTACATATGTATAAAAATGTATATCTGTTTTATATATAAATTGTATACAAATATATATATTTGTATATATACAATATATACGTGTATATATATTTAAATGCTGTGATTTTATTTTATTATTATTTTTGTGAGTGTGAGGAAGATTGGCCCTGAGCTAACATCTGTTGCCATTCTTCCTCTTTTTCTTGAAAAAGACTGTTGCTGAGCTAACATCTGTGCCAATCTTCCTCTGTTTTATGTAGGATGCCACCACAGGGTGGGTTGACAAACGGTGCTAGGTCCACGCCCAGGGCCTGAACCTACAAAACCCAGGCTGCTGAAGTGGAACATGTGAACTTAATCACATGCCACCAGGCTAGCCCCAAAATGCATATTTTTATATTTTTTAAATTTTTGTTTTCAAATGGCTAGATATGGAAAGTTATATAAGAGTAAAAATGGCAAAACAATCTAGAGACATTAAAACAAGCCTCTCAACCGATAAAATATTTGAGCAGCATGTAAAGAATAAAAAGGGATCTTGAGGAAAAATAAGGAAAGTGAGACATTCTGCTATCACATCTAGATGATACTATAGAATAGGACTTTAAAGTATTATAACTTTCAATCTTTCAGTCTGAAATTTTGACACTGACTAGTCTCAAATTTGAATTCCTTCTAACATAGAGTCCATGTTCTTAATCTCTAAATAAATGATGTTATACACAATAGAGCTTTATCCTTGGGTAAATATTGGATTTTCAAAATAAACATGTATGATTTAAGTCTAAATTTCCCACAGCACTTTACACATTATCTTGCTCAGCAAGTGCTAAATATTTAATATATTGTTTGAAATTAATATAACTAACAGGATTAGGCACCATAATAGATTAGTCTAGTTTAGTACTGTTTAAATCAGATACTATTTACTCTCTTTTAGAAAACTGTTATGTTTCCTTAAATCGGAATGTGCTATTTTTATCTATATATTTGGAGGGATCATTTCTATCAATATTTTCAGTAAAAATTTTCAGTGCTGTTTAACAAAATCAGTGCAAGTAATTATCAGCCTTACTTTGGCTAAAAGAAGACTTGCTTCCGGAAACTGTTGATTACTGGTAATTGGACACATTTCTGTTTTTAAACAATATTCAATTTCAATATTCTTTCTAAAATTTGGCTCTTTTCAAACTGACCAAAGTTTCTCACTTTAACAAAATTACATCTAGGATAAATAGAAATGTTAGAATTTATACGTAATATATTTCTAAACCAATGTAAGTGAGAACACACTCAATTAGATTAAGGATGTACTGTCTGATTTTCTGGAGGGAAAATGCCACTTACCAATAATTGCCAAATGAACTCTTGTCAATTTCAGTCTGCAATAAATATGTAAACATTGATCACAGCAGATTAGGTCAGTCTCTCCATGTAAGTGATCTTCGTGTTACTCTCTTAATTAGAAATACTAGACAGTGTAACAGTTGTGGTGATTCTTGTGATGTTGATAATAAAGGAAAAACTTGAAGACTAATAGATTCCCTGCTTTTTATTTTACCTGGTTATAGGTCCGCTTTCCTGAGCGCTGGTATCTACCTGGTAATGTTGCTGCCAGAGTTAACTAAATTGCATGACCCTCAGGAGGGCGCTTTACTTTTGATTATTCTTTCACCCCGAAAAGTTGACTTTAAAGAATTTGAATGACAATGTGACCTCTCAGGCGCATGGATATATCCCATGGTGATAACAAGGAGAAAATTGTTTTCTTACAACAGTGTCTTTTTCAAAGAAACTTGAGCTTTGATCTTTTTAGGTCCTTTTGCTGTTCATATTCAGGGACACAATGCCATAGATCTGTAGTATTATAACTCAGAAATTGCCCTGTGGCAGGATTAAAAAATCCATAGTTAGCCTATCATATTGCATATTTTTTAGACATGGAAGACTTAAAAACCGTCTCTTTATATTGAATATTCTCAATTTATACCATACACAATATACTCTTGCTGTGTTGAACATAGAAAACTTATATTTAATTTAATTTGAAGAAAAGAATCACATTCCATACTCATTAACTCATCCCGCAGGTCTTTGAAGAAGTACTAAATTTTGAAATGCCATAACTAGTGGGCCAATTTTAATTTTAACCAAGCATGACACGAAATAAACATGCAAACGGCAAACAGAAAGCTGTTAATTTGTGTGAGAAGCTAAAGTTAAGAAAACAAGAGGATAAAAGCAGTTAGTTTGTGCTACTACAGCACAGAATCCACAATTCACATCCCAGGGAGTGACAAACCAGTCATTTAATGCTATGTCAACACATGCATCTTGTCTTTCATTAGTAAAGTCTCCTGCTGGTTCATACACTGTCAGAAGTAGACCTCCTACCGACGTTCATAGAGGTGTGGAAACTGGGGTGGTTTAATAATTCTGTTTTGTTTAACTTTCTTCCTTATCCTATTTGAAGCCAGGTTTTTCCCTCACTTTTGGAACAAGTACATATTAGCTTCATTTATGAAGTAAATGTTAAAAATGTTTATGATTCAAATGACCTACTTTCCTCTTAATTCCTTAGAGCACTTGGAATATCCTAGCCAACTGAGGGTTACATCTGCCTGTAAATTACCCATGCTTTTCTCTCTGCACACAGTCTGCCCACATCATCTGTGAATAAATAACCATAAAAAATAAATGGAGAGGAAAGACGACAGCATCCATCTCCCTTTCTTTCTGAAAAGTGTTCTTTTGAGATGTTGGTTAATGACCTAAGCAGTATTAGAGATCCAAAGTATTTTTCACCCCTCCAGCCCACTCCTGCCCCCACAAACCAGTTCAATTTAACTCTTATCTGTTTTTAAATAATATTGCTCATGGGCAGTGGATGAGAAAGTAAATATTTAAATAACTAGATATCGAATTTTTACATGTAATCTAATTTCTTCCAACATTTCCCAAGCACAATCAAGAGTCAGATAAAAGCTGTCCCAATTTTCCACTTTAACCAACAAGATCATAGTTATTATGAAATCTTATGTTATTTGTAGGATTAATTACTGGGGTTATTTTGTAATAATATAAATCATCCTAACTTTTGCTTTACACTATGCTGTGGAACATTTAGATCTAAATATTGTTATAAGGCTGTTTAGTATTATAAGTAGTAGTGTCTATCAGTTAAAAATTTAAAAGACTAATTCAATCAAATATATTATCCCCATTTAAATTGATAATCTCTCCTCTAATGAAACTGTCTTTACTTAAATTACTTTGTTTCCTTCTTGGAACTACCTCAAAAGTCTGTAATTCTGGGGCAGGCCTTGTGGCCCAGCAGTTAAGTTTGCTGGCTCCACTATGGCGTCCCAGGGTTTCCCTGGTTCGGATCCTGGGCTTGGCCATAGTGCTGCTCATCAGGCCATGCTGGGGCAGTGTCCCACATAGCACAACCAGTGGGACCTCCAACTAGAATGTACAACTATGTACTGGGGTACTTTGGGGAGAAGAAGAGGAAAAAAAAGAAGATTGGCAACAGATGTTAGCACAGGGCCAATCTTTAAAAAAAAAAAAGGTCTGTAATTCTTTTTAAAAAAGGATTTAGATTTTTTTGTTTATTGGTTTTGGAAACAATCAAGTGAAAGTGATATAGCTTAGTAAAAGGCTTTCCGGTGAAATCAAGGACTGTCAAGGTAATTTTAAGTGTTTAATTATGTGCTTTAGAGTGAGAATGTAAGCAAATTCTAACAGAGGAATATCACAACTTTTGGAGAACTGACTGCATCATTGAAATACATATGTACCATTTAGTGATTGATTTGAAGTACAATAGATATTTAAGAACATAAAATTCTGTATATTTGTCTAAAATAATATTATATAGGTTTGATGCATTTTATACTACAGTATTTTAATTAAGGAGATTTTTAAATATTTCATGTTTAGTAGAAGGTGAGTTTTGTCCTTTTGGAGAACTACAAGCAACCGCCCCACTCCCCAAATTAAAAAATACAAACAAATAGTTTTTAATTGAAGATTAGGTCACTAAAAGTAAAATATCATAATTAATGCTTGGCTTTCAAATATTGGGAATTATTTTTAAAAACCTATGATTCTCAAATATTAAACATTTTATAAAATTATTTCCCTCTTTTTCTAAGACTTACTTTTAAACTTTTTACTTATTTTGAGCGAAATATTCATTATAGGAAACTAAATTTTTCATAAAAATGCTTTAATTGATAAAAATGTATAAAGTCATTAAAAGAGAAAGGAAAATTATTTAAAATATTAAAATTTAAGATAAGCCATGATTTACAGTTAATTGGAGGGAAAACACTTTTTGATACATACTGAATTACAAACTTTCAAGTGGAGACACATTTTACTTTAAATAATTTCCTTCATACTATTTGTATTATTAGCTTGTTCAAAAAAGATGTATGCTTATTCAGTGGAAACGATTATTAATTCTGATTTATTGGAATTCAATTACAAGATTTGCTTGATAAAATGTAGTCCAGAATTTCTAAACAGACTTTAAAAAAATAATAATTGAAAAGCAGCAAAAATGCTTTCTATAGTTCAGAAAAACTCACAATTATAAAAGACTGAGAAATATTGACTTCAGAAGTTTCTAAAACTTCTAAGATTTTGCCCAGTTTTTCATATTTTGGAAATCTGTTATGGTGCTATATTGATAAATAACTGCCTTAAGCTGTAAAAAAATTATGAATATCTCAAATCACTATTTCTGAAAAGTATTTCATATAATTTCTGTCATGAATAGATAAAACAATTTTTATCCATAACATTTAATATATGAGAGAATGTTCCCTTTCAGAGCTCCACTCGTTTTGCCAGTAGTTCTTTAAATTAACACTGAATTTGTAAAAAGTGCATTTTAATAGTTTTAAAATTACAGCCTTTCTTCAAATTCTTATTTTACAGCTTAAACAGATATTTTGGGGGGTTTTGTTGTTGTTCATTTGCTTAATCTGTTTTTCTGCCTGTTTTCAGCATGAGAAGCTTGTGGCTGTGTCTTTTCCTTCTGTGTGAGATTCCTTAAATTGATTTTAGATTTCCCTTGAGAAACATATTGTATGAGAATATGATGATAAAGTTTTAAGGTAATTATGTTTCTTCTGCAAGAAGCAAAACGACCGTGCGTGTGTGTTTTTATGATTTCATTCCCTCAAAAATTAGGAAGTATCAGATGCCTTAAAAAAAATTGTCGTTGGAAGATCTGTCAAAACGCAGCCAGGAACATTTCTCAGGGAACCACAGCTCGATTTTTTCACTTAATATATCTGGTTTGGGTTGACTAGAAGATGTCTACAACAGAGCATTAACAAACACTGTAATTTGCTGGGGTCAGCCAGGTCTGTAGCTTTGAGATTGAAAGTCGTTTTAAATTATGCTATCAGCTTTCCAAACCTCATTAGACTTAACCCATTTAGGCGCCACTGACTTCTCGGAATTACCAATAGAACCCTAATCAGAAAACCGCAGAGCAGCCAGTCTTCTGCTATCAGAAACCTCAGTACAATTTTGTGTATTAATATTTCAGAAAGTTTGTAGGAACACGTACTCCCTGCTGAGCACTACAACCAGTTCAGACACAGTTGCAGTCAGTCAACCCAACCAGAGCAGCTGGCTGCTCCCCGTCTGTCTCTGGAGCGACCTGGCGAGCAGAGAGAGAAAAAGACACATGAAAATAAATGATTGCCTTCATTTGATTTATGATTAATAAAGGCCCATAATTGGAGAGTCAGGTAACCAGTAAATAGAATAACGTAAGGTTACAGGAAAATACCAATTTTATCCTGTAATGCAACCATAGAATTTTGAATACAATATTACTTTATTTTTCCAGAAGAAACAATTTTTGAAGGTTATTTTGAGAACATCAGTTCTCTCTAATGTTCTTCAAATACATTTAATCTAATTTTCACCATGTATTGGTCAAAACACAGCCTAAAGATATCCAGAAAAGTAGTGCAATTAAAAATGTTTTATAACTTACAGAAAAATCAGGTTAGATGTGAAAACCCATGTGAGTTTTTAGTTACTTATATAATTTCTATATGATAAATAGTGGCCAAAGTTCAATGAAATCTAACAAAGCTAAATTTTAAAAATAGAAAGAAAACAGTAAATGCAACCTTAAAGGAGGCTTGAATAAATAATCTATTATAAATAATAAGAATTACGTACATAATTGATCTGTTTGTTTACAATGAGGAAGATCCCATAATATTTAAATTCACTTATACAATGATACACATTTACTGGTGCCCCTAGAGGGGAAATATTTACAGAAACTCCTGGCAAGTTAGTATTTCTTAAGTTTAAATAATGTAAAATGTTTAAAATGAAATTATACTAAAACAAATTAAAATGTATTCTTTTTTAGTTAAAATTTTAATACTTAGCATGTTATCTAAAGTAAATGACTAGGGCATTCAAATGGCAAACAGAGTTTGTTCATTTTTAATTTTCTTTTTCTTTAAACAAGTAATTATGGCCTGCATAATTTCCATACTATATGTATTTGAATACGGCATTTATCTTGATTTATGTCATTAGAAATGGAGAACATTAAAAACATTGATCATATTACGTGAGCCATAGTCCTTTGATGGTGCTTGAATAATATATTATTTTAGTTGTTTAACTGAATGGCAGCACACAGGCCCCCTCCGGAGTCCAAGTCTGCTCTAGTGTCTGCTCTTCCCTGAGCTCTATGGGTGACATTGACAAGTCAGTAAGTTTCTCACTTAAGCGTGAGCTTACACCTGAGATCCCTCACCATCCTACTATTGTATGACTACACCACACTCTTACATGTGCATGTACACACACATTAGTATAAATATTTTCTCTGTCATCCCAATCTGTCTAAATATAACTCATATACAGCTTAATAGATATTTTATTTAAAATACTATGGTTTATATAGGAATATGAACACACAACAATCTTTGTCAGTTCTGATTTTATTTTTTCAATTTTACTGCGGTAAGAACACTTAACAGGATCTATCCTCCTAACAAATTTTACGTGTACAATACATTATTGGTGACTGTAGATACAACGTTGTACAGCAGATCTCTGGAGTGTATTCCTCTTACTTAACTGAAACTTTATGCCCACTGATTAATAGCCCCCATTTTTTCCTACCCCTCACCTTCTGCTAACTGCTATTCCAGTCTGATTTTATGAATTTGACTATTTTACATATCTCATGTAAGTGGAATCATGCTTTACTTTCTGCGTCTGGTGTATTTCACTTAGCTTAATGTCCTTCAGGTCCGTCTATGTTGTCACATATTGTAGAATTTCCCTCTTTTTTAATGCTGAAAGCATTCCATTGTATGTATAAGCCACGTTTTCTGTATCCACGCATGTGTCCTTTAGGTCATTTCCACATCTTGGCTATTGTAAATAGTGTTGCAATGAATATGGGAGTGCCAATATCTCTTCGAGATCCTAATTTCAATTATTTTGGATATATATCCAGATGCGGTATTGCTGGATCAAATGGTAGGTAGTTCTATTTTCAATTTTTTGAGGAACCTACATAATATTTTCCATAGTGGCTGCACCATTTTGCATTTCCACCAATAGTGTGCAAAGGTTCCAATTTTTCCACATCCTTGACAGCACTTGTCTTCTGTTTTTGTGATAAGAACCATTCTGATGGGCATGAGGTGATATTTCTTTATGGTTTTGATTTAGGTTTCCCTGATTAGTGATGATGACCATTTGTTCACATACCTGTCAACGATTCGTATGTTTTCTTTGGGGAAGTGTCTATTAAAGTACTTAGCCCATTTTTAAATTGGGTTATTAGTTTTTTTGTTATGAGTTATGTGGATTCCTTATATATTTTGGAGATTAACACCTTATCAGATACATAGTTTGCAAAAATTTTCTCCCACTCTGTAGGTTGCCTTTTCCCTATGCTAATTGTTTCTTTTCTGTACAAAGGCTTTTTAGTTTGATGTAGTCCCAATTGCTTATTTTTCTTTGTTGCCTGTGCTTTGATATCATAACATGAAATCATTTCCAAGACCAATGTCATGAAGGTGTCCCCTGTGTTTTCTCCTGGGAGTATTACAGTTTCTGATCCTACATTTAAGTCTTTAATCCATTTTGAGTTGACTTTTGTGTGTGGTGTAAGATGAGTTCAATTTCGTTCTTCTGCATGTTAATTTCCAGTTTTCTCAACACCATTAGTTGAAGAGACTATTCTTTCCCCTTTGTGTCTTCTTGGCACTCTTGTTGAAGATCCATTGACCATATACATGTAGATTTATTTCTCGGCTCTTTATCCTGTACCATTGGTCTATATGCCTATCTTTTTTTTTTAAAGATTTATTTTTTTTCCTTTTTCTCCCCAAAGCCCCTCGGTACATAGTTGTATATTCTTCATTGTGGGTCCTTCTAGTTGTGGTATGTGGGACGCTGCCTCAGCGTGGCTTGATGAGTAGTGCCATGTCTGCACCCAGGATTCGAACTGTCGAAACACCGGGCTGCTTGCAGCGGAGCGCATGAGCTTAACCACTCGGCCACGGGGCCAGCCCCTATATGCCTATTTTTATGCCAGTACCATAGCATTTTGATTACTGTAACTTCATAATATATTTTGAAATCAGCGAGTATGATACCCCCACCTTTGTTCTCTCTCAGAAATTGATTTGGCTATTCATGGTCTTATGTGATTCCATATGAATTATAAAATTGTGTTTTCTGTTTTGTAAAAAATATCTTTGGAATTTTGATAGAGATTGCGTTGAATCTCTAGATCATTTTAAGTAGTGTGGACATTTTAACAATATTGCCTTCTAATCCATAAACACACAATGTCTTTCCATTTGTGTCTTATTTATTTCACCAATATTTTATAGTTTGCAGTATATAAACCTTTCCTCTCCGAAAAATTGAAGAGGAGGAAATACTCCCAACTTCATTTTATGAGGCCAGCATTACCTTGATTACCAAAGTCAGAAAAGATATCACAGGAAAACAACAGGCCAATATCCCTAATGAATACAGATGCAAAAATTCTCATCAAAATACTAGCAAACCAAATACAACAGTGCTGCAAAAGGATCGTATACCATACCAAGTGGTATTCATAGGATGCAAGGATGACTCAATATACAAAAATTCAATTAATGTGATAGATTACGTCAACAGAATAATAGATAAAAATCACATGATCATCTCAATAGATGCCAGAAAAGCATTTGATGACATTCAACATCCTTTCATGACAAAAATTCTGAAAACATTAGGTATAGTAGGAAAATACCTCACCATAATAAAGGCCGTTTATGAAATGCCTACAGCTAAAAGCCATTCAATAGTGAAAAACAGAAAGCTTTTTATCACTAAAATTAGAAACAAGGCAAGGATAGCCACTCTCACCACTTCTATTTAAGACAGTACTGGAAAACCTAGCTAGCGCATTTAGATAAGAAAAAGAAATAAAGGCATTCAAATTGGAAAGAAGGAAAGAAATTAACCCTGTTTGCAGACAACGTGATCTTATATATGGAAAACTCCAAAGACTCCATAACCGTTGGAACTAACAACAAACTCAGTAAAATTACAGGACACAAAGTCAACACACAAAAATCAGTTGTACTTATACACACTAACAACAAACTATCTGAAAAGGAAGTTAGGAAAAAAATCTTATTTACAATAGCATCAAAAAGAATAAAATACTTAGGAATAAATTTAACTGAAGAGGAAGCTCTGATATTAAAGGACCGTTTCAACTCTTTCACTTGTAGCTACTGCCTGTTACAGAGCTGATGAAGTGAGAGACATACTGTGGAGACCCTTTTTCTTGGCATATTCTGTGCTATCATGTACTTTTGGTCTGATTTATAAAGCTGCAACTTATATTTGATGGGAGAACATTCTTCATTGTACAAAGAGAGAAACTGAATAAAATGATGGATCTGAAGTTTTATTTTAGCTATTTCTGCATGAGCTGTTCAGCCTATGTGCTAGGGTTGGAGTAAGTCATTAGAATGAAAGCTGTTCTTAATTTGCTTTTTATTTTGGACAGTGAGGGTACTTTCCTAAATCTCCATTTTCTTCTATCTTTCAAAACGTTGAGTTCATTAAAAAATGTGTAAGAGGGGCCAGCCCGGTAGCACAGCAGTTAAGTGAACATGTTCTGCTTAGGCGGCCCAGGATTGCTGGTCGGACATGGCACCGCTTGGCAAGCCCTGCTGTGGCAGGTGTCCCATATATAAAGTAGAGAAAGATGGGCACGGATGTTACCTCAGGGCCCGTCTTCCTCAGTGAAAAGAGGATTGGCAGCAGTTAGCTCAGGGCTAATCTTCCTCAAAAAAAAAAAAAGTGTGTAACAAATACCTAAATGATAAAACATATGAAATATGATAACAAATGATAAACGAACATCTGTGACCTCTCAAAAAATTACAACATAGCCAGTAATTCATATCCACTGAATGTGTTCCCCCAATGCATCTCCCTTCCTTTTGCAACCCTCCTCTAGAAAGAAACATTATCCTGAATTTTATGTTTAGAATTATCTTTCTTTTAAAAATTAACTTTGTAAGATATGCACAGCCAGTGAACAATATGCTGTTTAATTTTCCTTGTTTTCTGCCTTATAAAAGCTCTCTCATATATATTATTTTTGAGGTCTCGCTTTTTTAAACTCAGTATTATTTTTCAACACTCAATCCGTGCTGATACATATATCAGTAGTTTATTTTCATGAATTGACAGTATTTCTTCATGTAAGTATACTATGATAAAAATAATATATTTACTTTTTCAGTGGATGATTTTTGCTATTACAAATAATACTGCAATGAACATGCAATGATTTGCATGTTGGTTATAAATATACAGGCATTTTTCTGGTATTTATTCCTAGAGGAGAACTGCTTGACTAGAAGTATGCAAATAAGCAACATTACAAGTTAGTATCAATGTCAAAAAGTAATCATAACAGTTTGTACTTTAACCAACATTGTGTGGAATTTCTGTTGATCACACACATACTTTAGTGGCTGTCTTTCTAATGTTCAAGAAGAATTTGATTATTATAATTCTTCTCCAACATTTTCTGGGTAGAAAAGTACAAACTTCGATTGTCTTAATGGCTATATATGCAAGTATATGTGATATATAATTAAGTGCTCAAATGTAGAATAATTACTGGTTATGGACTTAGTCTCCTTTGTTTAACGCATTACTTACTCTCTAAAAAATATATATGTCTTTAAGGAAGGTAGAAAAGCAAAAATATTAATTATTCTTCCCTTGATACTTAGTAATCTTTGAATGTAATTTTAATTTAACTTTGCTGAATATAACAAGTATCTTAAGAGAAGAATTGACAAAACTGATAAATGGAAATATAAATCATTAATTTATATTTTAACTTTCCTATACTTAGAATTCACACCTAGATCATAAGACACTATTTAAGTATTTGAATACTAATTTACCACACACATACACACCATTGTAATTTCAGTTGACACACATACACACACACTCACACACACAACTTTAAGTTTGATCCTGTTCTCTTGAAATATATTGAGGTCTAATAATATTTTCCTAGCAAATTCTGAATTTTATAAATTTCTGATTTTTATACCACACAATACTTATACATGTATCCTTTTAGCAAGGTAAAAAAAAATTCTAAGTATCAAGTTATAGAAGCAGAAAATTAAATGACAATCACTTCTTATAACTTACTTTCATACCTGTGTCTATTCTCGCTTATAAAAAAATTAAAATAACTGTTTAAAATTTCATCTTAAAATGTTTTCTGGAGCTTTGCTCTTGGACTGAATCATTTGAAATCAGGAAAGCAGACAAAAGGAAAGTTGAACATGGATGGACCTTGAGGGTATTATGCTGAGTGAAATGGTGGTTACCTTTGGGGAAGGGGGGAGGGGGGAGGGCAAAAGGGGTGATTAGGGTCACATGTGAGGGGATGCACTATAATTAGTGTTTGGGTGGTGACCATGATGTAATGTATCCAGAATTTGAGATATGATGTACATCCAAAAAAAATAAAAATTAAAAAATAAGTAAAAAAAATAAAAATGAAAATAAAGTTGATGGATAATTATGGGGAAAATTTTCAAAGCACAAAAAAGGCTTAGAAATATAAGAAAATGTCTAGAGGTTACCACAATTAATAGTGTGATCCAATTGTTTTCTGTGCATATGTTTTGTCATACCTGAGACAATTTTCAACACATATTTTGCTATATTCATTTATTAATGAAATAATAGCATTGTCTCATGTTGATGAAAACTCTCTGCATACATCATTTTTAACAGCTGCATAAGTTCCCATATAATACAGTTTATTAAACATGATCCTATTAGTGGACATTTAGATTGTTTCCAATGTTAAACTGAACACTGTGTATGTGAAACTTAAAAAAAAAAAAAAGGAAAGTTGAAATACATTGGGTCAAATTTATCAATGTAGCTGACTTACCAAAGGGGGATTAATTACTCTGTGGTTTTAATCTAAATTTAGTATTTACGATTTTCATATATTTTAGGTATTATTTAAATACATGTTTATTTACATTTTATGCACATATTATCTCCTTATGGGGAATGAAATAAAACTACTAGTACTAGAATTTTATTTGTTTACTTTTTATAATAGAATAATTATTACGGTGTCACAGTGACTCTTCACTGTCAGAAATTTATTATAGATTTTTCTCCCAGCTAATGCTAGCATTACAACTTATTTGTACTAAATAATCTTATTCTTTTTACATATGAAAGAACAAAAGAAAATTGTTTTGCCATATTTACGAGACACAGATCTTCAAGTGATTTCAATCCTAAAACATTTTCCAACTTGTTCCCATCTTCTAGTTTCTGTTTAAGAATACCCTTAAAAACTGTGCCTGTGAGCTTTTGCCTCAATTATACTGATAACTTCTAAATTTATCTCCTTCACTGATTTCTCCTCTCAATTCTGGTGTGTTATAGTCAACAGCCTAGTCAACATCCTGACTTGAATGTCTCATAGGTCCACAAACAGAACACACCCAAAACTCTTAATTCCCTTTGATCACACCTCATTTGCATTTTCCTCCCTAACATGCAACTATGTTAATATGTTTAATGTTTATTTTTTTAGTTATCTATCTATTAGCAATGGGCATAAAGAGTGCATCCAGCTCCCAGTTATAATAATGAATGCTTCAATGAGCATCCTCGGTCACGTTCTCTTATGGACTTGCCTGAGAATTTCCCTGGGATACATACCCAGCAGAGGATCTGCTGAGTCATAGGATGCACACATAGTTAATTTGACTCTTTGGCACCAGATTGGTGTTCAGAATAGTGGTGTCAATGTGCAGTCCCATCTGCAGTGGAGGAGGAATTTGATGGCCCCGAATCACAACCATTCTTGGCATTTTACAATTCTCTAGTTTCAGTCCTTGTGACGGGGGCAAAGTGATAGTTCACTTTAAAAATTTTGTATTTCTCTGATTACCAGTGATTTTGAGGATATTTTGTAGGTTTGTTTACTGTTTTAGTTATCCGTTTCTGTAAATTGCTCATCCATATATTTTGCTGGTTTTTTTCTCTCAATTGCTCTCTTTCAAGAGCGCCTCGGATGTTTTAGAAAACAGATATTTCTCTCACCTTTACTGCTTCTGGCCTTGTTAAACCAATGTTATCTTTGGTTTCCCTGTATCCACCCTTGCTCCTATCTCTTAGAGTCTATTCTCAACAAAGTGGCTAAAATTACCCTGTTAAACTGTAGGTCAAATTATGAGATTTCTGCTCTGAATTTTCCATGTCTTCTCAAATTATTTCAGGATAAAAAACTAAGGCCTATCAGACTGTATATCCTCTTATCTCCATTTCCTCTTCAATCTCATTCTCTCCACTTTCTTCCCATTTCTATCACATCGATCTCCTGGGTATTTCTTGAATAAGGCAAGCTTACTTCCTCCCCAGGGCTTTGCAATTACTGTGTCCTCTGCCTGGAATACTATTGGCTTCCTCCCACCTCCTTCAGTCATTGTTCTTATTACCTTCTCTGTGAGCCCTTTTCTGAGCAGCCACTTAAAAACTGAAATTTTATCTATGACATTTCCCATCATCCTTCTCATCAAAAAAAATTCTCTGTAACATTTATCATTTTCCAAAATATAATATAAAACTTATACATCATATTTCTTGTCTTATTCCCCATACTTGAATGTATATTCCACTAGAGAAGATCTATCTTTTTGATTTTGTCCATTCATTTGGTCCAGCTCTTAGAACATTGTCTAAAACATAGTAGATAATTGAAATTATTTTTCAAATTAAAATGACTATTATTTTTCCTTTTTCTGAACTTAAACCTTAGGTAGGGCTAAATATATTCACATCCTGTCAACTCTATATTCCTACCAATAATGACCCAATGAGAAGCAGTACAGCTTTTTTTTTAAATGTTCAAGTATGTCGTTACGTCAAAATAATGGATCTCCACGATGTTGCACATACCAGCTTTATACAAGGGCACATCACTTATTAAAAAGATATAGCTGGGAAGTAGTTTGGCAAGTGTAGCAAGCAATCTGTAGCCAGTTAAAAGTTCAAGAATATTCAAAAAACAAAAGCTGGACAACAAAGATCATGTAAGTCCTAGGTAGTCAATAATGAAGAAATTCACCCATTTTATCCTTTATCTTCAAAATTCGTGTAATGTCTTTAGCCAGAAAAAAAATCTGAAGACTAGTCATATACACATTTCACCCAGGAATATTAACCTTCTTGCCACTTAGTTGCTTGATTGGAAATAACTTAACCCTCACCATAGAAAAGGTTTTTTTAAAAAGACATTTATTTCTGCAAATTAATGCACTTTATTCTTGTTATTCCTTCAAGTCACTGAGATTTCATGGAAGTATGTTTGACTGATACCCAAACCTAGAAGTCTCAGATACGACATTTTTGTCTTGCTTTTCACAGTACTCATTTAGCTATATGAAACATCAGTCCATTGTTATAAAGAGCTTGGGCTATAAATTCAGTCATACATTGACTCATGGCTAAGCTCACTCAGTCTCAGTATGAACTGGAGAAAATTCCAAGATATCTATTCAACAGAATTGTCTTGATAATTGGATAAGAAAACTTAAATAAATTGCCTAACACAGTTTATGTTTAAGTTCTCATTCTCTATGAGAGTGAACTCTCACTCAATTT
This sequence comes from Equus caballus, assembly GCF_041296265.1. Classification (NCBI taxonomy): domain Eukaryota; kingdom Metazoa; phylum Chordata; class Mammalia; order Perissodactyla; family Equidae; genus Equus; species Equus caballus. Next base: position 101,418,153 of record NC_091685.1, on the reverse strand, counting down.
GGATGAATTAATGTTTTTTCTCTTGACTCCTGGTTGGCTGGAAGACTTGAATAACATTCCAAACCTTTCATACTTATATCTGCTCCCTGGCTATGGAATTCATTGCTAGGTGTGTCAATATTAAGCAAAGATTGGGAAAAATCTAACCTGTGTAATTATTGAGGTCTCAGATCTAAATAGTTCCTTAGCCACAAAAGTAAAAAAAAAAAAAAAAGTTTGTGAGTTACTAGACATCTTCAGTCATCATATGAACACCATTACTTACCTTGTCACATCTCTTCAGTACATCTGAGGTTTGATATACTGTAGCATGAAGTTGCATACAAATAACTTCAAGGGCCAGCAAATGAATCTTCTGATGGGTACAAATTACTTAGCACCCTATAGATAGATCATAAAAGCTAAAATGGAATCTTGAGCTCTTCAAGAAGAGTATGGTTATAATTATCAACATTCCAGATAGTACTTGTCATTAGTCTTCATCTTAGGCAAGTGCAGGACAATTCTGACTATATCTACATGATCACCTAATCAAATTACCAACAAAAACTTCAAGAAGCCCTTTAACGATATCAGGGTACCTTGGTTACCTCCATTAACTAATAATAATAAAATTATTTTCCTCTTCCATTCAGCATTGGCGCTTTTGACTTTCTTCTCTGCTTATATGAAAACATTAGAACATTCTTAATATAACGTCTAGCAAATCCCATTTCTAAAGGAATTTTTAAGGATCATTTTTGTTTCCTGAGATGATTACAGGTAGGCTTGCAAAAGTATATGCCAGAGAGGATTTAAAAATATACCTAAAGTCTGGTTACAATTTTGTTATTTGAGTCAAGGGCATTAAATGGCTTTGGTAACATTATTTCGGAGATGTGAATGTTGTGATTAGGTATTCTGACAAATGTACGTATTCACTCTTCCTTCTGTTTAAGTTCCTCTGGCTATGAGATTATCGATTGCTTTGAGAGATGCTTAACAGTTTCCTATTAGTAAAGTTACATACATTTCCCCAAGTTAAAATCTACTTTATAGTGCTTTTATAAATTTAGTTAAAGAGCAAAAAGTTCTTTACATTTAAGTTGGAAGTTTCACCTATATTTTGAAAGAAAATACTCTATCATAGTGTATAACTTGTATAACACTTAGAAACTTAAATTTTACTCAACCAATTAACCAGGTAGTCCTAAAAGAAGTAGGATAAAATAAATTACTTCTAATGCTCACTGAATAATTTCCATCATTTATCCATAAGTGTATGTATCAAATATGTTCCTAAGTAGTAATACGCTGTCTATGCAACTCTGTAAAACTGAAGCTGTAGATATAGACAGCTGAATTAAGGCATATCTGTTATTCTTAGCTTTGGTACTTAACATGATAGAAGCCAGCACAGAATCTGTGTGATATACAACTGCACGTTTAGAAGCACTGAGGATGTAGGTCTAACTTTGGATACATTGAGCGCGCTTCACTGAGTGAATGAAACGTGATGTGAAGTGATTATTAAGAAAAAAGATGCTTTCAAAAAGGTATACATGGAACTCTATATTATAGCTTCTGGGTGCTGGATTTTAAATGAGAAAAGACTGAAATTTGGTAGAGAAACAAATGTATGAATTCAGCCTACAGATAATTTGCAATTTCATGCACCATGTATCGGAGTTTTTACTTGTCAAAAATGTTTTAAACATTGATTCAGTGTTAGAAACAGCACTTAAAGCTTTTATTCACCAAGATTAAATTAGCACGCTTTTGCCCAATAATGTACCCTGTTTAGAAGGAAATTTAAGTAATATCTATGCTATGATTTTTTTCCCAGCTGTAGTAATGTTTTACAGCGATGAGCATACTTTTCTATTGAGACTTAGAATCATGCCTCATAATTGGTCCGTTAGAAGAAGGTTTTATAGTAGACAGTAACAACAACAAAGGAAAGGTAGCTGTTATGTATAGTGATTGTTTTCTGGCTTCAACACCTAAAGTGCTCTCAACTAGCTGAGCCAAGTGCGTAGGGTGATTGGGTTACCATGAATCCTGTGAGTGAGACCGTGTGGAAACCAACTCTGCCAATGACCTTTTAGGCTGCCTTTTGGTGCTATATGGGCAGTTTTTTTAATCCATAAATTGAGACAGCTGACGTATATAATAAAATATCCCTTCTACTTGATTCGCAATCTAATCTCTAAGTTTTAGTTCCTTAGGAAAGAAGAGTAATATCTAAACATCTTCTGTAGCATTTTAGAAAATATGACTCCATTTTAAAACCATTTTTAAGAGTATATATCACATATTTAAATACTGGATATTACACTGATACACCACCAAATTATGATTAACCCAGATGCTTAGAGGAATAATATTTTCATGTAACAATCTTTATTTTTTATATATACCTCATCATCTTTATATATCTCTCAAACCAAATTAATTATTACTATTTAAGAGTTTTCTTTAGAAAACGCATCTATAAAATGCTTACATTTGCCTTGCTTTACACAACAGACATTCTACAAAAAAGTTGTGAAAAATATAATCCTGTTTTGCCATAAAATTGCATTATAATAAAAGTACGTGACCTTAATTTCTGATACATCTTCAATTAACAACTCTTCCTAATGCTATATATACATTTTCTTTTGCCACAGTCAAATAATCAATTAGTTTATGATCTAAACTAGATATTCTCAAACTTGTCCGAAGTGTTACCTGGAGATGTTTTTAAAAATTACTGATAGCCAGTCTCCATCTCTACATATTTTTATTTACTTCTTTGAAGTGAGATTCAAGCATCTGTACATATATAATGCTTTCTAGTTCATTCCAATCTTCATATGAGAGAATTAGAGAAAAGCAAATGTAGCTTAGAAAGATGGTTTCTTTATTCTTAGAGCAAAATTCCTTGGAAACAGATGACTGATAATGATTTTACTGTCAAGTGTAGAGTTTTTCATATTTGCTTTTCTCTCTTTCTTTCTTTCTTCCACTTATTTTGAAATTATTTTAGACCAAGTGAGGTTGTAGAAATAGTGAGTTCCCACGTACCTTTCAGCAAGCTTCCAGTAACACTGACATCTTACACAGCTGCAGTACAAGTATCGAAACTAAGAGATTAACATCAGTGTAATAATCTAAACCAAAGTACATATTTTACATTTTTTCCCTTCATGCTCTTTTTCTATTCCAGAATCCAATCCAAGGTCCCACACTACAGTTAGTTACTGTATGTCCTTAGTCTTCTCCAGTTTGTGCCAATTCCTCTGTCTTTGTTTTTCATGACCCTGATATAATTGAAGACTTCTGATCAGTTACTTGTGGAACGTTCCTCAATTTTGGTTTGTCTAATGTTTCCTCATGATTATATCGAGGTCATATGCCTTTTTGGAAGGAACTACAAAAGTAATATTGTCTCTTGTCCTATCCTCATTGTGGTACATTGTTGGCAGGGGTTGCGGAATCGGTTTCTGTGTCACTTTGTCTTATTATTACTGAGGTAATTTTGATCTTTTGCCAAAGGTGGTATCTGCTTGGTTTCTCCAACATAAGTTACTAATGTGTTTTCCTTTGTTATTAATAAATATCTTCGTTGAGATACTTTTAGAATACACAAATATCCAATTTCTCTCAAACTTTCACCCACAAACTTTTTCATCCACTGAAATGTTAGAGGGAACATAGTCTACAAGACTGTCTTCACTTCTGATACCAACTGCAAGTTTGGAGGTCCCCATGATCCCCCTCAGTTTTGATAATTTACTAGAAGTTGCATAATTTACTAGTAAAAGTACATAGGGAAGAATATAGGAAAGTTTCAAACGTAGAGATTCCATTTGTTATATCATCATAGAGTCGTAGATAGCTTTGTTTTCCTGCATAGATGTGTCACGATACACATGGAACATTGCCAACCTTCAAGCTGGTATCCAGAGTCATTATTGTGGCTCAGTAATGTAACCCTGGCAGGCCACCTAAATGGATGGCCTTGGCCTCTAGCCTCTTCAGAGATCAAACTGCTACCCATAATCCAAAGTCCCTCCTCCAAATCATATTGTTAGACTATCTGGTATGACTAGCTCCCATGCTAAATCACTTTGTTAGACTGTTGGTCACAAACCAAGGCCCCCAGAGAAACATAGACATTTCTATGCAGCATGAAGTTTTAAAGAGTTGGAGATTACCTCACAGAAGCTGAAGGCAATGACTAGACCTCTCTTTGGGTTACATTCTTTACTACATATCCATTGATCAATCCATATTCTACACTTATTAATTAGAATGCTTCTTTCATTCTACATTTATTTATTGGAATGTTTCTGTGGGAAAAAAGCCATGTCTTCTTTCCCATTTATTTATTTATTCAATTAAATATCAACATGGGTTCGATAATATTATTTTTTTTCTAAGGGTTCTAATTCATTATTACTATTATTTATTTTGTTGCTCAAATAGCTTTGACTTTGGCCTTCAGGTGCTCCTATACGTTGGCACTGGTGCACTTTTGACATTCCCTGCTCTTTTGTGAGCACATTATTACTTTCTGACACCACACAATCTTCCAGGTTCATCTTGTATGTTTTATTTCCAGCCCTGGGTTCAAACACTTCTCCAAGGATACCTGCTTCCTTTTATTGGAGAATGAATGGAATTTAGAAACCAATAACTGGATGTTAGATGTACTCCTTGCTCCTGAGGTGTCATTGCTTCTAGACCAGCTCAGCAGACAGAGATATAAATAGATATGTTTTTATCCCACACATAGACATCTCTGTATTTCTTTTTTCATTTATCTATATGTATGCATATGTATGTGTGTATATATGTATGTGTCCCTGTATGTATGTGTGTTATTGTATATCTCCTCATGTTGGTACTGAAACTTCTGATTTTAATAGAATACCACAGAGCTTATTCTAGTCTTTCTCTTTTACGATTTGTGATTTCTTTATCTGACAATGAGAAGAAACCTGGATCTCATTGTTTACAATGTATTTATGTATTTGTTTGATCCTATTATGAACAGAAAGCTGTTTCAGAATCATTAACCCATATGCCCATGTGAAACACATGTAACAACTAGAATATAGTGTTTATGTACAACTGTTTATGTCTTATTCACACAGTATCCAGGTACAATACTCTTTTCTAAAGATATTTAACTTAGTTCTTTTCTTGGTCATCCTCTTCAATCTAGTTGTTCTTCCTTTGTCATACCTTTGGACACATTTGTTACTGATTTCACTCTACTTTTGGTTCACTCTATATGCTGGCTGACTTTAATAGTTTACTTTCTTGGTTATATGAAACATGACTATTGTTTTGAGAGGAAGAGTTTTACTAAAAGATGTACTCAAAGATGTGTCACTGCCACTCGTTTCTATGTTCCACTCCCATTCTCCCTTTCTTTCTACCTTTTCTACCTACCCCCTGTAGTTAATCGTTTTTTTTTCTTTCCATATTTCTTTTGCACAAATGGACCGATACTATGCATTTAAATCTTATTTCTTGCACAAAGGGTAGCATAGTATGGATGCAATTTTGTGCTTTGCTTTTCAAACTGAACAGCAGTACATTGGGAAAATCATGTTGTATCAGTTCATAGTGATCTTTCTCATTCAGTTTAATTGCTGCACAGTTCTTCATTGTATGAACGTACCATAGTTCATTTTAATTGGGAAATATTGGCAACAACCTACGTGTTCCTATATAGAAGAGCAGTTGAATGAACTATGATACATCATAATCTTATGTATGTGAATATATGTATTCTTGGAGGTATATCTTCAGGGTGGGTCCCTGGAATTGAGATTTAAGAAATTGGAATTGAGAAAGTTAAGTGCGTATGTAGTTTTCTTAGATATTGTCAAATTCTAAGTTTTCTTAGATATTGTCAAATTTCCCTCAGAAGGGTCGTACCAGTTTGCATTCCCACCAGCACTGTATGAGAGTACCTACTCCCCTACAGCCTCACTGGCAATATGTGTTGTCATATTTTTTAACCTTTGCCAATGTGATAGGTAAGAAGTGGTAGCTCAATGTTGTTTTACTTTCTATGTCTCTAACTATATATGAGTTTGCATATGTTTTTATATGTTTGAGAGCCGTTTTCATATCTTCTTTGTGCAGTGTCTGCATATTATATTTTCTTGGAGAAAACTTGTCTCTATTTAAATCCTTTAAAAAGAAGATAAGCACATAACCCTGCGGAATGTAAAGATATAAAACCTTATTTATTTTATTATTATTATTATCATTATTATTTACTGACCACTTGTGGTCACCCAGTGGAGTAAAAACATAGAAATCACCTAAAATAAAATACATATCTTAAATTTTGCAGACAAGTCCCAGCATTCTTTTAGAAGTTTTTTAAAGAAATGAAAAAATGACTCTCACAGCAAATTCTAAAAATATTAATTGTATAACAATGTTTCTTCAATTTAATCAGGATTCAAATGGATCTTTGATCTATAATCTGAACATAAATAGCAAAAACTATTGTCTAAGGATTCAATTAAATTTTTCACATTCATTAATTATGTAGACAGTTTTATAACTCCAGAAATCTCTTAGAAAATTTAAGGCATAGATTATCATGAAAATATAATTTTCCTTGTGATATTTAATAAATGTATTGATGTATAAAAGATGTCCTCATAATCTTATCTCTTTTTCAGATCTCACTATTTGTCTTAATTAGTTTTTCCAGTACATTGGTTTTCAGATTTTAGCATGCATCGGAATTACCTAGAGGGTTTAGACAGAGGGTCTTCCCCAGAAAGTCTCTGATTTTTAGGTCTGTGATGCAGCAATGTAACTTGATCGTCTCTCAGGTCCTCAGTTGATGCTGATGCTGCTGTCTGGGAATCCCATTTTGAGAACTGGAGTTCTAGAATAAGAATGACAAGTCAGTCATTCTATGTTCCTCTTTCAGATAAAGGAAATTAGTAAAGCTTACTGGTTAATGAACTATGTAAGTTTTCTTTTGCATGAAAATGTGGAACTAAGTATGTGTAGAATTTTTCTACCCCTTGAAAAAGATAGCTAAATGCCAAATAATTCCTTGAATTAGAGTTAGGGGAAGAAGTCCAGTTTGTTAAAGAATAAATGTAAAATAATGAGAAATTAGACGTTTTCTATCATATGACACAATATTGTAGAATTAAATCTGATTGCATTGATTTTATAAAATTATAGATATAAAAATTATATTAAATATAATATAATCACGAATGGAGGTCAATAATTTCAGTGAGTATTATTATTTGTATCAGCATATTTTAACATGAAATATGTAAGTAAATACTTATTTTTCTCTTTTTTTCCATATTCAGTTAATGCCAGGACAGTTACAGAAAAAGTAATTTCTTCACATGTATAATTGATCATTCATGCCTTTAAAAAATAACAAATCAATGCCAGTGTGATATTTAGTATCTAAAATAAGGTTTTATTTTGTCAATTCACTTCCTTTGAGCATTGTTTATCTTTCCTCATCTATAGACTAGGAGTTGTAGTGCTAAGTAAAATTTGTGCCTTAGGTTATAGAACACAATTTAGCAGATCGGGCTCTTATCTAGGAAAGGGCCAGTGAGTGAAGGACAGTAATGAAATGAATGATTAAAAAATAAAGCCTCATAGAAATAGGAAAAGGTCAGCTGGAGGATGAAAAATTACAGGAAGCTCTAGAGACTGCAAAATAATAATGTAGAATTTGTGATTGAACACAGGTATGAGGATGAGTTGAGTGTGGGTGGGGTATGACAAGAGACTGCAGAAGATGCCAAGAGCAATGAAATGCAGAGGCTTTAAGGGATATGGCAGAGAAGAAAATTAACATGCTTGAAAAAAGGAATTAGGTGCAGCTTAGGAAGGCTGTGAAGATCATATAGGGAATAAGTTGTAGAAGCAAGATAGAAGATCCAATCTCAATGACAGTATGCAGAATTAGGATGCACAACCCGAGAACAACTGAATGGGTGTAAGGAGAGACTTCTTTCTCAGGGGAAGTTAGGCAAAGAAGTAAGGATGTGAGACACAGATTCAAGATGAGAGAAAAATACAAGAGTCCAGTAAAAGTAAGACTCTGAAACTAGCGTAGAAAAGGAAATATTGGATGCAAATAGGAAAAAGTATATGTCAACATTTGAATCCAAAATATAGGGCAGAGGCAGCAGAATCATAGATAACGGATGTTGAACTTATTCCTAAGAGTTACCCTGGTTATTCATCTTCAATTTTCAAAGGTGAGACCTGGAAATGTGGATGAACCTGGAGGTTGAAGTTTAATTTGTTCTAGTTTGATGGTATAAAAAATAATAAAGCATGGGCCAGCAAGATATTAACACATCTATATTAAAATAACACCATGATTATTAACTGGATCTATTACTTAGATATGTTTACTTATAAGGAGGTAATATTTGAATTAAATTATAAACCAAAAGGAATGTTATTTCAATGAGTCAATTACTATCACTTAAAACTCTGAAGTCATCTCTACTTAGTGAACTATCACCCTTTTTTCACTTTCAGTACAACTACATGTCTGTGGACATACGGAGATCACAATTTCAGGAAGGCATAGAGTCCCTATTGTCACTTGTCATCTACTAAGAAGATAACTACAAAGTAACAAAACTGACTGGAAATATTTAGCTCACAATTATGTCACTAAAAGCAGCAATCTCTGGGAATCTTTTTCTCCTAGAAATATGGAGCAAATTGTATGGCATGCTACAAAACTTGGGGGTATATAAACAGTAACATTTCTTTTAAATTTTCTGCTAAACCAAGGCAAGATTGCAAAATGCGATAAAGCCAGCCCAGCATTTCCCTTTTCAGAGTTCTATAGTTTTAGAGGACATCTACTATTTTATATCAGCTTGTGCTTATTTTTCTTCTAAGAGTAAATAACTGAAAATAGAGTAACATTCTGAAATTCATCTCTTCCTTCTTTTTGTTGTCTTTCTTGCATGAGTATATATCTTTGTTTGCATCTTTGAGTGTTACAGAATCAGATGTAGAGTTTATCAGTGAATGGCTGACTAGGTCTGTTTAAATCAGGACTGCAGTGTAAGAAAGTTCACTTAACACTAGTGTGGTTATTAATATCAAGTGGCACAGATTTCATACAAGGAATATTACAGGAGATAAAAAGGAAAATTTCCTACTGATGAAACACTAGGATCTAGTTCCCCCACCCTTTCAGCAAAGCTTTCTGTCTTTTTTTTTTTTTTTTTGAGGAAGATTAGCCCTGAGCTAACTGCTGCCAATCCTCCTCTTTTTGCTGAGGAAGGCTGGCCCAGAGCCAACATCCATGCCCATCTTCCTCTACTTTTACATATGGGACTTCTACCACGGCATGGTGTGCCAAGCGGTGCCATGTCCACACCCGGGATCTGAACCAGCGAACCCCGGGACACTGAAGCGGGACATGCGAACTTAACCGCTGCACCGCCGTGTGCGCCCCATGCTTTCTGTCTTATATAGTCACACGTATGCATGGCTTTTGAGGACCTAAGAAATGAAGAACAGGCCTTGCCAGGCCTGGATTATGTGAGCTTGGAAAGGGTCCTGACCAAGCAGCTTTTAGAGACAAGGACATGTTTTGGCTAGTTAAACCAGATCTGCTGAAAAGAAGACGTCTCAGTTTTGCTGCCCACTATTATTAGCGAAAATCTGGATTTAGATTGCTGGTGCAGGCCGGGTAGAAAAAAACCCAGAATGCCAAATTTGTTTTTTTTGATCTTTTATTTTCCTTAATCAATATGTCTAGAACTTACTCAATTTTATTAATCTCTCAAAGAACCAGCTCTGCTTTTATCTATTTGTATTTTTTATTTCATAGATTTCCATTATCATATTATTATAATTACTATTATTATAATACTATGTAGTTATTATCATTATTTCCTTTCTTCTAGCACTTTGTGCTGAAATTTTTTTTTCTTTTTCTGGCTTCTTGAGGCAGGAATTTAATGAATTTATTTTGCTCTTGACATAGCAAATTAAAGCTATACATTGCTTTACTGCATCTCATAAATTTTGAGATGTTTTTATTATCATTTTCTAACTTTATGATTTCTTTCTTTGAGTCTTTGGGTCTTTTCTTTCCCATAGGTCATTTAGAAGGCTTCCCCCCCCCCCCCAAATTTCTGTATATTTGGGGATATTACAAGTATCTCACTGTTGTTTCACTTCTTTAAATGTATCGGTGTTTGTTTTTATATTCCAGCCTATGATCTGTCTTGGTTAATGTTTTTCATGTGCAATTGAAAAAGAATGTGAATTCTACAGTTCTTGGATGTGATGTTCAACAAATGTCAGTTAGGTCAAGGTTGTGCGTATGTTTCAAATTCTTACGTTACTGAGAGAGGGATATTAAAACCTTCACTTACGACTGAATTTGTCTTCTTCTCCTTTTAGTTTTGTAAGTCTGGTACGTGTAGTTTGAAGCTGTTATTAGGTATACATGTATTTAGACTGTTCTTACTTCCTGCCAAATTGACTGTTTCATCATCAGGAAATTTCTGTCTTTATCTCCTGTGATACTCTTTGTATGAAATCTGATATTAATGACCTTATGCTTCCTGTTGGCATGGTGTAAATATTTCTATTTACTTTTGAACTATATGTGTTTTTACATTTAAAGTATAACTCTTATTGAGAACAAAGAGATGAGACTTATTTTTTTTAATCTGGTCTGAAAACCTGCACTGTTAGTCCATTTAGACAATAAAATTATATGCTATGTTTAAGTTTATCATCTTGCTAATTATTTTCAGTATTTCTCATTTACTTTCATTCCTCCTTTTTTCCTCTTTTCCTGTGTTATATCTCTGTTTTTCAGTGGCGTCTAGCATTATATATATACGCATTGAAATAAATGTCATCACTCAATAGGTTTTAAAAGTTCTCACAATATACACAAAAATTGTAACTGTGAGGTGATGGATGTGTTAACTAACCTTATTGTGTTCATCATTTTGTAATGTATACATATATCTAATCGTTATCTTGTACTCTAGAAGCTTACATGATGTTATATGTCAATTATATCTCAAGACAGCTAAAAAAAAGAGAGATCATGGAACATTGACCAAAACTTTTGACAGAGAAATCCTCAATAAATCTCCAAAAGGAAACAGTACAGATGACATTTATTTTCATGCGATGCAAACAGAAATTAAAGAAAAAATGAGAAACAAATAATAAATAAATAAGGAAAAATAAACTTTTACAAGGGAATTCGGGGCATAAGGGAGAAAAGAGAAGAGGGATTTATTGAAACTGGGCCTTTTTTCACTACTGGAAACACGAGTCGTAAGAGTATTTTAAGTCATGTCTCTTGCCTGACATTTGTAGAAAAGATAAGAAAGAAAAAATTGTGTTGATCTACATTATTTGATTTCATAATTTTCATAAAATACACTTGAGTTGCTGTAAATCCCATTATATGTGTTCATTATGCAAAACAATAATTTCAGATTCTATTGTATTAAATGGCTAGATCATTGTAGGATCCTACAAATACTGACAAATATTATTTCTTTATACAGCAGTCAATGTTAAGAGAGAGTTCACATAAATGTGAAGACTAAATTAAAAAATCAATAACAAATGCAGTAAATTACTCCAGGAAATGAAGGAAAAAACCTGTAAGAATGAGTTTGCACTTATTATTTCCATGCACCAATGTATTCATTTTTGTTGTGGCTGATAATTTAAATGCTAGTTTCTGCTTTGATTTGAAAGAGTGGGAAATTTCCTAAGTGATTCATTAGTTTGTGAAATTATAATATGATTTATTCAAAATCACATTCTTTATCTGAACTGGTATTCTGTATGGTAAACGGAATATATGGCAATATTTTATCTGCAATAAATAGCATTTACAGGTTAAGCCTCACTAAATGTGGCCATCTTTGCTTTTTCCACCTCTCCCTGATTAATTCTTTACAAGATGTGGAAACTAAATAAGAATCTTAGAAAACAGCAATAGGCGGTGAGTACAAGATGAGTGAATGAGATTTTCTAAAATGATTTTCTCATCTTGCACAATGAAACTTTGACTTCGGTTTGAATTTTAGCACAAAGAGGATTTCAAGACTATACTTTAAGGGGCTGGCCCCATGGCCGAGTGGTTAAGTCTGTGCGCTCCGCTGCAGGCGGCCCAGTGTTTCGTTGGTTCGAATCCTGGGCACGGACATGGCACTGCTCATCAAACCACGCTGAGGCAGCATCCCACATGCTACAACTAGAAGGACCCACAACGAAGAATATACAACTATGTACTGGGGGGCTTTGGGGAGAAAAAGGAAAAAAAAAAAAAAAAGACTATACCTTAAAAGAAAAATAGCTTGGATTATTTCTATTATTCATATCCAACAGATAAACTTCAATGTTGACTTTGTTTTATTTATGTGAAGCAAGAAAGTAAAATAAATAATCTATTTTCTTGTAGTAGCAATTTATTCATGTTAGATGTTGAAGCGCTATAGAAAGATATTATAATTTAGTGGTTCAGGTTTTATTTTTTTAATTGTGCTCTTATTTCTAACTCAGCCTTTGGCTCCAAAAAGAGCACTCACTGTAGAACTAGCACTTTTCATTTTCTTTGCCTGTCCATATTCTTACCTTCAGTGTTTGGCCCCATGGGATAGGCATGGCGCACCACAGGAGGAGCAGCCCCAACCAATGATACTGAAATTGTAATTAAGCGATAGAGTTAGTATCACAGCAGAGCTCTGCACCATGTCAGGGACACTTTTTTGGCATCATACCCTCTTCCCTTGTACTGTTCACTGTATAAGCCTTTGGAATGTAGTCAACTAAGGTAATGCAGTAGGATGAATGGGAGGAAGCCTTATTGGATACACGTGTACAGCATATCCCATGTCGGTCTACTCCTTTTCATCTTCACCAGTATCTCCTTAGTCCACCATTTACCTAAATTTCTGCAGTGGCTTTCTGTTCTTTTCTCAGACCATTCATTGATTCTCCACATGGAAACTAAAGTTATCTTTTAAAAAATAAATTAGATTATGCCTTTTATGCTTAAAATCTTCTGCTGTCTCTCAGAAAAAAATCCAAACTTCTTCCCCAGTGACCAGGATCTGTGGAACTGGCCTTCTGCCTAGCTTTTCAAGCTTGTCTTGAACATTTCTCCTCCTTGTTCTTTACTTTCCAGCCATCCTGGCTTTTTTCTTTTTTCCTAAGTATTTCAGACTTTTTTCCATATTAGGCTTTGAACTTCCTTTCTGCCTGGACCATCAACCCTACAATATTGCATCCCTGGCTACCTCTCTTTGCAGGTCTCAGTGCAATTGTTCCATCCTCAGCGAGACTTTCAATGAAGTGATTCACCCTCCAGGCATTCTATTGTATCATCTTGGGTGTGTGTATGTTTAAAGAGCACTTTAAAATATCTGGAAATGTTTTAATCATTTTTGTGTGATTACGTTTTTTTATCGGTCCACAAGAGTATAAATTCCAGGAGAGAAGAGACATATTTTCTTTCTCATATGTTATCTTCTTGGCCTACTACTGTACCTGAAACCCACTAGGAGATCAATAAATGTTAAATGGAAGATTAAATTACAAAATAAACATGTTCCCCTGCTCCATTCCTGATTTCTTGCTTCCACATGGTAAGGGAACTAGTTACAAGGGTCCTTCTGTCAGTGGTGTTGAGCCTGTTCTTACCAATGGCCAAACTATCTATTTGTGAACATGGAAGTAGATTCTTCAGGTGAGACAGTGAGTTAATTCAAATGAGAAAAACCTGAGGACAAAAATGAGCCTTACTGTTTGCCAATTTGGAAACAGAAACTCAGTCATCTGAGAAACTTTAGTTAATGAGATAATAGAGTATAGTGATTAAGAGTGGATTCTAGAATCAAACTGTCTGGGTTTACATCATGACAGCTATTTACTAATGATGTTACTTTGAAGACATTGTTACATTCGTCTTCTCTGCATGTTTACTCTTTTGTACACTTGGGTGACACTATGTTATCTACCTCATAGAGTGGTTATAATTAAATGAGATGATATATGTGAATTCTTCGAACAAGATCTCAAATACATTGATAAATCATTAAAGCTTAGCTGTTATTGTTTTGCTGCCCCACATTAACCGTGGAGTCTGGGCTGTGAATAGCCAGGTTGAAAGGGCCATGCAGAGCAGAAACAGCGGTAGCTACTAGTTCAGTTGCTCAACACAGAAGCCCAGCGCTACCATAGAGGACAATCCCATTCTTAAGTATCAATATGCTTAGAGATAATTTTGATCTTGTGTCTATTAAGATAAAGTAAATAACTCCTCAAGGGGTGAGTGTGTATTAGTTTGGTTTGTCCATGAGTGGATCAGAGATAAGGATTTGAGTACCAGCAGATTATGTGGGATCTGCTGGGATTACCCACAAAGAGTGAGGGAATGATACAGGGAAGGGAAAACAACCAATAAAGGACACACTTGTAAATCAACTAAAATGACAGGCAAACAGATCACTCTCACAGAAAAACTCTGGGACTTTGTGTAAAATATCTCAGAAATGTCTTTCCAAGAAGGATGAGGGAGCTGGGGTGTTTATACTCATTGGCTGAAGGCTACTTCTAGGGAGTGCTGATTCCCTGGTACTAAAGGCCTTACCATGTGGGAGTAAGGGTGGCTTTATATGGCTCCATTGGAAAAGAAAGAAGGAAAGAGAGGGAAAGAAAGAGAGAGAAAGGAAAGAAGGAAGGAAGGAAAGAAGAAAGCCCTCAGACCATGGATGTGGACAGAGTGGGAGCAACTAGCTATAGAACATAGAAAGGTCCATGGAATACCAGTAGGCATTATGGAGAGGTCTGCTACAGAGGGGAAGAGCAGAACATGAGGTCAGAGCTAGGTTATCCACTTCCTCCAAAGGGCTGCATGCGGATAGCTAGAGGTTTCCAGTGATCTCTTGCCCCAGTGTAAGTATTGGACTGGAATGGGACTTTCCTATCTTAGCACTGGGAAACCAGTTTTAGGCACTCTGGACAAGAGTCCCTCTGACACAGTCTCTGGGAACTGGAAGTGCATTAGTGGGTCTATTCAAGCCAGAATAAAACCGTACATATATTTTGGAGCCAACGCTTGCCTCCAAAGTACCTGTATTAGTCTGCTCAAGCTGCTATCCCCTAGATTGGGTGGCTTAAATAATTGAAAGTTGTTGCTCACAGTTCTGGAGGCTGGGAAGTCTGAGATCAAATTCTAGCCGATTTGGTTGACATGAGGGCCCTCTTCTTGGCTTGCAGACAGCTGTCTTCTTGCTGTCTCCCACAGGGCAGAGAGAGATCCATCTCTCTCTCTTCCTCTTCTTATAAAGCTACTAACCTCATCATGAAGGCCTTATTCTCATGACCTCACTTAGTCTAATTACTTCTCAAAGGGCCCATCTCCAAATATTGTCACATTGAGGGTTAACATGAACTTCAACATATGAATTTAAGGGGGGACAGACATCAGTCCGTAGCAGTCCTAAAAGGGAATATACTACCTCGATCACATCATTAGCTGATGAGAACTTGATTGGTTGGTCACCCTTTTGTACCCCTTCACAAGGCAAAGGTAGTGTTGGTGTTGAGACTTGTATTACACACAAGTGGGTCATTGCTGTCTCATCACCAAGCATACAGGGCCAGCCTAAAATAATCTCCCATTCCATTTTGTGCCAAGGAATAAATTCTTATGCACAGTGATTGGGATAAATGAATCTCTATTATCACTTCAATGTTTTTCTTTTTTAATAACATTTCTGATTTTCCATCTAAATTGATTCTTTGCAGCTTTTTTCTATTATTATTTTTGTAACATTTTGCTTTGTTTACTAACTTCCTTTGACATTTGCTTGTTGCTTCATATCATAATTTTTGTTTAGTTTTCAGTGGCTTTAAATCTATAAGTAGAATATTAATTAAGAAATCTGGGCTGGAAATTGTCCCAACTCCATCACAGGCAACCAAAATCCATGTGTAGGTGTTTGAAGGGTGGCAGGTTCTCAGAAGTGAGATAATGTTTGTGCTTTAAATATGTGCCAAAACAGCTGCAAAAAAGTTGAAATTTCTTTGAAAAAAGTCTAAAATAGTAAAAATTTCCAGCAACATTGAAATTATTTGTCTACATAAGTATGTAGGAAGTTAATTCATCATACAAAATGACTATTTTTTTAACCTTAGTAGCATTAGAAGAATTATTTATATTTATAACATAAATGGGATAGGTTGATGTGTCTTAGGCTCCTTATTTTTAGGGACATAGAACCTTTCTTACATAAGGCATGAGGTGGCCTAGATATACATGTTAAACTGAACTCAGGGAGGAAATTTCAGAATTAAGACAAGTGGTTTCATATTTTGTCTTTCTGAGACATTCCAAGAAGCCAGTTGAGCACTGAAGGTATTGCTTGTTTCCTGCTAGTGGCCATGGTTCTGTATTGAGGACATTTTGCAAAAAATCCGGAGGCTAAAGCAGAATCTGCCCAGTAAAAGCTGATGGCTTAGTTGGCACCACTTTTCCACCAAGCCGGTGCTCATATGATTTTAAATTTGCATACCCTAGGGACCTCTGCTCGTCTAGTTTTCTGGGTAAATAAATGCTAAAGATATCCAAATGCCTATGAACTTGAAACAGTAATTTCACTGTATAAATTTTAGTACGAAAATGGGATGTCAGGGGAGAGGGGAAGCAGCTTCTTGACCTGGAATGGCCCTTTGCTTGTAACTCATATGCAAACTTTGTAAAGTTCTAGATGAAGGACTTTTCTTTCTCCTAAACTTGTTTTATTGTGGTAAGAACACTTGACACGAAATCTGTTCTCTTGACAATTCTGAGTATACAATACAGCATTGTTAACCATGGGCCCAATGCTGTATAGACGATCTCTAGAACTTATTCATCCTACATAACTGAAACTTTATGCCATTGGTTAGCAACTCCCCATTTCTCCCTATCCCTACCAGACCTTAGCAACCACCCACAATTCCACTCTTTGATTCTGTTAATTTGACTATTTTAGGTGCCTCATATAAGTGGAATTGTGCAATTGTTTGTTCTTCTGTGACTAGCTTATTTCACACAGCCTCAAGTTTCGTCCATATTGACACATTTTGCAGAATATCCTTCTTTTTTAAGGCTGAACAATGTCCCATTGTATGCATATACCATATTTTCTTCACCCATCCACCTGTTGATGGATATTTGGGTAGTTTCCACACCTTGGCTATTGTGAATAGTGCTGCAATAAGGAAAAGCAGCCCAGTAGCTAAAAAGGGCTAATTTTCTTTTTCCCTTTTAGCAACTATGATGAGATGTTTATTTGAGAGGGGAGCCAGAGAATCCTTTCTCTTAGACTATTCTGAAAGATGTATAACTTCACTGGAAGATTGGATGCAAAAAATCTTTTTTCAGTTTGCATAGGCAGTGGCACCCTTAAGGGAATCCATTTGCTGTCATTAGAAGATAAATTCATTTATGTAGATCTTTCTCTACTAGGGCTGTTCTCTAAATATCTAATTAGGAAAAAACCATAAATCCAAGTCATAACAAAACTTTTATTTATTCAGAATTCCAGTTGTGAACAAAATGAAATTGCAGTCTTCTTTGGTGGGGCTTAAGCCACCATTGAATAGAATAGAAGTCTATTAGAATATTCTAATATTAGAATATTCTAATATTCAAAATACACCAGGAGGCGTATTTTGATATACATTATGAACTGAATTGAAGCACTACTTCATACTATGAAGTGATATTTTAAAATCTAACCTCAACACTCCATTGAGAATCATAGTTTTTCTGTCTCGGGGAAAATTCAACGAGGAAATCGTATATGCCTATTGCAAAATCCTGAAAGTTTTACTAGATGCCTGCTCTCCAGGAAGTTTGGTGGGTTGCTGAGTGGGAGGCTGACAGATACAAATAGCTTCACATCAATTAGACACTCTCTTGCAGACTCTTGGCATCGCTAGGATCCAACAAATGTCTCACACGCTGAGCAGCTGAGGACTCGGGGAGCACCCACGTCCATGACGAGAGGCCCACCTCCAAACACTCATGGTTGTCAAACTATCTCTGTGATGTAAAGGCACCTGGCGATGCCTCCCATGCTTAGTGTTATCTATAGGCACCAGAAAGAAAGTGCTGGAATCTGCACACATGTGCAAGAGGAATGTGGAGTGGAGACTTGAAAAAAAAGGGAAAATGTAGAATAGTTGTTCAAATCACTACTCCCCCATAGTGATTTAATGGAAAACTTTCTCATGTTTCAAAACACATCTTAAATTCCTGTGTTAATACAAGATTTTAACGGGAACCACAAACTCAATCAGCTGTATTTCATGTATATATATTTCACTTTTAGCCTGCCCCACTAGTACAGTAACTGTTTCATATATATATATATATACACATATATATATAAATCTTAACATGGCTGTATAATAGTTTATATTTCACATGTGGACATGGCATTATGGATGCTTCTAATTTGATATTTAGATAGTATACCTATACATACATGGAGTGATTTTCTATATAAGGGAACTGTTCTTAATGAAAAAAAAATCACTTACATAGGAATGTAAATGTTCAGAATACAAATGAAAATGAGGGAATTGTCAAAAAGTTTTTAGGTAGATGACGTATGTATGTGAACACAGGAAAGACCCCCATCAATTTATTGATTGACAGATTTAAGTAGCTATGATTGATTCAACAAAAAATTACTGAAGACCTTCTGTGTTCTGACCATTATGTTGTAGATTAAGATAGTTTGCCCTGTAGTTGAAAAGACAGGTGATAAAATAGTTAGCTACATTACTGTATAATTGGTGTTATAATGAATGTATGATTCATGTATAACTATTCAAAACAAGTCTATGCAAGAAAAATGAAGTGCTTTCGAAACCTGCTATTTATTAAACAAGGGTTTGAAAGACAGAGAAATGGGCTGAAAGAACTAATTTCCTGAGTCTACTGTGCAGCAGCCACTATTTAATATATAATACAATCATATCCAAAACGTGTTATCTAGAACTTATCTCAAAACAGATTAGAAATAAAATACTTGACTCTTCAAGCTTGGAGCAGCAGATTATAATTTCTATTCACAGAAACTTGTAAATATGTAAACATATACATACTTGTTAAGAAGATATTGAAAGTTGGGATACAAAATCTACTTTCAACTTGTTTTTGCATAAGATTCCATTGTAAATAATAATAAATAATATAAATAAATAGATAGATAATGACTGACATATTGTACTCTTGGTGCAGTTCAAATAGTTATAATATATAACTCATACTTATGCTCATTGATTAAGCTCATACTATGTGCCACACACTGAGCTAGGCACTGGTGATAAACAGCAGTAAGCAAAACAGGCAAAATGTTTGCCTTTATCAAATTTATATTGGAATGCAGGGGGAATAAATTTTCTTAAGGTAATATATTTCAAATAATAATATTGTTATTAATAATAGTAATGATAGCAGCCAACACTCATATAGCATGTGATACATGAGAGGTACTTTATGAGTGCTGTATATATAGTAACTCATCTAATATCATTGGTCAGAGACTAACTGCTATGGAGAAACATATGACAGGGCAAAGAAAGAGAAAGTGTCTGTGTTAGAGGTGACCTTTGACAAAGGATGGCTAGAAGGAGATGCTTGACAATGCAGATGTCTGGACATTTTCTAAGCAAAACTCAGAAATCTACATAGTCAAATGCCTGGTGTTTTCATGGAACATCAAGGAAGCCCTGGAGAAAAGGAAAAGTAGTCAAAGATGAGATAAGAGACAAAAAATGGAGTAACAGGCTCATAACATGTATGGATTTCTGTGTCATTAACAGGACAATGGCATTTACTTCCAACATAGTAGGGAGATGTTGGGGTTTTTTCCAGGGAAGTGGTGTGGAAGTTCTCTTCTGGTTGCTTCTGTTTTCTTAATGAAATAGAAAGCAGATTCATCAGGTAAGAGTCAGGATGGAGATGTTAAAAGTTTAAGGAGAGAGCAGAAGGAACAAAATAATTGTTTACAAGTGTGAGAAGTAAACGAACTTGGATGATGTAGTGGCATTAATTGCAGGAATAAGCGCTTCCTGGAGATGTCGCTCAGCGACTTAAGGTGAGTGAGGTCAGCATGGATAAAGTGAAAGCCAGTCAGATGTAGGGTAGGAAGGTAGGATTTAACCAAATTGCCTTGTATTTGCTTTCATCTTTTTCCAGCAGTGTTTGACGAAGCTATAAAGGGGGAAAGGAATTGAGGGTGGACAAACAAGTGATTATATGGGGGGGCTGGAATCTAATCTGGTTAAGCAAGGAAATTAGGACTTCAGTGTTTTCTAGCTTTTATTTTGACATAGTGATGTTTTCTTCTAAACATAGCTCCATGGAATAAATATGTCTTACAGTATATCTCACCAAAGCTCAGATGTTATACAGGAGTTACACCATAATTTTAAGAAATTCCAAAAAATATAGTTTAAAATACACCATGTTTATCCTTCTTCTTGAGAAAACCATGTAACCTAAACCCAGAGAAGTTATAAAACCTGCAACTTGTTTGTGATACTGTAGAAATCTTGTTGGATATATCCAGTTGATATCAAAACTTTTATTAATAAATCTCTGAGTGAACAGGTATATTTTTCCTGAGGATTCAGAGACATTTCATCAACATCTTTCCCAACAAAAATTTGATCTGTGACGCCTACATCAAACAGTTCGTCTATCTGCCTTGACATTTCTTTTATATTTCTGATATTCTCCTGTATATTTATGCTTTACTTGTGTACAGAGAACCTATTTTATTAAAGTCTCTACTCAGATTCTCTCTTTGTTCCATCCCTCCGTGGAGCAGAGTTAGGTTTGGAACATCTACTGACGTCAAGGCAAACAACGCTTGCCTAACTTCAAAAGCAGTCCAAAGTCTGAATCAGTAGGCGGTAGAATCAGAACAAAGCGGAGAAAATCAGCAGAAAATTAACAATTTTACAGTATTGTTATGGATACTCAAGAATATGCTTTATTATTAGGATAGTTAGTAAGTGCCCGCCAAAGATTGCTACAGGATTATTCCTGATTGTTAGCTCTCTCCTTTCACTATCGCAAAGTTGAGTCTTCTCTCTTCTTTAATTCTCTCCAATACACATCATTCATAGTGTTATCAAACCAGTCCTACAGAGGTAGAAGAAGTACTTGGATGTAACTCCGTAGTTTACTGATTCCTGGTTGGCTTGATATTACCAAAAAGATTTGACTTGGTGCTTTTATATTTGCATTTTTTCATGCTACAGACGGATCCATACTAAGTAATCTTCTCATTTGCTTGTCTCCATGTTCATTTTCTTTAGTTTCAGTTTGAAACTGCATTTTGCCAACACATATGAGTATCTGCCTATTCTGTTTCTTGGTTTCATTTAACATTTTTTATGTCTCATTCCCTTAGCATGTTTTTGTTGTTATTCTGCTCAGAGAATCTCTCTTAAATGATGTAACATGCATTCTGGTCGATTACATACTCCCTTCTAGATACTCCACAAACTTCATCAAATCACAACACTCTTGGCCTATCCATTTCTCTAAGTATCCTCTTTATCCCTCCCCGCACTCGCCAGCTGAATGGCTTTTGCCTGAGCACCATGTTACTAATGGTCAGTTAATTACTAGGTTTTTTGAGGGGGAATCCAAATTTGTTAGTCTTTTATTTTAGATAGACTATTTCAATACATAATAAAGAATTGGAGATAGAAGTATTGCTTCAGAGCTGTTTATATTTACTAAAATAAGAATTTCCTACTTCCATGGGGCAAATTGAAAATAACATCAGCTAGGAATTAAGTATGTAATCATTGTCCATTTTAACTTTGATTAATAAATAAGTATATTTGAGTAATTAACAGGAAAATTAATGATATTGTGAAGATTTTCAACACAAGATTCTCAACTCAACTTTTTGCCTTGTCTTGTTTTTTCATGTCTATTATAAATTCCATCGTGCTTATTGTTTGTGAGAATACATATATATATATTGTGTGTGTGTGTGTGAGGAAGATTCATGCTGAGTTAACATCTGTTGCCAGTCATCTTCTGTTTTTGCTTGAAGAAGATTAGTCCTGAGCTAACATTCATGCCAGTCTTCTGCTACATTGTATGTGGGATGCATCCACAGCATGGCTGATGAGTGGAGTAGGTCTGCACCCGGGATCGCAACCCACGAACCCTGGGCCACCAAAGCAGAGTGCGTAGAACTTTAAGCACTCAGCCCTGGGGCTAGCTTCTTGTTGTTTATGATTATATTTAATAGCACAATAAAAGTATATGAAAGGAATATCTCAAACAAATGTTTCACTGGATTTTTAGCCCAACTCATTAAATTGTGAAAAGCAAACAAACACTGATATTACTGCATCCTAGATGATTTTATATAAGAAATAGAGTTATGAACCATTTACTTATGACAATGCATGAAAATATGTTTCTGCTTCCTCTGGTGAAATGGTACTAGAGTACATGGCCATATGCTTTTGTTATGGTTGCACTTTTTTTAATTTGGAAAAGATTCATAAAGAAATAGGAAAAACAATATTGATTTGGAAAGAAATTTCTATTATTTCTGTAGAAACTGTTGCATCTTTTTCTTTTCTTTCTTTTTTTGAGGAAGATTAGCCCTGAGCTAACTACTGCCAGTCGTCTTCTTTTTGCTGAGGAAGACTGGCCCTGAGCTAACATCCGTGCCCATCTTCCTCTACTTTATACGTGGGACGCCTACCACAGCATGGCGTGCCAAGTGGTGCCATATCCACACATGGGTTCTGAACTGGAGAACCCCGGGCCCCCGAGAAGTGGAACCTGCAAATTTAACTGCTGCGCCACCAGGCCGGTTCCTATTGCATCTTTTTCTCAGTGTTGTTCTTCTATTTCTTACATCCACGATACTGAGGTAATAGGAAACATATAAAATGCCCTCCTACTGTTGTTGGGCAATAGCTTCCTGATATGTATTATTTTCTTATTGCTGCTGTGACAAATTATCACAAACTTAATGGCTTAACATAATACAAGTTTGCTATCTCCTGTGAGGTTAGAAGTCTGACACAGGTCATGCTAGGCTAAAATCAGTGTCAACAAGGCTATGTTCTTTTCCGGAGGGACTGGAGAGATTCTGTTTTCTTCCCTTTTCTAGCATCTATAGACCAGGTACATTCCTCGGCTCATGGCTCCCTTCTTCTATCTTCAGTGTCAGCAAGGTTGCATCTCTCTGATGATTCTTCTGCTGTCATAGGTCCCTCTGACTATACATAGCCAAAAACATTCTCAGCTTTTAAGGAGCAGTGTGATTAGATTAGGCCCACGTGGATAATCCAGGTTAATTTTCCTGCTCAAAGTTCTTAATTTAATCACATATGCAGAGTCACTTTTTCCAGGCACATTAACACGTTCACAATTTGAGGGATGAGGCTGTGAACATCTCCAGTGGGCAGCTTCTCTGCCTACTACACACTATTTATAAGAAAGACATGTGGATTTCAGCATCAGATTTACAACAAAATTAACAGAAATAAAAATTTTCAAATCATAATGTAAGTTCCCTGAAGAAGTGTATAATTAAAAGGGATTCAATAGATAATTATTTTATAATCAAATAGCCCCTTTTATTTCTCAGGTTGAAAAGTAAATAGAGAGCATCAATTACATCCTATGATAATATTAAAGGGAAAATGACTATCTTTCCCTTCCTTTCTCTCTCTCTTTCTTCCCCTTCCTTCCTTTCTTCCTCTGTCCCTCCCTCCCTGTATTTCCATATTTTTCTTTCCCTATCCAGAAATAATAATATATTTGTGTTTGGAATATAAAGAAAAATATTGTTTCATAAATCAACTCATGACAATTTCTTACAAATTTATTACTTTAACGTAAATTTACCTGATTTCCACTTTAATTATTTGTTTCCTGAATGCATGTGATGCTATCGATTTTCCTTTGTCCAGCTGACAGAGTGGGAAGATTTGTATGTGTTAAGGTGATATATTTTACACATGCAGATTGTACAGAATAGCCCCAAATACTATAAAACTACCTTCAATTGATGCATGTTTTAACATGTCACATCAAGACCAAAAAGAAAGGTTCATGCTCTTGTGACTTAGGCTGGCTTGTACAAAATATGTAGGTTTATTTTCTTAAATATAATTATAAAATCACGATAGTTATTGAGGATATCAGGGTCATGGGAGAAAGTCATTTGTAATACAGATTAAATGATCTTTGAATACTGATTATTCAAATGCAAGAGGGTAGCTCGGTCGTGTTTTTCCTTCTTTGACATACCTCCTTTTCGCTGTTCAGCCATTCAGTTAATGAGGCAATGCACTAGTTTCAATGTGAGACAAACCCTGATTTACTGCCAATAGTTTCTAGCTCTGTGCAGTTTCACTGGCACAGTGTTAAGTACTTGATTGATGTACTTCCCTGTCACTTCCCATTCCTTTTAGCTGCCTTAATTCTCCTATCACTTGTCATCACCCGAGAGACGTATTTGTCTGTTCATGCCACATTAGATTGCAAGGTCCACGAAGAAGGCAGTTTGTCTCTTGTTCACCTGTATTCCTAGTGCCTTCAGTCACTGGCACATAGTAGGTGCTCAAAAGTGTTTAAGGAGTGATTGTCCACATGTTTAAAGAAATACAGCCAATTTCTAAGGCACAAAAGATTGGAGAGAGGTTATTACAAGGACCATATCAACTTTATGCTTACATTCCCTGAAAAAGAATTCACTTTTTGTGTCACATGTTTAAAACCTATTTGCAGAACAAATGTTTCCATGAATATGTGTTTTTTACATATTCTCTATGCAGTAATGATTTTGTTAACTCAATAACTTACATGTCAATGCCATATTGAATTCACTCCAGCTACATAAGCATATGAATTCTAGTTTGTTGCAAATATGCTTTGAAAAGTCCTTCAGATAGAGCTCAATACTTTCTTTTTTTCTTTTCTTTTAATTTTTTTATTTAAGATTGGCACCTGAACTAACTGTTGCCAATCTTTTTTTTTTTTTTTTTTCTGTTTTATCTCCCCAAATCCCCCTGGTACATAGTCGTATATCTTAGTTGCAGATCCTTCTAGTTGTGGCATGTGGGACAACGCCTCAACGTGGCCTGATGAGCAGTGTCATGTCTGCGCCAAAGATCCTAACCAGTGAAACCCTGGGCCACCCTGGCGGAACACATGAAGTTAATCACTTGGCCACGGGGCCAGCCCAGAGCTCAGTACTTTCTAATTATTAGGAATCTAATTTATCCTGTGTTTCTTTGAATTTAGGTAATCTGTAATGCTTCCCATACATTTTCTACCACTTGACAATAAATTACAATCCTATAAAATTATTTCTATGTCAACGTATATAATTGTGCTAGTATAAGTTCATCCAAGATGGCCGTAAAGTCTAGTATTGGACATTAGGCATTAGAGATATAATTATATTAAAATTATACAAAGTGAATGCACTCAAATTGTCATTTAAATAAAATAGCCATTCCCTATGATGCACTTTTGACAGTTAATGATAAAAATAGCAATGTAGATAACTGTATTTTAATGCAAATTAGATCTGCATATTCAAAGATTCAACTTTCTGAAGTAAAAAAATCACACAGAGTGTTCTTCACAATGGAAATGACTTGAAGATTTCAGCATTTTTTTTGTGAAGACAAAAATGATGAATTTTATTATAGTTGAAATTTCCTTTACTCAAACTTTTGGAAACTTACATCATATGTATGGTACATACATATCTTAGCACTAAATATATTTTGACAACTTAAAACTATTCAATCTTGTCATATGTTTTTCTTAGTGTTTGTCTCCACATTGATTGCACATAAAAAAAAAACCACATTTCTAATTTTGTGTTTATTCTATATAGCTACAACATGCCTGTTTCCATAAAAAAACAATGTTTAACACTGTAAGCACTTCCCACTCCATATCTCTCAGTAATTTCATAAAATTGTTCCATGGGCATGGTATAGATTTTAGGGTGACATATGTGTTGTACGTACATGTATATGTACATTCCCGTTGGAATTGCTAACTTCAAAAATTTCCTCAATAATTTCAGGCTTTTTAGAACATTTTTTAGGTTTCTTTGCTTTTCAAGTGACAACCTTGTACTTTGGTTGCTTCCCCATCTCTCCTATTCCTTTTGTCCCAAACTCCATCCACACACACATCCAGCTAATGACTTACTTTATATGTCTTTGAGAAATTACAATTTCTCATTTTTCTATCATCAAATTTAACTACAGAAATGTATTTCCATAGACTTCTTCTTTCTACTCTTAGAATGGAGGAAACCACTTTCCCTTTTTCCTCACATGGGGTCATCTCTCTGTGTATCATTCCTCTCTTTCCACAGCCCCCCACCCCTGCTCATCTTTGTTTCTTCCACATCATCAGTCCTCACAATTTAAGAAATCATTTCTAACAACATTAATATTAAATCTAATATTGCCTCTTTTAAAAAAATTATTTTCTTTAACACAAATTATTCCCCAAATACTTTAGCCCATTTCTCTTCACAAAACTCTCCAAAGTGTAATATAGATATGCTGACTCTGTACTCTGATGCATTTATTATTCCACCCACTGCCATTTTATTTATGCTTTAAAATCCCACAGATGCCCATCTTGCCATGTTTGCCAATGATATCCCTAGTGCCATACTTAGTCAGTACTCTTTTATGCTCGTAAGTGGTAATGAGCAAGGAGGTGAGTTTTTGGCCTGCAGGGCTTGTATGAGCCCAACTCAATGGCACGTGGGCCTCAGAATTTGTCATGTATGGTTAAACAATGGCTTACTGGAGGGTTTGGGTCTCTGAACTGCAAACCAGTGAAAGAACCCCGACCAATAATAAGACCAACAATCAACAGAATAGTGTGCATCTACACTTGACAGGTTTTTGTTGTTTGATGTTGATTTTTTTTCTGGCGTGTTTTATTACCAAGGATGAGTTGTTTGGATAATCACTACTGGATGTGGTGTTAGGTTTTGAAATACTCTTTGAATTCAATTTTTCAAATTTACTGAATGGAGTTTTGTTTTTGTTTTTAATCTCCCTTTTGGCAGTTCACACTGTTGGAATGGCGCTGGAGCACTAATTTTAATTTTGGGGAGGGGATCAGAAAGAGAGCACAGATGAATGACTTACACCTCATAACCTGAATATTGAGGAAGGTGTTTGGGTCGTGGAAATTTAGGCTTAAATTAGTCCCACACCAAATGGGCAGGTGCTAGGACCATGAGACAATTTATGGCTATTGATTCTCGGGAAAATATATACTCTCCAGCTGGCCTCTAGTCCCAAGGGATAGGAGAAGTATCAAAAATCTATAAAGATAGGTGGAGACATTATTAAAAGGCCTCATATGTAAAGAGTATTCATGTATGGAGGTGAGATATACCCCACTTTATTATTTAAAAGAAGAACAGGAAGATTGTTTTTAAGTTGGCAAAAGTATGATTGGCCAAGTGGTCTCAAGTTAAGAGAAACTAGTCTCAGTCAAAATAGAGACCCATTTAGGGATTGATTTGTTGGACTGGAGTTTAAAAAGGAGTTGTTTGAGGAGACCGTTATGTCTTTCAATTAAACCAGCTGCCTGGGACCTAACAAGGAGATGAACTTTTTATTAAATGTCTTTTTTAAGAGTCCAACATGGTGTATTTTGAGAAGTGAAATGTGTACCTTGGTCATTGTCAGGAATGTCTGGAACTCTGAATGGGAGCAAGGAGATGCTGGTGAAGCCTTGTATTGTGGGCTTTAAATAGGTAGAGGTGTGTGACCTTGGTTTATATTTTGGGTATATTTTGGCAATAGCCCAAGAGTTTGTAAAAATGTGTAGATGGGGCCTTTTGTTGGCCAAAGCATCTAGTGTTAAGATGACTGTCTTCAATTTGGTCAGTTGGGTTCTCCCTGGGTCCTGTCTTTCATAAAGGACGTCCTGCTTAAGGAATGGGAAGTCATAACATTCTAATGAGTTCCATCACTTATGATGGTGGCAATGCCATCTTTATGGTCTGTGAACTCCAATTATTATTCACTCAGTTGATCAAAGAGCTCCCCAGGTAGCCAAGGGCCTGGGGAAGGAGTGACCTCCTCTGGTACTATGGCATCGGGCAGGGGACTGAGGACAGTGGAAGCTATCCCCTTCTACAGGTGGAAGATGGCAGATAGCCTGACGTTGGCTTTATCTTGTTTTGAGGGGGCCTTGGAAGCCATATTGAGATAATGAGATGTTGCTTTCATGATCTCAGGCATAAGGGGCCGGTGATTAAGGAGGTCACACGTTCGGGCTGCGAGAGCCTCTATTTTTAAAAGAGTCCAGTATATGACCAGTAACTGCTGCTCCTATAGTGTATAGCATAGGACCGAGTAGGACAGGTTTTTGTTTTGGAAGCCCATGGGCAATTTATGGCCATCATAGATGATCCTGAGATTCTAGGAGGCAGAAGATGTGGTTGTTCCAGCTTCTACAATGAAGAAGTCTCTGCGGGCACTAACAGGAGTGTCTGATGATTAATTTGGACAGATTTCAGAGTCTTTTGTTAGAGAGGGCACCATTTAAAATGGGCTTGTTTGTAAGCAGCAATATCAATGAGATGAAATAAAATTAGTAAATGAGGAATATGTTGCCTCTAGAACCCAAAAAGGCCTAAATGACGTTGTACTTGTTTGTCTTTAATGAGTGTGTTAGACATATCTTTTTTCGAGGAGGATGTCCTCAGGGTAAGTTCCCCTGCTCCTGGAGAAAGGTGAGTGTAGTTAAGATCTTATCTGCAAAGATTATGTGTGATGCAAACCTGTTGAGGTACCCTAAGGGTTGCTTAGTAAAGGTGTATCGTGTCTTAGTTGTGGTAGCAAACTGTGGCTGCAAAAGCCTGTTGAAATAGAGGCTAAATAGAACATAATAGCCAAATGTGTAATAGTGAAATATTTACCATTTGTCAATTAGGTGGAGTTAGTAATTTTAATAATATTGAGTTATTGGATATGGACCCTTCATGAATGAGACCACAGCATTAAGGTTATAGTAAACTACTATGAAGCACAATGTTTTTTTTAAATTTATGAACAGGAAAAATTGGGTTGTCAAATGGTGAAGTGGTAAGAAAAGTCACCTGTTTATTGATCAGTTCGTACATAAGTTTTAATTTTTGAAGGCTTTGTTTGAACTTATATTGGACCGTATTTGTGGGGTTCCATTTTGTCAAGACAGTTTTGAAGTGTCAAAAACTGAATTTAATTTTAATTTATTGTTCATTGTGTCAGAGTTTCTCTGCCCACTATGGAATATTTTAAGGCAATGGGTACTATGACTAAAGGAAATTCAGGCAAGGTATAGTTAAAGTGAAGCATATCTATTTTTTCTTTATTTTATATTTAGTTACTTTTCTAAGATTATAGGGAGTACAATGTTTAAATTTAGTGTGATCCCAGGCACAACTCTAACTTGATCCCCAGTATTGATTCAATATGTGAAGTTTTGCCAATCGGTGCATTTTAGCAAACGTTAAATTTAATTTAGGGCCTCTGTTGTAGCACAAAAATCACACCACTCAGCATCCTTTCTTTTATCTTTTCATTATATCAATTATTTTAGTAAGTTTTGGATTTCTAATTGAACTAAATTATGGGACTTTGTTTTAATTTAATAACAATAATATATAAATACGTGTGCATTATTTATAACATAAATATGTGTGGATTTCTTCAACCTACACCTAGATTTTTTTTGCCAATCTTCCTCTGTTTTGCTTGAGGGAGATTGGTCCTGAGCTAAGATTTGTGCCAGTCTTCCTCTATTTTGTATGGGAGATGCTGCCACAGCATGGCTTGATGAGTCGTGTAGGTCAGCACCCGGGATCCAAGCCCATGAACCTGGACCATGGAAGCCGAGTGCACTGAACTTAGCCACTATGCCACCAGGCTGGCCCCTCACCTAGGAGTTTTTTAATTTTTTTTGAGGAAGATTAGCCCTGAGCTAACTACTGCCAATCCTCCTCTTTTTGCTGAGGAAGACTGGCCCTGAGCTAACATCCATGTCCATCTTCCTCTTCTTTATATGTGGGATGCCTGCCACAGCATGGAATGCCAAGCAGTGCCATGTCCGCACCCGGGATCCAAACCAGAGAACCCTGGGCCGCCGAAGCAGAATGTGTAAGCTTAACAGCAGCGCCACCGGGCCTGCCCTAGGTGTTTTTAAACTCCCTTTTTTTCCCTTTTTCCTTTGTCACTAGATATACTTGGGTGTGTGGGGGGGAGGGGGAGTTTCTCTTCACCTTGATCATATTTTTTATTTATATATGTTTTAGATAGCCTCAAATCCATTTGATCAGAGTTGGAGACTTCTCCCGGCCATGGTTGTATGCTTGAAGGAGCTCTGGTTTAAGCTGGGTTTGAATTAACCACTTCACTGTGCCACAGGGGTACCCTGGGTATTTTCTCCTTTGACCCTGAGGTATGGGCTGCAGTGACACAGCAGCAGATCACTGGGCCCACAACCCAGAAGTCAGCAATTTAAATCACCCTCTGCTACAACTCCACATTTCCTACCCTATGGACTTTCCACTCCACTCCTCTTTTTGGGCTTCCATCCACCTAAAGCCACAGTCTTTAGCTTAGGTCTCGATTTGATAACTCGTGCACTCTGGGGAAAGGGGCAGGGAGCCTCAGCAGCCTGCCTGGTGCAGTTGTCCCTCATTCAAAGCCTTCCCAACCTCCAACTTTGAGGTTGTACTTAAAAAGCTAAAGCAGCCAGCCTCTCAATTGGCTAATTTGAATAATTATGCTCTGGGGCACACAGGTTGTTTCTAGTTGTTAGATACCCGGCCCTGGGCAATTGAGCCAATGCACAGTGGCCCCTGAAGTGTAAGAATTTGATAACGGAAGTGGTTGGCTTGTAAACTTAGCTGCTTCTGAAGGGGAATTGACCTGCCTCTAGCCAGGGCCTCAAAACTGGGTTGAGCTAACACTAAAAACAAATAAAACAGAGCTAGTCCTGATGGTCTAGTGGTTAGAGTTCAGTGTTATCACCACGTCAGCGGACTGGGTAGATTTCCCAGTCGTAGGATCACACCATTCATCTGTCAGTTGCCACGCTGTGGTGGTGGCTCACGTAGAAGAACTAGAAGGACTTACAACTAGAATATACAACCATGTACTGGGACTATGGGGAGAAAATGGAAGAGGGGAAGATTGGCAACTGATTTAGCTTAGGGTGAATCTTTCTCTGCAAACAAACAAAAAAAAAAGAAAAAAACCCCAAATGAAACAAAACCATTTTAAATGCTGTATTTATAATAGTGCTAAATATACACAAACAAATATACACACACACATATATTTAGAGAATTTGGCAATTTTACATTTAAATATCCAATTACCAAGGCAAGCTTTGTCTTTTATTTATTCAGAATTTCTTTTATAACTTGCAATAAGATTTTAGAATTTTCTTAATGTCTTTTCTCTTTCTTGTTAAATTTACTCCTAGATGTTTTATAGATTTTTTTCACTTTATTCATTTAACCTCTGTAACTCATTATGATTACAATTTTTAGGTTCTCCCTATTAATAAAGAATTATTAACTTTTTAATTATATTTTGATTTTATCAAGAATTTTTGCACCTTGACGATACCATTTATATGGCATTGTGTGTGTGTTTACTGTAATAGATTATTTTGATGTTTCCTGACATTAAAACATATTGTATTCTTAGAATGAATACTCTTCATTTATAAAGAACCATTCTTTGTATTCATTGATGGTTCATATAGATTATGTTTTACCTAGAATTTTGTGTTGATATTCATTAGTGAAATCAATCTATGATTTTTTTCTTTTTATTCTCTTATACTCGTGTTTTTTTTATAACCATACTCACTTGAAAGCATGTATAGAGCAGGCTTTGATCCCTCCCTATCATCAGGGAAAGCTTAAATAACTTTGGGATTATCTTTTCTTTATAATTAAGTGGAAATTAGAAAAACCATCTGTTCCTGGTACCAGTTTTAATTGAGTTTTTTCAATTCTTTTTTAAACTCTAGTTGTTATTGTAATTTTTCAAGTTCTCTGCTAGTGAATATTTTTTGGCAATTTTTATTTTGCTAGAAGATTATTACATCTAATTTTTAAAATGGATTTTCTTTAAATTGCTATAGTATTACACAAGAAACAATTTAAAACTTTCTGTACTTTTAGCCATGTCTTGTTTTTTATCCCT
This sequence comes from Equus caballus, assembly GCF_041296265.1. Classification (NCBI taxonomy): domain Eukaryota; kingdom Metazoa; phylum Chordata; class Mammalia; order Perissodactyla; family Equidae; genus Equus; species Equus caballus. The sequence continues at coordinate 101,385,828 of NC_091685.1, read as the reverse complement.
AAACTCCTATGTCTGCTTACTTTATGTTTCCATAACCAGGCTCAAATGAAATTTATCAAATTTGGTGGAATTTCAAATTATGTTTGTATTAGTAAAATATTGTTGTATAATATAGCATCCTCAAATTCAATGGCCTTCGCACTCCATCAAATCTAAATCATTTCCATTTTTATTTCCTTTATTAGTTTTCTTTATCACAATTTGAATTTTTTTTGATTAGTCTTGTTTATTTGTTCATTATAAATCTTTTCCACAAAGTTTAAGTTCTAGAAAGGCAGACCCCATGTCTGTTTGGTTCAATGTCTACATCCAGTTTCTAGTACAGGGTCAGATTATAGGAACTAGTCAAAGATTTATTTAATGAATAAGATAAATTTGTAGTTAACACATATATAATTCACTGAGATGTGTTTTTAAAAAAATCTTATATGTGAAAGCGCATGCTATTCAATCTGTGGCAATTCATACTTGGTAAGAGAAGTTGAAATTTTTAATAATTTAAACAATTTAATTTTTGTTGGTATTAATTCCTTCACTTAAATATTTCTCAATTTATTAATTTAAATATATTTATTGAATGTCTGTTTTTTGACATATTTACCTAAGCTATGAGGAAACAAATAGAAACAGTTTGACCCTGTCCTCAAGAAGCTTACAGGAAAATTCTAAAGACAATTGTTTAAGAAGTAATTCACCTTTCTAAACACTGCAGAAACAAGTTGGAAAAAAATAGCAAGACTACGTATAGCACAAACTTTAGCCTATTGCTGATTAATTCTAGGACAAATTTTTTCCTGAAGTTTAGTGAATATTTATGGTCATGTTTTCCAAAGATGTAAAGTAAAAAATTTTTTTAAATAATTAATAGAAGAACACTGAAATATGACCCAGCTTATTTAAAAGTTCAAATCTTTGGAAAAATAATCAAGGTCAACAATATTAACTCTTACAATCTGTTTTCCCCTCAAGATAAGAACATTTTTTTGTTATAAGAGAGATGTTCATTGTGAGAAAATCAAAAAATATATAAAGTTGCAAGGAGAATGTGAAAATGCTCTTTGATCCTAACATATTAGAGATAATTATGGTTATTTTAGTTTATATTTTTTACTGTTTATGAATTTATGCATAGCTAAATATGTACATATATACAGGTTTAAGAAAGAATGTATTTTTAATGCAGTCACTTTATGAGTAACAGTTCTTAGATTTATGAGAAATTTATAAATTTATTTCTACTGATTAGCTAAATGAAACTTTAAGAAGAGTAGTAGTATTCTTCCTGCTGCTATCTGCTTATTTCTAGGAAAGGATCTACAGTGGTCATCACATTCTTAAAACACAGGCTTTTAAAACTAAGATAGTTTGCTGCTTTATCAGATTTTATCACTTAAAGATATATTGTGAAAAATCAATCCATGACTTGAGTTAATATGATAACCACTATTTTTAATAATTTGTTTAACATGTGATTTATTTTTGTCTATTCCTGTATTCATTATTATTCTTAAGCCCCTTAAATTATGAAAAATACTCAGGCTTACTCATAATACAAGAATTATAAATGGACAGTATTAAATAGTAGTTCTCACTTATATTGGCGTAAATCCAAAAATTGGACAGAACACTCTGTTGAGAGTCTGTGGGAGTTTAAAATCATACAACTCCCACAGAGATAAATTTGATGTCTAACAAGATTATCTTTCTGCCTCTCTGTATATTACCATTTACAATTTGACCAGCAATCCTACTTCTAATAATCCACCCTGAATTTACACACCTGCAAAGGGAAATTTGTTTTGTAATAGAAAAATATTGTAAAGAGCCCAAATGTTCATTAATAAGGAAAAGGTTGAATAAAATATAGTTTATCTCTACACAATGGAATACTAACTAAAATGGAATATAAAATAAAATTAAATAAAACCTACAAACTGAAATAAAATGATTTCAAGGATTTTTAATTAAAAAAACCCACAGCCATGTGTATATATATTAATATTTGTGCAAAATATGTCTTAATATATCTTTGTTATTTTTGCAATACAAAGCACAATACAAAGTAAGGGACTGGCCTGGTGGTGTAGTGGTTAAGTTCACATGCTCTTTTTCAGTGGCCTGGGGTTGTGGGTTCGGATCCCAAGCACAGACCTAGCACCACTCGTCAAGCCATGTTGTGGCATCATCTTACATACAAAATGGAGGAAGACTGCCAGAGATGTTAGCTCAGCAACAATCTTCCTCAAGCAAAAAGAGGATGATTGGCAACAGATGTTAACTCAGGGCCAATCTTCCTCACAAAAAAAAAAAAAAAAAAAGCAGCACTGTAAGGAGTAAGGAGAAATTAATACAAATTGTTACCAATAAGAGCTAGATGGCATTAATACAAAGGGGAAAAAGATGGAAATGGGAATTCTCAGAGCATATATTTGTATAAAGATTACATTTTATACCTCATAAGTGTTTTATATATTTTTACAAAGTAAAAAGAAAAATCAAAATGGCACCTTATGTCTCAAAATAACCTGCAGGAAGAGGAATTTTCAGTTCAGTGAGGCAAATAGAACAAATATGATAATTTCGTCTCCTCCTGAGACCCCTAAGAACTATTGCAGGAGCAGAACTGAGGAAGAGCCAGTCTGAAAAAGGTTCTGAAAGCGTCAGGCCAAGATGGAGCAAACCTGTCAGCAAAACTCCCAGAAGTCCACTCTGGAGAAAAGCCTGTATTCTCAAGAGGAAGATGGAAAAATGAGATTGGAAATGAGGGGGTTAATTTAACCTCTGCATTGTACAATGGCTTATAGTCAGATATTTAATCCCTAACCAAAAAAAAAAATGCAAGTATCTTGTCTTTACAAGTGACTCAGTTATCTTAGTAGAAGTAGGTCAGTCCTTTGTGTGTTCCGTGCTCTATCAGGATCCTGTCAGGAAACAGATGGCACATTCTGCCAGAGTAATGGAGGAAAGTGTATTGAAGGGACTAATTACAAAGGTGTAGGCAGGGTTAATGGCAACCAATTAGGGATATTGAAGTACTTAGGTCCAGCAACAGCAGAGAGCTTGATCACTTGTTCACCTGGAGGCCTGAAGGAGAAAGGAGAGGGAAGGAGGGATGCATAGGAACTAGCAAGAGCTGTGGCCAATGTAGCAGGTGTAGGGGTCGAGAGTAGAGCTGGAAGACCAAACAGGAAAGATTAGGCATAGATTCCAGAAGGACGGTCCTTTGTGTTCTGAAATGCTTGTGTCCCTCAGTGTCATGGCTCGCTTCTCAACTGCTCATCCAAAAAGCAGACAGCCAGCTCAAAAACTATTTGTTTATGCATTTAAAATTTGCAGAGTGTTATTCAAAAATGTCTGTGGATGAATCAGAATCACTAAGCATTTAAAGAAAGCCTGCAATATGACAGAGAAAGACCAATTAAAGAAATGAAAAGAAAAACGTGAAAAATCTAAAGATATTGTGGTCATTTGAGGTATTGAGAAAACATTGAAAATTACCACAAACACACACATCAAAAGATAGCTTCCAATTATTGTCCTCAAAGAGTTTAAAGTAAAGTTGGAATTTAAAGAGCAAAGAAAGAAATCTACTAAACAGACCAATTCTGGAAGAAAAAGAAATTAGAGAAAAATGTTATTGGCAACCATAAGAATAAATCAATAGAAAATTTAGAATATAAAAATTAATGATGACCAAAATAAACCAAACACAACAGGGAAAGAATAGATAAAAAATAAATGCCATAGAGAAATGATATGGGAAACCCAACAACAAAATATTAAGGAGTCCAGAAATGCTGAACAGGGAAAATGCAAAGGAAGAATTTATCAAATATATACTAAAATGACATATTATTGAAATGGGCACAGGTCTTAAAATTGACATCCTGACAAATACTGGTTAGGACAAGTAGGGGAAAAAAAACCCCCAAAACCTTGTGTATTATGAAAATTAAGAATAAAGAGAAGAAATAAGTCTTTCAGAGCAATATCTAGTTGCCTACAAGGAAATAAAGATCAAACTCTTATGAAACATTTGGAAGCTAAAAGAAGAGTGGGTAACACCTTTTCAACTCTTAAGAAAATAGATTTCAACTTTGCATTTTCTATCTAGCCAAATTATCTGTCAAGTGTGGCTACAGATCAAAGAGATTTCAGATCTGCAAAAATTTAGAAATATTACCTCGAAAGCATTTTTTTTCTTAAGGTGTTATGTTGGGGTTTAGGACAATCAAATGAAAGGTAAGGCCCAAAAGGATAAAGATATGGGTCTAGCAACCAGCAGAACCATGAAAGCATGTTCTAGAAGAACAATAAAGAGAATTTCCAGATATACAGCTTTAGGGAAGACCTGTAGAGTCAAAGGTACGCTTTGGAACAGAACAATACTGACACGAGGAAGAAGACTTTAAGGAAAAAGAAAAATGTGAGTATGATAAAGATATTGGACTGTGAGTGATAAAGGTACAGGATGAATGAAAAAGAAAAGTATTTAGAAACTCAAAAATAGGAAAAGAAAGCCTGTGAAGAATGTTATGATTCATATATAAACAACTAAATCATAGCATGATTCTGAGTGATTAGAGTATAAGAAAAGAAGAATCAATTCCAACTTGATGTTAGACATCTCTTCTTTGAGTGGATTAGACTTTTGATTGGATCTCTTGAGAATGAAATATTGGTGTAACTCCCCAGTGCAGCATTACGTGATATTTGCACCATCGAAATTATTTTATGCTGTTTACTATTTTTTAACCTTTGTAACCTTAAAGATAAATGATAAAATATCTAATTATCACCACATACCAGATATAATTAGATCCCCATTGACAATATAGAAGGTTCTCCCTCCCTCTCTCTCTTTGTTTTCTTTTTTAACTGATCGAGGTAGGAAACAGAATGTAAAAGCGAGGTGGAAGAAAGGGTGACCATACTTTCATTTTTATTCTAAAAAATAAGGAGCAAAGGCATTTTTTTTGTGATTGATAGCATAAGTAATGGAACTTTTGGTATATGGTCTCAAATTCCAGACGTGATCATTGCAAAAATAGTGACTTCATATATGCAGAGAGAATATGAAAACAGAATCAATAATCTCTAGCTCTGATCAACCCAAAATAATGGAGTTTGCATATTATTTAGAGATGAATGACAACCCACAGTATTAAGAACAGAAATAGATAATTAAATGTGATTGCCTTTAACTAGTGAGGCTAAAAGTAAGGCAGATTAAGGGAGGGAACTGTTGTCTTTCTGATCCAAACGTTTAAACTCTGTTTAAATATTACTTTAATAATTTGCTTAACATTTTAAATATAGAGAAATAAATAATGTGAAAAACAATATACTACAATAGTCAAGTTGAACACCATATCTTATCCTTTTAAATCTCATGCAAAATTGAAAATTTATTTTATTCCAGATAAATTCTAATCAGTATTACAAATGTTGGGACAAAGATCTATACATCTACAATGACTGTGAGGTTTAGGAAGAAATTCTATTTAGTTATCTACCATCAAGGAAAAAATTATCAAAAAGAAGTAACTGTCGTTTAAGAAATAAATGGCAAGTTCTAACATATGTCAGTTGACATTTTATCATCTTGTCTTACTATTCTGTTTTACTCTACATTAAATTCTAAGAGTGTCTGGATCTCCACATGCCTTTTCTCCACTTAGTCTTATTCTTCAATAACATAGAAAACAGGTTGCTGGCAGGGTGCATTTTTACTTTGAGAATGTCTGTCTTTACTGCCCTTCTATTATTTACGTTTCCTATGATGCCAATATATATCAATAAAGGGCATGAGAAGATGACTTCTGCAGAGACATTTATGTTTTCAGCATTGCCTGTGTGTTAAAAACCCATGGCACTTAAAAAAAGATGAGAGTTGCTCTTTTGTACTATCAGTTCAAAAAAGAAATAATCACTTGGGAAATTTTACTCTGTATCTGCTGCAAAGAAACCCAGCAGAGAAGAAAGGCTTGCAAAACCATAGAAGGCAGTAAATGTCAGAAAAGGTGGGTCATTCTTGCTTGTAACCATAAGGGCATTTCACTTATACTCAAGCTCATTGTTATGCTTAGTCAACTATAACCTTATGTCAAGCTGATCTCTGCTCTGTGGAACTCCAGAAGTAACCACAGGTGACAAACTTTGAAATAATATACTGCCCCAATTTAGGCTAGGAATTTAACCCTAAATTCCTAAATTTGCACCCTAAATTTGCAGGAATTTAACCCTAAATAAACTTTAATTGCAGTTAGAATGTAGCAATAAAAAGTACTTCTTGGAGTTTCTTGATTTCTAAGTTTCATGAGGTGTGAATTTTTCAGATGCTATTTTCATTTTCATTAGTTTTTGGCTAAATTTTGCAAACTCAAGAGTTGATATATATTCTGATACGCTAAGAAAAATCCAAATAACTCTCTTAAACCTAATCCATTTTTTGTCTTGCACTATCAAAGTGAGTTTAGCTGTCATATAGCATATTGAAGAAAATGAAGAGCTGTGAACATCCAATAGGAACAAGAAAACGTACTGTTTATTTTGAAATATATTCATTGTGTAATTTTTTCAGCTCCATGAAAAGGTCAACATTTAATAAAATCAACACTGTAAGTGAAGGGAAAACAACATACAGGTTAAATATATACATATTTCCATCTTGTTTTATCAAACCAATAATCATAAGGCAAATTACGTTTAGTTTGAAACTCAAAAATGCTCATAAAATACAGACATCATGACTTCTCTAGAATGTGAAACTAAATTAATTGGATGAAAGTTGTAATCACACTCTGTCAAGGAAATAGATTGTACAAGTGTTTATATGAATATGGATAATTGATTTTTATTTTCAGGAAACCACTCTAATGTTAAGAAGATGGTTTTCATTTGTTTTGTTTTGCTTTTGAAAGCTATTCAGAAGTCAGCTGTGTAGAACTTTCCCCTGATCTAGAGAAGACTGAAATGAAGCAGTAATGGCATGCTGAGAAAATTTGCTTGTGGGTTTACATGTTTGTTCTGACCTCTACCTGTGTTCCATGAGGTAAATGGTGGGTGTTATCCTAGAATTGGTCTACACAGCTATTTAACTATGCACTTGGTTTATACTAGTGACCAGTAATACAGTTTAAGAAAATTCAAGTCTACATTATGCAATTTCATTTTATAATACATTCCATTCCTAATTTCTGGGAAAATACTTTCTGCTAACACAAAATAGACATGATAGGCTAGTTAAAAAAAAAACAAAACTAAAACAGTAATTGGTGAGTACAGAAGTGAGCATGGGATATCATGTCATCGCACGTGGCTTCTTTTCAACATAACATTGTCCTGAAGCCAAGTTATTCACTACTTCCATTCATTTATTAAATCAACACTGTTTCTTGAGTTTATCCTAGGAGTCACGAACAGTTCTAAATGCTGAGGGTACAAGAATGCACAAAACAGACCAAACTCTTTGTCCTTATGGAGTTTACATTTTATTTGGAGAAGACAAAAAACGATAAAAAGCCTAAAGAAGGAAACTTTAGAGATCAAGGATATGGAAGAGGCAGTGAAGAGAATAAGAAGAAACAGCTATTGAAGTAGGAAGAAAATGAAAGCATATGATTTTCTTGAAACTGTAATTGACTGTTGGATTTATCATCTGGTGACCTAAAGTTCAGTTTGTGGAGTGAGGTGGATCAAATGAAAATTTGCATGAGTTTAAGAAAGTATTGCAGGAGAGGAAGTGGGAACTGCTCATGTAGACAGTTGTTTCAAGGAGTATTCTTCAAAGGGAATTGGAAAATGGGAGTGGAGCTAAATGGAGAGCAGAGCTATCTCTGCGCATGTCCACACACAGAAGAATTGTATCCTATCAACGGGACAAAAACAGTATGACAATTGTTTTGAAATGATTCTGATGTTTGCAACAGCCTCAATTTTAGACCAGGTACACAGAGAAAAATTAAAGTGGAGATCTGCGTATAAGAAAACTATTTTATACTTAATAATTAATGAAAATGGTATGCACAATGAAGTTTGTGTTCAAAAGAATAATGATGTTATTTCTATCTGACTTACTCTGAAACAATAAATGAATTTTGAAAAGTAAACAAATTTACTTCCACTAAAACTCAGATGTGCACAGGAAATGTAAATATATTTTTTTCCTTTAACTTATATCTCTTTCAAAAACTGATACCTTCTAGGTAGAAAATCCACAACTATATGAGGAGGAACGTTTAATTCACTGTGGTTCCCATGCAACAATAAAAAGTCCATTTTCTATAAAAATTTTCATCCTCTCTGATATCTGTTCTCCAGCACAATGTGACCCTTCCTTTGACGACGGTATCTGAGTATGAGATGGGAGTAGGTTGGTGTCGGACTGTGACTTGTGAGAGTTTCCAACTGTCCTATAGTTACAACTCTCCTAGATGGGGATCTTTGGAATAACATAAGTGTACTGTCCTTGACCTGTGGAAATATTGCTTGTTTTACCAATAGCCGCTCACTCTATTGATAACACTAGCTGAGGTCTATGGCTGACATGACCTTTAATCTAGTCTGTGTCTTAGATCAGATACTGTGTGATTAACCTAAACTCATCTAGGCTCTTATCTTAGATACACACACTTGAGTTTTGCCATGCACACTCTGTGAATCCTGGATTGGGAGGGTTATCCTAACAATCTATGCTTTTGGGGCACCTTTCATCTCAGCATAGGATAGCAGTTCCCTGGCACTGAGTCCTTCAATGCAGCCCCTATAAAACTCTTAGTAATCTTAAAAGGAAAGTTGAAGATTATGAACCTCGTTACCTTGCTGCTCAAAGTGTAGTAAGCAGACTACCACTCTTGGCATATTCTGAGTTCTTTCTAGAAAAGTAGAATCTCAATCTCTTCGTAGGGAACTACTGTTTCAATATCTGCATTGTAATGCAGTGTTGCAGCATTGACCTAGAGCACTAACTCTGGTTATCCAGAGCTAGTCTTTGACATAATGAACAGAATTCAAAGAGAATCCCACACCCCACAGCCTGACTGTGAAGGCTGTGGTTTGGCCTGAGTAAAAGATCTTATGAGAGACCCTAAAGAAGAGGAAGCTAAAATGGAACAGAATTTAGGGAGAAAAATAAATGAATTTGTTTAATATTTGTCAACATTTATAAAGTATTGTTATTAAAATTATTTCATGATAGAAGGGGAAAAATGAAACTGTAATGCAGTTTTCAGACAGTCTTCATTCTAACCAGTGGTCAATTTCAGCATCATTTATGGTTGATTATCCTGGTGTTATGTGGCTCCTGATGTGATGAAAGATAAACTACGTAATTCACCTATAGAATATTTTAACCAAAAGAGTATAGCTTCAATGCATGGAGACTTTTGAGCTAATTTCCTGTTTATAGAAAATCAAAAGGATAGAAAATAGATAAAGAACACTATAAGGAAGCTATAAGAACAATCCAGAAGACAGGGCAACTGCCCAGATTTCTTTGATAAGTCAGTGTAACAAAAGGAAAATAACAGGTGGCTGGGGTAAAGGAGAGGACTTTATTAGATTAAAAGAGACAAAGACTGAGCACAATGATTTTCCGACAAGATTCTATGTAGCCCATGGTTTTTTTTTTTTCCCACTTGGATGAAGCCATTTCTAACAGACATAATTTTCAAAAAGAGATGAAGCACATCTGTAAAGTAGGAAGAGAAAATGTCACCAATCTCAGTGATTCACGTGTACTTCAGTGGAGTTGGATGTGGTTCACAGAAGGCCTGGTGTTATTTCCTCCTTTGCCGAGGCTCAGCTGCATAAATGTCCATGGTCCCTAAGTTTAAAAATAATTTTTAAAACTTTATTAACCTGCTTTACCCAAGTTCTCCATTGGTTTCTCACTTAGTTTACATCTCGATGCAGGAAAGAGTTTCTTTCCTAATTAGACACAAATGAAGAGAGGAGGATCAATGCTTAGACACACTCATTTTATTGAGGAAGAAAATAGATTAAAACTTCTAACTAATGCTTAACTAATGCTTCCAACTAGTATTGTTTTTTTAATTTTTTTTAAAGATTGGCACCTGGGCTAACAACTGTTGCCAATCATTTTTTTTTTCCTGCTTTATCTCCCCAACCCCCCCCCCCCGTACACAGTTGTATATCTTAGTTGCAGGTTCTTCTAGCTGTGGGATGTGGGACGCCACCTCAACGTGGCCTGAGGAGCGGTGCCATGTCTGTACCCAGGATCTGAACCCTGGGCCGCTGCAGCAGAGTGCGAACTTAACCACTTGGCCATGGAGCCAGCCCCCCAACTAGTATTTCTAACTACTGTTGACTGATGAAAGATAATCTTTTTTTAACTTGCTAAATATTTTTAGATTTTGGAAAATAGATGTAGATTTACAGAAAAGTTACAAACATAGAAAAGAGATTTCTCATGTAGCCACACTCACTTTTTCCTATTTTTAACATCTTACACTAGTATGGTACCTTTGTCATAATTATTGAACCAATATTTATATATTATTATTAACTAGAGTCCATATTTTATTCAAATTTCCTTAGATTTTGATTAATATTCTCTTTCTGTTCCATTCTCATCCTGGATAACACATTACATTTATTAGTCTTGTCTCCATAGACTTCTTCTTGCTGTGAGTGTTTCAGTCTTTTATTGTTTTTGAAGACCTTAGCAGTTTGAGGAGACTCATCAGGTATTTCACAGAATGCCTCTTGAGATTTGCCTGATATTTTTCTTATGATTAGGCTAGGCGTATAGGTTTTGGGGAGGAGACCACAGAAGTAAACTGCCATTCTCGTCATATCATATCCAGTATACATATTATCACCATTACTTATCCCTGTAAATGATTACCTGGATGACCTGGCTGAGGGAATGTTTGTCCGATTTCTCCCCTGTAAAGTTATTCTTTTGCCCTCCTTCTATACCATTCCCTTTGGAAAAAAGTTACTATGTATAGCTTACACTTAAGACTTGGAAACAACCCAAGTGCCCATCATTGGATGAATTGACGAAGAAGACATGGTATATGCATACAATGGAGTACTACTCAGCCATTAAAAAAAGACAAAATCATGCCATTTGTGACAACATGGATGGACTTTGAGGGTAGTATGCTAAATGGAATAAGTCAGACAGAGAAAAACAAGTACCATATGATTTCACTCATATGTGAAAGATAAACAAACAAACATAGACAAGGAGAACAGATTGATGGTTACCACAAGGGAAAGGGTTGGCAGAAGGCGAAAGGGGTAAAAGGGCACACATGTATGGTGACAGATGGAAACCAGACTTTTGGCGGTAAAAAGGATGCAGTCTATACTGAAGAAGGAACATAACAATGTACACCTGAAATTTACACAGTGTTATAAAACAACATGACCCCAATTAAAACAAACAAAAAAAGAGTGAGGAATTATGTTCCACCTCCTTGAGGGCAGCATATGTACATAAATTCTTGGAATTATTCTGCATGAGGCATTTGTCTATTCTCACTGATTTGTTTATTCGATCACTTATTTATTTCAATATGGATTCATGAATATTTACTTTATATTTTGAGTTATAATCACGGCAATTCTTTTATGTTCATACTCATTATCTGAACTTTTACCTAAAAGTTTTTCTTTTCCAAAGTTCAATTGAACATTTTTAGAGAAAATATCCAATACTCATTGATCCAAGAAAGGGAATAATAGCACACTTTTAAATAGAGGAAGATTTTTTTTAACTAATCTCCTATTTTTAGATATTTGCTCCCATTTATCCACAATTATATACAATTATCTAGTAAAATTTCTCATACCTATTCTTATTCTCACAGCCTTGATTATAAGAGTAAATTCTTAACCATTGAATTGCTGTTACAAATTTTAGGAAAGGCATAAGTAAAGCTAAATTCCACTCTATAAAGAACAAAGCAACTTACGATCCTATAAGTAGTAATCTAAATATAAGTATCTGTGCCTATGTACACTTTCTGTAGTGGAAAGAATAGATCGTCTACCCAATAAGCATTTATTCTTTTTCCTCGCTACCAGTATTTTGACTTTGCTCAAGTTATGGCGTCCTCAACCGCAAGTTAAGAATCTTGGATTCACATTCAATCATTTCCATCCTGATACCTTTTGCTCGATCAGTCTGGGTCAAGCACGTGACTCTGTTCTGTCTATTAAGATCTAAAGGAGGGGCCGGCCTGGTGGCGCAGTGGTTAAGTGTGCACGTTCTGCTTTGGCAGTCTGGGGTTCACTGGTTTGGATCCCGGGTGCAGACATGGCACTGCTTGGCAAGACATGCTGTGGCAGGCGTCCCACATATAAAGTAGAGGAAGATGGGCACGGATGTTAGCTCAGGGCCAGTCTTCCTGAGCAAAAAGAGGAGGATTGGAAGCAGTTAGCTCAGGGCTAATCTTCCTCAAAAAAAAAAAAAGAAAGATGTAAGGGAAAGTTTGATGGGGCAACTTCTGGGAAAGGTCTTTTTCCTGATAAAAGAGAGACTTGCTGGAAAAGAGGGGACTCATATTATAAACATTCATTTTGGGAGTTGCTTTTGCTAGTTTATTTACTACTGACCTTTTTTTCCCTGAGTTTTATCCTGGTTGGGTAGATTCCAGATCACTGAAGCGACTACAACTATCGTACAGGAGGAACAGGCCAAAACAATCAGATATTCCATGTGGCACCTCGAAGATATCAGACCTCAAAATCAGCCCTAGAGCTGGCTAAATCCAGACACATTTTTGCGTGAAGTAATTAAATGAATTTATCGCTTTAGCTGCTATTATTTCAGCGTTCTGTCACTCATAGAAGAAAACAGCAGAACTATTAGACTCTCAAACATCAAATACTAACCAAGGACATCTTTGTACATGTTGTTTAGAGCATGTTAATTAGAAAAAAATAATCGTGAGGAAATATCAGCTATTTCTGTTATTTCTGACTACTTTATGCTGCTTCACAGTAGTACACTCTTGTAAACATACTCCATTTGTAAAGGCTTTTCTTGTATATGCATAATATATGTAATCAATATATTTAAATGGTAGATTCAAAATATTTTGGGATTGACTCTTCTATCATTGTTCACCCTCAAGGTCAGGAGGACACCAAATTCTGCAGATTCTCTCCGTTTGCTATTCTGTGTACAATTCCATGTTTCCTTTTCCATTATCCTAGTGTATCGCATTAGCACCTGTGCCTGGTACACCCATATGGTTCTTCCAAAGACCCGTCTCCAGTCTCTGCTGACTCCAAAGTTCATAGTGCCAGTAAAGCTTTGACACTTCACAATACCACTTCCCCCATTACTCCTGTCCTTAATATTCATCCATGCAATATCTAGTCAAATCATTTAAAGTTCTTGTCTCATGTCTCTTTTTCCCAGTGATTTTGTCAAGCTCGAGAAAATAAGATATTTTTATTATTACTAGAGAATTGGAAAGCTGCTGTTTTAAAAATGTTTCTATGATGTTTGTCATTTCTAAAAATGATATGCAGCTTCTAAAACATACACCTTAGAGGCTTCTTGCCTCTTCCTCTGCCCTATGTCTATAATTCAAAAGTGGTTCCCAGTGGACGCTGTTGCCTGGAGTTACGTAGGAAAAGTCAGGAGATTTGTCTGATCCCCTCAAAATAATCAAGTTAAGCAGTCTACTGGTGTGGATGATTAAGAGTCATAAGCAATTATAACTTCTTTTTATTCCTACAAATTTTAAATGTATTCATCAACAATTTAAATACCACAGAATATAGTTAAAGACAGAGATATATTTGATGCCAAAAAAGAGAGAATTTTCTTTAAAAGATATTTAGAATAAAAAAGTTCAAGTTATGTAAAGTTTAAAAGATATTAGTGCTGTTTTAACTTTTTTTTTTTTTTTTTTGCTGAGGAAGATTTGCCCTGAGCTAACATCTGTTGCCAATCTTCCTCTTTTTGCTTGAAGATGATTCACCCTGCGCTAACGTCCATGCCAGTCTTCCTCTATTTTGTACATGGGTCACCGCCACAGCATGGCCACTGACAAGTAGTGTAGGTCTGAGCCTCAGAACCTAACCCAGGCTGCTGAAATGGAGAATATCAAACTTAACCACTAGGCCATGGGACCAGCCCCATTCATGACGTTTTTAAGCAAAACTCTTGCTGGGTTAGGATAAGAAAAAGCCAATTTATTTATAAATAATGCCTTGTTAAATTCATTAAAACAATATCTTGATATATTTAAAAACAATCCATGGTATGTGTACATAAATACCTGATTAATTGCTAAATAAACTTGCTGAGAGTAACAGCACCTTACCAGAGGAGAATACGAGGACAACATGTAGTAATGTGCACTTGGAATATGCATTTTTCCCTAGAGCAAAAATAGCTAGATGATATTGAACACTATTAAAATAAAATGTTGGTTGGGTGGAATATACTCATCTCTTAGGAATAGTTTAATCTATGTCTTTTAAGATGATCAGGATAAATCGAACGTAATTCAAGATTAAATCCAATAGCTTGAGTCTCTACCTGCACACCAGTAAAAGAGAACTGGCTCTCTTCTGGATGATCATGCAGACAAGTGTACTGAACCTCTGACTAAGTGAACATGGCAAATATCTAGAAGTGCGTCTCTTTGCATTGATCGTATTTGTTTTCTCTGGTCTCCATATGTTTAGGTTCCTTCACTTTTCTTTCTACTCAGAACACTAAATTGACAATATAACATCTCTTGTTAACCTGGCTATATCTTTTAGCTATATTAATACACATGATGATTGTCTCTCTGATGACATCGATTTGGAGTTAGACAGTTTTGATTTGTCTAACTGGGCAATTAGAGTGTTAGACTGTACCAGCGCAGGCATTCTGTGAAGTTTTCAGTGGCCTGTATGTCCTAATATATATTCTGTAGTTTATCAGGCAAGTTTACATTCAAGCAGACATAAATTATTACAATAATATAAAGGGATTAAAATAATCCTTTAGAACTAAATTAATATTTTGTTAGCTTGTTACTTTATACTATATAGAGTAAAACAGGTTTACTTGACTATTATGATTTAAAAATGAACACTAATCAAAAGAAACTTGGTTAAGTCACTCTGACATTTAAGCCTCAGTTTTAGCACTGGAAAATTTTATGTGGTTGAGATGAAAATTTCTGTATTTCTTCCCACGTATAACTTCTAAAAAAGATAAGGTGATCCTTGGCTAGTGAAGACAAACATGTAATGTACAAATATATATTTTTATTTTATATTAAATATCTTCTATCCTTAGGAATGAAAGGTTTATATATTTATTTAATGCATGTAGAAATAAAGATCTCACACACATGTTGGATACCATTGAACGGCACTATTTTTGTAAGCAGCGATCTTGAAAGAAATTTTAAAATTAAGAAAAATAGCTAGTTATAAAATATTAGAGAAGATTTAACCATTATTTCATGAGCTCCTATTACATGGAAGGCATACATATTTGTCTGGTTTTCTATACCATTTTATCGCCCCGTGTCTAGCTGAGCACCTGGAACAAGGTGTTCATTTATCTATTATTTGTTAAAGAGATGTGTGAAGCCTGTCAAGTAAATTGCTCATGACAAAGGTCTGATGTAGTTGTTAGTACCCAAGTAGCAGATGAGAAAACTGCTGTGCAGAGGTTACGTAAGTTTGAAAGTTTGCCAAGTTTGTAGAGCATTCAAATCCATAGTTGTCTGACTTCAGGAACTTTTTATTCAAGACAATTATGTAAAAGAAAATCATGAATAAGTTGGAAACTGTCTCAGCTGCTTCACCACCACCCTCACTTTCTATGAATATGCAAAGCTTCTTTCTGGCAATTTCCATTTCGGTGTGACCCACAGGAAGGGGTAACTTGGATTTAACTTTCCTGTATCTTTTCCAAAATTCCTCTCCAAATTCTACATCTTCCCAATACATACTCTTTTTCCCAGTATTCTGTCTACTTTGTGTATTTATATATTGCATTATTTTTTTCTTGTTTGATACTTGTGTTACTTATAGTAGAGGGTAAATAACTTGGATAATATTGATAATAATAATGATATTTTTAGCTACATCATGTGTAATTTAGAGAATGCTCAAGGGATCTACATATAATATTTTATTTAATTTCTTTACTCCTACTAACTAACACTTCTATATGATTTCTCTTCTTCTGGCAAGTAAATAAAACTCACTTTCTACACTGTTCATGAAAACCCATGCTGTGCTATACACTTCTAGCTCCAAATGGAAGAGTACCATGTATCAGAGTATCATTTAGAAATAAGCTCATTCCATTTGTCTAAATTTGCAATGAGTATTCTATAAATTAGCAGAGTACTCAGTCCTTCTCCTAAGCCCAAATTTAGGATACAATAGGTGGCCAGGGGGATATAAAATACCATCTTTACACTAATTTATCAGTTTCAGCTTTACTGAAGTGCTTAGGATTGGTTACTCTTTCTGATCCATTTATATTCTGTAGCTGTGAACATCAAAGGTTGATGGATGCTTAAAATTTCTGACCAGGCTACTACAAATTTCTAACTTGAAATTTTTAAATAGTGATATTTTACCTTCAACATATTCTTTATACGAGACTAACATTTTGTTGGATACTAGTAGAAGAATGAAACTCTTAATAGGTTTGTGCCATTTACTTTGTCTTCCTTAATATTCAAGACTGCATGGTGAGAAGCCATGAGAGGGATATGCTTCAGCACAATGGAAAAAAAAAAATTGAACAAAACCCTTTGTGTTTTTGGTCTTAGATCATTATGGAATTCCAAGGTGCATTTGAAGAGAGATTTTACTAAGAAATTGTACTCAATCTTTTCATTCTTAAAAAATTAACTAGTATTTTCTCTGAAACCATATTTCAAAACAGTATGTTTTACTACAATATTCTCATTGTCTCAGGGTTTCCAGGATTTTTGCAGATAAAATATTCAATCATGAGCACATCATTCCTAACCAGTTTCCACCTTGGAGACCCAAAGTACAAAGGACATTGTTGGAACTCACAGTTAGTCAAAGAGGTGTTCAAATGACAATTTAATGGATGAAGGGAAAAATACCTAATCATTTCAAACTTAATATTCTGCTTTTAGTAGGTAAGGCACAAATTTATGTCAAAAATTAAAGTAACATACATTTTAGTTTTACAAAGCAGCTGGAAATAAAAAAGCAAAACACAGTAAGTTTTCTCATCTCACTTTATCTCCTCTGCAATTTAAATTTCAAAAACTTCTTAACAGTATGTATAAAAATCCACTTTAATTTTCATTTCATTACTTTTTCCGTTGCTATAAAATTTCAAACACTTTATATATACTCTTGAAAATATTGATTGAAATACTTATGAGGTAATGAGTCATTTTAGCTTTTTGGGTACTTATCTTTGTGAAATTGAATTAGAAAAATAACAATCTGGCAATCTTTAATCTTATTTTATGAGCATTACATGATGACTAGAGTTTCTTCTAATTTATATTTGTATCAACCATTCTATAGCAGATGAGAACCATTTTTACCCATCAGGGGGCAATCTATATTTGGCTTCATTTATTATATTCTCCATTTAAAATTCAAAGACCTCATAATGATTTTGTATATTGTCTCTCCAAACAGGTGTTTAACAACTTAACTTTAATTACAAGATAATCAGTAATTATAATTCAGTAGTCAACATCTCCGTATGCTTTTTTTGACTGTAGTCTTGAAATTGAAGTGTAGAATTATTTTTTCTCTATGCATAATACATAAAAAATTGTCTATCTTAAATTAATGCTAAATTTCTTAAGCCTTAACTCTGATCAAATCATGTATTCACTCTTGGTCTAGTTTTGCATGAAGTAGAAACATGTACATTCTCATGGTCCCCAGAATACGATTGTCCAGATTTCTGAATGTGCGCTCCAGCAAAAGGGTTCTGAGGGTAATTTTGAGCGTTTGCAATTTTTATCCTTTCTCGTAGTTGAAAGTCTTCAGTGAGAGACTAGAGCCATCACTTTAGTTCACAACAAGCCCATTGAACGTTGCAAGGATTAAATACAGCTTGATTCTCCAGGATTTATTCTGAGGAAGGCAGTATTCGTTTAATTGTATTAGGGAATCAGAATTTTATTTGAACATTAACAAAATACGGAAGTGTGCTTTTAAAAGGAATCTAAAAATGTGTTTAGAGTCCTAGTGTTTTATACAGTTAGCTAATTTTGAATTCAAACAAAACAAAATTTCAGCGTGTTCAGTTATCAAGGAGTTACCAGTACTGTGATTGACTAAGCTGACAGGGTGTGCATATTTTCTTTTTATTTATGAAGAAGACATGCTCAGGCAGAGATAGGCTTTTAAATGGCTTATATTACTTACAATTCTTTCTTTGTTACTGTTTTAAAACTTATCTCTTCATTAAAATGACTGTAAATCAAGGAGTTAAATTTTAACGACCACCATTCTTATTTCATTTACTGTACCTTTTAGCGTATTGAGTAAATACTAATCATTTTCTCAAAAATACATACTGTCTTCAATTGCTTCAATATTGGTGGAAATGTTTGTTTTATTTAACAAAATTAATGCATAAAATTGAAACAGTCAGTAGAATAAAGTGTATAATGTTGAACATTTCTGCTATTTTAAGCAGTTACTCTGGACATAATCACAGAAGATGTGGTATTTACCATTTTTCAGGTTGTTTCCATAAGAATTGGATCCCTAAAAGTCTTGTTTCAGAACTCTCTACGGATTTCTGAGATTTACCCCAATATCTGCTTTATCACTAGAATGGCCTGTTTTATAAATAGATTTATTCTTGGGTTTTCCTGAGATTGAAATTCAAACACGCAAACACAGATTCATAAGTAAATGGATTCTGTTGTGCTCCTGGTGACATCATCATTTTAATGGGCCATAAGACATTACTGAATAAGAGAGCATGTTGTGGGTAAAACTTTCTCACCCTATTTTATGAAAACAACGTAGCAACACTTTCATATTATTACATAGTATTATAATTATACTCAGAGAGCTAAACTGAAATACATCTTATTGTTTCTCAAAAAAAACATTTTAGGGCCCAGCCCAGTTGCCAAGTGGTTAAAGTTCCACATGCTCTGCTCCAGAGGCCCTAGGTTCATGGGTTTGGATCCCAGCTGCGGACCAGCTCCATTCACCAGCCATGCTGTGTAAATGTCCCACATACAAAAAAAGAAAAATAGAGGAGGATTGGCACAGATGTTAGCTCAGGGCGAATCTTCCTCAGCAAAAAAAAAGAAAAGAAAAAAAAGCATTTTAACAGTGTTAGTATGGACTATAGATAACATCAGACAACAAACACTGATTAGGGATTCTTAACTGGCTTTTCCTCTCATTGATTGGAGCATGGGCAATTACTATAATTTGCCCCCTCCATTTATTTACAAGATAACATTCTATTTTGATGATGCCATTGTTAATGGACTTACCATATAGCTTATTAAAATTGCATCTGAGACTAAATATATTTACATCTAAGGCTGGTGAGTCTAAGCAATTCCTTTCTTACTTAAGAAGTTTCAAAAGCCCTACACCAAAGACAACTCTTGATATTTTGGTATAGAATTTAAAACAAGAACTGTCCTTTTATTCAGGAGTCCTGGGAATAAGTTTTGGTGTCCCAAATTACAAAAGTATTAACCTTAGCAAATTAGTTAAATTCTTATGCCTCAGTCATATCATCTTTATTACAACATAAAAAAATCTACCTGATGGGGGTTTGTGGGGATGATTTAGTGAACACTTTAGAAGTTCTACTACAGTATTTATCACATGTTGTTGGCTCAATAAGCGGTATTTATTACTTTGCTTGATTTTCTAGGAGATCCAAAGGCCAGGCTCAAAGAATCAAGGATGGAAGGGATAGAAATTAATCAGAAATATAGAGAGCAGTTTCTGGGATCTAAGAAGGCAGAGCAGTCCAGAAGCAATTTACGTGTCTCCCTGTATCTGCTCAGCCCCAACTGTCCCCCCAGCCTCAGCCACTTGCCCTGCTTCCTCAGTGGTGACGCTGCCGTGGTGGCTTGCACTGTGTGTGATGGTTGTAAAGTCCTGCCTGCCAGTATGTTGCCTCATCACCAAACATTGCTTGTTGTTTAACCTTCCCCAGGAGTGAGCACAGGGCTTCCATCTGGCATCCCTTGGGCCTGTCACAGTGGGAAAACAGTCTCTCTCAGCCTGGGTCTGATTTTCCTGGAAAAACAGAACCCCTGGCTTTGGCCAGTCTGTCCACAAGGACCTTTTGACATCTTTCAAAAGTGTTGGGGAGTTAATGCCCCCGGGACAGATTTAGGAGACAAGAGATTGGGAAGAGCAAGGAGAAATATTTCTCATTCCTACTTTTTTCTCCAACTTTGTAAAATTTGTGGTTTCATATGGCCTTTCTGGGGATGGTTTTGCCACTAAACCAGCTTTTGTCTTGTCAAAGGGTGGCAAGTCCACTGACGTACAATCTCATACTTGCTTTCCTCCTTCCCCCTGCCTCATTTTCTTTTTTCATTTTAATTTTGCTTTCCTAGGGTTGTACCTCTACTTCAGATAAAGCAGTACCTCATAAAATTTGCCTCTGGGGATTTTCTTTTTTTTGTGGTTTGTATTGTTTTAGGTGATCTGGATTAAGATAGAAAAGATTAGTGATCCTGGCCAAAATAAACTCAAATGCTGACCAAGAGACTCATTGATGTTTTCCTTATTTCATGCTTTTTTGCCATATGTGGCTGGTTCTGAGTCTTTAAAAAAAGAATTGATTAAAGATTCTTTTATGTGACACATTAATTTACTTATTCTTCATATATTTCCTGTTTCTATTATATTATAGGTACAGAGTAACTAGAAGTCTCTTTAAACATCATGCAAATCAATTGTTTAAGGAATAGTCAAAATGGCAAAATTACTCCATTTAACCCTACAAACCAATAATCTCTAAATTCATCACTGAATATTATTCATTATTTAAAACTCTGAGAATGTAGGAAAAGTGACATACATCTTAGCATCCTTTTAATCAAAAGTGGTAATATTTTGACTGATAATTCCAAAACAATAGTTAATGTCAAAGATTGCTGCAATGATGTAGTTGATTTTTTATGAAAAAATTAAGATGTGGATTGCACAATCTTGGTCTGTAACAGATAGGTGTTTATTTTAACAGACAAATATCAGATTTAAAACATATCATCTTCTAAATATGTGTTTGTAGTTCTAATTTGTAAACTTTCAAATACACTTCCATATAAAATAATATGCATAATGATTAAGCCACCAGATGGTCCAAAATAAAAAAAACCACATTTTTATGGATAATTTTATTGGAGATTTTAATCTGAGATTGCAAGAAAATCATCTCATTGCAGACCACAAAGAGGAAGACTGCTCTTTTCCTGATCCGTCCAATTGCCAGGCAGTAACTCATAAATTCCTCATATCTCACAGATCATGGTTTCCCTGAGGAAAGGCTGTGGGAGATTGGAGAATAATCTTCAAAGAGACTTGTGCTTGATAATCTACTAGATTTGTAGAAAAATATATTAGAATATTTGTTTTCTGATGTCTCCTTTGCATGTATTTGTTAATGTACACATTATAAAAATAGCCTATAATGTGCAAACATTATGTTGAATCATATATAACAATATATATATATATTAGTCTTTTCTATAGAATAAACAAATAATAACAATGTTGTGAGATCCTAATCTATTTTTTCGTTTGTTTGTTTGTACAAAGCTACAGAATAAAAAAGACAGAAGTTTACATACTCCTGGGTTAGGAGATCCTGGGCCATATATTTCAAAAGAAACTGCAGTCATATTTCTAGCAACAGGGGTATTGGTGCTAATGTTTACCTTTGGGTTGAGGCCAAAAAACTTAATTGGACTCTCACTTCTTCAGTGAGAGAAAGCTGGCTACGGCATTTAGCAGTGTTTTTGTTTGCTGCTTGTTTTGTTTTTTTGTGGAAGGAAGGATTTTGTAGGAATATATAGCAGACGAACAGAACACACTGAAGACAGGTTAACAGCATGAGTGTAGCAGTTAGAAAGCTTGGGGATTACAGAATAGCATTCCACCCAGTATCTGCTTTTTGAATATTTGATGCAGAGAAAGAAAAGAGAAAGAGTTAATGACATATTTACCAACATCTTCCCCTGCAAAGCAAATTGACATTGTAAATAGTCTCCAGAACTCCTTCTGAAAGCCAGTCCCTTAAGTAATATATGTATATATTTCCTGCAAAGTCTCTATCAAATATATTGTCCTTGAGATTCTATTCTAATAGAAGAAAAAGAAAGAGAAACTTCTATATTAGTCCACTACAGGCATGAATTGCAGTCACTAGATGCATCTTGATAAGTTCCTCCAAATTTAGGTTGACAGGTATTTAAAACTGCTTTGGGACCATTTATTGAAGAACATTTTAGGAGGAAATATCTTATGCAGCCCATATATTCAGTTTATGACTCTATAGTTACATATCCTGACACTCTGAGCAAAGAGAATTAAAATATTTAAGCTACTTTGCATTTCCATCTCATCCACCAGGTGTTCAGGCAGCCTGCAGGAGCTGGAGGACTCCATTTGTATGTATTATAAAGTTTAAGTATTATACAGCTGTGGATGCACTTGTTTTCTTCTTCCTCGTTCGACTAGTTTTCTATCCTCTTCTTAAATGCTGTAATTGCATCAGGCATAAGGAATGGAAGGAAGAGAACACTGAATGAAGCAGTATTCTGTGTATTTGTAAATGTAAAACAGATGTGCAGTAAATATTGTGAGCTTGGAATCAATAGGACACCATATAAATACAAAGGAATAAAAGAAAAGATAGAATTTGTCAGTGATGTTTGCTAAATGTCTCATCAGTAATGGAGAAGCTGCTGTTTCCTTACAAGGCTTAATGAACACCCTCCTGCACATGGTTTTCCTATCACTCCCGAGGAGTAACGAGTCTGCAAACTGTAAATATAAGCAAGTTTTAGCAGTAAGAGGTAGACAGATGGATGAAAAGTAAATTTCAAAATATTTCAAAGGAGATTTTTCCCCCCTCCTCAAAGGCCCAGTACATAGTTGTATATTCTAATTGTAAGTCCTTCTAGTTCTTCTACGTGAGCCATCTGTCACAGCATGGCTACTGACAGATGAGTGGTGTAGTTCCATGCCTGGGAACCGAACCCGGGCCACAGAAGCGGAGTGTGCGGAACTTTATCTGCTGGGCCATCAGGGCTGGCTCTCAAAGGATTTTTAAGACCCAAAGTAAAACTAGGAAAGTATTTTTTGTAAAAGAAATTTTATAATTTTCAAAACATATTACTAATCTCAAAGCGTTTAAATTGTATAATTAGTTTTTCAAGGTATTAAATATAGGTAGCTTTAGAATAGGAAACATATAAGACAAAACAATTTATCATATTTTAGAGAAAAAGAGAAGTATTTTGTATTTTCCAAAACTTTCTCTTATCCTTTACTTCTCAAAATCTGGAATGGCATCACCTTTCATTGAACAACTCACAGCCCTGTTTCTCTCATCACCTTTATTCACTCACTACAACCTATTGAAGATACACTCAAATAATTTTGGTCAAAGGCTTCCACTTTCCATTTCTATTGGTTGAAATATTTGCAATCAATTGCCTGGCTTATTGTAATAACTTTTAAATTATTTCTGTACATTTGTTTCTTTCTATACTAATTCACACTAAAGAGCATTGTCTGATTGATGATTTTGAGCACACACTGACAATGCCCTTTGCTTAAAAATACTTAATTGCTCTCCATTTCCATATAAATAAGGAACTCCTTTGACCTGAATTAACATACATTCTCTAGCCATACCACAAATGTTTCCAATATTATAAGATAACATGAATCAGACATTCTGTGTAACATGAGGTAAATACCACTCCCTAATCAAGTCCAATCTTACTGCCTTTAAATAATTTCTCTATCAAATTTCTGCATAACTCTTCTACTAAATCATCACTACTTAGTTTTCCACTCTTCCCTTTTTTCTACTTTATTTTGTTAAATTTTGTATTTTACATTTATCAGTCTAAATTTTACTACAGTTCTGAAATTGGGTATAAGATACACGTACTGACTTTTAGTTTGAATAATACATACATATACATACATATGTTGTTACATATACTCCAGGTACAATTAGAAATTTAAAAAGACAAATAGGGTTGTCGTTGTTCTAAGCTTTCTTTTCCAAGCTTTTTTCTTTAGTACTTTATTTTTTTATTATTTTTTATTGAGGTAACATGGATTTATAACATTATATAAATTTCAGGTGTATATCATTATATTTCAACTTCTGTATACACTACATCGTGTTCACCACCAGATGACAGTTGTCATCTGTCACCGTACAAATGTGCCCCTTTGCTCCTTTGTCCTCCCTCAACCCCCTTCCCCTCTGATAACCACCAATCTATTCCCTGTATTATTCTGTTTGTTTGTTCTTGTTTTATCTTCGGCATATGAGTGAAATCATATGGTTTTTGGCTTTCTTTATCTGACTTCTTTCACTTAGCATAATACTCTCAAGGCCCATCCATATTGTTGCAAATGGCCAGATTTCATCTTTTCTATGTCTGAGTTGTATTCTATTGTATATACATACCACATCTTCTTTATCCATCAATAGGCACTTAGATTGTTTCCAAGTCTTGGCTATTGTGAATAATGCTGCAATGAACATAGGGGTGCTGATATCTTTTGAAATTGGTGTTTTCATGTTCTTCAGATAAATACCCAGAAGTGAAACAGTTAGGTCATATGGTAGCTCTATTTTTATTCTTTTGAGAAATCTCTATGCTGTTTTCCATAGTGGCTGCACCAGTTTACATTTTTACCAACAGTGCAGGAGAGTTCCTTTTTCTTCACTTCCTCACCAAGACTTGTTATTTCATGCCTTTTTTTTTTTTTTTTTGAGGAAGATTAGCTCTGAACTAACATCTGCTACCAATCCTCCTCTTTTTGCTGAGGAAGACTGGCCTTGAGCTAACATCCATGCCCATCTTCCTCTACTTTATATGTGGGATGCCTACCATAGCATGGCTTGCCAAACAGTGCCATGTCCGCACCCGGGATCCGAACCGGCGAACCCCAGGCCACCGAAGTGGAACGTGTGCACTTAACTGCTGTGCCACCGGGCCAGCCGGGGCTTGTCTTTTTTTAATAGGCATTCTGACTGTCACGAGGCGATATCTCATTGTGGGTTTTGATTTGCATTTCCCTAATAATTAGTGATGTTGAGCATCTTGTCATAGGCCTGTTTGCCATCTGTGTATCTTCTTTGGAAAAATGTCTGTTCAGATTCTCTGCCCATTTTTTAATTGGGTTGTTTGTTTCTTTGTTGTAGAGTGGTATGAGTTCTTTAGACATTTTGGATATTAAGCCCCTATCAGATGTATGATTTACAAATAGCTCCTCCCAACTGGTAGGTTGTCTTTTCATTTTGCTGGTAGTTTATTTTTAGTTTCTTTGCTGATAGAACCTTTTTAGTTTGATGTAGTGCTATCTATTTTTTATTTTGTTTCCCTTGCCTGAGAAGATACAATATTCAAAAAGATACTGCTAAGACCGATGTCAAAGAGCATACTGCCTCTGTTTTCTTCTAGGAGTTTTATGGTTTCAGGTTTTACATTCAATTATTTAATCCATTTTGAGTTAACTTTTATGTATGATATAAGATAATGGTCTACTTTCTTTCTTTTGCATGTGGCTGTCCAGTTTACCCAACACATTCATTGAAGAGTTTTTCCTTTCTCCATTGTATATTCTTGGCTCCTTTGTCAAAAATTATAAATGATAACTTATGTGTGAGAATTATTATAAATAATAATTCTGTGTGTCTATTTTTCTGCCAGTACCATGAAGTTTTGATTACTATAGCTTTGTATTATACTTTGAAATCAGGGAATGTGATGCCTCCAGCTTTGGGTCTTTTTTTTTTCAGCTTTTCTGATTTACCATACCTGAATGATCAATTACCCCAAAACTTAGTACTTTAAAACAAAACATATTTTATTACCTGTCACAATTTGGAGCGGGGAGTCAGGAATATGGGCAGGGCTCCGCTGGATGAGTCTTCTGTTCCACGTGGCATCAAGGAAACTCACACAGTGAAGTTTAGCTGGTTGATGGTCTGTATATATGGTGCCTTCTTGGATATGACTGTAAGTCTTTGCTCAGCTAAAACTAACTGATAGTTTAGGCATGAACCTAAACATGCCCATTCCTACATGGCAGCCTCAGGGTAGTTGGACATCTGCCTTTATCAGAGACTGAGAGTACCAAGAAATCCATTTGGAACATGCAAAGCTTCTTATGACTTAGGCTTTAAAGTTCCAAAACATTATATCTGCAGTATTTTATTGGTAATAACAAATCACTATGCCAAAGGAGATTCGAGGGAAGAAGAATGAGACTCTACCTCTCATTAAGAAGGAAGAATATCAAAATTTTGGGTACCATTAATGTACCTCTGGTCATAAAGTATTTATACTTCTCTCACATGCAAACTTCACCTTATAAGACCCAGAATAATTCCTCCTATTGCAGCATTTGCTAAAATTCCAATATCTAAGCATCTAAATCAGGCCTAGGTCCAGGCACAGATGAGAAGAGCTATGGGCACAGCTCCTCAAAGACGATTCCTCTTAATCCTCAGACCTGTGAAATAAAGAGACCATTACCTGCACCCTTCCTCCAGGTATATCTGTGGCCACAACATACAACAATGATACAGGCAAGAATAGTTTCCACTGACACTCAATTCAAAAGAGGGGAAGCAGTAGGCATTCAGCAGTCACTGATGCACAGAAATTCTGAAATCCTGTTGGGCATCAGTTGCCAGTTACCTGATGAGGGCACCTGGGGAGTAATTAGTCATATTTTTTGGCTCTACTCTTTGGGCTCTTTGTTCTGTATTCTGAGATATTGTTATTTTTTCCGAGAGAAATAACCCATGTTTGTGGCTGAGTAGACCTCTTGCATTGCTTCTTGTCATTAGATGTTTGGGGGCCCCAGTGTTGCTTTTAACTTTGAAATGTCTCTGTCTCAGTAAAAACTGATGGTACTTTTGCCAATACAATTCTCTTACAAATTTGTGGGGTTATTTTGAATCTTATCGAAGTTCACTCCAGTAGACAATGATACATCCACAAATCTCTTTGTTATATGTCCCTCTCTAGAAGAGGCTGAGTTATTGTGAGACAATGATTTTAAAATGCTTTTTAAAAAGATTTTGTTTGTGTATAAACGCTATATCCTTTAAAAATTGTTTTAGGTCTTAAAGGTTTTCCAGTAACACTCTTGATATCATTTTAGCCTGAGTCTATGTCTTATTTTGAGAACTTTTTGCCATCTAGAGAATTTTAAAATGAGAAAAGCTTTTCTTCATAAAATCTATCAAGTTCCAATTCATTTATATTTCTTCTAAAGTTTACTCAGAAATTGAACTGTTCAACTTTTTTATGTCATCCCTATCTGTACATATATTATCCTACACAGCTAAAAGCAACCCATTAGTATGTTAAACCTATTGCTTGAATATCTCCTTAGCCAAATCAACCAGTTCTTTATAGACTCAACCTTTTTTTTTTTTTTTGCTATCAATAACAATAGTTTTTTTCTGTCAACATTTCTAATAGCATCTGTGGTAAATTTTTATCTTCCACTAACAGTTTCCTTGAGATTTCATCTTTGCTTACAATTCCCTCAAGGCTTTCCAGCTTTTTCCCACTGCTGGGTCCCAAAGACAATGTCACATCTTCTTAAAGTTTCTATTACAAAGCATCCCTCATTTGCCACCCAAATCCATTCCTGTGTTCTACTGCTTTATAACAAACTATGTCAAAACAATGGTTTATAGCAACAAATATTTTATTATACATCATAATTTAATTTAATGAGTTAGGATTTTAGTCTGCGCTTCATAGGATGATTATTGTGACTCATGCAGCATCAGCAAAGGTCTCTTTATATTCAATTGTTCTACTCTCTCTTCTGGTGTGTCCAAGATGGTTTTATTCACACGTCTGGCCTATAAGCAGGGAAACATGTATGACTGGGCCAGCTGGAATCACTGACCAAGTTATCTACATGTGTCCTTTTAGGCATAGTAATCTTGGGATGATGTGACATTATACCATGGATTAAAACTCTCAGAGAAGGTTCTAAGACACTAATGTGGAAACTTCAGAGCTTCTTATAACCTAGCCTTGGAAGTCTCAGAACGTTCCTTCTTCCACCTTCTGTTGGTCACGTCAGTCATGAAGTCCTGGCCAGAAACAAAAGAAGTGAATTAGAATCTACCTTTTCAATCTTCCTCACCAAAAAAAAATTTAGCAGCAGGAGAAGTTGAACTGTGGTGCAACCTCATTGGACACCTCAGCTGAGCCTATGAGATTTCAGATAATGAGTTGACTCTACAGAGCTGCTTGAGTCGGGAAAAATGAAGTCAAGGGTTATCTCCTGGAAGCACTCCCAGCACTCTGGTAATAAGCTACTCATTCCTGAAGGGAGAATCACAGTCCACCACATGTTCACATTCGGAATGTATTGACTACATAGTTTGTCTAAGGAGACAAGAGTGCTACTCTATGAAACACTCAGCAACTGTGACTGAACACGTAATAATGAACCAGGTGGACAGGTATTAAAAGAGCGCTATCTTTTTCCTGAATAAGTGTAATTCAAAATAAAAAGTTAAGATTTACAGGTTCAAATACCAAAATTCATTAACTAAAAGGATGACATTGGTGTTTTGACTTAATGTTAATTATGTTATTTGACTTAATTGACTGAAGTTTGACAACGTTAATAGATGTTCATTTTCACTATGATAACTGATTTAATGTTAAAAATACACAACACTATGTTGCAGTTAAATCCAGAAAAAAATTTATCTGAAACATCTGAGTCATACTCTTCAAAAAAAGAGAGAAAGAGAAATACAGAAAGAATACCGGACTTTGTTTTTGCATCCAACTAGAACCATCAGGCCCCAACTGTTCCCTCTGCCCTTCCCTCTCTAGGCAGCTTGCTCTGTTTCCTCACAGAGTGGCTCATTCCATAGGTACAAAGACTCAGCCACCAATTCCACGTGTTTCTACGGACCAAGGAGAGCCCACACCTGGCGCAGATTAAGAAGGGAGACCACTGCATGCACCACAGCTGGATGAACACTCGAAGGAGGCTCTGACTTCCCTTAGGCTGCCAAGAAGGGGTCAGATCAAGAACCTAGAAATTCAAGGACGTTAACATCTGGTGGAAACTTTGACCAGTGTGGTTCTACACTTAAGAAAGAGCCAGGAGATGAGTTTCTTGCCTTTACTACTTCCAATTGTTTGGAGATGCAGGAATTCCATGCAGTCTCACTGGAGATGTCCCACGTGACCTAATATGAGCAGTGTTTATGAAGCTGTGACCAGATCACTAACATGTCACCTTACATTTGATTTTTCTCCTCCTCTGGTTCAGCTCCTTTTCCTCTCATGCTTACCTGTTTTCTTGGGGCCCAGACTAACAAAGGAGGATAACTAGAATATTTGTATAATTCTCCAAGATGACTGGTTTGGAGTAATATACTGCCTTATATTTTTAAATTCTTGACTTTATATTTTAAAACATCTCCCATTTTCTTTTATCCATACCTCATATACATGAAAATATCTATCATTGTTCTAAATTACAAGTGCACATTTCAAGCAGTTTTCCCAGTTTTCAAAAGAAATTTATAATAATTATTGTCGGATGTAATATAAGAAACTGCTTTCATTTAAATATTTACAAGAATAATTTTGAGGTTTTCTTTGTGATCATAACCTACCTATATAGATTTATAACCTACATGAGACCAGGGGAACTGTTCTTTTTCAGCACTTTTCCTTCTTTAGTGCCTAACAACGTGTTTGGCACCAGGAGAGACAATACATTAAACCGATAAATTAGCTGCCTTAAAGATTTGGTGTCAAATCAATGACTTAGTTTTCATGCACTGATTTTTCTGTTAATCAAACTTCTTTTGTTTTGAAAAGTCGAAACAAATGATCTCTCAGTAATTCTCAGTATGTGGATAATTTATATTGAGGTTAATATGAAATCTTGATGTGAAATACATCACAAAGGCTAATCACTACCCACTAATCATATACTTAAAAATATTGATTTTAGAAATCTTAGTATTACTTATTTCTGCAAAATTAGTCCTTTCTGAGTAAAAGTATGTCATATCTAGGCCAGTTGCTTCCTTGCATTTCTCTTCGTAGATTCCAAGACTCCTACTCAATCCTAAATACGTAAATTTTTATAAACTAGGTCACTAAAATATTTGACATTTATTGGTCACCATGCTTAACAATGTTTAGCTTTCTCAAATTCAAAATTGATATCACAGAGCTATGTTGAAATATGTTAACAGTTTGATTAAGAATGATGGAAAAATGACATACATTTTTATTTCCCTAAATAATACTCTGGCCTTCCTATGTTTCAAATCTAAAAATTGTATTATTTGATACCAGAACTCAACTCCTGTACTGAATTTATGTCACTTCACTGCAAGGAGATAACTGTAAATTAGAGAGAAAAATTACTTCATTCATAGTTTGAAAAATGGCTCTTTTTTTTTAAGGAATGCTATTGAGACGCATTTTTTAAATCTTTTATTTCATTAAATAAATGCAATTACTACTTGCAAAATATCCACATGTCTAAACTAATACATATCCTTAAGTCAATATACACAAAATTATCTTTAATTGTAACAAATAAAATCTTTCATGTAAGCTATAGATTATTTGTAAGGCATGTGAAAACCTTTCCACAAACATTCATCTTTAAGTGCAAATCACTATGCCAATAATGTAATAAAGGAAATAATACAGGAAAGTCTCCATCTGAAGATGTTATTTTCTTGAAATTTATTATGATCTTATTTTTAATCATTTAGAAAAGCAAAGTTTATAAAACATACTGACTACATATAATTAGGACTTATCCTCCCAACGTCATTAAAAAGAAAGTAAAGGGGCATTGTTTTTTAAGAAAAAAAAAAAACCGGTAAGATTAAACCCATAAGATCAAAGGAAATGAGGAAAGAGACATGGCCAGACACGAAAGTCAACATTTTGGGAAGACAGAAATCAGCCAGAGGAGTGACTGGACTGAGCAGGATTTAGGCATCTACAACACAATAGATAAAGAGATAGCAGTTCTCGAGAAAGAATTCTGTGCGCCCAAATGGATTCTTGAAAGGTGCAAACAGAACTTAAAATAACCTGACCAGAGATATTGTGGAAATTGGTAGTAAGGATGAAATTTGAGGAGTTTAATAGAAGTAATTCTGTAGTGGGGCTACAAAAGTTTGTCCCTCTCTAACTATTTCTCTGACAGAGAGTAGTGAACTGGTATTTTCTGCAGAAGAAAAAGGCTAGAGTCTCCATTTGGTGAAACCACCGTAGACCGTTGTGCAGGTCAAGTTTAGGGCTATAAAAGGCATACTCCTTGGTAGGTTCACTTCTGTCCGCTTTACCTTTTCTATTTCCAGAACATCAAGCACCAAAGACATTCCTTTCTCAAGAGAGACTTTAAACAGCATCTGTAAAAAGATATTCAGAAATCTGTACTAAAATTACTTACGTTGGTTTTGAGGGACACACAGCAAAATGGCCTGCTTCTTAGCTGATTGCCCTTCCTTTCAAAAGTCATACACAAAACTCTAGAATTATATAGAGATTATTCTACCTACGTATTAATATTTAAAATGTTTATACATTATGCACATTGTTGAACTGTATCATGTTTTTCTACCTTTTAAAGTTTGCACAAAAATCTGAAATAATTTTCCTTATTCATTTGATTACTGGTTTATTGTCTCTGCCTCACTATGATTAAATTCCATGAGTTAAGGGGTTCTGTCTGCTTTGTTCATTGCAACAGTATCAGATAGAGTGCTCCTGTGTGGGAGGGTGGGTACTTTTTATTGTGGATTTTCTTGATGAAATGAAGCTTTCTAGATGGGTTATGAACGAAGAGAAGGAGCTGGGCTGGTAAATATTTGGGTGGCAGAGGGTTCAAGAATAGATAGGAAAGTAAATGCAAATGTCCTGGGTCATGATCTACCAGATAAAAGGCTTGTGTGACCACAGGAGAGTGAATAAAGTGGAAAATAGCAGAAAATAAGTGGAAAAGAGGTATGCAGAGGCCAGGTAATGTGGGCAGAAATTTCATAACACCGGAAGTCTTCAAGATTGGCCTGAGCTTATTCCCGTTTCCATGAAAAAAATAGTATTACATTACATTATACATTATGTTTGTTACAACACTCTGCATTTGAATATTTCCTTTATCATATATCTAAACAGTTCAGAAAATCCCCTTCCATCCTCGTTTAAGAAAGTAAACACAGCTTTTTCCCTATAATCTTTGCTTTCCCCCCCAAGATTGGAATGGATTCTATCTCCTCTTTTAAAGTCCCTGGCATAGCATAAATTAGCAGTGACAGCACACAATCATAATTCCATTATCCCATTTGAAGCAATATTAATAACAGACATGTCCTTCTCTAATTTTTAGTAGCTACATCAAATGGCAAACTGGCACAATTTTTGAACAAAATATATCACTGTGACTTGCCAGGAGTTAAGTATTTTATTAGTTACAATAATATGAAATTTATACTCTAACGGATATGCACACAGGGCATATCTAGATGGGACTTACTCAAGAACATGGGCACTTTTTATTTGCGTATATTTTTCTGAAGAGGGAGAATATAATTAAATGTTTTATGGCTGTTAAGGAGCTTTCAAGTCTGTAAAGGCGAGTACAGCCAATGACCATCTCATCCAATACTTTGCTATGGTCTGCAGTGTGGTGACTAGATGTGGTCATCCTAATAAATAGCATTTCTTGTCCTGTATGGATCCTCAGCTTGCGGATTCCTACTACAGTGATAAAAGTGAATCTACAGCGTCTGCTGTGAACTTTACCTGAAACTAGAAATCCAGACATATCACTTCAGGACAGAACCTCTCTGCCCAGTGCCCACACCCTGAGTCCCATCGTTATTGTGATATACAGCATGTTGCTCCCTAAAGCAGAATCTGCCCTGAAGGCAATAAGCATAATAGTTTCATTTTGTTGCATCTCTCTGGAGCCAAATTTGAGCCATTCCTAATGTGCAATTTTGCAGACTCAGGTACTGAAAAGGTTGACAAAGTGGTAGGAAATAAAAGAGCTCACATCAAAGCCCATATCTAATGCTCTGAGCTTTACCCTGCGGACTTGCTCGCCTTCAGGGGAGAACATCAGGGTAATTGGAAGATTTTTGAGGTAAACTGTAATGAAAACAAGAGACTGGTCTACGTCAGTGCAATCCTGGGGTTTTCTACTCAGTGCATTCTTTCTATAAGACTGCGTGCTAATGGACAGCATTGTCCTGAGTGCATTTTTTTCCCTTGCAAATTTTTGTGCTAGATGGAAATTTACAACTCTGGGACTTTGATTTGTGAAAGCAGTTTTTGTTATGCAAATTTTGATTGCATAAAGTGAGCCAGGAATAAAAACCACCCCGGAGGCTGAGTTGTCCTGTTCCAGTGATAGTTTTAGTCTGTCTGTCTGTTTCAAAATTTGTGCTTTTCAGTATTCTTACCACGAACGGAGTCTTTCAAAATAGAATACGATGGAGGCAAGCACAAGGGTTTCCATGTTGAAAAGTAAAACCTTAATCAGCCAGAAACGACAAATATTCTATGATAGTATAATATTTATTCATTTAATAAACTTTAAACTCATAAGTTGAAAAGATGTTATAAACTCTCAAGGAACTGAAAATTCAATGAATGAAAAGTATGTAATATTCATCTAAATAATTTCAAAACTCTATGGAAAAAGATAGTAGTAAAAGAAATACAAATGCAGATCTATGGAATTCCAGTATTTGTATACATTTTTTTCATTTTTATAATGCAGATCTATGGAATTCCAGTATTTGTATACATTTTTTTCATTTTTATATTTTTATTGCAGTAACATTGGTTTATAATATTATGTAGGTTTCAGGTGTACATCCTTATATTTCAACTACCGTATACACTACATCATGTTCACCACTAAAAGTCTAATTGTCATCTGTCACCATACAAATTTCTCCCTTTATCCCATTTGCCCAGAGGGGAGGGATGTGTATAAACATACACCGTATCCTGTAAACAACCTAAGTGTCCAACAACAGATGAATGGATAAAAAAGATGTGGTATATGTACACTTTTTTTGACCTAGGGAATCTGAGAAGGCTTATGAAAGATGTAGACAATGAATTAGTCATTTAGGCAAAGGGCTAGCCATCACTAACTGTTAAAGACCCAAATGCATAGAAAATCTGCCCATGAAGCTCATCTATGGCCAGCAGAATTCACGTCAAGTGTGTTTCCCCATCTCTGCTAAAACTTGCATGGTAACAAGAGTTACTGCCACTTCTGCAGTCACTCCACCTTTCTATCCAGCACTTCTACATCTGTATCAGTTAGTCACCTTCATAAAGTAGAATAAAATCCAAACTTCTTAACAATCCTGCTCCAGCCTCACAGGCTCTTTATCTGTTGGATCATAACCCAAGTCTTCTGCATTTGCTTTCCTATTTATCCTTTTACTCTCCACTACTCTTTTATTTGCAAAACCAATTCCTTCTCTTATTTCAGGTCTTAATTCAAATGTCAACTGATCTTAGAAATCTTCCTTAACAATACACCGTAAATTACCACCCGCTCTTGCCACCCTCGATGCACTCTATTGTATCATCCTGTTTTACTCTCTTTAAAGCCATAGGAGCATTTGAAATTATTTCCCTATTCATCCTATTACTTGTTTATCATGTCCACCACCATAAGATGGAAGTGTCAGTAGTTCAGGACTCCTGTCTGTCCTTTTTCATTGCAACAGTACAGGATACAGAATAGATACTCAACAAATATTTGTTTAATGAATATATATCTACATACCTTTCCTTTTTTTTGATGAGGAAGATTGTTCCTAAGCTAACGTCTGTGCCAATCTACCTCTATTTCGTATGTGGGATGCCTTCACAGCAT
Source organism: Equus caballus (assembly GCF_041296265.1). Taxonomy (NCBI): domain Eukaryota; kingdom Metazoa; phylum Chordata; class Mammalia; order Perissodactyla; family Equidae; genus Equus; species Equus caballus. The sequence goes on along the minus strand of NC_091685.1, from coordinate 101,350,680 downwards.
GGCTTGATGATTAGTGTGTAGGTCCTCACCCAGGATCCAAACCGCGAACCCTGGGCCACCGAAGTGCAGTGTGTGAACTTAACCACGAGACCACGGGACTACCCTCCCCATGTTTTATTCTTTAATTCTCTACTTCCTAGTCTTGTCCGTGCATAACGGATTTTCCTACTTTCCACAATAAATATTTGGCAAAAGTATCAGTTTGAAAATACTTTTGGAGCAATCAAATGCAAGGAGGCAAATAAACCAAACGTGAAGCTGACAAATGGTTTCTACACCTTCTCCTGAACGAGGTGAGGAGTTATACAGCAGAAAAAGGAATGGTCTTTGCCATCAGTCGTACTAGGTTTGAATTTTACCTTTGTATGTGACTTGAAAAAGTTGTGCTCTTTTGAAACTCTCTTATCTAAAAAATGAAATGTGCATAATAGCACCTTTTCTAACTGTGAGAATTAAACGAATTAATCTATGTGAGAGGATACATCAAAAAGCTTTCTGGTACATAGTTAATATTCAATAAATATTTCCTTCTTTCTTTCTCCTTTTCCCTTACTCCCTCAGGCTAATCAAAGTTTCCAACTACACTAGAGTCAAAATTCTAATTTGCATTAGACCCACAGGGTAATGACTAATAAGCCTGAAGGTAAACCATTTTGCCTTGGGCCTCCCAGGCAAGTCTCATTTTAGATGACTGCCTCAGAAATGTGGGAGTTATAAATGCAACTGTGAGAGGGAATGTTCATGAAATTAATGTCTACATCTCAATTTAAGAAAGCTAATTGATTTGTGAAGAAAAAAGCTACTCTTTGAATAGCTTTTGGTTTTGGAAGGTATAATGCAAGTGTCAAAATGTTTAAAGAAATCATCAATATCCTTGAGATTTCAAGTGTATTTTCACACAGTGAAAAACTATATTTTCTTTAAATTATTTTATAGTCTTCCACATGTTTGAATATGTTACCTTTTTATTCCAATCTGATATTTTTGTTTTGCTTGCTTTCTTTTATTTTTTGTTCATCTCCTAAAGGACATTTATCTATTCCTCACATCAAAGAATGAACTTTTTTTCTTTTTGTTTTTTGAGGAAGATTAGCCCTGAGCTAACATCTGCTGCCAATCCTCCTCTTTTTGCTGAGGAAGACTGGCCCTGAGCTAACATCTGTGCCCATCTTCCTCTACTTTTTATGTGGGATGCCTACCATAGCATGGCTTGATGAGCAGTGCATAAGTCCACACCCGGGATCTGAACCTGTGAACCCCAAGCCAGTGAAGCAGAGCGCATGAACTTAATTGCTATGCCGCCAGGCTAGCCCCTCAAAGAATGAAATTTTGAATCTATTTATCTTTCAAATGCATTTACTGCTTTTCTATTTCATTGGTTTCAGCTTTTATTTATTTATTTATTTTTTGCCTACTTTTGGTTTTCTTCACTGGTTTATTGCGTTTGTTAAATTTATTAAGATAAGTACCAAGGTCTTCTCTTTAATAAGGTGTTTGGGAAATGTAGTTTAAAACAAAATCTCAAGGCTGGCCCTGTGGTGTAGTGATTAAGTTTGGCACACCCTGCTTTGGTGACTGGGGTTTGTGGGTTCAGATCCTGGGCACAGACCTATACCACTCATCAGTCATGCTGTGGTAGTGACCCATATATAAAGTGGAGGAAGATTGGCACAGATGTTAGCTCAGGGCTAATCTTCCTCAGCAAAGTAAAAAAGAAAATCTCCTCACAACCTAGAAAACACCTCCACAAAAGTAAAAGAGAAAGAGACCTATTTTATTATTGAATAAGCATGAAACAAGAATGTGATTTGCATCACAAGCAATCCACTAAGAGATTGCTAAGACAGAAGGAAATCTCACCCCAACCCAGCAGATGTGACCCATTACACACATGTTCTTAAGATAAATAACTAATCCTCAAGTAAAAGGATTTGACAGCACCATTTGTCACATATAGTTCATCTAGATCCACCTGGTAATTGTGGTGTTCATTTGTATTTGCTAATTGATTTAAGGGAAAAATAAACTTCTCATATCTTTACGACAAGAGGTAGTTTTGCGACTTGAAGGGAGATACCTATGTAAGTCAGACAGACTCCCACCCTCCCACAGTACCTGGGAGATAGTGGCTCTCTCTTTGACGATTACAGTACAGAGAGATGGTGTGGAGAGACATTTCATAGGTTGTAAATCTGGCAAGAGGCTTATTTAGCTTTTAAAAAGATTTCCACACATTTCAAAGAGACAAATAAAGAACTTACAAGAATAAGTTGTTGGGGGGGAGAGTGTCTCTTCCTTTATTTTTAACAGGGAGAATTAAGCATCTTACTTTTAATTTGTATTTGCCACTACAAATGAAAGAGTGTTGAGGCTGCTGAGCTTCTGCCGAGACTCGGCTTTGCCAGAGGCCTTGCTTGCTGCCCCTAACCTCCAGCATTTCCAGCTTCAGGAGGGAAACAATCATTAGATTAGATCTAAGGAACAAAGAAGAATGGATTCATTCACTGGAGCTTCCGTCTTCCCAGGATTACTGAAATGGACCCAAGGGAAAAAGGAAAGGTGATACATAAATGACAATGGTGAAACGGAACAGAAAAGGTTCTAAACAGTTATTGCTAAAGAAGGCATTGAGGATATGGCCGGTAATCAGATGTAGTAGGTAAAGGGGTGAGCCCTGCACGTGATTCTTTTAGCAAGGACCACACCTTGGGGGATTCTAATACGAGTGTGCTGGGGTACACACTTTGAGAAACATTCTGTGAAAGCGTGGAGAACCTAGGGAAGATGGAATGTGGACAACTCTGTCTCAGAAACAGTAATCTGCTGACTGAACACTCCTGAGGGGGTTGGAAATGAGAAGGCAAATTTGAAGCTAAAGCAAGAAAAATCTAGATTAAAAGCTGGTAAAATATGCACACGTCTTTTCCATAAGAGATTGAAAAATTTGACCAAAATGACCCATAGAGACATTTACCCCTCTTATTTACCTCTGTAACATTTGATAAGACTAAATATCATTATCTTTTCAAACATTTCCCCCTTTGAAAACTTTAACAGTGTATTTGCCTTTTATAATTTAGAGTATTTTCTGGACTTTTAAAATCACTTCTGTTATATTTCCTGTGCCTAAACACAGGTGTCATCCAAGGCTGACTGGCTTCTGCTGTTCATCTTATAAATTTCTTCCTCAGAATGACGGCATCAATTTATAAATTAATTTGTCACCAATAAGTTTTATAGTGATTTCCATCAATGACATTGTCATTAGCCTCAGTCATCATCTGCTTTTTTGACTCTGGTGGATAACACAAAATGGGTGGTTCAAGAAGAAAGGTTCAGGTGGCCAAATGTGTCAATGATGTATCTGATTTTATGGGAAGGAAGGAGTAGAAGTGGATTGAATTAGAACTCTTAATGACTTGAAGTGAAAACTAATGTGGGTCGATTTCAGAAGAGTTTTCAAGTGCTGAGGAAGAAGACATGTGCAAGGACTAGAAATCCAAGAGAAAAGTCGTTAAACGAGGAGCTTCAATAAAAGAAGAGAGAATACTGCGTGGGAGTGACAGGTCTAGTGAGGAAGATGTGAACAAGAGAAGAAAGTGGGAACCTGGAAGATCAAATACCAGAGTCTTGCAATTCTTAAACTGCCAAAAGTGTGACCTGTAACTTGTTATTCAATAAGAATTAGACAAGATGTTTACAGGGTTTCTTTCCAGCACCACAATTCTACAAATCTATGATTCTTAACAGCAAAATAATTTAGAGACTTTATATTTATTTGATTTATTTCCTTAAGGCAATGTAAATCTTCACCTTAGTTAATAATTTCATATAGAAATCTTATATTGTGGAGATTCTGAATTTGATTCTGCTCAACTACACCCACACAGTAGTAATTTGAAATAATTCTGTAAACGTGGAGGGATGCTAATGTTTCAGCACCTGGTTTCAACACTGATTCTCTGGGAATCAATGTCCCAAACTGAAATAGAATAGCATCCTCCCCTGTTCAAGGGCCCATCATGGTTCTCACACATCAGGAGCACAGAATTAAGTGTCTAGGAGAGTCGAGTCACCAGTCTTTCCTCTTAACTTTTTTTTTTTTTTTTTTTGGTGAGGAAGATCGGTCCTGAACTAACACTCTGCCAATCTTCCTCTATTTTGTATGTGGGATGCAACCACAGCATGGCTTGATGAGTGGTGTGTAGGTCCACACCTGGGATCCAAACCCGTGGACCCCAGGCCACTGAAACAGAGCACATGAGCTTAACCACTATACCACTGGGTCGGCCCCTCATTTTTAACTTTTGTACAGACTTTAACATGTAAATATTGCAAGTGTACATGGTCAGACCTGAAAAAATCTGTTCTATTTTTCCATTTTAATCATAATGTGATCAATAAGTGATCATAGGATTAGCTCACCTGCCTGCTCACTTTTATTTTGATCTCTTTGTTCTTTTATTTCTATTGCCACTCCTTTACCTTTATGCAGCTTTTGCCTTTCAAATTCCTCAAATTTACTTTGGTGAATTTCAGGCTGGTATACTGATAAAGCCTTCCATTTTTTAATGTACTGTTAGCACAACTCAGCACATGAAGGCCTTCAATTTGTCCCAGAAAGGAGAATCAGCAGTGGAGGAAAAATTACTGTGTGATGTACAAAATATATTATGTTTTATATTAATGCACTCTGTGTAAACAAAGATGGAGGAGAGCTTAGCTAAGGAAAAAGAGAAACCACGGTGTCAACGTCAAGAATTTGTATTGTTCTCGAGGTAATTTGAGTGTTTCCATGATGCCCAGGGCTCAAACCACAATTACTCTAAGCAATGTAGCAAGTGGGTATTGGTCTTACATAGTGACTGGTACTTATGTCGGAGGAGACAGACACTGTGGGAAAAGTGCGTATTTGAATGGGAAACAGCATACATAAAACTAAGCCCATCTTTATGACTGCAGAGAATTGTTGGTCACTTAAATTATAGGCAAATACAGATGTGTTTGCAATGTGAGGGCTTGCAAACAACTGTTCTTGTATGGTTTTAGATTGGGTCTTTCTGTTTTTTCTCTGCTCAAGAAGAAACTCATGTCACTTTATGAACCATGGCAGTATGGCCATTTGACTCTCTTTTCTTTTGGATAACCTGAGTCACCAGCCTTTTGGGTCTCCTAGTAACTCAATCTTTTATTTCCCTGCTGCCTGCTACCCCTTGATCTCATTCTGTTTTCCTATTTTCTTACTTTAATTTTTCCTCTTTTCAGCAGAAAGCATTATGGTCTTCCAGTCTACCCTAAGTCAGCATCAGTAATTCATTTATTCTTTCATAAATACTTATTGCACTTTCTCTCTGCACTAGTTCCTGTGCTAAGCAATGAGAATGTATACTGAGCAAGCCTCGCATGATACCTGTCCTCACAGAGCTTAGAGTTATTTGGAGAAGAAAAATATTAAGCTAGTAATATTCATAAAGTGTGATAAGTTAGCATGAGGGAAGTACAAGGAGCATTGTGACACTGTACACGTGGAACTCATCTTGTTAAGGAGTCAAGGAATGCCTTCTGAAGAAATCAGTATTGAAGGTGAGATGTGAAGGATGTATTGAAGATGTAGAGAAATGTGATATGTATAGGAAACCTAAGAAAATGCCTTGTTTGATGAGGATTAGATTAGTATTTTAAAGGATTACAACATGGAATGATTGCACTTTATTCTGAAACAAATGAGAAGCTTTTAAAATGTTAACAAAATAAAATTACAGATTGAAACTGGATGGGTATGTGGAGAAAGTTTGGAGCCAAGGTGATAAGAAGAAACAGAAGCAGATTCCTAAACAGAGGCTTAAGCCATTGGCCACACATCTGTATGACCCTTGTCATCTGTATTCTCCATCGACTTTCAGCCCCTTACACTCAGTGAAAACTGCGCTCACCACAGTCTTCTTCCCAATTGCAAATTCCGCCATTTTGCTGTGTGACGTTAGTATCCATAGGTGGGTCCAAACAATATCCTAGCTGCTAAGCACTTAGAGGTGCACCTCCTACATGGCGTTCCTCCATTCCCCTGAGACATTCATATATCATAGTAGGTTTTAAGAATGTTTCCCAGTCTATCAAGATATGTTTCTTAAATAAAACAACTACAATAATACATAGTTCATATGAATGGTCTCTAGTCACTCAGTAGCCTAGCCTGGACTTCCTTACACAGAGGAGACCAAACCAAGACGGAGAAGCGGGACCCTCCAAGGTGTGCTCTTGGAAGCCTCAGAATGTCATTTCCACCACATTCTACTGGTAAAAATAAGTCACAAGGATAACTCACATTCAAGAGGACAGAAAATGGAATCTATCTCTTGATGTGAAGAGCTGTATACACACTTTGTGATGGAGGGGATTGGTAGTGGCTATATTTGGAGATTATTTGCCAATTTCTCTTTTGTCCTCCACTGTATGTTTTAGTGTCTTGTGCCAAGTTACTTAACCATTTTTGCATCTCAGTCTTTTCCTAGGTAAAAAAATGATGTTAAAAAGCTCCTTATCTTATAAGCATTATTAGGTCTAACTGTGATCCATGTACATAACAAATAAAACAAGACCTGACACATAATTTACTACTAATAATATTATATTTATAATAATTATTATTTTGATTCTTTCTCAAATTGTAGCAGTTTTATAAATATTTGTTATTCAGTTATTTTTCAACTTCCAGATTATCAGTGATGGAGTTATTTTCTCTGTTCTGCTACAAATAATTGAAATATTTCTTTAACATCTGACATAAGCTTTGAAAGTACCGTAAGAACTATTGTCTGTGCTAACAAGATTAAGCCACCACATTCCACAAATATTACATTTAAATTATTTGTTTAAGTAATTCAAATTCGGCTGTCGTTTGCCTTTCTCCATTGCAGACTATGCACATAATAATTTGTAATTGCTACTGCATAACCAGAAAAAGATAATGAAAATGAAAATATGCTGGTATCTCTCTTTCAAGCCACTCTTGGTATAGATAGGATGGTACTAAAATGGATATCATTTTAAAGTAATAAATCCCTTGAAATATGTTGTCTTATGCAAAACATGGCAACACTACTTCTCATCACCCACAAAACAAACAGATAGAAAAAAGAGCCCATGTACTTGTCTTTAAGAACCACTTGGAAGGGTCTTTTAATGTAAATTAATATTTTGCTGTCGCAGCCTCTCCATTTGGTGTCCAGTTTTTTTGGAAAATGATTCGTCACCCACTTTAGTTCTATTCCTTAACCCCCCATCAGGCCATCAGAAGCATTGTGTTACTTTACCTCTGTAATTTGTATACATATCTTAGAAAAGTAACTAATTAATTTTATAGTATATTGGAAATAATAACTTTTAAACTGGTAAAAATAAAGCAATTTATGTATTGAATAATACCAGCATTATATCTTTTAAGCCTAATGGAAAACAAATGTAATAGGTTTACTTTTACCCTCTTTTGACATATGAGAAAAACGGTTTAGAGTAATTAAGTAATTTTTTTAAAGTCGTATAACCAGATCCTGACAAACTTGAGTTTTGAACCTAAGTTAGCCAGATTGCAAGTCTCAAACCTTTAACCACTAGCAAGTTTACCCAAAGTGCCAGGTTGTTTGCAATGAAAAATGAGCTCAATTCTTCCAACAAAGAGAAAATATAAAAACAAAATCTTAAATATCTATTATAAGTCAGTGGAGTTATACTCACATTGCACTCATTTTGATATGACACCTACCTCCCATCACAATAAAATTGAATGGAAATGCCTCATGATAGAATTTAGAAGAAAATACATATAATGCATAATTTTGTAATAGCAGAAAAAGGTCAAAACTGAACCAATAATGACCTCTTGAATATATTCCTTACTTCTATTTTTCACTCGAATCTACTACTTCTTTACACCCCCTACAGAAGATAATTGCTTTTGCTAATTGCAATTGCTCTGTCTTGAACCTCATGGCCCTCTCTGCAGCACTTGCCAATATTAATCCCTTCCTTCTTGAAAATCTCCTCCTCTTGAATTCAGTCCTAATGAAGTCTCTGTGTTCTTTTACCTCTCTGATCATACTTTCTCTGGTTCTTTTTTTTTCCACTCCATATATAGACTTCACAAAGTACTGTCTTAAAGACTTTATTTCATTATATTCTAATTGATCTTAAATTTTTTTGTGGGGAAGCATAATATATTAATATCATTAACTGATAGAGTTTATGGACCTTCTCACCAGGATAATGTGTACCTAATTATTTACACAAATGTTACCTTTTGGTTCTGGGTCTCATGGATAGAATCAAGTCCATACAGGAATACATAAGCGGTCAGGCATCCGAGGTCAAAAACACCAAATTCATTATATTTACCTTGAAATTACTTTAGTTTCATGTAGTATGATCCCCACTACATTGGACACTGCAAGGAAAGGGGCTGTCTCGTTCATCTCTGGCATAGTGCCTGCAGCAGAAAAGCAGTCATTGAAGGTTATCAACTGAAAGAATAAATGTCTTTTTTTTTAAATCATGGTCTTCTGGTCTTAACTTCTTAGCTCTGGTTCTATATGGTATCTACATTTCTAGGTGATGAAGAATTTGGAAATTGATGTGTTTGTAACTGAATTAATGATAAATGCATAGAATTCTAGAAAACATTTTTTTCTTCCTTCTTTTTAGAATAATCTAGACCTGACACTTCAGAATCATCTTTCACTTCCTCTTCCATTATTCTCGCTACTTTCCTAGTTCCAGGCCTCCTTAACTTTCCTCAGGAACATTTCATTATCCATCTAACCTACCTCTCTGCTTTGATTCTCACCTTAATATGGTATGTTTTACCCCATATTTATAATAATAATTTTAAAGCATGAATCTGATTATGTTTCTCATGTTCAAAAAGTCCTGATGAGCTGATAACTGGCTACGGGACAAATAAAAATATTTAAACTCCTATTGAAGATATCTTTAATCTAGGCATATCTTTCAACAATATCCCAATAATTAGTAATCCCTTTTCTGGATTCTAAGTTCTGAATATTTCTCCATATTTTAGCTTTTGCTTTCCCTACAACATGGAATTCTCTCTCTATATCACCTCCGTATGTCTCAATATTGTTTATCTTTCCAGACAGCACTCAAATGCTGTCTTCTTCCTGATTCTCAAAGCTGGCATAATAACAACCTGATAACATTAAATTGGGAAGGGAAAAGAATAATTACATACAGAGCATTGCAAAGAAATTCTTCAAGTCATCACTGAAAAGCATTAACATAGCTGTTAATAAGCGGAAAAGAACAAAAACAAAGAGACCGCTATGGAACGTCATTATATTTCAAGTTTTCTGTCCGTCATTCTAAGAGTCAGAGAATCACTTCCAGAAATATCTAAGCAACTAATACAAATTAAATCAATAGATCACAAAATTAAAACATTCAGTACGAAAAGGTACAAAAATATAGAAAAACATACAGTTGTATTTGTTTATCTTATCTAAAAGATTTTAAATAAGAAGAAAAGAGAGAACCAGAGCTTGCAATTGTGAAGTAAAAATATAACGAAACAGAGGAAAGAAGGAACTGGTGTTTTGATTGCTTGGAAAAGACAAAGGTGAAAATTCAAGGAAACTTTAAAAAGGTAAAGTTTCTAATACAAACCACACAATCTAACCACAATAATATTTAATTCACTTTTGTTAGAAAAGCTGAGTCACTATCGTCAGGTTTTGAACATTCAGTGGTGCCAGGATGTCTTGAAGTTGATCCTTAGTCCAGTAAACCATTTATTTTCTCAAAAATAAAATGGCTTCCTGAATTTCTGCAACAGGCATTGTTAGTTTTGGAAAACTGCTAACAGATGTGTGTGTGTTTGTGTGTGTACACATATATGTGCGTGTGTGTAAACACTAATTATACTAAAATAAAGCAACATATATATACACACATACGCAAGTGCTCTAAATCAAAACTTTTATTTTTTTACTTGTGAATGCATCTTAAGTAAAATAGAAAGATAAATCCATTTTTAGAATTTTAATAATTTTATAAAAATTATTTCATAATTAACTTTTTAAAAATTATAATTTTGAAAATAATAACAATACAATGCTTTGAAATACTCTTTAAAATGCATTCTATTAGCCAATGAATATTTTATGTTGTATTTAATACAGATCAGAAACATTTCAAGATATTATAACACATTTGTTTCTTTTAGAAAACACTGCAAAATAATAGAGAAACATTTCTAGGAGTTCTTCAGTAGCTATGTATAATCAAATAATTCACTGTACTGGGAGACATTCTAGAAAAAGAATCTGGAGAGCTTTTCAATCCTTTGAGTTTACTCTAATGCCTTTTTTTGGTAAGTGTTCACTAATTTTGGAGGCTATCAGTAGTTAAAAACACTTGAAAAAATTTAAACATGAGAATTCACAATGTAATCATGGCTACTTAAGATCTCACATAATCACGCTGTCGGTCATCATAACAAATGCTCATTTCAGGAGATCTCAATATCAGTAGCATTGGGGTGAGAATAAGTCCAATTTTCCTCTTTACAACCAAATATAAATAACAACCTATACAAATCTAAGAGAGCGAAGAAATCTCAAGTACTTTCTCTTAGTAGTCTCTTGAGCTATAATTCTCTTGGAAACCATTCAAGGAAAATAAACGAGATTCTGCCTATAAGCAAAATCCAGAATCACCAGTTTTATGGTACATTATTAGTCGATTTTGGTAGGCAAAATTGTGAGTGAAAAGCATTTTTAAATAAAGAAATGAAATAATGGCATATACAGGTTGCATTGGAATGTTTATGTGGTGTGAAACCTTCTAAAAGGGTCATTTATTTGATTAATACTATTTTTTAACATTGCTTTCACAAATTAGTAGTGTTAGTCATTTAGATCTAAAGAGTTTATAAACGACGACATGGATTTATAACAAATGGAATTGATTATATTAGAAATATCTATATTGCACTGAAGGTATCCCACAAATATTTATTGATCATCTGCTATCATACTGTGCTATGTGCTTAGGAAACTTTAAACAATTACTTATATATAAATATTATATATATACATGTATATATATAAAGTAGATACGTATTTATTAGTAAAATATCTTTGAAAACAGGCGCTAAAATTCTCAGTACTATGGTAATTTTCAACATTGTGTTGTTATAATTATAAAACACACACATCAAATTGGTGGTCAAGGACAGCATGTAACTGCTTACTTTTAAGTCAGAATGTGATTGGAGTATTTATTTATGTTAGTCCCACACTACTATACAAGCCTTATTTACAATAGAACCTACAAACTACAATAAAAAATAAATATAAAAATAAAATGAAAATATTTATATTTGGGGGCTGGCCCAGGGGCGTAGTGGTTAAGTTCGCATGCTGTGCTTCGGCAGCCCGGGGTTTGAGGGTTTGGCTCCTGGGTACACACAGTTCGTCAAGCCATGCTGTGGTGGTGTCCCACATACAAAATAGAGGGAGATTGCCACAGATGTTAGCTCATGGACAATCTTCCTTAAGCAAAAAGAGGAAAATTGGCAACAGACATTAGCTGAGGGCCAGTCTTCCTCAGCAAAAAATTGAAATATTCGCATTCATTATTTATTCAAACATAAAAATGAAATTGCAGTATTGTGACATACTTCTGTGCATCTCACTGTCAGTAAAATCAAAACAGGGAATATAGAAACAACAAGAAAGCAAATAAACAAAAAATGGGAAAAGAAATTTTTTTCTTTGGTTCACTTGCAGCTGGGGTTTTGGATGTGAAACAGGCTGCCTGAATTGATACATCTGTGAAAGATATAAACCAAGAAAGTGAAATGAGGCCTTCTTCCTCCACCTTCTCCTGGTGCTGCTAGCAAAGCTGCAGAGTTGTTGAGTTTTCCATAGCAGTGTCCTGTCCTCAGCTTCTTGAGTGGTCAAGAGGTGGTTCTGCAGGTTGAAGCCCAATCCAGCAATCAGTTGTCCCATTGTAGTTTTCTTTCTATCAGGAGTTTGTTATAGATCTAATGGAAACAGCTTCTAATTCTTGTCACAATTTCTGCAGTGTATTCTTTGATTTTATTTATTTATTTATTTTATTATTTTTATTTATTTATTTTTTTGTGTGAGGAAGATTTGCCCTGAGCTAACATCTGTGCTAGTCTTCTCTATTGTATGTGGGATGCCGCCACAGCGTGGCTTGACAAGCTGTGCTTGGTCTGTGCCTGGGATCTGAACCTGCGAACCTTGGGGCCGCCAAAGCAGAGCATGTGAACTTAACCACTATGCCACTGGACTGGCCCCCTCTGCAGTGTATTCTTGAACTCAAAGTTACACAGGCTTCTCCCTTGGACCCCAGCCCACACAGCAGTCTCCAAGCCCTTCTAATAAGTTGACATGTACCTAATTCCCAGTAATAAATCACTTGCAGATTAAAGTAATTGGGTTGCTTCAGCTTTTTTATCTGACCCTAACTCATGTATCAAGCATCCAAACAAATAAAGATAATTCTTTAAAGTGTGCAATAATTCAAATATTGACAAAATGCATCCTCAAACCACAGTTTAACCAGTAGTTAACAAAGGGAGCCGGAAGCAAAAACTTGATTTAGATGTTCTAATACAGAAATGGCAGACTACACAAATGAGTAATGCTGTGATTCTAATTGTACGACCTTTTATGTTCAGCAGGAAAAAAAGAGATTGCCGGCTTAATACATGCAAAAAAAAAGTGAAACCTTAAAATCATAACTCAAGGATTTACTCTTGATCCTTCATCTTGAAGTCTATTGAAATTAAGTATTCAAAGACAGCGCATTATTTTGATAGCATCTTAAAAAAGTCCATCTATTGATAGAAACAGATATTGATATAAACGTTTATATATATTCCAGTCCTGTGGTTTAAAATTCTATCTCTAGGCCAAATTTATAACTTCAGGCTCAAACTCTCCTTCAAATGCCATACTTCCTTATTCAAATGTCTTTCTCCACTAACTTACCTTTGCTTCTTTGACGAAATATTTTTGATTGTTTTTGACTGTATTTGTGTGGATCTACTTCTAGGCTGTCTATTATGTTTCATGTGTCTATTCTTTTTTCAATACCTTGGTGTTGCGATTACTGTAGCTTTATAGTAAAATTTGAAATCGCATAGAGCGAGTCTTCCAACTTAGTTCTTAATTGTTGTATTGGCTACACCAGGTCTTTTGCCTCTCCAAACTTTAGAATCGGTTTGTTACTAGGTCTTTTTATATCTAACCCTATATGTACGTGAAAGTTCTTATAGTTCTTATAGATTATTACGTGTAACAGTTGTTGCACATACAAAGTGTCATTTTCAGACTGCTAATTTAAAATATTTGATGTCTGCAACTCACAAAATGCAATGTCTTAGGTAGTGAATTCTGTTTTTTCCCTAAAATGAATTCAAAGAAAATCGCCATTAACTAAATTCTATTACATTTACAGCATAATTTTGATGTCTTCACTTCAGTATAAATTCTAGACCAGCATCAAATATACTCAGAAAATAAATGCTTAAATGTTGCTTTAACTGTTGAAACCTATATATTTAATCTTCAAATTTTCTTTAGAACTCATGTTGTGTCTCAGAAGTTTTTTTGTCAAGGCTTTAAGATTTTATACATAGACCATTTGGTCATCTGCAAACAAAGACAGTTGTATTTCTTCCTTCCCAATATGTATACATTTAGTTTCCTTTTCTTATCTTATTGAACTAGCTAGGGCTTTCAGTACAAGATTGAATAGGAGTGGTGAGAGAATACATCTTTGCCTAGCTCCCAATCTTGAGAAAAGGCCATATAGTTTATCAGCATTAAGTGTGCTCTTAGTTGTAGATTTTGGAGATGTTCTTTACCAATGAAGTTTCTTAAGCAGGGCCCAAACAATGCAAATCATAAAATATATTGATAAATGGGACTATTTTAAAGCAAAGAATATCTGTTCATTGAAAGATATGAAATGAGAGTTAAAAGAAAGTCCAGAGAGTACGAGAAGATATTTGTAAAACATAACAAGAATGCTTAAAATCTTCCTGTAAGTCAATAAGAACAAAACAGACAATTTGATACAAAAACGTGCAACAGACTTGAATAGGCACTTCACCAGAGACTATCCAAATGGGCAAGAAATAAATGAGCAGTTCTCAACCTAGTTAGTTAACAGGAAAAAGCGAATTAAAACTATAATTAGATTCTTCAATTCACTCACTCATGACAATGACTAACATTTTAAAAGATTTGAAAATGTAAAAAATGCTATCTTAAAGATTATATAACATATTACATTTTATTATATAATCTTGTTTTACTTAATAACATATTATACAAGTCATTCCATTTTATGACATTCTTTTCTGCGAAGTATCAAGCAAGAATATCAAATATGTGAAAGCCACTTTCTTTCCTTCAAAAATGCTTCTGATGTCTAAGAACTCTTAACAGTTTGAATTTATCTTTGCAGTATGCTTCCCACTCACATTTAATGAGATGTATCTATAGAAAGTATGTTTTTACATATGGGACTGTGATGTTATCAATATAAAGATGATACTGTACACTGCTAGTGGATTTAAAGATTCAGTAACAGCAAAGGATACAAAAAATTACACAGAGCACAACCAAAAACAGGAAACAATGCAGGCTATTCTCAGACAGGGACAGCTTCCACAGGTTTCTGATATTTTAGAGCCACATAAAACTGTGAATGTTCTCCTCTTGCTGATAATTTGATCATGCAGTAGAAACGTGTCATTGCTATTCTCTTAGAAGGTTTTAAATTTCCCTGTGCACTGTGCACCCCTCCTCTCACTCACACACACAATGGTAACTACACACTCTTCATGATTGTGAAACGTGAGAGACTGGTTCCATATCCACACACCATCAGGAGTAAGAAATTAATGTGACTCTGGAACATTCCTGAATGCCTATATACGTCAAGTGAAACAAATGTTATTTTATTAGAAATATTTTTCATTAGCCCGTCTAAGAATTACTCACCCTTGTATTATTCACATTGTTTCCAATTTGTTTTTTCCATTTAACAATAAATTATAAACTTTGTTTGCTATATATTAGCATTGCACAATGATGATTTGAAATTAAAAACACAATGCCATTTACAATAGTAACAACAAATGAAATATTTATATATAAATATTAAAAAATATGTACAGGATCAATATGTAGAAAACTCTGAAACTCTAATGAAAGAAATCAAAGATGATCTAAATAAGTGGAGAGATATTCTGTATGCATGAATTATTACTCTTAATATTGTTAATATGTCAGTTCTTTCCTAATTGATTTATATATTTAACACAATCTCTATAAAAATTCCGGTAAGATATTTTGTGGATATCAACAAATAGATTCAAAAGTTTATATGAAAAGGCAAAAGACTCAGAATAGCAAGCACAATACTGAATAAGGACAGATTTGGAGGACTGACACTCCACAAGCACAATACATACTAAAAAGCTACAGGAAACAAGACAGTGTGGTGGGCAAAAGAATAGACACAGGTAGATCAATAGAGCAGAATAGAGAAACCGGAAATAGACTCATATAGTTGTGGTCAACCGATCTTTGCCACAAGAGCAAAGGCAATTAAACGGAGAAATGATAGTCTTTTCAACAAATGGTGCTGGAACAAATTGACTCCATGTGCAAAAATAAACTATCAAACAAACAAAATATACATAGACCTTAAAGCTATGCAACATGGAAAAAATACATGGAACAGCTATTTTCAACTCTGAAAGGTAAATAGGAACAGGAAGATGGGGAAGAAGAGCAGAATTCAATTAATATGAATTAATTGTACTCGTGGTGAATTTACCAGTTCACCCTCTCTGGTATCTCCAACCTGAAATCCTTGTGCTGACTGTGAGAACTCCAGAAGAATCCTCTCTTTTGGCTTCTAGCACAGGAAAGTAAATAAATGTCTCAAAAATTGTGTGCAAATCTCATGCTTTTCTTTTTTCTTTTCTCTACCCTTGCATGCTCCACTACTCAAGGAGCCTGTGGCAGAAACTGTTAATAGGAATCCACATAAGCCAAACTTCTGATGGAGGGACCGCTTCCTCTGTGCTCTGTGGAGCTGAAGGGCCAAGAGGCTAGGAGGCCGGGGGTGGCAAGCCCGTGAGTCTATTTTTGCTTCTGCTGCTTATGCCGAGAATTAGGCATGGTTGTGGAATTGCACAAAAGAACAGGATAACCAAAAATCTAGCTTTGTAGATAGAGGGCTAAAAAAGAGAAGCCTCATGGAACTTGAAAGTATGGGGTAGGTCTTAGAGAAGAAGTAGCATGAGTTAGAAGCCCCACAAAGCTATTGATGAACTCCTGGGCTCCCCCGCCAATCTGCACATGCGTGTGTGGATCTGATTCTATCTGGCATACCAAAGACTTTGGAAACCCAACTCACAGACACACCAGCCCAGGTCCTAGTCTGGTGTGATGCATACATGGGGCAGATCTGAATAGCACTGGGAAGCTGTAAAAACTCAACTGGCATTGGAAATTGCCACAGTTCATGGAAGTTTGGTTGCAACTTGGGCCCAGATTGCCTCTTAACAACAACAACAAAATCAACATTCTCTGTAAGATTTAGACCAAACTGACAGACTCAAAACATAATATGTAAAATGCGCTGTACACAATCCAAAAGTACAAACTGCTACAGAAAGAAATAACTTATTAGAAATAAGAGAGCTGTTGTGTGGATTGTGAGTATTAATTTAAAAGATATCTTGTTTTTTTCCTCAGAACTCATACCTAATCATGTCACAACCCTAGATAAGACCTTGCATCCTCCTTATTGTTGTTTAAAACACTCTCAGAATCTGGTCCTTGACTGTGCTGCACTCCAGGTCAATTTTTTTTTTTCCGAATCTTCCTTTTCTTTCTCAGCTACTGTTAGTTTGTATTTCTTCCAGTTTTTCAGATGTACCAAATCATCTCTCATACCTTCATCTTCTAAAATAGTGTTTCCTGCTGGGACTATTATTTATGTACCTCCTCAATCTTCTTCTAATTCCCTTCCTCCACTCTTGCTTGTCAAACTGCTTTTCTGTAATTCTGGTTTTTACAGGCAGGCTTGCCTGACCCATTGTAGACCAGACTGCTACCATCTTTTATACCCTTCCAATGCATACCATACTGGCCTTCATCATGTTAGTTTTTATGCATAATAAAAAGTGAAGATGTTTCCCCTCTTTACTCTTCTATCTCTGGGGCTTATCACAGTGCTGGACACACAATAGCTGTGTAAATCAATAAATGAATGATTAAGGAACAGAAATAACAGCGCTGATAGCCAACTCTTAAAATTAAACTACTTCAAAAGCTTTAGATTTTATAATCTTTAGAAATAGTAATACAGTTTATTATCCATTTTAATATGTTTTCAGAATATAGAGCTGTTAGTTGCATTGTATTACAGATGTTTTGGGGAGCAGAGAAGAAATATCAGCTCCTCCATTTAAAATATGTTTAAAACCCTCACTTTTTTTTTAATCATTGAACATTAAACATTTTTTGCCTAGTCTTCCAGGGATTTTTAAACGCGTTTTGTCAGTTTTTAATATGAAACCTTTGTATTTCTTTTATTTTCGAAACAAGTTCAAGGTTATGAAAATGTTAAAGAAAACATTATTTTTGTTGGTAAAATGTTATAGGCCAAAATATATTCATATTAAGAAAATTTGTCTTAAAGAAATGATAAACTTTTACTTGGGGGAAAATGTCAAGAATCCAAAGATCAATACATAAACTTTCCCCCAGAAGTTAGGAATTCACAATGTGGTTTATTAAAATCTACCATTTTTAGAGTCCAAAGATTAAGGAGTGAGATACTGAATTATATTTGTGGAAAACGTCAAATGAAAGAAAATGGAAGATAAATTTTGAATACTTGCAATGCTAAGAAATCAGTTTTACTTATACCTGTCAAGTTAAAATATTATGTAGACCAATGAATATTCTTTTTCAATAGGTTTTTACATCTATGGGGTACTATTTGTACCTCATTTCTCCTTAATCCAAAAGATATTAATTTCCCAATTGATTCACCTCTTCAGAGCACTATATTTTGAATTTCATTTGATGCTGCCTCTTTTCTGTTACCCAGTCAGATGTAGCCTAGAAAATCTTGTTCGAATATTTTATTGTTAGCATTCAGTTAAAATTATGGACTCCCAGTAAATGCTCCCATATATTACCTTTGGTTTAAATATTCTTTGATTCTGTGATTCTGCAATCTGGTTATTAATTTGCATAACCTCACAAAACACATGCACACACATGCAATTTAAAAATAACCAAAAAATTATGAAATGCTTCTTTCCTCACATCAGTGATTTACCCTTCTTTGCTGGCTTCAGTCTTTCTACACACATACTTTCATGTGGCTCTAAGGGAGATTCACATAGCTATGATAAGTCCAAAAATGTCATATTTGAGTTAATAGAGAGAGAATCATGGTGAAATCAAAAACAACCCTTGTAAAAGCTTAATAAATAAAAAGGGATTTATAAACTGTACTGAGTAACTCATAGAGTCAAAGGAACACTGAAACCAAATCATCAAGAAGAGTAGAGATATCTGGAAATTAATATTGCTTAGAAATCTCTCCTCATCTCTGGTCTTTCCTTTTTACTGTATGGGTGGCTTCATCTACGTTCACCAATTTTCTCCTCACTGTACAGACACTATGACTCGTTTGCATGCTTACGAAATAGAGGAACACCTCTTTTCCAAAACAATTTAAAAAGTACAAGAGAAAGATTCTAATTTCTTAGCTTTGATTTTCTTTTCACCTTTTAGTGGACAAGAGAGGGAGGGTCTAAAACTTTTCCAACTTTCCTTATGCCTCTAGCTGCAAGTAAAGAGACTGCGACAAACAGAAGGAAGTCATAGGTTCTGGGAAGATGAAACAACGAACATCAACTGCTGAGTTAAATAAAATAATTCTAAATGTTGACTTCTCATCTTGTAATGTAGCTAAAATCACAAATTCTCATATTTAGAGGAGTGAGATTTAAAAAATGTGTGTGTGTCTGTGTTATTTAGAACATACTCTTTAATGTTAAATTTAGCAATAGCTCCCTGCTTTGATCGGCCCTCTTTACCCATGAAAACTTTTCTAGCATGAGGTTAGTGCTCTGTAACGGATACTGTTCTCATTGTTCAGCATCTCATATATCTTTTTGAAATTTCTAAGATAGAAAACATCGCATAATTCAGTCATCTACAAGTCCTACATCATAAGTTTCATAAGAACACTGTCCTAGGTGATCATCAGGGTGAGCCTGCCCCATAAAATATTGATTTTAAATGCATCTAACTATAGGTGTTATATTTATGATTTCATTATTCATACTCAACAAACATGACTTTCAAGTCCTTATTTCCTCCTTCTTAAATTTGTATTTCCAAACTTTTCAAAGTAATATTCATTTTCAGCAGTATTCATCAGCTCACTGTATTTTAAATTCATTTCATATTTCTTAACTTTGTAAGGAGGCACATTTTCCTCCCATTATTACCAAAAATTAACCATCTTTCAAAATTCAGTTCAAACATTGCCTCTTTTTTAATCAACTCTAACTAAATAATGCTGATATTCTCCAGTCTCCTACCATGTCCTCGTGGATCCTATTTTTCATTTACTTCATGGCGTTTTTATTCCTTCCTTTGCATTAAATTTATTGTGTTCTTGCCTTATCTTTCATGCAAGATTTATACAATGTATATGCAGAGACAAAACCATATATGTCTCTGTGTCCAGAACGAGGCTCTCCAAAAAGGAGGAAATCAATATATAAATTAACAAATATTTGCTTTGCATTCAGTTTTTAAAGATTCACAATGATGGAGTCACTTGAATTAATGATAGATTCAAAGGAATTGCGGAGGAGAAGAGGAGTAAGAGTCAGAAGCCCTGAATTCTAATGCCAGATCAACCACGGGATGTTATCTTGGACAAAATTCTTAATCATTTGGGTAGATTCCTTGAATTTATAAAATGTTTAATAATAGTAATTTTCCAGCTCTTAGAGTTGCCACACTCTGTATTCAAGTGAATTAATATCTCAACGGATAAAAACCAATCATCCCTCATCGGGCAGGATTGGACGGCCCCAAGCTCGTACTCAGTCCACCTTCACTTCTTCCATTTGATGACCCATTGAGCTCTGACACATCAGGATTAGACAGATGGCTCTTTGCACATTTTTCAAAATAACTGTTACTTGGATGTGCTTTACAGTCTCATGGATGAATGTTGATAACAAGGCAAAAGTCAATTTTTAGTTGTTTGCCTCTTTCGTCCTTGAACTAATGAATATCATTATTAAAGAAGATGGCATTAGAGCAATACGTGTTAATACCTAGTATTTCTTAATAAACCTTACATAACCATATACTTTTAGTATGCTAATGCTAGTTTTCTGATATAATACTTTCTGTTGCTGGAAGTAAAGGACTGAAATTGCTAATGCTTTGAAATAGCTGAATGGTTTATGAGATAAAACTCTGTATGCATAAAAGGTTAAATTCATTATGACATAAGTTTTCTAAGAGCACAGAAGTTGAAAATTTTGTGTAGGAATTAACGAATCAGAATTTTGATGCTAATGCTTTACGGGCAGTTCCTCCTTTTATTGGCTTGTTTTGGTCTTTATGTCAATTTTTTAAAGTTAATTTTAAAAATTCATGTATTATTCAGTCCTAAATTATTTTGTGGTCTATATCATCAAATAATTTTATCTTGAATATAATTTTTTTTTATATTTAAGCGTAGCATGTTAGGCATCTAAATGGTTCTTGAACCAGAAATGTTCTCTGTAAGAGACAACATGATTACAATATTTCACATAGGATTTATCTTTACAAGATTCATTTAACTTAGATGAATAATATTTCAAGAAAAATATTGTTTTTACAATTAGACCAGAGTTTATTAAGTTATATCAACATAATTACATAAGCAATCAGATGTGGTGGCAATTGGGAAAGAGATTACTTATGGAAGACAGAGAGCCAGCTCCGATGTGGACGTGTCATCTTTGGGTGCTTGATGATAAAGAGAAAGACGTAAGATATATAAAAACACATAGAAGTGAGACATGTTACAGATAGGAAAAGTAAATACTATAATGAAGTAAATACTGCATATATAATTTGATCAACAGATTTGCTCCAATTCTAACAAAAATCTCAGTGTTTTGTAAAAGTTTAACAAGCAGATCCTAAAATTTATATGGCAGGACAGAAGAAAAGCAAAGTCAATACATTTGAAAAGGTAAACGGTGATATATATTTTATGATATCAAGGCAGAGTATAAAATTTTAGAAATTAATACAAAGTAGCATTGGCATATGAATATAGACACGCTTCACATAATGACATTTCGGTCAATAACAAACCACAGACACGACAGAGGCCCCATAAGATTACCACCGTATAGCCTGGGTGTGTGGTAGGCTAGACCATCTATTTTTGCGTAAGTACACTCTGTGATGTTCACACAATGACAAAATTGCTGGAGGACACATTTTTCAGAATGTATTCCATCATTAAGTGATGCACGACTGTATAAAAATAAGCTAACAGAAAAGAAAAGTAAAGAAACATGAATATGTGGAATTTTTCTTTGTGACAGAACTGGTATCACATGTAAGTTGGGAAACTAATGACTACTGATAGATGGTCTGGGGAAATTTGTTATCCCTAAAGAAAAAAAATTGGATTTCTACCTCATACCAGATACAAAACTCATTAAAATTTAAATGAGAAAAGCAAAATAGGTAAAAATCTCTTAACTTAGGCTAGGAAATGTTGTTTATAATTAAGTTGCAAAAAAATTTAAAACCATAAAGGAGATAGTCGGTGAATTCTACTACATTCAAATTAAAAATACGTTTATCAAGAAAACACTATAAAGTCACAAGAGAAGTCACAAAATGAAGAAGATATTTGAAATGAAAATAGTCCACAAAGCATTAATATTGAATAAGTATAGAGAACAATAAATCAATGAGAAGACAAACAACCTAATAGAATCATGGGCAAGAGAAATGCACAGGCATTTTAGAGACGTGAGAGCACGGCAAGCCAGCAGATATCTCAAAAGATATCTCATCTCATTATTGATATGTGAAGTGCAAATGAGAACCACGTGAGATACATGTTTACAGCAGCTGAGTTCCAAGTGTTGACAGGGACGTGTAAAAACGAAAGTACTTAAGCACTGCTAGTAGAGTATAATATGTTCAATCACATTGGAACCTAGTAAAAATGAAAATGCATGTTAAATAAACACATCGTATTTTATTTTTAAATAATATTATTTAATGTATATTAGGAAATACATAACATGCTGCAGCAGCAAAACAACAGTGAAAGCAAAATGAAAAAAAAGACCCATAAATAATCAAATGTCCACCGAGACCAAGAATAATGTAGGCTGACAAAATGGATTATTACACAAGTATGAAAAATGAATGAACTGGAACAGATATTAGCAAACTTTTTCTATAAAGGATCAGAAAGTAAGCATTTTAGGCTATCAGAATCACCTATGTTCTCTGTCGCATACACTTACTTAAAAAAATATATATATATTTAAGAAAAAGTTTTTAGCTAATGGGCTGAAACAAAACAAAACAAAACAAAATAGGTTCCAGATTTGCTCCATTGGCCATGGTTTGCTGATCACTAAACTGGAGATACAAAAGTAAAAATTATGAATCTCACAACCATACATCTAAGAGAAGGAAAAAAGCTAGCAAATGATATAAAATATATTGTATATATATTGTTAAATAAATATATTTAAAGTTCACAAATACATAAAAGAAAGCCATATATTTCATAGAGTTTCATATATTTATATGTTACATCTATTTTAAGAAGGCATGTAAATGATAAAAACAAAATTTAAAGCAAAGCTTACGTCTGAAGAGAAGAAAGCAATTGTATTACACCAGAAGATGCTAACACTATTGGAAATGTTCTGTTAGTTAGCAGATATTTTCAGTACATAGGTGTGCATTTTATTTATATATTAATACAATATATAGACATTATATATGTGTATAATGCTTAGCTTAATAAAATGTTTGTGTAAACACGAGTGGAAAATGATTGATAAATAGATACCAGAGACACTGCAGTTTGAAAGCAGACGTTTATAAATGGCTGGATTATTTGAGTCCTTTCTCCTCTGCGCTTTCTTCCTGCTCATCACACCTGCATATGAACGGAAGTTAGTGTGTAAATATACTCAGATCTCTACATTCAAGAAAAGGGTCTGATGAAAACTACACAAATCCAGAAGAAACATTCAACTGATATTTCCAACTGATATTTCCTCCATTTAAAACTGTGATCAGACAATCAAGGATCATGAGATACTCGAGGATAGCGGCATTAAAGAGAAAAAGCATTAAAGAGAAAAATCACTGAACAGAAAGAACATCCGACAATAGTAGGAACATTGTATTATTACACTCCGAGTTTGCAGAGGAAGTTTCAGTTCTAAATACAGAACAGATTTGCTATGAAAATGAAATGACCGGAAAATTAAACATTTTTATTGGAAATTTAAAATATTATATTAAGAATTGGAATTGGTTATAGACTTAAGATTTTATCTGGAAGACAAAGCTGATTAGTTTTTTTATGGTACAGCCAAAAAAATCAGTGAGGTGGAAATTATTTGAGAAAAATTGGGTTCGAGTTTTAGGAAAGTCTGATTTTCATTTTATAGCAGTGCCAGAAGGAGAAGAAAAATACAACGCAAAGCAGGAAATTATCAAAGATTAATTAAAAATAACCTCACTATACAATTCATATTGTTTGGGTCATGGTCACCTGATTTTCCCTTGCAAGAGTCTAATGTGGCTGTTAATCACAATGACATGCTCCCCCACCCTGGGTTGGTGTGAGTTATGCGACTCAAGGAAAGCTAATTGAATATTCTCCTGCTTTTTACGATTTCAAAATTCTTTCTTTTTTATCCTGTGAACTGGTAAGTATCTCCAGTTACTGTTTGTTTTTTTCTTTTTGATTAAGTTCAGTACTTAATATGGCTTAAGAAGATCTTCAGAGTATTTTTCTCAAAAAAATAATTATTTGAAATGGGGCAATATGTATTCTAATAAAGATCAAAAAGCCCGTCATTTTCGTGGGAACATTGGTTTTCACAGTATTCCCTCAGACTGTATTTTAAGATGAGCTACTTTTATGTGGACAGACATGGCTACCCGGGGGGTTTAATCTTTCCACTAATGTAAAATGTGGTTCACTTTCCCAGATTTGTTCTGATTCTCCTACTACCTCGCTATTCATCCTTCTCAGTCTCTGTGGCCAGTTGTTATCACCTTCCTAATCTCTTGGTTTGGACATATCCAAAGCACTTGGATCTTGTTTCTTTTGTAGTTTTACTAACCGCCCAAGTGATCTTATCTGGTCACATGCTTTAAATAGCGTCTGTGCATTGATGAAAACTAAATTATATCCCCAGCTTGTACCTCTCCTCTGAACTTCAGACTGAATCCCAAATACAGTCTGGACACTCCACTTGCTAAATCTATGACAGGCATCTCACACTTACCATGTCCCAAACCGAGCTGCTCATTTCTCTTCTTTCAAACCTGAAATCAACCAGCCTTCCAGTTTTCAATTGCTCCGCCCAAAAATCTTGGAGTCATTCTTGACTTCAATCTTTCTCACACAACTCCATATCTGATGCACAGCAAATCCTACACACACAGCCATTGTCCACCAATCCCACACTTCGAGTCACCGTTGTATCATGCATAGAATTTCATGAGAGCTGTCTAACTGTGCTCCTTACTTCTGGCTCTGCTAGTAGATTGGTTTACATACAATATAGCAGACAGAGAGATATTTTAAAAATAGAACAAGATCTTACATGGCCAGCCACGTGGCTGAGTGGTTAAGTTTGTGTGCTCCACTTTGGAGACCTGGAGCTTGCTGGTTTGGATCCTGGGTAGAGACCTACAGACTGCTCATCAAACCATGCTGTGGTGGCATCCCACACAGAAGACTAGAAGGAATTACAAGTAGGATGTACAACTATGTACTGGGGCTTTGGGGGGGAAAAAGAAGAGGAAGACTGGTAACAGATGTTAGCTCAGGGCCAATCTTCCTCACCAAAAAGCATTAAAAAAAAAAATATATATATATATATATATATAATATAAAAGCTTGTTACTCAACAGCTTAAACCTCTCCACTGGCTTCACAGCTTTTTCAAAATAAAAACCATTGTCCTTACAATGGCAATTAACCCAACAAGATTTGACCATCACTTCCATCTCCTACCATTATTGTTTAAGCTCACTCTGCTCCAGACATTGCTTTTGATGTGAATCTTGGAGTCTGCTTTTATCTTTCTGTAATGTTTTTACTCTGGCTACCTCTGTGGTTGATTCTCTCACTTCTTTTAGTTCTCTCCTCAAATACCCCGCTTTCAGAAATCATTGGAAAAAAAGCAATGACTTCTGCCACTCTTTCCAGTCTATCTCCAAACTCTTTACCTCCAAAGTTCTTATCACCATGGACATAATGCATAATTACTTGCTTTCTTCTTTCATTTTCTTTTTTTTTTCTTGAGGAAGTTTGGCCCTGAGCCAGCATCTGTTGCCAATCCTTCTCTTTTTTCTTGCAAAAAGACTGTCACGGAGCTAACATCTGTGCCAGTCTTCCTCTATTCTTTTTTTTATGTGGGACACCACAACAGCATGGCTTGACAAGCAGTGCTAGGTGCGTGCCTGGGATCCGAACCTGTGAACCTCAGGCCACTGAAGCAGAGCGTGCAAACTTAACCACTACACCACTGGGCTGACCCCTGCTTTCTTTTTTATAGTCTATTTCCTTATTCTAGAATGTAAGCTCTAAACTAGGATGAATTTTTGTCTGTTCTCTTCATTGCTGTACCTCAGGTATTTAAAAAACCATTTCATTGTGGAATGAGTAATGGAGAAATGGGTAGATTGATCTATCCACTATTTCTTCAGTATCTGCGTTTTAATCTGTCAGAAATGATAAATAAATAGAATTAAAAATTGCCAATTCTACCTTTTTTTAAGAAAGAACTGAAAAATAATGTCATTGCAATAATAAATGGACATTTTATTGGTCAATTGTTTTCAAGCATTTGTAAATGACTCAGAGACATAAAGACCTTATTTGCAAAATATAACAAAGTCTTAAGGCAATTTTCTATAAATGAAACATATGTGTAAGTTCAATACAATCTCATAACAAAGTTCATTGAGAGCTGTGATTTTCACCTGAGTCACAGGACCTTGGTCAGTGATATTTAATGTATAGATTATCAGTTTGAAAATTAATTCATATTTTTATCCTATACTGACTTCCTGAGAGATCCTGATCATTATATTTAATGTAGTCATCATAAGATTTACTATGTACAAAGGCAGTTAATTTTTCTATCAAATGATAGTATGTAGGGGCCAGTCCCATGGCCTAGTGGTTAAGTTTGGTGCACTCCACTTCAGTGGCCCAGGTTCAGTTCCCAGGCACAGACCTACACCACTCATTGGTAGCCATGCTGTGGTAGTGACTCACATACAAAATTGAAGAAGGCTAGCATAGCTGTTACCTTAGGCTGAATGTTCCTTAGCAAAAAAAAAAGAAAGAAAGAAACTTAGTATGTAAATGATATTATATGTTCATGAGATGTTTTGAATTGTAGATATTTGAATTGTTAGAAAGGCTATAAATAAATTTGAAATAGTAATTTTAGGAGCACAAGATGCTTGAGTATATGTTCTAGCAAGAAAAATTACTTGTCACACTCCATACATGAGGACAAGCTCCTGACACTCTCAAGTCAATTCCCCTTCTAATACATTCTTTTAACTCTTTCTATTGTCACCACAACAAAGCCTAACAAGAGACTGTAGCTGAGAACTAAGACAGGAAATTATGCACTCCTGTGTCTTCTATCATCCCCATACAACCTGTTGCTCAGAATTCAACCAATTCTGAATATAAGAAGATAGAGATTCAGGCTATTTCAAAAAAGAGTGATAAGTAAAGAAGCAGACTTAATTGTTGCTTATTGTTATCCTAGTACTTAAAATTGGCATGGAAAATAATGATACTAAATCCAACAAGTCCATTTAACACTTTCCCAAGTCATTATTATTAGAGAAGTAAAATTTTTTATCTCTTTTGTAAAAATGGCTTTTATTATACTATAAATAACAATAATATTAATACTAAAAATAAAATATTGAATTAAATAATATAAATATAAATGACAATATAACTATTATAAATGAACACAAGTTCATTAGTACAAATAATTTCAGCAGTAACTTGTTATAGTCATAACATTTCCTAAATCAGATAACTGACAATATTAACACTTTGCACAAAGGAAAAGAAAATTCTAAGAAGACATGTAAAGTTAGGTAAAAAATTCAGACAATCTCTGGGATGTTTCTAATGTATTTTTAAATCTAAATGCTCTTTATTGTTGATCCTTTTGCTATAATGAACTAGATAACTAAAGAGCATTTAAGTTTACTTGATGCGAAACTCACAATGTTTGAATAATATGTAAATTATGGCCTATCAATACAGATAGACCCGAGATATTTTGATTATCTGGCGAGAGCTATAAAGTCTCAAGGTTACAGAAATATCACTAAGTAGAGAAGCAAGAAAAATACTTTCATCTATGTTTTCTTCAACTATTCATGAGTTTCTTCAAGTGTATTCTGGAGGAAAGACTCATAATTTTACTTGAGGACACAAAGCCTTAGTTAGTATATTATCCTTCTAGTTCAAAGCATGAAAGGAAACCAAACCAGCAAAGCAAAGTTATTTGATGTTGCTTTGTGTTAGAATCCAGGGAAAATAAGTACTTTGATCAACTTGCCGCCTTGAAAATGTCCTCTGGTCGAACTGCTCAAGAGCAGTCTTTGATAAAGATTGCATAGTACGTGTGTCAATCCTCAACCTAATTTGGTGCATAGGTTTTGGGAAAGGAAAGCAAGATCAAGTTCTCCAATATGTGTGTACTTTATTAATTTCTATCCTGATTAAATAAGAAAAAAAATTATTCCCCTCTTTAGTTTCATGACCCAAATTAGAATTAATTATAATGTATTTACCCAGATTGAAGAAAAGAAATAATGTGTGAAAGTGAATATAAGTCTTTAAAAATGTAAAATATGGATCCAACATGTGAAAAAATGGCCTTTTAAATGCCTTCATTATATCTAATATATTTAGAAAGAAATGTTTATGCCAAATGAAAATATGAAGTAGTTATCCAAAAGCTTCTTCACAAGTGAGATGTAGTACTTATTTAATAATTGCTAGGGAACCATTAGATGGATTCAAAAGCAAG
Source organism: Equus caballus (assembly GCF_041296265.1). Taxonomy (NCBI): domain Eukaryota; kingdom Metazoa; phylum Chordata; class Mammalia; order Perissodactyla; family Equidae; genus Equus; species Equus caballus. The sequence goes on along the minus strand of NC_091685.1, from coordinate 101,322,206 downwards.
CTTTTGGGCCAATACATAGATAACTGCTTGTTTCTGAGTTGAGCTAGTTAAGGTGATCTTTTAAAGGGCCGGAACATGATATTTCACATGTGGGAATGACGTGAAAATTATGATGTGTTATGGATATTATTTACTATGTGTCCATTCTATTTCAATACTTTTATTAAAAGTGCTTTTAGGGACTGGCCTCATGGTGCAGTGGTTAAATTTGTGTGCTCTGCATCACTGGCCAGGGGTATGCAGGTTCAGATTCTGGTCCAGACCTACACACCACTCGTCAAACCATGCTGTGGCTGCATCCTACATAAAATAGAGAAAGATTGGCAAAGATATTAGCTCAGCAACAATCTTCCTCAAGGAAAAGGAGGAAGTTTGGCAACAGTTAGCTCAGGGCCAATCTTCCTCACCAAAAAAAAAAAAAAAAAAAAATCAAATAAGTTGAGAGGTAGATATTATTATTTCAGTTTTACAAACGAAAGAAGTGATTTTCAGGGAATCTAGATGACAGTCGCAAAGCTAGAAAGTGAGCTTGCTAAAACTTGAACCTTGATCTATCTAGCACAAAAGATATCATATAAAAATATAACACATTTCTCGTGGGCACCCCTCCCCCCCCAAAATAAATTCCATGATGTAGAAAATTGTACATTGCTTGTAGGTAATGCCGGCAACTACATCTTATTGAAACTATGCATTTTATATAATGAAATTATCCAAAGTCATCACAGCCAATTCTGGAGATACTTCTACCATAAAAGTAGGAATAAGAAACTATCTTGGTTGAAGCTTTTGTTATAAAAGCACAAAACAATGTGTGTACCTAAACTATTTCCCTGGAATTTGCTGAATGTATGTAAACATCGAGGCCCCAATACAGAGAATTTTTGCCAGTTTTTTAAATTTTGGTTTTATAGACATTATCCAACATCCAGATAGACATATATTTTTGAAAAATAGAAATCAAATGCTTTATACACATTGTGCAACTGATTTTTGTAAACAAAAAATAATGTTTTCAAACAATTCAGTATGGTTGTTGGGAAAAATCTCTCTGATTTTTTACTGTTGTATAAAATTGTGCTTTTAGCATAGAAGCAAAATGCAAGCTTGTAAACTCTGATGTTACTAAAATGCAAGTCAATTACTTCTCTGCCTTCCTAAAATATCTCCTTACTGCATACTAATAAAATCCAGTTATTCAGGATATTTGAACAGATCAAGTGTATTTGAAAAGTAAGAATGCAAATATCTTCATTTCAGAAACTGTTCGAAATGAAACAAAGAGTAATAGTTTATGTCCATCAAAGGCCATTTTACATCTTTGTTTCTTATGGACTATTACTTACATTTGGCTATATAAGAAATTTCTGTAGTGTATTTAAAGAAAGACTAAAGTGTAGAAAAGATGCCAAGCATTATTTTCCAGCAATTTCCCACAAGGGCAGTTGCAAAATATTCTACTGATAATTATGTTTCTATCGATAGATTTTTTGAAATTGGTGCATTGGTTAATATTTTTGCTTATCTGACTTCTCTTAAGATCCATAAAATCATCAATACTACACAAACTCTATAAAAAATTGACTAAGTGAGCAAATTCTTTGAATAAATCTTAAAGAGTTTTGGAAAACTATCGTTTCTATGCTTAAAGTCACAATTTATCAAAAGATATTTACAAACAAAACTCTCGAAAGTTTTCTTCAACACGTGTACCTTAAAACATACATTACTCTATCCAGTGTTCAGTTGTATGGATCTGAAAAAAGAAAAACCACAACTGCCTTTAATCATCTTAAAATGATATTGTTGTCCCCAAATCTATATCACCCTTCTATTCATTTTAACTCATCTCTTGTCCTATAATGAAACAGAATGAGGAAGCAAATGATAAAAGTTGTGAAGAACCTAGTGGGATAACCATGATCTTTAGACAATAAATTTTCTATTGGAAAATATCAGGAAAATTTTATTGGAAATAAAATTAGAAGGATCAAGGTCATCTGATTTAGTATTACAATTGAATTTGACCAACATTGGAGAATGAAAAAAAAGTCAGATTTTCATTAATATTGTCCGATTTATTATCATTAATAGATTATTGATAAAGTTTATTTTTGAACCTAATTCACTCCCAACATACGTATTTGCCTTATTTCATTGACTTTTTAATTCTAGATTACTCTTACTCTAGGGGAGAAATGTACAAAATTTTGCAGAGGATTACTGTGTGTATGAAACTTAGTTGCTTCTATTTACTGGTCTAAGGATAAGAATTTTAAGGACCATAATATTCACACAGAGGCGCATTGTTTGCAAATATGCTTTGAGTTAACTTCTAAGAATACTAAAAAATCATGTGTAAAACTTCAAATAAGGTACAAATTTCAATAAACGCAATTCTTATATTTCAACAAGATGAAACTCTATCAGATAAATATTAGCGTTCGAGACTCTGAAACTCTAATTTCTAAGTCATTGTCTCGCTCTCTAAAGTAAGCACAAAATAATTTAACTCTCCAAGATCTCAACATACAAATACTTAAAATCAAAGGTTGAGGTTAAGATTTGTAGTTTGAAAATGTTTTCAAAATTGCTATACCTACCTCAAGTACCCTCTTGTTTCATCTATGATCCTCTAATATCTCTTCCTCCTGCTAGACTCATCTTTCTTTTTATAAAGCACATTTTTTGAATGTAAGATAAACTTTAAGATTCCTATCATTTCTAACGATTTTGATGGATATGCATATAAACCTCTGCATTTATATGCTAACATTTATAGAGCATTTGCACCAATCCTGCTTTTATCTTGTCAGGAATATAACTTTATGTCAAAATCCTGGATGCGATCTTTCAGACCCAACCACAGGCATTTCCTAGCTTTTACCTGGCAGGCCTCAAGGCAGAAAGCTGCCATCCTGGTATCAAACGCCACGTACGGCCCGTATGTTGCAGTTTTCTGGAGGGAGTTTCCGTCAAGGATTTAGGCCCGTGGGCCTGCATGTTCGTACACATGGCTATAGCCCTAGCCCAGGGGCCTCCATTCCTAGACCTCCTTAGAGGGGCTTGGCTCAGGTACTTTTCCTGACTCTGACTCAGGACTTCTCCACTCCTAGTCCTTCCCTTTATACCTCTCCCTGGTCCCTAGGTCTTGAAAAAGGCAGGAGCATTTTATTTGGGACTCCTAGGTGGTGAGACAATTCTTCCTGTCTGTGCTACACGTCATCTCATTTGGTGCCATAATGTAAAGAAAAATAGAACACTGGGGAGCTGGTGCCATGTCCTCTTACCTCTTACCTGCACTGCCACAGTAAAGGAATAAAGGCTTGATTGTTATTTTCATTTGGCTCATTGTTGTAATGGACCACCTTGACTCCTGGAAGCTCAACACAACTTGGGCATGTGCATGTGGAGGTGAGTGTGTGTAAGCCACTGCATTTCATTCCTAAACAACTTTATGAAAGAAACATTATTATTATTGTCATATGACACGCAACAGAGAGAGAATGCTTTGCTCAGATTTACATATTGATTGACTAGAGAAGTTAAATTTTTATTTGACATTGTAAGGGATCAGAATTGGCCACCCAAAAATGTGTTTCTTTGGCTTGATTACTATTATTATTATTTTTTAGCGAGGAGATTGGCCCTGAGCTAACATCTGTTGCCAATCCTCCTCTTTTTGCTGAGCAAGATTAGCCCTGAGGTAACATTGGTGCCCATCTTCCTCTATTTTGTATATGGGATGCCACCACAGCACAACTTGATAAGTGGTGTATAGGTCTGTTCTCAGGATCTGAACTTTTGAACCCTGAACTGCTGAAGTGGAGGGTGTGAACTTAACCACCATATCACCCATCACCGGGCTGGCCCTTGCCTTGATTATTTTTGAGAACAAAAGACTCTTAAACAAATTTTGACCTCCCCCAAACTGCCTAAAAGAAATTAAAATAGAAGAGCCACTACCAGGAAGGAGTTAATACCATAAGATAACTGTAATGTAATGTAAAACGTGTCTGTCAGGTCACATTGTCTGTAGTTGGCCCATTTACGTTTCCATCTCCATGTAAATTGCCTTCCACCCCCTTGAAGTCCCAAACCACTACCCCCAACATCCTCCTTTGTCTTTAGCTGAAGATGGTATTTAAGATGACAGCCTCTGCCATTTTGGCAAGTTGCTCAGTTTTCCTGAGTGTCTCCCATGTGTACACGTTATAAAGCTTTGCTTGATTTTCTCCTGTTACTCTGTCTCATGTCAATTTAATTCATAGCCCAGCCAGAAGGGCCCAGAGGGTAGAGGATATGACTTCCTCCCCTACAACATCTTTCTTCAGTCATTCTTTTTGTTCCCCTTCATAGTATTTACACAAATAATTTACTTATTGTTGATGTTTTTGATGTAAAGTTTCCATGAGCCTTTTGTATTGTTATACAAACATATATTTTTACACAATATACACATATGTATAATATATTTACCTCTTCTGTAAACTCCTTTTGCAATTTGCTTTTTACTGAAGAAAATATTTTTGACGTATTTCATAACTACATCTATATTTATATGCACTTCTTCCTAAGTCTTTTTAATGAATTGACAGCAATACTTAACATAAATATATCACACTACATTTGACCATCTATGTTTATACCTATTTAAGGCTTTTTTTTTTGCATTTTCTTTTACTTACCAGTTTTTACTCTACAAAAAGTGCTACGTTAATATTTGAGCATATATATTTGTACCTTGTTATAGGCTGAATTGTGTCCCCTCAAAATTCGTATGTTGAAGTCCTAACTCTCAGTACCTCAGATGTGACCTTATTAGGAAATAGGGTCTTTATAGAGTTATTTAAGTTAAAATGAAGTCATTAGGGTGAGCTCTAACCCAATACGGCTGGTGTTCTTATAAAAAGGGGCATTTGGGCATAGACCTGCATAGAGGGAAGATGATGTGAAGAATGTGAAGTGACACAGGGAGCTAAAGAGAGAGGCTTGGAACAGATCCTTCCGTCACAGCCCTCAGAAGGAAACAACCCTGCTGACATTTTGACCTCAGACTTCTAGCCTCTAGAACTGGGAGACAATACACTTCCAGTGTTTAAACCATTCTGTGGTATTACGTTATGGCAGCCCTAGCAAAGTAATTCTTGAGTCAAGTCACAGATTTCCTACAAATTTTGTGATATCGTGCCAAATTATTCTCTGAAAAGTTTATGCCAATTTGTGTTATAATAGTTTTAATATTGGAAAAGTACTTAAAATGTCATTCTCATAATTTCTCTGTATGAAAAATGCTAGGTGTTTCTTTGGCCAGAGGGAACCTGATGGACACAGGTGGGAATGTGCATCTGGAACACTTTTGCTAACACTCAGTTTGTGTCTTGTAAATGTATGGAAAGATTTCAATCAGCGTATGGAATTTAGTTAATTTTAATGCAATCTGATGCCTAGATTACAGAATCAATTTTTAAAATTTGCTTGAATGCAATCCAGTATTTAGCCAGTGCCTGTCATAAAGTTGGCACAAGAATATTGAATGGATGGATGGATGGATGGGTGAATTGTATTTGTATTTAAAGATACTGAGGGAACCAACTCAGAGCTCTCAGAGCCCACAAAGCCATAAACTTGATTCAGGGACATCAAAACATTCTGAACTTGAAACTGCAAAGAAAGAAAGAAAAAGCAAACTTCATTTCTTTTTTAAGGATTTATGAGTTTTTAGATTCACTCTTGACAGGTGTATTGAAATCTTTCCCCATTGATAAAGAGACCTGAGATTGGAAAACTCACAAGTTTGAAAAGATTGTAAAGCTTTGGAGAAGAAATAAAGTCATTTTTTCAGAAGATTTCCATCGTATTTTCAACTGGATCTTGTTTAATGTTCTGAGGCTTTCTTAAGTCGGATTCAGGATGCCTGTGAGTTACCCACTTTCTGTCCTTTTGGTGTAGCTCATTTAAAGAGGTAGAGATGAAGCCAAAAATGATTTATACCCCTCAACATGTCACACTTTCTCTGTAATTTTTAAATAAACTCATGAGACTTCTAGAACTCTTGCTAAGTTTCTGGTTATATTTGCCAATCTCCAAACAGTTGTAAATCTACTGAGTTTTTACATGGTTTTCTCTTCCACTAGAATAAAAAGAAGAAAAACACATGTTTTTAAAATTTGCTCTATTTGGGCTAAGCAGTTTTCTGCTACAAAAATGTCTGACGTACTAAATTCTCAGGAATTATTTATTGGATAAATTAAGGGATGAAATTTGCGGAGAGCGATCATCGGTGAGGTAACCTTGGATTTCAAGTTGTAACATTTTACTGAACAACTGTATCCCAGAATTGAAAAGAAGACTTGAAGTTATTACATATGTGAATTAATATTTTACATATTCAGCTTGTCAACAATACTTTCCTTTGGGCCTTCCACATGTATGTAGCTTCCTGTCACTCTTCATCACCTTCATTGGTACCATGATAGGCAAAGCCACAACATTTCTCACATAAATAATTACCGTAGCCTCTTAATTGATCCCCTCAATTTGGCTTTTGCTCCCCTTCCGTCTGTTCTCAGCCTAGCAGACTGAAACATTCTTTTAAACTCAATTATCTCATCTCTCTGCTTAATGCCCTCCAATGGATTCATATCTTATTAAGAAAAAGCCAAAGTCCTCCTCCTCTCTTCTCATTCTCCCCCTGCTTCAGCCTCACTGGCCTCCTGGGTGCTGTCCATTTAATTGTTCAGGCAGATTTTCACTTCAGCGCATTTTCCATTGATGTTGCTTATACCTGGAAGACAATCCTCCCTCACTTTCTGCCATCCTCATGTTGTTCTGCGTCCGCCCCCTCACATCCTTCGGAACTTTACCCGCGTCACTCTTTCTGGACAATTCTTTATAAAATTGCAATCTCACCCACTCCTAGCACTCTCTGTACCCCTGCCCTGCTTTATTGTTTTCTTTACATGTCACCATTTAATATATTTGCTATTTATGTATTTTGTTTATTATTTGTCTCATCGCTAAAATGAAAGCTCCACAGGGCAGGAATGCTTGTTTATTTTTCCACTACTGCATCTGCTCTGCCCAGAACAGTGTCTGACACATCAATTATTATTATATTGCCATTCACTCCTACTTTGAATGATTAATATTCTATTACTTAACTATAAGAAAGACGTTTACAGAATGTGAACATGATTTTCACATATGTAAATCTATTAATTGGTATAGGTAATTAACAATGAGACGAGATAGTAATAGGTGTGTATAGGACAATTCTGTATTATTTAAGGGACTCTGGAAACATCTATCAGGAACCTTGTAGGAAGCTCTAAAATATGAAGTTGAAAGTAAGGGATATTTATAAGGGTCTGCAACCTAGTATCCTTTCCTCTTATGACCTCATATGATTATGGTCAGCAAATCAGGTCTCTCTAGCCTTTAATCCCAAACTAAGGAGCTGGGCCATACTTGCAGGGGCAAAAGCTCTCCAGGTGTTCAGGAAAACACAGGAGGCCATATTTTTAGTAACATAGAGCATCCCTTGATGTTCTTTTTAGCGGTGTCCATCCTCCTTCTTAGAAGACAATTGATCATTTAAATTGTATTTCTTATTCCTTCCTTATAATGTTCTTTTTTAGTTATTTTAGAAAGTAGGGAGTTACTTAAGTAAAGCTGTGTAAATATATAAAGGAGAAGGCAGTCAAATATGAATTTTATTTTTATAAAGATATTTCAACCAAGAATATTATGAGTGTATCACCTTTAAAAGCTATTAGATTTTGTGCTGATCTAGCTGAAAGTGTTTGAAATTAATAGGATTGTGAGGCTGATTCAGTATTTGTAATATTAAATAAGCAGGACATTGGAAGTATATCACTTTCCCAAAGATTAGAGATTTGAGTATGCTTAAAAAAACTTATCAAGTATTATACGAAATATTTTATATAAAAATTGGAAAGAAATATTCCATGGAAAGTTGTATTATTCCCTTGAAAGTTGTGTTTTTTTCCTCCAAATTCTACCACTTACACTTATTGAATTTAAAAAGTAAAAATTGTTTGCTTATCCTGTTTTCAATCGAGTTACTTGAATTTACACAGGAGCTTTTTTTCACTTATCTCTGTATTCGAGCATATTGAAGTGTGGATCAGCTGTAAGAAGACGGAAAGTTTGTATTTTCCATTAGCATCTCCTTAGGATACTCATGCCAAGAATACTAAGTGCAGTGATAATGGGGCAAAAGTACCCTTGATTATCAGAGTAAGTTTTAAAATGGTTCTAAGAAATTTCTTCATGAGGATATTTTTAATATTTTAAATTTTACGAAAAAATAGAAATATCAGTAAAGTATATTATGAAAGTCATGCATAAATATTTTAGTGTAATTTGACCTTTATATGAAGAGGACAATATCTATGTAAAAATACATCTGCTAACCTTTACTGAATTTCAAATAGCATTGTCAGTTCACCAACACATTGATAAGAGAATAAAAAAAGAAAGGAAAAGGAATACTTTTATGTAACTCTCAGCGAATTCTTCATAAACATTGAATAAAAATACTTATCCTAGTTTATAAGTACCATTGAAAATGAGAGAAAGGACAAAAATTGTATGCAATATTGTATACAAATGTGTAGAAATCTGTAGGATTTAAGTGTATGGAGAAATCATTGCAGTTCAGAAAGGGAGAAACACAACTACAAGAAGAATTGTCAAAATCATAGGTGTGCCAAGTGCCTACAGGCACAGAGAGGAGGTCTATCTGGTGAAGCCACCATAAGTAGGTACAACATATGTATATATGCACATGTGTTGTTAGTTGTGGGAACTGTACAGCTTGTGCCTTTTCCTGGGATAAATGAGGAAGCTGCTACTTAGGCCCAGCCAGTCATTTACTTATGAAAATCTATGTCCAAGGTAGCTAGAATCTCTGATTTTCCAAGAGAATCTAGAAATCTCAATTAAGCACAATGCCCAAATTATTAAATATTATTTCAAAAAATAAATAAATAAAATGAGAACCAAAAGAAAAAAAAATGGACCTGGTGGGAAGCCAATTTAAAACCTCTGCACAAGAATGCCTTCAGAAAGAGAGTGAAAGGAGCATCTTTAGATCTGGATCTGTCTTTATTAGTGGTTTGTGATGAAGAGTATTTCAGGAAATAAATTTTGATAAGTGAGATGAGTTTATAGGGGCTTGGAACTGAAATCTTTCCACTTATATGAAATGTTTTGTTACCATCTCCATATATGTAAATTCAAATCTTTCTCTAAGAGCTTTCTACTACAGAAGGTCAGGACTTGAAACGTGGTATTTGATAGTTTGAAAGTAATAGTAGAATGTTGTGAGTGTGAAAAAGCATGCATGTAGAGGGAGAAGCTATGAAAAATTACAGAAGCCCAATATCATACTTACAACCAAATCTAAAAGCTTTGTAACTTTATTGTAATTTTACTATCATTATTACAAAATTAATTTTAATGATAGTATTGTTGTCATGAATTTAATGATGTGTTTTCAAAAGAAAGGCCACATGACTAAGTCTGAATTTATTGTTTGGGGCCTATGTTAACTTTCCAACAGAAGAACATAAGTTTATTTCACAGGAAAGATTTTTTTTAATTTAAATTTTATACAAAAATTATTTGAATAGGTTTATAATTATACAACTTTTTTTTAGAATTTTTCATTTTAAACACAGTTGAGGTCACCTAGGGATTCAACCAAATGCTTTGTGGGGCACTGATGAACAGAGATAAAGAGAAGTCTGAGCAGATAGAATCTTAGATCCTTACCCCTCTTCCAACCTATGCTCAGCTTGAAAACCACTGATTTACAATTATTTAATTTTTATTATAATCTTATTATCATTCTCCATTTTTGAACACAGTGATTTTTAAAGGAGTATTCAGAGACCAGAAACAACTCTTGGAGAAAACATCCCAACAGAAATTTACTAAAAGTTTAATAGAAGAATTGAAAGATCAAAATATTTATTCCACAGAAAGTAGCAAAATAAATAAATAGATGGTGGTAAAAAGAGTGTCCATGATTGGAAGTCAATAAATAAAGCTAAAACTGGACAGGATTGCTTGGAAGATGGCAGCACGAGTACCCTGAACTCACCTCACCTCATGGACACAAGAAATTTACAACTACTGTTACAACAATTACCCCTGAGAAAGAACTGAACACTAGATAAAAAGAACTCCTGCAACAAAGAGCAGTGCTGACTGAGGTGGAAGAGGCAGTTATTCCTTTATGGAGAGGAAAAAGCCACATTTTAGCTGCAGTGCTTGAGCTGGGAGCAATCTTAAGGTACAAAGCCTTCCCTGGAGGAGTGGGTGATCTGAGCAGGAGATCTTTACTCAATAAGCAGCATTTGGACTCAGCACTTTAACAACAGACAAAGAAGGGCACTGCATAATGATAAAGGGAACAATCCAAAAAGAAGATATAACACTTGTAAATATCTATGCAACCAACATAGGAGTACCTAAGTATATAAAACAACTATTAACAGAGATCAAATGTGAAACAGACAGCAACACAATAGTAGGGGACTTTAACTCTTCACTCACACTAATGGATAGATCATTCAAACAGAAGATCAACAAGGAAACATTGAACTTAAATGGCACGTTAGACCAGATGGACTTAGTAGATACATATAGAATGTTCTACTCAAAACCACAGAGCACACATTCTTTTCGAATGCACATGGAACATTCTCCAGGATAGATGACATATTAGGCTACAAGACAAGTCTCAATAAATTTAAGAAGATTTAAATATTTCCAAGCATCTTCTGTGACCACAAAGATTTGAAATTAGAAATCAACTACAGGAAGAAAACAGGAAAAGTGACAAATATGTGGAGATTAAATAAAATGCTACTGAACAATGATTGGGTCAATGAAGAAATCAAAGGAGAAATCAAAATAATACCTGGAGAGAAATGAAAATGAAAATACATCATGCTGAAATTTATGGGATGTAGCAAAAGCAGTTCTAAGAGGGAAGTTTATAGCAATACAGGCCTACCTCAACAAAGAAGAAAAATCTCAAATAATCTAACAGTGCACCTAAAGGAGCTAGAAAAATAAGAGCAAATGAAGTCCAAAATCAGTAGAAGGAAGGAAATAATAAAAATCAGAGCAGAAATAAATGAAATAGAGACTAAAAGAAAATAGAAAAAAATCAATGAAACCAAGAGCTGGTTCTTTGAAAAGATAAACAAAATTGACAAAGCTTTAACTAGATTCACCAAGAAAATAATAGTGAAGGCTCAAATAAATAAAATCAGAAATGAAAGAGGAGAAACTACAACAGACACCTCAGGAATACAAAAGATTATAAGAGAATACTACAAAAAGTTACATGTCAACAAAGTGGATAATCTAGAAGAAATGCATCAATTCTTACAATCATGCAACTTTCCAAAACTGAATCAAGAAGAAATAGAGAATTTGAATAGACCAATCACCAGTAAGGAGATCAAAATAGGAATCAAAAACTCCCAGAAAATAAAAGTCCAGGACGAGATGGCTTCCCTGATGAATTCTACCAAACATTCAAAGAAGACTTAATCTGTATCCTTCTGAAACTCTTCCAAAAATTTGAAGAGGAGGGGAAGCTTCCTAACTCATTTTACAAGGCCAACATTACCCTGATACCAAAACCAGACAAGGACAACAACAACAAAAAAAGAAAATTAGAGGCCAATATCACTGATGAACATCGATGCAAAAATCCTCAACAAAATACTAGCAAATCAAATACAGCAATACATGAAAAAGATCATACATCATGATCAAGTGGCATTTATTCCAGGGATGCAGGGAAGGTTCAACATCCTCAAATCAATCAATGTGACACACCACATTAACAAAATGAAGAATAAAAACCACATGATCATCTTAATAGATGCAGGGAAAGCATCTGGCAAAATGGAGCATCCATTTATGATAAAAACTCTGAATAAAATGGGTATAGAAGGAAAGTACCTCAACATAAAAGGCCATATATGACAAGCCCACAGCTAATATCATACTCGATGCAGAAAAACTGAAAGCTGTCTCTCTGAAAACAGCAACCAGATAAGGATGCCCACTGTCACCACTCTTATTTAACATAGTATTGGAAGTCCTAGCCAGAGTAATCAGAAAAGAAAAAGAAATAAAAGGGATCCAAATTGGAAAGGAAGAAGTGAAACTGTCACTATTTGCTGATGACACGATTTTATGTATAGAAAACCCTAAAGAATCCACCAAAAAACATTTAGAAATAATCAATGAATATGGTAAAGTTGCAGGACACAGAATCAATCTAGAAAAATTCGATGTGTTTCTGCTACTAACAACAAAGTAGCAGAAAAAGAAATTAAGAATAAAACCCCTTTTATAATTGCAACAAGAAGAATAAAATACCTAGGAATAAATTTAACCAAAAATGTAAAAGATCTGTACAGTGAAAACTATAAAACATTGTTGAAAGAAATTGAAAAAGACAAAGAAATGGAAAGATATTCTATGCTTTTGAGAGTTTATTTTTTCCTTTTTCTCCCCAAAGCACCCCAGTGCATAGTTGTATATTCTTCATTGTGGGTCCTTCTAGTTGTGGCATGTGGGACGCTGCCTCAGCTTGCTGTGATGATCAGTGCCATGTCTGCACCCAGGATTCGAACCAACGAAACACTGGGCTGCCTGCTGTGGAGTGTGCAAACTTAACCACTCAGCCACGGGGCCAGCCCCTCTATGCTTTTGAATTGGAATAATAAACACAGTTAAAAAGTCCATATTTACTAAAACTATCTACAGATTCAATGCAATGCCTATTAAAGTTCCAATGAGATTTTCCACAGTAACAGAGAAAAGAATCCTAAAATTTCTATGGAGCAACAAAAGACCCCAAATAGCCAAAGGAATCCTGAGAAAAAAGAACAAAGCTGTTGGTATCACACTTCCTTATTACAAAATATACTACAAAGCAATAGTAATCAAAACAGCATGGGCCTACACTGTGGCATATTGGTTAAGTTCAGTGTGCTCCACTTTGGTGGCTCGGGTTTGCAGGTTCGGATTCCAGGTGCGGACATCCACCACTCATCAGCAATGCTGTGGTGTTGACCCACAGATAAACTGGAGGAAGACTGGCACAGATGTTAGCTCAGGGCTAGTCTTCCTCAGCAAAAAACGAAAAACATACATGGTACTGGTGCAAAAACAGACACATAGATCAATGGAACAGAATCAAGAGCCCACAAATAAACCCACATATCTATGGACAGCTAATTTTTGACAAGGGAGCCAAGAACATACAACGGAGAAAAGAAAGTCTCTTCAATAAATGGTGTTGTAAAAATTGGACAGCCACATGCAAAGGAATGAAAGTAGACCATTATCTTACACCACACACAAAAAGTAATTCAAAGTGGATTAAAGTCTTGAATGTAAGACCTGAAACCATAACATTTCTAGAAGGAAACATAGGCAGTACTCTCTTTGAAACCCGTTTTAGCAGCATACTTTCAAGTACCATGTCTGACCAGGCAAGGAAAACAATAAAACAATAAACCAACGGGACTACATCTTCTAAAAATCTTCTGCACAGCAAGGGAAACTATCAACAAAATGAAAGGACAACCTAACAATTGGAAGAAGATATTTGCAAACCATATGTCAGATAAGGGGTTTAATATGCAAAATATATAAAGAACTCATTAATCTTAACAATAAAAAAACTAAATCTAATTAAAAAATGGGCAAAAGATCTGAACAGAGATTTTTCCAAAGAAGATATACAGATGGTCAACAGGCACATGAAAAGATGTTGGACGTGACTAATTATTAGGGAAATGCAAATCAAAACTACAATGAGATATCATCTCACATCAGTCAGAATGGCTATAATTAACAATACAAAAAATAACAAATGTTGGAGAGGAAGTGGGGAAAAGCAAACTCACACACACTGCTGGTGTGAGTATAAACTTGTACAGCCACTTTGGAAAACTGTATGGAGATTTGTCAAAAAATTAAGAATAGAACTACCATATGATCCAGTTAGTCTACTGCTGGGGATTTATCCAGAGAACATGAAACATGAATGCGTAAAGATATATGCACCTTTATGTTCATTGCAGTGTTATTCACATTAGCCAAGACTTGGAAGCAACCTAGGTGGCCAACAAGGGACAAACGGATAAAGAAGATGTGGTATGTTTACACAATGGAATACTACTCAGCTATTAAAAAAGATGAAATCTTGCCATTTGTGACAACATAGATGGACCCTGAGGGTATCATGCTAAGCGAAATAAGTCAGAGGGAGAAAGTCAATTATCATATGATCTCACTAATAAATAGAAGATAAAAACAACAACAAATAAACGCATAGAGACAGAGTTTGGATTGGTGGTTACTGGAGGGGAAGTGGGGAGGGAGGATGCTGAGAGGGGTGATTAGGCACATGTGTGTGGTGATGGATGTAATTAGTCTTCAGGTGGTGAACATAATGTAATCTACACAGAAATTGAAATATAGTGATATACACTTGAAATTTATATAACGTTATAAACCAATGTTACCTCAATAAAAAAATAATAGCTAAAATTTCAAAACAGAAAAAAGGAAAAATATGAAACTATTATTTAGTATTATTTAGCTAAATGGGGATAAATAACAAACATGATTGAAAAAAATGTTTGAAATGGTTTCCTCTGGAGAAGTAGAAACAGGCCAGGTACTTCTGAGTGCGTATATGTTTGTGTGTATGTGTGTGTGTGTATTTAAGAAGTCATGTAGAATTATCTAACTTAGGAACAGTCCTCAAAACAACTACTACAAATAAACAAACACAAACAAATGCAAACAAAGGTAGGTCGAGAACTATTAATATCAGAATGGTATTCATTCAGCTACTTCATAGCTTTATAATATTTATTGAGCATATACTATATTTCAGACCCTTCTAGATTTTGTGGAAACAACCAACCAACAAATTTGCCCTCATGTGACTTCCATTCCAATGCAAGAAGATGAGCAATATATGCATTAGTAAAGTACGTTGCATTTTAGTGAATACGAGTGGAATGAAAGGAAACAAATCAGGGCTAGAGGATAAGCAGTGGGCAGAGGCTACAGTCAAGAAGTTTGTGATTTTCCACAGTAGTTTCCAACCTTAGTATAACTTTGTCCTGTCTCATTTGGAGCTTATCGCTATCTGTACACTTATTTTCTGAGTAATAAAGTGACCATCCTTTGCTATGAATTTCCTTTACATAATTGCATCTGCTTCTTCAAACCTGGTTTAGTCAATGCTTTGGCTGTTATGTGTTCTTCACACCAGTTTTTCTACTTCACATTTGCAGTTTTATTTTCACTGCTAGATCTGCAATATCACCTATTTATTTATTTAATTATTTTTGTGCATGAGGAAGACTGGCCTTGAACTAACGTCTGTTGCCAATCTTCCTCTTTTTGCTTGAGGAAGATTTTCCCTGAGCTAACCTAGGTGCCAATCTCCCTCTATTTTGTATGTGGAATGCCTCCAGAGCATGGCTTGCTGACTGGTGTATAGGCCCATGCCTGGGATCCAAACCTGCAAAGCCTCGGCCACCGAAGCAGAGTGTGCAAACTTAACTGCTACGTCAACAGGCTAGCCCCTTACCCATTTAATCTTTAAGAGTAAGATTCAAAATGGCCCTGCTGGTTATTGTTCAAGCTATTTAAACAAGGTCTCTTCAATGATAATTTCACACTTTATGCGCCAGCTGCCATTGGGTCCTGTCCATCCATGAGGGACTCAGTTGCGGCTGTAGCACAGGTGCAATTTATTATTAAGACTGTGCCTCAACAGACCTGTAGGGAAGGAAGGTCACTTAAAAGGGACATATAAGGTAGCACGATACTCAGAGTCTCGGAAGAAAATGCATTGGAAGCTGAAAATCTTATGTTTGGACTATAACCTAGGCATTAATGTAGGAATACATTTACATATCCTATTCTGGTACTAATTTTTGGCTTTAAAAAGTAAAATCAAACCATTTGTGAACATAATATCTGAGGATCTTGGTTGAAAGATTTTCCCACAGAGTTATTTCTATATGAATTGTTAAAAATATATTTCCACTTATAAATTTTTTTAATTAAAATTAATTTTAACTTTTTCTTTGCTCTTTTCCTATTTTTCCTCCCTTCCATCCCTCCCTGTCTGTCTCTCTTTGTCTCTCATCTGTTAATCTATTACATATTTTTTGTTTCTTGATGACTTTTATTTTTAAAATTTTTTACTAAAAAGAGATAATTTTACAAAATTACTTACTTTTCAGATGACTGAATGCCCTGTTGCTCAAAATACTTAGCACTGTCTCATGTAGTAAAAGCCCATGATATCTTTTGAAAAGAATATTCTAGAATCTGGATAGATAAAGAAGTGTTAAAAAACAAAAAGCAGCCTAACCTAATTACTTACATTCCTGATGCATGTAAATATTTAACCGTATTTCTGTAGTAATAGTAATCTTTTCCTTTAAAACAATGTTCAATAAGTATCATCGACTAGTAAGAGTGTGGACTTGGTCCTGCTGGGATAAATCATGGTAAATACATCAGAAATGCCAAAAGTTTTCCCTTCAAATAATTTTCCCAGAAAGTGTTTAACTACTTTAAATATATTTTATAAAACATATTTTTATAGCTACATTGTGTTAGAAATGAACCAATTTTATGTAAATGAACATTCTGCATTCTGGAGATAAAACATGCTAATTTTAACAATTTCAGACATCTGTGACAGAATTTCTAAACTACCCAACTGGATTAAGCTGACAAATATGAAAAAGTAATACATGGTTAGTCACCTTTTAATTCTTACATTTACATTAAACTACCACTTCAAAGGGCAAGGGTAATTTCACACTTTTAAAGTTTTAAACAGCTTTTATTTCAACTTAAACAAAATACGCTAATATTGAAACACAGTTATAATGATTGTTTTATTCCTTTTTATGACTTCTATTTTAAAATATATTGAATAACATAACTTTCTCCTCCCAAATAACTAACACCCATAGAGTTTGGTGAATATTATCATCTTGTAGCTATTTCTAAGATTTTCTATGTTGAAAATGTGCACATTTAGGAGCAGATTTTCAATACTATACATATAAGCTTTCTCCTAAAACTGCTGTTGTTATTATACAATGCCTAATTATATAAAACTTACATATTTGAGTAGATAATTATAACGTATGCTTGAGTCATAGAATACCAAGAGTATTCACATGTTTATACCACCTAATATGTGCCAGGCATTTTTGTAAACAATTTACATCTATGAGCTCATTTAATCCTCACCACCACTGTATGAGGTAGATCCTATTAATTTCTCACTCATTTTACATAAAACTGAGAAACAGAGAGATTATGTAACTTACCAAGATCACCCAAGGAGTACACGTCCCAAGGTTCAAAAGCGGACAGTCTGCCTTCAAAATCTTATGAAATAGATGCTTTCGAAACACTAAAGGAAAGCAGATTGTGATAAGTTTTACATTTCAGCTCAAATCTTGTGATTTATGTTGAATTTGAATACTAAAACTATAAATGATTCAGGTAATATTAACTTTTTCTCTTACATGTGACATTTAAGTATCATTATGTTTATGCCTTAAGAGAAAACTCTTTTCCTTTAAAAACTGCTCTCAAGTAGTATTAATGAAAGTCAAGGCCAAAATAGATTTCAAATATTTGCCTTCAACATCACATACAATGATTTGTGCCCTTTGGTGTGATGAAACTTAAATGGAAAATGAGATCTATCTGCAGAAGTTGTTTTCCATTAAGTTCAAAATTCTTTCCTTTTCTTTAAGCAATTGTCAATACATATTTTAAGTTAGTGACTAATCTTCATTTTGCAAACTCCTGCACACATGGCCACTTGAACAACAATTCAATTTCAGGCTTTCTGGTTAGTGTTGGAAGGATGAGCAGTTGGGAGAGGCTGCTTCCTCGCCCCCCACCTTACCTTGGGGAAACTGTAGAATTGGCAGGGATTCACAAATTTTAGGCAGCAAAAAAAAATTAGTCTGTGAGTACATGATGGCTAAAGGCAATGATGTCTTGCAGCCATTCATACGAACCAGCTATAGCTGATTATTGGAATTCCAGAGATTTTAAGAGCCAAATAAATCTCTGATATCCTTAAGTTACACATGACAGAAATAATTACACCATGGAATCAGCAAACACTACAAATTGGACTTTTTTATTTTATTTTTTTGCTGAGGAAGACTCACCCTGAGCTAATATCCATGTCTTCCTCTACTTTGTAGTATTTGTGCTGGCAACACAGTACAGCCACTAATAGAGCATTGTAGGTCCCCACACGGAACTGAACCCAGCTGCCAAAGTGGAGCATGCTGAACTTAACCACTAGGCCACTGGGTCTGGCCCAGGACTATAATTTTTTGAAAGCCCATTACTTAGTATTTTCCAGCACTACATTGACTAGACAGCTGTCTTCCTCAAGCTTCAAAATGAAAAGTGGTGAGTGGGTGTTGATGCCTTCCAGCCAGAAACCATTAAGAGTACAACTTTAGAGTTGTTCAAGTCAGACGACCTCTGGAAAGAAGAATGTGCACCCTGAGGAACTGTAAGGGCAGCTCAGTACAAGAGTGTTGGAAAGGAGCTAGTAAAAGATCTAGTTTCGGGGGCTGGCCCCGTGGCCGAGTGGTTAAGTTTGCGCTCTCTGCTGCAGGCGGCCCAGTGTTTCGTTGGTTCGAATCCTGGGCGCGGACATGGCACTGCTCATCAAACCACGCTGAGGCAGCATCCCACAGGCCACAACTAGAAGGATCCACAACGAAGAATATACAACTATGTACCAGAGGGGCTTTGGGGAGAAAAAGGAAAAAGTAAAATCTTTAAAAAAAAAAAAGATCTAGTTTCGTGTTAGATCATTTCAGGCGTGGCATAGGGAAAAGGTGCTTTCCTCTGGGTTGGATTCTGTAAGGAGATGGAGGTTATTATATGACTGAGTACCTCAATAAGTCATATCTAAAAGGAGAGAAAACTCGATTGAGGCTAAAGCCGCATTTGGTAAAGAAGCAACAGTCACTCATATTATCTGGGAAGGGGGATGTTTGGTATTTTGTGACCTGGGCAGTGTTCTTGGTCTATCTGTGTTAAGACATGTTTATGGAGTGGTCTTTTTGTCTTGGTCCATCAAGACCGAGTGGGCTTTGCTGATGTTAGTGTTCTGTGAAAAGACTTCTGTTCAACAGGAGAAGAGCAAGGCCCAGATGATGGTGCCAGGCCAGCTCCTGGATTTCAGAGGCTGCTTTTCTCTTTCACATGGCAGTAAAGCATTTAAGGTCTGATCCAGGCTTTCCCCTGTCCCTTGGGAAAATAAATTTCTGCAACGCTCACCCTAAAAATCCAGCAGCAACAGTGCTAGTCTTTGTTCCAAAGTGGGGATAATGTTAGGTCAGTGCAAAAGTCCTCCTAATGTGAGGAGGGACAGGCTACAGACTATCACTTTCCCAGCCCTACTCACTGGTTATGACTTAGGGACACTGCCTCTTGAAAAGCAGCTGCTGCTTTATAAGAGTTTAAAAGCAAAATTCAGACTAGACAAATTTTCTGCTGGAGTGCCAGGCAGAGCGGGAATGAACAATTATTTCTTTCCTCCCACTCATTGAATTAATCTGTGGAGACAGTGACTCCAATCTTGGAGGTGACAGACACCCCATAGGAACACGTTCACACCCCACTTAACTCAGCACCAGAGGAATACTACTACCACAAAAGAAAGATGACAAAATGGATGACTGATTGATTCCTTCATTTAACAAATACTCATTTATGGCATGCTACATGCCAGAAACTATTCTAGCTGTTAAGAAATACATGAGTTGATTACATCAGCATTTTTAAAAAGGCAAAAATTTCCATCCTTTTGGAAAATGCATTCTAGTAGAGTGGGGCAGACAGTAAATATAAAAAGAAATAAATTTATTTTAGGAGATGATAAGTAGTAAGGAAAAATGAAACAGGGTAAGGGAGGTCAAGAGGCTGGTCAGGGTGCAGAATGCAATTTTTAATGTATTGGTCACTGTATGCCACACTGTGGAAGAGACTTTTGAGTAAAGATTTAAATGAGGCTGACGTGTAAGCAATACAATTCTGTAGATAAAAATAATTTGAGAAAGAGAAATAGAGAGAACAGATAAAGCCAGTACAAGTGCCGAGAAGGAATCATGTCTGCCTTGATTGGGGATGTATTTGTTTATGACAAATTGGGTGCTTTAAAACAACAGAAATTTATTCTTTCACCTTTCTGGAGGGTAGAAGTCCAAAATGAAGGTGTTGGCAGGGCCAAACTCCTTCCAGAAACTCTAGGGGATATTCTGTTCATTGTCTATTCCAGATTCTGATGACACCAGGACTCTGGCTTATGGCTGCATCACTACAATCTCTGCCTTTATCTTTACACAGCTTTCCCCTCTGTATATCTTCTACTCTTCTGTCTTTTATAGGGACACTTATTGAATTTAGGGCCCATGTGGATAATCCAGGATGATCATATCTTGAGATCCTTAACTTCATCTGCAGAAATACTTTTTCCAAATAAGGTCACTTTTGCAGTTCCCAGGACCTGAATATAACTTTTGAGGAGCTGTAATTCAACCCACTACAGGGAGTAAGTAATAGGTGAGTGTGGTTGAACCTACATGAACAAAGCAAAGAATAAAGGGTAAGTTCATAGAAGTACGAAGGGTTTTGTAAGGTCTTATAGGCAATAATGAGAATTTTGGGGTGTTCTCTGAAAGAAATAGAGAATCTTTGAATTTGAGCAGAGGACTAAAATGACCTCATTTCTATTTTTCACAGGATCCCTTAGGCTGTTATACTGGGAAGAGACTGATAGAGGATACGGTAGAAACAGGGACCAGTTAGGAAACTAACACAATAATGTTGAGGAGAAATGATGGTGTCTTGATTCAGAGAAGGTAACAGAAATAGTAGAAATGGTTAGTTTCCAGATATATTTAGAAGAAAGATCCAATTGAATTTTCTAAAAAAACAAATGTGGATTACTAGAAGATGAGAGAAGTCAAGGATGACTACAATGTTCTTGTCATAGGAAATAGAAGGATGGAACTGGCATGATTAAAAATGGGGAAGATCATTGTTAGTGCTAGAGATGGGGAGTTAAGGATCTGAAGTATTATTGGAAGACATCAAGAGAAATAGATGGTTCAAGAATCTAAAATAAATTTAATTAGGAAGATAAATAGATGTATTAGTAGTTTGAAGAAAAACACAAAATCACTAAAAAAGAACCAAGAAGAAATATTTGGCATGCAAAATAGAATAATTGAAATAAATAGTGAGGCAAATGGATGGAATAAATCACTGAATAGATATAGCTGAAAAAGAAATTGCTGAATGGAAAAAAGATTAAGCAACTCATCAAAATATCCACAAGAAAGAAAAAGAAACAGTAAATATCAAAGAAAAGTTTAGATCTACAAAAACTAAGAATCAAATAATAAACATCTTTATTACATGACCATAGAGAGAATAACAAGAAAAAGGATTTAAACAAAAAAGGAAGACAAAAGATAATAAATGAAAACCTCAGATTAAAAGACCTCAGGGAGAACCCAGTGGGAGAGAGAAATAAAACTCTACAACTAGACCAGTTGTACTGAAATCTAAGAACAACAAATACAAGGCGTGTACTTCTTAAAATAAAACAAAAGAAAAAAGAAAACTAAACTTCCTAGGGGCAAAAGCACATCATTTACAAAGGTTTAGGAATCAAATTGACATTAGGCTGCTCAAGAGCATCACTAGATACATACAAGAGCACAATCCTTATTTACCTACGTGTTTTGTAAGTAAATTTTGAAAAAACGAAAAAAGATTGGTAGGTGTCTCTAGTGGAATACTATGCCTTGTTTCAGGACATCTTTCGAGATTAACTGGTTTTACAGTTTTATTTCCTTTAAGCTAATTTACAACTTTGTAAATTGTAGGTGCTGAAAGTTATATTTAATAATTCTTGTCCCTGAACAAAAACATAAATTCTGTCCATTGGAGATTCAATTGATTTTCTTTTCCTCCTCCTACCCCTTGAAAAAAGCCAGTTTTTAGTTCATTTGTAAATTCATTTGAAAACTTCTTTACCCAAAATAAATTTGTGTTTCTTTCAAGTCTCTTTTGGACTGGCTGCAAAATCTCCATGGTTCCTTCATTAATACTGTGTTAAACAAATCTTTAATAAGAGTTCATCTTACATTTGAATGAGAGTCATAATTTTACTCTTTTGGAAAACTACTCTTTAGCAGTTTCAGAATTCTTCCACAGAGATTCCCAACGGAGTCATACACCTGACAGAACTATGTAAATACTGTTGCCAGAGAAGGGCACCTCGTATGGGCTGCTCACACTCAAACACGTCTTTCCTTGACTCCTGGAGGTGAATCCAAATAGCAATAGCATTTTGATGACTCTTTTTTTTTCAATATCAGTCTCCTTTCCTTATGTGTTTTCTTTTTTTTATGGCCAATACGCTGCAACAGTGATCAGGAATATGAATCTATGGCCTGGTCATTTTATGATCTCTGTAAATGCATTGATGGTTATAGAGATCTATCTATTAACTGCCTGATGGAGGTGATAGAGAATCTGGTCGATTAGCCTTTTTGGTTTGTCTACTTGTCTATTTTGAGCTCAAATCTATTAGAAATTTTTGACCACTGTTAAGAAAAACTCTTTCATATCTTAATTAGTGACTTTTTGTGTTTTTGTGCTTATTATCGACTCAAGGCTAAAAGTATAAAGTTGCAGCAATAAGTTATCTTTCTGTCTATAAGTGTCTGTGTAATTCAGAAACGTCTTCACCTTTCAAAGTATGAATGTGCAATATTTTCCTACCTCTGGAGTGTATTAAGAAATCAGCCTATATCCTCTTAAAGTAAAGGAGTTCTTTTCCAGTTGATTTACAGAGAAAAACAAGCACTTACATAAACATTAAATTTCTAAAATTCACAGCTAAAAGGAAAATTGTACTTCTAATAATTGAAATATGCTATAATTAAAAGATAAAGATATTATTTTTATATAAAGTGATTCAGAAACTTAAAGAATTCAAGTTCATATAAATTAATTAAAAGTTTGGCAGAAAAAATTTTACTAGTTTTAATTTAATAAAAATAGCTATCCCTTCTCTCACTGATTAGTTTAAGAATGGCTTATTTTATTCTATTTGGTATGATTATTCTACGTGGATATGATTTTTCTAAATTAATTCAGGTTTACAGATCAAATAAGTAACAACCATAAATGTTTACTATTATGAAAATGTAATTGTATATTGAACTAACTTTAATTATTATTAAGACAAGCCCAACAACGATTAGGTTTTGTTGTATGTCAACTTGAAGATGATTCTCAAGATCTTTAGATAATTTAACACCTTGGGCTGATTTGATTGAGTTAAGTAATGGATACTCCTTGGCTTTCTCATAATTTCTAGCACAAAACATAGAAAGACTGACTACGAGTCATAATTTTAAGTTTACATAATTTACTTCTTATTTTTTATGCTACAAAGAGACTACGACTTTGGTCCATGTTGATGAAAAAATTCACTTTTGCCACTTTGAGAAGTTGTATAAGGGATTTTTGTGTCTGTGGAAAATTACGTTATGTGCATTCAGGACTTCTGTTTATGTGCTAAAATGCTGGTGCATGACAGACACATCTCAATTATCCATCACCTCTCCCTTCAGCTTTTTGTTTGAAATAGAAGTTAGTTACTTTAGCTAAGAGTTATAATCCAAGTGCTTGAGACTATAGGAGGAGCAACAGTGAAGAAAGAAAAATAAACTGTGTTCACTAGACGTGCTAGAAATAATTAGGTTTATTTGATATATTATTGATGAGTAGCATGAACACTGTTGTCAAATTAGGAGAGATGCTCAGTCTTCCCTAGGTTAAATTTGTATAGATAAAATGTTACTTATATAAATATTTCATAAATTGTCTTTTTCATCTTCATAAATTGTCTTGATTCGAGAATGTGAGAAAATACCACTTCCTTGTATTTCTTAGTGCTCCTGCAAATGGCCTAGCCTCCTGAGACACCAAAATGTACATGATATGAAGCTAGAGAATGTTTGCTTTCACTTCTCTGGGAAATATTTTGTATACCATGAGAGATTAGATCTGCAATCATTTATTTCTGATCTGTCATTTATGATCTCTCTCTGACCTATCTATGTTCTGATCTGAAAGGATAATAGACTTCTATTATCTCCCCTAGAGAGCCAAGCACTTACAGCCCAGACTAGGTTCCTAGGTTAAGCCCCAAGGAGGACTGAAGCATTCCCCGTAGGTATGTACATGTCAGAAGAGATGAAGCCCAGAATTAGGAGACATCTCAGGCTTGTAAAAGCTGGTGACACTCAGGTTCGTCTGGCTCTTAGAAAGGTTCATTTACATATCTAAAAATCTTTTCCTTCCAGCTTCAAAACAGTAAAAGTTCTTTTTTCTTTTTCCATCTCCTTTTGGGAGAAGAGCGAGGACAGCAGTCTCTCCCCAGCATATAAACGGAGAAGACGATGTTCTTCGTCCCTCGTCTTCAGGGTGTAACCTCATCACGTTACCTTCCCGAGTCAGGTATGGGGGTCTGATGTTACACTGTCACTCAGGCTGTTGATCTGGTTGTATCAATAAAGAACTCTTTTCCTTGGCCATTCTGTGCAAGCAGGGTAACATCTCACACCCTGCACTGCTCTTGACAAAACAGAATTTCCCAGAAATTATCAGTGTTCATAATCTTTCTGTTTAACAGAGTCCTGGTGATTAGTTGCCTGGTATTAGAGAATAAGAGTCAAGCGTTAGCAGACATAATATAGTTATCATTTAAAATGCTCACTTGGCCTCAACCTCACTACTTTTAAATTTGGCATCTTCTAAGCTAGTTCTTTTTAGTTAGGGATGCATGTCCAAATTATCTATAATAATATTTTATATAAATACAGATGTTTAGGTTCTACTCTAGACTCACTGATTCACTTTACTTGATATTCTTGGTATATTCTTGGTATTTTCTTGATACATTTTGTGTATTGTGTCTCAGGATTATTTTATGCTATATCAGAATATTTTTCTCTACAAAAATTATGTTCATCAATTTATATAAATCAGTAGTAACATTCACTGACTTCTCTGAATAAAGTCTTAATCATTGCCCTTAATGACATCTTGTCTAATTTTGAGGTAATAACTATTTTACCTTAGTTTTTATACTACAGGAACATCAATTTCCTTGTTACTTGCATTTTTTTGGCTGTGAATTTTCATCATAACTTTGATGCTTGAAAATTATGGTTAATAACGTTTACCATGACTGTATTAAGTGTCTGTCATTTCTGTATAGATGTTATTTTACTCTGATGTCATCCTAGAAGCCCTGCAATCAGCTACAGACCAAAGTTTCATTCTTCACCAAAGAAAGACCATCTCAAAGTCCTGTGCAAAGAACTTTATCACGCACCTTAAGCAAATGCCACTTCAAAAAATAGGTTTGAGTGTAGCCTTCTGATGTTACTGCTTAGACAACATTCAGACCACACCACTGGGCTGTCAGGATTTCCAGCTCTCTTCAGAGTTAGTTAATCCAGGATCCAGGAGAACAATAATTAATTACATAGAGCCTAATGAACTGATCAAGGGAATTTAATTATGTAATTTATTTGGAATATTTTTGGCATTATTTTAATGTTCTATTTTTTTAATATAAAGGAAGTCCTTTCTTTTCCTTCTTAAGCTATCTCCAACCTGTAACTATTTAATAAAACTTTGCTTTTGAAAACTAAAGTGAAACATTTAAAAATTATATCTGACTTTCTATAAAAAAATCTACAGCTAACATCATACATCATGGTGAGAAACTCAACGCTTTCCTATTAAGATCAACCACAAGGCAAGGATCTCCACTCTACTCCTCCTTCTCAACATCATACTAGAAATCCTTGCTAACACAATAAGGCAAGATAAGAAACAAAATGTATACAGACTGGGAAAAAAGAAATAAAATTGTCTTTGTTTACAGATGACATAATCATCTATGTAGAAAATCCAAAAGAACTGACAAAAAAGCCTCCATCACTAATAAGCAATTATAGCAAGGTTGCAAGATGTAGTTAATACACAAAAGTCAATTGTTTTACTGTATAACAATCATGAACAAGTGAAATTTTGAATTAAAAACATACGAGCATTTACATTAGCACCAAAAATTAAAAAAAGAAATACTTAGGTATATATCTAACAAAAAATATACAAGATCTGTATGAGGAAAACTACAAAACCCTAATGAACAAAATCAAAAACGAACTAGATCAATGGAGAGCTAATCCATGTTCATGGATAAGAAGACTAAATATTGTCAAGATGTCAGTTCTTCCCAAATTGATCTATAGGTTCAATGCATTCCTAATGAAAATCCCAGGAAGTTATCTTGTGGATATTGACAAACTGACTCTAAAGCTTCTATGGAGAGGCAAAAGGCCCAAAACAGTCAACACAATATTGAAGAAGAACAAAGTTGTGGAACATACACTACCCAACTGCGAGACTTACTAGAAAGCTACAGTAATCAAGAGTTATTTTTTATTTTTCTCTTTCTTTTAAACTTTTTTACCTTGAAAAAACTGTGATGAGATAGTCCAAAATGAAATATGAGATAGTGTTGAAAGATGAGACCCACCAGGTCAGAAAGAACTTCACTACTGGGGAAGAGCAAAGAACACGTATGACTAGTACTCTCGCTAATGACTCAACTATGCTACAGCCAGAAGGATGTCCAGAAACTGAAGGTCACAAAGGTAAAATGAAAATCTGACACGGTACAACACACACAATTGGGACAAGGAACGTGCAAAGCATGAACCAAGGTAAAATGGAAATTGTAAAGCAAGAAATGGAACGTTTAAATATTGCAGTGCTTGGGCTTGGTGAACTAAAATGGACTGGAATGGGACACTTTTTTCAGTTAGACAATTACAAAGTGTTCTACTCTGGAAATGACAAACTCAGAAGTGGTGGAGTGGCTCTAATACCAAGCCAAGATGAAGCACAGGCAGTTAGGGGCTATAATGCAAGGTCTGACTGAATAACATCAATCAAACTTCTGGGAAAATCTGTTAACATAACCATGATCCAAATCCTGCTCCAACTACAGATGCTGAAGAGGATCAAACTGAAAGTTTTTACACAAGTATCCAAGAAGAAATTGATCATACACAAAAACGATGACATGCCGATAATTATAGGTGACTAGAATGCAAAAGTAGGAAATAAAGTACAATCAAACATTGTTGGAAAATTTGGACAAAGGGTCAGAAATGAAGCGGGACACTGGCTTGTGGATTTCTGTGAAGCCAACAATATTTCTATCACAAATACGTGCCTTAAGCAACCAAACAGATGACTGCATACATGGACATTAACAGATGGCCAACACAGAAATCAAATAGACTATGTAATTGGAAGCAGGAAATGGAGAAGCTGTATTCTCTCTGCCAAAACAACACCAGGAGCAGATTGTGGTACTGACCAAAAACTGTTAATATCAAATATCAGAATAAAGCTGAAGAAGATCACTAAAAGAATTACAATGCCAAAATATAATGTGAAAACATTCCCGATGAATTTAAAGACCACCTGAACAACAGAATTAGGTTGCGTCATTAAACTTAATTGATGGAGAACCAGAAGACCTAAGGACTGAAACCAGAAATATAATTAAGAAAGAATGTGAAAAGACAATGCCAGGATCAAAACGAAAAGAAAAACTGAGATGGGTGACAGAAGAAACACTAAAAGTTATTAAGAACAGGCAAGAGGCAAAGTAAAAGTTGACAAAAGCAGGATTAAAATTCGGAATGCAGTTTTTTGGCAACTATCACATAGAGATAAAAAGAACTACTATAATGGCCAAGGCACAGAGATAGCAAAAAAAATGATAAAAAAAGGAAGAACAAGAGGGTTCTTCCAGAAGATTCAAAAAATTAAAGGGAAATTTAAACTGAGATTAGGAATGTTAAATGACCAACAGGGAAACACACTATCTGATCAGGGGAAAGAAAAGGGAAGGTGGAAACGGCATACTGAAGATCTATACAGAAGAGATAAAAGGATGACAGATTCCTTTGGAGAAGATTCCTATGAGGAAGAACTATAATTCTAAAAAGTTAAGCGAAAGCTACCCTGAAAGTACTGGGAAGAAATGTCACCAGTGATAGACAGGATATCGGTAGAATTATCTCAAGCCACAGAAATGAATCTGTCAAAATCCTAACAAGAATATGCCAACAAATATGGACCACTGTGGCCTACAGCAAAGGCTGGAAATGCTCAATATATATCCCAATCCCCAGGAAATGAGATGGCTATGGAGTGCAGTAACTATAGGACCATCACTCTAATTTCCCATGAAAGTAAAGTGATGCTCAAAGTGCTGCAACAAAGGCTTTTACCTTATATAGAGCAAGGAATTCCTGATGTCCACGCTGGACTTTGAAAAGGAGGAGGCACAGGAGACAGAATTACTGCTATTTGTTGGCTACCAGAATGCTCCAAAGAATTTCAGAAGAAAGTTAGTCTACATTTCATAGATAACAGTAAAGCCTTTGACTGCATGAATCATGAAAATCCATGGGCTCCTCTGAAAGAAACGGGTGTGCCTCAGCACTTGATTGTCCTGATGCATAACTTATATTATAGACAAGAAGCCACTGTCAGGACAGAATATGGAGAGGCAGAATGGTTTCCTATAGGTAAAGGTGTAAAACAAGGGTGCATTTTATCTCTCCATCAGTTTACAGAGTGTAAACTGTATACAGAATGTATCAAACAAAAACCAGCTAGATTCAGATAAAGGAAGAGTCAAAATTGCTAGAAGAAATACCAACAATCTAAGACATGCAGATGACACATCTTAGTGGCAGAAAACAGCCATGATTTGATACTACTTCTGACAAAAGCGAAAGAAGAAAGCAACAAAGCAGGGCTGCATGTGAACATCAAGAAGACAAAAATCATCACTACAGAACTTTAACGTAGACAATGAAGACATTGAAATTGGTAAAGATTTTGTTTACCTTGGTTCAGTTATCAATTTAAATGGAGACTACACCCAAGACATAAAGACTTCTTAGTTGGAGACTTGGAAGAGCAACAATGAAAGATTTAGGAAAGATCATCAAGTGTAAGGAAGGGTCATTAAAGACTAAGGCCAAGATTATTCACACCTTTGTATTCCCGATTACTGTGTACTGGTGTGAAAGCGCGATAGTGAAGAAGAGTCATAAGAAAAAATTGATTCATTTGAAATATGGCATTGAAAGAGAGCTCTACAGATACCCTGGACTGCCAGAAACACAAACAAATGGGTCCTATAGCAAATTAAGTCTGAACTATCACTGGAAGCAAAAATGATAAAACTGAGTCTGTCCTACTTTGGGCACATCATGAGAAGGCAAGATTCTTTGGAAAAGATGATAATGCTTGGGAAAGTAGAAGGCAGCAGGAAAAGAGGAAGACCAAATATGAGATGGATTGATTCCATAAAGGAAGCCACAGGCACAGGTCTACAGAAGCCGAGAGGGCTGTTGAGGATGGGACATTGTGGACATCACCCATTTATAGGGTTGCCAGGAGTTGGACCTGACTTGATGGCATGTAAGAGGAACAACCAAAAGTGTGGTATTGGTGAAGAATAGACAAATAGGTCAATGTAATAGAATAGAGAGCCCAGAAATAAGCCCATATAAATATAGTAAACTGATCTTTGACAAAGGAGCAAAAGCAATACAATGGAACAAAGATAGTCTCTTCAACAAATGATGCTGGAACAACTGGACATCTACAGGCAAAAAAATGAATCTGGACACAGACCTTACACTATTCCCCAAAGTTAACTCAAATGGATCATAGACCTAAACGTAAGTCCAAAACTAAGAAACTCCTAGAAGATAACACAGGAGAAAGCTTAGGTAATCTGGATGTGGTGATCCTTTTTTAGATACAGCACCAAACACACAATCCATGAAAGAAATAATTGATAAACTAGACTTCATTAAAATTACAAACTTCTCTCTGCAAAAGACAATGTCAAGAGCATGAGAAGGCAAGCCACAGACTGGGAGAAAATATTTACAAACTACACATCAGATAAACGACTGTTATCCAAAACATATAAAGAATTCTTAAAACACAACAGTAGGGAAAAATAGGGTAATTCGATTAAAAAGTGGGTCAAAGACTTTAACAGACACCCCACCAAAGAAGATGAACAGATGGCAAATAGGCAAATAAAAAGATATTTCGCATGATATGTCATCAGGGAAATGCAAATTCAAACAACAGTGAGACATGACGACATACTTATTAGAATAGCTAACGTCTGGAATATTTTTAATGCCAAATGCTGGCAGAGATGTACAGCAAAAGGGACTCTCATACATTGCTGATGGGAATGCAACATGTTACAACCCTTTTGGAATACATTTTGGCAGTTTCTTACAAAGCAAAACATACTCTTACTATATGATCCAGCAATCGTGCTCCTCGGTATTTTCCTGAAGGAATTGAAAATTTACGTCCACATGAAACCCACACATATTATGGAAGCTTTATTCATAATTGCCTATACTTGGAAGAAACCAAGATGTCCTTCAATGTGGGAATGGATAAATAAACTCTGTACGTTCAGACAATGGAATATTAGTTGGAGAAAAAATGAAATGAGCTATTAAGCCACTAAAAGACAAGGAGGACCTTAAATGCATATCACTAGCTGAAAGACCCCAATCTGAAAAGGCTACATACTGTATCATTCAAACTGGATGAAATTCTGGAAAGACAAAAATATGAAGACAATAAAAAGATTAGTGGATGCCAGGACTGGGGGACAGCGGAGAGAGATGAATAGGCAAAGCAAAGAGGATTTCTACGCCTGTAAAAATATTCTGCATGACATTATAATGATGGATATACATTTGTCCAAACCCTCAAATTGTATAAGACCAAGAGTGAACCATAATATAAACTACAGACTTTGGGTGATTATGATGTGTCAATAGAGGTTCATTCTTGTTAAAAATGTACTGCTCCGGTCATTGATGTTGATAATGGGGAGGCTATACATGTGTGGGGGCAGGAGGCATATGGGAAATCTCTGTACCTACCTCTCAATTTTATAGTAATTCTAAAACAGCTCTAAAAAAAATTGTGTTAAGGAGCCAGCGTCATGGCACAGCAGTTAAATTCACATGTTCTGCTTCAGCGGCCTGGGCTTTGCTGGTTCAGATCTCGGTTGCAGACCTATGCACCACTTATCAAGCCATGCTGTGGCAGGTGTCGTATATATAAAGTAGAGGAAAATGGGCATGGATGTTAGCTCCAGGCCAGTCTTCCTTAGCAAAAAGTGGAGGATTGGCAGCAGATGTTAGTGCAGGGCTAAACTTCCTCAAAAAAAAATTGTGTTAAAAAAAAAAATATATGTATATATTTGATTCCTACTGGCACCCCACATTCCACAATTCAGAATATTCTTAATGAATTTCCTTACTTTTTTATGGCAATGATTATTCCATAACAATGGTGTTGAGTAATAAGTTGTCCTCCATTTTACTATGATAAATTGGAAAGATAAAGCAACTAAGACCTTGCCTTGAGTATCATTTGCCAATAATGGTTATTTAATCCGATATGAAAAAGTATTTTCTAAAAACTAAGGTTTACTTTATGGAACCAAAGCCTACAAAGCCCACCAAGAAAACTGGCTGGCTACTTGACATACAGGGTTCTCAGCCCCACAGATGCAGGACGGATTACTTTCTGGCAAGTCAAGAACCCTTAGGACATTTTAGAGATATCAAGAAGAGAGGGATTCACATGAGTTATGAACACAGCAGGTGAAGTCTGGAGGACAGTTTACTGAGCTTGGCCTCCCAATTTTGTGATAGCAAATAATAGAGCTCTTTAAAAGTCAAATTTGAGATTCTTTATGAAAGCTTTCAGCATAGCAAATATAAGAAGGCCCATAAGTAAATTCATGCTCTTGCTGCACCTATTTAAGTAAACAGGCCATACATAATAAAACTCTCTTTATTTTGCAGACGGGAATAACATTTGTTTGGAATTATTTTGATAAAAAGGAAGAAAGACTGTAAGGAAAGTTAGAATGAACAAAAAAGAATATGGGGCATCTCTAATGAAAAACTGCATTGAAGAACTCATCCTTCTGGGGTGATCTGATTATTTAGTTGCTCTTGAGCTATTTTACAACTCTCTAAGTTGTAGATAACTGATCACAGTACAAAATCATTCTTGTTTATGCACATGCAAATGAATTCTGTCCAATGGAGCTTCAATTGACGCCTTTCTCCACGGGAAGAAAGCCAGTTTTGCATCCATGTGTGAATTTATTTCAACATTGCTTACTACATAGAAATTTGTGCTTCTTTGATTTCTCCTTTGATCCCTTTGTAACATCTGCCTGATTCTCTCACTAATAATGAGCTAGATAAAATCTTTACTTGTGTACATTTTTTGAAAATTTTGACTATATTCCTTTAGTACTCTTTCTCTTTGTACACTCACACACACACACACACACACACACAGAGCACTGAGGGAAAAAGAAACTTGAACTTAAGAGTTTTACGCTGAACACAATGTGACTCATATTCAATACTGGGATGACTCTATTCTCCAGCACATG
This sequence comes from Equus caballus, assembly GCF_041296265.1. Classification (NCBI taxonomy): domain Eukaryota; kingdom Metazoa; phylum Chordata; class Mammalia; order Perissodactyla; family Equidae; genus Equus; species Equus caballus. The sequence continues at coordinate 101,289,391 of NC_091685.1, read as the reverse complement.
AGGCCTCAGAAATTCTGCTATGAAAAATTTCTTCATAAAAACCATCTTGGAGGAAGTATTCCAATAAGAAGAGAAAGAAATTCAGGAAAATGCTGAAGTCATATAGGAATTAAGATTTAACAAATACATTGATAACTCTTACTGTTATCTGAAACAGGCAAACAAATAAAAACCTGCCTCTACTCTAAAAATCTAGATTAAAAAAAAAGAAAAAGCAAGAACGTTTCTTTTTGAATACTTCATTATTTGTCTTGATTGTATATTTGATTTAAGGAAATCTTGTTTAAAGCCATGTAAATAAAAAAACAGCAGTGGGCTACTGTCGACTGACCTTTAAAATGATATGCTTAAGAAAAACATTGTGCCAAAGAATTTATAATTTAATTTTAGAACCCAATTTATTCGTAAATTGAGGATAAACCTTTACAAAGAAATTGCATTTTAATTTAAAGTACTAGTTATGAAAAGCTTACATGAGAAAACTTTTTTAATTGTAGTATATAATATGCAGCTTAAAATATGATTTATTTCTTTTTTAAGCCCCAAACTAAAGTTCTTATGAATAAAAAGTATCAACAAATAGACTAAAATAGAACAAATTGTGTGTCCTTGAGAATATTTTCATGTTGTTTTAATCATGTGTTGAGTAAAGATAGTCAATCCATAGAAAGGATTTGCCTTTTTAAATATCTTTAAAAACATGTCTCAATTTTTGTGTGTTTCGCTGCAATAATACTGTCCTAATGCCACTTGGAAAAGACAACCAGAAGCTTGTGTCTCATCTCTTCTGGATTCTGCCGTATTCATTTTCATACTTTGTTACTTTTCATCTGTGTCCTTTTGCTGTTCTAGACTCTAATCATGACTATTACTGTTTTTCTGAGTTCTGTGAGTCCTAGTGAAACAAAGAATCTGAGGGTAATTTTGGGGACTCCAGACAACACACAGCCTGAGATGGCAGTAGAAAACTGATACCATATATAAACTTGCCCACTGACTTATTAGCAGTTTATTTTGAACATCACTTAAATAGATAAATTGTGATAAAAACTTATACAAAAATTCAACAAAATTTTTGAAGACATCACTTTAAATATAGTAAGTAAACAAACATATTCATTAGTAAACAGTTCATATTAGTTCTATAAAGTATAAAATCAAATAAACAATGTGCTTTTGATTTTTATAGATCTAGATAGCTTCACTGAGGATATCTAGTCAATAACATTAACTAATCTCTAGGGAAATAAATAAAATGCAATATTCTTTCATAATAACCATAAATTTTAATTCCTAATTGAATTATTAAACACTCAATTTGAAATTACTTCCTGTAGTTTTCTCTAGGTTTCTGATCTGTGCTTATTTACACAATTAATATTTTGAATAATGAAATGACATCTGACTTTATATACTTAGCAAAGGGATGTAATAGTACTCACTTGCCAGTCAAGTAGATGCCAGAAATGACATCCAATATTCTGGATACACTAGTTACATATAGATATTCTTTAATATTCAGAGTTGTATATTTGTAATATACATAGTTTAATATAGTTTAATATACATAGTTGCATTTTATTTTTTTAGTTGTGGGTCCTTCTAGCTGTGGCATGTGGGATGACACCTCAACGTGGCTTGATGAGCAGTGCCACGTCCGCGCCCAGGATCTAAACCAGTGAAGCCCTAGGCCGCCAAAGCTGAACATAACCACTAGGCCATGGGGCCCGCTCCTACACTAATTATATTTAACACACCCAGAGAGGTATCATAATAACAGGGTTGGAATGGATCAAGACAGGTAATAGTAGTTAATTTGGCTGGAATAAACTGTGCTTTTTTTTTTTAAGCAAAAAATTAGTGGATTCTTTCGTGAGTTTTAAATTAACTGCTTTGCTAACATGGACCTATGTATTTCCCAATCTTTGGTGAAATATTTATTACTTAGTAAACGTAGTGTTTTACTTGATAAATATTTTTAAAAATACTAGTTCTAAGTAGCATGCTACAGAATATAGAATATGAACCTGAATTTATAAGTCTAGCCTGCCATTCCTGAGATCTTAACAAATCATTTAAATTAAATGTACACCAGATTTCTCATTTGTAAAAAGGGGATAATGATAAAACCTTTTTTGGCTTGCTCTCAAGTGCAGCTACATCAGCGGAGGTGGGGAGAGGATAAATGCTTGCTGGCTCACTCATAAACCAAGGATCAATGACTGTTGAGGGATAAACGCCCTGGCACGCTTTCCTTCATGTAAACAACCGCAGGGTCATTTCATCAGGTCTCAGGGTTCTAAAGGAATTGAGGCCCTATTGCATTTAACAGTGATCTATAAAAGGCCTTCATATTGGCTTTTTGGCTTCTCTGTCTCATGTTCCCTACTTTCTCACTTTCAATTTCTGGGTCATTTCCCAAAGAAATCATCATCATCGAAGTCCTAGACTCAAGCTCAGCTTTCAGGAGGTCCCAAAATAAGGCAGATGATAAAAACTTAATGAGTAGATTTTTCATCAATAGTCAATGTGCCTTTTCATGATCATTTTTGATATCTAAAATAAGTGAAATTATTACTAAAAATAGTGATTTTGAACATAATTGAATAGCATATGAAATCTGATTTTATATTTTTTTCAGCTTCATTGAGGGATAATTGACAAAATTGCAAGATATCAAAAGTGTACAACATGCTGATTTGGTACACATTGTGAAAAGTCAAATCTGATTTTAAATTTCATAAGACTAGTGTATATAGATGGTCCTTTATTTGTAATGGTATGCAAATGGTATATTTTTAAATGTTGGATTGCATCTACTTTAATACATTAATGCTCCCAATTTAACCCACATTTCCTGATTAAACTCACATGGTAATTTGGCTATAATATGAGAGAGAACTAAAAAAATAAACAGATTCAACATAACTCACTGTATGGTCACCAATTGCGTATATCTTCATTGTCTTTTTATTTGATGCTAATCAACCTAACTTACTAAGATAAATCAAACATTACAATCACTAAAAATCATGAAGGAAATTTTATCATCTTAAAAAATTTTGGATGTGATGAAACATTACAGTGCAGAAATATGGTGAACATACAATAGATAGAAATCTACAAAACAAGTTAATCACCTTAGAATATCTATACAGGTAGAAAACATATCTCTTTTCAATAATTACAAGAAAAATTAATAAAATTTTGAGCAGTCTCTTTTTTCAGACTAGCAAATCTAGCAAGTTACACACACATGCAGCAAATTTGGCAAATTATATGTATTGGGAAACAAATCTATATATCTAGATATAGACACATAGATATATAAAATCTGGAAAATTATATACATATATATTTGTCTTTTAACTTATATTCATTTCTTGTTTTTATAGTTCACCCATTAAAGTGTACACTTTAGTATATATACAGAGTTGTGTAATCATAATCACAATCTAATTTTAAAACCTTTGAGCACCTCTCCCAAATAAAACCTCTTATGGGAGTAGCCACTCCCTTTCCTATCCCTTATTCCGCCCCTGACAATCATTAGTCTACTTTAAGTCTCTGAATTTGTCTCTTCTGGACATTTCATATACAGAGTTATACAGTAGTCTTTTCTGTCTGGCTCCTTATTCTAAGCACAATGTCAAGGTTCATCAATGTTGTAGCATACATTGGTACTTTATTCTTCTATTGCCAAATAATTTGCCATTGTAGCCATAATATCGCGTTTTGTTTAACTATTTGTCAGTTGATGGGCATTTGGATTGTTCCTACTTTTTGGCTGTTATGAATACTACTGCTGTGAACACTTGTGGACAAGTTTTGTGTGGACATATGTTTTTGTTTTGTGGGGTACATATCTAGGAGTAGAATTGCTAGGTTTTGTAGTAACTCTATGTTTATATATTATGAGGACACAGTAAACCATTTTCCACAGCAGCTACATAATTTTACATACATACTAGAAACATGAGGGTTACAATTACCCCATGTTCTCACCAACACTTGTTACTGTGTCTTTCTTTTTTTAAATTATTTCGTTGAGGTCGTATTGACTTATAACATTGTGTAAATTTCAGGTGTACATTACTATATTTCAATTTCTGCATAGACTGCATTGTCTCCACCACTAATAGTCTAGTTTTTATCCATCACCATACATATGTGCCCCTTTACCCTTTTCGCCCTCCCCTCACTCACTTTTAATCTGTTCTCTGTTCTCCTTATCCATGTGTTTGTTTATCTTCCACGTGTGAGTGAAATCATATGGTGTTTGTCTTTCTCTGTCTAGCTTATGTTGCTTAACATAATACCCTCAAAGTCCATCCATGTCCAAATGGAATGATTTTGTCCTTTTTACGGCTGAATAGTATTCTATTGTATATATTTATACCACATCTTCTTTATCCATTCATCTGTTAATGGGCACATGGGTTGCTTCTACATCTTGGCTATTGTGAATAGTGCTGCAATGAACACAGAGATGTATAAATCTTTTTGAATTGTTGACTTCATGTTCAGTGGATAAATACTCAGGAGTGGAATAGGTGGATCATATGGTATTTCTATTTTTAATTTTTTGAGAAGTCTCTGAACTGTTTTCTATAGTGGCTGCACAGGTTTGCATTCCCACCAGCAGTGTATGAGGGTTCCCTTTTCTCCACATCCTCTCCAACACTTCTTATGTCTTGTCTTGTTGATTATAGCCATTCTGACAGGTGTGAGGCAATATCTCAGTGTAGTTGTGATTTGCATTTCCCTGATAATTAGTGATATTGAACATCATTTTATGTGCCTATTGGCTATTTGTATGTCTTCTTCTGAAAAATGTCTATTCACATCCTCTGCCAATTTTTTGATTGGGCTCTTTGTTTTGGTGTTGTTGAGTTGTATGAGTTCTTTATATATTTTGGAAATTAAATCCTTGTCAGATATATGATTTGCAAATATTTTCTCCCAGTGGTAGGTTGTCTTTTTTGTTTTGTTCTTGGTTTCCTTTGCCTTTCAGAAGCTTTTTAGTCTGATGTTGTCATATTTATTTATTTTTTCTTTTGTTTCCCTTGCCTGAGTAGACATGGTATTCGACAAGATACCGCTAATTTTTACCCACTTATTTTGGTTTCGATACCTTATTTTATTTTTTTGAAGAGGATTAGCCCTGAGCTAACTTCTGTGCCCATCTCCCTCTATTTTATATGTGGGACACCTGCGACAGCATGGTTTGATAAGCCGTGCGTAGGTCTGCACCTAGGATCTGAACTGGCAAAGACTGGGCAACCGAAGTGGAAAGCATGAACTTAACCACTACACCACAGGACTGGCCCCTTGAAATTTTATTTTTAATTGTTCTCCACTTTCCTTATTAAATTGTCAGTTAAATCTAATTATCTTGGACTTCTTGTATTTAGTCTTAATTTCTCAGATAATTTTTTCTTGAATTTTTCCTCAGTTTAATGAATTGTTATTTTATCTATTTGAAGTTTTTGTTCATTTCTCTTATAAATGTGAATTTCAAATTAGAGTTATTCTTTCGTATCTGCAAATGCTAATTGTTTAATGACATCTAATCCGTGTTCAGTGTTATGTTAGAATTACTATCTGATTAATAGTTGTTTTGGAAGGATTACTTTCATCAACTGAACCGTTTTAATTCTAATTTCCATTTATTTTTTCTTAAAATAGAATTATGTGGGTAATGAGTGCTTTTTTCCTCTTTTTTCTGAAATGCCTGTAGTTTTCCTAAGTCAGCAATAACACTTGTTTCTGTGTAGAAGGCTTGAGGAATTGGGTGGATTACTAAATTTCTTAATTCAAAAGTACTTTTTCCTGATAGGGCAATAAAGGTTTTGTTTTATTTTTTAATTTATGGAAAATATGATGTGCAAAATGTAAGGACATTCAGGTATTTTGATTTTTAGATTTTCTTTTGCTTCTTTCGGGCTTTAATAATTATTTGTGTTTTTTCTTTTACTTAGACCACCAGCAAGTCTTGAGAAGGTGCTCGTCTTTCCAAATTACCTCTCTTGCTGTAGAAACAGTGCCTTCTCAAGGCTCTTCCTCTGTGTCGGTGCATTTTTAAACCCCTTCCATTTGATTTCGTAGAAGCCAGGGCTCAGAAGAGAATTTCTTCAGTAGGGTGAGTGCCTTACTTTCTGGAGATGATTTTGTGTGTTTCCTGGTTTCGTGCCCACTGCCCTCTCTTGTTTTTCACACAGCTTCCACCTAGCTTCCACCCGACCCTGCTGATTTCAGGCATTTATTTACCAACTTTACATGTAAATTGAGACTTTAAGGATTGTCTCATTTCTCTTTAGGCTGTAGGCATGGATATTGCACGGTTTTATTTTCCATCTTATTTATTTGCTTTGTTTTACTTATCTGGATAATTGTTAGAAGGTGAGCATGTGGAGAGATACATACCTAAGAGGCTGCAATTATTTTACAGAAATCTCACATTAAATGTGAATCCTGTTGATTAATTTATGTAACCAGCAGTATAAGATTTCACATTATTTTCAACTTTATTTTATACAGAAGCATCTTGTTGAGAAAATAATTATTTTAACACATATGTTTGGTCTTATGGCTGGTTTAGATAATGGTCCAAGTGCAATTTATTTACTTGGTAAAGGTAATAAGCATCTTCTTACTCCTGAAAATGTAATGAAAACATTTGAGAAAGATTTCAGTGTACAGTTTCTCTCTTTCTTTGTCAGTAAGCATAAGTAATATAGCATATCATAATGAAGCCTTTTATTTCTGTAGACATAATAATCTTTATTAAAAACAGAAATTTTGAAAGTGATAAGAAGATATTTGTGTCTTTTTCAGATTCTCTCTGAATTCCTGACTCTCTCTCTCCAAAAAGAAAAGAACAAGAAATGCATTCCTCTGACACATTCTGATTTATTCCACAAAATCATTTAGGCTGTGAGTAAATTAGTCTAAAGTTGTAACTCAGTACTTTCATATTGAAAGCAATAGAGTTTTGCTCCTTTCTCCTTTCTGGCCCCATTCTCCACTTCTAAGGAAACCAGCCTTTCCTTACTTGAAAACTCTGCAGTGCCTCTCCTGAGGCAGTTAGCTTTGCAACGGGCCACCTGTTCTCCTCAGTATTCACTTCATTCCCTCACTGCCCCCAGGCTTATAACTAGAGGTCAGATACCTGCGTGCCTGGAGGTAAGAGAAGAATTACAAGGTCTTCCCAGGGAGAAACAGTGAATAAAATAAATGTGTTCCATGATCTTAACAATTTATAATTGGCAGGGATGTAGAGAAACAGTTGTGCCATGTGATAAAACACAATTTGTCCTATATAACTGGAAATATTTTTTTCTAGATTGAGTGAGTAGGCATCAAATTTGAATGATTGCAACTGAAAATGAAGGCCCTGCCCAAGTTTCCAGATTCAAATGAATACATACGTGCAAAGCTCTTCGAAAAATAGCCTAGTTTCAATGAAAGAAGAATCTGGTTCTATTGCCATACGTAAATACTGTAAATCTTTTCTAAAGCCTTCCTCAGAGGGACCTAGCAGATGATTACCAATTGACTTTGCACTGGGGAAATGGAAATACTCATGTTTGGGGGAATTATTAGACACTGGCTTTGGGTTGACACTAGGTGGTCCATCTGTCAGCGTACAGCCCAATGAACATCTGGTGAGCCATGCAGTTTTAGATTTCTTATGATAAGGGTGGGCCCATTAGATTTACGCATCAACTCTCTGGTTTTCGTCTAATTACTAGGACAGATTTAACACAACAAGGAGTACAATACCCAGCACCTTCAGTGTTCTTTTTGTTTTTGTTAGAGAGTCAATTGAAAGCCTCTGGCCCTGACCCTTCCTATAGAAGGAGTAAAGCCAAAATGATATTATATTCAGCATCTGAGGGTGATGCTATCTACTACATTCCCGGGTAGCTGGACAATTGCTGTGGATCATCTTAAACTTAAGGAAATGATAAATCCAGTTGCAGCGACTATTCCAATTCTTGTACCTTGGAGTAAGTAAGTATGGGCTATTGATTTAGCTCAGTCTCCATATAAATTAAATTAGCAAGGACTTCCAGAAGTAGCTTATATTCTTTGAAAGTGAGAGCAGTAGACATTCATGATGTTAATTTGTAGCAATTCTACTATTCTACTCTGTCAAAATACGGTGCATGGAGTTATTGATTGTCTAGACAACCCATTAAACATCACTCTTGCCAGCTCCATGAATGACATCATGATATTTTGATGTAGTGAGTGGAGATATTCAGTTACTGAGAGACTTTAGTAAAACACATTTGCGCCTAAGTGTGAAAGGTAAAATCTAAAAACTTAGGGGTTTTCTACAATAGAGAAATTCCATCTAGTGGCTAAGTGCAGTGTTTCTCAAACTCAAACTTGCACGCACACAAATCATCTGAGAATTATGTTAACAGTCATGTTGTGATTCAGTAGGTCTAGAGTGGGGCTTGAGATTGTTCATTATTCACAATCTACTGGGTAATGTGATGTTGCTTTTGGTAAACCACGCTTTAAAGAGGAAGAGGCTAAGGTTCTAAATTTAAAAATAAGTTGCCATATCTTGTACCACTTACCAATTAAAAAAAGGTACAATGCTAAGTAAGCCTCTTAAGATTTTGGAAGCAAAATGTCTCATATCTAGGTGGTCTTCAAATGTTATCCAGTAACTTGTGAGGTTTCTAATTTCTAGGAGTGTCAAAAACCAAAAAGTTGGGCAGCAAGTCCAGGTAGCCATTCAAACTTCTTGCCACTTAAGCCTTAAGCACAGCACATCCAATGGTGTCCCATGTCTCTGGGGAGTGCAAAGCAGGCACCTCTGGCAACCTGTTTCCAAGAGGAAAATCACAGCACACACCACAAGTTTTCACACAATTCGTTTCTTTACTGATAAATAATCTCCTTTAGGAAAGTAGCTTAGGTCTTATTCCTGGGCCTTATTAGAGATTTTATGTTTTATTTTGGACTCCAAATAGTATTTATTTAAAGTATCCTCTTACAAACTGGTTTCTTTCTCTTCCACAAAGCTAGGTGTGAATAGCATCTCTATGTTATGAAACAGAAGTGAGATTGGGCACAGAGTTGAAACAAGTTTTGAGCAGATGCCTCAGACTCTCACAACACCTCCTACTGGTGCATAGCTGCCCTTGCATTTTCCCACACTGCTGACTGTATGGACAATTCGTCGTGAATAGTTGAGAGAGGAAGTGAATATGTCCTGGGTCAGTATGAAAATCCGCATCATGTAGAAATGGGCTCCTGCTGCACTTCAGCCCTCTCATGGCTGGCCTGAAGGACGATGGTAAAAGGAAATACTTCTGTCTACAGAATTTTGGCAGGACATCTGGTTGTGCATTTTACATGGAAGGAGAAATGAACAGAGTTTAAAATTTATGGTAAATAATGTGCGATGTCTATTGATTTGGCTAGGTGGTAAGGGACTAGAGAGAAAATGATTGTAAGATTTGACAAGAAGATATAATGAAGGGAGATGTGGTTGGGTTCCTCCGAATGAGCACTGAGTGTGCAGATATTTGTAGAAAGTTCTTGAAAGTTCATGTAAATTTCTCCATTGGAGAGGAATCCATCAATAGTCAGGTAGACATCTGATTCATCTTTTGGATGTTGATCTGGTTTTATGATCAGCCTTCCTGGTGCTCACACAATGGGCCATGTATAAAGTGGCCATGGTAGCAGAGGCTGAGGTGAAGCATGAGCTCAACAAACAAGATTTGCCCTCACCAAAGTCTGATTTACCACCACGGCTGAATGCCAAACTTGATAAAAGCAGAAGCCAAGTCTATGTTCTACTATGCTGCCATTCTCTAGTGAGGGTCACTCACCTACCTGATGGCAGATTGATTATATTGACCTCTTTCCATTGGATGTCTTCCATCATGGAAGAGGCAACGATTTGTCCTCTCTACTATAAACATTTATTCTAGCAAGCATTTTCATGCCCTGAGGGCAATTATTCTAGCACTGCCAAATAAGACCTTATTGAATACCTTATTCATTGTCATGATATTCTGTACATGTTTCCAAACAAACAATAGATTTCATAGTAAAAGTAGAATGACAGTGTACTTATGCCTGTGGAATCCTCTGTCCAAATAATGTTTTAACATTCAGTCATTTAAGTCGCATGTGAAGTGAAAAAGCTGTATAAAGCTAAAAGGTACCTTGCAAAGACATTGGAAAAAACAAAAATCAAAAAGGAAAAGATTTCCTTTATTTTTTATTTTTTTGCAAATACACCCAAAAGCAGTAATCAGTTCACTGACAATTTATTCTCAAATTAGCATTATTACAGAAAAACGTCTTTCAGGATTATTGTTATTTATTTGGGTTAATTTTACACATATTTACTTCATGTCTAATTAATTTCACAAGAAAATTAGACCAGGCTAGTGATGATGGTTACAAGGTAAGCCTCTGCAAACAACGCATACAGATCTGTAAACTCAAGTTCTCATAATTGTTGACAGCAGAGATATTCATATAAGAACAAAATGCAGTTTGTTATGTATATTAATTATTTTATATCTCTGAATCTCTCTTTAGGGTTCAATGCAAGGATAGTCAGTGAGCTAATTTATGCCATCCATTAAATCATTTAAAATATTTATGTAAGGCCCATATTGAGCCAGTATTTTGCTCCATGCTGGGTAGATATGTTAATATAAATTATTACACTCGAATTTATTACCTTGACTTTTGTTTCCTAGTCACCACTCTTCTCAAATGTGGCCCACTCACTAGTATTGTCAGTACTTTTAGAGTTATAAAAATCAAGGCCACAATAACCACAGGCAGCCATAAAATACTGACCCCCAAAATATATACAGCTGGTCATCAATAACAGTGAAGGCCAGCTATACAGAGGGATCTCACTGTCATCTTTCTGCAGTATATGAAGTTACTTGCCTTTAAAGATATTTAAAATGTATTATTTTCCATTATATTTCTCTGTGTCCTATCTACCTTTGTTTTCACTGCACTGATCTATTCAGGATTTTTTCCCTAAGCAGAGTGTTCATTTTATAAGGGTTGCTTACTTTTTATCTTTTTTCCCCTTGCTTTGTCACTACTTATATTTAAGTGGCACTTGATCTTTGTTATCAAATTTTGACAGGTGGTTTTTTTTTTTTTTTTGCAAACAATATTCTTTAACTTCTTTCGAAAATTGACTTTGCTCACTATGCTTGCTAATCTGCTCAACCATAGATTTGACATCCTGAACCATCATAGTTATCACCAAAAGATGCAGAACTCAAAATTAAATTAAAAAAAATAACAAAAATTTAAAAAGGTAGGAAAAAAGAGAGCTAAACTCTTCCAGCTTTATGATCTCATTATATTCCCTTATTGGACAAGATGGCTGTCAACCTTGCCAATTATACCACTTTTCTTTTTCTTCTTTTCTTTCCTCTGCATTATGATCATAAGCGATATAAAAAAGCACTCTCAATGTACTTTGTCGGCTAATAGCAGCACAGCCTTTCCTGAGATAGTTCTTTTTGCTTTCCTCTCCAGTTTTCTTAGTCAGCAGGTAGTATTTCTTTTCATTGTTCCAATTCTGCTCTCTGTCCTTGATCGATTAAATGCTCTTTTTGTGGCATAGTCTACAGCTAATGCGAGCGTCACCTCCGGAGTTCCTCACGCTGGTTTTCCCTTCACATCTGTAAACCCTTTTTTGTACCACAACCTTTTGCCGCTCTTTGAAGTCTTCTCATTTTGTGGCTCGCTAACTCAGGTCACGAAGCTGCCATGGTGGGGCGGGGGAGGGTTTCTGACTGCAGTTTGGACCTTTCTTTGAAGATAAACTTTTTTCTTTTTTCTAGACCTGTGCTAATTGGCGATCTAGAGGAGATCACAGAAAAAGCATGACGGTCTCTATAGGGTTTGCCAATTCCACTGAAACTGTTTTTATTTACCTAACACATGTTAGATACTTCAGCATTATCTTGTTGAAGAATAATTGTATTGTAAAGCTTTCAATGCTAGTAGCCAAGAGCTAAGAAAATTTTGGAAAAAGAAAAATGCATGTTTTATATGGATCTGTAACCTCTTTTAGTACTAAGCCTTTACATCAAAATAGTAATAAATAGGTTCAGTCAAATGCTATATCTTTCTGCCCTCTGTAAGATACCGGTGTGACAAATCATCAAAAGAGATTGTAAAATTTATATACATTTAAAAATGTCTCTGTTAAATGTCTAAATGTATATTGATATTTCCACAAATCCAATTGAGCTCTGTGCTTATATAGAGAAATTTGAATGTTGGAAGAGAACTAAACATAAAGATATTATAAAAATTCTGATTTTTATGTACATAATTACAACAATAATAACTTACCACCTCTCCCTCTATTTTATATGTAGATATAAATACGCATACATTCTCTCAAGTAATTTCCAATAATTCTAGTAACTGACTTGCTTCTTTATTTTCAAAAGATGAAATGCAAGCCACGATTTTCTTGTCTTTGGAAATTTTTCTTCTGCAAGGAAAATATATTTCTCCCTAATCTTCCCCCGACCCCCGAAACTGAAAGCTATTTTCTAACATTCTTCTCTCCACTGAATTGTAGACTCATATACTTAACTGCATCCTTGACATTTAACATACTTTTTAAGCTTAACAGGTCCAAAGAGAACTCCTGATTTTCCCCTAACAAGGTATTCTCCTTGGTAGTCCCCATATGAGTAATTGGCATCGTCATGTACTAAATTGCTCACAACAAATATCCTATACCTACTACCCCCAATTCATCAGCTATGCTTGTTGGCTGTGTTTCTAAATACATTTCAAATGCGTCCAACATTTATTTCCAGTGCCATCTACTTGTGCAAATTATCTGCATAATTTACATGAACTATTACGATATCAATCTAACTAGTCTCTTTGTTTTCTCTTTTGTCCCTTGTAATCCACTCTTTTTAAGATAGTCAGAATATATTTTTAATGTAAATTACACATGCACTATTCTGCTGAAAACTTACCAGTGATTTCCCATGGCAAAGCGAAAACTATAATCATATTTTGGCCTGAAAGACCCTAAGTGATTTAGAGTCAGCCCATCTCTGTGACTTTATTTTGTTCCACTCTTCTGTCTTCTCTGTATGCACAGTGGCTTTTCATTGTGCTCAGAACATGTCAAGCTTTTTTTTCCCACTTCATAACTCTGGATTTGAACCATGCTCCAGGTGTCATCCTCCATCTATTAAACCAATCTTTTGAATGAGCAGTTCTTGGAAATGATCCACAAGATCAAGAACTTCCTGAAAGTCAGATATTTGGTAACGCATCAAAGAGAAGAAGAATTATTAAACTCTATATGTCATGAATATAAAATTCTGTAAAATTTTAATGTATATCTCAATTTACAAAAAAGATGATGTTGGCTGGGAGAAAAGGTAGATTAATAAACATGTTTAGAAACATCTACACATCAGACACTTGGTTAGGTATTTTACTTTATGTCAATTAAAATAAAGATTGCTCTCACGTTAGATCTATCTCTGCATTTTTGGATTGTCATCTTATGCTGTATACTTTTAGTTTGAGACTTTGGGAGGAGTTTTGTAGTCCAACTACCTGATCTGAGAGTACATGGATCCCTTAAGAAGTATATTAGTATATTGGCTAAGGCTTGATATTCCCTAAGGAAACTATGCCTACCAGTAGCTGCAATTGCACAATAGTACAGGGAATCCTAACTATTTTGGGTTTCACACCCTGTTGAGTATCGGACAACAGGGAAATTAACTCCTCACTGTGCACCTATTCACTCATTTTTACCCCACAAAATTTCAGAATATTATGAACAGTCTGAAGTTTGTCCGGGGGTCAAGGGATAAAAAATCCTACTGCAGAGATAAATTTTGCTGAATCAGTTTTAATGATTATCTGTTACCCTCAATGCTTATGTTAATAAAACCCTGCAAGTCCTACCATTAAGCTTTCTATCTCTTAGGAGCACACTAATTGAAAGTCACTGCTTGAGTAACACTGGAAATATTTACCTCTAAGAATATTTTGTAAAATTCTTTTCTGTTCAATTTTTAGGTAAGACATAGTGTGGTTACCATTGTTCATCTAAACATCTGACTGTGTTTCCCCTCCACAATAACTCCTCTTGATAAACAAAGGTTCCAAGAGATAAATAGTTAATGAAAGTTCACTTACTTTATCTTCATTTTTTGTGAGGTCTTCTTTTGAGAGTGACTTCTTAATCTCCTGCTTGGTGCTCAACATTTAGCCTAATGTAAATATCATAGAATTCTGTAAGTACAATATTATACTCTATTACATATTTCTTAATTCTTTGATTGAATGATTGAGTTATGAATACAATTTCTTATAAGTTCTCAGTATTACTACATATCCAATAAAGCATATATTTCCTTCTCCACTTGTCTCACAAAAACTTGCCAACCAATGTGTACTTTGGTTGATTACTTTAGTTTCTGAAATGGTCCCAATTCTGTTGTTCTTTCTCTACTCTTAAAATTTTCCATTTAAAAATATTCATTCCAAGCAGATAGCACAATTGATTATTGCGAGACTTCCACCAAAACCTCTCTGATTTTATCTTAAATGTGACTTTTATTATATGTCCATCTCTTAGTCTATTGTATAAAATGGAAACTGATTCATTATATTTAATTCCTAGAAACTTTAGCTCAACTATATTCTCTGTCTACAATTCCTTTTTCTAGAGTTCCTGTCTCCGGTGCTCTCTGTCTTTTGAACATCAATGTATTGTATTTGTATAAAAAGAGCTCAAGCTCCATTCTTTTTAATCTTTTTTATTTTCATGTGTACTTAACAAAACTCAACCAACCTTATAATTCAGAATATTTTGTTTTCATACATGCTCGAATAAATATTACTGACCTAAACTTCAACACCTAGGGAATCTCAATTCTTAGCTGTCTGTGTATCTAATACCGCAGATGTTTTTATTGCATCTTAGATTAATTCTCTGTAATAAATTGGGAAGAAGCTTGACCTTTACAGTCATTGCTAATCAAGCAAAACAAATGATCTATACAGTTCCTTGTGTAAATTGCAGTTATGCTGCGAACAATTTCCATATTGCTCAATGCTCTCTTTCTGCCTCTCAAGAGTTAAACTAGTTTTGACTTCCAAATACTTGAAATCTCTGTCCTCTTGTTAACAGAGGAGTCTTCTGTTAAATGAGAATTTCCTTATTAACAAAGTTAAATAAGTAAATAATTAGGTTGAACATTGGGCTAGAACATAGGAATTATGTCTTCAGATTTATTTAAATATGAAATTTGACCTTTTTCTTGTTACTGCTCATTGTTATACGCTTTTATGATGTAGGTAAATACTTTGCTTCCTGTATCACAACTATTTGTGTCTAAAACATAAACACATGTTTTTACTTTTTAAAAATTTGTTGGAAGCCAGGAAGACTTTTATGTCTGTATTTATTTAGACTTACTTTAGTGTAGACCTATTTCTCATAACTTAAATGAATATGAAGGAAAATATTCTTGGTTTTATTAACATTTAAATTTAATGTTTATTCAGCCCAACCCTCTCACTGTCCTGAAAGGAAAATAAATCTGAACGCCAACAAATTTTCAGCTATAAAGTTGAAATATATCTTCTCACGAATTGCAATGACATATGTGTGTGATTGTGAGATTATCTTGGTTGAGAAGTTAGTGAAACAAAAGCACTTAAATAACATCTATTTCTGAAATCACTACAAAATCACATGAGGTAGGTTTCAAAATCTATTTTATTAATAAACATGGTAGACCTTAAGTGAGTAACTACGGCACCTCTAAGTTCTAAGAATACACATTTTTTCTCAATCACTACTTATTTAGCAATAAAATCTATAATTTCAGTTTACATATTTATACTAAGATTTTTAGGCTCAAACTCTATCCCAAGGGGAAATATTTTTGTAAGACCACTCAGAAGACAGAGATATGGCATTATTTTATCACTGACTGATATCTTAAGATGTATGAAAATTCTGTAGTATGCTAAATTTATGATTAAGGATGCTTTCTTATACAGATTTAAAATAAATCATAATCAATCTGGATTTTGTAGGATTTATGCATGGAATATTATACTATGTGTACATATATGTCTGTGTACATTTCTATTTTGGTTTACAAACTTTAATTTCAAATATTTCTGTTTTATAACTCATCTAAATTTGTATAAGTATTTACATTTTATGGATGAAAAATAAGTCATGATTGTCAATTGGGTGGCTACCCAAACCACAGAAACCATTCCTCAATTTGAGGTTCAATTTTCTAATTGTTTTAAAATCTCTATTTTATGATTAAACTGTTTACTGTCCATAGTCAATAAATAACTATAGAACAACTGTTGGCTTTTCTTCCAAATATTATTATTTTGCTTGTTAAATACATTTATCTATAATATTCCTTATTTTATGATTAGTTTCTAGCAAAGAAAAATAAACCTATGTCAAAATCTGAATTGGTAAAATGACTCAACAGAAGCTCCAAACATTAATGTTGAGTAAAACTTAGGGATTAAACATTGTTGACATTTGTTATATTTAATTTCATAGGATAACATGAACATATTTATCAAGAATATGCCTTAAGTTATCTTTAGCATGAAAAATGTCATTATTTACTAGACTAAATTTTATACAATAACGTGAAAACACCAATTTATTTTCAAATTAATAAAATAATAAATATAATTCTAATTTGTTATGAAAATAAAACTAGAATGATACAATTAGTACATCTATAAAATAAAAATTTTCTTTTATGACACATATATTAACATATTCTAAACATTCATAAATCTGTTCATCAGTTTATGAAATAAGGGTATTATATAAAACATAAAAGAAAAGTTTAATAAAAAGTTTTTGTTTTAAAGAAGCATATTGCTAATCTGTATAGGTAACTTTCTCCTACACCCTGTGATTTATGAAGTAATGGAACCTTCTGGAAATAATCCAGATTTCATCAGCAAAATCAAGGATATCTCTTTCCATTGGCTTTGGATAAAATAACAATAACAACAATAATAAAGATTCTTCAGAATTAGTACTTTTCATCAAACCAATGATGCTAGATTAAATCAGACTTTCTCTCAAATTCAAATTGTATGCCTTTAAAAATATTATATTTTCTACTTCATCCAGAAACATGAGCAATATTTTCTAATAGTATATTCTAGATATCAAATAACTTAAACTTTTTTAGATATGTGAGGTCACCTAAATGTGACAATTTAAAAAAATATTTTATTGGTATTTGAAAATAGGTAATGTCAATCAAAGAAAATAAAATATTATTTTATTTATGTCCTGTTAGCAATTTTTGTCAACAAAGTGTCTGGCTTAGACTTTTGGATTTATGAGTACACACATAATGAGCTAATGGCAAGGTTTCTGAGAAATATCAGGACTACTATATCCAACTATGAAAACTCAGATCAATTTTTGGAATTGAGATGTAGGATTACCAGGCTTAGATTAGGCAAGATTCAGAACATGCAGTGTTTTGAGACATGAACCAAGAAGAATGTCTGATCTCTTTATCCAGAAAACAAAGAATTTGGGTTTACCCGTGTGACCCAAAGGGTTGCATCTTGTTTGATCAATATTCTAGGTTGATATTTTGTCATCCAAAGGAAAACCATATTCATTTAGGAATGATTCATTTATGAATGTGTTCAGGTTTCATATTCTTCAGCTGAATATTGAAAGTTGAATACTACTTAGCTGGAAATATTAATGAATTCTAAGTAGGCAAATATTAATAATTAGGAAATTACCATTGAAACAAACCATCTTTTCATCATCAATAGTCAGAGACAAAATAAAAGCCATATTTTCAAAGATATCTCATTTATCATTGTAGCAAGATATAAATAAATCACTTAAATATGAAATAAAAGGTGACTGTTTATAAAGCAGTACATCTGTAACCATTAGAATTCACCCTTTTGACTAAGTCTGTATGGTTTATTCCTAATAAACCTTCAAATGCCTGAAGGAATATTATAAATGCTTCGAAGAACCTTGAATTCTTCACTTCTGGATTTTTTTGTTGAGGTAACATTGGTGTATAAAATTACCTAAATTTCAGGTGTATGTCATTATATTTCAATTTCTGTGTAGACTACATCATGTTCACCAGCCAAAGACTCATTACCATCCATCATTGTACACATGTGCCCTATCACCCTTTTTGCCCTCCTCTCTGGCCTTCACCTCTCGTAACCACCAATCTAATCTCTGTGCCTATATGTTTGTTTGTTGTTGTTGTTCTTTTTATCTTCTACTTATGAGTGAAATCATATGGTGTTTGACCATTTCTATCTGACTTATTTCACTTGGCATAATACCCTCAAGGTCCATTCACATTGTCGCAAATGGCAAGATTTCATCTTTTTTTTTTTTTTTTGTATATAGCTGAGTAGTATTCCACTACATATATATATATCTTATCTTCTTTATCTATTCATCTACTGATGGACACTTAGGATGTTTCCAAGTCATGGCTATTGTAAATAATGCTGCAATGGACATAGGGGTGCATATATCTTTACACGTTCATGTTTTCATGTCCTTTGGATAAATACCCAGAAGAGGAATGGCTGGATCATATTGTAGTTCTATTCTTAATTTTTTGAGGCATCTCCATACTGTTTTCCATGGTGGCTGCACCAGTTTACATTCCCACTACATGAAAGTTCCTTTTTTTCCACATCCTCTCCAACACTCGTTATTTCTTATCTTGTTGATTATAATCAGTCTGACAGATGTGAAGTGATATCCCATTGTGGTTTTGATTTGCATTTCCCTAATAATTAGTGATTTTGAACATTTTTTCATGGACCTATCTGTATATCCTCAAGTTTTTCAAAGTTATCATGAAATAGCATATACCATTAAACAGAAGTCTTTTACAGTTATAGCCATTCTTTTTAGTTTTTCCATCTCTTATAGAATATCTCTGAGTGTATAATCATTTCAAATATTCTTTTCTGTTCTATATTTCTTATTTTTTATGGTTTTAATTTTTCTGTTGAGATTTCATTGTCAGTTAATTTATTCTGTCTATATTTTTATTAATATTAGCTGTTTTAATGTCGTTATCTGATACTTACTTACAATATCTGACATCTCTAAGTTAGTTTCATTTTGCTGATTTTTATCCAGGTAACGGATGAACTTACAGCTTCCTCATATGCCTAATATTTGTTTCATTGTAGGCTGGATATCATAAATACCTCATTGTTGAGAGTCTGTATTCTGTCATCTTCCTTTAGGGAGTGTACAGAGCCTGCCCTCATGGCCTAGCAGTTACAACTCAGCCCAGGTTTGGTGGCCTGGGTTTGGTTCCTGGTCACTGAACTATAACATGCATCTGTCGGTTGCCATGCTGTGGTGGCGGCTCACATAGAAGAACTAGAATGACTTATAATTAGGATATACAATCGTGTACTGGGGCTTTTGGGAGGAAAAAAAAAGTAGAGGAAGGTTGGCAACAGGTGTTAGCTCAGGGGGAATCTTTTCATGCAAAAAATAAAAAGAAAGAAAAGCAGCATGGATGTTTCTTTTTAGAAAAATCAAGAGTGTAAAGTTTTGTTCTGACAGAGCTAATTTACTGGCAGCTCAGCTTTATCTTTCAATGGCATGATTTTAGACTTTACTGAGACTTTTATTAGAGTAGTCCATAACGATAGCCTAGAATGATCCTGTTCCTAAAGCATGGCCTTTCCAGAGAGTCGAGGCCATGCTTGAGTGTTTGACAAAGTTTTCTCCACTGTGATGACTTCAACACTGTACAACCTTTGGAACCTCTGTTCATTTCACAGCTCCCAGAGCTGTTCTTTGAAAATAGACAAAAAGAAAATAAAAAGCTCTCAGAGTCTAGTGCTATGGATGCACAGCCTAGTATTTGCCTAATAACTAAGGAGGACCCCTAAGCAGTTTTCTAGCTCTTCCCTAAGCAGCTCTCTCTATTCTGGTACCCTGCTGTGAAAATTTCCAACCTCAGTAGCCCCATCCTCCAATTTCTGCTTCTTCTGCCCAGCAAGACCGTATTCCCTGTTTGGGCACCACTTAGCTTTGCACAGTTTGGAAATTGTTCTAGGTGGAAGGCTAATGTGAATGTGGAGTTCACCCATGTTTCCCTTCTCTCAAGGACCATACACCTGCATAGTCAGATTTCCAATTCCTGAAATTAATTGTTTCAGATATTGTCCAGCTTTATAATTATTTTCCACCTGGGGATAAGTCAGTACCCTGTAACTATATAATCAGAAAAAAATAATCTTTTCAGAATGAAAATTGAAAAAAATCAATTATTAAATATTAGACACTTTAGGTATGTTATCTCCTTTAAACTTTACGAGAAAATGTATGAGATAAGACTATGTTCATTTTTCATGAATGGAATATGAGTTTCAGAAAAGTTAAGCAAAATCCAAGAATCATGTTTGAGAGTGGTAGAGTCATGTGTGGAACTCAGATGTGACCAGTTCAAAAGGCTAAGGGCTCTTTTATTTTTTCTTTTGAGGAAGATTAGCCCTGAGCTAATTACTTGATAAGTGGTGTGTAGGTCTGCACCTGGGATCTGAACCGGTGAACCTGGGGCCACCAAAGTGAAGCATGTGAACTTAACCGCTATGCCACTGGGCCGGCCCCAGTTGGGGGAGCTTTTTATTACTGCATCCCTTACCGACTACTTTGGCACTCTCCATTCTAAATGCTGCCTCAGAATCACAAAATAAGTTTGCTTAAACTTCAAGCAATATTTGAAAATATCAGCTTCTCTAATTCTACTCAATGACTATTTCCATCATCTTCACCAGCAAGCAATAGTACAGACTTCAGCAATAGCAATAACAAATATGTATAAATACAAATATTTACCAAGTGGCTACTATATTCCAGCCATTATTCTAATTCCAGTACATACAGTTTTTAAATTATGAGGAAGATACTACTTTATCATCATTTTAGAATTGAAGAAATTGAAGCACAGAAAGCTAAATAATTTGCCTAAGATTACATAATCAATTTTAATATCAATCTGACTTTGGAGTTCATCTAATTAAATATATGATTGATAAGAGCATAAATTGAGAATGATAAAACAAATAAGATACAAGGTAGATAAAAATTATCAAATTAATTTTAAATTAGACTAGTGCAAGGATTATTAGTAACACATTTATTTATTTTTGTACATTAGTAATAAACATGACTATTTAATTATGAAATGAGAATTAAGATAACAGGTTTAGATTAAAAAACAACCCTATCCTTTTATGGATATGGAAACTAATTTCTCAAGTGACTCAGTGAACAACTTAATGAAAATCATTGAGGTTGTTCTAGAGTGGGTGCTAAAATTAATATTTTCAACACCCAGTTGCCTTTTTTCCCTCCTGTACCATTTCTTATCATAATAAATAGATATTTATAGATATTTTCTTGCTGATTTTTTCCCTTTTTTATCTAAGCACTTACTATGTACTGGTTACCATACTAAATGCTAAGTTTTATCATTTTCTCCCCACAGAAATCATGGAGCAAATGGTATTCTCTTAATTATTCAGATAAAGAAACTAAATTACAATAAATCTAAGTAATCTGCCCAAGGCCAGTAGCATTAAAATGCTTAAGCCCTTGGTTTCATGATGATGTCGTACTGCTTCGTCTTATATAAAATTATTTTAGTAATAACAGAGTTTTAGATCGATCACTCAATGTCTTCTCAATTGGTTTCCATTAGCTTCTGATGTAATATAAAAAATGTATCATTTTACGAAAGACCTGGCTTTCACCTACATTTGCAACTTTCTCTCTCCATCTCTGTCTCCCCTTCTTCCTCGTCTCCTCTTACTTTTCCTCCTCTTCCTCTGTCTTTTCTTCTTCTTTTTTCTTCTCCTACTCCTCTTTCTACTTCTCTTCTTCTTTTTCTTTTCCTCTTTTTCCTTCTTTTTCTCCATTCTTCTTACTCTCCTCCATCTTATTCTCCCATCCTCCTCCTGCTTTCTCCTCTTCATCCTCTTCTTCTTTCTCAACACTGGAATTCTGCCCATCTCTCCCTTGGAATTAGTAGCTGCAGAAGTTTCTGCATGCTTCATTTTCTAAATACTACTTACATATAGAAATATTGAGAATTTTAAAAGCATACCATGGAATGCAGCTGTGTCATTTATTGAAAGCAGAAAAATTAACATTTTGGCTCTTTTCTCTCACAAATGGGCAACATGACAGCATATTTCTCTAGTAAATAAATGTATTTTCTTTCTTGACATACTCCAGAGAAAATTTCTTTGTATCAGCTTCTACCACACACCTGAGAAGTTTCCAAAGTAAGTACAGATTCCAATATGTTTGGTCGAAAATATACAAACTAATTTTCTAAGAGAAAATTATGCTGAATTTAATTTGATTTAGAAATATTAATTGAACAACTACTACCCAAAAAAGAGCTGTTATAACTGGAATACATGATTGTAAGCTTCTTTGATCTTAAGCACGCTATAGTATCTCAACCAAATTGAACTTACTAGCAATATCTGTTTTCTGCTTAAGAGACTGTATGAGTTTAAGCTGAGTATTCAGCTTTGAAACTAATATTGCTATGTTTTCTCTCTTACTTCCTTGCTAAATTTTGATTTTTTTTCTGAAAATGGCACTGCAATTCTTTCCTGCACAGTACTGC
Source organism: Equus caballus (assembly GCF_041296265.1). Classification (NCBI taxonomy): domain Eukaryota; kingdom Metazoa; phylum Chordata; class Mammalia; order Perissodactyla; family Equidae; genus Equus; species Equus caballus. The sequence goes on along the minus strand of NC_091685.1, from coordinate 101,266,634 downwards.
TTAACTGATGCTTCCCATATATCATATTTATAAATAAAAATTAGTTAAGGTAGGATGAGAAAGAAAACAGACATTTATTCTAAAATGAATAAGAAATAGAGATTATTTTTCAGATTATGCACACACAAACATAATATATGTGTATATCTATCTATCATCACTTTATGGATCTATAAAATTTAGCCTTTAGAATATGTAATGTGTAAATCTTTGGCATTTCTACTCATTTATAAAAGCACTGTTTTACTCTTTAATGGAATTTCAATATTGCTTATATTTTATCACACCAACACTGAAATCTAATTTTTTAAATGCTCAAACAATGCATAGAAATGTTTGTAGAAAGTAATAGCCATTATAGCTGATATGCATGTTTGTAAAGGAAGGTCAGTGTGGAAACTTGTGTATGGTATTAGAGCAGCATAACACAGTGTGCCAGGCAGAGAAATTGATTTGAAAGTAAAAATAAAAATGTTAGAAATTTGTTTGAATTTTTGGCACCTGCTTGTGTCCTGGTGGGCTGCAAATGGATCCCCTTATTGTGTTTCTTTAATCCATCTTAGAGCTGACAGAGGTGCAAGTTGTGACTCACAGCTTGCGTATCATGCCTTAGGATGACAAAGCTCAATAAAAACAATTATTTCAAAGCCCGTATCTCATCCATTATTAAATCTATGAAAAGAGTTTTAATTTCCTGTGCAATTACACAGTGAAATGTCATACTCTGGATGAAAAAAGATTAATTGCTTTTGATAAAATACTGTGTATTTTGTTTGACTTTTTGGACATCCATTTAATGTAGTAATATCATTTCAATCTAATGTGCTTCATATCATACAGAATTATTGTAATTTTGCAGAGGAAATATTGTTTAATTATTTTCTTTTCTCATAAAGGAGTAAGAATCAAATATTAACTCTTCTTCGCTCAAGAGCACCACAAACCATTTTTTAAATCACATTGGAGACTCTTACAAATGAACAATAGCAAAATTTGATTAATGTATTTTGCAAGAGATATATAAGATTACCTCAAGTAACATTTATAAGTCATGTGTCGGCACAAATTACAAATTCTATCATTTATATTTGTTTTATACTTACCAGTGATTATTAAGTAATCCATAACAATGACCAGTCACTTTCTTCCTGTCACTAATATGACGTCAATTTGTTCTCTCATAAAGGCTAAACTAATGGCAAATGAATCTTCAGGAAAATAAACTGTCCCAATACTGTGAGCCATACTCTGCATAGTGACAGAGAGGAAGAATAGCGTTTGAGAAATAGCAGACTAGAAGGAAACCATGCCATTTTGACCTGTTGCATCTAGCCCACTAAATGCTTGGCTTTGATAGAATTTAATTATTCTCTTGTGTTTCTGAAAATAGCTGGACTAGCCATTTGATAGGAAATTAATATTTTAACAATCTCACCTTTCTATAGAGGAGATATAAATTTACACTTGGTAGCAGTCAGTCTTCAAGTGCCTATTGCAGTCACTAATGTTAAATAGCAAATAGTAAAAATATCAAATAATATAGAGAAAGAACATGCTGAATAATTACAGTACAAGAAAGGGACTACACTCTTGATTTCCAGCAGTTTAATATGATTGGCAGTCTGGGCCTTGGCATAATGTGCTGTAGGTCAGGAAAGAGCTTGATTGGCACATGTGCTTTGGAAAGCTACACGGTACCTCATCTATCTCTATCAAAAACTAACATGAGAAATTGGAAGCCTTAAAATCAGTACACTTATTTTTTTCCAGAATTACAAATCAACTAGAGTCATTTTATGTCCAATATTTCCTTCCCTTTTGCTGATTTGTGCAAAAGAAAGCTAGAAAAAGATAAACAGTAGAAGATTGTGTTTTCAGAGGGGATGAGGAAAAGTGTTTCAGAGGGAGCATACTGAGGGCCAGAGATAAAATTTCCATATTCACTTATAATTTTGAAATACCTATTTAGGTAAAATGTGAAAAGAAAATTTACTTTGTATATATATATATATATATGTATTAGTCACTATTTGTCAGTAATAAAGCACTGGTCATCTCCCAATTGCTGTAGTTTAAGGAAATGTGAATAAACCCATATCTCTCCTGAAAACACGAATTGGAAAGCTAAATTTGTTATTCAATTTGATGTTTATGTGAATTTAATCCTTTAATTCATGCTGTCAACGGAAAAAGAAATGTACACTTACATAACTTTTAAGTATTACGTTCAAATCTCCATTCAATATGTAGATTCCTGAAACAAATATTTTATACACATGTTAATTGACAGGTTGCCGTTCAGATATCTGAGCTCATTGTAATACAAAATTGGACAAGCTTTTAATCTGAAATTATGCATGATGTTTTAGATTAGCAGACATTTGGTCTGGTCCAAAATGTCCAGAAGACATTTAGTCCATGCCAAGAGGTCCTTGATATATAGCCATATTTGGTCCTGTCCAAAATGTCTGTGGAGACATTGGATCTACGCCAAAAGGCTGATATTTGGTCCTGTCCAAAGCAATTTGGTGTAGACCAAATATGCTTATGAACATTTTGGATAGGACCAAATGTCCTGCAAAGGATGTTTTAAGGATGATATTTGAGCTCTGAGTAGAAAGAGCGAAATATAGGTATTTTAGTTTCTTGTGCGTCTCCATGACATTCATACACAGACACATGCTAAGATTATCCAATTTTATTTAAAACATTTCCATAAATCCATAGTTTCTTAATTTTAAGCATGAACAAATAAATACCATAAATATATGAAGGCCTATTGCACAATTGCCATTTACTTTTATACCTTATGACTAGCACTTTGCTTGACCAATAGTAGACTTCTCATAAAAACTAATAAATGAAATAATCAAAGAAAACATTGAGATTACATCCGATGATACTTAAGTAAAATAATACAGGTCCTTTTTTATTTAGTCTAAAGACATTATGAATGAATGTACAATTTTCCATTATAATTCAGTATTCTTAAAGCCCGAACAATCATTGAATCAGTTTTAACCTCTTAAATCTTAAGCTTTCTTTCCATCTAATCATTAAAATTACTTTTTTCAAGGTCAATAATAACCTCTATCTTGCCAAATACAGTTATTAATCCTCTTTCACCAACATAATCCATATATCAGCTTGATTCTCAACATTCATGTCTTTTCTAACTGTAGTCTTTTGGCAGGTAATCCAAGGATTTAAATATCATTTTTATACTAGTAACTCCAAATTTGCTCTCATAGTTTTGTCCTTTCTTCTGAGCTCCTACTTGTGTATCTGATTGTCTACTCAGCAACACTACTTGGATATTTAAACATCTCAAAGTCAACATGTGAACGATGGAACTCGTAATCATAGATGCACTAAACTGTCTCCTACCCCAATGTTCCTTGTCTCAGTCAATCTCCTTCTCACAATCACTCATTCGAAATATATTTGGAAATAGCTTTGATTTCTCTGACACAGTATATCCAATTCATCAACAATTTTTTTAGTTCTATTTTCAAAGTATAAGTCAAAAATGAACTCATCCAGTCAGCTTCAATATTATCACATCTGTTTAAGTCACCAACATCTGCCTGTACTGTGACAAACTCTTTATTGGTTCCTTTATGCCTATGCTTGCCTGTTTATAGTTTTCCCTCACACCGTGGCCAAACTTATATTTAAAAACAAAAGTTGGAAAACACTACCCCTGTTCTTACAATATTCCAATGGATACACATTATATTTAAAATCAAATCTAGGCCCCTCTAATGGTTCACAAGGCATTACATGATGAAGTGTTGCTGTCTTTCCACTTTATTCCCTCCAATTGCCACCTTCAACATTAACTACATAAAAACCACACTGAACTTTTTGCTATCCTTTGCAAATTCCAAACATTCTTGAATTAGGAACTTTATGTTACCTGTTTTCTTGGGCTTTACATTATTTCTCTGAATCTTTGCGTGGCTCCCTGCTTCTTGACATTCAGTTCATTCCTTCATCACTCTTGGTCTTGGCTCAAAGGCTGCATCCTTGGAAAACCTACTCTAAATATCTTTTCAAAAATAGGTTCTTTCTCCAGTCTCTCACTTTCCTAATGCAGCAGTTACCATTATCTGAAATTATCTTAGTTTTTGTTCCTTGTTCTTTCAGTTCCAGGAGCATGTGACTCTCTGAAGAAAACTCTCTTCTTCGCCACTATATTTCCAAGAACACGTTTAGCATATGATAGTAGCTCAAAAAATATTTGTTGAATGAGTGAGTAAAGGAATGAATGAACTTTCTGCACAATGCTACATTGAGTGAAATATTTAGTAATTTTTTGTACACTACTGAGAAACTACCTGCCATGGTAACTACCACTCTCGCCCCAGTAAAGTCCATTGTGACAGTCTGATCATACAAAACATTGCATCAACACCTACTTGTTCCGGGAAATGTCCAGACATAGAAAACTCTCCACCTGTGACACCAAACAATCCTTTCTGCTTTGAAATGTCCTCAAACTTTTTTCCCCAACTTTATTAGGTATGATTGACAAATAAAACATTGTATATTTAGGTTGTACAATTGTCACTTTTTTAAGTTGTACAACGTGATGATTTAATACACATATACGTTGTGAAATGATTACCACAATCAAGTTAATTCACATATCCATCACCTCACATAATTCCCTTTTTTTAATGTGAAGAGATACAATATCTACTCCCTTAGCAAATTTCAAGTATACAGTACATAACTATAATCACCATGCTGTACATTAAATCCCCAGAACATATTCATCTTATAGCTGAAAATTTGTCCTCTTTGACCAGTATCTCCTAATTTCCCCCTCCCCCGAGACTTGATTGCTTGCTTGTCCCCTTACAGTCAGCCTAGGACTTCAAAATGTGCATGAAGACTAATTAGAAAGACTCCTCTGCTTCCCAAGATCCCACCTTCATAGGATGCTTGCCAAAGACTGTCTCAGTAGTTCCTCTTCTTACTCTCTAAAATGCAATCTCCTTCCTAAGTCTTTGAAACCCTGCTAAACTTAAGTGATGGCAATTGGATTCCCTTGCCTCAAGTTTATGAATAAATAAGTTTGTTAATTTTGTCTCAGATTTAGTTTTGTCCTTGATACTAATAAAGAGAAATTTCGGAGAATCTGCTGGCCTTCTAAAAGCATCAACATAGAGACATATTTAATAGTAATCCCTTAACCTTAAGTTACTACCAACATTACAATTCTCAGCCTGAGAAATAGGCAGATTAAAAGGTGTAGATGAAATGAATTGAATTCACTGGTCCTTTAGTTTGCAAAGTTTAGGAATTCCTGAAAAAATTATGTAATATATATAAAATGGGCACATAACATAATCTAGATACAGTCAGCTTCTATACATATATTGATTCCACTAAAACTGTCCTCTCAATAAACTCATTATTAATAAATCCTATATATAAATATGTTTTTGAATCCTATTAGAGCCTCTGCAGCATTTAAGAATATTGATAACTTGTACTCTTTTGTGTGAGCTTCTCTGTTTCCAGATCTAATGTTAGCAAGTATTCCCAGGCCACAACAGTCTGTAGGTAAAAATGAAATCACAGCAATAATGACACACTGGTAACACTGGCTTACAAACTATATTAATCAATTAAGGGACTCCAGTTCAAACTAGTTGATGCCAAGAGAGAAGGGAGAAATTGGCTTATATGAATGAAAAGCTTCATAGTGACCTTGGAAACAGATTCGGTTGGATCTGGATATTCAAGTGCCACTAGGATATTGTCATTTAGACTCTATTCTTGTTCATCTTTTATTTTTTTCTTTCTTGTGTGTTATCTTTATTCTCAGTGTGTTCCTCATCTTACGAAAGACTGCTACTGGTAGTTCCAAGCTTACAAGATCCTATAATTTCCCAGCATTCATGTCAATTATTAAAACAAAACAAAACAAAACAAACCCTGATTAATTAGGCTGCTTGGAGCATGTGCTCACCCATTCTTCCATCAACCACTAAATTCAGGGAAAGTGGTGTTCAGGGGTGTTCTTGATAGACCAGCCGGAATCAATCATGTTATGCGTTCCTAGTTCCTCAGAAGATAAGAGGTAGCTGAGAGAAGAGAGAGCAAGCTTGAGAGAGACTACAGTAGGTAGAAGGGAAGAAGGTTGGAATTCCTGCCAGCTAAAAAAATGGTTCTACATATAGTGATAGATAAACATTAAACTATTGGTGGTGAACACGATGCAGGCTATACAGAAACTGAAATATAATAATGTACACATGAAATTTACACTGTCTTATAAGCCAATATGTCCTCAATAAAATAATTTTTAAAAATAGTTCTAAAATATTCAATCTTTTGAATGCTAAGCAGTCATTTATAGCTTTATTGTAATTGGTTTGTTTTAAAGATCTTCTTAACAAAATATTACTATCCTAGATCAAACTAAATATATGATTTTATTTTACCATGAGGGACAACCCAATGATTTATCTAATCACTGCACCAGGCTCCAATCGCAAGATTTCTGGATGTTATGCATTCCTGTCATTCAGGCCTAGATACAGCTCCTTATTATTCTGCTACTTATCCTAAGTAGTAAATTATATGACCATCAACCATACCCTATAGTGGTACAAGATATATAATTACTTGGAAATTACAACATCCATTTTCATAGATGGAGAGATAAAATCAATATACTCCATTTGCCAAAAAAAGTCAAGGAATTCTAACTGTGATAGTACAATGAGTTAATTGGTAAGTCAATTTGTCTGCTCTCAGCTTTGTTTCTGGGAGTTATTTTTGTCTGAGGCCAATTGTGTGATGGCTCCTGAAGAGATTTTTCTTTAGCTTGTGAATTGTCTCAGACACTTGCAAAAGTTGACCTCAATTCATCAGTTTAGGCATCTGACTGACAATGCATCTCTTTCAAGCTGAACTATAGTCTACTAGCACTTGTTTGACTTTGGAGCCCCAAATGTTTACTTTCATATGACTCAAAATTAGACCTTGCACTTGAAGATTCTAGGTCTGGGCAGCAAGCTTGAGGGCTTAATAGTCACCATTTAGCTTCTGCTTAGGGGAAGAATGATATAGACGATGATGGTGTGGCAGAGTCTGCTTCCCTGGGTTGCTTCACCGGGGGGTGATTATCCACTTTGTTGGGAAGGTAGTTTGGTGGTCTGGTGTCTCCTCCAGCTAGATCTCTAGCCTCCCTGCCTCTGCATATGCTAAACTTATATTTAAGCAGAGAATGTGGCTTTCATAAACTTTCAAAGTGTATGATTATCTAATGACTCCTTCCAGATGTGCTGTTTCCTACCAGTAAGGACTTAGTCTAGGGCGGCTGCTCTTTTTGGACTGAGACTTAAATGTTTATAGGTTGGCCACAAGAAGTAGCCAACAAAAGTCAACATCTCTATAATTTCTGTCAATTCACCTTTAATTCCAATCTCAATATGCTTGTTGTCTGAGTCCCTACACAGAAAATTATCCCACTTAACAATGTGCTTTGCCACCCCAAAATATAGGTTGACAGGCTCCAAGCTGAGGGTTGTGTTATAATCCTTACACTGTGTTCCTCCCTTGATTCAGTCAATCCTGCAATTTAGGGATTTTTACTTACAATACCTCCAATGCTTCATAATTTTTCTACTGATCATGCTTCCTTCAGGTGCACATGACCAAAACTCAGGACTAACTAAATTTAGCTTAAAAAAAAGTCAATTGTACTTGCTCCCTTAATTGAACAGCATGAAGTTGCATGGGTTCTGCTGTTCCTAGACTTTCTGGAAATACCTCTCACTCATTCTCTGTCTCTCATAACTCGGTTTCCCCCTGTATTGAGTTTGTTCTCAGGTAGTTTTCAGCAGAGAATAATAGTGCAATGTTGACCCTGGGGCTGTGCAAAGTGGCAGCACTCTAACTAGGCACTGAGGGTTAGGTAGAGATCAGAAAGGCAAAATCCATGCCCAAAGGCGCTTAAATTTCAGGGAGATAAGACAAACATTAAATAAATGAGTGTGGAGAATATGTAATATCTCCTATGGTGATAAATTTTGTGGGGGGAAAAATTCTCTGTAGAGAAGGGAATCTTCTTAAGGAGTACCAGGAGTAACTCATTCTAGAAAAGAGCTTAAATTCTAGCAAGGGGAGGCAGAGCAAAATGGCAAGGTGAGCTGACCTGGGATTCTCTCCCCTCCAAAATACAACAAAGGATTGGAAAAACTGAATTTCAGAGAATAAATCTAATGCCAACACGTTAGAGACCTACAATACCAAGAAAGCGGAGATCATAAACCTTGCTCACGGCCTCGGAGGCACTGGAATAGGTAGGAGAGAACGTCGCTCCCTCCCCTAGAGTCTGCGATCGCTGCTGTGTGGGTCCAGGAAGGAGCGGGGGAGGGGCCACATGACCGGGCAATCATCCAAGACTTCTGCCACTGGTTCAGTGGAAACCCGCTGACAGGGGAAAGCTTCCGTGCACCAGGACCCCATAAACCCAGGGCCTCGAGAGACCAGAGAACAGAACTAATCTGAATCCAGATCAGCAAACGAGAATAGCAGCCCCTCCTTCCCAGCAAAGCCACTGGGCACGCCATCTTTCCGGAAGGCGGAGAGCTCAGAACACTTGGCTCTCGTCCCCCATCTAGTGGTGACAGGCTGTAAATACAACCGAATTCTACCACCATGCGAAAAAACCACTCCTCTACCATCCAGCAATTTATAAAAGTCCCAGACCAGAAGGAAAACAATAAAAACATAGAATTATTTCCTGAGGACTTGGAATTAGGTAAACTAAGTGATAATGAGTTCAGAGCAGCTATAATCAAAAAACTCAATGAAGTAGAGAGAAAGATAGAGAAACAAGCCAATGAGTTCTGGAATTACTTCACAAAAGAGATTGAAATCATAAAGAAGAATCAAACAGAATTACTAGAGATGAAAAACACAATAGGCCAGATAAAACAGAATATATATTCCCTGAATGCCTGTGTAGACACCATAGAAGAGCAAATTAACATAAATGAAGATAGACAGGCTGAAGGGCTGCAGACAGAGGAAGAAAGAGAACTAAGAATTAAAAAAAACGAGGAAAATCTCTGAGAGATAGTGGATTCAATGAGGAGTAAGAACTTAAGGATCACAGGAACTCCCAAGAATGTGGAAAAGAAAAATGGAGCAGAAAACGTGCTTAATGAAATTATTGAAGAGAACTTCCCAAATCTAGGGATTGATGGAGAAATGTGTGTAGAGGAAGTATGCAGCTCTCCTAGATTTGTCAATGTAAAAAGACCTACTGCAAGGCACATAGTAGTACAATTGGCAAGAAGGAAAGATAAAGAAGAATACTCAGGGAAGTAAGAAAAAAGCAGAGAATAACCTATAAAGGAGCCCCTATCAGACTTTCAGTGGATTTCTCTACAGAAACCTTACAAGCTAGGAGAGAATGGAGTGACACATTCAAAGCTTTAAAAGATAAAAATCTTCAGCCAAGAATACTCTATCCAGCAAGAATTTCCTTCAGATATGAGGGAGAAATTAAAGCTTTTCCAGACAAACAAAAGTTAAGGGAATTTGTAACTAAAAGCCCTCCACTACAAGAAATCCTCAAGAAGGCTCTCATACCTGAAAAAAGAAAAAAGGGAGAAAGGGGTCACAATCCACAGACTAGGGAGACCAATGGATAGAACCAGAACAGGATAGCAAATATTCAACTATAGCATTAGGGTAAAGGTAAGGAAACTACCAAAGCAAGGATGATCTTACCACTCTAACTACAAATTCATAACACGAGTTGGAATAAGAAATGAAAATAATTATTTAGGAGGGGAAGAGCAAAGGGTCTAAATAAGTATTGGCCAAGTAAGTAAGAGACCACCAGAGAATAGACTATATTATACACGAGATTCTAAATACAAACTTCAGGGTAGACACTAAAATAAAATACAGCACAGAGTCACAAATCATAAATAAGGAAAAATCTAAGAAACCCAGCATAAGAAATTGCAGTATTAAATGGGTAGGCTAAAGCACACAGGAAAAGAAACGCAGGAAAACAAGATAATGAGTGACAGATTGACAGCATTAAGTCCACATACATCAATAATCACTCTCAATGTAAACGGATTGAACTCTCCAATAAAAAGACACAGAGTGGCAAAATGGATTAAAGAACAAGATCCAACAGTTTGTTGCCTCCAAGAAACACACCTCAGCCCCAAGGACAAACACAGGCTCAGGGTGAAGGGGTGGAGGACAATACTTCAAGCTAATAGCAAGCAAAAAAGGGCAGGTGTTGCAATTCTTATATCAGACAAAGTGGATTTCAAAATAAGACAGGTAAAGAGAGACACAGAAGGACAATTTATAATGATCAAAGGGACACTTCATCAAGAAGAAATAACGCTTATAAATATCTATGCACCCAACACCGGAGCACCAAGATTCATAAAGCAAATATTAACAGACCTAAGGGAAGATGTTAAAAACAGCACAATAATAGTAGGGGACCTCAACACCCCATTCACATCAATTGACAGATCATCCAGACAGAAAATCAACAAGGAAATAGTGGAGCTAAATGAAAAACTAAAACAATTGGACTTAATAGACATATATAGATCACTTCACCCTTAAAGAGCTGAATACACATTCTTCTCAAGTGCACATGGAACATTCTCAAGGATAGACCATATGTTGGGAAACAAGGCAAGCCTCTACAAATTTAAAAAAATTGAAATAATAACAAGCATCTTCTCCGATCATAATGCTATAAGGCTAGAAATTAATTACAAGAAAAAAGCTGAGAAAGGCACAAAGATGTGGAGACTAAACAACGCACTACTGAACAAGCAATGGATCATTGAAGAAATTAAAGAAGAAATCAAAAAATACCTGGAAACAAATGAAAATGATAGCATGCCATACCAACTCATATGGCATACAGCAAAAGCTGTATTAAGAGGAAAATTCATCACAATACAGGCACCTCTTAACAAATAAGAAAAATCCCAAATAAGCAATCTTAAACTAAACCTAACTGAACTAGAGAAAAAGGAACAAACAAAGCCCAAAATCAGCAGAAGGAGAGAAATAATAAAAATCAGAGTAGAAATAAATACTATTGAAACAAAAAAGACAGTAGAAAGGATCAATGAAACAAAGAGCTGGTTTTTTCAGTAGATAAATAAAATTGACAAACCCCTAGGCAGACTTACAAAGAAAAAAAGGGAGAAAGCTCAAATAAACAAAATCAGAAATGAAAGAGGAGAAATAATAACAGACTCTGCAGAAATACAACGGACTATAAGAGAGTACTACGAAAAACTATATGCCAACAGAATGGATAACCTAGAGGAAATGGATAAATTCTTGGACTCCTACAATCTCCCAAAGCTCACTCAAGAAAGGGAGACAATTTGAACAGACCAGTCACAAGGAAAGAGATTGAAACAGAAATCAAAAACATCCCAAAGAATAAAACCCCAGGACCAGATGGCTTTCCTGGGGAATTCTACCAAACTTTCAGAGAGGATTTAATACCTATCCTTTTCAAGCTATTCCAAAAACTTAGGGAAGATGGAACACTTCCTAACACATTCTATAAGGCCAACATCACACTGATACCAAAACCCGACAAGGACACCATGAAAAAAGAGAACTACAGGCCAATATCACTGATGAACATAGATGCAAAAATTCTAAACAAAATTTTGGCAACCATAATTCAGCAATTCATCAAAAGGATCAAACATCATGATCAGGGGGGATTCATACCAGGTACACAGGGATGGTTCAACATCCACAAATCAATCAACGTGATACACCACATCAACAAACTGAGGAATAAAAACCACAGGATCATCTCAATAGATGCAGAGAAGGCATTTGACAAGATCCAACAGCCATTTCTGATAAAAGCTCTGAACAAAATGGGCATAGAAGGAAACTACCTCAACATAATAAAGGCCATATATGACAAACCCATAGCCAACATCATACTCAATGGGAAAAAACTGAACGCCATCCCCCTGAACACAGGAACGAGACAAGCATGCCCTCTATCACCACTCTTATTCAACATAGTACTTGAGGTCCTGGCCAGAGCAATCAGACAAGAAAAAGGAATAAAAGGAATCCAAATAGGGCGGGAAGAAGTGGAACTCTCGCTGTTTGCAGACGACATGATCTTATATATAGAAAACCCCAAAGAATCCATTGGAAAACTTTTAGAAGTAATCAACAACTACAGCAAAGTTGCAGGGTATAAAATCAATTTGCATAAACCAGTAGCATTTCTATTCTCCAATAACGAACTAACAGAAAAAGAACTCAAGAACACAATACTCTTCACAATCGCAACAAAAAGAATAAAATACCTTGGGGTAAATTTAACTAAGGAAGTGAAGGACCTATATAATGAAAATTACAAGCCCTTTCTGAGAGAATTGGATGACGACATAAGGAGATGGAAAGACATTCCATGTACATGGATTGGAAGAGTAAACATAGTTAAAATGTCTGTTCTACCTAAAGCAATCTACAGATGCAATGCCATCCCAATCAGAATCCCAATGACATTCTTTACAGAATTAGAACAAAGAATCCTAAAATTCCTATGGGGCAACAAAAGACCCCGAATTTCTAAAGCAATCCTGAGAAAGAAGAACAAAACGGGAGGCATCACACTCCCTGACTTCAAAACATACTACAAAGCTACAGTAATCAATCAGCATGGTACTGGTACAAAAACAGGTGCACAGATCAATGGAACAGAATTGAAAGCCCAGATATAAAACCACACATCTATGGACAGCTTATCTTTGACAAAGGAGCTGAGGGCATACAATGGAGAAAAGAAAGCCTTTTCAACAAATGGTGCTGGGAAAACTGGAAAGCCACATGTAAAAGAATGAAAATTGACCATTCTTTTTCACCATTCACCAACATAAACTCAAAATGGATCAAAGACCTAAAGGTGAGACCTGAAATCATAAGGCTTCTGGAAGAAAACATAGGCAGTACACTCTTTGACATCAGTATTAAAAGGATCTTTTCAGACACCATGCCTTCTCAGAGAAGGGAAACCAATAGAAAGAATAAACAAATGGGACTTCATCAGACTAAAGAGCTTCTTCAAGGCAAGTGAAAACAGGATTGAAACAAAAAAACAACCCACTAACTGGGAAAAAATATTTGCAAGTCATATATCTGACAAAGGCTTAATATCCATAATATATAAAGAACTCTCACAACTCAACAACAAAAAATCCAACAACCCAATCAAAAAATGGGCTGGAGACATGAACAGACCTTTCTGCAAAGAAGATATATGGATGGCCAATAGACACATGAAAAGATGCTCATCATCGCTGATCATCAGGGAAATGCAAATCAAAACTACAATAAGATATCACCTTATACCCATTAGAATGACAAAAATATCTAAAACTAATGGTAACAAATGTTGGAGAGGTTGTGGAGAAAAAGGAACCCTCATACACTGCTGGTGGGAATGCAAACTGGTGCAGCCACTATGGAAAACAGTATGAAGATTCCTCAAAAAATTAAAAATAGAACTACCATACGATCCAGCCATCCCACTACTGGGTATTTATCCAAAGAGCTTGAAGTCAGCAATCCCAAAAGTCCTATGTACCCCAATGTTCATTGCAGCATTATTTACAATAGCCAAGATATGGGAGCAACCTAAGTGCCCATCAACAGACGAATGGATAAAGAAGATGTGGTACATATATACAATGGAATACTACTCAGCTGCAAAACAGAACAAAATCATTCCATTTACAACAAAATGGATGGACCTTGAGGGAATTATGTTAAGTGAAATAAGCCAGCTAGAGAAGGATAATTTGTGCATGACTCCACTCATATGAGGAATTTAAAAATGTGTACTAAGAACAGTTTAGTGGATACCAGGGGAAAGGTGGGGTGAGGGGTGGGCACAAAGGGTGAAGTGGTGCACCTACAACATGACTGACAAACATTATTTCACAAGATTGTAACCTATCATTAACTCGATAAAAAAAAAGGTGAAAAAAAAATAGATTGGCAACAGTTGTTAGCTCAGGTGCCAATCTTAAAAAAAAAAAGAAACTAATCGATCAATTGGGGATTGGTTAAATAGAAAATGGGACACCAGTTCAATGGAAAAAAAAAAATTCTAGCAAGGGAAGACAGCAATCAATAAATACATGGGTAGCTTACGTACTGTTTCAATTGATGATAGGTTCTGTGGAAAAGAAGATTTAAATACTTATTTGCAGAGGAAAGAAAGTTCGTAGGGAGTCCTGGGGGTAACTCTAGAAGGAAAGAAATGATCTGTCTCAGAATATTTATCTATCCCTATACTCTGTCCTGGATCAACAGGTGTCTCTTGAGAAAAGTTATGCTTCTTATCTGTCACCATTTCTGACGTGGAAAAGCTAGGGCTCCTTGAATGACTGGTTGTTCAAGGAAGGAAGGAGGGAAGAGGGGAAAGCTACTGCTAGAAGGAAAAGGTAGATTTTATTTCTAGACAGCATGGTTTAGGATTCTGGCCAGAAAAGACAGCAGAAGTTTCATACAACCTAATTCCTCAAAGAGTAGCAATTTAACAGTGGTGCTTCCCCAGAACTATTTCTGTTGGTATCAGTACAACACTGCATCTATATTGGATTAGTTTCAGAATCTCCTAAAACTGCAAACCTTTATGATGCTAAAATAATGCTGTAATCTTCATTGAGTTGAAGCTACACTTTATTTCGTGAAAAAAATGGGAGAAGTCCTTATTTTCTATGATCTCTGTTGCTCTTATTCTTTTGGAACTTGAAAGAGAGCTTGTCTTGCCTCATATCACAGATGATAGTCACTTTAACCTCTGTCTCTCTCTCTTTCTCCATAGGACTCCCATCTCAAGGGTATGCCAAAGCGTAGATACAAACCCCAAAGACATCTCCTAAACACTTGTATTCAGAAAAAGTAAACTTTTATTTGGGGCCCTATCCTCAACACAAATCAACTCAAGCAAAAGTTGGCTACATGTTCTGAATATACAATTGCCCCGGATTCAAAGTTTAGGGTTTTCTGGAACATCCCTGCCTCTCCCTCCAGAGCATGCTTCTTGTCTCTCTCAGCATGTTATTTCCGGATGATTTCAGGAACTTTCCTGGACTTGATAACAAGAAAATTTTCTGAGTCTTAAAATATTTATTTCTGTGCCCTTAAAGGCCACCATTTTCTTGAATCTTACTATTACTTTTCATTTCTATTTGCAAACCAGCCAATTTTCTCTAAACTGATCTCTGTCTTATTATAACATATTTTATATGGCTAATAGTAAGCAATTATCACAATTATCTGACTCTTTATAATTCCCTAAAAGTTATCATGGAGACGTGTTGCCAAACATTTAACTATGAAATAAAAGGATCTATCTGTTTCTTCACTATATGTTATCAAATGTTAAGCCAATCTTTCTTTCTTTCTCTTCTTTTCTTTTTCTTTCTGACTCACTCTTTCTTTCTCTTCCTCCCTCCCTCTCTCTCTCTTTCTTTCTTTCTTTCTTTGTCTTTCTTTCTCTCCGTTTCTCCTCTTCCCTCGCTCCCTCCCTCCTTTCCTTCCTTCCTCCCTATCTTTCTTTCTCTCTCTCCCTCTCTCTGTCTTTCTTTCTTTCTTCTCCTTCCATCCTTTCTTCCTTCCTTCTGTTTTTGAATGGCATAATCTAATTTAAAATATAATTTCCATATCATTTAGAATAGGATTAGGGCTGAAACAATTTATTTCCAAATTTTAAGTAGTATAACAAAATATAAGTTTATTCTTTGCTTGTATCAAAGTCCAATATGGGTTAGTTGGTGGTGGGAGTTCTGCTCAGTACGATTATGGAGAATTCAAGCTGCTTCTATCTTGTTCTTCCTCAAAGTCTGCTCTACTAAGCTAGTGGATGGAGAAGTAGAGTGATAGTTGAGGGATTTACATTTTTATGATCCAATCATGAAAGTAACTTGTCAATACTGTTGACTAGAACTTAGCCTCAAATTCACAGCTAACTGCAGGGGAGGTATTCTCATTATCTATTGCCAAAATTTGCTATCGAAAATCATCCGGTTTCACTCACAATTTTGCGGGTCAAGCATTCAGATAGGGATCAGCTGTCTTTCTATCTTTGCTCCACACAGTATCTGTTGAAGTAAGGGATCCACCCCCGTGATAGCTCACCCACGTTGCAGGCAAACCGGTGCTAACAGTTTCCTGGTAGGTTACTTGCACTGTCGGGCAGAGACCACACTTTTTCTCCATTTGGTCCTCTCTATGGGACTGCTTAGGATTCCTCAGAGGATGGTGGCTGGCTTCCAAGAAAAGTGTTTGAAGAGACCAAAACTAAAGTTGCAAAGAATGAGATTTGATTATCCAGAGATTATTTTTTCACCAGGTAGTACTAATTACTAACCAGGATTCCATATATACTGAACTAGTCTTGAACTTTCAGTATTCCATTACTTTTTTTAAAAAAATCCTATTCCTTGATTATTTGTTTCCAAATTCCAAGTGAGGAAATATCTTTTCTGTTCTCTATTTTTTTTAATGATTCCATAACTTGTAATTAAAGCAATCCACAGACCTTACCTGCTTGCCTCTTATCTACATTCCTGTGTGTGAGTGGAGAGTTAGGTAAGGAGTTCCAGAGAAATTAACAAGAGAGAATATAAGTAAATTTTATTTCATTTTCTTCTTTATTTATCATGGAGGAATTTTAAATTAACTCTTTTCAAAATGAATAAAAATATGAATAAATAAAAGGAAGGAAAGATAATTGAACCAAGTTCGATTTCCAAAGGGTAATTCAGAAACATGGGATTTATCCATGGAGTAGTATAGAGAGTATTCCAGAATTGCACTTTTTCCTTTATAGTAAAACTCACCTCCATGGATTAATAAGTTGATTTATGCAACACTAATCAATCCCTTTTCACATCATATGAGAAGCTCTTTTATGAAAACCAACAGATAATTTTTTTTTCTGTAGTGTCTTTGGCTAGGGAGTTTGATATCCTGAGATATTCCTGCCAACATCATTTAGAATGATTTATAATAGTCTAGTATTACAAAATCTCTGACCAAAATCTATCATTTTCGAAAATAACACTGTGTATGTTTTAAACAGAAAATCTCCCGGTTGTATTTTACTTGAAAGTAAAGACGTGTGCTTATAAAGCTCAAGGAAAGCTTTTGCCTTTCAATGTTACATGTGATTAGCTTTCTTTTCTCCCTCTCTTTTATTAAAAGAGCAGCCAATTTAACACATACGTTTTCAAGTGATTAATTTTATGTATCTTCTTAGATTATGAATAATTATGAAAATCAAATATTTGATGTTAAGTTAAAGTGGGGCTTTAATTTACCCCACTAATTAATCTATATTCTTCTTTCAATTTCATAAAAAAGTGTGTGTGTTTCTCCCAAGTCTTATTCTTACAGTTGAGAAGAGAAAAAGGCCAGTGTTTGCGTATACTTGAGTACAAAGAAAAAATATCTCACATAGGCAGTAGCTTATGCCAACTTAACAAGTGAGATAGGAAGATGTGATTTTCCTCTCCATTTTGACACATGACAATTTAATTTCAAAACTGGCTGAAGAGATGTTTTTTTCTTGCCACAATCGGAACCGTGTTCCCTTCAAAGACTATAAAGACCCATATTAGTCATCAGAATGGCTCAGACCAGACACTAGGGTAATTCATGTACTTATGAGGAAGCTGATATCCTTGTCCTCATGTGGAGATGGAGTAAGATGTACGGATTATGAATGTGACCCAAGTCTAACCGTGACATCATTTCAGTTGTTCCAATTTTATAAGTTGTTTGGAGTTTTTTAATCCATTTGATATTTATCATTAGTCCTCTTAGACTTTTACTGACTTTCTGTTTTCCTTACAACATTACCCAGATTTCTCAAGTCCTAACTGCCTGTCAAATAGGATAAGCTGATATGGTTCTGAGTAACAACTGTCTAATGACTGGAAAGAAGGTCACAATGACAGTCTCCTCTGCTTGTATAGTTGGTCTCCTAACCCAAAAGTCTTTGTCCAATCTTTTTATTTAGCTGTAAAAATATATATCTTTCCTTACTTTTGTTTATATTTTATTGAAACACTATAAATAAATGTAATTGAGAACATTAAACAACTATTTTACTAGACTAAGTTTTGGTCTTTGTCATTGTATTGAAAGAATATCATATTATATTGGTCTCAAAGTACATATAAAGATAGATGCAGGGGCAATTACATTTGCTATTGAACTTCTTGACATCAATGCATTGTGAATGTGTAGATCCACTTTCTCAATTATTTTGTAGTATTTAATCTTAATCTATAATAGTAGCCAAATTACTAATTTCAACTAGTATAAAAAATATGCAAGATATTGTTTCCACAGATTTACTTTCTTTCATATATTCTTTTATAAAATAGGAAATCTTTCCATCAGACAAAGTTCATAAAGTATCTGTATCTTCATTGTACCTCTCATTTTTATTAATTTTTGGCCCTTCTTTTAAAAAAGATCCACTTGAGGGCCAGCCCTGGTAGCCTAGTAGTTAAGTTCAGCACACTCCACTTTGGCAGTCTAGTTCACTTCCTGAGTGCTGACCTACACCACTTGTCTGTCAGTGGTCATGCAGTGTCAGTGGCTCACACACAAAAAAAGGAAGATTGGCAAGAGATGTTAGCTTAGGAGAAATCTTCCTTAGCAAAAAAATATCCACTTGAAATGAGTAGTAATGTTTACTATGATATAAAGAATCTATTATATTAATAATTTTAAAAAGCAGGTCACAGTTTGCACAAATAAACATCAAATACATTAGAAAACTGAATATATAAAGGCTTTTGATAAAGTAAAAATATTTTCTTTTAAGACACTTGTTGCTGTTATTATCCTCAAAACCCATTAGATGTCACTGACTTTTTTTATTTGCTAAACATTTATAATTCTGTTTTATCCTCCTATTTAATTGTCCTCTCATTTCCATTCCATGCATGATATGTTAGAAATATGTTAGAGTAAGAAATGTAAGACTTGGCTCCCCAGATCTGCTGTCTCACTTGCTCTACACAATCTCCTTCTCCAAATAAGCTACAAATTTAAATCGTTTCGTGATCTTACTCTTTTTAAGATTAAAAAACCCCTTGGATAGCTTCCTATTTCTCTTTAAAATGAAATATAAGTACTTTATCATGGCCTTTTTTTTTTTTAATTTTTAGATACTCAAGCTCAGAGCTTTTGCACATGTGATTTACATTTTCTGTAACTTCTTTTTCCTTGGTCTTTCCATGAACCACAAATTTCCAACATTCAGATCTAAATTTAAAAAGAATTTCCTCAGAAAGTCTCTTTCAGGAACTGTGTCTACCACCATGCTCCAGATCTCATATTATTGTCTGATACATAGATATTCATTAAATATTTCTGAATAATTACGCTAGGTGCAAGCACCTGCCTACCAAGTGTGGGGTGATGGTAGCCATCTCCCAAGGTGCAGGCAATAAGTGGGTACAGAATCTGTAGATAGTTTTAAAACAATAATAAAACCAAGTAAATATTTATCTGCTTTTTATTATCACATTATGCCAGAAATTCTAAACAAATTGATGATAGAATTCTCCTCCATGGGCAATGTTTCTAATGATCTAAGTTGTAAGTAATTGCTGTGGTTATTGTTGAATTTTAATAATATACATGTAACCTCAAGTTAGTAATGATTATTACTCTTTAATAAAGTTTGCATTCTAGAAGGAAGTTAATTTGTAGAATTCCCGTTTATATAGTCATCCCCAAGACACCAAGAATTAGCCACAGGCATTTATTTTGACATTAAGTTTCCAAAAACTGAGAATCATTCAAGTTCACTTCGAGTACGCATCAGGTCCCCAACCTCCCTGGTACTTCAGCAGTCTTGAAATAAACATGGGACTTGTGAGCATGAAGTAACAGAATAGAGAATACTTCAGCCTCATTCTATGTGACAATTTGGAATTTTTATTAATATTTAAAATGGCAAATAGTGCAAAGTCAACTATATTCTTCCTTAAAAAATAAACTAATGTAATTGAAGGTATTATCTGATTATTTTTTCTTTTGTATCATAATTTTTTTTAATTTTTTATTTTTACTTAAAATTACTGGCTTCATTATGCATACAAAGGTTAAGAAGAAAAATTTACACTATTTGCATTTCTTTTCGGGCTATTATTAATATTATTCACTTTATTTTAACAAAAACAATTTTACCCATAGAGAGATGGGTGTTAAAAAGTGATCTATCCTGAATTTTGCTATTATTATATTTTGGGAATGGCATCTAACTGTTATGCTCCTCATCTTATCATCTGTATAATGTAGCTACTGAATATTTTGCCTTCATCCCAGATTATTGTAGAAATAAATTGAGTTAAAGAATTTTGAAAACTATGTAAATGCTGTACCATTAAATGAGTTTAAAGGAGTCTGGCACTCTTAGGCCTCTCTCACTCAATCAGCACACCAGCATTCTGAAATTGTACATACTTCCCTCCTGAGAATGGAGAAGATACACATAATCTATTCATTGTGACACGTAAATATTAAAAAGTTTTATTCTGGGAGATTGTATTATTTATTGAACTGAAAATCTGGATGCAGAATATCGTGTTGTTTAAGATGTGTACTGTCTCATCAACAAACCTGGGTTCAGTTCACCTTCAGCCTTTTCACCTACTAGCTCTGTAACAAGGAGATTTTTATCCAACCATTTTTGGCCTCTATTTCTTTATTTGCTTCAGGCATATACAAATAAATACCTACCTTATATGTTTGTTTGATGATTAAATAAGCTCAAGCGTATAAAGTATTGACATAAAATGACAATTCAGAAATGCCTCATATGATTTTCATTTCCAGCAACTGTTATGATTATCAACACAACTAATAAAATGAAATACTTAGGTTGGTATATTACAGAGAAACATGGCTACCAAAACCAGCATATATCAATGCAAAGGAAAGTGGATTAGTCTGAATCATTGGTGTGATTCTTAATCTATAATATCAATGCTTCAACTTGAAGAAACTTGAAGAAGAGAAAAAGTATACACTGAATCACAAATTCAGTCTATTCCATTATTATCATCAGACAACTGTGAATATAAGATTGTATTTTACATTAAGTATTTGTCTATTAAAAGGAATTATATGTACATATGCATACATTTCTAGATACAAAAAGAATATTTAAATTTGGAATATATATTTTAGCAGTTACTTTTCAATAATTAACAACATAGAATGCTTTTATTTTCTGAGTAACCAAGATGAACCAAAATGCAATATACAAGTCTGTAATCTTTGTTTTCAGAATAAGGGAGAAATATATCATTTATTTAGAGATTATATTACATTACTTTTTAGCTTAGCGTAGTATTATTGAACATAAAACAAACACAGTGGTTCCTAGAAGATGGGTCTGTAAAATTAGTTTTGGGCTTCTTGTAAATTTTGGAAATATGTACAGAGAATCAAAAAGGCTGTGCTCAGTTCCTGGTCTTAAATATATAAGCTCTCTGGAAATCAGTATTTGCTTTTGTAAAGTGGAAAGAATCATCTTTTCCAATTTTCTAGAAAGGCTGTAAGCAAGCAAAATATTTTTAGAACATTTAGTAAGGTTAAAAGTGCAACAAAACCCTAGTTTTAATATTACCAGGCAAGATGATAATAAGGAAATTTGAATATCTCTAAATTTGTAAGCTATGCATCACGTTTTTTTTTCTGAATCCCCTACTCACATTATCATATTGTAAATCCAGAGAGTAATAATACATAACCTTCTGCAGATTTTAAATAGCAAAACTAGCCTTTGCCTGTCATGTGTTTTCTAAGAGAGTAGGTTTCCTGAAGATGGATATTGTTACAACAGTGAAAATTATAAAACTTTGATGTATTTCATGCATTTGTTGACAACCGATTAATTTATCTCACCTAACTCTTGATCCGCTCCATCTAATAAAGTGATGTACAATGCTTTGCAGTACGGACAGCCACATAAAGATGCTACAGAATATCGCAGGAGCATCTGCTATTAGGAGTCAGAGAGCAGAGATAAAACCTTCAGTAGCAGGCTTAATAGAAGCCAAAGTTTTGTATTCAGCAGTGATAGATGATAATGAAAGGAGAGAAGTAAAAATTGTGTTTTATATCATTATTAGTTGTTACACATAGACCCTCAGTCAGGCATATGTGTGTAGGTGTGATTCATGGAATTCTGGGTCCTTTGCTGTACTGGGCAGGTGACTTGCTTTAACATCTGAATACTTAAAGCTCACTAGGTGCATAGAGAAGCCTAAAAGAGGGGGGAGCTATTTTTAAGATAATGCATTTGTCATCATGTATAAATTATAAACAGAAATGAAAAATTTTACTTTTTAAACATTCTGTGAAATGTATGCTAGACCAGCTAAAGCATTTCATTGTATGCATTAGTAATCCTGGACTCATCAAACAATTTTGCTAAAGTAATAATATATATTTGAGATCAAAAGTGATTACATGGTAGGATAAACTTAACTGAAGGAATTATTTCAAAATATACTTTAGTAACACTATGTGATATATTTAACCTAATGTTTAACAACTACACACGTTTGCATCTGGAATGTCCAACTAATCATTTTTAAAAGTGTAGAGATGAGAGTTAGGAAGATCCCCCTTCATCCTTGAAGATAAATTGCTTCCATTTTCAGGCAGGGCTGGGTATTCTTCTGCTTGCATTCAAGTTTATTCTCTGGCTACAGAAGATAAATCTTTTATTCTTTATTCTTACGGATTTCTTCCACCCCCTTTATATCAGAAATGTACACACTGGGAAATCAAGCTTGGCATTCGGTCATTTCTTAATGCATTCATTTGGTAACTGGACACAGAAAAAGTGTTTTTGCATTCATTAGACACTAATAAAAGCAAGTTTGAGTTTAATGGCTGGCAAGGAAAGATATGATTCCTAGGAAGATTGTATTTAAAGGAAGATATATATGCACAGTGATATCCTTCAAATGTCAAGTCTATATATATATATGATGTATGGAATGAAATAACATTTGCTCTGGTGTGTGGTAGAAATCAGTATGATGAGCTTTACTTTGGGATACTTACATTATTTCACCAAGAGCTGAGCCACATCTCTAAATGATTGCTCTTGAAAAATCTAGGCAGAGTCAGCAGAATGTCTCTAAATGTTCCCTCTTCACCTGCTAGAGAAGGACCCAAAGATATCTTTACTCAGTATGAAAAAGTCCTTATATTCTTTCTCCTATGCAAGGTCCATGGTGCCCCCATAGGAGGGAGAATCCAGAGATGTATCCCTGACTGTGAGAATTCCCTGCAGTGAGAAGACCGTAGAGGTATATTCAACTCCACAAGCTGTCACACAGTGAGTCCCTGAGGGAGCGAGGCCAGCAGAGGTCTCATTACCGGAGTCTCCTAACAGCGCGACGGCGGCAGTAACACACAATAAGACTAGCGTCATGGATAGGAGTAGAGTATTATTTTGGATTCCCAATGCCTAATTTTAAAAGAGAGTTCTCCGTTTCTGTATTTCTCGTGGAAATACCTCACTCATTATTTTTTAGTTATATCATCTCTTCCTCCCATCAGGGAACTTTATATGCCTAGGTAACTGATCTAACTAAGTAGGCTGAAGGAAAGACTTGAAGTTGAGGAACTTAGACACTAATAAGGAATATTTAAAAAAAAAAAAAACTATTATGAGTGATACTAATATTCAAATTCAAATTTCTTTCGCAAATAAATGTACTTCTCTTAATTGTCGCTATTTTGAAAATGCCTCTCCCACCCTTCCTTCCTCCTGAATCCGCTGCTGCTTCTTTCTTTCCTACTAAGTCTTCCTGCGCGAGTCTGGCAGAGCGACTTACAGGGGAAGGATCACAGCGATGACTGATAAAGAGGAGGAAATGGAAAGCTTTCAAAGTTCACTGCTAATTAGCTCAATATATGAATTTTTTCAATTAGTACTTTAGTGCTTTTTACAAGGATATCACTTATTTTATGTACACTCTAAACGAATCCTGTTGGAATATTAAAATGGAAAATTATTGTTATATTATGCCCACCTTCTGTATGTAGTGTGTTATGCCCACTTTCTGTTTATCACCATAGTCTTTTTTGAGTGGTTGCTTTCTAACTAATTCTGGTAGTAATAGAGATATATTTTGAATATTAAGCATAACAAAACATTTTTCATTTCTACAAAAATTTATTCTTTTCTATTCTTTTAAATATCTGGCCTTTTCAGTTTATCTTAGGTTTTACACACTTTCAAGGATACAATATGAGAAGCCGTGGCCTGGTCTGATACTCAATTAACCAAAAACTCAGAAATATGTTATTGCAGCATGGCTAGAAATTTCCTCTTATGAATAGAGGTATTAAGGTATAGACATCAGCTGTAAATGCTAGCCCCATGCCCCCACCAGCCTATAGCTCTATAAACAGGAACTCTATGGTCTGGATTCCTTCAACCTTGCAGAATCCACATTTTGCTAGGTGTTTTGAATATACGCCATTTTCTTTTTTTTAATATCTTTATCTGTTTGTTTGTATTGAGGTAACATTGGTTTATAACATTATATAAATTTCTGCTATACATCATTATATTTCAACTTCTGTATACACTACATCGCATTCACTACCACGAGTGTAGTTTCCATCCCTCACCATATCCATCCCTCACCACACAAATGTCCCCCTTTACCCCTCCACCCTCTCCCTACCCACCTTCCCCTCTGGGAACCACCAATCTGTTCTCTGTATCTATGTGTTTGTTTGCTTTTTTTTGTTTATTATTTTTTATCTTCCACATATGGGTGAAACTGTCTGGTATCTGTCTTTCTCTGTCTGACTTATTTCATTAAGCACAATGCCCTTAAGTTCCATCCATATTGTTCAAATGGAAGATTTCGTCTTTTTATGGCTGAGTAGTATTCCATTGTGTATATATACCATTTCTTCTTGATCCATTCACCCATCATTGGGCACTTACATTGTTTCCATTTCTTGGCTATTGTGAATTTGTGAATAATGCTGCAATGAACATAGGGGTGCATATATCTTTTTGAATTAGTGTTTTTGTGTTCTTTGGATAAATGCCCAGAAATGAAATAACTGGATCATACAGTAGTTCTATTTTTAATTTTTTGATGAATCTCCATACTGTTTTCTATAGTGGCTGCACCAATTTACCTTCCCACCAGCAGTGGTCAAGGGCTCCATTTTCTCTACATCCTCTCCAACACTTGCTATTTCTTGTGTTTTTAATAATAGCCATTCTGACAGGCATGAGGTGATATCTCATTGTGGTTTTGATTTGAAGTTCCCTGATAATTAGTGATGTTGAACATCTTTTCACGTGCCTGTTGGCCATCTGTATATTTTCTTTGGAAAAGCGTCATTTCAGTACACTCTTTGACACGGATCTTAGCATATCTTTTTGGTTATGTCTTCTCAGGCAAGGCAAACAAAAGCGAAACTAAACAAATGGGACTACATCAAACTAAAACGTGTCTGCCCAGCAAAGGAAACTGTCATCAAAGCAAGAACAGGACCCAATGATTGAGAGAAGATATTTGTAAATCAAACATCCCATAAAGGGTTAATCTCCAAAATAAATAAAGAACTCATACAACGCAAAAACAACAAACAACGTGACTAAAAAATGGTAAGAGGAATATATGCCATTTTTAACGTTATACGTACTGTGACCAATGGACTTAAAGCAGTGATATCCACCTAAATTGTCATTATTCATAGCTGTAGGAGACAAAAAGCCCGTATCGTAGTTTACAAGCCCATAAAGCTCTACACTACACTCTCCAAGTAAGTTCCATTTCTATTCCTTCATGATTATCGTTTCCTTAAAAGTAACATTTATTTTGTTACAAAACTTACAGAAAACTTTAAGTGCTATAAATCAAGCTAAGCTCTCTATACATGATGTGTGCTAGATAGAGAAGACTACATTAATGATGAGTTAGGAACTGAGTGTTTGTGCCTCTAGTCTTGAGTACTATTTCAATAACTACTATAAAATTGTAAGGATGGAGGAGAGGCAATTCATAAGTCTCATTCCATCTACACACCTCTCTAACTCAGTGAAAACTCTCCTGAAAATTAGTTTTAGTAACAGAGGTAGAAGAGAGAGCATGAAGCCACCTTGCAATTTGGTAGGTAGTGATGGGGCAAATAATTTAGCTTAAGAAATCTAAAAACCAAATCTGAGTTATGTCTTAATCAGACTCCACACCTTAACAGTGTTCTCTTTTGCCTCTCTAAAGAGGAGAATGGGGACACTTGTCTTCCATGAGATAATGTCTTTATTTTCCTGTCTACAGCAGCCAATCTGATGAAATTGATTTTTCTTTCGGAAACAGCAAAGAAAAGTTAATTTCGTAATACATCATTCAGACCAAATGACATGTCTGATTTTCTTTATTAGAAACTGATGTAATATATTAAGAATAAAGTTTTATATAATTGAATATGTGCTCCCCAGGAGAATATCAGAAAACTTTAATTTTTTGAACCAGTAGAACCTGGATACTTTTTTTCCTCTGTGACTGCAAGGGAACTGCTATAAAATGAAATGGAACTACATGCTTCAGAAACTTAGATTTAACAAGGAGTGCTAAAATTCAACCCTGCATTAGTCATTATAATTTTTTGACACTGTCTTAATGTGTGAAGGAAGAATTGAACTCTAGAGCTAGAAAGGGCATCGTTAAAAGACAAGATTGCCTTTCTGTATGACAGATATTAATATTAGATCACTTGCTTGGATAGGAGCAGAGCTTATAGTGGGTATGGAGGCCATGCAAATTTGGTTGAGACTGAAAACCTTTCTTGCTATATTTCTACATTCTTCTATACTTTACCAAGGAGTTAAAAGAAATATGACTGAGTATTAATTGGTTTTGTTGCTGTATTCCATATTTGTTACAGAAAAAGCTATTCCATTGAAATACTTGACTCAAATGAGCACATTTTGCCTTATCCTAGGGGCTTTGAAGACAAAATATTTTGTTTTATGTTTTCAGAAAATCCAACTTTCATAGAACCTAAGAAATTCCCTTATTTGCAATGTTTCCTTTCCTCAGCAACTACGCATAACTCAAAACAGCAGTTATTTTTCTTCAAGATAAAAGAAAAGAGTTTCTGATTTTGTATATTATTTTTACCATCAAAACATAAATTTAATTAGGTCAGGAAGTGAAATGAGGCAGCCCAGAAAAACGTACGTATTTTCTTTTCCAAGTACAGTTAAGAAAAAAAGAGAGAGAGACAGCGGTGGGGAGTGATTTCAGCAGACGGTTTGTTCACGAGTCTGCCACAGGCTCTGCTGTGTAGACAGGGGAGGATCACAGTTAAGATCAATGAAGCTGAGGCCCGACTGCCTGGGTTCACAACTCGGCTCCGCTACTTATTAGTTATGTGGCCTGGGGCCGGTTATCCTTTCTCGGTTTCAGTTTCCTCTTCTGTTCGATGGAGAGAATAATAGCAGCTCCCCCTTTCTAGAGTTATTTTGAAATGATCTAATATTTCTATATTACATAATACTACCTAACTTTTTCAACATAAATAATTGCTTTCTGTTGTACCACATACAGGTTGATTTATGTTTTTCATAACTTTCCTAGCTTCTGAAGACATTTGAGTTCGTACTTTTTGACTTAGGTGCAGACCTGATGGTATTGACCTTCATATCAAATAAAGAAACATTCCTGCTCCCGCTGGTTCCCATTGGGAGATAATTCTTCATGGGTCTCTGCCATTTCTGTACATCTTGCCAGCAGAGAGAGCAGCTGCCCTTTGTTTTGGTCTGTTCTTGTAAGGATATTTGTGCAGTGAGTAGCCTTTGAAGACAAGAAGAAAGGACAGGCATGCTTCCCACCCATTATGAAAGATTTGGCTTCCTAAGTTCAGAGTCCTTCCTCTGTAGTGCAATACTCTGTGCGTATGACATCCAGCTGGTCCATCCTCATTGTCCCTGTGTGACTTGCACAAAAGGGGAACTGATACAAATAGGCCGATGTTCATGGCACTTGTGTCTAGGATAATAAAGTCCTTTATCTCTGACCCAGGAGTCTGATTCCTGTATCCATGAAACTGTAGCAGGCTGTCTTGTTAGCTTGCAAGCAGAAAGAACTGTCAGACCCTTTGCAGTTTTTGATAGAACCTTCCAAAAATCATAATGTAATACTATTACGTGTGTATTGGCATCTTCGCCATTTTGTATAATCAACTGAATAAAACATTTGATCTAAATATAAATGGACTTTCAAAAGGTAATCATTATAGTTAATTGAGATAAAGACATTTGATTAATGAATATCTGTTTGTGATGATGGATAAGGCCAATGTGTAAGCTCGATAGTGTCCTCAAACGCAGTTTCCCAACTGTGTTGTGGCTCACGGATGTCATGCTGGCTGGTGTGGCATAGTTCCAAGATGTACTGTTGTCCACAGTGGCATGAATAGGTCTTATTTGTCCAAACACATTGGTATCCTCAGACCTTGGACCAGGCAGGGCACGGGGCCATCTAAACCCCTGGCAGGAGCAACCTCCTTAGCTTACCCAAGTGTGGCATACTTAAATGCTCATTTTCTGTGTGTATGTAATGTTTTTAAAAAGCTTGAGAGGTAAATCTCCATTGAAAAGTGAAGAACCAAAAGAACCTTCAAATCATATAAATATGGGCTGATATTAATTCTAATGTTATTTAATAAAAGTATCGAATATCAAATTCCCTAATATTTTAAATGACAAATTATAAAAAATGACATAATGAAAATTTCTTGAAAAAGCCATTATATTTATTTGATATAAAATGCTCTCTTAACCTAGATTTGTAACCATTTAAACATTACATCTTTAGGATCTGAAGATAGTCCATAGTATTAATTACTTCTATAAATACATGTCACAGCGTTATACTACTTAACATGTAAGGGACAAGTGACTCTCTCATTAAATCATAGAATATGGGTCACTTTTAGCTACTTTTGATAAGTATTCCCAGAGAAGAGAAGAATAATTTGTTTTACCATCATGTTGCCTTCTCTTCTTAGTATAATAATAGTGATTGCTTCCATTTACTGCATTTCAATCTATGTTGGGCACTGCGGGAAGTGCTTTAAATATATTTTATTAGATGTTTGCTAACTTTGTAAGTTAAATATTACTATTACCGACTATTATGTGACCAAAATGAGACAATAAAATTAAACAGTGTTTTTGAGTCACAAAGCCTGGAGTTGGGGATGTATGGAACATGTTTGAAGCAAGACAGAGGTGTAAAACCAGGGATCTCTGATGTCAAATCTAGAAGCAACAACTTCTAAGAGGCACTAACCCCAGTTAGCTAAGAGTAACAGAGAAAAATATCAGAGTGTGCAAATGTTGATGTTATCTGCACACTGAATGTTATGAAGCACAAACATGCCTCTGAGTTCTCTCTACTCTTGGCCAAGTATTCACTTCCAACCCAGCATGGGAGACATGAATCAGAGGACTCTAAGCAAAGTGCCTGTCTTAAAGTTTATATGATGCTGATCATCAAAAATTAAGCATCCAGATGTTTAAGTGATTTTAGCATTTAATTGTCATATAGTCGGAGCTCAATAAATAGTTGTTGCATGCATTTCTGAATGATCTGTAACTGAAACTTTAGTGGCTACCATTTGTTTCTTACAATTGATTCACTCTATTTTACACGTCGGGAAGGAGGCTTGAGATTTTCTGCAAAGAGGGAAAACTTGAAAGTTATCCATAAATGGGGAAGCCATTTTGATGCCAATTACCAATCACTGGCTGCAAAGGAAACTTAGCAGACACTGAAAATGCAGAAAGGAAAACAACAGTGAGATGGGGCACCAGGTACTCTGCTAAAGGCTTCCCATGTGTTATGTGTTGGGTGAATTACTTATGCTCTTTTGGCTCCAGTTTCTCATCTTTGAAATGGTGATAATAATGACACCTAATTCACGTGATCATTCAGCGGATTATGTAAGGCATTTGAAGTAGCACCTGACTCCAAAGTTTGCATATAATAAATTTAAGGGCAATTATTATTATTTTTATTAAGTATTTGTAGTAACTCTATGACCAAAGATAGTATAATTTTCTTCAGTTTGCAAAAAACAAAATTTAGACTTGAAAATAGCAAGTAACTTGCACAATGTTGAACAGCTGGTACGTGGTGTAGCTGAGATTCGAAGCCAGGCAGCTCACAGTGACTGTGCATGTAATTCTCCTCGAAAGCTTGCAAGTCCATTGGGGTGTGAGGCCATGATGCTTTCCAACAATGTGTTGCCTAGCAATTACTCTGGCACACAAAAGTATATTCCAGAAACTTTAGGCTGACTTCAATACGTTGTTGTTTACTTTATTGTTATATAAGCAGAATATGTTACAGCAGCTTTGGTATTTTTCCTCGGTATTTTTGGAGAATGCAAGAAGCAACTTATGAGAAGGGGTCATTTTTCTCCATATTTATCACTGCTATGATATGATCATTATATCTGTTCTTAATAACTGTAAAAATAGATAATTAAATATTAATTTGAAATTCCATGTGAATATAATTCAGTGGTTATGACAAACCACAGTTCCCTAGTGTAAATTGGCTCAAGTCAGATTTTGCCACAGGAAATTATGACTAATCAGTAATGATTTCCTTTAAAATCAATTGTAATGGCTACTTATTTAGATTCTGGATGAAAAATGCTGATAACACTGTTCTATAAGGATGCATTGCAGATATCTAAGTGATATAATTTAAAAAACAAAAATGCAGATACTGTTAATCTCTAAAGTCTTATTTAGAACTAATGACTTTAAGACACACTCTTAAGTATGCCTAAAGGAACATCATTGAAATAAATTCCATCCTTTCCTTTCTCATAACCATTTTGCTTGCTGTTCTCTCCAATGTGTGAGCCAACCCTTTCACACATACCTCCCCAAATCAAGCCCCAAATCAAACTGCACCTTCTTTGTGTACAAAGGTGGCTTTTTTATATTATAGAAAATCAGGGGGGGAGAAAAAGACTGTAAAAGAGGGCATATTTCTTTGCTATTATGATAACAAATAGATTTAAATTTCATAGGTTCAGTACTGTGCGTGCTGTATATGTAATATGAATCTTTATGTTATAGAAACATCCATTAACTAGTCATCTAATCAAGTTTCCCCTTCAATATGTTTTATATGTATAGAAAGGAAATGAAGGTTTTGTAGATAATTGAAAACTAAAAATAATTCCAAATTAACTGATATTTCATTTTGTAATGCCTTAGAGGATTTTAGCGTCTCTAATTATTTTTCCTGTTGGCTATGGTCTTTGCTAGGCTCAGGAACCAAGGGACTGATTACTTGTGGATAAGTTTTCCATTTGTGCCTGTCTGAATGGAAAATTGTTTGCCAGATTTACTTACATACTTTACTAATGATTTTCTGCTTCAGTTACATCAAATCGATTTTCAGTTCCTGAATACTTTGGAAGGCAGAGGAAGGCAAACCATCAAAACTGACTCAAAAACATATCATATATAAATGTCTCATTTCATTAATTTAATAAACAGCTGCTAGTACTTAGTGGACTCTATGATACATGGTAGGTGTTTTACAAATAATTAGGGAAAAATCATCATTGCTCCAAGTACAGATATTGACAATTATTCTTTTGTATTCTCTGGGACTTTATTCTTCTCAAAATGAGGGACGCATTTGGATTGGTGTTACTCTTGAACACTGCTACTAACAATTATCACCACAATATGTCTGTTATTTATTCTGTGCTTACTATGTGTTCAGGCACCTTATAATATTATCTCATTGAATTAAATGCTTACAATATGTACCATGATAATCCTGATTCAAAATATGAAGGAACAAAGACAAATGGAGGTTAAACAGCTTTTCCAAAGTCAAATAATTAACGAATGTGAAGCTGGCATTAAAATCCGATCACTACAACCCCGCTACCACAGTCACTACTGGGAATTCCACTCCTATGCATCAGGCTATGCGATCTCTATTCAGTGAAGCACATATGAGTTTAATTAAGTGCATTTTTGACTGAATTCCTGGGAGATAGTTGTGATGTGGAGTAGAATATTGAGTGACTTTTGCCTCTTGCCAGCCATACAACATTTTAGTAACTCATGAGAATTTGGAATTCTTGAGGCTTCAATTGGTTCTTCAGTACAGTGCAAATATTATTCTCTCACAAAGTTGCGAGGGTTTAACAGTAAAGGGCTGTAAACTTTAATATCTAAAAGAAATGTTAAGGTGTTTTTATATATTCAAGGGATAATATTTTCCTCAAGTTTTTCTCATTTATTTCCAAATTATTTCTTCAATTTTACCTTCATTACCTTTAGTTTATCACTAGTAAAATTTTGTAACAAAATACACCGCCTCATACAAAAAGGCTGAAAATCTCTGTCTCATGGTTCTTAAACACTGCCCGAGGACCCAATTGAGTTTTTCACTCCAATTCACTCCTTTAATTTTCATGAACTTTTTAAAGCCCTTTCACTTCTGAAATGTCCCACTCCTTTTCTTCTCCCTCACATAATGCTGGCAATTGTGCCTCCTGCTTTAGAGAGAAAATTACGGCCATTTAATAAAAATGTCTTCCAGGATTAAAGATATGAGCCTACCTATATCACCATCCGTTTTCATTTCCTTCCTTCCTGAGAAACCAAAGAAGCTCTGCCTCTTCGTATTTCATTGCAATCCATCCAAACCTCTCTGAAATGTTGAAAACTTGACAACTGTCTCTCTCTCAGATATCCAGCCTCTCAATTTGTTCATTTGTCTTGGCTTTAAAACACTGTGGCTGACTATTATTTTAAGGGCCTCAAAGTGAACTCCATCTCTGAAAAGGCGCCCCCTTGTGCAGCCCCCTCTCATCAACTTTGGGTCTGGTCATATGGTTTGCTTTGGGCAATGGCATACTAGCAAGCACGAGACAAGCAGAGGCTTGGTAAGCACTTGGACATTAGAGCTTCTTCTTTTGGAAAACTCCCTCTTTGAATCCGGCTGCTAAACTGTAAGAAAACCAAAGTTAAACCCTATGGTGAGGGAAGGTCATGAGGAGGAGTACTGAGACACCAGGCGTGGGAGGTGAAGTCTTCTTGGACCTTCCAGCTAGACTCAGTGACCAGCAGGATATAGCTATGAAGGACCCTTCTCATCTGTCACATGAAGAACAGAAATTACTAGCCAAATCCTGCCCAAATTAAAGACCCACAGAAATATGAGAAATAACAAATTATTACGGTCTTAATCCACTTCATTTTGAGGTGGCTGGTTAGGCAGCAAAAAATAACTAAAACATACATACTAAAATATTTTCTCTTGAAAAAACAAACATAAAAACCATAACAGAAAAACAATTATTGACACATGAAACCTGATTTAATCTCACGTCACCTTCTAATTAACACACATACACCCCACTACAACAAAAGTTTTAAAAACAGTTTTCATCACTCATTCTCTGAATATTTCCGTCACAGATTCAATCTTCAATCCACATAGACATGTCTATAAGAACATCTCTCCAAGAACATAGCTCTACTGCGGGAGAACTAGTAGCTCTCTGCTGCTAAACCTTCTGTTTCTGTTCTCATTTTAAATGATCTTTTAAAAGCCCTCAACTTTTTTGCAAAATCCCTCCTTAAAATATTTCCTTCTTTTGCCTTCCTTTCTATTTCCTAATTTTTCCTCTTATCTCTCTGGCAGACTTAGGAGTCTTTTGAAAATTTATCCTCTTTTATTCTGAAATTAATTCTTAAAGTTTCTATAAAGATCCGTTCTGGGTCCTTCCATCTTTTCCTTCTTGTGCCACTATCTAGGATCAACTTCCTTGCCTGATGTTTGGTTTACCACCTATACTGAAATGGCTTACAAGTGTCTTCCAATGTTTCTTATCTCAATGAAAATTACTATTCACCCAGTAATGCAAACTGAAATTCATCCTTCACATCTCTCTATCTCAAACCTCATATCAAATAAGTCCAAAATTCCTTCTGATTTTACTTCTTATAAATATTTTTAACCACGCACTTTGTCCATAACCACAACCTGAAGTCATACATATATAGTTACTTTTGATGAATATTTGGTATACTATTGATACTTGTGCCAATTTTGCCTGATCTATTAAACATAACATTAAATTTGGGCATTCAAAATTTGAAAATGGTAAAGGGGAAGAAATAAGTGACAAAATGTACGCTTCTCACATTGGATAAGATGTTTGACCCCTCAGAGAAGATAAAGATGAGGTTCTACTCTTAACAAATATTTTAGAGTGTAGCAGATATTTTATCATGTAAAATGATAGATTGCTTATTGAGTCTCACTATCTGAGAAATTAGATGTCTATCACTTCTTCAACTTTTCCTTCATGCCCATCACGTGATCAAGTTGTTAACAACAGAGCTGAGACCTGATTTTCTGAAGTGGTAGGATCAATTTCCTTAAAAATGAAAATTCAGAAAAAGCAAGAAATAGTCTTTCCCTTTGTCTAAGAATCTGCATAATTGACAAGTTATCTGCATACAAAGTAAAAAATCAGGCTTCTCAAATAATTGATATTTTCTTACAGTCACAATATGAGTTCACGTAATCACAGACCCTATTCTTCTCCTTGTCTGACTTGTTTTCTCACAACTATGTGTGTTTCTAGCTTTGGAATAACTATTAAAGTATCTGATCATAAAGCAATTCCTTGTTGACAGATAGTTATTTGGCCTTCTATTTTTGCAAGTAGTCAGAGATACCAATTGCAAAATATGGTTTTAAAATTGCCCTTTCCTAAGCTTGGCAGCTATGTGAATTCTCATTAAATTTGTTTGTAATATTTATGACAGAGTGCATCCATGAAAAAATCTTTTGTTAATGCCATGTATATAGTGAGGCCTACAAGAAAACCTGTTCCTTTGGATATAAATACAGCCAAGAATACCAAAAAATAAAAAATAAAAAGTACTGTGGCAGTGAATCCAAGCTAAGGTTCTGGAAGCCTACTTTACATAAAAACTGACATGCTTATTCTTGATATACTCATCAGACCGTGATTAATATATATTTCACTTTTTATCATGTGAAGAAAAGATAGAATTACGGTTGATCTCCAATTCCTGTCTTGTATGTTAGTTGCAAAACAGAAATAAAACTAGAAAAGCTCAGAGTTCTTATTAATGTGTGTTCTTCAAGATGAACCATAAGTTATGCATGTCTAATAGAAATCACTATAGAAACAGGACAACTAAAAGTTACTGCTAAGAAAATATTTTGCTTTTTCCAAAATATATCATTAACGGAGAATAAATTCTCTAATTTCTTTTCAGAGCAAGACTCCTACATTTACTTTATAGTTCTATGGGATGACAGATGACACTTAAAGGACTCTATAGAATGCAATTATATTTTTATTATTCAATAGAAAGAGACGCAACTGACCAGAAACATTCGTATTTTTGTGATTTTTCATCATTCCATACAGAAAACTTTTTAAAAAATTTGAAAATGTTTTTTGGTAGTCACAGCAATATTTTTAGAGTGTTGTCTGTACCTCACCACTGTTTGCTATTAAAAAGTAGGTTTTATAAGACTTCAACAAACTATTCTCTACTATTCTCAAAATAAATGTCCTGATGCATAATCTTTGTGTATGTATACATATGAACCTTTATTAAAAGTGTGTATATTTCCCCATTAGACAAATGTGTTAATGCTTGTTACAAAACAGCATTATAATAAATTTTGGTTGGATTAGCTAAAGGAAAAGCTATAGTAAAAATTCACAATGATAGGGGAAATTTCCACAGAGAAGCTTGACAATGTGTGGAGCAGATTTTAGATGGAAAATTATATCCCTGGATATGTGCACACATTCCCGCACTGCAAAATCTGAGCCTTGTGTCAGAGGCCAATAGTCTGTTTATTAGGAATTTTAACAGGTTGGAATCCAGTTGTTGAATTCACCAATAGTATAAATGTCTCCAGATTCAGAAATCTGATTAATCAGCTCTCAAATGTTGGATCTTTCTTTTTGGAACAGAGACATGTTATTATACTCACAGATATGGATATAAATGCTACTTCATTACTTTTCAGCGTGCACTATAATGCTAAAGAGATTCAAAGACAAATTCTCTGGAAAGTGAATGATTTCTCTGTAGGTGAATTATAAGAGGAAATCAAACTATAGGACCAAAGTTATAAACATGGACTTCAGCTATGGGAGTTTTATCTTTGCCACAAACTTTAGCCTGAAACCAAAGTCAATTTTTGAGAAGATTTTGATCTCATCTAATCTGATGATTGATTTTCATAGTTTAATTTTCAGAAGACAGAATCATTTTTAAATTCATGCTGGCGAGAGGGACCTCCACGAAGTTCTAATACCCCTGCCTCCTCATTTTCTCCACTGACAGATAATTGGTAGATATTATATTTTGTATTAAGTGATTAAAGAGACTGTGGTTTTCTTATCTAAATATGGATTTTTCAGAAAACATTCTCAGTGTATTCATGCCCAATTTGTCTGATTACTAAAATATATCTGTCCAAACTGTTCTGCCTTAGCTTCAAATTTGACCCATATATTCATTATCAGTGTGACTCTTATTAATCTATTTTTTGCTGAGGAAGATTCTCTCTGAGCTAAAATCTGTGCCAATCTTCTTCTATGTTGTATACGGGTCGCCACCAGAGCATGGTCACCCACAAGTGGTGTAGGTCCACGCCCAGGAACTGAACCTGGGCTGCCCAAGCAGAGCATGCCAAACTTAACCACTAGGCAACAGGGCCAGCCCCTTGACTCTTATTTTTTTATAAAAAGCATAGGTGTACATATAAAGGTAAGGTTATCAGTCATTCTGATGCAATAGAAGCATTCAGTCCCCTGAAAAGCAAACACCCAAAGAGCCACACTGTGTATTTTGTACAATTGGACATTACGATGAATTAAATGCAGGTTGATTTACAAATATATAAGCACACATAGAAATGAGAGGTAATATAATCAGAAATTACCTGTAATTAAATGTAGATTTCCTTCCATTCAAAAGTCAAGACTATAAAGAGCTTTAATGTAATATTCTTATACAAGCTAATTTTTATCAAGGTTTTATAGTGTAATATCATCACCACAAAAAACCTGTGAGTTAAGTTTTATTTTTATCTCAAGTTTTCAGATGTAGAAAATGATTGAGTGACTTAATCTCCATTATAGCCGAGGGAACTCATTAGAAGAAATTTCCAAAAGGCCAGGACCTCTCGTAGTTATTAACTTTAAATGAGTGAGGACAGTATTCAGAAGATTGCAGAAGCCACTCACCCTCCTTCTCAGCCCCTTCCTCTCATTATACAAACGCAAACACAGGTGCACACACACACTACTATCCAAACATCAGTCCGTGTGGCTAAATTCCCTCTGTCTCTCTCCTTCTCTTTGCTTCCTAAAATTTTTACGTATTAAAAATAGCCCTAACCATTGCCCTTATAACCACCTGGAAAGGGCAGAATCTACTTGCCCACTATAGGCAACGTTCTCGTCCTCCTAATAGAAAGCCAGAGTATAAATTGCACTTAACTTAATGGCTCACCTTGTCTGCAGTGTTCCAGGCACTACATAAGCAAATAGAACACTTGTGTGCTTACGTATTAAATGAGTAGTGACCTAGCAGAAAGTAAACCTGAAGACAATTTTAATTATCTATGCAGTTTATTTTCTTTAGTTTTCTCTCACCAACTTAATAAACGAATATAAAACTGCTGTGTACAGAAGTAGGATAAATTATAAGATCTTTAATCATTAACACAGTAAGATGGGTGCTCTGCTGTAAAAATAGGTCTTAAAACAGCAATTTGCCATAATCTATCTGCACAACAGGCATATTGCAGAGAGTGCTGAAAGTCTTATTCTAGAAGATCTGTTCCTAGCTATGTCGTGCAGGTCCTATAGAAATACACTTCTGTAATGTTTCTGTCTCATTCGCCTCTCAGACCACTGATGTATTTCTAGAGTAAACGGGTTTCCTTACGATTTCAGAGGGCTAATTCTTTGCTCATTGTCATACCGGAATAAGAAAGAAAAGTTTTAATACATCAAAGTTATTCATTTCACTGTTCAGTTTTTCAGTTAATTTAACGTCCTAAGAATTCACACAGGGGTTTTGGCAGTGGTTGTGGCATTAAACTGCATTTTAAGTGCCTTCACAAGATGCAACAACATCATTACCTTGAATTAAAGTGCAAGAAGAACACTCTACTGGGAGCATTATAGTATCCTACATGAAGAAAATAATTCATGAGGACTCTTCATAAAATTAGCTTTATTTCTCCATTCTAGAATAAATGATAGAGCATTCTAAAGAATGCGTCCTAAATCAGTGGCAAGCTGCCCCTCCTAAATCTCAATAACTGTCTAGGGTAGTCTTCGACAGCTGGGTGCTATTAGGATTTGTTCTAATGGTGACAATGTGGAATACGCTAACACAGAGCTTATTGCCACTTATCCAGCAGGGGCATGAAATGAGGTGACATGGTAATGAGTTGATACAAATGACTTTTGTAACTTTCACACTGCTACCAGGCTGAAGCAGGCAATCAGAGAGAAACTATTGTCTGCCTTTCGTGATGGTTTTAATGTGTTCCATTTGATTTAATACTGCTGGTAGGCAAAACGTGAAAGGAAAGTAGGTCACCGCCTCTTTGCTTTGCTCAGATAACAGGGCAGGATTTACCTCGTTTATCCCAAGGGTTATATTTACTTTCACTGATGGCAAAAGATATATTTAGAGCCAAGACTTATGCCATTCATTGAAAATATAGCTATCAAATACTGTTAAGTGTAATTATTAAGTGATACTGAGAAAAAAATCTCATTTAGAAGTTATAAAAATTTGTTAATGTAAAATTGAATTTAGCTGCTTCCATACTTATTGAGAATAAAGGGCTCTCATGTAGATAATCAGCTTTACAACTCAGGAATTTCTCATGTTAAGGGTCTGATATAGTTTGTGAACATATGTATCTATAAGCTTTTTTATAACTGCATCATGATCACTGATAAACTTCTAAATCAGAACACTTGGTAAGTCTGAAAATAGCATTTGCTAAAATTTTAACTACAGAAAATAAAAAAGAAAATTTTGGATAGTCTTCCATTTTCTTTTAATTGTCCTTTTACTAAAAACTTAGCTTAGAATAATTAAACTGGCAAATGTAGAAAACGCTGATCTCATTAGTAAAATATATCACATTTGGTGGCTTAATTCTCTGTTTGTAGAGCTTTTATTGACTTTTATTATAAATGTTGTTTTACATGAAAGCACGTAAAGAATTAGAAGTTTCTATAAAGGCAAATAATATATTATGAAAAGAGGACACATATTTCGTAAAGATTTCATATATTGTGTTTGTTTTTCAAGCATCAAAGCAACTTGATAAATTTTAGAAAAGTAGCTAAGATATACCTTCCATAGTATGGGTAATTTTGAATGCATACAATCTTAATTAATGTAACATGTCTCATTTAAATGATTTAACTTTTTGCCTCTCCTTTCTAGCACAGAAAAGGTAGGTTTGTGTGAGATTAATTAGATAGATGCTGAATGGTACATGCTCATTTGTGGAGGGAAAACCAGTTCCTGCCGTTTGCATGAGACGCTACAAGGATGCTATAAGCTAGCCTCTGAATCCATGCTCTCTGCGGGAGAGAGCAAGTCAAAGCCAGCACAGCCTGGGACAAATTGGGGGCAGAGCCGCTGCGCTGCCCATCAGCTTCTCTGTCCAGCTGCTCTCCTGGTGAGAAATTATCTTTTCTTAAAAAAGGAGCTTTAGCTATTTACCTTCGATGGACAGCTTCTCAGTCAGGGACAGCCAGGCTTTATGCATTCATCATAATGAGAAGGACCTTTGTTTGATGTGACAGCCTGGCTGGAGACAGGAGAGATGGGACAGAGGTAGGGGAGTTTATTCCCCTTTACTTTTGTGTGAAGGACAATTGAATTACTTTTTTTTAGGATAAAAAAGGTAATTTCCTCAATAGTAAAACTGAGGAAAAGAATTCATTTCCAGTGCAACAGGTTTCTACAGAACACGTAAGTGAAAAGCAATATATAAAATATGGAAAATGTTGGAATGTTACGCAAACAAAAGTTCTAAAATCAAGCTTCATGAGTTAAAATGCTGTTCTAAAAACTTCAAATGAACCTCATGCTTTTGGGGAGTTTAAGCACTATATGAAAATTGATGGAGAAATTTTCTCCCAAATTTGAAGTTATGGTAGAGATGACTGGATTGAAAATGCAGGCTATGTGGTATACTAAACTTTCAGTTTGAGAGTGGGGAACCTTGAGTGATAACCTGAACGTAGGATGACTTCCTCCAGGAGAAATCTGTACAAAATGCTAGATGCATCCTGTTAGTGAGCGGT
The DNA here is from genome assembly GCF_041296265.1 of Equus caballus. Lineage (NCBI taxonomy): Eukaryota > Metazoa > Chordata > Mammalia > Perissodactyla > Equidae > Equus > Equus caballus. Next base: position 101,226,071 of record NC_091685.1, on the reverse strand, counting down.
GAATTAGTACTCAGGCGTTCAGACCAACAATTTCAAAAATGAAAGAAAATTAAAAAAAAGAATATTACAGAATAGTAAATAAATGAGACTAATATAATAAAAAAGAAAAAAATCAAAGTGCATCAGAGCTAGCAAAATTAATTTTATTTCCTGAACTTTTACTTCGATTTTGTGTGTGTGTGGTGTTTGACACAGTTACCATATAACATATTTTTTCTGTGGATTATGGTCAAAAAAGGTTGAAAATCTTTGCTCCAGAGTAACAGAAATTGGAGTATAATAAGTAGCATGTTTGACTGCTGATAATGAGGATCCGTGTGTATGTGTTACGATGCAAGAATGGAGAAAAGAAATCCTGGTTTAAGTTTGTGCCCCAAAGTGAAGGTCACGGGTGTTCTGAATAGCTGGGCTTGACCTGCAGACCAGCTGCTGCTTCAACAGGAGGTGCGCCTAGTGTGCTGCTAAGTAAGTAGCTGTAGAGAGTCAGTCATTTTACCACGGATGATTATTCCCCTGGGCAATACACTGGAAACTAGCTAGGATGAAATACAGTTTTCCTTTTTTCCTCAATACAATGTATATTTATGGAGCATTACTCTGGGCTTGGATTTAAGTTGTAGGTAGTAAAAGAGTAAATATTATGTATTAATCACGTTTCAGTACCTTAAGAAGATACGGTATGTAACAAGAATATTTATTGAACACAAGAATTTTAAAGCGATATATTAAGATAGGCTGGTACCTTCAAAGAGGTCATGATATATAGATAAACATAAATCAAAAAATAAATGTAGAAACTATAATAGAATGTGTTAAGTATAAATATAGCATGTTTAAAAGCAAGAAGGGGAAAAAATCAGAGAAACATTGTAAAGCATCACTTGAAATAAATGATAGAATTATTGAAATTTGATTAAAATAGAAGAAAATTGTAATAACTTGGAAGGATAAAGGCACTGCAATATGAATAAATTGGAGAGCTTAGCAAGTTGTACAGTTCAACTAGTAATTGCATGTGTAAATTTATGAAGATTATTTGTTATACCATATATGTTATTATTATGCACTACATACTATAAAATATTACAGTTAAATACCAATAAAACCTTTTCAAAATGATGGTGATTTTCAATTAACTTGTTTAGCAATTTCTTATCATGTGCCAGTTACTGTCCATAGCACTTTGCTAATAATAATCTTCAAAAATAATATCCCTCCTTTATAGATGAGAAAACTGAGGCCAGAGCATGTAAGTAACTTGCCCAATGGCACTGAGCTAGTAAGTTGGATGTCTTTTCCTGAGCATGTCATCTAAATCAATTTGCTATTTTGTCCTTATGCATGATCAGGTACATTTATCTTGATGGTATATTTTCTATTCTTTAATTTTGTGCACAAATACACTTGCAATTAGTTGTGTACCTTTAGACACTAGTAACATATTTCCATGATCTTCAAAAACGAGTATGTGGCCAAGAAGCAATTCAAATCCACGAGGTTCTGAATAAAGGCACTTTTGCAAGCCTTCATTTCCACAATGAAACATTGGATGCAGACTAAATTTGATTGCGCATCAGACAAGCAGATACAGCATTTCAAAGGCTATGAAACAGTTTAATAACCAATACCTATATTGAACTTTCTGAAAAGTAGAGTTCCAATTTAATTTTATTCGTAGCTGTCAAGTACCAAAGGCCACAAATAAAATAATAAATTCAAAAGAATATTAAAAATTAGGCCTTAAATGGATTACCAGGCAGATGTTTGCAAGATTAATAGCAAGTTATTAAACTCTGTGTAACAGTACAATACAGAAACAATGCTTCTAGATATAACAGTTTTGGGGGTTTTTTCAACTTGTGAACTATTTTGTGGACATTTTGTTATATGTAATTGAGCTCATAATATTTTATCTAATTCGTATAATTTCTTCTTTTTTTGTTCAATATTTGAATTTTTCTGACCCCCTCCCTTTTTCTATTGCTGACTACTAACTGCTTTCTCTTTCTTTTCTTTTCTTGATTTTTACTGTGACAGTGTTCACTACTTTTTTTGACGCAGGTAAAAATCTAGTTTAATGAAATTCATACACTCTGTAAATATACTCATATTACGCCATTTACAACGTTATGTCTTAATATTTCGCAGTTTCTACCTTCTCTTACACAGAAAGATAGAACATGTTCCCTTATGCTTATGTTCTCCCGTCCATCATGCAGAACCAACACTGTTGTGAAGAAACCACACCCACATTGAATCCAGAATCTACTCTTCGAAACAAAATCAGTGTCTAAACTTACAAAACCTTGCAAATCATTTCTGTAGAAACTTTTCCATTCTTTCCTGAAATCATGTATTTTGTTTATCAATGCTATGGCTTTGGTGCATTTCTATGGACAACAAAAATGCCATGACAATATTTTTGTTAATTAGTAGGGCAGAAGGCAGAAAGCATGGCAGCAGATTCTAAAAATACCTAGAATACTCCCAGAAAGTAGCATAAGTTTTGAGTGATTGCGTCACAACATAGAACTTTTTAATTTATAAGATTTAAGCACAAGGTCTTGAACTTTCTATAATAAGTTCTGTCACTTTGCCAACAAAGGGACCAGAATAGATGGGATATAGTTAAAGGTTAATGTTTGCATGCCACCCAGGTCATAAATAAATGTTTTATTTCTTTGGGAATCCCAACTTTCATTGCTATAAATAATTAATTGCAAGCAATAGATGATAGTTTTAAAGGTCATAATGGAAAGAGGATTTTAACATTCTTGTTAGTAGAATTGTGCAGAGGACTTAGAAATAGAGAAACTACTCCAGCATCAGGTCTATACCAAAAATTAAACTGAAGAATGGTGAAGAATGAAAGTTTTTTGTTCGTTCTTTGTTGGCATAATGGGAGTCCAGAAACACTTCATAAGGAGTTTCTTTTCTTTTTTTTTATGCTTGTTGCTTCCTATTTGTAAAATTTTTCAGAGACTATTTGCCTTGTATTTTCATTTTTCTTTTTGCCCCTTACTTTTTGAAGTACCAATCCCACGCCTTATGATTATTCTGTTGGCCTCCTGGGGCTGAACACTGAAATATTCTCATAGGCTGCAAGAAACTCATTGCCTCTTTGTTTACCCAAACTCTACCCTACCTCTGGAAGTTAATTTAACATTGAAATATTCATGGTAAGAGAGGATTACAGGGGGAAAAAATTGCTTTTTTTGTTTGCTCTTTGCAACTCAAATGTGGATGTGGTGTAAATTGTACTTGCTTTATGGAATAAAATTCTTTATTTTGTTTTCCAAATTCAGAGGAGTGATAAGAATTTATAATTTCAGGCTAGTTATGACAGGCTTAACTGTCTAGTTAGCGAACTTTCTAGACTAAGAAAGACAAGATAATATGTATAGTTGTAACTGTGATATCCCACAAATATCAACAGGTATATGTTTGTCATTTTTGAATTTAAAACCATTGTCCTATTTACGGCTTTTTCACCACATCCTTTTATTCCAAATCCTTTGGCCCAAGCTACTTCCTATCAGAACCCTAGCTGTAAAGTAATTGGGTAGTGAAATTTTAAGGAAGAGAGTCAATTCAACTATCTACTGTACATACACTTATATTTTTATACGAAAATTTAAAATTAATCATGATCTTTCCCTTCCTTCTAATTAAGGCAGTTAAGTTAAAATAATATAATTTACCTCTAAATATCTCCAATTCTGACACATATAATATAGTTGTCTGGAAATTTATTCTACCTTTCGTAGGTAAATATGTTATAGTCAATATTTACTGATTAACCAGCATATTATAGTGATCATTTTTCTCCTAATTTCTTCTTGCTTCAGTGCTCTGAGCTCAGTTTCCTTCTAAATTACATATATATTTTTCTCTCAGCCATGATCTAGGAGTAGTAAGTGCACTTAGATTTTAATACATGAAAACAACTTTATTTTACAGTTACTCTTCAATGATAATTAAGCTAGTGTGCCTGTCCAGCTTGGGAGTTATTTTTCCTAATCTTTTAAAGATATTATTCCACTCATTACTAGTCTATTATTGCTGATATGAATTCCATTATGTATTGCCAATTCTTTCTAAAGAATCCACTCTTCGTTTCTGTTGTGTTAAGATTTTTTGTCTTTGAATTTTTTACATGTAAGATTAGTATGTGATAAAGCAGGTAAATCTATGAACAGTTATATGAACATATAAATTTTGCCAGCGACTCCTTCATTCAGTTTGAGAACCAAGCTTTGCTTCAATTTTGGGAAATTCTTAGCCATAACTTTTTTAAACTTTTAATTCTCCCAATCTCTCTATTTTCTCCTTTAAAAGGCATAAGTTGGATATCCTTAAGCTAGCCTTCATCATGCCACATTTCTTGTTCATACAAACCCTCTAGATGTCCCTTTGTGCCCTATCAAAAATAATTTCCTTCATATATGTTTTCCACTTTATCAATTTTCTATTATATTCTGTCTTGCCAATTGTATAAACTACTTATTAATTTCACTGACCATAATTTTTATTTGCAAGCTTTCTATTCACCTCTTTTGTGTGCTACTTATTCTCTTTTAGAATATCTTGTTTTCTTCTTGCTTCTACTATTTTCTTTATGTCTTTCAACACTGTAAACTTACTAATTTTAAAGATACTTGAATACTGTGCTGTAGTCTTAGGATGCAATAGTGCCCTTCGCTGACTGCTCATGATATTTCATGGTGGTTTATTTCCCCATGTGGTTTGTATATTTTATCTTATCTGCAGACACAGTTATTTTTCTTTGGAAAACCAGAATGCTATGAGTTGTAGAAGCTGCTATGTGACAGTTTCCCACTTGCCTTTGCATGGATTCCACAGGTGTCATTGATTCAAGACTGGCTTTTTTCTTGATTTCTTCTTGGGTTTCTATTGATTTTCTTTTTGAGTAGTGAAAATTTGGATCTGCACACATGGACTATGAAGGCTTGTTTTTTTTATTTCCCATCTGTTCATAATTCTATACGGTTAGCTAACATAATTGCCAAATCTCTAAATTGGTTGGCATAGTTATTTGAATCCCAATTTCTAAGAGAAAAGAACCCTTCATTTTTCCAGGCTTATGTAGGAAAGTAGTTCTAATAGTATTCCACACTGGAAAGAGCCCTCACTTACTTTTCCTAAGAGTGCCTTAATATGCCAATTTGCAACTGTATAGCCAATGCTGACACCCCCTTGGGGAATATTTTCTCCCCCACGGAGAATTATATTTAAAAATTGTTTGGGGCCAGCCCCATGGATGAGCAGTTCAAGTTGCCCACCCTCTGCCTTGGCAGCCTGGGTTCGTGGGTTCAGATCTTGAGTGCAGACCTACTCCACTCGTGAGCCATGCTGTGGAGGTGTCCCACATACAATGTGGAGGAAGCTTGACATGGATGTCAGCTCAAGGCTAATCTTCCTCAAGCAAAAAAGAAGAAAAGAGGAGGATTGGCAATAGATGTTCTCTCAGGGTGAATCTTCCTCACCAAAAATATATATATATATATATTTGTTGAAGTGTTATATGAATATAGAAAAGTATACCTATGAGAACTGAGCAGCTTGGTGGCTTTTTAAAAATTAAACAAGCTTATATAACCAGCACTTCACATAACTATAGGACTTTTACCTTACTCACAATCCTAGCTATGTGTGTATATGTGTGTGTATGACTGTTTTCTGATGCCTAAGAATTTCCATTTCTTCTTCTCAAGCTTTATTATTATTTTTAATTCAATATTATATTCCATATTTCTGAGTGTGTGTGTGTGTGTGTATGTGTGTTTAGTGATAGGGCTGTTTCCTCCCTCAGTTTAGTCTACTACATTGGTCAAATATCTCCTGCCCCCTCATACACTAGAGGCTTGTTGTCTTAATGTCTGTGAGAAAACTGGGTCCAATTTTCAACTATATATTTTTTTTCTTTTTTTGAGGAAGATTAGCGCTGAGCTAACATCTGTGTATATCCTCCTCTTGTTTGTTTGGTTTTTTTTTTGCTGAGGAAGACTGGCCCTGAGCTAACATCCATGCCCATCTTCCTGTACTTTATGTGTGGGACTCCTGCTACAGCATGGCTTGACAAGCAGTGCATAGGTCCACACCCGGGATCTGAACTGGCAAACCCCAGGCTGCTGAAGCATAGTGTGCAAACAACTGCTGTGCCATCAGGCCAGCCCCCAACTATAAAATGTTTTTATTTTTTTTAAAGATTGAAACCTGAGTTAACAGCTGTAGCCAATCTTTTTTTTTCCTCTGCTTTTTCTCCCCAAATCCCTCCAAGTACACAGTTGCATATATTTTTTAGTTGTGGGTCCTTCTAGTTGTGGCATGTGGGATGGTGCCTCAGCATGGCCTGATGAGTGGTGCCATGACCGCACCCAGGATCCAAACTGGTGAAACCCTGGGCTGCTGAAGCAGAGCATGTGAACTTAACCACTTGGCCACAGGGCTGGCCTCTAAAATGTTTTTGAACCAAAATTTTGCAAAAACTCAGGTCTCATCACATTTGGTTTTCTGATGAATGCTCAGAGCTTTTTGCTTCATTGATTTTGGAATTCTCCTCAATTTTGAGTGAGAGATAACTTCCAACAACACCATCCTGATAGTCTGGGTCTTTTCTAAACTATCTACAACTGCAGTAGAAAGGTAAGACTATGAACTTTTATCTGGTGCTCCTTTATATTCCCCAAAAAGATGCACCATGTAATTCCTCTTAAATGTGAATAATACTAACACATTTGGCACAGAATGGATAAGCCTGAAAAAGTTGCAGAGTACAATCAGATTCTCTTATGGTGTGTAATGCACATGTACACATCTTCACTGCATTCTTACTCATCCTCTTTCATTTCCTTTGCATTTTCAAAGATAATTTGGAGATTTAACTCTGAAGACCTGACATCACAATTTTAGCTTTTGTGTTTTATCTTCTTAAGTTCTACACCTTCTCATTATTAAGTAGAAATGGAACTATTGTAAAAAAAAAAAAAAAGGTTAATTTATCATACAAAGTTAATATAATAGCTTGATTTATCCTTAAAACTAAGTTTAGCTTATATTTTGCTATATATTTTCCATTTCTCCCTTAAGCAATCATTTTCTTTAAAGATTATTTGAGTGAATTTCAGAACCATTAATTTGAAAACATGCTTCTGGTTCACCACTGAAAATGATTACCTGAATTTTCCCCTCAGCCTTTAATATTTTGTTTAAATATTTTTAAAGTGGAAAACCTTAAATTGCATTTTTATGATTACAAAACATATTGTAATGTTAATTGTTAAAGTAAGCATTAATAAGTCAATTATATAATTTACCACAGTGGTTCTCAAATCTAAAGATGTATTGTAATCACTTGAGCATGTTTCAAACATCTCAATATCAGAGCCATAGAATTTCTGGGAGTGAGGTCTAGATACCAAGTTGCTTTGTTTGGTTTTGTTTTGTTTAACTCTTCATGTGATTTTAACAGGTAACTAAGATTGAAAACTGTTCATCGATTATTATACTATATGGCAGTATATAAGCTATGATGAATCAGAGATTTCCAAAAGGGTAGGAAGTCTATACTAGTGCTTTGTGTACAGAGTACTACAAATCATCAGAAAAAAATGGGATTATGAGGAAACACAATAAAGTGTAAATATTCATCAGGAATTCTAAGTGATCCTACTTTGACACTGAAAGTCAGCAAAAGATGCACAAGAACAGTCATTTTCAGGGAAAATTAATATCAGTTTAAGAATTTCCATAAAAGCTAACTATTACATGTTTTAGAAAGATTTGCACATTTCCAATGAGCAGACTTTCGGATATATTTTCATTTGGGGAGATGATGGCTATGGTCAGGATTTTTAATGACATTGAGGCAATAAATTTCCTATAAGTTTAACATCAAGATCTTACAGATTTTTTGTTTGACGTTTTAGTATTTATTTAATACTCCCCTAGTGTTGATAAATGTTTATTTTTAATATGATTAATAATGTTGAGTTAAATGTTTACGTATATAAAACCTAGACTGCCTTTCTGATAATTTGCTTTGATTAGACTATGAGCTACAGAACGGTGGAGTTGACAGACAATAATACTCTGACAAAAGTGACTTCCAGAAATGTTGTTACTAAAACTGTAAGTAAGTGATTTTTTTTTTAAGATTGTATTTTTAGTTTATGATTACCTGGGAGGAGGCAGTACTGAAATATTCTTTGTAGTTTTGGAATTGGGGCAAAATAGAAAAAAATTGTATCCTTTAGATTCCAAATTCTTGTATTTAAGTCCTAACTCATCTACCAACTGTGTGGCCTTACACCAACTTACTCAATTTTCTAAGCCTCAATTCCTACATCTACAAAATTGGATAATAATATTCTCTATTTCATTCCATTTTTGTGGTTATTAATTTTCAGAATTCCTTTTATATAAGCAATCACATCATCTGCAGATAATTACACTTGAATCTTTGTTCTCGGATTAATAGTTTTATTGACTGTTGCATTGGTTCATCCAACCACTGACAATCTTATTCTCTTTTTCTCCCTTCAAAGTTCATTTTTCATTTAATTATCTTTCACTTGCATGTCAGCTACCATGCCCTTAACCTACTGCTCTACCTTTCCTGGGGTATCACAGTGGTCTGTTGACAGGTCTTTACCACAATTCTACTGCAACTCATCCCTGGAAGTCTATTATTCCCGCAGAGACCAGAGTTTTAATTTTTATGTCAGTTGACTTCTCAAATTTAAGTAATTAATGTAATATTTATTATAATATTATATAATATTATGTCTTATTATGTAACACGTCAGTTGCTTTCTCAAAACCTTGTAAAGGCTTTTCTCTCTCTATTCCTCCTCTTACTCACTGTGCTCCAGCCACACTGATATTCTTCTTTGTTTTTAAATATTCTCTCTTCCCTTTGTCTGTAATGTTTTTTTCCAGATACTAAAGTGACTTGCTTCCTGCTTTTTTCCTTGTCTCTTCTGAAATCTTCTGTCTCACAGCCTCACAGATGATTCCTTTCGACACCTAATCTAAAACAATATCACCCTGTCACTCTGTCTCTCTACTTACCTTTATTTTTTCCATATAACACTTATCGCTGCTGGACATTATGGCTTTTCTGTCTCTGCCTCTAAGATGTAACTTCAATGAGGACAAGGATTTTCTTTTTATGTTTACTGAGGTACCCTCTGCAGTGATTTAAACTGTTCTGAGTCTATGGTAGTTTGCAATGAATATTTGTTGAGTGAAGAAACTGATGCATGAATGAATTGGTGAAAACTTCCTAGAATTGGGGGCGGACCCAGCAGGGTCATCACAGCTTCCCCTGATATCAGCTGAGACAGCTTGAAGTCCGAAGGCTGGAACAGTCCAAGGCTGTCTCTCACATCTGGGGACTTAGACATCAGCTGGGATGGGGGCAGAACACCTTCATGTTGCCATTCCATGTGGCTGTGTGGCTTTCATTCAATGTGATAGCTAGGTTCCAAGTAAAATCATCACAACAGGGAGAAGAGAGAGACAGGTAAAGGGTGTATTTCTTTTTATAATGTCATCTTGGTAATCAAGCAATGTCAATTCTGCCCCATTCTATTCATCAAAAAATGTGACTAAATCTGGCCCATATTCAAGTAGAGAGACACTAGACTCTAGTTTCTAATGGAAGTACTGTCAAATAACTTGGTGACAGATTTTAAAACTATTATAGAGTGCATTGTTATTTTAGTCCCCATTTTGATGGAATTGCCTCTAGGGTTTTCCTATTATATATATTTCCTGCTCAACAATAGCAAAGAGAAGATTGATAGGCCAGTTTACTACAAATGAAGTAATGCATATGACAAATCTGTATACATGTAAGACTTGTTTTCATGCTTTATCAAAGCAAAATTACACCTAAATAACTACCAATGCATATTAATTGGTAAAAAAATCTAGTAAAATATTTTAAATATTTTGAAATACAATGAAATAAGCAACTTGTTCAGTGAAATGTACTAAGTGTAATTTATCCTTACTGGCTCATCGCATGCCCACGTTTCCCTCTTGCCCACATTGGCTTCTCTTCATCTGCCATTTGTATTGTCAACTTGACAGCATCTATCAATTTATTGAATATTATCAGGACTGGGAATGTTTTCAGTGTGATGGCAGAATTCACACCTGAAAAAAAATTGTCTGCTTCTTGACGCTCCTTTTCAAAAAGTCAACTTTCTCTCAGCAAAGAAAATCTGAGCAAAATTAAAGGTATTGTTATTGCAGGAGTAGAAAGAAGTAACATTTTCTACTTCCATCACTGGGTATTGGGTTATTCATGTAAAACATTTAGATACAATATTAATTTTCATGCATAATCTCTTCTTTCCTCTTCCAGCAGTGACTTCCTTCCGACATCAGCTGCTGTCTTTTTCAACTTAGTTCTACAATGCTGACATATTTAGGTTTTCATGTAGACGGGCTACCTGTGTGATTGTACACATACTTTTAAATGAAAAGAAAACTTGGAAATGCTACTTTAAGGATAGGCAGATTCATTAAATAAAACATATGACTAGATTCAACAGTATATCTCAACTTGGAAATGCTACTTTAAGGATAGGCAGATTCATTAAATAAAACATATGACTAGATTCAACAGTATATCTCCTCATTAAAAAAGGAAAACATCAGTCTTTAAAAATGAAAATATAATTACAAAATTAGACCTAGTGAACAATTAAATGAAGCACAATTAACAGTCTTAGCAAAATCTGAGGCTAACATTATTTCACACTATGGAGAAAATGGTAATGTGAATACTTTAGTTGTTTAAATATATTTATGTTTTACAGTATACATAACAAATGGTCAAAAAGAATACTATAATGCCTTTTCATGATACTTCCTTATTACATTCTCAAAAAATGGAGGGAAAATTTATAATATTGAAAGACAGATTTGATTCTCACAGGAGATTGAGAAACACTTGTCTTTCTTTGGGATAGTTAGAAGTAAACTTCCATTATAAAAGAGAGATTTTTATCATTAAATTTTTAACAGACAAAGGATGTGTACAGCTTCAAAAGCCAATGTGATTTTAGCTTCAAATTCTTTCTCCTCCTCAAATATTAAAGGTATTTGCAGATCCTTAGACCTGTTTGTCTACTTAGTCAAGTTAAATTAAAATGCAAGATGATAATCTATTGTTAGATTATTTTTCCAATATTGACAATCAGTTCCCTTTCATAATGAACTTTTCTCTGTGCTAGCTACTTCAAATCTTTTTATCCTGTACCCGTAGGATTGAACATGATTATGAAAGATAAACCTTAGTAATAAAAGATGAAAAGAGGTTATGACATTCTTATTAAACAGAAAAGGCAAGTTCTTTTGATTCTAATCTTATAGTTACCAGCATTATTAGAACATTATTAGAAGTACAGGAAATAGGCATATTTATTCATAAGTCCTACTCTCAAAAATTATACTTTGTAAAGAGTAGAACTTTTACAAAACTAGTGCATTATGACTCTTCTTTTGTCTTATAAGATGCATAATGTAAATTCTGTAGAGGATTTTTCTATAGAGGAAATGTTAAAAATATGAATATTTGTTCAGAACTGAACTAAGATATTAATGGAAATCTCTAATATCTTCAAGAGGATAAAGTAATAGAAGAGAAGAAAATTAATATTTCTTGAGCTTATGCATTCCGGACAATTTACTTTTTTTTTTCTTTCCCAGAAAGCCAAAGAAGACGTCAATGTACTTATTTGTAGGCAACAGAATCCAAACTAGCTAGTTAAGTAGAAAGGGATTTATCAAGTGGTAGAGATAGCTCACCAAATCATTGGGAGAGATGAAGAAACTCTATGCTTAGCTTCCAGGATTACAGAAATGGACCACCATAAGAACCACTGTCAGGAACCTGCAAACTCCAGAATGAGTCTCTTTCCGTGATAAACCCAAAACTACCCAATTGGAAAGTTTTATAAAAAATTAGGAAGTTGTCACTATAATCACCAGTCTAGAACCATACTGCTCTGATTATATTACTCAACTCTTAAATGAGCTCATCATGAATGAATCTAATTACAGGGGCCAAAATCACATCTGGTGCCCTAGCTACAAGGTAATCTAGCAAATGTAACTAGAGTCCAGACTGCATATGCTTAAAGGGCTTTGGGGTGGGTATCGGAAATGTGTCAATTCTATCTCCCAAGGCTCCTCCTCCATTTGGTTACTTGGCACCAGTCAAGATTCTATTCCAGTTGCTACAGTACAAAATCAAATTATCTCAAAGCTTCACACCGTTTTAATTTTCTCATAGTTCTCTTTTGGGTCTCTATGCAGTTGTAGTTAGATATTGGTTAGGGCTGCATTCACCTGAATACTCAACTGGGCTGAATATCCAGGATGGCCTATATGCATGGCAGGCATTTGGGACCTCTGTTGTAGACTAAAACCCATTTTCCTGGCCTGTCCATGTGACCTGGGCTTCCTCATAGTATAGCTGTTCTGGATTCAAAGCATGAGTGTTCTAGTGTGCAAGGAAGATGCTCAATAGATTTTTATGATGTAGTCTCAGAAATCACATACCATCACTTCTGATATATTCTATTAGTCTCAACAGTCTACACATGTATACATATATACATATGTTATATATATAATGTATACAGATATATGTCTAAAAAAGTGAGAAGAGAAAAATACAGATAAATACAGATATCCTCGTTCCTATAAAGATTCTGAAGAATTGGTTGGCATTTATAATATTCATTTTCCATTACCCCTTCCAAGTTCCTTTTACCCTTTCTAAGCACCTCACCTTGTCAATGTCCTTTATTTGAAGGTGGAGGGGTAGTTACTAAAATTTTTATTTTTGATAGTTCAGGTCTCTTGGTTGTCATGCCAGTTTGGATATTTCTGGTCTACCAATGCACATGGCAGGATTAAGATGTACTCAAGATGATGTGCTGATTTTGAGAAATACTACTGTCTCTCCAGATTTTGTTGCACCAAACATATTAAACCTTGGTTTAAAGGATCAAGCGCCAAAGCAAAGGAATAATGCCATCTTTTTGGTTATTGTTCTGGTGGCATGAGGTTCCCCAAATTGCCAGGTGGAAGTTTTAGTTTTCAGTTTAGTGACCTCACTCATAAGTCCCTGTGGAAATATGACACTCTTTAGTATGAAGTTATTAAAATATGAAACCAAAGGTGAAAAGATGGAAAGTAAACATTTTTATTTAATTATTTATTTCATAAGATTTAAAATTTATAAAATTATATATATAATATGTAATTATAAAAATTATACAATTTTGAGAGGAGCCACATCAAGTACATCCCTTAGTGCCAGAATACATAGACTCTGGCCATAGAGAATAACCGCTGAAATATAAAAACCCAAAGGTACCAGGGTTTTTTTCCATCTATTTGAGACTATGGGCACTTCAGTAGTATGTTCTCCCATTCTCTAATAGCAGATGCTTCTAGTATATCCTGGATAAGTCCAGTTGCCTTATTGATTTTGTGGTAAAATGAATTCCTTGGTAAGAATAAATGCTGTATGTGAAAATCTGATGGTGAATAAGATACTTTAGGAAATAAATTAAAGGTGTGTTTACAACAGTTTGGTGAACAGAAAAGACATAATTGTTTCTAAACAGATATTTATTACAGTCAGAAAAAATTACTGAACTCCCCCTTAAAAAAGACATCTCATAAAATCATTCCGCTACTTGGTGACTGGCTGACTCCCCCAGGATATGGCATCCTAATGATAGTTCTCTCCAATTTGCAGATCAGGCACTTAGCATTGGCAATATTATAGATGCCTTATGGTGAGGAAGTCCATGCTATTGAGCCCATGCATAATCACTGTCCCTGACACAATGGCCACATTTTATGACCTCATTGAGTAACAGTGGGGATGGATGTGGAAAGAAGCTGATTGACAGCCTCAAACAAGGCACCTTGTTCATCCAATTATTGAGAGCCTGCTCTACAAAATATAAATGTCAGCTATAAGTATTCTCACTTTCTAGGCCCATTCAATGAGGTCTATCCACATTCCTCTTCCAAAAACTGCCTTGTAATCAATCTTCCAATCTTGTTCTTTCCAAATTCCTCATCATTTGGACAAACCATCAGATGCTGTCCACGAATCACCATATGTTTGTACTTCCAGTATTCTTTAATTCCAGACCAAATGGAAAATAATATGTAACTCTTGAAGTTTTGCTTACTGACAAGATTTTCTTTTCCCACTCTCTGTCCAGCTATCTTAAACAACTGTGGCATTCTACTTCTAGGTCAAAGTTTTTCTCCGCAGTTAACTGCCGTGGGAAATCCGAATGAGACTATCAACGTGAATTCAGAGAGAGGTGGCAGGAGTAAGCACACAGGGAGATAAAAACTTGCTCAAGCTGAAACTTGAATATGCCACATCCAACTGTAAGAAAGTGCTTCTGGGTATGACTGGCTTTATGGCTTTTGGATAAAATAACACCAAGTTTATGATAGGAAGTTCAGGACTTACACTCACTTGTTCCATCATCAGGCAATTAGTATGTGTCATGGCAAAATAACAAGCTAAGAATTATTCTTGGTCACTTCAAAGAGAGCCTAGATTTGCTCCAAAACCTAAGCAGCGTATGCTGGGACTTGCCTATCTAAGCCTCTGATAGGCTTCCTGAATCTTCCTCATCAGACAGGCATTTAAGTACCATTACATTCAAAGGCTAATCAGGGCTAGGCGGAAGCAGCCCTTGAGTAGATCAAGTCTGGGTCAGCTGGAGAGCATTTTCTTGCTCTCGGTGTACCTCAAAACTGGAAGCCTGATGGGCTGTTTAGCAAATGTGTCAGAGCAATATAATTAAATATACCATCAATTCAAATCCAAAGATGCTCACCAACAATTACGCCTTTTCTCAGTGGTAGAGAAAGTGAATTGAAGCAACTCATCCTTTCTTCGGGAGGAGGTATCCTAACATGTCAAGATTTATAGATGCTAGAAACTATCAGATGCCTGCACTGTTGTAGGATATCATTTCCATATTCTGGCATCCATTAACCACTACTTTCTGATCAATTGGTACTATCAGCAAGTAAAGTGTGGTAAGATAGTTAAGGTCTCTGCACACTAAATTATGACAGAGAAGCAGTGTTGTATACAGTCTTAGCAGACCAGAGAAGATTTATTGCTTGACCTGTTGGAGGAAAGCATAATGCTTCCTCTGTTCTTATGATTATGGGGATAGAGAAAAAGCCATTTAACACATCAATAGCTGCATAATAGGTACCAGGGGCCATGTTAACTTGTTCAATAAAGATAATAAAAACTAAAATAAATGTAGCTGGTCATCAACTAATTAAGTTTAGAATAATTCTTTATTATTTTCTAAGGCTCAAAAAGGCCAAAAAGGTAAAATAAATAGGGGTGTGACATTTATACTCCCTCTTTGATGTCTTTGATAAAGACCCTACATTTTGTGAAGCCTCCAGGGATTTATTATTGCTTTTGATTTACTATTTTGATAAAAGAGGGAGCTCTAAAGGCTCTCAATTAGCTTGCCAACCAACAGCCCTCCCTTCACAAGAAGTGCTTTGGGGATTTTACAAGTGTTTATGTTCTAACCACACACTCAGGAACTGGGGAAATCACCCAGCGTGAGTTCATAAACAGAGTAAATTCCATTTAACATCTGACCCGCATCAGCCCTCACTCTGTGAAGCCCTCAGTGAAACACTATAGTATTCTAGATCCAAGAGAACAGAATTTGTTTAGAGCCAGTGTTACTCCAGAGGAATTATGTCAGAGGAATATTTCCAGTGCAAGTTGCAACAGTAAAGCAAAATAGACCTCTTAGGGAAAGCCTGGGAAGTAGATGTATGGTATATACTTAAGATGTCTTTGTAGAGTCCTTTAGCCAGATATGTGGCTTTCCCTTCATTCAAAGAACCCTGTCTTTAAGAGAAATTTATATATGAGAATCTAGTGAGATACAATAAAGCTCTGTCTGAATAAGATCTGAGGATCTAATGTGTAACATGGTAACTATAGTTGATAACACTGAATTGTATGATTGAAATTTAATAAGAGAGCAAAACTTAAATATTCTCACACAGAAAAAGAGGCACAGATGTGAGATGTTGCATGTTAATTGATGGGGGAATCCTTTCACAATGTATATATACAGGCATTCCTCACAGATATTGCAGGCTCAGTTTCAGAGCACTAGAATATAGCAAACATCGCAATAAAGCTAGTCACACAAAATTTTTGGTTTCCCAGTGCATGTAAAAGTTATGTTTACACTATATTGTAGTCTATTAAGTGTGCAATAGGATATGTCTAAAAAAACAATGTATATACTGTAATTAAAAATTATTTTATTGGGATAGGCCCGGTGGTGCAGCAGTTAAGTTTGCACGTTCCACATCTCGATGGCCTGGGGTTCACCAGTTCGGATCCCGGGAGCGGACATGGCACCGCTTGGCACTCCATGCTGTGGTAGGCATCCCACATATAAAGTAGAGGAAGATGGGCATGGATGTTAGCTCAGGGCCAGTCTTCCTCAGCAAAAAGAGTAGGATTGGCAGCAGTTAGCTCAGGGCTAACCTTCCCCCTCCCCCAAAAAAACTACTTTATCGCTAAAAATTTCTAATTATCTGAACCTTCAGCGAATCATAACCTTTTTGCTGGTGGAGGGTCTTGCCTCAATGTTGATTGCTGCTGATAGATTAGGGTGGTGGTTGCTGAAGGTTGAGGTGGCTGTGGCAAGTTCTTAAAATAAGATAGCATTGAAGGTTGCTGCATCAATTGACTCTTCTTTCACAATCGATTTCTCTGTAGCATGAGATGCTGTTTGATAGCATTTTATCCACAGTAGAACTTTTTTCAAATTGGAGTCAATCCTCTGACACTCTACTACTGCTTTATCAACTGAGTTTACGTAATGTTCTAAATCCTTTGTTGTCATTTCAACAATCTTTACAGCATCTCCACCAGGAGTAGATTCCACCTCAAGAAACCAGTCTTTGCTCATCCATAAGAAGCAAGTCCTCATCCGTTAAAGTTTTGTCATGAGATGCAGCAATTTAGTCATATCTTCAGGCTCTACTTTTAGTTCTAGTTCTCTAGTTTAGTTTAGTTCTAGTTCCACCACGTCTGCTGTTACCTCCTCCACTGAAGTCTTGAACCTCTCAAAGTCATCCATGCAGGTTGGAATCAACTTTTTCCAAACTCCTGTTAATGTTGATATTTTGTCTTCTGCCCATGAATCATGAATGTTTTTAATGGCATATAGAATGGTGAATGCTTTCCAGAAGTTTTCAATTTAATTTGCCCAGATCCATCAAAGGAATCACAATCTATGGTAGCTATAGCCTTATAAAATGAATTTCTTAAATAATAAGACTTGAAAGTCAAAATTACTCATTGATCTATGGGGTGTGATCTAATGTTGTGTTAGCAGGTGTGAACACAGTAATCTTGTTGTACATCTCCATCAGAGCTCTTGGGTGACCAGGTGAATTGTAAACGAGAAGTCATAGTTTGACAAGAATGTTTTTCTGAGCAGTAGGTCTCAATAGTGGGCTTAAGATATTCAGTTGTAAAGAAATGTGCTGTTATCCAGGCTTTGTTGTTTCATTTATAGAGTAAAAGGCAGAGCAGATTTAGCATAACTCCTAGAGGCCCTAGGATTTCAGAATGGTAAACAAGCATTGGCTTCAACTTAAAGTCATCGGCTGCATTAGCCCCTAACAAGAGAGTCAGCCTGTCCTTTGAAGCTTTGAAGCCAGGCATTGACTTCTCCTCTATAGCTATGAAAGTCCTGGATGACATCTTCTTCCAATATAATGCTGTTTTGTCTACACTGAAAATCTTTTGTTTAGTGTAGCCGCCTTCATTAATTATCTTAGCTAGATCTTCTGGGTAACTTGCTGCAGCTTCTACATCAGCACTTTTCTTTTTTCTCCCCAAAGCCCCAGTACATAGTTGTATATCCACATATCCTATATAAGTTTCTTATCATTCATGTCATCACTGGGAAAGAACTTTCAGTTTCCTTCTAGAACTTTTCCTTTGCATTCACAATTTGGTTGACTTTTTGGCACAAGAAATTGTGCCTGGCTTTCAGCGTATCTTAGCTTTTGACGTGCCTTCCTCACTGAGCTTAATCATTTTAGCTTTTGATTTAAAGTAAGAGATGTGCAACTTTTCCTTTCAGTTGAACACTTAGAGGTCATTGTAGGGATTTTAATTGGCCTCACTTCAATACTGTTGTGTCTCAGGGAATAGAGAGGCCTGAAAAGAGGGAGAGAGGAGGGAGGAGCCTGTGAGTGGAGCAGTCAGAACACGTACAACATTTATCAATTAGGTTTGCCATCTTATATGGGTGTGGTTCGTGGCACCCCAAACAATTACAATAGTAACATTAAAGATCATTGATCACAGATCACCATAACAAATATAAAAATGGAAAATTTGAAATATTGAGAGAATTACCAAAATGTGACACAGAGACATGAAATGAGCAAATGTTGTTGGAAAAATGGCACCAACAGACTTGCTAAACATATGGTTGCCACAAACCTTCATTTTGTAAGAAACACAATATCTGCAAAATACAATAAAGCACAGTAAGATGAGTTATGTCCATCATCATATTGTACACTTTAAATATATCGCAATTTTATTTGTCAATTATACCTCCACAAAGCTGAAAAAAAGAGAAGTTATCCTCCTAGACTACTGAGTAGACAAACTTAGCATGAATATCATGTCTATTACCTTATCGCATTGCTAATACTTCCGAGCACAATAGCACCTGCAAGCTTGATGATTATGTTTTTAACTGTTTGCTCTGCAAGGAAGTTTAAAAAGTAATGAAAAATTTTAAAATGTTGCCTTTATTTTAAGCTTGATTACAAAATACAGCTTTAAAGTGTGTTATATTTAATATCTCAACCAGTCACTTATATGGGGTAAATTTTCCAGATTTGGGAATAAGTCAATAATGTCTTTTAATAAATTTTAATATTTAAACATTAATTTGGGAATTGTGTGATTTAAACTGCCTGACGAAATCTTTGGCATCTCACACAGAATGTTAGTTGAGTTGCTAGATTATCGAGAATAGTGGTACAAGGTCACTTACAAGGAGAATGTCCTCCTATTTACCTTCTCTCTCTCATGGAACTCAAATGCCCAGTACTCTCTGGTAGTCCTAAAGAAATCGGAAAGTGAAGTCACTTCCAGGCATCAATTTTATCTGTGATCAAAAAGGATGTCACAACTGAGGTAAAAAAGGAAGTTATTAGTTTTATTTAAAAATAAACCCTCATGCCTTATATTAGTGATAGCACATTAAGATTGTACACAAAAAGGCCAGTATAATTTTTTTTTTTAAAGGATTGGCTCCTGGGCTGTTGCCAATCTTTTTTTTCTTTTTCTGCTTTAGATCCCCAATCCCCCCCATACACAGTTGCATATCTTAGTTGCAGGTCTTTCCAGTTGTGGGATGTGGGACGCCACCTCAACATGGCCTGACAGGCGGTGCCATGTCCGCGCCCAGGATCCGAACCCTGGGCCAACACAGCGGAGTGTGCGAACTTAACCACTCGGCCAAGGAGCCGGCCCCAGGCCAGTATAATTTTGTTAAAAGCTAAATCATCATCATCACTCTGTATGATTGAGTCTGTGTGCAAGAATTCCTATGTTGAATAAAGATGGCAAATAAAACTGCTAATGGCTATAGGATAACGTCATGTTCCACTCAATTAGATATTATCAGTTACTTGTTTACTTCATGGGGAAAATAGTTTGCATATAACTTTGTCCATAAACTTTCTTTAATGTTTAAACTTTTCATATGAACATTAAGATCCTAATCATCATGAAATTCAGACACAGATATCTATTGAAAAACAAATGAAAACGTGACTGAAGAGGAAAACGAATTATCTACGACCTATGCAGTGAACGCGCATTTTTTGACAGCTCTCGTGTCTACATTTAAAAAACCTGCATAAATGTAAAGGTCCAGGATGATGATTTCTACTCCATGGAAACATCTCTATTACTTCCAATGAACTTTAACCACTCCCTCCCCATCAGCTGCACACATATGACTTAGTCCTCTCATTTTGCTCGTGCCTCTCTTACGATGCTTTACATTCCGAACTTCTTAAGCATGAGGTAAGAAGCAGCTTTAAGGCCTATCCCCTCTCTAACTTCATAGCCTGATAGCATATTGTTAATGTTTTAGCTTATTATTAATTATTTCTATTATTTTTATATTTGCATTAGATTTTCTATTAGGAAATACATAAACAATTACTTAATTCCATCATGATGTGAATATCTGCTGCACAGGACTTTCCTTCAGACCGTACGTAGGCCCTCCCTAGGCTGACGGAACACTGATTGATTTACTCCTGCATTTCAGAAGGAGGAGGATGTCTGGTCCCTGCTGCAGCAGCCGGCGAATCTTAGAATGGACACTACATCGTGTTCTCTACTGGCCATTACTTGGATAGTAGAGGAAAAGAATTTTAATTTTAAAAAGTTCTTAAGTACTGGATTTAAGCAAAGTACCAGAGGACATATCCAGATGTTTTTGCTTGAGATAATTATGAGGAATTCTTTTTACTTTTTTCTTTATCTTTTTTTTACTTGACATGTTATTTTTTCCTTCTGTCTGAAATCTGCTTAGAAAAACATTGTAAGGTAGCTACATATGCCAAAAAAACTTGTCATCAAAGTTATACCTGCTGTTTCTTTACATCCCTGTGCTGTTTATCCTCATCCATAATTCATTTTCTGAAAAAGAAAAAAGAAGAAGAAACAAGGCACAGAATAAATGGTGACATAATGCCAAAGATCTCTCTGGGAGTCTGACATTAGAACACAGTTCATTTTGCATCTTATGATCATCTTGTCACATAAACACATTCTTAGTGCTTCCTTATTCATTTAAAAAAATCTAAAGAATTGCGCTTTTTTTTTAAGTAGGGGAAAATGAAAACATTATTTTCACTCTTGTCCTCATAGGAAAAAAGATCCAAAACTCTATCATAATTTTTAAGCATGACTTATGTAAAGCTAGCTTAATTTTTAAAATTTTGAATAATACATGTTAAATTACATAAAGGTAATCAGAAAACATGCATTTTCAACCAACAAATGTTATTTTTGGTGGGAGAGCCTATCAGGAAGTACAATACTTAGATGCAGATTCTTTGTTCTACAAGAATCCAGGGTTCCTGGGGCTGGCTCCTCCGTGGCTGAGTGGTTAAGTTCGCGTGCTCTGCTGCAGTGGCCCAGGGTTCGGATCCTGGGCGCAGACATGGCACCGCTCGTCAGGCCACGTTGAGGCAGCATCCCACATCTCACAGCTAGAAGGGCGTGCAACTAAGATATACAACTGTGTACGGGGGGTTTGGGGAGATAAAGCAGGGGAAAAAAAAAAAAAGATTGGCATCAGCTGTTAGCCCAGGTGCCAACCCTTAAAAAAAAAATAAAGATTGGCAACAGTTGTTAGCCCAGATGCCAACCCTAAAAAAAAAAAAGAAAGAAAAAGAATCCAGGATTCCTGATTTAGAGGCAGAGAAATGTCTACTCAATGTGGAAATACGTAAGGAAAGGATTTTTCGTTAATTTTCAAAAAATACCTTATAACATGATAACGCACAATAAGAATGATGGGACAGCCAACAGTCAGCAGAACATAGCTATCTTTTCGCATTTATACAGGTCTCCTTGCCAGAAGACTTGGCCAGGGCGGGAAATAGGTTATTTAGATTTTCCTCCATGTCATGGACACATTGTCAAAGATCCACAGACATGAGCAAACAGATGGGTAAAACATTAGTATTCCCAGTTTATACAGAAAGAAAGTCACAGAAAAATTTTGTAACTTTTCAAAGGCCACGAAACTGGGTAGTGATGGAAGCTTCATCCACTGTGAGGCGTTTTATGAGAAAGACTTGGAGTCTGGAGAAAAACTCCCTAGTTTTTATTCCAAATCTTCAATTTAACTGATGTGTAACCTTGATCCAGTTAAACTACTCTGTGCCTCAGTTTCCTTATTTAATATGAGCAAATTCTAGCAGCTACCTACCTGTCAGAGTCATTAAGATTTAATGAGTGTGAAGTATTTAGAACACTGCCAGGCCCATACTGAATATACATACTGTAAATCTTGGCTATTCCTTCATTCTCATTCTAATCTAATGTCTAATTATCCATACAGCTTGACAAATTGGAATTGTTGGCACCATATCAAACACTAAACCAAAGACTCCACATCAAAAATGAAAAAAAAACCCCAAAACTTGATAAACTTACATTTTAAAATGTTTCTAAGATAATGAAAAGATACCAGAGGTTTCTAGGCATTTATGCGAAAGGATCTCATTTGTGATTCAGCCTTTGACATTGTCTCATTCCTCTGTATGTGAATTCTTTCTATTAGAGTGCCAACACAGTCTTTAAATCCTCACTCTCTTTTGGTAAGCTAAAGGAGAACCCACCAGTATTTCATCATTGTAGCCCCAAAAGCAAACTATGGAAATGGCAAAAGACAACTGAGAGTGTTTTCTCCTGAAAAGAATAAGTAAGATAAACTACGCCTAATTTAATGAAGTGAAAGAAAAAAGTGATTACCTGACTATATTAGAAAAGCAAGTGATTTCACAAATGATTGCTAGCTACAATGATTTGTTATCAGAAGTTTTATTTTCTTTCAATACATGCTTAATTATTTAAATTTTACAATGCTGGTATTTGTTAAAGTTGCAGTATTCAAGGTGGATTATGTTTTTATTTGTTTACATGTCTTCTTAAATTAGCTTTAAACCTTTATAAGCCTTTAAGATAAATCCCAGAGAAAGCAGCTGAATCAGCTAGGTTGTAATCCATTTTAAATCTTGAATTAGTATGGAGGGCCTTGTGAAACAGGGACAGAAGCACCAATATTAAATTGGTCTCCAGGGAATTGGACTAACTCACTCCTTCAGCTTCAGTCTAATCTGATCACTGTTGTATAAGCTCAGCTTACACATTCACAAGGTTAAATTATTACAGGAAAGATAGATCCTTTGTCAATGGGTAAAAAGTCAATAATTTAGCATCAAAACATAAAACTGAACAATTAGTATAGCAAAATTAAATTAATTGTTAAAAATTAAAGAGGCAAATTTCCAAATTTAATCATTTTTATCACTTTCTTGAGGAGAAAGCAGATGACTGTTTAAGTATGCAATAAAAAACTTACAGAATGTTTTATATGATTGAGAACCTAAAAATAAATCAAGATATATTTGTGAGGATAAATACAGTTTTAATTCTATTTCAGCAGCTATTAAGCACATGCGAGGAAACTCATTGGGCTTTTTGGAAATAGTGAAAAGTTGGAGAAGAACATATTCTGAAATATATGGAATTCGCCCTATATATCAAAGTAAATCCCAGTTTAATAGTAACTAAAATACATTATATGCATAACGTTTCTCATGCATTCAGATAGACATAAAAAGGTGAGAATTTTAATTTTTTGCTCACTCAATCTTAACAGATTAATGAATAAGTAATATTTTATTAAATTAGTTTAGAAAGAAAGACTATTACGATTCAATTTTTCAAAGTGACAAAGTAGTAGAATTTCAGCGTTAAATTTGTTCTTTGTGAATTTATCATTAAAAAAATGTGAGGCAAGCATAATTACCAAGAGACGATAATATTTTGAAACTAAAAATTAGACAGTTTTTTGTTACAAATATGCTCTTATTTTATTGTATTTAAAAGTAAGAACAGGGGCCAGCCCAGTGGCGTAGTAGTTAAGTTTGCATGTTCCATTTCGGTGCCCTGGGATTCACGGGTTCAGATCCCAGGCATGGACCTACATACCAGTCATCAAGCCATGCAGTAGCAGCATCCAACATATGAAACAGAGGAAGATTGGCACAGATGCTAGCTCAGGGACAATCTTCCTCAAGCAAAAAAAGAGGAAGATTGACAACAGGTGTTAGCTCAGGGTCAAGCTTCCTCACAAAATAAATAAATATATAAGAACAAAAAGTTTGCAGAAATTGTCATGGAAAATTTTACACAAGATATTTGAAAATAATTGAAATAAATTAAAGAGTAAACTCATTTAGAAAAGTCTAAAAAGGTCAAATTAATTTCAAATTGAATCTAAAATCATGCATTATAATTTACTGCATATTAAAATATAATATTTAAGAAAATTGTCAGCTGGAAAACCTTAAATTGAAAAATTCAATGTGCTTAAATTTGA
The DNA here is from genome assembly GCF_041296265.1 of Equus caballus. Lineage (NCBI taxonomy): Eukaryota > Metazoa > Chordata > Mammalia > Perissodactyla > Equidae > Equus > Equus caballus. The sequence goes on along the minus strand of NC_091685.1, from coordinate 101,201,757 downwards.
TGATAAAGGAAAATTGTAGAGCGAAGTAGAAAGTCATTACAAGGGAGATGAATAGAGGTTATACTTAAGCAGCAGGATTAGTAATTATTTGCATTATTTTAGGAGTTTGTATGTTTCCCTCCTAAATTTTCTCATAGTCACTGTACTTTTGTAATTTATTTTAAAAATACAAGAAAATGAGTTTTTATTGCTTTTGATTATATTAAAAAACTTTCATGCTTCTGGCCCTTAGTCAAATCTGAATGACTCATCATGAGTCACAGAGTGACTTTGTGGCTAGAACATTTGTTAAATGTGATGAGATAAATGGTGTCAAAACAGTTAGGTATATTTAACGGTGAACCATAGAAAAATGGAAATCGTACAATTTGTATCTGGCCTGAGTAGATTAATAAAGAAGTAAAAATGGCATGTTTTTAGACCATCATCTAACTGCCCTCTGTTACACACATGCCTTTTTTCCAACTCATGTCTATGGCCTAATGAGAGGTTCACTATAACCAACTGACAGAGAAGGAAAAAAGTTGAGCATGAGTCACAAAGGGCTCAGCTCCTTATACTGCACTAGCTGGAAATAAATTGTTGCCATATTACAGCTCACTTAACAGAAGTCTTAAAGAATAGTTGTGAAAAACTCTCCCAGTGGCAGAGTTTCAAGCAATACATTTGGTCATTCAGGTTGTAAAGAAGGATGCATGCCCTGGGTTACACGGATTCCTGGCAAGTGGTAAATGGCATGAGTGGTGAGTTAGTTCCCAGAAGGAACAGCAATGGAAGATCCAGGAGCAGGATATTTAGAGAACTGATATGTGGATAGACTGATGGGCACATGCACAGAATGTTTGGATCTTTGTGTTGCGTGTTAATCTCATCAGAGACTTAACTGCAGATCTTGACTAGCCATAATCAGGTTTACAGGCTGACGTTCCTTGTGTATATTACCTCTGTCCTCACCTCAGCGTCTACACAGTGGGCTCATGGATGGAAGTGCCTTGGTGGCAGAAATAGAGGATTATGCATGGGCTCAGAACCATGGGATCTCTTTCACCCAGAGTGACCTGTCTATAGTCATACAACCTACCAAGAGGAGAGACTGACACTGAGTCCTTAATATTGCTCCATCCCCCAAGGTGACACATTCAGCCAATTGCTGGCAGGTATGTTATATTAGTCTCTTTTCCCTTATTGGGTAGTGATTCATCCTAATAATAATCCATACTGCTTCCAGATATAGATTTACCTTCCCTTCCCACAGTGTCTCTGCCACACAATGGCTCAAGAATTTTTGATCTAATCCCAAACATCCCACACATTGTCTCAAGGCAAAAGATGCATTGTACATTGAAGTTGATAAGACAATATGTAAGTGACAGTGGAATCCAATTTTCTTACCATGGAGCTTACACAGCCCACAGAATAACATGGTAGAATAGCCTGTTAAGCACTCAGTTAAGGTGCCACCTTAGGGATGGCGTCTTGTAGGAATTGGTACTATTCCCTTGGATGTAGTATATGCTTAAGCATAAGATCCTGAGGATATGTTCTTTGATCCTTATGACTCCAGTGTGCTCTAGCAGAATTTCTAGCTGTTAGTATCTGCATCTTGCTGCCTTTCTCCAAAGCTATGTGCAAGATAGACCTGTAGTGCCAGGGAATTAACACATACCTCCCCAGAAGTAGCCCTCAATCATTGGCAGAGGGATTTGGTATATTAATATGCCAATTTCTTGCCCCTTGTGTAGCATATTTTCAAGTATTTCCATGTTAAGATTAAGTTTCAGTATCCACAGAGGTAAATGACTTGATAATATATTCTTTATTTCCCGCCTTCTTTTCCCTGACTCAGTTCATCACTCCCATACCAATATTTCCTTCATTTCTCAAATAGAATATTTACACGTGAAACTTATCTCAAGCTAAGACCTGGACAGAATCTATGGCAGGTGGAAACCAAGGAAGTGATTCTTCTGGGTAGAGATCTTGCCTCCTGGGAGATAACCCTTTTGCCAAGGGAAACATTTGGATGTTCAACTGTCACCTGGCCACCTGGTCACCTTGGCTCCTTATTCCAATGGAGCAATAAGCAAAGAAAGAAGATAATATCCTGGTGGATTATCATCCCTGAAGAGATACACAATGGAGAACAGAGGCAGTATGACTGGATCTCATGGTAACTACTAAGGCATCCCTTTTTGTTTTGGTGCCCATTGATAATGGCAATTGAACAAATTGAAGCATCTACAACTTAACAAGGACAAGTCAAGCTCCATTTTCTCTAAAGGTCTGAGACATTACCAAGTCGACACACACACAAAAAAACAAAAACAAACCAAATCAAATCAAACAGAACTGTGCAGCTTAGGTTAAGAGAAATCTAGAATGGGTAGTGGAGGAAGGAAATAAACATTATCATTCACCACCTTCAACAGTGGTGAGTACTATTGTCAATTACATCTCAATAAAACTGGAAAAAAAACAGTGAAGACTGTTAATTGTTTACCAACATTCTGACCTAAATCATTTTAAGAACTTAAATCATTTTAAGAAGGATCCACTGTAGATTTGTAAATGTCTTCCAATGAAAGAAGAGAGCCTGTCTTCTTTTGAGATAAATGGAGATCCCATAGGGCAACATAAAATGAAGGCCACAAGCAATATGAGATGTGGAAGTTAGCATCCTGTCTCATTTCCACACTGCAACTCTCACCTCATTTTGATACATTCTTTTAGATGCCAAGTCATGAGATACTACTGGACCCATTTGTTACCTATACATGAGCAACTTAGAAATGCAGAAAAGTTAATTCATTGTAAAGAACTTTGAGAAAGGGGAGCTGTACATTGGTAGAAAAATTCTTCCTCTAAGGCAATTTGTTTTGAGATGCAAGACATATGGCTTTTCAGAGGATGGTGAAATCAAATAGTCAGAATTCTCTGATGCCAAAGAGTGACGAGCTTTTACCGTACGTTCATCTTGCTCTCTTTCCTTCCTGCCTCACTTCCTTTTCCCTTATTCTTGCTTCCCTGGGATTACATTTCTTAACAATGAAGTTGGCCATAAACTTTGGTCTCAGACTCTGTTTTCCGGGCAAGTTAGGCTAAGACAGAAAGCGCCTCACCCACCATTATTTTTGTAATCCTTTGGTGGAAAATAAGTAATTCGATAAATTTAAGTAAAGCAATCCATACATTATTAATAAGAATCTTCCCCTTATTTCTTTTCTAAAATGAGATATTTGTGTGCAGCCCAAAGACTTAAAGTGAGACATTTTGTTGCTAATAATTTTTTAAAAATTTTAAATTATATTATGTTTATTTGTGACAGAGAGACTGAAGAAGTCATCATTGCCATCATAAGGAATGAAAAAAGAAGCAAAAAGGGAGAAACTAAAGGTAAACATGATTTTGAGAAAACCTGAAGTCAATCTTTGTAAATTTTTAACTAATTATGAGATTTATATGTTGGTATTCATCCTAACCTTACTTAAAAAGAAAGCCCCAAAATATATGGTACCTACATCTACACATATATCTATACCTATGTCTTCTATGCCTTCAATTTCTTAATTATATCAAAATAAATAAACATCAACAAGGGAAAGTGATGAATGGAAATATATACCCTACTATTCTGATAATTTTATCAGTTTGGTGGAAGGATAATTTATCAATCCTGAAATATTCTATAATATGCATGTTTTATTTATGATTTAAAATTAGTATCAATATTACATGACTATAATGTGGAATTATTATAACTTAGGGCACAATATTGGATCCTTCATGCTACTTCCTAGTCAGGTAATCTTAAGCAAGTTACTTAAACTACGAGACTCAGATTCCCCATTTGCTGAATAACAGCTGAGATATAAGGTTATGATGGTATTAAATGTCATATCATACATAAATCACATAGCATGATGCTTATTGTGTATGGGATAATCGATATTTGACTTTCCTCTGCTACTTGATCAGCCACTGTTTACTCAAGTGTTACCAGCACTTTATCAATTCTCTTTTACTGCCACTACTTCTAAACCTTTATCTACCAACACAAGTCAATTTAGAAATGACTTTCTAACATCATCTTTATATGTATAGTGTCCCTAAGAAAATTATGATATTGTTAAGCTTTTCTTTTCATAAGTCTGACATTATTAAAAAATGAGCTTATGTCAAAATGCATATTGCTAATTGTTTGTACCTTGAATTTTTCCAGAATTTCCCCAAGGTGTTCATATATGTACGGAATGCCAATTATGAAGTAGAATTCTGTGACATTTAGCTGTAAGTCATTTTCAGTTTTGATTTTTAATGCTAACTACTAATTTATTTTTTCTCCCTTTATCTCTATGTGTTTCAAAACCTCTACCTTCCCTTAAAATACAAGGAAGTAATATATAAAATATAGCAAAATATTTTACTGCATGTGTACAAGTTCACAAGTAAGAAAGAAAAATCTCCAGGGACCAGAAACAAAGAAGAAACTCAGAGAGATCGTATTTAACAGTTATTAAATTCAAACAGTGCAGACAATATTAGAGTCATTCCCAAAGACTGAGATTCTTACGCCAATGCCATGCTAGTGTGAGGCTGAAAATGAAATCCCTGGAAAAAGCTGTGAGTGCCGAAGGGCTGAGGGACTTAGAGCTGGAGCAGGCTGGCCTCCTCGGGCCATGGATAGGAAGTCACTCAGAATAATTTGAAACCACAGGATTGTGCCTTCTCCAATGAGTGATCTGAATTCACACAACTCAAATTGTGTGGGAACCTGTAGCTGGAAAATTAACAAAAATCTGATATTCCAGAACTCAAGTAAATGTGAAATTTTCCCATGGAGAGACTCCACATACATGTGCATATAGAACTCTTACAGATTCAAAAATAAAACTCTTTCTGACCATTTGGTCCCAGTTTAATTTTTAAAATGAGTGAGGAAGGAAACTGCCATAGAGACACAACTAAAACATAAAAATACGGTAAATTTGAAAACTAAGTTTTAGAAAATTATATCTAAGACAAAATTAACCAAAAGAAAGCTGGTGTAATAATATTTCTGTGAAACAAAATGATTTGTAGACAGAAAATATTATTAAGAAAAAAGAAGGAAACTTCATAGACTGGGAGTGGGATTGTAAATTGGTATTGCCGCTATGGAAAAGAGGATGGAGAGTCCTCAAGAAAGTAAGAATAGAACTATCATTTGTTGTTAGGGCTGTTGAGTTGGTTCTGACTCCTAGCGACCTTGTGTACAATAGAGTAGAACCCTGCCTGGTCTTTTTGCACCATCCTCTAACACTCCAGCGCTGTATCAGACAATGCTCCGCTGCTATTCATAGGGTTTTCATGGTCAATTTTTTCAGAAATGGGTGGCCACATCCTTCTTCCTACTCTGTCTTTGTCTGGAAGCTCCACTAAAAGCTGTCCACCATGGGTGATCCTGCTGGTATTTGAAATACCAGTGGCATAGCTTTCAGCATCACAGCAACAGACAGTCACTACAGTATAATTGACAGATGGGTGGTGTGGCTCCCTGACTAGGAAAAGGACTAGGCCACGGTGGTGAGAGTGCCAAATCTTAACCACTAGACCACCAAGGCTGGCTAGAACTACCATATGACCCAGCTATTCCACTTCTGGGTATTTATCCAAAGAACACGAAAACACTAATTTGAAAAGATATATGCATTCCTATATTCATTGCAATATTTACAATAGCCAAGAAACGGAAACAACCTAAGTGTTCATCGGTGGATGGATGGATAAAGTAGATCTGATATATATACATATATGAATACTACTCAGTCATAAAAAAGAATGAAATCTTGCCGCTTGCAATGACACGGATGGACCTTGAGGGGATTATGCTAAGTGAAATAAGTCAGACACAGGAAGAGAAATACTGTATTTCACAAATTACCAATTTCACTCTTATGTGGAATCTAAAACAAAACAAAACAAACAAAATAAAGCAAAAACAAACTCATAGATACAGAGAACAGATTAGTGGCTAGCAGAGAGGAAGGGGATTGGAGGGAGGGTGAAATGCATGAAGGGGTCAACTGTATGGTGACGGATGGTAACCAGACATGTGGTGGTGGTCACTTGGTAGTGTATACAGATGTCGAATGACAATGCTGTACACTTGAAACTAAGTTAAACTTAATTAAAAAAAAAACACAAAACCTTTTCCATTGCATTTTATTTTAGACTGATGTCTCTCTACCCTAAACCCTTTGGAACAACGCATGTCTGGGCCACATCAACAGCATTTCTCCTCTGACACTTTGTAATATCTTCTGCTGTGCTACATAACATTTTAGATAACAAAAGCTTGTAATCTGGAAAAAAAATAAGATTATTACTTAATTAAAAAGGAAAAAAATCCAAAGAGACTATAACAGTTCTGAACCTTTATGTACTTAGAAATATATCTCAAAATCCATGAAAAAGCCATCAACAGAATTGCAAAGCCAAGTCCACAAATTTGTAATCTTGGTTAAAGTTTTGCATAGTGCTATTGCAGAAACTGACCGATAAAGCATACACATTAATACAAGGAATAGATGAGTTGTACAACTAAGAAAATGGATTTAATGACCGATCTATGAGTGTTAGAAATTTGTGCAGGTTAAATTAACAACTTAATTTTAACTCATATAAATAGAGAAATCCTTCAGCATGTGTTAGTTAAAACACAAATAAGTTGTTGATTAATCAATATTTAAAATTACAAAGAACTATCTTTAAATAAAGAAATGGAAAATCAGTTATAGTGTATTGATAAAGTGGAAAACATACAAAATTTATAATGAATAAATTAGTTCTACATTTTAAGTTCTGATTCTCAAAATCAGAATTTCGAAAACATAAGCGTTAAGGTAAACTTTTAAAAATACTTTTTTAAATTTTTTAATTAATTACACCTAAAACAAATAAAAGCACAATTTACAAGGGATTATATTACTTATAGTTCCAGATATATATCATCTATCCACAAAAGCATGGATAGGGTAGGAACTCATTAACTTGAACATATCCTGTGGACAGGAAAGGAGGTGAATGGGCTGCAGTAAGACTTGAAATGTATAATAGTATTATTATTATTTTTTAATCTTAACACAGCCAAAACGTTAACATTTATTAAATCTGGATAGTGAGCGTCTGTTATATTATTTGCTATACTTATCTCTAAGTTTAAAATATTTCAAAATTCTTCAAGAGAATGTTTAAAAGAAAAATGGAATTCCAACGCACATTTGCAACATATCTTTACTGCTTTGCCTAGGGTATCAACTGCAGAGTGATTAGCTTCCAGTCATTCATTTACTCGTTGCTTTATTCAATGAGCACCTACTCTGGTGCCAGACATTGCACTAAGTGCTGGTTTATAGAGCAGTAAATAAATAATAAAGTGGGTCCCTTTCTCCAAAAGTTTCTCTAACAGGGAAAGCAGATAGGTCGTTGAAAAAGTACAGAGAAGTGAGATGACCGTCATAAGGGAAGGACTAGGTGCAATGAGAACGCATGGCAGGCAGATGTACCTCCCAGGAGAGGAGAATTTTAAGCTGGTATTTATAAATGGATAACATTGAGAAAGAAAACTGTTGAGAATTTGGTTGTTTGGTAGCCAACAAGAGAATTGTTCCAGCCACAAGAAGGATGCTGAGACAAGTGAATGGAGCTCCTACAAGGTGCTGTACGTAGTCTAGCACGACTGAAGTATACCTGAATTTGAACAGAATCATGAGATAAGATCAGGTCGGATCAGCAGTTTTAGAGACCTTGGAGGGTCTTATAAGAGTGGTAAGAATCCACTGTGAAGCTTCTAAAGGAAGAAGTTATATTATCAGATTTTAGTATTTGAAAGAGTGTGGATAGTTAATATGGGAAGAAGCATCTATTTAAGACAGGTGGAATGGACTGTTGTCCAGGAAACAGATGTTTATAGTCTCACCCAGGATAAAAGGAGTCAGCAAGAATGAGAGAAAAATTATTCCACGTTGAGGGGGAACTGTCTAGTAGGAAGTCATAAAGATGAACCTAGCACTGTGAAGCGAATTCTGAACTGCTGGACTATTAGAGTATAGGGGTTTTTCTTTTACTGATGTCATCATGTGTGTAAATGGAATCACTTAGGAAGACAGTATAGGTTGGTAAATAATGAGGACATAGTAATGAATACTGAGTAATATCAATATTTAGGAAGTCTTGGCAAAATCAGTTTTTATGGAATTCTGGGTAAGAAAGACACATTGCATTGGAGAAATGAGAGTAGAAGATATAGAAGAGTACGCTAAAATTGTTTAAGAAGTTTGTGACACTCTGGAGAAAATCAGGGTAGTAATTGGAGTATGCATGAAAAAAAATATTTTTTAGCAACTTGTATATGTTTAAATGCTGGTGCGAAAGATCCACTCATGGCCTTTTTCTCTTCTTTAAAGGTCTCTGCAAAAACTGTGTGTCCTACATAGAATGTTCTTCCACAAGATGTCCCTGTAGCAGGGGCTTTTCCCCATTCCAATCCTAGCTTACATATTCCCTCTTCAGAGAGACTTTTCCTAAATTTCACACCATGTTCTGTCCTCTCCCGCTGAAGCTCTGCTCACATTCTCACATCTGATCACATCACCCTATTTCATTTTAATCAACTTTATCACTACCTGTAATAACCTTTTCTAGTTATTAAATTGTCTATTTTCTTCAAGTAGTGGTAAATTAAATGAGTTGACTTTCAAATGCCATTTCTTCTTTGCTTTCCTAGAATAAACACAAAATTATATGATTATTATATACTTATATATATATATTAAACTAATTCAGTTTGCTAATATTTTGTTGATGATTTGAATTTATATTCTTGAGGAAAATCCCCCTTTAGTTTCATTTAGGAAATCTTTGTCAGGTTTTGCTATCAAGGTTTATGTTATTTTTATAAAAAGTTGGAGTATTTACTATCACATTCTCCAGATTAGTTTGAGTAGAATTCATAGTATTTATTCCTTAAGTGTTTGGAAGCTATCAATGGTGAAACCATCTGGTGTTTTCTTTGTAGAATGTTTGTAAGTATGCACTGAGCATCTTTAATACATGTAGAACAAATCAGACTTTCCGGTTTTCTTGTGTCAGTTTTGATAAACTGTATTTATCTGGATATTTGATTTTAATATAAATTTTAAATTTTATTGTCATAAGATCTTCCTGAACCACTTACCTTTTTTCAATGTCTGCAGGATAGGGAGTGACGTCATCTTTTGCCTGGCTGATAGTGATTGCGATACCTTCTTTGTGTTTTCTCAGTTTTTCCAGATGTTTTTCAATTTTATTAGACCTCTCAAATACCAGATTTGGCTTTTAAAGTCCACTCTAGAGGGGCTGGCCCTGTGGTCTAGTGGTTAAGTTCAGCATGCTCCACTTCAGCGGCCTGGGTTTGAATTCTAGTTTAATTCTCCATGAAGTCAGAGAACATGCTCTCTATGATTTCCATCATTTAATGTTTGCTGATTTTTGTGGTCACAATTTGCCCTGCCTTGAATAAGAGGAGAACGGAACAAAATGTGTTATTTAACAAAGTGTTGTTTTTACCCCCTCTACAGAACAAAACATCGGAGTATGAGCAATAAAGTTACATTATCAGTCCAGGGACCAGTAGCTTAGGCATAATAAAATAAGTAAATGTGTGGAAAAATCGAGCAGAGAACTCTGACGCTCTCTATAATTGTTTCTTCTCAGTGATTGCAACAAGGACAACCACTCCAGGCAGCATCAAGTCCCAGATGTACTCCTCTCTTTACCTGCATTATGTCCAGCCCTGGAGCTAATTTCACCAAGGCCTAAACATTATTTGCTGTTATTTCCAATCTTCTTTCAACTTGTTTTTCTTGTTTTTTCAGGGAATTCCCACAGCCTGAATTAGTGAGAAGAATTAAGGTTTAGGGAGAAAAAACACATTTATTTCCAGTTACAGCTAACTCACCATCATAGGACAATTGAATATTCTCTACATTGGGCTTTTTAAAAAGAAAAGGGGGCTATGTATTTGAATGCAGAAATGAACAAGTAAGTAAAAAGCCAAATATTCATTCCCCTAAACTTGGTCCCAATGAAGGATATGCTTAATTTCCTGATGTCTCCCCCAGCGTGGATGTAGCTGGTGACAGATGCAATTGAAGTGACACCTCTCAGATCAGAGCTTGGCTGATGCTAACATTGATCTTTCAGTTGATTTTTTAAAGTAGGAAGCCCATGAGCTGAGTTCATTGTCAAAGTCAGCCCCTCCAGCAGGCTTCTCCAAACTCTGTTTAATTACTACAAGTACCTACCCACAAGTTTGAGATAGCCTGAAGTGGCCTTTGGAACAGCAATACATGATCTCATATTTTATTAATAAGAAGTGGGGACATTTTTTCCTAGTGTCTATTCTTCCTTTAAGACTTGCTTGTTAGAAAGCAAACTCTATTTTTTAATGATACCTATTTTTTATTGTCTCAATTACTTTATCTTGCTCAATGCAACCAAGATGAAGTCACAGGGAATAAATAAACTCCTGCAGTCAATTGTTACTGCCCAGTAAAAAGAAAAATCTCATGTTTCCTTATTAAATTGCTTTTTAATTGTACATAAAATTGACTACCAGCCTCTTTCTTCATTTCACAAGCATGATAATCACAAAAATATCTTTCAAAATCCTTATACATGACAAGATCATGTAAGCTATTGCTTATAATGAGTCACTTTTAAAAGTAAAATGGAGCAATAAAATAATTTAAAATATACAATATTTGAAATATTTATTGATCTATAAATTTGTTGACTTTTATTCTTAGACCTAAAATATATTTCTATACAAAACTTATTTTCAAAATTAGAATTATGGATATATTGCAATTAAAGCAAAATAAAATTTAAAAACCTAATTTATAGCAATTTTCTGAATATTAAGACATAACATAAGCAGAATTACCTTCACATATAGTTTTGTGGTTTAATTAGCTTCTTATCTACATTTGTCTATAATACATTGTCACTGGTACTTTTCCTAAGATGATATTTTTATAAATAGTCTCTCTTATTTTTAACTTTGGCCTGAAATATTCTTTAAAATCTCATTTTATGATTAGATAGAAATTGCAGAGTCCTCAGTTGACTCTTCTCTGTCTGATCATAATATATTTAAAATTGAGGAAACAATTTCACTGTAGATATTGAGGTAAGCTCAGAGCAAATTCTGCTAAATTTTGTTGGACTGATGTTATCAATTTTTTTCAGTATTTAAATATATAGATATTTTAGAGCAAATATTTTTACAAGGTATTGTCTCTGACTTTCACTGAGTAGAACTTCCAATACAAATATTTGCAATGAAAAACTCATTAAAACTCTTGTCTATATTTAAGATATTTTGAATGCTCGTCGAACTTAAATCCTGCAAAATCATAGGCTTTCTCAATTTAACTCCCTTCTGGTACAGACTATAAATATATCTCATGAATATGGGTGCTGCATCCAAATATTCTTCCCACAAGTTAAAATATTAATTTAAAAAACCCCACATATATGATATAAACAGAAAATCTTGTATATGGTTGCAGATTTTCACACTTTGCTTTTGTGTCAATAAATGTTAATGTCTTCTTGATTGTGAGCTTTGTTTTCAACAACTGCAATTCTCTAAAGCAAAAAAGATTTTAAAAAATTTCGGTGCTACATTCGTTAACTATTTTGCTAAAATTTTACAACTTGTTTTGAACAAAAATATCTAAATTTGGAAGACATTAAAAAAAATCAGTGTCATTGTAGTATGCACATAGGTTTATTGAATGAATGGTTATTCAAAGGCTTAAACATTTCTAAAGTTCAGTTGATGATGGCAGCAAGGAGAAAAGATTTTTTTTTAATTAAATTTCAGCTTCAGGGGCTGGCCCCGTGGCCGAGTGGTTAAGTTCGCGCGCTCCGCTGCAGGCGGCCCAGTGTTTCGTTGGTTCGAGTCCTGGGCGCGGACATGGCACTGCTCATTAGACCACGCTGAGGCAGCGTCCCACATGCCACAACTAGAACCCACAACGAAGAATACACAACTATGTACCGGGGGGCTTTGGGGAGAAAAAGGAAAAAATAAAATCTTTAAAAAAAAAAAAAAAAAATTTCAGCTTCAGGGCTGGCTGGGTGGCATAGCGGTCAAGTTCATGTGTTCCGCTTTGGCAGCCTGGGGTTCACCGATTCAGATGCCAGGCGTGGACCCAGCTCTGTTCATCAAACCACTCTGGGGTAGGCATCCCACATATAAAGTAGAGGAAGGTGGGCACCCATGTTAGCTCAGGGCCAGTCTTCCTCAGCCAAAAGAGGAGGATTGGTGGCAGATGTTAGCTCAGGGCTAATCTTCCTGAAAAAAGAAAATTCAGCTTCGTCCCCAAATTTTGTAGTATAGTTATCCTGTCCACTTATAAATTATGTGTATATTTTGAAGACTGTAGCTTCTATATTTATTTTTAGGATGTCGTATCTTCTTGAGATTCACATTTGTGGGTGTATGACAAAACATTCTGAGTATGTTTCTATTCCACAGTTTCTCAATTCAGTAACAACAAGGTTTTTACATGATGTTGTGCTCTACCAATATTTGTTTTCTAATCATCTCAAAGACAAATAGTTTTGTCTTCAAAGTTAAACATTTTAAGTGAGCTTACAATGGTATTTACAATAACAACAAATGCTTCACCTTTGAAGAATGAACTTCTGAAAGCTTTATGAGGTTTCCATAACAATATGAAACCATTATTGAAGTTAACTGATTTTGTATTTGAAGCATCTGTTATATAATATGTTATAAAACTGGCAACATTTAGCTATTCTGCTAATGATGCCAAGATGTTAAGAGCTATTGTTTCACATTTCATATGTACACAAGAAAAATTGGAATAAAAAAAGAGCAAAATTAATCATAGCAGGCATGGAGCTATGCCATGTTGGTCTGCCTTCAAGAAAAAAATGTGTGTTGTCTCTCAGAGGAGTGTAGTTAGGTAACCGTCTCCAGCTGCACTGCTTGGGTTCTCCATGAGCATTTGCGCAGAGGCCCTGCTCCTCCAGGGTAGCCTCAGCCAATGACTGAGCACCAGGGCCATCCTAGGGCTTGGTGATTTCTGCACAACTTGAGACTCCTCTATTGGCCAACCACTCTTCAGACTATTGGTTCTACCGAGACTATGTCAGATCTACGTTGGCATCTTTGTCACGCTCTGCTAACTCTCTTCCTTCCTTGTATGGACTTAATAACGTGCCCTCCAAATTCATATTTTGAAGCCCTACACCCCACACTCCAGAATGTGACTGTATTTGGAGATAAGATTTTTAAAGACGTGCGAAGTTAAAACGAGGCCATTCTAGTGGGGTCCTGATGACTGGTTGTTCTTGCAAGAAAAAGGAGAGACACAAAGGGCGCACTTGCACAGAGTGGTGACCATGTGAAGAGGCAGCAAGGGGGTGGCTATCTGCAAGCCAAGGAGAGGAGCCTCAGAGGAAACCAGTCCTGCCAGAACCTTGAACTTGGACTTAGAGCCTCCAGAACTGTGAGAAAAAAATTTCTGTCGTTTAAGTCACCAAATCTGTGGTATCTTGTTACGGCACGCTAGCAAACTAATACACCCTTGTTTTTCACGTGTGTCATGTCTGCATCGCAGTCTAATGGCTATCTCTACCAGATCCTGCTTCCTTCCTGTTATCTTGCACAGACTCTATTAGTTTCCTATTGCTTCCATGACAACAAATTATCACAAACTTAGCAGCTTAAGATAACACCAATTTATTATCCTACAGTTCTGGAGTCAGAAGAGCAAAATGAGCTTTACTAGGACAAATCGAGGTGTTGGCAGGATTGCATTCTTTCTGAAGGTTCTAGTGGAGAATTTATTTTTTTGGCAGGTCCCATCTGCTAGAGGCTGCCTGCATTCCTTTGCTTATGGCTCCTTCCTTAAAGTTTAAAGCCAAAAGCACAGCATTTTAAAGTCTTTCTAATTTTGATCCTCTGCTTCCCTTTTTCACCTATAAGGACAAGATACTTAATCACATCTGCAAAGTCCCTTTTGCCAGACAAAGTAACATATTTGAAGGTTCTGAGGATTAGGATTAGTATTGACCATTTTGGCTGGCAGGGGTGGTATTATTCTGCTCACCACACAGGCGTTACATCTCCACTCCCCAGATAAACCATTTATACTCCAAACTCTCTTTCAGTGGAAGGACCCAACCAGACACATTAAAAGAAGCCTTTTATTTAAATTTAAAGAATTATATTTTCCAGAGTCGTATGCCAATGCGTCTTTAGCAGTTGTACACTTTACACAGTGATCTCTAGATACAATCTTATTAAATAGCAGGAATTTTTGACGTAGATACTGACGCACCTTCAGACGCTTATGTAATCAATAATATGACTGGAGCCCTACAGTAGTTTATAAAAGTCAATAAAAATTATATGTTAAAATCAACTTTCTTAAGAAACAGAAGTTTAGTAATGAATCACAGACTTCTCTCTTTTTGAACCCATTGCTGCTCAAAAGGTTTATTGTGAAATAAAATAGTGTTGCCAAACAATAAAATAAATAATTAATCTTGATTTCTCCATCCAAGTGATTCAAAACAAACGAAACCACAGTTAAGGAAGTCTAGACTTTCTCACGTTTCTCCGCCTCTGTTTCCTGCACGTGTTTCGCTATCATTTCTAACATTCTCATTGATTCTTCCACCAGATTACCCAGAGGTTTTGGACATCTCACAAACCACAGGGCAAGCCAGAGGAAAACTGGCTGCAACATCAAAGAGCCGGCAGGGGCAACAGCATCAACCAGTCGGCCCACCAGCCCTCCCCAGCAGCCCGTCTTTATTTTATCAGTGAGCACCCTGAAGGGACTGCTATTAGTTATATCATAGCCAGAGGCAAAGAATTATCACGGATTTTTTTTCAAATTATCTCCATATTGAAGTGAGAAATCAGTTCATTACAAATACCTCTCAGCTATTACTAGTCATAACCTTACAATGATTGAAAGTCTACTAAATGCATACTGGCTTATTTTATTGTAACTACCAGGAAAAATATTGTATTGACAGTGAAAACTCTGAGACAAATCTAAACTGGACAGGAGCCCAGGGACAAAGGAAGCTAACCCTCTCACCCTAATTCCCCTCCTATACTCGCAAGTTTTCTCTTGGCGGATGCTGTTCTCCCACCACTTACCCGGACGACAGTCACCTTTCTTCCCAGGTGAACTATGTTGGAGCAATTCTGCAGAGATTCCATCTCTTTCTGAATATCTGGTGTCTCACAGCATCAAGAGTCAATAAGTTGGCCATCTATGCCTCATGTAGATCAATATCTGCTATTAAATATGTAAAATAAACCCT
Source organism: Equus caballus (assembly GCF_041296265.1). Taxonomy (NCBI): domain Eukaryota; kingdom Metazoa; phylum Chordata; class Mammalia; order Perissodactyla; family Equidae; genus Equus; species Equus caballus. Next base: position 101,186,358 of record NC_091685.1, on the reverse strand, counting down.
TTCACGTTTTTAGCTTATGGGTGGTTTTCCTCCTAATGATCAACTGGATCTTTTCAAGTGTGTCTGCAGTCAGGGGAAGATTTAGACAACCATCTTCCTCTTATATTATCATTAAGTCATTTTCATTGAAAATTATTACTTTTTACCCATCCAGTCATTAGTTGAATGAAATTATCAATGTGCACGTCAATATACGAAAAAAGTATGTTCAACTATACAAAATTTTTCGTTTGGAGATATTTCCAAATTCCCTATTGTAAAAATAGTGGGCAATAATTTTTACCTATTATATAAATATCATGGGCCTGCCATTTTATTTATTGTTCAAAAGTTTCAGTGACTCACATTGCTTCTACGGGAATATCCAGGACATTCATATACCACCTTGTCATGGACAAATCTTTTTTGTATCTTTGGATATTATTCAATCATATTATCTGTTCTTAAATATTCAAAATGGCTAAGTAAGACTGTATTTTACAGATAGTCCCCTCTTTGGACAAGTTTTAGTTCAAAATTGTGAAAAAATCACAAGTTACCAAGAAACATTACACTCTAAATTCTTCTTCCTACTAATTTAATAAAAAAATAAAGTAAACCATATATGGATTTCTTCTTACGATTCATGTACGTATTTTATTTTAATTTTAAAAAGAACCTTTGACATACATGTAAATACACCTATTTTAGATACAAGAAAAGTTAGAGGCCTTATTGAATTTCCTTTGACCAATATCTCCAGGACTGGACTGGGAACTTGAAAGGACTAGGAACAAATTCAGGATTTCAGATCTCACATCCATGTGATCTTTGTCACAGTAAGGAGAAAATAACACTTTTAGAGTGTTACATTGTTACAGAGGAGTATAATGGGATGATAATCTCTAAATGATTATTTAAGAAATAACAGTGATGAAACAGCAGTATTAAAACCTTCCTTATCTTTGACAAGGAATTGATGTCACTGACTTAAATGGGCAGAAATTCCCGGCCTATTTAATGGTTAAGAAGCTTCCTTATCTTAGTGGTCCTTCGGATATCCAGAAGCAAGGGGGAAAAAAAAAAATAGCAGCAGCAACAACAAGAACAAGAAAAAGACCACTACTTTATTGTAAATCATGGCATAATCTCCTAACTCATTAGGAAAGTAGGTGACAGTTTCCAAGAAATAAGGTCAGAATTTTAAGAGACGAAAACCACATGAAGCTAATTAGGAAAAGCTTTGCTTTTCTGAAATGTTTTACCGAGAAATGACAGAGAGCATGCCAAGATTTATCAAACTTGCCAACCCCTACCTCCTTCTGACTGGTGCAGGAACAAGCAATATTGCTAAAATAAACCTGCAGTTTTATCTAGTAAACTGAATTTATTTATAGGGGACACAGACGGTGTTTTTATCTCATTTTCCCATTGAATAGTATGACTTTGAAAGTGAAAAGAGTGTATGATGAAAAACGAATTTTTGGTTAGGTGGATGGTATCGAAGAAATAAATTTGGTTTAAGAGACTTGGCAGGGATTGGATGCTTCTCACGTGACCCAGGAAGGATGGATCTGGCAGGAGTTTGCCGATCTGATTAAAAGCATTTTCAGCTAAAATGTGAGGAAAAGGGAGAAAGTGTAAAACTAAATATGAAGGTATTCCATGGTTACAAATTAGAAGAAGCATATAAGAATTGCCCATTATTAGTCAAAAATTATCCAGAAAAGATTATGGAGTGATAACTGTGATTTCAGATGCTTATAAACAATACAGAGTACATAGGGTCACAAACAATATATAAAATTTTCTCAGTTAAGATTGATTTAATTAAAATATGTGCCAGTGTTTTACACACCAGCCATCCACACACACTATGTGGAGAGAGCAAAAACATGAAGTGAATATATATGTTGAAATATATACATAGATTTTTTAAAGTTTCCAATGTTGAAAAATGTGGCATTTTTCAGTTGAAAAAATAGTTTTGTTAATAAAGTTACTATGCATTAAATGTTATTCAAACATTTTACACTCCTTATCTCACTATAATTTTCCTACATATTCTCTGCAGGATATTTTGGCTCCACCTCTGTTATTTATCTGTTATGTGAATACGGATATATTTCTTACCTTGGCAGAGAAAGAGGGTTATAAGAAAGTTTTAGTCCCAACCTTACTGAGGGGCCTTTAAAAGTTCTTTAAATTTTAACACCCAGTATATTTTTCTGTCAAATGGAATGGATACTTATTTCATTTCATTTTCATAAGGATTAAACAGAAATAGTTTCTGTAACAAAGCACTTAGCATAATTTCTGGGATATATCAAGCTCTCACTCCCTACAACTGCTCCAACTTCTGAGCTCCTGACTCCAAGTCAGGCCCATCGGGAAGTCTTGGATAACTGCACCTTCTTATTCACCAGACAGCTTTATCCATTCACTGATCATAATATTAAATAATTGTAACTTTAAAATTCTCTTTTTTTCATTATTGTGTCTGAGCCCAGGTCCCTGGCATCCATTACTTTAAGGTTTGTAATAGCCTCCGGTTCAGTCCATTATAAATTCATCTGTCATGTGCAAGAGTGATGACTCTCCCCAACTTCAGTGAACTCCAGGTTTTGTTTTGTTTTAATTTGTTGGTTGATTTGCTTTTAAACAATCAAACATACATTTAAACTTCTGACAATGTTATCAATTTTGTTTGGAGAACCAATGATCTTCCTTTACTAAGTCCAAGTAGTTTGATTAGGCCATATTACAGAGCTAGGCGTGAGCTTCTCATTCCAGCTTGGAAAATCTGTGTATTTCATCCCACATCTCACATTGATTGGCTCAGGAATACGCATGTGCCCCAAGTAGATCTAATTAGAGATAATTCAAGAATGACCAGGAAACAAATAATTCTTTCTTCTTGAAATGGAAGTATATAAGTCTAGATTTTCTAGTACAACTTTTGTGCACCTCAAGGAGCAAGCCTGTCTGAGAATGAAACCATGCAGAGAAAATTTGACCAAGGTCCTTGGACTTTTCAGTTAGCTAAGCCTCTCCCTATGCTTGTGGATTCCCTAAACACAGTGTCTCATTACTCATTCCCCTATATTTCTTTGTACTATTTCTTTGGCATCAGATATTCTCCAGATCCCTCACTTAACACACACACACACACACAAACACCCTTCAATAGCTTTTCGCTCTCTGTGTCAGGATGGTACAATACTCATCTCATGCCCTTACTTGACCTGATTGCATGGCACAAGGTAGGCATCCATTAAATTCTTTTGAACTGACTTCTGTAAATCACGTATTCATTGAAGGAAAATTTTAGAAACCTGTTTCTCAAATGTATATTTTGAACGTAGTAATGTGTTTCGTTCTTTGACTTAATTTCACAAAACTAGGAAGGAGAAGGCCTGTAATTACTCCGTTACAATATTGTTCACATAAAGGAAAGCAACAGCTAATATATATTGAGCACTTACTGTGTAATGGGCCCGATGTTATATGCTTTTGATTTGGTTCCTTAAACAAAATTATAGATATAGTATTAAATACTTATTATAGATAAAGACACTGATTTTTGATGAAGTGAAATTAAGTGGAAATCACAGTTAATTAGAAGCAAAAGCAAGGTTGGAACTGTGGCACATGGACTCAAACATTTATATTTTTAAAGATTATCTTGTGCTGTGTGCAAATACTGCTGTTTTATTTTCTTGAGACAGATTTTCTATTTGTGAGTAAATTAAACACGTTTACCAGAGTTTTAATTGAACTCAGTCTCACTGGAATTTCCAGTTGACTGCACTATTTGTCAAATCAGCTATCATATTTCTTGATGCCTAGCAGTCACGTAAGCAAAAGCAATTCCCATTGAAATTCTCTACCACCAAAAAACTGTTTTGATCCTCTGTTCAGCTATTTTTCTAGCTAGAGAAACGTGTCTAATTTATTTCTCTGTGTGTCATTACTTCATCTGTTGAAACAGCTATCTCACCACAAATTTCTTATAAGGAGTCAATGAAATTGGGTTTTGCATATGTAAACTAAGTACAATTAGAGACATTCAGTAAAGTTTATTTTTTCTAAACACCGAAAGTGACACAAATAAAGGACTATATGTTGGAAAAACTGATGACTCCATCTTGAAGGCATGAGAAATTAGTAGTGTTCAAACTAACACTCATTGCCTCTAGGGCTTCAGATTTTTGCCTGTGCTTAAAGGTGGCCCATTGTCCCCTACTTTCATCAAGTATCCTAAGAATGAATGTTGTGAACATAACCATAACCATAAGGCTAGTAGTAGCCAAACAATTACAGCAAATTTTGGCCAGGTTCCTATCCATTAGTTTTCTCTTTCACTTAGCTTGACTGTAAAAAATATATGTATTCAGAAAACTCATAGGTTATTGGGGGAATGGCGGGAACAGGTGGAGAGAGAGAAAAGCACTGATAGAAGAATTGAAAGAAATAGTCTACAAACTTATAAAACTGAAGTACAAGTTTATATAGCTTTTTTTTTGAAAAAAACAGAAAATAATAAATTGAACATGAGAGAAATGAGAAAATTATTAAAAGGAAATGAAATGCACCAAAGTCTTTAAAAGAAGTAGAGATTGAGGTCTGAAGTTATTAGAGTCCTTTCAAGTGGAATTAAGGGCCATCTTGGATAAACTTGTCCCTTACTCACCTTCAATTCCCCGGTGCTTTTCCAGCTTCTTTCACATCATTAGCTTTCATAGCTACTTCATAAATGGAAGAGCGAGCTCAGTAATCCTACAGAAAAGCAACAAAATTCAGCGGGATTGAACTAGCTTGTTTCTGTATTAAAAGGTCCTTAAGATGTCTCTATTAGCATCATCCAAGTTTTATGATAAAGTTGATGATTTTAGAGTTTCTCTTAAAATCGAGACTGCCAGATGCAAGATTTGGCAACTATTAAGATTCACTCCTGACGCTGAGCACAGAAAAAACACAACAATAATTAAAAGTTGCAACTAAAAATGGAACTGTTTATTCAGCTTCCTCACCATTATTTTCAGTAACCTGAAATCAAAAAGTTATTTTCTTTATTCTTATGCTTATTCTTTAAACATATTGAAACACACTCATTTATTTATGTGCATTTTATTTATCCAGGACTCTTTTTTCCCTAATGCTTGTATAATACTTGACTGCTAGAGTGATTATAAATACAACAGGCATTATAGTATTTTTCTTCTGTAATTCAAGCAGCCGAATAGTTTACTTAATTAATTATTCATTTCCATGAAATTGAGCATGCACGTGACGCTAAAAAGAAATATGAATAAAACTGTATTGTTAACTAACTCATAGGCAAAATGTTCAGGCCCTACCAAATCATACTCGGTACGGTAAATTAACTCTTAGCCAGTAAAACTTCTTCAGATGGAAAGGGTAATGATAAATTGTTTTAAGCGTGTACATAAGCGCAAGGACTTTTAATAAAACATCCTGACCCAATAATGTTCAAAAACCTGCTGATCTCACCTGAGCAGAAAGACAGCAAAATTTTAAACTCATTCACAAGATGATTGAGTCTCTTATTTCTCTCATAGACGCACCATAGAAAAACTCTATTAGCTTTCACATGTATTAGAAGAAATACTTATTCTATTCTATAATTTCTATATTCAATAAGAAATACTTATTGCTCTCTGAGCAAGTACAGTAAATGGAAAGGCATCAGAAAGATTTAGAGGCACTTAATTAAAGATAATCTTTAACTTGGGAAGAAGACTTGCTTTCTGGACCTAGATGACACTATGATAAATTGGAAGTAATAAATTACTTTTTCGATTTATAAAATGGACCAATAGTACAATATAAAATTTGGAAACCTTATACAACTAAGAACTAATTTTAAACTACTTTGACTATTAGACCTAAGCTTTTATTTATATTGAATAGAAACTGAAGAAATGAAATCAATTTTTCCAGTTTTCATAGACTCAAAGTAACTTGAAACAAACATTAACATTTGAGGTGACTTTGAGAGGGAGCCAGTCTTTTGCAAGCCACGCAGCACTCACCAGGAAAACTGTGGCACTTACAGCACATTTAATAATTTTTCAATTCGCCATAACAACACTTAGGTGAAACTATATGATCCGACCTTTAATAAATTTTCTCAATTTTTTGTGGTTTTTTATAACTAACTTAATAGTATATTGCTAAAGTCCTGTTTTTCATGCAGATTTATAATATTTGGAGGCCTAAATAGACTCATAGCAGTTAGGATTCGTTGACCAAATTGATAACTAGGCAACTGTCCAAATTAGATCATTTCAGTCTTTGAAATCTCTCTCAAAAGCTTGTCATCAAAGTAACTCAAGTTAAAGTGTGAACACGGCAGGCTCTTCTGTTTTCTTTAAATTCTTAAGCAAGATCCTTTTTTTTTTTTTTCTTTTTTAAGACAGAAGGAATATACACACCTGTATATTGTGGTTTCTGTGAAGGCAGTCCCAAGCAACCACAGGCTGCTGGCTCTTTCCCTCAAAATCAATTCCGAAGAGAATCTATGTGCACGAGGGAAAGTAAACATGAATTCCAGGAACTCTGGCAGCATCCAAAAACTTGAAACATCTCTGGGGATATTAAAGACTGTTTTGAATTAATATATTTGTGAGAATTGAGTTGCTGTAACACAGATAAGAGAGATTTCAAAGGCAGATGTAACAGAATGGATTGGAGGAAAACTTTTAAAAATGTTTTTCTTGCCTCTCCCCATGTTCCCTTTGACAAGCATTGCTGGTTTCCTTCAGGTAATATCAGTATAGCACAAAATCTGTGCTTGGATGACCAGCTGCCCTCAGGCACTCACTGTCACTGTGCCTGATAGGAGGCTGTAGGGCTGTTGGAATACGCAATGGAGGTAGCCTCCGTCCATTGCTGCTTCTTCCTAAGTGTTTAAAGGTTATACCAACCCTATGATGCTGGCTTCGTGCATATGGTCCAGGATGCTTCCATCTTCATACCCATACCAAACAGCAGAGTAAGAAAAAGGGAGGAAGAATGCTCATATCCCTTGAGACCACATTACAGATGTTACACCTCTCAGAAGTTGCCTCACATCCCGTTGGACAGAATTCAGTCACATTATACACATGGCCACACATAGTTGCAAGAGAAGCTGGGGAGTGTAGTGTCTACATAAACACTATATATACATATCTTTTTCTGAGTTAACATATGCCCTATAAGACATATGAGGGCTTAATTACCAAAGAAAAGTGGAACATTTATTGGGTACAACTAAAAGCTTCTTTCATAGTCCAATTTATTCCATTCCCAAGTATTTCTGCACACTCATCTCATACTTTTAAAGAACATAGAATTTCCTACTCCCTGTATGAAACGATTCAGAACCTCTTTCATTTACTGCCTCTAACTCAAAGTTTAGGATCTTTGGGTCCTGTGTGAACTTCCTCAGGTTATCTCCCCGCAATGTATCACACACACAATTGTGTATTAGTTACCACAGTAAAATTCCACTTAGAAGTGGGAAGAAAAAAACATGTCACATCACTGGTCAATAGCAAATTCCAGATCTTATGGAATAGCAGAAACATTTTTGCCAAGAAGGAGAGTATATACTTTGGTTCACTCATCTGGCTGTAACTAGTTCCGTTTTCTGGGAGGTTCTTCTTGTATCTTTGCCTCCATGGCACATGTGAGCCAGCATTGGAGAACGTGTATTTCTGGGCTTTGTGTGGCTTTCACAGCCTGATTGCTGGTGATATTAGTTTGGCAACCTGAAACTGGAAAATGTTACAATTCAAATCTGGATAATTTGTTAGTAATACAGATTAAACTTGAAACTTTGTCATGTCTGTAACCATTACATTGTGAATGGCACAAAAATTTTGAGGGGATATCTTTCCAATGTTTGAAATCTTTTCCAGCAAAGAAGTGACACACATGGGCAATGAATAAGTGAAGTTCCAACGTATGCTTTGTTATTTTTACTTTCATCCTACATGTTAATGTAAAGAAAATATCAACTTTCATGTCAAAATTATACTTGTTCATTAGGTACAAACTTATTTGGTCTATGGATATGAGAGTTTGGTCAAAATAAAAAATAGCGTTCTGTAAGAATTGATTTACTATTTGGAATTTTCAATAAGGCATATTTTATTATTGTTTATAAATTGTGTGCTACACATGTTAAAAATCAGTAACATTTGTTATCTACGGTCTATCTAGAAAGCTGGTTGTTAAACATTTATAGACACACTATTACCCATCAGGTGGAGATACAAAGCTATAGTTTATGCATTTTCATATATGAATTACAGAAAGTTAATATTGGTGGAAGGAAGAATATATACAATGTGATGCCACTTATATAAATGTATATAAATAGCCAAAAGTATTATATATGTGTACATGTATTATTTTTGTTATAAATATATGCAAGTAGTAATGTATACACATTATTAACTACATATACATGATTAACATATATATATGTGTTATGCATATTCATGACTAATTACAATTCATGATAGTTTTTGTTCAGCTGATCTTTGGAGAATAGAATTGAGGTATGTTAACACAGGCTTCAAATGTATTTTTGAAATTTTATTTATTAAGATGAGCAATGGGTACCTGAGTAAGCACTATATTATTCCTTGTAGCTTATTTTGTATTCAAAATATTTCATAATATTAAAAATTTAAGAAAAGACCTAAGTCCTTGATATGAGTTCTTGAAATAACGGAGCTAACGATAGTAATCTTCTTGTTTTCTATATTAAGTAAAAATAATAATATTTCATTTAGAAGAAGCAAGGGGAAAAGGGGAAATAAAGTAATAATTTAAAATATATACTACTACTATTTCTGAAAAAAGTGCTTGAGGTAATACCACGTACATTCTAACTCTTTCCACTCACATGCCCCTGATATGTCATTATTTCTTGCCTGGGCTACTGCAATTGCCTCCTAATGGTCTCTGTTCCTTCATTCTTGGTCTTCCCCCCCATACACACAGAGCACTCAGATCAAGCTTTCTTAAGGATAAATCAAATAATGACACTTCTCCACCTAAAACATTCCAATAGCCTCCTATCATTTTTAGCAAGATGCCCAATTTTGATGATTTGTAACAAGGCCCCTTTCATGAGCCGTGAGCTGTGATGTCATCTCCCTCCTCTCACGTCCTTGCTCACTAAACTCCAGCCAGTCTGGCCTTTATCTCCTTTTAATGGGCCAAACTCAGTTCCTCTGCACTCACTGACCTTTTGCTTGGAAAGCTCTTCCAGATTTGTGCATGATTCCCACCTTCTCAATATTCATGACTGAACTCAATGTAATTTCCTCAGAAAGGCCTCCCCTGCCTGTGTTAACAAAATCAGCCCTTTGGTCTCTTTCTAAGACATTTGCCCTCTTATTTTGTCCGTTGCACTTAACAGTAACTATGATTATTGTATGATTATCACATGCATTTATTTGTCCCTATATAATTCTTACTATATATGGAAAAATATTTATATTTATATATAAATATATAGACATATATAAAGATAAACATACATAGATTTATATAAATTTATACATTTATACACATATATATACTTTTATATATATTATTGCCCATATATAATTTTGTCTCATATAATTTTTTAATTTATTTTCCCCCAAGAGTGCAACCCCAATTAAAATTGAAACAGACTCATCCCGTCTGTCTGGTTCATTGCTGTATCTTGAGATCCTAGACACTTAAAAGGCCTCAGTGAGTGTTCTATTTAGGAGATACCTAATTTTATTCTGAGTGTCAACCCATCCAGCTAAAAAAGAAAAATTTCTTAGCCTTCCTTAAAATTGTGTGATTATGTAACTACGATTTTGGCAATGAGATACAAATCGAAGTGTTCAGTGGAGCATCTGTGCAGGCTGCCCAAAGAGAGTTGACACCGGTAAGATGAGGGCCTTTTTCCTGGCTGCTGTTTTTCTCCTCTCCTTCATTTCACGCAGTGGAAAGTGGACATGATTAAACATCGCAGTCGTCTTCGACATACCTGGCCTTGATAAGGGAAATCACATGCTAGCATGGTGAAGGAGGAGAGTAAGTCTCTGATGATCAAGTCCATTTTGTCACACAGGGCTGCTCACTTCAGAATTTTCTGTTTTCTAAGAGAGGAATAAATTTCTGTCTTACGGTACTGCTATTTTGTTATTCATTACTGGATAAAATTCTTAAGTAGTACATATATTCAAATAATTATTATAATAGAATAAAAATCTAAGGTAAAAGAAGACAGAGGAGATAGAAAACAGTCATTCCAATACGGTGTTTATTTAATTAATAACCACTTTTTGAGCAGTCTCAGGTTTTAAAAAATTGTGGGAAAGCATAGAGTTCCCATATGCCCTCTCTCCTTTTCCTCTCCCTATAGTTTCCCCTAGTATTAACATCTTGCATTAGTGTGGTATAATTGCAAAAGTTGATGAACTAATATTGATACATTTTTAACTAAAGTCCATAATTTACATTAGGCTTTGCTCTTTGTGTTGCACATTCTATGGGTTTGACAAATGTATAATGACATCACTTTTAATACATTTTTAAATATAGAGTTAAACCAAAATAGATAAAAATATTAGTGAGATTAAATAAGTGTTATATTGATGTCACTATGTGTTTGTAGTATGTCTCTCCCTGCTACAATATAAGCTGCTTAGGAGTAGATTCTTTGAATATTTTGTTTACTGTTGTATTTGTAATGCCTAGAGTAATTTCTCGCCTGGAATAGGTGCTCAGTAAATATTTGTTGAATATAAATATTCAAAATTTGAAATTGAATATGTGTCAAATATTCTTGAAACAGAGTTGATATTCTCTAATGCAAAACAAACTAAGGAACAAGAACAAAGATTTTTAAACTATATTTGAAAGTCTCAGAAATTTTGGAACGATGGGGAAGGAAAGAGAGAAAGAAAATAATTTGAGGGAAATTAAAGCATTTTCAACGCTGTGGGACAGAGTTTAAAAAAAGAAGCAAAGGATAATGCAGTACCCACATATAGCAACAATAGAGAATTACGTCCACCTCTAATATTTGATGCACTAGGAGAGAAAAGCCAGAGAGCAAGAGGGAGGAGCGGGAGAAACAGAAGGAGAGAGAGGGGTTGGGGGGGGAGAGAGAGAGGTATGGAGAGAGCCACCATGTAAGAACTCTCTACTACATAAGAAGTATCTCTCTTTTATAAGATTGACACAGCCAACGTAAAGAAATCTGACATGATAGGCACTGGAGAACCAGACACCCCTAACTCTCTTCCCATTCTGTGGATCTCCTGCCAATATCTCTTTTTGTTGAAACTTAATAATAATCCGAGCAGTAAGGTAATCCATCGATGTGGCCAATAATGGTCAACTTTTCAGTCATAGAACAGGGTGCAGAAAGTAGAGAATGACTCTAAAGTGGCAAATAGAAGATAATCTTTTCAGTTCTGCTTTTTTGTCTGACAGAGAACGTTTGGGAGAAAATTTCATATCCCCAACATAGAGGATACCAAAAAATCTTATTAGCTATCATATCCTTTGGGATGTTGGCAACTGAGTTGCATTCTCAAATGAAACCTAAAATATTACATATTGAAATAAATATATAAGTATTTAAATACATAAATAAAATTAAAATAATATTTATATTGATGTTCTTCATATAGGGTAGTAAATAGAGGAGAAGTGAGTAAAGTAACGAAAAACATAGCTACTATACTGACTATAAGGCTTAACTGATATTCATAGCTTCTTTTTCTACCACATATTCTGTTTCCTTTACCCTCTGCCAGAACCTAGGATGGACCTGGTTCTTTATCTGTCTAAATGACTCAAACTACTTTCAGATCTGAGTGTTCCTTGGCGTTGTCTTTACATAGTCTCAGTATTTCCCATTGACAAAGACTACTGGAAAAGACTGTGACAAGCGCCCTAGCGAATCCTCTGGGTTCCATCCATGGTCATCTTGGTACCAGCGTAGAGCAGAACAGCTCATTTTCTGCTTAGAAATCAAGACCAACCAGCTGCATTCAATTTAATGATTCTCTTCTCTGTTCAGTGGTTCAGTGTCATGAGGAAGCTATATGGCCAGAGGGTTGTCTCAGCTACCAGATGAATGAGATCGTGGTTGTGAACGCATGGAGTCTAGTGGGTTATTTAATATAGTGGTACGAATGGCCATTGTGGATCTATGTTTCTGGCAACGGAAGAGACAGTACCATATATGACTACTGGTTATGTGTAACTGAATTATTTAGGAAAGCACTCCAATCTTGTAGGAAGTTGTCTGCCAGCTGGCATTAATACTGAGCATTCTGCGGGTTATAACATAATTCTGTCAAACCAGCTGCTTTTGGATTACAGAGCACACAGTAAAATGATTCTGTGGGTGTAACTCTTTGTGCTCTCTTTGTCAAACAATCTGTCCCTTCACTGGAGGTAATATTTAATAGGAAATCAAGGCAATGGGTAAGGCTTTTCTGGCAAAAGCCTTCTGGACAGGGCTTGAAATATCTTTGCAAGAGATCTCTTTCTCCCAAGAAGGGGAAAAAATCATTGCTTTCTCCACGACAGACAGTGCCCTATATAATAATGGTGGCTATGTTTTTCCCCATGTTGAACAGACACCCAGGTAAATAGCTACAGATTGGCCTAGTGAAATGTAGCTTACGCAGTTACGGTCACATCTCAGCCGTCTATTTCAGAGACCCAGGTTCATTTGAGTATATCCTTGTCTTCACACTGGCATACGGCTGGGAAGTGAGTACAAAGTGAGTTAGGGTTCAGCTAACCAGACTTGGATATTTTCTCCCATATATGTTTAGCACCACTTTACCAGGATGTCCATCGGTTACCTTTTTGGTGACTTCATCTTCAACTAGTCATTGACATTGGATGAAGCCCAGGGCCAGAGACCAATAAGAACACAACTGTAGTCAATCACAGTGTATTATTTTGCTGCAGCAATGGAAAACACATTGGAGGAATCATGAGACGTGTCTCTAAGGAGGATTTATAGGATGTGAGTTAATGTAGGGTGTGCACAACTCGATTGTTTTTTACCGCAGACGGTGTGCGGCGGGTAGAGTGTGGGGTTTCCCAGGAAGGCAAACAGGGCGCAGTTGGTATTCACAGGATGCACTATGTGCGGATTAAGTGCGGGTCCTGATGGAGAGGCAGAAGAGGATGAGAGGATGTGCTGAGCTTCAGCGGTGCCTCAGACACGGCGGAATCACTCCCTAGGCCCTGCTGCCGCTACCACTCTTCCCAGAGAAAGCCAGATCTCGCGGGGTCTCAGGAGTTCTACCGGGACCAGCAGGGGAATCCTGGGATGAGAATCATCTGGGTGTGGGTGGCCCAGGCCCCAAGGTCCCAGACTCCTTTCTCCATAGAGTCTGGCTCCTGCTAGCTATCAAGTAAACCCCAATCCTCCTCGACTCCCCCACCCACCTCAGAGTCACAGTGCCTGGTGCCTCTTCTCAAAGTCCCAGCTACGTGCAGGGGAACCTCTGGTCCAAAAGCTGTGCGGGGGCGGGGCCTCCCGAGGCCAGACCAGGGGAGTGAACTGCGCTTGCGCAGAGCGCAAACCCATAGCGTTCCAGGAGGCAACAGGCCCTGGGGCAGAGACACCGGCTCCTGGCCTGGAGCCATAGGACTCCAGCTTGGGATCTGCCAAGGTTCGAGGACGCCCTATTATGATATATACCATATGGTATATAGGATGTGAGCAATGCTATGTATTTATACTGAGTGGGATGTATGTGTATGTGCATTAGATAGATAAATCTCAGTGGAAGGAATACAAATGGAAGAAAGTTGTTTCGTTTCTTTTGTCTGTGATTATATAGTACCCTTATATCTGGCTATTTACAGACATGCTTTCAGTGACTACAGAGTGGTCTTGTTTTGGTCTCATTGCATCATAGTAATGGAGAGTTCTTATCTGATCTTGATCTTCTGTGAAATTTTTCATGTCCTGTAGGAAACACTGCATTCTCGCTTTTTCTCCTGTCGCCAACTGGATCCTATGAGGGACTTTTTCTTTCTTTCTCAGTCACCCATTCGGCCAAGGGCAGCTGGAAGCAGGTTGCAGGATAGTAATCTGTTCAGCCCAGATTCTCATAGTTTCCAAGATTTTGTTCAGGTGAAGGTGGTGGTTGTCTGTAGTTGGACAAGAACTTGTCCTTCCTGTTCCTTTTTGTGGTGTATTAAGTTGTTGAATTATCTGATGTGACATCTACTCTGAACGAGATGCATTGGCCAGCTGCAGTATGTGTAGTTACAGAAGTGAAAGATTTATCTGTCTGTGTAAGGGGCTGTGAAGCCAGGACCAGAAATCCCATCCCTAGAAATCTCTCCAAACATCCAGCTGAGTCTTTTATAGGATCAGTTGATCTTTTATTTTAGAGAAGTCGCATATTTACAGAAGTGCAGTAAGCACATTATACAGCACACATTTTCCCTTTCTTAATGAAGAAGAAGCAAGGGGTGTGTGCTAGTTGTGGCCACCTGGTTAATCAGGGTAAACTAATGTGGGCAATCTCCAAAATAGAGATACTATAATTGTTGACTTTTCTTTGATTCAAAGACAAATTTGAACAATCTTTTCCAGCTGTGGTGCTATAGCATTGAAAACATAGCTTACAGCATGAAGAGTAAGTCAGTTATTCTTCCTGGGAGCTCTGCAGAAGGTGATACTTGTCTCACTTTGGATATTTTTGGGTATCTTTTTCAGGAAAATGTATTACATGGGTTTTAGATGTATGAAAGCTTGTAGCAGTTGCCCCAAATACTCAGGATAGATGTGTATTCAGTAGGAAAGGTATGCCTGCTTTCACATAAGATGTAGTGTCCTAGTGGGCACAGAAAGAATTGGGAGCATAAGTATTGTGTATTTCTATGAGAGCAAGTCAATTACTGGTATCTGAATGCAGGCTGACTTTCTGAGTGGATATAAATAGCATCTACAAATCAAGCTAGATCTCTGAAGAGAACACACTGACTACAGTAGCAAGGATAGCCCCAGTATTTGTTTCCCCTGGTGAGCTGTTTTCTGTTGACAATTCTAATATTATTTCAGTGAAAGTACTTTCTTGACTGGGAGTGGAGGTGAAAACCAATTTTTATAAGATTGAAGGTTGAGGTTAATAATGATAGGATAGTTTATATATCACAACGAATGTGTTCAAGAAAATATACCTTCTGAGTGGGAAAGGAATGGCTATTAAATTTGTGTCATCAGAATCACGTGGAAGGTGACAAATTTGGGCATCAATTAGATTTAGAGCAGGAACTATAGTCTGAGAAAAACACAAGAGAGGTTTGCTTTTCCTTACGTGACAGAAGAAAGCCAGATGAGATGAAGAATAATATGTAAAGATACGTAAAAACAGCTGTCAGAGACCAAGTGATCATAAAGAGGTACCAAAATACAGTAACTGTAAGTAAGTAGTAAATCAAAGGGAAATTAGCAAGTTGACTTATCAGAAATTGTGTCTTATCATTATGTGTGGAAATTGTCTGCTTTGTCTCATCATCTGCTTGATCCAAGAATCCTTTTCTCCCAGCTTTGAGATATAATTGAGATGTAAATTGTGAAAGTATAAGATGTGTACCATGCGATGATTTGATATATTGTCAAATATTTACAACAATGAGGTTTGTTAACACATACTTCACCTCACATAATTACCAATTGTTATTCTTGTTATGGTGAGAACATTTAAGATTTACTTCAGATAAATGCCCAGAAGTGAGATTACTGAATCACGTGGTAGTTTTATTTTTAATTTTTTGAGGAACCTACATAGTGGAAATACACCAGCAGTGTACACAGGTTCCCCTTTCTACACATTCTCACCAACATTTATCTCTTGTCTTTTGATAATCACCATTATAACAGATGTGAAGAGATATCTCAATGTGGTTTTGATATGCATTTCCCTGACGATTAGTGACGTTGAGAACCTTTTCATGTACCTGTTGTTTCTTTGTATTCAGGTTCTTCGTCCACTCGTTAATCAGATTATATGTTTTGTTTGCTATTGAGTTGTGTCAGTTCCTTGTATATTTTGGATATTAACCCCTTATCAGATATATGCAAAATATTTTCTCACATTCTGTAGTTTGCCTTTTCATTTTGTTGATGGTTTCTTTTGCTGTGCAGAAGCTTTTTAGTTTGTTGTAGTCCCACTTGTTTCACTGTTTGTTGTTTGTGATTTGGTGTCGTATCTAAAAAATCATTGTCAAGACCAATGTCAAGAACCTTTTTCTCCGTGTTTTTTCTTAGGAGTTTTACAGATTTAAGTCTTACTTGTAAGTTCCTAATCCATTTCAAGTTAATTTTTGTGAGTAGTGTAAGATATGGGGCAAATTTCTTTCCTTTGCCTGTGAATATCCAGTTTTCTGAATATCATTTATTGAAGAGACTGTCCTTTCCCCGTTGAATATTCTTGGATTCCTTGTTAAATGTTACTTGACCATATATGCATGTGTTAATTTCTGATCTCTCAATTCTGTTTTATTGGTCTGAGTGTCAGTTTTTATTCCATATCATACTATTATGATTACTATATCTTTGTAATATAGTTTGAAATCAGGAAGTGGGATCACTCCACCTTTGTTCTTTCTCAAAATTGCTTTGGCTATTTGTGGTCTTTTGTAGTTCTATACAAATTTTAGGATTGTTTTTCTATTTATATCTTGGAATTTTGAGGGGATTGCATTGAATCTACAGATGACTTTGGAAAGTAGGAACATTTTAGTAATATTAACTATTTCAATCCATGAACATGGATATCTTTCCATTTATTTGTGTCTTCATTAATTTCATCCATCAGTGTCTTATTGTCTTATAGATTTTGGTGTATAGATTTTTCACTTCCTTGATTAAACTTATTCTTAAATATTTTACTTTTTTTATTGTAAATGATTGTTTTCTTTGTTTCTTTGATAGTTTATTGTTAATGTACAGAAGCCCAACTGATTTTTGTATATTGATTTTGTATCCTGAAACTTTACTGAATTCGGTTATTGATTCTAACAGTCTTTTGGTGGAGTCTTTAGTATTTTCTATATATTTAGTATTTCCTACATTTGGTATATAAGATCATGTAATCTGCAAACAGAGTCAGTTTTACTTTTTCCTTTCTGATTTGGATGCCTTTTATACTTTTTCTTGCCTGATTGCTCTGCCTAGGACTTTGAGTACTGTGTTGATTACACGTAGTGAGAGTGGTCACCATTGTTTCTGATCTTAGAGGGAAAGCTTTCAGCCTTTCACCATTGAGTATGATGTTAGCTTAGGGCTTGTTGTATATTACCTTTATTATGATGAGGTATGTCCCTTCTGTGCCCACTTTGTTGAGAGTTTTTATTATGAATGGATGTTGAATTTTTCTGCATCTTTGGAGATGATGATATGATTTTTATCTTTCGTTCTGTTAATGTGGTGTATCACATTTATTGCTTTGCATATATTGAGTCATCCTTGCATCTCAGGATTACATCCCACTTGATCATGGTGTAATGTAGAATTACAATAATGTGCTGTTGACTTTGGTGTATGATCCTGTTAATATGCTGCTGAATTTGGTTTGCTAGTATTTTGTTGAGAATTTAGCATCTATATTCATCAGGAATATTGGCCTGCAGTTTTCTTTTCTTATAGTATTCTTGTCTAGCTTTGGTATCAGGGTAATGCTGACCTTGTGAAATGAGTGTGGAAGTGTTCCCTCCTCTTCACTGTTTTGGAAGAGCTTGAGAAGGATTGGTGTTCTTTATAAATGTTTGGTAGAGTTCACCTGTGAAGCCATCTGGTGCAGGGTTTTTCTCTGTTGAGAGGTTTTTGATTACTGATTCACTGTCCTCATTCATTATTGGTTTGTTCTGATTTTCTATTTTTCATGATTTAGTCTTGGTAGATTTTATGTTTCTAGGAATTTATCCATTTTTACGTTGCTCAATTTTTTGGGATATGATTGTTCAATGTAGTCTCTTAGATCCTTTGTATTTCTGTGGTATCGGTTGTAATATCTCCTCTTTCATTTATAATTTTGAGTCCTCTCTCTTTTTTTCTTGGTAGGTCTAGCTAGAGTTTTGTTTCTTTTGTTTATCTTTCAGAAAATCAATTCTTAGTTTCATTGATCGTTTCTATTTCTTTGCTGGTCTCTATTTCATTGATGTCTGCTCTAATCTTTATCTTCTTGCTTCTGCTTACTTTTATTCTTAGTTCTTTTTCTAATTCTTTGAGGTATAAGATTGAGTTGTTTGAGACTTTTCTTTTTTCTTAGTATAGGCATTTCTCACTATAAATGTCCCTTTTAGAACTACTTTTGCTCTCTCCCAAAAGTTTTGGTGCGTTGGGTTTTTATTTCTTTTTGTCTCAAGATATTACTTGATGATCTGAGAATGTTGACTCAGCTCTCATCTTCTGAATTTTGTCTACTTCTAGAGGGTTTCTAAGAATTCTCAACCTAAAGTATCCCAAAGAAACAGAAGCACAACGGTCCAGACAAAGCAGTGGTGTTTTTTAATAAGAGTACATAAATCTAAGGATTAGTATGTTGAAGTTTTAGAGTTATTCTGGCTGTTAACAGTACACTTGAAAGATCATGTCCACAGATGCTTAAGGGAGGTTTTTCCCTCAGGTCTCTCTCAAAAGATAAGCCTCCATGTCTCAGGACAAGCAGAGACTTCCTAGGTGGATAACCTGGGAAGTCTGGTAACACCTGTTGATAGAACTGAGTGTCTTTTGCAGACGTCATATCATCTTGCAAAGGGGAAAGAACAAGTATGAGAGTTGAAGTTCTCAAATGCGTGGGATGTCCTGTTAGTAACTTAAAAATGGATAGCTTTTGAGTTCCAGAGGGAGGGAATCAGTAATTCTAAATAGTGTCAGTGGTAAAATATTCCTCCTGAAGAAAAGAAATTCCTTTTTTTGTTCGAAATTCTAAAGAATTGTTGTCTTTTCAGTGGCTATATGTATATATGTGTGTGTATGTGTGTTTAAATATAAATATATGGATATGCACACAGATATGTGGGTTTATTTGTGACGTATATACACATATATATGTGTGTACAAAAATATATATTATATATGAGAAGCTCAAATTAGTTCAACTTAGTACATATCCATTAATCAGACTGTATTCTATGTAGAAGTTAATTCAAATAATTCCAACCCATGTAGTACTACATATTCCCATTTTGTATAGTAGATTCAAAATGAGCAATGATAGCACCTGCATTCCTTTGTGGAGTTCACGCTTTTGAAGTGTTTCTGGTTGTCTGACTTATTTTTAGTTTTGGGAGGGCAAAAATTATTCCTCTCAGTTCAAAAGTGAAAATTATTGCAAAATGTAGGGATACCTGTGAAAATATTTTGACATAAAAGATGTAGTGCTCCCTATAAAGCTATGTTCATAAGAAAGATATATTTTGAACATCTCAATGTTTGAAGTACCATCTGATCCATTTTAAATTGCAGAAACGAGAGGATCACCTCCAATTTTGGTCTCTGCTATATGCAATTTTTTGTTTCAGAGATCTTCTTTCCTGGCATGAAAAGATTAATCAGACAAAAACTTGTTTGTCAATAGCCAGACTTAATCTTGAATAATGCACAGCGAAACACAAGTTTCAAATGGTTTCTTGAATAGTGATGTGCAGAAATTGTCCAGAGTATTATTAGCTACACAACAATAGCGTGTAAGGAAAGGTAAATCTACTTAGATAAAACACAGAATCAAATGGACTTACATTTTCAGAAGAAATTAAAATATCAATATTTGAACTCTTCAGTTATTTACGTCCAGCACTGGATACTTGTTCTAAAGCAGTTAATCAAATGAAGGTAAAGTTCACCCTCATTCAACCATTTTATCTTAGTTTTGCAGAATAGGAAGATCTTTGGAAGTTTTTAACCAAATAAATATAAATTTATGATAAATTTTCACATGAAGTGATTTTAGTAAAATTTTTCAATTATGAAGATATTTGAAAACTGCCGGAAATAGCCCCAAAGAAACATAAACATGGAGAAAATTGCAATTTCAGGAATTTATTGTCAAATGGAATTTTCAGACACACTGACAAACTTGTTTTCATGTTTGATACTTTTCCTATTTTTGTATCTGCTGCTTTATATGAAAGAAATCTTTGAGAAATAAAACATTTTTTAATCAATTACAAGAGAAGATAGATTGACTACTCTGAATGTATGTTTTCCACCCTTTCCAAAAAGATATAATGTAATTATTACCTTTTTTCTGTAACTAAAATTTTCATTTTGTTCATATTTATGTTTTCATAATTTTACTGGTATTATTATGTATATAAATTATGCATAAGAGGATTATCACTGTCTATATTTCTTTTCTGTGCATTTTATCATAATTTTCATTTCATAATTATTGCTAAAGATAATTTTGTTTTATAGGTTAGAGGTTTTTCTTTTCCATCCATTTAGGGATCAAATATGTTACATATGCTACTGGTTGTAGGTCCTTCTTTAAGTAACAAAAGGCTTTTTCATGTTTATTTTCCTAGAGTTGAGGTTCTTGAACAGAAAATTTGATTAGATTATGTGAAGAGGCTGTGCCCTCATATTCTGCAATGCTTAGCTAGTCTTAGACATTTACAAAGTTAATTTTTGGTCACTGGCCTAGGAAAATTTTGAATAGCTCATGGTCTCTTAGGATTCTATATTCCTTCTTGAGATGTGTAATATTATGTTTCAAATAAAGAATTTTTTCTAGCAGAATTTCAGTTTCTCTTTTGAGTCTTTCCTTCCCTTCTGAGGTAAGGCATTTAACAAAAAGAGTCAGTTACAGAACTTCTTTGTTTTTTGAGATTAGCAATAGGTCATTTATGCATTGTTTTGAAGAAGAGTCATAAGAGAATGGTAAATTATTAGGTCTTGATTAAGGATTTGACAGAATAAAAGGGAGCTTCAGTAAACCCTAGGGACATTTTAGTTCAAGAATATTGTTAATTCTCCTAAGAGAAAGCAAGCAAATACTGAGCATGTGGATCTAAGTGAAAACTAATGAAGAACAGAAGTCTGCAAGGCCACCAAAAGTGGGTGGGTGGCCACAGAAACTACTGAACTCAAAGTGGAATTTGAGTTAGGAGACAACAGAAAGTGAAAGATCTCAAACTTGTTATAGCTCAGGAACCCATGAAGCTTTCTGACAGGCCACATGTTAGCGTTAAAGATCTAATGGAAAGAATTATAAGTCCTTTTTTAATGAAATCTTCCGCAATGGGCTCAGTCCTTTCTGTTGGGGTCCAGTTGCTGCACTAACGATTCATGTATGGAAGAGTCCTCATGTATTTCGAGAAAGAATCTGTGAAGAGCTTTGACTTCACTGTCATATTTCCAGAGTTTTCTTCCTATTAAAATTTTGGAGTGGTGTCACAGAGGAAGAAGATATGTTGGCTGGTGAGAGGGCCAAGAGTTACAGGTTTTTTAAGGGAGTGTTTAGGAGCACTTTAAATCTCTACCAGGTGAAGTATTCTTGTGACCTAGAGGAAGTGGTACAAAGAATGGTAGGAAAGTCATTCCTTATTGTTTTAAGAGAATCAATGGACATTAGGTAGGTAATATAGTCCTGCTTGGAACATATTCATATCCCCTCAGGATTCGGAGCTTCTGTTTTTTCTACCTAGCTAGGATGAGTCAATTAATTTTCCACTGACCGTTTTATTAATGATGTCAGCATGTTTTCCTGTAAAAAGAGTTTGGTTGTTTTTATTATTGTTGCCCCGTAAGAGAGGGGCAGATCCATTAAGCTGCTTTATTTTTAAAGCCATTATTTTATTTTGAGTTGTATTTAAAAAAAAAAATTTTAATATAAAGTCTTAATGTTGTTCAGCCAAATGCTGAAATTCATGTAGTGAAGCAATCTGCCAGCATATTGTTTGTTTACATACCAGAACTGCAATTTCTGGTATTAAGCCATCGACAAAAGAGTGGAAAAAGCCATGAAAACATCATCTCAAGCTCTCCCTAAAGACTGTCTCAAAGTTATGATTAATTTTATTGATTTGTCCTTTTGCCATTTGCAAGACTAGATTAATGTCCAATCTATTTTTAACAGGAAAAACATGCAATACAGTTCCTTAAAGTTGTTTTACCTAGTATGCTCTGAGGTATACTAATTCAGTAAAATTTACCTAATTATGTTCAAGTGTTGTCAGTTCACTATTGCCAGGTTGAGGGGCTTTGTCAGCTGCGTTAAGTATCTCAGCTGAATCCTGTTGGAAACGCTACCTGATAAAGCCCTGGGACCAAAGACCACCAGGAATACGTCTGTAATTAAACAAATTTGATTCATTACCTCACTGCGGCAAAGAAGGACGTACCAGAGGAAACGTGAAGCATCTTGGTAAGAGCGAGTAGGGGGCAGGACAATTGATTGACTGGTTATCTTAATAATTTTTGCCAGGGAAGTAGGAGGAACCAAAGCAGAATAGTTTTTTCATTGGAAAAGAAGCAGTAGTCAATCATGTTAGCTGAAAGAGGGAAAGCTTTGATTCTTTTCTGGTTGCATAATATACTTGCAATTGTCCGTGTTCAGATATGGTTGTGGAGTGGTCTTGTTTTTGTCTTGATTTATCATGGTCATGGAGTGGTCTTGTCTGATTATTACTGATATTCTTAAAAGTGTTCTGTTCAATGGAGAATATAGCTGTTAGTTCAGCTGTCAGGTGAATGGAAATTTTTTTCAATCTCACTGTAGATCTCTGCAGGTCAAAACACTCTGCTTGTAGTTGGGTGTTACTGAAGTTATTGTGCCCACTTTCTCTCTGATCATTAATAATTACCACCTGTCCTCTGCTGCTTTGGGGTTTCAGTATTCTCCCTGAAAATCATGGAACTAAACCTCGTTTAGTATCCCCAACAGTAATGTCTTTCCTAAATTGTAAATCCCCTTCACAGTTTTACAAAATGTAGACGCTCATTTGGTGAAGGGTATATTTTCCATGCCCTCCAAAGTGTATGGTTAGGAGTGGCTGCTCAGACTCAATGTAATAATCTTATTCAAGCATTCTTGCATTCCTGAGACTTCAGACTCTTTCACGTACCTTAAGCCAGGACATCGCATTGATTCTAAGCCACTTTTGAGATGTGATTATAATTAGCCAAGCTAGCAGATTATCTACCATTCTCTTGTGTGTGGGTCAATATATTAAATCCTGAATCCTATGTCTATGTATAGTCCAAATCAAGATTATATTTTGTCCTTCTTTGTCTAATACTTTAGAATTCATTCCAACACAGGCTCCCTAGACTCCTATTGACACATATTGATAAATTCCATAAGTATTTCTGTGTAGAGGTTATCTACTTCCAATGCTGGCCTCGTACCTCTGTTTTATGTTGGGATCTTCTGCTATGTGTTCAGACTTTTGTTATGAGGCTAAAAACAATGTAAATGGTAGGTTTGGATCCCTATGAGTATGTTAATCCCTTTGAGAGGGAACTGCACTTTGTAAAGCAATGAAAATGTTTTTATGTGGGGAAAAGTTAACTTGTTCAGAAGAGGTAAAGTGCGCTGCCTCCATTGGTAGGGCAGGTTAAAAGGGGTTCAACGTTCTTATCCTAATATATGTAATTCCAAATATCCCCGGACTAATTCTCCTTTATTATTACGGCATTGTCCTTAGAGTGAAAGGCCTGGGAATGTTAACATTTCAACTTCTCAGTGCTTAAACAAGGCCCTGGATTTGACCCTTTGCCTATAGGAGGCTAAGGGACTCTTGAAATATACCATAGAAGGCTTCTCATTTTTTGTTTGTGTTTTGGAGTCACAAATCCACAGCCTGCAGTTTATCGTTTCTTAATGTACATTAACTGGTATAATCAGAAGCATTCATCTGACTATATAATCTATAGAATCTGTGTTTTCCCCATAGCAGCTAAGTGTTACATGCCCTTGACCACCAAAGGCTTTTTCCTCCATCTGTACTTAATTTCATGCCACTACTTTTGATAATTTGGGTAACTCTGGTGGTACTCTAGACAATGGACTATTAATACCCCTTTCCTTCCTGGAAAGTGAAATATCTCAGTACCTTTCAAGCATATAAACTGAAATATGTTCTCGAATTCTATTTTGAGAGGACATCCAGTATAGTCAGTAAAAGTAAGCAAAGAATGAGAGTAACTGCAGAAAAATAAAAGTGGGTGAAACGTAAATTAAAGTTAGAGTAATAAACTCTGAATATCAATTACTGCATTAAATGTGCAGGTGGTGTTCTTCTGCATCCATCCCTCTATAGAGAGAATAAGATCCTCAGATTGGTGAAAATGCAAACCAACCTATATATTGTTCATAAGAGGGAAAATAAGGGGAAAAAATTAAAAAGAAGGATTATATTAGAAAGAAAACACTGGGAAATTTTAACAAAGAGAAAGCTGAAGTCACAAAAATACAATATAGACTTCACGGGCAAAATCACTAGATACAACCAAGCTGGAAACGATAAGGAGGTTAAAAAATATTTGAATTAAGGAAGAAGATGGAACACATAATATCTATAAATAAAGTAAATGACACCTAAATTTGTACAGCAAAATTTTAGAAATAGAGTATTTTTTTAAACCTCAAACAGCATGAACACAATCAGATAATTATAGTGAAAAAAATTTACCTTTCAGACTGTCTGATAAAACAGACTAAAAATAGACAGGAAACATAGGGGCCTGTGAAATGTATAATATGTTTAACCCTCCAGGGAATAATTATTTTCTTGAGTATATGCACCATTTATAAAAATCATATACTTGTGAAGAAGAAATCATTAATAAATTACCCCAAATAGCAATTTACAGGTTATTTTTTTTATTGTAATACAATTATACTAGTGTCAATAATAATAATAAAATTCCAGGGGCCGGCCTGATGGCACAGCGGCTAAGTGCACACATTCCGCTTCTCAGCAGCCCGGGGTTTGCTGGTTCTGATCCCGGGTGTGGACATGGCACTGCTTGGCAAAAGCCATGCTCTGGTAGGTGTGCCACGTATAAAGTAGAGAAAGATGGGCATGGATGTTAGCTCAGAGCCAGTCTTCCTCAGCAAAAAGAGGAGGATTGGCAGTAGTTAGCTCAGGGCTAATCGTCCTCAAAAAACAAATAAATAAATAAATAAAATGCCACTGGAAAATTGGAAGGTAACATTATTCTAATCCGCCCTCTGTATCTGCCCTTCCACATCTGAGGATTCACTCAACTGCTGATTGGAAGGTCTACGATGGTTGTGTCTGTACTGAACATGTATGGACTATTTTTCTTGTCATCATTCCCTAAACAATATAGTATAATAACTGTTTATGTAGCATTTATGTTGTTTTAGGTATTATAAGTTATCAAGAGATGATTTAAAGTATACAGGAGGACGTGTGTAGGTTATATGCAAATACTAAGACATTTTACATAAGGGACTTGAGCATCCCCAGATTTTAATATCCTCAGGGGAGAGGGGAGTTATCCTGAACTAATCCCCCTCAGATAATGAGGGTTGACTATATATCACTTATACTCATTTGTTAAGGCAATACAAATTGCCTAGATCCCTAATTTATTTTAAATAATTTTACAAAACAAGTCTATGTTTTCTGCCAAATAACCATGTGATTTAAAACAAAATATAGTGGACATAATAGCAAGGTCTCATCTGAAATCAAACTGCTTAATAATGTAGACATTTTTGTAAGTAAAATTTATATCTAGCAAAAAAATATAATTTGTTCTTAAGATTTATGTCTGGTTACTGTAATAAAAAATTGCACGCAAAAAACAAATAGAAGATAGAGATTTCCTTTTCCTCTCTCTCCTATGTAACATGGACAAGAACAAGGAATCCATGGTGATAGGGGGTATTCATGATGTACTCAGACTCTTTCTAATTTGTAGCTCAGCCTTCCCTAAGTGCAGGCCACATTCACATGGTCAATGAGGTCTACAGTCAAAGGGAAAGGGGAAATAGGAGTCTATGCCTTTTCCCATTAAAGACACAAAGGAAATTTCATACATCTTTTTTTCCTCACATCCCATTGGTAGAATGTGGTCACAGGGATTATTCATATCATAGCTGCACTTGAAGCTGAGAAATGTAGCTTCTAGCTGGAGTTTCAGGTACCCAGCTACTTCTCAGGGTTATTAAGGGAAAAATGGTAGAAGGGATATTGAGGATAATGGTCTTCCAAAGCATTTTGAAAGAAAAAATGTTTCCCATCACGCAAGAAGAATAACTGTGGTACTGCTGGGCTTATAACAAGTATGTTAAATTAGCATACATCCAAGAAGATCCAATTAGAATAGCTGTCAAAGTAGAATTCAGTAATGTGGATAAAATGTACATAAAAATTAGCTCCTTCCCGCTTCTTTCTCCCTGGTTATTCTTTTATCTTCCCTATTTCCCAACTCTCTTAATCTAAAAATTTTCAATTAGTATTCTGCTGAGATAATAGGCAGACCACACTATTATAGGAAGGATGGATTTGTTTTGTTATTTTACCAGGAAAAAAAACCACTAGATCTTTTATTGTTCCTTTCTCTTTTTAATTTCAGGAAAGATAAGATACCTTTATAGATGAATATTTCAATTTAGAAAATAACTCTTTTTATAAGTTATTTATCCTGAATAGAGTTCTGCATGGCTATTGCATTCTGTGTATCCATTTCTGTGTCTCATGTTCATATCAATATCCAGAGTAATGACTTTAAGGAAGATATTCCTGAGTCTACAAAAAACAAACATTATCTTCCAATAAACATCATCTTCCAGTTGCCATTGGGCTTCCACTGCCTTTCATTTCCAGGGAAACTTAACTGCATTGGTTATTACCAAAGAATTAGTTGAGATAAGCAAAGAAACATGAATCTTATTGTTATTGGGTAGACTGTTCCATAAATGGAGATTAGGTCAAATTGAATGATAAATTTCTTCAAGATTTTTATCTCCTTATTTATTTCCACTTAATTATTCTATAAGTTACTGAGAGAGGAGTGTTAAAACCATCATTCATGGTATTGAATTTGTCCATTTCTTCTCTTGGTCCTTCCATTTTTGTTTTGTGTGATTTGAATCTTTGTTATCAGATGTGTACGCACTTAGGGTTGTCATATCTTCTTAATGCATTGTCCCTGTATTATTATTCTATGTCCCTCTTTGTAACTATTAATACAGCCAATCCATATTATTTGCATATTCTGTATTTTGGAAGTACTCAAATTTATTTGTAACCCCAAAATCAATACTTGGGTGCTTTCTCAGTCATTGGCAGACATGTGCAGAGCTGCCAAAGAATTGAGTTGCTTGACATCCACATTCCCAGGTGAAATTGAACAAGGTGACATCTGCCTTTTTGTTTCAGCTTGCATACAGAGATGACCAGAAGATGGAGACAGTAGGGCGCAGGGCAGAGTAGTGCAGGAAGCTCCAGCTCTGGGCCAGTTGGATGGAGTTTGCCAGCCCTGGCACCTGTTAGTGGGCAGCCTCAGGCAAATTCTTAAAAATTCTGAACCTTCTCTTCACTTTTGTTAAACAAGGAAAATAAAGTCTAAAAATCAAAATAGGTTAACTTTTAGAATTTAAGATGATAATCTATGTGAGATGTTTGTGTGTGTCTTTATGTACATAAAATTTCCCTTAGGAGCAATGGTTTATTATTCGCAAATTCGTTGTACTCTTGAGTAGTTTTATAGAACATAATTACTGCAAATAATGAGATTGCCTGTATTTCTTTTTCTGTTGTCTTCTTCTTATAATAATAATGTAGCCACTCCAGTTTTCTTTTGGCTAGTGTTTGCATGGTATACATTTTTTTCAACCTTTTCCTTTAAACATATCTATATCCTCATATGTCTGGTTGATAATTTGGTCTTCTCTCTTCTCTTCTTTCATCTTCTCTCTTCCTTCTCCTCTCTGCTCCTTCTCCTTCTTCTTCCATCCAGCCTGACAATCTTTGCCATTTAACTGTCCCTAAGCCTTTTCTATTTAATGCAATTATTGATATATTTGGCTTTAAGTCCACCATTTTGCTATTTGCTTTCTGTTTATCTCACTTCTTTTTGTTTCCTTTTGCCCCCTCATCTCCATACTTTGTTTAGATTTTTATTTAACACCATATTTTTTCCATTCTTGGCTTATTAGCTATATCTTATTCTTTTTTTTTCTTTTACAGGTTGCTCTAAGGCCTACAGTACTTATATTAAGATAACAATATAACTTCCTTATACAAGTATTCTTTGGTTTTTCCCTCTCATCTTTTGTATTGTTGTTTAATGATTTTACTTCCAAATGTGTTTTAAATGATACAATACATTATCATTATTTTTGCTTTAAAGAACCAATTGTCTTTTGAAGAAATCTTTAAAAGGAAAAAAAGTTATATTCATCCACATGTTTTCTGTCTTTTACTCTTCATTTCAGTGTAAAGTTCTGAGTTTTCCATGTAGTAAAATTTTATTTCGTCTTAAAAAACTTTAATATTGTTTTTTAGTAAGTTGGTGATGAATTCTCTGAATGGTTTGTTTAAAGTGGTATTTATTTTTCTTTTTGCTGGCTATACAATTCTAAATTGAAGAATTGCCCCATCTCTCATTACCCAGCACTTTAAAGATTTTTCCTCTCTTACATTCATTCCAACAAGAAGGTTTTAACCATATTAATCTTTGTTTCCTAGTATTTAATGTCTTTTTTCCCTCTAACTTCTTTTAAGATTTTTCTCTTTTCCATGTTTTTACTGTATTTTGATTAGTATAGAATAAGTGATTTGGTTTTCTCTTTATATTACCTGATTTGTCGGCCATCTTAGGAATGAATTTTCATCAATTTGGGAACATTTAGTCCATAATTTTTAAATACACATATTTATTTATACATATAATTTGTATATAATTATATAACATGTAATTATACATGAATATATATTTACATTAGATATACACATATAAGTTATATATAATTATATATAATGGCTTATATATATTATTTTATATATATTCATATATAAAGAATATGTATGTTCTTTATTTCTTCATTTCCAGCCTTCAAAGGCTCCAGTTACACTTATGTTAGACATTTGCCATTGACCCTCAAGTCACTGAGGCTCAGTTTATTTTTTAGTATATTTTTCCTCAGTACTTTCATTTTGAATATTTTATTTTGCTATGTCTTCAAGTTCACTGATCTGTTGTTAATCTCTATTTATTGTTAAATAAAATAAATAATATTTTATTTCTGACATTGTAATTTTTGGCTCTAAAAATCCATTTGATTCTTTTGTGTGTCATTTATTTTTCTCCTCATTATGCTCATATTTTTTTATATCCTTGAGCGTATTTACAATAGTTGTTTGTAATACCTTGTCTGCCACTTTTCTGTTTCTTTGCGTGTGTAGTGATATTTGATTAGATCCTGACGTTGTGAATATTATGTTTTCATCTGCCTGGATCTCTTGTCCTTCTTCACAGAGTTCCAGCATTGACTTTTGCAGGCTGTTGAATATTTTGCAGTTAAGCTTTATCCTGTCGAGACTTGTTTTTATGTTCGGTTACTGTATATCCAGGGCAGAGTTTTCACTCGGGCCAATTTAGTACGATTCCTATGGCATAAGTCTTCTGGAAGTCTCGACTGAATGCTTCCATCATTCAATGAGATCTCTCCAGTGTGTATGGTCAAAACATGAATGTCTTGTAGCCCTGTGTAAACTCTGGAATTGTTAAGCTTACTGCTTCCTGACAGTTCTTTACTCAGTCTGTCCGAGTTTTATCCCGCACATCTACAGATTGTTGTTCAGCAACAGTCTTCTGGAGCTCTTCTCATGTGGTTCCCTCCACTGTGGTACTCTGCCCAGCAAATGCCAGCTGTCCTCTTTCTGGATTGTACCTTGTGTCTTCTCAACTGAGGGAGACTCCTGTACTTTCTCTCTAGATTCTCCTCCCTGCATGACAATCTGGAAAGTTACTTGAGATAGAGAGAAAGGGTTATTGTAGGACTCACGTCATTTAATTATGAAATTGGTTTTCTTTTTTTTATTTTTTGAGAGAAAATTCTCTAGAACTTGGAAATGAAGAAAGTAGGAGTCTAAGATTATATCATCTTTTAAAATATAGACTTTACCGCCTAATTTTTAAATAATTTGATGTTGGAAAAAAATAGTGAAGACACTTGTAATACATAGCTAAAGAAAAATGAAAAAAAAAGAAAAAGGATTATGGAGATATGTTAGGCAGGTAATACAAATACTGTTATTTTCTAAATTTTATGATGCTTAAGGGATTATAAATATTTTGAAATTTAAAATTTGTTGTGCATTGTTTTCTCATATTAATTAAATATTTATTTTATTTATAATTTTGTAGCCATAATGTTGGATTATTTTAGTTAAAAGAATGTCATTAAATTATATAAGGTTCAGTCCCATAAACTTGGACTTACATCTGAGTGGGACATACACTGTTACCTGAGCGAGAGTTACCAGGGAGTAACCTTGCTGGCAATGAAGGCCAGGTAAAGAGGGCAGCAGAAACTCTCTATATATCACAATTTACTACAATGTTAAATTTCAGATAAATGTGTTTGTAAAAGTATGATTGAAATTTCTATCCCTTTTTAGTGAGACAAATTTTAATCATACTTATTTTTAAATATTAGTCATTTCTCACAGTGATTATTTATATGATAAATAAATTATATTATTTGATATAGTACAATTTTGCTTGCACATTTTGAAAAGTTGTTATAGTTCACATTTGCAAATAAACACAAAAGTTCTCAACTCTCTTTTAATTTTTTAACTTATGGCTTAATTGACATGTCTTTTTTTATATTTGTCTCATTTGGTTGTCTATTTTTCTTTCAGTAACTATATGAATAAAGTATATGCAGTTTTTCTTTTTACTCTACCTCCAGGAATATAGCAAAGCAAGTGAGAAGGTAAATGTAAAAATGACAGTAGTGACCTCTGTCAGCAAGATTAGTGGGGAGTGGTGAGGCTGTGTTGTGAACCCAGCGGCAAAGCTCCTGATTGGAATGGAGCTCCAGCCAGTTGTCACCATAAAAGAACAAGGGGCAACTTTCCAAACCTTCTCTTTTCTCAATAGAAGCCAAAAAGCTAGGTTTCTGTGTAACATGTCCTAACTTTTAAATGTTCACTTATTGAACACTGTCTGCCATACAACCAGATTGTGACTTGTCTGTTCATGTGTCAGTGTTTATATGTATTTCTTTAGTCGTGGTTTTTCTAAATTGATATTGCTTAATTTAAAGTGGAGTATAATTGAAGAGAGAGGCTATGCTGCCAAGTGATAAATATCTGTGCAACATTGTTCCAGAAATTTGCAAACTTTTATCCCCTTATTATTATTCGTTTAGTGCTAGTATCATTACTCTTCAATAGCTACTAAGATTTAAGTCATGTCAAGTAATTGTCAAAATCTAATGAACTCAGTTATTATGTTGACAGACCAAAATGATCGATAGTGTCTCAAATTGGAACATAACTTCCTTTTGACTGTTCCCTAATCTCAGTGTCTTGTTATTCCCAACTAGCAGCCAAGATATCACATCAAGATATAAAAAGAAAGTTCTGTTAATTATGCAGCAACAGTGCTGCTATACGTCACTGACCTTTTCAAAATTCTTTTTCTGTCAGTGTTTCATAAAGCATTTCTGAAAAGACATAAAAAATAAACAACAAAAGGTCATTGTTTTAGGCCATTTTTCATTAAATGATTAAGGGAAAGGAAAAATTATCTTAGTTCTGCAATTTTGCCATATATTACAAATGATATTTTTGAGTTAAACTCTTTTGGAAATTTTGTATTAAGTGTAAAGCTAATTAAATATACCGGATAACAATGGCTTAGTTGTAAAGCCTTGGGATCAGCCACTGGGATAACATAAACCTTTGATGGATTTGAATGTTAAGAGAATTCTGCCCTTTCTTTTTGATGTGAGGACTAGATATTTCAGAACAGATTTCTGCACTTTCTTTTACTGGTTTAGCAAATAGGATGAATAATTTTTTTGTGAAAGTTTATAAAAAAGCAAATTGTTTTGTTAATTTTACAGATTAACTAGTTATAAAATATATGTTCATCTCATATAAATGTAAACACACACATATTCCTATGTAAAATCCTTGATTCAATCAGTTTTTATTGAATGGCTGTCGACTAATAGGCAGACACTGTCCTTGGCTATAGAGATACTGTAGTGGGGGCGGGGGTGGCGCACAAAAATTATGCGGTATGAAAATCCATTGCAGTGTTGGAGACAGAAAATTTATGTATATGTATAAGTAGTTAAAAATATATAAAAGCCCAAAGAAACTGAGAAACGAAATTTCAGACAGAGTGAACAGCAATCAGAAATGCTCTGAGGTGAAGCAGAACACACCTGGAGTGTGTGAGAAACAACAGGGGACTGATACAATGACAGAGTGACAGAAATAATAGGGAACAGATTATATAGGGCCTTTGACTTATATTCTGATATTCTAATCTGATTTACATCTTAACAAAATCACATGAATGTCTGTGTTGAAAATATGTGAAAGGCAGTCAGCGGTAGAAACAGTGTACTAGTGAGGAGACTATTACATAACACAGAAATGTGATGAAAACGTGGCTTTGGCCAGGATTGTGACAGATGGTCAAATTCTAGATATATGTATAAGGATAGCCTACAGGATTTAAATTAAGAAATGAGAAAAGTGAAATAGCTTGCTATGTAGATGTCTGGGGAAAGAGTATTTGAGAAGAGGGGATTTCAGTTGTCAATGCCTTGAGGTGGAAATGTACCTGGAGCACAGGAACAGCAGGGAAGCCAAGGTGGTGGAGCAGATGAATGACTGAATGCTGCGAGTTTAGGAGCAGGTGAGGTTAGAGAAATAACAGGGGCCAAGTTAAGCACAACAAGATGTGGTATGGGAGAGAAAAAAGGCATCAAGGATAACAACAAGTTCTGAGAGCCTAAGTCACAAGGAGACTTGAGTTGGTACAAACTGAAATGGGTGAGGCTGGAGGTGGTGTTGGTTTGGAGGAGAATATCAGCTTAGTTTAGTGCTGGCTAAGTTTGAAATGTGCAAGTGTCACGTATGCTGTTGAATATTCCAATCTAAAGTTTTTATAAGGAAGAATTTGTCAGACAATATAAATAATGTGAGTTATCAGCATTTAGATACCATCACATAGGGAGTAAGATTTAAAAAATGGTGGTCTGCGGACTGAACCCTGGGCTAGCCGTTATTTAGAGAATGAGGAGATGAAGAGGAGCCAGAAAAAGAAACCGATTAAAGCCGGACCCAAAAGTGAAGCCAGTAATACCATATTGCTCCCTCTTCCTAATGCTCTGATTATTTTTAAGTGATCTCCTGGACAGAATACGTGTGTTGATGTGCGGCTTTCCATACAATTCCACAAAATGTTTTAGGACACTTAAAAATATGTAATATTTTAAGAATAAGTTTGTTCTTGTATTTTCCTAAAATTTAAATGAGAAAGCAATAAAAGAAAGTGACTTATAGGTTTGGGAAGAGCGGGGATATGGGGAATGGTACGGGATGGCTGAGGGGGGTCTCTTTTTATATTCTTTTTGAATTTTGAAAAAGCGAAATATCCATTCAAGAATAAAACAAAGTTTAGAGCCATGGTTATATTCTTTTTGTGTATGTGTGAAGAAGCTTGGCAACAGATGGGCCCTGAGCTAACATCTGTTGCCAGTCTTCCTCTATTTTATGTGGGTTGCTGCCACAGTGTGGCTTGACGAGCAGTGCCAGGTCCACACCTGGGATCCGAACCTGTGAACCCTGGGTCGCCAAATCGGAACACTCGAACCCAACCACTACACCACTGGGCCAACCCCAAGAGCCATGGTTATATTCTTAACGTTACCAGTAGCCGATCTTTCAAGACTTGTTTTCCTGTTAGTTTTATGCTAAAAATGAAGCCCAATTCTACTCAAAACACATTTCTGAATTTGAGACAATCTGCATAGAGGAGTGCAAGTTGATTTCAAGTTTAAATGACTTCTCACATTTTACTATACTGTATATTCAACATGTAAAGATGTGTACATTTAAAGATGTTTCAGCAGACTGTTTTCTCTCTCTACAAAGAAAAATCCAGTTATCTTTTCCAGTCGTGTATTTTCTATTGGTTTTGACTTCTTTAAAGGGATGTAGAAGCACGTTTTAAACGCTTGGCATTTTCTGCGTGAGGAGTTTTTAAAGCTAGTGGACTTACCGTTTCTATTTTGCGTGCTTTCCACATTTATAAGCTTACTGCTAACTATTTTGTTGTTTAAGTGAAAGACTGTACTGACAATTAAATGGAGGCTCATTCATGCTTCACTGCCATATCTTATTATCATCAACGTGAGAGGAAGCAGAATCTGAAATTACTACTTTTAGCCTGCATCTGCATGGCCTTATTATACCTACCAAGGTGAAAATGTCAACTCTGAAGGATGTAATTATGTAACTTAAACTGCAGTGGTGGCAAGGTTAAATCCTTGCTTTACTAATCTTAAAAGAAACTATAACTGGTAGGTCTGGGAGTACCTTTTGTTTATGAATTTGCTCTCTCGCTTTTATTCCCTCTGTTAAGTTTCTCTTAGGTAAGGTTTTCAACACAGGTCTTAATTCAATATAGATTTCTTTTTTTAAATTTCAGTCTCTTTAGTACATACTGTTTCCAACAACCACAAGGCATGTAGCATATTTTTACATTTGCTGCCATTTCAGGAGATCAAGTGTACATTGCATTTGAAGATGCTTTGAGGTAAAGCCACTCAAGTTATTTGTTAATAATTCTAATTTGAA
Source organism: Equus caballus (assembly GCF_041296265.1). Classification (NCBI taxonomy): domain Eukaryota; kingdom Metazoa; phylum Chordata; class Mammalia; order Perissodactyla; family Equidae; genus Equus; species Equus caballus. The sequence continues at coordinate 101,151,504 of NC_091685.1, read as the reverse complement.
AATGTAACTTAGAACCCAATTTAATTAATGTATTCTAGAAAACGATTGCTAAAAACTAAATGAATGTCTTTAGTTAACATTTAATTATCTATTGAAGACTCATTTTATCCCTACAATTCCTTTCACTTGAGATCATTTTTAGTAATTTGAAAACTCTAAAATTTTAATTATTAAATCCTATTTGATTTTGTAACTCTAGGGTTAGAAATAATTTGCAGTTAAATATAAATTTAAGGTATTATTTGAAATAATTCATATCCCTATTATGTAATGGCAAAACATTATGACTTTCAAATATATATCTTAATAAGCATATAATTCATTAAATATGACATATATTTAGTACTGCTCTTTGCCTGGCTCTGTGGAAGATATGAAGCCATTTGCTGCATCTAGATGTTATCACTTAAATGATGGAAGTAGAATTTAAGTATATTGCAAAGCCATGCAGATGAAGAACCATATGAATAATGGAAAGCATAGTAAAGAATTAAGAAGGAAAAGGGAATTTCTAGCCAGAAGGATCCTGAATGGTTATTAGATTAAGTGTCTGTTAGAACTGGTCTTGCTGGATAGGTCATTCTAGAAGGAGGAAATGGGAAGAATAAAGGTATAGAGGAGTATAAGTATATTAGAGAGTATTTGTGATCTCTAGTATGACAATAGCCTATGCTTTGCCAACAATGTTTGACCAGAATACACTTTTAAAAACAAAATGTGTAGATAATATACCCTCAGGATATATACATCACAATGAGAAATGGATTTACGAAACTAACCAAAATATAGTCTAACATATGTGTTCATTGTTACAAAAAAATAAATGATTCATATACTTTTTATTTACCTTGTAATAGAACAAACACATTTTTAAAAGCTGTTATATTTTAAAGGAAAAATAACATATTCAAAGATAAAATAAATTCTTTAATTTTATAATTTATTTTAAAATGACATATTTACTAAAAATGTAAAATATTTTAAATATATGAAGAGAATTGGAATGCAGAGAGAGAAATAGTGAATGTAAAGTTTTAATTTCAAAAATAGGAATTTGAAGTGAGCCAGTAGTATGGGTCAAGTTTTGTTAAGGTGAAATTGAAAGATTTTCTAGGCGCATCCTTACCTGTAATTAGAGTAGAAATATGCCTATGCCTATACCTGTTACTATGCCTGTGCCTACATCTATATCATCTATACTATATCATTTACACTACAGGATATGGTGTATAATGAAATATCCACTAGTTTAGAGATAGACAGAAAAACTTTTCCAGCTGGTGAAAGGAGAGAGTGATTTAGAGGGAAAAGAGTGGAGGCAGCTGCTCTCCAGGTCCCACATAACACGGCACATGTACGTTTATAAACCTAGATGTGAGTTTGTGTGTCTGTTGTTGATCGAGAGACCGGGAAAGACAGGAATCCCGACCCCGTTAGTTATAGAGAACCTGCGAACAGAAAGGGCTTCTGTTCTCTTGCCGATTAAGCAGCGTGCTGATAATTTTCCTGTTTGCTCTTGAATCCATTCTTCTTCGCTGGTGTGGCCTTTCATTAATAAAATTAAATGTGTAATTCTCCCCCATCCCCCACCAATCCCACCTGCACCACCAACAGAATACAAAGCTTTAGAAAATGAAGTTACGTTTTTGCACTTCTAATTGAAATATAAACATAATATCTTTTTAGCAATGTCATTTCTATCATCATACAACTCTAATCTCTAGAAAAATACCGTTCAGTCAAATATTTATTTTAAGGGCAGCAGTATTTAGAAAATTTCCAAATTTTATTAGGTCTTGTGATGAACATTCTTTGTGGACACATTGTAGTTAGGAACATTTCTCTCTTCCCTACAAGACCCTAACACGTAAAGAAGGATCATACCCCCTTTATGTGAACTGCTCCTTTGACCATGGCAGATTGACATTAGGGCAGACAGACCTGATTCAAGCTGGACAGGTCTCTCTCTCTCTCCTGTAAATCTTAAATTTGTAATTTAGCAACAAAAATGGGAAATGAGAGTTGATACAACTGGCACATGTTGATGGCAGCTAGAGGAAACGGACGTTCATTTGTTTAATAAATATTTATTACTATATTATCTACCATTCAGCGGGATAAGTACTAAGGTTATATTGTTGTTGGCAGGAATGTATGCTCTGCACTTGTGTGGTTTACAATATCCTAGGAGTCATGAAATACAAATAAGAAATCTTATAAGAACGTAACTTTAGATTGTGGCAAACACACTGAAGGAAATGATTAAAGAGCAGTTATAGATAAAGACGAAACATTGTAAATTTTTCTATGGTTATTAGGAAGGACTCACTGAGGTAATTAAAGTAGAAGCTGAATCTGAAGTTTGAGAAAGAGCCTGCCTTATAAAGTCCATGCTAGAGAGAGCGAGAAGAATGTGTACAGTCTTGAGGCAGAAAAGATTTTGAGAATCTAAAAGTGTGACTTTTCACTTTTGTCATAGGGAAGTTCTGCTTGTCCTCTTGAGTAGTTCTCTAGGGCTGCGGTAACAAATGAATGTGTTGTCTCTCAGTTCTGGAGGCTAGAAGTCCAATATCAGGGTGTCAGCAGGGCTGTGCTCGCTCTGAAGGTGCTAGGGATCCTTCCTTGCCTCATCCAGCTTCTGTCAGGCCCAGACGTTCCCTCGCTGGTAGCAGCGTAACTCCAACCTTCACACGACATTCTCTGTCTCTTCATGTTGTCTCCCCAGTGTGCATGTCTGTTTATGAGTCCACATTTCCCATTTTCTTAAGGACCAAGACATATTGAATTAGGTCCCACCCTAATGACCACATTTTAAATTGATAACCTCTGTAAAGACTCTATTTCTAAATAAGCTTACATTCTGAGGTAGTAGGGATTAGAACTTCGACATGTCTTTTTAGGGGTATACAATTCAAGCCATAACATCTTCTTATTCCCATGTACAAGGATGTCTCTAATATAAATGCCCTTCCTTGTGCCCACTCTTTAGTCATTTTTCCCCAGAAAGGAGGAATGAGATACCTACTTGGTGGTCACTAGACTTGGGCCCATATTTCTCTTTGGATCTCCTATGTTTAAAATGCATATATCTTGTGATTTTATTTATTGATTTTTAAAGCTTGGCCCTGAGCTAACATCTATTGCCCATCTTTTTTTTTCCTTTTTTCTTCTTCTCCCCAAAGCCTCCCAGGACATAGTTGTATATTATAGTTGTAGGTCCTTCTGGCTGTCCTGTGTGAGACTTTGCCTCAGCGTGGCCTGATGAGCAGTGCTAAGTCTGTGCCAAGGATCTGAACTGGTGAAACCCTGGGCTGCCAAAGCAGAGCAGGCAAACTTAACCACTCGGCCATGGGTCAGCCCCTTATTTTTTTTTATTTCTTCTTACTCTTGGGCTAGTAGAAAGAAACTGCAGATCCCAACTTCCCAGCCAATAGGATGTTCCAAGTTGGCTCAGGGAGAGAGTGACAAGCAGAGCATATTAGGCACATTAGCCCCTCCTAAGTCATTGTCTTCAAATAGTTTTATGATAATGGTTGCATTTTGCTTTCCTAGCCTGACTTGTGTGTCTGTCAATTAAGATCACATTTCTGGGGCCGGCTCCGTGGCCAAGTGGTTAAGTTCGCATGCTCCGCTGCGGCTGCCCAGGGTTCAGATCCTGGGCGCGGACATGGCAGCGCTCATCAGGCCACGTTGAGGTGGCGTCCCACATCCCACAACTAGAAGGACCTGCAACTAAGATATACAGCTGTGTACAGGGGGGCTTGGGGAGATAAAGCAGAAAAAAAAAAAAAAAAGATTGGCAACAGTTGTTAGCCCAGATGCCAATCTTTAAAAAAAAGATCACATTTCTACAGAGAAAAATGTTCATCTTGATCAGCCCCTTAAATTTAATTTATTCTGACATTTCCTTTGAAAATGTAGTTTAAGGCCAAAATGTTTGTCTCATTCATTAGCAACTCCCTTTCATTTATTCATTGAGTCATGAAAAATTAGTCTGCTTGCTATACATGATCCATATATAATACACTTTGACTATTATCATAAATATAAATTCTGAATTTATAAGACGAGATACTAAATTTCAGTGATAGGAATTACATAGAACTATAGCATGGTTAATAGAAACATGCATTAATGCATATATCGATATATACTTCCTTAGAGTCTAAATATTCTATGGATTTAATTCAATATTGATTCTTTAAATGATTTCTAACAACTCAATTACTCATCAGTGTAGGAGTTATTTCAAGTTCCTTTCCTTACACTACCTTGTGACACCGCCTCTGATGCTAACTCACACTCTCTGACTCTAGTGAGCATCATCATTTTAGGAGGCACATGATATATTAGTTCTGAAATAATGAGAGCTGGCAGCCATCAGCTGGTGCTACTCTGGAAGTGTGTATAAAGTGTAAGGAGATGTGCAAGTTTTCTCAGAGTATCATGACATAATGAATTTTGTTTTCATCTTATGTCCTAAAACACAAATGACCTTTGTTTTGAAAAGAAACAGGATAGTACTGTTTTCTTTGATGAAGGATGATAGAAAATGCAGATCACAGGAAACAAAATATGGTTGAAACAAACATTTAGGTCACATAGAACAGCTGAACAAACAAAATTTATTCCAAGTGTTAACATGAATAATACACCACCAGCTTTATAAAGCCTTTATTGCAAGAGAGCAATGCTGTGTTTAAAAGGCAAATGTGGACTCTTGCAAATAGAGAGATTAGGGACCATTCACAACTATAACAAAGAATTCTAAAAGACATTGGCAGCAGAGAAGAAGGTGGGTAGTTATAGAAGATGCCATATAGCACATAGACGATGAAGCTGAATTAAAAAAGAACCAAGAGAAGAGGAATTTATACAGATCATTACACACTGGCCATTATCATCGAACCCTTAATGGGAAGAAACTAGAAGTTAATACAAAGAATGTAATAAGTTTATTACATCTTTAAGTCTCTGTATGTATATTATGTGTTTGGGTTATGTGTAATTTGCACCTGTATACATTTGCTAAGGTGCTTTTAATTAGTTATTCTCAATAAATTGTTTTGTTTATTTTAGAAAATGAGTTATCAGGTTTCCTCATGTATGCCCAGACAACTGGGGGGGAATGAGCTATACTTGATTATCAAAAATAAAAATTTTCCTCTTGAAGAGGAAACACTAATCCTTCCCAGACGATCTTGTAAAATGGCTAGTCCTCTGTGCTGTACGACAATGTATTGTGCTATACGTGCATTCAGCATAATAAATCTTATTGAAGGACTTGGGTTTGGAGTTGTGAAGAACTCTATTTGAATCTTGGCTGAGCTATTTACTGCCTGTCTGACCTTTGGAAATTACTTAAATTCCCTGAAACTCAATTTCCTCATCTCCAAAATAAGGATAACAATATTTCCCATCGAATTAACTCATAATATCTGAATCAATCACTTAGAAAATGATCTGCTACAAGTAAGGAATAAGTAATATATCTTTAAAAATAACCTTGCATACAAAAATGTTTTAAATTAAAAATATTGAATAGATGCATATCTACTGCTAAGGTTATCACTGACATTTTACTTTCCTTTTCTTAGATACATTATTTTACAGTAATAATAGCCAAACATATTTTGTTGTGTGATATAAATTATGTGGGAAAGCACTCTTCCAGGATTTTAAAAGAAGTGTCTTGTGGCAGTTCTTGGCTTGACCCACATTGACAGGTAAATCAGGTGCTCCTTTATTCTCCCAAGGTCATTCCTTCCAGTTGAGCTTTCTACTTGATATTCAGCCTTGCAAGCCTGCCTTTGAAGTTGTAGACTTGTCTTATTCTTGATAGATCTTAAGCTTCTTTTAAACTGGAGTGAAGTCTTGGTAACAGTTCTAATCACCAAAGAATTCTTTCCAAACAGCATGATTCCCCCCCCCTACTTTTCATAGGCTTTATATTACCTGATAAAAGAAGAATAGAAGACTTTTAACTGTATTACATATGCGAAACTTTACTTAAATTTGCATACTTCTGGTCATTCTTGTCATTCTTAAATGACGTTTTGGCGGGGAAAAATAAAAATAAAACCATAGGTCTTATGATGATTTCCAATACTCAACAATAGAAAAGCAATTACTTATATTTATTTTTTTGAGACATAGAAAGAATGTTTTGAAATTCTTTGTTTTACATATCATATAGTTTTTTCTATAACTTTTGTGCTTTCCTAGGAACACTGAGGAGAAAATCCTGTCTCTACTTTTTCTTAGTTCCAGGTTGCGGCTATACTAGCCAAGAAACTCTTTGAAATAGCATTACAGAACAGAATTTTAGAGCATGAATCATTTTTGAGTTATTTTATATTTCAGCTACTTCACTTCATGGAAGAAAATGCCAGAAACTTATCAAGGCTTATGTTAGAACTATGTGCTAGAGCTTGGATTTGGACCTGGCTTAGGGATGTGTGTTTGTATCACTTTTTTCTTCACAAAAAGCAGCATAATAAATACATTATATTACATGTTGCTTTTGTACTTAACGAAATATATAATATATCCTGGAAATTACTGGAAATAAACTCACAAAGACCTTCATTTTTAGGCCTGCGTTATACCTCCTTTTAAATGTGTTCTCATTATTTATTTAAGTAGTTTATATTTATATTTATTCAAGCCACCAATACATGGTTATTTAAGAGATTTACAATCGTTTGTTATTACAAATGCCGCCACCATAAATAACCTGTGAATATGTTATTTCATGTGTGTGGAGGTGATTCTTCAGGGCATATTCCTAGGATTGAGATTTTATTTGTTCCTCTGGTAGCAGAGAGCCCAGTACAGGAAAAGAAAAAAAAATGCTAGGAAAAATCTATTTTAGCCTATAGAAGTCCCACCTGCACCTTCTACCAAGTAAACTCTGGTGACACGAAGGAGACCCCCCTTTGCGAGTGCTTGCCTGTTTTCCTTAAGTAAGGTACTTTGTGGAGGCTGCAGTCAGCAGTGTCTGAATCACTTGAATAAGAATTTGCTGACTCAAACATCCTTATCATTTATCCATAGACATTAAATCCATGTAGGTTTTCATTAACTTGACCATGAAAAAAGAGAAGCAAAAATGAAAATTCGGTATGTTCTGATGACAACGAAAGTATGTTTGCTCATTGACAAACTGACGGTGAAGTATGGGCATTTATATGAACAGTAATTCCTGTGTGATTCAATAAAAACTAAACCTATCAGCAATAAACATAATCCTCTTAAGTTGCTTGATAATGGCTTCTGCCATTGGAATTCATGGTTTCATAACCTCTCATCTTGAAGATTCCAGCAAGCCTGGTGATAATTTTTAAGCATGTACTGAAAGACAAACCAAACAGAAGGATTACTGCAACCCACTCAGAAATAAAAATGCTCAACACTACACAAGTGTACATGACAGAGAGTAAAGAAGCATGGAGCATCCAATTGAAACAACATTAAAAATTTAGTAAACAGGATTACCCAGCTTGGAATGCAGCCAGGAGAAGGATAAAAAATTTAGTGTTATCATAAAGGAATAATGTGGAAATGCTAACTGCCAACCCAAAACATCAAGTTCTGTTATTAAAATAACTTTCTGACAATGATGGTGAATGTTTTGTATGTTAAAATTATTTCAGCTCTCTGGATATTATGAAGGATTTACTTTTTGGGGGGGGGGGGGTTGAGGGGGGAAGATTAGCCCTGAGCTAACATCTGCTGCCAATCCTCCTCTTTTTGCTGAGGAAGACGAGCCCTGAGGTAACACTTGTACCCATCTTCCTCTACTTAATATGTGGGCCGCCTACCACAGCATGGCATGCCAAGTGGTGCCATGTCCGCACCCGGGATCTGCACCAACAAATCCTGGGCCGCCAAAGCAGAAGGTGTGAACTTAACTGCTGCACCACGGGGCTGGCCCCTGTGAAGGATTTACTTTTCATTTGAACTGCAACCACAGTTAATAAACATTACATATGAAAAGATACTACCTAAAGTTATTTAACCTGAATTGCATTCTTTCTTCTAATTCAACTAGTTTAATTTCTTTAGTAAGTGAATAGTTTGAAATTGCATGAGACAACTTTATTATAAAAATTATCAAAAATGGCATGTAGTAAAGTAGCTTTTTAAAATTGAACATGCAAAATCTTAATGCCATAAGAAATTATTTCCATTACATATTTTCTTATCTGTATTTATATGACTATTTTATATCATTTCGCAGATATAGTGAAATATAATTTTGAATCTGAATATATTTTCATTCAAATATTTTACATGAAATATAAGTATATTTCATATGACCTTCAGTAGGGACTCTGGGTTCCTATTTAGCTGGAGCTAAACATCTAATATGTTCAGACTTTGAGAGAGTCCTTTTTGTTACCTTTTGTCTTACTGAATAACACAAACCAACATATAATCTCCAATAAGGCAGATCTATAATGTTTATTTATCCAAATTCAAAACTTTAAGTGATAAATCAAGATCTAGCCTGACATAAGTTGTTCAAGATAGAAAACTTGAGGAATTTTGTGATAAGAAATTATGTTGATGAGCTTAGAGTTAGCCAGCGGCAAAGTCAGGCCTTGGACTCACCCCATAGCAAGTGTCCTACCCATTGCAACAACACACTTTCTAAAGGACAATGAAATCTAGTTTAAAAACTTTATCTACTGACAAACTACTTTAGAATAAAACTCTGTAGAAGAACACCATTTGGAACAGATGCTCCGTACCAGTCACTTCACTGTGAAAGTCTCATCAACTAGTTACTAAATTCACTAATCAGAGCACTGGTGTTTTTAGTGGAAAATGCCGTCCATCTTACTTTTCTTTCTTCGGTTAAACCTTACTCATAAAGATAATATTGCTGGATTTATAAATGCCATCCTCAAAGATCAAATATCAGTAATATTAAAGAAATACAAAAACTAATTCCTTGGGCAAATTATAAATTAGTGGTGGAAGGAAGGAGGGAGACAAGCATATACATATGAAACAGCTAAACAGCATTGCAATTCAATGTGATTACTTAATAAATACAATATTTACATAATATTTAGTAGTTGAAAGGTTTGTTCATGTATCACTTGTAGTTGTTCTTAAAAGAGAGGAGTTAGAAGAATCACAGAGAGCAAGACAGCCCGTTGTTATAGTTCATAGAACAGCCTCCCAAGGCTGAGAGCTGCTGGGCGTGGAGGGGGTAGATCTAGCATAGATTGTGGTCCACGGTGTTTAACTGGTAAATTCCAACTGTGATAATGTCTTGCAGTAATTATAATCCATCTGTGAGATGACATTAGGCCACCTACTTTACTAGAAAGAAGCATTATATCATGTGAGCTCCTGTGGGTTTTCTGTCAATGCATTATAATTCAAAAAGACATCCATGGTCAAGTAAATTGCAGAAATCTTGTTGTAAAACAGTCAACATAATGAATGGCTTTAGAAGAGAATAATATATGCCTTTTCCACCCAGAAACAGTCTAGTCCTTTATTGACAAAGCTCTTCTGTTGGTGCACTGTATGTTTCGGATCTTACTCCTGTTCACTTTTCTGTCTTAATAATATTTGTGAAAGGCCTATACCACCTGTAGACATATATGCAATTCAAATGCTGTGTAGAATGAGGAACAGCAGTTCTTTATTGGCCTCCATATTGTAAGAGATTTAGAGTAGATTATTAAGGAAAATAGACCTTATTTTATAGGCTATTCAAAAGTATGTTTTTCATTAGTGTTGATTTTAGGAAATTATTACAAACACTAAAATATTCTTTCATCTACAGTTAGAGTCAATATAATTTTGCTGACATAATGAGAAAACCTTGTTTTTATTGGTCATGTATTTCAAACCTAGGTACTATATGGTTCAGTTGAAAAAAATGGTCCTTCTCATAGCTCTTTTTTGCAAGATTATGTGACAGTGAAAATCGTGATTCTAAAAAATGTGATTATTAAAAAGAAGTGGTTTACCAACTAGCATCAAAACATAGGGCTTTTTAAAAACACGTTTTTCATCAAAGCAGCTATATAGCTTATTGTTTCTCAATTTGTAAAAGCTAATCAGGTCATGGCATGACTTGTGTTCTGTGAAAGAGCTCTGTGTTATCCAAGCAGCTTGCCATGGAACAGATGGTGAGAAAGGGAAATTAGAATCCACATTTTCAAATGAAATGTTTTTATTAGGGGAAAAAATCTAACTTCTATATGGTAATTTATGACTTGTGAAGAAATATAAAGGTTTTTATTTACTCTTTGGTTCTTTCTTATTTCTTCTTATAATTTGCAACTTGAGAAAAATTTTGCTCTGTTAATTTCCACTATTTCTTACATTCTGGTGTTTAACTTTTTACTATTAAATTATCAGTTCTTCAAGGTAGATCTCATTCTCTCTATGGTTGGATCTTTTTTTACTAGCACACTTGCTGAACATGCTTGGGAATTGAATTGAAATATCTTTGTATAGCTTCTTTTTTCTCACTGAACATATCTAGAATAAACATACACTTAGAATTAAACCTCGGGGCTGGCCCCGTGGCCGAGTGGTTAAGCTTGCTCACTCTGCTTTGGTGGCCCAGGGTATCACGGGTCCAAATCCTGGGCGTGGACATAGCACCGCTCATCAAGCCATGCTGAGGCAGCATCCCACATGCCACAACTAGAAGGACCCACAACTAAAACGTACACAACTATGTACCCGGGGGCTTTGGGAGAAAAACAAAAAATAAAATCTTAAAAAAAAAAAAAGAATTGAACCTCAAAGATGATTTAGACAGGATGATTGATGGCCATTTTTCTTTATGTCTGCTTCAAAGATGATCATGGTTCACATTGTTAGTTATTTTCGAGTTTCCATGTCACTCCACTTAAGCAGGCAAGAAATTTCAATATCTAACACTAATAAGGCCACCTTATAAAAGATACAGAAAAACATAAATGTCAAACACAATGTTGGGGCTACAAATCTAGAATGGTATCTATAGTTTAACATGTTGCAAAAGTAAGAGCTAGTGTCTGCTGTGTACCAAGTAAAGCCAGATATTCCATGTAGGATTTGCATGATGTTGTGGATGCCTTCACATCCCACGACCTCTAGAACTTGCTCTGCAGAATGCAGTATAAATCAGACTCTGAGGTGTAGAATGCTTCGATGGCATAGTCCCTAGTAATAAATGCAGTATAGTTCTTTTGATGTTCAGAATATAACATAAGAGTTTATAATTATGAAAAAATATCAAAACAAAAACAGTAACACATGTCATGTAATGATAGGCTATACTGACTTAAACATTGATTCCTAAGAACATTATCTGGGTAAAATGTTTCTATAATGTTACTATCGTTGTTTGTTTGCAAACAGAGAAAGGAGTTTTTAACTTAATTTAGGTGATTGTTTTTAGAGAGATTAGTGCCAGGTTCTCCAAAGGGGGATTGGCATAACCTTCTACTTTTAAACTACTCTTGTGGTTCATAAATGCCATATCTAGCATCACTGTCTAATGTTAGTTCTCTAAATTGAATTAATTTCATCTAAATTAAATTAAAAGAAAACAATGAAAAATGAGAAACGTGTGACCCTGGGGACAGAATAGTGATGAGATCAGGCAAATATCAGAGTGACATGGAGAAATGGTCATTGAAATTTATAAATCTTAGTGATTTATTCATCTTTCGTGGATCCATTTCTCTGTGCCTACACATTTTTCTGTATGTCTTTAAAATTCCTTTAAAAATTGTTTCACTTCAGAGAATGTTTATACTAACAATGCAAAATTGTCAAGTTATTGATTTAGAGTTATTAAGCTATCTTGACATTGAGATGTCATTCAACAAATAATTTGAGAAGAAAAATTAGCCTGCAAAACTATACGTGTCTGTTCTTTTCTTTCTTTTCATTACATGCCATACAAATATGGAGAAAATAAGAATGTTTTGCAAAAGTATTATGAAATAATTGTCCTCATTCTGTGTATAATCTAAGAATTTAAATTATTAACTGACATAGTAGTAGTAAAATACTTGTGTATTTGATTATTCTATTTTAATATAAATAACTTTGTCAAATAACCTGTTCTTATTCTGTAACCTATACTCACTCTCCCTCCTATCTTAAAAAAGTTAGAGAGGGGCCGGCCCAGTGGTGCAGCAGTTAAGTTCGCACGTTCCTCTCTGGGGGCCCGGGGTTGGCCCATTCAGATCCCGGGTGGGGACATGGCACTGCATGGCATGCCATGCTGTGGTAGGAGTCCCACGTATAAAGTGGAGGAAGATGGGCACGGATGTTAGCTCAGGGCCAGGCTTCCTCGCAAAAAGAGGAGGACTGGCAGTAGTTAGCTCGGGGATAATCTTCCTCAAAAATAATAATAATAATAATAAAAATAAATAAATTTTAAAAAATTAAAAAGTTAAAGAAAAAAGTGCATTTCTAGTGGTGATTGTATACGGAAGAAATTTCAGTTTCTGTCGATTTTAAAGTATTCTTCCATGTCATTATATTTTCCAAATAATATTAACTCAAAATGTTGGAATCATTTAATATAGTTGACTAGAGGTACCAATTTTCTTGTATTTATTTTTAAATATTTGATAATTCAAAAGTAATCAAGATTCTCAAATGCTTTAAAGTGAGAATATTTTAGGTTGCTGTCATTTGCAGTATAAATGAATACTTGAGGATTTTTACATATCATTATAATGTATTGGTAGAAAGATGATTGAAGGTAATGTGTAAAAGGTTAGTAAGTTACTAATTGATTTATATTTCCTTTTTTTGTTTTATTTTCTTAACTTTTTCTTGTTCCGATGAATTTTTGATGTTTATTAAAATAATACGGCTGAGCTAGACACAAGGGAATACTTAAATTGAATAAAATTTAACTATTGAATTTATACCACTAAAATGAAGGCTATTCTGTAACTCCATGGATTTTTTCCTTTGAAAAATATTGGCAGACTTGAAAGCAAACATTAGCTGTGAGAAGAAATGCTTTTAGAGTAATTCTACAAATGATCATTTTATAATCATCTGTAAAGTAACCCTGGAACTGATGATTTTATGAGACTGTCTCTGCCGCAAAGATCAATAAGCCTGTGTCGAACTCACCCCTTCTATTTCCAGTCATTAGATAACCCGTGCATCTCCCATTCTCCCTGTAAGTTAACAAGAGTTGTCTTAAACCCAGTAAAGAAGTAATTGGTCTTTGATGAAGAAACAAAATAATTCTAACAAGCTCATATCTAATCAGCTTAGTGTTCTCTAGCCATTTCAAGTTTCGGTATGTCAGAATCAAAATATTATGCTTTAAACGTAGTGGACCACCTGCTCCCCAGGATGATTTACAATATATTTTTCCGTAAACAAATTGATGAAATAAGTTTCTTTGGGCAATCTTCCAACGTGTTCAAAACCCTCAGACATTCTCTCACTAATGGTATTTTTAAATTTACCTGATTTGTGGAGAACAAAGTTTAAATAATTGCAAAGCACTATGCAAATTTGTTTTCAACTTACTCTAAAGAGAGAGCGTCTATAACGCCTCTGAGCAGAGGTCTTTCTGAAGGTCTGAGTGGAAGTTTGTGCTCTTAGTGCACATTTGCTGTTTGAAATAGACTAAGTATTTGAATCAGTGTTACTTAGTTTTCCAGTGTGAATGATCAATATTTAAATAAAAATATTAAATAAGTATTATGACCCAGGCCTTTAATACTTCACAAAATGTTGTACAGTAAACTGAGAAAGTGCTTTAGAGACTTAAAAATATTCTAAGATGTAAATTCTGCTTATTTTTAAGTTATATCTATCTGAAATTTGCATAATTCTCTTTTGCCATTTCCCCCTCTTCTCTAGACTCCCTGCGGTGTTTCAGAATGGTTGAACTTTAAATGCTCTGCTCCAAGAGATCTTTAAATTGTCTTCTGTTGCACAAGCACTAATGTATAATGCAGAAGGCTTCCGAAACCTCAAAGAATTTCCAAACCGCCGCACTGATGGTGGAGTGGGTTGTAAAGTATACCAGTTGCCTTTAGCCACTAATGAGAAAATCTCTTTCACTTGGTTTAAATAGGTGCTCTCATTTGAGGCCAATTCATCAGGCCTAAAAATGAGCAGAACAACTAAAGCTGCAATAGCAGCCTGATGATCGAGACAATTGCTCACAGGAATGCAGGAGACCCTCCTTCTCCAGTTCCCGGTTCAGTCTCTCCACTCTTTCTTCGGCTTGTTCAGTTGTAGTTCACCACCTACCCCTTGCTGGAAAAGGAAAGTAGAACACTAATAGAAAGATGGGGAAGAATGTGAAAGATCAACTGGCAGGTGCCTTTTTATTTGACCCGTATTTTAACATATAACCTAATTTATGATATTTACTAAAGAAAATAAATGTGGCAAGGACTTGAAGGTATATTTTTCTTTGTATGTTGTAATTGTTTGACTGACTGATGAGCAAATTAATCAAATTAAATCCACCAAAGAAAGACTTGATATATTAGTTTGTTCTGACAGCTTAATAGAAAAAACAATTTTTTTAATTTAAAAAAAACTTACAATAATAGTTTAAATGTCTCTTAATACACCAATTGAATACATGAAATGTTTTATCACAAAGACCTCTTTTAAAAGGGACGAATTTGAATGACCATAGATTTAGAATAAAGACCTAAAATTAAAGGTGATTTTTATTTCATTAAAGGTAGATGGCTGGAGGATGGTATCCTTTGGCAGTACAGAGGAAAGAATAAGACAGATTTACGATTCAGGTATAAAACCTAAAATTTCTAATAACAATTTTAATATGCAATCTTTTTCCATGGGATCTTTTTTTATGGAAGAACAGACCTCACTTTGCTCTAGATAAGATTAAGCTCCATGTTTTAATAATTTTCTACTCCTTTCTATACATCTTTGACTTTAGTTTTGTGCTCTATAAATGTGATTAGTGTTGTAATACTACTCATCTTTGCATGATTCATAAAGATTTTTTTGAAAATAATATCAAAATTGTGAAATTGTTAGAAAATAAAATATTTCTTGTATTTTAAGCAAATTGCAGATAATATATATGTGCATCTACTTGTAAGTCTATAGTTATACAGATGATGATAATTATACTTATTCTATATTAATTATTCATATTACTTGTGATTAGCTAATACATGCCAGGCATGGTTCCAGTTACTGGGAGTAAAGACAGGTGAACTGCCTGCCTTCCTGAAGCTTACGGTCGTTTGCTTGAATATATCAGTGAGCACAAACTACTTGAAGTGCAATTTGCTACCTGCAGTACACAGCACACTTGGCAAAAGTACTATTAATTTTCTACATGTGAGAACACTAGAGCAATTATATTAAGTTTTCAGGGTTATTTACATTGCTGTAAAAGAGCAACAGTCCAAGATTCAAAACTCTTTACACAGAAATTTATACTTCACACATTTTAAAATATTAGCTCTGCTTCTAAGTGAATTAATCAGTCTTCTTACAGCTAGTACGTTTTATTTAGATTTAGATTAGTGGAATTTGATCTCACTAAGGAAAACTCAAAATATTAGATCCCATAAAAGGTAACTGTAAAGGGAAGTAGAAAGAAGGTGGGAAAGACAATTCTAAGATAGAAGAAGGAGAGGATTTTTGACTAAAATATATTTGAAAGCAATCTTAGAAATTGCATTAGTTTTCTACAGCTGCCACAATAAATTGTCATAAACTGAGTGATTTAAAGCAACAGAAATTTACTATGTTAGAATGTTGAATGTCAGAAGTCTGGCACAGGTCTCATTAGGCTAAAATCAAGTTTCTGGCAAGGCTGTGTTCCTTTCTGGAGGCACTAGGAGAAAACTCATTCCCTTGCCTTCTCCAGCTCCTAGAAGTTGTCTGCATTCCTTAGCTCTTTGCCCCTTTTCTCCCTCTTTAAAACCAGCAACTTCAAATCTCTCTCTGATCCGTCTTGGGTAGTTGCATCTCCCTCTGACCACAGCCGGGATAGTTTCTTTAATTTAAATAACTCATGTGTTATATCGGGCCCATTTTGGTAATCCAGAATAATCTCCCATCTTGAGATCCTTAGCTTGGTCACGTTTTTAAAGTCGCTTTTGCTATATAAGGGCAAACGTGTTCACAGTTTCTGGGGAGTGCGACTCAGAAGTCTTTGGAAGGCTGTTCCTCTGCCTACCACAGAATTATGTAGACTGCTCTCTTTATTGACAGACAAATAAGAAAATGGAGTTACCACTTCATAAGAGCATTTCCTCCGGGTAATTTAATAAATTAATGACCAAGACAGAAGCAGGACTTAAGTTATTAATTGGATGCATATTCTTTTGGGTCTTCTCAATAAATTCTAATAAAATCGGGAAGACATTCACACGGAACAGATCTGCTTCAAATATTTGCCTTTTTTAGATCTTTTATAATGAATTGTTGTAATTGTGTTGAAATACGTTTTCACTGGAACCAATTAAAAATGTATAGTTAACATACAATTAATAGTTTCTAATTTGTACTCCCAAACCTATATCTTGTCATTTCGCTTCAAAGCTAAGCACTATTAACAGCCTATGTATCTTTCAACATCCTTTCTCCACGCTTATGCAAAAGGTGTGGTACATAAATTATGATTCATTCTTTTTATACCTGTTCAATATTTCATAGTTTATGGAATATAATTTGTTGAAGTGTTTCTGTATCGATGAGCATTCATATCATTTAATGGTTATATTCTATAAAGGGAAAATGCTGAGTAAAATTATATGTATTTAATTTTAGTAAATATTGGAAAAAGAAAACAAAATCAGTCATATATACCACTGCATTGAACAAACAAAAATCAATAGAGGAAATTTTGGTGTAGAATATTCTCAGTGATGTGTTGGAGTGTTGAGAAAAATCCTCTCTCCCCCCTTTTCTCTCTCTACATACATACATACATTCAGACCTACATACTTTTAGTGTAAGCTAGTTTTCTTTGGTTCCAAAAAGGAAAACAAGGTAAAACAAAAAAAGATTATAAATATGTGAAGTACCTCTAATAAAATGAAAAACTGAACTAGGCCCAGGGAAGGAACAAAATGAAGATTTTCTATAGATGTTTGTACAGCTTACTACAATACTTGTATCTGTATTAACACATGTGCAATTGATAAAAAGCTAAATGGTAACAGTGTAATGCCTAAGTGGCCTTGGTACGCAGGCAATTTTTTCTGTACAATGGAAATAGGAATGGCTGAAATAAAATTATAATGTTTATAGGGAAGGCAATATTAGTAAAAAGAATATTTTCTTCTGTATTAAAAATAGTAGCACCTGCACTCTAGCGACACCAGTTTAAGATCTCAGTTCATTTCATCACTTCCCATGCCCAACTTAAGAATAGAACCACTTGGGCCAGCCCAGGTGCCTAGTGGTTAAGTTCTGCATGCACTGCTTTGGCAGCCTGGGTTCAGTTCCTAGGCATGGACCTACACCACTCTGTTAGTGGCCATGCTGTGCTGGTGGCCCACATAATAAGAAATAGAGGAAGGTTGGCTCTGGAAAATCTTCCTCAGCCAAAAAAAAAAAAAGAGAGAGAATAGAACCACTGGCTCATAACTCCAGTTGCTCTACATTGTCAGCACCCACCAGCCTTGCTCTACTTAAAAAGTTGCCATTATTTTCCCTCCATTTCGTTTGTGCATCTGAGATGCTTGCCTAGTCAAAGTTATCCGACAAGGCATCAATTATTGTTTTTGTCAGTTCTTGGCTTAGAAAGTTGTACAGGCTTTGATTTATCTGCTCCCACTCTATTGTTCCATACACTCTGTTACTTTTGGCACATCAATTTAGTAGAACTTGAATTTTTTAAGAGCTTCTGGAGGGAGCACAGCCCTGCTGACACCTTGATTTCAGACTGCCAGCCTCCAGAACCTTGAGAGAATAAGTTTCTGTTGTTTGAAGCCACCAAGTTTGTGGTAATATGTTACCACAGCCACAGGAAACTAATGGAATTTTGCTTAAAAAATCAAATTTACAGGAAAGGATATCTGAATAGCTTATCTAAGCTAGAAGGTGGGAGGACAGCCTGACTAAAAGACTTTCCATACACCCTGGAGTAGAAGAAGGGCATTTCCCGAAAGGAATTCAGGGAGTACTTTTTATTTATTTTTTATTTTTTATTTTTTTGAGGAAGATTAGCCCTGAGCTAACATCCAGCACTGATCCTCCTCTTTTTTTTTTTCGCTGAGGAAGACTGACCCTGAGCTAACATCTGTTCCCGTCTTCCTCTACTTTATACGTGGGACGCCTACCACAGCATGGCTTTTGCCAAGCGGTGCATGTCCGCACCTGGGATCCAAACCAGCGAAGCCCAAGCTGCTGAAGCAGAACATGTGAATTTAACTGCTGTGCCACTGGGCCAACCCCTAGGAAGAACTTTTTCAAAAAAAAAAACAGATGATGAAGGAATTCTCGAAAGATGAAATAAGCAAATAGGCAAAAGAGTTCTACTGAATTCACTAAAATAAGCAATTTATTTATAAGTTTTGATTATTAGCACTTGGAAAGTTAACATGATTTTGTATGCATCTTTCAGAAATATCTTCTTCAAAGCATATAACAAAAACTTGTAATATGGCCAAATCCTTAAAATCTGAGCTGTCTATTTAAAAAACAACAGTTTGAGGGCCAGCTGTGTGGTGTAGTAGTTAAGTTCATGTGCCCTGCTTTGGCAGCCTGGAGTTCATGGGTTGGGATCCTGGGTGCAGACCTACACACTGCTCATCAAGCCATGCTGTGGTGGAGTCCCACATACCAAATAGAGGAAGATTGGCAACATGTGTTAGCTCAGGGCCAATCTTCCTCAGCAAATAAAAAAAAAAATGATTTCTAAAAAAAAAAATCTTGGTTTCACTTTCCCCAAGAGTTACTAAAAATATATTTTATTACTTTTAGTTACTTTTTTAATGTTTCTTGATATCAAGTTAGTTACTTTACTGATCCAAAAGATTTGACATCTCCACAATAGAGGGTTTCATCAAAAGCACCATTATGATCTTAGACTCGCTGTTCTGTTCAAGGCAGTAATATTAAGTTAATCATTAAGGAAGCTTCAACCAATTTTTATTGGTTTAGTTGATTTTGATGTTCCTGTGTTGCTTATAACCCACAATTCTCTCTTCAGCAGCAAAAAGCAATTGCTAATGATTGGTCTTAAACATCACTGTAAGAATAATATTTTCTCACCTGTGTTTTCCCAAGCTTTCTCTCATAACACACACCAAAGTTAAGATCATCTGTATCTCTCAATTAAAAAAAAATCTTTGAAAAGAATATAAATGCCTCATAGACTTTAAATCAATTACTACTTACTACTCATTTACTAACTACAGTTGGGGTCAGGCAATAATATTCTTTATTGTCAAGGGTGGTACAGAAGACTTAGAGTATGTGTCTGTCAATCCCCACAAATATTCCAGTATATTTAAAATTTTGTTTATTAAATTAAACATTGTATTTTCAGTTTACATAGAAGCTTCCTCTTTTAAATATGTATTTTCTCTTTAAAAAACAGAATTTATATTTAAATATACATCGAAATATAAACAAAAAATAATACCAAAGCCAATTCTTCTCCAAAACTCATATGTTAACAAAGCATTTACTGAGCTGGAAAGGCAGTGAAGCATAACTGCATGTATATAATCAAAAGTAATATAGACAGAAGAGATTCAATATATATACTTAATTATCAAAATACTCGCTGTACAATTTCAGCCCAAACACCAAGAGTTGCACATCTGAGCCAATAAAAAAGTCTTTTAAGTTAGCATAAATTCAAAAGTATTCCCATACCTTTAAAGAAAATTGATGCTTCAAAGGAAATGTATTGTTTGCATTGCCATATATACCCGTTAAGGTTTGTATATCTAAATTTAGCATGGGGAATTTTTTGGAAGCCATGACTTATTTTCTACTCTTCTAGTAAAGAAGAGCACTCTTCTGGTACAAATCTGCAGTAAATCTCTAAAGATCAAGTTTGATGTCTGGTTAACAGTAAGGTACAGTCATTGTTTTCCAACAGTCTCATGGATTTCCTGATTTCGTTGTGATGGTGTTGAGATTGCTACATGTATTTTAGGTGAAACCCAATGGAAGGGACTCCAGACACCCAACCTGCTTCAATCAGAAAAAAACCCAGTTTTAACTTTTTCATATGGTATCGGTATAACATAACTTGGTATAACTTTATTGGTAGTTTAAGATTTTTATTGCGTTACTTTATTTTGATTTAAAATATTGTTGAGAATAGTATTTAATCTAGATTTTGTTTATACTAAGAAATAAAACTTGAAAACAGAACTTCTATATTCTTTCAATAAAAAAGAGAAAAACCTAGACTGACACATAAAATAGGTGTTACAAGCCTAAACCCCTAAAATATGTATTTATTTTTCTAACCTAAAAAATAAGGGTAATTATTTATATCTTGTTTAAAAAAGAACAAAGAAACAAAACTATCTTTGAAGCTAACCAGAATGTAGGAAGTTATACTCATTAAAGAAAGGCACATTTTTTAGAATTATTTTAAGTGGACGTGATAGAGATACGAATCCACTAAGTCAGAAACACAGCAGCATGCACTTTTTCTTGGCGCCAAACTGTTGAAAGATCAGGAGACATGTTGGCCTTGAAATGACTATGTCAAATGACAAACCGTGTTTCTCTCTCCCTTGCTCTTGCTCTCATCCTCCATCTCTGTATTTCACAGTGCATATGTCTAATTCATAGTTTCCATCTGTTCTGTTGAAACCAAGGTTTCTAAATTTTTCAGAAAAATAGGACCACAAGCAGTTGGTGGTGAAATCTTTACTCTTTCCTTCTTTCATAATCAGAGATGAATAAGAAGTGTTCCTGCTGGCCTTGGTGGATGGGTGAAGGAGTCTGATTGGACTGGCTTGTCCATCCTTGGATCGCAAATTTTGGAGGGTAGGATACTATGATTGGTTCAGCTTGTATCATTCACCCACTTTTGTGACTGAAAGTGAGAAGTGACATCCACTCCCCTGAGAAGGGGTGGAGTGGCAGAAACATACACATTTGGCATTTGTGTCCTGGAGCATCACCACATTTCTTACGATAAGCAAATCAAAACTATGTTTTATTTTGCTTTGATAATCAACTATTTCAGAATTTGACTTACTCAAAGGAACAGAAAACTCTTTTCATTTAGTCTGTTTCTATACTGACAGGAGGATTGCAAATTGGGGTAATTTTTTTTTAGGATATCGTTGGCAAAACCTTAGATATATTAATTCCCTTTGGCGCATCTTTTGGAAATTTATGCTAAGTTAATAATGTTAGGGAAATACAGGCTTACTTCTCCCCCTCCCTTTTTTACTTTCAAAGATAATTATTTTAATACAGCGACAGGTAAGGGATGTGGACAAGGCTATTTTTACAAGAGATCTTGTCTATATGGATTGTACTTATTCAAAAAGGGTTATTATAGGTTTGGATCAGTATAAATAGCGAATAAAAATTTTCTTCCCTGATTAGATATTTTAATGTTAGATAACATCAATTTCCCCTCAGGTCCTCATCCCAATCCTTATTATGCATTTCTTTGTTCATTTCCTGCCTTCTAAGCTCCTCTATATAATATTTAGTTAAGATTATTTGCTGCTTTCTTTCTAAATGGTGGGAGAAATCTTCTTTCACAGTAAAAAGGACCAATCTGTCACCTTCTTAGAGATTGAGGTCAGTATGAGAATGTTATTTCGATTAGCCTTCTAAAAACATCACTTAAAAATCAGATTTTAAAAAAGTTATTTTCCTTTTACAAAGTACAAAGTAGGAATAGTAGCTTCTACTGATTGCTAGGTTAACAGTTTTACTCACCTTATCTCCATTATCCTCTTAAGGACTGGATTTTTAAACAACTTTACTAGTATACCTGCTGTGTAAAGGCTTTTTCTTCTTTTGAATTTGATTCTGAAGTCATATCTTGAGTTTCAACCCTGAACAAAGGATACTTGATGGTCGGAGCAGATAATAGTGTCCTGGAAAGATTTTAAGGACTTGTCCATGTCTTTCAGAGTAGCCTTTAACCTAGCACCAGACAAGTAAGATTCAGAGACAAAAACAGTGTAAAAAATGGAAGGGAAGGTGAAATAATGAGTCACACATGCATGCAGAAAATGAGTAAAATAAATGAGAATAAATCCACGTCTTCCATAGTTTCCCAAATTTGCAATTTGTTAAAGCATTGTTATAAGTATGTAGTTTATTTTTCTCAGCATTTACGTACGCCGTTCAGATAAACATAATTGAGAAATGGTAGAATTACTGTCACTTTCTTTATAATTATGATTTGAGGTAATAGTCTGTTACCTCTAAGTTATGTTCACATTTGGGATATTATTCTTTTAGTTACATTGAAGCTATTAATGGCATATCCAAAATTTCATTACAAGAGTTTGGGTGAAAAAGGAGTTTTTACTATAACTAACTTGGATGCTTGTTTTTCTAAGCCATACATTTTACTGTTACATTTAATTTCATTGTGAGCTTATTTGTGCTAAGCTGAAATGATCATTGTTTGTTTGCTTGTTTATTGTTTCAAGGCAAGCAAAATTGTGCCGCTGTCCAAGTTGGGAGTGTGGTGGAGAGGAGAAACACACACATGGAAAAAAGCCTTTTAAAAAAATGTAACGGTGAGCCAGCCCTGATTGCCTAGTGGTTATCGTTCAGCACTCTCACCACTTCGGCAGCCCAGCTTTGTTTCCTGGTCACGGAACCACACCACCCATCTGTCAGTTGCCATCCTGTGGCAGTGGCTCACACAGAAGAACTAGGTGTAAGTCCAGCTAGGATATACAACCATGCCCTGGGGCTTAGGGGAGGGAAAAAAAAGAAAAGAGGAAGACTGGCAACAGATATTAGCTCTTGGCAAATCTTTCCCTGCAAAAGAAAAAGAAAAATTAAAGGGTAATAATTGGTTAATTAATCTTGCATAATCCTCTTGAGAAAAGCTTGCTGCCTTAAAGGCCAAGTTTACTGATCCTTGGAAGTTTTCACTTCCTTTGACAAGGCCCAGGATACACACCTAGGAACATATCTGATAGCAAGCATTATAATGCTAGTGTTTGCAACTTACTGCAGAAAGAGTGTTGATTAATGGCTCCTGAAAGTCAGACCTTTCCAACCTCACTTATGAATTACTGGGGAGATTGTAGCCCAGAACCACTGATTCAGGATAGGAAAATGTCCAAAAGACTTGATCTGCTGCTCTGTTCTTACTTGAAGGTGGTAAATCATTCAGTAAAACCCTACACTGATAAAATGGTGAACTGACAATGATTCCACTAAAATAAAAAAACCCACTGCCCCCACCTCTCTAAATAGACTGTACCCCCTCTCCCATCACCATCCTCCCATGGTCACAGAATTCAGTGAACTTTCCTCTGAAATCCCTGGTTTAATGAAATTGGAGTCTGAAAACTCTTAATACATGAAGGAAAAAACAAAATTGTACAGTATTCTCCGAGACCTCTTAACACAGAATAAAAAGACTTTGAAAGCAGAATTGGCTGGAAATTTAGACTGCATCATAAAAGCTATAGGTGTCATCAAGTAAAAACAAAATGAGATAGACCAGTGTACAAGACAAATTCAGGAGTCAAGATTGTAAGTTTGGTGAGCAAAATTAAAAAGGACCTGAGGATAGAAAATAGATTTTGCTCAACTGGAGCCAGTGGACTGCTCTGTGCTTTTAAAAAGGAATTTTGTTACTTTTATAGTAAATATATGAGGATCATACAAATCTGGTGAGTTTTTGTGTGTGTGACAGAGAAGTGACAAAACAAGATTCTTTGATTATTGTGTCTAAAGATTCCTTTACTACCATAGTCACTCAATTAATAAAACCAGGTTGACTTAAGGCAAAACCAGTGGTTCACAACTTTGCTGTGTTCTAGAGTCATTTATATTGCTTGGATTGCAACTCTTGAGATTCTTATTCCATATGTCTGCTTTTTGGCATGAGTCTCGGTAGTTTTTTAAAATTCATATGCCATTCTGATAAACAGCTAAATTTGAGAACCACATTAATAAGCAGAAGAAAAACAAAAACAACCCCAATGGTTATAACATTAAAGGTATGACCCTCAGTTTGTACTTTCTTTACTTATACAAACTACAGAGCCATTTCTTTTGGAGCTATGGCATCCCAAAATACATAGAGATTGGCGTAACCTATTATATCATAGTCATCTCAAACTATTTATTGTCATCATCAGGTTATATTTATGAAACCACTATAATCCATGATAATTTTATTTTATACATTGAAATATATAATTCCATAAATTAAAAAGCAAGATTAGAGTTTTCAGAAGATGGTATTAAAGTGAAGTTTCTTGAGTTTTGTGAGAAGTTTTCTAGTTCTTGAACACTGCTTTAAGCCTTGTTTTAAACAGTTTCCAAGAAACGCATACTTCTTCAGTTCCTATAAAGTGAGTGTTAATAAACTGACATTTTATCCATATTTTGTAAAATAGGGGCCTCATTATCCCAGCACATTTTAGAAGATATATTATTTTTAGAGAATCTGGATCATTCATACATTTCTCAAAAGAATGTAAAATGCTACAGCTGCTTTGGAAAATAATATGGAAATTTCATATAAAACTACACATTTGTTTTCCATCTGACCCAGCAATTAAACTATTGGACATTTATCCTAGAGAAACAAAAACTTAGGTTCACGTAAAACCTATAAATGAATATTAATAGTAGATTTATTTCATAATTGCCAAAATTATAGAAAAACATTGTCCTACAATAGGTGACTGGTTAAGTAGACTGTGGGTCATCATACCATGGAATACTATTCAACAATAAAAAGGAGCAAACTATTGATACACATAACAACTTGGATGGATCTCAAGGGAATTATTCAAACTGAAAAATGCCAATTTCAAAGGTTACATACTATGTGATTCCTTTTATATAACATTCTTAAACAGACAAAATTTTGAGATAGAGGACCAATTCGTAGTCGTCATGAGTTGGTAGGGGAGAGCAGAGGTTGGCTGTAGCTATAGAAGGATAGCACAAGGGATCCCTGTAATGGAACTATTCTGTGTCTTATTGTGCTGGTGGTGTTCATATGACTCTTCACATAAGATTGGTAGCATTACACATACACAGACACACATATATACACAAGTGCATGTAAAATTGGTGAAATCCGAATAAGATTGGTGGATAGTATCAGTGTCATTTGTCTGTTTGTGACATTATACCCTAGTTTTGCAAGATGTTACCTTTGGGAGAAACTGGGTGAAGGTATATGGAATCTCTGTGTTATTTCTTATAACTGCATATTTATCTGAATGTCTCAAAATAAAATTTTTTAATAATATGTCTTTTAGGAAGCAAAAATGAGGTATTTGAAGGCTTGTTTATGGCCTATGAAAAATATTACACAGTTTAGTTTGCCCAGGTACTTGTAAACTTTTTAGCTTATTGCAGTAACGGCAAAAACAAGAGCAGTACAATATATGCTGTAAAATATATGAAACACTTGGAACACTCCATTAGCCAGGCTATTAGAGTCTGTGGTAGATTAGATCATTGTTCCACAAATATTTTTTCCTTCCTCCTACCTCTATGGACTTTGGCCATGTGACTGACTTTGACAAATGGATTGGTAGAAGAAATGTGAGGAGAGGCTTGAAAAGTACTTGTGTGGTTGGGCTTGCCCTGTTCCACCTCTGCCTTTGCCATGAGAAGAGCATGCCCCAGGAAACCCACTGCTCTCAGAAGAATGAGAAATACAAAGAACAGACCTGAACCAAACCCATGGTCAAGAATTGATCACAGCCTTGGATCAACTGAACTCCAGCCAAACCACAGCACAAGAGTGAGAAATCAAACCTTGATTTGCATGCCACTTCTTTCAGAGCGGTTTGTTATACAGCTTTATTGTGGCTATAGTTGACTAATACAGAACAAATAATTAATGAGAATAGATTTCAGGATACTCTCACTGAGTTTATGGCTTAGGTAAAACAGAATATGGTATACAAATATATATCACAACTGACAATTACTAAATATCTGCCTTCTCAGAGTTGAACCTGACATAGTTTAAATTAAGTATAGATCATCTCTCCTATCACCTAATGCTGTTATTTTTATCTGACTTCATACAGTTTAAAAAAATCTTGATGGAGCTATGGCTATATTTTGATTTTTCATTAAAAGTGGAAGAGCAGTAGTAAATTAACAACTTCTCCCCTCAAGAATTGGATCTCGATTTTTCCATTGATGTAAGTGCCACGAGAAGAATAACTTTCTCACTTTTGTTTACTGCACTGTCACCAGTACATAACATTTAATAAATATAAATATGTACTGAATGATTATTCAACATCCTTAGCCCTCTGTTCCCCTAGAAGTATGTTTACTGAGTTGTTTTTAGTATTTCACTACATGCTTTTATAGAGTCCATTTTAATGGTATAAGAACTGTCTGCATTTTCTGGAAAACATTGTTGAAAATTTTGTTTACTGTGTGCCTTGTATAATAACCGACATAGTAATTTCTCTCAATTTTTACTTCAAAGAAGAAATGTTTCTTATGATGAATTGGCATACTTTTATCCACCAATAAAAGAACAAAAACATAATATTTCTCCAGTTTGTTTTGACTTCCAGGAATATGCGTCAAATTTAATGCTCAATAATAGTAACTCTACAGTGCTACTAAATATATAAGAAGCCTAATTTAAGTTACCATTATTTAACTAGATGCAATAACATATTTTTCTACCAAATAAAAATACTAGTAAATAAGCCAAAATCTAGAATTATTTCAATTTCTGAAATAAATATTATTTCATCAATGTAATGCTTTTATCCTTCTAAGAAATTCTTCTGAAGACCTACAGTGTGTCTCAGGGACTGTGCTAGGCTCTCAATGTGCGTAATAAGTGTAACAAAATGATGGAACTCACTTTCTTTATGGCAGACTAAAAAATAACATTACATATGCAAATAAATGACTTTGTGATTTTTGGAAAGAATAAAATGCTTTTAAGATAACCTCTAGGGAATGTTGCTGTTGGATAATGGATATGGAAATTGGGATGGGGCAGAGCATGACAGACTTGGGTAGGACTTGACATGTCAAAACAAGACAAAGGAAAAGGAAGAACCTGTGAAAGTAGTTATGGCTTCCTGAGCAGAAGTGGCAGAATACAGGGAAGCTCTAAGCAAAGGAGCATGGGTTGCTCCTAACACTACAAAAGGAGTCCCGGACTCTTACTAATCAAGGGAGAATATTGTTTGAGGTAAGGTTGGAAAAGTAAACAGGGGTTGAGTCATGTAAGCCCTGCTGAGTGTTTGGGTTTAATTCTAAGTACAATGCGAATCCGTTGAAGAAATTTAAGTAAGGAAATTACGTGATCCTACTTACAGTTTCTTAAAGTCATTGTCTGTTGTGGGTGAAAAATTCTGGGTCAGAGAAAGTAGGAAATTACTGCAATCACCCACGTGAGAGCTAGTGATTGAATAAGATTGATGGCAGAAGAAAATGTTACATGATCAAATGTGACCTAGAATAAATGATAATATGAATAAAACTATTAAATTGTGTATTTATTATAATTCATGAATTTAAAGTTTTAAAATAGTTTATGGTAATTAATTCTGAAGATATATTTCAAAATAAACTCCAGCCAAGTCAAAAAAAATTATGATGATAATGCAAAAACTTACTTCACTGAAGTCCAAAACAATTCAGGGAATTTTAGTTAGTAGACCTCAAATTAGTGATTATGAGATTTAAAATACAGTTGGTTAATATTAGATGATGGTAGCAGTCAACTGAATACTGCTGGTGTAATGTAAACCCTTGCATTTTATCTATATTGGGCAACTCCAAATAAAATTCCAATTTATTCAAGAATTATTGGCCAAATCTTTTATGGATAGATATGGTCACATATATTTAAAAAGGAATTTTAAATTAAAAAGATTACTGGATGGTTTTTTTAAACTTTATTGAATTTATCTGAAGAAAGGAATAAAGAGTAAAAGTTAACGCCATTCAAGGGAATATTTATAACGTAGACATTAAGGTATATATTACCTCTGGATTTGGATGTAAAGAGATAAACACTGGTTGCAGGTAAATATGTTGATCTATAGATCTCATTTAGTGAGTAGAGTAATGTTATGGTAGATGGTTAGACCTTATGGTTTAGTCAAGTAGACTGGTTTAATTAATTCCAAATTAGAAAGCAAGTGTTGATATCCTCAATTAAGAGAATCTAATAGAGGGGGCTCTTAAACAGAATTTCTTCATGATTTATGTTTAAAATTCAGATTATTTCCTATAGAGGAAAATTGATTTAACTTAGCCTGTAACCTAAACCTCAGGCCTTTTTTTTATTAAAGGGGAAAAACTGGAGGATTTTAAATCAATCATATCCTCAAATTGAAAGAAGGTGCTTAAAACTATATTCCCCATGCAACCATATTTAAGCACTCCAACTATCCCTGAGAACAAATTTATATTGGAAGAAATAAGTGAAGTATCATAACCAGCAAAACATACTTAGAACATATTACCAATTTTGACAACTGCATGAATACAGAATTGCTGTGTTCAACACTGTTGTGCCTAATTTGATTCAGTTATTTCTTGAAAGTATGTGTGCTTTTTATTTTTAAAATATATTTGCTATTTGGAAAATATAATTTCGCGTGAGACCTTTGAGTATATATAGAAAGACTTAGATGATTCTTAATAGTAATTAGTAATGGTTTCATATAGAGAGATTTTCTCTCTGTAACTGAAATTAAGATTTTACTTCTAGTCTTAAAATAATAACGGTGATATTGAATACCAACTATAGTTCTATTTGAGATTTATCAACTTATGTTGCCATATGGAATGAACAATAGAATTAGATAAGGAGGTAAGAAATGTCAGGAGTAAACTGGAAAGACCTCTATGGAGGTATCCGTTGTGGGGACCTGGAATTGGTCACCCCAAGATATGTCTCTTTGGCATCAGGATTATTTGAGGCTGATTGCTTTTGGGACTGGGACAGGGAAGGAGGCTCTGAGGAATGGAACTTGCCCTTTGTTAGGACACTTACATTTGTAAGGTAAATCTCTATCTGTAAAAGGTACCTCCCTCTCTGTACCAGGAAGAAGAAAGGCAATGACCTTCTCTCTAGAAACTCTTAATCAATACCAAAGGCAAGGACTTAAAATCTGCATTTTATTGTGCTTCTTTGGTAACCTCCTGTAACTGACTTCCCTCCCCCTCCCAACGTAGGCATTTCTTTAAGGATTAAGCATCTTTCCTTAGGCTAGGAACTGATTGCTGCTGCGCTCACCTGTGACCGCCCAGCTCCAGACAATCGACTTGCCTCCTGCTACGCCCATCGAGATAGCAGACCATTACCTGCTGTGTCCATCAAGCACTGTGCCGACAGGGCAATCTTGTGACTATTGTGGGAGGGACATTTCAATCACATGTGAAACACCCTGTTTGGGGGTATATAACCACTCTGTGCACCCCACTTCCTCGGTGCCCTTTCTTCCTTCGGGAAGAAAGGCCCTGGGCCATGGTTCCTCATAAAGCTTTGTTTAATTTTCTCTTGCTATTCTGTCTCATGTGAATTTAATTCGTTCTCCGGCCAGACGAACCCACATTTGGGGAGAGGAAATGTCTTCCTCCCCTACACCATTTTACTTACACAAAAAGGCAGCGGACTTCTGTGATGGTTTATTTTATGTGTCAACTTCACTTTCCTTATATATATATACACATATATAAAGTATATATATCAAATGTGTATATATTTTATATATACACATTTTTATGACATAATAAAACATCTTAAAAATGACCATCTTTCCATTTTAATTCTTGTCTACCTTCTACTTAATGGTTATTGAACATTCCACAATATATTAAACTATATGTTATGGTACATGCATACACTTTGGGCTGTTTATTACCCACTGTCACCCATATACATAAAGGAGGGAAGGGGAAGCTATGAAACTTTATGGGGCTGTGTATATACTTGTCTCAACTGAATGCAGAAAATTGTTCTAATTTCCAGCAGTTTGTCCAAAACCCCACCCAAAAAGAACCATGAACAAAGTTCAAATACAGGATCGTTTTGAAGAAATTTTCTAAAGTGTACTTTAAAACATAGTATTCCGCCCCCCCCCCCCAAGTATAAGGTGCCTTTATTTCAGCATCCTGAAGTAGCTGTGACTATGACAGGCTAAATTATAACTGAACTAGAGCTAGGGAAATGTGAAACATTAATGGGTAGTAAATATAACAAGGTCCAAGTTCACTCAATACAATTCAGATGGGCATAGAAAATTTCTTTAGCTTATAGCAGATCTGTCGTCTTTATAACCCCTCACCCCTACCCAATCCATGTCATGCTAATTGCTGGAAATATGGTGGGTACTAATCAAATATCCAATCTGTTCAACCGTTATTCTGATAATCTAAACTTTTCCCCTTTAAATAATTCTCAGCCCTCTTGAATAAGAATATTCAGTCTCTTAGCCTCTTCCTCTCTGTGTTTTTCTTCCAAGATGGAATCCAGTGTATGTGGTATTTGGATGTGTAGCATTTATTACATCCATGGAGTTGAGGGGGAAGGGGCCTCCTGAGTTTCAGCTGGTCCTTGGGTGTGTCTGACTGAATCTCCTCTTCTTTGTCTACCTTTCCCTGCTGGCCTCTTTCATGTGGCTTCAGCCCATGCTTGGTAAAACTCATAGCCTGGTCTGCCTTTCAGGTTAGAGCCTGGAGTTGCTTTGGCTTCATCTCATCTCCAAATGGCGTTATAAATCCCTCCTTAGGCTGTTAGGTCTTCCATCTAGCTCACTCTCCCAGTGGCCTGGCCCCCATGATAATTGACCTCCATTGGCTCTCAACTCAGGATCCATGTAACGAGGCCAAGGAGTATGATTAGTCTTTCTTTACTTTTTTTTTTAATTGAGGTAACATTGGTTTATAACATTATATAAATTTCAGGTGCATAAAACATAGTAGTTTTTACCTTTCACAAAACTGGTTACAAAATACTTTTGTTTTACTGTGCATCCTTTCTTAGGAAGTCCATTAAAACACACACACACATATGTGTGTATGCATGTATGTATATGTGTGTATGTATATGCACACTGTTGGTTCTGTTTCTCTAGAGAACTTTGACTAATACAAATTCATATTTGTATTCTGTTGGAATCAGGAAATGAAATATTATGTGAAACAATGTTAAAATTGGATAAAAAGTGAATTAAAAGTTGTTTAGTTGAAATCTAAACAGTAGAACCCTGCCATTTTGGCTTTTTTCTCTTTTCACTGGTCTGTGCCATCCCTAATGTACCTTTGCTGACTCCTAGTACTTCTTGGTAATTTACAAACAAAACATTTCAGATTTCAAACTGATTTCAAACCCACTTTCTTCCTCCTGTGAATTTCTTCATGTGGGATTTTATTGTCTAGATGACACATATCCACAGCATATGGTATATGGAATATGAACTCTTCCAGAAATGCTCTCCCCCAAGTGTATACAGATATCTTCTCTTTAGAATTTCTTAAACTATATGTAATATTTCCTAACATCTTCAGCTTACTTTACACTCATAATTTCAACTCTAAAGTTGAACTAAAAAAAAAATATTGCTTTAAAAAACTTGCTGCATTTAATTGTACCTAAAATGTGTGCAGCTTTAAAAGACACTTCCAAAGTGGGGCGCACCTAACCTAATGAGTATATCAATACACAACCGAGTGGAAACACACTTTTGTACTTTTTTGTGCACATTATTCAACATTACCAATTTTATTTTTTCCTTTTTATTACTATATTTGGGCAAAGATCACTGCATTTTTTTATGTATATCAATACTCTCCTGAGATTTAAACATCAACCTTAAAGAGAATAAGTTGAATCATAATGATGTTTATCGTTAACTGAGTTTCACATATTTAAAATTCATTCCAGAGTAGTTACACATAAAATTTTTGATATTATTTTATTAATGATATGTACATTTCTTAGAACCTAATTTTCAACTCTGAGTAATTAATAGCCAGATGAGCAATGACCTATATGGTGCTTATTTTCCATCACTGGTGTTGAAGTCACCATTTTATCAAATGTTACCTGTAGATTGATCTCTTTTGTTACTTGCACATTCACAGTTAGTTGAAGTATAAATTAATAACTGAATATGTGTTCTTGGTTTTCCCAATGACTGATTCATGAAGTAACTTCGAACCCTTGGGATATCAAATTGAACTAATGAATTTTTCATTAGAGGTCCTATTATAAACTTTTTATCTCTTGAGTAAATACCTAAGTTAAAATCTAGCATTCACCAAGCAGCCTACTGTTCCTTCTTATGTTAATGAAGAAGCTAATTGCAAATTTCCCTAGGTAATCTCAGTGTCAATTATTCATGAACCACTAACAACAGACACGACATTTCCGAATGACAGCTCTCAATCCTTTTGCTTACAAGTTTTAATATGTACATTTTGATTTAAAAGGCTTTAAACATAAAAGTTGCCAAAAGTTAGTTGAAAATTCAGGAGGAAGAAAAACTTCTGAAACTTGAATGCTTGATATGTTAGTTTTGAATTTATTTAAGGCTAACATATTTTAGAATTTGAAAAGCTTTAAGGGAAAAAAGAAAACATTATTTCAAACTTTTTAATTACATTGTTGGATTGGCGTTCTTGAGTAGAAAATATGAATTCCAAAAGGATTCTGTTTAATTGATGTATATAATTACAGGTTTTTTCTGAATCACTAATAAGATTAAATTAGAATACAAGTTAATACAAGAACACTAAGTGAAACTTGGCTCTATGATGTTTACAAGTCTTTTTTCATTTGGCTGTTTTTCTATGGTCTTTGAGTTCTGAATTCTTCTATTTGTTGTGTCTACTGACTCCTGTGTTGGTGTATGTAATCCATGGTCTGTCATTTGGAAGATAAGCTTGCCTTCAGCAGTAGTTACTTTCCATGGTAGTTCCAAGTTCATGCATTCCTTTGGGGAAATTTCATGCTTGCCACTGTCCCTGAGGTTTCTTGGGGTTCCACCATATTTTTAATAATTTTATGGTTTAGAATCTTGCTTGCATTGAGTTTAAAATTTGTACTTTATACTTTTACACTTCAGTGGCTCAGGTTCTTTTTTATTTCTTAGAACATTATTAGATCGGGGCAGAGTCTTTCTGGTCTCCATTTCAAGCAGTCAGCCCATTGCAAGAACATGAGTTATTTGACAAGAACTTTTGCCCTACTATGTATTTTTTTTTACTATTAATTTAACCAGCGTTTCTATGGGTTAATATGTGTGTGTATATATGTTAAGAGGTTCCCTCAAAGTTTTCTGCCATATTAATTATAAATCTAAATAATATTAAAAAGTTATTTAATGTTCTCTATTAGGACAACTACGGCAAATTGTGTCATCAAAAACAATGTTTTCCAGGGTATGAAAACATATAATTGCTTATTTCTGATGCGGCCTCGGTGAGTAGAGGAGTCAAAAGAAAGATTTCTTGGACTCTCAAGGTCTGGCAGTAGTGCTCTTTTATTCAGAGAATAGTATGGAATAGCATGGGGACAGGACCCATGGGCAATGAAGAGATGCTGCAATGTGTTGAGGATTAGAGCTAAATTTATAAGGCAGGGGTATGTGACTTATTTTTACTAGACAAAGAAAAGATGATGTAAAGAGTCATTAAATGGTTTCAGTGCAGATGGGGTCTGGTTATTGTGTAGTCGTATAACTTTAGATATGAATTTGGTCACATAGATCGGCATGTAGGCCAAGACACCTTGGGCTTCTCTACCTGGGGCAGCCTTGATCCACATCAATTCCTTTACAAAAAGTTGATCAAAGAATATTTTAGTGACTATTAAAATATTACAGATCCACTTCTTCAGTCTGGCATATATATAAATTGTAAATTTTATGCAAAAGGCAATGGATTACAAGGCTAACATGCCTAATCTTGATGCCATTCAAACTACTTGCATGTCCTCTTGGCAGAGGCCAATAGTTACTTATCTCTCCTAAACCTGTATATTTAGTCATATTTCCATTTAGTCTTAAGTTTAACTCTCTGTTTTCCTGATTTGTAATTCCTGTTTTCATGATATTCATGGCCTCCACTTTCTCCTATTGTAATTTATTAGTGAAGCAATTTTTATTGTGTGCATTACCATACGTGTAAAGTCACTGCCATTTTTATATACATATATAAAATGTATAGATATTAACATTTCAAGAACTTTTTGTAATGTCTTTTGCAGGGGGAGGTGGATGTAGTTTTTAACTTAACATCCAAAAAAGAATAGCAAAAGGAATATAGCTGAATGTCTACCTTCTTTAAGAGCAGAATCATAGTATATTTGAGTTAATCCTTAATACACCTTGAGGGTTAGCTATAACTGTGTTCATTTAAATGTGAGATAATGAGACTTGGAGATTTTAAAGCATTTTCCCAAGGTCCTATAATTAATAGCTAATAAGTGGATGAGCCTGAATTCAAATTCTGATTACTCTAAAAACAAAGACTGTGTTCTCTCTCTCTGCATTCTGGCTAGCATAAGTAAACATGAATTTATTGGAAATATTTGGTGGGAAGGCTAATAGAATTGAGAATACCTAAAGGATCAGGTCTCAGGAAATGAACAAAGGCAAGACTAAAGCTTTAAGAAGCAGAAAACTAAAGAATCCATTCAGCGTACGGCTGTTTTCTGTGATTTGGTTGTTTCACTCAATCTTCTAATTCCCTGGAGAAAGCATCTGGTTGGCCTTTCGTTGATAATGTTCCCTCTTTGAACCAGTCACCGAGGGGATATGATGGTTTAGTTAATAAAGTCTGAGTGAAGCTTGAAATTAGTTTTATTTGAAAAGACACATGAAAGGATAATGGGACAAGAGGGAAGTCCCCAAGGGAGGATCTAGTTCAATACCAGAAGAAGCACAATACATGTTAGATGGCCAAATAAGATTTTTGGGGGGAATTGACTTTTTTATTTTTTCCTATTGTAGTTGTAGGGGAGGAAGACATTTCCTCTACCCTCTCTGGGTTCGTCTGGCTGGAGAACAAATTAAATTCACATGAGCAAAATCACAGGAGAAAATTAAACAAAGCTTTATAACATGTATACATGGGAGAGGCTCAGGCAAGCTGAGCAACTCGCCAAAATGGCTGAAGCCCCCACCTTAAATATCATATCCAGCTAAAGGCAAGGAGGATGTTGGGGGTTTGGGGAGTCAGTTACAGGAGGTTACCAGAAAGGGGAATAAGATTATTATGCAGATTTAAGTCCTTGCCTTTGGCATTGATTAAGAGTTTCTAGAGAGAAGGTCATCCCCCTCTTCTTGCTGGTACAGAGAGGGAGGGACCTTTACAGATGGAGATTTCCTTTACAATGTAAATGTCTCCTAACAAAGGGCAAGCAAGTTCTACTTTTCAGTTGCTTTCCTGTCTGCAAAGTAACCAGCCCTAAATCCTCATGCCAAAAAGACATATCTTGGGGTGGCCAATTCCAGGCCCCCACATAGTGTTAATCTTTTTCTTGTTGATATAAAAATCCCAAATGACATGACATTAATTATTTTCTTCTTATACATGTCAATATTTTGTCATAAATATTGCAAATGTATTTCTAACCTAATTGTTGGCTTCTTCCCTTATTGTGTTAAAGAAATTTTAAAACTTTTCCATTTAAATATTTTAATTCATCACTGCACTTTCTGCTACATTTGTAGTTTAAGATAAATTCTCCTTTTGCTATCACATAAAACTAATATATAATTGTATATATGTATAATGACATATAGTGTCAATATTATTATTATAACATATGGATTTATTTAAATATGTAGTGTAGGGGAGGAAGAACATTTCCTCTATCCACTCTAGGTCCTTCTGGCTGGGCTAGAAATTAAATTGACATGAGGCAGAATAACAGGAGAAAAATCAAACCAAGTTTTATAACAAATGGGAGAATGGGAGAGACCCAGGAAAACTGAGTAACTAGCCAGAATTGCAGAGGCTGTTTCCTTAAATAGTTATCTTCAACTAAAGACAAAGGAGGGTATCTGGAGTTGTGGTTTGGGGGCTTCTAAGGGGAGGAAGGCAATTCACATGAAAATGGAAAAGTAAATGTTTGGTAAACAGAACATTGATAAGAGAGGGTTTAGCAAGCATCCTCCCAGTCTGCCAGATACCCAGAGTTATCCATGTTGATGGCCTGTCCTGGGGATAGACCTTTTATCTTAAGTTTTTTTCCTCAGTTAGGAGGAAGGTCAAAGTTTCTTTCAGAGTCTTTTGTTTTTAAAAATAATTAAGCCCATGAGACAAGTTTTGAGCTAGCCAATTCTGATCCCCCACAATAGTAGGTGGTAAAATTCTGACTATTCTAAATACCTGCTGAATTTTTAGCACAATTTATTGAATGATTTTTTCATTTCATAATGATTAGAAATGTAAAAAATACTTTGTGAATTTCAAATACATAGTAGAATGTGTTTTCAGTTTTTAAAATATTCTTCATTTATGTGACTTTAAAAAATTATGTGAATACAAGTATAAAGAGTGGTTTCTATTGCTTTCTATTTTTTCATTTTTCAATCAGATTTTATTTTTGTAAAATATTTTGTTCTTAAAGTAGCTTCTTTTTTTTTTTTCTTTTCTGTAGGAAATATCTCTAGTCTCACCAGAGATATCAAGTATAATTGTATTTAAATTTTCTTTTCCCTAATTAGATCTTCTTTCTCATGTTGGTCATTATTTGAGCTGTTTGTTTCCTCCAAATGGCTAATGAGTCTTGATTTTTTCATTCAAATTTATGTATAGTAGGAGATACGAGTTTCCTCTTCAGTTAAGCAGGTCTCTTTTTCCCATGGAATAGTCAAAGTAAGCAAGAATTTGTGTATGTTTATAGGGTATGTGGATAAAGGCATCACTTTAAGGTATTCACGTTGCCCCTGCCTGCTGTCATGTGAACAATAAGGAGGGGTTTACTCCAGGATAACTATACTTTGAGAAAGCCCAGTCCTTTGTGGAGAGATTGTTCAGTTCTTCAGTGAGCAGCTCTTCTGCTTACCCTGGGGAAAAAAATAAGCATTGACGGATATGACTTTTATAGAGGAATGGAGGAGAACAGAGAAAGACAGAAAGGGAGGATATGACCAGCCCAGCTGTTCCATAGACACTCCTTCAGTTTATTTCCACGATGACAGTTCTTCATTGTTTTACTTTTAAATCTGATAGAGGTATTTCAAACATGAAGTCTCTAGAAGCTCAGCCAGAAAGATAAACTTATACCTGTTCTGTAGGCTTCCTTGACATTCTTCTTGAATATAGAAATATAAAAAATATATGTATACATACATACAATTCGTATATACATATATATCCTTATATATCTTCAGTCCTGATCTGGACTGTGGAGCCCTGCAGAGACCCATGGAGACCTTTGTTGACCTTAGGGACTTTACAGATTCTTGGCTGTTAGGATCTCTCTCTTGCTGTTTCAAAGGTATTTGGAGAGGTAGAGAATGCTCACTCGACAGTTTTGATCTGTATACTTTCTGTCTAGTCCCAAAGCAGGAATTGAAGACCTTCTTTCTCGAGTGTTCTCTTCATCTACTTTTTTTCTTATCCAAAAGAATGATTATAGCAAATGAAATTTCTACTTTTTTTCTTATCCAAAAGAATGATTATAGCAAATGAAATTTATAATTGCAAGCCGGAATTTTTCTTTCTCTCTTCTGTCCTCTTAACTAAGTAAAGGAAAAAAAAACCAGATAAATAAGAGATGATTGAATTAAATCTATCCTAATTGACATAAGTCCAGGCAACAACTATATGCACACGCACCCACCTGTGTATTTTACATATAGATTTTGGAAACAAATAGGAAATATGTCATGATAGAGTGTACGTGTATAAGTATTATACATATGTAAGTGTTGTGGGGATAGGCAGTGATTGGAGAGGCATACCTCATCCCATGGGTAAACTGTATAAAATTGTCTTAAACAGTGACTCCCACCTAAAATGCATGTCTAATCCTCAATAACGGATGAACAAACTAATAAAATCACTATTTAAATAGCTAGTTTAATAACCCAATCCACCATTTCAACACAATGCTTTTTTACTCCAACCATACCAAATTACTTGTCATTTCTCATTCATGTCACAATGTTTCACATTTCTCAGCTTTTGCATAAGAACCTCACATAGACTGTTTAGCTCTTTTACATCTACCATAACTTATCCTAAAACTTCTGGAATGTCACCAAAAATAAACCTACTCGCCACAAAATGTACATAGGTCTCCATAAGCTATCTAAAGCATATTGTCCAGTGTCCTGGAGTTGCCTGATTATTTTTTCTCTGATTTGTACCCTCTTAGAGAGAAAGGCCCAGGTTGTAATTGATTTTGCGGCCCAGTGCCTATATGATGCTTCATACACAGTAGTCTTCAATAAGTTTGTGTTGAATAAATACATCAATTGTGCTGCTATTCTTTATCGTTAATTTCTATTTGTATCCTTGTTTGCAGATTCTTGCAGTCTATGTCACTTTCCTTGTTACTCCATGTGCCTACTGCCCACATTTGCCAACCGTATGATGAATCCCCTGGCTATACTAATGCAGCAACATTAATCTGGCATTGTTCTGGTTCTCGTTGCCTCTTGTCTCAATGTTAGACTTTCACTTTGCTCAACCACTCATTAATAATTCTCAGGGCTTTGGGGAATTTAACCTTTGGCCATGGAACCACAGCTTTAATTACCTCACTCTTCACATTAATGGTCTTCCAGGGAGTACTCAGTGACCACAGAGCTACAAGGTCTTGCACTTTTCAGTTTGTATACTCATCTGGATTTATGAAACACCTTGTTTACCCAGACCAGAAATCAAAATGGTCACTGTGGTTACTGTAGTTTCTATGATAGAAAAATGGTGAAACAAAAGGCTTAAAGTGAAAAATTAAAGACAGTTTCTCATCCTAATCTTCCCATCTTCTTTCTCTTTAGAAACTGGAGCATATGCCTATTCACACACATAAGCACACTCCCTTTTCTGTATTGCATTTTGAATAAAGAGGTATACAATCGAGTGATGTGTGTTTGTGCATGTGCATTTGTTGTTGTTATTGTTTAACGACACGAGGAAATGTGCCCTGAAGAAGAGTAATGGACTCATTCTGATTGCCACACCTCTCTTGTCTCTCTGAAATTTGGTTCCCATTATCCTACTCTTCTCTATTTACAAGCAAGGGGTGAAGTGTTATTTATCAAACTATTGATAAATAGCACTAGCGTTAAAAGTCCTTTAACTCTTTCTTTTAACAATGAATCTGTGTTACAGTGACATTGTTAGTTTTATAAAATAAAGTTGGGTGGGCTTTAGTGTATTTTACTGGTTAAGTGCATGAGTAAAGGCTCAGATAGATGCTAATTCAAATGTTGACTCTAATGCTCAAATGTGTATCCTTGGGAAATTTTTCTAAACTCTTCCTCTGGTTCCTCATCTGACAAACTGAGATGATTATAATAGCAATCTTCACACAGGATGACTGTAGGGAAACAAAGTCTTTCTGGGAAACCCAGCCAGGAATTATTGCAAAAAAAAGGCAATTTCCAGATGCTGACCCTTGAAGTACTCTTTCCTAAAATTGGCCTGACTGAGAAAATGCCTGTTATTAAGGCCTCCTTTGGATTTTCCTTTCTCATTTCCCCTTTCACAATGTCCTTTCTTCCACCTTAGAGGAGAAATTCCTACTCCTCCCACATGGAATCACCCACTGCACTTTGCATTGCCCAGAGATGCAAACACTTCAAGTCATTAAAGAGACAGTGGGAACTGCTGATGCCTCCTTTAATTATGGTGCAATATCTGTCCCCATTTAATCTCATTAAGAAATGCATTTAGAATAAAATTTTACTTCTTGGGTTAAATAATAATTTATACAAAATTTTAATATGTGTGTATATGTTTGAATGATAACATACTAATAGTTATTATAAAGTTAAATCTGGTAGGAAAAATTTTATTTCACAGGAAATTAGACATGAATTGTAATTTAGGTATGTGTCTGTGTTTCAGAGAAGTTTGATATTGTAGTCGAGAAGATTTTCTATCATAAATACAGTAGAGTAAAATAAAATTCTGTGAGGAAAAAATGGAAACATAATTTAAGGGGAAAATTAAAGCATACAGTTGTCAACTGTTAATGAAGAACTTTTGTTTATTTTTAAGTGATGGGCTTCAAATTGCTGTGGTGTTTATATTTCATTGGATACATTTTAAAAATTGATGTCGGTATCTGTTTAATGTGCACATAACTTTGCTGTTATGGTTACATGATGTAATGCATATAAAGTGAACAGCACAGCCCTTAGTGCTTGTTAATGCCCACATATATTTACTATTTTATAAAAAAGTAAAATAAACTATATATAATTTTAGAAGAAAATAACACATTAAAAAGGGTATATTTAAATACCGTCTATTGATATCACAAAATGCATAGTCATTTTCTCTTTTTGTTAACTGGACATGTCTTAGAAATTATGTGAACTACATGTATTTAAGAATGCTATTCATCTTTAAAGTGTGACATTAATCATTCCTATTAAATAACTTTTGATCATAAAGCTTATAGATGAATACTGTAGCAATAAGTATGTTTTCATCTATTCAACTCCATTTGCCTTACACTTCTTGAGTATACCTCCCTTTCCTTGAACGAGTTGCCCTCCCCATCTCCTTCCAGAAGTTTCAGATGGAGTTGTGTATTATAGCACTCTGACCAGTGTGGTGGGCCTATGTCCGCTGCTTTACTAGTCAGAATGTCTGTAATATTTTTAGGTCAGGGATATGAAAATAAATCAAGCCATATTAATAAAAATTCATCCCTAGACTTTTTTAAGTGGAGGTGGTGAGAAAATGTCCTTTCTTTGTTAGTGGAATGGTTGATTAAAGAACCAGTTTCAGAGGGATTCCTAATATGCAACAGAGGAAGGTCAAAAACCAAAGCTGCATGATGTCAAGAGATTCACATACATACTAAGACATGGAGTGAGAGAAACAGGCAGAAATCAGAGTGGCCTTGGTAAATTAAGGAATTTATAATTATAAATGACATAATTATGAACAGAGCACAAAGATTAGTGACTTTCCCCTCATTGTAAGATCTTGTTTGTTGTGGATGCTATTTTTGTTTTGTGCTGGAAATCAAAGAGGAGCTGGTTCCACCACTTGTCAAAATTGACCTGACTTCTGACAGAGGGGACCCTGTCCCCAAAGGGAAATGTAGCAGTGACACAATAGTGAAATTAATATTGGATATTCTGAATATTTTACAATTTACTCACCTTTGAAATGTGATCGTAGGCTACCAGGAATAATATTAAACAGGATGAATTGATAGTTTCGCAATCTGTCCCTTTATATTCAAATAATTGTCTATACTATTTTATTTAAATTAGTTTCTAAGCATAGTGTATTTTACTTAATAGCTAGGAACTGTCAATAGACTATAGGTAAATGCTGTTAATTACTCACAGAGCAATCAGGATAACTTTTTCACATTTTAATTTATAATGCAAAGTTAGAAATATTATACAAATAAAAACCAAAATAACAAAATATATGTGAAGTGTTGAAATTATTACAAT
Organism: Equus caballus; assembly: GCF_041296265.1. NCBI lineage: Eukaryota > Metazoa > Chordata > Mammalia > Perissodactyla > Equidae > Equus > Equus caballus. The sequence goes on along the minus strand of NC_091685.1, from coordinate 101,109,727 downwards.
AATAGCCATAGGTTATACTCCATTCAATTTGAAAATCCTACTCATGATGTGAGAGTAAATGAAATTTCTAAATAACTTGAACTTCCACAATACATGGAGATTTTTGTCTATGTGGAAATAAAGAGTAAATTGGTTTGGTCAGAATATTCTAATTCCAATAGAAAAGAATTATGAGGTAGAATCTATTCCTCAATGAAAGAAGTTGGTTGAAATATTAAAGAAACTAAACCAGTGGCTGAGGCTACTTAAATAAATAGAGCGTGCTTAAGTGGAGTAGTGAGTAAAAGTATTGTTTACCTATCCGTCAGTGCCACTTAACAAGAGCCCATGAGGTTTGAATTGTGCTCTATTCATATCTTTCAGCTACAGAGACCACATAATCAGATTAGCAACTAAAGGAATCTAAAAGAGATGAAAATGTACCAACAGCCCAACATGACTGGATTGTTTTATAGTATCATCTATTTTTACTGCAGACTCATTCAGTAGATCTGATGGATTCATTTAATTCAAGGTTGTAACTACAATGTTGCCTTTTAAACAATCTCTGTATCATAACTTAATTATATCTATTATTTTAATCTTCTTTTGCACTGAGGCAGAACCATAAAGCTTTTCTAATTTTCTTAGATAGTTCTGTATTGGACTTTTTGAAACTACCTCCAAGTAATCAAATATAGCAAGAGAGACAGCTGTGTGTCTGAACGTGTAAGAGAAAGACCATTCAGAAGTTAAATTATATGTGGATCCACATATTATGAATTAATGAAAGCTCCATTATTAAGTTTAAATATGCTCAGTTATCATGTTTATACAATGAGACTTTTAAAATGACACTTTCAAACAATAAGTGTTTTTTTGGGGGGGTTGAAATTGTTGGTCTGTAGAAATTGATTTTCATGAGAATATTGTAAACATAGTAACACATTACAACATAAGCATGTAACTAATGTCATTGTTTTAATTTCTTTTTTTAAAAAAGTACTACATTGTATTCTCAATTTTATTTATTTAAAAATTAACAAAATAATATTACTGGTTTAATATTGATTATATATTTTATATTTTCTTTTTGGCAATTTCTTTGAAACAAATGTGAATTTATTACCCCATTTTGTATTTAATAAAATTTACTACAACTATTCCTCTATATCATTATTTTAAACCTAATGCTTTCTTAGGTAAGCAACACTACTTTACTCCACAAGTGAATAACACAAATGATTTTCATTGTTGCTATGTTCTTCTGACTAACCTAATTGGCTAAAATGGAAGTTGTCCTAATTGCACTATATTTACAAACTTCTACCTGATCTGGCATTCAGATGGAAATCATTATCTAGGTTGTCAAGAGAAAACAATAACAAAATGACTCGTTGCAATCAAACATGGCAAGTATTTTACAATTCGGATGCCATGCAATGGCCTTAAATTTGTTGTTAACATATTCTTGAAGCCTTTGTAATTATCTGGATATTGTCTGAGTGAACTGCACAAATAAGACTTGTTGCAGAATATTTAGCAGAAATTGAGGAAAGACATGAAGAAAAGCAAATGATTTGGCCAAATTATCATTTGAAATGGAAATTGTCATCAGTCCATTAAACATGATCAAACAAAAAGAAATCTTGTCCAGTTGGAAAGATTGAACCTAAAGAATAACCCTTGACTAGAAGGATTTTGAATATGTAGAGTGGTAGACTGCTTTTGTTATTTCTAAGAAGAAATTAAACAAACTGAAGAATAAATACAGATTAGAAATCCATCTGCTTCTAATATATGACCTGTTATTCAGAGGGCAAATAATTTAACAGCCAACTTCTAAAGTGCCTTCTAGAGGGAGGTGTTTTATGATTCAAGGTGGAGTGTTTAAAAGCGCCTTAATCTACTGAATAATTTTTCTTTTACCACCATTGCAAATCCAGATGAATAAGCTTCTTTTTCTGCACAGAATCAGTTTCAACAAAGGACAGGCAACTTACTATATGGATGAAAACTACTAAAACTGCCAATCAAGTAAGAAGATTTACAGCCACATTCCCTGTACTCTTAGGATTAGACAGAACTATGAAATAAAATGTGTTGAATTTCCCTGATTAAGCAGAAGCAATGAATAAAAATGCTTCACTTTCTTTATGCTTCTAAAAGAGTTTTTCCCAAAATCTATGGAAGCCATGGAAATTGCTGAAGGACACTAATACAATCTCCACAAATTTTATTCAGAAATTTTAATACTGCTGTGGGGACAGCATTTCTTAAAAAGGATGATTTGATAGTTATATTTTACCCGAAGCAAATATTTAGACTTTGTATTTTTACTGGAAATGATATTTAGGAACTGAATTACATTTTTAAATATTGGCTACCTATAACTAAACATTTGCCATTTTTTAACCTTACTTCTTATAATGCAGTTCAAGTACTCGTCATACTTTATTGTGTTTGGCAATATTCCATATCATTTTGCTTAAAAAATACAATATCCTGGATATAATATCTGGAACAACAATGGCAATGTTCTTGTGAGATAGAGAAAAACAATCTTAATAAAAGAAACTATAGATAAGAAATACAACATTGCTAAAGAAACAGTTATCTTTAGAACTGGATCTGACTAATAATCCCCCACTATAAGGGAGCATTGATTGTCATGAGAGTGTAAGAATTAATTTAATGTAATCCTACATGTTAAAATTCTAGTAAGAGCCTCTTAGGTGGAGAACCTTGTAATTACAAGTACGAAGTTATCATGGATTTGCAGTCTCAGCTACTATGTTTGAAGGAAAAATATATCTGAGTTTCCCTAGGACTGCCATAGCAAAGCACCATAGACTGGGTGGCTTAAATAAGAGAAATTTATTTTTTCACAGTTCTGGAGACTAGAAGTGCAAGATCAAGGTCCCAGCAGTTGGGGTTTTTCTGAGCCGTCTGTCCTTGACTTGTAGATGGCTGCCTTTTCACTGTGCCCTCACATGGCCTTTCTTCTGTGCTAGGGTATCCCTGGTATCTGCGTATTCTGATTTCCTTTTCTTATAAAAACCCCAGTCAGATTGGATTAGGAGCCACCCTAATGACCTCCTTTAACTTAATCACCCCTTTAAAGGCCCTGTCTCCAAATGCAATCACGTTCTGAGGCTTGGGGGGTTTGGGCTTCAATATGAATTGTGGAGGACACAATTCAGCCCATTACATCCTGTGTTGTTTGCATTAAGGAAATGTAAATTGCCTCAATTATTTTCTTAGATGTACCTTGCACCTTGTGGTAACAGAGGGAAAATAGAACAGTCAGGAAATATTTGCAACTATCTTCAAAGAGTATTTAAATTACTGTAAGTTTTGTTTTAGAAGACCTCGTGCTTAAGTATATTATTTTAATGGAAGAGAGAGTAAAAAGAACATCAGAAAGAAGCTGATAAAGCTTCGTGGTTAGAGGACAGCAAGAACAACTTCCCACTCACTCCAACAGGTGAAGTTTGGAACTCTCTTCTATACCTCAAAGTTCAGAGGTGTATTGAATCTCCCTATATCATATACAGTCTATAAATGGTTATTATCTTAATTATGATTGAAAAATACAAAATACATAGTACTTGTTCTGAAAATTGGTGAAATGGTGCAGGTTGTGGCGCAGAAGACCATCTGAATCATGGTATCTTTCACAGTGTGTTCCTCAATATTTGGAATTCCACTGTGAGAGATGGGGAGAAAGTTTTGATGATCCAGAATCTCTTGGGAGGGGCAACAGATGCAACTGGGCAGATCAGAGTGAATCATATGTCGTGAAGTCATTATAAAGAGAAAAGTTTAGGCAAGAAAGTCCAAAGTCAAATTATTGTACTCTACGATTGCACATATTTTGTGATGTATGCCGCCGTCTACTTATATGCTTTACGTGCTTATTCCTGTGTCTTTTAAAAGAAATTAAATGGCTATGTGGAAATCAACGATGCAAAGTTGAAAGGTTTTTTGCAAAGTCAGTTGATTCTTATGCATAAAAAAAAAATATGAGAGTTACAGGATTTCTTCATACCCTTATATTTGAAAATTTAGGATTCAGAGCTCTGAATTGATTAAGATTGACCCTCTTTATTTGTTGTAAATTTGATTAAAACAATAAATTCATATTATGTATTTATATATATTTGAGTTATATTTACTTCAGAAGTTATATACAAATTGTGTCGTGCTTTAGAGAATCTGAGTAGTTGATTCAAAACATTATAAAATACAATAAAAATGTTATATCATAGGTGTGGATCTCCAACATAATGGCATATAAGGGTACAAATGAATGGTATTACAACCACTATTATATTGCTGCAAAAGTGGATTTTCTTCCTTCAAGATACATAAACTAGAGAGTGAGAAGGGATTTGTTTCTATAACAAAGCAAAAAGATCAAAAATAAAAGTTAATTTTAGAAATAAATTATGTAGGTTATTTAAAATTAAGGAAAATGGTATTTATCTGCTATTACCCATATAAATATATAAAATATATTTAATAAATGTTAACACATACATTTAGTTCATTTATTACAGCTTTATGAACTAATTTTCATAAATTGATTCTTTATAAACACACTCCTGAGGGGATGTATTTATCAGGTATAAAATAATTTAGTATATTGTAAAAGTATTTTCCTAATTGTGGATGGAATTACTATATGCTTAATGGTTATGTGTAAATGTATGATTATATTCACTGTTATCAAGCTATAGCTGTTATAGCTAATTATTGAATACTTAAGAAAACCTCCACAATCAATAGAATGCTTTCTGCCGTACTAAATCTTGCACATTTCACACCTGTGCAAAACGTTGTTTCTACTTTATTTATTGCATTAAAAATGAAAGGAACATAAAGCTTTCACTAAATGTATATCTATATATACTTTCATTTTCTTATAGAATCTGAAGAATATCACTTGTTTTTTTTGATTGCCTAAATTCTCACATAAATTTCTTAAAGAGAAAGTGCAAGAAAAGTCAAGTTGCAGAGAAAACTGTGATTTAACTTTTGTATTAGTTTCTTGGATGTGTGAGAGAGGAAATAAATAGAAAGAAAGACAGGCAGACACATAGCTAGCTAGCTAGATTTCACATGGAAGAAAAATGTGTCTGATAAAGAAAAGTGATCCTTTAAAAGCAATGAATTGGTGTTAATTTATTACATAGATGATTTCAGAGAAGATTTGCAAGGATATTTGATTTTCAAACTTAAACACAAAACTTAATATTACGCTATGTGTATCAGATATCTACTACCACAATAAAGCTGCATGGTAAAGGACTACAGAATCTCAGTGGTTATATATAGTACTAACTATGTATTAACTCATGAGTCTGATTGGCCTAGGCTTAATTGGCAGTCTAGGTTCACTCATGTATCTGTGATCAGCCACGGATCGTCCAGGCAGCTCTGTGGACTGTGAGTGGGTTTGCACACGTTTTAGAACTCTGGCATAGATGACTAAGACATCCTTGGCTGGAATGACTAGGGGCACTTAGCACTGTGTCGCATATCTCTCATTGTCCTGCAGATTAGCAGGCACAAGCTTTTATAGTAATTACAGAAAAACAAGAGTGAACAAACGCAATCAGGGAAGTGCTTTTTGAACCTCTATTTGCAACACATGTGCTAATATGAGCTAAAGCAAGTCACATGGATGAATTCAAAGTTAATTTTGAATTCAAAATTAAAGATCAGGAAAATATATTTCACCTTTTCTTTAGTTTTTGGTAAAAGAACAGCATCGCCATCGACAAAGGGTATAGATATGGCATGTGGTGAAGGACTGGAGTCAGCAACGTAACCAATTTGCCTGCCTATATTAATCTGACAACATGGAGTTCTTTGGAAAGGCAAAGAAAACATGAAGATAATATCCACTACTTTCACATGATCAACTCACTAGATTCCTTAAAAAAAGAAAAAAAATAATATAAAGGATGAATATTAAGTATGTTTATCTATAATAGACATTCAGTTATCTAACATTTATTGAGTATATATAATATAGATGTGAGGTTCCTGTCTTTTTTTCCAGTGTTAAAGAAATATAATTTCTGAATGGCTAAAGTTCATCACGAAGAGGATAAAAAAAATACTAAAAATATTTTTAAAATTTCCTCAAGCTCAGACACCCTAAAATGATGGCATTTAACACTTATTAACAAAATTGTAAATCGTTACCTTTGCTTATATACTTCTGAAAATTAGGTTAGTGAATGGATGGATAAATAAATGGGAGGAAAGAAAATAAGGCCTTTTCAAAATTTGGAATCACACTATAGTTAGTATATCTTTTAAAACTATTTAAATGATATTTGTACTTAATAAAAAAAATAAATGTATATCATGTACTAAATTATCTTGGTATAAAGGTTTCTTTATCATAATTTGCCTTTAAAGATTAAGTTTACATAAAAATAGAGATATATACATGGATAAAGAGATAGTGAGATAGGTACAGAGATACATAGATAATTTATTTTTTTAAAACAGTTTTAGGTTTACAACCAATTTGTTTAAGAAAAAATTGAGAGAGAGGTACAGAGATTTCCCCTATACCCTCTGCCCACACACATTTACAGCCTCCTCTTTATCAATATCACTTTCCAGAGTGGTACATTTTTTACCAAGGACGAACCTATATTGACACATCATAATCACCCAAAGTCTATAGTTTATCTAAGGGTTCACTCTTAGTGTTGTACATTCTATGGGTTTGGACAAATGATTATTGTCATTATAATATAGAGTATTTTCACTGGCCTAAAAATCTTCTGTGGTCTGCCTATTCATCTTCTCCCTCCCACCTCTGGCAACCACTGATCTTTTTATTGTCTCCTTAGTTTTACTTTTTCCAGATGTCATATAGTTGGAGACATACAGTAGGTAGCCTTTTCAGATTGGCTTCTTTCACTTACTTATATGCATTTGAGCTTTCTTCATGTTTTTCATGGCTTAATATCTCATTTCCTTTAGTATTGAATAATATTTCATTGTCTGATCTACCACAATTTTTTTTCAAATCCATTCGCTTACCAAAGAACATTTTGGTTCCTTCCAGCTTTTGGCAATTGTGAATAAAGATGCTATAAACATTCATGTGCAGGTTTTTGTGTGGACGTAAGATTTCACCTGTTTTGGAAAAATACCAAGGAACACAATTATTGGATTGTATGATAAAAGGATATATAGTTTTGTAAGAAACTGCCAAGCTTTCTTCCAAAGTGGCTGTACCACTTTGCCTTTGACCAGTAATAAATGAGATTCCCCATTGTTCCACATCCTTGCCAGCAGTTGGTGTTGTCAGTATTCTAGATTTTAGCCATTGTAATAGGTGTGTAGTAGTATCTCATTATTGTTTAAATTTGCATTTCCCTGATGACATATGATGTGGAGCATCTTTACATATGCTTATATTCCAACTGTATATCTTCTTTGGTGAGGTATCTGTTGAGGAGTTTGGCCCATTTTTTAATCAGGTAGTTTTCTTATTGTTGAGTTTTAACAGTTCTTTGCATATTTTGAAAAATAGTCCTCTATCTGATGTGCTTTTTGCAAATATTTTCTCCCAGTCTGTGACTTTTCTTTTCATTCTCTCAACGTTGTCTTTTGCAGAACAGAAGGTTTTAATTTTAGTGAAGTCCAGCTTAGCAATTATTTCATTTATGAATTTGTCTTTGGTGTTGTATCTAAAAAAGTATCACCACACCCAGTTCATCTAGGTTTTCTCCTATGTTATCTTCCAGGAGTTTTATAGTTTTGCATTTCACACTTATGGCTATCATCCATTTTGAGTTAATTTTTGGGAAGGGTGTAGGTCAGCATCTAGATTCATTTTTTTAGCTTGTAGATGTCAAGTTGCTCCATCATCATTTGTTGAATAGACTGTCTTTTCTCTATTGCATTGCTTTTGCTCCCTTGTCAAAGATCAGTTGACTCTGCTTTTGGGAGTCTATTTCTAGACCCTCTATTCTGTTCCATTGACTTATTTGTCTATTGTTTTGCAATATTAAGCTGTCTTAATTGCTGTAGCTTTATAGTAAGTCTTGAGATTGAGTACTGTCAGTTCTCCAACTTTGCTCTTCTTCAATATTGTGTTGGCTATCTGTGTCTTTTGCCTCTCCATATAAACTTTAGAATCAGGTTGTTACTATCCATAAAATAACTTTCTGGGATTTTGATTAAGATTGCATAAAGATGGGAAGAATTGACCTCTTGACAGTATTGAGTCTTCCTATCCATGAACACTGTATCTCTTTATTTATTTAATTCTTTTTTTTGTTCATCAATGTTTTGTAGTTTCTCCTCATATAGATATTATACATATTTTGTTAGATTTATATTTCTTTCAGTTTTTGGTGCTAATGTAAATGGTATTGTGTTTTTAATTCTACATGTTCATTGTCACTGTGTGGGAAAGCTTTATGACTTTTCTGTACTATCTTGTATCCTGCAGTCTTGCTGTAATTGCTTATTAGTTCTGCAAGATTTTTGTTGATTCTTCAGGATTTTCTACATAGACAATCATGTCATCTGTAAACAAAGACATTTTTACTTCTTTTTACCCAATTTGTATGCATTTCATTTCATTTTCTTGCCTTATTTCACTAGCAAGGACTTTCAATATGATGTTGAAAAAGAGTGGTGAAAGAGGACATTCTTGCTTAGTACCAGATCTTTGTACGAAAGCTTCAAGTTTCTCACCATCGCGTACAGTTAGCTGTAGTTTTTGTGGATACTCTTTTATCAAATTCAGAAAGTTCCCCTCTATTCCAAGTTTCCTGAGTGTTTTCATCATGATTAGATGTTGGATTTTGTTAGTTGCTTTTTCTGTGTCTATTGACATGATCATGTGATTATCCTTCTTTAGCCTGTTGATATGATAGATTATGTGAATTGATTTTCAAATTTGGGAACAGCCTTGTACACCTGGAATAAATACCACTTGGTCATGATGTATAATTCTTTTAGTACTTTTTGGATTTGATTTGCTATTATTTGTTGAGGATTTTTGCATCTATATTCATGGGAGATAGCGATCTATAGTTCTTTTCTTATAATGATTGTCTGGTTTTGTTATTAGGGTAGTGCTGGCCTCAAGAATGGGTTAGGCAGTATTTCCTCTGCTTCTTTCCTCTGACAGAGATTGTAGAAAACTGATACAATTTCTTCCTTAAATGTTTGGTATAATTCATAGTGAGCTCATGTGGGCCTGGTGCTTTCTGTTTTAGAAGGTTTTAATATTAATTGAATTTCTTTAATAGATATAGGCCTATTCAGATAATCTACTTATTCTTTTGTGAATTTTAGAAGATTGTGTCTTCCAAGGAACTAGTCCACTTCACCTAGGTCATCAAATTTGTAGGCATAGAATTATTCATAGTATTCCTTTACTATCCTTTCAATTTTTATGGGATTTGTACTGATTTCCCCTCTTTCATTTATGACATTAGTAATTTGTGTCCTCTCTCTCTTTTTCTTAGTTAACCTGGCTAGGGGTTTATCAGTTTTATTGATGTTTCAAAGAAATAGCTCTTGGTCTCATTTAATTTGCTCTCTTTTTCTAGTTCCTAAGGTGGAAACTTAGATTACTGATTTTAGATCTTTCTTCTTTTTTAACACATGCATTCAATACTATAAATTTCCCACTAGGCACTGTTTTCATTGCATCCCACAAATTTTGATAAGTTATGTTCTCATTTTCATTTAGTTTAAAATATTTTGTAATTTCTCTTGAGATTTCTTCTTGGAAATGTGTTATTTAGAAATGTGGTGTTTAATCTCTAAATATTTTGGAATCTTCCAGCCATCTTTCTGTTATTGATTTCTAGTTTAATTCCATTGTGGTCTAACCATGGATATTCTGTGTTTTTGTGCTTTTCAACTTGTTAAATTGTGTTTTATGGCCCAGAATATGGTCTATCTCAGTGAATGTTTCATGTGAGCTTGAGAAGAATTTGTATTCTGCTGTTGTTGGACAAAGCAGTCTATAGATGTCAGTTACATCCAGTTGATTGACCGCATTGTTGAATTCAAGTATGTCCTTACTGATTTTCTACATGTGGGATCTGTCTATTTCTGTTTGAAGTTCTGACTGTGATAGTGGATTAGTCTGTTTCTCCTTGCAGTTCTATCACTTTTTGCTTCATGTAGTATGACACTGTTGTTAGGTGCATACATATTAAGAATGTTATGTATTCTTAGAGAATAAACCACTTTATTATTATGTAATACCCTTATTTATCCCTTATAACATTCCTTACTTTGAAGTCTGCCCTGTTTGAAATTAATATAGCTACTCCTACTTTCTTTTGATTAGTTTTAGCATAGTATATATTTCTCTATCCACTTACTTTTATTCTATATGTGTCTTTATATTTAAAGTAGGTTTCCTTTAGACAACAGATAGTTGGGTAGTGTTTTTTGATCCACTCTGATAATCTCTCTCTTTTAATTGGTGCATTTACACCTTTGACATTCAGTGTGATTATTGATATAGTTGAATTAATATCTACCATATTTGTTACAATTTTCTATTTTTTGCCATTGTTCTTTGTTCCGATAATAATTGGGTCAGACATTTATTGATTTTCTGCTCATATTTTCAAACTGTCTCCCACTAAAACATATTTCCTAATTATTATATCAATTACTACATTGTGTAGTTACATTATCACAATTACTTAATTACATTATCTTGTAGAAAATTTCTGTTTTATAAGATCAGTAAATTTGTAAATTATTTTTAATGTTGATGCTTATTTAAAATAATTAAATGTTCAACACCAATCTCCTTTTTTTTGAGAGCTCTTATGCAGTTTGTTAAATATGCTATTTCCCCTGATGCTTCAGTATGGAATATTCTGTTGATATTTTTAAAGGCTATTACTGGGTTTTGTTTTATAAAACAACAGTTTTTTTAGAAACACACTCCCAGTCTGATTATAATTATGCATATAATTTTTAAATATGTTTTAAAGTTTTGTATTATGAAAAAATTCAGACATATAAAAAGTAACTAAATAATACAATTAACCCCATGTATATCCGTCAGCTACCTACAGCAATTATCACTGTTTGCCATTCTTGTATCACTTATAATTTCACCTTATTCCTAACACCTCACAAAATTATTTTGTTCTTTTGCACATATACATATCTATAAATGAAATGCACAAATCCTAACTGTTTAATTATACAAATGAATGCACTTATGTAAATCCCATCCCCATCAAGGTGTAGATCCTCTTACACCAACCCAGATTATTCCCTCTGACAAGTCAATCCAATCACCACTGCATGCCATTCCCTACCCCCCACCCTACCTCTTTCCTGTGAGACACTTCTTTTCTTTTCTTCATCATTGGTTAGTTTCACCTTATAACTTAATATAATGGAATTATTCAGTATGTATTCTTTTGTGGCAAACTACTTTTCCTCAACATAATGTTTGCGAATCTGTCCGAGTTATTGCGTATACCATTGATTTGTTCTTCCAATTTATTTTATTAAAAATTCATGTTAACCAAATGGTTTAAATTAATTTAATTATCATTAATCTCTTCCAATTTAGTATATGCTTTGTTTTGTTTTCTATTTAGTCTTTGTATAGATTAGTCATATTTTAATTAGGATATTAGAATTTTGATGGATATAATGAACATATTTTGATTGTTTATTCTGAAATCTTATAAACTTGAGTACTTTTTGTGCACTTTAATGCTGTACCGCATTAACTGTATCATACGATTTAGACAGCCATATTTGCATAAATAACATAATTGTCTGCCATCATAGTGGGTGGAGATGAATTAATATATTTTATTATGTAATTAATAATTGCTACTTTTCTCACCACAAAAGTGATGCTGTTCCTAATATAATGTAGTTTTCTTTTAAATCTGGGCTATTGGCTTATATTATAAATTTCAAAGTTTTTTTAACTAAGGATACACCTTCAGTTCACTATTCAACAACCAACAAACATGCCTTTATTACTCAGCAGTGGTTAGGATAAAGCAATTGGATTCCTTTAGGATAGTTACATTGGTTAAACTCTTATTTTTCTTCAAATATTCCATTATTGGAATTGGGGAATGATAAAGTATTTTCCTATACAATAAAAATCTTTTTTGTAGTACATATTGATTAAACTAGAACTTTTACTTAACAACATTTAAAATGATAAATGAAATGCTTATAGAACCATTCTTTAATCATTTATTGAGCTTCTAGTTGTAAAAAGTATTAGACCAAGAAATGTTGATTTAAGATGGATAAAACTAAATTCCTATGAGCAAAGGGATCACAGATAGTGAAGAAAGCAGACATAAAATGGTGTTATATTGTTTCAAAAAAGGCAGTGGAAAAAATAACTACTGGAGCACTGAGTGAAATACTCTACACTTTCTTGTGTGGTACTTGTCCAAAGTAGTGGGAATGGAAAGATCAAGAAATCTGTAAGAGGGAATCCAAATATTTAACAATTAAGCTACTTTGTTAAATAAAAGTAAGGATTTGCCAGACATTCAAGGACTTTATGTATTTGTAGATATATATATCTGATGTTTGTAGGGGTGTGGATGACATAATCCATCTTAGAAAAAGAGGAAATTAGTTTTTGGATGAGAAAATAGACTGGGATATAATTACTGATAGTCTGAATAATCTAGAGGGTTAATCATTGGGAATTGAGTTCATAGTAGCATGATAGAATTTAGTCAGACTTAACCATAGTAATGATAATTAATCATTAATTAGTAGAGCCGAGGAGGCAATGACTCAGGGCTCATTATAAATTGAATGCCCAGAAATCCTTGATCCCAGGGTTGGAGTAAATGTGACATAGCAGAGTTGAGCCTACAGGTGATGTTGAGCCCAGTACTCTGGACATTGCATTGACACGGAGGGAAAGACTCAAACATGTTCATATTTAAAATTTGTGAGTAAACAATGCTTTTGGATTGAGTAGTATTAAATATTTGATTTTATTCAGCATATTAGGAAAGTACTGTTAGAAAGAAGCAAGTTTACATATTAAATGAATTTACAAACATAGTACCTAAAAAGGCTTTCTTTCTAATAGCAGGCCTTATATATGTCAAGTAAGCATAAAGTTATAATTTGTGACATGTTTGTTTTATGAGTACAATTTCTAAAGAACTGAAAGAAAGGCTAGTAGAAAAAGCAAAGGACAAACAATTATCTCGAGGTTGTTATATGCCAGGTACTGAGCTGGGCACTTTATGTATTATCTTAGTTTATTTACAGAATAACTCAAAGAGACTATATCCAGTTAATATCTACAGTGTTGCAGATATGGAAATTGAGTTAAAGAAGGTTATTAACTCACCAATATCACACAGTTATTTTGGTAGCAACGGGCATCTCTCCTTGAGGTTTCAGCCTTCATAGAAAGGTGGAGTAAAGGAGCAGATGTGATAGTGCTGCCGTAAGAGCTCGTTCACCGGAGTGCATGAAACTTGGCCGAAATTTCATGCAGATCCTCCCACAAATAGGTGGAATCTGTTTCCCTGCTCCTTGAATCCAGCCTGTCGCGGTCACTTGCTTTGGCCAATAATGAGCTGCAAGTGACATTGTGTGAGTTTTAGAGCCTAGGTCTCAAAAAGTTTTACAACTTCATCTTATACCCATTTGCAACACTGCCCTGTGTCCACTTTGCTATGAAGAACCCAGGATAAAGGACCTGAGAGAGAGAGAGAGAGAGAGCCAGCTGAGGCCTGCTCCCAACCCAGCCAGCATCAGCTGCAGGCAGCCACGTGAAGACGTCCAGGTGAAAGCAGGAAAGAACCCTCAGAATCATGAGAAACAATAAACCATTCTTAGCCCAAAGTTTTGGGGTAGTTTGTTAACAGCTATTGATCATTGGAAATGGTCACTTTTAAAAGAGTTAGGGGTTTTGATAAATTGCCAGGAAATCTAGGCATGATTTCAATAGAGTCAATCTGAGTAATTCCACCTTCTCTTTCACATGTGTATATTTATTTCTTGGAAGTAACTACTTTGGGGTGAATGAAGGAGTTAATGAAGAAGATAGGATATTTTATCCCACCTTCATTTCCATAGTAACCCAGTATATGAAATTATTAAAAATTAAATATCAGCAATTTATGATTTTGCTTTTAGTAGACTAAGTATGTGGGAGTTTGAAAATGATAGAGAAGTCTATGTATATATGTATATTTATACATGTATACATATGTATATGCCATTTAAAAAATTGAAATTGTTTTTACAACAAACTATTATGATTATTTAGGGAAATGTTTTTTTATATAAAAATTTTTAAGTGTTTTGAGTACTTTAACCTTCTAAGCTGTTAAAGTCATACATTATGAACTAGTTCTATTAAGAATTTTTAAGAATCTCCATTTTATTTTGGATTATGATAAGATTCTAGGTCAATTTAGTTTGAATTATATCAAAATAATTTACTCCTGATGCATGAAAAGTAAAAACAGACAATAGAGAAATAACTGATTTATGAGAACAAGACCAAGAGAATATTGAAAATCAGAAATCATTACTATCGCATCATTACAGACTGAGTTATATTTTATTGAATTTTTACTCATTTGACATGAGGTAGAAAAATGCAAAATAATTGAAATCTTGAAAATGGATTGAAATGCATTTTATAACCAAAAGTGATTATTTGGAGTACTTAACAAAAAATGTGTCATTTCCTAACAGCTTGGAATATTACCTGTGTCTTTGGCTGTCATATTGATTAGCACATGTGTTTTAAATTTCCCAGAATGCAGCTGTTTGAGAACAGTGTTGAAATTTATATTTCTTCAATGAGTTGACTAAAATATAGAACCATCTTTTAATTACTCAGATTATTAAAATGACGTCTATCATTGTATTTGGAAATTAGTACACAAGAACTTCTTAGTAATGATAAACATTTAAATATATTTAGTAATTCAGTCATACTAATGAGCTAACATCTAATGTGCTTGCTAAGCACTAGATCTATTTATACTAATCTCCCTTAAGAGAAGCTATTTCTTTCCTCCTAGAAAAAATAAAAACAAAAGAAAATTTTATTTTAACATGGTAAATTATTTGTTTTATGTTTATAATTTTGTGTGTATATATATAATATATATAATGTCCTGTATATATAACAATGTACATTATATGTGTTTAATTATATATACATTACATGTGTATATATAATATTAATTGCCCTGATGGTCTAGCGGTTAAGATTTGGTGCTCTCACCATCATAGCCTGGGTTCATTTCCCGGTCAGGGAACCACACCACCCATCTGTCCGTTGTCATACTGTGGTGGCTGTGTGTTGCTGTGATGCTAAACACTATGCCACCAGTATTTCAAATACCAGCAGGGTCCACCATGGTGGACAAGTTTCAGTGGAGCTTCCAGACTAAGACGAAGAAGGGCCTGGCCACCCACTTCTGAAAGAATTGGCCATGGAAATCCTATAAATTGCAGTGGAGCATTATCTGATTTAGTGCTGGAAGGTGAGAGGGTGGCACAAAAAGATTAGGCAGGGTTCTGCTCTGCTGTACTTGGGATAGTACAGAATAAACTCAATGGCACTAACTATATATATATAGTTATATATATTTATATATATAATTATGTACAATTGGTTAGCCTCATTAACTTACTCAAATAATTCTGTATCAAGTACTTTGAATATGTGCATTTCTGATATATCATCCCCTAACCTTCAAAAACATTATATATACATACATACATATATATACATAAAATTTAAACTCTACTTGGCTAGCTATTTTTGCACTTAAATTGTTTAAAAGTTGTCTAATATATTTCTATTAATTAGTTTATTCATTTTACTAGTTCTCCTATAAAAATAAAACTTTGATTGTATTTATTTCCTTGACTAATCCAGAGCAGCAATTTTCTAGGCATATGAAACCAATTCTTCTAAACATGAGGATTCTCTACTCTTTAAGCACAAATTTATGTAAATACTTAGGTGAAATACATGTAAAGTAGTGGTCAGTGCAAGAGAAATGAGCCACAGAGTATACCAACTGTTTGGTTCTTAACATGAAAATAGAGAATGATTCCAAGTAGAAGAAAAGAAGTAAATATTTACAAATTAGAGGAGCAGTGGGACCAAATTTTATGGGATAATAAAGGTGGGTTGAATGTTAAATCTATGAATATTTATAAAGTACTTAGAACAGTGTCTGATATATATGAAGTGCTATGTAGATATTCGTTAAACAAATTAAATAACTTCAGAAAAATGAGTAGAATTAATGGAGAATGAAATAATTATGAAAGCTCTTGCAGTTATGTATAAGGAAGATTAAGCAAGAAAATATAAGCACAGATACTATTGTATAATCCATTCATGAGGTAAAATAGAATGTATTCAATCAGATAATTCGTATTGTAAAAAGCTACCTCAAAACTCAAATAGAATTGTTAGAATTCACTAATCTAGTGAATTTACTTTAAATTGAAACAATTCTAATTGTTGGTTTGAATAAATAATGAATTTTGAATTACGAAAAATTGGACAATAAGGTAAAGAAAATGTCGTGAACTAATCCACTGAAATTGATATTTTAAATATAGTTGATTTGATGACTATGGTGTCAATATCCGTAAAACCAGAGCACAGGGACAACCTGCCTATTAAAGGTAAACCAAATTACAGTGTGCAAGCTGGAAAACTTCATGCAAACTGTGTAATCGTACTATTACTTAAAAACCTTGTTTTATGATTTAAAATTTTATAACATGAAGCATAGATGAAGGCAAGGATAACATGCAAAAATCTCCCCTTGAAACAGATTGTTTAATAATCATATTGGACTTCTAATGTACACCAGCATGCTCTTCAGGAGAGGCAGCTTGCTTGCCTCCTAGTGATAAATGCTCTGATTTTGCATGTTATTGCATCTCCTTTCAAGTGGTGGCAGGATGTAATAATTTGATAATAAATGAAAACCTCTTCAAGCACATAGTTGGATGCAAACAGCAGTTGGTGATCTTCCATTTTAATTTGATTTCATTTCGTTTATAGTTGCATTTGTAATCAAGGATGGAGTCAACCAATGCCGCTTGAGCAGACATACCAGCATAACCTCAAAAATAGTAAGAAACACTAACCAAATGAGAGTTTTGTTTAAATGTGAGTGTTTCAAACAAAATGTTATATTTATATTTAAAACACCTTTAGCTGGTGAAGTTGAGCAAAATCTATTGAAAATGTTAACTTGGAGTGAATTGAACCAATACATAAATCTGAGGCAAGTGGTATTATGAATGACTTTTAGTATAAATACCCTTTGAAATATGCTTCTAGCTGCATATAATGGGTGTAATAATATAGAGGATAGCAAACTATTCAACATTTCTCTAAGATACAAAACTTATTATGGAAATAGAATGTCGTAAAACAAGGCACCTAAGTCAGTTTAAATTATGAATGCTAAATATTAACCTAAATTACTGTTCTTATGTTCTGTTAGAGGCTGTGTTCTGTCTTCCTGAAATGTGTTCCTTCTACTGCTTTTGTACATGGAACCAGCCTGAATAAAAACACATTGTGCTTAATTGAGCAGCTAATTAAGTGAAAATGACTGTCAGTGAAGCAATAGCAAATGGCTACTTTCAAAATAAACAATGGTTTAATGAATATGACTATGTTTTTTTCCCCATACAGTTTATAAGTAGACAATTCCATATATTGTCTTGATAATTGATGCTAATTATCAAGCGGAAATTCAGTACTACTTTATAATGGAGGCAAGAGTTAGTAAATATGAAATCCACAGGGGATCCTCTGAGTTGCTTCTTAGCGCTCCCATTGCCAGTAGTTAAAGTTATTGGAAAGCTACAGCAACTCGAAACAGAACCACTAATGCATAGACACTTCAGGAATAAAAATTTTGTTTATCTGATAAGTTAAAGAATTCTAAGTGGATTAGGGACTGGCTGAGTATAAGGGAAACTAGAAGTAGGATGGAACACAGAAATAATACCAGCTTCGGATAAGTGCCTGACAGGGACGAAAACGAGAACTGCTGTTTTGAAGCATATTATCTTCCTAGCTTTGATATGTATATATTTGTGTGTATTTCTTAATATATTAATTATATTTATTTGTATGTATTAATGTACAAGCATGTGCATGTATATTTGGATATATTAATAGTATACTTTATTTGTATATATGTACTTACCATACCATATATACCTCATCATTATATATAAAGTGTAGAGTATTACTTTACTAGTATTAACATTTTATCATAATAATATATACACATGCATTAATGATAAATTATTTATAGTTTTGTTTGTGTGAATGTTTACATTTCCCAAGGCTGTTATAAAAGATCATAATAGCTGATCAGTGGGATGCAGAGACTATGCTCTTGTTCTGGATGATAGATAAAATAACCAAATTTAAACATCAAATGTTTAACCATGAACTACTCTGTGTAACATATGAACAAGTATTCACATATAATCCGTGAAACAAAGATGCTATGTTTGTGTTTTGATAAAATAATTATTTTAAAAATCAATGTAAACGTTCTATGTTTCTTTTAATTTTGTTTCATGCATTAGTAATAGCCAAGTGGGAAAGAAACAGTTATGGAATCCTGTTTGGCACTTGCATCCAAGGCATTGTGAAGCATTTCAGATATCGGATGTGTTGGGCCTTATGAAACTGTTGAAAAGAGAGGAAAAGCGTCTTCTTAAATTTGTTAATGAGAGTAGCAGGCAGACAAATTTAGACACATGAATCCAATCAACTAAAATAAATTCACTGGGAAAATGGAACTTAGTAAGAACATGATTCTATTTATTATTTGTGAAAATGGTATCTTGCTCTCTTACTTTTTCCCTCTTTGTGTTTCTAGTCAAAAATAATGTTTATTTTTCTACTTTGTTTTTGCTTATTGAATATACTTATACTATTTCTTAAAAAATCTTGGACTTGTGGGCGGGCCTGTTGGCATAGTGGTTAAGTTTACATGCTTCGCTTTGGCCGCCCAGGGTTTGCAGGTTCGGACCCCAGGCTCTGGGCTACACACTCAGCAAGTCATGCTGTGGCAGCGTCCCACATACAAAATAGAGGAATACGGGCACAGGTGTTAGCTCAGCAGCCATCTTCCTCAAGTAAAAAGAGGAAGATTGGCAACAGATGTTAAGTCAGGGCCAATCTTCCTCACTAAGAAAAATCCAAAAAACAAAAAATAAAACCTTGGACTTGAGATTCTATTTAAATATCAGTATCAATAATAGCGTAAAAACATATTTTGTGATTTCATGTAGATTTACATATAAATGTTTATTAAAGCACTAATATAAAATTACATGTATTTTTGGAGTGAATAAAATCATTGATTGGCAGGTAACAATTGGCTTGGAAATAATTGTTTGGATAATGTTGATTAGATTTTTTAGTTTTTAAATGGATTTGAATTTCCTTTAATAATGCCTGTTAAATTTAACATCGTCATAGGTATTCTCTGTCTTAAAAAATTTACTTGAATGTTATTTATCTTATGATTACTCTGCTAATTTTCTTTGTCGAAGTGGTGGAACAAGTGACCTGCCTCAGTACCTTTAACACATTGCGTACTTTGGAAGCTCAACTCAGCAGACATTTATTTAATACTTTATATGTAATTGCCCCTGTGCCAGGTATTGTACTGAAGTGTAGGTGGGAAACATAATCTTTCCCCTACAGGAGATATTTGTAATAATGATGAGCTGCCAAAGGAAAATAGTGTAGAATAAGAAAAGGAGCTATACTGTTGCAGAATTCTTTGGGAAACTAATGGATATATAAGCATATAAAATTGTTGACATTTTAGTCAGTAATAGTAAACAAATCAGTATTCCTTCTTTCAAAATGAGCTAAGAGAAAAGAATCACCAGAATTTCCTAATGGGCATTCCCAAAAAAAGTATTCCTTGAGGAAAACTTCTTTCATTAATAATGAAATGTCGTGTTGCGTGTCAATCAGTGTTAATAAACAGAAAGACCTGATCTTATAATTACTGAAACATTTTGTGAACCTCAAAGTTCAATAAATACAACATAAAATTGAAAATTCTTTGAAAATGCACATTGCAAAATTTGTAAAAAAGAAAATTTGAGAAGAGTTCTATACCTATTCTAGACATTTAATCCCTAATTAAAAATTTACCCACAAATAAACTCCTGGGTAAGACAGACTCAGTGGTGAATGTTTACAGATATTTGAAATAGAAACAACATCAAATTTATTCAAATCTTTCAAAGTGGGGGAAAACAAGAAGAAACACTACTCATTTTATAATACAGGTCCACTAAAATTTCCTTATAATAAATTGACAGAGATATTGACTGAAATGTGAATTATAGGTCTATATCTGCATTAATTATAAATGCAAAATTTCTTAAAGAAAATCTAGTCAAGTTGAACCCAGTTATACAAAATATGTGTGATATATCATAACAAACGGAAGTTTATTTCAAAAATAATGTTTAAATATTTAAAAATCAAAGAGTATAGTTTACCCTATTGACAGGATATAAGAAAAAAGCAAAATACTCACTAGGATGTATAAGAAGCAGTTCATGAAATTCATCGCTTGTACATGACTAAGAAAAAAGCCTGTCATCTGAATTGAAGCTAGACTAAAATGCCCTTCATCTGATACGGGCTGTATGTGAAAATTTAGCACAAACATCATGCTTACTCACAAAATATTGAATGTTTCCCTTTAATCAGGAACAATTTTAGGATAAACATCACCACTTGTATTCCACAGTTTACAGGAGATTCTAGCTAGTACAATAAACAAGGAAATTTAAAAAGATGTGAAGATTGAAAACAAAGAATAAAATGCATTATTAATAACAAATGAATTAATGGTACATATAGAAAATCAAAAAGAACCTAGAAGCAATCAAATAAAGTTTAAAAATAAATTAACAAGTGATTAATATGAGATCGATATAAAAATAAGTTATATATCTAAATAATAGCCACCTGATTTTTGACAAAGCTGCTACTTGAAATGGCGACAAAAATGAAATAAAATTTAAGATAATATTTACAGTAGCATCACAAAACAAACATCTAGCAACTTTTTTATAGCACATATTCACCCAAAATGATAAAAATAAGAAAGTTTAAAGGTCTAAAAAATTAGAGGAATGTAGCACATTGGTGGATAAAAATAATGTTATAAAGATGCAAATTATCTCCATATTATTTGATATGATTCAAAACAATTCTAATACAGGATAGCAAGTTATTTCTGGAAATCGATGAACTGAAATTAAAATATATATTGAAATACAATGGAAATACAATAGCAAAGACAAACCTGAGAGGAAAAAATTGTGGAATGACATACTGCTAGGTTAACAGAACAGTATAAATCTAGAGTAACTAAAAAACTGCAGTAGTGTTAGTAAACACATTGTCAAATAAATGAAATCAAATAGAGTTCAGAAAAATATGGAGATAATATATCTATAGTCTATCCATATCTATCTCTAATTCTTTACAAAACTACTATTTGAAATTCAGTGCAAATGGGTCGTCTTTCAACAAATAGTATTGTGTTATATATCACAACTGAAAATAAAAATGAACCTCTGTTGCTAGCATGCACAGATATTAATGTGAGTGGAATAATAGACCTCAATCTAAAAGCTAATAAAGTAAATGTCTAAAATAAAATATGAAAAGCTATCTTCCTGACTTTGTGGTAGGAAAATATTTTTTGTAGCACTAATAAAAATAACACTAACCAGAAAATAAAATATTTATTAATTGGACTTGGTTAAAATTAAGACTTTGGGGCCAGCCCTGGTGGCCTAGTGGTTAAGTTCAGCATGCTCCTCTTCTGTGGCCTAGATTTGGTTCCCAAGTGTGGACCTACACCACTCATCTGTCAGTGGCCATGCTGTCATGGCAGCTCACATATAAAAAGAGGAAGATTATCAACAGATGTTAGCTCAGGTGAATCTTCCTCAGCCAAAAAAAAGAGGAAGATTGGCAATAGATGTTAGCTCCTGGTGAATCTTCTAATCTTCCTCAGCAAAAAAAAAAAAAAAAAAAAAAGCAAACAGCAGCAAAAAATTAAAACTTTCTAGTCTTCAAAAGACACCATTTAAGTAGTAAAGATTCTGGCCATAGGCTAGGCTGCTCTATTTGCAATGCCTATCTAAATAAGCGAAGATCTCGTACGCAGAGTATATAAATAACTTCTATAGATCAACAACAAAAGAAAGACCATTGAGAAAAAGTATGGTCAAAAATTTGAACAGATGCTTCTCACACAAAAATATTAAAAGATACTCATCATCAATAGACACCAGGGAATTCTAATTAAACCACAATGAAATACAATATGTACTGAAAAGAATGGCTGACATTAAATGGACTAATAATATCAATACTCAGTGTTGGCAAAAATGTGAAGCAACTGGACTTTGGGTCCATTGCTTTAGGTTAATAAATTGGTGCAACCACTTTGCAAAATGTTTGATCTAACAATTAAAGAGAAACTTCAGACATTCTCTCAACCATTAATATGATAACTCCCCACACATGCATACCAGAATTTTTGTAGTATTTTATGAAAATGCATTGACAGCTGTTGTTCAGAATATCTTTTCAAAGATATTTATATGGCAAAAACCTTGTAAGATAGAGACAGTGGTTCCCTCCAGGGCAGAGGGCAGATCTGTTTCCTGACCAGGATAACAAAGGGAATTTCTGCTTCTCAGACAAAGATTGGACAGATTTTCCAAAAGCCTCTTATAAGTTTAGGTATCCTAAACTTAGTGTTCTTCACCTGTGACACAAACCCACTGTGTGGGCAATATCCACGTGGGCTGGCCTCAGCATCACACTCGTGGAACTAGGCTGGAAGATGGCAAAGGGAACTGACAAGAACATGAGGCTCCGGCTGCCTTAGCAGGTTAGCTCTGGAGGGGAGGAAGACATTTCCTCTACCCAAAGTGGGTTTGTCTGGCCGGAGAATGAATTAAATTCACATGAGACAGAATAGCAGGAGAAAATTAAACAAAGCTTTATAACATGTATACATGGGAGAGGCTCAGGCAAGCTGAGCAACTTGCCAAAATGGCGGAAGCCACCACTTAAATATCATCTCAGCTAATGAGAAAGGAGGATGTTGGGGGTGGAGGGGGAGTCGATCATGGGAGATTACCACACAAATACAGTAAACAAATGCAGATTTAAGTCCTTGCCTTTGGCATTGATTAAGAGTTTCTAGAGAGAAGGTCATCCCCTTTCTTCTTCCTGGTACAGAGAGGGAAGCACCTTTACAGTGGAAGATTTCCTTTACAATGTAAATGTCTCCTAACAAAGGGTAAGCAAGTCCACCCCTCAGAGCCTCCTTCCCTGTCCCAGTTTATCAAAACCAATCAGCCCGATAATCCTCATGCCAAAGAGACATATCTTGGCGTGGCCAAGACCAGTCCCCCACAGCTCCTTAACTTGCAACTGGAGTAAAATGTCAGGGCTTTCATAGTTCTTGACATAAGAAACAACCCATATGCCCATTAATGGGAAAACTAATAAATAAGTACATTATAGCATATTCAAATAAGGAAATTTAACATGGCATTGAAAAATTTTTAAAAATGTTAAATGCTGGTATATCCAAAAATATGAATAAATATTTTGTAAAATAAGACAGACAATAAATAATTTATGACATTTATATGAATTTCAACATTGGGAAACAATGGGCATAAGTAATACATTGTGATAAAGTTGGTGATCATCTTTGGGAGTCATTAATAGGGTGAAGACATGAGGAAGGCTACAGAAATGATAGAAAGATTCTATATTTTGTAATGAACTGTGGTCCTGTGTATTTATACATATATAAGAAATTCATCAACCTCTGTAATTGGAATTTTTGTACTTTACCTAAGTTATAGCTAAATAAAAATTAAACGGGAAAAGTATGAAAATAATAACCTTATTTACCAAAATATATTTGATATAGTTAAAGCTCTATAGTGAAAATATTCATTGTTGAGTCTTTCTTATTAAAAAAAATGACAAAATATAGTAAATCTTCAGCACAAAGAGTAAATTAAAAAAAAAATAAAGCAAAGAGAAAAGTAGAAGACACTGTTTATGAACTAGAAATAGACATAGTTCTACCAGTCATTTTAATTTCTATTATGGCCAGAACTATTGTAAACATGTCAAACGATAATTTTTTAAAAGAAGCTTTTAGGATTGTGGAAAAATTGTGTTATATATTTTCAGATAGAGTTTCTTTTTGTTTTTAACCATGGAACACCTTAGCATCTGTGGGGACCTGGAATTGTCCACCCCAAGATATCTCTTTGGCATCAGGATTATTTGAGGTTGATTGCTTTGGATAAACTGGGACAGGCAAGGAGGCTCTGAGGAATGGAACTTGCCCTTTGTTAGGACACGTTTACATTTGTAAGGTAAATCTCTATCTGTAAAAGGTGCCTCCCTCTCTGTACCAGGAAGAAGAAAGGAGATGACCTTCTCTCCAAAAACTCTTAATCAATACCAAAGGCAAGGACTAAAATCTGCATTTTATTGTGCTAGTCTGGTAACCTCCTGTAACTGACTTCCCTCCCCCTCCCAACGTAGGCATTTCTTAAGGATTAAGCATCTTTCTTTAGGCAGGGAACTGATTGCGGCGCTCATCTGTGACCGCCCCGCTCCAGACAATCGACTTGCCTCCTGCTACGCCCACTGAGATAGCAGACCATTACCTGCTGTGTCCATCAAGCACTGTGCCGACAGGGCAATCTTGTGACTATTGTGGGAGGGACATTTCAATCACATGTGAAACACCCTGTTTGGGGGGATATAACCACTCTGTGCACCCCACTTCTTCGGTGCCCTTTCTTCCTTCGGGAAGAAAGGCCCTGGGCCATGGTTCCTCATAAAGCTTTGTTTAATTTTCTCTTGCTATTCTGTCTCATGTGAATTTAATTCGTTCTCCGGCCAGACGAACCCACATTTGGGAAGAGGAAATGTCTTCCTCCCCTACACATCTTTATTTTGCTAGTTCACATTTCATATTTGTTGATAGTAGCAAAATTTAGAAACAAGTATCCATTAAGCAGGGATTGGCTAAATAAATTATAACCCCTCCCATAGTGATATTTTCTGTAGCCACTATAGTGTTAATTTCATTCTATATTTACTAACATGTAGATATGACCCTAAAAATTTTACTTAACTTTCAATCTATAAGACAGTATGTAAGGAATGATTTCTTATTTGTAGATATGTATATATAGGTGTTTGGAAAGATATCTTACACATAGAAACACACATGCACTTATATACAGAGAAAACAAAAGTTGTGTTGGACCAAAAAAATGTTGAATATAATAACTTAATATGTTATTATAATTATATTATGTAAATATGATTATAAAATTTGGCAGACATTTTAAGGCAAGCTCCCTTAAAGAAAGTATATATATTACATCAAAATATATTATTTGAGATTTCAGACATTATTTTTAGTCTATATAAACACTTAATTTCATTAAACATTTGCATTTTATCACACTATTTCATAAAGGGAATTTAAAATAATCTATAACATCAATATTACTTGAATAGACAAACAACTTTTAGCTTTAAGTCAATTAAAAAATCTGGAAGTAAATTTTCCAAAATAGAATATATTTACATTTGAAATTTGGAAAATATTGTATTATATCATTTCAACATCTTTTGTAAATGTATTTATAAACTAAATATATAATTTCTATAGTCCTGAAAATCAATTTTTTAAAAAAATCATGGAGAATAATAACATTTTCCAACTGGATAGAACAGTCAGGTAAGATGAAAATGGGCGACTAAATGTGGCAATTAGCAGACAATTAGTACTCTTAAATCTTGGGGTTTAAGCAAAGTAAATTTGATAGTCTAAGATGTAATTTGTTCAGGTGTAAAATATTCCAATCTGTCAAATAATATGACTGACTTCCTGTCTCCGGCATCTGGTCACACCATTTACCGCTTTCATGAGAATAATTTAATTGATCTACTTTTTGACCAACAAAAAGAAGAAATTTAAATAATTGTGCTGGATATAGTAAGAATATCTATATGGTTCTGCCACTTTACTCAAAGCAAACATGAACTTATTTTTAAAAATAGGTGACTATTGAAAACTATAATTTTTAAGGCCCTCCAAATTTCCTTGCTTTAGGTACATTCTATTTATTTATGCTTATCCTCCAATACTCAGCTCTTATTTTCTATCTTTTTTGCCCAATCACAGCTTGTATCTGTACGAGCTTCCAATCTAGAGAATTGAACCATTTACCATTTTTCTTTTCTGAACTTGTTTTTGTTTGAGTATGTCTATTTTTTCGTAATCTCAGGACATTTTTAATTTGAACCCAGTTTCCAACACATCATCCAGTTGTTATCACTGCAAAATTTATAGAGCACATTTTATCACATTAGCCGAGTTACTCATACTTGAACTCTCACAAAGTAACTATGAACGTTTACAATACATATAACTAAGACAAACAAAAATATGTTTTGCAGTAACTTTGGTGCTTTTGTTAACTTCATAAAGTAACAGCAAAAATAGCAGTCATGTATTAAACACCTCAAGTTAACTCAAAAGGATAGATCTTTACTGTCATATATGTTGCAGAAACTTCTCCCAGAAGAAATATCAAGAGGAGAGGTATCGATTTTTTTTTCTCCAGGAGATAATTTTCTTCCTAATAGCTTCTGAGATGTAGCATTATCAACAGTTAGTTGAAATTTCTGATAAGTCTAATGGTCCCATAATTCCTATCACAGCCTGCCCTCTATTTGTTTTAAATAATCGGCTTTAAACATATCAACTTACTTAAATTTTACATATCAGATAAAAGCACTTAGAATTTTACATATCAGAAACAGAAAACTAGATTCCTGACTGAGAATATTTGTTTTAATGATTTTGCTCATCATTTCTGCCACAGCAATAGGCACAATATCTGCAGAATACAGAATCATCAATTGCTGTTGATAGAATACATTAGTGAATGAGGAAAATGCAGAATACGTTAGCGGTATTTCAAAGCAATTAACGGAGAACACAAAACAACCAAAGCAAGTCCATTATGCAATCACCTAGCCATTCAGAGCCCATCTGTATTGAGTAATGACATCAGATCCCTGGTAAGGAAATGAAGAAAGAGAAAGAGGTGTGGATTGATAAAGTATCAGCATATTGCAGTGCAATTTTGTTTAATAACGGGATCTATCACTAACCCTCATTAAAAATTAAAATCGCTGGGTAAATGTTGAATAGTATTGCCTGCATGAATAATGGGGCACTATAGAGGAAATTATCAGTTAGTCGATGTTATGATTTCCAAAGGGAAAAGTCTACAGTGTCATTGGGGATATCATGCACAGTGAAATTGGGAGATAATGTCCTCTGAATAGGGAAAAATGCAATTAAATGAGGCCAAGCCTTCAGAAAATCAGAGAGTTTCTATTGTGGGGTAAACATGATCACTGAAGAAAAACAACCAAAACCCAGTCAAGAGCCCAGCGCTCTTGTTTACTTTGGTTATGCATGCCTCTTCATCACTGTCTGATTTTCTAATTCACTTTAATTCACCACCCTCAAATTGTTTTTTTTCCTTGAAGTTGTATGTTAAAAATAATTGGCAAAATAAAAAAATAGATGGAAAAAATGTCATTTGAATTTAGCCTAAACACTAGTTTGTTTAGGCTACACAAACTGGAAGAATTTCAGGCATATTAAAGTTTTCACTGGTGTTTGTTGATCCATCTACTGTTGAAGTCAACACTGTACCAGTTTACTTCTGAAACTATTTACCAACATTCTCCACCTTGCAGTAACCTTCCATACTTCTTTCCTATTATCCACTTAACCAAATACCGCTGAAAATCAACTACTATGCGGGCGTTTTTGCTGATACATTTGACTGTGTTGTCAATGATGCATTTGAGAATCTAGTCCAAATTCCAGTCATAGATTTTCTGCCATAAGCTAACTGTGTCCTTCTATGTTGTTTAAAGTTGACAGCTGATAAGATTACATAAGAGAACACCAGAGCTTCTGGGTTATAATCCAAGAATACAAACTAGTAATGGATTTCACAGAGCAGAAACTGAAAAGGAAAGAAAAAAAAGTTCAGAAAGACCTAATATTTCCTTCTTAAACTTTCATTGCCATTAACTATTCCTCTTTGCATAAAAAATAATTCAATAGAATGCCAATATGATGTTTTCAATATTTTATTACTCTTTCCTTTTCTCTGATTTCTTGTGTCTTTGAAGATAAAAGAGGTATTTTAATTAGGATGCAATGGGAATAAATTCAGAATTAGCATACGTTGGTGTTCAGTAAATGCGGTTTTAATTATAACCTTTTCCTGTTTGTTTCAAAGATTCAGGGAAAAAAACATCAGAGGCAAAACAAATATTTCTTAACATTTTATATTTAATGATATACTGCCTGGAACTTCATTTTGATGTGCGTATATGTATTTTTTAATTCTAAAAGCCTGCTTATTCTTCTAGAGGGGAAGAAAAATTAAAGTAAAAGCCCCCCCATTGCTTTACATGAACTAAGGGAAATCTTTTTCTACTTGCGTGCTGGCACAACTGGTCTGGAAAATACTGTTTCATGAAAAAGATCTAGAATTAGCTGGTCAGTGCCCCTGGCACAGTCCATGGTGGAGAAAACCAGAACTAGCAAGTCTATCTACAAAACTCAAAGAATGATAATTGACTATATTTACCTAATGACTTAGAGTTGTCTCTGCAGGTTACCTGAACATTATTAGCATTTAAAAAACCTTTTCCTCCGGCACTACAGAGAGGAAAATAAAGTGAGTTCAAGCATTTCTAGAAATTTTAGAATAACTCAAGACAGAATTCTCTTCACAATTCTGAAAGGCAGAATGGAGGTTAACAGCTGCAGAAACGTGTCTGCATATTAGGATATATGCTTTCTATTATATCACATTAGAATTTCAGATAAATTGCCTCTGGGTATTTATATGTAGAGGGCTATGCTACATTGGATATATAGTCTCAGTTTCAAATGCATGCAAACATCCAGTTTTTCTATTTCCCATTTAGTTGTAATTATTTTACGCTGGCCTCCAAATATCTTTATGGTGAGCATCTTTGATTGTATTGATTATGAAGAGAAACTACAGGGCATTTAAGGAATATTAGCACAAACTTTTAATAAGCCATGACAAATTAAACTGGAAAAAGTTTTGGTCTCAACCAGTTACATTGTATCTAAAAATGTAGGTTCAATTTCTCGATCTGTAGACATTCTAGGGAAAATAAGTTTAAATTATCTAAACTCATGAAGAAATAAGCATCTCACCCTGTGATTTGACTAATGTACAATGATTTATATTTCTAACTATATTCATGAATTGGGTGACTAGATCTCTGGATGATTTGACATAGAGGCAACATTATACATGATTTCTAGGTTTCCCAGTTTGGCAATTCATCAATAAGGTGCCAAAAATACCACATATTTGCAATTAAAATTAGAGAAAAAGAAACAAATACAGTACTAATAAAAGGAAAAAACTTTGCAATGAAATTAAGAAAATAATAGTTTTCTAGATATAAATAAGCAGTTAAATTCAATTTTGTTGAAGGTTTTTAAGGAGATTTTATATATTCTTTAACAGCTTCAGAAACTGATGATACTTTGTATAAGATTTAATTGAACTTCAAAACATCTGGCTTTTATTTAGCTAAAATTGACTTATCTCTAGAACCATCCCAGAACTTGTTTATCATAATCACTGTATTTAAAAAAGAAAATTATGTATACATCTTTCTGATTGTAAGGAGAAAAATAATTATAGAATATATGGTTTTACATGTGATGTTAGATTGCCTGGAAGAGAATTGAACGTGTCCAGTTTTGTAAAAAGGGAAGTGTACAGCACTGTGTTTGCACCCTCCCTCTGAGAAGAACGAAATGACCTTTCTAAACAAGCTCTCTGTTGACCATGTGGTAATACCAGCCAAGGACAATCTTATTTTTATGCAGGAAAAAAAACAGTAGAAGAGATTGTGAGAATGAGTCTGACCTAATCCCGGAAAAGGCAATTGCAGCCAGCTGCTTGACATCCATAAAGTCAGTTTCTTAAACTTCCATTAACCAATGCTATATAAGTACCAAGAAAAGAATAAAACCCATCTAACGTTCATAACTTGATGTGTTTGATAGATTGAGAGTAATTGATAATTTTGTTTTAGACAGAAACATAGTCAGAAAAGAACAGACCTGCCCTAAACATGTTCATTCATTAATAAAAATGCAAATCAACTGTGTTTCTGTTGTGTGGTGTCCAAATGAAGGTGAGGGTCATTTCAGTTATAATCACTGGTTCACTAAGAAGTTGGTCCAGGGCCTAGTATTATTTAAATCAGTGAATTCCATGATATAACATGGTATATTTTTAATAAGTTTATAAATGACAATGGCCTGGAGGAACTAGATAAACCCCTTGAGTGAGAGAATTAGAGTCAAAAATAACCTTGATAGTTTGAAAAAGTAAGTAGCTCCCCAAAGTGATAGATTCTTCATTTTTTCTTGATTTTTTTGGTTGTTGTTTTTTTGGTGAGGAAGATTGGCCCTGAGCTAACATCTGTTGCCATTGCCAATCCTCCTTTTTTTTGTCTTGATGAAGACAGGCCCTGAGATAACACCTGTGCCAGTCTTCCTCTATTTTGTATGTGGATGGCCGCCATAGCATGGCTCGATGAGTGGTGTGGGTCTGTGCCAGGGATCTGAACCCACCAACCCCAGGCTGGTGAAGTGGAGCACACTAAATGTAACCACTATGCCACAGGTTAAAAACAAAGGCCTCGATCCTTTATTTTTCCTTTGTCAATTTGAATGTTTTATTACTAAGAATTAACTAAATCAATTAGAAACAAACAACAGGAAGGAGGAAACTTTCATTATGGGAGATATCCAGTAGAATCACATTCACAGTTATTATCCATTTATTAATAATAGATTTTATACACATAAATAGATCCTAAATCTAAGATCTATGGCTCATATAGTTGACGCTTAGTGTTCAATCCTATATCAGAGTTTGTGTACATCATTATTATAGGATTTATCACAAGCTTTGTGACAATTTTTTTTTTTATCACTTAGCAGGTTGTAGGAGTATACATAAGGCTCCAGGAAAGGCTTGAATTTATGCTTTAAACCACAGGCTCAAATCTCTCATTGTAGAGAAGCTTTGAAGAAATGGACTGGAAATGAACTTCTGTCATTTTGTTTTGACTTAGTTTAGCTTCATCTTTCCATGCCTTAATACCATACGATCCCTAAAAAATGACCAGAAGTGGCAACTGATGACAGTGCCACCCAGGCACCCGCCAGGAGCCATAAGGCAGAATATGGAGAAGACTGGAGAGCGGTGGTAGTTTGTATTCTGCAGGCAGCCTGGGCACATCCTCTGAGGTCGCATAAGCATTGTCATTTGGTAACATCAAGACTGATAAGAACTTGGTAGTTTCCTATTTTGAAACCTTAGGAAGTACTCCTTTGTATTGTTAACAGTGATGTGTGAATTGTAGCTTTCTTAGAAGGCAAAAGAAAGACAAAATATTACTATGCTATTAATTTAGTCTTCCCAAAAGAAATTATAAAATCTATTAGCTAATGTCTTACTATATATACATATTTTTTTTTTTTTTTTTGAGGAAGATTACCCCTGAGTTAACATCTGCCACCAATTCTCCTCTTTTTGCTGAGGAAGACTGACCCTGAGCTACCATCTGTGTCCATCTTCCTCTACTTTATATGTGGGATGCCAGAAGAAAAAAACATTTCTTCATGTCCTCTGGGACACATTTTTAATAAACGTGTTGCCCTTCCAGACTGGAATGTTTTCTATCAAAGCTGATCTTGCCATTCTCAAAAGCAAACTTCCAAAGAGGATGTAGCATCTTTCTGTCAACTGGTTGCTAATGACTTCCTTTTTAACATCAGAGACTATCCACTCCCCGATACCTTTCTCAGACATTCTCAGGAAATGTGAATTCCCTGAATAATATGCATTAAGAATAAAATGTTTTCTCCAAGCATCAACTTCTATAACTGACACAGAGTCCTAGGAAAGTTTCTCCTGTGCCTTGTTTTATGAATGAATCAGGAGAACGTAGGCTATGTGTGATAACTCATAAATACTGAAGTCACAAATTCTCAACACCATAAGGGCTGATGTCTCAATCAGATGACAGTTTGATCAGGCTCTTCTGGGCTGCTTTCCTTCAACCTTCCACTGGGGCTGCCTCCATCTTATTGTTACATCACTGGTCTATTTGACTCTCAAGGTAGCCTCAAGAAGAAGAGGAACAGATCATTGCACATGATATTTACTTATTTATTTTTAGATTTTACTCTTTTAAAGATTAGCACCTGAGCTAACATCTGTTGCCAATCTTCTTTTCTTCTTCTTCCTCTTCTTCTCCCCAAACCTGCCCAATACATAGTTCTATATTTTAATTGTGAGTGCCTCTGATTGTGCTGTGTAGGATGCTGCCTCAGCATGGCCTGATGAGCAGTGCCATGTCCACGCCTAGGATCCAAACTGGTGAAACCCCAGGCGACAAAGCGGAGCACAGGAACTTAACCACTCGGCCACGGGCTGGCGCCTGTACGTGATATTTAAAGGGCAAAGACTAGGAGTCACTTACATGACTGTGTTCACCTCCCACTGATATGGGTCAATCAAATGATCTCTGACTTAAATGCAAAGGGAAATTGGAAACAAAACCTTCCTGTCTGTGAATATAGGAAGTAGAAATATCATAGTACACATAGAACATTGTCACTGCCCGATCTCCAAAGAAATAAACTTATTTGAGGAATAGAGAGCAACTAACTTCTCAATGTCTATATAGGCCCTATGATAATTTTTAGGATAATCTCAGAAAATCATAAATAGAATTGAGACAAATTATGTCAGAGGTGCGTCATTTGTTCTTGATATTTAAAACACTATTTGTTTAGAAAATAAATAAGCTAATAAATGAAATCATCACCAAAATGAAATTAATCGATGTCAATTGTCTAATGATCTCAAAATATGATGAATCTAATGAAATCCACACCAATACACAATATGTGCAAATTGTCAAAAGTCAAAGACAGATAATTTCGAAAGCAGTAAGAACAAAGCAACTCTTACATACAAGGGAATTCCCATACCATAGATTAAATGTTTGTGCCACCCCAAAATTCGCATGCTGAAAATCCTCATCCCCACTGTGATGGTATTCAGAGATGGAGCCTTGGGAGGCTATTAGGTCATGGGGGTAGAGCACTCATGAATGGGATTAGAACCCTTATAAAAAAGACCTCAGAGACATCCTGCATTTCTTCTGCCTTGATTCTAGAATTCCTAACTTCCAAAACTGTGAGAAATAAATATCTGCTGTTTATAAGCCACCCAGTGTATTGTGTTCCATTACAGGAGCTCTGAATATCTTTGAATGGACAAAGACACCCCATAACACTATCAGCAGATTTCTCAGCAGAACCTAACAGGCCAGAAGGGAGTAAGATGATATGTTCAAAGTGCTGAAAGGAAAAAACTGTCAAGCAAGAAGACTTTTTCTGGCAAAACTGTTCTTCAAAAATGAAGGGGAGATAAAGACTTTCTAAATCTACTCAAGTTGAGGGAGTTCATCACTGCTACACCTTCCTTAGAAGAAATGCTAAACAGAATTGTTCAAGTTGAAACAAAATGAAGCTAAACAGCAACATGAAAACATTTGAAAGTATAAAGCTCACTGGTAAAAGGACACAGACCAATACAGAGTAGTGTAATACTGTAATGGTAGGGCACTAGTCACTTTTAATACTGGTATAGAAATTAAAAGGCAAAAATATTTAAAAACCCTAGAATGATAAAAATATATTAATGAATACACAATATAAAAAGATGTAATTCGTGATATCAATAACATAAAGTGTGGAGTGAGAGGAGTAAGAATGTAGCATTTTTGTATGTGATTGGACATAAGTTGTTATCATCTTAAAATAGATGATTGTTATAACTATAACTAGATTGTTATAATTGTTTTATGTAAGCCCCATAGTAACCACAAAGAAAATACCTATAAAACATACACAGAAGAAAATGAGAAAAGAATCAAAGCATGTCAATATTAAAAATCAAAATAGAGCAATAGTAATGAAACAGAAAGACATACGAGAGAAAAGAGGGACAAAAGAACTACAAAACAGAAAAAAATTAACACAATAGCAATAGTATGTCCATCCCTATCAATAATTACTTTAAATGTAAATGGAATAAACTCCCCAATCAAAAGACATAGTATGGTTGAATGGATTAAGAAAAACGAGATTCAACTATATGCTATCTACAGGAGACATACTTTAGATCTAAGAATGCATATAGGCTGAAAGTGAAAGGATGGAAAAAGATATTTCATGCAAATCTTAATGAGAGAAGGAGTAGCCACACCTATATTAGAGAAAATAGAGTAAGCTGAAAACTGTCACAAGAGACAAGGTATCATATAATAATAAAGGGGTCAATTAATTGGAAGATGTAGCAATTATAGGCATATATGAACTCAACATTACATCACTCAAATATAGGAAGCAAACATTTATGGAGCAGAAGGGAGAAATAGATAGCAACCTAATAATAGTAGGAGATTTCAATACCCCACTTTCAATAATAGTAGATCTAAACATAAGATCAATAAGGAAACAGAGGGTTTGAACAAAATTATAGACCAGATGTACCTAATATATATATATACACACACACACACACAGAACATTTTACCCAACAGCAGAAGAGTATACATTCTTCTCAAGTACATATGGGTCATTCTCCAGGAAAGATTACATATTAGGTCACAAACCTTAATAAATTTAAGAAGATTGAATTTATGCTAAGTATCTTTTATGACCATGTGGAATGAAACTAAAAAGAAAGAAAGAGAGAAAGAAGGAAAACTGCAAATCTGCAAATATGTGGAAATTAAACAGCACACTATTGAGCAACCAATGAGTCAAAGAAAAATCAAAGGGGGAGTTAGAAAATATCTTTAGATAAACAGAAATGAAAACACAACATACCAGAATTTATGGGATGTAGCAAAAAATAGTAGTAAGAGGGAAGTTTACACAATAATAATGATTAGAGCAGAAGTAAATGAAATAGAGAATAGGAAACTGACAGAAAAAAACAAAACCAAAATCTAGTTTTTTAAAAAAGATCAAAAAAATTGACAAACCTTCAGCTAGACCAACAGTAAAAAAGAAGACTCAAATAAAATCAGAAATGAAAGACATTACAATTAATGCCACCAAAATAAGAAGGGATTATAACAGACTACCGTGAACAATTATATGCTGACAAATTGGATAACCTAGAAAAAATGGATAAATTCCTAGAAACATACAACCTACCAAGACTAAATCATGATGAAATAGAAAACCTGAACAGACCTATAACTAATAAATAGAAGAACTGACAATCAAAAACATCCTAAAAAAGAAAACAGCAAGACCAGATATCTTTGCTAGTAAATTTTATCATACATTTAAAGAAGAATTAACACCAGTCCTTCTCAAATTCTATCAAATTCTTTTGCAAATTCATTGTAAGAGGCCAACATTAACATGATGCCAAAGCCAGAAAAGGACACTACAAGAAAATAAAACTATAGGTTAATATACTGTATATGAATATAAATGCAAAAATCCTCAACAAAATACTAGCAAACCAAATTCAACAGCATAAAAGGATCATATAATGTGACCATGTGGGATTTATCCCTGGGATGCAGGGATGGTTCAACATATGAAAATCAATAAATATGATATAACACACCAAAAAAATGAAGGATAAAAATTATGTGATCATCTCAATAGATGCAGAAAAGGCACTTAACAAAATTCAACACCATTTCATGATAAAAACAATCAACAAGATAGAATAGAAGGAAATTATCTTAATATAATAATGTCCATATATGAAAAGCCCACATCTATGTCATAATCAAGTGTAAGAAGCAATGCTTTTCTTGTAAGATTAGGATCAAGGCAAGCATGCCAACTCTTGCCACTTGTATTCAATGTAACTCCTAGCCATGGCAATTAGACAAGACAAACAAATAACACGCATTCAAATCAGGATGGAAGAAGGAAAATTGTCTCTTTGTGTATGACATGATCTTATAGATCCAAAATATTCCACAATAAAACTATTAGAATAAACAAATTTAGTAAAGGTGCAGATACAAAATCAACATACAAAAACCAACTATGTTTCTATACACTAGCAATGAACAATTCTAAAGAAAATTAAGAAAATCCAATTTACAATACCATCAAAAATTATAAAAAGGGGCTGGCCCCGTGGCCGAGTAGGTAAGTTTGCACACTCCACTTTGATGGCCCCTGGTTTCACTGGTTCGGATCCTGGACACAGACATGGCACTTCTCATCAGGCCATGCTGAGGCAGCATCTCACATGGCACAACCAGAGGCACTCACAACTAAAATATGCAACTATGTACTGGGGGGTGTTGGGGAGAAGAAGAAGAAAAAAAGAAGATTGGCAACCAATGTTAGCTAGGGTGCCAATATTTTAAAAAAAAAGTATAAAATACTTAGGAATAAATTTACACAAGAGGCAAAAGACTTGTGCACTAAAAGCTTTAAAACATTCCTAAAAGAAATTAAAGAAGACACAAATAAATGGAAAGGCATCTCATGTTCTTGGATTGTAAGACTTAATATTTTTTAAATGTCCCTACTACCCAAAGATTCAATGTAATTCCTACCAAAATCCCAATAGCATTTTTATTACAGAAATCGGAAACAATCCTAAAATTCATTTGAAACCACTAAGGACCCTAAATAGCCAAAGCAATCTTGAGAAGAACAAAGCTGGAGGCCTCACACTTCCTGATTTCAAAATATATTACAAAGCTAAAGCAGTAAAAACAGTATGGTACTGGCATAAAGACAGATGTTAAATCCAATGGAACAGAATAGAAAGCTCAGAAATAAACCCACACATATATATGGTCAACAGGGTGTTGATAATATCCAATGGAAAAAGGATAGTCTCTTCAACAAATGGTGTTTGGAAAACTGGATATCTACATGCAAAAGAATGAAATTAGATCTTTATCTTATGTTATAGGCAAAAATCAACTCAGCATAGATTAAGGGTTTAAACTTAGAACCTAAAGCTGTAAAACTTCTAGAAGAAAGCATAGAGGAATACTTCATGACATTGGTCTTGGCAAGGATTTCATGGATATGACACCAATAAAATAGACAACCAAAGGAAAAATAGATAAGTGGGACTATATCAGACTAAAAAGATTCTGCACAGAAAAGGGAACAATCAACAAAATGCAAAGTCAACCTACTAACTGGAAGAAAAATATTTGCAAGCTGTGTATCTGATCAGGGGTTGATATCCAAAATATATAAGTAACTCCTACAACTCAATAGCAAAAAACCAAGTAACCCACTTTAAATATAGGCAAAACACTTGAATAGACATTTTCCCAAAGAAGACATATAAATGGGCAATAGGTATGTGAAAAGGTGCTCTACATCTCTAATCATCTGGGAAAAGCAAATCTAAACCACAATGAGATATCACTTCACACCTGTTAGGATGACTATTACAAAAAAAAGAAAATAATAAGTGTTGTTGAGGATGTGTAGAAATTGGAAACCCTATGCACTTTTGGTGGGAATATAAAATGATGCAGAGAATAGTATGGAGGTTCCTCAAAAATTTGAAAATAGAGCTACCATATGATCCAGCAACCCCACTTCTAGGTATTAATCAAAAGAATTGGAATTAAGATCTCAAAGACATATATACACTCTCATGTTTATTGCAGCATCATTCACAATAACCAAAGGCGGAAACAACCTAAATATCCATCCACAGATGAATGAATTAAAAAAAGTGTGTTATATACTTATAATGGGATATTATTTAGCTGTAAAAAAGAAGGAAATTCTGTCATGTGCTACAACGTGGATGAACCTTGAAGTCATTATGCTAAGTGAAATAAGCCAGTCACAGAAGGACAAAACACTGCATGATTCCACTTTCATGAGGCATCTAAAGTAATCAAACTCATA
This sequence comes from Equus caballus, assembly GCF_041296265.1. Taxonomy (NCBI): domain Eukaryota; kingdom Metazoa; phylum Chordata; class Mammalia; order Perissodactyla; family Equidae; genus Equus; species Equus caballus. The sequence continues at coordinate 101,071,463 of NC_091685.1, read as the reverse complement.
GAGGCAGAAAGTAGAATGGTGGTTGCCAGGGGCCGGAGGAGTATAAAATAGGGTGTTGCTGTTCAATGAGTATAAAGTTTCAGTTATGCAAGATGAAAAAGTTCTAGAGTTATGCTGTACATCATTGTTTATAGTTAATAAAACCGTAATATAAACTTAAACATTTGTTAAGAGAATAGATATGTGTTTTTTACCACAATATAAAATAATAGAATATTTAGATAAATCAGTTATTTTTTTCTCACTCTCTCTCAGTTATTATAAATGCTTCGAGTATTTTTATTTGCCCTAGGACTTTAGAAAAATGTAAATTTGTGTTGATGGTTGCATTATATACAAGTCAAACACTTTCATTTTATTCTGTGACAGATGTATCCTTGCTAAAAAAATGTGTTTCTTTTTGTGCTTATAGGATTAATTTCCTGCCTCTTACAACTTCATACTAAAGTTTTTAATGATTTATTCTTTTTCAAGTGAGTATTTTATCACCATAGACTTGGGATCTTGAATGATTACTTCATTTAGCTTGATGATTTTTCTTGTCCATGAACAATGTATAGAGATTGGCTCTAATACAAGATGAAGTTTTAGTAGAACATTAAATCTTCAGGACAATTATAGTTTCATTTTGCTCAGTATCTCTTGACAGTCCTAAGAAACATGATTCCCCCCACCTTGCCCCACTTAAGATCTAACATCCGTGTAATGATACAAGCATGCCATCAACAGTACACACAGCAGACAGGTGGTTTATTCTAGGATACTATTTTCAACAAATGTTACTACTTTTTTGACAGATTTTCTAATAAATCAACCTTAAATTCAAAGTTGTATTACTACATTTAAATGTGTCCGTTTAGGAAAGATATTCCATGCTCTTGGATTGGAAGAAATTATCATAGTTAAAATGTCCATACTTCCTAAAGCATTCTACAGATTCATGGCAATCCCTATCAAAGTTGCAATGACATTTTTTCACAGAAATAGAACAAAGAATACTAAAATGTATATGGTACAACAAAAGACCCCAAATAGCCAAAGTAATCCTGTGAAAAAAAATAAAGCTGGAGGTATCACACTCCATGATTTCAAAATATACTACAAAGCTATAGTAATCAAAACAGCATGGTACTAGCACAAAGACAGACACACAGATCAGTGGAACAGTGTTGAGAACCCACAAATGAACCCATACATCTATGGACAGCTAATTTTCAACAAGGGAGCCAAAAACATACAATAGAGAAAGGAGAGTCTCCTCAATAAATGTTGGGAAAACATGACAACCACATGCAAAAGAATGAAAGTAGACCATTCTCTTACACGATACACAAAAATTAACTCAAAATGGATTAAAGCCTTGAATGTAATACCTGAAACCATAAAGTTTCTAAAAGAAAACATAGGCAGTATGCTCCTTGACATTGGTCTTAGGAGCATATTTTCAAATACCATGTCTGATCAAGCAAGGGAAACAATAGAAAAAATGAACAAATGGCACTAACATCAAACTAAAAAGCTTCTGCACAGCAAAGAAAACCATCAACAAAACGAAAAGCAACCTAACAAGTGGGAGGAGATACTTGCAAACCACATATCTGATAAGGGGTTAATATCCAAAATATATAAAGAACTCACACAGCTCAACAACAAAATAGCAAACAACCCAGTTGAAAAATAGGCAAAATATCTGGACATCTTTCCAAAGAAGATATACAGAGGGCCAACAGGCACATAAACATGTTCAACATCACTAATTATTAGGGAAAAGTAAATCAAAACTACAATAAGATATCATCTCACACCTGTTAGAATGGCTATAATTAACAAGACAAGAAATAGCAAGTGTTGGAGAGCATGTGGAGAAAAGGAAACTCTCATACAGTGCTGGTGGGAATGCAAACTGGTGCAGCCATTATGGAAAATAGCATGGAGATTCCTCAAAATATTGAGTAGAACTACCATACAATCCAGCTATTCCGCTGCTAGGTATTTATCCAAAGAACATGAAAACACAAATGTGTAAAGATATATGCACCCTTATGTTCATTGTGGCATTGTTCACAATAGCAAGACTTGGAAGCAACCAAAGTGCCCATCAAGTGACAAATGGATAAAGATGTGGTATATATACACAATGGAATACTACTCAGCCATAAAAAAGATGAAATCTTACCATTTGCAACAACATGGATGGACCTTGAGGTTACTATGCTAAGCGAAATAAGTCAGAGAGATAAAGTCAAATGTCTTATGATCTCATTCATAAATAGAAGATAAAAATAACAACAGCAACAAGAAACACATAGATACAGAGATTAGATTGATGGTTATCAGAGGGGAAGGGGGGAGGGAGGAGGGTGAAAAGCGTGACTGGCCACATGTGTATGGTGATGGATGGTAGTTTGTCTTTGGGTGATGGACATGATGTAATCTACACAGAAGTTGGCATATCATGAGGTACACCTGAAATTTGTATAATGTTATAAACCAATATTACCTTAATTAAAAAAAGTAAATAAATCAACAATAAACTTATCCATTTACTTAAGTAGTACTTATTGAGTATTATTTTCAGGCACTATTTTTGTTGTGGGTTATACAATGATGAATGAATTAGGGTGTCTGCCTTCTTAGTTTATAGTGACCAATGAGGCGGCATAGGGATCTATGTTCTAGTTCAAAGGCAAGTATAATACAGAACTATGACAGGAGAGTAAAGAAAAGAAAGTGGACAATTTAGAAATGTAGCTTTATGGTACACAAGGATGAGATGCTGCAAGGCATTTTAACGTCTACAATAGAGAATTATTTTATTTCTAGACCATAATGTAGTCTTTTAAACATTTTTAAGAGTTGAGGTACATAATTAGCCAAGTGTCGCAGAAACATATCTCAAAGTTCATTGAGGAATAATGTGTGCTGTGATGAAGTCGGGAGACCAATTAGGGAACTTTTTACAGTCATGCAAGTAAGGTCTACATTATGGTGGATGAAGGGGGAATTAAGAGATAGACAAAATGTAAAGATAAATAGAAAATAAACTTGACTGAATTAATGAATGATTGGACTGAGGGACAAAGGGGATGAAAGATTCTAGGTTACCATCTGGGATTATGGCTAACATGTCTTGGTGTCCTCTAGATTTTTGTGCTGTTGAAAGAGACAAGGATCTGACTGAGGCATGAGAGGAGACCACTGATTCAGTTTTGGACCCTAATAATACTACAACATGGAAAGAGGCCTTCATAGCAATCTTGCTTCAGTAGATGGAGGCTGCCATGGTGCAATACTTTATTCATCTGAGAACATATGGCCATAATAAACTGTTACCAGGAGGTTAGGGTATACAATATACTAAAAGGTAAATGACAATTTAGAAAAAATTAGGGAGAAAAGTAGAAAGATGAGATTGTCTTGAGTCTTTATATGTTTATATTATGCCATAATATTTTTCATAATATTTTCACTTGGACTACATCTGTTAAAAAAAGTAGAGACAGTTCCCCTTAGTATCTTACTGAAAAAAGAAAAGTTGTAATTTTACGTTATCTTTGTAATCATCTTAAGTATAAAAGAGGAAATGAGTTACCTCAAAATTAGAAGAATTGACTTGACTGTGTCCATAATGCTGATGATGCGTAAATCTTTAGGTCTATCCCCCCAGAATTGGGGTGGAAGGCTCATTCCAGCTTACTGTGAACTTTGTACCTGCTGGGAAGAGTGACTTCGCCAAATGCTTTTGAATAACCAATTCAAGTAGTATGATTTTACTTATTCTCATTTTCAGAAGAAAACAAAAGAACTTTGTCAGAAGTTATTTCTAACAGTTATGTATCTCTAAGAGTTCTGATCATGCTCTGACTTATTAAAATAGATTATTAAGTGGTTAGCAAGGAAAAAGGAACCTCCATGAAATTTGTCCAAGAATTCACCTAATAGAATGAAGGATATTCAAGGGACAATGATTCATAGATAATTGGTTCAGATGCTTGGAAATAATATCAGGGCATGATATAGATAATGAAAGATAATTGGTAATTGAAACCATGGGAGAAAATAATATTTCCCAAGGAGAGTATGTTGAGTGAAAAGAGAGAATAATATAGGAGAGAATCCTGAAAACTATGACAATTGAATGGATGAGTGTAGAAAGAATACCATAAATAAGAGACAGATGTTCTGACTATACTGGTGTGAAAAACCAACAAACAAAAAACACCCCCAAAAAACAGAAGAGAAATAAAGGAAAGACTTAGTGGTCGACTGTGCCAAATGCTTTGGAGATCATGCATAGAGTGAACACTGAATTAAACAACAACAAAAAGAGTTAAAGCAGGGGGATTGAAGCTGAATCCAAGATTCATCATGTGTAGCATGAATAGAAGATGATAAAATAGACATAGAAACAGTGGAAAACTCTTACGTCAGCCATTAGAAGCAAAATAATAGCTCATAGCTGAAATGTGGTACTTGGGATTATTTAGTGTTTTTGGTTTGTTTGATTTTTGAAAGAAGTTTAAATTATTTTGGAAAGCTCCTAGTAGAGAAGATTAAATGCCAGATAGGGAGGACAGGGGAAAACTCAATTTAACAAGGCCCCAAAGAAAAAAGAAAATGCTAAGCTTCAAAGTACAACTAATGTGCTACATTTAAATATAACAGAAGGGACAGGAGGAATAAAATCATTTCTGGAGGTTATCACTTTACAGGTCTTCTGACAAGAAAATGAGCATGCTTCCATTATTTAACTGATATTTTAATTGTGAAATGAAGGCATGGCCACTTGTGAATGTAAAGAGTTGCTGGGTCTGCTGGGTCTGGAGATATATGGAGAATTTTCATGAAATCATTGTAAAATACACTATCACTACAGTTGATTTTTCTTGCTTTTCAAGTCAAAATATAGTAAGTTTGATTTTTGTCCTCTTTTCTAGTGAGGAAATTGAGTCACAGGAGAGCTAAGTAACTCCTCCAAAGTCACACAGCCAATAGGAGGCCAGAGTCTGTGTCCTTTACCATTATTCTATAGGAATAAACTTAAACATTTTCTAGTCTGAGGGTTTTAGGAAGGTGATGTAACTTAGTGGAGAGAAAACTGGGTGGTGAATTGGATAACTCATGTCCTAGTCATAACACTTTATTGAGCAGCTTCGTGATCTTGTGAGACTGACTCACTTCATCTAGTTAATTATTTGGATGTCAGTCCCTTTAATTATAGAATAAGGCATTTAGATTAGATTATCTCTAAGGTCACTTGTGATTTTATGATTTTGTGAGACTGTGATATAAGGATCATAGAATATATAAGCATTGTCTGCTAGTATAACAGAATTGGGTTGTAAGAATATTGTCAGTTACAGCCCTTATCCATATGCAGTTTCTCCTGAGGATTGCTTTGGTTGCTAACAGGGTGATCATATAGTAATAAATAGTAATAAAACGCCTTTCTTTCCTAAGTATTGTTCAAAGTTATAATAACTTAAATGAATTAACCAGCTTTGGAAAGGTCACTTTTCCAATAAATGGCAAATGAAAAAAGGAAAGGTTAATAAAATGATTCAGACTCATTTATTGTTACTTACAAGGGTTATTCTGTCTGACATCTATATGTGCATAATTATAGCCAAAGCTCTAAAATTGTACGAAAAGCTTTTTGCCTTTTTTCTCAGTCAGCAGAGCAAAGATTATATCTAACTGTGGCATTCATGTGTTTGAAAGCAACCTCTCTCCTCATAAATGTGCAACCGTTCTGGTTGGAAACAGCTGCAGCTGCTGCTGGATGTTTTCTGCCTGGAGATGTGTGATTGGTAGAGACAGTGAAAAATCTGGGGTGGTTTTCACATTGGGAAGGAGGGTCTGGCCTGGGGTTGAGAGTGGGATGCTGAAAATAGAAACCTATCATAATAGGTAAAAAGAAACAAACAGAGGCATGATTCATATCAGGGCTGGCACACAGATACACAATTTAGAATCTGACTTAAAGAACAGAGAAGTGGATGTTACCTGTTACCTTCCTTTCTGTTTTCTACCACCTGGGGAGTTGCATTAGGGGCTGGGTCAGCAAAAAGAACCGCATTAATGGGTGATTTCCCCTATAATCCATGGGAAGCTTTGAAGCTTACTTTGAGAAGACTTCTTGGTTTAAATTCTTTATTCAGAAAAAAAAAAAAAAAAATATATATATATATATATATATATATATATATATATATATATATATGTTGTTGGATCCTAGCTTGAAAGAAACTGTATTTATTTAGGATTTGTATATTTTTTACAAACCAAACAATTGGTACAAAAGTTCTGTCTGGAGGATTTTTGTGAGGAAATCTTAATAGTGACAAGGAGAATCCTCATTTTGGGAATATAAAAATGTAAGGTGCATGATTTAGATCCAAGGAAAGGTCTTAGAGGAGGGGTAGGGACAGACTGGAAGACCACCTGGTGTCAGCCATCCTGTTGTTCTCCAACTGAGGAGTCAGAGAGGTGGCAATAGAAAGAGTCAGCGAGATAAAGAGAGACAGAGAGAGATAGACAGACAGAAAGAGAGAGAGAGAAAAAGATTGACATTGTTAAAAAAGAGACAACTGGCCCAAAATGGAGTCACTTGTGCTAAGCCCCACGTCAACAAACCAAGACTTGATATCTAACCTAATTGCAGTTTCAAGTATCTCCCAGGAACGTAACCTTTAACCAGTCAATCTGGAATTGCCTGGTCAGAACTAGGGAGGTCGTCCTCCTGAGAGACCCCTTCCATCTGCCTAGAGAAGGTGACTTGCCTGAAACATTTCACTCTATGCTAATCAACTTCCTTTTCCCGCCACCTTTCTGCCTTTAAAATCCTTCCCGTTTCTACAGCTCTTTGGAGCTCCTTTCTATTTGCTAGATGGGATACTGCCCAATTAGTGAATTATTGAATAAGGCCAATTAGATCTTCAAATTTACTCAGTTGAATTTCGTTTTTTTTAATGAGAGAAACTAACATACTCCAAATTCTAATTATATAGTAGGCACTGGGAATGAAAGACAAGTAGGACCTGAGATATCTTCAGTGAATACTGTGTAGGACAGATAGATAAACAAATAGGAAATCTGTGGTTGGTTTTATTTTGGGAAACTAAAGGGGCCACACGCTCTAGACTGAATAGAATCTCATGTAACACTAGCATGATTTCTGAAGGGTAGGCCAGAGCTATTTAGTTAAAATGTAGAGGAGTGTTTCTGGATTAAAATAGTGAGTTAAAACTTCCTATAAAATTTTCTTCCTCTTCCCTCAGTAGCTAATTAATAGCAACTATATAAGAAAATGGAGATTCTTCCTGTTTAATAAGTAAAGGGATAGAAGATTATATAGTTGAGAATAGAGAAATAGATATATAAAAGATTAGATGGTAGAGAATAGAATAGCTCTAGTCTATTTCCATACACCAGAGCTTATACTAATGTCAGTACTGTACTCAGAATTCTCACATATACACCAAAAATAGTAATTCTGAAATCTGAGTAGTTATCTGTATTTTTTTTCTCTTCACATAGGAGTAGTAGGAAAAGCTCTAGGGAGAAATAAGAGGAGCAGAAAAACAGAGAATGTGGACAATGGAGATCATTGCAGAGTTACAGAATGAAATAAGAAAATTATTTTAAGCCCAAGGATATGCACAAAAAGTTATTCACCCACCCCCCAAATAATTAGAATGAGTGTAGGTATGAAAGCCTTAACAAAATCTCAGAAGAGAGCAGAACTAAGAAGCAGCGCACGCTACTTCCCCCAAGTTTTCTCTTTGCCATTCATTCAGACAACAGAAAATTGGTAGAATAGAAATCCATTGTTCTTAAGTCACAACTTGAGGGTGGCTATGGGTACACTCTCAGATACTTAAGGGAAGAGTTAAACCATCAAGATGAAAATAAACTGCTTGGTAGTTCTGCATGCATTCTACAGAAAGACAGTAACTGACCCTGCATACAACAAAGAATGAAACCTAGGCAAAAACGTACCTCTCTATAGAGAAGATAATTCTACAGCATTGCATGATGCAAAGAATGACTTAATAAAAACATTATCTTAATATAAAGAGCAATTAGAGGAGATGATAAAACAGCAGAATGATATAAGGAGGGTGATTACAAAAGGAACAAATAGAGGGCCAAAAATCATAACTGTACAATTATTAAATAAATTGAAAACACCACTGCAATGGAATCATATAGGAAAAGATTAAGGTTAATAATACAATACACATGAAAAAGACAAAAATTTTAAAGCCTTTAGAGATAGCATCCAACAGAAACATAATTATTACCCTGTGTCAGGGAATCAACAAATGGAGTAGAGATTTATTCAAAGATATGATGCAGGAGAATTTCCCGAGTGGAAACAATGAAATTGCAGACATTGGGAGTTCTCTGAGTTCCAGAATAAATGCAGATATGTACACTAACTAACCTATTCATTTTTAAGGATTGAAGACTAATTCCTCAAATATATATATCAAAAAAGGAAAAAAAATAGAATATGTGTGTGCGTGAAGGGGGTGGTGTGGTAGAAGGATTTCAGCGAGGCTTACACTTTCTTAACAACATGTAATGAAAGAACATGTAAGAAGGCCCAGAAATTTTAAAGAAAAACGTGACTGGAGATTAATAGTATATGAGAGCATCTGTCAAAGGTGGCTGCCGTCAGTCCCTCCCCTTTGCACCAGTGCCAGTTCCCCTAAGTGGAGGCTATGCCATCACTCCTTTGAGCAAAAGGGCAAGGGGTGCTGTGCCGGATTTGAACTTAGCCTATATAAGGGCTGGCATTGCACTTCTTCCCTCTTCGAGCCTTGTGCTGAAATGGAAGAAGTCCAGGCTACCTGGTTGGGAAGAGAGACCAGGTACAGTGACCTGGAGGCACCAGGCATGTGAGTAAGCAGACGTTCAGGTGTTCCAGCCTCAGCAGTTACAATCATCAGAAGGGAAGCCCCAGATCCCATGCAGCAGGAACCAGGCATTCTGCTAGACTCTGTCTGCAGTCTTGGTCTACAGAATGGTGAGAAAAAATAAAATGTTGACTGTTTTAAGCCACTAAGTTTTAGGGTTGTTTATGCAGTAGTAGATATTTAGAAGAATTTATTGAATCGAAATGCTATTTAAAAATACAAGCAACAAACAGACATTCTCAAATATTTTCTTTTAAATGAAGGAACAAAGTACCTGTTAATCATTCTTGGCAAAACTATTATCCAATCAAGATTGAATTAAAGCATTCAGAAATGGAAAAATAGTGATAAAAAAGGACTAGTTATGAGTGCTGACTTCATTCAGAAATAATGATGCTACTGAAAATTTACTTCTCCTATAAAACAGAATTTAAATTATATGAACTTGGACGATGTTAATAACATAACTAAGCAAAATTATAGTGAGGGCAGAAGAGATTGGAGAATTAGGCCACTGCTATTATCATCACTTTTCTTAGTAAAGAGTCAATAAAACCACAAAGCTTACAAGAACTGTAATGACTACAACACCTCAATGCCTTTCAAATGTTCTTAACCTTAGTGAGATCTGTCAGAAAGTGGTATCCTTTATTTAGTAGATATATGTATTTGAAAGTCAACAATTTTCCCCTTTTCATTTTAGCAAACATAAAGTGTATGCTATAACATTCAAAATAATATCTATAGCATTTTTAGAAGTGTTTCTGTGTTTTCATCTGTGTATATGCATTAAATAATATCTATAACTGAGCTGTCCAATACAGTAGATACATTTGGCTACTTCAATTAAAATTAAAATTAGTGAAATTAAATAAAATTAGAAATGCAATATTTCACTTCCACTAGCCAAAACTCAAGTGCCCAGCAATCATATATGGCTTGTGGCTAGCATCTTGGAAGGACAGATACATAGTGAAGTGCACCTAATGTTCATAATAGTCACTTCTCCTGCAATCTGGGGTGTTATTTTATGTTTTACTTTTGTATTTTTATTTTCTAAATTGTTTCAATAGTTTTTGGTGTGCTTGTAGCACTTTTTACAATAATAAAGCAGAAACTAGAATGATTTTCCTTTTTAAAAAGTCTAGAGGAAAATAATAAAATATTAACACAGGTTAATCCTGGGTGGTGGAGATATGGAAGATTATGATCTTTGTTTTTGTATTTTTAGCATTTAAAATATTTTTTAAAATACAGTATGGGCTAGTGGATACTCTCTGTACTCTACTCATTTTTTCTGTAAACTCGAAACTACTCTATAAAATAAAATCTGCTTAAAAATACAATATGAAAAAAGTTGATAAAATATTCTCGGTAAAAGTAACGATCTTTGAAAAACTTAGAGATGAGAAAGATCTTGATGTATATGGAAACTTAGAAGTTATTTAGTATATTTGTCCCACTGAATATGATTAGACTGAATAAGACTGAAGAACTAGGCAGGGAATCTTGAAGAGTTCTATGAATTGCTTACAGTATTTGGATTTTATCCAAAAAAAAGTATGAGAAAGTAATAAGTGAAACCAGAATTCTTTCTCTTGAGAAGTTGGGTACAAGACAGAGCCCAGGATGTTGTATGGATTTATCAAGGGATCTAGTGAGCTCAGTTCAGTCCCAGTTTAACAGTGGGATCCGTTTGGAGATGGATTTTACCAAATCAGCACAGCTTCAATGCAGAATCTGCCTAGAACCAGTTCTCTTTAGAACCAACAGCAGCTGTAGAAATATGAGACCCAATCTCTGTGAGCACTACGGGTCTGGGCATTAAGTCCCCTCAAGCCACAAGAGAAGAACAATAGTGACTGTCATTCACTATCTATGAGGGCTGATTGTGAGTGTCATTACAACACCACTGAGGATAGATTAGAAATGGTGTTGGGGGTGTATTGAAGAATGGCTGCCAGTCCTATAAGGATTCATGATGACAGAGATAAAGGAGTACTTTTGTATGTCTATTGTGCCCATAAATTTTAGCCCAGCGTGTATAATATGGAACAGCACAAGCTATGTAAAATTAATTAAAACTTCATTAAAAAAAAAGTCTCATGGTAAAATAGGAGGGACAATCAATTCTTTATTTAAAATACTACAAAATATAAGAATTTGGATTCTCAGCTCCACTAGCTCCACTCTAGTTGACCCAATCTTTCTCAGTAGATTTCAAACCCTCTTGGACTGTAGTAAGGCAATAAGAAGCCATTTAACTTTGAGGTAACCTACGTATTTTCCATCTCTGCCCCTCCCCAATACACACACACAAGGGAGTGATCTTCAGTGTTCCAGGTGATGATTCTGACCAAGTAGTGATGCTCTCCAATTGATTACTCCTTCATCTTTAATACAGTCTCATCGTTGAGTTTCTTTGTACACAGTAGACTCCCTCTCTGAAAACAGCCTCTGATGTTCAGTACTGCCCACTCAATCATTCCTTATTGATATTCATTTCTTACAGTTATTATTATCATTGTTGTTACATGTTTTTGCTTGTAAAGGACAGTATTCTTTGGAAAGGAGTATAGCTTACACATAGTATTCTTACCCTTAATTGTACTCATGTGAACATGCTTAATAACATTGTCAGCAGTATTATTTGTGAATGCAAAATATGAGCTATATTGCTTTGAGTGAGTTTGCATTTGTGCTTCTTATTCTGCTAGATTAAAAGTCACTGGTTATTACGTGTGTGCTTTCATCAAGCACATTATTTTAATGCATGAGTAATAATGCTAATAATGATAATAACAATGACAACAGCAACTATGTACAAGAAAACTTTAAAGATTGAAAAGGAAGTACAATGTGGCAACTCTCAAATTTCCCTTTACTAGCAATTAAAAATCTTTTAGGAAAGAGCCAGAAGCCAAGCAAGGTTAGATTCAGAGTACTGAGATAGACTCTGTATAAAAAGGAAAACAAACAGTATTTCTTTTCAATACTGGCATTATAAAATGATTTTTTGATCTTCAATTAGCCTACTGTTATGCATCCAATTTTTTTGTAACTGATACACAAAAAAACAAAACCTCCATATTTGTGTTTAATTAAACACACATACGAGGCATTAGAATTGAATATGTCTATAAACTTGATCTAGTTTTATAAAATGTTTAAAGATATTTAGAATTAATATTGATTCGTGGAACTCAGCCAATTTCTGAAAAGAGTATTGTTAAAAAAAGTGAATTGAAAAATAAATATTTCTCTTTAACCTAAAATCTACTCATAGAGCATTGAATAATAGAGCCATGCTGAAGAGTGACTTAGAATTAAATGTTAAGATTTCATTTATCTTACATTCTCCTTAATATTCACAATAAAAGTCAACCTACCATTACTCCAAATAAAACGCAAGCAAGGGAAATCATAAAGGTTTGTAACTGGGAAATATAGATATTATTTATATCTATTAGAAAATAGCAAATCTTCCATTTTGATTTGAATATGTTACCTTTAGCCTTAGTCCTGCATTATTCAAGAATAATTATGGCAAATGTTGCCAAGTCCAGTCTCTGCACCCCTCCGGCATGTAGTGATATTGCTAAGTGTTAAGAGCAATCCGGGAGACATACTGCAGAACTATTGTAGTTGGGCGCTTGTAATTCTGCTGCTCCTGGTCAGAGAGAGAAGCAAATTATGAATTCATTCATAAGTCAAATAGAGGTCAGGGCAAACCTTACCTTTCCTGCTACGAAACTGCACCTTCTTAGATGAGATCTTTGATCTTTATCAGTTTGTTCCTTCTTTCTGTTAAAGAAAATGGGAAATTTTGAAAGATTTATTTAAATTCTCATTGAATTACCCCTACTCATTCAAATTAGAGTATGTGTATTAAATTTCTAAGACTCAATTAAGCAAAGGATGAGATGTATACAGTACTTGGAATTTTTTCAATCTTATTTATAACTCAGAAGACAGACTCCACCATCATCAGCTCTGCTCCATGGATAGTTATTGGCAAGAAAATTGCAATGAGGAAGATTGCGAGCTTCTTTCAAGTTCAGCAGGAGAGAATATGATGATTAATTAGTGATGTCTAAGGGTGCAGTAGAGTTGTGCATTTGCTAGCCTTGTAAACCGTCAATCATAGCCTTAACGTACTTTTTATATACAGCGTATGATTTCCTGTTGATATCACAAGTTCTAGAATGATAAAGCAAGAAAAAACAATTGATCTAAACCAGAAGGCTTAGGTCCAAGGGATATATGCTCTTACTAGCTCTTTGATTTTGGGTATGTTTTAATTCTTGCTGCTCTTTTTTTTTTCTCTCTAAAATTATATCAAAAATACCTATTTATAATACTGTTATAAGACATGAATAAAATAGTTTATGTGAAGGCACTTTGTCAATGACAACATGCTACCCTAAAGCTACATATTCATTGTTTTATTATATACATCATATTTAGATTCTACATTTATATTTAGCATGAGACATAAATTTGGGTTGAATTTTTTCATTGATAAATGTAGACTATTTCAGTGAGTTGCAAAGTCTTTACCTTAGCTCTTTAAAATCACTTGCTTCTCAAACCGTTATAGCATTTTAATGAAAATTACTCTGCATTAAAATGAATAGGAAAAATAAACCATTATTCTGCACCAGAATTGTGATGATGATGGGCATAGTTACTATTAAAGGGATAAATCAGGTATTTACATTCATATGCTTTCATCCATATTTGAATGCCATTCATAATGTAATTAATGCTTGGGTTTTCTTTTTTCTTGGTTCTTTTTGACTGAGTATCAAAAGCATTTCATTTCCTTTCATTTTTAGATAATTGATTTTCAAGCTTCTTAACTTCATGACTAAGGGAATCAAATGTATTCACTATGTAAAAATCTGTGTCCAATTTCTCCAAGTTCATATAACAAGAACACATTTTAATTCTCTTGTTTAAAAATATGGGTAAAGTTGTACCACTACTTAAATTTAAACTTTAAAAATGATCCCGCATCTGGAGTTTCCACTCTCATAGTTTGTTTTTTTTCCCCCTGCATTACTTAGGATTTCTCTCTCTTTTGTCCTCTAAATACAGTCCACTAATAACTTTTAGCTCCTAAGTATCTCTTCAATCCATTCATTTCTTTCCATATTTAGTACCTGTGACCTAATCCCCAAATTACCACTATTTCTTTCCTGGACTATTGCAATAACCTCCTGATGGGGTTATCAATATTCCCTCTGGCCACTTTCCTAATCCATTTTCCACAGTGAAGTCCGATTAATCATTCAAATAAATCAAATCTGATCTTGGCACACATCCCTGCTGAAAATGGCATTCTTTTGGCTCTTACTTATTTCTCTAACCTCATCCAGTCCCATATTCCTCCTTTACTCCCTCCCTCCAGCTACACTAGTCTTCAGTTAGTTCCTTATCTTTCTCCCTCCCATCACAGTAACTTTGCTCATGATGGCTCCTCTGTCTGGAATGTTTTTCCTTCTCTCTTCATTAAATTAAATCCTCAAGTCAATCATATTTTCCTCAGAGAAGCATTTTTGGAATTCAGTTAATTTTCCTTTACCCCAGTGTAAGCTTCCATAGATTTATATTCTCTTTTTAGTACATTTCAACACTGAAATATTGCATTAGTATGTGCAAATAGGTTATTACTGTCTATCCTTACTTTAGGATATACAGTGCATGAGGGCTGAACTTTCTCAGTATTCATTCATTCATCACTGGGTCCCCATCCCCTAAAACAATCAAACTAAAAACAACAAGTAACTACATAGCAGGTATTTGTTCTGCACTGTAGATGTATTGTATTTGACCCACACAATAAACCTATAAATTGAGTATAGGTAATGTTATTATTTTAAAAATGAGGAACTGGAAGCAAAAAGAAGGCAAGTAAATTATGGAGGCCACGTAGCCAGTAAATGGAAGAATTGGGTTTTGAACCAAAACTCTGTTGGACTTTGGCTCCAGAAGCCTGCTAAGAACTTCTACAATATGCTGCCTCCATAGGCTACACAGTTACTGTGCATAGGTTGAATGAATAGCTGTCTGACTTCTCAGGACACTCATTAAACCATGATTAAATAAATGTGTGTTCTACCCATACAGTCAAAAATTAGATTTTGAATAATTCATTAAATATATAAATTTAAGTTGAACAATATCAAATATAGACTCCAAATTTGGTGAAATCCATTTGGTGTTTTTTCTGTGATATAGTGTAGACAAACAAAGAGAATGTAACTGTGTTTACATAAGTTATGTCAAAAGTTATGCAGCTTCTGTAGGTAGGCTAAAAACTGCAAGCAAATATTTGAAAGTTTTCTTACATAGTGAATAATGTTCAGATATTTAGTAAAGAATTTTGATGGTCTTATTCAGACAGAAATTTAACTTGATAATTAACTTGATTAATGAAAGTTAGATCAGGTGTTATTCTGTTAAACCTATTATTTTAGATCTTGACATCTTTCTTCATACAGAATGCACCTGCTTTGTGATAAGCACCTAGGTGTTACATATTTAAATATAAATAAAGTAAATGTTCTACTTTCTGTACATTTGGTCTATTGGGAGAAAGAGAAAAGATAGCAGTGCAGTTTGATAAGTGTATATAATAGAGAGGAGTAATTTATTCATGGGAAATTTTCAGGACTGATAAGAGTTAGTCAGTCGAGTATTGAAAAGAAGAATTGCTTTTCTTCCTTTGTAAAATCGTAGAGTTATGAGAGTTTTCACTTGGAGACCCAAGAGTAGTTTATTATGACTGTAGTATAGGTTGTGATTGATTAGATGTTGCAGAGGTAGACAAAATGGGCATGGACATAGTGAAAAATGAAGCTAAAAATGTTAGCATTGGTCAGATCATGAAGAGGCTTGATGTTGTGTTAAAGATTATCAACCTTTTCCTGAATGTTAATGGACATAAAGACATGTAGCAGAAGAGTGACAAATTCACATTGTCATTTTAATAAAATAATCTTTGGGAAGGATGTGAAGATAGATAGGGATGAGGAGGAGGTTTTCTCCCAGTAGGAATAAGAGTTAGAAGGCTATTTTGGCAAACCAAAAATTATGAGTGCTATACTAAGGTGGTTGCATTAGGTCCGGAAAAAAATGGAAGAATCAACGTGATACGGTAACTTATTGAAAATGAATGATGAGGGAAGGGAGGAAGCAAGGATTAATATCAGATTTTGAACTTTCACAAGTGATGGAACATGTAAGTGATACTTTTCTGTCTCATGGTTCCACAGAAACTGCCTGAGACTTTGTATATAATGGGATCCTCATTTTGGCAGTGGAGGGGGCAACAGGGGGTGGTTTAGCACACTCTCTAGTATAGACAATTTGATTTAAAACCTTAAAATAAATAAAACATTAAAACATGAGGCATGTTACAGCTCCATTTCAGGTAAGGACATTCAGGAATAAAGTAAGTAACTTCTGAGTAACATGGCTAATAAATGGCCAAACTAAGAGATGAATCCAGATCTATCACTCTCCCTGGGAATTAATGACTATCGATTGTTTGCTGTGTGAAAGATGAAATACATCAAAGAATTAAGATGATTTTATTCAAGGTATTGCAGTAGGAAGTGCTCTGGATATTAAGTATCATTTCAAAGAAAAGGCGGGAGGACTGGAGTTTATAGAGCAGAAAAACAAGGGAGTCATCAGCGGGTCTGATGGGAGTAATGAGGAATGATGAACAGCCAGTCTTATCGGAAGGGTGGATGCAGTTAATCTGTAGAATATGCAAGGGTAGAATGGTCCTTTGCGATTAGCTGTTTTTGAGAACACTAAAGGGTGAGGAGAATTTCTTGACCTTCAGTGCTTTCCAGAAACTCAGACTCAAATAAAGTTCAACATTATCATCTGTTACTCAGTTAAAACGACTTGTTAAAGTAAAAACAGCCATATAGTAGGGATAATTTAGCTGTTCATGCTAAATAGAGGTTGACGATATTTTTTCAGTAAGCCCAATTATTTAACTAAAACTATGTAACATAATGGATATGTATATAATAGATAGGTTATTCCAAAATCTCCACCTTTTTCTTATTTTATTTTCCCTAGGCTTCAAAACTTGTTTCCTGGAATGTACTCGATGTTTCCGTACTTATATTCTCTAAGAACTTGAGGTTCCAATGCTCAAAACCTAACTCATTATCATCTTTTCCAAAACATGCCTATTCTATATTCCTTCTGCAAATCTCCATCCAAGTATTCATACTAGAAACCTCAACAGAGCTCAAGGCTCCTCCCAATCTCTCACCCTCCTCAGAGAATCACTATAAAAAGTTCTTGCTAATTTTACAGTCTAAATTGCTCTATAGTCTATTCTTTTCTTTAAATATCCACTGCAGTTGCTTTAGTTACTTATTTAAACAGTTGTCTTCTTACTCTTATCTCAGTCCTACACCATCCTATCCCATCCACTCTGTTGCCAGTTAAGTAATAATAAAAAATATTCCTTGCTTGCTAAATAAAAAAAAGGAAAACAAGAAGGGGCCAGCCCCGTGGCCGAGTGGTTAAAGTTCCATGCACTCTGCTTTCAGCGGCCTGTGTTTGCAGGTTTGGATCCCAGGTGCAGACCTACTCCACTTGTCAGCCATGCTGTGGAGGCATCCCACATACCAAGTAGAGGAAGACTGGCACAGATATTAGCTCAAGGCTAAATCTTCCTCGAGCAAAATAGAGGAGGCTTGGCAGCAGATGTTAGCTCAGGGCGAATCTTCCTCACAAAAAAAAAACCAGGAAAACAAGAATACATAATTTTTCATTTCCTATGCTAGGATTATGAGATTTTACCAATGTACTGTTGTTATATGTAAGCATGTATTTTTGCATGGATCACAAAGATCTTTATACCATGGCGCAAAATGGTTTTCCTAGTTTCTTCTTCTCCCAGTTCACATCATTTTTGTCCTTTACTCTGGCATCCAATATGCCTTGCATATGCCTTCCACAGTATGTCTCCCATTCCTGGTGTGCAAATGCCCTTATTATCCATTTGGGAAATGCCTGTGCATCCTGTAAGACCCAGCTCACAGTTAATTTTCTTTCATATGTCTTTGAAGACTATTGTTTTGAAGATAAACTTCTGCGCCTTTTATTTTCTATCGTTCTCTCTTATTTCAGCCTCTTTCTCTAATCTAGACTGTGAACTAGTTGAAGGCATAGACCATAGGACAAAGCAGTAGAAGAAGGTAATTAAAGGCATAGTCTTAGATTACAATGATTGTATTCCACTTCTGACCTCACATATGTTAATTACTTTGGGGGAAATTGCCTAAGATCTTCAGATCTCAAATTCCTCATCTAGAAAATAGAGCAATTAATAGTACTTAACGTATAGGTTTGTAGCATTCCTTGATTTTATCTTTGTAAATCAGTTAGAAAAATGCTCATTCTGCTAGGTGCTTACTATAGTAGTAGTGATTTTTTTTCTTTTCATTATTGTAATTATTATTTTTGAATTTTTGGTACCTAATATAGTACTCATTAATAATAATGACAATAATAATAGTTTTATTGATCCCTACTAGTGTGTCTGCTGGTTTGGGTTATAATATTAACATGTTGAATCCTCAAAGAACTTTCTGAGTCCCTTCTATGATCCTTCACATTTTACAGGTAAGGAAACTAAGGCATAGAGACATTAAATTGTGAAGGATTTAAACTCAGGCAATGTAACTTCATGCCCTTGCAAAAAATTGCTATATTTTAATGCCTCAAAAGGGAATAAAATGTTTGTGAATGAATTTATCAAATGAAGTGTGAATAAAACGAGAATTTAATATACCTAAACCTGTGCCCTATGCTGCAACTATTGTTTCTATTTTACAGTAAAAATTAAGGACGTTGACTCTAATAGAGGCTACAACTACAGTAAGTATACATTGCATAAAGCCTAATTTATTAGATTAAATACTTGAGTCTCTGATAGGAATTTAGGGTAAACAAGGAAACAGATCAATTACAACCACTTAATGTGCAATGGGTAGTGTGACCTCCTTGTGATTAAAGACCTCAGGTGACTGGACACTTGGTGTGCAAAGCAGGTACCTTCCAAGAAAGATGAATCATCAAATTCGAGAAGTGGTACTATTTCAGAAAATTAAATTAAATTTTTCAAGGAATTAAATAAAATTTTTGCTAATGCTGTTTTGCCCATTCTAAAATTGAAAACGTTGCTTTAATTGGGATATAGTTTTATTCTTCCATGTCTTCATTATATTAAGGTTTATCTTGGTGAAATTCATTAAAAATCTTATTCTAAATTGATCTATTGAAGCCCAGGATTTGTAAAGGTAATTCTTCATTTTCATGCTGCATTTTAGACCGATTTATAACATTATGATCTGTAAAGCATATTCTCACTTTGAAGTGCTATCCCTGATCCCTCACATCAGACATTTCAAGGATTGCATTATGTTAACGCTTATAAATGTAGAGGTTGGGTGAAAAGACAAAATAATCCTAACGTAATCATCACTATTTTCTAAAGGCCTTTACCACTTAATTGAAACATGCATGAAATGTTTATGAGTTTAGAATCTTTAAAAGCCAAATATTCATCAATCAACTCTATCTTACACATGGACACATTAGCAACAGAAATATGTTGTATTTAAGCTCTTGATAATCACATACATATGTATCATATTTATTTTAACAATATTATCACATTTATTCCTCACAACAACCCTCTTAAGTAGTTCATATTTGTATTTCCATTTTAGAGATGAAAAACCTGACGCTCAGAATGATGGATTATTACCAAAAGGTAAATATCAAGTTAATTGACAGAGCCAGGATTTGAAGCCAGGCACTTTGACTCAAGAAGAGTAAAGATTTTATTTCATTGAATCCTCTTATTCTTGAGGCATGCCATTTCAATTCTTACTAAATAAATATCTCAATTATGTTAAATAGATAATTAAAATAAACAGCGTAATTCATATGTATGCATCTTTTCTGATAGAATAGTATAAATCCTGGATTATGAAATCTTAGATAATAAAACAGCAATTTCACACAGCGTCTAAGGCTGTCCTATTATCTTGGTTGACCCACTTGTGGCACTGGAATCTTGATTAGTTGAGATGAAGAAAAATATCTTTCTTTCCAATACTTGCTGGGTTTCTTTTTCTTTCTTTAACTCATCCATGTATTCAAGTGCTTGTTCATTTATTCCATAAATATATTTGAGTATATACTACATGCCAGGCTCTCTGCGTGGGGTATTCAAAGCTAAAAAGACTAACGTGATTTCTGTTCTCCTGGTACCAGACTCTCGCTGATCTTTGTCTCATATCTTCATAGAAAACAAACAGAGTATTTAAGAATGACAGGAATGGCATTTTTGAAATACTTAACAAAGTGTTGAAGTGTTGCTGTGAGGAATAATAATATTCAGGTTCTGTTTTTCCTTTGTCGCCTTGGTTCTTAGTCTTTTCCTTATTTTCTCCTCTGTTGCATTTCCCCCCTCATTTCTACGGTTGCAGTGTTAGTGAGATATTATGCAAAATGAAAGAATTGTCATTCTATATCTGAAATGGTCAAAGTTTATATTTTAGGCCAACAAAATATTTTCAAGATGTTTACCTCCCTCTCTGTTCAATTTCGGTTGCATGTTTCCAGGGTAGTTCTCTTCTAGCAGGAGTCCTCTCTACCCTGGATTTTGCTGGTAAGGCAGAGTTGTAAGAGTGTTCTGGTACCTGGTGAAAAGAGAGGGGCTTCTAAATCAAATACCACAAGAAAATTCCTCTCATTCTAAAGACTATGCAAATTCTTATCTCTTCTACAGCAGTTAGGGGCTTTTATTATTTAGCAATCTTACTCCCACTATATCTAGGTATTAGTAGAATAAGGATTTATAAAAAGGACATAAAAAATAAGAATTTATAGACGAAAAGAGTATTGCTATTATACCACAGGGGTCAAAATCTTTAATGATTATTTTAGTGTCATAGGGAAACATTAATATTTTAAACTAAATGTGAGAAGGAAAATTGAAAAAAGTTATAATCAGACATGGAAATTTTTCTTTACCAACTTATAATTAAATGTTCTAAATTACCCTTGAAATTAAACAGCAAAGAAAAATCAGTAGGTATATTCAGACAGTAGATAAGCCTGAGAAAATTTGTTCAATTAATTACTCATTAGAATTCTGTAAATAAGTAAAAATGAATCAGAGAACACTCTGTTTAAAAGGTAAAACCTTATAATTTGCACTAACATGACAATTAATCAGCATGTAAACTAAATATTTAGCATTTCTCCTACTTCCCTTACATAGAATTGTGCTTTTCCGCGTTTTTTGGCTAACATAAGCTAGTGTAAATTGACAAGGGATCAGTGAAAATCCATAGACATAAAAACACTATCTTCCTAAGATTCCATCCAAATGTGTGCTGTGCCACATTTAAGAGCTTTAAGATGCAAGTGGCCATTAAAATAATCACTATGTAAATTTATCATTCTTAGACGGCAATTGATTACTTCCATTCTGTTTAACTGCAAATAGGAAATAATTTGGCTTCCTTTAGCTACTTGAACATTTTTGTTTAAACTGCTTTATTTTTTTATGTTATTTTAAAGATTACTAGGAGAATTAAAAGAAAAGTAACTAAAATAATATGTTCTTGCGTTGGTTAGTGAACATAGAAGATAATAACTGAAAAACTATGGTTTGAGAACAGTTTTCTTTAATATTAATTATTTGGTATGCCTTTTACCTCTTTCACTATGAAAGAACTTTAATATCTTCATTTGCTCCCCCTGCTGTAGCTCCTGCTCCTGGTCAGCTCCCACTTTCCTTCCCCCTGATGGAGACCCGAGAAAGAACGGGAAGTCTCCAGTCACCCTGAAGCTCTGTACTAGACCCCTACTCCTTTCGGAGCACTATATAGTCGTGCTGGGCTACTGTGGGTTCAAACAATGGATAACAGTCGTCACCCTCATGTTGTATGATTTTCCTCCGCTGGTAAAGAGCCCCACTGTGAACGTTCAAGTGAAAGCGTCCCACCTCCTTTTGAGGCCCCAGCCCCTCACTGTCCTCTGGAACACTTTCTCATTCATTCAGACAATAAATAATACATTGAATACCTACTAAATCTCAGGCACTCTTCTAGGTCACAGGGATAAAATAATGAACAGAACGACATCCCTTTCCTCAAGCAATTAATATTTTTGTAGGTGGAGACAGAAAATATATAAATATTGAAGATGATTTCAGATGGCAAAAAGCACAGTAAAGAACGTTGGAGATTGGATAGGCTGGAGGACTCCTCGTGAAGATGACATACGAGGTGAGAATTAAGTGATAAGTATGAGCAACTGCATGAAGATCATACAAAAGAGTTTTTCAAGTTTGGGAGTTTTGAAGAGCAAACACTGGAGGAAGAAAGTGAGAGATGGAAAGCTAGTGTGCCTGAAATGAAATGAATGAGAGGTGGGTGGTTGAAAGTGAATTTGGAAAAGGAGTGTGGACACAACCGGTAGGCCTCTAAAAGCAGTGATAATGTAACTGCAATGTCCTAGCTGGAGTTAAGAATTATCTCTAAAAGCACCTCAGTTAAGTCCTCACAGAAGACCATCTTTCTCCAATGTATGTATGTCAGGATGAAGGGAAGGTTTCATTTTACCAGTTACCCTTCCCTGCTCTGCTCTGACACACATCTCTACCCATGTGCGCTTATACTTGCGTACATGGTGTAGCTATATGTATGTATGTAATATGCATATCGACAGTCCATTTGATGCATCCGAGACTGTCCACAAAAGAGTTGTTCTTCTGAAAACTCCATGGAAACAAGTTGTGGCTGAAGGGCCAATGCCAATTCCAATCACAGTCACTGATCTATGTGATAGAGCACAAGCCCAAGGTTTTCCCACAAAGTATTGCCAGTGTATCCAGTTTCCAGATCACAAGAGGGGAGGAACTGGGTCAGTGCTCCACTTTTCATGCAGCTTAAACACCCTACCCAACTTCTAAGAGTCTGTCTTCCAAAGTCTGCTTAGCCTGACTCTGCTCAACTTCTGTGTGCTCCCCTAGAATGCAGTGGGCACAGGGAGGCCTTCATGCCTGAGACCATTTATGCCTGTTAGTGTTTCTTTTAGTGAACCCTGTTCCAACAGGCCTAGTGTGGGTCTCACTTGGCCATTTTCTTTGTTTTCCCAGTATTTGTGCATGTATGCAATGGCTACCAAAACAGAATCATGTTGAGACATTGACGGAATGATAACCTTCACAAGCACGATCTACCTTAAGACCATTATTGGTTTAGCAATAATTTTGACTATTGCAGGCTAAGTATACACAACAGAAGTAAAAGAATATCGGAGGAAAAAGGGAAATTCTATCAACTTCTGGAAGTAGGAAGGCTTATTAGAAAGAACCCCAAATTGGAGGTTATGAAACAGATGTTTAGCTCTCACTGAGGCCCTGAGTAACTTCAGAAAATTATTGAGTTTTGCAGCAGCTGGCAACTTTAGAAAAAAATGTATTTTGGTCTTTCAGTTTGCCTGATTAAGGCTGGAATTGAAGATGCTAAGTGCTTTGCCAAGGTTACAAAAGGATAAAGTGAGGAAAGGAGCCAGATTTCCTAAAATCCAGGGTTTTTTTCAGTCTTCAGTAATCTTTTTCAAAGTGTTCTTTCCTGTATCACACCCTCACAGCTAAAGTTAGAGGTGTAAAATGCTTATGGTATTTTCAGATACATGAACACCGAATTAACTTTTTAAGCAAATTCAGTGTTTACTTACAGAACTCTTTACATATTCTACTACATAGATGAGTGTCAAATAAGTTATATAGGCACAAATGTTTAATTATTGATTTCATTGAAATTGCAATCAAATTGCCTGGAAATGTGTCTGTTTGGTGGGAGAGCTCATGAAATTTCCATGAACATATTCATGCTGCCCTAAGTAAAGTATTTTCTACCTTCCACTGTATTGTACAATCTGCATTGCTAATTTGTTCACATATGATTTTCAGATGATAACTATCCAAATCAGTATTTTTTCAAGTAAATTTTTGTGGATGTATTTTACTTTTCTTGTTAAATTATAATTTGAGTTTTTCATTGTTCTTGTAAAAAAGTGACATCGTTAGTAGATTAGTGGGACATTTCCAATAGATCTCTAAATTTGTGATTTGTTTACAGCATCTCTGTTTTATTTAAAATTATTTTTTTATGTATAAAATCTTCCTTCTAATTTCTACTGTCAGTGCCTTGCTTGCAAAGACTTTTCCTATTTAAAGAGGATTCCATATTTTGCAGACTTTTTTTTCCCAATAATTTCTGGGAAGATTTTTTTGTATTTAAAATTATGATGGCGTGATGTTAATACAAGTACCTCAATGCTTCTTCCCTCAACACCATAAATTATTAACTAATTATGGGAGTTTTGCTATTTAAATATGACATCCTTCTTTAATGTTGAAATGACATTTATTATATACTGAATTCTTACATAAAATTATTTCCATTTCTTGATTTTCTTTTTCCTTTCTATTACACTTAGCTGTCTTCCTATTCTTACTGTTTACCGCATTAATTTAGTTTTTACTTCCCTTGTTATGCTTTCTATGTGTCTCAAACTGAACATGCCCCAACCAAACTCAGCCCACCCTGCGTATTCCCAGCACTCAGAAGAGCCTTTCACTCTGTCTGGTAGACGGTGGCCTTGGGCACAGATCCACAGTGTTTGATGTGGATCTCTGGGCTCTAAAAACTGATTCCTATAGGCTCCATTCCTCAGACATGCATCTCTCCTTCACCTCCCAAATCCAGTCCAATACAAGTTACCCTAAAAGTAGCTCTAAATTGTCTCCATTTCTCTTCCTCTCCAAGGTGAAGTCAAGCTTCATCACTCACTGGCCTACCATCACGGCCTCCTACCTGAGTTTCTGCACATGTGTGACCGCTCCAAAGTAGCTGTCCTTCAGTGATCTTTTCAAAATGTAAAAGTGAGCATCATTCATCCTTCTTAATGTTCTTCATTGTTCTTGGGTTAAGGCAAAACTAATCTAACAAGAACTATGAGGCCCCACATGCTCTGTTCCTTGCTAACTTTGCAAGACTTATCTGCTACCTCCCTTGGCTCCAGTCTTCCATCAGCAACTCAAGTATATTTGTTTGTCCTCAGGTATATTTGTATGTTTGTTCCAGCCTTGGAGCTTACACTTCAGTTCTTCCTTTCTGACTATAAAGATTTTTCATCGTTTTCCTTTAGTTAGTACTCATCTTTCTGATATAAACAAGAGCACTTCTGAGACGCTCTCTGCATTTTCACTCGGGTCCTTTTGTTATCTGTTCTCATTTCACTAGTTCCATTCCTCTGTGGGTCTTACATAATTTTGAAATTACATGTGCAATTTGTCATTTATTTAATTAATGTTCATCTCCCCAGTTAGACAGTGTGCTCCATGAAAAAAGTGTTTATTGCATCATCCTGACATAGCACAGTGCTGAACACAGTGTGAGCGCTAAAAGAATTATGTACAGAGGAAACAAATGGGCACTTTATGGTCTTCCTGTTTTAGATTACTGAATCTGTCATAAGCTGAAAGAGGCAAATTAAAATCTGTAGGCTTCTTTAGCCTTTTATTTCCTTTAGTTTTTCTTTCGGTTAAACTTTGACACTAAATATTTTATTTTTTGTAGATATTTACCGTATAACCAGAAAACAGTTATAGTCGCAGTGGTTCACATGGTCTCTCATTACAAAGTCATCTCCTTCGTCCCGGTAAACACACTTCTCTTTTAACTCAAATATTTCATATTTTAAAACTTGATTTGTTTCCTTTGGTTTTGCATTTCAAGGTTAACCATTGTCCAGTGTTCAAGTTTAGCCTTTTGAGGCAGGTTTTTCTTGGCATGGCTCTTAGTTCAATGTATGTGTGGTGTGTGTATCTCTGTGTCTTTAATACTATGAGTTTGTTTTCTCGGTTAACAAGTAAACATGTTCAACTGCTTTAATTGATTTTGAGATATATCATATGAATCATGCTATTTATTCTTTTATTGACAATAGCTTTCTGTTTCCTTTATTAAATATATTTTTATTTTAATGGCTTTCTATATTCCACATTAGATATATGTTCTTTACTTGTTTTTACAACGCTGCCTGATTTACTAAATACATTGTTTGCATTAACTCTGTAAGTGCTCATGTTTTTAACATTAAATAATATCCTTAAACCTATTTTTTTTACACAGAGGTTGAAATTCAATCTATCGATCCCATGTGAATGATAAGAAAAATGTTACATCATCACAACCTTCTTCTTTCTTCTTTCACGACTCCTGACATGTTTATTCATATTTTTCTATAAATTTTTATCTGAAATAATTATTTTTAAAGTGATATTATTATATAATTACATTTAATTAACCTGAGCAAGTTCATTAGTTAATAACTATATAAACTCCATTAATTTAATTCCTCATTTAACTGGAACCAGTACCTATGGTCAATATTTTCTTTCTTACTTCTGGGCTCCCATTTTGTAAATTCCTTACTTTATTTCAGACTTAAATAGTTAGTATGCATCTTCAAAGGGACTTTTGCCAAAAAAGTAAATCAGAGAGTTTTGAGTCTTTGTGTGTTTGAAAATGTGTCTTGGTTTCCAGTTTAATCTCAATTTATTATTAAGTTGTTGTGTCACAGTCTCTTACACGTGAAACTACAGATACTGCTTTACTCTTTCGTGGTTTAAATTAGAGGATTGAAGAAGCCCAAGACTTCCTCACAACGATCTTCTAAATTACTTGCTTAATCTCCTGGAATACTTGCATGGTTCTTTTTATCATTGAAATTCAGGGTGGCAAAGAAGGCTGCTGCTCTCCTCACATCTGTGTTTTCCTACCTTTTTCTGGCCCACATCTAAACTGTGTTTTCCTACCCTCTTATAGTTTGACTGGATGATATGACAGGATGTGTCAAATATTGTAGGTACAAATGATACACTACACTTTTTGGCTTAGGAAAATTTCCCATGAGTGATTCTCCCTCATGTTTTCATTTAAGAATGACTTTGTAGTTGGTGTAAAGATGAGGCCACCAAAGAAGGAAGGAGCCTAGGTTCCTGAATTCCCACGTAAAAAGTTGCTTGACACACATTGGGCAAAGTATTTTTTTTAATTGAGGTTATAATTTACAACATTGTGAAATTTCAGTTGTACAGTACTATTTGTCTGTCACCAGATAGGTGTGTTCCTGATACGTGGTGCCCACCCCCCAACACCCCTGTCCCCTGGAAACCAGTAAATAGTTCTCTTTATCCATGTGCTTGTTTATTTTCCACATGTGAGTGAAATCGTACAGTGTCTGTCTTTTTCTGACTTATTTCACTTAACATAATACCCTCAAGGTCCATCCATGTTGTTGTGAATGGGATGAATTTATCCTTTTTTATGGCTGACTAGTATTCCAAGGTATATATATACCATATCTTCTTTATCCATTCATCAGTCACTGGGCACTTGGGTTGCTTCCACATCTTGCCTATTGTGAATAATGCTGCAATAAACATAGGGGTGCATAAATTTCTTTGAATGTTGATTTCAAGTTCTTTGGATAGATACTCAGTAATGAGATAGCTGAGTCATAGGGTATTTCTACTTTTAGTTTTTTGAGAAATCTTCATACCATTTTCCATAGTGGCTGCACCATTTTGCATTCCCACTAGCATTCTATGAGGCTTCCCTTTTCTTCACAGTGTCTCCAACATTTGTTAACTTTTGTCTTGGTTATTATAGCCATTCTAATGGATGTAAGGTCATATCTTAGTGTAGTTTTGATTTGCATTTCCATGATGATTAATGATGTTGAATATCTTTTTATGTGCTTATTGGCCATCTGTATATCTTCTTTGGAGAAAAGTCTGTTCATATCCTCTGCCTACTTTTTGATTGGGTTGTTTGATTGTTTATCATTGAGTTGTATGAGTTCTTTATATATTTTGGAGATTAACTCCTTGTCAGATATATGACTTACAAATATTTTTTCCCAGTTGGTGGATTGTCTTTTCATTTTGATCCTTGTTTCCCTTGCCTTGTAGAAGCTCTTTAGTCTGATGATGTCCCATTTGTTTATTTTTTCTTTTGTTTACCTTGTGCAAGAATACATGGTGTTTGAAAAGATCCTTTTAAGTCCAATGCCGAAGAGTGTACTGTCTATATTTTCTTGTAGAAGTTTTATGGTTTCATGTCTTGCCTTCAATTCTCTGATCCATTTTGAGTTTATTTTTGTGTATGGCATAAAAGAATGGTCTACTTTCATTCTTTTACATGTGGCTGTCCAGTTTTCCCAATACCATTTATTGAAGAGACTTTCCTGTCTCCATTGTATGTTCTTAGCTCCTTTGTCAAAGATTAGCTGTCTATAGTGCTGTGGTTTTATTTCTGGGATTTCAGTTCTGTTCCATTGATCTGTGTGTCTGTTTTTGTACCAGTATTATGCTGTCTTGATTACTATAGCATTGTAGTTTATTTTGAAGTCAGGGATTGTGATGCCTCCAGCTTTGTTCTTCGTTCTCAGGATTGCTTTAGCAATTCGGGGTCTTTTGTTGCCCCATATGAATTTTAGGGTTCTTTTTTCTTTTTCCATGAAGAATATCCTTGGGATTCTGATGGGGATTGCATTGAATCTATAGATTGCTTTAGGTAGTATGGATATTTTAACTATATTTATTCTTCCAATCCACGTGAATGGAATGTCTTTCCATTTCTTTGTGTTGTCATCAATTTCTTTCTGTAATGTCTTGTAGTTTTCATTGTATAGATTTTTGACTTGCTTGGTTAAATTTACCCCAAGATATTTTATTCTTTTTGTTGCAATTGTGAATGGGATTATGTTCTTGAGCTCTCTTTCTGTTAGTTCATTATTAGACTATAGAAATGCAACTGATTTTTGTAAGTTGATTTTGTAGCCTACCACTTTGCTGTAGTGGTTGATTATTTCTAATAGCTTTCTGATGGATTTTTAAGGGTTTTCTGTATATAAAATCATGTCATCTGAAAACAGCAAGAATTTCATGTCTTCATTGCCTATTTGGATTGGTTTTATTTCTTTTTCTTGCCTCGTTACTCTGGCCAAAACCACCAGTACTATGTTGAAAAGAGTGGTGAGAGTGGGCACACTTGTCTTGTTCCTGTTCTCAGAGGGATAGCTCTCAGTTTTTCCCTATTGAGTATGGTGTTGGCTGTGGGTTTGTCATATATGGCCTTTATTATGTAGAGGTACTTTCCTTCTATACCCATTTTATTGAGAGTTTTTATTATAAATAAATGTTGGATCTTTTCAAATGCTTTCTCTGCATCCATTGAGATAAGCTTGTGGTTTTTGTTCCTCATTTTGTTTTATATTATGTGGTATATCACATTGATTGATTTGCAGATGTTGAACCATCCCTACATCCCTGGTATAAATTGCACTTGATCATGGTGTATGATCTTTTTACTGTATTGCTGTATTTGGTTTGCCAATATTTTTTTGAGGATTTTTGCATCTATGTTCATCAGTGATATTGGCCTGCGGTTTTCCTCCTTTGTGCTGTCTTTGTCTGGTTTGGGGATCAGGGTGATTTGGCCTTGTAGAATGTGTTAGGAAGTGTTCCGGTTTCCTCAAATTTTCTGGAATAGTTTGAGTATTATAGATAGTAAATCTTCTTTGAATGTTTGGGAGAATTCTCCAGATAAGCCATCTGGTCCTCGACTTTTATTTTTGGGAAGGTTTTTGATTATGGTTTAAATCTCTTTACTTGTGATTAGTGTATTCAAATTCTCTATTTCTTCTTGATTCAGTTTTGGGAGGCCGTTAAGAGTCTGATAATTTATTCATTTCTCCTAGATTGTCCAATTTTTTGGCATATAGGTTTTCATAGTATTCTCTTATAATCTTTTGTATTTCTGTGAAATCTGTTGTAATTTGTCCTCTTTGATTTATAATTTTATTTATGTGAGCCTCTCCTTTTTTGTCTTAGTGAGCCTGGCTAAGGGTTTGTCAATTTTGTTTATCTTCCTGCAGAACCAGCTCTTTGTTTAATTGATCCTTTCTACTGTCTTTTTTGTTTCAATTTCATTTATTTCTGCTTTAATTTTTATTATTTCCCTCCTTCTACTCACTTTGGGCTTTGTTTTTTCTTCTCTTTCTAATTTTGTTAGGTGTAGTTTGAAATTGCTTATTCGGGATTTTTCTTGTTTGTTATGGTTAGCCTGTATTGCAATGAATTTCCCACTTGGCACCACTTTTGCTGCATTCCAAATGAGTTGATATGGTGTTTTCATTTTCATTTGTCTCCATATAATTTTTGATTTCTCCTTTAATTTCTTCAGTGATCCATTGGTGATTCAGTAGCATATTGTTTAATCTCCACATCTTTGCCCATTTGCCAGCTTTTTTCTTATAATTTATTTCTAGTTTCATAACATTATGGTCATAAAAAATGCTTGATATGATTTCAATCTTCTTAAATTTATTGAGGCTCGCCTTGTCTCCTAACAAATGGTCTATCCTTGAGAATGTTCCATGCACACTTGAGAAAACTGTGCAACCTCTTGTTTTTGGATGGAGTGTTCTATGTATATCTATTCAGTCCATCTGGTCTAGTTTTTCATTTAATTCTACAATTTCTTTGTTGACTTTCTGTCTGGATGATGGATCCATTGTTATAAGTGGGGTGTTGAGGTCCCCTACTATTATTGTGTTGTGGTTAATATCTCCTTTTAGGTTTGTTAATAGTTGCTTGATGTACTTTGATACTCCTGTGTTGGGTGCATAAATATTTATTGGTGTGATGCCTTCTTGGTGGAGTGTCCTTTTTATCATTATATACTGCCCCTCTTTGTCTCTCTTTACATGTTTTGTCTTGAAGTCTACTTTGTCTGTGTACAGTGACACCTTCTTTTTTTGTTTACCATTAGCTTGTAGTACTGTCTTCCATCTCTTCACTCTGAGTCTGTGTTTGTCTTTGGGGCTGAGATGTGTTTCCTGGAGGCAGCATATTATTGGGTCTTGTTTTTTAATCCATCCTGCCACTTTGTGTCTTTTGATTGGAGAAGTTAATCCATTTACATTTAGAGTGATTCTTGATATATGAGGGCCTAATGCTACCATTTTATCACTTTCCAGTTCTCCTGCAATTCCTGTGTTTCTCAGGCCATGTATTTCAGACTACCAATTCAGTTGGGTAGTTTTTGTTGTTGTTGTTGTTGTTTTTGAGGAAGATTAGCCTTGAGCTAACATCTGCTGTCAATCATCCTCTTTTTGCTGAGGAAGATTGACCCTGAGCTAACATCCATTCCCATCTTTCTCTACTTAATATGTGGGACACCTGTCACAACATGGCTTGACAATTGGTGCGTAGGTCTGCACCCAGGATCCAAACAGGAGAACACCAGGCCGCCAAGGTGGAACATGTGAACCTAACTTCTGTGCCACCTGGCTGGCTGCTCAGTTAAGTAGTTTTTTTATGCTGGTTTTCTTAGTTTTCTCCTTATTTATCATTTATGTCTCTGTTCTAATTATTTGTTTAGTAGTTACCATGTAGTTTGTATAAAAGATCTCATAGATGAGCTAATCTGTCTTCTGATAGCCTCTTATTTCCTTAGACTAAGCCAGTTGCATCTCTTTCCTCTTCCCCTGCTAAGTTGTTATTGTCACATCTTATTTCATCTTGTGTTGTATGTTTGTGGTTAAAATGACAAGATTACATTTATTTTTGGTATTTTCCTTCCATTTATCGTTAATGTTATAATTAAGAATTTGCTAACCCGCTCTGATGGAAAGCTGCAATTTTCTGATTTTTCTATCTACTTATCTCCTTGCTCAGGGTTTTGTAACTCCTTTCTTTTATTTTTTTTCAGGGGTGAGGACCTTCCTGAGGATTTCTTGTGGGGGAGGGAGGTCTTGTGGCAATGAACTCCCTTAACTTTTGTTTATCTGGGAAAGTTTTTATTTCTCCATCATATTTGAAGGGTATTTTCACTGGATAGAGTATTCTTGGCTGAAAGGTTTTGTCTTTCAGAATTTTGAATATATCATTCCACTCTCTCTTAGCCTGTAAGGTTTCTACCAAGAAATCCAGAGACAGCCTGATAGGGGTTCCTTTGTAGTTTATTTTCTTCTGCCTTGCTGCCCTTAATATTATTTCTTTGTCAGTGACTTTTGCCAGCTTTACTACTATATAACTTGCAGTTGGTCTTTTTACATTGATACAGTTTGGCGACCTATTGGCTTCTGTCACATGCATTTTAAGCTTCTTGCCCAAGATTGGGAAGTCCTTAGCTATTATTACTTTGAACAAGCTTTCTGCTCCATTCACCTTCTCTTCTCCCTCTAGGATACCTATAACCCTTATGTTGCATTTCCTATTTGAGCTGGATATTTCTCAGAGAGTTTCTTTAATTTCTTTGTAGTCTTAGTTCTCTCTCCTCTTCTATCTGAAGCATTTCTATATTTTTGTCCCCCAGACAGTCACACAGGAGCTCCAGGCTGCTCTCAAATGCTCCCACAGACCCACCAAGATGTGCTCCTTTCTTTGTGACCACAGTGGTGTTATGGTCTTTTGAGGCAGCCAGGAGCTTGTTCACCCTAACTTCAGCTCTGCTGCTGTCTAGTCCTAGATTTTACCTAGGTTGTGCTTGGTGGGTGGGGCCTCCCTTCTGGGTCTGAGTCTGTACTCCTGCCTGGGACCATGGCAGGATTGTGGACTCTCCACCAGTAAAGAAAGTGATCACAGAGGGGCTCAGGGTTGCTGCCGCCTGCTCCCACAGTCCCATCAGTTGTACTGTGCTTTTGGGGATGCTGTGATACTGTGGATGTTTGCGGCAGCAGGGGTCACTTTTCCCAGTTAGCAGATAGGCTGCCGTCTACTCCTAGGTCACATCAGCCTTTGTGCTTGGTGAACAGGGCCTCCCCACTGGGATAGAGCCCAAGTAACTCTCTGGGGCTGCAAAGAGACTGTGGGTTTTCCCACTTGGCCAAGGAGCTATCACACAGGGACTCAGGGTTGCTGCTGCTGCTCCCACAGTCCTGCTGGGTCTGACTCCCTCCTTCAGGACTGCAGCAGAACTTTGGACATTTAAGGCAGCCAGGGATTTGTTCACCCAGAGTCGCAGCTGTGCCACAGTCTGCTCCGAAGTCGCAGCAGCCTTTGTGCTTGGTGAACAGGGCCTTCCCACCGGGTCTGAACCCAAGTCACTCCATGGGGCTGTGGTGGGACTGTGGGCTTTCCCACTGGACCAAAGAGCAATCATGGGGGTCTCAGGGGTGCCATCACCTGTTTCCATAGTCACACTGAGGTGCACACCCTCCCTTGGGGCCACAGTAATGCTATGAGCACTTCAGCCAGGAAAGCAATAGCTTGCAGGTACTGAGCTGTCTGGGGGCCAGAGGGTTCTCACCTATCTCCACTACCTCCCCTAGGGTAGTCCATCCACCTCCTGATGTATAGCAGCTTGGGTCTCTCAGGCATCCTGAGGTGCTTTGTGGGTATCCTCCATTGATCAATGACTGTCCAAGGGGGAGAGAAAAAGAGAACCACTCACTCTGCCATGTTGCTGAAGTCACCCTCAAAATATTTTAAAAAACTATTACCTTCAATATTTGGGAAGGTACCAAATGCTTACTAAGCTGAAAGTTCTGGAGAAAGTGATGAGGACTGACAGAAGGATAAGAAGGATATATGGAATATTGGGTGTTTGAGTACATTGTAAGAAATTTTCCAGCTGAGCTTGAGAACTTTGATTAAATAGGTAAAGAGTATATAGAAAACTAAGCAACACACCAATACACCCACATACGCTCAAACTTTAACTGCAGTATAAGCAAAAATATCTACAAGAAAGGAAATGTAATCTTATTTTACTATGTGGCTCAGCATTGAGCAGAATTTGCATAGTTATAATAATATAAACAATGGATATTTATGTGACTACACATTCAGATGTAACAATAGTCAAAATATATGGAGGAGAACTGTGTATGTGAGAGAGTAGAAGTGTGAGAAAGATAGAGACGGGTCAACATAACCGAATTTTAGGAAGAAAAGAAGAGCAGGATAAGTATGTAGCATGCATTTTAGAAATATGAAAGTGAACAGTACAATAAAGAGCTAAAATAATTGCTAGTAGCTGCTCTCAAGTAGTAGGAATGAGCAAATAAAAGATAAAGAGAAGAGGAAATTTGCTATTGATATTCCCTCTTTTATGATTTGACTTTTTATACATAAATAAAATAATGTATGTGTATTATTTTCATGCAATTAAATTAAACAAAATTAGATATAGTATTAGTATTAAATTAAAACGATGACTGCATGAACTCCCTTTTAGATTTTAAGGAATTTAGAACTCCTGAATTGTTTATGTATACAAAACTTACTGAAAAAATTATTTCTTTATAGTTTCCAAAAGTATGTTTTATAACATCTAAGAATATTGGTGTTTGGAAGAGGGGTTTCTGTGTTCAAATATATTTCAGAAACTAATGTATTCTTGAGAGAAACTACTGTATTCTTGAGAGTCACAATTCACTTTAATAAATTTAGATGATTATGGAAGTCCATGAGAAAAAAAGCATTTCAATTTTGTTCGACCTAGTTTTTTGACAAACGCACTTAAACCTAGAACACCTTTTTTTTAGTTTAAAAATTATCCTGTCAAACAGCACTTTGTGGGACCGTGCATCGGAAACTCTGTTTTGTGTGTGTGTTCTTCTTAAGCTATTACATAATCTATCCCAATGATTTTACATAAAACATTGTATAGAAAGTTCTGAGTCCTGAATATGAAAGAATGTTCCTTAAGATTCTATAAATCCATATTTCTATTTTATTCCTCATATTGCATAGGGATAGAAATAAGATAATGTGTGTATACAGGGTCTGCTGAAAATACTATTTTTATAGGCACTATTTCAATAGAATCTCACCTCACAAGCAATGAAGAACAGATTTAGGGGAGCTAACTACACAGGCAAGAGTGCTATAGTACAGTGTGGTAAGGACTGGAAGGTTCAGATCCAGACTAAACAACAACCAACACATCAGTGCCATGTTGACAGCAGGGCTACTGAAGGAAGAAGAGAGTGTCAATGCATTCATCTGTGAAAGGACTGACATCAAATGAAGGTAAAGAGTTATTATGGGAATGAGAGTTGCATTCCAATGCACACTCCATTCTCTATCTCACAGTTGGAACATGCAGTTTGTACCATTTCCTAACAACGCATAATAAAGTTCTTAAAGTCCTGCTAGTATAGGAATATCATTTTGTCTTTTTCCTTTTGTTTTAACAGTTTTATTGAGATATAATTTATGTACCATTTAGCACACTTAGTTAAAGTATACAGGACAATTTTTAAAAATTATATGGACAGAGATGTGCAACCACCACCAAAATCTAATTTTAGAACATTTTCCTCATTCCAAAAGGAAACTGCATACATATTAAGAGACATTTCACATTCTTATACCCACTCCCAGCCCCTGGCTCTACGCAACCAATAATCTACTTTCTATCTTAATAGAGTTACCTATTCTAGACATTTCATACAAACAGAAGCATAATATATGTGGTTTTTTGAGAGGCTTTCTTTCATTTAGCACAACGCTTTCAAGGTTCATCCATGTTGTAGCACTGATCGGTGCTTTATTTTTTTTCCTATTGTTTAGTTAATTCACAAATTTCTGAAATGTTTAATTTTAGTTCCTTGCTACTATTTTCATTATTTTTGTGGGAGAATGGATCACCTCTCTGAGAGAAATCTTCATGTCATGATTCTGAAGTCAATCTCCTCATTTTGTTTTCTAAACAAAATATTTTTACAACTATATCATCTATTTTTGTATTATTTTAATATAGTCTATCAATGCGTGATACTGCTTTCTTTTTATCTCTTCAATTACATAAAAAGAATAAATGAATAATATAGTACCAGAAACGTAGAAGACAAAAGAATGGATCATATAAAAAATATATATCTTAGCAAAATAGTGTGTATTGTAGTTGTATAATGTTTTTGAAAATGCTTATGGTCTTATAAATTGTTTGCAAAAGAACACTGCTGTAAGCTTATTATAAAACCAGCAGTATTTTGGACAGGTTCCCTATGGTTTTCTCTTAAAGCTCTGGGATTTTTTAAAGGTCAGCAACCAACTGGTTTGCCATTTGATACATAGGTGACTTGAAATAAATCAAAACAAGGAGTGGAAAAATATTTTTAAATGAGAATTGTATAGTGGACATCCAACAGAGAAGCCTTTATATCCTTTAGATCCCTGAAAATATAAGGGGAGGTAAATGTTTTGAAAAATATCCATAGGGTGCTCAAAGATAAAAAGGTACAAAAATATAATTTGTAAAATATTACACAAAGGAGTTATGTAGTATTCATAATGTAGATCTTTATCTTATGAGCAATTATCCAATGCCTAGGGCATTGCTCAAAAAAGAAAAAGTCCATATAATGGGACCTCCTGTTGTGTTATTTGAGAAGAGAAACCTGTAAGGATCATGAAATGAAAGAACAAAGCTGCTTTCATTTCGAACCTTGAAACAACTAATTTACTTCGTAGATTAGATATAACTTTTTTCTTGGATGTGTAGCCATGGGCATGAAGATTTGAAGGGACCTTAGTTCACTGCTTTAATAATAAATAACTTCATCCAGGTGAAGGGTCAAAGCTATGCCTGGAATGCAGGTTATTCATTTCTTCAATTAAAAAAATAAAGAGAAAACATATTGAAATCATAATACTATACTAGATGTTGGAGTGACAAAACTGAAAGGTTCATTTTTATCACATACAATATTGTACTTAGAATATTCAATATCTATTTTGCAAAATAATATTTTTAAAAATATAATTATTGCAAATACAATATTCTAATAGTGATTCTAAAATAGAAATACCAATTCAAGTCCCAAAAGACATAGAAATCTAAAGTTAAAATTATTTGATTGGATATATCTGAATTTAGGAATATATACTTTTTCTTTGATTACAGGTGTATCATTAAAGGCTTAATATTGTAAGTATATATGTATACACACACACGCAAACACACACACATATATAATTATTATTACATTCATTGTAAGCAGTCTTGACCCCTTGAGATATTACTTAAGAAAAATCCTTCCCGAAAGTCATGTTCTCTGGCTGAACAAATACAGTTTTTCTCTTTATGAAGTCCTTGAGTGATCCTATAAGCATCACGGGGTAGGGGCTAAGTGTGTTTTGTTCACCATCCAGTTCCTGTCAAGTGCCAAGGCCATGGTAGGTATTCCATAAATATTAATGGAATATATGAATGACTGATCATTGAAGGAATATATTATTGTAATACTGAATGAAAAATCATGAATCCTATCTAAAATGTCCAAGCTGAAGACAGAACATATTACTAATGAGTTACTAAAGCTGAAGTAATGTGATAGATTAACAATTTTTCAG
The DNA here is from genome assembly GCF_041296265.1 of Equus caballus. Classification (NCBI taxonomy): domain Eukaryota; kingdom Metazoa; phylum Chordata; class Mammalia; order Perissodactyla; family Equidae; genus Equus; species Equus caballus. Next base: position 101,034,032 of record NC_091685.1, on the reverse strand, counting down.
TAGTTTCCATAAGGAAAAATGTGTAAAAGCATATATATTTATATGACCACTTTTACAGTTTAGTATAGACATGGTGTGACTTACATCATTTATAACTATACTAAGAAAATACATTAAAATGATGCTATAAACTTCAGGATTTAAAACCATCTACTTTGTCTAGAATTTATTAGACCATAGTAACAGGGAAAATATATAGAAAATGCATCTCATATTGTAAACCGGCTCCTGCCTCCTTATATAGGCTGCCTTAAAATTAATCTTAATAGCCTGCCAGAGTACAAGAAAAATAAACTATTAATATTGATAACAAAAACAATCAATAATTTGGAAATTCAGTCGGTCCAGTTGAAATATTGTTAGTTGTCTTACCCAAGTCAAATCTCTTATGTGTCTTGGTACAGTTTCCTCACCTGTAAATTGGATTATTGGACTTTAGAAATGCTCAAGTTCTTTCTATGTCTGGATTTTTTTTTTTAAAGATTTTATTTTTTTCCTTTTTCTCCCCAAAGCCCCCCCGGTACATAGTTGTATATTCTTCGTTGTGGGTCCTTCTAGTTGTGGCATGTGGGACGCCGCCTCAGTGTGGCTTGATGAGCAGTGCCATGTCCGTGCCCAGGATTCGAACCAACGAAACACTGGGCCTCCTGCAACAGAGCGTGCGAACTTAACCACTCAGCCACGGGGCCAGCCCCTCTATGTCTGAATTTTATGTGATTTTTCAGTCATTAAAGGTAATTATATATTGAGTATTTTTACTTAAAATCATTGCAAAAAATAAATATTTTTTATGAAAATTAAAACTATTTTAATTACGTTTACTATATTCCTACTAAATTACTATTTAATTACTGAATAATTACAAAAATTATTTTTGTAAAATATATTTCTATTTATTCATTAAGAAAATTTGAAATATAATAAGAACTAACTAAAATTTATCCTAGATACTTGTCCTGGAAATGACCACTCTGGTATATAATTTTGACTTTTTACTATGTTTTTACACTGTGAAATAGAGGGAGAGAGGGATCTTGGAATAAGAAAATACATTGTGATGTTATTTTGCAATGTACTTAGATTTCACGTGGGAGTAGACTTTTGTTTTGGCCCCACATTGCCTGGCCTCTGTCTACATCTCCCATCTTGTCATTAGCTTTTGTCATGTTATTTTCTGCCTTCCTTGCTTCCTCTATCAGAAAGTCAGGTATATTTTCTTACCCCCTTGTTTCTGAATTTAGCCAGGTGATTTGCTTTGGCCAATGAGATGTTTACAGTTGTGACTGAAGCAGAAGCTTGAAAACTGTTCATGCATTTCCACTTTTTGTTCTCACCTCTCCCCGTCACTAAAATGTGCTTGGGCTAGCCTGCAGAAGGAAGAAGAATGCAATTCTGAGGCCATCCTAGACAAGCTGAAAGATGCTCAACCTCCACACATGATATTCAGCACACAGCCAAGATCTAGAGAGCCACCTAGCTGGACCACAGCTGATCATGGTTTCATGAATGAGCCCATCTGAGACCAGATGACCCACATAGTTGGCCTACAGGCTCATGACCTACATGAATGGTTATTGCTTTACACCAGGGAGTTTGAGATGGCTTTCTTGTGGCATATGGGCACCTTCTTGTGGCAATAGATATTGTAAAAAGTGCTTCATTTAGATCTCTTCTTTTTAAAAACAGTGTTCTTGAAGTAGAATTAGCATACCATAATTTCAACTGTTTAAATGTATAGTGCAATGAATTTTAGTATATTGATAGAGTTGTACAATCTTTACAATAATCTAAGTTTACAGCATTTCCATCACCATAAAAAAAAATGTGCTCAGAGCCCTAGGCAATCAATAATCTCACTAATTTTCTGTCTCTTTATATTTGCCTTTCTTTGAAATTTCATACAATTCGAATCAAACATTATGTGTTCTTTTATGCCTGGCTTCTTTCACTTAGCATGTTTTTTAGGATGAGCCATGTTGTAACAAGTATAAGTACTTCATTTCTTTATATGGATGACTATTATCCCATTGTACAGGTATACTAACTTTTGTTTATCTATTCATCCTGATAGATATTTTTAGTTGTTTCCACTTTCTACTGTTGTGAATAATGCTGCTATGAAAATTCATATATAAGTCTTTGTGTGGACATATGTTTTCATTCTCTTGTCTATATACCTAGGAGTAAAATTATTGGGTCCTATGATAATTAAATGTGTAACATTTTGAGGATCCGTCCTACTCTTTTCCAGTGTGGCTGAATCATTTTATATTCCCTCCAACAGTATATGAGGGTTCTGATTTCTTCACATCCTTGCAAACACCTGTTAACTGTTTTTTTCTTTTTTTTTGATTATAGCCATCTTGGTGAATGTGAAGTCATATCTCATCATGGTTTTGACTTTCATTTCCATAACTGAGTGTCTTCTTCATGTGTTTATTGGCCATGTGTATGTCTTTTCCTAGAAAAATGTTTCTTCAGATCTTTTGCTCATTTTTAATTGAGTTGTATTTTTATTGTTGAGTTGTAAGAGGTTTTTATTCTGGATATAATTCTATTGTGATATATATGTATATATGTGTGTGTGTGTACATATATATATATATATATAGCAATTATTTTTGTCCAATCTGTGAGTCATCTTTTCACTTTCTTGATGGTGTTCTTTTGAAGAGAAAACGCATTTAATTTTGTTAAAGTCTACTTTATTATTATTTTCTGTTATTGCTTGCATTATTGGTGTCATATTTAAGAAATCATCGCCAAACTTGAGATCATAAATATTTACTCCTATATTTTCTACTAAGAGTTATCATTTTAGCACTCATGTTTAGGTCTGCCATCCACTTCGAATTATCTTTTTGTGTATGGTGTTATGGTGTGAGGTATAGCTCAAACTTCAACTTTTTATTTCTTTTGCATGAGGGTAACCAATTGTCTCAGCACAATTTGTTGAAAAGATGGTTTCTTTCCCACTGAATTTTCTTGACATCTTTGTTGAAAATCAGCTTGCTATAAATGTAAGGGCTTATTTTTTGGCTTTCAATTCTACACCATTGATGATATGTCTGTCCAAATGCCAGTATCACACTGTCTTCATTACTGTAACTTTGTAGTAAGTGATGAAATTGGGAAATATAAGTCCTCCAGTTTTGCTTTATTTTTTTAAACTGATTTGGCTATTCTGGGTCCCTTGCACTTTCAGATGAATTCCATGTTATCTAGTCTGGGCCAAACACTATAACCCACAGTGATTGACACAAGCTGAGTAGCAGGACTCCTACAAGCCAATCAGAGTCTATCTCTGGAATTTCATATTTTAATACGTCAAGAAAGAAGCCTTCTTGGGCCAGCCTGGTGGCACAGTGGTAAAGTTCACACATTCCACTTTGGCGGCCTGGGGTTCCCTGGTTCGGATTCCGGGTGCAGACACAGCACTGCTTGTCAAGCCATACTGTGGTAGGCATCCCACATATAAAGTAGAGGAAGATCATCGCGGATGTTAGCTCAGGGCCAGTCTTCCTCAGCAAAAAGAGGAGGGTTGGCAGCAGATGTTAGCTCAGGGCTAATCTTCCTGAAAAAATAGATAAATAAATAAATAAATAAATGAAATAAAAAGAAAGAAGCCATCTTTACTTTGAGTGTCTAAGCTAACTTGAGAAAGATCCAAAGCTACCAGTTGCCATTGTTACACACATGAAACAGGACTGGACTCTCTATCTGTACCAGGAGAGAAAGGTGATAAAATATATAGAACAATATAGGTAAGAAATGAAGGAAGTATCCTGCAGCTACTCATTTCCTCTCAACCTATTGAACCTGACTCTTCTCAGCTCTCCTTTTTCATGCTTTCGTTTTGTTGAGCCACTCAATTCTCCTTTATGTTGTTTAATTCAGTTCAAGATACATTTTGTCAAGCAGAAAGTTTTCTAATTAATACAAACACTCTTTTCTGATTTCCCTTACTTGTACATCCCATTGTTTATTTCACTTGGCATCTGAGAAGTGAGAAGAAAGACATCTTTGTTTAGTACTATGTAACACCCAGGTCCAAAGTACTTCAATTTTAATTACAATACAATAGTTACATCTCCATCAAATACTCCATTTTTCTTAGTTACTATATTAATAAACTGAAAGTTATTAGTTGTTTTTTCTTTTAAGATGATTTCTTCAACTGTGCTTCTTAATCAAGTTATAACTTGATTTTATTTATTTATGTTATTTATATTACTTATAAGTAATATACATTCTGGATCTTTTCAGTCATTTAACTAACTACTTGATGGCATCAACATTTTTTACAGAGAAATGTGATGTTTCTAAGCAATATTGTTTTTCTTCATGAAACTTGACACTCATTCAAAACAACTGAGTAAGGAACAAATCTGGAAAGAATTTGTCATAAACAAATGCCATTATATATCACTGGATAGCGTTTCTACTGTCAAGATGATTCATTAGTTATTATTCCATTTTTAGCTCTAAGCCGTTGACATATAATCAAGAACCAGGCAGAGAGACTGGACAGTTTGTAAAGCTATGAGTCCACCAGTATTCAAGTCTGGCCAATGAAGAGACAGTTTTACTTTCTTGTGAAAGAGCATTTATTGAAAACTGAAAACTGGGAAGTTCAATTTACAAACATCCATTTAATAAACACTATCCTGCGATTATCTTTGCTCTCATATTCCTGAGATTTATCTTACAGGACCTCATCAAATGTGCATATCCTTGTTGCCAACAGTTTGTTACAATAAAAAAAAATTCTGTTAACAACTACCCTTCTAATTCCTTTCAAATTATTTATTTCCAGATAGGAGTAATCGGAATTGGTCCTACTTTTGATTTCTACCGCACAGAGCTTAAATACGTTGCTTTTCAACCCTGCACTTTTTTGGGAAGAGGTTAACCTTTGGTTTGAAAGGTTTATCTGTTTATCTAAATTGAAACCCATTTTTCTGTATTTCCAACTAGCTGCCAAATATTCCTAACAAGAGCCATTTAAAATGGAATGGTCTTATTCCTGATTTCATTATAACAGATTATCCTCTTATGTTCACTGAATGCTTAGAACTTTAACTTTATCTACTTCATATTCCCACTGGTAGTTTATGAGGCTTTCAATGTCTCCATGTCCTCTCCAACACTTGTTATTATTTGCCTTTTTGATTATAGCCATGCTAGTGGGTGTGAAGTGTTTTCTCATTGTGGCTTTGACTTGCATTTCCCTGAGAATACTGACGTTGAGCATCTTTTCAAGTACTTATTGGTCACCTGTATATCTTCTTTAGAGAAATATCTGTTCAAATCATTTGCCCTTTTTTTTTCAATTGAGTTATTTGTGTTTTTACTGTTTAGTTGTAAGAGTCCTTTTTACAATCTAGATACAAACCCTTTATCAGATATGTAATTTGGAAATATTATCTCTAAGTCCATGAGTTGTGCTTTTACTTTTCTTGGTGGAGTTTTTCTGAAGCAAGAACTTCTTAATTTGGTTGAAGTCCATTGATCTAATTTATGTGTCCTTCAGTACTACTGAAAATTATTTTAATATATGTTGTGCAGATCTTAGATATAATGAAGTTTGTTGATGCTATTGTGTCATGATTTTTTCCTTTTCATTTTTCTACAGGGTTTTCGAGTGTGGAATCTTTTGATGAAATGCCTCCTTTTCCTGTTAAGTACATAGAGTAACTTTCCTGCTTGCTTTGTAAATAATTCATAAAAATTACTTTCTCTTCCAGTAAATACACAAAAATTAATCAGTAGTTTCCTTAGAGGAATGATGGAAAATCCCCTTCTATTTTCCTTGGTTAATAGAATCTCTCCTTTTAACCAAAGGCTAGTTGTAGTATTGTATTAGTATTTGCATTTTACTCCAAACTTTGTAAATCTTCACCACTGAGTAGATTAATTAACTGACGTTCTCCCTTTTCAGGCTTGGTGAGTATAACATATTACATTAAAAAAATTAATATCTATTTTACTAGCATAAATCATAATCAACATATTTAAAAATATTCCCAACATTTGCTTAACACCTCATAATATTTTATGTCACTTTAATAGGAATTGAGTCATTTGACATCACAAACACCCAACCAATTGAACTAGTTCATGGTTACAAGGGAGAAACGGCATTGCAGAGATGATAGTGACAGAAATATTTTAATGTGCTTTAGTGCTTTACAGTTAACAGAGCAATTTCACTGACTGGCTCTCTGGACCCTATCGCTGATTCTGTGAGGTGCTTGGGGTGTACTTCAATTTCTGGGGCAACCTAAGGGTTGTTTATTAGCAATAAATTACACAGGCATCCAAATAAATATATGTAAAACAAAATTTCATCTTAAGTTTCTAATCAAACATGGATTAATATTTTTGCCATATATTAAATAAATTAGAGAATATAATAAAGGTGATAATTAGGCAATTTCCAGAATATTGGATCACCAAAAAGAAACTCTTATCCCAATAGAAAATCACGCCTAGAAATATTTCAAATGCCTATTTGCTTGAGTAATAGAAAAATGTTTACCATTCCTTAAATATGACAAATCTTCTAATTTACCTAAACTAGTTATAAAATTTGAATTTCAAATGAATGCTCCTGGTCTTAATGCTGTTGATCCCCTGACTTGGTCCTTGTCTCTGCTGCCTGAGGAGTTGAAGGTTTTGCTGGTGCCTTCTGAATGTTTCCTCTCCTTTCTCCACTTACCCTCTGCATTTAATCGTTGCTTGCTTCACAACTTACTTTCCTATTTGTTTCCACATCATCTGATCATAATAGCTCACCTGCTGAGTGATCCATCTAAAAATATGTTATTTATATTCTTATGTTTTAGACTCGGAGATATTCTAAATATCTCTTTGCCTCCTCTTTTCCCACTTGAATATATTGTTGACAGTTATAAAAGTTATTTTTCTTTAACTGATTTACTCTCATGCTGGTATGCCACCTTTAAAGAATTAGGATTTGATGGCACTCCTTATTTATAAGGAAACGAAAAGAACTTGTGTGCTAGCTATTTTTCACTGTGAATGCACTCTTGTAACAACACTGTGAACCCAAAAAGAATTCAATACTATTGAAGTGGTAGAAAATGCAAAATAGCACAGCTTTAATACAGATGAAAGATTATGTTTCTTCCACCTAAAAGAAGTCTGGAGGTAGACAAACCAAGTGTGGCATATTGGCACAGCTCCCCAAACTCTTCAGGACCCAGGATACTTCTAATTCTCCAATCTCCAATCCCTAAGATATGGCTTTTATTCTCATTGTCCAAGATGACTGCTGGAGTACCAGCCATCATATCTAGCTTAAATTTTAAGACTGGAAGCAGAAGTGAAGACCACACGTACTCCTTTAAGAGCGCTTCAGGGAGATTGCGCAAAGCACTGTCATTTACATGGGAGCAGCTGAGACTTAGAAGCTATGGGCAAGCCAAGGACAGAGACCTCAGGAGAAACCAAACCTACTAACATCTTGACCTTGGACTTCTAGCCTCCAGATATGTGAGAAAATAAATTGCTGTTGTTCAGTCTGTGGTATTCTGTTATGGCAGGCCTAACAATTTAATTCAAAAATCATTTAATAAATATTTAGTTAATGAAATGCTTGCTAAAAACCCTTACTTGAGAAGAGAGGATATTTATATCAAGAAATCAAGTAAGTTTATTACTGTAAATGTATGTAACAGGAGAAAACATCAGGATACCTTTTGTGAATGTACCACACCTCTTGACAAGAATGGCATCCGGGAACCTGGAATATATGCTTTGTTAGAAGTTCACTTCATAAATTATAATACAAATATTAATTAACTTCAATCTTACCTAGTGGGCAATATTGAATGCGCTAATCCCTTCTCATCCTTTAGCTCTTAAATTATTATCTTTCACTATATTACTCGATCATTACATTTTAAAACTTAAGCAAACAAAGCCAGGCAGGACTAGCTACAAAATTGTAGGGGCCCAGTGTAAATGAAAATGCAGGGTTCCGTGTTCAAAAAGCTTGAAGAATTTCAAGATGGCGTCAGTTGGGCCTTAAGGCAAACACAAACCCTTTTGAGTGTGAAGCCCTGTGTGAGAGCACTCCTTGCACACCCTGTAAGCTGGCAATGAAGCTTGATGGTTATGGACTAAGACAGACATAATCTGTGGTTTATCATCATTGAATGGCACGTTCGTTTCGTCTGGTGGTCCCTTCACCTGCTGATACTGGAGCCACTTGCCTCTAAGGTGACTTTTCCCAGCATTATTGTCCAGGCAATCAGTTTCCAAATAAACTGGAACGTGTCCTTTCCCAAAGGACTCCATCCTAATTCTCCAGGGTTTTTGAGGGTACCCAAATTACTGGTATTTCTCTCCCTCATAGAGAAGGTATGCATGTGTGTATGTATAAAGTACCAAGACAAACATCACTAGCCATGTGTTATACAAATATAAAACAAATTAGGGGGTATATAGAAAGCATAATTTACATGAATTCTGTGCTTTTTTAAAAAACAAACTACGTTCTACATTTTGATCTGTTTTTTGAATATTCAACAACTTGTTATATTAATTCGAAATCAGAAAACTATTATGCTGATTTGCATTTTTAACTCAGGAAATATTTTTGAAGTATAGCATCTCTCTCTGCCAAGTACAATGCTGTGTGGTCTCAAAGTTGTAGGGCCCTGCATGACTCATTGCCAATCACTTGTAAGCTGCTGCAAAATTGAAAATCCTCACAAAGAGTTCCACCAACAAAATCCTTAATGCTCTGATTACGAAATAGGAACACCTTTAAAGTGCTTACCTCAAAAAAGAACAAAAAGAAAGAAAGACGTAGTGACTTTGCACACTATTTTCAGAAATAAATTATCTGGCAATGCTGCTAAGCTTCTCTGAAAGCTGCTTTCTCATAGTTATTAGATTTTATGCACCCAACTACAATGAAAACAAGAGACTCTCAACCATAGAAACCGAGGTAAAGTGGTATTTTGTGAAAATAGGTTTTTTGTTATTTTTAAATCATAACAATAGACCCAAAAGTGACATTTTAAAGGTGTATTCTATTACACATATATAAAAATTTCTATTATTATAGTTAGAATGCGTATAATCCTCATATTGCACTCTAAGAAAGAAATGTCAAACTTGAATCCAATTGGCTTTAAAAATAAGAGGATTCATTATTTTACTTCAAATACATCTAGAGATAAGACAGACCTCAGGCTCAGCAAATTAGGGTTCTGGTTCTGGTTTTCTGTGATTCTCTGGGTTTTGCCTTTCTTCATTATTGTGAGACAGCTGCAGCAGTTCCAGAAATTACATCGAGGCACCAGAAGAAAGCTAGAGGCCATTTCCTTTATCTTCAGTGTCTCCTAATTGGAGCAAAGAAATATTTCCCCAGAGGATTCCGGCAGCGTTCCTGAATTGGAATCAGACGTGGATTCTTAAGTCAGTCACTGCTGAGATAAAGCGAATCATTTGGAGTGGGGTACCTATCAGTCTACTTACTCTAGATTATGTTGTCATTTAAATTCAAAGTCTTACTGGTACACCAGTGAAAAAATATTTCTTTTCTGTATTGAATGGGCTTCCTGGTTCAGTGTCAGCTCTGCCTCACATTATCATTGGGCTGGGCCTAAAGCTGAAGGAGCAGCTCATATATGAGAGACAGCAGAGCAAAAAGAAGAGTAAGGGTGAACTACACAGTCACACTTAAGGCAGAAGTGCACTTTCACTTCTCTTCACTTTTTGTTGTCTAAAGCATGTCCCATGCCCAGTTCTGACATCAATAGGGCGGAGAATAATTCTTCCTCAATGAGAGGCCCCTGATAAGGGGCCCAGTGGGAAAAGGTGGTTCATATTTAGACAGCAGGGCAATATACGACAGGCAGTCCATGCCACAGCCCATTACTCTTCACCTGTGGAGTGTCCTGATCATTCATTGTTCTTCTTCAGTGTAATTGCATTTTGTAGGACAAAATGTAGTACCACAAAAAGGCATAATTTGAAGTCTACTTAAAAACTATCAGAATAATCTAACAATTCAACCCTTTGGGTGGAAACGTAGGTAAGAAGGATGTTTTTACTTCAGACCCAAGTATGGGAAATGGGTCTATTTACAGCTACCTAGTTTTCAGTTTGCTTAACTTCTGCACGTATTTTCTTTAGTTTGTAAGCTTTCCATGAAATCATTGTTTCTTGATTTTTTGTTGTTGTTTAAAGTAATAAAAAGCACCACACATATCTAGGATATTTCCTTGTAGATATCAATAGCATATCACTAGTTGTTAAATGTAATTAAAAGTGAAAAAGCAAGAATTATCTTGCGTGTTGTCTACCAAAGTTGTGCACATTTTTTTCATAAAATATTATATTTTATATTTATTTCTACTAAGAGATTTCCTTTTTTATATTAAACCATTTTAACTCTTTTTCCTTCATCATTAAAATATCTATCTTTATAGATATGTATAGCATCAAGATTGGGAAAGAAGTAACACCGTTATATTTTTTGATGATATGACTAGTATCTGGAAATCATAAAGTATATACAAAATCCAAAGCATGAAAATGACTACCAATGATCAGTGAATTTAGCAAGAGTTTTATAGGCTACAGAAAGGCTGAGTATGTGTCCTAGCAGTTTGAGCTAAGGCAACAGTCTTCGACTTTAAGCAAAACTTGTGATTTAGGATCATTCCTATTTTTATGCCACTTGCTTAATGTCTCAGTAAGCATCAGAAGAGCATATTCCTGAGAACTGTTTTGGCACATGTTGTGGTTTGTTACCTAGTCACAATTCACTGAGCAATGGGAGATACAGACAGCCAAAAAGAAAGGAAAAGGGGAGAAGATTGAAGGTAAAGGGTGTTTGACCAACTGGTGACCCTGCATCATGTCTGTTTTAGTCATTTTATTATCTCTAGGAGTGATATAGATTATGGAATAATTATTTAAGCAAAGTGCCCACTTTTTCAGAAGGAGGATGTATTTCAGAACTAGATTTAGGGAATAAACTCTAAGAAGCATCATCCATATTACACATTTCTTTCCAAAGTGTATTATTCATTTTCAATTTTACCTATCATTGTCAATTTTAAACTAATTAAACATTGTGATTATCCAGGTCAGAGAATTTTGCTTTGTCAGATGTGCCTCTTGCTGGAGAATTTATAGTAATTAAGAAAGTTCCTCCTCAAATAAGGGAAGGAATTACAACCAGTTCTCATGAAAACTTTGGACTGGGAAACGGGGAGATGAGAAAGCAAATTCACTTGCTTGTTCTCACTCTCCCTACAAGTTTGTTTCCTTCATTTGTCTCTGCATGACATTTTCTTATCAAACAACCCTGCCTATTTAAGTTTTACCAAATATGCTCCCAAATGATGGCGTTAGACCCTAAGTCTACATGATTTTTTTCAGTGTAGAACCTACAGTATTCAAACCCATTTTCTTCATCCATCAACTTCATATTCCCATGAGAGGGAATTACCCAGGTTGAATCCGGTGTCTAGCTTTCTCCTAAACCACTTGTTGTTGAGGGGTGGACTGGGGTCATGTATGTAATCTTCTCTGCCCTCTCTGTAGAACAAGGTGGGGATTAGCTGTACAGAGAAACTGTGGATGCGTAAGAGGAGGAAATCGTTGTAATAGGAGGTCATTCCTTCTGATTTAGTAGGCTGAGGCTGATGTTAATGAATGAAAGCAAAAGTGCTATGTAATATTCATTTTACATACAATGTTTTATGGACAGTAAGAGTTTGTTAGGTGGTAAGGATAAGTAAGGAGATATATCTGTAGCCTGTATTATACCAACCACACCAGTAAAATATAGTTAACTGATAAATTATAGACTGTTGTTTCTTTTTTCTTTGCTGATTTTAAATAAAATTATTCATTTAATTCAAATTATATGAAAAGTGAGAGTTGTTAAGGTTTTCATGTTTCAAGGATTTATGCTAGTGTTATGGAAGCACCATATAGACCATTAAAATCCAGGGAAAGCAAAAGGAAATGAGAATAGATTTTCAACTTATTTAAAGACTTGGCAATTTCATTAAAGCAAATAAAAATAAACAGGATAAAGAGAGGAGACATGGGAGGGAAGTTGGTAAGAAAACGTTAACATGGTTCATTTCAGTGTAGGAAATTGAGCAGAAAGGGGAGATGTAAAAATAAGAAAAAACACTTTGACGGTGATATTTGAAGAATATCACCAAAATCTTAATTTTAAAAAAAGTAATTCATATTTTTTCTTCCCTTAGACTTCTTTCTTTAAAAAATCTAGCCTCAGATAGAATGTAAAGAAGGCATAAATAGTGTGATAATGGAAGATGAAAATTTCCCATATGGGACTGTGGGACATTTGCTTCAGTTGCTTCTAAGAGTCAAAAAGGCAACCTATATGCCTCAAGCAGCCACATAAATAAAAATAATTCTCAAACCATTGGAGATCTCGGAGGGTATAGTCCCAGTCTAATGATGTTTATACTGACAACGAGAAGAATCAAAACATTACTCGCCTGGCCAATAAAACATATTTAAGAACTCCTATATGCAATGAAAAAGGGATTGAATAGGTTTTTTCCTGTTTTTGCTGCATTAAAATTCTCTCTCTCAAATCAGGGATTACCTTCTTGGTACTTAAATACATGGAGAATGGAGATAACATCCATTTTCATAAACACTAGTGTTGTTTTATTTTATATATCATATTTATTGTATTTATTATTTATATTTTGAAACTTTGGCATTGTCTTTATGCTTTCCTTGAGAAAATTTACTATTATTAAGAAAACAAGACAAAGAGAATAAACCATATGCACTAGGCTAGTATATCCTGGCTATGAAATTCAAAGTTAAACACGCACACACATATATGCAAGAAATACAAAATACCTTCAATTCACTAGTTGTAGCAGGTCTGAAGCACAAATGATAATTGAATTTCATGGGCTTTAACTTTTTCTTGGATGATGAGTATTCCATACTCAAAAATAATCATTATAAGTAAATGAAATAATTACCTAAGCTAAGCACAAATTGATTTAATTCCTTTTTGGCTCAAATGAATATGCCAGTATACATACAAGCCTTTATAAAAAGAATATTACTTTTGGAAAGTAATTAAGATTTAAAAAATTAAAAAGAGGGTTAAAACATTTCGCCTTTGAGGGGATAATTACCTAATGTGCATTTCCATTGTTATCACATTCTGAGCTTCATTTGTATATTTAAATGCCTCTTAGGCATATTCACATAGATCCATTACCATCCTCTTGAAAATTAAGCCTTTAATATTATTCCCAGAATAGTTGTGCCTTCTGTCCCTTAATACAAACTCAAGAGTAGTGCATTCAGTTTAGTGATTTGTATTCATACTTATTTTTTTAAAACTTTTTATTGAGATTATGATAGTTTACAACCTTGTGAAACTTCAGTTGTACGTTATTGTTTGTCAGTCATGTTGTAGGTGCACCACTTTACCCTTTGTGCCCACGCCCACCCCCTCCCCTTTGCCCTGGTAACCACTATTCTGTTCTCTTTGTCTACATGTTTAACTTCTACATGTGAGTGGAGTCATACAGAGATTGTCTTTCTCTGTCTGGCTTATTTCACTTAGCATAATACCCTCAAGGTCCATCCATGTAGTTGTGAATGGGATGACGTTATTTTTTTTTATGGGTGAGTAATATTCCATTGTATATATATCCATATCTTCTTTATTCAGTCATCAGTCCATGGACACTTAGGTTGCTTCTGTGTCTTGGCTATTGTAAATAATGCTGCAATGAACATAGGGGTGCGTGGAACATTTGGAACTCCTGATTTCAAGTTCTTTGGATAGATACCTGGTAGTAGGATGGCTGGGTCGTATGATATGTCTATTTTTAATTTTTTGAGAAATCTTGATACTATTTTCCACAGTGGCTGCACCAGTTGTCATGCCCACTAGCAGTGTATGTGGGTTCCTTTTAGTCCACAATGTCTCCAACATTTATTATGTTTTGTTTTGGTTATTTTAGCAATTCTAATAGGTGTAAGTTGATATCTTAGTGTAGTTTTGATTTGCATTTCCCTGATGATCAGTGGTGATGAGCATCTTTTCATGTGCCTATTGGCCATCTGTATATCTTCTTTGGAGAAAGGTCTGCTCATGTCTCCTGCCCATTTTTTGATCGGGTTTTTTTATTTTTTGTTGTTCAGTTGTGTGAGTTCTTTATATATTATGGAGATTAACTCTTTGTCAGATATACGATTTGCAAATATTTTTTCCCAATTGGTGGGTTGTTTTTTTGTTTCAATCCTGTTTTCGCTTGCCTTGAAGAATCTCTTTAGACTGACGAAGTCTCATTTGTTTATTCTTTCTATTGTTTCCCTTGTTTGAGAAGACATGGTGTCTGAAAAGATCCTTTTAAGACTGATGTCAAAGAGTGTACTGCCTATATTTTCTTCTAGAAGCCTTATGGTTTCAGGTCTTACCTTTAGGTTTTTGATCAATTTTGAGTTTATTTTTGTGAATGGTGTAAAAGAATGGTCTATTTTCATTCTTTTACATGTGACTGTCCAGTTTTCCCAACACTATTTGTTGAAGAGACTTTCTTTTCTCCATTGTCTGTTCTCAGCTCCTTTGTCGAAGATTAGCTGCCCATAGATGTGTGGTTTTATTTCTAGGCTTTCAATTCTGTTCCGTTGATCTATGCATCTGTTTTTGTACCAGTACCACGCTGTTTTGATTACTGTAGCTTTGTAGTATGTTTTGAAGTCAGGGATTGTGACGCCTCCAGCTTTGTTCTTTTTTCTCAGGATTGCTTTAGCAATTTGGGGTCTTTTGTTGCCCCACATGAATTTTAGGATTCTTTCTTCTACTTCTGTAAAGAATGTCCTTAGGATTCTGATTGGGATTGCATTGAATCTGTAGATTGCTTTAGGTGATATGGGCATTTTAACCATGTTTATTCTTCCAATCCATGTGCATGGAATGTCTTTCCATCTCTTTATGTCCTCATAAATTTCTTCAGGAAAGTCTTGTAGTTTGCATTGTATAGGTCTTTCACTTCCTTTGTTAAATTTACCCCAAGATATTTTATTCTTTTTGTTGCAATTGTGAATGGAATTGTCTTCTTGAGCTCTCTTTCTGTTAGTTCCTTGTTAGAGTATAGAACTGTTACTGATTTATGTAAGTTGATTTTATACCCTGCAACTTTGCTGTCATTGTTGATTATTTCTAATAGTTTTCCACTGGATTCTTTGGGGTTTTCTATATATAAGATCATGTTGTCTGCAAACAGTGAGAGTTTCACTTCTTCGTTTCCTATTTGGATTCCTTTCATTTCTTTTGCCTGCCTAATTTCTCTGGCCAAGACCACCAGTACTATGTTGAATTAGAGTGGTGAGAGTGTACACCCTTGTCTTGCTCCTGTTCTCAGAGGGATGACTTTCAGTTTTTCCCCATTGAGTATGATGTCGGCTGTGGGTTTGTTGTATATGGCCTTTAGTATGTTGAGGTAATTTCCTTCTATACCAGTTTTATTGAGAGTTTTTATCATAAATGGTTGTTGGATATTTTCAAATGCTTTCTCTGCATCTATTGAGATGATCACACGGTTTTGGTTTCTCATTTTGTTAATGTGGTGTATCACATTGATTGACTTGCGGATGTTGAACCATCCCTGTGTCCCAGGTATATCCCACTTGATCATGATGTATGATCTTTTTAATGTATTGCTGTATTCAGTTTGCCAAAATTTCGTTGAGGATTTTTGCATCTATGTTCATCAGTGATATTGGCCTGTAGTTTTCCTTCTTTGAGTTGTCCTTGTCTGGTTTTGGGATCAGGGTGATGTTGGCTTTGTAGAATGTGTTAGGAAGTGTTCCATTTTCCTCAATTTTCTGGAATAGTTTGAGAAGGCCAGGTATTAAATCTTCTTTGATTGTTTGGTAGAATTCTCTAGAGAAGCCGTCTGGTCCTGGACTTTTATTTTGAGGGAGGTTTTTGATTACTGTTTCAATTTCTTTACTTGTGATTGATCTATTCAGATTCTCTATTTCTTCCTGATTCAGTTTTGGGAGGTTCTAAGAGTCTAACAATTTATCCATTTCCTCTAGGTTGTCCAATTTGTTGGCATATAGTTTTTCATAGTATTCTTTTATAGTCTTTTATATTTCTGTGATACGCATTGTGATTTCTCCTCTTTCATTTCTAATTTTATTTATTTGAGTCTTCTCTCTTTTTTCTTCATGAGCCCGGCTAAAGGTTTGTCAATTTTGTTAATTTTCTCACAGAACCAGCTCTTTGTTTCATTGATCCTTTCTACTGCCTTTTTTGTTTCAATTTCATTTATTTCTGCTCTAACTTTTATTATTTCCCTCCTTCTACTGACTTTAGGCTTTGTTTGTTCTTATTTTTCTAATTCTGTTAGGTGTGGTTTGAGATTGCTTACCTTATACTTTTCTTATTTGTTGAGGTGAGCCTGTATTGTGATGAATTTCCCTCTTAGGACCGCTTTTGCAGCAACCTGAATGAGTTGGTATGGTGTGTTTTCATTTTAATTTGGTTCCAGATAATATTTGATTTCTCCTTTAATTTCTTCAATGATCCTCCTGCCCTTCTGTGTTTAAGTAATTTACCAGAAAAGTTAAAGCCATGTGATAATGTTTTCACTCCAAAATCGTGGAAGAGTTATGCTTTAGGGTCTTAATTCAGGATGTTTAAAAGTCTTCATTGTCTGATTCCAGACCTTAGTACTGGAGCATTCTCATGTTAAATAAGTGACATTTTCTTTTGGATGACTATCACAATATACAAAATTTACAACTGATTTTGGAGATACAAGTAGACTGTGATGACACCCAGCTCTTAAGTATCCTACAGAGAGTTGTAGAATTAGTTTTCAAGAATGTAATGCCCAGTCTAATATTTAACATGGAAGGCCTAAATGTAGAAGCTAAACCAATAAAATGTCTAGAAAAAGCATAATAGAATATTTTTATGATCTTAGGACAGAACCCAAAAAGCATTAAGCATACAAGAAAAGATTGATAAATCAGAATTCATTAAAATTAGACTTGAAAAAGAAATTTTTGTACATATTTATGACTAAGTATTTATATCCAGAAAACATGAAGAACTCTTACAAATCAATAAGAAAAGCATAAAGACAAGCCAATTGAAAAATTCCCCAAAAATATCATTTGTTAACAAAAAATTGCAAATTAAACCACAGGAAAATATTCATAGATATCCATCAGAATGACTAAAAGTAAAAAATACAGACCATACATATGTTGAGAAGAATAAGGAACAATTACAACTCTCATATATTTGGGTGAGAGCATACACTGAAATAGTCACTTTAGGAAATCTTTTACAGAAGGAACTAAAAGTAAATAAATTATAAAGTGTATCATCTTCTGGGCATATAACCAATCAATACAAATACAAATGTCCACCAAAACATGTACAAAAATATTTATAGAAATTTCACTTGGAATATTCAAAAAGTAGAAAACTTTCTCTATTATCAGTATAATATGTTATATTGCATTTTTTTATTTATGGAAATAATGCATGGCAATGAAAAGTGTACACTATCTCTAAATAAATATAGAGATGCTCTATGTTCATGCGTTAGAATACTCAGTATTGTTAAGATGTCAGTTCTTCCCAAATTAATTTGTAGGTTCAATGCAATATTAATCAACATCCCAGCAAGCCATTTTGTGGATTCACAAAGTGATTCTAAAATTTATATGGAAAGGCAAAAGAAAAAAATGAGGCCAATTCAATACTGAAGGAGAACAAAGTTGGAATTCTAATATCACTTGGTTTTGATATCAACCTACTATAAAGCTATAGTGATCAAGAAAGCATGGTATTGATGAAAGAATAGATGTATAGATCAATAGAAGAAAGTAAGCAGCCTGGAAATAGATCCAAACAAATATACTCAACTGTTATTTGACAGAAAAGCAAAGGTAGTTCAATGGAGTCTTTTCAACAAAAGGTGCTGGAACAGTTGAATTTCCGTAGACAAAAAAGAAAGGAAGAAAGGAAAGGAAAAGGGAAGAGCAGGAAAGGGAGGGAAGGGGAAGAAAAGAAGGAAGAAAGGAAAGGGAAGGGAAGGGAAGAGAGGGGAGGGAGGGGATGAGAGGAAAGAGTTTATGCCCACCTTACACTTTTCCCAAAAATTAACTCTAATGAATCATAGCCCTAAATGTAAAATGTAAAACTAGAAAATGTCAAAAATATAGGAGATAATCTAGATTATCTTGGGCTTGGCAATGAGCTTCAAAATTAAAATTTTTAAATTAAAAATCTTGACTTTGCCAAAGATATTGTTAAGATAATAAAAAGACAAAAACTGGGAGAAAATATTTATAAAACACTTATCTGATAAAGGTCATGTGTTCAATATATACAAAGAACTCTTAAAACTCAACAATAAGAAACATACGACCCAACTAAAAGTGAGCAAAAGCTCTGAAAAGATACCTTACCAAAAAATATATACAGATGTCAAATAAGAATGTGAAAATATGTTGATCTTTTTTTGTTAGGGAATTACAAATTAGAATAACAAGATACCACTGCATACCTATGAGAATGGCTAACATCAAAACTGACAGACCAAATGCAGTGAGGATGCAGAGCAACAGGAACTTTATTTATTGCTGGTAGGAATGAAAAATTGTACCACCACTTTGCAAGACATTTTTGCAGTTTCTTACAAAGCTAAATACAGTATAATCATACAATCAAACAATCACACTGCTAGTCATTTATCCAACTGAAAACTTATGTCAGCATGAAAAACTAAAATGAATGCAGGCAGTAACTTTTTTCGTAATTGCCCCAAATTATAAGCAGCCATGACGTCCTCCAATAGATAAATGGATAAACAAATTGTAGTACATCCATACAATGGAATTCCATTCAGCAATAAAAATAAATGAGCTATAAAGCCACGTTAAAATGTGGATGGATCTTAAGTGCATACTGCTAGTGAAAGAAGCTAATATGAAAAAGCTACATACTGTATAACTCCAATTATATGACTTTCTGGAAAAGGCAAAACCATAGAATCAGTAAAAAAGGTCAGTGATTGCAAGGGATGCAGGGGTAGGGAGGGAAGGATGAAAAGGTGAAACATATGGGTTTTTAAAGTGCTAAACTATTCTGTATGATGCTGTAATGATGGATATATGACATTATTCATTTCTAAAAACCAAATAACTTTATAACACAGGGAGTGACCTTTCATGTAAGAAATTTTTAAAAAATCATTTAGAAGGTTAGTGGGTTCCAAGAAAGTATGCAGGCTATAACAAGAGAATCTAACAGTACTATAAATATATGAAACATCCTCACTGAAGAGGGCAGGGAGAAAAGTGCAGACCTAGTTAATTAACTTTGGAAACGAATGGAGTCAGTAAGATTAAAGACAAAAGGAACTGCATACAAGTACTGTGCTTTAGCAGATTAAGTTGTTTCCCATACCAAATGGTTTACAATTCTGATACTGCTATACAAGTATGCTGGGATTGAAAAATAGGGTAAATGGATGGTAAGTGTAAGAATCAGGTTTCCCCCTGTCACATGGGAATTTATAGATAAGCAAGGAGAAGAAACTGGAATTATTTATATGGTAATGCATTAGAGTTAGAGACATCAGTAAGAACTCATATGTAACTTAATATAGATACAGTTATATATAGACATATTTATAAATATGTATATATACATGGGTTAGTGTGCAGACATATCGCCTCACTCTGTCAGCTAAGAGGGCCTCAAAGAGAGGAAAACCAGTAGCAGTGAGCATGCCTACTGCCCTAAAGTTGGTTTCTAATACTATTGTGCAATAAAAGGAACAAGAGAAACGGCTGATTATAGGACTAACAGAAGAAATATACAAGATGAGCCTGGAGCATCTTTTAGTACAGATAAGAAGTCTTAAAAAAACAACCAAGCAAAAAACTCAAGGATGGAAGTACATCAAAGGACATAGAAGCCAACTAAAAGAACTCCCAGTGGCCAAAGCTGAAACAATTTGACCAAGAAAATAAAGTTGTATTGATTATAACCTAAAATATAAAATTATTACCCATGAGTCTATGCTGAGATAAAAATTGATTGGTGAAATTAATAAGTAAATTGGGAGAGAAAAATGTCCATTCAGAAGAATCTCCAATCAATGATGTAGATACTCCGCTCTAAAGGAGGAGAAGCATAACTCCCCATTCCTTAGGTTGGGCATGGTGACTGCCTCCCAAAGATTATATTATCGAGAGGGGAAAAAAGTGTAATTTTACAGGGAGGAAACCTAACAAACACTACACCAGCCAGGTGATCAAAGTTAACATCAGTAGTGACATCATATTGATAGTGTGTACCCTTAAATGATATGACAAAAATGCACTTTACCTCTGTGTTCTTCCTCTCAAGGAAAGATAAATCCAGTCTAATCATAAAAAAAATTCCAATAGAAGGACATCTTATAATATCCTTGACCAAAACTATCAAGGTTATCCAAAATGAGAGAAGTTTGAGAAACTGACACATCCAAAAGGAACCTAAGAAGATGTGACAACTAAATGTAATACAGTATCCTAGGAGAGATTCTGGAACAGAGAAAAGACGGTTAAAACTAAGAAATTCTAAGTAAACTATGGACTTTAGTTAATAATAATGCATCAATATTGGTTCATTAATTGTAGAAAGTATACCATACTAAAGTAAGATGTTAATAACTTGGGAAACTTTTATCCTGTGAAACTGTTAAACTGTGTGTGTGTGTGTGTGTGTGTGTGGCAGAGGGGAGTGAGTAATGGGAAGTCTCTTATTTGTTCAATGTTTCTGTATATTGAAACTTCTAAAAATAAAGTCTAGTAGATTAATAAAAAATATACACTATTCTTACACTTGGAACATACATAAATTGCTCAAACAATGTAGGGTGAATAAGTAAGGCAAATGCATGGATTCTTATGATTCTATTTATATGAAATTTCAAAAAATATAAGGTAAAAGTAACTATGGTGATAAAGTTCAGGATAATGATTACCCTTAGTGGTGATATAGACAGCAAGAGGGCAGTAGAAATTTTCTGGGGTGCTGGCAATATTTTATATATTGATCTAGGTATTGGTTACATGAATGCTTACATATGTAAAACATTGAATATAAATCATACCTCAATTAAGCGACAGAGAGAGAGATCTACTCTTTATTTTCCAAGTCCATCTTCTTGCTCTGGTCCCCTTTCCCATGGCCAGACTTCAAAGTGTCACCTGCGTGGTTCACTTTCTCCCTTTCCAGTCCCTCTTCAGCCCCCTGCAGTCTGGTTTCAGCTCTCATCAAAAGGCTCCAAAAAAGGTCATGAAAGTTTTGTTGCTGAAGCCAAGGGACTCTTTCACACCTCATCTTCCCTGGATTAGAGGCAGTCTCTGATATTGCTAGCACTCTCTCCTCATTGAAATCTTATTTTCCTTTGCTACCTCTTCTATAAAAAGGGTTAACGACAGTGCATATCTCATTGCAATGTTGTTGAGATGAATTAAGCTTGTAAGATCTATATGTAGAGTTGTGACTGGAACTTAGGAAGTGTCAGAAAAATTATATGTATATATTGCTCAATTATATATTATTATATATTGTGTATATATATATATGTGTGTGTGTATATATATATATATATATATACAGAGAGAGAGACAGAGAGAGAGAGATGGACTCCGTGATAGTTAAAATTCTGGAAATAACGAGCGTTAGCAAGTTGAGGAAAATAGGGAGATGATTTGCTAATCTGGGGAGTATAACTTCGTATGACAATGGAGAACTCTTTAAAAAATTATTTCCTATAGAGCCAATGATATGTATACATTTCCTGTAGTCTCATTACTAGGTATACATGTTTGAGAAATGTTTGCACAGGTACACCAGAATCCATGTGCAAAATGTTCATAGAAAGATTGTTTGTAATAGCACCAAAAGAGAACAAAGCAAACGTCCATCAACAGGGGAGGGCTAAATAAATAATTTTATATTAAAAGAGTAAAATATTACAGAGGAATGAAAATGAACACACTACTAAAACGCTCTTCAACTTGGATTACTCTAAAAACATATAACCCTAAAAACATAAGATTGGGTTACAGTGTCAAGTCCCAGAAAAATGCACAGGATGCATAATTTAATTCATGCCTTTTTTCACACTGAGTTTTCTAACATGTAATAAGTACCTCTTCTACATAATTTTATGCACAGGATGCATAATTTAATTCATGCTTCTTTTCACATTGAGTTTTCTAACATGTAATAAGTACCTCTTCTACATAATTTTAAATATGATTCTAGTAAAGTCACAAATTAGGCTTTCCTTTCTTGTGTTTTCCATGGTACAGTGTATTATTTTATTTTTCATAAAGTCATGAGAATGCGTATATACTAGAATGTAAAAAAGTAGCTCTTGTTCCAATGTATACCTAGCAAAGAATATGACAGACGTAAGTATAATTCATTAAACCACACTGTGTAATTTTAATAGCACGGCATTGCAAAATAAAAACTCGAATATAGATTTATACATTATCCTACATTCTCTTCCTTCTCCTAGTTTTCTTCTTGGCCTTTCCTAAAGGGACATGAACCTTTGGCCCAAATGATCTAAGCCTGAATACAAGATTGCACCATTGCTTTCTCAATGACACAAGTAAATGGGATATGAAATCTATAGGATTAATATTCTACAACAAGGGTTGGCAAACTACAGTCCACAAGCTAAATCTGGCTTGTTCACTCCTTTGTAATGTCTGTGAGCTAAGAATGCTGTTTATATTTTTTGGTTATTGAAAAAAAATTAGAACAATCTTTAATGATATGAAAATTACATGAAATTCAAATTTCTCTGTCCACAAAAAAGGTTTTATTGAAAGATAGCTATGGTCATTCATTTATATATTGTATGGCAAAGTTGAGTAGCTGTGACAATTGAACAGCTACCTATACAGTCTAAAATATTTACTCTTTGGCCCTTTACAAAAGAAGATTCTTGATCCCTGGCCTAGAATATATTATGGCAATATCTATTCAATTCTTTTCTCATTGAATGGCAGATGTAATTTTAAGTTTTTCTCTGTAAATTCATTTTGTGGGGATGATCTGTCATTATTCAATAAAAAAAACCATTCTTTTAGATTCTAATTTCTTGAAGTCTTATATTTCACACGTCTCATCCTTTGGGAAATAATGCTTAGTGATATTGATAGGTGTTTCATGGAAATAATAAGCATTTATTAGTGGCATAAATTTAGAAAACTCAGGGTTAAACCGGTTTACACAAGTTCACTGTCCAATGTTTCCTCGCTTTTGACATGCCCATATGTTCTGTAAATTTTCAATGGGGGATATTGCACATAGCACTTCTAAACTTATTTCACCTCAAAGTTTTGTTTATGCTTTCTTCTATTCCGTGCAATCACCTGAGAAACGACTATATTGGACATAAAAAATTTACAAGGAAAGTAAAAGCCATTGAGGGTTCAGCCATTTTTTCCTTCAAAACAGTTAGAAATAGCATATAGCCAATTAGTAAAATCCTAAGCTATTATGAAGATCATTGTAGCTTTTGTTATCCCACTTTTGGAAAATATCTGTTCAGATTCTTTGCCTTTTCATTTGCTATAATTTAATAGTACATTTGCAAAGCATGTCTAATAATTTAATATGCCTAATATATTAATATGATGCGGTAGAATTTTTCACTGTCAGGAAAACTCACTTCATTAAATGATCTGTCTACAAAATTTTGACTTATAAAGATCACATGATTTGTTGTTTAACTCCTTTAGAATTGATTCTCGCCAAGGTTGTACAGAATAGGACATCTCCCTTATTTAAATATTTAACAGTTAGCCTGTCATCCCTAAATAGGTGAACATTAGACCTTTGCCTTTTCAACCTTCATAACAAAAATGGCTTTAATTCCATATTCTTTTTTAAAAAAAAGTAAAATTTTCACCATCTTAATATATTTCTTCCCTTTTTATGCAGTTACTTTGTTTGGCGGGAAATGAGCTCACATTTCCCTCTGGTGAAGAAAGTAATCTATGAGTCACATACAGTTTGAGAAAAGCATCACTTTATTCAAAAGATAAATCATATGATATTGTTATGCTGAATGAATAAGAAAGCATGGATTGAGAATAGATTCGATGACTGCATTATAAAGACATCAAAGTAAACTGATCTGAAGGGTATACTGTGAATGGACTGAAATTCAAAGATACTGCATTGCTACCTAAGTCTACAGGAATCTAATGAACAAACGCTGATTTTCCATTACAGACTTTCTTGAAGACTGAGAATTAACGTGAGCCCTATTTTAGAAAGTCTATTTATTTATTACTCTCATTGTATATGGAACAATATGCTCAACTCAGTGAATTTTCCCAGTAAAATTTGTTTTAAAAACTTCTCACCTTATCTATTAATTGATTAAATAAAAATTATTCTACTTTTAGTACTTAAAATATTGTGTTAGTTTCCAAGGGCTGCAGTAACAAAGTACCACAAACTGCGTGGCTTAGAATAATAGAAATTTATTGTCTACCAGTACTGGAGCCCAGAAGTCTAAAATCGGGGTATCAGCAGGTCCATGCTCTCTCGGAGGCACTAGGAAAGGATCGTTTTCAGGCCTCTCTCCTAACTGCTGATGGTTCCTTGGCTTTTGGCAGCATAACTCCAATCTTTACAAGGAGTTCTCCATCTGTGCTTGTCTTTGTCCACATTTTCCCGCTTTGATATGGACGCTAGTCATATTGTGTTAGTGTTCACTCTAATGACCTATTTTTAATGTGATTACCTCTGTAAAGACCCTATCTCCAAATAAAGGTATTAGGGTTTAGTACTTGCTATAAGTGATATGTCCTCCCAAAATTCATGTTAAAACCTAATCCCCAATGTGATGGTATTTGGAGACGGGGCCTTCGGGAAGTGATTAGGTCATGAGGGTGGAGCCCTCATAGATGGGATTGGTGCTCCTATAAAAGAGATCCTACAGAGATCCCCTACCCCATTTGCCATGTGAGGATGCAGCGAAAAGACTGCCATTTATGAATGAGGAAGTGAACTCTCACCAGATACTGAATCTCGCGGTATGTTGATCTTGGACGTCTGGCCCTCAGAACTGTAAGAAATAAATTTCTGTTGTTTATAAGCCACCCAGTCTATGGTATTATGTTATAGCAGCAGTATTCAATCCAAACAAGTATTGCTTTTTCTTTCTAGTTATCCCATTGTAATTGCCCTGAAATTTCATGGCAACCATGGTAAAGTTTGTTTTACTTTTTTTTAAATTGGAACTTCAGTGAAACCAGCAAAGTCCCTGACTCATTCTCTCTGAACATATGGCACCTTGAGTATATTGACTTTTCTTTTCACATTCTTTCTGCATGTTCTATATTTTATGGCTTCTGTAATTACAGGCAAAATGTCTGCTCAAAAGAAGTGAAAAAGTGGAAGGAACATCATTTTCTTTTATAAAGAAAGCAAAATCCTTCCCAGATCGCCCCAACATAATTCCTCTTAAGTCCAGTTGCTAGGATCTAGCAAAGGGGCGAAAGACAGTTTGGAATGACTAGAAATCATGAGTCATTTCCTGCTGTTGGCACATTGATCCCTAAAAAAAGAACTACAGTTCTGCTAGCAAGAAAGGTTGCATGATATCTCTGTTGAGTCAGCAACTCAGAGTACTTCCCTTACCCCCTATGAAATATTTGTAACAATGAGAATTTGATGGTGTCTGGTGAAACTGGTGACCTCTTCTTTTGTTTCCTATACCTCCAAATTAATCTCGAGTGAGATTTAAGAAATGAATACAAAAAGTGGATACTGAGAACCTGAGAGTGCTGTCCTGATTTTTGATAGGGTTTATTTTGTTATCATAATCTATGTCATCAATCACATATTTTGAATTATGGATCTTTTACAAAATATGAACATGCATAGAAGTATATGAAGGTGCCGTTACTTAAAAAACAGCATAATTTTTTCCCTAAGTGTATTTTTTAATCAATTGAAACCTATTTTCTCCTGATGATGCATTTTAACATGGCTCATTTCTTCTTATATATAAGAAATATACTTATTTAAATATTATACAGAGACACAAATTGTCCCAAGCAAAAATAATTTCAATTTATCATTTAATATGGCTCTCGACACTTTCTGTCAGTCTAGTTCACTACTCTTAGTTATGAATAAACAGCTAAGTTTTATATCTATTGAGAATTTTGTTCTAATAATTTCATATACAATTAAATTGTATATTGACATTTCTATATACCACACACAGCCTTTGTTTTTAGTATATTTTTGTAAAATTTTCTGGGTGATAAAATTTATTTATGTTTACCTTTTATCAGGATTGAACTGAAAGAAAAAAGACTCATGTTTTGTAAAGTTATAAAACAATAACTGTCAGATGACTGTTTGCCAGGTACCAACTAGAATTTAATCCCTTCAGAGCAGACAGAAGTAAAAATAAATGGCGCTAAAGCTAAACACTATTGTTGAAAAGAAAGCCTAATGAAAACAGTGAATCAAAAATAAGATGCCTTGAGGGTAGTAAAATGTCTAAGATAACTTAAGGCTTGTAACTTTTGCTTATATTATTTCATATATATCATATAAATGGCACTGCTTGTTCTTGGGAAAACAGTAAGTAATAGTTAAGAAAAATAATATTTTTCAACAAAGACAGTGTCTAGCTACAATCAAGCATAACATATCTAGATGGCTCGGTGATTCAATAAAATTGATTGCAAATCATTTGAAGCAGGTTTTATCAGACAGACTAATTCACAAGTAGAAATAATCTTAGCAAAGCACTGCTTCAAACATAAATTTGGCAAAGTACAATAAAATATCCACTTAAAATTTTAACTATAAAATATCACAATCAAAGTTGAAGTGAACTATCTTATGATATGTGAAGTGTCATAAATCTTCCAGAATTTTTTTCCATTTGCAATGCAATACTCTTTTCAAACAGCTAACGCCAGCATCATCATTTAAGTAGAAAGAATGTGTAATTGTAAAACATCAGGAGAATTTTACCTCCAGATATAAGAAACTTATTTTTAATGTTTCTTTTTGTTTTGAATAAAGACATACATGATATTCATAGAAAATGTTAAACCATAGAGACATAGAGACATCTATTCAAGAATTCTGAAGTACAAAATATACATAATCAGTTTATTGACAGTTTATTGGGTAGTTTCAACTTACTGAGATATCAGGAAAATGCTATTTTCCAGAAAGCATCACTTCCCTGTGCTATTTTGAAACCCTCATTGGCACCAAGAAGCGATCTTCTTAATATTTAAATACCGTTGTTTTCTGGTTATATTGTTTATTAAAACTTAGTCCAATCTAGTTTAAAATTACAGTCTCAAGTCCATTTCAGAGTTTACTTACTCTCATTTCCACAGCACAGTCGCTCTGTAATGGAGGCAGGGTCTGTGCCTGGCTCTGACACAGCAACTCTACCGAGATCCCCAGGTGTGGGGCAGAAAGGGATAAAGGAAATGCAAAGATCGTCTTACATACACGACCAGTTATGCCATGCTGAGGGACTGTCTTATCCCATCTCCAGTGTTGTCAGTTTCCCCGTGTGATGCTGGTTGCGTCTCTGGATGTTGCAGGTTCCCTGTAGGAGGACACGTCAGTAGGGCATAAAGGAAGGTTTCTTGTGAGGTGTCATTATGAACTAACTTTATCCCACACTATTCCCTCAAAATGTTTGAAAATAGGGGAATTGCTTCCCCTGATCCTTGGTGATAAATTGGGCAGTTCTATGATAAAGTAGTTTCATGATTATGATTTTTTTAAATCATTTTGATGTAATAAATACTCTGTTCTCTTTAAGTCACCAAACACAAACATGTTTTTTGCTATTATTTTGGGGCCTGATGTGGGGAGGACAGGATGGGCAGTTGGCAGTCTGGTGGATAAAGACATAGGGCCCTTCTGCTGCTTTCTGTGAGCAGGAGTAGAGGGATGGTAGGGGGTGAATTCTGGCTCTGTGACACCTGTTTTTTAAGTTACGCATATTAGTGCCATTGTCCTCTGACTTGGATCTTACCTGCAAATCCGAGACTAGCGGATCCATCTTACCTACTATCCCTCACATAAAATGAGTTACTTCAGATTTCTGGACTGGGGGTGGCAAAATAAATTAACGTCTTTTTCTTTTCTTCTGGATTCTCTTACTCTATAACCCACTATACTTTTCCATCATTATCTTACTCCAAAATGTATTATGAAGGTCTTCTCACAAACTCAAAAGTGAGTAAACTTATAATTCTGGTCTGTCAAGCCACGTTCTCACCCCAAGGTTTGGAAGAGGGATTTGCCTACATCCTCTTTTTAGGAATTTGCTTTGAAATTCTCCATGATAAATTCTTATGTATAGAATTATAATTAATATGACTATCAGGGGACATTAACAATCTTTATTCCATAGTTTTTCATAGACACCTAATTGTTACCCCTCGTTACTTTTAATACCATCTAAAATTGGAACTCAAACTATTATGCGATATTTGGAAAATATATCACATGAAGAACTTATTTTTTTTCCAAGCCATTTTTTGGTGTTTCTAGGTTAACTATATTTTTCCACACCTCTTTATGTTTTATATTCTTCTTAAGGAAACGTATTCAGTAAATGTCCCTGCTGTGTCCTCTGTCTAGTTGGCATAGAGGGGAGGGCATTTCCTTGTACTTAGGCACTTCCTGCACCAAATCCCCAAGTCTGAGACAGAAAGGGGTCAAAGAAAGGCAAAGCTCTTACAGAAACAATAATACACCAACTATATTTCAGCCACGACACGCCAGGGTATTTAACAAGGTTTTGCCTTCATTTAAAAATTTCCTGAAATCCTTTCTTTTATCAGTTTACTGGAGAGTCTCAACTCAGAGACTTGTCATGAAAATATGTTTTTCCAGAAACCCTTTCTGAATGGTGCTGCTTTGAGCCCCCATTCTACCACGTGTAGGTTGCCTAAATTAAAATATTTAGGAATTATTTCTTGACACACCTAAAAACTGTGGTTTAGTATTGTTAATCAATATGATAATTATGTTTTAAATAAAGTATTTAAGCAATGTTTTAGAGTAAAATTGTTGATATTATGCAACTCAGAGCAGGAATCAGCTCAGGTTTTAGAGACAAACAAAACAGTTCAAATTCTGGCACTGGCAATTTACTACTAAGGTGATCTTGACCAAGTTAAAATCATTCTAAACATTATATATTGCAAATGTAAAGTTAAAATATCTCATATAGTGGGTGTGGCAAATTAACTTATATTACTTATGAAAATTATCCTATAAAAGACTTGGCACAATTAAAGAAACAATGATATTATGTAAAGACTTTAAAATTGTCATTGTAAATTAAGTGAGAAAATCTGAAGTTTTTCATAAAGTCATAAAATAACTGTATAAGAGTATAATGTAAGTCAAAATTAAAAGACAAAGCTCATATGTAAAAATAAGATTTGTCAATGGTTGGAAGAAACACCATTAGCTTTTTTATTGCTGTATTCAAATTTTCTATTTCAATAAACAATAATTTTTGTGACTTGATTTTAAAGTCTTTCATATATGTTTGTAATGCTGTGGGGAAAGTTTGAGCTCAGTGCCCATAATAATAATAATAATGCAATCTTAAAATTCCAAATATTATACAAACCATCAAAACTTTTTAAAAATGCCTTCACATTCCATCCATTTCATTTAGTACTATCAGTAAATATAAATGCATTGCCTAGCCACAAATCTGCTAAAAACAGACAATGCAATAAAATATATTTATTTTGACTATTTGCCCATTTGATTTCACTGCTCTATAAATCTGTAAATAAAAATCTGTTGAGTATTAGAGCACCTTCCTTCATGACAGTTATTTCTATCATGACTTTTATTAAACTTTACCAAATACTTAATGCACATAGATATTAACATGGATTCTATGCGCACTTTTTAGAGATTCTTGTAGTGAAATACATTGATTTAGACCCTTTTCAAGACATTCACTTTATAGTATTAAACATGGGTGGATATTGAGGTTAAGATGGACTATTTGTAGAACAGTTGTGGCTGAGAAACATTATCTAAGTGAATAAAATAAACTAAAATGGATTTTTAAAGTGTAATACCCATGATATTGCACATATTATGGCCCTGAACTAAAAAGAGATGGAGGGAGAGGGAGTATTGGGAAGACAGCAGTCAGAAAATATCACGGTCGCCGTATTTCTCTGTTCTTGAAGATAGGGAGAGGAAGAAGGAAATCTGCCCCTTACTGGTGTTTCACTTTGGAAATTGCACTTTCTGTCTTGGAGGAAACATAAAACAAGTTCAACATTTCAGAGAACGATTAGGCCTTTCAGAGATCAAAGCCATGGACACTCTGGGTTTGTATGCAGAAAGAAAAAAACCCCAAACTTTTATGCAGTAATATAACTGGGGAAAGAGGAATGTATTTGAAGAGTGTGTCAGAGGAGAGTAAAATCTGTTTGAAAATAATGTTAATGACGATGTCCTATTTGAAGTGCTCTTTGAGCGATTACATATGCAGAGACAGAATTTTCTACCAGTAACTATGAATGTCCCGTTTCAAGATAATAATGTTTTTTGTTTAAATCATTTGATATGACAAAGATGTGGGAAATGTAGAAGAGGATCAAGAAAACTTGAGTAACACAAGAAAAGAAAAATCTTGGCCACACTAGAACAGAAAGGTTCTCCCGGCCACGCTTGCCTAGAATTTTCACCAATTAGTTATAAGAAATATTTACTAATAAAGGAACTCTTCTATCATTTGTAGTTGGTTTTACATATCATGCTTAAGTTAAACAGATGACAATATTTACACATCTCTCTTCCAACAACAACAAAGTAAAATTGAGCACATACTATGTGTTAACAGGGCTCTGTTGAAATTGAGATAAATAAAAAGTGACCCTCAACTTATGGGCTATTAAGATGTCTACTTGTTTTTCATAGTGTCACATTAGCCACTCTCAATAATTGTTACCTTATTAAAATTCTGAGTTAAGAACTACCTTCAAGGGTTTGGCCCCTTATGTGTTTTAACTTTAGACATTGAAACGTATTTTGTGAACTTTGAAGATACGACAGTTATTATCAGAAAATCTGTACTTCGAAGTTAAATTAGTTGATTTTGTACCTCATCTTTTTAAATGTTCCCTTTTTTTGTTGTAATAAACTTATTTCCCAATGGGGCCTGGATTTATATCTAGACTTTCTTTACAGATCAGAATGAGTAAGCCAAGTTGAACACATAAAAGTGTTTAAGTTTTTTATTTTGAAATAAAATAAAATAAAAAAGGATGTAACATAAATTATGCTTATATAAACACCCAGATTTAATAGATGTTAACATTTTTGCCATTTTGATTTCAGCCTTTTTAAATAAAAATAAAATATTAAAGAGTTAACAAAAACACCATCTCAGGGCCAGCCTGGTGCAGCAGCAATTAAGTTCACATGCTCCACTTCTGTGTCCTGGGGTTTGCCAGTTCTGATCCCGGGTGTGGACCTGCACACCACTTATCAAGCCATGCTGTGGCAGGTGTCCCACATATAAAGTAGAGGAAGATGGGCACAGATGTTAGCTCAGGGCCAATCTTCCTCAGCAAAAAAAAAAAAAAAAAAAAAAGGATGATTGGCGATGGATGTTAGCTCAGGGCTAATCATCCTCAAAAAAAAAAAAACACCAAAAACCAAAATTCCACCATCTCCATTGCCTCTTTCCTTCCTCACTCTCCAGAAGTAACCAATAAACTTAAAGTTGATTTTTTTCACTTTGATAAATGTTTTCTATTTGTTGAATCATTTACTTTTTATCTATTACTAGGTTTCTCCATAGGAAGACAAGGAAGAGATATTAGTCACAACAAATGTTTTCCTGTATGTTTTCTGTGAATAATATAGAATTGCTATCCAGCAAACGTGACTACCTACAACTTACCAGGTACTATAGTGGGTTCTAAAGATACTAAACAGAGAAGTTTATCAGCTCAAAAAGTTTAAAATTATTGTAACTCCATTACAATAAAAGACAATAAATATGTAAATTCATAAAACAATATGCAAATAATTCAATAATGTAATTTAAGTCATGATTTATACCATGAAGATAATAAGATGGATGTGGCAAGGTTTTGTCTCAAAATATTTATTTATGCTTTTGGTGTGCTTCTCTCCCTCTTTCTGCCTTCCCTTATATATATATATTTTTTAAAGATTTTATTTTTTCCTTTTTCTCCCCAAAGCCCCCCGGTACATAGTTGTATCTTCTTCGTTGTGGGTGCTTCTAGTTGTGGCATGTGGGACGCTGCCTCAGCGTGGTCTGACGAGCAGTGCCATGTCCGCGCCCAGGATTCGAACCAACGAAACACTGGGCCGCCTGCAGCGGAGCGCGCGAACTTAACCACTCGGCCACGGGGCCAGCCCCTGCCTTCCCTTATATTTTGAGATCCATTTTTTTTTTAAACTCTGTCCTCATCTAAGAGACAAATCATCAAAGGTGCCTCTGGCTGCAGTGTGTGTCGTCAAGATTCTGGTGGCAACTTTCAGAGTGAATTTTCAGCGCGTCAAACCTGGCTAAGACTTGGAGACAGTGTTTGGGTTGTGGTGATGGGGGGAGACTTAAACTGGGAAGGAAAAATGGAGGTACAGGTACCTTCCATGTAAGAGAAGGATGGATTTCACTATTGAGCCTGAGTGCTACGTAGAAACCTTTAGAATTCCAGGGATCTGGGCTGCCAATGGCAGATGACCCACCTGTCTTTGAATATCCTAGACTCCGCTTAGCAGCCCCACTCAGCAACCATCCCCACAACCTTCTATTAATGGTGAAGGACTTGGGCACGTTGTGTGCAAAAAAGGACACAAAAGCAGCCTCTCTCCTCTAATCAAGGTAGTTCTGGGCAGTGTGGGAACAAAACTGATAACCCACCCTGAATAAACATACACATCACACTCCAGTGTCAGATGACAAATAAACAAACAATTTACACCCTGAATTAAACTAAAAATAACTAAGTCACTCTACCTAGTTCTAGTCTCCCTAAATATAAAACTGCACATTTCCCCTAAGTTGTTTACTCCTAAACAGCATAACTTTATTTCTGACTTTTATAATGCTAAATCCTATTTTTTCATTATAAACAGAATAATTGTAGTCTCAGGAACCTTGGAAATCTGTAGTTTTCTTCATTTAAATACTTTGGATGAGTGTGTGTGTATGTATGTGTGTACGCATGTGGGTTTTTTTCCAGCTTTATTGAGGTATAAATGACAAATAAAATAGTAAGATATTTAAAGTGTACCATGTGATGATTTGATATACATTGTGAAAGGATTCCCCCCGTTGAGTTAACATATCCATCACCCAACATATTTACCTATTTTGTTTCTTTGGTCTGGTGAGAACATTTAAGTTCTATGTTCAGCAAATTTCACTTATACAATTCAGTGTTCTCAACTATAGTCACCATGTTATACATTAGACCCTCAGATCTATTCATCTTATAGCCGAAAATTTGTACCCTTTTACCAACCTCTCCCTATTTCCCCTATCCCATACCCCAACTCCTGGCAACCACTTTTCTTTTCTTTTCTTTTTTACATTCCACGTATAAGTAATACCATACAGTATTTGTCTTTCTTTGTCTGGCTTATTTCACTTAGCCTGAGATCCTCCAGTTTCATCCATGTTGTTGCAAATGTTAGGATTTCCTTTTTTTTAAGGCTCAGCAATATTCTATTGCATATGTGTGCATATATATATATATCCATTCATCTCTTGACAGACACTTGGATTGTTTCCA
This sequence comes from Equus caballus, assembly GCF_041296265.1. NCBI lineage: Eukaryota > Metazoa > Chordata > Mammalia > Perissodactyla > Equidae > Equus > Equus caballus. The sequence goes on along the minus strand of NC_091685.1, from coordinate 101,000,096 downwards.
TGTGTTGCCTATTGCAAATGATGCTGCAGTGAAGTGTGTTTCTTGATGTACTATTCTTTTTGAAGACTAAATTCTTTGCAACTCTTTTGCAAGTCAATATCTTATTTTTATTGTCAAAGTGGTTTTCTAAATTAGTTGTCAGTCTCCTAATGATCTGGACAGCCATGAATTCAGAACCACTCTCCTGCTGCCATGTCACCAGAGTATAATGTCCAAGGGTGTCTTGAATATGTGTTGAGGAAGGAGTTTGGGTCAGAGGAAAAGAATCATAGGTCTTGGCTTGAAATGGGGCTTTACTTTTTACAAACCCTAATCTGGTGGCCAATGTAGCTGCTTATGGACCCCTTAAAGTAGGAGAAGTATGTTATTGAAAATTTGGTTTCTCTTCACTTCTTAATAATAATTCTCATGACTAGATTTTCATAAAATGGTATACTCCAAATAGTTTTTGTTTTGTGAGATGAAACCAGTACTTATTTCTACTTTCATTATTTGATGTGATAAGGATTAAAAAATTTATATATCTGATCCTTGTGGTTATTCATCCTTGTGGTTATTACTACTTTATAATATTCATTCCTTTACATAGTATCCTCCTGTGACAATTGACCTAAGTGAAGCCCTTTTAAAATAGAACCGGTGCAGCCATTCCAGAGGAACCGCCTTGCTCATCTTGTTGCTTGAAGCCTGAACTGGGCCAAACTTTTGGACTGGGCTAAAATGGTAATTGTTTCACAAGCAATTGTTTGAGAAGTCAGCAGGACAACAGACATCCTGATCACAAGACTGATGATTGTGGACTTTCTGAAGATAGAATCAGTAACCAATCATGTGTAGCCAAGAGTACCTTAGCTTGTCAGCACCAATGAACTCTTCTTAAAAACATCTCACCTCATCTTCCTTTTTCCCATAAAAACCCTGAGCCCTTCTCCTGTAATTGGGACACTATCTGAGTTTGTACCAGAATCTGTGCTCCCAAAATTGCAATTCTTTAATCCCAAATAAATGCTTTGCCTTTTGAACTGGTTTTTGATTTTTACAGGTTGACACTCCTAAAAGAATTTAAAGTTACTGATTTCAGGTTTTTGTTGAACGCTTGATATTTAAACAGAAAATAACATTTTCTTTCTCTCTACCAGATTTGTCCGTGAATAGTGTTTTTCAAAATAGATTGTAACAAATAGTGGGATTTGTAACAAATAGTGGGATATAATAATATGGAATCTACATATTGGATTTTGATCAACAGTTAAAAAAATAAGATAAAATATAAAAGAATATAGTAGAATAGAAAGGATTAATTTAGATTAAACTGGAGTCTATTTGACTAAAAAACAAAGACGTAATCTTTGAATACGATAAGATAAAGGTTGATTACTTTTTGTTTCAGTTTATATATGTGTGTACACATACATACGTTTGTGTGTGTGTATGGGTGTGTTTGTGTAAGTATAGAGAAAACATAACATCTTTTCCTTACTATGGATTGCATTACAATTAAAAAAAAATGTTTTAAAATCGTTTATCAAGACCAATAGATTTTCTTTGACCTCAGACAGAAAAAAACCTATGACATGTTGACAGATAACTGTGTATCAACTTCAAAGATAATCTACAATAGATCAAAGTGAGTCAATAATAACTAGAGTAAGTTAAAAAAAGGAAGAAATAGGCAGGAAGGCACAAATTGGAGGATTAGGAAAATGAGATGAAGGCAGTTTATGATTTTCATTCTTTTTGTGTGCAAAAGGGGCATGGGTTCTTCAAATATAAGAATAAATTATGTATGAATTTATCTATGCCCTCTTTAGGTTAACCTCCTTACACTCTGGACCATCAAGGAAGTCTGTCTCCTGAAAACACCTCTGCATGTCTTGGAAGCACAAATAAGGAAGGTATTGTATTCCTAAATGAATGCCCTGTCTAACGCCTTACACCACTGGTCAGGATGAATTATATACTTTATTCCCATTCAAAAAATAAATAAATAAAGCCTATTTCAGCTTTGCTCTCTTTGCCACTTATAAAAACCAAGGATTCGATGTTTATATGTTTTATTTCAGACACATTGACATGGAGTTCTGTGCATTTGATTTTAAAAAGTACATTTTTGCATGAAATCTCAACCGTGCCAAGCCTCAGTTTTTTAATCTGTATGATGAGAATAATAATTTCTAACCAGTTACCTGCACAGAATTTTTGACAATCTCTCTGCAATTTTATAGATAAAAATAGTGTGTGGATAAGCAGTATGAAAACGAATGTGTCCTTAATCATGTTTTTAGTTTTGTAGTTTGAATGGATCCCTCCTTTAACTGTTCCCCTTATCAATAAGGCAAAAGAAGGATAAAAAGAACTGAATTAAATTTGGGCCATACTTCCAGGATAAAAGGAGAGGAGCCTTTACAGCAAATGGAAGCTCTTGAAATGGAGCTGAGGTTGGGAACGGAGTCCCATAACTGCTCCTCCACATAATTATGTGAAGTTTTTTTTTTTTTTTTTTCCAGAAATGGCAGTGTCAAAGCCAAGGTGATGGGGGAAATGATTATTATTCATTAGTATAATTCGTTATATTCATTAGTATAATTAGCCTATAGTTTTGGGGGGTTGGTGAGGTTGTTTGTTTTTCTCCAGGAAAGATCATTTGTATGCATTAGTGAGGTGTGCTTGCCTTGTACTAAGAAAAATCTGTTAACAGTTAAGGAGACGGAAGTGACCTTAGCTCTTGACTGTGGAACTATAACCACTGTTTTCACCAAGCCCTAGTGACTGAGCAGATAATTAGAAGGGGATCTCCTGTAGCTTCTCGACACCTCAGAAGCTTAGTTTTTAAGACGAGTTTTAAGAAGCCTAGTTTTTAAGATGACAGAGAGCCTAATAGGATTCATGAGGAGGTGGGAATTGGTTGAGGAAAAGGGAGAGATAATAAAGACATAAGTGATGTCCGTAATCAGAAAGGATCTGGGACCAGCCCTGTGGCCGAGGGGTTAAGTTCGCATGCTGCGCTTCGGAGGCCCAGGGCTTCACCAGTTTGAATCCTGGGTGCAGACCTAGCACAGCTCATCAAGGCATGCTGAGGTGACATCCCATATAGCAGTTCTAGAAGGACCTGCAACTAGAATATACAACTATGTACTGGGGGGCTTTGGGGAGAAGAAGGGGGAAAAAAAAGAAAGATTGGCAACAGCTGCTAGCTCAGGGCCAATCTAAAAAAAAAGAGAGAGAGAAAGGATATCACCCTACGTGACACTCATTTCAACATCTGTTGTCCCAGTAGTGTGAGCTATGCTCCTGGCCCTTCAATAAAGACCCCCCCCCCAAATAATTTCCATTGCAATTATTCAAGTTGTTCTGGGGGAACATGGCAAGGCAGAATGAGCAACAATGGAAGATGATTGGAGGTTAGGGTAGGGGGCTTCCAAAAAGCAGAAGGCCAGGGTCATCACATTCTAGTGTGGTTTATGAGCAGAAAAGGAACTCAAGACAGGCACAATGGTAAAAACATATTCATAAGCACATGTTATGGATTAATGAGTTTCCTCTTTCAAGAAAGTGAAATAGTTTACCCATGAAGAAATACCCAGTCTTACATCTTAAAAAGCAATAAAAATGATGTTTCTCAAAGACTAAGGGAGTAAGAAGAGACTGTTTATGTTATTGTATTTAAAAAAAATAAAATTTCTCTAGGATATTACCTCTATTGAAAAAAGCACCTGCATACAGCATTTAATATAGTTAGTATATAGAACTACATTAATATATATGGACAATACATTAATAAGAGTTTTCCCAAAACACCACTCAGTGCTTCTTATGTAATTATGAACTTCTTCTTAAGATTCAACTGTATTATATTTTTGAAAATTATCTATAGAATTATTTATAGAATACATTCTCACAGTTTAAATAGCCTTTTTAATAACTTAAAATTCTTAATAAATAATATTGTAAATATTACGTAACAGAGCAAATAATTGAGAAACTATAGAAAAGTTAGAAAAAATGCAACGTCCTGAGGGCAGGGGGAAGGTTTTTGAGAAGCAGGAAAGTAGACCACATTAATACTCTTCACCCAAACTGTAGAAGAAACCATGAAGTGAAACTATGTGAAAACTTGACAGATGATGTCTAAGTATTACAAACTGGTGAGCTGGTGCCCAAATCTGGTAGGGACGGAGTGGGTGCTTACCTTGGTCAACCTAGCTTTGATAAGTAATAGTAAGTGTCTATTCAGTGCATATTTTTCAAAAAGTTTTCCTAAATGCTTTGCCTGTATTAAATCATCAAGCATTTTTTTTTTCTCCTGAGGAAGATTCGCCCTGACCTAACATCTGTGCCCATCTTCCTCTGTTTTTTTGTACATGGGACACCTTCATGGCGTGGTTGGTAAGTAGAACAGATCTGTGCCAGAGATCTGAACCCAAGAACTCAGGCCACCAAAGTGGAGCACACAGAACTTTAACCACTCAGTCACAGGACCAGGCCCAAATCACTAATCTTTACAGTATTCCTATAAAATAATGATTGTTACTGTTTTCATTATAAAACTTACGGAATTGAGGCACTGAGAGGTAAAATAACTTGTCTAAGATCACATAGCAAGCAAGTGATGTAACTACTGAGGAGTTAAATATATTAAATCACACTAGATTAAAAATAAGATGTTCTTCAAATTAACTTGATTGTATAAAACACAGTATTCTTGTTTAATTGCAATGGAAAAGGAAAGCCATCTCACACATGTGATTAAATTTTCCAATAATTCCGGTGGTATAGGCTAAGGAACTTAATTTAATTTAGATGAAGAACTGGGATTTTTCTTGGATCCTAAGGTCATGGAGGAATTTGTACACTTGAGTAATATAAACTAATAAAAGATTTTGGTTTTTCAGTGTCAAATTTGTACATCTATGCAAGTGACTTACAATGAGATCAGTTTAAGTACAGAGAGTGAGGGTGGAGCCACCTCACAATAAAATAAATGCTCATTTAGCCTATTGGGAAATTCTAGGGGGTAGGGAGCGCCCTCCCTCCCGCTCCCAGTGTTGTGAATATGGTCACTCTCAAGAGGGTTTTTCCAAAGCAAATATCCTGTGATTTATATACTACGACAGGACTTCTCTGCTTAAGGACGTGATTGCAAGTTAATACATCATATGATAGAAACTTTCTGTAACCTAGAGATTATAAATCTTTTATATTTCTGTTCATAAATAAAGATTTATGAGCAAGAGTTACATTTTTCTTTTCTTTTGTGTATAAATTAGCCTTAGGATTTTATGAATAATTCAATGTGAAAAATATCATCTTTTAAAGCTATGGTAGATAGTAAAGTCAATGTTTTCTGAATTTTTGAGAATTTTCTTAAAATGTTATGTGTCAAAATACATCTTGTGGTCTTAAATGACCACCTATAGAGTAGGGTGATTTGTGAAGTAAACATTTGTGTGCTATGTTTCTGTTTGCATGTATTTTACAATCTAGACAGATTAATCACAAATATTTTTTAAATAGTATTTTCAGTTTGAGTTAAGGCTGCCTTCTTTGGGGTATTGATTCACAATACTGCCAATTCTCCTGAAATAGGAAGAATCTTAAGGAAAACAAAGCTTTGGGAATCAGCCCAATCAATCTAATATCGCCCTTCAAATTCTTTTTGACTTGAAAGAAAACATTTTGAATTTAGGTCAGATCTGGAATACATTTAGAACATTTATATAATGTAATAAATTCCCTATCCTCTGGCAAACTCATTAATACACTGTCCAAAATTCTAAGTATACTAAATATTTTACACCCACAAATTTAGAACATTTTAATACAAGATGAAAAAATGAAAGAACGTGTTCTTAATTTCAGTTTGTTCTCTGCTATCATTAACTCTAATAATTAATATTTCTAATTTTTTAGAAAATATTACATAGTACTGTTGAAACAAATTTTTGAGTCCGCGTTCCATGCAGATTGTGAGCGCAGGATTTGTATTTCTTCAGGACTGTTTTGGGGGTCTCACTCTGGATACTGACAACATTTCTGAGTTCAGCTTCTTCATCTATAAAATGGAGATAACAATAATACTTATTTTGTTGGGTGTAAGAATTAAATGAGATAATGGAAGTAAATTGCTTTGCATGGCAGCACTAAATAAGTACCAAATTATTAAATATTAAAATTAAATATTCATTATTATTTTTATCTTTATTCTGGAAAAAATGGCCAAGTAAATTTTGTAGCTGTTGGCAACAATGGAAAAGTAAATCTACATCCTTGAACATGTGTTTGCTTTCTATTTTTTCCAGTTTTATTGAGATATAATTGACTTATAACATTGTATTACTTCAAGGTGTACAACATAATGATTTGATATATGTTTATATTGTGAAATGATTACCATAATAAGTTTACTTAACATTCATCACCTCACATAGTTACAATTTCTTTTCTTATGATGAGAACTTTTAAGATTTACTCTCTTTGCAACTTTCAAATATACAATTGTTTTTTTGCTATTAATGAGAGTAGTAATTAGAAAAGTAATAGAATTGATAACAGTGATAATATTTAATCTTTATGAAACAATTAGTGTGGAAATGGTGTATTGCCTACCTAATTTCCCTGAATCATTACAGGCAAGTTTTACAGTAGGTTATATTAATATCCCCATTTCATAGAAAAACTAGAGAAATTTAGAGATAAAATAGTAAAAGAGAAAGGAATTTTAATTAAAAGCATAGAAAAACTCCCTTCAGAATTTGGTTTCAACAACTGTACTATTCTGCTCTCTCCCACTAGGTGTATATGTGTATACACACACACACATGCACACACAGAGCAGTAAGGAAACTGAATTAGTTACATGACAAATTAAGAGAGGAGAAAATTTTTCACTAGGATTTTTCTTGAAGATTACCTGCACGTCTCCCTGCTTTCGATAATATTCACCCTCAGCCAGCACTTCCTATTTCAGTGGTAAACATTTAACAGCCTCTGGGGGAGGGCAGAGAAAAGGGAGCCCCTGATTTGTAGCTTTTACTACTTCCCAATTTTTATAGTGTAAATTACTCTCAGTGTGTCTTACTTCAAGCTACCCATGGTTGAAACTTTAAACACCTTGCAAAATTTCTGAAAACATAATAATCTATTAATAATTGATTCCTGTGAGCTGGTAGGAACCAGCTCCAGATAGGGACTGCATTACTCTATTGAGTATTAAAACACTTACTATTACCTAACATATTCTATATTAACTGGTTAATTTTTTGTTTTTTTAAAGATTGGCATCTGGGCTAACAACTGTTGCCAATCTTTTTTTTTTTTTTCCTGCTTTATCTCCCCAAATCTCCCCTGTACACAGCTGTATATCTTAGTTGCATGTCCTTCTAGTTGTGGGATGTGGGATGCCGCCTCAATGTGACCTGACGAGCGGTGCCATGTCCTCGCCCAGGATCTGAACTCTGGGCTGCCACAGCAGAGCACGTGAACTTAACCACTTGGCCACGGAGCCGGCCCCTAACTGGTTAATTTTTAAAAATTTTATCTCCACACTTGCTCTGATTAGAATTTTTGCTCCCTAAAATAATGGGAATAGAGATTTAATCTATTTTATTGATTGCTGTATCCTCAGCATCTAGTAAAGTGCATAGGATATAGTAGGCACTCAATAAATATGTTTGAATGAATGAATGAAAGAATATTCAGTTATTTTTAAATGTTATTATATTAAAGTCGTCTGTTCTCCTGATTTTCTTGCCCAACTATCCAGCTGTAGTTAGTTGGCAGTATTATTATATTCAGGGTTGTATGTGTCTCTAATGTGATTCCTTAAAATGTTTTAAATAGCTCATTTACACGAACATTCAGGCTAATTTATTGTCTGGGTTATAAAGTAGAATCCTAGACAGTAAAAATTTAATGTAGGCAATCAATGTCAGATGATTATACATGCCTTTGAATATGTGCAATATTTATTCCAGTTTTCTTTACTGAAACTGCGTAGATCTGTTTACATGCTAGAAAAGGACTATTCAAATCAGAAAAGTGAATTAGGCTATTCAACAACTTGGTCATGTTTTGTACTACTGGTATCAACTTTCATGATTTGAGTTAAGGAGACAAGATTTATTATTGGACACCTTTATTTACAGTTTAAAAAGCCCAAATTTGTTTTGTTGGGAGGCATATTTGACTTATTTATCTTGTGATTCCATGACATGTTTCACCTAAGAATTAGCCCTCTTTCTTGTAAACCAACTGACCTTAGTGAAGCCATTAGCCAAATTTCACATAAACTTGTATCTAGGCTGATATATTGATAGGTGATGATATATATATAAATAATTTTATTTTCACCCTTACTATTTGTAGTTAGGATCCTAGAGTCAATTCTGCCTCCTAGTCACCCTGTACAGAGCAGAGTGGAACCCTGCTCAAGTTTTTAGTGCCATCCTCTCACCTCCTGGCGTTGTATCAGACAGTGCTCTGCTGCTGTTCATAGAATTTTCATGAACAGTTTTCTCAAAAGTGAGTGGCCGGGTTCTTCTTCCTAGTCCATCTTAGTCTGGAAGCTTTGCTGAAACCTGTCCATGATGGATGACCCTGCTGGTATTTGAAATACTGGTGGCACAGCTTTCAGCATCACAGCAACATGCAGCCGTAACAGTATGACAAACTCTGACTGGGAAATGAAACTTGGAGCTGTGGTGAGAGTGCCAAATCTTAACCACCAGACCACCAGGGCTGGCTGCATCCTTGCTATAGTATTATACATCATGTGTCGCTGAACGACGGGGATACATTCTGAGAAATGCATCGTTAAGCGATTTCTTTGTTGTGCGAACATCATAGAGTATACTTACACAAACCTAGATGGTATAGCCTACTACACACCAGGCTATATGCTACTAACCTTTTGAGACCACTGTCGCATTGGTGGGCTGTCCTTGACCAAAACGTTGTTATGCAGTGCATTACTGTCTAAGTAATTTTAAATGCATTTAACAGAGACCAAATAATGCATGGATTAGAGCATTAATGAACAGATGATTTTTGATAGGTTATTTTTCTTGGTGAAATGCTATAGTATAATATGTATGTTTGTATTTTGTAATGAGGTTTAATGATATGACATGTATATGCATGAATAGCTCAGTCCATGGTACATTTAAATTCTCAATGAATGTTAGTTTATCTGCATAATGTATTTTTTATAAAGCATATCCGTCATAGATTTTGCTATTCATGATTGTAACATAAAGTATCTCATTTAACTTCTCAGTCTTTGCAAAGTATTTCTGGAACCCAAAATAATGAAAGAATTTAAAATCTTACACTCTTTTAGTTGTAAGCAATAAAACAACGAAATAAGATTAATTTTAATTTGCATTTACACATAGCTTCCTGCTAAACATGTGCTAGGTGTCACTCTCTTAGAACATAAAGAAAAAGGGGCTGTGTGTGTTTGAAAATGCTGTTTAGTTATTTACATGTCTGCATTTAACTATCAGGTTATTTTTACGTGCAGATTACATGAGGGTGAAGGTGGAGGTGGGACCTACAGAGGCAGTCATGGGGTAGTTTCTTCATCCAGAAAAAATAAACCTACCTCAAAACAAAAGAAAAAGGAGATTGCTTTTATTAGTGCATAATTTCACAATGTTAAAATATTTGTCTATGGTTATTCAAATATGAGAATTACTAAAACTTAATTTTAACGATATTTTAGATGAGGCACGAATGATTTAATTATTCTATGGTGTTATTCTTTTGTAGGTGACGTGGAGAAAAAATTTCTTGATGACAATAGAGCAAGATGTGGGGACTGCTATTTTCCATATCATTCAGTAGAGTCATTCAGTAGATTTCTTTCTTTCTCCAAACTTTGCAAAAATACTGATTAATTTACCAATTAAATCACTTTCCCCCCTAACTTTATGCAAGTTTGCAATGAATTTCTGTAATTAAAGTGTTTTATATCTAAAAGTTATTTCACTGCATGTTCTTAGAGGTAATATGTGCAGGAAAGTGGCCATTTAAAGTAAGGCAGTTCCAATTATAATGATCCACTAATGTTTAATGATAAAAACACAAAATAGTCTAACAACATTTTAGCACTATTGGTACCATGCCAACCAAATACATGATATTTTGAAAAGCCCATTTAATCAACTGCTCTAAGCATTGAATTCATACCATACACCAGTGGATCTCAATCTGTCTTGGGCTAAAGATTCACTTGGGTTGCTGGCTTAAAATGAAGATTCCTGATTGTCCCATGATTCCTTTCTTAGTATGTATGAGGTGACTTCAATAAACCTGTATTTTTAACAAGGCTTCCCTGGAGATTATGGTGCAGGAAATTATATGCCCACTCACACTTTGGAAACCACTGCCATTCTCCAACTTGTCATGTAGCAGGATAAAGATGACTGTTATGAACGAGTAGCCAGGTTGCATTAAGGGAAATTTCCTCAGAGATTTTGTGTTTGTATCGGTGCAAAGACCATTGCATATGCCACTACAGAGAGAAAGAAGTTAAGAATAATATGTGAAATCTCAGTGTAAATGAACATAAAGGCTTAGGAATTTGTTTTAATACATACAAATTAGCATCTATGAGTGATTTAAAAGATGCCCAATTCATCCACATACTGCAGAGCTGAAAAGAGAAGCCTATAACTTTAATTAGTTCAAAATATTTTTGCAAGCTTGTATACTACACACGAGACACTTAATCATCTTGTAACTTAAATCACTAATTTGTATAGGTTGTAACAAGTCTTCAGAATACAAAAGTAAATGACAGATTGTTAATATAAATACTTAAATGGAATTTTGGTGAAATTAAATGAGTGAAATTAAAAAATATAGATTTTTTTTCATGGTAGCTTTCTTTTTCTCTCATAAGTGAGGGATTGTGTTACAAAAAAAGCTGTCTCCTGTTGTTTTAATTTATCTTATAGGCAGGGATCAGGTATTCTCATAAGAAATAGTATAACTTGTTCTGGAGAAGCTGGTTAAATATAGCTGCTGTGGAGCAGTCTGATTCAAGGTCTCGGAGCTTCTGCGTGGCTGAGTAGCATTGCTATGGTACATAATGTCTGTTTCTACTGGAAGAGCATATTCTGGCTATTACATAAAAGATGTAAATTCAGGTCAGTGCCTTAGTACAAAAACAATATTAGCAAGCTACCAAATTTTCCTCTCCCCACTTAAGGTAGTCATTTTTCTTTTTCAGTAAGCATATTTTTAAAGGGCAGAATTTAGAATATTAATTCAACACAACTATATATCAAAGTTTATAAAATTTCCAAATCAACACAATGAAGCCAAATGGGAAGCGTGCTCATGAATGAGAGAATTAAGATAATACCCTTTTTATTTTTGAAGATTGAACCCCATTAAATTATAATCACTTAGAAAAAATATTTTACTTTATTTACAATCTCTTACAGTAGGATAGGCACAGCTGTGGAATTAAGATCATTTAAGGGTCTGGCCCAATGGCACAGCAGTTAAGTTTGTGTGTTCCGCTTCGGTGGCCTGGGATTTGTCAGTTCAGATCCCGGTGTGGACCTACAAAACACTCATCAAGCCATGCTAAGGCGAGCATCCCACATATAAAATAGAGGCAGATGGGCACAGATGCTAGCTCAGGGCCAGTCTTCCTCAGCAAAAAAGAGGACGATTGGCAGTGGATGTTAGCACAGGCCTACTCTTCCTCAAAACAAAATAAATAAATAAACTGTAAAATCATTTAAAAATTCCTATGTATTATATAGTTCTATTTGAAGATAAACTTTTTTTCTAAGGGAAGGAGATTCCCCAACAGAGAGGTAGATTTGCATCCACAATTTTCCATTGTGCCGTTTACGTTGTTTGCTTACAGACAGGAAATACTCAAGGAATTTCAGAGTCTCTTAAAATAGTCCCTGGTCTCTCTACAACTACTGGAGCTACTAGAACAGTTCCAGTCTAGGAAACACAAAAGGAAATGGAAGCAGAGAGGCGCTTAAACACTCACAATGTGTAGATCTATTTTAATAGCCTCTTTTAAGGCTATTTGCTGCATATGAATTTTCTTGTTCATGGGTAGTGAATGTATGTGAGTTTCTATAAAATTATGTAATGTAACTGATCTAAGAGGTTTTACCAAATGTGGTGGCTTCTTACCTCTCTGAAAGTGGGTAAGTTAATTGGTCAAAGGCCCCATCTACTGCTCTCTAAAATCTATGCTTGCACTGAAGGCTGAGACCAAGCTCCCCAGTGCCTCAGCCAGCAGGACACTGGAAGAAGCAAGACTTCTCTGACAGGTGACTTTGGCTCGTGGACTTAAGGGCCTTGCTATAATTACCTTAGAACTGATGACAGTCTAAGATACTTTCACCCAATCTTCCTTCCTTCCCTCATCTTTCTTTTCTTCCTTCCTTCTTTTCCTTCCTTCCTTCCTTTCTTTTCTTCCTTTCCTTCCTTCCTTTCTTCTCTCCTTTACTTGGTAACCAACTTGAATTATGGCCTCATAGCTCTCCCAGCCTTCCCAGTCTCCCTTCCCATTTTCTCTCACAGCTATTTCCCTTTATAGACTTTTTGCATATTTAATCCCAAGGTAGTATCTATTTCTAAGAGGACCTGAAATAACATACCTAAAATAACAATTTGTTTTGGATAACATGGGAAAATATCTGTTAATGCTTTCTCCAATGTTTCTCCCTAAAAGAAGCCAAAATTAAGCTAGCAAGTATCAAAGCAAACTTATCTTTGGTGTTACTGAATGTGTGGATGTGTATATTGGGTAATGGGTCATGAGGATGGTACCTAAAATCTGCAGTGAAATTGTACATGTAAATAATATTTTTTCATCTGACCTTTACTAATTGTGTTCCCAGATTCAAAACATTACACCCAGATTCCTTAGAGAGTACTATGATATTTAGAGACATTTACTGTATAGACCTAGCCATCAATAAGAGTGTCTACTAGTGTTTACTCATTTATTTTATTATTCACTCAGCCACATTTATGGGATGCCTACTATGTGTCATGCATTGCTAGCTGCACAAAACAACCCAAACATTCTGCTCTTATAAAGCTTCTGTAGTGGAGAGAGGGAGAGGCAATAATAAACAAAACTGAAATTCAGAGTATGTCAGGTGGTTGAGTATGTGCTATGAAGAGAATTAAAGCAGAGTAGGAGAGATAGGGAGGTCTGATGAGAGAGTAGTGGGAGGTAGAATTTTTGATAGAGCAGTCAGGGATTCTCTGGAAAGGTGAAATTTGAGCAAAGACCTAAAAGAAGTTTGAGAGCTATCTGGCAGAAGAACATTCCAGGCAGAGAAAATGGCAAGTACAAAGACTCTGAGACAGAAGCATGCATGCAGTGCTCTAGGAAGAGAAAGAACAGGATGACTCAAGCGGTGTGGAAAAGGGGAAATGTAGTGCTAAGCAGAGACCACACAGGATTGAGACCTCAAGTCTCTCATGGCTTCTTTCTTTGAATGGGATGGAAAGACTTGACTAGAGATAATAGATGTCTCCTAAAAGGAACACTTTAACTCCTGTGCATAGTATAAACACTAAGGAGCAGACACAGAAGGAAAACAGGTTAGGGGGCTACTTTTAAGTCAGAGGAGAACAGATGGTGACTTTTAAATAGGTGAAAGCAGTATTGATGGAAAGAAGTGGAGAATTGCTGGATATATTTTGTTAGTGGAGATGATAGGATTTGCTGACCAGGTTATATATGGGATATGAGGGAAACAGTTAAGTTAAGGATGATTCTAAGTTTCTGCCCTGAGCAACTAGAAAGATGGAGTGGCCATTTATTAGGTTGGAGTAGATATGTGTGGATTTGGGGATGTAACGTTGAGAAGATCAGGCAAGTTTTTAACATATCATGTTTGTGATACATATGAAACATCAAAATGAAGTTGTTTAAACCAGGGAAGCACAGTTATGGGGTCATTCACGTAGAGACAATACTTAATCCTTAAGATAACCAAGCAAGTGAGTCTGGATAGAAGATAAAAGAAGTTCAGAGTCTGAAAATCAAAGGGGTCAATCTTTAAATAGCATAAATGTAGGAGAATCCTTTAAAAGCCACAGCAAATAAGTGTATGCTGAGTTAAACCAGGACTGTGTGGACCTTCAGTTTCAAATAAAAGAAGTGTTTCAAGCAGGAGAAAGGAAACAACTCTAACAAATACCAATGGGTGAACTGAGAATTGTACAATGGGTTTAGCTATGTGGAGATCAGCGCTGACTGTAACACGTATTAGGAAAAAAATTGGGTAGAGACTACATGAAACCAGAAGGATAAAGTCTTTAAAGCTCTTTGTCTTTGATGAGATTTGGAGAAATGAGTAATACTAGATGGCAAAGGAAGTCAAGAGAGGTTCTTTTTCTTTAAGAATGAAGAAGTAAAACCCTATTTATATGCCAGTAAGGAAGATCTAATTGAAATGAAAATGTTTATAAAGAAAGAGAATGAAGGGATGATTGTTGGAGTGACTCCCTTGAATAGAAGGGAGAAGAAAGGTGGTGGGCTTGTCGCAGACTTTGTCAGGGCTGAACCCCTATGCTTCAGAACAACCCACCCATGTGCCTCCATTTAACAACCTCCATTTTCCCCATATGCATTTCTATGCCTGAAGACTTTTTTTTCTAGAGCCATGGAAGGCCATCTGTAAGATGAGCTTAAAGTTGCAGGGAATTAACATTTCTCAAGAGCAACCCTCAATCAAGGACCTTAAACGTTTATATATAAAATACTCGTTTCTCTTATCCCCCAGGTGGATAGTTCTAAGGTATGCATTTTCTACTATTTCCCAGAAGCTCTTGAGATGATAAAAGTGTAGTCATTCACTGTGGTATGTGGTGTATACCTTATTGAATGCCTTCTCTTCCCTTGCTCAAGTCTAAATTTTTAAATTATATGATACATGTGCTCCTCCCCTAAAATCCTCTTTGCATTCAAATCGTTGTCTCAGAGTTTGCTTCTGTTAAAACTCAGACTAGGGTAGGACTTCAGTTTAAAATGGAGGTTCTAGACTTGGCTAAATGTATAGAGTCGTTCCCTGCCATTGGAGAAGAATGGACTATAGCTACCCTTTGATATGTAGATAACTTGATTCAGATAAGCATAAATATTCTTCTAATTGGTTCTATAATCTGAATGAAATTGAGAATTCATCAGATGAGAATGAGGGCGCAGGGGAAGAAGACATTTCCTCTACCCACTCTAGGTCCTTCTGGCTGGGCTATGAGTTAAATTGACACCAGACAGAATAACAGGAGAAAATCAAAGCTTTATAACATGTATACATGGGAGAAACCCAGGAAAACTGAGAAACTCACCAAAATGGTAGAAGCTCTCACCTTAAATACCATCCTCAGCTAAAACAAAGGAGGATGTTGTGGGTAGGGGGAGTCAATTATGGGAGATTACCAGAAAAGCACAGTAAACAAGGGTGAGGTTATTATGCAGATTTAAGTCCTCACCTTCCTCATTGATAAGAGTTTCTAGACATAAGGTCATACCCTCTTCCTGGTACAGAGAGGGAGACACTTTTACAGATGGAGATTTCCCTTACAAATGCAAATGTCTCTTACAAAGGGTTCAACTCTACTTTTCAGAGCTTCTCTCGAGTTTGCAGTTCTTAAAATTAACCAGCCCAAAATAATCCTCATGCCAAAGAGACACATTTTGGGGTGGCCAATTCCAATCCCCCACAAGGGTAATGGGGAGATTTTGGTGGTTGAGAGAAGGTACTAAACAGTCACCCAGGAGATGGGAAGAATCAATTAGAGTAATGATTACCCAGGACTACTAGGGAATGACATGAGATTAGTGATCTCAAAATTGAAGTGGGACCTATTTGTACCACTGTGCTTTTTCTTCAGTCATATTCTACTATAAGGGTATAGTTGCAGATAGTTATAAAGTTGGATAGTCCTGGATCAGTCTGTAGCTCCCAAGTCCTCATACCTTCTTGGATATATGTTGATTTCTTCTTGGATATATAATTAATTTGATATATATTTAATGTAATCCAAAACCTCTTCTCCCTAGGGTTCTATGCCACCATACATAAAAATGAATATGGGGGCTCCAGAAGTTTGTATGTTTCTGCCATTGTCCTCTCAAACCCCCTCATGTGGTAGCTTTTTTCTTTCCCTCAATCCTAACGCGACTAGACCTGGGTGTGTGGTAACAATCCTCCTTAAACCACATGGCAACTTCTATATGATTCTCCCTCCTTCCATAAGAACCCCAAACCATGAATTTCTTATCATTAAGTTATATATTCTACTACCCTTCCTTGCTACAGTTAACTACAAATGCTTGGGTCATTTCTTGAGTATTTTATTTTTATTTTTTATTGAGGTATAGTTGACATAAAACAGTATGTCAGTTTCAGGTGTATAACAATGATTTGGTATTTGTATACATTGTGAAATATCTTGAGTACTTTATTTCACTACTTCTGTCATACTATTTCTTGTTTTCAAAAGCCTTGGGTTATCCTTGGATTTTAACTTCTCTTACTTTCTTTTTTGAGTAATCTTGTCTTCAGCTGTTAGCCACTTTCTCCCACGGTCATATCCTAGATATTGTCATTACCAATAACGACTCCGCCACCTGAATCTCAACTGAAAACGTCTCACTCTCAGATCAACAGCGTTAATTCCCACTTCACTTCATCCAATACTTCTAATCCTTCAATTATTCAGTACTCAATGTGACATTGGAAACTACTGATCCTAACACTTATTTTACTATCCATCACACTTTCTGTCATTGGTTCTTTTCTTACTCGCTGAAATTTTAAGATTCTTTATTAGAATTAATCTTTTATTTACACTCTTAACTCTATTCTCCCTGACAATTAGTCCTGCTTAGCTGACAAAATGAGTCAAGGTAAGGAATAATAAAAAAATCTACAGATATTTTATGTATAGGTTGATAAAAGATAAAAATACAGAAAAATATCTACTAACTTGTCTATCTATATTTTAAAAAATGATTATGTGCATGCACTGTCCTAAACACTGTGAAATGTCAATGGTACAAGAGGCAGACCTTCCAATGAGAAGCTTCCATTTGGTTTGTGTACGGGTATGGGTCACAGGCCTACATACAAAACTATTCTTATGAAAGGGCCTATTTACAAAATTTTTATGAAAATGTAAACTATGAACATTTATGATCAGTACATCTAAGAAATGACCTTCTGAAAGCTTATATTTGGAGTAAAAAATTATGAATACAGAATGTCACTAATGTTTAAGAAACAAATAGAGGATGAGGACTACGTTAAGTAGGCCTAGAAAGTTTCATCAGAGAAAGAGGAGGAAAACAACTGGCAAAGAATGGAAAAGAGATCAAAACAGGGAATTTTAAGAATGAGAGTATTCCATAGAGATGAAATGATGCAAATAAGTAGAGAACGATGCAAACCTACAAAGTTTAATTTTGCAATAAGAGATCATTGATGACTTTTGCCAGAGAATTTTCTGTAGAAAGCTGGTGTTGGAAGTTAAATTGCATGGAGATGAAAACAAGGGTAAAAACTGAGACTTATAAGCATAAGAATTTTATCAGTATATTTGGTCATGTTGAGGAGTAAGATCAGACTTACAGTGAGGTAGAGACAGGTAAGGGATATTTTATGATTGAGGAGAGATTCTGATTCAATATCACTAAGTAGGAGATTCAGTGAAGAGAAAGAGATTAAGGCGTTGATTACTTTTGCTTTGCTCAATTCCCTGGAAACCGCAAGATGATGCTCAGTCATTTGCTGTTGCTAGGGATTGCACTGTTAGACAACAAATATTTGTTTATCCGCTGACAGTCCTGCTTGAATCCCAGGTTCTTCCACATTGCCAGTATTAGGGTTTCTAATCTTCTCCTGGGAAGACATGTGGTTGATAGGCTGTCACAGTGTTTCTAGATCTTGCCACTGCATGATCCTTATTCTATCACAAGAGATGATTTATATAAGTCACCACACCAGAAAAAGTAGAAACACATAATGTGCTGCAAAAATTTGATCCCTTATTCTCTGGTGGAAAAAATATACATACTTTGCTATTTGTAATTGCTCAGTTGGGTAAAAGACAAAGTAGACCATTCAGGTCCCAAAGGAGAAAAGTTTCAAGGAAATGTCATAACTTCAATCATCTATATTACAAAGGAGAGTATCAGTGCATTTTCTCACTTTGATAGGAATTTGTAATCAAGGAATTAACATAGTAGTATTTATATAGCATAATCAAAATGTATTTTTGCCTCTTTCTTCACTCCAGGTTGTGTGGCAGAGTTTTACAACTTTTGAAATAAAAATAAACCAGTTTAGGTAATGTTTCACTATTATTTAATATTATATTTAGTAGAAATTAGAAAGAGTCTTATCAAATAGAATCTAATGTAAACTGAAAACTCTTTTGATTGGTATCTATTTCTTTTTGTTATGATGTCCACATCATGCTTTATGTAATACCAAATTTATTTAGTAGGTCTTAGCAAAGAGAAGGGAATTATTCGGGTACTTTGACAAAGCTTCTAAAAATAACATCTAATAAAAGTCAGAAGTAAACAAAAACAATGTGAGCCCTCTACAAAGTGAACTAACAGTATAACTTCTTGGAAAGTCTTCAGATGATGCCTACTTCTTTGTCCTTATTGATTCAGAGACATAAGTTGTGTCATTTTTGATTAGTTGTCTTGAGCTAAATCTTCACTCATTCATTTAATTAAGCACCTACTATATAACCACTCATCTGATCATTGTATGTAGAGGGTAAACAGAGACAGTAGAAAGTATTGAAGTCAGAAAGAAAGCTAGGGACCAGATCATGTAGGAATTTGTAGGTCATGACCAGCACTATGTATTTGCTCTAAACGTGGTGGTTTACTTTTGAAGGACTTTAGGAGGGAAGTGATTTGATTTTTTTTTTTAAAGCACTCTTGATGTTTTGTGAAGAAATGAGAATAAAAGGGGTGGGATAGTGTATTAGTTTCTAGGGATGCACAAAAAATTATCACAAACTGGATGTCTTAAAACAACAGAAATTTATTCTTTCACAATTCAGGAGGCTAGAAGTCCATAATCAATATGTCAGCAGGTTGACTTCTGCCAGAGACTCTGAAGAAGAAACTGTACCATGTTCTCTTCTACCTTCTGGAGTTACCTGCAGTCTTTGAAGTTCCTTGGCTTTTAGACCCCTCACTCCAATCTCTGCCTCCATTTTCATCTTGCTGCCTTCTCTTTGTGTTTCTCTGTGTCCTCGCCTCTTCTTATAAGGACATCTGTCATTGGATTCTTAAATCTAGGAAGATTTATTCTCAAGATCTTTAATTAATTGTATATGAAAAGACTCTATTTCCAAATAAGATTGCATTCTGAGGTTGTGGGTGAACATGTGTTGCGGGGACCCAATTCAACCCAGTACAAGTGGTAGGAAAAAAAAACAAGATTACATAAGAAATAATTTAAACAATCCAAGTAAAAATTATGAAGGTGTCTTGGCCTACAATGTCAAAAGTGGGATGGTAAGACGTGATTATATTTAGGGTAGTCAGAGCCAATAGACCTTTCTGAGACAGTGGGAAAATCAACAGCAAATGCAATTTGAGGCCTGCCTACTGGATAAATGGTGGTGAAATTTACTGGGATGGGAAAAACTAAGAGAGAGGTAGGTTTTCAGGGAAATGGATTAACATTTCCTCTTTGGACTTGTTAAATTTGTGATATGTATTAGACACCCAAGTTAAAATATTAAGTGGAAAGTTGACTATTAGAGAGGCTCCTATCATATTGGTTAGTAGAACAGAACTTCAGAAATAAAAACTCCAGCAATTTCTTTCTTTCATCTTTTATCTGTAGAATCATGACTAAAGATAATTTTTTCCTTTCTCTATAGTTTTAAAATTGGCATACTGTGATCTTGTCCCATTCAGAGACTACTAGAAGTGTATTCCTCATCAATGTCGTATGGTACATTTTCTTTTCTGGTGTATGTCGAGTCCAAGGACGGCCCCTAGCTTCTGAAGGCAGCTATCAAGCCACTTGCTATCAACAGAAGAGTGAGTTAGAAATAATTAAAATTAGGCAATCATCTCACCTGCTTTGTTTCCCTACCACCACATTTATCAAGTGTGTGGACTCTCAAAAGCATCCATTCCTTTGTATTAAAATGGGGTCAATAATAATACCTACTTCTGAGAGAGCCTACATATAAGATCATGAGCACATAGTAGGTATTTATGAATGTTTGTTCCTGTCGTGTCTTCTATTATCTCTTTTTTATAATTTCATAGACCTTCCTCACACATTATACATTTAAAATAAACAAAATTAAATAAAATATCCATTCGGCAGAGAAACATGATGAAAGTAACATATTGAGGAGCACAAGGAACAACTTATAATAGTTTTCAGCTCTAAGAGTTTAATGTAGGAGAAGCTAAACTTATTTTTTTCAGGTTAATAGTGTTTTTTGTATGGAGACAAAGAAGAACGCTGTAATTTAAATCTTAGCACGGTATTCTGTATTAGATCACTAACGCTTTGGTTTGCCAATTTAGCATTTTTATTTCATAGCTTCCTTGAATAACTAAAAAGTGAGACATTGAGGATATACAAACATTTTATTAATACACAGTCTAATAGTATCTCCCCATTCTAATTGCCAAATGACATCTTTACGCATCTACTACATTTTAGAGCTCACCATCTTCAGGAAGCTTTCTGCAATTAAACTCACCCACAATCTCAGCCACTAGACACATAAATCTCCCACTTTATTTAACAACCTAACATAATGTATGTGCCTCTTTCATAAAAGCAAACAAAAAACTTACTAAAGAAAAAGAA
Organism: Equus caballus; assembly: GCF_041296265.1. Taxonomy (NCBI): domain Eukaryota; kingdom Metazoa; phylum Chordata; class Mammalia; order Perissodactyla; family Equidae; genus Equus; species Equus caballus. The sequence goes on along the minus strand of NC_091685.1, from coordinate 100,979,226 downwards.
ATGAAAAGTAAATTAATAAACTGAAAAGAAAGACATTACGGAGAATTTTCCCTTTGGTTGGCCCAGCACATATAGAGAAGAAGCAAGTAAAAGGGATTGAGGGAACTAGCATTTATTGAGCAACCACCAAATGCCAAGCATGTTATAGAGGGCATTTCATTTTAGCATTGCCACTCAGCAGGGAGGCATCATTGTCTTCGCTCCCCATTTTCAAGATGTCAAACCTGAGCATTAGTGAGATGAAGTCGATCAAGATGTTAAGCTTTAAGTAGTGGAGCTAAGAGTCAAGCCCCAAACTATCTGACCTTGGTGAATCTGAAGCACAAGCTATTTTACTAAATTGAAAAGTGGTTATAGGAGAAATAATATGTCACCAATATAGGACTTACAGAGAGTATATTCTCCCCAACTATTACTGCTTTCTTGTGGGAAAAAAGAAAAGCATGAATAAGTGGTCAGGAATAAATAGATTTTAGCAACACGTTACTGAGAACAAGTTATTGATCAGATTTTAATGGATCTAAAGTTCATTCCTATTTTTTTCGCAGGAGATTTTGCACCACTTAAAAAACCACTCCTCTGCTCCTCATCATTTTGTAATTATTTTTTTCTATCATATTTGCCTTAGATTATGGGATAGAATTTATGACTTTTTTATAACTTTATATAACCTCGAATTTAGATGTAATTTAAGTATGTTAATCTATTACAGATTATACCATAAATAATGACATTAGAACATGTGGATTATACTAATACAGTTTTTTTTCTGTAAAACACTTTATAATGAATTTATTCTGATGCTTTCAGGGCAATAATATTGTATGTAACGAATGTCATAATTTCTAGGAGTGCAGGTTTATTTTTTGTTTTAAAATATGTTTCATTCCACTGATACAAGAGGACTAAGACATTCCACGCCTGTGGTCAATAAACGAATACTAAGAGAAGGACTGCTCAAGGAACGTTATCACAGTAGGTCTTTCATGACAGAACTCAACTCAGAATACCTGAGAGTTAAGCCTCACTTCAGATCATAGAGGTGTGATGGAAATCAGATCCACATCCGACCGAGAACAAGTGACATTTCTAAACATTGTTTAAGCCTTTGGAAGAGAAAGAAAAATAAAAACAACACAAAAAGTTCAGCCTACCTTCACAGGAAAAATATCAGACTGATTTCAGACTTCTCATCTGCAACACTGCATTCTGAAATTAATGGGACAATAGCTTCAAATCTGAGGGGAAAAAAAGATTTACTTACCAAGCCTAAAACTTGGCCAACTGTGAGAGCCTGTTAAAGACATACTGACAATTAAAGCATTTAGGTATCTGTATATATATATATCCAATCAGAAAAAAATACTTAAATTATTTCAACAAAATGAAGAAATAATTAAAAGAAGATGATGTAGGACACAAGAAACCATTTTAGATAATTATTATCCAGATGAAGTAAAGAAGTATTGATAAAATCTTGATTCTTAGTAGAGCCTCCTTTAAGCAATAATATTTTAATTATCTCTGCGTGATAACATGTTGTAATTAAATAATCAGACAATCATTTAAATATTGTCTGTTTATATTCAATATTTAAAATCAAGCTATGGGAAAAATCACTGAATTATGTATAACTAACACAAAGTAAATGAAATCTGACAATGTAAAACAATAATGTATGTAACCAACTCTCTGAGTTAGAGGGTATGAATTTTGGTAGCATATTAGCATAATATTGACAAAGATTTCAATATAGGAGATGTCAGAAAATTTGGAACACATATTTCGTAAAATAAAATTGCCTGGTTCAATCTTAAAAATGGAACACTCTTTAATATTTGACAATTTTATCGCCTGTCAACCCCAGTAAACTACAAGAAATTTTATCACCTTTGATTTCTTTTTTAATGATAAAAGACTTGAGACCTTACTATGGACCAGGTACTATTCTAAGTACTAAATGTGTATAAACTCATTTAAACTTGATATCAGAACTTGAAATAAGTACTATTATCATCCCTATTTTGGAGATGAGGAAACTGAGTTGCATACAGGTATATTCATTTTCGCAACATTACACAGATGCCATCTGAGAGCCAATGTTTTCAACACAGGCAGTTAGATTCCAGGGCTCATACTCCTAAGCAAGGTGTCACTGTCTGCTGTTGATGTAATGAAATTTGTAAATTCGTGTAACTAGGCAAAAGTAAAAAAAAAATCATTGAAATTGGCTAGGAAGAATAAACAAGTGAGAGAACTGATGAGAACTTACACATATGGTAAGTGGAATCAGCTAGTGGTGGTCAGTCAGGTCACAGTGCTATAAACAGGGTCTTAGGACCTATTCAGTGAGAATTTTATACTTAAGCAAAGACTTTAAAGAGATGCAGGACTTATTCATGTGATATCTGTGAGAAAATCTTTCTAGGCAGAGGGAAAAGCTAGCCTCTAATTGGTGGAAGTTTCCTGACATGTCCATGAACAGAGAAGATGTCACTCTTCGGTTATAGTGAATGAATTTGGGCCTTTATTATTTAAAAAAAAATGGATCCTTTGCAGGGATTTGTAAAGAATTGCAACATGACTTTCACATTTATTTTTAAAAGACCGTTCTTGTCAACTGTTTTGAAAATAGATGTAGAGAGGCCAAGACCTCAGTAAGGAACTAATACCTTAATCCAGTTGGGAGAGGAAGGTAGCTCAAAGGTGGGTGACAGAGGTGAAATGTTTTTAGACATATTTTAAAGACAGAGCTAAAAAAAATTGCTGTTGGATTGAATGTGGTGCAGTGTGACAATCAATGTTTAATCGATGAAACTTCCAGGATTTTGGTCTCAGGAACCGAAAGATTGGAGTCACCACTTATTAAAATGGGGAACCTGGGTAGAGCAGATTTGGGGACGAAGAATAGAGGGGTTTTTTTATATAAGTTAATTTATAGATATTTACTTTTCATCTATGTAGTAGGTAATTGTACATTTAAAAATCTAGAATGGAAGTAGAAATACTAGTGCCTTATCTCAGCACTCTCTGATGCGTTTGAAGATGATGTAGGCCTACACTAAGGTGATGACAGTGGGCTAGAGAGAATGAGGGAAGTATTTAGAAGATGTAGGTCATGGCTCTCATGATTGATGCTAAGGGAAGAATGAAGGAATGAAGGGGAAATATAAAATCACAAGTTGCATTTGTTAAGAAACATTTTCATGAAAATTTTGTAAATTATCGCAAAATCTTTAGATTGAGATCAAATTCTGTTGGTCTTATTGTTTTCTTAATTTTGGCTCAAATTAATTTTGGGAACACAGAAGTTCTGAGCCTTCCATATTGACTTACAGAACAGCATCTCCCACTTATGCTGCCTTCCCAGAAAACAGACACTACTTGTTTAATAATATTCTGGGTAAGGGAGTCAACCACGTCATGATCTTCGCTAATACAGATACTTGTATTTTTAGCAATTGAATAACAAGATAATTTATAAAATGTTGAGATTAAGTTTTTTTATTTAAGCACAGGGAGCACAACCAAACTGCCTTCTGCTTAACAATATTGAAAGCAAAGAATAATTTAAATTGTACTACTCATTAAATGTTAAATATTAATATTTGAATAGGATAAAATGCAAGAAAGACTAAAAAACCAAAGTGTCAAAATTCAAATAATGTTTAGATAAGCATTTTTTCTAGTGGATTCTGTGTTACAGCTCACTTACTTTCACCCCAACCTCCTTGAAAAATGACTTTCTGACCACATAGTCTGGAAAGCTAAACACTGCATTCCACTCAGCTCCATAGCAGTTTCTTGCAAATGCGACTTTCAAGTGATTTGTGCCCAAAACTGAGTTAAGTAGAGAGTGAGAGATTGGTTAATAATAAAGATTTTCTGGTACATATTATTTTTTTTCTTTTTCTTTTCTTGTTTTTTTTTTGGAGGAAGATTAGCCCTGAGCTAACATGTGCTGCCAATCCTCCCCTTTTTGCTGAGGAAGCCTGGCCCTGAGCTAACATCCATGCCCATCTTCCTCTACTTTATTCTTCCTCTACTTTATATATGGGACGCCTGCCACAGTATGGCTTGACAAGCGGTGCATAGGTCCACGCCTGGGATCTGAACCTGCAAACCCCAGGCGGCTGAAGCAGAATGTGTGAACTTAACAGCTGCACCACCAGGCTGGCCCTTCTGGTGCATATTATTGCAGAGGCAAGGCAGCTCTGTACACATTAGCTTCCCGATTTGGTGACTTCCTGAGGTGCCAGCAACTTTCAGCTTTAAGCAGAGGCAACATGAGGCCTTGTAGTGTAGAGTCTGCTCCCCTAGCCATTATAACAATTTCCCAAGGCCTCTTACATAATATGTTGCAAATTATACAGGTCACATATAAATGCTTGCTCATAAAAATTAAGAGGACCGAAGTGTCCTCAAGTCAGGGAATCACTTTACGCATTGGTAAATTTGCTTGTTCATGTTAAATTTACTAAGATAATTTTATACACTGCATCACTTAACTTCCTGTGACTTAATCATTCTCTATTTCTTGGAGATCCTTTTACCTTTGTACCAACACATATATTTATGACATTCTTTTAAAATTGCTTGGTAAATCATAATACATTAAGAAACGTAATATATTTAATTGGGCCCATTTTTTGGTGTGTAAATACATTTTTAGAATAGATGTCCAGCAGTAGAATCGCTATAGGACATTTCAGAATGTAAAAGATAGTGAAAAATTTCCTCCAAAAATGCTGTAATAACTTACATTAGCGCCAACAACATATAAATATACACATTTTACTACACCCAACTTACTATTGGTAATATCTTGAAAATGATAGAGCCAGGACTAAAACCTAGGTAGTCAATTAGACCAGTGGCTTAAGGGTTTAACCACTACATATTTATCTAGAATGACTGCAAGGAGGACTTTTGATTTTGCTTACCTTTATTGTCTCTGAATTTGGAATTTCTATCGGATTTTATTGAGAAATTTTATTTCTTAATCTCTGAAGGGCTTTAAGCCATGGTACGATTCCATTCTTATTTCTTCGTCAACACGGTCTTGTCTTTTATTAATCTTATAGGTATCCCAAAACATTCTCATCTACTGATGTATAACAATCATTTTTCCACCTGATCTAATATTGATTTAATCCCTTTTATATATTTTCTGTTATTTCAATGAGAGTTTTAGTGGAAAGAGCATTAGACTTGTGTGATCTTTTAAAAAAATTTCTGCTTTTTCTATGGTTTCTACTACTTTATTTTCAGTGTAACTTTTTATCATTGGGATATATAGTGCAAGATATATTTTATAATTATAAAATACTGTAGTTAGATCATTCAGTGTTTGTAGCATTAAGTGAGTTTACTTGCTCTGACACTTGTTTGTCATGCTGATTTTTTTGTTTTGAATTTGATACTATTCTGTTGATTGCTTGTTTTCAAACACTTCTTTACTTAAATTTAAAAACTGCTTAAAAATTTTTTTTCTCATAGGTGTATGTCCTTTTTAAAGATAGAATTTGTGATCGCTACCTTTTTTTTGAAGTTGTTTGACATTCTTTGCCTTTACAAAGGTAACCCATGTTTGTTATAACTGGCATTTGATTTTTAATCAAATTAAAATATATGTTCATATTGCTGCAAATTAAGAAAAGGTAATACTTTTATTTCACATCTTACAGAGGAGATCACATGTGCTGTCCAGTTTTTGGCTTTACCATGTTTGGAAGATTTACAAATATACATAACTTCCCCAGTAGGTGAAGAATGCATGTTGTAACACTGGGATGCCGAGAAGGAGGCTCATGAAAATCCAAGAGGGTGTGCTCTATCTAACGTTATGCCAGTAGAAAACAATTTTCTTTTAATTTATTTGGGCATAAACTAATAGTAAGCTTAATCATCATTTTTTGTGTTACTTCATTTAATTCATCCAGTAGCCTTATGAGGATGAGAGTATTGAATCTCCACTTAACAAATGAAGAATGGAGAGACTGAGTGATTAGTCAAGAGCACACAAGAAGTTGGAAGAGCCAGGGTTCAACCCACTGCCCATGTAGGACACCATTAGGCTATTCTGCCTCTCAATAAAGGATGACAGTATGTGGCCCAGGAAATAGTGTTTTGCCTCTGAAGTAGTACAGACAAGCTTCTACCATGAAGTTTATGACTGGTGTTTGAGCTTCTCAGAAGCCCTGATTACTAATGTCTGTGTTCGTATTGTGTGTTATGGTTAAGACATATCTGATGTATACATAGGTGAGTTATTAAATACATATTCACTTCATATTTTCAAAGAGTTTTAGTAAACACTTTAACTTTTACATCATATTTAAAACTTTTACTACATCTTACATATATTGCAATTTTTCTTTGTTAAGTAGTGGGTTATGATCCTTGAGTCATTTGTTATTATACCATTGATCTACTGTGTGTTGTTTCGTTGATGTGAAAAATATTTAACCTAATAATGTGCTAGGTAAAATTTATTTTCTCAAGTATAGTGTTCTTTTTATTTCTCTTGACATTAACTTAATATTTGTTATATTGAACTTTTGTGTTGTAAATGGAGCAACACTTACTGTAGTTTTGGTAATCTTAAGCACTCTGATAAAAGCCAAAATGATGATTGTATAAATCAAAATTGAAATGAGAGAGTAGGATGATTTGTTTATAAAACACTAATGATATACAATTATTCACTCACAACAGGCATGCTTTGTCTTTTTGTATATTCATTCATCATCGAGAATCGTCTATATCAGCACAACACTTCAGACTTTCAATATTCAAGTAATTTGTGATGCTTAGAATTACATGCATTGGCAGACTATTTTTACAAATTTTAAACAGATGGTTTTATACCAGAGATTTTTATAAAGACAGAGAACAAATAGAAATAAGTTCTTTATGGTCAAATTGTCTTTCACTGTATGAATTTCTGCTAACTCAAGCATATTGAGTTATTTCTCTCTGAGATTCTATTTCACAACTTATAAGTGTGTCTATATCAGTTTCAAAGACTGCAATTGCGTTGCACATTTTAAAAAGTTGAAATTTTTTATGATAACCTTTTTGTTAACATTTTGCATGAATTTTCAGGATAATTACTCTGTTAAAAATAGGTTGCAAGAATTTCCCTTGGGGGGAATCACTGTGGAAGTCTTACTTTTCTACAGCTGAACTGTGGGCTCTGCTAGGAAAATGGGTTATTCTAATCCTTGTATCTTCCATTCTGTGCTGACTGTACAGCATCTACATGTAACTTGTAGTCAGATTAGACCAGTGAAATGCTGTCATAAAATGGGAATATCCTCATATCTATAGAGGAATATAAAATTATGACACATTGTATAATGAAGCCAGAAAAGTTAAAGTCATGTCTATGTTCTAGTTAAACAAATGACTTTATAAAGTTACCATCTTACTCATTTCTAAAATATAAGAAGTAAGCTAGAATGGTATTAAATTATTTTCCAGCTTTAATAGCTCATGATTCCTAAGGAATTAATACTTTTATAGAAAATTTATTTGCTTGTTGGGAAGCATTCACCCTGCCTTATAAAATTCTTCACCAATTTTTTTTAGGTGAGTGTTGACAGGATGTTTCTAAAAATATGCTTAGAAATATTGGTCTCACGTAAACATATTTGAGACATAATGATAAGATACTTCCTGTCATAAAGAGAGAGTTCGTAATAAAATAGAAACTCCAAAGCTTTTATGCAATGTCTACATGAAAATAAGAATAACATAAATAACTTATTGTATGTAAATATTTTAGATTTGTATCATCTATTCAGTATTATAAACTCTTTTATACATTCATCTGGTAAGAAAAATGTAAAGACAGACACACGCAAACATGAAAAAACATTTATGGAGGCTTTATGTATAAGTCTGATTTCTACTAATATGCAATCAGATGCAAATGTCTATGTGCGTGTGTATGTGTATTTTTTTCTCTAAAAAGTGTAGTATATCTTTTGAATTATAATGGTTGGTTCCATAAATTCAAAAGTTTATCAAACAACTGGTGGATAGAAAGAAAGTAAGTTTATTTGGGCTTCTCAGATAGCATTGAAGCAAAGTGGGCTAGTAGGTTATGATATTGGGTTACAAGACAAGTTTTTGTGACCAAGAAGCTTGTTTTATGTGTTAAAAGCATCAGGATGTTTATAGGAGGATCCCAGGAGATGTCTGACTGTGTATATGAAAAGACAGTGGCAATACCAGGATGACAAGTAAACCCTCAGAATGAGACAGGGGTCCCCTTCACTGAGATTCTAATTTGACACCAAGGATATTGTTAAATCATCTAATATCCCTTACACTCCTAAAATTAATATTGTTCTATTCAACATCGTATTTTCAGATGTTTCTAATCAATGAAGACTTTGATTTTATGAATTTAGATTTAATACATAAATTATTATAGTTCACAGTTTATTTTCCCTTTAAAACTTCCTTTCTTTGGTGTTGTCTACATACGACTGAATGAAACATGGAATAATATGAATTTATAGACCAACTTAAACAATATGGTTCCAAACCATTTAATAAGCATTTATATTCATGAAGCTCTGTCAGGCAATGTACTAGGCAAAACCATATGAACTCTGCCCTCTCCATGCTTTTCTAGAAAAGCCTCTCAATTGGTTGGAAAAATGTGTTGTAAAATTTGTTTACAGATAAATGCTAAACGTATGTTGATTTTCAGAACTGTTTATTTAGAGGAGAAAGAAGAAAAATATGAATTATTTAGAAATATTCACAATTAGAGTGTTCCTATGTATTGACATTTTTTGGTGCTGGGGCACACATGGCATTTAAACATGTTTATTGTCCAAATGTGTGATATATTCTGAAGTGACTACATATGATTGTAAACAAAATTACACCCCTGAATATGGGACACTCCTTAGTTTGAGAAGCCCCTGATACCTAGGGATATATAAATTTTGGATAAAATATTTGATTAAGGAAATAATATATGCCAATAATTGCATGTTTAGAACATCTCACTTTACCTCATGTAAGAGCTATCTTTATAAAAACTGATGACAAATAAGTAAAACTTGAGTGAAAATGCCAAAACCTGTATTTCAGAGTTCACTCTTGGAAGGTGGCTGAAAATGAACTATTAAGTTATCAGTCATGAGATTTTGACTAAGCAGATAACAATACAGATTACAATCCAAAGTGAAGTGCTGAGAATTGCAGTATATAGTATCCAATAAATCGCACAAAGCTCTGCCGTTCTTTGTCTTTCTCCTATATTAAAAATAAAAAACATCATGTTGGTATTATTTGTAGCGTTATAAGTAGGAAAAAATCATTGTTGTAGGAAATCGGTGTAGGTAAATGAATAAGGTCACTAGAAGCTTTGTCATAAATATATAAACATTAAACAATAAAGTTTTTAATTTATTTTCCCGAGGACACTAGTTTACTGTATCTAAACCAGAATTGTTAAACCAGGTAGGTTCAAAAACAGTATTCATGATCTGCAGGAGAATCAAGTTAGATTAGAGATATTTGTGAAATGTAAGTCTCAGTATCTTGCTGCTAATTTTTAATAACATAAGGTCAAGTCTATAAAATATATTATGGTTAATACAAAGAGATTTTGGAGATCAACACATTTTAATATTCAAAATTCTTCCCAGAAAATTATATGTGTGGCATCTCTACTGTTAGAGCAATTAATCCCCAAATTTATACATATTGTGTGACATGAATATGTCATAAGGAATAAAAACATCAATACAAATATATCATCTGACGCAAACATTTCTAATGTGAGAAGTCTTCCATGCCATTGATTTTTTTCTTTTTTAATCAAGCCATGCAAGGAACTCTGAGAAGTAGGCCACTGTCTAAGCACGAGGAGAATTGTATGTAGGAGAGCTTTAACCAGCACAGCATTTCATTCAAGAAGACTGCTTCAAGACTTCATTTCAAATTATCAGGGGCACATTATCTGGGTACACAACAAGAAGCAATTATTGGTTTAATTAGCTGGCGTTCACCACATCGCCCTCTTTCTCTTTGTTCCATTGCCAGGCAATTTTCTACAATCATTAAGCAAGGGAACTATAATTCCACAATGACCTAATCTACAGCTCCTTCTTATCACATTGGAATATTTTAAAGTTATTTATGACTGTCCTTAATAAGAACTAAGTCCATTGGGCAGAAAACACTTCAGGCTTAAAAATTCAATATTCATTGCCATAGTCTAAATCTTAATTGTATTTAATAATCTACTATGTTTTATTATAGATAGATATTTGCCATGAAATTAGGCTAAGCATATTTGACTGAAAGGGAATGTATATGATGTCTTTTACCATTTGTTAAAATTCTGCAAGTAATTTATATATCTTTTACAGATACACGTTTAAGAGTGAAAATGTGGTACTAAATTTTAAAAAGTGAAGAAACTTTAACATATAACTTACTGAAAACAAACAGTAGACAAATAGACTTATTCTAACGTACTTTTATCAGTCAAACTCTTGTAAGCGGTCAAGTGAAATTATTTGCCCACAGTGTTAGCCATTGATTTCAGTGAATTCCTAAAATTTGAATCCTGATAATTTCTTAGTCTGGCATTAGAAAAGAAGAACAAGTTAAAAGGCATAAAATTGTTTCCTTTATGAGGCCACAGTTAATACAGGAGTCTCTGTGGTGCAAGGACAACGAGTGGAGGAATTAGAAGCAGTAGAAATGATGCTCTATAATAATGAATTCATAAGGCAAGGATTGGGCCACAAACTATTCTGCAGGTAATTCCTTGGGTGATGAGGGAGGGGTCTGGTTATCCATCTAGCCAGTGCCATAATTCTTACCTCACTATTACTTATGGTTCATGAATATTTTTTACAATGTTCTCCAATATATAGAGACAATACACAAAAAGCAACTACTGTCTGGAATCCCATAGTGATGTAGGAGCACAAATCTTGCTGCATCCATCAGTCTTCAGTGGACGGAATGTTCTTGTTTGAGGACCAACTCTAAATCCCAGTAAGTTTCTCCTCTCAGCTGCCCCAAATTAAACAGCATGTCTCTTCCAGTCCCTCTTGCTACCCAGTCCACTCTTTACTCCTAAGTCTTAGAGACTGCAATTCTGATCCTGCCAATTGTCCCAGAAGCTCAAATCAGAGCCTACCTTGCTCACATGATGCTTTAGATTTCTATCCTCTTTACAGCAGTAATGAGCAGCATTGCTTTCATATCTGCTTTTCTTTTGAATTTTAAACAAAAAGTGAAAAAAAGATCAGTAAAAGTGATAAAGGAATAAAATCAATATACTTTCCCAAAGAAACAGTCAGGTTTTTGTTACAATTAATTATATGCTATCCACATATAAGAGCTGGTGAATATAATTAGTAACACTAGTGTTGGCAGACTCTACCAACTAGTTGGCAATTATATATTTAAGTGCTGTGTGTATCGCATTTTTAATTACAGAATCATATGCAAATCACTTTTGTTATAAGACCTTCAAACAATATGAAAATATATCAAGCTAAATGTGAAAGTCCCCTTTTGAATGACTTCTCTTCCACTGTCCCCTCTTTCCCCCAGGGATAAACACTGTGATCTCTGGTAAGTGTGCATTCTTCCAATCCTGTTTGAATTTGTTTATTATAGACAACCAAAAAAAATACATAGCTGTCCATGTACACAAGATTTACCTAAAAGACACTATACATATTTATCTGTGACATTTTTATATGTTCGCTTTGGAGATCTTACTAAATCTGCTCATTTCTGTCTAGCTAACTGTTTTTAATTGCAAAATAGTATTCTGTAGGTTACATTTCACATCTATAGCCTAGATGCGATATAATTAACTCCAGCTCTCCCATATGACAAACATTTGGGTTGTCCTCACTGCTGTTCTGAATATATTTATACTTAATTTTTGGGCACACTTGTAATAAATTATTCATAGAATCTTATTTAGTACTTAGAAATGGCCTCAAAGTTGTTCCAAATTGTGTATATATTCTGTGATTTTTTTCCTTTAAATTCTAATTGGCAATATTATGAGAATATAATTTGAACTTTATTTTTAAAATTTTTGGCATTAATTAAAATTAGTCAATTTTTAAATGATTGAAGAAATGTGTGGGGTTTTTTTGCTGAGTATTATGTAATATACATGGTCAGACTTGTTAATTGTGAACACGTTGTGTAGATTTTAAATTGTTCACATTTTATGTTCTTATTCACTTTTAATCTACAAAATATATTTCAGGAATTTTTAAAAAACACTATGATGTTGTATGTATTAATTTTTCCTTACATTTTGAACACCCATTCATTTTATCAATATTTTATCATGTTTACTCTTAGGTATAGCACTTGTAAACAGTATATAGCACTTTTTTGTTTGTTTATTTTAATTTTAAGAATTTTGATTACTCATAAGTTGACATGTTTTTATTCCTCCCATGGCATTTTGTATTTTCTATTTGGCAAAATTTCTTGATCTTTTCCCCTATCTCTTCATCCATTCCTTCCTTCCTTCCTTTCTTCCTTCTTTAATTTGTTCTTTCTCTTTTAAGGTAGAATGGGTTTTCTTAGTTCCCATCCTTACTGATTCAGAAATTGTCTATATCACTTGTGGTCTTCTAATCGTCATCCTCAAGTTTTTATTGCTCATATTTGGAAAAAGTAGATTGACATCAAGTGTTAATAAGCATCATTGAGAACTAAATAAGATCTTTGAAGATATTAATCAATTTTCTTCTACTTTCTGGTGTTTCAAAGAAAACTTTACTTAACTCCTATTCCTTTGTTAATTTAACCTTTCAGAAGTTCACTTTTTTCTCTGTAATATGGGCATAATTATATCTGTATTGTGGGACGTTGTAACAATTGATCATGATAACAGGTAGTCATGCCTGTGTTAATTACCTGAAGTATGACAGATGGTTAACAAATGACATTTCTCTTATACTCATTTATTTTTCTTAAATCAATATATCTATATTATGATTAAAGAGTTACAGATGTCGTCATTTTTTCCATAGAGTATAGGATTATATTATTTGTGTGCTAAAGCTGAGCTTTACTCTTCAAAGCAAATCATTTCAATGCCTTTCTCTACTGTACTGGATGATAAAGTTATGTAAAGGAAACAGGATTATGATATATCATTGATCTTTCACAAGGTAACACCAAAATTATAAAGTTTTTAATAAGACGGTATCAGTTAATTTGTGTATAAACACATAGTACATGGTGTATACTTTAAAAATATTAAGTATAGTGAGGCCGGCCCGGTGGCGCAGTGGTTAAGTTCGCACATTCTGCTTTGGCAGCCCGGGGCTCACTGGTTCGGAGCCCGGGTGCAGACATGACACCGCTTGGCAAAAGCCAGGCTGTGGTAGGCGTCCCACGTATAAAGTAGAGGAAGATGGGCATGGATGTTAGCTCAGGGCTAGTCTTCCTCAGCAAAAAGAGGAGGATTAGCAGTAGTTAGCTCAGGGCTAATCTTCCTCAAAAAAAAAAAAAAAATAAGTATAGTAATATTTTTATTATCACTTAACTACTTGAAATTTTGTTTTAGCAGATTCTTTGATCAGCTTTCTGAGTTGTAGATATTACCAGATATAGTAAAATATTTACTATTTAGTGTTCCAACTCTATGAAGAATGCTGAAAGTATATAAAGGAAGGATTGTGAAGAAAATCAACACAGCAAGAGGCACAGTTAGTATTCAAGGTGCAAATGTTTCTCCTAAATGACCAGGGAAAAATGACAAAAATGGGAAAAAGAGGAAACAGCCAAGTCAGGAGAGGCATGAGATGGAAATAGCAGATTTACTCCTAACATACAAACAACCAGATTTCCTCTATCTTATTTTCATGTTTGGTGCATGGCAAAGTGATATCCTGGAACATGGAGTTTTGCTGCTCAATGGAGCCGGAGATGAAGGTACCCTGTGGGGCAGGTGTTCAGAGAGATGCAATCTTTTGCCACTGGAGGAGACCTGCTCCTGCTGAACAACGTACAGATATTAAAACAGAAAATCCCCTCAATGAGAAGACTTGCTTCGAAACAGGATATCCTTGCCACCATGATATTTGGATATAAATATGGTTAAAATGTAACATCTCAAATTACCATGACGTGGGGGAATTTAATGTTATCACACATGCATGAGAACATTTCCAAATTACTGTCTTTATTCGAAGTATTTTCACCAAGATGTCTATATTTTAAAATGTCTTTTTTCCATTTTCACTCATTCCTGTTGATCATTTTGTTGTGTATTTATTCATTAAATATGTGCCGAATATGACATTGCACACTATAGGGAATGCCATATTGAATCCCATCTTTATCAGGTACTATCGTAGGGAAATTAAAAGTTAGCTTTTCCGAGCCTCAATTTTTATTCTTTTAAATAGATGTAATACGGTCCTAAAGGTTATAGTGAAAATAAATGAAACGGTTTGTCTAGGAGCACGCCTGACACATATTTGGTTCATAATAAATCATAGTTTCCACACTCCCCACTTACGACTAGAATCTAATTAGCTAGTCACAACAATATGCACAACAAACATGATTAGGCAGTTGCCATTCAAGTGTGTGCAAACTTGAAATTATTTTATTTTCTTGGTTGCATATGTCTTTCTTGGCGTTGAATCAACCTGTGTTTTCCTGATACAATCATCTCCTATGCTGCTTCTGGGGCAGTGTGCTGGCAGCGCCCCATCCACAGCCTTAGCGCTTCAGTGCACTGACATTCAAATACCAGCTGCCTCTAGACTCCGTTGTCTCTAGACCCCACTTTAACACTCGTACAGCAGGGTATACATGCTGTAGAATGAACACCCGCCAACACACACACTGGGACCGAGCTAATAGGAGTTGGTGTTTAAAGACCCCAGCTCCATCACCCATCAGGTAGGGTAATTCTGACGTGTGTTCCTTATTGTCTCCAGGAGTATCTAGTGAGATTGGACTCGAGTGGTCCACACTGGCAGCTGGCTTGATAATGTACCCTTCTCAATTCTCCATTCCTCTCTTCTTACCTCTCAAAGAAACTACTTGCACTGAAGTTTAGCCTTGGGGTCTGTTTCTGGGGAAAAATAAATGAATTTTCTCAGTCTAGAGCAATGACCACAAAGCCTAAACTGGGATTAAAATTCCAGTTGCTATCGAGTATTTCAATTGCCCAGTTATTTCACTATCAAGACTTTCTTTCAGGTATATTTAGCTTCCTCTCAAACTTGTCACCTGTCCTGCTTCTATTCAAAGGATGTTACTCTGCCTGGGAGCAAGCACCAAAAAGAGGAGTCTGATTCCACGATTTAGGGCTCATTAAGACAAGTAGGGCAGTGCCAGACTGTGGTTTCAGCCTAATTTAGAGCCAGTCAGGTGGTCTTGACACTGCTGTCAGTGTACAGCGTGTGTGTGTGTGTGACATATTTGGTGTTCTCCAACAGTACGCTCCTGCAGCTGATTCTTTATTGCTGGACTCCAAAGTGGCAGCTGTGTCTCCCTCTTTGTCTCACCTGCAGCACACGACTGACACCTTCCCTGTTTCATGTACTGCTACTGTTTCTGTCCGTCACTGGCTACCAGGGTCCTTCAAAGAGTCTCGGGAAACAGAGGAGCCTGTTACTTCTCTGAGCATCTATGGTTGCCATTTGGCCTGCATGTTCTGGATGTTCCAGTCTTTCATCTTCAAATATTTTTATTTGAGAAGAATTAGGCAATAGTCTTTTTTTTTCCCTCTGGATAAAACTCTGAAGGACACATGTATCCTTCCTATTTTTAAAGCCAGTTCCAAGAGATGATAGGGTGGGGGGGAGTGAAAGGTGCTCACAAATTCCACTCTTTCTGTAAATGACTCCTGTCCACTCTGAGTCCTTGTTTTTTAACGTAGACAAGTTTGTGTGGATTGCCATCTACAATCCACTGGTACACAGCCCCTTAGAAACTCAGGCAATGCAATATCTAAAACCACAGTCTTTGTTACTATTAACAGAATGTGAGGTGAAAAGCATTCGTATTCTGAAATGTGCAACTGTTCCTTGCAAAATTCCGATATTTTGTAAACCACTTGAAATCATTTTGATGAAATAATATATGCACATACACTTATCTATATGATATGTACATATATATATTTATTTATTTATTTATATGGAGTTAGCACCAAACAATTATATATCAAAATCAATGTATTAGTAACGTACGCAATAATATCAATGTAATTTATTCATTATGGGAGTGATTCGAGTGAGATCAGGGACAAGAGGTTAGTTTTTGCACTTGGATATCTTGTTTAGACCGTGCCCATCGTGCTTTACAAGATCTCGTCCCTGTTCCTCTCTCCCACCTCACTTCCCAGCATCCTCCTGCTTAGGTAACACTCTCCAGTCACACTGTTCTTTCTGTCTGTGAAAAGAGCAGGATTCCTTCTTCCTTTGCACTGCTTATTCCCAATACAAGATTTTGAATTGTTGTTCCCTCTACTTCTAGTATTTTCCCCAGATATCTAAATAACTCTTCAATGACCTTCTCTTCCTCATCCATTAAATGTGCTTAAATATTGAAGTGCAGTCAGTATCATTTCACACTATTTATTTCATAGCACCCATAGTAGCCAAATGTTGTCCATATATTTACTTATTATATATTTATTTTCTCATGAAATTATAAATTCCACTTGCTGAAATCCTGGTGTTTAGACCAGCGTCTGCAACATAGTGGAGTTCAATAATATTTGATAAATAGGAGAAGGGATAAATGAATGAAACTTGAGCTGAAAGTCCTGTTAGAACTAGTTTTTGCATTGCCTAAGTTTGTTCATTAGAACAAGGTTATCATTGTTTTTCTTATGTCACCATAAGCAGGTGCAAAAAGATTAGAGCTTGAACAGATTAGCTTTCTTAAAAAATATATAATGAAAGCAACATAATTTATACATTTTAATAAAAATTTAAATAGATACTTAAACTTTTCATTAGGCCAATTATGAAAATAAAGACTTACAATTCTAAATTTTATTTAGTGTTAATTGAGGTTGATCATCAAAATCCCAGTATTTTGTAATGATTTTGAAATGAGATGCCTGTGAAAATACAAACCTTTGTCTTCTGAAATGCCTAAATAACCAATTCTTATTAAATAGAGTTGATAATTTCCCTAATTGTAGAAATTCAGCTTTAACGTTAAACCTTGAGAGAAACGTTTGCTTAATTTTCTAGGTTATTAAAGTAAAACTAATTTGTTGAAATTAAGCCAAATCTAGCTTTAAGCATTCCATGCAACTACTTAGAAAATAACTAAATGTAATGAATTTTACTCAAACAACTTATGTGTGAAGAAATTTAGAGTCTGTCTAAATTTACCAGGAATAGAGATAAATTTTTCTCTATCTTTGTCCTCCGAATTTGTATAATGTTCAGGGTGGTGGATAAAAGCACTGAATTCCTTTGGTATTTATTCATTTTTGTCATCTGTCAGGAGGAAACATTTATCATACAAAGTTTAGGGATGAGTAAATACATCTCTGGATATAAAAATGTAAATAAAGTGATTTCCCACAACTAGTATTCTTCTCCTTCCTTCATTCAACAGATTTTTATTGGACATCATTAATGTCTGGCTCTCTTCTAGGAGCTGAGACATAGTAGTGAACAAAACAGACAAACACCTCTCATGGAGCTGCCAATTTAGAGCAGAGATCAAACAAATATGTAGTATTGGATCATGATAAATGCTACAGAGAAATTATAAAGCAATGGAGAAATGCATGACGTTGGGGAGATGAAATTGTGGATGGGGTAATTTGGGAGATGCAGAACACATGAAATGATCAAACTTTCAGATTACACTGATCTAGGTTGCAATTGAAAATTCTAAGTCATTGATAATAAACTCAAATATCTAAGATCAAATGAATAGATAAAAATGACAGTTGGCTTTCAGTGTTATTAAGTGAGGAGAATACAGTTAGGGAAAATAATTCATATGATAGTTTTATGGTTACGATTTCTGTCTGACTATTATAATTTAATATCAGGGACTCAGAATATAAGAGCCTTTTATAAAAATGACTATTTTCCCAACCCAGTGCAGCATTCCCAAAGGACATTTTATGGAATGCTAATATCTCATGAGTCTATAGAGGTATTGTGATTAAAACAGTCTGTATAATCAATAATTTTTATTTTATAATTTATATATATGCTAAACTATTTAATAAATCCATATACATATGTGCAAATACATTTTTAAAATTTGCTACGAGATGACGGATTACCAAGTAGCTATCATATTCCAAATGACCTATTTAGTAATCAGCTTTAAATATTATGGACTTTGCCTAAGAAATCAAAATACAGTTTCAATATTATTCAGTGCATGCTAAATTAAATAGCACTGTGATTAAATTTCGATAATTTCTTGTACCATCTGTGAAAAGTTTTACTGTTTTAAGCCCTAGCTTTTAGAACCTTCTTCTGGTTATCTTAAAGGTTCTATTAATGTGATATAATTTGAAAAGCAACAAACTTCACAAAAGTAATGGAGTTCAGAAGGAAAGCTACTAAATATTGAGTAAAACTTGATTCTAGCCAACTAGTCCATTTACATGAGAAACATTCCTGTACGGTTAATTGGTGTACACCAAGAAAAAGAGAACAGAGATGGACAGGCCACTAAAATGATGAGAGGGTAAAAACTGAACACGTGAAGACTGGTTAAGAGGAACAGACTTTAACTATTGTGACTCAAATGATGCTTGACTCCATTTTCTCCATTAACTTCTATCAACTAATCACTAAGCATGTATTTGCATTCTTCTTTCACTGGAAAGTGGAAGTGGAGTTCCTTTCACTGGAACTTATTTGTACTGATTTATGATTGACTTTTTTGAGTCACAAACTTATAGCTGACTAAACAAAGCACAAGGTAGAAAGCAAGAAGATGCATCACTTTATATACCTGCATATGGTCAAGAGTATTAGAAGCCTAGAAACCCAGGAAACGTTGTTCTGTCCTCTATCACATTTTTTTCTTGAAAAGGGCTATTTCCCTACAATATTTTAAGGATAGGAGCTACAAAGGTACAGAAGTTGATGAAGAAAATTTTTCTATACATATTCCTAGAACACTAATATAAATATAAAATTATGACAGTATTTGAGTAAAATATTGAAATTTGTACCAAACTTTATAATTGGTTATGTATAAAATATTTTCTTTAATGCTCATAAAATCCTTTGCTCTAAGAATACTTGCTCAAGGTTGCAGAACTAATAAATGGTAAATAATGGTGAATTCTTCATCCATGGCAACATGCTTGTCTTGGGTCTTTCACCTATTCTTTCAATTAGTTTGCAAACTTCTAACCCTGGTACCTGAAGTCCCAATCACGCACTCATTAACCTGAGCAAAATAAAGTTATTCTTATTTACAACTGCATTCTTTGCATAGAAATTTCTATGATGAGAAAATAGCCACTTAATTAAAATTTTTGGTGATACATCACATTTCCTATTGTATAAGGATAAATAAAAGTTATTTAATCATAAATCATACAATCTCAGGGTTTGATAGATACAAAGGTCATCTCGTCCAATCATCCAGTAAGACTTAAGACATATGTGCAAGTAAATCCAAGTTATATTAACATGCCTGCCCTTTTAAGAAATAGCATGCTTTTATTTGACGAGAAACTATTTAACCTTTACCAGAAGAAGTAGATGGCTTAAATTTTTTTTTCATAAATTAAATTAATATTGCTCCAGGAAGAAAGATTAGTATTTAAAAGTACAATCTATTATATTTGGGAAACTGTTCAGCAGTTGGACTCTCATATATGCATGAAAAATTTACTCTTGTCTTTCCCCTGACATTTGCTCTCCAATGATATATGTCAGAGTGAGATCTGAGCCTTCCACGGAACTTAGACATGGCATCAAGATATCAAGAGACTGGTGAAGTGTGTGAAATATACTAAGTCTCTCTTCTCCAGTGTGTTGCCATTTTATTTCCCCATCAGCATACTTCAAGTTGTACAATATGTTGAAACTGATTCTGCTTCTTTGTCTATCTCACCCAGTTTTTTGTCTTCCTTAAGACATTAACCACGACACCTTCTCTTTCAAAACCAGCAACTTCCTGGGGCCGGCCCGCTGGCGCAGCGGTTAAGTTCGCACGTTCCGCTTCTCGGCGGCCCGGGGTTCGCTGGTTCAGATTCCGGGTGCGGACATGGCACTGTTTGGCAGCCATGCTGTGGTAGGCGTCCCACGTATAAACTAGAGGAAGATGGGCACGGATGTTAGCTCAGGACCAGGCTTCCTCAGTAAAAAGAGGAGGACTGGCAGTAGTTAGCTGAGGGCTAATATTCCTCCAAAAAAAAAAAAAAACCCAGCAACTTCCTAACTTCCTAAGCTAATGTGAAGTACCGCATTAAATGGAAGATTAGTTCCCTTGCCCTTTCCTCCTTCTAGTTAATTTATATGCTTTTCAAAATGAGTTTCTGTATTATTTATCATTTCCATTTTTGAAATTAAAAAAATGCTCGAAAATTTAGCCAGGGATGAGACGGGTGATGTTTAGGTTTGGCACAGCCATTTAGGCTTCTTCAAATCACATCACAGAGGTAACTGTGTCCTAGTCCTTTGTGTCATAATTCCAACATACGTTTTATCAGGACGTATAGTTCTATGAAGTAAAAGAAAATTATGCAAATTGTGAGTAAGACAGATGCTTAAATACTTCTTAGTTCTGTTTCTTTCCATGTATTGTTTGTTTCCTGACAAAATACTCGAAATAAGTTCGTCAAGCCTGATTGTAGTTGTTTTTTCTGAAGTTACTAATGTGGTTTGAAAACTTAAACATTTAGATTCATTGTGGCATTTCAATTACCTGGCTGCTGTATCATATGTGATTTTGAAATTATTTTGAAAGTTTGCTTTGTATTACATCTTATCCATTTTAACGATGCTGTTAGAAGTTCTGAAAGTTACTAGCTTTTTATTGTGATCACGATTCATTTCAGAACTTTATACATTTTTCAGTGTGATTTAAATTTATATTAATATGCTATAGATGATGTAATTTTTTATTCAGTTTGTAAAGTAGGCTTTGCCAAATATATTGACTTGGATTTAATTTATTATATTTCTGATTAGAAAGAGTATATGTGCAATGTATAATTTTGTTTAAATTAGTGGATGATGATTTAAGTTCTGTAGAGACTTTGTTAAATTTATTGTGTATAGACCTTAATTCAATATTTGACATAGAAAGTAATAGAGATTTCAGTCGTTAACATATTCATAAGAGTAGATATTCATGAGTGGATAACTGATGTATATATCTCAGTAATAACAACTGCAATAAAATAGAAAATCACTTTCATAGAAAATAATCACTTTATATTATATCTTGAATTATAAATATATTTTGATATCTTCACAATATTTATTACAGAATTTTACATATAGTAAGGTCTTTAGAGACTTGCTTCAGTCTGAAGGGTCATGTTATGTCCCTCAGAAATCATTTTTAAAAAGTCATCAAAGAAAAGAACTTGATGGCAACTAAGGATTTTTTTTCAAAACAATATATATTAGTCATTTTTTCATTTTTGAGAGGACCAAGAATTACTTTTAGAAAGGAACTGAACCTTAAAATAAGTAATAATCCAGCCACCATTGTTGAGATTTCCAATCAGATGTATTCTGATTTTGAAATTCCTTGACACATTCTTCTCTGCCCTCAATCCGGTCAAAAATGTTTAGATGCACTATTTTCTGCCAGATTTTTTGATGAAAGTTGGCACCTTTGCTAATCATGTTACTAAAGAATCTGACTATAGGTGGAAAAATAGAGCTACAGGTATTTAAAATGCTCAAACCTCTTCACTTTTCCCCTGATGCCAGTTGAAGTCTGAGTTCTTGGTAGCATATTGAAATACTAGAAAATATGGGTTAAATGAGGAAATTCATTAATGAATTAGTAAATGAATGAGGGAATATGGCATATGAGATAGTCCTTAGAACGGCCGATGTGATTATTACAGGAATCCTGATTCATTAGAACATTTTCAAATCAAATAAAGTGGTAATGTCTATGTCAGACAGAATCTTCATTATCTGCATCAGTCAGCTTTCAGCCAGAGAAGCAGAGCCAGTAAAATTACAGATAGACTGATAGATGGATAGATAGATAGACAGATACATAGATAAATTTTTATATTTATATATTATTTATAAAATTATATATTTATTACAAGGAACTGACATTTAATTGTGGGGCTAGCTAAGCAAGTCAGAAGTCTACAGAGCAGACCATCAGTAAGAGAAGGTCATGAACAGGATGGAGCCCCCCCAGGAACGAGCCAAAGCTGTGGTACACAGGTGGAATTTTCCCCTCCTTTGAAAAGTCTCAGGCCTGCATTAAGATCTTCCAATCAATTAAGTCAGGTCCCCCAAAGAGCTCTATTTCAAGTCAACTGATGAGAGCCTTTAACAAATCTGCAAAATCCCTTCACAGGATCACCTGGATTAGTGCTTGATTGACCATCTGGGAACTTCAACCTCACGAAGTCGATACATCATAAAGCATCACAGTGTCCATCAAAGAGCCCATTATACTTGACTTTCTCTCCATTTTTTTAGCTTGTGTAAATGTAAAAGACTGCTAGTGAACTTTGTTCTTTTGGATGAAGTGGGTAACACTTCCATTGATTTCTCCACATTCTTTCCCACTCTTCTATTTATTCTCTCTCTTTTTCAATATTTAGGTCAAACATACACCCAAGCACTTTGAAGCGTTATAGCCATGTATTTTAAATTTTCAAGTCAAAAATTTTTTTCTTGCTCATTGAATGTTTCCCCCATCATTATACTAAACCTTTATTTTACTAAAACACAAGGGTGATAAGTGGACGGACTTAATGTCTAGGTCATTTAGAATACACAGACTAGACCATTTAAGACACAGAGAGACTTCAGTAACTGATGTGTGATACAGTCACATAAGGTAATTTGGAATAAACTATACCTCTATAACTCTAGTGAGGATATAGTAAGGAAATTATGAGAAACCCTCAAACCTAGCTCTGAGAGAGCAGAAATGATGAGTATATGTTAACAAATGGTATCTTGATTGGGATTTTGGAGAGGATTGACATCTTAGTAATATTGAGACTCCTGACCAATGAACAGGATATATTTCTCCATTTATTTAGGTTCTATGTAGTTTCTCTCAATTATGTTGTCTTTTTCTCAGTGTATCCTGATTTGTCTTTCGTTGGATTTCCCAAGCTTGTGTGTGTATATGTGTGTGTGTGTGCTATGGTAAATGCTATTTTCTCCACTTATTTTAATTTCTGATTGTTCATTGGTAGCAGATAGAAATACAGTTAATAATTGAATATTTATCATATCTTTTAAATTTTCTAAACTCAATAATTAGTTTTAGTAGCTTTTTAAAAAATCTTTCAGATTTTCTAAATTGATGATCATGTTGTCTACAGATAAAGTTTCACTCATTTGTTTCCAATCTGGATGACTTTTATTTCTTTTTATTTCCTGTTTGCAGTGTCTAGAATTGCAGTACAATGTTGAATGAAGTCATGAAAGCAGACATCTTTGTCTTGTTCCTGACCTTATGGAGAAATAATTCATTTTTTTCCTTTCTGTATGCTGTTAGCTCTAGGTTTTTTCTAGATGTTCTTTATCAGCTTTAAGTGCCTTTCTGTATCTATTTTGATGAGAGTTTTTCCTTTTTTTTAAACAGGAATGGATGCTGGATTTTGTTGAATGTTTTTTAACAAATGAAATGATCATATAGATATTCTTTTTCAGTTTGTTAGGTGAATTACATTTTTTTTAAACAACAAGCCTCCTTTGTGAGAGAAACCCCACTTGGTGGTTCTCCCAGAAATTTTCTAAGAGAAAATATAAGAAGTTATCGTTAAAAGTTTGAGTAAGTTAGGCATAATTTATTATGCAGAACACAAAAAGCATTAAAAAAATAAAAGTTTGATAAATTAGACTGCATTAAAATTAAGGATTTCTGTTAATCAAAATATACCATCATTAAGAATGTGCAAAGGCAAACACAGACTGGGAAAACAAATATCTGTGCTACTTTCCAACCAAAGTTTCTGTCCTGTATAAATAAAACTGCCAACCAGCAATTATAAGAAAGGAAACTCAATTTAAAAATGGGCCAAAAGTGCACATGGAACATTCTCCAGCATAGACCACATGTTAGGCCATAAAACAAGTCTCAATAAATTCAATACGACTGAAATCTTATCAGGAATCTTCTCCGACTAATGGTATGAAACTTAAAATCAACAGGAAGAAAACTCGGAAAACCACAAAAATGTGGAGATTAGACAACATACTACTGAACAACCAATGGGTCATTGAAGAAATTTAAAAAACACCTAGAGACAAATGAAAAGAGAAATACGACATACCAAAATCTTTGGGAGGCAACAAAAGTATTCTAAGAGGGAAGTTCATAGCAATACAGGCCTACCTCAAGAAACAGGAAAATTCTCAAATAATCTAACTTTACACCTAAAGGAGCCAGAAAAAGAAGAATGAAGCCCAAAGTCAGTAGAAGGAAGGAAATAATAAAGATCAGAGCAGAAATAAACAAAATAGAGACTAAAAAGCCAATAGAAAAGATCAATAAAACTAAGAGCTGGTTCTTTGAAAAGATAACATTGACAAAACTTTAGCTACACTAACCAAGAAAAAAAGAGAGAGGGTACAAATAAATAAAATCAGAAGTAAAATAGGAGAAGTTACAACTGATACCACAGAAATACAAAGGATCACAATAGACTACTATGAACAATTATACATCAACAAATTAGGCAACATAGAAGACTTGGATAAATTCCTAGAAGCATATAGTCTTCCAAGAAGGAACCATGAAGAAATAAAAAATCTGAATATACTCAACACTAGTAGGGAGATTATATCAGTAATCAAAAACCTCCCAAAAAATGAAAGTCCAGGACAAAACTGGTGAGTTCTACGAAGCAATCAAAGATTTAATAACTGCCCTTCTCAAACTCTTCCTAAAATTGAAGAGGAGGGAATGCTTCCAAACCCTTTTACAAAGCCAGCATTACCCTGATACCAAAACCAGACAAGGACACCACAAAAAAAATAAAATTACAGGCCAATGGCCCTGGGGAACATAGATGCAAAAATCCTCAAGAAAATATTGGCAAACTGAATTCAACAATATATTAAAAGGATCATACGCCATGATCAAGTGGGATTTAACCCAAGGATGCAAGGATGGTTCAACATTCACAAATCGATCAATGTGATACACTACATTAACAAAATGAAGGATAAAAATTATATCATCATATTAATAGATGCATAAAAAGTATTTGACAAAATTCAACATCCATTTATGATAAAAGCTCTCAACAAAGTGGATGTAGAGGGAACATACCCAAATATAATAAAGGTCATACATAACAAATCATGTCGATGGTGAAAAGCTACAAGCTTTTTCTCTAAGAAGAGGAACAAAACAAGGATGCCTACTCTCACCACTTTTATTCAACATAGTATTGGAAGTCCAAGCCACAGCAATTAGGCAAGGAAAAGAAATAAAAGTCATCAAAATTGGAAAGGAAGAAGTAAAATTGTCACTATTTGCAGATGACGTGATATTTTGTTTATATAAAAAACCCAAAAGACTCCACAGAAAAACTGTTAGAACTAATAAATGAATTCAGTAAAATAGCAAGATACAAAATCAATATACAGAAATCTGTCGTGTTTCTATATATTAATAACAAACTATCAGAAATAAAAATTAAGAAAATAATCCCATTTATAATTGCATCAAAAAGAATAAAATACCTAGGAATAAATTTAACTATTTAATATATATTTAACTATATTTATATATATTAACTAATATATTTAACTATATTTAACTAATATATTTAACTAAGGAGGGGAAAGACCCGTATACTGAAAACTATAAGACATTTATGAAAGAAACTGAAGAAGACACAAATAAATGGAAAGGTATTCTGTGTTCATGAATTGAGAGAATCAACATTGTTAAAATGCTAAATTGTAAAAATATTGTTATGTTGTTAAAACCAAAAGCAATCTGCAGGTTCACTTCAATCCCTTTTAAAATTCCAATGGCATTTTTCACAGAATGAAAACAAATAATTCTAAAATTTGTGGCAACCACAAAAGATCCCAAATAGCCAAAGCAATCTTGAGAAAAAAGAAAAAAGCTGGAGGTATTGAGCTCCCTGATGTTAAAGAATACTACAGAGCTATAGTAGCCAAAACAACATAATATTGGCATAAAACAGACACACAGGTCAATGGGACAGAATTGAGAGCCCAGAATTAAACCCACCCATATACAGACAATTAATTTACAACAAAAGAGCCAAGAATATACAATGGAGAAAGGACAGTTTAATCAATAAATGCTGCTGGGAAATCTGGACAGCCAGATGCAAAAGAATGAAACTAGACCGCTATCTTACACCATACACAAAAATTAACTAAAATGGATTAAAAACTTGAATGTTAAGACCTGAAACCATAAAATTTCTAGAAGAAAACATAAGCAAGCTCCTTGACATCATTCTTAGCAATATTTTTGTGGATCTGGCTCCAAAGGTGAGGGAAACAAAAGCAAAAATAAACAAATGGGACTACATCAAACTAAAAAGCTTCTGCACAGTCAAGGAAACCATGGTCAAAATGAAAATACAACCTACTGAATGGGAGAAAATATTTGAAAATTATATATCTAACAGGGGGTAATATCCAAAATATATAAAGAACTCATGCAACTCAACAACAACAGCAAAACCCAATTAAAACATGTGTAGAGGATCTGAACAGATATTTCTCCACAGAAGACATACAGGCACACGGCCAACAGGCACATGAAAAAATGTTCAACATCACTAATTATTACAGAATGAAAATCAAAACCACAATGAGATATCACCTCACACCTATTGGAATAGCTATTATCTAAAAGACAAGAAGTAAGTGTTGGAGAAGATGTGGAGAAAAAGGAACACTTGCACACTACTGGTGGTAATGCAAATTGGTGCAGCCACTATGGAAAATCATATGGAAATTCCTCAAAAAATTAAGAATATAGCTACCATATGATCCAACTATTCACCTTCTGAATATTTATCTGAAGAACACTAAAACACTAGTTTGCAAAGATATTTGGATCCCTATGTTCACTGCAGCATTATTTACAATATCCAAGATATGAAAGCAACCTAAGTGTCCATCAATGAAGGATTGGATAAAGAAGATTTGGTATATATATGTATGTATATATACAATGAAATACCGCTCAGCCATAAAAAAGAATGAAATCTTGCCATTTGTGACAATGTGGATGGACATTGAGGGTGTTATGATATATGAAATAGATCAGATAGAGAAAGATAAATAGCATATGATTGCACTCAAATGTGAAATCTAAAAAGACAAAGAAAAACAAAACAAAAACAAATTCATAAATACAGAGAACAGATTGGTGGTTACCAGTAAAGAATGAGGTCGCAAGGCATGCAAAATGAGTGAAGACAGTCAATTGTGATGGATGGTAACTAGACTTGTGGTGGTAATCACTTTGTAGTGTGTACAGATGTTGAATTATAACGTTGGACCTCTGAAATTTATGTGGTATTATATATCAATTTTACCTCAATTGAAAAAAAAGCACCAAAAATTTGAATTGACACTTCAGTTAAGGAATACCAAATGTCTGGTGTGGAAGATGCTCAGTACTTTAGCCATCACTAAAATAGAAATTAAAATCACAATGAGATATTAACTAGAAAATTGAAAGGACTGATAATACCAAGTATTGGCAAGAATGGCAAACTTCTATAAAACTTCGACATTTTTGGTGGGCCTGAAAGTTGATAAAAACTACTTTTGCAAACATTTTTATTAATATTCATTGAAACTAAGCATTTTCTTTTTTCATCTTCATTTAGAAATTTCAAATATATGCATTATGTAATATCCATCTATCTATCTATCTATGGAAATAATCACAAGTGTTTCCTAAAAAAGCATCTACAATACTGTTCATAGCAGCTATATTCAAAATATTTCCAAAAACAGCTGAATTATTCCTCAAAAGTAGAATCAATAATAGAACCATGGTGCAGTTATGCAATCAAATATGACACAGTAATAAAAAAGAAACAGGTAATTGCTGCACAGAAAAATATGACTGAAGCTCATATATGTAATGATGAAAATAAGCCATAACCAAAGAGTACATGTTGTCTGATTCTGTTTCAAGAAGTTCGAGAGACAAAGCTAATATAGATAATAGAAGCCAGAATAGTGGTTATTAAAGTAATTAAATCTGAAAAAAACTTCTGTGCTTTATCAAACTATAGATTTATATTTCTACAACCTTTTGCAGAACCAGGACTATGTTTTTTTCTAAAACTGCAAAGAGATAAAACAGCATGAAAGAAAAGATATGTCAGGATATAAACATGAATTATAGAAAAAAAACAAGTCAAAAAGGCACTTATTGGTAAACTACTAAAATACAACATTAAGAAATACAGGCTACCTTAAGCGAAATGGAATGCATTTGAGTGCATATCACATTGTCACAGAGGATAACAGTTTGGAAGTATGGGCTTGGAGAGAAGCAGGAATTAAGGATGCTCCAAAGTCCAGACAGCAGGAAACATGTGAAAGGCCAGGCACAGAAACATTTGTTCATAACCTACAACATCCACACTTCTTTTCTTCACTGAGTCCCGACATATGTATGGGTATGTGGGAGAGGGTGGTTCTGAGAAACATCAGATGGGCTGAACACAGCAATGTGTCTGGTCCTCAGGCAGTGGGAGTGGGGCTTCGGGTGGATCTGCTCCCTTACTCTTTGGGTAATAGATGCGCTCTCCCTTCAAGATCACACACATAAGGAAAATTAGAGTCTTGGGGTGGAGGTGAGGGATGTTAGTTGCTTGACAGCCACAAGTTAGTAAATAATATAAAATTTGAGAGTGTAATTAAGGGGAAAGGTTAAATATGTCTTCTGTGTCTGAATCTGCTTTATCTCTTAAAATGCTGAGAGACTGAGAATAGAACGTGTGTTTCTGGGTGGAGCTAAATCAAACTAATAATTTTACTTTTGATAATCACACTTGCCTTTGAAAAGTGGAAAATTGCCCTCCAAATATAAGATATTAAAATGATTATAAGCCATTGAAGGAGAAATAACTCACCAATGAGTGAATTAACATTTGTCTACTTAATTAGTCTTAATAAATATACCATCATTTAGTTTCATGAGGTAGCAGTATATTTCCTGAAATAAACAATTTTAACTGACATTCAGATATATAGTGCTTAATACCACAGAAGAAACATGTATACGTTATCTCATTTATGAAGAATAAATATGAAATAGTAACTAGGTAGAACATAAGCAAGCACTTTGAGTAAACTTATGGTTAATAATAAATAAATTAAATTTAAATAATTATAAAATTTATTTAATGTAAATCAACTACATTTTGTGTAAAAGTATCTGTTTTCAGGTTTTAGAAGTGAAATAGACATAAATCTTTAGGAATCCCGAATATGATTAAAAAGTAACATTGTTGCCAATTTATTACAAAAAGATGTGGATCTAGTTTACAAACGTCCTGAAAACTACACTAATATTACTGATAAAAAGTTACTAAAAATAGAGTTATGGTAATGAAGAGGGTTGGGAAATATGTTTTACCGCATTCAAATCTAATGCCAATTCCCATGTTTAAACATTGTGACAAGTTCAGGTGTTTTGAACATTTTCACGTTATTTAACACCGAGGATGAAAATTTAAAAATCTCACCTATTTCTCCTCTCAAGTGTGCAATTGAGATGTAAACTTGAACTCAATATATGAGCCAAAGTACTGGGATGAATCTCCTCCTTTGAACGCACACTACTATAGCAGAAAACCAAACATCCCTTTTATCATAAAAATAAACTAAAAAATGAACTGATCATTTTTCATTTATGGAAAAAAAAGGTCATTTAGTCATTGCTTCTCCACCAGTTAGGTTTAATTTAGAAATTTAAGAGAAAGTGGGAAAAAAGTCATTTTTATCCCTTGCGTATTATTTACTACAAATTAGAAATGAGGTGTGGTTTACGCAATATATTAGATGCAGCTTTACTGTTCTCAAAAATTGATAAATTACTAAATGAATGAAAAGATCCTAAAGCTGATCATAACCTGCTATTAAGGAATTCTTAAAATAGATAGTACCCCGCTGGTTCTCATAGGCACCAACGTATTTCAGATAATTCAAAGTGAGAGATTTACTTGAACTGCTAATTGCATAAATGAAACTAGGTCATGTAATTTACCATTGAATTAATCATATAAATACAATGAATTGTGCTACACTTTGTATTTAAGCAAGTTAGCATCTTGATTATGTTAGTTTACACTTTAAAAGAATATTTTATTTTTACTCAGAGGAAGAATTGCCAAAAACTTCAAATTATTACTATTTTTCAGAACAAATTCTAAAAGGTATTTTTTTCACATATACAATTTATAGCTCTCCCTTTCCCTTTTTAAAAATAATACAGATTGAGATGTGAAGGGTAAAATTAACTTTTAGTCGGTATTAGAGACAAAATGATATTATTCTTATGACAGATGGAGAAGTGATGTGTTAAAAATTACTTTAAGATGGTTTTAAGGCCAAAAGAGTTATCATTATTATAAGCCAATTTTCACCTTCAAGTTGAGGATTAAACTCAATATATATATGATAGAAGACAGCTACAATTACCAAAAAAATAGATTATTCAGAACCATGGGAAAGTCTGTACAATGTGCTCCTAAGTCATGCTCTGTAAGTATATTATGTCCATATGGACAAGGTTTGATCAATTCTATCTTGACAAACAATATCTAATTTTGAATTATTATGACTTTTTGAATAATGCCACAAAATTTAAAAGTAGAATATTATCTATACTTTAATGACATCTTGCATTTCAGTATTTTAATGTTCTACTAGTTCACAAAGTTAAACAATATTTTAATTCCAATATGGAATTCCAATTGCATATTTCCTAGTGTAAACATATGTTATATTTTATTTTTTCCAGAGTAAATTTCATTCTGATAAAGAAACAGCATAAAATATTATATATGTATAAGATGATTCTTGTGATAAAGAAACAGCATAAAATATTATACATGTATAAGATGATTCTTTAAATTTTTTTCTTCATTTTTCACATTTGGAAGATATAAAAACTGTGAATACATATACATTTAAGATTCCATGATGAAATTATATATTATTATTTTAGAAGTATTATTTATTTTATAAATATAATCACAATGAATTTAAAATACCGAAAAATGGAAATGAGATGAAGGAAATTTGAACATATGCATTCAGAATATTAAGGTTTTTCAAAAATATAAACCTATTCCTCAGTAAATACTTGATGACAAATATGGGGAAAGGAAAGTGAAGACTACGTGTATGTATATATCCCATAAAATATGAATGGTCTTCAGAAGTAGTGATCAGTTTACTGTTTTTCAATAAATAAATTAAAACTAGATATATAGTAGTCAAAAAATATATATATATTATGAATATTAATATCTCTATTATGAATATTAATTTAAATTATGGTTGTGTCTGCTTTATTAACTTGCAATCCATGTACCTCATGTAATCTGACAATAAACTATGCAAATTATTATCTACTACTTTTAATGCCAAACTTTTTCCCTATATATATGTGTTATGTTGTATGTATATTAACACATCACTTTGTATTTTTCATATAAAGCTGAAAAATCAAAACATCCAATTTTTTTTAAGTTTAAAAACAATTTGGTGGAAAATATATGTCAGTAGATTCTTAGTTTTATATCAGCCCTAATTCTTGATATGTTTGAGGTATTACAAATATTGGGGAAAATTTGAGAAGAAAAAAGTATTATTATTTAAATGTAGTACAAGTAAAAGTATGGCAGACTATAAAATAAAAAATATACAAATGGAGTTGTCAAAATTCTTTTTAAAATCATATGAAATTTTATAAAGAAACTAAATCTTATTACATGGATGACTCATTTATGACAATAATACTGAGTTTAAGTGAGATTATATAACATACACTCCGGTTCGATTTCTACCATTAATTTACTATATAATCCTAGTAATTAACTAATCTCTGTGATTCATAATATTTCAACTATTTCATGAGACAGAAAACTACTGTACAATAATTAAAATAAGTATTACGTTACTGAATTTAATGGAGATTCAGTACAATAAGAAATATGGAAACACTTTTTAAAACAGCCTATTTTCCAATTTTAATAATAATAATAATAATAATAAAATTGCTCAACACCATCAATAATGTTATTTGTTCTTTTGTGCCCTGTCTCTCTCTCTCTTTACCTAGTACTTAGAAATTTAAAAAGCAAAGTAGGCAAGATAGTTTTCATTACATTTTTCCTTTAAAAACATCATGTGGGAAACTTTTGTTTGGAATGATCTTCTTCTGCATAAATAGCTCTTATTTAGAACTTAAAATTTCTGAATATTATTATTATTTTTGTGTGTGTGTGAAGATTTGCCCTGAGCTAATGTCTGTTGCCAACCCTCCTCTTTTTTCTTTTTTCCTTGAGAAAGATTAGCCCTGAGCTAACATCTGTGCCAATCTTCCCCTGCTTTGTATGGGGGATGCATCCACAGCATAGCTCATGAGCAGAGTAGGTCTGCACCTAGTATCTGAACCTGTGAACCCAAGCCACCAAAGTGGAGCACACAGAACTTTAACCACTCAGCCATGGGGCTGGCCCCCTCCAAATCTGGTTTTTAAGAGTCAGAAGCTGACTTGGTAGATACTTCCATAAGAATCCTATTAACTTATTTGAATGAATAAAATATTCATTTTTAAAACCTAGTGCTGACAGAAACATCATGATCCAGATCTCAATGAATAGGAACAGTAATGAAGATGAGGAGATTATGAAGACGATGATAAAGAAACAGTTACCGTTTTGGGGAGGAGTTTAGGCTGAGATAGTCTCTATATTGTGTTCTTTAAATTTGTTAGCTCTTTAAATTCTCTTCACCACACTGCAGTTTATATAGCTATAGATCAAAGACAAATAAACTGAAGCTCAGAAAGGTTGGGGAATGTATGAAAGTACACAACCGCAACTGACCGACACAAAACTCAAACAGTGGTTATGTTAACTCCAGAGTTCATGCTACTTCCACTATATCACATATCCCTAATCTTCTTATTGTGAATTCATACGATAAAACATGAAAGCAATGTTACACAATATAAAGTGCATAATTAGTATTAACATAATAGCTTTTAATCTGCAGAAAGATTATTGTATCTTAAAAAGATAAAATAAACTTTATTAACCTTGAATACATCACTAGTTGAATTATTTTACTTTGTAAATATTATCTATAATTAAAAATATATATATACACACACATAAATGTAAATTTCATTACAAAGTAAATTTACTACTTGCCCCTTCCAAAGATTCTTAACATTTCCAAATCTGCAAGGACTCAGCAGTGACCTTCCTAGCCCAAAGAAGCATCTTCTCCCTCTTGAATGGCCACATAAACCTGTTCATTGGTCTCAGTGTTTCCTCTCCTTCTACCTCAGGCCTTTTTCTACATATTCAGTTCCACAGTACAAAATAAATGGGTGCAACAGCACCAGAGTGGTCTTTTGGATATTAAATCAGCTCACATCAACCCTCCACAGAAAACATTTAGAAGTTTTTCCATCGCACTTTGGGTAACATACAAACTCTTGATCACTGAGCTTTAGTCACTGCAACACTTTGACTTGTATGTCCAGGACAGTCATGGTTTATGCCTGTTGCTGTTCAAAATTATCTTATTTGGCTCAGAATTATGTGGACAGCCCACCCAAAAGCTCATCTATGATCTGACCCCTTTCTTCCTCTCCCATCTCAGTATTCACCATTTTCTCCTGTACTCTTACATGCCAGCTACATTCAACGTCAGTGTCTTTTGAACACATCAGGCTAATTCTGCTCTCCTCTCTATATTCTTAGAACACTTCTCCCCCAGATTTTAAAATGGCTTTCTCATTCACCTAGTCATATCTCTGTTAAAATAAAACCTCCCAAGGAAGCTCTCCTTGGCAATCATTTTTAAAGTTGATCTCATCCTTATCACTCACTGGCTGCTTGCTCTGCTTTATTTTCTTCCTATCACTTATCACTGTGTGAGCTTTACTTATATTTTTACTAGCTGATTTTCATCTTTTTCCAGTATAACATAGCAACCTCTATGAGGGAACATATTTTATCTTTCTTACTCATTGCCGTATCTCAAGAATTGAATTAGGCACATAGAAGGAGCTAACCAAAAATGTTTTCAATGAGTGATCTGCCAAAAAAAAGTCATTAACTTCTCTTTTCATTCTCCTAGCTAAATATTCAAAGAGAATTGCAGAAACACATTTCTTAAATTACTTCTGAGTCTTTCGCTTTAATAATACATTCTAAATTTTCTTTTATTTTAATTTTCTGTTTTATAGAATTCTTAATGCTGTGATTGTAATCAAGCATCATTTAAATACTATTTCTCCTGAAAGTGTGAAAGCTTTGCTTTTGCAAAGCTTAATACGTCTCAAAAAGTCTAAACATTCTTCAATAATTAGGTCATACCAAATGAGGCAATGTAACAATTATTAGATATCATTACAAAATTTCAAACAAAAATAAAAGGACATTTCTCAAATATCTGTAAAATACTTTTCCATAGTTTAATCTGTAAAACCTTTTCAAGAAGATCTTTACAACTGATTGATGACTCTTTAAAATTATATGGTATTTCTCTTGTAAATAATAGAAAAAATTAAATGTTTGAGAAAATCCCCCAAAACAAAGCACCTAAAGTTGCTGCATAAATAAAACAAATATCAACTTAATTGCATGATTATAAGTAAAATTCCCAAGGCTCAAAAGGAAGAAGACATAGGGGCCAGCCCAGTGACATAGTGGTTAAGTTCCCATGCTCTGCTTCAGCAGCCTGGGGTTCGTAGGTTCAGATCCCAGGCACAGACCTAGAACCACTTATCAAGCCATGCTGTGGCGGCACCCCACATAAAATAGAGGAAGATTAGCACAGATGTTAGCTCAGCGACAACCTTCCTCAAGCCAAAAGAGGATGATTGGCAACAGATGTTAGCTCAGGGCCAATCTTCCTCATAAAAAATAAAGAAAGAAAAAGGAAGAAGACATAAAAGCTGGGGTGGATGAGCAAGAGAGGAACCTGAAGTTCTCCTGGGAGCATTCACTGATAGCAAGACCCAGAGCCTTAAGTTTTAAAGCAGCCAAAAAGGAGCCTTTGTGTCAGCACACAGAAGGTGTAGGTGAAATGGAATTTCGACCCTTACACATTGGAGAGTCCCTTGAAGAAACATCCTCAGGAAAGGATATTCTAGAAAAAAATCTACTTACCAGAAAATGGAAAAAATGTGCCAACTGTAGTTTTCAGAGTTGGTTCTACATTGGGAAAAAAGTCTCCACTAGGAACCTATAATCAGAGTTTGGCCATAATATTCCTTGGCTTATGATTTCACACTATTCTACGGAATGTACTAAGAGGAAAGACCCAAAAGAGGCTGCTTCCTAATAATACTTATGAGGATAATATACCTTCTTATGAAAATCAGATAAGGATATCAAAGAAAAGTAAAATACCAGCCAATCTTACTTATGAACACATATGTAAACAACAGTAACTTTATTTGATACACACACACTAAAGTAATTTATAGGCAACAGAATAAAATGAAAATGACTACTGAAGCCGAGACATGCAGAAAAATATTTTTTGATAACTTTCAAAAAGGCAATCTAGGTAAAATAAATAATAAAACCATTAGCAAACTAGAAATAGAATGATACTTTTCAATTCATTAAAAAAAAGTATTGCAAAACAAATATAGGAAAAGATACACTTAATGTCAAATATTACTGGCATTTATTTCAAAATGAAAAGCCAAATTATGTGGCCTACTATCACCAAGTCCATTTCACATTATATAATAAAACAGGAAAAAATATATAAGGATTGAAAAGAAGGAAACAAAGATGGCTATAGTCACAAATAATATGTTTATCTGTATAGAAAATTCAAAAGAGAATACATATGTAAATTATTCAAACTAAGGTGAAGATTTATCAGATTTGTGGGATAGAATATGAGTATATAATAGCAGTTGCATTTTCTACACCTAAGCAACGGAATATGAATATTTTCTTAAAAGATACTATTTACAAGATCTTCCCAAAAATATAATACCAAATGTTTAATCTAACAAATGAAGTGTTTCATTTCAATGAAGAAAGCTATAGGTTTATTGAAAGACATTAACACAAACAAAAATAAGCTTAGAGCAATGGTATGTGCATGCATAACAATATTACTCAACATTGTAAACACATCTGTTCAAATTATAGAATTATTTACAAAAAGAAGGCAATTCCAATCAAAATAGAAATAATAATTTATGTAGCATGTGAAAAGTTGATTTAAATATCTGTTTGTAAGAGCAACTAGCAAGGATAAACAAATGTAAAGGAAAACATTGAGAGACACTTGTAAAACAAGAGAAAAAGATATCTTAAGAGCTACAGTAATAAACGGCATGTGGTGGTGTTGTACCAACAAACAAATAGATCAACAGAACAGAAAAGAGAGCCCATAAACCCATGCCTAACTATACAAGTGAAGGAGCATTGCACATCAAGTAAGGGATAACCAGACAATAAATTCGAGATGTTTAATTATCTATATGAAAATACAAAATAAATCCCTACCTCACACCATACACAAAAATCAATTTGTATTGGATATATGCCTTAATATAAAAGGCATAATTTTAAAGAATACAAATAAATTTCATGGGAGCATCTTTATAAAAATCATTAATAATAAAAAATATCTAACCTTTGGCTCCATTAAATTATAAACCTTAGGTGTCAAAAGACACCATAAAAGAGTTAAAATGATAGTGACATTTAGGAAGATTTTATTGCAAAAGATCGATGCTAATAATAATGGTTATACATACATATATGTAATTCACTTAATGTATAAAGAACTTAAAGACTGGCCTCATAAATTTCAAAGAACTTGGCACTTATCTGATGCAACAGATATCAGATATCCTTATGATTAATTTTCATGTTTTAATAACTGGTATGGCAAATAATCCTTAATGCATTAATTGCCCTTCCTTTTTCATAATTTTCCTGCCCTTTCTTGAATATTTTTCTTATAAAACTTCTTATAAACTTTAGAATAAGCTTTTCTAGCTCTAAAAGATAATGTCCTGTAGTGACATCTGTTGGAATTTCTTTTAGTTGATACAAAATGATCAAGTAATGTAATAATGAAATGCTTGTGATATCTACAAAGCAACGTGAGTATGTGTTTCTGTCTCAACTCCCTCCTTTCACTGCAATACGAAATGGGGCCAGGGAAGATTCTGCTTCCACCCTATACGTCCTAAACCTGCTGTTCCAAACAAATGTTTCAGGGTACCTACTTTGGAAGACTAGATTCGCTTCCATTTGGCTAACTGCACCATCAGACATTCTCTTTTGGTTTCTTTTTATATTCCAGTTTGATCTTCCTTGCAAGCACTTGGCAGCTTGTTCTCAACAAGTCTGGGAAGAAAAAGAGAAGGACTCTCTCCATTCAATGACCTTAAACATAGAATTTTCTGAGTCCTTCTTGCATCTATAACCTCTGTAGTGTTGCACAATCATTAGAAAGGAGTATTAGATGTGATACACAGCACAAAGTGGAGACATCAGTAATATCAAGTTACTGAAGAGCCTCTTCTGGATCTAATGGAGAAACAAATGCTACTATAATCTGTATAAAAACCATAATGACAGTGGTTTCTGATTAAATATTATCTTGCTTTTCCTTGATGCATCTCCAGTATAATCAGTGATGATATTCAAAAGATTTAACGAGCACTGATCAATCAGAATCAAAGCTGTCCTAACCCTGGAGCTTGCTAAAGGAGTATTCCTATGAGGTAGAATTGTATGAAAGTTGGGGCACCCTTTGGTAGGATTTGGTGTGGCTGGTGCCTCTTTGGGAGGGAGGATTTGAGGACTCAGCCAGTGACAATTTTCTTCTCTACTAAAATATTTCAATATTGCATTAATTGGCATAGCTGTGCCAAAGCCTACTTGGCTAAACATAAACTCAATATGGTAACAACTAAGAGTCTTGATCCTCACATTTCTAAGGCCTTCAACCATTCAGTTAACACTTTATAAATTGAAAATTAATTTTTAGAAAATAAAATGCACATTTATATATTTTGCATGGAAAAGGACATTTTAAGTTACCATTCTAAATTGTGTGTGTGTGTGAGAGCATGTACAAATAAAGAAAATATTTTTGGACAATTAAAATATTTGGGTGATATTTTAAAATTTAAACTCTGTTTATGTTACATATAATAAATGAGTTCAAAAGAATACCTGCATGTCTCAAATGCTATGAATGAAAAATATGCACCATATCCGTTTAAATCTAATTTATATAATGCTAGAGTAAAGAGCTCACTACTTATTAAAACAAGATAGAAATCTTCTGAGTCCCTGGGAAGAATACAACTAAGCATTATTAGCATTTCTGGGGGCCATTCTGTATTATTTACTGAAATGCAATTGAAGCTTCATTAAAATACATTCAATTATAAAATGTATTTTATTGCCAAAATAATTGCATAAGTCTTACACCTTGGGGAAAAAAAATGAACCATGAAGATATTTCTAAAGACAATTCCAAATACTTTA
The DNA here is from genome assembly GCF_041296265.1 of Equus caballus. Classification (NCBI taxonomy): domain Eukaryota; kingdom Metazoa; phylum Chordata; class Mammalia; order Perissodactyla; family Equidae; genus Equus; species Equus caballus. The sequence continues at coordinate 100,940,258 of NC_091685.1, read as the reverse complement.
GAGAACTTGTGTTATATCCAAAGGAGCATAAAACTGCCACTTCCAACCTGACTTAACTACTTTCCTACTTGAGAAAAAAAAAATCTATATTTTTTGACATATAATGTCTTTCTGTCTTGGCAATGACTTTCCACATCACATATTTTAATTCCCTTGGCAACTACATAGCCTATTTTATTATTCATTTTCACAACGCAGATACTCTGGCTTACTGCACAAATTTTAAATGATTAGGTAAAAGAAAAATTCAAATATTCAATAAATATTTATTAAAAAGCAGTTATGAAGTAGTTACTGCGTGGGCAAAGGAGATACAAACGGGGCATACAATTGACATGCAAGAGGGTGATTTTGGAAGAAATAAACATTGATTGGTGAATAGAATTTTCTTTCTTCATAATCACACTGTGAAGCCAGTGTGAAGGTACAATTGAGGGGAGAATATGCAAAATTGTCCCTGAAAAGGGGCGGAATGAGGATAAGCTTGAGGGTATAAGGCGGAAGCAATTGGATTTGAAATTTGGGAAATTCTCCTCTACCCTGGAAGGAGATGGGTTTGGCAGGGCCTGGTGAGCCTGGTTCCCACAGCAAGGCTGAAGAAAGCTTCTGGATACCTTTCCAACAGACTCATGCTTCACATGCCTAAAAGGAAGACATGCTTAGAACTTTTACCAGTGTTCTCTACAGAGGCTATAAATTGTAGTTCCTTCTTCATTCACACTCCCCTTTTCTTATTCAAAACTGCAAGTCCAGGAGTCAGCGTGGTCACATAGTGGTTATGTTCACAAGCTCTGCTTTGGTGGCCAGGAGTTCTCGGGTTTGGATCTGGGTCATGGACCTAGCACTGCTTGTCAAACCACGCTGTGGTGGCATCCCACATCAAATAAAGGAAGATTGGCACAAATGTTAGGTCAGGGCCAATCTTCCTCACACACACATACAAAAAAAAAACAGAAACAAAAACTGGAAGTCCAGATCTTTGAGGCAAGGGCTGATTATTACAATCATATCATCACACAACTCTGCATATGTCACTATCTAATTCAAGTTGTCACTCCCTTTCTCACTCCCAAATATTTCATCCATTCGTTTTGTAATTTACAGTCCTTCATCAACAAAATCCCCTTTTACTTCTTGGAATGTTTCCTTCACCTTCTCATTCGAGGTGAAGTTGGCTCTCTCCTGAATATTTAGCTTCCCCTGAAGTCTTCTTTGGAATTAACTCTTCTAATTTCCCTATAGATAAATTAACACAAGACCTGGGATGGATGTAGACATCTTTATTGTTTATAATAGCTGGTTCCATGTTTTCCTTCCTCCTCCATCAAAAAAATCCAGCTCCACTGAATATCATGCCATCAGACTGTGTGATTAACCCCACACTCATTTGCTATCTACCAATCCCTAGGGCATTTATGCTCATTAATTGCAGGTTTCTGCCCCTGTTCTTTGTCTTTCTTTCCTCCAGTACTGTATTAGTCCATTTGGGCTGCTCCAACAAAATACTGCAGGCTGGGTGGCTTATAAACAACAGATATTTATTGCTCACAGTTCTGGAAGCTGGAAGCCTGAGATCATGGTGCTAGCAGAGTGAGGTGAGGGCCTTCTTCTGGAGCAGACTCCTTTTATCCTCCTCCTCACGTGGCAGAAGGAGCAAGGGAGCTCTATGGGATCTGTTTTATAAGAAAACTAATCTCATTTATGAGGGCTCTACCCTCATGACATAATTTTCTCCCAAAGGCCCCGCCTACTAATACCATCATCTTTGGGTGTTAGAATTTCAACATATAACTTTTGTGAAAACACAAACATTCAGACCATAGCAACTACCCGTCAACATTTTACAACATTCTATCCAACAATAATAGTGACTTAAACATCTCATCTTTTCAGAACAATATTCAATATATGTACTGGCCTCCTAGTTCCTTGAACTCTTAAATTCCAACTGCCTTTCCCTCTGTGCTTCCTCAGCAACATTAAATATTTTATCCTCCAGACACAGTTACTACTAATAGGTCATGAATTCATTGACTCTACTGTATTTCTTTTGCCCCTGTCTGCCTATATCCTCACTTCTCTCTGGTCACTGGAGACACCATGAACTACCTCTATAATTACCCATTTCAAGCATTCTTGTCCCTCCTTCTTATTCTTAGTAAATTTCAACATTGCTTAGATTCAATTTTCTTCCTATTCCACTTTTTTCCTAATGTGGATAAATGTGGGTGGAACAAAACAAAAATATTAATTTAATCTAAAAGTCAGAATGTGAAAGTGGGTCATCTACAGGGCCTAGGTTTTCTTGTCAGTTTACTCCCTCGTTCTTCAAGGTGACCATTCCATACGTTTTCTTCTCTCTTGCACGTGCTATCACCAACTTTCTATACTTTTGATTTGTTCATATACTTTAAAAACTTTTACTTAAGCATAAATATAAGCTAAAATACATCATTCTCTCCATCCACATCATTTTATAACCCACTTATAACTTTATCCATATATTTCACATTCCTTCTTATTATACTTGGTCTATTTTCTGCGTCATAAGACTAACCCTTCCATTTTGTATGAGATAATGCTTATCCTCTCTCACTTATTTAAATTTATTTTTTACTGCAATTATCCCATCTCTATCCCAAATAATCCAATTTTCCTTCTTTATTAGTCATTCCTAAACAACACTATTCTTAATAAAAATACCTATCATTTTTGAGGGTTTGCAGTAGACTCTAAACGCTGTTTTTATTACTTTGCATGCCCTGACTCATTTGTCTCTGTTTGCCCTTTCACCTCTTTACTTCTCCTTTGCTCTTAAACCCCACAATCAGGCTTTCTTCCCAACCACTCAATTGGACTGCCCTTTATTACTGCCCTTAATGACCTCTATCTTGACATATCAAGTGTTCAATTTTCGATTTGACCTTCATTTTATATCCAGCAGCATTTATTACTATTAAATATTTTCTGCTCTTTGAGGCCGTTTATTCACTTGGTTTCTGTGCTTCCACGGACTCCTAGTTTTCCTTACGTCTCATCACCTGCTTGCCAGCTGGTTTTCTACGTAATTTGTAATTTAACTCCTTTTTTCCTCAGCTTTAAAGAAAAGAGTACCTGGAAATGAATCTTTGTTCCTATCCTCTACCTACATTCACTACCTGGATAGTTATCTAATACCGTATCTTTAAATAATACTTATACATTAATATATCTCACTTTTATATCTCCAGCCCTAACCACTGCTTCAAATTTTTGCATCCAACTGCCTACTGTATATCTCCATTTGGATATTTATACGCATCTGCAGTAGATGCTACCAGTGAACTCCCAGTGTTCTTCTCCTGAGCACATGGGGGACTACACTTACTAGCCCCTTGCATTTTGGTAAGCCCACAAGAGTGCTTCTACTCAATGGTCTGAGAAGAAATGTGTGTGACTTTTAGGTCTAAGCACAGAAGAAGGAGAGTGAAGTCTCCATGTACTCATTCCTCTTGCTTTAAAGAACAAGATGGCCCTGTCCAGATGCCATGGCTATAAAAGGTGATATCTGCTTCAGCCTGTGTGGGCAAAGCCCCATACTGATTGGCTTATTCCTGTAAGAGATTTTACCATTGTGTGATAAGCTACAATTTAAGATGTGGGAGTAAATTAATCGCTGAAGTGTACCTTAGAACACTTCTATGAATATAATATCTGAAAATTAATGTGTCTAAAACAGATATTTGATTTCCTTGATATAAACATTTATTCTTCAACTCCCCCGTAGTTGTAAATGGCATCAGCATTATCCAGTTGGACAGGTCAAACATCTAGGAGTTATTCACCACACTCACAGCTAATCTATCAGACAATTCTATTAGTTCCAACTGCAAAATATTTCCTGAATCCTACCACTTTTTGTCACTGCCAACACAGCTATAGCCACGTTCATTTAAGCCCTAATCACCTTTGCCTGAATGGTTTGCAAAAGCCTCCCAAATAATCACCCTTTCTAATTTTATGCTTCAATACTATATTTCCTACAATGAATTCCCCAATAAAAACATAATTGCTCCCTTTACAACTCTTCCATGACTTCCTATTTCATGTGGAAGACAATCCAGATTTTTCTCATAGTCTATAAATCTATATTATCGCTTCTACCTACTATAACAATGTCATCTCCTTTGGGTCCTGCCCTTGCTCATTGTGCTTTAAGCATTCTGATTTTCTTGACAATTCTCAAACAGCAAAGCTTATTTCTGTCTTGGGACATTTCGTTTTGTTTTTTTTGACCTTTTGACCCCCTTCACCCAATCGTCTTGGGGCTTTGGAAGTGCCATTCCCACTCCCTCAAATGTTCTTCTCCAAGGTCTTTGCTGGTTCACTCCCTCAATATTCTGCTCAAATGTCATATCTTTACAAAAGCAATCTCTGTCGCACCATGAACTCACATCATTCATTATTCCCTTCTCTTGTTTTATTTTTCTTCATAGCATTGAAGCATTACATTCACCACTGCAAATGTGAATGTAAGTCTATGTGCACATGTATGTGTGTAGATATGTATGTGTGTGTGTGTGTGTACTTCTTTCTTATCTATATCCAACTGAGGATTGTAAACTCCATGAAGGATTTTTTCTCTGTTCACAATTCTGTCCCTGGAACTAGAATAGTCCCAGAACAAAAGTGTGTACTTAGTAAATATTTGTTAAATGAATAAATAAATTCCATTGTCATTACTCTATACTCATTCCCAAATAATAAAATAGGGTTGCAGAATAATCCAAACAAATAATATTCAGCTAAACCTATGAAGTTATTGCTTCTATTTGAAACTATAAATAGCTGCTTAGTCCTATGAATTTAAATCAGAATCTCAAAATGCTGAGATTTCACAATTTGTTAAATGATTGTCCATTCTTTCTGTTTGTTTCCTAACTACATAAAGAGTTCTAAGCAAGCAGAGAAAATGATTTAGCTAAGATGTTTATACTGCATTACTTATTTATGCATGTAATGTATTATTAAAATAAAGTTTTGTGCTTTTGAAATCACCATCATCATGCTTACCCATGTTAAAATACCTTGACAAAATCAGAATTGATAGCTTGTATGAAACAAATTCAGGATAATTTGAAAGAAGAAGAATTATATTTTTTCATATTTCTCCAACAAAAGATTTAAAATAATGTATTGTTCACATGTACTCTTTTAAAGACTTAAAAGGTGAAATGATTATGCTATCCTTACCTCTGAGCATATCCTTAATCCACTGAAATTGCACATGATTTTGTTGAAGCTACAGAGCCACTACCTGTGGCTACAATAGTGGAAATACCCAGGTTTCTATGCTTGTGACACTGCTGACAATTTGCCTATGAGATATTCTCCTTGGCTTTTCTGACACTGCAACTGTCTCCTGCTTTCCCTCCAAATGTTCTCATGAGTTCTACTAAATTTCTTTTCCTGAGAAATATTTGCATTCCTCAGAGTTCTTTCTTGCATTTGTTTTTCTGCTCTTACCATAAACATTCACTGTAGTCATCCTAGGCTATCTCTACAACTGCAACAAATTTAATTATATATATACACCACATATTAATAATATCAATAACTTCATATCAATAGTAACTTCAATCTTATCTAGATAAGATCCAGCATCTTCCTTTGGATATCCTATAATCTACAGAAAAATCAATGTGCCTAAAACTAAATTTACTATCTTCCCTCTAAAACCATCTTCTTTTCCTTTTATTGGCATTATCTGTGAATTTCATCAACAGGCATCAACTTCAACTCTTTGTTTTTACTTCCCATATACAATAACAAAATGTTGAGCATGTTGTCTCATAAATATACCACGAATTCAACATGTGGTGAAGAATTCCAATGTGTTGTATCAGTTTCGTTTGTCTTCCAGGCATTTAGATTGAACTCTACTACCCTCTTTGAAGAGAGACCAAGGAGTCCTTCTAATAATAGACTTGATATACATGCTTTCCAAATCACACGTTTGGAAAATATTTTCTCCCAGATTGTAGCTTATCTTTTTACTTTTTACTTTGTTTAAGTGTCTTTTGATAACCGGAATTTCTTATTCTTTATGCAAATTTATCTATTTTGTCATAGTTAATGCTTGTGTGTTTTATTTATGAAATATATTGCCTCATCAAAGTGAGAAACTATTTACTTACATTTTTCAAACATGCAATTAACAAAGAATTTGTGCCAAGAATACTAGAAGAATTCCTACAGTACAGCTGGCTAAAGAGCAATGGGCAAAAACATGAACTACCATTGGAGAGAAGAGGAAACAAAGAAAAGCGCTATGAAGAAATATTCTACTTTCATATTTTCAGAATCAGGAAAACAAAAATGGAACAAGTTTACCACAATAACATATTTTATACCCATTCAATTTGTAGAAATTAAGTGATCTGAAAGTACTCAACATTGGAGAGAATGTGAATCAATGAAATCTCTTTTACAACCATGTTGGAAAACAGTGTGTCACTATCATTGTAACTGAAATATTTCCTGGGGCTGGCTCCGTGGCCTGGTGGTTAAGTTTGGCATGCTCTGCTTCAGTGGCCCAGGTTTGTGGGTTCAGATTCAAGCTATGGACCTACATCACTCTTCAGCCATGCTGTGGCAGCAACCCACATATAAAAGTAGAGGAGGATTGGCACAGATGTTAGCTCAGGTCTAATCTTCCTCAAGCAAAAAAAGAGGAAGATTGGCCATGGATGTTAGCTCACTGTGAATCTTCTTCAGCAAAAAAAAAAGAAAGAAAAGAAATATTGTCTGCTCCATGACTCAAAATTTCTACTTCTAGATAGATACCTAGAGACATAATCATACATGTGTGCATTGTAGTGTGAATGTGCTTTTAACAATACAATTTGTAATAGAAAAAATGGAAACCAAACAAAGTATCATTGACATCAGAATGAACAAATACATGGTAGTATATTCACACAGTTAATTATGTATAGCAATGATATGTATAAGTTGATACCACATATGAAATATGTGTATGGGTTAAGCAAGATGAACAAGCTCCAGAGATCTGCTATAGAACATTGTACCTAGAGTCAACAATAATGTACACTTAAAAATAGGATAGTAGATCTCATGTTAAGTATTCTTGCCACAATAAAATGAAATAAAATAAAATATATAGGGATGGATATTTGTAATATAATGTTGAATATGAAAAGCAAATTCCAGATGATTACATATAATATGAAATTATTTTAATATGTCTAATAGCTAACAAGACTAAATAATATAAGGTTTAATCAGATACATAGATACATAGTTACACACTTAAATATTATACAAAAATCAAGGAACTGATTAATAGATAATTCAGGGCATAAGTTAAATCCTGTAGGTGTGATGGTGAGGTAGGGGGAAAACACAGATTAATATAAGCTACTAGTAATGTTGCAAGCCTTGGCTGAATCTTGGGTTCAGAGGTATTCATTATGTTATTAAAATGTATAAATAAATTAATTAACTATAAAAGGTGAGATGAAGCCTGGCTATACAAAGGTACATAGATCAATGACAATAATATGTCATGAATTAAAGATTAATTAATTTTTACGTATCTGAGATAATTTTTGTTAAATAGTATATTCAGTGATACATATCCTCTTCTGCTGCAGAGCATACGATATTCATATTTGCCTCCTCAGTTGTATTAATATTTATTTCCTTATTACCATGAATTTTCTTCCATATGCCAAATAGTCATCCCCCCAAAAAACACACATAAATTATTTATAGCTACTTTTTAAAACATAACAAGACACAGCCTAGCACTACAAATATGCTTTATTAACATGTTGTTCCTCAAAAGGACTGTTTGTTTTAGTACTTGATTTTTTAAAATTTTTAAAATTATCTCGACAAAATTTTTTCATGTTTTCATCAGTCTTACTCAAAATGTTAAAAATATGAATACTTAATTTTTATAATCAGCATCTATTTATAATATTTTAGAATATATATCATGTTAACTCAGCTGTTTTACCAAAAACACTTTTAAAAAACATAAAAGTAGCAAATGTCTAGAAAGCCAAGTATTTTTATGCATACATGGAATGCCTAGTAATAGAAAATAATTTCATAGTCAGAAATTATGAATTAGTAATGTTATAAGCATATTTTATTACATAGATGTTCCTGGAGAGTTAAATATTTATTATTTAGTAAACTTCAGGTTTATTAATACCTTTCAGTATGTGTACAACATTGCTGGTAAAATTGCATGTTTGTACTATTTGTCCATCATTTACTAAAAGAGATGTGCGAGAATAACTTTTTGTCATACTTTAAAAATACTGAATTTTACTTTTACAAACATAAAATCACACTTACATAAATCATGAACTTAAACCCTATAGTTTTGTTCTTATTTGAAACTTAGACTGATCATAAGTCTTCCATTTTTGTCAGGTACAATAACCCAGGAGAAATCTCTTTTTTAAGTTAGAATTCTAAACCAAATAAGGGAAATGGCAATAATTTTCATTGAAGAAGTCTTTTCTTATCACAGATGAAATACAAATGAGTTGAAAATGGCACCAGAATAGTAAAATCTTGACTTATTTTATAAGTATTAAAGACTCATTTTCTTGTGGAAGATTAAAAATGTAACTAACAACACAGGTATTATTGTAAGGGATTTATATTGAAATAGCCAGTATCCCAGTGTTTAGTTTAGACAAGTAGTTCTTAAAGGCCAACAGTCAAAGGGAATTTGTCAGAGCAAAACTAAGAACAGAGGGAGGAGTCTCTGAAGTGCTAAAAGAACAGTATTTTCAAAGACCTGGTCTATAAGGTTTTGTCTGGATTTTATTGCATTCAGAAGTTTAATCAGGTAACTGGCATTTTTCTTAAATAAAGAATTTATAGAAATACTGGCTAACTGGCCTATATTTGTACCCCAATCCCATAAAACATTAACCACAACCCTGCTCAGAAGACGCCTGATGTGTTGTCTTTAGCTTACAGGAAACCACAAAGAGAGGAAGGAGAAAATGGCTGAGACATATAGTGAGAAGTTAAAACTGATTAAAGGCATCATGGCAGTCCGACTTGACCTGGCATAGACCCCAAAGCTCATTATACACAGCCACGGCAATGGCAGGATATAACCAAATAAGGAAAAAAAAGAGGTGGCCCCTTTCTTTCCCCAAAAAGCCTACCTAATTCCCAAATACCTTTGAATATTCTTTCCCTTCATTACCTTGAACCCTTATAAGAGGCTTAATCACCTCAGGAGCTGAGAAGTTGACTTGTGAATATAGCTCCCACTTCTCCATTCTTTGACCATTGAATAAGGCTTGTGCTGTTGAATGCTCAGCTTTGGTTTCATTTCCAATCCACTGGCATCAAACAGAAAAGAGCCCTCTAAGGAAAAGAACGGCTGATTGTAGGTTCGAGGCCCACTGGCTCTAGCTCTTCCTCAGGTCCCCAATCAGTGGCTTCCAGTAAATTTGATAGTAATGAAGTAAAATTGATAGCGTAATTACAACATAAGAACAGATAAAATTTGATTGAGTTTAAATATCAGTTTGTAGCATTATCTTTTCTCCTGGACAATTCCTTCTGACCCACGTTCTTATGGACTTTCTACTGTATAGATGTCCAACTCAAATCTCTACCACATCACGTGGAAACATGATTGTTACAATCTAGACGAAATGCTATGATTTTAAATAACACTTTTTAATAATTCTACTCTTTGTGTATCCCAGAAGAAAATCCTGCACAAAGTGTGGGTGTGTTTGTGTGCGTGTGTGTGCACACGTGTAATATGAATTAGTTCAGATAATGTATTTGCAAGTAATAGAATCAAACTTTGGCTAACCTGGTAAGAAAAGGATGCTTCATTTAACTCAGAATCAACAGAAGAGAAAAACAAGCAATCTTTGAAAACAAGGAGTCTGGGCACCTCTTGGGAATCTTAAGTTGAAGAGGGCTTTCATTTGATTATTAAATCCTAATTCTCTTGAGTCTCTTTGTCTCTCTATGCAAGGCTGGAATTATAGAACATGTAGCATAATAGCTTCAGCTTTATTTGGCTGCTTCTACTGTGCTTGGGACAAGAAGGCAAGGGCAGATCCCTAAGAAAGGGATGATGGACAATCTGGAATAACATAAACTACCAAAAATAAGGCAAAAGTCAAGATATTTACCAACAAGTTTTTTCATGTTACTGTGTTTGAGTCTATACCTACCATGAGCTAAAACTGATGTGGAATAATACTTTGGAAATGACAGACGTTCCTTCTCATACATTGACTGAAAGAGTTTCCGCTGAAGATTCTGGGAATCTTCTCTTTTACACTTTATTGGAATTCATATAAAGTAAATAATAATAATAGTAAGATAAATTATGGCATTCCTTGAAAATCCAAAGATTTCTTTTAGAAAAAACATATTTTTATAATGAGATTTAAAATTTAGCTAAATTACAGCTCTTTCTATCTTTCATTGATTGAGGTGATATTACTAAGTCATTATAGGGAAGGCTAGATCTTTGAGTAAGCTTTTCAGTGGTGTTTTTTGAGGTCTCAGGCACTCAGTTCTCTTCCTGTAGGGTATTTGCTGTCAAATCTCATGGCATAGTTAGCTAATGTCATAGTTACAATCTGAAATTGATGAAAATACTTCACTGAAATTCAGCTATTTGGTCCCATATGGTTTCATGATTTTATAACCAGCCTTCACTTAGTTAATGCAGAGAAATGCTACACTTAAGGATTGTTTTTCAGTTCAGAAGCTAAACAAGTAGTTCTAAAATTAATAATAATCCTATTCAACAAAGATGATGAATTATAGAGACAATTGTATCACGATGCAAGTGATCTCACTTTAAGCATGCTTATTTTAATGATTGCATGTGGTAATACATGCTCATTGCAGAGTTTTAAAAAAATACTCTAAAGCCATACAAAAGGATAACGGAGATCGTCCATAAGCCCAGCACGTTAAAATTTGACTAGCATGGGATGAAACAGGGATCAGAGAAAAGATGTTTTGGAATCTATGATGTTAGATGCTTCTCTCCTAATTATACAGATATACATATCTATTAAATATAAAAAATACCTATTTACATTTTACTGCTTTATATTTTATTGAGATAGTTTCCATGTCTCTACTTATCTTTCAAATATATATGCATTTTTAAAGATTTTGGAGTCATACATGTAATTTTTTACATTCTGAGTGACTTGGAAGAGTTTCCAGGTCTCAAGGAGTCTTCATTTCTTCGTCTATGAAATGGGTATAGTAATTCCTGACTCTCAGGGTTCTCGTGAGGATTTCAACTAATATCTAAAAAAAGGTGTTGACACTCTAACTTGCCCAGAGTAAGCACTAAACAAAAGTGAAAGTATTTTTTTAATTGTATGTATGAAATTCTATCGAATATATGTACTAACTTTATTTTAAAATAATATATTTGAATTATAATATATTGAAAAATATATACTTAATTATATGTTTTGAATATATTATACGTATGAATTACATATCATTTTGAAATGATAAATAACTTACTTATATGCCCTTAGAAAACTCTGTTTTGTACATTATTCACTTTTCAAATAATTTAGACTAATGTTCCATTATATTAGCAAAGGTAATGGAAAAGTAAGTTTAAAAAAATTAGAAATGTTTTCACACTGCATGTAATTCTGAAATTTGAAATTAATCATTCAACAATTTCTATTGTTTCTAAATTACCTCTTTTTTCTTTACTTGGTTTCAAATTATACTATAATTGATGTTTTATTATTTGGGAGATTATCTAATATCATTAAAATTGCAAAATGTTATTGCTCATATAATAAAAATAACATCAATATTGGAGAATTTTTTAGCGCAAATTTTTTTGGCCGTAATAGAAAGGACACTGGGACTCTTTTTTCGTTACTATCTTGGGTGGTGATTCTGCGATGGTTATTGTGGATAGACTCTATGTGAACCACGAACTTTTAACTAAGAAAGAGGACCAAACTGAAAGCAAGTTATGCCACTTCCAAGGCTCCTTTTACATTTCTTCATGGCCTTCCTGTGCCCTAGAGCATATCTTGTCTGATAACATACACACAAAAGCCTTTCTAAGCCCGGAAAGGAGCAATGCCCCTTCAGGACCATGGACAGCCACTTCCTTAACAAGTATTCAAGTGATCCACGAGTAATATGAACTAATGAAAGCCTATCTTTGTGAAACTTACTTTCGTAGCTTGCTTTTGTAGTTGTGAATTGCACAGATTTAGAAGAGTGTTAACAGGAAATAGTGTTCAAACTTCTAAATGGACTTGCTATTGTTAAAAATTCCTTGAGATTGCCTACAATAATACATTTGCCCATGAGAACACATTTAAATAAAAAGTGATAATATTTTTCAATTTTTTTTCATAGAATAAGCTTAGACAAGCAGAATGAAAGCAGAATGATTACTTTAGAGGTAAAACCAGGAATCAAATCCCTCCTCTACCACTTACAGTTTGATGCTGTGCTCCTCTTGTACCGCTCTGAGCTTCAGTCTTTATATAATAGAAATTATGCTATCTATATTATCTGCTGTTTTATAAGAATTCATATGATAATATGTGGAATTTATTCATGTACATGTCATAGAGTACACCCTAAAAATTGGTTTTATTAATTATAAGAAAATATGTCAGAGATGCCGTATGTAGGTTTATTGTATTTTCCTAAGAAGTGTATTCTCTCTTCTCTGTTATAGGCACAGTTTCAACTAGCTACTGAAATCATATTGAAGGAGATATAATTTAAGAAGAAAAGATTATAAATCCCTCTCTTTTGAGCAAATTATTTTTTAAGAAAAGCTATAAGATTCATTTAACTAAGGTAACGTTTAGATAATAAATGATTTATAAATCTCTTTTACTTATTGTAATTTTTTGAAGAAGATTAGCCCTGAGCTAACTTCCACCACCAAGCCTCCTCTTTTTTGCTGAGGAAAATTGGCCCTGAGCTAACATCCATGCCTGTCTTCTTCTACTTTATATATGGGATGCCTGCCATAGCATGGCTTGATAATTATAATTCTTACCTTTTTTCTCTGTAATCTCATTTTTCTCTCTGGCTTCCTTCAAGATTTTTTTTTAATTTAGATTTTTAAGTTCTTTGTATAAATATGTGTAGACGGGTGTGTTTGCTTGTCTTCTATTGGTATTTATTCAGCTTGGTGTTCTCTGACCATTGTGAGTCTGTGTACTTGGCATTTTTCTTTCTTTTTTTCTTTCCTTTTTGGAAAATTCTCAGCCATTATCTCTTCAATATTTTTTCTGTCTCTTCTTTCTAGGATTTTCTGTCCTTCTAGGATTCCCAATACAAATTTGGTAGATCATTAGAACTTGTCCCACAGCTCTTCAGTGCTCTATTTTTTGTTTATTTGTTTGCTTATTTAACTCAAATTTTCTCTTGTTTTTCAGTTTTGGTAATTTCTATTGATCTATCTTTAAATTCGCTAATTCTTTCCTTAGCTGTTTCAGGTCTACTGATGAATACTACTATTGAATACTACTGGCTTCAGTAGTATTAGAAACAATCAGTATTCAATTAGAAACAATTCAGTATTAGAAACATCTCTCTCCACACTCTTGCCCTTACCCCAGGGTTATTTTCCTGCTGTTTACTCGGTGCTTGCTGGCTTGGTGATGGGTGATGGGAGGAGCTGCTCTTTGTTGTCTTATGAATACTGCTGAATACATCAAAGTTAATCTTCTCTGTTAATGCTTTTTTTCTTTTTAACATTTTGACTTGATTCTTCCTTAAATGTTCCATCTCTCTGCTTGAAAATCACCATAAGTCCATGCAGAGCCTTTAACACATTAATCATAGTTTTAAATTTTCTCTCTGAAATTTCTAATATCTGGGTTGTGTGGCTTTGGTTCTGTGGATTGTTTTGTCTTTTGAGAGTGTTTTTGTCTTTTGAGTACGTGTGTGCATTTAAAATTTTTGGTTTAGAAGCAGACATCATGTATAGGACATTTGAGATAAAGGGAAACAGTGTTTTTCCTCGAAACTGTTATAACTCCTCTGCTAAGCCTGTAGTATGTGGGTATCCAACGGTGTTTCAGTCTTATTGTAGTTGCTGTTACCTTCGATGCTTCTAGTGATTAAAATTCCTCTAGCATTCCATTGTGCTTATGGTAAAGACTGATTTGCCAATGGGTTTTTCTCAATACCTGCTCCTCCATCAGCTTTACGCTGTTCTATACACATCTTCCTTAGAAACAATCTTTCTCCACACTCTTGCCCCTACCCCAGGGTTATTTTCTTGCTCTTTACTCGCTGCTTGCTGGCTTGGTGATGGGCAGTGGGAGAGGGTGCTCTTTGTTGTTTTGGATAGCCTTAGTCTTGAAACACACTTAGGTCGGGGTGAGGGGCTTTTCAGTGATCCTGTCCCTTCCCCAGCAATAGGAGATCTCTATGTGTCTGGGCCCAGGACAGTTTCCTTCCTGAGTTTGGAGGGTTGCTTTCCTTTTCTCTTCCATGGCGGTATTCTCCTTGTTCTGTGTGTGGCAGAGTGTGCTGCCCTCTCACAGCTCCTTGAGTTTTTATTTCCATAGAAAAAAAGTATCAGGTAGGGCTTGGTGCTTTTCCTAAGGCAGGTGCTGTGCCCTTCCTGCAGGACTGCACCATGTTCATTGTATATAATTCACAATGAAAACTTTTTCTTCTCTCTTGTCCTGCCCTCAGTCTTTCTCATGTTCATTGTAAAGGACTGTGAAAACAAGCCTACGAGTAGATGCAGACTCCTCTCATGTCTGTGCTGTCAGGGCATTTATACTCTCATGCCTCCATCTAATCAGCCCTTAACGATTTGTCAAAAAATTTTAGCTGCATTTCACATGACAACTTACGTGACAGCCTTGTCTTCCTTTGGTGTTTTGTCTTATTTCTTCTTTCTCATTGAAGGCACTTATCTTTTGACGTCAGTGCATTGATGGGTTAAAGAAAGGTTATATTTTATAAAGATATTTTTTCTCTTTTATCACGGTGAAAGTGATGCTCATTTTAGCTTTTTCCTTCCTATATAGAAGCTGAAAGTCCCTTGGATGTATGTAATAAATTTATTGGTATTGACGATTGCTAATTATATGTTAATGAAAGATACATTATAAATAAAAAGGTGCATAGCTAATTCAGTCTGGCCAGTTTTTTATTTTATTTTATTATAACATTGAAAGAAAATAAAGGAGTTGAAGTATTATTTAGCAAGTGCAAAATGAATTTTAAAAAGTCACAACCTTAATTAAAAGCAAGAGTAAAACAAAATGTGAGTAAATCTGCTGAAAGTGTTAGTAAAATAAAGTCATGGGTTATTTATGGTGCTCCAATTCACAGGTGTCGGTGTCACAATCCAATGTACACATCAGGTTAGATGCGGAGAGGGCTGATGGCCACTCTGAGTTTATTATAACCAGCATTTCAATATATACATAGCTTACAGCTGTTAAACATACACAGGTGTTCTGGATGAAGTAATTAGCAAATGCCAAGAATTCTTAGTGATTTCTCAAGGAGCCCTCCCTTGGCCTCTGTTTTGATATTATCATGTTATTGCTGTGCTCCTATATTTTTATCTTGGAGCAGGCAAGGTCTCTTAGGCAAGGGTCCCTCCTGCTCCCGATATCGATTTCGTTTCTCCATCTGTGCCCCCAGACGACCGCCGCCTGGCTTAGTTTGCTCCCCACCCCCGCCCGGAGGTCTTACCCGTCATTGGCTAACCGGCCTTCTCACCTCCGAGTCACAGTTTGTTGGCAAGCCTTTTCCAGTGATTATTAACCGTTCTTGTGTCAGGGGCGGCTACAACAGGCATTCTTTATTTTCTTAAGAAAAAGAAAGTAGTACATACCATTTAATTATTGTTAATCAAATAGTGTATTTGTGCATAACCAAATAGAAATTCAGCAACAATATCCTAAACATAAAGAAATAAAACAGTTATCATTGATATTATTGTTATTACTACTGTTAGAATTATTAACATTATGTGGGTCTTTACGGTAATTATATTAGTCATCTATTTCTGTGTAACAAATGGTACAAACTTAGTGGCTTAAAGCAACCCTCATTTATTATCTCACACTTTCTGTGGATCATGAATCTGGATTTGTATGTGTTAGCTGGGTTCTCTGCTCAGAGTCTCACAAGTATGCAATCAAAGTCTTAGCTAGGCTGCAATCTCCTCTAAGGCTCAGAATCTTTTTCCAATTTCATCGGTTTTGACAGAATTAAGTTCCTTGTGGTTGTAAGACAGACATCTCCACTTTCTTTCCATCTATCAACCCAGAGTTATCATCTCCTATAGGCTGCCCCGTCCCTGATATGTGGCCCTCTGCACAATATAGCAGTTTGCTACTTCATAGCCAGCAGTAAAATTTCTTTCCCTTCAAATCTCTTCAACTTCTTTTAAGGGCTTACCCTATTAGGTTAGGCCCATCCCGGATAATCACTTTCTGATTAATCAATTAGGGACCTTAAATACATCTGAAAAAACCACTTCTGCCATAAGATATGGCATAATCACAAGAGTGATATTCCATCATATTCATAAATCCCAATCACATATCCAGAGTCAGAGACTCTACTGGACTCATACAGGAGGGGGGACAGGGTGGGGAAGGTGCACAGGAATCTTGGAGGCTATCTTAAAATGCTGCCTACCAGAATAATCTTATTTTTCCATGAGATACCAATTATATAAAAGTCAAAACACTCTTTATGATATATTACATTTATTATAAGGATTTTGTTGGTGCAATATTTGTGATTATTCAAATATTTGTTGTCCTTTGTGGGAGAAGATGATGAAACGTGGGCTGAGTGATATGTGTCTCTTCTGAGCAGAATCTCTAGGAGCCAGCAGACAGTTTACCATGATTCTTTTCCAAAGTCAGCTTCACTAGAGGCATTTCCTCTTCATGTGATGACCTAACCATATTTTCAGGTAATAAAAATGCCTGAAAATATCATTTCAACTTGTTTATTTCATCCCGTAGTAATATCAAGTTTATTCAACAATCTTCAATGTTTGAATATTTAGTCTTAGAATATGATACCTGAAACGTAATTTTAGTCAAAGTGCATCATTGTCTAAGACTTTTAGTCACATTGCTGATGGTTCTTGCAGGGACTATCACATTAATTATTACCTGCACCAGTAATGCCATCTCAGTTGACCATGTCAGGCCATAGGCCTTATGTAGCATAAGTAAATTGATATAATTATATTGGCTCCTATTCCAAATCCACTATTTGTCAGACTGAATTGACACTGTATTCATCATTTTGGATTTTTTTTTAATTTTTTTTTTTTTTTAGAAAGATTAGCTCTGAGTTAACATCCACTGCCAATCTTCCTCTTTTTGCAGAGGAAGATTGGCCCTGAGCTAACATCCGTGCCCATCTTCCTCTACTTTATATGTGGGACGCCTGCAGCAGCATGGCTTGACAAGCAGTGCATAGTTCCGTGCCCGGGATCCGAACTGGCGAACCCCGGGCCGCTGAAGTGGAGCACACGAACTTAACCGCTACACCACAGGGCCAGTCCCCATTGTTTTGGATTTTTAATCTAGTTCATAATTGTTAAGTATTTTAGTGACTTTATTTTTGAGACTGCCTTATAGTTATCTTTGCAACTTATATTTCATTGTATAAATGTTTGCAGTGACTTGCTTTCATTCTCTGATAACAGCATTATTCTGTATCTTAGTACATCACTTTGATTAATCAATCATTGTTCTATAGTCTGCATGTGAGATATTTTTTTAAAGAATTAACACATAGGTGCCTTCCGTCTGAGTGTTTGAATACATCATAATAACTTTCTTTGCACTGACATATAAATCACAATATGTCTGGGTATATTATTTGGTATATTGCTTTGTACAATGATTTGAGAACAGAGTAGATGACATCCCTTCATCGTCTGATTTTTGCTATGGCATTAAGAACATTTTCAGTTTTTTCTTTCTGTGAATAACAAGTTCATATTTGCTTTCTGCTTATATGTAAGATACTCTATTTTATTTCCATATTATAAAACAGAACAAAGCAAAACAAGGTCTTTAGACTACATATAATAGACATTGTGTTGTATACCCTCATACTCATTCTACTTCTTTCACGTTTTGTAACACCTATGCCATTTGTAGGTTTTCCCAATTATAAAATGTCTTGATAAATCCAAATTGATCATGATTATCCCTGGGTTCAGTTATACATTGTACAATGGTCACCTGATTATATAAATTGGTTCGGTAATTGACTTGAGATCTTTTTAGCTTTTTACCTTCTACTCTCAGGTCTTATTCAAGATGAAAGGCTAATTGATATCAGTTTAAACATCAGTTTCAGTTTCTAGTTTTGCCATTAAGAAAAACAAATATTCTATAGGGCCTAAATTACTAAATATCAAGATATTTTCAAATGAATATCTCAGGCTTTAAGAAATTAAAACCACTCTCTGGAGACAAAAACCTAGAAAAGAAGTACACATGTTTATGCTGTATTTACCCTGGAGCAGAATGTTAGTCTGATCTTGAAATTATCCCTTAGAATTTTTACTATAAACCTATGAGTTGGGATTCACATTTATATAACCCACATGGATCAGAAACTCTCCAGTCAAAAAACTAACATAAAATATGGCCAGTGATGCTCCTGGAATGCAGGCAGTAGCAAAAGCACTGGAGGGACTGGTTTCTCACAGATAATCCAACATTGTAAAGGGTACAAGAAAACAAGTCTGCAGTAAGAGAAAATTGGCAAACATAGCAAACAGCGGTATTGGGTCTTTGGAGCTTCCCATAATACAAATATTGAATAGAGAGTCAGGAATAAATATATTTCACTTAGTTGACACCTTGTCAACCATATAGAACATGTCTGTATTTGACAAATGACCTATAGGGCTACCAGTTTCTGATCTTTGCTTTAGCAAATATTTCATTTTCTGACAATAATGATTTATGAAATCTCCTTATATAATTGTGAATTAAGAACTTGACATCTAAGTCCTTGGCTCCTATCATTTCTGCATTGCAATTACAGACCAACCAGGTAAAATGGATTACATTGGGATCAGTGAAGATATTTTGTGAAATGGTCATCATAACGCGTGACTCAAATTGGCTCCCTTAGGCTGGTCATAGATTTCAGTTTGCCTGGAACGTCCAGGTTTAGGCCTTGTGTCCTAACAAAATTAATAATAGCACCACTTTCACTCTTAAATCTTTCACAGTTTTGAATGATGTGTCATATGGCCAGCATTTTTAAATTATAATGAGGATATATTCTCCCATTCACTTGAAAATGTCTAGAAGCAAGGTGAGCTCTGGGCAGTGGTGTGCTGGAATTAGCTCCTATCAGCTAGTGAAAATCATTTTTTGGCATCTCTTTCCAACTCCATATTTAGGAACATCAAGTTGGTTATCTTGAAATTAGCGATGATTTTGGATAATGGCAAAAGCTACAAATCAAGCCTTCTTTTCCACCCAGACCAGTATACCACTGGGTTTGGGAATGTGTTCTGATTATTTAGCTTGTTTTGTTTTGTTGGTTTGTGTCTTTTTAAGGGCTTCTGCTTTCTTTTCTTTTATTCTCTTATACTTTTTCAAAGTTTTAGCCTCATTCTCAAACTGTCTTTCCTAAAGAGACAGAATGGCTGCAGCTCTTTCAGGCCTATGTTCCTTTCACCAAACCATCCAGAACAGGTTGAGGGGAGTCCCACTGCATGATCGTCTGAGATGAAAGAAGTGTTCTGGATCTTCCGACGCGCATCTTCACCAGTCACATCATTGCCTCCAATTGTGACCATGCTCATTTGACATCTATCACATATCGTCTTTTTGCTGGCCCTTTTTTATGCCCTGCTGCTCTTTTCTATGCCCTGAAATTTATTTTAAATTTTCTCCCAAGTCCCCAAAGAGGTACAGAGAGAAAATCATCAAGCAGCTATTGCCCAAGCAGATACCCTCATAAGGCTTGACATGATAGGTTCTTTATCCTAATGAAAACTTCTGTCTCTACAATTGATTCTCTGAGACCCTTGTACTTGGTGTCAGCAATAGAGGGAGAGGATGGAGAAGGCAATCAAAAGCCATAGCAGGGTCCCTCCCTTACAGTTGTGAGCCAATGATTCATAACTCCAATAATCGTCTTTGTATTTCTTCATGTACACTGATTGAGCATCTTCAGGTAAGACAATAAGACCAGAACTTCCCCTTTTGGTTATTCCAGAGAATCACTTGGTGGTTCTAGAATTTGAAGGTATTTAGCTCCTAAGATTTTCAGCTGTGCAGCTTTAACTAAAAGTTTTAGAAACCAAATGTCACCTTTAACATTTTGCTACACATACCACCAGGTAAAGCTTTGTTACCTTCACTAACTCAATTACACAGACATGGCCTCTACAAAATATATTCTGTTTAATCCACTGTCGCTGATTATCCTTGCCTCTCTCCTGAAGTTTCCCTTATGTGGCTTCATGTCCATACCTGCAGGCTTTGACGACCCAAAAACACATCTCTAGTACTGCACACTGGCTTTTAAGAGATCCCTGACCATTTCAAGACTGTAAACTTGTGATTTTATTTTTTTCAAGTCTGAATTATTCTCTTCAGGCATGATTGTATTACCATTTCTGCTCCAATTGTTCCTATTGCTTCCTTGGGTAACTAATTTATTTAGCAGTCTAAACTTGGAGGGTTATAAACTCGAAACAGTTTTATATTTCTCCAGTGACTACTCTCAAGCATGCTCTCCAGAATGTTAACTGCTGACCCCTAGAGCTATTTTGGGCAGATGGCATACTTCTTGATTATGTTCAGTGATAAAATATCTATCCACTTTAAAATGCCACATTTATGTCGTATTCAAAATTAATCCCTCCTTTCTCCTCCTCCCAAGCCCCAGCTACACTTGTAATCTAGGGGATTTGGAGTTATGAAGGAGTGTCATCTCCACCCTTTCGATCCTCCTTGCACTCCACTCCCTTTGAGCATGGGACGGAGGTGTGTATGGGCTACTTCAGGAACGCCTCTATCCCTCTTTTCTCAAGGTGTTGAGTATACGAGCAAATTCTAGTTCACTTAACTGTTTATGGTTTTTGTTACATCCTTGATTATTGTTCTTGCATCTCTAGCTAATGCTGATTGTCAGTCAACGTCTTCTGAGCAGCAGGTATTCAAATTCTACCTCTCTCACGTGACACCATAGGGTCATATAACTGCATAATTCTCTGAAAAAGAAAATCCAGGTCCAATTCCACTACATATTCTCCTCTCTCATGAAGCAGGCCATCATCTTGAATTGGGTAACCATCGAGACAATGCAATTAGTTTTATCTTCTGCAGTATCTCTAGATCCAAGGGGAAATGATATGTCTTTGCTGTGACAAAAAAAGCAGGACATTCCAATGCTAATCATTCTCTTTATCCTGCTATCTCTTCAATTATGTTTCTAACCTTTTAGATAGATATTGAGTAGCTAATCAATGCTGTTGGGTAAGTGGACTTCCTACTGTAAAATGAAATGCCAGGCTTTCATTCTTCAAGTCAACTTTAATCTTTTCAAATGACTTTTTTGGAGAGTGGCCAGTCTCATTTGACTTGAAGTTGTGTCTGAAAAGTAAGCTCCCTTTATAGAAACCACAACCTTCACAACTAGACCAATGACACAATTCCAAAGACACCCCTTCAGTGCCCCCCCACTGCCCTTCTATAAACACGCAGTGTCCTGTGTATATAGAAGATGATGGGGACGGCCTGGGAAGTCAATGAAAGACTGATTGTGATAGACCTTGACAAAGCTTTCTATACCTGATACTTAGTGGTTCCTTGGCAGCTTTCTCATAGATCTGAGATAAACAATGAGTTTCTATCTTCAGCTTTGGATGCTCATTGCCAATTTCAGGACAATAGGAAAAATTCTATATAATAATTTGTTACAATCGTGAACACTCGCAAATTTTAGTTTATATTTCTGGCTTCTACCCTCAACAGTTGTTGTTATGTTTCATCTTTTCTATATCTTTGCCTTTTTTTCATATTTTTAAAACAGTATGAAAGTATGTCTTCTATATGCCTGCTCTGATATTTTACACGAACAATTCTGTTCTGTACTGCTTTAGTAAGGGTTGAATTCTTCTTTAACTATTTCTCTTTTCTTGACCCAGGTGTTTTATATAATTATGTTCTCCTTTATTTCAACTTTTCATCTTCTCATCTTTGCCTTTTTTATATAATTTTCAATAGAAGCTTAATGAAAAATACATCATATGTTTTGAATAAGGAAGATAGTCACATGGTCAAAAATTGGGAAGTGCAGAAGAAACGTAGTGAAAAGTCTCTCTCTCGCTTTTGCTTCTAAGTCACTGAGTTCCTCTCACTGGAGGTAATGCAGTTATGTTTTACATCCAAAAGGAAAACTGTATAAATATTTTCACAAAATAGTATATCATTCAACACGCTCTTCATTATTTCACTTAATAATATGTCTTGGAGATCCTTCATTGTCCATACACAAAGATAGTTTTAAATTTCTTTTATGACTAAATAATATTCCATTGCATACTATAATAAATGGAATCAACTCCACATTTATAGACAGTGAGGATTATGTGGATTTGTTATCTTGTTAGATACTGCTAAATCATTCTCAGTTGAGATTGCAAATAGACGGGTTGTAATTTTTCTGTTTGATAACATTGATAATTTGGCAATAGGATAGGTAAAATGCTATTTCAATGCATATTAATTTAATGACATATTACACATGCATATACCCTCTCTATACACCAACAAACAGAATCCTTATTATTTTAAAAAACATTCATAAAATATATGATATAGAAAAAAATTAGGAAAATGAGATGCAAGACCTATATCACGAATACGTATTTTCCCCCCTTATTACAAGTCATTAAAAAGCCTTAAATAAATAGAAATAAATAGACAAATATTTCTAGGGAGACTAATCTCATTATTGTATTAGTTCTCAAATTGGTCTGTCAATCAATATTACTACAAACAAAATCACAACATTTGGGGGAAAGATAAGAAGGTTATTCTAAATTTATTATGAAAGAGCAAAGACTAAGCTATCCCAAGAGATCGAGGTGATGAGAACCACATATTGGAGGTTTCTGGGGGGTAATGTCATATTGCTTGGCCTGGGTTCTAAATATAATGATGTTAAATATATTATTATGCTTTAAAATCTTTCAGATATTTGTTATGCTCACTTTATATTTCAGTAGTACTGAAAAGAAAGCTGAAAAGAAAGCTGTAGTAAGTAATTACAAGACTAAGTTCCAATATCTGGCACAAATTCGTTCAATAAATTTCTTTAGAACTCATGTTCCAATTTTTCCCAATCAAATGTTTTAATGGCTGACCCTTTGACTTGGTCATGCTCTTGTGAAACCATAACTCTAGGATGCATTTCTCTATGGGCTCAGGGCTCTTTGTCTCAAAACTTTATTCATACAAATTTCATCTCCAAAATTGATTTCTCCAAAACATTTTAAATCATTGCTTTCTGTGAATTCTGAATTGATACAAAAATAGTATTACTGATTGGATATGGGGAAAGGATGATGTAAAATTTACATTAATGAACAAAACCAGAAGGACCCACACTATAATATGCAACTATGCACTGAGGGGATTTGGGGATAAAAAGCAGAAAGAAAATAGAAAAGAAGATTGGCAACAGTTGTTAGCCCAGGTGACAAACTTTAAGAAAAAAAATTTACATTAATGCAATCTAACCCAAAACAGTGTCCATGGTTTAGAAATATGACAGTCTACATTCTTGGTAGCCATGTGCCAACAGTGAGAGAATTAATCCCATTGTATTACCTCTAGAAAAAATCATCAAACCATAAGCATGTCACCTATTGCATCCTTTTGTCCATTTATTTTAGTCAGTGAAGACTATATCTGCATAGTCTAAAGCATTCTTCTTAGGTCATGGGTATGTGTGTACTATGACTTTTAATTTTAAAGGTTTGCATGCCTTTATTAATTTTTTAGTGAAAAGTTGTGAGAAATAATATTGGAGATAATTAAACAAAGGATATTCTAAACCAGAGCCTTCATGAAAACTCTAAAGTTACATTTTCATGTTTCTGCACCATCTTTTGTAAACTTTATCATCTCCATTGAAATGTTTTAAACTGAATTTGAATCTCAAGAGTAAATCTTTTAATATCATGGATTTATTAAATACACCGTGTCTATTGCTGCATTGCAACCACTCTTTTCTATAATTCTCCATATTTGATCTTTTTTCTTAAAAAAAAGTCTTGCTTTTCTTATATATTATCCTTAATCAATTCCTATTGTAGATATATATTTAAAATCCAGAGGTTTTAATATTTTACATTCTTATTAGCCTAAATCGAGTAAAACTAACAAGAACACTTATGTATGTATGGATTTGTAGCCATGTGCTTCCTCTCCATCAGTTATCCTTTGATTCTCATTTGGTGATAAACGTTAAAATTCAATATGAGGTAATACAGGAAGTTCTTGTGTAAAATAACCACAGCCCAAACACCATACAAGAGGAAAAATGGTGATAAGATTTGCATTTTAAAGAACAAAGTTTGAAAGAGAGCATTTGCCTGGATTTTTGTAACATTTAAACTCAGTGGCTAAATCCACTTCACTCCCCAAATTACTTTTGAATAAATAGAGCAAATACAATTAACAAAAGGTGTGTGTATGCATTAGCTAGTTATTTTTAAAAGTTACATAAAAGAAAAAGATTTTATCACTCTAATATTTTCAAAGTAAACTCAAAAATTAAAAATTGCATATGTTTTAATTTCATTTGAGGAAAAAAATGCAAAGGAAGAATGTGTGTCTACTTCATAATGTACAGTACTTGGCACAACTCGAAAGGATTCTCAAGATGCAGAATGAATTCAAGCAATATCTTAAGCTTAATAGCTATAAATACCTTTGTAATTTCATAATAAAATGGTAGATGGTTAAATAAAATTAATTTATTAGTCCTTTAAAAAGTTTGCTTAGTAGAATTTCAATTGAAATTTATCTTGGAATAATTTCTGGTCAGAGTGAAAATATCGGAAAGGAAAGAGTAAGAAATAAGGGAGGTGGGTATATGAAACCCAAAACACCATTAATAACCTAATTTTAAAGTATTTCTCCTTCAAAATTTGTATTTAAATTTACTTATGAGAAGTTCAAAAAAGAAGATTTTTTGGTGTACTTCACGATATTTTACAATGCTCAGCTAATAATTTTTATTCAGTATTAAGTAATATTTTTTACTTAATTAGGGCTCAAGCTATTAATCTATCTTGTTTTCGTAATGAAGGTGCATTTTCTTAAGTATGTTAAGGGCTTCAATGTCGTCTTTAAAGACCTCTTTTCTCTGAACCACGTGAGCAACAGTGAGATTGTCTTACAATTTAATACATTAATACTCATCCTAGAATTTTCTGTTTGAATACCTGCCAGATTTTACTTTTTATCTTTTATAATAATAATAATTATAATAATATGCTTTCTATAGTCGTCTATGCAAGTCTCATATCTCAGATAATTCTTATAAAATTTTACATATTCTGTCTTCACTCAATGATCATTTCTGTTTAAGTAAGGGACTCAATTTTCGTGCCCACAATTTGAGTTAGTATGACAATTTATTTTGAAGAAATTTCCAAATCATTCATTAAAATTTATTAGTATTCCACATCTAGAGCTGGAGTCCTTCCAGATTACTATTAAAATTTATCCAGAAACTGTAACAGGGCTTGCTTTTCTCATGCCTATTTCTCAGAAGATGTTTAGATTAAACCTTGAGTTTGCTGACCACCAGCATTAGGTCTCTGGGATTTATTAATATTACAGACATTTATTTTGCAACTCTTTGAGGAGAGGGAGTGTGTCCTATTCTCACTTTAAAGTGCCTTCAGTTACGTGTGACCTTGGTAACTCAATGGTGTTATACACAGCCTGTCTTCTTGTTTCTGTTCTCTGTGTAGATATTCCTCAGCTCTAAAAACAATCATCAAAAGCACCATAACCATTAGTTCCTTGACTAATCTTTTTGACCAACGTATAAGTCAATGTCCAGTCAAAAATTTAAAAAAAAAAAAAAACCTTCTAAGTATTTCTACCAGAGAATTAAAAGTAAATTTAGAGAATTCATTATACAGGTGGTGAAAATGATGAGGATCTCAATGGAGATGATGAAGCAATCCAGAGATTTACCACAGCATGAAGCCACTACCATCTTCAATGGCACTGGTGTCACCCCAAGAAATTGGGCTTCCTCAGTATATGTTGAAACCATGTACTTTTGATATCTGGAGTCTTACAGGGACCTGGGTCCATGTCACCACAATCCTTGGCATCAAAAGACCTCTATATCGTCCCATTCTTTCTCAAAAACATGCTGGTTCTGAAGGGTTTTCTCTCACTCCACCCTACATTCTCTCCAGGATCCCCAAACATGATCCTTTCATGAGCTTAGGTTTTAACAACAGACGGAACTTCGGGCTTCTCTCCTTCCTAAACATTGGAGGAAATGAATTACAAGCTTGGTTATTGGCATGCAATGAAGGCACAGGGCATCATAGGAGGACAAATTTTTAATAGTATTATGCGTTATATTGTTACTCACAGAAAAGTGGCATTCTCAAAGAGAGAATTAATTTCCCAATTCTGGGACAGCATACCTCTCATACTAAGCAGGCTATGTGTGTTTTATTTCTTTAGGATCCTCAAGACCAAGGAGATGAATCTGAGTATTTGGTGAATTTCCTACTTCTTGTTTTCATCCCATCCCTTCCCATTCCAAGGACTATACTTGAGTGCAACTTTTGCCTACTCTGGATAAGTCTTTGAGTGTTCTACTAGTTTCAGTTTGTCACACAGTTAACTTGTTCACCTCCTTCTAGTCCTTGCTCCAATATGATTTTCACAGTGAAGCCTGTCTGTACCACCCTTTTAAGAATTGCAATTTGCTTTACAGTTTTATTCTTTAGCCTTTATTAGTTTCTAACACTATAGACACATATCTATTTTTTATTTTCTGTGTCTGCCCTCTAGAATGTAAACTCTACCAGTATAGGGATTTTGGTCTATTTCCTTCCCTGGACTATCTAAAGCAGCTAAAAGAGTGTCTAGTGCATGGAAGGAGGCTGGTAAATATTTGCTGAGGAAAGAAAGAAAGAGAGAAAGGAAGCAAACGATGGGTGGAGGGAGGGAAAAAGGAAGGAAAAAAGAGGAAAGTAAGGGAAGGGAAGGAGGAAGGAAGGAAGGAAGGAAGAGAAAAAAAAGAAAGAGAGAGGGAAGGAGGAAAGCAGGAAGGAAGGGGGAAGAGAGGGAGGGATGACTCTTGTTCTACTGCAGTAGTCCTATCCCCAGAAAATAAATTCAATTTTGGTAGATTACTCTTTCAACATAGGCAATATGTCTCTCTGACAGTCTGTTTCAGCATAGTTGCCCAGCCTAACAGATTTGGGTTGTTAAGGGATTTGACTTCTTTTTGCCCCCCTCAGAAATTTTGAGGAAGGTGTCTGAATGTTAAATGCCCATTCCAGTTCTAAATTATCTTTTAGGAATCTCAGAAAAATGACTCTTGCTAGCAAACTCAAACAATGCTATGCTTCCCACTTCCTCCTGCTGACTACCCTCTATTTGTCCAGCATTCCAAAGCAGTCTGCAGTTACATTTAACTTAGTTATTTTCATAGCCCACAAATATATCTAACATCAGCAGTGACTTCTGATATTCCACAATCATATAGTATCTGCAGGCAGTTCATTGACAGGGACCTATGATGACTTTAGGAATGGCATACTCCAATACCAGATAAACACTCCATATACAGACCTTCTAGCATTAAGATGAGTTCTCCAGCTATATCTTCATCTCAGAGTCACAGGAAACATTAAACCTTTGGGAAGGTCCCTACCATTATCTCTCAGGAGTCTGCATTGGCCATTCTCCCAACCCACAGGTCCATCAGTAACTCACATGGGTCCTTGCTGCTCAAGAAGTGCCTGCTTAAGAGAGTGGCCCCTGTCACAGATTGCTTGGCTAGCTCCCTGAATCTCTCCCTTGTTCAAGGCTATTGACATATTGAAGGACCTTATAATACTGATTGCACCATGATCTTTGACAAGTTGCTTGGCTTTTCTTTTCCATGATTTCTTCACCTTTGAAGTAGGGAATGATAACAATATTTATTCTTGGATTGTTGTGAGGGTTAAAGGATATAATGTACATGTGACTTAAAAAAATGTATGGTAAGCTAAAATTGTTCTATGAGTTTGCGTTATTATTATGACCAAATTTAGAATAGATAAGTCTTTGGTGAAAGACTTCTCAGTAGTCCAGGATCTGAAATCTGTAAGTGAAACATGATTAGATTGCCAGATAAAATACAAGGCATCCAGGTATATTTGAATTTTGCTAAACAACAAATAATGTTTTAATAAAGGGTGTGCCAATATTGCCTGGGATATTCTTATACTAAAAGATGATCGATTGTTATTTGGAACTCAGACTTGATTGGGTGTTCTGTATTTTATTTACTAGATACAGCAACCCTAACACAATGCCTTTCACCCTGGATCTCTTGCTACCTCTAGATCCCTGGTCTTGGGATTCACATCTCTCTCTTTCCCTGCCCAGTTCCTGACTTGTTCCAAGCATGTCCAAGTCACTGGGAAGTCCAAGAGAAATCATCCCTTCATTTGGGCTTTGATTCTTATTCAACATTTGAAGAAATTATTACTTAAGGCAATTTAGACTTTTTGCTTGTACTGAATCCCAAAGGGATGAAATTACAAAGACTGGCTAGAGCTTGCAACTGCTGGAAGGGGACAAAAAGGTGTTTTAATGCATACTTTCATTTTCCTCTGTATTCATGTCTCTTAGCCATCACCTTTCTATCATTTTCATTCACTAAAGATGGGCTTACCTTAAAATCTCATGCATATTTTACAAATAATCTGGATACAATATGCAAATTCTAAATTTGCGATATTCAGAGTTGAGAGATCAAAAAAGTCATCTTGAGTAAATAACTGGTCATTAAAAGAACACAGTTAAAATAGAATACATTGGTTTTTGATATTTCTAAAAGTGATCTTAACATACCAAATAACGAGCCCATGGAGGATGAACTCCTAGTTTGTTCTGTATCCTCTGAATATACCACAGTTTACGGCACATACTGATTATTTAATGTTAGTTAAATAAATAAATGAATGTTTCACATTATTCAGTGAAAATCATCATGATTCCTTTTCAAATTGATCATTACATATTAATATCTTACTAATAGAAATTAAATTTTATGCAAATAAATATTTACAAACACTTCTTGAAAAATAACGGAACAACAAAGTACAGTAAACTTTGTTGTCACTCCTACTTAATGTAAATTAAGTGCAAAAGATACCACACAGCTTAGCACATGGTAATTAAATCCTTTTCCCCTTCGACCTGCCCCTCATAGCAAGGATGAGTAGTTGAGTTTATTGTATTTTGATTTTACTTATACCAAATTATGAGAACGCTCTTTATTTAGATTTCTCTAGATAAACTACCTACAGTATCTTTAAAATATCACAGAGTCTTTCCTCCTAAGGTTTTAATGAAGAGGAACATTAGAACATATGTGGGCATGAACACCTTACTCATACAAATTCAAGAAAAAATTATCCATCCCACCATTGGGCCAGGCAACATGCTGGGCATTGGCGATACAGAGCATGAGCTGCAGTCCCTGAGATATATTGGATGAGCTACAGCCCTTGCCTTCCTAGGGAACAGGCTTTAGTGGGGGAGATATTCTACTGTGGCTGGAGCAGAGATAACCAAGAGGATGGAGCTGGGGAGTTAGACAAGAGATCAGCATTTCAAAGACTTTTCATGTCATATCAAAACTTCTAAAATTTATCCTAAATACACTGTGGAGCTGTCGAATTGTTTTTAAAAGAAAAGTATCAGATATTTATCCCCGAAAGTCCTTGCTCGGCTGTAATTTGGGGACTGGATTGGATTAGAGCAGTTCTGCAGGTATGAGGATCAGCGACAGTTCTAGAAATCTAGGTCAGAAACCAGTTTAGTAGTGTGAAACTGAAAATAAGTTGATGCATTTGAAATAAATATTGGAAGTTGAAATGATAGGACATTTCCCTCAATACCTGGAGACTCCAGATACTCTGGAGTGTGTTCAGCTGTGAGGATTCATAATTCTTTTGCCATCATCTGAACAAGAATTTATAGGTTTCCTTTTGCTTAAAAAAAAAATAATCTCTTCTTGCCTAGAGAATTTTTAGTCATCTCTAGGACTCAGCTCATAGAAATTTCCTTGTGACGCATTCTCTGGTGACAGAAACTAAGTTAGGTCTCCCTCATGTGCAATTCATGTGCATCCTGTAATTCTCACAGATCATTTGATGGGGACTAACTCAGTCCACAAACTCAAGGGTGGATGAAAATAGGTTTTATGTGTACACTGAACTGAATTTTTTTCAAGCCCCTATTCCATGCAAATTGCAGAAACTGTCTACTGTAGTGTGGGGGGCTTCCCTGCTGTTTTAGTTGGGGCTGAATCTTTATTTCCAGTAGGGGTAGGGGCTAGGCATCTTGTACCCAAAGTTATCTGTCTGTGAATTATCTTCTGAGCAGTCTCTTTTACTGTATTCCCCATCTTTAGGCCATGGAGTTCATTGTGGAGATAACAATAGCTAGCACTTATAAGATGTTTTCCACTTGATAAATAGTTCTAAGCTATTTTCTTTTTTAATTTCAAATATTAAATCACTGAATATGACTGGTACTTGGTGATTTCATAAGGTGATTTCATTTAAAAGTGGGAATACTGAGACGTAAAGAAATTTAACACAACTTGCTAAAAGTCACCTAGCTTATAAGTAGTGGATTTGAATCTAAGCAGTCTAGCATCAGAATCTGTGATCTCATTCTCTGCAATGCAATGTCCCTAAATCCCTTTCAAGTCTGATAGCTGTTTCTCCTAATTTAATATCACCTTAGGTACCTGGAAATTCTTCCATATCCAGGATATGCTGTGAGGTTTCTAAAGCTCCTTCTGGGTTTTGCTAGGTCTTCGCCCTTCTGCTGCTACCAACTAGATAAGTGGGCCCTGTTTAGCAAAGTATTTAACTTAGAATCTGCAAAATCAGGCCAAGTCCAAGGTTTTGCTCCACCTTCATCTGCCCCCTGGTGGGCATCCATGGAAACTGCTGCTGTCTGTAGGCAGTCCTAAGCTTAGGAATCCTTTCATGGAAAAAGTCTCCTAGATGTCCAGTATCTCCTAGTGTTTAAAGTATTCAGCATGTAATATATTAATGATTATAAAATATGGATACAGCAAAAAAAAACTTTGAAAAGCCAACAACTTCTTTTTGTATGTAGAGATATTCTCTACCTAGAAAAGTAAAAATCTATTGCCTTGTTTGAGCTCGTTCTTGGGCTAGCAGTTAACTATTTCTCTTCAGTTGTTAGCAATGAACTGCTGTTCCACAGTCAGGAAATGTCATTTAGAGGACCATGAAGTTCTTATAGCAACACAGTCTTGAACTTGACCTACACATAGGGCAGGACAGGAATGAATGGACATCCTTCTGAACTACTCCCCCCAAACGCACATTCTGAAAATTAAGAATCAAGAGGAGCCTGAATACCTGCCATCACTAAACTGTGATCACTACTTAGAACTTAACAACTGATCACCCTCAAAAAGACATGTACTCCCAGGCATTGTACAACAGTAAGTGAAATGAGAACTGGCATTGAACATAGGATTGAGCGTCCTACTCTTAGTACACATCTCTGCTCTTGACAGATACCACTGAATTGTGTGTTTTATATATATATTACTTTATGTAATTGTCACGAAACAACCCAGCATGGCAGTTAAAACAATTAATGGCTGATTAAAACAAATTCTGTCTCATTCAAACTGACACTCAGACAGTTACATATAATACCCATCGCTCTGCAGGAATTAGGAGCAGAACCAAGATTCATACTTGACTTATTTCTGTAATACTCTTTTCTTTTTTTCTATACTTATTTTTGGGTGCATGTTCTTGGATAGTTTCCTGATAAGACAAGTATTTTCCATAAAAAGAAAAGAAAAATAACTTTTACCTATATCATTTTATTCAAAACTTGATTTTTATTAAATTGATGTCTTCATAATTCACTTTTATCTTAAGTCATAATCAGTAAATGTTTAGGAATGTTGTCAAATTTGGGAAAAGTAACTTTCTTTCACATGTCGGCTGTAAGATTTTATGTATTTCAAGTTTTCTAATGCAATGGCAAATCTTAAACACTGTTTGAGTTTCATTAGCCAGTTTGTTGTCAGCGTTGTTAAGGCAATGTTTTATGTAGTTTTTTGTAATCTTCATCAATGTTGGAATTTCATGTAACATCAGGAAGAAATTTAAATCTGTTTTCCCTATGTGTTTATTTGATTAATTCCTCTCTATATTTGGATTATCAAATAATCCAAGAGCTTTCTTGTTAACATCTTTAAAAAATATATATTTTCCACTTAATAAACTGCTACTTTTGATCTAACCTAATTTATATACCAATTTGTGGGATTTCCAAATGGTATATATCGATGCCATTGCTTGTCTTTATCATTTTTATATTCCATTTTAAATAGTAACTTTCTCTCAGTTTTATAAATAATTTAAGTAGTGACTAAAGAAGTTATCCCTTATAATGAACAAATCAGGAGTCTATAATTTCCTATTTTTTTTGAGGTGTTCTTAAATTATCTTTACAAGGGCACATTTTCTATTCAAATTTTCTTTACCTGAATACTAAAAACGCCACTCTGCACAAAAGAAAGTGTAACAGAGGAAAAGTTGTGATAGAAAGATACAAGGCTCTTAACCAATTCTTATTTAAATATCTTAATTTTACTAATTTTATAAAAATGTACGATCATGAGAACATGCTGGTAAGCCCCCTCCTAAGGCCTGGGAAGGTACTGGATAAGTGACGAGCCTGAAATTTAGTCTTCATTAGCTTTAATTGAGAATGGTGTGTCTGCCACACTTTTAGGGTTTTTCTCATTGTATGCCTTTTCTTCTCTTGTAAGAATTCTCTCTCTCTTCTCATTCATCTCCTAAATTATAAAGGCCCTTCACATCCCAACGTAGTAGACACGGCTTGTGTCCTTTTGATCCTTCCTTGTTATAAGAGAAATCGAATATCCTTTGAGGCAATAATTTGTCCAGTCAAAACTACTCACTTTAACTCCCTTGCAGCCATCAGTGGTCAAGTCTGGCAAAGGAGGTGTGGGCCAAAGTCATCTGAAGCCTCAAAGAAAGCTCTTTAAAAGGAGATGGATTGGCTGCCTTGTATCTTTGGTACTTTGTTTGTTGTCTCAAGATTTAGCCCCACTAACAAATTCCTATTGTAGAAACATTGTTACTCTATGTTGGAATGAGGTCTGCTCTTTTAGATTTTCTCTCCTCTTTGTAAGGAAGCTCCTAAAATGAAGCCCAGGGGTTGGCACATTGATACAGACTGCCATGAACTTCCTCAGTGTGACTTTCTGATTACCTATTATCGTTATCCACCAGTTTATATATTTTGATACTTTCTCTTCAATCCCTAGCATCATTTTTTGGAATTGTGATGAAGATTAATGAAAACTCTCGAACCAAGCTTTGCTCACCCAGCCAAATCTTCTCAGTGCCTGCAGATGTGTCACTATCAGATTTCAAGGTAGATTGACGGACGTCTCTTTTCTCCTTCATTATCATCTTTCAGACTAGTCCAAATGCTCTACCTTTTAAGATCATTCCTTATTTTAACAATGGAATTTTGTCTCTCATGCCACTTTTTAAGTATTTCTTTTGGTAACAAAGAGAGAGGTCAAAGAACCAATCTGTTTCCATAATATTAGGCTTAGCTAATGCAATTTATTAGAGGAATAAGTACACGTTTTGTGTTGAAAAGTACATTTTATTGCATCGTGGAAGTATATGCATTATTTAATTTCCTTCATCACAAAAATGAAGATGAATAAAATTATAAAGATGATGATGAGGATACAGTATAACTTTGTGATTAAATAGTATAAAATCTCTGAGTTTTTTCAGTTTTGAATGGGGATGGTATTTGATAGTGGGCCATTGTGGAGATTAAGTGAAATTATCCATGTAAAACATTTAATACACAGTCTAGAATTTTATGCAGTTATTAAGTATTTTTTATTATTCAATACAATGGTTACTTTTGCAGGTAAAACAAAGTAAAAGAAGGTTAAATCAAGACCATAAAGACCTGGGTGCTCTTTCTGAAAGAGGGAAATGAAATTGAGTTTCCATCTTTTTGCAGAAGAGGTCATAAAAGCAAAATGACTAAAAAGCAATTAATCTATGAAATTTTCACCATGTAACATATTTCATATGAAATCCCTTTACTTCATAATTTTCAGTTTTTCCAATAGTGCTGTGAGATCTGAAGAAAAGGGAAAAACTTTAAAATTCAACAAATCGACCTAACTTCTATTGTTTAGGGAGTAATGAATACAGACTAGTGAAAATGTAATAATTTGGTTTGACCATTCATTTGGATTGAACATTCCTCCATAAATAAGATATAATTTATTACACCAGTGATAATGTCTCATGAGCAAGGTTTCAGAATATCCTTTTATTTTAAATAATTCTGAAATTTACAGGATTGCATTCTTACGCATTTCCTCATGAACAATGTCTTTGCTTTAATACATTTGAAATTACATTTATAATATGTATTTATCAGAGGGCTCTATTTGTTTTCACATGTCTCATCTTTAACTATTATAATATTACTTAGCACAGTTTCATACATATATTAGATTGCAGAGTGAATATTTTTGAAAACGTAAATAAATAATCTATTTTGGATATTTCTCCAAGACACTTAAATAGACATCTCCAGAATCACTACACCTATTTCTATGACAACTATGAATAAACAGTAAAATAAAAGTTAGAGTTTCAGACTCTTTCAGAGTTTGTATGTGATGTCTCTTTATACTTCCAGCACTTTGAAGTTTATTACTAAATCCAGTGATAAACTTTTATAACTTTGAGGAAACCTGTACTAAAACCAAATTTATGTACCCTTTCTTTTATTATTATTTGATCAATAAAATGCATAGGAGGAAAAGGAAAATATAGTTGCTCAGTTTACAACTTACGTCAGGAATTTAAGAAAGACATTTCTTGCAAGAATCTAGATAGACAATTTGTATTTAAAATTGGGACTGTTTAAATTCTATTCAGTTAATCAAACTTGATAATTTGATCAATTAGATACATCATTTTTTTCCTAATACGCCACTATGATGCAGAGTTAAAATACATTTTAGAACTTCCATGTATTTATCTCACTAACAAAATGCTCAAGATAATGTTATCTAAGAAAAGAAGTATCTATTATTAACACTTGGATATATAATTTCCTAAAAAATAATGTTAAGTTGAATTCTAGCATTCAAAGTATAGTACAGTATATAAACACAAAGTAATGGATATGATTTTTACTTAAATATTTGTCAATTATGGGAAATTTTAAAATTTACATATAAGGATATGGTATAGTTCTATTTACGCCTATATATTTACATACAATTTTAAATGTATGCTACACCATGTTGCAAGATGTTTACTAATATCCTCAAGTTGTAAAGACCTGGGTATTTTTGGAGCAACATAAGTTTAAAGTTCTGAAATTTAAAAATATATATTCTATATTCTTCTTTCTAGAAGAAAGCGTGAACAACTATATTATTTTATATTCATGAGCTTTAACCCACATATTATTAACCATGTTTTTTTTAAAAACCTGAATTACTTAGTGTTTGATCCTTATTTTGTCTTCTTTTCCTTATTAGAATAGAAATTTTTTTTAGATTCCTCTCTATATCATTTGGTATTTATCAGGTTTTGAATCTTTACAAGTGAATCTATCTAATTTTGGTTGTGACATAATATTTTTCATTTCCAAAAAAAAATACGCCAGAGTACAGATGAAACATCCTTTTAATATGCTGGACACAAAAGCATTGCAGATTTGATAGTTTAATATTATTTCTTAACTTTATACCAGTGGGATGCACTTTTTTCACAATGATATATTTGATATAGTTATAACAATCAAACTTTCACTAAACTAATAGATACAATGAAACTATATTTGTATCTAGAGGTTTCTGAAATGAAGGAGGCTTTGACTTAATGCTCAGATCTCTAGCACACAGAAAAACTAAAGCTATTTCTACACAGGTAAATTGAAGAGATGAAGCAATTACATTAGTGATTCAGGCTAAAGAAATTACCTGGTCATTTTGCAAGAATAGTTTGAAGCCTAAATTTAGGCATTACAATTGTTTACTTTTATCAAATATACTCATATCTGGCTAAACTAAAGTCACTTTTTCTCAATATTAAAACATTCCTAATTGAAAATATGCATTGTCAAACATAATCTTCTTAGAATTCAAAACATATTTGCTAAATACACTGTCTTTTTATTATAACAAGGTAAAGTTATCTTATTAAACTGTGAGATATGAACCTATCAGTCATGGCATAAAATAACAAATGTTTGAATTCTTACTTGAATTTCAACAATATAGTCTTATTTTCACAATTATTTTTTAAATAAATTATACAGAAAGATTAAATATAAATATTGGTGGTGTGTGCATTATATCCCAAGTCCTATTCTCTATCATTCTCTATAGAACCCATGCAGAAATATATCTATTACTTAATTACTGTCTGTTGACTAGCCCCACATTTTTTCTCCAGTTCAATTTTCTTCCAGGAAGAAGTACCTACAAGATATCTCAAACGTATGCTCACAAAATCCTTTATCTAATATATACAAAAACTTCGGTAGACA
Source organism: Equus caballus (assembly GCF_041296265.1). Taxonomy (NCBI): domain Eukaryota; kingdom Metazoa; phylum Chordata; class Mammalia; order Perissodactyla; family Equidae; genus Equus; species Equus caballus. Next base: position 100,903,269 of record NC_091685.1, on the reverse strand, counting down.
AGTTCTTTAGATAATCTTCCTTCTAACTTCTCTGTCTCAATAAATGGCGCCCAATTGCTCAAATAAGAAACTTTTATGTTATCCATGATCCCTCTGTCCGTTTCCCCCCCACATTCAGTCTGGCTCCAGCTTATCTCCTACACCCACCACCCATTTGTTGTGCTTCATCCAGGCAAAGCTTTGAGTTCCTCTACTGTCCTTGCTTTTGCTATAAACTTTTGCTCTATTACTTCTACCAGGAATATTCCTATCATCTCCTCCTAACCAATAGCTAACCCGACTCATCTCAGATTGATCTTATTTTAGACACTGCTTCCTCCCAGATGTCATTATTAACCACCAAATGGGCTTCTGGGGAACTACAAATCCCTGTAGTGTCCTGTTTTGTAATTGTCTTTTTACTTCAGAGTTAAAAGCAATTCCCCCAGTAGTTTGTAAGTTCCTTTATGGCAAGCTACACATCTAGCATGTTCAACATAGAAATTCCCAGCACTTGGTCCAGAGCTCAGCAAAATAATTTTTTGTTGAGTAAGTGAAATTTTGAATCTACAAAAAGTTTAGGCTGCAGAGAAGCACTTCAAAATTATATATGAAACATGCATTAGATGTAAGAACTATTGATCTCATGAAATGTATTGGCAATAAACCTTTATAGGAAAAAATTCACTTAGATCTTACATTTAAGAATGACTAGATATAGAGTAATCATCGTAGATTTCCATTCCTTTTCTAGATATGTGTCTAGAGGTGCTGATGAATTAGACATACGAATTCAAGTAGTATGTGGTTCTTTTTATTTTAAAAAGAGACCTTCGAAAAGATATTGTCAAAGGAATGAGAGAATTCTTCATAAAGTTACAGTAATCCCTTATACGTGATTTTGAATTTACTACAATGTAACCAATGAATCAGCAAAATGGCATCTTGAATCTGCAATCAGATTGATAATTTATCGTTCACTAAAAATTGTTTTGAGGCTTCTCTTTCTTTCAGTTACACTGAGATTCTAGGCGAGTTGTCTTACTTCTCTCGAACTTTGTGCTTACTTTTTCTCCTTTGAACCAAATATTCAAGTCTTGTCTGAGGTTGTGATTAATAAAGATAAACCCTATGAGTAAGCCTTCCCCAAGCCCATGGTCTTAGAGATACAGCTCTTATGCCCAAACTGTCCACCCTTTATGGCCCCTGGAGGCTTCCTCCGTCTCCACTGTTTCAGGAGTGCATCCGCAAGTTCTCTGTTTCCTCTTTTTCAGCTTCTATATGTTTTCCCAGATTTTATCACAATCACATTCCCCTGCTCATCTTTATGATTTTGTCCCTTGCCCCCCATCCTTTAGCTCTTTCTTTTTCTAATAACCCTTCAGAGGAGGTACCTGAAAACCCTATCTATTGCAAGCAAAATTTTCAAAGTAGTAAGATTGATTTACGTAAGGAAAAATTTCCATTGAAGAATATTACAAAGGTAAAATCAGAGTTTTGAAGGAACAACGTTTCCCACATAAAACTTTCATACGGCTCATTTCATTTGCAGCAATAGGTTCGGCATGATTTCCCCTATTGAATAAAATAAAAGATAATAATATATTTATACTGCATCTCTGAAATATAAAGACTTTCAGTAAGTATTTATTGAAAGAATGGATGTTATTCATAAACGTAAGCTTGAAGAGCTTGATAGGATAGAATCTATTCTCACCATGGATATTTAATAAAGAGAGATAGAGAAACATGAAACAATTCAAATAAGGAAGTTCAGAAGAGATACAATCAACACACAAAAAAGCAAAAGAAGAAGGGACATGAAATGGTAAAAAGAAGTTCCTGAAGGAGGTGTTGCCTATCGCCATGCCGTACTTTAGGAAAGCCTCTCTTCCCTGACTCTATTATTTCAACAGGCTAACTTACACCTGAATCCCATGTCCCCATAGAAAAGAACACCAGGTATATGGTCCCAGGAAAAAAAAAGCATCCAGCTCTCTGTCATATATATTCTGCCTCTAACTTTACATATTTTCTTCTACTCATCTTTGTGTCGTATTCATTTTTTGAAGGCCAGTGTGAACTATTTGGTTTGCCAAATTCAGACAAGTAAGATCTAGTCCAGATGAAAGATGTGTAGATTGTTCTACTATTAGGTGTGCTAATAACATGCAATCCTGATTTTGAGCAACTGAGCAGAATAGTAAGTGAAAAGCCATGTTACCCTAAAATATGAAAGTATGAATCTCTTTATATATGTATACATGCATATGTAGGCATGTTTTTGTGTGTATGAGTGTTTTAATTATATTATTTAATTTTATATATTTACACACATATATTTTATATGAATATGTACAGAAACTACACACACTCCCCCCCCACCAAGTAACTAGGTCAAAATAAATTTGTTACAAATATTTAGAAATTTTACATTTCATAATTCAGTGATTGTTTAATAGAAATAATTTTAGCTTTAGTTTCATGAAGGAATACTTCATGGCAATGCAATTATGATATTATTGAATTTTTTCATAAATCTCCCTAAGACTAAGTTGCATTGCCCTAAATGGAAGGAGTTATGCTATAGTAAACATGCCATAAATCCTCCAAGGATTTAATCCAACTTGTAAACATCTTAGATTTTGTTCTGTGGCATCATGTAAAGAGAGTTTTAAAAACTATCAATCCTTTTCAACCACAGGTGCAAAAGAAAAGTACTAAAAATGGCTGTTTAAAAAAGAGAGTGTAATATTTCTAGTTACAAAGGTAGTGAACTATTCCAATACCCTACCCTCCAGCTAAGCATCTCAGTTCCCACACTGATCTACTTGTGTCCCAAGGTCAGAGTCTCAAAAAATAGGTAGTATATAACAGACAAGTTAATAAAGGCAGACCCAAGAGATCAGGACAGATAGTAATCATAAAAGCTATTGTCAGAACATATTCCCCGTCCCTAAGGTATAGAGCAAGAACACAGTAAGCAGTTCTATTCTTAGTCCAGACTGGGTCAATTAACCTTCTAATGCCTTATTTCCTTTCTTGGCAAAATGAGAATGCTGCCCAGGCTATGAAGAAATAAATATAATATATGACCACTACAGACCCCTAAGTGAGCTTTCTTGGAGTTGAGGACTTCAAGTAGCATGCACACCAGGGGGTATGCAAGATGAGCTATTAGAAAGAAAGAGAAACGCAATTTGTATTTCTGGTCATTTGCATATTAAAAATAAATTAACTAAGGGGCTGGCCCAGTGACACAGTGGTTAAGTTTGCAAGCTGTGCTTTGGCAACCCTGGTTTCGCAGGTTCAGATCCCAGCCATGCACCTACACACTGCTCATCAAGCCATGTTGTGGCGACATCCCACATGCAAAATAGAGGAAGATTGACACAGGTGTTAGCAGATATAACATTAAAAGAAACAAAACATATTTCACTCATTTTACTAATATCTATTGAGACTACAATATGAAGGGTGAGAATGATTGTGCTGAGACTAAAAGGAAAGAGGTCACTTCAGGCAAAAGGAAGACATTTAAGAATTGGTGAAAAGCATGTTATGTGTTTGACCATTGAGAATGTGTCCTGCTTCAGCCCAGTTTCCCTCTCTGCTACTTCCTGGCTCTGTGAGGGCAGCAAGTTACTGAACTTACTTTACCTCAACAGTGAAATCACGATGATTGTACTGTACACCTCAGAGGCTTGTTATGATGATGCTTGAATTGCTGTATGCAAAGCCTGCCATTTTCTAACTAATTGCCAACCGCCATTTTATCATGGACTCGATGCTTTTCAGTAGGAGTTTCTATGTTTTTACTCAGTATTGGATTTCCAGCACTGAGCATCTTGTTTTAATGTGGCAGCGATTGCTGAGAGAATAACTAACTAAATAAATGAAACATCAAGTATATGTATTATCAGCAGGAGATGGCTGGAGAGGCATGTCTAGCAGAGGAGTCATAACTTGGCCTACCTACTTCTTACGGTAATCTAGTAGTGGCACGAAAGCAGTCAGGAAACAGTATTTGTGTGTATATATATAAATATTTATTCATTTTATGTATTATATACATTTATACATATTGCCTGCTAAAAATTTAACTTTATTTTATGCTAAACATTTGTAAATATTCTCTGCCATGGAGGCAGACAGAATTGTACTAGTAAGCATGTCATACAAGCATAAAGTTTGGTATCAAACATTTTGTTCAGTGGCTGACATGTAACAAGTGTTTACATAATTAATATTATCTCTTCAAGTACAATGCTTAAATATTTGTTTACTTTTAAGCTTTCTTCTTCTACAGTTTGATAAATACTTTATTGAAAAATTACACATCAGTTCATATGTTAATATATTACACTGTTGGCTACTTTTAATAAAATCTGTGTGTGATTGCATAATAAGGAATTTATGTGATGAAGTTGAGGATTTCTTAAAGAGAATTTATTCTCTGAAAGCCTATGTTTTGTTTTCTGATACCATTTTTAAAGTTATAATAAACCTCAATTAATGATAAGTACCCTTACTTTGAACTGTCATACTCAATATTTCCAATTTCTTAGGCATAATTTTGCGTCAGGGTATGTGTATTTTTTAAGCTTTCCTGAAAACTTTTCTTTATGTATAGAAGTAATAAAAAAAATCATTATTTATCTTTCAATATAATTATTTCAAAAAGAAATCAATAAGGAAAAAATCAATTTTAAAATATCTCTTTCTCGGGGCCAGCCCCATGGTCTAATGGTTAAATTTGCTTGCGGGGGAGGGGGAAGTGTGCGTAGTTTCTGCCTTCCACGGCCCAGGTTCAGCTCCTGGACACAGACCTACACCTCAAGCAAAAAGAGGAAGATTGGCAATAGATGTTAACTCGGGGAGAATCTTCCTTTGCAAAAAACAAAACAAAACAAAACTTTAATATTTCCACAAAATATATATTAAAATGTAAATCTATTTCATTACTATATCCAAACACATTATTATAAAACTAAAACTCCAACTGCTTTATTCTGCAAGGTTAATTTTTAATTCCATCTTGGTAAAATATGTTACTGAACATTAAGAACCTAAGATTTGTTTAGTTTAAATAATAATATGGCGGAATGTAGAGACTGAATAATGGAGTAAATGAAGAGATACCATATAAGATGAAAATAATATTATTTGCATAAAAACCCACAAATTACTGAAAATGTCATCCTCCTTGTTTAATTATTTAGTGTATGTTTTGTTTCTCACTGAATAGTCTTATAAAATTAACATTGTAGTAATCTGGATGAATGCTAGCAAAAATAACAAAACCAGGCTGATTGATTCCATTACACATTCATGCTATTCAATCCAGAGCTTTTATTCTTAACAAAAGACAATAATCTCTAATTGGCTGCCATATATATTTTTCAGATTTTAAACATGAACCATTCTCCGCCACTCTCTCTGCAGACAGATCCACCCTCCATTTTGTGGAGAAGTTGGCAGCCATCTCTTGCGAAGGCCTTCAGTTTATCGTCTTAGAGTTCATGATTGCATGAATCTCCTACTCCCTTTTCTTATCTCAAGATTCATCCCTCCTCTTCTACAAAGCAAATCACCCCACTTCTACCCTTGATCCCATCTTCTATCCCAGATTTTTCTCGAATGTTCTCCTGGATCTTCCGTTTTTCCTCTTTTGAATCATATCTTTAGTCTACCATGGCCAAAAGTAAATTCCCCCTCACAAACAAAAGAAACAAAGACAAAACTCATTTCAATCTGGGATTGGAATTTACATCCCTCCAACTCGATTAATGACTCAGTCTCTCCTGATCTCAACTGGCATCTGACATCTGACATCTTTCTGTATAACACAGTGATAAAAGCTTGACTTTGGCACAAGCACTAACTCACTCTGAGACCTGAAGGAAGTTACTTAACCTCTCAGTACCTTTGTTTCCTCATTTCTAAAAACAGTGACCATTTTTCCTAAACTGACATTTAATCCTAATGCTATGGGATTAAATGTCTACAAGTCAAGTGCTAATGAGTGGCATATGAGGTACTGGACAGACAATTAAAGCAATCTTTCTATTAAAACAATTGGAGTGCTTTTGCTGACTCTCCTATCTCATTTCCCACCTGCTATTTGAAATGCCAGTAATCCGACTTGCCATCCTTATTCCCAACTTTTTGCCTTGGTCTCCCAGATCTTCAGTGTTCTCAGGCTTTATTCCTTAAAACATATGCCACTGATGACCACTGTCTTGAACCCTTCTCCTTGCGTCCACAGGCATTCAATTCTCCTTACTCCTCTACCTCTCAGCTACTTCTGGTACCTACTGTCTTCTCGTCTAGCTTTCACTTTATACACTCGGACTTTCCCTGTGGTCCAACACTTCATCTTCTCTTCCTTGTCTGCCCATTCTTCCTCTGATCTACTTATTATCTTCAAGTTAATATTTAATGTTAATAATTAACTAATTTTTGAGATTTAATAATGCAAGTAATATATAGTTTTCCTTCCGGAAAAGTGGAGTACTGTAACATGTGATACAGAAGTTATCTGATCACTTTCTTTAGTCCTAGTCTCCTCTTTTTTTTCCTCCTATAGGTAACAAATCTTCCAACCAGCTATGTAACTGCACAAATTAGAGAGTAGTCTTATGCTTTTTTGTTGCAAATTATATCAAATTGTACATTTCCTACACCTTGCTTTAAATTCAACAAGTCATTTTGAGGATTATGTGTATTGATTGAATACATCCAGTACACTCCATTTTACTCGAGCAATATCCTACCTACTATCTATATCACATTTTACTAAATTCTTCTGGTATTAATAGATACTCTTTGGTTTACTTTATTGCCTTTTAATAGTCGAGTCTCTATAAATCTATTTCTCTACTACAGGAAAAACTAAATATAGATGTATGCTTTCCCTCTAGAACTTTTATGACACAACCACAAACTAGCAGGCCGTGCATTGTTCTCTGTGTCTTATTAGTCCACAGGTTATTTCTCTATTATTGTTTCGATTTAGCACTGAGTTTTCTTTTTCCTCAATTTTGGCTTTAGAAATGGCTAGGTGAGACCTGTTCTTGTAGTGGATATCTGTGGTTTTTGCTTGCCCACCATATCTCCCTTATTCTGATAAAAATATTTAGGATATTCCTGAACATAGTTCTCAGTTGATATTGTTATTTACAGTGTGAGTTACAAGCCAATTAGTAAATGAGACAAAAGATGTAATGCAGAGGTAAATCAATTATTCAGATTCATAATTGGCATGGGACTTTTTTGTATGTTTGGTTTTCTTCTCCCCTTTTCTTTTTTCTTCATTTTCATGACTTTTAATTCCAGGTTTTTCAGGGACCACTAGGTGTGAGCATGTGACCTAGCCCTCATAAGTAAGAATATTTTATTCACTGGCTATAAATATTGTTCAGAGATTTGCATGTGACCTGATCCACATTAACAAACTCAACTTGGAGAGGGTTTTTTTAATTTTATTTATTTTTGTGTGTGTGTGTGAGGAAGATTGGACCTGAACTAACATCTGTGTCAATCTTCCTCTATTTTCTGTGGGATGCCATCACAGCATGGCTTGACGAGCAATGCCATGTCCGTGCCCAAGATCCGAACTTGTGAATGCTGGGCCGCTGAAGCAGAGCATGCAAACTTAACCACTATGCCACCAACCTGGCCCTGGAGAATTTTAGTTAATTGGCTGGTAAGGAAATGCGTATTTTTTAACTCTCAGGAAAATATAAGCTTGCATCAGAGAATAGTTGTCAGGTTGAAAGCCTGACCTAGAAGTGATGTCAGCCTAGTGCAAAGCCGCACCAAGATGAGGGAGGGAGGGAGAGAGAGAGACAGAGAAATTCCTAATCTCCTGATGCTGTGGTACTGTGTGAACACAGGCACCGCTATATTTTACATCAGACAATACCTATGCTTTTTTTATCCAAGCCAGTTGAATTGGGCTTCTTATCACTTGCTGCAGTGGAAATAGTTTCAAGGCAATACCTATCTCAGTACAGAGCAGCAGCTTTCTAGGCCAGAAATAAAAGGATTACAAGTTAAAACCAAAGTTATGTTCTGTTTCTCATTAACTAACTCCTATGTAAACTTACTTTCTGGCTCTATCTTCTTTTTTTTACTGTTGTTTTAAGTATTCTTAGAATAATTGGGATAATAAGAATATATGATATGGTGAATAAAAGGAAGTTCTGAATTAGTATTTATCAATAATAAGATACTGATTCTTTAAAACTAATATAAAATTTGATTATTATGTATATTTTATTTTAAAACATCTTTTGCTACTGATTCAAACATATTCAGAAAATTATTTTGCTTTTGGTTGTTTCACTCATAACATAAATAATAAATGTTTATTTGACTAAATTGCACACTTGCCTTGTAATTGCAAAGAACTTTGACACATTAACATTTAAATAGTAGTCTATGGCAAATCAATTTCATAGTAATTAATCTTTACACTGCTAATTGGCATTTGATAAGTGTGTTAATTGATATAAATGGCATGGTAGCTTATATGTTAAATGTCAAATGTGTATTTCTTATAATTAAAATTTATTAATAATAAATTAGTTACATACATAGGACCTGTCATGTAATGTTAAATTATATTAGGTTCTTGTTTCAGAAACTAATTTTCATTGAATATTTTAAATAAATCCTTAAATACTGAATTATTTGCAGGTTATTTGTTTGATTAAGAATATTTAGGTTTACCTGTACAATAGAAAACTTCTACATTATTCCCTCTTATACGGAGATTATAGAATTTTTTTAAATTCTATTTTCCATAATGCCTGTTAACTATGTATGCATTTCTTTGATTGAAGGGAAAGTACACATAAATAAGAGGAAAAGTGCAGAGAAGAGACGTAGGAACTCTCATACAGCAATTGCTCCTTATATATGAATATAGAGTTAGAGTAGATAATTAATTTTAAATAGGAAAGTGTAGATTAGTGTATATTGGTATTCTTGATGGTACCTCATAGTTCCTTTGGGTTCTATTTTTCTGCATTTTTCTTTCTGCTTCTCATAGTGGATAATTTCAACTACTCTATCTATTTAATTTTACCGCTATTTTCTTGTGCCTGCTCAAATCTGCTGGTGACTCTTTCTAGTGATTTTCTTTCATGTATGCTACTGTAGTTTCCAGCTCCATAATATCTATTTGGTTGCCTTTTTATGATTTCTCTCTCTTTATTGATAGTCCCTATATTTTTTTCTGGTTTCCTTTAGGTCTTAGTCCATGATTTACTACAGCTCTTTAAGGATGTTTAAGCCAGTTAGTCTTTTACTGGTAAGTCTAATGCCTGGGCTTCTTCAAGGATGGTTTCTATCAATTACTTAGTTAGAAGAAAAAGAATGAAGAAGCAGATAACTAAAATCAGAAATAAAATTGGGACAAAAATACTGACCTTACATAAAAAAAAGGGATAATAAGAGAATATTACAAACAATTGTGTGCCAACAAATTAGATAATACATAAGAAATAGACAAATTCCTAAGAACACAAACATTCTCAAAACTGAAACAAGAAATAATAGACAATCTCAACAGATTTATAACAAGAACTTGAATCAGTAACAAAAAACCTCCCTATGAATAAAAGTCCAGGACCAGTTGGCTTTACTGGTGAATAGTGCCAAACACTTAAGAAGAAGAATTATACCAATCCTACTTAAATTCTTTGAAAAAAATAGATGAAGGAACACTTCTTAATACATTGTATGAGGTCAACTTTACCTTGATACCAAAACCAGTGAAAGATAACACAAGGAAAGAAAACTAGACTAATATCTTTCATGAATATAGATGCAAATATCCTCAACAAACAATGAACAAGTCAAATTTAATAATTCATTAAAGGAATTATACATCTTAATCAAGGAAGAGGTTCACAACAGGAGTGGAATGATGGTTCATTAAAAGAAAATCAATCAATGTAATAAACCACATAAATGGAATGGAAGGAAAAAATATGATGATCAATAGATTCAGAAAGAGTATACGACAAAATTCAACACCTTTTCATGATAAAAACACTCAGAAAACTAGGAATAGAGGAAACTTCCTTAACAAGATAAATGGAATTTATGAAAACCCACACCTAACATCATACTCAATCTTAAAAGACTGAAAGCTTTCCCCCTAAGATCAAGAATTAGACAAGAAGCTCTGCTTTCACCATTACTTTTGAACATTATATTAGAAATCCTTGCCAGAGCAATTAGGCAAGAAAAAGAAATAAAAGGAGTCTAAATTGGAAAAGAATAAGTAAAATTATTTCTACTTACAAATGACATTATTTTATATATAGAACATCCCATAGAATACACAGACAGACTACTAGAGCTAATAAATAAATTCAGCAAAGTAGTAAGGTACAAAATCAACTCACAAAAATCGCTTGTGTTTCTACACACAAGCAATGAACTATCTGTAAAAGAAATGAAGAAAAAAATTTTAATCATGATAGTACCCTAAAGAACAAAATATCTAGTAACAAATTTAACCAAGGAGGTAAAAGACTTTCATACTAAAACTATAAAATATTGATGAAAGAAATTAAAGAATACCCAAATGGAAAGGCATGCCGTGTTCATGGATTGGAAGACTTAATATTGTTAACATTGCAACACTCCCCAAAGCAATCTACACATTCAATGCAATCACAATCAAAATTCTAACGACTTCTTTTTTTTTTTTACAAAATGGAAAAGCTGATCCTGACATTCATATGGAATTGCAAGGGCTCCTGAATAGTCAAAACAATACTGAAAAAGAAAAGCTAAGTTGAAAGACCCACACTCTTGATTTCAAAACTTACTACAAAGCTACAGTAATCAAAACAGTGTAGATAATACTGACATGAGAATAGCTATAGAAACTAATGGAATAGAATTGAGAATTTAGAAATAAACCTAAATATCTATTTTTGAAAAGGGTGCCAAGATCATTCAATGAGGGAAAAGAATGATCTCTGCAACAGATGATGCTGGAACAACAGAATAAGCACACGCTAAAAAAATCAAGTTGGACTTCCTACTCACTCCATATACAAAAATTCACCCAAAATAGATTAATGACTATAGTATAAGAGCTAAAATTATAAAAGTGTTAGAAGAAAGCATAGTGGTAAATCTTAATGTTCTCACATTTGACAGTGGATTCTTAGATTGGACACCAAAAGCACAAGCAACAACAACAAAAAATAAATACACTGGATGTCATAAAATTAAAGACGTGCATCAGAGAACATTGTGTTAGTCCATTTGAGCTGCTCTAGCAGAATACCATAGACTAGATGGCTTATAAATATCAGAAACTTATTTCTCACAGTTTTGGAGGCTGGCAAGTCCAAGATAAAGGCACCAACAGATTCAGTGTCTGGTGAGAGTCTGCTCCTGTTTCAGAGATTGTCTTCTTGCTGTGTCCTCATATGACAGAAGGGGGAAGGGAACATTTCTGGAGTCTCTTTTATAAGAACACTAAAATCCCTTTCGTGAAGGGTCTAGTCTCATGATCTAATCTCCTTCCAAAGGCCCCACTTCAAAATAACATCACATTAATTAAGTTTTAACATACAAATTTTGGGGGGACACAAACATTCAGTATAGTAGACATTATCAAGAGAGTGAAAATACAACCTACAGAATGGAAAAAATATTTGTAATCACAAATCTGGTAACGGTTTAGTATCAGAATACATAGGGAACCCTTACAACTCATCAACAAAAAAATACAATCTAATTTTTTTTCTCCTTCTCCCCAAAGCCCCCCAGTACATAGTTGTATATTCTAGTTGTGCTATGCGGGACGCTGCCTCAGCATGGCTTGATGAGCCTTGCCATGTCCGCGCCCAGGATCCAAACCAGTGAAACCTTGGCCACTGAAGTGGAGCACGTGAATTTAGTTACTCTGCAATGGGGCTGGCCTCACAATCTAATTTTTAAAATTAGCAAAGGGCTCTTATATTTCTCCAAAGAAGATATGCAAATAGCCATCAAACAAATGAAAAGATGACCATTAAGGAAATGCCTATCAAAACCACAGTGAGATACCACTTCACACCAATTAGACAAACTTTAATGATAATAATAAAAATATAAAAATGTTTGCAAAAATGCGGATAAACAGGAACCCTCATAAATTGATGGTGAGAATATAAGATGGCACCACTGTTGTGGAAAACAATTTGGCAATTCCTCAAAAAGTTACAAAAAGAATTACCTTATGATCCAGGAATTCCATTTCTGGGTATATAGCCAATAGAAGATACTCAGACAATCACAAATGTTTATGGCAGCACTATACACAATAACCAGAAGGTAGAAGCAACACAAATATCCATCAACAGATGAGTGGATAGACATATTATGGCATATACATACAAAGGAGTATTATTCAGCCATAAAATGAATGAAGTACTGATACATGCTATAGCTTGCTACCTGCTACAACTTGGTACATTCTACAACCTCACAAATACTAACAAAGTGAAAGGAGTCACACATGAAAGGTCCATATATTGTATGGCTACTTTTATATGAACATCCGGAATAGGCAAATCCATAGAGAGACAATGTAGATTAGTGATTGCCAGGGTATGGAGAAGGGAATGAGGAATGATTGCTTAATAGGTGTGGTATTTTTGTGGGGTGGTGAAAAAGTTTTAAAACTAGAGAGAAATGGTGGTTGCATAACATTGCAAAAGCACTAAATGCCACTACAGTGCAACTGTACACTAAATTGTAAATTAAAATAGTTAATTGCATGTTATGTGAATTTTATCTAAACAAGAAAAGCAGATTTAAAAAATTGAGATAGAAACTGCATAAAAATTAGACCTCTAAAACCCTCTTCTTTTCTAGTCTGTTGCGTACAAAAGATGTTAAATTACATAAAATATAATGTAGCTACGTTCTGGATCGAGAGAGGTTCGTATACTCATAATTATGGTAAAATCATATTGTGACTGTAAAAGAGATTCAAAAATATGAAGAAGGAAGTGTCTTTAATAAAGGCAATGTAAGTATCCACAATATACAAATTTTATCATTGAATTTTAAAAAGAGCTTTTAGGAAGAACATCCAAAGAATTAAAAAACTGGTAAAAATAAATTCCCTTTTCGAAAAGAACTGTACTGAAGACCTCTATCAGGGGCTCAACGGCAATAGGGAAAATGTGTTGAGTTTTTTGGAAATGTACACTATGAGGGCCTAATCTGACTGATGAACTTTACTCCAGGAAGTAAAAGTATGACTTTAATAATTCATTGGAATTTCACACTAGGGATTTTGGGGATTATTTTTATCATTTCTTGACATATAATTTTAATTTGGCAGTAAGATACACCTGTATTCTTTCTAGAAAAATGCTTCATGCATACAATTGTAGTCTGGACTTAAAGGATCTAAATATGTTCACTATTAGAACGACTAAACAAAAGTTAATAATGCAGAATATAATGAGGTACCAAGTTTTTCCATGAGATTCTTGATTTTGAAAATGTTGTACAATCTGTGGAAATAATTTGAGGAGCTAAAACTTCACTTGTCTTTTTTGCTTCCCTTTCAAATAGTATTAGCTTATCTTCAAGAGTTATTTGTAAATAGTTCACCATAAATTCAGTTCATTTCCACAATAATTTATTGTCTCACCTCTGTGTATTAGATACAAGAATAAAAGACAATTAAGAGCAGCAATGTGGATGGACCTCGAGGGTATTATGTTAAGCGAAATAAGCCAGTCAGAGAAAGACGAACTCTATATGACTCCACTCATAGGTGGAAGTTAACATATTGACAAGGAGATCTGATCGGTGGTTACCAGGGAAAAGGGGGGGAGGGGGGAGGGCACAAAGGGGGAAGAGGTGTACCCACAACATGACTAACAATAAAGTACAACTGTAATCTTACAAGGTTGTAATCTTTCATAACATTAATAAAAATAAATAAATAAATAAATAAATAAAAGACAATTAAGAAACAGAGACCGCAAAACTGCTTTCCTTTCATTAGGTTGCCTTTCTGAATGTTGGTGTCAAGATATATAGTAAATTATTAACAAATAAAAAATTAGACCTTTAAAATTCTCTTTTTTTCTAGGCCACTGCTTACAAATGATGCTAAATTGCATAAAATATAGTGTACTTAAATACAAAATACTAGTATTATTTTTTCTATTGAGTGTTTTTTAGGTTCAATATAAAGTTAGAGTAAAAAACGTAAAGAATGAAAATTTCCATAACTGCACATAAGAAGTTCCAACACTTGAAGTATAGAATTCAGAACAATACACCACGTTTTTAAAAAAATACCTGTACATTCCATCAATATGAGTCATATATATGAATGCAAACTGTTTTACAAAACCAAGTTAAACCTCTGTCCCTGGAGTAAAGAGGCATGAACTCACTTTTATGCTGTCTCACTTCAAGCTTTTTATATCTTTATGTAATGTGCACATTAAACGCTGGCTTTTTAGGATGCCATCCAAAACACAAAGAACCTTGACATGAAAAATGATTTGGATGTTTTATTCTAAATAAATAATCGTAGTGTGAATTCAAATGACATGCCCAAACGGTTGTAACGATAGTATAATGAGTACAAAAAATGGACCAAGGAAAGGCCAGCAGCAGTAAACAAGTTCTACATTTTTATACGTAATGCACAATGTCATAGACATCACTCGCTGACTGTTACTATTTGGGTAATTTGTGAAATCACTTTATTTCTCATTTATTTGCATTTATAAATACATTAGTATTTTTACTCTTGGCAACATGTCAGATTAAATATTCTGAAAACTCTCCTATTATAATCACATGGAAATGCTGAATATTATATAACAAATATACTTTTATTTTTTTGACTGAGATCATAATAGAGCAAGAATCATAAACCAAGGAGAGAAATGAAGAGAGAGCTAAAAAAAAGTTCAAAGAAAATACTTCAGCCAAAGTCAAAGTTTATCTTGCAAGTTTGTACTGATACCGATAACTTGGAGCCTTGGGTTTGAATGGTTTATTGGAGATAAAGTGTTTAGCTATCATTAGTTGGGGTTTTGTAATAATGCATGTCACAAAAATGCAGGAACATTGATATACTGCAACCTAAATGAAAAGAGGAGTAAGAAAAAAATTCTGTTCACAAAGGAAGTCAACAAGGTAACTTGTATATCTTAGGACATGCAAGGATACTACAAAAGAACTTCCCTTAAGAATTTGCAGATACAATCTTGCCTTCCCATGGGTTTGTTACTTGAATTTTTCATCATGTGTGTGATCTACAATACCAAGAACAAAGAAGTGATGTAAGGTCATTGGTTTTGCCATGGGGTCCATGGAAAAAATAAATGCAAATTTTCTGTGGAAGAACACACCCAGAAGCCATATCCTTCATGATTCCCACAAGATTGGGCAAATATGAACTCTCAGTCAAAAAGGAAACAAGCTCCACAAGTATGAGTCAATAGGATAGCAAGCACTAGAATAAGACATCAAGACATACCAATATCAGAATTATTAGATAACATATGAAACAAGTATATTTAAAATATATATGAATATAAAAGAAAGAATTGAAAAATAAACATAAATACAAACCACAGGAATATAAAAATGTGGAAGTACACTTGTAAAAAAGACCAATCTGAATATTTAAATTAAAAATAAGATGAATAAAAATAGCAAACGGATGGGTTGTTCAGCAGATTATAGCTTGAAACAAATTTCTTTAATCAGAAGATAGCTCTAAATATAGCAGAAAGCCACACAGAGAGAAAAGAAGGTTTATAAAAAGGAGGAACGTGGGAGATATGTAGGATAGAATGAGAAAGCCTAATATGCATCCAAGTGAAGTTTCAGGATGAGATGGAGATAAAAATGCAATGAGATATTGAGGATTTTCAAAAATTGATGAAATTCATGAAGTTTTGGATCCAGTAAGTAAATGGCCCTATACAGGATAAACCAAAGAAAAAGGCAGTGCTATGCTGGAGCCAGTTCATGCCATCCCCACAAGAGTTTGTTAAATATTAAGGAGTTTGTCAGCTGAGCTTTGAAACATTGGTAACTTAAATTGGACATGGTGGAAATATTTATGCAATGGAGATCAGCAAACATTACAGGTCAGGATTTTTCTCTGGAGAGTTAATTTACCAGTATACCACTGAGAAAGACAAATCTTCACCCAACATAGAAATATTGTTAAACACAAAAGAGAATGAACATTTTAAAAGCAGCCGGATAGAAACAGATGATTTGCAAAGAAGTATCAGTTTAACTGACCTCAGTCAATAGAGCAGCAGCATTGAAACACACAAGACTGTGAACTATCTTCAAAATGCTGTGTGAAAGAGAATTTTATTTCTGATAAGTTATCTTTCAAAAGTAGGTTGAAAATGCAGAGAATGTCCCAACAACAAAATTGTAATAAGTTAACTTTTAGGATATACTTCTAAAAGATAGAAAATGATCTAAAAGGAAATTCTGAAATGCACAAGGAAATGGTGAGAAAATAAATCTTCAAACTCCTGGTAAATTTTTAAAAATTACTGAATAAAACAATAAAAATAGTCTAACTGTGGTAAATAAATAAAAAAGGCAAGTTAGAACTGAAATATCTCACAGCAATGATAGAACAGTTGGGAAAGTACAATTAGATTAAAATACTTAAAATTTTTTATTTAGAAAAGACATATGAGGCTTATGGAAAGGAAGACTTGATATTATATATATATGAAATTTACTGAAAGATATATATAATATGTAAAAACAAGTACCAATATTTTACTCGAGATTGACAGATTTTAAAATTTATATGGATGAGCAAAGCTGTAAAAATAGCATACTCTTGAAGAAGAAACAAGTATAAAGGCTTGCTGTACCAGATATCAAAACAGAGTGTAAAACTTTCCAGACCAAATGCAAGTCCCCTTCTTGGTGACTTAATCAGACTACATCAGAGGTAGTTGTTATACAAAACAGAAATTTTATTTGCAGCATGCAGCAAAGAAAACTGGAGACCATAAGGAATAATTTCACAAAGCTATGGCTCCCTGAGCTTGGGGAGGTGGGTACCTTTATTTGGGGTAGGGAATGAATATTCAAAGAGAAAATTTCATCGTCTCATGGTAGAGGTGGGCATAAGCTTGCACATGCGTGGTTTGAAATCATGCTGTTACATAACATTGCATGATCTAAAAATTGCTGCTTCACCCCTCCCAGAGGAGGAGAATTTATGATGTTAATGAGGGCAGGTTACTTTAGTACAACTCTCTGCCTGTCTGTGCTGGTTTCATTCTTGTGGCTGCAATCCGGGCCACTTCAGTGCAGTTGGGTCCAGGGCGGTTGTTGCTTAGAGCTTCTTCCTGGAACATAGGTGAAACCACATAAGCCCAAGCCCCCAAAATCATTAGAGAAAGGAACAACTGCACTTTTCAAGAAGACAAGAGAATTAGGTCAAACACAAAAGGTTAGAGTTTAGGCAAGACAAAAGAAGCAGGTTAGAGTGCACAGCTGGCGACAAAATGATTGTATCTGGGGAAGTATATTGTTGTTGTAGTGATAGACAACTAGAATAACGGACATGTGTAGAGCACATAGCTATGGAAACTTGATATATGACAATGCCAACATTAGTGGGGAAGTATTGAAAATTGCATATATAGTATTGAGACCATTATCTATCCATATCCGAAAGCAATGGAAATTGATCCCTGCTTCACAAGAAACTTTCGTATTCAGATGTAACGTAACATATGACTATGTTAGCTGTGAAATAAATTTTAAATCTTTTAGAACAATATATTTAAGAATATCTTCAGACTTTAAGATAGAGATATTTTTCCGCAGCAAGACACAAGTGCAAACTACAAGGAAAGATATAAAAACATTTTACTATGTTAAAATAAATATTAGTTTTCTTTGTTCACTAAATATTTCATAAACAGGCTAGAAAGACAAACCACAAAATAGGAGAAGATAATGATACCTGGGAAAAAGGATTATAATCCAGAATATTTAGGAACACATATAAATCAATAGGAAGAAGATTAAAAAAAGGCCGGGGTATGAACTGTATATACAGGCAATGCCCAGGAATATTCTCAGTTTGACTGGTAATCAAGAAAAGTGTTAAAATCATAATAAGACATCATTGTATAGACATCAGAGTCACAAAAGACATTGAAGCTAAGACACTGTTGGTTGTCATAGAAGATGTGAAGCAGTAAGCCAGCTTATTAGTATTAAGATGAGAGTTTAAAATAGTACATCACTTTTAAAAAGTATTAGGAAATATAAAAGTTTAACAGAGGCAAAATCTGCAATCTAGCAGTTCCTTCCTTCTGTATATCCTAGAGAAACACTTTGACATATATATAGGTGATAAACATACAAACATTTTTAGATGTATTATTTCTCAAAGCAAATAAATGGAAGGAATGCACATTAATATTGGAATGAATAATAAACTGCAGGATTGATAAAAACGGAATATTATTTGTCAGGGAATGAAATACACAGAGAAATACAAATTAAGGGGAACCAATCTGCTTTAATTTTCTATTGTTTCATAAAAATTATCACAACTTTGTGGCTTAAAACAACACTCCTTTAGTATCTCATAATTTCCCTAGATCAGAAGTCTAGGAGGCTCAAGCGGGTACTCACTGCCCCACTGGTTTAAAATCAAGATGAGGCTGGGGCTGCGGTTCTTCTCTGGGACTCAGGAGCCTCCTACAAGCTGACTGATTGTTGGCAGAATTATTTTCCTTCTCAGGCTTTCCACATATCTCCTTACATCTTCAAAACAGCAACAGTGCCTCCAACCTTTCTCATGCTTAGAATCTCCCAATTCGTCTTTCCCATCTGTCTCACTCCAGCCAGAACAAGTTCTCAGCTTTCAAGGGCTCATATAATTCTATTGGCGCATCAAAATAACCCTGGTAGTCTCCGTATTTTATGGTCCATAAACTTAGTTACATCTGCAAAGTCCCTTTTGCCATGTAACATAACGTATTTACTAGTTCCAGAGATCAGGCTTGGCCGTGTTGGAGGTGTCATTCTTCCTATCACACAATCAAAACTAATTTTGTGCAATATAACCAAATTCTCACAAAGTGTATAATTCCATTTATGTAATATCCAAAAACAGGGAAAGCTAAACAATTGTTATTTTATATGGTTACATACATATGTAAAAACACTGTAAAACAAAAGAAAGCGATATTTATCTCTATATCTATGTAACTTCTACTTATTTGGGGAGAAGAATATTGCGTGTTCTTCTAGTTACAAGGCAGACGGGTGTAAGGGCAGCTTCAAAGATTTTAGGAATGCTCCTTTACTTTAACTAGGTGATGGAAATCTTGCTGCTTATCTTATTATTAATCTTTAAATGATGATTATTTGTAATTTCCTCTTGCGTATACATGAAGAACTTCACAACAAAAGTATAATCCTTAGAAATATTTTAATTCAATACTTTAAAAATATGAATATATTTAAAGTATATATTCTAAATATGTATTAAATATAAATAAATATATATAAATGCATCTCATATATAACGGATAATTTTCTTAAAAATATTTCTTACTGAGAAGGAAAATAAGAAATATAGAAAACCTAAAAATTAAAATAATAATTAAAATTGGGTCAATAGGTAAAAATCACAACCTGAGACTAAGGGATTCCATCAATTTCTACTATGTAAGAATGTATGAATAATTTCAATAGTATACAGGAATTTGAAGAGAATACAAAAGGAGAAAACAGTTCCCGTCTTTTTACATGAGACTTATTTAAATTAGCTACCAAACCTGACAACGACAATCTCACTCAATTGGATGAAAAATTCTAAACAAAAATGTTGCATAGTGAATCCATCCTTGTTTAAATTAAAAAAAGACACAGCACGTTGATCAAATTGGATTTATTTAAGGAATGCAATGATACAACGGCAATTTATTACACTAAATATTTTTGTTAAAGTAATCCTGTGGATGTAGCATTTTTACAACACAGATAGGGATTCTAGCCTTCAGAGCAAAATTTCTAAAGCTACTAAGTGGTGGATCTCTGATCTACTCCAGGGTCTAAGATCAATGCACTCCAAAGCTAATTGTTTATGGTATATCATTTTTCCTCACATGCAATTTATTGATGAAGAAATATACTGAAATTAGCCAATGTTTGTTTTGCTGACAAAAATTAAAATTTTTTTAAATGGAAGCTGATGTTTGCCTGAAATAGTATCAATCAAAAGAAATTCTAGGACCTATAGGTGAAAATATTGAATAACACAGGATCAAAAATCCTCGTAGGAAGTGGAAGCTAACACTGTGGGAAATGATATATTCTGAAAAGTACACAGAAGGAGGAATTTTAGGAAGCCACTCCAGTCATGTTATACCCATCCTCAACATCTTCTCAGTGGCCAAAATATTTTTGGACTTAGTGGATGCAGGGAAGGAAAAAAATAACATTTATTTTTGCTGTCCCAGTCTTAATTCCAAATTTGCCCACATTTGTTTATGCAAAAAAATCAAAATCTTTGTCCCTGAAACTTGAGCCATCTGTGTCCCAGAGAGATAGAGAATAGAACTGTATTAGATAATAAAGATGAGATTTAGCTGCAAGTAGAAATTGAGCATATGCAGAATTTCATTTATTTTATGTGGGCTAAATTTCAAGCATATTCTTTAGAAGAAAATGGCAATAAGCTGCTCTGTGGGAAATTTTCTACAAGTAGAACTGCTGAATATAAGATGTATATATATATAACAAAATTGGTAAAATATGTGCATGATTTTAAGTACAAACAAAATTAAAATAAAATTATAAGACAATCTTAGACTAGCTGGGTTGTTGTTCTCAAAGTTTTATTGCTGTGAGTAATTGACTATGATAACATTTCCAAGAAGACTCCCGTCAATCCTTTCTCTTCTTAAACATGTATGTCATTTCCTCATGAAGAGATGGTGTCTATTCCTTCCTTTTCCTTGAAGTAGGGCTTGCGTAGAGACTTTCTTGGACCACTGAATGCGGTAGGTGAGATGTTCCTCCCTGGGCCTCTTCGAACACTCCCTCTTCCTGTATCCCTGAGAGACGGTAGAAGAGGCCTAAATACCCTGGAAAGAATACCTGAAGATCACACGGAGAGGGAGACAGTTCCAGCTGTGTCTAACCATCCAGCTGTTCCCATAAAGACATCAGGCATGAGGGTTAATTTGTCTTTGACCCTGAAAACCAGAACAGGTACCAGCTGAATACAGCTAAGAGAACCCAACTTGTGCTGTCTGGAGCAGAATTGTCTGGCTGAGGTCTGCTCAATTTCCCGACCCATAAAATTATGAAATATAGGAAAGCAATCATTTTAATTCAAAAAGTTTGAGTAATTTGTTCTTCAGCAATTAATAACCAAAACATTAACAAAGCAAAAGCTCATTTGATTTTATGGATAAGTATTACTGTACTACATTCAAACTACAAAATTAGTGGAACAATGAAATAAATTGCATTAGTCTCTCAGACCTGCAACTCCAGCTAAATAAACTATGAAAGCAGTTTAAATCAGTATCCAAATGATATCTTTGTTCAATTCTTTATTCTTAATATTTATTTATAATCTGATGCAAAATAGTTTCCAGCTGGTCAATATAAATTATGCAAATATCTGACATGAAGGAGGATAAAAATCATTAATGTACACAATAATTTTATGTTAAAACTTATCTGGGAAAAAATGAGTTTTTATTTAATGAATAAATATTGGCATTTCTATATTCATTCATTTATTTATAAAGTACTCAGTTATTCCCTGATGGGACCCTGAGTCTTAGGTCCTGATTTTATGAAACTAGAGATATTTAGTGTATAAAACTGCCAATTGCTTCAAATAATGATATAAATGAGGATGTAAATTTTTTAAGAAACTATATTTTGCCTTTGTTTGCTGGCTGTAGTGATGAACTTCTGAAAATTTACTGAGGGAGGGGCAGGAAAATGTCATCTTCGTTAGCATGAATAAATCATTTAACAGATACGAAATAAATAAAGTCATATCAGGACCTGAGGTGAAAACAACAGTAAAGTTTATCATGAATATGCACAGCAGGGAATGTGCCAGAAGACAGATTTCTGATGCTCATTGTATGACAAATAGGTCCACTCAGCTGACTGCTTCTAAATCTTTTACCATAGATAATTTTGCTCTCATGAATTGAGATTATATGATTAAATATAAGAAATACAGTACTTCTAAGAGCCCCATTCTAAAATAGCACCAGTTCCATTGATAGAGAAAAATTATAGTTGAGAAATCTGGAACTCATTTAATAAATATTATCAAATGTCTATAGTATGAAAGAGTACAAAGACAAGTAACACATGTCCCTGTGCCATATTGTAGTGGATGAAACAGGAAGGCATGTAAATGATACAAATGCACTGCTTTAAGAGCAGCGATTTAGTGATAGCAAAAGAAAAACTTGATAAACCATGTTCTACGGGGTCAAAGATGAATTCACAGACTAGGAAATAATTAGGCAGAATACTGAATGGAGAATAGTCCAAGAGGTATATAAGAGGGAGGAGAGAGTGCATAATATTTCACAGGAAACAAAAATATAAATACATGGAGATTAGAAACAACATTACACACTCAGGGAGATATATGGGGATGAAATGTCTGAAATGAAGGCCTAAACGAGAATATTATCAGATGGTACATGAGAGAGCCGCAGCCATTTAATCATGGAAGATCTTCACATTAAGGAAACTAAATCTTTTACATAAGAGAGAATGTAGAGGAGGGTTCAAGAGTTCAAGACTGGAATCCCACACTCTCTGGTTTTCCTTCTCAGCTCTGCCACTTGCTCTCTAAGTACCAACGGGCATATTACCTAATCACTCAGGGCCACAATTTCCTCACCTGTGAAAGGAGATAATAAAAGCCTAACTCGTGGGCATTTTGTGGATGAATTGAGATAATCCGTGTAAAGCTATTGCAACAGTGCCTGGGACATAAGATAGACTCAAAAATTTTTAGCCAGTATAGCAGGTATTATATTTATCCTGTAGTCAATTTTCGTTGTGATTTTGTTTTTGTGTTAGTCAAGGCAGGAATGACTCATGATCTGAAACATGCAGTGGTACTAGAAATGAAGAGGGCAGGTGTGAAAGATGTTAAGGAAGAACAAGACAACAGGATTAGTAAGTGACTGAATGCAGTATTGAAGAAGCGATTTCATAATTAATTTGCATAGTGTGTTTCTTACTTGTGTAGACAGCCCAATGGTGCTTTTATTAACGAAGGTAGATAATATCAAATGAGGAAAAGGTTTGCGGAGAATCATATTAGGAGTTAATTAGGAAATATTATATGTACGTCCCATAGACACTTAGAAAATTATGTGTTCAGTCACGCAAGATTCTACTTGTATTCATTTATGAGATGTACGATATAGGGCGTGGTGGAAACTTCGATCTCTTAAGGGAACTCATGTAGGAGGAGTAAAGAAAATCACAAAAAGTGCGAGATTAAGTGTTAAAAAACACCATTTAAAGTTTGAGTGAAAGAAAAGACATAGAACACTTAAAAGGAGGAGCTAAGGATGAAGTTGAAGTAGAAAATAACATCATCATAGAAATCAAAGGAATGAAAAATTTCAGATTGGAGAAGATGATCGACAGTCCCAAATGCTAAACAGAGATCAAGTCATATGGGACTCAGAGTGTTACCTGATATTTCCTTTTGAAAGTAATCATTACCAATAATAAAATAATTTGGGTTGTTATTTAGTTTCATTATTCTTAGAATCATGGAATGCTAAAATCTGAAAGAAACCAATTTTAATCTGCCAACTCACTTTAGTTTAATTTTATTCTTTCTTAGCCTATCAGGAAGCAGAAGCTTTTTAATAGTTTTCTCATGTATTTAAACAATTTTAAATTGATATTTATCTAATTTTTCAAAACGCAAATCTACTTAATGTAAAAAAGCATACTTAGGCAAAAGTATTTTCCAAAATCTATATTATGTCATGACACGTTACAATTATAACATAATTTATGTGTTGCATATTCATAAAATTAGTTGTGATTTTTCATTTAAAAATGTATTTGATGCAATTGTTATTTTTAAAAGTTTTAAAAGTTTTACAAAATAGTAATCTAAGTTTGGAAATAATTGCTCATAACTTTATTCTAATTTTTAAAAAGAAAGTGATCACCCATTCCTCATGTAGATATTGGGTAACTACGTGTTGTTATTTTAGAAACTGTGGTATATCAAAAAGCAAAACACAGTTTTGAAATCAACAGCTAAAACCTAACTGGAGGGGCCATCTCATTTTTGATGGAAAAATTGATTAATTGGTTCACTTATGTACTTCTAAATGTGAACAAAGAAGGAATTTATTTCTCAATATTAATATAGATATAGCTATGTTTTAAGATGACTTTATAGAATTCTATCCTTTTTAAAATCACCCTAGGTAATATTTGTAATTTAATTTATTACCATTGGTATAACTGAATTGTGTTTTATTTTAGCCGTAAAATAGAATTAAATTAAGTTAGATTTTAATAATACAATTATGGATATTATGCAGAAATTATACACAGTAATTTTGGTACTCCATTAGTCAGGAAATAAAATGTGCCTATGAACAATGATTTATTGAGCAAAAATGCTATTTTACATCTGGTGTGTGGTATAAGGTTTAATCCTGTATGCAACACATTATAAAACTCCCACTAACCAGGTATTAAAATTAATGTTAAAGCGCATAATGAGGCATGTAGTTAAAAATGATCTTATTTTATTTGTGATGTCACTTGGAAAATATCACTATCCAAACAGTTGCATATACATCTTTTAAAAATATGAATTGTTTTCAAAATTTATAAAAACTAGCCTTCACTTTTTATGAGTCTGAAATAATTTTGTAATATAGTTCATTTTAAATATTATTCATATATCATAAAGAGCTGCTCTCATATGAAAATCACAATAGTCCTACATGGAAGATATTTAAACAAGCAATATTTTAGGACATCTGAAATTTTGGCTTTCTTTTTAATTTCACTTTCTTTTAAAAAACTTCATACGCAATATATCAATAGGCTCTTTGTGCTTGGAGTATGTTAATGCAGGAGTTGTTGGGGTTATTGTTTTCAGAAATAATGGCATGTGTGTTTGTTTTATGTTGTCAACAGATTCGTTTTTTTGAGGAAGATTAGCCTTGAGCTAACATCTGCTGCCAATCCTCCTCTTCTCACTGAGGAAGACTGGCCCTGAGCTCACATCCGTGCCCATGTTCCTCTACTTTATACGTGGGACGCCTACCACAGCGTGGCTTGCCAAGTGGTGCCATGTCCGCACCCGGGATCCAAACTGGTGAACCCTGGGCCTCTGAAGTGGACCGTGCACATTTAACCGCTGGCCACCAGGCCAGACCCGTTGTCAACAGATTCTAATGAAAGCAAGATTGCAAAACACCTTGATAAAACATGGTCATCCATTCCATAGTAAAATGTTTCTTTTTTGCTGCTAATCTATTTTAAAAAACAGAATTTTAAGTAAGCACTTTATTTTTCTTTTGTCTTTTAAGTTACAGAACAAATTATGTATTTGAAAGAGTAAAATTTGTATACTTCTAGTATTAATGTCAAACAATTACTTAATCAAAATGATCTCCATTTGGAATGAAGACTAGTATAAACATGTCTGAATTGCAAAGGAAATTTTAAAGAATATAAAGCATCTTCTATTTATACGTTGAATGAAAATATGCATAGTCTTGGTCAATAATTTTCAAAAGTACTACACTTTTGCATTTAAATTAACAGCAACATGTTGAAAAAAAGAAAAACTAGGAATGAGTTAACACTATTTATCTTAAGTTTTTTCCATTAAAATATGTGAGAGTTTGTCTTCCATTTAAACATCCTTAGCCTTCAGAATTTCTAGATTATAAATTACTTTAGAAATACATCCCCACGCTATTTGTGTTTATTTCATAAGACATTAGTTGATTATTTATGGTTTAGAACCACCACTATTAATTTCTAATATAATGAGATTCCCCTGATAACTAATTTTAGCACATTACGTGTCTCATAAATAAAAAGAGTTCCATTGTATGCACCAAATCTAGTCATATGTACCAAATAAGTCGAGGGGTAGAAAGGAGGAGTGAATTATGGTTTATGAAATTGTAAATATAAGTTAATTAAAGGGGAAAAAGAGATGTATTATGTGATATATAGTTGGTGCCAAATTTAGTGAATGTGTTGAATAAAATATTTTAAAACAGAAGATCAAGTACTTTTGATAAGCTGAAACTTTTTTGCATTTATACTGCGTGAAATTTATATTTGGAAAGTGCTGTTTTATATTCTGTGCTTGTATGAGTCATACAAATAGATGCTATCAAAAAACAGTCCTTTGGGTTGAATAAGTCTTGTCAGATGATTTTTATCTTTTTAGTTATACACTGGGTCATATCATGAAAAAGTTCCAAATACAGAAAGTTGCCTAAATAGGTATTCCATTTACTTATAATTTTAATGATCTAAAAGAATTATATTAAATAACTGTGGATTTTCCTTTGTATGATGTTCTTACATAGTCCTGAAATAAAGTAATTTTATTTAAGTTTTTTAGATAACATTATTTTGAAAGAGTACTTATTCAAGAAACATAAGCCAGCTACAAAATTAAAAATGTCACCCAAGTAGTAATGAAATATGCTCTTTTGCATTGCCCAGCTTTTCTATCCTCTGAACTGTAATTGTACAGAAAACAAAGTTTTCTATCACCGATTAAAGTGAAATACATTTTAAGAGATTTATTAGACTTGAAAATCATATTCTAGTGAAAAATTAAAAGGACTTTAAAATATGGACTAATGAAATGACATCAATATGTAGCTATAATTATATATGTTAACAAATTACTTGCTTTATTTTATTTACTATTACAATTCAGTTGACTACAGAATTTGTTTTAATAATACAACAGTATATTTCCTTTGAATTCCATGAATAAAGTTAATGTAAAATACTCTGGAACTACAGTTAACATTTCAAATATACTTAACTGAATAATCAATAAATCACTTAAGATAAAACCAACTAAACAATTTTATACCATCATAAACAACTCTAATGTCTTAATAAAAGACATATTCTAATTACATCATTCTTTATCCACGTGAAATAAACTTTCAGTTAGCACTTTGTATTGAAGGCACATAGAATGCCTGTGGTTTGACATCTGAAATAATATATTGGGTTTCAATTGCTACTTTAATTTATTGTTTCTTCTTTTCAAAGCATGAAATACAAAGCTTCAGTACAGGATTCACACTGAGCTAAGATGCAATCATTCTGGGCTCATGTGAGGGTCTCGTCACGTTATTGCAAAATTGCAAACAGCTTCTTATGCACTAGAGCAGTTTGGACACCTCAAAAAAAAGCTTTTAAATGGTAACCATGCTGAGCTTAAATGAGACAATTATGGATTTAAATAGATCTTAGTAGTAATAAGAGAATTATGAATATGTTGAACAGTGAAACCAAAAATCTTTCCAGGGAGTCAAAATGTAGACTGTTTATTTTATTGCTAACATTATATTTATATATCTTAATTTTTATTTTATTCAGAATTTAAATGTGAGTCATTTCTCAAATATGGATATATGAATGCCTTATGCGGTTCTAAAGATAGTGTGAAGAAACATATATTGTTGATTAACTGCAAGCTCTTTGTGGAATTTTACTATTTTTCTCTTAATTCTGAGGTTTATCTTCTCTAATTTTATAGATAAGAACTTATTTTTCATTATTTACTTTAGTAGCACGGTGAAATCATTCAAGCCTCCCATGCCACAGAAGGCTCTAGACTTTTGATCTCTCAATATAGGAAAATGAGTTTCCTTTGATGTCTATAATTTTTTTCTTTTTTCATTGTCTTCGTTTTTTAGTGTTGCATAGGATTTTTGTTGCTGTTTTCTGAAACATGCACTTCAGAATAATATGCATCGACTTTGCCTTCTTTTAAGTATACTCACCTCTGTGGGGAATGTATTTAGCTGAAAATTCATATATAAATGTTTTCCAGAAGTTTACTAACCTGGGGATTTACATAGTCTACAGGATTGTAGAGCTTTCTGAGAGCTGGGAAAGAATATTGGACCTGTTGTCAACATGAAGATTTCAGGACTGACATACTCTTCTGAGGAAGTTGACCTATCAGGTCTGCATTTCTTCTTCATATAAAATGATTGTTCTAGACTAGATTTTCTCTGAGTTCTCTTACTGGGCTAACATACAAAATGTATTAGTTAAGTTATCCTATCAGAGGACAAGTGATTTATCTTTGTGATTTGCTTCTAAATGTTTTTTCTTTTTGTAGTAAGTACATGTGAAATGTAAGAGTTCCATGAAAAGTTTTTGGAAAAAATGGCTCAGGCTTATGGGAAGACGAAAGGCATAGGGGAAGATTTGAGAAAAGAAGACAGCAATGCTTACGTGCTTCTCAGCAAAAAAGGAGATTCTGGAAAGGCTGGAGTTCCTGGCTCACTGGTAACTTGGGTCTCTGGTGGGACACTTCTGGGCAGGGTGGTTCCAAACAGCTATAGCATAGTTAACACGACCAGGCACAAAGAGGGCCTAATTTGTTCTCTTTGGTCTGCCTCAGTTTTTGTGTGGCACAGATAGTGCACGGAAACTCAAAGGGCTACTATCCTGGAAAGCAAGGAAGCAGAGTAAGAGCCCAAATTAAATGCTAAAAAAGGAGGCTATACCATCTGAGAAAAGTTTGAAGCGCCCATGGTGCCATGAGAGTCAGATTTAATGCCGACTGAAACAGAAGTTGTAGTGTGTAGACAAATGCAGGGAAGCTACACATGAATCATACTCTTTTAACAAAAGCAGTCATAGAAAATGGCTCTGGGAGTCTCAAGTTGCTCTATAGTCATTGCATTAATTGATCAAATAAGGAAAAACAATAATTATGCCATCAACAAAATTACCTAAGTATGGCCCTGGATGGTGTAGACCTCACTACATTTTCCCAGCCGTGGTTCACTACCCCTAGACAAAGGTGCTAAGATGGGTAGGGCTGTGACACTCCACAGGCGCCACGGGACCTGGTTCCTCAAATGCATGGTAGCCAGAGTTCCGGAGTAACTCCTGTAAATAGCAAGCACTTCAGACTAACTGGCACCAAGCAGCCATGTAGGCCATTTTTTCACAGTCTAAGGAAGAGACCCACAGAGCAATATGCGGTCCCTCCCCTGAAATCAAACCACAGCGACCTGCAGCAGAGACTGTGGCCCTGGCGTGCCACTCCATGGGATGGTATGGAGATGAGGAGCTGTGTGATTCTTCGTCTTACTGATTCTGCACTTCTGAGTTTTCCCTGATCTCCAAAAAAAGTGTTTAACTCATGTTTTCTGGCTTTCTAGAAGTCTTCCTGGCTCCTGATTCTAGTGGCAGCTCTGAAAGGACCCACCTAGAATAACACATTTTAAACCTTAACTAATATAAAAGTAGATGAATTACTGTTTCAGTCACTGAATTTTGCATAAATCTATTTGAAGAACATTTCTTTGCAACTTTGCATGTGTTAGGGCTAATTGAAAAAATAGAAAAGATTTAGAAAAAAGAAGGATATCTTAAAATTAGTTAATTCTGCCTTCATTGTATAGGAGTATTTGTGGTTTTTTTTTTTTTTTTTGAGGAAGATTAGCCCTGAGCTAACATCTGCTGCCAATCCTCCTTTTTGCTGAGGAAGATTGGCCCTGAGCTAACATCTGTGCCTATCTTCCTCTACTTTATATGTGGGATGCCTGCCACAGCATGGCTTGATAAGTGGTGCTTGGTCCATGCCCGGTATACAAACTGGCAAACCCTGGGCCACTGAAGCAGAGCACACCAACTTAACCACTATGCCACTGGGCTGGCTCCCAGCAGTATTTTCTAAAGGAAATATCCCTAAAGGTAATTACTGCCTAGTGGAAGGCATGTCAAAATGAATTTTATTTTATAAAATGAAAGAAGAACACACACTTTGAGGACACACATCTGATCACAAATATAGAGTAAAAATGTCCACTTGTTTTTTCTACCCTTTTAAAATATGACCTTTCTCTCCATGCTTTTCTTTGAATTTGCAGGTTCTGGGCTTGGAAACAACATTGTATTTTGGCAGTCATGTTTATGTAAGAAATGAGACACGTTTTTTAGCAAGTGAAAATCCCACTACGTCCCCACTCTAATCCTTGGCCTTCTCAATTTTCTGTCATTATTATTATATTTATATCATCATTATCATACCAATTAAGAAAATTAAGGTCTGTAAATTCCAAGGAGCAATGAAAAAGTCTGAGGAATTAAAGTTGTATTAAGAATATTTCTAGTGTTTTTAAATTAGACAGGGATACTGCACTGTTTTAGAAATGGCCGGAGCTTTTAGTGCAAGATGTGGTATACTTGCATTTTTCTGGTGTGCGTCAGGATAGACTGATAACATTATTCGTAGTGTTCTCGTGATAACTAGCCATCAGTCTCTCCTCTGAATCCTTGTGATATCAAACTCTATTTTTCAGCATCACACACAGCATCCACAGACCTCAGGCCAAAGACTCTATTTACAGGTTATTTTAAATATGTTATCTATCTTAACAACCATTACTAAACTATAAAGTCCAACTTGCTGATTAGAGAGGAAATGAATAATGGAAATATTTGATGGAGAGCTCTCTCTTTACAGTTGATTTCAAAACATTTAAAATAAAACAAGATAAAATAAGTTAGGGGTCTTCAGGGTAACATTGAATCACTTCATTTCAGTAACCCAATTTGAACTGCATTTCATGACTAATTTTTAAAATTTTTATTATTTTCCTGTTACAGTACTAGATGACCCATTTTAGTATGAAAGGTTATGAGATTAGAAATGAGGATTATAAATAGGAAAATAACTCTTTTACTATGAAATTTTGAAGATAAGTAGCATTATACAATGGTAGAGACAATTGGGTATTTATTTTTAGTGAACAATAAAATGGAATTAAAATCACAAAATAAAGCATAAATTTTAAAAATTATAATATTTTGTTTGATTTAATTTATTCCAGGATTAAATAAACAGTAATGGGGCAAATTCTTGTTAAACTGTAATTGTTTATTTGTAACGTCTGCTCAATAAATAAAAAGTAGTACACTAATCAATATAGACAAAAATGTATTTAGAGACAGTTTAGTGTAATAATTCAAATAGAGATAAAATAGATCTTAAAAAGGAAATTAAACTCTTTTTGTTGTTATTCAAAGCATATATTACTTAGTAACTTGATTTAATTACCGTGGATACTTCAATGGAATATCCAAATCAGATAACAAAATAAATTGCAGGAATTTTGCACAAAAATTCTGGATATTTATTTCCTAATGCATTCTTACAAGCAAGATTTGGTGGTGCCAAAATCGTCTGCTGAGATGGTGCTGGGCATACTCTTCATTGCTTAAATTGACCTTCATTCGTTTGGAAAATGCCTATCAGCACTGGCTTCTGTGACACAATAATTACCAAGTTAATTTTCCAAATCTCATAAGCTTGGCACTTTAAAGATTCATTTGAATTCTTTAAATAATATGCCTAATAATATTTTGAACATTTGAAACAACTTTATTAAATTCAAGTAAATTATTATTTTAGCTAAAAATGACATTGGAGTTCTTTCAAATTAATTTTGACTTTTGTCATTATGAATTTTAAAGGGAAGATTTAAGCTTAAGAGATCAGTAAAAAGAAATAAAATAAAATTATAATAGTCAAACCTCAAAAATATATTCTTGACTAAAATAGTTGAAAGTCATTTTCTTCAAGATGTTAGAATAACTTCAGGAGAAGCTGTGGCGTTTTAATAGATTATCTTTTTTATTTCATCTAGTTTGTCTCATTATGCTACTCATATACTCTCTGGTATTATATTAATGTGAATTTTTTGAGAACATAAAATCATTAAAATAACTTTTATGTAAGAAATTAAATTAACCATTGGTGTCTGATATTATTGAAATAAAACAAATATACTAACGAACAATTGATAAATTAGAAAGTGTTTCTTAACATAGATTTCTTGACCAAAGGCATGAGGTTGGCTTTCGGGAATAAAAAATATGTAACATAGATATGTATAATATATAAATACTGTATATATTATATTTCATATAGGCATTGTGTAAAAGCTATTGAATGACAAGATATATTAACAAAGATAAAATAAGAATCTTTCCTTCCTATAACTTCTGTTTGCTATCAATTTAAAAACCTAGCAAAAAATAAACTTTTTCTATTATATTCTAATTACATTATCAAACAGGAATTTTAAAAGTTGAATTTAAATGAAAGAATATGACTCAGGCACCCATGAAAATATTTTTTTTTCAGAGTTTATGTACTGCTAGTGGCTCTAAAATTGAAAAAGTCATTCACCCATTACTGTTAGTGCTTATCAAAGGACCTAGGTCAGGCATTGAATATCTGGAACATTAATAACAGAAGTAACACCAGAATTTCCAATTATTATGTAAAGGTCTCTAAAATTGCAAATTTTAGCATTATATTACAGATAAAATTATTTTTCTCAGCAAAATATATTTTGCAGTAGTTTTGTTTATTTACTACTTTTGTTTGTTTGTTTTTATTGAGTTATTGATAGGTTACAATCTTGTGAAATTTCAATTGTACATTAATGTTTGTCAGTCATGTTGTAGGTGCACCACTTTACCCTTTGTGCCCACCCCCCACCCCACTTTCCCCTGGTATCCACTAAACTGTTCTTAGTCCATAATTTTAAATTCCTCATATGAGTGGAGTCATACACAGATTATCCTTCTGTCGCTGGCTTATTTCACTTAACATAATTCTCTCAAGGTCCATCCATGTTATTGCAAATGGAATGATTTTGTTCTGTTTTGCAGCTGAGTAGTATTCCATTGTATATATGTACCACATCTTCTTTATCCATTCGTCTGCTGCTGGACACTTAGGTTGCTTCCACGTCTTGGCTATTGTAAACAGTGCTGCAATAAACCTTGGGGTGCATAGGACTTTTGGGATTGCTGACTTCAGGCTCTTTGGATAAATACCCAGTAGTGGG
The DNA here is from genome assembly GCF_041296265.1 of Equus caballus. Taxonomy (NCBI): domain Eukaryota; kingdom Metazoa; phylum Chordata; class Mammalia; order Perissodactyla; family Equidae; genus Equus; species Equus caballus. Next base: position 100,870,078 of record NC_091685.1, on the reverse strand, counting down.
ATGGCTGGATCGTATGGCAGTTCTATTTTTAATTTTTTGAGGAATCTCCATACTGTTTTCCATAGTGGCTGCACCAGTTTGCATTCCCACCAGCAGTGTATGAGGGTTCCTTTTTCTCCGCAACCTCTCCAACATTTATTGCTATTAGTTTTAGATATTTTTGTCATTCTAACGGGTGTAAGGTGATATCTTAGTGTAGTTTTGATTTGCATTTCCCTGATGATCAGCGATGATGAGCATCTTTTCATGTGCCTATTGGCCATCCGTATATCTTTTTTGGAGAAATGTCTGTTCATGTCTCCAGCCCATTTTTTGATTGGGTTGTTTGATGTTTTCTTGTTGAGTTGCGAGAGTTCTTTATATATTATGGATATTAAGCCTTTGTCAGATATATGACTTGCAAATATTTTTTCCAAGTTAGTGGGTTGTTTTTTTGTTTCAATCCTGTTTTCATTTGCCTTGAAGAAGCTCTTTAATCTGATGAAGTCCCATTTGTTTATTCTTTCTATTGTTTCCCTTCTCTGAGAAGGCATGGTCTCTGAAAAGATCCTTTTAATACTGATGTCAAAGAGTGTACTGCCTACGTTTTCTTCCAGAAGCCTTATGGTTTCAGGTCTCACCTTTAGGTCTTTGATCCATTTTGAGTTTATTTTGGTGAATGGTGAAAAAGAATGGTCAATTTTCATTCTTTTACATGTGGCTTTCCAGTTTTCCCAGCACCATTTGTTGAAAAGACTTTCTTTTCTCCATTGTATGCCCTCAGCTCCTTTGTCAAAGATAAGCTGTCCATAGATGTGTGGTTTTATATCTGGGCTTTCAATTCTGTTCCATTGATCTGTGCACCTGTTTTTGTACCAGTACCATGCTGTTTTGATTACTGTAGCTTTGTAGTATGTTTTGAAGTCAGGGATTGTGATGCCTCCCGTTTTGTTCTTTTTTCTCAGGATTGCTTTAGCAATTCGGGGTCTTTTGTTGCCCCATATGAATTTTAGGATTCTTTGTTCTAATTCTGTAACGAATGTCATTGGGATTCTGATTGGGATGGCGTTGAATCTGTAGATTGCTTTAGGTAGAACGGACATTTTAACTATGTTTATTCTTCCAATGCATGTACATGGAATGTCTTTCCATCTCCTTATGTCATCATCCAATTCTCTCAGAAAGGCCTTGTAATTTTCATTATATAGGTCCTTCACTTCCTTAGTTAAGTTTACCCCAAGGTATTTTATTCTTTTTGTTGCGATTGTGAATGGTATTGTATTCTTGAGTTCTTTTTCTGTTGGTTCATTACTGGAGTATAGAAATGCTACTGATTTATGCAAATTGATTTTATACCCTGCAACTTTGCTGTAGTTGTTGATTACTTCTAAGAGTTTTCCAATGGATTCTTTGGGGTTTTCTATATATAAGATCCTGTCATCTGCAAACAGCGAGAGTTTCACTTTTTCCCTCCCTATTTGGATTCCTTTTATTCCTTTTTCTTGCCTGATTGCTCTGGCCAGGACCTCCAGTACTATGTTAAATAAGAGTGGTGATAGAGGGCATCCTTGTCTCATTCCTGTTTTCAGGGGGATGGCGTTCAGTTTTTTCCCATTGAGTATGATGTTGGCTATGGGTTTGTCGTATATGGCCTTTATTATGTTGAGGTAGTTTCCTTCTATGCCCATTTTGTTCAGAGTTTTTATCATAAATGGCTGTTGGATCTTGTCAAATGCCTTCTCTGCATCTATTGAGATGATCATGTGGTTTTTATTCCTCAGTTTGTTGATGTGGTGTATCACGTTGATTGATTTGCAGATGTTGAACCATCCCTGTGTCCCTGGTATGAATCCCACCTGATCCTGATGTATGATTCTTTTGATGAATTGCTGAATTCTGGTTGCCAAAATTTTGTTTAGAATTTTTGCATCTATGTTCATCAGTGATATTGGCCAGTAGTTCTCTTTTTTCATGGTGTCCTTGTCAGGTTTTGGTATCAGCGTGATGTTGGCCTCATAGAATGTGTTAGGAAGTGTTCCATCTTCCCTAATTTTTTGGAATAGCTTGAAAAAGATAGGTATTAAATCCTCTCTGACAGTTTGGTAGAATTCCCCAGGAAAGCCATCTGGTCCTAGTGTTTTATTCTTTGGGATGTTTTTGATTGCTGTTTCAATCTCTTTGCTTGTGATTGGTCTGTTCAAATTGTCTGCCTCTTCTTGAGTGAGCTTTGGGAGATTGTAGGAGTCCAAGAATTTATCCATTTCCTCTAGGTTATCCGTTCTGTTGGCATATAGTTTTTTGTAGTATTCTCTTATAATCTGTTGTATTTCTGCAGAGTCTGTTGTTATTTCTCCTCGCTCATTTCTGATTTTGTTTATTTGAGCTTTCTCCCTTTTTTTCTTTGTAAGTCTGCCTAGGGGTTTGTCAATTTTATTTATCTTCTCAAAAAACCAGCTCTTTGTCTCATTGATCCTTTCTACTGCCTTTTTCATTTCAATAGTATTTATTTCTGCTCTGATTTTTATTATTTCTCTCCTTCTGCTGACTTTGGGCTTCATTTGTTCTTTTTTCTCTAGTTCAGTTAGGTGTGCTTTAAGGTTGCTTATTTGGGATTTTTCTTGTTTGTTAAGATATGCCTGTATTGCGATGAATTTTCCTCTTAATACAGCTTTTGCTGTATCCCATATGAGTTGGTATGGCATGCTATCATTTTCATTTGTTTCCAGGTATTTTTTTATTTCTTCTTTAATTTCTTCAATGATCCATTGCTTGTTCAGTACTGTGTTGTTTAGTCTCCACATCTTTGTGCCTTTCTCAGCTTTTTTCTTGTAATTAATTTCTAGCCTTATAGCATTATGATCTGAGAAGATGCTTGTTATTATTTCAATTTTTTTAAATTTGTAGAGGCTTGCCTTGTTTCCCAACATATGGTCTATCCTAGAGAATGTTCCATGTGCACTTGAGAAGAATGTGTATTCAGCTCTTTCAGGGTGAAGTGATCTATATATGTCTATTAAGTCCAATTGTTTTAGTTTTTCATTTAGCTCCACTATTTCCTTGTTGATTTTCTGTCTGGATGATCTGTCCATTGATGTGAGTGGGGTGTTGAGGTCCCCTACTATTATTGTGTTGTTTTTAACATCTTCCTTTAGGTCTGTTAATAGTTGCTTTATGAATCTTGGTGCTCCTGTGTTGGGTGCATAGATATTTATAAGCGTTATTTCTTCTTGATTAAGTGTCCCTTTGATCATTATATATTGTCCCTCTGTGTCTCTCTTTACCTGACTTATTTTGAAATCCACTTGGTCTGATATGAGAATTGCAACACCTGCCATTTTTTCCTTGCTATTTGCTTGAAGTATTGTCCTCCACCCCTTCACCCTGAGCCTGTGTTTGTCCTTGGTGCTGAGGTGTGTTTCCTGGAGGCAACAAATTGTTGGATCGTGTTCTTTAATCCATTTTGCCACTCTGTGTCTTTTTATTGGAGAGTTCAATCCGTTTACATTTAGAGTGATTATTGATGCATGTGGACTTAATGCTGTCAATCTGTCGCTCATTATCTTGTTTTCCTGTGTTTCTTTTCCTGTGTGCTTTAGCCTACCCATTTAATACTGCAATTTCTTATGCTGGGTTTCTTAGATTTTTCCTTATTTATGATTTGTGACTGTGTTCTGTACTTTATTTTAGTGTCTACCTTGAAGTTTGTATTTAGAATCTCATGTATGATATAGTCTATTCTCTGGTGGTCTCTTACCTACTTGACCAATACTGATTTAGACCCTTTGCTCTTCCCCTCCTAAATAATTATTTTCATTTTTTATTCCAACTCGTCTTATTAATTGGTAGTTAGTGTGCTAAGATCGTCCTTGTTTTGGTAGTTTCCTTATTTTTACCCTAATGCTTTAGTTGAATATTTGCTATCCTGTTCTGGTTCTATCCATCGGTCTCCCTAGTCTGTGGATTGTGTCCCCTTTCTCCCTTTTTTCTTTTTTCACGTATGAGAGCCTTCTTGAAGATTTCTTGTAATGGAGGGCTTTTAGTTACAAATTCCCTTAACTTTTGTTTGTCTGGAAAAGATTTAATTTCTCCCTCATATCTGAAGGAAATTCTTGCTGGTTAGAGTATTCTTGGCTGAAGATTTTTATCCTTTAAAGCTTTGAATATGTCACTCCATTCTCTCCTAGCTTGTAGGGTTTCTGTAGAGAAATCTGCTGACAGTCTGATAGGGGCTCCTTTATAGGTTATTCTCTTTTTTTTCCTTTCTTCCCTGAGTATTCTTTCCTTATCATTCCTTTTTGCCAACTTTACTACTATGTGCTGTGGGGTAGCTCTTTTTACATTGACAAATCTAGGAGATCTAAAACCCTCCTCTACAAACATTTCTCCATCGATCCCTAGATTTGGGAAGTTCTCTTCAATAATTTCGTTAAGCACACTTTCTGCTCCATTTTCCTTTTCCATATTCTCGGGAATTCTTATGATCCTTGTGTTCTTACTCCTCATTGAATCCATTATCTCTCGGAGATTTTCCTCATTTTTTTAATTCTTAGTTCTCTTTCTTCTTCTGTCTGGCACCATTCAGCCTGTCTATCTTCGATTATGCTAATTTTCTCCTCTATGTTGTCTACACGGGCATTCAGGGAATCTGTATTCTGTTTTATCTGGCCCATTGTGTTTTTCATCTCTAGTAATTCTGTTTGATTTTTCTTTATGATTTCAATCTCTTTTGTGAAGTAGCTCCAGAACTCGGCTTGTTTCTCTATCTTTCTCTCTACCTCATTGAGTTTTTTGATTATAGCTGCTCTGAACTCATTATCACTTAGTTTACCTCCAGACTTAATTCTGTGTTTTTATTGTTTTCCTTCTGGTCTGGGGCTTTTATAAATTGCTGGATGGTAGAGGAGCGGTTTTTTCTCATGGTGGTAGAAGTCAGTTGCAGTTACAGCCTGTCGCCACTAGATGGGGGTCGAGAGTGGCGTGTTAGCTCTCCGCCTTGGGGCAAGATGGCTGCGCCCACTGGCTTTGCCTGGGGGGGGGGAGGGGCTGTTACTCACATGCGCCGGTCTGGGTTCAGATCAGTTCTGTTCTCTGGTCTCCCAAGGCCCTTGATTTATAGGGTCCCCGTGGACGGAAGCTTCCCCCCCATCAGCGGGTCTCCACTGAATCAGCGGCAGGAGTCCTGGATGATCCCCCGGTCGCGCGGCCCCTCCTCTGCTCCTTCCCCACCCGTGCCGCAGCGATTGCAGACTCTAGGGGAGGGAGCGATGTTCTCTCCTACCGTTCCAGTGCCTCCGAGGGTGTAAGGAATGTTTATGATCTCCGCCTTCTTGGTATTGTAGGTCTCTAATGAGCTGGCATTATGTTTATTCTCTGAAATTCAGTTCTTCCAATCTTTTGTTGTATTTTGGAGGGGAGAGAATCCCGGGTTAGCTCACCCCGCCATTTTGCTCTGCCCAAAAGTCTACTTTTTTTTTTAAGAAGTTTTAGGTTCACAATAAAGTTGAGTGGAAGGTACAGAGATTTCCCATATACCTCCTCCTCCCATACACGCACAGCCTTCCCTATTATCAACATCACTTATCAGAATGGTACCTTTGTTTTCCACCACGGATGAAGAAGCTACATGCACACATCATAATCACCCAAAGTCTGTAGTTTATCTACGGGTTCACTATTGGTGTCGTACCTTCCATGAGTTTGGACAAACATATAATGACATATATCTATCATTATAATTTTATATGGAGTATTTTCATTATCCTAAAAATCCTCTCTGCTCTGCCTGTTCATCCCTCCTCACTGCCCTCCAACCTCTGGCAACCACTGATCTTCTTACTGTCTTAATAGTTTTGCCTTTTCCATAACGTCATGTAATTGGAATCATACAGTATGTAGCCTTCTCAGATTGACCTCTTTCACTTAGGAACATGCATTTAAAGTTCCTTCAGGTCTTTTTATGATTTGATGGCTCATTTCTTTTTATCAGTGAATAATATTGTATTGTCTGGATGTACCACAGTTTATTTTTTCACTCACCTACTGAAGCACATCTTGGTTCTTGCAAGTTTTGACAATTATGAATAAAGCTGCTATAAACATCTGTGTGCAGGTTTCTGTATGGACATAAGTTTTCATCTCCTTTGGAAAAATACCAAGGAGTGCAACAGCTGAATAATATGGTAAGAGTATGTTTTGTTTTGTAAGAAACTGCCAAATTGTCTTCCAGCACAACTGTATCACTTGCACTCCCTCCAGCAATATATGAGCATTCCTGGTACTCCAGTCCTCATCAGCATTTGGTATTGTCAGTGTTCTGGATTTTGGCCATTCTAATAGATAAGTAGTGTAATCTCATTATTTTGATTTGCACTTCCCTGATAACATGAGATGTGGAGCATATTTTTACATGCTTATTTGCCATCTGTATATCTTCTTTGGTGAGGTGTCCATTAAGGTCTTTGGCCAATTTTTCAATTTGATTGTTTGTTTTCCTATTGTTGAGTTTTAAGAGTCCTCTGTATATTTTGGATAACAGTCCTTTATTACATTTGTCTCTTGCAAATATTTTTTCCCAGTCTGTGGCTTGTCTTCTAATTCTCTTAATACCGTCTTTTGCAGAGCAGAAGCTTTTTATTTTAATGAAATCCAGCTTATGAATTCTTTCTTTCATAGATTGTGTCCATGATGTTACATCTAAAACGGTGTCACCATGTCCAAAGTCATCTAGGTTTTCTCCTATGTTATCATCTAGGAGTTTTATAGTGTCGTGTTTTACATTCAAGTCTACAATCTATATTGAACTAAATTTTGTGAAGAATGTGAAGTTTGTATTTAGCTTCATTTTTTTTGCCTGTGGATGTCCAGTTGTTCTTGTACCATTTATTGAAGAGATTTTGCTCCATTTTATTGTCTTTGTTCCTTTGTCAAAGATCAGTTGACTATATGTATGTGAGTCTGTGCAGCAGTTTTAAACCCAGGCTTTTCATCATAATATTCATCCTTCCATGGCATAAGACTTTAAGATTGGCATCTGAAGGGCAGGCAGCCTTGTGGGACTGAACCCCTATCTGTGGGATCTGATGCTCTCTCCAGGTAGATAGTGTCAGAACCTAATTGAATTGTAGGACTCCCAGCTGGTGACCAAGAGTTTGGAAGAAACTCACACTTCCGTTCACGGAAATAAAGTGGTATGAGTAGTAGAGGAGAAACGGGAGAGTTTCGTTCTATACAATATGGTACTATTTTTATTTTAATTTCCAATTGTTTATAGCTATTATAAGGAAATTAACTGAGTTTTTGAATATTAACCTTGAATCCTGGGATATTGTTAAATACACATATTAGTTCTAGTAGCTCTTTTTGTAGATTCTTTGGGATTTCCCACATAACACGTCCTCTGAGAATACAGATATTTTAACTTCTTATTTTGAATCTGTATGCCTTTTATCCTTTTTTGTTTGTTTGTTTGGTTTTATCACATTGGCTAGAACCTCCATTATGTTGAATCGGAATGATGAGACCAGGTGTACTTACCTTGTGCCTAGTCACAGGAAAAGCACAGCTGTTCACTAACAATGATACGTCGTAACTTTTCGTAGACAGCCTTACCATGTCACAGAAATCTTCTTCAGTTCCTAATTTTCTGACAATTTTGGTTTTTTAAAATCAAGAATGATGTTTGAACTTTTCTATTTGATTTTTCTGTATCAATTAGTTGATCATATAGCTTCTCTTGTTTAGTCTGCTCTTATGGGGAATTACAATTACTGATTTTTAAATGTTGAAACAACTTTGAATTTCCAAGAAAATCCAACTTGATCACAATGTATTACCATTTTCATGTATTTCTGAATTGTCTTACTGTTTTTTAAAAGATATTTTGCATCTATCTTCAAGAGGGACTTTGGTCTCCAGTTTTCTTTTCCCCTAACATCTTTGTCTGATTTTTGTATTGAGATAATTATAGTGCTCATTCCACAAAGGTGATATAGACCCTTGACACCCAAAATTTGGTTCATATGTTGAGTTTGATGATGCTACACACACACAAGAGCATATGAATAGGTTTATTACTTGCATAATGAGGCTTACTTAGGAGAACAGGGCAGGCTTCACAGCTGACCTGAAAATGTCTTGAGAATAAAGTGAAAGACGTTGGGTTGGAGTTTTACAGATGGTTAGGAGGTAAGGCTGGGTAATGGTAATAGGGAGGCTGAGGTTTGCACGGTTCAAACTTCCTGCCCGTGCCAAAGGAAGAAGCACTAGGTTTTCTCAACAGCTTGCCAGGATGTGAAGCAAAGTGAAAGAGGGAGAGGCTATATGTCAGATGTCGGTGGTCAAATATCAAAAGTGGATTCAAACTCCTAGTTACAGTAATGCTAGCAAGATAGAGTTGGGAAGTATTCCCTTCTCTGAAATTTTTGGAAGAGTTGGTGTAAATTTAGTGTTATTTCTTTTATACATACTGGATTGAATTCACCAGGGAAGCCCTTTGGCATTGTAATTTTCTTTGTCAGAAGATTATTAAGAATGAATTTAATAGATATAGTAATATTCACATTATCAATTTTTTCGTAGTGATCTTCGCATATCACTATGCATAAATTTAAAAAACTTCTAGCATTTTGCATTTGTGCACATACTGCTGTTCATAATGTATTTTTATTAACCTTTTATGTTCTTCAGGGTCTGTAATGAAGTCCCCATTGTAAAAGACTTAAAGATTCTTTTGATGGTGGGACATAACACAATGACACTGAAGTAAATGAAAGGCAAGACTCTTTGTCACATACAGTCCAAAGGAGAAAAGGCTGCCACCAAGGGCCACACATGAAACTGCACCCAAGGACAGGGTGATAGCAAGCTGGAGCTGTAGGGGCAAGTTTATGTATCACGAGCTGGGTGAGGTTAACTGTATTTCAAGCTCTTTATGGATTGTCTAATTTGAATAATTTCTCAAGCACTGGGGCATAGTCTTTTTTTAGTTTCCTAGCGTCTAAGCCCATGGGCGATAAGGACAGGTACCTAGTGGCCTCCTAGTGTGAGAGCCTAATGAAGGATATGGTTTTATGTAGACTTAATCATCTGCTCAAGAAGGGGAATTGATTGGCCTCTGGTCAGGGCCTCAAAATTGTATCAGGACAGAATTAAGAAAATAATCTATATTAAAGACTCCTCTTTTATTATTGATTTTGGTAATTTGTGGCTTCTTTCTATTTTTTTTTTTTTGTTCAATCTGAGTAGGTTTATCAGTAGAGTCATGCATCGCTTCACGATAGGGATATGTTCTGAGAAGTGTGTTGTTGGGCAATTTCATCACTGCGCAAACATCGTAGAGTGCACTTACACAAACCTAGATAGTACAGCCTACGACACACCTAGGCTACATGGTATAGCCTATCGCTCCTAGGATACACACCTGTACAGCACATTACTATACTGAATACTGTAGGCAACTCTAACACAATGGTAGGTATTTAAGTATTTGTACATCTCAACATAGAAAAGGTACAGTAAAACTATGGGATAAAAGATAAAAAATGGCACACCTGTATAGGGCATTTACCATGAATGGAGCTTGCAGGACTGGAAGTCGCTCTGGGTGAGTCAGTGAGTGAGTGGGGAGTGAACGTGAAGGCCCAGGACATTACTGTACATTCCTGTGGACTTTTTATAAACTCTGTACACCGGGCTACACTAAATTTATAAAAAAAATTTCTTCAAAAATAAATTAACTTTAGCTTACTGTAACTTTCATGGTTCATAAACTTAAATTTTTTCCAACTTTTTGACTCTTTTGTAGTAAATATTTAGATTAAAACACACTTCGTACAACTGTATGAAAATTTTTTCTTTCTTTATATCTTTATAAGTTTTTTCCATTACATTTTGGGTTTTTTTTACTTTTAAGATTTTTTGTTAAAAACTAAGACACAAACACACACATTAGCCTAGTCTATAGAGGGTCAGGATGATCCATATCACTGTCTTTCACTTCCACATCTTGTCCCACCGGAAGGTCTTCAGGGGCCATGCACGGAGGCATCATCTCCTATGAAAACAATGCCTTCTTCTGGAATACCTCCTGAAGGACCTGCCTGAGGCTCTTGTTGTGGTGGTGTCACTCTCTTCAGAAATATATTCAAGGTAGTTTGCTTTATTTGTTTCTTTTTTTTAATCACAGATGTACTTGTGAACAGATAATGCACCATGAACATTCCTCTCTATTAATGAAAACCTTTCAGTGTTGGAGTCCATATTCTAAAACTTTTTAAGGAGCTTGTTGAGATCTGCAAAAGCTTCTGCTAAACCATTTACTGTGAATTTTCTTGGGGCTTCTTCTTTTTCTTTTCCAGCAGTTTCCTTTTCTCTGCCTCTTCTTCAGCTATGAATTCCTGTTCCACTTCCAACAATTCATTAGTCAGTTCCTTAGGAGCCACCTCCAGGAGCTCATCCATGTCCTCCTCCACCTTCCTCAATGTTATGCCGTTCATACACTCCTTGATGACATCACCTCAAGCCCAAGCAAGGCTCTTATTGAAGTAGGTGTATGTAGATGATAAATGTTGTAATCCTTCCAAAATTGCATCACTGACTTCTCAGTTGTAGCAGTAATATGAGCAAAGGTCCTCCTCATGTAGTAGGACTCAAGAGCTGTTAAAACTCCTTAATCCATTGATCTGATCAAAGAGGTGGTGTTTGGAGGAAGAAACAATGCTTTGATATCGGGATGAAGTTCAACCATAAAAGGAGGATGTCTGGGAGCATTATCAACAATAGGCAAAATCTTGAAAAGTATTATTCTCCAAACAATGCTCCTCCATTTTGCTGGCATGGCAATTCAGGAGGGCGTCTTGGAAGGGGAGCTGGGTCAGCCACGACTTCTTATTGCTCCTGTAGTACACTGGCTGTGTGTGCTTATTGAAATGCTTGAAGGCCCTGGTGTTCTCACTGCGCCAGATCACAAAGAGTTTCAATTTGTAGCCTGCAACATTGCCCCCAAGCAATTCTGTTACCCTGTCCTTAAAAGCCTTGACACCTGACACTGACTTGCCCTCCTTTTGGGTGAAAGTCTTTTCAGGCATCCATTCCCAGAATAGGGAGGTTTCAAACATATGGAATATTTGCTCTGGCAAGTAATTTTCCTCCACAGTCAGCTTATCTAGAGTTTCCCAAAATTCTTCAGAAGCCTTCACAGCAGTACTTGCAGACTTACCACTCACTTTTACATTATGTAATGAATAATGATTCTTGAATTGTTTAAACCACCTGAAGCTAGTAGTAAATTCAACATGATAGTCATGTCAAGCCTTTTCTCTCACATCATAAACAAACTTTTTGCATTGGCTGTGATCATCATGGTGCCGAGAGGTTTATGCTTCTGTGTCTGGTCTTCAATCTGCATCATTAGAAGTTTCCCCATGTCTGATATAGCCTCTTGAATTTTTGTCAGTCTTTTTTTGGTGAGGAAGATTCGCCCTGAGCTAACATCTGTGTCAATTTTCCTCTATTTTGTTTGCGGGTTGATGCCACAGTATGGCCACTGACAAGTGGTGTAGGTCTGTGCCCAGGGAACTGAACCTTGGCCTCTGAAGCAGAGTGTGCCAAACTTAACCACTGGGACACAGGGCTGGCCCCTTGAATTTTTTTTGTGTGTGTGTGAGGAAGATTGCCCTTGAGCTAACATCTGCTGCCAATCTTCCTCTTTTTGCTTGAGCATGATTGTCACTGAACTAACATCTGTGCCAGTCTTCCGTTATTATATGTGGGATGCTGCCACAGCATGGCTTGCTGAGTGGACTAGGTTGTTGCCCAGGATCTGAACCAGCGAACCCTAGGCTGCTGAATTGGAATACGTGAACTTAACCACTATGCCACCAGGCCAGGCCCCAGCCCCTTGAATTTTTGTTAGTATTTTTGCCTTTAATGAAGCAGATGCTTTAACAACGTCCATCACTTTGTTCTTGTTATTCAAGACTGTAGCTGTGGTGGAATGGGACATGCCTGACTGGCAAGCAATAGCCATCACTGATTTTCCACCTTAATAGTCCTTTATCACTTTTAATTCATTTCCAAGTAAATCACTCAGTGTAGCCTCTTACTGGCAACATTAGCAGTGGATTTTGTACACTAGGGGCTATGATGAACAAAACAACATGAGATTAAATCAAACATAAGAGAAAATGATACAATCAAGAGATGCAGTAAACACAAGATGTATGAGGTTCCTGCCAGCATAACGCAGCATCTTGTTTTACAGTAAACTTTTTTTATAAGTAGAAAGGGTACGCTCTCAAATAACAATTAAAAGTATAGAATAGTAAATACATATACCAGTTAGCATACTCGCTTATTATCCTTATCAAGTATTATGTACTGTACATAATTGTATGTGCTATACTCTTATGCAACTGGCAGTGCAGTAGGTTTGTTTACACCAGCATCACCACGAACACTAGTGATGCATTGTGTTATGACATGAGAGCTATGACGTCACTAGGTGACAGGAATTTTTCAGCTCCATTGTAGGACCACTGTTATAAATGCACTTTGTGGTTGACCAAAATATCATTATGCAGTGCGTGGTGGTGTTATTGATCCCATCAAAAACTCATCTTCCAGTTTCAGTATATTTTTCTATTCTTTTTCTGTTTTGAATTTCGTTTATTCCTATTATTGTATTTAGTTCTTTCATTTTGCTTGTTTTGTGTTTATTCTGCTCTTTTTTAAAAAAATTTTATTTTGGTAGCATAGATTAGTGATTTGCACCATTGTTCTCTTTTGATATAAATATTGAATGTTATCAATACTCTTCTATGGAGAGCTTTAACTGGTCCCTACAAATTTTGATGGATTAAGTTTTCATTTTTTTTGTAATTCAACATACACACTCTAATTTCCCTGTGATTTCCTCTTTTATCTATAGGATATTTAGAAGTATGTTTTTAAATTTCCAAATATTTAAAGAATTTTCAGATATCTGTCTGTTGCTGACTTCTGTATTAATTCCGGTATGATCAGAGAACATTCTATTATTTTCAAATAAACTTTGTCTTGTAAAGCAGTTTTAGACTTATAGAAAAAATGTGATGAGAGTAGAGAGTTCCCATGTTTTCCACCCTAATTTCCCCTATTATTAACATCTTACATTAGGAAGATAATTTGTTAAAATTAACGAAATAATATTGATGCATTAACTAAAGTTGATACTTAGTTTTGAACTAATGTCTTCTTTTTTATTCTATGATCCCATTTGGGATACCATATTACATTTAACCATCATGTCTCCTTAAAGCTAGAAACTTGGCTGTGATAGATTCTCACACTTTCCTTGTTTTTCTTGATCTTAACAGTTTTGAAGAGTGGTGGTCAGGTATGTTGTAGTAAGGTCCTCTATTGGATTTTATCTAAAGATTTTCTCATGTTTAGACCTAGGTTATGGATTTTCTGGGAGGAAAACTTCAGAAATAAAGTGCTGTTTTTTTTATCATATAATATCAGGGTACGTTCTATCAACATGACCTGTTACTGTTAATGTTGACCTTGATTATCTGGATGAGATGTTGTTTTCAGGCTTTCCACTGTAAAGTTATGCTTTTTTTCCTTTTTCATAATAATTCTTTGGAAAGAAGTCACTATGTACAGCCCTGCTTAAGAACTGAGAGGTTTTGCTTCATGTCCTTGAAAGCAGAGTATCTATACAAATTATTTGAAATTCTTTGGATCTGGAGATTTGTCTTTTTTCTCTCACTTATTTACTTATTTAGTAATTTCCTTATATCCTTATGGACTCATGATTACTCTACATTGATGGGGTTATGTCAAAAGGTCATAAAACAGACAATTGAAAGAACTCCTAATGGCTACAGCAAGAACAATATAAGCAACCAAATAAATAAATTAGTTTTGACTTATAAACCAAAGCATAAAATAAATATCTGTGAATCCACATTGATATAAAGAAATGATTGAATAAATAAACACATCAGAGAGAAGAGACAAATCTCCCACATAAAAAGATTCTAAATAGTTTATGTAGATACCCCACCTCAAGGAGATGGAGCATACCTTCCCATTCCATAAGTATGAACTACACATAGTGACTTCTTTCCAAAAAGTACACTATACAAAGGAGAAAATCAACTTTCCAGAGGACCATGTGGAGTGAATTTACTCCACAGTAAGTTCACAATGGAGAAATGTGTCAAACACTACCTCAGCCAGGTGATCAAAGTCAACATCAACAGCAAAAATTATGTTGAGAGTATTTACCCTTGATACGATATGATGAAAATTAGATTTTATCTTTGTGTTCTTTCTCCTAAAGATCCATAACTCCAGTCTAAATATGAGAAAAATATCGAACAAATTTTAATACAGATTTATTAAAGTTTGTGCACTTACATTTTTCTTTAGTGACATAAAAAGCAAGGATATTAGAATTTAGTAAAGAAAACGATGTTTTCTAAAGGTGAAGTTAAAATATGTTATTTCTGTTACAAAATAACCACTTTAAAAGCTCTTTTCTATTTTCAAATGAAAACACATTAAAAGAGTATATTTGAACCAATACACAAAGATATTTGAAGATGGTAAACAAATTTAAAAAGCCTAATATTCTCTCTATCAGTACATACCCCATCTAAAAATGTTATGTATATTTAGGTACTAAGATATTGAAATCTCTCTGAAAATAATATTGTAGTCAGTCTTTGTCATGAAACTTGCCTTGGATACACCATGATCAATAAGTGTGGGTGTATCTTAGATTCATGCAGAGGTAGAGTGTTGATAGGTTCCCACAAACACGTTCAAAGGAATGTTGGTGAGTAATTTGGATCCAACTGTCATACAGGCAGAATTGGTGTCCAACTAAATGGTATTCTGGGATGGTTTTCTACCTTTAATGAATGCTATCTTTTCCAAATTTACCAATTTCACTAATAAATACTCAACCAAAGTGGAAAATATAATCAAATCAGTAATTTAGAATAATGCAGATGTAAAAAGATTCCAGTTATTTCACTAATTCAAACCTTCACTTTATTCAGCTTAACAGTTTTGCCTATATAACGATAAACAAAAACAAAATTTAAACTAATTATTTGCCATGAAAATGTATTACTATAAAAATTGAGAGTTGGTCTGGGTAATTCAAGGTGAACTCCTTGTTTTTGTCTTATAATTTCTAATTTAATTTTTAAAATAGAAAATGTTTCCATGTAGAGTTATTGTCTTTCATCATGATTACTGAGTCTGCATCACTAAGGCACACTCTCCTTCAAGTTTCCAAATGATCCTAGGAGCCTATTTTATCTGCACTGGAAGAGATATTTGGATGAAGCATTTTATAAAATTGAACCAGTTTGTATGTTATGAAACTAACACCCACTTCCATATGCTCATGTTAATTAATTTTCAAAGTGTTAGTTTGCTGTCATGTAGACAGATCCATAAAAGAGCATAGACCACTCCACCCCTGAGATAATGAATGACGAGGCTCTGGCAGCAGATGGTGACTAGGTCATTTCTTTTTCCATCTGGAATCATACCTGACCAGATTAGAAAACACAGAATCGTCATGAAAAATATCATCTATTCTTTATGTCTTGGACTGCCCAACTCAGAGGAATATGTAGAAATGTCTACACAAAGTCAAATACATGGCTAAAGATGGTGGTAGAAGTCAGTGCATTTGCTGCTGAACATTTTTAATTATGTTTATTGATGCTGCCATTGAATTTTGTACCATATTTTAGATGGGCCAACTGATAAAAATCAGACTTATTTCCTAATATTGAGGGAAAAAATCACCTGAAGTCTTAAAGAAAGTTAGGTTAAAAATAAATAATTTCACCAGTTCTCGGAAGAGAACTAAGAAGATTGGAGTAGAAAAGACAGAGACTTCTAGAAATTATTAACAGGTAATTGACTACTTGACTCACAGAATAAATATGAGAGTTCCATATGCACCTTGATCATCTAAATCAGCAGCCAGGGGCTGGCCCGGTGGCGCAGTGGTTAAGTTCGCACATTCAGCTTCTCAGCGGCCCGGGGTTCGCCGGTTCAGGTCCCGGGTGCGGACATGGCACCGCTTGGCACACCATGCTGTGGTAGGTGTCCCACGTATAAAGTAGAGGAAGATGGGCACGATGTTAGCTCAGGGCCAGTCTTCCTCAGCAAAAAAGAGGAGGACTGGCAGTAGTTGGCTCAGAGCTAAGATTCCTCAAAAAAAAAAAAAAAAAAAAAAAAAGAGAGAGAGAGAAAAAAGAAAAAGAAATAAATCAGCAGCCAAAATTATTTATCTAAACACACAAAGTTAGCAGAGCAAAATGTTTATTTATACCTACCTTCTGCTAAAATGAACGAGCAAATGAAGAGAAGAATGGATACCATTCATACTACATACAAGTATTGAAGACAAAATAATTCTATAAACCAATTTCATTGAAATATCATTGACTTAAATGTAGCATGTAATGAATTTTTGCTGGCTTGATTGAGTGAGTTAGTTTCTACACATGATTAATTGGTAATTCTTACAAAGAGTATTCATGCATCAGCTTTCTTCTCTCTTTCTTTTTTTTGGTTTAAAAAATTTTAAATTACACTTAAAAAATTTTACTTTCTTTGATAAATTTTTTATTGAACTGCTTAAAAGTAGGTATATTTTCTTCTCTTTGTCCTTTTATCTTTGATTTATTGCTTGTTGCTTTTGTTGTTGTCATTGTAGTATTTTGTTTGGTCTGATTGAATTTGGATGTTGAAGGACTAAGCTATTATTTTCCCAAGTAGAATTCCCATTAAGCTGATTTGGATTATTGGCATGAAAACTACAGATCACAGTGTGAAAAATAAATGGAAGAGATAATACTGACATGTAGAATGGAACAACCCATTTTCCAAGAATTAAAATCCCTTTAATGTTACAATATACCTAGTATTAATTGATCAATGTTAAATCCTAAAGGATTATATCTCTTTTTAGAGTCATTATAATCAAAATATAAAGCTAGGAAAGTGCCCTGATGGATGGTATTTTAAAATAATCTGAATATATGGACTTATAGGAAACTACCTGCTAAATCAAAAGTGCTAAATAAGGGAGACAACAATATTTTATACCACACTACATAGCAGTAGCTTTATATTTTAAGACAAACATTAGAAAATTCTTAGATTTTATTAATCAGCAAGTTTATTTTGTGTTATAACACTTAAATATGTAAAAAAAAGAAGAAATATTTTTCAACTAAAATTAAAATTCAGGGCAAATAACAATTATATAAGCATCAGTACATTATATTATCACTATCATATTCAACTTTGCTGAATTATGTTTTCACTTGTAATACAGAATCAAATATTGCAGTGTTGAAAAATATAGGGAAAAATGAAAAAATATACTTCAATAGAAAAAGCAGATAAATAGATTTACATATGAGTTTTTCTTCATTCTTTTATTTTCCTTGCTCTCTCTCCCCTTCTTTCTCTTCATTTGGATGTCTCAAATTCACTTGAGAATCACAAAATACGGCAATTGTGGCTATTAAAATGCGCTAAAAGTATGCCGACACTCTACCTACATGAATGTTTAAATTTGGGAAAATGTACTCATGAGTCATGTGAAAGAGCTGTAAAGAAATCTTGCTCAGATGTATATCTTAGTTATTAGGTTATAAAAGTACTAAGATAGATGGTATGCTAACAAATATTTATTTAATAAACAAGGATTATTATTTCTATATAATAAAGCTAAATGAGAGATATGCTAACTTTAAATAGTCACTTCAGAGTACAGAGATTTAAATGAGATTAAATATAACAGATAATACAACCTTGGAGTACTATTCTGGTCATTTTACAAGAAATTCAGCAGGACACAAACCAGAAACATATGTACATATAAATGAAAATGATTTTTTTAATGATTTAGGAGATCGTCCGCTTGTTTATATCTCATGTCAAGAGCTAGTTGTTAGTGGTGTAAAGTATGCTTTTTAAATATATGGAAAGGTCCTTTTTTGTGTGCTGAAACTATAGATTTGTTTAACTGTATTTTTTATATAATTTTTCAACAAATTTCCAAATCTATTGCTTGTTAAAAGTGTTGTAGTATATTTATTGTATACATTTAGCTAATACACTATAGTTATAATTGGTAGGTTCAGTACTAAGAATACCACTTAAAAGCACAATTTAAATTTAAATAAGTTTAAATTAAAATATCTCATTGATTTGAATGTGTTAGTTCATTATGCTTACATAAAATATAGTATTTCATAAAAAGACTATTGCATTAGAGTAGAAAAAAGTGATACTTATGTAAGTCATTTAAATTCTATAGTGTATTTGAGTTGATTTTACTATACAAAATTTTCATGGATTTGATTTTGTTATTCAGAGCCATCATAAATGTAAAAGCTTAATCAAAAGAAGGAACAATAATTATATAATGATAAAGAGGTCAATCCAACAAGAGGATATAGATTTTATAAAAACTTATGCATCCAACATAGGAACATATAAATATATAAAGCAAATATTAACAGACCCGAAGGAAGAAATAAACAACAATATACTAATAGTAGACAACATCAATACCTCTCTTTTAAAAATAGATAGATCATCTAGACAAAAAATAAGGAAACATTGGTCTTAAATGAAATTATCACAAAATTACAGAACATTTTAACCAACAGTAGCAGTTCTGAATTGTTCTGAAGTGCATATGGAACATCTCCAGGGTGGATCACGTTTTAGGCCGTAAAACAAATCTTAATAAATTTAGGAAGATTGAAATATCGGGCATCTTTTTCGACCACAATGATATGAAACTAGAAATCAATTACAAAAAGAAAATGGGAAAATTCACAAATATGTGGAGATTAAACACTATGCTCCTGAACAACCAAGATCAAAAGAGAAATCTAAAAATATCTGAGACAAATGGAAATATAACATAACAAAACTTCTGGGATGAAGCAAAAGCAATTCTAAGATGAAAGTTCATAGCAATAAACGCCTACACGAAGAAAAAAGGATGAACTCAAATAAAAAACCTAACTTTACACCTCAAGAACTAGAAAAACAAGTGAAGCCCAAAGTTAGTAGAATGAAGGAAGTAACAAAACTCAGAGTGAAAATAAATGAAGTAAAGACTAAAAAGACAACAGAAAAGATTAATGAAAATAAAGGCTGGATTTTTTGAAAAGATGAAAAAAAATAGATAAACTTTTAGTTAGAGTTACCAAGAAAAAAGAGAGAGGACTCAAATAAAATTAGAAATGAAAAAGGACACATTACAAACAATACCATAGAAATGAAAGAAGTCATAGGAGTCTTTTATGAATAATTATACACCAACAAATTCGACAACCTAGAAGAAATGGATAAATTCCTAGAAACATACAACCTACCAAGACTGAATTACAAAGAAATGGAAAATCTGAACAGACCAATTGCTAGTAAAGAGATTGAATAAATAATCAATAACATGCCAAAAAATAAAAGTCAACAACCAGAGGGCTTCACTGGTGAATCCTACCAAACTTTTAACAAGAATTAATACCAATCCTTCTCAAACTCTCCCAAAAAGAGAAGAGGAGTGAAGACTTCCAAACACATTTTATGAGGCCAGAATTATTCTGATATCAAAACCAGATAAGGACACCACAAGAAAAGAAAATTACAGGTGAATATCCCTGATAAACAGAGATGCAAAAAGCCTCAACAAAGTGTTAGTAAACTGATGTCAACAGTACACTAAGAGGATCACACACTGTGATCAAGGGGTATTTATTTCAGAAACACAAGGATGGTTTAACATCTGCAAATCAATCAATGTGATACACCACATTAACAAAATGAAGAATTAAAATCATATGATCAGAGCTAGCCCTGGCTGCCTAGTGGTTAAGTCTGGTGTGCTCTGCTTTGGCAGCCCAGGTTCAGTTCCTGGGCATGGACCTACACCACTCATCTCAGTGGCCATGCTGTGATGGCAGCTCACACACAAAAAGAGGAAGATTGGCCATGGATGTTAGCTCAGGGCAAATCTTCCTCAGCAAAAAAAACCAGGAACATTGGCAACAGATGTTAGCTCATGGCAAATCTTCCTCACCAAAAAATTAAAAAATAAAATAAAATCTGATCATCTCACTAGATGCAGAAAAAGCATTTGACAAAATTCAAGATCCATTTATGATAAAAACTCTCAACAAACAGGCATAAAGAGAACATACCTCAAATAATAAAGGCTATATATGGCAAGCCACAGCTAACATCATACTGAATGTTGAAAAGCTAAAAAGTCTTTCTCTAAGATCAGGAATAAGACAAGCATACTCACTCTCACCCCTTTTATTCAACATAGTACTAGAAGTCCTAGCCAGAGCAATTAAGCAAGAAAAAGAAATAAAAGGCATCCAAATGGGAAAGGAAGAAGTAAAACTGTTTCTATTCGCAGATGACACAATATTATATAGAGAAAACCCTAACTCTACCAAAAACTGTTAGAACTAATCAACAAATTCAGTAAAATTGCAGGATACAAAATCAATATACAAAAAACTGTTGCATTTGAATACATTAATAACAAAACATCAGAAAGAGAAATTAAGAAAACAATTTCATTTACAATTGCATCAAAGAGAATAAAATACCTAGGAATAAATTTAATCAAGGAGGTTAAAACCTTGTACACTGGAAACTATAAGACACTGATGAAAGAAACTGAAGAAAGCACAAACAAATGGAAAGATAGTCCATGCTCATGAATTGGAAGAATTAATATTGTTAAAATGTCCATGCTACTCAAAGCAATCTACAGATTCAATGCAATCTCTATTAAAATTATAGTGGTATTTTTCACAGAAATAGAGAAAACAATCCTAAAATTTGTATGGAACCACAAAAGACCCTGAACAGCCAAAGTGATCTTGAGAAAGAACAACAAAGCTGGAGTCATCACAGTGCCAGAATTCAAACTATATTACAGAGCTATAGTAATCAAAATAGTAAGATGTTTCCATTAAAACAGACTCACAGAACAATGGAAAGAAGAGAAAGCCCACAAACAGATTCGTGTATATATGCTCAATTAACATGACAAAGGCGCCAAAAATACACAAGGAGAAAAGACAGTCTCTTCAACAAATGGTATTGGGAAAACTGGACAGCCACATGCAAAAGAATGAAGCTCAACTACTATTTTAAGCCATACACAAAAATCAACTCCATACGGATTAAAGGCTTGAAAGTGAGACCTGAAACCATAAAACTCCAAGAAGAAAACAGAGGGGGTAAGTTCCTTGACATCAGTCTTGACAATGATTGTTTTGGATTTGACACCAAAAGCAAAGTCAATAAAAGCAAAAATAAATAAGTGGGACTACATCAAACAAAAAAGCGTCTGCACAGCCAAGGAAAACATCAACAAAATGAAAAGGTAACTTACTGAATGGGAGAAAATATTTGCAAATCACGTATCTGATATGGAGTCAATATCCAAAATACATAAAGAAATAACACATCTCAATAGCAAAAGAGCAGGCAATTCAATAGAAAAATGGGCAGAGGAACTGAATAGACATTTTTCCAAAGAAGACATCAAATGGACAGTGATACATGAAAAGGTGCTTAACATCATTAACCGTTAGGGAAATGCAAATCAAAACCACAATGAGATATCCCCTCTCACCTGTTAGAATGGCTGTTATGAAAAAGAGGAGAGATAAGCATTGAGGAGGATGTGGAGAAAAGGGAAGCTTTGTGCATTCTTGGTGGGATGTAAATTGGTTCAGTCACTATGGAAAACAGTATGAAGGTTCCTCAAAAAATTAAAAATAGAACTACCATATGATCCAGGAATTTCACTTCTGTGCATATATTCAAAGAAAATGAAAACAGGGTATTGAAGATATATCTGTACTCCCATATTTACTGCAGTATTAATCACAATAGCCTAGATACAGAAACAACTTAAGTATTCATTAATGGATGAATGAATAGGTAAGATGTGTAATATTCCATTGCATGTGTGTATATACGTATATATATATATATATATATATATACGTATATACACACACATACACACACATATATGCAATGAAATATTATTCGGCCTTAGGAAAGAAGGAAATCCTGCTGTTTATGACAACATGCATGGACCTTGAGGGCATTATACTAAGCGGAATAAGCCAGACAGGAAGGACAAATACTACATGGTATCACTTATATGTAGAATATAAAGAAAAAGAAGTCAAACTCATAGAAACAGAAAACAGAAGAGTGATTTCCAGAGGCTCAGGGGCAGGGGAAATAGGAAGAGATTGGTAAGAGGATACAAACTTTCAGCTATAAGATGAGTAACATCCGTGAACCTACTGTATAACATGGTGACTACAGTTGATACAATTGCATTGTATAATTGACGTTTGCTAGGAGAGTAAAAATGTTCTCACTAAAAGAGTAAATAAATAAGTAAATAAAAAATAAAGATAAATTTGTGAAAAAATATAATAGCATAATTTCTTGATTGTAAAAAAGGACTAGAAACTAATTTGACCATATTCTTTAATTTGGATATCTTTTAAAAATTGAAACAAAAGTTGTCTGATCTAATATCATGATTTTTAGCTCCAATTTAAATAGATTGTGTTAGCTAAGTTCTAAGATTTAGATATCTTGTCAAACTCAATGAACTCATAAGAAATTAGGTTCATTCAGTTTTAATGAACAATTCTTACCACCATTATAAACATTCATTGACTACATTTAGAAAAGTTTTATCTGCCAGCTAATAAAATGACATGCATTAGTCTTGTTACTTTGTAAAATAACCTATAGGACCTTTCCCCATTAGCACAGACATGGGTTTTTGAATATGTGATGTACCCCAAGAACATATGAGTCAGTTTTTGCTTTTAAATGGTTTAGTTCTATTTTCCTGAATGAAAGAGCAAGTCTTTTTGCCTCTGAAAAGCTCCTACTCCTCCTATAATTATCTAAGAGGGCTGCAATGGTCTTTTACATGGGTGGTTCTACACACAATTAGATGTAAAATTATGGTAGAGATAACCACTTTTTCTGTATCACTTAATCAGGGTCATTATGCTCATTAATTGCTACAAATAATAGCATAATTTCAAGTAATGTTTCATCCTTTGGCAATAATATTTTAAATCATGCTCAAAAATAGTTGTAATTATTACAAGTTATTTTATGGTTTAATTCTTATACCTGATCTTCAAAACATAGTCCATATGCACTCTGTTATAATGGATATTGTTTTTAAAGATTTATATTTTCCCATTAGTAATTCTAGGAAGAGTTAACTTCATAATGCAAAAAGTAATGTCATGATAATAATTTATTTATGCAAATCCCTCTTAGACCAGCTCTTGAAGTTCGCCTAATCATAAAGGCACAATAGCAATAAACTTTTTGAACTCGTGTTCTAACCTCAAAGGAACAGCTTGAAGGCCTATCATGCAAACCATAAAAAGCTAAGTTCTCTAAAATTAAAAATAAGATGGGAATTTTATGATAAAGCCACATGCTAACTTTTGGAATTATTTCTGTGTTTTCATACTTTTTTTCCTTCACATATGCATGATACTATGATGTATTTCTTTAAAAACATCTCACACAGTTGTTCCTAAGAGAAATAAATGCCATTACTTTGTTGGTTATCATCACTTCACATTACAACTTAATAGACTTCAAGAATTCTAACATTTTTCATTCATTTGATTGGCATCTTATCTTTCAACACATTACAAAGAAAGCAAGCAAAAATAATTTACACGACAAAGTCTTTGGTTAACTCTGAAATACTCTCCTGCTATTTTTGCTTTTATTTATTTATTTGTTTGAATTTACTATAACAGCAGTTAATTTTTCTACCATAAAATCAAGTTGCCTTCAGTTATAGCTACACATCTAATTGAGTATGTCAAGTAATGGAGTAAAGGAGAACAATTCACCTTGAATCTGTATGGTATCTATTCTGCTAGATAATTTATGAATTCTTCTAGACTATTTATAAATACCTCTCAAATTAATTTTTTGATTTGCTTATGTACTTATTTAAGAAAGAGTACGATGGCCTCTAGTGGTACAGAAAGAAACATCAATGCTTACATTTTCAAAGCAATAACAGTAAAAATAATTTTTAATAGAAATAAAATTTGTGTAGCTCATGCATGTTTTGTCCGTGGTGTATTGTAATTTTTGAAACAATAACCCTGAATGCATTTATGCACATAAACACTTAGGAAAATACACTCAATTGTCACATACATAAAGCACATACTTAAATATACGTTATAAGGCTATTGAATGTGTTTTATTGTAGGGGCTATGAATTATTAATGAAATAATGAGAATTTAAGAATGTTAGGGGATTTACTAATATTTTAAGCTATATATTGACTATAGCTGCATTTGTGAACAATCATGATAATAATAACTACAACAATAACAGTTAATATTAACTGATAATTTATTATGCGCCAAGAACTGTGCTGTTTTACATATCGTTGCATTTTTAACTTTGCAACAACCAGCCCAATTCACCTTATTGTAACCCATATTTTATAAAAAAGCAAACTAAGCCTCAAGAATTTACAATTTTAGGTCAACATCCTATACTGCAGGGGCACAGGCAGGTCTCACACTCAGGTTTTCTGTCTCCTGAGACTAAAATATCAGTAACTGTTTTATATACTCAAAATAATAGTGTTATATTTAAATATAGAATATAAGGAATTCATCAATCAAAATTGTGATGATATTTTATGATAATTAATAAAAGAAAGTTGAGTATTATAAGGGCATGGACTTTTAGTATAAAAGCCCATACAATTTTTTGAAAGATTGTAATAACCAAAATTTATTTCTTGCTGTGCTTACAATGTCCATCAAAGTCTCTATTTCAAACTATTTTTATAAATTGCAAGACATTTTTAATTTTTATATTGGACTTAATGGCTGCCATCCTTTATTAGTTCACACCAAATATAAACAGTGAAATCAGAGATTTGGTTACTATCTTACTGAGGAGACGGAAGTATTTTAACACCTGGATACTGTAAGTAAAGCAAATTGGTGCCCATTTTTTTAAGGAATAACTAAAGGAAGTTTTCTACAAATTTGCCAAGTTAGCATGCAACAATTTACCTTCCTGTCCTCCCTTTCCCCTTCGCTCTCCCCTTCTCCCCTCTCCTTCCCTCTATTCCTTCCTTTCTTTTGCATTATATCAGATGTTTTTATTTTTTTAGACATACATACATTAAAATAGCCTGAGTTTTATGTACAAGTCAATGAGTTTTAGCACACGTATAGGTTTGTCTAATGACGACTATGATCAACAGAAGAGGTCCATACCCAAAAAAATTCATTTTTGCTGCCTCTTTGTAGGCAACACTCCCTCCACACCTAACCTCTGATACCCACTGACCCTTGTTCCTGTAGTTTTCCCTTTTCTAGAATATCACATAAATGGGATCATACAACATGTCAGATTTTGAGACCGATTTCTTTCACTCAGCAAAATGCCTTTGAGTGTCACCTCTGATGCTGGGTTCATCAATAGTTTGTTTCTTTTTCTTCCTGGGAATCACTCCATTGTAGGGATTACTACAGTTTGTTTATCCATTCACCTGTTAAACAACCATTGTGTTATGTCCAGTTTACAGTGATTATGAACAAATATTCATGCCCAGTATTTATGTGAACATAAGTTTTCATTTCTCTAGAGTAAACAGCTAGCTGTCATGTGGTAATTGTGTCTCATTTTATGTCAAACTGATCTGTTTTTAATTTTCAAATTCTCCTTTGAAAAAGATACTTCTCCAATCTATATTATTTTTCATTTTCTGTTCATTTTCCCTGAGCATGTCTACCAAAATTTCTAGCTCATATTCAAGAAATTGCTTACTGCAGTGAAATTTCTAAATCTCCCATTTTGTTTTCATCATGGCTTTGAGATGGTCTCGTTGCTCTCAGTTTTCTTTTTATAAAGGGAAAATAGCACTGCTGGACTAGCTATTCTATAACTTATTTACTTAATATTTTTAACTTATTTTGAAGGGCCATATTATAATTATCAATAAACATAAAATTAAGACATATTTTGAAATAAATGCCTGTTCTTTTGATACATGTAATTGTGCTACTTTCTAATTCGAATTTGGTTTTCATTAGTTTATTGGGTAGGGAAAGACATGGGATAAAGTAGAAACAGGGATATATACATTACTTTGAAGTATGAATTCTCTGGTTCTTTTGATTGCTCTTAGAGGTTATCAAAGGGGCAGTGTGGTGGGGGCGGGGGAGACACATGCTGTTAAAGTGAAAACGGCCTTCATTGGAGGAGCTATCATCAACAGCCTTCAGTATAGCAGTCATGATAATGAGCAATATGATGTCTTAATAACCATCTTAATTGACTATTCAGATGCAGGATCACACATTAAAATTACTCTACTACTCTTGCAGAAATACTCAGGAAACATGCACTTTCTCAACAGTTTTCTGCTGTTTAGTAGCAACCTGTGACTTACATGAGTTCTGACTTTTTCCAAAATCCTGCTAAAAAAAATCCTCCATCTCTCTATCATCTATCTTTATATATATGCATATACATACATGTATATATATTAATTTTAATGAGACTTTTTTATTATGGATCCTGGTAGATGACTTGAAGAAATGAAAAAATCAATAGCATAGTGGTCTCTGCTCATTATGCTACAATTCAGAATATTAAATTACTCTGAGAAAGTCATTTTGCCCTTATAATGTGGTAAGATACAGTCCATATTTCTGAATTTTAATAGCTTACACAGACCAACATGCACTTGAGGACCCTATTAGATTATGAGCATCTCTTTAGCTTCTCCTTCATCTAAATCTCCTATCCTCAATGCAACAATGTCTTGGAACTGGCTTATTTCCAATATTTTCAGGCAAATGTTTTTACCCTTTTTTATTTTTTTGCATTTTATGCTATGTAATATTAAAGGAAGTAGAAGACTGAGAGAATAATACTTTTTCCTAATGTCTACTTAAATTTTTTAAATGTTTATTTTTAAATATAAAATGATATTGTGGCCTAAAATACCATATTAGGGTCAAATAATTTTCATCTGTTCCAAAATTTATGTACAAGATGAAGTCAGTGCTGAGAAAGGAAAATGAGTCATACATGCAAAAATTGAAAGCTCAAGTTTGAAACTATAACAGATAAAATCTTTTTATAAAGTCTGAATTATAATTATGAAAGAAAATTTGGATTAAAACTTTTAAGAGGTCCACTTTTACATGGAATTGATGCTCTACATTAAAGAATTAATAACTTTCAATATAGAATCACACAAAATGGAATTTGGAAAATGTTGTGGAGTGAATTGTGTCTCTCCAAAATTCTTACGTTGAAGTTCTAACTTCCCAGGCAGCTATATTTGGAGATAAGCCCTTTAAGAGATAATGAAGGTTAAATGAGGTCACATGAGTGGGACTCTAATCCAAAAGAATTAGAATCCTTATAAGAAGAGGGAGAGACACCAGTGGTGTGCGTGCAGAGGAAAAGGGCCATGTGAGGACACAGTGAGGAGATGGTCATCTGCAAGCCACAGAGAGAAGCTTAGAGGAAACCAAACCTTCCGCGCCTTGTTCTTGGACTGCTAGCCTCCAGAACTGTGAGAAAATAAATTTTTGTCGTTTAAGCCACTCAGTCTTGTGGTATTTTTTCATGACAACCCTAGAAGACTAATACAGAAGGAACATCAGTTCAATGGATTTCAAACCATGTCACGAACAGGCATTGGTGTTGGACACAATTATGTTTGGGGTCTGGCAGGATTAAAGCTTTTTGTAGGAGCTTAGATAAAGGGTCTCTGTCAATGATAAAGGAACCAATGCTGGCATTCTAAGCAGATTATTTCTCCCTTATTTTCTGCCACAAACTGTTTCTCAAGACATCTCTTTAATTTAGCGTGTTACTTATTCCTTTCCAATACTTTATCTTCCAAATTAAGATAACACAATTTGGTTGGAAAGAGAAATGCTGACTAGTACAAAGGAAAATAACCCAAATAATCTGTATATTAGAATGTAAACATTGTTAACTTTGGAGTAATGACTTTGAGTTACTACATGTCACACATATATTTAAACATAGAGTAGCCATGGTTTATACCATGTCCCATCATTTATTTCAATCTATATTATCTCGTGCATTAACTGATTATTAGCAATTTATAAATTTACTTCATATTATTTGTTTATTGCTGAAAATGCTTCAGGTACTGTGTGAGTTTCCATAGTTCTGTTGCGATGGGTGGATGGCCATGGATAAGGCCCTCATGGACCCTGCAGTCCTGTTTGGAGTTTATGCTTGACAAATTGCTGTAAACAATACAAACACATCTTTCCTCAGAGACATTTATTAGGTATTAATATTTTGATTATGTGTAGGATTATGCATGGGATTATATACCTGTGTATATAAATCCAAGTAAACACATTTATTGTGTATATAAATCCAAGTAAACACTTTTAATTAATTTCTAAGGGATCCATGAAAAAAATAGTTGGTCTAAAGGGTAGGAATGTTCTAAATACTTCAAAATTATTAATGAAAAACTATAATCTGATAAACATTTTGTGTGTGTTCTCACTGCATGCTAGCCAGGAATGAAACAAAATAAATGAACTATTTGCCAACAAATTGTCTCCTGACTTTTTCATTATTTCTTTAATTATTACTAGTAAGTTGAATTTGTCCCCCATGTTAAAAAACCATTACTATTTCAATTTCTTTAATTGTCTACTTAGAAATTTTACACATTTTAAATTGTAGTTCTCATAATTTTTAATTTTTATGTGGATTATTTAATAACTATTTTTAGTTGGCTGTTATATTTGTGGCAAACACATTTCATATTAATCTGTCATTTTGTTTAAAGTAGTATTTTCAAGAATTTTAAATCTTTCTGAACTCATTTATATCAAATTTTAATCAGCATTATGAAATAGAACATTGCTTTTATTAGTGTAATGAATTCTATAATGCCTAGTCTTTAAATTTGGGCTTTACTTCCAACTGAACAAAGTAATTTTCTCCTGTAATAATCATTTCATCAGTAAAAGGCATACAAAAAGGCATACATGTTAGAAGTGTCTGTAGTAGAGATGGGGAATAGGAAAGAAACCAGGTAAGACTGGGAGAGCTTCAGACAGTGACACAGGCGTGGAAGTGCCATGAATGAAGGATACAAGGGAAGAATCCTGAATGAAGGACAGAAGGGAAATGTTGTATCCATAACCCAAAAAGGCCTACCAGGCACTATGCTTCTTTCTCTTCTTTGTCTCTATGCTTCCTTCTCCTTTCAAGGACGCAAGATGCAGCCCTTGTCTTTTACTTTGAAGGGGATATCCTAGCACACCCCTGGCCACTGGAACATTTAAAATTTCATGAAAATGAATGATCACTTTTTTCTAATGTGCAAAGATTTTACTGGGGAAAATACCTTTGTGAAAGCCACTAGTAAGACTCCAATGCAGGTCTGACCCTGAATAAAGGAGAGAGAAAAAGACTGGGTGTATGTGTCCTAGGCCAACATGCAGTCTAAGAAAGATCCAGCAGAGGCTTAGAGAAGTGTTCAAGCCAAGATCAGTCATCAGAAAAAGCCTGTGTCTCCTAGGAATGGATTCGCCTTGGTATCCCTTAGACTGGGAAGCTTGGCCTTTATGCTTTCAGAGTGCAGCAACTGAGGCCATTGATCATTTACACTCTCTATAGTTGGAGATCTGCTAGGTGCATTCTCATGGACATCACAACATATTTTAAAGTATTAGCATGTATGTATTTAATAGCAAAATACATATAACATGGTCTATGATGTCAGGCAGAAATAAGATTAAATCCTACTTCCACCAATGTTAGTGGCGTGACTGTCATAAATTAGATAATTTACATCTCTGAGACTGTTTCCTCAGGAGAATAAATGGGCATAATAACACTGTACTACATGAAGGATAAATAAATAACATGTAAAATATGTTGTTCAGAGTAGGTAAGCAAGATAAATGTCATGTAATATTAGCTCTAAGATTGTCTCTCTTTGTTAGAGTAAAGCTAAAGATTATGGTCAATTGTGAATCTGAATTTGGCTCAAATATTTAATAAAATGGCACCTTTGAAATCATATGTATAAGTTAAAAAAAATAAAGGCTTCGGTTTCTACAATTAGGAGTTCAAGTCTCAGATACAGATGTATATTATTGTCTTTGTCTATGAAGGAGAAGAATTTATCTATGACAAGGAGTTTGGGCTATAGGGAGAGCTATAGGATGAAGAGGTAAATCACTCAGGGACATACAAAGGAACCAATAGTTAGTAAAGTGTCAAGGCATTCTGAACCTATTCAGATATTTAAGTGTTCTTAAAAGAGCAAAACTGAGAAAAAAAATCATTCCTACATGCAACAAATGCCAGCGTATTTATCAATGAAGTCTGAACTGAGATACACTCATAGATTATATGGATAGTTATTTTAACTCACTCAAAATTTTACTTTACAATTAATTATGAATTTTTAAAATTTCTTGTACGTGCATTATAATTTAGTATATAAAATAACAGAGGGAAATATGTCCTGTCCATGCATTTGTGGAACTTGTGTCTAGATCCACCTGGACTTAGACTAAAGGGGAAGAAAAGACTAGCCTCATCCATTACACATAACAGTTACAATAAAGAAAAGATTAGGTGAAATAAAAATCACATTGCCCAAGTACCTGAAGTATAGGAGGAATTTGTCAAGAGGATTAATTCTCTCTAATGAAAAAACACTTTTCTTGAATAGCAGGCTCTTAATGGTAACAAGTATGAATGGTGTAAAATGAATCATGAGGATCTTCTGAGTAGAATATTTAGTAGCCTGCAGTGATTTGATCGGTATCATTTTCAAATCATTTACCATTTAATACTGATGCTCCAACTGAAGCAATTCATGCTGGAGAAATGCCTCTGCTTTAGCTACAGTTGGATTTTCAAAGCTAATATTAATTAAATTATGCAGAGCTGAATCAGCATTGTGTTTATCCTGGTGTTTATTAAATGCTCTTTAATTTCTCTTGACATTAATAAGCTCTTATTGTATGCAAGAAATTGGATATTATGAATGCTGTTGGAACAAAGATTTTATAAAGAATGATAGAACTGAGGAGATGAAGTCAAAAAGAGACAGTTAAAAATATGCTGCATTTCAATAACGCCTGAAGAAAGGGGGAGAGGGAGACAGTTTGCTTCCGGCAGGTGCCCTTTCCCTGTTTGCGGACACACAATTACGTCAGCTGCCCACTTCCAAATCTACTCTTACTACAAGTTGTACTGTTTATCATCTGTGGATTTTATTTTGAATAGTTTTCAAACATTTTATTTCTGTTTTTATTTTTCCTCAAAACTAAAATTTATTATTTCTCAGAGCACGCTTAAGAGCTTGCTAAATGTCTAAATTTTGATTGCTAAATATTTAACTTTTTATAGATTTGTCATATGTTGGATAAAAATTTTAAAATCTTTTTCAAAGTACACATACTGGATCCTATTTTAGAGGAGAAAATCCAATATCTTTTTTATCTTCCATAAAAAAGATAACAAGTTTGAGGAGTGGATGCTGATATCACTCAGTTTCATTGTTGGATTCTCTAGATTCTTTTTTTAAAAAAAATATATTTGAAATATAACATTGTATAAACTTAAGCTGTACAAACATGTTATTTTGATACATTTATATATATATTATAATACAATTGCCAGTGTAGAGATAATCAGCATCTCTGTCACGTTACATAATTATCATTTCTTTATAACGGTAGAAATAATTAAGTTCTAGCCTCTTAGCAAGTTTGGTGATTATAATTTAATATTGTTGTCTATATCCATGATACTGTGCATTAGATCTCTAGGACCTATTTATTACTTGTTGCAAGTTTGTACCCTTAAACAACATCTACCCTATCCATCGATGTTACCCCCATCCCTTGGTAACCACCATTTACCCTGTTTTTGTGAGTTTGGCTTTTTCCATTCATCTGTTGATGAGCATTTAGGTGATTTCCATAATTTCGCTATTGCAATTAATGCTGCAATAAACATGGGAGTGTATATATCTCTTCGATATCCTGTTTTCATTTTCTTTGGGTATATACCCAGAAGTGGGATTGCTGGATCATATGATAATTCTATTTTTAAACTTTTGAGGAACCTCCATATTGTTTTCTATAATGGCTGAACCAATTTACATTCCATCAATGGTGTACAAGAGTTTTCTTTTCTCTACATCCTCACCAATGCTCTTATCTCTTGTCTTATGATGACAGCAATTCTAACAGGTATGACGTGATATCTCATCGTGGTTTTGATTTGCATTTCCCTGAAGATTAGTGATGTTGAGTATGGTTTCATGTATCTGTTGGTCATTTGTATGTATTCTTTGCAAGAAAATGTCTATTCAGTTCCTCTGCCCATTTTTTAATTGGTTTGTTTGTTTTTTGATATTGAGTTTTATGGATTCTTTATATATTTTGGATGTTAAGCTCTTATCCAAAATATGGTTTGCAAAAATTTTCTCCCATTCTGTAGGTTACCTTTTCATTTTGTCAATTGTTTCTTTAACTATACAGAAGCTTTTAAGTTTGATGTAGTCTCATTTGTTGATTTTTGCCTTTGGTGTCATATCCAAAAAGTCCCTGCCAAGATCAATGTCAAGGAACTTCTTTCCATTCCCTGGACTCTTGAACACAAGCCAGCTCTATGACTTTTGAAAAGACTGGCTACACTTGTGGGGACAGGAGAAATGAAAAAAATGGAGGAAAAAAAGGGTCGAGGGAATAACATAAGACAAATGTACATGACAAAAAATAATACTTCCAGCAACACTTCAAATTGCTTCAGTAAGAATAGACCCTTGGTCCATCACTTTCTTATTGAGAAAAGGTGGATGAACTTAGAGAGAAAAGAAGTTGACAACACTGAGTTTCCATGTAGTGTGAACTTACCCAATCAATCCCATGAAAGAAGCAAAACTGGAGGGAAACCGGAGAGCTTTGTGCTTCAAAGTTCAGTCAAATGAAAAGAATCATGAACATCATGCGGATCGAAGTTGTCATTCTCTAGGGTAGAAGAGGTGACTTTGCCAAACCTGAACAGTCTGCTCTGGTGTCGTTGAATCATCAGAATTATTAAGGATGAGTTATCCTTAATCAGAAATGTAGCCTTGTAAAATAAACAAACAGAAACAACATCACTGAGCACTAACTATGCGTGGGTATTTCTTTGGTACTTTTTCAAGGTATGATTTCTTCCAAATTAGAATCTAGAGAGTAGAATCCACTTGTGAACGGTGATGACAGGCCCGCAGAGTATCAGACAAAGTAGTAACTAAGAAACATATATAAGAATGGCCTCAGCACTTATCTTTTAAGAATTGACTCACAACTAGTAATGGAGAATTAAACAAATATTCTGTTCATAAACAATAATATATTTTGTTTTAATTATCTAATCTTACACCCAGGACAGTTAAAAGTTAACCATTTAATTTCAGGAAATACCCCTTTAGGCTTAAAAATATTCACTTTCATTTACTAGTTTTTTAACTGACAAAAGAAATAACAGAAGTATTTACTTCTCTTGATTTCATTCATACGGTCAGTTGGATTTATAAAAATGGATCTTACAAAATCAAAAAATGCTGCACTGACAAGCTGCGAGCAATGACAATGATTCCACTAATGCAGTTGCCAAGTACACTAATTATCCTAATGATGATTCAGTCGCCTGATAATCACATCCCCCAAGGACCATATACAGTCAATCCACACAGCTGCAGAGTCCTCTCCAGGCTCATTTTGATTTTCCTGTCTCACTAAAAACTACATAATATTACTTTATTAGCATAAAATAATCATCATAGCTGAACATGAGCTGAACATACAGACAGCAAACGTGCTGCGGGGTAATTGAGGAAACTCTGACATGAGGTGCTGAAGCCTGTCACTCATTTCTCCCATGCCTGACAGAGCCATAATTTAGATCACAAATCTGCTTCCATCGAAAGTAATGGTGTAGACTTTGAAGGTATAAGCATACTTAACTGACCTATTTACCTAAATCAATAGGCTCACAGCTTGATAAGAATATTTTGAAAAAATAACTAAGAGATGTCTTTATAAGTTTGCTGGCAAATGCTGTTTTCTTTCCTTCCTGAATTTGGAAGTAGCAACCAAAAGCGGCTCTCTCACGTCTATTGCATTGTAAAGCATAATTTGTCATGAAAGAGTATTTACCTTATTACAGAGGAAAGATAGCAAAAGTTGTATTTGGGGAAATCATTTAATGGTTATTTAGTCCACATTCAATGATTTTGCAAAGTATTTTTCGTCAAACTAAATTTCTTGATTAGACTTTTTCAAGAACTGGGAAATGTTTGAGATTTTGCCCTCTTTGCATGCTAACAAGTTAGTCTGTTAGTTTCATAGATGTAGGCAGAAGACAAGAGACTCCTGTGTCAGAAACCAAAGACTTTATTATTCATGGCACAGCATACAGCATGAGCTGTGTGTTTGCATCAGTTCTGTTTGCTCCATAGGTCCTTTGAGGCTATGTGGAGTCATCCAGGTGGATGCTGCCCACAGAGTTGGTTTGTGTCATGACTGAGAAATATAAAATTAGGAAACCCAAATCTTTAGAAGGATCCTCTGATTTGGGGTTCCTTAAAAATACCACCTAGCTCAGATGTAGGTAGTTTGTTTGGGAAGTGAGCCCAAGAAGTAGGAATAAAGTAAGACAAAAAAGGAGAAAAATTGCAGACAAGAGCACAATTGTCAAAGTTGCCAGGGTAGATAACATGAAATCATTTCCTTTGGGATCATTGGCAAGTCATATTTACCACCTAGAATTGAACATCTGTAAACTGTAACTATCTCTCAATTCTGAGATTCATTTGGCCATGGGCCAAGTGGGCTCCCACTTGATCAAAGAACTTCCTTAGTGAGAAAATGGAAAGACACACAACCACAACAAAGCTAGAAACAGGATGCCATCAAGTAGTGGTGAATCTGAGTTCACAGGACACTGTCTACAGTAGTCAGAGCTGAAATCAGAGATGGACCAAAGGTGCATGGTGCAAGGGACCAAAGGCGTCTGTCTACACCCTTGTATTTGACTATTATGAATTTTATGTGTATTCAAAGGATTACATGGCTTTTCTCTTAACTATTTATCCTGCTTTCATAGGTATAAGAGAGGTACCTCTGCGAGAAATCTTAGCTTTCCTGGGATCATTATGATAGTAAATTGAGATCGTCTTTTCTTTTTAAGATTAGCATTCATTCACTACTGTAATAAAAAGAGCAGATCACATATTGTTGTAATGTTACAGAAATTACTGAGCACTAATCTTTCCCCAGACTCATTCCTATAATCCAAATGCCAATTTCTTACCATTATGTATGCTTACACGACAAGGGCACCATACTAGTTTTAGTTAGAGAATGAAGTTAAATAAAGAAAGCAAAGATGTAAGCACAGTTTTTAATGGTATTCCTGACATCTTTGCTACTGCACCTACAATGTTTCCAGACTCATTCTGTAGGAGGGATAGATTTTCATGTCCTTACTTTGATTTCCTCTTTGGTCTTTTGATTGTCTGAAAAATATCTCATTTGTAGCAATAGACGTTTATTTACTTAGTTTTTCTGCTAGTACTTTTAACTAGCACATGATAATTCCATAAACAATCTATTTTTTTAACTATTTCAACTTTTTTTTCCCACCAGAAACCTCCCTAATACAAAAGTGATTATGACGTACATTAGCTCTACTGAAAAGCAATGACTAGAAAGCACTGTTTTCAAATTTGAGAAGCACTGGTCCTCTTGCCCTCATTCATGACCAAACTAATTCTTTCTTTTAGCACTCCACATGCAGTCTGATGATGAAATCCCACCTGGAACTAGACCAAATGCAGAATACAAAAGGGATTAGCTGGAGCTTAGTGGACTAGTCACTTGTTACAAAATGGTGTTCATTAACAGAAGTTATCCTTTCAGAGTCAGGTGATAAACATTTCAAATTGAAGGCAAACTCTGACTAACTGATCATGGCTGCCTGGACGTCTCTGTTAGGACTTCCACTTGTAGTCCAAATGAATAAGCACCCCTTGGCAAGGGCACAAAGTCGGGTAGTTGCTCTTCCCAGCTGAATATTTGCACACCTTACTCTGGAGAAATTATAATGAGGGCTATCAGGGAACTCATTTCCACCATTAACGAGCTGTGTAAACTTGGCCAATTAACTCCTTGTGCTTGTTTCTTTATCTATAATATGAGGCTAATGCTAGTACCTACCTAAGGATTTTTTGGGTTTTTGGTAGGTTGAGGAGAAGTGGTGCATAAATGAAACAAACTTAGTCAGTTGCTTAGCAGAGAACGTAACAAAAATTAAGGGATCAACAAATGCTATATTAAAATACTATAATTATAATAACTATGGCCATACAAGCCATCCGCCTCATTTTCACCTGCATCAGGCACTATACTAAGGTATTTACAACTTTTTTTGTTCTTTTCCCACAACAGTCATATAAAATAGTTATTTTTACCACAAAATAAATGAAGACAACTAACTGTTGAGAATCTATGTTGCCCTACATAGGTCAAAAAGTTAGTTTTGGGAGCAGAAATAAATCCAGATCTGTGATTTACTGACTATGGTAACCTCTGTTATCTAGGAGCATATATAAATTCATTCTTGTAGTGACAACATGTTTTAGTGGTATAAATAAAATTGATATGGAAAGGCAATGTACTGAATGGGAGAATATATTTGTAAATGATATATCTAATAAGGGGTTAATATCCAAAATATATAGAGAACTTATACAATTCAATATCAGAAAACAAACAATCCAATTAAAAAATAGGCAGAGGACCTGAAGAGATGTTTTTCCAAAGAAGACATACAGATGGCTTTTCTACAATGAAAGTGATATTGGCTCTGGGTTTGTCATATATGACCGTTATTATGTTGAGTTACTTTCCTTCTATACTCATTTTATTCAGAGTTTTTTGTCATAAATAGATGCTGTATCCTGTCAAATGCTTTCTCTGCATCCACTGAGATGATCATGTGGTTTTCATTCCTCATTTTGTTAATATGGTGTATCACATTGATTGATTTTCAGCTGTTGAACCATCCCTGCATCCCTGAAATAAGTCCCACTTGAATATAGTGTATGATCTTTTTAATACATTGTTGTATTCGATTTGCTAGTGTTTTGTTGAGGATTTTGCATCGATGTTCATCAGTGATGTTGGCCTGTAATTTTTTTTGTGTATGTTTTCCTTGTCTAGTTTTGGTATCAGGATAATGTTGGCTTTGAAGAAGGAGTTAGGAAGGCTCCCCTCCTCTTAAATTTTTTGGAAGAGTTTTAGAAGGGACAGGTATTAAGTCTCCTTTGAATATTTGGTAGAAATCACCAGGGAAGCTGTCTGGTCCTGGACTTTTATTTTTTCTGAGGTTTCTGATGACTATTTCATCTCCTTACTGATGATTGTTCTATTCAAATTCTCTATTTCCCCTTGATTCAGTTTTGGAAGGTTGTATTGTTCTAAGAATTTATCCATTTTGTTGGTGTATAGCTTTTCATAGTATTCTCTTATAATCTTTTGCATTTATGAGGTGCTCATTGTAATTTCTCCTCTTTCATTTCTGATTTTCTTTATCTGAGCCTTCTCTCCTTTTTTTCTTGGTGAGTCTAGGTAAAGGTTTGTCAGTTTTGTTTACCTTTTCAAAGAACCACCTCTTGGTTTCATTGATTATTTTCTATTGTTGTTTTAGTCCCTATGTCATTTATTTCTGCTTTGATTTCCACTATTTCCTATCTTCTATTGATTTGCGGCTTTATTTGTGCTTCTTTTTCTAGTTCCTTTAGGTGCATTGTTAGATTGTTTACTTGATATTTTTCTTGTTTGTTGAGGTAGGCCTGTATTGCTATAAATTTCCCTCTTAGGACTGCTTTTGCTGTATCCCATAAATTTTGGAATGTCGTATTTTCATTTTCATTTGTCTCCAGGTACTTTTTTTTTATTTCTTCTGTGATTTCTTCATTGACCCAATCATTGTTCAGTAGCATCTTGTTTAATCACCACATATTTAAGGCTTTTCCCATTTTCTTCCTTTAGCTGATTTCTAGTTTCGTATTGTTGTGGTCAGAAAAGATGCTTGGTATTATTTTAATCTTCTTAAATTTATTGGGACTTGTTTTGTGACCTATTATGTAATTTATCCTGGAGAATGTTGTATGTGCATTTGAAAAGATTATGTATTCTGATGTTTTGGATGAAATGTTCCGTATGTATGTACTAAGTCCATCTGATCTAATGTGTCATTTAAGGCCTATATTTCCTTATTGATCTTCTGTTTGGATGATCTATCCATTGGTGTAAATGGAGTGTTACAGTCCCCTACTATTCTTGTGTTGCTGTCTATTGTTCCTTTTATGTCTGTTAATAATTGCATTAAATATTTAGGTGCTCCTATGATGGGTGCATAGATATTTACAAGTGTTATATCCTCTTGTTGGATTGTTCCCTTATCATTATTTAGTGACCTTCTTTGTCCCTTGTTACACTTTTTGTTTTAAAGTCTATTTTGTCTGATATAAGTCTTGCTACTTCAGCTTTCTTTTAATTGTGGTTTTCATGAAATATCTTTTTCCACCCCTTCACTTTCAGTTTGTGAGTGTCTTTAGGTCTGAAATGTGTCTCTTGTATGAACCATATATATGGGTCTCTCAGGGTTGCAGCTGAGTGAGGCCAGCCCCAGGCATAGGAGCACCCAATTTTTTCAGGCTTTGGAATGTGGGGCTGATCCCCTATGTGGTTCCTTGAGAAGTACAAATCTTCTGCAGCTGACAAGTCCCACCACTGACAGGGCCACACATACCATCAACACAGTCCTGCCCCATGTGCATGCCCCAACCCCCTGAAGCAGACCCAGTTGCCCAACTGTGGAAGCCCCAGACACTCCACCAACACCCCAGACACTCCACCTGCTCCTAATGCATGCCCTGCCCCACAGAGACAGGCCCTCTCACCAGGCTGAGAGGATCCAGGCACTCTGCTTATGCAGGTGCACAAGTTGTCTGAAGGCTTGCTTTTGGGTGTGGCCAGTCCCTAGAGCTGGGCTGCCTGCCCTGGCTGAGCTGGGTTAAAGCTGTGCTCTAGTGGGTGGGGCAGACCCTGGGCTAACAGGCCAGGGGAAAAACTCCAATGGTGTCTGCCAACATCTGTGTCAGCATGCCTGTAATGGGCAACAATAATGGCTGCTGCCAATGTTTCAGTCCCTGAAAAATTCTCCACCTCTCACCAAGATGCACTCAGATGCTATCAGGTGAGTCTCTTTTCACCAAAGGACTGTGCACCTTTCTTTCTGGTGATTTTATGTTTCTTTCCAAAATGAGTGAATTTGTGGCTGGGGCCTTTAAGAGCTGGCTTTTTTTTCCCCTTATGTCCAATAGCTTTTCTGGGGATATTCCCCAATGTTCTTAGTAGCCAACAAAGCCAGATATTGTGACACTCGTATTGGTTGTGCTGAGTCCAAAAGATGCTTATAAGAGTAACACTCTCCCATTCATGTCCCCCACTCCTCCCAGGAAGACTATGTACCTTAGGATTGCTCCTGGCTGGCCATGAGGCACCATGGCTTGCAAAGGCGGCTTTTTTTTCTCTCCAGAAAGGAATTTCTACCTCTTCCACCTTAATCAGGAATGTCGCTTGTTGCAGTGGTCCTTTTTATCCAGTTTTCAGTTCTCTCTCAGGGGTAAGTGTTCCAAGAGTAGCTGTAAACTTGTGTCCATGGGAGGAGATGAGTTCAGAGTCCACCCACCATCTTGACACCAACTGGAAACTTTTTAATATTTGAAATCTTTACTGGCAATATAATTCTCTTAACTATAAGTGTTCCCCAGGATTGAAATTTCTTTTGCACTCATTCTACAGCCTTACTCCAGAATGTTGAACTGAAAAAATATATACATAGTTGGGAAACACCAATACCCCTAAATTTGAAAGCCTATAATATCTTCTTAATGAATCTCTACCCAGATTTTCAGGATAGAAACTAAAAATGTTTATTTGTGCTCAGGGCAGATTTAATATTATAACACAACATCACCTTTCTAGTTGTCTCCATTGTCATGAAATTGCTTTTTTTTTTAATGAAAGCTATTTTTTCAATATGAAACAATGACGATATCCTTTCAATATCTTTAAGGATATTCAGAGTACTTCTGTTCTTCTAAACAACTTCTATTTAGATTTTCTACTTCTAGTGAATATTCCATATTTATTGTAGCTCACTTCCAGATATGCTAATTCTTTTTGTCACTACTTTGCTCCATTGGAAACCACCCTGGATGCAGCCCTTCCAAAGAATTTCTGACACTCATTCTCTGTGGAAAGCTTTGCTAAAGATTGAGGACTGAATCCAGAGGATATATTATCACAAATAGCTGATTTTAAAAAAAGTAAAATTGAATAATAGATATACTTGTGCTTAAAAGTCTCATGGTCATCCCGACCAAAGGATATATCGGACTTGGAAATGCTTTCTGTTGTTCCCTCAACTTTTTCACTTGGGCTGTGTTCAGAAGTGGAAAGTTCCTCCTGGTTTCACTAATTTATTCTTATTCTGGTCTTTCTTTCCCCTATGCCAAGAGTTTGGGACCTTACTTTACATATCCCAAACATTATTAAGGAGCTTCAGCAAGGTTTACCTATCTACTCATGGCCTTAAGAACTTTATCTACTAGTAATACAAAAACATGGCAGAAACTTTGAAATAAATGCCCTTCTCTTAGCAAATAGCAAATTTGAACAGTGTAGCTTCTTTCTCCTTCATTCTTTTTATAAGCGTAAGAGAGCACTTTATAGATTTGTTTTGCCTAGTACAAAGCTATCCTTTTATTCTTTTTTTGAAAACAGAAGTGCCCACAGGAAGCTTTTGTTTACTTATTAATACTGAAATTTGCTTTTCCTCTCCTTGAATTCCAGGTTTGCAAGGGACCTCCGAGAGCTGATCCAAAATAATGCCTTTGTCTCTCTCCCAAAACAGCATTGCCAAGTCTTGTAATGGACAATAAATTTCAGAGCTTTGGATTGTTCAGTTGCCTCAAATGCTGACTTAATAATGTTCAAATATTTCCCATTTTAATGGATGTTTTAATTATACTTTTGGATTTTAGTTATATGCTCAAGTGGCCTCTACTTATGTGTCTAAAGCAAAAAGCAAGAGTAAACTAAACACAACTTTATTTCTGAGGTTATAAAAATCCAATTCAATTCCTGCGTGATTTTTCAGTAGAAAAGCAATAGCTATGTACATAAGGTAGGTGAAAAATAATAGCAGAGGAGAAAAATGTACATGTATAGTGTAAATTTATAATGAACACTGACAAAGATATAAATAAGCAGTATTCAGAAATAATGTCAGTTGATTGGCAAAGATGTATTGCAGTAGGATTAGTCACAGATGCAAACAATTTACAGGATAATTAGAAATACTCTTTGGCATATTGACTGACCATTAGAAACTAAATTTATTTTAATAAATCTATAATTATGATACTCTGCTATGATGGATTTGTTTATAAGCCTCCTTCTCTTTTATCTCTGCACGCATGTCCTTCACAGATAGAAAAACACAAAGGTGCTTCTAATTTTAGTGGCTTCTTGTTGGTGGTGATGTTGCTGTTATTGTCAATGTTCTTATCATTATGAGAAAAATTGAGTGGTGATTTGAATATACAAACCTATCGACCAATATTTTTTTGAACAAGGGAATCTACCCAAATATGTCAATAGGCTTTTTAAAATTCATGATCATTTAACATTTTAGCATAAGATTTGTTCAAATGATACAAAAATTATGTAAAATTAGTCAAAAATAGTCAAATATTCAAAAGTTCTTGAAATTTTAATCTTATGATTTATTGGCTGGCCTTTCTGGCAGCTTAATAATTAATCAGGTCACGATGATATTTTTCCCTGCTTTAAAATCTGGAGCTAAGTTTAGAATTTTCACCAGAAGACAAAGTATTTCTTCCATCTTTTGGTAACTGCTATACTTTATGAAATACCAAAAGAATAAGTGACCACTTGACTATGTGATGAATCTAATATGTTCAGCATAATACCCAATTATATGCAATTTCTAACTCTTCCTGACAACATGTGAATTTGTTGAATTGGTATATCAAGAAAATTTTGAAACTTCATTCTACTAAAAATGTTTTGACACTGATTTTATAACTCAATATTAGTATATTTTTTTGAAGAACATTCAGCTATGGGGACACACAGCTAAAACCACTAAGAAGATTTACAATTTTATTTAGCTAGAAGTTATAACTATTTTATATGAATCTGTAGAAGCTGTATTCTCTGAATGTAAAATATAGACTAGTTCTTACTATACCATTCTTA
This sequence comes from Equus caballus, assembly GCF_041296265.1. Classification (NCBI taxonomy): domain Eukaryota; kingdom Metazoa; phylum Chordata; class Mammalia; order Perissodactyla; family Equidae; genus Equus; species Equus caballus. Next base: position 100,827,535 of record NC_091685.1, on the reverse strand, counting down.
GTACCCAAAAATGTATGTGTGCGTTAGTACTTATTCGAAAGTAGAATTATATTCAGAGAGACATTGGTAAAATCAATAACTAAGTATTGATATGAAAATCTACTACATTTTTTAGTAAACAGTTTCTTTCAGAAGTAAATAAGAATTTTTAAATCTCTTTAAGAAGGAGGATTTTTAGACATATTTTGTATGTTTGTATACTTTAGTATGAACAGTAATTTCTAGTTAAATAAAGTATTGATTACACATGATAATTTTTAAAATGTATGATCAGTAACTTTATTTTTTAATGGCATGTAATTTTGATGAAGATAAGATGACTGGATGATGAAACATGAGCATTCATAAGGAAACGGTCTATGACTCAGAAATAGACACTGTTTTGTGTGCATACTGCTTTCATTTCTAAATAATTTTACATCTGACAACAATTTTACAGATATTAAAACACTTATTAATGCCTAAATGCTATCCAGGTGTAGTAACCCAAAATTTAGAGGACACATTCAATGTTATATTAGATAAGAAGAATACAAAAGGAATTGAAAAAATGACAATTTTACTGAAAGCAATTGCACTAAATTATATGATGCAAAAGAGATTTTGAATTGGCTTAGGAAATATCTTGTAAAAATATATTAATAAGTATTTATGCTAGTAAATTATTATTTTTTAAAGAAAAATCATTATTAAGTTGGAGGAACCTCATATATCCACTGAAAATATTTTATTACAGTGATCCTAATTGTAAACTGCATATGTTCATTGGGTGTGAAAACTCTAAATTGTAAGCATTTAGTAGTTACATGCAAAATGTTAGAACTTTGTAGCTGGAAAAGGTCTTAACAGTCTTTTTGAAAACATGTACATTCACATCAGTATTACTAAACAGAAGCCTCAAGTAGGGCAAATCTATTCAGGAGCTGTCTTTCCCTCCCCCTCTCTTCAGAGCAATCCAACTGTGTTAAATCATGCAAAGAGAAAACGAACAAATAATTCACTCCAAGGCTAGAAATCGATGTTGCAGAATACCTGAGAGATAGAGGCCACTCATCAGCAAGCCCAACCAGGCATTAAGAAATTAATGCTGAATAACCAAGAGGATAGGAACCTGCTGTGGTTGTTTGGTTCAATGCTTCACGGGGCCTGCCTCACACAGAGCACATATACTTCAGAAATGTGAGGTGGATGATGCTTTCTTACTTAGTCTTCGTTGTGTATTTGAAACAGTAATTGGTTGTTGAAATGAGTTGCTCACAATACACTTAGAACTTAATATCCCAAAGTGTAGGCTAGAGAGGACTAGCTGTTATTTTTGCTTTAAAATTGGTGGCTTAGTTTGTGTTGTATGGCTTAGTTTCAAAGATTCTTTTGGAAAAACAGAAAATTCTGGGACTGGAACAAAGAATTACAGTCCCCCCAGAACATTTTTGGGGTGGGGGGGAAGAGAGACGTAAAACTTGAAACTTAAAAAGAGTTAAAGCAGACAGTGTAGCTGAAACAGCTCAGAAGACTTCCTTTATTCTCTCTCCAAAACATCCTTTCTGTTTTAATTGAGCTAAAAGTCCCAGATGGGAAAAAGCATAGCATCAACTCAAAAGAAACCACAGCTCTATTTATTTTTCAATCACTACGCAGATGCTTTTGGATTTCTTCTGAGAACGGGCATCCCTCCACAGAATGTAGAAATATTTTTAATAAGATGCCTCACGATGTAAGTAGCTAGAAGGAAATCCAAAGTCACTAATATTTGCAAATTGTGTGTCCTAACTTATTTCAGCATGCCTAAACTAATTCACTGTGTGTTATGTAACTTCATTGCACAGATCACAAGATGAATATTGCTAATCTGCAGAAAATTTTTTCTCAAATAGTGAAAGGAATAATAATCAATAAATGCCAGTCAATACATAGTATTTTTTTGTCATCATTTTTTATTTTATCTAGCTATGTTTGGTTTCAAAAATGGCCATCTTGGTGGTGCTAAATGTTCAACGGTGACAAAATTTGAGCTATGTAGTACAGAAAAAAATAAACTGAAATAATTTTCTTGTTAGTGCTTTAGGACCTTAGAAATGTCAATCTGGATCAGTAAGTAATCAACATAGTTGATTGTGGATATGTAAATTGTATCCAAATCTTTATTGAATACCTTTCAGACACACTGGCCTCTTTGATGATACACAAACTAAACATATTTCTATTTTAAATAAGACATTGGTATCCTCTGCCTAGAACTCTCTTCCCCAGATATATGCATAGCTTTCTCCTTTAACTCCTTCTGGTCTTTACCATGGCACTATTTAGGAGCTGCACAGATTATGGCCTGCACATTGCAGGAGGCATCATTCACACAGGTTCCAGTGTGAAGGAAATTCTCTGGGATTATTGATGCTGAAGCCCTCGTGTTTGTATTATACATATGTCACCCTATGAAAGAAACCTTCCCTAAGAGCTGTTTAAAACTGAAACTCCCCTCTCCAATATTCTCATCCCCTTTCCCTTCTTAGGATAGATCTCTGTAGCACATACAACATATTTTCCTTAATGCCTTTTTCTCCCCTTTTAGAATAGAAACTTCTTGAAAGCATGGGCTATTGTCTATTTTTCTACAGGTGTATTTCTAGCATCTAGAATAGTAGTAAGAAACCATAAATTTTGTTGAGTAAGCAAACAATTGTGCCATATCTTGTATTGAGTGTTTACTTGGTAGGGTAGGGGTGTGGGGAGAGAGAGAGACAGAGACAGGAGATAGAGAGATAGTGAGAGAAGGAGAGAGCAAGAAAGTGAGAGAGAGAAAGAGATTTAACTTAAAAGATCTTATGGTGCAAATAGGAAAGAGGTGAGAAAAACTTCCTATCAGGACAAGAAAGACATCCATGGAATGGGATACATGGTATAGATGTAGAAACGGCTACTGATGTGGAGCAAAGTAACAGCAACATAGGGGCTAATTCAGAGGTCACAAAGAGAGATACGGTGCAGAAAAAAAATTGAGTGTAATAATTAAGGATATTCCAATCCTTCTTAACAAAGTGTCTACAAAAAGATTTTGTTTTCTTGAAATTACGGTAAAAGAAGATGCTATCGTTAGACAGGGCTGGTAAGTTCCTTTCTTGGTCAACTCAAGCATGTACTTAAAACCCACCTGATCATTAATATGTTTACTATAAGATTCTATAGTCAGACTAGAATATGAGGGATAATTGGAGAAGAACAAGTTTAAGGAATCATTAAAATATTTATATTAAGGATAAAAAATTATTTTAGAAGAATTGTTTGCCAATTACAGGGATACATTGAACCTAAAATAGTAATTCATCTTTTCTTTGATTTTCCTGATTTCTACTCACAGGGCACAGAGCATATCTGTGTTGTATTTAATTTTTCTACCTGAAGTAATTGACTAACAAGTATGAGAACTGCAAAAATATATATATGTACTTTAAACTTCAAATAAAAATCATTCATGTAGTAATTATTGGAGATTTTGTAACTTGGGAATAGTAGGATAATACAATAATAATTTTAAAAATTTTGGTCTTGAACATGATACAAAAATGCTAAATAAGACTAAAAGACATCAGAATCCCTTGCTAAAATATTTACAATCCTGTTAAAGTAGCAGATTGTCTTTTAAAACAATAAAGAACAAAACAGACTAAAAATATAATCCAACACTTCAGTAAAAATGTTTATTAGCTCTATAATGATCATTTTAGCATTTTACTTAGTTCTTGATCTTTTCCATGCACTCTATTTTCAGAAAAATCATCTTTGATGATTTCAATATGCCATTCTGATTATTATCATAGTTTGTAGTTGACCAAAAACAGTAAACTATTTTCATAAAACAAAAGGACAAAGTACAGTCTTATAAAAACCTCTGTTTTTATAAAATGGCTAGCTAGATTTTCTAATGATTTTCTGGAGGAACTAGCTCTATAATAAAAAATTAACCTGACCATAATCATTTTACTTTTGGATTTTGCTCATTGCTATGGGAATTAGCTAGGGCACATAATCATGGTTACTACCAACTGTGCATGGTAGTTCTCTAAGGGGCTCTAAAAATACAGAGGGAAGTATTGATATCTTTGTTCACATGATATTTTCATGTTTAAGAAAAATTTTAAGTGTCTTTTCCTACTTTCCTATGCCTTTTCCTAAATGCTTCTGCTTTTAATTTTCTAATATTTCCTCTTTGCTATCAAAAGAAATCTGTGATTCTCAACCGCAGAACACAATTTTGCCAAGAAAAATAGTGTAATTGTACCAAGATAATTCTAAATAAATAATCCCCTCATGCATTTTAATACAAACACATTTTATGTGCTCTTATTTGATGACACAATTAATATTCCTTTAATCACATGATTTCCCATTGTGTAATTTTTTGAGTTGCATTTCTGACAAAAGGCTCTTTCTACAAATGCACTGAAAAGGAAACCATCTCATATATTTGATTGTTGCTTAACATTTTGAATCTTTTTAAATTACTACAAAAAGTCCTAGTTATCTATTACCATTAGTTGTTTATTTAACGACCCATGTCAGACGCCCCACAAATGTATCCACTATTAAAATTACTTTTAAAATTTAACATGCATCCTATTCTCTGAGAGATTTTATAAAATGAAATTGTATGTGTGCTGTGCTTATAGATGTCTGATTCACAAAGTCTAGGACAGGTCCCTAGGTTTGGGATTTGGAGCAAGTGCTCCAGATGAGTCTGCGGATTCAGAGACTGAGAGTTTGATGACAGAATTTGAGAAACACTGAATAACAGAGTCCGTATTTTTACCTCTTTGGGTTACAGCATCAATGAGTTCATAACTGATCAACTGCTGCCTAGAGAATTTCCCAGGATTTGCTGCCTTCATAGGACCGATGTGTAAGTTTTCCTAGGGGCTTCAAAAGATGCTTGTTATTAGATTGTTGCTTTTGTACTTAATGAGTATTGTCTTGTTCAACTAAGGCATTTTGTAGGCCCTTGACTTTTAAAAATGTTGAAATATGAAAGAGCACAGGGAGAAAAAGAACCAAAGTAGAAATAGACATGTCTAATAAGCAACAAAAGAAGTTTAAAGATGTAGTCAACACATTAACTGGAATAGATCATTGTTTTCCAACAAATTTGAGACCTTACATATAATAGCTATTTTGGCAAAGATTCAAGGAAATATACACTTTATAAGCTTCTGCTGGGACTTAGGTTTATATTTCTGCTGGGCGATGAACCAATATGAATTAAGGATCTTACAAATTTCAAACCTTTTATCAGAGTAATTCTATGGTTTGGTACAAATCCTAAGGAAATAACACAATGTTTATTTACTTATATTTTATTTAAAAATAACAATATTTCAGAAGTAACTTAATAAAAATATGAGGGCTGGCCTGGTGGCATAGTGGCTAAGTTTACGTGCTCCACTTCGGTGGCCTGGGGTCATGGGTTCAGATCCCAACTGCAGACCTATACACTGCTGTGGTGGTGGCCCACATACAAAAAACAGGGAAGATTGGCAAAGATGTTAGCTCAAGGCCAATCTTACTCACAAAAAAAATAAATAAATAAGAGAGAGGTTATACAAATTTTAGTAATGAAACAAGATATAATGATTTAGGTACTGTTTTCAAAGAATGCTTAATATCAGCGGAATATTCTTGAAGAATTCTAAAGAAAAAAATAAGAAAACTATATAAAATATAATTATGTTTTAAAAACAGAATAATACATACACACATGTGTATGTGTGTGCAACGTCTAAAAATACATCATTTTTATAGAGGGTGTCGCTTATGGTTGTGATTACATAAGTGATTTTCGATTTTTTTTATATCTCATTTTTTATGTATACTATAGCGTTTCAACAAGTTAGAACAAATATCTTAAAAATTGTCCCATTATTGCAAAACATTTGTGTTTGTTTTCTAAACATTCTCCTAAGTTCCAGTAAATATTTCTCCTAAGGAGGGTTTAAGATTTTCCCTTACAGAACTGTCAGAAATGCTTCAGAACAGTGCTGCAAAGAATTAAAGACTAGAATCAAAGATCTAGAATTGCAATCTGGAAGCCACATTTATCTCTAATTCATGTATTAGAAATTTATGCCCTTTTGATGCTTGAAATTATTAATCTCTTCACAATTTTTAATAATAATATTTATCATTTAGTTAGCACTTGGTATGTCCCAGGCCTCATTGTAAGTGATTTACATATTTTAACTCATCTAAATCTTAGGACAATCTTGGGAGACAGGCCTAGAACTAGGGGCAAGCTAGTGAGACACTCAGCTTGGTGCAAAATGTAACAGGTCACCCAAAAAATCAGCAATTAAGATAAGTAATATTTTAATACAATATTAAAAAATAAAAATTGATGCAGGAAAATCTAAGATGAACAAAATATCAACATTTCAAATAAAGGCAGGAACAATATTACTGACTTTTCCTTTTGCCTCAGACTCCGATATGGTTCGACGTGGCATTACTAATAAATACGTACTTAAATTACTATCAGCATTTTTCCTTTACATTTAAAGGAACTGAAATAATAAAGATTAGGTGACTTACCATGAGTAACATCTACTTAGGAGTTAGATTGAGGACAATGAACTCAGGCAGTCTGGCCTGAATCCTTGCACTTAATCCCTACACTAGAGATGACACCTTTTTAACTGTTTCCTTTTGATGGAGCACAGTTTGTCTCATCCCTGTTTTTCCCTCTGTGGACTGTAATCGAGAGACTGTCTTTGAATCCTTTTTATTTTTTTTTCGTGTCCATGAGACTATTACCTTCTTTGTGTTGTAAGGTGGTAGACGTCCCAATCCAACAGCATTCATGCAAATACAAGATTATATATTAAAAACATTTCATGGGCCTATTCTCCTGGTCAACATAAAGAAAAGACAGATGGATCACTGCTTCACTTTAGCAAGCAGACACAGAACTTGATCTGGGGGAATTTAGTAATATAGAAACAATGTGCCTTGAAACATAGTCAATTAATAATAGAAGTTTAGACTTTAAATAAAATATTTGAGCATATGCAAGATCTACCATTATAAATATCTTAATTACGTAATTAAAAACAATTTCATAGTATGTGTTTGTACTTGATTTGCTAAGATCCAAAATAAGATACAAAGTAATAGTTGAGTTTTGTCAAACCACTATATATATTCAGCAAAAATACAAATCTCTTATTTCCACTGCCTCAGAGCTACTAACATTTATTTATTTGACATACAAGGTAAATATCATGTTTAACACATGTTTAAGAAATTGGGGCCAGGCCAGTTGCATAGTGGTTAATGCATAGCACTCTGTTTCAGAGGCCCAGGGTTCTCAGGTTTGGATCCTGGGCATGGACCTAGCACTGCTCCTCAAGCCATGCTGTGGTGGCATCTCACATAAAATAGAGGAAGATTAGCACAGATGTTAGCTCAACGACAACCTTCTTCAAGAAAAACAAGGAAGATTAGCAATAGATGTTAGCACAGGGCCAATCTCCCCCAAAAAGAGGAAAGAAAGGACATGCATATAGAGAAAAGCATAAGTGACTAGAAATAATTATGATCAGTCCAGATTTTTGTATATCAAATTTTCCTTATCAGTTAATTTATATGGTACCTAATGAGAGTCTTCCTGGTTAGTACATATATTTGAAGGTTAATTTTATTATTTAGTAGGTAGACCTAAATCATTCACAAAGGTCCCATCACTGTTGATGATATTTAAGAAGAGAGCCAAAAGAAATCATGTTTTTATTGTGCTGGGTCCCATGACCCCAATGTCTTTTTTCTCCTCCACTTCAGAAAAAGACCTAAATAGCATCCTGTAAAGTTACGTTAACAATGTGGAATCCATTGCACTATTCTTTTCTCAAAGAATATTTTCCCTTATTCAGAGTTAACACTAAAGACATTCTGATGTTCTTGGTACAAGGATGAAACATTTTTTTGTAGTAATCTGAGATGTTTATTAGCAACAATTACACTCACTGATGTTTTGATGTAAGAACAAAGAAAGAAGTTTGAATGGTAAATTCAGTACGTGAGTTGAGAGATGCCCAAAATATATTTAGCTTGTAAAATGTAGTAATATAACTAAGATAAAGTAGCACACAATACAAGATTAGAGGTGACGAGGTAGAGGCCAAAATCTTATTAGATCAGAATGCACCAAATTAGATGTAAGATTTAAAATGTAGAATGTAGTAGAAAAAAATTTCTAGACTGAAGAGTACAATTAGTTTTTGCACATATTAAGTGCCAAATATCTGGCTCAGTTGTCAATTGATCCTTCCCCTTGTCTATCCTTCAATGGGAATGGTAAATAAAAAATAACTTTTTACTAGGAGTTTATAGGGTTTTTTAATTTGAAGATGTTGCAGTCATTGTACAAGAAAATGCTTTGTCTATAGCTTAAGTAGCCGTGTCGTAATTTTTGCCTTCCACTATTCAATCTTACGTAAAGTAACACCTCTATACATTTTTTTCTTTTTAAAGTTACACATTTATATGTACCTTGGAGGATTAATGAGAGTTTGAGTGTAGTTGAGCCCAGTCCTGATACTGCATGTCTTCCGTGTTGTTAGGTAATAATGATTAACATGGGAAGGGTAGAAGGACCCTTAACAACATCCTTTAAAACTTTCCCAGAGCCTATTTCCTACCAGTTACCTAATTCTATTTGATTAAGCAAGAAATTATGGAGTGCCTGCTGTGTATTAAGTATTTAGCCATGTATTACAAGAACACATAGTTATGCAACTATTTTAAATCATTGTAGTACCTTTTACTAAAGCAGTCTGAAGGAAAAAATTCACAGGCCAATATATGAGTACTGGATTATTTTGTGTCCAGACTCAAAGACAAAATATGTGATACAGTCTGAGTGAATTTTAGTGTATGGTTTATGGGATTCATCTATGCACTAGTCAAAAACCTAATTTTTATTGTCTAATGATGATTTCCCTAATCCTTCATAAAGAACTGGCTTCGTAAATAGTGTAGCCAGCCTTTACGATGTATTTTTATGGGTTTTCGGAAGTCCATTGCCTAAAAAGTTAACTCAATCACTTGTTTGGTACTTAAATTATATCAAAGTGGGACAGTCTTTAATTTGATAAAGAATGATGTGGCTAAAAGTTTAGATATTCTTTGAAAATGAAACATAATGATAACAATGTATAATGAGTTGTAAACAGAGTAAGGTAAGAGGGTAGAGCCATATGGTTGCCTAATGAATACAGATTTCTAAATGAGTAAATCCATTTTGTAAAATTGGATTTTATCTTAAATTATATTATTTCCTTCTTGGTTAAGAACACTCAAGATTTTCCTGAATATGGAATAGTAAAGTCCTGCCATTCTGGAGAGTATGTCTTCTTCCCCAGGTTCAACTTTTCTGCTCAATGAGCCCTTTAGCTCAGATAGCAATAGTATAGCTCATGAGGGAATTAAAATGTATGCTAAGCAAAGGAAATATAAACACGTGTATATTGGTTCATTTCATGCACTCTCTTTAGGGAGCACATATGAAGTCACTGAGGGCAAAAAATTTCGACACGACACACATTTTGCATTGTGAAATGTCAATCAGCTGGCTTCATTACAGTTAGAAATTATTTGTACACACACTTTATGCATTTCCTACTTTGCAAGCCATTTTCAATGAATCAACATACTGTATGACTTATCCTGTCTTACAGTTTACAAACACTGACAGTGAAACTCCACAGGAGTGGAAATTGTTTATAAATTGATAGGCTCGTGTGGCATGGCACTAGAACCAATCATTTCTAAACAATTTAAATAAATCTGAATAAAACTCGAGAGCAGTGATGTTTACTTTAGGAATAGGAGGACAACCCCGCCCCCCTTTTTTGGGGCAGGGTAAACTGAGGATTGTCTTTGCTAATAGATTTTATTAATTTAATTTAGCTGTCTGAGAAGTTAGCAACAATTATTCTATATAATTTTTGTTAATTTCACAGAGATGTTAAAAGTGTAGGGAATATACAGGAATATGTGGGGTCATTAAATAAAATTAGATTTGGATTGAATATTCAGGAATCTTGAGCAGCATTTGCTGCAATGTACTTAAAAATGACATGAAAGGAAGAATAAAAATTTATCTTGAACAATGTGTTTGCTCTTTCACTTTTTAAATGAATTTTTTTAAATAGATACATTTGTAGAGTAATACACCTTACTTTTTTCGTTTTGATATGATTTTTCCTAATATGTTGAATGTGGATGTAAGTTTTTAAATTCTCACCCTTACTTGAAAACACTTCTACTCCTCTAAACTTCTCAAAAGACTTCTCATGATGTTTGGTCAAATTAGCCTTCAATGTTTACATAGCCACAGTTCTCCAGATATTCAGATTCTTACACACACACACACAAAAGATTTCCCCTAGGAAATACTTTTTGATCCTATTCTACTCGGAATTCCTTTGCTATGAATCTTGTGAATTCTTTTATCCTCTTCTTTTCGATAAAACACATCCTTCAATGAATAGGAGCACGAGGACCTTCGATGGCTAAAAATATCTTCATCTCATCTCACATTTGCAAGATGTTTTAGCTGGGTGGACAATTTAGATTGGAAATAATTTTCACTCAAGTTTTGGCAGGAATTCCTTCACTGCTTTTAGTACCCATTATTGACAGCAATAGGTATCGCTGTCATTCTCTTTACATTGCATTTAAGCTACTTTGTTTTCCTCGTTTAGAAGCTCTTAGAACATATTTTTAAACATATTCGCTTTGAAATTTCATAATTCTGTAGCTGGATGTTATTCTCATTTTATTCACTGTCTTGCACATTGTATGGACATTTTTAAATTGGGAAATTAAGTCCCTCAGTTGGCATAGTTTTCTGGTTGTGTATTTCTTTGATCATTTTTACCTCTAACCATAAATTCACTTTCTGAAACTTCTGTAATCAAGCTTTAGAACATCCCGAATTGATTCCTAAATTTTCATACATATTTTTATGCTTAATTAGTTCCATTTAATTAATTAATTGTATTTATTGAAAGTAACTTTGAAATATTATAGTGATTTTTTAAAATCTTAATATTACAATTAATTTTTAAGAATTATTTATTTCCCGAATGCCTCCCTTTCCTTTTGATACAGCACTGTTTTTGTTAGTGGTTACAGTATCTTCTTTAACTCAGGTTATTAATTATAGTTTCTTTGATGTTTCACTCTGCATTCAAAATTTTTGTTTTTACTTGTATCTCTGTAAATTCACGTTAAAGTCCTCCTTTTTTTTCATTCTTTGCCTTTTTATATTTTCAGTTGAAGGACTTTTAAAAATTAGTTGGAAGCATGAGAAGAATGCAATGACTAAAGGGTTGCAATCTAGTTTTTCAAATGAAGTTGTAACTTTCATTGGAGCCTTCTTATGGCAATGTGTGCTCTGAATTGGCCGATTGGAACTGGCTGCCCATTTTCAGGACCCCAATGGAGGGAAAAGGAAAAGTATGTAAATTTTCACTTACTAAGGAATATGGAAATACATCCCAAAAATGTTTAAAATGTTCCTTAGATCTCATTTTCCCATTTTCTTGGTATTCTTAGATCTAGAATTTTCTTTTGTTTTACTTTTTATGGATTAGTATTTCCATAAAAGAAATCTCTTACCTTAAACCAGAATTGCAAAGAGATTTTAGTCTTGAGACAAAGAAATGAAAAAGGGCATTTAAGGGCCTCACTGTTCCCTATAAAACATTTCAATTCTGCTTTTAACTCCATACAGCATTCACTTTTAAAAGTACATTGTACCTTTACTTTCCTGAGCCTTGTTTGACTCCAATTTGTTTGTCATATTGGCTTCTCGTTCTGTAGCTGATGAAGTCATTTTCTCCATTCTGTAAAATTACTTGTTCTTCCCTTTCCAAAGTTTTTTCATATTTCATCTCCTATCATTTTCTCTATTCTTGTGGGTTTTATGTACTTTTATTCTTGCCATATTGTTAGGTGATTAATCAGGGAAATGGAGAGAATCAATTCTCTTTCATATGCTAAACGTCTTTCTCATATTTCACTGGATTCTACAGAGGAAGTAGAGATAACCGTATGTTTTCCACATACCACGTGACTTTTTAAATATTTCTTTGGATTATCTCTCTTGCAATACGTAGGGGAGGAAGACATTTCCTCTACCCTCTCTGGGTTTGTCTGGCCGGAGAATGAATTAAATTCACATGAGACAGAATAGCAGGAGAAAATTAAACAAAGCTTTATAGCATGTATACATGGGAGAGGCTCAGACAAGCTGAGCAACTCGCCAAAATGGCTGAAGCCCCCACCTTAAATATCACCTTCAGCTAATGACAAAGGAGGATGTTGGGGGTGGGGGGAGTCAGTTACAGGAGGTTACCAGAAACAGGAATAAGATTATAATGCAGATTTAAGTCCTTGCCTTTGGTATTGATTAAGAGTTTCTAGAGATAAAGTCATCCCCCTCTTCTTCCTGGTACAGAGAGGGAGGGACCTTTACAGACTTACAGAGATTTCCCTTACAAATGTAAATGTTTCTTAACAAAGGGTAAGCAAGTTCCACTCCTCAGAGCCTCCTTCCCTGTCCCAGTTTATCAAAAGCAACAAGCCCCAAATAATCCTCATGCCAAAGAGACATTACCTTGGCGTGGCCAAGACCAGTCCCCCACAAATATGATCTTTCCTTTTATTCTATGTATCTGTATACAAGTATGTGTTGTGTGTGTTTTTCTCTTTGAAAAACTACAAGTTTGTTTTTCAGATAATCTAATGTTTAACTTTTTACCTTTAAATTGCTATCTTAAATCTCACCTTTTATTTATAACTAAGCTAACTATAACTATAGCTAAGATTTAAGAGAGGATCTATTGATGGCTTATGATGAAAAATGAGACAATCAGCTTGCCTACAGTGACTTTCACCTCTTTTCTCCCAGACTTGCATTTGTTATTTTCATTCTTTTAACTAAAAGTTCAAACTCTATCTCTTCACTCCTCTTCCTCTTTCTACATTGGCTGATTGCCATCTATTTTTTTGAATTGTGGATTATTTGTCTGCTTCTATAGATAAGTTTTCTTTGGGATACATGCAAGATGGTCTGAGATAGCCCCAAATGATTAAAATTGATAAATTCCTATACTCATGATTCATACGTTCTATAGTTGGCCTAACCTGGGTCATTTTCCCATTTACTTGACAAGAATAACCTTAGAAGATGTTGTGATTGATAAATCAGTATGTATCACAAGGAGCGGGGGTCAGGTTGGTTCCCAAAAAGATTGTGGTGTAGTCTCACAAATATTGTATATATTCACTGTTTTTAATAATGTACTTTTCTTTTTACATTTTCAAGATTTTTAACGTTAGTAATCTATTAGGTAGAGACAGTTACAGCTAAGATTCACTACAGTGAAAGGATACAAAGCCAAATCCACAAAGGTGGATGGGGCAAAGTCAAAAGGAAATTAGATGCTGGCTTCCAAGAGTCTTCTCCCAGTTAAGTCACAAAGGACATGCTTAATTCTTCCAGCAAGAAGTAATCACAACACGTGTAAAATGAGCAAGGTTTTATTGGGGGCTGATCACATAGGCACTCTCTGCCTAGCACGTACCAAAAATCAAGACTCCAGAAGGAAAGCAGGTGTTGACTCTAAAGCCATAGTGTTTGCACAAACAGTGTAAGCATAGTTTACGCATACTTCTATCTTTTCTGGAAATAGTTGGACTCCTCCTGAAATGCAAGGTTCCCTCTGCCAGCCAAGGGCCAAATTTGCAAGCTGGCCTTTCTGAGATTAGCAGTCTTAAGCCTACGATGGTAACTTTTTTTCTACACACACAGTTTTTAGTTATTAAACTTAATTCTGTATATATAAACAAATTTAATACTACTGGTCATTTCAAATACCACAATCTCTCCAATCTTTAGCCTATGTTTTAATTCAATAGTTTGTTGGGTGAATTTTATCATGACATTTCATCAACAGCACAGCTAATCCTGTACAGAACAATGCTTCAAAACACTGGCATTGGAGTTCTGATTTCATAAGATAAAATTCATACTTTTTGTGTGATATTGGCCACCCAACCTAATGTTTCTGTTTCCTTGTAGAACGAGGTTGATAATGAACTCCATTGGTTTTTCTTTCATTGCTTTTTTAACTGCACCTTGTCTATGACCTAATAAAACCACCATATTTCTTTGAGAATACCAAGAATTTTCGTCTGAAAGTTTTTCTGTATTTTTATGTCCTCCTTTTGTGTGTGTGTGTGTATTTAACCAACATTGGTTGTTATATCCTTCTATAACTTTGATTTTCTTTTTGTAGTCTAGGCATGTGGCCCTTGCTGTTTCTTCTCCATTGTTCTCCTCCTCTGAGGCCAGGTCTTCCTGGGCCTCAGGTTTGCTCACTACAGTGTAAGTGCAGGATAGAGGGACCAAGTGGGCTCCCCGGGCTTTTTTAGTACAGATATTTTCTGAATTTCCCTACCACAACTGCCGAGACATCTCCTCCAAGGGAATGTGTCTGTGCTGTTCTCAGTATTTCTCATGTTAATGATTACAGCTTCCATCCCACCTCCCCAAACCCCCAACCAAGATGGCCTTTAAATTCTCCTCAGCTTGACTAAGCTTTAGGCAAATTTCTTCCTAATTAGAGGTCTCTGACCTCTCTTTTCTTAGAGCATTTACTTTAGAAAACTTGCAATTGTACATGCTGTCTCAGCTCCCTTCAGATGTAAATCTTCTCCCAGCCTCTTGCTAGTTTCACAACCCAGGAATGTCTTTCTCAAGAACCTGGGAGCCATCCCTTTGAAATATAATGATCAAGAAAGATAGTGCCACTGTCTACCAGTCTCTGTGGGAGGGTAAGAGCATAACTTCAATAACGGCCAATTAGCAAACACAGATGGCCTAATCGCATTAACCAACATCTCCCCTAACATCCTCCAGTATTTTGCTACTAGCTCACCCCAGCACTTAAAAACTCTCCCACTTTTTGTTTCAGCATAGTTGAGTCCAATCTTTCTCCCTTGTTGTAGTAGTCTTAAAAAAGTCTTCCCTGCCGATTTAACTCCATGGGATGCAATTTCTCTTTGAGACAACCAAGAACTCCCCATCTAGTTTTACCCTGCTATACTTTCCCTCTGTTTCACATCATTAATCATCTTTTTATATATTCATAATGTTTATTGTTCATTGTTTGTCAACCTTCTACTAGAATGCAAGATTTGCAAGTATAAGAATCTATATCTGCTTTTCTTTTCTCCCCCAATAATATATCTCAACTAGTATAAGAATACCTGGAAGAAAGAAAGCAGTTAATATTTGTTGTATTTAAAGCATTCTTGTTAGTTTGAAATTTGGAATTTGAGATGCTTTCTAGTTTCACTGAAGCTAGCTTGATCCTTTATTTTTCCATGATATTCTTGTTTTCAATTGGTTTCAGAGAAGGGAGAGGATGAGAAATGTCTTTAATACCACATTATTAACACAAAGACTGCTATAGTATTTTAAAACTAATAATTTTTTTCATTAAAATATATTTAAGGAAGATTTATCTAATTTACTTGTTCATTTGTTAAGTAATGTTTACTTACTCTGTAATAGTTCTCACTCCAAATAAACATATATTTTTTTCGCTGTTCCTTTAAAGTTTGCATAAATTGCTTATAGGAGGTAGAGTCTTATTTTTTCCTCTTCTCTCTTTGACTGAATCTATGCAACTGAATATTCAAAATAATCAACAAGGTGTTTCAAACTTGTTTAGGATGGTGATTTTTCATCCCTACCTTATAACCCCCAGATAACAAACGAATGCCCAGGTTGACTGTTCAAGAAATCCCAGCAGGAGAGTTAAAGTTAAGAATACACACTCCAGAAATGCCACAGAATGTTCCAATCTTTGTAGTGTTAAAATCTGTAATCAGTTGGAGAAATATCTTTTTCATCATCAAACTTTACTTGGAGCTACTAAACTGATATAATCAGCGCAACTTTTCCATGCCTCCCATTCTGAAATTCCTGTTTTTCCGGAGGGAAAACGTGACGCACCCAGATGGATTTGATCATTTCCTTCAAAAGCACAAACATAAGAATGATACATATCTGCTTATGGATCTATGTTGCCTCATATCATCTCTAGAAAAAATTATTTAAATGCTTACCTCTACATTTCTGTGTATCACTTTAAAACAAGATTGCTTCTCAGTCTTATTCCTCAGAATTTGCCAAGATTCAATTGCATGTAAAACTTGTTTCATTCCAGCCACACCCAACTTTTTAATATCCTCCAAACATGACATACTGCATTACTTCTCCACACCTTTGAAAACTAAGTGTCTCTCCCTGCTAACACCTACTACTCCTTAAAGATACAATTCAGATGTCAACTTATCATTAAAGTCTTTTCTACTTCACTAAGGCTATTAGTTCTGCCCCCATTTGCCAAATTTCTCTGAAAATACCTCTTTTACCCTCTGATAAATTTTATTATAATTACATATGCATATATATATTTTTCAACTCAAATTTTGAGGGTAGGTAAGATGACTATTATTTTTTACTCTCTGAGGAGAGAAAGCTATATTTTCAGGATACAGAATAATGCCTTGCCCATAGAAAACAATTTTAAAAAGTATTATTTGGATGAAAAAATTAATAAAGTGAACTATATCTGCTCATTATTTGGTTTATAGTAGATGATTACAGAGTAAACTGTGATGAATTACCTAATGAGATTTATTTCTATAAATGTAACACATAAAGTTGTATTTGAAGCTTACCCAACATCAGAAAAAAGCCAAGAACTATTTCAATGTATCACAATCTTGTTTTATTTCTTGAGTATTTTTGGCTCTCAACCTGTTGAATATGCTAATTTTTTTACACCTGCTTTTGAATTGCTAAATGACTTGGATTTGCAAATTCAAAAACGTCTTGAATAATTAATATTATCCCCTTTCATATGACAAAGCGTTTCATGGACATCTATTATGAGCTTTTGCCAATATATTATTTGTAATGTGCTATACAGTAAATGTTTGTGTCTCTCCCGAAATTCATATGTTGAAACCTACTCACCAGTGGGGCCTTTGGGAGATGATTAGTTCATGCAGGTGAAGCCCCACTGAATGAGATTAATGCCTTTATAAAAGAGGCCCTGCAGAACTCCCTCTTTCCTTCCACCATGACAAGACAAAGTGAGAAGATGACTGTCTATGAACCAGGGAGGGAATGGGCCCTCATCAAGCACCAAATCTACCAGCACCTTGATCTTGGACTTCTTAGCCTCCAGAACTGTAAGAAATACATCTCTGGGCCAGCCCCAGTGACCTAGTGGTTAAGTTCAGTGCACTCTGCTTCACTGGCCCAGGTTTGGTTCCTGGGCACAGACCTACACCACTCTGTTAGAAGCCATGCTGTGCTGGTGGCTAACATAATAAAAAGTAGAGGAAGATTGGCACAAATGTTAGCTCAGGGAAAATCTTCCTCCAAAAAAAATAAAAAGTAAAAGAAATACATTTCTGTCATCTATAAGTTACCCAGTCTGTGGAATTCTGTTATAGCAGCCTGGATGCACTAATACTGAATGTTACCAATGGATGTAGGCTACAAGTGTCATCACACTTTGACAACACAGTGAGGCTTGCTGACATAGAAACGATCAACAAGTAAATACCAAAAAAATTTTAAGAGCAATTAATCCTGACATGAATCACATTCATATCATTTTTGGCCATTCATTTATTCTATTAATATTTATAAAGCAACAATACAACATTATCATTAAGAGAAAGAACTCTGGATAAGATTGCATGTAAAATATAGGACACCCTTAGAATAGTTGGAAAAAACTTATACTAAAACAACAACTCAAAGTTATTCATTGTTTATATGAAATTCAAATTAATTAATATCTTGTCGTTTTTATTTGCTAAATCTAACAACCCTAATTCTGGAACCAGAAAACGTTGGTTCAAATCTTTGCTCTACAACTGATGCTTTGTATAAACTTGAGTACGTTACTTAAACACCGCGCCTTGGATTTCTCGTGTGTAAAATCTGGCTGATAATAATATCCTCCTCATTGATAGATTGAAGATGTTAATATATATATATATATATATATACACACACACATTAAATATATAATGTACTATAAGCAGTATCTGGCTTATAGTAAGCACTACAGAACTGTGAATTATGGCATTTTTCAGTCTTTGCAGTGATAATGCCATGTAATAAACTACCCCAAAACTCACTGACTTTCAACAACAAATATTTATTTCTGGTTCACTGGTCTATGGATCAGTTAAAATCTGTTTTAGAATTGGCCAGCCAACCATCTATTCAGTCTTTTAGCCAAATCAAATCATGTGACTTAAGCCAATATCAAGAAGTATAATTCTCCTACAGAGGGTGTGCTGAGGGAAGAGTGAATACTTATTGGGAACACTATCTACCATGATTCTTATTTTTATTGTTGAGCATACGCTATTTCTATGCACTGGGAACTCAGCAGTGAACAAAACAAAGCCCTTTGTTTCAGAGAGCTTACAGTTTGATGTAGAAGAGATAGACAATAAGCAAAAAGAATCAGGTGGTGCTATTTACTATGTGGAAAATTAATAGACACGAAGGGAGAGGGAGTGCTTGAGGATGTAACAAAAGACAGCACCCAAAAGGCAAACCCTACTGTGAAGCCACACACTGCATTTATCTCCACAGTGTTCTGCAATACCTCTTCATAATTCCATCCAACAAAACTGCCCTTCTGCTCAACTCTTTTCCCTGAGCCTTTGGAAGTGTTCATTTTATAATTACTTTTTAAAAAACATAAAAGTGCCCTCAATTTAGCCAATTTGGTGAAATGGTAGCATTAATATATAGCCTGGAGAAAATATCTTGATACCTATATACTTTACACTTTGGAGATAAACACATTTTTCCATGAACTGCTCTAAGGCTTTATGTAGATGCTTTGTTTATTTAGCAAATTTATTTAGCAAAACACAGGATGCTTTGTTTATTTAGCAAATTTGTTACTAAGAAAATTGGATATTCAGTGAATAATACCACTCAATACCAGAAGTCAATTGACTTCTAGTGAATTGTTCTTTGGCAAATTGGCTTTAAGCCAATGGATTGAAGGACATACATACCATTCTTCTCCCAATGGCACACATACAAACACACACAAATTATACTCAGTTAAAACTGCCAAGGATACATGGGGGCAAGAAATGGGGAGAGATGTTGGCGATGGAGCATGCATTTTTGAAGGTGCTGTGCTAATACACAGAGCTGGACTAGGGAGAGTATTAGTATAATGACAGGAGGTCTCTGATAGGGTGCATGCCAAGAATATGGAGCATTTCAAATAGACCTGTCTATTCTGAATCTTCACAGAAACAGGGAACTGAGGTAGGGCAGGAGCCAACTTTAACACAGCAGAACAATACCAGACAATTATGCCTCATTCACAAAAAATCATACTAGAACATACACCACAACTACAACCAGGGAATTAAAACTACATAAAAGAAATTCAATCAGCATATATTGGCCAATGAACACACCAAGGAAAATCCCTTGATACCTTCTTGACAAATATGTATCAGGGCAAACATTACCGAAGAGGAAAATCATATGACGTAACAATTGAGAAGGACTCAAGAACCAGTGCAAGCAGAGATTCCATTGTGAAGACTGAGACGAAAAACAAATATCTTCAACCTGATTTTTTGTAAGAAACAAAACAAAACAAAAAGGCAATGGTTCAGGTCTCAAAAGAATAAAAGAAACACAAATTGTGAATAGAAAACGATTAACAATTGTAGGTTGCAGACAAGTGGGAAAAATTAGGGGAGCAACAGGAAGAGATGTAAAGACAAGAAACAAATTAAAAAGAGCAGAAGATGAAAAGGAAGTATTGAAATGTATCCACATTTATACAGCTTAATTAAAATGAATATTAGAGATCCTAAATATACGCTTGTTATTTGAAGAAATATCAAAGAACAAAAAGAGGCAAACTTTAAAAGATTGCCCAGAGGATAGGGGAAAGGATAAAGAGATTAAAATGAGGACGATAATGATAAAAACGGAGAAAGAAAATGAAAATCCATTTTAAGATTTACAGACACGTGTGCCACATGCTTCGGCACCCAGAGTCCCTGGGGTCTCTCCCTGGTTCCAGACACGGTAGGATACCCTGGGCCACAAGCGGGGATTTCTGGAGGGCACATGTGACGCTAAGGTCCAGCTGTCTGCCAAACAGAGAATCCTGTTCCCCTGCAGCCAGATCTCACGGGAACTCCTTAGCCCTGCCATCCTGGGCAGTGCCGGGGAGTCCGCTGATGAGAGATACCGGGGAGAACTGACTTCCACAGAGGCCGTGTGTATCTTCCCGGCACAGGACCATGAGGGATCTGGCTTGAAGGACCTTTCCCATTCTGCATAAGGAGTGCGGTGTGGGGAACCGCTGGTCCCAGAAGATGACCTGCTGGGCTTGGGTGGTCCCTACTCACGAAAGCCTAAAGGTCTGGGATGCCTGAGAACAGGTGTGTGGCAAGCAACCTGTGCATGCACCTGCCACCCCAACCAGGCATCCATGCTCCCTAGCATCCATCTCCGGGTCTGGACAGTGTATGGACAGGCCGGATCACATGTGGGGACATCTGGGAGACAAAATTTTAAAGAAAGAAAAAACATTTATAGATAATTTTAAGGAACAAACACAATTGAAATGGGAGTTAGAATTACATCTAAATTGGAAGATTACTTCTTGTCAGTAAAATAATAGCTGATTATTCATATCAGAGTAAAATCTTTCTTATTCCATGTGTCAATGCCCTCTAGCTAAAGATCACCAAGAACACATATATAATTTTGAATAGCTGACTATTGACTCCTCACAACGAAAGAGAATAAAAACCATATCCTCAGTGAGAGGATGTTAGTAGATTTGGGGAGGTTTCAAGAAAGCAGAGCTTTGCTCTGGATTGGATGCTGTCTGAAAATGGTGGTAATTCTATGACTGGGTATCTTAATAAGCCTTATGCAGGAAATGGTAGAAATGAAGAGTGGGTAATTATGGAAGGGAAACTATAGTCAGATGGACCTTTAACTGATGAAGAAGCAATGGCCATTTATATAGAGTCAGGATAGGTAGCTATTTGGTCATTTTTGTGGTTTATTTTTTTATGAGTTCAGATATAACTATGGAGTGGTCTTGTTTTTGTCTTGATTCATCAAGACAAGAGTGGTCTTGTCTGTTGTTTGTATTCTGAGAGTTTTTATTTCAATAGAACACAAAGACTAGCTGTAATTATCTAGCTGTGAGTGGCAGATCACCTCCTGGCAACAACAGGCCAGTTCCCAGCTCTCAGAGCTGCCTTTTTGTACATCCTTTCCTGCCTTTCTGCCCATAGAAAGATGAAGTCCGGCTGAAGGACAGTAATCTATAAGATCTTCACTGTTGCTAAAATTATGCTGATCAGGAGACTGTTCAGAAAATGTAGCCTGTAGTTGTATTGGTATTTGTCTCTCCTGCTCCTTTGGTGGCAGGGTGAGTTGATGAGTGCTCAGACTTGAAAATGGATGTGTAGTAGATTTAATATTCTGGGCAGGATATATCAGTCAACTTCAACACAGGCAATTATCAGAAACAGCAGTGTTGGCTGTTGCAATGGCATATTGGAATGGCCGTTGGCCAGGTCACCTCAATTCTTAGAAGGATCCAAGAAAAATCATTGATTTTCAAATTGTCTAATATTTTCTAATGCCGGCTTCCAGAGTCTTTACATCTTGGAGCTGAAATTGAAAGTCCATTTGACTATTAATTTTTAACCTTAGGTATCTACAGCTTTTCCAAATACACAAGCTAATCTCGGAGCTATCGAAAGAACCCAATGCTTGATTTAATCTAATCTGATTTTGCAGCAAGACAATTACCAATAAATGGTAGCACTTTTACAAATATGTAAAATATACCATAATTTATCCCAAGTGTAAATGTTTATGATATAATGATTTGGGTTAATTTTTTATCTATTGTCTCAATTTCTATAACTCATTTACTTCCTTGCTCATTTTGATTCTCATCTTCTATAGTTCCATCCTTGTTTTGTTGTTTTGATTTTGCTGTTTCTGTTTTGAATATCTCTTCTTTTCTTTTTTTTCTTAAATGTATTTGAATCCCAACAGAACTTTGAAAAATATAAACCTTAAAAATTTGTTTTACATTTTTTGGTTCAGAAGGTGGGATTAAGATAAATTATTTGAGATTAGTGATATTTCTAACTTCAGGATCCCATGCTATGTGACCCAATATAAAGTCCATAAGAAATAAAACAGAATTAGCAACTGTTAATTTATTATTTTGAAGAGTAACTCATATATCGTTTTGTCTCCAAATACGTTATTAATTTTTGAAGAGTCAGTATTGATATGTTTTCTTTTTGCTTCTTGCAAGAACAGGGATAAAAAACAAGTTCCACACAGAGTTTGGGTAAACTCTCATAGCACATTGCAAGAGAAAAAATAATATTATGGCCACTGTTCATAAACGAGACATCTAGTTCAGTAAGAAATATTAGGAGGCCAGTTGTCAGGATGGTCTTGAGTTCTGCCAAAGGAGATTATTTATACATATGTATTTTTTTTCTACAAACAATAGCAAAGGGCACAAAAATTAACTTGGTTATGTAATAAGGATGATTTAACATCTCAATTTTAATAAAGTTTAAGCTAAATTTAATCAAAAATCTTCATGTTAATCATAATTTAAAGACAGAGGCATAAATTATCCCTTAGATCTTGACTTTTTTTTAAATCAAAGAAAGTGAACACAACAAGCAAATAAACATATGAGTCATTTAAAAGGCCATATTTTACCACTATAGATTAAAATATGATCAACACATTTTAAAATATTTTGACTAGAACTACAACTTACAGAAATTCTCTCCATTATTATATTCCATAAATATCATGCAGATGGAAATAATCTTTCTATGCCACCACAGTCATTTTAAATGTTTATCTTTAATCTCCAATGGTGTTGACTTCTTTAATATCTGAAGACTGAAACACAGGACACATGATTTAATTTTATCAAAAAGTCTTGCAAACGGTAGTCTATTACTGATAGCTGATTTGCACAGGTGAAGGTGCCAGAAGCTGACATATCTAGATAATAAGCTAAGTCACATTATTAGATGAAGAGCTTGCAATTACTTTAATTCCCTTATTTCTTGGGTAAACACATGATAATATAAATATTAGTTTATGACATATAGCTACAACTTACTACTCAAAGCTTTTTCTATTAGAAACTAGCCACAAGTCTGGGTGGTATACACGTTGCATATGTGCACACAGGTACATATATGCTTCCCTGAACTTGTGATTCAAGGTCTTTGATTCTTGGTATTTAAGTCTTTCAGATCTTCATATTGGTTTAGTTCAGGTGTATTGTGAAAATTGTAGACGTGGAAATATTCGAAGATCCTATCATGGCAAGTTATTTCAAGTTTGAATTAAATTACTAAGTGTATTAGTTTGTCTGTGTGCATGCTATATGTTATGCTATCAGAGGAAATTCCTTTCTGAATCTATGTACAGGAGTTAAAGAAGCAAAATTCTGTGACAATTGGCAGCCAGCTGCAGGGTTCTGGTGACCAATAATGGTAGAATGAGGCCTTAAGGAAGAAAAGGTTACCAGAATGTAGTCCACACCTTTAAAGGAATACTGGACTTAGAAATTAAAATTAAAATTTTATTATAATGAATTAGATTTAAAAGATGATTTTGGTTAATTTCTTCCAGTTAAAAATGAGGAAAACAAAACAAAACAAAATGATGAATTGACTTACCCTAAGTCAACAGAGAGAAAGCTGATCAAATTGGAGTCAGAAGTTTATATTCAATCTTGTAAACTATCCTAGCCAGGAACAATGTTAACTAAAATACATCTTCATATCATATATCCATATTTGCAAGTAGACAGCAATACTCCAGCATTTAACCTCAGATACCACACTAAGAGGAGGAGTTTTGTACACGGTAGGTGTGGATGATTTGGCAAATAGTACACAGGGTGTCAGAAGCGAGACTAAAAATATCCGAGACAAAATTAATAAAAAAGGATATTTCCACAGCTATTGATCGACAAATTATTTTTGTCCCATTTAAAGCCACAGAAATCAATAAAACCTTATCACATCTCTAGAATGCTTTTTGGGAGATGAGTCAATGGCAATATTTTTCCTTTCTTTCTTAATTTTGACAAATATTCTCTTGTCTAACATTTATACACATTAGAGCAGGATAAAAAAATTCACGTAAATAACCAGATAAAACTTCATTGAAGATATCTACATTTAAAGATCTTTTAATAAATTACTGATATCAGAGATATAAATTGTCAGGATTAAATATGTGAGATGAGAACAAAGGAAAAATCAGATTTAGGGATATAGAAATGCCAAAGAGTAACACAATATTGGAAAACTATGAAAGAAAGGAGAGAATTTGGATTAGAATTGAGACGCAATTAAAATTATTCTTAAATATCATTTTCACCAATTATGGGATAAATAGTGACTAAGAATTAAAGAGCTCATTTATAGTTATATCTGTACATTGATTTAGACAATTGTACTCCTGGTGGTTTGCTGTGTTGTTTAGACTTCAGTGTGTAAGATGCACTCATTAGTCATTCCCTCGACAAATACGTGCGGAGTGCCTATCACATGCCAGACATTGTTCTATGTGGTAGACCTCAGTTAACAAAACTAAGTTACTTGACCTCAGGATGCATATATTCTAAGAAGTAGAAACAGGCAGACAACAATAGAAATAAGGAGTAAATTATTTATTGAGAGGACATAACTTTATAATAAGGAAAGCATATTGTAAATATGAAATGAAAAGAATTGGGTAAAGGAAACTGGAATATCTGGAATGGGGAAGTTGCAATATTCTACAGGGACGTCAACTTGAAGAAGAGATATGAGCCAAGACTTGAAGGTGGAGCAAAATTGAACCAAGAGAAATGTGGGGAAAGAACATTCCAGGTACGAGAACAGCCAGCATAAAGCCCTAAGGTTGTAGTGTGCCTGGCATGTTTGAAGATCATCAAGGAGTTCAGAGTGGCTGACACTAAAGGAAGAATAACAGGTAAGTGACTACCACCTGTTCTGACCTCGGTTCCTGATCCCAATGTTCTTTACTCCTTCTCAGCTGAGTTACCTCAAGTCCTGGTCACAGAATGATCCTGGAAATGCCACTTCTCCACGTTAAAAGTGGCATGTGGAAGCTTTGCTATGATCCGATCCACTCCAGAACAGTTTCTGTGGTGCTATTCAGATCCAGGAGCCCTTTCCCCATCCTTAGGAGTTTCTTCACAATTCTGAAATGATTTCTTCCTCAATATTTAAATTTAAGGTGTGAAAATTGTACTTACTCCTGTAAAGAATTATAAGGAAACAGGTTTCTCAGTTCAAAGAAAAACAGCATTTCCAACTAAATGAACTTTATTATGCATATGACTTTTAAGACATTTCACACTTGGTTTACCTAAGTTATACACTATGATATCCAAGTTGTTTTGAAAATGTGTTGATTTCATGGTGTTCCTGAGACCTCGTTTTTCCATGAGTGTGATGACTTTCTTACATATTATTTGAATTAGTTTTATTATTCATGTATACTTTTAAGTGTTTTTTCTTTTTAAATTTAGTATATTTTAAAAATTTCAAGTAATAGGGTTTATATTAATTTTCCTCATTAGGGTACTAGTGGTCTCCCTGCGAGACCCTGCTAAATATAATTCATTTGCAAAGGTTTCAAAAATTAACCTCCATATGAAAAACTTAATTCTTGCATTTTCTTCATTCTTGTGCTTTTTCTTCTTGTATGAAATAACAGCATACACACCAGAAAGTGGAAAGAACATATTCTGAATTATATTTTTCAAACATCACCTTATGGTTTCCTCAGCATCACTGACTGTGTTCTCTTGGCAGTAGGAAATATTTTGGCAATGTAGAAGCATGATTTTCTACTTGCTCTTAAACAGGAACCAAATGGGTGAACAGCTGGGATCTCCTAGCCTTGGAGAGGTCTATTCACAAGACATCAAATCACTGGCATAGTCACAGCATAATCTTAGTAGTTCCTTGACTTTTGTATGGCATAGATTAAAAGGAAAATAAGTAAAAAATCCTAGAATTAAGAAAATAAAATTAATGCTCTCCACAATTTCACAAAACAGTTTATATATCTCTTCGTAAATTCCAAATGTAAATTAAATAGACAAAATAAAATAATATGCCTCAGAGACATATTCTCAGCCTAGGTATTTGATAATGCTTTATGTTTTATTAAGGTTTACATTGGTTTAGGGGGTTGAGAATAAAATAAAAATAAAAATCATTGAGACATTTTGTAGTCTTGGGTAGAGAAATTATTGCAAATTACCCACCAGGTGCTTATTTTGTGCCTGCTACATAAAGCAAAACAGACCACTGAAGTCACCCTGTTTATGGTTCTTTTTCTATTTTCATTCCTAAATAGTTTTGATTTTCATATTTAGATATTCCATTGTGGACACAAAATCTTTATAACAGATCTTTTCATTTTTTCATTGTAATTTTATTCATATAAATATCTTATATTGCTTAATACTTGTTTTAAACTTCTTTACCATTGTTTCCACTGGTTATTTCTGTTTTGACTATACATTTTGTGTTTACGTACCACTTTTAGATATATTTATTTATGTTTAGATGTATTTATGCCTAACATAAATGTATGTTAGATATATTTACATGTAATTACTTTAAGATATAATTACACGTGTTGAAGACAGCTGAAGGTTGTTAGAAAGTGGAAATCTATGATACTTTCATTATCTTTTAACTTCTCTGCTATGCTATAACGTGAACTATTTCGCTGTTACTCTCCAAATTTCCAATAGAATTGTACCCTGCGTGATAGGCCTATTTAAAGCAATGTTTGGTAGGAAAATAAAGGAAATTGGATTTATTCTATATTTGAATTCATCACAGAGAGATAAGAAGACGATGCATGAGTGACATGAAGCATTTAGTGGCAACATATATGCAAGCAAAATGGGTAAGAAATTTTAAAGAAAAATATTGGATGTTTCACAAGACCTGGGATAGGATTAGTGATGATTATATGTAAATCTCTAAGGTAAGCAGTAATCTATGTCCCTTTATGTCTTTATCTAAAAATTCTCATATGGATAGCCTTGAATTTATTATTGTAATTCAAATCTTGCTAGTAAGAGCATGTCTTTAAGTTTTATTTTATATGAAATGTTCTCAGTCTTGGCATGTCGTAAAATATCTGTGTATTCTCTTTAAACTTTGAGAATGAATTAAAGAATATAAAATAGTCAAATACAACCATTTAAAATCTCTAGAAACTGACTAGAGAGAATACAAGTTGAAAATAATTTATTCAAGAAAATGAACTTATTCTCAGTAAAACCAATTGGAGTCTGTGACATTTAAGCCTGGGGCTACTCCTTTCTACATGCCAGGAACTAATTGAGGATGCTATATTCTGGGTGGTATTCCTAGTTTTCATCCTCATGCCATAACTCTGACTCTATGGTGCAGCAAATCCACTTTAGACCACGAAGGAAGGACACGAGAAAATGACAATTCACTTTCTAACCCTCTTGCAGCCAATTGAAGCTCTAGGGCACAGAGATTCTATTCTAGGTGGCTGGGAGGATAGGAATTTCACATTATCCTCATCACCAGCACTATGTTGAGGAAATTCTATTCATGGATCTACCTGAGGTGTTTGAATTTGTATATGACAGAGCAAGGGAATATCTACTTCTAAGGACACTTTCTAGAAATCACAGCGGCAAACAATTAGGGAGGGCTAATATCACTGTGATGCAAGTGGAGGCAAGAGAAATGGCAGACTGTCCAGAAATTTAACATGCACAGCTAGAAATAGATAGAGTCATAGGGATTCTCCTAACTTCAGACTCCATCCCTGCTGGTCCAGAAGTCGGTGCACATGGGCAAGTCTGTGCCTGTTCAGGAGACACCAGAGAGAATTGTGAGCAACTGTCACTGGCTGAATGTAGAGCAGACTTTTAACTTCCCTGAAATTGAAAGCATTCCCAAAGCTACAAACAGACCTAATTCAGAGGATCAAAGCCTGTGGCTGAAGGTTTAAGCACAACCTCTGACCAGTGACTGGCTGACCACCAAGCTAGGCACACCTGGGACAATCCTAAAGAAGCCAGGCCCAAATAATGAACTTAGTAGACAAGGACTTCAAAGCAGCTAATTTAAATGTGTTCAAAGAACTAAAGGGACTTATTTTTAAAGACTTAAAGGAGAATATGATGATGATGACTGATCAAATAGAGAATCTCAATAAGGAGATAGAAATTATATAATATAATCCCAGGGAATTCTAGAGTTGACAAGTACAATAATAAAATAAAAAAAATTACTAGAGGGGATCAACAGTAGATTTTACTAGAATAAGAAAGCATCAGAAGTTTTGAAGATAGGTCAAAAGAGATTATCCAGTCTGAGGACCTGAAAGGAAAATAGAGAAAGAAAAATGGTGACTCAGAGACCTGTGAAGCATCATTAAGCATATGAACATACATGTAAAGGGAGTACCAGAAGGAATAAAGAGGAAGAACAGGACAGAAAAAATGTTTGAAGAAATAATGGCCAAAATCTTTCCAAATTTTATTAAACACACTAACGTACATATCTAAGAAGCTCAACAAACTCTAAGTGAAATAAAACAAGGATATTCACACCTAGGCACACATAGTCAGCCAACTGAAATACAGTGACAAAAAGAAAATCTTCAAAGCAGCAAGTAAAAATTGATATACCACATACAAGTGAATCGTGTGAAGTATTAAAGCTGACGCCCCACCACAAAGGATGACGGCCAGAGGCAGTGTGATGACCAAAGTGCTGCAAGGAAAACAACGACTGCAAAACACTAAAAAAAACAAAGCAAAACAAAAAAACCTATCAAGGAGGAATCTTTATCTGGGACTACTATCCTTCAAAAATGAGGATGAATTAAAGACAGTCACAGACAACAAAGACTGAGAGAATTCATTGCTATCAGAGATGACTTATAAGAATATATACATGTTTGAAGTTATAAGGTTGAAAGGAAGTGAGAACAGAGTAATTCGAATCCACATCAAGAAATAAAGGGCACTGGTAAAAGTAACTGGGTAGGTAATTATAAAATATGGTGTAATTATATATTTTTCTCCATTCTTCTTTTAACTGTTTTTATTAAACTATATAAAATAATAATTAAGGTATATCCTTGGACTTATAAAGATATATCTACATGATTTTTGAGCAAAGGAAGAGTAAGGTAATAAATCTATTTTGGAATGAGGAAGTGGCACCAAGTTGTTACTCAAATTCAAAAGAAGTTTAAAACCCAGGAAATTATAAAATGAGTAGTTTAATATACAAAACTCTATAAATATGTTTTTTAATATATAATTAAAACTGTATAAATATATTCTTTTCTTTGTGCTCTAAGCTTCTTTAAAACGCATAGGATTATATAAAACATTAATTATAACACTCCATTGTTGGATGTGGAACCTATATAGATGTAATGTATACAATTAACACAATTAACACAGAGAAAGGGAGAGAGAATATAGTTACATTGGTACAAAATTTCTATATTTTACTAGAATTAGATTAGCACAAATCTGAAGTAGATTCAGATAAATGTATAATGTCACCTCTGGAGCAATTAGTAAGAAGAAAAATAGAAAAATATAGTTAAAAAATTTTAATATTATAATAGTATATTCTCATTTATCACAACAGAAGGCAGATAAAGGAAGACTAGTAGACAAACATAAAATCAGAATTGCACTGAGAAACAAATATCAAAGTGGAAGATGTAAATTCAAACAGATCAACAGTAATATAAAAAAATGAATGAAGATCTCAAATCAAAAATTTCAGTTTTTATCTAAGACACTAGAAATAGAACAGAAAACTAAATCCAAAGCAAGAAAAATAAATCCCTCAAAAAGGAATAAAGATGAGAACAGAAATTAATAAAATACAAAATATAAAAAGCAACAGATAATTTAAACATCAGAAGTTGGTTCTTTTTCAAAAAAAACCCTGACATTTAAGTACATTGACCAAGAAAAATAGAGAAAAGAACACAAGTTATCAACATCAGGAGTAAAAGAGGTGAGAGCACTACTGACGTAACAGATTTAAAATTAAGGACTACTATGAACAAATTGGACAACTTATATGAAATGGGGAAATTCCTAGAAACATAAATTAGCTGCATAGACTCATGAAGAAATGGAAAATCTGAATAGACTTGTAAAAAAAAAAAAAAAATAGAGAGACGAATTAAGTTGGTAATGAAAAATTGTCCCCCATACAAAGAAATGTCCAGCCCCAGATGATTTCTACCAAAATGTTCAAAAAAAATAATATCAATACTCCTTAAACTATACCACAAAACAGCAGGAGAGAATGCTTCTTAACTCATTCTACAAGGCCAGAATTACCCAGATTTCAAAGCTACATGAAGATATCAGAAAACAGGAAACCTATAGATCAAAATCCTTCACGAATTCAGACACAAAAATCCTCAACCCCTTAAAGAAAGTGAAAAGGCAAGCCACAGACTGGCAGAAAATATTTGCAATCACATATCCTATAAAGGACTTATATCCAAAATATACCAAGAAATCTTACAATTCAAGAATACAAATAGCCCAAATAAATATTGGCACAAAAATCTGAATAATCACTTCACTAAAGATGACATGCCAAAAGGCCAAAAAGCACGTGAAAAGCTGTTCATAATCAGTAATCTTTAGGAAAACGCTAGTTTCCTAGTGAGATGTCACTTCACACCTATTAGAATGTTTATAATTAAAAACTCATACAGGTCATTAGGAAAATGCAAATTAAAACAACAGGAGATGCCACTAGAAACCTATTTGAACGGCCAAATTCGGAACACTGACAACACCAAATGTTTGCAAGGAAGGAGAGCAGCAGTAATTCTCATTCGCTGCTGGTGGGATGTTGAGTGATAATGACATGTCAATGTCAGTTCACCAGTTGTACCTAATGTACACTTTGCCATGGGATGTTGATAATGGGAGTGGCTAAGTATGTGTCGGGTCAGAGGGTATATGGGGAATCTCTGTATCCTCTCACTTTTGCTGTGAACGTAAAGCTTCCCTAAAAAGCAAAACCTGTTTTTAAAAAAACGTGTACACCCGAAGACTCGTATATGAATGTTCATTGCCACATTATTTATAGTAGTCCAAAGATCCAAGATAAAAAACACTGAATAGAATCATGTACTTGGATATTTTTGCTCAGAGTAATCATGAGTTTTGTGAAGTTATTTAGTGAGAAATAAAATGAAAAGGATATGGAGGACCCTTAATATGCAAGTTCTAGAGCTGAATTGTCTCAGTTCATTAGGCAATGGGGCGGGACCTTAGGGAAAATCATGGAGGGAGAAATAATAGCAGGTGTGCTTCAGTAAAATTAATTCAAAACTACATGAACAATTGCTTTACAGTAATACAGTAAAACATACACCATAGCCAAATAATGCAAAGAACCTACTTTTTGTTTCTTCATAGTTGTCTGTGCCTGAGTACACAGGGTAAAGAATTGGGCTGAGAAATGGAGAAAAAAGGTTTAGTGGTTTAGCCAGGAAAACTAATAAGAATATCTGATTCACTTTAGATGTCAGAGGTCACAGTGCTAAGGACATCTACCACAAATTTTTATAACGAAACCACTGTTTCGCAGACCCCAAATATATATTAAAATATTGAAATGTTTACAGAGTTAGTTTGGCTGTAGCTTTTATTCTGGATTTATTAAAAATGTCAGGCTGCAAAATAAATCTGATTTCAATTGTTCAGACTTTATGCATATAATAATAATGGAGGCTATTTGGAGCAGAGAATGTTGCTAGAATTTATCAGGACTCTATTTACTGGAAAGAAATTACAGTAACCTGTGTTTACTGTAGCTTGGTGAGTGCCATGGGAGTAGGTACAGTAATTGGCCCGTGGCATGTTTTCAAATCATTACAAGTCCCAGGCTCTTTGTAAATCACTGGTTAGGAAGCACTCATTCAATACTATTCTTTAGTAGCAAATATGATAAAAGCTTATATTTTAATTTTACTTGTAAGAGTGAAGTTCTCCAATTTTTTGAACACTCAATTTATTTAGCTAAATCCCAGGTTAGTTTTAAGTATTGCTCAAAGAGTTGAACAATATCCATGTTCACCTTGACAGGCCAATAGAAAGAGAAATGAAAAGAAAAGAAAGGGACTGAGAACTGAGAAAAAATTGTGCATGTAGTTTGATAAATTCCAAATTATAACTCTCTAGTTTATCAATATGTAATTTGACTGATAGAATATGCAGATCAAATCCAGAATCAAGGTTAGAGTTTATGACATTCTTAAGCAGGGGAAGCAGTTAAAGAAATCATAAAGTAATAGTTGAAATATTTTATTAACTTAAAAAAATTAAATTACTTTTGGTCAAAAGGCAATGTGACCAAAGTTAAAAGCTCAAAAAGAGAGCAAAAAAAAAAAGTATTTCAGTTTATATGAGTCTAATGTTAATATAGCTGTGACGGTAATTTTGTGTGTCAATTTGACTGGGTCACAGGATGCACAGATATTTAGTTAAACATTATTTCTGGGTGTGTCTATAAGGCTATTTCTGGATAAGATTAACATTTGAATAAGTAATTTGAATTAACATTTGAATAATTATCATTTGGATAAGTAATTATCATCTGAATAAGTAATTTGGGTATGTAAAGCAGATTGTTTTCCCCAAAGTGGGTGAGCCCCATTTAATCTGTTGAAGGCCTGAATAGAATAAAAGTCTGAGTAAGAAAGAATTCTTTTTCTCTGTCTGAGAGAGAGGATATGTATATATATATATAATCTTTTTTTTCCTCTGGAGAACCAAAAGTAATACAATAACAAATATACAAAGAACTGACCTCTCAAATTTATGAAAACAATTAATGTAATCCGATAGAAAAATAGGTAAAGAGTTAAACTAAAAAGAGGAATAGAAAAAGAAAGCAAGAAAAGAAGATTGGGAAATGCACACAGGAAGTCACACACATGCACAGCCAATAAATATTGAAAAAGGTAGCAAATTAGTGATCAAAAAAACAAATACTGAGAGATTTATTGTCTCTTGTCAGATATATAATATCCAGTGAGAATAAGAGAGAGAAGATCTCTCTCATGCATGATAGGTATCTTAGAAATGAGGGAGCAGTATTCCAGGGAATCCTCTCCCTCCAACAGAAGGTCATCAGAGATCAGGGGATCTGGCAATGTCTAGACTCCTCAGGAACATGAGCTGTCACCACAGTGTGAATATGCATGTTAGAGGACAACCTGCACAGATGACAGATTATATAATGAAAGTTAGAGTTGCCTATACAAAGGAAGGATGCTACTCAATTATGTTTGCCACTGAGATACACATTACTGAGTAGATTGCATGTGTAATCTGCAATGGATAAATCTGAAGGAAAGTAGAGATACGAACTGAATGCAAGATCTTTGAGTTTGTTTCCTTATAGAGAAGGAGACTCCTTTAGACACATTAATCAGCTGAAAAAATTCTAGGAAAAGAATGGTTTTTACCACTATGCACAGCAGGGGCTGTGCCATTTCGTTTTTAACCTCTAGACAAACAATCATGAAGGAAGGTTGTGGTGGGCATAATAGATAGAGATCAGATTAAAATATAGCAATGGGAAATAGGCAAACTTCTTTCTGCAAACTTCTCTTTTTCTTTGAGGAAGATTAGCCCTGAGCTAATTGCTGCCAATCCTTTTGTCGGCGAGGAGGACTGGCCCTGAGCTAACATCTGTGCTCATCTTCCTCTGCTTTATATGTGGGACACTCGAATATGCTTAACATCTAAAGCACATAATACTTTATAAATAAAAATGTTTATCCTTCGCAACTTTAAAATGCAGGTGCTCACTGTCTTGACTTACTCCTGTCCATGCCCCCTCCTGATCAAGAACACTGCTATAGCAGAGAGAATTCCAGGTGGCCAATTATGTTCATTCTTTTCAGTTAACAGTTTTCAGTTAACATAAAAGGGAAAAGGAAAGGAGATGAAAATAAAATGTCCATTGTTGTGAAATGTATTGTACATACACTAATATATATGAAAATTATGTGACCAGTTTAAAGGAAAATCAAACAAAAATAGCCACAGTCCAATTTAACAAATAAATTTTTAAAAAAATTTATCTTTGCAAATTCTCAAGAAATTCTTTAGGTTCTCTTCCTATGGAGATAATTACGGTTAGGTCAAATTCAACTGCACTGGTTAATGCTGTTGTAGGGGAGGAAGACATTTCCTCTCCCCAAATAGGGGTTCGTCTGGCTGGAGAACGAATTAAATTCGCATGAGACAGAATAGCAAGAGAAAATTAAACAAAGTTTTATGAGGAACCATGGCCCAGGGCCTTTCTACCTGAAGGAAGAAAGGGCACCGAAGAAGTGGGGTGCACAGAGTGGTTATATACCCCCAAATGGGGTGTTTCACATGTGATTGAAATGTCCCTCCCACAATAGTCACAAGATTGCCCTGTTGGCACATTGCTTGATGGACACAGCAGGTAATGGTCTGCTATCTCGGTGGTGGCCATGGCAGGAGGCAAGTCCATGTCTGGAGCTGGGCGGTCACAGGTGAGCACAGCAATCAGTTCCTAGCATAAGGAAAGATGCTTAATCCTTAAAGAAATGCCAGCTTTGGGAGGGGGAGGGAAGTCAGTTACAGGAGGTTACCAGACAAGCACAATAAAATGCAGATTTAAGTCCTTGCCTTTGGTATTGATTAAGAGTTTCTAGAGGAAGGTCATCGCCTTTCTTCTTCCTGGTACAGAGAGGGAGGCACCTTTTACAGATAGAGATTTACCTTACAAATGTAAATGTGTCCTAACAAAGGGCAAGTTCCCTTCCTCAGAGCCTCCTTCCCTGTCCCAGTTTATCAAAAGCAATCAGCCTCAAATAATCCTGATGCCAAAGAGATATATCTTGGGGTGGCCAATTCCAGGTCCCCACACTGTCAAAACCCAAGCTCTGTACATTGAACAAAACAAAGCAGAAAGATGAGTTTATTGCAAGGGTTTCGATCTGCAAGTGGGGAAACTCAAGGCTACAGGAGCAATGAGTTTCCAGTTAATCAGAGGATCGAAGAAGTCAAGAAAGGGTGTGAACAGACTTGGCCTTTGGGAATTGGCTGATGTCCTCTGCTGGTTTTTGAGAAGAGCTATAATTTCTCGTTAGGTTAGGTTAAATTTTCTTTATTCCCCTGCATTGACCTTCTCCATTTTGTCCCTGACATAAGTGACTTCATTTTAGTTTCGTTCTACAATGCCAAAATATTTTCCAAAATGGTTGCTTCCACTAACCCCAATGTCTCACATTATGCCCAACATATTGATTTTAGTTCATTTTTAATCTTTTCCACTCTGGTGCGTATAAAATAGATTCACATTGTGGTTTCAATTTTCATTTCACTGATAACTAATCACATTAAACAAGTGGAGAAAAAGTGATTCTTAATTAAAAGTTTAAATGCATTTCTTCAAATGAAGGGTTAAAATTTATGCTAGTAACTTGTATTTATTTACCCTACACAGAAAGGCTTCTGCTTTCCAAATTAAAATAAAAAAACTTTAGAGTTCCTTCAGAAGTTTTTACACTTCTGTATTAACTGAAACCTATGTTCTTCGTTGTTCTTTAGGAAAATCTGTAGAACTTTTCAGAAGGAAATTTACTTAAGAATCGTAATCAAGACACTTTGTAGGACAATAAAGACATTAATAATACTTTGTTTTTGCACATGATATTATTCCCTCTCAAGTTTAATGGCTTACAATGCTTTTTTTTTTTTTTGGCAGTATAAAGAAATTAGCTCTGTTTCCTGGCACAATTAGTTGTTAGTCCTTCATTTTTATTCTGTTGAAGACTGAAGGACGAATCTGTGATAACGGAATCAAGCACTTGGGTAGTCAGCTAAGATTCTTGTCTAGGAGTAATTTATCATGTAAATGGGGCCTGCTTTTTTTTTTAATGGAAATTTGAAAACAGCTTTCTGCATGATTGAAGTCTTTGTCAGTAGCTCACTCCAACATGTGACAAATGTTACTTTTCTCTACAAGATAGCAGGAAGATCGGTGTGATAACCTCTGAAATGGCACAATTAGTTGAATATATGTATTTTGTTCCAAATCCTCTCTTGCTCTTTTAGATTTTTATTTGTATGTTACATTTACGCTCTAAAGCTTAAAAGATCATAAAATGCATTTTTCTGTGACCAAAATAATAGTGTGGGAAGCCAAATCTATAAAGTGTATATATATATATTTTCTTTCCTTTCAACCTATGACTTTTCAAGCTATTGAAATAACATTAATATATTAAGACAGTGTCTGCATTAAAAAAGTGTTTCTACTGGAAATACTAGAAAATGTCTAGGTGGTTATTTGTATGACACCAGATAACTGAATATTTTAAAATGTATAGAACACAGATGTTCTTTAGTTTTCCTGGGGCATTTGGCACCATATAAAGAACTTAAAGTACTTTTTATCTAAATATATAATACATAAATATTGATACTGCAGTCAATACCTAAAAATATGGATATGCTCAAATATTTGATGTTTATCCCTAAGGAAAAAATATGCCAAAGGGCCCATGTCTGTCAAAGGAAAATTGTAATCTTTAAAGTAATTTTTAACCCATCCTAGAGGAAACTGTTTTTTAAAATTAACTTAGTTATCCTTTATTAAAGTCATTCAACTATTATATTCAATTGACCATATCAGGAATTATAGTGTGAAATTATAATTTCATGAAGTGCTTTATATTTTATTTGTTGTCAAATTATTTGAACTCTCCACTTTAGTTGACCTAAATATAAGGTCTATTTTATTATATAATACTTTATTTTCCATTTTACTATGTTTATGCTTTCAATTCTAAGATGCTTCTCAAATATTTATAAGAGAATATGAAAATATTTTAACTAAAAAATTCTGAAAATACATATATATATATATGTATATATACATATGCTAACAATCTCATTTTCTGACTTTGTGTCCTTTACATTGTGATTCTCTTTGGCCATCACAATTGGCCCCAGTAGTCTTTTCTTAGTTTCTCTTTTGTCCTTCCCTGGATATTTGTGTTTTTCTGCTGATCCATTTGCATGGTTTACAATTTCAGGATGCCATTGTCCATGACCATGTTTCTCTGAAGTTATTACTGTTTCCATGTCACTGCAATGCCAACCTTTTGGAATTGATTTACCAGCTAGGAAGCCCCTAAGCTGTCACAGACCCTTCCTTCAAGAAAATTAAATGCAGAACAGTAATAGTGAGTGCTTTGTGGGGCCTTAGAATTTTTAATCCAGTGTTATTTTTTCCACAATTGTTATGTGTCTTTTCTGTTCAAGATATTCTGTTTACCATTGCTGACGTGGATGTCATAGATGCATTTCAGTACAGAGTGATTGTATGTGACTCTAAAGAAATATGGTTCATATAATTGCTGTACATTCATGGATGGAACATTCTGTAGGGGAGGAAGACATTTCCTCTCCCCAAATGGGGGTTCGTCTGGCCAGAGAACGAATTAAATTCACATGAGACAGAATAGCAAGAGACAATTAAACAAAGCTTTATGAGGAACCATGACCCGGGGCCTTACTTCCCGAAGGAAGAAAGGGCACCGAAGAAGTGGGGTGCACAGAGTGGTTATATACCCCCAAACAGTGTGTTTCGCATATGATTGAAATGTCCCTTTTACAACAGTCACGAGGCTGCTCTGCCAGCACAGCGCTTGATGGAGGCAGATAGGTCTGCTGTCCCAGTGAACGCCGCGGGGTGGCAGGTGTGTTGCCTCGGGTTGGGGGGGGGTCACAGATGAGCGCTGCAATCAGTTCCCAACCTAAAGAAAGATGCTTCATCTTTAAGGAGATGCCAACGTTGGGAGGGGGAGGGAAGTCAGTTACAGGAGGTTACCAGACAAGCACAATAAAATGCAGATTTAAGTCCTTGCCTTTGGTATTGATCAAGAGTTTCTAGAGAGAAGGTCATCTCCTTTCTTCTTCCTGGTACAGAGAGGGAGGCACCTTTTACAGATAGAGATTTACCTTACAAATGTAAATGTCTCCTAACAAAGGGCAAGTTCCCTTCCTCAGAGCCTCCTTCCCTGTCCCAGTTTATCAAAAGCAATCAGCCTCAAATAATCCTGATGTCAAAGAGACATATCTTGGGGTGGCCAATTTCAGGTCCCTACAATTCCAACCTGTAGAAATAGGAATGCAAATCAACTATGTTGGTTATTGTGACCTCACTGATACCATGGATGTGTTTAAAGGCTTTGGGGGATCTGTGTAATTGTAATATGAGAAGACAAAACTAGTCATTTGTCAGAAAAGGCATGAGTGTATGTATGTCTGTCTGTCTGTCTTCTATGAACAGATGTGTATAGGATGGATAAGAAATCTAAAAATTTACCTTTGGTCTGGAGCTAATGATAGATACACTGTTTTGTATTTGGAATAAAACTGATTTCAGAGACATTACTGAGAATGTAAATTGAAGATGTGAAAAGCCTGGGGCCAGGAAAGTAGTGTAGGTGCTTTAAGGCATTCATTAATTAGTTTATCTACCCAAATCCCAGAATGTAATTTACTCTGCATCAGAATATGGCTGATTCCTCAGTTTAACTGCTGAGCCTCAGCAACTATTGTTTTCCACCTTTCTTCTTGAGAGACAGATAAGCAGTGAAACTAACTGCTGTGGACGGTTTAATATTCAGTTCACCTCTTTCACCCTTTGCCTTGGGGCAGCTAGCACACTTTGCACAGCCTAAATCTTAGCAGGATTTGGGAGAATTCACCTTAGGGAAATTAAAACTGCAGATACAGTCAAGGGATCTATGATTACAAATAATCTGCAAACCCCCATCATTTGGCAATACTGAGCTATATTGGTGCAAACTCAGAGGTTTGATTTATAAGTGTTTCTTGGGTAGCCACATGCAATGTAAATGACTTTTACTTTTAAGTGTGTCATCTTTTCAGGCTAAATCAACTCGAATATGACAATAAAAGCATTTGGGTTTTTTTTTGGTATAATGGACAGGACTCTAATAGGTATTGTTAGATCTTTGTATAATCTCCTTTCAAACACTGACACACATCCCATCCAATTGTTCTTCATTGTTGTGGATATTTAGATGGATGATGCAGATCCCCTTTCAGAACCCATTTCCCCAGGTACAGGGGTATTGCCTGCTGATAACTCACAGCCGAGACTTTCAGTAAGGCTATCCTCTGTGGGAGGAAGGTGCCTTGTTCAAGCTTCCTTCCCCGCCCTCCTCTCCCTTGTGGCCTTCATCCAATGATTGGTCCATCTGGAGGTTCAAAGGCCTATCAGCTATGTCTCTGTTTTAGACCCCTCTGAAGGGGCATCCTAGCTTACATTCAACTTCTCCATCTGTATAGTCCTCCTTTCCTTGCTCCCTCACAAGCATTTTTCCCAAATCCCTCTCCAAGTAACGTCTGTAATGGAGATTTCAGTTTCAAAGTCTGTTTCCGAACAAACTCAATCTATGTGTGGTGATCACATAAGTAAGACTAGTCCTTGACGGAGGAAGGGGCAAAAGGCAAATCTAAGCTCTATTCCTCCACTCAGTTTGCTTTTTTAATGTTGATCCATTTCAATGCAATCATTTCCAGGAAGAGTGCTAAGATCAGGAATGGGAGGTTACATGATTTCTTCAAGACTGGTCTTAAGCAAGCTTGGGATGAATTATAGCTTTCTAGCTACCATTTTATCTTAGTTGTGAAAGGATTTCAGGACTCCGTCTTTACCTAACAATAACCTGGTACAAAAACTATAAATGATATATTTGTTTTTGTTTTCGTCAGCACATTTCCTTGTGCATTTTGTCCAGTTGGGAACTTTACAGGTTTTGTGATGTCTTACAGAAAAGCATGACCTCTGGTAATGAGACTTGGATCTCCTCTCTAAGAAGCAGTTCCTGTCTCTTCAAATATGTAGAACATCAAGATCTAAGAAGAGCTGCATCCCCAGGGGCCCCATGCAGGGCTATGAATATTTGGCTTCTAAAATTCTAACAGCTGTTACTGAACCAGGTTAGTTTTGCCCACCACGTGATGTATGCGAATCACTGAGATGACGAGTTTGCAGCAGAGAAAGGGTTTATTCACAAGGCAACCAAGCAAGGAGATGAGAGAACAAACCTCAAATCTGCCTCTCTGAAACATATGGATTAGGGATATTTATAGGATAAAGGGGCAAGACAGTCTGAAGTGTGGCAATAGATAATTGGAGGTAGGGAGAAGTGAGGTAATTGATGATCTGAGGAAGAGTAGTCAAGCTTCATGGTTCTTCATAGGATAATCGTTCACAAAATGGTGGCATTAATATGATCTGAGAGTGGAGTTTTTGGCTCCCTGACATCGGGAGGTCACCTATTGGACACTGGTGCAGGCCCAACTAGTGGGTTGGGGTCTCCCACAGCCTGAACCAGACAGGGGTCGACTCTTAGTTCCTAAACCACAACTCAGGCATCCATTACCATGGTGACCCAAGCATCAGGGAGATGTTATCTATGAGGAACCTAGTGGGAATCACATAATATATTGCCTACCTGCTTGTCTTTAAAAAACAAGCAGCACAGCTAACAGTTAGTGGGTAAACAAGTAAAGACTACAATTAATAATCGCCAAAACGACACTTTAGTTACTAGCTACCTAATCATTAACGGCTAACTGTCTGCCAGTTCCACAGTGATTTGGGATTCACTGAAAGATTAACATGCTGCAGATACTCCATGTTCCTCAGAATATGTAGTGACCATCCTCTCTTCACTGTGGTCACTCAATGAAGGTTATGTAGAGGTTTTGCCTTGTGCCCTTTTATAACTTTTTCCAAATTTTCTCTCTAAATTTCCTATAAAAACTACCCTTAAAAAGTGCACATTGTATAGTAATTAAGAGTATGAACTTTGAAACCAATCATACCTATTTTGCCTTACTATTATGCCATTTACTAAATAATAACCTAACAAATTTTCTGAGAACATTAAGGGCCAATATGTTTTTATATATAGTAAAAATAGTAATATAACCTATAGCCAGAGATGATGTAAGGATTTAATTACATAATTTATTCAAAACACGAAGCATAGTATTTGGCCTATAGTCGGCACTAAAAAAGAGAACTACTGTAATAATAAAATGATTATTAACTTTATCAGTCCCCTGAAAGATTTTAAATCATTTTTATTATTTCTCTAAACTTTAATTACATTATTTCCTCTACCAAAGGTAACATTTTAAAGTTGGCATAATATATCTTTAAGAATTCAATTCCTTTGAAATTATGTTCTTCTTTTCATGGGTCTCCTTTATTCTGTCCTTCAGGCATTCAGTCTCTATGCTCTTTCTCATCTCTCCCTTCTCCACTCCCTCTACTATGAAAATATGGTCTTAAACCCATTACCATTTATACCTAGTCGTGCATTTCCAATGCATTATCATTTACAAAGGTATTTAGATTAGAAAAAATATCTTTATAGAGATTGAAGGCAGTTTTACTTTGCTAAAAAATTTTAGGCACCAAAAAGCAGATAGAGTATAGTGTAAGTGCTTGACAATTAGCTTTTTTGATTGTAATGTAAGTGCCTGACATTAAGCTTCAGATTACGAGGCATCCATTTCAAAGTCATGCATCTGGAATAAACACATTGCCAGGTATATTATGAGACAAAGCACCAGATAAAGAACCAGGCCAACCCACCCATGAAGTTCTCTTCATAGAAAGCCCCCAGTGACTTGGATAACTGAGCTCTTGAATGACCCTGTGTTTTCCTTCCCGGGCTTGCATTCCTGTTCTTGTGTTTTAAATTCACCGATAAAGAGTGAATCCATAAAACCTTAAGCACTCCATTCTCTACCCTAATAAAGGCAGAACCCCACGTCTGCACTCTCTCTCTCTCTCTCTTTTCTCTCTCTCTGTGACATTGCTATGTGATTCCAGGTGTGCCATGGACACTCCAGGACTTGTGAGTAATAAATCCTCCTTTTTAACATCCCCTGATGGTTGGTGTTGAGGTGCATCTTGGCAATGATAATAAAAAGTACAAGGGCCAGTCCAGCCACAACATTGGCTCTTGTGGAGGAAATGTCTGTCGGGGCTCACCACAGCTAGTAAGGGCCCTGGTGAGTGTCCTTAGGCACTCCTAGCCAAGAGCATCACTATCAATAGGGTTTGACTGACACAAAATTTAAGATTATGCATTTATTTGAAACCTTCAAATCACAGCAGGGAATAACTACTCAGCCCATATTTACATCACTGAGACCACAGAAAGTTAAAAGTTTAAGAAAGCACACACACCCTTTAGGAGAGTACACTCATTTAGTGCAATTATTATAGTGCACTAAACAGGACTCTAGTGACCTGACAGATGCCTCTCCAAGCACTTATTTCCAAAAACTTACACTCATTTTTAGAAGCATCTGGTTCATTATGTATGGTTAAGACTATTATTTATGAATCTCCTGGGAAATCGAAACCAATTTCATTTGTACCTATTCAAGTTTGAATGTTTTTATTCTGCTCACCCCCTCAAATTGCAGATGCACAAATATTTTGTTT
This sequence comes from Equus caballus, assembly GCF_041296265.1. Lineage (NCBI taxonomy): Eukaryota > Metazoa > Chordata > Mammalia > Perissodactyla > Equidae > Equus > Equus caballus. Next base: position 100,784,674 of record NC_091685.1, on the reverse strand, counting down.
ATTTGAGATTAAATGGAGAGTGTGAATGTATATATACGTATTTCCAGGATGTAGGCATCAAAGGCAGTTAAATGAAATTACAGCATATATTAAAAAAAAAAAAAAAAAAACCCAAAAGACTCCACAGTGATTTCCAATTCTATGGTCACACAATCCCTAGAAATCCCCAAAATAATTGGTCTGAGCTACATGCAATATTTTATTGACTTTATCAGACATATTTAACCAAATTGATGCTAGCTAAATGTCAAATTATTTTACTCTGGTCTAAATTCACTTTGGTTCAGAGTGGTAACAATACTAACACAAAGAAAAGTTAATTATCTATTTCTTAACAAATCCAGCCTGATTGGCATTATACTGTAAAACATTAAGTCATTTGGGAGAAAAAGAGAAAAAGGCAAAAGGAGTGAGTAAAAATAACTAATTCCAATGTCTATTTTGTATCATTTACTGATATTTGCACCATAACATAGATAATACAAATACATTCTATTGATATATTTACCCAGTTTGGAGTATATGAATCTAGATTTCAGCAAACGCTTTAACTTTGAATGTTATTGATTAAACAAATGGATATTTATTAGTCCAAGTTGCAGGGGTGTCACAGGCAAGCTAAAGGTAAATAGAAAAATTGACAGTTATAAAAGAAGAAAAAACTGAAAAGAATCACAGGAATTTTAACACATATAAAACGCAGTAGGTTTATTGCAACCAATAGCTTCTTTCAGATGCTCTGCATAAAAGTATTTTTCAGATTACTCTCCCAATCATCACGCTAGGTGTCTGCCACTTACTTACTTAGCTCTATTAGGTAGCTTTAGGATTGGACAAGGAATCAGAAGCACAATCCCTGTCATTAAAATTTCTCCTGGATAGTTGGAGATACAAAACTAAGAACATGAAATAATAGGAAAATTTTAAAAACTGAATGTAATTAGTATGCAATCTGAGCTAACATATTGTAGGAATTAGGAAGACAGGGAACACAATAAGGGCTGAAACAGACAAGGGCATTAGGGAACACAACAAGGGCTGAAACGGACAAGGGCATTAGGGAGGTAAAAATGAGCTAGATCTGGTAGGTCGTAAAGAAGTGTGTAGATGAAGGTTGAGAGGAAATTATCTTGATCAGGAGAGTGAAATTAAGTTGAGACCCCCTAATTTGAAATGCAATAGCAAAATTTGGATCATAATTAAGCCTCTGTCAGAAATGTTCTTGGTAAGAATTTCTATGCTGTTTGCATGAGAAATGTCTTTTGAGTCTTGCCTAACTTTGTAACTGATATTTGGTTTCACGCCTCAGGTTATTATAAGTGGAGAGAAGATTGGATGATATGATTATGAGCCAGAAATGATAGTTTTTTCCTTGAATTGAAATAATGGTGGACAAAAGCTGCTCAGGTAGTTTAATGTGTCTGGATCTTTATTCTGATCGTCCTTTAATTTTAAAGGGTCTCCAACTACAGATTCTTAGTAAACCATTTTTATGATTACAGATCCTTTATGCACTCTGAAGTGACATTTGAATAAATGAAATCTTTTTCATAAGCCTCATTGCTCTTAAAAACAATCTAAGATACCAGACATTGAACATACTTTATAATAAGTTAACCTTAACATATTCCTCAAAAGATATAGTAAATATGTAAATATGCTCCATAAAGCAACTTTTATCTAGAAACATATAAAAGAAAGCAATCATTAGATTCACAGTTTCTCAGCCTTAATTGGATTTGAAAGCTGAAAAATATTAATTCTATTTGAACTACATACAAATAAAATTTTAAAATACAAACAGCAAAATCTCAACGTTTATTGTGTTATTTAATCTTTTCTTGTGCCTTTATCTCAGATATTATTTATATGATAGATGCCCAAGGGGAAAATGAAGATATATGTGGTTGAAATCTTGAGCATATGCTGTGGCAATATTTCTTATTTCAAATTCACTTTTCAAAATGAGTAGATAAACCAACAGAAAGAAGATGCCTAAAGGAAAATATAAAATCACATTAAAATATTCCCAATTTTAAGGCATAAAAATTAAACACCAAAGCTTGATGTATTCAAATATTACCATAAACTTTTCAACATTATCAATCAATGCATATTTAAATATGCTATAACTTAAAAGAAATTATATTTACATAGAAGTTATTTTATATTTTGCTTTTTTGGCTTATTTCTAAAATATATATGTTGATACAGATGTTTGGTGTATCATATAAAAATATGCAGATTTACTTCATTGTCACTACTTGTTAAATTAAGAGTGAAAATTAATCTATTAGGGTAAAAGAGCAAGAGAATATTTCATTCAAAAAACTAAAAGAAGCCACTTATTACTGAAGTCCTGAAATTGCTGAAGGGCAGGACAAAAGAGGAGTTTGGGAAAGAGAAACTCATCAGATTGTGGAAGACCACGGTAAGCAGGTCAGTCCTCAAACGTGTGAGTATGAAGCAGAGAAATCATGTTTCCATTTTAGAAATGGCATGTTAAAATGCTATAGAAGAGAAAAAACTTAGTGTTGAATAATAAAATAAAAGTAATATATTATTTTTATCTATATAAAATCACATTGACAAAATTTGTTTTGTATCTATTATAAACAAAAGTCTGATTTGTTAACATGTGATTATCCATTTAGAATTTTATGTTGAAAAGAATTGTTATTAAAGTTAATATTAAAATTATTGTGTTAGTTATATATTCCCATGAACTATCGGTTAAAAACACATCTTAGTAAAGTAGAGAAATTATTTATTGTCAAATAGCATTCTTCTGGACATCTTAATCACTATCATCTGTGGAGTTAAAAAAAATATTACTGGGCCTAAACCCAAATATTCTAATTTAGTAGTCCTTGGAGAAGATGGAAAAAAACGTAATTTTTAAAAGTAACCTAGATGATTCAAAGAATCGGAGATTTAGAAACATATTAGCAAATAACATTTGCAGATAAAGGAAAGAAATAATATCGAGTGACATATTTAATAGTACTCATTATTTTGCTGAGTAACTCCAATGTGTATATTTCAAGACTAGTGTACAAATAAAAGAGGTGTGGTCAAGTGACTTGCCTGGAAAAAAGACCCAAGGGAGATCAGTAATGATTTTCTTTTGAGCAAAGAAAAATATGAAATGGAAAAGAAGGTGGGAGTTGCCAAATACTCAAATAACAGTAAACCAGTTTAGTTCCACAGTGAAAGATGAAAACATAGTAGAGGGAGATTTTAGAGCAAGCAAGAAAGCCTTCTGTCCAACTGGCTAGCCAACCATGACAATACAGCCTTGGATCTAAAAATGGTTGGATTTTAAAGGATTTCAACTGGAGTATCAGGATCATCTTTTCCATAAATAAAAGCTAAATTGCAACCTTCCGGTTTTTCTTCTGGGTCCAACACTCTTAAGATTAGGATTTGAAGAAATAAGAGAAAGAAGAATTTGGGAACTTCATATACAAATGACTAATATTTTCTTACGTAAGATAATTATATATTAATTTTCTCTGAACAGTTACTTTCTTCTTTTCGCGGATATTATGAAGATTGCCAAGGAAAAGCCTATCACGTGCTGTGAGAGTAATTACCTCAAGAATGCCCAGGCTTGGATGTTCATTGTTGAACTTGAATTAGAACCCATAATGTCTGGCCTCACACCCCATACTCCTTCACTTTCTTGAGATGATTGTCATTCTTTATTAATGACATAGCATAACCAAATATTTATATCCTAGAATCTTTTTTTTTTTTTTTTTGAGGAAGATTAACTCTGAGCTAACATCTGCCACCAATCCTCCTTTTTTTGCTGAGGAAGACTGACCCTGAACTAACATCTGTGCCCATGTTCCTCTACTTTTTATGTGAGATGCCTGCCACAGCATGGCTTGACAAGAGATGCATAGGTCTGCACCCAGGATCCGAACTGGCAAACCCTGGGCTGCTGAAGTAGAACGTGCGATCATAACCGCCGTGCCACTTGGCCAGCCCCTTATATCCTAGAGTCTTTTGAAAGAACTCTGATTTAAGAAGATATGTCTTTATCTTCTAATCAGGAAGTGTATTTCACTAACAGAATTCAGCAGCACTTTACACAGAATCTTCTAAGTAGAATCGAAATAGATAAAGTTTAAAAATAAAGAAATTATATTAAGCCTTTTGCTTCCCTTTTAATAATATCATGACCCTGGACAAGTTTCACATAATTTCAGCTATTCATTTTCCTCCTTCCTACGATGAGTGCAGTGTGCCCTTTCTACACATTGTTTTCAAGCATAACATATTATGTTTATCTGAAGAAACTATTGAAATAAAGCAGAAAATGATCTTATAAGTAGATATTCTTTCTAAATTTTTGGAATTATTAAAAAGACGTCTTAGGAATTAACTTGAGTTGACAAGCCAAGTTATAAAAATACAGCTTTTGTATGAAAAGGTAAAGTTGATCTTAAATATTTAATACTACTAATTTTAATTATTTTTACTGTTTATATTGGCAAAGTGCCTAGAAATTTTATACTAGCATAATATCTTTTAATCCATAGACATTCTAAGAGCCAGGTGAAAAGTATAATCAATAAATATCAATGGAACTTAAATAGAATTGAATTAGAAGTTTATTTTTATAACTAAATATTTCAAAGTTCAAAATGTATATATATTTTTATATATATATTCCAAAGACTCCCTTTAAAACTTTTTATAAAACTTTTTCTCCAGTATTTAAGATGTTCTAACATAGTGCAGTCAGTCCTCATTATTTGCAGATTCTGTATTTGAGAATTCATCTACTTGCTAAAATTTATTGGTTACCCCAAAATCAGTACCCAAGGTGTTGTCATGGTCATTCTCGGACATGCACAGAGAGGCGAGAAATTTGAAACACCTGACATTCATGTTCCCAGCTGCAGTCAGAATGCCATGCTCTGACTTTGTTTCAGCTTTCATACTGTAAATAAATGTCATTTTCATGGTATTCTTAGTGCCATTTTTTGTGTTATTGCTGGTGATTTTTTTGTTTTAAATGGCCCCCAAGCATAGTGCAGAATTGCTGTCTAGTGTTCTTAAGTGTTTAAAGGCTGTGATGTGCTCTGTGGAGAAAACACATGTCAACTAATGTTAGTTGTCAGGCTTGTGTTATAGAGCTCTTGGCATGAGTTTAGTATAAATGAATCAGCAATATATATTACATAAGATGTCTTTAAACAGAAACACACATAAAATGGGCTATGTATTGATTGATTGACAGAAATTTTGTGACCAGAGACTCACAGGAACCTAACTCTGTGTTTCCTCTAGGAGCAATGGTTTAACATTCACTCATTCAGTGTTCCCAGTGACTTTATAGAACATACCTACCTCAAATAGTGAGAATTCACTGTGCCGATTTTTACTGGATAGAATGGAAAGTCCTTGATGTATAAACTATAAGCTCCTTGATGGCAAATCACAGAAAACATCTAGTATTATTTCATTTTCACAAAGTTAAAAAAAAAAAGGACTATATATATATATATACACACATATGTTCATAGAAACCAAGGAAAAACTACTAAAATTTATGTTAATCATAGTTATTGTATGCAGGTTAAAAAAGTAAACGTGTGCTCAAAATAATTTCTTTGGTAGTTGAATGTGTGATGTGGTTCGCAAATACTGATTTAGTGGCATAAATGGTAATATATGGAGAGACTAGTCAACATCCCTTTCTATCTGTCTATTTATCTATGAAATTCTCTCTCAACCTTACATTGCCTTGCATATAGTATGTGCTCAGTAGTTTCCTGTTAGAAGGAATAACTTTGTTATTCCTCAACCTCACTAAGACTGGAGCAAAGGACATTTAATTTCATGAAAAAAACCTTCAGCATTTTGTTATGCTTTAATAAATTGACATTTCAAAGGAATAAAAGTAAGAACAAAAGGAAAGTATTGCCTTATTACTTGTCTTTCAAAACAAGCTTCAACATATCTAATCAAAATGCTTCTCTTCTCTTAGCATTAACAAATAGTGTTCTGAAGTAATCCAATAATTCTTCCGAGCAGTAGGCATACTACAAAGAAAATATCTCCATAATATCTTTTTAGAGCACTGAGAAATTAATCAAAAATTGTAGGCTGTTGCAATGACAAGTACATTAATCTCCAAGCAACCATATTGATATTTCAAATAATATATTTCCCAAATATCTTTCCATGACATTATAAAATTAATCTTCAAAAACAGTCTTTTTGTTGTTAAGCAAAGAGGAAATAAGCTGTTTTAATGGATTAACTGGATGAACAAATAGCATTCAGGGAAATGCCACAGAAATCCTGCTTCGGGGACCTCAAATATATACCATCAGAGACCACATCCCTGGTCTAAAATATAATGCAAAACACGTAATGTGTAACCGATTGCCAGTTAGGTACTATTTTCTTCGAAAGTATTCTTTAAATGTTCCAGCGTATAAGCCAAAATATAGTAGCTGTGTAAGTAAAAGTTTAATGGATTTATTATATGGCATTATGACCAGTAGTCAACTAAATGTTTTCATACCAATTTTATAACACAGGGGGCCCTAAATTTAAACAATACTTTTTCACCTCCTCTTCTATTTTTTGTACTAGAAGAGTGTTATTATTTGCCTTTAGAAATCATGGAAAAAATATTATATGCTAATTTGTGTTGATGGCCTAAGAAATTGTCAGAATATTTTGATTAAATGTTCAGAGTTCTTCAATTCTATAACAAAAGGCAAATATAGTTTTACGTTCTAAAAGAAAGTTGACATAATTTAATTTCACAGTGCATTTAAAGAGCAAGCATTTTTCCAAATTTATTTACTAATGAGAATACGGAATTTTGTTAAAAGAACATATATAAAATGTTTTGAAAGAGATGAGATAAAATTTTTGATGTGTATTAACCATTGAATTGTTAGAATCTTAGATTAATTCGCCTTTACTTGATCCAAAACAGTTATGGTTTTTTCTTTGGTAAACTTATTTGTCCTTTATTTGGGCTCTAAACAAGACTCATAATGACCAAATAATTGGTAGTTATGTCATTACTACACAGGTTATTGGCAAGGTGGGAGAATGTCTTCATTCAACACTCTTATAGACAGCATGCTTTTCTGTAATATTACCATATGTATGACTTATGGAGCACAGGTCGAATGCCTATTATTTCAATGATCTGTGTGGCATTATAAGATATGCTTCATTATAGACAAATCCATAGTGTTAATCACAGAAGAGCTGAATTTATGTCAATTAATTTATATCAATGACAAACTAGGACAAATGCCAATATGGAATGGTACTTCTACTGTATCTGGTTCTAGAGAAGCATTGTATATTGTTTGTAAGAATTATTGTGTTTTGCTCAACTGGAAGATAACATCACTCCTTAGGGTTTGGGACAGGCATGATGTTCATTAGAATGCTTTTAGAAAATTACTTAAATGGTTCAGATTAAAAATGTTTTGCTAATAATAACCATAAATATGAGAAATGAGTATATTTTAAGATAAATGTTCTAGATATTGAATGATTGCTCTATTATGAATATGTCTATCACTAGTCACAAAATTTGATTAAAAACAGCTAAATGTTTCCTTCCTATTTCTAGCCCAATTTTTGATTTCTTTCTCTTATACCAGGTTAGTGAAAGAATAAATATTTATATAAAACAGTTAATAATGGAAGGTAATGAGTGAAAATTCTTTGTCCTCCATGATTTTTGTTTAAGCAATTATTATGCAGAAAAACATTTAAATTGATAGATGAATGTAGATGAATGTATAGAAGGATAGATAGATAGATGGATGAATGTAAGTAGATAAAGAGAATTTTAGAAGACTGTACCTCCCAAGTATTTAACTTTGTTATTCTATAGTCAGAAATGTGCATTAAAATTCTATGTTTTTGCATGTGTAGTTTTCTAATTTTTATAGTGCCCATTGATTACTTTGACAAATATATGGAAATTTGTATTTATGTAATATAATATACATATGAATATACATATATTCATTATACCTTTTATATATATACACATATGTATCTATGGTATGTGTATATATATTCATAATTGATTATATCCATAACTCTTTTTTCCTACTTTTTTAATGTGGCTACATTAAAACTTTTTTTGAGTTCATAATAGTTTACATAATTGTGAAATTTCAGTTGTACCTGATTTCTTGCCTGTTACCGCATAAGTGCTCCCCTTCACCCCCTGTGCCCACCCCCCATCCCCCTTCCCCTGGTAACCACTGAACTGTTTTCTTTGTCCATGTGTTTGTTTATATTCCACATATAAGCAAAATCATCGGGCATTTGTCTTTCTCAGTCTAGCTTATTTCACTTAGCATAATTCCCTCCAGGTCCATCCATGTTGTGGCAAATGGGATGATTTTGTCTTTTTTTATGGCTGAGTGGTATTCCATTGAATATATATGGCACATCTTCTTTATCCAATCATCAGTCATTGGGCACTTGGATTGTTTCCATGTCTTGACTCTTGTGAATAGTGCTGCGATGAACATAGGGGTGCATATGTTACTTTGGATTGTTGATTTCAAGTTGTTTGGGTAGATACCCAGTAGTGGGATGGCTGGGTCATATGGTATTTCTATTTTTAGTTTTTTGAGCAATCTCCAAACTGTTTTCCATAGTGGCTGCAACAGTTTGCATTTCCACCAGCAGTATGAGGGTTCCTTTATATATACATATTCACTGAACGAGCGTTTTGACAATTTAAAGATCGACTATCAAACGTTTTTAAAAATTAGTTTAACTGTATGTAAAAGATAAATTCATTTGTCCATTTGTCAATATTTCAAAAATTATCTTTTGCTATTTAACTTATTAACAGAGGTTTGAATTCAACTAAGTTGTCATCCACATGTCGGAGGCTCTTTATGTTTACCTTTCTCTAGTCTCTTTTTACTTACATAGTAACAAAGATCACTTCAAACTAAGGTAGTATAATTCTGGTGTGAGATTACTTGGGTTGATAAAACATTTTTAAAAAATTTTCTTTTGATTTTTCTTGTAGACATTATTTATTATGTGTTGATTTATTTTGCTAATTTTTGTTGTTCTTTTAACAATGAGACTCTCATTAAATTTATGAATTACTTTGTGAAACATTGACATGTTTAAAATATTCGGACTTCATCCAGACCTTTGATCACTCTTAATATTTTTCATGTCTACTTTTTAACCTATAGGGCGGTTGTGATTTTTTTGTATGTTAGTCCTACAAATTTGAAGTCACTGTATTATTACATTGCTATTGTAGGTGGAATATATCTTCATTATTTTTCTTAACTAATTATAATACTACTAATAACACTGAGGAAGCTAATAGATTTATCAGCAATGTGACTAGGGTAGATTCTTGTAATTTTGGTAGATTATCTTATATATTTCATCCATGCTACCTATAAATAATAAACTTCTACTTTTCAATTGGTATATTTTTAAATTCTTCAAAGATTAAAATTTAATGTAATAATGTTAAAACTGTGACAATACTAGAAATCACTTACATTTCCTGAATTTTTATGAAAATATCCATTATCATCTTTTTTTCAGTAATGGACAACTGTTGATTTGACATATACATTTTATATCCTTCTAACAAGTGCAATATTCAAAATATTAAACAACTAATACAGTAATTTAATGCAATATATAAATCTATATACATATAATTTTTAAAATATTATCATTTTTGTCTGTAAATACACAAAATCATATATTTTTAAACTTCCTACCAAATAAGTGATAGAAGTTGTAGCATGAATCATTCATCAAAATATTCTAATAATTTTAAACTGTTTATTGCTTGCTAGAAATTGTTGATTTGATCTCTTGTTTGATACAATGTACCACTGACTAATTGAGCAATGGTATAACAAAGAGAAAAGCATCAAATTTTTTGAAGGTCTTCCTTATTAAGTTGATACTCAAGATTTTTCAGGTGCCTGAGAGAACTTTTATGTCCCTGAATGGGGGTGTCATTGGTCTCTTCCGGTGAGATTTCATTTATTCCACTAGAGAAGAAATGGATGTGGCTGATAGAATTTGACGCGTCCAAACAGGGCTTCTCCTCACAGACCAGTCAAATATCCAGGGGTGGGGGAAAGGGCAGAGGTATATTGTTACTTGCTAGAGTCCATATTTCAAAGACAAAAGACAGAAAAAGTTCTCAGGTTAGTTCTTTTCCCTGAGACCTACTTGATATTGCATAGGGAGCACCGCCTTATATTTTGGGGAATTTTTTTCAAATATCCCAAATCATTAGGGATAGGCCACCATCCAAGCATTTATCTGCCACTATTGGACTCCAGTAGGTTCTCCAGAGGTGAGGTGCATCAACTCAAGCTTTCCTCTTAGGCATTTCTTTCAGGGCTTTACAAAACTCTGGCATGGCAGCCTCCTTTGCTCCCGAAGGCTCTGAACTTGGAGGCAACTCTAGATTACTAAAATAAATAAAATACCCACAGCAGAATCTCTAGCTTCAATGTCCAATTCAGAAAGACAAATGCCTTGGAATTGCAGAGTTCAATTTCAGAAACTAAGTAGAGAGAATTTATGTTATTAAGATCTTATTCTCTTTAAAAATGGACATGGAATTATTTCAGTATTTTTTTTTTTAAGGATTGGCACCTGGGCTAACAACTGTTGCCAACCTTTTTTTTTTTTTTTCTGCTTTATCTCCCCAACCCCGCCCCGTACACAGTTGTATATCTTAGTTGCATGTTCTTCTAGTTGTGGGATGTGGGACACCGCCTCAACGTGGTCTGACGGGCGGTGCCATGTCCGTGCCCAGGATCCGAACCCTGGGCCGCCACAGTGGAGCGCGCAAACTTAACCACTCAGCCACGGAGCCGGGCCCTATTTCAGTATTTTTAACAGGTAACATGCCTGAACATTTCTTCTGGTACCAGCTGAGTATCAGCCCTGACTTATAAAGTGTTCCTAACATTAAAGCTTTGTATTGGATATTTCATGTTGTAATTTAACAATGCCTTTTGACACATATTGGTTAACATGTAGTTTTTTATTTTAACATACAAGTGTTATACTAATAGATTTCGTTATGTTTGTGTTCAGGAAATAAAATTTAAAAATTAAAATTATAGGGGCCAGCCCTGTGGCCGAGTGGTTAAGTTCGCACACTCCACTTCAGTGCCTGGGGTTTTGCAGGTTTGGGCATGGACACGGCACCACTGGTCAGGCCATGCTGAGGCAGCATCCTACATAGCACAACCAGAAAGACCTACAACTAGAATATACAACTATGTACTGGGGGGCTTTGGGGAGAAGAAGAAAAAAAAAGGGATTGGCAACAGATGTTAGCTCAGGTGCCAATCTTTAAAAAAATAAAACAAAATAATATATGAAATATAATCATGATGTATTATTCATGCACATTGTAAAAATATTTATTTATTAATGTTGATGCATAAATTTAAGCATATAATCAGCTGTCCTTCTTGCTTTCATTCCCTCCCTCCTTCCTTCTTTTCCCACCTTCCTTCCTTCTCAATCTGTAAGAACTTGGGATCAGAGCTAAGAATAAATTAGGCTTTTGTTAATTAATCGAGAATATTTGTGCTTTTTTCTCTGCTCTGAGACAATTTGTGCACAGAATGCTTCTGTTCTTTGAAAGTTTGACCCATTAAACATAGGGAAAATATATCAATTATTTATCTACCTACTTTTCAAAGTAAATTGGTTGTATTTCTATTTATTCATATTTATTATTTTATGAATATTTTATAGTTTTTGGAACCAACTAATTGTCCTGAGGAACTCAAGGGTGGGTTTGAAGAATTTAATTATTTTTCCACACTGTTTTCTTTCCCATTTGTTATATTTGCAATCACCCACCACCCTGACCCAGACCAAGCCACACCAGAGAGCTATGCCTATGACCTTTGCCTTATTTTTAATGCTAAGATCTCTCCAGGAGGAGCTTAGGTGTTATCACCATAACCTTCAGTGTATGTGGAAGCATGTTTTCCAACTGAGACTGTACAAGTCAATAGCCACCTCTCCCTTTTGAATATTCGTTCTCCATATGGATTAAAAGGTCCCTGCTTCCCTTTGTTAGGGAGAGCTATGATGTTGGAAACGATTCTGCATGGTCACCTATTTGCTGCAATTATACTTTACTTTCTGAGACAACTACTTCTGGTGAAGAGTCTGATTTAACTCACCCGGAGGTGAATCCACTTTGGTTTTGGTAACAGTTTAGTGTATCATTCAAGTTTAGGACCATAAGAAATCACGGGAGTTGGGAATTCTGTTATGTTTGTGTCTGATGTGGGCACCAGAGGTCCATAGGCCAGGCAGTCAAGAAAAGACAGATGTAAAGCGGACAGAACAACAACAAGCTGGAACCCACTAATGCAAGCTTGCATCCTGGAGGATGGACTGAAATCTGTGTAGGTTCTTGTCACCTCTTACCTTTATGATACAGCTGTCCTACAGAAGCCAGGGTTCTTCAGCACAGAGCTACACACAGGCACGCACACAGGCACACACACACACACACACACACACACACGGCCCTATTCCAGCAGTCAGAAGAGTTGAAGGAGGATCTAGGGGAAGGGAGAACTGCTGCTGGGCTGGCCACTGCCTCACACCAACAACGCGAGACAGGAGGTCAATGATAGTAAATGTCATCTACAAACTGGCTGTTGCTTCACTTCCGCATTCCAAATCTCCCCAAACAGTATACTATTTCTTACAGTCCACGTAGCTGAAAACATACACGTCAGTTTCCCCCTGGTAGGTAGGAAGGAAACCAATGGATCACACACACCTGCAGTAGTGGAAATGGAAGACATGACTAGGACATGTACGTGATATAGACCTGCAACAGATGGGAAGCATCTACAAAGGGAGAAGCCACTGTCTTAGAATTTCATTTCCACCCTCTCTCCCCTAACCACTTCCCTTTCCTTTTCTCCTGTACCTCTCCTCTCATTTCACCCCGCGGGGGCCACCCTGGCCTCTCTGCTGCTCCTGTAGTTACTCTCTTATTGGGCAGTTTGTATCGCTGTTCTTCTTACAGGAACACTCTTATCCCAGATATTTCAAAGTTCACTCTTCATCTCCTCAGGCCTTTCCAGCGAGGCCCTGCCTGGTAGGAGATGAAAGTCAGACTCCTCTACATCAGCACTTGCTGACTGCCATTCATAATGTACTTTATCATCACAACATTGGTCACCATCTATAAAACTATATATTTTACTTATTTATTTTGTCCAGGCTTTGTCTCCTCTCGTTAAATAGTAAGCCCAATGAGAATAATGTTTCAGCCTGTTTTTATTCACTTCTCTACCCCAACCTCTATAAGACCCTGGCATATAGTATGTGAGTAATATTTTTTTGTTGAATGAATGTATGGCTTGACTGTATGCTAACTATAATTTCTAATACCACGAATATTTTATAAATTTTACTTTAGTGAATAATTATTTTCTATGAAAACAGGAATTGTGAATGCATTGCTCTGATCACTTTATTTGTATGAATAAAGTAGCTAAAACATATTATAACCAGATTTGCTTATGTACTTGGAGCTATAATTTTAGCGTGTGTGTGTATGTGTTTGTGTGTGTGTGTGATGAAATTCAGTATCCTAAAGAAAAAATTATAATTAAGGTCTATATAACTGTTTTGACAAAATTTTTTTTTAACTTTCTATTATTGAATAGTGTTTTTTTGTGCCTATAGGTACAATTGCAATTTCCTTAATTAATTGTAGTTATCTTCTTACTATTCATAATATAAATATTTATTCATGCCACAAATTATAGTCACTTTAACATGAGGTTTTTTTGTATGTGGCAGTGCAGCATTATTTAACCAGTAACATATTAATTATTCTTTATGTGTCATTATACAATCTATAAAAATTAACTATTTGCTATTCAGCATAAGAAACTGAAAAACAAATCAACCTCATTGGTAGCCTTGTCTTTTCTAATTTTCTATCTAAATGAGTTACTATCAAATGAACACTGTCTATCTTAAACACTTTGCTGAAAACTTGTGTGTGTGTTCAGGTATGTTGTAAAGTCCAGGATAATCTGGCATCTGAAACAGTTCCCTAAACTCATATTTCACCATACATGTATTGCATTTTTCCTCCTTGAACTAATTCTCCTGAATTTGATTCTGATTCCTTAGACGCAATCCTGTACATAAGATGGAAGATAAAATATTTTTGAAGAGATAATATACATGTGTCTACCCGCTTATAATAGGAATATGAAATAGTTTAATAAATGTAATAAATGTTACTTTCTCTCTTCCAAAACTGGATACAGTTCATTAAATATGTTAAAAGATATGACCAAATTTGCTTTACCCAAGATTGCTTCAGTGTAGGACAGAGAAAGTCCTGTTGTTTAATTCAGGTACATAATAGGAGTGGCAAGAAATAGAGAAGTTATATGATCTCATTCCTTTGCCTGTACAGTACTCCATTAAAATTTTATTGTTTTAAACAATATCTTTACTTCCATCCTCAAGCTATCTTTTCTCATTTTATCATGAAGGAAAAAATACCTAGCTAACAACACTGGGAAGAAAAAGTTATTAACTGAGAATGTAATAGGGCATCTTTCTATATTTCCTACAGAGACATGTACAATGGAAACAAAATCAATTGTGAGATACTAAAGCATTGTTCTACAACTCCATAATTTCGGCAGATTTGTTGTTTATTTGTTTTCAGCAGCAAATTCGGTGATGTGTTCTCGGAGAAACAAGACAGCCAGGGCTATAATTAGACTTGAATAAAGTTAGATTCTTGAGATTAGAGTTGTCCAAAGAAAAACAGATACAAATCTACTTCAACAAGGAAAAAAAATATTTTCAGAAAAGAATTAGAGGAGTAGAGTTTTATTACTATGTTAATATAACCTACTAGGAAGAAAAAAAGGAAATAGTATCACAAATAAGCAGAATATAGTATGGGGTTGAATGGAACTGATTCAGAACTCTAGGTTTTTACTCGAGAAGATAAAAGTTTGGGGAAAGTAAGATAAGGAGTAACAACTTCCCAATAACATGGATGCAAATTAACTTTTCCCTCCCAAAATAAAGACTTTTTTCCCCAAAGGATATAGTTACTATTTATTCATTCACGTATGCATGCACACCACAAACATTTGCTGAGTGCTAACTGTATGACAGGTGCTGGCTTGTGTGTTGGCATCATAAAAAGAAGAAAACACACACCCCGTTCTGTGCAGAGTAGTGGGGAGAGGGATGGAGCTCGAATGTGAACAAACAAAAGGAGAACGCTTTCTATGTGATAAATACCAGCGTACAGGGCGTAGGGAGGCAAAGAGGGCACAGAGCGAAGAGGGATTAGTTTCCTCAAGAATTAGGCACCGCATACAAGGTGAAAATTTGATTTGATTTTTAAAGGTTACACAGTGATGTAGAAGGGAAAGGTTTGAGTTGCAACGCGGAAGATGTGATGTATATTTTAGGCAAAAAAAGAACCATGAGAATAATTAAACAAAAGTTTTTCTCATTTGTTGAATTGTAAAGTTACATATATATGTATCATATATAAAGTTGCATTTATATCATTTTATACACTGATACTGATATGCTGATATATACTTGTATCAGTGTGTATACTGATGACTATAGCAAAGAATATTAGAAAATACTCAGAGATACACAGGGGAGACACCAGGAGTTAAGAATTTAGTATTTCAAGCAAGGTCGCAAACTTTTTCAGTAAACGTCCAGCTATTTAAGTTTTGTAGGCCATATGGTTTCTGTTGCAGCTACTCAACTCTGCCACTATAAGAGCCAAAGCAGCTAAATACAATAGAAAAATGAATGGGTGTGGCAGTATTCCAATAAAACTTTTCAAAAACAGATGGAACCTTGACTTGGCTCCCAGGCTGTAGTTTGCTAATCCCTAATTTAGAATATGGAGCGGCCATGAAACAGTTTCACGCAAGAGAGTGATATCATCATATTAGGTTAGCAGAAAGTCATTCAGGTACAGGTGTGCAAGATTTATGAGTGATGTGGGAATACAGGCATGTAGAACCCTTAGAAGGCTGAGACACTAGCTCAGGACAAAGTAATTGCCTGAACTAAGATGGGAGCACTGGTTACGGACAACAGCAGATATGCAGGTGGCAAGGAGTAAAATCGATAGGTAGGGATGGATGGAAATTGAGGTAAAGACAGTGAGAAATACAGGAAGTCTCTAAGGTTTATGACTTGTGTGACTTGGGAAAGGACAGTGCCCTTCAGAGAGAAACAGAGAAAAGGAAGAAAGAAGAAAGCATCGGTTGAGGAAGAGGAATAGGTTTACATTCATACGTAGGGGGGTGGTTGGGTGAAAATGGTTATATGCATATAGGGTTTTTTTCGCATTTTGATGAAGCTGTCTGGTGGTCATTTGTGACCCTGAAGAGAAGTTCTGGGCTGGAAATAACACGTTAAGTAGTCATTAGCATGCAGGTGGTATTTGGTAGTATTTTAAATCATTTTCAGATGAGCTGAAAAATGTAAGAGTGGAAAGAGAAGGCTAAGGACATAACCCTGAACAAAACTACTCCAAAAGGGGTCAAAGAGGCAAGAAAACCAGGAGACGTAGGAAGAAAATGGGATCAAGGTGTATTTATGCAATACAGGCAAAACCATCAGTCATACAGAAGCAATATCAGTTCAATGGAGAAATGTTAGTTATGGCAAATAATTATTTCTTAAACATAGCATCATGTCTCTCTGTAACAACTAAATCCCAAAATCCTGAAATGTCAGTAACAGATTTTTAAACAAACAATTTAAATATTTTGCTTTGTTATATCACCTAATATTTTTCTAAGTGCTAAATTGTTTTTAGAATATTGGCTTACGTGCACTGAAAAAAATTATGCACACTTATTATAAAAAGTTTTAAGCCATGAATAATTGAAAAAGAATCAGTGAAAGCATCATAATGATAAATAGCATTATATGAACATATATTTCTTTTAACTTAAGCGTTGACTCCATTATCTTTTTGGCTTTCTGGGATAGTGAAGAAAATAGAATGAGTAGGAGTAGAAAGTGAATTAAGAGAAAAAGACAGAGAAACAAAGGAAAAGCAGCAACGGCCTACCTCAGCCGGACTTGCACATGAAGCAAAAAACATGCCCGACCTATTTGTATCTTTCTTCAAAGTGAGTAAACTTACATATGCCATAATAAATCTGATACTTTTTATACGTAAGTTTTAAATTTTGTATTCTCTGCCGTATCACTATTAAATATATTCTTCCATATATTTTCTATGGCTAAACTTTGAAATATGCACTTCTTTGTGGAAAAAAATAGACAAGGGTTCAAAACTCTCATAAGAGAATTTCAATTATACTATTTAATATTCTTGTTTTAAATACAAGTATATCCTTCTTCAATCAGTTATAGAGAATTCTAGAATACCAATCTGTCAGTGTAATTTTAATTTATCCATTATCAATTGTATCAAAATCTCATCTGAAAGATGAAGAGAAACATCTTCTGAAGTCACCTATATTTAATGCTCATGATATTGCACCTAACAGTTGTATACCAGTAATATATCAACTTTAGGCAAAGAGTGATTGTTAATAACAAATGATTTAGCATGAGACACAGATAACTGAATAGTGTTTACACATTTATGGTAAAGTGTTTTTTGTGTGTACTTTTTACTGTAGTGGTCAATATCTCTTAAATAATAAGCCTGATATTAAAATTTTAGCTTTAGATTTAGCACTCTGTTGGTTGTTGTTTATGGAATTTAATAAAATGATCTTAAATTCAAAGGGAATAATAGGTATGCTAGAAGGTACAGAACCTGGAAAACATGTTTTTAAACTCAGAGTGTGCAGCAATTATGAGAGAAAGCAATAGAACCTCTGCAAAGAAGTCACCCTGGCATCTGCATAGGAAAAGACAAGTAGATCAAAAGAAGAAAAGAAAGTATGCAAACAGGTAAAGAAAACTCAAAATATGTGAAAAACTTGTGGGACAAAGTTGGTGTTATTTCAGTGGGAAATGATTAGTCATTTAATAAATAGAAAAATTCAAAACAAAACATGTTGCATATCACTTTATACAACCAGCAATCTCCAGATGAGAAATCTCTCCGGGTGGTGCACAGAAGAGTGTTCATGCACGTGAACGGGTACAGCCATTTGGAAACCGGTCGAGCAACTTTTTGAATGACTGTTAAATTGCATAAACTCTTTAATCCAGGAATTCAACACCTGAGGATCATTTCTAAAGAGGTGAAGCACCTCTATGTTAATAAATACATATCTGTCAATTTATAATTAATAACATAATTACACATATTGACAAATATTTTTATTATATATAATTTATATACATTAATAAACATTTTTATTATCTAGTTTACAACATTGTAATGTATAATTTATATACATTAACAGATATGTATGTTATCCAAGGATATATTGTGAGATAAATATAGACACAAAGCAAACGCCCATTATTAAAGGAAGTTAAAAATTTATGGCAAAACCATACCATCCGATGTTATTTATTTATTTAAAACATAGGTAGATATATAGCCATTGATTTAGAGAGCTTCTCATGATTAATGAAATTAGGGATAGCATGACCTAATTTTTGTACTATCAACATTGACCTTAAATCTTCCTACACTTTCATATATACAAATTAAGGAAATATACAAGAATATATCTTAGGTAATTTACTACAGTTAACTGTTGGTAGAGGCTTGTGGGGAGGAGGAGAGGAGGCTAGTTAGACAAATTAAAAAAAGGAAAGAGAGAGACTGCTAAAAAATGCAGCACGTGGTAATATCTCACTGACGTATTTAGTTAAAATTTTAAAGTTATATGTGTCAAAATATTTGTATGAAGAAATTTTAAGGGACCTTTAAAGTTAAAATTTCTTTCAAGGATAAGTGGAATGCTTCTCTCTGATAACGACCTGTGTAATTCAGGAAACTCAGAGTCAAATTGAATACTAAATTGTAGTAATTCAATTAACTTTCATAATTCACGTTTTCTTCTTCCTTCATTTTATGTACTCAGTTTCCTTCTTATATGGATTTAATAGTAATATGTATGTATAGATAAATGGAATATATACACATATTTTATATAGGTCATTCTAAATATTTATTCCTCAGCATATATCTCCCTCATTCTAACCGCATCAAATTTTATAAGAACTGAAGAAACTTATTATAGAGAATTGGATTAAATTAAACATCTCAAAGACACGATAGTGCCAATGTCTGTTACCATTTTTCAATAGGAACAAATAAGAGATGACTTTTGACTCTGCCAAAGATTGTTAAGGGGACAGTACTATAATTTCTAGGACCCATAAAGCATACTAAATAAAGTTGTCATTAAAGACAGTGGACTTTGTCACATTTGATTCGATAAACTTCCATTATTACCTCCCTACCTCTGAAAGTTAGATCTCTTACCAGACTGTGCAAAGCAATTTTAGAGGAGGACAAGGTTGCTACATCAATGCTGGACTTCCGTCTAAAGACAATTATAACAACCGTGCAATGTCACATTGAGAGAAAAAATACGCAGTGTAGAAATACAGGGATGTATGGACAAATCTTATAACAAATTTTCAATTTTTGGCAATCAAATCTTTAAATTTAGTAAACTCTTCCAGCTCTTTCATTCTCTTTAAGAATACCTTCTCAGTTTTTCAATACACACAAAGATATTACAGTATCAGTGTTAATTTTAAATAAAACAATATAACAAATAGCTGTGTATCTACCATGAGACTCAGGAAATAAAAATTTCAAACACATTGAAGCCCCTCGTATGCCTCGTTCTAATTCCATTTCCCTCCTCCGTTCAGAAGGCAATTGTCACCCAATTCTATGTTGACCACTCCCTTCATTTTTATGCGTTTTTGAAATATATGAATGTGTTCTTTTATTTTCTTTTTTGGTTTAGCATATTTGGAACTGTATGTGAATTACATCATCTTTTATTTATTCTGCAACTTTTTCTTGCCCCAAAATTGTATTTATGCTTCATGTTTCCATTTTTCTTTTCATTTAAATAACTTTATTATTTAAATAACTTTATTTTTGGTTTGATATTATTTTGCTTTCTTTTTTACTTTCTCCCTCTAATTTAGAAATTAAAGACATTATTTTTGTTTTATTTAAAGTGGTTACTACTTTTTAACATGCATAATTTCTAAGGTCTAAATTTATTAAACAGCCTTAATATTCTTCTAAGACAAAGAATCAAGAATTTAAGAAGACTTTCAATGAAATTTGCACAACAAATTATGCTATTGTCACATGATAATAGATTCATATAGCTTTATTTAATTCCACAAAAATATTTTATTAATTTTTTTGTTATTATTAGTTTTACCTACATATTTATTAATGTCTTTGCCTAACTTTTGTTCTTGTGTCCTAGAGAATCCATCTGGAATCTTTTCTTCTGCCTGAAGCTTATCCACAGATTTTTCCTTCTTGGGATTCTGTTACAAGCCCTCAATTTTTTGTTTCTATGAATATATTTTTATTTGGTCTTTATAAAAGATTTATTTCTAGGTTGACAGCATTCTTCCTGCACAATAGGTCAAAAGTAATATTGCATCATTTTTTTAGTTTCCACTGTAGCTGTAGAAAGTTTAGCTGTATGTCTAGTTATTCCGTTAGATGTACCTATTTTCTCTGGCTGCTCTTAAGATCTTTTGCTCTTTGTTGCTTTGCTGTTTCACTTTGGTGTATCTAGGTGTAAATTTTTTATTTATCATGTTTGGGATTCATTGAGATTCTAGAATTTGCATGTATGTGTCTCCCATCAATTTTGAAACAGTAGCAGCCATCATTACTTTGAATGTTATCTCTACACCGTTTTCTCTTTGCTTTCCTCCTGGCACTCTTAATAGCCTGGTTGCGAAGCTTCCAGCTTCTTCCATGCTTCTTAATACTTCTCTTATAATCACTACTAGAACATTTTTAGATTTTTCTTCCAGTTTACTCATTTTTTTTCAGCTACATCTAGTTAACTGGCTAATTGTCCATTTAGTTGTTGATTGAAATAGTTATTTTTCCTCCTCTCATTTCCATATTTGTTTTACAAATGTGCTTGACTATCTTTAAAAGTCTCTTGCTCCCTACTTATATTTTCAATCAACTGTTTTATTAGGTCAATTATATTATGTATACTTATTTTATATGTTTACTTAATATCATTATCTATATTTGTTTGTGACTGATTGTATTCTCTCTTCTATCCTTTTGGCTCTTCTTCATGATGCCTTTGTTCCTTGCATATGTAGTGATCTTCATTGTAAGTGTATGTTCCTTGAAACCTTCATAATAATTTTTTATGTGTTTTTCTGTTTTTTTTTTTTTTTTGCTGAGGAAGATTTGTCCCAAGCTACATCTGTTGCCACTCTTCCTCTTTTTGTTTGAGGAAGATTTGCCCTGAGCTAACATCTCTGACGATCTTCCTCTATTTTGTATGGGGGTCACCACCACAGCATGGCCATTGACAAGTCGTGTAGGTCCATACCTGGGATCCAAACCTGGGCTGCCTAAGCACAGCATGCCAAACTTAACCACTAGACCACAGGGTTGGCCTTGAAATCTTTATAATAATTTTTGAGGTCTGTTTTGAAGGCTGTGTTACCCCCAAAATAATTTTTTGTTTAGTGTTCTCTATTTCTTGTTGACATTATATGCCTACAACCACATTATTAAAAAATGTATCCCTTTGAGTTTTTCAGAAACACTTAAGGACTATGAATTCAGATGTCATGTCCATGTGAATGTTTTTGAATCTGACTTCTTAAGGAAGATGTTTTTCCTTGGCGCAAATGTAAAGTTTAAAACAGCATATATAAGGCTGATTATGCTTTCATTCATGCTTATTCTAAGAGAAGAGCCATTAGTTTTTCCAGCTTTATTTGATTCTTCTATCAGATTTCCCACAAAATTAGACCCTAGACTTTGTCTTTTGTTGTGTGAAAGCAAAATTGAAGGTCGAATTCAACAAGATTCAGCAGATGACTTTTCCTCTCTCTCTAGACTTCTTTTACTTTGTTTATGGCCTCTAAGAATTTTTTTTATTAATATATTTTCCATCTCATTGATGCATTTCATGAGATGCTTTTATTTTTATATAGTTTCCTGTAATTTTTAGGTTTTTTTTTTTGCTATAGTATTATTTGAGTATATCATTCTTTGACAGCAATCTTGATCAATTTTCCTTTCCATTACCACTGTATTTGAAGTAGATTGTATTTCATTATCTCATATTTGTATTTTCAGAGAAATCTCCTAACTGATTAAATCATCCCCAGATACCACTTTCAAAATTGCCTTTTCCTCAATCTGTATCTTAAGTGAATTCCTGTAAATTTCAACCTTATATATTATTCAACCCTACTTCTTAAAATATTTACTCTTCGTTATGGATTGAATTGTTTTCCTCCAAAAGATATATTGAATTACCTCTGAATATGACCTTATTTGAAATAGAGTCATTGCAGATGCAATTAGTTAAGAGGAAGTCCTACTGGAATAGGCGGGGCCCTTCATCCAATATGCCTCGTGTCCTTATAAGAGACACAGAGACACAGAGGGAGAACACTGCCATGTGTCAATGGAGGCAATAATTGGAATGATGCATCTACAAACCAAGGAGTGCCAAGAAGTTTCGGTAATTGTCAGAAGCCAGGAGAGAAGCATGGAACAGATTCTCCTTCTGAGCCCTCCCAAACCCAGGAACCAACCTTGCAGCACCATGAATTCCAACTTCTAGCCTCCAGAAATGAAAGAATAAGTTTTTGTTGTTTTAAGCCACCTGGTTTGTGGTAATTTGTTACAGCGGCCCTAGGAAACTAATACAATTGCCAAACCTAATTTCTAACTATATTCTTACAGAGATTCTTTATGATAGGCCATCTAAACAATTCACTCCGCATCTGAAATACATGTCGTACTTATGCTATTTTCTGCTTTTTCTTTTTTCTGTATAGTTTCAACTTTTACCAATTCTGTTCTCTTCTCAGCCAATCCATTCTGCTATTTTATCTTCCTAATCTATTAAATCCAGCATTAACTGCTCCTTTTCCTAAACTGTGCCACAAATGGGGCTTTTTTTTTAGAACTCTTCATGTATATACGTCTAATTTCCCAAATGCGTGTTCTATTGTTATATTCTGCACAATATAGTACTGGACTGGACTCATTCAATATATTTAACTTAATTTCATATAAGCACACTTCTGGACAATGACTATATGAACTGTTGATAAATTAGGCCCCAAATAAAATATACTAAACATTTTCCAAATAGAAGATTGCTCCTCTATTAAGAATGCAAATAATAATAATCCAAATTTAATTTTGCAAACCACAGACTTCACATATCAGAAAACAAAATTTGACTTACTGATTTCAACACTTCCAACTTTTAACAACAGGTGGTTAGAGACAGCATCCATCATTTCTTTTTTCTCAACTGTTTTGTGTGCTCTGGCACTAGCATTTGTCTTAAGCCAAACATGTCTTCTCAGATTTTGACCAAGACTGAGTTTTAAGCAGTAAAATATTTTTGAATAATATGCATACTCTTTGATGAAAAGTTTATGGCATTTTTGTAACAGCAGCTATGGATAACTATTTAATTTTAATTCTGGATGGGATAAATGATAATTCTAAAGGATTAGCTGTTTTTATTATTGTGTACCAATAACTATTTGAATGTTTAATATTTAATTGAAGTCTATTTGATTTTTTAAGCTTATAAATTTAATTTTGTTGCATTATCTATTTAATAAAACTGTTGTTTAGGTAAGTCTTAGAAATATTTTAGTTCTAGGATTATATTCCTTGATTTTTTTTAAGGTTTAAAATATATGTATGAGATAATTGAGACCCAAATAAGTGTTTTGCCCATGATCACACAGATAGCCAGTGAGAGAAGAAATAATTAGTGTTCCAGTACCCCAACTACTGATGGTTTTCTTTCTTGGTCATGAAGATATTTCATGAATCAATACATAATTGTGTGAATCCGCAGTATGTTTAGCATTGTTATGAAAACTAAATAGTGGTTCGATTAATGATCGTCCCCCAGTTTTGTTGTGCTGTGCTTTGTATTTTTCTAAATTCTTAATTTTGCTTTTCTCTTTCTTTCTCAAGGTCTTGTATCTGTTACCGCTCTGAAAATCCCAAGTCAAGAAAGTTCCTGTACAATGTTCTACGAGAGATAAAAAGTCTTTTGTTTGGCAGTGTGTGAAATTGACCTTAGACTTAGAGCAAGAGGGGCTGCAATCTCTTCTCAGCCTCCTGCATTTCATTCCGTATTCACCTGGCTTACTGATTATGTACTCTGAACGGACTACCTGGCCAAAAGTTCCAGGCAATTCAATGTTTTATGCTCTGACATTGCAATTCACCATCCAAGTTTTATTTGTTCAGAAGTTTGAAAAATTACCATTTTCAGATCATTGGATCTTAAAGTACTGAAACAGTTAAAACAAAAAGGACAAGAATAAATACTAATATTTTAAAAAGATCTTCCACATAGGATTTAGACAATAGTCTAAACTGAAGTCAATGAATATTAACAAGTTAAGGTTTACTGAATTATATTTTACATCGTGTTGTATCTTCGTTGAATTTGATTGTGCTATAGGATTTACCAGGTATGTAGATATTCTGTCCAACCAAGACAATAAGGCACACACTATGAAATGAAGTGAGCTGATGGATTGATGATTTTGCCTTATAAATTATTTCATATTATACCAGTTCCCATCACAACAGACACACCCCACACACATATACACACTTGATGTGCTCCATAAAAGCCTTAAGAGTTAGAGTGTGTAAAACAAATGAAAAACTCTGTTTCTTAAATTCTGGGGACACTTTAAAATCTCTTAAACTCCCTCCTTGAAGATGCTGTCCATTCCAGATTCTTCAAGATATGAAAGATAAGGTGATGAGCATTACTAAATCAGTTCACTGAGCATTGAGCAATGGCTTAAGGAAAGGTGAGCTTGGCTTGAAAGACAATAATAAAATCATGAGCAGTTTGATTTCTGGCTCAACCCTTCTTTGTGCTATTCCTGTCATGTGATATAAGTCATTTCCCAATGTGAGGGATTATTGAAATTAGCATTAACATTAAAGAATTTTCTATCTCCACTCATGATGTAAAAAGAAAAACAGAGTTTAGCATATACCATAGAAAATTTGTATTAGATAATTACACTTACTACTTATATATATATATGATTTGATGCAAAATCACTGTGTATATAGTGTGACTGAAAATATCTAATGTGTGAAATTCAGTCATCGCCTGCCATCCTGTATATATGCTTAATTTATCTAGTGGTTAGCCATTATTTTCAGACCCTGAAGTTATATCAGAAACACTATCTTCTGCCAGAAGGGTGATATCACTTGACTGTAAAATGAATATGACATCTCTGCTTATTACATGGATATTTTATCTGACTGTTGCTGCTACCAAATTGTCAATATGACTGTTTTACTGATTTTGGTTTATGAGAAAAACATCATATAATTTTCATGTTTGTCATCAGTTGTAGAGTATCTTTGAACTTGCTATTTTTATAAATTTAATATTAAGTCAAACTAAATTTTATTATGCACCATTTTATATATACAAAGTGATTCCATATATCTTCATAGTAAACTCAAAAGTTAGATCTATTATTTCAAAGCTAAGCCTACTGTGAAGCCTACTGAGTTTTTAAGGATGTGGGCCATATTATAAAGGGAAAACCTGGAATCAGAGAGACAGAATTCAAGAAATCAATAGCTATTGCCTACCAGTATTGCAGACTGGGACTTGATCTGGGCCCACAGTTCCTAAGTAAATGGATTTGTTCTAGGGAGTGAGGCATGGCCACAACATTCCTTCAACATGCAGACATATCATAGGATACTTTTAATTGAGTCAGTAAGAAATGGGGAACATTATAGCAAAAAATGGGGGAAAATGTCTACCAAGGGCTCTAGATATGTTTTGAGGGTTGGGATGCAACCCAAGAGAGGGGACTGGAAAGCAAATATAAATCGCCATGTGTATTGGGTAAGAAAAATGAGAGTAGGAGAAAAGTTATAGCTTGCTGAGCTGACAGGTACGCAGGACTCAACAAAGATCCTTCTTAATACTAAACTTAGTACAGAAAAATATTTCCAAACACACACATCCATGAATCTGAACCTATCCATATGAATCTTGCACTTTTTTCCTAAAGGATTGTTTCAGGAGTTGGATAAGCTAAATTGAAAATATTTTCTGCTGAGGCCTGAGAAGGGGAAGAAACTCTCATTTAAAACAATTGTTGAATTGATAGAACTCACTTCATTTGTTTAACATACTAAAACAAATTGCTGGTAGGATCCAGTTTTAGGGTTCTGATGTAATACTTTATGGTACACTCCCTCTGGTTTGCATCCTTCCAACAAAACCTGATATTACTGATTGATTGACTCCCCTGCAGGGGTTAATATCCTGAATTTTGTAATTCTAATTAATAACATTGTCTTACCATACTGATGCTACTCTTAAAATTACTATAAAAGCCATGGTCACTTTCCAGTAGGTGCAAGTATCAAAAAGAGATTTTAAAAAAAGGGATTAGATTGATGAATAATTAGCAATCCTTTTCACTTGATCCAAAGCACATGTTTGTAACTAAATTCTGCCAGAACAGTGGGTTCTCTGGCATTTCATGAAGAGCAACCTCTGTGTATTGGTATATGAGGCATACTGGGAATGCAAATGGGTTGGTCCTACACCTCCTAAAATGTGAGTATCTGCATAGGTATTCATATAACTAAAGTGTTCTGTAGTCAAAATGTTTTAAAACTACCATTTTAAATTAAGAATACATGAATTGATATTTGGACATCTTTAACTTAGTCTTCTGTTGTGTTATCTGTATGCTGACAAGATATCTGCAATTTCTGAGATGGTTCAGTGTTGTTATGCAATAAAAAATATTTGTTTCACATTCTCTTTGAGCCGAAGGAAACAGTTAGGATTCTAATTCATAGCCTATTAAAATTAAAGAACATAATATTATCGGAGTTTTGTTTTTTGGTTTTGTTGTTTTAAAAGAATGGAAAAAACTTGAGATTTAGAGGTTAGGACCATTTACTCAAAACTGCTTTAGTAATTACTTGCAAAGTAGGAACTGGAACACAAATTCACAAACTCCCATCTCGTGACTGCCCCTTTCTATGTACTCAGTGAAATGCTCACCACCACCAGTGAGGAAATTACTATTAGTATACTCATTTTACAGATGAGGAAGTTGAGACATCAAGAGTTTAAGTCACATTCAAAGTCATGCAGCCATTAATTATGGTAGCTAGGACTCAAACCAAGGCCATGTTTCTAGAATTTCTGTGATTTTTATTGCAATGCTATGTCTAACCTAAAATTAAAAGTGAAAAAATTTCATCAACATCAGTAACTGACTCAAAGTTTGAAGGACATAGCAACAACCATGAAAAGTACTGCCTCAAATATGTTGTCAAATTTATTTGACAAATATATTGTCAAATATATTGCAAAGCAATAAAATGCTACACTGAAATAACTGAGGGTATCTTAGGGACAATTATCCACACACACACACACGCATGCACACACACGTGAGTTTCACATATATGTTTATATGCACATTAATTTCACAGACACACATAAATGAAGAAGTTGAGATATCTTTAAAGTATGACTGATACAGATTTTCTTAGACTGATGTCTTGTTCCTTCAGTTTTCATTGAAATCTAAACCTTTTAGTACATAGTGAATTCAACTTAATTATTATATAGCAAGCTTACATCACAGTACTCCTAACTTTCCAAAAGTAACTGAATTAAAAATTGAAAGCAAACAAATATTCACTTTAAAAATAATATGAACATCTATAATGTTTGTTCCCGATACTTCAAGCTTAATGCAGGTCTCCCTCTGGGAAATGAATGAAGAGGCACTGAATTTCATTCATGATTGCTGAATGCATATGCATACAGACATATGTAAACAAAATGCAAGGTGGAAAATGAGATAATAGGGAAATCAGATCCTCTAGGCTAAAGTACAGTCTTAAAGGGAGAGCCTCAGAGGAAAGCATATACTTTGGTAATGAAAGAGCAGCTTCAGTCTGATGCTTCCATGTGCTTGTTGAAAGCAACATCACCGCTGTGATGCAGTCTCCTTCCCCCACCTTCACCCCATCACGTTTTGAATAGTTATTAGAGTTACTAGAAGTTATTAATAACAAATAATAGTGAATAGTACAAGTAAATAATGTATTTCCAAGAACAAAAACTCGCCCATCAGAAAAGTGGCCTAAAAATGAGCTTTTCACCAAATAGCATTATTTAGTAGAAGGACGTGTTGAAAACCCAATCTGTCAATAGGTACATAATCTACATGGCATGTAGAGTAAATACAAAAATAAAATAAGAGGCTTAATTCTGCCTGTTGAAAATGAGGGAAGAGATCTCCCCCTCCCTTCCCTTAGAGCATTTACTTTAGAAAATATGTAAGTTCTTTCTGCCTCTTTGAAGTGTATGAATCTCTTTTTAAAAGCTAAATAAGCCTCTTGCCAACGTTAATACCCAGGAACGTCCTTCCCAATGATCTGGGAACCATCTCTTTGAAATGTAATCATCAACGAAGATAGAGCCCTGTCTCCACGTTTCTTTGGCAGGGTAAGAGCCCAACTTCTGTGGGTACTCTGCTCCAAGATGCAAAACTACTCCTGTCCTAAAGGTGGGAATTTATTTCTCTTTGGATTAAGCCCATTAACAAACACAGAGGGCCACCACAACCAAGGTGAATGTAGGATGAACTTCGTGTGACAAATGGTGCGTCAAGTCCTCTTACTTGAGGGCTGATTACTGTTTATATTTAGAATGCATACGGAATGGTCATATCTACTTGGCTATATAAAAGGGTGAGACTTCTTTCTGTCTTTGCAATCTCTTATTGGATTGCCTGTGATGCACTTCACACTCTGCTTTAATGCCGATTCAGTAAAAAAAAAAAAAAAGGTTTTCTTTCTCTTCTACCTTTGTGGAGAGGTTTTCTGGTTTGGGAAATTTTGTTTTTAATTGTATTTTCCCATCAGGGCTCATCCTATAAAAAGGGAAAATTCACTGTTCCTTATTTGATATAGATATCTTAAGTGCAAATTCAGTGTAATATAGTAAATAAAAATATAAAACTGTATCTTATTCATGTTTAATTTTTGGATTGTATTCTCAACGGAAGCATTTTGCTGAGAAATATCAACTTTCCATTGTGCAAAATTTAGATTTCCAATGCTTTCTAGGTAATTAATTTAAAGAAATACTTGTCTTGCACCGAACATTTGGATTAATATTGCTAAAGTGCTTCTTCATTTATTTAAAAATATGACTTAGGTTTATAAGGCAAAATAATGATAGCTCCCTTTCTCCCTCAACTTATTAGTGATATAACTTGTATTGTTGGACAGTTGAACTGTGATGTTAAAATGCTGGTATTTCTCTCCTGGGTCAAGACAGAGAGCATTGAAGCAGAGAAAAGGGAGAGAAGTTTCCACAAGCTGGCTATGCTCTACTGCTCAGTGCATTTGACATGCTTCATGATGAGTGAGGGATACACAGAGTACTATGTACAGCCGTACTGCAGCCAGATATAATTATGTCAGTGAATATCTGAAATTACAGCTATTTCCAAGTGTGGAATCTATGAAACTGGATCATACAATTTTAAAAACCAAGATCAAAATTTACTTTGCACTATACTCTTACCAACACTGATATTTATAAATGTTAGTGAGAATATAGGGACTTTTGATAAGATTACTTTTTTAATCTGACCTAAAATTAACATTGTGATACAACTTTGACACTATTGTAGGGGAGGAAGACATTTCCTCTACCCTCTCTGGGTTCTTCTGGCCAGAGAATGAATTAAATTCACATGAGACAGAATAGCAGCAGAAAATTAAACAAAGCTTTATAACATGTATACATGGGAGAGGCTCAGGCAAGCTGAGCAACTCACCAAAATGGCCAAAGCCACCACCTTAAATATCATATCCAGCTAAAGACAAAGGAGGATGTTGGGGGTGGGGGGAGTCAGTTACAGGAGGTTACCAGACAAGCACAATAAACAAATGCAGATTTAAGTCCTTGCCTTCCCCATTGATTAAGAGTTTCTAGAGATAAGGTCATCCCCCCTTCTTCCTGGTACAGAGAGGGAGACAACTTTACAGATGGAGATTTCCTTTACGATGTAAATGTCTCTTAACAAAGAGTAAGCAAGTTCCACTCCTCAGAGCCTCCTTTCCTGTCTGCAGTTCATTGCAAGTAACCAGCCCCAAATAATCCTCATGCCAAAGAGACATATCTTGGGGTGGCCAATTCCAGGCCCCCACACTATTATTTACTAAAATTATCAGAGTAAGTCTAGCTAGATTTAATCTTTCTCATGGTTTCAGACATGGGGAATTGGTAAAATAATTAACAACTTAATTATGAAACTCTATGTGGGTCTTGAATGAGGCAATATATCTATGAACTCTAATCTAGCACAGTGTTGTTAAGTAACCATGAAACACTGAGCACATATTTAAAACCTCTCTGACTTTCACATTCCACAATTGTGAAATCAGAAGACTGATAGTACTTTTCTTTCTTCACACCAATGTTTCTTTCCTTGTTTCCTCATTATTTTATTATGTTTTCTCCCTGATAATCAAATGAGATACATTATGTAAAAGCAACTTGTAAAATTTCGAGTACTATACACACATTGTTACTTACATTTACCCCCTTTACAAGTGAACTGGTACATAAATGCTAACACCCATCTTTGTTTCCTTAGCAGGTATTTGAGATTTGCAGTGTGCAGTAGTTCTAGACTCTTTTCAAAACTTCTTTGGCTCTTAGAGTTTCACAGGAGACAGACCCAAGAAAGAAAAAGTCAGAACAGATTGCCATTTTATTACTGCTAAAAGAACTTGCTTAAAAGTAGTTCAGGTTTTCCTTTTTGACTCTACAATCAAATGTCCTTCCTAGCCTTCTTAATTTACCTATTCCTTCTTATGTTTTAAATGTTCTCCGAGATGTTTTCTGTTTAAATCCAAGGACGTACTCATAGGCATGCATTTATACGTTAACGCAAGACAAGACAACATAGACGTGAAGCAGTGCAACTACACACAATTAGGACAGCCTCTGATTCATTCCAGAAAACTGCTTAAGTCCATTTTACGCCTATAGAAAGATATGGAGAGGAAATCTGTATATGCCAAATAAATCCTCAGATAAATTTGAATGGAAACAAAGTATTGAAATGCCCGTTCAGGTAGGCAGTGGTGCTGCCCACAGACATGTGGAGTGATGAGAACCTGAGCCATCCTGTTGAACAACCACCTTTAACAATTGCTTCAGTGAAACTTTAGAAGATATATCATTTTTATTTGTGCAGACATTCATCTTTCCCCAAACGCATTGAGGCAAGTAATAATAACAAACCTAAGAAAGGTGAAATAGAAATCAAAACAAAGTAGCATCCGAAGATATATATATATATATACGCAAGAGAGTCATAAGGAAAGGAGACCACATTCATAGGCCATAAATGAATTTCTAATTTTTGGCTCAGCCTTAAGGCGGTCAGGAAGAAAGGGTGAAACATCGTCTCTTATAGAACTGTCATCATCTGAAGGGAAAGAACATTGGTTCCTTAAGGGAAGTAAATTATACCTTGAAGCTGTACCAAACACAAAACAAAACAAACTTAAAACTTCACCTGGGACTCAATCTAAAAAGCCCAGAATAATAGTTTTTTACACAATTTTCCCACAGATAATGAAGTCACAGATTTCAAATTGCTAGACAGTATTACGTCTTTAGACACCAACCAATGGCTTAATATTAAAATAAAGCTCAGTAAGCTTATGTCTGTGTGGTCTGGCTTTCAGGAATAGACAGAAAATACTTAGAGGAGTGGCTCGATTGGATATCATCCAGGCCATTTGACACAGATAATTTCTCTAATCCGGTATATTTATTGGGACTGAAGAACAATACGGAATAATGTATTCTCAGATGAGAGCCTAGGGCACTGACTTTCTGAAATGCTGATGGAAAGTTCATTCATATGCATTAAAAATCAGACAATGAATAAATATAATCAAGAATTTCTCAAGAATTGATGGCTGCTTCAATTTAGACTCATAGGTGGTACAAAGTAAGCTGCTGAAGATCACGTCAAGCTTTATTTTAAGTACACATTTCTTTTGTACATGCAAATTTAATCAGGTTATTGTCAAAACTCTGGGGAAGTGTATGAGTGTTTCTTCTTGATAACTCAGATTTCAAGATGCATGTTGTTATAA
Source organism: Equus caballus (assembly GCF_041296265.1). Classification (NCBI taxonomy): domain Eukaryota; kingdom Metazoa; phylum Chordata; class Mammalia; order Perissodactyla; family Equidae; genus Equus; species Equus caballus. Next base: position 100,752,186 of record NC_091685.1, on the reverse strand, counting down.
TTTTTGAACAAAAATAACCATATTTCTATATCAAGCTTGTAATTTTCTTTGCATCAGTAGAAGTATAATACTCATGTAGTTATCAGAGAAGAAATATTCAGAAGAGCTTTAAAAAAGCTCTATAAACTATGAGTATCAGCTAACAACAGCTTACATCTAATTTATTAAGGCATACTACAGGTCCTACCTACTCCAAAATAAGGAGGAGGACAAATTACCTCTGATATATATGAGTGGTGTGATCCCAAAATTTAGAAATACAGCGCTGTAAAAGGATCTCTTAAAACATCATCATTTCCACTTCTTCCTAGGTTGTATTTCCTGGCCTCCCTTTCTGTTAGGTGTGGCCACATGATTGAGCTCTAGTCATTTGCAGGTGAATGGAAGTAACAGATGCCTCTCCCACCCCTGGTCCATAACAGACCTTCCACTCACATTCCACTGGGCCCTTTTCCCTCGCCAGCTGGATGCTGTTGCCCAGGGCAATCTTGGAGGACAAAGGTTGAAGGTGCAGTGTCTCTGATATGTTACTTTTGATTTACTCAATGGAACTGAGCACTTCCCCCACTTGCATCTGCCATGATCTGATACCTGAATGAGGAATAAAAGGCTATTGTTTGGAAACATTACACATTGAGGGGTATATTGGTTACACATGTTAGCCTGTTCAAGTCATTTAAGATTGTCCTGCACAAGAGGCCTTGCTTCTATTTGAGAAGCATTTTACTTTCTTTGTATTTCTTTATATCTGTGAAAGCTGATCTTTAAATTTCTGTTTCCACATGAATTAGTTTGGCTGTAGCTTGTATTTCCCAACTTATGTGAATTCATCTCTTATCCCTCCTTATGCTCCAGCCACTTTGGTCTTTCTATTCCTCATATATGCCATGCTCAATTCTGCTTTAGAACTCCTGCACTTAATCTGCCTTCTTCAATGTGCTTTCTTTCCTTTCCTCTTTGCATGACTAACTTCTCATCTTTCATGCCTTAGCTCAAATGTCCTCATATCTGAGAGCTTTCTTTACTCACATTAATGTAGAACACCTACGACCTGACTTCCCATACCTCATTATTGAGCTTATTATCATTTAGCTTCTTTATTTTGTTTATGGTTGTGTGTGTATGAGTGTGCATATATGTGTTTTTCTCCCTTCTCTAAATCTAGCCTCCAGTATGACAAAGACTTTGTCTTTTCTGTTCCCCAACTTTTACCTTCAGTGCCTTTGATAGATTATTTCTGGTGCATAGTAGGAGTTTGCTAAATACATTTTCAATTCAATATGAACACTGCTTGTTCAAAGATACATCAATAAATACAGAGTTGGATTGTTAAAGCCAGTAGATGCTCAATGAATTTTGCTGGTGAAATGACAGCTTATCTTCAAGTATTACTGAGCGAACTAACTTATTTACCATAAAACCACATTATATGGGGAGATATAAAAGCAAATATTGACTGGCTGAAGTTCTATAAAACCTATTGAATGTTTCATAAAAATTGACATGACTCTATAATGCTTTACATATGTTGTAATCTCATAGTTAATGAAGACTTCATCGTATCTGAAGCAAGTGATTCAAAAGGTGACTTATTCATTGATTTTGTTTCAAGATTCAATGAGCTTTGAAACAGTATTATTGTATTTTGAAATTAACAGAAATATGAATGTTAATAGAATATGAGTTGTATTTAATATATATTACACATTTTTGCATAAATGGTTTATTGAATGAATGACAACACAATTGTCGAACATGAAAACAATTTAAATCTGATTAACTTATAATATAATTACTCTATTCACATTCACTACGGTTTAAATTAGGTTACATTATTTATAAGACAAATATTTTTAATGACAAAACGTGTATTTAGAAAATCAATTTTATTTAAGCAACATGTGTGTTAAGAATAAAAATATTTTAAGGAGATCAAAAAATGATGAAAATAATTTCTTTAAAAAAGTAGAGAAAGTCATTGAATGTTTTCATTTGAGATAGGTTTTATTTCCGGGGTTTTTTTGCAAAAATACAAGAATTCAAGAGATACACACTTCAATAACATGGTTTATGTGGGAAGATATGATTTACCATTTTCCATCTTTCTGTCATATATCTCTTTATTCATGTATTTAAAGCAATTTACTACATATTTATCTCCTCTCAAATTGAAACAAATACTGGAAAAAACAAAAAGGTAGGTTTCTATACTCAAGGAAAGTAAAGTTTATTTAATGAAACTGATTAATAGAGGAATCACAGAAAAACATATGATTAATGAAATAATAAGATGTTTATGTGTTCTTGAGGATGTGAAGAATATGGAACAATAGATTCACTTGGGTAATTAAAAAAGATTATGTAGAGGAATTGGCCTGATCCTCTCAATAAAAATTATTGTAAGTCCTTATTTGAGAAAGAAAAATGTATCAGAGGTATGTCTCCCTTTTGGAAAGGACAATATTTTATTTTATTTTTTTTGAAGAAGATTAGACCTGAGCTAACATCTGCTGCCAATCCTCCTCTTTTTGCTGAGGAAGACTGGCTCTGAGCTAACATCCATGCCCATCTTCCTCTACTTTATACATGGGATGCCTACCACACATGGCTTGCCCGGCGGTGGAACAGGCAAACCCCGGGCCACTGAAGCAGAATGTGGGAACATAACTGGGTCATGGGGCTAGCCCCAGGGACAATAATTAAGAAAAGCTATTATGAAGTACTCTTTTTGAACTTAGATGTACTTTCTTTATTCAGGTAAATTATTTAACTTCCTTCTGTGAGCTGAAAAATGAATTTATTATTGAATGAAGAACATTGATTCTTGATAAGAAACTTTCTTGATGAGGTTGTTTCATTAAACTCTTTTCTTGATCATAAAAGATACATTTTGCTATTTCTATTCTCTGTGTTTGCTTTCCATTAAGTAGAAATGAACAATATTTAATTCTTGTTGACTAGTTTTATTACAGAGATTGACTTCTCTAAATTGTAAATATTTATATTTTTATAAATGTCAGAACTTGTAAAATAAATTGTAATAGTTGTGGAATATCATAAACCATGGAAAATTCAGTAAATAGTGACAGTTTATGAATGTAAACATTGTTACGCACTTCAAATATAAATGAAGTTGAAATGATTTTTTTTAGATATTAGTACCTTACATTGAATTATTTTCTCACAGAGATGATTAAAAACCTCAAACTGATATATGGTATTTAAAACAGATGCTCTCTCTTGTATTGGTAAAAATAAAAGATCTTTGGGAAGTTTCAAAATCTAATTACGGATTTATGGTTATCTAAGTACTTACTTGTTTTCCGATAGCTTCTTTCTACAAAAAGCTCATAGCATAGACTAATGAGGAAATAGATATCATATTAAGGACAATTCAATATCCTAAGAGCTTTAAAAGGAATATGTTTAACATCCAGTGACCGTATGTTGAGGAAGTGTCTAATTCTGCTGTATTTTTTCTGAATTCCTGGAAATATTCTTTCATTTACCACTTACAAACATCTTTAGTGAAGGGAGCTGACTGCTCCCTGTAGGCTTGCAAATGGGGATGTTTATTAAGAATATGAAAAGAAACTGCATCCTTGGTGTGGCCTATTTATTCCCTTTCTTTCCACAGCCTGAGTAACTCAGTTGCATCAGTAGGTATAGATTCTCCCTATTTTAGATAATGACCAAGAGAATTTAGCTTCAGCCTCATGTTTTTTTACAATGAATATTAATTCATGTTTTGATCATCTAACCCCGACTGGGTAAAACAATGTTAGTAACTCTTCTGCTTTTTCCTCTAGCCCCAGTCATCCATGATGAATTTATTTGTATAACTGAATCTGAGTTGCATTCATTCATTCTTGTGACTAAAATGCATAATACAAAGTAAGTCTCAGGATTGTGACTTGTATCTTATTTTTTGCTTCACATTTTGGCAATCTTCCTATTGTACAGTGCTGACTTGTTACTCTGCTTTAATATCATCTTGATTTATACCAAGTACCATCATCTTACACCCAAGGGTCGCACTCCTGTCCAGGTTCCCAAGGTCCTGAAGGTAGGAACTGAACACCTTCCTCAAGAAAGCCTGCAGTCCCCTCCCAGAATCTGCTGAGCTGTGGACTCTCTGGGTCATACTATCAGCTTGCCCTGGGATCACATTCACATATTGTGTGTCTCAGAATCTCCACTGTAATGTGCTGTTAACTCTTTGAGACGTCTTGTTGCTTAGTTTGACCTCCTATCACAGAGGATAGGAAGTATCTAAAAATTGACTAGTGGCTGTGGCAACCATTAGACAGTGAGCTTATTTATCGCACTAAATAATTACTCTCAGAAGTGCTTGAATCTACCATCCCTTGGGTTAGGATTTCTGTGAAATTCACATACCCTCAAAACTAACCTGCACCTACTATAAATAACAGGTTAACCCTTGTCAAACGAGAAGATATTGTGATAATATTTGAGTTAAAAACAGAAGACAACACATTAATAATAAATGTCTTTTTTTTAAAAAAAAAAGCTTATTTCATAAGGTGTTCTATATTCTAAATCTAATAAAGATTTTACTTATGTACCCCAATTTCTCTTTTAAAATACACATGAAATTTTAAAGTTTAATTATTAAATACAAACAAAAAACCCTGTCATTGAGAGATACAATTAGTAAATCTGAAACAATATAATTCAGTAAGCCAATGGCACAGAAAAGCAAGAATTATAATGATGGAATAAATTATCTTCAAGAGCCGAGTAAATTTTTATATTCTACATGTGATACACTGGCTGTTGGGAAACAGATGGAAAATTTATATCTGTTGAAATAGAATTGGTTTCCCTTTTACGAATCTTATAGCTGGATACCTTACCAATCTCTCTTTCTTTTTCTAATAATGTACTTGAGGATTCTTTTGAGTTTTCTACGGCAGCCCCTCATGTTATCTTGGGAAAAACGATGTCCCTTTGTTGTGCTTTCAAATCTTTATGCCACTAATTTATTTTGTGGTCTTATTATGCTAACTAGGAATACCAGTATAATGTTAAGGATAAGCTGTGATTGTGGGGCTCCTTGTATTACTCCTTACTTTAAAAGAATTTTTCCAAGATTTCCCAATTTTCCAAGATTAGTGTTATGCAATCAGTTTCATAGGTAATCTTTATCATATTACAGAAATTTTGTTTCCTAGTTTTTTAAGATTTTTTTTTATATTATGAAGACATACCACACTTTGCCAATACTTATTCTGAATCAGTCATATAGCCTCTTTATTATTCTTACTCTGTTAATGTATTGAATGGTATTTATATATTTTATTCACCGCCCCTTGCTGATTCCTAAGATAAAATCAACTTTTCATGTTGAATTACTTATAATTTATACTGCTAGAATCGAACTTAATAGTTTGTTAAAGATATTGGGGGCTTTGTTGAGGAAGAAATTGACTGTAATACTCCTGTCAGATAAAGTTTCTGTCACTTGTTGGTATGAAGGGAACCCAGCTCCACTGAAGGAGATGGAGAGTATTCCCTCTTATACATTATCTTAAAAACTTTGGATACAATTCGACTGACACATTCCAGGAACATCTTGTAGCCCTTGACTTTAACAATCACCTGGGCCTGTGTTTTCCTTGTGAGTTTCATAATGGGTATTTCTATTATTTAGAATTTATAGAGGAATCCAGGTTTCCTGTGATTCAAATGCAAGTTACGCTTTTCCAGAAGTGTTGGTATTTCTTCAAAATCTTCAAAATATTAGCATAATAGTCATTTTGATGTGTAACTATCTCCGTTATTATTACTGATTTTTTATGTGTGTCTGTTCCTCTTTGTTTCTTGCTCCATCTAGGCTTTTCTATCTTATTTTATTTTTTTCAAAGAACAAACTTTGCATTTATTCTTTTTCTGTATATTAAATTTGTTTTCCATTTCTTTGCTTTCGAATCTTATCTGTACTCTCTCCTTTACTCTTTGTCTTCCTAGACATTTTCAGTGTTTGCAAATACATTATTCAGTATACTAATTCTTTCTTTGGAAATAAAATGTTAAAAATATTTTTTATTTTGAGTAATTCTGTTCTTAGCTCAAATTTATCTTTTTATGCCTAATAGGTTTTGTCAGTTGGTGAATTTTGTGATTGCATTATATATTTTATTTAATTAAATTAATTATATATTTTATTTAAGTTATTGCCTTCTTAGATGTTTTATGACCTCATCAATTAGGCTTCATTAAGCAAGGCTATATATGTATTTCCTTTAAATATAAACATGTCATATTAGGCCCATGATCCAATCTGTCAGGATCATTTTGGGTTATGAGTCTCTTCCTCAGAGTAGTAAAATATTTGATATCTAGATTTTGACAAACATGTTCTTTAAGTTACTGATAAAAATTAAAAAGCATAAAAGCAAAAGAAAGGCCTTTGGCAATGCTAAAGACATCTGTGGAATAACATCAATTCCTTCCTCTTATTTTTTATACATGGTCGCTCAATCCATTAATATTACACATAGCTTAAATTTCTCTTCATAAGTTACCTCAGAAACGTTCAGAGTTGATACCAAAGCACCATTGTTCAAGGAAAAGTCAGCGTGAGTGGCATAAGGGAAGGGGGCAAGAGTGTTAATAAATGTCCAGAGTTGTTATTTGAAAATTATAGGAACTATTAAATACCCCATTTGCTTTTACAATTTTATAATTACCTATTAGAAATAAAGTCAAATCACAACTTTTTATTTCATCTAGTCATTTTATAACATTTGAAAGATAATCATTTTTAAAGAAAAATAAATAGCATGTTTCTTTACATATATTACATTTATCCTATCATTTCGTCTCTACTCGGTTATTTATGTATCTCACTTTACATTCCTTCAATATGTCTGGTGCGTACTACCTATGAAGGTGAAGCCCATCTCCCAGTGGAGAGCTGCAGAGAAAAGATGCATTGTGCACCTGGCTGTGCTGGTGTGATGTTCTGACCTCCACCTGTTTGTTCAAATAGGCATTTATGGAACTTCTGCAACTAGAATGACTGTATGAATTATCATGAGGAAAGCTATTACTTCAAGTCAAAGAAGAGAAAAAAAAATTCAAATGAAGGAAAAAGGATTCACTTTATTATATAGACCCAAACAGGTGCTATCTGGTATATGTGTGTGTGTGTGTGCGTGTGTGTATCTTCAGGATGAATGACGAGACTTTGAAGTATTTTGATGCATACATGGTGAAAGCAAATATAATTTATTCCAGTGAAATAACTGATTGTTGATATAAAGCAATTATTCTCTTAATAAAACATTTATGAAAATACATTTTTCAAAATAAATTAATAAACTCTATTTGGTCTGTCCGTTTCTAATTTAAATGTGAATAGTAATGAGAAACATTTAGAATGTATCTACCACTACTAGTACAATTCGAACTTTTCTTACTGGTGAATTTGATTCTTTAATATTGTGAGCAAATTTCCCCAAGGTTGAATCTGTATTTATAGATTTTGAAATACAACTTTGACCAATTTAAACGGAGGAAAACAACAATGCACTCATCTCCATTAAACCGGCATTAAATAGCAATAGTAAGAGCAAGGCCTGATAGCACGTGCCTCTAATCCGCCGAAGGCCTGACCCTAATGGCCAAGAGCACTTCAATTAAGTTTCCTGGCTCTTCATTACACTTCCTCGATACATGTGTCTGATGTAATTATTTCTACTCTCACAAGAGGAGACTTTTGCTGAGGGTTAGGGGTAAGTTTGGTTTTTATATCATTTAATTCTAATGGGAAATCTCTTTAGGGTTTTTAGAATCAACTATTCAGTGGTGTTATTTCTTCTTCTTTGAATTATTATTGTTTCCTATTCTTGCATAGAATACTCAATTAATTTAATTGTTCACTTTACTCTCTATGCTAGATGTGTTTCTATACGGGAATGCACAACGATTGCTTTTTGTGACAGAAACAGAGGAAGAGAAAAGGCAGCAACCAGATTAATAAGGTTGTTTTCAAATCGTCTCTCATACCTTATGAAAATCTTTGTGCTAAAGCTTTACAAGTCCATTTAACAGAGAAATGAATTTATTTAATATACATTGAAGAATGTGATCTTAGGCAAAATAGATCCTAAGGGCAAATGCTATTAGTGAGCAGGTAATATTCTGTATATTACATTGTACAACAGAAAGACCAGATGACAAAGATTGAAAAGACCTTTATGTATTCCTGCCAGGTCATGATAAAATGTCAGCAGCAGGAATAGAGAATGAACAGCTGGTACAAATGACATCAACACACGTGCGCACACACAAATCCAAACCCTCAGAAGTAATGCACATCTTGGTAAATAAAGCTCTTAGATGCTATGACACAATATCAAACATCAGGAGAGAGGGAGGGGAGAATATTAGTCCTTTCTGAGGGATCCAAAATAATAAGGACAGTGACTGAATAGGTGGCTCACTGTTGGTGGGTCATATAATCAAGTTCACGTGACTCTCTTAGTGCGTGTAAGCAGGGAGTAGAGGTTTTACTAAAGAAAATATGCTGTATTGTTTAGCAAGCCACATGTGGGAGAAACTAGGAAAGACAGGGAAATAGAAAATGTTTGTTTATACATAGATGTAAAACTAAGCAAAACTTCATATGATTACCATTTATATATTACATGATTTTTTCCCAACAAGCTTCTTTTATTTTTTACATAATAGTTATGTTTTTAAGACCCATTTATGTTGATGTGAATACTTTTGGTTGGTTCACAATGCTTCAAGGTACAGAAATATGTGGTAGAATATAAAGAAATGCAAGGGGATAATAAACACAAATTCAGAACTTTGAGCACCTCTGTGTGGAAGAGGAATGCGATTAGTTAAGGTTGATAGGGAGGATTTAACTCTGTTTGTTAATAGAAGAGAGAGAGTATTCGTATATTCTTTGTACATTTTATATATCTGAAATATTTCAAAATAAATTTAAATATTCTCCAAATTTTGGACAACATAACTGATAGGTTAATGGTAATGATGTATACTGGGGTTACTTGAGGGTAGAAATGGAGCAGGAATACATCAGGTGGAGTTTGAGAAGGATCTATATTAGAACTGAGGGCACTGAAGCATGCCTGCATTACAGCTCTGTCTATACTGAGTATTTTTTTTCCTTCCATCTTGATAACAGCCAAAATCTCTTGCCATGGTGAAACACTTTTCAACTGAGAAGGCTTGACATTAATAGATCTTAAATAAATATTAGTATTGTTTACATCCTAGTAATTCTTACACCCAAACTTCTTTTGTAGCCCTCTCATGGTTTTTCAAGTGCAGTTGTGTGTTTATTTGTACAGTGCTTGCAATAATAAAAGTGTGTCATCAGTGACTGTGTGTATGGGGGTGTGTGTGAACATACATCCACATTCAGTTCTGTGCGTTTGATTAAATCTGAATTATCTGCTGTTACTTCTTTTTCACCCAATTATCATTAGTAAACAGAAGACTAGAATAGAAAGTTACTATGTTTTATTGTCCTTGTGAAGACAATAGATTATGAGGTGGCATTAATATTAGAAAATACTATAATTTTCTTTACATAGTTGTCAATCCGTAAGGACAATCTGTCTGGTGTGTGGTGGAAACAGCACTTAATCTTAATCAGATCAAGGTTTAAGTACTTCTTCCATTTTCTGCCAATTGGAAACTTCTACTCCCTTTCCTGGTCTATTTTTTGAACCCATGAAAGAAAGATACTCAACTAAATGACCTTGAAGCTCTCTTATGGTTTAAACACTTTATGATCAGTTCTCTTCAGTAAAGATGATTGAAAAAAATAATAGAGCTGGTAGGAGACACAAAGATTTGCTTAACATAATATTCAGGCTGCATTCTTAATTTTCCATGTTATTCCTATTTATATAGTTACTGAATTGAAATTCATGTACTTTATATACAAAGATACAATTTTTAGTTAAAATGAAATAAAGTGGAGGCCAGCCCTGTGGTGTAGTGGTTAAATTTGGTGTGCTCTGCTTTGGTGGCCTGGGTTCCTGGGTTCGGATTCCGGGCGTGGACTTACACCACTCATCAAGCCATGCTGTGGTGGTGACTCACATATGAAATAGAGGAAGACTGACACAGATGTTACCTCAGGGACAATCTTCCTCACCAATAAAAAAGAGAGAGAAAGAGAAAGTCAAATAAAGTGTTAACTTCCAACCTCCAAAGCCAACAGTGCACATGTTTTGATTTTAAAATGTACTGTTGAAGGAAACACAAACACTCCTTGTGAAGTCTGAGATACAGTATTTAAGTGAGTTTTCTATCAATCAGCCAATTTGTAGCTATGCAACCAGAGTTAGTTTGGTCTGATAAAAGCTACACTATAGATTAGAGCTGGCTTTACTAAAACCCAGCCTAAATGAAAGAAGCAATGAGAAACTGAATGTGAAAACCTTAGATAAAAAAGTCATCAATCCAGAAACTATCTAGTTAGACTTTAGTCTAAACTGTCACAAATTTATTTTCCTGCCTCCATAATATTACATGTGCATGTGTCCAAAATTTCTGGATGCTTAGTACTTTAAATGCTCCTGGAAAAAAATACACTCAGTTGAAAATCAGCAAGGAATTTACCATCTGTTTGCAGAGCAGCAATGTCAAGGCAAAATGCTAGCCTGTGATACGTGTCCAAAACCCTAACAGAAATGTACATGACACATATGCTTGCGAATGTGGTTTTAAAATCAGAAGCCAATTAGTGTGCTCAGCGTCTCTAAACGTTCTCTGGATTTGATCTACTTACAAAAATAGAAGCTGTAGTTTCCAAGATTATAAAATGATAATTTAAGGTAGAAACTAGCACTTCTTCTTGATAATAACCATATTAATCGACATCTACAATTTTTAAGGATCAGATCTCTCTTTAAATTCGTTTTTTTCCCAGTTTTAAGATTTACTCCAGTTATTTAGCCTCTCTAAGCACTCCTTTATTTATCTCTATCTAGGGTGTTTGAAAGTATTGAATTTATATAAAGTACTGAGATTTCCTTAGCGCGTACTATAAATTCAATAAAAGATCACTATTATTTTATACTAATGATATTATTACTCATCTGCTCCGGGTTGTATATCATATCATTTACCAAAAGGAATAAACTAATGTTTAAAATTCAGTGAAATTGAAATCTCTGTCAGGCACTCAGAGAAGTAAGTACTTAATTTTTAGAGACTGTGAGCAAATTGTTCAAGATCCTGCAGCCAGTAAGCACTGACCTGGGGTTGAATCCTGAGGCTTCAGACCCCAGGGCTTATGTTCAAAAGTATTAAACATACTGCCGTGCAAGTAGAAGATCACTTTAGAGAGTCAGTCTTCGAAAAGATCAGTGTTAAATCCATCTCAATTCTTTCCTTGCTGGGAATTTAAGTGTGTCTAGGTTTTAAATTTTTTACTGGATGCTTTCTTCACTCCGTGAGATATTAGAGATCTTGTCCTCCTCTCTACTTCCCATGTTCCCAGTTCTTCGGCTTAGAACAGTACAAGGAAATCTCCTATATCTCAAGAGACCAAAGCTAGTTCTGCACCCAAGTGAGCCCAGAACTCAAGCTCCCCTTATCCTTTGGAATCACCTGTCTTTCTGCTATGGCCCTTAGCCAAGCATGTGGCTGCAAATTAGACTTAGCTGTCAGCTCCCAGGATTCCTAAGAAAATAGAAAACTTACGATTATCCAATGTTTATATCTCTGTACAAGAATCAAATTGATCTTCAAGTGTGATGGAATGAGAACAGTTATTACAGAGAAGTTTATACATAAAATATAAAAAATACATAAATATATAAAAATGACAAAATATATATCAAAATTATATATATATAAAAATTTTACTATAGAGAATAAAACTAAGTCAATACAAATTAAATATTCTATTTAAACAAGTGAACATCCTACGACACATGCCCCATCTCGAAGCTGGAATAAAAGTTTTCAGATTGTTGAAGATCAAAATCAATCATATCATTATGCGTTATATATCCCTGGACTAAAAATACTTTTTTCATATAAATATTTGAAAGAAATAAATTAGTGCCATTCTCTTTGACATTACGCTTATGTTTTCAATTTCTACTTGAAAGTTTGAAAACAGAGAAAGAAATTATATGACTGCCTCACATTAGTGTGAAAACTCCTCTGACACTGTAAAAATAACAACAGCATTAAGTTACTTAAACAATTTGTGGTGTTTGAAGAAAGCTCATTAGCACCTTGTAAATTTCCACATAGCCTGTGTTATAACTTCATTTCCAGAAGAGCTATCATAGCACAAAAACAAATCCCATGTGCAATTAATAACTGAAAGATTCCCTGAATGATTTTGAATAGAAGACACTGCATAATAACGAATAAATTCTCAATTCAGTACGTAGGGCTGAAACATTAATAAGAGTTGTACTAATAGAAGTTATTCTTTCCTTTTCTTTTTTAATCTGTCCACCCATTTGGAAGATTAGGTCTATGCTACAGTTTCTGCAATTTAGTCGATAATTCTATTGGAAATAAAGTCAGATTATTTTACGGTTTTGGATCACTTTCTTTTAAAAAGTGAAGAGTTTGATAAGTCTTATATGAAGATGTTCCTAAACAGCTAAAAGCCAGACAGTTTAACTCCAGTTCAATGCATGGCCTTCCTGTAAAAATGATTTTTGCTATTTTATTCTTCAACATAAATACTAAAAAAAGAATATTTCAGGATTCAGTATGTGTCATCAATGGTATTCAGATTTAATATTCAACAGATAAATAAGCTTATGAGGAGAAGACAGAATTTCTTTTAGTCATGTAACTGCATTTTTGCTCACATAGCCACAGGTTGAGCAGAAGTTCTGCTGTGGAAATTAGGACCTACAGCTAACACCATGAGATGATGGGTACCAAGTTCTAAAGAAGACCCTTGGAAATTAGTAAAGAGATAATAGAATTTATTCATACTACAACCACCACTTCCCCACAGCTCTAGCTCTCCAGTTCTAATTGTCAAGCTTCATGGAAGGATGACTGGGGAGAGAGAAAGGAAGTCAGAACTGAAAGTCACTGACATCATCATTGTCCTCTTTTGGGGCACACATTTGGAAAGGCTACTCCCACACAGGCAGCTGAGGAGGCCTCAGAAGTGTAATTCATAAAGAATAGGAGAAGAGTAATTTCCTCTTACCTGTGGGGGTTCATTCCAAGACTCCCAATGGATGCCTGAGACCTTGGATAGTACCCAACCCTATATGTACTATGTTTTTTCCTGTACGTACACACCTATGATAAAGTTTAATTTATAAATTAGGCACAGTAAGAGATTAACAACAATAATTAATAATAAAATAGAACAATTATAAAAATATACTGTAATAAAACTTATGTGAATGTGATATCTCTCTCTCAAAATATCTTATTGTACTCTACTCACCCTGCTTGTTGTGATGATGTGAGATGATAAAATGCATATGTGATGAAATGAAGTGAATAATATAGGCATTGTGAAGCAGCATTAGGCCTCTACTGACCTTCTGATGACATATCAGAAGGAGGTTCATCTGCTTCCAGATTGTAGTTGACCTTGGCTAAGTGAAACCATGAAAGTGAAACTGTAGATAAAAAAGACTACTGTACTGGGATCTCACTCCCCTGCTGGAAGCTTGCTGAAGTGAAGAATCTTCAGGGCTACCCTTCCACTACTATCACTACTGAGAATATTTGGTGAGAGAAATCTTAAAAGAGCATGGCATATGTCTATCGAGTATAGTGTATATGTGAAAAGAGAGACTAATGACCTTTAATCCATCTTGGGGGGATTTTAGATCCAAAAGTGATAAGTAACACAATAAAGTCTCTAGAAGATTCTATAGGAGAATATCAACTTGACCTTTGATTAAAGATTCCTAAATGCATCTTAAAAAATGCTAACGATGAAGACTGATATATTGAAACACAATAATTAATAACATATATCAAAAGATTGAAAAGACAAGCCACATAGTGGAAATCTTCTTCCACTATACAAATGTCTTCATTTGTTACATGTAAAACTAATAGAAGACTTGTACTCAGAATATATCCTTAAAAAACTACCACAAATCAGTTAAAAAAAGACAGACAATTCAATAGAAATAAATGAACAAATCTTTAAAAGTATTGGCAGGAACTGTGCCAGCTTTGACTGAAAGAGACAGAGGAAAAATTTAAAGGAGATCTTTAGAAATCCAAACTTTTATGGAGACAAAGTAGGCTGAGAAAATGACTCAAATGCACACACGGGGTTTGCTACCAGAACAGGCAGGATGACTCAGGGTAAAATCAAGAATTCTGAAATCCAAAGGTCAGAGAAAAGAATCATGAAAAATCAATTCATGAGAAGAGTATGAGTGAGTCTTAAGGAAATTTCAAGATTTGTCTGGAAGAATTTCAGAAATACTAAGAAATAGTGATTCCTGCGTGCCTCCTACTACATACCTCCCTTCCAAAAGGAATGTCTATAGTGGTATTTTAGAACTGTCTCATTATTTTATATTGTGTATATGTGTACTGAGGAGACAGAGAAGTTATCTCCTTAATTTACAGGTCTTCAGATTGAGAGGCACTCTGCTTGAGGAGCCACACATAAAACTTAATTTGGTGATAAGATTCTAGAATTTTAATGAATGGCACTTTTCAGGGTGTGGGAAGGGAGTGAGTATATTTTTCATGTGAAAGGTACATGAAGCTTTCCTGGCTAGAGGGAACACTGGGATACCAACTTCTGAGGTGGCTCCCAATGACTACCAATTCTTGGTATTTGGGCTCTTGGGAGTCCCCTCCCACAATGAATAGGGTTGACTTATGTGGCCAATAGGATATTGCAGAAATGACAGAGTGTGACTTTCATATTTTGAAAATCCTGGATTGTTTCTATAATACAAAAAAGGAGGGTGCATACAGGGGATTTTTGAAAAGGATTTCTTTAGAAACAGTTGTGTTGTGTTGTAGAAACAGCCCTTCCTGACTGGCAAGATACATCCTCACATGAAAGAAACAGTTCTTAAAGAGATCACTTGAAGAGATCAATTCATATATAATGAGGTTTAGAGGACAAAGTGAATTGGTATCTAAGTTATGAATAATAATCTAAATGGCGAGAGATGAATAAAATAGAGGCATAGTTTAGAAATACCTGCGTTTTTGGTCAGAGCAAGGATGCATAAGGTTTCCCATGGATCGGATGTAGGTCATAACACACACAAAAATCTTACTGTGTTATTGTGGTAGGACGTCTCCCAGAGAGTCTTCTTAAGTGTGAACAAATCAGAGGAGATAGAAGCAGAATTGTGTCTGGATTCCTAGGGGCTGGTGAGGTAATGAGCAACCAGTCAAAATAGAGATGCATTCATCTCCATTAAGGAAATTGTAGGTTAAACATCAAGAGCCATGTGGAATAGCTAATGAAACAGGAAAGTGTCCAGGAGAGACAAACTGAAACACTCTCCAAGTCCAGTGAGTACTGATGCTGAAGCCTTGCCATCAGTTCTTGACAGAATCAGCCAGGTAAGAGCTTTATTGCCTCAGTTTGCCCTCCTTCTTCTTACATGCCAACCCAGGAATGGTCAGAATCTTTGTTTAACAGGAATAGCAACACTAGGTAAGAAAGAGAGAAAAGCCAACTGTATACTCTTTCCTGGAAGCAAGCTTCTTCCCTACAACATGGCTGTTTTGGGTGAGGAGAGAGAGTCTATTTTAAATCAAATTTGGAATTCTTAATATTTTAATATTGTAACTTTTTTTCAAAGTGGCTCTAGTGTTTTTTTGTTATTGCTGTTATTGTTTTGTTTTGGCTTAAAGGTGACAGGAAAATTCAAGAGGAGGACCTAAAATTTCATCCATCAGGTGGGGAAATCTGATACCCACTGAGCAGATTTTGAAAGTTACTCAAAGGCAAACATAAAATTGTTTTACGATGATGTTCTTACAACTGTGCTTTTTCAAAATGCCAGTTCAAATGGCACCTTCCTTCTGACATGAGCTAAGACATTGTGCTGTGGGACTCATTGGAAAGCAGATATTTCCAACGTTCAGATTTCCTTTATATTTGTTCATCTGCCCTTTCTTCCCTCAGTGTTCATCTCATCACAGAATTATAAAGCATTTTTGTTCCTTCAGCCAAAAGGTAAAATAATAAGATAAAATAGATAAAATAAAATTCAAGTTTATCTCTTAGGGATGGCAACTCAGGGAACAAGACTTTGGGATGGAGTGTGTGTGGAGTATTTTTTCCATTTGCTTCTATAGGTTGCACACTGAATTTGCACTGGTTATGCCAACATGGTATAAAACCAATTCTACATTACATAGAATAAATGTAGGATACAATTGACCCATTTTCATGTTGGCCATTTTAAAAGTGTGAATACATTGATAAGAAGAAACAATTGTCTAGTTCTTACTTCCTGCCAGATGTGGTTTTAAGGACTTTACATATGTTGACACATTTAATCTTCATACGATTGGCGCTATGTGATAGGTACTGTTAACCATTCTGTAGATGAGGAAATTGAGGAAATTTAAAGTCTGACAGGTATTAAGTGACAGAAGTCAACTGCAAACCCAGGTACTATTGCTCTGGAGGCTGTGTCCTTACCCACTACACTGTACCACCTGTGATTCTAAAATTCCGCTTCGCAGGTTTTCTTTTTAGCCAAGTTGTATCTTAAAGACAGAGGATAGAATTTTATCAGACTCAGGTAATTGTAATAATCATAAAAATGCAAGAAAAGAAGTCATTGTTCATATTTCTCAAGTTGAGATTTTTAAAGCATGCTTGGATTTTCAGATTACTTATAAATAATGTAACTTTAGATGTTTGGAAAAAGTGTGCTTGCACTTCCACAGCAATCTACTAAATATTGGTTATCAAGCAGTATGCTTTAGGATCATTCAATTAATCATAAATCATTTTATCAGAGATTAAAACTGACAAAGAATTGACATTTTAGAAGAATTGTCTAAAAATTATCTCTCATAATGCTTATTTTTTGTTCATTTTCCCTGCTTCATACATAACCCCTACATTTCTATGCTGTCTTTGTTCATTCAAAATGAATATGTTTCCTATGAATGCATACAGACTTAGAAGCATTGCTCTCAGATTTATGTCATGAAAGATTTTGATCTATGAGAAGAAATATCTCATTAAATCTTAACTATAAGAGCGATATTAAAAGGTAAGATAGGTCTTTGTTCTTATGAAACTATAAAACAAAATTTTTAAGAAGGTAAAATAACTTCTATAATTAATTACTTATTTATTTCTAAAAACCAATTCTTTAACATGTATTGTGTGTAAAGGAGAAAAAAATGAAGACGTGGATCAGGTCATTGTACCATGGGGTTACCAGAATTGATGTTCCTCATATTCTTCCCAAATTTTTATTAAAATATTTATAACCACACCAGATAGCATAGAGAAGGGAAATCCATTGTAAAACTAACCACACAGACCCTGTGACTCAAATTATACCCTCATAACAAGCTCAGAAAAAGAAAACGCCCAAGGATGAAAACGAAATACATTAAATTATCCCACTTTTGTGTCCCTAATTCTAAGTTGCACTGACTACACAGAACCAATAACAGGGAACCAATTATCCAATTTCATTGAGCTTGACAGAATGAGTCTGTCATTATGTTCTGGAATATTTAATCACTCAAGGAAAAGAATTACTTAAGGAAGGATGAGTATAAACACACAGGTTATCTTAAAAGCTGTAGACTCTTCCTGTATTGTGCAAAGAAGTGACAAAATGAATTTCTTGATTCTTAGTCATGGTCTAAATGAAACAAAGGAATCAAAAGGAAAGAGACATATGTACACCAAGAACAATCCAAGATGACTGAAATTAAACCAAAAATATTATGACAATAAATGTACACAAATTATCACTCCTAAATATACAAAGATTGTGAAGCATCTTTAAAAAATAAAATAAATGGGGATTGTTAAAAAAATCTGATGAAGTACACAGAAAGCATGAACATTTATTGGTCAAAAATAAGATGAATTGAGATAATG
This sequence comes from Equus caballus, assembly GCF_041296265.1. Lineage (NCBI taxonomy): Eukaryota > Metazoa > Chordata > Mammalia > Perissodactyla > Equidae > Equus > Equus caballus. Next base: position 100,734,098 of record NC_091685.1, on the reverse strand, counting down.
TAAAACAAAATAAGTGATAAGTAGGGAACAATAGACCATTTTGCTCAAAAAGACTACTGCAAGATAAAATTTCATAAAACCTGAGCCTGGACCTTAATAATTATTCTATAGGCATAGAAGCAGGGCCCCAAGGGTGTGAAAGGACCCGGCACGTGGTTCTGGTGTGTCTGAGAGCTGGTTCTGGCATGTCCGGCAGATGATTCCGGAGTGTCCACCAAGTGGTTCTGGCATACCCGGCAGGTGATTTTGGTGTGTCAGGTAGGTGGTTCCGGCGAGTCGAGTAGGTGGTTCCGGCATGCTCGGCAGGTGGTTCAGTCGGGTCTGGCAGGTGGTTTCGGTCTGTTCGGGGTGTGGTTCCGGCATCTCAGGCACATGGTTCTGGCACGTCTGAGAGGTGGGTCCGGCCGGCCCGACAGGTGTTTCCATGGTGTCCGCCAAGTGGTTCTGGCATAGCTGGCAGGTGATGTTGGCGTGACTGGCAGGTGGTTCCAGCCAGCCCGGCAGGTGATTCCGAAGTGTTCACCAAATGGTTGTGGCGTAGCCGGCAGGTGATTTTGGCGTGTCCAGCAGGTGGTTTTGGCGAGTCGAGCAGGTGGTTCTGGCGTGCTCGGCAGGTGCTTCCGGTGTCATTGGCATGTGGTTCCGGCATGTCTGAGAGGTGGTTCCGCCATGCCCGGCAGGTGATTCCGGAGTGTTTGCCAAGTGGTTCTGGCATAGCCGGCAGGTGATTTTGCATGTCCAGCGGGGGTTCCGGCGAGTGTGTATTCATAAACTACGGTTCTAATATCTTTGCATAGAAGCTACTCTGCTTTGTGTGGTGCAAGGGAACAGGTAACTAGACTCTGAGGACAATACCCAACATAAATCTCAACCTTTCAAAATAGAACTTCTCCACCCTTCATTGGTGTTCAGTGTTTCTTTGGTTTAAGGAAACATATACAAGTTGCCTTTCAGAGAATGGTACGTTCAAAAGTGTTCTATTCTCCCCCACAGCATCACTCCATGGTGGACTGTAGAAGAGCATCTCATATCTCTATGTTGCTGAAAATGTTGTAAGGTTTACGTACTTTCCCAGTCACTAACTAGAGGCCCACTGTGTTGGGGACTTAGTATGGATAACATACACAAAATCTTTAAGATCAGGAAGTACTGTTTGTAACATGTGGAAAGGACTTTAGTATTAATTGAGAAAGAAATGTGCTCCTCCTCTTTGGGAGACCACTGGCGCTTATCAGAACCTTAAACAAACAAGTCTCTAATCAGAGAAGATATTGAAGAACATATCTGACAACGACTTGAGGGAGTTTTGTTGGTTTATAAGGTTCATATAACATAGTGGGTAAAAGGGAAAATAGAGGAGCTTCTTGGGCAAGACAAAGCTTTGTTATTCTAAACCAAAGGGTATCTGGATTGAAAAAGAAAGAAAAAAGACCAATGTGAGAACTGAAGATGAAAAAGGTAGAATATTTCTAAAAGTGACTTGTAGGAATCAGAAGATGAAGAAAATCACTACAACATTAAAAAGTCTGAAAAATCAAATAAATACTCTCAGATTCCTGGTTTACTAGAAAAATCCAACTTTTGCAATATTATACAATAATTAAGCATGCCTAAAGTTAATGTGGTAAATTTTAATAAAATGTTGCATATTATTGGTGTTATTTTTATGTGTGTATAATTCACAAAAATTTGGTATTCCAGAAAAGGATGGGACAGTGAGCTACATAATGATATGTACTGAGTATGCCACAGGGCACAATCTTCTCCCTTGATTTTCCCAGGCCAGCTTTAAGAATTCTTATCTGATGCACCGTCAAAATATTACAACCATTTGGAAAAGATGATTTGATAAATGGCAGGCCAATCGTACTCCTCGGTATTTACCCAAGTAAATTGAAAACACGTTCACACAAAACCTAGTATGCTGATATTTTTTGCAGCTTTATTCATAATTGTCAAAACTTGAAATCAGCCAAGATGTCCTTCAATACATAAATGGATAAACAAACTGTGGTACATCCATACAGAGGAATATTACTCAGTGATTTAAATAAATGAGCTATTAAACCATGAAGGAATCTTAAATGCATATTACTGAGTGGAAGAAGCTAATCTGAATGGCTACATACTGTGTCTTCCAATCATATGACATTCTGGAAAAGGCAAAACTAGGGAGACAGTAGAAAAATTAGGGGTTCTGGGTGAGGAGAGGGATGATTAGATGAGTCACACGGCATTTAGAGCATGAAACTATTGTTTGATAGTGTAATGGTAGACACATGTCATTACACATTTTCAAAAGCTATAGAATATATAACACAAAGAGCGAACTCCAATGTAAACTTGAACTTTAGTTAATAATATTTTATCAGTATTGGCTCATCAATTATAACAAATATGCCACACTAATGCAACATGTTAATAATAGAGGGAATGGAGGAGGGGAAGTTTGAGGAGGTATATGGGGACTCTGTGTTACTTGAACTTGCTCAATTTTTTGGTAAACATAAAATTGCTTTAAAAATAATCTCTCTCCTTTTTTTTTAAAAGTCTGTGTATCGTAGTAATTGGTCTGGTTTTCTAAAAACACTGCTTGGAGGCAGTGAGGACTAATAGGTTAAAGCCAAATGAAACACTGGCAAATTCAAAAGAGACTTTCACATCCCAAATGTGCTAGATAAAAACTTTTGGAGCTGAAAATCACTGAACAAATCGTCCCACCTTTAGTCAACATGGACCAAACACCTGTGAGCTGTGAAGCTCCCCCCCATCCCACCCCCAACTTACCCTCATGCACCACTACACTCACACGGGGTGCAAACACACACCTGCATCTTGGGATTACGTAAGGCCTTCACCTCTTCACAGTACCCTGCAGAGAGGGGATTACATCAAGAATGACTGACGTTAAGTTTACCATATGTCTGGGAAGTAAAGGGACTTAAAATTGCAAATGTGTTTTTAACGGAAAATAAGGAGATTCTGAATGTGAGCACTGAGATTCTTACCTCATTTCAAGCTTTTATGGATATTTATGGAATTAAACTATTTCTTTAACCAGAGCAAGTTGTGCTTCGCAATCAATTAGCTGCAATTTGAGTGTACAGTTACGCCTACACAGAATCAGAGTTATGCAAAGACAGGCGCAGCAGGACTATCGGTGGACTTTTACTAAGAAAACTCTCCTCGTGCCAAAAGCAGAAAATATTTCTAAATACGTGACAGTATGCATTAAGGCAGCAAGCATTAATTCTTTTGTATTACATGTGTGTGAATGTGTGTGTGTGTGAATGTGTGTGTGTGTATAAAACTTCTGGCCCCAACATTCCTCTCAAGGCTCTATATTCAATTACGTTCAATACTGAGGTTCTCATGATTACATAATCATATGCGACATGTTCATAATCCCATTTGTTTGTATAGCCCACTCCGCTTCATCTGCTAAACTCTTTTTTATTCGTCAGTTTCCGGATCCAATGGCACCTCCTTTATGAAATTGTCCCTCATTCACCAAAGCAGATCTCATCCCAGCTTCTGAGCTGCCTCAGCTTTTTGTTCATGCTTTTGTTAATGGCAGGCACACGTTATTGTAGTCACCTGTTAAAACGTTACATTATCCATTAGAATATAAGAGGCTTAAGGATGGTAATTTTGTCTTCTAATGTTGTACCACTACTTCCCCAAAACACATAAAAAAAAGACCTCTGATACGTGAATGTTTCTCTGCGTGTGAGGACGTATTTCAAGTCATCACACGAAGCAGTTCTTTCAGTATTCTTCTGAGGAAGATGTGTTTACCATCTTTATTACGCAGAAACAGAGACCCAGAAAGATTGTGACATACTCCTAATCACAACGCAAGTAATAACTGAATTCAGTATGCCCAAGCCAGAGCCCATTTTTGCTGAAGAGAGAAAGTGTAGCCACATAACAGCACCCTTAACAGCCAACAGTGTTGTATAAACAGTTGTTGAATGTTTAACACCCACCACCCATTGTCTCATGCCTTTTAAGGTTTCATGTTATCTAGTTCCCGCAACAAGTTACAAAGTAAATTCTACCTCACTGTGTACGTGAAAAAACTGAAAACAGAGATTTCAGGAACTTGCACACACCATTAAATTCATTAGGTATAGGAAATACCTAAAAGCAAAGATAAAGAAAAAATGCCCTTTTCTATTATATCTTAGTTATTTTAGTAATGTCTTCAGGAAGAAATACAGTAATGCAAATATATGTGCTGTGGTGTTTATGTTATTTAAATAAAATATCATATTGATATTATGGAAGATATTGAAAACATATTAGGCAATATTTATTAAATTGATTTTGTTCTTAACCCCTGAAAATATAATGTTAGAAAAAATTTCCCCTTCGTTTTCTATGTAAGTAAATTCAAATTTAGAGGAATGAACTAAATTGTGTAAAAATGTCAGTGCTCTAATTCAAAATGAAAATAATTTTCTCCTTTCTATTCATTAACGGAAAATAAGAATCTAGAAATCAAGTATCAAAGGTAAGCAATGAAACATGAGGGAAAGTAGAAGTAGTCTATGTTTCTATTTTTGTGGGGTCTTTTGTGCTGGATGATTAGCCCTGAGCTAACATCCATTGCCAATCTTCATCTATTTTTTTTTGCTTGAGGAAGATTAGCCATGAGCTAACAGCTGTGCCAATCTTCCTTCACTTTATATGTGGGTCACTACCACAGCAGGGCTGATGAGTGGTGTAGGTCCATACCTGGGATCTGCACCCACAAACCTGGGTCACCAAAGTGGAGCCCGGCAAATTTAACAACTATGCCACAGGGCTGATCCCTATGGTTCCTGTTTTGAAACTATGATTTTTAGAATCTAGTTTTAAGGACTCTAGCAAAGTCTTTTGTTTTCCCATACAAAGAATTGAAGCATGCGAAAGCACACAAGCACATACACGTGTATAGAAATATATTCCAGAGAAATAACACACTTGATCACTTTTAAAGCTTATTTGATTTGGAAATAAGAAAACCTATTATTCACACTGGGAAAATAACATTGCTGTGTTGTGTTGGCAGGATTTAGGAGCTGCTGTTATCTTTTCTATATTTTACAATGTATCTGTGTCACAGACACCAATGGAATTTAGTACTGCTGAGACTGTTGTAAGAATTGTCTACTTCTAATCCTCAAATTATGTGATGAAAGCCAGAATTAGTTATGATATAAAATACAGTAGCAAATTTCAATAGAATTTTCAAAGTATTGTGTCTTCAAAAATAGGTAGACAGTGTACAACCTCAAGAGTGAACCCTAGGTAACTGCGGACTTCGGGTGACTGTGATGAGTCAAGGTAAGTTGATCCATTGTAACAAACGCACCACTCTGGTGAGTGACGTTGATAACGGGAGAGGCTATGAATGCGTGGGGGCAGAGGATATATGGGGAATATCCGTACTTTCCTCTCACTTTTGCTGTGAACCTAAAACCGTGCTAAAAAAAATAGTAACTTTTTAAAAAATGGACAGAGATCATGAAACAATAGCATTGATGATAGTGAAATAATATTTTCTCTTTTCATTGAGATTTCTATCTACATTCAGTACAAAAATTATTTTAATTGAAATTTCCACAGAGTTTGCTAATATCTCAAGGATATTCCCATAGATAATTATATATATTTAACAAAATCAGCCTAAGAAATGCACATTTCATAGACTTACTGATGTTTATTCATAAAATACTAAAATACGTAAATACAAACCCACACGCAACACAGAGTTAATAGGTAGTGATTTTCATCTTTGAACAGAATATTATTTCCACCTTAAAATAAAAAATAATATGAAAAATCACAAGAAAGCTCATACATGACATAGAACTTCAATTCCTTTACACTGAAATATGACATTGTTGAATATACCAAAGAATCTGTCAATTACCTTTCTTTGAAATATGGATTGCATAAGGGAATGAAAGCATTACTAACACGGACTAAAATTTCTATCCAAACTTCCATGAGGCAGAGAGACGTAATTCTATTCAGTCAATGAATTATGGTACAGGAGGCAGGGAAATGACGGGAAAGCTGAGATCAATCATCAGGGAGATGCAAGTGAACAGAATCTGTTAATACACAAAGTTAACTGCTTTGCTTTCCAGTATATGTTCCCAATCATGCCGTTAAAAAATTGCATTTTATCTTTGCTCCACAGGACTTCAGGAAGTGGTTTTGTGTTCCTCTATACTCTACTATAATAGGATCAAATTAAAAGTATCACAGAAAGTTTACCAGAATTTTCATCAGATGAATACCAGGCAGCTTTTATTAACCTTATTTTACTGATAATGAAACCAAGAAACAAGAAGCTTAAATACCTTGATGAGAGTCACATGGCTAGGAAACGCAGTGCTGACACCAGAGTCCCGGTGTTTGTTCTATGGTCTTTAATAAGTCTCTTTAATTACAAAGTTTATGAAAGCAACTCACACTTAACGGAGTGCTTACTTAGCGACAGTCCTCAAATTGCACTCATTTGCTTAAATTTGCTAAGTCATTTCTATCTCACAAAAAAACAGTGTGCAAAAGAGAAAACAGAGGGGCCAGGCACACAGCTCCTGAGTGTTTGTAGGTGTTAAATCTGATGTGGTGGGAGTAGCTAGTGCACAACTGGGGGAAAAACATTCTTAACAACAAGGTCAGAATGCTCATAAAAGAACATACATTCTAGGATCATAAAACATTAAAAAGATGCAAATAATTTTAATGTAAAAGGAAACACTAACGTAAGGTAATGAAATGAAGTATAAATTCTGAAAAAAATTGCTTTTCATTCAGGTTGTGAGCTGTAAAAGTGTTTGGCTTTTAAATTCTCTTTCCTTTCCATCCTTTCCACCTTTTCCTGCTGTTCTCTTCACTACCGATTAGCCCTTCTGCTACGGCAATAGTTGAGGACACAAATTATTATCCCCAATTAATTGCTTACTCCAAATAGGAATTTAATAAATGGGTACAATGATGTTTTGAAAATATTAATTAGGCATTATTTAACTCACAATTTAGTTGATGCATTTATTAAATAAATAGCTATTTATTCAAGGCATGATGCTAGACACTATCATTAAAGAGAAGTGCATAATATCTGGTCCTTCCTCTAACAAAGTCTATTAAATATGTGTCATTTTTATCTTTCACCTCTAAATTTATTCAACTTTGTGATTATTGCCCTATTCCACCCTGATTCCTTATTTCCTTTCTTTGCCTCCATAAACTTTTAGTGATTTCTTTTATGATGTTCTATCAAGGATAATGTTGTATCAAGGCACACATTATCCTCTTATGACTTTATTCGTTTTTGTAAAGAGGGATTATAAAATATTGAGTGTTTCTTTCAGATGGTTACTTTTCAAAACTATTTACCAAAAAGGAGAAGTTCCATTCAGGCATAGAATCCTGAGAACGGGAGGGAAGTTTTTCTGTTTGTTTGGTTTTGAGTGACAATGTATATTAAATCTAAATCAGTATCCTTGGAGGACAACATAGAAAAATCAAACAAAAGGAACTTAGTAAGGTGACAATTCATGGTTCAAAGATAATAAACCTTAATATAAGAGAGGACAAATAAAATTAATCATAAACAAAGGTGCAGGGTTTTTATTTCTAATTGTATCTCAATCATAAGGAAGTTTTTCAAAAATATAAATTTGCTAAAAATACTTAAATTATCTTATATGAACTAAAATATTAGTTTACAAAGTAATGATTTTATATTGGATATAACAGTTTAAATGAATAAAATAAAACAAGATTATTACAACTTAGCTGTAAAAAATTTAAGATGTTTTAAAATATGTAACAAGCAAATAGATTGATTTTGATATATTAAAATATTTTAACAATTTTGAAAGTATGAGCTTTTAGAAGACAGTCTGTGTATGAATGAGGAAACAGAAAATTATAGATATTATTACGCAGTAATAAAAAAGAAAAAATATATCTTACAGTATCTTTGAAGTAGCATATGGGCACTCAAGCTTTATTTGTTTCACTTTGTTTATTTTGGAAATCAAAATGTTTTATTTTGTTTTTGAATATCCACCTGACTAAAACTTCTCAAAGATGTCCTGCAAGTCTGCGCTTCTTGCTACTAAACCCTCTTTCTGTAGCCATTCCATGCTCCCGGGAAATTTGCTTTGCTACATGGATGGTGTGATCTACCAGATTCAAAAATGCTGCACAGAGAGAGAGCTGCTGTATATATGGAGCTTCTGTCCACCTAGAATAGAAAACTCGCAAGAAGAAATCCTTGGGATTTGAGGGCAAAGCCAAGATTATAAGTACTGCATAAGTTCAAAGAGTACTGCTGGTTAGAATTATATAAACCGATGGTAAGAAGATTGTACGATATACAGTTCTGTCACAGGCTAATTAACAATTCCACAAGTGAAAGTAGATGTCCAAGGCATGTGGAGACCATGGCCACAAACTGGTCAGATAAAGCATTTTCAGAGACAGATACAGAAGAATCATCACATAGAAGAAAGATCTGATCACAGAAGGTTATCATGAAGATCCCTTTTTGCCCTCTGAGTTTACAAAACATATTTTGCAGAGAGCAGAGGATAATTCCAGTAGCAGCATCTCGGGCTACTAGTGCAGTCCTTTGAGAGGTATTTATCAAAATTTTGCTTTTGAAGAAATCGTTGAATTTCATAGCCATATCTAAAAGAGATACGCCGTCAAAATGCAGACTCCGAAGCCAGTTCAGTAAGTTCCAGGAGTCCAGGAAAGGGAGCTATTCTGGTTTCGTGAGAGGTCCCTCCGCTGGCACCTGGTTCTCTCTGAAGACAGAACTAGGGCCGGGGATTAGACAATATCCTTGGAAAACATGATGGGAGATTATGTGCCGGTGCCAGCCTTTACTTCTCACCACAGAGACTATGTCTCTGTCGATCTGAGGCTCGCTCTCACTGAGGGAGTAGTTTTGCTCCAGGAATTTCTTGTCTCTTCACTTCGCTAGATAATAGCAACATCTGGTGATGGGAATTGAAACTCCCACTCATCAGGTGAAACTAAATAAAACTTCCACCACCTGTTAACCTGCTTTACTTGGCACAAATCAGAGTTTAAGGAGTAGAGAAATAAGTAAAAGAAAGACACCCAAATTTCATCTCCTTGAAGGGAAGTCAAGATCTGTCTAGACCCCGCTACACACAGCATAAACTTAAGTCTAGCTTGTCCCATCACATTTACTGGACTTATTTCACACAACTCCCCTCTTCAATACATTATACAAAAATGATTCCAGCCTTACTACGAAGATGAATATGTCCTATTTTCCCTGCTAGAGGGACCCGATTTAGCAAACTCATCCCTGGCAGTTTCTGTCCCATAGATTGGCTTTACAACTGTCGGCTACACATTCGTTAGGAAAAGCACTCCTCTCTTCTGGCATCTTATCTCCACTCTTCTCCTCCCCCCCACTTTCCACTAAAACAGTGTTTTTCAAATTATGATTTGCCATCCACAGTATGTGTAATCAATTTCACTGGTCACCATATAGATTTGAACTGAATAGAAGAGAAAATACAAGAAAGCAACACACAGTTAGCTCAAGGGCTGTTTCCTTTGATATTTCTATAAGTGTGTGTCTATATTCTGGGTTGTGGTGCAAAATCTCTCTTATTTTTAATATAGGTTTTTAAAAAAGTTTGAAAATCACTAATCTTGAATCTGAAAAGTCTGCCTGCTTTTCTTCTTCTCTAAAACATTGCTGATCAATTTTTAGTGAAAATCCCTTATTCTATCACCCCCTCTAATCTCCTCTGAGAAATTCCTGAATCAGTCACTGTAGGAGTAGGTACAAGCTGCAATATTCCCTGTTATTTTTCTCAGACAGTGGACCCAGGCTTTCAGTGTGGAAAGAAAGACACAAAAATATGTCTTGGTTCATCCTCCAACTTAATCACAGAGGATAAAGGTCTTACTTCCTTCTCTGGATCTCACTTCCTTCAATATTATTTTCTTTTGAGAAGAAGTAAGAAGGGAGGGGATATGCACTACTTTCCACATGCAATCTTACCCAGTACCTGCTTGAAAACAAACCCTATTGTGACTTCTTAAGAAATTCCCACAATTAAGCACACTACTAGCTTTTGCTTACAGTATTCCTTTTCACCATTTATGTGCATCCATTGGTTCTAGACAAGTAAGATATGACATACAGTATTCCATCTACTCCATCCCATGGCCCCCAAGAAGAAATGAGAGAAAAGTGAGACAGAAAAGTAAGACAGACAACACAAAACCAAAACCCATTTGGTTTTGGAGACTTGGTTCAGAAGGCAATCAGAAATACAGGATGAGACTGTAGCAAGAAATTGAAGTGGAAAAATGCAGTCCTGACCATGATTGAAAGATCTGTGACATTCTTCCCAGCAAATGAGAAACCCATATATGAGTTGAGTTGAATGCAAGTCTCTCTCCTACCGAAAATCACGCCCTCAGAACATTCTATGGACAAATACCAATAGGTACAATGCTTAATTTTCAGTTGGTATCTATATGCTTATTTGAAAGGAAGAATTTTAATGTACTGTTTTACGTTAGAATAACGAAACCAAAAAAAGGAAACTAATGGAAATATCATATTCACCTCTAGTAAACATTATTACCTCTAGTAAACATTTTCTATTTAGAATTCTCCTATTTGATCTAACAGGTACCTTTAGTTTAAAATAAGCTTATGCAGCTGTAAGTTGCATATCAATTTCAAATCACAATTTTTTTTTTTTCTGCTGAGTTAAAAAAAATGGCAAACAGTGAAAAGAAGACTATGAAAAAAACTGAGAAAATCTCTCTGGTATTTTGTCAGCTTGGCATCCAGTAATCCTTAGGGGAAACTTGACTTCTGAATTCAACTTAATAGATAAGCCCCTAGGAACCCTGTCATGGGAATAACTATTACAGAATTTGACACAAGTGTAGACAAGTGGGATCATTGCAGCAGAAAATCTTATAGCAATAAACCAAAATTTTTCTTGACATAAGAAATCTAAGTGATTTGGTGATTATCAATTAGGCAGCTAGAGAAAGCTGACAGGACAGTGAGCTCGAAGCATGACTCTCCCTAGGGTGGAAGGGATGGAAAACTATTTCCATTCTTCGTGAACAATTTAAATCATATATAAGTAATTATTATTAGACAACTCAAATCATTATTTCAGCTTACTGAAATAATCATTCATGTGATAAAGTAGACAGGGAGTTGGAAAAACAAACAATATGTTCATTTAAAATATTTAAAAGGATGAAGTTATACCTGAATAATGTATTATAAGACAATAAACAATAAAACAGTTCTTTACAATAGTTTTAAGCAATGTTAAAGGTACAAATAACCGATAAAGAATCTAAAGACTAATTCAAATAATTCTTTAAAATATGAGGAAATTTAAATATTAAAAATGTTGGTCTGTGATACAAATAAACAATGATCAACTATCAATTCCCCTAATACCTAAAATAATGAAAAACAACATCATGATAAGATCTATAATGGCAAAATAAATTGCTTACACTTAAGAAAGAAAATCTACTTAATTTTTCACACTACAGACATATTGAAAGCACATTTCTAGAATTAAAGTCTTACAACTGTTAAGAATGAAAAGGTTTAAGATTTTTATTCTACATGCAAGCTAACAAGTTATCCCCAGAATCCTGAATACTGGCAGAAGACATGAGACATCTGGGTCAAAGAAAAAAGGATTTTATTACAGCGATAGCAGCAGCCATAGAATCAGCAATTTCTTAAATGGCACCAATTTCCTGAGCCCCAACATGCATAGTATAAAACCAAAATTGCCAGGTGACATCTGCACATACAGTAGGCTGCAAGACAGGAGAGGAACTCTAAGCAAGTATGTTGGCCCACTGCTTCAAAAGGAGACATTCTCTACTCTGACTGCTCACTATATACACGAGTGAAAATATAGGAAAAAGTTCAGCCCACTACTGTCCACAAGGTATGCAGAACTGAGAAGATCCATGGAGAATTGTCTACCAACAACACTTGAATTTTATTCACTGGTGTATTATTTGTCTTGAATAAAAAATAAAGCAGAAGTTTTCCTTTTATATGTTCATTTCCAAAAATTTACTATTTCTTTACTTTGCCTTGTGTTACACTCGTGATTCTCAACCTTTTTTCATTATTACCCTCCCTTCCAGCTGCCTTTTAAGACATTTTTTTCTTGCTACACTCATGAAATTTTAATAGCGCAGATATACTGTGTATCTGTTTATGTCCTGTGTGTATATTCGTGCTTTCTACATAAAGAGGGTAAGATTTTCTACATTTCAAGAACCGTTTTTTGCTTCCTTGTTGGTGATATCAACCCTCTTGAGAATGAATGTGTTGCACTAATAAAAAATACTGATTATATTGTGTTGAACTAATAAAAATTAATGATAAAAAATTTTAGGGAATTTCTATTCAATTCTGCGTAAAATCTAAACCTTACCAAACATTTTTATAACTTATTCATGAGGAATTTCTGTAAAGGTAATAAAAAGTATAAATATTATTTCGCTGACTCTTGACAAAAACTCTTTCAGTTAGAGAATATTATTGTTATTATCACTATTTAACAGATGAAGAAACTGATGTATAGACAATGTCTATATTTTTCCACTTCCCCAGCTCTCATAAGTAAGCAGGTCAGAAGTAGGATCCAACCCGCAAAGGCTAGTCCAGATCCCATAATCCCTATATTATGTAATTAATTACCCAACCTCAGTCTCTTACTTAGATTTTTTATGCTTATGAAAAATCTCAATCAGATAAAGCTTTTAACAAACATAAAACTTATTTTATTCCCACAAAAATTATTTTAGGAAACCTGAGAAGATAAATAAAAACCTACAAAGAGTAAGACTAGAAAATAAAGCAAAAAACCAAGAGAAAAGCAAGATTTAAGCATTATTGAATTTAATATCAAATTATTTTTCAACTTTTTAACTTGTATATCATATCTGTTTCTCCCCTCCCTTAGAAGGGAACCTTTTTGATAAAACATTTGATACAATTTTTTGATGCAAGATTTTTTGATAAAACCTTTGATATAATTTTCTCCAGCTCCCTCAGTGCCATTAGTACACCCTCCTCAAAAGAGTGCATCTCTCTGTGTGTGCAAATAGTGTCATTATTCCTTGAATGGTATTTACTCCTTGTGTTTCTTAACCTCAAAATGTACTCAGGACTACAATTCTCAATAAATGATGCCATACACAATGAAGAAGGGAGATATCTTTAAAAATCTTTGATTGTTTTTAAACTAAATTCAACATTTAATAATTTTTATAAATTTTCCAAAGCCTCTCAATATCATTGTTTGGAAAGAACAACACACTAAAAAACCAAAAATAGCCTACATGAACATTTAGAATTTAGCAATAATTTCTAACCCATAATTATCTGAACACTAAAATAAATAGAGACTTGTATTATTGAGGGCCTTTTATATAGAAAAAACCTCCATGAAAGCTTTTTCCCTCCCCCACCTCAGGCGTACATAGAAGATTTTCACACATCTCTGATAATGGCTGTTTACTCTCTTACTCCAGCTTGATTTTCATGAGTTTTTTTAAAAGAAATGAGAGGATAGGCATAAAAGAAACAGTTTAAACAAAGAATCAGCATAGGAAAAGATGAAAAAACCATGGAGAAAAATCTGACAGGAACTACTGTTAAAAAGTGTCTAGGCTGTCAGAGCTGACAAGGTTGAGGATCCCCACAGAGTACTGTACCCTCCAAAATGTCTAATCAAGGTGATAGTGTTGGGTGCATCAACATTGTTGGGCTCTTCCCATGGCAATAAGTCTAGTTAATGCACCTTTTTAGGGTGTGCATTAACTTTATTTTACTAAATTGTGAGAGGTATTATTAAAGAAGGTGTACAGTGCATATACGCAAGGAGAGAACACAAATAAAATAAATACAAATTTATTCATTATTCAGCTGAATAAATAGGCTACCATCAATACTTTGAAGTTCTTCATGTTTACTAAGCCTTCATAAAGTAATATATCAAGAGGATTACTGTAGAGAAAGAGTCATGGCTTTTGTCAATCTATATAATTCTATCATTTACTTAAAAATCTCAAGGTCATAGGTTTGGAATTGAAGTAAGCTAGTATAAATAAATCTTTAAAATGTATGACAAACCCTTTGATAGATGGAAGGTAATAATTCTATCAACCACGAGATGGAGACTATAAGACAGCATGGAGTTACTGTGTCATTGGACAATACTTTGTATATAAAATATAGATCTTGGTTAAGCAAAAGAGATACAAATATTATATCCTACAGGCATAGCTCTCATGACACCATATTTAGGGAAAGAAAGGATTGCAGGTAACAGGTCACTTCCTTCAAAGTGAAGAGTACAGACAACAAGCAAGTGTGAACTGTTGAGATTGTACCCAAGCAGCTTTGGATTACAGAAGTTCTAAAGCTGGCTGTCCTGAGGAGATAACTAAATGTTTCAACTCAGAGATTGTTCTAGAGATACTCACAGAAGAAGGAAAAATATAGAAACCAGGGATGTGCAAGTTTATCATACTCTGTAAGCAGAGAAAAACCTCACTCTATCAAAAGAAGAATATTATGCCCAATCCATGATCTGTAATGTAGAAGAGTATAATGTTCTAGAGTATAGAAATAGATATACACACAAATAAAAGGGGAGGTGGTGGTGTGAAGATGGAGGCAGAGATTGGAATGATGCAGCCACCAGCCAAGGAATGCCAGTAGGAATTTGGAAGAGACAAGACCAGATTCTTCCCAGAGCCCCCAGAACAAGTGTGGTCCTGCCAACACCTCAATTTTGGCCCATTGGTGTTGATTTTGGACTTTTGGACTCCGGAACTGTGAAATAATACATTTCTATTGTTTTTATTCCACAAAGTTTGTGGTATTTGTTACAGCAGCCAGAAGACACTAATGCACATTTTGGCATCGAGTACAGATACGGAAAAATGGCAGAAACACGTGCTGCTTTCATCTGATACGTTTAGGGTGCAGAAAATGGCCTGATGGAGAAAGCTGGTTAGAACCTTTTTGTTTTCTGATAAAGTATGTATTATTTTGTCCTATAGAAACCAAGAGTCAAGGGCCGGCCCCTTGGCCAAGTGGTTAAGTCCGCAAGCTCTGCTTCGGTGGCCCAGGGTTTCGCTGGTTCAGATCCTGGGCATGGACAAGGCACAGCTCATCAGGCCGTGCTGAGGTGGTGTCCCACATAGCTCAACCAGAGGGACCTACAACTAGAATATATAACTATGTACTGGGGGGCTTTGGGGAGAAGAAGAAGAAGAAAGAAAAAAGATTGGCAATAGATGTTAGCTCAGGTGCCAATCTTTAAAAAAAAAAGTTTCAAAAACAAAAAGAAACCAAGAGTCAAAATCTGGCTAACACATCTGATAACTGAGCACCTCATTCATTATGATAGGTATATCCTACTAGATATCAGAAAGATGCCACAGAGTCAGTGGGTCTACGGGTAAAATTTCAGAGCTTAAAACCCAGTTCTCATGGCCCTTCTGACAAGGGAGAGATTTTGAGGCTTTGTTGCTATGTAAGTGTTTCATGGACAGGTATCAAGAAGGCAAGCATTCTTATTATTGTCAATGATACCTCAAATAGATAAGAATTAATAAAACCCAGCTAAAACTTATGGCAGAGGACGAATAATTTAGCTGAGAAGCAATTAACTTTGTCAAGAGAAAAGATGGCTTGTCTTGTGATTTGCCCAGATGGAACCATGTGAGAATCCAAAACAGGCTGGCTAATGCAGGAACTTGAGAGGTGAGGCAGGGAAACAACAGATACCGCAAAACAGCTAACTTTAAGGTAATGAAACCGAGACACTGGGTAAAGCTGACTGGAAGGGGGAAAGGCAGGGAGTCCCGGAGGGAAGAACTTCTGCACGACTGTGTGAGACAGACCGCTCCAACCGAAAGGCCGCCTACCAAGAACTATCAATTACTGCTTGCTCCGTCCTTCAGAGCTGAAGTGTATTCTTCCTCAACTAAAAGTAAGAATGTGTTTTGGCTTTTCATAAGCTAAGCCTGTTTGCCCTTCCTGAGACTCTGGGCATAAAGGAAAGTTTACCTGTATGTTTGAGTCTAACACATCCTGGTATAGAGTCTGATTTACATTCTTAATTTTCAAGACCAGCATGTTCATAGACTACATCGTACTCTAAATTTGTGTTTTAATAGTGAAGCTTCTCCATTTCTCCAAATGACAAACTTATTTCAAGAGAGTGATCTATACTCATTCATTCAGTTAGGAGTTGACTTAACAAATATTTAATGGATGACTTCTATTTGACAAGCAGTCCTGGAGCTGACATTCTATCCTGTCTTTGAAAAACAGACAAAATTACACAAATAAGTTATATACATATAAATATATAAGATGTGGAGAAATGCTATGGAGGAAGAGAAAGTAGGTAAGAATAACGGTGAGTGAGGGGGTGAGGGGTTGGGGGAGACAGGCAGAGCTGCTCTTTCAGAAAAGGGTGCAAAGGGAACTTCTCCCTCAGACGTGACATTTGAGTCTGTCCCCAAAGGAAATGAGTTAGTCGCCTCTGCCACTCTCTGAGGACAGCATTCCAGCCAGGAAGGCCTGGTTCAAGGATCCCTCGTGAGAAAGCACTGGGTTCGGAGGGGCCACAGGAGGTCAGGAGGGCTGGATTAGGGTGAGCAAGTAGGAATAGGCAGTAGATTAAGTCAGAGATGCAAGAGGCAGAGCCTGTGGACGTTGTAGGGCTCTAGCTTTTACTCTGAATAGGATTCCATAGTGGAGTATTTGTGCAGAGGGATGACATGACGTAACCGGAGAAGGCAAAATTGTTCTCTCCATCAGGTCAGACTTAGAACTACAAACTAAACACAAAATGAGCTACCCAAATCACCCACTTGTTCACTCTGGAATACATTTCTTTAAAACAACCATTTTTGTTTTTTCCCTTTCATTTCTTTCCAGTTATTTATGCTTTATTTTTACTTTATGGAATATTTACTCCATGTTTCGCATGCTGATACGTTTCATCCCTTGAATATAATGCAGTCAAGGTATGCTATTTTGGTCCTATCATTTCAATATACAAATAGTGAGCATTTTACTACCATTTTACAGTCATTCACATCTATAATACCTGAGGTGAAACTCTGTCAATACATGCACTTGTCATTAGTTAATACCTAAACCTTAAAACTATTTAAAATTTCTTTGATTTCATAAAGCAGTCAAAACTTTATTGAAGATGTGATTTTCATATAATGAAATAAAAATAAGAGAAAAAAAGGTACAGTTTCTTATCAATAAATACTTACATAGCACCCAATACCTTTTTGCTGTCCTGTCAGAGTATTGCATGTTGATGAAAGCTATGTGCTAACGAAGGAATTAGGCACGCAGAAATCTCAAACTAATTTGATTGATGAATAATTACATTTTTGTTCAAAGAGATAAATCATAAAGAATAATCAGGCGGTTAGTGTATTTTGAATAGAAATTAACCTTGTTTGAAGTCTGATTCATTTTCATAGTTTATAAGATGTATTTGGAGTAAATAAAGTTTTCTATCAAAACAAATCCCCAGGCCAAAATAAAACCCAGTGTTCACTTGTCAGGATGACATCCATTCCTATGAGAAAAACTGCTGAATTTTCAATGTGCTTGATTGTACTATTTTCAGATCACACATTGACAAGCATTTTGCCCTGAAGATGGTGTGGTCAACCCTGTTTAAAATTCATAGATATTTTTCTCCTTACCAAGATGAAGAGCTCAGCATTGAGCATTTTATGTAGGTTAAAACACCCTTCTCCAAATTTTAAACGTTCCCAGTGCCATCTTATCATGTAACCTGAACAACTCTGACAACATTTCTCTACTTACCAGAATCTCATTATTACTGACCAAGGTACACCATTTAATTTAAGATTTGCAGACAGTGTTGTTTTCTTGCTCGTGAACTTTCACTTTCCCTGCAAACTTGTGGAGTGGGATTCATTGATTTGAAGTTAATCTTTTCTACTTCCCTCTAAATATACACAACATTATAAAATATTGATCTAGAATATTGATCTTTAAGTATTCAAATTGGATTGTTATAAAGTTTAAGGCTTTCATCATATAGTGTTATCTTCCAAACTTATTAGTGTAAATTCTTGTTTTAAAATTTAACACGGAAAAGGCTGTGTAAGAAGATTGTTTAGCTGGTTTTGCAAACCCCGAACAAAGGCAAACTCTTTTTCATTTATAATGAAAGACGAATCAATAAGTTTAGGTACAAGACAACTTAAGACTTTTTGAAGATTACTGAAGTTTATGATGAAAACATTCGGTTCACACTGGAAATAGAACTTTATAGGGTACATAGATTTAAACATTTATTAATCAGTATATCTATATATGTCTAGCAAAAGGATATACAGTAGAGTACTACAGTGAATTGTTTTTCCATCTATAGAGAAAGAGATAAGAATCTCTAGTCAGTATGGCTTAGAGAAGAGATCAAAACTCAAATATTTACATATTTAACCTAAATGAATGACGTGTCCAGGGTGGAACTGTGACAATCGCGGTGATCGTCTTTCATCTAAAGAGAGCAGTCTATTGTGCTATGCAGAAAAAAGTCCAGATGTGCCAGATTTTTTTGATTCTACAAGTAAAGTCAAAATTCCTATCTTAAAATTAAATAACATTATCGCATTAGTTTTCTATAGCCGTTTAAGAAATTACCGCAAAATCTGGTGCCTTAAACAACACTCATTTGTTAATTCTCAGTTCTGTAGGTCAGAAATAAGTTGGCTCATCAAGGTTCTCTGCTATGGTCTCATAAGGATGAAATCAAGGTGCCGATCAGACTGGGCTCTTATCTGGAGGTTCTGTGGAAGTATCCGCTTCAAAGTATATTTCAGTTTTTGATGGAATTCATTTCCTGGTGGTTAATAGTATGTAGTTCCTGTTTCACTGCTGGTTGTCAGCTGGGATTGCACTCAGCATACAGAAGCAACCTGTGCCCCTCACCCCACGTCCCCTTCCATCTTTAGAGATGGTGCGCAGCTCCAGGTCAAATCCTTCTCATACTTGGAATCTCTGACTTCCCCTTCTGTGCTGGTCACAGAAAATTAGAAGGCTTAATATACCTTCTGGAGGATTCACGTGATTAGATTGTGCTCACCCAGATAATCTTTCTAATGATTAATTAAAAGTTAACTGATTAGTAACCTTAAATACTTCTGAAAAACTCTTTACATCAGAAAAGTCTCTTTGACGTTTAAGGTAACACATTTAAGGTCATCATAGTTGTGACATCCATATTTCAGTCTTGTGGATTAGGTGGGTAATTTTGGTCGAGGGGCTCTATTTTAGATTTCTGTTCCCTAGGACACTTTGTGGGGAAAAACAAAACAAATTCTTGTAGGATAGAGAGCTATGATTTAGACCTTAGAGAGTAGAATTTTTGCCCGTGTCTAACCTGTACTTACTCACTCTGTGGATGCCCTAGTATCTCGTACTAGTCTTATATTGTTCTTGCCCAACATCATTCACTCTTTATAATGTTGCCTGTGTGCTTAAATATTTCATTTCTGAGTTTACACTCTTTGAATCTTCTAATGTTCAATGGTCACTTATATTTCTTAAGTATAGCATTTACTTTCTCTCTTTTTCTTTTTTTAAGATTGGCCCTGAGCTAACATCTGTAGCCAATCTTCCTCTATTCTTTTCTCCTCAAAGCCCCAGTACATAGCTGTGTATCTTAGTTGTAAGTCATTCCAGTTCTTTTATGTGGGATGCCACCACAGTATGGCTTAATGAGCGGTGTGTAGGTCTGAGCCTAGGATCTGAACCAGTAAACCCTGGGCTGCCAAAGCAGAGCATGCAAATTTAACCAGTCGGCCAGGGGGCCAGCCCCTACTTCCTCTGTTTTATTTTTCTTAAGGAAGATTGGCCCTGAGCTAACATCTGTTGCCAGTCTTTCTCTTTTTGCTTGCAGAAGATTGTCCCTCAGCTAACATCTGTGCCAATCTTCCTCTATGTTGTATGTGAGTCACCACCATAGCATGGCTTGATGAGTGGTGTAGGTCTGCACCCCGGATCCAACCTGTGAACCCCAGGCTGCCAAAGCAGAGCACATGAATCCAACCACCACACCACCAGGCCAGCCCCAGCACTGACTTTTTCATATCAACTATTACCCTATAGTATGTTCTACCATGAGCTGACTGCTTGGACTTTTGGAAATTCTGGAAATGGCTGTTACCTGTCTCTTTGGTTTCCCACTGTTCTTTCTATAAACAATTATTTTACTTGCGTTTTCTGTCCTGTTGGTTCTTTCTTATTCTGGAGCAACTAGGAGCAAGTACTAGGAGTATTTGCATTTTGACATAAAGGGTCACTTCTGATTTAAGACTTAAGTGAAAATAGATTCCTTTCTCCCACAAACTTTGCCTTCTATAGGTGATCTTGTCTTCTACTTCACAGAAAAAGAATAAGTAAGAATCCATCAGTTGCAAAAACCCTCAACTTGCTATCAGCAATTCTCTCCGTCTCTCCCTACATTCTTCATTTGTAGTGAATGGCTCTTGTGTGCCAAGTACTATTCTAGTCCATGGGTATAAAACTGTGGCCAAAAATATAACCCTCTGAGGGTTGCAGAAGACAGCAGACAATACATAAAGAAATTCTGTGTGTATAATGTCAGGCAGGATAAGTATATGAAGAAAAAACATAGTAATGTAGGAAGAGGAGGAGAAAATGGCATCATGGTGGGATGAACAGGATTGTTCTTTTAAATTTAGTGTTCAGGCAAGTGCTCCCCAAGAGAGCAATAACTGGGAGAGTCTTGAAGGTGACAAGGAAATAAACAGTCAGGATTTGTGGAGGAGAGGCTACCAGTCAGAGAATAGGAAGCCCAAGGCTCTAAAGCTGGAGCATGTCTGACGTATTTAAGGAAGAATTTGGAGGCCTGTGTGGATACAACAGAGTGTGAAGAGGGAAAGAGAATAACAGAAGCCTGGATTGTTCAGGGACTCGTATGCCATGGTAAAGATGTTAGCTTTTAATTCTGAGTGAAATAGGAAGTTATTGGAAGGTTTTGATCAGAGGTAATAGGATCTGATGTCATTTTCAAAAAATCACTTTGAGGGCCTGGCCCTGTGGCCTAGTGGTTAAGTTCAGCATGCTCTACTTTGGTGGCCCAGGTTCAGTACCCAGGTGCAGACCTACACTACTCATTGGTGGCCATGCTGTGGTGGTGACCCACATACAAAATAGAGGAAGATTGGCACAGATGTTAGCTCAGGGCAAATCTTCTGCAAGCAAAAAGAAGAAGATTGGCAACAGATGTTAGCTCAGAGTTAATCTTCCTCAGCAAAAAAAAAAAAATCACTTTGAGTGCTTTGTTGAAAACACAGTATAGGAGGCAAAAGGCAGAAGCAGAGAGATTGGTTGGGTACCACAGAAATTATCAAGGTAATATGCTGTCTATATTGCTGTCATAATTTTGGAATAAAATCTCTGGGAAAAAGTAATTGTCATCCGGGTTTAAACTTTCCACATAAAAGAGTTAACTGGAAAATATATGCAAATCTGTATTTTTTATAGCTTAGTGTTAAATTTTGTATTTCTAGGATGAATTACAAAAAGTGACAATGTAAAATTCCAAAGCACTTTGCTGTATTTAAGCAGAAAGCCACAAATGAAGCTTTTCCTTGTTAAAGTGGATTAGCCCAATAGCAGTGTTCTTGAAGGTAAGAATAATTTTCATGACTGAGCATTGATTTGACTCTCAACATTTGTCTAATCATTCTGACTATTGAATATGAATGAATACTATCTACATACCCAATGCTAGTAACTTAGTGCGTATCAGTGACAATTCTTTGGTAAATTATTACTGAACAGGTGTCTAATTGGTCTTCCTGTCATCTACTTGTTCTTCTGAACAGCAGAGGGAGTGATTCTTCTAAACCCTAAACTATTGCTCTATTTAAAATCTTTAAGAACCTACCATGTCCTCGCCCTATTAAATTTGAACTCCTTAAAATGATATACATAATCATTCATGATCTGATCACTTTGCTTCTCCATAGACAGTTTTACAATCCCTTATACCTTCCCTGGTAGCACCTATTATAATAAAATGAATCCATTTTTATATATGTTAGGTTTTCTGTTGAATTATATAAGTTAATGACTGAAGCATATTAGGCATATTATAATGATTTTGGCCAGACCAAGATCATTGGTCTGTATTTACATATTATGTAGTTAAATATGTATTTATAATTACATATAAATATTCAAATTCAGTAGATATGTAGTTGTTATTTGTTTATATTATCTTTAATTACTAGTACAGCTCTTTATGTTATAAAAGTTAAGTACATATTTGTTTCAAACTGAATACTAAATGTGTTAGAGAAAATACTAGATTGAAATCAAGTGCACTTTCAAGAATGCTGTGTTGAAAAGCATGCACACTGAAAGCTGATTCTAATACTGTTCACTATAAAATGAACAATATGAATTTGACCCCTTTTAGACCACATTTAGGTGCTAGGTTACTGAGATAACAAATGGCCATCATTGTGGTTTGGTTTCATCTATAAGACAGTTCCATGGCAGGATTTGGAAGACAGCTTTAAAATCCAGTGTACTTTCTAATGCATTGAAAATCACCGTGGGATTTATTTCTTCAGAGACATTGCTCATGTCTACAAGGAGCAAGCATAGCTGAGCTTACTCTATTACAGAGTCTTGAAATAAATCGTTGTGACCCACATAACTTGCATTCTCTTTCAGAAATGTATATAATTTCTCAAGGGATCTTGTGAAATGCTGCAGTGTGCCAAACAGTGTTATATATCTAGATGATACAGTCTAGAGATTCATAGAGAAAAAATATGATACAGATATTATGGGAAAGGAAAATAGGGCATTTGAGGTCACTTTGGGGTCATGAGAGTGTTGAGTTGAGCAGCTCTGCCGGTCACGTCTAATATCATGGCATATGATTCCTTGTCTCAATCTGAAGTGCGGAGGTTGGCCTGATTATCTTGGAATTAACAGAGCATCCTAAAGCTAAAGATCCAGGGTTAAAACTTTAAAATCAGAAACATATTCATTAGTGTATTATTTGATTTTGTGTATGTTGTGAGCAAAAATATTTTTCCTCAAACTTATATTTAATATGCTAATATTTAGAGAAATCTGTGAATGAGATATTTCATCATTGGATTTCATATTTTGAGAGTAACTTTGTACCAGATGATATATTCTTTTTCTCTAACTGAAAACATCTTTTCAAATATAGCACCTGAGAAGGGGTCTTTTCCTTTTTATGCTTATCAGTTGTATTGAATTTGGTTGATTACACATATTTTGCATTATATGTCACTATAGGCTGGCTATCTATCCATCTGTCTATCTGTCATCTGTCTATCTATCTATTTATCATCCATCTATTTACATAGATAGATGCATAGATAGGCTATCTACATAGACAGATGCGTAGGTAGATAGATAGATAGATAGATTAGATAGACAGATAAATAGCTGATATGTAGGTGATAGATTGGATAAAGAGTAGCTACAAAACATTATATGTTCACTTTGAATTCTAACCATGCACCAAGATGGCTCACAACCATATTCATGTTCCAGGAAGAAGGAAAAGGAGGATGTGAAAACACTCTTACTTCTTTCAAATAAAGATCTGCCTAAATGTGATCATTGGTTTCTGTTGTTTAGGAGATTGTGCTATGGCAAAGGAGTCTAGGAAATATAGTCTTTATCCTTTATAATCATGGGACCAGCTAAACTTCAGGGTTTTATTGCTAAAGATGAAAGAGAGAATGGATGGATATTTGGGAATACCTGGCAATCTCTGCACGGACTATGTGCCCAAATTGACGAGAATAGGATGCCAAATAATAATAATTATGGCAAAATACCAAATATGGAACTGAAGGAATTTATGTAAAATGGACAGTGATCTAGAATCATTAAACTATTTACTTTAATAATCAATAGCCTCTAGTATTTCTGTTCCCTCTTTTAAGAAGATCTATTAAAAAGATATTGAGATGGCTGGATATGTCATTGTCACTTAATGTTTCACTCATATTTTTCCTTTAGGCTTGTCTTTTGGGGAAATCTTTGTTAGCTCTTGCAGGGAATAACTTTCATCTTCAGCCTGTGTCTGCTCTGTTATTCAATCCATTTGTTAGTGCAACTTAAAAACTGGCATCATATGATAAACTGCCAAATTTCATAGCACCCTGTTTGGTTTATTTATTTTAGTGAACATAATAATTTTCATTACTTAATCATGTTTAGTTTAGAACTTTAACTTGCTCTCTAAACTAAATATGTTAGCTAATAGAACAAATTAATTCTCAACAATTAATTCTCTTTATGGTGTTCTCAAACTGCTGATTTTCCTCAAATAATTGCTCACCATATTTTTAAAAGGATCTAGTTTTACTAGATTTGGATATTAGAGTCTGATTTCTCAGTCCAAGTAAGAATCCTGTTTGCACAATAATCAATGCTGAATCCAATTATAGGCACTTCGCCTCCAGAGTATGTGCAAGTACCAGAATGGCTATAAAAGACAAGTCAAGTGTGGGAACAGGACCAAAGTATGACACTTTGGGCCCTGTCCATCATCTCTAGTTTCACAACCTTCTCTGCATCTGTGGGAACTCCCATGATGGTGAGCTCTACCTAGGGCTTGCCTCTGGCCTGGGGTTCCATGTTGAATTCTCCTATTCTAAAGTGGGGGTAATGCTCGGTGGTTTTGTCACTCTGTGATTAATTTCCTAGTAGAAGATCCCCAATTCTCCCAGCATTGAGTTTCTTACTTTGGAGCAGACTTTCTCAGCTTCAGTAGTATTGACATCTTGAGTCAGATAATTCTTTGTTGTGAAGAGCTGTTCTGGCAATTTTAGGATGTTTAGCAGCATCCTGGCCTTTACTGTCTAGATGTGAGTAGCACTCAGCGCCCCCACCTCTGTGCCCAGTAGTTGTAACCAAAAACATCTTCAGACATTGCCAAATGTCCTTTAGAGAGGAAGCAGAACAGCCCCAGCTGAAAACCACTGCCTTACAATTGTATGGCAGAGGTGGGGCTTCTCATAAAAAACATGTTTTGTGGGAAGATGTGTTGTTGTCACTCTGGTGCTAGGTGCTTCCCTCCTAATTCTGTGTCATCGTTATTTGATTTTCAGGAAATTCTGACACATCTTGCTATTGTGAACCACTGTTCCAGATTATTCCAATTACCTACTTTTGCTTAATTAACATCACATCACCATACAATACTGATCACATATTCCTCTTAGAATTCTCTTTTCCCTTGACTTCTAGAGAAAGTTCTCTCCTCATGTCTCTTCTACTTCATTTCTTCTTTGCTCCCCAGTGTTTCCTCTGTTCCAACACTCTAGAGACTTCTTTCAGTCACCAGTTTGCTTTTGACACTTATACTCTGTTGTCATAGCACGTGTGTCTATACGCTTAGATTGTGGGTTCTGGGGTGAATCAGCCTGGATGTAAAATGGATGGTCTTCAGCAAGTCTTAAAACTATCTAGGGCTCATTTTTCCTTCTCTAGGGTGAGAGTTAGTAATAGACACCTCATTATGATAATTTTTAAAAATGATGCATACAATTCACTTAGCACAGATCCTGATACACAGTAAGCACTCCCTAAGTGTTGAATTGTGTTTGCATGGTACTTATCATTTTCCACTGCAATTGAAGATTTGCTTGTGTCCCCACTAGATTCTGTTTTTTGAGGCCAAGCTTTCGTTTTTAGATATGATATTCCAGATCCCTAACATATTCTTTGGTTCATTAAGAGATGTTGAATACTATAAATGGATGAATAACAAATAGAATTAGCCAATCTTGAATTTAAAAAGAATTAGGATAATCAAGGATGGAAAAGTTATTTTACATTTTATTAGTATTTAACTTTTCCAAAACTGTCCTTGCTAAGTCAATTAATATCTGTACAATATGCCAAATTAGACCAATGAATGTTCCTTTCCTTCAATTGTTGTATTTCTCACATTTGGAAAAAAAGACCTAATATTTAATTATCTAATAGAAAAATATTTGAACATTTAACGCAAAATTGATAATTTTTTTAATCTTGAAAACATCAACTTAAGAAGGCTCTTCAAAGTAAAGCAACAATATAACAATAATATTATTAATAATGTAATAATTGTATTTTCTATTCTATGCAATCATAATTACTTGCAAGACATTTCTCTAGAGTATAGAGCATTCAAATATGAGTCAGACATGTCCCTATTGTAAGTAGTTCACAATTTAAAAAGGAAATCATTTTTGGAAAAAAATGACCTACAATACAGGGTGGATGAATTGGAAATGAATGTCCTT
Source organism: Equus caballus (assembly GCF_041296265.1). Classification (NCBI taxonomy): domain Eukaryota; kingdom Metazoa; phylum Chordata; class Mammalia; order Perissodactyla; family Equidae; genus Equus; species Equus caballus. The sequence continues at coordinate 100,707,626 of NC_091685.1, read as the reverse complement.
GGGTATAGAAAGAAAAAAGAGATTAATTTAGCCATAGAGAATTGGAGGTCTCAGGTAAACTTGATAGTGTTGATTTAACTCAAGTTTAACAAACGGTAAAAATTTCCTAGGAATAAAAAGCACATCAGTTATAGGAAATAACTTGAGTACAGGTATTGAGTTGTGGAAATACAGTTAATATCCACCAAAAGCAGTTCAGTGTGAATGAGCATAGAAAAGAAACAGCAGAAAGAGAAGGATTAAGAGTTAGATTAGAATCAATTTCTATGGGATATTGAATTTAGCATGTAAAGTGGTTTAGTCATTTTCACTTAGGTACTGCTGAGTTAGTGAGAGAACTATGGGAAGTGGAGTTGTGAGACATGAACTACCTGCATTTATACTGCTAAGTTTCATTCGGTGTCAAATCTGTGTTTGTTGAAGAAAAGAATGGAGGTGAGGAAGTAGAGGCTGATGAAGAAAGAACTGATGGAGACCTCGGTCAGACCGTACTCTGGAACGAAAGATCAGTAATCTAAGTTGAGAGAAATTTAATAGTTTACATACTGCGTGCAGCTGCTAAGAGACTACTAGTCTTTATAAATCGCTGTAAAGTTAATACTAAGGAAAAAACGAAAAAATCAATTCATTATTAAGAGTATATTCTATAAAAATCTCTTTAAGAGAATATTTTGATAGATTTTCCTAATCTAGTCGAGATAGGGAATAAAATATGAACAAAGATAGAAATGATTATGGTTTAATGAAAAGGATCTTTGCAAAACAACAGAAACTTTTAATCATTATAACTTGTTATAGTAGAAGCTGATGGAAAAGTGATATTCTTTAAAACTTTATCAGTAACGTTTTCCTAGTGTTTCATAATGTTTGTATGTTTATCAGCAATTTCCAGCAATCCGTATTGGCAAAGAATAAATATGAAGATATCACAGTCATCTTAAAAAGCTTGGAATAACTTTCACTGATTGTTGTTTTATTTGACACTGTATCGTGAAGTTTATATTCATATTAGTAATACCAAACTTTTTTGCAGACAGATGAGATAGCATTATGTATGTAATGAGATCTTGACAGTATATTGACGATTGCATTACAACATTTATGTGGGGAGATAAGCATTTTTAATCTGCTGTCAGATTAAACCAGTTGCAGAAAAATGTGCTTGCATGTTCTACCATTACTTTGTATGTTTTTGAGATCAAGCTTCAGAATAGCAGAATTCAGTGAATTATAGCCTGCTGTATTTTAGATGTTGTAAAGAAATATATGATTCAATTAAGTTTCCCAAAGCTTATTTCTGTACATTTTCAATTGCTGGATATCTATTGACACAAATATGAAGTCATAGTTATGGTTACATACTTATATGCACACATCAGCTCCTTTTTCCAAAAAAAAAAAGTAGACTTGATTTTTTTAGAACAGTTTTAGGTTTACATCAAAACTGAGCTGAAAATATAAGATTTCCATTTAATCCCCTGCCCCCAGACATGCATAGCCTCTCCCATCAACCACGTCCCCCATCAGAGTGGTACATTTGGTACAAGTGATGAACCTACATTGACACATCATTATCATTCAGAGTCCGTAGTTTACATTAGGGTTTGCTTTTGATGTTGTACATTTTATGAGTTTGGACAAATGCATAATAACGTATATCCACCATGATAGTATCACGCAGAGTAGTTTCACTGCCCTAAAAATCCTCTGAGCTTCGCCTATTCATCCTCCCTCCCCCGTACCAGTTCCCTTTGAATGACATAAAAGGTAACAGGGTAATATTTTAGGCAGCAGTCATACAAAATTAAGAAAGATAATATGAATAAAATGAAATAAATGATGGCCACTCTTATGGAAGTGATGAATTATTGTAATTTTACTTTAAAAATTAACTATATTTTATAGGTCAGCATACCTTTATGATGATTTCACGCTTTTATAAAAAAGGAAGTTCTAAAATATAACTCATTGTCACTATTCTTATTCCATAACCCTAAAGACGTGAAATGCAACCTGAAGGAATGGTTGCATATCTACAGTAATGTATGCCTTTGTAATTTTAATATAGTGCCAGGATTTCAGATATTTCTATTTAGTGAATACACAAATCATTTGAAGAATCAGAACAGTGAATTCAATTGCATGTAGTGTTGTCATTTATTTTAGTTGGAAAATGAATATTTATTTCAATGTAGATTAGAATTAATTTCCATTCTGTTTAACTCATCCATAAAACCATGTATGAAATATAGCAAAAAAAAAAAAAGGAAAACAAATAAAATAACTCAATGTCATATAATCTGTCTCAAACAGATGCTATTTATTTAAGCATATTTTCTTTAACATTGCCATTGGAATATGTCTGCCAAGACAAAATTTAATCATATTTCTTTCAAATACCAAAGTTAAAAATAACTGGTTCTTCGGTATTCTTTTAGGCCTCACAGAATTCCATGAAGGTTTTAATGTAGTTTGTCATTCTAACTCTAACAAAATGCTAAAATATGTGTATATTTACTATATCAAAATCTGAAATGGAAATATAGACACAAGATTGAAGATTTAGAAAACAAGGTAAATTGAGATCTGGGTGCCACTCAATGTAAAATTTGAGCAAATGTTTTATTCTCTTCTTGTAAGTTTTTAAAGCAAAACATGAATCACAATAATTTACACGATTAATGTTGAATAAAATGAAAATCGTGCCAATTTTCAAGAGGGGGACCTTTAAAGCATATCTCCAATCTAAACAATTTTGTTTCTGTCTCACACTAGCACAAGTCACCAACATCTTGCACGTGGACTATTAAACTTGCTTCCTAATTGGTCTTCTCCTTCCACTTTAACCACTTTTTCACATATACAGTGTAGGTTCTCTACACAGAAGTGCCACCCTTTAAGGATGAGCATAATATTATGTCATTTCTTCTCAGAACACCTCCAATGGCTACTCAAAACCCTTAGAATAAAATGTGAACTTCTTAATCTAACGTATCTGTCTATGTATTATTTGGCTGTTGAACATCACTATGGCTCATTGAACACTTTTCCCATCTCTCCTCCATTCCAGTCACATCAAACCTTTCTAGCATTCTAGAATACTTCACAAAAGCTCTTAAATCAAGGACTCAACACTTGCTATTCCAGAAACATGGAACACCCTTAATTCTTATATGTGAACATCTTGCTCCCTTGTTTCATGTCAGACAGGTCACAAGTCTTTTCTTATAAACCTGTATTGTATTTAATTAATTAATTTATTTTAACTCTTTTCTTGGTGAGGAAGATTGGCCCTGAGCCAACATTTGTCGTCAATTTTCCTCTTTTTGCTTGAGGAAGATTGTCACTGAGCTAACAAGCTGACTTCTGTGGCAATGTTCCTTTATTTTGTATGTGGGGCACCACCGCAGCATGACTTGATGTGCAGTGTGTAGATGCAAGCCCAGGATCCACACCCATGAACTCCGCAATGCTGAAGTGGAACAAGGGACCTTAACTGCAACACCACCGGGCCAGCCCCATGAACCTGTATTTTAAAAAAGCAAGCCCATTTGAGTCTTGAGCAATGTCACCTTCTCAGTGCAGCCTTCTCTGACTAACCTGGCACTCCCTCTCCAACTTCCTTGCTTTGTCTTTCTCTATGGCATACATCTCCTTCCAACACACCGTTTCACATACGGTTTCTGTTTTTGCCATCTCTCCCCACCAGAATAAAAGCTCCTTGAGGGAAAGAATTTTTGATTGTTTTGTTCAATGCTGTATCCTCACGGCCTAGAACAGTGTCTGGCACTTTGTAGCTGCTCAATAAATGCTTTGTGACTGATAAATTCTCTTTTTAAAGTAACTTCAGTCCTTCTCTAGTCCATCCTCTTACCCTAGTTAATTTTTCTACATGGTATTTAACGCTGTTGATGTTATATATTTATTGATTTTATGTCTTTTCAGTGGGATTAAGCCCAAGCAGTTTCGGAACTGCTTTTGTCTCCTTTGATGGATCATAATGTAGTATCCAACTGGACATAATGTAGCATCCAACACCTATTGGGAAGTCAATAAAATTTTAGGAAATAAATGAGAGAATTAATAATTGACACAAGGATATAGTTTTTCCTGGCACTTATAACTTAGAAAATTTCTTGAAGGATTCTCAAAAGGGGGAATATAATGTCAGTCAATGTCTGCATCAATCCACCTAAATGACAGAACAGCAGGTTTTGTAGAACTGCTTCGTTTAGGGTCTAAATGTAATCCAAGTTATAATATCAAAGCATATCTCAGGAAGAGTATACTTTTTGGGTAAGGCATGAGAGAAGGCCCCGCAAAACAGTGGGATCTAAGTTGCAGCTTTACTCAGTTCCAGCTTGGTCCTTGCATAATAAATTAATTAGAAGAATGGTTGATGATGCCCTTCAGATGTCCATAAATTGTTCTCCAAGGAGCTTTTGATCAAAATTTGGCAATAAAAATCTAAGATTACATGTTATGCAAGGACTTGGGAACTTTAAATACAGCATTAAACCCACATGAAGAAGAAAATGAATTATAAATCACATAAATATATATTATTTAAAATCTTTTCCATAGTTTTGATGTTTCAAATTTAAACTTAAAATGACTGCTGTCTTTTTAATTGTCTACTATGGTTGAGAGCATTCCCTGTAGATCTTAGCTGGCTTTTTAACGGCACAGACATCTTTCTGTGGAAGACTAACATCAAAAATGACGCAGAAGAGTCAAGGCACTGTAGGCATTCCTCTATTCCATGTTGGAAACTGCTTCTGAATTTTAAACCTAGTCTTAAAAGGCTTTCAAGATTGTATATAATGTCGAGTCTCTAAATATCTTAGTTTATAAATTTTTTTTAAATTTGAAATGATTAATAGAAAAATAAATATAAAATTAAAGGTTACAGTTTTATGAAAAATGATATTCTCTCTGCCTTGCCCTTATACATTTATTCCAGATTCTTTTTTACTATAAGAAAACCCTGAAGGTCAGCATCATATTTATTATGCCATAATTTTCTTATTGTGGTAAATAAAGATAAAAAAATGTCGTTTTTTTTTTTTTTTTTTAGTGTCCTGGTCTTTGGGTTGGCCAAAGCTAAGAAGAGAAAGTTTTGGGATTTATTCTGACAGTTAAAATGATTATACTTTTATATTTGGATTAGATGTGAATCCAAAGTTTTTCTTAAAGTAGGTTATTTCTCTTACTAAGAAATTAAGTTAGAAATAATTCATCAGTATTTAATGACGGACCCTGATGATCTGAATAAACAGAGAAATTGTGGTGAAATGTACTGAAAATATCATGGGTGTTTGATTTAAAATTCTACTCAATATTCACTTGATATTTTAGTAATGTGTTACTTTTAAGTACTACTATTTTTATAGTTAACAAAAATATTGAAAATGATTATATTGTCCACAGTTTACCTTTTAAATGGCTTTTTTGTTTGTTTGCTAAGATCTTCAATGTAACATTGGATTCATAAGATGTGTCACAGAAAAGAAGGAATTCTCTGTCAAAGTGGCAATGCATACACTAGTTTCCTCATTTGGGACAGTCATGTACACACGAGCACTTAAAAATTATAAAGGGGTGTACAGATATTCCAAACATGAAAAGCAGACAACCTGCTTTACGTTTCATGAAAGTCATCTTCGTTGGAATGCAAACTGGGAAATGGAGACAAACAGAGTCTTCCTCTTACATACGTTAAAAAAAAATGTATATGCACACACTCATTATAAAGCCTATTCTCTTAAAAGTAAACTAATAATGCATTCGAATAGAGATGTATATTTGAAATGCATAGCTAACAGTAAGAACAGCTACTTTTTAAAGGACAGTCAATATGCATTAGGCACTGGCCAAAGTTCTTAAAATGCATATCACACTCTCTTTACAACTCTACCAGATGGAGGAACTGAGGCTTGGTGATGTCAACTAACCCGGCCCAGGACACTCAGCTAGTCATTGGCGGAGCCTGGATTGGTTGAAGCCAAATTATTATTCCTAAACACTATGATACATGGTCTCTAAGACCTCAGGTAAAGCCATTAATTCATCAAATTTTTATTGAGTACTTACTATGTACGAGACACTGTTTTAAGTGCTAATGATAGAGCAGGCACTATTTTAAGATCTAGCAATAAAACTGTGAACAAAATAAATGAAAAGTCTAGCTTGTGTGGAGCTTAGTGGGGAGAAATATACAATACAGTCAATAAATACATTATAGAGTATTTTAGATGATGGTAGATGCTCTGAAAATGAATAGAGGTAGATAAGTAACAACAGGAATGGGAAGGAAAGGGCAGTGGTGGGGGGATGTAATTTAGAAATAAGAAACACATTTTTCTCATTTAGAGAATGGAGAATTAACAGTCAATGAATCATTAAGGCTACTCTTTCTCACATTATCTTTCATTAGATAATGAGAATCTAATTTATAAAGAAAAGAAAAAGTAGAAGAAGGCCTAATTTCATTTATTTTTATTGTGGCAAAACATACATGCTATACATTTACCATTTTAACCATTTTTAAGTGTACAGTTCAGTGGCATTAAGTACATTTACTTTGTTGCATAACCATCACCGCTGTCATCCATCCCTAGAACATTTTTTTCTTTCTTTCTTTCCTTTTTTTTTTTTTTTTGCAGGGAAAGATTTGCCCTGAGCCAACATCTATTGCCAATCTTCCTCTCTCTCTTGCTGTTTTCTTTTCCACCCCAAAGCCCCATAATTTTATATTCTAGTTATAAGTCCTTCTAGTTCTTCTATGTGAGCTGTCATGACAGCATGGCTACTGACAAGTGAGTGGTGTGGTTCTGTGTAAAGCAGATAATCCTCCAGAGTGTGGAAGGGCCTCACCAATCAGTTGAAGGCCTGAATAGAACAAAAGACTGATCTCTTCCAAGCAAGACAGAATTCTGCCGACAGACAGCCTTCAGAGTGAACTACAACAGTGGCTCTTCCCTGAGTTCCAGCCCGCCTGCCTACCTTGCAAATTTTGGACTTACCAGCCTCCGTAATAGCATAAGCTAATTCCTTAAAAACAAAACAAAAACTCTCTCTGTATATGCATATCCTATTGATTCTGTTTCTCTGGAGATCCCTGACTAATACAAGCTCCAAATCTGGAGTAGAGGCAAAGTGGACAACAAGGCAGTTATTTCAGGACAAATATTAAATGCAGAAGCAATTTTGGGAGGCATGATGATGCTAACATGGAGAGAAAGAGGTGATGGTATAAACTTAGACTAAGGCGGAAAGGGGCAGCAGGCTGTATAATGTGGGCTTTGCTGCCACAGGAGACTAACGAGTGCACTTGTGACAGTATTGCTCTAAAAAGGAGTTCAGGAAAAAATCAATTTAGTACATAAAGCAGAATTATCAAATATAACAGAATAGTGACTTGCATATTTGATACAGCTGGAAACTAAGTTTATTAGATGCCACAGCAGATAAATTCCCTCATATAAAGAAAAAGGATATTAACAGGATGAGGAAAATGATGAGAAACAAAGAGTATATCCAGAAGATTCAACACCTATAGAATATAAATTCCAGATAGAAAGCTCTATGTAGATGGAGGAAAGTAACTATTCAAGTAAAATTAAAAAAAATTAATGATCTTAAAAACCTCACAAACCTACAAAACGAGAGCCTACCAATTTTAAGACAATTAATGGAAAAAAGCCAATCCCTCCCAGTGCAGCCGCCCCATGACCACTCACACACACAGGCAATGCAAGAGCTGCTGCTGATTTTTTTTTAATTTTAAAGATAAAGGAAAATTCCTTAAGACTAAAAATATGCACATGTTGATTTTCTCATATTTCATATTGAGGAAGTCACTTTTGTATATGAAGTTGAAAATAATATCTAATAACTCCAGTATTCAAATATTTCTGTAATAGTGTTTTTAAAATTTTGTTATTTTGATTGTCTAATTATTTCTCTATCTATATTTATCTATCTTTGTAGCTTGATAATCACTGAGTTTCACTTTATTTTTCTCTTCTATTAAATTTCTGAAAAATTATATTTAGTAAATATATATATATATTCCCCACCCAAGAATAATCAATGTGTGCAATATTCATGACTATCATCTCATTAGCAGATAGAAAGGATCTATTTATTTTCTTCTTATACTTATCACTATTGCTTATTTTTTTACTTATTACTAATTATTATTTACTTATTATTACTTAGCATTTATTTTTTGTAGTAAGAATTTATCACTTATACAAAAACAAGTCTTTATTCTTCAGGGAAAAGATGGCTTACGGGATAAAACCAAAGTTTTACTCAAAGGAAATCAAATAAAACGTTTTAACAATCCAGGAAGAAGAGGCTAAGTATAAAACATAGGAAGCTATTTTTTTAGAGCAACAAAGTAATCATAAAAATATATTAATGATAATGTAATACAGAAATATCATAATAAATTATTCAAAATACAGTAAAATAACAAAAATAAAGCAAATTCTACAACTGCTTCTAAAAAGACTAAAGTTTCTCTGAGAGTTCACAAACCTAAATAGAAAAATAATTGTAAAAAAAATTTAAAACTATCAATGGGATGCTCTCCTCACAAAAAGTGAAAAAGTTGATGATTTTAATGACTGAGGTGTAAAGTCTTCAATATTTTTAACGTGTGAATGAATCCTGCAGTTATGTTTTAACAGTGCCAAATCATAAGAGAAGGAAGGCATTCTTTTTGTTTTAAGGTAACATACTTACTTCCAAAACTTGTCAAATATTGCAGAGACAGATAGGGAGAGAAATAGATAGAAATAGCATTAAACAGAAATGTCCTAAAAACTCAATATTTATGGAAATAATAGTTCCCATACGATCTTTTTTGATAGTTCAATATTTCTTATTTAATAGGTTATCAGATCAATAAAGAAAAATAGCATGATTATCTCAAGAGCTACTGTAAGGGATTGTCATATTTGCCCTTCTAGAAAGCCACCCACTTATTGACATTAGTAATGGTTTCTGTGTAGATGCTAACAGAAACTTCATTTTGTGGAATTTTCAGGTACGTACATATAGAGAAAACTTTGCGCTAAATGAAGAAAATGATATTTCTACATTGTTAAAATTGTAAAGTTGGGATTAGTGAAAACATGAAAGTCTAAACTAAGTCTAAAGTAATCAAGTGAACAATATCAGCTAATCATGACCTGATTTGGGATACAGCAGCGATTTGTGTCCTTTCACTCCTGCGTAGTAGTCCATTTCCATCTGAGACCTCATCACAATGACCTTTACTGCCCGTATTTCTACAGCATTCTGTTCACAATCACGTAGGTATCCCCTAAGAAGACTGAGGCTTTCTCTGCCGCTCTCCTCTCCTTCTGAGCCTCATGAGAGTCACCTTTAACAGCCCATTCTAGGCAATCAAGGCTTTTTCTAGCATGCGTCTCACAACTCTCCCAGTCTCTGCCCATTACCCAGTTTTTGAAGCCGCTTCCATATTTTTAGGTATTTGTTACAGCACCCCTCCTTTTTGGTACCAATTTTCTGTCTTAGTCTGTTTGGGCTGCTATAACAAAATACCACAGATTAGGGTGGCTTATAAACAACAGAAATATATTTCTCACAGTTCTGGAGGCTAGAAATTCCAAGATCGAGGCTCCAGCATGGTCACATTCTGGTGAGGGCCTGCTGCCTAGTTCATAGTCCGCACCTTCTCACTATGCCCTCACTTGGCGGAAGCAGTTTAGCAAGCTCTCTGGGGCGTCTTTTATAAGGGCACTAATCCCATTAATGAGGGCTCTATCATCATGACGTAAGCACCTCCCAAAGGCCCCACCTCCTAATACCATCATGTTAGGCATTAGGATTTTGACATTTGAATTTGGGGGAGACACAAATATTCAGACCAGACCACACTGTGCGACTATCACAAATCATCCATCCTTTGTACTGGTGATGGAGATACTGATGTTTTCAAATTGGGACTTCTGTGAATAATACAGTTCTAAACATTCCAGTACACTTGTTTTATGTAAGAAGTTGCAGGCTTATCACATACACATATGTACAAATTCATAGATAATGTCAGAAAGTCCCCCCAAGTACTTATATCTGTTTACACTCTTGCTACCTTTGTATGAGAGTGATCAGTGCTTGTTATTTTGGTCTCTTCAAGCTTTTTGTTTGGGTATTCTGGTGTATGTGATGTTGCATCTCATTGCAATTAATTTGTATTTCCCTGATAAATAATGAGGTGGAACACCATTATAACGTCTTTGTTGACCATTTAAATATCCTTTTTTATGAACTACTTACTCAAGTCTTTTGTTCATTTCTTTCTGTTGTTTCCCTCTTTATAAATTTATAGGTGTTATTCACAGAGTTTGGATTATATTTTGGACACAAATTCTTTTATATTTATTTATATTTAAAAATATATGGTCCAGGGCCAGCCCTGGTCAGGTAGTGGTTAAGTTTAGTGTGTTCCAATTCAGCAGCCTGGGTTTGGTTCCTGGGGGGCAGACCTACACTACTCGTGGCCATGCTGGGGAGGCATTCTACATACACAATAGAAGAAGATTGGTAACAGATGTTAGCTCAGGGCAAATCCTCCTCAGCAAAAAATTGTTGTTTGCATTTTTACACTCTTAATAGTCTGTAAAGAGTAAAACCAATCGCTTTATTGAGATATAATTTACATACTTTCTAACTCACATTTTTAAAGTGTACAATACAATTTTTTATAGTATATTCACAGAGTTGTGAACCATTACAATTTAATTTTACAATGTTTACAACCCACAACAGGAAGCCTTTTATCCATTAACAGTCACTCCTCATCCACCCAGCCCAGTTGTCCCAGGCAACACTAATCTATTTTCTGTCTTTACAGATTTGCCTTTTCTGTGCATTTTATATAAGATGAATAATAAAATATGTGGTCTTGTGTAATTGGCTCTTTCATTTAGCATATTTTCTAGGTTCATCCATATCACAGCAAGTATCAGTACTTCATTCCTTTTTATTGACAAATAATATTCCATTGTATGGATATACCACCGCTTATCCATTCATCAGTTGATGGTCGTTTGCGTTGTATATACTTTTTTGGCTATTAGGAATAATGCTGTTATGAAAATCTATGCACAAATTTTTGGTGAATGTGTGCTTTCGTTTCTCTTGGGTTTAACTTTCAACTCCACATTTAATTTTATGAGAAACTGCCAGACTGTTTTCAAAAGTAGTTGCACAATTTTACCTCCCCACTAGCAATGTATAAGGTTCCAATTTCTCCATATTGCCAACACTGACATTTTGATTCTAGCTTTCTAGTAGGTGAGAAGTGGTATATCACTGTGATTTCAAATTTCATTGCCCTAATGACTGATGATGATGATCAACTTTGGATGTGCACATTATATATTCTTTTTGGAAAAATGTCCATTCATATCTTTTCCCATATTTAATTAGGGTATTTACCTTTTATTATTGAGTTGTAAGAGTTATTTACATATACTAGACACAAATACTTTACCAAATAACATGATTTGCAAGTATTTTCCTCCATTCTGTAAGTTGTTTCTCACCTTTTTTATGGTATCACTGCAGCACAGAAGTCTCTAATTTTGATAAAGTCCAATTTATGTGTATATACTTTATATTGCTCTTGCTTTTGGTGTTTTTTTCCAAAAAGTCTTTGCCTAAGGTGCAAAAAACTTACTGCTATGTTTTGGTTTAAGAATTTTATAGACTTAGCTCTTACTTTGGATATATGATCGATTTTGAGTTATTTTTGTGTGTGTGGTGTGTAAGTTAAGGGTCCAAATCTATTCTTTAGCATGCAGATATCCAGTTGCTCCAGAATCATTTGCTAAAAAGACTATTTTCTCCCTTTGAAATGTCTTGGCACCTTGTCAAAAATCAATTGGCCATAAAAGTAAAGATTTATTTCTGGACTCTCAATCTCTCAATTCCATTGCATTAATCTACGTCTGTCCTTATGCCAGTACCACACAGCCTTGAAGACTGCAGCTGTGTGTCAAGTTTTGAAATCAGGAATGTGAGGCTCCAAGTTTGTTTTTCTTTTTCAAGATTGTTTTCACTATTCTGGGTTATTTGTGTTTCCATATTAGTTTTAGGGTCAGCTAGATAATTTCTGCAAAATTGGAAGAAACATTGTATCTTGATAGGGATTTCATCAAATCTATAGATAATTTGGGGTATATTGCCACCTAATAACATTGTCTTCTAAACCATAAAAGTAGAATGTTTTTCTATTTATTTAGGTTTCCTTTAATTTCTTTCAATAATGTTTTCTAGTTTTCAATGTAAAGTTTTACACTTCTTTTGTTAAATTTATTCCTAAATACTGTATTATTTTTGATGCTACTGGAAATAGAATTGTTTTCTTAACTTTATTTTTGGGTTTTCCATTTATAGATCATATAAATACAATTTATTTCTGTATATTCGTCATGTATCCTGCAAGTTCCTTTATTCTTCCTTAAAACCAAGGATGCTCGATGGTCAGATCTGGACATTATATCCAGAGGTTACATCTTCCAATAAATTAGTCGCTCCTAATTTATCTCTTATGTGATAGGACAGAGATATCTGCATATGGAAAGCAGTGTTGAAAAGAGCAGTGTGAATAAAGAAATAGAAAAAGGGAGCCGTGAATTAGTTGACATCCTGAGGACAGGTTTTACAGATCTCAATAATAAATACTAGCTTCTCCTTTTTCATTCTTAGCATCAACCACTTTATCTAATCAAATCTAATCTGTAGGACAGATGATATAAAATAATAAATTGATTTTTAATTTATCTGAATCATTGAAAAAATAAATCAAGAAGGCTGCCAAAATACATAACCCATGTTTTGCCAACTTCTCTGAGGTCACATTCCACTGGTTTATTTTTGGAACAATCAGGACTGCTATGTTCCCTTCTGGTTTTGCCCAATGAAAATGGCTCCCCCAACTCTTTATCTGCTCTACTGAAACCTGCTTATGATGTCAGTGTTGAAACCATCTTGAACTCTGGAACAAAATCCCCTTGATAGGATGTCATGTCTCCATTCACAATAGAGCAGCATGTAACTAATGATGTGAGTGCCCATGGTTGCAGGTTGCAGCATTGTTGTCTCCCTAGTCTCAAAATATTAGTGCACAAAAATGCTTGGGCATATGATATTTTATTAAAGGTTCAAATAATTACGTAGGTTATATGGAGGAAGAATCATAATGGCTGTATTTTAAAAGTATATTATGCCAAATTTTCTACGCGATCCAAGGGAAAAATACTTAAGAAGTTAAATCTTTTATAGGAATCACTATTTCCTAATTTAGCCCTCTTAACCTAAATTGTATACCCTCTCTGGGAGATTATCTTCTTCTTTTAAATTCTACCACTAGTAGCCATGGCATTTAACCCTTAGATTAAAATGGAGCTCAGCTCAGGATTATCTACCTATCTTTGAGTCTCAGTTACTCAGTATAGATTAAAGTCTCAAGAAGTTCAGATTAAACAATGCTTGATTGTCTTTGGTATTCTGCTTTCCACACAATAAGTGAGGGTCAAGATGCTCTTGTTGCCTTCAATGTCTACTCATCTTTGGTACAGAGCAGGCAGGGAAAGGACAAGAACAGGCCCATGTACATCTCACTCTAGCCAGGGGTTTTTGGGAAATGAATGACCTTGCTCAGGCATCCCTGCTCACATACTAACGGTATACAAAAAGAGGTGGCCATATCTATGTATAAAATGTTCTTATCAGGTTATACAAGCATCTCTCTAGATGGTTTATGGAAAACAAACCTGAAACTCACAGATTTACGGATCACGTAGAATGGGGATGGTCACACAAGCTGTGTAATTAATGGAGAATAAAATGAGGATATTATAAAACCAAAGTATCTCCCTTCCATATCAATGTTTCTACCTACATAACTCACAAACTTGTCTGTTTTTTCCCAAAGTAAAAAGTGCAGAAGATAAAGACAGCTGTTAAGGGAGCTACAGCATACTGTTTGGGGATTTCTCCAGGAAAAATGTTATATCTGTGCATGATACATGCCTGTAACCTTTGAATCATTAGTAAAGCTTGATGTAAGGCAAGATCTATATATCTCCCTGAGTTAATGGACAACTCAACCCTTTTTGTTAACACAGAGATGCATTTCTCATTGTTAATGTTTCTTTGAGTTGGTGTTACGTCAGGCGTATACTCAGATATACCCTTCCTTAAGATAAGCAGAAAGTTTCAGTAATACTCAAAATCCAGTAGGGCAAAGACAAAGATGAGTGTTTTTGTTAAGAGATACATGAGTTAATGCACACACAATTATCCACTTACCTGGGAAATCATTGCATTCAATGAAGATAGACATCAGCGGTGGTGGTGGTGTAGCAGTAAATACATACTTGTTATATTAATAAAGACAGATTCCAGATTTCAAGAATTGGCCTAGAGACAGGCCTGGGGACCATCATTAGTCTGCTATACCCTGTGCTGCCTCAGATGATAGCTGCTGGTAAACTGAATTAACACCTCTTCCTTTGCACTTACATCATCTCCATGGAATGATTTAAATATAATAGATAGTCTAGTTTATTGCTTTCTTAATTAGTGCATAAATTTGAATGTGATTAAACAGGAAAATTCAGTCTGAACTAATTCACTAATAAGTACACTTTAATAGTTGAAAATACAGGATTACTAGCCAGAGAAAAAGAGTATCACCTGCTAGATATATTCATGAAAAGACAATTTTCAGAATCTGTGGATGTATCAGGCACTGCATAGCATGATGAATAACAGCATCCATAAAAATTCTGGACATGGTATCAAGCACTACTCATATTTTGCCCACATTTTTGGTGGATTTGTGTTTCCTTTTGTGAAACATAAAACTTTCTGTAAACATTTCAATTAACTGTGCAACATTTACAGGAATAACAACATTAACTCAGATAGCCTGAAAGTTTAGAGGGAAAAAGCCAACTATCCATTTGTGTCTAGGCTCCTGACAACTCCTTTAATGGATGGCAATAATGTTTTTAAAAATTAGTAATATGACAAGACAAACATCTTTCACAAAAGGTGTTCTTTTGTGAGATATGTCATTATACCTACTGCATTCATAGTTTTAAAGGATACATGTATAGAAGTAGACATTACAAAATATACTTAGGATTATGTAGGTAAATATAAAAATCAAACACTAGTTGTGATGTATCATCATCAGAAATCATTGCAAGAATTTGTACACCATTCAAGAGGTAGTTTAATAGAATTTAAGATATTTTCTCACTTAAATAATTACGTTCCATTAACATGGTTAATAGAAACTTCATATTTTTTCCACTTAATGGAAAATTCAGGTATTTACTCACCAAGAATTTCAGATATTTTTCACTTAGTGGTGCAACAATTTACATCTATTTCTTTATTCAACAGTGAGCCATCATTAATCCAGACACAGATTTTCAGAATTTTTCTAAGGAAGCACATTTTTCAGATAAATGAAACAGAGCTCTTTAAAAGAGATAATGGACATTTCTGATGAAAATATCTGCCAAAATAAATGACATTTTTCAGACTTAATAACCCTCAAATTTAAAGATAGAAACAAATTAGAAATTTCAACTACTTTCATTACATGACAACACTTCTATAATGCATAAAATAAAAATTAAAAGTTATTTTAACTTCTCATAAGAATATATCTCTCTAGTTGTCCATTCTGGAATCAGAACTCAGGATTTAAATTCCCACTGATAGGTTAAAATACCACCATGTTTGTTATAAAGTTTATATTTTAGGACTGTTCAAATTTTCCATTGTTTCTGTGTTAGCTTTCCTATCTTTAATTATGATATCTGTAGATAACTTATTTAAGCTCAGTTATCCAATTTATGAAATGGAGCTGATTGTATACAACTCACATAACTTAACAGAATTAACTAGGATTACTAGCCATTGTAAGTAGTTTTGTTTTGGGCAATGTATCATTCACATAAGATATCTAGCCCAGAACATGTATAGATAATGATAAAAAAAAGTCATTTGCTTCTTTCAATTAATGATCAAACAAATTATACATGCTGGTAGGCTATATAATAGGCCCTGGAAATGCCCTTGATCTCAGCCCATATAACTCTGATTTCTAGTAGAGAATAAGTGAATCAATGGAAGGTAATTTTTATAAAATTTTGTAAAAATATTTTAGTGAAATTTGGAAAAGTGGTCCTTTCAGAAACATAAAAAATTAAAATAAGCTCCTTATCTATTTACCTATACATGTACCTGCCTACTTAACTAAAATCCGTTTAGAAAGAATATTAGTAATAGGTAGTAGTGCTGGTTACATGCCAAGTACTCCTCAAATACTGCCTTGCATTCAATACTTACTTTAGTCCAATGTTGTAGTTAGTATTAGGATCCTTATTTTCTGTAAAAGAAAGCCGAAGCAGAGAGGGGCTCAAATTCCTTTCCCAAAAACACATATGTAAGAAAAAAAATCACATATATAAGAAAAACTGAGGTAGTTCATATTAAGATTCTCATTTTATATAAGAAAATTGAAGTGGAGAGCTGGTAAGTAATTCCTCTAAATCCAGGGTTTGAATCCAGGGCTAGTCCTTCTCGAGTTTAGAGTTTTAAATGCCACATAGTACTGTTTCTGCATGAAATCTGCCTTAAGTGTTCCTTCTTTCAGTAATAGCAGCATCCTGGGCAACAACACCTTTTACTGATTATTTGCTGCTCAGGATAACATTTTCTTCTAAACTTTGTTGCCCACAATTTACCTGTCCCAAGTCCCATTTTCTTAAATTTCTTCTCATCCATCACAAGGGATTAGAGAAAGTGCTAATCAAATATACTGAACTTTGTTAAAAAATTAATCTTCCAATTATAAAGCAGAGTTCTCCACAAAATCATGTAGTGACTAACGTAGGTTATTTCAAGCAATTTGGCAGATGAGTCAAATGACTTAAGATTAAAACATGCCATGTAAATCTCCAAAAAATATTGTCAACAGGTTACAAAAGTTATATATTGACATCTCCAGGGGAAGACACAGGGTGATTGGCTATGTTTATTTGCTGACAGTTGAAGAGCAATAAATTGTACTTAATACTATTGTCGGAAAACATAATTCAGGAAACATGAATAGGAACCATGGGGATTGTTTCCTCTAAACAGACAAATTGAATTTCACCATTGAAATGTCTTTGTCTGGGAATATTACATACCATATACGGTCATTTCTATAATAAATGCAAAGAATATAAAATGCATAGAATCTGGCACATAACAAACATTCAATATATGTTAGTTACAATGATGATGATGACATATGCATAAAATTTGAATCTGCTTTTTCAAGTGTCTAAGTTCTTCTAAGTAATAGACTAAATCTGAAGAGCCGTTTTGGGAAGGATCATGACGTTTGTGCTGGGTTATACATGTTTTCTTCTGTGTCGAAAGTTATATGTTGTCTTCCCATACAACCTTTGCAAGAGGTGGGTCTTTATAGCTGAGTTTCATACACAGTATATATACTGATCCTTCTTTATTCTCATATATTTTCCATTTGCAATAAGTTAAACAAATGCATTTATATGAAGGACTTCTAACTAGAAGCAAAATCTTAAGCCCTTCCTTTTCTATGTTTATATAAATGCATAAAGCTTAACTTTCAACTGTAATATCTTTAATACCTTATAATCCACCTCAAAACTGGAAGAGAAATTGGGAAGGATTCTCATGTTTCTTGAATGCTGCTCTGTGGCAGATGACTTTAATATGTTGATATGTTCTATCATAACAACAGTTTTACGTTATGATTACTCCTATTTTTGATGTTAAAAAATTGAGACTTCAAGATTAAGTAACTTGATTTTTAAGACTTATAGTGCATATTGAAAATTAGCAGATTCACTCTCAGACTCTCAGGCTTTAAGAACTATAAGGAAGACTATAAAATATGTTTGAATATTTTTCCCAGAAACTTTCAGAGTGTTTTCCACATGTAGGAAGTCTAAAAATGCTTACATATTGAATGAACAGATGAAAGCCACATAAATGAATGAAAATAAAAACCCAGGTTTGTGCTTTTGCTGGTAATTACTGGAAGTCAAAACTTTGTGTGCATGATGAAATCAAACTGAAAACCATGCACTGGGAGTGGATATTTCTCACTATTTTGATCAGTGAAATGAAGAACTGATACTGTTCCCTGCACTGATTCTAAACTCCCTGAAAAAAATGACCGCTGCCAGCTTGAAACTTAATAACAGTATCTCCAAAGTCTATGTGTTATCACTCTCGTTTTTTCTTTTTTAATTATTTTATTGAGGTCATACTGGCTTATAACATTGTGTAAATTTCAGGTGTACATTATTATATTTCAGTTTCTGTTCAGACTGCATCATGTTCACCAACAGTAGTCCAGTTTTTGTCCATCACTATACATATGTGCCCCTTGACCCTTTTCACCCTCCCCCCACCTCGTCTCTGATAGCCACCAATCTGTTCTCCTTATCAACGTGTTTGTTTATCTTCCATTTATGAGTGAAATCATATAGTATTTGTGTTTGTCTGACTTATTTTGCTTAGCATAATACCCTCAAGGTCCATCCATGTTGTTGCAGATGGAATGACTTCATCTTTTTATGGCTGAGCAGCATTCCCTTGTGTATATATACCACATCTTTTTTATCCATTAGTGACTTGATGGGCACTTGCATTGCTTGCATGACTTGTCTGTTGTGAATAATGCTGCAATGAACATAGGGCTGCATATATCTTTTTGAATGATTAATTTCATGTTCTTTGGATCAATATCCAGTAGTGGAATAACTTGTTCATGCGGTGTTTTTATTTTTAATTTTTGAGGAAACTCCATACTGTTATCCACAGTGGCTGCCCCAGTTTGCATTACTACCAGCAGTGTATGAGGTTTCCCTTTTCTCAACATCCTCTCCAACACTTGTTATTTCTTGTCTTATTAATCATAGCCATTCTGACAAGTGTGAGGCGATATTTCATTGTAGTTTTGACTTGCATTTCCTTGATAATTACTGATGTTGAACATCTTTTCATAAGCCCGTTGGCCATTTGTCTATTTTCTTTGCAAAAATGTCTATTCATATCCTCTGCCCACTTTTTGATCAGGTTGTTCATTTTTTTTCTTGTTGAGTTGTATGAGTTCTTTATATATTTTGGAAATTAACCCCTTGTTGGATATATGATTTCCAAATATTTTCTCCCATTTGGTGGATTTGTTTTTTATTTTGTCAATGATTTATTTTACCATGAAAAAGCTGTTTAGTCTGATGTAGTCCTATTTGTTTATCTTTTCTTTTGTTTCCTTTGCCTGAGCAGATGTGGTATTCAAAAAGATCCTAAGACCGATGTCAAAAAGCGTACTGCCTACCACTTTCTTTTTCTTGGTGTTGTAAGTTATATTTCCAGGAAATAAATTCTGAGGTTCTGAGATTTTTGTCCTGAAGGTTAATCACAATGTTCTCTTAGGAGAAATTCTGTAAGGTTGAAGGAAGCAACCAGAGGGAGAAGGTGCACTATGATAGAGTTGCATCTAAAAGGAGCTGTGGACCAGTTGGAATGGTCCTGTAGCATGGCCTTAATTGTGAAAAAGGTGTTGTGGGCCTTTATAATGTACCATTGACTAATCCTTTGCTGTGGGCTTCCTCCAAGGAGGAGAGCATGACCTTTGGAGAGGTGGCTGGCTGTCTTGAGATGAGGATAATTCCTGGAGGGGGACTTAACTGAGAATGAAGTCTATATGCCATAGCACAGCATACACGTGGTTTTTTAGTAACTTGATAAATGATAATAGGAGTTGATCACACCATGTGAAATCATGTAAAGTCTTAGGGTATGGGCGGATGTCACAATTTCTGGACAGTTCTTATAAGATGTGCTGGATGTTCTTGAAGAAAATGCCTCTTCACCCCATCTTGGGAAATAATACTGGTGTAGCCACCTGGGAGCAGTTTATGAGTATGGTAAATTTTCAAGATGGTGCTTGGAAGTCTGTGGGCAACACTTCTCAACTCAACTTCCTGAAGCCGATAAAGGAAACATCTTCACTGGAGTGGAAGCTTGGTGGTCTGTTGGTGATGACTTCAGACTTAGCTCCAGAACAGTGCCATTTGTGTTTTTTCCCTTGTTACAACATTCCTAATTCCTATCTCTGTAATTAAGAATTCAATATTCCTTTCCCTTTAGTCTATTTCAATTAGACCCTCCCTACCCACAATCAAATAATACTTATTATGCTATTAATAATAGCAATGAGTAAAATATTCAATACTTAATATGTGACTGGAAATTTTCTAAGAGATTTTCACGTGTTAGAGTATGTTAATCGGGGCAAAGCTAAGCTGCTATAACAAAAGACCCAAAATTATAGTAGCACAAACACAATGAACTTATTTTTCTCTCATGTAACAGTCACAGTATGAGTGTTCCCCATCTCAGAAACATTTCTGCTCTTCATGGCTTTTCACGGATCCAGCTTCCTTCTAAGCCATTGCCCCACCACACTTGAGAGAACTGTCATCATCTGCATGGTGGAAGTTCCACTGCCACTATCTCCTGACAGTTGGAAGAGAAGGTGTGGGTGGAGAATTTACTCCTGCTGTCTTCATTCCCAGACCAGAAATGGCACATATCACTTCTGTACAAATTCCATTGGCAGATGTTTAGTTACTTACTCATAACTAACTGCAAAACAAGCAGGTACAAAGTGTCTGACTTGGCAGAAGTGTGTCTGGCCATAATTATAAGAAAAGAAAAACTGAATTTGGGTGGAAAGCAAACAACTCCACTAGCAGTTTCACTAGTGGCTTTTCTGATTTCATCACCTGCCCTTTTTCTCCCCTTTCCCCAAGCTCAAAATAAGCGTTTTCTAGTCTCTGAGGGAAACTATGCTCTCTTCAAACCATAATTACCATAAATCCTTTTCTATGGGTCTAGTCCTTGGTATTCCCATCATGGGGAGACTATTTGGGAACCAAAATCAGACTCCTATCTCTTATGCTTTATGCTCTGTCATCTCTTTTATTCCAAAGTGTCCCAACTTTTTGAATGAGTAGGATAGCATTAAGAAGAGGAAGAGTTGAATAGACAAAGGATAAAAACATGCTAGCATTAGGAAAATAGTGTCCTGATATAAAAGTCTATGTGTTCCAAAGATTAGAGATGTCATCCAGTCAATCACTGATTTTAACAAATAGTATAGAAAGACAAGAAAATGGTGGGAGAGAGGCTCCCACCCATAATCCTCCAACTACTTCTCCACAACCCAAGCAAATTGAATGTACCACATTATGACTCCTGCTTCTTACCCTTTTATTAGTTTATCTTTGGCTTGATTATGCTTACATAGATGGAATCCTCTATAATATAACATCAAATTCATAACTCCTAGAAAGAATTAACTTTACATAGGTCTGTGTTCCATGACTAGAAATGTATTCATTTAGACATTCTTCTCACCCTGTATGAGCTTATTCCAGTGATTAAAAGTATTCGATTAACTTTAAATAGTAGGAGAGACTTTAGAGATCTTTCAGCTAAACTTCTTCATGTTAAACATTGGAGAAAGTGGTTTAATAGTTTACACAATATCACGTAGCTTATTTATTTCAGGTCAGGACTAGAACTTTGGTCTACTGATTCATGCTAATATTCCTTCTGGTACACCTCACTGCCTTTCCATTCTCTTCCTCTCTTCGTTTTCAACATAATTATCCTTGTCACCCACTTTCTAACCATCTGACATTTTAATTAACTTTTCTAACATCAGAATCTAGAAGCAGATGAGCATTCTATTTTTTCTGTAATTCAGTCTACCCTTAAAGTGGCATTTCCCAAAGTATGTTCAGCTCAACTGTAGCCCTGTGGAAATGTTCTATGTAAAATAGATTCCTGGGAAATTGGTTTGAGAACTGTTGTTCATTATGACTTCTCTGAAATGTATAATATACAATAACATAATGAATGCTCTGTGAAATAAATCTTTTAAAGAGAAATTTGTTTAACTTTTCTTAAACCACTACAGTTATGCATTGCTTAACGACAGGGATATGTTCTGAGAAACGTGTCATTAGGTGATTTCTTCATTGTACGAATGTCACAGAATGTACTTACACAAATCTAGATGGTATAGCCTACTACGCATCTAGGCTCACCATATGGGACAACCCTAGTATATTCAGTCCATTGTTGACCAAAACACCATTATGTGGTGTATTACTGTATTTTTCAAATGTTATTTACAATCTTTCTTCTCTCTGTCTACATAATTCAACTGCTCTGTGGACTCTTTGGGAGAGCTACCTCAGTCACATCCTGTTACTCTTAGGAAGTCTCTCAGATTGAAGCAATGATCAACCTGGAAATACTATTTCATATTCTGAGACTTCTAGATAAAGTCTGTTGTTGAAATCTGAGGTGTCTGCCCACAACACTGATTGCCAATTCAATAAACATTTTAAAGAATTCAGAATGATCTATATTATTAAAATTATATATCATATATTGCCAGTGTATTCACTGATTGTTCTAATACGTTAAAAAGCAGAATAAAATAGAGTTATGAGTTCTGGGAAAAATGTGGTTGAAATTTTAAACAGGCTAATCAGGACATCCCTAAGAAGAGTATCCCTGAGAAAATGATATTTCAGTAAAAATCTGGAGCAGGTGAGGAGGGTGACCATTTGATATGTGGAGTGGAGCATTCTAAGCAGAAGAAACAGCCAGAGCCAAAGTGTGAAGCTGGGAGTATGCCTGAAGCATTAGCAAGGAAGTAATAATGACTGGGAGGATTGCTTGAGAGAGACGGGAAAGGCACAGCAGGTCAGGGAGGCAATGAAGAACCAGTTCCTCTTGGTGTTTGGGGCCCTTGTAAAGATTTGTGCTTTTGCTCTGAATAAATTGAGAAGTCACTGCAGAACTGACTTATATTTCAGTTCAACGTTGCTACTTGCTGATTTGTGAAGAGACAAATAAAAGGAGGAGGGAAGGATGGTGGTCAAAGGAAAAAGCAAAGAGTACCTCCTAGAACGTGGAGAGTAGAGGCCAGAGATGAGATGGCTCAGATTCTAATGACAGCAGTGGAAGTGTTGAGAACCCATACATAACACTCTAGATATATTTTAAAGGTACTGGATGTGAGGCATGAGGAAAAAACCCAGAATCTATTGTCTAAATATTTTTGGCCCAAGCAAGTAAATGTACAATCAGGAGTAAGCCTACCCTTGATTATTATGGGTGGGGGTGGGGAGTGCATTAGTTTTGACATGCTGCATTTCAGAAGGCTACAAGATATGTGGACATCACAAAGGCAGTTACATATATGAATCTGGAATTCAGAAGAAAGATTTAAGCAGAAAATAAGAAAGTTGTAGTTGGCATCAAATAAATGGTATTCAAAACCAGTGCACAGCATAAGTGGACCAACGACAGAGCTCTGGGTTGCACCAATGTTAAGGGGAAGGGAGAAGAGGAGGAATCGGTAAAGGTGACTGAGAAGGAACCACTAGTGAAGCAGAAAAAAAATTAGGAGAGAGTCATGTCCTGATATCCAAGGGAAGTAGGAAATCAAGGTTAAGTATGTTAAGTTGTGTCCAATGTTACTAATAAATCTATTAAATAGAGAAGGGAAAATTGACCAGAAATTTGGCAACGTAGAAATCACTGGGGATATATGTAAGGAACTCTGGGAGCAAAACTTTGGTTGGATTGGATTTAAAAGACAAGAGAACGTAAGAAGTGGGAGGTAGTTAGTGTAGACAATTTTTTCTTAGAGAGTTTTGTAACAAATGGAAACAGCGGTGGCAGCAGGTGGTTCAAAAAATAATGTTTCGATCCAGCTGTTCCACCACCGGGTACTAATCCAAAGAACTTGACATCAACAATTCAAAGAGATTTATGCATCCCTATGGTCATTGCAGCATAATTTGCAATAGCCAAGACGTGCAAGCAACCCAAGTGCCCATTAACTGACGAATGGACAAAGAATATGTGGTATACGTATACAATGGAATGCTACTCAGCCATAAAAAAAGACAAAATCCTTCCATTTGCCATAGCATGGATGGACCTTGAGGGTATTATGTTAAGCCAAATAAGCCAGATAGAGAAAGACAAACACAGTGTGATTTCACTCATATGCAGAAGATAAACAAACACCTGGACAAAGAGAACAGATTAGTGGTTGCCAGAGGGGAAGGAGGTAGAGGGGTCACATAAGGGGGGGGGGCGCATATATATGGTGATGGATAAAAATTAGACTGTTGGTGGTGAGCACCATGCAGTCTACACAGAAACCGATAAATAATAATGTACACCTGAAATTAGACAATGTTATAAACCACTATGACCTCAATAAAATAAAGGAAAAACAGTAATGTTTCCTTTTGTTTTTAAGATGGAAAAATAACCTTACATTTTTATGATGATGAGAACTGTCCAGAGACAGAAAATAACGTAGCTCATGTAGGTGTGGCGTTAGAACCCCCAAGAAAAAGACAAAATGGACTCTGTGAGGCTAACAGGGACCTAAAACAAAACAATCAAGCGGCCATGCCAGGACCAAGGTGCAGTCACGTATTCTCTTCTCAGAAAAAACGCAACTTGGACCTGAAACCAAGTGCTCCTACTAACAGATGGCCAGAAGCCTGATAGAGCTGATTTTAGAACACCCGTATCTATAGAGGCGCCAACAAATCAGAGGGCTTTCAAAACAATGCCTGTGGTCTCTGGCGTTTGCCTTTATAAGCGCGGCCCTCCCACATCCTCCCTGGAGCACGCTTTCAATTTGTTCTGGAGGCTGCATCTCCCCAGTTTATAAACTGTATGAGCAATAGAGCTTTCCTAACTAAATTCTTGTATTCCATATATTTTTATTGACGTAGAGGAGAGCCCAAAATTACTCCTGGGGCTATGTATTGAAGTAGGTAAAGGGTAAAGGGGAGAAAGTAAGTGTGGAAAACAGAAATTATTGAATTTAGGCAGAATCATGGAGAGTTCATGTATGAGAACATGCAAGTATACAGGAACTGCAGATACCGCTCAATAAGAAAATGTGGCAGGGGAGTGGCTAGATTCTTCTGTTATTGCTTCTACTTAGATAATGAAGGAGGAAGTGGCCACCTGAGAGTGAGTAGGTATGAATATATTGGAAGTTTAATGATAAAGCAGCAGACATGAAATAGTCACACGAGTGAGGGGGGAAGTGATTGAACAAATTAAAAGTCCTAGTATGTTTGCCTGGTATCTTCACGGGCTCCTGGATCAAACTGATGCCAATCGACACAGTTATGTGTGGTGCTGGGGCTTTTTCCTAGTCACTTCTAACCACACATTTGCATGTGCAATGCGTTTAACCACGATTTTAGTTTGCCAAGAAATAAAGCAAAGCACAGAAGGATCAAAGGCTGGTCTTGTACTTATTCACCGTTAAAACTCTGAGATTGTATGGTGATTTTATCCAAGATATAATATACTCAAATTTGCCGAAAAACTTTCTGAGTAACAGGGAGCTTTTTCCATATTATTGCAAGAACCTTCCAAACGATGGTCCACCTTTAGTGTCTCATAGTGCTCCTAATTGATGCTAATTTATTCTGCACGCTGCGAGAAGATTAATCTTTATTTTTTAAATTTTTTTTAAGATTGGCACCTGAGCTAACAACTGTTGCCAATCTTCTTTTTTTTTTTCTGCTTTATCTCCCAAACTCACCCTGTACACAGTTGTATATCTTAGTTGCAGGTCCTTCTAGTTGTGGGATGTGGGACGCCGTCTCAACGTGGCCTGACGAGCGGTGCCATGTCTGCGCCCAGGATCTGAACCCTGGGCTGCCGCAGTGGAGCGCGTGAACTTAACCACTTGGCCACGGAGCCGGCCCCCGAAGATTAATCTTTATAATGCACTCTTTTACAAATGATATACTTTCCAATTTAAAAAATTATATACGTATTTTAGGTGAAAGAACACATGACAACAAAAAAGCTTTGTGTATAATCCTATCATCAAAGAAAAGCTTTTACTTCCTTTATGTTTATTACTTTCTTCATAATTTTGTGGAAATATATACATTTAAAGGATAGAAATTAACACCATTTATACAGTGATAAATATTAGTTTAACAAAATCATAAAAATATTTATTTGATCTTGCCTGCTTTAAAAATTCTAATCCTTTAATGATTCTCTTTTTATGAAAATAATTTTATTTTTGGCATTCAAAGCCCTTCACTAATTTCAACCCTTATCTTCACTTATGTCCCAGGTGACACAGATAAGCTACTGATGACACTTATTTCTTTAGTCATGACTCTCCCTGGCTTGAAATTCATATATTCTACTTGCTCTTACCTCCTCCTTGATTTTTATTTGGATATCTAACAGGAAATTCAAATATAATGTCTCCAAATGTGTGGTTTCAACTCTACTATGTGCTGGCCCCAACCACACTCCTCCCCGTTGTTTGTATCACAGTACATTGCGCCACTATTCACGCAGATGCTCATTCCCAAACGTGAGAATCTCGGATTTTCCTCTTTCTTGCACTCCAATCCATCATCAAATACCGTCAACTCTACCTTCGAAATACAGCTTCAATTACACAGTCTGTCATTTCAGGAAGTTCTATACAACTCATCTGGAGTGATCCTTTTAAAATACAAAACTCTCTTAGCAGCTTTGCATCGAAGTTATAAAAAGGTCTAAACTCCTACAATGCCCTGTAGGCGCCTCATGTAGGAACTTTGCTCTTGAGATCTTCTTCACCAGAGAAACCCTTCCCTCACATCTTCTCACCATCTCACGTCAGTACTTTTCAAATGATGCCTCCTCAGAGATGTCATTCATAACTTCCCATGTAAAACAGTCACAAGCCCTAGCCTCTCTCTCGCTTCAACCTACTTTTGTATTCTTTCTCTCTTCTAGTCCCCATTTCACCCTCAGATCCTACTCTCCTCTCCAAGTGTATAGATTTGCTCTCAACTCCAATTGATCTCTCTCTCACACACACCCTTTGCTGTAGATACTCC
This sequence comes from Equus caballus, assembly GCF_041296265.1. Classification (NCBI taxonomy): domain Eukaryota; kingdom Metazoa; phylum Chordata; class Mammalia; order Perissodactyla; family Equidae; genus Equus; species Equus caballus. The sequence goes on along the minus strand of NC_091685.1, from coordinate 100,680,534 downwards.
TGTTCATTTCCAGCCTCCTCTTGAAAAAAGCTTTATAACAAGGAATTTCTTTTCTTGCTCACTCTTCTATCATCAGAATAGTGTTTTACATATAGCAAATGTTTTACAAATATTTGTTGCAAGAAAGGGGAAAAAAAGCAATAAGAGGAGGAAAGAAAGGAAGAGAGAAAAAGAAGGAATGCATTGCAAAATCTGAAAATCTTGATAATATTTCTCAAGGTCCAGCTTCACTTCAATATCCCTCTATTGACAAGCTTGAACAACAAAAAGAAAGTCTTCTTTGCTGAATTATCATGGTAGGAATTGTGCAAAAGGGACTACCTTAGTGAGGAAAATGCTCTCCAATGAGGCATTTGGAAATCTGTAGGAGCACTTTGGTGTCACATGGGGATGGGGAAGCACTGCCATTTAACATGCATGGGCCAGGGCTCTTAAGTATTCGGTACCATGCAGGAATGGACCTTTGACATTCACATTTTTTTTTTAAGAGGAAGATTAGCCCTGAGCTAACATCACCCACCAATCCTCCTCTTTTTTGCTGAGGAAGACCAGCCCTGAACTAACATCCGTGCTGATCTTCCTCTACTTTATATGAGGGATGCCTGCCACAGCATGGTTTGACAAACAGTGCGTAGGTCTGCACCTGAGACCCAAACTGGGGAACCTTAGGCCACCTGAAGTGTAACGTGCAAACTTAACTGCTGTGCCACACCAATAATGTGACAAATGTGTAAATACAGAAAGGACATTTTTTGAAACATGAGAAAGAATCATTTAATGTTTCCAAACATTCACATCACCAATGGCAATGCCACTCCTGTTATTGAACTATCTGTATAAATTTCAGTTGTTTATTCAATATAGTGAAAGGATCTCTGGCTTTCTCACTATGTCTTCTACCAAAGGTATGAACAAGAGTCTGATTATTGAAGTACATATTATTATTTTATTTATTTATTTTTTTGCTGAGGAAGACTAGCCCTGAGCTGATATCTGTTCCAATTTTCTTCCACTTTATATGTGGGATGCTGCCACAGCAGGGCTGACAAGTGGTATAGGTCTGTGCCTGGGATCCGAACCTGTGAGCCTAGGCCACTGAAGTGGAGCACACCAACCTTAACCACTATGCCATGGGGCTGGCTCATACATACTATTTTTAACTTAAATTCACTTTTATATTTCATTTTATAGTACAATTAGAGCACTGTATTATTTTTGGTAGCTGTCTGTGAAGTTAGGTTATAGTTCCTCTTGGTTATCATTGCCCTATAAGAGATTCATTACAGTATTTTTTGGAAGTAGGTCTGATAGGTTTGGGAACAAATGGTCTTGCATTTAACTTGTTAAAGCTCATATATTTCTATCTACTGTTTTTCCCCATTAGATACATCTCATCTCTCCACTATTTTTTAAAGTGAATATGATAATAACAACAAATTGCTACCTTTGTGAATATCTTCTGCCAGGCACTTTCTGTTCATCATTCCTAATCCTCCCGATGCGTGTAAAGTTCTGAAGGCACTGAAGATACAAGAGATGACTTATCCAAAGACCACAAGATGAATAATCAGGAAACAAGACTCAATTTCTTGTCTGTATCCTTCTTTTCAGACCAGGACACTGTATTTTTATGCTCCATAGCACATTCCATAGTGCATATGATGCACAGGTATTCCAAAAACATCACTCAAGTTTCCTCATGGGAAAAAATGGGGAGATAGGTTATGTTAATATTCACTCAGACTGAAATGACAACTCCACACTATGCCAAGCTCCAGGTCTTGGGGGTTTCTGGTCTAGGTCACCTGTTTTCTCTCCTGGCATGCTCTTAATGCCTGTACTGTAGTCTTTCCTATCCTGGTATCAGTGGATGGCAGGCACTGTGGCACATGCTTCATGCAGTAGGTGCCCACAATACCTTTAGCGTTTTTGATCATAATGAATCTTCGTCAAGAAAAAATCAGTTAAATAATATATTACTCAATGAATCATTCAACCTGAGTATAAAATGCAGAGAATTCATAAATTAGGTAATTTTTGGAATTAAGTAATTATCTGTTAAAATGCTTTACCAATTCTATTCAAAGGAATGGTATAGTTTTAACTATGTATGCAACATACTGTCAAGACTATGCCTAATTTCCTTAAAGATAAAATTGTCAACTCATTAACAGCTGAATTTGGAATTTGATTTTCAAAACCAATTCAAAACAATTATTATTAGCTATTTTTTAGCTGAGGCATTTTAAATTGTTTGGAATATTATTTTTAAAAGTCATATTTTTGGTATGTAAGTTATAAACAAAATTGTTATTTTCAAAAATAGCAATGGAAAGAAACTCATCTCTGTATTAGTCAGAAAATGCTAATGCTAAAGGTATACAGATGCACTTCTTCTGGTAAAGAAAATTCCATCCCTGAAACTTTTCAACATTTCAGTTTGGAAATGGGACAGTAATTTTAATCTTGTTGAGATGATTTCCCCATCTCCTGGTAAACGTTTAAGCTTGTATTTGCACAACCACAACTCATTATGTGTTACTCTGGTTTCCTCTGCATCTTGGAGAATACATTATTTTTTTCTTTAATTGTGAAGTCATTCTAACTAGTGGGTTCATATTACTAAGAAGAAGATGACTAAGTATATTTTATTTATTCATTTATTTATTTACTTGCAGGGAACCATTTGCCCTGAGCTAACATCTGTTGCCAATCTTTCCTTTTTTTTCCCTCCTCCCCAAGCCCCAGTGCATGGTTGTATATCCTAGTTGTAAGTCCTTCTGGTTCTTCTATGTGAGCTGCTGCCACAGCCTGGCTACTGACAGATGGGTGGTGTGGTTCTGTGATGGGGAAACCAACCTGGGCCCCTGAAAAGGTGAGAGTGCCTAACTTTAACCACCAGGCCATCAAGGCTGGCTCTCATTATATTTATTAATAGCATATATCCATTACATTGTTTACATATATATTAATAGCAAATTGTGTGTGAGTATATACATATGTATATAAAATCTGTAAAAAGAGCAATTCTTTTAAAGATAAGAATACTTGAGTAAACATCCTAGGATTACTAGTAACATGGATAGAGTGTTTCTGACATGGTGCAAGTTAGGTAAAGCCACCCTTCCCTGCCCTTTAAACAGTTTAGCTTTAGGAACAGCAAGAGAGCACAATTTGCCCAACAGATCTTCACTAGATAGGAAGGTGCATCTACTCCAGTCATATGACATCAATTACTCCACATTAAAATTTATTAATGCCTTAGTGTCCCAGATGTCTTCTGATATACCTTAGCTCAGATACAATATTGGTCTTGAAATTCAGAGAACAGTAATTCTGAAAAGTTAATTTTCGAGAGGTCCATTTACTTTCCAGTGACTCTATTCACAATAGTACTTCTAAGTGAATGATGAGAGTAGGATCGTGGGAACAAAAGAAAGATGAAAGATTCTACAGCTTCCTGACCAGGTTGGGGTGCAGGTGCCCTCTTGTTCTTTCTATGATTTGCCATTGTTCCGCAAGAGCTTGTGCAGATCAAAACAAGAATTCTTTAGTATCTGTCGTGTAGCATTAATAATACCTCTTATCTCTCATGACATTGACCTACAAATAAATGGCAGCTACAAACTACACAGTTCAAGCTCAAATGTGTGTTTTAAATAATGACAGTTTGAACATCAGATACCTTAAAATATTAAATCCATGCAAATCCTAGATCAGGAAAGAGTTTCTGGTATCAGATAATAATAGATACTCTGAATATGTGAGTGATAATTGTTGATAAGGCTCTATTGAAAAATAGTCTTCAGAAGGTTTTCTTTAACTTTATATTAAATGCCCCTCTTTATCCCTTGTAATATGGCTTGTCTTGAAGCTTTTTTACTTGATACTAATATAGATACACTAGCTTTCTTATGTTGAATGTTTGTATGGAATGTGTTTTTATATTATTTTACTTTCAAACCATTTATGTTTTTATAGTTAAAGTGCATATTTCTTACAGTGAAAGGAATAATTGTGTCTGGCTTACTATTATTTTAAAATTTGGGCTGACAGTCTGTACCTTTTAATTGAATTGTTAATTCTATTTATATCTGACGTAATTACAATGTAGTTGAACTCATGTCTACCATTCTTCTATCTATCCATATACCATCTATTATTTATCATTTATCTCTCTATATTTATTTATTAACTTATTTATTTTACTGCTTCTGCTTATCTCCTTTCCTTCCTTCTCTTGGATTGACCAACTGTTTTTTTAACATTCCACTTAAATTCCTTTCTTCTGTACCATTCTGTATCTATTTCCTGGTTGCTCCTGGTACTGATTTATGTGTACTTAATTCATCGGAGTACAGAGTTAACATTTTAACTCTTTCTGAAAACTGTAAGCACCTATACAATCTTATTTCATTTACCTCAAATCTATTGTGTTATGGCCATACATCTTACATCTACATATGTTATAAGCCTAACCAGAAAACGTTATATTTTTGTATTAAATTATCAATTGTATATTAAATAGAGAATAAACAAAAAAAAGTTAGTCTTTCTAATTTATCCAGTGTGTTTATCTACCTAGTATCTTTACTCTGTCCTTTGATCAGTTCCATCTGGAGTCATATGCCTCTGTCTGAAAATTTCCCACAGCAGTTATTTCAGCAGTAACTTTCTGAAAATATTTTCAATTTACTTTCACTTTTGAAGGCATTTTGGCTAGATATAGCATTTTTGGTTTTGTTTGTTTATTTCTCCTATACATACCTTAAAGGGGTTGGTCCATGTGTGCCGACATTCATTTTTTCTGATTCCTGGGAATTTCACTGTTATTTGTACCATTATTCTTCTGTAAATAATGTGACACGTTTTCTCTGGCTGTTTTCAAGACGTTTATCTTTCTATCTTTCCTATTAAGAAATTTAATTATAATATGTGTAGGTGTGATTTTATTTTCATTTAGCCTGCTTTAAGTTTCCTGAGCTACATAAATCTGTATATTTGTGTTTTCCTTCATGTTTTAGATAGCTTTGTCATTATTTCTTCACAATATATGTGCATATATTTTTCTTTCTCTCATATTTTCTCTCTCCTCTCCTGGGAATCTAATTACATATATATCAGACCTACTGGTTACTGACATCCAATTTATTTGTTTCTCAATCTGTTTTTCTCTCTGTACTTCATATTGGATAATTTCTATTGTTCTATCTACAAGGTCACTGAATCTTTCTTTTGCCATCTTCAATATCCTGTTAGTCACATCCAAAAAATTTAATTTCTTAAAGCTTCCATTTTGTTGTTTTCTTAGAATATTTCTGTTTCTTCCACCTGTTAAGTTTTTTTCCCTGAGTATTGGAACATTTTTACAATAACTACTTTAAAACCCCTGCCTGCTAATTCCTATTCCTAGTTTATCTTGGGACATGTGTGTATTCATTTTCTATGGCCCATGAGTCATATTTTCCTACACCATCCTATATCTAGTCATTTTTATGGCTTGCTAGACATTTTGGATGATATACTGTTGAGACTCTTGCTTCTTTTATCTTTCACTGAAGAGAACTGATTTCTGTTCAAGTAGACAGCCAAACTTTTGGCTGCTCACCTTCAACTTATAGAGTCTATAATTTAGAGCTTTAGAGAGTGTCTGTTTCAGTTTGCTCTTGAACCCAGAGATTTGTAATGCTGTCTTTCCTTGTGAGACAAAGCCATCCTACGTTTCACTGAAAAGACTGATGTTTCCCAAAACCCTCTATGTTGAAGATACTCAAACTGCTAAGTCTTTCCTTTGCATTAACCAGCTGCTAAACTTCTGTTCAACTTCTTCATGCTTTGAGATGTGGTTTTCCACGGAGCTCCATGGCATCCCATTCTGGGCTTAGCCAAGGATTTGAGGGGAGGTTATAAATAGGTCTGGATCTTTCATTAATTTTTTTGTGAACCATGCTGTTCAAAAAAAGATTGATTGAACTTTAAAATGTGATTTCTAAGAATTTCTTTTATAAGAAGTTTAGTGAATATTTTCCTCCTTATATGCAGAAAATAATATATATATATATTTTCCCTACAATGCTTTATATTTATATCATTGTCTGCAATTTTCAACAAGATTAAACTACTTGAAGAAAATTCTCTAGAAATTCAATTTCTTATTATATTTTTTATAAAAATGACTAATAATAAATAAGGAAATACAATTGCAAGGGAATATGGTTCATAGTTTGCATATATATATTCCATAAATTCACTAGATAACTTAAAATATCAGTAAAAGTCTTTTTAAAACTTGTATATGTAAAATAACAGGTTTCTGAGAGTAACCTTTTAATTTTTGAAATTCCTATTTTGATATTGCATGGCTCCAACCAGTGGCCTTGGATTGTTTAGCAGATATAATGGAAGTTGGTATTGATTGACCCCAACATACAAATTGCTTTACCTGAAATATTGTCTTAACAGGTTCTTTGGAGCTCAGATGGACATTTTCCTATTAAAACACACACACACGATGTTTATTGTTTTTATAGTCCCAGACAAAACCACAATTTTTTATCCATCTGTAATCAGATGTTAGTACTAATAGTGCGATAAAAACTGGTAAGCTTCTTGGGTAAGTTCCACTGAATCACTAAACTATCTCACCTTGAACAATTTCTGCAACCCTGGTATGGGAAGAGATCTCCACATTCATGATATCCACGAGCATCCCTATGTCCGGGCTGATCATCTTTAAGTAGGGATTAATTGTTGCAGGCTCTTATTGGCTAATAAACACAATCAACTTCTTGCATGTCACCAGACTCTTTTCCTGTTTTTCTTCAGACTCCCTTAAGTAATGTGTCCCTTTTCCTTTCTGTTTTATTCATCTGTTTACTCTTATAAAAGTTCACCTACTTTCTCATAGATTATTTTTTGCCTCTCTGCCTCTAACGTAAGTATGACACTCTTTTGGAGTTCTCTAAAGTTTATTTGTTACGAGATAAAGTTAGGTGAAACAAAAAGAGATAACGGAAGAGTATGAAGCACTTGCTACAGAAGTAAAGGGATGTGAAATCCAGACCTCAAAAGTATTGGGGAGGAGAGGAATCCCCATGACTTCTCGATTTTGTGGCTACCATTGTGTAAGGAAATCATTTTATCTGCCCATAGGCATCCCAGAGTACAGGCGTCAAGACTAATCCACTTTTAAGTATTTAAGTTATTTTACAATCTCCATTTTGGTTATGTTCTGGCTTAAGGTCCTGTAATAATTGCTGTTACCAAAACAAAAGAAGCCACTAAATTTTTGAGATCTTCAGACAAGATATATTCTATCTAAAAATTTAACAAAAGCTAGATATTTTGGAAATAAGAAAATAAAGAGAGCTATGTAGTGGTAATAAAAAGAAATCAGGAAACATAAAAACTACATAATAGTAAATAATAACAAAGATAATTAGCAGAGCCAAAGTAAATAGGTATATTATCAAAGAAACTTTCCCTCAAACTATATGTGAATAAGATAACAAAAAGCTGAAAAGTTAGGCAAATCACCAATTTCTAAAGGAGATTTACTAGTTCATGAAATTACAACAAAGTAACCAACCAAAGCCAATTAATAAAGTCTATTATGATTTGTTTCAGGCAGATGATTTTAATGACTTTTATAAACTCATGATACATATGTAATGTTTTCTCATTCCCTAAGTAAGAAATAATTTCTAATGCTCTGATTCTTACATTCAGGCATCACTTCTAGCTGTGTGCACTTGCATTTATGAATTTCTCTTCTTTGAGAAGTCTGTTAGGCATGAATATTTACTTCTTTTAAAAAATACTTTATATTTACGGCATTAGACTCTATATGCTAGACTAGACTTGAGCCAATGAGAAATCAGATATTGTTTAAATTATATTTACTATGTGTTTACTTATCATATTGGCTATTTAAAGCAGAAAATAACGAAAATATTTCTTAGGTATAATTTCCTAATGTAGACAACAGTCTTTATTATTTCTCCTTGGAGTTCTAGACATTTATATTAATTAATAGAGCTCTATAAATGGGTAACTCAAAATATAGACAGAAAAAGATTCCCTGAAGTATTGAATAAATATATTCTCAATATTCTCCTGAAAGCTGCCATGGATTTTTCCATTTTGGTCACTACTCATCTCCACACTCATTTCTGGGACTCTCTCTCATATGCCCTTTTTTCCTTTTGTGGTTTGATCAGAACACAGTCAAAGAAGAGCATAGTTGGATTTCATTGCAAGATAGTTGACCAGTAATTCTCTCTTTCTATAGTATAATCCACTTAAAAACAGATACATGAGTTTCGTTTCTGGTGTGGTGAATTCTTTACAGGAACTAAATACCTAAACTTTAATTAATTCTAGTACTGCTCCCTTGGATAACCAAATACTGCAAATAAATATTTTGAATCAGAAATAGGGGCAAGGCTAGAATAAAGAATGTAATATCTATTATATAAAATTGATTTTTAGTTTAGATAATAAAGTATTTACAGTAATAAGTATAATTTGTGAATATTTAACAAATTCTTATTTTTCTCCCATACCAGAATTCCCCACTATTAGAGTATTTTAAATTCATAATCTATAAAACATAATCATCTAGCTTCTTTACATGAGAGGTTTTGTGAAAATCATGAATTACAGAATCTACACTAAGTTTTTCTAGGCAACTTTTCCATATTGCATACAACTACTCTCTTTAGTATATCTCTGCCTGAATCCTCTTATAGTTTTAGATTGTGGAATAATTTTTATTTTCATAATTGCACTACATTGACGCTTTTAAAACTGTTTTTAAATCTGATCATTAATGCATTTTTTTAAGAATGCAAGAAAACAATTTTATTTTTTTCCAAAATTATTGATGCAAGACTAATAGTTATCGAAGAATCAAATTAAGGACATTAATAGTTTTAAAATAATCATTTGAAATATCATGCATTCAATGTTTAAAACCTGTGACTAGAAGATGAAGTTGATTATCTTTGCTAATGTATTTTAGAATAATAATTTCCTGGGCAAGTGTTAGTTTATTCTTTTATAAATTGAGACTACAAAATTTAGTAAAAGTATTTTGAAAATAGGTTTTATGAAAACTTTGAGATATATAAGTTTTAAGAATGGAAAAACATTACTTTAGTCACTGTTGATCTTAATTCAACTTAAATTATAATTAACAATTATATGTAAAGTTTGAATCAGTGATCTATTTTAAAACTTGCAATTATACTTCCCTTTGCCATATTGGTTACTTCTTTATACTAATGAAGTTTTATTTATGAAATAAACACATTTAGAAATATCTACTTATGGAGATCCACAATGCTAGAGTTAAAGAAAATAAAGCATAACTATAATTTGTCACCTGAAAGGTAATTGCACACAATCTAAAGTTTATCAGTATCTTTTCCTTCCTCCAAATAATAACAAGACCATTTGCTGACTTTCATCAGTATTTTAACGCCATTTTGTTTCTACATTCCCTAAATTAGTCATAATTATTACTATTTTTTATAAAGTTAGTACTTGCTCATTGTATAACCAAAATAGACTTTTAATATTAGCCATTATATAATTTGAAGATTAATCATTTTATGACGTCTATGGCTTCAAAAAGTTGGCTCTCATTATAAAAATGATATAAAAGTCTAATGCTTTACAATAATTTTCTTTCTTGGTTACCCAAACTAAGGCATCTGTAATTAACATAGTACCAACCGTGGTAAATACGTAATGAGAATACTTTCTCAGGCTTTAACTTAGGCATTTGTGAATTCTAGAATTTAGTTACAGGCAAGAGTGACTGTCTCTATCTTAAACCAAACTGCCAACATCTACAGCTACAGCAGGAAGATAAATATAACCACCACTAACTGGAACACTTGCAATAATGCCCTTATGAAGAGGATTAATTACTATGGTTCTCTGTAAAGCGTTGTTCAGAATTCCTGTTTCTTGAATATTGTGTGACAAGCAGTGTAAATATGCACTATAGTGATGCACAGTATGGATTATACACACTGTGTGGATGCAAATTCACATTGTATATACAAATATATAAGCAATATAAGAAACTTTACGTGAAAGATTTCACTCAGGGCCCCACACTCTAGCCCAGATACGCTGAAATGTGCATTTGTCTATTATACTTTTTCTCTTTTGAAATCATTTGTTCTTTAGTTCTTTCTATAGACTAAAGATTTGTGTTTACCGGAATTTGTATTTTGAGACTTATCTGCCAAGTGAAGTTATTTGGAGGTGAGGTCTTTGGGAGGTGAGAGCAGAGCCCTCATGAATGGGATTGGAACCCTTAAAAAAGAGACTGCAGAGAATTCCTTCCCCACTTCAGCCATGTGAAGACACAGGGAAAAGATAGCCATCTACTAACCAGGATTCGGGCTCTCACCAGACATCAAATCTGCCAGCATTTTGACCTTGGACTTCCCAGTTTCCGGAACTGTGAGCAATACATTTCTGCTATTTATAAGCCACTCAGTCTGTCGTATTTCATTATAGCAGCCTCAATGGACCAAGACAGTTGCAATTAAGATCTAAATCTTAATCTTTCGCTGAACTCTTTCTTTTGACTTTGTTCCATATTTGTACATGTTTTTGTTTGTTTGTCTTTTTGTTTTCCCTTAATAAATTTCAAACTTAGCTCCAAAGAGAAAATTATTCTTACTGGGTTCTTCATCAATGTATGCTGCAAACAATTCAAACTCTTCTAAATACAGCTCTCTCTTCCTTGCTCCTCCACATCCACTTTCCAACCTTGCCAGTCCTGCTCTTGACTCAGGACACTGACAGAGGTGGGCTATGTCTTCAGGACTCCCATGCCACCTGGCTTTTAACTGAGTTGCACCAGTGGTGAGCTTTACTAGGAAATCTGAAGGACGAAGGAGAGATAGGTCAGGAAAATTATCTTCAGCCTCCCTCCCAACGGAGTCAACACAGCTTAGCTGTATTCCTTGACCAAAGATGACAAATCCTCAGAGCCATTTGTTGCCTTTTAACCCACAATCTCACCTTCCCTTCATTTTTTCACTTCTGCTAGTACTGGAATCTGCATTAACATTCAAGGTTCCACTGTATCTCACTCACATCTTTGTAACTAATACCTATATAAATAAAACCTCTTCAAATTATCTTATTTTGCATATGTCATCTGTTTCCAGTTGAAATCCTGATTGATACATTTTCAGAGTCATAGAAAACATTATTTACATATGTCCTTGAGGGTACATTAATATGCTTGAAATCTAAGACAATTTTAATACTCATCTAATAACCTTGTCTAGGCAACCAGCTGATAATGTTATTATTATCTTATTAACATCCAATAATACCATTCTTATTGTCTTATTAACATGCAATAAGATACTGAATAATTTTAGTTCTCAAGAGAAGCCACAGGACAAAGCATAGAATAGTATAAAAATGATTTGAGTTTATCACTTATACACAAAGCATTTTTCAAGAAGTTACTTCAAAATTAATCTGATTTATGCCATAAGAATAATTTATTGAATGTTAGAAGGTTATCATCTATGGTCAATTGTTCTAACTCCATATAAATGCATCATCTAACCACACACAAATGCATTTAAAAATAGGTTTATGGGGCTGGCCTCACGGCCAAGTGGTTAAAGTTTTGTCCACTGCACTTCAGTGGCCTGGGTTTGCAGGTTTGGATCCGGGGTGTGGACCTAGACCACTCATCAGCCATGCTGTGGAAGCATCCCATATACAAAATAGAGGAAGACTAGCGCTCAGGGCTAATCTTCCTCAAGCAAAAAGAACAAAGGAAGATTGGCAATAGATGTTAGCTCAGGGTGAATCTTCCTCAATAAAAAAAAAAAGAAAAAAAGAGTTTAAACAGTTAAAATTTTTTTGTTAATTATTGTTCCTATATTCAGAAAAAGAACAAGTTTGCACTATTTCAAAATTTCTTTCATTGCTTTATAAATAAGATTAAATTTAGATGTGCAGAAAAATAGACAATACAGCAAAAAAAGGGGGAAAAAAAGCATGTTTAAAATAAATTTGGTTTCATACTTGTGAAATGTTACAGTCATTATAGAATTGAATTAATAAAACCTTGATGGAAAACTAAATTAATTGGAAAAAATATTAATCATTTCAGTTGAAACTTAACTATATTATTTACTTTAGTTATGTTTTCCAAACTGGGACCTAATTTACTAATTTGTCAATTTCCCTTCCCCAGTTCCACGCTGTTAGTCCCTCAGTTTGTGGAGTGTGGGCCTACAGCGTCTGGGCGTTTGTATCAGTTGGTTGGCATGTTTCCCTAGTGAGGCCAAGGATCTATACCCAGGCCCCACAGGGTCACTGAGTTTCACACAAAAACAATAACCATATAATGTATCTTTAATATCAATACTGAAAAAAATCAGTTGATTCATACACAAGGTTACCTTCATCTTTGCTTGAGAAACTAGTCTCTATTCTATTATTAATAACAATGATACTAATAATACTGAATCATTTTAGTTTATCATTTTCATGAATACAGCACATTCACCTTAAGCTCACTCACATGGAGGTTGCTCATTTCCCTCATCTCACAAATTAGTGGTTCAGGAGGTACTCTAAGCATCCTTTCATCCCTGCTGCCCAGACGCTCTTTCTAAATCATCACTTCTTCACACTCTTGTAAAAGCATCTGTGAATTTGAGGCTCATGCCCCCATGCTATACAGCAGGTTCTCTTCAGACTTTTTTAGCTCTTTATTTTGAAATATTTTAAACTTACACTACATGTGAAAAAAATATTAAACAGAAAACCCTTACAAATTTCACCCATATTCTATCTACATACACACGCATATACAAGTGTAGTAAAATAGTAATTTTTTGAAATCTTACACACATTCAAGAGTAAGTCGTAAATGAGTTGCACATTTACCTCTGAATAATTGTGTGTATAATTGTGTGTGTTTCTTAAAAAGGATGTTCCTCAAATAACTACAGTTCAATGATAAATATCACAAAATCAACCTTGATAAAATACTATTTATATAATATATAGATTTTATTTAACCTTTACCAGTTGTCTCACTAATGCTCTTTTTATCTGGCCCAGGATCACATGATGCCATTGTCATTTTTCTTTAAACCTCTTTAAGATAATATAGTTTCTCAATCTTTGCATTTTCTTGACCTTGGTACTTTTGCTGAGATCCCCTTCACTCTTTCTCATTCATTAAATGACTGAGTACTGTGCTTATATCTGCTTTTTCCATACTGGCATCAGGCTGGTACCCTGAACATGACTACACATCATCTCTTGTGCTCTTCACCTTCCTCAGTTCAGCCCCTACTCAGCGCGGCTACATCATGGACCTAGTCAGTACCCGAAAGTGTTCCCATTTCTAAAATATTAACCGTTATTCTTGCATAGCATCATTCTTGCTACTATACTTATTGTCAAATTCTCAGAGAACTCAAATTTCTCTCGTATTTCTCCTGATCAGATTCCTCCTGCCTTCATTTTCTTCCATGTTCAGTGAATATTTCATAGTATGTCAATCAACCTAAATCTTGTCAGTACTTTAAGTTCCTTCAACCCGTTTGTTTCAGTGTCCTCACTTGACAAAATACTCATTTCAGATTAATCAAATGTTTTCCACCATCTTGCCTTTATTATAAAAGCAGGAAGAATAGTGACGGTGTAAATTTATGATCCAAGATCAATTAGGCGATTAATGCTTTTAGTCGATCCTTCTTTCTCTTTTTCCTTCAAAAGAAATAGAAATTGGTCACGTGGGCAACCTAACGTAAAAATGAGCCCGGCACAGGCACAACCAACAAAAGACTCGCCCCTTCAAATGCATACCACCCTTGTTTTTGAGTGATCCCTGCTTCTTTACCAATGACAAACCTCATGATAAAGATTACTGAAATAATCATGAAATTAACATTGCTTCAATTCAGAAATGCTCCCCTCTTTTTACAATTTTGCTTAAGCCCCTCCCAACTTCCCCTTATTAAAATGCTCCTTGTTTTTCCCAGAGGCGTATTTCACTTTGCTGTACAGCAAACTAAATAAGCTAACATTGTTTCAATGCAAGGGTGTTCTGGATAAGTTTTAGTTGGAGGGGTGGCTGATACCTCCTTGACTCATTTCTACCCCCTCCTAATTTTTTTTTTTAAACTTGTTTGCTTATTTTAAATTTTCTTTGTTCTTTTCATTAGTAGCCATGCCACTTTGCCCTTAACTTTCACCCATAAGATGCCCTTCTATTTCCCACCAAAAATATACAGTTCTTTAGATAATAATGTTCCATGGCTGTATTGCGGAGAATGGGTTACAAGAGAATTAAACTTGAGGTAAGACAAATGATTTACAGTTTCCAGGAGGAGACAGTAGTCTGGAGGAGGGCCCCAAGGTGGAATTGCAGAGAAGGGAACAGAACCCAGGGACATTAAAGAGGTACAGTCATGAGACTGCAAGCCAATTGCTGCTGCCCTGCACTCTTACTGAAGATTCACAGATTTGAGATAGCTTGGAAGAGGAGAGAAAAGTTCAAAGTAAACAACAGTATAGAATTAGATGACTATGATACTGGAATGGACATGTTGTTAACTGAGTAGACCCTTCTTGTGGATAAATGATGCCACTTTACACAAAAATTGTGGGGCCTGTCGAAGAGTTCTGTCTAAAGTGGTGAAGAAGAAATAATCTATAGAGTATGGAGAAAGAGACAAAATATATATACATATATTTTCCTGAGTTGTACTATATTGAATACCCCATTCAGTGTGTTCCTTATACATGTTACTCTACTATTTCTCAATTTTTCCATTTTAGATAATGTGGACTGCCTTCCTACTGTGTCATGCCATCTCCCTTTCCATCACCCCACACCCTACATACTCACAGACTACGGAAATATACACAAACAGACAAAGACTTTTCTCTGTGCAACTCTGTGCACAGCTCTGTGTAGCTTGGAAAATTAATGTGGAAATTATTTCAAGCCTTGGATAATGAATTGTTCTTTCAGACTGGATAGGTGTTTGCATCTTTCAGGCAACCAGGCAACCATTAGTCCAGGACCATTTCAATTAAATTCATGGCTTGGTTTTTATTGTCTCTTTTTTTTTTTGCATAACATAGGTAATATGAATTTGTTTTGCAAATCCACATGCGGCAGGTTTATGAGGATAAGTTCACATGGATATTTAATTTAACTCCATGATTGTGCAGTGACACTTTCCTCACCATCACTTAAGATTGGGAGGTGGGACTTGTCTATATCCAAAGGGAATAATGTGTGGGATCTCAGCTCTAAGAGGTTTGTCTCCTATCTGACTTTCTCTTAGTTTGGGGCCTCACTATTTATTCCCAGAAACCTGAAAAGCAAAGAAAACCAAAGCCCAAACCAAGTTCTGTAAATTACTCCAAGGCGAATGTGGCTCTGGTGCTCTGCCTACCTCTGTGGGTTCCCATTATAGAGGAAGAAAAATAACTTTCCCTCTATCTTTCTGAGTTCTTGGCTGAGATCCCTATAACAAAAGACAGACTAACGAGAAAAACAGTTTATTAATGCACGCAGCTCACACCACACAGTAGAAACCTAAACCAAAGTAATTCAACATGGTGGTTTAGGATTCCAGTGTATATAGCATCTTCAACAAAGAATGATAAATTTGTAGAGAAATGACTGTAGAAAGAGCTTTGGGGTAGGGGTAGCAAATTGTGGAGAGGAAGTGGGAAATTAAGGGTTAATTTAACAAGGTCTGTTTGTACAGATTTCTCAGCCTCAATTCCTCGCCTCTGATAATAAGAATCTCTTCCTTCTTCCTAGTCCGTACAGGGAGGACAGCTTACATGGGAGTTTTATTTCCTACTTTCATAAAGAAAAGGAGTGTCAGAGTGCCCTTCTTACACTTGATATTTCTCAAGTGCCTTTAACTCAAAATAATCAATATACCCAAGCGGCATATTTTGGGGTGAAATGCTCTGAACACTTTCACCATCTTATCTTAGATTTCAGCCAAGTAAATACTCACCATCACACAATATACAATACATCAGTACAATATATGTGCTGAAAAATATGTATATTTCTTCTTAAATTAATTTATATTGCTTTTAAAACTATTATGGCTGTAAAGTATGTTTCTTCAAAATACATGCAGATATACCTAGATAGCCATATATTAGAAAGAGCAATCTCAGTAACACACTGATAGTGCTAGGCTTGTAAATGAGATTAGCCTACAATGAGTAGCTTAAGGACTAGCTTTCCAGAATGTATAATGCACAAATGTTATAATTTTTTTAAATGTGTGCATAAATATGCAAAAATATACACATATACTACAGTGCTAATTTCAACTTACAAATAACCAGTAATATGCTTCCTGAAATAGCTATTCTGAACACTTTGTGCATGATAAACCTATAATAGAGACACCAATAAAAGTGTTGATCCTAAATTATAAGCAAATCCTTTCAGAAAGCGATAGTTTTTAATAGCACAGCTATCTTTTAAATTGAATGTTTCTTGAATTAGAACTTAAGAGAGTTTTTTTTGTAACAATTTCAATTTTTCCTTGTGAATGTTTAAAAATAATAGATTTTTGTTGTCCCAATTTAAATCATAAGAATAAACCATGATATATTCATAGGAATGACATTTAGAAATGTCCCATATAAGCTTAGTTTTCGGGATTTCTTTTATTATTAAATGAAACCCTCCTTTTAGAATGTAATGACCCATGAATACAGCCAATCCGCCAACTTTATTCAAGCAAACACACTAGAGTTGACTCTCCAGATGACTGAAAAACTGAATGGTATGGATGCTTTTAACAAGTCTTCAGAATCAATCATATTGGGCTAGAGTCAAAGGAATATACCTACACAAAATAAAAGTCAACCTGTTTGCAGCACTAGTCACAAAACCACGTTTATTTGTTTAGTTTATTTCACAGTGCACATTTCTTTCTTTTACAATTTTCATCATATTTTGAACTCTTTTCATCAGTAAATGTTGTTTGTCAATAAGTAAAATCTACCTTCTATATTCCTGGGCTTTGCAGTATATTACGGAATTTATTGAGGAATTCATTGGGAAACATCCTTTGGATATTTCTCTATCAATGCTGGAATTAATCCTAAAGATTACTTTTTCCAGTAAGAGAAAACCTTTTATTTATTCAGGCTATGTAATTTTAAAAATGAAAAAATAGTAGCTTTGTTGTTTATTTTATATAGACTGTTTACAACCTGATAAACAACTGATAGATAAATCCAAATTTTTAGCAATACATGTCAGGTACATATCTTTTCTTGAAAAATAACACAGTAAAAAGAAGAAACAAAGAAAGGATGGAGGGAAAGAGGCACCAAAGAAAAGAAGGAAGAGGAAGAAAGAAAACAAAAGAAATCTAAGAACTTTATTTCTGGGGAAATGAATTCAAGATTTGATTAACAGTTATTTGCTCTCAATTAATCTTAATTGTTGATGTTATTATTGCATTTATCTCACTCAGGATAAGCTAGGTTTTGCTGAATTAGCAAACAAATACAAAATCTCATTAATTATCATAATAAAGGTTTATCTTTTGTCCACATTAAATACCCAATACAGCTTTGTGGAAAGCTCTTTCATCATAGTAACAGAGGGATTTAGGCTAAGTCAGGAATTATCTTAATGCCTGGTCTTTAGCATGTTGAGGTGTTCGCTTCAAAATAACAGGCCAGTTACCATACATTGTACCTTGTACTACAAAGAAAGAGGCATGATTGTTGATTGGCCCCTTTTGATAGTAGAAGTGACAAAATTGAGTTTGCACATGCTGTTTCCTCTGCCAGGAATGTCCTTTTCCACATTTAACCCATTTACCAAGTGAATTATTAGGCTTTCAGTTTGGGATGGGGTGCAGAGTGAAAAAAAGGTTCCTATCAGTTTCAGAATGCAGTGTGAGCTATTCTGCTTCTCTGACCAAATGATCCAATTTATCTGGACCTATTTAAAGTTTCTCTAGCAGATAAGAAAGCTTTATGAAACCTCTGCCAATAAATGTTAGGCGTATCATAGCACAGACCCTTAGAGCTTTAGAGAAGATTCATGTTCTCTTCTTCTTTTTTTTTCTTTTTTGGTGAGGAAGATTGGCCTTGAGCTAACATACATTGCCAATCTAACTCTTCTTGCTTGAGGAAGATTGTCCCTGAGCTAACATCTGTGCCAATCTTCCTCTATGTTTTTATGTGGGACGCCATCACACCACGGCTGGATAAGTCCACGCCCAGGATCTGAACCCAGGAACCCCAGGCTGCCAAAGCAGAGTGCACAAACTCAATCATTACACCACCAGGCTGGCCCCCATGTTCTCTTCTTGAGAAAACTACTCTCCTTTTTTTTTTTTTCAGGGGAAGATTCACCCTAAGCTAACATCTATTGCCAATCTTCCTCCTGTTTTCCCTCCCAAAGGCCCAGTAATATAGTTGTGTACAGTTGTAAGTTCTGATTTTTCTATGTGAGAAGACACCACAGCATGGCTACTAACAGATGGGTGGTGTGGTTCTGCACCTGGGAACCAAACCCAGGCCGCTGCAGCAGCACATGTCACACTCTAACTGCTAGGCCATCAGGGTGGCACTATTCTCCTTTTTAAAAAGGGAAATCAGGTTACCACTGAGCCCTTTAGAGACTGAATGCTTTACCAAGAACCTATGAGCCTGAGCTACCCATTAAAATATCAATATTATCCGTAGTTTACAATAAATTTATGTCATGTAGCAGAACTCTCTCTTGGATAGGAGATTGGATTCCCAATGGTCCTGCAGGAACAAGTAGTTGCTGAAACAAGTGGTTATGATGCCTTTGAACCTAGTCCTGCTTCAATGCTCCCTTTTTTCAATGATCTCCTACGATCTCATAGGAAGTTCCTTATAAGCAGCTTAATGAAGAAACAAAAACCAAAACAAGTACATGTTTGCATGTATTAACTGATTTCTCCCCTCTCCCTTCATCCTATCATTTTACTTAAAATTTGTCTGCAATATTTAACTGTGTTTTTTAGTCTTTAGATAAGATATCAAAGGGATATTGGTACTGAGTCTAGAAAGGTAAAACATTGTCCAGATATGGATAAAGAGACTTATGGAACTATGTGCCCATAATTTTTGAGAGACAATAAGCAAATCTTCATTTGTACTAGGAATGAGTTGATAGTATTAGGGTAAGGAATCATGGAGTTGTTGCTGTTTAATAGCTTTATTATAGATAGAAGTTTGTAAGGGTTGACAAAGGGTACCGCCATGCTAGATAAAACGTTGGCAACTCAGCATCATTTCTGTCACTTTTACCTTCTTTCCTAGTAATATCATATGGAAGAATCTTGAAAAATTCATTTCCCAAAATCCCTTTCTAATATGTCCCCAGAATAGGAGTTGACAATAAAAAATTTAGAAGGTGGAAGAGAAGGAAATCTCATTCTTTGGCAATAGCTGTACACAGGCAGTTGAAATCCTAGGTTGTGGCTTCCAGAAATTCTGAGATTAATCTGTTTTGATGCTACAGACATATAAGATCATTTTGGCAGTTTCTCTGCAATTCTTATGGAATATCTTTTGCCAAAGAATTACTAAGATGAATGCCCATTTATAACATGATTTGAATAGTAAGTACTGAAAGATCAGAAATGAAAACATCATACGTATCATTAATGTCTATGTTCAGATAAGTAGAAATAAAGAATTTCCACTTTATTATCAAAACTAAAACATTAAAATAAAAAAAACAAGAAATATTTCATTCCGGTAAATATACCTGTGTAGTCAGATTAAAATCAGAATTTTGTCTAATGTAAAATCAGAATTTTGTCTAATGTTTGGAATCATAAAAGTACAATTAACAAATCTGCTAATTAGGATAAAGTTTATAATACTATCACTCAAGATAATTATCTATAAAATAATCAAAATTTCATAGATTCACCAGAACCGAAAAGTAAAGCGAAATAAGAGTGGTTTCACTCTTTGGTACAGCCAAGATGGGGAATTTATAAAATGTGTAATACAAACATATTTGCGAAGTTTATGAACATTCTCTCTTAAAATAAAGATAAATTGTGGCAATTAAAGAAAATATAAAATCACAAAGCAATAATTTATATTAGTTAAAATATAACACAAATTAATGCAATTGAGCCTCTCCCTTTTTATTGACTATATATTTATTGGAATTCTGTATAAAAATATATATTTATACACCAATTCTTTTTTTTTATGCTTTATCTCCCCCAAATCCCCCCTGGTACATAGTTGTATATCTTAGTTGCAGGTTCTTCTAGTTGTGGCATGTGGGACGCCGCCTGACGTGCGGTGCCATGTCCGTGCCCAGGATCCAAACCCTGGGCCAGCGCAGCAGAGCATGCGAACTTAACCACTCGGCCACAGGGCCCGACCTCTATACACCAATTCATATGCATGCATATGCCTGGGTCAATATTTATGTTCACCATATACACTCTTCAAGAAAAAGAAAATCTCTCATTTATTTTAGAATATTTGGAATCTTCCCTTTTTTTTACCTTAACTTAAAGCAAAACATTTTAGTTTCAGTTTTTCTTTTTAATAGATGAAATATTTAAAACAAAGAAATATACGGCATGACAGATTATTAAACACATTTACTTAGAAAAATAGCTAAATAAAATTGGCAAAAATATATCAAAAAGATGCCACACGATCTCTTTAAATATACTGTCTTTTGAAACAAGGAAAGTTGACCATAGCCTAGTAATAATGAAAATAATCTAATTTTAAAAGGAGACATGTTATAGACATAATTATGAATATACACAATTAAAAATTGAAATAAACAATAAAAGTTGTGCACAAAGAGACTCCATTATGCCTAAAGCCTGGGACTCTTGCTAGAGATGCCATGCTTGGGAAAATGAGTCTGGGAAACTGGTCACTCACAAATTCAGTAGAAATGGGCAGTTTCAAAGGTGATGGAGGAGTTAAAGATTACTAGCGTCTGCAGAGCAAGCACTCTATCACTGATGTTATGAAGCAAAAGAGTATAAAGAAAATCTTGCTTGAACGGTAAGCAGAAGCTCTCAAAAAACAGTGAGATTCTCAACTTGTTCAGGTGGTATCATTGGTGGGGAGACATCTTTATAAAAGTTTCGGTTCCAAATGTAAGGAGCTTGGAAACGGCCACTCCAACCCAACAACAAGTAAAAAGCTGAACAGACTAAACAATCAACAACTCTTCTTGGATCCATAAGATAGAGAAGAACACAGAGGAACTGCTGCCCCCAAGACTGGAGAGAGAGAGGTGAGTATGGGGAGTCTAGGCTCCCCAGAGCAGAGATTCATGAGAAGAAACTACCACGGAATCAGTGCCAGGGTAGGAAAATGTGATCTGCATATTGACAAACTGCTGGAGGCTCAGTGTGGAAATTTTGAGAGTTAAAATAACATGGGGACCTAGTCACAGGGGACCCCGCAATATTGTGAGATTTACCTCCAGCAGTTCAACCAGATTCCTGCAATAATTATTTGAGAAAAATACCCTCAGGCTTCTGGCAGGGAAAGAGGGAAGGGAATCATTTTGAAGTAGGGCAGAGCACTCTGTTCTTCTTAACAAGGCCTGCCCTCAGGGGAAGCTAATTAACCAGAGCCTAACCTGCTGGAGTATTATCAGAGCCTAACTGACCTGGGGAAGGGAAATACCCAACTCCAGCTAGCTCCAGCCTCCAAGACAGTAGAAGGAAAATACTCAACTCCAGCCCACTCTAGCCCACACAACTAAGGAGGGAGGAGAAAACTGAGAAACACTTAGGAAGTCCACAGTCCAGAGGATAGGCTCACTAAAAGACTGAGAGCTAATCACAGGATTAGACAACACTTCCCCACCCTCCGCACCTCACCATCACATTACTAAATGCCTATTTATGGCAGTTCTTTTTACCAGTACATCACAGCCAGCTATGAAGAAAAAAAAATTACAAGGCATACCAAAAGGCAAAAAACACAATCTGAAGAGAGAGCAAGCATCAGAACCAGACATGGCAGGGATGTTGGAATTATGAGCCTGAGAATTTAAAACAACTATGATTAATATGCTAAGCGTTCTAATAGATAAAGTAGACAGCATGCAAGAACAGATGGGCAATGTAAGCAGAGAGAAGGAAATCCTAAGAAAGAACCAAAAAGAAAAGCTAGAGATCAAAAACATCATAGCAAAAATAATGCCATCGATGCGCTTATAAGTAGACTGGACACTGCCAAGGACAGAGTCTCTGAGCTAAAAGAAATACATCAATAGAATCCTCAAAAATCAAAAAGTAAAGAGAAGAAAGACTGAAAACACAAAAGAATACCCAGGGACTGTGGGGCAACCACAAAAGGTGTAACATATGCATAAGAGGAATACCAGAAGTAGAAGAATGAGAGAAAGGAACAGAAGATAGATTTGAAACAATGATGATGAGAATGTCCCCCAAATTGATGTCAGACAGCAAACCACAGATCCAGGAAGCTCAGAGAACACAAAGCAGGATAAATGCCAAAAACAAAGTACAACTAGTCATATTATTTTCAAATTACAGAAAATCAAAGAAAAAGAAACAATCCTGAAAGAAGCCAGAGGGGGGAAAATCTCTTTACTTATAGAGGAACAAAAATAAGAACTACATCTGACTTATCCTCGTAACCATGCAAGCAAGAAAGCAGTGGAGTGAAATATTTAAGGTATTGAGAGAAAAAAGTCACCAACCTAAGTGTCTGTATCCTACAAAATTATCCTTCAAAAGTGAAGGAGAAGTAAAGACTTTCCCAGACAACCAAAATTGACGGAATTTGTTGCTAGTAGTTCTGACTTGGCAAGAAATGTTTAAAACAGTTCTTTAGAGAGAAGGAAAATAGTGTAGGTCAGAAACTTGGATCTACATAAAGAAATGAAAAGCACTGAAGAAGGAACAAGGGAAAGTGGAATAAAAACTTTTATTTTTTTTATTCTTAATTGACCTAACAGGTAATAATTTGTTCAAAATAATAACAATGTACTCAATTATGTGTGCTTATATTTATATCATATATATATATATGTACTTATGTATTCTTATATATAAGTGAAAGGAATGACAGCAATGAAACAATGAATGAGAGGAAGAAATTAAGATTATTTGATATTATAAGGCACTACTTTGGAACCAGTTTAGTGTTATTTGAAATTAGACTTGGATTAGTCGTAAATGTATATTGCAAACTCTAGGGCAACCAATGAAAATGGAAAAAAAAGTCGTGTAACTGCAATGCCAAGAAAAAAATGGAATCACATAAAATGCTCAATTAAAACCACAAAGTGCAGGAAAAAAATGGAAGACAAAACTATGAATAAAGAACAAGGGAAACAAATAGACAACAGTAATGAATATGGTAGATATTAATCCAGCTATATCAATAATCACTTTGAAAGTCAGTGGTCTAAATGCATCAATTAAAAGACAGTGGATCAGAAAACAAGACCCAACTATATTTTGTCTACAAGAAACCCACTTTAAATATAAAGACACGTATAGATGAAAAGTAAATGGATGCAGAAAAATATACCATGCTAACACTAATCAAAAGAAAGCAGGGATAGCTATATTTGGTTCAGACAGAGCAGACTTCAAAGCAAGCAGCATTACCAGGGATAAAGAAGGCATCACATCATGATAAAAGGGTCAATTCTCCAAGAAAGTATAATGATTCTTAACATGTCTGAATTAACAATAGAGTTTCAAACTACATGAAGCAAAAACTGATAGAACTAGAAGGAGAAATAGATGAACCCACTTTCATAGTTGGAGACTTTAACACTCCTCCATCAGAAATGAACAGATCCAGCAGACAGGAAATCCATAAGGTCAGAGTTGAACTCAACACCACCATCAGTCAACTGGATATAACTGACACCTGTAGACTACTCCATCCAATAACAGAATACATATTTTTTTCTCAAGCTCACATGAAACATTCACAAACACACAGCTTAACACATCTCTTAACAAAAACAATAAAAAAACTAAGAAAAGCAAAACAGACAAAAATCCTCCAAAACCTAGGAATATAAATGTAAGTGAATTAAAGAAGAAAAAAATACTTTCATCCAATAAATATTTATCAAAGTTTTTCTATGAAGCAAATATTATTTTAGGCATTGGAGATATAATGTGAAGAAGAAAAAGTATCCATTTTCTTGGATCACACAGTCTATTGTATTGGGAGAGACATCAAATAAGTAAACAAATAAATTAACATGGCATTAAAATTATGTAAAAGGACATCCAAGTAGATAAATTAGATTTAGTGAGTGATCACGGAAGACTTTACAGCAGAGGTGCCTTTTAAGATACAATCATAGGAACATAACTGAAAAATAAATGCAATATGCTGTTACTCAAAAATTCAATGAAATAAATTATTAGGCAGAAAAACAAGAACAGAGGACCAAGAGAGAAAGCATAAAACTATAAAGTTGGAAATGAGAAGAAGAGAGTAGAAATTAAATAAATTTAAGAACATGATGCACTATCACTAGTTATTAATTGGATATCCTCACTGAAATGTAAGTTATTGGGAAAAAAACCTTATAAGTGAACTATGGAAAGAGGAAACAGAAATAATAAAATAGTCTTAGAAGAAATTCTAAATATTTTCAGTATTCTCCTATAAAAAAGCAAAGCTATGGTCATTTCATAGATAAATTCTTTCAAAATATTTAAGGTATAAATTTTTCTGAGGAAGACTGGCCCTGAGCTAACATCCCTGCTATCTTCCTCTACTTTGTATGTGGGACACCTGCCACAGCATGGCTTGATAAGTGGTGCATAGGTCTGCTCCTGGGATCTGAACCAGCAAACTCTAGGCCGCCAAAGTGGAATGTGCAACCTTAACATCTATGCCACCAGACCAGCCCCTAAAAGTGTTAGTCATTAAATTGTTTTAGATTTTACAGACTTCCAATTGATTTTATGAACCCACTGTGAAATAAATCAATTTAATTCAGTAATATCAAGAATAAATAAAATATTATTCCAATAGATTTTTGAAAGAAAAATATCTTATAACCAATGAGGATTTATTCCAGAGGTGCCAAAAATTTTCAATAGCAAGAATACAATGAATATATTTTTCTACATAAATATGTAAATGTGGAAAACTGTATGATTATCTCAAAAGATATTTAGAAGGCATTTGATACCTTTTAGTACTAATTTCTAATTGTGAATTTACTGTAGCATACAATGAATAAGATTAGTCTTTCTTGGAATTATCTATCTATCTATCTATCTATCTATCATCTTCCTCTAAATTCTCTAATGGCTGTATGCATTGAGTTTAATGGTGAAATGACAAAAATTGCCTTAGTTGCAGGAACAGAAATAGAATCTATTTCAAACATTATTATTTAATATTTTTAGAGAACATTGGAACATTCTCTGGAAATTGTTAGAATCAACAACAAAGCTTGATGAAGTGCTGATTAACATTAATTATTTAATTAATCATTGATAGTATTATTGGTTTAATATACAATTAGAGAAAGATTCTGTTCATTATAACGATCAAAATCATTTACAAAATCTAGGCATTATGCATCAGATCTGTGAAGAAGAAACCAACAGAACTTTTTCTGAGGCATGTGAAAAGACACTGAGGGCAAAGACAGCACCTTGTGCAACGAAGTGGATCATCAGTATGTAATATGACAATTTTACGGTTGATTTGAGCACAAATAAACTCATAATTAAAGGTTACATTAAGTGTTTAGGAATGGGAAAAGTTATTTCAAAGTTTATTTTGAAGAATGAAGCAGAGACATTTCATTGTAGGTATTTACTGAGGAAACTTGCCCTATGAAAAGTTAACTATATTAGAAGGCTACAGAAATTAGAAGTGTTGTATTAGCACAGAAAGACAGAAAGTACAATGGAGCAGGAGACAGATTTCAGAAAGACTCAATACTATGATAAATTAATATGTGAGAAAACCTGCATAGTAGAGAGTGGCGTTAGGAGTACTGACTAGTTATGTATTTAAAACAAACAAAAAAGAAATACTTAGATATTTGGGAAAAAAAATGAATCTTACTTCCTTTTTAAGCACAATATAAACCAAATATTTAACAATTCATGTAAATTAATCTGTGACAGGCATGGTAATTGCATCCACAATAAAAATGTAATTTTCTTAATGTTTAAGTTGACACTTTTTAGGAACTTCTATTTATCTTCATATTAGAGAGAAAAAAAATGAAATGACCCAAAAGAGAATTATAAGAAGATTAAAAAATAAGACAATATCTACTTTTGGATTTTGTTGGTTCAATGGAAT
This sequence comes from Equus caballus, assembly GCF_041296265.1. Classification (NCBI taxonomy): domain Eukaryota; kingdom Metazoa; phylum Chordata; class Mammalia; order Perissodactyla; family Equidae; genus Equus; species Equus caballus. The sequence continues at coordinate 100,654,143 of NC_091685.1, read as the reverse complement.
AATTTTTACTCAATTCTTTGTAAAAAGAAAATAACTCATTTTTAAATGTATTATGCTTTTTTCCATTTCCTCTCTTCTCCTTTACCCCTCACCTCTCCCTCATCCTGGCCCGAAGCCAGGTGGAGATGAATTGAAGAAATAAATTTACTTTTAAGTCTACTCTGTTTTTGGTCATGTGCTAATATCAACCATCTATCTCTCTGAAAATGCAAGCTTATTTTCCTTGAGAAATCTTATTTTTAGAGTTCACTACATGACCTCCATTCTGGAACTCTTTTTTTTCTGGTTATGGCAACTCCAGAGTAGGCCCATGGGCCATCACTCTAAAAGTACTTTCTATGATTCACTCACAGCTCACAGGAAATTTATATATTATTCACACTATACTGCCTGGTGTAGTGGGACACTCAGAGGGTTACATCCTATCTTTCTCACACCTAGATTGGACATTATGTCATTTCAACGGACCCCATCTTCCATGATTCACTATTAATATGGGTCACACATGTGAGACTGCTTATTCTAGACAACAAATAAAGCAGTCACCTCCTTATCTCTAAATAATAACAGCAAGTGCTGAGATGATTTTGGGCTTCCACTGGGACTCAGTCTGAAGGAAGGTGGCACTGCTACTTGACTCCTACACTGCCTTTTACCTTTCTAATATTTTTTGTGAGAAACTCTTCTCTCTTCCAACTCCAAACCTCAAACAGTCATTACATAATCTCTCAGGCAAGAAAGTTATTTACAAACACTTAATTATAAACAGCAACCACTTCCCCAGTCTGGAAGAAAAGAGTATATCAACTATTTCTTAAAGAATATCTTCTCATAAAAAATGAAACCATTAGAGTAATACAGAAAAATATAATGAGATTTCCACCTGTGGGCAAGATTCAGTAACAGGGACCAGATTTACTCTCCCCTTGAAACAACTAAAAACTGGACAGATATCTATAAAACAGTGGTTCTCAGACAACAAAGGAGAGTGATATTCGAGAAACAAGAAATTAATGAAATGAGTTCCATATTTCCCTCAATTTATAGTTTGGGGAAAATTAACAGTTCCCTTTTAAGTATTCAGCAGGGTATTAATCAGCACTTGCATATGGGGAAACTACCCAAGACTGGAGGAAGAACTGGTACCGAATGTCTCAATCTCAAGTCTGTGTACCCAACGTGCAGTAAGCCAATCACTGAGCCATTGTTTCTAGGAGATGGAGAAAGGTTTATTTGAATTGGCCAAAAAAAGAAGGTGGGAGGATAGGTTCTCTCAAATCCACCTTAGCAAGAGAAATAAGTCGGGGGGAGAGGCTTATAGAGCTAAGGGGCTTGGAAGAAGGAGTTTGGAGAAACAAGTGGGTAATCAATCCTTGTTTCTTTTACTCCAGATAAGCCCTTGGGCCATCTGACTTCTGGGCAGCCGGGACTGGTTATCTGGTGATCATAACTTCCTTGAAGACATCCTTTTCCTTCTGTAAAACAAGCTCACAAATCCTTGTGAGCCTCTGTCACCCCTCAGGTTAAACAAGAAAACAACAAATTGATAAGATTAACTTCTTTTCACAACAAGGTGGAAAGGTAATCTTATTGAATATTTACAGTAACTCTCAGGTACACAGCTTCAGAACCACCTAAAAACGTGAAACAGTCTTCTGATATAACACAAGACTGAAAATGATTTCTGTTCCCACTGGGGTGGAACACCATATAACTCATAAAGCATCCAGGAGAATACTCAGAAAGGTTTTTCTTGGTTCTGGGGGAAAATTAACCCCAGAAAAAATATAAAACTTTTGAATATTGCCTACATCAATTAAAGAGGACCTAAAAAGAAAAGGGAGTGAATTACTGGACCCATGGATAAAAAACTCAGCGTTGTTTAATGGTCAGTTCTTTAGAAATTAATCTGTAGCGATGTTTTCTATAAATGTCAAAATAATAAATATTTTTGTTTTTGTGGGCTGTGTCTCTGTCACACTACTCAACTCTGCCATTCTAGCATGAAAGAAGCTACAGATAGGATATAAAAGAACAGGAGTGGCTAGGTTCCAAAAAATTTTATTTACAGAAAAACATGGTGAGTAGATTTGGCCCATAAACTTTTAGCATCTCAATCCCTGATGTACAAATTAAAGGAAATTCCAATCAAAATTCCAGTAGGTTTTATTTCAAGAAACAGACAAACCGATTTTAATTCATGTTGAAGTTCAGAAGACCTAGCATTCCCAGAACAGTAAGTCAATGATTTTTCTTATTCATCAGTGGTTTGAGGTCACAGGGCAAAATTCCACTAAAAATCTGGAGAAACTAGTGAATACTGAGAATCACAACTGAGATCATCTTACCAGAATCAGAAACCATTGGAGCCATAAACTGCTAGGAACACTTAAATGGCAATCTAATGGCTTGCTGGAGGCTGAGTATGGACTAGTTTGAGATTAAGAAACTCCTAGTCCAAATCTCGAGATCCCGCCAACACTTTCATGGATTTTACCTCCAGAAATCCCACCAGATTCTCATGTTGAAGGACTGAGAAAATACCCCTCACATTTCCAGCAAGAGGAGGACAAAAGTAATCATTTTGTAGCACTCCCAAAACATTCTCCATGACAAAGGCCAACACTCCTAGGGGAACTACTTTACCAGAGCCTTCTCTGAACTGGTGGAAGGATAGTTAGCCAACTTCTACCCTTCTAGCATTGCTGTCTCATCCAAGAGGAGGGACAAAACATTAAAAAACAATTCTGGTGGTTTCCAGTCCAGCATCTAAGGAACTTAAAGGTAATCACTCCCATTCACAGAAGAAAAAAGCTGAGCAAACTGAAAATCAACTCCTCTTAAATCCATCAGGGAATTGAGGTGACAGTGCAAACCACAGCCTCCTAAATTGAAGAGACAGACAGGAAGATACAGAGAATGATAATTCACCAGAGCAGAATCCCAGGAACAGAAATCTCGGTGGAATATGGGTGGACCAGTGTGGACAAGCTTGAGAGCTAAAAACTCCAGGGGGCATCCAGTCTCTTTCATACTTTTGTGAGTTTTATGTCCAGGAGCACTATCAGGTTCTTATAGTGAAGATTAGAGATAAATCCTCTCTTGCTAACTTGATAGAGAGGACGAAAGTAGTCATTTGAAAGTAAGCCTAGACCATTTTGTTCTTTTTCTTAACAAGGGCTGCCCTCAAAAGAAATTATTTTATCAACTGGGGGTTTTCCAGAGACTCATTTACCTGAGGGAAGGGCAATACCCAACTCCACCTCCATCTGGCTTTCCTGTCTCACCTAAGCAGGGCATGGGGAACTGAGAAGTACTCCTGAAGGTCAGAACCCAGGGGCAGAAGCTCACTAAAAGACTAGACCTAATTATAGAATTATAGTATTCTTTCCCTTCCCCATACCTTACCACTGCATCCACAGTGCTCCTGGACAATAACAAGGAAATACAATGGAAAGAACCGCACATTTCAGATCTTATTTAAGAAGAAATCTCTAAGGAAACCCAAATACAACAGGCCAGACAAAAACAAGGACACAAGAGGAAATTTTAGCCTCTGATACCTACAGCTACAGCAAACAGTAAACACAGCTAACCTCTATCCAGATAAACATAAAACCTCACACTAAAGGCCTATGTAACCCTGTTCCTTTTACCCAGTACGTAATATCCAGCTTTCAAGAAATACTTGTAAGGCACACTAAAAGACAAAAAACCCATTTTGAAGACCAAGCATCAAAACCAGATACAGATATGACAGAAAAGTTGGAATTACCAGACCAGGAATTTAAAATAACTATGATTAATATCTAAGGGCTGTAATGGAAAAAGAAGGGATGGATAATATAATCAGAGAGAAGGAGACACTAAGAAAGCACTAAAAGGAGATGCTATAAGTCAAAGACACTGCAACAGAAATGAAGAATTATAATTATTAGTGCAGTTATTTAACTAACAAATTTTGTTTAAAGTCTTTTGTATGAAAGTTTGCGAATGCCTGATCTGAGAACTTAATATTTAAAATAATACAATAATATTTATTTTACACATCATTTTTATTTTGGAGTAAAATCAAAATTAAGAGTTATAGGGATTTCAATTTTTTTAATTTGGTTTACAAGTCTTAAAGTTACTGGTTAGCAATCTAACATAAAATAACATAAAACTAACATAAAATTTCGAACTTTCTTCCCTTCACGCATATATACATATTTTTTTCTGTGTCAAGTGTTAATTTGGTTTGGCTCTCATTTTGAATCAAAACCTTTATCTGGCTCTGTGACTACAAGAAAAAGGTCTCCATGCCAAAGTTGTGATTAACTTTATAGATGCAGGGGATTTATGGAAATGCATCATGCAAAGTGCCTACTTGCCAAAATTATTCCGTGACCTTGTGCTTAGGCTGAGTTTTAAATAATTCAGTGATGTACTGAATGAATAAATTTGTATTGCTTGTTACTCTAAACAGTCATGCATTCACTTTTCCTTGCCATTTTTAATAAAGCCTAGTTTTCTGATATTCATGAAATATTGCATTTCAATTAAATTACATAGGTTTTGAGAAAATAGTTTGCCCTAAGCTGTTTAGTGTTGACACCAACTGTCATTTGCTTTTTCTTTGGTATAATGCCCAAGGAGGCTTTGAGTACAACTAATGCAAAGTACTATCATTCTTTAATGAGATACTTTTTGATCATGTATAACGCAACACTGTCTGAGGAATAGAATAATAAACTCAAACAATATTTTGTTTATGAGGGCTATGACATATCAAAATATGCAGAGACATTCTAAATAAACTTTTGCTACTTTAGGGGAAATTCTAAGTATATAGTGTCCTAATTCTCCTAAATTCCAAGCCTGAGTATGTAAGCACATCACATTTTCTAAACTTTCTCTTCATCTCTCATTCCTATTACCTATTTTCAAGGTACAAAAATAAATGTATAGAAAGAACAAGTGGATTTTTGGTTACTGGATTAATTTAACTTTTAAAAACTATAAACTGTCCAGTAGCTTTTAATTTTACTAACCTGTCGAATCTGCTCTGGGTTTCATGACATTAATGCCTCAACTAGTTTTGATGTTCTTCAGTTATTTCTTACTGAATCACGACATTTGTTCCGGAAGACCAAAAAAAAAAAAGCATTTTATAACTGGAAATAGCAGCAATAATCCTTCTGGTTACTAAGTCTGGTGCTGTTAACAGATTTTCCTATATTTAATTATATTGAACGAGGATATTTTGGTGTAGCATACTTTCAGTTAGTTTTAGGCATAATGAAATTATAATCCACCATCTCCTTAAATAAAAGCAATACAAAATTCAATATATAGAATGTTTTACACTTGAAATAGCAAGAATTAATAGTATCTCTACATATTAATAAGCACTTTCTAGTTGTCTTTTAAAAAATTTTCATATGTTCTACATGAAACGACTGGGTTGATAGCTTTGGATGATTTCACATTAAAATTATTGGCATTTTCATAATAAAACGTTGCTTTCAAGTGTCCTCACATGTGACGAAACCCTCTTCTTCTATAAAGGCAGGTGGTTTCAGGCAGCTGGGATGTGATGCCACAGAAGAATTTTAAAGCCACTCCATTGCAGAGGGCTTAGAAAAAGACACAGTCAGAATTGGCCACAGGAATTTTGGGAAGCATTTTCATTTTTACAAAAAGCAAGGAAAAATCGCCCTATTCACTTATTCTCTTCAATTCACTTGATCTGTACTGTAGAATCCGTGAAAAATAGAGTAACTTCAGGTAGCATGAACTACCACAATACCACTCATTTTCTTTCCTGTAGAATATTAATACACATATACAATAATATAGTCAAATACAGCGCAAAATAGTATCTACATAATGGTTTTACAATTTTTTTCAGGGCAGTTTTTAAAAAATTATCTTACTAACTTTGATAGGCATTTTCCTCAGCTTCTGTGTAAAAAGACTCATCTCCAGCCACATAAACAGGCAGACTTCTAAGGTGGCCTCCGGGGTTCCTGAACTCTGGTGTACATGCTCTGCATAATCTCCTCTTCTTGAGTAGGAGGGCGACCAGTGAATACAATGGGACAGCAGTTCTCTTACTTATTACCCTTACTGGCAAAAACGATGGTATAGTCACTGCCATGATTATGTCACAAAGACTCCTGTCCTTCGTATCAGACAGGAGAGAGATTCTGCTTGTGGCTTTAAAGAAGTAAGCTACCATGATGTGAGAGGATCAAGTAGCTAGGTCTAAGAGGCAGTCAGCCAGTCACGAAAAATAAATGGAGACTTCACTCCTACAACAACAAGGAGATGAGCTTTGCCAACAACTAAATGAGCCTGAAGAACACAAATATTTGAAGAGATCACAGACCCCGCAACACTGGAGGTAGATCTGGTAAGTCTCTGAGCAAAGGACCCAGCTAACGCATGCCCCGGTCCCTTACCTTCAGAAAAAGTGAGGTAAACGTGTGTTGTTTTCGGGCTGAGTTTGTAGATTTGGTATGCTGTAATAGAAAATTCATACAGCATGCAGGGATCTTAAATTCAAACAAAGATCAAAAATCATTACAAACATCTTTGAAAGTATTTCTCAATGCATAACATGTTTATATTGTTTGTTTTAATGTATTAGAAACTATAAATATCAATTTTAAATAATATACATTGGGAAATAATACAGCTTAAAAGAGCAAGGATTGTGTACCTAGGAAGTTTATTCACCATCTTCTAATACAGAAAAGCAATGTTACTGATTATATAGCTTTAAATTTGTACTTTAATACAATAAAGATATGAGATATTTAATTGAATAAAATACAATATGTCTTAGAACAATTTAATTTTTAATTTAAATTTAATTTAAATTTAAATTTTTTAAATAATTTAAAAACATTTTTAAATAATTTTATTTTGTTAAATTCTAAACTGTAAATAAAAACACTTAAATCAAAACTGTGATCATCTTAGAGGAAGATGGGCATGGGTGTTAGCTCAGGGACAGTCTTCCTCAGCAAAGAGAGGAGGACTGGCAGCAGATGTTAGCTCAGGGCTAATCTTCCTCAAAAAACAAAACACAAAAAAACTGTGATCAACTTGTATCATTTATAAATTTAGTAAGAATAAACATTTTACTGTATCAAAACATATTAAAAATCTATTTTTAGTGTCCATTATTTTATATAATTAATTTTTAAAATCTTTTTTATAGTAACTGTTTTACATTTTTAATGTAAGTAGGTGAGTCTTAATGTAAACAAATCCACTGAAATATAAAAGCCTTTTCATATTTACATACATATTTTTCTAAGTCCCCTAAATCATGAGGTAAGATGTGGGAGAAGGAAAGAAACTGGCTGTAACTAGTGTCTCTTTTATGATGGGAACAGTATTTTGAGGAGAAGACAAAATACCAAACATTGAAACAGAGGTCAAAGGTGCCTATAAAACTACTTCTTATAGTCGACACTACAACCAAAAAGAAAAAAATGGTAGTTTAAATTTCCAAAACTTCTGGAGCCAGATCCTGCATGGTAGCACAGCAGTTAAGTTCGCATGGTCTGCTTTGGCGGCCTGGGGTTAGCCAGTTTGGATCCCAGGTGCAGACCTATGCACCACTTGGCAAGCCATGCTGTGGCAGGTGTCCCACATATAAAGTAGAGGAAGATGGGCACTGCCAGATGTTAGCTCAGGGCCAGTGCTCCTCAGCAAAAACAGGAGGATTGGCAGCAGACGTTAGCTCAGGGCTAATCTTCTTCAAAAGAAAAAAAAAGAAAAAACTTCTGGAGCCGCCCTGTGGCTGAGTGGGTAAGTTTGCGCACTCCACTTCGGTGGCCCAGGGTTTTGCCGGTTCGGATCCTGGCTGCAGACATGGTACCGCTCCTCAAGCCATGCTGAAGTGGCGTCTCACATAGCACAACCAGAAGGGCCTACAACTAGAATGTACAGCTACTACTGGGGGGTTTTGGGGAGAAGAAAAATGAAAAGAAAAAGAAGATTGGCAACAGATGTTAGCTCAGGTGCCAATCTTTAAATTAAAAAAACCAATTTACAAAACTTCTAAATGCTTTCTTTTTTTCCCCAAGAAAATATTTTAAGTGTGATTACAACACACAATTAGCCAAACATTTCTTGGCATTATTTACCTCATTTATTATGCTGTTTCCTTTTCAAGAGCCTCCATGCTGTGGATGAAGACCCATATAGATGGGTCATTCCACTATCATGGGAAAAATGTAAATATTTTGATGAAAGCGTGTTAAGTTAGCCTAATAACACCATAAGAAAATGCCTTGGTCAATGCAGTTAAGAATAATTTTAGAGCCATCAAATATGCTGAATTCCAAAATGAATTTCTAATAAAATCTGTTTTATAAGTAGTGCCGCTATCATTGATCTTATAAGTATTGCCAACATCTTGCTTAAAAATAATAACATTCTCTTCCACTAGTGTCAGGTTCACTATAATATTGCTCTGCCCTACTTGTGAGCTAATAAAAACTAGGCTAAGAGACTGCTTCCCTTGCATTTGAAGGTCCCAAGGAGAAATGAAAAGTTAGCTCTAGTCGGTCAGTTGTGAAATTGGCACCACTGTCCAGCACTGCGTAAAACTGTTCAAACTACAGTATCGGATTTATTCTGTAACTGGGCTAAAACTAAAGGATCTGTAAATGGACTAAAATGAAAGGATCTGACATGTTAACTGTAAGCTTAGAATGGATATTCTTAATGGATTCATTTCATATTGGAAGAGACTGTGGTATAAATTATTCTTTTAAGAAATAAATAAATCATTTTTTAACGTATTATATTAATTTTTAATTAATTTATTACAATAAATTCCAAATGAATAAATCATTTCCAGATTATTGTATTTAAGTTGTTTTCATTTGACTTAAGTGATAATTTTTTACTTTCTCATTTTACTTATATTGCATTATTTGATAGTATTTTGAGGGGAACTTTGTTTAAGATAGTCTTGCTCTATTATAGATTAGATATTATAAAATGCATCTTTGCCAGTGTGCCTCAAAATCAAGCAAGGCTGGGTGAATGGGTAAATTCTTACTAGTTCTTATTTATTTGACTTTAGGTTTCTCTTTAGAAAAAAATATTAGATGTGATTTTATTAATTTCTTTAAGCAAATATAAAATTCACACACTGTCAAAAATATATTTTTGTTGTTATCACTAACAATTAGTTTAAATATCTATAATGCACATTATATTATTTAATTTAAATTTATGTTTTATGAGTACCTTTAATTTTAGTTGATATACGTTTATGGATAGTAAATTATTCTTTATTCTCTGGTAAATTTGAAATGAATCCCTAAGGACGACTCTTGCAAGACTCATTGATATCCTAATCATCCAACTTTTACATGCGATGAATTAGACATTGAGGAGAACCTGAAATTTTTCTATTCAATGTGAATGTTGGTCCAATAGCTTGTTCAAAGTCTGTTGCGTATTTTCTTATTACAAGTGTACTTCAGTTGATAAAATGAATGCTAACATTCTATAATATTCAACTTATGCAGACTTAAAGGATCTATCATCTTGCAACTGAAATTTCCAAAGCCTACACGTTCATGTCAGAAGTCATACTCATGGTTAATTTCTCAAGCAATTCTTTTGGAAATATTTCATAACAGGGGCAATTCTTCAGCTGCCTGAATCTATGAAACTCCTATTTCTTAATATTTTACATTTTACTGAGCACAGTATATTTCACTGAATCATATTTACATACTCGTACGAATCGACATTTTTCTTTATAGTTCATACTATCTTTTTTTCTACATTATCTGTGGTCATAGAAAAGTCTTGTTAACTGGCATTTCTAAGAGATGTTTAAATTGAATTATAAAATATCTTTGGGAGTAGTGCCTTTTTTTTCAAATTTATTTTCACAAAAATATGATAATTATAGGTGAGCACATTTGGTCTCTTACAGAATTCAACATCTGTAATGATATTAATGTACTCTACAAATCTCAATAGTTGGGTGAATTTTAACAATAGAATATTTTCCTTTTTCCAAAATACACTGTTTATTAGCAAGGATAAGGGATAAAATCAGAACTTCACAAAATGGACAACTGTGTAATGTTAAGAAAGAAAAATGCCCTCGTCAGTTAAAAAAATCTTATCTTTTCCATTAATGGAAAAAATTTATGAGCAAAATACGTAAATGCTACTTTTTTCTGCGGTGTATAGTATAGTGTTTTAGTGTAGTAGAGTGTTTTGGTATTATTTATTTATTTATTTATCAGTAAAAATTAAACTAATTTATTAAATAATACTAGAATGTGACTGCACGAAAATGACACACCCCAAGTTAAAAGCTGATAGATATATGGGAATGTAGCTTTCTCTTGACTAAGTTTCTTTAGCTTATACTCATGTTTTCCTATTTTGTTTTGTGTTTACATTGTGTCTAAACCTAGACTGTCACCTAAAATGTCAAAACTACAATGATGAGAGCAGCAGCTTGAAAACTACAGCATATGAATATAAAACCACAGCAAGGTACCGAAGAAGGGCATGATCAAGAAACTGAATGGAAGCAATCACAAGCCCTCAGTTCATATCTTTCCCAAAAAGATTTGTGAATCTCTTCTTTGACTCATTCCAATTTAAATTTATTTACCTGGAACATAAATAAATAAAAGCATAATTTCTCAATGAAAACTTTGGAAAAAATTGGGAGTTATCCATTCAAATGTGTCCAATTTCTCTACTTTATATTTTGATTGGTTTGTAATATTATTTTTTAATTTTAGGACTTCATTCTAATATTTATAATATTTTGATGATTTTCATTTATTTTACTGGTTACATAAGACTCACAGTGTTACCTGTGAAAGCATTCATCTAAGAAATGTACTGCCGAACTGACCTAATGGTTGGCATAAGTGAAATCTGGCTAAAAACAAATACTTTAACATATTAATTATCTGTTCCCTTTATGTTTTCTTTTCAAAGGAAGCTGTAAATTCAGAGAACTCTAGACACCAAATATTTTCTTCTTAACTTGTCAGAGTAAGAAAATAATTGTATTCATTTGAATTCCATGATAAAAAGGAGTTAGGCCTGAAACCAATAGTTATGGCAAGGTTGCAGGATACAAGGTTAATATACAAAAGTCAATCGTTTTCCTATATACCAGCAATGAACAAATGGTATTTGAAATTAAAAACACAATACTATGTATATTAGCACCCACAAAAGTGAAATACTTAGGTATAAATCTAACAAAATAAATACAAGATCTATATAAGGTAAAGTACAAAACTCTGATAAAATAAATGAAAACTAAACAAATGGAGAGAGATCCCATGTTCATAGGTAGGAAGACTCAATATGCTAAACTATAAGTTCTTCCAAACTTAATCTTGATGAATGCAATCCCAGTCAAGATCTCAGCAAATCACTTGCGGGTATCAACAAATTGATTTTAAAGTTTATGTGGAGAAGAAAAGACCTAGAAGAGCTAATGCAATATGGAAGGAGAAGAATAAAGTTAAAAACTGACACTACTAGACTTCAAGACTTACAATAAAGCTACAATAATCAAAACAGTGTGCTACAGGTGAAAGCATAGACAAATAGAACAATGGGACAGAAGAGAGGGGCCAGAAATTGACTCTCATATACCTAGTCAATAGGTCTTTGACAAAGCTTTAAGCAAAAACAATACAATGAAGCAAAGATAATCTTTTCAACAAATGATGCTAGAAAATTGGACATTCACATACAAAAAAATGAGTTTAGACACAGACCCTACATCCCTCACAAACATTAACTTAAAATGGACCACAAACCTAAATGTAAACTACAAAATAATGCAACTCCTACAAGATAACATAGGGAAAAATCTAGACGACCTTGGGTAGGGTGATGACTTTTTAGATACAACACCAAAGGCACTACCTATGAAAGAGATAATTAATAAACTGGATGTCAATAAAATTAAAAATTAAAAAGTTCTTGTGTGAAAGATACTGTCAACAGAATGACAAGACAATCCACATACTGGGAGAAAATATTTGCAAAAGACATATCTAATAAAGAGTGATTATCCAAAATACACAAAGATCTCTTAAATCCCAACAGTAAGAAAACAAACAACCCAATTAAAAATGGGCCTAAGACCTGAACAGACATCTAACTAAGGAAGATATACGGATGGCAAATAAGCATATGAAAAGGCGCTCCATATTGTATGTCATCAGCAAAATGCAAATCAAAGCCACAGTGACATACCATCACACACCGACTAAAATGGACAAAATCCAGAACACTGACAACACCAAATGCTGATGAAGATGTGGAAGAGGAACTTGTACATTGCTGGTGGGAATGCAAAATGGTACAGCCACTTTGGAAGACAGTTTCTTACAAAACTAAACATACTCTTACCATATGACCCAGTAATTGCACTCCTTTGTATTTACATAGATGAGCTGAAAACTTACGTCCATACAAAAACCTGTACATGGATATTTATAGCAGATTTTTCATAACAGCCAAAACTTGGGAAACCAAGACATGCCTCAGTAGGGGAATGCATAAATAAACTGTGGTACATTCAGACAATGGAATATTATTCAGGGCTAAAAAGAAATGCACTATCAATCCATGAAAAGATATGGAAGAGACTTAAATGCATATTACCAGGTGAAAAAAGTCAATCTGAAAAGGCTACATATACTATGACTACAACTATATAAGATAGTAGAAAAGGTAACACTATGGATAGTAAAAAGATCAGTAGTTGCCAGAGATGGGGGTGTTAGGATGAATAGGTTTAATGTGGAGGATTTTCAGGTCAATCAAAATACTTTGTATCACACCATAATGATGGAAACATATCATTACAGTCCAAATCCATAGAATGGACAACACCGAGAGTGAATCTTAAGGTAATCTATGGACTTTGGGTGATTATAATGAGTCAATGTAGGTATATCAATTGTAACAAATATACTATCCTGGTGGGAGATGTTGATAAAGTGGGAGGATATTCATGTATGGGGGCAGGAGGTTATGTGGGAAATCTCTGTACCTTCCTCTCAATTTTGCTGTGAATCTGAAACTGCTCTAAAAAGTAAAATCTTAATTAAAAAAACAAATCAGGTGGTCACTGTGCTTAACCCTATTCTTGAAATATAACATTTTTCTAGATAGAATGCTTTCAATATGAACATATGACTAGTTAATGGAATAGATTACATTTTACGGTTCCCTAGAAAGAGCTATTGATGCTTATTTGATTTGGGGACAGCTTATAAAAAAGCCTTGTGGATATCAAGAAACACACAAGGAAACATGCACACACACACACTCCTGACACATATAAGCATATAATTACCCTTATCAGGTAAATTCACTAATCTCACTCACAAACAGCAGATGATTAATATGCTAATAGCTTATTACTGTTTATAGGCTAAATACCAAGAGAAAACCTTGGCAAACGAATTTATTTGGGTTATACATCTTTTGTTAAATATAATTCTTTTTGGAACATGGCTTTCTTCACATGTTATGAGGACCAATGTTCAAAAGAAATTAGGAATATAAAACATTACAACTAATGCTCAAATTTGGCATTCATTTTATTTCACAGAAATGACTGTTTTGGGCCAAAATTATCACAGACTGAAAGATATACTTTATACAAATATAGATTGTGAAGGAAAAATATTTTTGAATATTTAATATTATATTTTTAAAATAGTAATCAGGTTTGCATCCAGGATAATTACGCTTTATACTTTTATTCAGTAATTTGTGCAGAATATTGGAAGTACAATTTTAATTCATCTATTGTATTAAATCCCATTTTACATACAATACTACCAAACAATAATTAAGCAGGATTGGTTGACAAAATAATTTTAAAAGGACATAAGATTTTGCAGAATCTTATCCATGTCTATCTTACTGTCAACAGTGAGTGATCCTCATACCTTCCTGCAATTTACCCTGCATTTGACTTTTAAATTTTCAGGTCTAAAAGTAAAAGCTATTAACTTTTAAATATTTAGGACATAATCATGCTGAAAACTAATTTATATTATGCCATAATTTCCTTTCTTTAAACATTATTAGATGACATGGGGCTAAACTACAAAAGCAAACTGTGGACGAACTTAGCATTTAATTCACAAGTGAGAAATTTAACCTAAAGTAACAAATAAAAGGTAGTCTAATAAAATAGGCCTTAATGAGCTTTGAATTTCTAATCTGTCCAGAGAACAGCTTTTATAAAGCAAAGACTGAATAATATCAACTGTATTGCAAAGGCTATGTGGCCTTCTGACTACACTAATGCTCTAGCCTGCCTTGATTTCAGGTAACCTAGTGTGTTTTTCTTCATGTAAAAAACACCAATCATTATTCAGTTTTCTAGATTTTTGAAAGTGCCTAGCTAAGTTTATATTCTTTCGGAGGTATGCTAACCTTATGGAGTTAGTGGCTGAAAAAGAAATCAACACAGTTTGGGAATGCTAAAATTTAATCTGTTGGATCATAATTTCAGAAAAGAATACTTGCAAAAATTCAAATGCATAAATAGAACTCAGAAAGTATAGAATAGTCAGAACTCAATTCATCTTAAAAATATATTTTTCAAGATATTAACTGTATAATTTACACTGATGGCTTTTAAAGCTACTCCTATTAGAAACCAATTCTACAGCATAAAAGCCAATAAAAACAAGGAGGAAAAGTAATCAAAATACCACTTTATAATTAAAATTAAATTCAACCTATGAAACAAACTATCATCTCCCCATTTTAAAACTGAAATTTTAATACTTAATGAAGAAAAAGAAGAGAAGTCAGTTTCAGTATTTACTCATGACAAAAATCCCTGTGAAACTTGATGTTAGATACAAACTTTCTATGATTTTTATTGTATAAGTTAATAATTAACACATTAATCATTCAAAATAAAATAAAATGAAGTTTATCTTTTAAAATTGAATTATTTAAATCTGAGAAGTAAAGTGTAAAAGACCATCGTTCAAAGTTCATTATCTGATCACAATATTTGAGCTATAGCAAGGAAGTTTTAGGTAAATTTGGTAAGATAGATGATATCGAGTAGTTTAGTATGATTATTGCACGCTTGAGTCTCTTTGGGGAAATACAGTTTCTGAGTAAGTTTTTGAATTCACTATAATTTTCCTACTAAAGAACAGACCTACTTAGATCGTCAAATAGCCTCAAGCTTCTTTCTACCTGAAGGCCTTCACATAAAACGATGCCATTATGGGACTCTATTCTCCCACCTCTCTTTTCTTATGACTCTTATCCATCAACTGCTGCAGAAAGAATACCATCATTGCTGAAGATTTCCCTGAGCATCCATTTCAACCTCCCAAGTATCATGTAGGTCCCTCTATTATATACTCTGCAAATAACATGTGGCTATCCTTGGTAGCCCTTAAAAAATATATTTTATTAATTTTTATTATAATACTCTTAATTTCTATAATTTTTCCACTATAAGTCCCATGATATCAGGGACTTCTAATATCTTTTCTAACTCTGCATTTATCACTAAGGTAAACATTCACTAACTATTACAGATTTTGGACAGAATTATTTGACTGCAATAGTTTGAATATAAATCTGGTTTTGATCAATTATGAATATCTCTACTTCTAAATCATATTAATAGACTTATGACCATATATATCTAAAAAACGCAACTATTTTCAACGATATTAAGCTTAATTGAATCAGATCTTATTACCAACAATTCAAAGGCTGTTATAAATCTTCTCCAGACTTATGGTTTAAAATTTGACTTCTCTTATGTGATGAGGTCCTTATGCTATCAGGATTCAGCATGAATGAAATATATAGTAACTCTGAATAGCTAATCAATATTGATGAAACTACCAAATTAATTAAAATTGTGAAAGAGCCTTTGGCAGCCAAATATTAGAGAGTCCTAAGTTCAGATCCTTTGCCGCAAGCTCCCCTCCCCTTACTGCTTAGAAAGTTATCCTGCAAAAATTCCACTTAAAAGGGTCTCCTCTAGGTAATATACTGCCTGAACACCACCACCCGAGACCTGCCCAAAGCTGATAACTGCCTCTTGTTCATCACATTCTATCTAGTTTATAGCCCCATTATCCTCTTTCAAATGTTACTACAAAGTATTGTAACTTTTTGAGCCTATCTGCTTCCCGTAGTACACACCGTTGTATTAAGAACAGGGATAGTTTGTTTTTTTTTTTTTTTTTTTGAGGGAGACTAGCCCTGAGCTAACTACTGCCAGTCCTCCTCTTTTTGCTGAGGAAGCCTGGCCCTGAGCTAACTTCCATGCCCCTCTTCCTCTACTTTACATGTGGGACACCTACCACAGCATGGCGTGCCAAGTGGTGCCATGTCTACACCCGGGATCCAAACCCTCGAACCCCAGGCCGCTGAGAAGTGGAACGTGGGAACTGAACCACTGCGCCCCCGGGCCGGCCCCAAGGATAGGGTTTTACTCAATTCTACATTCCTGGCAAACCTCTCATTTTGCTAAGTAAAGACCTTACTACTATGCACATTGAGGAAATTAAAAAAATGATTATGTAGACCAATTTTATAAGGCAAAACATGGCTATTATTATCATTTTATTTATCAGCATGATTTTGAGTATCATGATTTATTGTCAATGATGGTAACTTATTTTACAATTCAATCATAATAGTGAAATGCAGTATGTTTTCAATGTTTATACTCATGCCCCTGTTGGACAATAATGAGAACCTTATTCAAGAATTTTAATTTAATTTTAACTGTGTACCATATCTCAGTAGTTCTATCTGTAAACATCTAATTGGATGGCCCTTTGTGTAGCAGAGTGCCCCAGTGAAGAACCCAGTCTAGACTCACAAACAGCTTTCATGATGAGATTCCATCTCCGGCTACTATTTCCTGGATAGTAACCTCACTTCCCGTTACAAATTTCCTGCTCACCCTAAAAACTGTAGAGCTTTGTCAGTTGGAGTCTAGCACATAATGAAAAAAGAAAAGAAGATGGAAACAACATATAGCAATTAAAAAATAATATCCTCTAATTATACTGGATGGCAGCACATTAAAACTGCTTTTATCAACAGACTTCTCCCCATTATATATTAAAGTGGACAACTCCCTATTTCATTATATGTGGCAACTTACTCGCAAGGTTTTTTCCGCTCTCTGTGTAGCTTATACTCAGGTCTCTGTTCAGGATCTTCTCTGCTGTCCTTTAAATGTCAATGCTCTCACAAAAGCCTCTTCCTAGGTTAAAATAAAAAGAATAAACAGACTTTGCTTATTTTCTCTTACAGCATTTATTAGTGCCTTTTGATTTGTATAATGAAATTTCTTTGAAAGTCTTTATACATTTATTTTCAATTAATGACATATTTAGGTCAACTATATGAATGAATTAATTTTATAACATCCAATTATGATTTAAGTATGTTAGTATCATTTTATATTTTAAAAGTGAATTTCACCATTTTACCTTTCTTTTACATCACCACTAAATTTAATAAGTTATTGTCTATTCATGTTTCAAATTTCTGTTAGTGATATCTATCTAGTAATATAAGAAAAATTTTTTATTCATTGGAGCTATTCTTTCATCTTCATTTATTGATTTGAGAAAATTAAATAGCTTCCTTTTACATTTTTCTCTCAAAAAATGGTTTTCAAACAACGCAATGATATAACTTTCGAATGTAATTTCATATAGCTTGTTTGAGTGACTTGGAAAATGAATAACAGAAAGTCTATATCAACTTTTTATTCATGACATTATCCAATATGTTGACTGCCATTCACTGATAATGTCACAAATAACTCTGTTACCTACCACTGGCTTCCATTCAGGCTGTTATTACTTATTCTCGCATTCTGCAATTACTTATCATATAATTCAGTGGAGGGTAACCAACACATTTGAAAGCTTTCCCTTTCACCCCGCCCCTTGATTGACAGAATTCCTGGTTTCTATTAGAAGTGGATTCATTTGTATGTAAAATATTCTGTAACATTCAATTGCTTGCATAAAAATTTAAAACAAACAAGAATGAGTGCAATTTTGTCCTAGTTTCAACTGACAAGTGCTGGATGTTGCACACATTGAGGTAATTCTCAGAGGATTTTTGTGAGTATGACTATTTTTGAAGTATTTAGAGATATGTATCTTCAACAGAAAAACAAAAGAAACATTTTAAAAGAGGAAATATCAATAACCGTGGCATCCTGGATTATTTGATTTTGAGTCTTGAAGGTAAACATAATTCAAGTGACAGATGAATTTATGCCTCCAGCTGCACCTCTGCACGCTGAACTGCATATTTTTGAACATGGCAGCAAAGCTTGGATGCCTACTGGTTATATAGTTAAATAACACAATCTATATTCACAGCTTACAGATAGGACAGTTAGATCATAGAAATCAGTCACTTCTAATATTTTAATGTTTTGTTTTTACAGTTTTCTTACATCATGTTAAAATTTAGGAAATACACTTCACTTTTCATTCTAGCAAACAAGAGCCTCATTGTAATAACTGCAATGAAGGCTGTATTACTGAAACAAGAGAAGGCAAAGCTTAAATATCAAAATAATGTGTATTTTCACAGCTTTTGGATGATTGCAAAAGTAACTAAAGATTGTTACCCAAAGCTCCTTTTGCTAAAATTATATTAGCTAAAAAGGTTAGAATTAGACCCTCAATAGCAGTAAGGTAATATGACCTTTAAAGTTCAGAAATGTAATGACCAACCATGAAAAAAAGCTGAAATTTTCTATGGTTTGGGAAGAACACAGACAATAAAGTAGTATAATTATCTACATGAAATGTTTTTGAAGGTAGGATTATTATACATTTAGCCATTTGGACAGTCTTCAAAAATCTGGTGATGCATTGGGGGTAAGCAGCAAAGACTGAGTTTAATCATTAATTAATTGAACTGCAGAAACTGACTAAGGCTTAACTTCCAATGCAATTCTCAAATGGGGTATGAAGTAATACAAAGGACAATTGGATACATTATAGATATATTAAGGAAAATAAACTCAGATTTGCTTTAAGCATTTCAATTGATGTCTTCTAAAACATAACTTGACTGATTTCAGAGTATTGAATAGATTATTTTCATGTCAATTAAACCAAAAACCCCTCTCTATCCACACATTGTGGGTGTAAAACAATGAAAAATAACTGTGATGAAGTCATCATGGCCATTAACTAGTTCTTTTACTCTGAAGAGGGAACCAAAACTGTTTTTTCCATCTGTGGAAGCAGTAAGGCATTATGAATTATCACTGACCCTTTACTATCTAGGTATCTATGAGGTGACTGATCACTGTTTTGCCCGGAAATAATTGTGACTTTGCTTTCAATGTTACTTGTTTTGCAAGCCGTCTAATCACCATGATCATCACAACAAAGTTCAGGATTTATGATTCTGTCAAATTCCACGGATTAAGTAGAGCTACGTTGTCAACTGCCAATGCCTTCATGCTTGGGTATCAAATCATAAGTTCTAAGTAGTTTATTTTCAAACCTTGAAAGTCTAACTAGTCAAAAGATCTAAATGTGAAAATACGTGAAAAATAGAATTGAGAGCTCATAATTTTGCTCATTTGTTTGATGTTTTGGTAGAATATCCTCCTTACCAATGAGGTTTTCTCTGCCAGACAGAGATTAATTGGAAATTAGCTTTTGCCATTTGTTTATCCCCTCTGAATTTTTAAATGAGTTCATGATGATACACAATATGTAGATATTGTGCTTAAGTAATGTGCCAATTGTGAAGGAAGGTGACTAAATATACAAAAGGTAAAGTTAGAGGAAAGAAATTGTAGTAGTGATGTGTAACTTTTCAATTTAAACAAAATTTCTCATGTAATTATAGGTAGATACCTGTAGATACCCATAATTAAATAATATAAATTATTATTTAAAGTAAGACTTTAGGTGAACAGGTAGACACTGTCATAGAATATTTTAGTTAAAATAATGAATATAATGCAGTTAATCAGTTGCTTCTAAGTGCACTGGAGAACTTGGAGAAAGAAAATATAAGCTGGATGCTTCAAACTTCAAGATTAAAGGCTTGAGTAAGGAACAAGAAAGCTTCTATGACTGTGCTAAACAGTCATTATTTCCTGTAGCCACAGGGCTGCTATTTCTGAGAACCAAACCCAGAGTCTAACCCTGTGAGTGGCTGAATTACAACACAAAGTGAACTTACAACCTCATAGGATCTATTATTATAACAATAGAACGTATTGGGAAATAATGGGAACCTGGAAATTGGAATAGGGGTATATGAGCAGAATCTCATGAGCTGAAGACACTGAATTCCCAAATTCCTTCTGATTCTCCTTGCAGTAAAGCCAGCCTTTCTTCTCTTCTTTGAGGAATGTAGTCTCTCCTTGTCTGAAAAAGTCCTCCTTGAAGTAGTTGTCAGGTAGGAGACTTCTGATCATCATCAGGACCCGTTCCTCTAGCCTCTTACTCTGCTAGACCTCTAACTAGACTCAAGTACCAGTATGTCCCAGAGGCAAAGGTAAAAAGTGTGACCTACGAGGAGATGCAATGAACATCAACAATGATAAGATTATGTCAAATTACATCAATAGAAATGTGGAGCAAATGTTCTGAATGGATCTTGAGAGTGTCGTGTTAGAGTGAAAGAAATACAATGTTGTATCTGGCTGTAGTCCTTGATAGGGATACAGTATGTTAGCTAGGGTGAATGGAAATGGACCTAACAGTTTGCTTGGTACGTAGTGAAATCTAGACTCAAAGCTAACCCAAATTAAATGAAATTAAAATGCTATAAATTCCTTGGTAAACAATAAAGGATGTTATCCAGAGGATTAGGTACATTCGAATGTTAGAGTAGATGTCAAACGGTGGTGTGGACTACTGAAACTCAATTCCCTACGACCCCTAAGACAATATTCTTATTGTGTATTTTAACATGGCTAAAAACTTTTGGGTCATAGTTGTTAAGAGATAAACAAAGGAAAACAGATTAAAAACAAATCTCCCCTCAGCAAGAAAGAAAGAAAGAAAGAGCAAAGAACATCTTGGCAAAGTGTAATGAGGAAGTGGGAGCCCACGGGAAAACCTTGCTTCCCCAAATGAGACAGCAAGAAAACCTGCCAGAGACACCAGGGAAATATGCCAAGGTAACATATTTTCTCTGAGGGAAACAGAGTCTACGAGGAAAAGCAAATTGCAATTGGGGAAATAACTGAAAACAAAATCTGAAGCAGTAAGGAGACAAAAGGTAATGAGCTCAAGACAGAGGGGGGAGAAGAAAAGTAAGCTTACATTTATTTATAGATGTTTGCCTTTATCTGAATACATATGATAATGATTTTTCTTCTAAAATAGTATTGCTAAAAAGATTTCCACTATTCATGTATACGACTTTAGTATTCTATTATATGATGAATTATTGATGAGGAGGATAACGAACTTTTTATTACTAATCATAAATCTGCATTAGAATTACAATTCATATAGCAGCTGCGTAAAGTCCTAGTAATAAGTAGGATGTTACAACGCACTTTTGGAGTATGGCGTTTGGTCTTAACAGTATGAGATCAGTTTTCTTCTGTTTGTCTAACAAAGTCATCCCATTACTTCAAAGGTAAACTATAGAAACAAGTGAATACTTAGAGAAAAAGAAACATCCCCAAATTACAACAGGATAAAATATGGTGAGATAACTCTAATATTCAGCATTTTTTTTAACAAAATGTAAAATTGTATATAGAGTTGCACTTGCAAAATGAAGAAACTAAATTCCTACAAAATATCTCAGAACTTTTTAAAATATCTTAGAACAATCAACCAAGACAGCAGAGACCATATTAGTTTCCCCAAAAGAATCATTATTCTTATTGATACTTTATAACTGAGTAGATAATTTCACCAAAATATATTTTATTAAGACAATGCACTAGTAATTTTTCACTATATTTTTATGAGAATTGGTGAAGTCATATAAAATCCATTCAAACGTGCAGAGGATTAGGTTTTTATAAAGACGATTTTACTATGATTTTCTACAGAATCTAATGATTAATGTAGCATTTAACAATGACAATCCAATAAACATTTAGAAAGATATGAAGAAGTGATTTTACTGACATTTAAGTTACAAGCTAATAAATAGCATAATAAAAGCTGGAATTATACATTTTTCTATTTAACATAAAATTATATTGATTTAAAAATATTAAATGGTAACATCATATTTTCACATTTATTAGAAAATGAACTATTTTTCAGTTGAAATTCAGAAGTGTTTCCATAATTTCCTATTTATGAATAATCACAACAGTGGAAGAAACATGCAGTATTCAAGTATGAACTCACTTTAATAATGTTCAGTCTATTAATTAGATAAATACAGGATTACTGCTGAAACAGATCAAAAGGTGACCTACCTTTAAAAATTATACTCCTTTTCCAATATGTTATCTGAAATGTCAAAGTGCTTTGGAAACAGTAGCATCCTTATGCAGTATGATCCAGGTTAGGTCAACAGGCAACAAATGTATCTTTGCAATACCATATTGAAAAATGCGTGAAAGGAAATACGATAAAAGTTATTCAACAACTTTTTTTTTCCAGTTTCTTCATCATTTGTTTGTTCTTTGAAAATATCAGGAGTAAGATAAATATTCATCAGTTCTTTTACTCGTTTACAAAAAATATAATGTTGAAATACTTTCTTGCTTAACAGTTTAATTTGTATCACAAGCAGTGGTGGAAAATTCCAAAGCGCTTATCATTTTCTACAGCCTTTACATTTCTGCCACTGAGCTGAATGTAATTGATGATACACCAGCACTTTCAGGTTAAAAGTTTTAGAAAACAGGTCAATGCTACAAGCTTTTTATTTCTGGACTATCTTTTTTCTTTCCATACATACCTACTGTGTTTTTTAACATAAAAAATATAAAATAAGGTTAACTTAGATTAAAAATAACCTGGATAATATTAACTAACATTGTAAATTTTATCTTTAGTGTCCAAGATAAAATATTTTCTCATCCAGATTATAAATAACAATCTTACTGGTTATTATGGACTGAATTGTCTCTAAAATTCATCTATTGAAACCAGAAGCTCCAATACCATAGAACGTGACTGTGTTTGGAGATAGGACCTTTAAAAAGGTAATTAAGCTAAAATGAGGCCCTTGGGTTGGGTCTAATCCATTCTGACTTGTGTCTTTATAAGAAGAGGAAATCAGGACACACAGAAAGAGACAGCAGGATGCCCGAGCACAGAGAAAAGGCCATGTACGGAAACAGAGAGAAGCGGGCCGTCCACAAACCAAGGAGGGGCCTCAGGAGAAAGTAGACCTGCAGACTTTGAGCCCCCAGAACTGTGAGAAAATAACCTATTGTTTAAGCCATCCAGACTGTGGCATTTTATTATGTAGCCCCATCAAACTAATACCCGTGGAAGCAATTTCTTTTCTATTTACCCATTTTAATTTGCTTTCCTTAGCTATGAGAAGTAAGTTTCTCCAGTAATATATCAGTTATAACCAAACTCTTTGATAAACTTACTCATCATATTTGACATGCTGAGTCTTATTTTTTGTAAACTGGAACTGTAGGCTATAATATTGGTTTAAACTGTGAAAAACAATGGTCTTACATAGGTTTCCACATGGGCAAAGCAGATTCTATTTAATGGTTTCTGCTGACTATCCTCTACAACCAGTCCAGTTCTAAAGAATCACTGTCTAACCTAGTAGACTTTAGAGAATGATAGATGTAATATAGATATTAAGTTTCTTGTTAAATGATTTAAACTTTATAGCTTTTAACCTCTTGTAACAGAATAATAGAGTAAGAGCCCAGAGTGGCATAGGAACAAATATAATACGGTTGAAATGCATGCAATCAAATTGGATTTAATGGACACCCACTATTATGCTCTACTGTAATTTTTATATAAATAATTTTTTGGACAAATCCAGTTCATTTACTATAAGTAAGAAATGTTTGGGTGCAATTTAATTATAGAAAACGAAATGAGAACAATCATCACTTAGAGGTTTGATGTTAAAAGATTATTCATCAAAGAGCCAGGAGATCTGAGTCAAAGATGAGGTTCTAAAGAACAATGTGACCTTGAGGAATTCACTTAATCTTACAGGCTTTGTATTTATATAAGTGAAGTAATTAGAAAGAATTTTTCTGAAATCCATACAGCCTTAAGATGGTCAGACATAGGATATTAAACTTAGAGGAATTATTTTTATGTATGAACATAAAATTCCAAGAGTTTTTTTTTTTTTAAGTTGGAATTGGAAAGCCATGTGTTTGTGTCGTTTGTATTGCTCAAATTTTAAATATATTCACTGGTTCACTGATTGATTATCTAATTCTTAGACTACATTTTAAAAAAGGAAGATGTGAAGATTCTGACCATCCCTGTTTTCCAGTGCTGAAGAATCAGTGGAAGAGGAGCAGCAGTGACTGATGGCCAAGCTCACTCAAGACTAGAGATCAAATAAGGAACGACGGGAATGATTATTAACTTCCTAGAGGTGTGTGCCGAACAGGATCATTTTTATGACAACACTAGTATACCTGCCACAAGTTAAATGGGATAACTTGTGTTTTTAAAAGTTTTAAGCATCTACTATGTACCATGTTTTATATTAGATATTGCATATGCAGACATAAGAATCTCTATGTTCAAAATGGTGAGAATTTGGTAGTGTTTATATATATGACGCATGTATACATATATATATGGTACTTATATATATAGTGGTGTGTGTATATATATATGGTGTATATATTTAAATAGAACTTATATTTTAGAGTAGTTTTAAATTCGCAGCAAAACTGAGAGGAAAATATAGAGTTCCCATATACTCCCTCTTCCCCCCTTTCACACAGTCTCCCTATTGCCAACATCCTGTACCGCAGCAGTGGATTTGTTACAATTGATGAGCCTCCGTTGGCACATCATTTTCAACGAAATCCATAGTTTACATTGGGGTTTCCTATTGGTAGTGCACGTTCTACAGGTTTTGACAAATGTATAATGGTATGTATGTAAGTATTATGCTATCATACAGAAAACTTTCACTGCCCTAATAATCGTCTGTGTTCTGCTTGTTCATCCTTCCTTTCCTTCTAACTCTTGGCAACCACTGATATTTTAACTGTCTTCATAATTTTAGTTTTTTGAGAATTTCATATCAGTGAAATCATAGTATGTAGCCTTTTCTGTTGACATCTTTCACTTAGTAATATACATTTAAGCTTCCACCATGTCCTTGCATGGTTTGATAACTCATTATAGCACTGAATAATATTCTATCGTCTAAGAGTGCCACAGTATGTTTATCCATTCACTACTGAAGGACATCTTGGTTGCTTCCAAGTTTTGGCAACTATGAATAAAGCTGTTACAAATAGCCATGTGCAGATTTTTGTATGGATATTGGTTTTCAACTCACTTGTATAAATACCAAGGAGTGCAACTGCTAGATCATATGGAAAGAGTATGTTTAGTTTTGTAAGAAACTGTCAAACTGTTTGAGAAGCAGTCATTTTCGTATGTTGTTAGTAGAAGTTTAAACTGAAGGGAAATTTGGCCACAGTCATTAAAATTAAAACTTCTTCTGAGATGATATAAAAGAGTGATATCTCATCTACTGCTTTCAGCATGCCCCAGTGTCCAGATTTTCGTTTCTACTGTCCAGGCTTTAGTTTCCAATACCATTCTACAATAAAAGAAACTATGGTTCCTTGGAGAAATAGGTGATTCTAATGCTGAGGCAAAGAATATAGAAGATAAGCCTGAAATATTATAAAGTAGGTATTCAAAAATAAAAATAAAAAAACAAATGTCAAAGGACATAGGAGAAAACCTGAAAGAGTTCTTAATGGCCAAATTAGAGCAATTTGAGGAACAAAATGCATAATGTAATACTGCATAAACACCTTAAGAATAAATAACTATGAATCCACACTGACATAATAATTGAATAAATAAATAAATGGATTGGGACAGATACAAATCTTCCTTACAGAAGAATTCCAAATAGTTTATGTAGATAATCCCCTCTCGAAGAGGTGGAACTGAGTCTCAAATACAGAAAGGGGGAAAACTCACTTTATGGAGAAACATGGCAAAAAACAATCAAATGATGAGATTAACATCATTATTGGTGAGTCATGTAGTTAGCATGGTCCCATGATATGATGTGACTAGAAGAAATTTTATGTCTGTGGTTTTCTTCCAGGAACCCATATCCAGAGTTAGTAGGTGACAAAGCCTAGAGAGGACCCTTAGGCTGTCTTGCTCCAGAGCTGGTGTTCCTAAACCTGGAGCCCCTTCCTTATGGCTGAAGAGCAAGAGTTTAATTTAGTAAACAGTGTCCCAGTGAAACAAAAGTATATTGAGTCCTTAAAATTATGTTTTTCATTTACAAAACATGTGTCCATAGTAGGGTGCGCTGGACTAGACCTTCCCAACAAGCATGCTACGGACTACACCGCAAGTGCAATAGAGTGTGCCATGGGGCACTGCTGGTTCTAAAACCGTATAGTGATAAATACAACCATGATTTACAACCAGAAAGAAATTTAAGATGCTTCGAATTTAATTTGAGCTCCATTTGTTTATGTCTTGAATGGAAAAATTATGTTGGAATATGAGGCTTCAGAATAGCATTGAAGCCAGACGGCACGCTTGAGTTGTTGAGAGCATGTATCATGATCTTTCACCTCCATAGTAAATCTATCCAGTTGGTCTGATTAAGATACAGTCTTGATTTGTTTATTTCTACAAAATTGATGACAAAATCATCATAAAGTATAAAAATGGAAGGTCCTTGGGATATTTTTGTAGTTGTTAGGTTAACAGTTTGCTTTGAGTATTGTTGCTGTTATCTAGCATTGTTTCTCTGAAGAGAAATAGTGATGATTAATTTTCTTAATTTTTACATATATTTATTTAAATATTTATTTTCTGACATTTTATTTTAATAGCTAGCCAAAATCTAGTTGTGTTTATTGTTTGCTATTATTTATTAAACAAAAGCTATTTTAAAAACAATTAATAATGCCATTGATTTTAAACCAATTGTTTTACTAATTGTTTTCTGTAGGACTTAGAGATCTAGAAAATTAACTTGTTAAATATTTTATTAGATCCATATGTAATATGAATAGTTTGGACATGTATGGTGGTCACATCTCCAGCCTGCCAGCCCATGCAAACACCTCTCAGCTGGCTCTTGTCCCTGGTACAGAACATCTATTACTGGCTTATGCTGTGGAGCAATGTGTGTAAATAACATGGGCAGTATGCACTCTACTATCTCTTAGTATGAAAGGTTTTTTCTAAGCCCATGTTCCATTTGTCCATGTGGCACCATTGGTGTATTCCTGAGCTCTTGTCTGCAAGTCAGTCAGTGATTATTCTGCTGTAAATGTTACCAATCCTGGAGCTATGTGTTCTGGGAGACTACAGGGTTTAACTAGAACACCTGGGGGTGGAAGTTTTCCCACCTAGGTGTGATGACAGCTGGTGACTGGTGTCCAGTAACCAGGGATAGTCAGGGCCATCAAGGAATCTGCTCAGAACTTTGCAAATTTATAAAGGTGCTTACTCTAGGCACCCAAAAGAGTGGAATAACAACGAAGATGTGGGTCATTCAAAGGAAAGTTGCATTTTCTAAAAAGGAAAACCCAGTAATGTGACTGCTGGTGGTGAGAGGACTTCAGGCACTTCAGAGCTTTGGCAGGGGAGGGAGGGATCAGAAAAATACAAATGTTTTGTGGCTGGAGGCTAGGAAAATTATAAAATTTAACAGACAGGTAGAGCTGAGATGAAGCTGCAGTGGCTGCGATGAAGCTGCTGAAATGCAAACAAGTTGCTGGGTTGATGCCAAAATCTGGAGTGGAATTCAGGAAACCATGGGGATGAGATGAGCAGGGGTGAGGACTAGATCTGACACATGCCTCCCTTCTTTCCTCCTAAGGGAAGTTCCCAAACATTGTTGAACTCACTATGTACTGGCGCTTAGATAACTTATTCTGGCTTTTGTGTCTGGACTGTTGTTCTTTTGTCATCGTGTATATTCAGTGTGGATGTTGAGGACACTCCAAGATTGGTTACAGTCATCACAACCCCTATCCTTCACTTGTTCAAAAACCAGGGAAATAAGTAGCTAAGAAGGATCTATACCTAAGAAGCTGTACAACTGAAATAATGTCTTGGTCAAGCAGAAGAAAAAGTCCTTAAGTTTCTCATCGAAGAAATAGTACTGTCAGAGTTACTAGCCAATGCATTTTTCAAGTTTAATGGCCCTGACTGGACAGTAGAAGCCACAAAAGCCTAGAGCCTTGCTGTAAACTATACAGGTTTAGGAAAAAAAAGGACTACAATTTTTCCAGCAGTATATGACACCATAAGTGTAACTGAAGATACTGCCACTATTAGACCTTGCCATGCAACCTTAGGCATTACTAATAGTTCTTTTTGTATAATGTTCTGGAGAGAAAACCAAAATCAGTTTGCCTTTGCTTGCCTGGCAAAGCATGTCAATGATGAATCCTGAATGGATGGACAAATCCCAGTACAGAGTCAACTCTTGGTGGATGTACAAATGCTCTGTTACAACGATGTTTTGATAAGGGTGTCTATGGAACAACCTGTTTGTACATCACTGCATGCCATCCTATCACAAGTTGGCTAAAATTGGTATGTCTTGAATGGGAACAAAGTTCAAGGCCACATCGCCAGGTGATCACTTTGGGAATTGAATAGACTATCAGCCCAAAACACATTAAAGTGATATACTGGATCTGCACTCACCAAGTGCAAAGAAGCAAGTCTAAACATCGATTAGGCTCTGAGGAGCACTGCCATGGATCTCCATCTCTCCCTCAGACACCATGCCATATCCATCTTTGTACATCTTTTACCATCACCACAAATAAGTGAAGTTTTTGGCAAAAAGATTCCACCAGTATTCCTCAGCTGCTAAATGGACAGCTAGACTGTCACTGGCTCCTAACAGAGAAAGATTGTCCCACCAGAAAAAAAAAAAAAATCATGACTCTCATACCTAATATTCTCATCCTACAACAGACAATCCAATTAATGACTAGTATTAGCCCTCTAGGCCTTAGCCTCCCTCACCAACAAGCAGCTGCTCATCCGTTAGAGACAGAGACAATCTTGCTTACCACGTAAACTACCCATGATGCTTGGCAATTATAATGTGATTCATTAGGGAAATACCTTGACTTCCAGTAGGCATTTTCAATGGAATATGATAGTGATCCACTATAATGATGATGGATTCCTAATGTTGTGCCACTGGATACTCTGCATAAGGGATAAAACTTAAATGTTGTTTCTGGAGATAGAATCTAGTCTCATACTAAAGTCTGCCTTTACAGACCGATGAGACAATAATGGTCTAATTCTATTATCATTCTTTTAGAACTATATTACTATAGAGACATTCAAATAGAATGAGATATAACAATTTTTGTTCAACTCAATCTTTACGTGTCACATGTAAACGTCAAAATAAAACAGCTATATCGTAAGGAAAATAAATGGACTGTCAAAGCCAATAACATATTGTATTGTAGCCATCACCTCCACTATGGGCCAAAGGAATTACACTCTATCCCACCATGATACTGAAACTAGCATAAAGGACTGGGGTCTACAGTAAGAAATTTTGGGACATGGCTACGGACCACTGTTACTCTTAGGGTATTTGCTCTATGCCCATATCAGTCTCTTCAGCAAAAACCTCCATAAGATTGACCTTGTCATTAGCCGCTTATAAGTTGTATGTGGTCTTTCACCCTCTGCCTTAGCTGAGTGTGTAAGCACCAGAATCAGGGAGTGGAGAACAAGAATTTGAGAAGGAACTGTATGCTTCCCTCCATTTTCAAAACAAAATATTCCTTTTCAGGTTAGTGACCTCTCAAGATGGAGCAATAGTTTACAGAATGCCTGATTTTGACCTCAGGGGCTGGATAGAGAGATCAGCATGCTCTAACCAAGGACATCTGGGCAGACGTTAACATGGAGACTGACTCTGCCTCAATCAGTTCTATGGGTACTCTCCTCTGTTCCCAAAGACAAATGATGATGAAAACATGGTGACTCCTGGATCTCTATACAATACATCATTCCAGAAAAAGAACATTTTGGATCATCCCCAAGGTTGGGTAGGGATGGATGTGCCCAATACTGGGAGGTGAATAATTATCTATTTTTCTATTACACACACAGACAAAGAACCCCAAATAATTTTCCGCAACTATTCTTAGCAATGTCTTACAGTATGAATTCCTTGCAAGTTTGGATATTTAGCTTCCCATGTGGTGCAGTGGTGTGATATCTCATTGACGAACCACTGCAATCTGATGTCAATCAGAACCCATGGAGTCACTTATATTTTATGAGCCCTCAAAGGCAATGGAAAGACCAATGAGAGCCAAATATGGAGGTTCCTGAAAGCTCATTTGTTTTCTCCTTTTGATAGGTCAGCCTAGCAGAGAGCTGGCTTAGATTAACTGAAGATACCATTCAAAGTTGTTTTCCAGTGATCTTGGCATGCAGACCTTGTTTCTCTGTTTTGATTCTCCCTAGTGTTTCTCAGAATACCTATGATCCCTTGATACTTCATTCACTACTTAGAAAAGCTAGGTTTTCCTTAGTACCCCACCCTTTACATACATGACATGATGTGTGGGCAGAACTCATTCTCTCTTAAAGTGCTCTCAGTCATAGAAAAGTTAAAACTCATATTCAAGTATAATGTAGTTTTATTCACACAGAAGCTCTGATACATATTGATTTAAATGATGGTATATGAGTTAATTATAACATCATTTAAATTTATACAGTCCATACAGTTTGCCAGTTTATGAGAAGAAATAGCATTACTGCCTGAAATTTCATGCTAAAGTTCATGCTATCCTGAAGAAAAGCTTTATCAAGACTTTATAATCAAAATATTTGAAAATATTTTGAGAGTGATTCTAATTTTGCAGGTTTTTGGAAGCATATTTTTGTCACCAAAAATGATTTGTAAACTGAAAATTGAATATTTGAATAAATGTAACTGAAAAATACAGCCACTGTTAAAATATAATAAGATGTTCTGACACATTTTATTGATTTAGAGCAAAAATCAACTTTTAGTAAATTTTAAAGTGTTCCAGAGTTATTGTTTGGATGGTGTTACAATTTTATTTCTAAAAATAGCTATTAAAACTAGTAGAGTAATATCTATGTAGACTTAAGACAAAGCTTCATTGTAATTATACAATTTTTGGTTGAAAATTACTTGTATTCATATTTTAGTTTGTGTTATGGCTAATTTCATCATTGTATTGTTCAATTAAAGAAAAGGAAGAGCTGATAGAACTATGGAAGATTTTCGCCCTTGAAATACAATTTTAAAAAGTCTGGATGGCAAAATTCTAGTTAATAGAGATAAAGACAGTTTCTGCCAATTAGAGAAAAACTGAGAAACACTCTTCTGTCATTTGCTACCACCTATCTGTATGGACAGTTTCCTACCAATTTGGATTCTCAGAATGTAAACAGACAATCCATTAAAAGCCTCAGTAATTAGTTGGATGTGACAATTGTGAGCATAAAATTTAATATTATAAAATTATGTGGGTGAGTGATGTCAGCATCATGGTGAAGTGAGTTGTCCCCTTAGGCTCTCCCCTTTAAAGTACAATTAAATGGACATTCATTAACCAGCAGAAGATTCCCTGCACAGCACAACAGGACTTCTGAGAGATCTAAGCAGCTATACACCCGAAGCTGGGTGGATTGGATCCCTGGGAGGCAGTGGAATGAGGTGAGCACACCTCTTGTCCCCCCCAATTATAGTGAGCCAGCTCACAGATCCTCACACAGTGGCCAGCATGACTGTAAGAGGAAGTGAGGACAGCCTGGCCCACAGGAGTGTCCACTGTGCTGTGGCAGCCCCTCCAGTGGGAACACTCTGTGCTGAGTAGCAGTGACTCAGCCTCTGTAAAGGCACCTACCCACTGAGCACAGTGCAGGTGATAAGGCACCTGATGCACTCATAAGACGCACCTGCCCACAGACTACAGCAACCTGGAGGACCCACCCATGGAGCACAGCAGCCTATGAGACCCACCAAGTGGCAGTTCAGCCTCCCTGTACTGTCCCTCTCACCTAGCATCCAGAAGCTCAAGCAGTCCCCTGTTGAGAACAGAGACTCCACCTATGGTGCCAGATGCACCCGCACAGTGCAGAGGCCTTGCCCAAGTGAGCACAACCTGCAGAATGGCTGTGGCTAGCCCAGGCAAAAGCAGAGTAGCCCTACCCACACAACTTCCAGCAGACGGGGCAGGATCAAAGAACAGCCTCTGCTCCCAAGCAGCGGTCGCAGATGGGATCTGATCTGATACTACAACTTTGCTGGCAAAGGATCAATTCATCAAACAACACGAAAAACTACATTAACACCTGAGAGCAAAAGGAAAATTACAAGTTTCTGGAAACCAATCCTGAAGTCACAGAAATTTGCAATCTAAATGACAGAGAATTCAAAATAGTTGTCATAGTTGAGTTGTCATATAGAAACTCAATAACTTAGAAGAAAATACAGAAAGAGAGTTCAATGAGCTCAGGAATAACACTAATGAGCAGAAAGAATGGTTCACCAAAGAGATTGAAACTCTAAAAAAAACAAACAGAAATTCTGGATATGAAGAACAGAATGAGATAAAAAATAACCTAGAAACCATAAAAAATAGAGCTGATCTTATGGAGGACAGAATTAGTGAATTACAGGACAGAAATGCTTCAAGTATAGGAGAAAGAAGCAAGATTTTTTAAAAATGAAGAAGTTATTTGAGAAACATCTGACTAAATTAGGAAAGGAATATAACGGTTGTAGGTATTCTAGAGGGAGAAGAAGAGGAGAAAGTAGCAGACAGCTTGTTCAAAGAAATAATTGCTGAGAACTTCCCAAACATGAGTAAGAAAATGAACTTCCAAGCACATGAAGCCCCTAGAACTGCTAATTACATCAACGTAATGAGATTTTCTCCAAAGAATATAATATTAAAACTGGCAAAAGTCAGTGACAAAGAAAAAATATCAAGGGCAGCAAGGCAGAAGAAAACCTACAAAGGAATCCCTATCAGGCTTTCAGTAGATTTCTCAGCAGAAACCTTACAGGCTAGGAGAGCATGGAATGATATACTCAAAATACTCCAAGACAAAAACTTTCAGTCAAAATATTCTATCCAGCAAAACTATCCTTTAGATATGATGGAGAAATAAAAGCTTTCTCAGACAAGCAAAAGCTGAGAGAGTTTATCACCACCAGATCTCCCTTATAAGAAATGATGAAGGAAGCCCTCCTACCTGAAACAGAAAAGTAAAGGTTTACTGAGCTTTAAGCAAGGAGATAAATAGACAAAATCAGAAAATTGCATCTCTCTATCAGAACAGGTTAGCAAACACTTAATTATAACACAAAAGATAAAGGGAATGAAAGCATCAAAAATGACTATAAACACTTCAATTTAGTCACAAACTTAAAACACACAAAAAAGAATAATTAGTGACAACAATAACTCAGAAGAGGAAGAGGAGAGGGATGCAACCTGCTTAGGCCAGTAGAGATATGAAACTATCAGAAAATGGACTATCTCATCTATGAGATCTTTTATACAAACCTCATCATAATCACTAAACAAAAAATTAGAATAGTGCCACAAATCATAAATGAAGAGAAAACCAAGACCATCACAGAAAAGCCATCAAACTGAAACAGCAGTCAGAAACACAAAGGGAGTCAAACAATGGCAATATAGAACAACAGATAAAATGGCAGTATTAAGCCCTTATATATCAATAATCACTCTAAATGTAAATGGATTGACTTCTCCAATTGAAAGCACAGAGTGGTTGGATAGATTAGAAAACAAGACTGAACAATAGCTGACTCCAGGAAACACATCTCGGCTCTAAAGACAAACATACGCTTAGCGTGATGGGATGGAAGATGATACTCAGAGCAAATGGCAAGCAAAACAAAGCAGGTGCCATGGTACTTATATGAGAAAAAACAGATTTCAAGATTAAAAAAGACAATAAGAGACAAAGTGGGGCAGTATATAACGATAAAAGGGACATTCCACCAAGAGGAAATAACACTTATGATTATGTATGCAACTAACAAAGGAGCTCAAAGGTATATAAAGCAACTACTAACAGACCTAAAGGGAGAAGCTGACAGCAAGAAAATAGTAATAAGGGACCTCAACACTCCGCTTACATCAATGGAAAGATCACCCAGACAGAAAGTCAACAAGGAAACAGTGGCTTTAAATAAAACATTAAACCAGACGAACTTAATAGATAAATATATAACATTGCATCCAAAAACAGCAGAATATACATTCTTCAAGTTCACATGGAACATTCTCAAAGATAGACAATATGTTGGAAAACAAGGCAAGCCTCAATAAATTTAAGACATTTGAAATCACATCAAGCATCTTTTCCAACCACAATGTTATGAAACTAGAAATCAACTACAAGAAAAAAGCTGGGAAAGCCACCAATATGTGGAGACTAAACAACATGTTACTGATCAATGAAGAAATGAAAGGAGAAATCAAAAAGAAATCTGGAGACAAATGAAGATGAAAGTACAACATATCAACTCTTATGGGATGCAGCAAAAGTGGATTTAAGAGGGAAATTTATAGCAACACTGGCCAAGAAAAATTTCAAATACATAATCTTAAACGATACCTAACAGAACTAGAAAAAGAAGAACAAACAAAGCCCAAAGTCAGCAGGAGGGAAATAACAAAAATTAAAGCAGAAATAAATGAAATAGAGACTAAAAAAACAGTAGAAAGGATGATTCCTTCCTTCATCATAATAGCTGGTTCTTTGAGAAGATTAAAAAATTGACAATCCCTTTGCCATACTCACTAAGAAAAAAAGAGAGAAGGTTCAAATAAATAAAATTAGAAATGAAAGAGGAGAAATTACAACAGATACTACAGAAATACAAAGGATTATAAGAGAATGCTATGAAAAACCACATGCCAACAAATTAGATAACCTAGAAGAAATGGATAAATTCTTAAGATCATGCAGCATCCCAAAACTGGATCAAGAAGAAATATAGGGGGCCGGACTGGTGGCACAGCAGTTAAGTTCGCATGTTCCACTTCGGCGGCCCAGGGGTTGCCAGTTCAGATCCCGGGTGAGGACATGGCACCATTTGGCAAGCCATGCTGTGGTAGGCATCCCACATATAAAGTAGAGGAAGATGGGCACGGATGTTAACTCAGGGCCAGTCTTCCTCAGCAAAAAGAGGAGGATTGGCCCCAGATGTTAGCTCAGGGTTAATCTTCCTCAAATTAAAGAGGAAGAAATAGAGAATCTGAATAGACCAATCACAAGTAAAGAAATAGAAATGGTAATCAAAAACCTCCCAAAAAACAAAAGTCCAGATGGCTCCTCTGGAGAATTCTACCAAACATTCAAAGAAGATTTAATACCTATCCTCAAAGTATTTCAAAAATTTGAACAAGAAGGAATGCTTCCTAACTCATTCTATGAGGCCAACATTACCCTGATACCAAAACCAGACAAGGACAACACAAAGAGGAAAATAACCAGCCAATACTGCTGATGAACATAGATGCAAAAATCCTGAACAAAATATTGGCAAACCAAATACAAAAAGGATCATACACCAGGATCAAGTGGGATTTGTGCCAGGGACACAGGGATGGTTTAACATCTGAAAATCACTCAGTGTGAAACTACTTAAAAAAATATTAACTCAAAATGGACTAAAGACTTGAACAAAAGAACAGAAACCATAATTAACTACATCAACAAAGTGAGGAATAAAAACCACATGATCATCTCAATAAATGCAGAAACAGCATTTAACAAGATCCAACATTCATTTATGATAAAAACTCTCAAGCAAATGGGTATAGAAGGAAAGCACCTCAATATAATAAAGGCCATATATGACAAACCCACGGCCAACATCATACTTCTGAGAACAAGAACAAGACAAGGGTGCCCAGTCTTGCTGCTCCTATTCAACACAGTATTGGAAGTTTTGGCTAGAGCAATTAGACAAGAAAAATAAATAAAAGGTATCCAAATTGGAAAAGAGGTGAAACTCTTTATATTTGTGGATGACATGATTCTATATATAGAAAACTGTAAAGAATCCACCAGAAAACTATTAGAAAGAGTCAATAACTACAGCAAAGTTGCAGAGTACAAAATCAATTTACAAAAATCTGCTGCATTTCTCTACACTAATAACAAACTAGCAGAAACAGAAGTCAAGAATATCATCCCATCTACAACTGCAACAAAGAGAATAAACTATCTAGGAATAAATTTAACGAAGGAGGTGAGAGAACCATACACTAAAAACTATAAGACATTATTGAAAGAAAATGATGATGACATAAAGAAATGAAAAGATAGTCCATGCCCATGGATTGGAGGAATAAACATAGTTAAAAATGCCCATATTACTTAAAGCAATCTACAGATTCAATGCAATCCCAATCCGAATACTAATGATATTCTTCTCAGAAATAGAACACACAATCCTAAAATTTATATAGAACAACAAAAAACCCCAAATAGCCAAAGTGATCCTGAGAAAAAAAGAACAAAGCTGAGGGCATCACAATCCCTGACATCAAAATATACTACAAAAGCTACAGTAATCAAAGCAGCACAGTACTGGCACAAAAACATACACACAAATCAATGGAACAGAATGGACAGCACAGAAATAAAACTACACATCTGTGGATAACCAATCTTCAACAAAGGAGCCAAGAGCTTACAACGGAGAAAGGAAAGTCTCTTCCATAAATGGTGTTGGGAAAACTGGACAGCCACATGCAAAAGAATGAAAGTAGACTTTTAACTACTGGTGTACTTTAAAAAAATTAACTAAAAATGGATTTAAGACTTGAATGTAAGACCTGAAACCATAAAACTCCTAGAAGAAAATATAGGCAGTACACTGTTGTACATCGATCTTAGCATCTTTTAGAACACCATGACTACTCTGGCAAGGGAAACAGAAAAAAAAAAATAAACAAATGGGACTGCATCAGACTAAAAAGCTCTGCAAGGCAAAGGAAACCATGAACAAAATGAAAAGACAACCCGCCAACTAGGAGAAAATATTTGCAAATCATATATGCGACAAGGGGTTAATTTCTGAAATATATAAAAGAACTCATACAATGCAACAACAAAAAAACAAACAACCTGATCAACAAATGGGCAGAGGATATGAATAGATAATTTTTCCAAAGAAGATATATAGATGGTCAATAAGCACATGAAAAGATATTCAACATCACTAATTATTAGGGAAATGCAAATCGAAACTTTGAGATATTACCTTGCACCTGTCAGAATGGCTATAATTATCAAGACACAAAAATAACAAATGTTGGAGAGGATGTGGAGAAAAGGGAACCCTCATACACTGCTGGTGGGAATGAAAACTGGTGCAGCCACTATGGAAAACAGTATGGAGATTCCTCAAAAAGTTTAAAATAGAAATACCATATGATGAGGCTGGCCCTGTGGCCGAGTGGTTAAGTTCATACACTCTGCTTTGGTGGCCCAGGGTTTCGCCAGTTCAGATGCGGGGCACGGACGTGGCACCACTCATCAGGCCATGCTGAGGTGGCGTCCCACATGCCACAACCAGAGGTACTCACAACTAGCATATACAACTATATACTGGGGGGCTTTGGGGAGAAGAAGGAGGAAGAAAAAAAAAGGTTGGCAACAGATGTTAGCTCAGGTGCCAAACTTTAAGAAAAATAAAATACCATATGAACCAGCTATCCTACTACTGGGTATTTATCCAAAAAGCATGAAAACAACAATTTAAAGAGACATATGCACCCCCATGTTCACTGCAGCATTATTCACAATAGCCAAGATGTGGAAGCAACCCAAGTGCCCACCAATTTATCAATGGATAAAGAAGATGTAGTGTATATACACACTAGAATACTACTCAGCTATAAAAAAAAAAAGATAAAATCATTTGATTGACAACAACATGGATGGACCTTGAGGGTATTATGTTAAGCAAAATAAGCCAGCAAAGACAAACACCGTGTGATTTCACTCATATGTGGAAGATAAACAAACACATGGATAAAGAGAACAGTTTAGTGGTTACTAGAGGGGAAGGAGGTGGGGGTGTGGGAGAAAGGGGTAAAGGGACACACACATATGGTATTGGATAAAAATTAGACTACTGGTGGTGAGCACGATGCAGTCTATCAGAAACTGATAAATAATAATGTACACCTGAAATTACACAATGTTATAAACTAATATGATGTCAATACAATTTTAAAAAATTGTTCATAAGATGCAAGTTCAATTTTATGCTACTTCTGCAAATATATTTTGCATGTAATCCTCCAGATTTTGAGTAAATAAATGCTGAGAAATACCCACAGAAATATCTTCCTTTACAGATTATTTTGTAACTTTTTATTCATAATGTATCATGTTGATATTTTACGCCAACAAATGTACTTCTACAAAATAAGGTAATGTTAATGAAATGCAAAGTATACATCGCATCATATAGATGTGCTGAAATTCGTATGTAATCATTTCTTGTTGGATATTATGACTGTTTCCAAATCTTACTTTTATAAATGATAGTATGAAATAGCTTAGACCTGTATTTTTACGTACATTCTTATTTATTTCTGGGAATTAGATAGTGTGCAAGTTTTTATGACTTTGGATACAGACTTTCGTCATTGCCCTCTGGGCTTTGTAATGTTTTAATTTACTAGAATAATCAGATTCAACATATGGTTTCATGTTCACAGAAGTACAATAAATGGCATTTGAAAGTTATATTCGAGAAGTCTTAAAGCATATGTAAGTTATCATTCTAAAGTTTGTATGTCTATGCATTTTTCATGTAACAATGATTCTTTATAAATAAAAATTTTCTTCTCCCCACAAAAAGCTTTTTGTGTAAGAAATTGCAAGTTGATATTGTATCTACATTTAATCTTTGTGTTCAAGATTGTGAAAATGCAACGTATTTTAAAAAACATTCATCTCAGGTTTAAGATGGTAATCAGCAGTTTAGAAAGCCAGCTGCTCTTTCTGCCCCGTAAGCATGTAATTGTCAATCAACTTGGAATCTTGCACTACTGATAGATTGTTTTTCAAAATCTACAGTGGTAATGAGGACAAGAGCAACAATGCCAATTACTCAGTATTTGCAATCTCACTAACAGAGAAAAATGTAACAAGAATTTGAAAACTTGCGGAAAAAAAAGACATGGACTTACAGGAGAAAATCTTCACTAGATCTTCACTTAAAAAAGATCAGTGAGAATCTTAAGAGAGCGAGCGTGAAGAAAAGATCTTTGAACCATGTCTTAGGTCAGAATTAACATTATTTCTCTCTGTGCTGACACAGAAAATTGGAAAAAAC
Organism: Equus caballus; assembly: GCF_041296265.1. Taxonomy (NCBI): domain Eukaryota; kingdom Metazoa; phylum Chordata; class Mammalia; order Perissodactyla; family Equidae; genus Equus; species Equus caballus. The sequence continues at coordinate 100,614,522 of NC_091685.1, read as the reverse complement.
ATTCCAACCAACAGACCCCAGAAGTCGTGCCATTTTCAGTTTCTTTAAAAGATGCTTATAAGACAAGTGCATCCACTGAAAACATCTATACATGCTAGAAGGGGGCAATAATTGAGCAAAATGATAACTATCTGTCATGATGACAGAACCTTTTATCAGGAAGTCATCAGATGAACTTCTAAGAAGTTTTTTTAATCCCTATCCCAGTGGAGAAGGAAATAACTTCACAGGAACATCTTCAAAGGACACTATAAGAATTATCTAGACTCTATTTTTCTTTCCAATCTTTCTGATGTGCATTAGTACTCATTTACACATGTACATTGTAATTACATCAAAATGTTACTTCACACGTTTTGCAAGTGAAAAGCGAAACAATAAAGATACATTTTCTCAGAAAAATTTCTCAAATCAGTAGGCATCTGTTATTATTAATTTTGAAGCTTAGTTAAGAAGAATCAGCAAATAAAGCAAAATTAAAACAAACATTAAAAATAACAAAGTGGCTTCACCAGCAACATAAAACGTATTTCATGCATAGACAGTGGCACACCTTTAGAAAGGGCTATTAGGACAATCAATGGGCACAAGTCTCAATTGGATCACCCGTCCTAATCTCTTTGATAGTCCATGAGCCCAAACTAGTCAAGAGTGAACAAGAACATATTTATTAGGGGCAGAAAAAAAGAGTTGAGCTTATTGATAAATAATCAGAGAAAATAGGACAAGCGTTTCTATTTAGAATTGATACGCTCTACTTCATTGAAAATATACTTATGACAAAGTTGTGATAGCATTAACACACTGATGTAGCTCCATTCTCACTATTTTCTATCATTCCCACAATGAAACTAATTTATTCAGCATAAAATATTTGTTTTATGATATAGAAAAATTCTATTTTAAAGACAATCTCTAAAGTTTAAAAAAATTACTTATACATTCCTATTGATATTTTCAAACTTGAAACAAAGAATGACTTGGATTTAAAAAATCTTTACGTGACCAAAATGAATGCCATTTTAAAGTATGAATTAATCATTATGAAAATGACAATGTAAAAAAAATATCCAAAGAAGTTTTATAAACTGTTAAGGTTAGCGACAAGTGCCACCTTAGCTTGTATCTGCATATCAAACATTTGAAAAAAATACAGATCACAGGATGAGACATTAAAAGCATTAAGATAACTGACAGCTGCTAGATAATCAGTGTCCTCACTTTCTGTGCCCATACGTCATGGCATCTTTCATTTATGTGTCAAGATTTGTGGTTGGTTTACTTGTCCATATTTTCTTATCTTTCCATATGCAAATTTCTCTGCCTAAAATATTTTCCCTATCCCTTAATCGTACAAGAATGTTCTTATTTTTGAAACTCAGCTTAAGTCTCACTGACTCCATGAAACCTTATCTGACTAACTTCAATTCTCATTACCTGTTTGCCAGTCTTCATAACATGTGCAATCCATCAGCAACATTTTGATTTAGTGTTATATTTTCACTCTGCAACATATGTATTTGCACCCTAAAATACATATTTTTACTGACTGCTACTTTAAGAAACTTTAAGAAATTTAAAGTATATATAGAAATTGGACCAGGTTGGGTTCTGCAGAAGCAAACACGAAGCCAGTGTTTGGGGTGCAAGATGTTTAGTAGGAATAAACACTACCCCAAACTGAGTAGCAAGTCCTTCTTTGAAAGGGGGTTGCACAACATAGAAACGTACACAAATCATAAGGATACATCTGGCTGAATTGCCTCAAAATTAACACGCCGTTCTTGTATTTTATCTGACTTTTCTGGTTGCTCATGGATTAACAAATAGTCAACCACAAGGAGTTTCAATACAATGATCCCAGTTACACATGTATGTTGGACATGAGATAGCTGAACATGGATCCCACATTTCCCAAGGAAAATTTCTATTTTGAGTAGGTTGCCAGTTAAGATTATGTTAAGAAAGTGTTGCGGGATAAAAGGTGTTTCTCACCTAGCTGGAAACATGCATCAAATCAACCCAGGCAATACAAATTGAGCCACACAGATTCTACCTTTGTTTTCATCTTGCATTTACCAATTAAATCTAAGTGCCAGAGCTAAAAAGAAAAAGAGTCAAATCAGATACTGAATTAATTAGTTGATAGCACTTTAAAATGCCCGAACAGCACAAGAAGATCTCTAAATAATCCTCAAGGAGGCTAACTAATGTTTCATTACACATGTTAAGCAATGCCAATAATGAGAGATCTAAGATTGAGAATAATACAGAACAGACTAAGATTAAAGCATTGAAATGATTAAAGAATCAAAACAAAGCCAGCCCTGGTGGCCTAGTGGTTAAGTTTGGTGTGCTCCATTTCAGTGTCTTGGATTTGATTACTGGGTGCAGACCTACACCATCCATCTGTTAGTGGCCCCACTGTGGTGGCAGCTCACATACAAAAAATGAAGGTGGGCAATAGATGTTAGCTCAAGGTGAATCTTCTTGAGCAAAAAAAAAAAAAAGAATCAGGACAAAAATAGTCCCAAGTCTTAAATCAATTTTCCTTTACTAACAAAAATTATGTATATACTCTTGGAAGACACATTTTTACTTTTGTAAATCTACCATATGTATAAAAAAAGCGTACTAATCATAAGCATACGGCTTGATGCATTTTCACAAGTTGAACATACTTATGTAACCAAGACTAAGATCAAGAAACAAAACATGACCAGCCCCCCAAGCTCTCCTCATGCTCTTTCTAGAGACTATCTCCCTCAGGATAATCACAATCCTGAGAGACAACACCATATATTAGTTTTGTTTTGTTAAAAAATAATTTATTTTGAAGTAATTTCAAATGTGTAGAATAGTAGCAAGTACAGTAAAAAGGACGCATATGCTCCTCACTGAGATTTGCCATTTTACAACATTTGCTGTCACTCCTTCATCCCCACCTCAGACCCTTTGAGAGCAAACCACAAATATGAAGATATGATTCCTGGGAATCCTGATGCAACTTAGCTGAGGAAATTTTCCTCAGAGAGGATGCGTACTTATTTCTGCATTTTTGCCTGGAAGACGACCATCTCAGAGCCTCTCCTATACTAATTCATTTGTACGTGGATTCCTGGAAGATAGAGTTAATGACATTTCTGCCAGAATCCTATGTGAGTGTAAGACAATGGTTAAACATTTTCAGGGATGTTTTCCCCACCTGATGCCGAAGTTGAGGCAGGACTTTGTTCCTTATCTCCCTTGCTAGGGAAGTAGATTTTTTTTCTAACTCAGGCTTCCCTCAAGTTTTGGAGCTCTGGCTTCATTCAGGGATCTCTTTTCCTATTCTCCATCGTCAACAGGCCAACATCTTATCTATTGTTTCCCTCTGGTGTGCAAACCCCAAATGAAATCCTACTCAATACTCTGACTTTCGTTTCCTCTTTATAATTGGCTCCTGTGGTCTTCCTCAACCTTTTTGTTTGTTTGTTTAGCTCAAACATATGTTTAATAGGATACGTGTTGCATCTTACCCAGAATTATAGATTTTTGTAGCAGGACACTTTTCACACCAGACACACCATTGTTTTCTCTGATGCATTGCTTGTTAAATGCAGACTTCCTCTCTTAAAAATATAAGAAAAGGAAAATAAGTCTGCCTATTAGGTTATAGCTTCCTCTAAGCCATTTGTTTCAAAAGTCATTGGCTGCTGTCCACTAAACATGTCCACGTCTCTACTCTTGTTTCTGAAGGTCATGGTCACAGCACAAGATTGAAGCTGAGCTTCAGCAAGTCCTCTTATTAGGAGAATTTCAGTCACTCAATCCTTTTTAATAGGTTTGAAACTTCTACTTTAGAACAGGAGAGACAAAACGAAAATAAAACTGATGTTTCTTCATCTTCTAAAAGAAATACTTGTCACATAGAAAAAGTCATTTAGTCACAAAAATGAAAATATAAGAATTTTCATAGATAATTTATATTTCATTAAGCAACGCAGAAAGGTATTGCAGAAATAATATATGGACATAAATTCTTCTCTCTGGCTCACTAGAGAGAAAGTTGCCTGAAGGATATTCTCAATTAATTTCCATATTTGATATCCTATAAATGTAAGATGAATTGCTATAAAAAATGCAAGGCATGTGGGTGAGCTTTTATATAAATATATCAAGGATGGATTAAACAAATCTAATATGAAAATAAGACAACCCCTCCAGGCTTAGAATATGTTGAATTGAATTATCCAGGGAACTGCTAGAAATATATATGAAAAATAAGAAGTATATTTCAAAGGAGCTAAATGAGAAAGTATTTTGAAATTTTCTGAATACTGCAAGTAAATTCCTTGTTTAGAATTTGCGGAAAAGAATTATTACACAGAAGTGAAAAAGATTATCAATATACTTAACTTTCAAGAATGACCTTCAAAGAGAAATGACTATTGTTTGGAAAAAAAAAGACATTACCCAGGCTTCCTTCACTTTTCCATCATAATCCAGACTGTCAAGGAAACACATTCTTCTCCCAGTAGTTTTATATATATATATATAATATAACTATACACACACACGTGTCTATATGTAAACACATATATACCACTTTATTTATAAATTTATCAATAGTTCAAAAATAGAGTTATTTTCTTTAAGTGTATACATGAATGTAAACGATTTCTAAATTATTTTTACATCAATCCTAAAAATATAAACATAATAGATCAAAATCATAATTTAATGGCTCCTTGTGTAGCTAGCTAGATAGCTGTAAAACCTATTTTTAATGGAAAATTTTAGTTTTAAGAGACAAAAATTAGAAGAAAAACAGAACAGAGAGGCATAAGAAACATATATGGAAACAATTCTATTTCTCTCAGCAGAAGAATTTCTCTTCCAAATTTTGTATGTTCTTGTCTGTCTTCAGACTCACATCATTCCAAAGTTCTCATTACTCTTTATAATATTGTCTCCCCAATTCCGTATACAGTAAACAATACTGATAAATAGCTTCTGAAGTTAGATTTTTATTACTCCCTCTTTATTCTTCCTGTAGTATCATCTCAGGTCTGAGAAGCTTGACTATAATGGCAGCATCAGGGAAGGTGTTGTACGTCCCTAGCCTCTGGTTGTGTCATGAGTTTGTCCTGTCTGGTTCTCAGGTGCTGAGCTGACTCATCTCCTGCAGAAGCCAGTAGGCCCTGCCTTGACCTCTTGGGTGTGAGGTACACAAGCTGCTCTCGTTATCCCAACACTTGGCCTTTCCTTCTTCTACAACACTCTTGCTATTTCTTAAAAATAGCGTACATTGGGGGTCAGGGACCCCAGGCTGCACATCTCACACTGGGCTGGATGTTGTGAGTCCTCAGTCTCACCAAATTGGCTTCTCCCTTAGCCTTTGCTCATATACTACCTGGATATCAAGTTGCTCTCCTGCCCTGCTCTCACAGAGCTTTTTAAAGATATTGCAAATTTCCCCGGCTAAGCCCTGGTTACATGGGCTTAAGACTCCCTGTTCAGACTTTTCCCAAACCTATGTGGAAACAACTCCTCCCTTTCTCCTTCTCCCCCATCCACATGCTCAGGGGTTAATCAAGTTTGGGAATAGAGATAAATATCATATGTTCAAATGTCATTAGTGAAGGAGCCTAGCAGCACCTCTTTATTTAAAATTGTGACACTATTTCTATTCTTGATCTCATTTAATCTCTTATAGTTTTCCTTTTCGTAAACTTTTCATCCTCTAAAATACTATATAATTTAAATATTAATTGTGATTAGTGTTTGCTATGTGATTATGAACAGGTGCATGCAAACTCCAGGAGGGTAGGCATTTTATTTATGCTGATCCCAAGCAAATGGAAAGGTAGCAACCACAGAGTGGGCTGTCAATAAGTCGGTATTGAATAAGTGAATGAAGAAGGCTTACATGCCAAACTGAATCCTCTCTTTCTCTGCAGACTCCTCCACTCAGCCCTCATCCTCTGAAGCACTTTTTTACCTCCTCCCTAAATGGTAGGGATCTGTCCTTTCTCATATCCTTCTTGCTCTTTAATTTATCCTTATACTATAATCCCCATGCTCTGAGTCCACCAAAATCTCATTGTTAATATATAAATAAAAGCATTAAAAATATAGAAAATATTCTTTTTCAAGGAAATAGCTTTAGTAGATCAAAATTGCTTTGATTTGAGTATCCTGTGCCAAGAGTGAGTTAAGAAATACATCCACTAGGCCTATCCATTACCAGCCAGGATGAATCCGCCCTCCTTTGAACACTACTGATGTTTAATCCCACTTGATCACGGTAGATGATCCCTTTAATATTTGTTGAATTTGGCTCGCTAATCTTTTGTTGAGGATTTTTGCATTTATGTTCATTAAAGATATTGGCCTGTAATTTTTTTAGTGCTGCTTGTCCTTGTCTGGTTTTGGTATCAGGGTAATGCTGGCCACATAAAATAAGTTTGGCAGTGTTCTCTCCTCTTCAATTTTTTGAAAAAGTTTCAGAAGGATAGTATTAAATCTTCTTTGAATGTTTGGTAAAATTCACCAAACATTGGTGAAGCCATCTGGTTCTGGACAGGTGTTTGTTGGGAGGTTTTTCATTACTAATTCAATCTCCTTACTGGAACCAGTCTATTCAGATTTTCTATTTCTTCATGATTCAGTCTTAGAAGATTGTATGTTTCTAGGAATTTATCCATTTCTTCTAGGTTGTCCAATTTGTAGCTGTATAATTGTGCATAGTAGTCTCTTGTGATCCTTTGTATTTCTGTGATATTAGTTGTAACTTCTCTTTCATTTCTGATTTTGTTTATTTGAGTCCTCTCTTTTTCTCTTGACATCTAGGTAGAGGTTTGACAATTTTGTTTATCTTTTCAAACAACCAGCTTAGTTTCATTGATCTTTTTATTGTCTTTTTAGTATCTATTTCATTTATTTCCACTTTGACCTCTATTGTTTCCCTCCGCCTACTAACTCTGGCTTTGTTTGTTCTTCTTTTTCTCGTTCCTTTAGGTGTAGTTAGATTGTTTATTTGGTATTTTTCTTGTTTCTTGAAGTAGGCCTGTATTGCTATGAACTTCCCTTTTACAGCCACTTGCTGCATCCCATAGATTTTGGTATGTTGTATTCTGTTTTCATTTGTCTCTGGGTACTTTTTGATTTCTTCTATGACCCATTGTTTGTTCAGGAGCGTGTTGTTTAATCTCCACATTTTTGCAGTTGTCTTTTTGTAACTGATTTCTAGTTTCCTACCATTGTGCTATCTATATATTTTTAATAAAATACTGAAATTAAATATAATTTCAATGTAATTTAATTTCAATAGAAGATACCAACGTTGGCAGAGATTTATAATATTTTGGCACAACTTCTAGTTGTCGAGTTTGATCTGAGAAGTATTGACTCTAGTTGTCATAAAGCAAATATTGCCTTAAAAAAAGAGAACACATTCAAACTGCTTGGAAACCTTTAAGATAGTTGGCCTGTAAATCCATCAAAAGGAAATGGATTCAGATTTTAGTTTCTTATGTCTTGAATGGTTAAAATGTTTTCCTTTCTTTACCCTACAGAAATGCATTAAAATGTTTATGCAACAAGAAGAATAACATAAACCTATACAGACACAAATTGTATAAATCAATAAAAAATATAATCATCTCCATGAGTTGTGTTAGTATACATCAGGCTAAACATCAAATGCTAACAATAAGGAAAATAATTAGCAATATAATTAAATCTATTTTCATATTGGATCCTTCTAAAGTTAATAGTGAATTTATAAATTTGTTTAAGTAAATTAAACCTAAATATTTTTATTGATTAGTATGATTTCATGTCATATATACCTTCATATATGTATGTGTATATTTATATACATTTTTTCAATTCCTTTCACAACAATTGGAAAGAATACAGACATAGTATAGAGGTAGAAATTCAAACGCTTCCAGGAGAACCTGAAGAGTACAAATCTGCCCCCATTCCTTTTGTGCCTATCCCACAACACACTGCCACTTTTCACTAATATTTTTGTAATACCCTTGATATATCTCTCCCTATTTTTGGCAACACAGAATTCTCCTCTCCCCAGTGCTCATGACTTTCCTCCTACACTCTCTAAATCCCTGAGTGGATCTTTGAAGGCCTGGGATTTCATCCTCTAAGCACAAATACTTTCACTGCTTCTACCGCTGCTAGGATTGCTCAGTGATTACAAAATTTTTTTAAAAAATCTGTTTGGTAAATATTTGTTGCACATTCCATGTAGTAGAAAAAAAGCTTAAAAAGTTATGTGATAGGTCTACTATCTAATAACATCTTTCATTCTTCATTGCAGTATTGGCCTATGCTTTTAAATCATTTTTTACTGGACTCAACTTTTGCTTTCAAAAAATGAGTGCTATGTTTTAATCTTATTTTTGACTATTTCAAAACTCTATTGTGAAAAATTACTCATTGCAGTAAACATTCCTTCTTCAGCAATAGTTGGCAGAGAAGTTAAAACAGAATGTTTATTTTTAAGAAATAACAGTGTGTCTTTGCTGCCAATATTCTTTAAATTGTAAGAGTTTTTTTTTTAAATGCTTCTTATAACATAAGTTGATAATATGTCTGAAGTACAGGAATCATAGAAAGATAATTTAAAGACATCTTTTTTTTCATGGTGACATTTTTCAAATTCAAATTATATAATTAATAGAAGATTTCTCATAATTAGCTAAACTTAGGCACTGAATCAAAAAAATAAATTGTCAAATATCTGTATTTTCTGGTTTTGTGAAAACACATTTGTAATAGTTGCAGTACTTTATACATAAGTGTATTTACTACGGGAGCTAGAAAAGCTTCTTGTAAATGTAACACATAACATGAGATAATAATTTGTTTCCTATTAAATTTAGCAACTAAACTCATCATTAAAAAGTTTTTATTGCAGATAGCTAGCAATATTTAACAAGCCATCCAATATGCTCACCTCTGCTTTTCCCAATCCAATAGGTTGAATGAGAATGTCAAGAGTGTTATACAATTTCTCTACCGCTTAGAGTTTGTTCAGAACAACAGAAACAACTTTAGGAATCACAAGCAGAAAGGAACTTAACGGGGGGGAATGTAACTTTATAAAACCTTTGGAACAACTCGGGGAAGCAGAGGACAGGAAAGTGGTGATGAGTGTTCAATAAATCAGGAAGCAAGAATTGCACAAAACTGGTGATGATAACTCAACTTTCTGTAACACCTCAATGGGTGTTTTTCAGAGGAAAGCAAAAAACATGCTAGCAAAATTTAACATTAGCCACCTGGCAAAGTCAAGAGGTCTGCCTGCCACTACGACTAGAACAAAAATGGCTCCATATTGGCTTTTTCCTCCCACATCTCATGAAATACCTACATTAATGGAAGCAAATCTGAGAAGCTGAAATATCTAACTCCCAGGCTTCCAGCCTCTGTTATGCAAGGAAGAGGACATACAGGGCGAGAGAAGGCTGCATTGCTAAGACAGAAGCTAGTGCTACCCAACCTTTTGCCCGCTCTGCATCCATACAGCCCTTCTACACTTATTTACTTTTCAGAAAAAAAGAGTCTAGCAGATACTTCTTCCTAGCATGACAGGAATATCTCTTGTCAAAAAATAGAGGCACCCACTCATCTCACTAATAAATGAACAGCCAAAATTTCTTCATTCTTTCTATTTCTAAAAGATGTTCTTTCTTTCTTATTTTTTCCCCTAATTTGATCTTGTTGCACCTTTGATATTTTATACAGTAAAGAATAAATCATAAGGTTAAGCACCAAAAACTCATCTTACAAAAAACAATAGCATAGGAAAGTAAGGAAGAAAAGTAGAATGTGGCTAATATATAACAAAATTGGAAAAAATATGTGTAGCTAGGATAGTCTTCACTTCTTTCACTTGTCATAAGACCATTTATAACTTTGCCTGTCCTCCTTTTTTCCTTCCTTCCTGCCTTTCTTCCCTCTCCCTCCTGAAAGCACAATTTCGCCCAGCATATATTTTTAAAAATTTTATTCAGTTTGTTTTCACACATTTTAACGCATTGTTTTAACCTCGTTTGAGAATTTTCTTTTTTTAATTGAAAATTATATTGAGACAATTGTAGATTAACAAGCAGTTGTAAAAAAAATAATAGAGATCTGTGTATACTTTACTCAGTTTATCCCAATGGGACCACTTTGCAAACTATAGTATAATTTCAAACCAGACAACTGACACTGATATCATCCACCAATCTAATCAGATTTTCCTAGTTTACTTATACTCATTTGTGTTGGGTATGTATGTGTATGTATATGTAGTTCTGTACAATTTTATCACAAGTGTAGGTTCATATATCTACCACCATAGTCAAGAAACCAAACCGTTCCACCACCACAAAGATCCTTCATGATGCTCATTTTTAAGCACATCTGCAACCTTCTCAACACCCCCACCCTGTCCCCATCCTTAACTCCTGGCAACCATCAATCTGTTCTCAATTTCTAAAATCTATCATTAAAAAATGTTATTTAGGCTCGTCCCGTGGCCGAGTGGTTAAGTTCGTGTGCTCCGCTACAGCGGCCCAGAGTTTCCCTGGTTCAGATCCTGGGCGCGGACATGGCACCGCTCATTAGGCCACGCTGAGGCGTTGTTGCACATGCCACAACTGGAAGGACCTGCAACCAAGATATACAACTATGTACAGGGAGGATTTGGGGAGATAAAGCAGAAAAAAAAAAAAGATTGGCAATAGTTGTTAGCTCAGGTGCCAATCTTTTAAAAAAACTGTTATTTAAATAGAGTCATAAAGTTTCTAACATTTGGGGATTGGCTTTTTCCACTTAGAGTCACTTGAGATGTATTCAAGTTGTTGCATCTATCAACAGTTTACTTCTATTTATTGCTCAGTAGAATTCCACAGTATGGATGTACCACACTTTAGCCATTCACTTGTTGAAGGACATCTGGGCTGGAAACCCAGTTTGGAGCTATTATATACGAGGCTGCTATGAGTATTCATATGCGGTTTTTTTCACGAACATAAATTTTTATTTCTTTGAGATAACTGCCAATAATGTAATTACTGGGTTGTATGGTAGGTGAATGTTCAGTTTAACAAGAAACTGCCAAGCTGTGTTCCAAAGTGGCTGTACCATTTTAGTTGGTCTTTTCTTTTTTTCTTAAAAAGACTGGCACCTGAGCTAACATCTGTTGTCAATCTTTTTTTTTTTTCTTTATTTTTTCTTCTTATTCTCCCTAAAGCCCCCCACTACATAGTTGTATATTCTAGTTGTAGGGCCTTCTGGTTGTGCTATGTGTGACTCTGTCTCAGCGTGGCTTGATGAGTGGTGCCACGTCCGTGCCCAGGATCCGAACCAGCAAAGCCCCAGGCCACCTAAGCGGAGCGTGTGAAGCTAACCACTTGGCCACGGGTCGGCCCCTGTGTTTTCTTAATTGAAATTTTTCTTGGGATACTTGTAGATTCACGTGCTATGTAAAAAAATTAGACTTTATTTTAATAAGTAACTTGATTTATATTTTTTCTAAATATATGTTAAAGTCACATATAAATATGTTATCATCTGGGCCAATTTTTATCATTTTTAAAGTTTTTAATATTGTTACTTTCTTAATTATTCTTTGCATTATGTTTGTGTGCCTGTGTATGTGTGTTTTATTCTGTTTTGCTTTATTTGTTACTATTCCCCACTGGTAATTCTGAAATAATATACATTTAGTTCTACTTATGGTGATGTTTTAAACTTTGAATGCTATGTGTAAATCTCTTTCAATATCACAACATAAATATTTGCAATTTGTTCTACTTTCCTACTTCCAATAATGTCCTAGAATTTATGTCCCTGTTCTTTATGTGGTTATATTAACATTGGGATGTTAGTTATATTTTAACCACAATTATCAGTCACACAAATTAACTTTTACAGTGAGTTAGGGGCACTGCTTATTAAAAATCCTTTCTTCCAAGAGTTTCAGTCTTAAAATTATTTAGGTTAAATTTTGCTTGAGTAAAGCTGTTAAAATATGTTTAAAAGAAATGCATAAATTGTGTAGTTATTGAGTCCATCCATATACGAGAACAGATTTTTTGACTTTTACATTTGAAATACAGCCTATTGGAGGGTCAAATCCATGAATCACACTGATCTGCTTTCCTCAAAGCCTTATGGTGCTTGTTCTCTCATCTTACTGTGGAGTGACATTTAATTGTGGAATAGCCTAAATCCAATCTGGCACATTTTAACTTATCAACGACCTGATATTTATATCTGATCGTGGATACATAAGCATTTTTTTCTTTATCCTTGAGTATAAATGACATTATGAATATTCCTAAGTTTCCTGATTCTATATTAATATTTCCTAGAAACGGTGAATCTTTGAGTTTCAAAATCTTTGACCTAAAGAATTAATTAATTAATTTTCTATTAACTCAGGTTTTCTGTTGTAATTGTTTTTTATTTGTTTCTGTTCTGTTTCACTTATTCTACCTTCTAATTCAGGGGTGTCAGTTATCTGTAAGTGGAAAACCTTGTTGTCTCACTTGATTTCCATCTGCCATCTGTTTCTGTCTTTTCATCATTTCTGTGAATTCTGCCTGAGATTCTAAAACTTGTCCTCTGAATCTTAAACTGAATTTTCTTCAATGGGATACTAATCTGTATCCCTATTCAATGTACAAATCTGTATTGCATTGAAATACTTTTGCATTAGTCTCTGTCGTGGACTTTGGTAACTTTATATTTCAGTATGATATTTTCTTATCCCCACATGAATGGTTGAATTTCTACTTTTAAATAGAATACAACTGATGTGCTAATCCAGCAGGTGTCAGTGAGGTTGTTCCAACTTCAAGTGTTTCTTTGTAGGTAGAAGCTTTAAGGTAAGTGTTCCAAAGTTTCACATAAGCTCTTCTGTTTTTAGACAATCCTTCGAGATTTGTGGCACAAGGTTGGGTTTTTAACTTAAAGTTCATCATACTGGCTTTCCTTTTTTTTGTTTTTGTTCCAGCTTTATTGAGGTATAACTGACAGCTAAAATTGTAATATATTTAAAGTGTAGCAATGTGATGATTTCATATAGGTATACATCGTGAATGATTACTACAATCAAGTTAATTAACACATCCATCACCTCATATAGTTACTTTTTTTTGTGAGTATACTTAAGATCTGCTCTCTTCGCAAGTTCCAAGTATACAATACAGTATTATTAATTATTGACACTATGCTCTACATTTGATCCCCAGAATTTATATCTGATAACTTATATCTGAAAGTATGTAACTCTTTCATTATTGTTGTTGTTAATTTTATTAAGGTTTTAAGAGATGAGACTCCTCAAGGCTGAATTTATATAGCATATTTTCTAGTAAGGCCTGTATTTATATGCTTTATTATTATAATATATATGATATATATATCAGATATCATGATACATAAAATGCACGATAAACACTGAATTGCTTAAATATATATTTAGTATCTCTGCACACAATTTATAACTTCGCATAAAATATAGAAAAACCGACAGAATAAAATAAGACCCTTTTGATAGAATACGAATTGCCAATTGATTTATTTCTAAAATTATAAGTAAAGATTGCAAAGTTCTCTTTTTCAAATCGAAAGTTTAGAAAACTACAGTTTACGGTGACTGTGTGAGGCAAGGCAGAGGAGGAGAGCAACTTGAACAGACTTTGTTGATTTTTACTAAGTCTTTGAAAAAATTGAAACAAGTGGGATTTTGACTTTTTATAAGGTATAGGAGAAACAGCATAACTCCATGCTGGTATATTTTGTTATAGCCTGAAGTGGTTTTTCTATTTGTATTTTATTATCTACCTGCATCATTGGGAAGACTGTCCTTTTGGTCTTTAAAAGACAATGTTAAATGAAGCTTCCTTCAACAAAAACGTTTTTCTTGCTCTTTGGGAGACCTCTGAATATTTCATTTGATCAGAAAAAAAGAATTTATCCAGGCTGCCTTTATTTGTTCAAAAAAGACGTACTGTAATTTCCAGTTTATAAACTTCTCTCCAAATAAGTCGTTAGCCATAGTCAGTATATGAAAATATATTTGAAAATTACATCAGAAAAAGAAACCACAAAAAAGCTTTTATACTTCCATGTACCAAAACCTTTTTTTTTTCATCAATAAAGCGTTTGTTTTAAGTGAAGTATTTCAATAACTTCATTTTCATGGAAGCACTTACATATTTTCAAAAACCTTACTCTTTATTTAAAATTACTTTCCATAACTTTATATGCATGTAGAATTTAACATACTCTTCATAGCATGAATTTGAATATTTTAAATTGATGCTAAAATAGGACAATATTTGGAAGTCTCTCTTTTTTTCTTATTTTCTTATCATAACACTAAGTAGCCCATTATCTTTGAAACACAAAGTCATATTATGTTTTATTAAGAACATACATCTGGGGCCAGCAGGGTGGCATAGCATTTAAGGTCTCACGTTCTGCTTCAGTGGCCCAGGGTTCACTGGTTGGGATCCCAGGTGCGGACCTACACACTGCTTGTCAAGCCATGCTGTGACAGGCGTCCCAAACATAAAGCAGAGGGAGATGGGCACAGATGTTAGCTCAGGGCCAGTCTGCCTCAGCGAAAGGAGGAGGATTAGTGGCAAATGTTAGCCCAGAGCTAATCTTCCTCAAAAACAAACAAACAAAAAAATGTCCATTTTCTATAAAACTGTCTATGAAAAATATAATAAATTCTCTATCAGTGTTGTCATTTTATTTGCATGAGTAATTATGTAACGTAAATAACTTAGGTATGGGACCATGTAAAATTACTTTGAATGTACTCTCAAATACAGATAGAAAATTTCAATCAATGATATTTTTCTCAATATGAATCTACCTTTATAATTCTCTGAAATTAAGGCACAAAAAGCACATTACAATAACTAAGGACTGAAGTTAAATCTACACAAACAAATACCTTCTAACTCTGTGTGTCACTTCTTAGTGAACAAACATTTCTGGTACAACGTGAATTACTATGCTAGACTCTTTTGCCTATAATTGTAATTTTAAGTACTACCTTTTTTTTGCTTTATCCCTACACTGTATTCAAGTCGCTTTATTCCAGAGGATCGGCTGATATTAACAAATACTTTCACATAAAACTTTCTGAATATTTGTGGCCATGTATTTCTCTTTCTCCTCTTGACTTTTATTCTACTCTCTGATCCTTTTCCCATTCACATGATTTGTGAGAACAGACACAACCTACAACACATACAATATTACAAAATGCCATCAAATATTTGGTTTTGTCCATTCCAGTAGTTAGTAAATCTAGTTAATTTTGCTTATATGAGGCAAAGATCAATAAGGGAAGGTAATAATTGAAGTGGTTATTTAAAATTAAAATAGAGCCACAAATAGGAAAAATGGTAATTAGTAAATCACATCTTGGTGCTCAATAACAAAAGAAAATACTCCATTGATTTGCAAATCTAATTCTTTTCTAAGATAGCTTAGCTTCATACTAACCTGTATAGTTTATTGTAAAAATATCATGGGGTATTTTAGTTCATAAGAAAATTAATGAAAAAAATCTCCCAATACAAAATAAACTATGAAAAGGTAATTAAAATGTAAAGGAAGTGTAGTGAAATATAATTTGATTAACAAATTATATGTTCAATATTTCACTTATATTTAGATATTAGTTTGAATTGTCACTACTATAAATAAAATTTTTAACTTTTTATTTTGGGAGTATGGCAAAATAAATATCCAAAGAGCTAGCAAGAAAGGAACAGCATCAGCAATGATGAGAAAGCTTGAGTTCATAAATCTAAGTAAATTGCAGCAAATGTCAGCCCTCCCTGGTGGCTTAGAGTTTTGTTTTGTTTCATTTTCTTATAATGTTTTATTTAGATAGAACATTAAAGTTACAGAAACATTTTAAGAATATTACAAAAATTTCTCTTATGCCCTTTATCCAGATTCACAAATTGTTTACAATCTGGCTTATTTGCTTTATTATTCTCTCTCTTATCTATCATCTAACTATGTGATACAACAATAATATAATAATATGTGGATATAAAGATTATTATTTCTAAACATTGAGGGTAAGTTGTAGACAATTGATCTCTAAATATCTCAAGTGTATATTCTATGAGGACATTCTCATAAATAACCACAGAACAATTAAAATAAGGAAATGAATATTGATACAACACTATTATCTAATCTACAGTCCATCAAATGAGATGAAATTCAAGTTAAAAAAATACAAATCAAACTACAATAAAATATTAGGATGTTCTGATCTGCATTTCAAAACTTTAAAAATGTTTCTTATATTAAAATATCATTAAGAATACATTTAAAGTTGCTTTATTAAATTAAAAATGAGAATAAAGCAACTTCTTAAATTCCTTTTTAAAAACAGTTATCAAGTGCTATTGTTCTGTATAATATCAGATAGCTTGTAGCTTGCTAATATTTCCACATGAGGAAAGGCTATCTAAATCTGCAAAGTCTCAGTTTTCCAATTTGTGATTCTTCCCATTTCATGAGTGTGCATATATCAATAGATTATACTTGTTCACAGATGGAAATTTACTGAGCCTTTGATAGCTACCCTGTAACAGAAAAAGCAGAAAGAGAACTTGACAGTTAACACACTTGTATCGTCAACCCAATGGTCTGTCTGTAGTCATTAAAGTATTCTTTACTGCTTCGCTGCTATATTTATTTCATCTAAGAAAATTAATCCTAGAATAACTCTGATGTGCTTTACAGCTGTAGAATAAACTCCGTCATTTGCGTTATTTGAACATCGTGCATGAGTATAAAATGTGTTTACTTTTTATTGATGATAGTTATAACTGCTTAAGTTAAATAGCACAAAATAAAACAATAATTAGCATTCATTCAAAATAATCAAATATCAAGTAAATCCTCAAAATTTTACACTTTAAGGATTCTGTAAATTTGGAGTAATGTCCTCTCTCCAATTTAGAAATTCCTTGCACTTACATTTAACAGCTACCACCTCTTCAACAGGAAAACCTCAAAAACCCACCATAATCACCATAATTATTTCTGTAAATGCAGAGTCAATAAACAGATACTTCCCCCCAGACTTTCATAAACTTTTATTTTTCTTTCTCAAGTTGACAATCTATGGAAATCTTTGTTTATTACTTTTTGGATAAGATAGGATGCAAGTTCTCTGGCTTAAACTCAAGCTTTTCTAACTGATAGATCATATTTCTGACCTCCAAAGGAATATCTTGGTGCTCAAACCAAAAAATAAAATTTTGAGAATAAATTAGAACATGACACTAATATCTCAGTGAGAAATAATTTTAAAAAGGTACAACAAAAAAACAAGTGAATAAACCTTCCACTTGTTTATTTTTGGAAGGAACATCAAATTTCTCCAGTTATGACATAAAATTATTAGAGAGAGTTCATATTCTGATGAGGTGAGCTAATTAGGACCGGCCTAGAATGATGCTGGTACTCAATGTCTTTAAAAGTAAAGATTACAAGATATTTCAAGTAAATACCAAATTAGCTATTGGGATAACTGGGAATAATAATAAAAGCTTAAAATAAACAAATTAAATATACATGTGTATACTTTCCACAATCCTTTGTATGTCACTGAAAACTTGCATTTTCTCTTATTATCCTTGGATCTTCAATTAACCAGTGTCAACGACGTAGTGAATAAGGATTCACTAAATGTTTCGTGGACTAGGACTAAAAGAACACCTTTGAGCTCCTTGCAGTAACTATTGTCATTTTTTCTGGCCCGTATACTGCCCTTATCCTACCACGGCTTACTGAAGGGCTTCCCAAACCCTGGAAATAATATCAGTTTTAATTTTTTTGAAGAATTCAACAATAAAGATCAAATAGTAAAATTATGGTCGTAAATAGTGCCAAAGAAGCTAATAATCAAGTAACCTATGAGGGAATTTATTGCTAAATAGATTATGTATAAAACTTGGTCATATCAATGTTACTTACCAATTTAAGAATATGTATGATCTGGATATACTATATGTGCAATGTTCAATTTTATTAAATAGTGGCTCTCAAAAACAGTATTTACAAAAAGAAATTTTACTTGGGGCCTTCTATACCCAAAAGCAACTTAATCATTTGATAAATGAATAGTACATGGATTATTTTCCATATCTGATTGAGAAAACACTTAATGATATGATTTGAAATATCTCACCTGGAAATATCTTGTGATAAGAAGTATACATTTTATCTTGTAGAATTGGAAGATATATATATTATTGGACTTTATATATATGAATTATAAATATGTTACTCTTTGAAAACTGTAATAGTAAAACAATTTAAAAGTTGTTTTTTACCATCAAGAATTTGTGTAATAATAATGAAAAGAACTGACAAAATTCTGGACTAAGCAAGAATATGCAAATGAATTAGCAAAAGCTTTTCTTAAGCCAGATTGACATGAACATGCTAATGACTATGTTCTGACTACTAGAGATTTCATTATAATTTACATCCTCAATTTGAGTGCTCACAAGCCAAGAGAGCTATAACACTTTGGTTTAATAGTGCAAGCTCTGCACTCAGTCTTTCTCGGTTTTGCACCTCACATCTTTTACATATTAATTGTGTATAGACATGCAAGTTACCTGTGGCTCAATAAAATGGACCAATAAAATTGGTCTTGATGCATGCAATAATTTAAAATTAAATCCTAAAACAAATCAAGCACATTTTATTTAAATGATATTTTTTCCTAATTTACTTCATAATAGTTATTTTGCTAATTATAGAGGTTGATATATCCTTACTGATAAATGTAGGCAGATTAGGGACAATAGAAAGAAAGAAAATTAATCTTTTTTGTAAGAAACATTGGATACACTTTAAATAATATATTTAATTTGCCCTTTCCAAAACCCTATAGATAGATATTAATAAAAATTGAAATATTAAAATAATATATCTCAGCTACTATTTACTGAGTTCTTATTGTGTTTACTAAATATTTATGGATTACTATAAGAGCTCCTTACAACAAAACTATTAGGTAGGTATTATTATTCACATTTTAAAGGTAAGAAAACTGCATCAGACAATTTATATTGTTTGTCAAAGCTAATTCAGCTTTTAAGCATGAATCAAAGATTCCAAGCCCTTTTTGTTTGGATCCAAAGCACGCCACTTTAAACACTATGTGCTTTTGAAGAAAATCAGGTTAATTGTCTTATTCAAAACTGAACAGCTTGACAGAGTCAGAGCTAATATTCCTGGCTCCACGCATGGTATTTAAGCACAGCTTCACAGAAAAATGAAAACAACCAATTCTTGTCTACTTTTACAAACCAAAACTAATTAATAAATTCTGAAAGGCAATATGTGAATATTACTTAAATATGAGAAAATAATTTTTGTGAGTAAAAAATACATAGTTATTTAAAAAAATCACCAATGTTCCAACACATACTTTCAAATCTGAGATATGCCTTGAATGTATCCATGAGCTACAAAGATTTTTGTCACAAAAATAAGATAAAATAGGGAGCTGGCCCCATGGCAGAGTGGTTAAATTCATGTGCTCTGTGTCAGTGGCCCAGGGTTCACCGATTTGGATCCTGGGTGCGGACCTACGTGCTGCTCGTCAAGCCATGCTGTGACGGTGACCCACACAGAAGAACGAGAATGACCTACAACTAGCATATACAACTATGTTCTGGGGATTTGGGGAGAAGAAAAAGATAAAACAATATATTAAAAAATATTATTGATGTCGTTTTAAAAACAAACAACACTTAACTGTGCCTGTGAATCTCTAAGTTTTATGCTCTAGTCCTGCTAAAGCAAAAGGCATTCTGTTCGCACAGTAAACATCCAAAGAAGGAAGAAAGAAGACAGAGGAGGGATATCATTGCATTCAGCAACTTCTTTTATGAACAAATAAAATATCTTTTCAATCAGCCTCTAGTCTTCTGGGACTGATAAAACAATATATACAGCAACTCTGATCTTACCCCACTGCTTTTCAGTTCCCTTATTTGTATAAAAAATCTGGAAATTTTTTCTTCCTTCCTTGCAAACTACTCTTTTCATTTAAAAGCATTTTCAAAATTACATTTTCTCTAATTTTTCTATGTTTTAGCAGTGCATATTATGGAAAATTTTCATTTACCATCTCTGGATTTAAGATAAGTAGTCTATTTATTACATGCGTTTCTCCAAAGGACTTAGGACAGGAGCTCTCTTTTCTTAGATGCGCTTTTCCAAAGCTGTAGGGCCACTGAAGGCACTTACATGTTTTTCATAGCAAATAAAGATTTCCCTCCCCTTTTCTGTAGTTATAACTGTGGTTACAGAAGAAGTTGCTTTCCACCATAATAATGAGGTTGGCAATTAAGTCGAATCTTTTGCTAAATCCCCATGCTTAAAAGGGAGTAAGCTAATGTTCTTATCTTCTGCATGTGTGGGGAAAGGATTGTTAAGAAGGGCAGAGTGGAAGATCTGTGGAGATATTTCTCAACTGACTGTCAAGCATTCTTAACTTTGCTGGTACTCAATGTTGGACATGTTGTGACGCTTTCCAAAAGGAAGAGGTAGTAAATCACTCAGTATTCTGGTAGTATAAGGCAGCCATCGATGCTAATTCTCAGACCCCAGTCATCTCAAATCTGAATCCACAGGTTAAACACCAAGAAGTTTGAAGACTAACCTTTTAAACATTGTCTCTTTTATTTTCCCCTTTGTAATAACTCTAATAGATAAAAAAAGACTTCCAACAAAATCTTGACAGAATTTATTCTAATATTAAAATAAATTATTTTATTTTCCTGTAATCCTAGCAGCATCTTGCTCTCCAGCAAATGCTTAGGTACACATCCCAACTGCTAAAGAGCCCATATTATAAGAGAAAAATGATCAGCCAGTTCATGTGCACTTGCACCAAGGAACTTTGGAGAATCCTGTGAAAGAAGTACAAGAAGTTGTTGGCCATTTGCCAAGTCTTACAATGCTTTCTTATTCTATAAACCATAGCTTGCTAAACTGTCAGTAGCAGAGTATGATAAAACAAAGCTAATATCGGTCCATTTTCATGGAATCACTTATGTAATTTATAACAAGAAAAATGAACAAGCCATAAAATCTTCTGTGGTTTTAAATCTCACATTGTCTCATGAGAAGTCTTCAGCCTTTCTATTTTGTAATGTCTCATAAAAATAAGCAAAGGAGGGCCTTCCATTTCCTGTAAAAGTCAGGAGACTTGGAATGACTCTCCCCTTTACAAAAACACAAAATTTTAAATAAAATGTATTTTTAAATGATAAGCTGGCAAAATATTAAGTAATCTTCGACAAAATAAACAAATAAAATAAGCAAAACAGTCAAGTCAAGAATTAAGAAACATAGTAGCTAACTTTGCTCTGTGGGCATTTCTAAAATCGGTGAAATTGAAATTTGGTTTTTCAGTCTCATAAGACATGAAGAAAAGGAGACAGAACTCAGGGCTGAGGTGGGAAAATCTCATAGAAGTCCTACCTCTGGTAAACCTGTGATCCCAAAACACCCTCTGTCAATGTCTGATAAAACAGAACTGCCCCTTGTCTCAGAGGAGGGCAAGGAAAATCAATTATCAAAAACTTAGGTGCTGAGTGGTGAATAACATAATTTGCCGAGATTTTGGGGACAACAAACATGCCCAAATCACAAAACCAAGACAGTCCAACAAATGTCAAGTTGAGAATTTAATTTCACAAATTAAAATACAAAATTTCTTTGAAGCAAAGCCTCTTTGGATTTGAAGCAAATTCAAAACCTTTTTGAAGGATGCATCCTGGAAACATATCCATAAGTCAAGCCAAAACTAAATTAACAGATACAGACATGTTGAGAGACACAGTCTGCTCTGGGCTTGAGCATCCTGTACATCCTTTTGAGCATGCATGGGATGTTTGCTGCTTGCTCAAAAGTGCTAATCCTGTGGCCTTGGGTACCAGATCAGTAGTGCAAACCACAGCCAGTTCAGCTGTTATCTTATCCTAAGTCACGGTGCCCCAAGGAAGTTGGGGTTTAAAAATGCTAGCACAGAAAATGATGATACCTTGACTTACTGCTATTGATATGAGTATTAAACGGTCCTTAGTTTCTTACAAAGAGTCTTCTTCCAGGATCCATGAAATTGTTACAAGATAATTTGTTAGCTTGAAAGTAAGGTAAAATCTCAGATCCCTTCACAGCTCTTGGCAGTCATCTTCATGCTGTTGACAGGAAGTAGAATGGATTTAAAGAATAAACTCAATTGTTGTGGAGAGAGGACACATTGTGATGCTAACACGTTTTCCAATATGGCCCAGTCAATTGAGTATCTTCCTATACACCCACATCACTCTGCCAAGCAAGAGAGTACGTTTTAACTTATGCTATGTCAGTAACTGCTTTGATGACTGGAAACAAAAGAAGTTTCCGTTGAGTAACTCCAAGGAGGGCATTCAGAAGGTCTGTCAACTTCCAAATCCTTCCTTTAGGAATCCAGTCACCACGGTCTGAGGAAGCCCAAGCAACGGTAGGATTAGAGTTGCACGGAAGAGAATTGAAGCATGCAGCCTCAAGTGAGCTCCCAGCAATGTGCAGCCAGCACCAACCTGCCACATGTGAGGGAGTCGCCGGCTTTTACCAGATAACTTTTTCCTGGGACTAGGAAGTTATCATCAATAGATTCAGTGGATTAATAGGCTCTGTGATTTATTCTTACCTTCAGATTATTAAAAGACATAAAATTATACTTTACATAATATGTGATTTATATACGATATGCTGCTTGAAAAAGTTTTTAGTAAAAGTTGCTCATGCATGTATTTAATGTATATCAATGGCCACACACAGAAAAGAGTCTATTTGTACAGTGAACCATTAATTATTCATCATTAATTTATTACTTTATAAATTGAAAAAACTAGTTTACCTTCAAAAGAACATGGAAATAGTTTTTGTTCATAAGGAAAATCACTTTTTAAGCTAATATCCATCTTTGATTTTTTTGTTTTATTTGATTACCTTCAATATCTCTTGAATCAATAAACAATGATGTATCCTAGGACTTAAAATTTCAATATAAAGCCAAGTACAGTAAACAGATTGTTTCATTTGTACTCATTAGAGCAATTTTAACACTATATTGATGCTGCTAGATAGCAGTTTCATACTACTAATAATGAAATGCCAAAATTAAGTAGCAGGTAGAATATAAAGACAGAAGAATTTGAATTCACAATTGGAAGGTAAATGAACAAAAGTTTGCAAATCATTAAAGTTTTTCATTTAAAATTTATCTCAGTTTTAGTCTTTTAGATTTCGGTGAGTTTCAATTTAATTTGATATCTATTGAAATAATGAGATTTATGGAAGAGATGTATTGTCACTTTTAATAGTCACACTGAAATATATTCCAGTATAAGACTGAATCCATTTAAGCATTAAAACGGTGAACCAAATGAACTACACAGTTCTCAGAATAAATGACAGTTCATAGATCATTCATTACCGTTTCAGAGTGGCAAACAGAAATTAAAGCGATAATTTGAAAGACTTGGAAAAGGTTATTAGCACTATATATTGGAAGAGGAGCAGAAAAAAATGATGAATTCAATACAATTTTACAAGCATAATTTCCATAAGCTAGTACAGTAAAGTTTTATGAAATAGAAGCATTTACTGATTTGCCTTTCTATTTTATTATTGAGCATAATATTTAACATTACATTGTGAATTTAGATTAGACCAGCAGAAATATCACAAGTGGTACATTTTCTCCCATTTAAAAAAATGTATCTGTATTTCTCTCCTTTGTTTAGAACTTGAAATCATTAAATTAATGGCTTGCCCATGAATCATCCAATAAGCACTCTGCAAAATTTAGAGGTTCCTTTTACAATAATATTCCTGGGAATATATCCTTCTTTTCTCCTGCCCCCTCCCCACATCCCACAGAGCAATTTTGCCATTTATGTCCATCATTTTGTGAATAGCAACTGCTACTTTACAAAAACAGTATTGAATAAAGGAAAGCATGAATTTATGCTGTAAGCTCTGCTTAGTGATAGGAGATGATTAGTGGGGAAAAGATAATATGAAATCCATAATAGAAATAAGGGGATTCAGAAGTAAGTAAGGCTGGCGATCTGCAACCCTCCCTCCTAAACCTCTCTCATTTCCCCCTGGGTCCCTAGGTGCCTGGCAAAGCTTTCTTACTGAGAACTCGTCACATCTCAGGCCGAGACTCTTGCAGCAGCCTTACCACTGGACTACCTACAATATTTTCTTTTTCGAGGTTGCAGACTGTATAACATATTTTCAAAGGCAAATATGGTGAATGATAAATATTCAGATTCCCTGATAAAAATATGCCAGTATTTTCAAAAGATGCATCCATTATTTCCCTTGAGGACAGACAGTTCATTATGAATTTCTCACATTTTCAATCTTTGCAAATGCACAATTTAATCTTGATTGAAGTGCAGGGCTCCTCCTGCTTTATAAGGAAAATGCTCTGCTCTTCCAAGTTTCCTTTTCCTTAAATTTTAAGAGCCTAATTTATCAAGCTCTAGTCATCTTCTACTTTGGTTCCAAACTGGCTAAGGAAAATGTCTTTTGGTAGTTAGCTTCTATAGAACTCCAAAACTTTTTTATTCACTAGTCTGTTTTATGCTAATGTGTACATTTGTATTCCATTTTGACTTAATCTTTATACAAAATTCCAAAGATTTCTTGCTTGGGATATAATCATTATAGTATAATTTGTTTCTTCATGAATTGTCAACAATCATATGAACAAAAGTTATAACTAATTTTTCTGAAATAAGATGACTTTCAAATTTCTATTCTATTTCATTTGACTACCTTGGGAATTTAATATCAACTCTCCTCTCTAAATTTCTAAGTCCACATGGTTTAGTTTTCAATGTTTATTAACGTAGGGATTGATGAATCTTCTCTGAATTCCATTTGCTTGTTTCAATCTTACATTAGCTTTCAATCCAATAAACTCTTTTGTAGTACCATTAACCAGTTTCCTTAAACCAAACTATTTAGTACAATGTAAGTGTAAATACTATCTCTAAAGCACAGCCTTCTTTAAATCATTCTATGTCGATTAAGTAAATCCAGGTTGTCTAACTAGTCAATACTCTCGTATACATACTCTATACATGCCTCTACCTAAGTAAATTTATCTTAAACTTTAAGCTTCAAATTATATCCATGTCTTCCATTAATTAGGTATTTCATGAGCATGACAGTAAATTATTCCTATTATAAGAAAATTGAAATGTAATCATATTTGCATATCAGTATTCCAATCTCTTTACTTATGTGTATTTTTATCTTGCTTTTGTGCATTTTGCCTGGCATATTCTTTGCCCATTCCTTCACAAGCCTAAATCTTACTCACCTTTCAAGACGGAGCTTATGTGTTACCTTCCATTCCCCAGATCAGATTAGATATCTACTCTTTATGCTTCCTAATAATTCTCTGCATATTTCCCTCTTTGTGTTTATAATGCATCATAATGGTCTATTTACAGGTTTATCTTTCTTGCTAGAATGAACCTCTTAACTTCTGGTTACATGGTATCTTTTGTTGCGTTGTTGTATTAGCCCGCTACTCCATATGCATTAAACAAATGTGTGTTGAGTAAAGTAACCTGTGGAAATTTCTTAGTGCCTCCATAGCATTTTAAGATCTCAGAGAAAAAAACTATATCCCTGATGTACTAAGATAATCTAAAGATGCAAGTTCTGGAGCAAGACAGCTTGTGGCAGAAACCTGGCTCTACACTTACAAAGTGTGTTACCTTAGGCAAGCTATAGCATACTTTGTTATCTTCATTATCCTCCTCTTGAATTAACAATTATTCTATTTAACCCAAGTTGCTATAAGCATGAGAAATAACACAAGTAAAATGTCTAATACAGTGAACAAATTTTATGAGGACTATTACTAGCTACAGTAGCTAATAGTAGCAATAATCATGAATTTTTGTTTCTTACATACTGCCTTAGAAAGTCAAAAACAGTGTAAAGATTAGCAAAGAGTTAGAAATTTGAAATCGGGTTGGGCTAAATGAATTAAAAAACTTTCATATCTTTAGATCAATCCAACTTGAAATAATACAGATATGACAGAGATTCATAGGAACCATGTAGTATTTTTCAATATAGAGGTGGAAAAAATTAAAAATTTTCATTCATGAATATGTTTTAAGTATGTACCATGTAACAGACTCTGCGCTGTGTGCTAGAGAATTAGGTGAACATGGGGGTGGGGAGGACGGATTTAACAGGAAGAGAAGGATGGAAAGAGAAGGAACAATTTTATAATAGATGAGAAAAGGAAAACTGATTCCAGTCAGCAGAGTCAGGGAAAACTCTCCTTGTGGAACGTAAGCTGAAACTTGAGGTATGATGGGAGCTAGCTAGATGAAAGGGGGACAGTGACCCTATGTAGTGGACATGGAATGTGGAGACAACACCATCTTTAGAAAAGCAGCTAGTCAAGATTTAGAGTGCTTTCCTAAAAATTATCTAAGTTCTTAGGACCCCTGGGGGACTGCAGAGACTCCTGGGTGGGGACAATGTAAGTTCTGTGTCCCTTCCCATGGAGTACTCTATGGCCTTCTTGGTTATGGGTTGCCAAGTCATCCCAAAGAACTCTGGATCTCCAGCCCATGAGGTTGGTCCAGTGGTCTGTGGCTGGTCCACGTTCCAGGAGGGTAGCCTGGTGAGCAAATTAATCTCTTGGCCTGTGCAGAATTTCTTTCACGGGATGATGGTGTGACAATGAACACCAGAATAATGTTGACTGGCCAACTTGGGGTGGCTCAAATTGTTTATAGACAAGACTCCCATAAAAAGCATTTTCTTGAGCCCAGGCGCATCCTAGGGACAGCCGTGTATAGCGGTCTGGAGGTGAGATGTAGTTCGGTGCGTTATAGGAATTAAGACAAGTATGGCTGGAACATGGAATTAAAAAGGTCAATAATGTATAAATGAATTAGAGATTTAAAGTATTTAAACTGATCTATTTCTTTAATTTTATTTTTTCTGGTGGAAAATTAAGTTTGACTAAGTGCCCTTTAATTGTTTCAGGGCCTACATGATTGCCGCAAGAAGTTTAACATCACTTTACATCTATAGGTTCTAAAACAGCTGCTGAAATGCCCAAATTTATTCTTTCACATGGTAAAATTATTTTTATAGTCTTGTAAACAGTTAAATCTGTATGAAAAATATACTGAGATAATTTTAATTAAATGAAGAGATGTTGGAAAAAAAATGTTGAAACAGTTTGAAATGACCAAGAAGGCCTTAATAGCACCTTCAGCTTGACTAAACTTTACGAAGCATCTTCCTTACTTTAGGCCCCGATTTCCCTTTTCTTGGAGCATCTACTTTGAAGAATTTGAAATCGTAATTGCTTTCTCTGCTCCTCAGATAGGTAAATCTCCCAGCCTCTCCTCAACCTTAAAACCTAGGAATATCTTTCTCAAGGACCTGGGGACCATCCTTTTGAAATGCAATCAAGGAAGAGAGTCCCCCTGTCTTCTAGTTTCAATAGCAGAGTAGAGGCACCTTGCTCCAAGTTGTAAAAACACCTACTGTCAGGAAGATATGAGAAAGTTTGTCTATTTAGTAAAGGCAATGAGCAAACACAGATAGCCTATAAGTTCCCTCTCACTCCAACCTCACTATGGAAAACAGTACAGAGGTTCCTCAACAAATTAAAAACAGAACTACTACATCATGCAGCAATTCCTGCCACCTTTCGTTTCAGCAGAGTTGAGCCTGAGTTCCGGCCTCCCTCCCTTATTGCAATAGCCTTGAATAAAGTCTTCCTTGCCTGTTTAACATTGTCCAGTGCAACTTTTGCTTTGACAGAAAGGCTGGCATTTGTGAACATCTTTTCAAGAGTGTTCTATTATTGAAAGACTAAAGTGAGTAATTTCAATCTTCAATGAATATGTGATAGTATTTAATTCAATTTAGTTGAAACTTACCTAAGAGACTTTCTTTTCTATTTCTCAGCTGTTTAATTAAAAAAGAATAATGTATTTTAGTACCTAATTTAATATCCTATTTATCTTGTCTGGTTTCCAAAGAAGAGAGAAAGACAGAGAGATAGAGAAATAGAGAGATGGATAGAAATAGAAAGAGAGAGAGAGAGAAAGAGAGAGAAGCAATCAATGCAATGTCATTTCTATGAATGTGCAGTATCAAAGTGTCCATGACACAGCATCCTTTATGGTATTAGCTTAAAAATGACACTTTCTCCATTAAAAAAAATGTGAATGTGCTTATAATAAGTACAAGGCCCTTAGTCTTTTTTTTGGTAACAATTTAGCCTTCCAACATTACCCTTTTATGAATTCATGATGTGTTATTTACTGCTTCTAATTTTAAATTTTGACAGAAATTGTTGTGAGTTGAGCATGCATATATTTGAAATCAGGGTGTGAACAGTCAGTTGCCAGTTATAAGCTGACCTCAATTCAGGAGGCACATTATTTTTAACTTTAAAATGTCCATGGTGCGTGATGGATCATTTACGTGTGTAATTTTATTTGTAAGGCATGGACACCAATTATATTTTTGTTTTGTGATAACATATGGTGTAATATATGAAGATTTTGTGGAGATTTCTTTCATACTTTAAAACCTTTTTAAACTTACAGTTGTTCATTCGCCCCAGAATAAGAAAAAAAAGAATAAAAATAACCCATTCTTATCATTTCTTTCTTATTCCATAAATTCAACTGCCTTTCTATTATTCCCATCACCTTTCTTATTTAGCAAGAATTCCAAGAAAAAGGGAAACTTTTGGAGATCTTCTAGTGCATAAATACTGAAGTAAATTTTCTAATATAAATAAAATCTTATTTGAACATTAAGTAGAACATAATGATTAGTGTTATCTAAGTAAACACGTTTAATCTACTGACGGCATTGATTTGCTTCTTTAAAAACATCATCTGAGAGTATAATTAACTTGCTCCCTAATTTATTTTTTATATTTTTAAGTTTTAATTTCTCAAATAGTGATTATTTTATTACAAAATGTGTGATTTGGTAAGCATAAATTATTTTGACAGTCAGTGATTATTGGCAAATCTTTAAACCTTAAAGGATATGGAGTATTATTTTTTAACAAGATTGAAAAGGTACATTACATGTTTGAGTTTATTTGTGTATACTTTCTTTTGAACATTAAAAATTGCCTACTATCAGATTTCTTATTATATTGAATTAAATTTGGATAAAATGACCATTTATAGCAATCCATACATGCCCAGGTATACGCTGCCAGAGATCAGGGGTCTTTACCCAGGATTGCACTGCTGGGCTCAGCTGTTCTCAAGGCTTTAAAGAAAAGTTCATTGAAAGAACTCTGTCATACATTCCTAAGAAAGCACTAAAAATATTTTCATTCGGCTCTGAAGTAAACTTTATTGCCCATAACTAAGGCAAGGCCAGATTACCGCTATGTCTCTCCCTTCAGGTGGCAGGGTCTCTTGTGATCCCTCATTGCCAGCTTCCACTATTTCACACCAGGTCATTCAAACTGCCATGGGCTCTGCTCCCTTTAGAGTATTTCCAACTTGGGGAGCCAAAATGTAGAGAAACCACATGTGAACCATCACTTTCAAAAGTAAAGGAAAACAATTAATGTATTTTTACCATTTAAGAGTATAAAATGTAGAAGTATAGAGAACTGACAAAATAACACAAAAAAGTTAAGAATATGCATGACATTCAATAACCACGTTATTCTCCCTTGAGATCTGATCATACTGCATTCAATCTCTGTGTTCTCATTTTGAATATAATTTTATGGGTTATTTTTCATCTTTGCAAAAATTGACGTATTTTCTTGATTATCCATTTTTAACCTAATAACTTTTACAAACTCTCACACAAAGAATTACAGATATAGTCACCTTAGCTTTTGAAGCACAGGCATCATTGATATGATTAATCATGCAGCATCGTCAATAAAGGGAAAAACAATTCCCCACATTATTAACACCCTCAGTAGCAGAATAATAAGGGTAGCAAGAGAAATTGGGAATGGAAAACTCAATAAATTAGAGGAAATTGGTAGCTGTAGTCGTAGCGACATGTGCTTGCTTTGTCTACCACTCAGGTCATGATTTCTTTTCGCTTAGAACCAGATTAGAGAGCTGACGTATCTAAGGTGATTTTAATTTCATTCCTCAGGATAGCTATGCATTTTTTGGAAAGGCTGTTAAATTTGAAAAGTCTCCGATAGTAAATTTTTAGATTATATGTTTCTATAACTTTTGTTCTGATCTGTTGGAGGGCTGACATTATATTTTCACCTACTCCGTCATCTCATATACTTATAATAAAGTGTATGGCATTACAGTTTTCTACTGAATTTGTGATGCAGATTTTGTTGGAATTTCAGAAAGTAAAGTCTAGATTTATATATATTTCAAAGTCTAAGTATTCAAAAATGTGACAAGCTTACACTTAAAAAAGAAAATTACTTAAATTTCCCATTATATTGAGCATAACTCTTGCATTCACTGTATAAGTGACTATCAGAGCCACACAAATTCATAAAACCAGTCAAACACATGAAATTTCACTACTGGGAAGTATTATAATGTTTTGTAAAATTTTATAGCAGTTGTATAAGCATTTTCTTTGTACGTATTTTCCTTAATAAATTATGAACTAATGGTCATATTTTCAAGTAGTGTTTTTGGTATTACATGCTACTGACTCTGGAAACATAAACGAATACATAATAAATGGTTTATTGGTATACATGTTTTAAAAGTTTAAGGTGATTCTAAGGCCAAAAGAGTTGAGAACCTTTTCTTTAAGTAAATCACGTGCAGTTCACTAGGGAACATGAGAGAAACAGTTCAACTAATTGAGTATTCATCTATTGTTTTAATAGGTAATACGTGCTAGGCCTGGGGATACAACAGAGAGCAAAACAGACAAAAGTTCACACACTAAGATAGTTTCATTCTACTTGGGAGAGATTGGTAATAAGTTTCCAACATAAATAAGTGCATAGTGTGTGAGGAGTAGAGATAGGGAATGCTGAAGGAAGGGCAATGTTACATGGTGTTTGGGAAAAAGTTCATTCAAAGGAGGAAGTGTGAGCTCTGTGGCTATCTGAAGGAAGTGACCTACCAGAAAGAGAAATAGCCACAACCATGGTTCTTGGGGGTAAGAAGGTGCATGTTCTGGGAATGTCTAGGAGGCTGGAGTGACTTGGCAGAGTGAAAGACATTGAAAGCAGTAGATGAGATGAAAGGGGCAACAAGTGACAGATCCATTAGTCTTTTTTAAGGACTTTGGATTTTACTCTGAGATGGAAAACTAATACACGGTGTTGAGTGTAGAAGTGACAAGCTCCTACTTGAATTTTAATAAAATTACTCTGGTTGCTGATGTGATAACAGATAATACAGTTTCAAAATTTGAAGTAGGCAGACTAAATAAAGAGATACTCAGCAAACTTGGCAAAAATAACTGCTGGTTGCAATCAGGGTATAGTAGTGATGGTAGTGTGATGGGGACATGGCCAGTGTATGGCTATATTTTGAAGGCAGAACCAGCAAGAATATCAACTTGAGGGAATAGAAAAGGAAATCAAGAGTAATGCCATAGTTTTTAGCTGATTTACAGAGTTGTGTCAGCTGAAAAAGTGAAAGCTACAGGAAAAGGAAATGTGTGCTGGGATTACAAGGAGTTCAGTATGGTACATAAGTTTGAGATATTTACTAAACACTCAGTGGATATAACAAATAGTATTTCAGGGAAGAATTTTAGAGTTGAAATAAATATTTTAGAGTGATTATCACACAGATGATATTTAAAGCCACTGAACTGAATTAGATCACCTCTCAAGAGTGAGTAAAAAGAAAAAAGAATTCCATGGACTGAGCCTTGAGGAATTCCAATATTAAGAAATTAGGGGACTGAAGAAGGACCAGTCAGCAAGATGTATGGAGCACCCAGTGAAAGCCAAGAGAGAGTGGTAACTGGAAACTAAATGGCAACAGTTTTTTGAATAAGAAGCAGTGAACACCACTCTTTATGGAGTTTGGAAGCAACTAATCACACAACCTAAACAAAGTTAATGAATTTGTTTAGAAGTTTCAAGGATTTTTTAGATTTTCCAAGCCAGTATGTCATTCTTCAGGAAATTTCTAAAAATGGAGAAGGGCACTATAATGGCTTTATATTAATTTTAAGATGTGGAAAATGTTATTCTTTGATTTAATATCTCATTATAAGTCCACAGAGATTTTAAAATAAAATTAACATGTCCATATGGAAAGTTGTTCCTAAGTCATTGCAATCATTGCGAAAAGGATATGACAAAACCTATAATGCAATGTTAAACTAGAAGCACAATACACTACAGAATATTTTTTTAATTAAAGTTATTATGTATGAAAACTACTATTTTAAGAATAATATATTTTTTAAAAGAGACTCTTTGGCTATACTATTATCAGTACCTGCTTGTTACTCACTTGGATTCATTAGCTTATTTAAGTATTAGCTTATTATTTTAAGGGAAATATCCTGCAAACGTAGTTTTGCCTCCTAGTAAATATTTTATATTGGAACATATAATTTGGAGGGCAACCTGTCAGTATAAATTGAAATAAATATATGGATTCTATCTTTTGGGATATACCCTGGGTAAGTACTCTTGTATAAACACAAGAGTATATATACTAAGACATTCGTTTGATACCATTTACACTAGCAAAAAAGTGGAACTACCCTAAATGTCTAGATACTGCAGATTAGCAATAAAAATGATGGTAATATCCATGGAGTAGTACATAAGAGATAATGTTAGATAGATAAATTAATAGATAACTAAGATACCAAGTAGTAGGAAAAGATGCCTTACAAATTATAAGCATATTATATTATAATTTATGTTAAATATTTTTTCTTCCGGTACATATAACCCTGTGTGTATATTTGAAAAGATATGCAGATTATTGATAGACTTATTTACCTTTGAAAATAAAATTGGAATGTTAGTAGTCCATTTAGAGTGAGATTTTGAACAATTCTGATTATGTTCATGCGTTGCTAGTATGGTTAAACATTTTAAAACAGAATGTACATTGTTGTATTCTGTATTTTAAGGAATGATGAAAACAGTATAATTTCCTATATAACTACATCGATAGATTTAGTCACAAAATTGAGCAACTTATGATTTTGTCTTTACAAACAGAAAAATGGAAACGTTTTCCAAAGAGTCCCTCTTCTTCCAGAGCTAGTGTATTTCCTGGGCCATACATTACAGAACAGAGTCTCCTTCAGGCTCCTGACGTTTTTAGGAAACAAAATCTGCTGGGGAGCGAATCTGCCTTCAGGGAACTGCTGGATTTCCTCTTAAGGATTTTAAACTTGAATTTAGTAGACAGTTACGATCTAGGGTAGAATATTTTTAGGGCAAAATTAAATCTTCCCGCTTGTTTCAGAATCTTGCTTGAGAATCAGAAACAAAGCAGAGACAGGCTGAGTCTATTAACCTGTCAAAGAAGCCCTAAGCTAGCTCAATGCTTGATAAAACCGAAGTAAACAGCCCTTTCGTGGGAGAAGAGACAATGATCTGGAGCTTCCATTATTGTTATGTACACAGTTTTCAATGTAAAATTTACAACAGAATACTAGACACTCAAATAAGCAAGAAAATAAGTCTTATAGTCAATAGAAAAAACCAATCATATAAAAAGTGTTAAGAATGATCCAGATGGATAACAGATCCAAGGAAAGGATATAACTCTGACTAATGTCTTTAAACGACAACAAACAGATGACACTACTCAGAGTTTCACAAGAGAATCCGCATGTATTAAAAGTATTGAAAACATACTATCTGATTTTTAGAGCTAAATGGATGAGTTTAACAAAATATTGGCAATAGAACATCAAATCAGGAAATGTAAAGACAGGAAATAAAAAATACACAACCTGAAGTACAGAGAGAAATAAATGGAAAAAAAGAGGGAGATGTGGGGCACGCTCACATATTCTCATATTTGTATTAGTGGAGTGATAGAAGAAGAAAATGAAGACAAAAGGAAAGCAATATTCAACGAAATAAAGCTGACGAATTTTCCAAAACCTATGAAAAAATGTCACACCACAGGATGCTAAGCAAACTCTCAGAAAAACAGATATAAACAAAACTACACCTAGCCATATTATACTAAAAGAGATCAAAACCAAAGATAAGAGAGAATATTAAAAATATCTAGAGGGGAAAGAGTGGCTCATTGCCTTTAAAAGAACAACAACAAGACTTACAACTGGTTTTCAACAGAAACATAAAAGCGAGATGCCAACAGGCTGGTCCTTTTAACTTCTTGAAAGAATTTTCTAATTCAAGCAAAAAGCATCCTTTAAAAATGAAAGTAAATGAAAAAATATTGACAACCAAAAACAGAGGATGCACTGTCGGTCGATTTGCATTAAAAGAAATACCAAGTGGAGTAATTAGAGCATTATAAACACGATCTCTGAAAGAAACAGGAAACTGTAGAATCAAATGGAAAACAACAGAAAAGATAATTATGGCCTTACTGGTGAATTCTTCCAAGTGTTTAAGGAAGTAATTGTCAAATGAACTTTTCTACAAAATAGAACAAGAGGGACAATCTTACAACTTGTTTTATAAAGCCACAATAATGTTGGAACAAAAACTCCACAATAACACTACAAGAAAGAAAGAAAAATTACAAGCCAATTCTCTCATGAAGCAAAACTTTATATGTCATATTAGGAATTTAAGTCCAGAGATTTTAAATAAAAATGAAACATTGGAACAAAATTAGGTTCATTTCAGAAATGCAAGATTCATTGAACTTTGAAACATCAATCAATAAAATTCACCATATCAATACACCTGCAGAATGATCATTCGCTAAAATTCAAGAACCTAGTCAAAATCATAATTCTTACCAAACCAGAAATAAGTCACATTTTCTTAACTTGATAGATTATCTATAAAATTCTTGGGAGAACATTATACTTAGTAGCATTTATTAACATATTTTATCATTGGGAACTGAATAAGATAATTCTTGCTATTCTCACTTCTGGTCAATATTAGACTGAGATTCTAAGCAGTACAATAAAGACAGGAAGATATGCAAAAAAGTAAGATTTTGGTAGAAAGAGAGATAACTTGTTTTGTAGATGACAATTATGTATGCAAAAAATCCAATGAATCTACAGAAAACTTATTTGAATAGATAAGTGATTTTAGGAAGGTCAATAGATTCAAGGATATTTATGAAATATTGTGTTTTATATACCAGTAACAAACAAACATGAAATGGTATTTAATATCAATAGTTTTAAATACCATCAAAACATGAAAAATCTAAAAATAAATTAAATCAATGACAATGTGTAAGACTCATACAATGAAAACTATAAAATATTAATGAGAAACATAAAGAAAACCAAAAGTAAATGAAAAAATATGCCATATCCATTGATTGGAACAATCAATATTATAAAAATCTCAATGGTCCTTAAAGTAATATATAAATCAAATGCATTTCACATCAAATATGTGAAAAAAACTGAAAAAGTAAAAGAGCCATTGGTAGATTAAAAAGTGCTTATTGTCAACAGTGACTTGGAGAGAGCAGATTGAAATGAGATGAGATATCACTACATACCACAAAGAATAGCTAAAATGGAAAAGGTTAACTTGTTACCTTGCAAAAATCCCACAATTTCAAACTCTTTGCAGTTCTTGACAGTAGTGCTTGGTGGTGGTAGATGACGGGGTTTGGGGGAAGTTGCTATTATTATTATTTTACGTCTCCATCTGGGTACTGGTTACATGAATGTTTTCACTTTGAGAATCTCATTGAGCTGTTTATTTTTTATTCGTGCAATTTTATGTGATACTTCTAAAAAACGTTTTTTTAAAAAAAAGCATTACTATGTAAGATTGAGAGAGTCACTAAATATTGACTGAAGTTTCAATTTATGAAGAACTTATAACAAAATATATCTATATCTACCTAATAATTTAAACTATAAAGCATTGTTGACTTAGAAAATAGAGCTAGGAAAATATATTTTCATAGGAGTAGTTTTAACATACCTCTTAGCAATTGATAGATAAATTATCTTTTAATAAAACAAAACAAAAACAAGTATATAGAAAACTTTGAGCAATATTAGTAAGGCCACTGAGCTAACCAATTTGATACAGAATACTCTCTCAATAATGGCAAGTTAGGCATTTTTGTCAGGTCTTCTTGGGGAATTTATAAGAAAAGTAACATATACCTGACCATAAAATATCAACAAATTTCACAGAATTAGTATCTAGAGTGGCTGGTCAAAATGTAATTATCTAAGACAAAAATAGAAAAAGAAATATCTTTAAGTGCCCATCAAGGGATAAATGGATAAAGAAGATGTGGTATATACACACAATGGAATACTACTCAGCCATAATAAATGATGAAATCTTGCCATTTGTGACAATATGGGTGGACCTTGAGGTTATTGTGTTAAGTGAATAAGTCAAGGGGAGAAAGTCAAATACCCAAATACCATATGATCTCACTCATAAATGAAGATAAAAACAACAAGAACAACAACAACAAACAAACACATAGATATAGAGATTAGACTGGCAGTTATCAGAGGGAAAGGAGGGAGGGAGGAAGGTGAAAGGAGTGACTGGGCACATGTGTTTGGTGACGGGTGGTAATTAGTCTTTGGGTTGTGAACATGACATAATCTACACAGAAACTGAAATACAATGATGTACACCTGCAATTTATATAATGTTATAAACTAATGTTACCTCAATAAAAAAATAAAAAGAAAAAGACCATTTTTAAAATCACTTCAAAGTAAAAGAAAATCTCAAAATTCATGAATCAAATAAGTTATAGCAGAAATTAAATATGTAGAATTTAACATCAAAAGAGTATGCATAAAGTGTGTGAGATACATATGAAGTAGAGATTAGAGGTAAATTTTGTAACCTTAAATCCTTATATTAGAAAGTAGTAATACTGACAATTTATATGATATATATATATACATTAGGAAGTTATGGAAAATAGAGTATGGAACTAATTAATAGAAATAATAGAAATATATGAAATAGAAAAAACTGCAACATAAACTGTTATCAAAACCCAAAGACTTCTTTGTAAACACTAATAATAATATTAATAATATTGATTTGAAAAGAGGAGGAGGGAGAGAAATGAAACAGACATTAAAAATGAAAAATCATAAATTATTATGAAAATAGGCAATAGAGAAAGTCAAAGAAACTAACCTGAAATATCAACTTTGGTTAAAGATCTATCAAATAAACTTGACATAAAAAACATATAGAACTTCAGTGTGCAGATAACTTACTCTTCAAAACTAAAATTAGATCGAACAAACATCAAAGAATTACTGAGCCGAATGATTGATTCCAGAATTGTTATAGGATTTGAAAGATAAACAGTTCTTCACTCCGATGTTGAGGGGAGCAAAGAAATTCTGAGCAGGATAATATGAAAAAAGACAGAATTGAAAACAAATCTACAAGCAATTGTGTGGTAGAGAACTTGCAAAGATCTAAAACAAAGAAATATGCAAATATAACCAATATTACAGCTAAATGGTCATTGAAGAATGAGCAAGTACATGTTTTTGGCAAACACTGAGTTTACCACTCTGAGATCTTTGCTGAAAAATAAAGCAGGAACTTCATTATGGAGAAATGTAACCCCAGGGAAAGCTGGGATGCTAAACATAGTGCTGAGATGGAGAATAAAACTAATTGTTCGGATAAATCTAAATAAGAATCAACTTTTTTCTTTTTAAGGAACACTATTAACTGTATAGTTAAGAGTATTATCTTAAAACTAATAACATATTAGAAAAATATAACGTGGCAAATTGAAAGGGGCTACTGGAATTATAAATTAGATTAGCATCCCAATGCATCTGTGCTCATGCACTGCTTGGAAGTATAGAGAGGCTGGTTAACTTTGTGATATTTTTAATCAAATACACATTTTAAAATAGAAGAATAGAGATAAATAATATATTAAAATATGTAACTTCCCAAAGTATAAGAAACAGGAAATATTCTCTGACAAATAAAAAAAAAGCTATTAAAACAATAGGAAGCAAGAGAGAAGGAAATGAGAGCCTGCTCTCCCCCCACCTACACACACACACACACACACACACAAATGACATGGTAAATAAAAAACGCAAAATAAGCTGAAAGCAACCAATTTAAATTATCAGTAATCGTCATGAATAAATTTACTGATTAAAAGAGAGGTTTTAAGATTATCATTTTCACATCTCTGTCTATTTCTTATGAGAGAAACATAGCAGAAAAATGGAAACTAAACAAAAAATGATTCAATTAGAAAATATTAGCAGAAAGAAAACTGTCATAGCTTTAACAATAACAGAGTGGACTTTAAGGTAAATACATATTGGAGATAAATGATATTCTTAATTGCTACTAACATGAATATTTCAACAGGCAGATGTAACATAAAGCAAAAATTAACATAATCAGAAAGAAAAGGGACAAATCCACAACTAGGCTAGAAACTATTTTTCCCAGAGACATACATGAAGCAGGCACACACACAAGATCAGTGAGTATATAGAATATTTAACATCGGAATAAAAAAATATGGTCACACCTAGAACCCTGAACCCCAAAATTAAGAGTTACAAATTCTTATAAACATACGTCAAATTTGATTTTAAATATAAATTATATTATATAACAAACTATTTATTTTAATTAAGAAAAATATATTATGATCTCAATCTTGGGCATATAGAAAGGAGGATTTAATTTGACGTTGAAAATAGTTTAGTACTTAGAGACGCAGGAAAAAAAGGATGTGACGCTTTGGGGTAAAGATTGATAAGTGAGTATAACTAAAATTTCCCTCTGAGAAATGTAAAGAATAGCTAAATGGTGTTGGCGACACTGGTTGATGGTGTGCTTATTAACATAATATCTGATGTGCCAATGACTCTCCTAACGAGTTAAATATCAACTCACAACTCCATACAACCCTACAGGCAAGCTTACCCCCACTTATCAAGAGGAATCTGAAATAGAAAGAGTACAAGTAACACAAGCAACCACTCTGATGTGACACAGCTAGTTGGGAGCAGACTGCTTCATAAATACCACAGGAGCTCCAAATCAAGTTCCACGAATAATAAATTTCCTGAATGAAGGAAACTGAAATGATATTCCTAGCATACAATTTATCCAAGACTTACTATGTTCTTTGGTAGAGTTATGCTAATGACTATACATCAAGGTTAGAGTATAATTTTCCTGAACTACACAGAGCGAATTCTATGTCCCTGTTCACGATTATCATTATCCAGATAAAAGCTTAGCCATGTTTACTTTCTTGGTTCCAGCTACACAGATTTTTATGTATCTTAACATTTATACACATTGGTGTACCCAGGCTACTTTGCCATCATCTGTCAATGGTAAAATGAAACTCTGAGATACTTTTAAAAAATACTTTATATGAAAACTGTGAAAAAAAATTTCAAATTATTACATAAGCTTATTAATCAGTGATTTTTTTCTTTCTCAAAAACTTTCATTTTTATTTCATTTTCATTTTATTGAATTCATTTTTATTTATTTAAATTGTTTTATTTTCATTTCACTTAGTTAACATTGATTCAATGTTAAAATATTATATTTAACACATTCATAAAATGTTTATCTCAGTATTTATATCATTTATTTTTATGTTTGCTGTAGAACGTAACATTCCCATATTGGCATTCTTGAAAAGATATAGAAATGTTTGAAACAAAGTTTAAAATAAAAGGTTTAAAACGCAAAGCTGAATAAAATGAACTTAAGTAGAAAAGTACATAAAAGTACAAACTTTCCATCTTTGAAATAACTGAGTAAAATCCACAATGAAATAATTTAGTTTGCATTTTCCCTGTTGAATAATAGTTCACAACTGGCCCACTTAATTTTACCAAAAAATATCATGTAGAGGCTGGCTCTGTGGCCAAGTGGTTAAGTTCGCGCGCTCCGCTGCAGCGGCCCAGGGTTCGGATCCTGGGCGCGGACATGGCACGGCTCGTCAGGTCACGTTGAGGCGGCATCCCACATCCCACAACTAGAAGGACGGGCAACAAAGATATACAACTGTGTACAGGGTGGGTTTGGGGAGATAAAGCAGAAAAAAAAAGAAAAAAGATTGGCAACAGTTGTTAGCCCAGGTGCCAATCTTTAAAAAAAAAAAAAAAATCATGTAGTATTTGAGCTCAAATGAATTCTCATGTTAAAAGACACAGTACATGATTGTTATAATACTTTCTACGTTTTTTCAAGTGAATACTCAAATATATTGGTTAAAGTAAAAGAATTTGAAACAAAAAGTATACTCTATTAT
The DNA here is from genome assembly GCF_041296265.1 of Equus caballus. Classification (NCBI taxonomy): domain Eukaryota; kingdom Metazoa; phylum Chordata; class Mammalia; order Perissodactyla; family Equidae; genus Equus; species Equus caballus. Next base: position 100,573,966 of record NC_091685.1, on the reverse strand, counting down.
AATGAAACTATAGTCCATATCTGGGGTTGTAAATAAATTGCTCTGTGTATAATAAAACAAATCTGCTTTTGAAAAAAAGCTAAAATAAAAAATAATAAAAATAAACTAAGGTAAATATTTTGTCCTACCAAAACCTAGTTTACAGACCTGCCCAGTGGTGTAATGGTTAAGTTCCCACACTCTGCTTCAGTGACCTGGGGTTTGCGGGTTCAGATCCTGGGCAGGGATCTACACACCGCTCATTAAGCCATGTTGTGGCAGCATCCCACATACAAAATGGAGGAAGACTGGCATGGATGTTAGCTTAAGGCCAATCCAGGGCCTCTAATAGCTATAATTTTATTGTATGTAAATTATATTTCTATTTTTTAACTGAAATATATTTGACATATAACAATGCGTAAATTTAAGATGTAAAGCATATGTCAGATAAGGAGTTAACATGTAAAATATATAAAGAACTCATACAACTCAATAACAAAAAAGAATCTAATTAAAAAATGGGCAGAGGAACTAAATAAGTATTTTCCAAAGAAGACGTTCAAATGGTCAACAAGTACATCAAAAGATGGTCAACATCACTAATCACCAAAGAAACGCAAATCAGAACCACAATAAGATACCACCACACGCCTATTAGAATGGCTATAATCAAAAAAACAAGAGAGAAGTGTTGTTGAGGATGTGGAGAAAAGGAAACCCTAGTGCACTGTTGGTGGGAATGTGAACTGACTCAGCCACTATGGAAAACAGTACGGACGTTCCTCAAAAAACTAAAAATAGAACTACCATACGATCCAACAATTCTATTTCTGAGTACATATGCAAAGGAAATGAAAACAGAATATATTTCAGTTTCTCTAAAGTTATAAGAAGCATTTTACTTTCTAATGGACAGTTTACTGTTTTTTTCATGAGTATTGAAAATACATCTTTATAAAGTGTAAGCTATTCAATTGTTTCAGAGTCAAATATTTTTAATATAGATTTAAAACCATGTAGGAACAGATTATTAAGTATTACACAGGAAGATTAAAAGGCTCTCCTGTTTTGTGTGTAGGTAGGGAGGGGTTCTTGGGAGCATAGGAGAGGTTTTCCACACATATTTATCTCATAGAATTATTCTTTTCTAAATTAGGAGACCATGATCAGATAGATACAAGATCCTTTATAATTTAATCTGGAATAGGGAGACTGGGTGTAAAGTCAGTAAAAGACTTGCTTGCCTTCTCTACGTGTCTCAAGGACTTACATTCATACTGCATGTTCCTTTTTTTTTTTAATACTGCATTAACAAATGTCATGTCAGAATATTTCCATGTCTGCAGATGTAACATGAGCAACTAATCTCCACACACGTTTTACAACACATCTATTTACCATTCCTGTTCTTCCAGGGTTATCAAGTGCTTGGGGAAAGGTAGTCTTTGGAGGAGGGGAAATTTTCAATTCACTTCCCTCAACTTTTATACACCTGCAAGTGTTTCTGTTATAGGAGCTAATTAAATTCTACCACTCCTGGTTCTAACTGGAGTTTGGTGGACTGTTCATGTAGCTAAAATTTTGTACTTCCGATAATGTGCAAAATTCTATACAAAATCCCAAGAGGCATCTTTATTACTAGAACTCCCTGGGGGACTGGCCCCAAACGCGGTGGCCTCTGGGAATGCTACAGATCTCTGATTGATCACTTTCCCTCCCTTGTTTCCCTAAGGCTACCTGGTTTCCTGACTTTTTATTTATAAATTTTACCTTTTTACTTCCTGTGGCTATAGATGAGTTATTTCAATCTTGGTTAAGACCAATATATGAAAATCACTTGTTCTTCTGAGTCTGGCCATTGTCTTTCTTTTTATTTATGATAATTTTATAATATTGACAGTGATTGCCAAGGTAATTCTTTTATAATATTATTTTGAAAAGTGTGATAAGGAGCAGAAATGGGGTAGAAAACAGTATTGCGAGACATTGGTCTATATTTATTATAATTAAATAGGATTCGCTAAAGCAATTATTAGCGCCATGAATAGTTAAATAGGGTACATTGGATGAAGTCTAGATATAGTAAGCATCCCTGTTTTATCCATTATTTTTGTGACTAATCACTTAATATCAAAGTAAATTTAATATGGTAGCATAATTCTAAATTTTAGTAATCTAGATTGGGAGTTGAGATAATGTGACATTTAATAGTATGTAATCTAGGTTTGAGATTTAACGGTATAAATAATGTCAAAATTTGTGATGTGGTTACCTGTTCCTGGGTTTGATATAAAGCAGTGTTCAAGAACATGTGTTTTCTAAACAAGGCATTTTACCCTATTCTCCCAACTTTCCCCGCTGCTCCACACCAGCATGTCTCTTAACTTCTCCCCATTTATAGTCAAGGTTTTTTGGGGAGATTTTTGTACAAGCTAGCCACCGGAGGACCACCACGGATAATCAATCAGACACCACACTATAGTAATCATACCTCCTACATATCTTTGATCCAACTTTAATATGATGATCTGCATTCTCACACACTTACATTCCGGGCGACATGTCCCCAAAGCACTTGATGTTACAACTCTATTTTTCTTAGCACATCTCAGGAGATTTATGTTCTGAGAAACATGCTTTAAGCACTGTTGTTCTAAAAGTTATACCTAGCTTCATGTATGAAGTATGTTTTGTTTTCCTACTTTTAACCCTGGAGTGCTTCTTGAGCCAATGTTTATAATAAAGATACTTTAAAATATATTCACCAAACTACATTCACGGAAAAAACTTATGATTTTTACATATGTGTGTGTATATATACATATATACTGCAATATACATGTCACAGTGATTAAGTTTCAAGATACGACGAGATTTTTACATTGAATAATAAAATATAAATTGAGACTATGAGTATTTTAAACCGTATATTTGTAATTCATTCACTTGATTAAAGGCCTAACATATTCCTATGTCATGAAATAAAAAAGCTCATATTTGCTATTGATTAGTATAATTTAAAGATAATCTAATTGTATTATTAATTCATATGCATAGACATACATACATGCATGCATCTATATATCAGAACTTTATAATAAATTAATTTTCCTGGAAAAGCTTTTTGGCTTTTAAGAAATTGCATGCAACATATTGAGCACACGTAAACCTAAATTTCCTTATTGTCCTTGTTTTTTTAAGAATTTGATTGACAGATTAAAAGAAAAGCTTCCTGCAAAATAATTAATAGTGCAATTAAAATTCCATTAGTTTCTTAAATTTATTATTTAATTTATTCTATTCCTCCTTATCATATTGTTTAAAATTGTATTGTGGTTTGAGAAAAAGCAACATACTGTTTTGTTCACAGACTACTGTATTAAGTATCACATCTTCTCATTACACACAAACTACGCAGCATGCCTAATGATCATTAGGATGAAAAATTATAGAACCCTTGAAAGGAGATTTAACATTAAAAATATATCTATAGAAAATAAATATTGGCAAAGGAAAATCTCTATGGATTAAAGGATAAGTAAACAATTATTTTTAGGCCCAAAAAGAAATAAGAAACTTGTATTTCTGCTTTGTCCTGGATTCTCATAATGCAAAATATTATTGATCCTCGAGTGGTCCCTTTGTAGAGGCCACGCATTAACCAATCAAATCAACAACATTCATATTTCACTTTTCCATAAAGCATTGTTTTAGACTTTCAGAATATCTTTCACAGCCACAGGGGAAATAAGGAAGGCCCAATAAAAATGGGTTCTTTTCTTGGAGGCAGTAATTTTCCGTCTTTTTAGATGAATGCAGAATGGGAGAAAACAAGAAAAGCTATTAAAGGTTTATGTACAGACGAGTCCAGCGTACACAAACTGCTAATAATTTCACCATTATGACTATAAGTTCTATAAATATTTCTCAAATAATATTTGAATTACATAGAGTGACTAACATTTTAGTTACTGAAACTCTCTCTCCATAAGGTTGCTGATGGTATTTCAGAGAAAGGGACCAGGAATCTGCAGAACAACTGCATATCGTATGTATATACACTGTCCTTCTCAGAAAGGTAAGGAGGCATAAAACATCCCCTTCCACACACTGAGCCAGGTAACTATTCATGTAAGATAGGGCCAGTTGATCAACATTTTACATAAACTATCATAGGCATATAAATAGTAAGATTTATAGTAGTACAGTCCTTTTATCTTTCCAAAATTTTCGACTATAACTGTTGCTGTAGTTAAACTTTCCAATAGTGCTTAAGATCTTTAAAAAAATATAGAAAAAAAGAAACATCTATTAAATATATTGCACATAAAATTACTTATTAAACCTAAACACAGTTCTAAGTATAGATTTTGAAAGCTATATGTTTTTGTGTTTGAAAACATTTTTTTTTTTTGAGGAAGATTAGCTCTGAGCTATCATCTGCTCTGAGCTATCATCTGCCACCAATCCTCCTCTTTTTGCTGAGGAAGACTGGCCCTGAGCTAACATCCTTGCCCATCTTCCTCTATTTTCTATGTGGGACGCCTACCACAGCATGGCTCGCCAAGTGGTGTCATGTCTGCAGCCAGGATCTGAACCAGTGAACCCCGGGCTGCTGAAGCAGAACAGGCGCACTTAACCGCTGTGCCACTGGGCTAACTCCAAAAAACATTTTTAAATTTTGCCTTCCACTGTATGTTTTAAAGTGTTATTTTTCAATTTGAAAAAGTAATATATGTATAGGACATAAAATTTTTAAAATTCAGAGATATACATAAAGTATTAAAATAATATAATCTCAATAGCAGACATAATTATTATAAATGTTTTACATAACTATTCAGGTTTTTAAAATAAAATAATAAACATATTGAATTGTCTAAAACTCACTTACCTTTCTTCAATCAGCTGTTTTCCACTGTCTCATTTATTATGGAAATTTTCTATGTCATTAATCTCGTATGTTATTATTTTAAATAACTGCTTGCTATTTTATTGGATAAATCTACTGTGACATACTTAACAAATTGATTTTCATTCTCAACTTAAATTGCTTCTATTTTAGTAAAGCTATGCTGAATATCATTGTACATACATCTTTGCTTACCCTTCTGATTATTTTCTTATCATAAGTACACTGAGGTGAAATTATAAATACATAGAGGCAGAAAGGATAAAAAATGTACAATTTACTACATATTACAAAATTAAAACAGATATATATGTGTATATACATGTATAATATAAGTTGGTATTTGCAGAAAATCAAGAAATATAAGACCACAAGGGCAGGGATTACCTCTTACAAAATTTTTATTTGTTTCCTATAATATATTACTAGTTACAGAAAGTATTGAAGTACCTTTTGTAATCTTGATAAAATGAGCTCTCAGTAATTGTTTACCTACTTATGTACCATTTTTGAGTTAACTCTTGATATTGTACCAACATAAAGGAGCATTTTCCTCAGTTTAGTATGAAGTATCTCAAAATTTTAGGGTACAATTTTGAATTGTTTACTCGGTCTGAATGAAACAAAGGATGCTTAAGACTCCATAGGATGTACTCAGTTATGGCTTTAATAAAAGTAATCGGCACAGCCAATGGGAGAGAGTACAGACAACGGGAGAGGTGTAAAAATCTCCAGGCGTGGACCCAGGGTCCTTTTACGCTGGTAGAGGGCACACTTTGTCTTTTGGACAATTAACCACTGAAATACATTCCATATGTCTTAGTTTGAGGGGAGCCAAGGCACAGATTTACTAAGGGATCTGTTATACCTCACTGGTCATTTGCTTAAACCCAGGCTGCGTAACTAGTTAAACTATGTGGAGACCATCACCTATATACCTCTGTAAACAATGTAGACAATCTAGTCTAGAGTGCCTCAAGGGGAATTTTGAAATTAAACAGCATATTATAAATCAGTGGCCAGTACCTCTTATCCTTATGTTCCCTGAGGGTGATTCTCTGACGACCAGGCACACTCAGAGATAGGCACAGAGCTGACCTAGTCCTCCCATAAGGTAACACAACTATAGACTACAGCACAAGTTTACTGCACTGAAATAACTGTGACATAGGGGCTCCTGATTGTATCATCCCTTAAATCACCTCTAATACTTTAATCAATTGACAAGTTGACAAAATTTTCAAATAGGTTGTGACTAAAATATTAGCATTATTTCTGATAAAGTTAGACTGGATATTATACTCCATTTTTTAATGCAAAACTCTTATCAGTTGGATTTTGTGAAACAAGAATTCCCAGAAAATCTGTTCTTCTTCTTGTATTTCCCATCTCAGAAAAAAAGATACCATCCATAAACAAACACAATTGGCATCCTTCCCTATTCCAACTTCTCCCTGACTCGTCAAATTCAATCACACGACAGGTACAGACAGCCCTCGCTTTGCAAGATTCTAATACACATGAGTTTTACTTACCACAGTTTAGTCAAACAACACCAGTTCCCCACGAACATGGTTCAAATTCCAGTTACCACCGTATATTAAATGTCAAAATTACATGAAGTACCACACTTCACTGCTAGCTCTTCAGTCCACAAATCATGACATACATAACACATGCTGTGATTAGTGACCAATCACGTCACTTCTTTCCAAGTCTGCTGCTGATTGGTCACTGCACATCTGTTACTCAGCTCATACACAGACAACAAAACACATACTTGAGTTGCCTCCTTGACTCCCAATCATAAACCAGTGTGACATTTTATGAAAATAAACAATCAAAAGAGAGAATTGGGGGGCTGGCCCAGCAGTGTAGTGGTTAAGTTCACATGCTCCATTTCGGCGGCCCAGGGTTAGCAGGTTCAGATCCCAGGCACAGACCTACCACTGCTTGTCAAGCCATGCTGTGGTGGCATCTCACATAAAATAGAAGACTGGTACAGATGTTAGCTCAGTGACAATCTTCCTCATTAAAAAAAAGAGAGAGAGAGAGACCAAATTTGTCAACAAAGATGAAAGTTCAATACAGAAATTTTTCAAAAAATGATAACGCTGAAAGTGAAATTGAAATTGAATGTAAATGGAGTTATAGAGGAATAGCTGACAGTGGGAATGCTGACACTGCCACCACCAGATTCTAGATCTATGCAGCTAGAGGATCTTAGGAAAAGTGAACTCATATACATAAATGAGAAAAGTGTTTGTGATGAAAACGATGACAACATCCCAGAGAAAATTATAGCCATAAAAAATTTTGCATTAACTTTCGGAAATATTTCAAGACATTAAATGCACAAAAAGTAAAATATTGGAAGCTTCCCCACTAGTATTTGAGAATCTAGTATGCTCCAAGTATGTAAAAGATAATAAGTATATAGTTTTTAGTAAGATTTAGTGAATGACTTAGTCTTTATACTGTGGTTTGGAAGTAAGCGTTAAGCAAATAATTACTATGCAATTTTATACTTACACCAGAAATGCATGATGTCTTAAAAAATATATTAGCAAAGTTTAGGGTGAGATCAGATGAAACTTCTTGGAAATAATGAATGGTACTGAATTTGTAGGGATGGTTAAAGTGGCCCTGGGGGCTGTAGAGAAAGGTAGAAATTAGCATTCTAGGGAGAGGAATGTTATATGAAAACATCTTATGTCCTGTGTCTTGTCTAGGATAATTTTGATCTTGGAAAATGGAGCAATTAAGAAGCAGGTTAAGAATGGGGCAGAGACTGAAAAATTTAAATTGATAAATAACATAGGTGTAAAGACAATCCTAAATGGTTGGCTAAACATGATGGCAGGCATAGTAGTAAAATTCAATGATAGAGAAAACGTTTGAAGACCAGGGTGTCCAATATAGGGCAACTCTAAACAGATTAAACGCCCTGTAAAGGCTGAGGCGGCCATTAAATCTTTTAATTTTAAAATTTGCACAAGTAAAATGATAAAATTATGCGGCTCTTCCATGAAATTTTAAGGTACTATAGTTAATTTGAGAGGGGTGCATGGTTGCAATAAATAAATACAGCAAATGTGAGAATTATGTCTATCAAGGACATATAAATATAACATTTAAAATTAGCACATGGAGTTAATTTTAATAGAATTGATAAGAAGCTAACTACTTTTTTGTGAGAACTGCATCTACAGACTGGAGAAAAAGAGATTATGAATATTTGAGGCTTAAAATTACTCTTATGGCAAACCAACGACAGGCAAGAAGTAAACTTTAAAAAACTGCTCAGTTTCCATAATGGTCACATTCACTAACACCTTCGTTGCAGTTTCCAAGGAAGATGAAAGGAAAAAAAAAATCTTCAAGAGGCAGGAGCCATGGAGAATAAATAACAGGACAGCGACATTTAGGGGACCGAATTTAACAGATTTTAAAACCTCAGTTTAATTGGAAGAATTCCCTTTGTATATCAATCAAGTTCTGAGTTGCTCTTTACATGCACTGTTTCTATAAAAGAGAGATCTGATTCAAAGGAATATAAAAACACCTTGCAAATACAAAGAATCAGGAAAGGGGGGATTGTGTGTGAATGCAGAAGCGGGAAGCTGGGAGTGTCTCCGTGAACTCAGTCTTTGTGTGGTTAGAAGCCCGCCTACCTTCAGTTGAGTATGTGATTGGCTTTCTTAGTTTCTAGTTAACACTACATGGTGAATTCCCTTTCTTCTCCTACCTGTTTCTTCTCTGAATTAGATAGAACAGGTGCCGTTTCCCTGAATAGCATAGAGCCAGAGCAATCACCCTGATGCACCCATCTACAGTGATGACTGTGATAATTTAATGCAAAGCTGCACTTTGATTACATTTGAGTCTAGATAAAATTAAATCGGACTGCATATATATGTATATACATACTTATTAATATACAAACGTGATTTTTTTAATGTTATATATCTAAAATACTCTAGTGACTTCACTGTATCTGGCTATATTGAAAAATTTGAATTGACAGGAGATACAGCGTATGATTAAAGACATTTTTGTGATAGCTGGAACATTAATAATTGGCTAATTTACTTACCACTTCTTTAGAAGTAGGATCTATGTCTTGAATATACACAGATTATAAGAAACAGTCCTTGAGGAAACAATTCTTGTCCTCAAAGAGCCTCTGGTTTAGACGGAGATTTAGGCAAAGAGATGTGGTGTGATAGTGGTCAACACTGAGTGCCATATGGCTAAAAATGGCTATTTATCAATCTTAGTGTTAAAAAAGGAAAAAGGAATCCTTAATGTTTTTCTGGAAAAAGTGATAACTGAAATGAATGGTGAAGAACTAGAAACAGTTATTTGGATAGATATGAACAGGAGTGGAGAGAAGCCAGCTTGTGGTGGAGATAAGAAGAATGAGAGATTAGCAGACAGTTACTAGCTCAGTATAATGTAAAAAATGTTCATTGATGAACGTAAAGAGCTAGGTAGAAGTAAGAAAGAAGAACTTTTGGTGATACTCTAAAATGTATTTACTTAACGTGGAAGGATTTGGAGAAATGTTAAACGATTTTATACACTATAGAAATTAGTCATATTTGCAATTATCATGTCCAGCAGCTTCACGCCACCCTAAATGTCTCTTGGATCCAGATAGTGTCTATTTACCTGAGGAAACAAGTTCCTCCTCAGGCATGAGTGTGGGTTATCATGTTGATAAGAGATAATGCAAAAATATGGTCAAAAACAATTTCCCAATTAATAAGAGGGGGGGAAACTCTGATTTTAATGTGAAACGTACCTTTGGGCTTTGTCTTCAGTTTTCATTCAGTTTCTTCTTTCTTAATTAAAGACTAATTAAAAGTCCAATTTGAAATATATATGATAAGCCATCATAAAACGGGAAGTATGTAAAGACAATAGATGTTGGGCCAAGAAAAAAAAGATTTGCCTACTCTCCAGATCATACTATCATCAAAATTTAAAAGAAATAATAAGCCCTAGGTAACTTATTCACTCCTTATTACTGTGTAACGCGAAAAATAAAAATACTCTGGGAGAACGGAGAGTAGGATGGCTTTCAGAGCTGAAGAAAGGCTTTGTCAGGCCTACCTGAACTAAAAATAATGAAGGAACCAGATGCTGCCTAATAAGCAAGTGTATCCTCATAACTCTACTTCTCTGTAATCTCAGTATGTAACCACCACACAAAGAGAGGTAATGGGACCTGAGTTTCATGGAACAGCACTGAGGATTATGACAATTCTTAGACTCTTGCATGAATAGCTTAGACTCCTAAGATATTTATGGTTCAAAGATCTTGATCAAGATCTTGACTAATAAGAAGGAGATAGTGCATTAGAACAGATGAAAGAGTATGTGGACTGCTGGTGTATGACACACATCTTTCCCAAAGAATCTGCTATAAGAGATTGTCCATTATAGAATATCAACATGTTTCATTTTACATTTAGGGCAGTAAAATGAGTTTTTCCTTGAAATGTGTATGATATCTCAGGCATTCTTAAGGCAGACTCTAGAATTTATTTTTAACATACGATTTATCATAAAACTGAAAATATGAGGTAAAATTTTAATCACTTGAAGGGTCATAGTTTTATATTTAACACTAAATATATGATCTATAAGCATGGCCCCGAAGGAAGCAGAGTGTGCACTTTCATGCTTGATAAACTAGTGGTGATCAGACAGAAGCTAAAAATTGGACACTGATTGCACTGAGAATCTGCTCTATTTCAATTCCTGTCTGAATCTTTTAGGACTTTCTTTGACCTTAGCTTGACTTGATTGATGAGCATATATTAAGAATTTTAATGTTTATCTGACACTAGTTTTTAAATTAAAGACAGTAAAATTTTAAACTAAAATACGTCTGTGAAGCTTTTGGAAATAACATGTTTAAAGACAATAGCCTCTGGGAAAATAAAAATAATCCTTTGCCTGCTTGCCAAATCATATTATTATCAAAACTGGAATGGAGTGAGAAGCCCAATTACTCACTTGTGATAGTTTACAGATGCAATGCAGGAAATTACTTAATTTTTTACCTTAATTTATTACATTTAAAGATTCCCATATGAGAATATAAAGAAGGCTTACTCCTATTGCCTACCTGCCGTACAAACCTATTTTCTAAACACAATTCTTTGCTTCCCTAGTTAATGAAGTTTAGCTTGATTTTCAAGCAATCATATTCTTAGTTTTTAAATTGCATAAGATCCTACTTAGACTTTTCACAATGCTAATTTACATAGTTTTAACAATTAAAACACACTTCACATATAATTGGGGGAAGTATTCAGAAATCACTATTTTAATTGGAGGAAAAATACATGACATACTTTTCAAATTACAAAATCAAGCCACCAACTATTTCCTTATCATGGAGTGTCCTTATTAGAGGGCCTATCTTTAATGATAATAATAATAATAATAATAATAATAATAATAATAATAATAAATCCCATCTTTTCAGCCTGGCTGAGCCCTAGGTGATGTACCTTTTAGTAGAGCAGGTGGTCTCACCTGAACTACTCTGATGGTGCCTTTTCTTTTTGCTCAATAAAAACACCTAGCAAGGTCATTGCTATAGTTATGCGGGGCATATGGTGTTATTTAGTCCTGTCTCGCTCTCTAACTATGAAGCCACTACAAAGGTACTTTTGATGGGTACATTTTAATTTTACTCTTAATTAAAATGTTTTAGGAAGGGGAAATGGTATCAATAATTTCTGAATTTGCAAGTGAATCACATACTGCTGCAGCACAAAATACTTGGTTTGTAAGCTCTCCCCACCTTCCCTCCACTCTCCAGCTATTTCACTTGGTTCGTATTCTATCAAACAATCTTCTGGACTTTTCTGAGTCTGATATTGGTGTTACAGAGAGGAAGAATGATTTTGTTTCCTTTATGTTAATAAAAAATGTGGCTGTTTCCATGCTTTTAAGGATATTTTTTGCTTTTCTGAGTTTCCTTAAGTGATGATCTTTTGTTACTCACCTCCTGATTTACCTCACCTATTTTTCTTGTAATTGTGTACCCATTTCATAAATACTAGATTTTTTTTAGCATATGTTTGAGGACACCAAGACAATTGTTGTATAAAATAGAAGTCTAATTATGAGGATACCAAAATGCCAGTTACTCTCTCTTTACAGGTTATTTTATATTTTTAATTTAATTTTAAAGGTATTTGACAATAACTCAAAGCTTAAAAGTGGGTACAGTAGGACAGAGAAGCTTTGAAGGCATTATAGCATAGGGAAAAAAGCAGTGGAACTTTCAATTATTAATGGGGAAAAATCTCAAGGATATATGGTGGCCTTTGCTTTAAATATGGCCAAATATGGGTAGACTATTATGTCAAAGGGAGACTAAGTTTTATCATGGAAACATAGGAAATTCTTATAAGTTATAACAATGCAAACTTAGATACTGTTAAAAGATGAATATGAGAACAATTACAGATGTCTCAAATTTTAATCTATTGATACTAAAACTAGTAACTCTCTCCATATAAGATGGCCATACACCTTGGAAAACTATATGACATATTTTCTCCAAGGGAAAGTTGAAGGAGATAAAATAGAAGGCCCTCTATAAACCATAGATTTCGGAGTTAAGGATTTCTTATAATTTTTTTTTTACTTGACACACTTTAATAGGAAAAGAAGGAACCAAAATTCAAGATGCAACTTGAGGAATGAAGGTATGGAAAAAAGACTATGATTTTTAAGGATTTGCATTAATGTTTACTGAACTCAGGACTATTTTAAACATCAGACATGATAGTGCTGCTTCTACTTCCTTCCAGCTAGTATCTCACATATTTACTGTCTGTTTGGAAATCATAGAACTAAGAGAAACCATTGCCATAGGTTACATTTTAAGCGGGATCCTAGAACTACTACTTGGGGAACTTTCTCTTGCTCCACACTGCAAGGCCCACAGGAATCCCCTGATATACAAAGATACACAAAGTTATATAAGTTATCTCAGAATAAGCTGAAAATTCTGTGGTGGTCAATAGTATGTTCACATTTACAATATTCTTATTTCACATTTTTTTACATCATCAAATTTAAAAATCATCTTCAATGATATTACTTCTTATTGATCAAGAATAATTCTTACATAAATAACTCTTGACATACTTTACCTTACATGTAACACATGTAAGTAGAACAGCAGTATTCCCCTCACTTTCTCTTCTCTCTTCTCACTTTGAAATACTTTGCTACCAAATAAACCGAAGGAGTTAATGTACCATATCCTGAGAGGCCTTCCATATCTGTAGCAAAAGGTTGCTGTTCCTTGAGAGCCAAATCTGATTGGAGAACCCACAAGTCTATTGTAGCAGATGGCTTATCACTTTTGCGAGAGTTATTGAAACATGCAACTAAATCCTTGCTTGCAAAAATTGACCTCGACGTGTCCCTGACTTCTAGTAGATTGAAAATCGAGTCTATTGTAAAGTGTATTACAAGCTGGGTATTAGTTCAGAAAACCAGAAGCAGTGAATTATATTCCAGGAAGAAGCAAACGGTTTCACATTTATAGCTAATATTTCCTGGATTTACAAAACCCAGAAAATACATATTAATGAGAAACAAGTTGAATGTTGAATTTGTTTAGCACAAATTTAGGTAAGATATGATTCAATGATGGCATACTGACTAATGAGTAGAAACCAAAGGGTGAATTAGATATGTTGCAGGTCTCACAATTTTTATGAAATTCGGTTGGTAAAATTCAAGTATTTAATGGCACATACAATATTATGTTTTGGTGGTGTTGATTTTAATGTTTTCTTTTAATGGTTTCTTTAATAGGATCATAATCTTTGGCGTACTTGTCTAAGTTAAAACATCAAGTGTATGTATGAGGCCCATGAAGTGGGTTCCACACTTGCTTGTACCTTTTAGTACTTCTCCAAAGTCAAAGCAGACAATTGAAAATACAGCTAATAAATTGAAATCAGAGCAATATTTCTATATTACTAGAAAAAATATATTTTACATGCAAGAGATAAATTTTCCAAGCAAATCATCAAATTTAATGAAGCTAATTGGATCCTGTATACCAGAATAGAAAACCATTCAGCTTTTATCCTTCTGGGAAAAATAAACACCTTGATTCATTAATTCACGGATATTTCTTTTTATAAGAATTTTAAATTCTAGAATTTTAGTCTTTCAAATTTGTTTTTATTTATAAAGTTTCTCTTACCATTCCAAACTCTAGGTGTGCATCTCTTACGTGGTAAACAAAACAATGCAGTGAGCAGTTATCCTAGGATAGAGAATTTCCTCTCTCCTACCTCATGTGTTTAGAGGGAGACTGACATCTTGGAGGCAAGCGTGTAGAATATTGGAAAACTAATTGAAGCCAAGAGGGGATAGATGAACATGAAAAGGAATCATTATTCTGGCTGACCCTCTCTTATGCTATGTGATAGGTGTTGGAAATGAAGGGGGGCAGAAAAAGATGCTCTAAAATTTTGTGTAACTGAGCCCAGATCTTCCGAGGGTAGGTGAAAATATTAATTTTATTGAAGACATTTGTGCAGTCAAAAAGCCTGCATTTTCCTGGAATAGAATTTTGTCATACAAATCTCAGACACCAAGCAAAACAGAATAAGTGCCTAAGTGGGCAGTGAATATCCAGTGGAATAGCCACAATAGAATTCCAAAATAGAAGCTAGTTCTACCAACTTTCCTCCTGAACCATATATATTTTGTTGCTTGCTATGATGCAAAAAAAAAAAAACCATGTTGATCAACTGAAATATTAACACCCAGAAAGCTTGATAAAATGTTTATTATTAGATAAAGCATTCCAGAAAGTTGGCAATTTAATCATGATTTCCCATTTGTTCTTTATGAATAAAAATCTCTCTGCTTCTCCTGAATCAAGCTTTGGCTGGGTTTTATGCATGGCTGAAGGTCAATGACATCTTGGGCTTAATAGGAGTGGTGGCAGATAGAACTGATGTGGTTTTTGTACACTATAGACTGTAAATGCTTGTATAGAGGTAAAACAGAAGTTTGACCTCAAAGATCAGGACAGTCTTTGTAGAAAGGCCAACATGTGACCATTTATCCCTGGCCTTCACAAAGCTAAGAAGGAGCTGATAGTGTGGGCTCAATTTCTTCTAGCTCTGAAGCTGGAAATTTGTGGAATGGCTGAATAAATTATGATATAGTCTATGAAATTCTAGAGAGCTACTAAAACAAAGTTCCTAACAGTTGACTTTAAGTGAATTTTATGAGGTATTGATGACTAAGAAAATAAAATCTAGGAACTCTGTTTATTAAAATACCAATTTGGGAAAACAATGACCTCAAACCCTATTTATGTATGTGTGTATATTCATATTTATGTATGCTTTTGTATGATTGTATGGTCATGGATAAAATATGAAATAATACATTTCAGAATACATTTCAGACTTTTAACATTGGTTTTCTTAGTGTGTGTGAGCGTGTGTGTGTGTGTGTGTGTATAGGGCAAAAGGGGAGCATATACCCTAGTAATAAATGAAAAGAAAGGAAAAAATGTGAAACAAATACAAATTTCTACACCTATGTGATTAGATTATTTTGGATGTACATGAGACTATATTTTTGATGTATCTTGCTTAGGAATTCCTATAAACAACAAGGTAGTATACCACCATTCTACACTAAAAGTGATAGGAGGGAAAAAGATTACCATTATTACTTTAAATCTGCTTCCATTTCCAGGGATCATGTTCAATTACTCTGGATAATGAAGCAATTTCTCCCTCCAGTCTTTCCAAAAAAGATACATAATTTGGTTATCAGAGAATCAATAAAGATACATTTTCAGTTTTTCTTGTTCAATTTTGATATCCAGAAAACGGCAATTGAAAATATCTTAACACATCTCAACATAAACATGTTATCCAAATCAGAACTATGATTTTACTGAAGCTTTCTTTGCCTTATAGAATAAAATATAAGGAAAGCACGGATTTACCTACTTATTCACTTATTCATATTCCTGTCTGTACTTATTTATTCATATTCCTACTTTTTCACAAGTAGTAGATATTTATCTAGAATCCATACAATAAGAAAATCCATAAAAAACAAAATGAGTACTATTTCCACTTTGTTTAAATGAAAGGATTCTGAGACCTCATCCTGTCTACTGTAAGACTGGTTTTCATCCCTAACGGAATGTCTCCCTCCCACTCTACCTCCTGGAACACGGGGAGCATGCACAGGCCAAATGTAAATACTAACTTAGAGTTCATCATTTTGAGTAAGCCGGAAACCCACCTCCATAAACCTTAAGAGTCTTTTGCTTTCAGCTCTTGAAGCAACTACATTTTTCACTGTCTTGGAAACTACACAGATCAAAGTTGTCTTTTTTTTTTGTTTCCTGAAATTCCAGAGGAGCAAACTGATTTTAACATTGCAAGGCCAATTTTTTCTCAATACAAGAGTTGGAATGAAGAAATCCACTTTGTAGTGAAGATGGAAACTCAAAACTCTTCTTTGGAACTACTGCTCTAGTTTGACTGTGCCCTCTGGCTGGCCATCTACAGTCACCATATGCAGTAAGGGTGGATGCTCTTTAAAATAATTTTTCTGTCATGTTAGCTAAATTCATTACTAAAAGAAGAACAAACAATACAATCTCTATTATAATAATTCTTTCTTTTAATATGTGTAAAATTTGAGTGCCTCTTTCTAGAAAAAAATAGGATTTTTTTAGTGCACATATATTAGGTAGCACTTACTTGTAGTGGCGAAAAACCATGCTATGGATAAACGTTGCCTAATATATTACCTCACTGTTCAAAGTGTTGGCATATTGTGTCCAAGTTGTAAATAAAAAAAAGCCGGAAGGGTTGTAATAATGAGTACACACCAAAATAATCTGTCTACTGACAGGTTCTTCAGGCAGAAGGAATATGATACCAAATGGAAACTTGCATCTACATAAAGGAATTAAAAGTTCCAGGAAATAGTCAAAAAGTGGGCAAATATATCATGAATCTCCCTCACTCAATCTCTCCTTTTCAAAATAATTGTCTAAAATAAAATTTTTAATTAATAATGTATTGGTTACAGCAGTAGTAACAATGCACCGTTAGGTTTATAGCAAACATAGAAGCAAAATAAACGATGTTTTATTCAGGTGGTTTGTTTTTGGAAACGTGACAGTGTACATCAGTGGTTCTCAACGGAGTTAATTCCTTCCCTCCACCTATCCACGGGACATTTGGCAAAATCTGGAGACATTATTGGTTAAGTTTTGTTGTCCCAGCTGGTGGGTGTTTACGGGCATCTGGCAGGTACAAGCCGGCAGTGCTGTTGAACATGCTGCAATGCACAGGACAGCTTCTCGCAACAAAGACTCATCCCACTCAAAATGTCAGCAGTGCCACTGTGGAGAAACGTGTCTAGATAGGAGGTCTTAGGAATCTACAGAAAGCTACCAAAACTAGTAAACTATTTTTGCAAGTTTCAAGATACAAGTAAGGTCAATACACAACATCAATTATATATCTATGTACTATCAGCAGAGTTGGAAACTTAAAAATTTTTAAAAATTAACTAAAAATAGCATCAAAAACATGAAGCACCTAGAGATGAATTTATCAAAATGTGTCAAAGACCTGTACACCAAAAACTACTAATTATTCCTGCTGGAATGCAAGGAATATCTGAATCACAGATTTCAACAATGTTAAAATATTACTGATATTGTCAAAATGTTGATTCTCTTCAAATTTTTCTATAGATCCAATGTAACAGCAAATAAAATGTGAGTTAGGACTTTTGTAGAAAATCACAAGCTTATTCAAAAATATATATGCATTACAAAGAACTTGAATAGCCAAATAATGTTCACCGAGAAGGACAAATCTGAAAGACCAACACTAGCTGATTTTCAGGATTACTATAATTCCACAGAAAACAAAAAATCATACATTGGTGTAAAGTTGTCCATATATACCAAAGGAACAGAATTGAGAGTCAAGAAAGAGATCCACATACATATGATTAATTGATTTTGACAAAGGTGCTTAGCCCAAAATAAGTCCATGGAGTTCAAAACCAAAGAAATCGCCTTAAAATATATTTTTAAAATTATGTTGTTGATATATTTACTCACAAAAGACCAAATATGCAATATTTCTCAATAATGTAATATTTGCTTCTGGAATTGGAGAACATTTTCTTCATATAAACAGGAATTGTAGTTATTTAAATGCGGGCATGGACAAAATTTAGTATACTGAGTTAGAATAAAAGAAGGGTGTCTTTTTTTATTTGATCATAAACACTGTTATTCGCCTCAATAATGGAGACAAAAACCTATATTTTTTCTCAGTTTGTCTCCCTGTTGCAGCAACTCCAAATTTTACACATTTATATTCATGATTAGTAAAAGTAGTATTCATTTAGAATAGTTGAAAAATACAGGATGTAAAAGAAACACAATATGCCACTGATCCTATCATTCCAAGATAAACACTACTAATATAAAAGTTAACGCACGTCCAATCTTTTAAGCTCATATAAAATTTTATTTTCCATGGGTGAGAAATACATTCTTAAAAACTGGAGAATTACTTGGAATAATTTCCACTCTCACTTTGGAATCTAAAGTATGTGGTATTAAATTCTTTCTCTGACACTACTGTTTGGCCATAGTAAAGTCACTTGACTTCTCTAAGATTCATATTTTATCTGTAAAACTGTTATTAATATTACCTAGCTCTCAATATAGTTGTGAGAACTAAGTGTTGTAGAACATGCTGCAAGTAGGACTGATATCATTATAGCCATTCTGCTTTTCAATATATTTAAATACTTTTGTATCAGCTCATAAACAGCTATTCTTCTTGGGCCCTCAAGGTTCACATCAACCGTATCAGTTGCCTGGAGTACTCCTTTGACACCACCCAGACATTCTCATGATCCAACCTTTAAAGGATTATTGTCTACCATAAGGGGGGATCTCTAGGACCTGGCTTCAGACTACAGCTATATATATTCTGATTGTGCGCTGCCCATTCTATACTTGTTAAATATATTTTTTGTGATCACATCTGTTTTTGTTCAGCAGGAATGTTGGTCCTCTGCAACAAGGGCCCAAATATGGAATACTATTTTCTTAGAACCAGCATTTGGAAATAATACACACTGCTGTCTGTTTACCTTCTTTGATTAAAGGATGTTATGTAATGTTAGACTGTTTGGGTTTCATCTTTCTCCCAAATCAAGATTCTTCAGTAGAATTCCTGGACCTAGAGGCAGTGCTCCTATTTAGACAATTCAGCTGTAAAAGCTGTTTCTGCCATCATCCAATTTGATCAGGTGATGGCCAAATCACTTTAAACAGATTGGTCAATTTCTATGCCATAAAGATTGCTAAATCCATTGAGTATCACCTCCAAATGTGGATAACCTATGTTAGGAGGATAGACAATCTCTAGGAATAAAAATAAAATCTATATATTCTTTTTTTTTCCAGGAGAGATAACAATATTTATAACTTCTTAATGAGTACAATATGTTGCTATATATGCTCATTCACTTTGATTATTTATTTGATCTATTGATGCTGGAAATGATAGAGAAACTAGGTGATTCAGTTAAGACCAACTTGTGTAGTGAGATGTTACAAGATGTCCACTTAAAAGAGACAGACAGTAAAAGACTTTATGGACAAACGGTAATATATTATGGGCAAAGAAAACTGTGACATTATTGCTAATAATGCCCCAATTTTTTATGATAATTAGAGAAAAATAAAAGTGGGAGAATTTTTTTTTAAGTTAAAGTTAAAGCAAAATGTCTCCCTTTTAAATAAGTACTCATCAGAATGTACATTTTTGAGTCTAACGGAAGACATCCATAACCTTATTCCTGTGGTGTCCTGCTTCACATAACATCAATAAAATCTAAAATTCCTCCCATCTTTTCAGCTTAATCTCTTTCCTAGAATAATATATAACTTGATATAATTCTTGAAATAACAGTAAGATTTTTGCAATAAAACACTGAAAATTATATAACTGACTTTTTTGATTGGTACACCCTTCTTCACGACATAACAATAACTTATAGGGTTTTATATCTTTTTTTCTACACACACCCCCAGTATTTGATTCAGAGAAGTTTCTATGCCACAGTGAAGACTGTCAAAAATTCTAAAGATAAATGAAAAAAATTCAGTGATTTTGTCAGGTATTTTCAAATATACAAAATAATCAACAGTTTTTTTAAATAAAATTTGAAATTTCCACCTACCATGATCCCTCTTCTCCTTGCCTCTTAAGCACATTTTCCTATTCCCTGGACACAACTGATACAAATGAAAGCAGGCAGTCAACCTCACAGGATTCTACCTTTGTAAATACATTAGCTATTACATACAAATGTAATTCTTATTATATTTTTTAATTATACAAAATGTTAAAAGTATAAAAGGAAAAAACCTAAACTGAACTGAGGAAATGATAATTGTTAAATAATAAGAAAGTGATTTGCCACTGGGACCAACCCTTTCACTGCAGAACGTAACTCTTAAGATATGTTTAACATATTTGAAAAATTCATTAGCTTTTTGAAGATATTGAATACTAAGCAAATAACTCCACTTGTCTAAAGAATAACTATAATCTGAAAGAACTATTACCACTTTAAAAGGTATTTAATTATTGTAAGAATGAGTTCACAAACTGCTGGAAGCCACATCAAAAAGCTATTCTACATCTTAAGCTGCACTTACAATGTCATGAAACAAATGATTATAATATACAATTTTCATTAGACCCCAGAGGCAACACAATATTTATTGAACATAAAAAACTGATTTTTTTCCTCTGAAATATTGCACAAAATGAATTTTTAAGCTACCTAGTTTAGGAACTCAAAAAAGACCATAGATTATTAAAACTAAACCATTCCATAAAACTCATCTGAATTGTTCATACATTTAAAACTTATTCCCCATGTTTTCTAGGACCTTATAACAGAGAACTTATTTTGTTGCATTGTAGTTATTTGGTTAGGTACTCATCTCCCTTAATAGGCTATGAACTACTTTGGAGCGAGGCAAATGCCCTATTCTTTCATATGCGTACACATTCTTAAAAAGGGAAAAGCTAGAGAAAGAACCAGCACTGGCTAAATGCTTACTATGTTTATGCCAGTGTACTGAGCACGGAAGATACTAACTTGCTTTATTTGTGCAATGCTACCATGTGACATGTTGTTATCACCATAACACGGAAATATTAAGTAATTTGTTCAATATTACTGAAAGAATATACAATGTACTGGGCTGGGATTTTTCCAATTCTAGATGCTCCATTTAAAGTACAAATCTCACCAATTAAGAGAGAATCCAGGGAACATGACGAGGATGTTAAGAGGTCTGACAGTGAGAATGAACGGAATATGTTTTCCCAGGGAATAGGAGGATTAATGTGATTTGCCGTGTAAGAAAATTAAATCACTTGAAAAATCGGCATGTAGTGCCTGCGTATTTGTTCTCTGATGTCTGTGCAGCCTGGATTATAATCAATAAAGTTTAAAAATATCAGATCTGATTCAAAACATGGAAGTTTATTCCAACTAATAGTGCTGTCCGTCCGTGCAGCTCACTGCTCCAGGAGGCACACTAATTCCCTTCAGTAGAGTCATTCAAGCAAAGCCTAAATGAGCATCTGTCAGAAATGGAGTAAAAGACATTTTTCACAGAGTGGGAGGTGAACTAAACGTCCTATATAGCACTTTCCAACCATAACTGTTTATGATTTTATGATAATCATCAAACTCCAAAATAATTGCTCTGACCACAACATATTTCAAACGATCTTTGGGAAAGCTGAAACTGAGCACAATTATTTATTTAATAATTATGAGTTAGATCAGGGTCAGCGAACTTTGTACGTAATATTTTAGGCTTTGCAGGCCATACAGCCTCTGTCACAACACTCAAACTGTCGTTAGAAAGAAACCTTGCAGAACAGGAAAAAAAATGGGGATAAATACCCATGATTGTGCTCCGATAAAGCTGTATACAAACACAGGGAGAAGAGTGTGTTTGATCCATGGGTCATAGTTTGTTAACGCCTGAGTCAGACAATTGTTGCAGTATGGTGCAAATTCCCCAACACTGCCACTTAAAAAACCATGCTTTAATCTTGTCTCTACTGTCTACCATCTGGCATGAGATACTTCTTCATGTTTCAATAAGAGTACTTCCATTAGAATGTCTCTAAATTTTCTCCAGCACTAACATTTTATGATTGTGCACTAATATTTATTTCTTACAACTTATTTGTATAATTCTATCCCTTTCATCTTCTCAAGCTGTCTTTTACTCATGAATAAAGTTCAGACATTATTCAAGCCAATAAATTAATTGCCTGAGACTCAGATGAACAAATAACTCACAGTCATTAGTCTGAAATAATTCAGAGTTTTGAGACACATGATGTGTATGATGGACACAGGCAGCAAAACTGAACATCTGGAGCAGCAATAAAATGTCTGCCAGAAACAGCAGGCGCTGAGAGCAGTGACACATCTGGTTAAACCTACTAAGAGCTTGAAGCCAGAGAAATTTAGTCATCTGAAATAGAGCATGAAGATGCATGACTTTTATTGGTCTCATTTTGTCGGTGCTGAGTGAGTCAGACTTCTCTGACACACTTTCAGCTTCCTCTTTGGAACTACAAATAAGATGGCTGCCCTCCAGGCATTCACTGGCACTATTACTTTTGATAGATTTGTGTTGCCTTGGAGACTTTTGGAAGATATGACTGTTGAAAGGATTGATTTATACTTGACATAAAGCTAAGGGTTCTAATATTATTCTGACAGCATTTATGAACACTATTATCTTTAATAATGTCTTTATTCATTTGGAAAGAGATGGGTATAGTTGCCTTAAATAGTTTCCAAAACTTGCAACTTGTGAGTATTATAATTTTACAGTTTCTTTGAGATAAGAAGGCGGCTAGCTCTCCCCCAAAATTCCAAATCTGTGTCTGGCTGAGTTCTACTCATTCTTTGATTCTCAGCTTAAATATCACTTCTTTTATGTGGCTCTTCTAGAATTCCAAAGTGTTTTCCACCTAAATGCGTTTATACATACGTAGGTAAGTGTATTTATGTATGTGTTGCCCATTTTGTTTAATATGCATGTCACTTTCTCTGTGTGCGTGTGTCTCCCCACTAGACTTGTAAGACCCTTTTTTCTGTCATTGAAAGCACAGAATTTAGCATACACTTCTTGGTACACAGTAGGCCCTCAATCAATAATTATGTAATGTGAATTTATGATTGAAAAAATAATGATTGAAGGCATAACGTGAGCAGAAATGTCTTCATTTTAATGGTGTTTAATAATCACTATAGAAATTACTTCTACAATTATTTCAGTGCTTCTGGTTAAATCACTACTGAGAGAGTAAATTTGTATGATCAACAAAACAGTTTTTTTAATGCATCATTTTATGTTCAGAAAATGAAGATGATATAATTTTTTTTATATGCATCATTGCATGGTTTAAAACAGAATTCTGAGGTAATTTCCTGGTTTCAACCCCTAGTTTTCTAATTTTAGATCCTGATGGGAATTTCTTCTGAAACCATAACCTCATGCATGCCCACTCTTTGAACTTGCCAGTTGTGTGCATGTGTGTGCACGTGCACATGTGTGTATCTGTATATGCTGGATGGATTTACTTGAGCTCTTTCATTCGATTTGATCCACTTTAGTTCCCCATTTCTCGTTGTATAGTCAGACTCATTATCAGTGCCTGCTCTTCAATGCTTGGAGACTCTTCCTTGGAGAAAGGAGAGAAATAGCAAGACCTTATGAGAAGAGGCAAAACTTCATACTGAGTTTCTTCTGCAAGATTCCAAGAGCCCCTTGTACATTGTATAAAGATGGAGACAATATAACTTTAAGAGATGAGTCAATTCAATGAGAAAAAATAGTGATCACATTGTGAGATAAATCAATGAAAATTTTGGACGTGATGCTTATTAACTGTTAAATAAAATCTTACACATAATATTGCTTAGATCTAACACACCTAAACCCAAATGCATATTTTTGAACTATCTGAAGTTTATGCAGGTAACAATTAACTCTGGGTTAGTCTAATTAATATCTCAAATACCAGGTAAGTATTGGGTGATGGTGAAGGAAAGGTTAAACCAGAACAGTCCACCATCCCAGTATGGAAGAGAAAAAGGTGAATATACACCAGCTGCTTTTTGAAACTTTTTCACTCTCTGCTAGAGCATTCTCCAATAATTTTCCATCTGGTTCTTTTAAAATTACTCTTAAGTTTATATTTTAAAAAGTAACAAATGTAATATAAGTATTCCATTGACAATTATTAGATGATTTTAAATAATGATATCTGAAATAGTAAGAATAGAATTAATAGTAGGATTTGCTCTATATATTTTGGAATAATTTCAAAAGTTGATGAGACATTTTTTCAAATAATTTTTTCCATAGTATAATAAAGAAAGAATGGCACATTTTTCTAAAATATTGATTTTAATTTTCCTGTTGTATTAAAGAGCAATCATGGGGCATTTTTGGTTAGAGTCTGTAGGTTGTAAATTTATCTTTTCCTTTCCGTTTCCCATGAATGCAACATCAATATTCTGCATTAAAAAATCAATAGCCGATTTTTCCAAATAGTGAAGATGTTTGAACACAATTAATGATAAACTTAAAGTACAACATAAGAAAAATATAGCAAAAAAAGTCATGCTAAGCATCAAAGATTTCAGTCATCTTTACTATGTACAATAGTTCTGGAGTATAAAAAAATACATCAAATAAAGTGCAACCACAGGCATACCTCGTTGTTTGCACTTCGCTTCATTGTGCTTCACAGATATTGCATTTTTAACAAATTGAAGGTTTATGGCAACCCTGTGTTGAGCAAATCTACTGGTGCCATTTTTCCTACAGCATTTGGTCATTTCGTGTCTCTGTGTTACATTTTGATAATTCTTGCAATATTTCACACTTTATCATTATTATATTTGTTATAGTGAACTGAGATCAGTGATCTTTGACGTTACTATTGTAACTGTTTTGGGATGCCATGAACCACGTCCATATAGGATGGCAAACTTAATAGATAAATGTTGTATGTGTTCTGACTGCTCCACTGACTGGCCATTCCTCCCTTTCTTTCCCCCTCCTCCAGCCTCCCTATTCTCTAAGACACAACAATATTGAAATTAGGCCAATTAATAACCCTACAATGGCATCCAAGTGTCCAAGTGAAAGAAAGAGTCATAGGTCTCTAACTTTAAATCAAAAGCTACAAATGATGAAGCTTAGTGAGGAAGACATGTCAAATGCCAAGAGAGGCTGAAAGCTAGGTCTCTTGTGCCAAACAGTTAGCCAAGTTGTGAATGCAAAGGAAAAGTTCTTGACAGAAATTAAAAGTGCTACTCCAGTGAACACATGAATGATAAGAAAGCTCAATTGTCTTTTTGCTGATATGGAGTAAGTTTTAGTGGTCTGGGTAGAAGATCAAACCAGCCACAACATTCCCATAAGCCAAAGCCTAATCCTGAGCAAGGCCCTAATTCTCTTCAATTCTATGAAGACTGAAAGAGATGAGGAAGCTTCGGAAAAAAAAGTTTGAAGCTAGCAGAGGTTGGTTCATGAGGTTTAAGGAAAGAAGCTGTCTCTATAACATAAAGTGCAGGTGAAGCAGCAAGTGCTGATGCAGAAGCTGCAGAAGTCATCCAAAAGATCTAGCTAAGACCATTAATGAAGGTAGCTACGCTAAACAACAGATTTTCAAGTAGACAAAACATCCTTATATTGGAAGAATATGCGATGGTAGGACTTTCACAGCCAGAGAGAAGTCAGTACCCAGCTTCAAAGTTTCAAATGACAGGTTAACTCTCTCGCTAGAGGTTAATGAAGCTGGTGACTTTCAGTTGAAGCCAATGCTCATTTACCGTTCTGAAAATCCTAGGGTCCTTAAGAATTATGTTAAATCTATTCTGCCTGTGCTCTGTAAGTGGAAAAATAAATCCTGGATGACAACACATGTGTTTACAACATGGCTTTAGGCCCACTGTTGAGACCTACTGCTCAGAAAAAATATTCCTTTAGAATATGACTGCTCATTGACAATGCACCTGGTCACCCAAAAGTTCTGATGGAGATGTACACAAATATTGATGTTATTTTCATGCCTGCTAACACAATATCCTTTCTGCAGCCCATGGATCAAGGAGTTATTTTGACTTTCAAGTCTTATTATTTAATAAATATATTTTGTAAGTCTATAGCTGCCATGGATAGCGATTACTCTAATGGACCTGGGCAAAGTAAACTGAAACCTTGGGGAAAGGATCCACCACTCTAGATGCCATGAAGAACATTTGTGATTCATGGGAAGAGGTCAAAATATCAACATTAACAAGAGTTTGTTAAAAATTGATTCCAACCCTCATGGATGACTTTGAAGGGTTCAAGGATTTAGTGGAAGAGATAACCACAGATGTGGTAGAAACAGCAAGAGAACGAGAATTAAAAGGGGAGCCTGAATGTGGGACTGAATTGCACAATCTCACGACAAAACTTTAACGGATGAGAAGTTGTTTCTTATGCATGAGTAAAGACAGTGTTTTCCTGAGATGGAATATACTCCTGGTGAAGATGCTGTCAAGATTGTTGAAATGACAACAAAGGATTTAGAATATCACATAAACTTAGTTGATAAAGCAGCATCAGGGTTTGAGAGAACTGACTCCAATTTTGAAAGAAGTTCTACTGTGGGTAAAATGGTACCAAACAGCATCCCATAATACAGAGACATTGTGCATGAAAGGAAGAATCAGTCAATTGATGTGGGAAACTTCATTGTTGTCTTATTTTAAGAAATTGCCACAGTCACTCCAACCTTCAGCAACCACCATTCTGATCAGTCAGCAGCCATCAACATCGATGCAAGAGTCTCCACTAGCAAAAAGATTATGACTCGCTGAAGACTCAGGTGACGGTCAGCATTTTTTAGCAATAAAGTATATATTTTTGTGTTTTTGGTGAGGAAGATTATTGCTGAGCTAATATCTGTGGCAATCTTCCTCTATTTTGTACTTGGGATACCACCACAGTATGGCTTGATGAGCAGTGTGTAGGTCTGTGCCTGGGATCTGAGCCCGTGAACCCCAGGCTGCCAAAGTAATAAACAGATCATTCTAGGACATCAAAGTAACTATTAAAAGATATAGACAAAGCATCTATAGAAATTTCTGTAGTATCTTGATTGCTTTTTAAAATATTATCCAAATTAAAAAAAATTTAAATATCAATCTGCCACTCATGTAGGTACATCATATCCTATCTAAATATCTAAATGTGAGAGCTTTATGTGGACTATATAAAGATGAAAAAATATATACATACATATATATACACAACACATTTTAAATGCAAATTGTTTATTTGAGTTACAATATGTTCTAAATATACATGCATGATATTGCAAATGTCATTATTTTTTAAAATTTGATGTTCATTGCTCTCAAGTTTTTTTCTTTTTTTCCTGAGGAAGATTATCCCTGAGCTAACATCTGTTGCCAATTTTCCTCTTTTTTTGCTTGAGGAAGATTAGCCCTGAGCCAACATCCATGCCAATTTTCCTCCACGTTATATTTGGGTTGCAGCCACAGCACAGCAGATGAGTAGCATAGGTCTGTGCCCAGGATCCAAACCCACAAACCCAGGCCCCCAAAGTGGAGAGTGCCGAACTCAATCACTATGCCAAAGGGTCAGTTCACTGAGTTTTTTACTGTGGATTATTTAAACCTTTGTCATTCTCCTCTAAGCCAGTTCAAATCACTGCTCTCCGTTTTTTTTTTTTTTTTTTGTGAGGAAGATTGTCCCTGAGCTTACATCTGTGCCAATTTTCCATTATTTTGTACATGGGATGCCACCACACCGTGGCTTGACAAGCAGCATGTGGGTCTGCACCCAGGATCCAAACCTGTGAACCCCAGGCCACTGGAGCAGAGCACGCAAACTTAACTACTATGCCACCGGGCTGGGCCTCTCTCCTCATTTTTTATACAAGAATATATAAGGCAATTTATGAGATCTGTTTCAAATTGTATTCATTCTATGAACATTTATTAAGTTCCTATTTTAAGCTAGTATTGTGCTAGGTTGTGGAAATTAACATAAAAATATGACATAATCCTTGACCTTGAGAGTTCACAGGCTGAGGGAGAAAATACACATTTTTTTAAATAAGAAAAAATATAAACAGATATATACTACATGCTACTTACTATATACTTAAAATATACATTTTTCTTATAGTATACATTTATGAACAATATATACATATTCTATATTTAGGTACTTACATATAACATTTTCTTATTGGACACATTTATATGTTATATGTAAATAAGAATAAATATATATATTATATAAGAAACATGAATACCTTGTATGTATATACACATGTATAACATCGATAAAATAATTAGGCATACAATATACATACAATTTAAAGGAAAACTGTGTACATAAACTGTAATTTATTACAGAATTTTAAATAAAGTATAACCTAAAAACTTATAGTATATAGACAAGCTTATGAATAAATATAAAGTACATTTTCTAACATACTGATTGTATAACTTTGAAAAGTAAAGTCAGTGTCAAAAATGAATACTTTCTAAAAGGTTAAATAAATTGTACTGCCACTGAATTAAAGCTGCTAAAAGATCTTAAAGGTCATCTTTTCATATAGTTTTACTTGTTTACTAACCATATCACTTATCAAGAACTATAAGATATGCTCCACAGGCTGCTAAAAAACATTAAGATATATATGCAAAAGACAATATGTGTTATCTAATACGAAGATTATTATTTAATATTCTTAAATTCTAATTTGTCCATCAATAAATGATCAAATAAAGAGAAGTGGCATCAACAAAATTTACATTTTTGAAATATATATTTTAAGTTAGACTTGAATAGATAAAGTTACCTCTCCTTACATGTATGAAAAGGAGAAATACACACCTTATCACCTTGCAAAAGGAAGAGCTGCTCACAGGCCAAAAGGCAAATTGACCAACGTTTACCTGTGTACCTATGACCTCCGTACAATCCCGCTTACCTCCCAGGGAACTATTTCATCTCTAGTCCTAAATGAGTGGTGCATTATACTAACTGATATATGCTTTACAATTTATCTTTTCAAGGATTTATAGTATTTTAAGTACTACTACTAAAAATGCTAAATCTAAAGACTTAGAGCCAAAGGAATAAAATTTAATTAGTTTTTATTATGGACTAAAAGATAAAACTTTGGGGATTAGGGAGAATTGCATGGCCCTCTCCAATCATACTATTTTTGAAAGCTCTTCTTTTTACTTCTCATTATTCAGAAGATTTACTCATTATTCATTAGAGCAGTTCCTGGAACATACTGGATGCTTAATAAAAATTTGTTAAATAAGAGAATGAGTGAAAATGTTAGCTATTATTGTCCCACATATCACTGGGGTGACTTCAAAAGCTAAACAAAACACTTATGAGCTCAAATAGCTCTTAATTCACTAATTAAACCAGATTTGTAAACTCTGGCTAAACTCTAAGAAAAGGTAGAAAAAAAGAGAGGACTGATCAGTGACTTCTTGTTGCTAAAAGAATTATGTATCAGAATAGGCATCGTGGCAGAATTAGCAGAATAGTTCACATGATTTTATCCTGAAGTGCTTTATAAAAAGCATTTGTGTGACCACGTTGGATGTTTCTGTCTCTCTCTTGATTTAGGAAAATATGGGGAAATTCACATATAAAAGTAGAGATTTGGTGACTTTAAAAAAAATCCCCTTTATGTGCTCTCTCAGTTCTTCTCTTTCTCTCTTTCCACAAATATATATATATTTCTTCTATACACATATATATATACACCCTCATAAAAAATACTCAATCGTGACTGTTACTTGACAGGAGAAAAATAAGAAGACATATGCCATGACAAGGAGGCAAAACATCTCACTTTGAGTCTTTTAAAAGGACATATGACAACAAAATATACTTAAAATTGAATATAGATCACTTAGGTGTTCATAATCTGGATTTCTGAGAAATATTTTGATTATTTGACTGATATCCAGTTGCTAAGTACTAGTGTTTCTCAAAATAGAGTCATCTAAAATTACTGAATAAATCTCCAGAGTTGAGTAATTCTACTATTGATTTTTAAAATAATTTCAATGGATTGTTCTCATTTTATTTCCTTTTTTATGATCACTTATTTTCTGTCATGAAATGCTCATAAACCTTCTAATCTCAATATTCATTTCATCTCTTCAAAGATGCTACAAACTTGCCTTATATGGAGTGAACATTTTAAAAGGCAGAAACTGTTAAAGATGGAAGACAATGTTAAATTGTTCTATTTACAGCTAAATGTGACTAAATATATGAAGGTTTTGAATCAGTAAAAGCCTACATTTTCTTCAGAGCTATACAAAGAACTCATTCATACTCACTCAGAACGTAAAAAGTAAAGCTATGAGTACACGATGTTGGATAACTGAAAACAAGACCTAACTATTTATTTTGTTAATTCAGCCAGTGCATTCACAAGAACCCTGACATGAAACGAGCCTCTTAATTGCTTAGACTCCATGCCATTCATGGGTGTTCACAAGGAAACTTATAGTGATAGACTACTTAAATATATACAGAATTCTGTCTCTCTTTACACACCATTCTCAGTTGACTTCAATAAACATTGATCAGTTGCCTATTACTCGTCTTAAATTTTAATTTCTCTGAGAGTCTCAGATTGAGTTCCTCTTAAGCAGACTCTGAGACAAGTTTCGTGTAAAAGGAATTTAGTGAGATGTTTCCCAGAAGCAATCAGCAGAGCAATGGGAAGATGAGTCAGTACAAAGAGAACAGTCAAGCCAGTAGATAAGATGACACAACATCACAAAAAGAACTTTCGCTCAATTCCACAGTGAATCCCTGAAGGCAATGTGGGGAGTATCTGGAGTTAGCTCTATCAGTTTTGAAGCAGTGAGAGTGTTAATAGCCCCCCACTTACCAGTCATTGGTTAAGTTCTATCCATGGAGGAAAAGCATATTCCTGGGCACTCCACTTTTTCACAAGCACAGACAAAGCACTACTGACAACATACTGGGACCCAGGGCAGAGCACAAGAGCTCTGAGGGCATCTGCCTGGAGCACTGACATATTTGATATATAGGTTAGGATGACAGAAACACTGCATTAGCATTCCAGGAGTTTAAAGGCTCCTGGGAAAAGTATATAAAACCACAGGTGTTGAAACAAGGATTTCTCCACAACACTAAATGAATGCTGCCTCGAGATCCAGTCACACCTAGGTAGAAGGAAATTAAATTTCAGCAAGTATTGTTAACAAGGTCTTCCCACCCCAGTGCCTTGTGTTGGTTCCGAAGAACTTACATATTCCTGAATTTATAAGAAAGGGCCCAATGTTTAGTCTACAGTAGTTATAAGTAATACGCTTGCCCTCAGGCAGGTGGGGATACATACTTTGCTGGGCCCAGTGAAAATGCCAGCGTGGAGAGATTTGTTCAAAAAGCAAGAAACTATACTGTGAAAGTACTGAAATATAAAGCATTTTTTTTTCTTTTTTCTACCATCTCTCTCTTAACTTGTCATGGTGTTATTTTATTTGCTATTTAATGTTCTAAGAAAAGAAAAATTAAAATTTGAAATTTTCATCATGAATTTTCCCCTTCGTCTTTATACAGTGACATGCCAGTTTTAAATGCAAATATAAGAGCATTTAGCTCATATGTGGAATCACCGAACTTACCCAATTCGTATTTTGTAGCCAGTACACGCATATGTACTTACCAGAGAGTAAAAACACTGCACGAAATCAACTGACCTGTTTATATTTCATTTCTTAATACAAGCATATTCTACCTACATTCTCTAACCCTGCTACTGAGAAAAAGAAATGACCGAAAGTAAACTATAAGTAGATCTTTCTCCTTCACTTCTTCACTTTCAACTGAAGAGGTCAGCTAATTGAGGGAAGTTACACAAGTGTAGAATAATATGTTTTCTGGGTTGTTTCATAGAACATCCCTGACTTCTTTCTGTGTTCGAAGAAATTTCCGGTTCGAACAAAAAGCTCAGTCTCTAGGTCTGTCAGTTCCCCATTTACCCAGCCATCGACAAAACTGGCTTACCTTCTACTTGCTCTGAGACTTGCTTAACTTCCATCCACCAAGACTCCATCTGAAGTCTGTGTTCATGAGGCGTCGCTAATGCTGTATGTGACTAGAATGGCAAGGAACGTTCTCCATTGTCCCAAGACACAGCACAACTTCAAAAATAAAATTATTGAGGATTCAAGATGGCTCTCTTTCCTGGGTTATCCTCCTAGCCCCTGACACTGAAGCCACACCAAGCTTTCTCCCATTCCCCAACCAGGCTCCACACTCTTCCCCTTTTCTCCTTTGCTCATCCTATTCTTTCGACCTGGAATATTCCATCCTTTAATCTTTACCCATGATTCCCGTCCAACTTTAAAGACTACTTGAATTAACCCTTTCTAGGCTCAAGCCTAGAGTAGAAGCTTTCTCCCAAACTTTCATAAAGCTTTACTTATTTTCGTTTAGGAGAGGTACTATAGCGTTTTTAAGTAAACGTTTTTCATGAAGACAAAAATACAGAAAACTCACATTTTTACCAAGTAAACACACCCGTTTAACCATATGAGTAGATTATTACCCAGACGCCTCCCGTGCGCCTTCTTCTAGTGCACGTCTCCGGAAAGGTTCCGGTCACACATGGGCGGAACAGCGGGGACTGAGCCTCGAGGGCCGCCGTAGTCAGCTGCTGAGAGCAGGCAGAGCCCGAGGAGTGGGTGGAGAGTAGGATGGCGTGGGACCCTTAGTTCTCGGCAAAGAATTCTACTTGTCAAATTGCCCAAGAGACCGCTGAGAAAATTCAACAACGGAATCAGTATGAAAGAAATGGTGAAAATACAACCAAGGTCCAGCCTGATGACTGGAGGAGCTAAGCGAGGAATACATAACCCTTGGCTCTTTGAGGAGCCAGAAGAGACCAGAGGCTTGGGTTTTGATGAAATCTGGAAAGAACAACAGAAAATTATCCAAGAACAGGATACAGGCCTCGATGCTCTTTGCTCTATCATAAGGTGCCAAAAACCAGTGGGGCAGGAAATTGGGAATGAGCTGGATGAACAAAATGAGATAACTGATGACCTTGCCAACCTAGTGACGAATACGGATGGGAAACTTAGCGCTGAAACCAGGTATGTGAATATGGTGGATAGAAATTCAATATCTTTTGGGATAATAATGGTGATTTTTATTGCTGTTCGTGGCTATTATGGTCATTGCAGTCTGGCCTACCAACCAGTGGCAATAAAGGGACCACCAGCGCTGACATCTGTCAGTGATGGGGAAAAGCTCAGCACTCTTTCGGTACAAGAAAGCCACTCAATAAATTCCATGTGTTCAGCCTTTTTTGCCCCATTTGTGGTGGATGCTTTGACTTTAATACCAAGCTTATGTATAAGAATGTTGGCCCACGCTGAGGGACCTGATACGTTGTCTGGCTTCCCTACCTGCACATAATAGTCCTTGTTCTTAGAGAACTTGCCAAGTCTGTGATTTTCCTATGAGTGTACAAGCATATGGACTTTTTACTTGCATGATCTGCAAAATCTTATTCAATCTGCAATCATATAGGAGGTTCTCAAACTTCTTGCTCTCCAGAATAGTTCTCCTCCTCATATCTAAGCATTGTCGTAAATTTGTCACCACCTCCACATCCTTAGTGCATCATACTTCTTAAATCATGTCAACTTTCCCCAATCAAAAATGAGAGCTAATTGGAGAACTGGCCTCTAGTTTCCAAGAAAATCTGTCTGTGGCCTTCAAACATGTACCTATAGAAGGGGAAACAAAATATCAGTTGTATTGTTGGGATCGAGAATATGAAAACAAATTTATATTGGAAAAAGTAGCATAACATTTAATTTCTCAGTAAATGATCCAAGCACGCACAATATCACCAGATGAATAAGAAGTTACAAGAAATGGTCTAACAGGGGGAGAAGAAAGATTGAATGGCTGTTATACAAGAATATAAAATAGCTATAGGCTTCAAAGAATAAAGTGAATGAAAAGAGTTCTGTGTTTTAGAATTAGAAACTTTCAGAAACTCTCTTTTCTTAACAACTATAGAGAAAAGCAATATATACTCAAAGCCAAAAATAACTACACTGGCTTTTGTTTTCATCCTGAACAACAGCTGGTTCACTTTAGCTAAGCTTATAATAATTATGATAATAGGGATGATGGTAAATCATTTCCTTTTAATATCACTTACATCTAAATAAGTACAATTTTTAAATATTCACTCTTTCCTTTGGTAGCCAAATTTTATAATTTTGGCCTTTATCCAAGACATACTATCCAAAATTTTAAGTTTTGGAAATGAACAGTGTACATTTCAGATAAACATACTTAAGAAAGGCATTAGAAGAATTTGGTAGCAGACAACCCATTATCCCTTTACACTGAATCGGAGGAAAAATGTAATGAAAGATTTTTTTCTTTTACTTTTGATAAAGAATTGAATATGGTTACAGTTAAGGTTAAGGTTGTTTGTGGCCATCTCCCCAATCTGTTTAGCAAAATAATCCAGGTTATTTTTTTAGAAACTGTTTTTGGAAATGAAACATCACTGTCACTGCAGAATAACACATTTACACTGGTTGGGGATTCATGTGATTTTTTTTTTCCCCGTAAGTTCCCTGGAAAGAACTATGATTCTCTTTTAAAAACAAATTCTAACTTTTAATCTCATATTTTCTTTAATTCAAAGGGGGCTTGTATTATTCTGTTTCTACAAAAGAGTCTGTGTACTCTCGAGATAATATTTACTTATGAGAGAAATTTGTCTGGAGATGCAAAAGGTGAAAATACATTTGCAAAAGTTAGCCAAACAAGTTCAGAAGTGAGAATAAGAAAACATTTGACTTTGGAATTCAAGAATAAAAATGAAAGCCAGAAGAAGTGAAGAACGACTTTAGATAAAATTATAGAAATAGATGATGTTATTTAGTACAAATCTATGAAATATGACATGAAAATAATGTGAAAACAAAAAGCAAAATTATCTCATGCAATTTATCAATATATTTGACTTGAAAGTCAGTTTAATATTTATGATTGGAAGGAAATATAGTAATATATACTACACATCTATAATATGTAGGTCATCATGCAAATTGTTTTGTATGTCATGATATTTCAGTTAATTGTCACAGTAACTTAACAGGGCAGGCTCTGACATCCTCATTTTACAAATGAGAAAGTTTAGCAACATAGAGTTTAAGTTATTTCTCAAAATCAGAGTGCTAGGCAGTAGTGGATCTGAGATTCAAATACCAGTTTACCTACAAAACCTGTTCTCTAAAGGCCAAATAAACCCCAGGAGATTTAGTTTGACCAGTTTCACATTAATGGACCATAGTGGTTATACTTAACTATAGAAATCTCTCTTTATGATTTAAAAGCGTGCTTTATAGCATTAAAAACAAAATCTGCTTTGATCAATAATAATTTGAAATCAATCATTCAATTATGTAATAGAATAACCATACCTTCTTTCAAAGGTTGTTTACATTCTATACAGCGAGGGTTAGATATTTCAAGTAGAGTTGGGATGTATTGTGGTGTAGATTTGCCCAGGCCAGTCTAAGATGATACTTATCACCACAGCTAAATTATTAATGCTGCCCTTTTGCCCTCCCCAAAGTGGACTGGTTTGAAAAGCAAATTAAAAGTCTCCCTAGTTATGTGCAAATATAAGTGTGTGAAACAAACAAAAAAAATCAAAAAATTAAGAAGTGCTTACACCACAGGATAAAATGTAATGATAAATATAATTCAAATCAAATGAATAATATATTTGAACAGTGACATTGGTAAAACTGTAACTATAATGAATCTTAAATGTAGTTATTATTTGATGCAGCAGTATGAAAGAAACAGAAAAAAATATGATTTTCAGGACGAGTCAATCTTGCTATTGTGCTGATGCACCAAAGGTACAAAACCCAGCGTAGACCTTGAAAAGGCCTTGCTAAACAAAGCAAGGAGTTTAAATACTCTAGCATGTTAATGGCAGAAATCAAGAAGAAAATGTCAATAAGTCATCAGTAAATGTAAAGGAAAAATTAAGCTATAGACTATTAATAGCTTACTGGTATATTCAAAGTGTGCTTTTTTATATTTGCTTCTTTTAACAAAGCTGCTGTTAGATTGCCTTTATGAAAAATGTTATTTGTAAAGGTTTTCTGAAAGCTATTGCTTCTCAAAAACCCCTCTCCAGCAGCCTTCACCTGGCTACTTATCTTTGAGTGTTCCACATAGCTATTATCGCTCCAGTCAAATATTCCTGCCCATAATCTTTCTAATATTTCCTTCATTTCCCCTCATCATAGCTTTTATCTCATTTCCATAAAATTACCTATTTGTTTATCTGCCGTCTTTACTAAACCATAAGCCCCTCAATGGAAGAGGCTGTGTTTAGCATGGGAGAGTCACGCAATTAACGCATGTTTAATGGATACACATGCACACACACACACACCCAACTTAACCTAGCTGAGACAAAAAACGGACTTCTGTCTGTTAGATCTCATATTTATTACACAGTATTATTCATTTACAGAACATGATATAGTCTAAAGTATATCCAAAAACATGTAAAATTTAGCTATCCAGATAAGGGTTGATAGCATTTTCCATCCTTTTAATTGTCATAGATGCACAAAAATGAAAACTTGGTTTAAATGGTCAGTTCAATTCTTTTTAAGTCCAGGTTAATAAATATTTTTCATACATGTTTTAATAGCTGAAGGGATTTTTATCCTTCCTAACTGATGATATGGTAAAATACTGATCCAGTAAGTAAAGATGGGTGCAAAGAAATCCTCTACTTTTTTTTAAATGTGTAAACAGAAGATTCCCTTGACAATCTAGCTCCATTTGGAAAACTTTAAATGAATTGATGAAATGTCACCGATTTTTTAAATAATATAGTAACTTAATCATGTTTAGGGTTCCGATGTCATCTAGGCCAGCATATTTTAGCCTAAGCTTGAAGTGACTCCCTGCCGTCTGCATTTCATTGAAACTGATAATGATCAAAGGTGTCCAGGGCCTAAGGACCCATACATAGCCAGATTTAAGACTCTAGTTATTACCAGAGTCAACCCTCAGATCTTTGTGTATATGTCACTATATTTGGATTGTATTATACTCATGATCTAAGCTAATCTGAGGGCAGACAACATCAGTATATGAATTATAAGGGAAGCCAAAATATTTGCAGCTCTAGGACATATACAGAAAATATTGTGTATAGTTTTCAAAAGCTAGGTGTTGGTTATTCCTAAAATGGGTCCTGGTTGGTCTCTGCTAAAATAGAATTTATAGGGTTTATCAGATTAATAAGAAAATATTGGACAATATAAGAGTGCGGCACTTTTACAAAGTGCTTATTCTTTCTAGGTAGAGCAGTCACAAAATATTTAGAATTTAATTTTAAGTATTATTTTATAATTTAGATTCAAATGGATTTTCAAATATTTACAAAAGCTTTTTATAAATGTTTCCTCACAGAAAGGCAGATATCAAAATTGTGTAGTAATATACAAAAAATATTTGGGTACAATAATATAATGCATTCACCTTGTTTGTAGCTTCCCTGTAGCTTCCATTTCTCTTGCCTGCTGCATAAGAGTCAGTAATAATCCTCACTTCTCTATCTGCTTTCTATGTGGATCCTTTCACGGTGCTTTAACTTCTGACAATACTCCAGCTATCTACACCTCATCTGTAAATAAATCCCAGGACAGTGAGATGAGACAGTACCCCCGGCTTCTTTGCATACTAATACCTAGCTTTGAGCGAAATGGAAATGTTCTTTTCTCTGCACTGGCAAAATAGCACTCTTTTTAATTTAATTTTCAACAAGTACATTTTTTTTTCTTTCATTCTGAACTGCATTATTAGCTATTGGCTTCTGAGTCCTTTTGGATTGTTTCTCATTTGTATCTCTACTTTAACACTGCTTCTTCCAAGTCTCTATCACCAATTACAGTAAAACATCTTAGAAAACAAGCTCACTGATTGAGCCAAATTCAAAGAGACATTCAGTAACACATTCACGTTTGTTTAATAACCTCGTCCTCATCCCTAATCCATGAGTTTAATTAAACTCCGTGCTTTTATTTCCAGGCATACATTTTCAATGTAATCTTCCCGAATTCAAACCAGGCCTCTGCCTCAGTCAAATGATACTTACAAGAATTATAAGCAAAAGCAATGAATCGGTGCAAACTGTGGAGTACTGTATTCAGAGTCTCATATGAGAGATTATTTCCCGAGAAGGAATTGTATGGAGCATTTCCTCATTTATGTCTTTTTTTCTTTTTTGGAGGAAGATTCCCCCTGAGTTAACATCCATTGCCAGTCTTCCTCTTCATTTTTTTTTGCTTGAGGAAGACTAGCCCTGAGCTCTCATCTGTGCCAATATTCCTCTATTTTTTATGTAGGATGCCTCCATAGCATGGTTGATGAGTGGAGTAAGTCTGTGCCCAGGACCCTAACCCATGAACCCAGGCCACTGAAGTGGAGCACACAGAGCTTTAACCGCTTGGCCACAGGGCCTGCCTCTCATTTATGCCTTTTATTTGAACTTATTATGGAAGAGAAATTGGTGAAAGGAGGGCCTCTGACAAGAATGTTGCAATATAAATTTATTAACTGGAGACCAGTGTATTAAACCCCATTGAGTATTGTCTACTTAAAATTTGCTAAGAGGGTAGATCTGAAGTTAAATATTCTTACCACACATAATAATAATAATAATGATACAGGGGGCAGGAGGAAACTTTGGGAGGTCATGGATATGTTTATGGCTTTAATGGTGGTAGTGTTTCCATGGGTATATACCTATCCCCAATCTTATCAAGTTGTACACATTAAATATGAGTAATTTTTACATGTGAAAAAAAAACCCAAATAAATAAACAAATAAACCCCTGATAACAGAAAGCTAAAATGATATGAACAGAGAGGATTATTTGATATGAAATAAAACATTGCAACAGATGTAAATTTAGCCATCTCTGTACATATTTACATTTCCTACCACGTATCACATTTGCTTATGTATTTTACTGTTAATTGTATAAGGACACACTGAAAGGACACAAAAGATCTTAAACAATTTAACACATTGCTTTCAACTACTAACTTAAACTGGATAAAAAACAAACAAATAAAACCCAAACCAAAACCAAATAAAAGAAAATCCTCATAAATATTCCTATTACTTTGGTGACAGCCTTAAAAGTTGAAGACGGCCAGTTCCCAGGGAGAACTCAGGCCTCCCCCAGCCATTACATTTCTCAACAAACTAGTTTCCTTCAGCTTCCAATAAGGTCATTATCTCTGATCAATTTGCAAGCATTTCTTTATTTTCCAAACTTCCAACTGGTTTATTTTCACGGATATTTGCCACAGGTTTTGATGAGTCTATTATTGTTCCAGTTGACTCAGTGAATTCAATCTTCTCATGGGATCGGGAGTTTAATCTCTGCTCTTAGTTACTAAAGGACCAGGAAATTGATGTGATGTCAGTTTTGGTCAAGTTTCAATTGGGAATAAAGTAGCCCTTTTTTTTTTATTTTTAACAATAGAGATAAAATGTATGCAGACTTTTAAACATGTATTCAATCCATAAGCACTTGAAGCATAGTCTTTAAACAGTGTACTGTTACCTTGTTTTGTCTTATTTCCTAAAGTTTTTTTCCAATCTGTCATGATCATTGGCTCCATGTTCACGAATTTTCTTTTTCCTTTCTACTAGAATAGAGCTTCCAGTTTTACAGGCAGAATGAGGCCTGAGCCCTTCAGAATTGTAAATGACCTGGCGAATTGAAAGTTATTCTGAAATGTTCTGCTCTACATTTCAAAATCGCACTGTTTACCTCTGGCCTCTACCAGTACCAACAAGCTACCCATTTCCCAGGAGAATATTTTCCCAATTTTTTTTTTTCACTCTTTTGTATCTGCTGCTCTTGAGTTAAAGTTGCAATTCTAGTTATTTTATCCATCTGCAGCATATTAAGGAAGCAAATAATAGAATAAAGAAATACATAAGTGCACAAATAAAAATAAACCGACTAGACTTAGGAGGAAACTAGTTGCCAAAAAGCTCATGTATTCATATTGTATCTGTTTTCACCATATTGCTTAAGAGATTTGATATTTTATGAATATCAATCAGGCCTCAGTACAGGAAATGGAAACCCAGAAAGGTTTTAACTGGAGAGTGAATTAATTGTTAGCAACACCATTGCAGGAGATAGAGACACCACCTCTGAGCTGGGCATTTGCAAGTTACTCCTAGCACATTGTGGAACTCACTCAGTGAGGAATCAGGTGCTGCCAATGGAATATGGATATCTGAGAACGCCTTAGTTGAGACACAGTACTCAGAAAGCTAGAATCAGGAAAATGCCACCATTGTAACAGCCAAGAACCAAGCTGTCATTGCTCTTGCAGCTACCTCTCTCAAATAGAAAAATCAGAGACCAGACCCTGAACATTGACTTCAGGAATAAAAGCACAAAAATAAAGGCGAAAGTAATGTCTCCAGAGCTTAGTCTGGTGCATGAAACTGTTAGAGCCTAACCTTTATCCATAGCACTAGCTGTAAGGGAGTCTTGGAATTGTTGAGCTCTCAGGTCTTTCCATTATAGAAAGACATGAGAAGATGTGACAGAATGCCAAGTGCTTAATTAGCCCATCCTATACAGTATATTAGATGAAGGTTACTCATATGATTTAGCAGAAGATAAAGAATAATCCTTCACTTAAGTAACATGAGAGGTTTCCTTAGAAATACTGCAGCTGTGACTTAAAAGTTAATGGTAAATCTAAGAAAAGGGACAATAAATCTACACATCATACTAATTCTTAATATTTTAGTTCCAGGGCAACATTTATAAAATAATATTTCCATAATCAAAGTGGTCATGGAAACTGCAAAGGAATCCTAAGTTTGGGGTCCAGACGGGGTTTCAGTTTTTGGGGAGAAGGCATGGCAATGTAGATTTAGGAGATTTAGGAGCAACTATCCTGATCCTTCAGGGAATTAGAAGGAAAAGTCCAAAGCCCTCCTTGTAAGAGGGTCACTTATGAGAGAATGTAAAACCGTTTAGCTACCTACGATCCCAATGGCTATCAGTAGGCAATTAACGTTTGAGATCCATCCTTTCAGTCCCGGTCCTTTGCAGATTTTGAATTATTGGGCATTCAGTAAACGTTTGGTGAATAAATGAATAGCATTTAAGATGATTGACTGCATCAACAAGAAAAGGCCAAATTATATTTACTCTACTATAAAATGAGTCAGAAAAGTGTGCAACAAGTTACTGAAAGATTTCTAACAGAATAGCTATAATGAAAGTTTCAGTTAGTAACTGGGAGAATTTAAGTCATTTGGATAATTCATGTTTGTGAAATAGCTTGCTCACCAATAATGCCAGGTAAATGAAGCAGAATTATTGTATTAATTTCCGATAAATATTCTCAACTTAATAAAAGAAAGTTTATCCTTGTTCTGTTTCCTCTGTTTCAGCATCAAAGCTTTACATATCGTTCACACTGTTTCTCTTATAAAAATGAAAGCTGAAACAAAGTAACAATACGGAACTTGTCACCTTAAGTTATTTATGATTAGATAAATAAAATAAACACTGAAACTCACATTATTTAAAATATTTCATTTCAGAGATAGTAACATCCAAAGGAATATTTTTCATTTGTATAGTCCTGAAATGTACTACACCCTGAACATTGTATTACTGCTGAGACTTTGGCTAGGAATGATACATAATTTCAATTTTAGTTCTCTCTCACATGATAGATGTCTAAAGAAATTTTTTATATCATTAAAAATTTTCAAACAACTGTTCTCTAGAAGTGGAGTATAATTTATGGCAATTGTAACCTATAGGTTTTGTAATTTTCAATGTATTTCAGTGAAAAAGGTAATTGATTTTTATATTGATATGCTCATTTAACATTCATAAAGATGTAGTCTAAGTGTAACCTAGAAACTAGCTTCGGCCATTATATCTAATTTATAATACATTCATTAAATATTACATGCAAGTTGATCATATTCTCTTTCCTTAGTGAATTGAATGAATACATACATTAAATATATAAAATTTTAATTTCTAAAATATTTTATATCAAGGAACGAAATTAAGGTTATATTAGAGAACAAGAAACAAAAAAAAATAAGTCTGTGCCCAATGTGTGCTCATAGATATGATACTGAAATACGTGGTACGAAATTCACAAAAAAATAATGCTAGATCTCATGGTTTATGGCTCTGAAATTCAATATATTGTACCTCATATTTATGATTAGATATTATTGGAAATCCCAATATGCAGTAAAACTTCTTTGAAATAAATATAAAGATACAGTTATTTAACTGAGAAGACGTATTTTAACATTACTCATGGCAATTAATTTTAAAGATATATTTCTCCTTGCCAAATGTACAATGAATGCGAAATGCCTACAGTAGACTAGACATGCTAGTTTTAAGTAGGAAAATAGTTTCGAAAGAAATAATTACTGTTACAGTTAGATGAATAGTTGTATTGACTAGCTTATATGTGGGTATTACATATACCAACTTTTCCTTTCTGTTTTTCTGAAACTTTAATCAGGAACCAGTCCTGCCCTCTCTCCCCTGCTGGAGAGCATTAATTCTATCAGAGTTACTGAAAGTAGGAATTTGCTAAGCTCTTGCTACTTAGGGAAATGATCCTTGTCTATTAAAGACTGTTGTTTTCTTGAGATGTGTCCCATATACTTCCATTGAATCTCCTTTGGCTTCAAGTAAACAAAGCTGTTTTCTGTGTCTTGCAAGCAATTAAATTAGATGATACAACTGAAGATTTAGATGAATGCTTACAGCAAACAGTATACTTTTCATAAATTTTACATGGTCACTAATTCATGTGGTTTACTGTTGATAAGTGCACTTGGAAATCAAAAAGATAGGTTAAAAAGTGATCGTGTTTTGTATTGATGCCAGTATTATCCTAACACAATTCTTTAAATAGGGGTAAATTATTCATGTGATTAGACTTTACAGCATTTCATAATTCTGAACTTTGTGAATATTGTCTATATAAAAATGTATTTCAGACAAATATAAATCATTAACGAAATTTTTGCTTTGGGGAATTCTTATTGACATTGCTCTCAAACTCTCTAAGCAAAGGTTGGTTATAAGTTCAGTGTTTAATTGACACTAAAAATATACTTTTACATATTTTGGAATACTATATTTATTTTTCTTCTTATCTTTTAATTGTACAATATTTAAAAAGTGACTTCTTTCAAGTAGAGATAAAATCCCATTCAAAGAAGTACAATGAATCTTACTTTTGCCCTTTTAGTAACTTTCCTGTTTATTTCTTCATGACTCTCTATTCCACTGGGCTTCCTACTTTGAGTTTATACTCATATCAGTATAACACAGTCTGTAAAAGCTTTCATATCTTTTTCTGCCACATACTGGTCATGTAATTTTTGGCAAGTTACTTAACTTCACTAAGCCTCCATTGCCTTATATATAAAATAAAAATACTTATAGTACCTGTGTCTAATTTTTGATAACAAAATTAGATATTTTACCTAAAGTGTTTATCTCAGTTACTGACACAAATTAAGAGTTCAGTAAACCTTAGTTATTCCTCCTCTGTGGATTTTTTTGGTTGATGCTAAATAATGTAATAAGATTTAAAATTTAAATTTAAAATGAGTGAAAATAGAGATATCTGGGAGTGGATTGGAATAATTCTCTGCTTATCTGGGGTGAGATAAAATATATTTCGAGTGCTCAAAACTTCTAAAATCTCCCTGTAAGATAATTGAAGAGATAGTAAAGATTATGCATTATATTGGAAAGACTGCTTAAAGAAATCTTTTTTTTCCTGGTCATATATGTGATTTATTTATAGAAAATATTACCTGAATAACATTCAGGAGAAATGAGAGCCGAATTTAATAATGCCATATTTTTCAATAGCATATATATTCATGATGTTACACACCTAAGTAATCTCTTTACAGATCCCTTTCTTTCCAAGAGTTTGATTTTTTTCTATATAAATAGACTGCTTTAAAGATAAAATTTAGGAATATAATAGCATCTTTTATTGTAAGGGAAATTATAGAATTAAAAATATCTCATTCTTGTATCTATGTGCTAAATGTTTACAACATTGACAAATAGGAAATACTAGTATTGGTTATATTTATACTTTTAAACAAAATTTATTAATTCTTTGACATGTGTGACCTTAAAAGAGAAATAAAAACCTTACATTTTATGTAGTCCCTATTGTCGTCTTTGAATAAAGA
Organism: Equus caballus; assembly: GCF_041296265.1. Classification (NCBI taxonomy): domain Eukaryota; kingdom Metazoa; phylum Chordata; class Mammalia; order Perissodactyla; family Equidae; genus Equus; species Equus caballus. The sequence continues at coordinate 100,529,443 of NC_091685.1, read as the reverse complement.
CAAGCAAACAAACAAGATTAAATTCCATGGCCCCAGAAAGATCCATGAGTAAGAGAAGTACATTTATTTTAAGTATGGTTCTTCTTTGGTTAGCACTGTCATGCACTAAGCTAACAGCTCAATTTGGAGAAAAAAGAAATGCACACAGCCCTCAGTTTTTTGCTACTAAGGTAGTTCATAGAGATGGCCCTGGTTCAATTTTGTCATTCAATTTACAGTTGATTTGATCACAGTTTTACCTGTACCTTTTTTTGGGGGGGGAGGCCAGGAAGATTCACCTTGATCTAACATCCATTGCCAATCTTCCTCTTTTTTTTGCTTGAGGAAGATTAGCCCTGAGCTAACGTCTGTGCCAATCTTCCTCTGCTTTGTATGTGGGATGCCTCCACAGCATGGCAGATGAGTGGAGTAGGTCAATGCCCAGGATCCGAACCAAGGAACCTGGGCCGATGAAGCAGAGCGTGTGGAACTTTAACCACTCCGCCACAGGGCCGGCGCCTTTATCTGTATGTTTAGATTCTTTAAAAATTGAACTAGATTCAAGCCAAAGGTGTTTGTAACGATATAATTTTGTTTATGTTTGTTTGTTTTCTCACAACATTTCACTTGGGAAATGTGGTCTTTTCTATTTTTACTTCATTTCTTAAATTATGCAAAGTATGTGCGTGGCTGAACCTAGAGCAAAATTCTTTTTGCGTTATTGTTGCAAGATAAAAGTGGAATTAGTATTTGGGTACTTAGGAAATGGCGAGTGCACTTTAAGAGTTAGTCATTCATTTAAACATATTAATTTTGTTATCTATAAGAAGAAATGCTAATGTATCAGTGTACAAAGAGCTGTACATAATAAAAAGCTAACAACCTTCAGGGTATCCATTCACCATAAAACTAATTTCACACCTAGTCTATTATGTAATGTGCTATGAAAATAGCTCTCTGCTTCGAGATATTATTATACTAGCTTGCATGTACAAATTTGGTTCTCTTCTTTGAAATAAAGATTGCACACACAGTAATAATCAAACTCCTAGATTTGATCCATAAATTTATTCTTATTTTCTACATTTAGAGAATCTGTGTTTCCGTAATAACCCAATCACAAGAGAGTAGAGAGGTAGAGAGATGAAAATATTTATTACCCATACATGTCTATGCTAGCTGGGATGGTACACTAAAATGTGTGGTGATTTCACTGTACTGATCATCTTCTATCCCAATATTTCCTTCTGGCAATTTCTGACTGAAATGCCTTACAAAAATATTCACAGTAGAAACATTATCTTATACTGACCATGTGCCCTGTGACACTGAATGACACTCAAGTAAATCACTGAGAATATTGTTTATTAAAATACGTATTTTAGGAAAGAAATAGTTAAATCAAATAACAGAAGCTTTCATTTTGTGTATCATAATTCACTGATTCTGTCCTTTAACAGTCACTTTCCTTTTCTTGGCAAGTATTTTATTTGGACTGGATTTGATTAATTAGTAATTAAAAAGACTTTGATGTGTGGTGCAACAACACAATAGGTTAGCAAGCTTTTTTGCTTTATTTTGTTTTGTTTTACATATCCACCGTTGACTATGATAATGGGAAAAAAGGAAAAAGAAAAAAAAGAAAAGAAATCCCTCAGGAATCTTTTGAAGAAAAGCTGATAGCTGATGACCATAAAAAATGCAAAGTCTACTGGATACTACAAATTAAGCCTACAATCCTTAAATTTAAGATTTTTATAAAGTGTAATTATGCAGTATTCTTGAAAATGGTGTTGATAACTAAATATACTTCAATATGTGGATGAATTTATGTACACAGTATTTTACTAGTATGTGTGTGCTACGATTCTTTAATATTTAGATTTTCAGTCAAAATCTATGAAAGAATAATTTTAAGTGACTTGTGATCGTTTTTTATCTACCACTAAGATATTATGTTGATTATTTTTATTGATTATTGAATTTTGAAAAAGGGGTTAACTTTATGGTAGTTGATAGCAGGGTAATAATATCACAAAAAATATGTTTTTTAACCTTTAATGTTATTATAGTATAAGATATTTCATAACATTTCAGTATAGTCATGCAAATTGTTGGTAAAAAATACTCAGATATTTGTAGTCTCCTTTTAAATTTACTCAGATAAGTAAATTAAATTATAATATTTTTTGCTTTAAAAATAAAAACTAGGAGTGCCTGGGGCCAGCCTGGTGGCACAGCGGTTAAGTTTGCACATTCCACTTCGGTGGCCCAGGGTTCACCAGTTTGGATCCCGGGTGTGGACGTGGCACCGCTTGGCAAGTCATGCTGTGGTAGGCGTCCCACATATAAAGTAGAGGAAGATGGGCACGGATATTAGCTCAGGGCCAATCTTCCTCAGCAAAAAGAGGAGGATTGGCAGCAGATGCTAGCTCAGGGCTAATCTTCCTCAAAAAAATTAAAAAATTTAAAAAAATTTAAAATAAAAACTGAGTGAATTTAAAATTTTCCAATTTACATTTATAATCTTATTAGAAAACATCAGGAAAAACATTTCATTTGACAATATTTAACATATATATTAAATAGGAAAAGTAAGCACATTTATTTAAAAAAGACATTGATAATATCAGACGATCTATATGAGACGTCTGTTTATTTCTTTATTAAAATCAGGTGGAGTAATATTGGATTAGGTAATTCTGACGACTGTTAATGAAGGCCAAGAGAAAAGCTAGAAAAAATATGTATATACATCTATATAATATCAAAGATACAGTGAAACAGTGAAAATAATACAAGATAAAAATTCAGAAGACAGAAAGATGATAGTTTAGCCAAGCATTTTGAAGTATCTTATTATACAAATATTAAATGGTATTCCTTGGGAAGAAAAGAACAATCATCAGATGATAGCACAGAAAAGCAGGGAGAAAGGAAGAGCTTGAAGAGGGCAAATATATGGGTAAATCCAAGAGAATGTTAACTAGATAAAATAAGAAATGCATACATTTGAATTAAAATCACCAAAATAATTGCATGTAATTTAGAAGGTGTAGTAAATGGAATTTTAAAAAGTTTATTGAAGACTTTGTGTTATTTAGGAAGAGGATAACAGAACAACAAAATATTGCAATTTACTTAGCCAAGGAAGCACGATGCATTCTGTACACTCACGTTAAAAAAAAGTTGAACTCACACAAACACCACAAAATTGTCAAGCTAATATAGGAGTAATATACAATAATAAAGCGTATCAATGCCAAAGAAAGACAGAGAAAAAGAAATACTGAAAAAGTAAGACAAATAAGTCATCTATAGTAGGTTGGTAGACTTACACTAATGTAGATCATAAATTACATTAAATGTAAGTTGACGTGACTTACTGACTCCTGAAGTTTAAAGAGAAATAATTGGCAGCTGGAGTAAAACTTATATGCTATTTATAAGAAACATCTCTGAAATGTAAAAACATAGAAAGTTTGGAAGTAGAATGATGGAACATGTAGCATGTGTGGTAGGCTATCGCTGACATGGCCCCCAATGATTCTCACCTCCTGGTATTCACAAGATTGTATAGTGCAATGCCTTAGTTAGTAGGGCTGATCTAAAGAATTTTGAGGCAACGTCAGTGTGTCATATAGCCTAGATTACAAAACACATTGTGCCTTCCACACTGCTCTCTCCAGATGAAGGCAGACTTTGTGTCGTGAGCACGCTTAAGCAATCTGAGGAGAGGCAAACTTGAGCAGGAACTGAGGCCCCCCCAAAAAAAAGTTGGCACAGATTTCCAGTTATGTTAGAAAATCTCATTTGAAAAAAGATTCTCCAGCCACGGTCAAACCTTCAGATAAATGTAGCCACTGCTTACATCTTCATTGCAACCTTTTGAGAGATGCTCAAGTCAGAAGTATCCTGCTAAGCTGCTCCCTTGCAGAAACTGCGAGAAATAATAAATGATTAGTGTTGTTTTAAGCCACTAAGTTTTGGGATAAATAGCTATGCAGCAACAGATAATTGATAAGTCATGTAAACACAAAACAATGCAATAACGACAACAAAACAACTAGTATGGCTATATAAATAACTGATAAGGAAGACTTTTACAAAGGTCATTACTAGAGATAAATAGGGGCATGCCATAATGATAATAAGATCTACTCACCAAGAATATTTAAGAATTCTAAATGTTTAGCATTCAATGATAGAATTTTTAGAGAAAGCAAAAAGAGACAGCCACCTCATACTCAAGTAATGCTAGAAATCCATAACTAAAAGATATCTTCAAAATCCCCATATGTTTACAAGCTAATAAATAATACATACATAATATACATTATAAATAACATAAGATAGAATATCTCATAGGCCAGTGAAGAAAGCACCCTGGAAATTAGAACATATCTTAGATGTGGTGGTAAGAAAAATACTGAAAACCAAAACTGTGTTAAACAAATGAAGCCATTTTCAGAGAGAAATTTATAGCCATGAATATATCATAAAAGAAGAAAGAATACCAAAAAACTAAGGGTATATTTACAGAAGCTAGAAAAAGTAGTACCCATGGAAAGTAGAAGAAAGATAATAAAGATAACAAGAGAAATTAATACAATAAAAAACAAACATAAAATAGATACCATCATCAAAGAGAAAATTCATTCTCTACAAAGGCTTGAAGTTTTAACTCTTTGATAGTATTAATAAAAATAAAAAATGAAGGTGCAATAACCATTGTCAGGAATAAATAAGAATACATCATTATGATCTTGCAGACATTAAAATGGCAATAAATTAATATTATGAAAAACATATTGTCAAAAAATAGAAATTTCAATTTCATAGACAAATTATGAGAAAAATACAACTTAAAGTACTGAAACAAAATTAAATAGAAAATCTGGACATTTATTTAACTATTCAAGAATTTGAAATCTTCAATAAAATCCTTTCCACAATCAAAACTAAAAGCACTCATGGGTTCAACCAAGAATTATAAGAAAAGTTTACAAAAGAAGTAATTTCAAAATTACGAAAATTATTCCAGAAAATGGGAATAGTGAAGCCACTGTCAACTCACTTTTATTGTCAGCCAAATCATACCATAAGCTGGCAAGGATAATGGAAGAAGGAACACTGCAAGCCAAGGTCAAAAATCTAAAAAATGTATTAACAAACTGAAATTGTTTTATATATAATGGCCAATGAATTTTATTGAAAAATTTTATTTCTGCAAATATTGATATTATCACATGGTCATCTTCCTTTATTCAATTTATGTGTAGAATTAATTTTGAAAGTTAAAACACTTTTCATGCCAGTCTACTCCATGTCCTGAAAATCACAATCACAATCCTTTTCAAGACATACATGTTTCTCTTTGCTTAATTATGGCTACTGTGATGGATAAATTTTATGTGTCAGTTTAGCTACGCTGTAGTGTTAGGTCTAAACATTTGGTCAAACACTAGTCTAGATATTGCCATGAAGTTATTTTGTAGATGTGATTAATATTTACAATTAATTGCCTTGACTTAAGAGATTACTCTCCATAACTTAGGTGGGCCTCATCCAATCAGTTGAAGGACTTACCAGGAAAAATATGTTTTCCAGGAAAAGAATTCTTTTTTTTTTGAGGAAGATTAACCCTGAGCTAACTGCTGCCAATCCTCTTTTTGCTGAGGAAGACTGGTCCTGAGCTAACATCCATGCCCATCTTCCTCTACTTTATATGTGGGACGCCTACCCCAGCATGGTGTGCCAAACAGTGCCATGTCTGCACCCGGGATCTGAACCAGTGAACTCTGGGCCACCAAGAAGCAGAACATGTGAACTTAACCGCTGTGCCACCAGGCCGGCCCCCAGGAAAGGAATTCTGCCTCAAGACTGTACCATAGAAACCTGGCCTCAGTTTATAACCTTCTGTTTTTCTTTATATATGATATAAATCGTTTTTCCTGAGAGTTTCCCTCCTAATCATTGTCAGTCCAAAGCCAATACAACATACTTTAGTTTTTGGCTCTGGGTGCCACTATCTGTGTACATCAGTTCTTGTCACAATAATGCTATGTAAAAAGCCACCCGAAATCTCAGTGGCTTACAACAATAAACGTTTACCCATGCAAGTTCTGTGGGGTGGGTGACTGTTGCTTTAGTGGTTAGATGGCTGTGCTTCAGTCTGCAGGCTGGTTTTGCTTTCTTCAAAGTTGAAGATTGAGTTCACGTCTGTTCCACTCGGTAGCCCAGGCTTAAGAGGAAGTAGTCACTGGGGCATGTTATTCTCATGGCAGATCAACAAAGGGCCAGGAACGAACACAACTGTGTAAACACCTTGAAGACTTCTGCTCAAATTACACCTGATGGGATTATGGTGGACTAACCTGGACACTTTGCCAACCTGGATGTCAATCAAACAGAGAAGTATATTCTGCTCACAGTGCAGGGAAAGAGAAGTGGGCCAGATTCAACCCAAGGCTTCACAGAAAATTTTGTTAAAACTCTGCTTTTCATCTGAAGTACGAAGAGCTATTCATTGTTTCTGATGTTTCTATAGAGTCAAAGATTCTGTTTGTCCAGATCCACCATCTGAACTGTCCCCAGCAGTCACTGTACCAGAAAAAGATCTCCCAACCTCTACTCTCCTGACTCAGCACTCTATACTTCACCCCCTCGATGCTGCCTGCCCAGTTTGATGTATAGACCAGATCCAAAAAGTGAAGAGGATTAATTAGGTTTCCACAATAAATGTTAAAATTTTTCAGAATTTTATATTTTTCAGTTCTTTCTTGTTTTAAAATTCAGCTTGACTGATCACTTCCTGTCAAGTGAAATTTTGACCTACATATTTAATTTTATAATAACTCACAGTCTCAAGATATGGACCATTCTTTGAACATTTTTCTTTTTATTCTCTTTGATTTGTTAAATATAAAAGTTTATATTCACATTTGCATATCTAACGCACATATTTAATGCCAATGTCACCATAAAACTTTAATTAGAATTAAGGTTTAGAACTTATTCAACTCCAAATATGATATATGGAAAACTAAGAATTTCTATTTTAAGCAAAATACGAGGCTCTGGAAAAATTTTAAATGATTCAAGAAAGCATGAATATTACATGATTGCTGTTGGTAGTCCATTTGTATAAATATTTTGAAAAAAATGTATTTTAATTGTGAGTGATTAACTTAGGAAATTTATATCTGACTAGATTTTTAAGAATTAATAGAATTGATATTTCATTGTGTTTCCAGCTAATCTCTTCTGTGATTGTTATAGGAAAATTCACCTCAGATACTTTCCTAAATAAAGGAAGAAGTTGCCAAATATGGAGAATGTATTAAATTTGTTTTATCATTTTAAATTATAACAGAGTTTTATAAAGCAAGGAGAAAAAGTATATTATATTGATTTGTCCATGTAATTAACATAGTCTGAACATTCTTTTGTTTTTCTTTTTTTTTTTTTTTGAGGAAGACTAACCCTGAGCTAAGTACTGCCAGTCCTCCTCTTTTTGCTGAGGAAGCCTGGCCCTGAGCTAACATCCGTACGCATCTTCCTCTACTTTATATATGGGATGCCTACCACAGCATGGCGTGCCAAGCGGTGCCAGGTCTGCATCCGGGAACTGGCAAACCCCGGGCCGCTGAGAAGCGGAACGTGCGAACTTAATCACTGCGCCAACGGGCCAGCCCCTGAACATTCTTAATTGAAATTTTAATGTTTTCTGCAATTTGTGTCTCACTATAAAGAAATTTTAATAGGTATAGAGCTTCAGTTGTACAAGATGAAAAGAGTTATGGGGATAGATGGCGGTGATAGTTGCACAACAATGTGAATGTATTTAATTACACTGTACACTTAAACATGGTTAAGATAAGTTTTTTGTTATGCGTATTTTACCATAATAAAAAAAAGAAAAGAAAAAGTGTACATATAAATACATTAAGATTCATTTGATTGTAAGTTTTAGAAACTTTATTCAAACTAGATAAACCCCGAGGGAAATTGATTCATTTCCGTAACTCTAAAGATTGCTTAAACTGAAAGATGCACCCTAACCGTTGACATGGATAGATCCAGATGAAGGATGACATCAGAGCACTTTCTCTTTTACTCTCTCCAACTTTCAGCCCTGCTTTCCACTAAAGTGGCTTTATTTTGAAACACGCCCTCTTCAGGTTGAGACCAAGAGCGCCGGCTTAGCAATGCCAGAAGAAAATACCTTCTCTCTCCAAAGACCTCCAGGAAATGCCTTGAATATGGTTCTGTTTAGCAAGGCGTTTGTCATATGTTCAGCCACGAACAATCACTGTGATGAGGGGCATGTGGTGTTCTAATTGGCCAAGCTAGATCTTGTGCCTGATTCTGGAACACAGGGTTTCATCGGTCCACACCCCCATGTACTGACTTCGGAAGAGAATGCTGTTCCTCCAAGGAAATTGGAAAGCCTTAACAAGGAGAAATGTAAGTGGGTACTGGGCAGGAAAGACCAGGGTTTTCTTTGATCTATTAATATTTAAGTTTTCCCCACCTAAGAGCAAATGTCTACAATAAATATTTTGTCTTTAAAAAGAGTACACAAGTTTGTCACATAGACCATCTAATTATACCCCAGTGGTTTCAGATTTCAAAATGTGTTCTTCGAAATAACAAATAAAAAATCAACACAAAAATGATTTATTGTAATAGTTATAGCAAAATATTCTCAGAACTACCGTAAACACTCCAGGTATTGTATTGAAATTACTTTTTTCTTAATTACACCAGCATGCAAACATAATAAACGGCAAAATATAATATGAAAGAAAACAGAACAAAAAAACCTATATTAACCCATATAATTCAACATTTTGAGAAAACAGTTATTAAAAATGGATTGAGCTGGGTATGCCCACATCCGAGGACTGCTGACTCATCGGGAGAGGGCTATAAATTCACACTGTATAAATCTAAGGAAAAACTCTTGCTGCAAATATGTATATTTAAGTATTATTTTAAAAATTTCCTACTTAAAACTCAAATTAATTCAATCTATTAATGCCTGAAAAAGTTCATAATGCAGACACACTTTTAATTTGATACCTACTGCATTTTCTTCCTCAGCTCTTACTATTGCCGCTCAAACTTCTGAGGACAAATTCTTTAAAACTTATAGTCATATGAATGCTAAATATCAGCCCTCTGATAGGTTTTAGAAATAGTACAAATGAGAACCTTTCCTAAAATGTCTGCACTTGAAGCAAAATGGAATTGCACAAAATTGAGTACTTTATTAATTTAGTTTTACTGATTGGCCAATATATATTCTTTTAAAATTTTATATATTACCATTCTTAATATTTTATTAAATTTGGCTAGTTATTTTTTTCAATTTGAATAGCATTCATATGCTTAAACGTTTAAAAAAAAGGTGAACATATGCTACTAAAACACCTACTAAATGTCGTTGAACCGTTCCTCTGAAATAAGCTCCACATAATTAATATTGAGTAGATACAGGGAAATCATGGTTCATGGGTCCAACATTTATAGATTTGATAAACTTACTGCTGAAATCTCACTCTGGCATATAGTAGGTGCTTATGAAATATTTTTTAGCTTATGCATCTATAACCAGGACATACAAATATTTAGATGATCAGAATGTGGATAAAGCATTCCAGAAGTGGTGCTGTCTAAAGAAGAGCCTCCGTGCTTTCGCTGGATCCAACATTTAGAGCCATTATCTATAAAGGACTCAGTAGCCGCCATGCGTAGTTCTAAGTTTTACAGATAGTAAAGCACGTCATCCTCACAGCAACCTTGTGAGGTATAGCCTATTATTATCTCCAATTTGACACTTGAAGAACGGAGACACTGGGAGTTTCAGTATCTGATTCAAGGTCACCAGCTGGTAAGACTTGTGACTCCGTTTCAGCCTGGCTGAGTCCACACTTTCACCATTAAGCTATAAAACAGTGAGTTAAATGTAAGAAACTTCCTTTTTTACTTCAAACACTAAAAGTAAATATACAAAGTAAACACAACAGATCATCTGGTATTTATATTGACAAACAAGAGATAAGTTCATTAAATCAATTGACAAATTGCGTGCCTCTAATAATTTTATCTCACTTTATTACTAACAACTGCAGTTTTGCTAGAAACAGTTCTGAAATTTTAAAAATCACTTCCTATGTTTCTAGTGGCAGCTCTGCTGTCACTCATGGATTGTAATTGCTTGGATTTTAAAATATTCTGTATTTCTAGACGTGATAGTAAATTGAATTTAACCCTCATTCTACAGCCTATTATTAGGTAGATCTATCTGTGCAGAAAACAGCTCAACCAACTGAAGTATGTGTGTGTGTATTACAAAATATTAATAAACAGAGTAGGTTAGTCTGATTCTAGATCTCAAAGACCTTGAGGTAACCTTCAGTGTTCCTTTTATTAAAAACAACAACTTAGGAACACGTCTTTGGAAGCCCCAACGCTGAGGTCAGCTGTGCCATCTGTGTGGAGTAGGCATCTTCTCTCAGTTTCAAGAACGTTCCTGCTTACATTTGTCTGAATATTAATGACATCAAACTGTGACAAGTCCCTTGTTGGGTCTGATTTCATAGCATTTCCTATTTTAACAAATATCATGAGAAGGGTAGATTTTAGCCATCTTTTCATAGTTTCTGGCACATAACATTAAGCAGTGCAGTGAAGCATAGCTATTTTCATATTCTGCTGATATGGAAAACTCTAAAAATCTTAATAAGCAAGTTGCATGACATCTAATAATTAATTAGACAGAAGGAACATGTCAGATTTCTAGTGATGTTATGTGAACCCTAGAATTTTTATGAAAAAAGACATTAAAGCAATAGCCATTGTCCTTTCTAACCCAGTATCTTGCAAGCTCATACATCAGTTCTACATGTGTTTCAGGTTTCTGTTTCGTGTTTTAAATAATAGTTTATTCAAAAGTTTTCTCTAGTTAATGTCCACGTATATTAGAACATATTTAAGAAGATCATTCACATTCGTTCCCTTATTACTTCTTTAAGACAAATGTATAGAAATTGTCTTCCTCTTTTTAATTCTCTTTGATATTAACTTAAATCTTTATTATAACGGAAATACCAAATATCATTATTTTCTTCTTATGACTACTGTAAGTTTCTGAATTATTACAAATCATCATTCATTACAGGGTATGAAAATTCCTGCCATAAGAAAGATTATTTTTTACAGAAATAATTACCAGAGGGAAAAATATGCTTGAAGGCTCAATATACATTTCTCAATATATGTGGAGTTAAAATTCTTAAGCCTTGTAGGTTCAGTGTAAAAAATGTATTCCCATCTCATAAAGCCTTAAATCACACTGAACATATAGGTAATTGCCTTGTCATGTTACTAATGTCCAAATACTTACTATTGAAAATATGATAAATTCTTTAGGAATTATACTTTATGCATTTCTGTTTTGGAAAGTAAGTAATTGCTTCAGGTAAGGTACTTTATTGAAGTCACGACCAGCTGAGAGAAAAAATGAGTCCTAGATTGATTAAAATATTTGAATTCCTAAACATATATTTCAGGTCATCCTGGACACAGGGCAATGCAACATTTTTGTGATATTATCAATTCTAAATAGCCACACATAGATTAAAAAGTTAATTCATCATGATAAGCATTGGAACAAAATCCTGTTCTTCTATGTGTATAAAAAGCAAAACTATATAAACAATGCACTTTTCTATAAGAAAAATACATAGAAGCTTATTTTATATTTTTAAATTTTATTCTCAAAGGCTTATAGTTCAATGAATAATCACTGAATATTGACTCTCATAAGAAAACATTTAACCCCAAAGTGAAGCTATTTTGGGAATCACTTTGCCATTCTGCAGTCACTGCTCAATTAAATCTTTAAGGAATCTTTAAACAGTTCCAAGTCTCTTGTGTTTAAGAAAGACCATATTGACAACCCTAAAACAAAACATCTCTCTCCAACTCACATTCCCCATTAGCGATCTCCCCAGATCTCACCTTCATTATAGAGTGAACCTTCTCCACAAGTTTACTTAACATTTACCATTAACTCCTCTTGCACTCCCTCCTGGACCCCCTTCAACCTACTTTGTGCTGCCGTAATCCACCAGATCAGCTAAATTTATCACTGATATTCACATCACTAAATGAGGATTATATTTCGGTCCCAATCATCTTTGTCTTTTTAGTAATTGGCAAAGCTATTCATCAGTTTTTCATTAAAATGTTCTTTGGGTTTTGTGATACTATGATATATTTGTTTTCTATGCTGCAAAACAAACTACCCCGAACTTAGCAGCTTAAAACAGTGTATGTTTCTTACCTCACAGTTTATGGAGGTCAAGAGTCTGGGCAGGATTTAGCTAGGTCCTCCGCTGAGGATCTCCAAAAGTGGCAGTCAGTCAAAGGGTCAGCCAGACTATCCTCACCCGGAGCTCAGGGTCTTCTTTGACGCTCTAAGTGAGCTTCATGTTTGTCAGTAGAATTTACTTGTTTGTCGTGGTGGGACCGAGGCCCTTCGCTCCTAGAGGACACCCTTCTCCATAAGCAATTCAGTACATGGCCACTTGCTTCTTTGAAGCCATTGGTGAAACATCTCCCTTTTAGAGAACTCATCTGCTTAGGTCAAGACCACCCAGATTAACCTCCTTTTGATCAAAATCTTTTTTGACTAATGTAGAGTCAACTGAGTAAGAACCTTTATTCTATCTAAAAAGTCATTTCCATTTTGGTATATGAGATAATCTAAGCAAGGCAGTCTCATGTGTTACTTTGGCCAATGTTGGTGTCACTAAATCGCAGGAGTAACATGAGCAGAGATCACAGAGCCAACTATGATTCTGCCTACCACATATAGCTTCCTGGTTTTAATTTAACTCCTCCAGCCATTTTTTTCTCAATCTTCTTTGAAATCTATCCTTCTCTACTCATTAAATATTCAAGTTTCTTCTGGAGTCTTAGGGCCTGTTCTAGTCTAACTCAGTAATCAATTCCAAATCATTCTCATATATGTCCTTAGAATTGTTTGCCACCTATATGTAAAATCATCACGAATTTATATCGGTCGACTAACTTGTTCTCTCATCTATAGCCCCAAATCCCTAAATTTCATAAAAAGACACAAAATATGTACCAAACCAATATATGGTCTCCTCACCCCCAAATGTGATTTTCCACTGTCCTATTTCTCAGTGAATGATAGAATGGCTACCAAGTTTTATAAGTCACAAAGATAGAAATCATCTTTGACCTGTCTTTTGCCTTTTCCCCTGTAGAACAAATCTCCAGGCTCCACTGACATTTCAGTTTTAAGTATTTTATAGTTGTCCACTTTCTCCATTTCCATTGCCATTCCCTCTTACTCAAACAATGGGAATGATGTCCCGTGGTGTATAGCCACACTTACTCTTACTTGTGCAGTTATTTCTTCCTCACATGGTCCACAATCGCTTTCTCCACAATGAAAATATGACCATGTTATCTCTACACTTAAAACCCTTCATCACTCCTCATTGTCATCTGGATTAGTACCTAAATTTTTAGTTTGGTTCTCTATGTCTAAACACTGAAAGAGTTTTGTCTCTAACTTGTTCTCCAGCCTCGATTTGCTTAGATCTATTAGTAGAGATTGGAAGTCTTGTGTGCTCATGGTGTTTGAGCAAAATTTCTGCCCAATCTTTGACAATTAAGCAGTGCAGACACAGGGGTGACCCCAAGGAAGCCAAGACAAAAGAAAAATAAAACTGAGTAGAGTCGTTAGTGGCTGCACGTTGTGGGGAGATAAACTTCATGGGTAGTCAAGACAAGTTATTTATGGTGGACGGGATAATGACACTCCAAAGGAGAATACATCCCAATATCTGGTACCTATAAATGATGAAAGAGACCTTGTAGAAGTGATTAATTTAAGGATCTTGAGGTGGGAAGATTGCTCTGAATTTTCTGGGTGGTCTCAGATAAAACAGTCCTTCTAAAAGGAAGAAAGGAGGCTCAGAGTCAGAGAAGGAGATGAGACAGCAGAAGTAGATGTGGGAGAGGGAGACAGAGAGAGAGAGAGAGATCGGGGAGGGGGAGATAGAGAGAGAGATTGAAGGGGCTATGTTGCTGGCCTTGAAAATGGGGGAAGGGTTTAAAAACTAAGGAAAGCAGGTGGCTTCTAGAAGATGGAAAGGGAAAATAAACAGATACTCTTTTTGAGCCTCTAGAGGGAGTACAGTCTTGCTGACACCTTGATTTTAGGAATTATGATTTCTGGAAATGTAAGGTAATAAATTGACATTGTTTTAAGTCAGTAAGTTTGTGGCAATTTGGTACAGTAGCAATAGGAAACTAATACAAATTTTGGAACCTGAATGTGGAGTGCCACTGTAGCAAATGCATAAACTTTTGGAAGTGGATTTAGAATTGGGCAATGAGCAGAGGATCGAAGAATTTTGAAGAGCATGACAGGAAAATCCTAGATTGCTTTCAACAGACTGTTAGAAATATAAATGTTAATGACACTGCTAGTAAGAACTCATAAGGTAGTGAGGATATGGTGAGAAAAACCTATATTATATTAGAGAATCCTGAAATCATCATGAACAAACTGTTGATAGAAATATGAACTTTAAAGTTGCTGCTGCTGCAGGCTCAGAAGGAAATGAGGAATGTATTGGAAACTGGAAAAAAAGAGATCCTTGTGATACAGTGGAAGAAAGCTTATTTGAATTGTGTCCTTTTGTTATGTGGAAAACAGAATTTGTAAGTGATAAATTTGGATATTTAGCTGAGTAGATGGCATAAAATAAAAACCATAACAAATTAGACTAAGGATGAATGAACTAAACACTCTGACTTCAAAGGCATACATTGGCATATTGAATAAAATAGCAAGACCCAAGGATATGCTGGCTCCAAGAGACAAATTTTAGATTCAATGGCATAAATATACGAAAATAATGGATTAGAAAAACTATTAAAAAAAACCGTAAAAGAAGCAGAGTGACTAAAATAATATCAGACAAAGATACTTTAAGATCAGAAATACTGCTAGAGAAAAAGATGAATATTTCACAGCATAAAAATTATCAATGCATCAGAAAGATGTATCAATTATACGTGTTTACACGTCAATCATTTCCAAAGCTCCATGAGGCAAAACTGACTAAACTGAAAAACGAAATAGACAATTCAACAAAACTTTTTGTCATTTCAATTCCCATAATCAATGACTAATAGAACAACTAGACAGAACATCAGTGAGGATATAGAACAGCCTTATCAACCAACTTGTCCTAACTTATATTTGCAGAATATTCTTCCAATGTATGAAGAATAAATATTCATGTCGAGTGCATAAGTGACGTACTCTGTGATACCACATATGCTAAGCCACAAAAGAAATGTAAATAAAGTTAGAATTGAAATCTTATAAAGTGTGGTCTTTGACCACATCAGAATATTATTAGAGATCTACAACAGAAAGAAATCTATGAAAATATGAGACATTTGAAAACTGGATAGTCATTGTCGAGTTATCCATGAGTCAAAGAAGAAGTCAGAAGATAAATTTTAAAAATTTAGTTGAATAAAACCTTATTGCATATCAAAATTTTGTAATGGATAAAGCAGTGTTTACAGGGAAATTTAAACCTCTAAGTAACTAGATTAAAAAATAAATGCTGAAGTCAATAACGTAAGCTCCTCAATTAATAGATTAGAAAAATAAGAGTAAACTAAACAAAGAACAATCACAAGTTAGGAAATAAAGATTATATCAAAAGTCAATGAGCGGCCTGGTGGTCAACGTTCTATGTACTCTGCTTCAGCAGCCTGGGTTTGTGGGTTCTGATCCCAGATGCAGACCTACTCCACTCATCAGCTATGCTGTGGAGGCATCCCACACACAAAGTAGAGGAAGATTGGCATAGATGTTGGCTCAGGGCTAATCTTCCTTAAGCAAAAAACAAAAGATGAAGATTGGCATCGGATGTTAGCCCAGAGAGAATCTTCCTCACCAAAAAAAAAAAAAAAAAAAATCAATGAAACAGAAAACAGAAAAATTGATAGAGAAGCTCAAAGAAAACATAATTTTTTTTAATAGACAAACACAATTGACAAACCCATATATAGATAACTAAGGAAAAATTCGCAAAATCAGGAGTGAAAGAACAGCATCACTACTGAGTCAACACAAAGTGAAAGAAACGTAAGGAAATATTAACAAATTTATGCCAACTCGTCAGATAACTTCCATATAGGCAAATTTCTAAAAAGGTACAAATTACCAAAACTGACTAAAAAAATATAAACATATATTTACACACTTACAATACTATAATGAGCAAGAGAATTTGTTTAACATTTGTTCTACACTGGAAACTTCTTTTAGAACATTAAATATAAAATTGATTTATTTTGCAACATAAATTTAGTGTGGCATAAATTCTAAATAATGTATTTTCTCATCAATAGTTATTTTAGATATTCTGTGATATATCTTTTTCAAAACTCTTAATGAAATCTTTGGCTGATTCTGCTGATTTCTGGTGACTTTTAGTTATTAAACCTCAGTCGAGTTTAGACACAAAATTTCACACCTGATGGTTCACATTTTATTTTCTCCCCTCTCCATGAGCAGGTTTAAGTTCTAGCCCTGGAGACCTGAGTAGGAATAGTGACTGGACTCCTTTTTTACTCTTCATTTCCAACATCTTGAAAGAAAGTGCAAAGAAGGAGTTTGGTTTAGAATACCTCCTTGCCTTTCCACTTGTAGGTCTAACTCTTCTGGTGTTGGGAGGCTGGAGGTGGGCAGCTGGCAGAGTAAGCAGATGTCACTGGTCCACTGTTATAAATGAATGAGGAAACATTTCTAACTTTATTCTGGTTCTGTCGGCTACCACCTTCTGTCTTCAAAAATAGTGAGCATCGTTGCCTTAGTTATTGATTTATCTCTGCCCTTTCCATCACTAAGAATACTCTGGGCCACAGTGCCTTTCCTCAGTACAGGAAAGCCTCACTTAACTCTGCAGCTAACCCAATAGCCCTATGACATTACCTCCATGAGACGTGGCAGTTGCCAATGAGGCCATCCTCAGTGCCCTTTAAGATCTGCAGGAAATTGAGGTGTGATTCAATCAATTGTCTCCTTGGCAATCTATACAAAGACCTCTTATTACCTCTCTGCTGTGCAAAGGCTTCTCTGACCTTACAAAATTATATAGGACATAGAGTTTTCTCTCTTTTCTCACAAGCCATAAACTTCCACGGGACAAAGTCCAGACGCTCTCAACAACTCTCTCAATGTACTCCCTTTTGTGGGCTTGCCAAGTGGAGGCATTACTCTACCATTCTAAGTCAAGTCCCACATTTGTTGTTTCCACCTAAGCAAAGGGTCATTGTTGATTACTACCTGGAACAATTAAATTTCTCCCACATTATTCCATCACCACTTTTTGACAGCAGTGCATGTTCAGCCTATGATTTCCTTTGTTAATCAAATTATTTCTGCCTTCTTTCAGGGATGTCTCATAATTCCTGACCCAATGACAGACCTTCTTTTTCTTCAGCAAAGTCATGAATTCTTTTTAAGTACACATGACCTTTATTTCTGTGCATTTGAGGTCAGAAAGGGGGCTGAAGGGGATGCAAGTGTTATACTTAAACTTCCGTCTTGACACAATGCCCTTTCATGACACACTTTATGTCTTTGTTCATGCAAGTTGTGGCAAGTTTATTAGATACTAGTTAAGAACAATATAAATAATCTATTGTGCCAAAACTCATATGCTCCTTCCTTGCAATAGCAGTCAGCACCTACTATTATAGAAGGTAAACTGAGCAAGGCTCTACTACTATGAAATCAATCCTCTGCACATTCAAATGTGTACTGAAAGGTTAGATAATGACCTTTATCTCCTTATTCGAGTCTTAATATTGATGTTTTGGTTATCTCATCATTGGCAGTCCCTTTTGTTTTAAAATTTTCTCTTACCAGGGTCCCATTAGATCCAAATTTATGTGGAACACAGAGTAGACCACCAGACATGTGGCATTCCTCAGGCTGTTGTGCAGATGTCTGCCCTGTATCACCCGCAGAATATATGCACTTGTCTCTTTTTACTGGATGGTAAACAGTGATATCAGAGATCATGCATTTCTGATCCAAATTTTATCTTCCTAGTGCCTAGCACAGTGCCTAGTCAAGAACTGTGAAGGATCGGAGACTGTATCTTGCTTGCATGCTTACACATTAGCATGCCATATTTCATGGATGTAAGCAGAAGACATCAAAATCCTGAGTTAGACCAAGAACTTTAATCCCCGTGGCACTACAGGCTGCGTGAGCCTCCTGTTTGCCCAGTGCCCCATGGGGCTCTCATGGCGTGATGCAGGCAGATCTAGAAAGATACTGTTCAAGCAATGGTTTTACGTCCCAGCTGAGGAAATTCAAGCTTAGGAAACCAGTTTTTCATAATGGATCACAACTACACCTTCTCAATTTTTGCCTCAAAGGCAGATATTCTGTTTATTACACAGCGTACAAACAAACTTGATCTCTGTTCTATACCGAAACACTCTCTCTAACTCCCAAGAATGTTTGCTATACAAATATCTTTGAAATTATAGTCCAGAACAAAAAGTTGTCAGTACATCTTATTGCAAGATATTCAGAAATGAGAGATATGCAGAGAATTGTCTCCCAAGATTATAAACCATGTCTTCATAATTTATATAAATGAAAGAATAAAAAAATTAATCATTGGTTATATTCAGTAGCATTTATAAAAATTGATTTAAGTATCTACATATGCAGTTTAGCTTGTTTGAAGAATTCTCGTAAATCTATATGCTATTTAAATTCAAAGAAGTTGGCACTCTGTATGTCTGACTGGTTAGTACATTTACAATAATTTTTGGACTTGTTACAAAAAGGGTTTGTTAGAGCTGAACTGTCTAACGTTATTTCATATCCATTAATGATATAAACCTGCTGCATAATTCTTTTTCATGCAATTAGACACAAGCTGTGAAATCAATGCTCTTCTATCCGTATGTGAAAATTATATAGAGAGTGTGCTTTTCAATAAGCAATTAAATAATTACTACTAACTGAAAGTACATAAGTAAACTTTAAATGATGACATGCATCAAATATAAAAACTAAATTAATGGTAAAAAGAATAAATTTCCGTAGTGCATTTGGGTGTGTATATATACATATATATACTATATGTGTATATGTGTATATATGTTTGTCTTACATAGTATCTTGGGTCTAACTCATTTCACTTGTTTGCTGGGCAGCAACCTCTTTCCCCACTGACCCTATCAGTGAAGGTCTGAGGCTGGTGTAGTTTATGTTCAGTCTTTTTAGCACTATTAACCCTGGTGGGCTCTTCGATCTGATATGACCCCCAAAGGACTACTCACCTGATGTGAATAGAATCGCTACTAACCTTCTCAGTTTCAGTCACATCCTCCATTTGATACTCGGTCTAGTCTGCGTGTATATCTCATAACCTGTGCTGTGTGATCACCATCTCCTTCCCACAGACACCCCATGGCAGGTTCCTTGATTCTTAAATCTCAACGATGTTCTGCAGCTATGACTGGAGAACACCTGAGAATTCCGGGTCCTTCAGTTTTTAACTGGAATTGATCTATGTGAGACATAAGGTGCTGTTATTAGTCCTTTGATCAAATCACCAACTTTACTCTGCTTCTTCTAGATACAGGTGGTCTATCAAACACTGTAAGCTGATGCCTCAGTCTTAAAAGGGGAGGCAGAGTATAATTTTTCTCTTTCTTTGACTTTCAATATCATCTGGGATTTTTCCCTCCCCCTTTCCCACCCTGTTTCAATCCACTAAACACAGAGGATGGGAAGATTCCTGACTGCCTTTTCTCGAGTCCACTCTCTTAATCCTCTAGAAGAGAAGTTTAAAGTTCTTTTCTGTCTTCTAGGAATTTTTCCTACATACCTCTTCCCTCTTTCCTACACCATAGATTACATCAAGCTCTTTACTCAAAGCTTCAAACTTTGCTCTCGATAGGTAACCAAGTCTAAATTCTAAGACCCTTGACTCTGTAGAGACTCAGGAAAATCAACTTTGAGACTCAAACGGTTTAGGGACCTCACTGTTATAAGTAGTTACTCCCCACTTGAGGAATTAATGCTGTTAATTCAACGTTGAACAGAAAGGTTTCCAAATATTCCAAAAGCATTTTAAAATTATTTCAGTTACGTTAATGAAACATTTAAATTTTATAGCATCATATCATTTGAGACTTCGCGATTATGATTCTTTCACAAATCATACGTTTGCATTTCACCATAAACTCACACCACCTAAGTAACACAAAGACTTGATTTGTCTTATCTTGCCAAGTTTTAGAGTTGAACTTTCTAATAATTATTATCCACCCCCTTAGGAACTTATAAATCTTTGTGTATAATAGAAAGGTATTAAAACTCCATGAAATATCTTTGTTATATAGTGACTATTTAATTAATATTATTATTGAGAATTACTAAAAATAATACACATTTTCCTATTCGAAAAAGATTGCTATTAAATTTTTACAATCACCCTCACTTCATTAAGAAGGCTTATAAACTGGATTAGTACAATGTGCTTTAATATTTCCCTCTAAAATCTCAATGCGTTGCACCAGGCGATTCACTGGAAATTGTGAATATTGAGGGCATCATTCCACCATTATAAAGGTTTCAAATTTTGCCATTAAAAATCAAGTAACTTTGCTTGTTTATTACAGTCAGCGGGATCTCCTTTAGTTAATATCCCAGCAGAAATACTAAAGGATAGTTGTATAATATAATCAGAGAATGAACTGAAAACAACTCCTATTTCTGTACAAACTCAGCTTTTTTCTGCTGAGATTTGGGGCAAAGAAATTAAAGAAAGAATAAGTCTTACAGAGCCATTTTTGAAACTTACTGTACTGGAATTGAGACACTTGTGATAGCTTAACAAATCATTCGATCATGAGTAGAAATGTCTTGCCACCTGTCCTTCACTTTGGGAAAAAAAGGTGTTTTAAGAAATTGTATTTGTTTTTCAGTGCATATGCAGCTCATCTGCTGACACTCTTTCTAAAACCCCAAATCCAATTTAAGTAGCAAAAACGTGCTACAAAGAGTTGTCTTTCACCATGTTAAAAATCCAACTATAGTGATTGATATCTGATTTGGTTTAAGAAAGTATTTAAAGCAATGCACGGGAAGAGAAAATACACTGTCTTTCATATGGGCTATCCAATAATAACATCCCAAGTGGCCTAGCAGTGCGACTTCTCCCCTTTAAATGGCTGATTAAGAAATTTTATATTTAGTTTAATGCCTTCTTTAAAGAGGAGTTATTTTTTCCTCAATAAAACACTGGATTAATAACGTACAATCTGCAATCATGTTTCCCAACTACAGTTTCTCTGAAATTAGTTAAAGTCAGTAATACCATCACTTGTTTTATGAAGTGGATTCACAAATAGAACTGTTTTATGGACTTTATGTGACATGGTATCATCATTTATGTCATATAGTATAAATAATTGGTAAAGACTAATTTGGATCACCATATTGGCTTACTGTATTAATTTCAATGTGGAGGTAAGTACTAAGTAAAGATACTGTCCATATTTTCTTATTTAACATGATCCAATTTACAAACTGCAAATGATAGAGAATTTATACCAAATCTAATATTTTCATTAAAGCCTTTATATATTTTATTGCACAAATATAATAAAACCGAATGGAAAAATTTTAGATACATAATCCTCTTAGATATAACTTTAGTTAATGAATTTCACTGGTAAATGATTTTTAAGTTTTTCAATGTATTCCACACATTCAAAGAAAGTTAGAATCACAGCTGTGTATTTAAATAAATTATCTAAACATGAACACCCATATAACCACTGGACATATTACAAAAATAGGGCATTGCCAGCATGACAGATGTTCCCTTTGTGTAGACTCTATTGGGGTGAGGCGGCCAAAGTTAGTATCTTGGCCTTCCACAAAAGAGGACCTTGGTAAACTTTACACACTAGGGGCTGGAAGCCGAAGGGTCTTCACCATAGGATTAAGGGTGAACCAGAAATGGACTTGCTTTTATAGGTTTAATTTCAAATCACTTCAGTTCCTGAGTTGGGATAAATGTATACAAATGATGTTTTAAAAACCATTTTTAGTTACTCAAAATATACACTTTTCCAAATTGCTTGCCTAGTGATATAAACCCAGATAAATATAAAATATACATAAATATATACAAAAGTAAATATTATTTTAAAATTAATACTGACATTCCATCCTTGTCTATACCAGCAAAACAAACACAAAAACATCCTAAATGACCATCAATTGAGAAATGTTAAATAAATCATATTTTAATTAAACTCCACAAATAATTTCTAAAATCTGCCTTCAATAGGCTGAAGGACTTTCCATAATGAGTTAAGTGAGAAAAGCCAGTTGCAGAGTGAAATATCTGTAGGCCCTTCAAGCCTTACTCGAACATCAGAAACTCTCCCCTGCAACGTTCTGAAAATGGAAATTTTTCCAATAATGTGATTTGTTGTAAATTCATTTGGTGATAAAACCTAACCTGAACTGATGTAAATTTCTTCCTAGTATTTATGTTCTTTATTTAGTGTGGATTTCTCTGTGTTTTACTGCAGACATATTGGTGCAATTGATTAAAGCGTGATGCACAAATCCTGCCGACTTGCTTGCATCACGTCGCCCTTCTTAAACCTGAATGAAGTTCTTAGCCCTGAAACACATCCAGGGCCAAGGTTTTCAGATATGCAGTTGTGGATTTGAAACATGATAAAATAAAACAACCAACAAGCCAAAAACTATACATTTCCAAATATTTTGTGCACATATGTATGAAAATATATAGCTATATAAATGGATATATACCATGCTGTTAATGTTATTCACTTCAGGAAAGTTGGAAAAGAGATGGATAAGGTTAGAGTTTTACATTCTAATTTATAGATCTTGCATTATTGCATTAGTTGTGATATCTTATGTAAATTTAATATTTTAAATAATAGATGACAGTCCTTTTCCTTATTAGACATTTGATTGAAATAAACAGAATTTTTGCTTCCAAGAGCCATACAAGTTCCACTCAATGTTATGCTCGACTTTGTGCCTTCCTTAAGAACTTCTTGGACTCTCTCCTTTATCAGTAAATTCTCACGGACTCCCTTTCTTTCTGGCCTCAGCCACCTACCGTATTTCAGGGTCCATTTCTCTCCAGCCGGAAACCTGTCCTCTAATCTCATTTCCCAGAACTGCTAGTTGTTTATTTGAAAATCCTATTAATTTGTTAGGCAGAGTAATTTAATTTTCTTAATTTAATCCCCACTTATTCATATTATACCTGAGGAGCCATCCTTTTTTTTTTTTTTTTTTTTTGAGGAGGATTAGCCCTGAGCTAACATCTGGCACCAATCCTCCTCTTTTTGCTGAGGAAGATTGGCCCTGAGCTAACATCCGTGTCCATCTTACTCAACTTTATATGTGGGAGGACACTTTCCACAGCATGGCCTGACAAGTAGTGTGTGTAGGTCTGCACCTGGGATCCGAACTGGCGAACCCCCGGCTGCTGAAGCAGAACATGCAAACTTAACTGCTGTGTCGCTGGGCTGTCCCCAGGAGTCATACTTTTTATATTGAAAATGAACCTTAAATATGCCCCCTTGGTATACTTCTCCTGGGATATTTTTACAACTGCATCACACTGTCAGAAAAAAAAAATATTCTGAATACACATGTATATATGTTAGATAAGAAAGAAATAAGGAATATCACAAACCATGAAAAACATGCGTCAACCTCATTGTGCCATGGGAAGAGTTATAATAAACATTAATAACAGAAGGAACACAGTAGTGGCAATTACACAAATAAAATGCAAAGTTCACAGGACATGACTTCTTTTAATGTAATTTAAATATATGTAATTTATATACTTATTCACATACTTACATATTTGCATACGTCATTTAAATATGTGTAAATCTCATGAACAGGTTTTATATATATGTATGAAATATTCAAATAGTATTAATTTAATTTTATTATTCAATAATCATGTTTATTTTTTTATTAAATTGGGAATTTAGAAAAATCATGTCAAAAAACGTATATCTAATATTCTAAATAACAGGATAAGCCACATTTTTGTGTATGCCTCATGATTATTTTCTATTTTACATATAAATTTTATTAAACACTTATTTGTTACTATTTCAGGTTACTGAAATCTAATGACTGAATACATTTAATTCTCTGATGTTTTAGAGAGAAGATTTTAACATCAAGGTGAACCCCCTGGAGTGTCTATTTGTGAGAATAACCACAATGTGCTTATTAAAAGGAAAAAACAGCTAATCAGTTAATGCAAAGGCAAGTTCTTCATTAGACTTGACTTCAGTCTATGGTAATGTACTCAATTCCAAGAATTCAAGAAATATTTATTTAAATTGAATGAACAAGTCAAGTTTTACTACCAAACAGAGTTAGTTTTTGGGTTATTTAAATTTCTGGTTTATTCAGTTGCTATTCCTTTTTATTAATATAGATTATTCTATGGTTCCTTACTAGGATACTAAATATGAAATTTAATAGCCGGATAATGTATTTGACACACATTTTAGAAAACATTTCCCTTTTGGAATCAGATTAACTGTTATTTGGATCGATTTAAAGAACACCATTAAGGAAACCGTGTGTTGTTATAAATGTACGTTGATATTTATTTTCAGCTTTTGTGTTAAGCATCTAAGCAACCACTAGGTTTAATCCACAAAGATGTCTCCTGGAATCTTTAGTATCATTTTGTTTATCAAAACCAACCTAAATGCTTTATTTTAGGTCCTGGAGGCCAGATTAAAGTTATTTTTGGAAGCTTCAGACAAGCAATAGATTCCTGCTCTCCAATGATTAGATAGTCTTATGAAAAGTAGCAAAGTCCTCTAATGAAACACTTGTTGCCTGAAAAATAGAACTGATCCAGGAAGCATGCTCAACTAGGGCCTTCCGCAATGCCTTAACACAAAAATTTATATGTAAAGATATGGAATATTGTGTTAATTTTCTGAACTATGGGCATGCATTTACTTTTAATTGAGTGACAGCCTGGACCAGAATTTTTTATTTGTTTGTCTTGTTTATGATAACCCTTTAGAGAAGCATTAATATGCAGCTTTTACAACTTGAGTTTAGAAATGTCATGCTTATGAAATAAGTGACAGTATCAATTGTCACACACGGTGACCATATATCAAGGAATTATGCTAGCATTAGGTAGAACAGCAGGTCCATTTGTTCAAATGCTCGCTGAACATATGAGTGATTTTCTCTAACAAGGTCTCCAGGGAACCAACTTGCATCCATCACTGCCTGCATCCTAACTGGAAGATAACTATTTTAAACTCCTGCTAAAATATGTGATGCTTTCAGATTGAAATATAGTATATGTCAGGAGCTAGAGAGAAATATATTGTTGGAAGGCATACCAGAGAAAATCTGATACAAATCAGTTACTGCTGATCTAATCAGATTTTCATTTTTATTCTTACTTTTTTCTATTTAATAAATATACATTGATGAAAAATAAACAAAAACCAAAACTGTCTAAGATTATTCTTGCAGAAAATTAGAAAAACTTTGATTTTCCTGAAATGTGCATATAGAATTACAATTTTTAAAGTTCAAATGGATATAAACTCAAACACGTAAAATAAAATATAATATGTAATATTTTAGTGTTTTCTGAATTCATTTATTTCTTCAACAACTTACCTTCCTTCTTTTGTAGGACTTATAGTCAGGTTAAGAATAAAACCTTTAATTGATGAATATTTTTGCAGTCACATCCTACTGTGACCCCCAGTGATTCAAGCTCCCTGTAAATGCAGGGAGCAGCAATGACTTGTGTCTAAACAATAGAATATGACAAAGGTGATGGGAGGTCATAGGTTGCATTATGTGAGAATTCCTATTAGCATACTGGAGCCCAAGAGATTCTCTTTGCTGACTTTACAAAAGCAAATTGCCATGTTATAAACTAACTGTGGAGAAGGCAGAGAGGGCTACATCGTAGAAGACTGCAGTCTGCTTCTGGAACCTGAGAACAGCCGCCAGCCATAGCCTGTAAGAACCCGGGAATGATGGACCCAAAGAAAATTTCAGACAGCAAATGTATGTTTTTTAAGCCATTGAGTTTGTGGGAGTTTGTTATCCAGTGCAAAAAGCTAATGCAAGATGGATTCATGCATCCAGGATTAATATTAGCATATTGGCATGAGCACCTTGGAGTGGCGTTAATGTTCTGCCAGTTTGACTATAAATCTCGTACTAAATATTTGAAGGCAGTCTACAAGGTTGAAATGTCTGAACTTCCTTGAAACAATGAAAGGAAGGAGTCCAAGTATTCAGGGAGATAAGCATGTAGAATGTTCAAATTGCTTAGCCATCCCTTAACCATAACACTCAGAGGTCCGGCTGGACACTTTCTTCATCAGGATATTGCTACGTGTGTAGTGGAGCATCCTTGGAAAGCTCTGTGCTGGCTGGCTTCATAGGCAGGAGATTGTGGCAGAGGATGTTGACATGGAAATGGATGCTCTTGCCTCAATACTGGAATCCAAGTATTACAGAGGTTGGTGGTAGTGCTTAACCTTGAGAGGTCATATGGACCCACTACCACAGCAAATCAAGGAGAAATGAATAAATAAAATATTTTGAAGAATGGGCAACTCATTAAGAAATCTCTTGGCATATATTGGTGGATAAATTCTAGGCCTGATGAGTACATACTTAAAGTGAATTGATGTAGAAGGGATTATGGCTTCTTAACTGTTCCAGATGCAAGCCTGTTTATGTTCCCAAAGCCCCTCAATTAAAGGGAAAGCTTAGTTTTTCTGCAATGCAGCCAGTAGTCTATACTCCAACTCTTTTCCCAAGCTTCCTCCAAAGTACTTTTAGCCATTTAAGAGGTGATTGCATTTTATCCTTTATTGGAATTGATGTATATTGGCTCTGAACTGATACTACTATCTAGTGATTAATATATTACCACAATCCAGCAGTTAAAGTAGTAGATTATGGAGGTGATATAATAAATGTGTTGTGATAATCTATTGCTGTATAACTCCAAAGTTTGGTGGTTTACGTCAACAACCACCATTAATTTTATTTACTCACAAGTCCTCCTTTTGGGCAAGGCCCAGCAGTATGTCTTGTCTCTTCTCCATGCTGCATCAGTGTGCTAGGTAATGCAGTTCTACTGGAGCTGGAATAGCCAGTTCCGAGATTAGTCACCTGCAAGGCTGGTGAATTGGTGGTGGCTGGCGACTAGGAAATTAGACTGGTCAATCATCCATGGGCCTCCATCCTTCACTTGAGTCTCTTCACAGGGTTGCTTAGGCTTCCTAACAGTATGATGGCTTCTTTCTGTGACTCAATTTATAAGATGATTTAAGAGGAGGAAACAGAGACCATCTCTCCATCTAAAGTGAATGCAGAGAGACTGCAGACCCATCCTTGACTGTTTTCCCAAGTCTCAGAATTATATAGAAATAGTAACGAGTAAAAACTGACAGAATCCCTACCTTAGTCTCCTGAACAATTATTTTGGAATGATGAGTTAAGCAAAAAAGTCTCAATTTCTGCTCCTTATACCTCCAAGCAACAGTGGTAAACAAAGGGGTTGGCCCAGTGGCATAGCAGTTAAGTTCGTGTGTTCCGCTTTGGCAGCCCAGGGTCTGCTGATTCGGATCCCAGCCACGGACCTATGCACTGCTTATCAAGCCATGCTGTGGCAAGCAGCTTACGTATAAATGGGCGCAGATGTTAGCTCAGGGCCCATCTTCCTCAGCAAAAATAGGAGGATTGGCTGCAGATGTTAGCTCAGGGTTAATCTTCCTCAAAAAAAAAAAAAAAAAAGATAAGCAAAAAAGAAGTATAACATCCCAAGAAGAATTATAGAGATTGGTGTCACACTCCAAGACGTTATGCAGGGGGTATTACTTATACCATATCCTTATTTTATAGTTTACTGCTTTGGGTCCTGAAAAAGCAAAATGTGTCATAAAGAATATTGTGTAGTATTTATATTTAAATCACAAATACATACTGGAAATTCAAGAATAGTTTATGTTCAATAGCTGGGATCTAGAAGATGTACACATGGAAAATACTTTCTGTCTTAGTCTTTTCAGGCTGCTGTAATGAAATATCACAGGATAGCTTGTAAACAATAAAAATTTATTCCTCACAGTTCTGGACGCTAGGAAGTCCAAGATTAAGGTGCCAGCATGGTCACATTCTGGTGAGAGCCCTCTTCCTGGTTCATAGGTGGCATCTTCTCTCTGTGTTCCCATGTGGTGGAGGGAGCTGGAGAATGTCTCTTACAAAGGCATTAAACCCATCCATGAGGGCTCCACCATCATGACCTAAGCACCTCCCAAAGGCTCCACCTCCTAATATTATCACATTGGGTATCAGGATTTCAATATATGAATTTTGATTGGACACAAACATTAAGACCACAGCATTTGCTAAGCATTTGTTAAAATCTAAGGTTGACAGAATAAGGGTTTATGTCCAACTCTTATGTAAATAACACAAGCAAATATTAGCATAATGAAATTTATTAATTTTTTAATTCAGAAATATTGTTTGACTACTTTGTGCTAGAAATAGTGGGGAGAGTAAGAGAGAAAAATTATTTGCCCTCAAGGAGTTTTTATTGTAACTGGGAAGGTAAAAAATAAATAAATATTAATTGCTAGATATTGCGTATTCTACCTGGCATCATATTTATAAAACAAAATTCTCTAAGTAGTTTATATTCTTTTGGGTCTTTTAAAATGAGGGGCAAAAGAATAACATAAGAAATGCTCCCAAACTATTTTAACACAAACGAAATACCTGTCCTATGAGTAATTGGTTCAGAAATAAAACTTTATAGCTTGTTGACATTCAACGTTTTTGTCAGAACACAGGGACCTGCATTAGGTACAGATTTCCTTGATGATATGCATTTCCTTTGAGTTGAATGCTAGTTACAATGGAAAGGGCCAGAGGGCAGCAGGCTTGTGTCTCAGAAGGCTAAAGATAGAAAAAATTAGGAGGCTAATCAAAGAAATCCTTTAGCAATGTGATAGCTGACCCCACCATTTCAAGGCATGCAGAATGAAACCTTTCTGAACATGTGGCTAGAATTTAATGATACAGAATAGCGCTATGCTCTTCAGCAGGGTGCTTCCGAACGGAGGTGGTCAGATCAGTCTTTTCTTCCTTCAGTTCTATGATTATAAGAGTATTTCAAATTCAGATTTCTAAAGACTTATTGTCTTTGAAAATGTATACAAACTATACTACCTCTCCCCCAAAAAGATTTACAGACAGTTTATATGCTATAAACAGTGTACTTATTAAAATAATGCCATAATTAGGACTAACTATTCTTATTGCTTTAGTTTATATCGACTATAACATGTGATTGACAATAAAAGCAGGCATAAATATTAATGCTTATTTTTATCCTTTCCCAAATTCCTTCTTTTATTTAAACATTTAATTATAAATATGAGGTTTTTAAAATAGGAGGATAATTTTGAAACGATTTTTGAGTGTATATATGGAAGCAAAATACATAATAACAAATATCCTAATTAGTAGTTCAATGGCTTCTTTTTTCATATATATTTAAGTTAGCATACTTTTTTCAAAGTCTGTCCTTTAAACATTCATAGTAACGGTGTAAATACTATTGGATGAGCAGCAGTACAAATTTTAAGTGCTTTTTATGCACACAGAAAAAATTTGAAATATATTCATGCTTATCACTGATTGCATACAAATCTTCTAATGCATCTTGCATTCTTCCCTGCTTGGAAAATAAAGAACTAGTGTATTACAATTATTGTAGTAACTACTTTGCTTATATTTAAATGTAGAATTCTGAATCAATGACAAGGCCTCAAATAGGTTAGTTTACATAATGTGCAGAAGTATAGAATAAAAACTCTGCAGCATAATTACTGGCAGTTGAATAATGAATAATTTTTGCCTGTTCAAACAAGTCCATTAATGTGACACATAAATTCATGAACATTTATGAGCAATTAATATTCTGAAAGTTAGTCGAACTGGATATCTTATACTATCTTCCCTAAGGTAGAGCTATTTGCATGCTCTAAGTTAACTACTCCTGTCTTCATACTTTTGATTTTCATAATAAATACGATTTTTATATTTTTAAATCACAAGTGAACCTAGTGTCCATATATTGAAATATTATATTTTAGTTTGAAATTACAAGTAGTTGTTCATCAAAATTTAGTGCATCTCTATTACTTATCAGACCAAATTAAACCATAAAACTAAGCTACCAATGATCCTTAATATTCCTAGGGATTATATCAGATTCTCAAGGTAAGCAATAATACTTTTGTTTAAAATATACTTTTCAAAGAACTTATACACTGAGTTGGAGCAATAGCAAAGTAAAATCCAAAAAAAGTTTTGTCATTGTTTCAATTCACTGCGTCATTTCTCTGAGAAAGAACTTTTAAACGATAATATTATTAGGCTTCAGAATCTAATGTATCTTATTTGACAAGCTTTAATTTTCATGGTTGCTTCTGTGAAATATCACAATCATTTTTTAAAATGAAGACTTGGAATCAGAGAAAACATTCCTAGAATTGCTCTGATTCAATTTCAAAATGATTTTCAAAAATATTTTTAACTGTTATCATACGTGGATTTAGGTGAATAGCCCTCCAGAAGCCAATCTCATTGTTTTTTACTATTTCTAGTAAACTGTAAAATTCCGCCAGAGGGTAGACTTTATAAGATTTCAAATATATATGAACATCTGAAAGAGTTTTAAAAGAGATTGGTTCCACTCTTTGATTAAACATGACAAAGTCTTTATATAATAGGTATTATTTCTTTAAAACTAATGATAATCTCAGTTCAAGAGCCACATGAGTTTTAATACCAAAGTTATAAGCTTATTGGAAACAGCTTTTTTAATAATAACTTTTTCCCTTTATGACCTGGTTGTAGCAAATTTCCTTCTACTATGGAATGAAAGTCATTAGACACACTACAAGATTTTTGTCTAAAATTCAAATTAAAAATTCAGCAAGGTTTCAATTGAAAAAATTAGGAAGATCAATATATCATTAAACAAAGTCATACTTTATTCAGGAGAAAATAGACTTAATATTTATTTCAGAATGTATAGATTTGCCCCTTGCTGTGTTTTGGTAACAGAGGCACACACACTCACACACAAAGTATAGACAATTTTCATGAGCTCACATTTGTTGATTGGGTGGAGGGAAGGGGGTAGTAGAGACATGGGATAAAATCTGTAACATGGAATAACTATATAATGCATCAAGGCCACATATGTTTTAAGCAGTAAAACATGATATTTAATAAATTGATTTTGGAAACGAGAAGACGAGACATTTTGGTGTAAAAATTAACACACAACAATTCCTAAAGAGATGAAGTACTATTTACTATGCTTGTTTGCAGACTACTTGGGTGGCTGGATCGGTAAAGTCTACAATAAGACAGAGAACATTCAAGATTAAGGGCTGGCCATAGTATGAAACACGGCAACAGCAAAGACATTTTATTGTTTTAGGCGGTAGCCAAAGTGGCCTGACTAGAAGAGAATATTCTTGTTCAAGAATTATAAAAGAAAATAGGATAACATAAACCAGTAAGGATAATTTGTAAAGAACTTTGGATATTAAAAAATAATCATAACAATAAAGTTGGTCCTTGTTCTTTATTGATGCCATACATAGTAAAGATTTTTGAGCTAATACTCACTAGATATACGACGAACAAGACAAATGGCATATGAGAATTAGGGAAATATGATTGAGATAAACAGGATATAAGGTGAGTTTGTAGTATTGTTATGACATTGAGCATTTCAGAAAGAAGGAGAGAAGTGGTAAGATCTAATTCAGGGAATGATGCAGTAGACAAAGAGTAAAAGAAAACCGAAATAAATTGGAAAATGGAGGGTCTTTAACACTGCATATGCTGATCTAGTATTTCAGAATGTTAAATATTTTTTGAATGTAGGTGTAAACATGGATGAAAAATGATAAATCAAGGACTCGCAGACCCACCGCTATAAACTCAATTTCAATATCAAGTCAAGATTAATTGGAGAGAAAGAGTGACATGATCATAACTGTTATAAACTATTGTGCATATATATATGAAAAATATTAAGAATCTCTCAAAGTATTGAAATGGTCATCATGGGATAGCATTCACAAAACAAAATCAAAGCACATTAGAATTAGATTGATTTTAAACATACTAAGGAAGAGAAAAGAAAAAAAAAGCTATTAAAAGTTCACCTTAGTGCTTAAAAGCAGGCATCCAAACATCACAGAAAATTCTCTGCAGCTTGTCAAATCAGCCTCCTTGAAAGAACACAGCCTCTTGGAGAGCAGGATGACATTTATAGTTATAAAAGCATGTACTGAGGTAATAGACTGGGTGCATTTGTCCTTCCCATCTAGCTTATAACCTAAAAGCTTCCAAAAAATCCTGAATAACAATATCATCAATCTTGTAGATATGAGCTACTGAATGCCACTGTATATCATCTCAACAGAGAGACGGCAGAATAGCTAGCTGTCAAACCAGCGTTATTTAGTGAGGGACGGGAACATGAATTCTCAATAAGAAATTACAGACAAAACAGTTAAGAAAGTTAATTAAAGACATACATTACTTTTCATCTAAAAATATGTGTACATATATATATTTACACACATATATATGCTTTTATTATATAAGTTTATTTTATGTGGCATGTAATACTGAATGGTTAAACTTAATTAAAAATTTTTATCAGGTTTATTCTGTAAATGCATATGTCTAAATCGTATATGAATATTCACATTTGAAATAATATTTGTCATATCTTTTTCATAATAGCTTGATACAAATATCTTATAATCATGAGTTATTTTTGTAGATTTTTTACTACATCCTCCAGCGAATGCAAATTAGGTATCGTGAACATTTATGAGCTACAATACCACGACTGTATGCTCTACATGACAGAATGCCCTACACGGGTAACTTAAGTTATACCAGTTAAAGAATGGTACATTAATCAAGTGGCTTCAATATCTTCTTTTTCACAAGATAATAATGGTTTTATTTATTTTTTTTGCCACTGGTAGTAGAAAGTACACTGCTTCTAAATGGCTCATGTAACTATAATGTTAGGCCCATCCAGATAATCTTCCTTTGGTAAAGTCAGCTATGCCGTCTACTACAGCTTATCACAGGAGTGGTATCTCATCGTATTCAGAGGTTCAGCCATACTCAAAGGGTAGGGTCAAGGTTCATTGGGGGGTCATGTTAGAATTCTGCCTACCCAAGTCACCATTAATTAAATAATTTAAGATGATATGATGTATGTAATCAGGGGGCTGGCTACTGCAGGGGAGCTCTCGACATCTGTAGATAATTTACAAGGCCATAATTCATGCATTGACAAAAAGGCTTTGTGTGTAATAAGTTTGCTATCAATCTGCACCAAAGTGACCACAGCAAAATAACATGCTGCATGAGACAGAGCCATCAGGGGGCCATGACATTTTAAGCATATGTCTAACACAATTATTGGAAGATAATTTACCTTTTATTATTGCTGTGGCATAGGAGTTTTGGAGATTTCCCCTGTATATCCAGCTCGTCTATTGTTTAAAATTTTCTATAATACGCCTGTATTTTTTAACAAAAATATCAGATTATGGCTTTTGGAAACTTTTAAAAATATACATCTTTGTCATTGTTTGGCCCTCCTCTGAACCCTGCCCTGATGAGATTGTTAGCAAGTTCAGATGGAGGGCTTGTCTTTGCCCTTGCTTCCCTACTGGGAGCTCCACAATTCGGCATCTGTTGTTGTAACTGATTTTTACAAGCACAGAACATAATTGACGTTTTTGACAAAATCAATGACAAAAATTTTAGAAAAATCTGTAATGGTTTATTTACAAAGACAAAACACAGAAAGGCAATTATTTGAAGAGTTAGGAAAAATTTACTGGCCTAATATATTCTGATTACAATAATCAATTTAAATATTTTCACGTTCGTGAAAAGCCTTTTGGGACCAACTATAATATTCTAATACTTTTTCTTTACATTAAGAATAGTTCTATAACCAATATCACATATTTAAAAGGAATTTAACTAATGTTTTTCTCATTGAAAAAGAAAAGATGTTGGGGGCTGGCCCAGTGGCATAGTGGTAAGGTCTTGTGCTAACTTTTGGCAGCCTGGGGTTCACAGTTTTGGATCCTAGGCACCGACCTACACACTGCTCATCAAGTCATGCTGTGGCAGCATCCAGCATACAAAATAGAGGAAGATTAGCACAGATGTTAGCTCACGGACAATTTTCTTCAAGCAAAAAGAGGAAGATTGCAACAGATAATAGCTCAGGACCAATCTTCCTCACCAAAAAAAAGAAAAGAAAAGAAAAAAGAGAGGAAAAGAAAAAACGAAAGAAAGGATTTTAATATGACATTTTTTAAAGTAAATGATTTCGTTAAAACTTAGACATCTTCTATTTACAAATTTGATTTATAGTTATTGACCCTGTGTTATTTCTTCATTCTTCAATTCTAGATATATCCTTCAAAATAATTTAAAATATGCTCTGAAACAACATTTAGACATGTGATAATTTTCTCTCTCTGTTTTAACGAAACAAGCTGGGAAAACGGTACCTTACTCTCCAACATTACACCTTAGTGAAGAGTAATATGAATATGGCATACCAGGCTGCAATAAATGAAAATAGCACAGGATACCTAGGAGGAAAACTGCCAAGTGTCTGCACCAGAGCAGAACAAATCTAAGTTTCTTTTGGCAAGGCATTGGAAGTCATTGGAATTTTCAGAACACTGAAGAGAGATGATAAATGATATCAAATAATAATGAATAATAATTTAAAAGGAAAGAAAGGTTACCTTTCTTGTCATAAGGATAGTCTGGGGATTTGAAAGCCTCTTATTTTCAAAAGAATGTTGCGACGACTAGCCATTCAAAATCTGAAAGAAATAAAACAATATACTGCAAAACAAGTTCAATCCAAAAACAAAATTTTAAAAAGTTACAAAGATAGGAATGTGCTGTGTCTATTTTATCAATGAATCTATAAATATCAGAGCTTTTATATACATTACATTGAAATTCGTGAAAGTATTTCTATTTTCACCCACAGAGGAATGGCGTTTACTTAAGATTCTCATCCTATTGTAGCATCTAAGTGTTATTACATGCAAACTGCAGTGTGCTCTACTTAATAAACTACTTGATTCATAATTGTTTGATTTTAAGACGAAATATGAGATATCCTAGTTAGTCATGTTTATACATATACTTATTTTAATGAACTATAGTAATAAAAATACATGCAATCACAGTACCTTATATATTATGTCATTTTCCTTATTTAATTTTGAGAAATACAAAGAACTCTTAGAAAACCAAGTCCATATTTGCCACTGTGAGTCAATTTTATGAACACAACATATCTTGTGTACAAACTATCTTGCTTTCTAAGGAAAATTAGACTAGACATAATAAAGTTTATTGTCTGTTGCCAATTTTTTTAATCCTGATTAATAAAACTGGAAAGAAAGTTCTTTATATCTGATGGTAATTAAATCAACATCTACAAAAGTGTGTCTTTGTGGTGGGGTTAGGGTGTATGTGTTGTGTATTTCATAATTAGGTCCAAGATTTTTAGTTTTTAACTTATAACTAAGAGGAATTTCAACCGATAAGGAGTGGATAAAGGAAAACTACTGACCCTTTTCAGGATGTTGTTATATGGAAACAAGTCTTTCTTATCAGTGAGCCTTTTAACTCCCCTTCATTCTCAAGAAATTTTTCTTAGATTGTCTCTTTCAGGACCTGGAAATAGAAGAGGGTACCTGAATGTTTCGATGGCGATCACTCAGTGTAAATGAGTTCTACGAGTTTACCATCACCAGGCAAATTTGCTTAACTACCGCTGAGACTTATTCGCCGTGGATTTGTGGATAATAGAAAGCACATTTTACTATGTGAAGTGATTACATAGCAAAATCCAGGATTGCTGCACGCATGGAATTTAAATGATAAAACAGATAAAATATCATGACTTTCACATTTCTCATCAATAATAGGAATTGCTTTGCAGCTAAGATTCAGTCAAGAAGTTGCTTTCTCATACACTGGAGATACTCATCATCCTACTCTGTAATTCGGCATGGGGAAAGCCAGAGGCACAAGGGAGACAAAGTTACATAGCCAAGCTGATCCTACAAAAGAATGAAATCTAAAATTCAAATAATAAAAGCTTAAATCACTTATTATCAGAAGAAAGAAATACCTCTCCAGCAAAACTATTAATCACATTACTTCCAGAAATTGAAATAATTTTTTCTTTATGAAAGTAAAATAGTGGTTCTGTCTCAAGGAAAAAAAAAAATCCAGAAACGGCTGCAATAAATGAAAATAGCACAGGATACCTAGGAGGAAAACTGCCAAGTGTCTGCACCAGAGCAGAACAAATCTAAGTTTCTTTTTGGCAAGGCATTGGAAGTCAATATCGGAAATACACTATATATTATTTGTAGTCATTTTATACAAGTATGCTTAGTTAACTACTTGATGAAATTTATACATGCATTTATCATCAATTTTGACTCCTAACCTGTGCCCCAGAAACCCACGTTTGTGAGCCAAATTAATATCTCTGCTTGAAGGCCCAACAGACCTCTCACACACAAGAGTTTCAAACAGAACTTGGGGTCATTTTCATGATTATAAAGGCCCACTTTTACTCCACCCAAAATCAAAGCAGTGATGCCTTACTACGTGTTCGTTGGTGGTGCCCTCCAGTCCGAGCTCCTTTTGACCCTGTGTTCAGCAGAGAGGAGCCCTGCCAGATATTTTTTCACCATTCTCTCACCTTCCAGTCCTATATTAGACTGTGCTCTGCTGTGATTCATAGGGGTTTCATAGCCAGTTTTTTCAGAAGTGAGTGGCCAGGTCCGTCTTCCTAGTCTGTCAGTCTGGAAGCTCTGCTGAAACCTGTCCACCATGGGGAACCCCACTGGTATTTGAAATACTGGTGGCACAGCTTTCAGCATCACAGCAACATGCAGTTGCCACAATACAAGAACCAGACGGGTGGTGTTTCCCTGACTGGAAACAAACCTGGGTCACAGTGGTAAGGGCACCAAATCTTAAAGCACTAGACTACCAGGGCTGGCTACACTATGTGTATATAATGATAAAGGCCTCCCCAGTCTCTTCCTACCACTACTTCTACTTACGGTTGACTCTGCTGCTCAGAAACCTGCTAAAGTTATTGTTGATTCCATCATCTGAAATTATTTTATTTCTTTACATGTTGGTTATACAGTATTCATTCCCTTCTGAATCATGTTGGTATTTATTAGATCTTGCTTCCTTCACTGTGGATCCTTTTTCTTATAATTTATTTTGAGTGTTTTGGTGAAGGATTTCAACTCATAATGGAGACAGAAGTTATTATGGTGACAGCGCTGACAATGAAAGAACAGATAAAGGAAAATTCTACTGCTGTATGATAAAATATAACGTTTATTGCAGCTTTACATGCTTTCAAGAATATGATTAAAGAAACAGAGGATAAAAATCAGCAGTTGATTACATATTGATAGAGTCATTTGTCAATGTGAAATTCACAATAAAGACTGGCCAACAAGTATAAGAATAGCATAGGAGAAATGGCTAGAGAATTCAAGAGATTTGAAGAGAAAAGAGGGACATTTGTCAATAAGGGATTCTCGGAACATGTCTCTATCAATCAAATACAAGAAAGAAGTCACACCAATTATTTGAATGGAAAAAATGTATTATGCAAATACATTGTTAACTAGAAGGAAGTTATGATGGTAAGACAAATAGGCAAACAGTAAGGCATCATGGAGGTCACATGGCTGGCAGAAGCTCCCTGGGGTTGAGGAAAGAAGAGAATAGGCTGAAATTACTAAAACTTAGAAATTTAGAGGAAAAGACTATGGAGCTGAGGAAGAGGCGCTGCTCCTCTGGGGCTGGCATCTCTGAGCAGGGAGGAGGGGCCCTGTGGGGCCAAGACCCCATCTGTGTAAAGGAGGACAGTGAAGCTGGATCTGCAACTGTTGGAAAAACTGAAAACCATATTCTCTTGCTGCGGTGGAAAGGAACTGCTTCGTTTAGAGCAAAGAGTGTGGCTGGGTGGCAGTCATAAGAACTGCAAGGCAGAAACAAACCAATAGGAAGTCACGTGGAAGGAGCCAATCCTTTCTTACTTCTCCATCCTTGCAGCCTCCCTCTAGCACCCCCTATTGGCAAAGTCTAACCTAGAGCTTCTAGCAAGGAGAAAAGTGGATTGCAGAGTATCAGCTCCAGCATCGTAAAGCTGAGTATAAAAGGGTGGGTTTGAATTATAGGGTTAATGCTTAATACTGCCACAGCTCTGTAGAGGGACCTTGTATGATGCGATTCAACTTCAAGCTCTCATTTGCAGAATTTCATATCCATTCCATGATAAATGTGCATGTAACCATGCAAATAACTTCCTGGTTGTTTTCTATGGCCTGAGTAGTTCATGTTGCATGAATTTATTTACTCTCTGAAGATTTGAAAGAGTTAAAAATAAATAATGTGACTTGTAGCCTTGGAAAAATAGAACGGAAAGATGAAGATAACACACTGTTAAAGACTTAATTCTTCATTGTTGCAGTTCCTTTTAAGGTAGGTTAAGGTATTTTTCAGGGCATTTTTATTCAGATGGCGGAATTCGCAATTTTTTTCTTCACTTTGTGCTTTATGTATTTTTCACATTTTCTATACTAAAATACCACGTTACTTTTACGATCAGAAAAAAATACATTTGTACAAGAAAGAACAGAGCCAAAATATAAATGACAGTGGAAAATATTTGTAGTACAGCAAAAGACGAACAGTGTTTATAATATTTTGAGCCCATATAAGTCAAAAATAAAAAAAGGACTATCTCAAGATAAAAGTGTGCAAAGACATAAATAGGCAAATTATAGACAGAAATGGTTAATCAAACATAAAAATTGACTTAGTCTCACGAGTAATCAAGGAAATGAGAACTCAAACAAGAAGTTATTAATTTTCATCCTTTCTTTCATTTCTCACTGGGTCCACAAATTATGTAATTATATGAGCAGTCCTGGATGTTCTACTGATATGTGTGTGTGTTTCTGTGTGATCAGACAGATATTCGTGCAGCATTAATCTCAAGCAATATGTTAGATGCTTTTCTTCACTTTTCTCTAATGGATGCTGTGTCTCTAACTACTTGGTTTTATAGTTAGGGAAAATCGTATGAAATACCTGCCACAGTTCTTCACAAGCAAGTGGTGAACAAAAAGATTGATTCCCTCCTTTAAATTTTTTAGTCACATGTAGAGTTGGGAATATGAATGTATATATGGCGGCAATCATTGATATAAAATGGGTACCAAAAAAAGAGAAAAATTATGTATCTTCCAGGTTCCTAAGACTATGGCAATAAGGGGCACAAATAGTGACACAGAGCCATAAGAAGAGACTGATGAATTACACTTTGAGTGAAAGGATATAAATATGATCATCATAATTAGACTATTTTATCACGCAATGCCTTATACTATAACAATGGAAGAATAAATCATTCTTCATCCAACCTACAGTCATTTTACTCCACAATCAGAGGTAACAAAAATTATCAGGTTATTCTCTTAGCCAAAGAAAGATAACTTTTGGATTAACGTTAAATGAAATGTCATATAAATTAAATGATGGTAAAGGACTTATTTATTCAGCATAAAGATGCCTAAGAGGTTTAATACATTTAGCTACTGGCTTCCTTAGATTTTAAGAAACTGTTAACTAGATTTTGAAGGGCAATTCCACTCTAAAATAAGTAATATAGAATGTTGCTTCCCCCATCCCTTTATGCAAAATAAATAACCAAACTTATTATTGTTTTACTTTCTGTAAGAAAGTATGTATATTATATTTTAAGGAAAAGGGATTGACTCATATTAACATAATACACCGAGTTATTTTAAATATAATGAATATGTTTGTGATAAATAATTGGAAAAATCACAAGAAATTATGTAATTATAGATATCTTCAACCAGAAGTATATACATGGCCTTAATAATGCAATGTCCTATTAAGTCGAGATTCATTAATGAATTGGTAAAAAAGAAGATCAATATATATGAGTTCAAATTGTCAACTTTTTAAGTTTCATAAAACGGGAATAGAAAGTCCCAGATAATTAATAGTCTATGAGTAATTACTGGTTTTCCTCACCACCCAGAGAGTTAGTCTGAACTCTGGTTTTTCCCTCCTAAAGCTGCTTCTTTGACAGCCACCTGCAACTTTCCTCCTTTCGATGTGATAATCTGCCATCTAACTAATCTACACATACATAAGATTGATGATTTTGTTCCAGTCTTCGTTCTGCATTCAGCCTCTCTTCTACACTTTTGTGATATATTTTGAGATAAGATATTATCTTCTTCCTCGTCTTTTCACGGGTAAATTGACAAGATGTAAAGGACAAAATGGATCAAAAGGGACAAGAACTTCTCTTCTGAGATTAATTTGGTGGTAGCAAGTGTTTTGTTACTGTGTCCATCTAACAAATGTTTCCCTTTTTAGAAATCTCAAATCTGAATACCATTATCTTGAGGTGTGTTTATCATGGATTTGAAGTATCATTTCCCTTATCTAACATCGAATAGTTTTGCATTTTCTTAATTGGTCTGTCTTTATCCAATGTGAGGAAATCAGCTTCTGGCAGTCTGCTGAGATAAGAGCAGTCTGTTTTCTTTTACAGTCTGGTTACAGTAGTTTTCATATAATTTGAAGTCTTTATTTTACTTTCAATTAAAGTATCTTATTCTAATCTTTTGCTATGTAGTCTATCACGTGCATTGTTGACTTATGTAGTTTTTGCTTTCTTTCGGTCACAGTAGCCTTGAAAATGCAATGATTTGTGAAAATAATAATCAAATTAAAAATATGTAGACAGATATACATCCAATCCAAATGTAAATAAATCCAAAAGCACAATTCCAGAATTGCAAACTTATTTTAAAAGTTAGACAATGAATGTTCTCTTCATAAAATGATTTCCAGGCATACAGTAGAGTCAATATAGTCTACATTAGAAATATGGTCCATTAGAAGACAGCATCACAGGACTGAGCAAAGTTAGATGTTCATGTCATTACAAAGTCTTCTGTTTTGTTTTTCTTGTGCCCTTTATATCCTACTTTATATCCTTTGCTCTCAGACTGTTCAACTCTCTCAACTATGGAATACTTCGTACTCTGAATTTTTCTAAGCCACTTCGTCTGATATTTATCCATCCTTCTCCCCAAAATTCCACCAACCAACCTCAGTATACACCAGTTATATTTGCTGAATTTCCTGAGGACTGTGTATTAGGTTCAATAATAGCAAATAAATTAATACAATAATCCATACAGACGTGTTAATTAACAAGCACTAACACTTTTCACCATGATAATCCCTTTATGCCAGAAAAGTTGTTTGAATGGTTGAAAATGGGATCCTTCAAAATCTATCAACCTAATATACATCTTATGTGAATAAAAGTAAAAAGGTAACTATGACATGTTTAAAGTAACTAGAAACTGATGCAGTTGAGCATATCAATAAATTATAACTTTGTGAAACAGGGACATGATATTCATGGTACCTGAAAGTGATGTAGATTTATAAGTCATTTGATAGCTCTGAATATTTGAAAAATTTGTGATTGGGCAACAGAAGTATTGTTTCTACATTACAATATCCTTATTGCATAAACTTTTTCTACTGTCCCTATTTTATCCCCTCTCTTTCCAACTAGCTGGCCTCACGACTTGTTTGGAATCCTCGTTAGATCTCATAAAATACATAAATATCTGCTGGTATTCACTCTGTAACCAGAGTGGGCAATGGTATTACCCAAAAAAGAAAAAAAAAAACACCTGCCTTATTTGCGTATTTAAACCATCAATATGATGTTTCTGTCTTCGTGATCTCAGATGTAGATTCAGGCTGGGCCTTTACATCTCAAAAGCCTTTATTGCATCTCAGTTTGAGCTGCAATCATACATTCCTTTTTCATTTTACTTCTTTTTAAGGTACTCTCAGTGCACGTCAATGTGAATCTACATACACTGCATAAACTATACTTTAAACCAGACTGTCTCAGAATGCACTTTGAATTCTGTGAAATCCCATCCTGCTAATTTACATCAATGATTAAGTAAATCAGATGGTGAAGAACTACATTTGTGTCAT
Source organism: Equus caballus (assembly GCF_041296265.1). NCBI lineage: Eukaryota > Metazoa > Chordata > Mammalia > Perissodactyla > Equidae > Equus > Equus caballus. The sequence goes on along the minus strand of NC_091685.1, from coordinate 100,486,965 downwards.
AGAGAATGTATTCTCATGAAGTTCCTGTGTTATAGACAAGCAAGCATAATATCATCACTAGAGGAAAGAGGGACTAACAATATCAGCAGCAAATATTATCATGTGTAGGGCCTTGCCATCTTTCCCCTAACCTAATTTGTTTGCTTGTTTTGTATACTTACTATATACCCTTTCCTCTTAAACTTAAAACAATTGAATTTTGTTAATAGTTCTAAACCAGTGTAATAATCTTTATATTCTAACATAATCTGTAACCCATTTACATTTAGTATAAAACTGATATGTACATTTTTTAAAATATCGTCTTAAGATCTGTTGTCCATTTTTCCTAAAGTTTCTCTATTTTTTATTCTTTTCTTTTTTATTCTCATTTAAATCATTTTTTTAATATTCAATTTTTCATTTTTCTGCCTTGGTAGCCATACACTTGTCCTACTTCTTTAAATGGTTAACAACAGATTAAAACATCCACTTTTACTTTGTCAAAATCGAATATAACTTGAATTTATTGCTATTTACTTTCCTCTTAATTATCAGTATTATTCTAATGAATTTTAATTCAATGTGTATTTTAAACCCAAAATATGGTATTTTATTTTAACACTGTAAAAATTCATTTAAATTTACCTACATATTTACCCTCTTCATAGCTGTTCATTTCTTCCTGTGCCTTCAAGATGCCATCTAGGGATTTTTTTCTTTTGCCTGAAGGATACACTTTAGTTTTCCTTTAGTCTACTTTTGTTGGTGATGTATTCAATAGCTTTCTTGTCTGAAAATTATTTTTTTCACTATTATATTTGAGGGACATTGTTTTTGTATAGAGAGTTGTAAATTGGCATTAATTTCTTTCATTGTCTGGTAAAGTAGTGCTATTTCACTTTAATTCTTGTTTTAAAGGCAATAATTAATTTTTTATCTGGATGTTTTAGAAATCTTATTTTTAAATGTGAATTTTAGCAGTTTTAATGTGGGCACCTAAGAATAATTTCTGTTTTCATTTTGGTTGGGGTTGTGAAGTTTTCTTGAATCCATTGTTTGTCTATTTCCCACTTTGGATACTTATCAGTCATTGTCTATCCAAATATTTCTTCTCCCCGATTCCTCTCTCATCTTCCTTAATGACTTCAGATTTTCTAACTATATCTCTATTTTTCTTACTTTCTTTTTTATTTTATATCTCTTTGTCTCTCTCTGATTCATTCTATGTTTTCTTTTGACATATATTTCAAATTGCTAATTCTCTCTTAACCTGTTTAGTCTGCTATTAAGCCATCCTTTAAGATCTTAATTTATTTAGTGTATTTTAATTTTAAAACATCCATTTGCTTATTTTTACAGTTTATAGTTATAGTTTTTGTATACAAATTTTAGGGGCTGGCCTCGTGGTGTAGCTGTTGGATTTGCTCAGGGTTCACAGGTTTGAATCCCAGGCACAGACCCACACACCACGTATCCGGCCATGCTGTGGTGGCATCTCACATATAAAATAGAGGAAGATTGGCACAGATGTTGGCTCAGGGCCAATCTTCCTTATCTCCCCCCAAAAAAATTTATCTGTTAATCTCGAGTATATAGTAAGCTCAGTTATTTTACAATCTGTATGTAATAATTCCACAACCTGCATATCCTGTAGGCTTGTCTCTATTGTCTATTGTTCCTTGTTTTATAATTATGTTATTTTATTTTTGTTTTATAACTAATTAGTTTTTTTGAGGTCTGGATTTTGTACGATAAATGGCATATAAAGTTAGAGGCCTGAGATTCTGTTGTTTCACTCTCAAGATAGTTTATGTTTTCTTCTGTTCTTTAATATGCCCCCTTGGCCCCCATGAAAAGTACTGCTTAGCTACTCAGCTTCTCAGAAATCTCTCCTGAGCAGCCAGAAGCAGAGGAATGGCTTCAGATGCCTCATCTCTCTAATTTTTCTTCTCTTTTTAGGTAATCATTTTATTACTCTTTTTCTCCTCCATTGCATTTAAAATAAAAATAGCTCTTAGCAATCCAGTTTCTTCCAACTGACAATTTTCATATTTTGTCTAACTTTTATAGTTTTTATTCACTAGGAGAGTTCATCCAAATTACCTTTAAGGTCAGTGACACTTTGATTTACAAAAATGTATATATTGATGCATTTCATGGTATTTTCAAAATTAGTATATGTATTATGACCACAGAATTAAATAAGCAACCAATTTGTTGTGTTTATCTTATAATTAAACCCTTGTGCATAATTTTAGGTGAGTTGGAGTAGGGAGACAAAAATCAATATCAAAATACTTGGAAATTGAAAAATTAATGATATTAAATTCTCATTCTTGTTTTGTATTCTTTTTGATTAGAGCTAATAATGAATTTATGTATTCATCAAAACATATCAGAGATATATTTACGGCCTTAATGATGCAGCTAAGCCAAAGATGGAAACTGTGTCTAATGAAACAGTCAGTACTATGTTTTTTGAGAGACTTACTAAAAAGAATAAATACCTTAATTGAAATGTAACAATCCTTAAAATATAATTGCATAGATTAATTAAAAATCATTTTTGATCTTAATTATAAACATCTAGTTAATCAATATTATTCATTTCAGATCTCACAAATTTAGGAGAAAAAAATTAAATTTTGACAATTTAAGGGAAGTATAATATTGATGAAATAAACTAAGTGGGATACAAAATAAGTAAAATTAAATATACTGAGGCCATTATTTGTGAAAATGGGTAAACTAATTGTAATATCCTGTTTTCTTTAATGAATTGTACGATTCCTATAATTAATATTTACTCCCCAAAACCTAAAAGGATATTTTTTTATCTTCAGTATGCCTAAATATTTGTGGCTCTGATTATGAGATTTTACTCACCGCAAAATTATAGCAATGCCAACTTGTGGGTATAAATAAATTGGAATCAGTCATGAAAAAATAGGATAATGAATACTGACATAAAGACTGAGATGGGACTTCCTAATCACATCACTTAGCAACAGCTAATGAGGAGGCCATCATGCCAATTTATCCCCCAAATTATATAATTCAGTTGAAGTATCATAAGCAAATTAGAAGCATTAGCGATTATCCAAAGAATAGCACAGCCATGTAAAAGTGCCCAGTCCATCTTAGATTTGTGGTTTGGTACAGAAAACTGACCCTAAAATTGTAAATGTTGGTAGCAAGATAACATCAAGGAAAGCTAGTTTGAGATCTTAGAGGGAATCAGTAGTAATGTGAATCCAAATTTTTTTTTTGGTTCTGTAATAATAAATCACCATAGGTGACCATTTTTTCCTGGTGTATTTTTAAAAATTAGCTAAAGTTTATAAGACTATCTTTGTTAAAATCAATGCAATTTAGTAGTTTCTGCTAATATCCTGTCACACTTAGTAACTGTTGAGGAATTCTTAAACGTTATAAGGAAAAATATTATATATTCTCTCCTTTCACTTGTTACAAAAACTCAAAAGTGTTTGTTTATGTGTGTCCTGAAAGATATTAAAAGTCAGACAGTAAACCAAAGAAACATTTAAAGAAAAATTTTGTGTCCATATTGCTGATCTAGGAGTATATTTAGCCATTAAGTGCTAATGATGGAGAAATGAGTATTGCAACACATGCTTTGAATTAGTCTAAGCATAAAAATAACTTTTAAAAAAAGCAACGGGAGTAAATTGACATTTTCTTTTAATTACATCCATAGAATTTATATTTTCACTTTTTAAAAATAAATAGGAAGTAGCAGTAAACAAATTAAGCTTTTATGCTCTTAGAATATTCAATGTAACTTTCGTGTCTCTATTTTAGCAATAATGATCTGCACACAGTGGAAGAGAATTTACATGTGTTGATTTACTTAAAATAAGACTAACTTGTGAAGTAATACCTAACTGATATTAAATTAAATTTTAATTTAAAATTTTGTATGGAATCAACATTAGAACTCTGTGAATTCTTAGAAATAGATCATTTAGATCATTTTTGAAGTCCTAAGAAAAAAAGTGAAAAACTAACTAAAGTCAATTTATTGAACAATAGTTCTAGATATTTTTTTTAACCTGTTTAATAATATTGTTTTCACCGTGGAGAATAATTGTTTTTCAAAATACATGTTGGGATTTTAAACATAAGAGTCTTGTTAAATTTATACTATACAAGCTGTGAGGTTCATAGAAATAAAGTGTTGACACTTCTGCAGCTATTTTATAGAAAATAAATGTTGTATTTGTATTTCGTCACATTCTACATTTACATTTTAGTACTTTTTAGCGTTTCGTATTTTTAGAAAAAATAGATGAGCACATGTGCATTTTAAATTGCATTTTTCTGAGAATCTTTCTTTTATAGAAATGTGATTATGAGACAAAACAATAGGTGAGTAGAAGAAATCAATATTGATAATAGACTGGACTTTAAAAAATAATATTAATATGAAAACAGGAAGCGTGTGAGAAAGAAAAACAGGTGGTAGATAATACAGCAAAGAATATTGAAAAAGAGTCAAATTGGGCAATCAGAAAAGGACAAATCAGGATTAATTAGCATTCCATAATTAACTGATATTCTTGTCAAAATAATTGAAGTTATAGTTGAAGACATACATTACTTTAAATGAACACAACACGTTGTATGAAAAATGTCATTTTTCCCTAAGAGAAACAAATAATAGAAACAAAAGTATCTCTTCATATATATTATATATATTATATGATATTTGCATCATATATGTGTCTGTGTTTGTCTGTTTATATATGAATGAAGATCTAGACATAAAGACTACACATTCTTTGTGTAGAATACGCATATGATATGAGAGAATATGTGTGTGAGAGAGTTAACAACTATGATCTCAATATACTAAACTAGAGGGAAGAGAAAGCTCGTGTTTAAAACCCACTTCATAAAAGTACTTTACCCTATTTACATAAGTTCTTCTGCAAATTTCACTGGCAAGTTCTTCCCTGAAACACTATACTGAAATGGGCCACTATAGAATTCTGAGTAAAGTTCAGTAGCTTTTTCTTCCTGAATCAAAATCTATTAATTTCCTTTTCACACTGTGGGTTCTGCTGACCTTTATAATAATGTGAAAAGTATACCAATAATGAAGGGTAAAGATAAAATGAGGTTCTAACCTAGAAAGAAATCCAACCATAATTTTTCTCAAGTGAAATCAAAGCACGGGGTTTAGGTGCCAATTAAATGATTTTAAGTGGGGTATAACTCACTTGGATGACAACAATTTTTGCACCAGCTGTTTTTATTATTTTGCCTTTACTTTACTTAAATTCAAATGAAGCAAAACTTTGTGTGTATTATTTACTCATTTATTTGCCTATGCAATTCACATTAATATATATTATATTATCGTAGTAATCATATAAAAGTTATTATTAGCAACATTATATGGGTGAAGAAACTAAGAACCAAAAAATCTAAATCATGTTCTAATAATTTCATGACAACATGCCAATCAATCCTTAAATCGATGTCCTTTAATTCCTACCTAATCATTCTTCCCAAGGACAGTGGTTCCTAAGCTTTCAGTTATATTATCACATTTTGTGTTTTATTGTGATTTATCATTCTGAATATAACTTATGGATCTCACATTAATTTATATGCATATTGGGAGGATTGAACTGAGTGAATTTAAAGATCCTAACTTACTGGTACTAGGTTAACATTTGAAAAGCTATTTCTATCTATTAGGCCTATTCGTACATTGCATCTTTGAAAAATATCAATTATAATTTTAAGTATTTTATTCTTTTCCAAAGGATGACATGGAGGTTATAAGAATATAAATAAATTGCCTAAATTCACACAAACAGTAAGTGGTGGAAAGAGTCAAAGCCATGTGTATTTGACCTCAAAGTCCTCATTTTTTCAACTAAACCATAGTATATAGTGGCTAAAAAATTATAGTGACATAACATTCCATCAGACTTCTAGCATGACATCCTTTTATTCAAAAGAAGTTTAATGAAAAAAAATTAACATGTAATTGCCACTTTCAATCTTAGATCTAAATAATGAAAGTCATTTGTGCTCGCTTGTGCTTGAATCATTCAGAAACCATTGCCTGCAAATAAATGCTTCTTTAAGGTGGAAACATTAACCAAAAATCTTTAAAGAAAACCTGCATACAAATACACAAGTACAAGTTACTATACTTTTTCAAAAATAAGAATTTCCTTAACTTTTTCTAACCTTAAAAACAAGCCTAATATGTCAATCATGGTCTGTAGAATTCAACATTATACATGCATTAGTATGTCAACTTTATCTTTCAATGTTATCCATCAGTTTGAGGAAATAGATTTTACTGCATGTGTAACAACTAATCCTTGATGAAAATTAACTTTTAAAAATAATTTCAAATTCTACTCTATTATTTAGTTGCCTTTAGAATAACTTGAATTATTTTAAGAGAGTAATGTGAGTTTGGCTATAACTAGATTTGACCTCTTTACCAAATGACTGACTCGTTTCAAATGGTTGGTTTCATGGGGGTCGACTTTGTTGTCATGTTGGATGAACTATTATAGGACTGACTGCTGGGAATCAAATTAAATGACTCTGGGACCTATAAATTGTACTAGCATCATTGTGCTACTTATCCTGAAGTTATTTTGGATCAGGGAGATGTTGTCACAATGTGCGTTGAGCCCTTGGTGAGGCTAATTTTTCCACTCTTTATTCTTTTATCTCAGAGTGGCTTGTGTAAGTTTTACTGTAGAAGTTCTTGAAAACACATTTTACAAATTTAACTTGGGCCATCTCAAAATTTCTTAATGTTTATTTGTTGTTTTATTATTATTACTTTTAGTAAGCCAACCAAATAGGTCATCACGCATGAGAGCATACACTCTTAAGTTGTTTCTTGAGCTCAGAATTTGGGATCTACTAATTACTAAGTATGTAACCCAGGCAACTTAAATGGTCTCCTTATGTTCCTATATATATATTTTTCATTTGTAAAATTAGTATAATGATAGAGCAGATCTCCAAGAATTGTTGATGTGATTAATAAGATTCTAAATGTAAATTACCCATTCCCATGGCTAGCCAAAATATATGTTGTTCATAATAATAGGTAAGATTATTATTATGCAAATTATATAACCTGAGAAATACTTAATATAATTGACAGATCCATTGAGGATTTACTCAAGAATCATTTATGTATGCATATTTAGGAATCAGACAATAGACAGACATTGGCTATGCCAATGAGATTAAAGTCAAATAAGATTCAATAACTAGCTTTAAAAAAATTACATTTTCATAGTTAGTAACTGAAAAATTACAGAAAGTTTGATAATATTTTGACTGAGTTAAGTTGAAAGTACTATGTGAACAAATCTGAATACTTTCTTTGTAAAAATATCTATTCAGGTCCTCTGCCCATTCTTTAATTGAATTATTTGTTCTTTTGCTGTTGAACTGTACGAGTTCTTCATGTATTTAGGATATTAACCTCTTATCAGATATATGATTTGCAGGTATTTCCTCCCATTCCATACATTGTCACTTCATTTTGTTGATTGTTTCTTTTGCTGTCTAATCTTTTTAGTTTGATGCAGTTCCACTTGATTTTATTTTATTTTTTGAGGAAGATTTGCCCTGAGCTAACGTCTGCCACCAATCCTCCTCTTTTTTCTGCAGAAGACTGGCCCTGAGCTAACATCTGTGCCCATCTTCCTCTACTAATTTATATGTGGGACGCCTGCCACAGCATGGCTTGACAAGCAGTGCATAGGTTCACACTCAGGATCTGAACCAGAGAACCCTGGGCTGCTGAAGTGGAACATGTGAACTTAACTGCTGCACCACTAGGCTAGTCCCAACCACTTGATTTTTTATTTTGTTGTTTGTGCTTTAGGTGTCATATCCAAAAACTTGTTGCCAAGACCCATGTCAAGAAGTTTTTTCCTATGTTTTCTTCTAGGAGTTTTATGGTTTCAAGTCTTAGAGATATCTGTATTCCCATATTCATTGCAGCATTATTTACAATAGCCAAGACATGGAAACAACCTAAGTGTGCATGGACAGATGAATAGATAAAGAAAGTGTAGTGTATATATATAATGAAATACTATTTAGCCATAACAAAGGAAGAAATTCTATCATTTGCGACAACGTGGATTGACCTTGAGGGCTTTATGCTAAGTGAAATCAGTCAGACAGAGAAAAACAAATACTGTGTGATCTCACTTATATGTGGAATCTTAACAAACCAACTCATATAAAAAGAAATCAGATTTGCAGTTGCCAGAGGTAGGGACATGGGGGATGGGGAAATTGGATGAGGGTAGTCAAAAGGCACACACTTCCAGTTATAAGATAAGTAAGTACTGGGGATATAATGTACAAGATGATGTTGACCGTTAACTGCTGTATGGTACATTTGAAAGTTGCTAAGACAGTAGATCCTAAAAGTGCTCATCGCAAGCAAAAAAACCATTTTTGTAACTACATGAGGTGATGGATGTTATTATTATTGTGGTAATCATTTCACAATATACGTATGCCAAGTCATTATTCTGTACACCTTAAACTTATATAGTGTTGTATGTCAATCATATCTCCATAAAACTAGAAGGAAAAATAAAACAAATGGCAGTAACCAAAGTAAAAGATAAAGAACTATATGAACACATAACAAAGTAACTAAGCTCCAACCTGGATAGAAGATTTTAGAGAAGTTTGTTACTCCCAACAGGAAATAATCATTGAGCTGAATCCTGAAGAAAGTGTCAGAGTAAGGCAAATAATAGGCAAAGGGCAAAAACATCCTGAATATAGTCGGGGACCTCCTCAAAGACCATGAGCAAGGGACAAAGATGTGATATAATCATTGAGCAATATGAAGCAGGTCAGTATTTGTGTGTGCAATCAGGCATTGATTAATAAGGAATTTTGGGATTTATTACATCTGGAGATTGAAACTTATACCAATAACTTAAAGAATATTTTGAGGAAGAATAAGATAGGATTTGTCTTATAGAAATATTTCTGATCTCACTGTGAATAATGGATCAGAATGAGAGAAAGCTTGAGCAGACGACCATTAAGATACCGTTAGAATTATGGAAAGGAAATACGGATAGGCCGAACCCATAATATAGTTGACGGATTGTTAAGACATGAATAGGAATATTAGATCTAAAGGGGACCTTTAGTAAGTAACAATATTTAATTCTCTAACTTTTCAGATAAGTGGACTGATGTCAGGGACATTCAGTGATTTCACCAAAGTTATATAACTAATTAGAGAGAAAGATAGCACGATTGAAAACAAATGTCCTAATGTTAGCTTTAATGTTAAATGACCTGATTTATCTAAAATTTCAACACAATGGAAACGTGGTATAGCTTCTGAATTTTAAAGGATGGACTGAAGGCTCTGAATTATCCCAGGATCTCAGGAGAGATAAGGAAAATCAGAGTTCTGTTCTCTGTGGCATTCAATGAGATCAATTGAAAAGACTTCTGTCAACTTGCATCCTGGAATTGAGACAGAGTCTCAGCTTTCTAATGAGTACTGTCAGGGAGATTCACAAAGGAGTCCTCTAAGAGGGGCTGCCCTGTAATAGGCTGTGTGGACCTTGGAGACCTTCCTGATTCTGATGAACCAGAAGACTGGAGAGGGACTAAATATGTGTACTGAATTGCTCCTAGTTCCTATATTTGAAAGAAAACTGCTTCTTCTTGGCTCCTGTCCAGTGAGACCTATGGAAATAGAGGTGGCTAAGGTCAGAGTTTGCGAAGTTAATCCAACAGATTCACAAGGGTAAAAATGATGTACTATCATCTCTCCTTTGCTAGTTAGCCACTGCCCCCAAAAGTCTAACAGTCTGATTTGTTTAAATAACAGGCAATGGTATTTATTTTCAATATTTGCAGTTAGCAATAAAAATTAAACAGTGACACTGCAGAATTCAAAGCCAATACATTAATCCAGAAAAAAGGGGAAGATTTTATTAACTGTGGGAAAAATTTAATGATCAATTGAATAAGGTAGCCTTGATTCTTAAGTATTATTAGAAGGAAATCATTAAATAAAGAAAATGCTGTTATCACCGTTAGGAAAACAAGTAGTCAGAGAGCCCCGAACTTCTCCCCATTTGAGTCTATTGTGTCCATGGTACCATTCACATCTCCACTCCCATTCTGAAACAGCTGAGCCTCAACAGAGGAGAACTATCTTTTGATTGTGACTCAAATCTGTGTTGCTGCAGTTTGCTGGTATAAAAAAGTAGATTTGTTTTTTCTTGTGAAAAAGTGTCAGATTTTCCAAAGGACTGAGAAAGGAAAATCTGATGATAGGGTTTAAAATAGATTACTGCATGGGAAGGGGTGGGAGATTGTGAACTATGTTCACGAGAAGAGAGAATTTCCACGTGGCATTTTCTTATTCTGAAAGTTCGTGTCTTTTTTCTGTTGGATAGTACTAAAGAATGAGGAAGTTAAATACAGAATTCAATTTTCCGTTGCTATGGATGAATACTGTTTTTGTTGTTACTCTCCCTTCATATAGGGCGTGTATGAAAGCAATCCAGTAGGAGAAAAAATAGACTTCCTAGGTACCAGGCATTTGGAGTTTAAGTGCCAGCTGTATACAAAAGATGTCTGAAAATCAAGTTCCCATCATCTGGACAGTTGTGGTTCCTCTAGCCAGGGATGTGGAGTTTTCAACCCTGTGAAAATTCAGGGGTAGTCTCTTCCTAGGGAGAAGGAATAAACCTTTGATTCCTTGATGACCCAGAATATGCTCAGAATCATTTTTGGAAAATCCTGCTTGTCATACGACAAAGTCATAACTTCTGATCTTCCTACAAGATCACACCTATGAGAAGCTGCTACCCATCCAAAAGAAGAAATAGGCATATATATATATATGTGCACATACGTATATATGTATACGCACATATACCTTTGGGTTCATACCCTTTAAATTAGCATCAATGTACTTCAAAGTGTTGTTCTGGAAAAATTCAGTACTGGATGTAAACACAATTGAAAATCTGTGAAAGGACAGAACAAATGGCAGGTATTTTAAATTTATGTGACTTGATCTTTTAGAAGCCTACACCTGTCTTCTTTCTCCAAATTTTATGTTGTCTTGTAAAACTCAATTCCAACACATAGCGATAGGAAAAAGAGGATGATGACCAAACTCTGGAGTGTCATCAGAACCCTGATGGCTCTCACCTATGAATTAAACAATTGGATGGTGCTCTTGTCCTACACGCATATTAAGAATATTTATTATAAAACTAACTTATAAAGTCTCTATCTTGCAATACTGAAATATCTATCTAACTTGTGACAAATTAATGTATTCCTTTGGTGTGTACTACAATCAAATACAAAGAGAAAATTCTACAGGATGCAGCATTGGCTTGGGAGCGGAAGACATTCACCTAGACATTATTCCTTTTCCAACTGTTAATTTTCTCATCTTTAAAACTAGGGACAAGACTAGATCAGTTGTCCCCAATGTGACTGACCAAAATTCACCAAAAAAGTTTTTTAAGAATCACAATTTCCTAGTCGCAAATTTAGGCTTACTGAGCCGTGATTTCTAGGAAGCAGGCCTGGGATATTTGCCTGTTCATGAAGATTTTCCACTGAGTCTAATGACTGTTCATGAGTGGAAATAACTGAATGAGATCACTAAGGAGTTTCCCATTTCTAAACATCTCTGAATTAGTCTATTCTTTTTGCAAACCATACAAATTGCATAGCTGGATTTTTCCTGCTGACATTAAAGATCTTTCTTTAAATGGAATTATACTTAAAATCTCATATGATTAAAAATATATGAGGAGATTTTCTGGTTAAGTGGGGGAGAGGGGAAGACTTAGATTCACAGAGAAAAGGACACACTATCAGAAAACCCAGGACAAAGCCCAAATGTAAATCTCTTGTCTAAGATCTCTCTTGATTTTATAGATAAGAACAAAGATGGTTAGTGATGGAGTCAGAATTATGTGATTTCTGATTCTATACTCTTCTTGCTGAACCAAATAAAAAGGGTAGTATCTTTGCATATTAATATTAATCATTAATATTAATCTTAAGCAGTTTGGAAAACAACAATACACACTCAATGTATCATGCATTCTTTTTAAAACCTGAGACAGGTAATGGCAGATTTAACTAAGGAGAGAAAGATTTTTTGTTCAAGGGAAAATACAGAAAGAGTGTCCACTTGCTCTTCATTCTTGCAATTAGATTGTATTTTTTTTCAGATCCATATATCCTTCAAATTGGTACTTTAAATATCTATGCTTCTTAATATGTCCCACAACATTGTATTAGATTTAATTTTTAAAATAAGTGAAATTATGCTTTGATATTTTCCATTACCATGATGCATTAATTATAAATAAAATTCACAACACACTCCAACCCACCTTTCTTTCTCATTTTTAACATTTATTTTCATTATTTTGGCATAACTTCTGAAAGAAATATACAGGGGACCAAAAATACCCATGATATAGTTATTGTTTTGTTATATAATTGTTTACATCAGTGAAAAAATCCCCCATATTTCCTTGATGTAGTATGAGAAATAATTTATTTCTGACTAGAGTGTATTCTCATAGAAGTAGCAAATACAGGATTCCTACATTTCAAGAATTATTCTTATTTGTCACACAATGAGGTATTCAAAGAATACAACGGTAAGTCTGAAAATTGGGAACTATTAAAATTATTAATTGAAAGATTATCATTCTTGAAAAACTACATATTAAAAGAATGTTTAACTGAGTTAAAATTTCCAAATTTGCTTCTGCAGAGTTTCCAGAGAGCAGGAAGGGACTGATAACCTTCAATCTGTGATGTAGTTTGTTCCCATTCATGTAAAATGTGAAACCCAATAACTTCTAATCTGAAAATGTAATGAAACTTCCCTTTACGTTAAGTTAGAACACAAGAAGCAAAGTAATTTATTATAAGAAAGAAGTTTTCATTTTTCTTTCAAATGTTTTACATTTGATTTATGCAGTAGTCTATTTCTGCCATTGAATCCAAAGTTCGCCAAGTGAATAATATTACATATTGTGTGAAAACAAAAGGCAAATGAATATTTCCCCCTTTTCTGTGTCAGTGTCGTATTTAAAGGAATTCACATAATCTTGAGTTGAAGGATATAACTAAATATTATTCTTAAATCAACTTCAGTAAGATCGTTTTGAATTTTTTGTTATGATGTCTTTTCTTGATAATGATGAATACCTAAGTCCCTGCTTGTTATAATAGTCTTCAAATAACATAAGCTGTTTGTTCTGGTAATCATTTTTATGACAAAAATAGGTAAAAGTTCAAGGAAAACCATTAGAATGTAACATTTATTTCCAGCCACTTAACCTAGAAAAACTTAACAGAGTCCCTTGTTCATTTTACTACTTGGCTAAAGCTGCTGTCATAGTTTTTGGGTGACAAACCTCATCTAACAGATCCTTTCCTGCCTTGTGTAACTCAGAGAATAACTGAAAATTACCAGAAAACACTATAGTCTTGTATTCAACTTGAAATTCCTCAAGCAGTATACGTTTCACAGCTGATGTGTCTCTCCATCCCATGGTGACACCCTGGCAGAGATACCAAATTTCAGTTGAGCTGAGATTACTTTATTGTTTTGCCTTGAAACTCTGTAGTTGGGACTTTTATGTTGTGGATCATACAGTTTATTTGGCTCCTATACTCTTTCAAAGTATAATTATGCATAATTATATATATAATGGTTATATAATTATAACCATCCCCTTTATAGGAAGTCTGGTGCCATTCTCCAAGGGCTAAGATGGGAGGTTCTTTGCTACTAGTCTGTGTCCCATGGTGTCCCTTATGGAACAGACTGCCTTAGGGCCTATTTTGCTCTCCTAACCATTGTCTTTCTAGATTGCTCTGTGATAAGTTTCCCAGGTCTTCCTTCGATATCAAGGACCTATTTATTTGGGTGTAGGGTGTTATTGGAAGACAGAATTCAGTCATCAGTCTGCTTTGGGCTTTGTCTTGACTAAAGAGAATGATCTAGCCCAAGCTCATGTTCTCTTCCTACGTCAGTCCAAATTTAATGACTAATAGATTTCAGCGAATTAGGAGGTGGGTATGGTTATAAAGTCTTCACCTCCTGTCTCAATTCTGGATAATTTTGAAGGGCCATTCCAGCTTCAAAGCTCTGTATTAGGTCAATTGCAATCTTCACTGACACAGCATCACGTATCATATTCTTTCTCTGACCAATCCTGTTCCCCTCCCTTCCCATCCACACATGTTGATCTAAAGGGCATCTTCTAATAAGGATTCTAAATCATAATATATCAGAATTTGCTTCCAAGTGAATCCCAGCCTGTGATACTCCCTAAAATTCACAAAAGCAGTGTTTTTTGCTCCTCCATTCTGTGGTGTAATCCTGGTATCTAGAAAACTGGTTATAGTGATATCTTCTTATATCTACTTCAATGTAGCCTAACGGCTCTTATATCAATGGTGTGCATGGAGTATGCATTGCAGACTTAGACCCAACATAAATGGGAGATAAAATAATATGAAACAATATCCCCCTTACATATCATAAGGGCAGAGATTTTATATAAATTTTAACTTTGTATAGTATTTTGGAATGCATTTTCCATTAAGCACTAAATTAAAACACCTCCTCCCCAATAGAAGTCCTATATGCAAAAATCAAGTGCAAGGAATTTTTCTTTCCTATATAATATTTCCTCAATTATAAATATTTGTGTTTTGATATGACTACAGCTCAATTAATTGGAAACTGAGCAATATGGTGAATAACTTTATAAAGGAGAGGCACAGCACAGGTAAAAGTAGAAGCTGAGGTTTACGTTACAAAGTTTTACAAGAGGGCGATGGTGTCGGATGCAGCGGCTACTAGTGACAAGTTATTTGGGATGTTCTGTAGACAGACTGCTTGTTTTCATATCCCGATTCCCCCAGAGTAACAGTCCATGAGGAAAGTTACTTAATTTCTCTGGGATTTACTTTTCCAACTTGTAAAATAGTTATAATAATACCTA
Source organism: Equus caballus (assembly GCF_041296265.1). Taxonomy (NCBI): domain Eukaryota; kingdom Metazoa; phylum Chordata; class Mammalia; order Perissodactyla; family Equidae; genus Equus; species Equus caballus. The sequence continues at coordinate 100,471,903 of NC_091685.1, read as the reverse complement.
TCTTGTAAGGTTATTGTGAATTAAATAAGAATTTATTTTCAAAATTCTTAGGTGAGTCCTGGCCTAGGATGAATGTTTAGGTGTTGCTACACTTAAAAAAATATGTATTCCTATAAAAGATTATCCTCATCTTCCCACTGATGATTTCTCCAAAATGTTTGTGAGGGCTAGCCAGGGAGAGATACACATCTGTTCTCCTAGGAAGCGTCTATACATCTAATAGGAAACCCAGGATTTGGTCTCCTGCTTTTTCTACTTCTGACAAAGACTTCCCATTGTGCTTGAAATTTCTTCTCAACTACTCAAGATACCTTTGAGGATGTTAGGGAGTGGTTCAGGTATCTTAAATTCTTGTATATGTCCCTCATTAGGCAAACCTCAAAAATGTTCCCTTAATAGGAGTAGATCTCAGCAGACACACCACAAACAGACTGCAATATTCTGCATATCACCTCTTCTACGACAGAGGCTTTCAGCTTCACTTGAGATGTGCCTGGTTTCAGTGAGTTAAATAGTCTGAGCCAGCAGTAGGTTTCAAAGATTCTCTTATTCTCAAACTGGAGGCTCTAAAAAAATAAATAAATTCAAGCTAGGTATTAGTTATCATGGATGTAGGTGGTTTAAATTGTCCACTTGTAGGAGCAATGTTTGCTAGTCTATGCTGTGGACACAAGTATTGAGTTTATTTGTTTGTTTTTTCCTACTGTGCATTACTATCTTTAGCCAGAAGAACTACTCCCTAATTAGTCCTAATATCTGTTTCCTTTCCTGCATCCAGATTTATCATACAGTATACATGGAGCTATAGGTTGGTATTTCCAAGACATTACTATCTGCTCTATAAGATGTTTAGGGGCAGTGTATCTGAATCAATGCTCTAATAATGGATGATGCTTACTGTTGTTCTTGGAGCAAGAATGATAAAATTAGCCCACGTTAGCCACAAAGATAGCCACAATGTTATCTTCCATCTCATATACTTAAATTTTTTTTTTTTACAATGTGACCTTCCATTTCCTACATCAGTAGTTGAAATCCAGTTCCCTCCCCTTGACACGCCTTGTAACTTCTTTGACCAATAGAGTATGGCAGAAGTGATGATATGAGACTACCAAGGCTAGGTCAGAGAAGGCCACTGCTGGTTCCATCTGGTTCTCTAAGGATGTTTGTTCTGGGGAAAGGTTGCTGTCGTGTATAAAGTCTGACTCTCCTAAGACTGACATCCTAGATGTGGCGCACACAGCAATCTGTGGCCATTTTCAACTTCCAACCATGAGAGTGAGCCAGGTTGGATATCCCATTCCCCTTGGACCTGCAGGTGACTGGAGCCCCTACTGAGACCTTTCCAAATTCCTGAAGTACAAAATCATTACCAATATAGATGTGTTCCAAGCACTTATTTTTTGGAGAAACTTTTTATACAGCAATAGTAACTGGAACAGCCGTGCTGTCAGATAGCCTTCTAGTAATGAATTATATGCTTTACTTTTCTTGGAAGTTTCTTAAGTATAACACTATCTAATGTAATAATACCAATCTACCAAGTCTGCTATATTTTGGTGAATACTGTTAATTCAGGGGTGAACTTAAAAGGTAAACTTTGAGTTGTCAGATCACCAATGTTCTTAAAGCTTGACACCACTGCTCCTGAGCTACTGAATGAGCTATGGTCCCTGAGCCCGTGTGGGCACTGTAGTCTGTGGCCGTGAGCTTGCTGGTGGAGGGTTTAAGAAGTGACCATGAGTAATATTGCAGAGAGGCTTAACAGTACTGGAGGAGTCATTGACAAACTGCTGAGATCATGCTTTTAGACCCCAGATATATTTAGCTCCCTAAATTTTGCAGGATAGAGCAAGTGAAGGAAGGCAGGAATCCAGACTGGGCTGACCTTCTGCTGTGAATTCGCTGTCCCATCTAATTTACTGAGGTGCTGCGGAACCAACACTTGTCAAATGACAGTTTCAACCTTGGTTCCTTAGGGCACTCTAACAACCGAAGGAATCAACTGTCACGTTTTTCAATACCTCCTCTCAACAAAATTTGCCTGCCTAAATACTCCTGAATTTCCAAACAGTTCATAGCCCTGGTTACAGTTTTCTTTAGCTGAGGGAGATGCTTTACAATCAACAGCTATATAATGTTTTTAGGGCTGCTTTGCATTATCATAGCCATGGAGTAACAGCAATTCTGGGTCTCACCTTACTGTCATTAACTAATAGCAGTGTAATACATTTTGTTTAATGGTTGATTTCAAACAGGATTATTTTTATAGAATTCTAACTTAAATGTAGGATCTGGAAACTTTTCTCAGTGAACTATTCCTTTTAAAGAACTCACCCATAGAGCAAGAATTCTCTACTAGTAATTCATAGATTTCTTTTTCATAGTGTTTCATTTGATTCAGAATAAAAGCAAAATCCTAAAAATAGCTTGGTAAATAATGTGGCTCATCGTTGTTTCTCAGACTTCATCTTTATAAAAACCCCATTTTAAAAGAGCATCTGTAAAATAATGATTATTGCTGAATTTTTGCTTGAGTCAAGAATTTCAAAAAGTGAATGCCCATCAATAAGAAAAAGTAACTGAATAATTGTGTTGTATAATCATGCTCCATGTAATATTTTTAAATGTAAAAATGAATGAATTAAAATCATTAAAAATGAATTAGAGCCATAATTCAGGATATTCGTAATATATTTTTGTACGAGGAAAGCATAATTCAAAAGAGTAAAGAAGATTAATTTCATTACTATAAATCAAAAATTAACAAAAACTACATTTATGTAAAGTAATGTTTATGTGTACACACACACACTTAATTTGATGGCCAAAATATGTTAGCTGTGATACTAGTAGATAGTTCTCAGAGAAGAAATTTCTCTATATTTTCTGATTGTATTAAGTTATCTAGAATAAACATTGTTACTTACAATCATAAAATAATAAGGTTATTTTATTATTTATATTATTAGGACATTTGCTTATAGTGGCCTGAAACAAACTCCCACACCCCTCAAAAAAAAGAAAGCAAAATTTATGAAACCATGGTTTCCAATATATTGGACCTCAAGCAGTGGAAGACAGTGATCCTTGAGAGATGGGAAAAATACAAAGTGAGATCTCCAACTGCCCAGCTTCCTGATTTGGCAGAGTTTCCAGCATGCAATACAGGAAAAGGGGGCCCAGGCAGAGCCCAGTGGACACTCTGAGTTGCGGAACTGAAGCTTAGAATCTGGGGAGACCAAGATAGTGAGGGCTCTCAGGAGACAGTACAGGAGAGAAGAGAGCTGCAGACAGAGCATCTGAGATTTAAAGATGGTCCTTCCTGAATATTCAGCACTGATCAGCCCATACCTGTGAAGAACCTACTATGCAGAGTCAACAGCATTGCCTGTTTTCAAAGCAAGATTGGAAAATGTACTTTTATGGACTGAACGTTTCTGTCTCCTCAAATCCTTATGTTGAGCCCCTAAAGCCCAATGTGATGGTATTTGGAGATGAGCCTTTGGGCAATAACTAGGATTAGATGAGTTTATGAGGGTGGAGCCTTAGTCTGATGGGATTAGCGCCCTCATAAGAAGAGACACCAGAGAGCTGGCCCTCTTTCTCTTTCTGCCATGTAACGACACAACAGGAAGGTGATCATCTGCAAGTTATAGAGAGGACCCTCACCAGTAGCTGATCATTCTAGCACTTCTAGCCTCCAGAACTGTGAGAAAATAAATTTCTGTTGTTTAAGCACCCAGTCTGTGGTATCTTCTTATGGCAGCATGAGCAGACTAAGACTTCTTCTAATGATTGAAGAATTAGTTAAGGTACTCAGAAGTCAGAAATAAAATTAGCCCTAGAATGAACAATGCTATTGTTCTATGTGAAAAGTCTTAAAAACAAGACACAGAAAGACCAAACAATTATTCGGTAGCTTAATTATGTACAGGAGAAAGTTAAGAATGTCTATAGAAATACAGTATAGTAGCCCACAAGGTAGAATTCAGAATGTCTGGAACCACACTGATGACTATCAAGCTTGCAAAAAGGCAGGGATATACAACTCATAATAAAGAGAAGAATAAATCAGTCAAAACCATACTCTGAAAAATAAAAATATCTCAAAAATTTTAAAGGATTTAAGTCATACAAAATATGTTCCATGACTAAAATGGAATAAATTAGAAGTCATTAATAGAAATGTCAACATTTGGAAACTAACACACTTATAAATAACCTGTGGAACACAGAAAAAATCAAATAGGAACTTTAACTGAATGATCAACATGTATAAATTTGTGGGATAAATTTCTAGTCTAGTATGTGAATATTAAAAAAAGAGGGAAGGTCTCAAATCAAGAAATCATAAAAAGAAGAGCAAATTAAACACAAAGTAGTCAGAAGGAAGGAATTAATAAAGAACAAAGCAGAAATCAATACAAAATAAAACAGAAAATAGTGACTATTGATGAAACCAAAAGTTGGTTCTTTGAGAAAAATAGTATTGATAAACCTTCAGGAAGATTTAAAATAAAAAACAGAGGAAGACTCAAATGACTAATATTAAGAATGAGAGGTGACATCATTACAGATTATGTAGATAAGAAAGGTAGTAAGCAAATATGATGAACAATTTTATGTCAACAAATTCAAGAATTTAGATGAAATCTACTAATTTCTTGAAAGACACAAACGACTAAATGTCACTCAAGAGAAAAACAGATAGCCTGAATGGCACAATAAGCATGAAAGAACTTGAAATTGTAGGTAAAAACCTTTCCATAAAGAAAACTCCAGGGACAGATGGCTTCACTGATGAATTCTAACACACGTTTTAAAAAGTTTTAAAGTAATCCAAAAAGTCAAAGAGGATGGAATACTTCCCAATTCACTCTAAGAAATCAGCATTACCATGATGTCCAAATCAAAGACATTACCAGAAAATAAAAAAATAGCCATAAATCCCTTATGAGTGCAGAAATAAAAATATTAAAAGTACTATTTATATATAATTATTATATTGTATGTATGTATAATTTATGATGGTAATGATTTTAAAGTATTAATAATAAAGTTGTTCTTAAGCATTCATAGTTAGAGATCTTAACTAGAAATCTGAGCTACACTGTCTAGTGTACATTTAAGGCAAAGCATTGGGTTAAAGGAATATGAGGTACTGCATGAGATGGTTAATTTTATATGGGAACTTGGTTAGGTTATGGTGCCTATTGTTTGGTCAAATTCTAATCTAGATGTTGCTATAAAGTTATTTTGTAGATATGACTAACATTTACAATCAGTAGATTTTAAGCAAAGCAGATTAAACTTCATAATGTAGATGAGCCTTTTCCAATCAGTTGAAGGCCTTAAGGACAACAATAACTCTTACCTGGTTTTCCAGCTAGCTGCTCTGCCCTACAGATTTTTGGACTTGACAGCTCCCACAATTATGTGAGACATTTCCTTAAAATATCTATTTACCTATCTATTTTTCTATATTATACTAATATAGATAATATTAGACAAATACACTGTTTCTTCCTTTGTGAGTTCTGCATCTCAAATAAATTAGATTTTTGATTCTTTTTATAACAGCCTTGATGTCATACTTCATTAAAATAATCCCTACAATCCCTGGCATAGATTAAGGAGGACAGAGATAAATTATTCTTACCACCGGAACATGTGTGGACTATTGTTGGTATATATAATGATCTGTGTTGAATCTATGCTTAGATACATTGGTGAAACTCTGGCCTTGGGAACTCTTACCCAAAATAGAAGCTGATACTCTGAGAGAGGTCTAGTGTCACAGTTAATGTGAACTAGAACTGTGGAAGTTAGAATAGACAAAAATATGCTGTTTTAAGAAACAATTCCAAAATGTTGGTGATTTTTAAAAAAATGTTTACGACTTATTTACCCAAAGCCTATTGTGGATTCAAAGGCACTACATGTGATGACTCAACATTGGACATTATAATTCAGATGTTTCTCTACCACTGATGACACAAAGGAAGAAAGTCAGTGAAGAGCTGGGCGCTGGCAATTCTGTGCTTCTGCTTGGAAGAACATATCATTTCAACATATGTTTCATTGTCCAAAGCAAGTCATATTATCATGCTTAACAAACCAGTGAGGGTTTTATCTTCTCATGTTCCCAGAAATAGATTGGAAATTGATATTAATGAATGTGAACGATGGTAACATTTGGACAAAATAAAAGAAAATATCACAGATTGTCTGTCTACCAAAAAAAAAAAAAAGAGAGAGAGAGAAAGAGCAAGAGTATCCATATATTCATTCTTCTATATCTCGTGTCCCCAGAATAGTAAACCATCTCAAGACTCACTTAAATATACTATATCCAGAGATGTTTGAAAATTGTTTAACTTCTTCTCAACCTTGAAATCAGCTTAGTCAGAACCTCCTGATTCTTGAAACTGTTTTTGATGCATCATTTGGATTAGATGCCCCTTCTACAAGAACTGTAGCACATTGTGCACTCAGTAATCACTACTAGTGTCGTGTAATGGTTAAATACAGAGCTCTGCAGAGAGACTATGTGGTTTGGAATCCTGGCTCTGACTCTTCTGTGTGACAAGGACAAATTTCCTCTTTAATAAAGCATAGTGTTCTGCTGAAGATCAAATGAATTGATACATGTAAGTTCCATAAGAATATTAAATATTCAATGAAAATTGGCTATTATGTTTATCATGTTCCATTTCAGAACAAAGGCAAAGTCTTCCCATCCTTACATCAGTAGCACAGAATACAGTTACTGACACATAAAAGAATCTTAATGCATTTTTATTGACTAAATACACCAAAGAATGAAGATACAATGTCCTTAATAAAGAACCCATATTTAGCCTGCTTTCTGGTCTTAGACAACAACACCATGAGTTAGGAAAAAAGGAGTTTTTGTTTGATAGTTCTCCTGTCTTTGATTATGTTTGTTCTGTTTGAATCTCAAGTAACTACTTGACAAACTCAATCACACTTAGATGTAAATGACATAAAATATTTAATTTGTTTTACCTTTACCAGGATGCACAAAGGACTTCAAATTTTCATTTTTTAAATCATGCTGTATTGTGATAAATATAAATTTTTCTGGTTCTCTTCAATAGGAAAGAAATCAAATGTAAGGCATTAAAAGTTGCTTCCCTCTTAAAGAGAGTATTGATGATCCATTTTGATTCATTTAAAGCAGACACTCATATGAGAATGGGAGATGTGTTTGACTATTAAAGAAAAGTGTATGTAATTGTTAACTTTGGATGTCTACAAGAGAAGCTGTTAAACTTGGAAGGAACAACAAAGGGAAGGAAGAGTGTGTGGCTGCAGCTGCAAGTTATGAACTCAACAAGACTCAGTTTTCCTAGCTGTTTATGACCAAGGATATGGCTCTCTCTAGAGACCTAAGGAAGAGATGCTTTAAACAATCACCATGTCACTGCCCATGGCAATAGATTATGTGAACCAGCAGTTCAACAGTTTGCAGTTTGCCAAAGACAGCTACCATTCAGTGAGGAATATTTTGCCACGCTGTTACTGCAGAAGACGCTACAGATCTATTCCCATGGTATCTATCTGAGTCTGGGACTGAAGGCCTCAAACAACTAAAATCAGAGATTAACTGAGACCATTACTGCACCGAGAATGTGGAAGAGGAGAGTAGACACAATAGCTACATCTCAAAATATCCAGCTTAAACAAAAGCAGTGAGTATTAGAAATGAAGGTGTTAGGAAGATTAGAGTTGAAAAGGAAAAATGAAAGGAAACAGGTTTTTGTGGGGCCACAAAATATTTCCTACAGACTGAAATTGTTACATGTATCACAACATACACACAAACCTGGTTCTATTGAAAAATATAGTAAGACAATAATAAAATTAAGATTGCTGGACTTCTTTAATTTTTGCTGTTCTTCTCATAAAATACTGTATAATATGTTCTAAATGCAACAGAATATATTTTTGTTCATTTTTAACCTATCTTCTAATGTGATGTGTAATAATCATAAAGAAAGTGTTGAAATATTTTTGTCAAGTAATCAAAAACTTGCAATGATTTTAGACTATTGAGCAGTGCTATAGTGACGGTGAGCAGTTATCACTGTTAATGTGCTATTACATCAATAGCCATTGTGAATAAGAAAACATGATATATCTTGACGTTGGCCTACGTAAGTTGTACTGGGTTTATTTACATGTTATAACTGAATTAACTGCTATATAATGTAATCTCTCAAATTTGTTTTAATTTAAAAATAAAATGTTTCACTTATAAGTAAGGAATAGCATTTTCTACTAATGAAAAACAAATAATACACATCACCATTCTTTATCTCTAAAAAATAAAAAAAACATGACACTAGATTAATTTATTCATTATGGTTATAGAATTCATATTTTTCCTTAATCACAATATAAGAAATAATTATTTTATTATCTTATTATGCTACATTTATGTGGAAAAGATTGGCTTATTATTTAGTATACTATTTTCTCTGGACAAACTCCAATCCCAGTAAATTTCCAGCTGCTAGGATAATGATTTTCTGACATCCTGCTCAATAGGAGTGCAGGTCCTACTAATAAACAAATATCACCTACATACAAGAAAAACACCTTGTTAAATGGAAAATGCAATAAACTTGGACTAATGTTATTCCTTTTCACATACTCATTTCCTGTTTAAAAATGTATATTACTTAATTATTCCTAACTAATTGCTTCGAGTTGAAAACATTTTGGATAAGTTGAATAGTGCACATAATAGCTCTTTTGTCTCTGTGATGAGCCAAAATTTATGCTGCTGAACAAAGTTTGGAGCACTTGCTGCCTGGTTCTGGTCCCATTACAAAATGTGAACATGGCCTTGGACAAGATTTCATTTGCTTCTGTGAGGCTCTCATACATAGTATATATAAATAGAAGATGGACAAAGACGATAGAGTATGATAAGAGTGTAAAGCATTGTGGTTGCTATTAATTAAAATTCTGCCATTGAGTAAACTTGATCACCTCTTCAATGAAGCATTTTCTGACTTCCTAAGGAAGAGCTAATTCTCTCCCTCTGTTCTTTAAAAACCGTTTATCTTGTGCTATAATAAAGCCACCCACCACACACACAAACACAATTGGACTTGTCTCAAGAGTTGGGACTGTATGCTTAGGGCAGTATCTGGAAAATAATATGAGGAGGGGAGGGTAAGGGAGAAAAGAGAAAGGATAGACTTTCTTGGGAATCATTTTTTATTTCTTATTGACAGTTTCTAAAATCATATGAGAGGAAAAAAACATATGAATAAACCATTAAAAGAACTGAATAATAGGTTCTGGCCTCCATGCAAATTGGCACTGACTTTGTCAATGTTTTCTAACCATCAATTACAGATTGGCTGTGTTCTCTTTCCCAGAGACAGACAGATATCTGTCATCCACACCCACGATTTATCTTATTCAATTTTCCTATTTTGATATCTTTTATAAAATTGATATCTTTTATAAAATACTTCTGTCCTAAGAGCCTTGCTACAGGGGTCTCTCATCATAGAAATTTTTTATAGCCCCTCTGCCCCGGAAAACAATGTGAACTTTCTCTAAGAATCACTGACTGCAGGAGTTTGTTCTTGTTGTATTGTACCTCTGTACTCACCTAGATTTAAAGGACCAGATGTGAAAAGTATGTATATGTATAAAATATATGTATAAGATGTGATACTAATGAATAGGCCCACCATCTTAAAATCAGTCACAGTCTTTCTTTATTAGCAATTTTTAATAGTACATTATTTATATACTATCATGTACTTCATCCTAGTTTATATGTCTACTGGTAAGCATTATAATCTCTCCCTTCTTGCCCTATTTTAAACCTTCATTTTATCTTACAAAGCATATATCACATTTGAATCCTAGCTACTGTGTGAGATTTACTTGATTCTCATTAAGAAATACAAACTTTTTGGGGACCAGCCCTGTGGCATAGCAATTAAATTCGTGGGTTCCGCTTCGGTGGCCTGGGGTTTGCTGGTTCAGATCCTGGGCGTGGAACTGCGCACTGCTTGTCAAGTCATGCTGTGGCAGGCGTCCCACATATAAAAAGTAGAGGAAGATGGGCACGGATGTTAACTCAGGGCCAATCTTCCTCAGCAAAAAGGAGAAGATTGGTGGAGAATATTAGCTCAAGGTTAATCTTCCTAAAAAAAATGCAATACAAACTTTTAGTTCTTATATCCAACCAGACAATGTTTTCCTCTTATAAATATGCTGTCACTTCATAGTTTTCTAATGCCATCTGTGTTATTCCAATGTGTAATATTTTTTATATATTTATTTTTCTTACAAGAGTTTAAGTATAGTGAACACAGGAAAAACATGCCAGATAAAAAAATACCTCTGAGTACCTCTATATTCCAGAGGACATCATCTTATATACAGCAGGTCCTGAATATATATTTGATTAATGAAGTTGTAAAAAACAGTCCCTCAGGAATATGTATCTTGATCATTATTTTTCCTATCACATTTTCACAGCTAAAATTGGGTACCATTTAGAAATTTTGCTTTTTAAATAGAGTTACTAGCGAAGTCCCTATGTATGAAAATATCACTCTAACTTAGAAATAAATTGGTGGGCCAGAATTTCTAGCCCAGTGCTGAAGATAAAAATTCTGGCTTTTAATTAGTTGAGTTTATTTTATCAGTCTGGGAAATTGGATGAGTTTTTTAAATTTAAGACTCATCTTGTGCTTTTTAAATTATTTTAATTATTGCAAAGTATCCAGGTGTGATATGGTAGTCATTTATAAATAAATAAATAAAATTAAATAAAATACAAGATCATTATCATTACGTGTAATGTACTAATTACACAGAGCTCTATTCAGGCCAGATTTGATTACTGTGCTTCTTCATTTCTATTTCCCTAGATTTAAAAGCCAAGCATTATTACAACCAATTTCTTTTAATTTTATGACAGATTCTTTTTGTTTTACCCTTTCTCATTGTCGCATGGGAAGAGCTAAAATTGCACTGTGTACAAAACTACACTTTTCTCCTATTTTGAGAACCTTAGAAGGTGTCCTTGTTTATCTTTGAATTTAAAATGTGTAATTCACAGCATTTATGTGAAAAGTGAATGCCTGGTATTACAGTGTTGGATATTGGTTGCTAAAAGGCAGCTTGTGTGGAGGAAGTATTACTTTGGACATGTAGTCCTTTTAGCTGTAAAGTATGGACTGATGAGAACATCAAAAATTTAAAAAGGGAAAATAATGCTAGAGTTTTAAAGACGGAGGTAAGTAAATATATGAAATAGCAGAGCACAGAGTAAATAGTCCTTTTGGATTTAAAATGGGCTTGCACTGGTCTGTTTCCCAAGCCCCAACATAAAATAATAGTGGAAACTAGTTAAGTTCAGGGTAGACTTAATACTGAGCTTATATAAACTTTATATGATAGTCTGAAACTTGTTTTCACTTAAAACAATAAGATAAAAACAATTGCTATCCATTTATACCTACTATGTTACAGTTTTTACGTTAGTTAATTTATATGTACTATCATCTGAATCTCACAACAATCAGTATTCCAGTTAGGGAAGAGGATGCAGAAATAGTCAAAATCTAAAGCAGTTTTCCAAGGGAACAATGAACATGCCAGAGCTTGGGTCTGAACCACAGCTACCTGACAACAAAGCCTAGTTTCTTCCTACGAAGCTATATAGATAGGAGGAAAGAAAGGTCATCAACTGAAAGATAGAATACAGAATGAGTTCTGTTTTAAGGATGTCTGCTGGAATCAGTGAGAAAAGAAATAGAAATGGTCATAGAATTTTAGTGTACAAGATTAATGTTATCCTCACTCCTTAAAGCACATTCCTTTCTAAGCCCTGTAATTATCTTTGTATGATACCAGAAAAAAAATATACTTCACCCTTTAATAATAACAAAAGAATAACCTGATGGTCCAAATATGTTTAGAACCTTTGCAAGGACACACAGTAATAGTCCAGACAACTGTCAAATTAATTTTCCTTGAAGCCAAATGGAGAGAGAGTTTTCATCCACAGGAAATAATTTAATATTATCATTGAAAAGCATAGATAATTTTAAAAAGAAAATATTCCAATAATTTTTTGGTGCTTTCAATTATTTCATTCAGGTACAGCAGCCCAATTATCCCTACTGTGTGTATAGTACAATCTTAACTTGCTTTAAGGGACAATGTCCTTTTAAAATTTTTATTTTTAAGTCTTATACAAAGGAGCGATTTGCATTCAAAACGTTAAACGCTAAAAATATTTCCTTCTAAATATGTGGTTAGTGTTGATCTTACCTCAATAGATGAAAATGTGAGCAGCAAGTTAAGCGCTGTTCTTTAGTATAGTTGTTACTCTTTTGTGGAAGAAGGCAAGGAAAACTAGTGTTTGTTAGCAATTGTAACTGCAAACATGTATATTTATCCCTATGTTGCTATAGATTCTTTTGATGAGGACCTCAAAAATGGATGAGTCAATGAGAAATAACCTTCAACTTTTGAAAGCAGACATTGAAGCCTGGGCATGGACTGCTTCTGAAACATCTTGCACCAACAACTCCTACTGGACGAGCTTTGCACCAGGAACCCAGGGCAGTCAGGCTACAGTCTACAGGGAGGCCTGCCAGAACAACCATGGTCACCAATTTTAGGTGCTCAGCATTGTTATTGAATGTGCTTTCTTGAGAATTAGCCTCAGGAGGAGTGAAGATAGAACGGGAAACTCTTTAGCATCACTTTGAGCTTCCTGCAACTATTGACGAATGTGCTTCAATAATGGATTTATTTTATTTGCCCAAAGTTGTAGAGCACTTTCATTGTGCGAAAACTTCACTGGTAACAGAGATTAAGAATAATTTATCCAGTAAATTCATTCTATGATATTTATTGAGTACCTGCTATGTGTTGGTTGCTGGGGATATAGTCATCAAAAAGATAAGTGACATGTTTGCCCTGGTAGAGCTTACAGTCTGGTTATGGAGATGTATAAACAAGCTACACATGCATATATGCATATGATTGCACATTCTGAAGTTCACATGCTGGAAATGTGTAAACGAAAAGGACAACATTCTATGAGAAAGAAGAGCAGGAGCTATTTTTAAACAGGGATCGAATAAGATCAGATTTACATTTTTGCAAGACTGTAGCGCCTGCTGAAAGAAGAGAATTGCAGAGTGGCAAGAATGACAGTGGGGAACCAATGATAAAGCTAATGTGGAAATCTAGGCAACAGATGAGCATCATTTGAATTACTGTGGCAAGAGCTAGTAACAATAGATGGATGGATAAGCTTTCACCAGTGTTGTACCAATGAGGCCAGCCTATGAATTTAGTCACAAGGTCTAAAGTTTAATCTATAGAAAAAAGCAAAATATAACACAGAGGAGAATCCAGTTTGGACAATAAAAAGTGACCACAAAGAACCTTGTGTACCTAGAGCCACTTAGAGTCTTATGGATGCTCTGTATCATTACAGAGACCAAATTGTATTCTCTCTTGACTACTCTTTAGAATATATTTTTAAAATGAAAGCTGTGTCTTCAGAGTTAGATACAAACTCTTAATAATTTATGGCTGACATGTAACTCATAACTCTCCACAACAAATATCTTTTAAAATCTATCCTTTCCAATTAGCATCATTCAGCAAATATTTATTAAGCACCCACCACTTAAGAGGAACTGTGCTCAATGTTGGAGATCAATGATGATAAAATGAAAGTACCCATTATCTTCATATATCTGTCAGTCTAATGATGAAACTAGACAAGCAAACGATATCAGTAAAAATGTGAAGTATATTGTTATTACTTAACCTGTAATGATACTTGGTGGAGTAGAGTATTTTAAGACGATGCAGGAAAGGTGAAGAGTAGGCATGCAGAAAACATGGCAAGTATGTCAAGTTGAGGAGAAGTGTGAAAACAAAAAGGAGTGATAATTTTCCGGGGAGAAGGAACACAACTTATAAAGATTCTAAGTGGGCAGATAAATATGAAATGTTGGAGGACTGAAAGAGATTCAATAATGTCTGCAGCAAAATAAGGCTATGGGATGGTACATGGTGGGGAGTGAGATGAAGATTTTAAGTAGTGAAAGGTCTTATTTAGATAGAGTTCAGGTTATCAAAAGCCACATTAGCCATGACAAAGAGTTTGGTCTTGATCTGAAGTAAAAAAGAATACTACTGAAATATTTCAGGGGGAAATATCAGTACTTGCGCTTCAGAAGCGTAACTGAGGCTGTGATGACAGTAATGAATGGTAGAGGATCAAAGCCTGAATCAGTGAAACTGGTCAAGATGCTGTTGGAAAACAGGCAAAAGGTGGTTGATGTTACCCATTAGGATGTACAAAATTGGATGATGTTTAGAAATATTTAAAGTAAAACCCACAAGCCTTGGTGACAGTTTGACTGCCTGGGTTGGTTGAGCTATTGGGAGACAGGAAGGAAACTCCCAAATGTACTCCACAGTTTCTGCCATCCATTCTGTGATGAAGCTCTGGATATGATACTGGACTTGACTGACTAGCAAGAAGCAACATGAAGAAAATCAATGTATTTTAAACACCTGAAGTGTACCTTTTTTACAGCCAGAATATGAAGGGCATGATTTAGGCAGAATCAGACCTGCCAGACTACAAAAGTGTCCTCCTGTCGGCACACCAAACCCGGACTCTCCCAAATACCACCTGGCTTTTTCTCAATGTACATGTTAGAAAAGGGTTTTCCTTAGTGTTGAAGGAATTGGTTGGCAAAATATATGGTATTTTTTAGAAAGTTCACAAAAAGAAGGAAAAACTATCAGGGAATTGAGAGTAAAATTGACTACTGATAAAAACTGAAGATGAATGCTAAAATGTAGTTTTTAGTACTTGAGCAATTATGCAAATCATAAGCAGTTCATAAAAGCTGATTACATTTAACTCCAAAATAAATTAAAGAATGCTAAATAGGTCAGCATTATTAATCTATCATCTTTTCAAGTTTGTGAAGTGACAAGGATGAAAAGTCGAGGCTAAATCATTAAATTCTAAATCTTAAGAGAAGAATTAATTAACAATATTAAGATTGTTGTTTCTTTACTGAGTACAATGAAAGCATTAAGAGGGCTTATTTTTTTTTTTTACCCATTAATTCACTAAAACATACTACAAGATGAGCATATAAAATCTGTAAAATATAGAATGACAAACAGGTAAGACCAAGTAAATTTAGTTTATAACTTCTTCTCCTAGATACTTTTGTGCTTAGGGCTCTGAAGTACGTTGGACAGATCTGGATATCAGAGCTTAACAGGCAAGTGGTGGCACAAAGAATGAGAGGAAGAAAATGATCTAGGAAGCATAGAAAAGTTGTAAAAAATCATCAGAGTGAACAGAAGAAATTGCCTAAAACTTATGCCTTTTAGTGAAGCCAGCAAAATCAAATCCTGCTGGAGAGAACTCTGGAGAAATGACATGCTCGAACTTCAAGAAGCCGCAAACACACCACGAATCATAATCAAGAAATTTTTTCTTCAGCTCAAGTAGGTGCTGGAACAACTAAAAAGGATAGTAAGATGTATTCAATGTCCTTAGAAAGTTTGGAAAAGAGACATACATTTAGACTAAGGTATTTAGATGCGCTTTTAAGAGAAGAATGAGTGACATCAATGGATAGGGTGTGGAATCATTTGGATTCATCTTTAGCCCTCAAGTGTGCTTGCCTGTCTTCTGGAAAGGTTACTTACTATCTTATGCCTAAAGATTTACTGTTCTCTTCAGAAAGAAGACCTGTTACTTTCAGTCAGCAGCTGCTTCCATGTTCTTCTTGCACATTGCTGGGACATTTGTATCTATTGGTTGTACTGATGTATAGGTCCAGATACTATTTAGTGTGTTTTTAGGATCATGATGAATTTGAAAACGACTAGAATGTACCAGCATAATTGTAACCATATGGAAAGAATTAGCTAATTTTTTTCACCTCTTGATTCATATACATATTCATATTTATTGAAGTGAATTATCTATAGTATCCTCAATTAGTTTGGCAAGGTCAATTACTTTAGATTTTCCTCTTCAAATTTATCCTTCATCAATATACTCATTTCCAGGGTTTTTTTTCCCCCATGTAACTGAGCTATCTATGTTATGACTACAGTAGATACTGTGCAGATAGTTTGCCAAATTCCAAATTTTCCATATAATTTATAAAATACGGTAAATAAACAGACTATCAAACCTCACTTTTTTCCTTCTACTGGGAGGAGAAAGGCAAAGAGACAATTAATGAAACTGAATACAAAGCTTTGCCTACATTGTAGATATCATCAACTAATTTTTTTATACTACACTACATAATTTCCTCCTGGAGCAATCAGTCATATACAAAATTTAGAGTTATTGCATAGTGACACTGTGTTCTTTATAGTGAACATTTGATTTGGATAGAGAATTTTCACAATTCACATTATAATATTATTTTGGTGAGTTGTAAAGTGCAAAGATGATAATTTTCCACTTCAAGAAAATTACTAGCTGTAAGAACTTCTTCAATTTTTTTTTTTTTTTAAAGATTTTATTTTTTCCTTTTTCTCCCCAAAGCCCCCCGGTACATAGTTGTGTATTCTTCCTTTTGGGTTCCTCTAGTTGTGGCATGTGGGACGCTGCCTCAGTGTGGTCTGACGAGCAGTGCCATGTCTGCGCCCAGGATTCGAACCGATGAAACACTGGGCCGCCTGCAGCGGAGCGTGTGAACTTAACCACTCGGCCACGGGGCCAGCCCCGAACTTCTTCAATTTTTTAAGAAATTAATGTGATGTTAAATTTGGAATGGGAATTTTGACCTCTTTGAGAAAACTAATTAATTATACTGTTAATTAATTATAAAATAACTGTAAAGTTTGATTAACTGCTGTTTAAGACTTCCAGTTATCCATTAGCTTAGTACTAAAAAAATTTTCATCTCTGTCACCTTGATACTTTATTGGGTTGTTTATGTTTTTCTATTGACTTTTGGGAAATTTTTTATGTATTTTAAAGTAATTATGCATGAGAAATATTCATTACACATATTTTCTCCAAATTTGTGGCTTGACTTTTTACTTGATTTGCCTTTTGACAAACAGATGTTCTTAATCTTTACATAGTCAAATTGACCAAATTTCCTTTACACTATCTTTTCTTTTTCTTGTTTAGGAAATCTTTCCCTACGGGAAGGTCAGAAACATATTTTTTCCTAAATTTACTTTGAAATTTTTCATAGTCTTGCCTTTCATAATTAAATCTTGAAAATACCTGTAATAGATTTTGTATACGTAAGAATCAGTAATGAAATATCATTTTTGCTGCAGAGTTAAGCAATCATTTCTCCCTGATTCAATTAATGATTGCTCCTTTCCCCACTGATTTGAAATGCCTACTCTGACAGAACTGAATGTCCATTATGTAATTCTTCCATTGACCCATGAATCTATTCTTCTGTGAATAAACTAATCTCTCAACTATTATCACCTTAGAATCACTCCCTCTTTATTTTTTACGCGTTGGGCAAGTCCATTTCACCCATAACTCATCTCTTGCCAATATTGCCTTAGCTATTCTTGGTTGGTTCTTTAAATATCCTTTTCAATTTTTGTTCATCAAATAATATGGGAAAAGAAAAACCTATTGCCATCTAGACTGTTTATTATTTTTTTTCTTATTTTATTGTAGTGTCTATGACCTGCAAATCAGTGCTGACTCAGTGGTTTTTAGTAGATATGCTCATCTTTTTTCCTCCTGAAAGGAAAACTTCCAATATTTCACTATTACATAAGATTCAATAATATGTTGTAGATAACATTCATCTGACTAAAGAATTTACCTTTTATTCTTCCTTTTCTCAGAATTTTAATCAGTATTGGATGTTGTGTTTTATCAAATATATTTTTTTAATTTAATTTAGGTGGTGATCAGTATATTTCTTTTTATCTGCAGCAGTGATATATTACATTAACCTATTGTGTAATGTTTAATGATCCCAGCCTTACCTCAGATAAACCCAACTTGCTCATAACATAGATGGTCACAAAATAATTGGTCATGATTGTAGTTATGAATCTCCCTGATTTTCCTCTATATGCCAAATTAACTAGAATAAATAAACTAAAACCATGCAGATAATTTTCACAACAAAGCTAGGTAGAAAATTATGCTCATGAACTGGAAAATACTGATAGCCTACAGGACATTTGTGGTCTCAGCAACAATGCAGGAGAAAGCAACAGGAAGGCAACTGTGTTTGTGTTGTCCTTGCTAACAGTAGAACTCCAAATTTGAAAGTGTACTGGGCCAACCCAAAATAACATCTACTCTATGAGGACCAAATTTTTAAGTCAGCAACAGACAATGATGTGATAAATTCTAAGCGTCCATACATATAACTTCTAAAACTAACAGACGTAAACTTTCTTTCAAGTAAAAGTCATATGACTCAGGAAAAACTGGAGGAAAATCCAAATCATATGTCAGTTATAGTACAGGGGAAGGTAAGAGAATGTTCCGATAAAAGCAAGAAAAAGGAGTAAAGAAGATTGTTATCAGAAAGCATGATGTTTTTTCCTATTAACTTGTGAACCCAACAGTAGAGAAAGCTCTGGAACTGTGATTCTAAAAACACCTTACCTGGCCCACAATCTCTTCTAAGAGTTTAGGGAAACAAAGTACCTATGAAAAATGAGCAACAGAAAAGGATTGCAATCAAATCCCATACAAAACTTTTGAAGATTAAAAGATAGTAACAGCAAAATTTTAACCCTACTAACAATGAAAGTATTCAAGAAAGACATGATTAAAAAGTAGACAAAAAGCACAATCTGATATTTCAAAAAGAACTAAAGATGCTATGACTTTATAGCAGTTTTGAAAGAACAAAATGAATTCGAATTTTTAAAAAATTTAGAAATGAGATTGGAGAAAAGGAAAATTAAAAATAAATGTCATAAAATTCAAGAAATATGTGGCTGGCCTGGTGGTGCAGTGGTTAAGTTCATGAACTCTGCTTTGGCAGCCTGAGGTTCATGAGTTTAGATCTCAGGCAGGGACCTACACACCGCTTATCAAGGCATGCTGTGGTGCTGTCCCACACACAAAATAGAGGAAGATTGGCACAGATGTTATCACAGCAACAATTTTCTTCAAACAAAAAGAGGAAGATTGGCAACAGGTGTTAGCTCAGGGCCAGTCTTCTTCACCAAATAAAATAAAATATATAGAAACAAAATTCAAGAAATAATTAGAAATAAATAACAACATGAGAAATGAAGACTAAACCTAGGTAGAATCCAAGAGCAAATAAACACAGTGGAAAAAGTCATAAAAATACAGCATATTACACAACAAACAGAAAGGAGGCAATATGGCTGAATTAAAGACAAAGAAGGGAATCGTAATAAGAGATGAGTTCAGGAGAGTTTCAGTGACTCAGATCATTTCAGACTCTCATTCTAATTATCTATTACTGTGGATTTCCTGTTTATCAAATCATAATCCATTTCATTACTCAGATGGAATGTGATAAAATAATAATATAACATAAGTAATAATAAAATAGCTTAAAGAATAAGAAAAAATTTTTATGCTTCTGCGTATTCACTGCTCTCAGGTGAGCATCTATTAAACAAACAAGTTGAGATGTTGAATATGCAGTTAGATATTCCAGATTTAAGGGAATGGCTCCAACTGGAGATATAATCTTGGGATTCACCAATATAGATGCTTTTTTAAACCATGAGACTAGATGAGATTACATAAGAAGTGCATACATATAGATACATATATTTACATATAAACAAATACCTATAGATATATGAACAGAAGGGGTCAAAGAGGATTGTGCTCTGCCACTAGTGCCATGCCTAGCTATATTGGAGCTTAAGGCAAAAAGAAATTAGTAATACTGATTCTGTTTTGATTTATAATTAGATATTTTATTTATCATGAATTTTTTGAGGAATTTTTTATGAATATTGAAAAAGTTTTATGTTTCTTACTAAGCGTTTTGTCACTCCCTTAAATTTTACGCCCAAGATGAATTGGTCATTTGTATCACCATAGTCTCAAACTAGCCTCAATACTCCAGCATTTAAATTTTGAGGAGCTCTTAACGAACCAGCCAAAGAAACTGAGATAAAGTAGGCAGAAATGTGGAAAAACCAAACGAGTGTGGTGTCTAGAATCCAAGATAAGAAAGTGTTTCAAAGAGGAAAGAGAAATTAACTGGGTTAAATGCTGCCAAAAAGTAAAGTGAAGTGAAGATAGAGAAATGGCTAAGGGATTTAGCAACAGTGTGGTTAGTAACATTGGGAAGGGCAGTTTTAGCGGAGTGGTGGGTGTGAAAATCTAATTAGCCTGAATTCAAAAGTGATAGGGAGAGAAGAAAATGGAGACAGTGATTATAAACAATTCCTTCTGGGATGTTTTCTACAGAGGAGAGAAAAATCAAATATGAATAAATGAGATCATGAGGTTGATTCATTTTTAAGATGGGAGAAAAAAAGACCATTTATTTATAAGATGGTCAAATGATATCCGTATTCTAAAAGGAATGATACAGTAAAAGGGAAAAATGATGATGTAAGTGAGAGACATAGAAAGAATAGATTGAGAAATGTCCTTGAACAATTAGTGGGAATGTGGGCTTGTGAACAGTTGTTAGGATTGGCTTTAGTTGGAATCATGGACTGCTAATACATTTGGAACAGGGAAAAAAGGCAGAGTATATGGGAGCAGAAGTGGGAGGTAATTTGATATAGTGGTTCATGTTAGTCTGTTATCCTCTGATTGTTTGTATTTCTCTATGAAATAGAAAATGAAGTTGGGAGTGTGTATTGTGGAGGAAGTGTGAAAGGAAGAAAAGAAATGAAAGAAGACAAAAATACGAAATAATTTTCTGGGCCTCTAGCGAATGGAAGAGATAGTAAGTTAGAGGAGTCTCAGATGTTATGTTCAGCTAGCTGCATGCGTGTGGCCATAGACCACATGCCCAAGGGATGTCCCATAAAACTCTTATTTTAACACCAAAATTCTGTATTTTAGAGTGGGATGGATGCCTCCATGGCATTACTGTCAAATAGAAATAAATAAGATTATATATATATATTTCTACTTTTTTTTTTAAAGATTTTATTTTTTTCCTTTTTCTCCCCAAAGGCCCCCGGGACATAGCTGTATATTCTTAGTTGTGGGTCCTTCTAGTTGTGGCATGTGGGACGCCACCTCAGCGTGGCTCGATGAGCAGTGCCATGTTCGCGCCCAGGATTCGAACCAACGAAACACTGGGCCGCCTGCTGCAGATCGCGCGAACTTAACCACTCGGCCACAGGGCCAGCCCCGATATATATTTCTACTTTTGATAAGCCCTCCTTTTCCCAATAAATGCGAACATTTGCCAAGATGCAGCTAAAATGTTTGTGAAACTTCCTCCAATCCCCAGGTAGAATTTAGTTCCCTTCCAAAGCAGTCTCATATCACTTTGTAGTGATTTCAAAATTGGCTGTCACCACATTAAATAAAAACATTTAAAAATGGCTAATCAACTCCATCATCCTCTCTCACTCATTGGACAAAAGAACTTCATAGTAGAAATGAGTTTTATTCATTGATGCTGTTGAATAAACTAATAAAGAACGGGACGCATTCATCCCTGTTCTGAAAATGTGAAAGCTGGAATGTCGGATGACCTTTGGAAGTTCCCAGTAGCCATATGATTTTGCATTTATATTTTGTAGAAAAATATTCAGAGTAGATTTCAAACTGTTTTTGAAATGGGTTGATAGCTCATTTTGAGGATTGTTTTGAATGGTGCTCCAGCAGGCAGAATACATTAGCATTCATCTTCGAAAAGAAGTGGCAGCCTATCTATTTCTGTAATTCCAATGCAAGTAATCAATTCATTGGGGGTAATTACAAGCTAAGACTTCAAAAAAACTTAACTTGAACTGCCTAACCTCATGCTAAGTTGAAAAATTTCCTTACAATGGTTTGCTGGTTCCTGCTTAAAGATTTTCCTCTGAAAAAATAAATGTTTTGCTAATTCTTGCATTGAGTGCTGTTGCATAACCCGCCTCAAGGCCAAATTCAAAGGCAGATCTGCTTAATAGAGAGAGAAAGGAGAAGCATTTTGTTTTCTTTATGCAAATGCTGTCCTCTCCATTTGTGGAAAAGCTACCCATGTCTGCCAGTCATTTGCTGTTTATACATTTTGGATGACCTCCACTGGGATCCAAAATTTTTCACCAACATACATTTTATCCATTTTCTCCAGAAACCATTATAACTTTATTCTCCAGAGACCTGGACCACAATCAGTTGCTGTAAAAGCCTATTTGTATTGTTCCCTTACTCGGTTACAAGTATAAAACTCTATAATGTATCCTTTTAACCCAAGGGCAAACATTTTCAGCATGTGCAGTTTGATTAATACCAGATTCTGACTGAGGCATTTATTGACCAGAATACCAAATGTTCAGCTCTCTCTTGCTCAGATTTTCAAAAATAAACATATCCATATCATTTTCAGTATGATTTTGAAAACTTTTATATTTTTCTACCTGCTCAAAGGGCCATCCTCCTAAGCAGGAAATGTGTAAATCCTCATTCTCATTATTGTTAAGTTCATTGCAGAGAGTATAAAAGGATAAAAGGGAAGACTTATAAAAAAACAATCTGATGATAATTCTATGAAAGATAACATATTAAATTATTTCAATATCTCTATTCATAAATATAAAAGTAATTTAAAGGTATTATTTCCAAAGCTTAATTACTTTTGTACTAGAAATGAGCACAAGGGAAAAAAATAACAAATGTATGCTTATTTGGAGACAGGCTTATCTATTTTCTCAGATATTCACTACCATAAATATAGGAAGTGAATCCCCTCATCTTTTTTCTCTCAAACGTTCATGAATTAAAGCAGGTGAAGTTAAAAGTTGCCAACAGTTAATAGTTTTTCTTTTAGATTATCATTAGTCCTTCTAATTTTCCAATACAATATAAATATATAGAATTTTAATTTATTGGAAATAACAAACAGAATCTTATTAAAATAGCAATAAGAGTACGTTTGTCTTTAGAAAGAACCAATAACTGATGGAAGGTGTATCTGGGGAGCAAATCTTACAGAACTCTTGAAGTTCTTAATTTGAAAAAATTAAGTCTGTCATTTTAGGAATAATACCTGATTGTAGTGGGCATGCATTTTTGCAATAAAATATCTGATTTTTTAGAAATATGAAACAAAATGGCCACTTCATCCTCAACAGGCATTTGGAAAACATCAATAAGTACTGCACTCTATTTATTGAAATTTGCAAACATTACAGGCATATGCTATTTCAATTTATACAGTCCCACATTGTGATGAAGTTGAAAGCACCAGTAGAATGAGAAATAAACAAAAAGAACAGGCAGAAGGAGGAGCAAAGGAATTGAAAAATCTGCAGCCTGGACAGTCAGCACCTGAAGATTTGTCTATATTTACCATGAAGTAATGCACCTTAGCATTTATTTTACTTTATTTTATTCTATTTTATTTGTCTGAGGAGGATTAACCCTGAGCTAACATCTGCTGCCAATGCCCCTCTTTTTTGCTGAGGAAGACTGGCCCTGAGCTAACATCCATGCCCTTCTTCCTCTACTTTATATGTGGGACACCTACCACAGCATGGCTTGCCAAGAGGTGCCATGTCCGCACACAGGATCCCAACCAGCAACCCCGGGCCGCTAAAGCAGAGAGTGCACATGTAACCACCGTGCCACACAGGCTGGCCCATCTTAGCATTTATTAATGTCAAACAGGAACTCTTATTTTTTTCTGATTAATTTGAACATTCAAGCACCAAGTTATTGATATCATTGCAGATATTAAAACATCTAATTTTGAACTCATAAAACTAATATATAATATAATATTGGAGGGAGAATCAGTATAGCAATACCAAATAAATGAAAAATGCTTACATAGAAATGAATTCCCAGTGTTGTTTCCTACATATCGGTGCTTAATCCAAATATAACTCAAGAAATTTTATGATAAGTAAACTTACGCATTGTTATGCTGAGATAGGAAATTGAGTAAAAATTTTGCGTGTGTGAATTTTCCAAAGATGGATCTCATCATCAGACATTCATGTGCCTTTTGCTCACATTGCTAAGTTATATTAACAATGCTTGAGATATTTCATGAATGAAGTGCACTTTTACAGACATAGATCTATGCCACCCAAAATTTGGCTACGATTTTTAAATAGTTGGATTTCTCATTAAACCTCAAAACTCCTCAGTAAAAGAAAGAGTCTCAATATATTTTTATTGACATGTAAATACATACACATATGTAAGTGTGTGTGTGCATACTTAGATTCACACACACTTATTTATATCTGTCGAATTTAAAATGTATCTAGTTTACTGATTCTCTGTCAAATTGTCTAATATATCCTTGCTGGACACGTAAACCTTCTTTCCTTTTTTATTTTGTTTTATTTTATTTCTTAATCTATGAGTAATTTCTTCATTGTAGATATGTCATCTGCTGTATTTAGACCAAAGCCAAAACATGCTAGTTACTTTAGGTAATTTCCTTTCACTAAAAATTGCAAGACAATTGCACCTCCAGATCACGTGCACTGCATTTTATCAGTGCACTTCAGGTTGGATACTTTACTGGTTTAGATAGCAGACTGATGCTAAAGTTCCCATGAATGTTATGCAATTAAATTTCAACCAAGGTGGTTGATAGAATATCAGTTAGGACAAAGACAATCACATACTTAAATTTGTAAAGTGTTTATTAGTCAAAAACCATTCATATAAATAAATGATTAAGTTTACAAATATCCTGAATTTTTTACATTAAGTGTGTACTGTTCCAGGTCAATTTTAAAGCCACAAGCCATTTTGAGCATATCCCATGCTCAACATCAGGTTGACCAAAATGTAAGTTATGCTTGTTAAGTCATAGAACGTCCCACTTTTGGCAAACAACTCAACAGAAATTGATGTAAAAACCACCTAAAGTAAATATCTAACTAACTAGGCAAACTTTGAAAAAGAAGGAAGAGTGCTTCTGTCTATAGACGCTTTCACAATTCTGAGACCAGACTTCTTGAAAGTCCGCCATAGTCCAACACTTAAATTTTAGAAATGTGTATAATTTGAAATGAAATAAAATGTTCAGATAGGGATACTCACCACTTTTGGGAATCTCCTCACCAAGTAAATCACAAGTAGATCTGTAGCATCAACTTGAGATTTATGCCTAAGTCCCAGGATATAAATATATATACGTATACAGCCATACGCCGCATAAGGTCATTCTGGTCAAAAATGGACCACATATAAGATGGTAGTACCATAATGTTAGTACCATTTAGCCTAGGTGTGTAGTCAGCTATACCACCTAGGTTTGTGTAAGTATGCTCTACAATGTTTGCAAAACAATGAAATCATCTAACAACACATTTCTCAGAATGTATCCCTGGTGTTAAGCAACTCATAACTGTATGTGTCTATACATATGTACAGACACACACATATGTGTGTGTATATATGCATAGTAGGTATGTATATCTATACATGGATGCATACACATATTTAATATTGATGCAAATATAAAATCTCAAAATAACTCTAATGTTTGTGCTAAATACTCTTGGGTAGAAACTTAAAATATTGTCCAGTATCTACCTGTTTACCCAGAATCAGAATATCTATCTTCAATAGAATACTATGAAATGTACCAAAATGGGAGAAAAAGTAGTTGATTAAATTATATTTACAATTGCTGTGTTCCTTGAGCTATTCAGAAAGAGGTACGTATTTGTAAAAACAAACTTTTGTCTTCTCAATCTCTATCTTCTATAAAGATAAGTCATTAAGATACCTTTTAGTCAGTGAGAGTTGGTGTGGGATAACGGCAAAGAAATATGATTGAAGAGACATATTTTAAGCCCTGGAATAAGGGACTAAGTATATATGGTATTATTCCTGATTCACTTTATATTTTGTTCCTATCCATAATAGGTCATATATTTGCATACAATTTATTTCAAGTAATGAATTGAAAATAGAATAAAAGATTGAAATATGCTGGTGAGTTATTCATTGAATAATTTACCTAACTACCTGCTTTTCATTGCCAAATCAAAGCAAAAAGAGCTATGATGTCAGTAAGTTACCTTCTATTTCATTGTTAATTTAAGGCATACGCAAAGCTAGCCTCAGGATCTCCTGAATTTTAGTGACACCAACAGTTCTTGAAGAAATAAGGAAATGCACTCTATTTTCAGTGTACTCAAGGTTATTATTCACAGTATAGGTTATACAATATACTCTGCTTTTATGATTTTCTTTATATTAGCTCCTTCTGTGCTTAGGAACTCTTTTTTCATGTCTCTTTCACTAATTTTTTCCTGTCCCAGAACAGACTGTAGTTGTTCTGCATGAGCTAAGAAAAGATTTTTAAACCTCATTCGATTATCAGGAAAAGCAGAAAGAAAGCAATTTTAAAGAAAAAAATCTGCATTTACTTGTTGCTTTAAATACATATGAAAGAGTTTAAGAGACTGCATACTCAACAAAAAGTACATGATTTTTTTTTACATCACTCATCAGGAATACTAAGTGTTCCAATCTGTGTCCACTCTTTCTGCAAACCAGGAGGATGTCTGCAAAAGTAGTTACGAAGATGTGTACCATACTTCTAAGGAATTACTTAAGTTAGAACTTTATAAAGATTTCAAATTACTTGAAGAAATGAACATAAACTACATTGTAAACAATAAAAATGACCAATTGTTAAGCATCAAGTACAATGAACTATACTTTGTGGGTCTTGTGTTAACTTTGATTCCTTAAGGACTCAACCAAGTGAAAGTATTAGAAAGTTTGGTGCTGGATAACTTCATCTCTTTGACCACACCCCAGTGTTGCTTATACATCCTGCCTTGGAATCCAGTGTTGAATTTTGACTATCTAGGACAACTTAGCACTGTGCGTGGTCTTCGCTGAGGTAGACTTCCACAACACACCAGCTTAAAAGCTAATCTAAATCCCATTTTGGTTTAGAAGATTGTCACTTATTTTGGAACAGATCAGGAATAGGAGGGAGTATTATCAAAAATGTGTATGGTGTGGGATACCAAGATCCATAAACATAGAAAATCTTCTTTCTGAGGTAATTTCCTGTGTCCTTCTATTAACCAATTGCCGAAACAAACTACCACAGACTGGGCAGCTGGACATGAATTTGGGGGGTACACTATTCAATACACTATAGTCCACCCTCTCTTCTCCCAAAATTCAAGTTCATTCCTCACACAAAATGCATTCACGCCATCCCAACTATCTCAAAAGTCTTAACTCATTCCAGCATCAACTCTAAGTCCAAAAACTTCACCTAAATATCATCAACTCAAAAGGTTCTAAATCACATCATCTAAATCAGGTATGAGTAATACTACAGGTATGATTCATTTGCAGTGTGTCTGCTGGCTTGATATTCTCAAGAACCTTGTCCATTACCCATGTATGTCAAGGGGCATCCACGCCATTAGACACAAGGGTTCTCCACAGATCCTTCCTGGGCATCTTTTTTTTCTTTTGAGGAAGGTTGGCCCTAAGCTAACATCTGTGCCCATCTTCCTCTATTTTATATGTGGGACACCTGCCACAGCATGGCTTCATAAGCAGTGCTAGGTCTGTGCCCGGGATCCTAAGTGGCAAACCCCAGGCCACCACAACAGAGTACAGGAACTTAACCACTACACCACTGGGTCGGCCACCTTCCTGGGCATCTTCATCTCTACTTCTGGCTTCTGCTGAGATGATTTATTGGATCCACAAGATACCTAATATATCCATACCTAATATCTCCAGCAACAGATTGTCCTCCTTACCCTTGGCATTGTCTCCAGAGTAAGCTTTAGCATCTTTTGAGATAAGGCTGGGCTGAGAATTTTACAAAACATCAAGTTCTGGTTCCATTTTGCTTAACAGTTTCTCAGTTTATCTTTCTTCTCACATTTTACCATAATAGCAAGGAGAAACCAGACTACGCCTTCAACACTTTGTTTTGAAATGTCCTCAGCTAAATATTCAAGTTGGTTGCTTACAAATTCTGTTTTCTGCCCAACAGTGGTATACAATTCAGCCATGATTTTTTTGGCCCCTTTATAACACAGATTACCTTTTCTCCGGTGTCCAACAGCATGTTTCTCCTTTCCTTCTGAGACCTCAACAGAAGCACTTTTTTGTCTATATTTTCACCAATAGTCTCATCAAGGCAATGTAGGCTTTTTTTTTTTTTTATCGTGAACTTCATGATATTTTCAGTCTCCACTCATTACCCAAATCCAAAGAAGCTTCCGCATTTTAAGACAGTTGATACAGAAATGTACCACTCTGAGTACCAAAATCTGTATTAGTTTTCTAGGGCTGCCCTAACAGTGTATCACAAGCTGGGTGGCCTAAAAGAATAGATCTTTATTCTCTCATAGTTCTATAGGATAGAATCTGAAATCCAGGTGTCAGCAAGAGATTGTTCCCTTTGAAGAGTCTAAAGAAGAACCTTTCCTTGCCTCTTTCAATTTCTGGTAGTCCCAGCTGCTCTTCGGTTTGTGGTAGCATAACTCCAATCTATGCCTACCTCCATCTTAAAACGGCCTTCTTTCCTGTATGTCTGTGTCCTCTCCTCTTTCTATAAGGACACCAGTTATTGGATTTACAGTTCACTTTAAATAATTACATCTGGAAAGACCCTATTTCCAAATAAATTCACAAGTGAGGTTCTAGCTGGATGAGGGGAGGAGGAAGGGAGGAACTAGTCAAAATGCTATACCTTCTTTCCATAATGTCAGCAATAGTAAATAGAGTCAAAAGCTATTGGATTTGCCATAAAAACTCAGCCTTTCAGTGTTTTTTTTTGTTTTAATCCAGTATGCAAACTACTATCTTCAACATACCTGCATGGACAAATAACTGGCAAGTATTTATAAAGATAGACTAGGAAGGCTCCAGAAAGTCATAGTTTCTTTGGATTTGATCTCTTCTTAATGGAGTTGAGTTATTCTGAAGTATTATGAAATTCATAGGTATAAGATACCCTGAAGTATAGGTGTATGTTTCTATCCCAAATCAACCTCCCTTTTTCCCCATTGGGTATAAACCTTTATTTCCAGCACTAATTAAAAACTTTTACTTAAAATTATCATTGCAAAGTTTGAGAATATTTTCACTGAGGCTGGAAAACATGAGATTTGTTTAAAACTAGAAAATATATTTACATTTTTCAAATCATAAAATAAACCCTTCACCACTTGTAGGAAATTAAAACGGACACACTCACAAAACACACACGTACACTTTCTTCTAAGTTCAACAAGGAAGGTTGTCAAATAAATATAAGACTCTCCAAGTGAATTCCAAATGAGTGATTTACAAAAGCAGAAATTATTGTATAAAACTGGAAAGGATGCTAGAAACTTTCTGTTCTACCTGACAGTTTACAGTTGAAGAAAATGAGGACAAAGATATTGAGTTTCCCCAAAATCACATAGCTAATTAGTGACAAAGCTGGAGTAGTAAATACTTGATTTTATAGACTAGGTCTGCTGATTTCTTTCACTTGCGGACCAAGTCATTTGCTTGCTTCTGATAGTGTCTCATAAAAATGACAAGGACTTTAGCTTTCTCTGCTTCTCTGAGATGTTCACACTGAGTCCTGCCAAATATGTGCCAATCCGCCTTTCTCCCTGGAAATCTCTCTTTTGCAGCCTCGTGCAGGTCCTGCGCAGCATGAGTCAATGCTGAGCTTCACACTGTTTAACCAGACCCATCTATTAAAAAGATCGGTAGACAAGAACAAGCAACTCCTTTCTTTGCTAAGGAAAACTAAACCATTATTTCTAAGTCCAGTAGTATGGGACTGTCTAATTACATGCAAGAAGGACAGAGGAGATAATAATGTCTGTTTTAGTACACTATTTTAAGGATCAAATGAGTCAACTCTGTGAAATTGCCTGACACATAGTAGGAAATCAGTGAATCGTAATGTCCTCTCTACTTTTCAACTGCTTATAGGGACCGAAAAAAAAAGGAAATAACACAGATGAGTCTAAAAGATATCAGGATAAATGGAAACAAAGAGATTATGAACTACTGAAAATATTTAGACAAAAGAGAAATTCAAGACACAACACTGATGCTTTCTCAAAAGTGTCCTATTTGCTGCATTGGATGCATAAGTAATTTGATATTCATTGAATTTTAGAACTAGAATGAACCTTAGTATGTATCTAATCTGAATCAGGAATTCTCAACTTCAGCACTCTTGACATTTTGGTCCAGATCATTTATTATTATTATTTTTTTAATTGCAGTAACATTGGACTATAACCATAAATAGCTTTCAGATGTACATCGTAATATATTTCGAATTCTGTGTAGATTACATCATGATCACCACCCAAAACTAATTATAGTCCATCCCCTCACACATGAGCCTAATCAGCCCTTTTGCCCTCCCTCCCCTCTTCCCCTATGGTAACCACCAATCCAATCTCCATTGCTATGTGTTTGTTTGTCGTTTTTGTCTTCTACTTAAGAGTGAGATCCTGTGGTATTTGACTTTCTCCCTCTGACTTATTTCACTCAGCATAACACTCGCCAGGACCATCCATGTTGTCACAAATGGCCGGATCATTTTTGTTGCTGGGGGCTGTCATGTGCACCGTAGAATGTGTAGCAGCATCCCTGGCCTCCCCTTACTAGATGTCCATGGCACTCCCTCCTCCCAAGTTGTAGAAATCAAAACACATTGCTAAATGTCCCCTTGGGGGCAAAACTGCCTAGTTTGGAGGCAACCTACCTCCACACACACATGCATGTGCACACAGATACACTTGTGTATTCTTATCATCACTATTGTTAATTAAGAGCCAGATTTTAAACTTAATTCCCTTTGTACCTAACTTGATCCACTGAAGTAACCCTCAGAGCTGCCTGTAATACTATCAACAGTATTATCAAAATATGTTTCGACCACCACCTAGGTAAGAATGACCTGGCAATGCTTGCTAAAATGCAGATACACAGGTCCATTTTCAGTTCGTGTAATTTAAAAGTCAAGAGTAGACTTTTGAATTGGCAAGGTTAAAGGATAATTTTGGATGATTCTGCTGTTTCCTGTTATTTTAGAATCACTGCCGTGCTGACCATTTTCAGATGTTTCCAAAATAACTTCAGTGATCTTGGGCTCTTATACTTCCTCAATTCAATATTTTCTAAGCATTTCTTATTTGCCAAAAAATCTTAGTGACATGCAATTTTTACTAAATCACTCCCTGCTAAATTTCTTCCATGAATCTTCTCCTCTGCAGTATAAAATGCAAACATTTTATCGTCATAAACTATTCCACTGTCATCTCTTCCCTTCCGTGATCTGTTCCCTTTTCTTCTGATCAACTGCATCTCCTATATCTTACTTTTCTTCATCTTTCTCTCCCTTCCTGACTTTCATCCTGCTCTTCATAAAGCACCCTTGAAGATCCTACAATAATAAACTTTCTGTAACTCCCAAACACAGATGATTCTAACAAATGCCAAGCTTTGCAAATGTTTCTCATCTATTGTCCACACGATAAAATTCTATCCATCTTTCCAATCTCATATGAAGCACTCCACAACTGGATATCCTATCTGACTTCCACAGAGTGATCCTTACACACATCCCTCAATACTCCTGTTCCTTTTAAATACAATAGTGAATGTGTGTGTGTGTGTGTGTGTGTACACCCATGAAACACAAGACCAGTATTCTCTGATGCCAGAAACAGTACATTTCCTTTGATTGTTTTGTATGAAGCACCATAATTGGCACATAGTAAAGATTCAGTACATATTTGTTGAAAGAATGAATGGTGCTGTGAGTAATACAAACATAATTGAGATAAAGTCACAGCTCAAAAACCTTACATGGTGAATGACATGCTATACCCATAGATAAATATAAAATAGAATGCAATAGTACTCCACCGTCTTAATGGTATACCGACAATATTATGGGAGCACAGAAATGGGACAGATCACTTTTGTTCACTTATATTCCTCTTTCTGTTTCCACCTCAATCCAGAAGAGTTCTTTTGTAAAGTGATTGATCATATTATCTCTTTAATCTGTGGACAGCTGCTTTCTGAAGAGAATGTGATACAAATCAGCTGCCATTATAATATTTTTTTAAAATACTGATATCAGGATTATCTCAGCCACCAGACTGGCCTTTTCCAAAGAGAGTTATTTTTTCATATTCTCCTACCACTAATGTGTACTTTATATTGTGATAATATTATGCCTTCTTGGTATAATGGTCTGAATTATTCTTATTCCAAACTTTAAGCCTCTCCTACCTGAATACTACAAAATCACACCAGAACTAATCTCACATTTCTCCTAAAACAGAGACACCATATAAAGCTGATTTTTCTCTTAGGCCTATGAAACTTTTAATTAACAAGATTTACTTACCACATACTCTCTGTTGAACAAGGAGTGGATATAAAAGTAGTTAAAGAGACATTACTCTTGATTGTTCTAATTTTGAACAATTAGAGTATATACCTATGCACAAACTCTTCAAATGAAAAAAAGATCACATTCAGACTGATGTAGTTAATAGCTCTAATTCTCTCCAATTTGGATGTGCTTTTGATTCTTGTTTGAGGTTCCTTTTTTTGGTCCTCACTCAACCGAATGACCAGTTTCCAGTGTAATCCAAATGTCTTCTCCTAATCTCATACATCAAATAACTGTTATGTGTTCTAATATGAAGGTGAATGCTACAGAAATAAATATGTGTGCTAGTATTTACACAATGTGAATAAATAGGAGACACATTAAATTCATTTAAATGGCATGCATTATAATTTCATTTTATAAATTTATCTAGCAGGCTTTTTAATGTTCATTAATGGGTGATATGCTTTGTTAAAATGATCATTCATAGAATAAATCATTCATTTATCAGAAAGTTACACGTAACTCTTTTCAAATATTCCCAAGAAAAATAAATCTCTCAAAAGTCTAAAGTAGGAAAAATAGTAGATGTTTTGTTTCTGGTTGATATTCAAAAAGGAAAAAAAAGTCATCTTATTATATTTAATATAGTGATTGAGAAGCAACAAGGAGAGTGTGCATTTACAAAAAGTGTCTTCAAGTGCTTGCTTAGAACTTCCTCTTTTTTTTTTTTATCAAAGATGCTGGTCAATACTTTATAGCTTTTCTGAGTTTATGCATTCTGATCAAACTTTGGAATATAAAAGATTAAACTTCTCAGCTAATTACATGCCCGAAGGCACATTAACAATGCAAGTGTCAATGCTCTGTTAAAAATTCATTTTGCATTTTTAACACAGTCCTGATAGCAAAACTTTGAAGGCAACAAAGTGGAAAGAACTATATTCTTATTTTAAAAGATAGCCTAGGAACCTTGAGAAATTGGAACTTCATTATTTCATATTATGGAAAATATCTGAGGTAGTATGAAATCAAAATGCATTTTTAGATACTTAAAAATTTCATGCATCATTGAACTTTAGCGAGAAGGACCTTAAGAATCTTTTGGCCCCACCTTTTCATTTCACTACCGAGATTATTAAAGCATAGAAAGATTTTGACTTGTACAGGAGTAGACAGTTAGAAAGAGAGAGAGGTCTAATACTCAGAACTATTAACTCTTAAACCAGAGAGCTTTCCACAGCATCGTTGGCTCTTAATGCTGTAGAAACCTATTTTTTAATATGTTTTAAATACATGCTGCCTGTTATAGGCTGAGTTATGTTCCCTGCAAAATTCATCTGTTGAAGCTCTAAGCCCGGTATCTCCCAGAATCAGACTGTATATAGAGAGAGGGCATTGAAAATCAGGCCTTTAGGATGGGGCTTAATCCAAACCCACTGATGTCCTTATATAAAGAGGAAATTCAGACACACAAGGGGATACCAGGGGTGCGTA
This sequence comes from Equus caballus, assembly GCF_041296265.1. Classification (NCBI taxonomy): domain Eukaryota; kingdom Metazoa; phylum Chordata; class Mammalia; order Perissodactyla; family Equidae; genus Equus; species Equus caballus. The sequence continues at coordinate 100,437,824 of NC_091685.1, read as the reverse complement.
CACACAGAGGAAAGGCCTTGTGAAGGCACACAGAAGGAGGTCATCTGCAAGCCAAGGGGAGCAGCCTCCAGAGAAAGCAAAACTGCTGACACCTTCATCTTGGCCTTCCAGCCTCTAGAACTGTAAGAAAATAGATATGTGTTGTTTAAGCCAGCCAGTCTGTAGGACTTTGTTATGGCAGCCCTAGCAAACTAATGTACTGCCTAAATTACACAAAATATAGTATAAATTTTATGATAGAATTCTAAATACCAATTTTTTTGTTTAACCTTTCCATAGAACCCTAAAATTATGTTAAAACATTCAATCTGACATGAAAAGATTTTACTGTCTCGGAAAAGGGGAAGTAATTTCTAGTTTACAAGGAAGAATGCTTTACATGAAACAATCAACAAAATGAAACTTAATTTGGTGTGTGGGGCAGATCAGATAAAACTTGAACGTTACAAACAGAGTTGCAGATGCATCATAATTGACTACATGACAAAAGTAGAAAGCATCACGGAGTAAAATTGATAAATTGAATTCTGCCTATTTTATTTGTAATGTTCTCTAATAATATCAAAACTGTGTTGTTTACCCAACTTTAAGTTAAAACCATTAATGCTTATTTCTTATTTTCGTACTGACATAGTATGAACACAATATTAACTAAGTTTTAGATTTTTTTCAAATAAAAATTCTCAAAGGGCAGGACAGTTTTATTTTTATGAAATTATGAAAGGAGTGAGAAAAATTATAGTGAGAAAAATTAGGGCTTAACGGCAAGAACTTAGAATTACATTAGCCCTTGCTTAGCAGTATGACCACAAGAACATGGCTTCCTTTCTCTGAGCCTCAATTTCCATAGATCTGAAAGAAAGATTATTCTAAACAATCTATTTACTTATTTTTTCCAGAAATTCATCCTGTGCTGAAGATAACCACTTTCTTAGAAAAGTTGACATTTCTGAGTGGTTGAATATAAAAATATCCATTAGTGCAACTTGGGAAAAAAAGAATCTTAGGAGAAAAAAGTAAACCTCTTTAAGTACTAGACTCTGTAATCTCTTTATGAATCAGAAAGAGAAGTGGTGAGAAATTGGCAGATGTTTAATTCTTTAAGACCTTTGCACCAATAATTCTCTCAAGGCATTTTACAGCCTTCACTGTGACAGAGCCAAAGTGCGCCTCAATGCTGTCTAATCAGACTGCTGTTCACCAACTCAGAAATGTATTTTGTACCTTTTTTTTCCCTATAGTTTCCTACAGATGTGACAGAGCAAATGAGGGCAGACTTATAAACAGTTGGTGTAGAAAATCATTGAGAAATAGAATGAAAGGTAAGTGTTTTCTTAGGCAGTTGCTCTCTGTGCACTTAACTGCCTTTGCTAAAGTTTTGCTTCGTCAAAATATTCATAGTCATAAATAGATGTTGATCTAGCACAAAGAAGTTGAAGGAGAATGTAACTGATTCTGAGTAGACATAATTTGAAATGACAAGAAAGTTAGCCTAAGAGGCAGGAACCATGTTTTGACTTTGCAAGTAATTTAATAACCATGAGCCCCTTAATCAATAGGAGCCACAATTTAATATGTGTCAAATAAGTAGTTCATTCAATTATTCAACAAACATTTGTTGGGATGCAGAGGTGCCACACGTTTGTGCTAGTTTCCTGAGATTAGAAAAATAAAAGAAAGCTGCAATTCAGCAATGGAGAAGGAGAAGTAAAATGACATTGCCACCCCTGGGAAGGAAGGATGGACACTGCGCTATGGAAGTGAGTGAGGAGCATGTAACCCAGCCTGGAGGAAATCGATTTTGCAAGTTGCCGGTGTCATTGGCTTCTGTGCTGAGTCTAGAAGTATATGCAGGGTCTATTTGAAAGAAACATCAATGGAAAGCAGATGAGTGTGCGCAAAATCATTGCACAGAATAACTACCAGGAAGGATTGAGCGTGATGCTGGGGTTAGTATTTGTATCAAGCTTCCATCCAAATGTTACATGCTATTTAAAACATTACCAAACAGATATTTAAAACAAACGCAAACCTCAGAAATATTTAGGCCAAGAATACTTGGATAAAAGAAAGGAGTGGAGGTACTAGAAAAAGATCTTCCCCAGCCACTTGGTTAGAAAGAACTGATTTTCCAGCACCAACCCTTCCCAGGGGGAGTATCCAACTGCACCAAATCTTACTGTGTTCACCTTTAAACACTATACAATATGTTTTAAATTTTCTGATGAGATAAATTGAAAATAAATATTAAATAGTACAGAAATATCTCAGTTTTCTCTGAGGTTCTAGCGACCCTCTGTCTGCCCCATGCTGTAGATGCCATGATCTCCTATACCTTGCTTGCTTCAAGTTTCCCCATGTTAACACCAGATGCGACCAGGTCACCCTCTGGGGAACAGCACAAAGATATAGAATCCTCAAGTGCTGTGCAGTGGGAGTGTAGTATGTTGGCAGTGAAGTGAGTGAAGAGCTCAGTCTAAGTCATTACGTTTTACTTTGAGGAGTCACAGATGGCAGCACAAGGAAATAGCTTCTGCAAAGACAATGGAAATTCCTGCAGAGCGCATGTGGGAAAGGAAACCAGTGCTGCTTCGGCCCCCTTAGTTTTGCCATCTCACGACTTTCTAAGAAAGATTCTGAGCTTGGAGAATACGTCTACCTTTACTAGTGAGGAGTATTAATTTTTTTGTAAAAGAATGTGAACTGTTAACAAATGGGGTCCCCATCTGAGGAGACACGTATTTTAAGCAGGTATCTAACCTGGGATAATTGGAGGAAGTTGTCCTGTTCAGACTCTCAGCAGGAGAGTTGAGCAGATAGATTGGGGTGACTACTCTTGGCTGTGTTTGTGATCAAGGTCAACAAAGCAAATGTTTTTTTCAAATGAAAAAGAAATATCAATGGCAAACCTAATGGATGCAGGAGAAGAGTATCCACTCTTGTATGTGTGTGGGGTGGGGGCAGGGGAAGGAGGAACAGCTGGGGAGAATGGCTGCTTTTTCAATTACTAGCCAATCATCATCTTGTTCTATATCCATCAACTTATAAAAGATTCCTGGGGAGGCCCAGTGGCCAGCGGTTAAGTTCAGGTTAAGTTCGCATGTTCCACTTTGGCAGCCGGGTGTTCACCAGTTCAGATCCTGGGTTTGGACTGCACCGTTTGTCAAGCCATGCTATGGTAGGCCTCCTACCTACAAAATAGAGGAAGACAGGCACGGATGTTAGCTCAGGGCCAGTCTTCCTCAGCAAAAAGAGAAGGATTGGCAGCAGATGTTAAGTCAGGGCTAATCTTCCTGAAAAAAAAAAAGATCCCTTTGAAATCTAAGCCCTAAGTTCAATTCAGATTTTTCTAAGAGCACTCATGCTTGATTTTGGAATAAGTATTTTAAACAATTTCCATGTAATGCTATTATTTCCTTTGTATAGTCAAGATATTAAAATTATTTTTTATTCTTAACTTAATTCACATATTTGACCACATTGATTCAGTTATATAGGGAACATCTACTAGGTACATAATTCTGATGTCACAAGTAAGTTAAATGCTAATTTTTCCTTGAAAATCAGGGTGTTACAGATTCAGTATTGATGTTTATACATAGAATAAAATTAAAGATCATTTTAAGCAAGGAAAAATATATTTGATGGATTTGAATATGACAACCATACAATGAATCCACTGTGAATATAGCAAGTATGTCTTCTCATGCCCAGCACTATATTCCTCTTCTGAGGTTTATTTTGTTTCCTTAAACAGAATGATAATACATCATAGTGAGCTTTAGACATCTTTTGAACAAGGATGTTTTCTCAAATATTAACTCCCCTGCTTTACAAGAAGGTACACTGTAATACACTTGAGAACAACATTGACCTTTTTCACAGTGGCACTATACTACTACCTCCTATTTAATTCATTACTATCCCTTGTCTTTCTCTGATTCCTGTTTTTTAAAAGCTTTCCACTCGCTAATTTGAAACCATGTCTTTTTGTTTAAGAAATTGTCTGAAGCACTGATCCACATTAACTTCTCAGCAAGCTCGTGACTTCCACTCTTTAAATTTTCTGTGTTCCTGTTCTTTGACAAAAACAAAACACAGAGTAATAAATTTGAGTAGAAATAATTTCCAATGTAAGCATAAACTCCTGAATTTTCAAGAGATCAGAATTATTTGTTTCACATAATATTCAGAGACAAAATTCATAAATGTTTATATAGTTCATTATTTAGTAAGCTATTGTCTTATTGTAACAAAAATATCCTACAATGAAGTGGTACAAATACAACAGAATTTTATTGGTCTCTTATATAACAGGCCACAGTGGCAGTTTGTCAAGGCAGATGTTCTACACCACTTGTCACACAGAAACCCTGATTCCTTCCATCTTGTTGCTCTGCCATCCCTGGGGGTGCTGTCCTCAGGTGCACAAATGTCTCTGTTCTCACTATCATATTCACATACCAGCCTATTAGAAAGGGGAAAGGAAGGAAATAGAAGGCAAACAATATCCTTATAAATATGTACTCTGGGACTACATCCATCACTGTCATTTTCATTTTATTTGCTATAATTAGTAGCATGCTCACACTGAACTACAAAGAGACTCAGAAATGTAGTCTCTAGCCCCTTAGGCCCATACCCAACTAAAAGGAAGAAGGAAAATGGATATTTGTGAAAAACTCAGTCTTTTTTGCTGCTTATAATCTCACATGGCCTTGTAATTATAAGCTTTATAAAGAAGTTGCTAGAAACTTGGAAAAACAAGATAATTTTCAAGCTAGGCATTTAATCTGTTTGCATTGCTATAACAAAGTACCATAGATTTGATGGCTTATAAACAACGAAAATTCGTTTCTCAGAGTTCTGGAGGCTGGAAAGTTCAAGGTCAAGGAGCCTGCACTTTTGGTGTCTGGTGATGACCTGCTGCCCGGTTCATAGATGGCTGTCTTTTCACCGTGAGGTCATGTGGCAGAAGGGACAGGAGCGCTCTCTTGGAGCTCTTTTATAAGGACACAAACTCTGTTTATGAGGGCTCTACTCTCACGACTTAATTACCTCCCAAAGGCCTCACCTCCCAACACTGTCACCATGGGGGTTAGATTTCAACATATGAGTTTTGGAGGGAGACAAATTTTCAGTCCATAGCACTAGGGGACCAAATTTTCACTAGTTTAAGGCAGAGTTCCCACCCAGTCAATGTTCTTTAAATTAAAATATTACTAAATTCAAAACTAGCAGAAATAATCTTGAAATAAAATTTAGTTCTTATGGATTATACTGCTAAAATGTGATTCGACAATTCATAGAACTACATTTGAGTAAATCCTAAAACAATATTTTCACTCTTGGGAAAAATCTTCTTTTGCTAGATATATCATTTCTATCTCATTTTTTCTTTTAATAATGAATGCTTTCTCTTGAAGATATAGCAAAAAAATTATAGAAAATATTCTTTTCTGTTCTTATCCTCAAACAATTTAGCAGCTTATACTTTTTTAATAAAAATATTTTTCTTGCAAATTTACCAATGTATCATAAATATGTGAGAATTCATTATGGATAAGCATATTCTCACAGCAACACCAAAAATGGGAGTGTGTTAAGTACACTTTTTTCTTTAGAGAGATTATAATCTGGATGAGATTGATATTTAAATTCATCATTAAATAATTACAATAAAATGTGCTCTAAGTAAGAAGAGAGTTAAACCATAAGTAAAAACTAACTATAAACCGCTCAGTCTTTCGTTTCCTCCCTGTGTCTCACGCAGAAGAAAGCTTCCTTCTCTGGGCTAACATCTCAGTGCCAGGCAGGTAACTGGACTGAATGCATGTTTTCAACAAAAGTCAAACAGAAGGTTGTATTACTTTCCCAGGGCTACTGTAACACACACACACACACACACACAAACACACACGCACAAACTGACTTGAAACAATAGATGTGTATTCTCTCACAGTTCCAGAAGCCAGAAGTTTGAAATCAAAGTGCAGGCAGGTTTGGTTCCTTCTGGAGATGTAAGGGAGAATGTGTTCCACGCTTCTCTGCCAGCTTCTGGAGGCTGCTGGCAATCTTTGGCATTCTTTGGCTCATAGCTGCAAAACAGCAATCACTGCCCCCATCTTCACATGGGCTTCTCCTCTGTGCCTCTGTGTCTTCTCCTTTTTTGTCTCATAAGAACACCCCTCATCGGGTTGAAGGCCCACTCTAATCCAGGATGATTTCATTTCAAGATCCTTACCTTTATCACATCTGTAAAGGCCCTATTTTCAAATAAAGTTATGTTTACAGGGACTGAGGGTTAGGACTTGGTCAGATGCTTTAAGGGAACACTATTTAACCCACTTCGGAGGGGAAGTTTATTTATAATGAGATCCTCCAATTTTTTCTCCTACCTCTATAAACCTATCTGCAGCACATATATCCTTAACACCTTTATTAATTTCAAAGAACTCAGAATTAATTTCCCCCAGCCAACTTTCATTAGATAACCTAGATCTTGGTTGACATCCATCTGAAACCCACATTTAACCATCTACATCTTCTCCCTCACTTGCTATCTCTATTCCCTTGGGCTTTGCCTTTAATTCCTTCCCATCCTGAACATAAACAGACAGAAACTCTGGTTTCAAAATACACGCTAGCTAAGAATTTTTTCTCTCCTGCCTTAATACCTACACTTCCAAGATTTTCACATATCATTGGCACTTTTTCAAATTCCCATTTGTCTCTTGGTCTAATCCACTGGGACGTTTACGTTGTCATTTCACTGAAACTGTCATTGCCAAAATAAGCAATGTTTTTCATATTGCCCAATTCATGGATTGTTCTAAATTCAGATTTTATTTGACATACCTGTGATACTCTATTCTGCTGCATATGACCGCCTTCCCTAATGTCTTTTGCTTTTTGGCTTCTGGAATGCTATTCCTCTAATTTCCTCATGTCATGCTTCTCAATCTCTCTGTGGGTTTCTCTCCCTCTTTTTCCTTCTTAAGTATTTTACTAACAGTTTCTTGCCCTCAGCTTTTTTCAAGCTCTGTTTGCACTGTTGGCTAGTACTGCCAGTCATATGCCACAAGCTTCCAAATGTTTAGCTCCAGCCCAATCTTGTATTCCAAGATTGAGATCTACTGTTGATCTTTCTCTGCATAAATTCCAGTCAACTGAAAACAGCATGTTTAAAAACTGTCCTCAATAACTCTCCTCTAGTAACCAATCCTCCTCTTTTATTTGCTATCCAGTTAATAATTGTATCAGTCAAGGTATAATCAGTAAAGCAATACAGTTAGCATACATATACATAAAAAAGCATTTTATCTGTTTATGTATTTATATCTTTCTATATATCTATATATTAGCAATATCTACATCTATCTACATTTATTTCTACCTATTATTTATTCTGTCTATCTATCTATAATTTATTATAAGGATTTTACCTTACACAATTCGGGGAGCATACAGTCTATGTGAGACTGTTGTTTCTGTTTGTGGTGCTGGAAACTGAGGTGTGAAGGATAAACAGTAGGAAAAGGGAAAGGGAGGTAAAGTAAGGAAAGCAAAGAGAAACAGGAACCTGTGAGTCTGTGCTGGAAATGATGAAGATGTATTAGAACCCTGCATGCTCTATCAGCACCTCCAAATCTCCAACAGGAGGGTGAGTGGCCTGTAGAAGAAACCGTCACTTTTCATCATGGAGCAAAATGCACGCCGGACACCGATAAGCTAAAATAGGAGATTTAGCAGGAGCTGAACCTGCTGTGGGCCCATCTACCACCTCAACCCACCAAGTGAGCCAACAGATAAATATCAACATGTGTGAGCTGCCACAATAACTCGTGTCCACTGCAAAATTTTTGAGCACAAGAAGAAGATTGTTGCTGCTTCATTTACTCTGTCAAAGTTTTATGCAAAATATCTCTCAGGGTTCATACCAACCTGGAAGTAGGCAGGGAAGGAAGCTCTGAGGAATATAGTCCTGTGTCAGCTAAGTTGACTTGATACAAATCCACAACAGCCGGATCAATGTAATTCAGAAAACTTCAACTTCACTTCCTCTTTCCTTCCACGTTCACACTCTTAATAAATCCTGTCCTTTCATCTGACTAAACATCTGTCATTCAGCACTGTGAATGGATCCTCCCCCATGCTTTCTCCTCCTTAGTTCACGTATTCATCACACTTTATTTTACTGTTAAAAAAAAGATCTCCTTGATTTTCTTAACAAAGCCTCGTTATCTCCCAAATGCATCCTCCGCAGATTATCTTCTGTAAAAAAAAACTAATGTGTTTCAGGGCTGGCCCCGTGGCTGAGTGGTTAAGTTCACGCGCTCCACTGCAGGCGGCCGAGTGTTTTGTTGGTTCGAATCCTGGGCACGGACATGGCACTGCTCATCAAACCACTCTGAGGCAGTGTCCCACATGCTACAACTAGAAGGACCCACATACAACTATGTACCGGAGGGGCTTTGGGGAGAAAAAGGAAAAAATAAAATCTTAAAAAAAAAAACAAAAAACAAACTAATGTGTTTAAATATGCTTGAAACTCTTCATAAGATATACTGTCACAAAGCATAAGCTCTAACTCAGAGCATCCTGGTTCTCCCATTTTATAGCCTGTGTCCACCCGCCCAATACTCTGCCCTCCAGCCACACCACACTCAGCATGAGATTTAAATATGTTAATTATTTTGTGGTAGTTATATTTTTATTATACTTATTATTTTAGATATGGGATAAATATTTAGCTGTTAATACTGAAAGGCAGAGTCCAAGGCTGGTCACACATTAAAAGGATAGGATAAAATCTAAAGAAGCCCTTTAAATCTGATGGCTCATTTTGAGTATACATGAAGTCATACTACTTAAGTCATGCTACTTAAAAAGTTACATACTCTTGAAAATTTAAAAGAAGAGCTGCAATATTGCTTGAGAAGTACCTCTTAGTTCTTTGAAAATGATTATTGACTGAAATATTTAGTCTCAACAAGATCTAGAGATATAGGAGACAAGACGGTTTAAAAGATAGAGAGCAAATTTTGAGGAATACAAAGTGAGCATTCCCTCTAGATTTCAGACCTAAGAAATAATAGCTGATTCAACTGTGCTTTGCTTATTTTACCATCTCCATTAATGTTTGTCTGCTTTCTTTTCAATTATTATTACATATGACATAAAACAAGTTTAATTTGCAAGGGACGGTAGCCTGGGATGAATAAATTTTCCCTGGTTTATCTATAATTGAATCGTTACAGCCAGAATACCAAGACCTTTATTTTATAGGAATCTTTGACAACTAAGATTCATAATCAAAATACTAGGGAAAAGAAGAGAAAAGATAGTTATTCTGAAAGATAATTATATTAATGACTTCTAAATGACTTGGCCATTTAGCTTGTTTTAACCAATGAGACATCAAAAAAGGTGATGTGAGTAGAGGCTTGATAAGCCCTCATGCACTGGGACTTGTACCTTTGGAACTCAGTGACCATATGAGGAATCCTAAGCGAGCTCCTGGAGAGGCCATATAGAGAATACGTACATACTTCAGTTGACAGCCTCAGTCAAATGACACACATAGGAATAAGGAAATCTGGAACCAGACAGCCTTCAGCTGACCTGCCATCTGACTTCAAACACATGAGTATAAGGCTTTCCTACATTACCTGGAGCAGAGACAAGCCATTTAAATTGACTTCTCACTCTAAAAACAGCCCACAGAATTGTGATTAAAAAAAATAAAATGTTTTTTAGCTGACTAAGTGTGGGAGTGGTTTGTCAGGAAATAATATATAAATAATGCAACTAGTAAAAGAGGCTTATTAGCGTCCTAATATAAAGTCTTGGCTTACTGTCATGGTCACATAAATGGAAACTATACATACATTGTTATCTTCAATATGTTATAGCATATATTAGACTATTTTACCATATTCACTTCAAAAGAGAAAGAATAATGAAATATGCCTACAATTAATATAATTAACAAGAAGATATTCCATGTACATCTATATCTACACAATAGAGTAAAATGAACTATCACAGAACAATTCATTTTCATAATGCATGTCTAGTGTACTGGTGTATTTTGATGATTAACACATTAGAAGAATGTGTTTATTTCTCCCCCTAAAAAATTTAAATATTTTTACAAGGCAAAAATGAGACTATCTATCTATATGCTATCTATCTAATCCATCAGTCTATCATCTATCTCCAAATAGACAGTGTTAATATGCATTATTAATGGAAAAAGATACAAATAGTTTTCAAGTAACATGAAAAAAACTAAGAAAATTCAGGTCCATTTTGCCTTATCATGGTGCTTATAACAGTAAGCTTTCAATAATTATTAGTTATCATTATTGTCAAGAATATTATTGCACTAGCAAAATCTCTACACACACTATCAACTATTTAAGTAGATTTCATCTCTACCTAACTCCTATTCTTTTCCAATTATAATTGACTCTTCTATTTGTTTTGCTCATTCTTTGGCAATCAGAATATGTGTCTGATGATGATTCTTAAAAACATGATTTTGTAAAACCACTCTGCTAAGGATATTAAATGCATTGACAATAATAACTTCATAAGCGTGCTTTCATTATAATTAATTTGCAACTCAGAAATGCTTTAAAGACGGCTTTTTAGTGATAAATCTTGAAGCATGGCAAGCTTACAATACAGTTTTCTGTGCTCATCAAATATGAATTGAGTAGGTTATTATGATGGTAGTTTTGAAATACAGTACACCTGTATGAAGCACTGTTATAACGGTCTATATCCAATTTGCATAGCGTCAATCATTTAGAATTCAATGGAATGTCTTTATTTTAAATTAAAATAATGTTTTCCTAACTTTAAAATAAGTAAGATTGTGAGTAAACTTGTATTTCCTGATCTGTAGAGCCCTTTTTATTCTTTTCAAAAATCACTTATGCACATAAATTACTTCACATATTTAATGTTAGTGATATCATCAAAAATGAGACTTCTAATTGAAATGTAGATAGACATAATGTTATGTTTCATACAAAGAAGTTGACTCATGACAAAGTAAAAATAAAAATATAACAGTTTCTTCTCCCAACTTAATAGTTGCAATTTTAACAATATCAAGCTTATGCTGTTATTTGATCATTGTCTCTTTGTGGGGGTCCTGCATCCTCCATTGTATTAATTTTGTTTCTATTTAAATTCTGCTAAACTTTTTCCAACTTGGCCATAGGCTATGCAGACTGTGATCACAAGGTAGCAAGATAGGCTCAGTAGAGGCATGGAAGACAGGAGCAAAATATAGCTCATATCATAAAAGTATTATGGCTAAATTCAAAGAAAGGCTTGGGTATTAATATAATAAGTCTTCTATTTGAAGATATTGATCTTTAAAGCAAATTCATGAGGTAGGCCCTAATTAAAAAGAAATAAAAATAAAAAGATAATCTAACCCAATCTGCTAAGAAGCATTTAGATTATTAGCAAAATTTGGAAAAGACAAAGAAAAGAGAACATATGATCACTGTTGTATAGAAACTATTCTCTTGGTTCTGCCCAAGGAACTATTTCCACTAGTTCATCCATCTAGCTCTCAAGTGTATTTCTATCTACGTGATAGTTTGCTTCATGATGAGAGTGGATGATTAAGACATAGTCCCTGTCTTCAAAGCTATTGCAGTCAAATACATAATGATCACAGTTTGAAATAGTTAGGGCTCATGACAGATGTATGATTGGCTGCTAGGGATACATAGAGGAAAAGTTTCTCTCTGTGACTCTGAGACCAGGCTGGGCTTTCCAGAGAAGGTAATGCTAGGACTGAAGTTTTGAAGAATTAGTAAAACTTAGTTGAGTGGGAGTAAAGCAGCCCAGGATAGGGTTGGAAGGAAGCATGTGTGAATACATGAAGTTACCCAGGTGACCCTAGTGAGGACTTCCTCTATGTGAGTAATGGAAAGTGAAGCTGGGGTTGTTTAGGGAGGCGGAACACAATATTCCTTTTTTAAAATTAATTAATTTATTTATTTTTGGATGTACATCATAATATATTTTGAATTCTGTGTAGATTACATCGTGTTCACCACCCGAAAACTAATTGTAGTCCATTCCCTCACATGTGAGCCTATTCACCCCTTTTGCCCTCCCCTTTCCCTTATGGTAACCACCAATCCAATCTCCAATGTGTTTTTTTGTCGTTGTTTTTATCTTCTACTTATGATTGAGATCATATGGTATTTGACTTTCTCCCTCTGACTCACATATCTTTCACACTTTTGCTTTCAATATATGTGATTAAATGATTTGAAATTGAGAGAAGAGAATACATATTATTTAAAGTGTCTTATTTGATCACATAATATAAATAAGCAATGATGAGAAATAAATTACGTAAATTGATATTGGGTAAAAAGGGCAGAGGATTTGCTAGGGTGCGTAGGGATGAGTCCAAAGGATGAGGAAAAAAATGGGCCCATCATGGGGGAGGTCACATTGTTTGAAAGCACAATTCTACTCTTCTTCAGGGTCATTGACAGGGAGATTGTACTGTCTGGAATACCCTGCATGTGTTTCTTGATCATGCCACCATCCACATAAAAGCATTCATACTGTCTAATACTCTATATTTCACCAGCGCCTCACTTTTCACCCAAGGGACCTGTTTCCATTTGGTTACTATTTATGATTATTTCTCATAACCAATGGAATATTTACATAAAATATGCTGCCATATTTACAGAATTATGTTTGTCCTCCTTGGTATAGATAAATATCCTGTCTCAGGCTTCGCTTCCTGACAGCTTTGGACACTTTACAGATGCTCGGGGAGTAACAACACCAATTAAGGATCATTGATTACAGAGAGCCTTTAATAAGCTTTTTCTCTATACAGTCCATGTTCTAGATGACAGAGGTAGCATATCTGGCCTTATGTAATTATAAAAGATTAATAATATTCAGTGGTTTGATACAGTTTTTTAAGGTGCAAAACTAAACAATAAGTAAGAAGAAAAATACATATATGGTAAACATATGTTTTTAGAACAGGCATTAGTAAAATTCAGGATAATGATGACTTCTATCATGGAGGAAGGGATAATTTCATTGCTGTGTTATTGGACATATTCTTTTTCTAAAATTTGGTGGTATTTATTTTCATTTTGGTATGATGATTCAGAAACCACGTATTTGTCATATATTTTCTCTTGATTGTTTCAATATAAATAATTTTAAAACACTGAATTGGGAGTCAAGAGATCTAACTTCTAGTTTCAGTTTGGCCATTAACCAATTCTATGGTATTTGACAGAGAACTGAAGATTTTCCGGTTATAGTGTCATCATATGTAAAGTAAATGGCTAAGCTCTCTGTACATTCTACTGTACCTTCTGCATAAAAATTCTGACTTTATGTACTAGAGATAATGTATAATAGAAAAGCTACTTCATTAATGATGGAGTCCTGAAAGAACTGTACATTTTTGAAAAATAAGGATTCTGACATCAGATCAGATTTAGGCCATGTCATCTTTTACCCTTGTGACAATGAACACTGAAAATAATTATGTAAAATCTCAGCTTAGTATCTGATAACTAATGAACAGCTAACATATATTGAGACCTAAGAATATACCAGATACTATGCCAAATGTATATATTTTTTTCATTTAAATATCATCACAAGACAGTGAATTATATGCTGTTATAATCACCACATGAAAATAAAAACTTAGAATGTTAAGCTCCCATCAGGACAAGCATTCAAACCCAAATCTTTCTTTCTCCAGAAATCTTAATTAATATAAAAATTCTTTCTCAATAATAGTAAAATGGTTAGAAAAGTATGAGGCACATAGCACTCAATAATTATTAGACATTATATTTGCTAATTATTCTGATTGTAACTGAGATCAGACAGGCGTTGGCAATGTAGCAGCAGTAGTGGCCATGGTCATGGTAGGAGTCACGGCAGTATGATACATCCTGTATGTGTCACTCAGTCATATAATTTCAGTGATTTGGGCCAAATAAACAATTATATGCCAAGATACATTTAAGAAATTAAAAACAAGCTGAGCAGAAAAGGGGGCAACAAATTAGAGTTGCAGTGGACATTAATTGTTTTGTCTTCCCGGAATAATATTTCTCCATTTTGGCAGTAAGATTGTTCCTATGTTCTGAAGGAGTTTGCCCTACCTGACCCCTTGGTTTCAGTTGTGTACACATGACCGAGGTGGGGCCATTCATTGCACTCCCCTCCTGGCAGTACAGCTTGTGAGCCAAGCTTGTCTAGGCATGTTTTCAGAGCCATTTGAATGACTGTGTCATCACCATCGTATTCATAAATTGCATATCAGAAGATAGGTATAGATAGGTGATAGGTGATAGATAGAAATATAGATAGATAGATAGGTAGAAAGATAGATAAACAGACAGATAAATAGTATTTAGGAGTCACTTGTTCTTTTAATTTATATTAATGTCTCTAAAATTGCCCACACAATTAAAAGACTGAATCAACAAATTGGGTTTCAAGAAAAATTACATTTAACTACAAACAGTGATAATAAGGATAAGTAGCCATCAAACAGGCCATACCTCAGAAATGTTATAGAACTAAACTCCCACTACTATAACCCATCCATTTTATTTTACTAATCAGAGTTCACAGTACACATCACCAGCCTTAGAAGTGTGGACTTACGTAGTTGTTCATGTTTACAAAGAAAGAAAATTGTACTGACAGATAAACATTTACTGTGTCGTATACGAAACACAATGGATCTGTTGCTGTTCCAGTCTTCAAAGACCTTATGAGAATCACATATGTATGGAAAGATTTTTATATAATCCTCATTTGCTTTCTTTTTAGCCACCAGCATTTAAAATGAAAATCAGTTTTAAAACCAAACAACAATAAATAAATTGGAAAACAAATTCTTTTTTTCAAAGTCATTCAGAAGTGGTATCTGGAAGTTTTACAAATCAAATGTAAGTTTTCCACTAATCGATTCCAATCGGGAGATATTTCTCAAAGGAACATGAAGTCCTAAACTTTGTCATTTGAATTACCATGGTATTCACATGTTCAGTAAGAATAAACAGTTCTTTTCACCCTTAGCCTGAGAGGTAGGGATGGCGTGGTGAAGAGGGTGGGTATTTACTCTTTAATTGCATGAGCCTTTGCTATAAAAGCCCACAGTGAAGGGGACCCTTGACTCCTGCTCACTTTCCTCCAGCCATGGTTGGCTCATTATATTTCTTTTGTACATGGCTATTGGCAGAAGCAGACGTAAAATTGTAACATGCGTTGAGCCTGCTTCAAGCATTTTAATTGGTTTAAAACTGTTGGTAGCATCTTTTACTGTATTAATTTATTGCTTCAGCTTCAGTCAACTAAAACCTTTGCCAGATGGTTGCGCAGCCTCTGCATACAGAACAGGAGACTCAGGTATTTATATGATGTAAATGCCTCTCTTTCATTAAGTATTCATGAACTTTCTCTTAATGATTATGTTGAAAAAGTACCACGAAGATTGAGATTCATGCCTTGTGAAAATTAATAATCTAATTTTGCAAAATGACAGTTTTGTTTAAAAGTGATGGAAGACATAGCTTTTGGGCAGATACTAACAATTGTACAGAATGTCTCCTCCATGGTTTTGTTTTGTTCAGATTCAATGAAATTCAAACGTGGCAGCCTTAAAAATAAACGCCCCTCATAGCACGTAATAAAAGAGCCTAGCATTTGTTTATGCCACAAGTTTAAAGCATTATGTGTTTATTCATTTAGTTATAGAAAATACACTGTGCAGTAGTTACATAATAGTGTGTTTCACAATAGAATTAGCTTCAAATTGTTTGTATAAAAAACTAAGTTATTTTCAGGTAGAATCTGACATTCTAAAATCTCACACATACACACTCGAAGAGCACCAAAATAACATTAGTTATTTTCAGTTTCAATCAATCAAAATTTGGTAGCTTTTCGAATCTATTGCTCAAGACCACACATAAGCAACTTAAATGCAAATTATATTGGCAGCACGTAAGGAAAGCAGATTGTGTACTTTTGAATAACTTTCCTGCTGCAAACATATCTACCTATCATCGCAAAGGCAAAATATGTATTCAAAAATGATCTATATACATATTTACAAGTTGTACCCAAAGGGCCAGGGTCAAAATACTCCTGACGGAAACTCTACCTGAATACTTCAAACATTTGTGTATCCACCAGTTTTCATTGTCTAGCAATATGTGTCTTTATGATATGGTCCATTAAGTGTACACAGGCAGTGCTGCTGGGATGTCTGCTTAGAGGAAGACACTTATTTCAAGATATTTGCTGATAGGTACTTGGACCTATAAACCATGCTTTGTTGGAGGAAAAGTAAAATGAAATCCTTAGTAACAGAACTTACCTTCCAGAGACCCAAAGAAACAAAAGAAGGTTATAATTTATAACAATGGATCATTTTTCATTTAAAAAATAACAATATGCTATTATATATAAATTGCATTAAACAAGAACACAGATTTATTGATAAGAATTTATTTTATTGATGAAAAGAGGAAGGGAGAGAGAAAGAGGGTATTTATATGTCTGAGAGAAGGTGTTTTACAATATTCCTTAATTGTTACAGGGTCATAATTTCAAACTAAACTTGATCTTTTTACTAGAGAGTTCACTTATTGTTGGTCAAGCATGACACGTTTTGAAGTGAAAAGCTTGTCTGGCTTTGTCTTAATACTCAAAAGATCTAGTCATTCTTCTTATTAATATTACTTGTATGTTTCAAATCCAAAGTGATTTATAAAGCAAAGGAGAAATACATCCTGTTAATCTACGCATTTTCTTTGTTTCTTTTGCTTCTGCTATTTGCCAACAATGCCATCCTATGAGTCTCAAGCTTCTGAAACCCTTCTATCAATTAAAATATTTGAAAATAATTTTTAAATTCTTTACAAACTACGAAGTGTGTAAAATCTTTTGTTTTCCCATTGACACTCATTCTT
Source organism: Equus caballus (assembly GCF_041296265.1). NCBI lineage: Eukaryota > Metazoa > Chordata > Mammalia > Perissodactyla > Equidae > Equus > Equus caballus. Next base: position 100,420,803 of record NC_091685.1, on the reverse strand, counting down.
TTCAAGCTTCCCAATTTGTTTAGATTTTGTAAGATCCTGTTGAGCTACTAGGTGACAGAGAATTACAGTCCTGTAATTCACAAAGTCTAAGTTTCACAAAAACATTTTTGTTTGTTTTTTTGTAATAGATTCATTGAGCTGTAATTTTCACAAAATAATGTGCACAGATTTTAAGTATACACATCAATAAGTATTGACAAATATACACCCTTGTTTAAGCACCACGCCAATCAAGATACATGAATTTTCCTTTATCCCCAAAAGTTCCTTATACCACTGTTGAAGCTTGTCTCTGCTCCTCAACCTCAGGCAACCACTGACTTGGTATCTTTCTTCAAATCTTTGTTCTACCTATTCAGAACTTAATAGTAACTGGCAACATGTCAGGCTTTCTTTACTCAATTGTATTCTGTATTTATGCTTTTGGAAAAGCAGTGATTTGCTCCTTTTAATTGCTGTCTGGTATTCCCTTGTATAAATTTATCCATTTACCTGAAGACGGACAGTTAGTCTTCTGCCAAGTTTTGGTTGTTAATGATTAAAGCTGCTGTGAACATTTCTGCACATATATTTTCATTCTGTTGGCGGTAAATGCTTAGGAATGGAATTCCTCAGCTGTTTTTTAGGTATATATTTAACTTAATGAGGAAATGTCAAACTGTTCTCCAAATTTTTATAATTTTATACCTTTATATCCCCTAAGAAGCTTGGTGTTATCAATTTCTTTAATTTTATATGTTCTTGGGGGTCTGAAGTTGTATCTCATTGTGTGTGTTTTTTTTTTTTTGGAGAAAGATTAGCCCTGAGCTAACATCTGTCACCAATCCTCCTCTTTTTTTTTTTTTTTTTTTGCTGAGGAAGACTGGCTCTGAGCTAACATCCATGCCCATCTTCCTCTACTTTAGTTGTGGGACGCCTACCACAGCATGGCTTGACAAGCAGTGCCATGTCTGCACCTGGGATCCAAACCAGTGAACCCCAGGCCACCAAAGCAGAATGTAAGAACTTAACTGCTGAGCCATGGGGCTGGCCCCTCTCATTGTAGTTTTAATTTTCATTTCCCTGGAGATTAATCATGTCAAGTGTCTTTTGTTGGTCATTTATTCATTTTCTTTTTTTGAAGTCTTTTTTTTTTCTAAGCAATTCCATGTCTTTATTGGATTATCTGTCATTTTATCGAAAATTTTCAAAACACATATGTCCTGATATTCTGAATACAAGTTTTTATCAGATATTTATATGGCAAATACTGTACTACTATACCCTATTGTATGGCTTCTTTTTCCTTTTCATTGACAGTGTCATTCAAAGAACAGAGTTTCTAGTTTTTATGAGATCTGATTCATTATTTCTGTTTTTTATTGTTAGTGTTTTTTGTGTCTTAAGATATTACCATACGTTTTCTTCTAGAACCTCTATAATTTACATTTAGCTATATGATCCGTTTGAACTTAGTTTTTTTAATGATGTGAGATACTGGTCCATATTCTTTTTTTTTTCATATATGGTGGATATCCAGTTTGCCCATCGCCATTTGATGGAAAGTCTATCCTTTCCCCATTAAATTAGCTTAGCACATTTGTTTAAAAAAAAGCTATATATATGTAAGGTTATTCTGGATGAACTTCTGTTTCATTAGTACATTTGTCATTTCTTTCACTATTAATACTCTGCAGCTTTATAAAAAGTCTCGAAATCGACATCGAGCGATTTCGACATCGAGAGCAACATCGTTCAACTGTGTTCTTCTTCAAAATTTTTTCAGCTATCATTTTCATATATGTTTTAGAAATAGTTTGTTAACTTCTGAAAAACCAAAGCCTGCTGAGGATTTTGACTGCAAGTCGAAAGGAAACAAATCTGTTCCTGGGGCAGGCTAGCTCGAAAATTCAGAGGCTCAATTGCACACGCTCAGTCCATTTCTTTCAAAAAGTGTATCAGACAGATGTCACTCCTCTTACTATGCCTTTTCACTGAAACTCATCAAAAACAAATTGTATCTCTAAATTTCTCTAGGTGACTTCTCTTTAGCCTTCTGGTTGCTCTGAGTCCTTTGGCACCACCTGACTGACCTCCCTCTTTTGATCCCACATGTTCATTCTCATTTCATCTTTATGCTGAAAATTAATACTCCATTTCTGTACTTACAACCTAGCCACACATTAGATTAAGACCTCTATCTCTATCTTTTTCACGCACCACAAATGCAGGAAAGAACTGTTCAATTGAGTCCTTAAGCCTTACTCTAGTTTCGTGGTGTTTTCTAATATTGATTATTTGAATATTTTATACTGTACACTATAAAACCATCTTTGTCTCTGTATCTATTCCAAAATATATGTATCTGTATTGTTTTTATTGCAACTTGCTTGTACTTAAATATCTTGGTGGGAGAATAGAGGGAGTCAAGAGGGAATATCATATATTATTGAAATTGGTGTGCTTGTTTTTGATGCCTGGATGAGTTGCACAGTTTCTTTTTTACTTTCTGCTAGTTCACTTTTTATCTGCTCTTCAAGTCTCAGTGTACTGTCAGAAGTTCATATAAATTATCAAATATTCATAAAGAAAAATAACATGTTCTTTACAAAATTCTGACAGCCCCAGTAAGTGAGATACACTGTATTTTCAATCATATCGTTTTCTTTTTTCTTTTTCTCTCTCATCTATATCTTCCCAATTCTTCACAGAGAAAAATCCATTATCTAAGCAAATACTCAAGGATTATAGCTATAACACTGCAACCAAATCTAATCAATAATCTGTCCCAATTCATGGTTCACCTTGTCTCTCTGACTGAGAAATAGATATGAAACATACAGCAAATATCATCACAACAATCACTCCCCATCTCTCTCCTTATAAAAACAACATGAAGTTAGTTAGGCAGGATTAACTTATTCATTTTCAAGAATGTTGAGGATTCCAGTCACGTGGGACCTGAGCCAATCAGAGTATCAAGGTGACCAGGACCAATCTAATTACCACAAGTCATTCCATGGTTAACAGACGTTGAATGAATAGTGGCTCAATAAACAGAGCTTTGGAACTTAGTTTCATGGTAGTGAGTGCAGATGCTCTCTCCAGATATCTTACACTATGAGGGATCCAAACTAAACATGAAGGCAATATTCACACAGGAGCAAATAGATGAGAACTGTCAGAAAACGAAGCCAGATTCAAGATCAAGTCATGTCTGTTTTCTGAACTACATCTAGTCCATACACTACTGCTTGATCACATTTGTCAACCAATGTTAACTGTGTACCAAACATATGGCAGTCACTATAGTAGGCCCTAAATATCTAGTTGCAGAGGGCTTACCTCCCAGAATTCAACATGTAATCTCCTTTCATTTAAGAAGAGACGTTTTTGTATACCAGAACAACAAATACAAGTTACGGTTTCATTGTTAATTGACATTTTTTAAAAGCTCTTTTGTGGACGTTATCTTGATAATTCAACAGTTTTTAATGATCCCTTTCTAACATTGATTTCTATACTGAAATTCCTATTATTAATTATAAATTCTGAATGTTAGCATTATGATAATTTAAAAGGTATTTTCGTTTTTCCAAAACTTGTAAAGGTTATTTTGTTTCTGTATATATTTTAAGAATGGAAATGCTATAAACACCAAAATGTTATGCATAAGAATCTAATATTTTGACACTTTTATTAAATTTCCAGATTGCTGTGTTAAATTATATCTTTTAACATCATGCAATGGAAACAGAGCCTCATGGCAAAAATAAATAAGCTGGTGGGAAATATGCTACAATATGTTTAGAGTTAGAAAGAACAGTTGAAAAAATATGTGTCATAGCTGAAAATTTTTATTAAAAAGTATGTGTGGGGCTGGCCAGGTGGTGTAGTGGTTAAGTTCACACCCTCTGCTTCAGCAGCCTGAGGCTCACGGATTTGGATCCTGGGTGCGAACCTACATACCACTCATCAAGCCATGCTGTGGTGGTGTCCCATATATGAAATAGGGAAAGACTGGCACAGATCTCAGCTCAGCGACAATCTTCCTCAAGCAAAAAGAGGAAGATTGGCAACAGATGCTAGTTCAGGGCCAATCTTTCTCACCAAAAAATGTATGTGGTAATATACTGAGAAAAATCACATTTTTTTAATTAAACAATTTTCATTAACCTTAAAACAGAAGGATAATTGTACAAAAACTTATTTTCTCACCACTTGAGAAAATCAGACATATGACAACACACTTAATAGATACACTGATTTTTAATTTATGTAATTTTATTTCCCATCTATTTAAAATTTTTTATATCAAGATGACTTTAGATTCAAATGCCGTTGTAAGAAATAATAGAGATCACATATACCCTCCCCTCAGTTTCTCTCAATGATAGTACCTTGCAAAATTATAATACTACAATTAAGAAATTGACCTTGATATAATCCAAGGACCTTATTTAGAATCCACCAGTTTCATTTGCACTTGTGTGTGTGTGTTTAGTTTTATGAAATCTTATCATAGATGTAGATTCTTGTGATTACCACCGAAGTCAGGATACAGAAGAGTTCCATCATAAGAATTCCTTGTGTTACCCTTTTATAATCACAGCCACTTCATGGCACCCTGCCTCCACCCCCTGACAACCCTACTCTGGTCTCCATTTATGCTTTTGTCATTTTGGGATTGTTATATAAATGAAATCATACAGTATACATACTTTTTAAATTAGCTTTTTTCACTCACACTAATTCTGAGATTTCTCAAAGTTGTTGCATGTATGCATTAACAGTTCTTTCTTTTAAAATTACTGAGTAGTATTTCATGATTTGAGAACATCTCAGTTTTTTAAAATATTCACTCACTAAAGAACATTCCAGTTGTTTTCAGGTATTGTGTGGATATAAGTTTTTATTTCTCTGGGATAAATGTACAAGAGTGTCATTGCTTAGTCATATGGCAATAACTTGATTAGTTTTGTAATAAACTGTCATGTTTTTCCATAATGGCTATAGATCATTTTATGTTCCCACCAGTAACGTGTGAGTGATCAAGTTTCTCTGCACCTTCACCAGCATTTGGTGCTATAACTATTTTTTGCCACTGTATGAGGTATATGGTCTTCTCATTGTGGCTTTCATTTGCATTTCCCAAATAGTTAACGATGTTGAACTCTTTTCCATCTTTACATCTTCTTCTTTGAAATATCTGTTCACGTCTGTTGACCATTTTCTAATTGTATCATTTATTTTGTTACAGTTGAATTTTGAGAGCTCTTTATATATTCTAGATACAAAAGTATTGTCAGATACTTGGCTTGTAAATGTTTTCTCTCAATTTCTAGTTTACTGCTTCCTCCTCTTCAAAAAGTTTTTTGCAGAGCAAAAATTTTAATTTTGATGAGGTCCAATTGATGTGTTTTTTTCTTTTGTCCATCTTTTGATGCCATTACTAAGAACTCTTTAGCTAGTCCCAGGTTCTGAACGTTTTCTGTATTTATTTCTATAAGGGTTAGTTTTATCTTTTACTTTGAAATCTGTAGTTCATTTTGAGTTAATATATAGCATGTGAAGTTTCGGTTGAGATTTTTGTTTTGTTTTGTTTTGTTTTGTTTATGGACATCCAATTGCTTCAGCATGATTTGTTATAAAAATTACTCTTTTTTTCTTCACTTTAATACTTTTGTCAAAAATCAGTTGGGCATATTTGTGAGGTTTTTTTGTTTTCCTGGATTCTCTTCTCTTCCATTGATCTATAAATAGATGAAGTAATAAGAAAATAGAATAATTACTCAAATATGCTTCAAAACTGTCCTATGGATTTTCTTCCAGATACTCAAATGTTTAACATTCCAAGATAAGTGGGCTTACTTTCATTTTTATTTGTTTTTATTTGGAACTGTGCTATACCATTTTGTAAGTACTATGATTATAGTTTGCTGCTTACTCAGAAGAAAGAATATCAAAAATTTGGCAAATATGTTTAAGAACACTATAATTTTAACAATTTGTCATGTAATTTGTTGTTAGAAATCTATTTTATTTATATAATTACTGGTTCCCATACTGGTTTAAGAATGCGCTGAACATTCTTAAAGTGCAGAAAATTCTATCACAATCTAACATAGGTCTTTAGAGACTGGAAGCTGAAAAATCAAGGGAGATAGCCAGGAAACAAAACAAAATATTCCTCAGGTGCAAAAACATAATTTTATTTCTTCTTTCTATTTTTTTATTCAAACACATTTTTATGTCAGGTTCATTTACTCATAACTTGTATTTGATGTAAAATTAAATTGTAAAATTAAATTCAAAAGGAGTTGAAAATCTATGTCAATTCTCTCCTAGAGAATACATTATAGATGTAATACGTTGAATTCTTTTGAGACTTTAGTGATTACACTCTCTTGTATAGAATTCATGACTTACATGTGATGCTAAATTTCAATCTGTATTGAGCAGTATCACAGTGGTGTTCCTGGGTACACGTGGCCACATTGTCCACATTTCTCTGAAATTTAACTCACAAGAGGAAAGATAATATGGTTTTGGAATGTTCTTTTACTTTTTTTTTCACACTAACATTTGTTTGGATGTTTGATAATTAGGAATAGTTTATTTTACATTTTGGTGCATATTTTCATTGTTATGATTTTATTGTCACCTTATCTCTTTGTATTTCATTACTGGAATATGTAAATGGTGTCATTTAGTCTCATGACAGAACTTGTAGTAAGCTATTTTGGACAATTTGGCTAGATGAAATGAAAGATAGAAAATGGAAAAGAAGGTGAATTGGAAGACTGATACAGAGTATATTTGGGTAGATATAATTAATCTTCTTGAGTATTCTAAGGTTTTTTTAATCACAAAAATTAAAAAGTCCAACTGTAGTTGGAAAACTGTCACAGCCTGATCTCAAGATAGACTATAAATCTACAATAATCAAGACAGTGTGATATTGGTGAGAGGATTCACACAGAGATTAATGGAACAGAGTAGAGGGTTAAAAAATGGACTCAAATATAATGTGGAAAATTGTTTTGTTTTTTAATTGATACATTTTATCTTGATTATACAATGAAAAAACATTTTGGACTTTGGGTTAAATATTAAAATTAATTACATATATCTTTCTTTATTTTTTCAACTTCTTATTTTAAAATGACTATAGATACAGAGAAAGTTTCAGAGACCTCATGTTCTCTTCCTTCAGTTTCCTCTAATGGTTATATACCACATAACTATAGTGCAATATCAAAACCAGAAAATTGAGATTGGGACAATACGTGTGAATGGTTCCAAGTCATTTTATCAGATTTCATCACCACAAAGATCTCTTGTGCTACCCTTCCTAGTCACGTCTATCCTTCTAGCCTGCCACCCCTAAATCCTGGCAATGACAAATTTATTTTCCATCTCTATAATTTTGTCCTTGGAAAATGTTACATGAATGGAATCATACACTATTTAAATTTCTGAGATTAGCTTTTGATATTCAGCATGATTCCCTTGTAATCCCTTCAAGTTCTTTTATGTAATAATACTTCACTCTTCATTAGTGCTGAGTATTATTTCATGGGATGAATGTACCCGTTTGTTTAATGATTTGCCTATAGTAGGACATTTTGATTGTTTCCATTTTTCAGCTATTACAAATAAAACTTATAAGAACAATAGTTTACTGGTTTTTGTGTGGACATAACTTTCATTTTCTAGAAAAATTGATGGCCAGGTCATGTACTACAGGTATATTTTATTTATTTTCAACAAACTACTAAAATATTTTCCACAATGGCTCTATCATTTTACATTCCCAACACCAATGTATGAAAGTTCCAGTTAGTCCATATCTTGCCAACATTTCATATTGCCACTGTTTGTTTTTTTAATCTGTTCTAATGGGTAAATTGAGATATCTCCCTGTGATTTTGATTTGCATTTCTCTAATGAGTAGTGATGTTGAGCATCTTTTCATCTGCTCATTTACCATCCACATGTGCTCTTTGGTAAAACGTCTCTTCAAGTCTTTTGCCTATTTTTTAACTTGGAGGTTTTGCTGTTTTTTTTACTTTTAAGAATTTTTCACATATTCTACATATGAATCCCTTGTCATATATGTGCTTTATAAATATTTTCTCCCAGTGTGTAACTGGTTTTTTTCATCCTCTTACTAGGGTATTTTACAGAACAAACTTTTTTTTCTTTTTTTTAGTAAATTTCAATGTATTGATTATTTTTAAGGATTTAAGGATCTTGTTGTTGGTATCATGCCTAAAAGCTGTTTTCCAAACTTTAGGTCTCGAAGATTTTCTCTTTCATTTTCTTCTGAAAGTTTTAAAGTTTTCATTTTACATTAAATTTGACAATTTATTTTTAATTAATCTTTTGGTTTGAGGTTTAACTCAAGTTTTTTTAATTTGCCTGGGGATATCCAATTGCTAGAATATCATTTGTTTTAAAGGTTCTCTTTCCTGAGTTGAATTGCTTTTCCATTTTTGTCAAAAATAAGTTGAGCAGGGGTGGAAGAGGAAGTCAGAACCCAGGTGGCAGGGCAGGGTGCCCAGCAAGTGCCAGAGCTGGCACAGTGCAGCCACCCCTTCCCTGCTACCTGCGTGCATGGCTCATGTTGAGAACCTCCCCTCTCCTAGATTTTCAAGATTTCTACAATCAGAGAAAAAGATTATTTTATTTGTTAAGTAAATGTTAAGGAGCTTGAGTGACGTCAGCATCATGGTGGAGTGAGCTCTACCAGTGATCTTTCCCCTCCATGATACAACAAAAAGACATTCATACTCTAACGGAGGATGTCCACACAACACAAAAAACGTCTGAGAGACACATGCAGCCATACGTTGGAGGGTGGGGAGTCTGCAGTCCCCTTCAGAGGAAGTGGAATGGGGTAAGAGAAAACTTTGCTCCCTCCCCAAAAGACTGTGATCTGGGACTGTGCATGGCCTCTGAGAGGGAAGGAAGGGTGGAGGGAATGCCTGTTAGCTGGAACATCAAAGAATCCTGAGGTCTCTTGCAGTCTAGGGGAAGCCCCGCTACCAAAGTGAAAGCTATCACAGTGGTGACTTCATTAAGCCAACACCCCAGGAGAGCAGATAGTGAGGGAAAATGTGAGTAAGTGCACAAGAGGACACAGAAGCGAGTCTCCTCCACACCCACTGAGCACGGGCTCCAGTGCCTGGGATCCTGGCAGAATGCAGAGAGCTCAGAATGAGAATCTCTTAAACCCTGCCCAGCAGCGATAGTTAGTAATGGTGATCAATGATACCAGGACACAGAAAAACAGAACGACGACATCAAGCAGTATCAAAAATTATATTAAATCTCCAGACCAGAAAGAAAATGACAAGTACCCAGAAATCAGCCCTGAAGACACAGAAATAACTAACCTCAATGACAGGGAATTCCAAATAGTTGTGATCAAAAAACTCAACAAGTTAAAAGAGAATGTAGAGAAATAATTCAATGAGTTCAGGAGATACTTCACAAAAGAGATTGAAACTATAAAGAAGAACCAATCAGAAATGTTGGAGATGAAAGACACAGTGGAAGAGATTTAAAAAAATATAGATTCCCTGAACATTTGAGAGGACAGCATAGAGGAGCAAATCAGCATAATCGAGGATAGACATATGGAAATCCTCCAGATAGAGGAGAGAGAACTAAGACTAAAAAGAAATGAAGAAAGTTTCTGAGAAATATCTGACTCAATTAGGAAATACAACATAAGAATTATAGGTATTCCAGAAGGAGAAAGGAGCAGAAAGCTTGTTCATAGAAATAACAGCAGAGAACTTCCCTAACCTGGGGAAAGGGATGGAAATCCATGTGAAAGTGGCTCCCTGATCTCCCAAATATGTCAATGTAAAAAGACCTACTGCAAGGCATACAATAGTGAAACTGGCAAAACTTAATGACAAAGAAAAAATACTAAGGGCAGCAAAGCAGGAGAAAATAATCTGTAAAGGAATCCCTATCAGACTTTCATCAGATTTCTCTGCAGAACACTTACAGGCTAGGAGAGACTAGAATGACATATTCATATCTTGTAAGGATAAACACTTTCAGCCAAGAATACTCTATCCAGTGAAAATATCCTTCAGATATGACAGAGAAATAAAAACTTTCTCAGATAAACAAAAGCTAAGGGAGGTCATAGCCACAAGAGCTCCCTCTACAATAAATCCTCAAGGAGGCTTTCATATCTGAAAAAAAAGAAAATGGAGAAAGGAGTTACAAAGCATGGAGTAAGGAGATAAATAGGTAGACAAAATCAGGAAGTTGTAGCTATACATCAAAAAGGTTAGCAAATATTCAAGTATAGCATTAGAGATAAAGGGAAGGAAAACATCAAAAAAAAAAAAAAAAGATAATCTTGTCATTTTAACCACAAACTCAAAACACAAGATGGAATATGTGACAAAAACAACATAGGAGGGGTAGAGGAACAGCACTGAATTGGTTGGTTTTCTATGGAAGCAAGAGGCCATCAGAAAATGCACGATCTTATCCACAAGATTTTGCATACAAACCCCATGGTAACCACTAGACAAAAAAGCAGAACAGAGACACAAATAATAAATAAGGAGAAAACAAAGAAACCCAACATAAGAAACTACATAACTCAATTGGTAGCCCAAAACACATGGGACAAGAAACAAAGGAAATGCAGGAGAACCAGAAAATGAGTGATAAAATATCATCATTAAGCTCTCACATATTGATAATCACCCTAAGTGTAAATGGATTCAATTCTCCAATAGAAAGACACAGAGTGGCAAGAAAGATTAGAGAACAAGACCCTACAAGATGCTGCCTCTAAGAAACACATCTCAGCTCCAATGACAAACACAGACTCTGAGTGAAGGGATGGAAGACGATACTCCAAGCTAATGGCAAACAAAAGAAAGCAGGTGTTGCAATATTTATATCAGACAAAGTAGACTTCAAGATAAGGTAGGTAAAAAGAGACAAAGAGGGGCAGTATATAATGATCAAAGGGACACTGCAATAAGAAGACATAACACTTATAAATATCTATGCACCCAATACAGGAGCACCAAAGTACATTAAGCAACTGTTAACAACCTAAAAGGAGATATTAATACTAACACAATAATAGTAGGGGACCTTAACATTCCACTCACATAAATGGATAGATCATCCAGACAGAAAATCAACAAGGATACAGTGGAATTAAATGAAGAGCTAGACCAGTTGGACCTAATAGAAAGATAGAACATTCCATCCAAAAACAGCAGAATATACATTCTTCTCAAGTGCCCATGGAACATTCTCAAGGATAGACCATATGTTGGGAAACAAGGCAAGCTTGAATAAATTTAAGAAGATTGAAATAATAACAACCATCTTTTCTGATCACAATGCTATGAAGCTAGAAATTAATTACAATAATAAAGCTGAGACAAGGACAAAGATGTGGAGACTGAACAACATGCTATTGAACAACCAATGGATCATTGAAGAAATTAAAGCAGAGATCAAAAACTGTCTGGAGAGAAGTGAAAATGTAAACACAGCATGCCAACTCATATGGGATACAGAAAAAGCATTACTAAGAGGGAAATTCATCACAATACAGGCTCACCTTAACAAACAAGAAAAATCCCAAATAAGCAATCTCAAAATACACCTAACTGAATTAGAAAAAGAAGAACAAACAAAGCCCAACGTCAGTAGAAGGAGAGAAATAATAACAAGCAGAGCAGAAATAAATTCAATTGAAACAAAAAAAAAGGCAGTAGAAAAGATTAATGAAACAAACAGCTGGTTCTTTGAGAAGATAAACAAAATTGACAACCACCTAGCCAGACTTACAAAGGAAAAAAGAGAGAAAGCCCAGATAAATAAAATTAGAAATGAAAGAGGAGAAATAACAACAGATACTACAGAAATACAAAGGATTATAAGAGAATACTACAAAAAACTATATGCCAACAACATCGACAGTCTAGAAGAAATGGATAAATTCGTAGTTGTTTTCAACCTTCCAAAGCTGAATCAAGAAGAAATAGATAATCTGAATAGACCTATCACAGGTAAAGAGATTGAAACAGTAATCAAAACCATCCCAAAAAGGAAAAGCCCAGGACCAGACGGCTTCTCTGGAGAATTCTACCAAACTTTCAGAGAGAATTTAATACCTATCCTTCTCAAAATATACCAAAGAATTAGTGAAGATGGAATGCTTCCTAACACATTCTATAAGGCCAACATCACTCTAATACCAAAGCCTGGCAAGAACAACACAAAAAAGGAAAACTACAGGCCAATATCACTGATGAACATAGATGCAAAAATCCTCAACAAAATATTGGCAACCCGAAGACAGCAAAACATCAAAAAGATCATACATCACGATCAAGTGGGATTCACACCAGGGACACAAGGATGGTTCAACATCTGCAAATAAATCAATGTGATACATCACATTAACAAAATTAGGAATAAAAAACACATAATCATCTCAATAGATGCAGAGAAAGCATTTGACAAGATCCAACAGCCACTTATGATAAAAACTCTTAACAAAATGGGGATAGAAGGAAATTACCTCAAGATAATAAAGGCCGTATATGACAAACTTATAGCCAACATCATACTCATTGGGGAAAAACTGAACGCATCTCAATGAGAACAGGAATAAGACAATGATGCCCACTATCATCACTCTTATTCAACATAGTAATGGAGGTGCTGGCCAGAGCAATTAGGCAAGAGAAAGGAATAAAAGGATTCCAAATAAGGAGTGAAGAAGTGAAACTGTTGCTGTTTTCAGAAGACATGATCTACATATAAAAAAAACCCTAAAAAATCCATTGGAGAACTATTAGAAATAATTAACAACTACAGTAAAGTTGCAGGGTACAGAATCAACTCACAAAAATCAGTTGCATTTCTATATTCTAATAATGAACTCACAGAAAGAGAACTCAAGAATACAATTCCATTTACAATCATAACAAGAAGAATAAAATAGAATATATTTAACCAACGAGGTGAAGAACTTATACAATGAAAACTATAAGACATTATTGAAATAAATAGATGATATAAAGAGATGGAAAGAGATTCCATGCACATGGATTGGATGAATAAACATAGTTAAAATGTCCATACTACCTAGATTCAATGCAATCTCAATCACAATCCCAATGAAATTCTTCACAGAAATAGAACAAACAATCCTAAAATTCATATGGGGCAGCCAAAGACCCCAAATTGCTAAAGCAATCGTGAGAAAAAAGAACAAAGCTGGAGGCATCACAATCCCTGACTTCAAAATGTACTGCAAAGCCATAATAGTCAAAACAGCATGGTACTGGTACAAAAACAGTCACACAGATCAATGGAACAGAACTAAATGCCCAGAAATAAACCACGCATCTATGGACAGCTATTCTTCAACAAAGGTACCAAGAACATACAATGGAGAAAAGATTGTCTCTTCAACAAATGGTGTTTGGAAATCTGGACAACCACTTGCAAAAGAGTGAAAGTAGACCATTATCTTACGCCATACACAAAAAATAAACTCAAAATGGATCAAAGACTTGAAGACAAGTTCTGAAACCATAAAACTCCTGGAAGATAGTATAGGTAGTATACTCTTTGACGTCAAACTTAAAAGGATCTTTTTGAATACCATATCTTCTCGGACAAGGTAAACAAAAGAAAAGATAAATAAGTCGGCCTTCGTCAGACTAGAGAGCTTCTGCAAGGCAAAAGAAACTAGGATCAAAACAAAAAGACAACCCACCAATTGGGAGAAAATATTTTCAAATCATCTATCCAACAAGGGGTTAATCTCAATAAAACATAAGGAACTCACACAACTGAACAACAAAAACAAACAACCCAATCAAAACATGGGCAGAGGATATGAACAGACATTTTGCCAAAGAATATGTACATATAGCCACTAAACACATGAAAAGATGTTCAACATCACTAATCATCAGGGAAATGGAAATCAAAACTGTACTAAGATACCACCTTATGCCTGTTAAAATGGCTATAATCACTAAGACTAAAAATAGCAAATGTTGGAGAGGGTCTGGAGAAAAGGGAAGCCTCATACACTGCTGGTGGGAATGCAAACCGGTGCAGCCACTATGGAAAGCAGTATGGAGAGCCCTCGAAAAACTAAAAGTAGGGGCTGGCTCCATGGTCGAGTGGTTGAGTTCGTGCACTCCACTTCTGCGGTACAGGGTTTCACTGGTTTGGATCCTGGGTTTGGACACGGCACCGCTCGTCAGGACACGCTGAGGTGGTGTCCCACATGCCACAACTAAAAGGACCCACAACTAAAATATACAACTATATACTGGGGGGATTTGGGGAGAAAAAGCAGGGGAAAAAAGATTAGCAACAGTTGTTAGCTCAGGTGCCAATCTTTACAAAAATAAATAAATAAATAAAACTAGAAATACCATATGCCCCAGCTGTCCCACTACTGGATATCCACCCAGACAACTTGAAGTCAATAATCCAAAGTGACATATGTACCCCTATGTTCATTGCAGCACTATTCACAACAGCCAAGACATGGAAGCAACGCAAGTGTCCATCGACTGATGACTAGATAAAGAAGATGTAGTGTAGATACATATGTACATATATATATATATGTATATGTATATATATGTTTGCAACAATGTGGATGGACCTGGAGGGTATTATGCTAAGCGAAATAAGACAGACTGAGAAAGAGAAACACCACATGATTTCACTCATATGTGGAATATAAACAAACACATGGACAAAGAAAACCGTTCAGTGTTTACCAGGGGAAGGGAGTGGTGGACACAGCAGGTGAAGAGGACTACATGTATTGTGATGGACAAGAAATACAGTACAACTGAAATTTTACACTGTTGTAAACTATTATGAATTCAATGAAAACTAATAACAAAAATAAGTTGGGCAGAGCATGGAGGATTTTTAGGGCAGTGAAACTATTCTGTATAATACTAAAATGATGGATACCTGTCTTTATACATTTATCAAAACCCATAGACTATACAACATCAAGAGTGGACCCTATCGTAAACTGTCAACATTGAATGTTAATGCTGTGTCAATGTAGATTCATTGGTTTTAACCAAGGCACCACTCTTAATGAGATGTTGAGAGCAAGGGAGGGTGCACATGTGTGGGGTCAGGGGGTATATGGAAATTCTCTGTACTTTTCACTCAATTTTGCTGTAAACCTAAAACTGCTCTAAAAAGATTTGTCTATTAAAAGAAAGTTGAGCATGTTTGTGTGGGTCTGTTTTTGGGTTCTCTATTCTGCTCCACTGATTTATATGTGTATCTCTATAACAAAATGAGATATTAAATTACTGTACCTATATAATAAATCTTGAAATCTTAAAGCTCAATTAAGATATAGTTTACATGCTAACCAGAAGGCTTAATGGACATTATGTCCATCAATTTTATAGTAATTATCCAAAGTATTGTACATAAACAGTGCATAAATAAAGATAACTTGTTATTTGCAGGCCTAATGTTAATCAATATTATCAGCATAGTTAATCTCATGCCATTTGACAGATTACCTCACAAGTAATCTAGAGTTTAAGGTGGGTTTTTCATATCTTAATAATAAAAATTGTAACTTAATGAGCAATACAAAGACAATGTGGAGGTAAAAGTCCAGAGATTTCACATATTTCTATCAGTCTCTATGATTATACTAGTCTTAATAACACTTAGTTCAGAAAAAGAACCAAATGATTTTATAATTATAAAGAAATAATATGAAATTTCTTCATCCATGTCTAGTACAACCAAATCTCATTGAAACATAAGACTCTTGATTTTATCATAAAACTCTATTTCCTCTATAAGAGGAAACTGCCTATCAAGATATTTACCAGAAAACCTAATATTCTCATTAAATATATCTGATTGCCAGCTTTCACATATGCAGTCATTATCTGTATCGCTCTGAATGTCCAGCCTTTTAGCTCAGATTTCCCAATGTTATATTTATAATTTCCTTTGGTCAATATTTACAATGCTGCTTGCTGATTTATATTTTATGAAAGAAATGCAGTTGAATTATTATGCAAAATCTTTTAAAGACTGATTGTTCTTTCCAAGAACTAGATGTTTCTAATTGGGTATTAAATGTACTCCTGTGGCAATTTGATTTCTATGCCAAGTATGGTATACTTTCTTATAGCTCCTTTTCTAGACTGTGATCTCCCCAATGTCATCAGCCATGGTTTGTCATTTTATACCCAGCGCCTACGTCTGAGCAAACGCTCAAAAGTTTATGAAATGAAGGAAGAAAGAGAGGGAGGGAGAGAGAAAAGAAGGATCTGATCTTTATGTACACTCTTGACTTTTAAAATCACTTCTCTCGGATTTATCAAATTAATTTTCTCAAAACACTAGGTAGCAAATTAATATTCATTAATTTATATACTATATATGCATATTAGGTAACATCACTAGAAATGTTTCGAATAACGTTTTAAAGAAATTTCTGTGGAACTTTTGCACGTTACTCCCTTTGATTTCCACCAAGTCTAAACCATTGTACATATAAGTCCCTCGTTGGTCTCTTGAGTTCATGCACAATTATTCTATTCTCATGTGTCACTGCATGATGTCTTGTCAACTCACTCGACATACTGATGTACAAGTCATAATAGTTTTTGAAGTTGCCCCCATCATTATCAGCTGCTAATACGATGGTCACCAAAAGAATACTGCTAACAGTTCTAGACTTCTGGTCATATTGCTACATTCTCTGAAATGTGCTGTATCGCCATTCTTACATTGGGTCACTCTTAGGCACCTAGGCACTAATTAATCACAATATATCATTCTGATGTCAAGGACACTTTTCTTACGCTTCTACCTGTAGCCCTCTCTGTTTAGAAGAAAAAATAAGAATAAGAGTATAGTTTGGGGCCACATAAATACACTCAGAAACAGATTTCCCAAACACTTTTGTCTAATTTGTTTCTTTTTTCTTTCTTTGTCTGTTTTGTTTCTTTTCTATAAACATTGTCTTCTGCCCTTGTGTTCTATTTGGCATAAAGGCTGTTTATTCCAAGGAAACCTCCTTTCAATGAGGAAGTAATGTGGTACTGTTGTATTTTATTTCAGGATCTTTGTCGGAACTGGGTTAGGAGCGTCTATCAGAGAGATTGGTAATTTAATATCAAGATGATTTGAGAGGTTGACTGAAGCTTAGTCATTAGTAAATACCACAGGCTTTCCTGCTTACGTTCTCTGTTCTGATTCTAGCACCATTACTTCAAATAGGATTGCATGAACAAAACCAAGAGTGGCTCCATAGTTCATCCTTTTATTGTGGCACCTAAAAATCATCCTCATTTTCTTTTTATGACAAAGAGCCTTTCTAGGTTGAGGAAAAATTCGTATGTTTTATAATGTTCATAATGAGTTTTTTAAAGAGGACTCCATTGAGACACCAAACATTTTCAGGTGCTTTTACCAAGAGTAAAATGGTAACAAAACAAGATATTTCAAACCAATTTTTAAAACTACTACAATTGTGAGAAGGTAAGAAGTCTCCCCTCCAGAGGAAACCCCCAATACAGATCTTTAAAAGAAGAGAGGGAATTGAAATTAGCAATTTTTCAACTAAGTTCTATTAAAATAATGTTAGGAAGTCCACTAGCCACCTACAGAAACCATTACATGTCTGTTTATTTTGGATGATTTATGACGTTTTAATAAAGGTAATTAATGCCTCAAAGTATGAAAGAAATTTTTGTTTTTGAGGTGGTTTAGCTTCACCTGAAGTTTTCCCAGTATGATGACAGTATGAGCAGCATACTTTTTTTGCTTTGTGTCCTTTCTCTCAGGCAAACATCCTTCCTTTTACACCCTCTTTTCTATATAGTAGAGAGGGTGCTCCCCACTGGCAGAAGACACTCCTATCTGGCTCAGGGGAAACAATGTAGTTATGTTTCTAAGTGCATGTTTGTTGACGGATAGTCGAGGAAACAGCTAAGTAGAACTGAAGGCATATTTCAGTTTAACCAGAATCAGAAGAAAAAGACGAAGTAATTCCCTAATTTAGTTTTCTGAGCTCATCTTTTATCCATCACTTTTTGCTAACTAGATGAAACAATTAAATTGGCACATCAGGAATTCTCTAATAAGAAAATTATTTATTGATATGTTTCAAAAAGGATGTTACATTTTACATAACTTTAATAAACCATTCCATATTTAAGCTATATTTAGTTTTCCTTTTACAAAATTGTAATAGTATGTCATGCTAACTTTTAAATGGTTTAGAACAATAAATTAAAATTATATAATGAATATTTTTATACTGTGTACATTACATTACCATTGCACATCATGTCCGTTTAGAATATCAAGTAAATGGGTTTTCGGATTGCAATATATGCTCATTACGTTAATCAGTTGCTTCTGCTTTCTGAGATTGTTTAATGGAAAGAGGCAGAGGCAGTTTCAAGTGGTTTTAAAGGCTTAAAAACTAATCAAAAGCATATTTTCAAATTCTCTTGTTAATAAATATGGAAAATTAATCAGGATATTGCTAGGCACCAACCAAATTATATAGATTATCTCATAATAACATTGTGAGATAGTACTATCATTATCTCCATTATTCAGATGGAACAGCTATTTCTTAAAGATGCTAAGTAAACAGCACAAGGTCACAGAACTTCTCAAAAGTACTGGGATTTGAACACAAGTTGTCTAAATGGACTCTCCATTAAAAATATATCCATGTATCTCTTTATAAGTAAAAGTAACATCTTTTAAAATAATGAATGAAAATCATTAAAAAGAAGATTAAAAAATGAAGATGAAAACAAAACATTTTTAAAGTGCTTTTTGATTATTTGAACCAACTGGTATGTCACTGTGCTTTTAATTTGCACTTACCTGAGACATATGATATGGAATATCATTTCAAGTTTATTTGCCATCCGTATGTCATCTTTGGTGAGATGTCTGTTAAGATCTTTGGCCCATTGTTTGACTGGGTTGTTTGTTTTCTTATTGTTGAGTTTTAACAGGTCTTTGTATATTTTGGATAACAGTCCTTTATCAGAAGTGTCTTTTGCAAATATTTTCTCCCAGTCTGTGGCTTGGCTTCTAATTCTCTTGATATTGTCTTTTGCAGAGCAGAAGATTTTAATAAAATCCAGCCAATCAATTATTTCTTTCATGGATCAGTTCTTTGGTGTTGTAAGTAAAAAATCATTGCCATATCCAAGATCATCCAGGTTTTCTCCTATTTTATCTTCTAGAATTTTGATAGTTTTGATTTTTTGCAATTAGATCTATGATTCATTTTGAGTTAATTTTTGTGAAGGGTCTAAGGTCTGTGTCTAGGTTAATTTTTTTTGCATGTGGATGTCCAGTTGTTCCGAACGATTGGTTTACTCCTTTGTATTGCCTTTGGTTTTTGCCGAACATCAATGGACTTTATTTATGGGAGTCTATTTCTGTTCTATTGCTCTCTATTCTGTTCCATTAATCTATTTGTTTATTGTTATGCCACTACCATACTGAATTGATTCTTGTAGCTTTATACCAACTCATAAAGTTTGGGTAGCATCACTCCCTTAACTTTGTTCTTCTCTCTCAATATTGTGTTGGCTATTCCAGGACTTTTGTCTTTCCATATAAACTTTATAATAAATTTGTCATTATTCATAAAATAAAAAGACCCATTCCTGAAATTTTAAAAAAAATCTTAGATAAGTTTTTCTATAATCATTTAATTTAATTCTAAACCACATTGTTTGAATTTGACAAGAGTTATGAGGTGTTTACTGTGAAGTCAAGGCTATGGACTAGAATCCATAGACAAATATAGTGCTGCTTTTACAGAGATGCATGCTATTTGATTAGGACTGAGATATAAGTAGTTAAACTAACAAGAAAAACAGTGAATATAGTAAAACTTAAAATGATTTAGTGAGATCCAAACTAATTTATATTTGTGAAAAATTTATGTAGATTTATTTTATTTTATTTCAAGCATAGCATATTCCACTACAACTCTAAAATGAGATCATTTCATCCAATGGCCCAAGACATGTGTGGTAAGCTAAATAATGGACCCATGCATATGTCTTCAATCTCATTCTCAGAATCTGGGAATGTTATCTTAATGGCAAAAAGGATTTGCAGATATAGTTAAGTTAATAATTGTGAGATGGGAAGATCTTCCTGGGTTATCCAAATGGGCCAATGTAATGATAGCAGTCCTATGAGAGTGACGCGAGGAGAGTTACCATCAGGAGGAGAAGGTAATGTGATCTCAGAAGCAAAAGATTGGAGTGATGAACTTGAAGATGGAGAAGAGGACACAATCAAAGAAGATAGGAGACTACTCAAAGTTGAAAGGGGAAAGGGAATGAATTCTCCCCTCAGAGCCTCCAGAAGAAACCAGCCCTGATGACATTTTAACTTCAGCCCAGTGAAACTGATTTCAGACTTCTAACTTCATCTGTAAGAGAATAAATTTGTGCTGTTTTAACTCACTAGGTTTGTGTTAATTTATTACAGCAGCAATAGGAAACTAATGCCACATGTATTAAATTTGTTCCCTAATTTATACTATGAATATTTTGTATATAATTTTGTTAGAACTATTTTGGTTAAGTGTTTGACCATACCTATATTGAGGAAGGTGACTTTGTGGTAATTTTTGTCACTAATTTTATACATGCTTTAAATGACTACTAATTTCTAGTACAGTATTTTCAGATAACTGAGAATGTGTCATTTTATAGGAATTCTATTTATTCAACAATTAAATTTTTGGAATTGCAGGAACCAAGCATTGTCCTATGCTGGATATTGGGTAATTCAATACTATAAAAATAATAAAATAGATCATCTATAACTTAAAAATATTATGACTGTACTTGAAACTCAGTGAAAGAGTTTAATAGCATATTAAACACAACAAAAGGGAGACTAGGCAATGTGGATCATAGGTCTGAAGAGATTTTACAGAGAGATTCACAAAGACAAAAATTTAGAAAATTCCCAAGAGTTGGAAAAAAATATACAGTATTGTAAAATTATGAGGTACATATTTATTTCAGAGATGATGAGAGTAAGTAGCTTGAAATAAGTATTTTAAGATGTAATTCCAAACAATTGTTCAAACTGAAGAGATAATGACCCATAGATACAAAGACAAACAAGACAAACAATCACCTCAAAGAAACCTCACTATGAACCCCAAGTAGGAGTCCTGTTCCTCTTCAAAATACAACCCTAGATGATCATTGTACCCGATCCACTATTGCATATTGTATAGATGCTTTCTTATGTATGAAATAAGTACTTTGTAAATTAACTTATAGAACAATTTCAATTAACTACTCTATCATATATATATATATCAAGTAATGAATTTTAGTAGTAACTTTTATCATCAATATCATATGTTGACTTCTGCTTCCAGCTTTATCCTATGTGAAACAACTAAAAAACTTTAAACAATATATAAAACAGCAGTTGATGGTCAGCAAGCAAGGAAAATTAGAGATCCCTGAGAGGCAGGAAACAAACTAAAAGAGCTCTACAATTGTCTAAGTTTATACCCATGAGAGTTTTCAGGCTGAGTTCCAAGAATGGGAAACCCAGGCAGATCCAGATGGATTCTCTGAGATGAGGAGATGGAGATGAGAATTGGAAGAGAGTAGGATGGCTAGAGATCTCAGGGCAGAATACTGGAGAGGTTCTGGAGAGGGTAGAGATGAACAGAGAGAGAGAACTAGGTATCTACAGATCTAAACCAATGAGGAAACCATATCCTGAGTTTACAAGAGTTGCGAATAGTGCTTCCTGCCATCAGCAGACAGGAAAAACTAATGTACATGTACAGTACTCAGAAAATTCTTGTCTCCCTAGTGGGGAATGGTTAACCCTAGAATAAACACAACCTGGTCCACCTAAAAACCTTAAAATAAAATCAAAAAAAGGTCAAACTATTTCCAAGTTTACTTAACTGTATCCCAGAACAAAATTTAATGTAAGAATATGTAAATTATACAATACTCAACAACGTAACATTAACAATAATAAAACCCAATGAGAAATTACCAAGAAAGCAAAGAAGCAGAAAAACATGCCCCATAATGATGGAAAAGATCAATCATCTAAAACCAATGTAGAAGGGCACCAGTATTATAATTAGCAGACAAGTACAGTAAAATTATAATTATAACTGCATCCCATGTGCTGATAAATCTAGAGGAAAGGATGAGTACGCTAAGTACGGGCACAGAAGATATAAAAAGGTCTCATATTAAACTATTAGAAATGAAAATTACAATGTCTCTATACACTTGGCGGAATTAGCAATCAATTAGACATTGAGGAAAAAACTTTGTGGACTCAGAGACATAACAATAAAAACTATTCAAAATGAAACACAAAGAGAAAAAAAGACACCTCCCAAAGAAAGAATTTTCCAGAGTTTCAACGAGCTTTGAAATAACTCCAAGCAGTCACATATGTGTGTGTATATATATGAATATATGTATACATATGTGTATATGTATGTATATATGTATACATATGTGTATATATATGTATACATATGTATGTGTACATACAATGTATGTATACACATATATATATGTGTGTATATATATGTATATACATATATATATTTGTATATACATATATATGTGTGTGTAATTTGGGTACCTAAAAGAAAGGGAAGGACAAAAAAAGAGAAATAATAGTGCTTAAGATTTTTCCAAATTTGAATGAAACCATAAACCCACAGATCCAAGAATCTCAACAACCTTAAGCACTAGAAAGACCCAAAAAACTATATCAAGCCACTTAATATCATAATCAAATTCCCCCCAAATTAGTGACAATGAGAAAATCCTAAAAGCAGCTAGAGAAGAAAGACAAACAAACAAACATATATTCGGGAACAAATACAAAGGAGACAGCATATTCCTTCTCAGAAACAATGAAAGTGAGAAGACAGAGGCCCAACATCTTTAAAATATTGAAAGAAAAAAAATCAAATTAAAATTCTATATCCAGCAAAAATACCTACCTTTCAAAACTGACAAAATAAAAAATTCATTCCTAATAAACTTTAAAGAATGTTTGCAAACTAGAAAGCCATTTCTTCTGATATGATGCTGTCATGTGTGGACTTATGTAAGAGCCTGAAATTTTCCCAGATTATGTCCTAAAGAACTGCAGTTTTGGTTGACTTTATAAAGATATATTTTACTTACAGTTAAATCCACAAATCTTTAGTGTGCAGACTGATGAATTTTTACATACATATACATTCACGTAACAGAGTAAGGTACTGAATATTCCCACTGCCCTGGAAGGCTCCTTCACCATCATTGTGTTAGCCCTAAAGTAACCACTTGTCTGGCTGCTATCATCATAGATAAGCATTGCCTGTTTCTAATTCCATACAGATAGAATCACACAGAACGCATTCTCATATGAGTGGTTTCCTTAAATAAAATATTATGAGGGGTCGGCCTGGTGGCGCAGTGGTTAAGTTTGAACGTTCCACTTTGGTGGCCCAAGGTTCACTGGTTCAGATGTTGGGTGCAGACCTACACACTGCTTGTCAAGCCATGTTGTGGCAGGTGTCCCACATATAAAGTAGAGGAAGATGGGCATTGATATTAGCTCAGGTCCCATCTTCCTCATCAAAAAGGGGAGGATTGGGGGCAATGTTAACTCAGGGTTAATCTTCCTCAAAAAAAAAAGAAAAGAAAAAAGAAATAAAAGAAATAAAATATCATGAATGCAATCTTCCTCTTTGCTTTTATGTGCATCAGTATTGCTGTGTAGTATTTCTTTGTAAAAAAAAAATTACTCATTCTAATGTTTATGGATCTTGGTTTGTTTCCACGTCTTGTCCATTAAACTAATTAGCTATGAACATTTTTGTACCTTTTTTTGGTAGACATACACACTTCCTTTTTTTAATATGAAATTCATTTGTTTTTTGAAGTTATATATCTGGAAGCGGGTTTGTTAGTTCATAAAACACAGCTATCTTTAATTTTATAAGTATGGCTAAACATTTGTTCCAAAGTTATTATGTCAAATTACATTGTCACCAACAATGTAACAGAGCCCCAGTTGTTCCACATCTTTGACAAACAGTGCATGAGGTTATTTTAAACTTTTCCAGAGAGAGAAACATTAAAAGACAGAGAGAGGGGAAGAGAGAGAGAAAACACTGCAATACCAAAGTACAATCTATGAAACACAGACAGTTCCATAAAGCTTTGACTGAGATAAGAGAATATGTTTTGGAGTTTACACGTACCATTTCAGATATGTTGAAGAATACACATAATGAGGCAAAAATTCCACAAACCAACCTCAGTGTTTCTTTAAATGCATTAATCCTTTTCCCACCATTTTGACTGCCAGCTAGCCCTCTTGAACCCAAATTCTTGCAACTGTCCTTTTCTCTCTCTTTTAACTGATCTCAAGAACAATCAGAAGGGAAATTATCTTTAATATATTCCCTATCCTTTTTATTCCCTATCCTAAGACTTTCCCTACAGCCAATAATTAATTATTTTTAATGATGAAAAACTCTTTTATACTATCAAAAACGTTGGCTTCCTTTCACAGCTTGACTCTTTGTACACTTCAGAAAGCAGATGTCAGTGTGACAAAAAGAAATATACATAACACAAAAACACTAAGAAAAGTAATTTCTAAAATAATTATTTGAGTAAAATGGGAGTGGAAAGGTGCATATATTGATCCAGATTATAGTTGAGTACTGAAGAATTGGAGTAAAAAAATCAAAGGCTAAATAAATCAAATTCTTGTCTCAAATCTATTAAATGAAATATTTTGAAGATAGTGTTGTTTAATGTCATTTAACCTCCGCACACTTTTCTCACATTATAGAGCAAAAATAAATAAACAATTACCAACTACTACTGCAGGCAAAAAAAAAATTTGAAAGCAAAATAAGCACAACCTCATCAATTCTAGTCTATGTTTAGCAAAATAATAACCATATGCTGTCTATTTTTGTATGTATACTTGTACTATGAAAAGATTGAAAATGTCTTCATTCACTGTCACCACTCTTATTTAACATAGTATTGGAAGTCCTAGCCAAAGCAATCAGGCAAGAAAAAGAAATAAAAGGGATCCACATTGGAAAAGAAGAAGTGAAACAGTCACTCTTTGCAGAAGGCATGATTTTATATCTAGAAAACCCTAAAGAGTCAACTAAAAAACTTTTAGAAATAATAAAGGAATACAGTCAAATTGCGGGATACAAAATCAATGTACAAAAATCGGTTGCGTTTCTATACGCTAACAACGAAGTAGCAGAAAGATAAAATAAGAATACAATCCCATTTACAATTGCAACAAAAGGAACAAAATACCTAGGAATAATCTTAACGAAAGAGGTGAAAGATCTGTACGCCAAAAACTATGAAACACTGTTGAAAGAAACCAAAGAAGACACAAAGAAAAGGAAAGATATTCCATGCTCTTGGACGGGAAGAATTAACATTGTTAAAATGTCCATACTTCCTTAAGCAATCTATAGATTCAATGCAATCCCTATCAAAGTTCCAACAACATTTTTTACAGAAATAGAACAAAGAATCCTAAAATTTATATGGAACAACAAAAGACCCCGAATAGCCAAAGGATTCCTGAAAAAAAAGAACAAAGCTGGAGGTATCACACTCCCCAATTTCAAATTATGCTACAAAGCCATAGTAACCAAAACAGCATGGTACTGGCACAAAAAGAGACACACAGATCAATGGAACAAAATTGAGAGCCCAGAAGTAAACCCACACGTTTATGGACAGCTAATATTCGACAAGGGAGCCAAGAGCATACGATGGAGAAAGGAGAGTCTCTTCAATAAATGGTGTTGGGAAAACTGGACAGCCACATGCAAAAGAATGAAAGTAGACCATTCCCTTACACCATGCACAAAAATCAACTCAAAATGGATTAAAGACTTGAATGTAAGACCCGAAACTATGAGACTTCTAGAAGAAAACATAGGCAGTACGCTCTATGACATTGGTCTGAGCAGCATATTTTCAAGTCCCGTGTCTGACCGGGCAAGGGAAACAAAAGAAAAAATGAACGAATGGGACTACATCAAACTAAAAAGTTTCTGCACAGCAAAGGAAACCATCAACAAAACGAAAAGACAACCTAACAATTGGGAGAAGATATTTGCAAACCACATATCAGATAAGGGGTTAATATCCAAAATATACAAAGAACTCATACAGCTCGACAACAAAAAAACCAACAATCCAATTAGAAAATGGGCAAAAGATCTGAACAGAGATTTCTCCAAAGAAGATATACAGATGGCCAACAGGCATATGAAAAGATGCTCAACATCATTAGCTATCAGGGAAATGCAAATCAAAACTACAATGAGGTATAACCTCACTCCAGTCAGAATGGCCATAATTAACAAGACAAGAAACAGCAAATGTTGGAGAGGGTGTGGAGAGAAGGGAACCCTTGCTCACTACTGGTGGCAGCGCAAACTGGTGCAGCCACTATGGAAAGCAGTTTGGAGTATCCTCAGAAAATTAAGGATAGATCTACCATATGATCCAGCTATTCCACTGCTGGGTATTTATCCAAAGAACTTGAAAACACAAAGGCATAAAGACACTTGCACCCCTATGTTCATTGCGGCATTATAAACAATAGCCAAGACTTGGAAGCAACCTAGGTGCCCATCAAGGGATGAATGGGTAGAGAAGATGTGGTATTTATACACGATGGACTACTACTCAGTCATAAGAAATGACGAAATCCGGCCATTTGTGACAACATAGATGGACCTTGAGGGTATTATGCTGAGTGAAATAAGTCAGAGGGAGAAAGTCAAATACCATATGATCTCACTCATAAGTAGAAGATAAAAATGACAAAAAAACCACATAGCATTGGAGATTGGACTGGTGGTTACCATTGGGGAAGGGTGGGGGGGAGGGCCAAAAGGGTGATTAGGGTCACATGTGAGGGGATGCACTATAATTAGTGTTCGGGTGGTGAACATGATGTATACAGAATTCGAAATATGATGTACATCTGAAAAAAATAAAAATTGAAAAAAAAAGTCTTCATTACTTGTCACTTCTGAGCAATATTCTTTTAAAATTGCCAGGGATAACTAAGATGCAGCTCTCTATACTACTAATAATTTTGAGTTTTGTAGGTAGTAAATTGGAAAGAAGATAAGAAAATTTAATTTGAAATAAAACTTTCTAATAGGTAGCATTATGATAATTCTCCTAAGCCTGTGGCTTAATAGCAAGACATATTTAAGAAAGAGAAAATGATGGCTAAAATGTAGCACATTCAGTGTTCTACTCTCTAAGAAAATAATATTTCTATATTTATCATCTTAACTTTATTACTTCCGTAGTTTGTAATGTGATGTCTTTATTGATCCTCTTTCCATGAAAATATGCACAGTTTATTACCTATTAAGAAATTCTAATTAAAATCCATATTGCCATAAATATGTGTACACTATCAGATTATCTTAAAAAACCCCAAACTCTTGCTTTTTTACCCTCAAAAGAAAGAGAAAGTATCTCTTCGTATAATGAAATTGGAATTATGGGCAATGAATGACAATATTAGTTTTAAATAGAGTGAGATTTATAATTTATTAAATTCATTGAATTAAACAATTCCTGTCTATTGGTGTCATACAATGGCTGTGATTTTTGTATCATAGATAACTGTAATGATGACCAAGTTAACCATAATTTAAGATTTTTTTGTAAAAAACACACTGTTTTAATGTTTAAATTGTCAATGTTCTTTTTTATTTTTGTAACTAAAAGATTTGCAGTGATTTACTTTCCAACTAGTAAATATTAAGACTATTAAAAATCCTGTTCAAAAACTTCATAAATGGAAAATTATCCCTAAGTACATAAATCAGCTATGAATTTTCAATTTACACCTGATCCAATTCTAATATCACAAAGAGCTAGAATAAATATGAGAATGATTACTGCAAGTAGTAAATTTGCAAATAAAGAAAATGAGATTATCTATATTCCTTTTGATAAAGAAATTTTTGGTAGATTAGCAATTTATTAATTTCAATACTAAGCACCATTGAGATACTCTAAGATAATATTTCACAAAATTTGTTTATATATTTATCTTCCCACCATTATATATGTGCCCATGAGGGTAGGGGCTAAACCAGTACCATACTTATCAACTAAAAGGAAATTAATGAAATTATTTTAGTTTATGAATGTATCAATGAATAGATCATCCATTATGGCACTTTCAAAATTATGCAATTTTTCACTATTACTTTGTTTTTATCTTCCCAATATTATTTGATAATGTTGATTACTTTCTCATCTCACTGGATTTTCAGGACTCCATGCTTGTGAACACCTGAGTAGGATCAGTCTTTGGCCCTCTGTTGGCTTTTCTTTCTAATAAGTCCCTCAGAGAGTCTGTATACTCTGACTACACACCTATCAAGAGACAATTCCAAAAACCTGCCTCTAGCCCAGATATTTTCCTGTCATAATTTTATATTCAATTTGATCTGTGACTTATCCAAAATGCAAACTTGTCACTCTTGCTCTAAAATATCTGTTTATTTCACTTTTCTCACCTACCACATTAATACCTTAAATATGCCAAGTATTTTGTTCTTCACAGTTTCTTTTCAATGTATAGTTTCCACTTCTATAGTCATTGTCCCTGGAAGACAGTAATCTCCTCATGCTTGCCAATCACATTAGAGTTCTTTGTAGTGTTTCTGCTGCTCCTGATGCTAGTATATTTCATACCAAGCAGAATTTCTCATGTATTATTTATGCAAATATCACTAAATGTTATATTTTGTAACAGAAAATAAATAATTTAGATTTCACACATTTGTTCTTCTGTAGTTCTCTTTCGTCATCTGGATCCCTCCACATATTTTTTCCATGTTCATGTCTTAGTTTTGTTTAATAGACCAGTTATTTTGTGCAAATTGTTACATTTGCCATTCTTTCAAGAAATCTTGTTCATTCAATTTTCCCATATACAAATTTCTCCCAATTTTTCTACATGTGCCTAGCATTTCCTTTACAATCTGTGCTGGTTTTTTGCTCTTTGGATCCATTCTGTGACCATCTCCTCTAATAACACCACCCTGTCTCATAGCACGTAGAGTAGAGGAAATGATTCTCACTATTGCTAGTCCCGGGCCCTTCCTTCTCATTTGTTGCCATCTATCTCCTGAAGAATCATGATCCAAATTAAAATTTACCTTCTCATTGTACCTCTTTATGCCTTTTTATAATAATTTCCTTTTTCCCACTATGTGTTTATGTATTTTATAACAGAGTGCTGTCATTTAAAATTGACCCCTACCTCACACCACACATCAAAACTAATGTTAGACGAATGACAGAATTAAATGAAGATAATATGAGAGAATATATTTATATCCTTTGAGTAGGGAAGAATTCTTAAACACACCCTAAGAGCACAAAATGTAAAGAAAAGTAGTTGCAATAAAAAATACATATTGTATGTTTCATTTATTTAAAATTCAACGACAGGTAAAACTACAATAGAGTGATAGGATTTCGGACACAGTTGCCTTTGGGGAAGAAGAGAGCAGTGATTGGGATGGAGTCTGCATGCTGCCAGTGTTCTAGCTCATCACCTGGTAGTTATACAAGTGTTATTTTGGTGATATTCCCAATGGTTTACAAATATTTGTTATGGACATTTCTATTTTTATTATGCTTTAATCGAAGGAAAGTTTAAAAATCTATTTTTAAAAACCACTGACAGGACAGAGGAGGTAATAAAACCAGGTCCCTAAGAATGTGAGAGGAGACACAATCAGAACAAGGATGGAGATAGTAAAGAAAAAGCAAAACTGGCTATGAAATGTGGGTGGATGTATTTTTAGAGTCCAGAGGAGCAAAGATCTTTAAATAGTTCTCATGTTATAACTTCAATTTTCTCTAAATTAGAAGTAAGTTGAAAGTTCAGATAAAAGATAGTGATATTTGTAAAGAAAGGAAACATTCTGACCATCATGGGGAATAGAAACCCAAGAAAATAGTAACAACCAATAACAGTAGATATAAAAAAGAATCTGACTCATTAGTAATGTTAGACTATTGACAGATTTTAAGCCACACCCCTCCCTCTTTCCCTTCTACCTCACATCTTCCAAGGTAATAGGAAATCCTAGATACCCCTTCCTTTGACTTTGTGGGGAATTGTAATCATATAAGCCCCATCCAGATTACATGCCAAATTGTTACCCTGGACCCTCTCCCTAACCACCAAGAAAAAAATCAAACCAGTTTCCTTTCCTAGACTTCCTGAGACATTTTGGACCAATGTTGGAAGCTTGGTCTGCTCTCACACAGAAAGCATCATTTTGTGAGTAATAGACCTTTCATATCTCTGTGGCATTATCAGTCCCAACATTGAGACCAAATTTTGGGTGAGGAAGTAGGGAATTGATCCCATCTCTGTGGTGTGATCATTACAGTAGGCTTGATGGGGTAGCATTGATAACCTATGACACTGCTGAACGCAAAATGACCATACAATGGCAATAGTGTCAATGGTGCTAATCTACTGTGTGGAACAACCGTCATCTGTCTAGGTATAGGTAGAAAGGCTGTTCAATTCACCTAAAGTTAAGATTTTTACAAGACAGGTATGCCAAAGTCACAAGCACCCAGAGAGTGGAAGGTTAATCTAAACCCCCATTTAATAACATCTGAAGATTGAGTAAAGTGAGTACTGAAACTGACTGACAAATACAGAGAAAGTAAAGTGTCAGTAGAGTGAAGGCCCCATGAGGTAAAAGGTAGAACATTGGAGTATGGGCTTATAGCTAACAACTGCAAATAATATACCGTAGCTACCATCATCCTGAAATATTTCACCTCTAGAATATTATATTTAGACATCTGAAGGTATGAGAGGAGGACCAGATTACTTAATTTAATATTTTATAAATGAAACAGTTCTAGATATTGGTAGCTATAGTGACTTAGATGAGGTCACAGGAGATGAGAAGGAGATGAGAGATGAGAATTTTGTGGATCGTTACTTTAGATTTTGATGTAATATGGTATGATAAGATATTTAGGGTAGAAAGCCAGATCCTCAGGTCTCTCAATGTATGAAATGAGTGACAAAAAATTTGTTACATGAGAGTGGCCCAGTTGAAGAACAAAGGTCTCAAAGCATGAGGTGATGTTAAAATGGTGAGGCGAAAAACTGTTAACGTGGGAATGAGGGAAGAAGGGACCTTCAAATTGAACAGATACATGTGTAGCATGAGAGGTCATAAGCCTTCATTTGAAAAATGTACATGTACAACAGAAATTTAGTGAAAATAGTTTTCAGCTATGTGTAGGAATATTAAAGAAGACTGGAAGAAGTGTGGAGAAAATAGAAGAGTTATTAGTTGATGATTAATAGTTGTAGAGGGCATGACTAAGGGTTTTGGAGGGTAAAAATGATTTGAAGGATGTGTCACTGGTGCAAGAAGTCCAAAGTAGTGTGGGAATGGCTTGTAACTAACTGCAGTGACTTACATGTGGAAGTTGATTGAAGAATCCAGGCGTGTGAACCACGACAAGTTTAAATGGTAGTTACAATGTGATTTAGATAAGTAACTCAGTTCCCTAGCGGACAGGAACTCGAGTACTTTTGAGAATTCTAGAATGGCCACACAATGTGCTCAAGAATGTGACAGTGGTGACATGAAACAGCATTCTAATATTCCACAGGATGAATGTCTTCAGACAGCCAGGTCAGGTGGCATCATTTTGGGGATTCCAAAAAGAACAAACTTCATCCTATTTAAAGGGGTTATCAGTAGCATGTAGAGGGACTTCACTTGGGGGTTCAGTGTGAAGCTAGGACAAAAAGTGTTAGTTTGCAGGATGGGCTCCTTGTCACATGAGATTAAGAAAGGCTGGGAGGAAACAAATGCAATGGAGGTAATGATGAGGCTTAATCTGATCTTTGTATTGCCAGAACCTAGCAGAGATCCATTTGGTAAATAAATGACTTAAGAAATCTAAGACATTTACAGATTAAAGAAACAAAGAAAGAAATGTGGATGTCAGGCTTGTTTTCATTATAACAGAAAAGCTTTATTTGTATTTCAGCTTTAAAAAAAACCTGTCAAAATATTTTTAAAATTCTAACTTCCGTAGAATGAAGTGAATAGACTGTAGTCTCAAACAGCAAATATTATGCTGAGATTTGTTTTTATTATATAAATATACACACACACGAGAGTGTATATGTATGTATGAATATATGTGCACAAAACGTACATGTATGTGGTTTAAAAAATTATGAAAAGGCATCCTCTCTAAACAGTTTAAGATGTATTCTATAACCAATGTCTTTGAACTTCAACCTGTGTCTCAACCAGATCTGATTCCTCTCACTTCTCTATTCTGAATAATGTGTGAATGATTTCAGCCTGGATATAGCCAGCATCTCAGTTTTTCATGAAAAAGAGTCTTCTATTCCTTTGGGGGACACTTATCCCTCACTAAACTTCCTGAGGCAATGCCCAAGGCATTTTTGTCATAAATGGATGTTGGATCTTGCCAAATGCTTTCTCTGCATCTATTGTGATGATCATGTGATTTTTATTCTTCATTTTATGATGTGGTGTATTGATTAATTTGTGGATGTCGTACCATCCCTGCAGCCCTAGAATATATCCCACTTGATTGTGGCATATGATCCTTTTAATGTATTCTAGTATTCAATTTGCTAATATTGTTGAGGATTTTTGCATCTATGTTCATCAGCAATATTGCCCTGTAATTTTTGTTTTCTGTGTTGTCCTTGTTTAGTTTTGGTATCAGGTTAATGTTGGCCTTTTAAAGTGAGTTAGGACATGTCCCCTCCTGTTCAATTTTTTGGAATAGTGTGAGAAGGATAGGTATTACATCTTCTTTGAATGTTTGGTAGAATTCACTGAGGAAGCCATCTCGTCCTGGGCTTTTGATTTTTATGTTTTTGATTTCTGCTTCGATCTCCTTACTGCTGAGTGCTCTATTCAAATTCTCTATTTCTTCTTGATTCAGTTTTGTGAGGTTGTATAATTTTAAGAATTTATCCATTTCTTCTAGGTTACCCAATTAGTTGGTATGTAGCTTTTCATAGTATTCTCCTATAATACTTTGTATTTTTGTGGTATCCCTTGTAATTTCTCCTCTTTCATTTCTGATTTTATTTATTTGAGATTTCTCTCTTTTTCTCACTGTGTCTAGCTAAAGGTTTGTCAATTTTGTTTACCTTTTCAAGGAACCAGTTCTTACTTTCATTGAACATTTTTGTTGTCTTTTTAGCCTCTGCTTCATTTATTTCTACTCTGATTTTTATTATTTCCTTCCTTCTACTGATTTTGGACTTCATTTGTTCTTTTTCTAGTTTCTTTCTAGTTTCGAGTTTATTTTTTTCTAGTTTCTCTAACTCCTAGTTTATTTAGGTGTAATATTAAATTGGTTTTTTTTTTGAAATTTTTCTTATTTCTTGAGGTAGGCCTGTGTTGCTATATAATTCCCTCTTAGTACCCCTTTCTGCTGCATCCCACAGATTTTGATATGTCATATTTTCATTTTTCTCCAGGTATTTTAATTTCTTCTTGGATGTCTTTGTTGACTCAATAGTTGTTCAGTAGCATTTTGTTTAATGTCTACGTATTTGTGACTTTTCCAGTCATCTTCCTGTAGTTGATTTCTAGTTTCATGCGGTTGAGTTCTGAAAAGACACTAGATATTATTTCAGTCTTCTTAAATTTAAGACTTGTTTTGTGGCCTAATATGTGATCTATCCTGGAGAATGTTCTATGTGTGTTCAAAACGAATGTGTATTCTGCACTTTGGGGATGGAATTTTCTGTATGTATCTAATAAGTCCATCTAATCTGTCATTTAAGGACAGAGTTTCCCTGTTGATTTTCTTTCTGGAGCTTCTATCCACTAGTGTAAATGGAGTGTTAAAGCCCCCTCCTATTATTGTGTTGCTGTTAATATCTCTTTTATGTCTGTTAATATTTGTTTTACATATTTAGCTGCTTCTATTTTGGGTGCATAGATAATAACAAGTGTTTTATCCCTTCATTGTATTGTTCCCTTTATTTTTATGTAATTCCTTTCTATTCCTCTTGTTACAGTTTTTGTCTTAAAGTCTATTTTGTCTGATATAACTGTTGCTACCCCAGCTTTCTTTTAATTTTCATTTGCATGGAATATCTTTTTCCATCCCTTCACTTTCAGTTTGTGAGTGTATTTAGGTCTGAAGTGTGTCTCTTGTATATACAGCATACATAAAGGGTCTTGTTTTTTCGTCCAGTCTGCCACCATGTGTTTTTTGATTGGAGTATTTTGTCCATTTACATTTAAAGTAACTATTGAAACGTGTGTACTTATTGCCATTTTGTTATGTTTATTCTGGATGTTTTTGTAGTTCTTCTCTGTTCCTTTCTTCTTTTACTTCCTTCTCTAGTGATTTGATGGCTTTTTTTGGTCTTATGTTTGAGTTCCTTTCTCTTTGTTTTTTATGTATTTATTATAGGTTTCAGCTTTGTGGTTACAATAAGGTTCATGTATAATAACCTATATAAATAGCAATCTATGTGAAGTTGATGGTCTCTTAAATTTGAACTCTTACTAAAAGCCCTATACTTTTACTCTTCCCCCGACATTTTATGTATTAGATCTCGTACTTTTCTTCTTTTTTTGTAGGTGTATCCCTTAACCTCTAATGGAATAGATATTTTTAGTAGCTCTGTCTTTTGACCTTTATACTAGCTTTATTGGTGGTTTACCTACTACCTTTACTGTATATTTGCCTTTACCAATGATATTTTTTCTTTGATAATTTTCTTTTCCACTTAAGTCCCTATAATGTTTCCTGTAAGGACAGTTTAGTAGTGATAAACTAATTTAGTTTTTGCTTTTCCAGAAAACTCTTTCTCTCTTCTTCTATTCTGAATGATAACCTTGCTGGATAGAGTATAGGCTGTAGGTTTTTTCCTTTCAGCACTTTGAATATATCATGCCACTCCCTTCTAGCCGGTAAGGTTTCTGCTTAGAAGTTAGCTGATAGCTTTATGGGGTTTCCTTTGTATGTCACCTGTTGCTTTTCTCTTGTAGTTTTTAGGATTATCTCTTTATCTTTAGTTCTTGACATTTTAATTATAATGTGTCTTGATGTGGGCCTCTTTGGGTTTATCTTGTTTGGTGTTCTCTGTGCTTCTTGTACCTGGATGTCTGTTTCCTTCCACAGGATGGAGAAGTTTCCAGCTATTATTTCTTCAAATAGTTTCTCTTTCTCTTAAACTCTCTCTTCTCCTTTTAGAACACCTATGTTAGTATGCTTGATGTTGCCCCAGTGGTCCCTTAAACTGTCCTCGTTATTTTTAATTCTTTTTTGTTTTTTCTGTTCAGCTTGGATGATTTCCTCTACTCTTTCATCTAGATTGCTTATGCATTCTTCTGTGTCATCTACTCTGCTGTTGATTGCCTCTAGTGAATCTTCAATGTCCATTATTATATTCTTCAGCTCTGATTGGTTATTTTGCATATTTTTCTAATTCTCTGTTGAAGTTTTCACTGTGTTCATCTATTCTTTTCTCCACTTTTGTGAGCATCCTTGTGATTATTAGTTTGCACTCTTTATCAGGTAGATTATTTATCTTTGTTTTGTTTAGTTCTTTTTCTGATGATTTGTCCTGTTCTTTTATTCGGAACATATCCCTTTGTCTCATTGTTTTTGCCTATTTCTCTGTGCTTATTTCCTGTATTAGGCAGATCTGTATTAGGCAGATTCTCCCAATCTTGATTATGTGACCTTATATAGGAGATGCCTTATGGGGCCCAGCAGCCTCCTCCCCTCTTGTTACTGGTGCCAAATGCTCCAGGGGTGTTCCCTGTGGGCTGTGAGTGCCCTTCTGTTGTGGTGGGGTTGCTTTTGCTGCAGGTGTGTGGGTAGGCTGGGCTCTCCTCTGGCTGGCTGGTTATGAGGTCCAGCTATGTACAGCTGCTAGGAGCATGTCATTAGGTGTGGAAAGCCCCTGGCACAGCTGGCTTCAAGGTCTAGTAATGCACAACTACTGTGGATTTGCTAGTAAGCAAGTCAGGCTCCCATTGTGGCTGGTTGTTAGACCCGGAGGTACACAATTTCTATAGGTCCCCAGTGTGGCTGGCCTCATGATCTTGCAGCACTTGGCTGCCTCAGATGCATTGGTGGGCAGGGCAGGAACTGGCATGAACTGACTGTGCAGCCCTGTGCTACACAGGTGTCTCAGATGCACTGACGAGTAGGGCAGGCCCCTGGTGCAGCATTTCAGGCATTGGTAGAAAGGGCAGATCACCTGTTTGACTTCTGAAAGACCCATTGGTGCAAGTCAGATGTGAACTTGCTGGTGGGAAGGGCTGGTCCCTGGCATGGGCTGCCTGCACTGCCTGGCTGTGCTTGATTGCCTTGAGTGCTCTAGTGGGCAGTTCAAACCCCTGTGCTAACAGGCTAAAGGAAGGATTCCAATGGCACCTGCCAGCCTCTGTGTCAGCACAGCTGAAGTAGGTCACAATAATGGCTGCTGTCAGTGTCCTTGTCCCTTGGGGGATGGGCCTGGCTGCCTCTTGCCTCTCTAGATTGCCCTCCAAACTCAGTAAGTGAGTCTCTTTTACCTAGTCTGTGCATGGACTCTTCAAGAGCAGGTTTTCCTTTCCCTGAAGTTCTATAGTTTTCCTGGGTATATTCTCCATTGGTCTTCAAAGCCATATATTTTGAGATCTCATCTCTCTTGTGCTGGATCTAAGGGCTAGGCTGCCTAATGTGGAACTTTAATCCCCCACTCCTCCAGGAAGAGCTCCTTATCTTTGAGGTGGCTCCTGACTGTGAAGTGCCATGGCACACACATGCTAGGGTGTGATTTTTCCCTCAGCAGCGCTGTATCTCTGTCTCTTCCACCCCTCTCTGTGTTTTCCCTTATTGTAGAGGTCCTTTTCATCTAATTTGCAAATCTCTCCCAGAGGAAATTGTTCCACAGGTAGTTATAGGTTTATCGTGTCCTTGGGGGGAGGCAAGTTCAGGATCCTCCTAAACCGCCATCTTCCCAATTCTCCTGGAGCAATTCAGTTCTATTCCACATGGCCCATCCTCCACA
The DNA here is from genome assembly GCF_041296265.1 of Equus caballus. Lineage (NCBI taxonomy): Eukaryota > Metazoa > Chordata > Mammalia > Perissodactyla > Equidae > Equus > Equus caballus. The sequence continues at coordinate 100,383,558 of NC_091685.1, read as the reverse complement.
AAGGTAGCTCATAGGTGTTATCATAGAAAAGGCAGAAGGCAGAAGTGAAAGCAAATCCAATCACAGAAGTTCTTTTTAAGTCTTACTTGTGTAAAAATTTGCTAATATCCTATTGACCAAAGCAAATTGCCTACCTAAAACTGGGGTCAGAATTGTAGGCACTAGAAAATACTACTACAACAGATGTGAATATAGAAAGTAGTAAAATATGGAGCCATTTCTGAACTCCATTATACCATCTCTCCTACGTAATTGTATATTCTCAAGTATCTGTATTTTAAACTGATTGACTAACTACATGTGCGTTTATTTATTCATTCACTCAGTGAGAATTTATTGAGCTACTAGCATGTAATAGACATATTTATCAGAATTATATATACAGGAATAAACAAAAGAATTTTAAAATACTGTATCATCATACTGCATAAATTTTATTAGAGTTGTCACCGACAATAAACAAGTTAAAAAGTTACTATATATAATGTTAGTGAATGTGCTCTGAGAAAAATACATTAGAGAGAATGAAAAGCTTCTGTGGGAGAATTGCAATTTAAATAGTGCCAGTTTTACTTAACTAAGTAAAACACTATAGAAAATGAAGTAGTAAAGAGTGTAATTGGAAGAAGGAAAATGTGATTTACAGAAACGGGAAAGACTTGAAAAGGAGGAGCTTGACCACTCTTCCAGTGGCCATGGCTTTCTGATTTCCAATTCTGCTAATACCAAGGGTTATCAACAGCACATCTTATACATTGCATGGAGGCATGTGTATTCGTATAATGGCTTTGAAAAAGATTTTCTGTTGTGTATCAAAGCTGAAGTTGCTCATAACTTGCAACCTGCTAAGTCCATGCCTAGGTTGATCCCATGAGACATCTTGTATATGTGTCTTAGGAGCAGGGCCAGTTTCATGGATGTACAACCTGTGCAGTCACATAGTGCCCTGTGCTTAGAAGGACCCTACATTTGTTTTAATGCTCTTATAATTCTTAATAATTTTGAACAAGAGCCCTTGCATTTTCACTTTGCAGTGTGCCCCATAAATTATGCAGATAGTCCTAGGAGACATGTAAACAGAGTGCACAGAAACATTGGGTATAAAAGCAAAATTCTGGAAACAGCCCAAATGTCTATAACTGTAAAATGAATTTAAAAAAAAATTATATATATATATAGAGAGAGAGAGAGACAAGAGAAAGAGACAACAGAGGAAGAGACAGAAAAGGAGACACAGAGAGACAGAGAAACAGAGGGATACATGGAACTTGATTCAGCCAGTGGGCGGTCAGGTGATGTGACACGAGGCACTCATAATCGCTTGAAGTGTGTTTGTCTGGCAGGGCTTTCCTTCTCACACTTCAGGCTTCTCCATGGACGACATGTTTTGGGAAGCACACTGGTCTTAGAAAAATAAGAATCAGAGTTGTCCCAGCCAAAATTCAGACCAGCAGACTGCAGTATAAATGCCCAGGTGACTTATAGAAAAAGGAAAGGAAAAGGAAAAGAGAAAAACAGAAAAGGAAAGAAAAGATTTTAAGCCAAGTGGAAAAGTGAAGTATCTCCTAGAACCAGCTTCCATCCCCTTCAATTCATTTTGCATTTGTGCCCTCATTCTTGCTTCCCGCTTTCCCATTGTTGGACCAAGCTCCATCACCAGTGAACTATATCCTAACATTTTATGCTGATATACTTATATTTCAACAGTGAAATCATAGAGCACTTTCTCCCCTAAGTAATTTACAACACGATTTTGAAAAGCAAGCTCCAGCATCCAAAGCTTTTATGAGTAAGGGTGAACAATGGCACTTCCTCTCCAACCAAATTGTTACTAGTTGATGTAGAAATCAGAGCTCTGCTATTTAATGTGAATATTATTCTGCAACTTTAGTTTCCTATAAAACAGTTTCCATATCTCTGAAGTGAGTACAGTAAAATTTTCTTCATAGATTTTTTAAACTTGACAATGAGTGTTTATTTCCTTGGAAACTTGGAGGTAATGTACAAATACAGTGAGTATCTGCAGGAGTTTTATGGATGTAGATGTGTATGTAGATTATACGTGGATGGTCCAAGCCTGTGCAATACATGAGCATGATGTAGGATGAGGATTTCACTGTGGATTTATAGTTATATACACACATACATTTTATGACAGACATAAGATATAAACATAGAAATGCATATAGATGTTTTTGGGTGACATGAAAGTTTTTTGTCAGCATTCTGGAAGTCATTTGGAGAAATATACGGTTAGAGAAATCAGCTAAAAGTTACACATGAAAGCTAAAACTGAGACAAGATTTAGATATAATAAGATTTGGGTGATATGGAAATAACATCTTTGTCTTTAAAAATATCTCATGGAGAATCAGATCCTCTACCTTTGGTCCAGCTGTCTATTCTGAAATCAAGGAGTAAAAGTATTGCTACCCCAACGAACACCTTAGGGAGAATACTCAGCTCTTTAATCTTCTCTTCGTCTCATAACACCCGCTCCTTAGGAAGATGTCTGTTTTAGAGAATTCAGGTACCTTAAAAATCAGTGTTATTTTGAGGAAAAATTGATAATCCAGAAGACATTAAAGACTAAAAATGTAACTCATAGTCCTAAAGAAAAGGCCAAAACAAAACAAACAAGCCTGCAAAAATGACTTCTCTAACTTTTTGTGCCGGTGTTATTAATTTGTATTTAGTATTGTTGTTGGTTTTTTCACCCCCCTGATTATTCCAATTTAAGCATGAACAGTCCAGTCTACTTTACCGATGTTGGCCTTCAGCAGAGAAACCTTGCCAATGCATCCCCATCTGCAGGTACATATGCTTTCAGGCGACAGAAGGTTAATATATGCTGTTGAGGAAAAAGACCTCTTTTTCGTTTTCACTGAAGACAGGTAGATAAATGCCTATAGGCAGATCTTTACCTGCAGGCATGATCATGCTTTAAGAGAAAATCTCTTAAGTTATGCAAGATGCTTTTAAAAGGAATTGTTTAGTGTGTTAGATAATTACAACCTTGCTCTGAAAAAAACTGTTTACTTGCAATATTCCTGGAGTGTTTCCAACTCCTTCAGTCTGGTTGCTCACATCTTCAGGAGATAAAAGAAAGAAATGTAACATATTTTTTTTAAAACATTGTTCTAAAATTTTAGTAAAAACAGTATCTTTACTCTTGGTTTTAAATCTCTTTTGCTGGTTGGCATTATAAATATGAGCTTTTTTTAGTCTCAGTGAAATCTGTTCAAAATAATGATTGAATAAAAAGTAACTACATGGTATTTATTTCAGAAATTTTAAAAACTTGCTATTGACAGAGTAAATATTTATACTAACAATACAACAGCTTATTTTGACTCTTTTTTGGAAAATGACAGAAATCACAAGAAAATACTCTGTCTTATCGTTAGTCTAAAATATTATTATTATCAAGACCCTTGTTAGTAAATAATTCAAACTGATAAAAGCAGTAAAAAAAACTGGAGGTAGGCCAAAACATGTGTTTACATCTAAAAATTCTAATTGTATTTTGATTCCTCAATTCTCTGATGATTTAAATTTAGAGAAAAATCTAAGAATTTTACATTATAAGTAATTTATTTCCAATAAATATTATGATTCCATTCAACATTAGAATATAACCCTGATTCATATTCTCTGAATCCTAATCTCAGACTGATATTTTATTTTATACAATGTGATATTACTCAACACTAGAAACAAACAAACTATCATCCAGAAAATATTGCTAAGTGAAAGAAGCCAGTCTGAAAGGTCTATATACTGTAGATTTCAACTACATAATATTTTGGAAAATGTAAACTGCCGATACAGTGAAAAGATGGGTGGTTTTGGGGAGTTGTCGGGGAGGAAAGAGATGCATGAGTGGAGCATAGAGGATTTTGGGGGGCAGCGAAACTGTTCTGCATGAATCTCTAATGGTGGATGCAAGACATTATGCATTTGTCAAAACCCACAGAACTGTACAACACAAAGCATGAATCCTAATGTAACCTATAGATTTTAATGATAATGTATCAGTAATAGCTTATCAATTATAACAAATGTAACACACCAATGCAAAATGTTGATAATAAAGGGAAGAGGGGAGGGATTAAATGGGAACTCTGTACTTTTAATTTTTCTGTAAACCTGAAACTTCTTTAAAAAACTTGTTCATTTTTTTAAATGTGCTATAAACAAAAGCACATTTTGTCAAATTTTTTTCTTCAGTTATTAGTTTTGTTTGTTTGTTTAAAGTATTAATTTTAAAGAAATCGAAGTAATATTGAGGGGATGCTAAGAACTATTTAAGCATTTGAAACTGCTGATAGATATTAAGGTACATGTTTGAAAATATTTTTCAAATATTATGTTTGAATTGAAAAGAAAATGTTTTGGCAAAATTTTGGTTTTTATTACTAATAATCTATATTTTTCAGTATTCTATGGGTAGATGAAAGTACGTATAATAGAAACCCTTTAGAGACTAGCATCTTATTCCCTCTATTAAATATATATTCATGACTATTTTGTAGTTACAATTACAGGCAAGATTTCTGATTCAATTATAAGTTATGCTAATTAACATATTAGAGAACAATTTGTGAATAGCAATTTGTAAATTTAGGTAATATTCATGAATTCTTAGCTGGCAGTTCTGCAAAATTGAGTAATGGGCAAATGCATTTATCACTAATTGTCAAGTTAGGAAGAAAATTTACCTCTGTAGAAATTATTCCCCAGCTAAAGAGGTTGTATATGCAGAAACATTTTTAACAGAATATGGACATGTCTTTAGAACTCCCTTTTTAATCTCCTCAGTTTCTCTTGCTAATAGGAAAGTCATAAAACTATCACAAACTAAGAGTTTACTTTTATTATCTTGAACTTAGCCTATTATGGATTGGTTTTTATGAGGGCAAAAGTGTTCTCTACCATAGTTCTATTTAACTGTAAGTTTTTACGTGTTACCTTTATTGTAGGATATAATTATTGGCATATTTATTTACAAGCATGATGAATGAATAAATAAATAACAACATAAGTCATCAGGTCCAATAACTTATGAGACTAGTCAAATTCATAGATGCACCATGATTTAAATGTTTTCCTCAAATAATTTTGGTTTAATTCTACTTACATCTTCAAAACAGACAAAATTGGTTCTTAGTTACTGACTTCACTTATCCTAAATGGTTTTAACTAAAATTTTAATAATCAGCCATAAGAATAAGATAAATATGTCATTTTTGTGGTTTAGTAATAAATTTCCAAGTCAAATTTTAGTTTTGAGCAATTGTGCAGTTTGTGGAAACTGGTAAGTGAATGTTTTTGTTTTCCCGAAGCTTTACTGTAGTCGTTTCAGAAGATTGGGGTTGAAAGTATGTATCTTAAAATTTAATTGTCCATTGTATGATGATTAGTTGTCTAAGTGGTTACTGAGGTTATGGTCATTCATCTTGATGCTTTTAAAAATCACAGTCAGCTCTAAAATTCTATTGATAGCAGTAAACTTGGTTTTTAAAAGATGACTATTAGTAGTGTTAGTAAAAATAATAAGGCATGTCATACGAAACCACATGCCACTTTTAGCTAGTAAATTTTAAGAGCCAGTATAACACGGTAAATTGTCCACTAGACACCCATAAATTTGGGTTCTATTCATAACTCTGACACTGAGATTTGGTGTCACTGCCATCGGCTAATAAATTTCCTAATTGGGTCTCAGATTGTTCATCTGTAATGAAAAGATTATATGTCAGTCAAATACAACACAAATCTATTTTGAAAAAGTCAGTTTATTTATGGAAGCTGAATACTTCACCTCAACCTATTTTAAGGTGTCTGTCTTAATCTGCTCAGGCTAATATAACAAAAATACCATAGACCGAGTTGCTTATAAACAACAGAAATTTATTTCCCATAGTTCTAGAGAGTGAGAAATGCAAGATCAAGCTACTAGCAGATTCAGCGTCTGTTGAAAGCCTATCTCCTGGTTCATAGGCGGCCATTTTCTCACTGTGTCTTCACGTGTCAGAAAGGGTGAGAGAGCTCTCTGGGGTCTCTTCTATAAGGACACTAATCTAATCTGCGAAAGTTCCACCCTCAACCTAAGCACCCCTCAAAGGCGCTGCCTACTGATACCATCATATTGAAGGTTAGAATCTCAACATATGAGTTTTGTAGGGACATAAACACTCAGTCCATAACAATGTCATAAATTTTTAGGAAATAATTTTGACTTTAGGAATGAAAAGAGAAATAGCCCTTCTTTCCTGGACTCACTATATTTTCTCTATTCTGAGAAATACCTAGAGATACCCAAGGGTTAAATGACATGTTCCTCCTAAGAATGGGTTGTTATTTCCAATTACCATGTAATACGTTTTCCAATAGTTTTTCCAGTAGTTACAAACCTCCTCTCTAAAGAAGGGGGAAACAGAGATAAAAAAGAATTTGGAAGAAAGAGCACATAAACATTTATGGAAGGCTGTAACAAAAGCAGAGTGTGCAGGGACAAAGGATCTAGAAATAATATTAGTTATGTAGAATTAGAAACAATTCTGATTAAACATAATACTGATTGATAAGATTGATACATAACCGATAAGGTAGACAATGTTTATTGTATTTGTGTGTCAATCTTGACTCCTTCCCCTGTCTTTTAAACACCAATTTTTCTCAAGCCTTTTGTAACATTCTCCAACATTCCCATGCAGATGCCCTGATTTTTAGTATCGCTCAATCTGGGCAAAGAGATACTTTCTAAAACGTATCTTTTTAACACACATCCTTTTAATAAGCAGAAATTCACATGCACAGATATGCTTACATTATTTTTCCTCGTTAAGAATCACAGTTTTATCAATGTTCCAACAATATTCTACTTAATATGTTCAATGGGACTGTAAAATAAAATGAGCTAAAAATAAATTATCCCACAATTATATTCATTCATTATTTAATCAGTAACCCATTCAAGGGCGTCAAACTCTGTTCTAGCCCTGGTGATATACCACTGAACAAAACAGAGTAAATAGTCCTTGCCCTTGAGAAGCTCACATTCTAGAGTGCAAAGTCAGACAGAGAACCATAAACAAAATAAATTGACAAATTATAAGCATAAAATGCTAGGGCCAGGAAAACCAGATCAGATTTATGAGGATGGTGAGTTCTAGGGAGAGAGTGCAACTTGAAAAGAGTTGGATGGGAAAAATTTCACTGAGAAGGTGACATTTAAGGAAAGGTTTGGAGGAGTGGTGGGAGTGATCCATCAGAGATGTCTGACAGAAGAGCATGTCAGGGGGAGGAACAAGTCTGGGCAAAGCCTCAGATTGGGGAGCATGCCTGCCATTTTACACCAACAACGAAAAGGATGTGACTGTGGCTGGAGAGAAGTGAGCTAGAGAAACAGTAGAAAGAAATACGATGAGAAAGGCAATGGGGGTCACATCACATTTGGCCTTGCATGTCATCATATGAAATTTGTCCTTTATTGGAGAGAAATGAGGAATCACGGGTGGGTTTTGAGCAAAGGAATGACAAGAGTTGGCTTCCATTATAACAGGTTTGCACTGGTTGCATTTTTGAGAGTAGACTGGGTGGAGGCATGGGCTCCAGTTATGAGTTTATATTGGTTACAATAGTCTAGAGTGTGCTATGTACCAAATAATCCTGTAACCTCAGTAAATTACCACAATAAATTTTACTTCTCACTCATACCTATTAAACAAAGGTTTACAGGAGTTCTGTGCTCATCGTGATCATTAAGAAGTTCAAACTGACCGAAGCTCTGTCTTGGCAGCTTCTACAACATGTAGGGTAGGAAAAGGGAATGTGGCAAAACATACATCAGCTCTCAAAGTTCCTTATGTCACTGCCATTTACATTTTTGTAGCCAAAGCAAGTCTCATGATCATGTGTAACTTCAAAGGGACTAGAGAAGAGAATCCTATCATAGGCCTACAAGGTGAGAAAAATATCACAGAGAATATAACAAAAACTCCAGCAAGAGGTGATAGTGACTTGGACTAGGGTGAGCGTGGGGGAGGTGGTGAGAAGTCGTTGGATTCGGGACATTTTTGGAATGGATGGCCAGTGATATTTCCTGAAAAATGAGAGATTAGATGTAAGAGAAAGAAAAGAGATGGGAGTGATGGCTTTTGGGGACAAACAACTGGAAAGGAGTTGCCATAATTGAGATCAAGGAAACTGAAGGTGAAGCAGAATTTGGAGGAGACTTAGAACTTAGACCATTGAACATACAAGTTGGGGCCTGCAAGGGAGATGTCTGCATTGGAGAAAAAAATAAGGAAATCGGCAGCATATAGACGAAGTGCAAAGCCACGAGACTGGATGAGATCACACAGGGAGCCAATAGCGGTCCAAAGACAGAGCTGTTTCACCAGCTGCTACAAAGTTGTAGACTTTATTATCTGAATTCAGAAGTTAATACTGCTTCTCTAGGCCCATCTGATACAGATACATCTAGGCCTATATACACACACCATGTTTATCATTCCTAAGTGTATTTGGAATTGTTTATGCCTTCCTTGTAATGAGGTGATGTATCTGAAGTATCCAACAACCAGTACCACACGGGCACTAACCAAGTATGGAGGATGTTTGCCAGACACAGTTGGCCCTGCCTGTAACACCAATTCTTAACTTCACTTCAAGAGCCCCACAGCCTAATTTGGGAAATTCAACTTCACTTCCATAAGTAGCATTATTAATTACCTTCTTATTTTATATCACATTGTACCAACGCTGTATTACAGAATTTATCACTTTATGCAAATGTTTTACATGTCTTTTTTCTTCATAAAACACTAAGTTCAGAGCATCGTTCTAATATTTTTGTAACAGCATGAAGCAGAGGTCTTGAAACAGAGAAGAATCTTTATGTAAGAATATTGAAAAATTAAAAATAGTGGTAAATATATTATAGTAACCAAATGAGTTATGACTTTAAGCAATTATCCTGATCCTATTTGACCTCATAATTCATTATTTACCAAATAAAGCTTTAAAAATTTAAAACAAAAATCAAAAGAATTTGACAGTGTTTTACTGGCCTGAAATTTTAAGATGTACAATAAAAAGGAGAAACTATACAATTAATTATTTTCACATTAGGAGCCCCTGCCAGGTTGTGAGCTATTTCTCCACTTATAACATGATCATAGGGCACAGTGAATGTGACATAGAAAGCATATGATCATTTGATTCAACAAATATTTTTGAGAATCTATTTTGTGATCAGTATTAGCCAAAGATAGGGAAAGAGAGAAATAAACTGGCAGATTAGTATCCTCTTGTTTATAGTTCACAGTCTAGTGGAAGATACAGGAAATAAACAGACATCTAAGTCTAAGTTGTAATTTCAGGTTACTGATAAGTGACATACACAAAATTAAAGCAGGATGTGAGAATGAAGAGTGAGGAGAATGGAGATGTTAGGAAGCTGGGGGGGAAATGTCACCTTTCTGAGACGATGAGAAAGAAGACACAACAATAATATAAAGAAACTAACCAAATAGAGACTTAGGGAAAGATATTCCTGACAGAAAAAATAATAATTGTAAAGTCTGTAGATAGGAATGACCTTAGTGGGTTCAAGGATAGCAAGGCCAGAGGGAGTGAATCAGAATCAGTACGGAAACAAAAGTTAGGAGAAAGGGTCAGAGACTTAGATGGGATTCATATTAAGTAGGGCTTTGTAAACTAGAGAATTTGAGTTTTACTCTGGGATAGGAAGCCACGGGAAGGTTTTGAGTGGGATAAAGATATGATTTGATGTATGTTTCCAAAGAATTACTTTGGATTCTGTTTAGAATATAGGTAACAAATCAGGTGAAATCACAGAGACTAATTTGTTAATAGGTTTTTAAAGTAATTTGGAAAAGAGATGATGATGGCTTGGACAAGTAGCAGGGGAAGTAATTAGAAGAAATTGTATTTGAAAGCTTATGGTTAAGCTTGCAGACAGTAACCAGCCAGCTTACAGATGGCTGTGCAACCAAACAGTTGGTTGATAGACCGCATGTACAATTTCAGGGAATGAGAGAGAGCCAGGGTAAATTCAGGCTTGTGGTGTCACCCACTGAGGCAGGGAATATCGGAGGAGCAGGTTTTTGAGTCAGGAAATCAATTTTGAGTATGTTAAATTCTTACATGTTGAATTCATATTTAAATGAAAATGTTTAGAAGTGAAAATAAATTATGAACTCAGGATATACATTTGAGGGCTGTCAGTGTGTAAGATGAATTAAATCAATGGGAATGTGTGTAGTCAACTCCAAGGAGAGAAGAAAATAACTGAGAAGTGGGCACGTAGACTTTGGGAATTGGAGGAGTCAGTAAATTATACTGAATGGGATTAGTTAAGAAGGAAGAAATCAAATCCAGTAGAAGTTTTTGTTTTGGAATCCACAAAAGTTTTCATGAAAGAAGGAGTGGTTTAAGAACATAAAATGATTCTTAATGTCAAATGTAATGATTGTTAAAATTGATCACCGGGATTGGCCAGTGAAGGTTTAGGTAACATTAGCAATAGCAATTCCCTAGCAGTAGTAAACTACTCAGTCAAAGTTGGTATTTGACTATATTAAAAAAGAGCAGGCAGATGTGAATGTGGTAACAAGAAGTTATGTGATGGCATGGGGAATCAAAGAGATTTTTGTTAGTCTATTTGTTTGTGTTTAAATTGGAAACATTTCTGCAGATTCCATTGTGACACATAGGAAAGCAGGATATTTGTGTTCAGATAGACTGATAGATTTGTTAACGGAAAGATGAGCAGTCTATTTTTATTTCTTCTGTTTTCTCAGCGAAAGAAGAATCAAAGTTACCAGAACCAGTGTCATTGAGAGAGAAGGGAGAGATGTGAGGAGAAAGAAAGCGGTATAAAATAGTCTTTTGAAAAGTGATGAGAACTGTAACTATGGAAATGTGAATTTCTAAGGAAACTAATCTGAGTGACAAGGGAACAAAACTTATAAAGGAGTGATAGTGAAAATTGTATTAGATTTGATGAGATCTCAAAACAAACATGATAATTATTTTTTAAAATACTCATTTTTCAAAAAACTGATTTTTTAAAGACAAATCTGGAATGTGAAGTAAATAATCTAGTGCAGCTTTCCCCAGACAAACACTCAGAAAAATATTTTTGTTCAATGAAATTGAAATAGGTTTTCCATAAAAAGAGGAATCAGTGGTCACATAAGTTTAAGGTTCACTGACTTAACCAATTTGAAACAGAGTTTGGTTGACAGTTTGTCTTGTTTTATATTTTAAAATTACAGTACTTATCAGAGCCTTTAATAACCAACTGGGCATTGTGAATCTCCAAGAGGGTGATTTTGAATGTTGTCTTTGAGGATAGCCCTTCTTTGTGGAGAGAGGGGATCCCTAAAGAATCTGATTATTTTCCTTTCTCCAATGCACAGTCACCCTGGTAAATGTCTGCAGGTCCCTTTGAGGAAGGCTAGGAGAAAGATTGAAGTATAAATTCTAGTGTAATTTGTAGAATACAGTTTGGGAGGATCTGCCCTGGAACTTCTGAATTTCAAACATTTTAACACGTTCCCTGTTCATTTTACTTCCCCTCCATGGCTGCTTCGCAAAATGCCTTCCACCATCCTTTTTTTTTTGCCTTAGACTAATAAAGTAAGTCTTATGAGATTTATTTCATGAGATTTGCACAGCTCACATATCACTTTTCCTATGGTAACCAGGCACTAACCACTTGTTTGATTGATTGTAATATTATACTTAACTATGTAGGAAAGGGAAACAACTCGTCTGTTTGTATAGGATGTTAGATTTCAAAGAATGCTTTCCTCTGAAGTGTGACATTTTAAGTAAACACAAATAGAAAAGCAAAACAACCAATTTCAAGTTGCTTTAAGGTATTGCTAAAGGCAAGGAACTTGAGTAAAATGCACCACCTTGTTCATGGTAGCTAAAGAGGTGACATGTGAAGTTGAGAACATTATGTTTATAATTCAGAGGCAGGCAGAGACAACAAAAAATAAATTTCGTCATTTTGAGAGAAGGTTAAACAAAAATTCTCTTGTGCTTTTCCAAGATTTTTCTCCTATTTTAGTCCATACAACTGAGGTTACTGCAAATTCCATATGCTGATAACTTAATTAGCAATTCAGTGTACCTGGGTCTGCAGCCTAATGTCACTGTTGAATTGACTTTGAGAAAGAAGGCAGCTCCATTTTGTTGAGTGATTCCCTTCTCTACCAACTGGCCTATGAAATCAAGAAGCATCACCTGGGCATCCCCCTGTTAGCTCAAAGCAGAAGCCTCAGATGGAAGTCTAGGGCCCCTGTGCTCCCTGCTCATTGCCCACATGGCGGCTGTGATCACATTCTGAGCATGGGGAGTTTGGTTTTATCTGAGTGCTCCAAATCCACTGTCTCAAAAAGGGATGTCGCAGGACAGAAGTGTCTTTTATTGAAACGAGCTGAACGCATTTATATCCACGAGGAAAGCTGTGCTTTCCTAAGGAAACTGAGAAATTACTAATTGTGTCTGGTGCCAGGTGCATAAAGCAAATCATTTGGTTTTGCTTTCACAGTTTGTAAGGAATAAAAGGAACATTGCATACAAAGAATCAGCATATTGCTTTTCAAGATGTATTTATTGTTTCTGGGAATGATACCTGCTTTATTTCTATTTGTTATTCTAGTTCAATGTCCTTTATTCTTTTCTTTTTCTCTTTTAATTCCATATTGAATTGTGATCAGAAGAGCAAATGGAATTGCGTTTTGCAAAATCCTCTGTTGATTCATAAATAAATTTCAGAAAATGTAGAGACTGACTGTCAAGAGATTAGCATTTCTTTCTCGAGATGTTGTTGGTTTGATATCCTTCAAACTGAGTGAGATTAATGGGCATCAATGCATCGGCACTCATGAGCCTGAATATTTTTGCCCATCAGTTCTTTTGTTCATGCAAGTGCCACAGATATTCTCAATGTTGTTTTGGTTATTCTTCTTTTCAGTTTTAATTTTTATTCTCCAGCTATGTCTTTTTTATCTCAGAAGCAGTATTATACAATTATCATTCTTAATGTTGTGTGTGCCACATTTACGTGGCTCATTTTTTCTAATCCCTACAGATTAAGACTGTCACTTAATTTGCATAAAACTTTTCCAAATATTCCTGAGTTGTCATGGTTTGGTTCTATGAGATACGTTTCTAGGAAGATTTTTTTAAAGCAAATTAACTACACGAGGTTTATTTCGTTTTGTTTTGATCTATGAATTACTATTTTTTTCTGGTATAAAATAACTATGAAGTGAACTTAAATAAAAACACCCACAGAATATCTATATAACTATATAACAAAATATCTATATAACTCAGTCTAATATTTAGTCTATGAAATATTCTTTTGTTTAATTTTATATTCCTGTGTTATTATGTTAGTCCTGGATGCGCCACCAAATATTGAAGGAAATTTTTGAGGTTCAAGCAGAGAAACAGAATCAGTAGTAAATATATATGAAGAGATTTATTGTAAGGAGTTAGCACAGCTAATTGTGAGGGCTGCCTAGGCAAGTCCAAAATCTGTAGGGTAGGCCGTCAGGAAGGGAAGAGTGGAATTCTCAGGCATGAGTTAAAGATTCAGTACATAGAAATAATTTCTTCTTCTTCTAGGAAATATCAGTTCTGTTCTAAGGACTTTCAGTTGATTGAATCAGGCCCACCCAGGTTATCTAGAACAATCTCCTTTGCTTAAAGTCAACTGATTATGAATGTCAATCACGTCTACAAATATCTTCACAGCAACATCTAGATTAGTGTTTAATTCAATAACTGGGTTCTATAACGTAGCCAAATTGGGACATAAAATTGGCCATTAAAGTTCAACCTTTGTCAACTTAATACAAATACAAATCTCCTTAAACTATGTTTACTCTCAAAATAAAAGCAATAAGAAAGTCATATTTCTGTCTAACATGGTATGACTATCCTGTCCATGCACAGCCAAAAATGTGCTAATGATTTCCCTGGAGGAGGCTGCTAGTCAGTGTGTGATGTTTACTCTTCTCTTTGATATCCCGTAATTTACATACTGTGATGTACAGTTTATTATTAATACATCTATGCTAGAGGTAAAGGGATGAATGTGAGGAAAATGAATTAAAATTTGGCTTAGTATATCTAGATCCATCTATGTCTATCTATCTATCTACAAAGATTTCCATAAGAAAATAAGGAATAAATACTCAAAGATATTACAGTGCTCATTTCGGCAATTGATAATGAGGTCATAGCAAATATTTATAAGCACATTTCCACTATCATTCCAGCACCTCAGCTGGTCATGGTTCTTAATCTTTAGGTGAGGTGACCTAATCTTAATTCCTGAAGGGTCTGGGACATTAGCAGTCCTACCCTAGTTAGGTTTTTGTAGTTTTCTGTTACTTTAATCACAAGACATGGCAGTACTAGGAAATGAGTTAAGAGATCTCCTGTTCCATCCATATTCTTCCTTATCTCCAATGGGTAGTGGAAACTGTGCAAACCAACTTCCCTTTGCTAGTCAGGGTTAATCATCCAGTCAGTATAGGAACTCCTTTCTTTGCCTGTTGATTTAGAGATATGAGAAGACCAAAATAGCCAATGACACTCTCAACTTCTGGTTCAATGGGATCATTGTTGTACCTCCTGGTAGAAGCATTCCTTCCTTTGGACTAACACATCTGAACCAGCAGAGCATAAAGTCATAGGGACAGGAAGCAAAAATTTTGCTACTAGCTGTAGTTAGTGGCGCCACTCCCATTTCCACCCCTTGATTTCTGGACATGAATACTGGCTGTGGGGTAAACGGCACTATATATTAGTTATTGATTTAGAGCATATACAACCTCACGGAGGAGATTGCTACAGCCCCACAAGGTATTGCCACCTAGCTGACACCATAACTGAGTCTTCAAAAGGCCATAGCTCTGTTTTGTCAAGCCAGCTGATACTGGATAATAGAGAACATAGTACAACTGGGAAATTCAATGAGCATCAGCCCATTGCTAAACTTAATTTGCTGTTTAAGAGTGATCATGGCTTCATTGATCAGAAACAGATTATCTAGAATAATGCTATTTGGGATACCATGATGGTGGATATGCATTCTGTAAGTCCATAGGCGATAGTTTTGAAAGAAGCATTGTGTGCAGGACAGGCAAATACCTATCCATAATAAGTGTCGCACAGAGCACAGTGCTGCTCCTTCCATGATAGAAATGGTTTAATGTAATCAATCTGCCAACAGGTAGCTGACTGATCACCCTGGGAAATGGTACCATGTTAGGGATTCACTGTTGATTTCTGCTACTGGCAGATCGGGCACTCGGCAGTGCTTGTAGCCAATTCTTCTTGGTAAGTTGAAGTCCACGCTGCTGAGGCCATGAATTACCTTCATCCCCACCACCATGCTTATTAAGCAATGGAAGAAGTGGTTAAGAAAAGAGGTTAACTGGTATCCACTGATAAGTCATCCTATCCACTTGATTATTAAAATACTCCTCTGCTGAGGTCACCTTTTGATGAACATTCGCATGGGACACAAATATGTTCACAGTCTTTGCCCATTCAGTGAGTCCATCCACATCTCTCTTCCCAAGACCTGCCCACCACCAATTTTCCTATTAAGTTCCTCTCAAGTCTCTGACTATTCAGCCAAACCACTAGCCACAGCCCATAAATCAATATATACTCATAAATTTGGCAATTGTTCTTTCCAAGAAAAATGCACAACCAGGTATGCTGCTTGAAGTTCTGCCCACTGGGAGGATTTTCTTTCTCTGCTGTCCTTCAGAGATATCTCAGGAAGGGCCGGGAGTGCTGCAGCTGTCCACTTTCAGATGATGCCTCAATGTTATGCAGAACCCTTGGTTAACCATACCTGAGTTTTCTCTTGCTCAGTCAACTAATCACAGGAAACTACCTAGGAGGCCATATGTGCAGGCTGAGAAAGATAAGGTAATAAAGTGAGAGTGGGGGCTATGTGCATTTGGGCCACTTCCTCATGGAACTTGCTTGTGTCTTCAGAGCTTGCTCTAGTCCAATACCATAGATATTACTTCTACTCGAAAAAAGAGTGCCCTGAGAAGCCCAACTTTATGGCTTGATGGGTCAGAAAATACCCCCAGTTCATGATGGGCATCTCAGGATACACTGTAACTTGGTGACTGAAGGTTAAGCATTCAGTCTCTACTAAGGCTCAGAAGTAGGTCAAGAGCTGTTTCTCAAAAGGAGAGTAGTTATCTACAGATGGCGACAGTGCTTTGCTCCAAAATCCTAAGGATCTCCTCTGTGATTCACCTGTAAGTGTCTGTCAAAGGCTTAAATCAGCATCTCTATCTGCCACTGACATTTAAAGCACCATTGCATCTGCTGGATCAATGGCCCAAGTGGCAGGTCAGCATACAAGGTAGCCTGTCACTATCGCAGAGCTTTCTCTTCTTCTGGACTCTAAAGTAACAGCTCTCAGGCCACTTGGTAATGGGCCAGAGTAGCATATGTGGATGAGGAATATGTTGCTTCAAAATCCAAAGAGGCACGCTAGGAACTGTCTCTTTTTGGTTGGGACAAATGTAACAACGTATCTTTTACCTTAGAAAGGATATCTCAACGTGCTCCATACCGGGAACCTCTATAAATTTCACTAAGGTGGAAGGTCACTGTGTTTACTTCCCACCTGCTACATGAAAAGTGATTTATTGGAGGGAATTGGCTTATGAAATTGCTGAGGTAAGTCCAAAATCCATAGGGTAATCCATCAGGAAGGGCAAAAAAGCTCTCAGCATGAGTTGAAGCTCCTGTTCTGTTCTTATGGCCTTTTGATTGGTTGAATCAGGGCCACTCAGATTATCTAGGATAATCTCCCTCACTTAATGTCAACTGATTATGGACTTTAATGACATCTACAAAACACCTTCGCAACAATGCTTAGATTAGTGTTTGAACAACCAGGGGCTCTAGCCTATCCAAATTAACACACACAACTCATATTCAATGTAGCCTTTGAACAATAACTTATGTATCCGGAGATTTTTCCTAATTTATAAAATAAGGCAATGTGTACAAGATCTCTAAACTTTTCCCACCTCTCTGTAGCTTCAAAACTTCCTCATGATATTCCACTGAATTCCATAAGGTTAGAAATTATACGAAAGAGCAAATGTAATCACCAACTATTTAAGGTGACGTTTATAAGCCCAGTTTATCGTCACTTTTCATCCCCATTTTTTTCAGGCTGAATTTAACTCCCATTCTAGTCTCACCACATTTACAGTTTATTATTTACAAAATGCTCCTTTAGATGAACCAATGAATATGTATTACATCAAGATACTAAAAGGAAGAGAAGGAATTTAAGCTTGTCAGGTGTAATGGCATAGAATTCTAGACCGTTTTGAGGTGGAAAAAACATACTGGAAAACCAGGCTGCTGGAATTAGGAGGGAAAATAGAGTTCTAATAAAAATTGCAGTCCAAAAATTTTTAAAAATTGTAGTGGAAGAAAACAAGTTTTAGCTTCTTTACAATTTTGATTTTGAGGGGAACTTCTTTATAAGAATACAGTAATTATGCATAATTACTGGATCTTTTGTAAATATTTGGACTTGAAATATCATAGAAGTGAAGGGCATTGCTGTTAACCCTGAGGTTTGCTATGTCTGATGCTAGTAGTGTGAGATTCAGTACGTTGAATTAATATGGAGTTTTAAAACAGAGACTTTCTCCAAATTATGTTTCTTGGTTGCCTGTGGTATGAATATAAAAGATTTCTTCTTAGCATTTTTTGTTTTTGCCACAAGAAGAAATGAGACTCTCAGTTGAAGTTAGTGTGCCTTAATCCAACCCAAATTACCCCCAAAAGGCTAACCATCCCTACTAGTCAACAGTATATCTTTTTGATGTCTCCTAAAATAGCTGTTTAGACTTGGAAAATACGAATAGACGAAAGAGTTTCCTCTGGGCTTAGTCTCAAGGGGAGGTTTGCTCTGTTAAGCCCAGCTAATGCAAAAGCCATTCCTACTTTTTCTAATAATTTTTCCCCTTATGAGATGATACATGATGCAATTCTCTACTTTAATTTTGTTACAGGAGCAGATTCTCAAAAATAAAAATTTAATTTTTAGTTCAAACCATACATAGGGAAGGGTTTATATATAAAACAGAGCAGTGAAGGAGTTAAAAATAGGTCATTGATACCCAATATCAAGCAAGAGTATGACAAAAAATGTAGAAAAATATTTCTTTCAATTTCTGTAGTAATCACATGATCCATTACAGGACTTATACTATGATATAAAATTATCTAATTTTTGATAATTTAAATTTGGTAATTCTTTTTTTGAAATGAAAAATATCAAAGAATGTCTTGTACCACTTTTTTTTTCTCTCTCCAAAGCCCCAGTACATGGTTGTATATCCTACTGGTAGGTCATTCTACTTCTTCTGTGGGACAGCACCACAGCATGGCTTGATGAACAGTGTGTGGGTCTGCGCCCAGGGTGTGAACCAGTCAACCCCGGGCCACCGAAGTGGAGCGTGTGAACTTAACCACTCAGCCCCGGGCCAGACCCTCTTGTACCACTTTTATTGCCATATTAGTTACTACCTAAGCAAATGAAGCAAAGAAATTTTAGAAAGAAGTTCTCTTTATGTACCTTATTCCTAAAGATCCTTTGAAGCAATAGTTTTCAAACAGGGTCAATTTTTGTCCCCAGGAACATTTGGCAATGTCAGGAGACATGTGTGGTTGTCACAACTGTGGTGGGAGTGGGGGCAATGATGCTATTGGCACCTAGTTGGAAGAAGCCATGGAGGGTGCATACATTCCACAGAGCACAGGAAAGTCCCCTGCCAAAATATCAATATTGCTGAGCTAATTTCTTTAAAGGAATGGAGGTAAATGATGTGTATTTGAACACCTGAGAATTATTATCATACTAATGACAGAATGCCTTATTCAACACTATCTAATGAGGTGTAAGTGGCAAACAGTCACATGCCTTATAAAAGATTCTTCCAAACAAATTCTACTATTACCTTTAATAATTCTGTCCTCATTTTAACCTTTTTCCCCCTCTTTGGTAGTATTATAAGTAGGATTGTAAGTAGGATAGTAAGCAGTATTGCATAGGTCTTTGTTTCCTAAGTATATGTTGCCACGACAACCAAAAAGTTTCTACATCCTCCCTTTGCTTATAACTTTCCTTTACTTTTACTTCAGTCATTTCATAAATGGAGGTTAATTCTACACCTTCAAAATCTCGCATGCCTGCATTAAACAACTACTTATTAGACATATTTTATGATCCAGAAGGTATCTATGTTTGCATTTTAGTTATGAAAGAAATAAGAGGAGAAGGTCATAAAGAAGTTGGGAACTTGGGAAGATTTCAGAAGAAATCAGCTATGAACGAGGCCCTGAGTTGAGGTTATAAAATGGAAATGCAAAGGCGGGCAGATATCTATGGAGTGAGAAGGAAAGTGTAGGCCAAGGAGGAGCATGGTAAATGAGTGAGATACATTTAAGGAATAGGATTAGATCAGCTTGAATGAATAAATGTTTTCCAAATCACATGTACACATATGTGTACATATGCGAGTTATGAAAAAGAGCTTGAAAAGAGCTTGAGTGTGAAGTTAACTCTGATTTTTTGTTTTTGTTTATGCTTTTTAAACAAATGGGAGGTGCAGAAATCTTTTTGACATGGAGAGGTGTCCCGGTCAAGAAATTTTCTAGAATAACTAATGTTTGTAATATGTCAAGTGCATTTTGCATAGGGGAAGGAGTAAGGCACACATTAGATATTGGAGAATGAATTCTAAGAGAAATATCAAGTCCGAAGATAAATACGGGAAATCAAAACATTAGATCTAACTCCCTGGAGAAAATATAGATCCACCAAGGAAAAACGCCTGATGATTGAATATTGATGTGTACTTAGGAAGCAGGAAGAAGAGTAGAATAGTGAAGAATTGATTCAAGTGGTTAAAAAAAATACAGGAGAAAGAAAATACAGTGTAGAATCAGATAACTATATCTAAGATCATGCTGTATTAATTATTGTAATGCCATACTGGTTATGATTCACAAATATTTTGTTTAGAATTGTTGTTTCCATACTGACAAGCAAAACTGGTTCAGGATTTGCCATTGTATATAAACTATCTGTTTATATAATACTAAGAATGGATTGGGAAATTTTCTAACTTTTACCTCTGCATTGGAAATTTTTAGAGGCAAAGAAATAATTTTGTCCTTGATTTTACTTTAATTTTTACAGAAAATCTTTATGCAGAAGATTGTGAGTTAAAAGACTGGGAAACCATGGACATTTTAGTTTTTCAGTTTGTTTAGTTTTTTGCTATGACGTGTGCTGGTCAATTTAACCTTTCTAAGACAATTTTATATATATTTGCATAATTAATTTATTCCTTCAAAACTCCATCTAGATTTCAAAATTAATAAGTATGTAATTGAACATGATATCCTTCAAACTGAGTCAGATTAATAGGCATTAGTATATTGGTGTTCCTGAGCATGCATATTACAGTCTGTCAGTTCTTTTCTTAGTGTAAGTGCTATGGATATAGAACATAATACTTTCATTAATATAGCTACTTCCTTTGTAATTCTTGTTATGGTAATTTTTCCAAAAGAGCATATTCAAGTGGCTTTATTTATACGTATCTTTGCATCCTTTCTTTTCTTCTCCTTTGATATTCTGACTTGACGCTCTGTGGAACATTTTGACCCAAATATTTAAGATTTTCTTCAGCTCAGAGAAATTGCCTTTGCTTCTGTGATGGTCCCTTTTTCTGTTTCTCTGTTGTATTTTTCTGAAATTTCTATTAAACGTTTCTCAAATTTATCTTATGACTTACATTGTTGTCTGTTTGCTCAGCAGAGCTAAGGGAGGGCAGCTAGCTCCTAACTGAGATTGCCAGCGTATCTCTGCGTGGGCTCCCTTCTGTTCACAGAATCTTCCTGGATATGGTCTTTTCCTCACACTCACTGTGTATGGCATAGACTGGTAGAATGAAAATAGCCTTTAACTGAGACAGTAAAAAATTATATTATCATGGTAGAAGAATTTAGGAATTTTCTACTTTACCCAGCATCTAGAATCCAGTTTTTCACTTCTGGCTACTTGGGGAGATTCAGCTGCCTGAGGTCTTGTCTGGCTTTTCTATCACCAAAATAGCTGCCTTAGGCACCTAATATGGCAAACACCAATGCACAGAGGAAACTATGCCTAAAGGTTTGGAGTAAAAACTATAGCCCTGTTCTCTGAGTACATCAAGTAAGCCCTGGCAAGTTCTTTATCTACGCCAATCTCTCCAGTAAGTAGGCTGTGACTTGCTGTTAGCTTACTTCGGTTTTGGTTTGTTTTTCTTTTATTTTTGGTGTTCTTAAGGGAAAATCAATCAACCACCTCTAACGGCTTACTTCTTTCTTTGTATCTTTGCTCTATTTTGTCAATTTTATTCCAACTGCTTTAGAATTTGCAAATTGGCTTAAGATTTTTGATCATCCTTGGCAAATTACTCCTTTCTAGTGATCCTATGGATTAATTTATCTTTTGATTTCTCTTCAGTTATCTCATAGATTATATTTGTGGGGAGGATAATATATTAGTTCGAAACTCACCTCTTGTTGCGAAGTCTTTTACCTTCAGTAACATTTTACTATAGCTTAAAATGTTATACATTCAGATACCTCTTAGTTTCTTAACTATCTAGGCCGTATCTTAATTAATATCCGCAGTAACTGGATGTTTTAAGCATTATCTGAAGTGTATATAAGTGCCCTAATATTCTAATGTTTATATAGGCTTGACTTTGCTGAAACAGTCTTATTTTCTAATATTTGGCACTGAATTCAACTGGAATACAGTTCTATTCCTCTAGCATGACTATTGATTGGGAAAATATATTTACAATTAAGTCAGATCGTCAACGTTGCTCTCTTAAGATTTAGAACACAACTTACAGGAAGGGAAATAGTCTAGACCAGCAGAATTTCCATAAGGACATCTTCCACAAATCTTTACAGCAGTCTAAATTTTACTTTAGAACATAAAAATATCACTTTTGAAAATTAATAAAACTTTGGGGTTTTATTTTTTGCTGTTGAAAAGCATCTACTAGGAACTGAAACAAATAAAAGTCACACACCAATTATTTCCTCAAGAATGTGATTGTTTAGTGGGAGGGAGGCATATAAGAATAAGCAATGATTCTTTTTATCCTGAGTTGCAGTTACAGTTTTGCTAGTGAATAAATGATGGCCTTTGAGAAGTAACTCAATCTCTCAAAGCCTTGGCTTCTTATAAAGTGTAGAGGTAGACTCTGTTCCTCCTGTATGGGATAACAGGATGATCAAAGGGAACAGCTGCATAAATCAGTCTTAAATATGTCAAGACATTGTGCAAAAGTGTGTATGATTTTACTAACTGAACACATTTTTATTTGACTAAACAATTTCTGATTCTGATCTAGTCTTGCCTTGGAGAGTGTCTGACAGCTCAGAGGATAAGTAGCACCAATAACATAGATATTTAAGAGAATGCAACGTGTTTTCTGGTTACCGAGGGGCAGAAATTCAAACGTAAGTTCCCACATTAATAATACCGATAATGAACTAATAACACCAATAATGAACATGAAGCGTACTTTTGTTCCCTTTCTTAAGTCTGACATTCTGATATGTGCATGCTTGTGTCAGTACATACACTACTTACAAGGTCTCCCTCACATTTTGTATGATTTAGGCAAGGAAAGAGATTGACATGGAGGTACTGATATCTTGAATCTTACCTTTGCATCAAAAGTAATAGATGACAGTCGGGAGAGTACAGACAAAATATTGAATAGTGCTTGTCTGCTTACTTCTAAAATAACAAGTTCTTCCCCCAAAGCCATCTGCCATGTAATCAGATTCTCTGGTCATCACAGACAAACTCAGTCAAATCAAAGTACAGATGGTCGTTTATTACAAAACAACACAGGAGGCGTAGGATAGATGATACATTTGGTCATTTTTGCACATAAAGTCTCTGATTAAGTATGAAAAATGTGAACATTTGTTTATCTTGGAAAAACTGCTATTGCTTGTCAGGCATGACCAATTAGTTATTTCTAAACTGTTATCCATATAATTAAGAAAACAACCATCTGTAAAGTCAGAAGTTTGTGTCTCTTTTCTGATCCACATGTAAACGTAATTTCTGTAATCTGGTTTGCTTAAAAGAGAATTATCAGGCAGAATATAAGACAGATGATAGAAACTGATGTATTTTATCATTTTCTTTCTCTCTTTATTCCTCCACTTATGTGATAGTATATAGGTATTGTGACTGGAATAAGGAAAACCAAAAAGACATTACAGCAAATTTTTCTAGGATATTTATTTTTCAAATTAAAATATGATTGTTTTAAAGAAATGTGAAAATGTCTCATAAGAAAGTTTATATTATTTTTATCACTCAAGCATTTTAAATATTTAAAACAGGAAAAAATGAAATACTATCAAGTCTTTAAAAATAACCTCATTGAAATTCAATTTTAATATGCATCTATATGTTAGTAGGTACGTGTACGTGCTTGATCTCAATAAATATTACTTATGAAATGTTAAACATAGCTTTCATGTTTAGCTAGTTAATAAATACGTATAAAATGCTTATGTATATTTTATTTTGTCAATCAGCATTCTTTATTTCAAACAATATTCCTACATTATAGAATTCAAAATCAAATTGTGAGCAAATGAACTAGTCAGACAAAATGCAGTTTTCATGGGGGTGTTTTTCCTAGTCATGTTCAACACCTTCCTAAATTCCCAGAATGGCAGTGATGATATCACAAAAAAAGAATTCATGCATCACTTAAAAACTCCAGATGTCCCCTATGCTACTGTTCTTGCTATTTAATCGTATACCCAGCTGTCTTTTCTTCATTTCACCTAGGTTTTTTTAAATGCTAAACATTTTAAAAGACTATAAACTCTATTTTAATAGAAATTATTAGCAAAAATGCTTAGATTATATCTCTCATAGCTAATTACTCTTGAATTACTTACTATTCTGATTTGAAAGGGCTAGTAAAAAATGAAATTCCATAGGAGGTTGTCAGCAAAATAAATTTCTTGTTTAATGACTTTCAGTTACTTTCAATTAGTCACAAAATAAGGAAATGCAAGATCCTAGTAACATCCACTTATAGTATATTTGTGAGTAGCAAGTATTTCTGCCATGTACAAATAATCAGTAGTGAATATTTCCATTTTAAACTTGTAACATGTAATCAGAATATTTACTCAGGTTGCTTTCTGTATTAACGTAATTAATATGTGCACAGTATATTTGCGTTAGCTTAAGGTTACTTTCTGTATTAATGTAATTAATATAAATACAGTATATTTGTTTGCTTTTTAAATAGAAGGATTTTTAAAAAATCAATGCCTTGATTTACTCTTTCAAAAGAAAATATTTAATAATGGAAATATTGATATGACAAAAGGACTGAACTTTCATGTTTATGATAAAGAGAGGTATGGGGGAAACGGATGGTTAGACATTTGCCACAAACTAGACTTAGTTTTGCAACACTTGTCAAATGATTTCCACAGCAGACCACAGGTCCATGACACAGCTCTCCGCCTGCTTTCTGGCTAAGTCAAATCCTGGCCGAAGCAAGAAAAAATATTTGTGAATTGCAATCAAGTCATATGCAAAAGTTGTAAAATGGATATTTCCCAATACAAAAGCTACCAAAGAAAAATTCAATGAGATACAAGAAATAAGTGTTTGAATAAAATGAACAGATAAAAAGCAGATTGCTGTTATGGTTGTTATTAGTATTAGCACAGTATTTTTGGTATTGAAAGAAAATTGAAACAAAAAAATCCATTTCCATAGTTGTTTTCTAGATCAGCTTTTCTGAAACCTTTTGGTCTCAAGTGTTCTTTTCTTTGTTAAAAATTAGTGAGGGTACCAAGGAGCTTTACTTTATGTGGCTAATATTTACTGTACTAGAAATTAAAACTGAGAAATTTGAAACCACTTACTTATTAATCCATTAAAAAGGACAACAATAAACCTATTACAAGTTAATGACAAGTAACTATAACGTCCTAGACTTAAAAAGAAACACTATGAGTAGAGTGACATGGCTCAGTATTGTTGTAAATCTTCGGTGCATGGCTTAAGAGAAGTCAGCTGAATTCTCATCTTCACTTTTGCTTCCGAAACGTTGTGATATCACATATGATGGAGCATCTGGCAATAGACAGTTGTGAGTGAATGCGATAGTTTTGGCCTCACTGAGCCACAAAAGGGCTTCAGGACCCCTTTGGGGCCCCAGGAAACACCATGAGAACCACTGTTTTGTAAAGCATGGATAGCACACAAATGCCTCAGACCAACGGAAAGTATGACGCTTAATATCCCAGTTCAGTCTGTGTAACATGTGCTGTATTATTCATACCTGATCTTCACGGATGAGAGAAAAGCCATATTTATAAGTGTATCTGTATCTATTATATCCATTATCCACGTAACCATTTACAACTGACTAGACAAAGACATAATGCTGAATATTTTAAGTTAAACAATGAAGAAAAATAAGATAATGTTTTAATTGCAGGATTTTTATTGATAATTAAGAAGATACTGAACTGAACATTATAATATTTATCTAAATTAAATTTATAAATTATATTTTTGGCTTTTGCAGATTGGTAGGGTGGTTTAAATATTATCCGGATTCTAAAGCAAATCCTGTAAACTGTCTTAGTTTAAATACTAATCTTGCTCCTCGGTTTTTTTGTAACACTATGCAATATTGATGCACTTTATACTCATTTCTTGGTATAGCATTGAAGATGAGTTTGTAAACTCTCAGATATACTCAGCAATGGTAAAAAAGCAGCAGAAAGCACTTAGAGTAATCTTCCTCACGATGCTAAATTCTAATGAACCAGAGGCAGCCGGTATAATGTTGACTCACGTTATTTTCACTGCCTGCTAGCTTGCCAAAAAGCAAAGGAAATTTGCCATCAGGTTTTAAAAGGGATGAATTAATCTTTCAGTGAGGAATGCAACTAGAAAATAGCATGCAATATTAAATGATTTGCGTAGAAATCCCATAGGATCATCCTTATATTAAAACTGTACAATAACGCCATACTCATCAGATCAGAGTAATATTTCATAAAGTAAATAATTAGTGAATAAAGTAGTAAACAGAAGAAAGACAAATATGAATTTGCTTACCAGATCTCTCACAAGTTGACGAGTAAGTGAGAACTGAACCAGAGTTGGGGAAAAATGTGAAGCACCGACAGATTTGTGATGGCATCTGGAAGAGAGTAAAATGTGCTGAAGTAAGGAAGACGGACTTGGTGAGAGCTCTCATAGCCAGCGAAGGCAAGCAAAAGCCTTCTGAATGGAGGGTCCACATGAGAGATGAAATCCTGTTCTCTAATCTAAACCAAAACTCACAGGCAGCATCAGTTAATTTTTAAATATTAAATCTCTTTTCCATGTTATCCAAACTCTAACTATAGGATATTTTCCCTTGGGATGGACGTCAAAGGTCACTGTAGCAAAATACCAATATTATAAGTGAATTTTTCCCAAGAAAAACGAGATTAACTAAATGCACTCATTCTATTTATGATTTTCAAAAGTTAAGTTCTAGAATAGACAATGAAAGTGACTGGATTGATGATCTTTAAAAGTAAGAAATCAAGGCTATTAATCTATGCATAATGTTATAATTTGTTCCTTTTAGTCTGATTGTTATACTTTATACTCATCATTGCTATTAAAATTTAAACAAAAGGAGAAAATTTACTCTAAATATAAATCTCATGACAATATATCATTTATTATGATTTAATATTATTAGCTATAATTTTATTGTTAAAACACACACATACACACTTACTTAAATGGTGAAAAAGTTGAAAATTAAAATATTGCTAAAGTGTCTCACCAAAATGGTTAACAAAAGACCAGGTCAGTAAGTGTCTGGCTGAGGTAATTTCTAGATATAGTCACAGGTAAGAGTCAGGCTTGGATATTCTAGAACATTTATGATTATAAAGGGACCAAATTTCAGATGAGCCTATGGACAACAGACTTTCCTTATTACTTCTCCTTACCAAAATTTCAGTTGACAGCTTTTGGTTGTTACACATGCCTTCAGGAAGGCAGAAATTAGGGAATCTGCTACCCTCTATACAATCATGCACTGCATAATTATGTTTTGATCAATAAGGGATTACATATAGGATGGTGGTCCCATAAGATTGTAATGGAGCTGAAAACCTCCTATTGCCTAAGACACTGTAGCCATCACAATGCCATAGTGCAAAACATTACTCACGTTTGTGGTGATCTTGGTGTAAACAAATCTACTGCACTGCCAGTTGAATAAAAGTATAGCACCTACAATTAGGCACAGTATATAATACTTGATAATAAATGACTATGTTACTGGGTTGCATATTTACTATACTATACTATTTATCATTATTTTAGAGTGTACTCTTTCTATGTATAAAAAATGTTTACTGTAAAACAGTATGCTGTGTTACACGGGCAGCAGCCTCATATATCTTGTGTTTACTATGTCTCTATAGCATTGTACTTGATTTAATTTCATGCTGCTTTGTTCATCGTGGCTCCTGGGTGTACAAAATCAAGGCTAATGTTGCCAGTAATGAGTGATTGACCTGGAAACAAAATTAAAAGTGATTAAGAACTATAAAGGTAGAAAATCAGTGATGATTATTGCTCCTAAGTCAGGCATGTTCTATGCCACCACAGCTATGATATTTTTCTTTTTTTTAAAGACTGGCCCTGAGCTAACATGGGTTGCCAATCTTTTTTTTTTTTTCTTCCTTCTTCTTCTTCCCAAAGTCCCCCAAGTACATAGTTGTATATTCTAGTTGTAGGTCCTTCTAATTCTTCTACGTGGGATGCCTCTCAGCATGGCTTGATGAGCTGTGCTAGGTCTGTGCCCAGGCTCTGAACCATTGAGACCCTGGGCTGCCAAAGTGGAGTGCGTGACCTTAACCACTCAGCCGTGGGGCCAGCCCTCCTATGATTTGAAGAACAAGAACAAAGTGATGCAAGCTATTAAAGAATTTGCTTTACTGAAGGCAATGAGACTAAGAAAAATTTGAAAAGGGCCCATATCAGGCATGAATAAACTTCTAATGACCTAGATTGAAGACCAGACACAGAAGTGTATCCCTCTCAGCACCATGACAATCACAGGCAAAGCAAAAGTTTGTTTGTGATGTTGAAAGGAAAGACTGGACCCAACTGCGATGTTGAATTTACTGCTAGCTCCAGGTGGTTTAAACAATTCAAGAATCATCATTCATTATACAAAGTGAAAGTGATGGTGAGTCCATGAGTGCTGATGTGAAGGCAGCTGAAGAATTTTTGGAAATTCTAGATAAGCCGAATGTGAAGGAAAATTATTTGCCAGAACAAATATTCAATGTGGATAAAAACACCCTATTTTGAAAATGGATACCTGAAAGAACTTTCATGCATAAGGAGGCCAAATCAATGCCAGGTTTCAAGGCTTTTAAGGACAGGATAATAGTCTGGCTTGGGGGCAATGTTGCAGAATGCAAATTGAAACTGTTTGTGACATGGCACAGTGAGAACCCTAGGACTTTCAAGTATATCAATAAGCACACATGGCCAGTGTACTACAGGAGCAATAAGAAGTCATGGATGACCCAGCTCTTCTTCCAAGATGCCCTCTTGAATTGCTATGCCAGCAAAATGGAGACGTACTGTTTGGAGAATAACATACCTTTCAAGATTTTGCTCCTTGTTGATAACGCTCCCAGACATCCTCCTTCTATTGGTGATCTTCATCCCAATATCAAAGCATTGTTTCTCCCTCCAAACACCACCTCTTTGATCCAACCAATGGATTGAGGAGTTAAAGCAGCTTTTAAGGCTTACTATGTGAGGAAGACCTTTGCCCAGGATATTGCTGCAACTGAAGAAGACACTGATGCAATTCTGGAAGGATTACAATGTCTATGACAGCATCAAGAACCTTGTTTGAGCTTAGGGTGATGTCACCAGGGAGTGTATGAATGACATCTGGAAGAAGACACTCAAGAGGTTCATCCATGACTTCAAAAGATTTGCCAAGGAAGAAGAGGTTGCAAATCAACAGGCTGTGGTTGAGACGGCAAACAGCTTTAACCTGGGTGTGGATAAGAATGGCGGTGAGGAGCTCCTAGAGGTGGTTCCTGAGGAACTGACTAATGAGGAATTGTTGGAACTGAAACAGGAATTCATAGCTGAATAAGAAGAAGGAGAAAAGGAAACTACAGGAGAAGAAAAAGAACTCCCAAGAAAAATTACAGTGAAGAGTTTAGCAGGAGCTTTTGCAGACCTCAGTAAGCTTATTAAAATGTTTTGGAACATGGACCCCAAAACTGAAACGTTTTCATTAATAAAGAGGAATGTTCACAGTGCATTATCTGCTTATAAGCAAATCTACAATGAAAAAAAAGACGCAAACCAAGCAAACGACCATGGACATGTTTCTGAAAAGAGTGATACCTCCTCAAGTAAAGCATCAGACAGGTGCTTCAGGAGGCATTCCGGAAGGAGGTATTGTTATCAGAGAGATAACAGCTCCACACATGTTAGTTTCCCTGAAGAACTTCCAGTGGGACAAGATGTGGAGGTAGAAGACAGTGCCATTGATGATCCTTACCCTGTGTAGGCCTAGGCTAATGGTTGTGTTTGTGTCTTAGTTTTCAACAAAAAAGTTTAAAAAGTAAATAAAAATTAAAGATTTTAGAAATATAAAAAAGCTTATAGAATAAGGAACTAAGGAAAGCAAATTTTTTTCTTTTTTTTTTTTTGAGGAAGATTTCCCCTGAGCTAACTACTGCCAATCTTCCTCTTTTTGCTGAGGAAGACTGGCCCTGAGCTAACATCCATGCCCATCTTCCTCTATTTTATACGTGGGACTCCTATGAAAGCATGGCTTTTGCCAAGCATTGCCATGTGCGCACCTGGGATCCGAACCGGTGAACCATGGGCCGCCGAGAAGGGGAACATGTGAACTTAACCGCTGCACCACTGGGCCCCCTGGAAAGGAAATATTTTTGTACAGTTGTACAATGTGTTTGTGTTTTAAGCTTAGTGTTGTTACAGGAGTCAAAAAGTTAAAGTAATTAAAAAGTTTATAAAGTAAAAATGTCACAGTAAGCTAAGTTTAATTTATTATTGAAGAAAGAAAATCTTCTAGTAAATTTAGTGTATTCTGAGTGTGCAGTGTTGATCAGTCTACAGTCAGGTACAATGATGTCCTAGGCCTTCACTCCCCGCTCACTCGCTGAGTCACCCAGAGCAACTTCTAGTCCTACAAGCTCCATTCACGGTAAGTGCCCTCTACAGGTGAATCATTTCTAAGTCTTTTATACCATATTTTTACTCTACCTTTCCTCTGTTAGATACGTGTAGATATACAAATGCTTACCATTGTGTTACAGTTGCCTACAGTATTCAGTGCAGTAACATGCTGTACAGGTGTGTCACCTAGGCGTGTAGTAGGCTATACCATCTAGGTTTGTGTAAGTACACTCTATGATGTGCCCACAACAACAAAATCGCCAAATGATGCATTTCTCAGAACACAGCCTTGTTGTTAAGTGATGCACGACTGTACAGACGTACCTCGTTTTATTGTGCTTTGCTGATTGTGCTTCACAGACACTGCGTTTTTAACAAGTCCTTCCACCAGCAAAAAGATTATGACTCATTGAAGCTTCAGATCATGGTTAGCAGTTTTTAGCAACAAAGTATTTTTAAATTAAGGTATGTCCATAGTTTTTTAGATATGTTGCTATTGCACATGTAATAGACTACAGTATAGTGTAAACATAACTTTTATATGCACTGGGAAACCAAAAAATTCACGTGACTCACTTTATTGCAAAATTAGTTTTATTACAGTGGTCTAGAATGGAATCCTGGCTATCTCCAGGGCATGCCTGTTTTTGGAATGAGGGCAGCAGAAGGACTGAGAACTGCAGAAGTCTGGGCATAAAATAACTCTGTCCAAAATCTTGCACGAGGAGGCTTGACCCAACTCCAGCATGGCTTCTAGCAACCTAAGGCTGTGTGCGTAGGATGGCACACACACTCCTACTCCCCATTAAAATGCCTGCCTGAAGGAGCTCCCCACTGCCATAAAAATTACTATTTGTTCTAGACAACACCTATGACAGCCCTCTAATGTCATTTTCTTAGAACATTTACTAAAAAGGGCTTACAATTATGAATATGTATCTCCTGCAACTCAGAAGCATCTCTCTCAGGACCTGAGAACTATTTCTTTGAAATGCAATTATTAAGAAGGAAAAGGCCTCTGTCTGCCACTCTCTGTGGGAGGGTGGGATTCTAACTTGGATAGCCACTAGCTAGCAGACATAGCTGGCCTAATCCATTTACACTGACCAGCCCTTTATAAATTTCACTTCTCTGACTCTACTGAGACCCTGGACCCTCCCCTCCATTATTCTTCCTTTAAAACACCCGATTACCACTGCGCAAATTGGAATGGAGCGCCACTCTTTTCGCCTACTGTCAGTAGTTACTGAATAAAACCTGTTTTAAACACTTTAATAAATGCCCAGCTGTGTTTATCATTGAAAATATCTTAGAGAATGTGTCAGCATAGGTAGAAATAAATAGATAGAAAGAATAGATAGAAAGGAAGAAGAAAGGAACACATGTGGATCACTTATGACGAGATGAAGCCTAATTTCCATTTCCACCCACATGTGTAGACCTTAGCGTTATAGTTAGTCAAACATCAAGAAAGTGCCCATGACACTGCACTGAATCTCAGATCTTCTCATGATCTAACTAAGACTGGAACTCACAGCAGCCCTCTTTCTTTTAATTTCAAAGTCACAATTAAGTGTGATGCTCCTGCCTTCCATTCTCTCAATGAAATCTCCCATCAGCCCACAGTGGTCATTCTTGCTGACTTTCTATTATGAGGTAACAGAACTCTCTGTGTTAAAACAATAGGCCTCCTACTGATCTGGACTTGAAAGTTGGAAACATTGCATTTGTCATCATATCTGAGATGCAAAAATTCATAATGTGCCAGAGAAAAGGGCCATGATAGATTTCTCTAAAATTAAATTTGTTAAAGGCTTTATGCTTTTGGGGGAAATCTTACCTAGACATTCAAATCTCTAAGAGAGATAGAAATCATCAAATTTCCCAAAATAATAGAGGCGTAATAGAAGTAATTAGGTTGAAATATCTTTAAATTTCTGTTTCACATTGTGTATAAGTTAAAAGTATAAAGTTTAAAGTAAAATAGGCTTTTATTCTAATAAGTATTTCTATTAGCTGATGAGTTAACTAAAAGAAATGGAAAAGAAATCAAATGGGAGTATTTTCTCAATGTCCGTGAAATATAATTTACCCTCTATAATAATGTCAATATTAATGACAGGATAATTTTTGCTTGATTTCTCAACTGGATGCTACAAATACTGAAAATCTACAGAAATAATAAAATTTATGAGCATTTAAGGATTCATTTCTCCTTTGACTACTTCATATTTCAAAGGAGGATCATAAGAAGACTCACTTTGCAGAAAAGGAGATCCAAAAATTCCAAATATGGTTACCTGGAAAATATTATATACTGACATAAAAGGCAAATATTAATATTGAATGCATTTTTATGCCAATTCCATTAGGAAAGCAATTGTTCCCTTTCTAGACACTGTCACTGTTACGAATAGATAAGTGTGCATAACGTGATTTCAAAGGCCCCCAAAAGACTCCTATTTGCAATCCACAAAAAAGCACCATCAATCCATTCACTATATTCATCAATGTCTCATGTTCTGTGAAGAAATTTTGGATAAGTTTCTGGGCTCATTAAATGTAGTTTTACCTTGGGTGATAGCAAAAATTTAGACTGATTAGTCATTCATACCTTAATGTAAGTGAATTTATAAACTCTTTGCAAAGAGTGGATTTGCATTTAGATACTATGAAGATTGAAAGTCATAATAATCTTTGTTTCAGGGTTCTTTTTCCTCCAATATATGTGCTTTCATTGGGTGAAAGCTCTAGAAATTGTAAATGTTAATCTCACCTGAATCTGAGGCATGATAAAGATAAGAAAGAGTGGCTATCCCTTTCAAATGAGACTTAATTTTGCCTGCATAAAGGGTAATCTTGTGTGTCACATCCACGATATTCTGTTAAAATTGTAAGTTATGTTGATTAACATTTTTGGCACAACCGCAAAGAAGAAAGGCATGTATTTGAGAGGGGAAAAAAAGTGGAAGAGATATTTTATCTTAATACTTATATTTAAGTGTTTGTTTTTCCATTATGAAAAGCCATACAACAATAACCCAAAAAAAGGAAGAAAGAAAGAAAGGGGAAAGAGAACACTTCATATCATGGAAAAAAGGGAAACGAAGAAATTCACTTGACGTAGTTAATTGTTTTCCATGAATCTGATGGGGGAGTTGCATGAACAATTGTTTCTCATACCTGTCTTATGTCTTTATATCAACGCTCATCAAATGATGTGTATGAACACAGTGCACCGCTTGGAGGCAGATTGTAGTGCCTGTCATGATGATACTGAAGTTCTTATGCCCGGAGAAGATTGATAGTACTAAAGGTCTCTGATCATTCCAATAAAAGGCACACTGGTTTCAATATTTAACAGTGAAAATAAATATTAGTTTACTATTTGAGCAGTAAATGCTGAAAATAGCAATCTTTCACTGATGTATATTTTGGGCATTGAAAAATACACCATTTTTTGCATACAGTTTTGAAAAATGCAGCCACCAGCACATAATCACTTAGTGCTTTAATTAAAAATAGACAAGTACATAGTTATCTTCAAATCATATTTCTTGTCCCTATCCTAATGATAGGTTTTAGAGTATTTCTGAATCATAAATGATTTGAAATATTCACTTTTTGAAATGTATATCATGTCTTATGAGAGTATAACTTATTATGCTACATCTACCAGTAATGAAGTGTCCTGAAAATAATTTGATATTTTAAAATTAATTTATTTGTAACTGTTTTGTCTTCGACTCTGGCAAACATCAATAACATATCTGATCTGTTTATGTCTTCCTATTTGTTCCACAGTATCTAACATTTAATAATTTATTTACTTACATGTTGATTGTTTACATCCTACCACAAGGATGTAAGCTATATGAGAACAACATGAATTTCGTAGTTACATTCCCATCACTGACGACAGTGACTACCTGTAACATTGACAGAGGTTGGCTAATACAGTGGTTATTATAGACTTTTAGGAATCAGCACACTTGAAAGGAGCAAAATTATAACATTGGTATAATAGCACGTAACTCAGTTTTTATGAAAACTAAATGGCATTCACATATGATATGTGCTTATTAGCTTGTCTAAGCCAAATGTTTCCATTGATTGCTATAGATCTGAGCATATCATACGACTTAGTAGACGAGACTTCTGGGAATACTTTCCTCAATCTTTCCAAGAGAGAGAAAGCATGAATTTTCTTTTCTTACCTTTGACCATAATTGTGTAATAAAGAGGCACCAGGAAGACAGCTTTTGATCTTGAGAGAATAGCCAAGCTGCTTACTTTCATGAATTAAAGATGGCCAAAATTTCTTTAAACAATTCTACAATTGAGAGGCTGTCTTAATCAGTTTGAACTGTTATAACAAAAATACCGTAGACTGGGTGGCTTAAACACGAAACATTTATTTCTTGTAGTTCTGGAGGCTGGAAGTCCAAAATCAGGGTGCCAGCCGATCAAATTCTGGTGATAGCCCACTCTCTGGCTTTTAGAAAGCTGACTTCTTCATGTACATGAGGACATGGAGGAGAGAGAGAGGAAGCAAGCTCTCTGTGTCTCTTCTGATAAGGGCATTAATCCCATCATAAGGGCTACTTCCTCATGACCCAATAGCTTCCCAGAGGCCTATTTCCTAACACCATCATGTTAGGGGTTAGAATTTCAACATTTGAATCTTGGAGGAACACAAACATTGAGTCCATAACAGAAGTGGAGTCTATGATTGCCTCTCCTTGGGTTTGAGTGGGCTCTCTAATTCCTTTGAGCAGTAGGCTGGACCTTTCAGAGACTGGCAGCTTCTACTAATTGTCTCTTAGACCTCTTGCTCTTAGAGGTCTTAGCTGCCATGTGAGAAATCCAACCACCTGCCTGGGAGACCACAGGGAGAGAGCCTGCAACTATATGGAGAGGGAGAGCAAGCAGGAGAATGGCCTACTGATCCCAGTCTTCCAGCCATTCTTGCCATGGTACTGGCATGTGAGTGAAGCCTTTTTGACCCTTCCTGAACAAACTAGCCATGAATGAAATACCTCTGTGATATGTGAATCCACTTGAACCTTGCCAAAATTCTTGGCTCACAGATTGCAAGCATAATAAAATGGTTGTTGTTTTAAGCCACTAAGTTTGAGGTGGTTGATTTTGCAGCAATAACTTCAACACAGATCTGGAACGATGTTTTTAAACTCCTGAATTTGCCAACTTTCAAATTGCCTGTGCTGGTTATATATTGCTGCATAACAGTAGAACCATGAGCTTAGCACTTTAAGTAACACATTTATTATAACCCAGTTTCTGTGGGGCAGGAGTCTACACATGGCATAGCTGGGTCCTCTGCTTCAGGGTCTCATAAAGTTGCAATCAAGCTGTGGGCCAGGAATGTGGTCTCATTTGAAGCTTGACTGGGGAAGGATCTGATGTCAAGCTCATGTGGCTGTTGGATGAACTAAGTCCCTCTTGGGCTGTCAGACTGAGGACACCAGTTTTCTGCTGGCTATTAGCTAAAGGCCACCCTCATGTCCTTGCCATATAGGCCATATCAACATGACTACTTGCTTCCTCAAAGCCATCAAGGAGATAATCTTCTAGCCAGATTGTCATCATGTACTCATAATCACATATGTCCACCACCTTTGCTTTATTCTATTGATTATAATTAAGTCACAGTTTCTGTCTAGGTCATAACAGGGGTTCATATAGGGTAGGAACACAAGGTGGCAGGAATCATAGAGGCCACTCTATAGTCCGTCCACCACACTGTCCTACACCTGGACCTGTTTTAATGTGATAAAATAAATTCCTTAAGATTTTAGAAATGTTTTTCATTTAGATTTACTCTAACCTGTATCTGCAAGTATCCTAAGTGACATAACAACCAGAACTGATACAGATTAACGGAAGACTGGTTAGAAAGTTTTGGTATTTGAAATTTACTTGTAGATTTTGATACTGTAGCATTGGACTGAGGAATTTCTAATTCATATATTATAATTTTGCCCCCATCAAAATAGGAATTGATATGTTCTGATACATGCTCAAAATGACCCGATTTCCTTTCTGGAATTGTCTTAGCTACTGAATCTGTAAAATATTAGTATAAAAGTAAGAGAGGCATGGAAGAAAGTGACCACTTCCTAAATACAATGAGGACAATCAAAACAGGAAAAAAACAGTTTGCTTCACACAGCAGATCAGGTTACAGTGGCAAAGGAAGAAAAAAATGTGTTCTAGTAAATCATGAACACGCCAGTATGCCACTTGCAAACTTTTGAAATGCACGCTATTAGAACTCCTCTCATGGCTTTGTAACTGCAGGATGCCCTAATGGTCTCCTTGTCCACTGCAAATTGTTATCTGACTTCAATGTGTCTTTCATGGGGTATCCTTGAGCACACACAGTAAATGAAGTTAAGAGAAAGAGATCAGGCACTGTATGAGCAAGTGAGTACACTGAGACTGTCAAGGAGAGATTACAGAGACCAGGTTTCCTCATTAGTTTCTCTTAATAAAAATCAACATTTTAGAATTCCAAGCCCCAGGCACTAAATCAGATGCTAAGTTAGTCTAGGTGGAGGTCAGGAGGCAGCCTCAGGAAACCAGAGAACTTTCAGGTGGTGAACGCTTTGGTCTCTGTGGCCTTCCATTTTGTCACTT
The DNA here is from genome assembly GCF_041296265.1 of Equus caballus. NCBI lineage: Eukaryota > Metazoa > Chordata > Mammalia > Perissodactyla > Equidae > Equus > Equus caballus. The sequence goes on along the minus strand of NC_091685.1, from coordinate 100,346,444 downwards.
CGCCCAGGCAGATAGGATCCCAAAGTAGCGGAGGTCAAAGGCTGAAACATCAACATGTTGTTCACTACTAAGAAAGACTCTCCTTTTGACCAAACTTTAGTCAGGCTCCTCTGAACCTTCTTCTCAACTAGGCCTCAGTCTTAGCCCCCATCCTTTTTGGCATACCTGGTCCAGTTTTAACAAGAATCCTGCTAAGTCAGTTTAGAGAGAAGCCTCACCTTTGATAGCTCATCATCTTTGACATCTGATGAAATTTCTTATCCCTCACCTTTAACGCATAAGCCATTGGCCTGCCTTTGACAAGAATCCTGTTAAGTTGTCTTAATAAGAATCCCTCCTAGCTTTGATGTCAAATTTTCCGTCTCCTTGGCCCTCCCCCTCTTCTCATCGGTTATGAATCCCTACCTGTCTTTGCAGTAGTCAGAATCGAGCCTCCTCTCCCTCTACTGTGAGTCTTAATATCTATCACAATAGTACTGAAGAAAATCTTCCTTATTGTTTTAAGAAATGTCAAATATTTTTTTCTTTAATTTTGCTGGCCCTGAGAATATGAGCAGGGCCACAGAAAACTGAGACTGGAGAAATGAGGTCTTGAGGTATCAAGTGGACATTAATGGAGATGAGTTGGAAAGTCAACTCACGTTACTTGCCCAAGTGGAATTTCCACAAGGCTATCTGCAGGCTCATCTCCAGGTTTAGAAGTGCATACAACATCTATGCAGAATCAGAGTGAAGTCTGTCCAACGTTTAGAACCACAGATGGTTGAGCTCATTTCTGGAGGAAAAATATACTTTAAGTATCATCTCTGAAAATTAGGAAAAGTGTGCACTTTTTCCTTATTGGAGACCATGAAGAAATTATTACCCCTAAAGCTTTGTATGAGATACGTGCAGGCAAATTTATGTTTTCAATAGGGAAAGGGAAAGGGCATGCTAAGAATAACTAATAATTAATTTTTGAGGTATTTATTGGTCAATAAGTAGGTTTTATTTTATTGATAGACATATAGAATACGTTTATTTAGATTATTTTTACACAAAAACTGATTTATCAATATAAAAAATATGCATGAAATCATTTCTTCACTTAAAGTAACTTAGTAGGAAATTTTTCCTGATATATATTTGTGTACTAGAAACTGCTTCTTCATCAAATCTGCACTTAATGTCTTATCATTTATACTTTTCTCTAGAACTTATATCTTTTTTGTGTAGTCTTATTGTTTTTTAATTTTGTTAGAATTTCCTATAGTCTCTCCAAAGTTATATTTAATGAATAATAAATTTAGTATTCTTGGCCATTTCAAAAAACCCTATTCTGTACTATAATACTATTTTTATGGAAACCTCCCTTAACAGCGACTGAGATCTCTGGTAAGCTAGAGTAAATTCTGAAAATAAAGGATATTCTCTATTCCATATTTACACTGAAATTTATATATATTTCAAAAAGTTTATTTTCATACCTAAATAGATTTTTGCCTCATTTCAGAGTAGCTTTCTTGGATGAAGAGTATTACAATAATCCCTGTCATATAACATGTCTCTAATTCTTTAGAATATTGTATTAAACTTTGATTATAAAACCAAAAGATTTCTAAATTTTATTTTATTGTATTATACCATAAAGTAAAATACTAATCAATTAAATTTAAGAGCGTCATCAAAAATACAATCTAGCAACTTGAGATTTCCAAAAAAGAATCTATAGAATTCTGACTAAAAACCTTCTCCACAGATTTTTCTCTCGTCTCCTTCCTCTCTTAGGCTCTAGATATTTATTTTAATATGTTCATGTGGCATTGCTTTTAATAATTATGTATTCACATCCTTTAAAATTGAATATGTTTTTATTGTTGTATTACTTGAATATTATACTACAGGTTCCCAAATAGTTTGGAAGAAAATATAGCCAAAATTTAGTGGAATTGTTTACAAAATTTCAAATACAATAGTAGGACTCTCATTTTGGCTTTTACGGGTTTTGCTTATAAAGATTCAAACACGTCTAAATTAATGATTGGCCACAAAAACAGGAAGCATTTACTGTTGTGCTGAAACGCACATTTTATATTCAATGTCATATTTCACGCAAAAAATTTGTCATTCAGTCTGTTGATATATTATATGTATTTTGATAATTATAGCTCCTATTACTAGGAGCACATGACTACTGCTTGTTTAGAAATAATGAATTTTGCATACACCACAACCAATTCCAAGTACATTTCTGCTCCATTTCTTTATTTTACCATCAAAATATTTATTTATAGTATAGTGCAAAAAGTTATTTTATCTTTAATCTAGAATATTTTAAGTAAATTTACAATCACATGTACAGTAATTTCAGATGTTACGTATTGATAGAATGAACTTCCAAATGCTCTCCTTTGATTCTATGAGGTGAAAAACTCAAGTCATGATTGAAACTAACTGATTTCCTTTTTGAAGCTTCTGATGGCAGTGGCAATTATTAGATATTTAACCTTTGCTTATTTTGTCTTCTGCTAAAGGAGCTGACACAGTAAAGATATTGCTACACTTTTAGTATTTGCAGAATAAAACTTGGACTTGAAAATGAGTGATGCTTTTTAGAGGATTAATCTGATCGAAATTAAAAGCCATGTTTTTAAAGTAATGGGTAAATGCACTTTCTGCAACTGAACACATTAAATTGTCCTCTTTAGACACAGAATCTCTAAAATAAAGGTGAACTTCCAGATAGCGGCTGATGCATCTTCTGCAGATTTGTCTCTTCTGGTTTCCATAGTGTCAGTAATGAGGCCCCACTTGCTACTCATTTTGCAAATTGCACATATATCATCAACCATTAATATTCCTGAGAAATGGAAATTCAGTATTTACATATTCATTAAACTTTTTTTTCTTTTAAGATCAGTATTTAAAAATAAGTATATTGAAAAATTTAAAACTATGTTACAAAGCAAAAATATATATAGAAAATTGAGATTTTACACCAAAAAAAAAATTAAAACACTGAAGTAAGAGCACTCGAGCTATTCTCTGCATGCTCTATGCTCTGATGAGCCTTGATTTCCTACATGCAATTTACGAATGATGTTATTATTTTCCTAATTTTCCCACTAACACCACTGACTAGTAGCCTGTCTATATCTTGCAGGTTAAGGACCACAGCATGAAAACCGGCACACTCAGCTATTTTATCAAATTGCCAGATGGACCATTAGTTTAAAACTACTCCTGCCATAATCAAAAAGAGTTAGTTAACCCGACTCACTCATGCCCCAGTGAAATTAATTTTATCAGTGAGTGCTTTGCATGCTGTCCTTAAAAAAGAAGTGCTAGATAATTTTGCAAAGAGTTTGGAAAGGAGAGGATGCATCGGTGGTAGCTATCCATATTTGACTACATATTAAGATGAGAACTTGGCTCAGTGCACAGCCATTTTTTACGCCAGCAGCTGAGACCATGGAAGAACTTGGATGTACAAAGCAATGATCAACCAAACTCATGCCAGATTATTAAACTAATATTAATAATTAAATTTAAAGTGAAACATGATAACAAAAGTTAATCCATACAGATTGATAGAACCAAAGGTATAAACAAGGACTTTTCTAGGCAAGGCAGAACATGTGGTCACCTAGTTATGGAGAACCTGACCCATAACAGAGGACTGAGACACAGAGCCAAAACATCTTCATGTCAAATGGTGGCATTTTGGGGGAAAGTGAAATACCAGGATGAAATGACAGGAAACACATTTTCTTTCCTCCACGCAAATATGTTCAAGGGGAATAACAGGTCAGGATAATTTGTTGAGATACTAAAGGGTTTCTTTTTCTCCTAGAGATTTTCTTCCCCCTCCTCTTTTCCAAGAAATTAGCATGACTCATACTCTCTATTACTCAGTGATTTAGGCATAAGATCAGAAGTCGCTGAAAGATAATCATTTTGGGTTATTTTTGAAAGTTGATGCTCTTTGTGAAAATCGTATCAGGGTCCCAGAGCACTGGAAGAGAGATGAGCATGACATTGAGAAATAAACATGAGAGGAGCATTATCTAATATTGGAAAGAGGACAGAAAATGTATATCTTATAGGTAAAGATTTCTTAGACAAGCCACAGAAAGAAATAACCATAAAATTAAAGCATGACAAAATACACTTCATCAAAATAAAGAATAACTTTTGTTCATCAAAATACATCATTAAGAAAGTTGCTAGGGGGCCAGCCCAGTGGTGTAATGGTTGGGTTCGTGTGCTCTGCTTTGGTGGCCCAGGGTTCACGGGTTCAGATCCCAGGTGTAGACTTACACACTGCTCATCAAGCCATGCTGTGGTGGCATCCCACATACAAAAAATAGAGGAAGATTGGTGCAGATGTGAGCTCAGGGACAATCTTCCTTAAGCAAAAAGAGGAAGATTGGAAACAGACGTTAGCTCAGGATCAATCTTCCTCATCAAAAAAAGAAAAAAGAAAAAAGAAAGCTACTGGGTAAATCATAGTCTAGGGAAAATATGTGCAAAACATATATTTGGCAAAGTATTTATATTCAGAACAGATATAAACTCATAACTCAATAATAAAGGAAAAACATTTCAATTATTTTAAAAAGTGGGAAAAGACTTGAACAGACATTTCTCAAAAGAAGATATGTGAATGGCCAATAGTGGTATGAAAAGGTATCCTGCTTAGTTGGTCATTAGGGAAACATAATTTGAAACCACACTGAGATACCACTACATACCCACTACAATCACTAAGATAAAAAAGAAAAGTCTGACAATACCAAATGTTGGTAAGAATGTGGCACACCTGGACGTTCATACCTTGTTAGTAGACTATAAAATGCTACAATCATTTTGAAAAAATTCTGGTATTTTTAAATAAAGTTAAAGACTATCTACCCTTTGACCAGAAATTTCACTTCTAGGTATTTATCTAAGTAAACTGAAAATATATACATCCACAAAAACGCTTGTATAAGAATGTCCATAGCAGCTTTATTCACAGTTGCTAAAAGGAAAAAATAAAAACAGATGCCAATTGACAGGAAAATGGATGCAATAAAATGCTACTCAGCAATAGAAAGAACAAACTGCAAAGACGTGCAAAATATGGGTGGATATCACAATAGGGTGACCAACAGTCCCGGTTTGCCTGGGACTGAGTTGCTTCCCAGCACAGGGGACTTGCAGTTGTAAATCCAGAACAGTCCTGGGCAAATCAGGTGACTGATTACCTTAACAGACATTATGTTGATGACAAAAGACAGGCACAAAAGAGTAAGTGCTGTACAATTCTAGTTAATAAACTTACAAAACACCATTTATATGACGTTCTGGCACAGTCAAGACTAACGTAACATGAGAAAACACAGACCATTGGTTGTCTTAGTAGGTCTGAGGATGTTGGCTGGGAAGAAACAATAGGAAACTTTTGTGATAGATGAAAATGAAAGCTGTTGAGGTGTGTCAAAAGGGTAAATCTATTTCTTAAAACACAGCTAAAAGTTCTGGATTTAACTAAGTGTAAATTATATCTCAAAATGGAACTATCATCATCATCATCATCATTGTTATCATTAAGTAGTGGTCAGGAGCTGGTGGAGATACAGATAAAACGAGAGTAGTGGAATGTGGCTGGTTGTTGAACCTGGCTTACAGACATATAGATGTAATTATACTATTCTGTTCATACTTATACATTTGAAATTTCTATAATAAAATAATTTTTAAAAAGAATATAAAAATATGAAAATTTATTTCACATCCTTAATTTTTCTGTGTAAATTCTCCCAGGAATATGTCTTTACAAACTAAAGATAAGCTTGAGTGTGGTGCATGCCTTAGTCATCCATGGGGAAAAGAGAATTACATAAGATTGCTAAGTGTCCAGATGATTGATTTTTCAGTGGTAATTAAAAGATATAGGCCTGGAAAAGTTAGCCTGGTCAAATCTGAAGGTAATATTCAGTATTAGCCAGTACTGCAAAATATTCTCTGAGATGTAATATTCTTTAAAATAAAAATCAGCTTTTCATTAGATGATTGATTTATCTGCCCATACTTTAACAAGAGAGATACCTACATACTTTGGCATATGTTAAAAATTAAATAACCCCTGTTATAAATCAGAATCTCATTGAACATGAAATTATATATATATATATATGTATATATATTTATATACACAGATATATAAAATTGTATTCTAAATGCTTGCTGGGGGAGATTTTTTGTGTTGGCTTCTGGCAATAAATTACAAGACTAGAGTTGTCATAGAGCTTAGGACAAGTATCAAATATACAAAATGGTGTTTTTCATGTCTAAGAACATATTTCCTCTAACTTTATTACGGGATGTAAAAACTGTTGTATTTCAGCCATTTTTTCCTGATTTTTCCTTTTCTTCTTCAATTTTCTTCAGGATACACCTGAATTAATCTTTTTTAAAAAAAATTTTGAACTCTTGTAATTTCTTAAGACAATTATTTTAAAAATAATCAACTTCGAATGACTCTGGTCAAACATCCCTGGAAAGAATCACTTTAATATGTATCATCGTGAGAATATTACCATAGACTACATGCATTCTCACCCAAGTATAAAGTCTGGAAAGATTCAGTAATTTCAGCTATATAAATTCAATAGAAATTTAGCAATGTTTGTTGTTCATTGTCTCCGCTTGTGCAAATCAGCCTCATTACACTTTCAGCCATTTTTACCTTTAGAGTGATGAGGTTAATTGTTCCTACCTCAAGTAAGACTGCTCATAAGTCACTTAAATTCAATTTAGGTAAATCTACATTTATAAGGTATAATGGTGAAATAGTAGGATACGAGATCACAGATTTCTAGATAGGAGAAAACCTGAGTTAATCTTCAGAAACGTGCTTAAAGCTATGTGTAAGCAAACTGTTCTAAAAGGGATGTGTTAGACACTGATTCATAGTAACCCCATCAAGTTTCCCTCTACTGTATTTTTTTCCTCCCTACTTGATATGGTGAGAGGAAATTTCCACTTGAAGTAGTCATATTCCTTATACATACAACCTAATCGATGCAGAAACTACATTGTCCTATTGCCATGTTCAAGAAGGCTGAAGCAATTAAAAAGAAATTCTACCCTAAATTTGAAAATCTCAGAAACACTAACCAGGATCTAACTGAACAGTCCACAGCAACCACTTTCCTCGCTATCCACTCCTGCTTCGATTCACATCAGTTCAAGGAATTTCTTCTTATTACTTTCTGAAAAATAGAAAATACAGCTTCCACCTAGCCATGGTGTGTTTCTTTATTTTCCTTCCTGGTGTCACAACACTTTTAAGTAGCTTTATTGAACTATTTTCCCAAAAAGAAAGAATTCATTCTGGGAGAAAGAGAGTTACTTCTTGTTATATACAGATTTCTAAGATGGTCTTCAACATTCCCCAGACCCCCGGTGTACACACATCTTCTCCTAATTATTCAATTAAACCATCACTTAGGTACTACAGAGAAGAAATTTTGCAGGTGCAATTAAGTTATCCAATCAATAAACCTAACAATCGAGAGATTATCCAGGTGGGCCTGACTTAATCATATAAACTCTTTAAATCTGGGTGTAGAGGTTAGCGACAGAGAAATCAGATACTAGATGCATCCTTTCTGACTTGAAGATGAAGGCAATTTTGTGACAAGTGATGCTGGTGGCATGTAAGACCTGTAAGCAGGCCCCAGCTGACAATCCGTTAGAAAGGAAACAGGGGCTGCAGTTCTCCAACTGCAAAACACGGAATTTTGCTTGAAATTTAACTTGGAAGCAGACTTTCTCCCAGAGCTTCTAGATGAAAACTCAGCCTGGCCAACCCCTTGGTGTCAGCTTTGTGTTACCCTGAGCAGGTACCCAAGACATATGGTTCTGGACTGCGGACCCACGGAAAGGGTGAGGTGAGAATTTTTTGTTGTTTGAAGCTGCTAAATTTGTGGTAATTTGTTACACAACAATAGAAAAATAACACACCTATGAACATTTCCATCTATGAAATAATATCTATTACCATGCAAACAACATATTGTCAAGTCATATCCACATTACACATTTTGAAGAATGTGTGGTGGTTTAACAATTTTATCAAAAAATCTTCGTAGAAATACTGCTTGAACACTAGTTATATATATATATATAACACTGCGTTTTAGAATTGTCAATCTTTTCCTCATGCACATTTTTTAATTTATTTTTTATTTTTTAAGATTTTATTTTTCCCTTTTCTCCCCAAAGCGCCCCAGTACATAGTTGTGTATTTTTAGCTGTGGGTCCTTCCAGTTGTAGCATGTGGGACGCTCCCTCAGCATGGCTTGACAAGCGGTGCCGTGTCCGCCCCCAGGATTGGAACTGGCGAAACCCTGGGCCACCGAAGCAGAGCCTGCAAACTTAAGCACTCGGCCAGGAGGCTGGCCCCTTCATGTGCATTTTTAAATGTTATTATAAATACTGCAGTGCTTTTAGCCATTTTTCTTTGTAACTATTGTAGGTGGCAATAACAAAATGGAGTAACGTATGTCAGGGCTTCTAAAATGGAGCTGGGAGGCCACTAAGGAAATGAGGCTTATGCACGTACACCATGTTTGTGCCCCAATGGAACGTGACTTTTGAACTGTGCTTCGTTGTTATCTTGACTTTCCTTTAAGAAAAATATTTACTTCTATAGAAAAATGTTTGCTCTTATAGATAAGAACTTTTGCCTTAGAGGTGGCTTCAGCAACCAATCACAGGCAGCCAGGGAACAACAGTTGTTGCTAGCACTGATCACGTGTCTTGCAAAACAACCTGTGTGATTCATCTCCTTTTGTTTTTATAAACCCTTGCCTTCTTTGTCTTCTCCGGGGCACATCTTGATTTCTGCTTGAATCTATGCCTCCTTAATTGCAATTTTATTGGCCTGAATAAAAACTTGTAGTGACTTTTTCCTCGGTGGGCATTTCTTGGCACAGTTGGCAGGATCCAGAGCAACTGACCCTTAACTAGGCAGAGGATTCAGCTTTAAGGACTTTTCCTGGTGAATGATATTGTACCTCTAGTAGTTTTTCATTTTATTAAAGTGGGAACATTCTCTTACAATTTGAAATTTGGCAGTTCTTGATAACCAATTGAAGGGAAATGGAGGTACTATGGACAATCAAGAAGGAGCAGCTTCTGGGCAGATGTAACTCAACATGTCCAGGGCAGGCAGCACATGCACCAACTGTGTATGTAAAGGCCTTATATAACCTGTCTATGTAAACATCTTATGTAACCCGCATAATGTAAACATTGTCTGCTGGCTGTATGCCACTTTTGTCTAGTAGTCATATAAAAGCAGCCACAAGGGGAGCTGCTGCACCCCTGCAGTCTGTCGGCCAGAGTGAATAAAGAGTATGTCTGCTTTGCCATTGGCTACTCACAACTTTTTCCAGTTCCCCAAGCCCCGTGGTCCTGTCCTCAGCTGTTTCTCTCCTGCATACACCAATGCAGACCCCTTTGCTTGTCCTGTTGTCCAAATGAGGGCCCTCTGACTCTGGAGATAAGGGACATTGTTCCTTCTGGCCTCTTTCAGGGAGATTCTAGGCAACTAGAAACCTAGGGGAAGTGTCAGAACTCTGTGACATGCAACGTTCTCATAGGGCCTCCCAACCAAGGAACATACCCCATTCCTGGCTCAGAGGGAACTCCATAAGGTAGGTACACATAGACGACTGGTCAGCCTAGTCCCTTGAGCAACCTGACACCACCTGGTGCCTAGGATTTTCTGAGACATGTAAGAGAGAGACCAGTGGCCCATTGGTGACACTCTGGAAAGTGGTGCTCACAAGCAGCACATATCTGATCCAAAACACAAACCCTCCTGCCTTGGCCATCTAAGAATAGCCCTCTCTAAACGATGGGGAACAATTGTTCTAAAACAATTACAAATGATCAGCCTCCTTCTGGAACCCCAGCCAGATTTATGGTTAAAGAATATGTTCCCTCTTCTTGTAAATTTTTACCCCAATGGACTCATATTACCCTGGATAATTTAAAACTTCATTGGCCAAGATGGGGAACATTTGATATTCCAAAATTACTTTATTTATGTACACAATTAGAAAAAGTTTACAGGACTAGGCGAAATGAATGGGAAGCCTGTAAGAGAAAGGCTGAAAAAGTTGCTTCCCTTTAGGCAGTTAACTTGAAACTTTCGGAAGCTAATTCAAATCTCTCTAAGAAACATTTAGAACTAGGAAAATCAGCCAAAGCTTCACAAACTCCTCAAACTCCTCGTTCTCCTTTTGCTCCGCCTTCTTTGACTCCTGCTCCTTTATGCCCTTCCCTGGCTAAACTTTCTTTTCACCCCCAAGACCCTGAGACTCCCTCAGGCCCCACAGACTCCAAAGTTCCCTTGGCCCTCCTGTTCTTACAGTTCCATTTAAAATTAAACTTGGGCAGGGGCCAGCCCGGTGGCATAGTGGTTAAGTGCACACGTTCAGCTTTGGTGGCCTGGGGTTCAGTGGTTTGAACCCCGGGTGTGGACATGGCACCGCTTGGCAAAGCCATGCTGTGGTAGGCATCCCACATATTAAAAAAAAAAAAAAAAAAATGTAGAGGAAGATGGGTGTGGATGTTAGCTCAGGGCCAGTCTTCCTCAGCAAAAGGAGGAGGATTGGCGGATGTTAGCTCAGGGCTACTCTTCCTCAAAACATAAAAAATTAAGTTAAGTTAAACCTGTGGAAACAGGAGTTTCCCAAACCTCCTTTACAGTCTGGTCAAAAGCTGAATTAGGGCCTACAGCTAGGGAATTTCTCAAGGCTAACGAAGATCCCCATGCATTTGCTGAAGAATTTAAAATTATGATCCAGACATACGAACCTGGTTTCTCTGATCTATGCCAACTAATTATAATGCTGGTTGGTGAAGGTCAGGCCAAAATTGGATGCAACTGGCCAATGGGCTAACCCCCTCGAGGATTTTTCTACACAAAGAGCCACTGTTAGAATTGAGGCTCTTAAATTAGGGAATAGATTCTAGGAGGCTACTCCTAAATCTTTGCCAAAACCTACAGACTGGAAAAAAGTCCAACATTGCATCTAAAATCCTTGTCAAGCTGTTCTCAACTACCATAACAGACTAGAGACTATTTTTATTGAAAACTCTGGAATTTCTGCCATCAATCCAGCCACTTAAACCATATTTAACTCCTCTTTTGTCAATGGCTTAAAGAAACGTCACCACTAATAAAATGAACCCATCTAAATTGGCAAACTATGCGAACTCTTGATCTAGTTAATCTGGCTAATCAGCCAGCCTGAACTATCCAGAAAAGTAATAAAAAGAAGGCTGCACAGATTATGAACCTCCAACTTCATCAGTTAATCACTAATCAGCATAAACTCCCTTTCCAATGTCCTAATTCTGCTCTAAGAGGTTTACGGTATTACAGTAAAAAACCAGACGTTTTAAAAAGGATTGCTTTAAATTAAAAAGGATTGACTCAAGGAAGAAATAACCATCCCTCTTTGATTTCATTGTAACCATCCAAAAACTCCTTGCATCCATCTTCACAATAGGAGTGCTCCAAGGGCCTACCAGGGATTTCCCCCCTCCTCCAAGCTAACCTTGGAGGAATTGATCTCACCTTTGGAAGAGAGGTTACCAAGGCCCTTATAGACACAGGGACCACTTATTCTGTCTTAAACCCCACCAGCCTCTCTTGTCCTCTCCCTCAGAGTTCTCAAACTATACAAATGATGGAGTTTCTAATCACCCTGTGATAGTCTTTAAGTCCCTTCTCATTTCATTCCAACTAGGGCCCATTCAAGGGTGTCATCCTTTCCTTTTAGTTTCTTCAGTTCCCATCCACCTACTAAGATGAGGTTTTCTTGAGGCATACCAGGTACACATTTCTTTCTCTCAAAAGGGGGAAATATTTTTAAATCTTGATCCCCCAAATGTAGGTCCTTAAGAAGATCCTAACATTTCAGTATCTATCCACATCCTTTCCCTAAGACCCATAATTCAGAACCTCTCCTAGACACTGTCCCTAAATCCTTTTGGTCAAAGAGTTCCATCAATATAGAGTGCATATACTCTGCACCACCCATCAAAATCCAAATAGATGGAAGGAAATCTCTACCTGCCATAAAACAATACCCTTGAATCCTGAGGCAATCCAGGGCATAAAACCCATAATTGAAGACAATTACAGAGGGATTGATTGTCCCTTGTGCTAGCCCATGTAATATTCCTATCCTCCTGTTTATTCAAAGATCCCATGGAATTGGATGGAGGTTTGTTCAGGACCTCAGGGCACTAAATAACATTGTTGTTCCCTGACATCCTCTGGTACCTAATCCACACCTCTGCTCTCAGCCATCCCTCCTAACAGCCAAACATTCACTGTCATAGACCTTTGTAGCACCTTCTTTAGCTTGCCTGTTGACCCTAGAGTCAGTTCCTATTACCGCCTATCTGGGAAAAACAACAATATACTTGGACTGTTATGCCACAGGGATATACTGAAAGCCCTACCTATTTTCTCAGATTTTGAAGGCTGACTTCTCAGACATTGGATTTTTCCCAAGGGTCCTCTTTATTACAATACATAGATGACCTCCTTCTTTGCTCCCCAACCAAGGAGGCATCTCTTGAAGATAGCCTTCATCTCTTAAAGAAACTGGCCCAAAGGGACATAAAGTACTAGGGAAAAGTTACAATTCAGTTTGCCTCAAGTTAAATATCCACGAAACCTCATTTCAACACAAGGGTTACTTCTTGACCCTGACAGGACTCAGGGAATCTTGTCTTTTTCATGCACAAAAGCCAAACGAAAACTACAAGAGTTCTTAGGACTAGCTGAATACTGCAGAAATTGGAACCTAACTTTTCAGTCTTAGCACAACCACTGCATTCTTTCCTTAAAATGGATCAACCTGAGACCATCACATGGACTAAAGAAGGCCAGAAAGCCCTTAGCAAAATTAAAACCTCCTAGGTCCTCCAGCATTAGGACACCACAATTATGGTTTACCGTTTTTTATCTTCGTACATGAAAGTGAAGGAAATGTCCTTGGCATTTTAACCCAACAACATGGAGACCAACATAGGCCTATTGGATATTATAGTCAGCAATTAGATCTAGTAGCCAAAGGCCTTGCATAAGATCCGTAGCTACAACAGCAAAATTACTAGAAAGCATGGAAGAAATAATCATGGGTTCTCCACTTACTACATATATTCCCCCTTCAGTGGGAGCTCTCCTTAATTCCCATCATACTCAACATCTATCTTCTAGCTGACTAACATCCTACGAAATTCTCCTACTGTCACCATCACCTAATGTTACTGTTGTCCACTGTCACTCTCTAAACCCTGCCACTCTACTACCCCTGCCTTCTGACAAAATGCTTCATGACTGCATTTCTCTGGTGTACCACCTACTGGTTCCTAGACCAGACTTACAAGAAACCCCACTGGACAATGCAGATCTGATCTGGTTTACTGTTGGGTCTTATCTCAAAGATGAAATAGTCTCTGTCTTCCTAACAGAGACCATTGAGGCTGGACCATTACCAATAGCAACTTTGGCCCAATAGGCTGAACTAATAGCACTAACTAGAGCCTGCCTTTTGGCTGTAGGTAAAACTGCTAATATTTATACAGACCGCTGCTCTGCCTTTGGAATATCTCAAGATTTTGGCATGCTTTAGAAACAGGATTCCTCACCTCCTCAGGGAAAGAGATGAAAAACAGCACACATGTTTTGGAACTTTTAGGCACTATTCAAAAGCCTAAATCCTTAGCTATTATATAGATTCCTGGACATTTCATGGCAGATATGGAGGAAGCCAAAGGTAACTATGCGGCCGAGGCAGCTGCTAAACAGACAGCCCTCCAAAAGATAAAAAAGATCTTAGAACTCTCCTTGTCACCTCAACTCAAAGCAGTTACAGAAGAACTTAAAAATATCCTCTAGGAGGCCCCCAAATTAGCCTGTGAATGAGAGAAAAATCATTGAACTAAAGAAAGCTGCCAATTTAACACCAAAACCAACCTTTGGAGTGACCCTATTGACTGACCGGTCCTCTTTGATGGCCTCCAGGAACAAAGCCTTGATTATACACATGACTTGACCCATTAGAGTTCAGATAAAATGATACTTTGGGGAAATCAATAGTATTGGAAACCTTCACCTAAAGTAGCTTCTCATGTCTATAATAAATGTCAAATTTGTTCTAAACATAATTCTGGAAAATTTATCCATAGTTTTTGGGGGCATTTTTCTTTGGCATCTGGACTCTTGAGGTATGGCAGCTGGATTTTATCCAGTTGCCACCATCTCAAAGGTAAAAATAAGTTTTAGTAATGGTTTGTATGTTTCCCATGGGGTTGAAGCTTTCCCATGTGGTAGAGCTATGGCCTTAGCAGTAGAAAAGATATTGGTGGAAAAAATTATTCGAAATTGGGGAATACCCTGGGAACCTCCCAGTGACCAAGGGACCCATTTTACTGGACAAATATTACAATCTATTTGTCATGTTTGGCAAATAATGTAACATTTTCACTGTGCCTATCATCCTCAATGATCTGGGCTTGTGGGATGAACCAATGGTATTATAAAAACCTCATTGGCAAAGCTTATGGAATCTTTCCATCGGCCATAGCCAAAAGCTCTCTAATTAGTACTATTAAATCTCAGATCCACTCCTTTTGGGAAATACAAACTTTCACCTTTTTAAATTTTTACTGGGAGGCTGATGAGATTGGATCAAGGGTCCTATGAACCCAGTCTGCTCAAAGGTGACATAATGTCTTACTGTAAGGGCTTAATCCAAGCCCTCCAAAAAAATGAAAGACTGGTAGAATAATCTTTTCACAGCACACTCCTGGCAGATGAGGACATTGAACACTGTAGCTTGTAACCTGGAGGTATGGTTTATTGGAAAAGGCACTTCCATAAGGACTCTCTCCAGCCTTGCTGGAAGGGACCATATCAGATATTGCTAACCAATCTTGGTGCTGCAAGTTAAAAGGTATTGACTCACGGATTTATGTTTCTTGTTAAAAACAGCATCCACATCTACCACCCGTGACCAGACTTCTCCACCTGTTGGCGAGCTTAAGTTAAAGTTATCAATATATGCCCCAAAACAGCAATCACCTGGATGAGAAGCAGATGACATCTAATGTAGACTGTGAATCCCAAGACACAGACCAGGTCTGTATTTCTAATTTTATATCTCCCCCATCTAAACACTCGTAATGCACAAATCATATGCCTACTTTATCATTGCTACAATAATCATACTCCTGGGTGTACTAGCAATCCTAATACTCTTACATGATGCAGGTCACCTTCCTTGTGTTTTAGATTGTCTTTTAAATATTGTTTAACTATTGCCCTATTGTCCTTACCTACCTCAATGCTTCACTCTTTATTTTCACCTCCTCTACATTTCATATAAAATAGACTAAAACTTAATGATGAAGGCTTTAATTCTAGTAACTCTTTTATGATAACCATCTAAAATTATTTCATTAAATCACTAATTAGTTAGCAGCAAAATATCTGGGATCTGGATGAGAATTGCCTTAATGGTGTTTATTACCATAACTGAAGCCAGCCTTGCACTACCTTATCTCACTCTTTCATCCCCACTCTACAGAAACTCACTAAGAGTGCCAACCTCACCAATTGCTGGATATGCATGAGGGCAAACCACACGCATGATATTCCTGAACTGGTAGCATGGCCTCTATCCTTAGAAGGTTGGAGGAATCTAACAGGAAAAGATGTAGTGTTTGCCTACGGCATTTTTGAAACCACCCATTAGCTGTCCTCTGGAAAACAAGCCCCAGATATTACCTCACTTCATTGGGTACCTCCAGCTCACTGTGGTATCTCTATCACTCAGGTTTGGGTACTCACCCATAATCTTTCCTTCGTATTGAAAATATAAATGGCACTGAGAAAACTCTGGGTTATTTACCAGTTAATATTTGTAATTTCACCCTTCTCTGTGATTCCATTGACCATGAATTCATACCTCACTGGGGTTCAGAAAATCATTATGATTTTACATTCCTTGATGTGTTTCCTTGGTGGAGAGACTCCCAAATTAATGGAACTGGCAATTGGGAAGCTGACTTACTTCCCCTAATGGGCATACATTGGGATATAGATCAAAAGTAAGGAGAATGGTGGAAATTGTATAATAGCCTTAATGAGTCAATTGGCCCTCAACAAATTCAGCCAGTCAAAATCGATCTCATCTTCTGCTCCAAATTTATAGAAATCTTTGTTATTCCTATAACCATTCTCACAACATTACTAGTTCTGATTACCATGTCCTCTGTGGGAACAATTATGTTTCTGACCATGAGATTCCCTCTTTTGAACCTAACAAAAGGATCTGGACACACAGACCTACCTTTGCCATCTCTCCCAAAAACACTGGATACTTTTTTCTACGTGGCTCCAATATTTTTCCAATTCTCCCTATTTCCTGGAAGGGATGATGTAGAATAGTAGCACTCACCCCAGGTGCTGCCATTAGAAAAAAATCTTCCTTGCACTGCTCATATCCCAAATCTCAGCGCATTCCATATCAACTCAAGAGAGCTGAAAGAAACTATGACTTTCAAGGACTCCCTACATAGAACCCAATTGTGGGTAATATAGGATTGGTACATGTCTTTACTGGAGCATTATTTGCCATTTGTAGGGTAATTTGCCTTGAAAAGTCCATCAGTAACCTCTCCCTCGTGATGGCTTCAACCTTTAATGCCACTCAACAAGCTATTGCCTATCAGCAGAGCCAAATAGAGTCTGGCGGAGGTGATCCTTCAAAATCAAAGGGCTCTTGATATCCTAACTGCTCAACAAGGGCGTACTTGCACACTCCTAGAAGAAGAATGTTGCTTTTACATAAATGAGTCTGGTCACAAAAAACAAGAGCTAAAGATCATTAAAGACAATATAAATCTCCTCAATGACATAGGTCATACTACTGGCTTCCTAGACCACTTTGACCTTTTTGGTTGGTAACCCTTTGGGCCTGGACCTATTTTGAGATCCAAGGGTTGCAAGCCTTACTTATGATTATTGTTCTGATTTGTTCAGTCTTTGCTACCTTAAACTGATAATGATTTGCATTTCACAATGCTTTATGTCTGTCTTTACTGCTGGAGTGATGATTGCTCAGAGACTTGAGATGATAGACCAATCTTGCAACTCTGAGCAAACAAAGGATTTGATATTTTTTCCAGATAAAAACTATGCCAAAGACTCATTTCCTGACCACCTCCTTATTGTTCAGATGTGCAAAGCCTCTGACTGCTTTACTCTTACGCATGGTTGAGCATCTCAGTTTGGCCCCGATGTGGGACATGACTTCCCTGGAATGAGCCTTCCTGGCAATGAAGGAAATATCGGTGCCTATATATAAATATCAAATGGTTGACCTAAGATGCTTTCTGCCAAAAGATCTTGATTAAAAGGGGAAAATGTGGGCAGCAATAACAAAATGGGGTAACATAAGTCAGGGCTTCTAAAATGCAGCTGGGAAGACATTAAAGAAGTGGGACTTAAGCACGTACACCACGTTTCTACCCAGATGGAATGTGACTTTTGACCTGTGTCTTGCTCTTGTTATCTTGACCTTCCTTTAAGAAAAATGCTTACTTCTATAGAAAAATGCTTACTCCCATAATAAGAACTTTTTGCCTTAGAGATGG
Source organism: Equus caballus (assembly GCF_041296265.1). Lineage (NCBI taxonomy): Eukaryota > Metazoa > Chordata > Mammalia > Perissodactyla > Equidae > Equus > Equus caballus. The sequence continues at coordinate 100,328,723 of NC_091685.1, read as the reverse complement.
CCTTAGCAACCAATACCTTGTGGCCAAGGCATAACAGTTGTTGCTAGCACCAATCACGAATCTTGCAAAAAAAACCTGTGTGATTCATCTCTTTGTTTTTATAAACCCTTGCCTTCTTTGTCTTCTCTAGAGCACATTTTGGGTTTCTGCCTGAATCTGTGTCTCCCAAATTGCAACTCTAATTGCCCAAATAAATGTCTGCTATTTAAATTGTAGTGACTTTTTCCTTGATTGACACTACTGGAAGATAATTCTAAGCTTTCACTGTTTTTCATATAATAAAAATCACCTGATTGCCAGCAAGAGCACCTGCTCTGATCCTCCCTGATAAATTTTCAGTAACCCTCTTCAGGTGGCTATTTCTGGTCAGAAAATATATTCATGTCCCTTAATTCCTTTACTGTCTAAAATTCTAAAAAGACAATATATTTAGTAAGCTAAACTTCACGCATATTATGAAATGTATATTTCTTATGTTTAGCTGATACAATTGTCAACAATTCTGTATGTGTTGTAGCTAGAACTTATATTAGTACTCAGTTTTATGACTGTAGATATTTAATTTTTCCAGATATAATTTTAAATATGGTGACAATATAAATTAGATTTGTTTTAAATGTATTATTTCATCATGGATGCCACATAGAAAGTTACAGACTTTTATTATGGATGCCACATAAAAGATGGTGTTTCCAAATATCATTGAAAAACCTCCAAAGACAGTTTTGATATGAGAGATGCTACTATACTTTGTATCTATGTATTCAGAGTACTTTTGAGCTCCTATTTGGAATTGGAATTTCCAAATTGCTGTTGTTTGAAAGTAATGAAGCAAGCCCGGTTAACTGTTCTGATAATGACACAAGGTTTCAACAGTCAGTCCCAGTCATTTTAGACTTGGTAGATGGATCTTAATATAATTCCAGAAGAATGAATGCTTCTTAATATCAGAACACAGGCTATCAAACTTATCAATATTTTACAAATTATAAAATTTAAAAGGGTTCTGTGCAATTTCTAAGGTCTGAAGTGTCCAGTTACCTGTGGGAATGGAGATTATGTCTATAGTTTTCTATGTTTGACTATCATTTTCATCAACTGAGAATATTATTTGAGTAACAAGGAATACAAAAGAATTAGTAAGGTAGTTTTTAGTTTATAACTAAAGCATAAAACTAAAAACAAACAGAACAGCAGAAAATTCCTGAACACACAGAAGATCATAAATATAAGTAGCAATCACACATATACCCAGCACACATGTATTTAAAATACTAGTAGAGAAATCTCTGTTCAGTGTAGTTTTCAAAGTTGGGCTCCACCCAACTGTAGTAAATGCAGGAGAGCCACTGAGAGGTCAATTAAAGTTGAATAACTAAGTCCCAGCCCAGCATTTTGAAGGAATCAGGGTTACAGTTCGCTACATATTAAAAGCAGTTCATTAAACAATTTAGAGTAATGGCTTAGAGTTCTGTTGGTAGCTATTAGTATTACTGACTGTGAAGCAGCTGCTTGATTTAATTGGAAAACACTTGTTCTTTTCATTTACAAGCAAAATTAGCGCCTACACTCTTGCCAATAAATTAGACATTGTACCTCTCCTGAAATGAGAACCCCTAACTACTGATTGTAATTAGAGCGGATAACCCATCACACTTGCCTAAGGCCTCTCGTTCCTGTGCTTATCGCCACCTTAGAAAATACAAGAAACTGATGCATCTTTGATATAGCAAGTCTTTTGTAAATGCCACACTTTGTTTACTAAACATCAGATGGAGTAAGGCACCAAAATCTCTTAGTTGTTGTATATATCCAAGGGATTTCTACCATGTGTAAAAGTGGAAATATGCAATATAATATAATTTAGTGGAAGTTTGCTACAGAATTGGTTTTACACATGTATAAGGCATAGTTTTATTTACATGGCTGCCTTAAACCTGTAAGAACACAACTTTTGTTAATAGTGTACTGATATTCTTTTAAAAACCAAGATAAGAATAGCTGTGTCTTGTTTAGGAACAAATTAATAGATTGAGGTTTTTGAAATTTTTTGCTAGCAGTCTTCCTAACCTCCTTTCCCCACTCCACCCCACCCCAGCCCCACATACACACCCCCACACTCATCTGGCAGAAAAATTTAACCTGAGATATACTTAGAATGATACAACCACAATTAGAACACATTTTTAAATAGCAAATTACCAGATTGTTCTCAATCTATATAGAATTTATTTTCGGGTCTTCCTCACCAACCCTGGCCTATGCCCAGCACCTGGAATTTGACTTCTCTCAGACCATCACATGGGACGAGGTAGGCATTGAGTCAATCTCATCAGATGTTGAGCTGGGCTGGGTTTTGTTGTTACTCGGGTCACCTATAGTTTACTTGTGAGGTAATTATTATAGGATCCTGGGCTTAGGACTATTTCCTGCCCCTGCCCCAAAGGCAGAACTGGTGTTATTGTTCCTTTTGTTTCTGCTTTTGTCGGATGAGAGGAGTATCCAGTCCAAACTGAGGCCATGTGCCTTTCCCACAGCTGTAGCCAATTGCTCCTGCAAACCTGCACCACTGAGGCAGGCTCTCTGATCACCTGCTCTTCCCCTGTCTTTTTCGGCAATACCAGATGGGCATCCATGAAAAAGAATCTGCCAATAACCCTTTTGCCTAGTGCTCTCAGGGGTCCCATACTGTCACATTGTCCCACACTTGGCCTCTAACAGTTTGTTTAAGATTTGGCTGATTTCTTCTTGCCTGCCTATATGGGGACTTACACCAAATCACGCTTTGTATCAGGGAACCAGTTTCTACAAGAAAGTTTCTGTTTCTTCCTGGAATTCAGGCAACTGCTTGCCATGGGACCTCAGCTTTATGATGGTTTCAAGAAAAGTATTGACATTATATGTCATCCTTCTCTTTTTTTGTTTTAAAGTGGGAAATGATACTCTTTCCAATTTTCTACATCCTAGACAGAAACTGCCTATGCCTTTTGATCATTTGATCTTCTTTTCCTCCCATTTGAAAGGCTTTTGAGATAAATTAGGATTTTATCTGTAATTCCTATTAAAGTGACTCGATCTGTTTATAAATAAATAAAGTACTCAATAGCCTCATGGCAATTTTAATACTTATAACAATTTGAGCACTGGCTTTATATACAATAGAGAATTTAAACAATATATAAGAAGAATTATGTGGAAGAATTAAGAATTATATAGAAAATTTATTTTCTATACATGTTGTTTTGCATGGAAACATAACACAAATCAGAAGAATCACAAATATCACATTCCATTTACTTGAAAAAGAAAGGAAAAAATAATGCAGACTGTTGACATTGTAATTTTTACTTCATAATAATTTCACAAAACTTTCTGTCATTTCAAATGGTATGGCTTAGCTGAAATATTGACATTTTCTTCTGATGTTACAAAATAGCCAAGTTCATACAATGGCGACTAATATTTTTCATTTTTGATGTAAGAATCTACCACAACACGTCTGATACAATATTTTGCTTAAGACTATTCCTCCTATGAACTATTTTATGTGTTGAATCAACTCAAGACTATTATATGGCCCCATATTATCTAATCATTCTTTTTCCTCACAATTCCTCTCTACATATTCACAATTTTACTCAAAATATTTTTTCTCTGAAACCCAACTATATCCTTATTTCTGTTTTGTATCTTTGTTACATGTTATTTATTCTCTCCTTCACCTTTCATTATTCTTTTTCTCTTTATTTTTCCTAATATTTTCTTTCAGGATTTATCTAAACTATCACCTATTTCATGAATCTTTCCCTGATTATTCCATTCCATATTCTTCTCTGTTCCCTTAGCTGGAGAAGCACTTTGTTATTCTGTAGCTCACAGTTTCTAATGAGTGATCTAATTTGGCATATTGTTCTCCAGCTGTTGGGGTGTTAGTCTTGTCTCCTCGTATGGAATGTGTGGTTCCTGGAGAGCAGGTAATGTACACATTTTCATTTAGCAATATAATTCCCTTAAAAACTGGTACGGTACTCAGCACCATTTATTACCCAATACTTAATTGACAATCACTGGTTAATTATGTAGTGAAATTATGTAAATATTGCGATTGATTGTGCCATGAAAAATATCCAAGCCTGTACACAGGATAAGTTCAGTCACTGTAAAGATCAAAGTCAATTCAATAAAAAAGAAATCTAATTTGTAACAGTGTTCTTATAGGACTCATATCATGTTCTGAATCATTACATGCTTATCATTTTCAATCACTGACTTAGTGACATTCATATAATCATCATTTGTGGATAGGAAAACCAACGTCATCACTACCGTCTCTACATATTTCCATTCTTCAGCTCACTGAACTTTGAACTGTGCATTAGAACCAAAGTTCAACTATCGAATGCTCCAGAGGCCGATGGAAAATTATAAGGCATTAAAATAACTAAGTAAACTCAGTTAATTTTGATGAGTCTCATTGTTTATTGAGCTGATTACAGAAATTACATTTAAGACACCCTTTGATATGCACTTGAATACCAAATCAAAAATTATTTTCTCCAAAATTTTGCTTAATAATTATTAACACATTTCTATATAGATATTTTGAATATTTACTTCATTAATTTTGTTTGCTTATTTTTTTCTTTTTATTTGTTTATTTATTTATTTTTTGAGGAAGATTATCTCTGGGCTAACTACTGCCAGTCCTCCTCTTTTTGCTGAGGAAGACTGGCCCTGAGCTAACATCCATGCCCAACTTTCTCTGCTTTATATGTGGGATGCCTACCACAGCATGGTGTGCCAAGTGGTGCCATGTCCACACCCAGGATCTGAAGTGGGGAACGCCGGGCCACTGAAACAGAATGTATGCACTTAACAGCTGCACCACTGGGCCAGCCCCTTTCTTTTTATTTTTAATAACCTTTTTATTATAGTACAGTTTTAGACTTTAGATGTTTTGAAAGTAGTATAGTCACCATATATCGTAAACCCAGTTTGCTTATTTTAACATCTCACATAAGCGTGAAGCTTTTTTTTAGTGACATCTATTATGCCACAAAACTAGATTCTAATACAAGTTTCTGTGAATGGAAATGGTTGAGATTTTTGAAGTATGAATTTGTCTTTATATGAATATAGTATTTGCACTAACATATACAAAATTGAGACTGTGGCAAACTAAATAATGATAGACTTAGTGCATATTCTATAATGGTAGAGTTAGATGCATTTATACAAAAATGTCCAAATCACATAGGCACTTATATGGTCAGATGGTATCCTTGCCTTAACATTTTCTTCAAGTTTTAAGTTGTTACCTCAGTATATATTTTTATGAAGCTCATTTGTAATTGAGAAAGAGATGGGGATAGAGAAAGGAGAGGGAGAAAGGGGAAGAGGGAGAAAAGGATGGAGAGGAAGAGGCAGAAAGAGAGGTAGGGGGAGAGAGGGTGAGGGGAGACAGAAAGGGAGAGAGAACAGGGAGAGAGAAGGAGGAAGACAGAGGAAGGAAGGAGAAAAAAGGGGCAGGAAGAGGGAGGGAGTTATGGAGGAAGCATCAGAGACACAGTGTTGCTGGCTTTGAAGAGGGAAGAAGAAAGGCGTGAGCCAGGGTATTCAGGAGGCCTCTAGAGACGGAAAAGTGCACAGAAACGGATCCTCCCCTACAGCCTCCGGAAGAAAACACAGTCCTGACTTTAATTTTAGTTCAGCGAAATGCGTGTCAGACCTCTGACCTGCAAACAATAAGATAATAAATTTGTGTCCTGTTAAGCTTCTAAGTTTATAGTGATGTGTTATGGATGCGTTAGAAAACTAACATGTTTCCTCATTTAATAGACTACCTCTCATCATCCAAAGTTGAAGTGGACAAGAAAGTCAAGTAAAGTTCAAGAAAGATCCTATTTGACTGCTATTGTCAACCTGCTTTGGCATTGGAGTGTTGTTGGGATTCATTTCATAGATTCATGAGAAAATAACCTCTCCATCACAGGAGAGCGCGCTCACTGTGCCATTCATATGGGTGAATGCTTTTCCCTGGCCTGGTCATATGGGTTTCTTTAGATATGAAGTACTTCCCTTCCATCTTTTATCTCCTGCAGTTTCCTCATTGCTTTTGACAATCTCGAACCTAATGTGAGGTAATTGTAGGCCATTTCTTAATCATGTAGCACACAGCAATCCCTATGCCCTTGCTTATGAGAGAGTATGGAACTCACAGTAACTTGATAGTTTGCCCAAAAAATCATCATTTGATCTCCTACTCAAGCGCTCTGTATTCTCCATGTATCCTTCTTTGCAAGTGGTCAGTTTGGATTATGGGGGGAATTATCTATTGTTTTGAGATGAAGTCTAAGGTTGAAATATACCAGTTAGGGATTCTTTGGGTTACAAAACAGACTACTTACCATTGTAGTTATTAAAAGCATTTAACTGTTTTACGTAGTTAGAGATCAGAGATAGGAAATGTCATATGTGACACAGTGCCATGTTATTAAGAACCTAGTTCTCTTAATTATTTCGCTCTACTGTATATGTTGCTTTTGTTTTACCTTTTGGATTGCCCATCTCAAGGATAAGCAACATATCTTCAGAAAATAAGCAGGAAGATGAGGTAAAAAGGCTTGGAAATTGAATATTTTTATGTACCTGCTGCTGTTGCTAGGAAACTGAATATACCCCAGAAACCATTTTTTTGTCCCATGAGACTTCCTCTTGGGACTCAATGACAATAACTATGCTATATGACCACTTTATCAGACAATGAATGGATATTCTAAAGTTTTGAGAGGGAGCTAAAGTCTATGCCTATAGAATAGTGAGTTTTGTAGTGAATACTAAAGAATGAAAATATAAAGGAAGAGTAATTTCAGTGAACAATTAACTCTCATCATTAAATTATTTAAAAGGTATAAAATATAATTTTTCAAAATGTGTGATATATGGATTAGATAGACCGTGCACTCCATAAGGAAGAGTTCCCAAATAAGATCAGGACAAAGAAATTACATGTTCCTATTTTTAAGATACTATAAAAAGCTAAGACCAGAATTCATTATTCATGGATTTTTACATATTCAAAACACTGTCATTGTTTCGTGATGAATAGAGTAACAGTTATACCATCAAGGACAGATAGAAAATGCCTTTCTCCAAATTAGCTTTTATCAAGTTGACTATAGCTCCAAGACATACATTAGTTTAGGAGGAGATGATTTATATAGATTCCAATAATAGTCTCACTGTCCTGGATACCAATCAATAGAGACTTCTTATATTATTCACTTGACTTTGTCATTTATGCTGACATACAGACAAAGATCATTGTACAAGATTATAAAGAGACAAAGTCTGGGCATGTTAAAATAGTGCTTTTAAAAAGAACTTTGAACTTTAGCAAAGTATATTTTAATGACCTGATAGAATCTACTAACAATATTTTAAATAACAACAAGACATCTGTCTTCTTTACCTTTCAATTTCTTCTGGATTTTTGTAGAAATAATAATGAAAATATACTTCTCGTATATTTAACATCAAAACAAAAAGATTGGGGCCGGCCTGGTGGCGCAGTGGTTATTAAGTTCACACATTCTGCTTCTTGGCAGCCTGAGGTTCGCCGGTTCGGATGCTGGGTGCAGACATGGCACCGCTTGGCAAAAGCCATGCTGTGGTAAGCGTCCCGTGTATAAAGTAGAGGAAGATGGGCATGGATGTTAGCTCAGGGCCAGTCTTCCTCAGAGAAAAGAGGAGGATTGGCAGTAGTTAGCTCAGGGCTAATCTTCCTCAAAAAAAAAAAACAAAAAAAGATTATGCCCCCTAAATTAGTTCGATATATTTTTTAGGTGGAGTGAGTAGTACAGTGGTTAAAGAAGAAAGGGACAAATTGAAGAGACTGTGAAATTACACTTGTGGCTATTAAAATACATCATGTTTTCTTGTATTAGCTTGTTCTCACTCTTACTCAATCAGCTTTCTTCAGACAAATCTCTTAAGAGAGATCTTTGTACTTTAAGAAGTCAACAAGAATCATTCTTAATATAAAAAAAATACTGTTAATCAATTTGTGAGCTTATTCTATACGGAGGTAGAGTAGGAAAGAGTGTGGAAAAGAATCCATGTATATATTTTAGTTATTATATCCATATATATCCATATATATAATCTATATATATGTCACTGCTGTTATTTCATAAAATAAGTTAAATTTTAGAATATTTTTATCTGAGATCCAAAATATCCCAAGCTCCTCTGTATATTTTCAGGTTTATTTATGAAAAAAATATCTAAAATAATGACTATTTCAAAGATCCTATTCATCAAAGTAATAACTTCACGTAAATGATGCAAATTTCATGAACGTAAAAGAATATAAAAAATCATTTTCATAAAAAGCAATACAACAGAGATAAAATAAATAAAGAAACAAAATAACCAACATCCTCTGTGTGGGGAAGTATAGAACATTGGAAAATTATTTCATAAAGCAACTTCCACAGCTCTTGGGAAATATAAATTAGTGGAAAAAAAAAAAGTATATACACCCTGTGGCAGTGGGATAGAGTCACCATAAACTCATGCCTTAACCCAAAAATAACTACAAAAGATAGCCTAATGAAATATTCAAGTCCAGGTTAGCAAATGACTGGGCATTTTTACTACAGTAGATTCACCTTTGCCTATTACAGTTGAAAACTTAAAATTGCTTGACAACACCATCAGTATATCCGGAAGGAAAATGAGTATGATACTAAATCGGCTACAAAAGAATGCCCAGAATCACTGAGAAATCTCTTTCTCCCTCTTCCCCATTTTTGTTATAAAGTACTTCTCCTTTTTCAAACAGAGTGGGAATCCTAGAAGTAAATAAAGAAGGAAGTAACGCTGACCCCTAATTCCACCACTCAGGGATAACTTATATTTCAGAATACATATTCAAGATTGTTCTCTCTTTCTCTTTCACACAGACATACTTTTATGATTTCACAGATTGCTTAAAAATATTTTTGGTGCTTATGCAGAGACGCTGGCTTGTTTCTGGAGATAATGACATTGATAGACCCCATTTTAAATCAGTGGATAAATATCTCATATTCCATAATCTTAAATATATTCCTGGCAAAACTATTTTACTTCCTGGCATGTTCACTTTCCCACTGTCCCAAATGACTGTTGCACATCTCTTTTCTACCTTCGATACCCCAAAGTAAATTACATTCTCCTCACTCTTAGCAGATGCTTTTGTTTGGTAATTAACTGAGAAAATATAAGCAAGCATTCAATAATCACCTAATCGTCTATCCTTCCACCACCAAATCTGTCAGCAAGTCAGCATCCATATAAGGGGGCAGGGTGTACATGAGACATCTTTGTACCTTCCTCTTAATTTTTTTGTAAACCTAAAACTGCTCTAAAAAGAGTCTTTAAAAACAAACCAAAACGGGCCAGCCCAGTGGCATAGTGGTTAAGTTCACGTACTCCACCTCGGCAGCCTGGGGTTTACAGGTTCGGATCAGGGCACAGACCTTCACACCACTCCTCAAGCCACACTGTGGAGGCGTCCCACATACAAAATGGAGGAAGATTGGCAACAGATATTAGCTCAGGGCCAACCTTCCTCACCAAAAATAAATTATAAATAAAATAAAAATCAGAAGTCTGTGTAAAGACAGATTTTGGTTGAATAATAGGTGGCTATATTCTTTTACCTTTTCCCCTATTTCTTCTTATGGTTTTAAGGATTCATTGCTGATATTTACATTCTCTGTAACCTTAGGGAAGAGGCATGCAGAACATGTGTACTGAGAATTTTACAAGTACAAAGTCAAACTTCACCTTCTCTTTCACCCTCAGACACAATACACAGCCAATGGGATGCACACAAGATGCCATTCACCCAACAATAGGGAGCTTTGCATTCATTCTCTCTTAATGGTATGTTCATTGCTTTTCTTTATCAGTACTATTCTTCACACTCTCCTGTGATACTCATGTTAATACAAACCTTGTTGAAGCTACCACTTTTTAATTTCACCCTACATTATGTTCTGAATATGATCCCATCTCAATACTCTGTATTTCCTCTCCTGTAAATCCTACAAATAAAGGTCTATGAAGAGCAGGTGAGAAATTCCTCAAACCTGCATCTGGATGTCTATTTGCTACCCCTGATCTTTGGGATTATAAACTCCAGCCTCCAAGAAGTGGTGCCTGAAAACCAGGACCAGTACCAGGGAAACTGCCTCCTAAATGGACTGTGACACTTTATAAACCAACCAGAGGATGTCATTTCAGTGCTCAATTTTCTCCATCCATGAAATAAAAATAAAAAGTTTATTAGAAAATGTGGCTATGGAAAAGAGACTCTTAGAATTTTACTCTCAAACTGGATCTTTCATTAATCAGATTGAGACAAGAGCTGATTGTCAGTGACATGGTGAAAACCAGCATGCTGTAGCATCAGCTGCAGTGGACTGGAAGGAGCCACAGGTGGAAAGGGAAGCATTGGCTTTTGCAGAAGCTCTAGAACTTGAATGGAATGAGGGGAATGTTTAGGATTGTGTAGATCTGACTAAGAAGTCTTGAACAGAGAATGACAAGCTCAAGTTAGTCAACTCTCCTGTACAGCATGTTTTGAAAGCTGAAGGGCTTGTGTGGCAGCTGTAACATAAAGATATGTTCATCACCTACAACTGTACAGCAGACTGTTGAAAATCAGGCACAAAAACTTATAAAGAGTGGCAAATTAAACAGGATTTTCCACCTGAAGTGCCCTCTTAGGATAAAGTAAGAGTTCTGACAGACACTTAAAACCAGAATGAGATTATCTGGGTGAGTATATGTTAAGATTGGTATCTAAATTTCAATTTGTAGATTACCACCAGATGAAAGTACAATTGGATAGCTACCTATTTGTAATAATGAAGACATACATGATGATGGTGGTGATGGTGGCTGACGGTGGTAGAGGTTATGGAGAAAGGCTAACATTTATTGAAAAACTGATATGTGCCAGAATTGTTCCAATCTCCATGCAGTAGTGTCACTATAGTGACCATTTCATGGATAGAAACTAAAAGAGCCATTAAACCTTTTGCCCTAAACTAAAAACTTAGAAATTTTGGAGCCAAGACTTCAGCCTAGGTACTTTGACTCCACTGAACCATATAAGAAAAAAATGCTTTGTGTAATGTAAATGAACTCGGACTTTGCCTTAAGAACTGTTGAAGCCTTCAAATATTTGCAACAGCTTTGATTTAGGAGTTTGGAATTTATTTTAGTATTCAGAAAGAGAGAAGATATTGTCCTGCTTTAGAATATTTATGTGAAGATAGAAATAGACATATTGCAGGGAGGCTTACAAGACACAAATTATAGTTCTTGAAGAGTGATTAGATAAAGAAAGAAATGTAATTAGGTGTAATATTCATGGTATTTAAAAACCAGCACAGAATCAGTACCAATCAATCAGATTGGATGTCAGATCAATCAGAACAGACACTAGCAGCTTTACAGTACTAGTGTGTCCTGGCTCATTATCAGCTCTGGGTCAACGAGAGAGGCAGAAATTGTGTAGTTCATGTTTCTCACTTCAGTGAATGAGTGGATGGTCATCCTGGTCTTTGTGACTAGGACATTCTTTGGTACTGAATTATAACATGCACTAATTTCCTTCACAAAGCAGTTTTCTGTTACTTTCTTATAGATTTATTGTGAAGATCAAACTAAATACTACATTTTTGTTGTCAATTGTCCAGAAAAAAGTGGATCATAAATATTATTTGAATAGCTTTGATTTTGTGCAGGAAATGTATATTTAAAATAATGTTCTTTTAAATTTTTTATTGATTAGATTCTGAAATATATATATATATATACCAGGGAATATACACATAAGAGAAATGTATTTTGAACAAAAGTGTCTGTTAATAATATCAATATACATTATATTAGATATGAGACATAACTTCAATGCCCAATTATTATAGGATATTTTAACAAATTATCACAAATTAATATGATGCTGTACACAAACCCCTGTTGCCAGAATTATAAAATATATGCACCCACACCAAAAAAGGTGCACATTCATTTTGCAGATATCAGTGTGTATGTTAATTATATTACAGGTGGTCTTGCTCCAGCCACTTCTCTTTAATAAATTATCTAAGGTAGATATTTCACATGGGACCATGAAAGAGCAATAGAAATAGAAGGAAAATTGATATTGTACAACTTCCCAGGTCTTTGACTTCAAATGTTGGGATAATAAATTGATAAAACTTATTTCAGGATAGTTTGTCAACAACAAATTTAAATGTACATACATATATATTCAGATATGTGCTCAAGGAAGCACATCAACAGATGCTCATTACATCATGATTTTTAATAGTACAAAATATTAAAACCAACTTACGTATACATAGGTAGACAACAGATGTATGAGTTTTGTATCCCTGTGCCAATATGCAATAAAAGCCAAAGCAGCAGTTGAAATGAGTGAGTTAAATATAATTGCAGACCTGCAGAGGTGTCTACAATATATTAAGTGACAAAAGGAACTTTTTAGTATTATATAGTATGAATGATTCCTTTGGTGAAGCTGAGAAATGAATTCTATTCTTAGGACTCCAAAGCTGCTCTGTGCTCCAGTATACTCTAATGCCTTCCAGCCATATTAGCAAAAATTAGCATAAATATTGCCCCTGTGCCTTAGATTCCCCTGACACAAAGAACCTCTCATTAATTTCAGATTGGGGCATGGGTGCCTGGCAATATAGATCATCCTTAATTTGAGTTAAGTCTCTGCTCGATCCCCCAGAGAATAAAGTAAAGCAACGAACTTATTTGTTTACCCTGGCAAATGCATTCATAAGCACTTATAAGGGAATACTTATAATGCAATTAAGAAAACTCTAATTACAGGAAGACAGCATCACTAAACACTATACCTATAATGGAATATTATGATTGTCTTTTAAATATGTGGGAAAATAGAGAAGGAAGGAGAGAAGGAGAAATGAATGAAGGGAGAAAAAAGATGAGGAGTGAGGGTTAATTACATTTTTCAGTCTTCCATTTATGATGCTCACATACCATTTGTAATCTATGCCCCGCTCATGCTGCTTTTAAGCATGTCATAAACAAATGAACTGAACTGCTTGATTTTCTCTTCACATGCTCGCAAATTTCTGTTTCCATGACTTTGCTCATTCTATACCTTCTACAAAAATGTCCTCTCCCACATCTTTGTACTTCTAAATCTTACCTGACTTTAAAGCAACTCATCATGACCACTCATTTCACAAGGTCTTTCTTGAAAAATCTCCATCCCAGCCAAACTCTCACTGGAATGACATCTGAAAATTACACAATCATATTTTTACCTGAAACTTTTAGTAACACGTAACATGTCCTACCGGTGATAGTAAATATTTTGTTTTCTTATTTTGCCTCTAAATAAATAACATCCCCCAAGTTTCATTATGAAGATATTAAATTTTTTCTTGGATTATATTTTTTGCCTTTAAAAGTTTATTTATGAAGTATTCTTGCCTTTTCTTTAGAGTTTTAATAAGCCATCCAAAACTTCATGTTTTCCCTTAGGTCCTTTGAAGTTTACAGAGCTATAAGTAAAGTTTGATTAGTTGCTTATTGAAACAATGGCTTTATAGTATCATATACATATTAGATTAAAATAAATTCTATTTTGTTATCAGTACCATCATCACTGCTTAAAATGTTTCCACACAAAATTTTAATTTGATCTCATTTATGCTATAAATGTCATAAATCTATGCAAGCTGCTCGCTGAAATGCTGCCTTTAGGAATCCTAAAGGTTTAATATAGGCACAAATCAAAGTTAGCCTGTACATTATTACAGAAAATGGGTTCTGAAGCTGCCTTTGAACACAAAAGAGTTTGGCCTAATTAATATATAATATCATTTAATATAATGTGAAACATATTACATGTTAATATATGTGTGTATAATTACTTAGAAAATAAACTGAGGTGACTGATATTTTCATTTCATGTATTTACTTTTGGCGTGTATAGACATAGAATTACTTTTCCTTAGGTGCTATAGATAAGACACTCAGACAAAGACTAGTTAATGCAGTGAGGTTTTATGACATTAAGATTCTCACCTATTTATTCCACCAGATAGTAATAAGGTGATGGTATTTTTGTATATTCACAAATGTATTATAGATTATTTGGTAGAGAAGATTTGCTGTATTATTTTTCTGTTTTATTGTATCTAACAACATTTAGCTACTATTGCCAATGCCCTTCCAAACTTTAGAGCGCCCTCAATAGTCACCATCATATGAAAGAGCACCCCTATGCACTCCATTGCAAGGCCTGTAGCATCTGACCCTTCACTCTTCTAAGCTTACATAGACCATTATCTCTCAGTCCTGTGCCTTAAGCACACTAGTCTTCCTTTTCTTTCAACTTGCTGAACTCCTTCCTGTGTTAAGGGATTTGCACTTTAAAAAAAATAATAATTTTCTCCAAATTAAACATTAAATTTCTTCTTTCTTTGGTTGTATGACTCAACTATCACCTTCACAGAAAGGGTTTTCCTGAAGACCCTATTTAATAATCCTCTCCTTTTTGGTCATTTTTATTCCATTTTCTAATAAGTGCTATTTCTTTGTAGGTCTTCCTACTGAAATCACACTAGTTATTTATTTAACTTGATTAATCTTTTTCAACTCCATCCGAACGCAAGATCCTTTTAACTAGAGCTTTATCATGTTTAAAGGTGAAATTCCAGTACCTAGAATGGAACTTGGCATATAGTAGCTGTCCAGTGAATAAATTAAATAATGCCTTACAGCAATATATTTATGAGGAAAAGTTGGGGTGTTTTTGGTATCACTGAGGGTGAGGGGTGTTGTGATGCAGAAATTATAATGTCTCCACATGTCAAAAAACACCTTTTAAAGGTTAAAATAATAGTGAATACCAATTCTTCCTTTTTCTTGAATTACCCTGTTCTAAAGGCAACCAAAAATAATTTTCTGTTGTTATACACAGACACACTTAGATCAGGGAAAAACAATATCATTATTTCAATAAAGAACGTTGTTGCTACACTCGCTGCCCATTGAGAACTGGCTACTGTAGATTTGCACAGCTTTTGGGTAGATGTTGGAGAGAAGGGCACCATTTGGAACAGCCCACAGACAAAGAGAAACACAGTTACTGCTGTGTAATGATGGAGCAGCTGCTGTAGACAACTAATTGTTTCTAGTTATTGCAGCTTTTCCAACTTGAATAGGAACTCTGAAAGAGAAAGAGAGGGAAAGCGAGAGAGCACAAGAGAAAAAGAGGGAACAAATTACTTGTAACAAATTCTAAACTGAGAATATGTAATTCCAAACAGGAATGAGGGAGGTGGGTAGAAAAAGACACAGATATTATGTAGAAACAGATGGACATTTACTAGTGTGTGTGTCGGGGGAGGTATGTGTGTTTCTTTATCAAAGATGTGAAGACACAAAAGAGAAATTTAACTCAAAAATCCTGTCTCTCTTTTTCACCATAGCACAAAGAACAGAGGAGGGAAAAATAGATCCTGCACTGAAAATTAAGAGCTATTACTGCCAGCTGTCTTGGGTGGCTTGCCCAGTTTTTGAGTGATTAAAAGAAAAGTTATAAACCACAGTACTTCACCTGCTTATTCATAAGGGACTTTGATGTTGGAATACAGTAGTTGTTTTGGCATGGCTGAAATTTGCAAGTTTACCTCATTAAGCTCCTCAGGGAAGTTAAGCTAGCACGGATTATTATTTTGATCTTAATTATACGTTTTCTTAAAAATTAAGGCATGAGAAATATATTGAATAAATATATTTCACTTACAATAAAAATTTCTATACTGAAACCATTCCTGAGCACATGTAGTTGTAGTATGGACATCAATAAGTAAAATGTTTATCTAATGTATTCATTAAGATGATAACAACCAATGCACAAATAGATGAAGCATTTTGTTATTCAGAGCAACCATACGGCTAAAGAAATTTATTTAGATTATATAATATCAATTAAAATAAGTATTATTTTTGAATTGAGAAATCTTTTTATAAATATGTTTGACCCCTTTTCACACTATCATTTTTAGAGTGTCTGCTCATGTTGGACACATGTAAGAAACTAAAAACACAAATCTAATTACCAAGACTAGTCTGCTCTGTTTCTACTTAGCAAATACTAACTGGAACTATTAAATCTGTAGATGATCAGCAAATTTTTAACTATCTAATTATTTAATTCCAACATTAGTAAGATAAACTCTTATATTTCTTTTGAATTTGGAGAGGTTTCCTGTATTTCTTCTCCATGACTAAAATTCTTCTATTGATTAGAAGCCAGGTGGAGAAAAAAGGACCCTTATGTTCCAGGCTGCTGGGCTTTCAACTGCATTTGTTTTAAAGTGAAATGCTTATTGGGACACATTCCACTTATATGGAGCATTAAAGTTAATAGCATTAAATTTAATGGCATCAATATCTTATACCAGCTCAAGTTTAAGAGGGAAGTAGTAGGTATTTACTTTGTTTTAAAAACGTCAATTTCAAATTATTTTCCCTGCAGTTTGTTAATCTGACCCAAAAGCTTATACACATTAAAACTAAGAGACAACCTTGAAACATATTTTCTTTATCTGCTTCATTCAATGTCAACAATTTCTGTTAATTACGTGTACAAAGTATATCACATTCATTGGCATCCCTCCTTTTCTGGTGCCATAGGTCTTGTTAGAGCCTGTGCTCTCACAATACCTTCTTAATATGTGTCTTCCTTTTCATTCTCATCTATTTTCCAAATATACTAGCTTTATAAAAATAAGCTTGGAAACGTTTCCTAGAATAGTTTGTATAAGTTTGGAATTATCTATTTCTTTATTATTTGGTAGAAAATGTCCATAAAATATTTGTGTATTCAATTTCTTTATTGATGGTTTCCAATTTTCGAATGATTGAGTTAAAATTCCCATGATATAAAATTAACCATTTTAAAGGGAACAAATCAGTGGCATTAATACCGTCACAGTGTTGTACAATCACCAACTCTGTCTAGTTTAAGACCATTTCAGGCACTGCAAGATAGAACCACTTACCCATTAAAGAGTTTCTCCCCATTGCCCCTTCCTTCCAGGCCCAAGCGACCACCAATCTGTGTTCTGCCTCTATGAATTTATCTATTCTGGATATTTCATCTAAATGGAATCATAGAACATATGACCTTTGTGTTTGGCTTATTTTGCTTAGCATAAGGTTTTGGAGATTCATCCATGTTGTAGCATGTATCAGTACTTCATTCTTTTATTTATTATGACTGAATAATATTCCATTGTATGGATATACACAATTTGCTTATCCATTCATCCAGTGATGGATGTTTGGATTGTTTTTACCTTTCGTATATTGTGAATAGTGCTGCTACAAATATATGTGTACATATACTTGTTTGGGTGCATATTTTCAATTATTTTGAATATATTCCTTTGTCCCTATCAACACACCTTTCGTTAGAGTACTATTTGTCTGATATTACAGTGGTCCTTAAGTATTTTCCAGATGTACCTTTACATATTCATTTTTTATCATCTTAACCATTTTTAAGGAGTGTTAAGTATTTACATTGCTATGAAACAGATCTCGAGAACTTTTCATCTTCAAAATTTGAAAAACTATACAGATGAAATAACATCTTCTTTTTCCTACTACCCCCAGCCCCTGGTGACCACAGTTCTACTTTCTTTCTATAAATTTAGCGACTTTAGATACCTCATAAGAGTGGAATCACATAGTATTAGTATTTTTGTGACTTACTTATTCCACTTAGTGTAATGTCCTCAAGGTTCATCCATGTTGTAGCATGTGACCAAGAATAATATTCCTTTACCTGTATATACTGCATTTTGTCTATCCATTCATCCATTAATGGACATTTTGATTTTTCTGTCTCTTAGCTATTATGAATAGTGCTGCTATGAATGGGGCTATGCAAATATTTCTTCAAGACCCTGCTTTCAATTCTTTTGTATATATACCCAGAAGTGGGATTGCTGGATCATATGGTAATTCTATTTCTAATTTTTTTGAGGAAACTCCATACTGCTTTCTATAGTGGTTACACAGTTTTACAATCCTACCAATGGTGCATACCGGTTCCAATTTCTCCATATCCTCTCCAACACTTGCTATTTTCTGTTTTTTTGATAGTAGCCATCCTAACGGGTGTGAGGTTATATCTCATTATGGTTTGCGTTTTTTTCATTAGTGATGTTGAGCATCTTTCCATGTGCTTGTTGGCCATTTGTATATCATCTTTGAAGACATGTCCAAGTCCTTTGCCCATTTTTTGGTAGGTTTATTTAGTTTTCTGCTGTTGAATTTTAAGAGCTTTTTATATATTCTGGATATTGATCCCTTATCAGATATGATTTGTAAATATTTTCCTGCATTCTCTAGGTTGCTGTTTCAATCTGTTGATTGTGTCCTTTGTTGAACAAAATTTAAAGTTTGATGTAGTTCCATTTGTCTATGTCTGCTTTTGTTGGCTGTGCTTTTGGTGTCATCCAAGAAATCATTGCCAAGTCCAAAGTTGTGAAGACTTTCCCTATGTTTTCTTTTAGGAATTTTATAGTTTTAGGTCATATGTTTACATCTGTAATCCATTTTGAGTTTGTTTCTGTATGTGGTATAATATAAGCATCCAACTTTATTCTTTTGTATGTGAACATACAGTTTTCCCAGCATCAGTTGTTGAAGAGAATATCATTTTCCCATTGAGTGATCTTGGTAACATAGTTGAAGATCATTTGACCATTTACACAAAGGTTTATTTCTGGACTCTCTATTCCATTCCATCAGTTTAATTGTTTGTCTTTATGCCAGTACCATATTGTTTTGATTACTTCAGTGTTGTAATGTTTTGAAATAATGGAGTGAATCTGCTAAATTTGTTCTTCTTTTTCAAAATTGTCTATTAAGGGTCTTTTGAGATTCCATATGAATTTTGAGATGAATTTTTATATTTCTGCAAAAAATGCCATGTGGATTTTGATAGAGATTCTGTTAAATCTGTAGATTGTTTTGGGTAGTATGGACATCTTAATTTTAAGTCTTTCAATCAATCAACACAGAATATCTTTTCATTTATTTGTTTAAATTTCTTTGAGCATTTCTTTTTCTATGTACAAGTCTTTGCCTTCTTAGTTATATTTATGCCTAAGTACTTTTATTTCTTTTGATGCTATTGTAAGTGAAATTGTTTTCTTAACTTCCTTTTTGGTTTGTTAACTGTTACTGTACAGAAATGGGATTGATTTTGTATGTTGACTTTATATCCTGAAATTTTGCTTAACTTTGCTTATTTGGTTTATTAGTTCTAACAAGTATTTGTGTGTGTGTGTATATGTCTGTGCATGCACAGGCACACACTACAAACAGATAATTTTACTTTTTCCTTTCCCATTTGGATGCTTTTTCTTTCTTTATTTTTTCTTGCTTTATTCCTCTGGCAAAGGCTTCTAATACTGCACTGAATAGGAGTTGTGAGAGAGGCGTTTTTGCTTTCTTCCTGATTTCAGAGGAAAACCTAGAGGGACAGGGCAATGGAGCTAGAGACAGAGGGAAGCAAATGACATTGCTTGTGTTTAACTGAAGCTAGATACATTTAAATGTATTCTGATTATTGATATATCGGGTTTCATTGTGCCATTGTGTTTTCTGCTTTTATTTTCCCATTTTCTCTGGGCTTCACTTTTTCTACTTTCTCAACTATTTTTAGATTCATTGAGGGTTTTTGTTTACATCCCTAGGTTTTCCTCTTTTGTGTTTGAAAACTCAGTCTTCGTTTCTTTTCTTTTAATCATTGCTCTTAAAATTTTACTGTGTATTTTGCTTTATAATCATATCTTTAATCAATACCTTTACCCCCATGAAAAGCAGATAATACGGAATTGAGGCAAAATATGTTGATAAATTTACAATAAGGAAACAGAGTTTGCAATTCTGATAGCAAATACAATAAAATTCAGGACCAAAGCAATGAATAAGACAAAGAGGAACACTTTATAATGTTAAAAGCTACATTTCAAAATGAAGCTGTAACTTTTGTGAATATCCATGAACCAAATAAACAGAAGTCCTCAATATAAAATTGAAAATGTAGAAAATTAAAGGATAGACTGTGCTTAATTCACCTATTAAGACAAAGATATTTTCAAATTAGAACACAATGCAAAACCAACTCTAGACTGTATACAGGGCACAATTATTTTAGAAACTGACTGAAATGACTACAAACTAATATGCAGACAACATTTAGCAAGAAAATGGACAGAAAAATTCTTTTGGTGAAGCTGCAGAGAAACAGTCTCATGATTTGATGGTAACACAAAACAAATCTACAGAGTGGAATTTGGCAACATTCTACAAAAATACAAATGAATTTGCCCTTCAACCCAACAAGCCCACTTTTAGAAAGTTCTCCAGAATATATGTTCCCAACAATATGAAAACACATATGCACAAGTTTATTCATTGCACCATTTAGAATTACCTATATGTCCAAACATAGGCGATAGTTGAATAAAACATGATATATAAACATACAAATATTGGAATCTTCAACCTAGATAAAGGATAAATAGGTATTATTTATATTATTCTTATGATTTTTATGAGTTTGAAGTTATTTGTAAATTAACATAAAAATAGAAAGGTATATTTATTGTAATTT
Source organism: Equus caballus (assembly GCF_041296265.1). Classification (NCBI taxonomy): domain Eukaryota; kingdom Metazoa; phylum Chordata; class Mammalia; order Perissodactyla; family Equidae; genus Equus; species Equus caballus. The sequence continues at coordinate 100,307,950 of NC_091685.1, read as the reverse complement.
ATCTACTTTATAAATATTTTGCAACAAGAATCTTTTTAGGAATTCTGTTGGAAGTAAATTACTTTCACGTTTCACTCTATATTTATTTATTAGTATGATATAAAATTTTCCACAAAATAGAGTATGGAAAAATTATACTGAAGATGTGTGAGGAAATTCCTCCTACTTTGGCTTCGATTACAAAACGTTTTGTTTTGTTTTGTTTTCTTAATGATACTTTTTTTCTGTTTCTAATTCCATAATCTCCCTTTCAAGTTTGTCATAGTCAAACCAGACTAATTATGCATTTATATTACTCATCCAATTTTGAGCTAATTAGATTGTAAATAGCTTGATCTCTTTCCTATTTTAATCTCTATTTTAAAAACTTGTGCATATTTAATTAATGTAGAAACACTCACTGATAAATTAGAATTACAACCTCATACAGATTTTTCAGATACATAAGATACTGTTTTATGTCTTTTGAAATTAACAGAAGTTGAAGGATGGTAATGTTAAAACAGATGAACTTATTGCATTTATTTCACCTTCTAACACAATATTAATGCTTTCACGATGAATGCTATTTATGCACATACTAAATGTTTCGAGCTGATGTGTTTGAAAATATAGTGATGGGCAGCCTCCAGTAATGAGAAATGATCATGAATATGCACAAATGAATCCATCTGTGTTTTAACTTGCTCCAGTCTTACAGTACCCTGGCGTAGTATCGGACGTATTCCTAAAATAATCAACAATATTTGAAATAATGGAAGAGGAAATATTTTTCTAGGCAGTGGGTTAGGATTGCTACCATGTTGATCAACTATCCTCACTTCCGTTAATTTAAAGAAGGGAAACAAAAAACCAAAATGTCAAACCCTGATCACCATAGTTGATATTTTGTCGAAGTTAAGGGTTTGGGTAGGAGATGTGATCCTGTTGTCTCTGCAGGATTTTGAGCCACAGAATGTAATGGAACGTAAAACAGATGGTAACCTCTATTTAAATTTTATGTACTCTACAAAATAAAAAAAATCTGCACTGAAAATCATTTAGTGTCCTTTTTTCCTCACTCAAAATCCCCTCCCCTCCCCATATCTTTCCCTTGCAATCAATCATCTACTGCAACTTTATCTCAATAAGGTTAATTCTATAAACTTATTGTCCCTCACCTAGACTTTAGAATACTTTCCACTCTACTCTCTGGAGCAGTATGTACTCCCTAAGGAGTATCAATGTTTTCTTAGAGTGTTTCATGCCTTAATTGAAGCATGCACCTTTCTTTGAGAATTACTTTACCTGTAGCCCTACCCAGAGGAGACTGTTCTCTCACCTACCATGTACTTCAACTGTGTTTTCTGTCCTTTATGTTCTGTTTGCTCCTTCTTATAACTTCCAGATCTGTATTCACTAAACTTCTTGTAGAAATTCTGCACTTTGAGGCATATGTCTTTATGCAGTATGATCCAACATTCCTCTTCTTGCTATTATCTATAATATGTCAGCATCTAATTTCATCTAATGTCTACCCTAACTTTCTGGGTGACCCCAGTTTCTATATAGATGACCATTCCAGTGTTCAGCTTCTTGGTTCTTTAATCTCATCTCCAATGATTTTTTTTTTCCCTCTCCTTCCTCAGCCACATACTCCATCATAAGCTAGACCTTGTTCCACCCAATAGTGCTCCCACCACCACCTTTGCTTATAATCATACTGCTCTCTATACCAACCTTCTCAGCTCACTTGTGAATCACTTCTATCTGACCATTCTTTGACTTCATGTGAAACTCCACATTTCCATATTTCCGTTCATTCCGTGGTTCATTATTTTAATAACTCTCATGTCAATACCCTAAACCTTGTTCACTTTTTTATTCTCGTTGCATCCATGAGGTATATTCTAAAGCTTGATCTATTGCTTTCTCCATTTCTAAACAAAGTCACCTGTATGACTGGAGAGAACACTCAACAAATTGGAACATTAGCACTGTGCATACTGTTCTGAAACCTCAACAATAGTCATCTTCATTCTCCTTATCAGGAATCCTGCATAATCTATTTTGTCAATTGCTTGCTTTATAATGAATCCTTCAATTGTCAATGACGCATACACAAGTCATATCATCTTTAAAATAATCTACTGAACCATATGTAATCTCCATAAACAACTACATCACTCCCTTCTTCACAATAAAATTTCTTTAGAGTGGTTAACATATGCTTTCTCTACTTTCTCACTTGTTTTTACTGCTCAGCCAAATTCAAACTGTCTTTTGCTCCAATCAATCAGTCCATCAAAGCAACACTTACTCTAATTACTCAGGACCTTCTGGAGGTTAATTTGGAGGCAAATTTTTAGGTTTCTTAATTGTCCTGTGAATTATTTCCTTTTTAAAATATTTTCCTTGGGTTGTGCTACCCAAGCTCTATTTATGGTATTCAGTTGTATCTGGCTCCAGTTTCTTGATCTCTTTTTCTAGATCATCACCTCTCTCTCAATTATGGAGCTCCTCAAAACTCAATGCTAGATCTTTCCTCTTATCAATCTCACCTCATCCGTGTTAATAGCTTCCATTGTCATCTATATATAATGAATATGTCAATGAACTTTAAATTTTTATTTAAAATTCTTCATTGAGCTTCAGACCCTTATCTCCAAATGTCTGCATAATATCTAAAGGAACTAAAACCATTCTTGGTACAAAGTAGAATCTTTAATAGATGTTAAATAAATAATGGCCAAAGTTACCTCAAACTGAACATATTCCAAATAAATGCAGAATCTCTTCCCCATACCCGCCCAACCACAGAAAATTTAACTATGTCTCTTCCAGTGTTTCCTATCTCAGTGATTGGTAGCACTCTTCATCTTTATGAACATGACAGCAAAAAGTCGTATTTACTTGCTCCCACAAAGTATATCCTACTTATCACTGTGTTATCTGTTTATCTCCAAAATGCCGCTAAAATCAACTTTATTTCCTTTCCACTGTCACCACACTAGTTCAAGTAATCATCATACCCTCTGCCCAGTCTTAATATTGACTTAGCTTCTAACTGGTCTACTTGCAGCTCTTGTAAACCAGGGCTCAAAGGACAATAATATTTCATAAATTCTTGCAAAAATTTTATATTCCTTTTGTATATACAATTTTGTCTGCTTAGAAGACGTTTCCCTTCTATTGTTTCCCCTACCCTTTCAGTCCTATTTCCTACTTAACTAACTTTCACAGTTTAGTTATCTGCGATATATTACTTAATCAAGAGCTCTTCCCTAACTAGAAAGACTATAAAGAATTCCTAGGCTCTATGAACTTTATAGCTTTAGTAATTTTCATTCGTATAACTTGCATGGTTTATTTTTATGTACTGCACTACACAATATTATGAGAAAATTGTCTGTGTCTGTTATGTTCTGACTGCTTTATCCCCAGTGACTAGCACAGTTTCTGGCACAAAGTAGGAAATTAACTACTGTTGATAGAGTCAATGAATGAATAAGGAGATACAAATGGTTTGTTATAGGGGAGACATAAATACTTTATGTGTAGCTTATATTATTCAAAACAAAACACACAATTCACCTAGATATAACACTTACAGAATTCTGACTCTGAATACCAGCAAAATGTACTCTGTGATTCTTATGTAAGAGACACACTGGGCACACTTACGTAAAGGGCACAAGAGGGATAATAGGTAAGTTTTCCATTATGTTTTACAAAACAGTAGATATTTTCTTTAATGGAAGCTTGTAGATGTTGAAAATGTAAGACTAATTCAACTCAGTGAAAGTATTTCGACAGAGAACTAAAATGATTTTTGTTGTTGTTCTTCCAGAACTTAATATGGCAGCAAATTAGAACACCAGTTCCAATGCTAAAGTGTCAGTCATCTGAAGTAGAGCTAATTAAATCTCCCTGGATTGAGAAAGGGGTTTGTTTCAGGATCTGGGATATAGCTGAGCCTGTAAGGGCTATTAACTGGTTCTAGGTATGTAGGTTGGAAAATATCGAGAATAAATAGCCGAGTAAATAGTTACAGATTCTTTCTGTGTCTTAAGTGAGGTTTATGAAAGTCTTAATTGTAAATAATTCATAAGTAAATCCTTTGATGCATGTCTGCAATGCAAATGTTTTGGTTGTTTATTTAAAATAATCCATATGTTTTACATACCAGATGTTCAGGTGACAGAGCAGAGAATTCTGTTCTAAAATTTAGAAACTCACATGTATTCTATAACTCACATCTATAGTTTGAAAGAGAACCTCTAGAGGGTAGGCCAGATAGGTACCTACGACCTGACGTTGATTATGATATTCCTAAGGGCTCAGAAGTGTGCCTGACCCATAGCTGCTGATTTATAATGGTAAAATTATTATTGTTATAGATATTCTCCCAGCCAAAGATATCCTTGTACAAAATGTACATTTATTTATTTATTACATCCTCATTAAAAATCCGGAATTTAGGTTTAAAATATGCACCTGGGCACCTTTGTATACCACGAACAGACTTATTTTGAAATTAATTTGAAAAAGTTCATGGAATAATTATATGGTATTCTACAGCTTACTGTTCCTGATTACATATTTCATCAGAGGTTAATCCCAGTTACTCACAACATAAATAATTAAGTCTATGAATGGATAGTACATCAAGAAGTTTGACAGTTATTTACATATAAGAAGCTAAACTTCTGAACGATATTTCCCTTGGTTTAGCATCTGGATTATCTTAATAAAATTATTTCAGAAAAACGTTTTAAGCTTTTACTATGTTCATTACATAATCAGAGAAGTTGAAGAATAGAAAAGTTAATCAAATTAGATCTTTATTCTCAAGAAAATTTTAGTACATTTAAAAGGGATAAACACATACACAACAATAATAATCATGAGAAATGCCACAAATATTGGTACTTTGAGGAAACGGTTACTTCTGTACAGAATAAAGGAGGTACCGATTTTTATGTATGCTGTATAAACAATGTATCGTTTAAGGATGTTCTTTGTAGGATTTTACTGATTTTCTTTTGCTCCAGGAACTATTAAGCAATTTATTAGTTGTTTAGTTATTGAGGGAGTTACATTATCTCTACAATGATCATTTGAAAGTTTATATTATATTTGAGATTTTATATTAGTCAAGGGAGTTTTCAAGAGATGGCTAGGATCTCTCATCTCTGAATCGCCTGTTTGCTCCATGTGCAGGCATCCTTTTGTTATGAAGTAAAGATACTTCCTATATTTGATCAGTGGATTGGTAAACATATATATCTACTGAGCCACCTTGCTTTTTTTAGCACAAGGACTAGACACCAAGAATTCCTAGCCAATCTATTTGCACAATCATGGTCGTGTGCTTCTTAGTTTGCTAGTTGTTACCATTCTAAGAGTACAAAAAGGGAGAGTTCACCTCTCTTAAATGATAGGAAAGAGTCCCAATTTGTTGATTTCACCAGCCTTTCTCTGGACTCTACCAGTGTTTCTGTGCTTCCCCAGGAGGCTTCTGCATAGGCAATTCCATGCACCAACTTACTTCTAAAAGCAAAGAAAAGAGAGGAGTAAGGAGCACGTACAAGAAAGAAATTTTTTGCCATTGATTCCTCCTCAAAAAAACATCTCACTCAATCCCTTGAAAACACTGGTGTCTACAGATATGGGTCGTTAACCTGGCTCTGACTTTTACTAGTATTTATGAGTGTGGACGAGCCACTCCAACACATCCAACCGTTAGGGTATTATTTTACCTGTTAGAAGAAGGCATTTTCTGTTTGCCTGCCTGGAAAGGTGTGAGGGACAAACGAGATAATATTTGAGGGCTTTGAGGATTGTATGTGATTGGTTTCTAAGTTCCATACTGGTTGAAATCCCCTCCCCCAAGCCTTATAGCTCTCCTACCAGTTAGAACTCTGCCTAGCAATTAGAACTCAAGGAAATAAAGAGATTGTCAGAAACACAAGATTTTACATAAAAATGACACATGAAGCTTGTGATACTGTAATTTATAATAAGAAATGTATATTTGGTCTTCATCTCTTTTCCAGGCATAGAGTTCCTAAAACCATTGGAATTTCCTATGTGACAAAAGCGATAAAGATCTTTTGTTATGCTAATGAGGTGACTTTTGGACCCCACCTAAGGGTAGTAGCTAATTGCCAGGGGACGCAACCATGTGATTAGAGGGTTGAAATTTTCAGTCCCAAACCCTGACCTCTGGGGAAGGGAGAGGGGCTGGAGGTTGTATTGATTCCCAATGGCCAATGATTTAATCAATCATCACTATGTAATACAGCTTCCATAATAACCCAAAAGGAGGGTGTTCAGAGAGCTTCTAGGCTGGTGAACATGTGGAGATGTGGAAAGTGACAAGCCCTATGCATCTCTTCCATCTGGCTGTTCCTGTGTTACATCCTTTTGTAATAAACTAGTAATCTAGTAAGTAAAATGCTTCCCTGAGTTCTGTGACTTAATCTAGCAAATTAATTGAACCTGAGGCCAAGGTGATAGGAACCTCTGATCTATAGCTGGTAGGAAGCACAAGTGACAACCCGGGTCTGCAATTAGAGGCAGTCTCCTTGGACTGAAGCATTAACCTGTGGGATTTGAGGTTATCTCCAGGTAGATTGTGTCAAAATTGAGTTGAATTATAAGACACCCAGCTGTGTCTGAGAATTGCTTGGTGGTGTGGGGAAAAAACCTTCACAAAGCAATTGGTGTCAGAATTGTAAAGCTGGTGAACTATTTCATTGACATCTCTAGTCCCATTATTCTCCCCTTCTGTGTAAGGCAGTTAATGATAGGTGTCATGTCATGGCATGCCTTCCTCTTGATGATTTTAAATAAGTAGACATCTGCTTCCCACCAACACACACATGCGCACACAAACAGCACAGCAAAATGATTCAGAGCACAGGCTCCAGAACCAGACTACTTGGGTTCAAATATTGATTCTGCTACCTATTGTGTGGCTTAGGCTCACTTATCGAACCTCTGTATCTTGGTATCTTTATCCATGAAATAGGGAAAATAAAATTATCTAAAACCCAAGATTGTTATGAGGATTCAATGAGATAATATATATAAAGTAGCCGTAACAGTGCCCAGAATATAGTAGATGTTGGCTAACAGTATTTAATAATTATTGTGTGATATATGGAATCTTTCTGCATTTAAAAATCATATAAATTGTTATCTCCTTCTCTTTAACACTGAACTTGACATTACTGGAAACTTATTCCCATTCATCTATGGTGCTAATTCTTTCCTTTTAACTGCAATATGATATTTTATCATGTAAATTTAAAACTAGAAGATGTGTAAGTGGTTTTCAACTTATTTTGCTAAAAGAATTTGTATGATGCATTTTTTATTTATATATGAGAGATTTCTAACATATAGGTAAAAAGTAGAACTTTTTTTCTAAGTGAAAATAACCTGTTTTCTAAATTAACTATTATGTTGCTTTCTGTTTAGATTTTTTTAAATTACATGTTTGTTAATACTTGATATTTCACTTTAGAATTCTCTGAGCTAATTAATAAAATATATCTTGTTTTTTAATGGCTTTCCAAAACTACTAGTGAGTCTGGCAAATTTTTCTAAGTTTATTGTAAATCCATGTTTGTGAATTGCGTGTTCCTCTCAGCTACAAATATTCTACTGGGTTGTCTGTAATTCATGTTGATTAGGAAGAGTCATTTTTATATGATACACATTTACATTTTGTGGGATATATTTTTCTGAATATCTTCTCCCAATATAATAGTTTTAAAAATTAATTTTGTAGTATGTGTTATATAAAGAAATACAAAACTTGTCTAATAAATACCCAGGTTTCCCTAATCCACCATATAAAGTAAAACATTTTCAACATACTTGAAGCCTCTAGTATCCGTCTCTGCCTTCTTACCAAAGGTAGCATTACTCTGAATTTTGGATCTTGTTAACATTTTAAACGATTTTAATATTTCTAAAATATGTCATCTTGTTTGCATGCATTTAAACTTATAGAAATTGTATAAAATTGTATGTGTCTTTCTTTGCTCTTTTTTTTGCTTCCAAAGTTAGCCTTGAGCTAACTGCTGCCAATCGTCCTCTTTTTGCTGAGGAAGACTGGCCCTGAGCTAACATCCATGCTCATCTTCCTCTGCTTTCTATGTGGGACGCCTACCACAGCATGGCTTGCCAAGCGGTGCCATGTCCCCCGCACCTGGGATCTGAAACTGCAAACCCCGGGCCACTGAAGCAGAACATGCACACTTAACTGCTGCGCCACCAGCCAGCCTCTGTATGTGTCTTTCTGATACTACCTTTTCACTCAACTTTATGATTTTGAGGTTCATCAATATTAGTACTTGTGATAACTACATCACGTAGAGTTTTACTGCTATATATTATTTACATTTATCAAAATTACTGATGTATTTGAAAGTTTCACCATCTTGTTTTATGCTTTCTAAACATATTCTCTTATATCTTGCGTTTTTATATGAGTTTTCAATTTTTTCCTATGTGCCCATTTGTAAATATTTTACTTTATTTTGATTAATTTATATTTACCATAAATTTTTATTATGCAAATTTGAATTAGTATTTTTATTCCCTATCTCTATTCTGAAACTTAAATATCCAAACAACCTAAAACACTTTAAATTTAATTACTCAACTATTTATCTTTAACACTCTTGTTTTTCAAGGTATTAGTCTTTGTGATATAATATTTTTAGGTATATTGACATAAATACTTGCTAATATTTATTTTAGGATCGTTGCACCTAAATTCATGAATGAAACTAATCTATAATTTTCCTTCCTTGTAATGTCCATGTCAAATTTGGGATTCAGGTTAGAATTTGCCCAAAGAAAATTTTCTTCTTTTCTATTCTGGAAAAAGAGTTCATTGAAGTTTCGTGTAATTTCCTCCTTTAGTATTTGAGGGAAAACTCACTGTTGATGCCATCTTGAGCTGGAAATTTCTCTGCAAAGACTTGAATTTCTTCAAAATAGATAAAACTTTAATGTTTTCTTTTCTTTCCCATTTTCCTTTTCTTCAAGCATGTACAAAGGCGTGTTTTCTTCTAAAAAAATATTGCAAATTGCAATCATTTGCAACCATTCAAATTGTCAAATTTATTGGCACATATTTCTTTTAGTTCATTTTCATGATCAATATTTTTCATCCAACTATAAACATATCTTTGTCTTTATATTTAACATATTTCTCTTAAGCAACACAGCTTTATTTTCATCCATTCTGATAATCAATTTTACTTTTACTATCAATATTCTATTTGACCATCTGCTTGAATTTCCACTTTTAGTCCTTTCATGCTATCTTTTGGACTAATAAGTTTTTAATTATTACACTTTTTCTATTACTTTCTTGGCTCCTTTCCCCTTTACAACTTCTTATTCTTATAATGGATACGTGGAAGCATCCTTGATTTATTGTAGTCCAAAACAAATTATTATTTTTATCAATTCCCTGGTATTGCTAAAATATTAGAATATTTAAACTCTATTTCCCTCTTCTATATTTTATTTTATTTATTTTAGTTTTACATATATTTTAAACTCTATAAACATTATTTTTACAGTCAAATTTTTATATTTACTCATACATTTATCATTTTTGATATTCTTCATTTGCTGCTATATTCCTGCATTACAGACCTTATTTATTTTACTTCTGCCTGGCAAGCTCATAGTTTTTTCTGCTGGCTGTTGACAAATGCCTCTGGTTTTGTTTATCTGAAAAGTCTTTATTTCAACTTGATTTTGGAAGGCTATTTTTATTGTGTGTAAAATTCAACATTAGTAATTATTTTCTTCCAGGACATTGCAAATGCCATTCCGTAATGCCCTGAATTTCATCTTTTAAAAGTTAGCTGTCATTGTCATTGTTTTCCCTTCAAAGGCCTGTGTTCCCTGCCCCACATGTAAACACCTGGCTGTTTTGAAGATTTTTCCTTTTTGTCCCTGGTTGTCTGCAGCTTTACTATAATGTTCTCTGATTTGGTTTTTCTTGTATTTAACTTTCGGACTTTACTGAGCTTCTTAAATGTGTAGATTAATACTTTCCATTAGTTGCAGATAATTGTCACCCATTATCTCTTCATATATTGGTTTTGTTTTCTCCCCTCCCCTCCCTTCTCATTCTAGGTTTCTTTCTATATATATGTTAGTCAATTTGAGCATGTATAATATGTCAAGACTGTTTTGTAATTTTTGATTATTTTATACTCTGTGCTACTCCCTAGATATTTTCAGTTGAAAAACTTATGTTAGTCTGTGTTCAATTTTCTGATAATCCTTCCTTTTAGTTATTCATTTCATGTACTGTCACTTTGAATTCTAGAATTTTATGTGTATTTTACAATTTAATACTATCAAAATTCTCCATCTCTTCCTCTCTTTTGTTAGTTTCCCCCTCTATTTTCTTTAGCATATTAATTAGAGATCTTTTAACATCTTTGCCTATTCTAACTTGATTGTCTTTGGATATGTTCTAATTGCCTATTCATTTTTTTCTCTAGTCATATTTCCATGCCTCGCTTCTATTTTCAGTGTATACGATTGTGTGTGTGTGAGTGTGGATTTTCTAATTGCATGCGGATCATTATTCATAAACAAACTGTTGATGTTCCAGGTGATGATATCATTTTCCAGTGAATATTCCCCTTTCCTCTATTACACAGATATGAGAACAAGCAACAGATTTTTTATTTTGATATTTGTTATTGTCAAATTGATCACTCTTTCTGTTTATGATTTGTATTAATTCTTTCTTATTTAAGAAAGTCTTATTCAGTGCAAAATCATAAAATTTGCCCCCTTTTCTGTTCCCTGGTAGTTTTCTAGTTTGTGTTTTGACATTTAAGCCAATAAACCATCTAAAATTCTATTTTGTGTAGGATATGATGGTGTGATCTTATATTATTCTTTTTTTTGGGGGGGGGGAAGATTAGCCCTGAGCTAACACTGCTGCCAATCCTCCTCTTTTTGCTGAGGAAGACTGGCCCTGAGCTAACATCCGTGCCCATCTTCCTCTACTTTATATGTGGGATGCCTACCACATCACAGTGTGCCAAGCGGTGCCATGTCTGCACCAGGGATCCGAACCGGTGAACCCTGGACCGCCGAAGTAGAACATGCGAACTTAACCGCTGCATCACCAGGCCAGCCTCTCATATTATTCTTTTTATTCCATTTGAAACGCAAGCTGTCCTGACATCACATATTGGCCTATTCAATGTTTCTTCATATATTTTAAGACAATTTCATACTATGCCTAGATGTGTGACTCATTCCCTTGGCTCTCTCTTTTGTAAAGTTTATTAAAGTTATTGAAATTTATCCATAAATTTGGACTTCTTTTGGGGCTATACAATTGCTGTCTTAGAAGTCCTTTTTCCAGAAGATGTTCTCCTTTATGCATTCCTCAATACAGAGATCACAAAATTTCCTCTGCACAATCTTGCCTGGTCTTGGGCTTTGAATCTGAGTCTAACTTGGAAGCCTAGGTCTGGATCCTTCACCTGCATATTTAGCACAATTTTAATCCCTGAATGCAAATATGATGCAAAGTATGATATGCTCCATTCTGCCCTTGATTGTGACTGAGGACACGCTTAATCCCAGGAAGCCATCTGGGAACTATGAGAGTCCATCCTCATACAAGTAATGTTGCCCTTACGGCCTTCCTCAGAATAGGATACCTTGACCTCAAAAACACATTGATAACCCATATCTGATCTTTGGCCACAATGCCAATACCACTGTATCTTTCCTCTTTTGTCATTAATAGAGATTTTTCTTTCTTCTTTTGAGTGTTGCTGCATATTTGTGTAATGATGTGTGTGTGTATTCATGTTTAATATGTGCACTCACACACAAACACAAAATAACTCCTCATGTACTTGGTCTTCCTATTGACTAAGAAGTTCCCAAATACATTCCATTATTGCAATGAAATAGAATCAAATTTCGTACATGGTCTCATGATGTTTTTCTCATTGAAGAAAAATTATCACCAGGAAAGAAGAAAACTTCCAGGGATTGGAAAAGAGAGAAGAAAATGCTATTTAAATGCAGTATCAGTAAGGGTTTGTCTCCTAATGACAATGTAAACAAGTACGAGGTTATATTTAAAACACTTAAAAAAAGTGTTATACACTGTAAAAAATCTCCAGCTATATTTATTTTGTTTTAATTTTATTTCTGTAATAGATATGATCATTCATATAGATAGAGTGTAGACATAGTCTACTTTTTTTGAATAGGAAAAAAATCTCAGAATGACTGTTAAGAAATCTATTTTAATCTGTACAAACACCTATATGTCTACTGACCACTTTCTATTTTTAGGCACAAAGAATATACAGATATATTATAAGTGAAGTGAGTTTTTGGGGCAAGGTAAACGTAATTATTCAAAATTCACTTATAAGTTCAGATTTTATCCTGAAACTTGGTGTATGAGATGTTTAAAATCCTAATGCCTTTTCATGTTGCAGGTAAAGATTTGAAGATATACCTTGCAGTCAGCCAAAAACAAACTATAGTACTGTGTCTATCAAAATGGTATGAACGATCATTTTTATTATCCTATTTGTGTACTATCTAACTTAAAAATAGCAAAATATATGACTATTTCTACCGCAGGTAGACCAACTTTTTTTTGCTACAACTGTCAATAAACTCAAAAATAGGAAAGCGAATCACTGAACTTTGTCAACATTTAAAATAAAAACAAAATTTTACAAAATATATTAAATATTCAGCTATTATTTGTAATAAATTATACCTTTGTTCAAGAAAAGAAAAATAGATAAAAGCATTATTAGTGATTTTAAACTAATTCCTGTTTGATACAAACTTTATTTGTGGGGCAACTAGTGTCTTTCTTATATTTTATAGTCATTTGAAGAAGTTATATTTCAAAAATATCAGTGATTCCTTTATAAGATGCTCTGTAGTATTTTCCAAACATTTCCCCTTCTGAAACAGCCAATCATCCCTTTTGCCAAGTGGAATCAAATGCTTGGAGGATGATGTTAAATAATATTCTAAAACTAAATCAAGGCCTGAAGGTGGAGAGTCTTGATATAAAGATAAATGCAATGGGTTTAAGGAGATGTCATGGTGGAGAATTAGAAAATGTATACAGAGTATTTGCTGACCCTGATTTAGTTCTTTGCAACTCACTCTACCTGTCATTTTATCCATTGTGCCAATCAAGAAAACTTCAATGAATATACATTTACAAATTTGACATCTGTTTATTTCTGAGCTCTTTTGGGAAAAAAAGTGAAAAGTGAAACAATAGAAAGGAAAACAAAAAATCATCAATCATCCTAAAAAATAGAGGTATCCACTGATTCTTTTTAGATTTTTGTGTTTATAAATGTTTATATTTTAATTTTTTATTGAAGTAAAGTTGACATCCAATATTATATTAGTTTCAGGTGTACAGCAAAGTGATTTGACATTTTGATACATTACAAAGTTATCACCCTGATAAGACTAGTAACCATCTGTCATTGTCCAAAGCTATTACAATATTGTTGACTACATTCTGTATGCTATACATTATATTCCCATGTCCCATTTATTTTATGCCTGGAAGTTTCTACCTGTTAATTCTCCTCACCTATTTCGCTTTTCCCCCTACTCGCCTCCCTTCAGGTAACCAACAGTTTGTTCCCTGTAACTATGAGTCTGTTTCCGTTTTGTTTTGTTTGTTCATTTATTTTGTCTTTTAGATTTTACATATAAGTGAAAGCATAAGATTTTCTCCTTTATCCATCTGGCTTATTTCACTTAGCATAATATCCTCTAGATCCATCTATGTAGTCACAAATGGCAAGATTTCATTCTTTTTTGTGGCTAAGCAATATTCCTGTGTGTGTGTGTGTGTGTGTGTGTGTGTGTATCACATCTTCTTTATCCATTCATCTATCGATGGACAGTTAGGTTGCTTCCATGTCTTGAATATTGTAAATAATTCTGCAGTGAACATGGGGGTGCATATATATTTCTGAATTAGTATTTTGTTCTCTTTGGATAAATATGCAGAAGGGGTATTCCTGGATCACATGGTAGTTCTATTTTTAAATTTTTTGGGAACCTCCATGCTGTTTTCCATAGTAGTTGCACCATTTACATTCCCACCACAGTGCAGGAGGGTTCTCGTTTCTCCACGTCTTCACAACGCTTGTTATTTCTTGTCTTTTTGACAATAGTCTTTCTACCACGTGTGAGGTGATATCACCTCCTGGTTTGATTTGCGTTTCCCTGATGATTAATTATGATGAGCACCTTCCCATATACTTATTGGCCATCTGAATCTCATCTTTGGAAAAATATCTATTCGTGTCTCTGCCCGTTTTTTAATAGGATTGCTTGGTTTTGTTTTTGCTTTTGTTTTTGTTTTTTGAGGAAATTAGCCCTGAGCTAACATCTGCCACCAATTCTCTTTTTGCTGAGGAAGACCGGCCTTGAGCTAACTTCCATGCCCATCTTCCTCTACTTTATATGTGGGACACCTGCACCAGCATGGCCTGCCAAGCAGTGCCATGTCCGCACCCGGGATCCGAACCGGCAAACTCCAGGCCGTCAAAGTGGAATGTGTGAACTTAACCACTGTGCTACCGGGCCAGGCCCAGATTGCTTGTTTTTTTTGATATTGAGTTGTATGAGTTTGTTACATATTTTAGATGTTAACCCCATATCGGATGTATCATTTGCAAATATATTCTCCCATTCAGTAGGTTGTCTTTTTGTGTTGATGTTTTTTATTTTGACACAATTTCAAACTTGTAAAAACATTGCAGGAATAATTGTGTGTGTGCATGTGTGTGTGTTTGGTGAACAGGATAAATGATAGTAATGAATCAGTGTTAAGTTCCTGATTTTGGTAATTGTACTGTAGTTAAGAAAATGTTGGGGTCCGACCCTATGGCAGAGTGGTTAAGTTTGCGCATTCCGTTTTGGCCACCCAGGGTTTGGCCAGTTTGGATCTTGGGTGTGGGCATGGCACCGCTAATTAGGCCATGCTGATGCAGCATACCACATGCCACAACTAAAAGGACCCACAACTGAAAATATATAGCTGTGTACTGGGGGAATTTTGGGAGAAGGAGCAGAAAGAAAAAAAGAAGATTGGCAACAGTTGTTAGCTCAGATGCCAATCTAAAAAAAATGAAAAGAAGTCCTTGTTGTTAGTAAATACATACTGAAGTATTAGGGAGAAAAGAGGGTGTTCAATATCTTCTCAAAAGTAGTATATATAATACATACATGTACACATATACACACATTTTAACAACCTTAGGGTTATCAGGTATGCCAAGTACCTTGTCTGCTTTTTAAATTTGTATTTATACAATTAGCAGTTTCTCATGTTTATTGGTTGAATGTTTTACTTTATCTGTACACTATAATTTATTTTTTTATCATTTGATATATATTATTTCCAATATTTGTATCTTATTGAAAACATCATCATAAATATCTACCTATAATTCTATTTCTTCTGATAGATTCCTAGAAAAATTATAACTAAAATATACTGTGGCAATTGAACATGTTAAAACTTTTGCAACAGGTATCTAGGTAATCTCTATGCTTCTAATTTCTTCTTGGTCTATATATTTTTTCAGACAATTATTGCCAGAGTTTTCATTATTCAACAAATGTAATCAAACATCATCTTATTGAGCACTTATTATGGAGTAGAATACTGTGCATTATTCTAAATACTGAGTTTACCAAAATAAGTAAGATACAACCTTTATCTTGAATGTACTTGTAGTCCTTAAATGTTGAATTAAGGAATTGTTGCCTACCTAAAAATCTCAAATATATCACCATTGACTCAGGAAACAATGCAAAACATTTAGACTGTCATGTAAGGCCTTCATAATTTTAACCTTATTTTGAACTTCGCATTCTTTCACAGTTTTTCTCTAAGTCTTAGATATGTTGATGACACAATACTGAGACTACCAGAACTAGGCAAACTCATTCTTGCCTTTTTATCTTTTCTTAAACCCTGCATAAAACCTAGTATTAAACTTTCTCCTCTACTTCAGTTGTCACCTATCCTTAAAATCTAGCTCATGTTTACCAAAAAAAGTTCTAGAAGGTTTTATTACAACACTATTCTAATAACTCCCATGCAGAAACTATTCAATGCCCATCAATAAAATTTATTATGGTTAAATAAATTGTAGTATACTCAGACAATGGAATAAAATGCCGCAATGACAACAAACTATAATGATATGCAAAAATATGGATGAATATCAAAATATGAAGATGAACAAAAGCAGCCACTCACAAGAGAACATACTGAATGATTTCATTTATGTAAAGTACAAAAAAGGCAAAATGAGTCTGTGATGTTGGAAGTCCATATAGGGTTACACTATGGAGTTAGTGATTGAAAGTAACCATAAGGGATTTTCTGGGATAATGGTTAAACGACTATGTTCAATTTGTGGAAATTCATTGAGCTGTACACTTGTGGTATTTATATTTTTTGTATGCATGTTATACTTAAATGATTTTAGAAGTCTATTTTAATTTCTGCCTAATTTATTCATCCATTCATTCAACATTTTTCCCCTCAGACAATTATTCTATGCTGGGTAATGTGCTTTTCATGTAAAAATAGAAGAATGAGACATCTGAGCAAGACAGGTTCAAACTCAGATAATTAAAACACAGAGTAGAAAGTCCAGCTATATAAAATGTATTATAAAAGTACAAATGAAGAGAAACCAGCCCGTCTGAAAAATCAAGAAAAGTCAAATCTTAAAGACATAATCAAGAATAAACAAAATAAAGAACAATGGTGTGTACAGCTGGACAGCTCACACAACCACTAAGCATTAGTCACAGTGGAGACACACAAAACCACCTGATGACAGACAGGGAACTGCAGGCCATGCTATGAAAGAGAATGTAACAGGCCTTTTATAGATGAGGCTAAGGAAACCTGTAAAATTCAAAAATATAAAGGACTTATAAGAACTTCACAGGTAGTGAAAGGGTGGTTAGGAGAGGCACCGTGCTCTTTCCCAGTAGGGAAGAGGACGTAGAAGATACTGGAAGACGTTAATTGGAATGGCCTCTTTAGGAATCGTAAGTAGTGTGAGAGATGAGGCAGGAAAAGCACTGGGGGAGGAGTAATGGGAAGAAAGAAATTTGGGTTAGACAATCTGCAAATGACTCTGCGTGCCATATTAAAGGTTTCATAACATCTTCTAGGCAAGGAGGAGATATTAACATGATTTCAATTGGGAGAGTGAGATGTTTAGGTTTTTCTGTAAAACGAACATTAAGTTTGTAAGTGCGTGGACGTGTGTTTATGTTTAGTTATGAGTTGAGCATGGAAAAAGCAGCTTCAGGCATTTCTTGAAAAAATCAATTCCTTATCATTGCAATTTCTGTCAATGTCTTCAAATTCTATTTCCATAGCATCAAAAAAGTGCGATGTAGTAATCTCATAATTTAAATTCTACATAAAAAGAATAAAATTATTTTGTATGCTGTTCGTATGTTCTCTAAACAAAATGATTCCAACCCAGTAATCCTTCTGGGTTTTCATAAGTTCATAATAGATTAAATAACTTCTCCATATTTGCTTATGATATCTTATATAAATTAGGTATTATAACATTCAGGTATAATATGATATGTAATATGATATGATATATGATATATGTAATATGCTAGATATTATTCAGATTATTATAAATTTTAATATAAAATATAAAGAATGGAGATTAAACTACTTTAAAACATTATTTAAATTTTTATATAGCTTTATAAGATCTTGTATACCATCAGTTTTATTTAGAGAGTAAGAGTTTACTTATTAATAAAATCGTAGATATTTAAACAAAATTGAAAGTTAGTAGTGGAATAAATTTGTAATATGATTTCTTTATATTTTGAATGACTTACATTAATAAATATGAGATCATATACTTTAAATATTTTGAATATATTCTAATGATACAACTATGTTAATCAAAATACATTTAGAAAGAGAATTGATCACTCAATTACAAGTAGAGGAAAAAGCCTTTATACACGGTTCAATATTAAAAAGTTTTTGTTTTGTAACATATTAAATCAAAATAAAGCCAGTGTCTACAGATGTGCTTTGCCCTCGTACAAAATCCCATTATTATAAAATAATTTGATTTAAATTAAGTTAGACCACACTGAATGATTATTCTTGTAGGCCAAAAAGTACTGAACAGCTGAAGTAGATTATCTTGTATAAAATGATAGATAATTACTCCTTTGGGAAATGCTATAGTTTAGTTACTGAAAACTAATTCATTTCTGACCTTGTTTAAAGATTAGTAATTGTCATGTCTACATTAAAAAAAAAAAAGAAAACATTTTATGTGTGGTAAATAATGAGTTGACTCCTTTCAAAACATATACCAAGGAAAGCAAATTAAGCACATTTCCATTAAGATTGTTAGAGCTTTAGTTTTCCTGCATAATGGAGTCCATTTTCCTCCTTTTCTGACTATCTCACATCCTCACATGTTTTTCATGGGCAAATCTGTAGATAAAAAAGAAAGTGAGGTTGGTTCTGTGAGAACATACTGGCCCGTGGGGGAGGAGAACTAAGAGCTGTCCCTTTTTTGACATGGATGCTTGTGGATGACGTACCTGGGGAAGCTGAAGTTGTTTATTCAGTGTTTCATGATGATACTCTTGGTTTCTGACTCTGCCCTAGCACAAACACAAGATTTAGCTAGTATGCTGGTGTGGTTAGAAATATATTTTCTATAGAATTCTCACTTATTCTCCTCACCATCCAGCCATGAGCCAGGGAAAAGATGTATAGGAAAAAGTACATTTCCTGATTCCCTGTGCTGAGGGGCCATATTCCCCTGAAAGAAAAAACCTAGTTAAATTTAGAAATGGTTTTAAAATTTTAAAAGATTTTGTTTTACTTTTCTCAAGAACTTTATAGTATAGTTTCATTATAAATGTATCCCATGACTTATTAACTTTCTGGAAATGTGTGCTTTCATTCAAAGCCAGAGCAGAATACAGGCTCTTCAGAGTATAGATGGGAAGTCTTATTCATCTTGGTCATGCCCTTTGGTGCTATTCCCTAAATGGAATTTGAAATGACTGTCAAGAAATCTTGTCTAGCTAGAGGAATGAAAATGAATAGAAAGCTAAATCATAATGTCAAGAATAAAAGGATTTCACCAGGATTGTGGTCATCTGTAGCAAGAGAAATTATGTTTGAATATTATCAACAGTTTTTCCCAAATACTTGCCTCTAACAAACGCTATAAAAGAGCCTAAATGGCTTTACATGCACTTGTAAATGAACAAAACCTCACCTGTTTCAATGGGGAAAAGGAACAAAGGCACTCAATTAGAATGTTCGTGTTGCTAGCACCAACAGCTTCAAGGCCAGTTTGGCCTTATCTTAAAAGGCAGTCAGGTTCCAGCAGGGCAGCATTTCAAGACAAATGGTCTCACCTAGGTTTCTGTGAAATGGCAGCTATCTAAGCTGTACAGATATGGAGGTGAAGGGCTTGATGACTAACAATCTAATTATCTGTTATTCTAGAAACTCTTTAGGTGTAACCTTTATATTGCTCAATTTCTATTATAAGCTCATGGTGAGAGGTAAGACATATGTTCAGAATTATTCAGACCTTACCTTTTAGTGAAGGCATATGGAAAACTGATCAATTTAAGTTCTATATTGTGCACTGAGCCACTCCCACAAAAACAGCAGGCACAAGAAGGGCACTCTGATCCTCCCCTTTTGCTTTCTAAAAGTAGGAAGGAGATAAAACCCCCTATGGAAGATGTCTTCCTTATATAAGAAGAAAAGGAAATTTTTTATCAAGCACATGACATTGAGACCAAGAGATTGCTATACAAGCAGACTTTGTTGAAATAATTCTTATCTTCCTGTAGCCTCCCCACATAGTTTACTTTCCCACAATTGCCTCTCTTTGTTCAACCCAATATAAAAGCTAGCAGGTTTCACCATTTTTTTGGGTCTCCATTCCTTATGCAGGCTCTCATGTTACATAAAACTTATATTAAATAAATTTGTATGCTTTTTTCCTGTTGATCTGTCTTATGTCAATTTAATTCTCAGGCCCAGTTAAAAATAACACTAAGAGGGTAAAGGTGGAATTTTGTTTCTTCTACAAACTCGAGTGGTCACCCTAGTCTTTGGGGATAACTGCATGTAGCAGATGCACTAGACATCAGGCTTCTTGAAGACAGAGATTCTGAATCTTTTTATTATTTCACTGCTTTATCTTTAAAGATTACAACAGTTCATGAAACATAGCAGACTCAATAAATATTTATTGAATGAATGAATGGATTTTTTTCAGATCATATTTCAATCAAATATTACTTTTTTACTTCCAAAAGTAAATCAGCCCTTGACTTTTACATTCATCACTGAAAGATTGACAATTAATTACCACAACTGGAACTCTTTTGGAAATAAAATAAACTGTTTAGCAAAACCCTTTGCTAGTTATGACTGTTACTCCTGCAATTAGACTAAAGTTGTGAACATAATTATATGGTGGTTTGCTGGCATAATAACTGGCAATTCTGTTGTAGATGGGGGTTATTATTTGAGAAGAAGCTTACAACACTAAAATGGGAATTTTAGTTATGGCTTCACTCTAATTTATGGGTAATTCATATCTATAGCCAAACCAAAGAAAAGGAGGTGGGAGAAATCAGTTTAGTATTATATTGTGCCATAATAATTGACTTAGCAGATAAAATTAAGATAGGCATTTTATCCTTGGCAATTCAAGTTCACACCTCTACTGAGGCTCCATTTTCCCAGCTGTTAAACACAGGGACTTTAAAATTCTGACAGCAACTTCTTTAATTAGGTTGAAAATCTTGTGAGATATTGACCCAATTCTTAACTATTCACATTTAATCATTTTCTGTACTGTGTAAAAACTATGGGTTATTCAATAGCAATATGGAGATTGTACAAATCTTGATAACATATTTAATTTGCAAAAATATAGTTAATGTAGTTTACAGTGTTTTAGAAAAGAGAAAATAAAAATATAAAACGTTGTAAATTTATCTACGTTCATCTTTTTTACATTACCTGAATGTTCCTCCTGTCTTGGAAATTTTTTGCTAACTAAGTTTGTCATCTTTTTTAGAAATGCGTTTAAAAGGAATAATCAGAGACTATGACAAATAAAAATGGCAAGCAATAGGATATATTGGAGTATATGAGGAAGCCATTTGGTATAAACCTAATTTGGCCTGACTTTGTTTTTTCCAAAAGGGCCTGACTGGCTATTGAGCACGCATTGTATATCTGCTTAGACACTTCCTATGGCCAGAACAAAGGCCCTTGAGATAAAGGTGCAACTTCCCCCCACATTAGCATTTCCTTAGGGATAAGCATTTTTCCTTAGGCTAGAAACTGATTGCTGGACTCAGCTTTGACCACCCAGCTCACCTGTGATGACTCAGCTGGAGACAACAGACTGCCACCCTGCTGTGTTCACTGAGACAGAAGACCTACCTGCTATTTCCATCAATCGCTGTGCCGACAGAGCAGTCTCGCGACTATTGTAAAAGGGACATTTCAATCCTATGTGAAACATCCTCTCTGGGGGTATATAACCAGTCTGTGCACCCCACTTCTTTGGTGCCCTTTCTTCCTTCGGGAAGAAAGGCCGCGGGTTATAATCCTCAGATTTAAGCTCAGAATAAACTCACCCAAATTTTCATTTATAGATTGGTTGTGGATTATTTTCGTCGACAACTATCATAGGTCATGCTATAAAGTGGGTATGGCTTATACTATTTATAGTTTTATATGTATTTGAAATAAAATATTAAGGATAATAAGGCAGGCTAAATATATTATACAAAATTGATTTTGCTTTTCTTAAAAAATAATAGAGAAAGAGGGAAACACATATAAATGATTGATAGCTACTTCAGAAATTTATTTTCTAAGAAATTGACATTTTGCTGATTGTCCTTCTCCTTTTGCAACTTGGTGCATTTGAAGCTATTTGCCACACCATTCCTGAAACCCTTTCCTCCTTGATTTTTCTAGCACCACATTATCCTAGTTCTTCGCTGCCTCTATGACTATCCTCTACTTTTTAAAGGAATTCTCTTATTTCTCCCATTTCCTAATTTGGGGAGGCACAGCATCCTCAGTGTCTAGTCTTCTGCTCTTATACACTGCCGACTTCATTTTTTGTCTTTAAGAATAACTCATGCACTTAAATCACAAAATATCAAATCTCTGTCAAATTTCAGTAGGAATTTTCTTCTGCCTTGGTCATTTGCACCAGAATGGAAGATAGAATCATCCAAATATGGAACACTTCTAAATGTAGAACTTATTTTTTTTTTCCTCTCCTATCTTCTAAATCAACTGCTCTGATTTGCCAATTTCCTTTTATTCCACTCTTTTTTTTAAAAGTGTCGATACAAACATTTCATTAAACATTTATCAATATTTAACTTTTTCACTGTCATCTATTGCTAATATTATTTGTTCTAAACTTAAATTAAAGGCAGTCAGTTTCATATAAATTCAGCAATGAAAAATGATTTTGCTCCTTCCTTTCTCTCATCTCATGTTTAATTATTCTGGAAAATTTGCATTTGTCATTGAAGATTCTACTCTCTGATACCATATTACCTACTTAAAGCCTAAATTATTGCAACTGACCATAAATTGAAATGTTAAATGAATTATGCTGACTTTTCAAAGTTGTCTGATTTATCTCTGTAATTTACAAAAAAGATACCAAGTAAACTATTTGAAAATAAATCATTTGGAAAACAGAAAATGTAATTAATCTACAGATTTTGAATTAGATTGATCATGCATTCCTTGTATTATGCAAATTAGAAGAGATTTGTATTGTTAACTAAGTTCATATAATGGTTCTTGTAATAATAATGTAATGATGTAATATGACAGAAGCACAATTATTTTGCATTTTCTTTTTAAGCATCAACTATCCTATCTGACCAAGAATAGGTTAGGGTACATAATTTCAGGCCGAGATTGTTATGGAATATAATACTAGTTAAATATTAATGGCTAAATCTCAGGTTTTACTTCATCACTCTTTCCTACTATTGCTTGAAAAACTGCCCATATAGGAAGCGTGAGAAAATGGGGCTAATGCCTTTACACTCGAGGACTGAAAGGCCTGGAACGCAAATTGAAACTTACCAAGAGCTACTAGAGTTTCAGATCAACACAAAAGGCTTTAAACTCATCTTCACATGTTGCTTACAATCCATCAAAATAACTATGTTTGATTTCCAAAACAAGTTTTGGAATCCAGATGAAATCTGTTTTCTAAGAGAGTGCCATTATTTTGACTAAGACAATGGAAATAAAAGTATGTGTATTATGATCTTTAATGACAGTACACGAATATACTTGACAGATCAATGGTTGCTCGAAGCTGCCCAGAGAGTGACTCAGAATTTGTTGGAAAGAGTTATTTTGAATAGTAGCTTTTTGAGCTAGAACAGTTAACCCACTCTGATCAAATGTGACCTGCTCAGATGGACCTTCCCTAACCATACTATCTGTTAAAGTAATTAAACAAGGAGGCCATTAGACTGAGGTGGCTTTAATGCCTTAGCAGCCTATGTAAGAAAAACAAAACCTAAGCCTGAAATGCCTTAAGGTGAAGAAATCAAAGTCTGAGTACAACCAATCACAGTCAACTAGGCTTGCCCCAAAACTTCCACAGCTTAAGAAGCTATGGCCAGTCAGGTGGTCTTCCTGCTTTGCTTCTGCCTCTCCCCCAGCTCCCGTCAGGTGGAGCGCTCCTTACTGTCTCCAGTGTGATGCTGCCCAAATCAAATCAGTTTTTGCTCAAATAAACTCTTAATTTTTAATATACCTCAGTTTATCTTTTAAAATGTCTAAGTGTGTCTGTCACTTTTTACGCTACTTAAATTTTTCACAGCCCTTACTATCACCTGAAATGTTTATGTGCTTGTTCATTGTCTATCATCATATCAAGAATGAAAAGGGCATGGGGAAACTTGTCCCATTCATCTGTATGTCTCTAGAAACAAAACTGTGTTCTATAAGTATCTTTGAATAAGTCAGGAATATTTCCCACGTTATATGTTATTTCTGTCACAAAATTGAACTACTATTGTTAGATTTTTAAAAGACTCAAATATATCATCAGACTCATATCATCTCATTTAAGTTTAGGTAGGTTGATATCTCAAAATCCCCATCATGTAAGCAGATAAACTGTTACATATAAAAGGCAATGTACTGCAGTAAAATTTGCAGAAAAGTAAGCATAAAAGATAAGATGAAATGCATTCAAAATGTAGTAAATCTATTTTGCTGTATCATTCTCACTTACGATCTAAATTAAATTAAGAGGTGAGTCTGAACCCAATTAGCGCATCATACTCCCTCTGAGAATATTTATAATATTCTGATACCCAGGCCACACTTTTAGAAATTCTGTTCAATTGGTCTAGGATATGAACTGATGCTCATTATTTTTTTGAAAATCTCCCCAAAAAGATTCTTACTGAATGCCCCTGACACATTTCTAAAATAACATTTTGAATTCTAACTTTCTAAAACTTTTCTTATATTTCACATTTTATATGCTATTATTTTCTAGCACATGTTCTAAAATTAGATTTTCTTTGTTTTCATTCATAATGAAGCAAAATAGCAAATGAAAAAATTTTGAAAAATTCGTCTTAAAATGAAAGATAACCTACATTTGAAGGTGAGATTTTGGTAGTCTGAACTTTTATAAAATACTTTATTTTGGAAATGTTTATTTCTTTAAAGAAAACTAGGTTATTTTTGTTCAAAATATTTCTATTGAATATTTGATAAGACATTTTATGTTTCTTGTAAGCTCTGGCTGACATATCTTTGGGTAGTCCTACAATACTTGATTGAAATAATCTTATTACAATTTCAATATTTGGCTATGACAGCATAAACTATTGGTTTGACTATTTTCACTAAAACTAGCGATTAGTTCAGTTGAAAAATATGAGAAATATATATTTTGCCATCAGGATCTTGGTAAGAAAAGAAGAAAAGCATTGGGTATACTGTCTCTATCCTCCTGACATTTTGCAATGCATAGGCACAAACTTAAAGCATTACCACTTATTGCACACCCTCTGTCTACTTAACTCCTTATTAGTATAATGGAACATCTGCTGAGAAATGTGACTCTACAACATAGAAGTGTATAACTGTGCTTTCTTCAGTTTTCTTGCTTAAGGCAGCAGAATCTTAACAAGACAATCAAACAGTTTACCTGGATCAGCAGAGTATGTAACAGCATCTTTATAGGACTGCTTTAAATTAGTGCTTTATGAAAATATTGAAAAGGTTTCCTCCGAACTGATATGTATTGGCTTCATGAGTGTGTGTGTATGTGTGTGTGTGTGTAGCATAGCCCTTTATCCATACAGCTTAAGATCACTGTTCTATGCCAGCCTAACTCCTCCTTTCAGAATCCCATTCTACTTTTATCCCACAGACCTGTTTTGAGCTTCAATCATAGGTGGTTGCTTTATTTTTGGCCAATAAAATAGACCAATTAATGCTGTTTACACTCTCGCCCTAGTCCCTGGACGGCTGCTTTCTCTTACAATGCCAAGACCCTGATTACACTCTGGTGACAAGAGCTACTTTCAATCCAAGGAAAGAAGAGGCTTTCTCACTATTCACACGCGGAGGCACGTGGCATTTCCTCTGAAACCCATGAAGCAGACCTCTGCAGCAGTGTTTCCTCGTGCTACGAAATGGGGCCAATTCTGGCCATTATGTTCACCAGCTTTATATATTCCCTTACTTATACAATAGTAGGAAAATTAAAGCTAATTCTTTTCAGTTTTGACGGTATCTAAGAGGCCTTTATTTGATGTCAATAAGTATCCCATTTAAAAATGAGAAAACAAGAATATTCACTTACTATGAAGTGGGTACATGTATAGGAGAGAGAAAAATAGAAAAATAGGAGACAAAAGATGATATTGTGAGTCCTTAATTTTAAAATGATATAATTTTGTTTTGAATTAAAGTTTTTGATAAAATATCATTTAACCTGCTATTGAAGGTACTTCCAAGTTGATAAAACTATTAAGATAAAAATGAATTTCATATTTTAAGCAAAATGTGAAAGTAGTACCCCACTTATTAAATACATCGTTCAAACCTCAATAGAACAGTATTACATCTCTAATTTGTATCTGCTTATTATATAATAAATATTGGAAATCACAACCCTAATCATCGTAGATAAAAAGATACGCAACTTTTGAATGGTGGAAAATTTTAACGTTAATTTAAAAAAATTAGCCTGAGGTAAAAACAATAAGAGAATCCCATGAAATGCTTAATGAATCATTTATTTAAATCTTCTCACCATGAATTTTTATCTTTTCAGACCAAACGTTTAATTTAAAAAATCACATTTTAAATAGCTTTATTGAGGTATGATTTGCATACAATAAAATTCACTTGTTTCATATATATAATTCAATGACTTTTAATAAACTTGGTGTTGTGCAACCAGCACTGCAGTTCAATTTTAAAGATCTTCATCACTGAAAAAGAGCCTTTGTGCCTATTTGCAGTTATTTCCTGTCCCCACCTCAGCTACAGGCAACTATTAACCTATTTTACGCACCTAGAGATTTGCCTTTTCATATAGATGGAATGATCCATTTTGTGGCTTTTTGTGTCAGGCTTTTCATAAACATAATGTTTTTAAAGTTTGTCCATGTTGTAGAATGTGCTTGTTTCTCTTTATTGCTGAATGGTATTTCGTTATCTGGATAGACCACATTTGTTTATTCATTGAGTAGATGGACATTTGAGTTATTTCTAGTTTTTCGGGTTTTATGAACAATGCTGCTAAACATCCTCATAAAAATATTTCTGTGGACATATTTCCATTTCCATTAGATGGATCCTAAAGATGGAATTGCTAGATTGTATGGTAAATTTATGTATATCCTTTCAAGAAACTGTCAAACTCTTTTCCAAAGCGTCTACGTCATTTTATATTCCCACCTACAATGTATGAAGCTCCAGGGCTGTCCCACTGTAGAAACAGCATGGAGAACGACTCAAGTGTCGCAGCCAACTGACCCAATTAACTCCCAGACATGGCAATGTGCTACCTTAGATCACGCAGCACTGGTCAATTCATCAAGTGATGGCAGCTCTAAGCAAGATGAGCCAACAAAGTTCCAAGCTGAGCCTGGTCCACATTAGAGTATCATGAGTGGATAAATGCAAACAAATACCATTGTCGCATAAAATCTTCCTTGTTGCAAACATAGAAAGAATATTGGATCATATGAAACTTTTGTTTTATTATAAGTAGAAGTTCTATTCCTAAATAACATTTCTGCTTTTGAATTATTGGTGTTCTCTGGAAATTTTTGGTAATCACTACTATTGCTAACTTAAATATGGAACAAGGGACATGGAAAAGAGCACAATCTTTTGCCAGTAATATCCTCATTGGCTTTTCCAATGGGTGCCATGAACGTGGTGTCTGAGGCCTGGAGCAGGGTCAACCCCATTCTACTTTCAAATCCTTCATTGAGGGCAGTGTTGGGCTCTGGAGTGCCTTGGTTCACTCCGGCAGTGACAGCAACAGAAACCATGATGTTCTCGGAGGGCCCAGAGCATCTTAGATGCAGATGGCCATGGTCTCCTAAAACAGTAGTAATGCCTTCTTTCTTGTATTTTCTAATCTTTTTCCCCTTTAACCCCTCTATCTTTTCTGACAATTTTGTCACCCAACTCATTGCGTTAAATTTCTGTGCATGAAATGTTGAGGGTGGGTTCTTAGGGCTCTCCTGGCTAGTTCCTAACTGACAGATTGTTAAATGCCAGCTGAAAATCCAATTTGAAGAGGCTTCCCTGTCCCTTCCTGAAGGTAGAGACAGAGTTTTTAGGCACAGCTTTTTTTTTTTTGGTGAGGAAGATTGACCTTGAGCTAACATCTGTGGCCAATCTTCCTCTTTTTGCCTGAGAAAGATTGTCACTGAGCTAACTTCTGTGCCAATCTTCCTCTATTTTATGTGGGTTGTCTCCACAGTATGGCTTGACAAGTGGTGCTAGGTCTGCGCCC
Organism: Equus caballus; assembly: GCF_041296265.1. Classification (NCBI taxonomy): domain Eukaryota; kingdom Metazoa; phylum Chordata; class Mammalia; order Perissodactyla; family Equidae; genus Equus; species Equus caballus. The sequence continues at coordinate 100,279,751 of NC_091685.1, read as the reverse complement.
AGGATCCAAACCTGTGAACCCGGGGCCGCTGAAGCAGAGCACGTGAACTTAACCACTATGCCACCAGGCTGTCCCAACTTTGGAATTTTTAAGTAAATATAGGGGTTTGATTCATACACGATTGTTGGTAAATTGCATTAACTTGAACAGAGTAATTTTACCCAGGCATTTTTTTCTTATCAAATATGTACGAAAAGTGGTGTATTTTTTCCAGGAAGATATCTATGACAACTTGTGACTTTTGCATGTGTCCATCGTATCGTCCAAATATTAAGTCTTTGATAGGGTCACAAAATATTTAGCTTCATGCATCTTACAAGGAGAGGTTCCTCTAAGACTGTATAATAGCCTGGCTCAGTCCTCTGACCGAGAAATTGAGAGGAAGCTCCGTAGGAATTACAATGCCCAGTTTAAGACCAACTTGACAGAGAGTTTGCTGTTGGGCACAGATAAAACCAGAAAATACCACTTTTAACCTATTTCCCTCAGGCTGATTTAGTTTTCCTACCAAGTTTTGAAGTCTGGAGAAGCATACAACAGTGAAATCTCCTTCATCAAGTAAACAACAGAAAGAAAAATGGAATTCTGTTGCTATGTTTAAATAGAGTATCATCTTGTTAGAATGATGAGAAATTTTCGAAGAAGAGTACTCAGCTATGTGAGCTGCAAACTCATCTGTTTGATTTGCAAACATCATTCTTCCTAATAGGAAAGATTTGAACAAGGTAATTTTAAGCAACCAGACTACTGTAGCTATTTTTGTCTAAATTTAAATTTAAATGAAAACTCAGCAATCACTCCTTTCAAACCAGAATTTTTCATTGTTATTAATTTATTTTGCCAACAGTGTATTGTAGACTAAATCAGTGGTGCTTTTTAAAAGTAATATTGTTAAGTAAAGGGTCTATTTTATTTCTTATCTTTCTGATTACATAATACAAGCCACTTTTGAAAGCTTAAGAGAAAATTACAAAGGCTTGTCAGGGCCAAGATAGGGGAACTAATTCAATTATAGTAAAGAGAATTTAAACCCAAGCCTTAAGAGTTCTTGCTTTTATTGACTATTTTTCAAACATTCTGGAGATTAATATCAAAAGGCTTTTATGCAGGATTATAGACAAAGCTAATAATCTTAGAAAACTGGTCAATTCAGTAATGTTCATATGAATTAAAATATTTTAACAAATGTAATTAAAATGTTAAAAGTCTAACCTCTGACAAATAAACACTTGCAAAAGCCAGTGGCTCCATGAAAGGAAAATATGTAGCAAGTCACATCGTTGAGATAAATGCAGCTATACTGAACCAGAAATTAAAGTAGATATGAGAATATAAAATATTTTGGTCCTCTTTGGAAAACTAGATGATCAGTCACAGAACTTTCTCCTTTGTTGCACTTCGTCTGCTAGTCTTATAGCTCAAAGTTCAATGTAGCTCAAGAACCAAGTGAAAATAGCAAACTGCTACTCTTCAACCAGAAACAAGTTGAGTTTATTGACTTAGAAAAGTTTAAGTAGAAAAGTTTAATAATGTTTTAAAAACTACCTCTGGTTATGTTACCATTCTGTTTAAAATCTTATAGTTCCCATCACTAACATAATAACAGTCAAATGTGTTTGTGTAAGTAATATGATATAAAGTAGGACTTGTCTTGTTTTATCTGATTTGGCCCGAAGAAAGTCGTGTGTAGGACACGGGAATGCTTGCAGCCAAGCAAGATTGACCTCTCCACTCTTGTTAAGTTTTATTTGAGCTGCATTATTAGGCTGGCTCTGGTGCTTCCAGATAAAAGGGGTAGAGAACACACTAAGATCTTGGCTTGTGTCTCCTGGAGTTTCTAGGGATGAAAAAGACTTATAGAAAAGTCTGGCTTTCCTGTGAAAAGTCCAATGGCACCACAGTGATTTCAGCTGCCTCTGATGGCTGAATGAAAAGAGAGCCACAGAACTGCAAGCTGCATTCACACAGATGGGGGGCAAAGGTGTTTGGCCACATGTGAACCTAGTAGAAAGAAGACAGGACTTGAGTCCTCTCAGAAAGAACTGCGGTCAAGAAGCCAGATTGGGGGGTCAAAATTATCAAACCAAAGAGATTCAGCGTGAGATGGCCCACGGGAAGCCCGGAGCTGTTAAGAGGGGTTATAAGTTGCCAGTTAGTGGAGGCGTGACCCAACACTGGAAACTGCAAGGAGAAGATGGGTGAAGTCCTCGTGGAGCACTCAAAGATGAAAGAACTGAACGTAAATGAAGTAATTCAGCAGTGCCGGCTATGTAAGACCTGTCCAACTTTGTTACATCACCCATCTATCCTCCCATTTCTAAAACCCCAGAGGAGCAGGAAGTATACAAAATGGTGTCAGGGGCCAGAGAAAGGCAGAAGGCAGGATCGAGAAGAACAAGTAAACAAACACCAAAATCCATCAACCAACAAAAAGCATTTGACCACATCTACCACTCCCCTTCCTCATGCAGGCAATTGAGAGATTATGGAAATAAGGCAGAAGTTCTAGTTTGCATCAGACCATAAAGGTTGGTTTAGACTTGACCATATTTAGTATTTTAAAAAACCTGGAAAAATTAGACTACCTAATGAGATATGAAAGTAAATGAAAATGCTTTGGGATTTGTTTGGTATATCCCTAGAGCAGGAGGGTTGAAAGCAAGTGCTTTAAAAAATGCCACTGTTTCTTGCTTCATATCCCACAAATCTAGTTTTTCCCTAAAATAGGCGCCCAGATTTCTTTTTGACATTCAGAACCCAGTAATACATTTCTCTTTCATATACTGCACTAAGTCTGCTCTCAAACCATGCATACATCTTCTGATAGTATGCCGCACTGCAAAAAAGTCCGTGATGAGTGCCTAGCCCACAGTTGGTGCTCAATAAAAACTAGCTTTACTGCTCTGTATTTCAATTACAGTACCCACAGAGAGAGCATGTCTGTGTGTGTATTTTTTTCAATAAGTTTTGGTGATACAAATCAATTTAATTTTGAAATGAATAACATAGTATGTGCTCATACATAAAGATCATGTAAATTAGATTAGATTAGATTAGTTCTGCCCTGTTGGTATGCGATACCAGATATATACCAAATAAATGTGTATGTATACATACATCACATACATACATAAATATAGATACATATACACATGCACACATATACACATACATATACATATGCCTACATGTGTGTATGTTTGGTTCTATATACATGTGTATGTGTGTGTATAGTCTTTCCTGATTCTCTATTTTATTTCACTCATCTGTTTATCTTTAATCCAAATAAAGACTCTTAATTACTACAATTTTATAATATCTTGATATCTAACCTGTTCTAATGTTGCAGAAAGCTTGTGGCTCTCTGTGGTTCTTTTAGCTTCCATATGCATATTAGAATCAGTTGGTCAAGAACAATAATAACCATGCAATTACAGTACCCACAGAGAGAGCATGGTTCTCTTTATTGGAGAATAGGTATAAAAACCAAGCAAAGGTATGCTTATTGCTACTGAGGTGTCATTGCACTTGGGCCTTCTCAGTGTACAGAGCTCGGAAATATATGAAATGTATGTAGACACATATGTGCATCCTTATCTATTTTAATATCAGTCTGTATATTGATCAAAACCCATGAGTTCATACTGACATCTCTAATACCACAGGGTCCACGCAAGCCATCCTCAACTTCATTAGTAACTCTTTTCTCTGACAGTTTCTCTCACAGTGAGAAATTGGATTTCATTATCTCCTTTGTATTTACTGATTTGCCCAATCCTAGAAAACTAGTAAAGCAATGCCAGAATTGCTATCCTAAAACTCTGTGAAAAAAATTCACTAAATAGAGTACAAAACTAGTGGACAATTATTTTTTCCTTTAGTATATTTTCATTATAGTATATTCAATATTATACTATAGTATGTTCAATATTTCCTAATATCTCTTCTTTTTAATATATTTTCCTTATAGTATATTCAATATTATAGTATCTTCAATATTTCCTATCTCTTCTTTTTAGTATATTTTCCTTATAGTATATTCAATATTATATTAATATATTATATTCAATATTTTCTTATAACTCATATCTCTTCCTTTCTTACATAAAAAGTAGTTTACTATAGATATTCTTTTGCACAAAATGCTTTTCCTAACTAAAATACCAAAAAAGAGAAAGTCAAATGCAACAGAATGAATCAGGCAGTTTTAAAGTAACCTGTAACTTTTAAATCCTAAAACTTTACACTAAAGACTTAAAGTCAAGATTTGTTATGGTTGTAGTTTTTTTTTTTTTTTTTTTTTAATGTTATGATAGATTACAACCTTGTGAGATTTCAGTTGTACATTTTTGTTAGTCATGTTGTGGGTACACCACTTCCCCCTCTGTACCCTCCCCCCACCCCCCCTTTTCCCTGGTAACCACCGATCAGATCTCCTTCTCAATATACTAATTTCCACCTATGAGTGGAGTCATATAGAGTTCGTCTTTCTCTGACTGACTTATTTCGCTTAACATAATGCCCTCGAGGTCCATCCACATTGTTGTGAATGGGCCAATTTCGTCTTTTTTTATGGCTGAGTAGTATTCCATTGTGTATATATACCACATCTTCTTTATCCAATCATCAGTTTCTGGGCATGTAGGCTGGTTCCACGTCTTGGCTATTGTAAATAATGCTGCGATGAACATAGAGGTGCAACGGACTCTTGAGATATCTGATTTCAGGTTCTTAGGATAGATACCCAGTAATGGGATGGCTGGGTCATAGGGTATTTCTATTTTTAACTTTTTGAGAAATCTCCATACTGTTTTCCATAGTGGCTGTACCAGTTTGCATTCCCACCAACAGTGTATGAGGGTTCCTCTTTCTCCACAACCTCTCCAACATTTGTCGTTCTTGGTTTTGGATGCTTTTGCCAATCTAACGGGGGTAAGGTGATATCTTAGTGTAGTTTTGATTTGCATTTCCCTGATGATTAGCGATGATGAACATCTTTTCATGTGTCTATTGGCCATATTCATATCTTCTTTTGAGAAATGTCTGTTCATGTCCTCTGCCCATTTTTTGATCAGGTTGTTTGTTTTTTTGTTGTTAAGCAGTGTGAGTTCTTTGTATATTATGGAGATTAACCCTTTGTCGGATAAGTGGCTTGTAAATATTTTTTCCCAATTAGTGAGCTGTTTTTTTGTTTCAATCCTGTTTTCCCTTGCCTTGAAGAAGCTCTTTAGTCTGATGAAGTCCCATTTGTTTATTCTTTCTATTGTTTCCCTCAACTGAGGAGTTACAGTGTCCGAAAAGATTCTTTTGAAACTGATGTCAAAGAGTGTACTGCCTATATTCTCTTCCAAAAGACTTATTGTCTCAGGCTTAATCTTTAGGTCTTTGATCCATTTTGAGTTTATTTTGGTGTGTGGTGAAAAAGAATGGTCAATTTTCAATCTTTTGCATGTGGCTGTCCAGTTTTCCCAGCACCATTTGTTGAAGAGACTTTCTTTTCTCCATTGTAGGCCCTCTGCTCCTTTGTCGAAGATTAGCTGTCCATAGATGTGTGGTTTTATCTCTGGGCTTTCAATTCTGTTCCATTGATCTGTGGACCTGTTTTTGTACCAGTACCATGCTGTTTTGATCACTGTAGCTTTGTAGTATGTTTTGAAATCGGGGATTGTGATTCCGCCGGCTTTGTTTTTCTTGCTCAGGATTGCTTTAGCAATTCGCGGTCTTTTGTTGCCCCATATGAATTTTAGGATTGTTTGTTCAATTTCTGTGAAGAATGTTCTTGGGATTCTGATTGGGATAGCATTGAATCTGTATATTGCTTTAGGTAGTATGGACATTTTAACTATGTTTATTCTTCCAATCCATGTGCAAGGAATGTTTTTCCATCTCTTTATGTCATCGCCTATTTCTTTCAAGAAAGTCTTGTAGTTTTCATTGTATAGATCCTTCACTTCCTTGGTTAAGTTTATCCCAAGGTATTTTATTCTTTTCGTTGCGATTGTGAATGGGATAGAGTTCTTGAGTTCTTTTTCTGTTAGTTTATTGTTAGTGTATAGAAATGCTACTGATTTATGCACGTTAATTTTATACCCTGCTACTTTGCTGTAGTTGTTGATTATTTCTAATAGTTTTTCTGTGGATTCTTTGGGGTTTTCTATGTATAAGATCATGTCGTCTGCAAACAATGAGAGTTTTACTTCTTCGTTACCTATTTGGATTCCTTTTATTTCTTTTTCCTGCCGAATTGCTCTGGCCAGCACCTCCAGAACTATGTTGAATAGGAGTGGTGAAAGTGGGCACCCTTGTCTTGTTCATGTCCTCAGAGGGATGGCTTTCAGCTTTTGTCCATTGAGTATGATGTTGGCTGTGGGTCTATCATATATGGCCTTTATTATGTTGAGGTACTTTCCTTCTATACCCATTTTACTGAGGGTTTTTATCATAAATGGGTGTTGGATCTTGTCGAATGCTTTCTCTGCATCTATTGAGATGATCATGTGGTTTTTGGTTTTCATTTTGTTGATGTAGTGTATCACGTTGATTGACTTGCGGATGTTGAACCATCCCTGTGTCCCTGGTATAAATCCCACTTGATCATGGTGTATAATCTTTTTGATGTATTGCTGTAATCGGTTTGCCAAAATTTTGTTGAGGATTTTTGCATCTATGTTCATCAGTGATATCGGCCTGTAGTTCTCCTTCTTTGTGTTGTCCTTGTCAGGTTTGGGGATCAGAGTGATGTTGGCTTCATAGAATGTGTTAGGGAGTTCTCCATCTTTCTCAATTTTCTGGAACAGTTTGAGGAGAATAGGTATTAAGTCTTCTTTGAATGTTTGGTAGAATTCTCCAGAGAAGCCGTCTGGTCCTGGACTCTTGTTTTTGGGGAGGTTTTTGATTACCGTTTCTATTTCCTTACTTGTGATTGGTCTATTCAGATTCTCCATTTCTTCCTGATTCAGTTTGGGGAGATTGTAGGAGTCTAGGAATTTGTCCATTTCTTCCAGGTTGTTCAATTTGTTGGCATATAGTTTTTCATAGTATTCTCTTATGATCTCTTGTATTTCATTGGTATCTGTTGTGATTTCTCCTCTGTCATTCCTGATTTTATTAATTTGCGATTTCTCTCTTCTTTTCTTGGTGAGTCTGGCTAGGGGTTTGTCAATTTTGTTAATTCTTTCGAAGAACCAACTCTTTGTTTCATTGATCCTTTCTATTGTCTTTTTTGTTTCAATATCGTTTATTTCTGCTCTTATTTTTATTATTTCCCTCCTTCTACTGACTCTGGGCCTTGTTTGTTCTTCTTTTTCTAGTTCTGTTAGGTGTCGTTTGAGGTTGCTTACGTGAGCTTTTTCTTGTTTAGTGAGGTGAGCCTGTATTGCGATGAATTTCCCTCTTAGGACTGCTTTTGCTGCATCCCAAATGATTTGGTATGTCGTGTTCTCATTTTCATTTGTCTCCAGATAATATTTGATTTCTTCTTTAATTTCTTCAATGATCCATTGTTTGTTGAGAAGCGTGTTGTTTAGTCTCCACATTTTTGCACCTTTCTCTGCTTTTTTCTTGTAGTTGATTTCTAGTTTAATAGCGTTATGATCAGAAAAGATGCTTGATATTATTTCAACTCTCTTGTATTTATTGATGTTTGCTTTGGTTCCCAAAATATGGTCAATCCTTGAGAATGTTCCATGTGCACTTGAGAAGAATGTGTAACCTGCTGTTTTTGGATGAAGTGTTCTATATATATCTATTAAGTCCATCTGGTCTAATTTTTCATTTAATTCTATTATTTCCTTGTTGATTTTCTGTCTGGATGTTCTGTCCATTGGTGTTAATGGTGTGTTGAGGTCCCCTACTATTATTGTATTGTTGTTGATGTCTTCTTTTAGTTCTATTAAGAGTTGCTTTACAAATTTTGGTGCTCCTGTGTTGGGTGCGTATATATTTATAAGTGTTATGTCTTCTTGGTGGAGAGTCCCTTTTATCATTATATACTGTCCCTCTTTGTCTTTCTTTATCTGTTTTGCTTTGAAATCTACCTTGTCTGATATTAGTATAGCGACACCTGCTTTCTTTTGTTCATTATTAGCTTGGAGTATTGTTCTCCACCCCTTCACTCTGAGTCTGTGTTTGTCTTTGGGGCTGAGGTGTGTTTCCTGGAGGCAGCATATTGTTGGATCTTGTTCTTTGATCCATCCTGCCACTCTGTGTCTTTTGATTGGGGAGTTCAATCCATTTACATTTAGAGTGATTATTGAGACGTGGGGGCCTACCACTACCATTTTGTGTCTTGTTTTCCGGTTTTCTTCAGTTTCCTTTGTTTCTCGTCCCATGGTTTAATCTGTTCTGATGTAGAGCTGCTACTCTCTGTTGTTGTCCTTCTACTTATCTCCTCTGCTCTTGGTTTTGTAGCCCCTTTCCTTTTTTGGATTTTTCAGGAATGAGGGTTTTCCTGAGGATTTCCTGAAGAGGAGGTTTTGTGACAATGAACTCCCTTAATTTTTGTTTATCTGGGAAAGTTTTTATTTCTCCATCGTATTTGAAGGATATTTTCGCTGGGTAGAGAATTCTTGGCTGTAGGTTTTTGTCCTTCAGATTTTTGAATATATCATTCCACTCTCTTCTAGCCTGTAAAGTTTCTGCTGAGAAATCTGCTGATAGCCTGATGGGGGTTCCTTTGTAGGTTAGTTTCTTTTGCCTGGCTGTCCTTAATATTTTCTCCTTGTCGTTGACTTTTGCTAGCTTCACTACTATATGCCGTGGAGTTGGTCTTCTTGCATTGATAAAGTTTGGAGATCTATTGGCTTCTGTCACCTGAAGATCCATCTCCCTCACCAGATTTGGGAAGTTCTCAGCCATTATTTCTTTGAATAGGTTTTCTGCCCCTTTCTCCTTCTCTTCTCCCTCTGGTATACCTATAATCCTTACGTTGCATCTCCTAATTGTGTCTGATAATTCTCGGAGAGTTTCTTCATTTCTTTTAAGTCTTGCTTCTCTCTCCTCCTCTGCCTGCAACAATTCTATATTGCCATCTTCCAAATTGCTAATTCTTTCCTCCATATTATCGGCCCTACTGTTCAGAGCATCTAGATTTTTCTTAATCTCCTCTATTGTGTTCTTCATTTCCAATATTTCTGTTTGGTTCTTCTTTATCGTATCAAACTCTTTTGTGACATAGCTCCTGAACTCGTTGAGTTGTCGGTCAGAATTCTCTCTTAACTCATTGAGAATCCTAATGATGGCTGTTTTGAAGTCATCATCATTTAGGTTATATATCTCATTTTCTTTGGGATTGTTTTCTGTGTATTTGTTACTTTCTTTCTGTTCTGGAGATTTAATGTATTTTTTCATATTGCTTGATGATGTTGATTTGTGCCTCTGCATGGAGATAGAGTTTAGTTGCTCCTTTCACTTGTTTCAGCTGCTGCGGTGGGGGGAGCAGCTGTTTATACTTCACCAACCAGGAACCCTGTCCGTAGTTGCTAACTGGGCCTGGGCCCCTCTTCGTAGCCACAGTGGCCCTTTGGATTCCCTCCTCTGCCGTGGGGGCCGTCACGGGGGGCTTCAGGCTGCAGGTGCCTACTGTTGTTGCCCACCTAGATGCGCTCTCTCCTTGGGGTCTGCAACGGTGTTATGGGCTTTTCCAGCGGCCAGGGGTGGGATCACTTATATTTGTCGCTCCGTTGCTGTCGGCACCCACCAAATCTCACTTGTCCTCTATGGGTCGCAGGAGAGCTATTGGCATCTTCTACAGTCTGTGGTTAGTACACCTAGCTATGCTGCTTTTGCCCTGGGGTCTTCCAGCCTTGTGGCTGGCGGCTGGGTGCCTTCTACTGGTGCTGTGCAGAGGCTTTCCCTAAGGCTTCTGTGAGCCTGTAGGGTTTCCCCCTAGGCTACTAAGCTGGGTCTCTGGAACTCTCTCCAGCCCCAGTCCTCTCCGAGATCTCCGGCAATCCCTAGCCTCACCAGGCGGGCAATGGCAGCTGGGGGTCGCCCCGCCCTCTGGGCTTCTCTCCGGGCCTCTGCCGGGAGCTCTGAATGCTCAGCGTGGCCCCTCTGCTACCGGCAGACAGAGAGTTTTGTCTGCTGCCTGGCGGAGCTCCGGCGCTTCCCCTCCGGGTCGCTGAACTGGCCTTTGAAAGTTCCCCCGCCCCGGTCCTCTCCGAGATCTCTGGCAATCCCTAGCCCCACGGGGCGGGCAACGGCAGCTGGGGGTCGCCCCGCCCTCTGGGCTTCTGTCCGGGCCTCTGCCGGGAGCCCTGAGTGCTTAGCGTGGCCCCTCTGCTAATGGCAGACAGAGAGTTTTGTCTGCTGCCTGGCGGAGCTCCGGCGCTTCTCCACCGGGTCGCCGGACCGACCTTTGAAAGTTCCCCCGCCCCGGTCCTCTCCGAGATCTCCGGCAATCCCTAGTCCCACGGGGCGGGCAACGGCAGCTGGGGGTCGCCCCGCCCTCTGGGCTTCTGTCTGGGCCTCTGCCGGGAGCCCTGAATGCTCAGCGTGGCCCCTCTGCTACTGGCAGACAGAGAGTTTTGTCTGCTGCCCGGGCGGAGCTCCGGCACTTCCCCTCCGGGTCGCCGGACCGGCCTTTGAAAGTTCCCCCGCCCCGGTCCTCTCCGAGATCTCCGGCAATCCCTAGTCCCACGGGGTGGGCAACGGCAGCTGGGAGACCTCCGTGCCCTCCGTGTCTCTCTCTGGGATCCTCCGGGCACCCCGAGCACCAGGCTGGGTCTCCCCGCCAATGGCGGGGAGAGACTCTCCCCGCGGGCTCAGGTGTGCAACTCCAAAGTTTCCCTCTGCGTTTAGGAGTAATTGCGGGGGGTTTAAGTAGGGTTCTGGTCACCTGTTTCCACCGTCGCTCCTCTGTTGTGTTCTGGCTCCTGCCCTAGATGTGTGTGGATCCTCTGGGGGCGTCCGTTGGAAGAAAGCCGCTTGCGGGTACTAGGCTGCCCGTCGGGGTCGGAGAGTTTTCACCTATTTCCACATCCTCCCGGAGGAAAGTCCATCCGCCTTCCGATGTATAGTCGCGTGGGTGTCTCAGACGTCCTGAGATGCTGTCTGGATATCCTTTGTCAAGCGATAAGTGTCCAAATAATTGTAGACTCGAAGGGCGAGAGACAAAGAGGACTACTCATGGCGCCATCTTGACAGGCCACATTCTTATTGCCTATGGTTGTAGTTTTTATTCTTTCAGTTGACATGGTAGAGAACTACTCGATAAAATTAACCTTGGGAACTCACAAAGTTATACTTTTTCCAGAACGGAGAAGACAACTTATGTCTTCATGTAAGAAAAGTGCTATTTGAAAATTCATATCTAATATATACATATGAATTATCTTAAACGTTTAATAAGGGAAAAAAGAAATTAATGTATCTATTAGAATACATTGATAGGAAAAAGTACTTGTTCTGTGGTTCTTGCATTAGACTACACAGTTTACGCTAAATCATTGTGCAGATTCTGCTATTCTAGTGGAAAATTAAAGCCCTAAAAGTAATACAGAATGGAAAGTGGAAGCCAAACCCACCAAAAATTAGGAAATATTTTCATGCATTTTATACAAAGACTTCTATCTTCCAGAATTTTCTTTTTTAACTTTTACTTATAACAACCAAGGCTCTATGCCAATATTTTCCTATAAGTAACTAAGTTCATTAATGAAAGGAAGGAAGGAAGAGAAGAAAAGAACATTTCACTACTTTCTACAAAACAAAAAAGAATACCAGGGCGGCCCCACAAGTTGGTAGTTAAAAGTTTGGCACACTCTACTTTTGCAGCCCTAGTTTGCAGGTTCAGATTCCATGTGCAGCTATACATCACTCTTCAGCCATGCTGTGGCAGCAACCCAAATACTAAATAGAGGAGAATTGGCACAGATGTTATCTCAGGGCTAATTCCTCAAGTGAAAAAAAAGAGAGAGGGGGGGAAGATTGGCAAAAGATGGTAGCTTAGGGCCAATTTTCCTTAGCCAAAAAATAATAATAATAATAATTAGTTGAATATCATTTCTAATCAATTCACTCTTAGACTTTAGTCAGTTTCATGAAACCTAACATAAACAACATGCACCAAAAATGCCACAGAGAATGGAGGTATTTTCTGTCCTAAAATAACATTGTCCCTAGGGGCCTTTCTTATCCTTTCACAGGTTATTTCTCCACATTTTTACCACAAACACTCCAATTACTAGAAATCTACATTATACACACTATACAGTTTGATCCCAAATTAGATCTACCTTATCACTGAAGTTGCATGACTATATTTAGTTTTTCACCTAAAATGAAAAGGTGTCAGATAAATTCTTCCTCTCTGATTTCTGCCTTTGACTCTGGCATTATTACAAATTGCCCTGAGGCCTGTCTTCCCTTTTGATACCATGTCTCAAATGCAAGGATTCAGTGGAGTTATTGTTCAACACTATATAACCAAAAAGAAATGCCACCTAGTTATTAAACTGTCAGAACATTAAAAGAAAATAAATCATAACAAACTTTATAGTATATAAAGCCATAGCCACAGTCAATTTTCTTCTGAAGAGGCTGTGTGAAGTACGTGGAGGGAACTAAAGGACCAAAACTGAGAGTAGGAATTTATTGTCTTCAGATAGTTTAACTGTGTCATGAAAAGTAACCATTATCCCTGGTTCCATAAAATCAGTAAGATGCAGAATCTCCCTCATACTGACCATCCTTTTATTATTTAATAGGTGAATTAGTTAAGGGAATATTTCTAGATATTAAAATACAGTTTCCTGCAGGGTTGCTCTCTAACAGACAACCACTATCTGATATTTCGTTTTAATTTGAAGTCACCCCAGATATCTGCTTGTGAATATTTCTGATTTAGTTTCACATAAGTTTCAATCACAAGAGAAGCATATTTTTTAATATAATAGAAATTTTAATGCTTTTGTTTATTCCCTCTGTGACTGCATAATTGATCCATATCATCTTTAATTAAACGATAAATTGTTTTCTAGATTGTGCATAAGTTTATGAAAAACATAAACTTTCATCATATTTCCACTTAGGACAAAGGTAACAAAAAGATTTGTATATTAACTCAAGTGGAATTTTGTTGAGTTAAAGTAATTAATAATAATGGACTATGGACCTTTCATTGCAAACCAAACAAACATAAGAACAGATCCTATAAAAGGAAAACCTTCGAGATACTTATAACATCCTAAATGAATGTTGCAGATTACAAGGCTATCCAAAGTAAACATAGCATGGCATTGAGTGACCCACATGACTGTCCTTTCAGAAAATAAACAGGGATAGTTATAAAACTGGGCATATCCATGGTAAACTATCTTGCCATATCTTGGAGCTACTCCCTGTATTTTACTCAGTGCAACCAATGGAGATTGTCAGCAGGAGCTGAAGTAACACAGTTTTACTCCAAGTGACCATTTGAGATGACCACCAAAATTGGGAATTGAATTGCGATTCCAACTAATCTATTCCAACTATTCCAATTAATCCATCATTAATAATCTCAGCTAATTTCTACGACAGGTTCTAGTTCTTATTTCTGCCTAACAATATAACTGTTTGTGAATCTCCAGCTCTCATTAGCTTCCTATCAGAAGCAATGAACATTCATAGGTAATAATATGCATGGCCTGCACTTCTTGCTGAGACATTAACTGTCCATAGTTTTTAGTACAGAATGACTTGATTGATGATGGTTGTCATCCCCTTATCTTGCAAATTTATCTTAATAATGGGACAATATTTGGCAGGTTTCTGTTACATAATTGACTTCCAGACACCAAAGCAGATTGTGGAACATGTCGATCCATATGTGTAACTATTTCATTTGTTGCCAGGTAGTAATTCTATTTAAGCTATAATCTGAAATATAAAAGTTCATATTTGATATTTTCACGTGGAAGTTTAACTTTCTCCATTTTTTTGCTTGTTATCAGGAAGGAAGTTATGAGATCTACACTTCAGAATGAGTGGGAAAATGTCAGCCTTTTGTGCTTTCCCAATCCTGACTTTTTGACTTAGAATGAAAATGGCTCACAAAGATGAAAGAGAGAATTCCAGTCAAAACACAAAAGAATGTCAAGACAGAGGTATATCTGAAACTGAGTTCTAAATATCACGTACTGTTGTCCATCCTTCCAGGGAATCACTTAGTGTACATTTGGTAGTTAGGAAGCTGTTACGATACTCATCTACTCACCATGTAATCACTCTTAACTTCGTTGTTACAAACCAGATGCAGGGGGTACTCCACAACTGAAGAAAAGGGGAGAAGGAAAGGAAAAAGTCAACATTGAAACATGGATTCAGTTTTATTATTATGTCTGTGTTCCTTTGGTGATAGGATGTTCCTTTTTCTCTTTTCTTACATACATTTAAGTTGTTTATTTGGACAAAGAAAATACCATCTGGAGATAATGCAATACATTTGTTTTTTAAAGACTGATTGCATTGCTCTTCTCAAACAATCCCAATGAGGTGGCGCTCCAGGAAATGCAGGACCAGGAGAATTTTGAATGCTTGGGTGGAATCTCTCAGTACCCCATCGTGAGGAAGTTTGTGCAGCCAGTTCCATAAGTGTTCCAAACTGTGTGAGACGTTATCAACGAAGAAGAGGTCAAGCAGATTTAGGAAACTCTGAGTTCATTAAAAGTAAACAAATTTCGTTCATCTCAGAACTTTAAATAAACAAATCAGAGTGAGAAAGAGAACACAGCAGGAAGGAAAATGTGGAACAACCAACGAAGAAAGTTAAATAAGGGAAATTTGGGAATGATACGATCAGGCTTTAAATCCCAGATCTGACGTATAACATGTTATCTTGGATGAAAGTTTTAATTTCTTTAAACCTATTGTCTAGTTAATAAAATTTGAAAATTATACCTACCTTTCAGGGGCACTGTGAAATTTATGCATATGTTAAAAAAATACTAAATACAATTTCCAGATAGTAATAATAATGACTAAATCTTTTTAATATATTATTAAACAATACTAGCAAAAACCCCTATGAGATAGACGTTGTTTTCTATCCTAATAGAATCTTTAGGAGGATAAATATATGTTTTTCTTTTTTCATTTGTTCTGTTGGTGTATCCTAGTGCCTAGAAGTAGGTACAATGAGTCAGAACTTGGTAAATTTTTTTATGAATTGAATGAATAAAGTAAGAGAACACTATTAAACTATCAGAATCAAACTAGCAGTTTGATTCCAGAATCTGATCTCAACGACAATATGCTGTGACTTTCAACAAAAAGTGCAGTTGTTTTATTTCGTGTTTTTGTTTTTCCTTTGAGGAAGTACAGCCTTTGAAATTAGAAATTTTACACAACAAAGCTAACATTTTATTTTTTTCTGCTTCTTTGAAATTCTTATATTTATTCATTTATTTAACAAGCATTTATTAAATCACTGTGTGAGACACCGAGCTAAAAACTGAAAACTTTATATAAAAATGAAAAAGACGAAGCTCTTGATTTCAGCTCAAGGATAAGAGAGAAAACCCACATGTAAACAATTGCTTATAAACAGAGTTCAAGTGCATATTTCTTTATTTCTTATTGGGGACCCACTAAGGCCCAGGCAGGGCACTATGAACTGATGAGATAATGAGAAAGAACAACTAAATATTTGATGCACTTTACACAAAAAGAGCAGAAAGCCTTGAGAAAAGAAAAACAGGTAATTCAAAGATCACAAGCAGCAAGTTCAAAAGAGTGGGTTGGTCATTTCAGAAACCATCTGTTTGCAGAGCACAGGAGGAAAATAGAAAGCTGCTTGTGCCTTCAATTATTGATCAACTATGAAGTGCGTGGCGTACAGTGAGACCTCCAAAGTACCATTTTAATAAGTGAAAGAATGATGCTATAAAGAAGCATTTTTAAGGAGCTGGAAGTGGAAGGGATTTAGGTTGGGAAAATATTTTTCAGCCTTCATTTTGCATTTTATTTATTTGGAAAAAAGTGTTATTTACTGCTGAATGTCCGTTCTCAGTTACTAGTTCTCTAACAATCAGAATACATTATAATCAGAAAAATTAATCCTGAGTTAACCAAATTTCATATAAAGTGACACATAATATGCACATTACTTTTTCTAAAAAGAAAAAATGGACTCAAGAATACTTGTGGTAATACAACTTGAATTGATAGAAAGAACTTGTACCAAACAGATGTTATTTAGAAAAATGTCAGTGTACACTTAGAAACATCTGTCTAATGAGCCATTTGAATAATAAGCATGAGTTAAAGAAAAGGCACATTGGTAAAGGCACGAGGCAAAAGTGATGAATCAAAGGAGAGATCAAGGGTAAAGGCAGACACACTAGCGCTACAGATTGCCATCGCTGATTTTCTTTATTTTTCAGCTGTGATTGTCATTTTATAGCCAAGACTAATATAAAACGGTGCTGAATTTTTCACAGAAAATATTCTTTAGTCAAATAATCTTAAAATTGCAACATACTGCAGAAATTTAAATATCGCGGTGAATTTCCTTCCCAGTCATTCAAAAACCTGAGTTGAGAGGGGTGTGGCTGCCGGCGAGACCAGCTAGCCCACCCCAAGGGCCTCCCAGGGCCACATCGATCACCTTGAGTTTATAATGAAATAATTTCTTCCCTCAGCCTTTCAGAAATAGATAACTAATTCTTTTCAATGTCCAAATGTAGTGTCTCTCAGAAGAAGATTCATACTAACTAAGCTCATAAAACTGATTTATATAACTTAACAGACTTAAACTTAGTTTTATCCAGGAATTATTGTCATAGGTTTCAGACCACTAAAATCGTATATAAATCGCATGATAACAGAATGAGGTTGTCATAGGGACTCCGGGAGCGATGGTAGAAGTGCATTGAATCTTTGTGGTAGATCGTAATGATGACCTCATTTCTTTATCCTTACCTTTAGCCATGCCCTTCGTCATGTCCTGTTGTAGTTTCTCACAATGAAGGAGTAGAGTTTCTTTCCCTAAGCCTTGAGTTTGTGGTGCCCTTTCAATTTATCTCAGATAAGCGATTGAGGCAAAAATGATGATACGCCACTTCTAAGCCCAGACTTTAAGAAGCATCGTGTGGTTTTCGTTTGTGCTCTAGTGCCTCCACTTCACCATGATAATAGGGTGGGGCTAGCCTGCTGGAAGATGAGTGACATGTAGACCAGAATCTGAGGCCAGTCTTGATCAGCCAACAGAACACTGACCTCAAGACATGTGAGCAAGTCCAGGCAATTGATCAGAGCCTAGCCAATATCTAATTGACTTGAGACACGAGAGCCATAAACTCTTATTGTTGTAGCCCACTGAGTAGCATAATTGTGGCAATAGTTAACTGATACAAATATTACACAGAATCAGATTAAAGTATCCTAGAGAATCCATAGACAATAGGCAGGTTTTTGAGCACCCTGTCTTGCACTCCAGTGACCCTACCAAGACACTTGAACTATATTGACAAAGATGTCTTCACCCAGAACAATATACAAGAATATATACGAATGGCATTTGTTTCTCTCAATCTCCTTTTCTTATGCATCTGTATTAACAGATTTGGTCTGCAAATGTGTCATTTATAACGTGTATGTTATTAGAGATCTAATTCTTTAGAGAAAATAAATCACATACACATACATACACATGTATTCGTATGTATGAAATACGCTACTATTTTCACCACTTCCTAGAAACGCCATTGACTTTCAAAATACGTTCCTTTCAGTTGTAGTCATGTTTTCCACTAATTTGTACACCTTATGCCCTCTTTTTCCCTTTGAAATCTTTCTTATATTCCAACTCTTCTCAATTGAGTGTTATTTAGCAATTATGTAATTCTGAATTGTACAGTATTTAACAATGTAGATGTGTAATATCCCTTCTAAGTTCTTAGTTCATTAAGTGAATGACTAAATCTTTTTCTTTTACTTTCTTTGGTCTCCTCCTTGCCTCTCCTTCTGTCCCCAGCAAGAAGAATAAACCTATACACATAGTAACTATATAATAAGTATGTGTTAACCTCGGTTTATTGTTGAAAGTTAATTTGGTACATAATTTGAGGAACTTATGCCCTGGATTTTATTGTTTCCAGGTAGTTTAAGCTCATCGTGTCATTGACTTGAACTTGATGATGCCAGTGCATTTCACGCCTGTATTAATTTCCTAGGGCTGCTATTACAAGGTAACACCAAATGGGCAGCTTAAAATATCCAAATTTATCGTCTCACAGTTCTGGAGGCTAGAAGTCTAAAATCAAGGTATCAGCAGAGCCATACTCCCTCTGAGACTTTGCGTAGAATCCTTCCTTGCCTCTTCCTAGCCTCTGGTCATGGTCAGCAGTCTGGCAATCCCTGGCTTTTAGCTCCATCTCTCCAATCTCTGCCTCTGTCATCACAGTGTGTTCTTCTCCTGTATGCCTGTCTTCTCCTCTTCTTATAAGAAAACCAGTAGTATTACATTAGGACACACCCTAATGACCTCATCTTAACTTGGTTACATCTGCAAAGACCCTATCGCAGGTACTGGGAGTCACATTCACAGGTACTGGGAGTTAAGTCTTCAATATATTATTTTGGAGGACACATTCAACCCATAACAACTACTAAATTCCAGTTGATGTTTTGCTCAACCTAACTAACACTCAGAATTATTAAGAACAAATCTTTACTAACCAATAAAACTCTAAAAAGGAAGTTTGTTCTTCTGAAATACAATGTCAGACATTTTTCTGTCAGGCTAAAGCAGTCCCCACCTAGCAAACCAGTGATAGTATTTGCAGCTTGAGAAACCATTAACTATTACATTAAAAGGAGAGGGTACTAAAGATGGAGATTTTTCACGTACAGCAGCACAACTATTAATAATGTTGTCTGGGTAGTTTGACAAGCAGCCAAGTGTTTATAACAATTATTTGATAAAAAATCATAAGCTGCTAATTGCCTAGAGCTGTCCATGTGGACCTGTCAATCAATTACAGATAGAAGCCTCTGTAAGAACATCAATGGACTTAGATGACCAATCTTAGCAATCATGAAAACAACCAGTTTGTGTATAAATATTGCCTAATCTATTTAGATTAAAACTAACATAATAGTTATTTTATAAATCATCAGTTCAAAAATTTGATCCATAAGCATAACTTATATAGGAGATTAGAAAATGGTACCCAATCATCAGTTCAAAAGCATGTAATTTCAATAACCATCTCCAGATATTGTTAGCAAAATAATCAATGACTATTTGAATTAAATCAATGTCCTAAATGGCCTAAGTCTTAGTAACATTTTTAATATATCATTTAAGATGTATGATGTATGAGATTTGTCTCACCATTATTAAAGTCATATAAACACACATATGAAGCATTTGAGTACACGTATTGAATTGGAAGGGATCTGTGCCATCATTTTTATAAGAAAAATATTTAATAAAGGAACAGGGCAGTGGTGTGTTATCACAATGATAGCACTATAATGATGTAAATGTATTTGCCTTCTACATCACCAAATTTCATTCCAAAACAACGTGTTATGGTGAAGTCCAATTTTAACATGACTTATTTAAAGTCTCCAAGATTGGTGAGTATTATCATTTGTGCAATACAAGTAAAATTCATCCCACTCAATAATCAAGGTACAGAAAATGCTGAGACATTGAAGTTCTATTCTTGGCCAATTAAGAGACTGATTTATGTGATTTTAAAGAAAAAACATTGATTAGATAATTTCAACTCCTACTGGTTAACATCAGACGTTTCCTAAAAGCTTATTAGCACCACAGCTATTGGATATAATTGCAATGAACATTTTATGCTGAAAATGTCCCATATGAGAAGGAAAATTTGAACATAAAACCTGAGCTTCACCTATATAACTATTTTGAATGCCTAATTATTATAGCTATTATTTAATATATATTATGACTATTAAATATATAGTTATAAAAAAATAAAAAATCTTTGTGTAAAACTGTAATATTATGACATAATAATAAGAGAAATATATTTAAGTATTTTTAAAATACGTTTTCGCCAGTTCCTGGTACACAGTTGTTAAAATTTTTGGAATTTCCAGAGTGACAGAGTGAAAGGAGGGTCTTTTTCTTATTCATAACAAGCCCCTTTCAACCATATCTAAGTTTGTGCGAATGAGGTGACTCTGGGATGACAGGTGTTGGATGTCGGAAAGACCAAGGTATGATTAGAGGGTTGGAATTTCAAGCCCACCCCCAACCATCAGGAAGGGTAGAGGGGCTAGAGGTGGACTTAATCCCCAGTGGCCAATGATTTCATCAATCATGCTATCTAATGAAGCCTCCATAAAACTCCTAAATGATGGAGTTTGGAGAGCTTCTGGGTTGATGAACACATCAAGGTTCTGGGAGGGTGGTGCTCCCAGAGAAGGCATAGAAGCTCTGCACCCCTTCGCCATACCTTGCTCTATGTATCTCTTCCACGTGGCTATTCCTGAGTTGTATCCTTTATAATAAACCAGTTATAGTAAGTAAGGTGTTTCCCTGAATTCTGTGAGTCATTATAGAAAATGACTGAACTTGAGGAGGGGGTCTTAGGGACCCTTAATTTGTAGCCAAGTTAATAGAAGTGTGAGTAACCCGGGGACCCACTAATTGTAATTGGAATCTGAAGTAGGGGGCAGTTTTGTGGGATTCAGCCCTTAACCTGTGGGCTCTGCGTTAGCTGAGTAATTAGTGTCAGAATTCTTAATGTGAGGGGAAAACACTTAGTGTTGGACATGTTGTGAGTAGTAAAGAAATAGAAGTTCTTTTAATAGCTATTCAGCAAGCCATCATATACCTTAAAAACTAAAGCATTTTTTCAGATAAAAACTTTGTAAATGTTCTTTTCTCTTTGATCTAGCATGCAAAGTTGTCTTATATTCAAACTAAAATACCATCTGTCTCATAGATTGAGACGTCTCAACACCTTGACAGGTAGGACAGTCTTAAGGGAAGTTCAATCACTTTTGTCCATAATTACATTTTTCAAAACTACCTGATCTCTTATGACATAATGAGGTATTTAAGAAAATACCATTTTAGTAGAATACTGGTGAGTTTAAAGTTATCTATTCAGAATTGTTTAACATAGTGATTTGCTAACTTTATTTTTTTCAGCACTTTGTATATGTAAGTATGACTATTGCAAAAATCTGATATTTTGAACGTGAAGGTTGTCAGTTATCCAAGGTCATACTCAAATATCTTCCATCTGTCTTACTATGGATGACATTTTCTGCAACTAATAGACATTTATAGGTATTGATTTATACATTTCAAACTCAGTTAATTTACCTCCAATTCAAATTTAACCTGACAAACAGATTTTAACATTACAACATACCTAATCCTATCTCAGGTAAGGCTGATTTGTTGGCGATAGTAAACTTGCCTTAAAAACAAAACAAAAAACAGAAAAACTCTTCCACTGTCTTCCAAGACAGGTAAACCACATTTTTCAACAAATAAATCAGTCAGTATTCATTAAGTTTCTAATATGAAAATGTGAACAAGCACAGTTTTGGAAACTGCAGGAGAACTTAAGCACACAAAACAGTCCCATTGTCATTGTCGTTACAATCAAATCATGGCGAAAGAAATTCTAAACATAGAGAATCATGACAATGCGCGGTTACATCCTAGAGGAAACTAAAATTAGCTTCATTTTATAAAGGAATTATCTTCAGTAAGTCTGTTAAAGTGTAAAAATATATAGAATTCTCAACGAAGTAGCTAAACAGTTGTCACTGAGGCTGCTTTAACACTTCTGAAGTTATTAAATAAGCGAACGTAAATATTAAATTGAAATCTGTTTCCTCTTTGTTTAGAAGGGATCATTTCTGTAAACCTGAGTAAGAATGAGGACACACACTTAGGACAGATTCAATCTGTCCAAAAACAATGAAAAATTGGAGTAGTTTGAGCATATTACTTTGCATTCAATAAAAAAAATGTGCTGGAGAAGTGTCCTACTGAGTCCCAATCTGGTGAACTATGCTGTGATGGTTGAAAATAGAGCTCGTGATAAAAATCTCCTAGCTAAATTCAACACATGGGGGAATCAAAGAGATAGGGCACTTTGTTTCAAGTACAGAAGGAGGGTTAAAGTGACATCAGCCACACACATATGTTAATATATTCCAGTCCTTAAAGGCCTCCAGAAAGTTGTTTATGTGTCAAGTAAAAAGTACCTACCCAGGATGAAGTCAGCTGCTGTCTCTAGTAATAGAAAATTGCTGATATATGGACAACACTACCGTCAGGAAGATAAAGGCAAAGAGTTTCTACATTCCTCACGTTGGAAACTCTGGAAAAAAGTGAGGGTGTGAAAGGTTGCCTTACTATTCAGTACCTTAGGATAACTCCTTTATGCACACACTTTAAAACTGAAGATGGATGCTGGCCTGCTGGTGTAGCCGTTAAGTTCCCACACTCCACTTTGGTGACCCAGGGTCCACTGGTTTGGGTCCAATGCACAAATCTACATACTGCTCATCAAGCCATACTATGGTGGCATCCCACATACAAAGTAGAGGAAGATAGGAATGGACATTAGCTCAGAGCCAATCTTCCTCAGCGAAAGGAGGAGAATAGGCGGTGGATGTTAGCTCAGGGCTAATCTTTCTCAAAAACAAAAACTCTGAAGATGAAGATGGAACCTATCAGTTTGTAACATCGATTTGCATCCAATTTTCCGTAGTAATGAATTTATTTCTACTGTAAAAAAAAAATTTGCCTGTGGTATACTGGAATGAGGTAGTTAAGGTTAGCATAGAATGTTTAATTAAATGAAATCTTTGTAGATTAAAAGTAGAGCCCAAAAGAAGATAAGTAGTGATGACTTTAAAATTATTTCTTTAAAAGGGACAGAAAGAAAACGCTCCACCCCCCTCAGCCCCTCTCTCTCTCTTTCACTGTCATTTTGTCCTGGGCTGTGGCACCGAGCCTTTCTCTCACTCTCCTTTCCCTGTCCAAAGCTTGAAAAAAATAGTCAGGCACTTAAATTGCAGGAAAAGGAAGTTAGAATAACTAAACCTAAAAAACAAACGTTTTTGGCAGTGATAGTAATAAGTATTAAAATAGATGACTTTTTGGATCTGCATCATTTCTTCCCCTTTAGAGAAAAAGAGGTAAAAACTAAAATTCTATTTCCCTTTCTATGATTTAGATATAATACTGACAGGAAACTGGATAAGGAATAGAAAACGTCTTGAGATCATTTTGTCTCCTCAATTTTTAAAATTATCTGCATGACAATTAGTGTTAAAATATGAACATGATTATGTAAATAGTCTGTTTAAATTAAACAGCTAGGCATATTTCAAGAGGGGTAAAAAAGTGAACTTTTTATTATATTCTCATAAATGTTTTATGACTCTATGTAGTTTGAAATAATACTCTATTGGTAAAAGTTATCATAACTCTGCCCGAAAAAGAAATGTGTAAAATAAGAAGGCTGCATAAAATAATCTGATCTTAATTCTAATTGTGAATATACAGGAAAGATGTGTTGAGGACACCTATAGATAAGGTCTTGTACCTTCCACTGAAATTATGATTTGGCGTTTTTACTTTCCAAGGCATTCTTAGCATTTGATTATAAGCCATATTTCATTATATTTATTGTGTGTACATTCCTTTACTGTAGTTAACAGTTACTATAGGTACCTGCTAGAGGTAGCATAGTCACTCAAGAAATAACTATTCAAAGAAATGAAATAATGCAATATTTACAACAAACTCTGTGCGTCTTTATTATTGAATGTTAATCCAAACCGAACTTGGGCAAAGAAAAACTCTACTCTATTAATCAATCATATAATTGGTATGTGAATCCCCCAAAATATAATAATATACAAATTAATTTCTCCAACTAGTGTAATTTTTATCAACTCAAATATGTATAGGGAACATATGAAGGAACTAGACTAAGTATGTGGTTGGAAAGAACAAAGGACTTCACAGAAAAAGAAACAGTAACCTGAAGAGTTCAGTGAATTTGCTCTTGAAACAGAAAGAACAAAAGAAAATCAACATGTCTTTATTTGATATATAGTACCTCTTACCAAGACTGTTTGCTTTTCTCATCTATTTTCTTCATCAGCAGTACAACTTCTGCTACCCATATCACACCTAGAAAGAGAAAGGCGCATTATTGAACAAAGCATCTGCATAATCTCTAGAGCGCTGCCCAGAGCATCAGGGACAAGGAAGAGCAAACATATGCAGTGGTTTCTAGAACTGTTTGTGATATTAGTGTGGACATACTCAGAAAAGAAAATACAAAATTTGACTTCTAAATGATATGGCAAGATAACATGCCCGAATATTCTGAAGCGATGGTAAATTATATCCTTTGTAGAAATTTATGTTATACTATAACTTGCAGGTGTATATATATATACACACAAATATATTTATATAGTGTTCTTGTACGTTGTGAAATTAACATTTACTTATTAATTTTAGCAGTTTTTCTGCAGATTCTTTGGCATTTTCTAGGTATGCCATGATGTTTTGTTTTTCCTTTCTATTTTTTATACATTTTTTGTTGTTTTTCTTATTGTTATTGTTGCTAATATTATTTTATTGTATTGCAATGAGCTAGGTGTCTCTGTAAAAAGCTGTAGGAAGTGGTGATGGCAGGCATTCTTTCGGGAGAAACTATTTCAATATTTTACTATCGAGTATGGTACACTGATATGCTCTATAAATGTTTTGTATAAAAAATCTTTTTAAAGGAAATTTTCATTTGTTCCAATTTGATTTCCAATTTGATAAGGAGTGTGAGGTTCTTCAGCATGAATTGTATTCACTGCTTTCTCTTTGTATATTGAGTGAACATATGCTTTTTCATTTTTTCGTTCTTTAAAGTGGTGGATTACATTGTTACAGCCATCTTGTATTCCTGGAATAAACCAAATAGTCTGTAATATATTTTTCTGTCTGTTTTTATTGCTTTAATGTGTTTGCAACTATTGTGAGTAGAATTTATGCATCCATTTTCATGAGTAATATCATTCTGTAGGCTTCATTTCTTGTAATAGCATGTGTTTATGCACACGTACATATATGCATGTATGTACATATGACCGTAAAATTGTTTAGATATTTTTATTCTTGTGGTAATTTTGATAAATGTTTCTACTATAGTATTTAGGTTCATTACCACCCTCTTATTTTTCGCTTTTCCTGAAGAACAGTCTTTAGATTACCTTTAGTACTGGTAGGTAGCTAACAAATGTATTTCTTTTTCTTTTTCTGAATAACCTTTATTTCACTGTCATTTTAGAAGGTTATTGTAATTGAATATAGCCTTCTAGCTTGGCAATTTCTTTCTCTTTTGTTCTCTGTTGCTTGTTGTTGCTGTTGTCAGCTCTCAGTTTGTCTTGCTGCTCATTTAAAGATAATGGTCTTGTTTTCTCTGGTGGCTTATAATACTTTGTTATTGATTTTCAACAGTGATACCGTTATTTGCCTAGGTGTGGTCTTCTTTTATTTTTTCTGTTTGGCATTTTTCAGATTTCTTGAATCTGTGGCTTGGTCCCTTTCATTAGTTTTAGAAAAAAATATCAACTATTATCTCTTCAGATATCACTTCTCTCTTCTGCTCTAGCAATCCATATATATAACTTTTTCATTACATCTCATCTGTATTTTAATATCTTTTTTTGCATTATGCCTTTCATCTCTTTCTACTTCAGGTTGTGTGTTTTCTTCTGACCTACCTCTCAGTCCACTCAATAGTCTATCATTTCCTTTCTGTCGTCAAGAACAGCTACTGAGTTCTATATTTTAGCTACTGTATTTTTCAGTACTAGACTTTTCATGTAGTTCTTTTTATAGCTTCTAGTCCTCTAAAAAATTTTCCAGTCCTGTCTTTTATTTTGTTGAGTGTTAAGCATTATTATTTAGTGTTCATGGCTGATAAGTCCCTTATCTGGATCCCCTGTGAGTCTGTTTCTTTTGATTATTTTATCTCTTGTTTTTGATCAGGTCTTGTCTTCTATCCCAATTATTTCAATTAAATAATTGAAATAATCAGGATATTATATTATAGCCAGAAATATTATAGCCAAAAAATTGTTAGCAACACACAACACTTCTTATCAAATTGGATTGAGTTCTGGAAATTATATATAAAACATAATCAAGATAATTTGAGGTTCTGGATGATGTGAATTTAATTCCTAACATTCTAAATTAACAATAACAAATCCACTGCAGGAACAAAATGTTTTCTTTAAACTTTTAGACCGTGGAGCAAGTGTGAACTTAGTAGGCTAGATTTGACTACTAAAATCAGAAATAACACAACATTCAGGCTCTGATTCATTCTCTGAATTGAAATTGACTATTGACAGAAAAATCCAACGGTATTATCATAGTATTCACTAAAAGAGCACGTGAACTATAGCCAAGTCAATAAGGGATAAAAGTATGGGCAAGCTATAAAATTAGTAACACTCAAATGAAACCAACGCTGTGAGAAACTTAAGAAAAAAGCTAAAGCAGAGTAACTATAACAACATTTGAATTGACAATGCTTATTAGAATTTTTGTTTTAAGCTATAATTATATTTATATTTGTTTTTCTTTTACCGTTTTAATTCACAGAAGCGAGAAGCTTCTAAATTTATCTTAATTAAAGCTGATTGTGTGCTTCTGTGCTTTCGAAAAGAAAAGAGAGTATAGATACAAAGGAGCAGAATCGTCTCTTGAGACCAGCAATTCTCTAAGCTTTGCTGATATCCTGCAAATAAACTTGATGGAAAATGCCAGTCATTTCTTTCGCTTTTATAAATAAGTGACAAACAATTGTACCATCTTATTTTTAGAATAAAGGCTATTTCGTAGGAGCCTAATGAATGAATTATTTGAAGTAACTACAATAATATTATAAAGTAAAACTAACATATTACTTATAAATATTATAGCCAGAAAATTGTTAGCAACATCACAAGCATCCAGTACACTCAAGCAAATGCAGGTAGTTGTAATCCACTCAGTTTATGGTTGGGCGTTTATCAGTATTTGGGCATTTACCTGTATTTGGGTCATCATGTTCAATGTTATATTCTTACTTTCAGTTATATTGTAATAATGAGATTAGTTCATCCTATAGTATATCATTATGAATATATCAAAGAAACTTTTAAAATGTTTAGAGATTTTAATGAAAATTGATACACGTATATCTTGGGAAACTTTAAAATATATAATCTGAGTAAAACATGGAATTTACTCTTCTCACATACCTTTCCCAAATCCTGAAAATCCTGTCATACCCATACCCACCCCAGGTGGGGAGATGATTATAGTTTTCAATAATTTGGTAAATATATTTCTAGAATTTTTCCCTGTCGCTAGTATAGTTAATCAAGTATCCAAAAACTTCATTTCTCACTAACTAGCATTCTGCACATATGTTCAGCTATTTGTCCATTTTTGTTTTATCTCTTTTTGATCTCTGTGCTTCCAACTGCTTAATCATAAGAACCAATGGGAAGATTTTGCTTTCTTTGGCCTTATTTCTCATCAACAAATATACAGAGTACCTACTATGTGTCAGGATCTCTTATAGTTATATAGAAAATATCAGTCAGTAAAGGATCAAAGATCCTTCCCTTCAAATAGTTTTACAATTTGGGGAATGAGATAGACCAAAAAAAAGTGTGTGTGTGTTTGTGTGTGCGTGTGTGTGTGGTGGCAAATTGTGTTAAATGACAAATAAAGCAGGTAAAGCAGGTAGAAGGATAGGGAGCCCTGAACGAGGGAATGTAGCAGGAAGGGTGGGATTAATTTAGAATATGGTGAACAGAGAAGGCATCATTTAAAATGTGAAATTTTAGCAAAGCCTGAAAGAGATAAGGGAGGTAGTCATGCCTCTGATGGAAGTGGAAGAGAGTTACAGATAGAATTACAACTAGTGCAAAGGTCCTGAGACACCAATATGCCAGGTATCTTTGACATAGAGTCAGCTTTCCACTGTGCCCAAGCAGAGTAATGTGAAGAATCAAACAAGATGTGGGGAAGGGTTCTTGGAAAGATTCTGGCTTTCAAACTAAGAGTCAGAGAGCTATTAAAAGGTTTTGAGTAGAATTCTGATGTAATTTGATTTGAGTCTTAACAGAATTACTCTAGCTGCTGAGGGAGAATAATTTTAGGTCAGCTAGGACAGAAGGAGGAAAACATAAGGTGTTCTAATAATACAGTTGGGAGATAATGGTGGTTTGAACGTGGAGGTACTGGAACTGGTAAGAAGTAGTCAGATAGAGTATATGCTTTTGAAGCATAGCGGGATTTGCTACTCAAAATAAGCCAGCTTCACATAAGGATTATTTTCAGCTGAAGGCAATGGAGAAGCAGATACAGGGATAGCATTCTCCCCTCCTCTATTTGCCAAAAAGCAGGACATAAATTTACAAAGGTGTCCCTCCTCTGCTCTCTAAGAGGAAGGATAAAAGTTAATCACCAGAGACAACTTTAGATCCTTATCAGCCCAAAGAAGGCACCAGAGAAATCTATGTAGCAGACTTTACTGACTAGCCTGTATCTACCGTTAGTTTCCCTGCACATGTTACTTACCTTCTCAGTTTGCAGCCCTTGCAAGCCTAAAACTGCCTCCTTTTGTCCTGTCATTTCTTTACAAATGTATTGTTTTTTTCGTTGAAGATTCTATATAAGCCTGAGTTCTAAACCACCTCTTGAGTTACACGTCCCTGGGTTTTTCCCATGTATATATTTGATATACATGTTAATAACTTCTCTTTGTCTCTCTCTTGTTAATCTGTCTTTTGTTACAGAGCCCCATCCAAGAACCTAAGATAGGCAAAGGAAACGTTTTTCCTCCCCAACCTTTTTCAGATAGAGAGGTAATTTATTCCTGCATTGGATGTGGGGTACAGAAGAAGAAAGAGGCCTTAGCATTACTTTGAGTTTTTTGGCCTCAGAAACCGAAGGATGCAGATATCAGCACTTGAGATGGGGAAGAATGAACGTTGCAGAAGCAGGTGGGTAGGGTGGATGAGAAGATTATTTGGCATCCAATTAAAAATATCAAATAAGAAATTGGTTACATAAGTCTGAGATTTCAGGGAGACATACTAGTTACAAATATAAATTTGGAAGTTAGCATGTGGATGGTATGTAAAACCATCCTGCAACTAGATAAGATCACTGAGGAAATAAAAACAGAGAGATAAGAAGTGCTTGGGGAATATTTGCAAATGTGGCCCCGATTCTTTACTCTCCTTCAGTCCATGCCCTTTCTAATGTGGCTTCATAGTGTCACCGACTAGTTACCCCGAGGAACTCAACTGTGGGTTTGGATACCTTAATTGTTTTACCAAATTATTCTTTTTCCTTTTGTTATGTTAAGGAGATACCATCACCAACCACCCCGAACTGGGCTGGGCTTCACCACAAGAGCTATGCCTGTGACTTTTGCCTTATTTTTTAGGTTCAGATCTCTCCAGGAGGAGCTTAGGCCTTATTGCCATAACCTGCAGTGTATGTGGAAGCGTGTTTTCCATCTGAGCCTGTGCAAGAGAATACTCACCTTTCCCTTTTGAATATTCATTCCTCATCCAAAGTGAATGTCCCTGCTTCCCTTTGTTCCGGGATGCCATGACTCTGGAAGTGATTCCTCATGATCTCCTATTTGCAGCAAATATGCTTTACTTTGTGAGACAACTGCTTCTGGTGTAGAGTCTGACTTAGCTCACCAGGAGGGAACCCACTTCAGTTTCAGTAACAATAGTTCCTTCCATCAAGAGGTGGCATCTACTCAAATCCCTTTGAACCTAGGCCAGCCTGAGACTTGCTTTGGCCCATAGATTGCAATGGAAGTGTCAAGCCAGGCCTCTAGGCACCTTATATGCTTCTGATTTCTCTTTTGGAAGCTTGCCCTTGTCATATGAACAAGCCCAGACTAGCTGCTGGATGCTGAGAATCATGTAGCACAGTCACCTCTATTGTCCTGGCCAACTAGCCTGCTAGCTTCCAGAGATGTGAGTGCTGCTGTTGTAACCAACTACCCAGCAGGCAAGACACCAGCTGAACAGATATGTATGAGTAAGCAGTCAAGTCAGCAGAACCTGTTCCAGATCACCAGAACCACTCAGAGGAGAGACGCACTCCTGAGCAATAATGCTTGTTGTTTTAAGCCACTTAGTTTTAGGGTAGCTTATGACTCCACAAGAATTGTAGAATCAAGGAAGGAATCCTGAGGGAAATCCAGTTGTTCAGGGATTATGGAGATGAAAAGGAACCAAACAACAAAAACTAAGAGAGACCATCCAGTAGGTTTGGAAAATATCCAGTATTTGGGATGTCTTTTAACCTGGAAAAAGGTATTTCAAAAGAAACAGAATTGTCCACTCTG
The DNA here is from genome assembly GCF_041296265.1 of Equus caballus. Lineage (NCBI taxonomy): Eukaryota > Metazoa > Chordata > Mammalia > Perissodactyla > Equidae > Equus > Equus caballus. Next base: position 100,249,362 of record NC_091685.1, on the reverse strand, counting down.
TCAAGTCCTGCTAAATCAAGTAAGATGACGGCTGCAAGACGACCACTGGAGTTAGCAATGCAGGGAGTGGATGTTGCTGGCCTAATTTCAAAGACGCCTCCTTAACCATGTTGACAGAATGAGAACAAGGTGAATTTTATGAAAGACACTACATGAATTTAATTATAAATTGTAGAATTAAAAAATTCTAGATATTCTCATTTTGGCTGAATATTTTCCAGTATAACAGAATGTATAACCCTACCATAAGATATTAGAGCAAACAGAAGCATCAATTAAACCAGCTAATTGTTGCTATAGACAGATTTCTACTCTTTATCCATACAAAAGTAAACAAAACAATAAAATTCAAGCATTATCTTGCAGTATAAACCATTTTGTATGTGACTTACATCGTACACTCCTTTCATTAAACCAAGTGACAGTTTCATGTGTGACTGCCCGCCAGCATGTAAGAAAGATTCCAAGGAAAAATGTGGAAGGAATTCTTTTAACAGAGTATTTTTAAAGGCATAAAAGCATTTCTTAGTTATTTTGACCTGTTTCCTTAAAGATAGAACTACTATGTATTAAAAATAATTTTCTAGGAGAATATAAAAATACATTTTGTACTAAAATTTGGCATTAAGGAAATCATTGGTGTTTATTTTTTTAATAGGCTTTAATTTTCTTGAAAGTGAGATTGGTGGACTATTTCGGCAGATTTTTTTTAGTGGTATTTGCCAAGCCTGACGTAAGATTCAGAAAGGGAACTAATTCTACGTTGTGAGTGCTCACCTCCGTCCCTTCGTTGCTTGGGAGGCCACGTTCAGCGTCTCTGCTTCCTGTGTTCCCCCCATTGGAATAGAGAACATGATGCTGTGAGTCTCTCCCTTGGTATTTGACACAGGTTTGAAGAGAGAACGCTGAGGCACTCCTAGTAACCTTTGTGCAGCCAGGCCCAACTGTGGTCAGAAAGAAATAATTACAGCCACTTCAGAGTGATTAAAGGCAGTTCTGTGCAGAGGGGCAGCATCATCCTAATTGTGCCCTAGGGGAGAACTGCCGCAGAGGGATACTTATGATTACTCTGGTCCTCTCAGCAGGCTTCACTAAGTAGAAATGTATAAGCCCTCATGGGCTCAAGGGAGAGAATAAACTGAATACCTAGTGCGAGCATCGATCTTTTAATCTCATGAGGTAAACCCCTGCCGAACATGAGGCAAAAACAAACCATGTGATTTCAACTTGAGTGATCCTATTGCTTTAAAACTAAATTAGACCAATGTCGATAAGCCTCAAGAAGTGAATGTCCTTCCAAAGAAAGCAATAGTTTAATTTATATTTCCGCCTAAAGGTTTCTCTGCTAAAAATAATCAAATAGGATGGATCTAATGTTTTCTGTTTAATTTAAAATAACATCAAATGAATGTTATAACTGGCCAGTAGTGATTACGTATTTTGAAAGCACACAATATTTTCTTTCTTGAAGCTGTAGGAAAACATAAAATTTGTCACCCAATTGTTTTCTGGTGCTTGAAAGGACAGGGTAACGCCTATGTTTAACTTAACTGCCAAGCAATGAAATAAAAACTAGGGAGAAGCATTTATGTAAGTAGGTTTGATAGTCTAAATTTCCTTTATTAGTAATAGTTTCCATTCTGACCTAAATCTTTGTTACTTAAAAATACATACTTACTTAAAGGCTTCTTTGTTTCAAACTCAAGATGTTACAGAAATTACATAAACTAGCAAGGACTATACTTGCTATTTAACTGCAATAATGAGTCAAAACTGGTCTAATTCAAGAATCCTCCTCTGTATAAACACTTTGATTCAATGATATTGTAAATGCTCCTTAAGGTATGTTCTTTTTTTTAACTTAGTTTTTTAAAAATTTATCACAGGCATGCTAATTGTACACTATTCCTGATTTTGAAAAAATAAAATAGAAAATAGAATTATAAGTATTAGGGATGCTGACAGTGTTATAGCAGTCTTGTCTCTAAAAAGTAAAATTTAGTTTGTTGCAAGTAGTTTTTGTTTGATTTACATTTTACAAAGTAATACTGTCTTAAAATAGAAATTGCTTCTAATTAAACTTTAAGATATAAAACCATATTCATAAATATTACAAATATACACTTTAGGAAACTACTTAAATGGTTAATTTAAAACTAATATATAGATGGTTTTTATTTAATTACTTAGAGACAGATGAGAAGTATCAATGTAGAAGATTGAAATGAGTTATAATTGGATGTGTATATAAACAAATATTTACACAACTGTTGCATTTTATAATCACCTATTTCATAGTATCAGTACATTTTTTGTTTGTTGTCTTAATTACTTTTCTAGAAGGTTAAATAGTACTGCAGATTTTAGTATTAAAAAACCCTGTAGTTTTATGGAATTATAAAACACAAGTACAGGGTAATATTTGTTTTGTGCATTCTCTATTGACTATGCAAGATGTCTTATTTAAGTTTGTTTGTTTATTTCTCAGTAAGTGCTAACAGAATAATACTATGTGGAATGGAGTATGTTACTTTTTTTCCTCCTTAAATTTTTAGTAGTTGTTGACTGCTATTGGAAGACTACCATATGGTATAAAATAAAGATTTCATTTCAGCGAGCTACAATATGTCGTATTAAAACCATAAGGAAATGAAACTTGGATATAAAGGTCATAAAACTGCTGGAATGTACTATACTGAAAAAGAAGTTGTTACTGTGTAAGTCATTTCGTGAATATAATGATATACATTTCAACATGTGCACTAAATGAAATAGATGTAAAGTATTTTTAACGATGCCTTCTCTATGCAGAAAAATATCATAATAATACAAGCAGTATGGCAAACTGGATATTTAAGTCTCAAAAGAAACATATTTAAGAGCTTGGGTCCATTCACACATTCAATAAAATGCATTGATTACCTACAATATAGTAAACCACAGAGCAGAAAGATGTACAAAGTCAGAATCAGTTCTCCAGGGGTTTATAATCTACTAATGGTGGTTGTAGACATATAATCAAATAACCATAAAAATGTGGTAGGTTCTATTTTTAGTAGACATTTGAAAATGATGTTCTGTGGGCCCAGAGAAGAAAGCACTTAACTCTGCATAATAATTCAGGGAAGACTTCCCACAGGAACTATCATTTCAGCTAAAAATTTTGTTTCCATTATTCAAATCTCCCCAAATGCAAAATGTCCCTAAGTTTAATTAAAAAAAAAAAGAATGATTTCACAACTACTACTCTTGTGCCCCCACAGTCCATTTCTACAGAGCAGCAAGAACGATCTTTTTAAAATGTCATTCAAAACAAGCCATTGTTTTGCTTAAAAAGTCTGTGGTCGGTGGCTATGACACCATGATCCATAAAGCCAAACATGCCCACATTCTTAATGAATCTGTGAACTCTACTCCTTCCACTCTTCCCTTCACTTAGTCTTTACTCTAGACATGTCTTTACTACCTTTGTTTCATGTATTCAAAGATTCATGAGGTGTTCACATGTCTTAATCCTTTACTTTATTCTAGTATCGGCTCAAATGTAATCTTGTGAGAGAAAGGACATTCCTGATCACCCCATGAAAAATTCCATTTGCTAGCCAATTGTGGTATAATAAAAAATAGATATTTAGTCTTTGTCCCCTTCCCAGTTCCCAGCACAGAGCTCCTAAAGCCCTTGGAAGCTCCTGAGTGATAGCAGTGTCTTTGGTATGCTAATGAGATGGTGGAAGCTTCTAGGCAGCTTTAGGCTGAGGGCTGGACTCCAGAAAGACTAAGCCATGATTCCAGTGTTGGAACTTTCAGCCTCTATCCTGGCCTCCCTGGAGGGGAGAGGGAATAGAGGTTGAGTTCAATCACTAATGGCCAGTGATTGAATCAATCATGCCTACATAATAAAACCTCCATGAAAACCCCTAAACACCCATGTTCGTTGAGTTTCTGTGTTGGGGAGTCCATTGAGTGTGCTGGGAGGGTGGCGTACTCAGAGCATGGAAGCTCTGCTCCCCACTTCCTACCTTGCCTTGTGCAATTCCTCCATTTTGCTGTCCTGAGTCATATCCTTTATAATAAACCAGTAAATATAAGTAACGTGTTTTCCTGAGTTCTGTGAGTTGTTTTAGCAAATCATTGAACCTATGGAGGGGACTGAGAAAATTCTTGATTTATAGACAGTTGGTCAGAGGTACAGGTGACTGGGGATTTGCTGCTGGCATCTAAAGTGGGAGCAGTCTTCTGGGACTGAGCCCTTAACTTGTGGGATCTGCAGTAACTCAAGACAGTGACAAAATTTAATTGAACTATGGGACAACCAGTCGTGTCAGAGAATCACAGACCTATTTATTATATATTCCTGTTCTGTTTTCTCTATAGCACTTATCTTTACCTAAAATTATAGCAAAAGTACTTTGTTTCACACACACCCGTAATGACAATTCACACTTCTGTCTCATTCATCATAGAATGCCTGAATATAATGAATACATCAAAAACCGAGCACGTGAATTGCAAGGTTGCATTAGTCTTGTGAAGAAATATTATCAAATGAAGGATGAGAAATAAGGAGATATTTTGTAAACCAACTAACAAGGCATCAAAACTAACACAAGAATGTAACTAGAGAAGTCAAGTATCCTTGAGTAAAATTATATTCTGTGCTCCTTAAAAGCTGTTCTTTTCATTTTCAGTGTTACAAAGTTCATTCGTTGCCTTGAAATAAAAATTATGTGGCTTTCCCCCTTGTTTGCTTATAAGCTGTAAGATCTAAGTATCCCAGCAGGTTTCAGCTGCCAATAGGAAAGGAGTAAATTCCCCCATATGGTTTTTGCATTATCCATATGAGGGTAATCAAACAAACCAGCCAGGGAAATCAAAGGGATCAGCTGGAGACTTCCTTTTGCTACAACTAAACAGACCAGTTCGAACAATATGCTTCCTTGAAATGTCATTTTGCAGTCCTGGCTTTATCCTCCTGAAAATTAGACTCTCGTCCTTTATGAAAATGGTATATATTTAAAGTTATTAAGACAACTGGTTCTATGTATAAGGTATATTTAAATTTGTTAACTAAAATATTTGTAAAATTTCTCTCAGTTACCGTTTTTGTTTGTTACCAAATTGACACTGCAGCAAACCAAAGTCAAATAGTAGCAAAATCTGATTTGTGTTCTTCATTTCCTTAGTGAACTTTTTCCGTGTTGTTCTGACCAACTGCAAAGACTTTTAACAGAAAATACCAACTTAAGTAACAAAATCTAAGACAGTAGTATTTTCTCAAGTATAGCTGGTGTCTTTTTCCTCTGCAGATAATTTATAAAGTCTTTGCTTTAGTTAAAAATAGTGTACTGTAGGGGAGGAAAAATCATTTTCTGTCATTCCTTCTAGGTAGTATGCCTGAGACTCACCTATAATAAAAGATAGATTAACAAGAGAAAAACGAACAGAAGTTTAATAACATGTATTTCTCACAGATACGTGGGAGATACCCAGGGAAACTGAGTAAAAGTTCCCCAAATGGCCCAAGACACCATCTTAAATATCATCTTTACCTAAAGACAAAAGAACCATGTTGGAGTTGGGGGAGGTGGGGTGCTAGTTATAGGAAGCTACTAGGAAGAGCATGGTTAACCAGAGTAAAGTTTGTATGCATATTTAAGTTGGCGCCTTCTCCATTGATGAGTTTCTGGAGAGTTAGGGTCATCCTTCTCTTCCTTGTACACATTTTTTATTTTTTTGATGGTTTCTTTCGCTGTGCAGAAGCTTTTTAGTTTGAGTAGTCCCACTTGTTAAGTTTTCCTTTTCTTTCCTTTACTTTTGGTGTCAAATCCACAAAATCATTGCCAAGACCAATGTCAACGAGTTTACCCGCTATGTTTTCTTCTAGAAGTCTTATGGTTTCAGGTATTACATACAAGCCTATAATCCATTTTGAGTTAATTTTTGTGTATGGTGCAAGATATTGGTCCTGTTTCATTCTTTGTGTGTGGCTGTCCAGTTTTGTAACACCCTTTACTGAAGAGGCTATCTTTCCCCATTGTATATTCTTGGCTCTTTTTTTTGTAAATTAATTGACCATATATGCATGGGTTTATTTCCGGGATCTCTATTCTGTTCCATTGATCTATGAGTCTGTTTTTATGTCAATATCACACTGTGTGGATTACTATAGCTCTGTAATATAGTTTAAAATCAGAAAGCTTGATGCCTTCAGCTTTGTTCTTCTTTCCCAAGTTTACTTTGGCTATTCAGGGTCTTCTGCGGTTCCATACAAACTTTGGTATTGTTCTATTTTTGTGAAAAATGCCATTGGAATTTTGATAGGGATTGCATTGAATCTGTAGAATGTGAAACCAGAAGAGAGTTAGCCATAGATGATTAAGTAGCTTGGAACAAAAGATTTTTTCCCCTTTTGCAATGACTGATTATAGCTTTTAGCTGTTACCCACCCATTGTTAACTATGCTGTTTAGGCAATATGCTCTCTGACTCCCACTAGGCTTCTATAGATAGCATCTTCCTGGAGCCTGGGTCACCATGGTAATGGGTGTGTGAGCTGTTTTTCAGGAATTAGAACTCATTGTCCACTTCAGGTGGGTTGAGACCACCAATTCATCAACTGGGCCAGTGCAGATATCCGATAGGCAAACTTTTACATCAAGAGGCTAAAAACTCCACCCTCAGATCATGCTAACACCACCATTTTGTGATCATGGGTCCTATGAAGAGGCATGAAGTCTGACTACACTTGTGCAAATCATCAATTACCTCACTTCTCCTCACCTCCAATTACTTCTCTCCACATTTCAGACCACCTTACTCCCTAACCCATTAATATCCCTGAGTCCCTATTTTTGGGGAGGAGAATTTGAGGCTCATGCTCTTGCCTCCTCGCGTGGCTGCCTTGTGAGTAAACCCTCTCTCTGTAGCAAACTTCTTGTCTTGCTGTTTGGCTTTCTGGGTGGGGGGCAAAAAACACCTGGTTTGGTAACACTTGAGTGGTATGGACATTCTAACAATACTATTTCTTCCAATCCATGAACAAAGAATATATTTTCATTTATTTGTGTCTTCTTCAATTTCTTTCATCAATATCTAAAATACAACTTTTGTGGATAAATGAAGACTGAGAGAATTTGACACTAATAGATCTGCAACATAAAAAATGCTGAAGGAATTTCTTTAGAATAAAATATAAATATAGATTTGCAGAAACAAATGAAAAACACCAGTTAAATGACTGAAGCAAAAGTAATTATGTTGTATTCTGTAGTTTAGAAAGAACATGAACATAAAATTTATGACAAGCATACCATAAATGACAAGAACAGTAAGTGGAATTATACAGTTGTAAAGTTCTTACATTTTACATGAAGTAGAGCATTAAGTCTAAATAGAGTCTGATATATTAATAACACATAGTGTAACCTCCAGAGCAACTACTTAAATAAAACAGTACAAAAAGATATAGCTAAAAATCAATTAAAGGAATTAAAAGGGTATATGAAAATATTCAATTAACCCAAAACAAGACAGGAAGGGAGTAAGAGAAGAAAAAAATCAGATGGGACAAAAAGAAAACAACTAGCAAAGTAAGAGCACTTAAACACAAACATATGAATAATTTCATTAAATACAAACGGACTAAACATTCCAATCAAAAGGCAGAGAAACACATGATGCAATTACATGCAACAATGAGAGAATCACCTTAAATATAAAACTACTGATAGGATTAAAGGAGTAGTTATTCCCCAAGCTGATTTTTGTTTTCACAATAAATGTGGAAAAGGAAGCCATTCAGCACGTTTGCATAGATCCATGCTGGCCAATGGCCTTTCTCATTTTCTTCAATAGAAACTATATGAGGGGTAGGGTATGAGTTTTTCATTTTTCCTTTTCTGAGTCTTAAATATTTGAATGCTGGCCCATACAATGTTTCAGATCCTATTTAAGCACACATCTAGCTCAGAGATTAATTGCATAATCTATCTAATTATGCAAGCCTGCAATTACTATGACACTGTGGTCATTTTTCTCCTCTATGTTCAATCCATTCATGTCCTCTTTACCCTTTAAATACCACATGAATTGAATTATTTTTCCCCATAACCCCAACAACCATTGTATCTTACATATACTGTTAAATAGTACTCTAACTCATTGAAAAAAATTTTTTAAAGTGTCAGATGTAAATATCTTTTACTTTGTTGGCCATATCATCATTGTCACAGCTACTGTTGAAGCATGAAAACAGTCATAGACAACAAGTAAATAAATGAGCAAGGTCATGTATGTGTACAAATAAAACTTTACTCATAAAACCAGGTAACTATGGTCCATGAGCTATAGTTTGGCCAATCCTGACAAACTGACCTACTACGTGAATCCACTCTAAATCTCCACAGTTCATTCTCTACTTTTCGTCAGAAGATATTTTGAAATGTAAATAACCTCTCCGCTGAACCCTTAAATGACATTTCATTTCTCTTGATACAAAATCAAATATCCTAACCTAACTATAAAGCCCAGCATGGTCTTCACTGAATTAGCCACTTCAACCTCAGTTGTACCACATTCACTTGCTATCTCGTCTCCAGTCTTTCTGGCATTCTTTTGCACCCCAAAAATTATGCACGTACTCTTCCTGGGAAAATATTCCTTCCTCTTTCGTCCTAGTAAACATTTTAGCGTTATTCTGATCTCAGCTCAGTTTTACTTCTTCACAGAAAACTTTCCCGGCCACTTCTAATAGCTAGAATCTCCCCATTCAACGTCCCCATATTTTCTTGCACATCTTCTGCACCTAGTCACAGTCAAAACTTTACATAAGTTTACAATTAGTTGATAAATAGCTAGTACATTTAAAAGCTTTTGTTTACGTTATTGAGTGCCAAGTACTCTGAAAATGCTTTATCTGCATTATCTGACTAAATCTTCATAATGATCACGAGATAAAAACTAATTTATATCCAATTTTTAGGTTATAAAACTGAGGTCTGGAAATAATTCGCCAAGTCAAATAGCAAAGGAAGCATTTCAGTATCAACCCAGGCAGTCTGATTTCAGAGTCCCTGCTCTTAACCCCTGTGAAATATTGGCTATCTCTTCAATTAGACTATAAGATATTGGTTTTGTATTCTTAATGTGTCATTGCAGAAATAAATAAATATATATATACACTTGTCAATGTATGGAATGATAAAATTATCAAAATTCAGCCCTTCACAAAATAGACTATATGCTCCATCATACAAGTGTAGCGATGCCTAAGGCTTGGATTTATATATAGAACAAAAGGAGTAGAGTCAATAGATCGACAGTTTCAAGCAAGAACACAAGTTGTCCTACCACCACCATCAAGAGGAAGCCTTTCCTTCAGCTTCCTGTTGTTTTCCCTTTACCCAGATGAAGGAGATGGAGCATCAGGTCCTGCCTATTCACCTAAGCACTCTTCCAATAATCAAGAAACAAGGGGTTGCCAAAGATGTTGGAACATAGAATCTAAAGGCCAACGCTGCTGTTTGTGTTGCTCCTTTTTCCTAACCCCTATTGAAACAAACACAGCTTGACATTGGGTTTTAGTTGAGAATCTGTATGTAGCTCTTTAATCTCTCTGTTGAAGTAGGAAGAATAAATATATTACACAGTCTTATCTGAAACATCCAAAGTTACAGGAGACTTTTCTGGTATATAAATAAAGAGTATAGTTACAGGCTAGAAAGCAAAAGAATTAAAAACTAATGGACAAACAGAGTAAGTTCACTGAAAGTTCATTTATGTCTTAAATTATAAACAATAGATGTAAGTTTTGATTACATCTCTCATTGTCTCCTACATTGGTGATATTTAAGAAATCCATTCAAATATTTAATCATGTTTTGCAACATGAATTCTACACAAATGTTGGAGTTGTCATTTTATTTTTAATCACTAAAATGAACTTTCTGTTAAAACAGAATGACATCAGGAAAGTCCATATTTCCTTGCATCAGACATGTGGGAACACTCCATAAAACCTTAACTTGTGCTGAAGCAGAGAACATAGCCAATTTTGCATCAACCAGATTTTCTTGCTACCTAGACATAATTACTTTTATCTTAATTTTTGTTTTCAATAGAGGAAAGGACTTTTTTCAACAGAATTAATTGTAGGGGAGAGGTACAGGCCTCCTATCTAAATTCTTTTAGGCAGTTAAAGGGGAGATAAAAACTCTTCCTGAGTCTGCCTGGCCTTGATTGCCTTCAGCTCAAAATAATCCACTTGCCAAAGTGGCACATTTTGGGGTGGCGTATTCTACTCCCCTTCACAATAAACATACTATGTTTGATATTTTTGTCCAAATGATTGTTGATCATTTACAATTTTACTTTATTTGTAGCTGATTTCCTTTACAAAGTGAGATATAGCTCTATTTTGTATTCTCACTCTCTGTTGATACATCCCTAAAAGAAATGTGATCCTAGGATGTTGTGCTTACTGGATGGGGACGTGAGAAGTTAGCTCCTATATAGGCTCCAAGAGATTCAAACCTTTCCAAGGTTTGTGAATGGTGGCCGTGGGAAGAATGTTTTATTAGATTGCCCGTTTGCCCCAGTTCTATTAATCCACAATCATTTGATATTTCTTTCTTTATCTCTCTTTCTCTATAGATATAAATTTCAAACTTACCTTGCCCAAATCCAAATCCTTAAGAATAAATGAATACACAAAAGAAAAGTGGACACACTAAATGCAGTAAAAATTACAAAGAAATGCAAGAGGTAGGAAATTACTTTTAATCTAGCGTTATTATCAATCAAAAAGTAATTACAATGAAAATTATCATATTGGCATAATTTAAAACAGTGATAATTGATATTGCAGAATGGTATGAATGCTAGGCATTTTCATATACTGTTTTGAGAATGATAAACTGACGTAGCTCTTCTGAAGATCACTTTGGTTAAACATATGAAATGTGTTCAAAATGTGCAGAATCTTTTTCATAGCATTGATGTCTACTAAGAATGTATTCATAGGAGATAATCACGTGGGTAAATAAATAATGGTGAAATATATTGCTCTGTTAGTTGTAATATCATGAAATGAAATTTACATTAATGACCAATAATGTCTTTTGTTTTAATAAACTTAGGTATATTTTAATGCAGTACTATAAAAGGAGATGGTGTTGTTCAAAGGGAAAAATATTCATGATGTTTCATAACATATTTTTATTATCTTATGTGTAAGTTACATAGCAGCATATAAATAGGAAGAACATCTTTCGTAGTAGACCCTGGACAGTCTTGTTTTATACTGATTGCCCTAGTCTATTAAAAACACTCTCTAAATTGTCCTATTTTATAAGACAAACTTGATGGCCAATCTATGTATAAATAAAAAAATTTATAATAGTTATTTTAAAATGGTAGTATTATAGCAAATTACTTTTCTTTCAACCTTCTCGCATTTCATCATTTTTCAACAGTGAAACTATTATATTCCTAGTATGAAAAGAATAATGAATTTGTTTTGCCATTTTAAATTATTCCTCTTGTGAAATGTTAATTCTCTGGTGTGACTTGTCTTTCTTTCTTCTCTGTGAAGTATAACCTGGTTTGACCCTCATTAGACCAGCCTCTCAAGTTTCTAGACAGATTTCATGCAATTTCAAGTCAATCACTGGCTGGCAACAGGAAAACAGAGAAATCCTACATTCATAAATCATTTTTTTCTCAGGTTCACAGTTGTCAGATTTTTTCTTAATTGTAAACTAAATAAAAAGAATGGGTACATGAGATTTCACACAAGGTTAACCCCTGTTTAGGGAAGAATGCTGAGTAGCATGTATTCTCACTCAGGAAAAAAAAATAAAAGTCTCCTGGCTTCTTCTCGGATTTGTATTGCATTTCTGTTTACTTTTGATCTGCATACTACCTTCTAGATGTACCTCTTTCCGCCAGTCTCTAATCTGAGTATTATAGAGTTGGGTTTCATAGATTCACGTTTAATATTACTTCAGAAAGCATTTACGTGTGGCAAACAATCAAATACGAGAGTAGGTGATGGGAATAAACAAAAAGAATACATTATGAATTCGCATATTCCTTCCTTCATCCAAATGCGTAGTTGCTGATTGCCTAAATGTGGAAGACACTATTTTTTTAATTTTCTGGGATTCAAAAGATGCAGGAGACAATCTGTGCCTTTGAATGTCTCAAAATCCAAAGGAGTACCTTAGATCAAAGTACGTTATGTACATGCAGGATGGATAAGAATTGTATGAGTACTACTTAACATGTTGAAGTGAGGTGAAGTACTAGAAACAAAAAAGCTAATTAACATCTCATATCCTGTAAGAAATTCAATCCAATTAAAAAAGCAAAGCTTGCCAAAGAGAAACCATTTACAAATAAGGGGCCTCCGTAAGGCCTAAAAACTGTTCCCTGCTGGTGATGAATTCAATGCTCAACATACATAATTTGGCAAAAGTCAATGTCATCCAGTAATAAACACAATTTTGCGTAAGCTTGCTATTTATTTTTCAACTCTTCATATATCATCATATTGAGTTTTTAGGTGACTCTAAATCTGCTTGTAAATTTTGTGAGTTGTATACTCAAAAGAAACTCACTGAATTAAACAACTCAATTTAGATTTTCATGTGGATTGATTAGAGAAAATTATTGTGAAACATTTTTCAAATTTCAAATAAAAAATATTAACTAAGAGTTGAATAAAAAATTGCTGACATATAATCAATCTCCCTTCTATTGGCTATGCAATAGTAACTATGCTCCATGTTTTCCCATTGCCTTAATGTGGTTCTTATTATTTTATACAATGTGTTATTTTTTTTAAAGGAAGCTCCAGCTCTTTATCAGGTCCTGATAGTATGTGAAATAATGTACTGTTTCACTTTATTTTTCCTAATGATTTTCCAGCAGAAATCCCTCCAAATTTTCATGATAGCTGCAGTATATCCTGTACTTTCCTGCTCCACACAATATTACATTTAATAATCATATCACATCTTGCAAATTTATGATGTAAAAAACACACAGGATGTAAGCTATTTCCTCTTTCATTATGCTGTTGTTATTTTTAACATAACTTTAAAAAGAAACTAAAATTTTGCAATTAAGGACTATCAGCGAGGTTATCTTAATTGAATATAAAATTTGTGAGTTTCAACTGAAAGGAGAAAGTTTATTTAAAATTTAGCTCTATAGAATGTTGTATCAATTCAGTAAAGTGATAATACTAGTATTTTTTATAACTGTTCTGATTACTATTGTTGTATAACAAAACATTCAAAAATTTCTGTCATAAAACAACCATTTTATTCTCATAAAGTCTGTGGATCTAGAATTTGGACAAGAAACCAAAGAAATGCCTGCTTTTTCTGCTATGTCTGGAGCCTCAGATGGGAGTATATGAAATCTGAAATCGTCTGGAGTTGATTTAATTCATGGGTTTGAATGCCCAGGCTTGAATAACACAAAGATTCAACTCAGCTAGAATTCTCAATGAGAGCATCTATACACAACTTTGCCATTTGGCTGGAACCCCTTACAAGGTGTCAACCTCAAGGTAGTCAAATATCTTACACAGCAGCTGAGGGCTACAGCACGAATGTTACCACAGATAAAAGATGGTGGGAGCTGCGTGGCCTTTTATGACCTAGCCTTGGAAGTCACAGAGTGTAACTTCTGTCATACCCTATTGCTTGAGACAGTTATAAGTCTACCCACACTCAAGGGCAGGAAACATAGACACTGCCTTTCAATAAAGGAGTGTCAAAGTATTTGAATCCAATTTTAAAAAATGCCACAACTTCTAAACAGAATTATTTGTTTTAGACATTGCAACCACAAGCTTTGGAAAATTGTCAGAATTAGTAGAATATTTAAAAATGATATAGAATCTGAGGTCATAAAATTCAGCCTCCCATATTTACATGTGTGAAAGGTAAAGACTAGAGAAGCAACGTTGCTCATCTTTGGACAAAAAATAGGTGATTGATCTATAGATAGACAGATAAACAGACTGACTGGTAGATCAAAGACTATAAACCAAATCTCCTAATGTTTTAAGAACTATATCTTATTTGGATCTCACCGCTAACATTCTTAACAACATTATTTCCAATATCTGAGTTGACTACAGTCAGGAAGCTGATGGCACCATGGCACAATGGTGATGGCCTTCCTTCCATCAAGCCCATTTTATCACACAGCTTAGTCAGCCTCCCTGCAAATGGATGAGACCAATGTACCTCTTTATTATTCTATAAGGTCTTTCATGTGTATGTTTGTTAGAAACTAAGATACTTGAGCTCTTTAACATTATTTGGTCTGTCAGCAAAGGTGGAGTATTAGACACTGGATGTACTGTCCTAAACCTGAAACAAACAAACAGATAAAACATATAAACAGTGGTATTCAAGATCTGCACAGGGTCTTCACTGAAGTTTTCATTGCAGTAGTGATCAGAACATGCCCATGAGGAAATCACCTGTGGCTGGGGAAAGAACCATCCAAAAGCATTACAGGAAAAGTACATGGCACTGACACAGGGCTAGGCGCAGTGCCTCTTCTCACCCAGCAGGTCAGAAAACCTCATAATTCAAGTGGGCTTGGGTAAGTGCAGGAAGAGTCTTGTTTTAGTAGGAGGGAACAATTAGCCCTGGATTAAACACTGTTTTTGTCTTGCCTAAGAAGTCTTTAAAAGCAAGACCTGAAATCATCAAAACTCTTTCCAACTAGCTTAATTCCATGTCAGAACACGGCTTCGGAATATAGGAATACAAAAATATCCAGCACAAACAAGGCAAAATATACAATGATTAGGACCCAAGAAAAAATCCTCAGGCACTGAAAAGTGAAGGAAAATATGATCCATAATAAGGAGAAAAGTGAGCTAATTAAAACTGACCCATAACTAACACAGATGTTGGAATTAGCAGGCACAGTCATTAAAATAAGTGTTAGATTGCATGCTATGTGTTCAAACTTAAGTAGAGCCATGTAAGATGTCAAAAAAAGATCCAAATTGAAATTCTTGACATGAAAACTATAATACCTGAGGTGAGAGACACACTTGATGGAATTAAAGACAGATTCGATACTGCAGAAGAAAAGATTAGTAAATTTGAAGTCAAAGCAATGGGCAGTATTTGTTATTGATTATTAATTGTTTCTCTCTCTTGTGAAATTAAAAATAAGAATATTAGATGCTTACAGGACCACTAGAAGAAATTAATCTAGTTCCTGAAACACCACGTGGAAGAAAGCTACACCAGATAAGGAAAACCCACGTTACATACACACACACACAACACACATACACACACAATATATAAATATATATTGTGTTGAGCCAATGAAATATTGCAGTTTATTATTTCCAAAAGTTATCAGCTTCCTAACTAACATGGCAGCAACATTTATAACATTCTTAGAAATTGTAGACATTCTTCCAGAAATTTCATCTGAAGTTATGCAATTTGCTCTGCAAATTTCACAGAGAAAAATGAAATCATGCAATATATTGTATTTTAAACATTATTTTAGGTAATGTTTCAATTGTAAAATAAGTGCTACAAGAACCTATATTAGATACATGTTATTGAAAGAAAGTTTTAGTCTAGTACTGCACAGTTTAAAAATTCTTACTAATCAGAGATAAAGTCAGATGTACAGCAGCATACTTAAAATGGACTAAAATCAAGCACTCAATTCTAGCATCACACTGCGATCTTGCAGAAGTTGTCTCTTTTTTAATCTCCCTAAACCCATTTTTTGATCTGGACAAAGAGGGGATAGTGTGTACATATGTATAAACAAATAAAAAAGGAATTCCATGCTAACAGCCATGTGGCTCAAATGTAACCAATGTCTTGAAAATTGAGAAGTTGGGAACCAGTAATAACGTTCATTCACTCATTCAGTCTGCTTGGTTTGATTGTTTAGTTTAATGAGTGAAAATTATGTACTAGCTACTGTGATGTTTTCTGGGAAGAAGTAAAGGGGAAGATCATCTCTGTGCCTCCATAGTTGATAATCAATTGGAGCTAATTACAATACAGTGCTCACACGCACAGGGTGGAAGGGGAGGGAGCATCCAGCATGGGCAAGTATTTCTACCTTGGGATCAGAGTCGAGTTCAGAGAAAAGATAACTTAACGTCAGCTTGAAGAAGGAGTAGCAGAGGAGGTATTGTGAAACACTGTTAAGGAGAGGCGACTTAGGTAAAAAGTCTGAGATGTGATCATATTATGTTAAAGAATAGAAAATTGTTTGGTATAGCTAAAGTTTATGGGATGAAATGGCAGTGGGAGCTAAGTATTGATCATAGTGGGCATTTGTGGTGACCTCTCGTCTAGGGGAAAATGTAGACCTTTTCTTCATAACCCATAATTCTGCTGTCTATGTATATAATTTAATATTGTTGTGACATCTATATTTTGAGCAAATTCTATTTATATTGTGATCCACTAAAATTCATAGGTCATGCTGAGCACGGTGGTGATTTATTTCCTAAATGTCTAAGACTCCCAGTAAAGGAGTGAATCTGCAAAGCAGTTCATACTTCCCACTTTAGCGAAATACCATAGCCATACATATCATATATTTTAGTGTTAAGGAACAAAATAATCTACAAAATAAGTGCGCACATTTTAATAACTGGATACACTATACACTAAACTCTTTAATAGAATCATAGCCAACTTATTAAGTTCCAAAATAATACAAATCAGGAACAAGAAAATTTAATATGAGATTTCTCTGCAATTTCTCATCTTCCTTACATACCCAGACATCTTAAGCAAGCAGAAATATATCTTAAGTCTATCTGTAAAGTCATGTTTCATCCTGATTTCATCTTTGAATGAGTCTTCATCTGTTCTCAGCACTTTGGGATTTCAATGGGACTTGACTTTAGATAAAGATTGTATTATAAGAGCTTTAAACAATTACATTATAAACAAAAGTTAACATAGGGAAAGTTTTCCTACAGGGAGAAAATATCTAATTTCACCTGATAGAGTGTATTAACATATTGGGAAATAACGTATCATGCACAAAGATTTGTCAACCTTGCAGATACAAATGTAGAGCCACTGAAATAAAAGTTGTCACCATTCACAAAAAGACTATCCAGAATAGGTGGAGCGAGAATCAGCAGAATTTGAGTATTTAATCCTTCTTTCAGAAATGGATATATCCTAGTCTGATGTCAGTAAAATATTGACCCGTCTAGCTCCTCTTATCCAAGTCAATGCTCAGCAAGCCGTCTTCTAATTTTAAAGTAATTCTCACGTAGATCTTCCCACAGAGAGAAAGAGAGAAAATGCACACTGGTCTTGTGACCATTAGAGTTCTGGTCCACGTACAGGTTTAGTTTTCCAGGTATGATAGTAAGTTGGAATTTTGATTGTATTTATTAAAGGATACAGTTAATATGCTCTCGCTCCAAGAAAGAGCTCCCTCTTCTGTCTGCACACAAAACAAAGTTCTCAGGCAAACAAAGGGCCCTTGAATCTTGGTAAATACGGCATAATAACATTAACCTCTATAATTTTCTTGGGAAGTTACCACCCAACTTTCCTTGGCAACACAACCTCTGGTCATATGCCCGTTTAAAGTTAAAATTCTATAGCATGTAAAGTATTATCTAAATATACTGTTTCTCTCTCTCTTTTGCCCACCAATTTATAAGTTATAAGTTCACTTTTATATTCTTGCCAATCACTAAGAGCTGCCTTATCTAAATTAGTTCATGGCCATCTCATCCAACACACTTAGATTAAACTTGGCATTTTCACTTACAAGTTCTTTTTTGTTAAATCTTTAACTAAAGGATATTTTCTTATTCCAACTTTTATTCTGCTCTTATAGAAGGATTTGTTTATAAAGAAACGGATAACTGTTTCTCAGTTATATGGGACTGGCTACATTCTCATTACATTTTCAAGTCTTTATAACCAAAGGAATATAATGGCATTTTTAAACATTTGAGGGACAGGCGCTACCCGGTGGTGCAACAGTTAAGTTCACAGGATCCACTTCGGTGTCCCAGTGTTCACCGGTTCGGATCCTGGGGGAGACTGATGCACTGCTTATCAAGCCATGCTGTGGCAGGCGTCCCACGTGAAAAATAGAGGAAGATGGGCACAGATGTTAGCTCAGGGCCAATCTTCCTCAGTAAAAAGAGAAAAAGAAAAAGAGGAGGCTTGGCAGTGGATGTTAGCTCAGGGCTAACCTCCAAAAAAAAAAAAAGAATTGAGGGACAGATCATAGGAGGATATAACCAGATTCTACATCAGAATTTGAAATGATTTCTGAGGAAAGTAAAAGAAGAAAGTGCCAAAGCAGGACTGCAATTGAACATTAAGAAGATGAAAATCATGACTACAGAAGAACCCCATAACTGTAATGTAGACAATGAAGACACTGAAATTGTTAAAGATCTTGTTTCCCTTGGTTCAGTCACCAATTTAAAAGGACAGTGCAGCCGAGAAATCAAGAAGAGACTGAGACTCAGAAGGGCAGCAATGAAAGAATTAGGAAAGATCATCAAGGGTAAGGAAAGGTTGTCAGAGAACAAGGCCAAGATTATCCACACCCTCCTGTTACCAATTACTATGGACAGATGCGAAAGTTGGACTGTGAAGAAGACTGACAGGAACAATTGATTCATTTGCAATATGGTGTTGGTGGAGAGCTCCATGGATGCCCTGGACCACCAGAAAGATATTCTTGGAAGATTCAACCTCTAACTATCAAACTGTCACTGAAGGCTACTAAAATGAACTGAATCATCTTCCAAAAAGTTGAAGTTTTTCCTCCAGTAACTAAAATCAGCATAAAATAATGTTCACATTGTTAGTGTTCAAGGTCAAATAACAACTGTCCTGAATTTTTGTCTTCTATATAGTTTTAAAAGCATTGACCTCCAAGTATGAATGCTTTCTTTCCTCTAATTACTTCTTTTCAACATTCCATAGAGTTACATAGAGGAAACACTGATATCAATTATTAAAGTTCATATAATTGTGTTCAATATTTCATTGTAATTATAATAAGCTCAACATTTTTTAAATTCCAAAGCTATAAATGGAAAGTTTAATTACCATGATATTTAAAATTGGACACACTGCTTCTTCATCTCCCAAAGTGATTATTAAATTTATCAGAGTATTTATCCTATAATGCATCTATTTGCCTAAGCCCATAAAATTTAATATAAAATTAAAGAAAAATAATACTATACACTTTAAATAATTGTGTAAGTGTTCTTGAACCTGGAAAGAAACTAATATAAAATATTTAAAAAATAGTTTTGTAATGAGTTTAACTGATGAAATTGTATTCTTGACAATTTCATAGGTGCTCAAACAAGGCTGTACTTAAGAATATCTTCATAATATAACATTTCTGTAAGTAAAACTTGACTCAATGCTCTTCAAAGTACAAACAGAATTTTTAAAAGTTAATAAACTTTACCAAGAACAAATTTCACATTCTTAGAATGGTTTGAAGATTACAGAAAATTTTAAAATGGTAAATGTCATTATACTTGGTATTTTTATAAATATAGCTTAATAAATTTATGAATTTTTGATGAATGGATATTGTCCTGTGTGAAGATTGTGCTGATATTTTCAAGGAAATGTCATGGTGACACCAGACAGTGTATGAAATAAGAATATATTAATTGTCTTTTGATGGCTCCATCACTCTTTCTCTTAACTCTATATACAATGTGCTTTCTTATCTTACAAATATTCTATACCTTGACTTGATTTCTGCATCCCTATCATTTATGATTTGGAAAAATTACATTTCCTGAATCACAATTGCTTTGTTTTATAAGAAAAAAAGCATTTATTCCTATAACAGTAAATAGGTTGTGCAGCTTAACTTACAAAGTACTCCATGATATGTTTTACATAGCCCATCAGTACACTTGAAGATGTTTAAGGACAATATTTATGTATATTAAAACTCCATTCCTTCCTCTACTGCACATTGCATCATGCTGTGCCGGGATAACAATGAGACAATAAACATAAACGTATCATTTAATTACATGTATCTTCATTTTATTTTCCTCTCAAGGTACATAATAGGACAAAATCTGAGGTGACAAAAACTAACTGTCTAACTTAGAGGATCCTGCAAAACAAATAAGATAAAGAACAAAGCAATTAAAAATAAAATAGATTCTGATTGAAAGTTCTAATAAAATAATATCACCGTGCATTTATTTTTTGTTTGTTAGAATGACTGTCAGCAACTTTACATAAATTTGTTTATTTCATCCTCACAACAATTACACAAGATAGATATTATTGTTATTCCGTTTTTATAAATGAGCCACAGAAAATTTAAATGACTATACCAAGTTTTAACCACTAGCAAGTGGGACAACTGGGATTCTGAGCCTGAGAATCTGACTGCAAAGCCAGCATAGCTCAAATAGCAATGAATTTATTTTACTTACCATTGCACTTATTGTTTGTTTAATTTACATTGAATTTCGATGATTTGAAAATTTATATACTTTTCTAAATATTTAATCCATTCAAATTCATATTCTGGCAAATGCAGGTATTGTTAAACATTTTTAGGTGTAAATATAAGTAGTATTTTTTTCAAATAGATATTATGATCATAATTGAACATTGTATTTTAACAAGGAACATACAAACTTAAAGATGTATTTTATTCTTGCTTTTTAAAACGTTTATAAATAGATTTATTGAGGGGTAGAGGCACACAATAAACTGTACATAAAGTGTATAATTTGAAAAATTTTGACATATCACCAAAATCAAGATAATAAACATATTTGCCACTCCCAACAGATTACTCCTGTCTCCTTGTAATACTTCTGCTCTGGCCCTGACTTCTGGCCTTGTGTCACAGTTCTCAGGCAACCATCAGTCTATCTTCTGTCATTATAGATTTGTTTGCATTTCCTAGACTTTTACGTGAATGGAATCATGTAGTGTGCACTCTTCTATTGTCTGGCTTCTTTCACTCAGCACGGTGACTTGGGAGTTCATCCATACGGTATGCATATCAATAGTTTATGCCTCTTATTTCTGAGTAGCATTGCATTGCATGGGTGTACCAAAATTTGTGTGTCCATTCGTCTGTTAAGCAGTTTGGGATTATTTCAGGTTTTAAACTGTTAAATATAAAGCTACTATGAACATTCACATTCAAGTCTTTGTATGGAATATGCTATCATTTCTTTTGGGTAAATACCTAGGAAAGGAATGGAGGAATCGTATGGTAGGTTTATGCTTAATTTTTAAAGAAATTGCCAAAATGTTTTCCAAAACAGTTGTACCATTCTACATTTCTGACAGTAATATGTGAGAGTTCCAGTACTTCTATATTTTCACCATTTGTTATGTTTAATCTTTACAATGTTAGCTATTATAATAGGTGGACAGTGGTATATCATTGTGGTTATTTTCATTTCTTTAATGAGCAATAAGGTTGAGCATTTTTCTTGAGCTTCTTTGCCCTCTGTATAACCTGGAAAGCTCTTGGCCCTCAGAGATTTAAGCATCCCTGAGAAGTCGTTGACACTAACCTTGTGTTAATGGGCTGGGATATCCCTCGAGCCCTGAGGTCCAGGAGGAGCTAAACAGGGTCTTTGGCTCTTGTCCTTAAGACTGTGATATATAGGGGCCAGGACACTTCTTCCAGCTGCCACAGCCATAAAAGCTTGCCCAAATTTCATCACTGGGGAACTGTACCAGGTGCCAAACAGTTTTGAGAGTATACTATCATTTGGAGACAGAGGATGAAAAACTAAATATAAATTTGTATTTTAAAAAGACACAATAAAATATTTATAAGCATATACAAGAAATTAATGAAAATTTTTATTTTTGATAAAAGAAAAACAGGAACTAGGCAGAGAGTAGCATTTTTAACTGTACTTTTTCACTATTGTTGGTTTTTGAATCATAAAAATGTACTATTTATTGAAAATAAATACAAGCAAAGTTAAATGAAATAAAAAAATGGAAAAAGAAACAATTTTTGTGTGTGCTGCAGAAAATAAAAATGTCCATTCCCCTTTATTTCTATGTTAATGTACTACAGTGTCAATTAGAATTCTTAAACAGATTCTGATTTTGAGAGAAATGTAATAAATAGTCTTAATATTCATATGTGAAATAATACATGTCCAAGAATAGCTAAAGAATTATTTTAAAAGCGGAAAAATGATGGGAGATTTTCTATACCAGATATCAGACAAAATTGAAAGACAGCCACTCAAATAAATATACAGTAGAATGAAAAATCCAGTATATGCAGAATTTAATGATCAAAGGGTAACTCGATTCAGAGGAAAAGGGTGGATTATTTACATTTTTACCATCAGTGTACAGGAGGTGCTATTCCTTTTCATCCTCACCAACACTTGGTATGGCCAGACTTTTTAATATTTGCAAAACCGGCTATCCAACGGGGAAAAAAACGAATCTGAAAACTTTCTTATATGGCTGCAAAAAACTGAATTGCAAGTATATTATATACTTTAATTTTAAAAAATCTTTAGTCAGAATCTGTGAGATTGTATCATGCAAAATCTAGAGAGAGAAATTTTTTAGCCAAGTGGAATCCATGTAAGAAAATACATATTTGACTATATAAAATGCTTTCTAAAAAACTTTTGCATAGAAATTTGTGCCATTACTAATCAGTCAAAAAATTACTTAAATAAATAAGTGCCATGCATATGGTAGGAAAAAGATTTAATATGTATAATATTCCCAGAACTGAAAAAATTGATAAATGGAAAATATTACAAATACAGAAAAAAATCTATTTACTGAAAACTCACATGGAGCAGGTATCAAAAGCCAATGAATGAATAAAGCAGTCAGATTCACAAGTAGTTAGAGAATGACTATTTGATAATGACATATTATTTACAGGAAACACATATCACGCAAAATCCATCAGAAAAGCAAAAGTTAAAATGAGTTATAATATCTATTGCTGTAGGGTTTGAAGAAGGGAATACTCTCTCTGAGTGCTGTGGGTAATGCAAATGTCACAGCCATCTTGAATGCAATGTGGCAATAGGAAATTAAGAATACCAAGAATCGATACTTTTCATTAAGAAATTAAAAACCCTTGACTCAGAAAAAAATGTAGTGTGGGAGAACAGGTATATGAGGCTGTTTCTTCTTAGCGGGGAACAAAGATAAATGTATAACCATGTTTTCCATGGTTGAATAGATCAAAGAACATCCATGCCGTGGAATACTGTGTAGTCATTGTAAGGGATGATTGCCAGATATACTAGTTCACTCTAATAAATTTCCATTTTGTAAAAGAAAGTTAAGTTGTACAAATATATGTAGTGAGATATTACTTTTGTAAAGCAAAAAGAAAACAATTAAGCCCTATATTCAGAGAAGTGAACATAGCATAATAGTATAAATATCAACTGTAATGTAAATATCTGTATATAATTGCATGAGCTTAAATAAAATTACATTATTCTAGATACTGGATTGTCAATATGGACTACCTTGGGAGATATAATGATATAAAAAAGAAAATACTTAAAAATATCTATTTAATTATAAATATATGTAAAATTCTGTGTTGACATTCATAAAGGGCTTTCAAAGTAAACTAAACAACCAATGAATATCTTAATTTATTTCAAACCAGAGAGTTCCAGAAACCCATTATCTACACTTCTGATATGATTCCTGAACATTAGAGTATTGAGGAAAAGACAAGATAAGCAGAAAATTTTACTAAATTGATTAAATCAACTCTCTTCAATTAATTTTGAGATTACTAGTCTTTCCCTATCTCTAAATACAATAACTCAATCTTTTCAAAAATTGGGAAAGGTGTTATCTTTTTTGCCCTTTCAAAGGATTACTTATTCCTAATTATATCTAAACATGTTCACATTTGCCTTTAAAAAGCCACTTATTGCAGCAATTAAGTGAACATGCAAAAATTGTTTCTGCTAATAAGAGAATTTGATTTAGAAGTCTTTTATTAATATGCATCCAAACACTAAACCAGCAAATGGAGTTTAAATACTGGATTTTGTAATATATGTTACTAAACATTTTTTGGAAAAGATCACTTTCATACTTGCATCAATGTTTTGAATAATAATGGATGTTTGGCTCAAATCTACATTTAGTTTTACAAGCTTTTTAAAGAGAAGTCTTTTCTTTCTTTAATTCTATGCACTTGGTTTAACAGAAGTAATCTAATGCATGTTAGCCTAATGAAAGAGAAGTAGGAAATCAAGCCACATTTACTTCACTTCACTTGTTCACAGACTCACTCATTTGTGAAATCTAATGAAATGCTTCTGGAATGGAAGGGAGCAAGACAGAGAGGCTGTAAAAGATTTGCAGGAAAATCTGAATTAATTTTGAAACAAAATAAAGAGTTTAAGGAAGCTGATACTTTCTGTACGAAAACTTTATAACAACTAATTCTACTGATTCAGGGCATGTTATTTCATAAAATTGAATTGCGTGCCCAATCAATCTGACTGAATACGTTAAACCATGTTTTGTTGTTACTAAAATTTAGAACTAGTTACCTTGGGCTACAGTTATACATAGAAACTGGAATTAGATAGATTACAGTTCATTCACTGAAACAGACTTTAATTAATCACTCACCTGGAAATTTATGAATAGCTCCAGATGACTTGGTTAACCTCAAAAAATATTATTGTGATTTATCCTATTGAAAATATTTAGCAGCTGAAAAATGTGAATGTGAAGGAAAAAAAATAATCACAACAGCTAATTACCTGCTTACTTCAAGACTTCTGGGTCATTTTAACTGATTATCTGAGATTTTGAGTTTAGTCTTGTAGTACTACCAGTACAACAGTAATTTAGTTGTTTTTGTTATTTTATATATACATACTTGTGTGTACACACACACACACACACACATGCACCCTTCAGTTCTGGTATTTACTGACGAATAAATTAGCTCATTCTAAAACAGCTGTAAAATGTGGTTGAGTGTGGATAAAAAAAATACACATTTAACAAACCAACAACAAATCTGTAAGAATTTAGTTGAAAATCTGATCACATAAAACCACCTAAAAATCCTTTGTTTTTTCAGATTATCATGCTAAATCTGTGCAGGGATACTGTAGAAGGATGTTTTAGAAAATTCCAGAAATATACAAGCCAGAAAACCATTCCAGAAATCATTTTTCTTCTAGAACTCAGATGTCCTTATAACAAAACACATAGTATACACAAACTTGTTTTACACATTTTTGGGTCCTGTTTAGTCTTAAAAACAGGATATCACACACATGCCTTTCTATGACACTTGATTTACACACATAAAAATGTACATCTGGTACTATCTTCAAGTGGATAAAAGTGTATACATTTAATCCTTTTAGGAGCTTCATGTGAATCCAAAATACAGTGATTTCACAACAATTTTAACTAATTCCCTCTCCATGGACATCCAGATTATTTCCAGGTTTTACTTGTTTCTACTAACACAGCTGAAATAAATATCCTCACTTTTGTATATTTCTTCTTGGACTTCTACTTTTATAAAATAAGTAGCTGAGAAATGAGAGCCCTGAGTCTAAAAATATTGGCATTTTTTTAACTTTTTATTGATATTATGATAGTTTACAATCTTGTGAAATTTCAGTTGTACATTATTGTTTGTCAGTCATATTGTAGGTGCACCACTTCACCCTTTGTGCCCACCCCCCACCCCCCTTTGCCCTGGTAACCACTAATCTGTTCTCTCTGTTTACGTGTTTAAATTCCACATATGAGTGGAATCAATATTGGTATTTTTAAGGGTAATTGCTATGGCTCGCCTGCTTGCCAACATTATCAAACACTTTAGACTTCCAACGGTAATGAGAATCCCCTTCTCCAGGATCCCTTTAACACTAATGTTATTTTCCATTGAATATTTATTACTCTTAATGGTAAAAAGTGGCAACTTTATGTTACTTGTACTTATTACTTATCTCCACTAACCACTCTACTTGCCTGGTGTCTGACTCACTCTTCAGCCCACTTTCCACCGTGGACTTTTAGAAAGTCTTTGTCTCCCCATCAACAACTCCCCCCGCCCCCAGCTCCTTGGTGTTCTCTTGTTGAATAATCCTAGTATAGGTCACTATTAGGTTTCTCATATAGTATCTCCTCATAGCACTTCATGTGTATTTAAATGCCTAACCATGCTTTTGCTAACATCTATTAAGATACATGTGTGTGTCAAAATCTATTGGTCACAATTATTTTCTCTCCCTCTTTTCCCTACCTTATTTCTGGTTTTGCTCAGCCACCAGTTGATCAAATTAGTTTTTCAATTACTTTCCTCTGGTGGTATATGCCACTAATATACTCTGTAAAAGAATTTCCTTTCCTTAAATATTTTTCTTTTGCTCTAAAAGAAAAATTGTATCTTGTGTGAATATACTCTTCTTGGATTGAGTATTTTTCTCTGTCCAGCTAACTTCTACCAGGTCGAACTTACAATGAGAGGCTGATGCTAGTATGTTTCTTTTTCTTCCATAAGCAATTTGCTGTAATTTACTGGAGGCTGTGGATTTCTGTCTTGATCCTTGGAATTCAAAGTATTTGCCATGACAGTAAAGGCATTTTTTGATTAATTCTGCCTGAGACTGGATGAGATTTTTAAATCTTTCTTTGGATCAGATAAATTGTCCCTTCTGATTTATGCAATCATTTCTTCTCTATCATCTATTCCTTTCCCATTTCTATAACACATATTATTTTCATATTATAGCTCTGGCAACTATCCTAAAAACTTCTTATTGTTTCCATTACATGCCATCTCTATTTTTTTCTTTGGGTTCTGAGCTATTAATTTCACATGATCTGCCAAGCCACTAACTTGGTGCTGAATACTGATGACCTAGTATTCCAAATGCTTAAATGAGTTTTCACAGTGTTAATATCATGATTTTAATGACTTAATTGGTGCTCCTCGAGGGCTCATATTATCATTTTGTTAAGGTTGTTGTCTGCCGACTCCAATGACTCTATTTCAACATGAGCAACTTAATCTCTGGGTTCTGTTTATTCTTTCCTATGGTTCCTTCTGTTCTCAAGGATAGTATGATTTTTCTTTCCTTTCGTACGCTTAGTGATCAGGTAGGACCAAACAATAGTCACCAGGAGGCACAGCTCTTTCTATGCCTCTGACCAGGTAGGAGACAACCCCTCAATTGCCAGCTGTCTCCTGAGACTAGAGAAGAATGATCTTTGCTCCCAGGTCTCATCTGCTGCATTTGTCACACCTCTCCCAGGCTCAGAACCTGAAAGGCACTCATTTTGCTTTGTTAGCTGCTTTCCAGATCCAGAAAGACCAAGCAGCCCTGCTCAAAAGTCTATGTGAGCAGGCAGATATAGATCTTCCTTGAACATCTCAAAGCTGAGCCATCATTGGTTATCAGGGAATCCTGTTCTGGTCCTCAACCCAGCAGCAAGGCGTCCTGTGCTTCAAAGGATCTGGAAAGAGCCCTCTGCCTCAAATGCTCTCTCTAGTTTTGACTTTAAGAATGCTATTGTCTTATCTCAGAGAAGAAGCCAAGAGATAGAAGGAAGGGGATATGGTTTTAAATGTTCGGGTTTTTTCCAGAATCTCTCTTCCAGTAAAATTAGCTAATCAAATAAAATAATTAAATATGATTACGAATAAATACAATATATTCTCAGATACTAAAAAAATAATATTTTAGACAGATTTTTATAAAATCAATATGCAAACTCCCTTTCTCATTCTCCTAGTTTTTGTGTGGCTTGCACATTTTGTTATCAACACCAATTGGTGTAGAGGTGGGGATAGGAAGGAAGAAAGAATATGAGAAAGTGTATTTAGCCTTCATAACATTATGCTGCAATGTAGCTAAGTAGTAATTCTGAAGGGGCATTTTCTTATTTCCGCAGGGGAAATGATGCAGTGTGGGAAGAGGAAGGAAGGTAAGAGAACCAATTACTTGTTTGCAAGACACAGTGTGAATATTTCTCCCCATCACTCTCTTGTTATTCCTTATGAATGAAGCCTACTTATGAGACATAATTAAATCTAAGATTAGTGAAGAGATGCTGCTGACTATAGAATGGGTTCTGACATTTTGTCCAGTGAAAGCTACTCATGACAAATTGACCCATTCATTCATGTGAATACATCATTCTCACGAGTATGGTTATCATTCAGGAAGCCCTCTGCAAGAAGCACTGGCTGAGCACTACTGTGTGGGCATCAGTTGGTTTCCCCGGGCTTAGTCCTTAACTCACAAGGTTCTGACTCTCAGAAGTCTATAATGACAATAAAATAAGTGTTTAGAAGAAAGCTAAATTCACAGCATAAAATAAATCCTATAAAATGTATTAAGTAGGTCAATATTGCTGCTGAAATAAACATACCTAAAAATATATAAAGGCCCCCAAATATTAGGAGTTTCTTGTTCATATACTAACCCAAGGAGGAGGTGGTGGGAGGATCATTTGTTTGTTGCTCAACATAATGATTAAAGAATCCTAGTGGTTGGCAGCTCTGCCATCTTCAATGTATGGTTTCCAAAGTTGCTCTGTGGGTTGTCTTCATTCCTGTCAATCAGAAGAGGGACCATTATAGATGAACAGATATGGGATGTTTAAGCAAACTAGTCTGGAAGTGGCCCCACCACTTCTACTTGAGTTCCATTGACTGAAATGCAATTATATGGCCCCTCTAACTGCAAGGGAAGCTGGGAAATCTAGCTCTAGGCCTAGGGAGAAGAGAAATAAAGTCTCTGCTTCATGAGGTTAAACCAAAGTTAACTATACATACACAAATACCAGTTTACAATAATATAAATATGGTTTAACAGTAAGGATGATCCATATTCAGATAGAAGCAATGATGAAATTGTTCAGTACTTTTACTTTTTCTGCTCCTATAAACCACACTTTCCAAATGCTCAGCATGGGCAGCCTGCTGTTAGCAAATGGCATGTCTTTCCTCTTGAGAGCAATGCTTCAGGTCACTCCAGCTTTTGGTGGAAAGAAAATAAGATTAGGGAAAAAAGTGATATATTTTGGAGATATCTAAACTTTTTTCTATTTTATTCTTTAGTAGCAGAACTTCTCTTTGACTTTGCTTGGTGAGATTTGCATTGCAGCTTTGCCGCTGCACATGGTTCTTGGGGGAACAGCATCAGCAGACCTCTCCAATGCCATGCCCCAATTAAATATCTGGCATGCACACCAAACACACTAATCAAACTATATCCCTAAGCGTTAAAATCTTACTTGGAATAACACAAGGAAAGAATGTCGTGAACAATGAATTCTGGTTAATGATGATGCTCATGTCCTATATAAGGGGCATTGAGTTCTGCCACTGAGATTGAGGAGTTCACTTGGTTTTTCTCCTATGGTAAGCCTAGTTATTAGGCTTTTCCTTTGATTTAGCTAGCAATATTTTCCAATTATATATTTCAATTTTTTAATTGACATTTTGCTTAAATTAGTTAGATTCAGGATCTTTTGCTCCTATCTGAGTAAACTAACTCAAACACCATCTGAAATCCATCCAGCTAGAGCCGTCCAGGGAAAATGTGACATTGGACCCACATTTGTAGTTAAGAGGTATACGTTTTTAGCCACTGTGATCAACTAGTCTTTTTTTTGCAAATAATTACTAAATGAATTACTAAATAGAATTGTGGGGATGTATGTTTTAGTGGGACCAGGTATCATCCAAGTAGGCAAAAAAAAAATAAATAAAATATTGTAGGATTCAGTAGGAAGGAAAATTTTGTCTATACAAGACCATGCCACATTTCTCAGCAACGTGTGGCATTGCTCCTATATGACTCTCACACATCCATTCCACATAAGGTTTAGGAAGCAAAAAATCACAATTCCAGGAATCAAAAGCTTACCAGGTTCACGGCTTCAGCTTCTACCCAGAAGGAGAAATCAATAAGGACTGTTGACTATCTGTCTCCTTACTCTCCAGAGACTCTAGGCTTATGACCTTGAGGGCATAGTACAAAACTTAACTTTTCAGGCCAAGTGGCACCAGTTGATCATTAAAATTCTCATGTTGCAGCTATTTTTATTTTTTATGGCTTAAAAATATTTAATTGTCACGTACCCTGAGGCTTTTTGCAATGGGTTATCTTACAAATAATTAATAATGAACTTTAAAAGCAATATTTTAATTTCTAAGCAATTTAAATGTCCAGCTTTTATGTCTGTTGTGTTCACATCTTTGTCAGATAACTAAGAAAAGCAGATATAACAGATGAATGTAATCAGAGGTAACATAAAAGGGCCTAAGAAGAGGGAATTAAATTGATTAAGGCAGCAATTTCAAAATTACCATTTTAACAGAAAAACTGAATACATTTTCTAATTATTTTATAATTGGCCTATCAACAATTCATTTTGAATGTACATTTATAGCAAAGGCCTAAGGCTATCATATATGGATGTCAATCTCAGGTATGACAATGTAAATATCCTAAATTCATTAGAACTATCTGTATAACATACACATGACAATCAAACTACTTCACTTCACAGTCAATGACCCTTGGTACTCAAGCAAAAGGAAGATTTTAGGTATTCTGATCATATTATGAACCTCGGAGATTCGCATATGTCATACCAATGCAAATTTGCATTATTATTGACATTTCCATTCCGAAGATAATATTACTACTTATCTTTCTTATTACTACTTATCGTTCTCTCCCTCTTCCCCTTCCCCCTTCCCCTGCTCTCCCCACTCCCCCCATCTCTATCATCTGTCTATCCCTATCTAGCTCTAGCTCTTTCTTACACCTACCTGTGAAATCTGTCTAATTCAATGCTTACACTTATAAATATGTGATTCCAACATTTGGATTTTTCTTAATGCCTAATATAATGTACATTCCTTTTAGTTAGTAATATATATATTTATTTACTTATATATACATTAGGTATTATATTGATATGTCTATTGATCTATCTTCTTAAATAAAAATCACAAAAGGGAATCTCTGTCACTATTTTATGTTTAAGATATTTGAAATGCTATATTGATAAGCTCACAGCTAAATTGAATTTAATGAAAATTAGTTCAATTAAAAATTGAAAGATGGGAAACACATACAAACCTGTAGGAACAAGAGAATCAGAAAAAGAAAGATTCTCAAAGTCTTCCTAGTGTAACTCCTGGACTGAAAAACGTCATGATAACCTTTATTATCAGGAGGAATCCACTGATCTCCAACCAGACTATGATTTCAGATTAGCTCAGTCTCTTTACCCAAACCTCTTTTTAAGAGAGAGATTCGGGGAAGCAAGTAGTTACACTAACGAGCTGGGAGATGAGCAGACTACCAAGGCCAGATGTAGATTAAAGGATCATGATTTGGCAAGGCCTTGGCTTGGGTTAGTAACAAGCAAAGTCTAAAGACTGCATTCAGAAGAAGTGGACTGAGGATTTTCAGGATGTTGAAACCTTAAGCTTCTGTCAGGAAGGGGAAGAGTAGATACTTATGGTACTTATGATACTTATGGTACTCTCTAGAAGTATACTTGGGGCTTTAAGATAGAATTAAGATAAGATTTTTTTTAAATCTTTTAAAATTTTTAAAATCTTTTTTAAGATAAGAATTTTCTCTTGCTAATAAGGATTACTTTTCCTGTAATGACATTGATGTATTATTGTGCTAACCTATCTCATCCCCACTATGAAGAGGAAGAGGAAAAGAGGAAAACAGTTTTACTAGTAATAAGATTGCTTTTTTTCCTCTGTCTCTCTATCAGATCCAAAGCATTTTTTGGTTGTATGTATTTCCAATTCAGAGTCTTTGATTTCTCTTTTTCTTTAAGACCCACAGTGAAATGATCAGCAAATGCAGATATCCCTACGTTAAGTTACATCCGTGATCCAAATTTATCTTACCATATTCACTGCTAACCACTTTCTAGTACTTCCCCTTCTTTGCCATGACATAGGGAGATTGAGACTAATTTTATCAACACTGGGATGAAAGGACAAGGCGGCTCACAGCTGAAGTGAAGGGCCACTGGGGACAAGTATATTTAGATCACCAAACTGCCCTTGAGGCCTGAGAAGACTGAAACGACTCCACATAACTTGGAAAACTCAGCTCGAATCAAGCCACCATTATCAATGCTGGAAGTACGGCAAGAGCCTTTAGTTCAGTCTTTCGACCCCGACTCATTCCTTGGTCAGAGCAGCTGGGGTTATCATTTGAATCATACTTAAAATCTCATCATTCCCAGTCCTAAAACCTTCAAGTTGCTTTTCCATTACAAGTAGAGTTAAATCCCAACTATAAGACCCATTATAAGGCCTGTCTTCTGCCAACCCTCCCCAACTTCTTACCGCTACTTGCTTTTACCATGCACCTGCTACATTCTTAGTTGTACCTTAGAAGTCCCTTGCTTATCTTCTTTTGGTAAATTTTCAGCTGCTCCTTTTCATTAGAACAGTCCCCCCAGAGCTTCACTACCTTGTATATTTTATATACAACTTAATTCAAGTGACATTTCCTTAGAAAACTTTCCTATAGTCCAACCTAAAATAGCTTCCTATACAAGTTACTCTCTACCATACCATCAATTTCATTTTCCACATAGCTCATATCGACCAGTAAACTTTTCGTGTATATTGATTTATTGATTTTTCTGTCTTCTCGCAGTAGAATATAGGCTCTTTGAGGGTACAGATTTAGTCATGAAGCTGGAAGAATGGCATCTGATTGACAATAGGTGTTCAAAATTACACGTTGATGGCTGTGATCTGACCTGACTTGAGCAGCTTCGATCTTTAAGCCTCTTATTTCTTTTCTTTGAATTGGAGCAAATTGCACTGTTACACTATCATTGTGTAGATTTGAGGATTAATTGACATATTTAGGTGAGAACGTTTAGTGTTCTACAAAAGGCTAGATATATGCAAGGGCTATGTTGCCATGGTATGCTGGACCCAGTTCTAAGCTTGCAACAGTTATGAAATTTTCAGAAATTTTGTGAGCTGGCTTAAATCATGTTGTAGCTTGAGAGTGACCATGGTAGAAGTTAATACATCATGGAAATCAGAAAATACTACAAATCAGGACCATTTTATACTGAGAGATCTGGATTGTTAAATATTTACCAGCATGTCATAGAATTCCAATTACATTCATAAATATCCTCTTTATTACCAATATTACAAAGTGTACATTAAGAAGAAGTAGAAAATTTAAAAGTCACAGCTTCATGAGTTAGAAACCAAAATAATATAGAGAACAGTTTTAAATAATATTTTATTTAATTGTGGATTTGTAATAACTAAGTTATAATATACTTTTGTCATCAAATCTAATATTTTACTACTGTGTTCAAAGAAGTCAGAACTCTGTGTTTAGACATAGCCATTTCAAAGGAAAATTTACAAAGTCAAGATGTTACCTTTCTCATACAAGCCTCCTTAAAACTCTAAGACAGTGGTTCTACTATTTCACTGGACATTAGAATCACCTGAAAAGCTTTTAAAAATTTCATCGTCCATAAACAAATGCCTATGAGCAATTAAAAATCTGAATTTCTCATGATTGAACGTGATACCAGTATCTTTTTACACTTCCCAAGTGATTCCAACATATAGACAAAGTTGAGATCCACTATCCTAAGGCATGAGAGTCTTTAAAACTGGGCAGCATGCCTAATAGATATGGATATAGAAATGAACATAGATATAGACGGAATATTTCTACTTAAACCTTATGCCAGTCAAGTTAAACTTTTGTAGATACATTATGTCATTATCTCTGAAGTGTATTTGGTTGAAATCCAAGGAAGATAAATGAGCACTCTTCTTAGAAATGGCTTAATTTGGCAGACACCACTACTTCCATAAACAAACTGTTCGACAAAATCAATTCTTGAAATCATAATAACTTTAAGAATAGAAATTAAAAAACTATGTGGCAGTTGTGATATGTAGCTGCAGTAAATATAATGGAAACACTTGTACTCATTTCATTATGAACCACATTATTTCTCAAGGTGCCTGTTCACAATTTTAAACAAATACCATGGCAGGTTGGCTTATACATTATCTTCTACCATTATCTAAATATATTCTCCTAAGACAAGAATGAACTGCCATTATATACATAGAGGAATCTCTAATAGTGTCAATTAAAATGGATAGGGTTTCAATTGTTTTCTTAAATGAAATCAACAACTGCCAAAATATTTCAGAAAAATATTCACGACCACTTCAAAATGTGTTTATCTATAAAGATATGTTTATATTTTTATCTATCTCTCTACCTACCCACCTACCTATCTATGTAGATTTAGGTAAACACATTTTAGGCTACAGAGTAGTTACTGTTGTTGTTTTCTAATATCTGAGACTTGCAGAATGTGTTTGAAAGCAAAATAAAGACAGTTGAATTAGAATAAGTAGTTTCAAGACACTTATCACAAATTCCACTGTGAACAATTTCCATTGTTATCCCTGTATTATAGGAACTTGGTGTATGTCTTGAAATGTGTAAACTGAGCCAATAAAGACTCATGAATTAAAGATTTTAACATCATTGTTTGCTATTTGTTGCTCTGAAAGCAACAAAGTTGAATAGACAACATTTTTGTTTTATTCTTAGTCATTCCCTTTTTCTCCAAATAATGATGTGGTTCTTTCCTTTTATGTGTGATACAGATTTAGAACAATGCTGCATTGTAAAGTTGTGTACCTTGCAGAATACCCAAATGTATAAAATTTAGCTTGCTTTCAATTAGTTTGTTATAATAGGTTAAAAACTTGCTTTAAAAAGTATCCCTGTTATTTGAATTATCATAGATATTTATTTAGAAATCCTTACTTAAAGGAAAGAAATATTGGAAATTTCACATAAAGCAGATTTCTTTATATTTTTCTATTCCACAATGATTTTCTTTTATAAGATTTGAGGTATGTTCTTATGGAAATTTCTTTTTTTTTTTTTTTTTATTTATTTATTTATTTATTTATTTTTTATTAATGTTATGATAGATTACAACCTTGTGAGATTTCAGTTGTACATTTTTGTTAGTCATGTTGTGGGTACACCACTTCCCCCTCCGCACCCTCCCCCCACCCCCCCTTTTCCCTGGTAACCACCAATCAGATCTCCTTCTCAATATACTAATTTCCACCTATGAGTGGAGTCATGTAGAGTTCGTCTTTCTCTGACTGACTTATTTCGCTTAACATAATACCCTCGAGGTCCATCCACATTGTTGTGAATGGGCCAATTTCGTCTTTTTTTATGGCTGAGTAGTATTCCATTGTGTATATATACCACATCTTCTTTATCCAATCATTAGTTTCTGGGCATGTAGGCTGGTTCCACGTCTTGGCTATTGTAAATAATGCTGCAATGAACATAGGGGTGCAACGGACTCTTGAGATATCTGATATCAGGTTCTTAGGATAGATACCCAGTAATGGGATGGCTGGGTCATAGGGTATTTCTATTTTTAACTTTTTGAGAAATCTCCATACTGTTTTCCATAGTGGCTGTACCAGTTTGCATTCCCACCAACAGTGTATGAGGGTTCCTCTTTCTCCACAACCTCTCCAACATTTGTCGTTCTTGGTTTTGGATGTTTTTGCCAATCTAACGGGGGTAAGGTGATATCTTAGTGTAGTTTTGATTTGCATTTCCCTGATGATTAGCGATGATGAACATCTTTTCATGTGTCTATTGGCCATATTCATATCTTCTTTTGAGAAATGTCTGTTCATGTCCTCTGCCCATTTTTTGATCGGGTTGTTTGTTTTTTTGTTGTTAAGCAGTGTGAGTTCTTTGTATATTATGGAGATTAACCCTTTGTCGGATAAGTGGCTTGTAAATATTTTTTCCCAATTAGTGAGCTGTTTTTTTGTTTCAATCCTGTTTTCCCTTGCCTTGAAGAAGCTCTTTAGTCTGATGAAGTCCCATTTGTTTATTCTTTCTATTGTTTCCCTCAACTGAGGAGTTACAGTGTCCGAAAAGATTCTTTTGAAACTGATGTCAAAGAGTGTACTGCCTATATTCTCTTCCAAAAGACTTATTGTCTCAGGCTTAATCTTTAGGTCTTTGATCCATTTTGAGTTTATTTTGGTGTGTGGTGAAAAAGAATGGTCAATTTTCAATCTTTTGCATGTGGCTGTCCAGTTTTCCCAGCACCATTTGTTGAAGAGACTTTCTTTTCTCCATTGTAGGCCCTCTGCTCCTTTGTCGAAGATTAGCTGTCCATAGATGTGTGGTTTTATCTCTGGGCTTTCAATTCTGTTCCATTGATCTGTGGACCTGTTTTTGTACCAGTACCATGCTGTTTTGATCACTGTAGCTTTGTAGTATGTTTTGAAATCGGGGATTGTGATTCCGCCGGCTTTGTTTTTCTTGCTCAGGATTGCTTTAGCAATTCGCGGTCTTTTGTTGCCCCATATGAATTTTAGGATTGTTTGTTCAATTTCTGTGAAAAATGTTCTTGGGATTCTGATTGGGATAGCATTGAATCTGTATATTGCTTTAGGTAGTATGGACATTTTAACTATGTTTATTCTTCCAATCCATGTGCAAGGGATGTCTTTCCATCTCTTTATGTCATCGCCTATTTCTTTCAAGAAAGTCTTGTAGTTTTCATTGTATAGATCCTTCACTTCCTTGGTTAAGTTTATCCCAAGGTATTTTATTCTTTTCGTTGCGATTGTGAATGGGATAGAGTTCTTGAGTTCTTTTTCTGTTAGTTTATTGTTAGTGTATAGAAATGCTACTGATTTATGCACGTTAATTTTATACCCTGCTACTTTGCTGTAGTTGTTGATTATTTCTAATAGTTTTTCTGTGGATTCTTTGGGGTTTTCTATGTATAAGATCATGTCGTCTGCAAACAACGAGAGTTTTACTTCTTCGTTACCTATTTGGATTCCTTTTATTTCTTTTTCCTGCCGAATTGCTCTGGCCAGCACCTCCAGAACTATGTTGAATAGGAGTGGTGAAAGTGGGCACCCTTGTCTTGTTCATGTCCTCAGAGGGATGGCTTTCAGCTTTTGTCCATTGAGTATGATGTTGGCTGTGGGTCTATCATATATGGCCTTTATTATGTTGAGGTACTTTCCTTCTATACCCATTTTACTGAGGGTTTTTATCATAAATGGGTGTTGGATCTTGTCGAATGCTTTCTCTGCATCTATTGAGATGATCATGTGGTTTTTGGTTTTCATTTTGTTAATGTAGTGTATCACGTTGATTGACTTGCGGATGTTGAACCATCCCTGTGTCCCTGGTATAAATCCCACTTGATCATGGTGTATAATCTTTTTGATGTATTGCTGTAATCGGTTTGCCAAAATTTTGTTGAGGATTTTTGCATCTATGTTCATCAGTGATATCGGCCTGTAGTTCTCCTTCTTTGTGTTGTCCTTGTCAGGTTTGGGGATCAGAGTGATGTTGGCTTCATAGAATGTGTTAGGGAGTTCTCCATCTTTCTCAATTTTCTGGAACAGTTTGAGGAGAATAGGTATTAAGTCTTCTTTGAATGTTTGGTAGAATTCTCCAGAGAAGCCGTCTGGTCCTGGACTCTTGTTTTTGGGGAGGTTTTTGATTACCGTTTCTATTTCCTTACTTGTGATTGGTCTATTCAGATTCTCCATTTCTTCCTGATTCAGTTTGGGGAGATTGTAGGAGTCTAGGAATTTGTCCATTTCTTCCAGGTTGTTCAATTTGTTGGCATATAGTTTTTCATAGTATTCTCTTATGATCTCTTGTATTTCATTGGTATCTGTTGTGATTTCTCCTCTGTCATTCCTGATTTTATTAATTTGCGATTTCTCTCTTCTTTTCTTGGTGAGTCTGGCTAGGGGTTTGTCAATTTTGTTAATTCTTTCGAAGAACCAACTCTTTGTTTCATTGATCCTTTCTATTGTCTTTTTTGTTTCAATATCGTTTATTTCTGCTCTTATTTTTATTATTTCCCTCCTTCTACTGACTCTGGGCCTTGTTTGTTCTTCTTTTTCTAGTTCTGTTAGGTGTCGTTTGAGGTTGCTTACGTGAGCTTTTTCTTGTTTAGTGAGGTGAGCCTGTATTGCGATGAATTTCCCTCTTAGGACTGCTTTTGCTGCATCCCAAATGATTTGGTATGTCGTGTTCTCATTTTCATTTGTCTCCAGATAATATTTGATTTCTTCTTTAATTTCTTCAATGATCCATTGTTTGTTGAGAAGCGTGTTGTTTAGTCTCCACATTTTTGCACCTTTCTCTGCTTTTTTCTTGTAGTTGATTTCTAGTTTAATAGCGTTATGATCAGAAAAGATGCTTGATATTATTTCAACTCTCTTGTATTTATTGATGTTTGCTTTGGTTCCCAAAATATGGTCAATCCTTGAGAATGTTCCATGTGCACTTGAGAAGAATGTGTAACCTGCTGTTTTTGGATGAAGTGTTCTATATATATCTATTAAGTCCATCTGGTCTAATTTTTCATTTAATTCTATTATTTCCTTGTTGATTTTCTGTCTGGATGTTCTGTCCATTGGTGTTAATGGTGTGTTGAGGTCCCCTACTATTATTGTATTGTTGTTGATGTCTTCTTTTAGTTCTATTAAGAGTTGCTTTACAAATTTTGGTGCTCCTGTGTTGGGTGCGTATATATTTATAAGTGTTATGTCTTCTTGGTGGAGAGTCCCTTTTATCATTATATACTGTCCCTCTTTGTCTTTCTTTATCTGTTTTGCTTTGAAATCTACCTTGTCTGATATTAGTATAGCGACACCTGCTTTCTTTTGTTCATTATTAGCTTGGAGTATTGTTCTCCATCCCTTCACTCTGAGTCTGTGTTTGTCTTTGGGGCTGAGGTGTGTTTCCTGGAGGCAGCATATTGTTGGATCTTGTTCTTTGATCCATCCTGCCACTCTGTGTCTTTTGATTGGGGAGTTCAATCCGTTTACATTTAGAGTGATTATTGAGACGTGGGGGCCTACCACTACCATTTTGTGTCTTGTTTTCCGGTTTTCTTCAGTTTCCTTTGTTTCTCGTCCCATGGTTTAATCTGTTCTGATGTAGAGCTGCTACTCTCTGTTGTTGTCCTTCTACTTATCTCCTCTGCTCTTGGTTTTGTAGCCCCTTTCCTTTTTTTGATTTTTCAGGAATGAGGGTTTTCCTGAGGATTTCCTGAAGAGGAGGTTTTGTGGCAATGAACTCCCTTAATTTTTGTTTATCTGGGAAAGTTTTTATTTCTCCATCGTATTTGAAGGATATTTTCGCTGGGTAGAGAATTCTCGGCTGTAGGTTTTTGTCCTTCAGATTTTTGAATATATCATTCCACTCTCTTCTAGCCTGTAAAGTTTCTGCTGAGAAATCTGCTGATAGCCTGATGGGGGTTCCTTTGTAGGTTAGTTTCTTTTGCCTGGCTGTCCTTAATATTTTCTCCTTGTCGTTGACTTTTGCTAGCTTCACTACTATATGCCGTGGAGTTGGTCTTCTTGCATTGATAAAGTTTGGAGATCTATTGGCTTCTGTCACCTGAAGATCCATCTCCCTCACCAGATTTGGGAAGTTCTCAGCCATTATTTCTTTGAATAGGTTTTCTGCCCCTTTCTCCTTCTCTTCTCCCTCTGGTATACCTAAAATCCTTACGTTGCATCTCCTAATTGTGTCTGATAATTCTCGGAGAGTTTCTTCATTTCTTTTAAGTCTTGCTTCTCTCTCCTCCTCTGCCTGCAACAATTCTATATTGCCATCTTCCAAATTGCTAATTCTTTCCTCCATATTATCGGCCCTACTGTTCAGAGCATCTAGATTTTTCTTAATCTCCTCTATTGTGTTCTTCATTTCCAGTATTTCTGTTTGGTTCTTCTTTATCGTATCAAACTCTTTTGTGACATAGCTCCTGAACTCGTTGAGTTGTCGGTCAGAATTCTCTCTTAACTCAGTGAGTATTTTAATGATGGCTGTTTTGAAGTCATCATCATTTAGGTTATATATCTCATTTTCTTTGGGATTGATTTCTGTGTATTTGTTACTTTCTTTCTGTTCTGGAGATTTAATGTATTTTTTCATATTGCTTGATGATGTTGATTTGTGCCTCTGCATGGAGATAGAGTTTAGTTGCTCCTTTCACTTGTTTCAGCTGCTGCGGTGGGGGGAGCAGCTGTTTATACTTCACCAACCAGGAACCCTGTCCGTAGTTGCTAACTGGGCCTGGGCCCCTCTTCGTAGCCACAGTGGCCCTTTGGATTCCCTCCTCTGCCGTGGGGGCCGTCACGGGGGGCTTCAGGCTGCAGGTGCCTACTGTTGTTGCCCACCTAGATGCGCTCTCTCCTTGGGGTCTGCAACGGTGTTAAGGGCTTTTCCAGCGGCAAGGGGTGGGATCACTTTTATTTGTCGCTCGGTTGCTGTCGGCACCTACCAAATCTCACTTGTCCTCTATGGGTCGCAGGAGAGCTATTGGCATCTTCTACAGTCTGTGGTTAGTACACCTAGCTATGCTGCTTTTGCCCTGGGGTCTTCCAGCCTTGTGGCTGGCGGCTGGGTGCCTTCTACTGATGCTGTGCAGAGGCTTTCCCTAAGGCTTCTGTGAGCCTGTAGGGTTTCCCCCTAGGCTACTAAGCTGGGTCTCTGGAACTCTCTCCAGCCCCAGTCCTCTCCGAGATCTCCGGCAATCCCTAGCCTCACCGGGTGGGCAACGGCAGCTGGGGGTCGCCCCGCCCTCTGGGCTTCTGTCCGAGCCTCTGCCGGGAGCCCTGAATGCTGGGCGTGGCCCCTCTGCTAATGGCAGACAGAGAGTTTTGTCTGCTGCCCGGGCGGAGCTCCGGCGCTTCTCCACCGGGTCGCCGGACCCGCCTTTGAAAGTTCCCCCGCCCCGGTCCTCTCCAAGATCTCCGACAATCCCTAGTCCCCCGGGGCGGGCGTCTCTCTGGGACCCTCCGGGCGCCCCGAGCACCAGGCCGGGTCTCCCCGCCAATGGCGGGGAGAGACTCTCCCCGCGGGCTCAGGTGTGCAACTCCAAAGTTTCCCTCTGCGTTTAGGAGTAATTGCGGGGGGTTTAAGTAGGGTTCTGGTCACCTGTTTCCACCGTCGCTCCTCTGTTGTGTTCTCGCTCCTGCCCTAGATGTGTGTGGATCCTCTGGGGGCGTCCGTTGGAAGAAAGCCGCTTGCGGGTACTAGGCTGCCCGTCGGGGTCGGAGAGTTTTCACCTATTTCCACATCCTCCCGGAGGAAAGTCCGTCCGCCTTCCGATGTATAGTCGCGTGGGTGTCTCAGACGTCCTGAGATGCTGTCTGGATATCCTTTGTCAAGCGATAAGTGTCCAAATAATTGTAGACTCGAAGGGCGAGAGACAAAGAGGACTACTCACGGCGCCATCTTGGAATTCCTCCTCTTATGGAAATTTTTTAGTTCCACCCAAGATAAACATGAAGAAAACAAAATTTTAAAATTCTAGGAAACACCTTTAAAATGTTTAGAATTATTTAATGTTAAAATGTTAGATCAAAATTGATAAAGTTTTAATAATTTGCAACTTATCTGGATCATGCAAATATTGAAAATTATAAGATTTAAAACCAGATAATCATTATTTTAGAAGATTGTATAGAAGGATACAGACAGAGAAACTTGTGCATAATCCTTGACTCCCTCTGTGAATCCACTTGCCAGGTCACCTGACACACTATCCAACCATTTTCATGATGTACAGTCATACATTGAGCTTCTATTGGATGGTTCCATGTGAATGCTTCACAAACTTCAAATACTGGTCCAAACACATATTTCCATTCAAATATGCTAACAGCCTGTTTTCAGATTGGTGCAGAACAATACTACTACCTGGAAACTGATTCTTTACATTAAGACACTAGATTCACCTTGAATTCTAGAATTAAAAATGAGTTAATTTTATGAAAATATTTCATCATATTTAATTATTTCTTCTAGAAACTAAGTATAAATTTCACATTTATCTAAGTAATTTTGATTCAAATTTTGAAAGTAATTAATTATATCCATTTTCCTTTAAATTATAATATACAATTTTTGAATATGTGAAAGAACTAACATTTTGGGAAAATATTGGTAATTATATTTTTAATATCTATCTTTAATTTACCTGTTTTATGAAACTATATTCAAATTTTATAATCTGAAGATATGTTTACTTATTATTTATAATCTTTTAAATCTGAACATTTTGAAAATATTTTTATCACTTTAAAAGTATATACCAATTGGGGCTGGCCCCGTGGCCGAGTGGTTAAGTTCGCGCGCTCTGCTGCAAGCGGCCCAGTGTTTCGTTGGTTCGAATCCTGGGTGCGGACATGGCACTGCTCATCAAACCACACTGAGGCAGCGTCCCACATGCCACAACTAGAGGGACCCACAACGAAGAATATACAACTATGTACTGGGGGACTTTGGGGAGAAAAAGGAAAAAATAAAATCTTTAAAAAAAAAAAGTATATACCAATAGTTATTGCCAATAAAGCACAAAATAAGTAAACTCTTCATTAAGAAAATATAATGGGTGATTTTGTCAAAATGAAAGCAAGAAAAATAAGTTGTATGAAAAACACAAAATAACTTGTAATAACATATAACTTGAAAAATATATAATTTTAGAATTATAAAAG
Organism: Equus caballus; assembly: GCF_041296265.1. NCBI lineage: Eukaryota > Metazoa > Chordata > Mammalia > Perissodactyla > Equidae > Equus > Equus caballus. The sequence continues at coordinate 100,206,667 of NC_091685.1, read as the reverse complement.
TCTCTGTTTTCTCTCTTATCCAAGCAGTGCCTACCCCTCAACAGAACACCTGAACTTGTACAATATTCCTTATATTCAGTTGTCTTTGATATGCTGTTAAATTTTTGTAATTTAACAATGACAGTTGCACACATATTCGTTAATTTCCTAGGGCTGCTCTTACAAAGTACCACAAACTACATGACTTAAAACAGAAATTTATTCTCACAGTTCTGGAAGCTGGAAGTCCAAAATCAAGAGATTGGCATGCCATACTCCCTCCAAAGCCTCTAGAGGGAGAGCCTTCCTGGCCACTTCTAACTTCTGGCAGCCCCAAGGGTTCCTTGGCTTCTGACAGCATAACTCCAATCTCCACATGGCCTCCATTTTCACATGGCCATCTTTCACCTTTGTGTGTCTCCATGTCTTCATATGGTGTTTTCCTTGTGTATCCATCCAAATTTCTGTCTTCTTATAAGGACATCAGTCATTTGGAGTAAGGACCACCTTAATGACCTCAAGTTTTTTTGACTAAATCTGCAAAGACCCTTTTTCCAAATAAGGTTCACAGGTACTGGAGGTTAAGACTTTACCACATCCATCTGGGCAGCAGAAACGCAATTCAACCCATAGCAACATATTTTTCAGTTTCTTGTTAGGAAGTTATACTTGTTGAGGTAAAAGAATAAAATTTTACCATTTAAATTCATTATATTAGTTAATTTTAACTTCTGAATTTTAGACGTGTGATATATGGGACTTCATTTGTCCTCTTTTCCCTGGCCCCCAAAATATTTAGGATGAACTTTACAGCTAATAAAATTGATCACATTTTAATATCTACAATGGAATAAAATAGTTGTGATTTAGTTCACAAAATTTCTGATGTAGAAATAGCATGTTAAATTTTATATTAGTCTTTTATTCCAGGGTCCTTTGCAAAAACTTACCTGATACTGTATTCAGTAAATACTTGCTGAAAGAACTTTAAAAAAATAAATAATGTTGCCAAATTTGGAGAGAGAGAGAAAAAAAGGAGAGGGGGAGCAAAACTATTCTTTTTCTTCTTTTTTAAGTAACCATGGGACAAACATTTGGCTACCTTTTTCTTGTTTTTAAATTCTTACTGGCTTAAAGATTTTTGGCACATTACATTCTAGGGGAAGAAGTTTTGATGACTCATTTCTGTTACCTGTAGGACTCAAAGAAATCTAGAATTGGAAGTATGTAAAAACTTAAAATGCTTTGTTTTCCCTAACTTAATTTTAACAGTTATATATAAAATAGCCCATAATGAAGACTACACAGTGATGTAAGAGTCACAGAAGCACTGATCTGTCTCTTTGGCTCGCTGATGCATCCATCGCACTAGCATTGCCTGGCACACGTTAGGCATTCAACTGTTATGTGTTGAATGAATTGATAGCATACGTACTTCTCTTATGAGAAATATTTGAAGCACATATTTGTAGTTGGAATACTCTTGTAAAAAAGCAGAATATCTAGAAGGGATCTTAGAGGTGTTTAATAAAATTTATTAAAGTGATGACCTAATCCCATTGTCCCAGAACTGTCTGTTTGTCCTTTCATCGTTGCCTCTCCTTAGGTGGATGGGCTGTTGTCATATCACAGGTGATAAGCAGATGATAAGCCCAATATTTTCTTCTTTTTAAATTTTCTAATGGATTGCATATGTAAGAAAGAGAAACTTACATAAGAGCTACAAACTTAGTGAAATGAAATCATTAATGAGCTTCTCTTAAAAGCTTCCTTCCTTGAAGGGAAATGAACTTACACTGAGGAAGAGCTGGCTCAAATTCTAATAGTAACTAGATCAACTGACAACACATTAGGTCTCTACAAAAAAAGGAAGAAAGAAAAAAAGTGAGGAAATTAAAGAAAAGGTTGCATACTATTTTAAATTTTAATTAAATCCTATTATTAAGAAAAGTACCCAGGTATTTACTTGCTCAGACTATTTCATTGTTAATATGCATTGAGCAAAAAAGATAGACTAGATTTTTTAAATAAACTCTTTTATTTTAGAAGTTTCAGGTTTACAGAAAAATTTCAAAGGTATTACAGAGTTCCCATATAGCCCAAACCCAGTTTCCCTATTAACATTTTACATTATATGGCACATTTGTTACAATTGATGAACCAATATCAATACATTATCCTTAGCTGAAGTCCACCATTTATTCAGATTTTCTTAGATTTTGTCTACGTCCTTTTGCTGTTCTAGAATTCTATCCAGGTTAGCACTTGACATTAGTCATCATGTCTCCTTAGGCTCCTTTTGGCTGTGCCATTTTCTCAGATTTTCCTTGTTGGAGATGTCCTTGTCAGTTTTGAAGAGTACTGGTCAAGCATTTTGTAGACTGTCCCTAATTGGGACTTATCTGATCTTTTTCTTTTTCTTGCGATTAAATATGAGTTTTTTGGAAGTAGACCACAGAGGTAAAGTGCTGTTTCATGGGAAACATCATTATCTCATATCAACAGTAGATATTATCAGCATGAATTGCACTGTTGGTGTTGGCCATGATCACCTTGCTGGGGTAGTGTTTGTCAGGTTACTCCACAATAAAGTTACTCTCTTTTGCCCCTTGCATACTATACTCTTTGGAGGAAAATTAATATGTGTAGCCCATAATTAAGGGAAGGGATTTATGCTCTACCTCCTTCATATCGGAGAAACTGCATAAATGATTTAGAGTTATTTTACATGGAAGACTTGTCTATTCTCCCCTATTTATTTATACAAATAATTATGTCAGTATGAACTCATGGATATTTTTATCATACCTTGAATTATAATTCAATACTACTTTATTTAATTTGTTGCTCAATTTTTTCCCAGCTTTGGCTATGGGGAGTCCTTTCTGTTGACTCCTATGTTCCTTTGACATACACCCATCACTGTCTGTGTATTTTTCTTTTCCTATTTTTGAGCACTACAATATGATCCTCGTTCTTTTAGCATCCTATCTGGTCCAGTCCTAGAATCAGCCATTTCTCTGAGGAGCCCTGGTTCCTGATATTAAGAAATGGTGTTAGAACTCAAGAGTTGGGTGCTAGAATGTTTTTAGGTCCTCTCAGCTGACAGGGTAAGGAATGTGTACTTACTAACTCTGTATGTACACATATGTATAAATATTTGTATATCTAACCATCTGTATCTATATTAAGCTAAACATGAGTTCTTATTTATATCTCCAACCCTAGGCCTCTAGCACATGGATCAGGCTAGCTTCCTCTCCTTGCTTATTTGTAAACTCCCTCTCCAACAGTGAGAAACCTGGCTTATCCCATGCACCTTCCATTTATTTAATTGTTCAATCCTACTATATGTGTAAAGTAGTCAGAATTGTTAACTAATACTCACAGGAAATAACTTTGTCAACTAGAGTATAGTGCATATGTACAGTACCTTTAACCTTTATTCATACAGACTCTATTTCCAAAGTTACGTAGGTCAACACGTTATCCTCCACGCCCTCAGTGAGATTGTCTCATAAAGTCAGATTGTGTTATCACATTCTGCATTCCATCCTGGGATCCCCTGACCTCCTAAAAGATATTTCTTAAAATTTGCAAATACTGAGATTCATACTTTGTGCTTTAAAGTTCCATGAGTTTTGACAAATGCATAATGTTTTGTATCCACCATCACAGTATCACACCGAGTAGTTTCACTCCCCTAAACAAATCTGTGCTTCACCTATTCGACACTTCCTGCCCCCAACCCACGGAAACCACTGATCATTTGAGCATCACTATAGTTTTGCCTTTTCTAGAATGCCATATAATTGGAATCATGTATTATATAGTCTGTTTAGATTGGCTTCTTTCACTTAGCAATATGCATTTAAGATTCCTCCATGTCTTTTTGTGGCTTGGCTGTGCATTTGTTTTTATAATTGAAGAATATTCCATTTTTGAATGTGCCACAGTTTCTTTATCTGTTCACCAAATGGAAGGCGTCTTGGTTGTAATGTTTATCAACATATTATAGTCAAAATAAAAAATTTGTGCTAAAATGAACAATCACATGCACTGGTAGAGTTTTATTTTCTGCTACTTTTTGTGTAAGAATGTTACTCCCAACACACACTGGCAGGATATGATTCAGAATCTTTGAATCAACCAGAATTAAATTCATGTTTAAATGCATGCCAATAAAATACAGTGAGCCTGTTTTAATGTGGCGCCTTTGAAATTTTTGCATTTAGTAATATCAATTTCTTAATAGTTTAGTGTTTATAACTATTTATTCACAGCAACAAAGAATATCCAAATTGGAGTCTTTTCTAAAGAAACATAGTTTTCATGTAATTAAATATGTAGTTCAAAGTAACTAAAATACTTTTCATTTGCCCAAAGATCATTTCCTAAATAAGTTGGTTAAATTCCATTCTCAAGTGCATGAACTCATTGTGACTAATTATTTTCATACTCAGGAAACATGGCATTATATTTATAAACTTAATCCTTATTTGCCTTTAAATACATGTATACATGATTTATATCAATGACATGTTTTTAAAGGCATATTAATATTTTGTGTGATTCATTTATTTTGAAAGCAATTTTCTTTTGAGAGGTGTATTTTTATTTTCATTGTTTTGTTCCCATAATTGAAGGGCTGTAACCTCAGTATATTATGAATGTTGTCTGTCTAACACAGAGCAAGAGAAGAACTTGGTAGATTAAGAAATTATAATAGTAATGATCAAAATATATCATGCTGAAGAAATATATTTTAACGTAGTTACATATGCATGTATCTTTATAGTCTAGTAAGTATCATTGTATAACATTTGGTTTCTAAGAATAACTATTTGGCTAAACTTTTGTTTCTGAAATATAATTTTAGGTTATAGAAATGCATGCTAAACAATTTAGATAAATAGACCTGCACTCAAACATTTGAGATATTCCTCCTCACACTGATCTATTAAGATCGTGATGGATCATTGTATCCCAAAGAACACCGATTAATATTTGCTCTCTCATGATAAAGCCATGACCTTGGTTTATCACCTGAGGTCAACATAGTAACATTTTTCTACTTTAATTAATTTACTCATGGGCCACCATATTATTTGGAGATGATCTTATGAAATGTAAAGTAAACATTCCCTGACCTCGTCTCTAGTAGCTTTAATAATATGTCCTGGGCCAACCTGGTGGTGCAGTGGTTAAGTTCACACATTCTGCTTCTCGGTGGCCCAGGGTTCACAGGTTCGGATCCTGGGTGCGGACATGGCACCGCTTGGCAAAAGCCATGCTGTGGTAGGTGTCCCGCATATAAAATAGAGGAAGATGGGCATGGATGTTAGCTCAGGGCCAGTCTTCCTCAGCAAAAAGAGGAAGATTGGCAGCAGTTAGCTCAGGGCTAATCTTCCTCAAAAAAAAAAAAATGTCCTCACAGGAAAAGATATTCTACAACCAACTAACATATTGAAATGGATGGAGAAGACTTCCAGGATGACCCTCTGATTGTTTCTCTCCTTACCTAACATGGGCCATGTCTACGTGACACAAACCACAGCGACATTAGTGAAAATATATTAGTCAACTGTCTTGTTCCCTAAGTGGAAATCAAAATACCAGGCTTATATTTTCACATTTTAACTGCTTAAATGTTTGTATCATGTGGACATAGCTTGGGGATTTTCTACCAGCAGCACTATACATTCCTTTCCAGCATGAAAATCAAACCATCAGGGACCACTTTGGCATTGACGTGGTCCTTGATGTCCAGTCATCTTTGTGTAATGTGACACCTGCTGATTGATTTTGTTCCCAGTATGATATTTTTCATCATCTTATTTTCTAAAACCGTAGAAGGTGAATCATCTTTAACAGGGCCTCAGAAGTACAATTCAATAACATTCAGCTTAAAATTCTAATCAAAACATATTTAGTAGAGTGATGAGAAAAATGTATGCTTTGTTTATGTAGTAGGAACATACGTGCATTTAATATAAATACGTATAATGAGAATGAGACAAAAATATCTTTTCTTCTCATTAAATATGCTGTTGCTCACAATTAGAGAGGGAAATTTGTTTTTCAGGCTTAATAAAAAGAAGTGTATAATAATAAAAGTATTATATTCTAGTTCTCTCAACACATATATGGAATGTCCATATCTGAAAGGAGAAAATTTAAGAAAAATATCCTTGTTTACACCACAAGAAAAGGCAAACTAAGGTTTCAATATAGAGATATCTAACCCCAAAACCTATGCTCCTCGATTACACCATACTTCTTTCTGTTACTTTAAATTTTAATAAGAGGGAGACAAGTACAAAATTTCATGCAATTATGGTAAAACCTGGAGTGGTGTAAGGGTCATGTGCAGGATAGAAGGAAGCATTTCCCAGATTGAAGCAGGTAATAATGGACAAAGGCAGCTCAGGCAAACAGTGTGTAGAGTTTTTAAACCTATTTGCATTGTTGTTCACTAAACTGCAGTCACACGCACAAAATAATTGTATTCCATACCAATGTCTCTCTGTTACTTCAATTTTAATTGTAACAACATACAGAACTTCTGTGGACCACCGTGTGAGACAAAGAAAATTACCCCAATGTGTACAATCCTTATATTTATACACAGCATGTAAATTGTATCACTAAAAACACAGAGTTTGAAGACATTAGGTCCATCCAGGTCAGAGGCCAGAAGAAAAAGAACAGGGAGGCAGACCACCGGGTGTGTAAACTCTATGAGTTTTTATTAATTAATTTGAGGATGACCTAATTTTCAATGATCTCTTTAGCACGTTTTACCCGTTTCATCCCCATATGTTCCTAATAACTTATCTAACCTAGCTAGTACATGTTTGCATTACTCCTGGAAACATTCTGAGAATGATAGCATTTCCAGTGAATTAGGCATGCCTTTTATTCTTGGGGGACTTCTGTGTTTAAATGAATACTCACACGCTTCATTACAGTATCTCTAAAATACATGCAGACCCTGAGGCATACCAAATTACTGAATTAAGGTGACATAATTCTCAGAAAAAGAGTTCAGTACTTCACTCCTAAAATATACCTGTGTCTCCAAGGTTCTGACTAATTTATATTGCTGGGGGAACTGCCCCAATTTACTTAGGCTTTCAATAAAATACCTACAGCTGCCTCCAGCTACGGCTCTGATTTGGGACAGCAGTACCAGCCAAATTAGTGTTATCATAGTGTCATTATTTTTAATAGATCTTCACTTCATCTGAGTGAAAAGATTAGGACCCAATCTAACTTGTTACATTTGTTGTTACTGGGAGAGCTCACCATGCTTCCAAATGGCAGATTAATATTAGTTTGCAGCTGCACCGAAGATAGTATGTTCTTTGATTTATAAATAACACCATCTAGAAAGTTCGCACGGTTTTCTTTGTCTCATTTAGTGGTCTGAGAATTCACAGAAGTGCAGAAGATAGTTAAAATTGAAGAAATGGTGAGATGTTGTTAGGCAATAAAATCACTTTTTGTGTGCCCATCACATAACAAAACTAGATTCTTACCTCTTGACTGAAATGAAGTGAGATGATAGAAATGTATTTCTAATGAACTAACAGGGGCATTATTTTCGTAGCTTTTCTAAAAGCTAAGTTATAGGGTGGTATTTATGCTGGTCTCCCTGATATCAGATGGGTGAGGCTGAAGGATGTGGTTTTAAACACTGAAAAGGAAGAATTCTGCCCAATCATCAGAGTCAGCTACAGGTGGAACAATTGGCTCTTGGTTTTCAGTTGATTTGAGTCAACTGTTTACAACCCTGAAATCCAGCTGTGCGTTGATGCATTGATTAACTTGAAAGCTGCAATCCAAAATGGAAGCAGGTCATTTATATCTGGTAGGCAACAGAAAATGTATATATGACCTTATGTGATGTAGACAAAAACTAATCCATGTAGTATTTCTTCTTATTTTTATTATCTAATCCCCATGGCAAAGAAACTAATCCCAGTAAGCAAACATCTGTACTTGAAAAAGCTTTAACAAGACACTGGGTCATTCTTCACCAGCCAGGGGAGTCTGCATATAAACAGGGAGCCTCAGCAGTCAATTGATTACCTTTTCTAGAATGGGGAAGATAATGTTGATCCCGGAAGTGGAATCTGCTTCCCCTTGTACCATAAAGATTAAACCTGTGATTGCTTCACTCTCCCATTCATAGATTGTCTCTACGTTATCCAAGATTTGGAAGTAACCACTCTCTCCCCTCTTAAATTCAAAAGTAAACCTCTTTTGAGATAGGAACTTATTATTTAGTAAAATATTTCCCCCTAAAACACTAAATTTCTATTTTGTTTTCTATTCTCAAAGTTAACAAAATTAAATTATTAATTCTCTACTAGTTTACTGATAGTTTAAAGTGATACTATTTGTGATTTCTTTTTTTTTTAAGATTGGCACCTGAGCTAACAACTGCTGCCAATCTTTTAATTTTTTTCTGCTTTTTCTCCTGAAATCCCCCCAGTACATAGCCGTATATTTTAGTTGTAGGTCCTTCTAGTTGTGACCTGTGGGATGCCACCTCAGCATGGCTTGACGAGTGGTGCCATGTCCACACCCAGGATGCGAACTGGTGAAACCCTGGGCTGCCAAAGCAGAGTGTGTGAACTTAACCACTCAGCCACGGGGCCAGCCCCTGTGATTTCTGATTTATTCTCTCTCATTTTCCTGTTAAAATATTCATGAAAGTCCAAAAAATAAAAAGAGGCAAAATTTCAATGGTACTGTCAAAGTTTACTGGGCAACCATGTCTTGGAGGCAAGAGGACACGTTCAAATTATGCCTGACAAACTGTGGAAAATTCCATAGAAAACAAACTAAGATACCTCCTTTTTCTCAGCCAATCCAATACCTAGATGTAAATAGCCAAAAGTATGCATTTTTTTGGCAAACCTGAGGTAAGGAAGCCAATATGCTCTTTGTAAGAAAAAATGAAATCAAAATGACCAAATAAAGCTTGAGCAAATACAGATCAATCAAAAACAAAGCAAAATAGCAGACACTGTGATAAAAAATGCTTGCTATAGTGTGAAATGCATGAAATCCAGCAAAGATGATAATATTTTCATTAAGCACACATTTAACAATGAAGATTTTATAGTCACAAACATCTTTATCTGTTTTTTTGTTTGTTTTTTGAGGAAGATTAGCCCTGAGCTAACATCTACTGCCAATACTCCTCTTTTTGCTGAGGAAGACTGGCCCTGAGCTAACATCCATGCCCATCTTTCTCTACTTTATACATGGGATGCCTGCCACAGTATGGCTTGACAAGTGGTACATAGGTCCACACTGAGGATCTGAACTGGCAAACCTTGGGCCGCTGAAGCAGAATGTGTGAACTTAACCACTGCACCACTGGGCTGGCCCCTTTATCTGTTTTAAAATCAGGAACACTTTGACAGAGTCACAGTTCGCTGTGTGATTTTATGAGAGTTATGATTTTATCCTCTAATCAAATGGGAGCTGTATATATGGTGCTTAAAATCTAGGGCCCTGGAGCCAGATGACCTGAGATTGCATGGAACCTTCAATTACTAAAGGTATGATGGTGTATAAATTGCTTCAGTATCCTAATTCTAAATAATAATCCCACAATAAGATTATTGTAGAGATTAAATAAAATACACCTAATGTGCCTACAACTACTGCCTTTGCCTTGTTTAAGTGTTAGGGTTTATATAACAGATTGTTAAATATAAAAGGGATATAAAGAATGACAATTAGTCCAACTTTAGTTTGTATGAAAATTACTTAAGAATGTGGATAATGATGCTGATTTATGATATTCACGCCCATGGATTTTGATTCACTGGGAACAGAAGAGGTACCAGTAATGACCATTTCTAAGAACCACCTTAGATCTATGAACCGTACTTTTAGGAGCATAGAACGGTCGATAATACAATATTGTTCATAAGATTGATTTTATTAATATATATTGAAAATTGAATGTTGCAAGGGAGAATCTATCATTATTTTATGAGTTATGGAACACTTCAAAAACTAGTTTTTAAAAAGGTAGCACACAGACACAAAATACAGTTACTTCGCAAGATCAAATGGTAAAAGAAACAAAGTCCCTGACAAAAACATAAAATCAAATTATCAGGATCAGGAATAAATAACAGAAAGTAACAACAACAACAATGAAATAAAGTGGAATTATTTTTTAAAACACAATTTGTGATTAATATCAGAAATCAATTTTATTGCCTATTAATAAAGTAAAAATCATAAAATTATAAAATTTCCAAATTGTATGATGCAGCCAAAGTTGTATTCAGTGATGTTACACTGTTATGTTTTTAAAGGAAAAAAATCATGTAAGATTCAAACTCAGCAAGTTAGAAAATTAAAGTAAAAAAATCTTTATAAATTGAATAAGGTGTGTCAATGTAAGAAGATAGAGAGATATACAGATATACATGCATATGACACTACTTGATATACAGAAAGAGAGAGAGAGGGAGAGCGAGAGAGAAGGGGAGGAAAGGGGGGAGCAAAGAAATTCTTGTATTCATAGAATCCTTATCTTAGTAATTTATGAAGATGAGAAAAAGTGAGTTAAATAACAGAAACAAGAAAATAAAGCATAATTCACTCTCAAAATAGTCCAAATTTTGGACATATCTAATCATTCAGTAATTATGTGTAATGAGGACTATCAATTTTTCATTTTTCAGAAGGAACCAAAGCTTGCAGGTAAAACTATAGGAACTCAGTTCTGGGTTTTTGAAAAATGGAATACCATTTTCCATGGTGGTTAAGATATAAAGAGACTATCAGATGTGTTCAAAATTACACCTGAACTTCTCAGAGATGTGCTGACACTACAATTTTTCAACTGTTGTTTTTGCATTGTAACAAATCAGTTTTCTCAGTTGAGGATAAGAAAAAGCAAGTATGTGAATTGCTTTTAGAAGTAATTTCTCTCTCTCTCTCTCCCTGTCTCTCTCTCTCTGTGTTTGTGTGACTCTGTGTGTTTACTTTATAAAGGTTTAATTGATTCATGTCTCCCATCTCAATTACACTCTTGGGAATGAGCAACATGATTAAAACATCAGCAAAATTACATGTACTCTCAATCTTTTTAAAACTTTTAGCGGCAGCCCCAGTGGACGAGTAGTTAAGTTCCGCACACTCTGCTTTGGAGGTCTGAGTTTGGTTCCTGGGGACAGACCTAGTATTCCTCTGTCAGTGGACATGCTGTCGCAGTGGCTCACATGCAAAAAGAGGAAGATTAGCAACAGATGTTATCTCAGGGAAAATCTTCCTAGCAAAAATAAATAAATAAATAAAACTCTTGTTTGCTCTCTCCCCTCCTTCATGCCCAGATAGTTGTATTAAGTAAGTAAAATACTATAATCTTCCTGTTTATGAAGTATATAATATGTTCTAAAATAGTTGTAAGGTAGTGATATCTAAAACAATCCTCATAACTTTTATTTCAGTATTTCTATTTTGTAGATGAGAAAAATAGAGGTCAAGGAGACAACATACTATTCTGTTAGTAGAATGTAGACATTTTATGTAGCCAAAATGATCATTTCACAGTTATCTTCTCAATTTCTATGCCAAATGTCTTGGAATTGATAATTAATCTGAGAACTTTTTTTTTTTGGAAAATCAAAACTAAAAAATGTATGTCTTTAGCAATTATGATCAATGAAATCAAAGAAAATGAAATCTAGATTGCAGGAGCTGAGGTGTAAACATATTGGGGGGCTATCTGAACCGGGTAAAGGCAGGAAGCTATGGCTTTGATATCCACGTAGACCAAGACTTTTAGGAATCGGAGCCAAATGAAATGGAACCTGGAGCTGAGCTACCTCCTGAAAATCAGAGGTCACGGAGCGTGTGTAAAAAGGAATCTGAAATATTTCTGGTCACTAGTTCAGGGAGCCACCAAGGTATCTTGTAGCCCTTCAGGGTCTAGGCTAAAATAAGAAACACACTTGGGAAGTCAGGAACCTCAGGCAGATGTGGGCATCAAATTCACACCACTCTAATATTTTATGAATAATAAGTCGAGAAATTAGTCTGAAAACCTGTGAGTTTGAAAACTGAGAGCACTGTGGGTCCCATCCTGGGAAAAACATGAAACCTTCCTTTATAGATGTTTCTTAAGCCCAAGACACATCGGGCTTTCATGAAATCTACCCTGAGGATGAGCACACAGTCAATGTTTACAAACCGTATGAGGAGCCCCGCGATGAGGGAAAGTTAACAGATGGAAGAAATGAGAAAGTTTCCTCTTCAAGTAAAAAAATTCATCGGCATTCTAATCAAAATCACGCCAGGAATTTTAGCATAACATAACAAGCTGAGACTAGAATCCTAATGGAATTGTAACAGTCAGAAATAGTCATGGTACTTTTGGAAAAAAAAGAGGTTTATTATCAAGCCATAGTAGTTAAAATTGGATAGATGGAATGGAATTCAAAGTTCATACCCCTCTGTGCACATATGATAGACGATATATGATAAAAACGACATTGCACATCAATGGGAAAAGGATTGCATTAGGGTTCTCCAGAGAAAAAGAACCAATAGGATGTAAAATGTGTATTTGTATATACAAATATATACATATATTCATATGTATGTATATATACACATAAGTACATATATTTATATGTGTGTATATATGTGTGTGTATATATAATAAATATATAAAAAGAAAGGGGAGGGGGAGATATTTGTTTTAATGAGTTGGCTCACATGATTGTGGAGCCTGGCAAGTCCATGGTTTTCTGAGTATGTCTACAAGCTGGAGACCCAGGGAAGAGTTTATAATGCAGCTCAAGTCCAAAGTCAGTTTGCTGTCAGAATTCCCTCTTCCTGGAAGGAAGTCAATTTTTTCTCTCTCTCTTGAAGCCTTCAAATGATTAGATGAGACCCACCTACATTATGGAGGATAATTTACTTTACTCAAAGTCTACTGATTTAAATGTTAATCTCACCTAGAAAATACCTTCATAAAACAGCTAGAATAATGTTTGTTCAAATGTCTGGGTGCTATGGCTTAGCCAAGTTAACACATAAAATTCATCGTCACAAGTCCAACCCTTGTCAACTTGGCACACTATACACCTCCTTCCATCCTTAACCTTCAAATAAAGACAATAATAAATAATTCTGCCTATCATGACACAATAGATGTGTTGAGTTTATATGATAGTACTTAAGTATTGTTAACTTTACATCATGATATTTAGGTTACAGGATATTAAGAAGAGTAAACATCACCCAAGGACTTAGCAACCTCTTCTGGTGAAGGTTTAGTATGTTTTTGGTTGTACTCAGGATAATTGTATCATGTGAGACAGCAGTACGACTTTGTTACAGCGTTTGTTTTGGGATTAAGTGTAGCTCATGGAGATGTATATGGGTGCCAAATTGACAGACAAAATTCACCAGCACAAAGATAGTCAGGAAATGTTTTGTCTCATATTCAGAACACTGCCTTCAACTGCCTGTTTGACATCTTTCTTGAAAGCCTCAAAGACTTTGTGCTCTGCATCACCAAACTGAACCCATAAGCCCATAGTCCCAAACTTGAGCATCTATGTAAAACGCAGCATTCCCCGTCCAGCCATGTAAACTGGAGGTGAAGGTGTCATCCTTGTGACTTTAGAAATAAAGATGAAAGGGAAATGTCAATTATCAAAAGCCCTGTTCTTAATCCCCTTCTAATCCACTTTCTTCAACATGTTTATAATAATTAATTTTGGTTTCAGAAAGTTAATTAAATTTAATTAAATTAAGTGATATGATGATTTCTGGCATTTTTACTATTTTACAAATATAAATCCAAGTTTATTCCTAAATTATGCACATTTAAAGTACTTTTAACTAAAAAAAGTATTTAAACATTTTATTCAAAACATAGATCTATATGCCACAATTTTAGAATGTTAATATAAACTGCCTATAAAACTTTTACACTAGAAAGCTTTACATTTAAAATTAGTGGTAATTGCAGAAAACAATCTAATTTTAAATTTGACAACAAAAGTATTATTGAATATATGTCACTATCAAGAATAGCTTTTGGAAACATTTCTTGCATTTTAATAGAAAGATAACTGGCTCCTCAAGAATCCTGCTGGTTGTTCTCTTTGGTCATTTGCTTTTATTTTTATTTATTCTCTTTAAAAATTTTAGAATGTACTTATGCCTGCTATGTTGAAATTATCAGGCAAAAGTGGGATAGATTTGGTGTTTCCTGTACATACATACCTTGAGCTTTTGATTCCAAACTGATATTTTATTCGTTAAGACGATGTAACTATGAACCACTATAAAGCAACAGAAACAAGCGGACCAGTGAAGAGTGCTTAGGAGTGAGTAGACCATCCAACTCTTCCATCTAAGAACCGGAGATCTAACAACCAGATCTGAGGACTAAGATCTAAGAACCAGAGACAGAAGCAGCAACAGACGGTGCTGATGGAGTTGCTGCTCCTTTGTTGTGGTTTCACAACACATGTCGGTCCGTTTCTAATCAGCACCTCCAGCCCTGTGTTGAAGTGCTGTTTCCTACATGTTCCCTCATTAGTTGACTTGCCTCTGAGGTTTGAGATTGGCTCCTCTGTGTATCCTCAATACACACACAAAATGCCTTAACCAAAGAAAACTGTGTATACTACGTGTTTATAAGGGAGTGTTATAATTAATAAATACAATGAAGGGTGAAAATAAAAGGCATTAGTCATATGTGCATACTCTGTGAATTATTGCATTTTTGTGGATACTTCACATACAAACTATACATTTTATTAATAGCACACTATTAGAAAATAGACACTTTGAAACAAATGAATATTATTTCTGACATGGGGCTCTTTCAGGCAACAATTGCTACAGAACAAAGGTTTATCATATTTAAATATATTTGATTGATTTCATATCAACTTATCATATGCTGAAAATTAGCTATTACTATTACATTTATATGTTTACTCATTATTTAAAAAGGAAATCAAATTTTCACATATTTTATAGCTTTATTTATAAACTAATTTCCAAGGGAAACTTTTTCTCACTTGGAAATTCTGTTTTCAATTTTATGTATGATTTCATTGTACAAATATAAAGGTTTAGCTCAATATTCAGACTTCATGCAGGATAGCTATGGCTATGGATAATTTGGCAGAGCTTAATGAGGGCAAGTATTGCAAAAGGCTAAGGGAAAACAAAAAAGAAGATGGTGTACGTCTCAGGTCCTGTGACCATGGGTGAGGAGATGGGTGTGGTGTTTGTTACCATGCTGGGCCTGAGGAGAGAGTAACCAGGGAATAAAGACTCTGACTTCACTCTCCTCCAGCTTTCTGGGAAAGGATTTGCTGGACATGTACATTTTCTGAATAAAGATCGGACTTCACAATGATGTCTGCTGCTGGGAAAGGAAGATAAAATTCTAAGGATCAGTTCTCATAGCCTCAAAGAGAAAAATCAAGGTTATATACAAAAATATAAGGAATAATTGATGTCTTCAATGGTATAGTTTTGAATATTCTTACATCTTCTAGGCTAGGCTCAGCCCAGATGGGGTAGCCCCTTGAAGATCGAAGATCTGTGTTACAGGGCACAGCAGAGTGGAGAAGAGTGGAGGGAGGGTCCGGAGGGGCAAGTGGAATATACCCAGAACAGCCTGTGTCTGTGACATTATCTTTATGTCATAATAATAAAGAAAATTCTTGCTTTGCTGTTATTCTGTATAAATAAGGAGGATACAATTATATGGATTTCCTTTAGACTATAAAACATAAACAGTAACTAAAATACATGTAAAAAATGTCTCATTCCTCTCAAGGTCCTTTTCCAATATATATTCTATTCTCTGTAGTGGTAGCTAGTTCACAGAATGTATGCCAGGTATATGTTTTCTGGAGATGGTACCTGATTAAATCTGTCAACCAAAAGGTGATCTTAGGTTAAAATGCAATTACAACCCATCCTCTAGTACATTTTCTTCACGGCTACTCAAATATTAAAAACTTCACACACCAACTCCCCAGAAAGTGGAAAGTCTCTGTGTACAATGCATATTCATTTATACCATGGGAGGGATAAACTCCCCCCTTTATCTTTGTGTATAACCTCAATTTTTTTTGAGGGGAAACTATGAAAATAGACCCTTAGAAATTTATCTTTCTTTCCTGGCAGCAGACATCATTGGTAAGTCCTACCTTTATTCAGAAAATTTAGTTATGGTTTCAATATATTGATTCAGTAACAGGTTATTTTTTAAACCCACTAGCAGTTTCTCTATACAAAATTTAATTTTACTAGCACAGAAAATGTGCACATAACAATTTGAATCCATGGAAGTTGGTCAGATTATGGTGCTACTGTACCACCAACCCAGAATTACACCCAGAGAAATGGAGTTGCCATTTTGCTTTTAGAACAGTTACAAGTTCTTCAAAACAGTAAATGTATGAGAACTAATGAGGTGTTAATACATGAGCAGCGGCATCACCGCCTAGCTCAACAAGCCAGGTAAGCTAAGCAGAAACTCAGGGAAGGAGCAGATCGTTCTGTAGGTACACACTGAGGCGAATTTTCCAATATTATCCTATAGTTGGAAAACTCCAAGATGGAAAACAGGAAGAATACAACAGGGCATCCAGCAAGGAAAAGCCAGAGTAACTCTTCTGAGAATGACTTCTGGGGCTAACATGAATTCAAGGGGCAAATTCTCAGTAACACCCTCTGCCACAGCCCCACATAGAAGCATTATCTACACGTGCACTCACTTTGGGAAGGACTGTTAGTCATAGGTAGAGAGTTTGAGACACCTGTTCACACAAAAATTTCATTTCAGTCAATAGTATCATTTCTTTATACTAATAAAAAAGAAAAAATATATAAAATAGAGATATTTATGAAATCTCAATTGCCTAATGAAAGTAAACACACAAATACTAAATTAAGTGGAGTAAGGCGTTCGTTGATTCGAACATGTCACTTTATCTAAAGCATTAGTCCCCCAAACATGGAGTGATTTTTTTCATTTAAATACGTTCTGAGAAACCAAAGATGTTGCCAATAGGATGTTATTAAAGAGGAAAATAAAATCATGCTTACTTTATATAGTGAGCATAGCATAGAAAACAGATTTTAGATCTTGTAAAAGTATAAATAACCTATTTTTTTCCTAATAGAACGATCATTAGGTTGAAGTCAGCACCCAGCTGCTTCTTTTTTAGCAGTGAACTCATCTCTTAAAAATACGCAGATGCTGGGGTCGGCCAGGTGGAGCAGCAGTTAAGTTTGCACGTTCTGCTTCGGCAGCCTGGGGTTCACCAGTTTGGATCCCAGGTCAAGCCTTGCTGTGACAGGCGTCCCACATATAAAGTAGAGGAAGATGGAAACAGATGTTAGCTCAGGGCCAGTCTTCCTCAGCAAAAAGAGGAGGATTGGTAGCAGAAGTTGGCTTAGGGCTAATCTTCCTCAAACAAAACAAAACAAAACAAAAAAAACACAGATGCCTCTGATCTACCCCTGTAATTCATATCTATTGTTCAGAATAGGCTTGTGATAATGCTTATGGTGTCCCAATCCTTAAATCCATGTTCTTTAACATTTGCATTCTTCTACATAGACTACTACTCACGTCTCTATACCCTTAAAGTAGGCGTTTACTATTCTTGTTTGGTGATCAGACTTTGTCTTGCCAGATGACAGCTGCTACAACATCAGAATATCAGCAGTTGTATATTCATGTTGAAGCTATAGCGGTTTTTAATACTTTTTTTCTTTAACCTTTCTTTAGACGACAATTAACTGGTTAGCACACCACCATTTTACAGTATTAGAGCATGCAGGAAACTGACATACTGAGCCTTATGTTGTCTTGTAGTTGGTTTAATTAGATAGATTTTTTTTATAATGATTACTTCCTCTCACTTAAAGTTTAGCATGAACTACATGTTATAATAGGAAAAAAGGCTCAATAGTAAGAAAGGGAAACTCTTACAGTTGATAATAGAAATTTGGTAGGTATTGTCTAAGATGGAAAGATAAATACATGACTATTATTCAGTTATCTGAATAGTCATGTATTTATCTGTCCATATATTCCGGAGTTAAATTCTAAAAGGAACAACCAAAGGATTTGAAAGTGCAGTCCGGGAAGGAAAAGGAGGATAGAACAAGAGGCTTGGATCGCTTATTATAAATTTATAGTATTCTGATTTTTCAAACCACATATTTGTACTATTTTAGTACAACAAATATTAAAACAAAAGATATCTTAGACAAGTCAGGTAAGAATAGAGCTACAAGAAGATGTTCATTATTGTCTTATATGTGTTAACAAAACCCCAAAGAATGTGCCTCCACGTACACAATATCTCACCAGGGACTCAGACATTGATGCTAACTGAAAGAAAGGTAAATGGAGAGGAAGGATGGTAAGGATGGTGAGACACTAAGAGCATGAGAAAACTGGAATATGCCCACAGGATGGATATAATAGATAATACTATTTCCTGAAGAGATCTTGAAGATCGTTTAGTCAAACTTTCTTATTTTACTAACACAGAAATCTGAAGATTAGAGAAAGCAAGTCAATTGAGAATGGTCACCCGTCAGTCAACGGCAAAATCAGAGCTGGGCAAACTCTCTTTCTGTAGGTCTGGGACCTGTTACCCTCCACTGATGTAAAGTCAGATGTTGTCCTTCACCAGAGAGCTGCAAAGAGGATATTTTTCAAACGGGAGAAATTGTAGTAAGTGATATACTGCACACAGTCTCCATACTCAGAAGTATGTAGTTATTACCCAACTATGTACAAGATGGGGAAGCTGATCAATTTGGTCTATTCTGAAAATGTTCATAAATGTCCGTTTTGTTTAAAAATTATATATAAAAACATTTTAAATACCTTGAAAACACATGAAACGTATACACACATGATGAGCTGTTTGATGGGTAAAACTTCAACGTTTTAACGTTTGCGACGTTCTTCTTTTCAATGTTTTGCAAGTTTGATATTTTATACTGAAAGTTTAATTAGTTTTGGGTGATGACATACTTTGAAAAATATTCTGATACTTCTGATAAAAATAGTTAGAAAAAGGCAGAATAACAGTTTGATACTGGCATGTAAACATAGAACAAAAAATAACAGTTCTTGGGGCTGGCCCAGTGGTGTAGTGGTTAAGTTCGCATGCTCTGCTTTGGTGGCCTGGGGTTTTCGGGTTCGGATCCCTACACACTGCTCATCAAGCCATGCTGTGGCAGCATCCCACATACAAGATAGAGGAAGATTGGCACAGATGTTAGCTCAGGGCCAATCTTCCTCACCAAGAGAATAAATAAAACAAAAGTTCTATGTGAATCTTTTTAACATATATATGTATATGCATTACATCTTCAAAGTTCAATCTATCATCTTCAATTAATATATTTCTTTTCATTTAAAATGAACTACTTACTGAGGATTTATCAATGCATCACTGAAAATTCTCTTTAGCTGTGTTTATGAAGTTCAGCTTTATTTGTTAACATAGTTGGAAGTAGAATTGAGAAGAATTAAGAGCTATATTAAAAAGGACTTTAGGGCTACTTGGAGTTTTAAAATTTTACAAATTTACTGAAAGAGAACGTAGTCAAACTAATTAGGTTAGTTAATGTAAGTAATTTTTAAACATAAGTAATTTAATCTAGAAGTTAGTACAATTATATTACTTCTGCTTGATTACTTCAAGACTTACAAAAGTGGCGTTGTCTTCTCAATATTTCCAGTCAGTTCAATTTGCTCCCCAATGTTAGAACACCTATTCACTGCTTTGAAAATTTGTTTAAACATTTAGTGGAAAGCTAAATGATACTAACTTATGAATCTTGTTCCAGTGATCTTCTAAATACAGAAATTGTTCTTTTTAAATTGAAAATAATACTCTTGTGACCTGAAAAACATGTGCTTTTAAAGCCATTCAAGAATATTTACAGAAAAAAAGTGTCTTTCAGCAATGTTTATCTATGATTCAGGTACAGTTCTCTGCCATAGAAATCTTTTATTAGCGCAAATCTTTAATGTCGCACTGTTTAAAATTTTCTTTAAAATTTTCAGTATCAAATTTAGTCTAAAATTTGAAACCAATTCCTCTCCACATTTACAAGATGTAAGTCATTTAGTTACTTAATGGATATATCTTGCTAACTGAATGATATGACAAAATCTGATTTATTTATTAGAAACCATTATTAATTAACAGGAAGCTTATAGAGAAATTACCTAAAGACTTATGCAAGAACAGACTTATAGTTTCGTACTTGCTGTATGTAAGAGAATGCCTCTTCTTAGTGAAAAAAATTAAGCTGTTGTGCGTCTGCTAACAGTTTTAGTGTATTTAAACATTAACTAAAATCATCACTTAACACGTCTTTCTGCTATCGACTTTTAATGATTCCCATTTGACTCGTGATGAAGTTGGTTTTTAATTTTAATAACTGCCACAAAGTCAAATAAGAAAAATAGAAAACACATAAAGCCCTTTTTAAATTAAGGGACAGACTCTTTCAATTTTGTCATTTTGATTTTGTGCCTACCCAGTGTATTTCTTCAAATAGGTAATATGAATGGTCTATGCTCTAGGTTAAGTTTAGGAATGTGCTAGCAAACCCAATGGACAACATTTTATTGCAACTTGGTCCCCATGGGAAATGAGAATAGATCGAATGATGGATAGGCGTTAAGAATAGAATAACAGTTGGAAGACATGTAAAATAAATATAAAAAGTGGTTCCAAGTCCTCAATCTATTATGAATGAGATGTTTTCCAAAACCATTGAAAATTAAGAAACAGAAGAAAATCCCAACGTGTGCCATATGAAGGCATCTTTTTCCATTGGTTTCAGCTGATATATTTAAGATTCTCTTACCTACTTTTCCCTCACTTTAACCTGCATATTTTTCCTATGTTAGTTGTTTTCTTGTCTTGTTTGCTAGTACCCAGTTGAGAAACACCTACACAAAAAGAAACACTTTCATCATGTCTACAACTTTCGCTTTAAATGAGTAGCTTAAATATATCTGCCATTTAGTCCTTGTTCTTGTTGCAGAAAAAAAAATGAATGACTAAATCATTGCCCCTTTTGGAGACTGGAAATTAAATTCTCTTTTTCTATACAGACACCAAATCTAATTTTGAATCATAGCATAACTGTTCTGTATTGATTTTAATGCTAGATAAATAATTAATCTCTCATGTATTCAATATGCTAAGATTCATTTACTATGCATTTTTAACTAAAAATATTTTTCTACGTTTTAAGTTCCTGAAGAAGTTTTAGTTATTCTGAAGCAAAAATTGATCATATCATCTCTTTAATTATAGGTACCATTATTATTGAGCCATAATACTAACTAAAGTGTGTAACTTCTAACCAAGCCATCAATTCTCATTTTAATATCTGATGGCTAAGAAATCCTGATTCCTTTTCTGCATGTTAAAAGTGATAGGGGCCCTTTATACTTTTTAAAGGTTTATTTTGAGCTCTTTGCAGTCAGCTGATGTCCTGACCTTCAGACTATTCTTCATGGATTCTGGGCCCTGCCCCATGCTCTGCCGGGCTTGACAGATACTGGGCAAGTTGTGCTCACTGGCACTCTGCCCCATGTGTTTAAGGCCCGGCGGTGACATCTTTCAGCTAAGAAAACCCAGCATGAACAACTGTGCTGAAAATTCTACACAATGACATCCAAGAAAAGTTTACTTTTTGGGAAAATAACATAATTTACCCCTGCCAAGCCTATGAGAATATTTTGAAACCAAATATACTTCTAAAAGAGAGAAGCCTATTTATTTGGTGTTTTCAGACAAAATTAACATTCACAATAAAATATTTTGAGATCTCTAAATATATTCAGGGCTTTATTTAAAAATTAATTTCAAACACTCAAATATATTTCAGCTCTGCATTCTTGTTTACGTTCTTATTCAAGAACTCTAAGTTAAGAAAACACCTTTCTGTTGAACTGTTTATGCATTTGTGTTTTTATCAAGATTAAGATACAAATAAAATCTTTATAAGCCTCTGGTTTAAAAGTATTTAAAAATTATTTTTATGCATTCAATTGGAGAAGTTTCTTTGAACGGAGGCTGGCCCTGTTGCCTAGTGGTTAGGTTCTCGCACTCTGCTTCAGCCACCCAGGGTTTCTCTGGTTTGGATCCTGGGCACGGGCATGGCATGGGGACATGGCATAGCTTGTCAGGCCATGCTGAGGTGGCATCCCACATAGCACAACCAGAGCCACTCACAACTAGAATCTACGACTATGTACTGGGGGGCTTTGGGGAGAAGAAAAAGAAAGAAAAAAAAAAGGAATATTGGCGACAGATGTTACATTTTCTATTAATGCTAAAAATATTGGAAGAGTAAGAAAAAGTTTCACTAAAATATTGGGATTATTTTCTTCATCAATGTGGGAGAAGGCAGTTTTTGCAATAATTCCTGCCAGACGTAATTACAGTCTATTCAGAAGTCAAAACACATCTGGCTCATTGTGTCCTGATTGCAAGATGCTGCCCTCTGAGGCCACAGGCAGTAATGTGTTTTAAAGTGCCTGAATCAGAGAGTGAGATGCAAGAGGTAGCAAGCATGTGTCATCAGCTCTCACTAGAGGGACAATACTATTCTGCTGGTTCCAACAACCTGCATTTTAAGAGTAATAGATTCCATGTAACTATACCCTTTATTATTAACCTTAGAAACCCAAATCCCCCTTCTACTTCTGAGCAAAGAAGAGCATATGTCCAAATGAATACTTAGTTGTGTATCGATACACAGAGATTATTTATGTTTAACTCTGCTGCAACTATTTTCGTATGACAATTCTGTTAATATAGTATAATGATCAAAAACCAGAAGCTCAATCCAAACCATATACTCAAGATAAAATTGAACAAAATTTTAAGGTTAAGGTTTTCCATATTCTGAAGCTATCCTTATGGTTGTGAAATATTGGATTGAGATTCTGTCCTGTGTTGACCTTTTTTCAACATTCTTCATTGATCGCTTATCTCACCGACATTTATGCTGTCACATTTTTTTACGTTTTCATATTGAATAGAAGATGCATGTTCCCTCACAAGTGTTTCACATTTGTCCTGCCATGTCATTGCACTATCATTGCATTTGAAGTTGAATGTGTCCATGTGACTCATCTCGGGCAATTAAATGGCAGCAAGAAGGGCTTGTGTCACTTCTAGGTTGATATTTTGAAAAGATAGCATGTCCTTCACCACACTCTCTTCCCTAGTTTGAGGATGACGTGGAACAGTGTCTCCTGCCTGCCTTCAATGGACATGTGGCCCAATTGAAAAGCAAGCCTTTGTTGTATCACTGCCACTAGAGTAGAGAGTCCTGATTGATGAAAAAAAAGCCATAAAAAGTGTATGGAGGGGCTGGCCCAGTGGCATAGTGGTTAAGTTTGCATACTCCACTTTGGTGGCCCAGGGTTCACAGGTTCGGATCCCAGGCGCAGCCCTATACACCACTCATCAAGCCATGCTGTGGCAACGTCCCACATATAAAATAGAGGAAGATTGGCACAGATGTTAGCTCAGGGACAATCTTTCTCAACAACAACAACAACAACAAAAGTGTATGGATTGAAAGAGAGAGTTAATTTTGTACAATCCAATTTTGCAAATATTTTCTTTTCCCAAATCTGAATCACCAACGCTGACACTCTTTTCATGCTGCTCTGTTTCTGATATCCACTCTCTAAAATAAGTTCAAAGACCTCAAATAATGTGGATAAAGTGCCACCAGACAACACCTATGTATGCACAATCTCACTTTTGATCTTCCTTTTTCTCTCTCTTTCGTAATATAAAATTCTAATTTTCAGAAACTAAGACTTTCAATGCAAAAAAAGACACTATTTTCTTAATTTTTATTACAACTTTTTTTAAGAATATGATTTGCCATGTTAATTTAGGCTGTTTTCACAAAGAATGATTTGTACGAAAAGGTCCCCTCAGATACCTGGATCTCTTACTTCTATTCTATTCACTGAATGCCTTATTCAACATGAACATCTTGAGAATAACATGACGTATCAATTTTAAAGGATGTCCAGAAATCACAAGACTGATAAGATCATAATTCAAAACAATTTTTAATCTCATCCCTCCTAAAATTAACCTTATTTACCTAAAGAGTATCATAAAAATATAAAGAGGAACACAAACAAATGCCACCCAAGAAATGAATCATAAGGCCTTGTGTGGCACTTTATGATATTTTGTTTCATGGCTTACTGCATTCAAGAATTTTGTTCCCCCACAATAGGAACACTTGAAGCTATATTACTAAAAGAACACATACTGTTTGATAATCTTCAAACTGCTTGAATCTTTTGTAGCTAAATGGCTTTATTCCAGAAAGGCAGATAAAATTTAAGCTGATTGCAGCCATAAATGTGTCAAGAATCAGTCTAAATCCATCATTAAATATCACACTACAATTTGAGATGCTCTACAAATATCGACAAAATATCATCTTTGAAGTTTTAAAGACATCAAACATATTAACAGGATAAAAGATATTGCAAAACTGGAAACCAGCTAAAGGCATTAGAAATAAGAAATTAACATTCAAATATATGTATAAACCATGCAATTGCTTTGCATTTGGAATTATATTTCATGAAGCATTCACATTCTACTTTATAAATGTTCAATTAAAAAACTCAAATAGCCTTTGATTTATTAACTATACTTATATGATATCTTTAAATGAATTGGTATATATTAAAAATCACAAAATATTAAGAACAGTTTCAATTCGATGTCCTTTTTAGCTCATAATCTGGTTTGAACTCATTATTTCACTTTATATTAACAAACTCAGAATCATGTATAAGTTTTTTAAATGATATCTTTCTAATTATTACATTAAAATTATAGTTAATTTTCAAGTAGGAAAAAAGAAGAATACATCACAGTGGAATGCTTTTAAATCGTAGGAGGTAAGGCACTCTGAGATGTTTAAAACAACGTTATATTTTTAGTGCTTTATTTTTTATCCTTTCTTTGAAATTCATGTTCCAGTACGAAGGGCAACAGAATGTGTCACCCCAAAATATGCCACTTTGGGATTATTTTGAGGATTATTTTGAGCCAAAGACAATAGAGAAGAGGCAGATACAAGAAAAACTCCCTGTCCTACTATTTGTCTAAAACCACAGCACAAATATACAAAGATGTCCCTCCCCCCGTCTCTACCAGGAAAGACAAAAATTAATCACTGGAGACGGCTTTAGACCTATCAGCCTGGAGAAGACATGGGAGGAATCTACTTAACAAATTTTACTAACTAGCTTTTATCTACCATTAGTTTCCCCCTACATATGTATCTTCCCACACTTTTCTCCCTGGGTGCCAAAAATTGCTTCCCTTTGTCATGTCATTTCTCCACAAATGTATTGTTTTTTGTTGAAGATGCTATATATATCAAAGTTCTAAGCCATTGCGTTGAGTTACTAATTTTTCCCTTGGTGTCTCCCATTTATACATGAAGTGTACATGTTAATGAACTTCTGTGTGTTTTCCTCTGTTGGTCTGTCTTTTGTTATAGGAACCCCAGAGAGAATTTAGAAGGGTAGAGAGAAATTATGTTTTCTCCCCTACAAATATTTAGTAAGAAGTGTTACGAATGTGCATTCTAAATAGTAATTAGTGCGAGATACAATTTTCAGAGTTGTACCAGATAAAACCTGTCTCTTATACCATTTCAAGTAAAAAATAAAACAACAGAAACCAAGGATTTCTTCTCAAGGTCTATTCTCCCATTTTATAGGCCATATTGGTGTGTTTATTTCAAACAATTGTCAAACTTATCCCTTAAAAGTACTTCAGTAAATAATACCTTTACTGGAATAATTCTCTCAAGGTCATGCTCACTAATTTTTGTTATAAAATATTCATGCGTTAATTGATTTGTTCAATAAACAGGTAACAAATGCATACTACGGTGAATCCCGAAGTAGACAGAGAGATCATCACTGCAGAATTCCCACTCCCAAGGCTCTACAGCACAGTTTTCAGTTCACCTGGAGCAACGTGATGAGAATTGACATGCAAATCAGAAATATATCATCTTTTGAATATAGTTACATCACCAGACCAAGAACTTTAGATTTTATTACATGGGAAATAGAAAACCACTTATGGAACTGATTGTTCCTGCCAAGGGATGAATCTGGCAGCCTCCTTATTTGAAATCTGTATTCTCCCAAGGGTCATTTCTTTGCAATTGTCTTCAGTGAAAATCTCTCACTCTCCCCTACTCCCCACAAAATTCTCAAAAGCACAAAGGGAGGTGGAGGTGTTACACATTCTCCTAGCCCCAAACCATTATTTCCCACTGTCTGGTAAAAACTAACCAGAAGATTGACCTCCATAAAGAAGAAGATATTCAACCATTTTCCTCATATACAGAAGGCAATTTCATAAGATTCACCCATTATTTGACTCTCTCGGGACTTTCTTGTATGCACTGATATTAACATTTGACAACATTAACAATGTTGATACTTGCCTCATAACCTATTTACTCACTAAAATATTACCATTAAACAACAATAATTGTACTATGTAGACATTGCTATCAACATTCGAATTCCACAGTCTTGTATTCTCAAATCTATTCATCATCACCCCTACTCTCCTTCAGCAACCATTCTTACAGCCATGACCTAAACCTTGTTGACTTGGTGGCACTACCATATGCATGGTCTTCAACCTCTGCTGGGTCCTCAAAATTGCTTGGAAAACATCCTTTGTGCCCATATCTTCATTCCTCTCAGCATGTATTTAAAACCTTCATTGGGGCCGACTTGGTGGCGCAGTGGTTAACTCGCATGTTCCGCTTCAGCGGCCCGGGGTTCACTGGTTCGGATCCTGGTGCAAACATGGCACCACTTGGCAAGCCATGCTGTGGTAGGCATCCCACATATAAAGTAGAGGAAGATGGGCACGGATTTTAGCTCAGGGCCAGTCTTTCTCAGCAAAAAGAGGAGGATTGGCGGCAGACGTTAGCTCAGGGCTAACCTTCCTCAAAAAAAACCTTCGCCATTTTCCTCAAGTAATTTATACCTCACTGATCCTACTGAATATAGACAATTTTGTATCATACCTTGCATAGAAAATAAAGGGGAAATACTCTCAACTTCTTGTCCCTTACCTAAAGTCAAAATAGTGTGTACCTAATTGCAATAAATTGTATTATGGATTCTATTCTTTCCTCTGACCCTATTGTAGTAGAATAAATCCACAGCTTCTGATACATGTATGAGTTTGTTGTGCCTCCCTGTAGCATACAAGGAGTAATATTCCCTAAACCATTACTTTGGGCTCAGGTATGTGACTTGCTTTGGGTAAAGCTGCATAAGCAGAGTTTTTAACTATTTTACATAGTTTTGATTTGCCTCTTGTACTTCAGACATTCCATTCATCATGAGATTAATTTTCCTAAATATCCAATAGGAGACAATTGGAGCAGACCTGAACCCAACCAGCAACCTAGAGTAAAGCCTGGCCAATCCTGGAAGAGCTGGGCATAGACAGAACCCCCCCCCCCCGCCCCCGGCACTGACCTGGGAGTGAGAAATAAATGGATACTATTGTAAGCTGCCATAGTTTGTTACATATGTTTATTACATATGATTACAAACAGTTTGTTACATATGATTATTAAATTATTACATCATTCTAGAAAGTCTGTAACATTGGGGTACAAAGATATCCTCCTACCACGATGGAAAGTGTTGTCAATTCTGTCCAATGGTCATCTTCATTATCCTAGATTTTACGTTCTTGAGAGTCTTACTTCAATATGCCCAAGCTGACTTCTGGGCTACACCTTCCAAGCTAGACCTTTCCCACTTTAAGTCAGCTTCTCCCCTCTGCCATACACTCTCCTGATCCCCTATCCGTCACCATCCCTCCACATACAGCTCAGGTTCCAACAATCTCCCAGTATAACCAAGGGTCTTGTCCTCCCTAGTGAGGCAGTGAATGCCTTTTGGACTGAATTGCTTAGAAAATTTCGGAGAAGAGAAGAGGAATAGAAAAGGTAGGATTTCTTTATATATTCTGAGTATTCAATCTCTTCTCACTCTATGCATTACAGATGTTTTGTCATAGACTAACACTTAGTTTTAAAATTTATTTAATATATCTTCCCCTCCTCCCAGAAAATATACAATCTAATGAAGTCAAATTACACATTACTCACATGATTTGTACTGTTTGGAACTTGTCTAAAGAAATTTTTCTTTAACTATGTCATAAATATATCCAGTGTTTTCTTCTTATGACTTAACAATTTTCTATTTTATGTTTGGGTCTTTTAACATATCTGAAATTTATTTGTATATGTAATGAGCTAGGCTTCTATTTTACTTTTTCCATGTGGCTAACCAGTTTTCCCATCATAATTTATTAACTAGTTAATATTTTCTCCTTTGACTTCTAATTCCTTCTTCCTTATAATAAAAACATCCATAAATTCTTGGGTCTGTCTGTGGGTTGGCCATTCTGTTCCATTTGCCAATGCCAATTAACAAACAGTTCCAGACATAGGTAAGGAGAGACTTTTCTTGAAAAGATTATTGAAAGAGGGGAGAAAGGAGATATTGCAATAGAGAGAGGACTATCGTAACAGAGAGAACACTCTGAGTGTAAGATCTGCAAGCATGTCAAAGATTAGGCAGAAAAGGGCTTTTCTTGTGTAAGAGGCATAAACAACACTAGAAAGAGCCAGATGTGGGTGAAATTGGTGAACAGTTAGCTGTTAATGATTAGGTAGCTAGTAACTAAAGTTTTTTTGACAATTGTTAATTGTAGCTTTTAGTTGTTTACCCACCCATTACCAGCTGTGCTGCTTAGGCAATATGTTATCCAACTTCCACTAGGTTCCTATAGATAACACCTCCCTAGCAACTGGTTCACCATAGTAATGGATACTTGAGCTGTTTTTCAGGAAATGAGTCAACCCCTGTCTGGTTCAGGCCTGTCAAGACCACCAGCCCCCCAAGTGGGCCTGTGCAGGTGACCGATAGTTGACCTCTTGAGGCCAGGGAGCTGAAAACTCCACCCTCACATCATGCCACCATTTTGTGAACAGGAATCCTATGAAGTGGCATGGAGTTTAACTATGCTTGCACATATCATCAATTACTTCGCTCTTCCTTGCCTCCAGTCATCTATTCCCATACTTCAGACCATCTTGCCCCTCTCCCTCATAAATATCTCTAGTCCCCATTTTCAGGGAGGTGGATTCAAGATTTGTTCTCCCATCTCCTCCCTTGGCTTCCTTGTGATTAAACCCTTTCTCTGCTGCAAACTCATCCTTTCACTGATTGGTTTTTTATACAATGGGAAAAACAAACCTGGTCCAGTAACCTGGGGAAGAGGGATGAGCAAAGGTGATGTGATCAGATATAAATCAGAGAATGTTCAACCCTGAGCCAGCCTATTCCCAGAAGGGGCTGTTAATGAGAGGTTGTATGAGAAGCTCAGGCTGAGGTGGGTCAAAGTTCAGGGGCCTGGGGGAAGCAGAGCAACCAAAGTTTCATGACCAAATATTTTGTTCCAACTGGTTAATGGAGGCAAAATATTTCAGCCAATATGTGTGGCCAGGAATGAAACTCTGGAGGTTCTATGTTTGGCCTGTCCATAGGTGAACAAGGAGTATCTCAGGAGTCTGATCTAAGTCATATGGGGAAGGCTGTTTCTTTGCAGTACGCTGTTTCCTGGAACACAAAATGATGGGGGGATTTCTTTAACCAAGGCTGTTTCCCGGGACTACAGGACTACTGTAAATTTCAGCATTGTGATCAATTTGCATGAGTATCACAGGTTTATGTTCTATAGCTCTGTAAACCCTAATATCTGGTAGAACAGGTTAGTCTTCCTTAACAAGTTTTCAAGATTGTCCTAGGTATTATTGACCCTTTTGCCAATTCAAGAATAACTTGATAATCAATATAAAAATTCATTTACAAAACTAGAATTGCATTATATTTATAGGTTAACAAACATTTTTCAATTTTTTTGTGATTTTTATGACTTTTAATTTTTCTCTCTTTGAATGTGGTACATATCTTAAATATATTCTTAGGTACATTATAGTTTTTATTACTCTTAAAAGTGGAATATTCTTATTAATATTATTTCATGTCTAATTTTTATAACTCATATAAAGAAAAACTATCAATACACATACATTAGTTTTAGGTCCAACAAGCTTGTTTAATTCATTTGCTAGTTCACATTGTCTCTCTGTAGATTTTCTTGAATTTTCTAAATATGTATTAATGTCCTCTGCAAATCACAATGTTTTTTCTTTCTTTCTATTCTTCATAACTCTTAATTCTTCTTTTCGTGCTATTTAGTACCTCCGGTATTCAATATTGAATACAAACGGTGGTAGAAGACACCTTGTCTAATCTCTGAATTTGAGGGAATACTTTAAATTTTCCCTGGTATCCAATGAACTGATATTTCACAAAACACACTTTGAAACTCACAAATTTTAACAAATATAAGGCAGGGATTTTTTTCTTTTCTTTTGTTTTTTTTTTTTACCAGGGGGAAAATACATAGTCTGTAGCTACTGATGATGTTAGTGAAGATTGTATAGGATCACTTTTCACTTAAGGTACAAAATGATTTATCAAACGCATTTCAAACCTGTTCTGATCTCAAGACCACGATGTAAGCTGCCTATGTTGCAACTTTAAAGGCATAAAGTGAAGTTTGTAAGGACCATGGTTCTAATCAAATACGTCATCCTTGAGTTCCTTTGAACCACATGTGGTGGTAAGCACACACCTTGGCATTATAAAATAGACATTCTTGACCAATCCAATACTAGGAGAAAAAGGAAATTACCAACACTTTCTACAAGTTTAGGGAACCCAAAACAAAACAATCAGAACAAAACAAAACATGAAAATATAAAAAGCAAACCAAATTCTGAGTAGAGACTAAGTAAAGTCCTGACAAATTTCAAGTGGTGTCTATACAGGAAAAAGAAGAAAACAGCATGTTTTGTTGGACAATAAATCATAATTTTGACAAGGTAAGCTCCGGAGAACTTCAGGAAAACGCAGCACGTAAATTCCTGCAGAGTGTAATGGCCAACTCTGAAGGAAATTCACATAAACAGACAAATAAAATAAACAGGGCAGGAACACTGGGAATCAACAAATGAAAAGACTCCAATAACAGAGGAGGAGAGCCCCCAGGAAGACGGTTTCAGAAAGTATTTTATCAGAAAAGTACGTAACGTTAAGAGTGCCGCCTTGGAAGGCAGCTCCTCTAGAGCCGTAAAACTGGAGCGCAGGGCAGGAGGCAGAGGATTCTCCTGAATCAGAGAGGAAAGTGACTGCACAGTAAGGACGTTCCCCGCATGTAAAACAGAGGAGAGTGCCCTTGAGCATCAAGGCAGGATATTGCCACTTGCTCCTCCTAATAGATTAGAGATATGCACCTTGTTTAAACATGGAGAACAAAAAAGGATTTTATTTAATACATAAAAAATATGAGACAAAAAGTGATAAAACTGAAATAAATAAGGGTTCAAGAGAAAATAAGGACACACCATTAAAATGTAACAACAAAGCAGGAGAATATATAATAATCTAATTTTTTGAAGTAAAAATTCAACAAAATGATCCCTGCTTTGGAAGGACAGTGCAAACCAGAAATAAAATATAAATTAGTTTGGAAGAAGTGAAAAACAAATACAAATTACATCCGTAAGTGTAAGTAAACTTGAATTTGATAGAGTTCGGATATGAAAAGATTTCTATAAGCTTTACTTCCACGGAACAGTGGAAAAAAAGTCATTATAATATAAAAATCGTGATTATCTATAGAAGTACCAAAGAGTGGTAGAGACAAAAATCCCTCAATTTCCTCAAAGTGGAACTCTTTATGGTGAGCTGCAAGACACGTTAATTTCTGAGAGCAGACAAAAAGTGTGAGTGGGGCCGGCCTGGTGGCACAGCGGTTGTGTTCACATGTTTCACTTCTTGGCGGCCCAGGGTTTGCCGGTTTGGATCCCTGGTGCGGACATGGCACCACTTGGCAAAAAGCCATGCTGTGTGTCCCACGTATAAAGTAGAGGAAGATGGGCGTGGATGTTAGCTCAGGGCCACTCTTCCACAGCAAAAAGAGGAGGATTGGCGGTGGTTAGCTCAGGGCTGATCTTCCTCAAAAAAAAAAAAAAAAGTGTGAGCAAGATGGATGGAAGTGAAGTCTGCTAAAGAGAATTTCCCAGATGAGAAAGAGGGCAGTTGAGCTATTAGTGATAGGAGGTGGGGCAAATGGGACTCATTGAAGTCTGAAAGAATTCCAGTTGCAAGATTAATTTACTTGGGAAATCATCCTCCTCATCCTTACTTCTTTAAAATATCCTATGTTGTATTTTAATTGTTTAATAAGTGATGATTAATCAACCAACATTTTTTGAAAAGGAAATACATCTGTCATAAATTGCCTTCAAATTGTATGAAATATCTTCCCATCACCTAGTATTAGGACTAAGGTAATATTGCAGAAATTAACACTTTTATGGTTCATTATGTATACCATATATATCATAATATATAGTATATATATATCATACTATATAATACATAGAATATCAAATACATGTAGATGTATATATATATGTATAGAGAGAGAGAGAAAGAGAGAGTCAACGATGTGGGCTTATTCTTTTCCTTTTTTTTTTTTTCTGCTTTATCTCCCCAAAACCCCCTGGTACACAGTTGTACATCTTCGTTGCATGTCCTTCTAGTTGTGGGATGTGGGACTCCATCTCAATGTGGCCTGACGAGCGGTGCCATGTCCACGCCCAGGATCCGAACCCTGGGCAGCTGCAGCAGAGCTAGTGAACTTAACCACTAGGCCATGGAGCCGGCCCCGCCTTATTCTTTTATCAAGTAGCATTACTCCAAATTAATCAATTAAAAGTGACCTTGAAAATGCAGGCATACACTTTGTCAAATTTTATTTCTCTCTCCATATGCTAATTGGGAAAATTTATTCAGTCCTTCCCATACGCCAAACACAGTGCCAGGGCCAGGAAAATCAAAATGAATGATGGTCTTCATCTTCAAATAACCTGCAGTTAGAGAGAATGGGACATGACGACTGTAATTATAACACCTTACGTTAAATGCAGTGATATAGAATGAGTGATTATTTGAACATTGAAGAAAGATTTTTTATTTTTAATTTCATTCTTAACAATAAATGCCTTCACGTGGTTAAGGAAAGTTTTCCAAATTAGAGGATATCTACCTGGCTCTTAAAAGTCAAGAAGGACAAGCACTGGGGACAGTGAAAGGATTACAGACTGAGGGAACAGCGAGATCCGGAGTATGGTAGATAAAAACAAGACGTGCTCAGAGAAATAAAGCAAATCAGTATTTCTGGTGCATGTGTTTCCTGGCATGGGGTAGCAATTATGTGTGTGTTGGGAGCAGAGGTGGTGAAAACAGTTAGAGAGATTTCAAAGATCAAATCAAAAAGAGAAATATATGAACCAATTGGAAGCAATGAGATTTTATACTGCAAACAGCCCTGATAAAATTTGTTGGTTGCATTACCTATCTCCCCCTCCTCCTGATAAATGAACTTTATTTCCAGAAAATACAAAATGAAAGGTCAATAATTATGTCTTGAGTTACAAAATTACTTAAAAATGGCACTTGAACAGTTTTTTTTTTAATCCATTGCTCTAGTGTACGCGTGATAGCTGGATTTGAAGAATATACAACTAAAACCACAAAAAAAAGAATTAGAAGACTGGTATTAATGAAGATTAGCCTTGATGAGAATTTATTCTAGAATTATCTCCAGTTGTACTAAAAAGGTAGAGTGGAACAGACAGATTTAAGAGTAGTAATTGGGAACTGAGGGTGAGAAAGAAGAATGAAACTCAAAGTCAAGTTTCTGATTTAAGTTCTGAGGTAAAGAGCTGAGACACTGAGCATAGAAAGTAAACAAAATACTTAAATATGAACTTTAAACAATACAATATACTAGAAAGTGATGTTGAAATGGAGTTAATCTTGTTTGACAGTTTAAGGTAAACGGTGATTAGGGTAAGTAATAAGAATTATGTCAACGTTGTTGGCTTTGACAACACCAGGTGACAAATTTTAAAGGGATTGACTTTACTATTGGTGCTCTATTATTCTCAGGTAATGGTAGGTAGAAAGGACTAATCTTAAGCGATCATTAGCACCACAGATCCATTCCCTGGGAAATTTACTCAACATACTCATTTCAGATAAAAATTTCTTTGGCGTTCACTGTGTAAAATACAATTGCAATCTTGCAGTAGTGATAGAGGAGATGTCAGATACAAATTTAAACAAATTCAAACAGTTTTGAATGAAAGGAATTCATCATCGACTAGAATTCCTTGCCCAAAGTCTAAATTCCCTGCTCACCGTGTGTTTGCTCCTCATCTGGTTTTCTCTTCTTATGGCTTCCCAGTAATCACTGGCTATGCAGCACGGTGTGAAGTTGTGCCTCAAGGAATCCTTAAGGATTCTTCCAGTCTAATCACCTGGAGTTGTCCACTTCCATCTGCTGTAAAAATGTGTTCCAGTTCCTTGGGTATCTTCACAGAGATTGGAGAAGGGCACAAGAGACATAGTCTGCTAGAGGCAGAGAAGGAATGTTGCCACTAAAGCAGGCACGAAGCACACCTTACCAAACATGCTGCCTTATTTCCATCTAGGCACCCATCAGGTGCAATCCAGCTTGGCATCTAAAGGCTTTGAGGAGCTAGTCCTCAACTGCTTCCTCTAACAGAAGGTTTAGGGTGAAGAAATAAAGCTTATCATTTTGAAGAGTAATGTGGATTTCCTCAAATTTTTTCTTTAGCTGAGTAGTTAAATTTAGGCTTTCCTTAATAAAGAAAGTTATCCAAAGAGATAAAACTACACCATCATTTTAAAATGGATGTTAAAATAGCAACCAACCAACCAACCAACAGAATACAGAAAATAAATAAATCTGGGAGTCAGTTGTAGCTCTCACCAGTGATTTCTATTTTTACATGAAAAGGAAAAAGAATTGACGTTGTTTACACATGAAGATGTTTTTTAGTTTTTATTTTAAAGGGATGTAAATCCGGTGACTGAGGTTTACCTTTAAGTTACACTTTTTTTTTTTTTTTTTTTTGGTGAGGAAGATTGGCCCTGAGCTAACATCTGTTGCCAATCTTCCTCTTTTTGCTTGAGGAAGATTGTCCTTGAGCTAAAAATCTGTGCCTATCTTCCTCTATTTTGTATGTGGAATGCCACCACAGTGTAGCTTGACAAGCAGTGTGTAGGTCTGTGCCAGGGATCCAAACCTGTGAACTCTGTGCCACCAAATCAAAGCACACGACCTTAACCACTATGCCACTGGGCCAGCCCCAAATTATATTATTTTAAAATAAATCTAAACATTTACTGATACACTCTTGATTTAATGTGCTTCCAGAATAGTCTTCAAAGTAATTGAAACTAATTCTTTTATTCTCAAGAATTCCAAGGTATGTAGCTTGACCAACAGAGTATAGGCTCTGAAAGGCAATATGGTGAAATTTTCTAAGAAGGCATGGGGATAGGGAAAAAATAACTAGTAGAAGAAAAAGAGAAGACCAATAAATATTGCACATAAAAATGTATAATCTATTAAAAGCTTTCCAATAATATACCACACGGTGTGTTAATTTCAGATGATTCTATAGTCAAGATCTTTTATAGATATTTAACTTCCAGGAATAGGTAATCAATATATGTCAAAATATTCCAGTGCATGAAAGAGTTTTTAATAAATTTAAAAAGTTATCACTAATGCAAATAAAACAGTGAAATATAACAAAATAAAAATCTGTAAATCAATCCTGTATAATAGTATTGATTTCAAATACTGAAATAAAATATTAACAAGTTAAAGTTCCTTTCAGTTATCAATTTTTATTCTCAATAATACATGCTGTTTCAAAAATAGTCATTTTCCTTTTCACTCTCATACACAAACAGATATTTACATAAAAATAATTGTTGTACTTGAAGAGAATAAAAATTGGGGAACTGAGGAGTCAAAGCAACGTTATTATTCCCTGCCATCAGTAGAGAAGAATATGCTGGCCTAAGCTCCCAAAGAAAAATTTTCCTTTCCTTCCTCCCCTCCTTTCTTCCTTCCTCCCACCGTCCCTCCCTCCCTTCCTTCCATCCTTACCAAGAGCTATAATATTCTATTTAAAATGTTTCAGAGATTAAACACACATCTTTTTAACTATATCCTCAAGGCAGATTTATAGACAGATTTTAAGTACATAAAAAAAGCAAATATATCCTTCTTAATTTCCATTTAATAATCTTTAGACAGCTGCAATTTTCTTCCAGGAGATCTAACATAGCAAGAGGCCAACACCTAATTCTTCACTTGAAGCCCACAGAAACTCAGCTCAGCTTCCTAGTTACTTCCTGTTCCTTGCTTTGATTTCTGAATTCACTGTCTCTCCAACCTTTTCTGAACTACATCCAATTTCTAGGCTTCATCTATTAATCTGCAACAAATCTAGTTTATCTTCACAATGGGTAAGGGTATGGACTGAACCTCTTCTGCAAATAGCACGGCGTGCTTTTCCCAGTTTCTAGCCAGTTGCACCTGGCACCCCCGTCTCTTGCTGCTGCTGTTAATGCCTTGTGCAGCTGGTCCCCATAGTTCCCCAATTCCCTCTTCCTCAGTGTGTCGGCATCCTACAATGAAAAAGGAAGCTGTCTTTTGATCAATAGACGATGGCTATTTCTGAAGGCAACATCTGAGTTTACTAAATAATCTGTTCCTGACCAGAACGAGAAACTATATTACATGTTGGTAGATAGGTTAGTTAAATCAAGTCACCTGTTCAGATATATTCAAAATAGTTTGGAATATTTATTAACAAGGATCCCAGAAAATAATTTCCCATTTTCTTTCCATAAATGTATTTAAGAATACAAAATAATTAAAGTAAAATGTTCCTCAAATAAAATAGCCTGATATTATTTACACAGGGAAAATATGGTCTTATTCAGAGTCTCAAGATAAAATTGCCTATGTGGTGTGGTGTGATCTGAGACATGATTAAAAATTATCAATTTCCTAAATATGCACACTCTCTATTATAAGCTGACACCCCCTTATCTTGAAAAAATGATCATCTCCTTAAGGCTCTTACATAATGCTTATCTTCTATTGATTCAGTTATACAATAAGATACTAATATGATAGCCAGTGTTTTACTCCCATTCAAGCTTGGTCCCTTGACCTTCATTATCACCACTCTAGACTCCAGCCAAGATACGTTACTTACTGTTTCTCAAATATATATGAAATTTTCTGTTTCCTTGCCTATTTTTACAAAAATATTGACAACTTTTAACATGCATTTATCCATATTCGACAAATATTTATTGAGTCACTATTATAGACAAGAAGTTTGGTTTGCTGTTCAGAACGCAGAGATAAATAAGACAGTGTCTGTCTTCATGGAGCTTACCATCAAGGTATCCAGGATTCTGCTTGTCCTCTACATATGTAATCAAAAATCTCTGGCCATCTTTCAAGGTCAGTCATTGGTTCTAAAGATTTCAATCTACTAATATTGCCTGTCATTTTAAGGTATAAAACTACTGGTAATTTTGATGTGATATGGTTATTTCAGACATCACTCCATAGCTTCATTTGCTTTTCTTTGATTCTTTCTCCAGTGGCTCAACTGTCCCATGCCCATTTCTGACACCTGCACCTAAGTCCTCTTTTATCTTTTTACTCTACAACCCGTGATACCATTACTCTTCCAAAGAAAACACTGAGAAAAGATGACTAGTATGTAGTTTTCTGAAGCTCAGTTTCTCTTCTGGAGAAGGAGTTGAATAGATATGAATGTGGACACTATCACCTCATCTAGTCTATCTAAAAAGAAAGTACAACTGGCCAGAGATGAGGAGGTGCCCAAAAGCAAAATCCTGAACTCTCCACTCAAGGGATCTGAACACTGGAAGAAAGTACTAGAACAGATACAGCTATAGTCTAGTTTCTGGGGCAGGGGCACAGTCTAAGATGAACTGAAGTTAAAAAAAGCAGCAAGATCAGTAAAAGCTAATAATTTATACATTTATAAATATGTTGTTTATATTTTGTACATGTAAGTTTCTTTGCAGCTCTTTCATTCTCTATTGATCATCTATTTATTGTCTTTCCAGCCTTCCCCCGCTGCATAGTCCCAAAGCCAATAGCAAGTGCCTTAGGTCCTTGATACGGAAGCACTCCAGACTCAAGGGGTTGGGAAATAAACTGATGTTGCAACACTAAAGTCGTGGGGATACATGTCAAGATGGGAGAAATCTTTGGCTAGGGCCATTCAATTGGAGTAGTTATGCAAAGCTTGATAAGAATCAGTTTTCATGAAATGGTAAGACAGGAATTGTAGTTAGCCAATACAGACTGCTCTTAGACTTATGTCATAAAGACAAAGAAATGTGAAGTTAGCTAGACCATAAATTAGGGTCAAGAAAAGTTTTTCTTTTATTTAATGGGGAAAATAATAGCATATTTGCAAGCTCATGGAAATAATACAGTAGAAAAGTGAAACTAAATGATGCAAAAAAGAAAAGGGAAAATTGTCTGAGTAGTATCTTTATATGAGCATATGCCATCCAGTGTACAAGTGGGTGCTTAATCAAAGTCAAGAATACAGACAGTTCTTTTGTGGTAACAGGAGAAAAAGTGGAGTATTTGAGCACAAATGCTACATAGGTGGCATAATGTAGTCATGGAAACTTGATAAATTACTTTGAGATTGCTATTATTTTCTTCAAAATAGGAAGTAGAGTTACTGACTAAGGGGAAGAATTAGGTCGGAAATATTGGAGATTTGAGACGGAGGAAAGAATATTCACCTGGGAGCATAAGTAAATGAACTGGTATAATTTCTGCACAGTAGGCAACATTAAAGTTGGTAAATATTAACCTTAAGTGAGATGATCATCTGGTTGTAGTTTTCAATAGCCACATTTAGCTCTGCAGGTATTGGTGGAGAATAGGAAGACGTATAACCTACATCAAGGTTGTGATTTATTTAGACAAGCAAGTGAAACAAAACATGGGGGAGAGGAAGTAGATGGAAATGATGAGAAACGGATGCTCATGACTGACTACGAAATTAAACTGCAAATGAGAACTTGACAGGGTAAAACACATTGAAAAACTGAAAGAAACTAAATACTGTCGGTTACTGAGGTGGAAGAATTGATGGAATTAGATTCCTAGAGGGGGTGAGCTGGAAAAGTGTGAGGTCTTGAGTAGAGAGTGGAATATTTCAAACTAGGATTTTTCAGGAATTGCAGTTATTGGTAAAGATGAGATCTACAATGTGACCATGGGATTAAGTGGGATAGAGGTCAAAAAATGAAGGAGAGGAGGACAAGAAACTAATAGATCAGGTTACTTGAAAAATAATCTACTAGATTCTAATAGCTAGAATACTAAAGTAACCAGGAATAGTTGTAAGATTAGTGGTGGAGACAGTGACAGTGAGCTAGGTAATAAAGCTCCCGAATTTCAGTAACTGAAAAAGAATGATTTGGTAGAGTCTTATGATGAGAGAATCAAAGTTGGTTGTTTTTATAGAAGAAAGGGAAAATTATTTAGAAGTTGAAATGAGAAATAAGACAGCATGCCTACAATGTGATCTGACCATGACTGGCCCAAGGAAACTCAGATTTCAGGTTACGCAGGAGGCAAAGGGCATGTTCTCAGAAGTGCTGAATGATATA
The DNA here is from genome assembly GCF_041296265.1 of Equus caballus. NCBI lineage: Eukaryota > Metazoa > Chordata > Mammalia > Perissodactyla > Equidae > Equus > Equus caballus. The sequence goes on along the minus strand of NC_091685.1, from coordinate 100,166,778 downwards.
AGAGATTTGCTGATGACAGACAAGGAGTTCTTAGGGTCAATTTAAAAGGTTTTTTTGTTTGTTTGTTTTAGGAAATGGAGACTGATGAGATGTAATCACATGGTGATCAGGTGATCACGAGAATGATCCTTAGAGCTGTAAATGGATCAGAACCAGGGGATGATAGACATAGAGGGTTCTAAGCTTCTTGTGCTATCAGACAAACAGAAATAAAAGCCATGACACAATTATCCTAATGACCCCAAGGCAAATATTGGTGGCAACCTGTGAATGTTGTGGAAAGTGAGAAGTGGGAATGTTGCCAGGAGCTCTTAATTTCTGCTGAGGGAAGAAAGAAAGAGAAAGGCTAAAATTAAAACAGAGCATACATGCCCCTAAAACACTGAAATAACTCAAGGGGAAAGAAAGAGAAATTTTAAAAGTTCTCCTATGAGTCTTCTCAGAAAGTTTTAAAAGTTTCTCGCATCTGTATGAAAATATAATTGGGTGCTATAAAATGGAAACAACCCACAAACCAAAAGAGTGTTCTTAGCTACTAAAATTATTGCAAAAAAATATATACAGATAATTGATTGACAGCCTAGGAGGTGTAATTGAAGGAAAGCACAGAATATACAGCAAAAAAGGGAAAGAGTCAAAAATCAAGGAAGAGTTAAGTAAACAGAAAATCAACTAAAAATTCAAACTCTAAAACAAAAGGTAAAGAAGTTCAAATGTCTGGGAAGAATTTTGGGGCTGATATTCAGGGAAAAATACAAGAAATGCAAACCAGACCTTTGAGTCAAAGTTACCACAGAGGAAAACCAAGAATGCCTGAAGAGTCAGCTGGAAGGCTGAGAAGGTCAGCCTCTGAGAGACTCACTGGGGTCTAGGAATTAGGATGGGATGCACAGAGCCTTCCCGGAAAATCCTAAAAACCCTGTTTAACATACCATGCCTTGTATTAAGACTCTGAAGGACACCTTAGAATAAAAAGTGCACACAAAATACACCAAGTCTTCCAGGGTCTAGAACCCAATTTCAAATCATCTTAATCTTGAAAACTAATTAAAATAATCCAGGATTCCTCGGGCCCTTATTTGCTTACCAGAGCAAATATAAATCCTCTCTGAGTTAAAGTAACATCATTATAGGCCTCAAATTATTTCTACATTCTTTCATGTGGAGTATACAGGATTCAGCCAAAAATAGCCAGATCAAAATAAATGAAAAATGATGTGTCTAAAAAGGAAAAGAAACAATGGAAAATATGGAATTAACAAGAAATCCATATAATGCACTGATTAGACATAGACTCTTCAATAATTCAAAATACTACATTCATAACTTTGACAGAGAAATTGAAATTATTTTTTTAAAAGCCAATGAAATTTTAAATGTGAAAACTTTAAAAAGATAAACAAAGTTAAAAACTCAATAGACGACTAATGGCTGATTATATATAAATAAATTGAAAGGGGGTGTAAACTGGGAGAAAAGTAAAAAGAAAATATTCAAAATGAAAATCAAGGAGATGTAAAATAAGCAATAAAGATAAAAGAGGCACAAATGTGAGACGATCATAAATACATTTAATTTGAGTCCCAGGAAAAAAGAGAGAGTCAGGAAGTAATAACATGTAAAGTGACATTTGCTTTATGTTTTTTTTAAGTGGAAAAAGAAGCTCAGTAAATCCAAGGAAACCATGCCTAGGCACATGGGAGTAAAACTGTTGAAAATAAAGACAAAGAGTAAATGATAAAAGCAGCAATAAAAAAAAGAAGTCATATTATCTTCAAAGGAGCAATACTAAGGCTGGGAGCTGATTCTCAACAAAATTGAAAAAAGCAGAAGACAATGGAATTACATTCTCAAAATGTCAGAAGAAAAAAAAGCTGCCGATCTAGAATTCAATAACTAGAGAAAATAACTTTCAAAAGGAGAAGTAAAATAAAATCATTTTCAGACAACCAAAACTAAGAAAGAAACATGTCACCAGTAAACTCACAATAAAGGACTTACTAAACACTATTCTTCAAGCAAAAATAATTGTCCAGTTTGGCAACTGAGATTTAGGAATAATGAAAAGAATAAATATATGGATAAATGTAAATAAATCTATACCATATAACTCCATAACAAAAATTTAACAGGGTTTTAAAGATATACAATTAACATAAAGAAAAATGTAAATTTTAAAAGGAGGTAATGTGTTTTAAAAATTCTTGCTTTTTCTGGGAAGAGGTAAAGTGGTAATTTATATTAAGGCTGAAAGATACAATATGAATTTGTAAATTCCAGGATAACTGCTAAAGAGAAAAAAAGTTAATGTTTAATAAGCTAATTAATAGAGAAAAATGAGTGAAAAATTTTTATATTTCAAAATAAGCTGCATTAAAAGGAAAAGCAGAATGGTAGAACAAAAAAAAAAAGCCAATAACATGATAGATTTAAACTCAAATAATTCTGTAATTACATCACAATGTAAATGAGTTAATGTTTCCTTTAGAAGATGATTGTCAAACAGGTTAAAAAAACAAAACTGAATGAATTTCACAAATAGAAGGATACAGAAAAGTTGAAAGTAAAAGGATGGAAAAATAAATACATAAAAACTTTTTCCAATAGGAAACTGCTAGAGCTGTGTTAATAACATACACAATAAATTCTAAGGCAAAAAGAAGAATTCTCTATGAAGATGAAGGTTAAAATCACTGGGAGCATATGATAATTCTAAACTTATATGCACCTAACTGTGTAATCTAGTATAATATGCACCTAGCAGCAACAAAATACATGAAGCAAAAATTAAGTGCAAGAAGAAAAAATTAGAAAAAATCATCATCATTATGGAAGAATTTATTTTTTTATTTCCCTCAGTAACTGATGGGACAAGCAAACAAAAAGTTATAAGGATTAGAAGATTTGATCAATATAATAAACAAATATGACTTTATTGGCATATATAGAACTGCAACAGACAACCACAGAACGCACACTCTTTTCAAATATTCACAGGATATTTGCTAAGTTTCAATATATGCTGGAACATCAAGTCAGTCTCAACAAGCGATAAAGGGTTAAACTTACCAGAGCACAGTCTCATAATGTAATGTAAATATAAAATAACAATAAAGATAAGGAAGCTCCCATTTATTTGGAAATTAAGCAACATATTTTTTAAAAACCAGTAGATTAAAGAAAACATTACAATTACAAATAGAAAATATTTTGAACTGAATGAAATGAAAATACAATATATCAAAACTTGTGTGATGCAGCTAAACCATGCAAACAGGGAATTTATAGATTTGAATGTAAATATTAGACAAGAAGAAAGGCTGAAAATCAAGGATCTAAACATCCATCTCAAGAAGTTTGAAAAGGAGCAGTAAACTATACCCCAAAAGTGGAAGAAAGTAAATTTTTTCAATTAAGAACATAAAGTATTTAAATAGAAAATTAAAGTAAAATAGAAACCAATAGTCAGAGTAGGTTCTTAACAAATAACTATGATAACTAAAACCAATATAATGTATTAATTCTTGAGAAGATTGGTACAGAAACGTTTACAAATGTTAGGAATAGAATAGGGGACATTTTATGGACTATCAACACTAAAAAGTCATAAAATGAAAAAACAAACAAACAAAAACTAACTTTATGCCAAGAAGAAAAGAAAACCTAGATGAGATGGACAGATTCCTAGAAAAAAAAACCTTAACAAAGCAAAATCTTTCATTTTTTGGTGAGAATATGTATGCAATGCAGAGGGCCAAAAAACCAAAAGCACTCTTGTAAGGCAGAAGGACTTACAGTAACATTATGAGGACATATTATAAAGCTATAATGATTAAAATAGCTTGCTATTGAAGTAAGGATAATAAAAGAAACAACTAGTACTGAATAGATGAGCCAGCCCTGGTTGTCTAGTGGTTAGTGCCATGCCTGGGTTCCTTTCCCGGTCAGGGAACACCACTCATCACTTGGTTGTGATACGGTGGTGGTTGCGTGTTGCTGTGGTGCTAAAGGCTATGCTACCAGTATTTCCAAAACCAGCAGGGTCTCCCACAGTGGACAAGTTTCAGCAAAGCTTCCAGACTCAGACAATAGGAAAGAAGACCTGATCACCCACTTCCGAACAATTGGCCATGAAAACCCTATGACTAGCAGCGGAGCATTGTCTGATACAGCACCGAAACATGAGAGGACAGCACAAAAAGCGCGGGCAGGGTCCACTCTGCTGTTCACAGGGACACTGGGAGTCAGAATCAACTCAACCACGCTAACAACAAAAAATTGAATAGATGATCCAATAATAGACCTATGCTTATGGAAACGTTGGATTTATCGTGAAACTGGCACCATAATGCAGCATGGAAAGTAAGAGCTCTTCCAGAATGTGTTGTGTCGATTGGATATCCATATAGGAGTAAAATAAAAGTAATACACACTCTATGTCATACACAATAACTTAGACAATTGTAGATTTACGTGTGAAAAGGTAAATAAATAATTCTTCTAAAAATAATATGGAATATTTTCATGATATTAAGGGAAAAAAAGTTTCTGCAGCACAAAAAAGCATTAATCGTGGAAGGAAAAGCTTGATAAATTTGACTACATTAAACTTAATAATTCCTTTTCATCAGAACATACCATCAAGAGTGTGAATAGGGAAGCCGTGGCACAGGAGATGATGTTTTCAACTTACACAACTAGCAAAGGGTTGAATCCACAATACATAAAGAACTCTGAAAAATTGAAAGAAGAAAACTGTGCAACACAATTTTTTTGAAGTGCAAATGAGTTCGTCATCAAATGACCAATAAAAGTACAGAAAACTGCTCAATATCATTAGCAAACAGAGAAATGAAAATTAAAGTAAAAATGAAATAGTGCCTACACAGATCGCAATTTCAAGTGCTGATAACACATGGAGCAACAGGTATTCTAATGCACTACTGGAGGGAACAAACATTCGTACAAAAAGTCTGGAAATAATGTGTGGCATTGTTTACAAACTGTTTGGCACTTATATACCAAATTTGAAAATATACATAATCTATGAAAAAGCAATTCAACTCCTTGGTATAGACCCTTCAATAAACTATGTGCAAATTGGCACCAGAAAAAATGCAGCGTTATCGTTCACAACATTCACACAAAAACTGAAAAAAACATCTTGATGGTAGAATGGATAAATAAATTGTGGTTTATTCATTTGATGGACATAATACTGAAATGAAAATTTTAAAAAACTGCATCTACTCTCAACAATCTACAACGATGTCACAAATATAATATTTAGGAAAATAAGTCAGGCAAAAGGATACATACTGTTTGATTTTAACTGACATATATTTCAAACACAGGCATAGATAAATTGTATTATCTAAAGTTGTAACAGCGGTTACCTTTGGAGAGTATGAATCATAGTTATTGGGAAGAAGTACAAGGAGAGTTTGTCCTATTTCTTTCCCTGTGTCATACTGACATGTGTGTGTTTGCTGTGTGATAATCGCTTCACTGTACACTTATGTCTGTACACTTTGGGTTAGGTGTTATATTTCAATTTATTTAAAGTTATAATAAAAATAAAAGGAGACAAATTGTAATAAAATATGTGACAAAAATGTTAGTTGTGCAAGTCCAATATGTGACTAACAGTATTGAGGGGAAGAGAGAACAAGTAAGAAGAGAATTAGTAAATGTCCCAGCTCAGGAGTAGATCATAAGCAGATGACAGAGCTACTCAGCTATGACATAGCTAAGGAGTATTTCACAGAGCATTTTGAGAATGCTCGTGAGGGGTCAAGCAGGATGCATAAATGGACCTGTACCATTTTTTGGAAATTTCTGATAACAGGACACCTAAAAAGCAAAGACTCAGACTGGCCTAGGACTTTTCACTGATGTTTCTTGATGTTATGAAATGAGAAGCAATAATTTTAATGTTTTCAGAAAAAATGATACTCAATCTAAATTCAATATTCAGGCAAGCACCCAGCTAGTTTGAAAATAAAAACATTATGTGGTATACAGACATGAAGAAATCAAATTCCATCACTCAGAGATCAATCTTGAAAACAAGACACATTTCAGAAAAACAATGATGAAAAATATGAGAGATAAATACACGAAATTCAAGAACTTTTCTCTCAAAATTAAAAGAAAAGAGGAAAGAAGGAGAAAAGAGAGAAAGAGAGAGGAAAGGAGAATGTGGGGGAAGGGAGAGGGAGAGAATGAAGGCAGGCAGGAAAGAAGAGAGGGAGGAATTGTGAGAGTCTGCAGAAGTCCTTGTAATAAAAGACTCCAGACTAGAATCCTTTATCAGTGGAATCTGAGAACATGCTCAGAGAAAAAACAAAACAATTTTCATCTCATATATAAACAGAATAAGGAAGATAGCATTTGTCATGATACAGAAAGAAAGCATTTTCTTCTTTTTTCAAAAATATAAAAGTAAGGAAATTATAAACCCCAAAACAATACATAACTTACACACTATGTTATAAAGCCAAGACACTATTTTGAAGCAAACTGAAATGAGTAAAACAAAAAGACTAATATACTGTGGACATTCTCCTGTGAGTGGCATGAGAGTCAGGACACTGGACGCGTGAAAACAACAACAGCGATAATAATAATAGCAGCCCTTATTCATCCAAATCCTAATACTTACCAGGTACTATTCTATTACCTTTTCTTGTAATGAGTCATTTCATTCTCAATACAGTCTTGTGAAGCAGGTCCTATTTCATATTTTACAAATAAAGAAATTAAAGAACAGAGAGTTTACGTAATTTGTCCTTAGTAAGGGCTGGATCTGAGATTTTAATATAGATAGATTGGCTCTAAAACTTGAGCCTTTAATTAATATGTTTCTATGTCATCTGCAAAAGTATAATTCCATAAGCATTCTTGTTTTTAAATGAACCAATGCTAACTTCAACAATTGAGATGAACAGTTAAGATTAATGCTAATTTTAATATATGAAGCATGTTAATCATGATTATTTCGAGGTGGCTCCATTTCTCCTCTCTTATGTGGTTGGCTTTCTCTTTTGCCTCCCCCTCTCATCCTCATCCATATCATCCACCGCCACCTCTTGCCACATTAGTAACTTAGTACCCTGTTCATAACCCGGTATATAATCATACATTTTCCCCCATGCTCTTATAAACATATGCCAGCACATTAAGACATGTGTTTCAATATACAAATACAAATAAATGCCTGGAACCAGCTGTGTTGCCTCTCTCTCATTTCTTCCTGGATTTTTCCTCTTTCAGTCTGAATATTCGGGCCTATTTTTATTTATTTATTCATTGCTTGTGTTCTATGTTCATTTCTTGTTTAAAATTAATCTGTATCATGCTATATGTTTTTCCCTCTTTTTATACTTTTAGCATACACTTTAAGATACTTCTCCTAACTCATTTGCCAGGCCACTAATTTAGGCTCCAAAAGACAATACCATCCTCTAACTAAATTAGGGAAATATTTTTTTGTCATTCAGAATTTTTTTTCTTGTTAACTATATGTGAGTTCACGAATGGGTGCTGAAACATCAGAATTTCCTTAATTGTTGTAATTAAATTTTTCTGTTAAGTTAGCAGTGTCCTTCAGCATCTTTACTGTGATGGCCATGCCTTCTATTAGTGCTGAGCCCCATTCACCCTCTGGCTTCCTCAGCTATGTTGGCTCATTGAGTTACTCTCTTAGAGAATACTGGGCACAACCCCTCAAGAGAAAAGGAAAAGCTTCTCTCCAGCAATGGACCAGTAATACAGAATCTGGCAGGTCAGCCATCCCAGCTCCTAGCTAAGATATTTAGAAGGTCAGACACATCCATGGGGCTGACTTTAAACTTTCCCACAACAGTCCATAGAGCTCTGAGGGTCTCATTTCTCTCAGGTGCTGCACATTTGTGATCTTCAGAAGATTCTCTATCAATAGGGTCCAGACGGTTTGCCTCATCTGTAGCAGAGAAACCTTCAACAGTTTTCTTGGGCCAACTCCCATAGAGGCTGACGGATTAACTTGGACCCAGCCACCTCCATTTTCCAACACATTTCAAGTTTAGAGAGGCAGATAGATTAATGTTGGTAATAGCAGGGAAAGAGCTGTAATATGAGGAGTCTGGCTCTTGCACACAAACCTATGTGTGATTTTTCAGCCCCAGCCACAGGCAATTACCAAGGCTTACCTGGCAGGCCTCGTGGGGAAAGCCTCCCTCCCGACACCTGACCGGGAGCACAGCCAGGTCATTGCAGTGTCTGAAGCGAGTTACACTCAAGGACCCAGAACCACCTGGCCGCCCGTGCTCTTGATCCTCTCTGCATTCTTAGCCCTGGTTCCTCCATTTGGAGGCCTCCTTATGGGGAGGGAGTAGGAAGGAGCTCAGCTGAGGCCTTCCCCAGGTGTCTCTGCCAACACCACCTTATGGGCTGGGGGACGGGGGACTTGAAGACACATTTCTCCATTCAGACTCGGTACTCAACACTTTTCCACTCCTAGCCCTTTCCGTTCATCCTTCCCCTCACCAAAACCACAGGAGCCTTTGTTCCAGCTTCCTTCAGCAGCGAGACAATCCCCATGTCTACACTGATCCACCTGACTCTCATCCATTATTGCTCCAATGGAAAAAACGTAGTATTGGGGGAACTGATGCTTTCTCCTGTTTAGCCTTTTGTTTATGGTATTGCAGTAAGGCATTAAAAGCTTGGCCTGACCACTCTGACACCTGGCAGCACCTAGCAGCTGAGCTCACTGCAGTTCAGCTCAGCTCTCGACATAGTGAGTGCTGTGATGTGCCTCACAGACACCCATTCAGGACCTTGGCAATCCCCTGAGAGGTTCCAACAATCTTGGCTTTTAAGAGTTTTCAGTTGGGTTGCTTCCCAGAAATTTCCCAAAGCCTAGGGAACCTGCCAAGACCCAAATCTACATGCTATCCAATATGTAGCAAGTGTACAATAACTTGTACGAGTGGGAATAAAAGGATCCGGCCCTCTACCACACTGAAGGGCACCTCTGAAGAGTCAGCCCAGCTCCCGAGTTCCTTGTGGGACCAGCTGAGGCCTTTGATTCTATGTTATGTGTTTGGTTGGTTAATTACCCCCTCTGCCCAATCCTAAACTTTCGCTCCTCCGTAGGTGACCCCAGGACACTTCCTCATAGATGACATGCACTCAAAGGGCACTTTGCAGTCTGTTTCCCACCAGACCTAAGAGTTGGCTACAGGCCTTCAACTTGCCCAAGTTTGCTGTTCTTTTGCCATAATTCTGCTTTAAGTTTTATGGGAAAGCTATAGACAAAGCAGAAAAAAACCTAATTGTGGTGAGCATAAGTATAAGGATGGATGTTGGGAGAGAGGAAGTTGGGAATGAAGGAGAAGAAGGAAGGAGTGTTAACATTCTTATCTTGGATAATGGGCATAAAACGATATCTAAAATTGATGGCAATTGAGCATATTTACATATGGACTAGATATTATAGAGGAAACTATTTTTTTAAATGTGAAAATAGTGTTACAGTTATATAGGAAAATATCTTAGTTTTAAGAAAGGCACACTTAGGGGCCGGCCCCGTGGCCCAGTGGTTAAGTTCACATGCTCCACTTTGGCGGCTGGGCTTCCGCCAGTTCAGATCTTGGGCGCAGACGTGGCATCATTCATCAGGCTATGCTGAGGCAGTGTCCCACATGCCACAACTAGAAGGACCCACAACTAAAAATATACAACTATGTACCAGGGGGCTTTGGGGAAAAAAAGGAAAAATAAAATCTTTAAAAAACAAAAAGCAGAAAGAAAGGCACACAGAAATACACCAAGGTGATATATAATAATATCTACAATTTAAAATAATTCAGCCCCAAATATTTAAATAGATACAGTATATACAGAAAAATACATTAGTTAATCCTATATGACAAGTATTGATATGCATGGTCATTATGCTCTGGTCTTTGGTTTTTGGAAGGTTCAAATTTTTATAAAAACAGTAAACAAAAGCATGAATTAATGAAATAGGAATTTATTTTTCAGAATATTTTGCTTAGAAAAGCAACTAGAATTATCATACATTTACCTGAAATTAAAGAGAAAGAGGTGACATGAAGCAAATTCTACATGTTCTCGATTTCATCTACCATAAAAACAAGTAAAAAAAATTCTTAATGTTCATATTTCAAGAAATGTTAGTACAAGCAACTACTTAGCATCGTGGAGAAAAGCAAGAGAACCCAAAATATAGACATTTAAAGATCACTGTTTCCAAGGAGGGGTAGTGGAACTGTGACACAGAAAAGGATATATGGGATGATGCTTTCTTCTCATTTTTCTAAATTATTTGACCTTCACAATCTCTAATTGTTACATCAGTGATACAAATAATGAAGTAGAATTGAATAAATAAAAAGAATCAGTGTTGGCTATCACTACATACTATGCCTTTCTTTTTATTCTAATAATTTTCATGAAATATATAAAGCGACTCTCTTGCTATGATTTGTTTTGAATTTTATTGGTAGGTGACAATATATACTTCAAGGACATCTATCTCTAAAACTCATATGAAGTGAAATAATTTACAAGTTAGGTGCAGCCTTCCACAGAGTATGGTCCATTGTTATCGCTTACCATTGCCACTTTGATCAAGAATGTTCCCTATAGCTCTATAAAGCAAATAATATATTATCAGAAAATCATCTCAAATAACAAAAAACCTTGTTTTGACTGTATATTTTTTTCATATTGGATTTCAAATTTACCCAGGGACTTAAGGTACTCTGATTTATTTTATGATTTGCCTGTATAAAACGCAACTTGTTTATGTAAGCTTGCTACTCCAGATCTTATTACAAGTATAAATGACAGAAGTGCTGATGTACCAGAGGATGCTTGCATGTAGTTATTACAGTTCCCAGTCGTTTCAATCTGTATCGAGCTTCTCCTGGGCATAGGGCATGGCAGTTGTGGATTGTGACTCCAGCAGTGTATTTTTCATGTTGCTCACGTGGGATTTGGATGTGTGAGAGATACTACTAGTGAAAGTATCTCCTGGCACTCACATATTAGTTGTTCCCCAGTTTAGCTGCATTAGTTAATAACTAACTCTAGGTAGCTCTTTTGCTTTATCTATTCACAGGAATGGCAAGGTCTTCTGAGTTGTGATAGAATTCAAAAACAGTAATGTGGGAAGCACTAAATCTCAGATATCACTTGTCCTCTGAAACATCTTGCTTATATAAAATAAATCCTAATTTATTTATGTATTTATTTTGGTGAGGAAGATTGGCCCTGAGCTAACATCTGTGCCAATCTTCCTCCATTTTATATGTGGGACACTGCCACAGCATAGCTGGATGAATGGTGTGTAGGTCCGTGCCTGGGATCCAAACCTGCGAACCCCAGGCCACTGAAGCGGAGCCTGCAAACTTAACCACTACACCACTAGGCCAGCCCCTAAATCCTAATTTAAAGTTTTCAAAAATAAGTAAGTTATATACAATTACATATATATCTTTATATATATAATTATATATAATAAATAAATTTATTTTTATATATCATAACATACACATTAGCAGCTATAGAGATTCAGAATTACACTGGAAGAAACAGTCTAAGTGATGTCCATGGTAAGGGAAAACTGATTGGATGGTCTGTTTCAAATTCAATAATACATTTTATATAGTGAAATTTCTTATCAACAAGGACCATGTCTGTATTTGAAGGAGAGGTGTCAAGCTGAGGGTGCTATTTACAAATGATCAAGCTGATATTTTTCCAATAATAAAATATTTACTTATAGTGAATAGCCATATTAGGACGACAGAAAAAAACTAGACAGTGAATCTGAACTTAGTCTGAATCCAAGTTATTACTGTATGACCTTGGACACCTCACATACTCTCTGAAATTCACTTTTCCCATCTGTAAAACGGAGGTGAGCATAGTAACAGCAGCCTCACTGGGTTTCTGCAACTATCCTAGGAGACAGAGTATATGAAAGTTCTTTGTAAATTTGCTCAAAAATGTTAGCTAATTTAATTTAATTTAATTAGCCAGAGGTCATATTCTAATGTACTTGACATCTACATTCTTTTTCATCCCCATTAAGAGTTGGGAAAAGTCATTCACTAATCATGAGGTTACTGTTAAAACTTGTTTATAATTCAAAGGAGGCAAATGTTAATCAGACAAATTAAAAATGCCACAAATTATAGAGAGCAACATTTTCCTTCTGGGGTAAGTATGCATGGCATATGGGAATTTAGTGTTAGATGATTGTAGTAATAATGATGGATAATTAAATTTATGTGTTCAAGTGGCCCAATTTCATCTGAGTGTGTGTACGTAAGTGTGCGCACATGAATACAGAAAATAAGCATTTCAAGGTAATATTATTTCCTGCTTGCAATTTGTAAACATTAAAATAGTATTTATTAACATAAATTATATTTGTCCAAATACAATAAAAATATAATATAAATTAAGGTGTATTTCATTATTATTACACAGATTCCGAAATATAAAGAGAAATAATGTATCACCTCCTTCCCACTAGAAAATCAAATTATATACATAAAGCCTCTTGTGAAATATCTTTTAAAGGAAATATGTTGCCTTAAGACACATTCTAAAATTTATTACCACATATATTTTTATTTAAATAAATTATCACAAAGATGCCATTTAAAGTAGAAATTACTTAAAAGTGCATTCTCCCACTGGAGCTTAAAAAGGAAAGACCATTTCTCCAAAAGCTTTTCTAGCACTGATAGTCTGTTTAAAGTAACATATAGGACTACAAGGAGGAAAATGTATTCAGCATTGTCTACGGTGTGCTCTTAACTTCACCTAATTGTTACGAGGGTTCTATAAATATTTGTGTAATGGTTTTTCTTAAGACTGTTTAATACACTTCAAAGTACGTGCCAATACACTACACTCCTATGCAACGAATTTAAAGTTGTCTTTAGTACAAGTTAACTTGCAAATTTCATATTTTTAAGTTTTAGCTTTTTTTGAAGATTTAATAAAAAGAACAAATTAGAAAACTTTCAAATGATAACAAGAGAAGGCAATTTTTATGCTCTGTACATTTTGTGAATGTTACATTTTGCTAAATTGTTCCATAAAAGGAGACAATATCTACCAGCTGCATCTATTAAAAGAATGCTTTAATTTGTTTTAAAATAGAGAACTGGGGGAAAAAATAAGAATTCATCACAATTAGTATCACCTGAAAACTTTTCTTTATGTGGAGAGTACCATCATTTTAAGTGCATGTATTCTTAAATTGACTTGAAAGAACGTGTAAGCACATCGAAGGGTCCCTTAACAAAGAACACTGGATTTTAAGTGACAAATCCTTACAATTTAAGATTACAAAGCATGCATTGATGCTTTTTATGAACACTTTTTATTTTTATGAGATAATTATATGAAATGGAGTTTTTTCAATATTCATTAAGTTGTATAGAAGCATATATGGGAATGACTAAAATAGTTATCTTCTGAAGAGAGCTGAGGGGAATCAGGTAACTACATAAATACGCTCTCAGGGCTGGTCCTGAGCGTGGACTCCAGCGCCCCGCCATCTGGGTTTATCTCCTGCTCAGCCACTTACTCTGACTTGTCAAGTCTTCCAACCTCTGACTAATTTTTCTCACGTGTAAAATGAGAGTCATAATAGCATCTACCTCATAGAATTTCTATGAGAATTAAAGTTATAGGCTGTAAACCAGTGCCCACAATAAGTGCTATTTACATTTAGCCATTATTCTTGGCAGTTACTTCCTTGATATTAAATTACCAGCCATGCATATAACTGTTGTTCAGTTTCTACAGAGAAGTAATGGAAAGTAACAAATGAGTGACGTAATAATCAAATACATTGAGGAAGGAAACCGTGTACTAGAAATGTAGGAAGACCCATCAGAAGAAATAAAAAAAGAATAATACTTCAGGAAGAAAAGAGATCATTGCTTCTTTCTCCAGCTCTGTTTCCCAGACAATCTTTGTTTTGGATATGACCTTTGTTTTGCTAAGGGGCCCTGTCATCAGGACACAGCCTGGCTCTAATGAGCTGGTGGTGGTGGTGATGGTTAGGCCTGGCTTGAAGGCCAGCTGACTAGTGCCTTGAGTTCCTTGGTTTTGTAAGTTGAACTTAAGTTTCTATAAAAAATATTGCTTAGATAGTTAACATTTTTCATGAAAATATTTTCTTGCCATAGTGATCTCATTTATTGCTTCTGTTTTCTTTTGATGTAAACTTTTTCTTTGATAGCCTCCTTGTTCTTGGCACAATATGATGTTTCAGCTAATCTTGCATATTTCCACCTGCAGCTATTGCTGCTCTTTTTATTGGTGAGAGATATTTAGGGAAGTCACAATCTGGATGCCACTCGATTACCATTGCTTCATGGCCTTTTCAAGAGGTCGTAAAAATGTGTTTTAGAAAGAAAACAAGTACATGTGTTCATATTATCTTTCCAATTAAAATTTCCTACCACAGGATTTTCGTCTATTCTGTTCTATTTCAAACCTATGTTAGTTTTGTCTTACTCTGAAAATTTTCGTTCCAAAATGAAGTCAATTTTATTACTCCTTTCTTTTATCCAATTATAAATAAATTAGTCTCAGTGTAATAACACCAGCACTGCTAATAAAATAAGAAGGCTGAATGAATGTCGAGAATTGTTCACAGTTCAATTTTTTTTTCAAACACATTTCTCTAAGTTTGGACAGGAAATATACTGTGTTCTAAATTAACCTGGACAGAAAAATATAACATATTTTAAATCAACCTTGATATATAGTTAGTTTCATTGGTTTTGACTTTTAAGAGCTTTTTACTTTCTGACTCATTTTATTTTGTTGATTATGTAAGACTATCAAAGAGTTGCAAAGTAGAAAGTATATAACAAGATATTTAGATAGAGGCTTATATCCATTCCTGTTTCCTCCATTTTGATTCTCCTCATATACATAATTGGAAAAAATTATATGCAATAGTCTATACTGTTCCTTTTTCACATATAGGTATGTCAGAAATCACATTATATCACTGTATAAAATCATATTCATTCTTTCTTATGACTACAGTATATTGCATTGCATTATAGACAGGATTTAATCTTTCAGCTCCTTATTGAAGGGGAGTAAGTTGTTTTCAATCATTTGCTATTAAAAAGAATACCAAAATGAGTATGTCGTGTCATATTTTTTTCATTCTATCTCAGTGATAGATTCTTAGAAGTGGAATCAGAGGGTTAATTCACTGTGTGATTTTGCTGATATTGCCAACTACTTCTCCATACCTGTAATGCGATTTTTTTCCAACCTCACCAATAATATATGAGACCACCTGTTTCTCCACATCTTCATTAACACAATAGTTCACCCTGCTTTGGAAATTTTTCCAATCTGATGAGAGAAAAATATTCACTTGTCTTTCTCTTATAAGTGAGGGTGAGCCACTATTTGTGTGTTTAAGGACTTTTTTTTCTGAGAATGCCTAGTTTGCATCATTTACCCATTATGCCACAGGTTGTGGATCTTCATTCCTTGATATTTAAGAACTTTTGGTATATAGGGATATAAACACTTTGTCATGTAAATTTGAAATATTATTTCCCAGTTTGCTATTGGGTTTTGATTTAGCTTACCGTATTTTTCTCTCCAATTTTCACCCACTGAAAACTTTACACCAATTTTCTTCTAGTTCATACATAGTTTCATTTTTTTTTGGCAGGGAAAGAGTCTCCCCAAGTTAACATCTGTTGCCAATCTTTCTCTCTGCCTTCCCACCCAGAGCCCCAGTGCATGGCTGTGTATCTCAATTGTAAGTCCTTGTAGTTCCACTATGTGAGTCACTGCCACAGCATGGCAACTGACAGATAGGTGGTGTGGTTCCACCACCAGGAAATGGACCCGGGCCCCCGAAGCAGTGAGAACACCAAACATTAACCGCTAGGCCATCAGGATTTTTTACATTTTATTTTCTAATCAATTTGGAATTTATCTTGCAGTTGGAATGAAAAAAGAATCCAATTTGTCTTTTATCAAATAGCTATCCAGGTGTTATAATTTAAGATCTTTTCTTTAAATAAATATCTAAAGCATGGAGTTCTCTTTATTTATGGCAAAAATCACAGATTATATGTTTTCCAATTATGTATTCCTTAAAATAAAGTGAGAGAACTTAAATATAGGCAGTAGAGAAACAATCTTTTTGTCAAATTCTCATAGATATTATCAGTTTTTGAAATTTTAGTCTTTAAACTTAGAGAACAATTTTTTAGTGACTTATTTTTAATAAATCTTTACAAATACTTTATTTTTCATAAAATGCAAGTTATATATTCTCTTCTTATATTGCATCATTTTACATAATCTCTATTTAAATTTTTTTATTATAACAATAAGTAATTTTGGCATAAGGTCTTTTGGAAATAAACAACTGATTCATGGGATTAAAAATTAGCCATTTGTCACAAGTGCTGAGCATTCTATGAGCATGAGTCAGCATTTTTTACAGAGTCGCTAAATTATCAGTTAACAAGGTAGTTAAAAAGAGATTACCTATGGGGGCTGGCCCCGTGGCCAAGTGGTTAAGTTCTCACTCTCCACTTTGGCGGCCCAGGGTTCGGATCCTGGGCGCGGACATGGCACTGCTCATTAGGCCATGTTGAGGCGGTGTCCCACAGGCCACAACTAGAAGGACCCACAACTGAAATATACAACTATGTACTGGGGGGATTTGGGGAGGAAAAAAAAGCAGGAAAAACAGAAAAGAAGAAGACTGGCAACAGTTGTTATCTCAGGTGCCAATCTTATAAAAAAAAAAAAGAAGAGATTATTTAAACTAGCTTCTGCTGTTCATAGATTACAGGGATCTCAAAAGTTGCAAATTTACTTTTGAAATACATGAACTCCTATCATTTCCAATAACAGAAGAAGATAATGTTTGCTCTACAAGTATTCAAAGCATATTCCTTTGATTTATAAATAAATAAACAAAACATTGGTACAAGAAGTCCATTTTTCCAGAACTATACTTTAGAAACAGTTTTAGAATAGTTATAAAATAATACTTGCAATAAAAACAGAAAAAATTGAA
Source organism: Equus caballus (assembly GCF_041296265.1). Lineage (NCBI taxonomy): Eukaryota > Metazoa > Chordata > Mammalia > Perissodactyla > Equidae > Equus > Equus caballus. Next base: position 100,149,662 of record NC_091685.1, on the reverse strand, counting down.
AGTTATAAGCACTGAGAAAGGCTTTCTATAGGTTTATACTGATGTGATCTCTAAAGCTTTTTAGGCATTGGGACTCATTTAGACTTCACTCCTAAAATAAATTGCGCTTCTTAGAAAAGTCAGATCTGAGTTAATTTTCACATCTAATTAGTCTTTAGTCTTTTTGCTCATGTGGATAGATTTAATATTCCAATGTATCACTGTTTCAATCTCATTTCAGGCCAAACTTAATGTGGTGCCATCTCCAGGAATCCACCTCATCTCAATTTACTGCCCAGCAATGACAGTCTTTTCCACCTTGGCCAGTCTTACTTTCCTGCCTAAGGCACAAGACTACTTTGATCACCTTCTCTCAGCCTTCATGGATTATCTGCTCATGGATGATACACTTGACTCCATCTGTCTACATTTATAATTATTTTATAAATTTGTCTTAATTTCCCAGCAAAATGATAAAGTCTTTTCGAGGAGGAATTATAAAAAAAGTTCTATGAACCACCTACTAGCACACATTTAAACTGTTTGGTATTGAGGGGCATAAATAGTTATGAATCTCTTACTTATATCCTTAGTTTTTAGTTTTATAATAACCAAGTTTGCAAAACCTATGGACTTATAACGAGTATAGTGTTCTTATTGGTATACTGAGGCAAATAACTAAAATAGAGACCAATCTTAAACATTTCAGATGTATAGTCAGTGTAACACTTTGTCTCCTTTTTTAAAAGTGTGAAATTTATACTTTTGAATAAACTGAATGCATAAACTGGGTAGTATATAGTTCGGCTGAGTTATTAAAATCTATGGTACTTGAACTGCATTCTAATTTATTGAGTATAGAACTGACTCCTGTTTTCTTTAGTAATTTTTGATGTGTTTACTGATATTTAAGGAATTATAAGAAAACATACAAACTATCATGAAATAAAGATTGATATTTTTGGAAAAATCTTCCCATAGTTATTAACGTGAGCAGAGAGGTGACAACAAAAGCTTTTATATATTGCTATTTATAAACTATTTATAATAGTTTTGATACTATTGAAAGAATCGTCTCTCATGTCCACACAAAATTTGCAATTAAAGCCAAAGAAACTATTACATTCAGCGTATGATCTAGGTAGAATTATCCTTAATTAAATTATCAGAATGTATGAAGATTAGCTGTGATGTCTGAGTTTTTCTTTTCTTTTTCACACTGCCTATATACACACATAACAACAGGAAAAGACTTTTTGAAATATTTAATATTCAAAACAATATATGTTATCTACCATAAAGCAAAGGAAATGCGTTTATATTCTACAATTTTGCTTAGGCATATTACCCTTCTCATGCTCATGATCCATTTTTTAATTGTAACTATATATTTAGCTATTACAAATCTAATAACTAAGAACATTTTCTTTAATTTGGGGCTGGGTAGGTACATATTTGCCACAGTGTCTGAATCATGCCTCCGGTAGTAAACTGTATAGCTGTTAAGATTTTACACAATACTTAAAATTCTTCAATAACCTGAAAATATATCAAATAGAATAGACATATGATATGCAAAAACTGTATACATATTCATAAGGTCCAGGAAATAATATAGCAAATGTGCATGGGCAATCGTGGGTGTTATGATGAGTTCACATTTTCACACTGTTTAAAACAGCCCTCGGTAATTTTATACACCCATGGACACAATACTGATCCTTCTAGGACACTGAAATAATCAAACTCATTGACAGTTAACTTCTTGCCTATTTATATTCCATTAACACTGATGAAATTCACGTTGCTTCCAAAGATGCAACTCACAAACATAGAACACAAAGAAAAATGAAAGGGTCACGCCAAGGGATGAAAGATCACAGAGCATGAGTTCACTATGAGCTCCACAGCCTCCCTGCAATTTTCCAGAGGCAATAGCAAATGAAAGTGAATTTCAGGAGAAGCCTTAATTAAGAAAAGGAGTAGCAAAGTCACAGAATAAAGCCGAACCTATGCGTTCCAGAGGATCTTCAGTCTCCCATACTGGAAATATGTTCGATTTTATGGGAGCAGGATTAGGAAATGAATATGGTCGCAAACTTTCTGGTTGTATTTTGTATTTCTTCTTCATATCCCCTGGTTCTCTCCCTAAGTCACATTGAGAGGACAGGTGCTAAATCTTCTGGAAAGGGGTAGGGGGGTGGCAGGAGACAAGTGGGTTCGAGGTAGGATGAGCCCCAATCACCAGCCAAAGGGCATTCTTATCTGGGAGGATTTTGCGCAGAAGATAATCATGTATGGTTTGACTTACTCTCTGGAATAATTATAAAATACTCATGAAAATTTCTATAACTTTAATTTTTAGAGAAAAGAAATACATGTATTTTAATATAAAAAAGTTAAATATTACTTACCACTGCTCCACGAACTACTAAACAAAAATAATAAGTATTCATTTAAATGTATTTGATAATTATAATGACCCTGTTAAGAGATTATTGTTTTTCTCTCTTTTATACAGACGAGAAATACTAAGTATTGGAGCTAGAATTGTGAACTTTATACCTTTCTGCTATACCATTTTACATCTCTATTCATCATATGTAAGAGCCAAAGACTATCCAAAAAAGCGTTGAAAAGGCTGGTAAGATATGGGGATAGGTTTGGCTTTGTTTTTGTTAATACATTCTTTGCTACATTCTAATCAATAGCCATGATATTAAACAAATTCTTTCTTCAAAATCAGCCTCTTTTTTTTGACAAAACGCCAATCGACACTGAGTAGACAATTTAAAATTAGACAAAGTGTATAAAAATATTCATGCCCTTTTTGAAAAATTAAAGCAATAAGTAAGTCCTCTGTCAAATACAACTGACATATTGAGGCTTCCTCTGCACTATATATAAGTTGCAGTAAATAAGGGTGTAAGTTGGCAGTATATAAGTTGCCAACATACAAATATATCCATGTATAAATATAGGTAGTCTTTCTATGACTGTATATTATTTTAGATATAATGACATATTAAGCAAGTGAAATTTAGACTTTGCAGGTGAAGAATCTAATCACCCATGGCAGCTGTCATATTTGGAGCAGCATATGAGAGGTGGGAGAGACGTGCCAAGTGTCAGGGAAAGGAAAGTCCTTCTAAGTATCAAGATTTCTCTAACAGATGGCTTGATAGCTTATTTTTTATGTTCTATGAGTTCTAATTTTCACCATAGTAAATATATTTTAATGATGTCTCATGTCAACTTAATTTGTCAGAGAAATCAAATGATGGGAAGTAGGTTTACAAAATTTTAAATATAAAACTGAAAAGGATTCTTCTTGATTATAAGTCAGACTGAAAGTCAATGGTCCAAATGTATTGAGTTTCTGTTCTAACAGATACTGTAGTCTTGAGATTTGGAGAAAACGCAGGGTGAAGATCAAGAGAAATATAAAGACTGACTATTAAAAAAATTAGCCTGCTGAACTAGCTCCCAATGGCCGAAAATGGAACAATTCAAGCTATAAAATTGATAGAGTAGTTTTGGTATATAACCCAAAGAATAAAAGAAATGTACACAAGTCCATACTGACGTGTTCAAATGATTGAATAAATAAATAAGTGGACAAATCTGTTGTGCAATAAAATTGCAAATAATATATGTAGACATTCCACCCTACAAGAGGCAGGGCTTAATTTCTACCTTCCACGTACTCTTATCCCCCCTTCCAAGGTGCTCTAGACTTAGTGACTTGCCCCCAAAAATAGAGTAAGAGGGGCCGGCCTGGTGGTGCAGCGGTTAAGTGCGCATGTTCTGCTTCGGCGGCTTACGGTTTGCTTGTTCAGATCCCAGGTGCAGAAAGTTATTTTTGTTGCACTCTTGAGCTATGTGGTAGGCATCCCACATATACAGTAGAGGAAGATGGGCACAGATGTTAGCTCAGGGCCAGTTTTCCTCAGCAAAAAGAGGAGGATTGCCAGCAGATGTTAGCTCAGGGCTAATCTTCCTCAAAAAAAAAAATAGAGCAAGAAAGGAAAAAGTAGTAATGTTACAATAAAGGAACCTGGCAAACACCACCTTAATCAAGCAGTGAGTGCTAATTTCGCTAATTTCATCAATGAAGTTGAGTGGATGGTAAGTCCCCTCTGATAGATGCAATGAGAAAAGCACTTGGCCTCTATGGTATCCTTTCTAAAAACCCGTTACCCTAGCATAATATAAAAAAATAAAACAAAACCCAAATTGAGGACATTCTGTAGGATACTTCACCAGTACTCTTTAAGACTATCAAGACAATGAAAAGCAAAGAAAAATCAGAAACTGACCCAGACCAGAGGAGACCTGAGAGAAAGGACAATAAACGCAATGTGGCAGACTGGATCAGATCCTGAAACAGAAAGAGGACATTAGCAGGAAAACTGAGGAAACTCACATAAGACTGCATTTTACGTAACAGTAATGCATCAATGTTGATTTCTCAGTTTTGAAAAATTCACCACAATAATGTAAGATGTTAAAAATAGGGAGAAGGGGACATATAAGCAAATTCTATAGACGCATTTGCAACTTTTCTGTAAATCTAAAATTATTCCAGAATAAGTGTTTTAAAAAAGAAAACTGGTCTAGACTTTAAAATTTTTTCCTTTTCTTTTTCTTTTGTTTTTTGAGGAAGATTAGCCCTGAGCTAACATCTGCAGCCAATCCTCCTCTTTTTGCTGAGGAAGACTGGCCCTGAACTAACATCCCTACCCATCTTCCACTACTTTGTGTGTGGGACGCCTGCCACAGCATGGCTTGAGAATTGGTGTGTAGGTCCTCACCCAGGATCCAAACCGGTGAACCCTGGGCCACCAAAGTAGAATGTGTGAACTTAACTGCTGCGCCACCAGGCCAGCCCCTTAGACCTTAAAAATTTTTACCATTCTCACCCTCCTTCCCCTAAAAAAATTTAGGTTAATGAGTCTAAAGAGACTTGACAACTATATGTAATGCATAATACTGTTTATCCTAGATTAATAAAATGATTGACTAAGAGCTATAAAGGGCATTATTGAGAAAATTTGAATATTAATCTTATACATTATTATATCATACATTATTTTATCAAAATTAAATTTATTGAGCTTTATAATATTATTGTGGTTACAAAGAGGAATGCCCTTTTCTTTGAAAATGCATGCTGAATTATTTAGGGCTGAAATGTCATAATGTCTATAACCTACTTTCAATTGGTTTGGCAAATAATGTGAAGATGATATACATAGATAGATAGATAATATATAGATATAGATGGAGAGAGAAAGCATATAATGACAAATCTTAAAAATTATTAAATCTTTGAATTACTTTTTATCTTTACTATAAGTGAAGTTTTTAAAAATATTGAAGGAAAGAGTGACTCTTTTTAGAATCTTGTATTTTTATTGTAGAGGCAAGTGATCTAACAGCCAGAAAAATAAGAATAGTAAAAAGCAGAATTCTGAGAGGAATGGAGCATCATGACTGGACTCTTTAGGAAAGATAGAGAAATCAATCAGGTACTGGAATACTAAATTTATTTATATTTTGTCTTTTTTTACTTCATTAACCTGGAAAACTAAAGTTATCATAATGAAAACCAACTATATCTACCTAGCTTAGTTTCATTTCCTCAGTGTAAACCCCAAAGTCTTTTCTAGAGGTCATAGTTGCCATGGCGTTGACAGGCCAATTTCCATTCATCATAATTAAAATGCCTAAGCTAATAACTATTTTCCAATTAACGCTGGTGGTGAATTCTTCTGGCATGGGCTTTGTATTAGACACTATTGGTGTCCTGCTGTATTTGGCCCACCAGAAATATCATCTGTACGTTCAGTGGATAGTTTCTGTACATACCATTGACTTCCTACCTGAATCCCCTGCATCTATCTCCCTGAGGCTTTCTCTGGCCAGTATGGGGTTCTTGACCCTATGCAAGAATAATGGAAGTGCCAGTGAGTACTGACCATCACCTAGAGAGAGAGAAGATTTGAAGAATAAACTCACAACTTTCCTTGTGTTCTGCACAGTCCCTGAAAGGATCCCTGGCAGGAATGAGCTCCCTTACCCAGAGTGTAATTCAGTCTTTCTTTTCCTTCCTCCTCTGCATTCCTACCACTTTCTCATGGTCCTTCCCAGATAAATTACTCTATTCAAAGTCTTGCCTCAGGGTCAGCATCTGGAGACATCTAAATTAAGATACACAAATTACCTAAAGTTTGCAAAGGAGTCTTGAGATGATAGAAGTATGAGATAGGTGCAGAGAAAGATTTCCTCCTTCTATAAGAAAAAAGTGAATGGGTGACCACTTCTCCTTGAGGACACGTGTCTAAATATGAGTCCTGTGAATTCTACAGTTCCTTTGAACAGACTTTGAGGATGAATCCATAAGGATTTTTGTTACACCAAAATTTTTTTAAAAATTAGAGCCCTGGTGTGCCTCTTATAAAGCCCATCATAGCTTTGGAGACCTTACTATGTGAAATGATAGATTTCTGTATTCATAAACTGGCTTTATTGGGGATTTTTTAAATTACCATGAGCCAAAATTCCTGGAACTGATACAGAGGAGTGTGAGGTTGAAATTGGTTTGGAGGAGAACATAGTTGGGGGCTAGAGGACTGTTTTTGAGGTAGTTACTTAAGAATGAAAAAAATATTAATTTTGCAAATTCAAGAATGGAAAGGAGCTTAATAGTGATTGTTAGAAAAAGTGCCCCTTGGCAGTGACACTATGTGTGCCTTGCTCCCTACCTCCTTGGCAATTAGTTTGACCAATAGCTCTAAATTGTCTATTACTGTTAGCTTATTTACTAAGCAAACATTTATCAATCACACCCAATATCCCCAACTTTGAGCTTAATTCTAGATGAAGTGCATTGTCTTCCCTTAATTAATACACAGATAATAAATACAGCCTGTCTAAATATAGGAGAGCTATAATAGAGTTAGACACATCGTAGGACCTCTGGAAGCCCAGAGAAAGTGTTCATTACTTCATTTTGCAATTAGATGGGTCTTATTAATGAGCTAAGTCTTAACAGATTAGTGAGTGAACCAGAAGTAGAAGGAAAATTAATAAACAAAAGAGAGTAGACATGGAAAGGGAAGGGCATTCCAGGCAAAGGGAATACCAGGTGAAAACACACTGAGGCGAGACAAGCATAATTCATTTTATAAAATGTGCATGTTTCCATATAGCTGAAGCATGGTATACGTGGCAGAGTACATCAAGAGATAAGATTGGAGCTAGCTGAGTGTGTTATATGCTGTGATTCAAAAAAAAAAGAGAGTTGATTTTTGTCTTGAAGGCAATACAGTAAAGTATTATGATTAGCTTTATATTTGGGCAAGATCATACCGGCAATAGTGCAGATAATAAATCAGGGAAACTATAATTGAAGGCAAGAAAGGGTGTTAGAGAGTCTGTATGCTAATCTAAGCAAGCTTTCCTTACGGTAGTGGTGAAAGAAAAGCACAGAATTTAAGAGACATTAGAGAAGCCTGTGTACATCAGAAAAGCAGAATTAAGTGGATCGAGTCACTGGATTAGAGGGCAGAGAAAACAAGAAGTTGTTAAGGCTGGTCCCGTGTTGCCTGCTTGAGTGAGTAGGTGACTAGTTAGAAGAATCACTGTGATATAGAATACCAGGAGAGAAAGAAGTGAGAGAGACAGTGTCAGCGATGCTTGGACATGATAATTTTTGGATGCCTATTGGACATCTGAATGACTCTATATCTTACATAAAAATCTAAATTTTAAGTTTTAGGAAAGTGGTTTAGAACTAGAGATGCATATTTATTAATAGTGAACATTATTATAAGTGTGCATTTAAATCATGGGACTAGATAAGTGTTAAAATGAGAGAGTTTAAGATTCCCTCTTGCTCACCAGTGTTTTAACCAAGGGATGACAGAAGGACACAAATGAGAATAAAAGTATCTATTTTACAAATGGACCAAGGAGATGCAATGAAACCCAAGAAATAGGTACTTGGCAAGGGTAGAACAGAGAATACAAATGGGCCTGAATAAGAGTATAACCTCTATTGAGGAACTTTCTACTGTGTGGAGCTTACCCCTAAGTCCTAGTCTAGAAAGCTGGAGCATAGGAAAAGGAGATCTTGTTGGAACATCCAGAGGCATCTGTTGATTCGTGGCAGGGAGACCATTAAGTGAAAGGCAAGCCATTCCACCTGAACACAAGTGATTGAAAAAAATAATAGAGAATGCACCAGGAATGGGACATGTGGCCTCAACTTTTTAGCTTTGCCTTATAAAAAATATAATTCAATAAACATCAGGCTCTCAGTAATCTCCCACTACATTCTATTTGCAAGTAGGTGGGTATAGGGAGGAGTCAAGCACCCTCCTAGGAATTGCCTGATTAGGGAAAGAACAGAGGACATCTTGATATGACTTCCCCCTAATGAGGAAGGTAGCTCAATTTTTACCTTTACTGGATCATGAATATAAGAGGTTAATTGTTCTCCCCTAATGGTGATATCACTCAGGAGAGGATGTAAATGCAGGAGAAGCAGAATAAGGACAAATAGCTAGAAAACAGGAAAAGAAAAAATAAGAGGAGGAGAAAGAGAGAAAAAAAGGAAGAGACAATGATAAAAAGTAAAGGAGGCCACAAGTAGTGCCCATTGGTTTCTGATACCTTTCTCCAATATCAGGAGCCAGGGATCCTTGAAGAAATGATTGACTCTAGCTCTGGGACAAGAAGGATACGAGATGAACCTGGAATATCTCTCCAGTTCCACAAAGTAAGGAAGTGCTCAAAAAGGAAACACACACACAATGATGGAGATGTGGCAAATGGACACAGGAGTCATCTAAAAGAGCTCAGAAGGACCAAAGTTGGAACAATTTAAGTGATAAAATGAAATTGTATTGGATTATAACTCAAAATATAAAATAAATATCCTTGAGTTCATACTGATACAAATAAATGATTAAATAAATGAATAGGGGAAAACAGACAACTTTCCTGTGCAGAAGTATTACAAATAACTTATGTAGATACTCTGTCCTCAGGAGGCAGAATATGATTCTTAACTCCTTAAATGTGGCCTCTGCATAGTGACTTCTTTCCAAAGACTACAGTACAGAAAGAGGGGAAGTGGAGTAATTTTACAATGATATTAACCTTGATCAGTGTTAAGATCAACAGTGCTGAATTATGTTGCTAGCATGTACCACTAATAGAAAGTGATGAGAATGGCACTTTACTTCTGTGGTCTTCCACCCCTATAGCCTTTTCCTTTTTTGGTGGGGTGGGGGTGGGTGAGGAAGATTGGCCCTGAGCTAACATCTGTGCCAATCTTCCTCTATTTTATGTGGGATACCTCCACAGCATGGCTTGATGAGTGATATATAGGTCAGCACCCAGGATCCGAACCTGTGAATCCTGGGCCACCAAAGCAGAGCATGCAACTTAACTGCTATGTCACCAGGCCAGCTCCCAAAAACCTATAACCTTGATCTAATCATAAGAAAAACATCAGACAAATCCTAATTGAGAGATATTCTACAAAATAGCAAAGTAATACTCTTTAAAACTGTTAAGGTCATCAAAAGCAGGGAAAGTCTGAGAACCTGACAGAACCAAGAGAACCGTTAAGGAGATATGACAGCTATACGTGCAGTGGTATAGCGGATGGGATCCTGGCACAAAATGAACTTTATTAATAATAATATATCAATATTGTTTCACTAATTGTGACAACGTGCCATACTAAGGTAATGTGTTAATAACAGGGGAACATCGTGTCATACTAAGGGAAGATGTTAATAATAGAGGAAACAGCGTGGGGCATATTAGAACCCTCTGTACTATCTTCTCAACTTTTCTGTAAATGTAAATTTATTCTAAAATAAAATGTTTATTTAAAACAAAGGCAAGTGAAGACAAGGTTTGGGTTATATGAGAGCAGTTAAATAACATATGCAACAGTTGGAGTTAATAAAAAATAATGACCAAAGAATGTTTACCAGATTTGGTGAACAGTATTTCTTCAGAGATGCTAAAATAGGCAGGTGAATGGTAGAGAATATAGCTGTGAACTGGGAAGAAAATGATGATTTGGACAACGAAACAACATGCTTAAAATACCTTCTTAAAATAACTTCTTTGTGAAACAAGGAAAGAGCATGAGAGAGAAAGAAATAAGTGTTTATAAACTATAAACAGAAAAAAGGTTACTAAGTAGAATGTGAAATGAGGAGGGAGTGGATAAATAAGTGTGGATATAAAGTTTCCAAGACTGAGATGGATGATACCTGAAGCAGGAGAACTGTTAGCCTTGGGAAGGGAGAACAAACTCTTTCTGAGACAGGAGGGAAGACAATAGTGACGAGTGGATGTGCGGATAATCGAAGTCATGCTAAGGGAGTTAGGAAAGAAGACGCAAAATTCTCATGCTCTTTGAACAGCATAATATCACACAAATGTTAATTAATAAGAGCTATTTTTTTACTTTGCTGTCCTAAGAAAAGGGTCACGTTTCTCAGTTTACAGTTGTGAAGTGTTTTTTCCCTTGAAGTCAAGGTGCTTGCTCCAGATCTCCTTTCTGATATTAGTTATTCTGTTGATATTGAAATTTTTGAGTCATACTTTATATTATACAATTTTTTTATTTACTCCATGCTAAGTTTTTAAGATCTACCTATGTTGAGACATACGGGTTTAGTTCACTTATGTTAATGGCTGTTTAATAATTAATTGTATGAATTAAATAAAGTTTATTTTGTCATTCTTCTATAGATGGACTTAGGTCGTTTTCATTTTTTCATATTACAGTGCTACAATGAACATATGTGTAAGTGTGTTCTGGTACACGGGATAAAATTTCTCTGAGATAAATCAAACAATCTCAATCCACGTGCACTAAAGGAGGAAGAAGTTTCAGCAGGTGTCCCTTCCTCGTCCCTTGGCGACCTGCCTCGTCCTCCACCCCCATGTGCTGGTGACGTCTTCCTTCCTGGTTGAAAGATAACTGCACCAGTTCTAAACTTCACAGGCAGAAAGCTGATGTCCTGTTAAAAACAGAGGCATTTCCAACTTTGATTTCTTTAATCCATACTTTCCCAGATCCCTACAGAAGATTTCCCATTGGGTACAATTTGCTAAGAATGAGTCCCAGTCCACAACAAAAACAATCATGTCAAGGGAAATAAAACAAACATGATCTACTTTTGTAGATTGTGATGAAACCCAAGGAACAATAGAGAGCTATTTTTCCTAGGGACAAGGGACGGTGAACCCCAAAGCAGCAGTGGGGCTTTCCAGGCAGAGAGGAAGGTGATGGTTGTGTGGATACAAACAAACTCATCTGACATAGAAGTGTGTAAGACTCATGGGAGGAAGGGATATTGGCAATAAGCTGGTCAATAAAGGGTTTATTTTAAGAGTTGTAATGACGGCCTAAATTAGAGTAGTATCAGTGAGAAATGAAAAGATGAGATTGCTTCAAGGGATATTGGAAAAGTCAAATAAAGAGGACTTGTCAAATGGATGGGGGAATAGTCGGTGACTAAGACTAGAAATGGCTTGAGTAAGGGTTCTAGAAAGATTGGGAAAATAGATATATTAATTGTACAGATCAGAAATGCATAAGGAAAGCATATGAACATTTGAGATGCTGAGCAGTGTTTGAGTATATTAATTTTAAGGGGCTACTAAGGTACCCAATAAACAGTCCCTATAAATACCTGCAAAAGTAGCTCAGGAGAGAGGACCGCCTGGAGGTGTAGTGGTTAAGTTCACGTGCTCTGCTTCAGCAGCCTGGGGTCTGAGATGGGATCCAGCGTGTGGACCTAGCACCACTCATCAAACCATGCTGTGGCAGCAGCCCCATAAAATAGAGGAAGATTGGCATAGATATTAGCTCAGGGCCAATCTTCCTCACACACACACACACACACACACAAAGTAGCTCAGGAGAATACGTGGGCTATAAATACAAATTTGATAATTAAGCACATAAATGTAATTATTAAAGCTGGGAAACTATAGGTCTTCAAGGAAAGGAAATAAGAAAGATTCAAGTAAAGAAATTGAAAAATATCTGTATTTAGGGAAAGTCAAAGGAGAAGAAGCTAAAGTAACATATTTAGAAACAGTAGACATACAGTTAGGGAAAAATCTAGAATAATTCTGTGTTTTAAGTGTTATAAGCATGAAAATTCATGTATTAAGGATGCTGGTAAATTTGTGGTTAGTCATCTGTGACCTCATTCACTATTTCAGTAGCGTGTGGCTACACACCAGATTCTGGTGGGTTGGGAAATGAGTGGAAAGTAAACACATGGGAGGAATAAGTATTGACTATTTTTCGCTCTTCAAGAAGTTTGATAATGAAAGAAAAGAAAGACATTGGAAGTAAGCTCAGCGATTTTCCAGTTTGATAAAGATTGTTTTATTCTTGTTTATTTTCACAATAATAAATACCTGTTACCATGAATATATGGTGTACAGAAAGATCTAAGAGAGAAGGAAATATTAAAAATAAAAGATAACACAAGACTTTAAAAGTTAAATTATTCTTAGAGGCAGAGAACAAAGATAAGGTCAAGAGAAAAAGTGCAGTGATAAGTTTCAGAATGGAATGGGTTTACTTGTTGGAAATAGACGGCAAATAATAGCTGGTCATTTTCTAATATAAATTAAAAGGGAAAATATATTTCGAATATTAGAAGAGGATGGAGGAAGGATTGCAGAGAATACCCACCACCAGAATCCCCTTGTCAAAAGAAGAATGTATTTTAGTTCCTCCTTTTACTATACAGAATTCTTTTTAACATTTGTTGTCATACTATGTAAGCATTTTGGTAAATATCCATGAGTGTGTACGTGTTCATTTGTGGAAAGAAGATAAATGAAGAAACCTCAATCCATCTAGCAAAACAAGAGAAAACATCACGTGCTTGAAGAAAGGAAGAAATACACAGAGGGAAGTATAGGAAAATAACTAAAGATGAGTATAAACCAAGCAACAGGTGAGGGGTCCTACAACCTGCACAGGATAGTAGATTATTATTAATTAAAATCTCTGGGCCAGACAAGCAGTCACTTGCAGATGATGAGCCCAGGTGGAGTCGGCAAGTTGATTACTTCCACAGGCAGCAGGACCGTGGTCAGTTGTGTCGACTCCTCACATCCCTGATTCCACAGCACCACACTCAATGGAAGGGGCCAGATGATAGACAACATGAGGGTGGGAGGCTCTGTCTTTAGGGAGCCAACTCTAAACCACAGTCAAGCAGTGTTATAGTTGGCAGCTGAACCAAACAAGGGCCAGACACAAAGTCTCAGGCCTGATGGAACTAAGGAGGTGGATGAGAAACTGCTTCCTAGCAGCCTCCTACAAGATACGAGGTGAGCAAAAACTGGCCTTGTGACAACTCCTCACAACATTGCATATTTCGCCATGTTCCAGGCAGGATCACAGCACATTCTGCCGACACTTGGTTCAGATGATGGTCCAGTCTTCCTTAAGTGGCCAACGTGGGGATGAGCAAGATTGCCAGGGTGCTATGGTGAAGCCATACTCATGCAAGAGACTATTCATTTTACCCCTCACTTTCTTTATAACCTTCTTTTCTAGATATTTCTTATTATTATTGCCTCCAAGAAGACCTATTTCTTTGCAAAGATAAAAATTACATGACTTGTTGCTTTTACTTCACAAAGACACTGACATACCTTCATTTTCTAATGTACAATTACTTATTAAATCCCTATGCTATGACATTTCTTATTAAAGGAATAAACGAATGTATTTTCATACCTCTGTCAAGGTAAAATGATCAAATCTCTGCATTAATGACTCACATCAAAGACAATCTAAAGCACAAGTCACAAATTGAAGAGCCATATTAAAATAAAAAGTAAAACTGTAACAGTTGAAAATAAGAACAAAAAGATGTGTATGCAGAAACAGCTACTAATCAAAATTACCCACTCAGAAGTTCCTGCAGACGGAAGCGCAGAACAGTTCAAAATGAATGAACAGCTCAATGAGCAGGCAAATGAGAATGATTAGAAAAACACATTCTCTTACATAAAAATAGAAATATGTAAAATAAAGTATGTGTGCATTTCGTACACATTTGGTTGGTTTTCGTTAATGGATTCTGGCTTTTTAGCTATTTTTTGAAGTTAGTACTTTAAAATTAAAATCTTAGGTTGACTTATTGATCCCTCAATTGCCTTTTCTCATTTTCGTTCCCACTACAAAAAGATAACAAAAATGCAAATCTTTTTACTTCACTCTAGATCCATCCCTAAAGGAAAACTAACAGAATGTATTTGCCTATTTATATGCAGTCCTACTAGTCAGGGTTCTCCAGAGAAACAGAACCAACAGGATACGTATAGATATATATATACATAAGAGGAGATTTATTATAGGAAATGATTTACATGGATATGGAGGCCAAGAAGTCCCACAGTCTGCCTTCTTAAAACTGGAAAACCCAGAAAATTGGTGGCATTAGTCATTTTGAGTCCAAAGGTCTGAGAACCAAGGGGCTGTTGGTGTAGCTTTGGAGTCTGAAGGCCTGAGAACTAGGAGCTCTGATTTCCATGGGCAAGAAAGATGGATGTCCCAGCTCAAAAAGAGAGAGAAAATTCACCCTTCCTTTGCCTGTTATTCTATTCAGGCCCTCAAAGGATTGGGTGAGGCCCACCCACGTGGATGAAGTGGATCTCTTTACTCAGTCTACTGAATCAAATGCTGATCTCTTCAAGAAACAGTCTCACAGACCTACCCAGAGATAATGTTTAACCAGCTATCTGGGCATCCCTTAGCCCAGTCAAGTTGACACATAAAATTAATCATCACAGCAGGCAATTAATCTAAGTATTCTACATATACAATCTCCTCTAACTATTAACACATTTATAAATGCGTCCTTTTGCAGGTACATAATGTTATTTGTAACATAAGTATTTATCCCCACCACTACCTATCCCTCTTAAAGGTTTAAAAGCAGATCTTTAGAAATTTTCCTCCCTCTAGAGTCAGTTGGAAGTTGGAGTCTATTCCGAAGTCTCTCTGAGTTGTCCACCAGGTAGCTGCTCTATGCATCACGTCTTCCTCCCAGTTATATGCACCCTCCAAGAACTCAACTTGTCTCTGTGCCACCTTGGGGAACATGTGGCTGATTCTGAACTGCTGTAGACTCTGAGTCTAAATTAAATCACAAAACTCAAGAGTGAAAGAAAGATAACTTTATATTTTCTATAACCCAACTAGTTTTCTAGTATAAGCATCCATTCCACAAGGTGAAGGGAAATCAGTCTCAGATGGTTGAAGGTTTCCCCCACTCTGATAGGACCGGCGTTCCCCTGAAGGGATTAAGAGTTGTCATCTGATCTGAGTCATTAACAATAGACCTTGGTATCTGATGAGATGCTTTTGCTTCTGGTGGCAATCTGCAATTTGCTAAGGTAGCCATGTAGTCTTCATTTTTGCCTAATAGGGGACCTCTGAGTTTGACTCTCCTTAAATCATACTGTGTTGTCCTATCTATCTAGCGCACGTGATCATTCTGCTCTTCTCCATCACGATGGAGGTATGCGAAACTCATGGGGACATCTATGACGTTTCACCACTTCCAGGCTATTCTGGGAGCTGCCGGAGTTGTTCTGATGCCCTCTGTCTTGTATGATATGGGGTAGCTCTCCACGGGTCCTCAAGCCTGTCAGCTAAACACATCCTGACACCATTTCTGTTCTGGGGGATGTTCTGGGCTTCCATTAAAGTTACCAAGAAAAGGGGTTATAGGTCTCTCTGAATTCAGCTTCCCCAAAATCTGTGTAGAATTTCTGTAATCCTCTTTCTCATAAGGGTGTATGTGAAGTCAGGGTTCAGGGCTTCAGCCACGGATGCCACCAGCATCTCAGCTCTTTCCTCTTCCTCTCTGATCCTCTCATCCCCCTCACAAGGAGGGGTTAAAATGAGAAACCTTGCTCAAATCTCCTTGAATTCTCCTGAACCTTTGTTTTCTGGGGAGATGAGGCCTATACGCTTCTCCCAGAAGCTCTGTACTCTCAAAGTCCAAAATCCAGGAAAAGACTTATTTTCCCCATTCTTCTGAAGTGTTCTATCCTTGACACAAAGAGGATGCAAGTCTTTCTAACTGACTAAAATGTGTTAAGAAATGAGAGAGGAAGGTGGGAGCAAGGTGACAACTATGGGGTAAAAGAAAATATGATAATGTGAATCTGTTCACATGTTAAAATATTATCACATGGCACAGAGACAAGCTGACAGGATGACAGATGGATAGCAATTCCTTTTGCTGACCCCCATCTCTTTAATTTTCAAAACCATACTGGCACAGGCGAGTGTACCTATTATTAAAAGGTTGCATGTAACTAAAGAATAAGTAAAATGGTTTATCTAATATGACATTCTCCTATTTAAAAAAGCATCCCTTGGGGCCGGCTCCATGGCCGAGTGGTTAAGTTCGTGCACTCTGCTGTGGCGGCCCAGGGTTTGGATCCTGGGTGTGGACATGGCACCGCTCGTCAGGCCACATTGAGGTGGCATCCCACATCCCACAACTAGAAGGACCTGCAACTAAGATATACAACTATGTACCAGGGGGTTTGGGAAATAAAGCAGAAAAAAAAAAAAAAAAAAGATTGGCAACAGTTGTTAGCCCAGGTGCCAATCCTTAAAAAAAAAAAAAAAAAGAAAGAAAAGCATCCCAAAAAAGCTTCAATGGAGAGTCTCCTTCAATGCCTCTTCACTATGATCCTTCTGTCTTACAAATCATACCCATTTTTGGGCTGCCCAAACCTACCCGCACAGGTATTTCAAGGTCCATTGGTTAACTAAAAATGATCACTAATCTAGATTCATTAGTCCAGACTAATATTAGGTGTAAGGGGTGGAATTTAAGGTGAGCCATTATAAAACAGTCTGAGGTAGACTTCGTTTCTCTTTTTCTGCAACCCCATGTTGGCCTCAACGCCTAGGAGAATTTCATATGTACCTGTTAATCCTATGAATGGGTACTGCTCAGATAGCTACAGGGATACTGCTTCACATTAGTATCAGATAGACCTAAATACGTTACCAGTCAAGGTGTACTTGGGGAGGTGGGTAAGCTGGGTGCGAGGGTGGGAAAGGAGAAGGAAGCTCTGTTGAAAGTTTGCTTCTCCAATATCGGGACTCGAGATTAGTCTGTGTTAAGAGAAATAAGGAAGATTGGAGTTAGAATGCTGTCAGCACTTGGCCGAAGAGGCCTAGAAACATGAAAATTTTCATACAGTATAGCTCAAACAGGCCTGTTCAGTTTAGAATTAGAGGAGAATAAAGTAGAAAAAAGGATACTTGTTCATTCTAACCATCTACCTCCATTTATTAATTCAACAAACATGGCTGATTCATGTTCAGTGTTTAGGCGGTCTTCCGGGAGCTGTGGGTATAGTGATGATCAAGCCTGTTCCCTTTCCTCATTTTTGATCTTTTGTGTCCACTAAGTCTGCCTAGTTCTGTGATTCTGCCATTTGTACAATAAGTTCCAATAATATCAATGATGGCCTGTTGCTCTCTAGTCGCCATACACTTATACTCCTACTTAAAATGCTCTCTCCTACACATGAACACACACAGTCACATCCCATGTTCAATATTCAAAAACATTTTTGAATAAATGAGATTCTCATGCATTACATGAAAGGAGATAATTCTAATTATATCAAAAATAGCTGTTTTCCAAATTTAATTGCTTGATGATTATCAAAGCCCACACTTTAAAACTAAAGAAGCTTTTTTCATTTTTAGTTGGCACACAGTGAGGATTCAATTAAATAACTGAGTGAAGTCTACCACTATTATGGTGAAATTAAGACAAGACAAATGGTTCTATAGCTTATCTAAAATTGTCAGGTGGGAATTTAAGTTATATACAGACACACTTGAACATAAGTGGATATTTGATTCAGAGGTATATTTAACTTCAATTTTAGCACTGAAAATGGAGTACCATTTAGTAAACATGCGGACAGACAGAATGCAAAGAAGCAAGGTAAGATAACATCATGAAAAATTCCCTGAACTACAGAATATCTTCTAGAAGACAGCAGAACATGTTCACTGGGTTTCGTACATTTTATCTCCGTGCTTTTTCAAAGTCACACCAAAAATCAAATATTAGTTCCAGTATTTTGTATTCTAGTCTGTTAGTTTGTAAGAAGATGAATAAGGATACTTGAAAGATATTTTTGCCATACTTAATGATGTCATTATAGCCAATTTACATAAAGAAATATCTCTGTAAATATGTTGTCATTGCTATTGTTTTATTATAAACAGTTATCATTGTTATTAATTAATTAAAACGCCACACATGCTATTCTTTCTGAAGCTGCTCTGAATGGCAGCAGCGAATTTTAGGAAACCTCACATGTAAAATACAAAGTTTGTTTTTTCTCAGGAGAATTCTATCTCTAGTTTTCAGTCTCTCAAGGCTTGAATAATTAGTGTAAATAGATAGCTTGCATATTGAGGAGCTTTGGAACGAAACATTTTTTTGAAGTTTTTTGTTACTGGTGATAACAGGAAAACGTACATTTCTTCTCCCACTTTTTAATGAGACATTTAACTTTCTTTTTTTGAAAAGGAGAGTACGATAATGTGTGCTCATACAGGCAAACGTATATTATTGTAGAAAACACATGAAGAAAGAAAGGTTATTTATTGCATTTTTATTCATTTTAGTTCCAAAACTTAAAAGGTATTTTTAAAGAAATGAAAAATTTGAAAGCTGAAGTTATGGAAATTATTATTTTGACTCTTTTTCCAACTAAGCAATGAATTGTTTTCCAAATCTTATGGAGATTATAAAATGGCATGGGAAAATATGCTAAAATATTCCTATCTTTGTCTTTATTTTCTCCTCTTCATCTTTCTTCCCTAACTCATACTCTTCCCTGTTCCATTTTATTGTTTCCTCCTCGTCTTTCCTTTTTTAATTATATTTTAACTCCATAATAAAAAGGCATTTAAAATAACAGAATAGCTGCATTGAGGCTAGCCCTACTTCTCAGTGTAGAGGGAAAAACTAACAAAACAATGAATCTAAGTGTAAATATCAGGAAAGAGTCTATGTTACGGGTGCTTCTCCACTATATGACATGAACTAAAGGCAAGAAAAGGGTAGGTATTCATCTCAAGAGAGAAGAATCTATGCCTCTGTTGCAGACTCTGATGATGATCCCCATAGTTGCAATTCTTACATCATATTATCCCACTTCTCTCAGTGCCTCACTGAACATTGGAAGAAAACCTTCACAGCCATGATCTTTCTGCCATGACCTTCTTTTCTGTCTTCAATGCGTTGTATCTTATTTACTTCCTCAATAGTCTTCTCATCCACTCAAGCATCTCACTTCTCTGTAGGTGGTATTAAATTGATGACATTGTGGAAAGAAATTAATTCCAATTGGCTGTGAGGTCTAAGACCTCTCCTGTGAGGATGGTATATAGCCAAATTGCCATTGTTCATTTTTAATGCTTGCTTTTCTGTCATCTATTAAACTACTTCAAGAGGAAATCTGACAATGACTAAAGGTCACTTAAATAGGGTTAAGTATTTAGAAGCCAATCAAATTACAGGGGGAAAGGTAATTCGAAAGATAAATATATATCATTATATTTTAGTATTTCAAGAGGCTGTTGGTCTCTTATTTAAAGTCTATCTGTTTTAATGTGTCAAAGAAAATAAGAGCTTAAAGGAAAATTTTTATTTTTCTCCTTTGACCTCCAAGAAGCAAGAAGACTGAAAGAACAAAGATAAGAACCAAAAAAAATAATCTAGGCATAGCCAGAGAGCAATGACAAATTCCTCTTAAATCGCAGAAGACAAGAAAATTTAAAAGATTGATAACTCTCAATGTAGTATAAATCATATTTTCCATCTATCAACCTAGTCCTATCTATCTATATTGTTACTGGAGAAAGTATCATTTTTTTGACAAGCTGTTGCTCTTAGCAACAAGTCATCCTGATATTTTCTTTGATTATAACTAAAGAGCAATATCCATTCTTGTTACATGGGTGTAAAGTATAATTTAAAGCTCATTAAAAGTGTAGCAGGTGTTCACGTATAAAGTGCAAAAAAAAATAGAGGAAAGAATTTCTCTATGGCTGAGCTGTCAGTGCTCTAAAAGCCTAATTTATTTTGCATAACCTTTTAGCAAATAGACATGATTATAATGGAGAGAAGAGAAATGGAAACAATATATGCAGGAAAGCAAAGAGACTTAGCCTTTTGATTTGACCTTGATTCTCACCCTTTGAAAATATTACAGTTTTTTAACAATTGCAACTTTGACATATAACACACTTTCTTCCCAGGAGATGGAAATTCTTGAGACATTTTCTTAGCATAAAAGCTACTCTAAAGTGGAAAATGAGTAGGTGCGTAAACTGAAACAGAGTCAGTTTATATTCATCTCAAAGCAGGGAAGAGAATGAATGTTCAACCGCGCTGTCCTTTCATAGATTTGTTTTTCACGTGGAAAGCTCTGACTCCGCAGAGAGGAAATTCAAGCTCATATTCAAAAGTGGGTAAAAGTCTAGTAATTGTTAAAAAGTCTAAGAAATTGTATTTCTTAATACCTGCCATTGTTGGCCCAAATTAGGCAAATGGTGAGAAAAGGACCTGAGTACATCAGATCTAGACATTGGATCGAAACTACAAGTTGTGATTGTTAACAGAGTAACACTATTTGAGCTGTGGACTTGCATCACCCTTTTAACCAGTAACTCTAATGAAAGCCCAGGATTGTTAGAGTTCACTGGATTTTGAATAATTCAAGTTATTAATATTTTTCTCACACACACCCAGAAGGACCTACAACTAGAATATACAGCTATGTACTGGGGTGGGGGCTTTGGGAGGAGAAGAAAACGAAAAAAAGGAAAAGAAGATAGGCAATAGATGTTAGCTCAGGTGCCAATCAAAAAAAATTTTTTTTTCTCCTTTTAGCAAAAGGAAAGAGCTATATGCTTTTTAAAAAGCAAGGACATATAAAGGGGAAGTTGTGGTATTCAAGAAGGAATGGTGAGAAATAAAACACAACTTAATTGTAATAGTGTTTTGATACTGTTTTCTGAGATTTCATGCTGTTGTTAAAATTAACTTTTGAAATATAAAAGGCAAATATTCATAGCAATGAAAATAAAAATCTGAAAGTAAAATTCCATATAATCTTTACAACACCCAAAATGGGTTGAAGAAGGATGGAAGTAAAAGCATGCTGACAACCCCATCGGGTCCAGCATATGGGAGTGGAGGAGATGCTCAGGGATACTGTTTACTTTCATTTCCTAGACAAGAAATTTACTTTGAAATACAATTGTTTAAATTAAGGAAGAATCACTAACAGGCATTTGCTTCCTTTTTCCACCAATATCTTTTGTAGGGAAACTTGCATATTGAAGAATATGAAGTAGCTGTCACATAGGTGTCTAAGAGTTTAGTGCAGAGGTTCTAAAAAAGTGCTTTGTTTGGCTAGAATAGAGGGTTTTTTTTAAATAAGCCAATAATTTGTCTAAAAATAGGTACTTAGATTCTATTGAACAATTAGATCTTGCAGTGCTGGGGCTGCAGGCCAAAGTTGGCTATATACAACAATTTATCAGAGTTGAGAAGCAATTGTCCCTCTCCTTCCAATCTGTTAGAAATGATCAATGTCTTCTTCGGGTGCCAAAATGCTCCTTTTAGACAAGGCCACCACTTATCTTCAGACAGCTCCATGTTTTTCTTTTACGTGCTTATCCTTAGTGGATGTTTGAATTTGTCACTTGAAACAGAGCACAAAGTAGTTTTATTTATTATTAATAAAACCACAATTTGTGTCATTCATGCTTTCCAATTTTTTTGCACATAGAAGTTACTAAGTAAATATTGTAGAACGGCATTGGACATTTTAGTCATGATAATGTAGAGGCAATATTTCAAACATTGCTTCATCCTGGGGCATCTAGCTTTCAAATTTTTAAAGATAATATCGTTCCATATTCAATCAAAAGAGTATTTAGGATCATTTGATTTGGGCAATGTATACTGCTGTGGCAATTCTTATATTTCATTCTAAGCGAACTCAAACCCTTTTTCCTATTGTGGAATAAACACGTGTACTTAAAATTGCAAACCACAGAATTAACTTTTTGCCACAGATGTTTATTAGTCTGTATTTATCAGAAGATAACCTAACATGGAGACTTCCTCTTTTTTGAAATCTTGATGTCAAGAATGCCCACCTGTGTACTTAGCATTTGTTTCAGAAAACACGCTTTACTTTCTGCAGCCTACAACAATAGATACACTATTACCCTTCCATGAGTCTTCTGCAAATGTTGGACACGGTCCCTAGTAGTGCTCTTAGGGGTCTGCACTGTGAATAGTCTGGAGGGGTAAAATGTGCTGTCTAAAAATAATCTGCAAAGTGGCAACATGGGTTTGGAGTCAAGTTGAGACTATTCACTATGAGAAGCTCCCACAGAGGATTAATAATGCCAACTGCTCTAAAATGATGTTACTGAGAATCAGGCCTTCAAAAATGTCAAAAGTCTATTGAAAACCTTTATCATAACTAAAACAGGGATAGTAACACTTCACTATGACATATTTTGGGCTACTTCTAGTATGGTGTACTTCTCTTGAGGGCTATCTCTTTTATTTGCTTTAAAATAGAATAAAAAATCTTTCATTATAATAGTACTAGTAAGTAGGCTAACCAATATAAAATACATCAATGTGTCCCTGAACTATCATTATAAGTAAACGGTCTTCTTAGATTTTATAGTGGAGGCATATTTAATTATTGACCAGTAGTAGTTGGCGCTAGATGTACTCTGCTTCTGTTATCCAGTTTCTAAAAATACTTTTCCCCCCGGTCTGTAAGTAGTACATACTATTAAGTAAATTTTCTAAATACAGGATGATAATGTCTGTATCCCTGAAGACATGGTTTAGGGGACCAAGAAATTACAGTAATATACACATTCAAGATTTTTGTAGTAGGCAAAATGGCTCAGAATAGAAAAGCACAGGTCATCTGTATTGACTTCAGAACTTATATATAGTATCACAGGGAAATCAAAAATAAAAAGTGGTAAATAAAAAGGCCCCAAACCTCCCACAAAAAAGGAAAAATTATATTTTCTTACTGTTATCAAAACTCTTATAATACAATGAAATAACGGATCTAGGTAATGACCTTCAACAGCTAGTACAATTATTAGGCAAAATTTTGATGATGAACTTTATAGTAATCAATCAGATTGATATCATCTTAAACCGTGATTAATCTTAATATTACAATAAAATAAAATGAGAAAATGTTACCAGAGGGAAGCAAGATGTAGAACAGACATGATATAATGAGAATTTAGATCCTATTGTTGTGCATGAGGAGAGGATGCCCACCTGTACCCTTAAGTCAATATAAGAGTGAATGTTTGGGGGGTGGGTGAAAGGATGAGTGATCAAAGAAACACAGAGTGGCCTTCTTCCCAGGTGGTATCTCAGGGTTCTGCAAGTCTCATGGTGAAGCCCTGTGTCTAACATGGAACACGAAGCTTAGATCAGCAATGGCTGAAGAACATTTATAATTCGATGAGCCAGAGCTCAGCCTTATGAGACTCATGAATGCACTTAAAATGCTTCAAGGAAAAAGCCAAGACTTCCTGTTGGGTGAAGGGGAGGGAGAGGGTAGTTCCTCACAAGTGTTTAAAGAGCCTAGGAATCAATAAAAACTATGAAAATCCCCCCCATACCCCATTTTGTACAATGAAATTTCAATTTCCACTTAAACAATCCATTTGTTTAAATTAATCATCGATTTCTTAAATAAGCCACTGTCAATGATTTTTGGCCAATCTTTGCATGTTTGCTTAATTCACTTAGATGAAAAAGAAGTTTATGTAAGGAAGGAAGCCTCTACTTGTTAAAGAAAAAAATATCCACAAGTTAACAGAAACTTAACAATATGTCAAAGGTCAAAGAAGACACCAATTCATAGGGTTCTGGTACGTGTTTCTACAGCTGTTATCTTTTCAACTGTCTTTGTTTCTTAAATCTTTATCTTCAACCCCTGCCACACTTCCTTCCCTTTTAATGTCTAATTTATTCTCTATTGTATTCAAAATGTAAAACTACAATTTGCTGCTTCTCCTTTTCTCCAAAT
This sequence comes from Equus caballus, assembly GCF_041296265.1. Lineage (NCBI taxonomy): Eukaryota > Metazoa > Chordata > Mammalia > Perissodactyla > Equidae > Equus > Equus caballus. The sequence continues at coordinate 100,125,449 of NC_091685.1, read as the reverse complement.
CTGAACTTTATAGTCCATAATTCTCTTCTGATGAAAGTTCTTCCTCCAAGTTAGTTTCCTTGGTGTTTGCTACAGCTAAAGCAGTCCTGCGTATCATTCACCCTCAAGATAGAGGATCTTAATTGCAAGTTGACATTTTCTTTTTTTTTTTTTCCTGTGAGCAAGCTGTTATCCTAATAAAAGGCTCAAGATGTGATGGACTCCTTCTTTTTTTGACTTCTTCCAGAGTTGCCCTTAATTCTTCAGTCTGCAGTCCAGCCTTCCTACTCCCAGCTACACTCTTTCAAAACGGAAAGTTCCTACTCCGGAGATGATGCAAACATTTCTCTATGTCTAGTAAGTGTATGGGGTCCTTGCTTAGCACTCATCTATTGCTCCATGTAGTTTGGAACATAACATTACTACTAATGATGGCAATGGTGAAAATATACTGCATGTGGAACACTGTGCAGAAAAGTCTACACCTAATTTATCCCTCCAGCAATCTCACAAGCCAGGATCTATGATTAATTCAATTTTATAGATGAGGAAACTGGAACGTAGTGTAGTTTACTAAATTACTCAGATTGCACAGATAACAGATAGAGTACTCAGGATCTGACCCCAGGACAGTCTGGCTCTAGTCTCCCATGTTTGCAGGTTCCCCTACCTCCACCACACTCTTTATGCAGGCTAGCTAGGACTGACTGTTTATTTTAAACACTACAAATAGTGTTGTGTGTCCTGAAAGCTAATTATCCTGAAAACTCCATTGCAGGTAACCAGGCCTAGACCTGGAAACTTACACCTAGAGTCCAGATTCCATTCATCCCTTTGAATGCCATCTGGGCTGGGCTTGCCTTACATGCTCTCACACTGTCTTAGTTTACAGCCTGGTAGCATACTCTCCATGGGAAGCTATCAGACTGATACCCAAAGCAAATGGATTAGGGGCCTATTCTGCCAATGGAAATGCCCAGATGAATCAAATTAAAGCAATTGGAGTAGGTTTATTCTGCTTTCTCTACAACCAGCTGAGAAAAGTGAACTTCGGCACTGATGTTTGTAGTTAAACTTTTCATCCTGATTTTAGCCTATCTCTTTCTAACATAAATAACACCACCACTCTCTGCTAATCCCCTCTGACCATCTTTACTTAATGACGTTTAATGGTATATCTTGGAAATTAAGTCTTTAAACACTACATAAGACAGACAAAGCACATTATTCTAATTGCAGATCATTTCTTAAGCCAATGAATTGAATGTGCATTCTAACACACTATGACATCATCTCATTTCCTCAGATCCTTTTCTATTTCCCATAAATATACTTGAAAAGGAAAAAATTAAAATCACAAGTGTGGGAAAAAAAAGAGCAAGAAAAATCACTAAACATAATTTAACATTACCATATGAACAAGCTCATATCCAAATTTTTATTTTGAATACATTTCTATAAGTGTTTTCCACGTTATTGCCTTCTCTTAGTAAATATTTTAATAAATGTATGATTTTCCACCAAGAATAAATATTACAGTTTACTCAGCTCTTTCCTCATTGCCTAGCATTTGGGTTGTTATTAAGTTTTGCTTATATTGCTATATATTTATGCAATGAATAGCTTTAATTTATAAAACCACCTCTGTGTTTAGAATCAGATTTTCAATTCAAAAATAACTAGGTCAATTGATACAAACATTTTAAGATTTAAGATTCATTACATATTTATAGATTCTTGATGCTAAGGATGTTATTTTTCCCTAGTCAAATACATATATATATTCAATGATTCAGGCTGTTCAAAATGGATTAGAAATACAGAAATTATTACTTAAAGTCTTTGGCAATAAACCAGTGATTAAAATGGCACATGCAATTTCTGTGGGGCAACCTTTGGAAGAGCTGTTGAGCTCAGATTCTGAAGAAGTGAGTTCACATTCCTCATCGACATTTATTTTCATATTTACTTAGACAAGTTGCTTTCTGTCTTTACATTTTCCTAACATCTGAAATGTGAATAATAATGGCTTTATCCCACGGTTGTGTTTTCAGTAGCAAATGGTGAAATGATTTAAAGGGCACAGTAAAATGTTGGGTACATAATGAGTCCTCATTAAATGTAAGCGATTTCTAACTCGGCAGAGCCCTGTGGCATAGCACTCTGGAGCCAGGCTGCTTGAGTTTGAATTCCAGATCCACCCTGTACCAGTTGTATGACCTTCAGCCAGTTATTTGAACTCTGTACCTCTGTTTCTTCAGATGTAAAAATGGGAATCCCCACAGCACTTACATCTAAGGGTTATTGTCTGTATTAGATGAGATCATGTATGTCCAGGATAAGGTCTGGCTTATAGTAAACATTAAACAAAAATTATTTTTTACTAGAAATTGCTAGTAATATAATGTATTTTTCTACTTTGTTTTTAATTAATGGCTATCTTCATTAACAGAAAACAGATTGGTTAGCAGTAGTCTTAAAGAAAACAAATGCTTAATTTAATTTTTAAAAGACTACTTTCTCTTTACTACAAACTACCTGGGCTAAATGCTACGTTAAGTCCATAACTATATATGGATATATAGCTATATATGATATATATGGACTAAACAAAGCCACTATCATGTACCACAGATGCCTGTATACATCCTGCAGTCAAGCAAGAATTGCTGTATATGATGTTAGCTTCGACTATTAAAATAAAATTTTAAATAAAAACATTAATTTCAGAATGAACGTCTTGTCTTCCTTAAGGCAGATTTTAGTGTAATGGAAAGCTTCTAAGGTAAACTAATAAATAACTATATTTTTTCATGTTAAATTGAGCTTTTTGTCCCAACTCTTTTTTTCCCCATTTACATGTATTCTCAAGGTTAAAATGGCTCTGTAATTTTGAGGTTTGTATGGATAAAGTTAAAATATCATACACGCACACACATATTTAATGTGTGTATAATATTAAATTTATTTCTAAATGTAAAATAAATGACATTTTTATTTCATTCAAAACTTATCAAGAATTAGTAAAAAGTTAGGACACTTGTGCTTTTCTTTATTATTTACTTTGGAGTCCTGGACCTTCTCCAGCAAAACTAAGAAAACTATGTGTTTGGTTATTGTAAATGTTTTTGTTACAGAAATTCTTTCTCATTACCATAAATTTGTGTTTCAAATATATCTTAATTAATTCTAAATTAATTCTAAAATGACTATTTTGTTAATAATCACAATTTTTCCCACACTGCTCTTTGGCAAAAATAAAGGTCATATTCTTTTTTTGTTTTTTTTTTTGAGGAAGATTAGCCCTGGGCTAACTACTGCCAATCCTCCTCTTTTTGCTGAGGAAGACTGGACCTGAGCTAACATCCATGCCCATCTTCCTCTACTTTATATGTGGGACGCCTACCACAGCATGGCGTGCCAAGTGGTTCCATGTCCCCATGTCTGCACCTGGGATCCAAATTGGTGAACCCCAAGCCACCAAAGCAGAACGTGTGCACTTAACTGCTGCGCCACTGGTCATATTCTTTTTCCTAATTCAAGTTTTCAATTTGGCCCAAGTCCCAACTTGCTAGTGGTGAAAGTCTCATTTCCTTTATGTTTTAAGGTATCCTTCTCTTCTTAGGGTCAGAGGGGAATTCGAAGGGTTTATGTATTGACAAAGCTTAGGGGTAGACCCAAACCCTGTTCCATTGTGGATGTCACCATGTTGCTCCTTCCCCTACGTAGTGCAGCCACCTAGTGGAGTTCTTTTACTTCTAGACCTTTAGATGCTCTGGATGGGCTCAGAGGCGCCCTCACAGTTGAACTCCTCACAGAGGGGAGAGTACATTACAGATTCTCTAATAATTTCTCCTTCTCTCAGGTGCACAGACATTCTGCAGTCACATAAGCTCATCAGGATAAGCCGGACAGCAGCTACACTTAAAGAAACAAGGAAACAAGACAAGAATCCTCAAACCCTTTCACTTCTCAGTCTCAGTCATCTCTCCCTGTCATTTTGAATAATCCCCTACATCTTCCCCTCCTTATCCACCCTCTCTTCCTTTTCCTCTCTGTGTCTTTATCCTCTCAAAGGTACAGAGATCCTGGTGAGACAGAGTGTCTCGGAAGTGCCTTTAGACATCTCATTTTTTTGCCCTGAAACATGACAGGTGTTAAAGGCTGCCTGAAGAAAGTGAGACCCAAATCAGACTGCAGAGATTATGGAAGTGAAAATAACTCTCCATTTTGCAAGTCTCCTACCACAGTAAGGAGACAATAAAAATAGTTCATAACTCAAGAAATTGTCTCACCATCCATCTTTTATTTGTCCTAAATCCTGTTGTACTTTAAAAAGAATAACGTAGTAAACAGTACAGATAATGGCAAAACTGTTTCAATATAATGGAGAGAAAGAAAGAAAATATAGTCTCTGGATTGACTTGTGAGAACAATTTTCTTAATCAATGTTGCTTTCAACAGAAAGATAGAGGTAATTCAGAGACAAAGGAAAGAGCTTTCAGCTCAAAAGCATTTTCTTATCCAGCTTCTGCTGCTTGAAATTGTTTAAACCTGGGATATAACTATTAACATCCACAGCTCCATGATGACAGGTGAAGCAGGTGAAATTTTGTTTGGCCAGGAAAGAATAGATGCAAACATTTCTCACTCACACTTTTTAAAAAATGGCCTCTAATATTTTAATAGTGGCTTAAAGAGAGCCACTAGAGAAAAGAATAATTACAACAAGTGCAGATACAGTGTGCCTGAAAGAGGAGAGGTAAAGAGAATGAACACAAACTAAAATTAAACGAACATCAAACGGGCACAAGAAGAAAAGCTTCTCCCTCCGCTGGGACCAGAATGGGCAATTCTCCATATTAAAACAAATTTGTGACATAAATTATCAATTTTCATCCCAATCATTTCAGTTCCAATATATTGTTAGCTAAGTGCTGTAAAAGATTTGGAGTAACCACATTTTTGTTGTCTCAGAATCTTCTCTTGTCTCCTATAAAATGGAGACTATAATACTCAAAAATCCCTTTGGGATCTGCAGATGAAAGTATTAGATAGTTCTTAAGTATTAACAATATCCATTAGCACAGGACCATTTACATAGCTTCTGTAAACACCCCGAAATTTTAAAAAATGCTCTACTAGTTAAAATAAAAATAATGAGAAAAAAAATGGAAGACTTCAGTACAAATGGTAGTTTTCATAGGTTTGTATTTGAATGCTAGGCAAGCTATCAAAAAAAGGAATGTGCCAAAAAACGGTCTCCTCCAAAGGTTTATAAAGGAACATGAGCTGCCGTCGAATTTATGAAACTGTGTCTTACTTTCTGGAGATACTATGTATGTGATGTGAGTGTTTTTCTATCAAAAGGTCACCATCCAAATTGGATTCAAAATACCTTTGGCTTCAATGAACCCTTCTTCTATTCTGTACTATAGATTCGGTTGTCCAGTTTTTGTTCTGAAAATGGTATATTTATTTCAAAGTTGAAGCAGCAATTCTAACTGCTGACTTTATCCCTGTATCTCAAGGAAACCACTGTGTAAGTTTCTGGGTAATGCATTGATGGGGAAATTAAACTCAGATTATTTTATGTCTTAGTCATCGTATTTCTAGGTTTATAATTCCCTAATTTTTCCACTGGAGCTTTGCTTCAGGTTTAAGTGAGATACCTACCATTGTTCGGCACGATCAGCAGGGAGAAGCCCCGAGAACCCCGGCTCCGACATCAAGGGAAGAAGAGGGGAGAAAATCAAAGATTCCTAAGGTGTAGTGATAACTTTCAGCCATATGCACTCAGCACATTTACACAATAAGAGTAAGGTCAATTCTAACAGTGAGATAAGATTAATATGATCTGATATTAAATTCTAAAGCTTATACAATAGTGATATTATTTTGCACTCATCAAAAAATGCATCAAGTTGTGTCCAGAATAAAATACTAACGAACAGTAACTGTTCTGTGTTTCAAACAAAGATCTAAATTTAATTTGCTTTCCTCAGTATGATCTTGCCTTCAAGATTAAGCATGGAGCAATTATATTTCTTAGTGATGAATCCAAGACAACAACCCGTTTCCTCTCCCAAATATCATCCTCTTTTTGAAAATTGGCTTCACTGAAAAATGAGTAAAAGTGGGGCTGGCTCCGTGGCCGAGTGGTTAAGTTCATGCGCTCTGCTGCAGTGGCCCAGGATTCGGATCCAGGGTGTGGACATGGCACTGCTCGTCAGGCCACGTTGAGGCGGCGTCCCACATCCCACAACTGGAAAGACCTGCAACTAAGATATGCAACTGCGCACATGGGGGGTTTGGGGAGATAAAAGCAGGAAAAAAAAAAAAAAAAAAGATTGGCAACAGTTGTTAGCCCAGGTGCCAATCTTTAAAAAAAAAAAAAAAAAATGAGTAAAAGCCTCAGTGGCCACAGGGCTCTGATACCCAGACCCCAAGCACATTATTCTTGCTATAGAGACACCTCCTTGGCTGTGTATGATGGATGCACAGCTACCATAGATGCACCAGGGCTGTCCCAGGAATGGCTCTGCCATGGGCATACTCCTTTAAAGTCGTGAAGCCTTCTGGCTCTTGTGCACAAACACTACATGTGGAAGTGTCACCATGAACAAAGACTTGAACTGGCCAAAATGAGCTCAGTCACAAATTAGCTGTATAGCACTGAGAAAATAACAGCCTCCCTGGCTTCCGTTCCTTAGTATAAAATAAGCAGGTTGTACAAAGATCAGTGGTTCCCCAAAGTAGCTACACTTCAGTATTTCTTAAAAAGCTTCACAAAGATACAGATTCCTAGCCTTATCCATAGGATCATTATAGAAAGCACCTGATCATAAGGCGCAGGGAGGTGTAGTTTCTAGGAGCTCCAAAAATAAGCTTTGGAGTCATACTTGGAAACCAAGGGACTAGATGATACCTAAAGTTTCTTTGATTTCAAAAATACTGAGTTCACAAATACCAAAGAAATAAGATAATAGCTATGTTCTCCTAAATTTATACGTCTTTATACATCTTGTCACTGTTTTTTTGCCAGTAATGATATTGGTTGGCTTATGTATAATATTTTATTTAATTCCGTAAGACAGTGTTATTTCATTTGACAGATCACAGCATGGCCCACAACATTACCCAGATTCTCATGGTAAGGGTAGTTGAGCAGTATTCAATCCCAAGGCTGGCTGGCTGTAAGACTTTGGATTATTATTGTGATTATTATGCACTGTCTCTCTGTTTAGTTTGCTATAACATATGATGAACAGAATTATTGGGGTACGAGTTGTTGCTGTGTAGACTATCAAAATATTACTCTCAAAATGCCTACAACAAATAAATAAATAAATGTCTTAAGGAAGTAAAGGAAATGATAAAGAAGGAAGGAAGAAAGGAAGTAGGAAAGAAGAAAGGAAGAAAAGAAGGAAGAGAAAAGAGTCGTTTATTAATATCTATAAAAATCTGATAAAAATCTCCCTTCCTTGAAAATGCAACTTGATCCAACTACATTAATGCTCCCCAAAACATTATTTCATTGTCAATTCATAAAATGTGTAAGAATGTTAAGATAAACACAATGAAGGATAATTTAAATAAGGAGTGCAGTAAAATTCTCGTGTATTAAGTAGTTATTGTTTTAGTAAAAGGTAATTCCGTCAATTGTGGAAAGTATTAAAAATATACTTAATGCCCCCTGTTTTTCCAATAAGGTCTATCGTGGAGGACTATAATGTCCTAGGTTTATAGTGGTCAGCAAGGCAGTGCTCCTTCTACCAAGGAACTTAGAATATATAGAGAGTTAGGGACAAATAAGTAGGCAGATAGTAACAGTATTGTGTGGCAGATGCACTGTTAAAGAATAAATAGAAACAGTCACCAGAAGGGTGTAATAGGGAATCTGACTTAGTATTTGATATTTACTGACAGCTTTTAAGGGACACCCCTCTCTCTCTGCCTTCTGCCTTGCATCTGCCTCGCACCTGAAAGAAAATCTAGGTCCTTCCTACTTTGGTGCCAGTGGAACGCTCAAAATGCACAAGTCCCTGCTTGCATTCTCCTTTAAATTCAAGTGTGAAAGCTCTCACAGTGATCCTACACCTTAACCACAGTAAAAGCCCCAAGCCAGTCTTTTCAAGCTGCTTTCATATCAGGTGGAGGCCTTCCCTACACATCCCAGAGAAGACCCATTGTGTAAGTGATAAACGTTTTTATGCCTTTTTAGTGTGTGTGTTGTCATGTGGTTCAACAATCAAAGCAAATTTTCAGTCGAGGTCTATCCCGTCTTGGTAAAATATCCCAAACAAAAAGGCAGACAAGAAGGGCTCCGTGCCCAGAGCAAGATATTAAATTTATTATGTGGAAAAGAACCACATGAAAATAGTTTAGGTAGAACTAATATTGCAACATTTTCTTTTGCCTGGAAATTTGTTTCAACAAAAAATAGATATTTGAACACTTCGTTTCTTACGATAACAATCCAAAAATCTAATAGGAAAAAATCTGCAATATCATTGGATGGTAGAGAGAAGCCCAACCCACACATCTGATACAGTGAAGACTTTTGGCAATAAAGGTCACAGGTACACACAGAGTGAGAATATGCATGGGCCTACCATGCAGAATTTGCGTAAAACAACTTAAAAGGAAAGAGAACAGAACTGTTTTTCCTCACACACTCCCCTCTACCGTTGCCCTGCCACCTGTGAATGCAGGGAAGTATGGCTTGCTCAACATTTTACCCTGGTGGACCTGGGAAGATATGATGATGAGCATGAAGAAGTAGTAGTTACAGAGGGTATGAAAATGCTCAAATATTCAGTCCAAAGTAAATATTTAGCTTATAACAAGATTGCAAATATTCAAGACACTGAAATGAACATTACATAACCCATTTTGGAAAGCTAAGTCAAAAAGTCCCTGTAAAGTAAAGAAGACGTTTAAAAGGGATAGATACTATGAAAGGAAAATTATGGGAATCAGAACACTTCTGGAAGATTTAGTACATGTACAAGAACTCCGGAAAGTGACAACAAAGCAGATGGAAGAGAAGGGATAATGAAAGAAATAATACTAGAAACTGACACTGAATTAAGGAAGGGACTTGAATATGGGGCCACTGAGTTTCAGAAAGAATTTATGAAGGAAAATTCACACCAAAACAAATTCAGATGAAGAGTTTTGTTTCAAATTAAACTTTAGAAATTCTATAAGCATCTAGACAAAATGTCTTTTATCAGAAAACAGAATAAAAATTACATTTATCTATAAAACTAAGTGCTAAAAAACAGACATATATTTGAAATACAAAAGGAGAGTAGTGCTAGAAATATCCGTCAGTCAAACTACCATTCCATTACATGGTCATTGGCAGACTTAAAATTCTAAAAATATGTACTGAGCATATAACCCTTTGAAAACAGTTACTTGTAGAAGTAACCCAGACAAATGGGGAAAAGAATTAGAATTAAAGATTTTAAGAAGGTGGAGCTCATAATTAAGACCTCATTATAAATAACTGTTAAAGTAACAGTTTGTGCAGGGATAAAGCCATAGCTACAATTTTACTCTGCGTGTACGAGCGTGTGTGTATAACTAGTAATATATTAGAAATAGGATGTAAGCTTTTTAAATCAGAAGAGGAAAAAAAGGAATCAACAGAACTGAATTTTTTGGGTAAATATTTTATAAACAAATTAAACTCTTTCTTTTTCCAAAAGCCAGAAAGGACAAAAAATAACCTCCAAAGCATTTGTTGAACTAAGAGGGAGAAATAGAATAACTTAAACTGAATATTTGAATAAAATAGATGGGTAACCAAGAATGTTTGTGTTTATAAAATAACTAAGGAAAAGTATGAATTATGATTGGGACAATACCATGGCGAATCTTGAAAATGTTTTCAACTATCCTTAAAGAGCAATGGACATGAAGTCTTTATGGTAAAAAACTATGAAGTAGTTAGAGAATAGACTAAAAATATTACTAATACCATAACAATCCTAATTTTGTTAAAGCTAGAAGAGCCTTAGCAATATCAGGAGGAATCAGAGGAGTAAGAAATACGGTGACAGTTTTTGGTGGGGGAGAGGTTGTTTTTGTTTTATCAGGTTGTTCCTTTTTTTTTTTTTTAAGAATAGAAAATGCTATGCTATCGAAAACTGATCCAGTGTATCTGTCCCCAATGTCACAGCTACTACCTGCCCCTTAAAATAGCTCCCCAGAACCTGTACTTGGCTAGCCCACTAAAATTAACAAACATTTAAAGTTGTTATCAAAAGAGACAGGGAAGACACCACTATCGCAGGAGAAATGCAACACTGGGAAATGCCAGTAGTTTTCAAAAGGAGGACATGTACAATATGGGAAATCAAAAGAGACTGCCACAAAGTTAATGAAGATAGTAATTTTGAAAAGTTCCTAGTAGATAGTAGGTGCGGAATTGGGAACACACGTACTGAATTCCACCCGCAACCTCCTCCATCCATCTGCTTCATCTTGCGAAACTTCCTAAAAGTTTCTAGTCTGTGAAAGTTTTCTGTCTCCCAGAGCTGTCAGGGAGTTATTTTTATTTGAATATGACTTTTATCATGTCAATATAATTTTAGAAGGAGGAGATGGATACAAATGGACTCAGTGTGTCACTTCGAACAGAGTCAAAAAACAAGTATATGTGTGTCTATAACTTGACTAGCAGGAAGAAAAAGCTTTGAGAGTCTTTACAAGACAGACGTTTTAAATTTCAAGAGAGAATCCATTTCTTTGAAGCTTGGAATTTCAATTTTAATACATCTTATAAGATTTCCCCTCACTCGTAAGGTATTCCTCTTACTCCTTGCATCTCACATTTTATTAGTTTAATAAAAAATAAATTATTAACATTATAGGAATATTGCCTCAGATTATATGTTCAGGAAAATCCACGCTACTTTCTTCCAATTTTCTGTGAACATTATCCTGAAAACAGCTGAATATAAAGCTTAGTATATGCCTTAAAATGTACCTTTCATTTATGGGAATTTCTTCAGCTGTTATTCCTTTTAAAGCTAGTAGTAGCTTTCAGGCCTATAATGATGTCTGTTGAGTTGATTTCATAGCTATCTTTTAGTAAAAACAAGGCACATTTACATAGATAAATATTCACAAAAATAATAAAATAAATCTAGACTAACCTACGTTTTTAAGTAAACTGATGGACAATTTCCTAACAGAAATTATTCAGTGATCATATTGATTTGTTACTGCTGCAAAGAACCTGTTCAAAAGATAGCTTTTGTTTTTCCAATCTACATTTTGCCATTATTTGAAAAAGCACGAGCATTCGCCTGTATATTACAATTTTCATTTTTCTCTCTTCTGGGAACTAAAAGAAAATGTCGTAGGAACAATAAAAATTGAAGATTTTAATATCAAAGCCAATGCTCATACATCCTCATTTCAAATAAGTAATCGTATAGGTTACAAAATTCCCAAAATATAAAACTGTTTAGATCTCCAGAGCCATTTTGTTCTGAATTGAATTGATAGTATTTACTAAAGTGTGAGTTATCATACTTGTTCTTTCAGATTTGCTGAATAATGTTAAGTAAAAAATTTCACTTTTGTATAACTTCCTTTCCATAGGCTAAATGGGTACAGGGAGGTCAATCAACAAAAATGGAAACTTTTAGTTTTTTAGCCAAAATTGACGCATCTCTTACATTAAATTCATGATTCCCTAAAGATATTTTGCCACTTTTGTTACAGAATTTTATGCTAGCTAAGTATACCAATAAATATGCGTGAAAGTCTCCCTCATAATTATTTTGGAAATTGTTGTTTATATTATTAAATATTTGCTAATACTGAATACAATGAAGATTAAGTTTTTAACCTTATATCCAGGAGAATCTTGGTTTTTGGTTTATCTGCAAAATACAATGAAATAAATTTTCCCAAAATATTGTGGTTCAATTTTCCTATTTCATTCTAAATTTTTGCTTTTATTTTTTTCAATAACTTTAAATGTAGATTGAACTTTTAACTTTTAAATGCAAAGGGATTATTTTTACCTATCTCAGATATATTTTCAAATTGTCATTTTTTTTAAATCTCTAAAATTTCTTCATTATTTTTACTTAAAAACATAATACAAAGAAACAGCATAAGGAAAGGAACAGGAGGAGTAGAAGACGACTTATCTTAATTTAAGAAATTGTACATTTTCAAAAATTTTAATACAGATTTTAAATCAAGAGATTTTATTCATGCTCAAGAGGGTCTATAAATCTACCTCTCAGAACAGAAGTTTTAGGAGTTTGAAATCAAATACGGTAGATGTTTGAGAAATATGTTCTGGAGAAACGAAACAGGATTTCTTAAAGTGGTTGATTAATGACATCTGTTCTAGAATTTGGTCATATGATTTATTAGATCTTTATTAAAATAATGTTTACATTAACTTTTGTTTGATGGCTTATATTTGGCCTTTTTATTTCTTATTTATGAACCATTCACAGGGTAATATATTTCCCAGCATCTTTCTTCAACTCCACTTACAAGATTCTGTTCGATTTATATATTTGATCTTGAGAAAAGAACATAATTAAGAAGTAATAGTTCATAGAGAGTTACAATATTCTGTTTCTTAAACAATGTGTTAGTGCTCTGAGGAACCCACCTAAATCTACTAGAATGGTTTTTAAATTTTTTTTTTTATTGAGGTCATGATAGTTTGCAACATTGTGAAATTTCAGTTGTACATTATTATTTGTCGGTCACCATATAGGTCCACCACTTCACCCTTTGTGCCCACTCCCCATCCCACTTCCCCTTGGTAACCCATCAGTGATTCCAGTTTTCCACTAAGATCAAAGTCCAAATTAATGGTACAGGAGTTAACGTAATGCAGCGCGGCGTACTGCATCTGACCTCTATACCTCTAAAGTGCCATCTTATATGTTTAGATTAAACTGTCTTCTACCTCCTACCATCCCAGGAATGGACTTTGAAGTTTTTATTGCTTCAAAATTCAGGTCAGACGTTACATCCTTTAGAAAAACTTTTTGATTCTTTCTATCAGAGACTTCCAGTTGTTTTCTTCTTCCATAGAAATGCAACCTTCTTTTTAGTGAGGCACATGCTTTGCTTGGTATAGATACTATATTTCCTCCCAGACGTTTTTGAGCTATGTAGCTTCAAAGTAGATGAAGTTTGGGAAATGAAATGTAAGCAAAAGTGTCCTATGGAAGCTTCAGGGAACTTTTCTTAAAAGCTGATTGATGTATGCCCCTTGCTCCTCTTTCATTGACCTTTCTACTTTAACGGCTCCAACATCAATATGATGCTAGCAACAAGAATGGGATGACTGCTGCTCTAGAGCGACCTGGGATGAGGGAAAGTATTGTGCCTTGAGATGAAGAGTTGGAATGAGCCCAGGGCTCTGAGGGAAACAGAGCCAACATACTAGCCCTGAACTCTCTACCTCCCGGCTTTTATGTATGTGAGACAGAAATAAAAATCTCTCTCATGTAACGCGCTGGTAATATTGGGCCTGTGTCACTGTCAACGGAACTTAATATTAGGATCCACTCCTCAATTCCAAATTGTTACGCTTATTTACTCAGCATTCCTGCTACCATTTATACATTCACTTATTACCATGTATCTCCGTGTATTGCAATTATTCGTTTATATGACTTTCCTGTACTCTATGTGTTCAAAATATTATGAGAAATTGAAGTACATTTTCATAATTATTTTATTTACTTAATATTTCATTTATTTAAATGTTTCTTTACTCATTTAAGTATTTATTGAATGTTAGACATCACAATAAGTAAGAGAGACAGAGATGAATATTATACAGCCTAACTTTCTATTATTGTTTAACACAATTCCTTATAAACAAAAGGTGCTAAGAAATCTTTATCGCATGAATAAATTATATCTACTCCTCAAAGAACTACGATGTCGGTTAGTGTAATTTATTTTTATTATGCTAGAGGCTATTCACTTTAGTCTGTAGAGCACTGTGAAAGGTCATCGGAGCCAAATTAGAATACCCTTACCCCACAACAAACCAATTCAAAATCAGAGAATGAAAACAATTCAGCCATTTGCAGCACTGTCCAAATCTGGTTAAAAAAAATATTGTGCAAATATCAGGTGAATTTACTTATAACTGCTAAGTGTTCCCAAAGCACGACAGTATAAAATAAAAATAAAAATAAAGATTTATATGAAGTTTCAGTTGATATATCACCATTCTAATTTAAATTTAAATTGTAAGAAAAGAAGAGATTTAAATGATGGATGAAAATGTTAAAGTTTGTTCCCAAAATGCTAATTAAGATACTTAAGATGATTTTTTTTTTCAGCCTTTTCTATGGAGAAGCTTTCACACAATTCTTACCTTAGAATATATCTCTTATAAACTACACTTTGTTACACTTTTCAGAATAGGTATATCCCCATTCAACAAACTTACATGGGTCCTCTATCATATATTGGACGCTCATGAGAAAGCCAGATTTGAGTAAAAAAGATATCAAGCTGGTATGATTTGATGGATAAAGGCAAGGTACCTTCTGAATGTATTTGTTAAAGATCAGCTAACAAAATTCTTTTATGATCGAAATGTAAATATAAAAAGATCGCTATATAAAATCATGATTAGGTTGTTAGTTAATTTGTAGAATATAAATGATACAAATTTACAACCCTATAGTTACGTATGAATACATTTTATTTATATATTTAAGTCTAGGTAAACTTCAGGAAAGAAGATACAACTAGTTCACCAAAGCAGGAATCTTTTGAGCAGCTAGAAAGTAGCAAGGGTGCACTGGGAAACCCAATAAGAGAGTCCCCTGAATCCATGAGAGGAAAAGGAAGTCCTTGGAGGTTAAAAAAAAACAAAGAAAAAAAGGCAGGCTGCTCAGAACAAAGAAGAAAATTCACAGCTCTGCTGAGATGGGCATTTAGCTTTCTCCTTTGCATTCTTTGCTATTTAGAAGGCTATTTTTCATTTAGGAAACCTGATTAAATATTTTAGATTATTATTAATACCATACACGTAGGATTATACACTTTGCCAATAACTTTCATCTACATTATCTCATTTGATTCTCTTCACAACCTAAACAAGTCCATTTACAATCGTGAGGTAAACAGCGGGGTTAATGATTTAACCTCCATTTAACATAAGCAAATTGCAAAGATTCTAATAAACACCAATCACACGCTGTATAATTATTGACTAACTAAACATTGTTATTAAGACCATATTATCATATCCAATTTAAAAGAGAAGCATAATATTAAGTGCAATTGAGAGTCACTCTGAAACACACAGTTTCCTAATGTTTGGGATTAGTTCAAAATGTCACAATAATTCAGATGTTTGAGGAGAGGTTTATGGGAAAAAGTGGTTATCGGGGCAGACACGCAAAAGAACTATCAGTGAAAATGAATTAATGAAGTGAGGATGCTTACTTTTAACAGGAAAAACAGTGAAAAGGAATACTGCTCATAAAGCAGAGAGAGTGAGATAAGGAGTGGGCTGAAATGTGAGAAGAACTGGAGGAAGGGAAAAGAGGATATTTTAAAAATAAAAGTTGTTTGAACTTGATGTAGAAGCAAGAAGAGCGTAGTATGAGATGCGAAATTTTAGATACTGAAAATCTTAGCTTATTTATCAACTAGGTACAACTCTGCTAGCAGTAGAGCTAGAATTCTCAGCTTTCTTTTTAAAAATTAAAGTCTTTTTTTAATAATTGTGGATTAGAGCTGAGTGAGAATATTTATAACTACATGGAACTGTTTCAACCACTTTCTCATTTTTTTTATTTTGAATGAAACTGACTTTTCATGAACAACTTCCATAAATATATTAATTCTTTTATAACTACGTGACTCTGTCACGAGGACATGGACTCTTGTCATATCACATGCACTGTTAATTTTTGAGCAATTTACTCTGGTTGAAATAGATAAGCTCCAAAATCAGTGCTTTAAACTCTTTGAGAAACAGTTGCTACCTAGTCGAAAGCTCCTATCTAAAGAGCATAATTGGAATTTTCCCAGAGAGCAGTATGGATTACTTTCTCCAATCCAGTTTTGGCATGTCATATAGTATTGGTCATAATTAATCAATTACCCAAACAGCAAATATTTATGAGGAAATACGTTGTGGTAACAAATGAAAGAAAGGGTGTTAGAGCCTGGCAGGTCTGCATTTGAAACTCATCTTTGGCACTCTTTAGTTGTGTATCAGCAATTGGTCCAAATTGTCTATGCTTAAGTCTTAATCAGCCCACAAATTATTTCAATGACAATGAATCCTGGTGTTGTTTGGAGGATATAAAAGAGCATCTGAAACAAAACCTGGAATATGGTAGGATCTCAATAACTGGGAGACATTCTTCTCAGCAATAAAGAATGCAATATAATGCTGCTCCCTCATCATATTTCACTTAGGGTCTTATTTTCTTCAAGAAGAAGAGGAAGAAAAGAGAAAAGTGGGAAATCATCAATATTAAGTGAATTGGATGATCACTTAGGATTATGCCCAGTTTTGCTACCTAGGATTGGTCCAGCTATGAATGTTATCTTTGCTTTCCCTTTCACCTTTTCCGCTTGACCCACTTGGGCTAACTGAGATTGCTGTCTCATAATATGAGTAGGTCATCTCTTCAAATCAGGTGAGAGTTATCACTATCACGCTAGGAAAAAAAAATAACCTAATCTTTTATTTGCTACAGAATTCCCACTGGATCATTTGGAACAAGCAATAACCAGAAAAATTTGCAACAAAGTCACATTTTATACTATCTGGACATGAAGGAAGTAAACTCCTACCATCGAAACCTCCAGAATTACTGCACCTTCCTAGGTTGCCTATATTATGAAACTCTTCTCATTTGTTTAGGATCCCCAGTGATTCACTCTACTCCATTTTCCTTTGCAATGATGTCAGCTTTTTAGGGAACTCCTATACTGTAAATTCCAGCTGTGGAATAAAACAGGACTGCCAGAGTTTTCCTTATCCTTACTCTAAACACATTCACACACACAAGTACACACATACCACAAGAATGAAATTCAAAAGCAGCAACATGACATATACCACAAAGGATTTCAGTACATAAAAAACAAAAGATGGCAAAAATATAGCAACTACGTCATTTACAAAATGTTCCAGAATCGCATAAAACTCACTTTGCTAATATCACCTTCTAAACTTCTGACATTACTTCCTGAGTATTAAGTCAAATCTACCAACCTCTTACCTAATCTCCATTTTATTAGTCTCCACCTTCCAGTAAAGTCTCTCTCAGGCCTTGCCTCCATACTCATTGTCCCAATAATCTTGATCTAACCTGCAGAAATGGAAAGGAGGAATCTAACACACACTCACATTAGCCTCACAAGGTGGTGACATCATCGTGTAGACATGCCTAATTCTGTGTGCCGGTACATCTATATTAGTAGATCCCTTGTTTCTTGTACCTGTTTAATTTACAGAGAAATACTGAAATTTTTATAGATAAGTAGAAAAGATTGACTTGGTGAATTCCAAGGTCTTATTTTCAGACCACTTGTTCAGTATAGGAATTATATCCATGCAAATTACATGCTGGCAGAATTCCATTCCTTGAGATTATTAAAATAAAGGACACAAAATTTTTCCCCAAAAATATCTATAGCATTGCAAAAAGTTCAAGGAAATTTGCTGTCAAAAGAGACTCCAAAATGCAGAGGATCTAATATGATGGAAGTTTATTATTCTCTCAAGTAACCGACTCAGTGTGAGGGATGCAAGCTGGCAGAGTGGCATGGCTGTCCTTTACACATAACTTCTGAGTTTATTCTATCCATCTCCACTTCCAGGTACTAGAAGGGGCAAAGAAAGCAAATGGAGAATAAGCAATTTCTTTTCAAGAATGTGGCATGTTAATAACACATCACTTCTGCTCACATTCCTTGTCAACAAATTAGCCACGCAGCTGCATCCAGCTGCATGGGAGGCAAGGAAATGTAAACCATCTCTGGATGGCCATGTGCTATGCTAACACGTAGGGGTTCTAGTTCCAAAAGGAGGAAGGAGTGAAATGATACAGAGGATATTTAGCTTTCTCTGAAACATTCACCAGACTTAGAAACACTACTTTCTCTGAGAGTTTAGAAAAAGTATATATGTGTGTGTTTGTGCCTATGTGAGTACGTATGATATCTATCATGGACTTGGCACAAAATGAAATAAATTGAAAAAATCCTGAATCTTCATTTTTTTTCTCTGTACCTAACATGAGATGTCTTAGACCGTGTTCCCCAGGAACGGATTCTGACAAGGGGCTTTGGAGGCAGGAAGTTACCTGGGAGTCCCCCACAAATGACAACTATAAATGAGGGAGAAAGGAAGGACTGGGCAGAATAGAAGTTGATGTGTGATGCAGTGCCGTGGATCTCTCAGTCAAGCCCATAGGAAGCTTTGAAGCTAAGATGGTCCTTGAGAGTTATCTTACATGAGACAAAGGGCTGCACTTTTGTACCCCATATCAACCAAACTTTGGATGTGGGTAACCCTCCAGGGAGGGGCACACCATGATCAGTTCAGCTCCCTGTGAGCAAAGGTAATTTCTATAGAGTGTATCTTTGTCAGTTTGGGCTGCTATAGCAAAGTACCATAGACTGGGTGGCTTATAAAGAGTAGAAATTTATTGCTTATGGTGCGGGAAACTAGAAGTCTGACATCAGGGTGAAGGGCCCTCTTCCTGGTTGCAGACTGCTGACTTCTCATTGTGTCCTCACAAGGAAGAGTGCAGAGAGGGAAATCAAGCTCTCTCATGACTCTTATAAGGGTACTAATCCCATTCATGAGGGCTCCACCCTTATCAACTCATCTAATCCTAATTACCTCCCAAAGGCCCCACCTCTTAATGTCACCACACTGGGGAGTAGGTTTTCAACATATTAATTTGGGGGGGACACAAAAATTCAGTCTATGACAGAGTGCCTCAGCTTTGAGGCACCAGTCACCACTCTTCCCAAGAGCTGAACAAATGAGTATGTTGGTCCCTGTACTGGTTTTCTTTTACTGTATAACAAATCACCACAAATTTAGTGACTTAAAACAACTCATTTATTATCTCACAGTTCTGTAAATCAGAAGTGAAGACAGGCTAAGCTGGGTTCTCTGCTAAGGATCTCACAAAGCTGAAATTAAGGTCGAATGGCCTAGGCTCTTTTTTGGAGGCATGGACAAGAATCCACTTCTAAGCACTTTCAGGTTCTTGGAAGAATTCGGTTCTTTCTGGTTACAGGATTAAGATCCCTGTTTCCTCGTTTGCTGGAGATCACGCTCAGCTCCCAGAACCTGTTCACATTCTTTGCCACTTAGCTCTCTCCATCTTCAAACCAGCGATGTTCATCAAATCCTTCTCACACAGAACCTCCCTGACTTCTGCTTCTGCAGCCAGCCAGGATAAAGTATCTGCTTTCAAAGGGCTCATGTTATTCGATTAGTCCCACCCAGATAATCTCCACAAATCAAGGCCACTGATTAACAACGTTAATTACAGCTGCATAATCACTTTGCCATGTCATGTAACGTATTCATAGACATAACACTAGGGGGTTCAGATCATGAGGCAATCTTAGAACTCTTCCTACCACACTCCCGAATGGATCATCTGAGCAGCTACACCACAACATCCACCATGTCAAGGCAATAAATATTTATACAGACACTCCAAGACTTATGATTTTTTAACTTTATGATGGTTTGAAAACAATGGTATTAAGTAGAATTTTGAATTTTGATTGTTTCCCAGGCTAGCGCTATGTAGTAGGATACTCTCCTGTGATGCTGGGCAGTGGCCGTGAGCTGCAGCTCCCAGTCAGCTGTGAGATCACTAGGGTAAACAACTATGCACTTACAACCATTTTGTACCCATGCTACCATCCTGTTTTTCATTTTCAGTACAGTATTCAATAAATTACATGAGGTTATTCAACACTTTATTATAATTTTGCGTTACATGATTTTCCCTAACTGTAGGCTACCATAAGTGTTCTGAGTGGGCCAGGTTAAGTTATGATGCTTGGTAGGTTAGGTACATTAAATGCATTTTCAACTTATGACATTTTCAATTTATAATGGGTTTATTGGGACATCAGTGGAGGAAGATCTGTAGTAATATTCACCTTACTGGAATATGCTATCTGCTAACTAGGGAGATCTATTGCATATGTCTTCATACACTACTTCTCCTACCCAACTCAAGAATACTTCCAATTTTTGTTTAATTTAATTAGCTTATTTTTCTTCTATACAGGCACACCTTGGAGATATCGAGGATTCACTTCCAGACCACCACAATAAAGTGAAGGTACAGGTATGCCTGTATACTACTTGTTAAATCATAACATATATAAACACACTCAAATCATAAACATAGAAAACATTGAATTATTCTCTCTTATTTTTAATTTGTTTCATCTTTTTTTATTCCTTTGATTCTTTGTAAACTGCTTCCTTTTATTCCTGGAACTAAATAGGGTAGAAATATATACCTAAAATATATTTGAAGAATAAAATATATTATACATATTAAATAATCATATTTCATATCAAGACTGAAGGATGTGAACATCCCCATATTTATCAGATTGCACACATCCTTATAAAACTCACAGATAGAGGAGACGAGAGAAGTATGGAGGAGAAAAAAATATGATATACACATCTATGGACATTGTAGCTCATGGGTCCAGAAGAACAGTGGGTACCCCTAAATCTCAGGCTGATGGACTTGTTGAAGTTGTTAAGAATTATTCAAGAAAGTCTTACAATACTAGGATCTGTCCTGTGATCATTCTTGCTGCATGAAGGGCAGGGAAGAAGGAAGAGCTATGTATGGGGTCGTCGGTACACAACCAAAGGTCTGGGGTAACAAGATAGACCTTGAGCTACCAGGCTAGTAACTGAATCAGAGAAATGAAAGTGGTGGTATTGGAGGGGAGTGGTGAGTACCACAAAAACCAGACTTCAAGAATTGGAGCAATATAAGAAAATGTTCCATTGTGATTCTAGAACTAATTATATATGAGCAATTTGTATATACTATAATGATCCTCTTAAGCATATCTCTTTGTACCGCAGAGAGGAAGAGGCAAGTATGATCTGAAAACTCAAATAGGACAAACAAAATATCCTGGAACAGTTTCCAACATTTCTTCTTCCTTGCCTGAACAGATGCTATTTAAATAATGCTGTGTGGAAGATTGATGTTCTCTCGCTTTCCCTTACCCATGCATCCCTTTCAGGAAGGAGGATGCCATTAGCTTATACAAAGAGCAAAGGAAGATGTGTTCATTAGACTTGTATCTGAGCATCTCTTTAAGAAGTTTACATTTACTCTGGGAGAACAAAGGCAAATAGTTTCCTTAGATCATCTTTGTTTTCCAAAAGAACCATGAAGACCAATTACTTATTAATTCCTATACATCCCTTTTGTAATATTTCTTTATGTTATATAATACTTCAATACCACTTTGTGCCTGGGACATCTGGAAATAATCTCAGCACTTGTAAAGTCTACTCTTCTTGTATTGTCAGTTGAAATCAGTTTTAAAACGGAAAAATCCATGAATTTCTGTTTTATCCTTAAGACTATCTGTAAGAATAGCAATAACTTTTCTACTCCTATAATTACCAGCACATACCCCTGGAAATACCTTCAGTAACAGCTGGTGTGTTATTCTCTACACTCCTCCTCCCCATCTCTACTCTTATTGGCATTAAATTATTGAGCAAGAGTCATGTGTAAATATCAAAAGACAGACGATGCATGTTCAAAGCAGATATTTTTGGAAACTTACAGGCAGAAGCCTGGTAAGCACAGATTGTCCCAAGTCTCGTATCTCTCATTAATTATGGAGAGGTAGCTTGGACTTAGTCTCTGAAAGAGGAACTCACTTTTCTGCCACTTTTCAAATTTGTAGCAGAAATGAACGTCAGCAGGGGTCACATGACCATGCAGAAAGCCCTAAAACTGGACAATAAAGGCTATAGCTTGTTTTCTGACATCATTTACTGAGGGGGTGGGTACACTTATATCATGACTGGTTTCATTCTAAGGACTTTCAACCCTCCCTGCCAAGTCAGTTCTTTTTCCCCCAACTTTGTTGAAGTATCATTGACATATAACGTTGTATAAGTTTAAGATGTACGACCTGTTGATCAGACATTTATATATATGTAAATATATAGTAATATGATTGCCACTGTGTTAGCTAACACCTCCAACACCTCCGTCACATCATATGATTACCATTTCTTTCTTGTGGTGACAATATTTAAGATCTCCTCTCTTAGCAACTTCCAAGTATATGGAAGAGCCAGCTCTTTAAGAAAGCACTATCAGAGCCATCCATCAGAAACACAGGCTTGCTTTCCTCATAAATGGAGAAAAATGATTGAACACAACTTTCCCTAATACACACCAAAATGCCATGGGGCTAAATCTCCATTCTGAAATTTGGATTTGGGTGGACTATTAGGTAATATAGAGAATTATTATTAACTTTGCTACTGTGCAAATAGCATTGTTGTTACATAGAAAAATATTCTTAATTTTAGTGATACATACAGAAATACTTAGGGATAAATTATCATAATGTCTTTAGTTACAATAAAATACTTCAGCAAAATAAACTTTAAGCAATTTGGCAAATGTAAACAGCTATTTAGCTAGATGAAAGGTATGTATGTATGTTCACTATATGATTCTCTCCTCTCTCTATATTCAAAATATTTCATAATACAACTTTGAAATTAATCCCCATTCTTGTGCAATCGCTGGGCATCTTTATAAAATTCAATCAATGGAGAGAAAAATGTGTGTTGTGGCAACAATCTTCTTTATCCCAGGAGAATTTTTACCATCTTGGTAGATCTGGTCCTAATTGGTAGCTTCTCTTTAGCCTTTAACTATGGCAAAATAAATTTTCCAGTCCGGATACTTGAACTATCTCCTCTAAATTGTCATTTTACTCCTTCTTCTCTGTGTCTGTCATAATTATCTGCTCCTCCCACACAAATGTGATCACGGTTGTCGTTAACATCTTATTGCACTTTGGGGGAGACGTTTAATTGTTCCCCGCCCACTTGTATAATTGTGGCATGATTAATATAGACAATACCTGAATTTTTATTGCCTCAAGCACTGTGGAAGGAACAAAAAGAATTAGACTTTGTCTTAAATCTTAAAAGCCTTATAATCTCTTTGGAAAGATAAAGAAATTGCACATAAATGTGCATATGAAAACTTAGCTAACGATTCAATGCAAAGTGTAAATATATCAAATGGATAATATGTTTAAGTAAACTTTATCACAAAATAGAATAATTATTACAAAGAGAATTGATATTTGGCATATATTCTTTGAATCCTTTGTATTAGTATTTCCCAAAATACATGGAAGAAGAAAAAAATTATTCAAGAAGTTCCCGGTCATTCAATTTAAGTCTAACATAAAAAAAATAATACCATCACTATAAGAAAAGACTTGCACAAAAATTCATAAAGTCCAGCTAACTTCCTTTGAAGGCAAATAACAAGGTGTTTTGAATGGCAAAAGTCATTTTCCTTTCTTTATAACTTTCACTTTCATTATGAGCCAAAATGAGGTAATTTTTACTCAGAAGCCACAATCAAGAGGGAGAAAAAAATCTTCATTTAAAAAAATTAGTATTTTTAATTCTTCACAAATTCAATAAAATACATACTAATCCACTGTAAAATAGAAATTCTACTTGGTCAACTTTCTCTAATATTGATTGTAAATATATAAGAATACCTTCACATCAATTTTTCTCTGTTTCAGCTCTTTTTGTTCTCAATACAAAGTGACTTCTTTTTCTTTTTAAGATTTAGTATGTCAACCACAGCCTGCTCCATTACACAAAGATGCCTGGTTACTTGAAAGACTTTGATACATCTGTGCTATTCCCTGTGTGCTGACATATGTCTACTTGCAACAGAGAAAAGAAACTTCAAGGATGAGCTCCACTCATTTCAGTAATTGGTATTCCACCCTGCTAGTTCAGATGGATTATTGTTAGTGAGATAGGCAGCTAACATTAATGTCAAATTAACATAAACTATAAGGATGATAGTATGCTGGAATTTGCATAATTTTCATCAGAATCTAAATGCTTTTGAAATTGATTCTCAAGGACTAATAAAGACATATTAGTTTACTTACTATAACATTTTTGGGGCGTTATTTAAAATGTCAGATTCTAATTTTAAGTCAGTGATCTGCAACTTAGGATAATGGACAATATATGAATTTTAGACATAAATTAAATAATTTATCTGAAAATATGAACCCCCAGAGCTATTAATCAGTCTGTGGACATAGAAGCACCATTTTTTATATATTTTTTTAATGTATAATGCTATTCAAAGTCAATCTCTTGTTAATTTCATTCTAGGAAGTCACTGTGTACCTTCTCAGGTGCCTTAATGCAGTCTGTTCAGTGGTTCAAAGTCAATGGCTCTATTTCAGAGTTTTCAAAAAACATGTCATATGTGTGATTTCACTCCAAGAGAAAAACTTCTGAGAAAGTTTAAAGTGTTTATATTTTTAAATTTTTTTATGTTATGTTGAAACATAGAAACACATGGAGAAGACACATGGCACGTAAGCATAGAATGTGCCCCTCCCTGACCTGTCTGCCTTTGGAGTTGTTCCTCTAGACAGAATATCACTTATCAGCTGTGAAGTTGAAGTATGATCTTCTCAAGGCACAGACACTTGTTTCTCTGCAGGTGTCCTGCCTGCTTGAGTTCTGCCTCCCCTAAGTGTCTTCTACTTGAGACGTGTTTTGCTAACCCCATCCGAAGCTTACCCGTGTACCTACCAGTATTCAAAGCATCCCTACACTGAAGCACAAAAGGTCACCATGTTTTTGAACTAGCCCCTTTCCTTTTTTGTACCATCTGTTTCAGCAAAGCCCTGGAAGGTAATGCTAGTTGCTCAAAACGGGGAGGAGGAGTTCATACTCCACGTACCCTGTGGTGTACTATTAATACTTTATTACAAATGTGTGTTTAAGATGTCATCAACTGAATACATGTACAGTGTAACTCAGCAGAGCTGAACCTTTCCCTGAACTAACGAAAGAAGGGAAAAACTAGTGAGGCACACGGGTTTCAGACAAGTTAACTCAATCAAGAAAACCTTAGTATTGGAGAGCCAGATCACAGTCATGGCTGGACATCATATTTTTAGTAATTAGTTGTTGTTAATAATACTTATTTTGTTATTAACAATAAAAGGAGATAAGCTTGTTGAGGCACATCTGAGAGGTAATCTTATTTAACTGAAGCACTTTTTAGGACAACTTCTTTGAATATAGAGAAAAAGCATGAGTAGTTCTAGTTTCAGCTCTCTAATGTGATAGCTGTGCAACCCTGGTCAGCCATATATTTTTTTCTGATCTTGCATTGTAAAGATAGGATAAAAGGACTTGCCCTGCTTACTTTCAAGAATTACTGGGGGCTTCTGGCAAGCATCATTTTCCATTTCTCACACTTCAGGGTAAAGATTAAATTAAGTGTTTGGCTGTGACACTCTTTGAAAGGCATTTGACAGAATTAACACATTGCATAGTGGACATTTGCACATGGATCAAAAGTGTTCTCAGAATCTTTAGGATTTTTGTCTCACAGCAGACTGACATGTCCATTGTATTTCTACTCACGCAGTGACTAGTATAAATGGAAAGATCGGCCATGAGAAGATTATTATACGTTACTTTTGGTGGATTCTGTTGAATAGAGTATTGTAATCGGCAAAATTCCAGCATTTTGGCCTAAAGGGGGCTGAGATCGTTCAAAATGTAAACAGGCCACCATGATTCCATCTGTAAATTACAAGCATCAGGCAGAGAAAGTAGAAGTAGCTCAAAGAACATATATTCTGTGTTCTCTTTAGAAGTGGCCAAATAGAACAATGGAAAAGAAAGAATTTTCCATAGAGCAAAGTCAAGTAGCGAAAAATGGACTAGGGAAACATTCCAAGTTGCAGAACCAGGGTCCCGTCAAGGAATATTAACCACCCCAGATTAGCACTTCTGGCAAAACCTAGATTTCAGAATTGTCCAAGACTGCTATGTGCCTCTCATTATTCCTCTTTTCAAATGGGAGGATCTTCTGTGTGTTACCTGTCCAATGGTTATCTGTATGTGTGTCATCACCATATGCTGGAGGGCATATCACGTTATCACTATATGTTTGGAGGGCAAGAAAACTTGTCTCTTTAATCACAGTTCTTCAGATTCAGAGGAACTGCATCCAAGTATCAACTTCTAGACCTAATGCAGATCACGAGATCATGAGATCTATATGGACTCTGAGTGTGATGATGTGGTACAATGAAAATGTGGTGGTTTTGAGGGAGTGAATGTATTTTGCAGATGGAAAGGATATCAATATTCTGGTCAGGAGGTGGACTATAAAGTAGTTGAGTTTACTTTCCCACCCTTTGGATCTCAGCTGGACCTGATACTTGCTTTTGCCAGAGTAATGTGGTAGAAGAGAGGATGTGGCAGTTCCAAGCCTAGGCCACAAGAAGCATTGCATACATCCACTCTCCTTGTCTGTCTTCTGCTTTCCCCATGTTGATGTGCTTGCACTCATTTCTTGGCAGGTGACACACAGATGATTGCTGATCCAGGCCAGTTGTCCCAGCGGAGGCCCCAGACGTGAATACGCACACTGGTAGCTAACTGGCAGCTAACTGCAGATGCGTGAGGAAGCTCTGTAGAGATCAGCTCAGATCAGCAGAACTGGTCAGCCTATCCATAGACTGGCAAATGCGGATTGTTTGCCACTGAAGTTCTGTGGTTGTTACCCAACATTACTATGTAACAAATAATTAATAGAAGATGTTTCTACTGAGGCAGTTCAGTGTGGTAAAAATAGCTGTTCAGGCTCTGTGGTCACACAGAACTTGTTTGAATCCTCATCCTTCCAGATACTTCTTTAAAAATGTTGGACAAGTTACCAAACTTATTTAAGCCCAAGTTTTCTTGTCATGCAAATGAGGGTAGCAGATAGCAATAGCATCTCCCTAATAAGAGTTATTTTGAGAATTAAATGTGATATATCAAACTGCATAGCAGAGTAGTTGGCATGTGGTAAATGCTAAATAAATTCTAGTTATTATTCTTATTTTCATATTCTTTTGAAATAATTTTTAAACTGTTTCTATATAATTATAAATTAATTTTAAACTAAAGCTTAACATTAAAAATTATGTGATGTAAACAATATAGCATGAGTTATACTTATAATTGGATATTTTAAAAAGTACTTAAATGAAAAAAGAGGCTCCATAAAAGACTGTAATTTCTGTAAGGACAAAGATAAAGTTACATTCAACTATTTTATTCCTATCACTTAGTATATTTGCTGCCAAATTGAGGGTGCTTACTAAATATTTGTTGGATTGAACCTGTGCATAATAACATACAGAAGGACTTCCTTGTTTTCTGGCTTCAAATTGAAGGTGGAAGACATAATTAATGTAAGCTAAAAATTAGTTTTAATTAAATAACGACATTACCTTCACATAGTGGCCACTCAGTAAGCATTTGTTGAATTGACTATGAAATCAAATAGAAAAACACACAAAGGTCATGGAAATTAGGTAATTAGCTTTCAAGAGGTGAATAGAGCAAAATGAATTATTCAATACAGCTTCCCTATTTCTAAATAATTGTTAATAAATCTTTTATCAAATGTCAGCAAGAAAAAGCCATTTAAATATATAAGTAAACACTACTAACAGTAATCTCAATTTGCCAATAATTTGAAGATTTTGTACCAAATATAAAAATATATACTTAATTTCTTAATGTGTAATTTTTTCGGGAAGAAAGCTCAAAAATTTGTTGAGGGCCTTTTTTAATTGCTAGGTTTTATACTACATGATAAAGAAAGAAAATGAGTGAAAAAGAGTCATTTTATTTAGAGAAGTCAGAACGTAGTCAGAGAGAATAATGCATAATAAAGTAAGTATAATTCTGAAAAATAGACGCTGTATGATATGACCAAATATGTGGTGTGGAATGACTGTGCCAAAGGCGTGGGGGGTGGAGGGACAAAGGGTTTCTTCACTTAATAGCAATGTTTAGTTCATACCTCAAAGAAAATTGGTGTTTATCATGTAGAAAAGAAGGGAGAAGTGTACAGATCAAAAACTACCATTATGAGTTAGTAAATAGATTTGGTGATGTTTAATTGCAATTTCATATGTGACTACGGTAAGGCAGAAAGATAGGTGTTATTATCTTTATGTTACTAAAATATTTAAGAGAAACTAAAATTTGTATATGTTAAAAAATTAGAAATTAAGTCCAGTGTCTTCAATCTTTAAGGACAATTCACATTCCACTCTCCTAAGCAAGAGAATATATACAAAGGCATAAAAGCATGGAATGGCAATACTGAATGCGGATGGAAGAGCAAATACATGTTGCAGGCAGGAGCAACCATTGAGACTGTAAATAAAAGAAGCATATGTTTAGGCATGAATAACATGGTTGGATTTTTTTCTTTCTGGAAGTGACAGAGAATAATTGAAGAAATGCAGAGAAGGACTTATATAATCCTTATATAATCAACTGTATGTTAGAAAGAGCTGCTGATAGTTGGGAGAAACATTTGAGGAAGGAAACTCAGGAGACATCTTTGGGAGTTATCAGTCAGGTAACTAATAAATAGTTAAGGGGTGAGAAAATGAAGTCTTTACTCAAAGAAGTGGCAGTGGGTTTACAGAGGAAGGGATAGAAGTCAGAAATCGTTTACAGACAGAATCAATAGAATTTGTAGCTAACCTACAGGGATAGTTAGCGTGCAGATCAGTTATCAAGCTGGGCTGAGCAGGTGGACTGTGCATTATTAACAGAGACAGAGTGAGTAAAAAAGGAGAGGTAGATTAGCGGATAAGACCTGAATTCAGTAAGGGTTTGCTGTGGATGCAGAGACTGCAGACCTTTTAAAGTGGGACGGTTAGAAGGAAAGTTTAACTTTGCTTAGATACGTCTGCTAAAGCTTTTCATTTAGTTTACTACCATATGTTCCATGTTAGAGCCAAATGTAAGCTGGAGCCCTGAAAAACTGTAAGAGAAAGAAAAGTGAGCCCTGAAACTGGTAAAATGAGTACTCCATCTGAACAAAAAGTTAAAAATTAAATATAATCAACAACTGGGAATGCAAATTCATTCACTACTAATAATATGTAAGTAAGAGAAGTAACCAGAATTTTAACATTAGTAACAAAAAAAGTTTTTGGAAATAAACAGTAATTAGATGTCCTAAATCTATTTTCATTAGGAGAAAGACAAAATTTTTTGGATATTTTAGAGAAATATTGATCTTAAATATATTTTATTCACAAGCTTTTTGTTAGGGTAAACAAACTAAGCATTATTAGCTTTCTTTTTACAATGTGTTATGTGCAAATCAATATAAAATTTAAAAAAACAGAATAGTTACCATCACAAATGAAAAGCGCAAAAACACCCCATGAGTGTTTTTCTTATGAAAACCTAAAAAGAATAACAAGGAAAAAATTTTAGAAGAGAACAACAGAAAAATAAATTATGACTAAAATAAAACCTGCATATTTCTATAATCGTAAAGGTTAAACTCTCCGCTTTGAAGAAGGCTCTCAAATTGGGTCATAAAACCAAAGCAGAAGAATACAATTAGAAGGATGCACATCTATGAGAGAAATGACTGCAAACAAAGGATCTTGAAACCTGCAACAGGAAATTGCTCAACCACATAACCACCAACGACCAATCAAATGCCCTGTGGAAATATTAATATCTGATGGAAGAAAAATAAAAGGAGAAAAACCAATCATGAATATAAAATTATTTTAAATATGCCTGTAAGGAAAACATCCAAAGCACAATGAAGATATAATTACGGAAAAAAATTTTCTCATCATTTAAAGTAGGATGAAAATATCTGCTGTAAAATCTTAAAGAATATAAGAACAATATGAAAAAATAAATTTTAAATATGAACAGGCAAAACAATGAATAAGTCTACAAAATGTAGTTCGATAACAGAAAAAAGTACACCGTGTGGAATCTACAAAGGTGTCAAGCTCAGAGTCCACGCATTGGGTCGAGGCTGAAGGGAGGAAGGCTAAAAACACAAGCAGAGATAGAAATACTTGGCACTCTACGCAGAACCACTGCACTTCTTGGCCCCACGTTTTCTTCCTAATTCATTCTGCTCCATCTCCCAAAAAAAGCCTGCAGTTTACCCCCAGATAAAAATATTGTTTATTATTACCTCCAAGGAAATTAAATTTATTTTCTGAGAAGAATAGGAGCTACTCAAATAGTGGATCTGTTTTTTGAAACAGTCCTTTATATTTTGGCTTGTGCATTCCTCCCAGTCTAAATACTTGTTGCTCATTTTGTACTAGATAGACCATGAAAGAAACAGCTCATTGAGATGCTCTGCTCCAGTGCTTAAGGTACCCCGTCAACTTCACAGTAAATGGGAGGAAGCAACCTGAAAAAACAGAAATACATGTAAAATATTGTCTAGAGTTACTGAGTTGTTTCTGGAGTCAGACTGATTGCATTGGAATCCTGTATATTCTATAAACTAGCTAAGTAGCCTTGAAAATGTATTTGTCCTTTCTCTTCCTCTGTTTCTTCACTTCATCTACAAAGTATGGACAGGTCTATTGCCGATCTCGTAGAATTTACAAGAATTAAATAAGTTAAGGCATTGAAGCGTTGAGGAAGCAAAGCAACATCATGGAGGAGAACACCAAACTAAGTTAGATCAACTCAGCCCATTGGTAAGAGTACTATCTTAGGCAGAAGCATGACTTTAAAATAATTCCATGTAAACAAGAATCAATATTCTTCCTAAAGTAAAGCAAATTATATAACATAACGAAAGAAATTTGCAACAGCAACAACCACCATAACATGAAAAGATAAATAACCTGGAAATTCCCTTTAGAAATACAAGAGTTCTACCTAGAGAAAACGTTAAAATATCACTGAGGAAGACACACGTGCGTTCATGCGCTCACACATGGCAGACAACCCGAACAGATGGAAAGACCTCTCATCATCATCAAAAGGTTATTTCCTCCTAGATTAAATCTACTAATTCATAAAGTTTATGTGAACTTGATAAAAATAATTGATAAAATTTCTTTTTGTTGTTGTTGCTTAGAACTAGGCAAGCTGACTGCATAGCCCATACGTCAAATAAACAAGGACATTAGCTCAGATCGTTTGGAAAAGAAGAATGATCATAAGGGAGTGGTCTTCTCACATATTTGATTATTAAAAAGCTTTGAGAATTAAAACACTGTGGTTCTAGCAGATTCTGGGGGCAGAGAAATCCAGGCAGAGGAATCTAATTCAATAATTCTAAAATATGAATATTCTTTGCACATTCAAGGAAGAGAATGAAGCCAGAGTAGCTAGAGCACTTGTAATGAGTGAAGGAGAGTGTAGTAGTAGGAGTGAGGCCAGGAGGGAAGGCAGGTGACAGATCATTCAGGGCCTTGCAGGCAATGGAAGGGTTTTCATAATTTATAGGAATGGTCATCTGTAGAACCACTATGATAAATTTGTGGTAAAGATAGAAGCAACAAAGCCAAGAACAGAAATTTGGAATAGATCCATAGAGGGGAGGCAGGCAAAAGGAGACAGGCAACAGTAAAGAAAAAGCGTAAGTGAAATAAGGAGAACTGGGAGATAGAATTGTCCTTTAAGACAAATAAGAAGAAATGTGTTGGAATAAGAAAGGTGCTATTCAACATTTTAAATACTGCAGTAGGTTGAAGCGACATTGAAAAAGAGTATTAGATTTATAAATCATGATGTGATTAGAAAAGCTATTTCATCAATGGAGAAAGGGAACCAAGGTTCCTAACAAGTATATGTAATACTATTTAAGAATTTTAAATGTTTTGTCTGATCCTAGTCCTCGAATGATGAAAATCGGTAAGGTATGTACATTTCCATAGATTCCCAAGGCTTTTAGAATTTTGTATACTTTGTACTCATGTAATAGACTACATAGACCTTTGAATATGACATTATTTTGACATCAAATAAAAAGGTCAAATAGTTACTCATTAGTATTAAGTTTAATTCTTTCTAGATTCATTTTGTACCAAACAAAACAATTTATATACCAAGAACAGAATGAAATTATTTGGCACATATTTGAATTTATAGCACTTTTAAGTCTATGGAGAATATGGCCCATAACTATTTAAAAATGGTAAAATAGGGTTTTCAAATGTAGTATATTTATAAAGAATATATAGTATATTTAGAGTCTATGTAGTATACTTATATAAAGAATACTTCACAATAGCAATTTAGATAACTTTTGTTGTTTTATTTATTTATTTATTTTTGCTGAGGAAGATTCACCCTGAGCTAACATCCACTGCCAATCTTCCTCTTTCTGTATGTGAGCTGCCACCACATGGCCACAGACAGACTAGTGGTGTAGGTCCATGCCCAGGAACTGGACCCAGGCCACAGAAGCAGAGCACACCAAACTTAACTACTAGGCCACTGGGGCTGGCCTTAGGTAGCTATTGTTATTTAGACAATTATAATAATGAGTTAAAGATCATGAGCCCTTTCATGAATGAAAAACCTAGGAAAAACAGTTTCTCTTCAACTTGTCGTACACGCACCACCAACCCCAACAATCCATAGCCCCCAGGATAATACTTTGGTGAAATGAAATTTCCACTTCCAGCCGTTTCTTTTTTTTATTTGGTTTTTTGTTTTACTCTACAAATTTTGAGGGCACTGCATACTGCACAGCACACACACATTTAACCAAGGGATGCATTTATTTTAAAATGTAGTGTTGGGAAAAGCTCCTCCTTTCCCGCAAAGAATAGATGTATTGTCATTTCAGAAACTTTGTAATAAGGAAGGGCCTGTGAATCCCTGAAGCCTTGGCTGCTCAGCTGAGACCAACTGAAACCTCAGCTTAAATATGTCATCATAGCCTTTCTCGGGAATATAAACGTGGTTCGCTTTTCTCTGGTGTTGATTTTTTTATTTCTATTTCATTTTATCTCATATTTTCTTTTTAGTAGTTAACATTTTCACTAATGAAACAGAAAAGCATGAATGAGTAAAACTTTATTGTCAGGATACTTGATGATAAATACCTAATTCCTTAAAAAAAGGATAGTTTATTAGTTACAATCAAACTTCTTCAATTTACAGAAGAATTAATTTATAACCATTGTTTCTCAGTTATTTATTCCATTTTGGTGGAATAATTTAGCCATTTCCTCATCTTCAAATGTTCTTGGTGCCTCACTAGTGAAACGGGACACTTTAACTTTATTAAGAATGCTGTTTTAATCAAAGTTTTAAGTTTTTCATATTTCAGAAGAGAAAATACTGTAGATTTTCAAAGGGGTGACTGCCACCTTGTTGAGCTAATTTTAGAAGCCATTGATGGTTTTCTTTACTCAGTTAAGGAAACATTCATTGACAAGTTTTGCTTTTTAATCAAATAGTAGGTCATAATCTTCCAAAATATTTTTTACATATAATTTAATAATTTTTCAAGCTGACCTGTGACTTACGATTGTATCATTTCTCTCATAGATGATATCTCAAATTACTTTTACAACGATGTCTGCCTTTTATTCTGCTGTTTCGTGGAATGCAGCTTGCTTCTCTCCTAAACCAGGTTCTCTCATCTTGTAGTTCCATGCCATCGTATCTGGGCTTTTCCTTTCTGCCTGGTCCATTGCGAGGGATACTTTCTTGAAATTGTCGTTTTGGTTCTCTGTGGACTTTCAGCCCTAGATGTTGCCTTTCTCATTTCCTTTAATTCAACACCACAAAACCGGGAACAAACTCCTTCCTAAATATTAATCTCACTCAAGGCTCTTAGAATCCTAAAAAGGTCTCAATTCCAGTACTTTAATTGTCTTTAATGGGCAATCTAGCAATTATGTAAAACAATTTCTTAGAACAACCTGTGACAAAAGATAGAAACAGTTTGCTAAAAGCAATTTTGTTGTAATCTACACTAAAAATCTAATTTGATAAAAATAACAAAAATAGCATAAGGAATCATGCATTAATTACATGGTCTTCATATGTATGAACGCATCACTTTATTAGTCAGTTTTGCAAATATTGAAGATGTTAGTCTGTATTTATTATGGGACCTATACTTGATACTCTAGTGCTCTGTCATTTGTTGTAAAATGACAAGAAACAACTCATCCAAATTCACATTTACGCTAGGAAAAGAGGCTTTCTCTATGAACACGGTCCTGACGCAACTTATGTCATGTAACCTTCTAGTTTATTTGTTTGTTAATTTACCTTAAAAGAAACTTTTAAAAATGAGCATTCAAGATTGAGGTGGCTGATATTGTGATTCCAACGATTGGCTTTTGCTCATGGCCACAATCAGAACCACCACTTGAGGCCACTTCATGATCATTTGATACCCATGACAAGCAGGGCTGCTTCCCCAGGGACTCCTTCCACACATGACTGACTTCCAAATCTATTCTCCCATTCTGTGTCAGGCTACAACCTAGGAATGGAAGCCGTCTATATCACTCCTTCAGTTATTTTAACTAGCAGCTGCAGCTCCTCCGTGCTCTCTTTTCCCTTTTGCTGGCTAGATTCAGAGCACTCCAAGGCACTAGGGATAACGGAGCAAGAAAAACGGAAGGAACTCGAATTTCAAAATGACTGCAAGAGGGAACTTCAAGCAGAAGATAACTTTGAACTATAATGTGTCATTTCTCCAAAAATTTGGCATAAATTAATCCGGAAACCAAAAAAACAGCCTTATCTCCTATGTAGTACTATACTTTCTTGGCCACATAGAAGATCACATGAGGAATACAGCAAAGGAAACACAGATTATTGACAAACATATATCTGCTGTTTATGTGGAAAGAAATTTGTTTTGTTTTATCAATAAAATGTACACACAACTCCCAGGATAGTGATGTTTACTCAAAAATGATGTGATATCAAAGCAAAAGGTCCTTGAAGAGATTCTTGAAAACTTACAGGGTACTTGAAAGACTTTTTGCTAATAATTCTGATACCAAACCTCTTACCCTTAAGTTCTTGTGCTCAGTGTGCAATATGCCAACCACTGAGACTAGGTACTTGGAGATGGAGAAAGGTCTATTCAAATTGGCTAAAATGAGAAGGCAAGGGGATAAAGTCTCTCAAATCTGCCTTAACAAAAGAAGAAAACAGGGGTTTTATAGAGCTACGGGGCTTGGCAGGAGGTGTTTCAGAGAAACAAAGAGGAAATCTGTGTTTCTTTCACTCCAGATAAGCCCTTGTTCAATCAGACTTCTGGGCATCAAGGGCAACAGCAGCTGAGGGCTGGTTATGTGGTGATCATAACCTCCTTGAAGGCATGCTTTTTCTTCTGCAAAACAAGCTCATAAATCCTCGTGAGCCTTGAGTGACCCCTCAGGTTAAACAAGAAAACAGCAAATCAACGAGATTAACTTCTTTTCATCTATGTCAGTGTTAGGAACAAGGTGGAAGGATAATCACGTTCTTATTGAATATTTACAGTAACTCTCAGGTACCTGGCTTCAATTCAAGAAACATAATTTGCATTTTAAAAATATTGGTCATGAGTATGCAGTTTGGTGTTTATGTTTCTACTTTCTGAACAACCATTCATAGGTTTTGTTTTTATGATTGTCCTGAGGAATACTAGCTACATTAGTTTTGGGGCTGGCCTGTGTAAATTTCTTCTATTGGCAAAGAGGAAATGAATATTCACAAAATTGGAAAATTTAGATTCTTGTTGTCAAAGTGCAAAAATAAAAAGCTGAAGTATCACTATGTTAGACTATTACTAGTTTAATTTTAGTACTGACGTTTTTATTGTTTAATTTGGGTTTCAAACGTAATTCTCAGCAATAGAATTTTTCTTTGTTACTTTTGGGGATTATTTTTTGTTTGCTTCATGTTTTTGGTCTTCAGTTTTAGGCATATGTCCATTTCTTTATTGTATTAAATTAAAAGGCTTTTTAGTCTCAGATGATGGTTAAAATTTTAGGGAACATGTGTTTCCTGTAAGAGGCTGGTGGTGATGATACTGTGACCGCTGTATATCAGTTATTTTCGCTTTCTTTAAAGAGTTGTTTCATGGTGAAAACCTACATTATAAAGGTTTTCTTTTTCATTTTAGTGTTTTTTTTTTTTAAACAACACGAGGTAAACATATTTGCAGAAGTTTTATGCAAATGATGAGTCTATTTAATTTTAGAATAACTGAGAGAAACAAACAAACAAAATCTGTTCATTTTGGGTGGTATTTAAAGCACTTCAAGCAAAGTTACGCATTTAAAAGAGCCAAATTACTAAAAAGTGCCCCACTGTGACCTATGCTATATCCATTTTTCTCCTTCTGTCTTTTTTTTTTTTTAAAGATTTTATTTTTTCCTTTTTCTCCCCAAAGCCCCCCGGTACATAGTTGTGTATTCTCCGCTGTAGTTTCTTCTAGTTGTGGCATGTGGGACGCTGCCTCAGCGTGGTCTGATGAGCAGTGCCATGTCCGCGCCCAGGATTCGAACTGACGAAACACTGGGCCGCCTGCAGCGGAGTGCGCGAACTTAACCACACAGCCACGGGGCCAGCCCCTTTCTCCTTCTGTCTTAACAGAAACCTGAGAGTGTTTCAGGTGTCAAGGTGATCATTTAAGAAATTGTATTTCTATTGCAGTTAGAAGTGGTCATTTGATAATTTGGGGCCAATTAGATATAAACAGAATTTGCTCTTAAAGATCTTTAAACGAAGAGACTCAGGTGGTATAAACATTTGTCTTCTTCACCGTATGTCTTCTCACCTAAAATTTAGATTTGATGCCATAGGTGAAACAACCAACCAGTTACTGCGAAACATTGAGCGTGAAGCCAAAGACGTGTGCTCAAATGGCTACATTGAGAGACAGGAGAAGTCTTGCATTCTCAATGATAATTTATTTAGTGCTGCTATTGTAGACCGAGTTGGAATATCTCTGCCCTTCTTATTATGTGTAAATAACAAAATCACTTACTAGTTTAAAACCATCATTTCTATTTAATCACAGCCAAATTTAGTCTTATCTGGTAGAACCAGGTCCCATAACAACAACAGTAACAACAAAGTAAGAAACTTTATCCTTCTAATCCTAGAAGGGCTAGGTAGAGGAAAACAGGAAAAAGAAAGTTAAAGAGAAAAAGCCTCTGACTGAAGGAAAATGGGACAGATATTACCTGATATGAAATGCAAAAAAATTGAAATGGTGAAAGAAAATCAACAGTCTTCACAATGATACAGAAGTACAGTAATTTTTTTTTTCTAACAACCGTGTTAGCCACCTTACATGAGCTTTCTAAATGCCTACAAAACCACCAAAGGGGGTCAGCCCTGTGGCGTGGTGGTTAAATTTACGAGTTCTGCTTTGGTGGTGCAGGGTTCACAGGTTTGGATCCCTGGTGCGTACCTACGCAGCGCTCATCAGACCGTGTTGTGGTGGCATCCCATTTACCAAGTAGTGGAAGATTGGGACAGATGTTATCTCAGGATCAATCTTCCTCAAGCAAAGAAAACGAGGAAGATCAGCGACAGATGTTAGCTCAGGACCAATCTTCCTCACCAAAAGAAAAAAGAAAATAAAAACCCACAAAGAGAGGAGAGGAATTGAGGCATCATCAAAAATAAAAATATAAATATAAGCAAAATTAAAATTAAATTTTTGTATCTATTACACAAAAAAGGCAGGAACAGGTAAAGTTTCTTTTTTAAAGAGGATGATAATCAGTTGCCCTATTTATCTCAAAATTTCTGAAAGAATTGCAGCTGATAAGTTTTGTCATTCAAATTGAAATAATTTTGTTGAATAGTTCCATCATCAGGATCTGCCTAAATAAAGACAATGAGATGATATTATTTGTAAATGAATATATTTTAACACAATAAACATGAGCCTTCTAGCCCAAAGCAAATACATATGAAAGGTAAATGATTTTATGAACAAAGTTTAATGAGCATTATGTCTTATTGAATAGCGCCTTTTTCATTTCAAATTTTGATATGTAATTAAATGTGGAGATAAAAACAATTATTTAATCAAGTTGCATTCTCAAATGTGGGTATTACTAAAGTCTGAATTACTAAAAGTGAACAATATTGTGAGTGATTTTAAAATGCTAATGAGGATGATCTATTTTTGTCATGTTCGCAAAATTGAAAGTAGGCTGAATTAATCTTAGGTTTTAGTCAACTGTCAGCTCACATGTTAAAAAGTAATGTTGGTCATTGTTGTAAAGTATCATCGTAATACAGTTTTTTCCAAGTGTTATTTTTCTACCAGCTATAAAACTTAAGATAATTCAAGGGTGGACAAAGAAATCTTTAAGTTGATTCCACCTTGGTTTTATACTTGCAGTAAAAGATCCAAAAGTTTTCAAAAGGACCTAAAAACTACAGAAGGTTCAAAGTTGCTCACATATTGGGCAATTATAACGTTCAACCTCATTAAGCAGACTTGTGTCTGGAAATGCTTTTGCTAATTTTTTCGTACTTCATCCTTATTTCATTTAATTTATTACGGGAAGTATATTAAGTATAAGGAATATACTTAGAATAAAAGTAGGTCAATAAAGTTAATTCATCTTGGCGATGTTAAAGGTATATTATATGTCATTAAAAGAAAATATTTTAATATTATTTATATCTGAAATTCAATGCATGAAAATGGAAAACTATATTCTCCTATTATATCGACAGAACAATCTTTTCCAAAAGAAAAAATAATCTGAAAGCTTTGATTCTAAAGTCTCAAAAATGTGCTGGCAAGTATCCTTGAAAAGTCATATACAGTAGGTTGTAAATGACAAGAGAGTTGATGTGACAAACAGTGCTACTGATGCAGAAATAATTGTTCTGTATTGTTTTGAATGTTGAGAAGTCAAAGGACAAAGAGGACAATAATTAAAATAAATTTTTAAAAATCTAACGAAAAATGACAAATGCTTTTGGAAGGCAGTTAGCAGAAAGTATCTATGTCACTTGACTATTAGAAATTCTATTCGATATCTGAGACTAAAAACTAGGAAACAAGAGGTAGATGTGACTGTGACATCTAAAATTCTGAATTCTACCTCATGTGAGAAACCTGATCATGAGTCATACAAAAACATGCCCTGTTTATGGAGCAGGTTATTTGATATTCAAACATCATTGTTCTCCTATTTCAACATCTGGAGGGAAACCAAATGGATATCATCCTTGTATGAAAAATCCAAGTACTATTTCACAATTACAAATATAAGTGTATGCAAAATATCTAAATTATTATTAAGAAGTGCCTCACAAAAGGGAAAAAAGCTTTAGCTTAATAAAATAAAACAATACGGTTTAGAATTTGTCAATTAACAATGCGTGTGACCTGCGCAAACAAATGACCAGTTGTTTTATAAAAGATAGACTTTCCCAAGCTACATTAATGTGACTTAATGCCTTTTTCAGAGAATCACATTTTAGGCAATATGAATGTATCTTGAAGTAAAAGACATTAAGATATAGCCTCTACTTTAATGAGGAGAAGAAACATTTGTTGAAACAAGCTCATATTGAAACTAAATGAGCTAAAATAATTGATATTAATTTGCTCAACCTATGTTTATATTAGTCCTATTTCTACTGCGAGAATTGGCACACTGAAAGAAACACTGGTAAACCCCATGAAGGCCTCATTTTCCATGGGGAACTACATTAAACTCACATACAGGATTATCTACTATCCTAATAATTATGTTGCCCAAATTGAGAGAGAGATGAAATTAGAAAGGTAAGCTCTGGGCATAATTATGGATCAGAGACTTTGAATTTAGAATCCCAGTATTTCATTCGACAGCTTTCCAGCAGAGAAATTTGAGAGCAAGCAGAAAACACAGTCAGTTAATGCAGAATATTGTTAAAATCTGTCAGTGGCATATGACTTTTGATTACTGTTAATTGGAATCAGTAGACAATCTAAGTAGATAAATATCACAGAAATGAAAGAATTCGCCCAAAGGTAGCATTTGGGCTATTTTAGGCTATCTTCACAGAAATTCAGGGTTTCAGACCTTGTTTAAAGGACAAGTCTGTCCCTCAGCAAAGTGAGGAAAAGGATAGAAGAGTCAGAGAAAAAAATCAGAAGGTTAATGAAAGAATGAAATTCCCATGAAAGACTGTTTGGCTCAGAAATGAGAGCCACAGAGATCAATGATCAGTTGCCTAATAGAGAGGAGATTTAGGTTTTTAGGAGGTAATATAGAAACAGTGGCTGCCACCCTTCTAGAAACATAATTAACTGTTGTTCATATCCTAATCCTTTTGTTAGTGGAGTAGGGAAATTAGACATTAGTACATATATTTCTCCTGAATTAATCTAGACACCATTTGAAATTTACTGTTATTACTATAGAAGAGGAAACTTCAAGTGCTAGAGGCTAGGTAAGATTTTCAAGAGCACAGTTCTAATGTGAATCAAGTTTTGTTTTATTCCCAAGACTGTGACCTTAACCACCACCGTACCACACTGCCTTTCTGAAATGAGGCTTTCCGGATAGGAAGATTAAGAATAAATGCTCATCCCCTGGGAGAGACTGGAACAACCAAATGGACAGGGGAAAAGAGAGCCATCTTCCTTGCTTAGGGCATAGAGAGGCTCTGCTCACTTCCCTCCCCACGTGTTTCAGTGCTCTCTGCTTGTTTCATTAAGATAAACTAAAATAAAGATAGGAAAGAGAAAAGAAGATAATAAAAAATTAAAAACTACAATGCAAAATAGATAAGATAAAAAGGAAACAATTAAAACAAAGCCTAAAGGTGATAAGAAGAAACTGGGTAAATAAGTAATATAAGAACAAAGTAAACATGAGATAAAAGAAAAGTCTTATAAAAGAGTAAGAAAAGATAAATCAGCTAAGAACAATTAACCATGAGATTGTAAAAACAAAAGGACCAAAAGGTTAAAAGGAAAAGATAAATATGCAAAAAAAATTTAAATGAATTCAAATAAGAAGAAGAGAATAAAGTAGGGCATAAAATGCTAACTGGAATAAAAGAAAGAAAAATAGTACTGCAAATTCCAAAGTTTCACACAGGCATGCATTTGTGTGCTCAGAGCTAAAATCACTGAACAAGTTAAGTGGACACCACGCAAAGTGGGGATCTTAACACTGAGAGGCCCATCAGTGTCTTCTTTGGCTTGAAATCCTCTGGAGGGATCCTGACCATTCTGTTCTTCTCTGACCTTGCTCTCCAGCCCAATCTGTGCTCAGAGATGCTAATCAGCCCTTAAATTGCTTCGCAGAATGTCCTACTGGGTAGCCACAGGCACACAAATCACTGTTTCCCTGGGGAACATCTTTTCCAGCCAAGAACTAGTCTTTTGCCAAGAGGAATTTGTATAATGCCACTGAAGAGTTTATCTGAGAAAGTAAAATGCTGCTTCCCTTAGCTTTAACATGTTGTTCAAAATGCACTAGTCTTTTGGTAAGTTTTATTAATAATTCTAGTTATTACATCAATTATTTTCAAGAGAAGCCTATGAAATTATGCATTTACACATGCTGTATCTTACTGTTAAAGGACAAAAATTCAACCAAGGAAATTTAAAGATCTAAATATCTTTATTCAGAAATTCATGAATAGGACAGCATCCCATCTAGCAACTGATGGGAGCTCAGAGAAATTGGACAAAATAGGAGGTTTTCATAAGCAGAAAGGATGGGACAAAGAAGTTAACAGAGTGGCTTATTTCAGGCAAGGTCATCTTCCCTTAAGGGAAGGCTGGGGGTCTTTTCAGGCAGATTACCTCCCTAATGTTGATCAGGAATTCCCAGATTGATTGGTTTAAAATTCCACTCCTGGGAGAGGCTGAAACTGCAATTAGGTTAAGGTAATTAGGTATTAAGTCTTGGTGGGGCTTAGCATAAGTGATTCCATTTTGGGCCTGTTATTTCCTTTTAACATTACGCAGAAGAAGAATAAATAAAGGTATAGTAGGGTAAATGGTGATATATTAACCGAAGCGTTCTTTTCTCCAACACCACCCCCTGCCTATCATCATTAATTTTTGTCATGAGGCATGAGGCCAATGGAAGCTGTCAGAGAGGAATCTGAGACGATATGTGAGAATTATTTAACTTCAGAGTGAAAAAGCTGTGGATCTAGATTTAAGCCTGATATATTTAAGAAATAAGCCAGATAGTGAAAACCTTTGCTATGATTACTGCTCTCTCTTTTTCTAAATATGTAAAGACCCACTGAATATGGAAGAGAGAGACCTGGGAAATCAAGGAACCAGGAGCATTCAATATTACAGGGGACACTGTATCCTTCTCACACTTCCTAGAAATGGGTCCTGGGGAGAAGACTTATTCCACTTCTACTTTTAAGGAACTGCAGT
Source organism: Equus caballus (assembly GCF_041296265.1). Lineage (NCBI taxonomy): Eukaryota > Metazoa > Chordata > Mammalia > Perissodactyla > Equidae > Equus > Equus caballus. The sequence continues at coordinate 100,082,928 of NC_091685.1, read as the reverse complement.
GGACAGAGCCCATGCCTCAGACTAGCTGAAGTACAGGAAGCCAGTAAGTTTAATAAAGACTCTTGCCGTCATTATGTGGTAGTTGTAGAGTAGAACAGTGGTGTTATGTGTTTAAACACAAGAGGACTGGAGACATGTCCCAAAGTCTCTCATGGAATTGTTGTGACCTAGTATTGCATCAGAATGACCCAAAGAGCAGGCCAGCAAGGGAACCTATGGTTAAAATGAGGGGGTGTCAAATTATACATATTTAGTTTGGACAAAACCTGCAGGATGTGATAAAAATGGAGCTACATTTCAGAAAGCCACACCAGCTACCAGATTAAGAAACAAGTCAGTGCTGGATTGACAAATAGATTGAACAACAGACACTCACTGCTTCACCTTGCATCACTGTGCAGAGGACCAGACAGGTTGACTTTAATGTGGAGTAAAGGCAAACCCCCAGCGTGGGAAACATCCCTTCCTTCCCAAACATATCATACTTTCGATTGGGTTCTACAAGATATTCAAGAGTTTTCTAGAACATCAAAGATAATTAGATTGTATTAGCACTGGAATGCCCCAGTTAAAGATACTCCTTGGTGTTTTGCCTGCCTAGAAATGGAACGGATTTATCACATCCCCATTTCAACTTGCTATCTTGCAGCATGCATTTTGTCCTTCTGTCTTATCTATGTGTCTGCAATTTTCCTCTTCATTTCTTTACCTTACTTCCTTTGGATATATTTGTGGATTCTGGAGCAGAGAAGGAAGATAAGCAAGATGAGGCATGGGACAAAAGTCACTAAAACAGCATTTAGGAAAATTTGAATAAAAAATATCAGCTATTACCCAAGCAGACTAGCCCAAATGACACAAGGTTATATTTGCAATAATTCTATCTACCATCCCACTACATAATTCCCCACTGAAACATCTATGGTAGCATTGGAGAGTGAAAGCATTCTAATTTAAGCACAAATGTACATTAAATGTCACGTTTTATAAATTCTGCATTCGGCTCCATAATATATTTATGTTCTTTAAAAATATATAAATATTTTAAAAACATAAAAGAAAAAATTGAAGAAAATGTTTCTACCTTTGATAAATGGCTGATAGGTTTTTATTTCACCTTTCAATTTTCAAAAATCAGATTAAAGAAGAGTGATTTCAGTAATTCCATTTCTGGTTGGATTGGGAAAGTGGATCCCAGAAGGAACAAAAAGCCATCATTTTATGGTCCACAACCATGTAGAAATGCCAGAAGCAACAAAAACTTGGTCTTTGCTTTAAGAAATCATCTCAAGAGGAATATCTGAGTTTATACTCTCTTGCTGGGTTTATGGCTTGAGAAACATAGGGCATGATTTATAAACCAATATTTTATAGAAAATCCCCATAAATCTTCTAGTTTTGGAATAAGAAGAGATGAGAATAAAAGGAGAACCCTCCAACACACACACCCTGGCTATTGTCACACAATGGAGGAACCATAAAATCAATGCTCATTTCAACATAATATACAGCACAGAAGTGCTTCAGATCACTGAAAATAACCTACTGCAAGGTCACGTGGCTCCAACTTGCTTGCTCTGTGGTTTAAGCTACTGTTGAATTTGCTTCATCTCCCAACATCAACTGAACACAAAGTAATGGATTAACCATAATTGAACCAAAATATTTGGGCCTTACTTAAAGGACATAGCTGTGCATTGAGTACTGTTAGGCTTAAGGGCTGCCACACCCTTACCTAAGTGACTAATGAGACTTCATCCACATTACTGGTTAACACAGTAATGTTAACACCTGATCTATGCACCATTGGAATAATCAATCATATCATGAACTCTCGCTTCAGTACTGTTTTCCACTTTCTGATGGTCTTTCTTCATTTCTCTTGTAAAATTTCTTTCCCTATAAAATCTGGAACTTTATTCCATGATTAAAACCTACCCAATATCCTCAAATACTTCTTCAAATGTTCCCTCTTTCTCTCAGCATTAAGTGGGGCATTTCCCACAAGAATATTTCCTCCCATTGCAGCCATATGAAAAGAAGAATGTTTCTTCTTTCAGAACCCAAGGCTGTCCTGATCAAAAGATGTAAACGACTAACATTATTGAGCATTTTTTTCATCTACCCACCAGCTTTCGTATAGCTACACTGATTTTTAAATGAATGTCTTATGATCCAAAATTTATCGTGTTATTTTAAGCACAAAAATCATGTATTGTTTCCTTCTTTGTATTTCTCATGATAGCTTGTTAAATGCATTAATGTAACAAAGTGTTCCTTACCAAGTCCTTTTACATCTAAATATTTCTTAAATCTATTCACCTCACTCCATCTCTACTCCCATTAGCTTTGTAAATACCATCTTCATCTTTGGCCTTGTCTCCTACATCAGACTGCTAATGCTCTCCCTCTGTCAACATAGCTCCCTTATAAGCCATTCTTTAAACTATAGCTAGTTGAATCTTGTCAATATTTACTCTAATCATGCCACACCCTTCCAAAACTTTCCATTGCTTACAGGATAAAACCCTTCACATGACTTACAGGGCCTCCTGATCTACGAAATATCTTCTTCTCCAGCCTCATAGGGAAACCGTCCCTCTTTTCCCATTTTATTACTCTCAGTTTCCTTCCCTTCCTCTGGCTCACTATAGTTTCTCTTTTATATGCGTGCTCCCTGTGTCTGGAAAAATCTATTTCCACAACCTTGTTTTTTAAAATAAATATACTATACACCCATCCTATGGATCTCAACTCAATCATCACTTACTCAAGAAAGTTTTCTAAAATTTTGATCAAGTTCCTCTTTGATGTGACCTGAAAAAGCATACTCTGTATCTATTCAGTGTAATTCTTCAACTTGTCTCCCAAATTACAGCATAAATCACCTGAGAGCAGGTGCTGCATCACTTTATCTCACTCTCCACCATAGTCTAGCCTGTAGCACAGAACGGTGAAAATGGAGCTATTCAGTATATTTATTGAACATTTTAGTGAAAAGAAGAATAAATCAAAGATGTAGATGTACAATAATTATTTTTTTAAGTGATAACATTGGATAGTTTACTCTGAGCGGTTGATTCTTTAATGTTATTTAAATATGTATTGCATCGATCAATGTTCCAAAACATTTACTCAAAAATAAATAACTTAGCTATCATCATTTGTGTCCATTTAAAAATTAATATTCTTAAAGACCAGCAACCATGAGATTTCTCTAACAGTATATTAATGAAATATGCTTGGTTACTAGAATTCATTCTGCTCATGAGATAAGGCAAGAATAATTTGAGAAATACTACTAAACTAATAATAATTGCATGCATTTTCTCATCATTTTTAATGGAGAAATCAGCAATCCAATTCTTATTAGCACCAAAAAGTTTTATCTTGGTAATTATCATTTCTCAGACATGCTTTAATTTTTATCCTCATTTGAATAACATCCATTTTATTTATTTGATTTTAATGCATATAGTTTTTATGTATTAAATAAATGTAAATGTCAAAAGCAGTGAATTATATTATGTGTCAAATATTTCCTTTCAGGCTCTACTAGATGTCTAACAAACATATACATGAAGAAAATATTCTTGTGAAATTGGCACATTTAGAAAAATGTAGCCTAAAATAAATTTATTTAATTTGCTTATACAAGAGGCAAACTTACACATTTTGCAGTTAAAGAAATATTGCTTTGAGTTTTGAATATATTACTTACTGGTTGAGAGATCTTTAATGAACAATTTTAAATTTTTAAACTCAGTGTACCAGCCCATTAAATATATGTATAGTGACTAATTCACAGGGGTATTAGGAAGTTTAAAGAAAAGTCTTACGAAGTTTCTATCATATTATGTGGCATAAGAGCAAAAAATAAATTTTTTTGCAACCCACCACTTATTCTCTACGGTAGTTTATAACACTATACTTTGTTTGTGTGAAGTTTGATCCTATACTGTTTATATGATCTATTTATGAGTATAGCTAGAAATGGAGTAGATTGCTGCTAAACTGGCAAGAAGTAAAATGCAAAATGTTTATGGAGAATTGTTCTTGCATCTGTGCTTAAATTATGCACCAAATTTTACATGAATTTCAGAGCTAGAAAAAAGACAACAAACAATTCAATCTGTCAGTAAGATATTTTTTATTTGCCTGGGGTGTCAGAGCAAGAGAGCCCTCAAAACACAGGTCAAAAGAGAAGTGCAAAGGAAAGTACTTTTGAAACAATGCAGCACTTTAACAGGGACATCTAGTACTTCTAAAATTTATCTGAAAGACCTAGCAGAGAGAAACGAGGCAACACCTCAATTCAAAGATCCTGTAAGTTGATGGTGGCAGATACTGTGTTCTTGTACAGAAATCTATGGTCTTCTAAGGGAAAAATAAGACTATAATTATAAGACAAGTTACACAGAGCTGGAAATCTTGAGCCCAAACTATGAGATAAATATTCTATGAACATGCAGGTTTTGTGTTTTTAATTTTAAGAAAAAGGAAAAACAGAAGTCTTTGCTCATTAGTTATGGCTCTATTGACTACAAACATTCTTTTTCTATTTGAGAAACTTTCTCTCTTACTATACTCCTTCAAATATTACAATCTTGACATCCACATTATTTTAAATAAATGAGCAAAATTAATGTCACCTCTTCTGAAGTGAGTATCTCTTTGTGATTATTTTCCTTAGTTGGTTCTCCAAAGTCCATGGACAATCCACAGAAGAATAGTGTCTCCGAAAAATAATTCGAAATTGGGAGCCCTTCTTCCTGTGGTCACCTGGGGGTCTTTCTTGAAACCTGTCCCCTAAAGTATTATCCCCGAGTATGAACAGATTTCCTTCTGACAATCTTATGCAATCCAGTACTCAAAGTCAACCATTGTTCTATCATCCGGATACTTTTTTAAAATTAAAATTTCGCTGACCTTAATCATTATTTCTAAAGATATATTGATTTAGCTCATACTCTGGCCAAGATATGCTACTAGGTGCTGAGAATACTTAAGTTAACCTGAAGATTTGGGCCTTGCCCTTATGTATAATGGAGAGTATACTGTATAAATTAATATTGGTTAAAGATATATTTGTTTTAAAGGAATAGGATTTCAAATAGATTTTTGAACATTAGTCTATATTCCAAAATTAGGTACAATATCCTTCAATGCTGGATTTGCCAACAATGGGGAGAGGGGGAAAAATGTGTTTGTGATTGCTAAACCGCTCATCCTCCCTGATTTCATGAAAAGCTTTGGCAGCTAGAGGAAGATTTGGAAGGTGATTTTTGTGGAAGAAGCTGTGTTGTGAGTCCCATCACTTTGCTTCCCCACTTCCCCCCAGGGAGGGTTGTAGGACTATATGCCTGTTCCTTATACCAAGCTAAGCAATGGGAATTTGGATGGAGCATAGAGAATATCATGTGTATCCAGCATTTGAAGAACATGGTGGACCAACCCGAAAAGTTTACACAGGTAGGTAGTGACTGGTTGCCTGAGTTGACAGTGAAACTAGAGGAGGGAACTTTGTTGGAATCAGTTTACGCATTTGTCCATGAAAAAGATACCTGTTGGTTTTCTCTGAACAATATGTGGGTGACATGCAAAAGAGAGCTGCCTGGGATTCATCTTAGGTCATGTTTAAAAGAGCTGCTTAAAAGAGGGATTAATAGAGCTTGGAAGAAGGAATATGAAGTAGCATCACACGTGTAGAGGTGAACAAAGGATTATGTGGCTTTATCTTAGGAACTACTGATGGAAGATTCAAAGAGGAAAATCTATAAATAACCCACAAAAGTGTTCTTGGGACAAGCAACTTTAAATATCTGCCAATTCCAGTTAGTATCATTGTTAGCTATGCTGGACTCATAAAAATAATGTTTCTGCTTACAAATTTTCTGCCCCATTTAGAATGGTCACAACTGTGCTTAACAAGAAGGAAGAGGAAAATGATTGCAGATGAAGACAGAGAGAAAAAGTGGACTAGCTCTCTCACATCACTCCACAACTTTAGGTTTCTGCCTGGCAAGACTTAGCTGTGGGAGGAGAGAGCCTCACATTTATATCACCTTTGGATATTTTATTATTATATGGGACAGGATATTCAATCAACATAATTGAAAATGAATTTTGCTACTCAAAGTAGCCATTTTACCTTTTATTATCTAAGAGTAACCAGAAAAGTAAGGATAGTTGCCCTAGATTTCATCAAATGCAGAATAAAGAAATATCTCCAAGAGTTAATTTAAAGGGACAGTCGATGCAAAAATATAGGTACATTATAAAAAATTCCAGATTTGATTTACTCAACATAACAGTTACTTAAGAAAGAAAAATTCATCTTGAACACCAAAGTAAGCAGGAGAATTTGTTATAAGGATGGAGTAGTTCTCACAGAACCCAAAAACAATGAGGCAGCTGAGTCAGAAGAGAGATGAGAATCAGATAACATCATCAGAGCCGTTTCTTCATCCCTTATCTCTGTTTCTCTTTGTACACTGACTCTTTCTTTCCAAATTTTTCAACCCTCTTTCCTTTATTCACTAAGCAGAAAGAAATGGTCACCAAGGCACCCACAGATCCAACTTACCTAAGAAACTATATGTCCTTCTGCTAGCAAACCAATGTTTCTGGAAATGTCTCTTGAGTCATGAGCAGATGACTAGCCCTACTGCATGAGAATAGCTACTAGTGAAGCCACCACTGTAGCTATGGGGATGAGAGGAAAGGTACTACAAAAGTGGTCACTCCAAAAGAAAGTGAAATGCTGTATGCTAAGTGTTATGATAAAAGCAACAAAGAATACCACGTGAACCTGAAGAAAAGGCATCTAAATCAGACTTTGGTGGCTGTAGTGAGAAGGAACATGAAAGTTACTCAGAAGAGATTGGACTACATGCAACAGGGCAAACTGTTCTTCCATAGGGTTTATTTGCCAGTGAAAATTATCTGGACGTAATAGGTGATGACGTAGGTAACGCAGCTCAACTTTCAATTGATTCGCCACATCAATACTTTGTTTTAAAGGTGCTACAAATGAATTGCATTTGTCTGTTTAGCATTTCTTTCTCCTTAACACAAGGTGAGAATCTTTGTCTTTTAGTAGAGAAGCTAAAACATTTATATTCATTGTCATAATTGATACTTTTGGCTTTACATCTGTCACATTGTTTTACAGTTTTTGCAAAGTATGCTTTCTTTTTAAAATATTTGTGCAATGTGAACTTGGCAAACAAGACCAGTTGCTGGGAATAAGTCTAGAGTCAAAACTTTTGTCTTACAAACTCATGTAGTTTTTTTCTCTATTGAGGTCTGGCAATTAGGAGTGCACTGGAGAAGTTAGAGGATAGTGGCTTTTTACTCCTTTCTAGGATATCTCCTCTTTCTGCTTAGATTTACCTGCTGATTATTTGATTCTTTATCTTTAAAATTAAAAGAAAAACTTACCCAGTTATTTCTAGATACAAATTTATTTTCATTGATTTTGCCTGTAATATAAGTTCATTGGATTGTTTTTGTTTTTTAGTTTGAGCTTAGTAGAAGTGTCTTTATGCAAGTATTTTATTATTGCTACTGTTGTAATTGTTTTATCTTTCTCAGGAATACATAACATGCTTTGGATAGACTTTTCTCATAATTTGCCATGATCTTTATCATTTTATCCTTTTTTTAAAAATCATCTCTTTGCATCATGATGTGTCAGTCTTCCACATGACTGTTTTGCCGACAAGGCTAGTTCTACTCTTTGCTGTTCACAGTACATCCAATTGCCAAGATGTTGAGACATACTGGGACAACTGGTCTTTCCTTTCAGTCAACATCTTTTAAGACTATTTGTCACTGCCTACAGCTTTTGGCCACTACAGGATCACATTCACCTCAGCCATAACTGATTGAACCAGAGAGACCATGTGACACAAGGGAGATACAATCATAGAATTGAGGGAACTCATCTAACTGTTGATTCAGAATTTGATCTATGGAACTAGAGGCTGAATGTCCCAAACTCCTGCCACTGAGGTTTGTTCCTTTCCCTGGGAATGTTTTTGTTTGTTCCTTACTTTCTTTGTTTCCAGCTTCTTCTTTGACACTTTGATTTCTGCGCCTTACTGTAAAACCAAACCCCTTTCTTTTAAGCCAGTTTCTGTGCTTACAAGATCTGTGGTTTTTTTTTTTTGGATTGCAAAGATGTTCTTTCCTTACGTCTCTGTGCTACTATTTCATTGAGCCATCTTGAATCTTATTAAAATACCAAACAGATTTCTAAAATATTACTACAATAAATCATTTTTAAAAGGTATACTTTTTCTTTCACTTTCAAGATAGGTTTTCCTCTTTATCAGACTGTAGTATATTTCCAAAAGTCCAACTTTATTTTCTTTCTCATTATTCATCCTCTAAGGAGCACATATATACCTAAAATTAAACTCTACCAACTAATCCCTGTGTGTGAAGTGTGCAATGTTCTTTTCCCTGTACTCTGTGTACCAGTCAAATTTCTTTCTTTTTTGCACAAATGAAAGTTAACATAAAACAGCAACAGTAACAACAACAACGCCCAGAATTTGCCTCAACCTCCTGCCCCATGCCCATGATTCCTCCTGTCTGTGCCCAAAGATTAGTTGTTAACTTGATTGGATGACATATGTAGGGGAGGAAGACATTTCCTCTACCTTCTCTGGGTTCATCTGGCCAGAGAACGAATTACATTCACATGAGACAGAATAGCAAGAGAAAATTAAACAAAGCTTTATGAGGACCATGGCCTGGGGCCTTTTTTCCCCGAAGGAAGAAAGGGCACTGAAGAAGTGAGGTGCACAGAGTGGTTATATACCCCCAAACAGGTTGCTTCACATGTGATTGAAATGTCCCTCCCACAATAGTCACAAGATTGCCCTGAGGCACAGCGCTTGATGGACACAGCAGGTAGTGGGTCTGCTATCTTGGAGGGCCTAGCAGGAGGCAAGTCTATTGTCTCAAGCTGGGTGGTCACAGGTGAGCATAGCAATCAGTTCCTAGCCTGAGGAAAGATGCTTAATCCTTAAGGAAATGCTCACGTTGGGAGGGGGAGGGAAGTTGCACCTTTATCTCAAGGGCCTTTGTTCTTGCCATAGTAAATGTTTTAAAGCAGATATACAATGCATGCTCAATGGCCACAGTCAGGCCCTTTTGGAAAAAATAGCAAAGTCAGGCCAAATTAGGTTTACACCAAATGACTTCCTCGTCTACTCCAATATATCCTATTGCTTGCCATTTCTATTTGTCAATATATACATGGGAGAGGCTCAGGCAAGCCGAGCAACTTGCCAAAATGGCCGAAACCCCCACAGCTGAAATATCATATCCAGCTGAAGACAAAGGAGGATGTTGGGGGTGGGAGGAGTCAGTTACAGGAGGTTACCAGACAAGCACAATAAACAAATGCAGATTTAAGTCCTTGCCTTCCCCATTGATTAAGAGTTTCTAGAGATAAGGTCATCTCCCCTTCTTTCTGGTAGAGAGGGAGATATCTTTACAGATGGAGAGTTCCTTTACAATGTAAATGTCTCTTACAAAGGGTAAGTTCTACTTTTTAGTTGCTTTCCTGTCTGCAAAGTAATGATCCCCAAATAATCATCATGCCAAAGAGATATATCTTGGGGTGGCCAATTCCAGGCCCCCACACATACCATTATGCAAATGTCATTCTTGCAAGGCCATCCTTTCCCAATCCAATAGATCTCTATAGCTGGTTAGTTCCATGCAGCATCTTCTCCCCAGTTTAGGCCACAGGGAAGAAGAATGAATGAAGAGTCTCCCCAACATTAGACCCATAGGCACATTGTCATTGACCAGCATTCTCAGTTCAGCTCCACAGGGCTTGCAGAAAACAGAAATCCATTTTTACATGGGGCTCCACATCAATCTTAATTTTCTCTCATATTTCCAGTTGTCATCTTTTCCTATTTTTCCATTGAAATTTTAAAGAAGAGTCAGAAAGACTGCATCTGTCCTGATAGTCAGATACTCTGTTTGTATTCGTATTTCAAACTTAAATTTCTAAGCCTGAATTTGAACTATTGTTCTTTATTGTTTGCACACATTAACATATCATTTAGTTTGCAGAAACTATTTTCCAAATGTAGTTATTTTCTTACTTAAACACAAGTGAAAAAAGAAGCTGTTCATATATTCAATGAAATAATGAGACTGCCCTTAGAAGCATTATGGAAAGGCTTATAAAATGCATATTCAACAATTCCAAATAAAATTTACTTAAAGAAACCAATGATAGAACTGCTTTTGATTTTTACTTAGTTTGGGATTTTCCAAGACAGAGTGCAAGTGGAAAAATTTGAATTTAGGATTACAATCCATTTACATATATTCCAAATAAACATTAAATCTATGACTAAAACAAGAAGTTATTTTTTTAATGCCCTGTATTCATTCTTCCAACAAAAAATATTGGGGAGCATATATCATGTTCCTTATACCCTTTTTGATCTTTTCAAGATAATAAAAAACAAAAAATGATCCTGACTTCTAGAGGCTCATAATCTAGTACCCTAGCATAAATTTTAAAAGTTAAATATAGTGTACGAGTCTGCAAGTTATTTTTCTAGACTTAGAGCAATATGGAGAAAAACTCAGGTAAAACTTGATACCAGAACAGGTGCTAAGTTAACATATCCTCTATTAAAGCACATACAAGCTTCTGATTTAGTTTTTTAAACATAAATACTGGCTTCTTCCCCAATGTGATTTGAAGTTATGCTCAAGGGGAATTTGCCTCATCTCCTATCTTGTGTACCTCATGCCCAGCTAGAGTGTTGTGAGTGAAAAATCATTCATGGAGAATGTGAATTTGGGGAGTAAAAGCCCAGGAGATACTAGCGTGCTCTGCAACATTTCAAAATGAATTCCGAACCTTTTGAATGCATTAGATGCAAAATAAACTCTTTAATGATTCATGTCTCACATTCTAAAGAACTCCACATAGTTTTCAAGGCAATCCTACGCATACAGAATCTCAAAAGTAGTTTTGCATTTTTTAGACCAAGAAAAGGCTGTAGGCACTTGGAAATGAATAGTACATAAGGTCTGAATGGCAATAATAATGAAAGCTTTTAATATGCAGATTCGATTCAAAATAGCAAATAATTTACTTTTTAACCAAATAAGAGCCTTTTTACTTCTCAAAAATTAATTTTTCTTATTTTAATACCCAGTTTGCTTTATGGAAACATATAGGCTACAAGAAGCAGTAATATATCCACCTATAGTACTTGCAGATACAAAGGCTTAACTGTCAAATATATTTTACCACCATTATAATGCAAAATTTACATTACTACGGCCAAATGACAGAGTAAAAATTAATCATATATCTACCTCCGTTGTCCATTTTAAAATAAAATTTAACAAAATACTTATGTTTTCTTAGTGTAACAGAACATCTTTTAAATATACTACTACTAAAATACACATAATAATAAAATAGTATTTCTTGTGTCATTTATTCAACTTGGTACATTCTGAGTAAGTTGAATTTCAGTAAATTTTGAGTTCAGGGTATCATTGATGAGCACCTTACTAGACTACTCCCTAGTCTAATCAGATAATAAAGCTAGGTTTTTTTTAACCTCTTCATTTCCTGCTCATTGAAAACAGAAAATAGGTTTAAAAAAGTTAATAAAATGAAGGAAACCAGTGGAAAATCTATGGGACAATATCAGTGAGTGAGAAATCAGGTGTAATTTCCTGGGTCTCAGAAAATGAGGATTCAGAAAATTTTCACTCCACCAAAATCATGTTTGTAGAAATGCTATCTGTAAGAACAAGGAGCTATTTAACAAAAGGGAATACAAATCTTCTGAATAGTCATTATCAAGAAATAAGACATAATTAGTCCCTATTATGCAAATAGTGATACTTATCCTGTCTGGTCAAAACTCTGGGATCAAGATTTTGACTTCTGAAATTGGCTGATTCTATCAGGTTTAGATATTCATCCATCTAAACAGCTACAATTAACTCAGCTTTTTGTCAACATGACAATAGTGTTAGTCCCTGAGGAGGCTTGATTTAAATATATCCATATTTTCATATATATAAATACAGAAACAATAAATAGATCATTTATCTATACGTTATGTATAATGTATAAATTTATATATATATATAACTATATATATATCTAAAGTAATATATGGAGAAAATTTAAATTGTAATTCCGAGTTTTAGCACCAAATGCTTCCTATTTTATTACTGCTGAATCTCTTAGCCAAGACTAGCCAGTATTATATATTCTCTTTTGTTATGTTCTAGGTTTTTCTCCTGTCTTAATCTTCTATATTATTTCTGATTGACTTCTCTTTTCACTGCAACTTCATTTCCCGCTTAGGTCCTCACCAGACTTGCCCATTCTTTCTATAAGTGCACAATTTATTGAACGCCTTTCTCTGTGAATGACCTAGACGTAATGCATGGTGAGCACCCCTGGCAGTTATGTTTGTACTATGCTCTTCCTAATACAACTGAATGGATACTTGACTGAAGTAGGGCTGATCATATCATCTCTTCCAGTAATTTGCAATTAGTATGAAGAAGGGTTAATCTCTGTGAGTGATGAAATTCTGAAATTCTAGAAATCTATTATTTCTTGGAGGAGAAAGATAAGAAGAAAAAGATTGTCTGTGGGGAGGAAAATGAAATAATGCTCAGTGAAATAAATGCGCCGAGAGAAGCTCTAGTGCCTCCCGAGACAAGGCTTCCTTCTTGCTCTTGGCTTTATGAATCACTATGAATCCTCTTTATTGACCTGAGGGTTTTCTTCAGCTCATCTGAGTAAGTTTTTTAAACTCAAAATTTAAGAGGTCTTACTAACGTAGTTAAATAATCTTAGAATTGTATTCTCACACTCTCTATCTGCAACTGTTCAGATCTTGTCTTTTAAAGTACATTATTTCTAGAGCTCTAGCTGTTTCAGCTTGAAGGCACCTCTCTGCAGATTCATATTTTAGGAAATATTTTTTTTCTGGTAAAATATGCCTTTTTCTATGCATTATTCCTATGGGATGTGTTGTGTATGTTTTCTTGACTTTTAACAAAGTCTTCTTGGCTGAATACTGCCTACAAGAGTGGAATTTCTTTAATAAGAAGATCTTTACACTCTGTTCACTTAGTTGTAATGGGTAACCATTTTTATTCCTTTAAGCAATTCTTGTATATGTTGAAAAATATACATTTATCACATTATGAAATTTAAGAGTTTGATTTTCCAGTCTTGCTCTTAATTGACATTTATTTAACTACTAAATAAAATTCTTAAAAAGGTATATTATATATACGTATGTATGTATGTATATACATTTATACTTATATATTTATATTCTAATAGGTCTCTTAAAATAACACAACCATAACCAAATTCATTATATTTCTACCAAAATGAGTTTCTCTCAAAATCCCCATCACGATAAATATCAAATCTGTTTTTGCGATCCTTCAATCCAAGAAACCAGATGATATATCCAATCTTTAATCAAACGTTGAAGGCTGTATCTTCAGAATATAACCAGAGTCTGAACAGTTCTCCCCTCTCCACTGCCAGCCCCTGGTCCAAACTGCTGTCTTCACCTGCAAAGATTTTTTGAAATCACCCCATAACCTAACGGTCTTCCTGCTTTTGTTCTGTGCTCCTTTGCTCAATTTATTCCCCAGCAGCTAGAGTATCTTGCTAAAATATAAATCAGATCATGGCATTCCTTTGCTTAAAATCCTCTAAGGGCTTCCCATCTCAATGAAAGTAAAGCCAAAGACGTGACAGTGACCTACAAAGTCCTACATCATCTGTGCCTACTACAAAATAAGTATATAATCAATGGTGGTTGATGCCATTTTTTAATCATTATTTTAAATTATATATAAGGAAATATAGGCACAGAAAAAAAGTGTAGAAGTAAAGAGTCCTAATTCAAATTCCTGATTTTCTTTCTTCAAAGATAATGGAATCTCTCTATCTAGAGGAAAAAAATTAAATCAACAAAATAAAAATAAAGAGCTAGTGAAATAAACAAGGTGCAAGAAAATTTGCTAAAATATAAATGTAAATTCCACAAAGAACAAAACGTTTTGTCAATGGCCCAAAGGAAATTTGAGAAAAAGATTATACACATCATTACAGATAAGGAAAGTTATGTGAATTCATTAATAATCACAGATATTTAAGATAATTCAAAATCTGACACTAACGGAAAAGAAATTAAAATTTATCGGTAAACAGAGGTTATTGTTTGTGACCAGATTCTTCCTATTTGTTATCTGAATATGGCCAAACACAAAAATTTGAATGAGAAAAGATTTAATGTCAAAATAGAAATTTGTAGCAGCTAGTTATCTCATCGGGGAGAAAATGAGGTAGGAGAGATTCTGCTATATCCTGAACTGTTTATTAACTACTTGTCATATATCTCTATTTCCTTCTCTAGGTCCATATTCATTAGCTTGAGGAGTTCCAAAATATGGGTCTTAGATAGTCCCAGAAATAAGAATAAGAGTAGTCACCTTTGAGTTATTAGGTGCCAGATATTTTGAAGTGTGTGTGTGCATTCACATTAATCTATAAAATAAATTTTTGATTTAGACCTAGAAACTAAGGTTTAGTAATATTGTCTAATTTTCATAGCTATGATGTGGCCTAGCTAGGAGTTGAACTTAGGTCTATCTGAATCCAAACTTAGTGTTTTTAAGCACTGTATATGATCAACAATAATCAACTACTTAAACTAGGTATAGGAAAAATATATCTCAACATAATAAAAGTCATATATGACAAGCCCACAGCTAACATCATCCTCAATGGTAAAAGGTTGAAAACTTTTCCTCTATGATCGGGAGCAAAACAAGCATGCTCACTCTCACTGCCCCTACTTAGCATAGTACTGGAAGTCCTAATTAGAGCAATCAGGCAAAAAAAGAGAAATAAAAGGCATCAGAATTGGAAAGGAAAGAACAAAATTGTCTCTATTCTCAGAAGATATGATTTCACATACAGAAAATGCTAAAGACATGACAAAAAAACTGTTAGAACTAATCAATGAATTCAGCAAAGTTGCAGGATATATTTAATTGTATACAGTTAAGATACATAAATCAGCAGTGTTTCTATACACTAACAAAAACATTTCTGAGAAAGAAATAAGGAAACTGATCTCATTTACAATAGCATCAAAAACACTTAGGAATAAATTTAACTAAAGAGGTAACAGATCTCTATTCTGAAAACTCCAAGAATTAATGAAAGAAATTGAAGAAGATGCAAATAAATGGAAAGGTATCCTATGTTCATGGATTGGAAGAATTAGTATTGTTAAAATGTTAACACTACCAAAATACATCTATAGATTTAATGTAATCCCTATCAAGATTCCAATGGGATTTTTTGCAGAAATAGAAAAAACATTCCTAAAATTTATGTGGAACCACACAAGACCCCAAATAACCAAAGAAATTCTGAAAAAGAAGAACAAAGCAAGAGGCACCACATTTCCAGGTTTCAAGCTATACTATAAAGCTATAGTAATCAAAACAGTATGGTACTGGCATAAAAACAGACACATAGACCAATGGAACAGAATTCAGAGCCCAAAAATAAACCCAGTATATAGGCTCAACTAATAATTGACAAGGGACCCAAGAATATTCAACAAAGAAAAACATCTTTTCAATAAAGGGTGCTGAGAAAATTACATATTTGCATATAAAAGGATGAAACGTGACCCCTATCATACACCACTCAGAAAAGTTAACTTGAAATAGACTAAAGACTTAAATGTAACACCTGAAACTGTGAAACTCCTAGAGGAAACATGGGAAAAAAGCTCCTTGACCTGGGTCTTGGAAATGATTTTTTGAAAATCATACTAAAAACACAAGCAACAAAATAAAAAATAAACGGGACTATATTAAACTAAAAAACTTTTGTACAGCAAAAGAAACCACCAACAAAGTGAAAAGACAATCTATGAAATGGAAAAAGAAGTAATTGTAAACCATATATCAGATAAGGGGTTAACATCCAAAATATATAAAGAACCCATACAGCTCAATAGTAAAAAACTGAATAACAAGTTTAAAAACAGCCAAAGGATCTGAACAAAGATTTTTCCAAAGAAGATATATGAATGGCCAACAGGGTACATGAAGAGATGTTCAACATCACTAGTCATTAAGGAAATTCAAATTAAAACCACAATGAGATGTCACCTCATGCCTGTTACAATGTCCATTATCAAAAAGACAAGAGATAACAAATGTTGGTATGGATGTAGAGAAAAGGGAACCCTTGTGCATGGTTGGTGGGATTGTAAATTGGTACAGCCACTACAGAAAATATTATAGAAGATCACCAAAAAATTAAAAATAGAACTACTATACAATCCAGCAATTCCACTTCTGGGAGTACATTCAAAGGAAACAAAAACACTAACTCAAAAAGACATCTGCACCTCTATGTTCACAGCAGCATTGTTTACAATAATCAACACATGGAAAACCAAGTGTCCAGCAATGGTCAAATGGATACAGAACTTGCAGTATGTACATACACTGAATAGTATTCAGCCATAAAAAGGAGAAAATCCTAGGGCGCTGGCCCCATGGCATGGTGAGTTAAGCTTGGTGCACTCCACTTCAGCAGCCCAGGTTCGGTGGTTTGGATCCTGGGCATGGACTTACACCACTGGTCAGCCATGATGTGGCAGCAACCCCCATACAAAATAGAGGAAGACTGGCACAGATGTTAGCTCAGGACTAATCTTCTTCAGGCAAAAAAAAAAAGGAGGATTGGCAATAGATGTTAGCTCAGCACAAGTCTTTCTCCACAAAAAAACAGGAGGAAATCCTACCATTCACTACAACATTGATGGACCTTGAAAGCTTTATGCTAAGTGAAATAAGTCAGATAGAGACAGACAAATGCTGTATGACCTCATTATATGTGGAATCTAAAAAATAAAAAAAAAAAATCAAACATAGAAAAATAGATAAGATTTGTGGTTACCAGAGGTGGGGGCTGGGGGTGGGGACAGAATTGGATGAAGGTGGTCAAAAGGTATAAACTTCTAGTTATAAGATAAATAAGTGCTGGGGATGTAATGAACAACATGATGAATATAGTTAACACTGCTGTATAATATGTAGGGAAGTTGTTAAGAGAGTGGATCCTAAGAGTTCTCATCACAAGGGGAAATTTTTTTCTTTTTTTTTATTGTATCTGTATGAGATGATGGATGTTAACTAAACCTATTGTGGTGATCTTTTCACAATATATGTAAATCAAACCATTATGCAGTACACTTTCAACTTATACTGTAGGACACACAAATTACTTCTCAATAAAACTGGAATAAATAAATAATTTTTTAAAAATAAATTACATTGGGACGTATTATACCTAAAACTTTAATACACATCTTTAAAAAATAAGATAATTTTCATAGATAGCCAAAATATTATTAATGCCTCTAAAATAATTAGAATTTCATATAATATTGTCTGAGCTTACCTTAGTTTTTTTTTCTTTT
This sequence comes from Equus caballus, assembly GCF_041296265.1. Classification (NCBI taxonomy): domain Eukaryota; kingdom Metazoa; phylum Chordata; class Mammalia; order Perissodactyla; family Equidae; genus Equus; species Equus caballus. The sequence goes on along the minus strand of NC_091685.1, from coordinate 100,065,364 downwards.
AAATTACGTTTTCTCTTTTGGGCCTCTTATTATACGTATGTTAGTATGTTCTTTACATGCCCTCTCTATCTCTTTCTAATACTTTTCAATCCTTTGTCTATTTCTGGTAAATTTTCATTTCTTTTCTTACTTCAATCTTCTTTGTCCCTTACTTTCTTTGCTTTCTCTGTTCTCTTTCCTCCCTTTTGCTACTTGTAAATTAGTCTGAATTTCTGAGGTGATTTTTTTCTTAAATTTTTTCCCTGATTTCTGGCAGTTCATACTTCATATCCTTTAGTTTTCTATGTCTGTGCCAGTGTGTGCTTCAGTTATAATCTTGTTTCATTGACATGGCCATTTTCCTTTCTTATTCATATTTGAATGAATGGAATTTTCCTGGTACAACTTTTAGCAGAATGATCTGGCAGAGATGGTGGAGCAGTGTAAGGGTGGTTTTCGTGGTTTCTCCGCTCAAAGGCTCCCTCTTCTTTTGCCACAGAGTTGAATGGTTCTTTGCAATATGCTGCTGCCACCTCAATTCGCTTTGCATTGCCCATACTTTCCTTCCTCCACCCCCAGCACAGTGCCCTGCCCTGTGCATTTTCAGAAATCACAGCAGTGTCTACATGAGGTAGAGTCTCCTGTCTTCTGAGCTAAACACCTGCTGTTGTTTATTGTTTCTCTCCCTAGGATGGACCACACCTCTGACCCCTTGGCCTTCACTATTCTTATTCAACCCCCGATGTAATCCTGCAAACACTTTGTTCTTATTATGTGCATTTGGCCCCATTATATATTAGATATTTTGAGCTTGGTAGCTTCCTCTCTCTGCTGGTGTAAGATATAGCAGGCTTTGATCACTCTCTGATTACTTCGTATGGTTTTTATGAGAATAATTGGGAAGATTTTGTTCTAGGTTGCTGCTCTGCTCCTGTTGTTGGTGATTTATTTTTGTGGGCAGGATGTGTAAAGTGTGGAAAGATGCCTAGAATCTGTAAATCAAAAATGTAGGAAACGTCTTTTGGAATTTTATCTTGTTTAATTCATGTATCATTTATTCATAATTTTGTCTGGCATTTATTGAGGGCTTGTTACGTAAGATATCTTTTCTTTCTATTATTTTTACTTGTGCTAACTTAGCTAATCCTAATGATGTAAATACCACTATTTGTCTCTATTTTAGAGATGGGAAAACTTTGTCACAACGAGATCAATTAAGTTGCCCAATATCACTTAACTGTTCATATCGGAATCTGGACCCAAGCAATATGACTACAGATTGAATATATTAATTAGTATGCAGAGAGCCAAGATAATGTGAGAAGAAAACATCCATGTTTTCTGGTAAATAGCATTTATATTTATATAAACTAGGTAATACATTCTAAACACTCTTCATGATTGGTAGAGAATTTTAGAGTTTAATGTTCAGTAGACTTGGAATCACCTTTAAGGACATTATATAATGTATCCCTTTAGTTCACATATTTTTCAAAAAAATCCCAGCAATTCCTTTTTATAGCATTCTGTAATCATACTAAGTAGTCATACCAGTTGTGGTGATTTAAGGATAAAGACATTTTAATATTGAATTCGGTACTCTGGATTCCTATTTTTTTTCTTTAGATTGGCCCTAGAGCTAACATCTGTTGCCAATCATCCTCCTTCTTTTTTTTCCTCCCCAAAGCCCCAGTACATAGTTGTATAGCCTAGCTGTAGGTCATTCTAGTTCTGCTACGCGGGATACCACTGCAGCATGGCCTGATGAGCGGTGCGTAGATCTGTGCCCAGGATCTGAATTGGCAAACCCTGGGCCGCCAAAGGGGACCGTGTGAACATAAACACTTGGCCACTGGGCTGATCCCTATATTTCTTAATAATAATTACTTTTTCTCCCCCCCCACAATAATATGGGAAATCATCAGTGTTATTTATACACATAACTTAAAGAATAAAAATATATTGTCCTACATCATTCCAATAAAAAAGAATCTGCCTACTGTGAATTTCAATGTATCCTAAACTATACTGAATCTTTGAGCTAAGTCTAAGTCTTGCATTTTATTGGCCTTATCTAATTATTGTTCCGATAGCTTTTCTAGGAAACTTTCATATTTGAAATACATTTTTTTTTTTGAGGAAGATTAGCGCTTAGCTAACATCCATGCCCATCTTCCCCTACTTTATATGTGGGATGCCTGTGTAGGGGAGGAGGACATTTCCTCTCCCCAAATGGGGGTTCGTCTGGCCGGAGAACGAATTAAATTCACATGAGACAGAATAGCAAGAGAAAATTAAACAAAGCTTTATGAGGAGCCATGGCCCGGGGCCTTTTTTCCCCCGAAGGAAGAAAAGGCACTGAAGAAGAGGGGTGCACATAGTGGCTATATACCCCCAAATGGGGTGTTTCACATGTGACTGAAACGTCCTTCCCACAATAGTCACAAGATTGCCCTGTCGGCACAGAGCTTGATGGACACAGCAGGTAGTGGTCTGCTGTCTCAGAGGGCATAGCCGGAGGCAAGTCGATTGTCTGGAGCTGGGCGGTCACAGGTGAGCTCAGCAATCAGCTCCTAGCCTAAAGAAAGATGCTTAATCCTTAAAGAAATGCCAAAATTGGGAGGGGGAGGGAAGTCAGTTACAGGAGGTTACCAGACTAGCACAATAAAATGCAGATTTAAGTCCTTGCCTTTGGTATTGATTAAGAGTTTCTAGAGAGAAGGTCATCGCCTCTCTTCTTCCTGGTACAGAGAGGGAGGCACCTTTTACAGATAGAGATTTACCTTACAAATGTAAATGTGTCCTAAGGAAGGGCAAGTTCCACTCCTCAGAGCCTCCTTCCCTGTCTCAGTTTATCAAAAGCAATCAGCCTCAAATAATCCTGATGCCAAAGAGACATATCTTGGGGTGGCCAATTCCAGATCCCCACACCTGCCACAGCATGGCTTACGAAGCAGTGACATGTCTGTAGCTAGGATCTGAACCGGCGAACTCCGGGCCCCCAAAGTGGAAGGCATCAACTTAACTGCTGCACCACTGGGCCAGCCCTGAAATAAATATTTCTATAGGAAATAAAACTATATTATTTTTTTGATATATTTGACATATTTGATTTTACTTCCAATGCAACAACAATGAGAAATATGTTTTTTGAAATGAGTATATCCTCATGCAAATGTTACTGTTTTTATGTTAGATTTAGCACCAAGAAACTAGCTAAGTGTGAGAAAGTTCTGCTAAATATCATTAGTAAATCATTACTAATAAATAGCAATATCATTAGTAAATATTTCAAATTATGAAAGTAATTTTATTGTGTTACATAAAATGTATTTTTATATTCTCATTTTTTATTAGTCTATCTTGTTCTAGAGCATTGTATTTCAGCATAGAAAGTTTTTTCAAGCATGTAAATCTATATATTCTTCTGCCATCGAAATTCACTTTTGCTGGAAACTTTAGTATGATATTCATTAATTCAAAATAACTAATTACTTAATATGCATTACGTCAGAAATAGAATTAAACAGAAATTGAATGTGCCCCTAAATATTAAATGACGATATATTTTATAGCAATGTTTTTATTAAGAAAAGGAGGTGGACAATGGTAGTATTAGCATTATATCACAGTAAAATAGCTTTGTTGAATTACATCATTCTGCTTGTAATAATCTCTTTATATGGAAAATCAAATGTCACCTCAAAACAACATTTATAATTGGCATTTCTTCCTCTGTCATTTGGTTTAATGATCCCCAGGTATTTGATAATAGGGCTAAGATTGGAGCTGATTTCTTTGATTTGCCTTGATGTTTTCAAGGCAGGAAATGCTTCCAAATCATTTTCTGTGTGTAATCTGAATGCGGGTAAAGAATTCCTCAACTTGTCAGAATGCTAATTAAATGTAATAATAATTTGTGTAGCCTGCTGTGATACTAAAGTGGCTAATGGTAATCACTTGGGCTTCCAATGAGGAAGGGTTTGTTTTAATGCACGTGTCTAATTTAAGAAGTTCACTATTTTATTATCACATAATACTGTCATTTGCTTGAAATAGTACAATGCCAATAATTGACCGATCATTCCTTAAGAATTTATAGTTTCTTGTAATATCAGCACAGAAAATCTATTTTCAATGAAAGAAATATCAAAATTAAGAAATAATTTAAAAGGTAATGGGAAAAATGTCTTAAGTAACTCATAACAATTCCTAAATGTTTTTTATTAGTCTATGATGTTGCTACAGTAAGAAAGGCTCTAAATTTACAAATTCTTGGCTGATTATCTTAATATCTGAGTGTGGGTGCTCTGGATGCAGCACAACAGATAGCACATTCTCTGAGAGAATTAATGGTGGAAATAATGATGCTCAAACAGCTCCTTCCTTAGGAAAAAGGAAACTATCCAGAAAGCTACCTAAGAAAATCTATTGAAACCTTGGGAGTTAGGTATTTTTATAATCCTATTTCCTTTTCTCTATAGCTATTTTGCTTTACAAAACTCATCTTTGTTCAAAAAAAGCAAATATTTTATTTACTGTAAACTGACAGAACTTTTCTCACATTTCCACAAATGTCAGTGTTTTTCTATTTCAGGAATTAATTTAAAATGGTGTCATCAAATAGAATTCCCATATTATTTAAAAATATTGACTTCATTATTATCAAATGTCAAAGGTAATCAATGTTATTTCTATTGAAGCCCAAAGCAGATGTTGACATAAGAATGCTATCCATCACTACCCCTCGTTGTGGTATGCCATTGTGGCAGGCATAATTTCTGAAATGGCCCCCAGTGATACCTCACTCTACTCCCTGGAACCTGTGAATATGACGACATATCACTTCTTTAATTACATTATATTATGTGACACAATTGACATTAAAATAGGGAGATTATCCAGGTGGGTCTGCTCTAATCATATCATTCCTTAAAAGCAAAGACTTTTCTCTGATAGCAGAAATTTTCTCTGATAGCAGGAAAAGATTTGAAGTACAGGAAGAGTTTGACGTGCCATCTTCATACCATGATGGTCAGAGCCATGTGCCCAATAAAGGGGACAGCCTCTGGCTGAAAGCCAGCAAAAGAATGGTCACCTCCACTCTACAATTACAAGGAAATAAATTCAACCAACAATGAATGAGCTTGTCAGTGGATTATTCCCCACAGCCTCCAGATAAGAGTCTAACCCAGGTCTATGAGCTGCTTGAATTGGCTCAGACTTCTCACCTACAGAACTGTGACATAATAAATGGATTCGGTTTTAAGCTGACAAATTTGTGATATTTGTCATATAGCAATAGAAGTCTAATACAGAGTCAAGGGTGAAAAATATTAGCCTCCCCCAGGGTGAAATGCAGATTGTAGATGCTAAGTTTTTGTTATAGCAGCAACACAAAACTAAAAGTAGAATGTGTGTTCTTTGTTATGCTGGAGAGCACCTCATTATCTAGCCTTGCCAGTATTCTGAAGAAAAAAAAAGTCTCTTTCTTGTATTTCCCCAAATATTAGGTAAATAGTTTAAATATTATTGTTCAAATTAAAATCTGTTTTCCATTTAGAACATATGACCTATTTTTGACTTGAAGGCATAAAAATCTTATGCCAGTGATTTTCTTGTTTGCTCTCAGATCCACCCCTACTCCTTAGGGGGTTGATACCTGCAAATGATATTCCTCATGCTTCTTTCCCCACTGGTTTCAGTTAGCTTCAATCAATGGGGTGCTCCCATGAAAGACCGGAGAGCAGGAAGAGGAGAAGAGCCAGGGTAACTCCCTTCCATGCTCTGGTGATTTCTCCAGCACAGGCTCAAATTTCAGCTCTTGCCTTGCAGCTCCTCCTCCCTCCGTGTCCCAGCTCCCACAGGTGGGCCAAAGAAGTGTGTTCAGCTCCCTGGATTCAACTCCCACCCCATGTTCATGGCTCCTGGACCCTGGTAACATCATCATTTTCCCTGGTCCCTCCTGCCCTAACGGGCTTTCTGCAATTGGTTCCTCCCTTTTCTCAGCTCTATAACTAGTTCCCTATACTATACTCATTATATTGAATTATCTCGTGTGGATTCTATTTTCCTGACATGAAACTGACTAATGTAGTTCTTGTGACTAGAAGCGGTCTCAAGAAACAGATCTTTATGTTGGGATTCTGGACTTGGGTTACACATCTATTTCAGCTACAACATAGCGGCGGTTTCATTGCCAGTAGGAAAATTCCCCCTGCATAAAGTTACATCATTATTACTTAAACATCAGTGGTTGTTATTTGAAATCAAGGCTTCTGGAGACAAAATTGCTGTTGCCCTTGATCATCATGATAGAAATGATGACTGCAAAGTTCATAGGATGAGATAGCTACTTCTGGCTATATGGGAAAAAAAAAAGATAAAGTCTTGCATTAAAACTATCAGCCCAAGAAACAGAGTACCAGAAAGCTTCTATTGTGGCTCTGAAATAATATCTTATTTCTTATAGCCACAGGGTTGACATGGCTAAGAATCAAACTCTAAATTTAATCATGCCAGTTGGGAAATAGTAATGCAAATTAAAAGAAGAGCTTTACTGATTTTTTTTAAAATGAAGTTTAGAACGCTGAAAAGTGAGTTCCAAGATTTGGAATGGAGACTTTTAATTGGAGTCAGAAGAACTGGAGAAACTTGAGGCATTATGCTCCCCCGAGCCTTCCTCTGCTGCCTGTGGGAGAAGCTTCTTCCTTTCTTTTCCGAGGAGATATCTTTCCTTGCTTAAAGACCTGGCAACAATCTCACTTTGAAATGAGTTATCTATTCTCTTAAAGAACCACCCTCATTACTCCTCTTTGCCCCCAGCCCCGTAAGAGGACAGATCCCAGCATGCCTCTGGGGAATAAGGCAAAATCTGATCCAAGATGAGAAATCATATACACAAAAAGAATTGCAAGATTTGATCATTTATTTTGGCAGGAACCTGAGGGACATGAGTAAAAATAGATTCTAACTATGCCGGGCACTCTAACATGGACTGAGTCAAATTCATCCATATGTGTGTATTTGCTTAAGATTTTTACTTCAATGTGCTAGTTTCCAGCAGCTAGACTGGGTCTAACACTTTGGTTAATTCACTAAAAGCTGTACGTAAAAGTGGACCACATTCAGCAAGATGCCAGAAAGTCCCCGGCAGGAGGAGGAAGAAGAAATCCAAAGATTTAGAAGATGGAAATGTTAGAATAGATTTATGACGAGTACCACTAGTTACACCAGGAAGAACAAAATTACAATTCCTTTCACAAAGCACTGTTAACTGACTTAAGGGGGACACCAGCATCTGCGAAATCTCTGGGGTGGTTTGCCTCTGAAGGCCAAGATTAATGCTGGAAAATTCCTCCACTGAAATGAGCTCCTTGCTGGGGTGGATTGACAAATAGAATGTTTTGACACTCAGGTATCTTTAATTGGTGTCGAATTGGCACTGAATCTCTAGGATAAAACAATTGTCAGGCTAGTAAAATATTATTTGATCTATACAACTGGAAAAACTCTACATCTGTTAAGAAGAAACTTGGCTTAAGTCATGACAAGGTGCAGACTCTTGCTCAATTCCAAGACACAGTTCCCAGAGTCAGAGTCTCTTGACTGAGGGGGAGGTTGGATTCCCTTGAATAAATACCCTTGACAATGCCGCAAGTATATCCTACAAGTCACCCTACAAGCCTTCTCCAAAGGCCACTTACCAGATTGACTGTGCTCTGGGGAAAGGAAAACACTTTGATAGTACAGTGATTATTAGATAGTGTTAACGTTTTAGAGATAATCTCTGGAGATCCAATTCACCAAGGTGGCCCTTGGATAAGGCATGGGAATTATAAGCCAGATGCTAAGTAAAATTTATTACTAAAAAGGAAAAATTCTCAGCTTTTTCATTCTGTGTAGGGAAAAACCCAGTTCTTTCCTACTAAGGGTTTTTTCCCGGTACGTCTCCTTCACTACTCACACAGAACACTTTAATTCTGACATTTGTGGTCACCAAATAGGATGGAGTTTTTCCGCGCACCAAGCAATTCTCTGCCACCTCAGCTGTGTGTCCTACACTTCAACTCAGTTCTGATACTACCTACCCAGAGATGGGATCAGATTCTACAGGGTAAAGTCTCAGTCCCACAAGACTGATCCCCCATCCACTTCAGATGCCAGTCACAGGCCCAGGTTATCACCTGTGCTTCTGACCAACCAGCTACAGATTGGAGGTTCCAACAACCTCCACCTTGGACTTCAGATGCCAATTGAAAGTCCAGCTTGTTATCCGTACTTCTGCCCAACTAGCTGTAAGTCAGATGTTCCCATGACTCCCTCCTCAAGTTCCATTAATTTTCTAGAAAGTTTCACAGAACTCAGGGAAACACTTACATTTACCAGCTTATTAAAAGCTGTAATATGTAGTATGATAAAGGATACTGATGAAGATCCAGATGGAAGAGATATGCAAGGCAAGGTATGTGGGAAGGGACGTGGAGCTTCCCTGCCCTCTCGGGGGATGCCACTCTCCCAGTACCTGCACATGGTCACCAATCCAGAAGCTCTCTGAACCCCCACTAAGGATTGGGATTGTATGGGGGCTTCCTCATTTAGGCACGTTCAATTATTAACTTCATTTTCAGGCCCCTCTCTCCTCTCTTGCGGGATGAGGAGTGAAGCTAAAAATTCCAAGCTTCTAATTATGGCTTGGTCTTTCTAGTGACCAGCTCCCATCCAGGAGTCAGCCAGGAGCCTATACAGAGTCACCTCATTTGAACAAAAGATGTTCCTAGTGCTTATGAAGTTACAAGAGTTTCAGGAGCCCTGTGTCAGGGATGGGGTCAAAGACAATATTACCACAAGAGATGCTCCTAGTATTCTCATCACTTAGGAAATTACAAGGATTTAAAGACCTCTGTGCCAGGAACTGGGGGCAGAGACCAATATATATATTTCCTATTTTCTCATAATTTCCAAGTCTGTCATATACTGAGATCAGTGTGCCTGTGGTCTCACCTCGAATACCTTTCCCCAATTTCAAGATACACAATTGTAATACATACTTAGCAACTGTTGGAATTCCTAAATTGGCTCCCTGACCCATGTGGTAAAGACTGTTATAATGAGAATCGATAAATGAAAGCTTTATGACCATCTGACATCCAAATTTTCAAGAGCAGGAGCAATACCCTGTTTCTGATCGCTGAGGGGATTGAAGAGATTGGCATCACCTGCAAATACTTGAAAGATATAGGGAGTGGCGATACCTGTCACATGGCTATTTACCCTGAGTGTTTTCCTTGTGCAAAAACTGGAAGCCCTTGAAGAATGATTGTGGACTTTCATAGCTGTCATCAGATGGTGACTGACCTGCATTTCCCAAACCAGACATTTTGGAGCAAACCTGTACAGTGTTACCTGATATGCAGCTGTTTATCTGGAAACTGCTAAACTTCTATACCAATTAAACTTCTGTACCAAGAAAGGTAAGAAGGACTTTACTTTTACCTGGCAGTGGCTGCATTACAGCTCGCTGTGTTAACTAAGCTCTATGGCAACTTTCAGCCATCTGTTATAACGCAGTGCCCAGAGACATGGATAGTCTGGAATTCTACAGAACATCTTGCTGGTTCACCTTGATGATATCATGCTTAATAAACTTAGAGGAAAAAAAAGGAGCAGGTACTTTAAGTAGCTTAGTAGGCATATATACATGCCAAAATGTGAGTGATAAACTCTAGGAAAATCGGGGCCTGCCATATTGAAGATATCCAGTGGTCTGGGGCATGTGAAAATAAATGACTACACCTTGCATAACCTACCAATAAGAATGAAGCCAAAGGTGTGGTGCATCTCTTTGCATTTGGTGATCAAAGTTGCCTCTAAAATCCATTAATTCGGAAAATTTAAAGCTGCTAGCTTTTATTGGGACTCGTAAATAAAAGGCTATGTTGCAGTCTGACTGAAGTTCAAGCCACTCTGACACTTAGGCCCGTGTGTCAGTTGAGGATTGATGTGTTTGTGATATGTAAAGATGCTTTATGGAGGCTCTGGAAAAATAGGGAAATTATAGCGACTAACTGTAGGATTTTGGAGCAAAACCATGGAAATTCTCATACTGAGTAGAACTTCTATCTGTCTATTTGATGTTTACTTTTCCTAGAAGGGATTATGGCCTGTGGTAGAGATATACACTGATTTATGGCATCAGATAAGAATTTAGGAAGAAAATGTTAGAATACGGGAACAACAATGCTTGAGAGAGGCATACAGACAGATCTTTAGTATGGACATAGAGTGTGAGAATCTTCTGTTCCATTTAAATACTCGCAAAAGTTCAGCCACTGTAGAAAAGTCTCTCAAAGAACTTTTATTTGATGTGTGTGTGTTTTGGCTCCTACATGAGCTTAGCCTTCTTTTTGGGTAATCCAGCACTGGCAAGCCCTTGTGTTATAAGACATCCAGAGCTATGAGAGTTCCTCTCCTACAGGAATAATCTCGGAATTTGCTACGTTAAGTTCACACAGGCAGTCTATTTCATATAGCAATGAATTTACTGACCGATTCTAGTGAACAGAGATCCCAGAGCATCTTCCCATAGATTCTCATAGAATCTGGCCTTCTGAACAAACTGTGAGATTCTGCCTCTCAGTCCTCTGTCTTCACCCTTTGGAAAATTCTACCGTGCTGTATGTAAGAGGAGTCCCAGAAAGTCTCTTCATGATCTAAAAGTTTTACACTTTCCTTCCATCCCTTCAATCAAAAAATCTACTCCTTTCCTCCTGAAATGCCCTTTAAAGATTCTGGATAAAACACTTTCAGAGCAAAGAGAACGGCATTTCTTTTTCCTTACAGAGTGAAACACCTGCTCTTTGCAATGCCCTTCTGCCTCTATTCAACAAAAGGTGTCAGATGTCAATGGTCTCATACTGAGTAACAGGTGCCTCCGTTCTTTGAAGAGGATGCAAAAAATATCCCCAGAGGTAGGACACCATTAATGGTCAGGGCTGCCCTAATTCTTTTCAATTTACTTTTAAAGATCTTGGAGATATGATATACGAATCAATAGAAAAATTTTTTAAAGGGTTACTTAATAGTACTCGGATGCAAATATTTAATATTTGCCAGGAAAAAAGCTGAGCTCTTCTTTCATTTAATATGGAGAACTCATGTATGAGGTTGTATTATTAATGACTCCTTTTGTGGGTGGGGGGATACAGACTAAGAAAAGTAAAATAAGTTATCTGAGATTACAAAACTAGGTACTAGTAAATCCAAGATTCTCCCTGATGTCTATTTCTAGGTTAAAGCATTATGGATTAATTTTTATATTATTCATTTTTGTTGGTATATTTTGTTTCTAAATTTTCTGTTATAAGAAAGAGACATTTTTTATGAAAACTCTTTGATTATTTTTGTTTAGGATGTCAAAAACCTGAAGGAAAGGATTTCAATGAAGTCATTAAAATATCTCTCTCTGCTTGGCATTAAGTGCCTACAGAGCCAGGCTGTTAGCATTCTGGATTAAGCAGGTGGTTTGTCGGTTTTATGAAACAACAGCTAGTGAAGGGACCATGACAAACTGGCAAATACACGCCTCATTTAACTGATCTAGTGACAACTTGACTCTAGCTAATTTTCATCACGCTAAAATCCAGTCACTGTTCCCATATGTCCTCATTTTTTTCATTTAAAAAAGTTCCCATTTCTGGATTTTATGTTAAATCTCCCTGCTTTTAATATCATCAACTAATGCAGAAACACTTGATAAAGTTGTGCTGACCAAAGAAAGTATGACCACTACTCAGATACGAGCCAGTTTTAGACCTTCCATGTGAATTACTAAAGTTTTAATTCACTCTTTATTTTATTTTTTAAATGCATATATTTATCACTATGCATATTGACCTATGATGATACAGTTACTCAATATCTAAACATCAACCTTTGTAAATAGGACATTTACAAACACAAATTAAAATTAACCTATCCTTACCTTTTTCTCTCTCACCATGAAAGGTTTGTAGAAGTGTGATGGCATTTATTTCACTTTATTTTGTAATTTTGAGTTCTCACGTTCCTGAGACCAGAGTCTAAGGTTTAATCATTTCAGTAGATACACAAGTTCCTAATCTAAAGTTCTGTCTTACTGGGAGCTTAATAATTTGTAATTAGAAAACATGTCTTTCATTTATTCAATCCCTACATTTTTCTGAAGCATTTAAATGCAATCATAAAAGTAAAGTTTCCACGTACGTTAGAGTCAAAGATTCATTATCTGTAAACACTTTTTTAAAGATCATTTTTTTCTTAATTCTGCATAAAAGTAAAACCAGAGAAAGCAAAATATTTTATTTGCATTTTTTTTTTGATTTACACCAAAATCATTATGTAACTTTGCTGCTTGAAACTATTTTTCTTCAAAAGATGTTTCATTGTTGTAAGTGACCTTGCGTTATCACTGAGTAGAAAGTGTTAGAATGGATTTTTCCCACAGCCGACCCTCTAATGAAGCAATAGCTTCCACTTTCCTCCACTTCCTAAAAAAATCTCTGCATTGAGGATTTGAAATGAGATTTTTGCTTACTTCCTGAAGTAATACTCCTTCTGAAGGCCTTTTCCTCCTCGTTAAAGTACAACTCCTTTCTGTATAGAAAGTATTTTTATGTGACTTCTAACTAGTGATATTATTTTGACAAAAAATGGGCACAATTCCTTCATCTTGATTATTATTGCAGCATTTTAAAATAAATCTTTGTACTTCACACATTATCTACATTATTTCCCTCTATATTCATCCCCTTATGCTCTTCTTTTTCTAAATTTCGAGTTTCATTATGAATATAATAAATATTCACCTTTTAAAATCACCTCTAAGTTATCACTCTCTTCCTTCCTTATTTTACCTTTTTATTTAAAGACTGGAATATCACATTTCTGTTCTCATTGTGTCTATCTCTGTTGCATCCAGCTCATTTCATTGTCCTACTAAAACCTGACAACCTTTCCTTATAGTATAACACTCAATATTCATGTCCCAAATTCCTACTCTGTTGTCTTCCAGAATCTGTACTTCTTTGCAATGATGTTGAAAGATTTATGCCATTGCTGACAGCCAGTGAAATTAAATGAAAAAGTGGGTGTCTCCATAATTATACACTACAATACTTTACAAAGTAACTGTTCGCAAGAAAAATTTTGTTGTCTCTTTATGTGAAAAAATTTTTCTGACTTTAAAGGCTATTGTTATTTGACATCTGAATATTCTGTTGTGCCATGAATTTTTTAAAAAGTCAAATTTACAGCATTCAGTTCTATCCTGAATATACTTTAATTCAGGTGAATATAATTAAATAATATACTAGGAGGATTTTTGCATTTTCAATGTTCATTCAATTAGGAAAGAATTCTCATTTGCTTTGTCTGCAAAGAACTGTATAGTCTGTCTTTGCTTAAGTGAGATGTCTACATAACTTGAATCAGAGTTTTTGCCACCATATTCAAAACTGAAGTGAATTTGGGTCACTCACTCTTAAATGCAATTCCACAGGCTTCAGTTTATCAAGTGTCAGAGTTTTCACTGTTAGGTAGCTTTATTCCTTGTTCCCCAATGTGAAATATGCAAATAACATGTGAATACAGATTTCCAATCTATTCAGTTCTGGAATCTAATCTCAGAGGACCCAAAAATATTGGAGACTAATATAGGAAGGCATATGGATAGGTAGATATTAATATACATATAGATCTCCAAAAATCATATGTAGCTTCAGTATATTTTGAATGTTCAAAAATGAGTTCAGATCTCTGGTTTTGATTAGGTATCAAAATAGAGTATGACAAGCATAAATATTTCTGATATGAAAAGCCATGATTGAGAAAGGTTCTGCTAGCTTACAATCGGAAATCACAGGCACTTCATTTGCTTAGCCCAACTGTGGCCAATAAATATCTGCATCCTGCTGATTATGTGCCTTGCACTGTCAGAAGCTCTGGACCCTACCCTTGGGTTACTGAGTTAAGGCATAGATGATACAAAAATGTAGATAGCACGCAATAATATCATTGGTAAATGCTATAACTACAGACCAAAATCTTTCCAATGGGCATTTAGCAGACACTTGGAGTCCAAAAGAAGTTTTTGGAAACACATACTCTTTAATTGACATTACTAACTCTTAGGTTCTCCTGCTCTCTTTTTCTCTGACAACGACCAGTATTGCACCTAAGACCTAATATCTTCTTAACAATTCAGGTCATTGCTTCATCATAACAAAGGCAGAGACCTGCTGATAAAGTGTCATCCAGTCTGTAGATAATGAGCCAGGATGTCTACACTAACTCCATAAATAGAAGTTGGGAATTTGGAATTAAGCTCATCTTGATTTGCAAACTGACTCTCCTCTTGATTGTGCTCAATTTCTTCACCTGTAAAATGATGACAAGACCTCAGTGGGTCCCATAGATTTATTGTGAGACTTTTATGCAGTAATGTATGCAAAGCGCTAAGCACAATGCTGGATACCTAGTATATAGGCAAAAAGTAGCCATTATTACAGCTTTTTCTATATCTATTGTCTCCCTTATATGCTTTTAAAAATGAAGGAACCCTAATATCCCGCTGAAAACTCAGTAAGACAAAAGAAATTAGTATAACTTGGTTTGGGGAATTAATAAGACAATAACTTCATCATGCTGATTTATGTTCCAATTTAAGCACAAATACTTAAAAATAAAGTTACTTTAACACAAGAGTATGTCCACAGCATGTTTTTATTGCCCAGTGAGGATTACTACCCCACTAAACTTACTAACCATTAAAATAATGGAGTAATGCAAATATTCACAAACATTTGATTTGATAGTACACAAATCCCTTTTGTGTATTAAGAAATACTTTTTCTTTTAGTAGAATATAATGCTAGAAGAGAAAGTTATCTATTAAGTTACAGTACAATGAATAATTCCAGCAGGGAATAAATGGCATTTCTAAAGGCATAATAAATAGAAATAAACCCTATATTTAACCATAATAATACACAACTTTTTCTTGACTAATATTATACTTTCATTGAAGACAAATAAATTAGAAAAGAGAAAACTTGAAGATTACTATGTACAATTAATAATTTCCTTGAAGGTACATGATAATTGGGGGAAATGTGATAACTTTTCTGAATTATTTTTGTAAGTACCTCCTTGTCCAACTAATCTTTTTAGTGTAGATTACTATACAAAATTTTTAAATCCTATTTTTGAACATTCTTATATTCAGCAAGGTTAAAAATATGTTTAAACTGTTAGTAACTGGATGTTAGAATCTTACACCATGGCTTTTAAGGAGATTCTCTAATGAACTATTCATATTTAATTTCTATCGCCAATTTTAAATTTATACTAATTTATGCTGACTTCAAGTGGTAGCAAATTTTGATGAAAGAGAAAGCCAAGTAGACTATACAAAGGGACCATCTATTCTTATTTCCATTTCTCTAGACCACTGCTGTCCAATAGAACATTCTACCGTGATGGAAATATTATAAATCGTCACTTTTCAATACAGCATCCACTAGCCACGTGTGGCTATTTGGCACGTGATGTGTAGCTACTGCATCTACAGAACTGCATTTTTCGTCATCTAATTATAAATCTAATTAATTTAAACCACCAAATGCCTAGTGCCTATTGCACTGGACAGTTCAAATGTAGATATTTACCCATATAATATTAAAAAGCATATTTAGTTCCTCAACTCTTCTGTTCCTCTTTGCCCTCAAAACAAAGACAGACTTTGGTAGGAAAAATGCAACACTCAGATCTCCCCCTTTGAGGAGATTAAGAGAAAAATTGACCAACAGCCCCAGGTGCCACAGCATAATTGAAGCCGGCACTCAATGCTGTTTTCTGAATTCACCACCAAGATGTGCAGAGGCCAAAATCTGCTCTCAGCCCATGAATGAGCATTGCAAGGATACCCAGGCAGGCCCATTCCTGCAAGATGCTGGATGCCTCTGAAAGGTGACTTTTGCTTGAGGAGACAACCTGGGCCTGGCAGAAACCTCCGTAGACCTGTGCTGTTGTTTGAGAATCTGCTATCAACTCTCCTCTATTTTTCCTCTCCTTCACAATAGTCAGACATGCATCTTAGTCCTACAGTTCTCTTTGACAATTCCAGCTCTCTCCCTTTTTTGCTTCACAGGAATTTCCTGGTATAAATATCTTGCCATCTAATCCTATTTTGGCAAATGCTACTCAGAGTACCTGAACTAACACATAGGCTTTTGGCCTTTCTTTGGTGAGGAAGATTGTCACTAAGCTAACATCTGTGGCAATCCTCCTCTATTTTGCATCTAGGATGCTGCCACAGCATGGCCTGATGAGCCATGTCTAAGTCTGTGCCTGGGATCTGAACCCACGAACCCTGGGCTACTAAAGCGGAGCGCATGACCTTAACTGCTATGCCACCATGCCAACCATGCCATTGTTTAATAAAACAGTTTTAAGGTTAATTTTCAGGGTTAAAGTATAGTTAACCAATCTCCACCGAGAAATAGACAGTGGGCATTATATTGAGTGAAAGTTAAAATAATTTAAACGTTTTCAAAATAGTAGTGTACAACCCCCCTCTAGGATGAAAAATCTAATCTCCATGGATTTTTTTTGCCATTTTTCCTCTACTGAATCTCTCTCTTTCTCTAGCTTGTAACTGCATGATAAAGGCAGGATGATGGATTCAAACCAAAATAAGTCCCTATTTTGGTTCAGTTGAAAACTTTGCATAAATACCTCTTGACCTGCTAATTCTTAACCAGGGTGATTTTATCCCCCAAGAGCTGTTTGCCAACATTTGAGGACATTATAGATTGTTGCAAATGGGGTGACACTATTGGCATCTATTCTGTCCAGGTTAGGGACATTACTAAACATCCTACAATGAACAGGACAGATTCTCCACAAAGAATTATCCAACCCAAAATGTCAATAGTGCCAAGGTTGAGAAACCATGATCTAGAACAAGCTTACCAAGCTTATGTATGTCTATAAAAGATCCTCTTAGACTGTTTCCATGCATTTGAAAGCTGTTTCTGGCATAAGATATAACTAGTCTTATATACACAAAAAATGTAATATTCTTCTTAAGGATAAAGTTTCCCTGGTGTCTGGATAATGTTGTGCCACGTTGATTTGGCATATCCCAACACAATTCAGTCAAAACTTTGGGCTTCTGAAAATGGTTATTTGTAAAGTCAACGATTGGCAAATTATTTTTAATTATTATAGTTATTGTCTGTCATTCAAGAAATGTATGCTAAGCAACTACAATGTTAGGTACAAAGCCAGACATGACTCATTCCTTAATTTCATGGCAGTTAACATAGATTGAAGAAAACAAGTAAATAATAATATTTTTATATTACAAACTACAGGAATTCATAGAAAAGATGTCTAACTAAGAGAGAAAGAGAGATGGAAGAAAAGCATTTGGAGTGAGATATCAGCAATAGATTTCCCAAAAAGGCATGTTATGAAAAGGTGTAGAATTTAGCTTCTTGTGGATAGTGGAATAACAATACAGATAAAGGGTATACCATATAAGAAGAAATATAAGCCAATTTAATCATCATATTCAGAGAACCATAATGGATGTAATTAATGAAGAAAAATGCATTTGGGGGTACAGAAAGAAGAGGCTACTAATAGTGTAAGAGAATGAATATGAAAGCCCCAACAGGCCAATACTCCTGGTATAACATAAGCATTCACTCCATGATTGCTTTATTCCAGTTAATTTTTCTTCCTGTATGTTCTTTGTTATGGTTTTTTTTGTTCTTGCTATTGCTTTTAAGCCTTTAAGATATATTGAGCTCATTGGTGTGGTTAAATTTTTAATTTCTGAGGTATTTCTATGGTAGCATATGAATAATGGAGTTGAATAATTATATTTCCAAATGTGAATTGAGAAAACACTATCAGCCCCCCTCAAATCCATAAAGCTGTTTTAGTACACGCACGTGTGCACACACACACAATGAAAAATATAAAGGAAATTAATATTGAGTCAGAATCTGTGAGGAACCTTTGAAATAGTAAATGTTTGTATGCTGTATATAAAGGCTGTCACAACTGGATTGAACATAGACTCAAACCCAAAACATACATAGTGGGAAAACAACATAAAATAGTCATCAGCTTCAAGAATTTTCCACATATCAAGATGGCAGATACCAGGCCAAAGAGAGGGCCATTAATAAATCATAGCGTAATTATTTTTGCTTACGGGTAGTTTTTTCATACATTAAGAGGGTGCAAAAAGATGAGTTGGCCTTGGCACATCAACATTCTCTTGCTCGGCTAGCAATAACCATGGGGATATTTGGCTCTAGGCACATGCAATGCATTTGAGAATTAGAGGCGCCCTTGTTGTCTGAGAAAAAGGAGAAAAAGATGTACTATCTAATGTTGTGAACCAATCTGCCTCTATCATCACTGAAACAAGATCAGAATACAGCCATTGGAAGCATAACTTATCAGTTTCCCAAATAGATTAGACAAATATATGATAATATTACAGATGATCTTTACTAAAATATGAACAAACCGTTAGACTCACCAAAACTTTGCCAAGAAAAAGACTAAGATTATAATGTGCTTTCCTTCTAATCTTCCTCCTCCTCCTTCTTCTCTTCCTCCTCCCTCCCTCTCTCCCTCTCCCCGCCCAGGAATGTCAGGGTGTTAAGATGTACACACAGAGGATAGTTTAAAGATGTAAAACACCATCCCAGCATACTTGTGTAACATATATAAAATGACTGGTAGTGAATAAATGCTATCAGAATTTAGAGGAATAAACAGTAAATGTGTTTGAAATGATTAGAAAGATTAAATGGAAAACACTGGATTGAAACTGGACTATGGAGAGCTAAATTCTACACACTTTTCATCAGTAAGGGAGGGAAGAGGAGTGAGATCAATGAGTAGAGATTAACATAGAATGTGGAGGTATAAGAGAAAGCCCTAATTTAAAATAGAAAAGTGGAGGAGTGTGAGTAACTTCGACTTGCTGAAGGTCTCAAAGCAAGTTGGGGGAAGATTTGAAATTTGAATGGAAGCCCAAGGTGTCATGGAGAATCCAACACATATTGATGTCATTTATCTCTCCATCTATTGAGATATTTGTGAACCCTTCTTAGTGACTTCTTGGATGCTTATCTTCAAGGCTTCTTTTTAAAAGCACTGCAGCTCTTAATATGACAAGACGTTACCATATCCCAAGAAGCAGCAACTGACAAACTGACTCTGAACTCTTAAACATATACCTTCAAAAAATGCTGTAAGGAGAAATGATGCACCTCATCTAATGATCAACTTGCCCTTCCCTGAGACTCCTAAGCAATATACAGATTCAGGACCCCAAAAATTGTTTAAAAATAGTTGCTACCATTCTCTGATATTTCATAATTCAGCAGAACATACAACTTTTAAATATAACACCAGATCTAAATCTGGATTCTTCTGTCATCAGATTTTTTAACATTCTCAATGGCTTCAAGTTGAATAAGCACTGAATATTCATCCTTTTTATTAAAAAATCATAATTTTTAAGGTTTTAATTTAATGGAAATGAATTTATTGTCATTTGTCATGAGATTTCATTCACCTTTTCTCTTTTTATTTTTAGGAACAATAAGGAAGGATCATTAAATCTTTTGGTCTCTTGTGTTAAAGAATATAGTAGAAGCATCTTCATCTAGTACCTAAATATTTTTATCAAAATAAAACAAGAAAAATCTTCATCATTAATATAATAGGATCCAAAACATATTATTTACTCTCATTACAATTAGGTTAAAATAATTTAACAACTAAAGGATCCATGCTTTTTCTTATTGGTTTGCTTTACAAAACTAAATCATCTATAAATTCATCTGGGTCCTTTAAGCCTACAATGTTGACCAATTTTCCTTCTTAAGGACTAGCACCCTCCTTTTGTTTGAAGTTGATTTAGAAGCCCCTTCTCCCAGACAACAGTTCCCCCCATGAGCCTCTACCTTTCCTCTCCATTCAACAATAAATATGATTAATGCATAACATAATTCACCCAGGGACATACTAGGCTTCATAAGAAAGTACTAAGACTATGTCCTGGAGAAGCTGCAGGTCCTAGGTAGCATATACCTACAGGAGCGGAGAGAATATGCATGGGAATGTGTTATGAAATAGCTTGATCAACTGAAGTAGTACAAAATGTTGGATTAGAGAGCATTTATTTGGGATCAAGTCTCTTGGGATCTTCTTGAAATACAGGATTTACCACTCTGGCAAGACAAATGAGGAGAAGGTACAAATCCTACTATGACAGTCCCTAGAAGTATGGAAAAAGTGATGTTCCTTACTAAATGTGGCAGAATTGCTGTGGCAGATGAGGAGAGAAGGAATTCAAAGGATTAAAGATGTGAACATATTTGAGTAGATATGCTATGTAAGACCGGAAAACCCACTAGGGGGCTGTGTTTGACAAAAAGGCCTGGAGGATGTACTAGTTACCAAAACAATGCAGAAGATGCTGCAAGAGGGCCACGAGCATCACTGAGAAGTTAAGCTTTGGCTGTCCTCTCTTGGTCAGGCCTGTCAGAAGAGATGCTGTTGCAGAACTGGCCTCAGTGACAACAATGATGATAATTGGAACTGATAAAAATAAAGGTCTTTCAGAGTCAGGGGGAGACAAGTATTTTAATGTATAGCAAGATCAGAAAGGCAGCCAGAGGAGACTAGACCTACAAGGAGCTATAGAGAAGGTTAACATAGCATGATGACATTAGGGACAAAATAGGCAGCTGGCAAAGGCACTCACTCTGCCCAATCGAAGGAAATCAAGAATAGATCCTCAAAATGTTAAAACTAGTTAACAAAACAAAAAGTCTTGATTTCTTGCCAAGTTTCCAGATAAGAGCCACTTTGGGACCTGCAAGCTTCTGTCTAAAAGTGAGGTCAGTTTCCTAGAACCTTGACATGTGGGATAAGAGAAATCACAGTGTGAAAGGCCAAATGGAAGCTCTGACACTGATCTTCCCTGACAGACATCATAAATAAAAAACAATACTGCACCCTGGGATAAATAGCACAAATTAGGGACATTCCTACAGACACAAAGAACACAGAGTGGTGATCCTCGTCCATTGATTTCACCAGTCTGACCCCCCAAAAAATTAGACAGATCTTGCAAGATGGCAGTGTATCATCAATGCATGCAAGTATTAGACCCATTTGAAGTGGCAGTGTCAGAAGTAGTACCTTTTCTAGATCAGTTTAGCACATCAATTACAATGTTGGCTATATTTTTAAAATCAGAGTTAGCGCCATTTGTCCCTACTTTGCTAGGAGTTTAATAATGAACATATGTGGAATTTTATCAAATTCCTTGCCTTCATCTAAGTAGGTGAACTTAATTTATTTTTTTCTTTATTAATGTGAAGAAGTGTTTTGGTTGGTCTACAAATCTTTAACCAATCTTGCATTCTTGAAGTTAGACTAACTTACTAGCACAGCATTATTCTTTTTATATTTTGGGGGGCTCATATTTTGATTAGGACCTTTTCAATCTATAACCATGAGAAACATTGGTCTTAATATGTAATGTTTTTATCACAAAAATATAAAAATGGTAATTATACTCTCATTACATTCAAAATGTTTTTTAATGTGTTTTTCTTTGATCTTTGAGTCGTTTAGAAGTGTACTGTTTAATTTGCTTGTATTTTGGAAATTTTAATTTATATCTTATTAATGATTTCTATCTTTTACTGTGATAGAACTTTCTGAGTGTGTTTAATCCTTTGAAATACATAGATACTTCATGGGAAAATCTATCAGTCTTTTTTTTTTCCATTTGATGATACTATGTCTTTTATTTTCTGTTTCTTAAAATTCTCTCTCCAAATTTAGTTCCCAGTTATTTTATTTTGCTATCTTTAGAGTGGTTTCCTTTGTATTTTTTCTTTTCAGGTTCATAGCATTTCTTGTAATCCATGGTTTGAAGTTTTTAATCACATTTGAAGAAGCTTCAGCCTTTATCTCTTCAAATATTACTTCTGTACCATTTTTTATTCCTATTAAACGATATTCCAGTTGCAGGCTTGCTTAATTTTTCACCATGTCTTCCCTTCCACATACATACACACACACACAAACTCCAGCTTATTTTCATTCTGCTCTTCAGTCCAAATACTTTCTACTGACCTCTTTGTCCAAAATGCCATTAATCCTATCTACAGAATTCTTAATTTAGTTATTGTATTTTTTATTTCCAGAATTTCCACTTGAATATTTTTATACATATCAGTTGTCTGATGAAATTCTACGTCTGGTTATCTATTTTCTTGAACATATTATTCATTGTTATCTCAATGTCCAAGTCTAGTCACTACATTATCTCAGTCAACTTTGATCTATTTCTGTTGCCTATTCCTCTTGCTTTTTATATCTGATAATTTTTAAATGAATAGTAGGCATTCCATAAAAAAATGTCGAGGCTGATTGATGGCATTGTCATCCCAGGAAAGGATTTATCTTATTCTCCTCCAGGCAGCTAGAGGATGGTCAGATCATTACAATCCAATTGGAGTCTGAAATGATTTAAAATTCTATAAGCCTGTTTCGTGGTCTTTTGTCCACCTCATGTTTATACCCTTGCCTAGGATTCCGAATGAGTGTTTGGTATGTTTATGGGGTCCCTTCTCTTGGTAGATCTTGAGATTTTTGTCTCCCCAGAATTTGAAGACAGATAAATATTGTTCAATGCTTTTTAGCCACCTTCTAGGCATTCTTAGTCTTTAGCTCTGTGTGGTTCAAACAATGGAGAGTGTTAGACTCATTTACTAAGCTTGTCTGTGATTTCAGCTCCTCAAGATTTGACTGCCTTGGCAGTTCTCCAATGCCTTCAAAGATAATTTATTTTCATGTTTACTTTGGCTTTCTAATTGGTCTTGGTGAGCGTGTTGACCTACTATAAGCTACTCCATCGTAAGTATAAGGGGAATTCCCTGAAGTGCTATAAACTCTGAGAGTAAGAAAACATGACACCGGATGATAGCTTCATAAGGTAGCTATATGACACATTCGTGTTCCCTTTAGCCTATCTTCATCTATTCCTCCAAATTGATTTACCTGAAACATAAATCTGAATATAACATTTACTTGTAAAACTATTTCAGTGAATATCTGCCACACATGTCAGAGTAATTTTATTCATTAGATGTCTGTAATGCCTAAGGTCTCTTAAGCTTTTTCACATTTTATGGAAGGATTTGAAAAATGAACAAAAGTAACTTTAGTAAATGTTAATTTAATCTTTTAAATATGACATGTCAATGAGCCAACAGCAACTCAACACACCTCATATAATTTTATATAAATTTTATTTATTGTAGAATGTAGGAATATTTTAATATTCTGTATATAACATGGAGTGAGTTTCAAAAAGTAAACTTAACGCCATCAAAGTTACTGAGAAGTCCTGATCTTTAAACAGTGTTGTTATATCTGTCCTCTGCCCACTATACAATTTTATTGTTTAGCGCCTCATCACCCTTACATCACTACCATCAATACACCTGGACATATCTGAAACTGCCTGAACATACTTGAACATTATGATTATTCTTTTCTTTTTACCCATGTCTTTATTGTTATTATTTCTATAGCATATAAATAAATGTTACATTTTGTCCACCAGCAGAATACCATTTCTCTTTTAATTCTTACCTAGTAATTCACCTCATTTGGTTTCTATTACATATTATATATACTTCTGGTATCAATAAAATTGCATCAAATTTATTTGTATACAGATTTTTTCAGTATATCTTTATCTTTAAGTTTCTTGAGACTTCAATAAGGAGGAGAGTATTGTAGAGGAGGAATTGGAGCAGCCAACTGCAGGTGCATTTGAAAATAGAAAGATATTCTTTCTAATTACAGTATATAAATCCAGCATAGCTGTAAGGGCAGTATAGTTGACAAGGTCAGAAATGTAGGTTAAAATGTGATACCGACCCTGATATCAGTTTCCCTACATTAAACCCAGCATATATGGGGTTAAAACCAAAGCACTCAGTCCCTGCTTACTGCCTGGCTTCCTGGCTCCAGAATCCACTATCATCCATGGAGACAGACACTGCCAAGGATGAATACCTGGATTCATTATCTCCTCCCCGCAAAGAGATACAGGCTGGTGGGAGAGCTGCTGACCAGCAAGGCCATACGCTCCCCCTCCCCTACTTAAAACCCCAAGTAAAAACCTTTCCTTTTAGCTTTTTGGAGAGTTTGGGATTTCAACATTGGCTGCTCTCTCTCCTTGCTCTGCTCTGTGTAACAATAAAATTCCTACTTTCTTCCACTATGCCCGGTCTCAGAGATTGTCTTGCTGCGCAACAGACGAGCAAACTCACTTCAGGTTCGATATCAAACCTTTACCAAAAGTTTTAAAGCTAAGACAGAGGAATTTTAAGGATTGTATGGTTGATTTAAGAAATTTTAAGGATTAAATATGATATGGTTAAAAATAAGATGGGAATTTTAAGGATAAAATATTTCTGAAGAAGGAATACTATAACTACACATTTTGCTCTAGGAGTATTTATCTGGTATAGAGTTCATCATGTAGGAGGTATCAATGGCCTTATTGAGGACAGAGGCAATAGGGACGAGAAGAGACCTGGAACCAAAAGAATTAAGCAAAAGGTTGAATTGGTGGCACACGGGAGAAAGAAAATGTAAAGATTACATCCTAACAGAGAATTTGGGCATGACTGAATATTGATTACCTGTATGTATTGGATGATTTATACTGGAATTTGCTGGCCATAAGATTATACTTGTTATATGACATATTCTACTTGGTGACTTTTAGAACAAATCTAAGGATACTACATTTACAGGATTCTTTCTTTTATTTTCTAATAGCTAATGTTATATAGAGACTCCAAAGTTTGACAGAAAATCAAATGCTGTCCACTGCTAAGAAGAATTTGAATTTTTTTCCTTATTTTAATTTTTGAAATATTTTCCACATGTTGGGGGTGTGTGTGTGTGTGTCTCAATCTGCTTGAGCTGCCATAATGTAATACCATAGATTCTGTAGCTTAAACAACAAACATTTATTTCTCACATTTCTGGAAGCTGGGAAGTCCAAGATCAAGGTACTGGCCGATTTGGTTCCTGGTGAGAGCTCTCTTTCTGGTGTGCCGAAAGTGGAGACTTCTCCCTGTGTCCTCACAAGGCAGAGAGAGAGAGGAAGCAAGCTGTCTGGTGTCTCTTCTTACAAGGGCACTAATGCTATTCTCAGTTCCTCACCCTCATGACCTCATCTAAACCTAAATAGCTCCCAAAGACCCCGACTCCGAACATCATAACATTGAGTGTTAAGACTTCAACATATAAATCTGTGGGGGATACAATTCAGTTTATAGCAGTGTGTGTGTGTGTGTATATATATATATATATATATATATATATATATATAGACAGAAAATTTTTTCTTCCTACTGGGAATGCTTTTTTGGCGCTCTGAACTGAGCAAATAAAAATCTATGTATAGTAGCTAAAAACAAGGTCATGTCCTTGTCCAATATCCCAGGACGTCATAGAGAAAGGCAACCCAAACCTGCTGGTCTTCACCTCCCAGGGGGAATAAGAAGCATTGTTAAACAGAGAGCGTCCCCAGGAGGCCAGTCACTGCCTCCTCCGCAGTGTGGCTCTCCTTCAGGAAGGGGCCTGCTAACCCCTCAGCTGCCTAGGCTTCTGAAAGCTGAGGTTAGGATATTAAGACAGGCCTAGGGGGAACGAGTGTCATCTGTTCTCTGAAAGTTCTTTGGCTTTGATTCTGTCAGCAGCTTTTTAAATGCTGGCATATTGTGGCTTTAAGGTTTAATTAAAGGGATTAACAGTACAAATCTAGGAAAAAGATAACCATATTACGTGGCTTTGGGTTTACCAGTAGGACATAAAAAAATAATTAAGATAATTTGATTTTCTGCCTTTGGCAATATTTTTTTCCAGATATATGCTAAACAATGCACACAAAAACCAGTGAGCAGAGACTAGTCTTAACCATATGTTCACTCCAGAAACTACCAGAACATGTGTGAACTCGTGCTGATCAATACTAATTTTTAGTAATCAGAAAAATGTACTAAATCACAAAATGTGGTAAATACTCATAAATATGTTTCCTTGTAATTGGTTTAGCTTGGAGTACTCAGGCATGTGAAGAAGTTGAAGTCTCTGTTAAAGTTTCATGTTTTTAAACTAAATTTATTTCCACTATTTTGAGTTGGTGGTATAAATACACAGTGAGGATGGGATGGAACAATATCTGTTGCTATCAAGGTAAATGGCTAGAGGCTTGCTTAGCGTCGGGGTGGGAGGAAATGTACCCACACGAGGAATTTACATTTTCAAAACTTGTCTCCTGGGTCAAAGTGCCTCTGCAGCTCACAAATGAGTTTCACTGTGCAATACAGTACCCAGCATCTTTGACAGATGAACAAGCCGCATATCAGGAGGTGAGCTAGACTTTGGGGGCATATATCCTTCTCATTCCAATTCTAGGTATCTTCTCACCCACTGTCTCATATAAAACTAGGAAAGATGTGTGATAGAGGCAGCGGTAAAATTGTACCCCTTTCCAACTTTGTTTTATTTGGTTCAAACACAAGCAGGTTTTCACGGATTTCACTTAATTTTATAAGTAATATAGTAAAGACAGTATGCAGTTGATTTCTTTATCATTTTCATTCCAAAATATAAATAGCAGAGATCATTTTTCATTTGACTATAGTTCACTGTTCAGGTATATGTGACAAGTAGAAAAATCCTTCATCTTTAATCTTGCTACAAATTCAGAGAAAGAGATGCAAGACAGTGTTCTAAAAATAAACAAGCAAATAATACACAGTCTGCTCGGACCTCCCTTTCTCAAATGCATGGCTATTAAATCAGTCAGTTACACATCCCATGACCTTCCCATGTATCTCTGCTTGAATAAGGATATTCTTAATATTTTAAAACTTATTGTTTTGTGTGTGCTTATTGTTTAGGTATCAGGAAAGGGTATGGGTTTTGCCATTATCTCTAGCATCATCTAAAAACCAGATAAAAAGGAAACAGGAAGACACATTTTAAAGAAAAAAATATTCTCGTGGAAAACAATCAATCAGAATATGTGACAAATTATGTTTATTTGGAGATGTCCCTCAATCCTGGTCGATAGTAAATGGATATATTACAACCTCAAACAACTATATAACTGTCTGTGCACTTAGATTGTTCTGTACTTTTCAAGCTAACACTACTTGCGTTACTGCCTAGGAGACAATGGTCCACAATTGGAGCTTATATTTTGCAAATAATTTGCCTTGTCATAAAATGTTTTCTGTCTGAGATTACAACAGTGAGAATAAATGAAAGAAGTTGGTCATCTGTGGTGATCTTTTTGGCAGCCATCATAAGACACACTTTTAAAATACATTGATGATGAGATGTCTCTCCTTGACTCATCAGCAAGACATCAATCTAAAAAGCTCTTACTGAAAAATAAACTCGTATTGTCAGTTTTAAGATGAGGTAATGTTGAACAACAGAAGCATTTGATGACTGAAACCAAGAAAGAGGAAATGAAGAGTAAACAGTCAGTCAGTGTCACTTTAGGAAAAATTCATGGGAGTATGTCCCCCAAATCAAGATTATTCATCTTTGTAATTTAGATAGTAAGAGTCTCAGAGGGAAGATCATTGACTATTGTAGGAGGATTTGGGTCGTAAATAGCAGAAAAGAGAGGAAAACGGACTTAAAAAAATAAAGGGAATTACTGGCTCATGTAATTACCTAGGAGTGGTCTTGGCAAAGATTTGTTTGTGCATTCAAATAATTTCACTTATCTTCTACTTTCCTTACTTCCCGGTTTTGCTTCCTTGGGATTGGTCCCACTGGGCAAGATTTCTCCTCCTATTATCTAAAAGGTTATGAGCCATTCCCAAGGCAGTAAGCTTCCTTGTTCATGTCCAGCTAAAAAGGAGTCATTTGTTTCCAAAGACATGAAGGAAAAGTCCTGATGACTGCCCTGAGATCCATGTAGGACATGTGCATGAATATGAAATAACTGCATTGGACAAGATTATCATCAATTAGGTTCATTATGCCTCCACCCTTGGAATTGGGGTATAATCAATTCTATGCAAATTAAAGTATCTTTAAATGGTAGGGAAAGATAGTTTCCCAAGGAAAACTTGAGGTGCTTTCCAGAAGTTATGGATGGAGTGGGAAATTGATGTTTTTCACTTAAATCTGTAAACATTCACGAAATGAGACAACGTTAACGTTTAAGAAACAGAAACTGTTTACCCTGGTTCTATGTCCACTTTCTCACTACAAATTAGCAGCCTAAAACAACATCCATTTATTACCTCTGCTAAAAGATAAACTGAGGCATATTCAAAATTTTAAGAGTTTGAGCAAAAATCAATTCATACCAGGTAGCATCCAATCTAGCAGACAGAAAAGGGCTCTGAGGAGTTGTACAAAATCAGATAAGCAGAAGGCAGAGGGAACAAGGAAGCTATTTTAGGCAAAAAAACAGCTTGGTTATTGCAAGGTTAGTTTGCTTTAGGGCATGGCAGGGGTCTATCTGGCAGATTATCTAACGAGTGCTGATCAGGTGATTCCTGATTGACTGGTTTAAGATTCCATTTTCTGGGAGAGCCAAAACTAAGTTAAATCTCTGTTTGGTGACATGGGACTTAGCATAAGTGACTCCATTTTGGGCCTATTGTCTTGTTTTTTAACACCTCACACGTTGTAGTCAAAGTACAGTTTGCTGTTCTGCCCAGGATAACACATGGCTGAAATCAAAATTGGCTATCAGTCAGGCTTTTTCCTCTGGGGTCTTCTGGGAAAAATCTGCTCACAAATCATTCTTGTAGTTGACAGAGTTCATTTCTTTGTGGTTATACGACTCAGATCCCATTTTCTTGCTAGCTAGAAGCTGGAGGTCATTCTCAGCTCCTAGAGGCCACTCTCAGTTCCTTTTGTCAGGTCCCCTCCATCTGTAAACCAGTAGTGGCTCAGTGAATCTTGCTAGTGCTTCAAATCTTGAACTTGCTCTTCTGCAACTACCCCAAGAAAAAGCCTCCTTTGAAAGGCTGATATTAGACCAGTTCTACCCAGAAAAATCTCTCTATCTTAAAGTCAACTATGCCATATAATATAGCCTAATCCTGAGAGTAAAACTCATCATATTCAGCTAGGGGAATATTCAGGACATATACACCAGAGACAGCAGGAGACCTTTGGGGAAATCTCAGCATTCTTTCTAACACATCCACCTAATTACTTTTAGCCTACAAATTGATCTTTTAAATAAGTTTTTCACATTTATCCACTTTAGAAAAATATTTTCAATTATCATGCCAGGTATATTATAGGCACAGCAATTAATTATCATTCATGGTTAGTAATTAGGGCCTTTGAATTTGAAGTGACTAAACTGATAAATTATTTTTTCTGAACCTGTAATCTGATGAATCAACCAAAGAGTGGACAGCTTTTCAGTCCCTGTTGAAATGGTCAGTTGCCATCACATCCCTGACAATTACAATTTGCTTAATTGTCCTAGGTTCAATTTTCCCTACTCCATTATCTTCCCACTTACTGTAAAATTTGATTTCTAGTTACTTAAATGCTATATATTCATAAAAATAAATCCCATATGCAATGCCTTGTTTAAAAAGGTCATTTAAACAAGTGGGTAGAATATAAAAGCTTATGATGGAGAAAAGGATATTTATGGTGATTCTGTGAACATGATGGAATTGAAATATTGAAGGTTTCAGTATACAAAAACAGCTAAAATAATGCATTTATTATATCACAATATTTTCAGTTATGTGTTCTCAGAATTGCACCCCCCCTTACTCTTTTCCTTTTGTTAGCTTTAGTTTGCCAAAGGATTTAATGAAATGTAACATGTTAAGATAAACTCAATTACTTCAGCCCTAACTCAACGTTTTCCCATCACTTTCAATGATACCAGTTGTCCCTTCTTTGACTTCTGCTCCTTCCTTGCTCTTTATATTCAATAATAAAGGCAGGAGTCCCTTGGAGAATCTGATAAAAATCCATTGATCCTCATCCCACAGAAACATATATATGTGAATATATATGCACATATGCACAATATTTTGCTTTCAATTTGGAGATTCACTGATCCCCTAACGCTATCTCCATTTCATATGTATTAAGTTTGCTATTTATTTCTCTGAAAAGTTTTATATCCACATTCCCTCTCCATTTGCACAGCTCTCCACCTCACACCTCGTTTACTGTGATCACATCCTTGCTCTTTCCATATACTAGTGTATCCATACTCGATGCACCTTACACACAGATAAGCTTTAACTATCTTTTTTCTCAAAAAACTCTCTCAATATATTTATTTACTCAAAAGTCTCCCTCTCTATATTCTAGCGCTCCTTTCTCTCATCTAAACTTACAAAGCCCCTTTTCATCTCTTTTCCTTAAATCCACTGCCTCTTCCTGTTCCCTAATTACTCGTTGTGGAAAATACTAAAGCAAGTGTTTTCCTGCTTTCCACCGAATTCAAATACTTTCCTCTAAATGAAATTGACTTCTTCCTTGCTGCCTGAATGCCTTTCTTTGCAGGTGACTTCACAGCCACCGTTCATGCCCTGGCTTCACCTATCTGCCCTCCTGCAGTTATATTTATTTTGCATATGTGTGTATGTGCTGTTTGATACGAACCTCAATCTTTACTCTGCTCATTTTCTCCATCACTACTATGCAAATTCAGAAGGAGAAACAGGGTCTGTGTCCCTTGCACGTGTCTTTCTACCTTGCCTCCCCTTCCCACTTCTAATTAAGAGTATTATGTTGCCTGTAAAAACACATGTACACACACACATATAATTAAATACTCATACTGAACATAAAAATAAGTAAATAAATATTTTCTGAGTTTTTTCAAAGAAAGAAAAAAACTAATTTTAATAGAACTGACTATAGCTTGAAATTCTATTTTAAAAGTCTGCCATTAATTATCTTCAAAGAAATATCTTTCATGTAACACGACACCCAAATACACATACACACACGTATTCACATATGTACAACCTTGAAAATAAGATGCAAAGTGAAAAAGAAATTTTCCATTCTCTCTGACAAAAATAAATGGAATGGGATAAGTTCTCAGGAGTTGCTCAGAGGTTAACTCTCAGACAAAGCAATTCACAGACAAGATATTTCAAAAAATATACTCCAATGCAGGAAGCAGAGTTTATGACCCTGTGTTGTACCTACATCCTGATGTCTGGTAACAGAATGGAGGAGAAAAAAGAAAAAGGAATTGTGAATTACATTAGTGTCTGGCACAGGAGAATAGTAATGGTTTCAAGAGGAACCCTTGCCATGCAAAGGCCCAGATGACACCAGGTGAGTGAGTGATGAGCTCGGTGACAGAGAGGGAACACATAACAAAGGAATAGCCCATTTGTGGTAGTAGGGCTCCCCATTCAGCCCAGGACAAATGTTTTCACTATCTTCTCCTATCTCTTTTTGGTGCCATGGTCCTGAGCCAGAGTTGAAAGAGGTGCTCTGCTCAATGGTCTCAAATACAGAGATGGTAGTCATGCAATTAACAATGGATGCACGGATTCTTCTCAGGAATTGTCTGGGAAGTATGTCAGTTGTCTCAGTGGCATCAGCAAAGTCAATCAAGTATCTGTGCAGCTGCTTGGAAATAGAAATACCTGCAGGGATTATGGGGAGTAGCGAGTGGCAAGAAGATAGTCAGAATTAACCATAATAGCAGCCCCTTCTACTTTTCAATACTGAAAGGAAGAATTTGGGTGATTGAGGCACAGGATAATTGCTATGCTATTAATTTGCACTGTAACTGTACCTCTAGGCTGGTGGCCTAAGGAAACACTCATTATGTTTGTATTTACATTTTAATTGGTATAGATTGGGCATTGTGGGAATTGCGAGTCTGTCAAACCAACACTATGAAGTAACGTTATAACAACCTGCCTTGGGAGGTGCTGAGAAACCACTCCCTTTGGAAGAGGAAAGTTTCTGCTCCCTCTTCATACTGCACACAGAGAATAGCATCTATTAGACTAATACTTGCCATAGAAAAATTTAACTGATTAATTTAAAGTGTAGCTTTTCAGATGTAGTGGGTAGACATCATGTAGTTCATTTGTTCCTCTTGTATTATCAGTGAAATGAATGAGATAATGCCAGTATTTAGAAGTGCCCGGATATGTTTAGATATTAACCTTCTTTACCACCTTCTGGAATAAGCCCAAATTCTTTTGTTGATCAAGAGGTGAAAGTAAAAGTCAATGTTGAAGTGACATGTCCAAAATATTTTAGATGCTAAGAGTGATACTCTGTGGGCTGTATTTCAGAGTATGGCAGCAGTTTTTACAATTCAACATTTAAGTAGACAAAAACGTAGATTTTATACAAATCGACAACTAAATTTTATGCTATTCAACTATTTTGAATGGATGTAACATTCGCAGTGAAATGCTTCGCTAAAGGATAGGATTTGGTTTTCAATTCAGCTTCTGCAACTTAATACCTGTATGATCTCATCAATTAACTGAAAGTTACAAACACATCTTTGTCTATCAAACAGAGATTAAAAATTCATATCTCACATGTTGTAATGGGACTTAAATGAGACAAATGAGCTAAAATCACTTTGCAATTGCAAAGGGGTAAAATAAACTCTGGTTGTATTATTGTCATTGTTAAATAAGTATAGTTAGGATAAGCGTAGGAAGTGCTACTTTACATAGAGAGTAATAAACAAATAAACTGGTTAAAGCAGAAAGCAGACAATGTTAAAAATGGTTCTAAAAAGTTGTTTAAACATTGAAAGTATATGACATGATGGATCAATAATGGAAAATGGATTGGGGTAAATTTCTGGTTTTTTGAGAACATTATCATTAACTTCAAAGCAGTGCTTCTTAACCAGAAGCTTTGTAAATGTGTAGTGGCATTTTCAATCTTAATATTGGTTAAATATTCTGGATTAATCATTATAATGCTGCTTAAGATAGCATTGTACAGTCCCAAATGTCAATAGTGCCTATTGGGAAACACTGGAAAAGGATTTATGAACATCAGCAGTTAGTGGGGTCGGCATCCATCTTTTGTTAGTGCCTACAAACATAGGTTCCCTACCTGCCACAAAAGAGGGATCAAATAAAAACTAGAACACCAGGCTTATGGCAAGGAAAGTGTTTTAATTTTGGACGATATCAGCCGGGAGATGAGAGTGAGCCCTCAAATTTGTCTCATTTCATCTCATCTCCCCAAAAGATGGGAGGCCAGGGGTTTTAAGTTTTGTGAGGAATGTGGCTGCTTGTAGTGTGGAGGTAGCTTGCTGGTTGGAGCTTTCCCACCAGCCCATGTTCAGCCTTGGGATGCTGCTTGAAGGAATGAGGAGGAGATGTTAAGGAATTCAGGTGACTATCCTTGCCATCTATGTCCATGACAGACAGTAGATTCTGGAGCTGGGGAGCCAGGGAGTAAGCAGGGAAAGAGTGTTTGTTTTTAACTCTATGTATGCTGGGTTTAATGTGGGGGAACTGATATCAGGGCCAGCATCAATTCCCCCCTATTTTATGTTCATTCCTCAATTTTGAGGGATTTGAGACAATGACTGATCTAGCTACTTCCTGCTGAATCAGGGCATAGGTTGTTCCATCTTGTTGAACCAGTCTTTCAGTAAGGCAGTGATGCAGGTGGGCTTCCAAAGTTAGGCCTATATCGTGTAAGTAAGTAACCAGGCATTTAATAAGAAACATTTTTAGAGAACAAAAAGAGAAAACAAGGTTAATGGTTGGAGCAAATTATAAACCAGTTCCTGAGCCCAGGGGGCAGCCTATCAAGATTCCTAGACATCAGGGTCAAAACATCTTTCACAGTTTGAAATATCTCTGATGGTGTCATTGGGCACTCAGGCAGCTTTCTGAGTGGCTTACACAGAAGCAAGAATGAATCTTTTTAAAATTTATATCAAGTTGTCCAGTTTCAGTTTGTAAGGATTCAGGAAAAAGGCTAGGTTCAGTTCTCAATGATTGCAAGTGAAAATGATAGAAAAAAATGGAAAACATTAGTTTGGAGACTTGGTATTTCAGATATTTGAGGAGAATTCAGAATCTAGTTTAGTTTATAGATATAAAACAAAACCTCAAAGACAATTGATAGAACCAGAATCCAGAATTTATAAACGTGTATTATAGTTTTTATTGAAGCATAATTTTTCTTTCAAAAATCACCCTCAATTTTACCAAGCACGGCCTAATTAAGACTAGCTTGGTTTATAAAATAAGTCTAGTTTTAATAAATTTTGCCCAATTATTTACATAAGTGTAGTAATAATAGCAATTGATCATATAGGCTCTTTTAAATCTGCTTTGCTGGGACTTTTCATAAGGAATCTCAGGTTGAACTTTAAAGGCCTCTCAAGGCCAGGAAAGCCAGATCAAGAACTTGTCATCAGATTCTGCCTGCAATACCTACAGATTTGGGTGAATTTCTCTCTTCTGAGGTCCCCAAAATATCCTGGGGTTCCTTGTACCCACCAGAGGGAGTGACATTATTTACTCAACCTTACCAGGTTACTGGGAGCCCATAAGAAAAGTACCAAGCCAATATTTTCAGGTGACTTTATTCCAGAAAGTCAATTGTCATTCCTCAAAAGCTGTCTTGTAATATCTGAGTCTGTATGTTTCTCTCAAACATAACATTCCAGTCAAAGCCTTGGTAATATAACCAGTGTTTCCAATTGTGTCCTGTTATAAGAAGAACATATTCTTATTGAACTTATGTAAACAACTATACAGCCATGAAAATAAGAATACTTACTCACCAGGAGCTTTTAAATACTGGAGGGATCAGATAGGGAGAAAAAGATAAATGTTTCAATTTCATTTACAAATGTTTAATTTCATCAAATTACTATAAGCCATAGTCGGCATAAGAGAAAAGAGAAAGAGATTTCCTTAAATATGAGAAAACAAAACACAAAACATTAAAAAAATTAGCAATATTTTAAATAAGAAGTCATAAAAATTATAATCATCTCTATCAGCTCACTTAGTTTTATGTAACCAACTCTTGATCTGATGGCAGTTTCACCAGGCCATCAGCTTTTCTGTAAGAGTTCTGTAATTTCTTATCCAACTCTGGTTTATAATCTAACAGTTTAGCAGAAACCTGAATTTTAGAGCTGGTGTCCCAGTCTTTTCCATGAACTTCTATGAAGATAAAACATATTTGTAAAAACATCAGAGTAAAACAACAACTGTCTGTAAATAACAAACATTTTAAATTGGCGATTAACAAAGAAACTTGGCTATTTTTGAGACATATATCATTCTGAGACAACAACAGAATTACGGCTGACAATTAGGACAGATCAAAATTTTAGCCATGTTACACAATTTTTAAAACATTTATATCAATAATATTTATCTATACAGTATCACAGGTCCCCATGAAGCAATGTTTAATTATCCTTTTAACCACAGTGACAGTTAAAGAATTCTAGGTGAACATAGAGAATTAAATATTTGTAATAAAAACCTTGGCATCTGTGATTAAGGACCTGATGAAAACAATATAGGAAATTTATTTTGATAAAACATAAAATCCTTATCCTTCTGGTAGACTACTCAGAGAAAGAAAGTCTTTTATAATTTTTTTACCAAGAGTAGTCTAAAAGTTCAGGAAAATTATCTTTTTAAGAAAGAGAAGATGAAATTTTAATTTTGTACAGTTTATTATTTGACATATATACTTATTTAATTAAATTTATTTTAATCTTAACCAACTTGACCATGTACAAAACTCCTGAGGGTTTTACTTTCATGAAACTTTTGTCACTTCTTTTTTTATATTTATCTCAGGCTTCCTTTTTTCCCTTTTGATACTTTAGGACAAATTTATCTTTTTTTAACCCAAGAAGCAAAAATACTTTTAGTTTTTATACCTTCTTAGTGAAAACGTACATTTTACTTTCTTTAAATGCAAATTTTTTTTGTTAATTTTTAGTAGCTTTAATTACATATATTAATTAGAATCTTTAACCCTTAGAAATCTTAATTTTTAAGTAAAAACTAAGTAAGCAATTATAATCTTTTCTTTACATTAGCATTCTGTGGCTTAGCAAACTTACAAATACCTTTTATAATTTTTAGAAACATGCTACTTTATAGTAATAAAACACAAGATCTATTTATTAATAGGCTCAAACACTTTACTTTTTCTGTAATAAAAAGCCAAAAGTAGATAAACTTAGACGTGTCTAGCAATAATGTTTCAGCGTTCCATCCTATCCAAAAATGATGTAGATATTCAACAGCTTTTGTCATTTAACTTAACTTGGCAAAACTCTAAAGTTATAAGTTACCAAAAAGATTTTGGGTGCTGTTTTTTGAGTACACAGACCATAAAACATAATTATTGTTAAAAATTTCTCCTAAAACTTTTACTTTTTACATCTAGTTTACCTGTTCTCAACAATTATATTTAGATGATTTACAAAAACCTTACAAGACATTAAACAAAATCAGCTATTATTCTAAGTTATTACTCTTGCTGAAAAATTTTGTAAATGACATAACATGAGCTCATTTGACCAGTAAACCCAGGCTGCATGTCTGCATTATATCCAATGTTTATAACTCTGAGGATACGCCTATTTTAAATCAAACCAGCAAACCTTAGCAGACTTTTATTTACCAAAGATCATTTCATATAATGTTAAATAACTTTGTCTTTTAGAAGTTCCTGTATATTAATCAGAGACTGTATTCCATTGTAAGAAATTTTGAATTCTCTCTTTTAACGGTGACCCTTAAGATAGATGCATCTGAAACAGAATTTCCCAGAATGGCCATTATAATTTCAAATTGTCAGAAAGGTTTACTTATTTTCACTTGTTTAATTTTAGATCAGGAATTTCAGGGGAGTTGAAGTGAGGAAGCTCGGCAAGAGAAGAGAGATTTGGTTTTGTTTTGCCAGCTTGTTTAATTAGTTTCTTTTAAAGAGGCAGCAAAGTATTCCTGATTTTATTTAAAACCCTCAAAAGATTAAAATAGGCTTCCCATTGTTGTAGCTGGTTTTTCTATTTGCATATGCAAATACACCAGTTTGAGTAAACTGAAATTGCCCCATTTGGGCCATTTTAAAGTGAGATCTTGTTTAGCATGTTTAATTAACATTGCCTGAAGGGTCGATTTATATGCACTTACAATATCAGGCAACATAATCTATAATACAATCAGGCAAAAGAGATACAATCATGTTACATACAGCCCATTTAAATATACCATTGTTACAAAACTTTATCTTAATTTTACCAACTTTTAAACCCCTAATTATAACTTATATATTCCATTAACAAGTTTCCGTATTACAACATTATGTAGAGAAAGCATTCCCAGATAGACGTAACATTTATTCCCAAAAACTTCAGCCAAAGTTGATATAACTAACCTCTTTATATAATATTAGCTTAAACACTTTAATTTTTATAGTTTTACCAACTTTAGCAGACTGTTGCCCCAAACAATTGTTGATCAGGTTTCTCACTGTGATTTCTGCCTCCTGACCTTTTAAAATTTTTTTCAAACTAGGGTAAATAGAACAGGTTTGTCTGATGTCCTCTAATGTGGAGGGAGGGGCAATGAGGGGCACTCCAACCTTAGGCAGGGTTTTATTAAAACCTTCGTTTTAACTTTATATCTTTTCCATTTATTCTATTTTTCTTTTTAATAACTAGTTAAAGATTTTCATCCTGTTAGGATGAGTTCTGTGACTCTTCCCTTTCTGATTTCTCTTTGTTTTCTTAGTTTTCATTGATATCTATAAGACCACAGGAAGAAGCTGAGACCATGAATTTGATTGTTTTTAAAACTAGTGGTTGTATTTTCCTTTTAATGTGGTCTTTTCCTAGGTAGCAATAAAACAGCTGTTTATGATGAGAGTGCTCTAAAATTTTTCCAACTTAAGGATCCATTGTTTGGCCATTTTCTCTCCCAACTTTAATGAATAATGTGGTCATGAAGTGTTACAAAAGAAAATCATCCCTTTTTAGACATTGGCTTATGACTATTGTTATACCATCTACTCAGAATCAGCCCCAATGGGCTCTGCTTGGGGACAGACAGCATGTTTCCCATTCCAATACACAGAGACAGACAGACACACAGATCCAGACACAGAAAAGCCAAACAGCAGTGAACTGGTTCCCAGATTTAGGGTAGAAAGTCCTACAACTTTTCCCACTCCAAATATGTGTCCAGATGGCCCCTCTGTGAATGGAAAGGACCCCAGAGACAGGGAAGGAAGTTCACAGGCATCCTCCTATAGGCAACTTACCCTATTTCAGACAGAGTACGTCACCTCAGCATAAGGAAAAATAAATAAACAAACAAATCTAGAACCTGTTTCCTTGCCATAAGAAGATGTACCTAGGGTCAGCGGTGCCAGGCCAGACAGAAAGTACTGAGGACAGTCCCTAGGGCAAATCCTCTAGGCAGCTGCTGGACTGCTTCCCAGGAAATCCCAGTCGGCCCATGGCTGTGGAGCCACGAGCAAGAACCTCCAGGCTGGCTTGCCAAATTGTTAGTGCCTACAATCATAGGTTCCCTACCTGCCACACAAGAGAGGCCAAATAAAACTACAACTCCAGACGTACGGCAAGGAAAGTATCTTTATTTCAGATGGTATTAGCTGGAAGACGAGAGTGAGCCCTTAAATTTGTCTCATTTCGTCTCACCTCCCTGAAAGATGGAAGGCTGAGGGTTTTAAAGATTTGTAAGGAATGTGGCTGCTTTAGTTGGGGGGAGTCAGTGGCCTTGCTGGTCAGAGCTTTCCTACGAACCGGAATTCTGCCTTGGGAGGCTGCTTGCAGGAAGGAGGAGGAGATGATAAGGAATCCAGGTGGCTGTTGGAGGCCATCTGTCTCCAGGCGGATAGTGGATTCTGGAGCCAGGGAGCCAGGGGAAAAGCAGGGAAAGAGTGCTTTGTTTTTAACCCCATGTATGCTGAATTTAATGTAGGGAAACTGATATCAGGGCTGGCATCACTTTGACTAGATACCTCAAGCCTGTGTCATCTCTTCCACTGATAAGAAAAAAGAAAAGAAGAAACCAAAACCAATATTATAAATGTGTGTGGATAAACTCCCTGTGCATGTAATACAGATGCTCCATTTTTATTCCTCCAAGTAAAAGTTATAAGAGAAGTAAAAAGGGCAAATGTCAGGAAGATTTTGTTCATTGCCAAATCTCTTGCCTGGAAGGATGGATCAGGAACCGGGTTATACTGGAGAACTCAAGGGATCTATTTAATTCAATTTAATTTAATTTCTTCCTTCCTTTTTTTCTTTCTTCTTTTTCTTTTAACTTTTTTTAGAGATACTCATGTAGTTACCCTGGCAGTTACATTGATGATCAATAGAACAAGTACCTCATTATGAACTTGAATTAACTCTTTCAGGACCTTGAGAATTTATACTTTGTTCTTCCGTTGGTTTCATGATATGTGGAGAAAGCATAAGAATTCCCACTTCTAGTTATAGCTCTCTATTTTCTGGAATTCATCTTGAAACTCAGGGAAGACCAATTTATGTTGCTGTGTATTTTTGCAAAACTATGTGCGCATAAGTGCAGTGGTACAATATTTACCCAGGATAAAAATTATGGGTTGACTTGGGCCTGAAGGAGGCAAAAATCTGTATGTGGCTTCACTACACAGAGGACAAACTAGCATGTAATTCCATAATAAACAGGAACAATAATATCAAAACATATGAAGAAGCATTCTTTCTACATTCTCATCCTTCTTTGATTTCTAGCAATTAATGATGAATAGTAATCCTGAAATTACTACAAATAATTCAAACAAGTAACAATTCTTATCTAACTAAATAATATATAGATACCAGGAAATTTTTCTTTTGCTTTAAAAATTCATGAAGATACCCAGACCATATGACACAACTACTCCACACTTTCCATGGCTTATAGTCTGTTTCGTCCATCACTCAATGGAAAATTGGGTGAACCAAAAGAAACTGCCTTTACTCAAGCATTGGAAGAGTCAGTTTCTAATCCCAATTCTGTAATTAACACACCTGGGTCTTTGGTCCTCCAAACTTCAACAGGCCTTGTTCCTCAGATATAAGATCAAAGTATGAAAGGTTCCCGTTCTAAAGGCTTTTTATTATATATTCTAATGGAATCCTGTGACAATAAGGACAACTCCCCACATCTCCACTTTCTTCACGTTAAAAAAAAAAACAGAACTCATACTTAATGGTAGTTGATTGACAAGGGCTGCTATGCATTCCGTAATGCATTAAATGAATTTTTAAGATTAAATCTGATAGTTTATTTAAACATTTGAAAAGTTGCAATACACAATCCTGTTATTTATTCAACATAAACAATGCTTTGTGCTCTTTTAGATTCACTCAGATCTAATCTTGCCAGGTGACCAGGCACAAAAGAATATCTTCTTTCATAGGAAGATATTTGGATTAAAAAAAGTTGAGTCTACATTCAAAAATAAAATTTATTCAGCTAAAAGTGTGGATTTCTAAGTTCTTTTGACGTGCTTGCAAACAATGAAAACAATCAGTTCAATCTTGGCTAGAGGATGTGATTCTCGAGTTCAGCTCATCTTCCAGCTGTTTAATTTTTTTTGCTTTCAGCCTGATTCTCTGTTTTATTTTGTTTTGTTTTCTGATTGCCCCCATAAGGCATCCAATTCTCACCCCACACTTTGATTTTATTCTTTGTTTCATCCAGACTGTCCTTAATTTTATAATTACCAATAAACTCAACTTGTTAAACTCAAATGCAAATAAAAACCTCCTCCCATTAATTACCTATGGTCACTAATGTCTACTTTCCTACCTAGGTTCCTTTTTCTTTTCTCAAATGAAGTGATCCAGACTCCCTCAGAGACAAGTCTTTCAATTCTAATTCAACTTATGTACATTACATTAACAGTAGAAATTTTAGGCAGAGTTTAAGAACGTGAATTCCCATGGCAGGCAATAGGAGAAGCTTTTTTGTTTAGAAGAGGCTGTGAAAGTCCATGCAAACTGTATCAGTGTATCACATGGCTACATGTTTGCTTCACTAACAGTTCGAGTTGGCCCATAGATAGTACACAGATTGAAATAGAATTAAGGTATCCTGGCTAATTGAAAATAACGTTCAAAACAAAGTCAGTATTCCTCAAAGATTACATCAAGATTGGCAATAATAATACATCAATTTTGCTGAGTAAAAGACATTGGGATTTCCTTTTAATGTATTGGACAGAGACGTGGTATTTCCTTTTATGGTTCATGCTTTTTGTGTTCCAATCTAGGAAATACTTGCTTTCTCCAAAACACAAAGACGTTGACCCATTAGAAATTCTCCCAGGTTTGTATGGTTCTTGCTTTTTTGTTTACATATATGATCAATCTCAAAATAAATTTCATTTGTGGTGTAAGATAGGAATCAGTTTCTTTTTTTTCCATTGGGATAGTCTTTTTTCCAGCCCAATTTATTGAAAGAATTTTCTTTCACCATGGAAGTGCCTTGGCATCTTTGTTGAAAATCACTTGACCATACATGTGTGGGTGGCTTTACAAACTTTCTACTCAAGTTCATTAATACATTATTTTTCTATTTTCAAGTCAATACCATATCATCTTGATTGCTGTAACTTTTTTACAAAGTCTTGTATCAGGTAGTATAAAGCCTCCAAACTTGTTTTCCTTTTCTAATTGTGACTATTCCAGGTAGCTTAAAAGCTTACCAAATGTATCTTAACTAAAGATATTTCATCTCAATTTACACTAAATTTAAATAGAAAATACAATACAATTTGCATAAATATTTAATGCAGTTAATTTGCCTTTCAGTGAAAATTAGTAAAATGATAGTAATGCTAACATAAATACTGTTTTAAGACAGGTTGGTTTCCTGAAATGTTAGTTTTGAAATACGGAGAGTCAAACAAGTGTCTTGATATCAATTAATATATCTCTTTTAAGCAATACTTACAGGCTATTTCTAACAAGCTAGAAAGTAAATAAATTGTTAAACATACTACAGAGTGGTCCTTGTCAATTTGTCGATATGTAGGATACTGACTGGCTGCCAAGCTACTACATGCCTCAGGAGACATTAGATCAGCTTCAATTTTTATATGATAATTGGAAATTTCAGAACCTAGTGTTCCATCAGTTAGCAAAGATGGATATGTCCAAAGATATGATAACAATTTGCAAAAAATTGCTGGCGAGTGCAGATATCTAGAGAAAGTTTAGCAAGTTCAAGTGATAGAAAATTGCAAGAATAAGAAAATAATTTTAAAAATATATAGAATCATTCAATTATTTGTGATCTGTTGGAAACTTTGCCAGTTTTATCAAATTCCTTTCTAAATCCATGGGAAAGAAATGTGAAGCAGAAAATCCCTATACTGACTCTAGCTTATTTTTATGTTTTGTATTTGTATCTTTATAGCATGGATTAATAGTCTGAATATTTGAATATGATTTAAAATACTTGGCAAAGTTATTAATGTAATATTTAATATATCACCTATATTTCTTAAGTCCAGAAATATATATTTGCATGTATCATTGAAAGACATTCAAACATATTTTTGTTTATTAAATATGCATTTTATTAAAAGTTTTGGTCATATAACTGAGGTATTTTATCTGTTTTTAATGAAAACAGTCATGATATTCAATATTAATGTTTACTCATAGCTAATATAAGACAAGGAAAAACATGCATACACAGAAGGCAGTGTCATTTATTAATTCATTCACTTCTGTATTTATCAATTTAACAAATCGTTTTGAAGACCTATCTTATATAGGAACTGTGCTACATATTAGGAATAAAAAATGATCTCTTTCCTGAAAGACACTGTATCTGGGTGGGTAGAAACTTTATTTATTAGAACACAAAATAAAATAGGAAATGCTCTCAAGTCAAATTACAGTTACCCTTCAAAACTTAGCTTTCCTCTAACTTATTCCATTTTCTGTAAACTTCTATTAAAAATCTTGTTCATTGGTTTCTAAAAGCACTTAAAATTTTCAATATTAGACCATTGGCATGAATTAAAATAGTTTTAATCCCAGCACAGGTCCTGATATTTAATGACTCTGAAATAACATTAACAGTGTAGTAACCAACTGACAAAATCCCTGGGTAAAAGCCATTTGGAGGGTGAAAACAAGAACTTTCTAGGTAGAGAAAACAGAATATCAGAGGCCTTCAGGCAGAAAAATGGCTGGGTTTATTTG
Source organism: Equus caballus (assembly GCF_041296265.1). Taxonomy (NCBI): domain Eukaryota; kingdom Metazoa; phylum Chordata; class Mammalia; order Perissodactyla; family Equidae; genus Equus; species Equus caballus. Next base: position 100,021,971 of record NC_091685.1, on the reverse strand, counting down.
AAAACCAACAGAAACCTAATGTAGCAAGGCAATATTTATGAAGAAAATAAATAAAAAGATAGGGTAGGGCCAGATTATAAAGCCCATCATTAACAGCAGGGAATTATTTTGAATTTATTTCAGTTTCCTAGAGCTGCTGTAACAAAAGTACCACAAACTGGGTGACTTGAAAGGACAGAAATATATTCTTTCAGAGTTCTGAAGGCTAAGAGTCCAAAGATGAGGTATCAATGGGGTCCATTCCTTTGAGGCCTCTGAGGGAGAACCTGCCCCATGCCTCTTTCCTTCTTCTGGAGATGACTGGCAATCCTTGGTGTTCACATGGCCAGCTTCCCTGTGTGCCCGTGTGTCCAAATTTCATTCTGCTTATGACGCCAGTTATATTAAATTAAGAGCCCACCCGATTTCCAGTATGACCTCATTTTAACCCTGATTTCAAACAATCCACATTTAAAGCATGAGTTTAGTGCCTATTATTTAAGATTCTTATCTTTTGATTATTCAATCAAACACTAACTGAGCTACTGGTGGGGAAGAATTTTGCAGATGGATTTAAAGTCTCAAGTCACTTGACTTTAAGATATGGAGATTATCTGTGTGGGTCTGGCCCAATTAGGTGACCCCCTTAAAAGCATCATTTTCCCCAAGTGGGAGCAGAAGAGGGAGTCAGATCTTCAAAGCAGATGGAGGTTTCAATGCACTCTTGCTGACTTTGAAGATGCCAGGGCCACATGCAAGAACTGGAGATCTGTCTCTAGAGGCTGAAATGCCCCCCTGGGTAACAGCTAACAAAGAAACAGGGACCTCAGTCACACAACCACCCAGAAAGGAACTCTGCCAACAAGCAGGGGCCTGCAAGAGGATCCTTCCCAGGCACCTACAGAAAGGAACACAGTCTTGCAGACACCTTGATTTTGGTCTTGTGAGACCCTGAGCAGAAAATCTAGCCCACCATAATACACTTCAGACTTACAGAGATGTGAGCTAATAATGTGGCTTTTTAAGCCACTAAGTTTGTAGTTGTTTGTTACACAATGATAGAAAACAATACGATTTTGACCTATGTGTTTGATTTGTCTTTTTTGGGTAGTTATTCCTCCCCAGAAAATACACAGCAGTAGTGCCGAGAAAGGAAACTTCAAGTTCAGTTTCTTTTTTTTTTCCATTTAATTTCCTACTTGAAGTTCTTTTTTTTAAAAAAGCATAGGCCTTAAAGTATTGTCACAAAGTTCTATTCTACAAGATTTTAATGATGTAGTATTCAGTTCCGTGTTATGTGATATGCGGTATGTGCTAGATCGTTTTTTCCCCTATTTAAAACTAAAAGATCAAATTTTAGCTCATCATTATAGGAAAAAAAGGGTAATTAACCTCGCCTTACTATCTTGAAACTAGTCTCTTTTCATACATTTTAAAAACTCATTATGCAGATCTAATAAATTTCTATTAAATAACACATAAGGCAAAGTAGGATTTATATTTTTCTAATCGTAGGCTTGATAGGTTTCATTTAAATAGAGGCTGGAATTTAATCAATTTTATTTACAACATAAAATTTTATTTATATGTTAAGTAGTAAAACTGCAAAAAAAATCTAAGATAATATCAATAAAAATATAGCCTAAGACAGAATTTGATAGAACACTTTAAAACCATTTTTTTCTTACTGAGTAACATGATCTGTTTCAAATATAATCCTAACAGCTAGCAAATTATTATGCATATAAGTTGATCTCTTTTATAGTCTTCTATATGTATAAAAAGTATTATTTGAAACTAAAAGTAAAGAATGAAATTTATACCTTTTTTTTATGAAACCTGTCCTTGTTTCTTTTTGTTGCATAAATACTCAGTTCTAGGTAGAACTTAAACAAGCACGCAGAACTGAAATAAGGTCATTACTCTCCTCGCTCTTAATGCCTGTTAAACAAGAAAATGCCTGTTCACACACATAAGATGCTGAAACTACAGCAACACAGGCAATGCTTTCCTATGAATGTCAAAACACTCTTTTATCACAGAATTCCAGAACTTGTGTGGGGTCAGATAAGCAAATCTCATCTTTCACTCTATGAGCAGACTGCAGCTCACAAAGTTCTTCCTGTTGTCTAGGTCTTGTCTTCCGTTTGAGCAGAAGATTCAGAAAAAGGGTCCCTCACCCATTCATACCCTTGCATTCAATGGGAGGGCGCACCCTGTTGAACTCTTTCCTATAGCCCTTCCAGGTGGTTTTCAACAACACCCCAGGCTTGCTGATTCCCTTTTACATACTCAAGTCCAAGCAGGAGTGGAAACACTTTAATTTCCTTTCGCAGCTGGTTTTTCAAAAGATTCTTTTCATCTTTACAACATTTTTTGCAAGACTTCACAAAAACCTGTTAAATTGGTCCACGTGGAAACATATCTGCTAAGCAGCTCAGTTCTGGCAGCCGTTCTTCATCTTGAAATTCTCCACAGAATCAAGTCAACTATTTTCTTGAGAGCACCCCTCCAACTCACCTTTCAGCTGAAGCACTGTTTCTCTGCTAAGCCACACACAGATTTCTGTGTATAACAAATTATGTACTCTTTGACCAGGTGTACACCCCATTTTCAAAACATTCTCAAGTATAACTGGACTTTATTTAATAAAGTATTTTTGTAGCATCATTCAAAACTTTTTTTTAACTTCACTTCCAAGAACCTTTGTCACTAGCATTTTTCACTGAAGAAAGCATTATTGTGACTACATCAGGATTTTCTTTTATTTAAAGAGACATAAAACCTCTCATGGAACCAAGCAATGCTAAGGCACCATCAGCACAGATGTGAACTCAATTCCTTTAAGACAGACTCTTTGTTTGCAGATAAGAGGAAAAACATTAAAAGCATCTTGGCCACAGTTGCTTTGTTTCAGTCTGCTCTTTGCAGTAGAAAAGAAAAATCTTGAATCTCATCATGGTTCACAAATCTTAAAAATGCTACAGCATGACATTTACTGGGGAAAATTCGGGACTCATCAACCTGGTAAAGGAGCTGTTGATTTTCAGAATATTGAGCAAAATTTCTTCAGTATGATGTGGCATGATATTAATATGTCTATTATCATGCCATTTGAGAGTAGAACCTTTCCAAATTCTCTTATTGCATCTTGTCCTAGCGTTTTAATCACTATAATTTTACATAGTGGCATTATTAGATTCTCACCAACAGTGCGGCTTTTCCTTCTCTGGGCAATAAGTTTGGCTACTAAATAACGTGCTTCCTGAGACTTTTCATTAATGTGACTTTTTAAAATGAAAACTTCAGTTTGTTTGTGATTTTAATATCCACTTAAAATAATCAGTGCCTTTATGCGTCAAAAGGCTGTGACTTGTCATGTGGTACATTTTCAGTTTTGCTGGAGCCACTCCTGGACTTTTAGTTATTCGCCACAGATGAGGCACAGTGGAACAGGAAACTCAGATTATTGGCTGAGGAAAAGCCTAGGGATAAGAAATTTTCATGGACAGCAGGCTTTTATTGTGTGGGTGTGTCCTTGTTATACTTCTGAAATGACTCAGAAGATTCTAACTGTTCATCACCTACCTTTTCTGAATTGTTCATTGACTTACATGTAGAATCTCCTCTTTCTTTTATACTTCATCCTCAAAAATCATCACACTCAATTTTCAGACCTCTTTTTTTTAATGAAAATTAGCCCTGAACTAACATCTTCTGCCAGTCCTCCCCTTTTCGCTGAGGAAGACTGGCCCTGAGCTAACATCTGTGCTCATCTTCCTCTACTTTATATGTGGGACGCCTACCACATCATGGCTTGACAAGTGGTGTGTAGGTCTGCACCCGGAAACTGAACTGGTGAACCCCAGGCCAGTGAAGTGGAACGTGCAAACTTAAGCGCTGCACCACCAGGCTGGCCCCAACTCTCAGACATCTTTGTTAAAAAGAAAAAAAGGCTAATAAGATATGAAACAAAAGGGTATCATAAATAGAGGAGAAAATTGCAAGAAATAAAATATGAAAATTTCACACTATAGTTCACCTCTAACCTACACAATCTACATTATACCATGTTTGCAACAATAGCAAAGTGTCAAAGGAGGAGGTAGATGTAGCATGTAAAAATTCTTTCTTCTAAATGAAACTTTCCTCTGACTTTCTTTTACGATGATAGAACGTGTTCACTCCTGTGATTGTCCTAAGTCAGTGGATGGTGCCTAAGGGGAGGTTAAGGTAGATGATTTGGGAGGGAAAGTCTGATGTCATTGGTCTCCTCACCTCCCCTCCATGAAATCGGGACTTACCAATTATAAATAGTCTTCCCTACATGGCCTCAAAACCAGAGTGAGCACAAACAATTGAGCATAGTGCTTCTGCACACTGCTGTATGGGAATGAAAAACCTTTACAAATTTGATAATGGGGATGCTCCATCACTGGGAGTACTGCGATCTTGCACACAATACAAAAATAACTATTTTTTGGTATTATAATGATTTACTCTACCCATAACGACATTTCAGCTAATCCAGGAGCCCAGGTTGAGAAACCCTACTGTACACCCACATTGACCAATATGTAATTTATCATAGTATTTATATACATCAATAATATTTGCTAATTATTGGGTCTTTATTTTAATATACATGTTCTATATTTGAGTATATCATTTTAAGTTCTAAAATATAGATACAGGTCATAGAAACTTTATGTGTAAAGTAATCTGTTCTATGAATTGTGCAGTAACTCTCTATAATGATTTAGAACCAAGACACATGAGCCTATAATCATATCAACGATGATGTTGGGAAACATGTGTATGGACGCTATCCCACAAATCAAGTAAGAAGAATGAACAGTCATTTAGATAGGCAGCTGCATCACGATTGTCTCCACTTTCACGCGTGCTGTTGGAGTTCCAGCCATCCAGGCAGGCCTTCAAGAGCAGATCCTCTTTTATTATTTGTGTCATAAATTCTTATTTTTTTCTTCTTTCTTACCACTTGGAAAGTTATTCAGGCATTTTATGAGACGAGGTTTTATGAAACGCTATACTGTACATATCATTACAACTAAATCTTATTTTACTGTCCTTCTCGAAAAGCAAAACACAAACTGTCACTCGATTAATCACGTCGCAGCAACACGCCCTATTCAAGTGAAGCTATGGTTGAGCTGGAGATAGCCAAACTTCACTAAATCACGAACAGATACCGTAGCACCAACATCGAAGCAGACTTTATTTGTCGTTGTAGACTGCAACTCCATCATGTGCACTAGTCATCTTGTCCGTTACCACTAGTTTTCAAGGTCAGAGTGGTAGGTAATAATGCCTTCAGTGTTACCAAGTGTCCTAAATTCTGTCTAGGTTTTGCACATCTAATTAAATTGGAATAAAACTACATGCAAAGCAAGCATGAATAATTGGCACTTTACAATTAGTCAAAATGCGTTGAAAGACTTCGAGTAAGTACATATATCTGAACTTTTATTTGTATTTCCTAAGTTCTTAATATTGAGCCAATTACAATATTAGACTTGCTTTGGAAATTATTGATCCACTTTGTTCTCAATCTGATTGCACGTCAGAATCATGAGTAAAAATTAAAACAAACAAAGGAACTAATATATAGTTCCAGAATCCACGCCAAAACAACAGACAGACACTCTAAGATTGAGGACCAAACAGAGATTTTACAAAGCCCCACAACTGATAAAACACAGACAGAGTTGAAAATCTCTGGACCAAATAATGTAAACATTTAAATCTCATCTTTGTACAATTAGCAAATAAGCTACATTCATGATAATTTTGTCAGTGCTAGTGGTAGCTATGATGAGTCATTCATTCATTCATTCATTTAATCAGGAATTCATGCATAAAATTGTAATTAAATGACTATTGCATACATTATATTCTAGGAAATGAAAATAAAAGAATGAATTAGGCAGGATTCCAATTCTCAAGAAGCTCACGATTACGGAAGCCAAGCACTTTAAAAAATTATAATGCAATGTGGTTAGTGCAATCACAGAAGTATTGCAATGCAAAAAAATAAAAATGCAATGTGTAAGCACAATCACAGGCTGTACCAAGAGAGGAGAGAGGAAGGATGTTTAAATGTGTTTGAGATGTCAATGTCTTGAAATATGATTTATCTTTTTTTAAAAAAATTTATATGCGTGTGAAGGACACAGGTAGTAAAGCATCTTCAGAAGCAATAGCAAATGCAAAGGCAGAGAAGAGTAAGAGCTGGATGCGGTAGAATGGTATACATTTGAATAGAGATTATGAAAGATGGGTCTGGAAAAATAAGCCCTTGAACATCATGTTGGGGATTTTTAACTTCATTGACTAGGCCAGTGGCGACAACAATTTGAATTCACAGATAAATAAAGTAAAAGACAGGAAAGGATAAAAAAAAAAAGGGCAAAGAAAAGAAAAATAGAATGAAAAGCAGATGAGAGGGACCTTACAAGACTGTCAGTTTTGTGGTTCCACAAGGAAGACTAGGAAATAAAAACTACTTTATTAGCTCCATTATTTCAAAACCTTAAAAGCAATTTTAAAATCACAAAAGCAGAAAATAATGTAAGAACAGGGTAATTTGATGAGTAGAACACATTCAGTTTTATGCACAACTTGTCACATTGTCCTTTTCGTTCTCTTCCATTTAAAGACAAGAAAAACTTCATCAGGGTTTTGGGAATCACTTGGGGGAATTGGAAATGTTTAAATCTGGGGCAAAATTAGATTTTATTTTTATCAAATCAATTCCGTCAGAGTGGAAGGAAGCGTGGTGGGGGACAAGATTACTTTTTTTCTCACAAATTGTTAAGATTGCATTTGGGTCAAGTTTGCTCTTTCAAAATTTTTAACTTCTTTTAGCCAGAGGGTATAATTTAAAGTATCAACTTTCAGAACCAAATTGTTTGCATCAGGTTCATTAATTTACCATCTTATTCACAGGAGCAAAGCTCTCTGTTTCCAATCATTAGCAGTGTGATAGCAATCACATTGAAAGGTACTTTTGTTGAATAAAATCAGCCAGTATGCAGCAGCATGTTCACAACGATTGGTTGAAATACATAAGCATCAATATATTATATAAAAATAAGAAATCAAAATTAGCCTTCTCTGATTTTTTTTTACTGTAAACCAAAATAAGAAAGATTATTCTTATTCTCAATAGATTTAAAAAAATATATTAGCAAGCTCATTTAATGGGGAACCATTGCTTTCTGATACCACCAAACAATGAATTCCTGACTTTGACAATACAGCATGCATAGCCTTTTATTGTTCTGTAAGGTTCTTTCCACAGGTCTAATTACTTCTTAAGAGTAGAGTAGAAGGAGCTAAGCTGGACATGCAATGTAACAGTTTTGTGCTTCTTGTAGAATTGTCAAGAGTAATGCATGGTATTAAAATTCTATATACCCTATGTAGAATTTGTATATAATAATTGCTTTAAATATGAAGTACCTTGATTTACATCAACCTCTCACTGATTATAAACACTTTGTTAGAAGTTTTATATTATCAATGAACAGAATATAAAATAGCCAGTATATAGAAAACTAGGAGAGTCAATAGGACTGAAATTTTAATGTTAAAATATAGGGCTAATGTCTCTTTTTTAGTTCAGGTTTGACTGTTTTAATCTTTCACAATTAAGAATATTGTGAAAAGAATATTAAGAATAAAAGAATACTGTCGATATGACAATGAAAATATGTCAAAGAAAATCTCAAGATTATAAATGTCTATCCTTTCTGGTTACAGATAAGGTAGACTTCATCTGATTGCAAAATGGTACCAACTGTGTTACTCATGAAAGTGGATCACTCTTACACTGCTGAATAGTATTTTACTTACACAACTATCAAAACACATAGCTCAATAAGAGTGAAAATTTCTAATGGTGTCAATTCTAGAATTTCCAACAGACTCAAATTTTAAGTGAGTGATTATAAATATTACTTCCCTATATAATTTTTGTAGATCTTAACTATTTTAGCGAATTACATGTATTTCCCTCTTGATTTATATTTGTTAATACTATACGCTGTAGAAATTCAGTAAAACTAGGTGATTGTTCATAGGAATAAAATATCATTTTATGATGCCAGCTATATATAATCATGAGTAAAGAGAGGAAATATTTTCCAATCATTTTCCAGAATTCTCCTAGCTAAGAGTGAAAAATAGCTCCCCAAATGTCAGGGAACCATAATGACAGTATTTTCCAAAAGGTCTTGCTGGAGATCTAGTGTCAAATAACCCCTTTTCCCTTCTAGAAATCACTCTCAAGATGGCCTTGGTTTCTTTTATCTTCAATTTTCTCTAAACCTTTAGGGATAATTATTAGCCTAGTCTTATAGAAACACTCAACGAATCAACTCCTTGTTCTCAAGTAACATAAATATTAACATATTCACTTATATAGTATTACATAGTATTTATGGATATACATGTATTACATAACATGTATATATATATTTAATGCAACAAAACTGAATCTTATCTTTTGTTATAACATGCATTAGAAATGGAATTAGTGTGCCGAATGATCACTCTAAATATAAAATTGTATATTTTGAAATCATGGAGCACTCTTTAATCTCCCCAAATTAAAATATAATTATGTTGTTAAATATCAAAAGTTGAGTAAAAATACACCATACGATGAACTATGACTTGTATAAGCAGCGAAAATGCTGTCTTAGTTTAGGCTGCAATGACAAAATATCATAGATTGGTGGCTTAAGCAACAGACATATGTTCCTTATGGTTCTGGCAGCTGGGAAGTTCAAGATTAAGATTCCTGGTGTGATCCACAACTAGAAGGACATGCGACTAAGATATACAACTGTGTACAGGGGGGGTTTGGGGAGATAAAGCAGAAAAGAAAAAAAAAAAGATTGGCAACAGTTGTTAGGCCAGGTGTCAATCTTATTAAAAAAAAGAAAAAAAGATTCCTGGTGTGGATGTTCCTCCTGACTTACAGATGGCTATCTTCCTACCATAGCGGAGAGAGAAAGAGAGCTCTGGTCTCTCTTCCTCTTCTTTTAAGGACACTAATCCCATCATGGGGTCCCCACCTTCATAACCTCGTCTAAACCTAATTACTTCTCAAAGGCCCTCGCCTCCAAATACTATCACATTGAGGGTCAGGGCTTCAAAATATGAATTTTGGAGGACACAAACAGTCTATAACAAAAATCTCTGACTAGACAAATTTAGTGTAATTTTATAGTTTTCTTTCATTGGAAAAGCTAAGTGTAGCTCAAAGATAAGACAGAAATCTTATACAGTGGGATTCCATTATTTTCCCCGGAAGTTGCAAATGAATATAAAAACAGTGACCTATGACATTGAATATAGTCTAAATCTAGCTGTTTAATTTTGTGTTAGTGGGAATTCCTAGATTACATTTCTCAGATGAAAGGAAATCTTGACTTATAAAGCAGAATACCAAGAAAAATATGCATTTAAAATTTGATGTTCTCTTGAACGTCAGCAGAAACATCACAGTTCATCATTCTTCCAAGCCTTCAGTAAGAAAGGATGTGCTACCAAGAATGCTTGAAGAAATTTCGAAGACTAGACTCATGGGGAAGCAGTTGATGAAGACTTACCTGCGCGGCAGAGCTCTTTCACGAATGCTCGGTGCACATCGGCTAGGATCTAAACGTATAGCAAATGTCACATTAGGTTACACAGCTGCTAATTTTCCTGGTAGAATGCCATGCATTGAGGTGCGCAATAGTATTATTCACAAAGCCAGAGAGACCTTGGAATGAGCTATAAACTGGTGAAAGACACCAAGAAATGGAGTGCTAAGTTGTAGATGGTGATACTACCAGTATGTTTGTGCTACCGAAAGGTGCCACTAAGGAGCAGTCTTTTAAGATTGCTCAGAAAATTGCTGAAGCTGTAACTGCTACCAGTCCTAAACCAGAGAAGCTGAAGTTTGAAAATGTTTATTTGCCTTGTGTCTTACAAACAAAAAAGGGTATGTAGGTGACATGTATGAAACACTGGATCAAAAGGACCCAGTATTTGATGTAAAAGAAATAGAAACAGAAGAGATTCATGCCCTGCTGTTTCTAAGTTACTTTAGCATTCTTTAAAGTTGCTATTTGAAACAAGAGATATAAGTTTAATTAAACAGTATGTTCAGTGATAATGTATGAAGCTTGTGGAAGGAAAGGACAGCATACAAGATTTTATCTTTGCCAAGGAGTAGAAAGGAAGTTCCTTTTATAAACCTGGAACGTGTGTGCCAGCCATTGAACTTACAAGGAAAATGCTTACTTATGACTGGTGTTCTGAGCCTCCAGTTGAGGAGAAAGTGCCATACGTTATCATTTATGGATCCCCCAGAGTACCACTTATCCAGCTAGTAACTCACTCAGTGGAAGTCCAGCAGGACCCAACTCTGAGACTGAATGACACTTACCATATTACCAAGCACATTCTTCCACCCCTGGCAAGAATCTTCTCACTTATTCGTACTGACGTCTTCAACTGGTATCATGAACTACCAAGGTCTGGAAAGCCACTCACTCCTGTCCTCGTGAAGCTAATGGGGAGAAAGGCACTATTTCACAGTATTTCCCTACCTTACACTGTCCTGTGTGTGATGACCTGACTCAGCATGACATCTGTAGTAAATGTCAGAGCCAACTTTAGCAAGTTGCAGTCCTCCTGAAACAATAAATTCAAGACTTGGAACCTAAACAGGAGCAACTTGTAGAGATATGCAAGAATTGGAAAGATTGCTTTGATCGACATATCTCATTTTTTTCTCTGAACTGCTCAGTACTTTTCAAACTCTCTCCAGTAAATTGAAAATTGTCCAAGGCACTGTATCTCTGGCAATTACTAAACATGTTTTAAACGGCCTACATTACAGAATTTCAGGTGCTGTTTTTTACAGAGTTTACCACTAAACCGTCAAGCATGGTGCTTTTTCAACTTTCATCGAGTCAACTATGTTCGTTGTCTATTTCCTGAAGACTATGAAGACTTTTATGTTCACTGAATTAAAAATTGTATTTGCTGATCTGTGAATAGCTCACTTCTCCCAATGCACAAATTCCTCACCTTTTCACTTTTTTAACATTGTTTTATAACACAGGTGTTGAATTTGCTCTATTATGTGCAACATCTTGTAAATCCACTTGAGTAGATCATGTTTATGTCCCTGTGGAAGGAACACTGAAATTTTCTTTTCAAAAAAAACCCATTCATGTGCTTTCCTTGAACTGTCCCTATCAAGACCTGTTACAGAGTCCATTTACTTTCTTTTTTTTCTTTTTTTTCTTTTAAAGATTTTATTTTTTCCTTTTTCTCCCCAAAGCCCCCAGTACATAGTTGTATATTCTTCATTGTGGGTCCTTCTAGTTGTGGTATGTGGGACGCTGCCTCAGTGTGGTTTGATGAGCAGTGCCATGTCCGTGCCCAGGATTCGAACCAACGAAACACTGGGCCACCTGCAGCGGAGCACACGAACTTAACCACTCGGCCACAGGGCCAGCCCCGAGTCCATTTACTTTATAACTTTGACTGTGAAATATTTTGTGAATACACTTTTTAAATTTTCAAATAGCTGAGTAAAATAATGTGAATAAATTTTACACAAAAGATGTTCAAGTTGTTTGGTGTATTTCCTCTAGGTTTTGCTTGACTCAGAATAGAGTTGTTATTTTGATCAAACTGTGCAAACAATAGTACTGTGTGCAGTATTTTCAAACATTATTTTCTGAAGCTGCTGTTTTGCTTTAGCTAGTAATGGGCACTGTGGGGAACCATGCAAGGACGCTTTTGTTACAAACCTGTGGGTCTGTTGCAATACTTTAAAAGCTAGAACTTTTATTTAATTTTTACTTGTTTTGTATAGACATTTCTATTGCTTCTAAATATGCTTAACATATTTTCTTTCCTTATATACTATACAGTTAATCTTATTTGCCATCACCTTGAACACAGAATGTGTATCTAGAAATTTTCTATAACTGTATAAAATGAAAATGAAATTATGTGGTTAGTGAACTGTTTTCTAAACTGGAAATCATTTTGTTTTAAAATTTCAAGATGGAAACCATACTAAAATTGAATAAAATATGAAATATGAAACACAAAACAAAATTAATGTTCTTATGGAAAGCACTAAAATGGTATGAATTGTAAAAATATTTACTTCATATGCTGACACTTCTTACATGCAACTGCTTTTGGTTATTCCTGTGTGACTCTTTGATCATAAAACTCAGTGGCAAAAAGCAGGTTACCATATTTTACCATAATACAAGAAAAGCAGATTACTTAAAATAATGGTGGATAATTTTGCAATGGGGCAAAAATGTCAGTGTATGAACATTCGCATCTTTCCTACTAACTCTTGCCCATGCAAAAATTTTTAACACAGTTGCTAAATAAAAAAATATGGAAAATATGGGGCTGGCCCCTGGCCGAGTGGTTAAGTTCACGAGCTTCCCTTCTGTGGCCCAGGGTTTCTCTGGTTCGTATCCTGGGCGAGGACATGGCACAGCTCATCAGGCCATGTTGAGGCAGCCTCCCACATGCCACAGCTAGAAGGACCCAAAACTAGAATACACAACTATATATTGGGGGGATTTGGGGAGAAAAAGCAAAAGGAAAAAGAGATTGGCAACAGTTAGCTCAGGTGCCAATCTTTAAAAAAAAATATGGAAAATAGTGAAGAGAAGTAAAAGAAAAGCCAGAGGCTATAACTGAATGAATTAAAGAATTTGGCAAGTGAGGAGTTTGAAATAACTCCCTTCTTGAAGGTGTAGAAATTGGGAAGAGGGGGAATTTTTGAGAAATGTTGCTGGTTTAATGAATAGAGTTAGTATTCTTTGAGAGATTAAATACAAGTGAAATTCCAGTTAAATTATTTTGACCATTAATGTGAGTCCACGGATAAACTAATCCATATACTACAACCCCTCACTGGTAAATGGTTTCCTTAGCAACAATTCTCAACTGCTGCTATCCAATTTTTGGGACCAAAGGTGTTATATTCACCAGTATCCTTGATTAAAAATCCTTCTTCAATTACAGGAAAAGATGGTTCTTGAATAACATGAGAATACCAAAGAGATAGCGTAGAAAATATTCTGAAGTTGGAGTTGCAAATTTGGGAATAACTGACAGAGATTGTACACACTAACTAGAAAATTGAAACTATGTACAGCTTAATGCAGATTCACTAAATTATGGACACCTAAAACTACCCTGCTGGAAGTCTTAGGGTGAAAATCAGCTGCTATGTCCAACTTCTACAGACCCGTAATTATTTGGAAATTATGACTATTTGGAGCTAGTGAGAAGACATCGATATTAGGATTGGTTAGATTAATTGAAAGCTTCAAAGTTCTGCCTGACTCCACAGTCAAGACAAATGCTTAATATCCTTCAGGTTTTAGAACTTCTGGTGCAGGCTAGTTGCAATGAATAGCTTGATACTTTTTTCAATAATTACATTGTCAGGGATCAGAGCAAAGGATTTTGAATCATGGTAAGAATATGTCATGATCAGGAACGGGCCATTTTAAAGTGTGAACTGCAGTGTTGGTACCAGAGTCTGTTCCTGAACCCAAAGTTATACTAACTGATGTCTCTGCAGAAAATTGCTTCACTGCCATGGACTATATGTATTTAGATCAAAGTGGCTACTGAATGGGATTGTAATTTAAAATTATAGATTATGAGCCAGAGCAGCAGTGTTCGTGTTGTCCAAGGACTAAACCAATCATCTGTGAGATGTTGACGGACTCAGATTGAAAGATCAGAAGAGTACAAACGAATATGTAGCAACAATTAATAGTAATGGATATAACCACTACCCAGACCTTTTCTGATTCTTTCCGTTGGTGAAATTCATCATAGTTGAAGAGGAAAAGAAGGCGTCTCTGGTACTACTCCAGGCATGGGACAAAATAATGAAGTTCACACCTCAAATTCAGGGGCAGACTGGGAAAGTCTGAGTGACATAGGAACACATAAGAATTTTGAATTGAAATCTCAAATAAATCCAAGTGCACAGGGATAAACAAATTTCCATTTCAATGCTATAAAGATAATTACCATCCACAGACTGTTCCTATATTTGAGAGTCTCAAAGAGTTTGAGTGTTGTCTTCATTTTAGCAAAGAATAGCTGACTGTCCTTGTACACCGTCATCCGTCCACACAGTTATCACAAACCCTCACTTTGCAGGGGAAGTTAAATCCTGACGTTTGTGTTTACTCGTTAGGAAGTTGCAATTTCCAGCCTCAATCTTGGAAAGAAGGGACCCTCATTGGCTCAATCCAGCTTGACACGGCAGCAACTGCTGAGAAATTAGAAAAGAATTGTGTACACTCCCAGTTAAGAAGAGAAAGCTGAAGTTCTGGGGTTATAAATAGAAAGTCCTCAATCGCTCATGATAGAAATGCAAGGATAAGAGAAAATTAATCAATGTGAGAGTGGCATCCCTCTGAGACGCCAGGGAAGCCATCCATGGAGAGGTTCCATATCTGGGTCCTTGACAGAAAGACATCCAAGTGAGTCACCAGCATCATTCTGATGTGAAGATGCCCAAGGAAATTGGGGAGAAACCTCTGCCCTCTATCCACCACAGGAGATTGGTGTGGGAAAAGCCACTTCCCCCACTTCAGAGGAGGCTGGCAAGAGGAGCACATTAGAAAAAGAAAATTCAAATTATTTTCATATTCTTAAGAGAGAAAATGGCAGACCCTGTTCAATACTGTTTAGGCAAAAAGCTGAGCAATTTTAAGTAAAGACTTAAGAATTGACTTCTTTGTATTAGATTCTTTGGCCTGGTACACTCAGTTTGTGCTAGCAGAGAAGAGCAGATTTTGCACACAGCAAGTCCATATTGGGGCACTGTATTGAAGGAGAATGAGGTAAAAATATGATTCTGTGTGATATATCAGATCTGAATGTGCTATGCAGTTTGGGGTCATTCTAGAAACTTCTCAAAAGAGTGTTGTTAGTCCTTTAGTAACCCGAAGAATAGTGGAGTGGAGCGGAGTGCAAGCATATGAAGAAATACATATAATTCACGTTCCATGTCCTAAAAAGATATCACATTCATAGTGTGCTATGGTGCGCCCTAAATATTAGAAAGTTCCCTTTTGTTTGTGGAAATTCGAATTCCCAAACCTGAGCCTTAGAAGATAAGTTTTGAAATTGTTGTTCAAGCTATTTTTGATACTTGTATTAGAAACATAGTGTTTGAGTAGAAAGTATTGATTTACATGCTATACAATCTTTCAATTTGTGAAAACAATTTATAAATACAAAAAATTGGGAGAAAAGATTGGAAACCATTTTTAAATTATTGAATTAAATACTTTTAATAACTAAGGAAATCACATATTTACAATCTAAATTAATCTCAAATTGTTGTCAGCAAATAAATGCCTTTTAGTTATAAATATGCATATATAAATATGAGTCCGATGTGTTGGAAAAGACCCACTCTTTCTATGTGTCTCTGCTTTACTCTCATACTACCACCACACTCATAAGATTTCTGACACCAGACGTGGAAGTTTTTCCCACACCAAGCAATTCTCCAATTCTCAACAAACGCTGATTGGATGTCCCACAAATTTAACTCAATTCTGACTCTCTATCTGGAGATAGTGTCAGATCCCCAGGTTAAGGGCTCAGCTCCTTCAATTCAGACACCAATCTAAAGTCCAGATTGTCATTGTGCTTCCAACTGACTGGCTATAAATTGGAGGTTCCCATGACCCCTTTCTTTCATTCAGTTAATGTGCTAGAATGGCTCACAGGACTCAGAGAGACAGTTTACTTACTAGATTACCAGTTTATTATGAAAGGCTATGACTCAGGAGAAGGCAGATGGAAGAGATGCATAGGCAAGGTATGTGGGAAAGGGTGCAGAGCTCCCATGCCCTCACTTAGAGTGCCACTCTCTCCAAATCTCTGTGTGTCCACCAACCTGGAAGCTCTCTGAACTCTGTCCTTCTGGGTTTTCATGGAGGTTTTATTACATAGGGCTGACTGATGAAATCATAGGCCATTGGTGACTGAACTCAACCTCCAGTCCTTCTCCCTTCCCTGAGGGTCCTGTGGGGACTGAAAGTTCCAACCTTTAATCACATGGTCAGTCCTTCTGGCAACCAGCCCCATCCTTAGGCGCTTTCCGAAAGCCATCTTATTAACATAAACTCAGGAGTGGTTGAAAGGGATTTGTTATGAATACTAAGACACATTTATTACTTGCATCACTTAGGAAAGTCCAAGGGTTTTAGGAGCTCTCTGCCAAAATGGTGACAAGGATTAAATACATATTTCTTATTATAAATCACAATATCACAATGTGGAATCATGATAGAGAATATTTGAAATATCAAGAATTCAAGCAACACACAATTCAATTTTATGTAGAAAAAGCCCAACTGCAGCCTCTGTTTTAATTAACATTTGGTGTTGGGAGAAGTTCAGGCTATGATGGTTGATGTTTCATTTGAGGTCAAATACTAAACGGAGAAAGAGCTAGAAATGAAAGTAACCGTTAATGTGCTCAGAGGCAGAAGTTCTCTGCTTCCAAACTTTTCCATTCTATTTGAACATGTTGTGATGCATAACACAGTCTACATGACTTCTCAGAAACTGTTCAAAGCCTTTTAAAACACACCGCTTCTCCCTTACTTATAAGCTGTACTGTCCCGTGTTTAATTTTTAAAGCTGAAAAACTACATCCTATGGTACACCTTACATAGCATATTTCCTCTAACATATATGGCTATTTGGATATCGACAAAAGAAACTTAGTCTGGCAATTTTGAATAAAGTTGGGATTTATTTTAAGGATCTAAAGGGAATTAAGGAATTAAACAGAAATTTTCAAATCCGGCCCAAGAAAGGACATGATCCAGAACTTTGTGTCTTGGAGGCTAGGGATGAGCAAAGCACATTTCTCTATAGCCTAACATGGCCTACCCAATGTGGAGAAAAAAGGTAATTCTCCAAGAGAGATTTTAGCATGTTTTTCCAAAAGAAAGGTGAATGCTTTCTAGGTGACCGAAAAGCAATAAATATCAACTGTAATCCACATACACATGTTCAACTATTTCAAAATAGTCAGCAGGTAATTGTAGTAGGACATTGCCTAGTAGAGCAATTTCACAGATGTGCAGGCTTATGCTTCCATGATGATTTATTCACAATTTAGTGAAACATTCTACTACCTTAGTCCCAGATTTGTTTATGAACAACTAGTGTTATTTGTTTCTGTTGATTTCAGATGTTTTTCTTTTTCAATTCGATGCACTTTTTATCTTTTTTTGTCTCTCCTTCCTGGTGTTTTATATGTCACTGAGAACTAATTAAAATTCTCTAATCCACCTATCGATTGACATGGTATGTGATAAAGTACTAGTATTTAAATTCAGCACTGTGGTTTATTTATCCTTTCAACATGTGTTTATTAAATGCCCTCTATGTGTTGGCCACCCTTATATGAATCATCAGTGAGCAAGACAAATGAAAATTCCTTCCCTTATTCTTAATAAAAAGAGACTTTGGTGTAATTGAAGCTTTTCCAGAATATATGTTATTGTCTTTATGTCACAATCAGTTAACTACAAATGCCCTTAATATCTATTAAAAATTATAGCCATTAAAATTTTTTTGTAAACTTCAACATTTAAATTGATATTATTGTATATATCAATTGACAATTAAGTTAATCAGTTTGTATTATTATCTAAAGTTGGAGATGTGGAGTGATCTGATTCCTATGCTGGGAGATAGCTGGAAACGTGTCCCTGTCTCCCCAGATCTATCTTGGTGCACATATTGTAATCCTTGGTCGTGATAGCTCTCTTCTTACAGTGGCACCTGTATTGTTTTACCTAGTTGGGATATTTGAAATGACTCAACAGACTCCACAGAATATTCTCATATAAGGTTTATGTTTAAAAGCAAAGGATACTTGCAGGGAGAGAAAGAGAATGTGGTCAGGTGTTTGAGAGGCATTTCATAGCGAAAGCTCCTCATGGGTCCAACTGTATGTATGGAACGTCCTTACTGTGCCTTGAACTGCCAAGATCTATGCAAGGAATTTCAGTTTCAGGGCAGCCATCAATGAATGAAGCTTTCAATGAGGGGTTCTTATAAATCCTCTTATTCACAGAATCAAGCCAAGCTTGTCAAATCAGTTAGTCTAGCTGCAAACCATTATTAAACAAACTAATCATGGGGGTTGTCAGGAGGAGTTTCAGACCTTACACAGCATATCAAATCCCCATTGCCCTTATCTTGGTCAAGAATCAAACACCCAACATCCAGTCGTTCCCAAAGACAAAGACAAAAATCTATCCACTTAGGCTGTACATCAACTCTATCTCCATGATATCTCATTTAACTATGTCCAAATCTGTCAGTATTTTGAATCCGTTTTGCCGCCCTGTAGATGGGATCAGAATATAGACTCTAACCCTTAATTACAAAAGGGTTATGATTATGCATTTGAGGACCACTACGTTACAGTTTTCTGCTGTGTTGATTGCTTTGTGTCAACATGAAAGGATCTTTGCAGATTGATCTTCATTGTTTTCCTTCATCAGGTTGCAAGTATTTGCTGCACTTCAAGACCATATTAGAGCTTTGCTGACAGTTTGAATGAGAAGGTCTTCACATTTTATTTTTCCCTCTGCTGTAATGATCTTCCCCCAATATCTTTATGATTAGCTTCATCCTTTCCCAAATGTCTTTACTTAAAGGTCACCTCCCAGAGGAGCTTGTCCTGGTCATTTCTTTAAAAAATGTCCACGCTTTCTTGCGCAGTCATTTTATATTCTCCTTCCCTGCTATATATAGTTTTCTTCCTAAGCACATATCAAATATAACATTTATAATATGCCACTTATTTATTTTGTTCACTGTATTTCTACCTCAATCGTAAATGAGCTCTGTAGGGGAGCAAAATTTGCTACCTTAAGGTGTGTCTCTTTGGCATGAGGATTATTTTAGGCTGGTTATTTTTTAAAAGGGAGAAGCTCTGAAAACTGAGTAGAAGTAACCCTTTGTAAGAGACATTTACATTTGCAAGGGAAATCTCCACCTGTAAAGGTGTCTCCCTCTCTGTACCAGGAAGAAGGAGATGACCTTATCTCTAGAAACTCTTATGAATTTGGAAGGCAAGCACTTAAATCTACATCATAACCTTACTCCTCTTTGCTTTGCTGTTAAATTCCCATAACTGACTCCTCCCAACCCCAACATCCTCTTTTGCCTTTAGCTCAGGAGGGTATTTAAGATGAGAACCTCCACCATTTTGGTGAGTTGCTCAGTTTTTCTGGATCTCTCCCATGTATACATGTTATAAAGCTTTGCTTGATTTTCTCCTGTTATTCTGCCCCATGTTAATTTAATTCTTAGACCAGCCAGAAGGACCTAGAGGATAGAGGAATTTTCTTCCTCCCCTAGAGCTCCAAGAATTAAAGGTTTTTTTCTCTGATTTTTCACTACTGTATCACCAATGCTTAGAACAATATCTGACATAAGATAGGGTGTCAAAGAATATTTGTTGAACAAAAAACATTAATGACCACAACTGCAATCAAGCCCAAATAGAGGATTCTCCCTCAGTTTGACCCTGATTTGGAATTTATCTTCTTGATGATGAATTTCTTTGAACAGTGAATGTGTCACCTACATTTTGACATAGTACACTAAGAAGATTCTGAGATACTACATGGCTTATTGTAGTTTATGCATCTTTTTAAATTGTTATATTTTCAGTACAGGTTGACTGCACTAAGGGTTTTGAAGTTGAAACCAGTAAACAGTGAACAATTGATTATTAGGTAGCTAGTAACTAAAGTAATTTGTTTTTGCAATTACTAATTATAGCTTTTATTTTTTCACCCACCCATTGTTAATTGCGCTGCCTAGGCAATATACTATCCGACTCCCACTAGGTTCCTATAGGTAACATCTCCCTGGTGCCTAGGTGACCATGGTAACAGATGTTTGAGCTGTTCTTCAAGAATTAGGACCCCTTGTCCAGTTCCAGCTGGTTGAGGCCACCAACCCATCAACTAGGCCTGTGCAAATGTTTGACATGTGACCTTTTTGATGTCAAGAGGATAAAAGCTCCACCCTCAGATCATGTTAATGCCACCATTTTGTGAACATGCGTCCTACGAAGAGTCATGATGTCTGACTACACTTGCACAGATCATCAATTACCTCATTTCTCCTAACCTCCAACCATCTATCCTCACACTTCAGACCACCTTAGCCCCCTGCACCATATATATCCCCAAGTCCCCATTTCCAAGGAGGAGGATCTGAGACTCATTCTCTCACTTCCTCATTTGGCTTCCTTGTGATTAAAACCCTCTCTCTGCTGTAATCTCGTCCTGGTAATTGGTTTCTGGGCAATGGGCAAAAACAAACCAGGTTCAGTGACAAAGTCATTCTCAACTCCTTTTTTTCTTTTGAGGAAGATTAGCCACGAGCTAACTACTGCCAGTCCTCCTCTTTTTGCTGAGGAAGCCTGGCCCAGAGCTAACATCCATGCCCATCTTCCTCTACTTTATATGTGGGATGCCTACCACAGCATGGTGTGCCAAGCGGTGCCATGTCTGCACCCGGCATCTGAACCGGCAAACCCCGGGCTGCCGAGAAGCTGAACATGCGAACTTAACTACTGCATCAGTGGGCCCCTCAACTCCTTTCTTTGTCTTAGACACCACATTGGACATATAACGTCCTGCGATGTGCTCTACCTGTGTCCACTCTTGTTCCCTGTCAACATGTAACAAAGAAGCCAGAGGGATCTTTTAAAAATGTAAATCAGATTATTCACTCAAAACTCTCCAATAGCTCCACATTTGGCTTGGAATCAAAATCAAAAGTCCTTAATGATGGTTTTCAAGGCTCTACTTACTCTGGTCCCCATTGCCTTTCTGGCCTACTTTTCTACTTCGCTCCAGAATGCTCCAGCCACATTATCCTTGCTTTTCTAATGTGGCAGATACATTCCTCCTTTACACAGCTCACTTTCTTACCTTTGACAGGTCTTTGCTCAAATGTCACCTATCCTTTTTTTAGGAAGATTAGCCCTGAACTAACATCTGCTGCCAATCCTCCTCTTTTTGCTGAGGAAGATTGGCCCTGAGCTAACATCCGTGCCCATCTTCCTCCACTTTGTATGTAGGATGCCTGCCACAGCATGGCTTGACAAGTGGTGTGTAGGTCTGCACCCGGGATCCAAACCGGCGAACCCTGGGCCACTGAAGCCAAATGTGCAAACTTAACCACTGTGCCACCAGGCTGGCCCAAATGTTACCTTTTCAATGAGGCTTTCTCTGTACATCTTATTTAAAATTGCTACATGCCTCTCCCTCTAAAGTAGCATTCCTGATTCCACTTATCCTGCTTTTTTCTGTCTCAAAACTTAATCATCTTCTAATATAATCTAATTTATATATTACTAATTAATTACATTTATAGTCTCGCCCTCCCCATGAGAACATAAGTTCCATGACACCAAGGATTTCTGTCTATTTTTTTTCACTGATATATCTCAAGTACCAGACACAAAGTAGGCATGCGATAAACATATAGGGAGTGAATTACTGCAACTGTTTTTGTGAAAGAAGTTATTTTGCTTACTTTTTCTTTGTTTTATGTATTGTTTGTTTTTTAGTAAAGTATATATGGCCAATGGATTCTTAAATTGTCTTTAACTCTAAAGGAAAGAGCATTTTAGGAAGAATTTAGAATGTACCATTCATTCATTATTTAACAGATAGCTAGCTATCTAAAATATACCAGGCCTCATTCTAGGTGGTGGTGGAAAGGTGAACAAGTTGCACTTCTTCCATATCCTCAGGGAAAGTAATCAGACAGGTAATTACAACAAAGTGTGGTTAGGGCTATGATACAATCACATCGTACTTTCGACTTTCTCCAAAGTGCTCACCTTGCTTTCCAGTTCCTGGCTTAGTAACAGAAAAGCAAATATAGCATGGTCTTATTACAGTACATTGCATTATAAATAGTAAAATACGTATTCAAGTGTAACTCCATTAGTGTTAATGACAGCAAGGAACATGCACCCTCTTCAAAGCATCATCAGGCACCAAGAATGTTCTGTGAGCTGCTGTTCTTTTCAATAGCTATTCATTACAATGCTTTATTATGCATACAACACCACCTACATAGGACTTTACTTTTTTAATTACAAGATTGTTTTACTGAGAAAGGATTTTTAATGCTAAGTATATATTATGAATGGGGGCATAATAGTCTGTTTTGTCTTTTAAAAATATTTTAGAAAGGTTGCAAATTTCTTTTAAATGTTTAGACCTGCTTGGGTTTTCCTTGCCCAGGGGGTGGCTGCTCTGTGCTGACTCCAGTGCCCAGGGCAGCAGGGTGAGCTCATTTCCTTTGTACCAAAATTGAAAGCCGATTACCTCTTGGTTCAAGAGCGCCTTACTGCTCATCAGGCATTATGTTATCTTGCCAAGCACCACAGGAGAGTTATCATGGGGATATTGCTGATTGCTAGGCTGCACTTAGAGCTGATAAATATGCAGATGTGTAGAATATTAAATGACTTTATTAGCAATCAACATATTATGCCATTAGGTTCATCTGTATAATCAAAAATCAGCAAAAATTAATCTAATATTTTTAAATCAATCTAATATTTTTAAACTTCTTTTTATTCTTTTAAATACAGTTTCTAGTTCGGTTAACAGGTGACTTGTTATGTGAAATCACCAACACACTATGCCCGTACTTTATCCTCTTTTGAACAAATAAATATCAGTAATTTAAAGTAAAAGCAATTTTATAAACTAAGTAAAAAGTTTAGGGCAAGCCAACATTTTTCAGTTCAGTAAAATTAACAACCCAGAACCCACACAAATATAAATGTTAAAATTGAAGACTTTATCCAAAGATAAATGAAAATAACAAAAGTAGGTATCATTTTCTAATTCCATTATTAGAAATTTAGGTTAGATATAATCAAATTAAGTTGTCCATTTTCCTTGGGTCTTTTTTGAAACACATCTGATTAATCCCAACATTGATATTTTTATATGTATGTATATATCCTGATTTATTAAATTTATCATTTTATTTCAAATGATTGGATGTTTGAAACTTTTAGAGAGGGCTTTTGTCAATTTACTGTCAGTAACTATGGTAATGTGAAAGTTTAACAAATATAAGTAAAATTCATATCATTACAGTTCAGAGGGCCTAGTGCTAACAGGATATCAATAAGGAACTGTAGAAAATATGAGCAAAAATAAGGAAAGCAAACTTGAACCTTAGATAGATGTTATGTATTTAAATTTAAATGTAAATTGAATTAAAATTTTGTGGCATTAGCCGCTTATCTTTGAATATCAGTCTGTTGAACAATAACGTACAATCAATTAATGAATATATACTGATATTCAACACTATGGTTATATGTGAATTTTATCACCTGTCTCCTAGGACACCTGCACCCATGGGAACACACTGGATCTTATCATCTTTACAATGATTCCTTTTGTAAAGAGATTAAGATCAAAATTTCCACTCCGAAGTCATCTCTTTTCCTGATTCTTCATCCAGGTGATGCTCCTACTCTCTTTTTTCTACAACCTGAGACCTTGATTCCCTAGTTAGTTCTTTATATCTAATCTGTCAAACTCCAGTTGTATTTTGGCCTTCACTCCATATCCCTCTCGAGAGCACACCACTTTACGTCCTGTATTCTCTGTTCCCTCATCCCATTATCCTTGTCTTATCTACCAAGTACACTCTCAATACTCAAATGGGTTTATTCTACACCCTCTCTATTACTCCACCAGGCCTTAATGCTCCTTGGATATAACTCACACAGCGGCTAGATTGGACCCAATATAAGTCCATGAACTGAAATCTAGATCGTGCTTTTCACTCCACCTAGATATCTAGTTATGCTTTCTGATTCAAACATCTTTCCATTCTCTATATTACCCATTTCCAACTTTCTCCACTCTCCTCAAAACTTCATCCCTTCCACTGAACTATTTCCTGAGAGGTTGAAATTATCTTTTATTTTACAGAGTACATTAAGGTTATCTGACAGGTTCACATTCAATCAATGAGACCCATAAAAGAAAACTTTATTTCATTTACACCCAAACATTCCCTTTTTTGCCCATTAAAAGAAGAATGTCATTTCCTTTCAAAGACTAATTCTTTCACCTGTGTTTGTGATCTCATCCTTTGCCACATCCTCAGGGTCCTTGAGGAATGGCTTATTACACCTCTCCTACATTTTCAACTCATTTTACATGCTGCACATAATTCAACATATTCTTTAAATTAATGACATTTCCTTGACTCTTCCTGCCTTATGATTTGCTTTTTCTTTACTGACAGCTATGCTTCTTAAAAAAAAAAATGTTGTCTTGTAAACCAATAAAACTAGAGTGTGTATGCATCTAGTGAATAGTTGCATGTGTGTTTGTGTTGAATTGAGATTGATTTTTCAACAATAAAATAGGACGAGGCGTATTCTCTGATCTCAGGAAATTTTGTATACAAGTAAAAAAACCTAAACACTAATATTTATTGGAAAATATAAGAAAACATGAATTTTAGTTCTAAATGTTGTGTTTCAAAATGTAAATATTATATAAATAAAATTATAGAGATGTTAACAAAAACTGAAATAGTCAAGGAAGACTTTATACATTTAGGAGAACATTGAAAATTTTTTTGCGTTGAATTTATATGTGACTTACTTCTTTCTAAAATAAATAGAAGCATACAACAAACATAATATATAATTAAAATAAGGTAGAGCCTTGAAAGCCAATGTTAAGGACTTTGGATTTTTTTTCTTTCTTTTTTTTTATTCTTCTCCTCAAATCCCACAAGTACATAGTCGTATATTCTAGTTGTGAGTGCCTCTGGTTGTGACATGTGGGACACTGCCTCAGCATGGCTTGATAAGCAGTGCCATGTCCATGTCCATGCCCAGGATCTGAACCGGCAAAACCCTGGGCTACCAAAGTGGAGCATGCAAACTTAACCACTCGGCCATGGGGCTGTCCCCTTGATTTGAATTCTGAGCCAAATGTGGAGCTATTGGAGAGTTTTGAGTGCATGATCGGATTTACATTTTTAAAAGATCCCTCTGGCTTCTTTGTTATGTATTGACAGTTCATTTTTGCCCATCACCAAAGAATCAATCACCAAGATAGATCATAGTAGAAAGAGGGTTTTAATCACAAGGTAGCCAAGTAAGTAAGTGACAGAATGAGTCTCAAATCCACTTCCTCAAAAATGGGGACTCAGTGATATTTGTATGGACGGGGAACAAGAGTGGAAACAGGAGAGCCCACCACAATGCATTATATATTCAACGTGGTGTGTAAGACAAAGAGAGGAGTTGAGAATGACTTTGTTACTGGCTGTTATGATAAGGCTGCCATGAATATTTGGATGCAAGTTTTTGTGTGAACATATATTTTTCTTTTTCTTGGGTATGTGCCTAGGAGTGGAAGTACTGGGTCATGTGGTAATTATATGTTTAACCTTCTTAGGAACCACCAGACTGTTTTCCAAAGAGGCTGCACCATTTTACATTTACATCGGCAATGTCTGAGGGTTCTAGTTTCTCTATATCCTCACCAACACTTGTTATTATCTGTCTTTATCATAATAGTTATACATGAAGTAGTATATTTTGGAAATGGAAAATAATGTAAATAAAATTCCCAGGAGAATGACAGACACAGTAGTAATGAGTACAAAGAGCACAAACTCAAGCAAACGAACAATAACAAAAATAATTAGGTAATTTATAGAAACTAAATATATTTTGTAATAATAGGTCTCAAATATTTTAAGAAATGATTGTGGAATTAGGATTATTCAAAAAAAACTTGTGGGATCCTTACATGTTGAAATCTTCATCAAACAATAATTCCCGGAATGTCTTACATTTCTGTGTATGTGTGGCCAATGATTTTCCACAACTCGGGTTTCAAAACCAAATCAAAATGTCTTGGTAATTTTTATTGTTCTCAAAAATGACTTTGGTTTCCTATAGTATACCTTGTCTGCCTCAAATAGGATACCTGTACATGTAAGAGAAAATGTAAATAGAAAAAGAAAAAACTATTTCTTTCCGTTGAAAATAAGGGAAGAGAGGTGACTTCCCCCTGCTTCCTTTTCTTAAAGCATTTACTTGAGAAAACTCGTAATTGAAAGTTCTTTCATGTCTCTTTGAAATGTTTGTAAATCTTTTTAAAAGCTAAAGAAGACTGTTTCCAGCGTTAAGACCCAGGAAGACCCTTCTCCAAAACATGGGAATATCTCTTTGAAATGTAATCATCAAGAAAAATAATGCCCCTTTCTCCAGGTTTCTATGGGTTGGTAGGTGCTTAACTTCTGTGGGTGCCTAGTTACAAGTTGCAAAACTACTTCATGTCATAGAGATGTGAGAAGTTTACTTTTCCTTTGAGTAAAGCCAATTAACTTACACAGATGGTCACCCCAATTACTAAGTGAATATAGGATGAACTGTGTGTGACAAATGGTGTTGTCAAGTCCTCTTATTGAGGACTAGTTATTGTTTATATTGCAAACATGTAAGGAGTGGGTTGTATCTGCTGGCTACATAAAAAGGTGAAATTCCTTCTGTCTTAATGATTTCTTAGCAGATTGCCTGAGATGTGCATCACATTTCCTTTAATTCTTATGGAGTAATAAAACTGTTTTCTTTTTCTTTTCCCTTTGTGAAGAGATTTTGTTTTGATTATATTTCCTCCACAATTCTGGTGACGAGGAGGGGATGTCTGATAATTCCTGAATTGGGTGGACGAGCTGAAGGTCTGTGGCCATACAATAGTCAGGCAAGAGACTCTGAAGTATAAAAAGTCTCCCTTCTAACTTTCCGCTCTTTTAAAATACTAGCCAGACTACCCTCTCCAAATTTAAGATTTTGCTGTTGAGTAAGCATGGGTTATACAGGTTCTAAAATCCCATAGGATCACCGCATGGTCGGACAATACGGGGAACCAGGAATGTTGCCTTCAGATCTTTCTCTTAAGGAGTTAATATCTCTCTGTCATATTCTAGAATGAGTATATAAGAATCCAGTCTTGTGGTTGCCTGAGGATGGTTCTTTTGATTTAGATAAATTAATTAACGTATTTGCTGGAGTTCTGAGACAAGTCTCATTCCAAGCAAATGAATTACTAGTATTTACGGGTGAATATCATGTAAGGAGAAAATTAGAAATGATTTGGAAAGCCAGAGGAAATGACTGAGAAAAATGGAAGAGCTGTGAGGATGAAAGGCATTTTCTCTTTCACGGAACTCTCCTCCTTTCTTTCCTTTTCCTACTCACTCTGCTTCTCCTGTGTCTCTTCATTGGTCTCTGACCCAAACGGACTCTCTGGAAAGGGAGACGATGGCTAGCTAGTTCCCTTCCTCAGTGAATTTCCCTACAAAAAGGAATAAAGGTAATACTTCTGTAACTAGTAACACATTACTTGCCCTGTTTGAGGACAATGGTTTGCATGCCTTGTGGCCTAGCCCTGAGTCCACTTCAAGTCTTAGCCCAGACCCACCTCCATGAGTACCTTCTCATCCACACACCATGTAGCTAGGAAATCAGATACCATAAACAGACTTGACCTGAGAATAACTGAGAACTTGGATAAAAAGCAGTGCCCCATATAAAGGGGGCCTGGAAAAAGGCAAACAAACAGGATGTTAAGCTGATAAATGTCCAAATGGGAGAGGAAACCAAAATGCCACATAATTTACATTTCTCTCATATAAAAGAAAATCAGCCCTTCCAATTTGGATTGCCAGCAAAGCTGATGGCATAGAGAAGCTACCCAGGATTCCCGGTAATTGACACGCCTTTTTCACCTGCCGGTACCACTCATTTAAAGGCTTCTTTTCCCTGTGACTCCAGAAGGCTGCAGAAGTAGTTAGGCAGCATCTTATCAGTTTGAAGCCCCGCAGATGGAGATGTGCACTGGCTATGCATGGAATTATGCAAACAGCAGACTTTGCTCCTTTGATGGAGCTAGCACATTAGGGTCTAGAAGAGCACTACATCAAAGGGTATGGTGGCCAAGGAAAACCAACTATCTGCCACTCTCCAGAACCATGGAAGATATAAGGACATTAGAGATCATCAAGAGGTGTTGCTAATGGAAGTACTTGAAGCCTTCTGCTAAAGGTCATCTGGGAAAAGTCATAGCGATGTGCCCATGAGAGGGGTGAGCCCCTAATTGATTTAATCAGTATTTTTTTGAGACTTTCTCAAAAATTATTGGCATGGATTTAAGGGTAGATCAAATTCACCCACCGGCACTAACCACATTTGTCTTAGCTCTCTTGCCGATTGTCAGAACCCAAGTTAAGGAAAAGATGGTAGGAAGGCAGGAGAGACTAATACTCAAATATTAGTGATAGCTGCTCAGTTTGGGCACAATCTAGAGTAAGACAAAGAATAAAGAAGATTGAAAACACATGGCAGACTCTGTTGGCTGCTTAACTAGAACTCTACTAAAGGGAGTCATCTCTTCTGGCCAACCTGTGAAGGGAGTTCCACAGACGCTCCATTCAGTCTACCGGTATCAGTCCGCACAAGCAGATGATTAATAACAATTACTAGAGCTACATTTTTTGGTTCTGGATTTTAAATGAATATGTGATATATCTACTACTAATAAATAGATGTGTACTGTCTGTCATGCAACAAAACGAAATTTTAAAAATAGAAGATTTTTTACTTCTATGGGTACTAAAAATGTCTCATGGAAAATTGATAGCTGATTCGTTTGAGGTTACAACTATCTGCTCAGATATCAGTAATCCATTTTGCTGACAGAACTGCAAAATTTGCTGTTAAAATTTGACAAGTTTCAAACTTAGAATAACCTCTTTTGATACAAAAGAAATGTTTCTTCATTTTCAAAAATATTCTTAACAAAAGAAGATAGATTATAAAAGAAGCTAGAAGAAATATGACTGGACTCGGGAAATTATCAAAAGAATAATTCCTACACCACAGTTTTTATTTGCTTGATCAGTGTTGTGTACCATCAATGGAGTCATCTAAACCAAACAGGGATTTTAAAGACACTAAACTCTTTCTATCCCTACCAAAAAGATAAAAGAGTAAAAATATAGTAAAGAGATGTGCTATTTGTCAGCAGAATTATTTACAGGCTACTCTCAAAATAAGCAGGAAGTTCTCTCTGACCAACTTTACCAAAAGCTGGTGGCAGTTTGATTTCATAAAACTAATGTTTGTAAAAAATAAGAGATTTTTTCTAGTTATAGTGTGTATGATGCTAAAATCTTTGCCTCTCCAAAACAAGCAATGTTCAGGTGATGGGAAAGACTCTTATAATAAACATAATTCCCACTTTTGGGTTCCCAGAACTTTAAAATCAGACACAGAATGTCATTTTATTTTTACTGTCATCCAGTAATTATGCAAATGTTTACAGACTCTTATAATCCTCAATCCTCTGGAAAATAGAATGAATGAAACAAACTTTAAAAAAACTCATTGGCTAAGATTCTGAAGCCTATGTCAAGATGGCCTACAGCTTTACTATACTAGCCTTGTTAAAAATTAAATTGATTCCGGAGCCAGCACAGTGGTGTAGTGGTTAAGTTTACCTGCTCCGCTTTGGCAGCCAGGGGTTTACCAGTTTGGATCCCAGGCGTTGACCTAGCACCGCTTGTCAAGCCATGCTGTGGTGGCGTCCCACATAAAGCAGAGGAAGATTAGCACAGATCTCAGCTCAGGACCAAGCTTCCTCACACACACATACACACAAAATTAGAGTGATTCCTACAAGCAAACATGGATTCTCTCCCTTTAAATATATGTGTGGCAAGCCTGTAAATTTAGGTCTGAGACTATATCTTGTATCTGATTTGACTGAATTCTGTCACAATCATATTCAATACTTAAGAGTGTCTCTTTTCCTTAGAAACCCCCAGGCATGAAGTCATAAGGACCTAGAAGGACCTGAAAGAAGTCAGCCACCCCAATTGACCAGATTTTGTGTAAATAAAAGTGTTCTGCAGGAAAAGACAAAAGAGGCTGTCACTACACTGGGAGAGACCCTTTCAAGTGTTGCTGGTCACTCATAGGCCTATTGATGTGAAAAACAAACAAACAAACAAAAACCTAGATGGATTCATGCTCCGCATGGGATGCCAGCTTCTCAAGATAAATGGACTGTGGTTCCCACAAAGGACTTCAAATTTAAGTTTTCCAAAGTTATTGATATCAATACTAAACTCAACTGAAATCAGGTATTCTAGCAAACTTATCACTGTTCTCATAGACTGCCTTGCTCTTCCATTCAGAGTAGGGTTGTTTCACTTACTTTAAGCATCACATTTTACTAACAAACATTACTTTTTCTTTCTGTGTTCCCAGTATTGGTTCCCACAATCTCATTTCCAATCAGCTCTGCATTATATTTTAGATATAACATCTGTGCCAATCTTCCTCTACTTTATGTGGGACACCACCACAGTGTGGCTTGACAAGCAGTGCTAGGTCTGTGCCCAGGATCTGAGTATAAAGAGGGTGTAGATTTATAAAATGAGCAATCTGATTATTGACAGAGTAAAAATGGAGCCATCTTAGCGATTTTTCATAAGAAGCAAGTAAAAGTAACCAGTATGCATCCAGGTACTCGAGCCCTAAACTTGACACCGAAACATTTTGTTCACTGGTTTGATTAGAGGATGAGATAGAAACAAACATCTTATAACAGACAAACAGAAATATGGCATTTACAGATAAGTGAAAAGATAAATCTAATGTCACTTGATTAACTTTGGGAAGGTGGTTGTCCCCAGTCCCAATATTGACAGGTGAACAAACGTGAATGTGTGTTATTCATGTAGATTTAGTTGCCTGTTAAAATAGTATGACATCGATTTAGAGCCAGTGCAGGAAAAAAAGTGGGGTGGCGGGGAGGGCGTAAGATGTGTTTGTCCTCAAGATTTAAAACAATTAGAGCCATACACATTAAACACTGGAGTTTCTAGCTGCACTTTTCAATGGGTTCCTCATTACAAGACTTTGACACCTGATGACGGCCCTTGGTGTCTGTGTTTCCCATCTGGGAATAATCATTTGAGAAGATAGAACAATTACTAATGGGCCTAAATTGTTGTATAAATGTGGTGGTACTTATGTGATTCACTGAAACTCAGGAGAAATTTATTGGACCTTACAAGGAAAGCTCTTAATTAAAAACTTAGATTATCAGCTTCCAGTATTAAGTTACTCTTTAGGCTTGGGTTGGGTAAGACTTCATAAGGAACTATCAAATAATATTTAGATAGTTACTCATTTGAAAATGCAAGGAATAGATATCACAACAATTGTAAAATTGATGTAAGCAAGGAAATTTTTTTTGTGCATTATGAATTAAGAATATGATTTAACCATTTACCATTTGTATGACATATTCAAAATTACTGCCTGAGGCAAAAAATATATAGACTTTTAAAAATGTTATTATTTTATCAGAACCTGACAATTGCATTGTGTTGTATTTTGCTATGGATTTGCTGCTTATTCAGAGGGCTGCAACTTGCCCAGGGAAAGGTGAAAACAGCAATGGAGTGAGAAATTTGTAGTGTCACTATTTTTTTTTTTCACGAGGAAGATTAGCCCAAAGGTAACATCTATTGTCAATCTTCCTCTTTTTTTTTTGCTTGAGGAAGATTAGCCCTGAGCTAACATCTGTGTCAATCTTCTTCCACTTTATGTGTGGGTTGCCACCACAGCATGGCTGACAGGTGGTGTAGGTCCACACTGGGGATCCAAACCTGTGAACCTGGGCCACCAAAGCAGAGCACACCAAACTTAACCATTATCACACGAGGCTGGCCCCTGTAGTATCACTATTTTACAGTAACAAAGGAAGAGGTGGGTAAATACAAACTGAAAAAGAAAAAAAATTGGTTCTCCCTGTTGAAAATAAGGGAAGAGACTTCCATCCCCTCCCTTTTCTTGGCACATTTACTTTAGAAACTTCTAATTGAACATTTTTTCTTCTATCTCTTTGAAATGTATGTAAATGTTTTTAAATGCTAAATAAGCTTCTTCCCAGGTTTATGGCCCAGGAATGTCTTACTCAAGGCCCCATAGAACCATCTCTTTGAAATATAATCATCAAGAAAGATAATGTCCCTCTCTCCCAGCTTCCCTGGGAGGATAGCAGCCTTGCTCTAAGTGGCAAAACTTACTTCATGTCAAAGATACGAGGATTTATTTTCCCTTTGGATAACACAAAAGGTCATCCTAATTACCAAGTGAATTGAGGATGAACTGTGTGTGAAAATGGTGCTGTCAAGTCCTCTTAGTGAGGACTAGTTACTGTTTATCTTGGGAACTAGTATCTAATGGGCTGTATCTGTTTGGCTATAAAAAAAGAATGAGATTTCTTGCCATTTTTGAGATCTCTTAGTGGATTTCCCGTGATGTGTGTCACATTCTGTTTTAATGCTTATTCAATAATAAAACTGTTTTCTTTCTCTTCTGCCTTTGTGGAGAAGTTTCCTGGGTTGAGCAGACTTTGTTTTTAATTGTTTATCCTCAACATACAATTTTATTTGTTTACCTCAACCAAAAGACAATGAATGCTTGAAAGGCAGAGTTCATATATTGCTTATATTTTTACACTCATGCCTAGTACTTATTAGGTATCCAATAAATGTAGGTTTACCCTTATCATATTCAGTGGATATTATATTAAATATATGTATTATGATGAATGTTTAAAAGAAGAAGCATCTCTACTTCAAAAGCACACTCAGCTCTTTGCCTATAGTCTGCTCTTGTACCAGTTTTTCCTTCCTCTCCCCCAAATAAACCACTTTTATTCTCCAGATTTTTTGAATATTTTTCTATAATTTGATAAATAAATGACAAGCAATAGGATATACCAAAGTATATGAGGAAGCTATTTGGTGTAAAACTAATTTGGCCTGACCTTGTTTTTCCAAAGGAGCTTGACGTGGCTGTTGAACATGCATTGTACATCTGCCTTAAGTATTTACTATGTTTCAAAGGCAAGAACAATGCCTTTAAAGATAAGGATATAACTTCCCCCACATGGGCATTTCCTTAAGGATAAGCATCCCTCCCTTGGCTAAGGATTGATTGCTGACCTGCTGTGACCACCCAGTTTGAGACCACTGACCTGCTGCCTTCACAGAAATGCTGTGCTGGCAAAGTAATCTCCTGACTGTTGTAAAAGGGACATTCCAATGGTACCTGACACATGCTCTTTGACAGTATATAACCACTCTGTACACCCCTACTTCTTTAGAGTGCTCCATTCCTTTGTGAAAGGACTCTCCCAGGCTTATGGTCCTCAGATCTGGCTCATAATACCAATTTTGATTTATAGATTGGTTATGGATTATTCACATCAAATTCCTCAAATCTTCATTTTTCATGGCCGTGTACATTTACACGTATCCCTGCTCTCCCAGCCCCCAACTCAGGAATGTCCTTCCTCAAACAAATTCTTCTACCTACAGCCTCCCTGACATACTGGCAGCTGCATTTGTATCTAGGCAAGAGAAAGTATAGCCAAAAGAGGTGGGAGGTAGATTTACTTTTGAGATGTGCATCCACGTGTACTTTTTAAATTTTGTTCTATATACACATTAGCTATTAAAAAGTAGATAAAATATATTAAATATTAAATATATTTTGATAGATAAATTTAATAAAAGAGTCACTTCCTGTAGGAATTCACCCATTACCCTCTGTTCGCAAGGCTGTTAGCCACATTAAAGTAAAGCTCTGCTTTGGAACCAGTCACATGTCACTCCTTAATAAAGAATCGCTGAGTGAATGAATACATAGGAGGGAGCTTGTGTTATCAAGTTATCAATGGCCCCAGCATTTTAAGGGAAAAATCCATTCCAACTGCTGTGAACAAGAAATGACAAAGCTTCGCTCTCAGCTTTCTGACTATAGAAAAGAGGCAAGTCTTAGAAAGGAGTTAATCTCTGTCCTCCAATAAACAACTTCTTGCTCACGGGCATGTTAAAAACAACTTTTAAGCAAAAACTCCAGATAAAACAAGTCTTTGTTAATCAGAGCAAAGTTCTATTCCTGATTGTGACTGGACTGTGGTCAATGATTTCATTTCAGTTGCTATCTTAACACCGACACTGTAAAATAAAAAATTCCTTAATGACAAAAATAATTTCACAAATAAAAAACCAATAATAACAATGACTCAGTAGCTTATCTTTTTCAAGAGATTTGTACAGTATATTTGGCATTATGCCTTTCATGGTATCTAAAAATATGAAACACAATTAAAATGCCTTCTAAAAAGCAGAATAATTATAATCATGATTATAACATGATTATGACTATCATAAAGGCTCAAACTAAGAGTGTTTGTTTATTCATTATCATCTATGTGATAAATTCTTCAAACATTAAGCAGCAGATATTTCCCTCTGTTTTAGCGTGCTGTACAAAATGTGGGGCATTCTGAAGTAAATTGTATAGAGTTAGAGAGGGAGAAGGTAAAACAAGCTCTTTTCTAATGTAATCTAAGTTGAGAAAATTTGCATAGGGAATAGCTGGGTAAAAGAACTCATTCTAGATGAGTTAAGAAATAGCACTGACCATAAGGACAATGTTTTTTAAAAGTGGCTTGAGTGCAGTTGCATACTTGTTTCTTAGACTGTCTTTGCTTAATAATTAGCATATTAATGGTCCCAACTAGGATTGGAAGTTAACGTTTCATTAACCTCACTTACAATACCTAAAGGAGGCATCCACACTTAAATTCAGGGGGAAAATTAGTCTAACTAAGCTCTCCTGAATATAATAATCTTGAAACAGCCACAACCACATTGAACACTGATCAAGCATCCCAAATTCCATTAAACAACGTACACAAACACACTTAGCAAGAATGGAAAATTTCACTGACACTCTTCTCAAAGGAGATCTTTACCAACATCTTAAGAGACTGTCTTCCAGTATTGAACCACACATTTTATGCAAAAAAATATAGTCTTCCCTTCATTTATTTACTCAATCACATGGCAATTCATTTCATCTTGTATTCATTTCTTTACTCATTTTTCGTTTAACAAATGTTTAAAAGCCACCTAATTTAGATAAAGCACACTTCTGGACACAGTAGGAGACCCAAAGGAAAATAAGACATGATCCTACCCACAGGGACATGCTGCTTAGGAGGGAAGATTAGAGTACAAACAGGAGCAAATGCAAAAGAGCATGATGAGCTTTTAAAATTGAGTTCCTACTAGGTGACTAGCACTGTGTTAAGCAACTATTTCTATGTTGTGATGCCATAAAACAGAGCTTAGTAAAATACTTAGGGACATGAGAGAGATTTCTACTATATGAGAGGCAGAGTGATAATGGTTAAGAACAAGGTCACTCAAACCACACTGCTCCAGTTTGTATCTTGGCTTGGTCATTACTTCCACTGTTACCTTAGGCAAGCCGTTTGACGTCTCATTGCCTCATTCTCATCGTGTGTAAAAGAGGAATAATAAGAAGGATGCCTACCTTATAGCTTTATTGTGAGGGTTAAGTTGGTTAATAAATGCAAGGCACTAAGAACTGAGTCTGGTATGTAGTAAATGGTGTAATAAGTATTATCTTTTTAAAATTTTGATATCTCACGGACATTTTCCAAAAGGATTGACATTATAGCAAAGAAGTACCTCAATTATACATTCTTTTTTCTTTTCCTTTTTGAAAAGTAAATTCTTGTTTTGAGGAAGTGAGACTAAATGTTTAGTGCCGACCCATGAGACCCACTCTGGCACTTCAGAATTACAGTGTTTGTGTTAGAAAAAGCACTGAACTAAGAGTCAAGGATACCAGTGATAATTCTACTTTTACAGTAATTGTTATATGCCTTTCAGCAAATTACAAAATTCTAAATTGTAAACTTTAATTTCCTAGCCCACAAAATAAGATGCATTGTTATGTGTATATGTGTAATGATGGTGGAGGATCCTACCGCAACGCATTTAAATACTGCAATAGGACTTGAAGGCTCATAATATAATGGAAGGCACTTTTGAGTCTTACACTCTCAAGATTTGCACCATGTGCTGCAATTTATGCTTCATAAAATTCAAGACAGTATAAAAACTTCTAGGAATCATAAAATAGCAGTCTTATTGAGGTTAGGAACATTATATTGTGTTGGTGGTCAACAGAATACATGAAACAGAGAACAGAGAAGTTTAGTTGAGAGATCTTATGTAGAAATCTTATCCTTGGATCAATACCAACTCTGTATCTGTGTCCAGCACTTGTCTGGAATTTATGTTCTCACCTGCAGGTGAGAGGATATTATTGTCACTTCTTTAAGCTCTATTTCAAATTGGTCTACTTAAGGCTATCATAAAATAGACATTTTAATTATAAATTGTATTCAAGTTTAAAATTAAAAAATGCAAAAATACATGTTCACTGTATTATATCCAAACAGTAAAGAAATATATAAAGAGGGACTGGCCCTGTGGCATAGTGGTTAAGTTTGGTGTGCTCCCCTTCAGCAGCGCAGGTTCATGGGTTCAGATCCTGGGCATGGACCTACCCCACTCATCAGCCATGCTGTGGTGATGACCCACATACAAAATAGAAGACGACTGACACAGATCTTAGCTCAGGGTTAATCTTCCTCAAGTGAAAAAAAGAGGAAGATTGTCAAAGGATGTTAGCTCAGGGCAAATCTTCTTCAGAAAAAAAAAAATTATATATATATATATATAGTGTGTATATACACAAAATAAAATGTTAAAATATCTTTTGCTCCCAATGTCTGCCTACTTGGCATGGCCCTCACCCCATTTCTCTGTTTTTGACCTTTCTAGATTCTGTTCAAATTGATTTTCTATGTATTTATGTGCACTTATATTTACATGTACACCTACCTGTACTTGCATATACAACAGGTTGTATTCTGTGATTGAAAAATAATGACATTCGGACTTCTAGTATCCTGTTGCCAATTTAGGGAGGTGGAAATTAGCACTCCATACTAACAATATGCAAAAGCCTGAACAGACTAAAAAATCAACAACTCTTCTAGGATTCATAAGAGAAGTAAGTACACAGGGAAAACACAGCCTCCATGATTAAAGATACAGACATGTGAACACAGG
Organism: Equus caballus; assembly: GCF_041296265.1. NCBI lineage: Eukaryota > Metazoa > Chordata > Mammalia > Perissodactyla > Equidae > Equus > Equus caballus. Next base: position 99,984,717 of record NC_091685.1, on the reverse strand, counting down.
GTTTCACGGCTTACCAGAGCAGAGACTCTCACGAGGAGAAATTGCTGTGGGTAGCAATGTCAGGCTAGGAACATCTCAGCTGTAATTAACAAATTGCTGAAGGCTCAATGTGGATGACTCTAAGAGTTAAAAACTCCGAGGGGGTCAAAAAGAACAACAACAAAACTTCTGCAACTAATAAGCAATTATAGCAAGCTTGCAGGACACAAGGTTAACATCAAAGTCAATCACTTTCCTATATTCTAGCAAGGAACAAATGGAATTTGAAATTAAATACAGTGCCACTTATGTTAGCACCTCGAAAAATAGATTACCTAGGTAGTTTTCTAACAAAATATGTACAAGGCCTATAAAAGGAAACTATGAAACACTGATGAACAAAATCGAAGAAGAACTAAATAAATGGAGATATTCCTGTTTATTTACAGGAAGACTCAATATGTCAAGATATAGATTCTTCCCACCTTGATCTATAGATTCAACATAATCTCAATCAAAACTCCAATGAGCTGTTTTGTGCATATTGACAAACTGATTCTAAAGTATATATAGAGAGGGAAAAAACCCAGAATAGCCTATATAATATGGAAGGAGAAGAACAAAGTTGGAGGACTGACAATACCCAAAAAACACATCTGAGAAAGGACCACTATCCAAAATACACAAAGAATACCTAAACTCAGTAGTAAGAAAACTACCTGATTTAAAAATGAGACAAAGACCATAACAGACATCTCACCAAAGAAGATATACATAGGCCTGGCAGATTGGCAAATAAAAAGATGCTGCACATCAGATGCCATAAGAAATGCAAATTAAAGCAACAATGAGATATCACTACATACCTGTTATAATAGCCAAAATTTGGAAGTCTAATTACACCAAAAGCTGGAGAGCAACAGGACCTCTCCTTCAGCGCTGGTAGGAGAGCCAAAGGGTATAGCCACTTTGGAGGATATTTTCTTGGTTTCTTACAAAAGTAAGCATATTCTTACCATAAGATCCAGAAATTGTGCTCCTTGGTATTTACCCAAAGAAGCTGAAAACTTATGCCCACACAAAACCTTCACACAAATGTTTACAGCAGTTATATTCATAAATGCCAAAATCTGGAAGCAACTAAGATGTCTTTAAGTAGGTGAATGGATAAATAAACTGTGGTACATCGAGGTAATTGAATATTATTCAGCACTAAAAAGAAATGAGCTATGAAGTCATGAAAAGATATGTACAAACCTTAAGCTCATATTGCCAAGAAAAAGAAGTCATGAAAACGTTACGTACTGTATGATTCTAAGTATATGACATTCTAGAAAAGTCAAAAAAGATCAGTACTTGCCAGGGGTTAGAGGGGACGGATGAAGAGGCTGAGCACAGAGGATTTTAGGGCAGTGAAAATACTCTGTATGATATTATAATGATGGATACATATCATTATACATTTGTCCAACCCATAAAACCTACAACCCTGAGAGTGAACCCCTAAGGCAGGCTATGTACTTTGGGGGATTATGATGTTTCAATGTAGGTTCATCAATTATAACAAATGTAACACTCTGGTGGGGGATGTTGAAAATAGGGAAGGTTGTGCATGTATGGGAACAGAGGATGTATGGCAACTCTCTGTATCTTTTTTTCAATATTGCTGTACACCTAAAACTTCTCTAAAAAATAAAATCTATAGAAAAAACAATCAAATGACATGCTTTACTAGAAGAAAACACATTAATTTTTTAAGATTCAAAACTAGAGCCAGATTAAGCAAATTCCCTACCCTTTATTGGCCATTAACATTTATTCTTTGCGAAATATCTATTCATAATTTTTGCTCATTTTTTTTTTTTTAAGAAAGACTTCTTTATAGTTTTCCTTTTGTGTTGTATATGTTGGGAATATTTTTTGCTTAGAATCTCAATTGAATTTTAAGTTTGTTTCATGCTCTTGTTATAAACAGTTTCAATTTTATAGGATAAAATCATCATTCTTCTCCTTTAAAATTACTTTTTGCTCAAAAGCAATTTCCTACTTAAAACTAATAAAATATTATTTCTAATTTTCTCATAAACATGTATATATATTTGTGTATATGTATAAGCACACATATATGAGTGTGTCTATATAGATATATGCTGCTCTAAAAAATAAATTTATTTATATATACAAGTATATTTAATCCATCTAGATTATATTTTTTGTACCAGGCAAGGTAGGATAATATTTTTAGTTTTTCTTCTTATTCCAACAAAGAATTGCTTATTTTCTCAACATCATTTCTCTTTTCTAGCTCACTCTTTTACCACAGATTTGAATTTCCATCTTCATCATATAATAGATTCCTATCTAAATATGAGTAAAAACAATTACTAAGTCTACAATAATAAAATGGTTTGTATTATGCCAAGTTTTTAGATTAAACTATAAAATAAGTTTAAACTATACAATAGCTTATTGGAGTTTCTATAATTAAGATTTCGAGTGTTGAGCAGAAGAATAGTATTAAAGAACATCTATTGAAAATAATGTTGTAATATCATAGATGTCCTTGACACAAACATGATATACATATATTACTTCATAGTGTCTAACATGAATATACGTTACAATCTTGTGTAAGAAATACTAATGTAGTCCATCCATATATAATATTTAAAAAGTGAAAATATCATACTAGAGTTATTTTTATCTGATAAACTTTAGCATTCATGGGAAAAGAGACAATATGTGGGCTTTGCATTTCACGTGACCTTAAGTCAATCATTCTATGATTCTATGGGGTGAAATGCAGAAAGATCTTAAAAATGCTTTCAAACACTGAGCGTTCAGTGGGTCCCTAAGACCACCCTTGGGTTCCATGATTCACCAAGAGGACTCACACAACTCAGAAAAGGTGATGTACTCACAACTATGTTTTATTATGGTGAATGGAAACTGAATGAAATCAGCAAAGGAAAAAGGGGCATAAGGCAAAGGTCAGGTGAGACAGGTACAAGCTTCCAGGTGTCTTCTCTCAGTGGAGTCATGTCAACAACACTTCATCCTCCCAGGAAATATGTGTGGCAACACATATGGAGTATTGCCAACCATGGAAGTTCCTCCAAGACTTGAGGTCCAGGGATTTGATTGGGGATTGGTCATGTAGGCATGGAGCAGCTACGTGGCTGATTTTATTTCTTCACCCTCTAGCAAACTCATACTGCATGACTCACAGCTCAAATCATATTGTTAGCAGAGACTTAGTGTGACCCAAGGTCCCAGGTAAACAAAAACACTCATTAAGCATGATATTCCACAGATTTAAAAGTTATCTACCAGGACCAGCCTGGTGGCACAGAAGTTAAGTGTGCACATTCTGCTTCGGTGGCCGGGGGTTCACCGATTTGGATCCCGGGTGCAGACATGGAACTGCTTGGCAAGCCATGCTGTGATAGGCATCCCACATATAAAGTAGAGGAAGATGGGGCATGGATGCTAGCTCAGGGCCAGTCTTCCTCAGCAAAAAGAGGAGGATTGGCAGCAGATGTTAGCTCAGGGCTAATCTTCCTCCAAAAAAAAAAAAAGTTATCTACCAGGAGCTGGCCAAGGGCTAAACTTTCTTTGGAATGTGTAGAGTTTGTACAACCCAGTCCTGCTGAATTATTTCTTTACTGCACAGTATATGACATGCCAAGTAAATGGATGTTAGAGGGATAGCAGTTAGGAACATAAACGCCAAAAAAACAAAACAAAAGAGTCAATATGCATCCTACTTTTAATGTCCTAAAATAAATTAATAAATAATATTTGAAATATGGTAATCGGTATATTTCAAATTTCAAATCCATAGTGAATAATGCTGTATTGCCCTGATTTTTTAAATAATAAATTTCTTCCAACAGTAAAGGAGGCCTATTCTGGAGAAATCTCACTTGTCATTTTCCATACAAGTTGAAAAACATGATGAGCAATTAACAGATGCAAAGAAGTGCTGAAATCTCCAGAAACCTCTTGAGGGTATCAGAAAAATATCCTCTTTGAATATTAGGAAGTAAGGAAGTCAATCTGATCTGATCTATGCAGCCTGGGCTTTGAATACCTAAGTTGCCGTCAATCATCCTTTCTGAATTAATGTTTAGCGCAGCAGGAAATACTAACTTATGCAAAACCAAACTGCTGCCAGTAAGAAAAAAAATTAAGTCATTTTCTATTTGCAAAAAGACACATTTATTGTCAAGAGATATTTCATTATCTTAAAAATATCTTTGTAAGTACGCAAATAAAATGCATTTTAGTTGTGTAACCCATACTTTTCTGCTATAAAAAGACATTAAATTGAAATATTTAATTATTGAATTTATTTTTCCTTTATCTGTTTTTATATTATGTGAATAGAAGTATTGTAGTGCTCCAAAGATATAATTTATGAGACAAGAAAAAATATTTTTTGAAGGTGAAGTCATATATTTGAATACAATTAATAATAGTGCTAATGATGCAAACCATCAATAAAAATGTCTGTTTCTTAAACATCGCTATGCAAATACCTTAGGTGTAAATTCCTCCTTACACATTTTAACCTTGTGCTAATAAAGGCCTTGGTTGCATTGACTCAGAAAATGATCTAAAGGGACTAAATCATCAACTGTTATTTCAATTTGTTTTCTTACTTCTTTAATAACTGAGATGGTTTTAAGAGAGGTTAATCTATGGAGGATAAAGAAAGAAAACAACATATATGTCCTATTGATGATTGCAAAGGAATGCTGTGTCAGTAACATCCCCTAAAATCTGTCCAAAATTAGCAGTGTGCTTTTAGCAATGGTCATACTCTTTTGAATAAAGTGGATCTTAATATATTTTAGATTTTTTAAAAAAATATAAAGCAAATTTATAGGGTATTTAGTTCAGATGACAAAGGCACTTAAAAAATTTTGTGAGAAGTATTGAATACTTGCAAGGTGTTGAACACTGTCTCATTTTCCTTGATGATGGTTACCTAGTCTTTCTCACTCATAGAAAGAGAAAGTCTCAAATAATTCAATATTTCTCCAATTATTAGGAAGGCAGCAGACTGTAACTATTAAGAACTAGGCTTTGGAGTCAGATTAGCTGGATTCTAATTTTGCTTGTGCCAGTTACTAGCTGTAAAATATTAGTAGGCGGGATGCTAATAGCATGGAAGTAAAACAGATTTTTGACGATTAAATGACCTAATCCATGAACACAGCCCAGGGTCAGGTGTTTTATGGATGTTCAATAAATGTTACCTACTTTTATTTTTTTGTTTGTTTTATTAACTTAAAGAAGCTCTCGACTATTTAGAGAATAGATGTTCATTGACCCTGAAACTTTTGAATAATTCTGTCTCCATAATGGCAACTATACAGTGCTGTACATTTCAAAAATTAGTGTAGTCTATGTCAGCACCAACTCATAGAACTTTCTGCAATGATGGAAAGATTTTATAATCTGTGTTATCCAATATAGTCACCAATAGCCAACAGCCACATGTGACTCGAGCACTCAAAATATGACAAGTGCAACCAACGAACTATAGTTTTAATTGCATTTACTTTTAATTTAATTTAATTAACTGCATGTGGCTAGTGGCTACAGTACAGTACAGCACAGGTCTATATACTTTATTTTTAATACATTTCTCAGCAAAAACCAGATGTTTCCAGCGATAACTGCAAAGTAAAGCACATTCAATTGCACTTGCATTAGGGAAGGCAATATTTGTTTGCTTATAAGTCTTTCTTTAGATGTAGAAGTAGTGCTTATCCTCCATTCAACTTCAGAGTAGTTTAAAAGTTGATTTCATATGGGGATCCTGGGTTGTAGAGGCGGAACTATCTGCTAACACTGGCCCTGAAATTCTACATGGCGATTATCACTGGATTCAGGCCGTCTAAGAAGGATATTCCTGCGCCTCGGTGGACATAGACAGCAGAAATGGCGCAGAGGTCAGGTTCTGGATTTTCAAGGATCAGGGTGTGCTACCGCGGCAGGTCCAGAATGTCTCCTGACTGACAGTAAGCGGCTTCCAGAAGCAGGGAGCAATTGAAAGTCTCTTTCAGGGCTTTCTTTGCCATAAGATATAATTCCTCTCATGTCAGTCCTTCAAAATTTTCTGATGCTTTCCATTGGCAAAGTCCAATTGAAAGCCAGAGGACATCAAAGTGCCTGCTGCTGATGCTGGCCATACAGCTCTGCCTCCTAGGGAGGGAGTAGGGAGGAAAAGAATGGAGAGAGGCTCTGCAAGGGCCAGTGGAAGATATAAAGCATATTCTCTTTACAACCAGAAAACTGTGACAGGAATCCAGAGAGCTAGGGCCTGGTGATCCTATTAAATCATGCAGGTAGGCTGCAAGGAGAGAGAACAGTAAAGCAGATGCATAACAAAGACACAGTTGAGTTACAGAAAGTGCTGATAACTTTCAGTTCTTTCCAATCTACCTTTCTGCTCTTTATGTTTCATGAGACTCCTTTGTATTACACATTTATAATACATTTCTTCTGTTTTTGCTTAATCTAGATAATTTCTGTTTTTTGCAACCAAAAATATTTGACTGATATGTTTAAATATTCTATACCACTCCCTTGTTCTCAGAAAGTAAAATCAGATGTATATTTAATTTTAAAGAAAAAAACATTAATTTTTTATTGAAGTATAATTGACATACAGTATTATATTAGTTTCAGGTGTAAAGCATAGTGACTAGATATTTATACACATCAAGAAATGTGCAACATGCTAAGTGTAGTTACCTTCTGTCACCATACAGAGTTACTACAATATTATTGACTATATTCCCTATGCTGTACATTACATCCTTGTGACTTGCTCGTAAACTGGGAGTTTGTACCTCTTAATCTCCTTTACCTATTTCAGCCATCTCCCCAACACCCTCCCCACTGGCAACCACCAGTTTGTTCTCTGTATCTATGAGCCTGTTCCTGTTTTGTTTTGTTTGTTCATTTGTTTCATTTTTTACGTTCTACCTATAGGTGAAATCATATGGTCTTTGTCTTTCTGTGCCTGACTTATTTCACCTAGCACAGTGTCCTCAAGTTCCATCCATGTTGTTGCAAATGGCAAGATTTCATTCTTTTTCATGGCTGAGTAATATTCCATTTTATATAGATACCACATCTTCTTCATCTAATCATCTATCGATGGATGCTTAGGTTGTTCCATATCTTGGCTATTGTAAATAATGCTGCAGTAAACATAGGGGTACATACATTTTTTTCAAATTAATGTTTTCATTTTTTTTTGGATAAATACCCAGAAGTGGAGTTGTTAGATCATATGGTGGTTCTATTTTTAAATTTTTGAGGAAACTCCGTATTGTTTTCTATAGTGATTGCACCAATTTGCATTCCAACCAACAGTGTCCAAGGGTTCCCTTTCCTCAACATCCTCTCAAACATTTATTATTTTTTGTCTTTTGGATAATTGCCATTCTGACAGATGTGAGGTGATATCTCATTGTTGTTTTGATCTGCATTTCCCTGATGATTAGTGATGTTGATCATCTTTGTGTGTGTCTGTTAGCCATCTGTATGTCTTCTTTGGAACAACGTCTATTCAAGTCCTCTGCCCATTTTTAATTGGATTGTTTGGGTTTTTTTTGTATTAAGTTGTATGAGTTCTTTATATATTTTGGATACAAATCTCTTATCAGATATATCATTTACAAATATATTCTCCCACTCAGTAGGTTGTCTTTTTGTTTTGTTGATGGTTTCTTTTTTAAATTTGTGCAAAAGTTTTTAAATTTGATGTAGTCCCATTTGTTTACTTTTGCTTTTGTTGCCCTTGACTGAGGACAACAAACCATAAAAAAGATTGCTAAGACTGATGTCAAAGAGCTTACTGCCTATGTTTTCTTCTAGGGGTTTTATGGTTTCAGGTCTTACATTCAAGTCTTTAATCCATTTTGAGTTTATTTTTGTATATATATGGTGTAAGATAGTAGTCCAGTTTCATTCTTTTGTACGTAGCTGTCCAGTTTTCCCAACACCAATTATTGAAGAAACTGTCTTTTCCCTGTTGTGTATTATTGCCTCCTTTGTTGTAGATTAATTGACCATACATGGGTAAGTTTATTTCTGGGCTCTCTATTCTGTTCCACTGATCCATGTGTCTGGTTTTGTGCCAGTACCATATTGTTTTGATTGCTATGGCTTTGTAATATCGTTTGAAATCAGAGAGTGTGATACCTCTAGCTTTGTTCTTCTTTTTCAAGATTGTTTTGGTTATTCAGGGTCTTTTTGGGTCCATAAAAATATTAGGATGCTTTGCTCTAGTTCTGTGAAAAACGCCATTGGTATTTTGACAGGGATTGCATTGAATCCATAGCTTGCTTTGGGTAGTATGGATATTTTAACAGTACTAACTCTTCCAGTCCATGAGCACAGTATATCTTTCCATTTATTTATGTCATCTTCAATTTCTTTCATCAGTATCTTATAGTTTTGAGTGTACGGGTCTTTTACTTCATTGGTCAAATTTATTCCTATGTATTTCTTTCTTTTCGATGCTAAGGTAAATGGGATATTAATTTCTTATGATCAGTTAAATGAAATCATGTCACTAAACCACAGTTTGAACCTAGATAAATATGTTCTCATGAATTAAATGTCTTTGGACTTCACAACTAATTCTAATAGTAATACCTTCTGAGAACGAAGTAAGTGAAATAGTCTCACTTTACACAGGGGCAAATTGTGGCAAAGATGTGTTAAATTATTGACCCAGGGTAACCCTGTACTAAATAACTGAGCTGCAACTCCAGTCCAAATCTAGCAAAGTCGAGACTCTGAATCACTATGATGAAATGCCTTTTCTCTTCTACTTTCCCTTTTACTTTTGGAGTAAAATACATTTCAAGAGAAATTGAATCTCCCTTCACAGAAATGCTTAAAGCAAATTATAAACTGTAATCTTCCAAGGTAAGTTAACTGTAACCTCTTAGTAGAAAAGAGAATGGGTGGTGTTTTCTTCCAAACATCCATTTAAATTCTCTGATTTTGTAATTCCACCAATTCACCCTCTTATATCGATAATACCAATGATAGTGTCTCTTGAAGTAGAAGCTAATTTCATGCTAGAATTATTTAATTGATACCTCTGTAACTGCCTATCAAGTTTAATTGTTTGAAATGGGGGGAAAATGCATGCCATTTCCTCTTGTTTTGGTGAAATTGTATCCTAATGGTTTACCTTAAAAATTCCCTATACAGGTACATTTTTCAAGATTTGAATCTGTCATAGGTTCACTGGCTATTGTGGTAGCTTGTTACAGGAATGGTCCCTAGTGAATCATGTCTTCCCAGTATCCACGCCGTATTTTATTTTCTGCTTATCTGGGCTTGGTCATGTAAATTGCGATTGGCCAATAGGAAATCGGCAAACGTGAAGCAAACAGAGGCTTACACATTGGTGCTCATCTTCTTACAACAGAGCTCTGAACCACCATGTCATAAAGACATGTAAGATGAGAGACCACATGGAGAGGAGGTCCCAGACATCCCAGCTCTTCTAGCTGGGCATAGCCACCAGCTAACCTATCACCTGAATTCAGCCTCATGAGTCACCCAAGGGGACAATAGCAAAGAACCAGCCGATAAACACAAACATAGAATCATAGAGAAATAATAAAATCATTTTTCTTAATCTACTTGTTTATTCATATCTCTCAATAACTGAAATAGAAATTGGCACTTGAAAGTTGAGTGCTGCCATAACTAAAAACCTGAAACATGTGACATTGTGTTTGTTTCTGAGTGTGGGCAGAAACTGGGGAAATGGTGAAGGGACTATTGAAGGCTGGAAAATAGACAACTTGTGTCTTGCTGTGGAAACATTTGCAAAACTGCTCCTTCCAGCACTTGAAAAACTTATGAATTTGGATAAGAATAGTTTTAAGCAGAATATTGAATATGCTAATTGGATTTTTCTAGATATACATTGATAATATACAGAAAGAGAGATGAAAGAAAGTAATTGTTCAGTTTGTAAGCATAGTTTAGAGAAAATATAGAAGGCCCAGGATTTGCTGAGTTGGAAAATAAAAACATCTCTTATCGTCAGTCTCCCACACAATAAAAAGAAAATATTTTGAAAGATAAAAAAGGCCTGAGGCCACAAAACAAACCAATGTTGTGACTATAAGATATCTTACTAGGACTTCTGAATATTTTCAGGTGGTGCCTAGTAGACACACTCAGCTAGACAAAAAGACTGTTAAGAATCTTAAGGGTGTTGCCCCCCAGCAGCCTCACACATGGCCCATGTTATAGAGAGGACTGTCCTGAGAGAATTACGATATGTTTTTTGAGGAGTGGTGTGTACTCCAGTAAGATTCCTTTACAAAAAAAGATTTAAAAATAGTTGTATTGACAAAATCACCACCAGTGTAGATTAGAAGAGAATCCAGTAGTTCAAAATTAAAAGAGGCCTCTGGGCCTCCAACTTTGTATGGGAAGAAAGCATACTAACAAAGCTAGCCAGCTGCAAAAATGCCCTTTCTTAATGAAAAGTGAAGATGTCTCAGAGTGTGAAGACCAGGCTGCAGACGGTGCAGCCAAGAGCAAAGGAGAACAGTAGAATAGTGACCTGTCTGGAGGGAGAACAAGATCCTAATCAAGGAATTCCCATGCATCCAGAGTTGGGGGAAGTAATGATATATCCCTGCTTGGGTTTCAGAATTATGACACAGAGACAGATAATATGTCCTTCCTTTTCTTTATGTTTTTGAACAGGAGTATTGTTGCAGCTTTCCTATCTCACCACTGTATTGCTGCTGTGTGGGGGGCAAGTAATTTGTCTTTCTAGTCTCCTGATCAAAAGATGCTAGAGGAGCCACAGAGAAGAAGACTTATCTGTATCTGAATCAAATGCAGATCATGAGATCCTAGATTTAGAGCTGGATGTCTGTCATAGGTTGAATGGTGTCCCTCTCACACTGACCCCCGGCCCAAATTCATATGCTGAAGTCCTAACATGCAGTACCTCAGAATGCTACCCTATATGGAAATAGGGTCCTTGCAGAGGTAATAGAGTTAAAACGAGGTTAATAGAGTTGGCCCTGATCCAATATGCCTGGTATCCTTATGTAAAGAAATTTGGAGACACGTATACAGAAAGAACACTATGTGAACAGACACAGAGAGAAGACAGCCAGGTATAAGCCAAGGAGAATGGCCTGGAACAGATCCTTTCCTCACGGTCGTCAGCAGAATGCAACAACGGAATACCTTGATTTCGGACTTCTAGCTTCCTGAGCTTCGACACAATAAATTTCTCTTCTTTAAACCACCCAGTTTGTGATACTTTGTTATGGCAGCCCTAGAAAGCTAATAACAATGTCAGAAATGAGACTAGACTTTTGCAGATTCTGGGATGGGATATTTTACATGTAAGAGGAATGTAAATAATTTGAGGCCAGAGGGCAGACTCATAGATTATTTACTGGCTACAAAGTACTCCCATCTTTTTATGCAAGCCCTCTTTGCAATGTGACTTTGCTTCTCCTCTCATTCAGAGGTAGGGTCTGTTTCTCCACCAGCCTTGAAAGTAGCTGGGCCTTGTGACTACATTTGATCAATAGAACGTGACAGAAGCGACATCACACAAGTTCTGGAGCCTATGCCTCAAAAAGCCCTGCTACTTCCACCTTCACCTCCTTGGAACACTGCTCTGAAGCCTCCATTTTAAGAAGGAAGATAAGGCCCTTTCTAGGAAAGACCTTTGTAGGACAGTTAAGTGAGAATTTGAGCCCCAGTAAACAGCCAGTGCCAACTTCCAGGCATGAGAGTTTAGCCATCCTAAACCATCCAGGCTGGGCAAACTGATAGCTGAACGCAGCCACTTGAGTGAGCCTTAGATGAAATCAGCCCCACAAACACTCTTAAGTTTTGGGCTGGTCATTATGTAGCAATTGATGATCAAACAATAATATTCAGGAGAAACATGGCAAATTGTGATGCTTAAAATCTATACTTTACTAAAAAAGAATAGTTCAAAACTTTCTGTTTTTTCATTTTCTTTTTTATTTTGTTTTCAGATAGGGGTCTTGCTTTTATCTTTAGCGTGCATCTAAGATGAGATCAAAGGCAAATAACATATATTCTTAGTTAAATACAAAATAGTGTTTAACTCCTTGTCTTATATACAACTTAGCTTACAAATTTGAAATACATAGTTTTTGGTTAAAAGAATGAACAGAGGGGTCAGCCCAGTGGTGTAGTGGTTGTTTGGCGGCTCAGGGAACACTGGTTTGGATCCTGAGCATGGACCTGCACACCACTCATCAAGCCATGCTGCGGCAGCATCCCACGTAGAAGAGCTGGAAGGACTTGCAATAGGATATACAACTACTTCCTGGGTCTTAAGGGAGGAAGAAAAAAAAAAAAGAGGAAGATTGGCAACAGATGTTAGTTCAGGGCCATACTTCCTCACCAAAAAAAGAAGCATACTTTAAAAAAAAAAAGAGGGCTGGCCTGGTGGCATAGTGGTTAACTTGGCACACTCTGCTTTGGCAGCCTGGTGTTTGCCAATTAGGATCCTGGGCATGGACCTAACACCGCTTATCAAGCCATGCTGTGGCAGGCCTCCCACATATAAAATAGAGAAAGATGGACACATACTGCAAAGGATGTTAGCTTAGGGCTCATCTTCCTCAAAAAAAAAAAAAATGAACAGAGGCATCATTTTATCCTGTGTTGTTGTAACATCCGACATATGATTAAAAAACCAATACACATTGTTACTTTTGTTCTGTTCTTAAAAATAAGTAAAAAATATCTAGATTATGGTTTTCTGCATTTATGCAGATGCTTTGACATCAATGGATTTTAATGATTTTAAGTAAATAACACTAACAATAGCAATAATTTATGTTGATTTAAGAAAAGGACAAACCCAGTGGCATATAACATTAAGAGCATTGTAGATTATGGTCCTTAATGAAAATACTTTGAAATAACATTGCCCTGTCATTTTACTTAAAAAATGATCAATCTTAAAATATCATGAAATGCTTTTGTTTAAACAAGGTCACAGGTAACATTGTCAGGATTAAAACTCAGACCTGTTGGATCCCTAGAAATTTTTAAAAATAAAGTGTAATAAATATAACGAAAATATAAGATGGAATAATTATAAAAATATGGAGACTCATGAGAACAGAGAGTCCATTTGAAATTTTCTATCATCCGTTTTATCAATGTGATAAAAATTTAGGCTAAAGGTAAGATTAATTTATTTATTGTTATTTTATCCTACGGACATAATTTCCTACTCTTCCTACAAATCTTACATGATTTGATCTTATAGAATAAATGATTCATTCGTTTAACAAATTCTTTTAATACATATTTGTAAAGTATCTACTATACATGAAATACTGTATTAGATGCTGTGTATCCATTAATAACAGAATATTATATCTGCCATCGTGGAATTTATAATCTGGTGGGCAATAAAAAAATAAATGAGTAAATAAAAAACAAATACTTTTTGCTACAAATTTAGATAAAAACTATGTGGAAATATTTACTATCTTGGTGAGACTTAGCCCTGAAGGATGAGGAGGACCAATGGTTTAGAAGTCAGCTCCTCCACAATCAACAGAATGAATGTACATCCTCTAAATTTAAAAGGTTAAATTAGCACAGCTATTTAATATTATATTTACTTGGATAAATACTGTGACAACTTTATTGATCTAACTATTTTGTTTCCTTGGACAAGTACTGTAACACCTTTATAGATGCTGAATATTTATTGAACAAATAATTTGACTTCATTCTAATATATGTTATCACTCTCACTCTCTTGAAGTTTGATAATTCATGGCCACAGAGTCCACTTTTCACTTCCTTGCTCATAGTCCTGATATCTCCTCTTTCCTATACTGTATGTCATGAGGTTCCTTCTCCCTTGCTGGCCACAAATCTTAGAGGAATTGTTGCTAATATACAGGAATAAAAAGCAGTCTACCCTTTTGATGTATTAGGAACTCTGAGTGTGATTTTGTCCAGCCCTTGGCTGATGAGCCCTGTCTCCCTTTCTTGCTTTGCTCTTGCAATGCAATACATATAATTGACAGGGTCCTTTTTTTTCCCTCTTCTTTTGTTAAATTTTGGGTTTCAGACTTTTATTATAAATTCTAGCCAAATACAAAGGAGGGGAAATAATATTACAGGTAGAGACTAGTGTGTTTCTAGACAGTATTTTCCTCAGAAGGGAAAATAATTTTATTTGAAATCTGTTAAATAATGAAGCCATGAAAAGATTTTAACTTATTGGTTCCACTTACTGGTAGAACTTTTAATGCATTTGATAAACTAGTGATATTAAAAAGCAATAGTAGGGAATCTGGCCCCATGGCCAAGTGGTTGGGTTCCCATGCTCTGTTTTGGTGGTCCAGGATTTTGCCAGTTTGGATCCTGGGCACAGACCCAGCACCGCTCATCAAGCCAAGCTGAGGTGACATCCCGCATGCCACAACTAGAAGGACCCACAACTAAAATATACAGCTATGTACTGAGGGGCTTTGGGGAGAAGAAGGAAAAATAAAATCTTAAAAAAAAAAAAAAAAAGCAATAGTAGGCATAGGTTAAGCATTCAGGCTCTGGGATCTGTTTACTTACCTTGGTTTCTATGTCTATATCTTATCAGTTGTTTGATTTTGGCAAAGTCATATAATCTTCCATACTTCAGTTTTCTCAGCTGTACCATGGGGATAAGTAAGAGGATGAGAGTTTCTATCACATGGGCTTGTTCTCAGCTTCAGGAAATGCACATATGCCACCTGGAACATTATGAGGACTAGCTGATGCTAGCTCTTCTTACTATGCCATTATCAAATTTTCTAACTTTTCTTACCTCACTCTTTTTACTAAAATATAGCCCAGATTGCCTCAACTCTTACTCCTCAAAACTAAATGTTATTTCTCGTTATTTTTAGTATGATATTGCTAATTTTAGAGAAGTATGTTAAACTCAGTGGGAAAAAAGAAATACTCATTAAAAAACTAATGTAGGTTATTTAATCACTAAAATAAGATTTTAAACACAACATACCAGAATTTTGGGGATGCAGCAAAAGCAGTTCTAAGAGGGAAGTTCATAGCAATAAACACTTACATTAAGAAGTGAGAAAGATCCCAAATGAACAACCTAACTCTACACCTTAAGGAACTAGAAAAAGAACAAATTGAGCCCAAAGTTAGCCTAAGAAAGAAAATAATAAAGATTAGAGCAGCAATAAATGAAATAGAGAACAGAAAACAATAGAAAGATTCACCAAACTAAGAGTTGGCTTGCTGAAAAGATAAACAAAATTGACAAAGCCGTAGCTATATTAAGCAAGGAAAAAGGGGAAAGGAAATAAATCAACAAAATTATAAATGAAAAAAAGACTTTACAACTAATACCAAAGAAATTCAAAGGATCATAAGAGGTTACTATGAACAACTATACACCAACAAACTGGACAGACTGGATGAAATAGAAAAATTCTTAGAACCATACAACCTACAAAGATTGAATCAGGAAGAAACAGAAAATCAGAATAGACCATTTACTAGTAAGGAGATTGAATTAGTAGTCAAAAATCTCCCAATGAAGAAAAGCCAAAGATCATTAGGCTTCACTGGAGAATTTTATCAAATACTTAAAGATCAATTAACACCAAGCCTCAAACTCTTCCAAAAAATCAAAGAGAAGGGAACACTCCCACCAAACTAATTTTATAAGGTATCAGCATTATCCCAATACCAAAACCAGGAAAAGACACTACTAGAAAAGATAACTACAGGTCAATATTCCTGATGAATATAGATGAAAACTTCTCAATAAAATACTAGCAAACCAAATTCAACAGCATGTAAAAAGAATCATACACCATGATCAAGTGAGATGTATCCCTGGGATTCAAGGATGGTTCAACATATGCAAATCAATCGATGTGATACATCACATTAATAGAATGAAAGAAAATAATTATACAATCATCTCAATAAACACAGAAAAAGCATTTGACAAAATTCGACATCCATTCATGATAAAAACTCTTAACAAATTAGGCATATCTCACCATAATAACAACCATATATGAAAGCACACAGCTAACATCATACTCAATGGTGAAAAGTTAAAAGCTTTTCCTCTAAGATCAGGAAGAAGACAAGGGTTCAACATAGTACCAGAAGTCCTAGCTAGAGCAATCAGGCAAGAAAAATAAATAAAAGTTGTCAGAGGGGAAAAGAAGAATTAAAATTGTCTCTATTTGCAGAAGAGATTATTTTATAGATACAAAAATCCTAAAGACTCAATCAAAAAACTGTTAGATTTAATCAATGAATTCAATAAAGCTGCCAGATACAGAACTAACACACAAAAATCACTAGTGTTTCTATATTCTAACAACGAATATTCGGAAAAAGAAATAAAGAAATTCATCCCACTTAAAATAGCATCAAAAATAATAAAATACTTAGGAATAAGTTTAATTGAGGAGATGAAAGATCTCTACCATGTCTTCAAGACATGGATGAAAGAAATCAAAGACACAAATACATGGAAAGGTATCTCATGTCCAAAGATTAGAAGAATTAATATTGTTGAAATGTCAAAAGCCATCTATGGATTAAATGCAATCCCTATCAAGATTCCAATGGCATTTTTTACAGAAGTGAAAAAAAAAAACACTCTTAAAATTTATATGGAACCACAAAAGACCCCAAATAACCAAAGAAATCCTGAAAAAGAAGATCAAAGCAAGAGGCATCACACTTTCTGATTTCAAGCTATCCTATAAAGCTATGGTCATCAGAAAAGTATGATACTGGCATAAAAATAGACATAGACCAATGGAACAGAATTAAGAGCCCAGAAATAAACCCAAGGATATACAGTCAACAAGTATTTGACGAGAGAGCCAAGAAGACTCA
The DNA here is from genome assembly GCF_041296265.1 of Equus caballus. Taxonomy (NCBI): domain Eukaryota; kingdom Metazoa; phylum Chordata; class Mammalia; order Perissodactyla; family Equidae; genus Equus; species Equus caballus. Next base: position 99,967,770 of record NC_091685.1, on the reverse strand, counting down.
ATGAAGAAAAGGCAATCTTTTCAATAAATGGTGCTGATATAATCAGATACTCACATGTAAAAGAATGAAACTGGACCCACCACTCACAATAATTAACTCAATATGGATTAAAGACTTAAATATAAGACCTGAAACTATGAAACTCCTGAAAGAAAACATAGGAATAAATCTTGACATGGGTCTTGGTAATGATTTTTTGGATATGAGACCTAAAGCAACAAAATAAAAAATAAGCAAGTGGCAATACATCAAACTAAAAAGCTTCTGCACAGCAAAAGAAATCATCAACAAAGTGAAAAGACAACTTATAAAATGGAAAAAACTATTTTCAAATCATATATTTGATAAGCAGTTAATATCCAAAATATATAAAGAATTCATACAACTCAATAGCAATAAAACGAGTAACCCAACTAAAAAATGGGAAAAGGATCTGAATAGATATTTCTCCAGAGAAGATATACAAAAGGCCAATAGGCACGTGAAAAGATGCTCAACATCGTTCGTCATTAGAGAAATGCAAATTAAAACCAGAATGAGATGTCACCTCACACCTGTTAGAACGGCCATCATCAGAAAGAGAAGAGATAAATACTGGTGTGGATATGGAGAAAAGGGCAGTCTTGTGCACTGCTGGTGGGATTGTAAATTAATACAGCCACTATGGAAAACAGTATGGAAGATCCTCAAAAAATTAAAAATAGAACTGCTATGCAATCCAGCAATTCCACTTCTGGGAATACATCCAAAAGAAACAAAAATGCTAACTCAAAAAGATATCTACACCCCCACGTTCACAGAAGCATTATTTACAATAGCCAAGAAACGGAAACACCCTCAGTGTCTGTCGATGGTTGAATGGATAAAGAAGTTGTAGTATACATATACAGATTTTCCCTGACTAACGATGGTTTGACGTTATGATGGTGCAAAAGTGATATACATTCAGTAGAAACCATACTTTGAATTCTGATCTTTTCTCAGGCTAGTGGTATATGGTATGATAGTCTCTCATGATGCCGGGCAGCTCCCAGTCAGCCCCTCAGTAATGAGGGTAAACAATCAATTCACTTTCAACCATTCAGTACCCCTACAATCAATCTGCTTTTCACTTTTGGTAAAGTATTCAATAAATTACATGAGATACTCCACACTTTATTATAAAATAGGCTCTCTGTTAGATGATTTTGCCCAACTGTAGGCTAATGTAAGTGTTTTGAGTACATTTAAGGTAGGCTCGGCTAAGCTATGATGTTCTGTAGATCAGGTGTATTAAATGCATCTTTGACTTATGAAATTTTCAGCTTATAATGTGTTTATTGACATTTTACCCCCTTGTAAGTCAAGGAAGATCTGTACAATGGAATATTATTCAACCACAAAAAATGAGGAAATTCTACCACTTGTGACAGCATAGATGAAGCTTGGCATTATGCAAAGTGAAATAAGTCAGATGGAGAAAGATAAATACTGCACCATCTCACTTATATATGGAATCTAAAAAGAAAACCCCAAAACCAAGAAACAAACTAATAGAAAGAGATCATACTTGTGGTTACCAGAGTCAGAGGGTAGGTGGAGGGAAAATTGGAGAAAGGTGGTCAAAAGGAACAAACTTGCGGTAACAAGACAAATAAGTGCTAGGGATGTAATGTACAGCATGATGACTACAGTTAACACAGCTATATGATATATAGAAAAGTTGTAAGAGAGTAAAGCTATGAATTCTATCGCAAGGAGAAAATTCTTTTCCTTTATTGTTTTTTCTTTCTTTTCTTTTTATTGTACCTACACGAGAAGATAGATGTTAGCTGAATCTATAGTGGTGATCATTTCACAATATATGCATATAAACCATCATGCTGTAGCCTTAAAATTATACAGTGATGTATGTAAATTATTTCTCAATAAAAGTGGACAAAAATGAGATTTTATATTTGCATAAATAAAAATGTTCATTTGAATCACAATATTTTAAACATAAAATTTAATCTTTAAACATCGGGATCTAAGAGAAGGGGATGTGGATCAGTTTCCTACAATCGAAGTCTAAGAATACAAATAAGAAATAATTTCTTAGCAGGGGCATTTTAATTTTTCAAAATACAACAAAGGTAACTGAAATGAAATAGAAGAAAATCCCCTAATTGCCTACTGGCCTGATTCGTACAGATGTGCTTCCAAGGGTAGTTGATTGTCACAGTGACATATTCCTTTTATGGATTAAGACTGCATTCACTTAATTGACTCATTGAAGTATTAACTGGACTTTTTCTTTTACATTCTCAGGTCAATTTCTATTTTTCATTTTTAGTGAAAAATTCTCTAAATTATCAAAGTAGTAGCAAAACTGGAGCTGGCGGTACTTTGTGGTGAAGACTTGGCTTCAAGACCGCTGCCATTGCCCAGTTATGTGACTCCAGGCATGTTACTAACTAGCTATGTGATTTGGGCAAGTTAATTAATTCTCTTCACTGGCTTTTGCATTTCTATTGCATATAAGATGACAGCCCCGAAGTACATTATCTCTAAGGCATCTTCCAGCTCTGATCTATTACAGCTCACATATGCCCCTGAAATTTCAAATTTATTTTATTTTTTGACAACCAGGAGAATAGTTAAGTATTTCAAAGGACATTATCAAATTCTCAAATCTTTCTTAAAATATTATTGAAACCATAAGCGAAATTTGGAATAAGTACTTTGGGTCAGGTTTGTATCAGCATACCAAGTAGACTATTTTAATGTATTGCAATTGCAAATGTATTGAGAATTACTTAACTATAATCTTGCAAAAACATCATAGATGTACTACATTCTTCCTCACTTGCATTTTAATAGGTAAAAGAGGGAAAAAAAGTGTTACTTAAATGTCCTCAAACTTAACCAGGCTAATTAAATCACATTAAAAGTCAGATTCATAATGTGCTAGAGGGATGACATCCTACCTGCAGAAATGTAGCATGTCAGTTTCTTTCTTGAGGTTCCCTTCTATCTCTATTTTCTTAGAGTTCTCAGAGTGCTCAATGCACCGTTCAATCAAGCTCCTTGTGCTGCCCTCCTCAAGCTTGTGTACCACGTTCCTGCAGTCTCAGAAAACACTGCTTTTTCCTGACGCTTGGGTCACCCAGGAGCTTCATGAGCCACACCCATTTGCCGTCCACCGCTACCCGTTTCTTGGACTGCCAACTGATGCACTCTACTGCATGACATGGACAAAGTTCCCATTTCTCCCTCCTAGTAGGGAATGCTTCCCCCATTTCTATCTGTGAATATTTTAGGGAGATCCCACAGCAAAGTTGCTTAAGGGCCCAGACCTTACAAATCTTAGTTTATAAGCAGCCTTTTCTTCCTTAGGCCACACAGCTGTCCAGGACTGAGCATTCCATCCTATGCCTTTGGCTGGGTCCAGTGAATTGTACTAGATTCCTTCTCCCGTGCTGCTTGCACCCCTCTACAATAGTTCACCAGATTCCCCTGCGCATTTCTGAATCCCAACCTGGAGCAGAATCCAAATGCCTGGGAAAATCAGCAGATGCAGCTAGATTGAGGTAGGAGCTGATGCTGGAGATGGGCAGTGTGGTGGGGTGTGGCCTAACACAACCTGGACAATCTATCTGCATTCATTTCCCGATCATGCATCAGCATGATAAGGAAACGCTGCTGGAGTTCATCTCAAAATTAAATCAAAGATGTTTCATTAAGTATTCTAAAAGTACTATGGAGATTTGCAATCCACACTAACTAGGGACAAGAAGTTTATAACAGCAATAAGCTGAATTTATGTTCAAATTCTAAGCAAAATTTTGACCAGTGAATGCACTTTTTAATGGTTTTCAAGCAATCAAGTAAAATAAAATGCCTTTTTTTTTCCTCTTTGTTCTTTTTTGGTGAGGAAGGTTTGGTGAGGCCCCTATAATTATTTTTTTAAAAAGTTATCATCTCACTTTAGAAAAACATTTTCTGGGGCTCGCCCTGTGGTGTTGTAATGGTTGAGTTCACGTGTTCCACTTCAGCGGCCTAGGATTCAGAGGCTCGGATCCCAGGTGTGGACATACACACTGCTCATCAAGCCATGCTGTGGCAGCATCCCACGTAGAAAATAGAGGAAGATGGGCACAGATATTAGTTCAGGGACAATCTTCCTCACCAAAAAAATAAATAAATAAGTAAGTAATTATGAAACAAAAATAGTTACCATGCTTAGAAAATAGAAGATACAATAAAAGTGGCAGAGGTTTGGGGAACAGACTGAAAATCACTACCTTACAATGATCCCTGTTTTGTACTGGAGTTTCCTTCCCAATTTAATTCCTCTGTGTAGATTGTTGCTATTGTTGTCAGCATTGATGTTGTGATGTTGTTTTAACATTGCTCCTATAACACTGTACACACCATTTTATGAAATTTGCTTTTCATTAAGATTATTGCGTATTTGTCTATCCTTGCCATTACTCGGAATTTATAACCATTAACTGTAGTGCCTGATACACTAAAGGCTATGGCTGTAGCAAAGATTATTAAGCCTTTCTCTGTCATTGACGATTGAAGTTCCTTTCAATTTCTCACAATTTCAAATTGTTTTAATAAACATATATATGCTGAACATATTATATTCATTTCTGATTATTTTTGGGAGATAGATTATAGAAGATATTTGGTTAAAGTGTATAAATACGTGGAGACACTTGATATCTATCATCAACTGCTTTTCAAAAGAATACCAACTTACGCAATCAGTTGTGGCGTACGCAAGTACTTAGAAACCATCTGAAAAATTGTATTTTCAAATCGAAATTTTATAATTTAATAGTTGAAATATTAGTATGCAATAAATAAGTTTGAATAAAAATTAGCAAATTATTTCAAATTAATTTCCTGTTTGTTGAGAAGTCATTAATTACACGTGGGTAATCTAGTTCCTTACGTTAGCCATAAACTAATACAGGGGAAATTATCATGTGGGTTCTTTAGAAGGCTATCTACCAAGGTTTCCTTATCTGAGAATCATGAAGTTATTCATTTTATTTTTTTTTTTCTGAAACTAAGGTTGTCTAAATTTTACTGAGATAAATGGTGGAATATAAAAAAACATGATTTCTCCCCATGTATTATCTCAAAAGTCATCTTCTGACTGTTATTCTCTTTCTTGAAATAGACTTCTGACTAGTAAAACATATACATTATAACTATTCATTAAAATCATGCATATGTTTTTAAACTGAAACTCAGTATTAGGTATCATCCTGTAACACAGCTGGAAAATGGCTGATCTCTCTGCAAGGGGACCGCGCTGTCCTTGTAAAATATATGGGATCAAACACTGGAGCAGAAAAGATCCTTCCACCGGACAGCCAGATCCCCAAGAGAAAGGAGGGAGGAAGGGACTGGATCAAGAATACACACTTCGTCCTCTAACGCTTACCGAACAGATAGCTCTGTCTACCCAATGGGAAAGAAGTAGTGGGAAAGGGCTAAGAGTGTTTAAGGGACAATCCTGCCTCATGTAGGCTAGGCAAATGAGGAAGAAACTTCTTCCATAGCTATAACTGATATCCATTAAACATTTTGTAGGGATGGTCCCAGGTGCTTTACATATATTAGCTCATTTAAGTCTCCCAACAATTTGACTGCTAGGCAGGTACCGGGGATATCCTGACTAGACGGAGGAGGAAACAGACAGTAATGGAAGCTAAGTAGGTTGCTTAAGGTAATAGATGTAGAAACTGGTATAGCTGAAATTTGAATGCCAGGGACTAGACTCCAGGGGGTTCTTAATCAATTACAAAACTTAATAGCACGCACTCATAATTTTAAATGCTATGTTGTGCTCTTAAGAGGAACCTCTTACTAAATGAGTAAATCAAACTGAACAACTGCATTAGGGTTAAATTTAGCCACAGGGTAATTGGTTGCAGAGTGATGCAATGCAGAGCCTGGATTGATTTATATGCCCCCCAAATTGGCCTAGTTTGGGCCTGGAAATTTAGGGTAAGGCAGAGTATGAGAAATTGATAAGGCCGGGCCCTGTCATTAATCTCATATCATCAAAAATGCCTGCTTTGGAATCTGGAAGACGATAACACTTAAGCCATCTTCCCCTTTGTATGAATAGGTGGATGGATCAATGGATGGACTAATATATAACTAAGGGAAAGGAGCCAGGCTAGACTTTAGTCAGGGTTGTAGAAATGGCTTCGTTCTTTTTTGACGTTCGCAGTGGCCTTGAAGAAAGACTACTGGTATTCAGCTAATAAAATATACAAATACACAGCACCCAGAGGCTGAAGTTACCTCATTGCAGTGCTTTCTAAACTCTAAACCCTGGGGAACTTGCTGCTGTCAACTGGAGGTTACTCTTAGTTCCTAGAGGCATCCTCAGTTCCTTGCCATGAGTATCTTTAAAGTCAACAAAGAAAGAGACTCCAGCAAGACCAAAGCTGCAATCTTATATAATATATAATATAATCATGTACATCTCATCACTTTTGCCGTATTCTATTGGTCAGCAGCAAATCACAGGTTGTGCCCAAGTGCAAGGGGAGAGATTATGCAAAGGCATGCAGGGTGGGAGGTGGGACCATAGGAATGCTATGAAGAGTCTGTTCGACATATCTACTAGCCTCTCTCTGCTAACAGAATTGTGTGTGTGTGTGTGCATGCTCACACACACACATCATTTTGCTTAAGACGTTGCTAAATGTGAATTTACATATGACACCTACACTAACTAACTGGCTAACCTTTGAAGGATATTACTAAAGGATCACTCATTCTCAGTTTATCGGGTTCACGGTGATTTTGTCATTCTTAAAAAAAAACAAAAAGAGAAAAATTGTTGAACAAGTTAGATCGGTCTTGAAAAGTACTGCTTTTTAAAAATAACTGTATATTAAATAAATGGTTAAGCATGAATCTTTAACTAGCCAGAATTTTCGAGATGGATAAGGGAGAATGGTGTAAGATTTAAGTATTTGGTGAGTCGGTTGAGAGATTATGCCAGAATTTCAATATCTTATTATAGGATAATTTTATACTTTGCTAATTGTTAAATTATAAAGAAAGTGTGCCCTATGTATTTTCCTACTTGAAAAAGAAATATTTCTTGGTAAATGAAATGATTTCAACAGCCATCTTTGTGAGAATTTCTTGAATAAAAGTGACTTCTTTTCTTCTCAGAAAAGCAGAGAATTCATGACTGCGATTTCCATATTTACACCCTTATCCTATATAGAGTTCCATTAGTCCTATGTAATCCCCCATTATTTGTTTTCCTCTTGGGACAAGGAGTAGAGATTTACGAACGAACCTAAGAAATAAGGTTCTGTAGCTTTCAGCTGTCAGTGAATTAGAGCTGTAGCCTTTCTGGTTTGAACCTTCATGGTATGGTAACTAGAGGGCTGTCAATCAACCTCGTCTGCATATATTTTCAGACAGAGTGGAGCAGAGCAAATGCACATTGGAAATGAATTTTGAACAGTTCAGCAGAAGAGGTTTTCTCTCACAGGAACAAGGCATTCAGCGGGAGTTAAGGTCAGAACTGACGCACTTCTGTCAAAATGCTCCCAGATTTACACTCTGGAGCCCTATAGTCATCTTTGGAATCCCCGCCTGTCCTTGTCTGCACAGGGATCCCAGCAGGTTTGACCCTCAGGGCACTAAACAAACATTTCTTTCAAATTGGCTTAGTTTAAGACATAGAGAACATTTTATAACATTGGGCATATTCTTTAATGATGATATTTAGTAACTCATCCTTATTATTTGAACACTTGAAAGAATATTATATTTTATTCTGTGCATATTGTGAGTCATTACAGAGCAGGATAATGTTTAAAACATAAAAAGTAATAATAATCAGTGCGTTTCTGACTCATAAGCAGTTCTTCTACTGCATGTGACCCATCCTAAGACCTGAGCACAATTTGGGTCAAATTTATACACTGGCACAGTTCTATTTCTTTGTATGTTAATTTTGGGTTGTATCAAAGCCTTAGTTTGGTTTATTTCCAAGAAAGACAAGATCAATTTCTACCTTTACAATATGAGAAAGGGGAAATATATTGAATGGTTCTTATTTTAAAATAAATTTTTAGAAAAGATTGTGTATGCTTATTCTGAACCTAAATCAAAATGTTGTATATTATCTTCGAGAATAAAACTTTAATTGGATGGCTCTCTGGAGTGGAAAAGGAATCTATTATAATCTCACAGTCCTAAAATGAAAATATTAATATGTTTTTCTAATAATAGATCAAAGTCCCAAGTTTTTAGAACTCAATCATAATTTATCTGTCAAAATTAAACATCTGTTAAAAATCCTTTCAGTATTTTCTGTTACGTTAGTGAAGTCCAGAGCTTTCATTAAATGCATAAAAGCTTTCCTCTTAAAGTGTACATTCCAACTTTACTTTTAAAGAGAAAAAAGTCTCACCTTTTTTTGCTCCACATTTTTCTATGGTATTGGAGCATGTAAGAGCTCCTTTTTGGGCCATAATAGATTTGTGAAATCTCTGATAACTGAAAAAGAAATTAAAGTACAAAAAAGTATATGTTGGGGCTGGCCCAGTGGCATAATGGTTAAGTTCGCACACTCTGCTCGGGCAGCCCAGGGTTCATAGGCTCACATCTTGGGCATGGGCATACACACCACACATCAAGCCATGCTGTGGCAGCATCCCACATACAAAATAGAGGAAGACTGGCACAGATGTTAGTTCAGGGCCAATCTTCCTCACACACACACAAAAGTATATGTTGATTTATGCTTTCCTTTCACTGTGTTTACTAGTTCTTGGCTTTCATTTTTGTAGTAATGTGTATATATAACTCTTTGAAGAACAGATTCATGTTTGAATTATGTCTATATACACCCAGTTTCTGAAGTATACCTCACATATAAAAGGCACTTAACAATTTTCTTTGGAAAATTGAGACAAGAATAAGGCATAGAATAATTACTATACCTCCACGTTCCCTTTCTCTGTCTGAACTCACCTTTTTATTCCTTGTACTGTATACTGATTAACAACATTATCCAACACAAACTATAGAGACTCTCTAATCATTCCTGGACAATACGTAATTCAGATTTCCACGCGTGCCTCCATATCTTTTGTAAACCTGTGTAACCTCTGCAAAAACTATATTGTATTTGCCTGCCTTTTACTCCTAGTTGAAAAAACATTATAAAACTTAAAGAATGATACAACCCTCTTTCTTGAGTCAATTAAATGGTTTCTATTAAATTGGCATGCTTCTGCTAATTAAATCTCTTACGTTATCATAGCTTTAGTCTGCTTATCTTAAACTAAATTTAAGATATTTTTCATTAGCTCCTAGGGGAATCATGTACAAGAAACATATGTGTCATGGATTTAATTTGCACATGTCTGATAAAAAGTTGAGTGGGATTGATTTTTAAAAGTTACGTATTTAACCATTTTAAAGTAACTATTAAAAGTAACCAAAGCCCTTTATTACTAACAAAAAAATATTGCTAAAGAGTTATATTATTCATTTGAATCTAGAAAATGACCCGAATCAGTTTCTATCATTTATCCAAAATGTTATTCAATTCCCCTTCATGTCAAAATGAAATAAAGTATAATTCAGAAACACTTCTTCAGGAAAAACCAGTCATTGGACAAATGGCCACTTAAATACTTGGTTTCTGAGAACATTAAGGTCATATCTGCACTAGAAATGTGAAGACATAAATGAGACAAATTTTCAAGATGAAGTAAAGATGAAAGCTCTTTTGCCAGAGCAGGCCAGCTGCCTAGCTAAATTATAAAACCATAATATGCATGACTTTATCCACCAATAAAATGGGAATTATACTACAAGCCAATTCTGTCAGAGGATGTTATAGAGATAATGAGATAATGTCTTTTAAGTGCTTTCAGTGTCTCGGATGAAAGAAGATAACTTTTCCATCTTCAGTGAAGAGGAGACCCATGATCACTAACATTTCACATTGCTAAATGTACCTTCTTTGGAAAAGTGATGCTATTAAAATAATGATACATAAAGCTCCTCTACTAACCTACTGTAAAGCTGTATTCATCAATAATGAAGGCATGGATCTGTGGCTGAAGTTGGTGAGCTTCTCTCAAATTATCAACTATTTCCTATAATTTAATGGCCACATTCAAAGGGCATTTACTTCAAGGCTGACTGTAGACATGAAACATTCCAAAACATAATACATTTTCTATCAGCAAGGAGTTCCCCTAGTTAGCATATATATGTGAACAATAAAAGGTCATCTTCTTCGATGTTAACTAAAACGTGACCTAGTGTATATAAGCTAGAGGCTCTCTTAAACTGTCATTTCCTTCCACTGTCTAGTAGAACTCATTACATATGACATATTCAACTAATCTGTCTTCTGACTCACCACATCTCAGTGACATAATTGATTTTAGTTGATTCAAGGGAAAAGAATATCCAAAACTTACATAGTATTAGATTGGATCATGACCCTCTCTCCAACTGTCATGCTTTACTTCAAATCTGATAAATAATTAATTAGCTATATTGTCAATGAGAGCTACTAGAGAGCAGTTTCTTTTTCTTTTTCCTTTCTTTTGGCCTCAGTTATTTGTAAAGTTGGTGCAGTTTCTGGAAATAACCTACATAGGAAAAAATTGGATGCCTAATAAATGCCGGCAGCAATTATGAAAAACTTTAAGTCTCCAAAGGAATAAGTTATAGTAAAATAATAATAATAAATATCTTATAACAGAACCTGTGAAGGGCAAAACAATTTTCTGGTGGAAGACTACAAATAGTTCCTGAAAGTTTCACTCAAAAGAAAGTAAACTACTATTTTTTGCAACAGATTTTGTCTTAGATATAAAATACTGATGGCCATGTAAATGTTTAATATTTTCAATTTGGTATTTCTCTAATTATAAAATATGTAATTATTTTCCTCTTACAGTGATTGCCTTAGGGGGGTCTTGGTGCCCCAATTCCAGCCAATGAGAAGTTAGAAGCATTCTGGGGATGGAAGGGAAAATTAGGTCATAAACAAGACTTAAGGAAAAGATGATCTCTGTTCTGCCTCCAGACATTGGTGTATAAAAACATGATGCCTGCCTTTTCTGCAGCCATCTTTCAGCAGAAGATAAGAGAGTCAATATGTCGAGGATGAATGAACAGAAAAAAATGAAAAGACTCACACTCTTGTTGAAGATACTGAACGGACCAAAGATGAAATAATTTTGCCTCTATATTTTGTAATAAATTCTCTTCATGTTTATGCCATTTGAGTCTAGGTTTTCTAGTATTTGCAGCCTCAAACAGCTTAATATACACAAGGTACCTTGGTGAGGACCATATCTATGTGGGCTGTAGGTAGTGACCTAGGGGATTCTGACTTTGCTTATGGGGTAAGCAGCAATGGCCTTGGGATCCTCAGGATTGTGGAGCTTCATTAGAACTCATCTTTCTGGGAATGCCATGGCTTTCAGTCCTGCAAGCACCACTGGCAAGAGGAACAGCACCATTGTTGAATGGCAGTGGGGATTAGGGACTCAAAGAATTTCATTTGGAGGTCCATTCACCCCTATTCTTTTTCTCTGAGTTTAACGTAGCCAATTGTCTCCCCATTTTGAGACCCTACTCTCTACTCTGAGGCACCTCAATATTTTGTTCAACAGGCTTTACTCTGGTGGCAGTAGCAGGTAGGAAGCAGAATATATATGAAGACATTAATATTAACTTAAAAGTTTAGGAATCCAATATCCTTTAGGGCTCAAAATCAATAAAAAAGCTAGTATTTAGTGGAAACATGCCCTTTTATTGTAATCCCAAGCTAGCGAGGCCTTGGCAAACTTTTTAAAATAAAGCTTGCCTGAAGTCAAGCTAGTTAATGGCAGACTTGGAATTCAAACCCAAGCACTCTGGCTATTTGTCACTAAAAACAGTAAGATTAAGTCTATATTCTTAATCATTAAGCTACACAACCTTTCACGTTTTGTATGATATATTAAAATCAAAGAGGAGTGCAAGATAAGTAGTGTCCCAAAGGAGGAGTGATCCATTTGGCATTGGATCTGTTTTGTATGAGGTCAATGGCAGAGTGGTTCATAGCTTGTTTGCTAGAGGATATGGTTTAAAATGAACCTTTAAAGAATGACTAAGAACTGTGCAAGTGGTCTGCCAGGAAAAAACTATTCAAGTATTTGGAACAGCATGTACTGAGAAAATAAGTGAGCTTGATTCAGGAAACCGCCTATTTAATCTCTCTGATTTAAACTGATGCCAGTAGATGAAGGATGAGAATAAACTTATGCGAGGAAGGAATAAATCGCCCTAAGGACTGATTAAATAACTCCCTTGTATCTCTTCACAGTATACCCTTTAGCTCACCTAACTTATCGCTTAACTTCATAACACTATTGCTGCCTGTTTCATGTTTATGTTACATTGGTCTTTAATTTCTATCAAGGTCGGTATTATGCCTGCTTTGTTTATAGTTGTATTCTGTAAGACAAAGTAGAGTGTCTGGCACATAATGATTCAATTAATAAATATATACAGTTTATCTCAAGATCATTTGTTTTTCCAGACTCTTTTTACTTCATTCTACCAAAGCCTTCCTCAACTCCTCTTCATAGACAACAAAGACCGAGTTGAAGACATGAAACAAGAATGTAATGCCCACTGTCAACAAGTATTGGAAGGATGACTCTTCAAGGAAAGAGAAGGATGGAACGCTGGAAATATTCTGAAACTGAATTATTTCACTTTCATTTTTTCTTTCTTTCTTTTTTTTTTTTTTACTCAAGGCTACATTCTAACAGAAATGAATGCTGGAAATATTTAAATATTAATATTAACATCATGATAAATATTTTTATTGTTTTATAAAATAAAAAATGTTAAACAATGAGGAACTATCCATGGGAAACTAAAGAAACATTTTAATAATATTAACTAGAAAATGAGAGGAATATGATGATACCAGTGCCAGGGTGATTACATGCTTTTATTCTATGGTTGAGCCTACTTGGCTAATGGACCTAAAGACATAAACTCTTATTAGTAGTAATACTGACATTTTGATATACATTTGAATAACTCCAGTAACTATTTATCCTTTAGTTCTAAGCTTAGATTGAGAAAAATGGCATTAATTTGAAGATTTAAACTTAAACACCAAGAGGAGAGAATATACATTGTATCTGGAGATCGGTGATGCTGAGAATGTTGTTATAAAGGAGATTGTATCTGAGTTGAATTTTATTAGGTTCCCTACTCACAAAGCAGAGAGAAGACCCACAGACTTTAAGTGCTAGGAAAACAAACTATGAAATGCAGCATGGAGCAAAACATCACACAAGCATTTTCAGGAATTATCAGATAGTAAATTGACACTCAGAAGAGCTGGGAGAAAATTGGTAGGAAGTAACTCAAAAAAGGTAAGTTGGATTATACAGGTCAATCAATGCCACGTTAAGAATTTTGAACTTTAAGCCCAGGGAAACCATTGAGTGTTTCTGACCCATTCTCTGCTCTAAAAAGAAATATGGGAAGCCATTAGTAATGTCTATTGAATATGTTTGGGAGGGCAGCCAAGAGGAATTGGAGTGTTGAAACAAACTACTGACTCTCTCTGCCTGTGCCCCTAAACTTATAAATACTTATATATCTCAGGACAAACTGTGATAAGTTCCATGGACTTAAAAGGAGTAAATTGAAATGAGTGAATTATTGGTTTTGAAACAATTGGGTTTAGGGTTCATTAAAGTGATCAAAAGGGGTTGTCCAGTATATGATCACAATGGTCAAATAATTTATGAAAGTGTCTAGTTTCCTATTCTTGCTTCATTTTCCTTCTCGTCTTTTTCTTTTTAAAAGTATGCAATTTACTCTCATGAAGCCAATTTAGAATTGAGACTTTGGCTTTCACTTTTACTATGTCAAAGACTTCATACCTTAGCTCAGGCCACGTGTTTTGTTCTCAGTATTCGAGTCTGCGAACTTGCCTAATAACATCACTGAAAGAGAGCGAGAGCTTCAGTGAATGAGTAGTTGGCACTCAAGCCCCATTTTCATAGAAATTATCAATTCTTGTCCAAATCTGTTCTACTTTTTCTTGGCATTCATTTCCTTTGCACTTTTCAAAACACCTTTCCCATATCTGAAAATTTTGTTTGGTTTTGTGAGAAAGTAACATTGCTTTAAGTAATTCTGAATGTTAATTACATGGGGAAAGCAATCTCACTATCTATAGAGATCATTAATAGTGTAGGGCAGGAAGACATTTCCTCTTCCCAAATGTGGGTTCGTCTGGCTGGAGAATGAATTAAATTCACATGAGACAGAATAGCAAGAGACAATTAAACAAAGCTTTATGAGGAACCATGGCCCGGAAGAAAGGGCACCGAAGAAGTGGGGTGCACATAGTGGTTATATACCCCCAAAGAGGGTGTTTCACAAGTGATTGAAATGTCCCTCCCACAATAGTCACAAGATTGCCCTGTCGGGCACAGGGCTTGATGGACACAGCAGGTAGTGGTCTGCTATCTTGGTGGGCGTAGCAGGAGGCAAGTCGATTGTCTGGAGCTGGGCATCACAGGTGAGCGCAGCAGTCAGTTCCTAGCCTAAGGAAAGATGCTTAATCCTTAAGAAATGCCACCGTTGGGAGGGGGAGGGAAGTCAGTTACAGGAGGTTACCAGACAGGCACAATAAAATGCAGATTTAAGTCCTTGCCTTTGGTATTGATTAAGAGTTTCTAGAGAGAAGGTCATCTCCTTTCTTCTTCTCGGTACAGAGAGGGAGGCACCTTTTACAGATAGAGATTTACCTTACAAATGTAAGTGTCCTAACAAAGGGCAAGTTCCCTTCCTCAGAGCCTCCTTCCCTGTCCCAGTTTATCAAAAGCAATCAGCCTCAAATAATCCTGATGCCAAAGAGACATATCTTGGGGTGGCCAATTTCAGGTCCGTACCCTAGTTAATATGTTGCATGCATTAATATTAAATTCTCACTTTGCTTTGAAATTTTTCTGCCTCTTTAAGAAGTAGCCAATTTCGTTTAAATAAAGCAATGCTAAAACAACAGATTTCCTTAATACATCTTTTCTATTCATAAAATATTCTTACTGTTTTATGTAATGGTGGGTTCTATTTTCTAATGTTTTCTAAAGTATTTTTGCATCTAGGCTTATGAGGACTTCTGGTCAGTAATATGCTTTTCTTATAATATTTCGAACAAGTTTTGGAATGAGGAATATATTACCTTCAGAAAATGATTTGGGAAGAGTTTCCTCCCCTCTATTTTCCTGAAAGAGTATGTATAAGTTTGACATTATTTCTTCTTAAACACTATATATAATATATATATAAAGAAAATTGGAGGTTTCTTTGTTGTAAATATTTAATAACTAAGTGAATTTTTTCTATCAATTTTCATAGCTTGTATTTTTTAAGGATTTTTTCAATTCACCTAAAATGTGCAGTTTATTAGCATAAAGTTTATAATTTCTTATTATTACTCCAATATCTGTAGGTTCTATAGTGTTATAACTTCTTTCATTTCTGATATTAGTAATCTATCTCCTTTCTTTTTCTCTGGATCCATTTTTTAAAATGTTTTTTCAAACGGTTAATATTTTTAAAGAACCAACTTTTGGGTTTGTTAATTTTTTGCAATGTTGTTTTGATGGGATAGATTTCTGCTCTTTTCTTTATTACATATTTCCATTTACTTCTTTTGTGTTTACTTTGCTCTTTTTTCTAGGCTTCTAAGAAAGAAGTTTCAGATCAATGTTTTGAAACTTTGTTTTTGGATATAAGCACGTGACATTAAAAATTTCCCTGTGAGCATTATTTTAGCTGTATTAATTAATATCTGAATATTTGGTGACTTTCTAGATAAAATATTATTGATTCTGATTTAATTCCAGTGTGGTCAGAAAATATATTCTCTAATATTTTATTTTTTGATATTTATTGAGACTTTTTTGGTGAGCATATCGTTTATCTTAGTGAATATGTTCTGTGCTTTTGATAAAATGTGTATTCTGTAACTGTCTGGCATAATAGTAGGCAAATTTCAATTATTTCAAGGTAGTTGACTGTCCTGTTCAGATCTTCTATATCCTCACTGATTTTTCCATCTAGTGCTGTATCAATTGCCGAGAGAGTTGTGTTAAAATCTCCAACTATGACTGTGTGTTTGTCTATTGCACTTTTGGTTATGTCAGTTTTTTGCTTCATGTATTTTGAGAAATCTGTCAGGTCCATACACACTAAGAATTGTTTAATCTTATCTGTTAGTTGACCCAATTAACATTTAATATTTCCCTCTTTATTTCTGGTAACAGTCTTTGTACTGAAGTCTACATAGTCTGGTATAATATAGTCACTAAATATAGTCACCTATATATTAATTAGCGTTTTCATGTTGTATCTTTTCCTTCGTTTTACCTTGAACATTTCTGTGTCTTTGTGTTCAAAGTGTATCTCTGCTAGATGACATACGGTTGGGCTTGTTTTCTTTTTTTTAATACACACTGCAACCTGCCTTTTAATTGGAGTGGTTAGTCTAATTAATAGAACTATTAGTATGATTGAATTTAGGTCTCCCATTTACTATTTGTTTTCTTTGTCCCATATGTTTTTTGTTCCTCCATCCCTCGTTTCCTGCCTTTTATTGGGTTAATTAAATAGTTTTTGGTGATTGAATCTTGACATTTCAATATGCGCCTTTAACTCATCATGATCTACTTAGAGTTAATATTGTAGTACTTAGTGTAGAATATATAAACCTTATAACAGTGTCATTTCAATTACCTCTTCATTCTTTGTGCTATTATTATAAACTCTGTATTTTGTGTAACAATTTTGTCTTTCAATAATCAAAACTCTTTACAAAATTAGAAATCTCTCTCTCTCCCACATGTTTATATTTCCTTTGCTCTTTATTTCTAACTGTAGATCTAAGCTTCTGTCTGATATTACTCTACTTTAGCCCAAAGAACAACCTTTAGCATTTTTTGTAGTATTGTTCTCCCGGAAAATAATTTTCCAGTTTTCTTTGATCTGAAAATGTCTTTCAACTTTCAATTTAACTTTTCAACTTTCAACTTCAATTTAAAGACTAGAGTTGCTAAATATGTATTCCTGTGTTTATATTTATATTTCCTTTCAACGCCTTAAAGATTTTCCTCCATTTCTTCCTGGCTTCCAATTTCTTTCTTGTAAGAGATCAGCCTCCTTCTTATCATTGTTTCCCTGCAGGTAATATGTCAGTTTTCTTTGGTAACTTTCCTTATCTTGGCATTTTATCAGTTGTGCTATGAAATGTTTAGGTTTGGTTTTCTTTGTATTGTAGGGGAGGAAGACATTTCCTCTTCCCAAATGGGGGTTCGTCTGGCCGGAGAACAAATTAAATTCACATGAGACAGAATAGCAAGAGAAAATTAAACAAAGCTTTATGAGGAACCATGGCCCGGGGCCTTTCTTCCCGCAGGAAGAAAGGGCACCGAAAAAGTGGGGTGCACATAGTGGTTATATACCCCCAAACAGGGTGTTTCACATGTGATTGAAATGTCCCTTTTACAATAGTCACGAGGTTGCTCTGTCAGCACAGCTCTTGATGGAAAGGGCAGATAGGTCTGCTGTCTCAGTGAGCGCCGCAGGGTGGCAGGTATGTTACCTCGGCCTGGGGGGGTCACAGATGAGCGCTGCAATCGGTTCCCAGCCTAAAGAAAGATGTTTAATCTTTAAGGAGATGCCAACGTTGGGAGGGGGAGGGAAGTCAGTTACAGGAGGTTACCAGACTAGCACAATAAAATGCAGATTTAAGTCCTTGCCTTTGGTATTGATTAAGAGTTTTTAGAGAGAAGGTCATCTCCTTTCTTCTTCTTGGTACAGAGAGGGAGGCACCTTTTACAGATAGAGATTTACCTTACAAACGTAAATGTGTCCTAACAAAGGGCAAGTTCCCCTCCTCAGAGCCTCCTTCCCTGTCCCAGTTTATCAAAAGCAATCAGCCTCAAATAATCCTGATGCCAAAGAGACATATCTTGGGGTGGCCAATTCCAGGTCCCCACAGTATTTATCTTGTTTATCATTTACTTTGCTCCTTCAAACTGTAGATAGAAATTTACAGCAAATTTGGAAAATCTTCCAACACTATTTTTTCAAATATTCTTTCTGTTTTATTGTCTCTCTCTTCATCTCTGGGATTCCAAATTAGATAAATTTTAGACCACTTACATTTGTCTCATTGATTACCCACTCTGTTGCTCAAATTGGATAATTTCTATTAATACCTCTTTAAATTCACTGGTTTATTCTTTTGCATGCTAAACACTACTGTTAAGCCCATTCAGTGAATTTTCCTTTCACTGATTGTACTTTTCAATTCTAGAATTTCCATTGGATTTTTTTTTTAAATAATTGTCATTTCTCTGCAGAGAGAACTTCTATTTCAATTCATTATGAGTATATTTTCCTTCAGCTTCTTGAACTATTTAAAATAGATCCTCTAAAGCTCTTTTCTGCTTCTTCCAACATCTGGGTCATCTGGGGATCTGTTTCTGTTGCCATATTATTTTCATGAGTATGAGTTCTGTTTTTCTGTTTCTTATTATATCTGATTTTTTTGTCTTAAAATAGACATTTTGAATAGTATACTATAGACACCCGAGTTTAGTTATAAACTGAAGTTATAAACTGCTTTGAAGAGCATTGATTTGTGTTCTAGGAGGCTATTAACTTGTCTGGACTTTGACCCCAAACTCTGTTTTCTCTGGAGTGGAATGCTGCAGAAATCTCCACTCAGTTCTGTCAGATTACACTTGCTGGCTTCGCTAGATACCCTGCAGTCTCCTTGCCACATGCATAATTCATTTACCAGGCAATGATTTGGGCAAAGTTTACAAAGAAATTTTAGAGCTCAACCTCTCTCTGTCTCTCTTTTGTCTGGACTTCTGCTCAGCTAGTTTTTATAATCCATTCTATTATCCTTGAGCTCTGTATTCTGACACATCGAGTAATTAAGACTGCCCGCTTGCTGTGCTGTCCCTAAGAGTTTAAGGTGTATATATCCTCAGCCAAAAGAGTTCAGGGCAATTAAGTCCAGTGCACTTCTATTCTTTAAGGGTCTAATTTTCTCAATTTCTGCCCACTTTTGGTCAGCCCCATTGTCATCAAACACTGAATTTTAAATACTTTGTAATTTAATTATGATTGTTATATGTGGGAAGTGAGTATGACCAAGATATTTCACATCACCAGAGTATTTTTAGTAATCTAAGTCAAAAATACTTTCTACCTGTAAAAGTGTAAATGACAATAATAACAAAACATTAGTTAACGCTTGCATATTAATCATTTGGAATGTACCTACTTCAGGATGATGTATTCAAGGATCCTCTTTTAGAAAAAAACATAGAAGCACAGGGGTTTCCTGTAAAAATGTTGAGTTTGGGAAAAAGAAACCTTAAAGAAAATAGGAAGAAAAAAGAAATTTTAAATAATATAGAACTTATTAGCTAAAAGTATCTTCTATTTCTGTCTGTGATGAGAATGAAATTGTCCAAGCTAAAACTATTCATCCTCTCTGATATCAGGAAGCATAGATCAATCATGAATTCTCCAGATAATCCAGGTAATAGGTCTTTGCAATGGAATCTCTAACTATCCTGAAACCTCATATTAGGAGCTGACCTTCTTCTTAACATTTTTTCTCCTGATGAACAACCATAACAATCCAAGCATTTCCAGGTGGCTGAGACCAATCAAATAAGTTCTCAAACCAATTCGGTCCACTGGTTGAGAATTTATGAAACTCAAACAATCGTGCAGAAGCACTGTGTAAAAGTCTCTTGCTTTTCAGCCTAAAAGATAGGAAAGAGAAGGAAAATGAATAGAATGTTTCATGATTTTGTTTGATTCTGCTCCAGCATAAGTCTAGTATCTAGGGTGTGCAAAGTGACCCACAGGGGTGGAGATGATGAGCACTCAGACATAACTGGAGCCATTCTGGAACATCAGAGTCAAGAATAAAGAGTTCAACATCAATTAAGAAACTACTATTGAAGAAGGCTGTTGGTCCTTTTTTTTTTAGAATTTATTTTTATGAAATTCAAGATAAATGGATATCAAGGGAAAACAGAAGAACTTTTCACCTAAGCTTACATCCCAGACAGTCAGATGAAAATATCAGCACTCTTTCTAGTTTCTCCAAACTAAACAGGAGGAAAAAAAAAGTTTGATCACCTGAGAACCATAGAAATAAAGTATTATATATCTGCTAAAAGAATTTGACTGAAAACAGTTCTTAAAATCACTCTTTCCTCCATCAAAGTCAAAAATGACTCTGACTTAACATTATTAAGAATAACTGAAAACAAGATATAGCTATATAATTTCAAAAGAAACCCTTTGACTAAAAAACATATATTAAATAAACATGCTCATCAATCATACTTTGTCACAGAGCAGTCTAATTTTTTTAATCATATAAAATGTTGATTTTGTCAGCATTTTTGATGCATCATAACTTCTATAAAAACGCTGCCCACAAACAGAATCAACTGCATCCCAAGTGATGTTAGATATTTATAATTTTCCTGGATGCAGTCTGCAAATGTTTACAATTGGGTAGCCATATGAAATGCAGCTAGTTTCTGGCAGAATGCAATTTTGACTAGGCAATCTTGTTTATCAAGCAAATTCATTGTATATTACTTGTACCTTAAAGAAGCATTTTATAGTTTCAACAAACTCAGCACTCTGATAGCAATGCTTGTTTGTGACACCTGGTTGAAACTGTGTGAGAGAGATGGAGATAATTTTTTTCTGTTTTCTTTCTTTTTGCAGAATAAATTATATAAAAGCAAAATTACATGTACATTGACACTGTATAATTTTTTATGTTTCTTTTTTTTTTTTTTTGAGGAAGATTAGCTCTGAGCTGACTACTGCGGATCCTCCTCTTTTTGCTGAGGAAGACTGGCCCTGAGCTAACATCCGTGCCCATCTTCCTCTACTTTATATGTGGGATGCCTACCACAGCATGGCTTTTGCCAAGTGGTGCCATGTCCACACCCAGGATCTGAACCAGCGAATCCAGCTGCTGAGAAGCAGAACGTGTGAACTTAACTGCTGTGCCAACAGGCCGGCCCCGGTTTTTATCTTTCTTAATTCTCCTCTTTAAATTCTATTCTTTGCAGCATGAACAGCTATTTCAAGAAAATGTCATTATAGTAGTTCCCCTTATCTGTGGTTTCACTTTGTGCAGCTTCAGTTACCAGGGGTCAGCAGCAGTCCAAAAATATTAAATGGAAAATTCTAGAAATAAACAATTCATAAATTTTCAATTTTGCGCTGTTCTGAAGAGTGTGATGAAATATCTTGCCTACTGGCTCCACTCCACCTGGGACATGAATCAACCCTTTGTCCAGCAGACCATGCTGTATAAGTTACAGTCCCGTTAGTCACTTAGTGGTCATCTCGTTATCAGATCTCAGTGCTTGTGTTCAAATGGCCCTTATTTTACTTAATAATAGCTCCAAAATGCAAGAGCAGTGATGCTGGCAATTTGGATAAGCCAAAGAGAAACCATAATGTTTGTCCTTTAAGTGAAAAGGTGAAAGTTCCCGACTTAATGAGGAAAGAAAACAAATTGTAAGCTGAAGTTGCTAAGATCTATGTTAAGAACAAATCTTCTATCTGTGAACTGGTGAAGAAGGAAAAAGAAATTCAAGCTAGTTTTGCTGTTGCATCTCAAATATGTACGTATAGGATAAAACATAGTATTTATAGGGTTCCGTACTACGTGTGGTTTCAGGCATCCACAGGGTGTCTTGGAACATATCCCCCACAGAGAAGGGGGATGGCTGTGCATTTCTTTTAATTGAGTAAATGCTTCAGTTCCCAATCTGATATCTATATGTCAAAGTGATTATTTAAATAAATTAAGAAATCAATGTTTTATGTCTAAGTGAAACTATATCATATAAAAATGAATAAAGTACAAAAAGATATAAATTGTTAAAACTAGTTATATTAGAAAGAAGTATTAACCATATGTACAAGTGAAATTAGAGGTCAAAGTTGAAAAGTAATGATGAAGATCATTAAGGTATAACTTTTCAGTTACACTTTAAGGTTTCCTCCTTGAAAAATGAGGGAAGGGGCAGAGAAAAATGGGAGGGAAGGAAGTAACAATTGGCCTTCTCCATTATGAACAGTCTAGGGCCTATGTTTGACCCATGTACTCAATCTATTTATTAGTGGTAACAAGTAAGCTGTTATTGTCTTCTGTTTTGCTTTTTTTTTTTTTTATGCTGAGGAGGATTCACCCTGAGCTAACATCTGTTGCCAATCTTCCTCTTTTGCTATGTGAACCACCACCACAGCATAGTCACTAACAGACGAGTGGTGTAGATCTGCGCCTGGGAACTGAACCCAGGAGGCCAAAGCAGAGCACACCAAACTTAATCACTAGGCCACTGGGGCTGGCCCAAGTCTATGATATTTTTAAGGGAGAGTGAACTAAAATTTCTCAATTCCTACTATGAGTCAGGCACTTCACCCAGAAATTTCCATGTAGTATCTACTTTAATAAATTTCATACTGTTGTAACAATCCTTTTCCAGTAATGGTGGTAACAGTCTTAGTAATGGTACTTACAAGGTGCAAGGTGGAAACAACATAGAGGGGTCATGCTACTTTGATTCTCCCTACTTTCTAATAGTTAATGTTTGTCTGAAGATAGAATTTGGTAGTGAAATTCACAGGTAGTGAATTCTGAAACTACGTGTGAAAAGCTGTAATCTGGGGCCCACCCCATGGTTGAGTGGTGGAGTTCATGCCCTCTGCTTTGATGGCCTGGGGTTTGCTGGGTCGAATCCTAGGCATGGACCTATGCACCACTCATTAAGCCATACAATGGTGGCAACCCACATAGAAGAACTAGAATGACCTACAACTACAATATACCACCATGTACTGGGGCTTTGGGGAGAAAAAAAAAAAAGAGGAAGATTGGCAACAGATGTTAGCTCAGAGCCAATCCTCCTCATAAAAAAAGAAGAAAACAAAATGCTGTAATCTAAATAGTTAATTCTAAATCAGGTTAGTTGGCATAAGTCCTGTGTCTTCCTGTCTTCCTTCCTTTGTTTCTTTATTTTGCCAATGCCTGTCTATATTATTCTATGAAGAACTGGCTCAGTGCTGAGAACTGGTCCACAATATTTTATTCTGTTTTATAACTTATACTGATAGCTAAACTGAATAAAAATGATTTGTGTTAATATTTTATTTGTATACTTATCATTTCATTGCCATAGGATGGTACCATATGACAGTCTTCACTTCACATTTGGCTTCTAAAGAAAGGGGACCTAAAAAAAGTTATTAATAAAAATAATTGAGGACTTCATCAGTTTTCTTGCTTCTCATCATCACTTGATATTTAAATCATTCTCTTTCACAAACTGTTTATCATGATCTTTGTCAATGTTCCTTTCAATTGTAAACATTTGAACTCTGCCATATGCACCATTTTTAATGGTTTTAAGTGATAAATAAATTTGCTTAACATCTCACTTTATTGACTCATGAAATTCTGCATCCTTGCCAAAATATATGCAAATTCACCTTGTAATCTCTCTCCTTTTATTTTCATTCTGCTGTGAAATATTTATAGCATCCAAAAATCAGTAAAATAGTTCCAGGGATAAATGCCTATATTTAACGTGTTTTTTGGGGGGGGGGGGGGGATGGCGGGTGGGTGTTTGAATAGGAACTAATTTTAGGAGTTGATATTTTAGTACTAAATAATTTCACATTATAAGATTACTTATTCCTTTTACAAACTTGCAACTGCAAGGATTCAAATTATTTACTACGTTCATAATGATGAGGTCTCTTGATCAGAAAATCAGTAATAAGGGCCTTGAAGCAAGAAGCAGAAATCTCAGAATAGAGAAGAGGACATAAGACAGGAGGAAAACTAGACAAAACCAAGAAGAATCTAAACTAGACCATCACCATTTTCTTAGCCAAACCAGTTGTCCTATCACCAATTCTTCAGTGATGAAGAGTAAAGATTGATTTTAGAATCAACCTTTGCTGTTGTTTGCTTATTCTATGTATATAGTTATTTTAAGGTGCATTTGAAAATGTATAATCCTTCCCACACATTTTCTTATGGTTTTCACAATGTGCCCAGTTAAGAATCCCACGATGTAATAGTATATCAACGTAACAGGAGGGAAAACTAAGAAAAGTAAGTGGTCACAGATTTTCCAAACTTCAGAGAAGGGGGATTTATGTCAGAGAAAGATGAAGCTTTTGGTTAGGAACACCCATTATTCCATTTTTTTAAAGTAGAATTTTAGATTGAAAAAAGGAACTTGTTTGTGAGTCTTTACTTAGCTGCTCCTGAGGATTTGTGGATATCAGGAAGTGGAGAAGAGAGATGATAAAATGTTCTACACTAGGCCAGAGCACCCGATCAAGGCCAAGGTTAGAATCCAAATACAAAAGTAAGTGATAGACTCTTTGGGGTGGAGAATATTCAGGGACTTTACCAAGAGTGATAACTACTTTTCAATATTAAGCTTTTTACTATTATATGCTATTATGCAATTTCTCTGTATTATAATTAATCCTTTCTCAAACTGTTAAAATCAATGGCCTTGTGCTAGTGGCTCTATGTAAAAAAATGAGAAAAGGTTTTGCTTATACATGCAGGGCAGTGGTAAGCCAAGATGAAGGAGTAAAACCATCTGAGCCAAAAGCAATAATTTGGAGTAAAGTTGACCAGAGGAATCAAATATCTCCAGATTACCCTCAAAGATTTCTCAGGAATATTGAGGGATCCGGTAGGATAGTTTGCAAACATTTTGGGGAAAGATAGAGTAGAGAATGACCCAGGAAGAATGGGTGATTTCAAGCAATTTGTTCTGACACAGCTAGATATTGCAGGAATATTACAATCAAAACTGTGGTGGACAAGAAAACTTGATATACAGTCAGCCTTTACAAGATACCAGTTGGGTACCACATAGTGTATAGGCAAATGTTGAAGAACAAAACACTCTATACCTGGCAGTGTTGAGAATGACAGAGAAGGCGCCCTGGTATAGACCATTGACTGAACTCTTGACAGCATCAGGAACAAACTGGCAGAGGAAGCTCTCCCTGAGATTTCCTTCCAACAAATCTCAGTCTAGTTTTCTCAGTTGAAAATTTACCAAATCCTCGGCAGAATATTACCTTTATTTGGTAGTAGGAAATCTGAAGAAAGATGTTTGGGGATGTAAAGAAAATAATTGAATTTGGGTCTGTGTTTTCTTGATATTGGGGATCTTGTCGGAAGGAAAATGTCCTGATTAACAAGGCAAAGATGTTAAATCACTACTTCTTATACGTCTTTATGAATCACATGCCCGATAGGGCAACATTTTCTGTTACTAATGTAGACAATAATGTGAATTAAGCACTCATCTGTATGGTGTCAGCTCAAGATCAAAAGAAAAAATGTTTCCTGCAGAAACGTTCATTGATTTATTCATGGGAAATATACCAGGATAGACTTGTTAAGAGGACAGAATGTGAAGTTAAGTGGGTCTGGGCTTGAAAGCTGGCCCTATCTCAATGTTGCTTTGAGGAAGCTACTGTGGGGGCCTGGAACTGGCCACACCAAGATATGTTTCTTTGGCATGATGATTATTTGGAGATGGTTACTTTGCAGACAGGAAAGCAACTGAAAAGTAGAATTTACTTACCCTTTGTAAGAGATATTTACATTGTAAAGGAAATCTCCATCTGTAAAGATGTCTCCCTCTCTGTACCAGGAAGAAGGGGAGATGACCTGATCTCTAGCATCTCTTAATCAATGGGGAAGGCAAGGACTTAAATCTGCATTTGTTTATTGTGCTTGTCTGGTAACCTCCTGCAACTGACTCCCCCCACGCCCAACATCCTCCTTTGTCTTTAGCTGGATATGATATTTAAGGTGGTGTTTCAGCCATTTTGACGAGTTGCTCAGCTTGCCTGAGCCTCTCCCAGATATATATTGACAAATAAAAATGGCAAGCAATAGGATATATTGGAGTACATGAGGAAGCCATTTTGTGTAAACCTAATTCAGCCTGACTGTATTTTTCCAACAGGGCCTGACTGTGGCCATTGAGCACACATTGTATATCTGCTTTAAAACATTTACTATGGCAAGAACAAATGGCCTTAAGATAAAGGTGAAACATCCCCCCACATTGGCATTTCCTTAAGGATAAGCATCTTTCCTTAGGCTAGGAACTGATTGCTGCACTCACCTTTGACCACCCAGCTCACCTGTGACCACCCAGCTCAAGACAACAGACCTGCCACCCTGCTGTGTTCACCGAGACAGCAGACCTACCTGCTGTGTCCATCAATCGCTGTGCCAACAGAGCAGTCTCATAACTATTGTAAAAGGGACATTTCAATCCTATGTGAAACATCGTGTTTGGGGTATATAACCACTCTGCATACCCCATTTCTTCGGTGCCCTTTCTTGCTTTGAGAAGAAAGGCCCCGAGCCATGGTCCTCAGATTTTAGTTCAGAATAAACTCTCCCATGTATCCATGTTATAAAGCTTTGTTTAATTTTCTCCTGCTATTCTGTCTCATGTGAATTTAATTTGTTCTCCAGCCAGACAAACCCAGAGAGAGTAGAGGAAATGTCTTACTCCCCTACACTACTTATATTTCTTTGCTTTAGTTTACCTATTTGTAAAAAAGGATAATAGCACCTCTCCCCTCCCCTCTGAGGTTATAAGAATGACAACACACAGGGCATTATTTCTCAAAGCAGAAATGTGTAACACTAGTGATATATGAGGTATGTTAAGGTGCTACTGGAAAAATATTTTAAAATATTATAACAGTGGCATTTTAAAATATACCAGTTTGTGTCAGAAAAGAATATACAATTAGAAGACGAGTAATTTCACAGAACAAGAAAAAAGAAAAAAATGAGTTCATTATAAGGAAAATCAAGCAAAAAAAATTCTAGCCACCAATGTGGCAAAATATTGAATATGAAATTTGAAAATCATTGAGAAAATATACACAAAATTCTCAGAAGAGCAAATGGTATGTAGAAAGCACTCATTACGCTGTAGTTATTGTTGTAAAATGCCAGTCATGGTCCTAGTGGCGTTCATACGCATTACTTTCTGTAACCCTATCAGCAATCCCAGGAGGCAGGAACTCACATGTTAGAAGACAGGTAATCAGCGGTTCATATACGTTAAAAAGTGCATTGCCCAACATCACACAGTACATTTGGCTTATCAGAGTCTCCAACCTAGGAACTCACAATGCCACTGTCCTTTTGCAATTTCACTCTGTCACAGCTGCCTCTTCATATAGTTTTTCTTTGTCATAAATGTTGTGGTTATTTTAGACTGATTTTTTTTGGACGAAAAAATTCTGTTTGCTGACATCACTTGGCAAGACTAGTGTTTTGAAATTTTAAAAACTGTGTTAGAATTTTACTAGCACATGTAATTTACCTGGCAATGCTAAAAGAAGAAACATTTCCAGCAAATGTGAGTACTATAAGGTGTTCATGTCAGTAATTACCCAATTCATGCAATTATTGCTGGAATTCTTATTAACTAGGGTCGCCATTGGCTCTTTTCAGGTTAAATGGGGAATTCTTAACAAAAGGAGGAAAAGAAATAACCATCATAGTTCATAAGATACGGTTTTTAATAAGGTAACTTTTAAAAATTAATTGGTTCAATAATGATAGCCAAAAACAACCAAATGAAGTCAGAATCATAAATGAATCAAGCAATAAATTTAGATCTCTTGCATAAAATTGCAGGGGTTAGCTGAATTTTGGAGAATAATAAGCATCTATTAAATTGCTTTCTTGTTTTCACTCACTTTAATACATACCGCGGTAAACATAGAAGCAGGAAAAAAGCTTCTTTTAACTCTTGTTATGTGGCAAAGTCATATATTTGGGAAAAGAACTATATGAAAGCAACATATAAAAGTGATTTACAGAGTTTCTTCATAATTAACAGAGAAATTCTAAGTAGAAGAATGTTTGGGTCAAGATTAATTAGAAAACATTGCACGAGAAAATGAGTGTTTCTATCAATTCTTCAGATAAAAGTGTGCTTTGGATTGAATGTCATGAAGAACGAGTTGAGGGATTTCTGTAAGTTAGTTTAGAGGAGAGGGTTATGGAAATTGGTTATCAGCTTAGGAGTCAACTCATGTCAAACAAATAAATGGGATCATTATGCAAGCCTTGCCCACAAAGATCAAATGCTAAAAAAGCAAGGAATGTGAATGAGGACAGGCTATGTGGTTCTTTATAAGTTCGTTATTGAAATATTATGTATATATAATGGGATATTTGTGTAAGTTATCAGCACTTTAAATTATATCTATTAATTCAGAAAGAAAATACTGAGCAGAGAAAATGAGGAAATCATATTTCCTTCCTCTCCCCGTTATTCCTTTCATTTCTTCCTCAATAAATGTTTATTGACCATAAACTCTATGAAAACTCTTTTTCTGAGTACTAAGGAGGAAGAGACAAAGATGAATATGAGATGTTCTTTGTCGACAAATATACATATGTAGGGGAGAAAATAATGCTGATTGTAATAATAGTAATTCAGATGTAATAGGCTAAGTATTATGCCAGAAAGACTACAGATTGGATGTAAATTAATTCCTAATAGAGAGAGAAAGGAAAGATTCTGTGGAGAGATGCCCATTAAGTCTACCTAAAAACTGAAGAGACTGAGCCGGGCAGAAGGTGGGGAGAAGGAAGAAAAGCATTTGAGTATCAGGACTCTGGTGGCAAAATGGCAATGGCGAAATTGAAATATCTATTGGAACTGATTGGTACTCTATCATTCCTAGAATAGAAGGACATAGGGTTTGTGGCAAGAAGTTGTAAAGGTCAATTGTATGAGTGTGATGTGTGGTGTGTGTAGCGGTGGGGAGATTTCGGGTTAGACTATGAGCTTTAATTTTTTTTTTTTCAGTAAGTCTTGGAGGAAAGTTTAAAAGAGATTTTGAGCAAAAGATTGACATAAAAGTATTGAAATTCTCATAAGAAAGTGGCAGAGGAAGGATGGGTTGAAGAGAGGAAGCTTTGAAGCTCGTACAAAAGTAAAATTGAGAAGCAATGAGATCCAAATTAAAGGGGAGGGAAAAGTTCCAAACAGACACAGACATTTTCCACAAATAAAATCAAATGAGACATATGAAGAATAATGTCAAATTTTAAGTTTTGATGATGGAATTGAGGAATGCAGAGGATGGGCTTTAGGAAATAGCATGAGTATTTCTCTTGTGATCTCCTTCAATTTAGCACATGGCATAAATTAAGCTATTGAAACCTGCTACTACAATTGTGCGATCCTGAATGCATCACAATTGTTAAAAAACAAATTCAAAACTAACATTGAAAATTTAAATGGCCTATGAATTTAAACCAGATTGTTACATTGCAATTATTTTTATGTCTTTTGAATTGATTCCTACAATCAAGAGCTCACAATATACTTAAACGTTTTTATCATTGAAACGGGCTAAATGAACAGAACACATTACACTCTGTTCCGTTAGCTTCAATAGGCACACCCTAAGGCACTGACCACATTTCTATGTAAGATTTTTAAGCACTTAAAAATTCAAAATTCAAAAGATTTTTTATTGTAAATTTAGACTAATTAATAAATTTGGTTTAGTAAAGAAATTCTAATAGAGTTTCACCACAGTACTAATTATAAAGATATTTAGTTTCTCTATGTAATAAAGAAGCCATCTTAAAAATTAAATCATATTTTAAGCTCACACACTCACTGTCTCCTGAAATTTGACTCTGAGTGTCTATCATGAAAACCATGATACAGTTACATTTTAAATTAAACATCATACACGAGTGTAAGTTAAATGTAATTGCATAATGCCTCTTAATTATTGTTTAATAACTGTCAGACCTCATAGGGTGGCAGAAATTAAATATGCAAAAACATATTAACTCATCTATTCCATCCCCTGACCGTGCGTGAAAAATACTCCAAAGAAAATACTGTTAAGAAAAACAGTGTTTTACAAAGTGCTGTTTCTATTCCTGTTTTAAATTACTTTGTCTTTTTTTGTGTATATACCTGACAACATTGTATTGTGGTGTGAAATGATTTCTATGTTTTCCTTTAACAACAGGACTAATTTTTTGATCTAGGGGGTTCGGGATGGAACTCAGAGATCAATGGATTCCAAAAATATCATCCTGTCCATGTACACATGAAATTATCACCTTGTTAAATAAAAGTATAACACATGAATGTAATATAGACTTTACACATATTTTTGTACTAAATGATAAAACGCAACTCTCCAGACATAAAACTGACAGGACTTGGTAAATGATTCAAAATGGTGCTGAGATAAAGAGAAGTAGATGAAGCGCCTAGACATCTCTGGTTTGAGACATCCAAGGTGAAGATGGGAAGTTAGGAGCAGGAGAGGCCAGAAGCAGATGTGCATAGCAGAGAGAAAGAGAAGATGTACACGGAGGTCACACTCTAAGCACACATCTTTCCCATTCCTCTGTATCCCACTTGCAGGCTCTTTTCTCCAGCTGCCCATAACCCTGTTCTACCCTTGGCTGCAAGGAGGTCCATGGAAGGGCTTCAAACCTCCACCTGCTCTCCTCCAGATACACAAGATATAGCAATGCTACTTTACACTTTTCCTGCACCTCACAATATGCAAAGCATTTTGGCAGAACTTGAAATACAGGAACTTAATACCTTGCCACTTACCATAACCCAGACAAGCGTAATGGTCCACATTCTGCAGATGAGTAAATGAGGCTTCACAATTTTTTTTTCTCTTTTTTTCTTTTTTTTTTTTTGAGGAAGATTAGCCCTGAGCTAACTATTGCCAGTCCTCCTCTTTTTGCTGAGGGAGCCTGGCCCTGAGCTAACATCCCTGCCCATCTTCCTCTACTTTATATGTGGGAGGCTTAGCACAGCATGGCGTGCCAAGCAGTGCCATGTCTGCACCCAGGATCTGAACCGGCAAACCCCGGGCGGCCGAAGCAGAATGTGTGAACTTACCACTGTGCCACCGGGCCAGCCCCCGACAATTTTAAATCATTAGAAATACTAGAAGCCAGTTCTTCAGCTTCCAAGCCACCATTCTTTTCTCTCTTCCTCAATCTTTCCAGAATGACTGGAACTTTGGTAGTGCTTTTAATATATTGTAGGTAATGAAAGCACAATTTACTAAATCACCCAAGAGTCATTTTAAACTTTTTGGTAATAGATTTATCAAGTGGTAGAAATATTTTAAGTGAAATGTGTGCCACTCAGCAAAGTTTATAATGATATAATAATCCCTGGCATTTTTGCATTATAGATATCTATTGCATGCATTTAAAAAGTACATTCATATTATTTAGAGTTGCATTTCTACAACAAATAACAGCATTGAGTCTGATACTAAAAATGCGCCATTTTAGGAATGCTTGTTTGTTCCAAAGTGGAAGAGTATAATTTTTGCTGTCTAACAACTGTTATTCAAAAATTGTTCTTCAGGAAAGGTGAAATGAAAGAGGTTGTTGATTTTTGCTTTGAAATCTCAAGTTGATGAAGATAACACTTTGACAACTGAGTCTCTCATGAAATACATTTCATCAACAAAAATATCACATATAACATGCAAATTTACTTAACAAGTGGTATAACTAAGTCGAGTGTGTAGAAACAGTTGTATTCAAATGTAGGACAGTTGTAAATTAGATTTTATGATGACACTTTATGCATGCCTTTTTGAGGAAGAAATGTCAAAACTATCAGTTCAACAGCCACTACAGGATGAAAGAGACTTATTTACATTAAAAGAGATCCATAATAAACATAAAATATAGAATTAAATAAAATAAGGTCAAAAACTGAATAATAAGATGTAGACAGGTGCGTACTTTTTTCATCTTTCAAGTCCAAATGAAGAATGTTATATTAAGTTTGGACAAAAGTTTTGGGAGTTAATTTTTGTTAAAATAATATGTATCCACTTTGATATTAGAAGTTTCAAATGACCAACAATGCACTTATGATGTAAAGTGTTTTAATTTAAGAATTATTTAAAAAATTTGAAAGAAATGATTCCTCTGCTTATTTTGCAAGGGTGTGGTTGGTTGAAAGGGATGCTGAATTATGGTTTCAAAGGTCCTCCGTAGGGGAGAGTAATTAGTCAATCCGTTAACTATGATTCTATTTTGAAGGCTTGCTCTTTTAGTAAAGTTTGTGCTACTTTTTTATGACCTTAATCAATGCGCTGTTAGCATTTATGAAATTGAGCTTCATAAGCACAGGGGATTTCTAGCTAGCTATTCAACCACATCAAATGTTTTCTTTCAATTTGATTCAATAAAATTAATTTTTCCTTTTCTGTGAGAAGAGCTATGATACATCCTGAGAGATACAAAGATAACCAATGCATAAACTTAGCCCTCCAGGAGTTGGTAATTCCTTTGGAGAAACAGACATAATCCAGTAGTAAGGGAACATCTCTGACATGGGTAGAAGGGCAAAAGTAAAATTAAATAACATCTAACACTCAGGATAAGAAATTAGAGGCAATGAACTGTGCTATCATTCTTCTTTACTATACATATCAGTCATATTCTATTTAACCTGTGCAATCACTGACTTTTTAATTTAATGATGCAACCATTGGCCATTTTCCTATATGTATTTTCACAAATTTAATAAATTTTCTTATTTTTCATATTCACCTGAGATCCTAGGTTATCTTTTCTTTTTTGCACTTTTGTTTTTTGAATGCTGTAGGTTCTGTTATAACTTGGATATTCTTGTAAAATTATGGAGCTAAAAAATTAGCCACACCCACATCTCAATGTGTGTTAAGAACTAAAAGATTGAGATGACCCTTGATCTGTTTAAAATATTTCAATGTGCAAATCCAGATAAAATTGTTGTTTCTTAAATTTCCTCTTAATTTTAATATTTAGTCATTAAATATTCAATCAGCAAATATTATTGAGCCCCTAATATGTGCCAGATACTGTTCCAGGCGCTGAAGGTGTAGTAGTGAAAGATATTGACAAAACATCCCTCTCCTGGTACAATTGTCATTCTAGTGTGTGACATGGAAAATACGGAAGTAAAATACCTTGTATGGTAGATAACGCTATGGGCTAAAGATTCAAATGAAAATAGTGAATCCTAGGGCTAGCCTGATGGCGTTCTGGTTAAGTTCACACGCTCTGCTTTGGTGGCCTGGGGTTCACTGGTTTAGATCCTGGGTGCAGACCTACACACTGCTCATCAAGCCATGCTGTGGCAGGTGTCCCACATATAAAGTAGAGGAAGATGGGCATGGATGTTAGCTCAGGGCCAGTCTTCCTCAAAAAGAAAAAAAAAGAAAGAAAAAAAGAGAAAAAAACAAATATAGAATCTTATTGCCAAACATGAATTATACACTGAAATCTGGATATAAGGGAGTCTGAAAAATCTAGTTACCAGGTTTTTAGCTCTTGTGATAGAAAAAGAAGCACAGGAGAGCTTGGGAACAAATGCTGGGTGGCAAAAGTAACAACAGATAGCAGAGTATACACCACTTTGGCCAATATTTAAAATTTCAACCTGCAGCAATGGCAAAAACAACATGATTCTTTCTGTTATAATAGAGCTATTCTTCATACAAAGGGTTTCCTAATCTTTCCCCCCAAAATTGGGACCCAAAATACCATCAATTACCAAATCCATCCCTGAGTGGTATTAATTCTTCCTTAAATTCAGTTGCAACCCCTTTGATATATTTAGTCCCTAAAAACTAATTTATATGAACCACCAACACTTGAAGTAAATTAGTAAGTAAAGAGAAGATAAGTGGACTAATATAGACAAAAGATATATATAATAAAGCTAGTAAGAAAATATGAATATGCATAGTTAATGAAATTTTCTGTAATGGGTCACAAAGTTGTACTTTGCATTTTTACTTTCTCCTTCCACTAACCATTGATTGTTTCCTTGCTCTCAGCCAGCATTTAGCTAGGTGATTTCAATCTTCATTCATGAAGAGGTCGGAGACTTTGCTGGTCTTGTCCTTAGTGAGTTGTATATTTCCTGGGAGTATTAAAAGTTTACCCCAAAAAGAGAATCTCCTGAGATTCAGACCTATGCCTCTTTGTCCCCATTGTTAAGCACTATTGTGCTGGACATTTTGCCAGATACAAAATATAGAGCATGTTAACAGTCATGCCAGAAAATAGACCCAAAATGGAAATCTGAGATGAGTTTTCTGAGCTGACTGGGCTTGAATTTATTGATGACTTCTTTGCCACCCTGGTGCTTGCCCAGTTGGCTCACACTGAGTGTGGCCATGGTGGTCCAGGCAAAGGTTATACATGGGTTTTAAACATGAACTTTCCCTCAGCAAGCCTCACCTGCCACCATTACTGTTGCCAAGTGTCTAACCAGCCAGCACCAAAGGTCAACACTGACTGCCTAATAGGGCTTTATGTCCCAGGGGAACCAGCCAGTCACCTCGTGGCAGGATAATTATAGGAGACCCTTTTCAGTATGGACAGGCCAGAGATTTGTCCTCATAAAAATAAACCTGTTGGATATAGATTATTTTCCCCTCAATGGTTGCAACTCTTCTGCAAAAACCACCTTCTTTGACATTCTGAATGTTTTATTGTAATGATGCCCCAGGGCATTCACAGGGGAAAGATCTAGAACTTGCTGCAAAATGTCATGTCTGTGAAGCCCGTGTGTTTTTGTACTGCTACTGCAAAAGAAAGCAAAGGTTTTTTATTCTTTTCTGTCTCAAAATCTCATATAAGTACATCTGATTGGTAGAATGATAATCACATCGAGGATCCTTGAGGAGAGTTTGAGAACTATAGTATCAGAGCTTCTATTCCTTGCAGTAGAACAGAGAGGACAGGAAGGTATAGAAATGACTACAGATTGAAATATGGGAAGGCGCTGGAAGGTTTTACCCAGATAACATGATCTAACTTTCCTTCTAGTCCTCTACCCATATATCCATTGCCTGAATCACGTGTTTATTTTTCATCATCTGCAGATTTAGACAAATTGTCTTAGTTGGTTAATGCAACAGAAGAACTATACTCAAGTTTTAAAATAGGTGGGATATCTTTCTTAGGAATCAAGGCTTTCATAAGAGATATAATCACTTCACATACTGAAAATGTCTTGAGTAGATGTAGGTACTGAGAACACAGAGTTTAATGACCTAGGCTTGTGGACACAGGATCCAACAGATAAATTTGGATATGGTTTTAAAAAATATTATAAAAAGTTTGGTCAACCATGTGCAGAAATTTCAGAGAAGGGTATCTGATACAGATTGTGAGTGAAAAAAAAAGATTTAAAGACAATATATTGGTTTAACTGAATCGAATGGTGAGAGTAAATTAGGCAGTCAAAGACAATGGGAAAGACAAATAAGAAAGCAGAGTAGACATTGATTACAACTGTGAAAGCATATACTCCTGTCAGGGAGCAACAAGAAATTCCTTAATAAGTAGGGTGTTGGGGGGAGGTGGGAGACATTCCAATCTCTAGGAGAAACTCAAAACTGTCTTTCCTCCTGAAGAGGTGAAGCTTTGTTATACAGTAGAAGTAAAGGCATTTTTTAACAATAAAACTAGACCACCCAACTTGGGTAGATTTGCGTGGAAGAGGAAGTTTTGCCAATAAGGATAAGAGGGTTACACATAGAACTGAAAGGGCCGTGTGGTCTTTTGACTCACATCGTTTGCCCTTAGATACCCTTGTTCCATCTTACCCAGCTGCCATGTTGATGCAGTCCTGACTAACCTAGAAGAGACATTCAACCTTGGATAGTCAAAGGGTAACCACGCACACCTCATGTTGAAAATGGGGCAGGAATAGGCACCAAAACTTCTCTGTCATGGGCTTGTTTTTATGGGAGACATCTCAGCTTCTGGAGGTCCAGTCTAACTCAATAGAATCAGAAACTAAGAAGAGTTTTGTGGGCCATCTCCTAGAAATAAATGAGAGTGTGCATTTTCCAGTGATGTTGTCCATGATACACAGAATAATCACGAGATTAGCAGAAGTAGCCACAGAGGAGGTGGCTAGTCAAAGAGTTGCAGGAATTGGATCCTTATGTTGGCTGTTTACACTCCAAAACAGGTAATGCTCATAAGAGTCAAAGGGGCTATGAAAGGGATCTGTTTTGTAATATTAATTTGACTAATAAAGGAAGTAATACTGAATAAGATAAAAAAGAATTCAAACCCAAAAAATGAGGTTTCCAAAGTAGAATATGTGGTAATCGAAAAGCCTTACTTAATAGTTCCTCTTGACTCTTGTAGTAAATTATTTCCAAAATTTGGGGGGAAGGTTTTACAATTTAGGAAGAATTATCGGTCAGGCTTTATATAAATCATATAGGTATGAGGTATGCATCTGTGTGCCAATGTGTATTGTCTTGACGTTATTCCCCCCATAGAAATTAGATGCATAGCTTAGAATTTAAATTTATACTACTGTTTTTTACACACAGATACTATGAAATATTTTGCCCTGGGAACTGCTGAAAAGATCGTAACCGTCTCTATCTAATTTTGAGCTTTATCATCAACAGACGCTTAGTAGAGGTTTCCTTAGTAAGAAATGGTTTTATATTACACGCTGTAAAATCACAGTTCAAAATTACCTGAGTAAATTTATTTTCTTTAACAAGTGCTTTATAAATATTCATTTAAAAAGTCATGTTTATAAATTGAAATGGTCTTTTGTAAATGTCCAATTACAATCATTTGACAAGTATAAATACACTTTGTGGCAAACAATACCTTGATTTATGCAGATCCCATTAGATATGACTGTGAACTATAATTATCCTAGTGGACTATAATTTTGCCTGCCCAGCCATTCATAGAGTTTAATACACTCAACTGAGACTGAATTTTTGAAGCTGTTTCTAACAGTGGCAATGATGTATGTGTCACCACCCTTTCTAATTCTCTTTTTGCTTGAATAAATAATCTCAGCTAGGACCTCATTCATGTTATTTTGCTAAACTCAATAGGTCCAAAACAGAATAAGAATAATATTAATAGCAAGTCATTTTTACTCAGTCTAAAAGAACTTGTTTGCAACCTTTGTAGGTATCTTTTCTTTTTAGTGTATTTGGTCATTATAGGTTAAACACATTGGTGATTCAATTATTGCCTTGATGAAGTAAATTGCCTCCTGTAAAGAATGTTATATATGGGCGAGAAATTACAGCTAAAATATGTGTGTTGGGTTTGAACAAAAAAATTGCATGTTTACTTCCCTATTTTAAATGCATGACCTACCATTTCTCTTAACGTGGTAGATAAAATCAGTTTTTAGAATTTAATATGCCTTTCATAATAGCAAATAACAACACATAACCCAACTTAATCACAAGAGAGCATATACAGGGAATCCCTTTAGCAAGATGTTTGCATGACACCAAAACAACCAGGCACTTCAGACCACTCACCTCTTTTGGCACCATGCAAAAATACATGGATGTGAACATAACGTTAAATAGCACTACACTGATCCTGAACAGGCTCCATGTTTTAAAGTTTTTCAGTTGACATTCACCCAACAGTTCTGGAATGTATCCCTATTTTTCTAGTTTTAGATGGCATTCTATGGGGAACAGAGTTTATTGTCACAGAGTGATTCCTTCGTTTCTTCTCAACTCAGCATTAAGTTGCAACTTATAGGAATTATTCTCTCCAAAATTTTGATAGTATTAGATTGCCTTTATTAGTTAATTTCTTACCACAAAAATAAGGTAAACTATGCAATCCCAATCAAAATCCCAGAAAGTTACTTTATGGATATTAAAAAACTGATTCTAAAGTTTATATGGAGAGGCAAAAGACCCCAAATAGCCCAAACAATATTGAAGGAGAAGAACAAAGTTCAAGAGCTGACACTATCTGACTTCAAGATTTACTAAATTGCTGAAGTAATCAAGAAAGTGTGGAACTGGCAAAAGAATAAACAGGTCAGTGGAACAGAATACAGCCCAGAAATAGACCTCCATAAATATAGTCAACTGATCTTTGACAAAACAGCAGAGACCTCCATAAGTATAATCAACTGATCTTTCACAAAGGAGCAAAGGTAATACGATGGGGCAAAGACAGTCTCTTCAACAAATGGTGCTGGAACAAGTAAACATCTACAAGCAAAAAAAAGAATCTAGATGGACACCGTACACTCCATGAAAACTAACTCAAAATAGATCATAGACTTAAATGCAAAAGACAAAACTATAAAACTCCTGGAAGATAGGAGGAAATCTAGATGAGCTTGGGTATAGCAATGACTCTTTAGATACAACACACCAAAGACAAAACCCAGGATAGAAATAATTGATAAATGAGACTTTTTTAAAATCAAA
Source organism: Equus caballus (assembly GCF_041296265.1). Taxonomy (NCBI): domain Eukaryota; kingdom Metazoa; phylum Chordata; class Mammalia; order Perissodactyla; family Equidae; genus Equus; species Equus caballus. The sequence continues at coordinate 99,929,280 of NC_091685.1, read as the reverse complement.
AATCTCTGCTCTGTGAAAGACAATGTCAAGAGAATGAGATGACAAGCCAAATACTAAGAGAAAATATTTGCAAGAGACACATCTGATAAAGGACCGTTATCCAAAATACACAAAGAACTCTTAAAACTCAACAATAAGAAAACAACCTGATTAAAAAATGGGCCAAAGACCTTAAAGAATACCTCACCAAAGAAGATTTATGGATGACAAGCATATGAAAAGATGTCCCACATCACATGGCATCAGGGAAATGCAAATTAAACAATGAAATGCCACTACATATCTATTAAAATGGCCAAATCCAGAAACTTGACAACACTAAATACTGGCGAAGATGAGCAGCAACAGGAGCTCTCATTTATTTTTAGGAATGAGAATGGGTGGGAATGCAAAATGGTACAGCTACTTTGGAAGACAGTTTGATGATTTCTTACAAAATTAAGTGTACTCTGGCTATACAATCCAACGATCATTCTTTTTGGTATTTAGTCAAAGGAGTTGAAAACTTGTGTCCACAAAAAAAACCTGCCCATAGATGTTGAAGGCCACTTTATTCATAATTGCCAAAACTTGGAAGCAATAAAGATGTCCTTCAACAGGTGAATGGATAGACTGTGGTACATCTAGACAATGAATATTATTCAGAGCCAAAAAGAAATGAGTTATCAAGCCACAAAAAGCCATGGGGAAAACTTAAATGCGTGTTGCTAAGTGAAAGAAGCCAATCTGAAAAAGCTACATACTGTGATTTCAACTATATGACATTCTGGAAAAGGCAAAATTATGGAGACAATAGAAAGGTCAGTGGTTACAGGGGTAGTGGTGGTGGTGAGCAGAAATGAATTGGTGGAGCATGGAGGATTTTTAGGGCAGTGAAAAGATTCTGTATTTTCTGATATGATAACAAAGGATATATGTCATTATGCATTTCCCCAACCCATAAAATGTACGGCATCAAGAATGAACCCTAAGATGAAGTGTGAACTTCAGGTAATTATGATGCATCAATGTCGGTTCATCCTTGATAAAAAATGTGCCATTCTGGTGAGTGAAATTGATAATGGCGGAGGCTGTGCATGTGTGGGGGCAGAGGTTATATGGGAAATATCTGTACCTTCCTCTTAATTTTGTTGTAAACCTAAAACTGCTCTAAAAACATAAAGTTTTTTTTTAAAGGTAAGCTCACAGAAAATTGGGAATTAGAGAAGTGAATGCAGCAATTTTAAAATCACTTTGTAAAGAATAAATGCTTGTTTACAATGCAAATATTTTTTCTCAGCCACTTCCATTTATTAAAGCTACTGTGCCCGAATGTGATTGAAAACTATCATCAGTATTTTTCTCTGAATTGCTTTCTATAAAACATAACCTTAAGTGTTTCGTGACACTTGCTTCTAAGATCTGCTTCCCTTGTGACTGTTGGAGACACTATTATTACCAGGAAATGCTACGATGAGATTGACCCCTGTGCCTTGGGCTTAAGAGTTCTGGGACCCAGCCTGTCAGAATGGACTATTGACTGGTCTTGAATGCAGTGCTGTGTTCTATACCAACACAGGGAAAATATTTCTCTTGTATTTTGTAGTTACACTATGTTATATGAGTTTCAAAACAATAATAACTTGTCTGTATATCATTGAAACTTAACAAAAACACATTTTCCAGTTTTTATTTATAACCTTGTCTCAATCTTCAAGTCAGTCATGAGCCCATAGGAGACTGGGAAAGGTGTCTATTCAAGGTGGAGAACAAACGTGAATTTTAATCAGCAGCTGGCATGTATAAAACCCAGAGAATTTGAATGTACAATCCTGTGATTCCAGGCGAGTGTGCAAGCCCAGCTCTCTCCGAGAGTTTTCCCCCCAAGACTTTGCTTCTTTCTAAGGAGCCTCCAATCTCTTTTGCTTTTTGTTCTGTCCAGTCATGGCAGCTCACTTCCAGAAGTCCAGAAATGTTTGCAACCCAGCAAAGAGCTCAGTTTAGGCTTGACGGACTTCTGTTATACAATGAAACTGTAAAACAGTGTTTCTTAATTCTATGTATAGTGTTATATATACTGATATATGTTTACTCATTTATTTTCTCTCTCGTTTCTAAATTTTCCTTCTATGTTTTGTTCTATATGTTTTTCTTGCTATTGTTTGTACTAAATAATTATTTTTGTGTATATAGTGACACTTTTTTTTTCAATTTCACTCACTTGGAGTTAAGATTAAGGACAAATGTCAACCTATTTGGTGTTTTCTTTCTCACAGCAATTGCAATATCATGAAAATGGCTAAACTCTTAAATTACTATAGTCTATGTCCATTAAACTTCTAGTCAGTTTTGAAGAAGATGTATTATACTACTTCAGAGGATACTTGAGATGAAATGCCTTCCATGCTAAGAAATTATGGTTTCTATATACTTTCCTTCTATATATAACACTACCTTTGGTTTACTATTTTTGTATTCACCTTTGGAAAGCACAAAGTCCCAAGTGGTATTAAAAATTAACTCCTTTGTTAAGAAAAAAATGCTTTTTTGAGATAAAAAAGACAGTAGCATAGGCTCATTCATGCTCCATCTGTTGTTCCACTCTCTTCAATGGCAACTTGAAGGCACATTAAACGTATTGAATGCTAAAAAATGCCTGCACGACGGACCTGTTCTAAGAGATGAAATCAAAAGAGTTCCATAGCAGAAAGGAATATTCTGTTTCTCAGTAGGCTGGTTAATTGTATGTGCACTCATTTTGATTGATTTTTAAGACCGATGGAAAGAAAGTAACTTCTGTGCAGAAACAATTACAGCAGGAACTGCTCTCCTTTACTGAATGAACAATGCTATTTATAAAGGAAGAAAATTACAAAGGTTTGTTTCCTGCTGCTAATTTTGCTAGGGGACTGAATTAGTATGATACTGCTGGGAGCTGCAGGAGACCTTTATGATACAGGAGCAGGAAGGAGCCGACCTGATGAGTGGTGTTAATCACCAAAAGCTCCAGTGAGTGAACTTGTCAACAAGGGGCCAGAGAGGAGTTACCCCGCCCCCACCGTCCAAAGTCAGTGTTAAGGTAATGTTAAGTAAAAGTGAAAGTGACCCAAACCATTGATTAATTTTTACTTGAATTAATTAGAGGGAAGAAACAAAATTCTTGATGAGAACAAAGTGGTTATATTGAAGGAAAATCAACAACAAAATTACTCCATCTCTATTTTCTCCTTTCCAGCTTTGTATCTAATTTATATTAGTGTGCCAGGGCTGCTTTAACAAAGTACCACAAACAGAGTGGCTTCAACAAACAGAAATTTATTGTCTCACAGTTCTGGAGTTTACAAGTCCAAAATCAAGGTGATGGCGATGGATCTTTCTCAAGACTGGGAAAAGAATCGTTCCATGCCTGTCCCTGGCTTCTGTTGGTTTGCTGCAATCTTTGACTTGTAGAAACTTTCCCTCATCTCTGCCTTCATAGTCACATGGCTTTCTTCCTGTGTGTGGGTGTGTGTCTGTGTGTGTGTCTAGTTCCAGATTGTCCTATTTCAAAGGACAACAGTCATATTGGATGAGGCCCCACCCCAATGACCTCATTTTAACTTGATTATCTCCACAAAGAGCCTGTCTCCAAATAAAATCACACTCTGAGGTGCTGAGGGTTAGGATTCCAACATATCAGTGGGCAGGAGGACACTCAATTCAACCCATAACACGATTAAAAAATAATTAGTGAATAAGTTGGACTTTCAATCTATAGCTAAAATAATTTACAGTTTGCTTGAGGGATGAAACATACGCTTATCAAAATGTTTGCAAGGGAAGAGCATGGAAATATGTTCATATAAAAGCTCTGTGAATATCTGCAAATTAAAACGTTTTTCATTGTATTATCTGTAGAGAGTCATTGAATGTTAGCTCTGGAACTCCATTATTTTTGGTTTGTTTGTTTTTTTGTGAGGAAGACTGTCACTGAGCTAACATCTGTGCCAATCTTCCTCTATTTTGTGTGGGATGCCACCATAGTGTGGCTTGACGAGTGGTGCTAGGTCCCAACCCCGAATCCGAACTTGCGAACCCCAGCCCGCCAAAGCATAGTGCACAAACTTAATTAACCAGTATACCACCGGGCTGGCCCTGGAACTCCATGTTTACATGAAGAAATCAAGGTTGCCTTGATGTTGAAAATCCTGAAGAAATTACAAGCTATTCAGAGGCAGGCCACTCCTGTTCAGTGTGAATCCTAACAGAGCATCCTAAACAAAAGGCAGACACAGTTTGCTCTTTCTGGGGAGATCTTGTACTCAACACGTCTTTCACCTTCTGGTGCCACAAAACATGCAACTATTTTTTATTTTGCTATATGAATAAATTTTCACAACTAGGCTCTGGAATGAAGAGTAAATTTAAAGATATACATGATACCTCTGTGGGCAAATAAAATTTTTGTCAGAAGGAAGAACCCTGTGAAAGAGAATTAACATTGTATGTGTCAGTGCTGAACATAAGAGAATCATATTTTAAATTTCACGAGCCATGTGACATCTCTCGTGTTATAAGGTCACTTCAGGAATAATTGTATTACAAGGGTTATTTTTCACTTTATAGGTGGTAAATGCCGATGTGAACAGGATGATGCTTTCAATCATCAGTGACTATAGTGGACATATCTTGCAAACACATTTGGTTTCCACACCATCCATGTATGCTAGGATTGACAATTATCCTACTGGAAAACAATTACCAAGACAGCTTAAATAACAGGGATTTAGTTTTTTGTTTGTTTTTATTTTTTTAGGCCATGCAGCTGTGGGAAGCCTAGTCCTTTCTTCATAGTTTTCCTTCAATCTGGGTTTAAAATATGGGATTCATGCCTTCCCAAGGCTATCTCCAAAGCTTAGGTACTGACAAGCAAGTCTGACCATGGACCTACTCCCATATTCAGCTAATTATGTCTGACAAGAAAATCTTGATTCAATCAGAACTTTTAGCAACTCATTTCTTCTCTAGAACTTTTAAGCTTTTCTAGAATATTGCATAACCAGCTGCTTGTCGTTTGCCTGTGTCTAGTCAAATGAGGGATTTTAATGCATTATATTATGATGAAAGCAGGCTGCATTTGCCAACATGAAATAGCAAGGATGATACTACCACTTACATGAGAGTTTTATAAGTTTGATAAATATTCCTATCATGCCTTTTTTTTTAACTTAGTCTTTGGAAATGGGTTGGCCGACATTAATGTCATTTATAGCAATGGAAGTTCATGTTGATGAAATAATTTTTAAGAAAAATATCTTTTTGAATGCTAAAAGAGTATTAATTCTTAGAACTTCACTTACCATTTTTCTTTATGGTTAAACTCACTGCGTTTGCCCAGGGCAAACTATGCCGCCCATTTTATTTGTCCTTATTCTGACAGCAGCAAGAAAAGTGATGGCTGTGTTCCACCATTTACTTTTTGACCTGTCACCACACCCCCTGGAACCACCTCAAGTGATTGATACAACTTAAGTAACGACCAATGAGGAGTCATAGATGGTTCTAATTTCCAGTCCCATGCAAATAGAAAAATGTATTTTGTTCATCCTACTGGTTGGTTGTGGAGCACAAGTTGGCTCAAATTGCAGCACTTAGCTGAGAGTTTTTTGAATCATTTTCTGATTGTGGATCATTCAAGAAAAGAAGAGATAGGGGTATCTTATTCTGTAGCATCCTAGCCATCTCTATCTTTCCCTTATGGGAGAAAATAGATTGCAAATTTTCCTGCATCACTGTAAGCAGCACTGTGAAACTTTCTTGGAAGGGTGATTTAAAAACATGGAAATCATCACTGAAAGGACAGCCAGTTTGCATGAGCTAGTTAATCCATCTACTCCTGTCTGGCCAGCAGGATGCAAGAAATGAGACCCTTCAGATTTCTTCTGTAGAACCCTATCTTGAATCACAAAAATATACAGCTTCATGTGTAATCCAAATGGCTTTTTAATAGGCTGCCCAGTGTTTCTCTGGAACACACAAAGAAAGCCCTTTTTGGGACAAGTGGGTTTTCACAGCTGTGAGAAGTGAGATCTGTGAGTTTGGAGAGTAGCTTATCCACAGTTAAGAAAAATACGATATTGTATGCATGCTGTTTTTCTCTTTAGTGCCATATTCTTAAGCCTCAGGGCCTGGAAAATGTCCACAAGCTCACCAATGTTGTTTCGGTCAGGGGCATACTCTTGGTCTCTGTCGAAATAGAAAAATTTTCTGAAAGCTTTCTCACATTTGAACTTGTCTAGATTTCACAAGAGCTGGTATATCAGGTTCTAAGGAAACTACAAGGTAGGTATGTCATGACAGAGAATTTAAAAGATGAAAATCAAAGAGACACTCTAAGTTAAAGGTCCATGTGGAGAACTCAGATGAGTACAGCTCAGGAGACAAAAATAACAAGCAAAAAAGCCAGGAACCAACAGGGTAGGGCAAAGAGCTGAGAAAGGAGTTATGTGGATGTATGAAAAACATAAATAAAGTGTACAAACAAAGACTCATGATTCAAATGCCAGTCAATGTCCTTGTTGATTTATGATGGATTCAGGATGGCAAAACACTTAGGACTGTCCTGAATCCATCATATACTATCCAGTTGCCAAGCAAGAAAGTACTACCATAATGGGTGGTCACAATAATACTGGAGGTTTCTTCCAGCCAGGTAGGATGTGGAACATAAGATATTTTAAAAGCATTCTGGCCAAATATTATATAGAAAATCATATAAGATGGATTTTTATAATTCTTTCCTTATAAACCAGATTTGAGTTAAGCATTTTTTTGTGTGTCAGAAATAATAAATGAGAGATTTTCCAATGCATAAAGTCATGAAGTACATAATACCATTTTGTCCTTATCGAGGATGCCAAGTTTAATTATTGTACCAGGTGTTGCCTGCTAGATTCTCCCATTAGAAACAAAAAAATTTTCCTTTGGTATTATGTAAATAATATGTGGGGTGATGCTTAAAATCTGTGTAAATGATTTTTAACATTCGCTGATAATTTTTACTTGAATAAGAAATTATTATGATAATCACATATGCCTATTTTCTATTTTCCTTCTACATTAGCTGATATTCTTCTGTTAAAAAAGAGCTTTCCTCCTCCTCCAATTTTTTTTTCTTTTTGAGTAGCACAATGGACTCATCCATAATATGTTTTAATTCAGTGTATTATAATTGGTTATTCTCATTATTCTTTATGATGTTTATTTGTCTCTAATTTGGCTCCTGGGTTTTCTGGCTGGATCTTGGGTACTTTGATGTGTTTCCATTAGTTTGGAGCACGTCCTTGCTTCCTGGATCTCTTAACTATTTGGAGTTATTCTCTTATGTACAGTAAGGTATGAATCTAACATCTCTTTTTTCCAAATAATTACTTAGTTATCACAACACCATCTACTAAAAATTAAAATCATCAATGAGAACAGTTTAAAACGAGAGAGATTAACACTCCTTTGTGATGCTATATGTACACATGCAATGAAGTTTCTTAAATGAACTTTTTTCTTTTATTCATAAGAACTCAACCTCTTTGGGCTTGTCTTATAATTGGTCAAGTTCATTCCATAAATTTTCTTTATATGTAAAGGGAGCAAACGTATATTTTGAAGACTTCGTATCCAACAATCAATTCTCTTTCTCTCTCTCCCTATTTCTACCTCACTCTCTTAATCTCATTTCAGCCTTGATATTAATCTCTTACAACAAATGATTGCAAAGAACAACATAAAAATAAAAAAGGGAAGACATCTATTTTTCAGTCTTATATCTACCTATTTAGGTGTAAGAATTCTGAAAAAACAGTAAAACAACTATCACCCAGTTTAAAAAATTATCTCATTTGCTTCAACTTCGTGCTCCGTGGTTTTTTGTTTGCCCTATATAATCTCAAATATGTTTAAAAATGTTCACTTTAATATTGTCAAAATTATGCATTTTATGCTCACTAATTTTACTAGCATGATAGGCTAACGGGTTGTTTTAGGAATTACATTTCCCATGCAGAAAACAATAAAGAAATACAATAGAATGGCAATTTTTACTTTAGTGGCTTGCCATCACTAAGCTTCAAACTAGCAACTAATTTGTAGAGTTGTAGAGTAAATTAGCCAAAACCGTTTTATTTGATTCTAATTATAATGTGTCATTTGTAAACAAAGATGATAGTACTGAAACAATACCCATAAGTAATGCACTTTCCATGGTTTTCCAGCATAATGATGGATTTTCATGGATTCATTCTCATTTTCTTAACCTGTCTCTTTGGTGATCACTGTTGCTTAAGAAAAAATCTTCCTGAGAACCAGATATTTGACTTGATTCAGTCTGTGTCTCAACTAGCTGCATTAAATACACATTGACATACTATTGGCTCTAAGAATAATTGATTGAGGAAAATTAAAAAAATAATGAACTTATTAAAATTTGAAAGACAGTAGAATGTTAACTGTAGTGCAATTATGGGAATTCACTATAAAACCTGAATTTAAAAACCTACAAGATAATTAACCGGTAAATGTCAGGACTGTGCCAGTCCCCAGTTATAAAATGTTGATTTGAGGCCACCAATCTTACATTTAAGTTGGATGTCCTATTGTATGCCCTCCTTACTAAGTTACAGGAAAGATTTAATTGCCCAACAGATATAAATAAACAGACAAATAAAATGTAAAACGTCTTACCTGAAAATTTAAGAAAAATTAAACAGCACCTTATATTTTTTATCAGTAGAAACCTCATTTGGTTTCTGTACTGATTCCGTAGCCCATTATATTTTTGGAATTAATATGGATGGATAATCCTAAAGATTAGATAGTTTGATAGTTTTGTCAACTACTTATTCACTCTAAGAAATATTTCAACATTGTAAAAATTTCAATGCTTTTCCTGTACAGACTACAATGTTTCAGCAGTTTACTCACAAACTGAAATCTCAGAGACCACAATGGAAATTTTCTGGGAAGGACAATGATGCTAAAGTATCCTTACTCAGGGAACCCGTCCATCTCTAATGCAAGAAAGAAAATGGTGATAACCATGGGTGCTCAGCTTCTGAGCCTCCCAGCTGTTCAGTTTCCTTCTGGGTTCTATTTTCTATCGGCTCTCTTATGTCATGTTGCCATCCAGCTCCTCAGAAAACAGTGAGAACTCTTTACAATCAGAGAAGTTAACACTAAATAGGTCAATCTGAGATGCTTGATCCTAAAAGGCAGCAATGCATTCAGACATTTGTCAGAACAACTGGTACCATGGATGTTTTCTAATCTGAAGGGATCACTCAGGAGGGACTTGCAGAAGGTATTAAAGGATGAAGAGAACTCCAGTTTAGTCAGCCATTTTATCAGTCTCAGCCCTTAGGAGTCAACGGAGTGAATGATGTCACAGTAAGATCAACCACAGCTGGGGGTGAACACCATCTTCCCTGCCAATCTTGAGAACAGAAACTCATAGCTGGTTTTATTCAACACCTAATTCTGGAACATTATCAGCATCTTTTAAAAAGGACTGTACAATGTCTTTTTAATTTCCTCCATTATATTTTCTTTCATATTTTGATAACATAATGATCCTTTCTTAATTTGTAAGCTTTTATTTGGATATCAACTGTACAAAGCTTGCAATTCATCCAAATAGAGAACTTCATTGTTCATTTAAATAACATTAATGTGTCCATGGGTTTTCTTTCTTTCTTTCTTTCCATCCTTCTCTCCTTCTATTTTCTCTCATGTTTTGGTTCTGAGAAGAAATAGCAGCACTGTGTAATAAAGAACCTGTGATCCATCAAACTATAAGTATTAAAAAGGAGTAAATTCATTAACAGTGAACATTTATTATAAGATTTATGATAAACTTAAATGAAATTTATTTTACTTGTGGGAAATGGAAAAATAAAAGGAAAAGAATATTTAGCCTATGGAATCTCTAAATCAGAACTCATGCTAGGTAATTTACAGCAATTATATATCATATAGTCCACTCAGAAAAAAATAACTAAGATGCAAATGTTATTTAACGCAAAGATTTATTATCCTCATCTAATTACTGAAGATCTCAATTAAGACCGTATATCTAATACATTTTTGATAAGGAGAAAGAATTCATTAGATGATTATAATAACAAATTGAATGGAATCTTAACTAGATAAAGTGCTTTCAGACATTACAAGATGATTTTAGCTTCTTAAAAGAGTGCATAAGTTTGGGAGAAAATTACTGTAGGCTACCTTTTTGCCTCTTTGGTTCCTGTCTAGAATTGAGTGATGGGCAATCACAGTTTTCTTAACTCTTTGTAGGCTCCTCAGTTTGAGAGGGAATTAGTTTTAAGTGGGTTTCACCACAGAAGCACAAAAAGATTCAGAAAAATTGCTTTATCAAAATTGCTTTTAAACTTTTCTTTATTGTAAGAACAGGGTTTCACTATCTTATGAGAACTGATAAAGTAGCAGTGTTGGAAAGTGGGAGATCATGCCTATATTCAAGTGTCCTTTTAAGACATTACTTGCATTAAGTGCTATTCTCTATGATGAATTCAAATGAAGAGACAACGACTGTGTCAGGTGAAAGATTTGCAGATTCCCAGGAGAATGGGGGGGGGGGGGGCTAAGGGTTGCACCAGCTGTTATGAATACAAAATTAACCCCACTACTAGAGCCTGTGCTGCTCTTCAAATTTACTGTGCTTTAGTCCCATAAAGTCCAAATTTATTGGAAATAGAAACAAGAATTTCACAAGTATGCTATTGGCTAAAACATTGTGACTATTATTGTGCTGTTGAGCAACCATAGAGATTTATAAAATCTACTATAATTGCATGGTTGCTCTTTTTTTTTTTGGTTATTGTGAAATAATGAACACACCATTTGAATTTTTTTTAAACTAACAATTGTCGATATTTCTTTTGCCATTCAGTTCTAATTTTATAGTAGTTCTACCCGTTCTCTCATGTTTAACATATATTTTAAATAGCCCTGTCAATATTATATCCCATGGCCATTATTAAAATATTTAATGCTTTGTTGCTTATACATAGTGAGAGACAAGTCTCATCGCAAAGGAAAATTCAAGGGAAAAGTGGAATAATATAAAATTATGATAAAGTTCCTAAACAAAGTGGCTTTGTTATACTGCAAAATTCAAACAATTCTTAAAAGTATCTATTCTCATAGGTATATTAGATTTATTAATCAGAGCTTAAGTTTATTGGAGGAATTGAAAAAGGACACCAAGAACTGTTGTGTATCAAGACAGCTAGTAATTCTGTTAATACACATAACGAAAAAGAAAATTAAGTCAGATTAAATTTCAAAGATAAACATCTATATAAATCTAAGATGTATATATTGATGAAAGTAATATTTATCTGTAGGTGGTGGGATTTATAATAGGGTTTTTCTTTTTATTATTTTGGCTTATTTATATTATCTAATTTTTACAATTAATATAAACTTCGAATTACAACATGAAAATCCCAAATTTTCATCAAACATTGCAAACCCTGATGATTTTCTGTACAATGAATGAATTCCACTATTTATTAATTGATGCTTGATTCTTGTTTAATCTGAACTCTTTAGGCATCATTTATAATCCACATATTTTTAAAGAAGAGTTTAGGTGGTTCATGACAAATACAAACACATACACACATCACAACTTATATCAATTTTTTGAGGGAATGTATAGTACAACTTATGCATCTTTAGAGTTTGGCTAAAATAATGACAAGTGGTTAGAAACTACACAAGGAGACAGTAATATGTTTTCTTTATATTTGAATCAGAGTTTTCTCAGACACATTATTTAAGATGAGGTACGATATCAATTCCTTAGATAAAATTAATAGTTTTCTTGCACTGAATTATCTAACCCCTCACCCCCACAAAAATGTAAATTAACCTTAAGACTGATGTCCTGAGAATGCAAAAGTAAATATATCATGATTTCCATATAATTTTATGACACAAGAGTAGAGGACAGAAAATAAAACACAACACTATTATGATGGTTCTATGAGGATAAAACTAATGTAGTTAGAATATGTATATTTTCAAAGAATGAACTGATTTTGAAGGTAGAATCTAGATTACTTGGAGGAGGGAATAAAATTCGAATAAATTAAAGGATTTCCTTCATGTTAGTTCTTTCAACTGGGCTTTTGATAGCAGCCAGGAAAGAGGCACATTAAGATTGATTTCTTACACAAGGGACCAGGGTCCTAGTGTGCTATGTTGCTGAATGAGGAGCCATGGTAATGAGGATGAGAAATCAACATGATTACCTGAAATTCTCCCCTTTATAGAAGTCAACAAGAATGGGTGAGAGTGGGCTCTTCTCATTCCAGACTGATAGCTGATCTTCCACCCAATTTTGGGAGAATTAACCATTGCAGCAGAGAAGCTGTACAGCTTGGCTCTCACTTTCCCTGCTTACTTAGCAGCTCAGGCATTTGCCTATGATTGAGATTGGCCAGTCTGAGACAGAGAATCCTAAGTGTGTGATGCAGAAACAATAGAGAATTATTCAGGCATGTGATGACCATGGCAGAAAAAAAATATCTTAGATGAAGATATATTGGAGGACTATTGCCCAGTGCTGGTGGGGACAGATATGACAATACTGGTCTCCAGCATTCAACATTAGTGGCACTTTCCTCATTCAGCCACTTCCTGTGGCATGATTCCAGCTGTGAAACTGGCTTCTGAGTCTCCCCTCGTGTATGCCTATTTTCTGAGCCTGACTCTCTATCTCACCCATCAATTCTGTAGGCCAGTTAACATTCTTTCAATAGATGCATTTTTCTTCTAAATGATTGGGAATTAGCTTTTGTTGCTTATAAGAAAGAGCTCTGACTGATAGACTTTGCTAAGAAACCACTTCATTAAATTTCAGATAGCAATAAATTTAACTTTATAGTAGTTAATATTCTTAAAATATCATTAAAGAAGACAGTTTAGGTGATACACACTTTATTTAGCACTTCGTGAAGTGGACAGTCTCCTTTTGGAGAACTGCAAAAAGGGATGGAAGGCAAGAAGCTTTTATAGGATAAAGAATAAAGAACAAGGAAGACACAAATGAAAAATATCTGATTGACAGGGACCACATAGTCAACTTTGTCTGGGGTGAAAAGACCCCGAGTTGGCTTCGCATTTGGGGATTGGCTGACTGAATATACTGCATTTCTGGTCCAGTGGAACATTTACAGGGACACAAAAGTTATCTAAATTTTGGTTTGCTGACATGGCACCCTGGACAAGAGTGGTTTCATCTTGGGCCTAGAAATTTATTTCAACAGTTCCCCCTTTTGATTATCCTCTTGAACTCTCAAGAAGTTTGATCAAAAATATCAGTCTCAGCATGACTCTCAGTTACCATTGCCTCTTCAGATCTCAGTGTAATATTCGTAAGAGACAATTTCAGGTTTGTATCCTTAGAGCTGGTTACATTCTTCTGTTCTCTTTTATCGTTCCAGTCAGAGAGAGACAATCTGTTGGCTGGTCAATGGCTGAATTTTAATGCATTTAAAACTTTTGAAAGAACACAGTGTATTAGGGAGACAATAATAATTATTAACAATAAAACAATGCCCATATTTTGGAGAGGACTCCTGAGCCAGGGTCCTCATGACCCAAATCAGCTAGAATCAAATAAGTCAAGAAATTACCCCAAAGAAGGGGACACATCTTTAAGCCAATGGGCTGTTTATATATTTCATGTAATTTTGTCTCTACTTCCCTAGAAGTGTTTATCCAGTGAGATTTTTCCAGAGAAACTGAGGCATTGGAAATCAAGGGGAAGTTTGTGATGGGCAGAAAGAACTACAGGATCTCTAGCATCATAGTAAATCCAACAGTCAGTTGGAGGTTGGATTACCCTTCTTTGCAATAGCCTGAGATATGTGAACAATACATGATCTTTTCAGGCCGGGGCAAAGAAAAAGGTAGACAAAAGAATCACAAAGATCTTTACAGCGTAAAAATTAGGAAAAGGATGGTCAGAGAAGGAAAGAAGAACATAAAGAAATGTTCTTGATCTGTTGTCTTGGGAGGAAGCAGTCTAGCCTAATGTCAGCTACTTCTCTTCCTAGAGAATTTCATTTTGAGGTCTCTCACATTTACACAGGACTAGACGTCAGGTGGAACCTTCTTCAGTTGTGAAGATGCCCCCAAAGTTTGACACCTTGTAATTTGACAACCGTGTTAGTAGTCAAGAGTACTTGGTAGGGTCCTCTCCATGAATCTCACTTTTACAAAAGCATCAGAAGGAAACAATAACTGTCTGTAAATTACAAAAGACTTAAAAATGCCCATAAAAATCTGATGAGACTTCATTACAATGGAACTGGCAAGGGAATTTGGTTATTTCTGTGACAGACAACATTTTAAGATGATAACTAGATTTGACTGATAATATTATACCAGGATATAATGGATTTTTAGGAATTTTGCACAATTTCCAGAACACTGATATTAATAACATATACCCACACAAATATAACCTAAGAAGGTTAAACATCATTTCTTATTTGACAATGCTTCCTATGTAATGTAACATATAAAATAAGCCTGATTAGTGTAACATTTTTCTCTTTATAAGGAGAGAACGAGTCTTTTGAGATGTTCCAGTGGCCCTTTGGAAAATTCCAAAGTTAGTTCGAGGTCAAAAAGATTTTATTTAAAATTTGACTTTTGGAATGTTTATTAAAAAATATCCATTTAACCAAAGTGACAATTAAAGACATAAAAGGCAAATATAGAAAGTTACATAGTTGTAAAAAATCTTAGTTGTTTTAATATTGAGAAGACTGGGTTTCCTTTCCCGCAAATCTTCTATACCTGTTTATATTCATTCAGATTTTGTTCTATTTTTTTCTGTCTTTCTCTTTCTGGAACAATCAGTTGTTTTACTTTAGGAAAAAGTTGCTCTTTTTTTCCCTTACCAAAAACACATCTCCATACCTCATACCTTTTCATAACCAAAACACATCCTACTTTCCTTGCATAGAGATATTTCCCTTATTATTTCTAGTAGTTTTAGTTACAAATGTTAATTAGAATTCTTAACCCTCAAAATCCTTAATTCCTAGTGAAAACTAAGAGTGAGAAATCTGTGGACTGTCTTTTACACTAGTATTCTGTGGATTGGCAAATTTATAAATACAGTTTATAACTTCTAGAGGTATAGTCTTCCTCATAGTAAATTTTTCAATGAGGTACAAAATGTGTTTACTAACCCAAATATCTTTATTTCCTCTGTAAAAGGAAGCCAAAAGTGGATAAACCTATGTTCAGTAATTAATGTTTCAATATCTTACTTTACTTGGAAATGATCTAGATTTTTAATGAATATCCACCATTTAATTTATTTCAGTATAACTTTAAGGTTGCAAATTGCCAAAAAGATTTTGAAAACTATTTTTAAGTAGATATACCATAAAGCATTATTATTGTTGTCAAGTCCATTTGTAAACTTTTATCGTCCTTACATCTACTTAATTTACTTGTTCTTAACAATTATATTTGGATTATTCATGAAATTTTCATGAGACATTAAACAGCTAGCCATCATCTTAAGTCATCTTTCTTGCTGACAAATCATGTAACAGAGATAAAATGAGCTTATTTGACTTTTAGTAAAACTAGGTAGAATAAAAGTATTATATTCAATGCTGATAATTCTAAAGACATGTTTGTTTTGGGGCTGGCCCGGTGGCGCAGCGGTTAAGTTTGCACGTTCCGCTTCTCAGCGGCCCGGGGTTCACCGGTTAGGATCCCGGGTGCGGACATGGCACCACTTGGCACGCCATGCTGTGGTAGGCGTCCCACGTATAAAGTAGAGGAAGATGGGCATGATGTTAGCTCAGGGCCAGGCTTCCTTAGCAAGAGAAGAGGAGGACTGGCAGTAGTTAGCTCAGGGCTAATCTTCCTCAAAAAAAAAAAAAAAAAAAGTAAAGACATGTTTGTTTTAATTAAACCAACAAACTTAAACTAAGTTTTATTGGAGGGGGCCAACCCTGTGGCCGAGTGATTAAGTTTGCTCACTCCACTTCGGTAGCCCAGGGTTTTACTAGTTCAAATCCTGGGTGCAGACATGGCACTGCTCATCAGGCCACACTGAGGTGGCAACCCACATAGCACAACCAGAGGGACCTACAACTAAAATATACAACTATGTACTCGCAGGCTTTGGGGATAAGAAGAAAGAAAGAAAAAAAAAGATTAGCAACAGATGTTAACTCAGGCGCCAATCAAAAAAAAAAAAACCCTAATAACTTTTATTTACTGAAGATTATCCTACATCACAAGAACTTAAATAGAGCTCCTACAAATAATACCATCTGGAGGGGGAAAAATCATACATTTATAACATACATACATCGGTGTACATAAATATATAGACAGAAGCAAACAGAGACCTTAAAGCTTTGCCATGAGTTGAGCATGTAATGCAAAGCTCACTAGTTTATACAAGAACACTTGGTTCCAAATTATGTTTCTGGCAGATGGAATAAGTTAACTTTAGCTGCTTAGGTGGCTTAAACATTTTATTAGTATTTGTGGAGAAGACTTTTAAGGTTTTTTTACTCATCTAGTTTCCAAATAGCCTTTCCTTTTTCTCCTTCCAATAAGAATTACTTCTCTGAAATTTGCTTTTTACAGAGATAACCTTGAGTTCCTAGAGGAGGCCTCGTAGAACTTTTACATTTACATCTCAAAGGCACAGGGAGGGGCCAGCCCTGGTAGCCTAGTGGTTAAGTTCAGCGCACTCTGCTTTGGTGGCCCTGCTCGGTTCCTGGGCGTGGGACCTACACTGCTCTGTTAGTGGCCATGCTGGGCTGGCAGCCCACATACTAAAAACTAGAGGAAGATTGGCATGGATGTTAGCTCAGGGCAAATCTTCCTCAGCAGAAAAAGAAAACAGGCACAGAGAAAGAATGTGAGTTCCTGCAAGAAGGAATTTCGTTTCCTAAATCTCAAATTTTTACAATACCTAGAAGCCTTTTGAGATGAATAGGGGAAGTTTTGGGATTTGTAAAAAGGATAGGTGGGCTTTTTCTCTTCTCATAAAGACTCAGTTTGTAAGGCAAGTTATACAAATTGTCCTCAATTTGTAGGACAATTATTTTTAATTCTTCAAAGAATTGGGTTTCAACCTGAGTGATATCAAGGGTCTGACCCACCCATCCAACTACATTATTTTCAATTTGCTTGTTTATATCAGGCAGAAGATCTTCAACTAAGATTGAAATAAAAAAAATTCTATATTCTAGATTTAGAGCTGTGTGGAATGTTTTTCTTTTCCTTTGGGTACATAGCTTTACTTAGCTTAGGCAAGAAGGCCTTAAAAAATAATTTCCTATCAGTGTCTGAATATCAGTTTCCAACTTGGCCAACTTCTGACCATAGAGCTACGGGAAAAAAAGAAGAAAATCCTTTCAAATATATTGTCAGATTTCAGCTGGGACAAACAGTAAATATTCCTGGCACTATTGAACAACCTGAAGGAGCCAAAAGGATCCCTAAAGAGGGTGCAAAAGATATTACCCTCCTAAAATCCAGAGCCACCCCCAAAGATAGCCCGAAGAAAGAAAGACTTAGACAGTTCCCTGAGGACTGGGAACAATTGGTAGGACCCCAGACACAAAAGTACTGCAATTCATATTTCCATCCAGTCATATTATGGGGCTTCCAACCTAATGGTTGAACTGCCTGCATATGTAAGAATTGACAACCTGTGTGTCCCAGGCAGGCAGAAAGCCAGGTCAGGTTCTTAGGACACAAAATGAGGCAAACAAGAAGGCAATAGCTATCTCTGGGAGGGAAAAGAATTGATAACCAATAAGGAATGAGGTGAAATTGTACCTTCCTCTCTAAACTGAGTGCTACAGAGATCTGGGAGCACTGACTCAAGCAAGAATTCTCACCCTTTGCTGGTTTCTACCAGTCTTCCCAGGATCCCATCTGCAGCCTCTGGAGGTAGTGGGTTTAGAGAGTGTAGCCCCAGTATCTACTAGAATTTGGCAAGGTTTTCCATTAATTTTAATTTTAGTTTCTCCTTGGCTGTTTAGGGAAATAAGTGGTAGCAGTATATTGGAAAATCCCTCAGAGTCTCGTCAACCCTGGGTGGGGCCCACATGGGGGCCCTCCTTTGGGAATAGATATGTGGGCATTGAAGTTGGTGTACAAAACTTTGTCTATTGGTCACAGTCTTGTAGTCTCTTCAGAGTGGAAAGGCAGTTGAGATAGACGATTAGTGGACTGAGGCCTCAGGTAAGGAGGATAGAGGGCAGTAGCAGGAGTCACGTCAGTCTTATAGTTGTTGGTACCCCCTGTGTCTTGAATTTTTCATTAGCCTTTTGCAATCATTCTTTGAATGAAGCTATTTTGGAATTTTGAAGTCCTTTGGAGGTTTCTGCATGCCAATTAAAATAAGTGTCCCATTCTGTTTGTTTGGTTTGGGAATTCTTGCTTTCAAGTACACTTCTTAAATGAACGACCTTGTCTAATTGGAATGTTCCCCGTAATGTCCATTGTAATTCTAGACTGTCTTAGTAAGATTTTGTCAATTTTGTAGACATCTAACCCTTCTGGGACCACAGTTCTTAGACATAAGATGTGCCAGAAGGTGGTGCACTCAATTCCATGAAATTTGAGAATTCCGTTTCTTTAGCTAAGCCTTGGGGCTCAGAGCCAAATTAATTCCTAAGAGGGAAGTGCCACTGGGTTGAGGATTTTGTGGTGTTTTACAGTGTACCTCATTGCACAGAAATTTTCTTTCTTTCCTTTTTTTTTAAAGATTGGCACCTGGGCTAACAACTGTTGCCAATCTTTTTTTTTTTTTTTCTGCTTTATCTCCCCAAACCCACCCTGTACACAGCTGTATATCTTAGTTGCACGTCCTTCTAGTTGTGGGATATGGGACGCCACCTCAACGTGGCCTGATGAGCGGTGCCATGTCCGCGCCCAGGATCCGAACCCTGGGCTGCTGCAGCAGAGTGTACAAACTTAACCACTCGGCCACGGAGCCGGCCCCAGAAATTTTCTTGAGGTTGGTGGGTGATCTAGTGTTGATCTAACCTGTTCTGTAACCCAGTTATCCTAGCACAAGAGGCTTAAGAGTTAGGTGGCAAGAGTTCTAACTGCTTTTAAATGCTCAACGCATGCCCACCAGTTTTGTGATTTTGGTTTCTGAGATTCCCGTTAGCAATAGATCTATTTTTCTTTCCAAGAGAAGATGTCTTTATAGCCGTGGATGCCCTACGGGCTTTTAATAATTGGACTTATGCCTACTTAGATTTTGATTTTGATGGTCCAAGCAGTCTGAATTTCTTGTCTTAATTTATTTCTCCAAGTTCCCCTGCACTTCATGCTATGGATTTACTTGAGGCTTTGTGAGTCCCATGAGGGCTGCCCCCTGATGCAAACTCCCAATATACTTACCTTGGAAGCTTTCTGGGCCCCGATAACCTTTCTGGAAACTTTTTTCCTGGGAACTATATATACATATATATGTTTTTTTTTTTTTAAAGATTTTATTTTTTCCTTTTTCTCCCCAAAGCCCCCCGGTACATAGCTGTATATTCTTCGTTGTGGGTCCTTCTAGTTGTTGTATGTGGGATGCTGCCTCAGCGTGGTTTGATGAGCAGTGCCATGTCCACACCCAGGATTCGAACCAACGAAACACTGGGCCGCCTGCAGCAGAGCGCGCAAACTTAACCACTCGACCACGGGGACAGCCCCATATATGTTTTTTTTAAAATAAAGTTTGTTTGGATCGGAAAGTTGCATGCAAGGGAATGCAGCTCAAATCCGAGAGTGACTTACCCAAGACCCTCAGTAATGATGCAAGGAACAGTGAACTCAAAGAGGGCAGCAGATGCATTGCCTGTGCATCTTCTCATCCCATAGGCCATTAACAACCAGCTTGAGATCGTTCTTAATCGCCAAAAAACTGTCAAAACATGATTAAAGAGACAATTTAGGTGACATCAAAAAGAGTTTATTTAACACTTCACGAAGTGAGCAGTCTCCTTTTTGGGAACTGCAAAATGGGGAGGAAAGCAGGAAGCTTTTATAGGATAAAGAATAAAGAACAAAGAAGAGACAAACAGAAAATATCTGATTGGTGGAGGCCACATAGTCAACCTTGTTTGGGGTGAAAGGGTCCAGAGGTAGCTTAGCATTTGGGAATTGGCTGAGTGGATAGACTGTGTTTCTGGTCAAGTAAGGTATTTAGAAGGACACAAAAGTTATCTAAGTTTTGGTTTGCTGATGTGGCACCTTGGGAAAGAGGGGCTCCACCTTGGGCCTAGAAATTTATTTCACCAATATTAAACAATTCTTCCCATTTTAAATAATGAGATTTAAGTCCCTCTCAGGAAAATTTTTGAGAAGAATCACATTGTGTAATGTAATGGGGGCCACGGTCAGGTGTTGGGGATATCAACTATACTGCTTTCACTTTCGAAAAGACATCCAGTTTATATGAGTAAAAGGTTCAAAAATAAAAATTTTACTAAACTGAGAGAAGAAAATATCATAATATTAGCCTGAGAAGGCATTACTTCAGAGTGCAAAGAACAGGAATGTTGGTTGTATTGTAAACATTTTTAATTTTTCGTTTATTATGATATTTTGACGTGGTAAAAATCCTTTCTGGCTGTGGAGAGACTGCGGATGAGATAATTGCCTGAGCTAAGCCACTGTTAGAGATGTCAAAGGGCCCCGCCAGGAGCATGTCTTTGATGTGCAAACTAAGCAATCCAGAGCCACTCCTCCTCTTACTGGCCTGCGCATCCAGGAGGCATTATTCCTCTGCCTTGATCATTGTAGGGCCAGGCACCAGGCAACTGGGGACTACTCCTCTAGCTCAAAATCCACAAAATTATTCAAACAAGCCAATCCTAAACTAGTCCTTCTGCCCTGCCTTGCCTGTGGAAATCCCAATCAAGGCAGCGGCCTAAACCTTCCCCTTGTTTCTGTCTTCTGCCTCCTGTCCACCCTGGTGTCTTTCCTGTGTGACACTGCACAGTGTGCCATGCCTCCTGTCTCTAGGACCTCTGACTGTCAATAAACTTTGCTGTTTCCTGAGCCTCTCCCCTGTCTCCTCTTGTGGAGGGACCTGACTGAGCACATCATAAAAGAATACAAAACATTGGCGATCAGCAGGTTGCAAGGATTATCTATTCATTTGATATATGAACTTGTGCAAGTTATTTAACCTCTTCTATGGGGAAGAGAGAACTTTCCAGAAGTACTGTGCAAGAAGTAATTGTATCTACTCTACTTAGAGCAGTGGTGCTCAACTGTAGCTTTACATTAGAATCACCTGAAGAGATTAAAAACAGAAACAGAAGCAAAAAAAAAAACCTATTCAGTTAAGTGAAAAATAGAACAATTAAGTCAAAACTACTGGTAATGAAACCTGAGCAATAGTGATTTTTTGTGTTGAAAACATCCTATGTAATGGAAATAGAGATATCCTTCTTATGAATTTCTGTCTTTTTAATTGTGTTGGTTGCCCAGTAAGTGACAGAGTTAGTGTGTTTGTTTATAGACATAAGACATCAAAGACAGAACTGATTCCATTGAAAACAACTATTCCTGATCATCTCAGCAGGACTAAGTATCTCCATTGACAGTACCAGGCTTTCTGCCTGGTGGCATTTTCTCTCTGGGTCCCCGTACAGAAAAGGCATAACCAGATCAGAGCATAGCAGTCTCACAGAGTTGAGAAAACTGCGTCATGAAAATAGACAAAAATATTTAACAAGCTGTTTAGAAATTCATTTGAGTAATATATAAAAATAATAATTTATCATGAACAGAAGGTTTTTTACCCCAGAAATGCAAATTTGGTTTAGCATTTGATGGTCAAGAAATATATGCATTATTTATTACATTCATAGAATAAAGGATAAAAGGGATATGATGATATCATTAGATATAGAAATAATGTGGCAAACTCAACATCTATTCATAAGAATCGTCTGTCATACAACTAAGAAAAAAAGGGAAATTTTCCATTCTGATAACAGGCATCTTTGAAAAACCTACTTCTATCTTTATACTTAGTGACGACTGACTGACTGCTTTTCCTCTAAGATTAGGACGATAAGGATGGCCATTCTTACCACTGCTATGTAATATTTTTCTGGACTATCTAGTGTAACAAAGAGGAAAAAGAATTTCAAAGCATGCTTATTGCAAGGGATGATGCAAAAATATTTTCTTTCACAGAAAGTAAGATTTCATAGTGAATGGAATATCCAAAGAAACCTAGAAAAAATCAATTACATTTTCATACACTAAGAAACAATCAGTAAAAGAAATAAAAATGCCATAATAAAGACAAAGTACTTTGAGATAAATTCAACACAATATATGAAAAAGTGATATGCCAATAATTACAAAACATTTCTGGCAATAATTTAAGAACACCTAAAATTTGGAGATACCAATTTCATGAATTGAAATAAATCACGTTGTGAAGTTTTTTCTTCTCCCCAAATGGATCCATATATTCAGCATCATCCAAATAAAAAATTGTCAAAACCTGTTTTTGGTTTTGTTTTGGTAGAAGTTGACAAGCTGATTCTAAAACATATATGGAACTAGGAAGTCATATAGAAGCTAAAATAAAATTGAAATAGAAAAAAGTTGGTGGAATTACCCTAATGTACTAGTTTAAGACTTATTCTCAAGGTATCAAGTGTAGTATTCACATAAGGATAGTTTTATAGATCAAATAGAACAATTCAAAGAATATAGAAATACACTATTCATCTCTACTAAAATCCTCCTGTGTCCTCTGCTCAATCCACTAAAATCTAAGCTTTCCCCCAAATCAAATTAATTGATTTTTGACAATGCTGCCATGGGCAAAGAATGATCTTTTACTAAATAGTGGTGGGATGGTGGAATGGATATCTAAAGAAATGTACCTTAACCATTTTCTCTTTCCAAACAGTTATTAAGTCAAATCAGATCATACACTAAAACATAAAAAAAAAAAAACTGTAAAAGTTCTAGGAAGAAATATAAGAAAAATTTTCTCCAATGTAAGGTAGGCAGGAGCGGCAAAGATTTTTCAAGAACTCGAAAGACTCAAGGCATGCATATTTACATATATATATATATGTGTGTGTGTATATACATATTTACATGTATATATATGTGTGTATGTGTATATACGTATTTAAATGTATATATGTGTATATACATATTTACATATATACGTGTATGTGTATATACGTGTTTACATGTAAATATACATATATACACACACACACAAATTTGGTATAAACTCACAGTATAATACTGTGAAGTAGGAAAGTAGAAAATATGGATATATATAACAACACATGGATAAATCTGGGATTTAATCCTGTCTCCATCATTTACTAATCAGGTGGCTTAGTGCAAGTAAACTCTCTCTGGACTTCATCTGTAATCCTGGATAAAAATAATCGCTATCAGATAATGTGAAGATTAATTGAATGAATGTATGTAGAAAGTCTAGAAATTTCAAATTAAAATAAATTTTAAATACCATTAATGTTACTATCATTTCAAAATTTATCCCTTGTTAATGATCATACAGGATACAGTGACTCTTATATCATCTAAATTCACATATGGCATGATAAAGCAAGAAGCAAAGGTGTTTAAATAAGATGACAATGTAAAACCATTTAATATTAATCTAAGCAATGGAGAAAAAGCTAATCTTTTAGATGTCTGAACATATATTATTACAAGTTTGCAGTATTGGGGGAGGAAGTTCTGTTCTCAATAGAAAGACTTACAAGGCTTGTGTAGGAAAACCTGGGCTCTCTTACTGAGGCAATCGGTCAAGTTTGGTGAAAATATGCCATCCATGCTGCCATTATCCCCTCTGCCATGGCAGACATATAATAGATCAGGAAACTGTCCCACTGTGTTTTAAGAGAGTCCAAGAATCTCTCTTATTTTAAAGCTCTGGCTGTCTCTTCCATTAAAGTTGACATTTCTGATAGATTGCTATAAATGGATATAGATGATCTTTATAGCTATAACCATTATAAACATTTTTGCTTCTGTAGACATAAATATGAAAACAACATCCAATGATGTTCAAATTAAAAAATGCAATTAAAACAACAGTAATAAAAATTAAAAGTCAGTGTGTGTAGGGAGGAGAGGAGATATATGAGAACTCTGTCCTCTCCAATTGATTTTGCTATGAACCTAAAACTGCTCTAAAAATAGTCTGTTGACTAAAAAAAAGTTAATACAGTCAAGTACAAATTATACATATGACCAAATATTAAACAAGATGGTTTTGTGTCAAATTAATATAAATTATAATTGAAAAGGATAATGTAGGAGACAGATGGATCACGGATAACTGAGCTCTGATAAAAAAGAATAAAATAACAAACAGATTAAGACTGAGAAATTGAAAAAAGAAATGATCTCAAAGAGGTAGTTACTGTTGGAAGAGGGACAGTATTCTAGAGCTTTAAACCTTTTATCAGAGACTTCAAGCCTCCACCCAAGACTTAAGGTCCAAGGCAGATTTTTCTCCATTTAAAAACTATGAGCTATGAGCAAAAACATTTGGTTTTTAAAATACCTCTGTTCACATTTGTCAGCTTGAAACTTCAGACATCTAGCCAACATTTAAAGGGAGAAAGCAGGACAGACCCCTCTCAAGTGTCCCCAGGGCTCATCTTTCCATGCTCATGTATGGTCATCCCACAGTGGCAACATGTAAACATCAACTATTTCTATTACATGAATTCATGGGCTAGGCACACAGTTGAATAATCAGATTTAAGTTCCAGTTTCTAAAAACTAAGCAAACAAAGAGGTACTTTCATTTCTTCTTTGACTTGCCTTATAAAATATTGTGAACACTTATCTTGACTCAAACGAGTGGTTGATTGATTTTTTTTATCCTTAAACACAGCAAAAATCAAACGCCTCTGGTTCTCTTTAAATCTACGCTTGTAAACAAAATTGTTCCATTTATAACCCATTCTGTGTTTTTCTTACATACATGTGATTATTATGTCTAGAATAAGATAATCCATATGAAAAGCAGATTTTATTGCTTTGGGTTTATTTGCCAAATGATTTTAAAAAGGAAAATATAATGGGTTAGATGGATTTATAGGGCAAATAACCTACTCTTGGCAATAGAATGCTAAGAAAAGGCTGGTTTAAAAGTTAAGATGCTCATAATGCCAGCTCAGAATTTGTAGCTAACAATTTTATAGGCCAAAGCCACTGCACAGGCATCCTTATCCTGCAGCGTGAATAGGATTACCCTTCCAAGCATTATCCTAATGTGGAATTAAACTGTCAGGTTGGCTTGCTTGCTGCATGGACTTGAGCATAAGATGAATGTAACTCTGGGTAAAGTTCAATATTGCTCCATCTGTTAAGTAGCTTTTTCTTCTAGAAATACAAAAACTGTAAACACGCATATGTACAGCATTCCTGTTTAAGTACACAGTCATTGTGGATGGACTTATTGAAAAAGAGGACAACAGCAACACAGATCAATCTTTACTATAAGCTCAAGTTTTTCTATTTCTTAAAAATTTTTCTAGTTATTAAGAGGCTGATGTCATTTGAAATATTTGTTTTTAAGTAAAATTGAGGTAAGGCCCATCATCAGAAAAGCCAAATATAAATTATATAAAGTTGAGAAATGAATATAAGAATTTGCCATTGATGTCAATCTCTAATAATAATAAAGTTATCTCCATAGCTAAACAACTTTTCTTTGGTGATTAGAAGCTCTTTGGATCCTTTAAATTATTTTGTGTTCTGTCCATGGTACATCTTTCTTGGTAGAATCACCATTTTTGCTTTTTCTTTTTTTGGTGAGGAAGATTGGCCCTGAGCTAACATCCATTGCCAATCTTCCTCTTTTTGCTGGAGGAATACTGTCCCTGAGCTAACTCTGTGTCAGTCTTCCTCTATTTTGTATGTGGGATGCCACCACAGCATGGCTTGATGAGCAGTGTGTAGGTCTGTGCCTGGGATCTGAACCCTCAAACCCCAGGCTGCCAAAGCAGAGTGCACGAACCTAACCACTGTGCCATGGGCTGGCCCCAGCATCACTGTATTTTAACCATAATGATTGTGGAAAATTGCAAGGATAGACAGGAAAATATTAATTGTTGAAATAGCAGTTGTGTGATAATTTACTAATCTGAATCACACTGAATATAGAAAAAAACAGCTAAAAAGTACCTGGTTTCATATAAGAGACGAGACTTCAAAGAAGCAACATTTTAAAGTAGTGGGATCCTAAGTTTTAAAATTGCTTCTTTGGGGAGAAATTTGCAATTAAGACTTTTCCCATAAATGCTTAGCTAATGTTTTTTTAAATTGGTTTTCTTTGTTTTATTTACTTTTTAACAGAAAATTTTCACCATCTTCTCACAAAGATAATAATTTAGCCCTAATTTGATGTAAGTATTTTCCATGAATTTCCTTTAAATGGCTTCTAAGGAGGCATAAGCATAGCTCAGTAGATAGCTGGCCCTTATTTTTCAAGAAAATACTATGGTAACAAGTATTTTACATTATATTAACTCAGGAGGAAAAGCTGGCTTTCCTCTCTTTCCCTAGTTTTCTTAGTTTTTGGAGAAATATTAATAACAGGAATTTATGAAATTGCGTACTCTTAACATGTTTATATCCATATTTAGGTAAAAAGAAATAGAAGTAATTATGTACACCTGGAGAACAGATTCTAAGGAGAATCTTCTTGTGACTAAATTCTTAAATTTTCGGTCATAGGAACTGATTTATGAGTCAATGGATGGTTATGGTGTCCATAGGGATTTTTCCTTGAGTACTACAGCAAAGTGATTTTTAGCACATAAGTTAGAGGGGCAACGATTTATATACATTTTAATGTATTTTTTCTTATTCATAGATAATACAATATACTATACACACATAAAATCATAAAATCAATGATTAGAAGCAACAACGCCAACTGTTAAGTGGTTAACTCTGGGGAGGAATATGTGATTGAGAACAGAGGATAAGAAAATGTGTATGACGGGGAGAAGGGAGAGTTGTATTGTACCATGTAGCATGTGGATAGTGTGTAAAATGTTGACTTTTTTATTATCAAGGCTATTTGAAAGTAAAAGCTAGCAGACCAACTTCATTGTATACTGTGTTTTTATTCATTATTTATTTATTTATTTACTTATTTTATTTGCCACAAGCTAGCGTCATTTTAGCTGGTAAACAGAAATATCACTTTCCTCTTGTTTTTTTCAGTACATCTTTTAACCATACTGTTTTTAATGTGCACTGGAATTTCCAGGAATTGTTTTATAGTACCTGTGCTGTTATTTTGACGTTCACTATTATCATAACTTGAAAATATTTTTATCCTGTGACGATAGCATCTAAGAATTCATGAAATAGAACGAGCGCGTGAGTTCTGGAAAGCGCTGCCAGGCAACAAAAACTTTGGAATTCGATTAGATAGGTTAAATTTTTATGAAGAAGGTCAAGCTTTTAATTTAGATAGCTTTATTTTAGATAAAATAAAAAACATCATTAGGGTTCGGCCCGGTGGTGCAGCAGTTAAGTGTGCACATTCTGTTTTGGTGCCTCTGGGTTCTCCTGTTCCGATCCCGGGTGCGGGACATGGCACCGCTTGGCAAGCCATGCTGTGGTAGGCGTCCCACATATAAAGTAGAGGAAGATGGGCATGGATGTTAGCTCAGGGCCAGTCTTCCTCAGCAAAAAGAGGAGGATTGGTGGTAGATGTTAGTTCAGGGTTAATCTTGCTCAAAAAAAAAAATCATTAGAGAAAAAGTACAAATAGGGGATATATGTGCTCTGATTAGAAATGTCTATATTCTAAGGCTGCAGTTCTCCGTTGCTTTTTCTATAGGAAAAATTAATCTTGAATTATTTTAGGCTTGAAGTATGCAAATTTTCAATTCTGTCATATCCCCAGAAATGCCTCTCTTAAAATAAAGTACATCCTTTCTGTATCCCAATGTTGTCTGAATCTTTTACAATGAGAAAAGTACTATTTTATTTTGCAAATAACCATGAAGAAGGAAAGCAAAAATGATCTTTATAGAATTTTTAAAACTAAAAAGATTTTTAAAACGCCACCAGTAATACTACCCACCAGAGATAATCATTCTTAATATTTTAGCAGGTTTCTTTTTAATATGAGTATAAAATAAATAATAATTTACATATTTTATTTCATTCATTTTATATTATATATAATATTTTGGGATGTTTCCTTCTAATATATACATATAATGTTTTACAAACTCTATGTAAATCTGCACATATTTTCTCTTATCATTGTATTGTGAGAAGTCCATGTCAATAAGCTATTTTTAAAAACACAATGCAGATAGCTATATAATATGTAATCATTTCCCTTTTTTTAATATAAATAACACTGTAATAGTATCATGGAGAATTCCCAGGCTTTCTTGTAATTTCCTTAGAACAGTTTCCCTGAACTGAAATTACAGGATATTAACTCTTTTAAAAATTATTTTAAGCTTTGCTATTTTTCTTGACTGAGAACAGTGTCCCAAATATGAACTGAACTGTCAAAAATCAAATGCAAAACCTCTATCACAAAATGGGAATCTACGTATAAGAGCAGATATTTTCCATTTCGCTAAGCCTTATGCCTGCTTTGGGCAGATCTCTTAGACATTAACACCCCAATAATTCTTCATAGTCCATTTGGTCAAGCGTTTTCTTTCTTCATTAGGTTATTTTCTTCTTGCTTCTGGAATGTGGCTGCTTCCTGTTTCATCTGCTCTAGAAGCCTGTCTCAACCAGGGAGGAGGAAAGAAAAGGATGAGTGCTATGTGGTCTTTCCATTGACTTCTAACATCCTCAATTAGGGTGCTGTTGGCAGAAGAGTGTGGCTATTCTTCCTCGTGTGGAACTGGTCAGACCATTTCAGAAACTTTAACTTTTCTCCTCACCACAGCTTCTCCATCCCTGCCCAAATAAAACCTCGCCACGCACTGAGACATCAAAAATCACTTCAACAGAAATCCATATGACCATTGGGGGCTGGCACTGCCTGGGAAATGGAAACAAGAGGACAGCTTCCATTTTCTTCGTCTCATCGTGGTACTCAGAGATGCTCAACTCCTGAACTCTATGTTTGGTTTTTCTGCTTTTATGTCATTTCCTGTTTACTCTCTTCCAACACATTGGTTGATTTTTATCTTAGTTGGGCCCTTTTAATAAAAATTTGGTGAGATAAAAATGAAATTACATTGATGCTTTTCATTAGTACTTTTATTAATAGAGTAAGTTTAAATATATTGTAATTTGTATTAATTCTGTAAATACTTTCTTTATATCTTTGCCTGTTTTTTGCTCGTTGGCTTTCCATATTTGATTAGCTCTCTATATAGAAGAATTATGCCCAATCAATCTGTTTTCAAAGCAGCTGACATACTGATATTGCTAAAATGTATATTGCACTGTATTGCCACCCAGCTTAATGTCTTCAATCGTTTTCCCTCACATTTAAAATAAAACCCAAAAATCATGACATGAAGCTTTGACCACACCATTGCATTCATATCTTTCCCTACTTCATACTTGCCCAAACTTACCAATTCTGCTCACCACATTAGTTTTCTTTCGGTTACTGCAATATACCAATGCACATACAGAATTTTTCTTACCTTGTCCCTAGTCGTGGAATTTGCCTTCTTATCCTTGGGCTGTGTTATGGACTAAATATGCGTGTTCCTTCAAAATACATATGTTGAAGCCCTTAACCCCCAATATGACATTTGGAGATAGAGCCTTTATGGAGGTAATTAAGGTTAAATCAGGTCATAAGAGTGGAGCCTTCATCCAATAGGATTAGAGACCTGATAAGAAGAGATCCCAGCATGCTCTCTCTCTCTCTTTCTGTACAAGCACAGAAGAAAGGCCAGCTGAGGACACAATGAGAAGGTGATTGTCTGCAAGCCAGGAAGAGATGTCACAGAAACTAAATGGGTCAGAACCTTGATATTGGACTTCTAGCTTTCAGAACTGTTAGAAGTAAACTTTAGAGGTAGCTTTGGAACTGGCTGATGGGCACAGGGCTGGAGGAGTTTTGAGAGGTGTGCTAGAAAAAGCCTAGATTGCTGTGAAGGGATTATTGGTAGACATACGGATGTTAAAGGTGATTCTAGTGAGAGTTCATAAAGAAAAGAGAAGAGCTAGAGAGAAAATCTCCATCCTCGGAGAATGTGTAAATAATCATCAACAAAATGTTGGTGGAAATGTGGTCATTAAATGCTATTCTGTGAGGTCTCAGATGGAAGTGAGGAACAGGTTACTGGAAACTGGAAGTAAGATAATCCTTGCTATAAAGTGGCAAAGACTGTGGCTCACTTGTGTTCTAGCGTTTTGTGGAAAATAGTGTGAATGATGAAACTAGATATTTAACTGAGGAAATTTCTAAGCAAAATGTTGAAGGTGTGATCTGGGTCTGCCTCATTGCTCATGGTAAAAGGCAAGAGGAGAGAGAAAATTGAAGAAGGAATTATTAAGCTAAAAGAAAAAAGAACTTAAAGGTTTGGAAAATTCTCAGTCTGTCTATATTGCAAAAAATGAGAAAATGTGTTCTGAAAAGAACACCAAGGGTGTGGCTGGCTATCATGTGATAATCAGATTATGGGATTATATGAGCAGAAACACTGCCAGTTTGAACAAAAAGGGACAGAGACAGGAAAATTGAGGGAAGTTTGTAGGGCGTTTTAGATTCCACAGGATGGAGCCATAGAACAATTTGGCTATGAGCATGCCTTATCTGTCAAGACAATGTAAGAATGACTTCAAAGGTGATTCAGAGATCATCAGGGCAGCCACTCCCACCATGGATCCAGGGAGAAAGGCTGTTTCTACCTCAGTTTCAAAGGGTGGGGCCACCATCAAGGTTTCAACAAGCCAGACTGCCACTAACTGGAGACTTGGGCCATCTTGTGTATTAAGGGCAAAGCTGCCTGGGCATTGGGGGTGGGTCTCTGCCCAGCAGAACCTTGGTGGCAGAATTCCTGCTTGGTAGAGCTATGTGTGAGGTTGCAGTGTCAGTTGGCCCAGAAGGTGGATGTCAAGCCAAAGAAGATTATTTTCGGGCCTCAAGACCTAATAATATTTGCCTTGCTAGGTTTTAGACTCACTTAGGACCCATCACCCCTTCCTTCTTTCCTATTTCTCCCTTTCAGACTAAGAACCTCTATCCTATGCCTATCTAACAATTGCATTTTAGAAGCACATAGCTCGTCTGGTTTCACAGATTCACAGCTAGAGAGCAATTTTGCCTCAGGATAAATTGTACCTTGAGTCTCAGTAATACCTGATTTAGGTGATATTTTCATAAGACTTAGGACTTTTGGATTGATACTGGAATGAGTTAAGACTCTCAGGGCTGTGGGGATGCAATGAATGTATTTTGCATGCATGAATTTTAGGGGGTCAGGGGTGGAATGTCATGGACTGAAATTTTGTGTTTCCTCAAAATTCATATGTTGAAGCCATAGCCCCCAATGTCACTGTATTTGAGATAGAGCCTTTACAGAAGTAAGAAAGGTTCAATGAAGTGGGTCATAAGAGTGGAGCTGTGATGCAGTAGGATTTGCATTCTTCTTTCTCCATGCGAGCTCAGGGGAAAGGCCATGTGAAGATAAAGCAAGAAGATGGTCATCTGCAAGCTCAGAAGAGAGCCTTCACCAGAAATTGAATAGGCCAGAACTTTGATCTTAGAATTCTAGATTTCAGGACTGCGAGAGATGAATTACTGTTGTTTAAGACATCCAGACTACGGCATTTTGTTATTGACGCCTAAGCAGATTTATACAGGCTGTATCCTGAATACCATTTCCTCATGAGGCAACCAGTGATAACCTTGAAAAGTACAACTTGTACCCTTTAACATGCACACTAATGTCATGTACTACTCTGTTTCTTTCAGAGCGCTGATCACTTACTAGGATTTGGATTTTAAAAATATTTTTAGCTCTTTTAATATTTTAGTTTTATTTTCTCATTTGTCTTTCATCTAGACTGCCAACTAGGCTACCAACTCCACATGAAGAAATCTTTCTTATTTCACTTATGTTTCTTTCTACCCAGACTTAGGACAGTGCTGTATACCTAGAGCTGCTCCATAAATATTTCCTAGCAATTTATGTAGCTAATATTTATTGATCTACCAAGTACTGTCAGAACACTTTACAAGCTTTCTCATATATATTTCTCCAAGAACCATGTTGTGTATGCCCTGTTTTCTAGAGACAAGGAAATTATGTATGTAGTCCAGGAATAAGAGTTAGTGTCAAAGGAGCTGTGATTCAAAAATGGAGTCTGTCTTCAAATCACTCACTCTGTGCCATGACAGTATGTTAAATTTTTTCCCAGAAATGAGTGACTTATTTGAATGAATATCATCTTGTTGACTGTCATGTTAATTGAAAATATTTTTCCTCATTTTCCTCACGTTTGCATTTTAATACATTTATTATGAATTCTTTTAATGAATTTTATTTTATATAAGTTGCGCATACACTGATTAAAAAATCAAATAGAACTCAAAAGGCTGGTAATGAGAAGTGTTTTTTTCCCCACTATTTCCTAATACTCCCTAATCCCATTTCTTTGTTTCTTTTTAGCTATGTCATCTTATATTTACTTATGTAGATGTAAACTTTATATCTATACTGTTATTTCTAGATATATAATTTTTTGAAAGAATTTATTGTTTTTTATTAGGATTTGTAAGATTCAGATCTCTAACACCAAAAGCCTTTCCCATTGTTCGCTCTCTACTCTACGCTTACAATAAGCTCATATCACAATATCTGCTTAAATAAATACTCAGTATATATTACTATGCAATTACAATTACCATTCAATGCTGTCAAGTATTATACATGAGTCACCTTTAAAAAACTTTTAACTTTTCTGTAATAAATGGTCCCCCCATTTTTGAATTTGTATTATTTTCTAATAAATATACTTTCTTCTTCCGAAACAGTCCATTAGATTCTGAAAAGTCTCTCAATGGCATTTTCTACATGCTCCAACCCATCAAAATGTCTACCGAGTCATTGTTTTCAAGGTGGACCTCTATCCTGGAGCTCTCCTCCTCCTTCACCCACCTGCGTTGTGCTGCTGCTCTTCATGCATGCTAGACAACACTTCTGGGGACTTCCTTTTACTATTGTCATTTTGATAGCACTAACTCTGGATCGTCTGTTTTCTGGAAGTAAAGACTTCTTTTTTCTTGGTGTACTCTCCAGAATTTTGGGGAGCACAGCATCCAGTAGTTTCTATAAAAGTCATGGGAGGCAGTATTTTGAAAAGATGCATGTCCACAAGAAAAATGATTTGTGTTACCTTAATACAGTATCTTTATTTTGCCTTGGTGTAGAACTCAGAGGGGAGTGGTAGTGCTTTTTCTCGCTATATGAAGGGATTACTCTCTTATTTTCTAATGTCCATGTATTACTGAAAATCGAAATGCAGTTCAGCTTGATCTTATCTTTATCCACTGTATTCTGAAATTTTATAATGGACTTTCCTCATTTGAGTCTTTTTCATTTTTGCTGGATACTTGATGGGCCTATTAGTCTGGAAACTCACGTCCTTCAATTCTGAAAAAAATTATTTCATTGTCTACAATTAATGTCTTTCCCCAGTCTAACTATGTTTGGTTATCTAGTCGTGTTAAGGAGAACCAAAATACTAAATAGCAATTCTATTTGAATGGGTAGAATTTGTCCAATAGTGTGTATATTAGTTTCTCTTCCTTATTGTCACACAGCAAATTACCACGAATTTAGTGGCTTAAAAAAAAGCATCCATTTCTAATCTGACAGTTCTGTGGGTGAGAAGTGTGGGCATGGATCAGATTAGTTTTCTGCTCAGGATTTCCCAAGGTTGAAATGAAATTGCTGGCTAGGCTACATTCTCAGTCAGCGGCTCACCCAGGGAAGAATCTATTTCAAAGCTCATCCAGGTCGTTGGCAGAATTCAATTGTAGAAATCCTCTCTGTTACAGGACTGAGGCCCATGTTTTCTTGCTGGTTGCTGGCCAAGGGTTATTTTTAGATCCTAAAGACTCCCTTCAGGTCGCAATAGCATGGCCCTCTCCACAACACAGCAGTTTGCCACTTCAAAGCCAAAAGGAGTACTTCTGCTGCTGCTCTAAGTCTCTTTTAAGGACTCATCTGTTTAGGTCAGGCCCACCCAGGACAATCTCCCTTTTTGTTAAGTCAGAGTCAACTGGCTAAACACTTTAACTACATCTGAAAAATCGTTTCCACTTTTACCGAATAAGATGAGCTTATAACTGAAGTGATTTCCCATGATATTCACAGGTCCCTCCCATGCTCAAAGGACGGGATTATAGAAGGCTGTGGGTCACTGGGAGTCATCTTAGAATTCTGCTTGCCACAATGTGAGTCACAGTATAGTGATTCAAAACTCGAGGCTAGTCCTCTGTGGAACTGTTCACTCCACTGAGAGTATTCTTTCTTTTGTGCTGATTAGTTTAAAGAAAGGAATCATTCAATATGTCTCTTAGAGGATGGGGGTTATAACTCTAACTTTAAAATTTCTGGGAGACTATCAGGAAACTCAGGCTGGATTCCTGCTGATCACCAAGTAGATTTCCATTTAATCGACCGTATTTAAATTTGGCAGTCCTTTCCACAGCTGTGCCCAAATCCACCATCCCTCCATAGAGTAAGCCGTCTGCCTTCTGCCAAAATGGTAAGGAATAAGGTTTTGGATTTTTTTGGCTAGAAGTGGGAGAGGATGTTCTGGAATCTAAGTTCTCCTTTTATTGACTTTCACTTATTCATCCACCTCTTTTCAATTCCATCTATAGTCTGTCTTACATCAATTGTCTGTTTGCCTTACAGCTTTCAAATTATGTTACCAGCTTCCATCTGCTATGAGGTTCTTTTTCTCTTTTGTTCCTGTATTGGATACTTTTACTATGTAACAGCATAGTTCAAATTTCAGCATGTTAAAACAGCAAATTTTTGTCACCTCACAGTTTCTGTGGGTCAAAACTCAGACGTAGCTTCACTGGGTGATTTTGGCTCAGTATGTCTCACGAGGTTGTGGTCTGTTTGTTCCCCAGTGCTGCAGTCATCTTGACTGGGCCTGGAGAATTTGATTTTAAGATGGCTCACCTAACGGCTGTTGGCTGGAAACCCCAGTACGTCAATGGCCATTCACAAAAGCCTCAGTTCCTTGCTACATGGACCTCTCGTTAGGCTGCTTGAATGTCCCCACAACATGACAACTGGCGTTTCTCAGAACAAGTGATCTTTTAATTTAATTGTAGTGTGGTTTGGAGGGTAGAAGAGATAAATATATGTATTAATATATTGAGATCTGGACCAAAAAACCTATTCCATTAAGTTGTTTCTTTTTTCTTGTTCTTGTTTCAAGTGTCATCTCTCCATCTGCCTTATGTGTCTATAAAGTTTTATAGTTTTGGAGATTCAACATTAGGGCCGAAAAATTCATCATATTGAATATCTAGCCATATCTATCTATGTGCTAGATAGTCTTGTGAATTTTTTATCTATCGTCTAAAGTTCTGCAAACAGATATTTTGGTCTAACACATTATATCACTTTTAGAGCACAGTGTTTCTTTTCCAGTAGGACAAAGCTTCTTTAAATCAAAATGCAGTCTAAGTGACCCATATTTTTCCCACACAGCCCTCAATAAACTTCCCTGAGAGCTAAGTAATGGTTCTGACTGTTTCTGTGTTATTGACTATTAAGAAAGAGATATATAAATATTTCCCTAGAAATTCTCTAAAATGTGATGAATTGCATTTTTATTATGGAAAGAGTTCCAAAACAGTATTTTTTCTTCTTAGTATCCAGTGCCTCAATAACCAATAAATATCTTTTCAAAAAGCTTACAAATAG
Source organism: Equus caballus (assembly GCF_041296265.1). NCBI lineage: Eukaryota > Metazoa > Chordata > Mammalia > Perissodactyla > Equidae > Equus > Equus caballus. Next base: position 99,893,293 of record NC_091685.1, on the reverse strand, counting down.
GGAGGAAGCTGGAAAATTCCATACAGTCCATTACTTAGGAAGAGGAAGGCTTCAACTTTAAATTAATATTAACTTAGTAACTACCTGTGTGAGTGCAAAATTATCTGTTTTGTAATAGTTTATTTATTCATATCAGAAAATGCAAGCACTTGACAGCAAATTATACCATTTACAAGATTTTTAATGCTCCTGGAAAAATAAGAAAGAAATGGTAATATTGAAAATATGCTGGATATACACTCTGACTTTTTAGACTTTGTAACCAAAAGTGTAAATGGTTTCCTTGCTTGGGAATTTAGAATGATGTTGCTGTTAAAAAGCTCAGCAATCTCAGTATACTCATCAGAATTAAAACAACTACCTCCAGTTGTCAGCCTAGCTCAAATTATATGTCATTTTTGCCTTCTGTGAACACTAGGTCTCTTTGTTTGGTACAATTTTCCCTTGGTGTGTGACTAAAACACTAACAATTTAGACCCGATTATGATGTGGCTAGAAAGAAGAGAAAAAGAAAGTAAAACATACTAGCATACCTTGGAGATACTGCAGGTTCGGTTCCAGACCACCACAGTAAAGTGAATATTGCAATAAAGCGAGTCACACAAATTTTTAGTTTCTTAGTGTATGTAAAAGTTATGTTTACACTGTATTGTAGTCTATTAAGTGTGCAATAGCATTGTATCTAAAAAGACAATGTACATACCTTAATTTAAAAATATTTTATTGCTAAAATAATCATAACCATCATCCAAGTCTTCAGCGAGTTGTAATCTTTTTGCTGGTGGAGGGTCTTGCGTTGATGTTGATGGCTGCTGACTGATCAGGGTGGTGATTGCTGAAGGTTGGGGTGTCTGTGGCAATTTCTGAAAATAAGACAACAATGAAGTTTGCTGTGTCAATTGACTCTTCCTTTCACGAATGATTTCTCTGTAGCATGTGATGCTGTTTGATCGCATTTTACTTACCATAGAACCTCTTTCAAAATTGGAGTCAATCTTCTCAAACTCTGCTGCTGTCTTATCAACTAAGTTTATGTGATATTCTAAATCCTTTGCTGTCATTTTAATAATCTTCACAGCATCTTCACCAGGAGTAGACTGCATTTCAAGAAACCACATTCTTTGCTCATCCATAACAAGCAATTCCTCATCCTTTAAAATTTTATCCTGAGATTGCAACAAATCAGTCACATCTTCAGACTTCTCTTCTAATTTTCATTCTCTTGCTCTTTCTACCACATCTGCAGTTACTTTCTCCGCTGAAGTCTCGAACCCCACAAAGTCATCCATGAGGGTTGGAATCAATGTCTTCTGAATTCTTGTTAATGTTGTAATTTTGACTTCTTCCCATGAATCACAAATATTCTTCATGACATCTAGAATGGTGAATCCTTTCCAGAAGGTTTTCAATTTACTTTGCCCAGATCCATCATAGGAATCACTAGCTTTGGCAGCTATAGCCTCATGAAATATGCTTCTCAAATAACAAGACTTGAAAGTCAAAATCACTCTTTGACCCCTGGGCTGCAGAATGGATGTTGTGTTAGTGGGCATGAGAACAACATTAATCTTGTTGTATATCTCCATCAGAGCTCTTGGGTGTCCAGGTGCATTGTCATCGAGCAGTCATATTTTGAAACGAATGTTTTTTTTTTTTCTGAGCAGTAAGTCTCAATAGTGGGCTTAAAATATTCAGTAAACCATGTTGTAAACAGATGTGTTGTCGTTCAGGCTCTGTTGTTCCATTTATACTGCACAGGCAGCGTATATTTAGCATAATTCTTAAGGGCCCTAGAACGTTTGAAGTAGCAGATGAGCATTGGCTTCAACTTAGTCAGCTGCATTAGCCCCAACAAGATAGTCAGTCTTTGAAGCTTTGAAGCCAGGCACTGACTTCTCTCCAGCTATGAAAGTCCTACATGGCATCTTCTTCCAGTATAAGGATGCTTCATCTACACTGAAAAGTCTCTTGTAAAGTGTAGCCGCCTTCATTAATGATCTTAGCTAGGTCTTCCGGGTAACTTGCTGCAGCTTCTGCATCAGCACTTGCTGCTTCACCTTGCACTTTTGTCTTATAGAGGTGGTTTCTTTCCTTAAACCTCATGAACCAACCTGTGCTAGCTTCAAACTTTTCTTCTGCAGCTTCCTCACCTCTCTCAGCCTTCATAGAATTGAAGAGAGTTAAGGCCTTGCTCTGGATTAGAATTCAACTTAAGGGAATGTTGTGGCTGGTTTGATCTTCCATCCAGACCTCTAAAACTTTCTCCATATCAGCAACAAGACTATTTCGCTTTCTTATCAGTCGTGTGTTCACTGGAGTAGAACTTTCAATTTCCTTCAAGAACTTTTCCTTTGCATTCACAACTTGGCTAATTGGCCCAAGAGGCCTATCCTGGCTTTTGACAGGCCTTCCCCTCTAAGCTTAATCATTTGTAGCTTTTGATTTAAACTGAGAAACATGTGACTCGTCTTTTCACGTGAACACGTGGAGACCATTGTAAGGTTGTTAATAGGCCTAATTTCAATATTAATATGTCACAGGGAATAGGGAGGCCTAAGGAGAGAGAGAGAGAGAGAGAGGGGAATGGCCAGTTGGTGGAGATGTCAGAACACACATAACATTTACCAATTAAGTTCACTGTTTTATATGGGTGCAGTTCATGGCACCCCCCAAAAATTACAATAGTAACATCAGAAGTCAGTGATCATGGATCACTGTAAGAAATATAATAATAATGAAAAAGTTTGAAATATTGTGATAATTACCAAAACATGACACAAGAATGAACTGAGCAAATGCTGTTTGAAAATAGTGCCAATAGACTTGCTTGATGCAGGGTTAACCCAAACCTTCAGTTGGTAAAAAAACTCAGTATCTGCGAAGCAGCACACTAAAGAGAGGCACAAGCAAACAGGTGCACCTGCCCTTAGTCTTGTCTTATAACTAGCTCAGGTGGTATTTAATTAAAGCAAAATGCAATCACAACCAGATATAAATGAATATTGCACCAGATAAGTGGATTCTGGCAAAATTGCTTTGATTTAACAATTTTGTGATGGAAAAATCACATACACTCACAAGCAATAATGTTTTCTTTATAATATATGACAATAATACTAATTAGCATTTTTAATTATTATCTATCTACAGGCACTGTTCTAAGCATTTAATTCCAATGATAACTCTTTGATGCATGAATCATTGGCTCCATTTTTAAAAAGAAAACTAAGGAACAAGTAAACTGCCTAACATCAGGCAGATACTTCCCAAGTGGAGCAGGATTTGAACCTGGACAGTAAGACTCCTGAGCCTGAGAAACATTTTTTCCATATAGATCAGGGTTTCTCAACCTGAACACTATTGACACACTTACTGGGATGGATAATTCTTTGTGAAAGGGGACTGTCCTGTGCCTTATGGGATATTTAGTAGCATCCTTGGCCTCTATCCACTAGATACCAGTACTTCTCCCCACACCCTCTGTGGCAACCAAAATGTCCCCAGGCATTGCAAATGTCCCCTAGAAGGCAGACTCACCCCCAGTTAATAACTGATGATGTAGATTTATCTTTTCTACATTTAATGCCATCTTATAGTAACTTAAAATGAGATATCATACAGATGGTTTTGATATGAAAATATAAAGAAAAAATTGAATGGAATTGTCGATTTTTTTCATCAGATATATCACATTCTTATGTCAATAATAAGAAGAATGAAGGTAATAAGGGAAGAAACTAATCTGAAAATGCTATTGCAAGAATTTTTTAAAGACACTATAAAAATGTAAAAAAATTTTTAGAAGACCCTTAAGAAGAGAGAGGCTTAAATAAGACTAAGTCAAAGACGTTTCAGCTGGTGCATCAGAGGAACAGAGTCTTGTGGAACAAATACTGATAAATCTAAGCAAATTGCCTAGATATTGTCAAAGTCGGGGGGTCCCAAAGTTGGCTGGGGAAGGCATGTCCCCACTAAAGCCATTCAAATGCAAATTTTAAAAAAGTGAGCTAATTATAATTTTTCCAAACCACATTCTCAAGGTTACTAGTTTTTGAGACCCAAAGTAGTGGGCTTTCAAGAAAGAGAAGTTATCATGTGAGTAGGCCCACATTTGATGGAACTGAAAGTAGTATAATGTAGTTGGGCCATAAGATTTTACGATTAGGTAAATGCCTGGAAAAGTAACATATAGACAGAGAAACAGGGCCTTGCTTGCTGTGCTAAGGCAGCTGGGTGTATCTTAAAAATAGAGGCTAGGGAACATGGCAAAGAAGGATAGCATGGTTAAATGTGCATTTAGAAGATCTGTTCTTGGAACAACTTTGAATTGGCTTGGAAGACACTGGTTGTAAGAAGGCTGTGAAATATTCTGCTAATATAGATGACCAGAATCACAAAACTAACAGTGGACTTGGGGAGAGAGAAGAACGAACTCAAACGTTAATAAAGAGGTAGCAGCCAGCTTGGGTATGATGTAGCGAATGCCTCTGCAGATTCTGTAAGGTTCTAAATTGGCTCCCAGATTTCTTGTTTTAGAAATTAGGTGGATGGAATCCTTCCCAGCAGATATGTAGGAGGAGGGCTACATGATGGGGGATGGATGATGGGTTCACAAATAACCAGATGTGGACACCTAAAATGTTTATCACATAAAAGTTTAATTTTAGCTTGCTCTTTACCTTATTATGATGCAAAAGCAAATTGGCATCAGTGTTCAGTTTAAGCAATTGTCAGCATTAGCTTGGCATCAGCTTTCCCTACTGGCACTCGTTAAACTTGCCCTGGCTTCAGGACCAACACTGCCAGGATGTACTTGGCAGTCACAGGATCTAGGTGTCAAGTTGTAAAATTATTCTGTTCCACTTTCTTTTTAAGTAAATGACTTTTGCAAGCTAACTTTACTTCCGATTTAGTGATTTAAAGTGAATTTCTGAGAAATAGTTTTCATAGAAGTGTTTAGTACTTAAATTCAGTAGTTCCTCTACTTTTCTGCTGATCCTGCCCATTTCACACACCTCAGTCACACTCTTTTATGTCTTTTTCAACCCACTTAAACTAGCCCTTTCAAAAATAGCACTATGTACCTAAAAGGCCACTCTCCCAATCATCATTTCAATGCTCATTTGTTTTACAGTGAGTTTCCTGGAAACAGATTTTGAAACAAGGAATTCTGCGCAGAAATGCTTACTGGGGAGTACTCTTGACAGGCAGACCTATCAGGGAGTGAGGAAAGCAGGGCTAGAGAGAGGGACTATGGCAAAGCTGTGCAACCAAGATTTCAGCTAATCCCACAGGGAGCTCTGCAGCTGGAATGGCCCTTCAGGGTGATTCCAAATTTAGGCAAAGGACTGGGCCTTTGTATCCCTACATCAGCCAATCTTCTGGTCTCTCCTGGAAAGGTGAATAACCTTGAGTGAAGCAGATTCCTGTGACGAAGGTAATTTGCAGAGAGGAATAGAGCCAAGAAGAGTCAGCAATCAAGATTGTATGCTTGGCAGCTGGAGGAGGGATGCCTTGGGAATGAAGAGAGGATCTGAATGAAACACCACAGAATCAGCACCCTATCATTCATACCACTTCTGAACCGCCATCTCTTCCAGGAACCTAGTTGCCGTTGCTCAAATTCTCATTGTCCAGTTGGAACTTTCTGGTACAGTTTTATCTTTACTATCATCTGCATAATCTATAAATTAGATTACTGTCTATTCATTTCTTTGGCTTCTGGGTCTTTTATTTTTCTTCTCTCTGTATTCTGTATGTTTGAGTTTAAGGCATTGACAGGAAGTGGCTAGATCTAAATGGAATGTAGTATAGAATTACACATAACAGTGAGCAGAAACACTCACTGACCTTCAGCTAACTACGTAATACTACAATATAATAATTTGAACAAAATGCATAGAAATAAAAGCCTGGGCAAAACTTAAATATGTAACAGGTATAAATACCAAGCCCAGTTCCTGGAGCAAAAATCTCTGTCCTTTCTTTAGTGTCTTTCCTAAATTGACCCAAAATTCTTAAGTACTTTTGGTTATATCACCTTTTTAACTAGTTTTGGTTATATCACCTTTTTAACTGCATCCCTAGGATAAACTTGGTCATGACATAGTATCCTTTTTAATAAATTACTGGATCAAATTTGCTAAAGTATGTTTAAGAATTTTTCATCTGTGTTCATAAGGTGAGAAGTGTTTACTGCTCTTCTATTTTCTGGATGTGTTTGTATGAACCTGTTAATATTTCTTTTTTAAATGTTTGTAGAATTCATCATTCAATGTACCTGGACCTGGAATTTTCTGTGTGGAAACATTTTCAACTACTAATCCAATTTTTAAAAATAGATACAGAGCTATTTGGGATACCTATTTCTTCCTGGGTGAGATTTGGTAGTTGGTGTCTTTCAAGGAGTTTTTCTATTTCATCTAACTCATCAAATTTGTTGGCACAAACTTGTTCATAATATTCCCTTTTTATACCTTTAATGTGGTAGGATCTGTAGTGATGTCTCTGTTTTCATTACTAATATTGGAAATTTGCATTTTCTCTCCTTTCTGTTTTTCAGGTAAACTAGAAGTTTATAAATTTTATTGATCTTGAAAAGACAAGTCCTTTATTTCATTTTTCTGTTTTCTATTTCATTAATTTCTACTCATATTTCTTATTTTATTCCTTCTACATATGATTGGTATACTTTGGTTCACCTTCTCTAGTTTCTTAAGGTAAAAGCTAAGATAATTGATTTGAGATTTTTTTAAATACACAATTTAATACCATAATTTTCCCCTTAAGAACTGTTTTAGCTGCATCCCACTAATTTTGATAAGTTATGTTTTCATTTTAATTCAGTCAAAAATATTTTCTAGTTTTCTTTGTGTATTTTTATTGCCAATGAGTTATTTAGAAGTATGTTACTTAATTTCCACGTATTTGGTTATTTTCCAGTTTCGATTTTGTTCCTGATTTTTACTATAATTCTGTTGTAGAATTCATACTTTTATTTCTCTGCTTTTTATATATTAAGATTTTTTTTATGAACAGCATGCAGTCTATCTTGGTGAATGTTCAACATATACTTGAAAAGAATGTATACGTTGCTGTTGTCGGGTGGAGTCATCAGTCTGTTTGGTTTGGTTGATAGTGTTGCTCAAATTATCAATCTACTCTTTCTTTAGGGTATTGAAAGGATTTTGAAATCCACAATTATTTCTCCTTGGAGTTCTGTCATTTTCTTTTATACATTTTGAAACCAGTAGGTCCTTATACGTCTAAGATTGAGTTTTCCTTTTGATAAATCAAAAAATGAACTAAATATCACATTTTGTCTTTTGAAATATTCCTTGTTAATAAATCTACTTTGAACCTCTAACTGGCTTTTAGGTTAATTAATAGGAGAAAGGACAAAGATATGCCTTTAAATCGTCTTTTATAATTTCATGTTTTCCTTTACCGGTGCCCTGCATTTCTTCATGTGAATTCATATGACTGTCGGGAGTCACTGGCTTTCAGCCTGAAGCACTTCCTTTAGTATTGTTCTGGGGGCTACAAATTCTCTCAGTTTTTATCTGGGAGAGTCTTTATTTTGCCCTAATTTTGAAATGATAGATTTGCTATAAATAAGATTCTTAGTTGACAGTTATTTTTGTGTGTGCATGAACTTTAAATATATTATCTCCCTGCCTTCTGGCCTTAGGTATTTCTGTTGAGAAGTCAACTGTTAATCTTACTGGGATTCCCATGTAAGTGAAGTGCTGTTTTTCTCTTGTTTCTTTCAAGATTTTCTTCTTGGTTTTTACTATCAGCAATTTTTCTATAATGTGTTTTTATAGGTCTCTTTATCTTGATCCTTCTTGGAGTTCATTGAGCTTCCTGGATGTGTAGGTTATTATTTTTCAATAAATTTGGGAAGTCTTCAACTATTATTTCTTTGAGTATTTTTTCTCTCCCCTCCCCTGATACTCCTACTACACATATGTTGTTGTCTGATTCTTCCTTGAGGCTCTGCTCATTTTTCTCCATCTTTTCCCTCTCTAGTCTTTGATTTGCATAGTCTCAAGCAATTTAACTTCAAGTTCAATAATTACTTCTCTTACCAGTTAAAATCTGCTATTGAGTCCCTCTAGTAAATTTTTTTCATTTCTGTCATTGAACATTTTAACGCTAGAATTTACATTTAATTCTTTTATAATTTCTACTTCATTGATATCCTTTACTTGATGCAACATTCTTATCATACCTTCCTTTACTTCTTTACTCATTCTTTCCATTACTTCTTTGAACAACCTTTTAAAGACTACTTTGCAATCTTTTTCTGTTAAATGTGACTTCTAGTTGCTCTTGCAGGCAGCTGCTCTCACCTGCTTTTTTTCCCCAGTGAATGGGTCATACTTTCCTATTTCTTTGCCTGTCTCATATTTCATTGTTGGAAACTGGACATTTTGGATAATATATTGAAGGAACTCTGGGTACTGTCCCTCCTCCTGGACTAGTTACTGTAATGAGCTTGTTTATTTATTTAGTGACTGGCTGGATTATTTTACGGAAGTCTTTTCATGTCCCATACCCACACGCTGTTAGGCCTCTGATGTTGCTCCTCAAAGAGTCACAGCTTTCAGTATGCCTACAGTCACCATGGCATGACAGTGTCACTGGTAGGGCTCTTTTCGACTCTTCCTCTGACCACACATATCTGTGAAACTCCACTAATTGCCTTACTGGCCAATTTGTCTACTATTTCTGGTAAGGTCCTGGGGCAAAAATTACCCTTCAAAAACTAATCCAGTCAAATTTGTCTCCTTTTAGGAAATAGTTTCTGCGATCAGTATTTGATATTTGCTTTGCGTGCTCTTCCCAGCTGTCTTGTTCCACAGTTTCCTCCTGCAAGCTAGTGGACCTACAGTGTAAACTGTATCTTCATTAGAGCCACAGATCTCCTCCCAATTGCTCTTCATCGAAACCTCAGCTGCTCTTGAGAGTGCCCTTAGGTTTAAACTTCCCCATATTCTGTTGCCAAAGAAGTCAGTTTCTTTGGGAACAGATTATGAACCATCTGTTTTACATCTTGCTTTTCCTAAAGGGCAAAATCTCTGAATCAGGACTCTGGAGCTGGCTATGGAACAATGGAAAGCTTCTCTCTGAGTGACACCTTTGCTGTAGTTGCTGAGCGCTCGTGGAGGGGCAGGCAACATCTTGGGGTTCTCTCAGCTTACCTCTTGGGTCTGGTAACCCCACTTCGTAACATGGAAGGAAGAGCTGTGGGGGACCTAGTATTCTCAACAAGCCACACTCAAAGTAGAGCCTCCATTCTGTGAATGGAGGTTGCACAGAAGAAGGAACCTACCCCTCTAGACTGCACTTGCATGTGATTTAGCCTCAGCCATGGCTATCTGGGGGCAGGATGAGAAATGCTGAAGTTGTGCCTTCTTGGGAAGAAAGCCCTCTGGCTGGGAGTTGGGAAGAGAGGGGAGCCCTGTTTCTTGGCCGCAGCTGTCTGGAGCAGGGTGTCTTTCTCTCTGAGCTGGGAGAGGGAGTTGTCCTGGTTCAAATACCACAGACTTGCCTTTTGTTGCTGAATTTTTGTAGATTTTCTTGAGTTTCTTGTTTCTTAATTTGCTTTTTGCCCTTAGGGCTATTTCTAGAGGCTTTAAATGGTTGTTTTAAAAAATAATTTCCACCAGTTTCACTAGGGAGCAGGTCAGCAAAGCTCCTCATGTTCGCATATTGGAAATCAATCTTTCTTTTTACCTTTACTTTTGAAAAGTATTTTTTTGGGTATTGAAATATAGGTCAACAGGTTTTTGTTGTGGTTCTTGCTGTAAAAATAACCTTCCATTATCTTTTGGCTTGTGTGGTTTGGGGTGAAAAGCCTGCTGTCATTCTTATGTTTATTCCTTTGTAAGTCCTAGTTCTTATTTCTGGCTGAAGATTTCTCTTTATCACACATTTTCATCAATTTGATTATGGTATTCCTAGTGTAGTTTCTTTCCTGATTTTTCTGCTTGGAATTTGATGAGCTTCTTGGCTCTGTGTGTATGTAGTTGTCATCAAATTTGAAAAAAAATTGCCGTTATTTAAAATTTTTGTCCTGCCTCTCCAACTTCTGGTACTCAAATTACACAATGTTGGATTTCTTGATAATGCCCCACAGAAAATATGAAATTCTGTTCACTTGTTAGTCTTTTCTCTCTCTGCGTCTTCACTAATCTTACCTTGTGGAGGATCTAATCTGCTCTTACAATGTGGTGTATTTTTCATGTTTGCTTTTTTAAAAAAATCTCTAGTAATTTGAGTGATTCTTTTTACATCTGCTATTTCTTTATTCTTCATACCATCTTGAACATATGTAATAAAATTACCATCGTTATTTTATCATCTCTGTGCTAATTTTATAGTCTGAGTCACGATTTCTTTCCATTATTATTGATTGACTTTTCTTCTGGTTATTGGTTGTTCTCTTGCCTCTTTGCTTGCTTGTTTTTTTTTTTTTTTTAAAGATTAGCACCTGGGCTAACAACTGCTGCCAATCTATTTTTTTTTTTTTTTTGCTTTATCTCCCCAAACCCCCGCTGTACACAGCTGTATATCTTAGTTGCACGTCCTTCTAGTTGTGGCATGTGGGACGCCGCCTCAACATGGCCTGACCAGCAGTGCCATGTCTGCGCCCAGGATCCGAATCCTGAGTCGTCGCAGTGGAGTGCGTGAAGTTAACCACTCAGCCACGGAGCCAGTCCCTGCATGCTTGTTAATTTTTAAATTGTGGATTACAATCTCCTGCTCCTTTAAGATTGAGTCACTTTTTCTTATAAGATGGATGCTATGGATGATATGTTGCAGTAAGACTGCAGTAACTTTGAAGGTGTGTATGTTTGTTTGTTCTAGTAGGCAAGGTTACATTACTGACAGATTATTTCTAGAATCTCAGGCTTGGTTTTATTCTTTGTTAGAATATATCTATTTTAGTTTTGTCCTTAAACCTAGGGTATGGCTCATATTCAAAAACCTATTCCTTTCTCCCAAGGCTGGAAGTGTCTACAGTCTCAACTGAATGTATAAGGAGTTCGAGAGGTTTCTGGCACCTGCCTGTACTAGAACTCCAATGTCTTTCTGCTTCACAGTCTGTGGTATTTTTCTCAACATTTGGACCCCTGCAGTGGTGACTCTCTACTAGCCTTCTAGTAGTTTCCTCTGCATATGTGCAAATTTTCCCTCAGCCACAGAAAGATGCAGAATCCTCTGTAGATTTCTGAGACTCCCTCCCTTCCCTCTTTTCTCTCCTGTACCTGCCCTGCTCATTTCAACCACTTCAGCTGCCCTGAGCACCACTATTCTTCCTCAGCTTAGTGAGGCTGTTGTATTCTGACTGGACTTCACCTTATCGCATTGTGGTAGAGGAGGTCTCCTCAGCCAGAAAGCCTGAGTGCATGTGGGGCTCACCTTGTTTGTTCTCATTTGCTGAAAATCACAAGCCTTCACTGCCTGTGGTCCAAAAGTCTGGAAACATTTACCTCACCTCTTTTCTGCAATATAATGTTGTCTAGCCTAGAAAGAGAAAGTGTGGTTCCACTGAACATATAATGGCTATAATAGAAATTTTGAATTCTTCAATTTTAAACAAAAATTTCTATTCTTATCTCTTTGAAAGTAAACTGATGTCAAAGAAAGATTCATCATAATTTTGAAAAAAATTATTTTTCAGCACTATCTGAAGTATTTTTTTGTGTGTAAAACTAATATTGGACAAATATTTTATTCCTAATTATGTTAATGCTTCTAGATAGAGAGCATGTGATTTAGCTTAGATGTAATTTTTTAAAAAGTCAGCTTCAAGGGCCAGCTCCAGTGGCCTAGTGCTCCTCTTCAGCATGCTCCTCTTTGGCAGCCCAGGTTCAGTTCCAGGGGGCAGACCTACACCATTCCTTTGTCACTGGTCATGCTGTGGCAGTGGCTCACATGCGAAAAGAGGAAGATTGACAATAGACGTTAGCTCAGGGCGAATCTTCCTCAGCAAAATAAATAAATAAATAAAAAGTCAGCATCAAATATAACATCAACTGTTACTATCATAAAAAACTTTAACTAAATATATTTACATTTATTAAATACTTTAATAATCTGCTGCACACAATTAACCCAATGATGACTTCCCTTTTTCTAATCCATTGCAATGAGTCAATACATTTTAATTGTTTGAAAACGAATGAATGAATCTAATTGCAACCACATTTTTACTTGTGAAAGGTAAAGCTTTTGTACTTTTTAGCATTGGGCCAACTGGCAAATCACTTTTATATCATATTGGCTTTTTTCTAGTCATTTCCTACTATTTTAACCAACAGTGAGTCAAGATATATTTCTCCATTTACACACATTTAAAGTAATGTAAAAATCATTATTATAGCTGGAAAAACTCATAGACAAGGATAATTTTTTCATGATCACAAATAGACACAGTGTAAGATAATTATGACTTATAGAAGAACATTAAGTGTGCTAACAGAGTGCTTTTTTTTTCAAATATAACTTAAAGGCAAGCACTGCATTTTCAGTATTTTCCCCAAACTAAGTGGCAGTCTGATAAGAGCTGCATTACGGTAAAGGTCAAGTAATGATGACAAGGTTCCTTCCATTTCACTTTGCCCCACTTTGACATAAGTTGCGATTTATGTGATGTCACCAATCATCAATCAATCAGCTATGCAACACTAAATAAAGAGATGAAATGGCTAAGTAAATACATCTGTTAAAAAATATGGAGGAGAAAAAAAAATAAATAAAATCAGCTACTAGGCTATACACTGAGAAGATGTGGCCCAAATCCTTTTTATTTGGAGTGCTTGTATTTTAAGAACATGGACATTGAGCATTGCCAATTTTTCTTTTCCTGTATAAAACATTAACTATTTTAGTGCCAGAGTAGTTTTGTTAACAAATGACAGTCTCAATTAATTTTGTTTCCTAAGAAGACCTGAAAGAATTCTTTTATTCTTGAATAGTTATTATCTTATTGGTAGGTCTTGAATGGCTATGCTATAAAGATTACTGATTTCATGATATTTTATGAGCTTCTTCTAAATCAATATCTTTGTCATTGTTATCAAAGCAAGTCAGTTCAGATGAGATAAGGATAACAATAACTACAGTAATTTAAAAATTAGTCAATGTTTTTGAACATACACTATATACTCAAAACACTTTTAAGAAACACAACTTAAAATTTCTAGAAGGAAGCGTTATTATAATTTTTATAAATCATAAAGTACCTTCTTAATTACTAGAATTTTTTGGGTTTCTGCAGTAAAATTAAGAACTTTAGGTGGAAATTATTTAGAAATAAAATGAATGACTCTGGTTTTCTTTTTTGAGGAAAATTAGCCCTGAGCTAACATCTGCCACCAATCCTCCTCTTTTTGCTGAGGAAGACTGGCCCTGAGCTAACATCTGTGTGCATCTTCCTCTACTTTATATGTGGGACGCCTGCCACAGCATGGCTTGATAAGCGATGTGTACATGTGCACCTGGGATCCAAACCAGTGAACCCTGGGCCGCAGAAGTGAAATGTGAGAACTTAACTGCTGTGCCACCAGGCTGGCCCCTGAATGACTCTGGTTTTAATGTCTTTCCTCTAAGTGACAACAGATAGACTTAACAGGAGGAATAATTTTGGTACAGACTGAGGGGAGATATAGGTTGGCATGAGAAGAAAAGAAAAAAGTAGCAGAAGATGAAAGCAGTCGAGAGGCTGAACAAGACCATAATGACATTATATCAAACCATATCCGCTAAGAGCCATACTAACATTTAGAGAGAGAGAATTATAAATTAACCAAAAACATAGTGTCATTTTGTATGTATATAACCTGTAGTTTTTTTTATTCTTAAGTTTAAATGAAAAATACATAAAATCTTACTGCATGGTATGCTTTATTTCCCTCCCAAATTCTTTTTATTAACCTTACAATATTTGATGTTAAAAGATATTTGAAAAATGTATTCAAAAGATAGGTGTATATGCCTGATGGAGCTGTGAAAAATTGCAACCCAGTACTGAGTGGCCAAAGGGAGCACAATGGAGAAACCATGCCTTACAGGCTTGTTCCTTCTACACCTGGATGATTGAGGAAGCCCAGGATGGAACCCTGAAACATGCAGATGCTGATTCGTGAGACAGAGCCTGGGAAGGCCCACAAGTGCATGTGCACTCACACCAAAAATGATTTAGAAAGAAAACATGCTTTAAAGCAATTTTAACAAGGAATGTTTGACTTTCTTGTCCGTTTTAATGGCATTTAAAAGTAGTATATTGACACAAAAGTAGTATAATGATACAAGCATACACTCTATTCCTTTTTTATTTTCTCAAGGCCCTCTTTTGTTAAGACTCTGTTTCTTCTCATATTTTTCTAAGAAAACATGTCTTATTTTAACCAAATAATATGGATGTTAACAAAGAAATGTGATCATTTCCACATTCAGACTTTTGTGTTCTGGATCTTACACACAAAGGTGATGACAAAGGGTCTTGACTTTAGGAAAAAAATGGAGAAAGCAAATCATTTTTATCTTGGTGCTATTTTTGGCAAGCAGTATAAAAGTATAGATGTATTTGGATTCAAATATGAAAAATATCAGAAAGGACAAAACCTGATTTCACAAGCCTTTACTTGCTGGTGAGAAAGAATAAAAGAAAAAGGAGTAAAACTAGCAACTATAAATCACTTTCTCAAAATGTACTGAGATACTTCTCGTATTTTCACATAAATGTTTATTAAAATCACAGCCCTTTAAATTGCATGCCTTGATGAAAATGGCTTCATTTTCTTATGTATTGTTATTAAAAATAAAGAGAGGAGAAATAAAAAAGCAAACAAGGACTAAATAAATTAAAATTTTTTCTATAAAGGTTTATAACTGTACCATATAAATTAAAATAGCTTGTAAACAGTTACTGTATTTCATTTGTTGTTCATTTATTATACATCTCAAAAAGCTTTAAAAAGGAAGAAAACATTGCATAATATTTATGATCCATTTAGTAAACAATTATTGAATAATGCCTTAATATTAGCCATTATCTTAGCAACTTGAACTACAAAACTGGCAGAAAAGTCACAGTTTCTCTGCTCAAGGAGCTCACAGGCCACTGGGAGAAGATAAATCATTATATATAAAAACAATCATTAATATAAAAAAGATGAATGTTACCCTGGCATGAATGGAATATAATACACCTGCGTGGTAGAATATGTTTTGAAATATAATATGAAAATATCCATTTCTTTAATAAATTTTATATCTATTTTTGTTCAGGAATATAATGTCTAATAATAATTTTAATATAGAACAGTCATAATTGACTTTACTTTATAGTTTCTAATCTAAGAAAAAAATATTTGTCTTACCCAATGAGGAAAGCCAGAAATAATTATGCTGGGGCGATATTTTAAATTTTCAAAAAATGTTGGTGTGACTTTGAGGGCATTGTACTAAGTGAAATAAGTCAGACAGAGATAGACAAATACCCTATGATCTCACTTATATGTGGAATCTAAAAAACACACGAAAACTGAAGCCCATAGATACAGAGAAGAGATTGGTGGTGGCCAGAGGCAGGGAGGAGGGGGTGGGTGAAATGGGTGAAGGCAGCCAAAAGGTACGATCTTTCAATTATGAAAAAAATGTCTTGGGGAAGTAATGAACATCATGGCAACTATAGCTAATAATACTGTATCACATATTTGAAAGTTACTACAAGAGTAAATCTTAAAAGTTCTCATCACAAGAAAAATTCTGTAACTATTGTGGTGACTGATGTTAACTAGACTTATTGTGGTGTTCATTTCACATTATACACAAATATTGAATCATTAGGTACGCACCTGAAACTAATATAATGTATGTCAATTATACCTCAATTAAAAAAAAAAAAACAGGTTGACGTGTTCGCTGCATCATTACTGTCATGCAGAGTCCTAGTGTCATTTAACCTTTGTGCCTAGGAAACACTGTTAATTTCCATAGCTGGAACCAAAGGAGTCTATCTATAGACTGGATATACATTTTATGTTTAGAGATGTTACAAATTGTGGCTAAAATCAGAAGCATCAGCTACGTGTGTATGTTATTGTTGTACAAACAAAACTACAGGTGGTTTATTGGCTTATTTTCCTCATCATTTGGTTGATTTACCCAGACCTTTCCTTTAAACATTTAAAGTGACAATATACCACATGATCATTCACAGAATACTACCACAAAAATCAAACGCCTCTGTGATGCAAACAATTTTTTTGTGAATTCATTTGAGTTTTCAAAATTTAGATAAAAATAGAATTTTTGATACCATTACCATTTATAGATTTTGCACCCTATGTCTTCTACACCCCTGGACTCTGGCTAGTGGGTAAGCGAATTCCTATATAAAGTATCCAGATCTCATTTCAAGGCAAGATGGAGTGATGTTAGAGATTTTGATAACTCTTCATTTCTCACTCCCTATACTGTTTTCTGAAGGAGCTGGCCATTTCTGCATATAGATGTAAAATTTCCTGTCAACTCTTTGATCCACTTTTTCATTTTCCTTACTATTTTTAAGAAAAAATAGCTCATAGTAAGCAAGATTGGTCATAATTTAAATGAGGAAATATGCAGTGTTTCACTTTGTTTAATTTCCTTTCTGCGACAATGAGAGTTCTTTCTTATTAATTATTTCTTGGTGATAGCAACATAATACAAGCCCATTATTGGAGTAATCAATGTGTTCATAGGTAGTTTGCGTGAATATAAATTTTCATTCTTCCATAATAAAAATTTCATATTATTGAACTTAAATGAATATGCGTAGCATGAGTTTAATGTGAACTGATTTGGCGTGCTTAATATATTTTTCTCACTATGGATGACAGCATTTTACAGTTATGAGAGTCTTGAACAACTCCAAAACAAAGGATCTAGTGTCTGTTTTTCATAAGATGGTGTTTCATGCAATAAAATTCTCCCTACAAACTGTGTGCTGGAACCCTAGATCAATATTCACTTAGGAAAAATGCCACACATACCATTAGCATTATCTCTTCTGACATCGCTTGTCACTGATTTGTAGCCTAGGTGAGGTGGTTTATAGTCACAAAGGCTACATGGTACCAAGGATATGTGATTAGTCATGAAAATAAGCCATCTTTTTACCGAGGAACACCCTAGTCATGTAAGGGTACACACACAAAACTTACAGAGTGGCTCACCTCAGTCTGGGTAGCACATTAATAAATTTGTCAAGGTCAATATCATGACTCAAGATTAAAAATAAACTCTCTATTTTATTTTTCTGCATCTAAACGAGATTATTAAAATTCCAAGATCAGTCTTTGCTAGTTTGACCTCATGTACTTTAATATATAATTGTTTAAAAACAAAGAAAAAAAGGAGGAAGAAAAAGAAATAGAATTAGTACCACAAAAAAAAAAAAAAGAAAAACTATACCAAGTTTCTGGAAAGCATAATATGCTATTAATGTTTTCATTTATTTTTATTTATTTATTTTCATTTATTTTATTTCATTTATTTTTACACTCATTTTATTTCATTTATTTTATTTTATTTTGCAATAATCATCAATTACTAAGAAAGATGTAGGAAATAATCAAAATAAGGCTTGTAATACTTTGTATGAACTACAAATAATTCAGGAAATAAGCTCTGTGCTAATCAGACTTTAAGAAGTAGCACTGTCTTTTGTTTACAACTTCCTTCAAAGGACTCCACAGGCTTTATGAAAAAGAACAAAATCAAATTCAATTCATTGACTTATTACTATTTGCCAGGGAATATTCTAGGTTTTGGAGATACAGAAGGAAATAAGATAGCCAAAATCTGGGGCCTCTTGAGGCTTACATTCTAGTAGGATAAATGACAATAACCAACTAGTAAGTAAATAAACAAATAAAATATATTGTTTGCTGATGTTGATAGTAGCATAGTTCTTTGGTTGCTTGGAAGAAATGTTCTCAAATTTAAATTAGCCAAAAGAACTACTAAATAACTCAGAGAATATGGATAGGAAAAATGACAAGAGGGCAGTTGTTGCACTTTTATTTAAGATGATCAGGAACCTCAGGTATTTTCACCACAGTGATGACATTTGTGCCAGGAAATGTCTAAAGAAGATGAGCAAGCAGTCCTTGAAAATATTTGGGGCCAGAACACAAAAGCTTGGACCTGGCCTAGAATTTGTTCTTCAGCCTCCAGGAACAGCCCCGAGCCTGAGCCTGTGTGCTAGGAGTGTACTGAGCACCAGAGGGGGCAGTGTGAGGGGAGCCCAGGGACGGGTAGTACGTGAAGGGCCTCCTTGCCCACTGGACCAACTTCATCTGAAGACCAATCATCAAAATTCTGAAGGACTGGAAACAAGTAGTTACTCAGACGACATCGCATCATTTGCAATTGTCATATCTGCTGTCATTGACTAGTCACCTGTCTAAGGTTATTGGATTAAGAACGTCAGTGGTCAGAAAAAAAATACTGCCGCTTATACATGGTCTTTCTATACAATTTAACCTAACCTTACCAAAAAAAAGAGAACAGTTTACTTTAAAATATGAACAAAATAAATAATGTATGAGTAGTTGTCAATATCCTCTAGTTCACATTTCAACATTCCTGCAAAAGAAAATTTGTTCCTGATAAATTTGTATTGAGAAAGGAAGATGAATTGATTCCTGAAACTACCTGTGTTTGAACTTGGACACCTCACTTCATCTTTCTGGGGCTCGATGTTTGTTCAATCTATAAAATAATAAGGGTGAGGTAGAGGATTTAGAGGTGTCCTTTAATGCTCTAAAATGTTACAATTTAAAAATGAAAATGACATTGTAAATATAGCGTATATATAACAAAAACTATTTGAAAGGGCAGATTGCTAATCTTCTCTGAAATTAATACGTAAATATTATATATCCATGCATAAATATGGTGTGAAAATAAAAGAAACATGTGAAGCATACAGAAAAACTTTTTTAAATCGCCAGAAAGAGTTCTTGCCATACTTTAAATTTCGATTTCTTCTGAGCAACCAAAGAGCTATGCTGCCACCTACTGGCCAAATGGTTAGCACCTACAAGATGCTGCAATTCCTTATTTAAAAAAAAATACTAAGCGTAATAAACACCTACTGCGGCTCATAATAGAGTCTTTATGCTCTAAAATAAGAATTACAAAAATACTTGCGCATCCATTTAAAACAAGACATTGGTGGAATTCTATTTAGATCTCTGTATTTATTATCAACCGAAACAACGCTATTTGTCAGGTGGTCTCAACTGATGATAACGCAATACATTTCTCATGGCCTTTCCAAGGGAAAACATCACTGCTATGTTGATCGATGCTCCAGTATTCTATTCTTTTAGAGTAACAAAAAGAATGTATTTTTCTGGGACTCCCAGAAACAAAGCAATAGTTTTAGAAGCCAAAATATAAACAGCTTTTAAAAAAGGAAAACCCCAAAGTAGTCTTGGTTAATGACGAGCTGTATTAAAAGTGATTCATGTAAGTGGTAATAATGCACTGGCTTTTTGAGCACTAATGCCCCTAATGTAGCGGTGGCATGTAAATTCCTTTCATCTAGAAACATTAACACCTAAGCGTCTGACAGAGCTGCTGAGAGAGTCTGCGTTTGCTCATCTGTAACTGCTCATTCTTGTTAGAAAAGGCCGGGCAGTGTGTGGAGTTGCTGAGGTGCTATCCTGCTATCATGCTCGGGCGGTGAATCACTGATGAATTTATGCCACGTTATCCCCACCCCCTGATTCTGTGACAAGGAAGTCCTCTGACATTATTCTTATTCTTTTCAAATGTTTTCACATCCAAAACAAGCACTTCTCTTTTTAACCAACAGAAACTCTTCATTGTGATAAGGCGACAGCAAAGATAAAAATTGAGAGGAAAACAGTATCAAGCATTTAAAAAATTTAAGGTAGTATAATTTGTATTCCGCACTTTGTTCCAAAAAGAGATCTTGATGTGTGTGTTTCCTGACTTTCATTTGAAAAGCAAAATGCAGACATTGGAGGAGGAAAGAGTGAATCAAATAACTTCTGGGCTGGCTCTGAGAGCAAAGCCACTCTGAGGTAGCCCCAGCGCTTTGAACCACCTCGCTTTAATGTCTCTACGCCTGAATCCTTAATCAAATAGATTGCCTCATCAGAAAGATGTGTTTTTGAACCCTTGCTGAAAATTTAATTTTCCTTTAACAAAGCATTTTCCCCAAATATGTTTCATACTCTGCATGGTATTTAAACCTTTGATAAGAACCATATTATTTCTGTCTTTATGTTACTATATATACATATTTTTTCCTCTCCTCTTTGTCGTTTTCTTCCACTTTCTCTGTCTCTCTTTCGTCTCTTACTTCTTTGTTCTCTTAACTCTCTTTTTGTATATATCCGTATTCTAAAACATCGAAAAACCAAATCTGCTGAAGCAAGCACAATCACCTATCTCTTCCATTTCTATACCCAACCTTGATTTAAACCCATGCACTACTTCTTATGATAACTTAAATATCCTTTTAAACCTAGAATTTAAAAAAATTAGTTTATTCACGATGACATTCTGAGGGGTCACCCCCACAGCCCCTGCCAACCATTTTTCTACTCTCTATTTCTATGAGTTTGACTTTTTTTTAGATTCCACATATAATACCATGCAGTGTTTCTCTTTCTCTGTCTGAATTATTTCCACTAGCATAGCGTCCTCAAGGGGCATCTATGTTGTTGCAAATGGCGGGGTTTCCTTCTTTCTCATGGCTGAATCATATTTCACTGTATCTGTATATACCACATCTTTATCCATTCATCCATTGATGGACACTTAGGTTATTCCAATATCTTATCTATCGTGAACAATGCTGCAATGAACATAGGAATGCAGACATCTCTTCGATATCCTGTTTTCCTTTCCTTTGGATATATACCCAGAAGTGGGGTTGCTGGATCAAATGGTAGTTATTATTTTTTTAATTATTTGAGGAAACTCCATACTGTTTTCCATAGTCGCTGCACCAATTTACATTGCCATATAATATAAGACATTTTATGTATTTTCAGTTCATTTTTTAGAATAGATCATCAGAAGGGGGTTCACTGAGTTAAAAGATATTCATGATTTTAAGACTCTTGTCATTTCTCCAAAGTTTCGGTTAAATCATTACGAACCAAATCCCAAACAATGGGATCTGTCATTGCTGGAGAAAGGACCACCGAGAGGTTCATTTGCCCCTTTCCCCAGGGGAAAAGGTGGACCTTTGGAGCAGTGGTCAGAGCAGCTGTGGTCAGCAAGGGAGCAGCTTCCCCTTGGAGGCTTCCACTGCTTCATCCTTACGTCTACAGCTTGAGGGGGTGGGGTTGTCAGCCTTCCTCGTTTCTGGAAGAGAGAGGAAGCCATGGAAGTAAATGTGGTAAGTATAACACAGAACATGTTGCATAAAAAGAGTAAAAAGACTTGGTTATTTGTTCGGATTGTAATCCCATAAACTCTGAACAACAGCTTCAATTTAATGTGAAAGAGAATAAAATTCTTAATCTTCTGGGATATGCAATCTGGGAATAATGTTAACCTAAAGCTCATTGAATGAATTCGTTTCCTAAGTCGGTTGCAGTTCAAATATTAATAGAATTGCTATAGACTTTAAAAAAACGCTTTAATTCATGACTATAAATGAGGATAAATAGGTATATATACATATCAGGAGATATTAATTAAACAATGCAAACAATGCAAAAAATAGCAAATAATTGAATCAATCTGTGTTTCTTTATATTGGCTCCATGATAAAGTAATTGTTCACTTAAAGACTTTGTGCTTTGACAACTATTAGGAAATGCAAGTACATGAGCAATTAAACAGATTCTTTTGATGTTGATTTCATCATATATATGTACAGACTAAATTACAACAATTCAATAATATGCCTTTAATGTAGGATAAAGAGAAATAAAATTTAATCAATATTATAAATGTTATAAATATTTTAAACGTTAATCATTTCACATATTGGATAACAATACTAGTATCTCCTTCCATTCCATCACTATTATAACATCCTCCACATATTTCATGTTATTATAACTTTCATTTACTGTCATTCATGTACAGGACAAGTTGAGAATCTGAAGTTCATGTGAATGTTTGTATACAAATGTCCAGAGACATGAGTCAGGTTATCAAAGGACCATGTAAAACAAACAAGAAGATGCAGAACCACAGAAGAGATCCCCGTGTGTTTTGTGTTAAAGAGTCCTGTGCTTGCTATATGCAGTTAAAAGTTGTTCCAATCATTATAAATAAGATTTTGGGCAGTCAATGGTTTACAAAAATCACCAGATTGCATCCACTTAATCTTCTTTACCTTTGAATACTTCTTGCTTAGATTTGATGCTTTGGGAAGTTAATTCATGATGCATATTTTAAGGCTCCAGAAAGACACCTGGGAGACTGAGTGGAAGAGAGACAAGAACACCAATGCCACCTGCACGGAGTTACGCATGTCTGTCCCTCCCTCTGGAAATGTAGCCCACTGAGGGCAGGCGCTGGGTTTCATCTATGGTGTACTTATTTCATGGCACATCACCTGGCACATAAGAATGATTTTTTACTGTTTGTTGAGGTAGAGTAGGAAGGAAGGGCGAGGAGAGAAAGATAGAGGACTGAAGGAACGATTAAGAACTCTACCTAGTTAAGTCCATTTCATTTTCACAATTTTAAGATGAAATCTGTTAAATAAAATTAAAAGAACATCCACCAAGTGAGACAATTCTCAAAATATAATTAACAGCCTTACTTTTCACACACAGCCTTCCTAAGACTTTAACTTCATCTTGAGTTTAAAGTTATTGCAAATTTCCTAAAGGTATGACTCCACTGTTTGATTAAAATGCAAAGGGAAAAAATTCCATTTAGTCATCCTTCCCTTCCACTCAACCTATTTTAATTCTAAATGAATTAAGATGGCACACAAATTGCCCAATCTGCTTGGGTAGTTGTTATAATCAGAGGTAAAAATAACTTTTTTCTATGTCATTTAGTGCCTACCCTCGGTTTTAATTAAAGGTAAGTGACTGGTCTACCCTAACCTTATCCAAATGACCCGTGTACTCAATGTATCCTTAAATGGAAAACTTCTCAAAGTTCCTTAATTTTCTCTGTCCCTGTGTTTATGGAAATCCTCGATGTAACTCAGATGAGAATAGTCAAATGATAACTTCCTTTCTTTTTGTTCCATAGCACTTTAATTATAGAGATACAGAGAATGAATGAGAGGAGAAAATTCCAGGCAATGAATGAGAGGAGAAAATTCCAGGCATATGGACACAATAGTTCACATGACACTTGGACTTAGTTTTGTGTGAAGCACAAAAAAATTGGTTTTGCACAGAGAAAGACTGTTTCGCACCCTTAGATGATATCTCTGATCCTATTCAGTTATTCAATAGCTGCTGTTATTGATAATCAGAGGAACTTAGAGAAGGAGTATTTGAGAGCCAAGATTGATCCAAATCTGTTCAAAACCCATCTAATCAAAGTAAGTAAGACTGTTTAACCTATTGAGAGATTTTAAGTATTACAAATAATAACTTGACTTTTTCCCCAAGGGGAAAATTTTTAAGGCATTGTTCTTATATTTAAGTCACTGATAATGCAGTTGGAATAAATTTGTGACACACACACACAAACTTGTCACATTAATATACCTCTCAGGCTCATGAGTATTGTTAGCTCAGGATTGGGATGGAGAAAGGGGAGGGGGAGGTCTGTAAATGAAGATTCTTTCATACAGAGTCCTTGAACTTGAGTTAAAACTGGACAGAAGGGTAGGTTAGAGTAGTCAAGGGGACTTGTGACATGGGTGGGAGGCAGAGTGTGGAGTCCATAATGAGTTTCATAATGTGGGGACATACGCACTAATCCTTTACTTTATTTCACCGTATTTGAGTATTTGATTTCATTTATTCACATTTGGGATCAGTGAGAAAAACATAAGCAGATTATACATATACATGGCTTTACAACATTTTGAAGCATATTTTATGAGGCAAAAGAGGCATTTTTTCTCTAATTAGTTTTATAATAAATGTAATGACTCAAATTATGTCTTCATATATGGTATCGTGAATTTTAAAAAAATCTATGTGTGCATTATTTCCCAATAAACTTGAGAAAAATTATGTCAGAACCAAGAAATTTGAAGCATGTTGCAACATGCTAGATGTTTTAGAAACTCTTTGTACTTACTCGCTTGCCGGGTTTGACTTAACTTCATTCTAAAGTGACTGTTTTGTATATTAACAAATGCATTATTCAGACGGCATTTACATCTAGCACAAACAAAACATTAAATGTCAACAAATACACAAACGAGAAATAATCATCAATATCACACCTAAACCAATGAAGTTAGTAGATACCACTGGTTACCTAGGTCATCTGGTCATAGCCCGTATTTTCCTGCTTCATGAGCCGGAATATTCTGCTTATTTCTTTGTGGAATAACTTGAATAATATGACTTTAGTGCTTCTCTTGAGACACAGCATTGAGTTTCCAGCAGATTTCACATTAAGAAAAATTTAAGGGCTGAACATCCAATCTCATTTTTACTTAATAGTGTTTACTTATTGTATGCAGTTATGCTCTTTCCTGTTCATTATCTTCCGTTCAGATTAACTACAGGGTGGGCTCCACTAGAAACAGTTTATTGCAAGTTGAATAAATATTAATTGACTTTGGGTCAAGTGCTTTGGGTACATGTTTTCAGAGAGACATATTTTTAATGAAGATAGTGGATGACAGATCTACTGTGAAACATCAATCAAAGCAAATGTTGAGTACGTCTCAAGTTGAGAGTAAAAATAAAAATTCGAAGAATGTCAAATAATTTTCTCGTGGGAGATAAGGACAAAAAATCAGCTTGTTTTCACTTTTTGGAAAACACTCTGAAGAATGAGTTATAAGAGTGCCTTACGCCATATGCAATATGTAATAGTGGATCACATCTCTTTGTTTCCTCTGCCACTGTCACTGCTCAGAGCAGTTTGTTTATGGGAGGCCTCATTAATGGTTCTTTACAGCTGACCCCTGCTGTAGAGGGTATTGCCACTCCACAGGTTTCTATCACACAATTTTCTGGGTATGTCAAAAGCGTATGTCAGAGCAGAAAGGGCAGAGATAAAACCTTGGGGATTCTAAAGAGTGACACCTGGCTGGAATTCAATTTGTCAGGAAATGTAAACCTGTGTTGCAATGCACCAAGAAGCTTGGGTTAACTTAAAATGACTCATTTGCTGGAGTTTAAAATTAACTCTAAGGACCCTTGATGACAGTGTTCAAACTCTGTACAAACATAATACTGAAATATTAAAACCCAGTGAAAATTATGTTTTGATTCGAGACAATGAATATGCTTAATTAAACCGGCACTGAAAATGTAAATATTTTAGCTAGTATCGCATTAACGCTAAAACCCTGGGAATTAAATTGTACATTTCTAATCTTTCATAATGATGAAATTCAAAATGTTATTGTTGTGTTTATAAAGGAGTCCATTGTTAGGCAGCTTATTCATTATGAGACAATGGTTACACATCTAATTCCACAGCAGGGAAGGAATTCAATGGTTCAATATTGCGTACAACAAGAAGTGATTTTACCAAAAAATCAATACGATGTAATATTGAATTCTAAAATCTGAACAAATAGAAAGACAGAAGGTATCACAACCAACTGATATTTGTAATTATAGTCATATTGCATCTTAGTGGACACTGTAAGCAAATTATTTTGATAATAAAATAAATAGGCATTCTACTTAACTACACTAAATAGAGTGGCCCTTTCAGGGGAAAAGTGTTATGCTTTATCTAAGAACTAACAGCAAACAACAACAAAAACACCCCCCAGAAAACAAGTCAAAACACCACCTTGATTTTCTAAAGAGTGTAAATGTGGTTCTTTACCTTGGAAATAATTCCTTATCATTTTATGTAAAGCCATTTTATCTGTTTTTGATCTAATGTTGACTTCACTTTGTTCAACAACTTGGTATAAAGACAAAACATGATAACTGGATATCTGTTACCCTAATATTGGAAAATCAATGCTATCAAAATTATGAAAAAAACTGAAATTCAAAGTTTGGTTGCCTTTTGTTAAAGTTTAAACATAGTCCTAAATGCTGGTGGAATCTGTTGATATTTTAAAATATTTAATTGAAATGGCCATTTTAAGGTGAGACAGTGTGCACCTGTAGCATTTAAGTGTACTAATCTATTCCTTTTACATGATTAGTTTCCCACCCTACCCCACAGCCACCCACACTGCCAAAACAGGATTATCTTAAGCGTGTGTCTATTCTCCTGTTCATTTCCATGTATTTCTTTAATCACAAGAGTGAGAGAAAAAAATAAAACGGGTTTTCAAGGAAAATAATTTGTGTACATCAGCATTATTAACAATACCCTCATGGTGGGCAGACTCTAATATGACCTTCAATGATCACTGGCTCCTTTATGTCATGCCTGTGTATAATCTCTTCCCCTTGAGTGTGACCTAGACCTAGTGACTTGAAGAGAAAGAAGCAACAGTGATGGGCTAGTATTTTCAAGATTAGGTTATAAAAAGAGGGTGACTTCAGTCATGGGTGCCCCTCTTGCTCTTTTGCTTACTCACTCAGAAGGAATCCAGCTACCACATTTTCATCTGTGCTATAAAGAGGCCTTCATAACAAAGAATTAAGGCAGACCTGCAACCAACAGCTATGAAGAACTGAGTCCTGTCAGTATCCACATGTGTGAGCTTGGAAGCAGGTCCTCTCCCAGTCAAATCTTCAGATGAGACTACAGCCCCAGACTATTCCATGATTGTAGCCTTCTAAAAGACCTTGAAGCAGAGGACCCAGAGAGGACCTGAACTCTTACTTACAGAAATTGTGAAATAACAATTGTTCACTATTTTAAGCCACTAAGTCTTGAGGTCATTTCTCATGTAGCAGTAGATAATTAATACAACTTTGCTCACCCTCATGTCTCATAGAGAATCTGTCAATCAGTGAACAAAATTTATGGAGTTGACAATGAGTATTCAAAAGAAATTTAAGATTTAGTTTTGGACATCAAGTTAACTAACAAGATCTGTTATTCTTTCCCTTGCTGCCGATTACTAGTGACCGTTTGTGGCCAGCTGGTGACACAGATACCGACAAACCATACTGTCATTGTATGTTTTATTCTAATTGTTAAAAATTGTTAATATGGTCTTATAAACTCTACAAGGAGGATTAGACACAGGTTAATTTTATTTTTCAGCTTCTATAGCCCCAAGGAGTTTTGACCTAAACTGGAGGGTCCTTGGAAATCAGCCCTAGATACAAAAAAATTTCTGAAAATAAAACTGGATTTCTTTCTCTTTCAGTCGTCACGACACAAACCTCCCACTCTGAGCCCAGTATAGATATAGATACAAATATGGGTATAGATATAAAACTTGAACTACTATAGCTACCAAGTATTTATTGAACATCTCAGGTATAACAGGTCATCTACTGAGTGACAAAGAAAAAGTCAAATATAGGGTAGCAT
This sequence comes from Equus caballus, assembly GCF_041296265.1. Classification (NCBI taxonomy): domain Eukaryota; kingdom Metazoa; phylum Chordata; class Mammalia; order Perissodactyla; family Equidae; genus Equus; species Equus caballus. The sequence goes on along the minus strand of NC_091685.1, from coordinate 99,865,675 downwards.
GGTTTCAAATCACTCCATAAAAATAATTCTGTAGAACCCACAATACGCCATGTGGAATCTCCGGAGGGTAGAGTCCTGAGAAGAGGAGGATGGAGGATTCTGCTGCAAAAAGTCTCACTTCTTTAAAATAACGTTTTTAAATTATAGGAATGGTGGCATGCGCACACTCAATTCCTGGTTAGAAATGAATGGGAAAACGTTGGCCCTGATCTGATTTGGCACCATCAAGCCATTTACAGTCAAGTGCTGTATAACGATGTTTTGGTCAACGACGGACTGCATATACAATGGTGGTCCCATAAGATTAGTGCCAAACAGCCTAGGTGTGTAGTAAGCTATACCATCTAGGTTTGTGTCAGTGCACTCTATGATGTTCACACAATGACGAAATCACCCAACGACATATTTCTCAGAATGTATCCCCGTCATTAAGCAATGCATGACTGTATTTGTCTCTGTATCAAATCAAGACAAACTGAAGGGGCCCTGGAGCTTAAGTGTTTTCACTTCCATCTGATCACTATAATTACCAGTACAAATCACTTTCTTCATTCTCAAGGTTGTGGGGATTTAATTGGAACTCTGTTGAATAAAGTGGACAACTTGGTTTTTAAAACTGAAATAAAAAGCAAACATAAAACACAAAATTAGCAAGAGATTCCACCAAAAAGCAATGACAGTCCAAAACTAATACATGGTTTTTGATAGAAGCATTACTTTTTTCTTATAGCAACTAGTTTTATCTTATAAAATGTAACAAAGCTTCTATCACTGTGACACATGCCATTGAAAAACTAAATCTAGGGGCTGGCCTGGTGGCTTAGTGGTTAAGTTTGCACACTCTGTTTTGGTGGCCCAGTTGGTGGGTTCCTGGGTTCGGATCCCAGGGCATGGACCTACATACCACTCATCGAGTCATGCTGTGGCAGTGTCCCACATATAAAATAGAGGAAGATTGGCATAGATGTTAGCTCAAGGACAATCTTCCTCAAGCAAAAAAGAGGAAGATTAGCAACAAAATGTTAGCTCAGGGCCAATCTTCCTCACCAAACCCACCGCCCCAAATCCTAAACCTAGAAACAAGGTGCTTATTCTCTACCATTTTATTCATACTAGGTTTTTTGGCATGCATTAGTGGAAAAAAAGAAAAAATATAAGGCTGGAAGTAAATTTTGTAATAACTGGCAAGGTAAAGTTACTACAGATATTAGCTAATTACTCAATACCAACATGAAATATAAAGAAGAGAGGCTCAGTATGGTATATATAACAGCTGTTAAGAGAGTGGATTCTAAGAGTTCTCATCACATGGAAAAAAACCTTTTCTTTTCTCTTTTTTGATATCTATATGAGATGACTGATGTTAACTAAACTTACTGTGGTGATCATTTCACCATATATGTAAGTCAAATCATTAGGTTCTACACCTAAAACTTATATCATGCTGTATGTCAATTATATCACAATAAAACTGGGGCAAGGGAGATGAGATGCTCAGATCATAATGAGAGCTGTTATATTTTTTTCTTATTTCTTGCCATTCATGGCCAAGGAGTTTACTGATAGTTCAGAAGGAATTGTTAGATAATATCACAATTGCACTGTATGTGTGCCTATCCATTATTTTCTATGTGGATACTAAGTATGCATTTTCTTATTCAATAACTACTCAATACATGTATACATGCACATGAACACACACACACGAGACTGATTGTATTAATATATGAATGAACAAGATAGATTCTATATAAAATTCTTTGCACAAGGGCTGAGTCTCTTTTTTGGTGCCATATTATGCTACACTATAAAATGTATCTCCAGTTACTTTGGCTAAAGTTAAAATAACTTGTCTTACTACTGCACTGGAGTTTGAGGTTTCCCTATTTAGTTATCAATCTATGTAGATTACATTCCCTAAGATTTCATAAAATGTATACAAGGCAACATAATTAATAGTTCCTATTAAAATGTATTTTTATAATGATCAAAGGGTCAATAAATCATAAAGATATAACAAAGTTAAATTGTGTATGCACCAAACAGCAGAGGGTAAAAATACATATGGCAAAAACTGATAGATGTAAAAAGAGAAATAGACAAACCTACAATTACAGTTATGGACTCCAACATTCCCTTCTTGGTAAGTGGTAGAACTAATAAACAGAAAATCAACAAGACTATAGGAGAAATAAATTGCACAAGCAACCACCAGGATCTAATTGTCATACAGAACATTCTAGCCAATATCAGCAGAATATACATTTCTTTAAGAAGATATTCACCAAGATAGATCATATCATGGGCCATAAAACAAATCTCAAGAAAATAAAAAGACTAAAATTATGTAGAATATGTTTTCTGACTATAATGGAATCAAACTAGAGATCAGTAACTGAAGGACAAGTGGAAATCACCAAACACAGGACATTGAACAACACACTTCTATTTACTCCATGGGTCCAAAGGAAAGTGTCAAAATAAAATTAAAAAAAAAAAAGAACTGAATGAAAATGACAAGACAAGCTATCAAAATATATGGAATTCAGCTAACACAGTGCTAAAAGGGAAATTCATAGCACTAAATGCTTACATTAGAAACAGGGAGAGGTCTCAAGTCAATAACCCATGTTCTTCCTTCAGGAAAACTTTTTTAAAATGTGAAATAAACACAAATCAAGCCAAAGGAAGGAAATAATAAAGGTCAAAGCAAAAATCAATAAAATTGAAAAAAGGAAAACAGAAAAATCAATGAAACTAAAAGATAATTCTTCAAAATAAAATCAACGAAATTGAAAAACCACAGGAAAATGGCCATGGATAAAAAGAGAGAAGATTGAAATTATGAATAAAACTAGGAGTATCCATTATAGTCACTGGCAATATCAGAAGGATAATGAGAGATTACTGTGAGTAATTTTACACTCATAAATTACAAAATTTAGAAGAAATGGTCCTAGATGACATACTCAACAAGATAAAATAGATGATCCGAATAGTCCTAAAACCATTAAAGAAACGCAATTAAAAAAAAAGGTATTATGGTAACATTTGTTTATAACATTATATAAATTTCAGGTGTACATCATTATATTTTACTTTCTTTTTAGCTTATATCATGTTCGTCACCCAAAGACAAATTACAATCCATCACCACACACATGTGCCTAATACCCCTTTCGTCTTCCTCCCTCCCCAACTTCCCCTCTGACAACCACCAATCCAACCTCTGTCTCTATGTGATTGTTGTTTTTATCTTCTACTCATGAGCGAGATCATACAATATTTGGCTTCCTCCCTCTGACTTATTTTGCTTAGCATAATACCCTCAAGGTCCATCCATGTTGTCACAAATGGCCAGATTTCATTGTTTCTCATGACTGAATAGTATTCCATTGTGTATATATACCACTTCTTCTTTATCCATTCGTCCCTTGATGGCCACTTAGGTTGCTTCCAAGTCTTGGCTATTGTCAGTAATACGGGAATGAACAAAGGGGTGCATGTATCTTTATGCATTCATGTTTTCAGGTTCTTTGGGTAAATACACAGCAGTGAAATAGCTGGATTGTATGGTAGTTCCATTCTTAATTTGTATGTGTGTGTGTGTGTGAAAGATTCACCTTGAGCTAACAGTCGTTGCCCATCCTCCTCTTTTTTTTTTCCTTAACGAAGATTAGCCCTGAGCTAAAATCTGTGCAAATCTTCCTCTACTTATATGTGGGATGCCTCCACAGCATGGCTGATGAGTAGAATAGGTCCGCACCCAGGACCTGAACCTGCAAACCTGGGCTGCCAAAATGGAGTGGGGAACTCTAACCACTTGGCCATGAGGCTGGCCCCATCTATTCTTAATTTTTTGAAGAATCTCCGTACTGTTTTCCATAGTGGCTGCACCAGTCTGCACTCCCACCAGCAATGTATGAGAGTTCCCTTCTCTCCATATTGATTGGTAAGGAAGGAATAAAACTGTCCAAATTTTATGAAAAACTCTTAGAACTAAGAAGTAAGTTCAGCAAGGTTGCAGGATACAAGATCAATATATAAGAGTAAATCACATTTCTACATACTAAAAATGAACACATGGAAACTGGAAATAAAAACACAATGTCATTTATTGTTGCCTTAAAGAAAATCAAATACTCAGGTCTAACAAAATAGCTTAAGCATTTGTGTCTTGAAAATTACGTAATTCTGATGAAAGAAATCAAAGAAGGCCTAAATAAATGTAAAGACAAACTACATTTGTGGTTTGAAGTCTCAACGTGGTAAAGATGTTAATTCTCTCTAAATTGACCTAGAAGTTTAATGCGATTCCTATCAAAATCCCAGCAAGTGTTTTTACAACCTAGACAAGCTTATCTCAAAATTTATATGAGAAGACACAGGACCTAGAAGAGCTAAAAAAATTTATTTGATGGATAGGAATAGTGTGAGGAATCACTCTGTCTGATGTTCTGTCTTACTATGTAACAACTGTAACAACACGGTGTGGTATTGGTGGAGGAGAGTCCCATAGATCAATGAAACAGAGTAGAGAACTGAGATATAGATCCACAAACACATGCTTCACTGAGATTGACAAAAATGCAAAAGCAATTCAATGGAAGAAGTACAGCATTTTTAATAAGTGGTGTTGAAGCAAATGGACATTAAGAGGCAAAAAAGCAAAACAAAGAAATAAAGAAGGAACATCAACCTAAATACTGCAGCTTAATACAAAAATTAACTCCAAATGGATTATGGACTCATAGGTAAAACATGAAACTGTAAAACTTTTAGAAAAATACATAAAAGAAATTCTTTGGGACCTAGGGCGAGAGGGAAAGTTCTTACACTTGTTACCAAAAGCACGATTCATAAAGAAAATTTAATAAACTGGACCTTATCAAAATGGAAAAAACTTTTTCTTTGTGAAAGATTCTGTGAAGAGGGTAAAAATCAAGCTAAAAACGGAGAAAAAAAATACTTGCAAGCCACATATCTAAGGTAAGAATTATATCTAGAATATGTAAAACAGTTCTCTAGTCAACAGTATAGAAACAAATGACCCAATTAGAAAATGCGCAGAACACAAAAAACAGTTCTTTCACTGAAGAGGGTATACAGATATCAGATAAGAACATAAAAATATGTTCATCATTGTTAGTCATAAGGAAAATGCAAATTAAAACCACAATAATATTTACTATACACCAATAAGAATGGCTAAAATAAATACAGTGATTACATCACGTGTCAACAAGAATGCAGAGGAACTAGATCCCTCATATATTGTTGGTGGGAGTGTAAAATAGGGCATCTATTCCGGAAAATTTCTCAAAAAGCTAAACATTTACTTATCATATGGCTAAACAATTGCACTCTTGGGCATTTATTCCAGAGAAATGAAAACTTACTCTCAACCAAAAATCTGTATACAAATGCTCATTGCAACTTAATTCTTTTAGTTCAAATCTGGAAACAACTAACTGTCCTTCAACAGATGAATAGTTAAATATACTGTGATTCATCAACATCATGGAATCTTACTCAGTCTTAAAAAGGAACAGACTATTCATATATGCAAAAATTTGGATGGATCTTAAAGGAATTATGCTGAGTGAAAAAGAAATCTCAAAAGGCTATGTATGATTACATTCATATAACATTCTGAAATGACAAAATTATAGAGATGGAGAACAAATAAGTGGTTATCAGGTACTAGGGAGGGGCAGAACAGGGGAGATCGGTGACCGTCACTATAAAGGGATAGCATGAGGAATCTCTATGATGGAATTGTCCTGTATCTAGACTATGGTCATGGTCATTCAAATCCATGATGAAACTGCATAGAACTAAATACACACACACACGCACACAGAGAAACACACAAATGAGCATATAAAAGTAGTGAAATCTGAATTAGATCAGTGAAGTTTCACTGTCTGTTATTTCCTGCTTGTGATATTATTCTACAGTTAATGAAGATACTCAGATTGGAAGAAACTGGGTGATGTTTACATGGAATTGCTCTGACTTATTTCTTAAAATTACATGTTAATTTACAATTATCCCCAAATAAAAAGTAAAAGGTATTCTTAATGAGGATCAGAACTTAAGGCCATGATTGTAATAGCTAATTGCCAGGCGTCAAGTGCTGTGCTAAGCCTTAATAGTTTTTAATTATTGTGAGAGCTCTATGAGACAGGCACATGTTATTAATCCTTATTTCACAAATAAAAACATTGATGTTTTGAAAGTTAACAAATTTTTCATAAGAGGATATAGCTTATTAGTAATAAAGGAGCGATTTAAACGCATGTTAGTTTGAATATAGCTAAAGCTCTTGGCTACAACACTTTACTGTGCTATGAAAAAAGCAAGTTTATTATCTTATACATCCTTCCTTTATATTTATACTTGGCATAATGATTGGCAATACATTTATAGCTATTTATGAATAAATGAATGTAGTCATTAAGCCATCAAATTTTATTGTCTGAAAGCACAGGAATAACAGCATAAGCGAAAGAGCAAATTCTATGTTCCTTCAAGTCATGTAATTTGGAAAACTAAATGAAAATCTGAGCTTCAGTTTCTTGATTGCCTGACTAGAGAAATGGATGCTTCATATATCTTTTAGATCCTATCTCTCAAATATCAGATGTCTCAAGCAAGTTTTTGGCATCTCACTTAATTTATGATTGACATTTTTAATGAGTGTCTGAAATGCCAATATTTTGTGTTGTTGATAAAATGATCCATATGTTTTACATTTCAGATACTCAGGCAGCTGAATTGACATTCTGTTATGAAATGTTAGATTTCTAATATAGTTCCAAATCTAGACAGTAGGCTACCCATTTCCATAAGGAACTTAGAATATGCTCAAGATTTTATTCTTGTTCTCATCTGAGACTTGGAATTTTGAAGGACCTAGATGTGCAAAGACAAATGCTGCAATAGATGAATCTTAATCAAGAATGACAAATGCTCTGTAGAAGAATCAACATTACTTGGTAGGACAAGGGACTGAGCTAGAAATTTCATATCAGCAAGCTCAGAAGACCCTCACTAGCACTTGAACAGGGACTTGTTGCTTATGTGTCAACTGTCCCCATCAGGACTGTGAGATTCAGGAGGGCAGGAAGTTGGTGTCATTCCTTTATCACACTATTCCCAACATTTATAACAGTTCTTGGCACATAGTGAGGGTTGTTGTATCAACAAAAGCTGAAAAATAATCTAGTAACATCCTAGACTAGCACATTTCGACTTTCACCTGATTATTGTATATCAGTCTCAATTGCTGTGTTTATTTGAACTTCATCTCGGTGAGCTTGGAATTAAAATCACTGCATTGTCTTCTTTCATTCTTACATTTTGGCACAAACAAATATCTGAATACAGTATTTCAGACTTCTTTCATTTCCCTTTTCAGAGTCTCTTGCTAACATTATAACCCAATTCATTTCTTTGGAATTCCTAATTTTTCCTCGATTTATAAATAGTAGAAGAGAAATAAGATAGTTTTCTCAAGATATCTCTTTATCTTATTGTTATTACATTCTGTCAGGTTGGCTCCAACTCCTGGTGACCCCATGACGGAATGATGCCCACTATGTCCTGTCCTCAAGAGCCCTCCTCAGCTTCTGTAGACTCATGCCTATGGCTTCCTGTATGGAGTTAATCCATCTCACATTTGGTCTTCCTCTTTTCCTGCTGCCTTCTACTTTTCCCAGCATTATTATATTTTCCAAAAGAATTCTGCTTTCTCATAATGTGGCCAAAGTAGGACAGCTTCAGTTTTAAGATTTTTGTCTCCAGTGATAGCTCAGACTTAAGTTGCTCTAGGACCCACTTGTTTTCGTCTTTCTGGCGGTCCAGGCTACCTGCAGAGCTCTCTTCCAACACCATATTTCAAATGAATCACTTTTTTCCTGTCAGTCTTCTTCACTGCCCAGCTTTCACATCTGTGGCTAGTAATTGAGAACATGAGGTGTGGATAATCTTGGCCTTAGCCTCTAATGATACTTTCTTACACTTGATGATCTTTCCTAATTCTTTCATTGCCGTCCTTCCAAGTCCCAGTCTTATCTTGATTTCTTGCTGCAGTCTCCATCTAAATTGGTGACTGAACCAAGGGAAACAAGATCTTTAACAATTTCAGTGTCTTCATTGTCTACGTTAGGGTTGTGTAGTTCTGTAGTCATGATTTTTGTCTTTTTTTTTTTTTTTGGCCGAAGAAGATTTGCCTTGAGCTAACATCTGTTGCCAATCTTCCTCTGTTTTGTATGTTAACTGCCACCACAGCACGGCCACTGAAAGACAAGTGGTGTAGGTCTGCGTCCGGGAACCCAACCTGGGCCATGGAAGCAGAGCACCCCTAACTTTAACCACTGGGCCATCAGGGTTAGCTCTATAGTTTACCTTTTGTAAGTCTCAGGATTTGCTCTGACGGCCAGAAGTAGCATTTTAGAATAAAACTCAGAGAAGTAGATCACTGACACTCTGTGTTAGGTATTCTTGACCTTTGCCTTTTGAGGAGCCCAGTGGGGACTTTCCGTCCTGCAGATGAACCAGACTGGAGAGAATAATATCTATAACTGGCGTGTTCCTCCAAGTTTCACACCATGGTCCCCTCTCTCCTGTCACACTTTAGTTTTTCTATATCAGGACAGAAATATAATCGCAAATAATTCATTGCTTTGCTTTCTGCAGCCTGTCAGAAGTTTAGTCAAAAAGATTTCATTAATTAATTCACTCATTCATTCATTCACCTAAAACGTTCTGTGCTAGATAATAAGAATGTAACAGTGATTTATAATCCTGCTGCTTGCTTTCCAGCAGGATTTAATGGCTTCCTCCTTGATTTATGAGTTCATAGCTATGGCCAACTTGATTTTCTTTATTCCTATTGTACTCACCATGAACTGGTAAGTGCAGTGACAGACCCTTAACGTTAAGGGTCACTTTGAAGAGACCCTCTCATGGCAACTCTAAGTTAATTCAAGATGATGGCGTTGATATCCTCGCAGCAGTTTAAGTTAGAAGCTTCTTTGTTCTAGCTCTCATCCATGTACATATATATAGAACCTACATTGATTATATATATTGATTATATATAATCATATATATAGCCATCAAATACATATAATACATTATACATACTTTATACATTTGTTATACAACATTATAATTATACCTTCAAACAGATCTCTTCATTTACTCTCCTCCTCTTTCCTGTGCCTTGGGTCTCATCATTTTTTCATGGAGTCTTGCCTTCTAAGTTCTCCTTATCTCTAGTTTCTCTCCGCGATCATGCTTCACATTGCCACTAAAATCATGTAACTAAACACAAATTTTTCAATTGTTGCTAATTGTTTATAAAACAATCAAAAACTACAAAGTCAAAAATTACTTCTTCAGACGCGTTTCCTCTCTCTTTCACAGTACTCCAACACACTCCACCTCCCATACCACATTAGGCTATTTACAGGACATGTTCTGCAATCTCATGTCTTTGGGAAGCTTCTCAGATGGGTCCCTCTTCATGGGTACGTTGTACTCTGCTCACCCTCATCGTCTGCCTGTTGCTTATTCCCCAATATCTATTTTCTACAACAATTTGTAGACATTTTCATCGTAATTCAACTCATTATAAACAGAGATTTGTTTATAGCAGATTGTAGCCTTTTTGAAGATGGGGATTTTGCCTTACTCCCTATAAAGAAAGAAAGAAAGAGAGCAGGAGGGAGGGAGAGGGAGAGATAAGGGAGGGAAGGAAGAAAGGAAGGGAGAGAGGGAGGGAGGTGAGAGACAGAGAGAAAGAGAGAGAGAAAAAGGAGGGAAAGAAGAAAGGAAGAAAGGAAAAAAACAAAGACTCATGAGTGAAGGAGATGTTATGTATAGGTTCTGGGTATAGTTCTACTAAAACAATTCCCGTATAATGACATTTTTATGTAGTAATTTTCCTTTTTCTTATTACACTTTGCCCAACCCAAGTACCAGCTTTAAGCTGCAGCCTGGCGTAATCAGCACATTGGGATCTCTGTTCAACACGGCTTCACAGGTTTCAGAGAAACATCACTGGAAAGGAGACTGATTTTCCTGATGCACCCGAGTCCTTACCCCTTCAAATTACGAGTTCCACTATCAATTTACAAGTGATTTGTGGCACGTCATATACCACATTTTTCCTTTCGTTTATCTGTTTTTACTTGTATTTTCCTGGCAGAAATGACTTTATACTTTTGGCATATATATAAACAACTTTTTTTCTGGCTTATCTTTTTCCTGTTTTATAGCCATTAGATTATTTGAAGATGAATCTGGGATGTGGGTAACTTAGGAACATGTTCTCACACCTCACATCACAGGTTTGATTCTTACTGTATTAAAATAATATTTTGATAGAATGTTACTGCACTTCTCCATACTCATAAATGTGATACAGCAAAGAATAATTTCTTCCTACACAAAAATGGAACCAATTACTGAGGAATGACAGAAATTTAAGACAAAACTTTTCCTGAAACACAACCTCATATACATTCACTTTACACAGATTTTGTTGCATATGTTTCATGTTAATGCCATGTGTGCATATGAATCTTAAAAGAATAGTTCCGTCCAGTGTAAATGAAAGCAAAGCTTTAAGTGCTTTGCTTAATTATAAATGTTATGGGTCCACTGTTTGAGAGAGCTTTTCTCCAGAGATTACAAATAGCATGAGGTATGTCCAATTAAGTACCAGACTGACAAGAATTTTCCTTTTGCTTACTGGCAACCCTCAGATATCTCATTCAGAATTAGAGATTCAAGTACTCTTAATAACAGCAGGGCTCTACTTTCTACTCATTCTGGCATTTCTCTCGCTGCATATTGGAAATACTGGAATCTCTGTTCTATTAAAGTCTGTGTGTTTGTGTGTGTGTGTGTGTGTAGTGAAAGCAACAGAAAAAAAGGGAGAAAATATATTGCTGTCCATCTTTCTCTGTATACAAAGAGATTTTTTAAATTTCTTTTCTGAACATGTTATCTACAATTACACAGATCAAAACCAAATTGAGAACTATCTTCTTCAGAACAGTGATTTAGAGTTTATGTAAAAGGAATTTACATGAAAAATGTACATATCCATATACATTAGAAGGCAGATATTGTCAAATACATATACATTCAATTAATAATAATATCTGAAATTAGGATGGTATGATTTATAATAAGAGAGAAACCAAACAAACCAATACAAAAATCTTTCCAGAGAGCAAAATTTCACCTTTATAAATTTATAAAAATAGACAAAAAAAAACAGATAACTGTGTCTGTCTACCACTTAGCAAAGATGAATACTCAATATAAATGCAAAAATTTTTGACAGCTGGGATAATGTGCCTTAATGGTTCATTGACAGGCAGACTGGTTTCAACCATCTGCATATTTATTTCTATTTCTGTGGTGGTCCAGCTGCAAGTGTTACCACACTTGGTAATGCCTTCAATTAGATCTGCACTCTTAATGGATATCATTATTTTTCATAACCGTCCTCCCATGGGTTTCATTTAAAGTAGGCAACAATAAAAATATATAAGTGGTACAGTTAACATTCAGTAATTTTATGTCTCATTTTACTATAGGAGTGACAAATATTGATAGGTTTCAGCAAATGTAAGGCTTTATACTGATCCAGAGTATCTCAATTTGCCTCCCCAGTGATTCTGTGAACTAATCCTTTACGACTCTTTCAAATTAAAATATATATTCATCTGATACATTTTAAATGAAAGAAGTAGGTCATGTGTATCAGTGGACACCTGAAGATCCATTCCGTCTTATTTTCCTTTATTTTGTGACTGATTCCTGCCTTGTTAATCAGCTCTCCCTTTAATATTATAGAAACACTTAATGGTTCTCCATGAAGTAAGATGAAAGCTGAATTACAATTCACTTTTTCCTTAGGGGCTCAAATGATAAAGGCAGCTTCAGAAATCTGAGACATGCTGAGATTTAGCTGAAAGCAAGAAGAGGCTTAAATCATCCCCACAACAGAAAAGCCTGCAGGCAAGTAGGGTGGACCAATTAAAGCATTCCAAGTCATCCCCAATGGTTCTTTGAGTCAGATGTTAATTATCGCTAGACTCACCAGGGACTGAGGGTTCTGTCTGTGCATCAAGACCTACTTGGACCTTAATTTGGCTTCGTCAAAATAACCTTTGTCTGTGACAAAAGTCTTCTTTAACTTGTAAGGCTGATTAAGTTCTGCTATAAAGGAATGGTGAGCTAATTTTATTTTGAAGCCCTTTGATATCCACACTAACTAAATATCTGTCCGGAATATATATTCCAGTTAAACATTTTCAAATGAATCTCCAGAGATAATCATGAGCCATTTGGAATTTTTTTTACTATGCAGAGCCAGTATTATTATAATATTTATAATCCTTGGAAAATAGAAAATGCCTTTTAACAGTTGAAACTTTTTGTTTTGTTTAAAAAAAATTAGCAAAGAAAAAAATGAAACGATCTTGACACGTGTCAATCACTGTGGTTCCAGTTTATTACTTGGAGAAAAAATTTTGGCTAGTTGGTGGGTACTACCTTTGCCTGTCAATCATGAACTAAGACCTCTGTTGTTCAAGTATAATATACATACAGACCATCTATATTACCTTCCTTTGGGTCCTGATATCCCCACCATTCTTTTTTAAAACAAGACGTGTATTTCTCATGATGTATCTATTTCTGGCCCATTATATATTTTGTGACAGAAAATTTTGAATAAGACTGATAGTTTGAAGATGAGGTTGGTGCTGTAATTTAAAAGGCGTACCTTTAAAAAAGAAACAATTGGATTTGAGTCCTGGCCCTTTCTCCTACTAGGTACGTGGCCTTTGGCAAATGACTTACAAGAGTCTCAAACTCCTCACCCTTGAAAAGTAGACAATGATCTCAAGTGTGTAAGGTTTGTTGAAAGGATTAGAATTTAATGTACGTGACCCACATAATGCAGTGCCTTGCAAAATCTGAATGTGTGTTCACATGCCTTATTATTATTATTATTAGAATTCTCATTCTGCTACAGTGTTTCAAATTATCTGATCACTGCCACATTAAGAATCCTACATAGCCATGGAAACTTACTCTGTCCTGTTGTAATATTATTTTATATTTGGAGACATAAAAAAGAATTATGCCTCTTGGGTATTTTAAATGTCCCAGCTTCAGAATTATCCAGGATATTGTGTTGAAAGTTGTTTCCTGCACATCCATCTATGCTAAAGAGCATAGTTTAATTGTAAGCACATGGTGAACGTGGGCACACCGAGCACTGTCTCATTTGTGTCTTTCCGTCTGCCAAATCATACAGAACCTACTAAAATAAGTGAAGTAGAGAATGAGCCAATTTTCTGAGAAGCTTTAGGAAGGACACATGTGATATAGTGGAGGAATGAAGACCAGAAATAAACAGTAGTATAGCATAAGCTCTTGCTAGGAGTGACATTTCCAAGTTATGCCTAAATTTCATCAGTTCCTTAAAATGCAAGCCAGGAAATGATTAGTATGTAACTCTGTATATGGCCCAGTTAACGTTTCTCTCAACTTTCAACTATACAAGTTCAGTTTCCTCAAAACCTTGAAAATTTCTGTTTTCTGGTAAATTAGGGTGGGTAGGAAGGTATACAAGCAATAGAAATGGAAAGAATATTGGTGGTGTTTTGGAAGTTTCACTAGACCATGAGGTGAGTAGAGACAAAAGGAGCAGAGGTCAGCAAAACAAGTGCCCCCACGTGGCAGGTAGTTCAGACAGGAGACTGACATGATCTAAAGTTAAAGGCTTTATACTTAAAGGAAAACAAACGGTCCTGTTATGTCTAAAGATGAATACTTTCCACAAAAAGATGAGAACAGCTTTATGGTTAAGACCATTTTGCATCAAAGAAGCTAAACTCAGATCATCATATGCGAGTAAAATACCAGTTACCAAAAGTTTCCGTTAATTTTTATAACCCACTAGAAGATTAGAGAAACATTCAGTGATTCCCACAGTAATTGTAATCACTACTGCTGTGTATAATGTTGTTCTGAGAACATCAATTGCTTAAAATTGATAACAGTTCCACCCTAGAATTACATAGCCAATTATGTGTCTCTTTCATTTGTCACACCAGATTAGATTTCTGGCCCATCTAGTTAGGCAGATTGCCTCTGCCAGTGACCAATACAAGCAATGCTGCAATGTGAGGAAAAGAAAACACAATGATATAAGCAGTGAAACAAATGAGCAGGTCTCATTGCATAGGCTTCCTGAGGATACCAGCATGAAATCAGATATCCAGGGTTTACTAACATAGATAATACAACTATATCATCTGATAGAAATACATCTCACACATTTTGACATAAAAACCTTTAAGGACATTTAAAATATCTTTCAGGACATCTGTTTCTACCACTCTGAAAATCAAAAAATATTGTCATGTCCCCTGTTTTGAGAGGAAAAAAAACCCTCAATTGTCTTCAATAATAAAACGAATTCATTGACTCACAGGATTGCAATGCGTGGAGTAAAGGCAGTACCCAGCCAGCAGTGTCTGTCCAGCTCCAGGTCTATTCCATTGCCCTCATTCCCATGCCAGCTCTGTCTTCAGGCTAGCTTTCCTCATGGGAGCTTAAAGGACCCCTATAGTTCCTGTTAGCGTTTTTTTTTTTTTTTCACTTTTATAAAAATTGATAAAAGCCATCCTGTCCTACCACCAGAAGACAAAAGACCTAAGTTTACTCTAATTTGATCATCTTAGGCCACATGTGTTAGAAAAGAACATCTATTTTCTTGGTTTCCCATTTCTGTCAGGAGATTTTTGCAAAAGTAGCAGTCGTGGCCATTCTTTCCACATTTCCCTCTCTCATTATCATGGACGAGGCATGTCCTAACCAACTAGTGACGGGCTAAGGTCTTCCATCCTTTAGCAAACTCTTCCTGGGGGCCTAAAGTGTTCTTTCTTGTACTCTGGTAACTTCCTGTGCTTACACTGTTGCAGCAAATATCACAGTCTCCTCTGGGGTGTTCTCCCTTTCTTGGCTGCGAGCTTTTCCAAGGCAAGGATGAAATATTTATCACTATATCTACAGTCCATTGTACAGTGCTGAATTCATAGAAGATACTCAATATACGGTTGATGATGAGCACGTTAAAGTGACACTTAATTAAGTGGTATTGTAGCATGTTTTGGATATGCCTATATGAATTCCTACTCAATTTCTCTGCTGATTGCATCATTCCTTCCTTCTACTTTCTTCAGTTTCAACTTGCTACGTGTTACTCCTTTCATTTGGGGAAGAAGCATCATAGTGTGAAAACTCGATCCTTAGTTATTTAAACTGATATTAAAGATACTTGCTTGAAGGCTTCTCAATTGTGTATTCTAGGTTGAAGGAAAAACCAGGTGTTCTCATGTAGAATAATGATGTCTAGGTCTTCTGAACAGAAAATATGCAAGTTCATGCATAATTGTCTAATGAGAATACACTATCAACCATTGTATCTGTCTATCTATTTATCAGCTTTCTATCAATATTCTGGGTAATTTATATGTCATTTAGGGGCCTTCCATTAAGGAAGTCTAATCATCAGTCTAACTTGGGGATGTCAAGTGAAAGTAGAATCAATTCTAGGAAAAGAGTACAGAATCAATGGAGTGATGGAGGAGAATGAATTCACAATCAAATTCCTTGAGAAGCTTCTTGGTTGGTTAAGGGACTCACCCTGAGCTAGATGATCCAAATTTGGGGGTTTTGGTCTAGCATTAGAGATAGTCCTATAGCTTGTACTATCTCCTACAGGGAGTCTGTGCTGCAGTTTTCTAATAATATGGAAGGAGAGTGAAAGATTTTGTTTCCTTTTCCACCATGCACCTTTGATTACCATATCCAAAGCTGGTAGGACTAGAACACATTTATTGACCACCTACTTTTTTGTTCCCTAAGATACAATATCCATATTTTATCTCATGGACATATGTCAAAGATCATTAGGCCTCTAAACAAATACATGTCTCTCTTTACAGCCTCCAAATTGCATGTTTCCCTTTGAGAAAGAGATAGTAAAAGAAGAGATAAAGTGTAACATTAATTGCATCATATATCTCTCACATTAGATCCTTGCTTGGATGCTGTTGGGATGGGGGTAAGTACGAGAGCAGGGTAGCAGGAAGCTCTCTGCACATGGAGAAGATGTCTTAACTACTAAACTTGAACATTAGGCCTTGGGCTTTGACCCACGCATTTTAGTACAACTCTGTTAGCCATTGTAGCATGTTAATACATTAACCATTTGAGTGCCACAAAGTCTGCATCTCTCATTTCTGTCATTAGGACTATGACTTCAGAGATAGCAAATATCAATGCTAGGCTACAGCAAAAAATGGTTGGGCTTTCCTATTCGGGGAAAGGTGGCCTTTGCTGGATTCTAGAGTCTGATAATAAGGACACAGATCATACATTTGTGGCCTTTTTTATCCAATGAATGCTAATTATTCACATAGCTGAATGTCATACCTAAGGTCACTCATGCATGTGTGGGTTTATTTGCTTATATTTTGGTCACCTTGTCTTCAGCAAAGAAGGTGCCAGTTTATTCAGAGTATCTGTTTTAAAAGAGAAATAAAATAAAACACTTTGAAAAATAATAAGTAGCTTACTTAAGAATGACAAATTTAGGTGAATATTTTTATATTCAGGAAAAGGCAATATAATCAAACTATTCATTTTACAAAAGTCTAAATGAAAAAGGTGCCAAATACTTGAAAGTGGATACCTGGGGGGGAGGGGTTGGAAAATTTCAGTGGTTCTGGGTCTATGAGGTGATAAACTGCAGAATCTCTCTTGAACTTGTCTCTCTGGAAGGTCTCTGCATTTGTGGACTGAAGTATGCAAGTACTAAGAGCTACATCTCTGGGAACCGAAGTATTTGGCATACTTTTCTGACCTAAGCAACAAGGAAGTGAGATTACCCTCTCTGGAAGGACACAGTGGGGTGTGTAAGCTATATAGACAAGAGATTCATAAAATAAAGGGCCAACATCATGCATTTCCATACAGTAGAATTATGAAGCAAGATATTCACAGGTAGAAGCAATAGATATAGTGAGCTGATTCTACTTCTGTAATCTTTTAGTTTAGATATGAAAACTGGACATTTTAGACTATCACTTCCTGCCCTGGTCTTTGGAAAATTCAAAGAGAAAACACTGGACTTCCTGAAACTATGGTCAATGGTGGTTGGAGCGATCAATGGAAAGATAACAAAGACATTAGCACACTGATATAGTGGAATACTTTATTCTGATAATTAAGACATTATGCTAAGTAATTATCTGAAAATTAATATTCAATTATAGTCTGCTTGTTACTTTGGATGATTTTCTTCTTTAGAGTTCCCATAGCATCCCATATATCACTTTATTGTAGCTCTTCTTATATCACATTAGAAGAGCTTGTGTATGAACATTTGATAATGAGCATTCTATTTTACTTATTGTGAATCCTCAGTACTTGCTATGATTATTAGGAAACAAGAAGAATTTAATCATTTTTCTTGAATAATTGACTGGATAACCAAATTTCTAAAAGTCTGTGATCAAGAGAAGACCCTCAGCTAGCTTCCAGTCTGATTGGAAACTTGTTTAACTGAAATTGGAAAACTAGAAAAACAGTATCTAACTATTTTGCCTTGCTTTCTTCCAATAAAATATAAACTCTAATCCTTACAGAAGAAATATCTCAAGAAAGTGTCAAAATTTGCCTGAACGGCAAAGAAGGAAATTGTGCATATTAAATTTCCTTTATCATTGTTTCACAATGATTTTATGATGGCTGGAGTTCCCAGAAAGAAAAATGATGCTTACATATACAGATGCAAAATATTGCTATATATAACTTTTATTCAGGCAGAATATTCATCATCTGTATATTTTTATCATCTAGGATAGGAGTCAAAACCTATGATCCTTGGGTCAAACCCAGTGTTCAGCCTGTTTTGTAAATAATGTTTTACTGGAACACATCCACCGCATTCTTTTATGTATGTCTGCTTTCAAGCTACCATGACAGAATTGAGTAGTTACGACAGAGACCAATGGTCTGCAAAGCCTAAACTATTTATTGTCTGGTTCTTTATAATAAAAAGTTTGTCAACCCCTATTAGGACATAAACTCACTCAAAGTTCCATTCCTTAGCAAATTTTTAATATCTTTCATAAAGTTCTTAAATTTTGTATGGTCTTGTATAATTTTATAATCAAAAAGTTCTATCAACAGTACTGCTCCATGTTGTCACCTTTAATCTTCATTTCTGAAACATTTTTAATAGTTTATAGACTAAGCCTTTTTGGTGTTGTTATAGAAGTTTTGATGCTTTGAACCAAACTGTTTATATGTATTTAACTATTCATGCCAACACTTCTTATTTAAATAAATTAGAAACTCAATAAATTTCCTTGGGAAAGGAATGAACTAAGAGCTTGTTTGATCTTTCTTGAAAAAAGACACTTACTCTTTATATTAATTTGCTTCAAACCTAAAATTTTTCTATTTTCCTAGGCAAGGTTTTTTTTTGAGCGGGGTGAGGGTATATAGTCATATCATGAGACTTACGAATTCCAATTTCTGACTTAGAATAACAGTAAGCCATCGCTTTCCTGATTCTCTTCATTTTCTCTCTTTCTGCCCTCAGCTTTGGCAGGAGAGCCATTCTAGCATCCACAGGCTTTACTTTCTGGAGAAACAGAGGGAGAACTGGCAAGGACTGATCAATAGGGATGACTTTCCCACACTGCTCTGGCAGAGACTGAGAGATCAGGGACATTATAAAAAATACATGAAGGAGTATTCCAGAAAGTCAGAGGCAAAAAGTTGCCAGAGTCCAAGTTGCCCTGTCCTGAAGAATTTCAAGGTACGGTTAGTTTGTCTTTACTTCTCCCCCAGGTATCCTGAAATTGCAATCCTGCTTCACTTTTCTTTAGAAAATATCTGACCAAACTAGGATCAGAACAAAAGCTCAACTGTTTTTCTAACACGTATGTACACGAAAGCTACACAGTCCTTACAGGTATCCTCAAGATTGTTGCGTTTAGGCAAAAAAGAAGAGAGAAAGAGATCCCTTCGCTCCTGGCTGTGTACCATCATTATTCAATTATTAAAACTTTTTATCTTGAAGACGCCCTCCATTAATCCAAATAACATACAGCTGCTCTATTCTCTTTTCCATGGCAAGTTAAATTTCTTGAAATAACCAATTGAACTCCTCGTCTCCTTTTCCTTCTTAAGTGATTGCTATTCGTTTTCTGCTCCCGTAAATCCCCTGAATCTGGGATCCAAAATCATTTAACTTGTTTACCTTAAATTCACTGGAGACTTTTTTTTCTTTTTTCATTTGCATATAAGGTGATCTTTTGACAGCATTTGTTTCTTTTGATCCCTCTTTTTACTTCTATAAAGCCACAAAACGACGTCTCGAATCACACCACTCTCGCTTGAGAAAGATCTATGTTCAACTGCCTATTGCGCGTGTGCACGTGAGAGTCTTCCAGACACATCATCGTCTCCCAAATCTGCCTGCTACCCAATGGTCCATTTGAAGCGACTAGTGTTGATATTTACCAGTTGCCTAACATGGAAGACGTCCATTTGATTATGGCACTTCTCTGTTTGCAACTTTTCAATGGTTTGCATTTTCTTTTAGGAGGAAGTCTATACTCCTAAACCTCACTTATAAGAGCCATGATGATTTGGCCCCTTCTTCCTTCTCCAAGCTCGCCTCTTAAACTAATATCCTTTACCCTCTATAATCCGCTAACTATCCCTGGATATTTATTTCAGTCCTTTCATGGTCCTATGTTTTTCTCATCTAAATCTTTATGCTCTCTCTCTGCCAGGAATATGTATCGCCACTCTGTGTGATGAGTATAGTGGGATGGGGGAAAGCATGTCTGTTGTATTACCATTATATCCCTACCCACAAGACAGGGCTTGGCATTGAGTTCGCACTTGGTATAAGAGTGCACAGAAATACTCACACTTATCAGTTACTCTGTTTCTGGATATTTTGACCCTAGAAGTTTTTGTTGTTGCTGTTATTGCGAACTTTTTGCTTGCTGGTTTTGAGGCAGACTGAAGAATTTTTTAATGTGCCTTTATGGAATGCTAAAGAAGCTTGAGAAAGAGCAGGTACAGAATTTATCACAGTGATGTTCTGCAAAGTCACCTTGTTTTGTTTTGCTTTGTTTTGTTTCCCTCTGGTGAGGATTCGCTCTGAGCTAACATCTGTCCCAATTTTCCTCTTTTTTTTTTTTTTTTCTTGTGGGATGCCTCCACAGCATGGCTGATGAGAGGAGTGTGTCTGCACACGAGATCCAAACCTGCGAACACTGGGCTGCTGAAGTGGAGTACGGGGAACTTTAAGCATTCAGCCGCTGGGCTGGCCCCAAGTCTCTGTGTTTTGATGAAAAGCTCCAATCTTATTTTTTAGGGTCAGAACTCCAACCCTGGCTGTCCTTACTGTACGAGAGCCACCTTCCCAATGACAGCTATGGGGAAGAGTGGTTACCCTTAAAGGCTGCTACCTTGGACACCACAGTTCCTGACTGTTCTTTCAAGTATCAGAAAATTATGTAGATTACGTAAGCCAACGTCATGATATACCTGCACAGGAAAGGTCATATTTTCAATGATTTTACATATGTTGCAAATATTTTGTCTATTCCCCCCACCTATCTTACTTGTTGGGTTTATTATTTGACAATGTAGTTTTAAAATTTTAGATGCGTAGACTAAAAACAAAGAAAGAATGTTAACATTATTTTAACTTTCGTATTTCTAGCTTTAAATTGGTGTTACTAAATATGAATTTGAAATCGTATATATTTTATTTACTTTGTAATATTCATTTTTTAAAATAGCTGCTTCTGATTTTTAACAAAGAATATTCTATATTCATAATGGTAATAATAAACTTACCCAACATTTTTACTAGTTTAGGTGGTTGAGGTGCTTGAAGACGGCAATGTAAACATAGGCAGTATGCTCAGCTTTCTTCCACATGAGGTAATACAGACTTACAGAAGTTCTCAGACATTGAAACTGATACACGCCCGTCCTACCAATGCATTAATACTGCTACCTTTCCAAGCAAGTAGTCCTAATTTTAGTCTATTAGATTCTATAACTGCAACCAAAATAAATTAAAAAAAATAGGCATCAAGATAATTTGGAATGACGTGTGCAATTCAGTTCAAACCCAAAATATTCCTTCCAGCTTTTGCAGATTTTGCCACTATCACTCTTAGATTTTAAAAGTAATTTCAATAGCAAGATGATTATGTCAGCACCACTGAGCCCATCAAAGTGAAAGAATATCTTAAAGAGATACTAATACATGTGTATCATTAACCATTAAAAATTTCCCCCCCTAGTTATGGGACCAGATGGTGGGAGAAGCACATCTTGGAAACTACTTGGCTAACAGGATCATAACTTATCCAGAAGAAATAAAAATGCAAATTGACATACTTTGCTCCAAATCTTATTGAAAAGATATTCAAAAATAGAAAGAGTAGAGATTTGAAAATAAAAATTACTTTTTTAAAATGCAAGGCAAAACAAAAGATGGAATATGACCTAGGAAAAATATAGAAAATTAAATGCAGAAATGAAGGCATATAATCCACATGAAAACAACTATGGTAAGAGGTGGCTATATCTGTTGAATACACTATGGCAGTGGCAGAATGTCCAGACAAAAGCAATAGTATTTGATGAAGACAGTTACTATTTAAGCAATGACTACTTTCGATGCTGCTGCTACTAATATGAACAGACTTTTAACTTCACACAATTCAGCGAGTGATTGGTGATACACATGCCTATTAAATTTAATTCTGTCTATAAACTTTAACGGTGTTAGGGTTGAATAAACACAAGTTTTTGATGTAGATAAGGCAGTTCAGTGTTTGGAAGAGCCACAAATTTATCAGCTGACCTGCTGACTTACTACATAAACTTATCAAAGTTAATTATTTCCTGGACCTATATGATGAGCTCTTAAAGCATGGTGGTAATACATTATTTGCATAAATTGTGAGAAGGTGTGAAATTCCATTTATTTTATATCAGAAGGAACTTTTGTTCATTATAGTAAAGATGCTATGATAATTAGAAGGTATCGTGGATAGAATGTTGTAGATGACAACTATTTTCTTCCATCACGGCCCAGGTTTATGATTTATATATTAAGTTAGCACGTACATATCACACCTGTGCAAGTAAAAATAACGTATACTCCTAAGAGATATAACATTTGAATTATAGAATGTATAATACCATAAGGTTAATTTTCTTGTACTTATTATTTTTTAAAATGACAAATGGCTTAGAAAATTGATCAGCTTGGATATACGAGCCTCACATGCTCCTATAAATCTTCAAATATATTTGCAAAGGTCTCATGTTCCTGTCACAAATACCAAGACCCGTCACCTCTCTGGTTGTGCTTCTCTCGGGACAGAAATAATTCAGCTGCCAGAAATAAGGATAATCTATTGATCACCCCTACCTCTACCATCTGCCACAGCAAAGAATTTGTTCTGAGTTGGAGACAGATTTTAATCAACAACAAATTTGATTTCAATAACTTCTCAGGAAAACTTCTCACCAATTCCATTTTCTCGCTAAATGACAGACTAATGATCTCCTTTCATATTAAAGGGTTGGAGAGGAGAGTGAGTTTGTCCTAAGGCAGAGAGAACTTGAGCAGAGAGAGAAACTGATGCTGCAATTCCATCCCATCTCTGTCCTACTAGTGGTTTCTCCCTCTCTCTCTTCATTCCTCTTATAATACTTTCTTTTCCCCTAGTTCTTATCATCTGGCACACTATGTAGTAGTCCCTTTATTTGCTTATTATCTGTCTCCTTTCTAGTACATAAGCTCCATAATGCCAGGATGTTGTCTGTTTGCTTGACTACCATATGCCCGGTACCTGGAACATAGTACTGCCTGCCAAATAGTACACACTTAGTAAATATTTATTGAATTAAACCTTTCCCTTTATCCTGAAGTTCTTACCTCCTTAATTAATATCCCAAGTCACCTATGACCAGATTGTTTACTGCCTTTGCCACATTTCAAAAACAAGCTGGCTACTTAATTTATTGAGCCCAATAAAAAATAAAATTTTTCAAAGAGTTCTTAAGAATTTCAAGACAAAGAGAGCAGAGCATTCTACCAAGTGTGGGCACTTCTGAGTGTGGGGTCCTGTGCAACTGTAAGGGCTCGCACATCTGAAGCCAGATTTGTTCAAAATCCTTTATGTTTATATTTTTATATAACCAATAGGGGAACAAAGATATTCTTTCACATTCCTGGATATGCCATCATTTATGGATACCTGGCTAGAAAAGGGATCAAACTTTGGATAGGTGTTTGTTTAAGTGAAGTAGATGAATCAACAGAGAAGAAAAAGCTTACAGGGAAGTCAAGATAGGGTGATATTGCCATTTAAAGTACACTTAAAAAAAAGGAATTTTATGTACCTCCAAGTTCACTGTTAATTATACATTAATATTAGACCTCTATAAGATTAATGATATTACATCTCAAAACTACACACATGTTGAGCTATGACATAGGGTGCTGTGCCAGCTGATGGTGATTCTATGTAAAGTGGTGTTTACTCTCAGTTTAACAGCCAGTGGATACCCAGGACTGGTGGAGTTCAACATCTTTCTAACTTGAGGGGACAAAGTTGAAAGATTGCAAAGAAGACAATTGATATGCCAAGTAGGACTGCCTCAGCAGAAGAAGAGACAGAGTTAATCAGGACTCAAAATTAGTGTGGTACAAGGGAAAATGAGATATAATGGATCAAATGAGAAATATTGGTGCTAGTGTCAAATTCCCCATTCTGTTGCAGCCTTCCTTTTGTGAGCCCTTTGGCACGTCACGCAAAGGTGAGCCTAGCAGGGTCAGAAGACAAAATTTAATCATGTGCATTTCAGAACCCAGATTTTTCCTGGAGTTTAGCATTTACATAATCACAATCCCATAAATGCCAATCACAATAATTGCATAAGTGTATTTAATCTATTGTAAAACTACTTTAACTTAATAAAATGCTATGTTTAAACTAGATGTACAATTTCAGACTTACACCTAGGATTTATTCCAACGCCTTTAAGTGTCACTCCAAAAGAAAACCCATTTTGCTCAAGCTTCCACTCCAGGACCTTAGAATCCCATTCTGTATGTGGTGCTTCTGAATATTCCAAGTATCTGGAATTAGAAAATATAGCTAGTCAAAGGACACTATGAAGGAGAAGGAGCACTTCCTTTTTAACGTATAAAGAAATGCTAACTATTCATTTTAAAAAGAAAAGACACATTCAGGATAATGCAGTCTTGCTTTCTTATTCCAATGTGAAGTTTGTGTCTTGTCTATAAGAGTAAAAAGAAGAAAATGCTATAAAGACGTGAATTAAACATGTTTATACGAATTTAACCATTTAATGATATATTCGTAATATGTTTTGTTTCTTCAGTCTAGAAGTTTCTCTACCTTAACCTTCTAACAATAAAATACTACCATGCCTGTTTCTGGTGATTTACTTTATAATGATGTGACAGATCAATAATAGTTGTGAACAGCATTTAGTGGCTAATGTTAAGAATTTCCCCAAAGGAAAAGGATTTATGTGTAAAAAAAGGATAAAAGAAATTCT
The DNA here is from genome assembly GCF_041296265.1 of Equus caballus. Lineage (NCBI taxonomy): Eukaryota > Metazoa > Chordata > Mammalia > Perissodactyla > Equidae > Equus > Equus caballus. The sequence continues at coordinate 99,840,922 of NC_091685.1, read as the reverse complement.
CATGGCAAAATTACATTTGAAAATAGGGTATTTAGAGGTGGGAAAACCGGTTTTCACAAAGCAGTGATCATACAAGAACAGCTGTGATGACTGGATCTCAGCCAAAACCTTCACAAAATCTCAACCCTGTTAGGACATAGCGACAAGGTGTCAAATTCCTCCATTAGTTAACAGCAGATAGGTCTTAATTAAATATTGGGCTCCTGCCATCATCATGTTGAAGGCAAATTAGACAGTAGACTTACGTGAAAATAATCATAAGACAAGGTGAGAAATACACCTTTGTAACAATATTCAATTCAGGTGACTTAGAATTGTGCCCTTTCTGACTTACTTCTTACACATTTTGTCACTTGATTTAGAAACTGAAAATCTAATTTTGCGATTAGACCATTGAGGTTTAAAGAGAAGGTGATGAATCCTTTTGTAAATGAGCCACGTTAGGCCTATGGTTGCATATTTTCTCCTTGAATATTTTTGTCACTTGCGTGGAAGCAAGAAATCAAGAAAAAAAAAAACGCTTTCTTCATATCATTCTCCGCTTTTCAAAGAAAGCCTTTTTGTTTTTTACTATCAGAAAATCAAAAAGTTAAAAGAGAAGGCTGTAGTATCTTTCCAATCAGCCCAAATGTCTTTTCTCTCCTAAGCTTCCTGTGCCTTCATTCAAGCTGCATCAGTGTTCCCTTACATCAGGGTCAAAACGCGATTCACTCTTCATTGAAACTCTAACTTTTTGGAAAAGTTAAGAAGTAACTTGTAGTTGTAAGACCCATGGTGCTCTTACAAACAAAATGTGGGAAAAATGCGGCAAATCATAATATCTAAAATTTTTAAATAAAGGTAATTTAAAACAGAAACTCCACCTTTTAATTTAATTTAATGTTTGTTTTGGCAGTAAAACTCTTATCCACTAGTTACTGTGTGAGATGTGTACAAAACATATAACAGATTTCTGTCTTCATGTACACCATAATCTTAATGAGAAGAAATGATATACCACACGTATTGTTTAATAAAAGGAAAAGAACCTATGAAACAACTGCTCAAATGACTGTCTCCTATACTAGAATGTAAATTCCACATAGGCGGGATTTTGAACTTTTTATTCACTCCTGAATCCACAAATCCTAGACCGGCAGTAAAACACACCCAGACAGTATCTCAGACACATGCACACACGCGCACACACACACACACAGAATAACTAATTTGTCACAGACAATAAACGCCATAAGATAGTAGTTAAGATAAACATAATCAAGGATTAGAGTACTCAAGAAAGTGAATATCCATGCTCGGTCTAGCTCTATACATTTGATTGTTGAAATATGAGCAGTATTTGGATAGATAAAGTCCAGGTGGGCATTTCAGGAAGTAGAAACTGTAGAAAAAAGACATGGGCCATAAAATGGACATTATGTCATTGTAGGATGGTGGTGCAAGCAGACTGGTTGAAAAGGCAATCAGCAGCAGACTGGAGTGTGTTTATGTATGTGTGTGTGTGTGTGTAGAGAAGGTGTAGAAGGAATACACTGAGGACAGATAGCAAAGAGTTTCCAAGTCAGTTTGAAAAATTAGTCAATAAAAGAATAGTATATATATTTCAGGGTATTTTTTCTTAACATTTTATTTCAAGATAATTTGCTTTCCTGATTTTTGTATCCTGGACTTATATTTCTAGACTATTCAAACTGAATATACGTGTAGCAAAAGAAGACAAATGATATAATGATGCTCTAAATCAGAGGTTAGCAAACTACGACCCATGGGTCAACTTCATCAGCCACCTGTTTTTGTAAATAAAGTTTTATTAGAACACAGTCACATCCATTCATATTATCTATGGCTGCTTTCACACTACAATGGCAGAGTTGAATAGTGGTGACAGAGAACATCTGGCCCATAAAGCCTAAAATATTTAACATCTGGCTCTTTACAAAATAAGTTTGTAAGCCCTTGCTCTAGATAAAGAGCAGAAAGCAAGGTGCTCACTGGAGGGGGTGTATTTCTACAAAAATTTATGCACCGTATGAAGATAGTTCACAGAAAAAAGAGAAAATAACTCTTTCTGAATGTGGATAAACTGGGTTTCAGGGAGTGGATTAAGTTCCTAGAGTCACAGTCACATCTTTAATCCTTGAGTCTCATGTCTCAGGACATGTAAGGCACTGCCATCTGTTAAAGTGAAGCCTAGTGTGAGGGACCTCACAGCTGGGAAGAGATGAGTGGTTTAGCAACTACTGCAAGAATATCAAAGAAGCCAGTATGGCATAATCAGTATGATAGCTGTTTTCTGCTGCTTAAGATAACTCTTTGCAGGTCAGTTTCTGTCTCTGTCTCTCACACACATATGAAAGCAGTATTTTACTAAAAACCCCCAATACACTGATAAATTTCATCAATTCAGGGAAAAACATCAGATAATCTGCAGTTGAATTACTTTAGCCCTTCATTTCTGTGTAATTCGGGAAATCTACATTTTAATAAATAGTATTGGAACTTTCGATTTGATTTTGAAGGCACCAGATGTGTGCATTAGGTTTCTTCCAACCCAACAAGATTTGTTTCAGAGTGAAAATATCAAGGAACAAATGGATAAGTAATTAAGTTTAAACCCTTGCTCTCAACTGATGCCCAGTATATATATACATATATATACACACACACACACACATATATATATATATATATACACTGCAGATTATGATACTGGTAATAAAAAATATGACAAAGAAACACAAAATATTATACATGATATTATTAGCCATACTTGCAAAGTTAATCTTCGGGTCTTCTGTATGTCTTTCTTCAAAACATTCCATGATGGAAAGACCATGGTCTTTAGAAACCAAAGAGATTTGGGATTACATTTGAGCTCTCAGTTATTAGGTACATGATTTTTGCAACTTGCTTAAACTCAGTGAATCTCAGATTCCTCACCTGTAAAATAGGGATAATATTCCTGTCAAGTTGGTATTTCAGAGACTAAGAAGATAAAATGATGGAAAGGTCTAACACAGTGACTGACACAGAATAAATGCAGGTACCATGGTTTTTGTTGGCAGGTGCTTATGCCATTTATTTAGCCTCATTTTTTTATAAAAGTTTTGTTCTCTAAAAGTGTCATTTTTTAAGGCCTTGTCCCCCAAAACACAAGCCCACTTATTGTTAGACAGCTATGTATAGAGTACACTATTGACGCTGACATCCCAACAGGCTGTATAGTCCGTGTGGGAGCTCTCACATGAATAATCCTGCAACAGATTACTGGTCATTTTAAAGTGTCAAGTTTTAATAACATATCAGGTTTAATTTAATTTCTTCAATGCCATAGTTTGTATCATGTAGTGCAAACCCGCAATCCAAGTAAGAGCAGTAATCTTTTAAATGGTCTCCCTGCCCCTAATCATACCCTTCTCCAACTCCCGTTCACAGTGTTATCAACCAGGGTAAATTTTTACTACCAAAACCCTGCTTGGAATAGAGAGATGGAAATCCAGAGCCAGTGCTGGCTTTATATTGATTCATTTAAAACCTAAGTTCTTTCTCTCTCTTCTGCTTGCCAAATTGTCAACTTTTTCCTAAAGTAGTTATTTCCCCCCCCACGGTTCTAGGATGGTTGCCAGTAACAACCAGGGCAAGACAGTACTTTTATAAGATTGGCTAGCATTACATTGTATTGCATGATGGATCCAATTTCTTGGGTTGGTTTATCTTTAGACCAAAAGTTGCAACCCTAGAGCTGAGACTACAGCCTCCTCTTAGACACTGGAGCTGCGTGTTATCTGTTAGGATGAGGAGGAAGATAAATGGATGCTAGGTAATATTCACAACACAAAAAACATTTCTTACAATATTGCTTTCATACTCCCTTAGGTCTAGGAGGTCTAAGGCTCTTGCCCATTTGTGGCAAAGATATGGGCCACCTTCAGTTTACAGAACGTGTGGATAAACACATCTCTTATCCTGTGCAGCCCTATTGTCGGCAATCAGAAAATTCAGCCCATATCTTTTGCGGATTCTGTGCCACATGTTTTTCTGTCCCACAGGGGTGACTATGTGTATCTCCTGCAAGGGCTTTTGACACTGTTGCTCTGCAACACCAAAGGGTCCTTCCAATTGGTGTCCTCGATTGCCTTCAATTGACGTGGTGGTGATGTGCTCTCTTGGGTTAGTCTTAAGCCCCGTCCAAAGAGAGTCTGACAGTCCTTTTGCAATTTGGACTTCACTTCATACTCCACCCACAGGTCCTTTACCAATCCTCCTCACTGAAGGAAGGCAGGGGTGCCATCAATAACAAAAGAGACCGTATTATAGGAATGCAATGATTATGACCTAAAGAGCTGGAGAAGACATGGTTGGAAGATAAGTTGTTCTACATTTACGCTATAAAATTCCAAAGGGTAGATTTAACATGACCAAAAAATGAGTCATCTTGCAGTTTCCTGCACACTCCACGTAAGACTTCTATTGTAGTCATCATCAATGAATCTCAGTGACAATCTTTGAGAGAGTCGTTGAAAGCCAGTACTCATGGGTGACATGTTAGATGATGAACATCATCAGTGTAGCAGTTTCCTATGACTGCCATAAAAAATTACTACAAACTGAGTGGCTTAAAACAATAGGAATTTACTTTTTCACAACTCTGGAGGCCATATGTTCAAAATTAAGGTATAAACAGGCTTGGTTCCTTCTGGAGGCTCTGAGAGAGAACTAGTTCCATGCCTCTCTCCTGGCTTCTGGTGGCTGCTGGCAATCGTTGGCATTCCTTGGTTTTTAGCTGCATCGCATCAATCTCTACCTCCATCTTCACATGGTCTTCTCTCCTGTGTCTTCTGTTTCTGTGTCCATATTTCCCTCTTCTTATAAGGACATGAGTCATTAGATTAGGGCACACCCTAATCCAGTATGATCTCATCTTAACTTGATTATATCTGCAAAGACCCTATTTCCAAATAAAGATCACATTCACCAAGGGTTAGGACTAGAACATATCTTTTGGGGAGACACAAATGAGTAATGATATAAGTGACATTAAATACATAGTATTAAGGAGTTTCAGAGGCGTGCAAATCTATATAGTTTAAATATAAGTAGATCCTGAAGCACCATGGCATTATGAGTGCTAACAGCATTGTTGCCTGTATTTCTTGGTAAAAGATATGAAATTAACCAATTATGGCATAATTGACATTAGAGAAAAGATGGTGCATGGGCACTAAGAAGGCTCTTCATGTGTACTGGTTGGGTGATAAATACATAAGAACCTCATCTCTACCAATTACTCAATCTTCATTGACAGATCCCTATAGCTCACACTGTCCTATAAGTCTTTAAATCTAATTGTTTATATAGAAAGGACTATCAAAAAGTATTTTGCTGAAGCTTCAGTCACCTGGCAGACTTAGTAGCAGCCCTAGTTACTCCCTTGATAAAATAATACCAAAGATCATGCATTTCCTGTGGTATCGCCTAAGTTACACAACATTAATTTCTGTTCTTCCAGTACATGAACTAATTCAGAATAGTATTGTGTTGGGTTTAAACAGGTAGCCCATGGAATCTCTGAAAAGACTTTATATCTCCCAGAGTTATTCCTAAGAAAAAACATAAAAAAATTTCCATTTTATCCCACTACACATTTGTAACAACATATTCGTGCATCTTTATTCACACTCACAAATTGTAGTTAGATTACATCTTCCTCTATGTTCCAAATTTGATTTACAATGACAGCTGATTACGTATTTCATCAAGTCTTCTAAGCAACTTATTTGTAAACTATTTCTTTGGAAAGGCACACTTGTGGGTGGTTACGCCATTTGTTTCAGCCTAATTTTTTATAACAGTTTTGTTCTCTGAAAGTGTCATTTTTCTAGGCCTTGTCCCCTAAAGCACAAGACCACTTATTGTTAGATACCTACGTACAGAGTACAATATTGACACTAACATCCCAACAGGCTGTGTAGTCCATGTTAGAGCCCTCACATGAGTAATCCTATAACAGATTATGGATCATTTTAAGGTGTCAGCTGTGTGCTGACAGCTAAACCATATCTTACATGCAGCCAAATCTCTTCATAAGGGGTACAGCACGGAAAGCTGTCATTGAATTCTCATGCTTCAACAGTAAGCTTTTAACTGATTCATTGAAAGTCAAGTCAAATCAAGAACTGAAAGATAACATGAAGCAAACCAGATCAATAACATCCTCGTGTCTTTTGGGAGACCCACTGACAGACTGTGGCTTCAATGCAGCATGAAGCTCCCAACCCAAAAAATGTACTCTTCGCACTTGTCTATTCTACAGCTGCCCAGGCAGGAGGCTAATGCTACAGTTGGACAGACAAGGGACATACATAATGGATGGGGGGAGTGGGGGTGGGGTAGTGGTGGTGAGATTTTTAGGATGCTCCACATTAACTAAATTTTATACCTAGAGTACAGAAGAGAGTTGCAAGAAATATTACCAAATATAACCAATTAGCAGCTTTCAAATCTAATATTTCGGAATCCAACCATTTAGGATGCATAGATGAGGTTTTCCAAAATAACAGCTTAACATTTATAGAGATAGAGGCCTTTAATTGGTTTTAGCCTATCTTTTCTAATTGTAATTCAACTAGAATATAATGTTTCTTTCTAAAATCAGTAGCATATTTGAAAGATTTATGTGACGACATTGGGAAAGGAATTTGGAGAAGAAGTTCATAATGGACAAGTGGTTGTAACTCCAGTTGTAAAAATTAGGCATCCTCTTTGATTTTATCTTCCTGTCACACACAGAACAAAATGACTTTATTATTTACTTTGAAATGTCTCCTCCATGCATTACTTCCTTTCCTATTTGGTGGTCACAACTACAATACAAATGCCATCACTAATGAACTTTTACATATTTTGTAGGACTATTAGAAAACCACTTTTTCAAGTAAGAGATGTAATATAAAGGTAGACTATTTTATTTGTAATAAAGGATAACACATTCAAAGTTACCGTGATAACTGAAATATGAAATATAAATCCATACATAACAGAGTACCTAGAATTAAGTTCTGTCGTAAATCACCTAGAATTTGGTGCTGAAAGGAAAGATATTGACAATGAAGTTTTTTAGTCTAATGGGGTAAAGAGATATCTTGAACAGATAGCATGACATCATGCTGTTTTGAGGCATACAATTCTAACAGCCCTTTAGAAAATTAGGAAATCAAATTAGAAGGAGTTAATTTCAGATACAAAGCAGACATTTTTAAAAGTTTCTCTTTCAAAAATTATTTGATTAGGAATCTCAAATAGGGACATTTAACATTCAGGGGTTCTTTAAGACTAATAAGCTTATGAATAATCTGTCCCAAAATGCAGAGTTAGGGCAAGTTCATTTGTGAAAATCAATCCCTCTTCACAGGAGAGTTTTGTTTTAATGGCAACACCAAGATGGTCAGAATTTTAATACTGCCTATGAATTTTAATTAAATTAAAAATAATTTAATTATTAAATTACTAGAATGTAATAGTTTTAATACAAAATTTTGACATTGACCTAATACTATCTTCTGTTTTAATTTCTCATTTATTTTATACATGTTTATTGCAAACATGACATATTCAAATGCATATAGGAGCCAGGTAGGTAACTCACAGCAGTGAAATTGTTGAAGGAAAAGATGTGAGAATCTCTGGAGAGTGACAAACTGGATAAATGACACAAGATCGGTTAAGGGTGAGGAAGAAGCTTCTCTTTGCAGATACCATTTGGGAATGTATCTAGGTGGGACTAGTGTTTTGCAAATTTTTTTCTGAGAAGCCAAATTATTGTGTAAAATTTCACAAATATTAAATATTTATTCAAAATAAAATTTAAATACTATGTAGACCCAACACAAAAAGTCTGCAGGACAGATCTTGCCCAAGGACAATAAGTTTGCTAGTTCAGGCTGGAGAAAGTCTGCTAAATAATAATAAAAAAATGCCAGGCCTTGGCATAAAGATAATTAAGTTTCTTTTTGTCTTTCAAGAAGTTCACAGACTTAGGAAGGGAGATCAGGCCCATCCATCATATCTGCATTTTCAAGGCTAAAACAAGAGTACAAATGTAGGCACCCGGTTGTCCCCTCTCTTCCTCCAATCCCTGCACCTTCCCTCACCAAACGGAACATCTTAGCCCTCACATCCAAGCTCCATCCACAACCCCTTAGTCAACAGCGGAGGCTCAGGCCCAACATTAGGGCCTCGGGGTGAGCACATTAGCAGTAAAGTTACCTTTATATAGCCTTAGGGAAAAGGACTATGGAGAGACTATAGATGAGTCTAGGGTCTAAGTTCCATGGTGAAGGAGCTGGGGCAGGCAACGGGTTTCAGGTAAGCATGTCTGCTTAGTTCCTACAGTTTACTCACAGTGAAAAGAGTAATGACCACTGGCAGGCAATATGGAGGTCTGTAAAGCATGCTACAGACGGCAGGTTCGCAATGGCTGACTGTAAGGGTTGCACCAAGGGAGAACAACAAGAAATCACATATTTTGGGCATTGCTTGATCACTTACCCTTTGTCCTCAGCTTTTTGTCTAAAGAGCTTTATCCCCTATGTAATGTACTTTGTGGCCACTTATTCTTTCAACAGGACATTCTGTTTGTACTCGGAGGTAGAAAAGTCTGTATAATCTGCTTTCTCATAGCTGAGTGAATGACTAACCTGCTGCATTGTAAAGAAGAATTATTTATTTTGCCCAGAAAATATTCTGCTAAGGAAGCAGCTTATGAATGTGTCTTAGAGGACACAGTTACAAATAGTTTCTCTATGGGGTTTCTTGTCTCTCCATGTTAAAGCGCTCTGAACTCAGTAACACTTCAAAGTCATAAAACATCACCTTCAGAGACATAGTTCTAAATGTTAAATTTTTGCTACCTCCTATATGTGAGTTGCAGGTGTTACGTTTTTGTACCTTTGAAAAAAGAGATTTTTGTAAGATGTTATTAAGGTAAAGAAAGAAAGAGAGGAGAGAGAGAGGAGGGAAAAAAGGAAGGGTGAGAGGGAAGAAGGAAAGAAAGAAAGAAGGAATCTAATATTCCATTAAAAAGAAAGGATGCTTTTAGGGTTGCTTGAAAACCTAGTTTGGAAATACTTTCATAAGATGAACAGAGCTCTCCATTCCCCCTGCTAATGGCTTGTTAGTCCACAAGGAAGACAGTGCAAGAATGAGGTGCACGGGTTAAGCATCTCCGATAGCATAGCAATAAAATTGAACCAGCTGTTCTGAAACTCGTGGCAATTTTCAAGCAGAGTCAGTAGCACAGGTCCAGAAAAGAGCATTCTGGCATCACAGGGAATAATTTTAATAGTTTCGCTTATGCCCAGTGACTTGAGCATCCTCATTTGAGGGCTGAAATAGCAGTCATAAAGGCAACAAAGTTGTGATAAAAATGGATAATGAAGTTTGTTTGCCAGTATTTTCCTGTTCATTTTAATGTTATATTGTTCATAAGCGTTGAAGCATTGGTGTATTTGAAAAATCATTTTCATGAATGTATAAACCCATAAAAACCTTGAACTTAAAGTTTTAATTATTAATATATGTATGTTGTCCCACATGGGAGTACTCAGCAGAATTACGATCACAGGCACTTGTGGAAACTGAAGTACTTATAGGGATAAATGTAATGAATACAAATGATATTTAGAAACAATTTAAAGTTCAAATGTAAATGAAACAATTCTTTAAAAATTTATGAGCATTTTTTGGGTTCAAGAAATATACAGGAAACTTGGTTTCCCGTGCTTGAAAAGTTGAACTATTCATTTATTCAAATTATTTCAGGAAGTCCAGGGTGGAAAATCTCCTTCTGACAAAACCTTGAAATAAAGAATTACATTATGTAGGTCAGATTATCCAGAGGGGACCAAAACTGATTTCCATCCAGTAAGATATTCTATTGGCTGGTTATTTGAATTTTTTAAAAAGTTGTGATATTGAAATATCTCAACTGAAGCTAAGATAATACACCTGTTTGACAACAGAAGTAGCTGAGACTAGACATGAGAAGATAGAAGAGACAAATAGTGAATACAATATTTGTATTCTTAACAATACAAAACCAATTGTAAAATGGCATATGCAAAATTCAAGTACTCTCTTGTGTAATGTTTTATGTTGATTTTTAATTTTTTCTTCTATGGAGATAATTACTTTCATTAATTAATGAGATAATTTAAATTTCTAAATCAGGTACTAAATGTATATGAATAATTATGGGATACTCCCTCTAAAAGTATTGCTTACTTCATCTACGTTTTCATGTCTTCTGTCATTAAGAATACTCATGTAACCGTTAAATACAATTTTATAGCTTAAAGTGCCTAGCAAATTTTACTATCAAGCATTTGGCAATGAACTGCTTATCTATTTGTTTCTAGACACTACTACACATTTTTCCTTACACAATATGTTAATGTAGCACATTGTCATATTGTTTACAAATAAACCACAAAAATAAAACCCTGAAAATGTGGAAATTGCATGTGCAATAGAAGCTTCCTTAATGACCTACTAATGCAGCAGCTTGCTGGATTCCAACCTATTTCCTCCATTCTCTGCAATATATTTACTAGTAAGCATGCCCTTGGAACACTGATGACTATTAGGTTACTTACAAACAGATCTTGGCACCTGTAGTTACCAGGACTTGAGCTGAGTGCCAGTCAAGAGTCCACTGAGGCTATTCTCAACTCACTCGTGCCAGTTAAAACTGCAAAAGGTACTAGGTGATTTAATTAAGTACTACATAGTTTGCAGATATCTATGTGCCAAAGAAACGAGTGTGTGTGTGTGTATTTACATGAAAACTATTTCTAATGCTTTGGAAAGACTCAGTAAAAGAAAACTAATTTTAAAATGCTTTTAAAATATCTGTGGTTATTACAACTCTAAAATGTTGGAGGAAATGATAAAATTTTAAAAAATTTGTATTCAAATTTAATTATGAGTTGACTTGTAAAAGATTTTTTGTTTTGTTTTGTTTATCTCTCCTCTTTAATTTCTCACCTCACTTACTCTAAAAAAGCCTTAAAATCACTGACACCATCTTGAATTATGGGGAGAACACCAATCTATAAATCCATTTTCAATAAAAAGGCTTTGGTTGCACTTAAAAATATTTGCCAGTAACTGTGTATTAACATGCTTTAAACCAAATATTCCAAAAATATGCATGAACATTTAAAAAAATTCAAACTTGTTGTGACTATTTCAATTCAATGGCTTCAGAATAAAATGGTTTCTTCTCTGTGTTCTTTTGGGTCTTTTTAATGCAGGGATGTAAGATGAACTTCTGAAAGAGGAATTAATACTCAAAGAATTTAATATGATCATATTAATTTTCTACAAAGATGAGATGACTTCAAATGTAATGAATTAATCTATATATGCATGAGTAATCTTTCAGAAATAGTTGTGAAAAACATGGAAGCATACCTCTGCTGGGTTTAGTTGGCTCCATGCTCTTATGTTATCCTTCTGCAAAGCAATGTTCATTTTCACTGCATTTGTTCATTTTTCTATTCAACCATTTTACTCATTGCCATGCAGATATCTTACTTAAAAGAAATCACTTTCTCAGTTCAGAGACCTTATTAAGTTGCATTTAGAAGGACTTGGGCAAGGCCAAGATCCATTGTCCAGTAAGAAACAGGTTGAATAAGCTGGTGGATTCAACACGCATCAGGGGAACTTCTGAGGAAGATGAAAACATGAGCAGGTCCTCTAACTTTCTTTCCAAGACCAGAACTAAATGATCAAAGAATATAAGAAGAAAAAACCTTTATCTGTATAAATGTGAAAATCAGAAACGGCCGCCACTTTCTATGCCAAACTCCTAGGAATTTCGTCCTATTAAGTCAAGATTTAAAAAGACCATAAAGAGCAACCTCAAACTTTTTTTCAAAAGAAAGCAGGAAGTCTGTAGAGAAAAGCCTAGCAGGGCCTCTGCAAATGTCTTTAATTGTAGAAAATTAAAGGCTCTGAGAGAATGAGGGACAGTCTAATTTAAATAATTTTCCATTGAACATTAGACAGCATCTGTGGAAGCTAAGAAAACACATCCCTCAGACCTCCCCCCACATAAAGCATAACTGATTGATGACCTCATCTGGTGGTCTTTCTGGATCCATCATCACTTTCACACAATGGTCACCCTTTCCAAAGGCCTCTGCCCGCTAGTGACTAGGCACAGCAGTGGTCCTAATGCAGTTCCAGTTCCATTCCTCTGAGACATGAGACTCCTCCAACTGGAGATTTTGGTTCCAGGACTCCCTTTCAGCCTGGCTGAACCTGCTTTGGAATTGTGTTGCAACTGAGTTGCAGTCTGCATCTCTACAAACCAAGCCCCCTTCCCTCCCTCTCTCCTTCACTGCTGGAAAACCTACATGGTGTCTGAAGGCTCTCCCTGCCTTCTTTGGTTTCCTGCTAATTGTCCTTCACAGTTGTTTCCATACATACATCTCTTGCACATGTAATCTCACTCACTACCTGGCAGGCAAAAAGATACCATTGTGTTCAGTATGTGAAAAGGTGGCGGCCCAATTGTTAAAGAATTAACATGTCCCAGGGTGACCTGAGAAAACCTCTTAACATAGGGAAATGCCCCTTCAGGTGCAATATTTCAGGCATTTTGAAAGATATGGGGGAATTGTGACTACAAGGAAAAAGTGGAATTGACTAGTGACTCTTATACTGAATTGATGCCTATTGAGGAACATTAACAAACAGTTATAAGTTAAACACAAGGACTCTTATCCCTTGCAGTGAAAGCAGACACAACAGACCAAAAGACTGAGGAACTGGTAGTTACAACCACAGAGTTCTAGAGACACTTACATGTGAAATTTAATGTTCAGCTAAAGCAGGTCTAACAGGCTAAGATCAGGGTGGCCATTAGGAATTCCTGAGGTTCTAGAACATGAAATGGGGAAATCTGTAAGGATGCTGTAAGGATTTTTGTTCTGAGGATCTCCTTGGAGCCTTCAGAGCTTGTAGAGGTGATGCATTCTTCCTTAGTAAGAGCTAAAACACATCCATTGTTGGCAGATACTGCAGAGGCCTCTCCCCAGTAAGTCAACAGTTACTTCCCAAAGAAGACTCTCCACTTATTGTCCTCACTGCCAGGCCAATAGCTAGGGTTAAATCCCACCATAACACTGCTGAGGACATGCTGGGCCTGAAGATGGAAGAGAGACATTATTCACTGAAAGAGCTACAAGCATTAGCTAGAATGTTCCATAGGAACCTAGGCAGTAAGAATGGGAATAGATTTTCAGAGTGCTCTATCAAGAAGGGCCGACTGCAGGACTGGATTAAAGAATTCATTGATTTGGGGGTACATTTTTGGGGGACATTGGCAAGTACACCAATGGATGGGGAAAACTGTCTACTAAAGACAGTTTGTCCCTTAGAAACCCAGAGAAAAAGATGTCTGGAGTGAGTAAAATGGAAAGAATAAAGAGGCTGAGGGAAGTGGGAATGCTGGAGTGGAAATATGCAAGCCTAGATAAGCTACTAGAGGATTTCCTTCCATAGGAGGCCCAAATGCGAAATTCACCAGGACCACTAAGAAGTTCAATAGTAGAATTCCTCTGAAGACCAGAGATGACAGAGAAACGGGATTCAGAAATGGAATTGTTAATAGTCATAGGAATGACAAGGTCACCAAAGTAACAGAAGCCTGGGAAGTGAGTACAAACACTAGAAACCAGCAAGCCACAAGTACCCTAAAGACAGGCAAGCCTGTCCACAGGAAGTGGTGGAAATAGCTGATAGAGTATGGATGGAGTCTCTAGGAAGAAAATAAGCATGCAGCCAACAGTCTACCAAGCATGTGCAACCAGAAATAGGAAAGCATAGGAGATTAGACTAATGGCAGCCACCTCAATAAAAAGCTACGATCCCTCATTAAGTTCTCAGACTTTAGACCCAGAAGCCATGAATTGAAAAGGTGTCTGTGTCCCTGGGAGGAAGACACCTATAGTAACATGGCAAATATAAACTATAATGACTAGTCCTTCCCTCAAAGGAGTCTCTGGTCATTCATTCAGGTGACTGTACTCCTGAGAAAGTATAATATTTAGACATTTTAGATTATTGTACATATGTTCTGAATTGACATTGATACCTAGAACCCCAAAGCATCATCCTGTGCCTGCTGGTAGAGTGGGAGCCTATGGAGCAAGATAATAAATGGAATCTTTGCTAAGCCTGGCTCATATTGAGCCCAATGGGTCCAAGCATCACTTAGCAGTTATTTCTCTAGTCACTGAATGTATAATTGGAATTGATATACTAGGCAACTTGCTTAAATCCCACACTGTTTCCTTAGTCTGTGGATTAAAAGCTATTTTTTTTATAAATACCAAATAGAAACCTCTGAAACTGCCCTCTCAAGCCAAAATAGTAAATCATAGATAATAACGCAGGGGTAGAGGGAACGGCAAAGATTAGTCTTGCCACTTGTGTTAGTTTGGTAAGGCTGCCATAACAAAATATCCCAGACTGAATGGCTTAAACAACAAAAATGTATTGTTTCACAGTTTTGGAGGCTAAAAGTCTAAGCTCACGATGTCAGCTGGTTTGGTTTCTTCTGAGACTTCTCTCCTTGGCCTGCAGATGGCCACCTTCTCGCTATGTCCTCCCATGGTCTTTCCTCTGTGCATACATACGTCTGTGTTCTAATCTCCTCTTCCAGCAGGCATATTGGATTAGGGCCCACCCTATAATCTAATTTTACCTTAATTATCTCTTTAAATCCATATTCAAATACAGTCACTCTCTGAGGGACTGGGAGAGAGGGCTTTAGTATATGAATTTAGGGGGACATATTCTAACCCATACCACCACTGAAGCATAAAAGCTGCAGGAGTGGCAGGTGGTCTTCAAAATATCTCTATTTACTTCTCCAGTCTGGCCCCTGAAGCCAGTGGGTGGCTCCTGGAGAATGACTGTAGACTACCACAAGTACAGCAAAGTAGCAGACTAATAGCAGATGCTGTGCCAGGCATGATATCATTTCTAGAGTGCACTGAGAAAGCCTCAGGTACGTAGTATTTGGCCATTGATTTCTTGACTGATTTCTTTTCTATTTAGATTAGCAAGATCAGGAAGAGTTCACAATCACGTGGGGCAGGCAACAATATTTACTCACAGCTTTGTGTCAAAGCTCTGTTAACTCTCAAAGCTTCTATTATGACATAGTCTGAACAGACAGCCTGAAGTAAGTAGTCTGGACAACTTGGACCTTCCACTAAGCTTATAATGATTCATTACACCAGTGGAATCACGCTGATTGGACAGGATAAGCAAGAGGTGAGTGACCCACTGGAAGTCCGGTAGACAAATGTGATCCAGACAGTGCCTGATAACCCTATGAAGATTTGCGAACCTGCAACTTTTGGGGGGAGCAGGGGTTAAGGATGTGCTATGACATACTCTCCAAACTAAAAAGCATGATTGTGCTTTACACTCCTTGACAGAATAATCCTACTCTAGTCTACACAGCAAGTAACAAGGAAGACAGCTGACTTTGGATGAGGACCGGGCTGGGGAGAAGCCTTTCAGAAGACTCAGGTTGTGGTGCAAGTAGCCCTGCTGCTTGGGCCACACAGTTCAGCAGGTTCTTCAGTGTTGACTTATCTATGGTGGGAAGATATGCACTGTGGAGCTGATAGCAAACCCCAGCTAGAGCATCACAACAGAAACCCTCTGGATTTGAGAACAAAGCCATCCATCTGCACCAGAAAATTATATGCCTGTTAAGAAACAGGCCTGGTAGAGACAGAATGTTTGACTATGCTGCTCTAAGTCACAATGTGCACAAAAAAGCCCGTTTTGAGTTGGGTTTTATAAGACTTGGCAAATCATAAATTTGATGAAGCCCAGTAACTGACCATTATAAAATGGAAAAGATGCATCTGGATTGAGCCTCTGTAGGACAAGTGGGCACGAGTAAGCTATATGACCAGATATACCAGACCTTCCTGTCATCTGCCAGGGTTGCATCAGTGCCCTTCTCCAAATTTGTGCTTTTGGCTGTATTGGAAAGGAAGAGGTCCCATTCAATCAGCTGAAGGAGTAGGAAAAAATCTGAAATTGGTTTATGGGTTGTCAATATCAGAATATGAGTGCAAGATGAAAACTGGCATCAGCTGTACTTTGGCCCCATTTCAGCACAGCCTTGAATGACAGTAAAGAGGAAAAATAATCAATATTTCAGAGCTGCAATCAATGCATTTGTTTATCCACTTTATGTGAAAAGAGAAGTCACCTGCTGTAATAATATATATGGAAGTCTGGACAAGAGTAAAGTGGTTGAATATATAGGAATGGGCACAAGGAGTGAAGACTTTTGTATTATAGGTTTATGCCCACCAGAGAAGAGGCACTGAGCAACTAAGTAGACAAAATTACGGAAAAGACAGTTGGTGATAACCAGTCTTTGTCGTCAGCCTCTCTTAAACTGGTGGAGTAGGCAGAGGAAAATAGTGTGACAGTGACACAGAGGGATACTATATATGGGACCAACAGTATTAACTACCATTTATCAATGTTAATCTAGCTACTGATGCCTTTGAATGTCCAGCAAAGACCAATGCTAAGCCCCCAATATAGCACTATTCCTCAAGGAGATCAATGGCCTCTTGATGGCAAGTTGACTATTTCAGCTTCTTTTCATCCTAGAAGGGCTTGTGGTTTGTCTTCAGACATATGGATACCTCTTCTAGATAAGTATTTGCCCTTCTTTTCAGTAAAGTCTCAGTCAGAAGTACTCTCCAGGGGCTTGTGGAATGCCTCATATACTTCCATTGTATGGAATCCCATCTAATATAGAATCTGATCAAGTGATCCACTTCATAGCAAAGAATGTGTGGGAGTGGACCAATGCCCATAGTGTCAATTGGTCATATCACATATTGCACCATCCAGAAGCAGCCAGCCTAACTTAATACAGGAAGAACATTCTAAAGGTACAGTTGAAGTTCAAAATTGAAAGGACTGTTCTAAAGACATTTATATGGTACTTTATCTTAAAAAGCAATTATGTATGGATTGAGAAACCAAGGGGTGGAAACAAGGCAGGCCCTGCTTACCATCATCCCAGTCGCCTCTTGAGAGATTTTGTGCTTCCTATTCCCACAATCATAGGCCTTGAAGGAGTGGAGATCCTGGTCTCCAAAGAGGACACACTCTTACAACAGAATATTGCAAAGATCTCTTTGGACTCTATGTCCAGAGACTAGCGGATGAGAAGAGAAATCATCATCATGGCTTCCTTAACACAACAAGGGCAAGAAGGAACACGTGTGGAACCCAGGTGATCCATTTTGGCACTTCCTGTACTCATTGACCCATTGTATCTGTAAATGGACAGAGACAACAACCTTAGTTTGAAAAGGGCATGATGACCAAGGGCTCAGACATCACAAATGAATGTTTGGGTACAGCACTAGGCAAATTACCGAGATCTCCCAAGGAGATGTCTGAGGATGAGAAGAATTTTGAATAGATAGTGTAGGAGGAAAAGGATAAATATCAGCTGTGACCCAGAGATCAGATGCAGCAAAAGAGGCTATAGTTTGTTCTGCTAGCCCCTTCTTCTAAATTTCTTTTCAGGAAGAGACGTCAAGGAAATCATGGAGCGGCTGCATAAATCTACATGAAGTAGATCTGTGCAACAAAAGGCATGGACTATGGTGGCCAATAAAAAGCCCCAGCAGCCACCTTTTGGGAGCTGTAATCACATTCTTACCAAGGCCACACTTCCCTTGGCCTACTTCCAGTGAATGATGACTGAGCATGGCAACAGGACAAAGGCAGGATAATTCCTACAAGATGTGAAATTCTTCCAATGGGTGATTTTGACTTGAGGCTTCCTCCCTATTTTGGCCAAAATGTTCATAGAACTATGTTATAATCTGAGCTTCTTCTCTACTTTTTCTTATCTCACTCTCCTTCACAAAAGTCAGAACTGCATCACAGACTGAAGGCTCTCTCCAGCCTCACTAGCTTGTTCCTCTTTAACTTTTAAAAGCATTTCCCTCCAATAAATCTCTTTCACATCTAAACCTATTGTGTATTGTGTCCGCTTTTTAGAGGATCTGAACTAACACACCATCTTAGAAGTTGCTCTTGGAAGACTGAGCATTGTGAAATCAGCTTATTTATATTAAAACAAAACAGCTCTTATTTTTACTTGAAATCACATTAAAGCTATAGATCAATTTAGGAAGAATTTTGTTTGGAGTTTTGTTTTTAAAGATTGTCCCTGAGCTAACATCTGTTGCCAATCTTTTTTTTTTTATTTTTCTTCTCCCCAGAGCTCTCCAGTACATAGTTGTATATTCTAGATGTAGGCCCCTCTAATCCTGCTATGTGAGATGCCACCTCAGCGTGGCTTGATGAGCAGTGCTAGTTCGACAGCCAGGATCCAAACTGATGAAATCCTGGGCTGCCGAAGTGAAGCGTGTAAACTCAACCACTCGGCCACAGGGCTGACCCCTATTCAGACATTTAAATCAACAAAACACGAAACGGTTTCTTGAAACACTCAGGTCAAAAAGAAAAGGATCATTTTGAAAATATTAATATAAACACGATGTTTCATAATATATGGCATATAGCATGCTTTGCAGGCAGAGGAATATTAACATCAAATTTTGTACTGTTACATAAAAAATGAAAAAAACAGTATTAAATTCAATAGGTTGGAAAACTAATTAATGAACTTAATGATAGTGAGATAAAGAAAAGTAATAAAAAATGAGAGCAGTATTAATAAAAAATAAAAAAGATGAACTATAAGAATTCAGTTGAAAAATCAAGATCTGTTTGTTTGGAATGGCCAGTAATATTCACGAATCTCTAAGCAGCATAATACAGAAAACAACCTTTCCTGCTCCAGGCTCCACTCAAAGTTGGCTGGCTTCTCCATTACCTGCTCTATGGGCTGCAGCATATTCCTAGGTGTGGAAATGTTGCTTTCAGAATCCAAAGTGGACTGCCAGGAGCTGTGCAAAACCGTAAGTATTTTAATTACGAATAAACTTTACACATAGCTCTGCACTAATAAATGCTGAATGGAGTAGACTGTTTTATGTAAAATATGAATCAGCAATTCATATTGTCTCAGGGAGAAACCCAAAAAGACTAAGAAGGAATAAAATTAGAGGAAGAGTTCAGAAATATTACTATAATTAAAGGTGAGGATTACCAGCTAATTTTAAAAGTATGTTACTTCAACATCTGAAGAAACATTTGACTGATGTTACATAAGCACAACCTAGAAAAGATGAAAACCTTCCCATATCATGTTAACAATTGCTAGCACTCTTGGAATTAGGAAGACATATATATGAAAGGACATTCACTGAAACATTGTTGTGGTTGGGAGAACTTAGAAATAGTATAAATGTTCAATAATAGGAGATTGACTTAATAGATTTTGATACAACTCCATAGTAAAAACTGTATTATAGCAGAGATTTCAATGAGAAATATGAAAATGTTTATATTTAGTTGAGTGAAAATTATAATGTACAAACTTAGATATGCAGCATGATTCCATTTTCTGAAATATGATCATATGCATATGGACAAAGATCATATATATTTGTGTATATATTTTTATATTTTTCATTTTTTTCTGGATGAGTAGCTTATTGATGTTTAGATAAAATTTGTGTACTGAGAGTGGGAAAAATCAGTTCTTTGATTTTTCCAAGCTTATTTGCAAGGGATTAAGTGGATAGATATGTCTGAAAAAATCTCCTGGACGTCCTTTCTTTTCCTATAAAGAAACACAACGATCACTTTCATTGAGAGCTTTTGGTAAAGCAAAATTACTTTCTTGTTTTTTATCCATCGGAGAGCAGTTATACACCCAAAATCAATCAGAGTGAAAAACACCACACAGGGTTCTTTAGGCATTTGTATGCTATACAAATGTTGTACTGGCATTTTGCTGAATAGCAGCACAGGGTGATAAAATCATAAAATAGTCCCTGAAGTCCAGTAAAATATTGGACATAGGACACTGGTTACTGTGCAGAGCTGTTGGCCAGCACTACTTTGCAAATCGATAAGGCAGAAACAATAAGGCTTAATCCAGGAGAGAAAAAGACAAAAATACGCAGAAAAAAAAAACTGTGTTAAAAATTAAACTTTCACAAAGCAAAGAAGAAATATATTCCACAACACTGAAATTAAAGGAATGATTATTTTAATAGTATACAGTGACATTATATCTACTCACCATCAATATGACGTTTTTATAAGTAGACAACTAAATTATTTATCTATTCTTTATCAAGAAAGCTTTCTTCAGTAATTGATACCTGATACTAACCAGCTTTTAGTACAATTTGGGCCAAGTGAGCAGTGGACCAGGAGAGATGAGGGCTGGCGCCAGTGCTCTGAGGCATTGTTACATGGGGAACTTAGGTTTTAACCTTTGTGAAATCATGGAATCGTTAGTCTTGACTTTACAATTATGCTCAGACTTTCTCTCCTCTCCTTTGTCTTGCCCCCAGCAGAGAAGCAATTCAACCTTTTAATATTTAAAAAGTCTATTTCTGGGCTATTAGGAGAGAGATAGAATGTTGCAAAGGATTGTTATTAATTTGATCTGTAGTTTTAGGAGTAGCCAGGGGTGAGAGCTGGGGATCAAGTGTAAGGATTTATAATACAAGAATAACTTAACCAGGCTGTTCTGTGACTCAACACACACAGACACAGACACACACACACACACACACACACACACACACTGTTAAGCTATTTATCAGAGAGCTTCTGGGAACAAGAGATATCTATACACTCAGTTTCTAGGAAGACAGTAAATATGGAAAAAGGGGTAAAGGTCATTATTTTACAATTGAGTGCAGAAAAAGAAGACCCCTAAATACCAATTTCTTCTCGTACTTTCTGCTCCCTTGCAAGATAGGAAATAGCGGAACCGAGTGCCCAGAATGACTTTAGACTCTTGGCTTATAAAATATTGGTGCAGAACCACAGTATCTCTAATAACTGAGGGATATAGATCTTGTTAGATAAGCATTAATTCATGACCAAGCAATTGTATGTTAAAATGACATATTTAGGGTCTAGTTTCCAGTTCTGCATATAAGGATCTTGAAAGTTGCCACACTGTCCTAATACTAAGTAAAAAGCTGAACAGATTTAAAAATTAACAACTCTTCTTGGATCTCTCAGAGAGGGGAGGACACAGGGCATACCACTGCCCCCTAGATTGGAGAGTCAGACAGAATCCAGGGAGTCTGGGCTGACCTGACAGAGATCCCTAGATGAAACCACCGTGAGGACCACAGTGGGGAGGGAGGGTAGGAAACCTGAACTGTAATTGAAGACTTGCTGGAGGCTCAGTGTGGACAAGGCTGAGAGTTAAAAACTGCAGGGGAACCCAATCATAGAGGTGCCCCCACAAGACTATAAAATGTACTTTGAGGAACTTGACCGGATTCTCACAGTAAATATTAGAGAAAAATCATCCGGCAAGAGGATAGAAAAAGGAACCATTTTTAAATACTCCAGGGCACTCTGTTCTTCTTAACAAGACATGCCCTCTGGGGAAACTAGTTAACTAAAGCCTAAGAAAGAGAGAAAGGAACCGAAGGAACAATAATGACTGAGAATCTCCCCAAATTAATGACAGACTCCAAACCACAGATCCAGGAATCTCAGGGAAAACCAAGCAGAATAAATGCAAAAACCACCCCACAAACTACACCTACGCATATCATTTTCAAACTACAGGAAATCCAACATAAAGAAAAGTCCAAAAGAAGCCAGAGGGGGAAAAAACACCTTACTGACAGAGGAACAAATATAAAAATTACCTCTGACTTCTCCTCAGAAACCATGAAAGCAAGAGGGCAGTAGCAAGAAATATTTAAAATGTTGAGAGAAAAAGACACCAACTTAGAATTCTGTACCCTACGAAATTATCTTCAAAAGAGAAGAAATAAAGACTTCCTCAGACAGATAAAAATTGAGGGACTATGTTGCCAGGAGGCTTGTCTTGCAAGAAATATTTTGAAGAGTTCTTTAGAGGGAGAGATGCAGCTGGGAGGCTGGCCCAGTCTTGGCAAGAGTTACGCCCAGGGCTCTGGGGTGCCCTCAGGCAGGCCTTACCTGAGCAGTGGAGCATCCTGCGGCAGCAACGAAGGAGCTGAGGCTGCCAAGTGCCCTGGAGGCCACAGTCTTGAACTGAAGAGGAAAGCTCTTCAAGCTGGCACTGCCCAGCAGAGCACTTTTCTTCCCATAGCATGGCCCAGCCAGGCCCATTGAGGTGGGTGCAGATCCTGTGTTTTCCAGTCCCGGGGGGCCGGTGCACAGCCTTCCAAGCTGCCTAAGCTCATGGAGACAGCAGGCAGAGATGAGTGGTCCTTTCTAGGCCAGACCTGTCTCTTGGTCCCTCTGGGTCCTGGCACTTGGGTCCGGACCTTGCCCCCAGCGGGACCCGAAGTGAACACCAACTAAGGTGAAACTATTTCAGGATGCCTTCCATCTTTTTTGTATTTTGGGGGAAGATTAGCCCTGAGCTAACATCTGCTGCCAACCCTCCTCTTTTTGCTAAGGAAGACTGGCCCTGAGCTAACATCCTTGCCCATCTTCCTCTACTTTATATGTGGGACACCTACCACAGCATGGCATGCCAAGTGGTGCCATGTCCACACCTGGGATCCGAACCAGTGAACCATGGGTCACTGAGAAGTGGAACATAGGAACTTAACCATTGTGCCACTGGGCTGGCCCCAGGATGCCCTCCATCTTAACTTATGATTTAAAAAATCTCCTTAGTACCCAAAATGGGCCCTCAGGTTTTCTATAAGACCTCTGAGTTGTTCCTCCCAGCCAGAAGATGCCCCAGCCATCCAGACCAAATTGAAGAAGACTCTAGCCAAATCTAATATAAGGAATATTGTGGTGGTGGATGGAGTTTGACACTCCATTTTTGCTGTCAGGTACTTCATATAAAGACCTGATGCCACATGATTTGGCTAAAGCAGCATTTTCAAGTTTGTTGCATTGGACCAGTGTCCCAAAGGAAGCTGTTGATTACATCATCTTTGGCACACTTATATTGGAAATGACAACAAGTAATGTGGCTAGAGAGGCTGCCCTCGGAGCTGGCTTCTCCAACGAGACTCCTGCTCACGCTGTCACCATGGCTTTCATCTCTGCTAACCAAGCCATGACCACAAGTGTTGGCTTGATTGCTTCTGGTCAGTATGATGTGGTCATGGCAGGTGGTGTAGAGTTAAAGTTGGGTGTCCCTATCTATCATTCAAGGAAAATTATTCCTCATCTCAATTTGCCCAAAACTCTGGCTCAGCAACTATCTTTAATCCCTAAATTCAGATTGAATTTGCTATCACCTGAGTTCCTTGAGGTGGTTGAGTTGCCCACTACTGAGACTGTGGGCCACTTTGCAGACCTATTGGCCCCTGCCTTTGATGTTTCACTACCAGCACAGAATGGGTACATGCTGCACTTGCACAGCCTGGCCAAGAGGGCACAGGATGAGGGACTCCTGTCTGATGTACTGTGCAAAGTAAAGTACCAGGAAAAGATACAATTACCAAAGATAATGGCATTCATCTTTCCTCCCTGGAGCAGATGGCGAACCAAAAACCTGCATTCATCAAGTCCTATAGGATAGTGACTGCTGCAAATTCTTTCCTGACCCATGGTGCCTCCATAGTATTGATTACAACAGAAGAAAAAGCTCTTGCTATATGTTATAAGCCAAGGGCATATTTGAAGGACTTTGTGTACATGTTTCAGGATCCAAAAGATCAACTTTTACTAGGACCAACATACACTACTCCAAAAATTTTAGAAAAGGCAAGATTAACAACGGCTGATATTGATGCTTTTGAATTACACAAAGCTTTCTCAGGTCACATTTTGGGTAATTTTAAAGCCATAGATTCTTATTGAACAAAACTATATGAGTAGAAAAACCAAGGTTGGATTGCCTCCTTTGGAGAAGTTTTTTTTTTTTTTAAAAGATTTTATTTTTTCCTTCTTCTCCCCAAAGCCCCCCGGTACATAGTTGTGTATTCTTCGTTGTGGGTTCTTCTAGTTGTGGCACGTGGGACGCTGCCTCAGCGTGGTCTGACGAGCAGTGCCATGTCCGCGCCTAGGATTCGAACTAATGAAACACTGGGCCGCCTGCTGCAGAGCGCGCGAACTTAACCACTCGGCCACGGGGCCAGCCCTCCTTTGGAGAAGTTTAACAACTGAGGTAGATCACTGTCCCTGGGACACCCATTTGGAACCACTGGCTGCCAATAGGTAACAGAAGCAAGGAGGCAGTATGGTTTAGTGGCTGCCTGTGCAGCTGGATGGCATGACCATGCTATGATAGAGGAAGCTTATCCAAAATAATAGATCAAGAAGAGGTGACCTGGAGTTTCTGTGCAACACTCACACTAGGCAATGCCATTTCAGTGTTTTACTAAATGGCGTCTATGGTTCCTAGAGCCTCTTAGGAAAGCAAAATTTGTGACCTTCTGTTAAATACTTTGCAATTAAGCCTTGCTAGTGTTCTGAGCTTTCCAATAATAATGGCTTATTACTCTTTCCGGGATTTCTTAATCACAAGAATTTCGCATAGTGATATGTTTAAGCAATTGTTTTTGGCCTCTATGTTCATTAAAGACTAAATGAATGGTTGCAATTTGGGAAAGAGTTTAGCTGAGACTCAGAATCATCTTTGTAACATTTGCACATCATACTTATTCCTATTTGTGACCTAAAGATAAGTGTTTTCTATAAAATATAAACCAATACGCCTAAATTAGCTTAATTATGGAAATACAATTCAGAATCTAAACATCACTGAAAACTTACAGTAAATGTTTATATACATAAATACCATGTTGGTTAACCTTAATAAAGTGGAGAAGTATTGGGGAAAATAAAAGTTCTTTAGAGACAAAGAAAATGATGTAAGTCAGAAACTAAGATCTACATAAAGAAAAGAAGATCATCAAAAAAGGAATATGTGAAGATAAAATAAAAACTTTTATTTTTCTTATTCTTAATTGGTCTAACAGATGTTTCATCAAAATAATAATACCAACAATGTGTTCGATTATGTATGCTTATGTATATATCATATGTGTATGCTTATGTATGCTTATATATAAGTAAAAAGAATGGCAGCAATAATACAAAATATGAGAAGAAGAAATTAGGATCATTTTGTTATTATAAATTACTCACACTCCCCATGAAGTAGTATACTGTCATTTGAAAGTGGGCTCAATTTAGTTGTATGTGTATATTGTACACCCTAGGGCAACCACAAAACTAGTAAAAAAACAAAATCCCGCAACCTCCCCCAACACAAAGAAGTGTAAGCTATATGCTAAGAAAGGTGAGAAATTGGAATCATATAAAATGCTCATTTAAAACCACAAAAAGCATAAAAAGAGTGAAAGACAAAAACGGAGACAAAGAACAAGAGCATCAAGTAGAAAACAGTAGCAAATATGGTAGGTGTGATTCAAATATGTCAATAATCACTTTGAAAATCAATGACCTAAATGCACCAATTGAAAGATAAAATTGTCAGAATGCACCAATTGAAAGATAAATATTGTCAGAGTGAATCAAAAAAACAAGACTCAATTATATGATGTCTCCAAGAAACTCATTTTAAATGTAAAGATGCATATAGAGTAAAAGTAAATGGATGAAGAAAAGTATACTAATTCTAATTCTAATCAGAAGAAAGCAGGAGTAGCTATATTAATTTCAGACAAAGTGGTTTTCAAAACAAAGAAGCTTATAAGGGATAAAGAAGGGTATTATGTAATGATAAGGGAGTCAATTCTCGAAGAAGACATAACAACCTTTAACATGTATATACCTAACAATAGAGAATCAGACTATCAGAGGCAAAAATTATGAACTACAAGAAGAAAGAGATGAATCCACTATCACAGTTGGACACTTCAAGACCCCTCTCTCAGAAATGGACAGATTCCTCAGGTAGAATATCAGCAAGGGCATAGTTGAACTCAAAATACAATTGACATCTATAGACCAAATCCTCCAACACCAGCAGCATGCACATTCCTTTCAAACATACATGGAACATTCCTCACTATACACCACATTCTTGGCCATAAAACACACCTTATCAAATGTAAAAGAATAGAAATTGTAAAATGTCTACTCTCAGATCACAATGGAATTAAGCTAGAAATCAATAATAGATAACTAGAAAATACCCAAGAATGTAGAGATTAAGCAACATACTTCTAAATAACACATAGGTCAAAGAAAACATCTCAGGAAAAATTAAAAAACATTTTTTCCTAGATGAAAATGAAAAAATAACATCAAAATTTGTGAAATGCAACAGCAGTGCTTATATGAAAATTTATACCATTGAATGCATATATTAGAAAAAAAGAAAGCTCTAAAATCAATAATCTAAGTTTCCACATTACGAAACTAGAAAGAGAACAGAAAATTAAATCCAAAGGAAGCAGAAGAAAAGAAATTATAAGAATTAGAGCAGAAGCCAATGGAATTTAAAAGAGGAAATCAATAGATTAAATCAACAAAACCAAAGCTGTTTCTTTGACAAGATCAAATAAATTGATAAGCCTTTAGCCAGGTTAAATAAGGAAAAAAGAGTGGACACAAATGACTAACATCAGAAATGAAAAAAGGGACATCACTATAGACCCTATGAACGTTAAAAGGAACGTTAAAGGAATACTATGAACAACTCTACGCCCACGAATTTGATAACTCAGATGAAATGAACCAATTTCTTTAAGGATCTAGTTTGCCAGAATTCACACAAGAGAAATAGACAATCTGAATAGCCCTACATTTATTAGAGAAATTAAATCAATAATCAGTAACCTTCCAAAACAGGAAGCACCAGGCCCAGATAGGTTCACTGGTGAATTATACCAAACAGTTAATGAATAAATCATACCAATTCTCAAAAACTTTTTTTAGAGGATGGAAGCAGAAGGAATACTTCCTAATTCATTCTACGTGGCCAGTTTCACCCTGATATCAAAACCAGAGAAAGACATTATAAGAAAAGAAAACTGCAGACCAATATCTTTCATGAACACAGATGCAAAATCCTCATCAAAATATTAGCACGTGGATTGGGCCAGCCCAGTGGCATAGTGGTTAAGTTCACGTGCTCTGCTCTGGTGGCCCGGGTTTTGCTGGTTCTGATCCCTGGCACGGACCTATGCACCAATTATCAGGCCATGCTGTGGTGGGAATCTCACATACAAAATAGAGGAAGATGGGCATGGACATTAGCTCAGGGCCAATGATCCTCAGCAAAAAGAGGAGGATTGGCAGCATAGGTTAGCTGAGGGCTAATCTTCCTCAAAAAAAAAAAAAAAATAGCAAGTTGAATCCAACAATGTATAAAATAAATTATGCACTACAATGAAGTAGTATTTATCCCAGGTATGCAAGGCATGTTCAGCATTCAAAATCAATTAAGGTAATCCTTCAATAGTCTAAAAAAGCAAAATCACATGATTATATCAATAGATGCAGAAAGAGTGTTTGATAAAATCCAACCCCGATTTATGATAAACACTTTCAGTAAACTTGGAATAGAGCCAAATATTCTCAACTTGATAAAGAATATCTATAAAAACCCTCCAGCTAATATCATATTTAATGGTAGGAAACTTGAAGTTTTCTCACTAGGATCAGAACAAGGCAAGGATGCCTCCTCTCACCACTATTTCTCAATACTGTCCTAGAAGTTCTGGCTAATGCAATAAGACAAGAAAGGAAGTAAAAGGTATATAGATTGGGAAGGGAGGAATAAAATGATCTCTGTTTTAGATAACATGATAACTTGTGTAAAAAATCTGAAAGAATTGACAAAAAACTCCTGAAACTAACAAGCAATTATAATAAAGTTGGAGGGTACAAAGTTAATATACAAAAGTCAATCACTTTCCTATATATTAGCAATAAATAAGTCTAATTTGAAATTAAAATCACAATACCATTTGCATAAGCACTCAAAAAAATAAAATAGGTATAAATTCAACAAGATATGTCCAAGATCCATATGAGGAAAACCATAAAAAATGATTAATAAAATAAAAGAAGAATTAATTAAATTGATAGTCCATGGTCATTTACAGGAAGATTCAATATTGTCAAGATGTCAGTTCTTCCCATCTCAATCTATAGATTCAATGCACTCCCAATTAAAATCCCAGAAAGTTATTTTGTGGATCTGGAAAAAATGATTCTAAAGTCAGAATAGTCAACAAAATATTGAAGAACAAAGTTGGAATACCAAAAATACCTCACTTCAAGACTTATTACAAAGCTACAGTAATCAAGAAAGCATGAAATTGGTGAAAGACTAGAAAACTGATTGGTAGAACAGAATAGAGAGCCCAGAAAGAGACCCACATAAATATAGTCAACTGATTTTTGACAAAGGTGCAATGGCAATTCCAAGGAGCAAAAATAATTTCTTGAAGAAATGGTGCTGGAACAATTAGACATCCACACACAAAAAAATGAATCTAGACACAGACCTTAGACCCTTCACAAAAATTAACTCAAAATGAATCACAGATTTAAGTGTAAAATGCAAACTTATAAAACTCCTAGAAGGTAACATAGGAGAAAAACTAGATTGCCTTGGGTATGGTGATGACTTTTTAAATGCAGCACTAAAATCATGATCCATGAAAGCAATAATTGATGAGCTGAACTTCATCAAATTTACAAGCTTCTGTCCTGTGGAAGACAATGTCAAAAGAATGAGAAGACTAAGCCATAGACTGGGAGAAAATATTTGCAAAAATCCATCTGATAAAGGATTGTTGTCCAAAATATACAAAGAACACTTAAAACTCAGCAGTAATAAAACAAACTACCTGATTAAAAGATGGGCCAAAGACCTTCAGTGAGGTATACCTCACCAAAAAAGATATATAGATGGTAAATAAGCATATGAAAGATGCTCCACATTATGTCACAAGGGAAATACAAATTAAAATGAGATACTACTACAAACCTATTGTAACGGCCAAAGTCCAGAACACTGACAAAACCGAATGTTGATGAGCATGTGGAGCAACATGAATTCTAACTGATTGCTGGCAGCAATGGAAGGTGGTATGGACACTTTGGAAGATGATTTGGTGGTTTCTTAAAAAACTAAACATACCCATACCATATGATCCAGCAATCATGCTACTTGGTATTTACCCAAAGGATTTGAAAACTTATGTCCCTACACAAAAACCTGCACGTGGATGTGTATAACAGATTTGTTCATAATTGCCCAAATGGGAGAAACCAAGACTTCATCAGGAGAATGGATAAACTGTGATACATCCAGAAAATGGAATATTATTCAATGCTAAAAGAGGCCAACTCATTGCCAAAACCCATGTTTTCATAAGATTATTTGGAAGACCTCTAGGCCCCTCTGAAGTTTGCTTTTATTTTTGTCATAAGACATTTCCCATCAGTAGCCTCCAGAACAGACATGTAAACAATAGTCAGTTAAGAAGATCTTTAATTTGTCCTGCAGAAGAATGATGCATCAATAAAAACCTATTACACAATCAATATTTCAGGAAGCCTAGAGAATATGTGCTCGCTGGTGACACTACATAATTGTTTTAAAAGAAAGGTGAACGTTCCTTCCTAGCCTTTTTTATGGATGCTAGATATCCCATCAGAGAATATCAAACTACCCATTTCACTAATAAGGAAGTGCTGTTTGATTGAGGAAGCTATTGGTAGTCCAATGAAAAAAGCAATGACACATTCAGGGGAAAATGGTCACTTATAAATGAATATCCCCTCACATTACTGTAGAACAATTATTCGAGGGAAAGTATCCTTAGCAGAACTAAGGCCATGAGAAATAAGATCTCTACAATTGCCATTCTGACCAATTCCAGTCCTTACATACTTATTCTAAAACTTCCACTTTTCAACAACAGTTCTAATTTCCAAATTTAGGAAAAAAACATCATCAGCACCTTGCTATTTCTTCCTATCTATTTTGCACATGCAAGAGTTTAGGATTCTTAAATACTAACTTCCTAAAACATTTTCAAAGAATATTTTGCTTCATTTATCTCTCCAACCATCTTTTCACCTACCCAACTTTCTACTGCCTACTTACCTATCTTACTTGCCTTATCTCTCTCTCTCTCTCTCTATCTACCTATTTATCTATCTATCTATATCTCTGTCTCAACAAGAGTTTCACATGGCACACCTTATCACAAATTATTCTTTGCTAATATGCTTTAAAACTCTATAAGACTTTTAAAACTCTATACAGAAATTGTCACTGCAATATAAAACTATCAATGTGCATTCAATGTTTTGTTGGGTAAAGTCCTTTTGATTTGTTATAATATTGGTCTGAATTCAAAAATTTACTTGTTTTGAAATTATATTTTCTCTAAGTTTATAGTCAAAATTATTCTTATTTAAATGAATCTGCTATCATTTGAGCTGAATTAATTCTATTCTTAACAGAATGAGAATATTTTTCTTACTAAGCTAAACTCTGTTGAAGACATTTGTACAATACTTAACAATAAAGATGAAAAATTCTTAGGTAGGATTATATCTGATAGCCTTATGTATTTTTAAATCCTCTTTATTTTTAACGCTCCTTGTACATATTCTTACAGAATGCAATTCAGTGTTTGAGGCAAACTCAATTACCAAAATTCACAGTGTATGAGAAACTTTAAGCTATGTTTAAAGATACTATTGAGATGTGGGAAAAAATGTGGACTGCTACAGAAAGCCATACCCAGAAAGTAAGATAAATATTTATCTACTCAAGGAGAGAATGCGTAACTTCTCTTAAGATTTGCAGAATTATTTGATATAATCTGTAATGCTGTCTCATATTATAAAGCAAATAATCGCTGGGGCTTTAAAAATGTTATAAGCACCCAAAAGTTAAAAAATTTCCCTTTTTTTACTTACAGTTTATATCTGCAGTTACTATGTTTTGTAGATTTCTAATATATTTGTTTCCCACTATTTTTATATTATTCCAGAAAGTTTCTATTTATCAGAAAAATTTTATAAATATAAGGATTGTTTAGTATATCTACATCTGATGTTTTATCACCAAGAAGAGGAGAAATGTAATTACAATAATAATGTCAGTGAATACTTTAAATTCCCCTACCCCCATGTACCCAAGTGACTGGAAAGAGGAGAGTGTGGATAGGAAATCAGGACGGGGAAATGAAGAATTTTTTAAAATCTAGTGGTTCTTAGAGTTAAGTAAGAGAGGAAAAAGAATGGAGGGAGGTAAAAGCAAAACACAAGCTTTTGTTTTTAGATCAAACGCCTGCTATTGGGGTAGAGTGAATAGGAATGATTAGACAGATAGATAGATAAATAGATGTGTATCCCACACATTCATATGTTGAAGTGCTAACCAGTACCTCAGAATGTGTCTGTGTCTGAAGATTGGGCCTTTAAAGAGGTAATTAAGTTGAAATGAGGCCATAGGGTGATCCCCAATCCAATCTCACTGTTGACCTTGTAAAAAGAGGAAATTCGGACACACAAAGAGACACTAGGGGTGCACTTACACAGACGGACAACCACCTACAACCATCTACAAGAGGGAGGCCATCTACAAGCCAAGGAAAGAGGCCTCAGGAGAAATCAACCCTGCTGACACTTTAATCTTGGACTTCCAGCCTCTAGAACTGTAAAAAAATACATTTGTGTTGTTTAAGTCACCCAATCTTTGATATTTTGCTATGACAGCCTAAGCAAAATAAAACAATAGATATTTTTCTCTGTCCCCACGTTAGATTCTGTGAGGAGACTGCCTTTTAGAGTGTCCCTCTGTTAACTGAGCAGGCCAAACAGAGAAATGTCCCACCAGCTGTCATGCCCACAATTTCCCTAAGCTCCTGCAATTTAGGTAAGACAGATTTTCCTGTGTGTTCCCTGTGGGACACATAGAGTCAAGGGACTTGTCATTGTGTAGGTCCTTCACTATGGTAAGGGGTAAGGTGACCCAAAATGGAGGTTGTAAGGTCAGATGTCCTAAGTCATAAATACAATAGAGGCTGTGACTGGTGACACAGAAATTTGCAGTGTCAGCAAGAGCTGGCCAGGAACCTAGTATTTAATATGATATGGTGTCGTCAAAACTACCAAAGACCCACAGGGCAGAAAAAGGACAAGCACATGGATCTAAAGCCACCTTCTCTTTGCAGTAGGGGCAAGTAAGATTTCCTCGTGACATAGATACAAATCTGAGAAGGAGGAGGGAAGGAAACATCCTAAAAAAACAGAAAACCCTATGTATTCACAAAATACCAAATAGTGTTTAAAACGGAAGGAATCGTGATATCTTTAAATTATAGCAGTGAGCCCACTGTCCATGTAATGCCCACTACCCTGGCCTAAGAGGACTCATGAATACTGCTGGGTACCTTGATTTTTGGTTAAATCACATACGCAAGGAAAGAAACCATAATCCCCTAGACACTCTCATTTCTCCACTACAAGTGCACATTTCTTTTTTGTTAAACTCATCAAAGGTAATCCTAGGCTATTCTATTAGATGTGTTTGAGCTATTGAAGTTGCTGCTCACAGTAATGTTTGAGTTGATGTTAAAATAACAGAACATATTTTATTATTTCATAAGAAAAGAAGTCTGACAGGAGGCAAGGAAACGAGTCTCTAGAAGGATGACGAATTCCTAACCCCCACTGAATGGAGCGTCTAAAGGAGCTTAAGCACAGCGGTGCCTGCCATGATTGTCTTAGGAAATGGAGTGAATGTGTCTTCAGTGAGGAAGCATAAATAAAGCTAATTATAAGGACAGGAAAGTAAAGAATGGAAAACAAATATTGGGGGTGGGTGGGTGGAGGAAGGGGAAGAAAAATTAGTAAACATTAATGTTTGCACCTTATTTAAATTATATGATTTCAAAATATTCCCATCAAAACATCTTTCTAAACCTTTGTTCCTCAAGGGTCTAGGGCAGGGGTCAGAAAACTATAGTCTGTCAGGAAATTCAAACTTTTGCCAGGCCTTATATCAGAAATGAGGGGCTGGCCCAGTGGCACAGCGGTTAAGTTCGCACGTTCCGCTTCTCAGTGGCCAGGGGTTTGCCGGTTCGGATCCCGGGTGTGGACATGGCACTGCTTGGCAAGCCATGTGTGGTAGGTATCCCACATATAAGTAGAGGAAGATGGGCACGGATGTTAGCTCAGGGCCAGTCTTCCTCAAAAAAAAAGAAATGAAAGAGGGGGCTATGATTACTGATTCAATGGACACTAAAAAGGTAATAAAGGAATATTATGAATAATTGTATGTCCACAAATTAAATAACCTGGATTAAAAGGACCAATTCTTTGAAACACGCAGCTGCCAAAACTCACACTGGGATAAATAGAAAGTATGAATAGTAGTATAGCTTTTAAAATAATTGAATCAATAACTAGTAACCTCCCCAAAAAGAAAACATTAGGCCCAGATGGATTCACTGGTGAATTCTACCAAATATTTAGGGAAGGAATGATACTAAATCTCTATACCTTGTTTCAGAAAATAAAATCAAGGGGCCTATTCATCCTATGAGTCCAGCACTACCCTAATACAAAACCCAGACAAAGACATGAAAGAAAAACTACAGATAAATATCTTATAACATAGATGCAAAATCCTCAATAAAATGTTAGCAAGTGTAATCCAACAATGTATAAAAAGAATTATACACAATTATCAAGTGGGATTTATTTCCTGTATGCAATGGAGACAGGAATTGGATTTATGTAGCCACAAACCAAGGGATACCTGGAGCAACCAGAATCTGGAAGGGGGAACAGAGGATTTACTCCTAGAACCTTTGGAGGAACCACAGTCCTACTGGCACATTGATTTCAGACTTCTGTCCTCCGGAACGGAGAGAATAAATTTGGTGATAATTTGCTATAGCAGCCACAGGAAAATAATACAATGCTTAGTAAAGTAATCCAAGTTTTTGAAACCAAATGTCTTATATTCCTTTGTAAATGTCCGTAATGTGCTGAGGATTGTTGAGAGAGCTGCTATCCTAGTCATTCTGGATAACCCTACCCAGCATCTCTCTTCGACACAGGTTCAAGTGGGGAAAGGAAGAGGATTTCTTTGTGTTCTGTGTTCCAGTGTACCACTGTCAGAGCTCTTCTCAAAACCTCCTCTCTGATGAAATTTGGAAAGAATAAGTGTGATTTGGATATGATTGCTTAGTGCAGAAAAATAGAAAATTCACAGCAGGCATGATATAAAAGCTGGAAGTGATTCTTTCAGCAGGGAAAGGAAACAGAGTAACAAGTAAACACTACTGGCCTTCTATTTAAAGATAGTAAGAAGACGACTAATTTTACTAGGCCTGAGCTAATTGCCATATTCTGGATTGAAATTTAAAAAGTTGGAACAAAATCGTTTTTAAACTAGGAAATCTCTTATGTCTTTTTTTTTCTTTTGAGGAAGATCAGCCCTGAGCTAACTGCTGCCAATTCTCCTCTTTTTTTTCTGAGGAAGACTGGCCCTGAGCTAACATCCGTGCTCATCTTCCTCTACTTTATGTGTGGGACGCCTACCACAGCATGGCTTGCCAAGCAGTGCCATGTCGGCACCCAGGATCCCAACCAGCGGGCAAACCCGGGGCCGCCGAGAAGCGGAACGTGCGCACTTAACTGCTGCGCCACCAGGCCGGCCCTCCTATGTCTTTATTGCAGGTGGGATGTGAGTTTTGGAGACGTCTTTAGTAACGTATTGAAACAGATTGTTTGAAAAATATGTTAAACAGATGGTGTAATGAATACAACAACTCAGCAGAGTTTGTCCAGTCTTAAAATGTCACAGCAACACTGGTTGTTGTGATTTTATGGACTTTTTTCCTAAATTTTTCAAAAGTATTTAAAAACATATTGTGCAAAAAAAATCATTCCACAATTAGGTATAACTTATTAATGATCAACAAGATAGGTAACCATCTCTTTATTATAAATTTAACTACTTTGGCCACTAATAAAATTAATGTTAAGTATCTTTTGAATTTGAAAATAAATCTTTACATACTGGGGTATTGTGTGCTTGTTTTATAATAAGATCAAGATTAGTTTTAGATAGTGCAAATAAATATATTGATGTCCGGCAATCTGCGATAAGTAATATTTCTAGGATACATTTGATAAAGTACTATGGAAAATCATGCTGAAAAATATTACAATAACAGAAATATTGCAGTAATATGTCATTAAGAGAAAAAATACAAAATAGTTATATGACATGATCCATTATGAATAACATATCTGTATGTGTATACATGTACATTTGTGCATTTTTCCATAAAATACACTATAAGCTTCAACATATTCACAACGATCATCTCTATAGTTGGTTTTACTTTTCATTGAATTCTGTATTTTCTAAATAATTCTGCTTCAATAAAAATATTATGTCTTTGCATTCTAGGTCATTCTAAAATAATTTTGATTTGCTAAATCTAAGTTTCTCTGCACATCCTCCAAAAAGCCATACAGATCAACAAGGAGAGCAAATAAAACTAAATATAACCCATATCTCAGCAGATCAGGAGACAGAGATTACTACAAACCTCAATTTATGCATGATTGGAGAAGTAAACATATTCCAGTAGGTGGCTCATAGCAGAGCCCTGAGTTGAGAATGCATGGAATCTGAAGAGATGGCATGTGGAAGAGACTAGGGGAGCAGAGGGCTCAAGGGTGATGGAGCAAAAAGAATCATTCCAGAAAGAAAAATTCCTTTTGCTATATAAGAAAACAAAAACCAAAAAACTACTGAGAACAAGTCTCAGACCTGATAGATCTCAGCAGGAGATAAAGGGAAGACCTTTGAACACATATAATGACTGAGGTGGAAGTCATAAATACCAATTGCTTCTGGAAGTTTAGGGAGTAAATAGAGAAGGGGCAGTAATGTGTGGACATGCAGAAGTGAATAGAAGGAAAGAAGAAAGTGGTGAAATTAGGGGACACTGAAAAAGTAAATTACGAAGTTGAAAGACACACTAAATGGTCCCCTCAATACCATCAAAGGAAAAAGTTATATGTTAGAAACCAAAATTACACTTCACTATATTGACTGAAGAGGATAGTCTTGAACTGATGGTCTTGTGAGATACTTCTAACCCCAAACAGCTGCCCCTCAAAGAAACAACAAAAAGGAATCTAAAATTGAGCAAATAGCTATTAAGAAGACAATAGAAAAGAAGAATCAAAATATTTCAACAGGTGTAAATTCTTCTTTAAAAAAAAGCAGAAGAAAACTCCAGTGGAAAACTTCAAGCTCAACTAAATATAATTAAGCAAGCATTAGAAAATATTAGGAGAAAAAAGCCCCATAAATAACTTCAAAAACTAAAAACATAAATGGACAAAATCCAGGAAAATACAAAATGGTGATTGAATTTAAGATCAGAAATGAAGAAAAAGATAAAATTATATCAGAAATAAAGACTAAATTATAATATTCATAAGGAGGAATAAATTCAACACAAAATTATTGCATTTGAACATCAAGAAGACAAAAATCATGACTACAGAAGAGCTACACAACTTTAACACAGACAATGAAGACGTTGAGATTACTAAAGATTTTGTTTCCCTTGGTTCAGTCATCAATTTAAATGGAGAGTGTGGCCAAGAAACAAAGAGAAGACTGAGACTCGGAAGGGAGTCAATGAAAGAATTGGGAAAGATCATCAAGTGTAAAGAGGTGTCATTAGAGACTCAAGCCAAGATTATCCACACCCTTGTATTCCCAATCACTAGGAGGGTGCAAAAGCTAGACAGTGAAGAAGGCTGATGGGAAAAAAAAAAAATGATTTGTTTCAAATATGGTGTGGAAGAGAGCTCTATGGACGCCCTATGCCAGAAAGACGAATAAGCTGGTCCTAGAACAAATTGATCCTGAACTGTCGCTGGAGGCTCCGTAAAGGCATCTATAGTCATGAGTCTACAGAAGCTGAGTAGGGCTGTTGAGGACGGGACATTGTGGACATCATTCAGTCATAGGATCACCAGGAGTCAGAGCTGACTTGAGGGCACATAACAGCAACACTGAAAAAACAGTAAGAAAATCAAGATAGTGAAAGTGGGAGACAGAGTTTGAAAGGATGAGGGAGAAAGTAGCTCAAACTGAAGAGAAGGAAAGACAAGTGTATAGGTAACTGCAGATTCTGAAGAAGAAAAATAAGGAAGTAATTATAACTATGATCCAAGAAAGATCTCTGGAGTTAAAAGAAGATTTGTATCTACATACTGACAGGGCCCACCACGTGCCTGAGGAAACCGACCTAGAGTAGTTGACTCTAAGCCACATCCCAGCAATATTTTTAGACCAAGAGCATTATTGGACTTAAAAGAAAGAAAAAAGTGTCCTGGATTCCTAGGGAAAAGAGCAAATTTCATATAAATGTAAACTCTCTGTAAGTAATTTGCTGAAGGATGAGCATCATTCAACACAGACATCACTGGGAAAATTTCATCAAAAGAACTGATAGTGGACGTTTAATATATGCAATTGTAGATTTATAATTAAAAGTTGGAGACAAGAATAAGGTATAAATGTCCTAACAAAGGAGAAATAGCACGTCTAAATTATAGAAGAGGAGAGAAATGTGAAAATAGAATAAGCTCATTGCTACATAGGAGGTAGCAGGCAGGTATCAAAAGACACTGTTTAAAAAGTAGCAAATCGGATGATATTAGGTTGAACATATGAAAGTACTGATATCCAGCCATTTTTGAAATAGCAATTCAACTCCTAGGCATGTCCTCTGTGTAAACATTTATGTCTACCAAAAGATATACACAAGAATGTACAGAGAACTTTTATTTATGCTAGTTCCAAACTGGGAATGACTCAAATGTCCACGAACAGGATAACGGAAAAATTAATTGTGGTATATTCATACAGTGGTATAGTACAGGCAACAGCAAGGATGGTTTATCTCAAGCTCTAACTTGTATGAATCTCATAGACATTATGTTGAACTAGAGAAGACAGACAAAATGAAGTATATGCTGTGTGACTACATTTATTTGAAGTCCAAAAGTAGGCAAATGAATCTGTGATAATAAAAGTTAATATAGTGGCTACTTTTGCAGACAGATGGACTCGAGGCTTACAGGGCTGTTATTATTTTGTGTCTTACAGTGAGTGGTGACGATACAGGGGAACATATTTGCATGAATTCATCGAGCTGAACATTTAATTTTTGTAAACTTTATGCATTTATATAAAATTTTAAGAAAAAAATTTAAGCTGAGTAAATACTATAAAAAGCTTGTATTGTTAAGGTAAATAGATGACAAAAATCATTCAGAATAATTTTTCATAGTTAGTTTCTTAATTATGCTATTTAGCAACTGATCAACTTGTGAGCCTAGGAATTCCTAGTCAACTTTATAGGGTGGCTTTCCCAAGCTCCTCCCTCTCCGTAATCTCCTCTAACTGTCTTGTTCCCTGAGAATCTTTTAATGTGTCCTCAGGTCAGAAAGTTGGGCTTTAAATAGCTGCTGTGCCACCAGTTTTCCCAACTGCTCTCTGGGGCAAAAAGGTGGGAGAACAGAGAGGGTTTGCCCCATCCTCTTAAGGTTATAGTCACTGGTCAGAGCTGAAGTTTCTCTTTCCTGAGCTCTTTGTAGTCCTTTGGACTCCTGTATCTGCTGCTGCAACTGTGGATGGCACCATGGGATTGTTTGGGACCCAGTAGAATGGAAAACTGAAAATGAAACTTCCACGTATTCCTGCACTCTGAATATTAGGAGCTCCCTAGCATATAAACCCTGCAGTTAGCATTAGGTTATTGTTCAGGTTAGGATATAATGAGTGTCCAAAATTGTATCTGTTCGTATACATTGGTGTGCTTGGATTTATGCATGCGGGACAACTTTCACTCAGTAATCCCGCAGAAAAATATAAAATCATTTTACATATATATCATTGAGACTATGTTTCAAATTCTTTGTCATTGTACCCCAAATTCTTTTATGCTTTTGCTGAAAACAGCAACAAATCAGTGTTTAAATTTTAATAGTGAAGGATTTTTAATGCATGAGGAAATATAAGAACACTTTAGCACTATTCACAATCAAATAAAAATCAGTCCCAAATTTCTGCACTCTTTTTACTTTGGTACGTTTGAAACTTTTAATTGTTTAGTTTAGTTTAAATCTCTCAGCTGTGAAGTGTTTGTATTGCAAGAGAAGTCGTATTCTTCCTACAATAAGACTGCTACACAAGAAAATCAGTATCAAGTGGAGTTATATAAGTCATAATGGCAAAAAATAAGTATTTTGAATTAAATATAATATGTCCTGCTAAGAAATAAAATGACATATTTTGATCATGCCTTGAGGAAAAAATCAAGCAAGTCCATTTTAACAACTTCAAAAGCCTATCTTAATAATATGCAGTCCTCTTTATTTTATGTTATCCTGCAGATTTTATTAAAAGCGCATTTAAACAGAGAAAGAAACCATATGTGCATGTAACTTCTGCTTAGTTTATTACTGACAGTATTTATCCTTAACATGTACTAATTCTTTTATCAAAAATATATGAGGAGAATGTATAATGTACTTTTATGAATGCAAAATACAAATTAATTTATTGGAGAATACAGTTGATGTTATCCATTTGAAATTAAAGAAAATAAGAAGGTTTTTAATATTATTCCTGTACATTTTTCACATAATAAAATTCTATTTTAGAATAGTTTTAGATTTACAGACAAGTTACAAAGTTAGTACAGAGTTCCCATATACCCCACACCCCGTTTTCCCTATTAGTAACATCTTACATTAGAAAGGTATATTTGTCACACTAATGAACCAATACCGATACATTAATTAAGTCCATACTTTACATGATTTCTTTAATTTTTAGATAATGTCTTTTTTGTTTCGGGATCTCATCCAAGATACAACATAGTCATCAGGTCTCTGCAGGCCCTTCTAGACTGTGACATTTTCTCAGATTTTTTGATAACCTTCATAGTTTTAAGGAGTACTGATAGTATTTTATAGACTGTCCTTCAATTTGGGTATGCCTGATTTTTTTTTCTCTCAATATTAGGCAAGGCTTATGGTTTTTGGGGGAGGAAAATCACAAGGTAAAGTGCTATTCTCATCACACCATATGAAAGGTACATGCCATCAATATCACTTACCCCGTTGATATTAACCTTCATCTTCTGGATGACATAGTGCTTGTCACGTCTCTGCACTGTAAACTTACGATTTTTTGCTTCATTTGCATACTGTGCTTCTTGGAGGAAGTCACTTTGTGCAGTCCACACTTAAAGAAGAAAAAGTAGAGAGTACTGACATAAATTGTTTGAAATTATTCTGCGCATATTGGCCTATCCTCCTCCCATTTTATTTATTCATTTAATCATTTATTTGCATCAATATGGATTCATGAGGATTTATTTTATCCCTTGAGTTATAATCCAATTTAGTATTAGTCATTTTTCTGCTCCAATTATTCTGGCTTCGGCTATTGGGAGGTCTCAAAGGTGGTTCCTGTGTTCCTTTAAAATACCTTAATTGTTTTATATTTCCTTACTTCCTGGCACTGCAAGATGCTCCATGTTAATCTTTGATTTTCCATGCTCAAGAATCAGCCGTTTCTCCATGAAAACTGAGTTATTTTTAAATTTATTTTTATTATTTATTTATTCATTTATCCATTTTTTTTTATGAGGAAGGTTAGCCCTGAGCTAACATCTGCCACCAATCCTCCTGTTTTTGCTGAGGAAGATTGGCCCTGAGCTAACATCTGTCCCCATCTTCCTTGATTTAATATGTGGGACCCCTGCCACAGAATGGTTTAATAAGTGGTGCATAGGTCTGTGCCCAGGATCCAAACCAGTGATCCCTGGGCCGCAAAAGAGGAGAGAACAATCTTAACCACTGTGCCACCAGGCTGGCCCTCCAAGTTCTTTTTATTAGAGAATGGTGTTAGAAATCAAGACCTTTGCACTTGTGTGTTTTTCTTATTTTATTTATTTATTTACTTTTTAAGGTATGCTTTTTTTTTGGTTGGTTGAGGAAGATTGGCCCTGATCTAACATCTGTTGCCAGCCTTCGTCTTTGTTCTTTTTCTCCCCAGAGCCCCAGTACATAGTTGTATCTCCTAGCTGTAAGTCCTTCTAGTTCTTCTATGTGGGAGGCCACCACAACATGACTTGGTGCATGGTGTGTAGGTCTGTGCCCAGGATCCAAACCAGGGAACTCTGGAGAACTGTATTCTCCAAAGTGGAGTGTGCAAACTTAACCACTACGCCACTGCGCCGGCCCTGTTCTTATTTTAATGACAAGACAGTACATTAAATTGGTTAAAAAATCCACATCACAGAAAATGTATTCAATGAAAAATAAATATTTCTCTTACATTCACATTTCTCTTTATTTTCTCAAATTTCAGACGTACCTTGATATTTTCTAGACAATTACACATCTCTCTAAACATCTTCTGATCTATTATTTCTAGTTACATAAATGGCAAGGTAGGTGGCCCATCCACTGAGGTTTCTTTCTTTTCACATCATTTCAGATAGAAACAGTAGTTATAGGTGGAGATAGATAGCCCATTGTTAAGACAGACTCTAATTTTTTAAGTTGGAAAAATGAAACTCAACAATGGACCTTTAGTTTGTTTCCATCCTGTTGATGTTTTACAAACATCAGTATGATAAGTATATAATTTCATAAATTGATTAATATTCTTTAATGAAAATAGGCAAATATGGATGGCTTTATAACTACGTCTGGCTGCTTAATAAAAATCTAGCTAAACAGAACATAAGCCTTTTGGATGAAACCAGCAGCCAAGTCCTAACAAAGCCTTCTTGACCAGGAAGCTCTAATAATCAGACAGTTGAATATATGTTTCCTGCCCCCCTTTCAAGTCTCCTATAAACATGTAAATTATAATAAGGTGGAATCTCTTTTGTGAAATTCTCTTTATGATTTTTCAGCCATGCCTGGCCCCAAGTAGTCTTTCTGTAGGATACTTCAAGCTTCAGAATTGTGAGATTCTCCAACAAGCTCTACTTTATATTACCACCACTTGGCAAGAGTGGTTCATGTCTATGTACCCCTGAGCAGAGTATTTTGAATCCTGATAAGGATTTATGTATATTACTTGTATGAGCTCAGCTAGAAGCTATAATAGTTACAATGATGGTGAAAAACAAAAGTGTAAATACCTAAACGTTAAATCAAGAATGGATTTGGTTGCTTTGGCTAGGCAGATACTCATGTAAGTTGATAGGCTAATGTGAAAATGGAGAACCGATTTCCCTTTTAAGGTCAGAGGCAAGAGACAGACATTGAAAGTCAATTTTCCATTCCCTTTCCAGGAGGAGGTGAAACACTTTTATGAGCTTAGTATATACTGAATCTTACAAGCTTATAAAGATGGTTATTATTATTATCATCATTTACATAGACTACACTTACTATTTTTAGAGAGCCTATATAACTTATGTGGTTATTCTGCAGATGCAGGTGTGTGAATATACTGATTGAACAAGTGCTCTATGACTCTACTGTTTGCTTCTAGAATGGTCACACAAATGCATGACTAAGAACATCTGTATTCCTTACAGCTACCAAAGACATAATGAACTAATGTCTGTGGGAGAAAAAAAATTATCCGTCTCTTACAAGATTCATAGAAGTTGGGTATTATGCATTATTTTCTGGAAGCCATCTCTGTTTGGCACTGTACTGTAAACTATCAAAGCTTTAACATTTTGCTGCCTTTACTGGCGTTTGGATGCAGCCTTTGACATTGCTAATGCCTTTTTTTCTATACTCGTCGAAAAGATAACAATCCATGTGCTTACCTCGAGGAGGGCGTACACATTTCCCGTCCTTCTACAGAGTTATTTTAATTCCCCCAAAAGCATAACATCAATAGGCTGGACAAATCTTTAACATTGTGAACTACTAGTTGGTGGTCAAATATTTAACTATATTCATAAAATTTTCATATTGGCCACCTCCACCAGCATTGCATTTCCTGCTTTCCAAGTGCTGTCTATTCAAGAATAAGTAAAAAACCCCACAGTTGTACAACTTGGGTGTAAAATTCTAATATCTGATAAGAAAGAAATCATGGGATTTGCAGGTATCAATTGTAAATAAGTTAATTTCTTTGACTGTAGAATATGACACAACTCATACCTGGAAATTTAACTAAATCTTCTACATGGAGTAATCAACAAGCAACTCAGAGTGAGTGGGGAGCCCCTAGATATAAAATCCCTAGAAAGAGTCTTACTACCAAAAAAGAAAAAAGCCAGACATTGGGTCTTATATGCCCCTCAGAACTTATGGGATTATAGGTACATGTGACTAATTTTACAGTTGACCTAAGACTTTGGCAACAATGCCATTTTGTCATTGTTGCTTTGTTTCCACAAACCCCTAGGCTTTTTGATTCAGACTTTCACCCAATATTAAAAATAAGATGCCTCTCCTGAGCTGTTCCTTGGCACCAGTGGAAGCAGAACATACAACCAAAAGAAAAGATGAGACTTCCTAACCCATCACAATCTCCTGGCAATGAATATCGAAAGCTCTTAAGTTTGGAAAAATTCCAAAAATTTCCATTGTGGAGTTACAATTGTGCATCCAATTAGAGCCCTAAATGTAAGCCGATGTTTGAAATTCATGGCTTCCCGCCCTCCCTCCAGTACTCAGGCACAGAGATAGTGCAGACCTCTGCCTACCAGAGGACTTCACACACAGGATTTGACACTAGCTGAGAAAATACTCATTACTAATTAAACATCCCACTGGTTTTTAACTGTCCAATAAACAGTTAATTCAAGGCAGCTAAACCTTAGTTTTAAAACTATCCACCATGGTAATGGCAAAATGCTAAGAGCCAGACACTGGATATTCTGCACAATCCTTTAAACTTAAGGCAGTGCTCTCAGCCACAGAGACTACTGCGGCAGTTCTCGTCCAGTGATTGATAGAGGCCTGGGCATCTTGGCTTAATTGAGTGCAGCTCTGCAGAGATGCTCTAGCTCTAGAGCTTCTGAGGGCATCGAGGGAGGGCTTTGTGTTAGGTTGTTGTTAGGCCTGTATTGCAGATTCACTTCTCTCTGTGCTCAGTCCTGCTTCCTTCTCTTCCTTTCAACATGTTTGGATGCAAGGAATACCACTTAATAAACAGCCTGCACCTTAAACTCCAACTCAGAGAGGTTTTCTTTGAGAACTCAACATACGACATCTGACATTCCTGCAAAAAAAAATTAATCTGAAATTATTATTCAATGATGTGTTTCGCAGGGGATAAATGCGCAGGCACGACGAGCCTAGAAGATGAGATGCTGGAGTCAGGTGCTTCAGCTCTATGTAGAATAAGGGTGGATGTGACAGCTCTAAATACAGCTCTGATGCAGGTCTTTGTGTTGGTAATTGAAATACCTCAGGTGTCTAGGGTCATTTTCTGTGATACAATTTTTTGCAATGGTGAAACAAAAGGAAAAATTCTAAACAAAAAGTCAACCTTCTTATCTACTTTATATTAAAACTGTC
This sequence comes from Equus caballus, assembly GCF_041296265.1. Taxonomy (NCBI): domain Eukaryota; kingdom Metazoa; phylum Chordata; class Mammalia; order Perissodactyla; family Equidae; genus Equus; species Equus caballus. Next base: position 99,796,213 of record NC_091685.1, on the reverse strand, counting down.
TAAAAATACTAAGAGGTTATCCAGAAAATGGAGTTGAGTTTTTGGTTCAAGATTTTTTTCACTTGATGAATGCCTAGCAGGAAATTCAAATATTGAGGGAACATGAGAAAAATCATTCTGTGGGACTTTCTTGGACATTGTAGAACATCTAGGATCCCACTAAAGGCCGGTAGATCTCCACAATCATCGATGCCACAAAAATACCCCCACAAGTTTCCAAAACTTCTCCTAGGGGACAGTGTATTGAAAGCCAACGATGTAGGAAATTTTAGGCTATTGAAGGACTGAATGAGAAAGGAAATCACTGGAGGTTATTGAGCAAATGAGCACATTATATAACTTATTTTTAATAGGATTTCTAACCTGTTGTAGTAAAAACTGTCCAAAAGTGAATAGCTAAAAACATAAGTATGCATTTATTGTTTATGTTTCATTTTTTAAATCAAATTTATTAAGATCTAGTCAAACAATAAACTGCATATATTAAAATTGTATAATATAATAAGTTTGGACATATGTGTATATCTGGGAACCATCACAACAATTGAGATATGAATGCATCTATCACTGTGGAAAGGTTACACCTATTCCTTTGTAATCCCTCCACACTGGCCCTTCTGTGCCCTACACTGCCATTACCTGGCAACAATCTGTTTTCTGTTACTATAGATTAATTTGCATTTTCTAGAAATTTATATAAATGAAGTCACATGGGACATACCTTTTTGGTCTGGCTTTCTGAAAAGTATTTCATTGTATGGATATACCACAGTTTGTGTATCCATTTACCTGTTGATGGACTATTAGATTGTTTCTCAATTTGGCTGCTAAAAATATAGCTGCTGTGAATATTCATGTACAAGTCTCTTTATGGGCATATGCTTTTCTTTCTTGAGTAAAAGCCTAAGAGTAGATGGGTGGATCATGTGATAATCTACATTTAATCTCTTGAACAACTGCCAATTTTTCAAGTGGGATTTATCACTTTACCTTCCTATCAGCAGTGTATAACAGTTGCAGTTACTCCATAGCCTTGCCAACACTTGCTATGTTCAGTTTTAATTTTAGACAGTTTTAATTTTAGACATTCTATTAAGCATGAGTGGTATCTCATGATGTTTCTAATTTGAATACTACTAATGACTAATGATATCGAGAACCTTTTCATGTGCTTAATTGCTATTAGGATATTTTCTTTGCTGAATGGTCTGTTCAAATTTTTTGCTTTTTTTACAGAAAAAAATTAAACTGCCTGTTTTTTTATTATTGCTTTGAGAGTTTTTACATATTCTCATTATACCTTCTTTATCAGATATACAGTATGCAAATATTTTCTCCCCGTCTGTATTTTGTGTGTGTTTTCTCTTAAAAGTGTTTATCAAAGAGCAGAATGTTTTAATTTTTATAAAGTCAAATTTATCAATTTTTCTTTTATGGATCAAGCTTTTGGTATTACATGTAAGAAATTGTTGTCATACTCAAACTCACAAAGATTTTCTTCTAAAAAATTTATACCAAAAAATAACTAAAAATGGATCAAGGACTGAAATATAAAGCCTAAAAGTATAAGTAATTTAGGAGAAAACATGGGAGGACATTTTTTATTCTTGTTTATGAAAAGATTTATTAGAATCAACACCAAAAGCACTATCATCAAAGGAAAAAAGTGGTATTATATTTCGCTAGATGTGAATAGTCTTTGATAAACATCATTAAGGGAATGAAAAGAGAGACACAGACTAGCAAAGGATATATAAAGAACTTTCAGGACTCAAGACTCAAAGCAAAATCCAATCAAAAATTGGCAAAAGAATTGAACAGACACTTAGCCAAGAGTATGTATGGGTAGCAAAAAGCACAGGACAAGATGCTCAGTGTCATTTATTCTTACAGGAATACAAGAGAAAACATCAAGAGGAAATACTACATAAATGTTTGAACGGTTAAAATGATAATGAAAAAAAGAAACCCTACAATCTTAAGTTAGGAAAGATGCATAGCCACTGAAACTCCCATGCAGTGCTTTGGGAATGTAAAAAGGTACTGTTACTTTGTAAAGTATTTTGCAGATCTCATAAAGTTGAACATGAAATTATCAACCTCTGTTACTCAGAAGTTTTTAGCAAAGTAAAATGACCACTTTTGTGGAAAATGGAAATCCTGTACAGAAAATCCTTTATTGAAATGTTTATTGTGTTGTTATTTGTAAATGCCCCCAAAAGGGAACTAATCCCAGTTTCCTCCAACAGGTAAACAGATAAATAAATTGTGGTACATTCATGAAATTGACTACTTCTCAGTAATGAAAAGAAACTACTCTTGATATACACAGCAACCTGGATAAATCTCAAATGGATTACGTTAAATGAAAAGCAACAAACTCAAAAGCCTACCAGATCTGAGCACGTGATCAGGTTCCGTTATATGATACTATTTATATGACATTCTGGACAAGGGAAAATTATAGGAACTGGAAACAGATCAGCGGCTGCTAGTTGCTGAGAGTGCTGAAGGAATGAACACAAAGGGTTAAGGGAGAACTGGGTGGGGGTAGGCAGGGTGGATGGACTGCTTTGCCTTGATTAAGGCGGCAGTTACATGACTCTATGCATTTGTTAAAACTCAGAGAATTGTACAGGACAAAGGGAAAATTTTACTGCATAATGATAACCTCTAATATAAAAAGGCGAATAAGGAATTATGCAATGATATATTGACTGTTTGTAGAAAATTGAAATTTATTTGCCATAACCTATATAAAATAGGTCAGTTTACTCCATGGATTTCACTTTTTATATTACATGTGTATCTTTAAAAAAATAAGGTGAAAACATATTTACCCCTAAAATTATAATTTAATCCAAATTGTTGTATTTTTTATTAGGGACTCTTTCACCTTTATTATTTTACTATTAAAATATTTTAATAATCTAAGTCTCTTGTTTGAAAATGGCATTTAAATTATTTATAAAACCTATGTAAATAAAGCAGAAGGTAATTTTACTTTTCAGAAATATAAAAAATGCTACATGATTATTAGTCATTCAAATCACATATATTGCAGAGAATATTTTCATTATATATGCATTTTACAAATTATTGTAGTAATCAAGTAAATTCCTTTTAGGTTTTACTTACAAAGAATGTTTGTTTAATTTTATCTATGTAAAGCGTCATAAATATCACAGTTAAAAATAAGAATTAATTACATTAAACAAAAATTTGTGGCACAAAAAGTGGTCCCCAAATTATTCTGAAAAAAAAATACCCTTTGTACAATTTGGATACTTATCTTTCAGCTTAGATTTTTTTTAAAACAGCCTGAATAACACAGCAGAATACTGTTCCTTGCAGAATGCTGTGGGAAGGATGTTAAACACCGTAAGGACCACGTGACGCAGATGAGGTGAGAAGCAGTCAGCACATTGCTGGTTTAGTATCTGCTAGTGGTATGTTTGCTCTCTCTTTATAGCTCTGGGATGCATACTTTTGAGAAGTTTTATACACTTGGTGTTTTCAGTCTCCACTTCTATAAACTCTCTTTTTCTTAACACGGTAGACTTACGATCCTGGGTATTGTAAAATATGATTGTTAAAATATTGATTTCCCAAATGGGCAAAACAAGTGGCACTACATAAATATTTTATGCTCTCTGTTCTCCTCTATCATTACCTCCTCATTGTTAGAAAACACCTAAGGGTTATGCTATAACTTCCCTTACCATTCTGTTCACCAAGTTAGCAGGAAAAATGGTATAGTTACGCAGCACTGCCTAACTTCAAGACTAAATTAATGATCTATAAAACGTTTCCTTTCTTAAATACCATAAATTGATTATTAGTTCTGTATAAAATAGCAATCATCATAATAATATAGAAATGTTAACCAAGTTGAACTCAAAAATATCCGGTTTTTAAATAATTTTAATTGAAGGGAAGAATATTGATGTTACCTAAGCAGCAAAAATTTGTAATGGGTTATGAAATTTAATTTAAACATGATATGTGTGAATTTAAAGAGATATGTGATGTATTACAGGACAGAAATTTGACTTCCTATCATCCATCAAATTAAACAGTTCTCAAATGTTTTGGTCTCAGTACACATTTACACTCTTATTGAGGACTCACAAAACCTTTTGGTTATGTGCGTTATGTCCATCATTATCCACCACGTAATATTAAAACAGAAAATTTAAAAAACATTTATTCTTCAAAATTATGAAGAATAGCAATAATAAATCTAACTACTATGAATAATTGTTATAGTGTAACACAATTTTACTAAAAATAATAAAACATAGCATGTCTTTAAAACAAAGTATTTAGCGAGAAGGACAGCATTGTTTTACATTTTAGCAAATGTCTTTTATGTTCGTCTTAACAGAAGTCAGGCAGATTCTCATATGTATTTCTTCATTCAATATATTGTTTTGGTTGAAGGATAATGGAGAAAATCTGACCAACTATGCACATGCAGTTGAAAAAGTTAAGGATGACTTTTTCAGTTAATTGCAGATATTCTTTGATTTTCTCCAAAATTTAGCAAGTGATAGTTCCCTAAAGGTTGACTGCAGTATGGGATCTGAAACCATATCAATAAACTATGGTACTCTTTTACACTATAATCCATTGGTTTGTCCTGTTACTTTCAATCAGTTACTCGTGCATAGTTTTGTAATATCATGTATCGTTTATTTTGAAAATACGGATCACTGAGTCATATAAATCTTCAGAACTTTGAGAGTGTAAAATATGAAAAATATATATTTATTAACATCTCTACCCATCTCATCAAAAAAAGTTTTGAGTATTTGAAATTGCCAAACTCACGGTAGAAGATACAAGATTCCAAAATTCTAATTTTTGCTCAAAAATTCAAAATTTGTTATCGGTAATAAATACTGTCGTTTGCTTTTTCTGTAGTGTCAGTCTCACTTGCTCATTTTCTCAATAAAAATCTTTCAATTACCAAAGTCTGAATAATCATATTTTATTTTTCTTTCATTTTTTAAGTAAAGTAACATTTGATTAAAAAAATGGCTACTTCAACTAGAAACTCAAAGTATTCTTTTCTTCCTTGTGACAACCATCATAATTTGGTACTCAGAAGTGCTTTATGCATGCTCCTTATCTCAATGCATGGATATTAGAAATGCATAATTCAGTCTTAGAGATCTAATAAAATTAATAATTTTTACTGTATCATATATGGCATTCTTAGATAAACTAGAATTTTAAATTTTCTTGCAGATGGAAAGTAGTGAAGAAAGCAATGACTACACACAATTTGGTGCCACTGCCTTGTCTCGCACTGAGGTGACTGAAGGCTTACCTATTGTAGACTTTGAGCCGTCAGTGCCAGTGCTGACACACTGAAAATGGGAAATTTCATCTTAGCACTGCCAGGAAAAGAGTTTTATCCCTGCAGAATCTCTTCAGTTGTCTTGTAGATCCATAATGGTGTGTGGACCACACTTTGAGAATGGTTCCTTTAATCCATTATGGAGGTTTAATTATGAAAATAATTACGAAAATACCATCCAGTTTCTTGATGATTACAAAAACACTTAATTTTTGCTTACTTGTTTGTTGATAAGATGTGGAAAATGCTAAGTGCAAAGGGGAATGCAGATTTTTACTATTTATATCATTAAGAATCAGAAGCTTTGAGATTACTTAAAAAATCAGCAAACAATTATGTCTAAGAAAATATTTTATTTAATTCTTTAAATTTCTAGTTAATTAAAAGTGAAACTACTGAATGGGCAAATCTTCACACATGTATTTTGATTAAAGTCTCCAAATACTTACATTAAACATCATTCAAACATATTTTAGCTCAGAAAGCAATGTGATGAATCAAGATAATGAAACAAAGATAATTGTTTTAAAATATTTATTATTATATGTTTTGGTTGTACAAGCTACTACGAATTTAATGTTACTAGTTTATTCAAAATTACTTGGAACTTATACGTAAAGTATTGAAAAATAAAGTAGTCTTGCCCTTTAGGCAAACACAAAATAGCATTTATGTAATGTCAAAGTTTCTTAGGAAATTCATTTAATAATACATTGGTTAAAACTGAATTAGAACAGTTAAAATATTAGATAAACGTAGTGACATTTATTGTTCTTATCTCGTTAGTAACCTAAAGCATCGTCACTATTCTCTGAAGTAAGCAGAATGTCACTCAATAATTGCAATTATTAAATTATTGAAAATGACTCAACTAAAATGATTTGATGAAGAACTTCAGCTTCCAGTCATGTTGGATTGTGGACTAAAAAAGGCCATATAAACTCTATTTCTGTAAAATAAAATAAAAAAAACTAGACAAAAGTTAACTAAAAATTATTTTCTGACTTTACATACAGATAACACAAGATTCTGATCCCTAAGAAAAGGAAACAAACTAGTTGATCTCTACCATTCCCTCAGCTTTCTTATAGGAAGCACTTTCCAGAACGCTGATCAAGGAGGAAAATCCTCAACAGAACACATTAGTCACACTGACTTAAAGGCAAAATGATGAGACTTGAGGTCTAGGAGTCGCAGAGAAGAGCTCCAGAGAAGAAGCTATACAGGAAAAGAATACAGATATGCATATGTATTCCTCTGAGTCTCGTCTGAATACTAAGAACTGTAGGCAAAGAGGTTCTCAGCAAATATTGCGAAAGACAGAAGATGAGGGTTTTAAAGTATTGAATCTGTTAACCTAGATTTCTATAATCACTAAAAATATATTTCAAAACTTAAAGATTTTTTTGAACAAAGGTTGAGAGAATTCATTTCCAAAAATCCTGCAGTATAAGAAATGATAAAGGAAGTTTTCAGACAGAAGTAAAATAAAACCAAACAAGTTAAAAAGTTGTATCTATATAAGGAATAAAAATGTGGCAAATAGTAACTACTTGAATAAATAAAAAATATTTTTCTTATTCTTTAATTCTTTAAAAAATAGCCTAAATAGTCTATTTAAAAAAAAAGAAAGATTGTATTATGGGGTTTAAAATAAGCGTAATAGTAAAAGATTTGGCCATTATATGAAAAAGTATGTATTAGTTTCCTAGGGTTGCCATAACAATTTACCACAAATCTCGTGGCATGAAAACAGCTGAAATTTATTCTCTCACAGCTTTGGAGGCTGTAAATCTGAAACCAAAGTGTCAGTGGGGTCATGCTACCCCCAAAGGCTCTCAGGAAGAATCTGCTCCACGCCTTTTTCCTAGCTTTTGGTGGTTTCAAACAATCATTGGCATTCCTTGACTTACAGCTGCATCACTTCAAGTGCTGCCCCCATTTTCGTATGACTCTCTTCCCTCTCTGTGTGTGTGTATGCATTTTTGTACAAATTTCCCTCTTCTCATAAGGACACCAGCTCTGTTGGATTTAGGTCATACCCTAAACCAGTATGACCTCATCTTAACTCAATTACATCTGCTAAAACCCTATTTCCAAACAAGGCCACGTTCACAGGTTTGGAATGGACAAAAATTTTTGAGGAACACTGTTAAATTCACTACAAATTACAAGTAGCAAAATGGATGTACGTCATTGTAAGGTATATACGTTATACACAAAGTGGCATAATATTATTTGAACAAAAACAGTGGTATATTAAAGATGCGATTGTAAATTCAACCAATAAAAAACAAAGAGATATACATAAGAAACCAACAATGAAAACAACTGAGTTCCTGCAAAAATTCAGTTTATAGAACAGAGCAGAAAAAAGAGAGAAAAGGAATCAAAAATACAACCAAATAGTATAAATACAAAACTATAACTGGGGCCGGCTCTGTGGCCGAGTGGTTAAGTTCACGAGCTCCGCTGAGGCGGCCCAGGGTTCGGATCCTGGGCGCGGACATGGCACCGCTCGTTAGGCCACGTTGAGGCAGCATCCCACATCCCACAACTAGAAGGACCTGCAAATAAGATATACAACTGTGTACAGGGTGGGGTTTGGGGAGATAAAGCAGAAAAAAAAAAAAACCAAAAAGATTGGCAACAGTTGTTAGCCCAGGTGTCAATCCTTAAAAAAAAAAGAAAAAAAAAAGGAAGATTGGCAACAGTTGTTAGCCCAGGTGCCAATCTTTAAAAAGAAAAAAAATAAATAATAAAAAAAACTATAACCATGGTGGTATTAAAAAATAATAGCAATAACACAACAAATGTTTAAAGAGTCTAAATACTTCAATTAAAATACTGATATTTTCACACTGGACTGGACAGCAAAACTAAACTATCTTCTGTTTATAAAAACCACATTTTACATATAAAGGCAGATATATATTGAAAGTAAAACGATCAGACTCCCACTGACCCCTAAGTAGCAAGACTATAGGATAAAAACAGGCATAAAATATAAACAGGAGCATCACTGTTGGAAAAAAAGAATCAGTAACCTTGAAGACAACTCTAGAGAGATTATGCAGTCTGAAGGCCAGAGAGGGGAAAAAGCTATAAGGAAAAATGAACAGGGCCTCAGAAAAGTGTGGGGCACCATTGGGTGCACTAACATAAACTTAATGAAATCCCAGAAGGAGAGGAGAGAGAAAGAAATAAAAAGTATTTAAGGAAATAGTGACTAACAACTTTCCAAAATAGGGTGAAAGAACATTAATCTAAACATCCAAGAAACTCAATGAACTACATGTAGGACCATGGCACAGGGATCCACACTCACACATATCCTGGTCAAAATGTTGAAAGCCAAAGATAAAGATAAATCTTGAAATTTATTAGAGAAAAATGATTCATCATGTAAAAGAAAACCCCAAAAGATTGTTAGCTAACTTTTTATCATAAACAATGAGGGACAAAAGGCAGTGGGATGACATGCTTAAAATACTGGAAGCAAAAAATAAATAAGAGCAAAAAATCATAGACCACTTCACAAATAAATTCTACCAAACATTTAAAGAAGAGTTAATAGCTATCCTTCTCAAACTGTTCCAAAACATTGAAGAGGAAACAATGCTTCCAAACTCATTCTAAAAGGCCAGTATTACCCTGATACCAAAACCAGACAAAGACACTACAAAGAAACAGAAAATTACAATCTGATATCCCTGATGAACATGGGTGCAAAAATCCTTGACAAAATATGAGCAAATCAATTTCAACAGTACAGTAAAATCATCATACACCATAACCAAGTGGAATTTATCCCAGAGATACAAGGATGGTTCAATATCTGCAAATCAATCAACATCACATACCACATTAATAAAATGAAGCATAAAATCATATGATCATCTCAATAGATGCATAAAATCATTTGACAAAATTCAACATCCATTTATGATAAAAACTTTCAACAAACTGTGTATAGAGGGAACATACCTCAATATAACAAAGGCCATCTATGACAAACCCATAGCTAACATACTCAACAGTGAAAAGCTGAAAGCATTTCATCTAAAATCATGAGTAAGACAAGGATGCCACTCTTGTCACTTTTCCTTAACACAGTATTGGAAGTCCTAACCACAGCAATCAGACAAGAAAAAGAAATAAAAGACATCCAAATTTGAAAGGAAGAAGTAAAACCTAAAGACTCCACCAAAAAAATACTAGAAATAATAAATGAATTCAGTAAAGTTGCAGGATACAAAATCAACATACAGAAATATGTTGTGTTTCTATTTACTAATAAACACTCAGAAAGGGAAATTAAGGAAACAACATCTTTTGCAATTGCATCAAAAAGAATAAAATACCTAGGAATAAATTTAACCAAAGAGGTGAAAGACATATACTCTGAAAACTATAAGGCATTGATGAAAGAAATTGAAGACAACAAAAATAAATGGAAAGATATACTGTTCTCAGGAATTGGAAGAATTAATGTTGTTTAAACTTACATACTACCCAAAGAAATCTACAGATTCAATGTAAACTCTATCAAAGTACCAATGGCATTTTTCACAGAACTAGAACAAAGAATCCTAAAATTTGCAGGGAACCACAAAAGACTCTGAATAGTCAAAGCAATCTCAAGAAAGAAGAACAAAGCTGGAGATACCATGCTTCCTTATTTTAAACTATACTGCAAAGCTATAGTAGTCAAAACAGTATGGTATTGGCACAAAAACAGACACATAGATCAATAGAACAGAAATAAGTCCATGCTTATATGGTCAACTAACCTATGACAGAGGAGGCAAGACTATACAATGGAGAAAAGACAGTCTCTTCAATAAACGGTGCCAGGAAAAACAGATAGATACATGAACCATTTTCTTACACCATATACAAAAACTAACTCAAAATGAATTACAGATTTAAACGTAAGATCTAAAACCATGAAACTCCTAAAGAAAACATAGGGAGTGAGCTCTTTGACATCAGTCTTAGCAATATCTTTTTGAATATGTCTCCTCAGGCAAGGGTAACAAAAGCAAAAATAAACAAGTGGAACTACATCAAACTAAAAAGCTTTTGCACAATGAAGGAAATCATCAACAAAATTAAATGGCAACCACTGAATGGGAAATGACATTTGCAGATGATATATCCAATAAGGAGTTAATATCAAATTTAAATAAAGAACACATACAATTCAATGTCAGAAAAACAAGCAATTCAACTAAAAAACTGCAAGGGATTTACATACACATTTTTCCAAAGAAGACAGACAGATGGCCAACAGACACATAAAAAGATGCTCAACATCACTAATCATCATAGAAATGCAAATCAAAGCCACAAAGAGATATCATCTCACACCTGTCAGAACGGCTATTATCAAAAAGACAACAAATAACAAGTCTTGGCGAGGATGTGGAGAAAAGGGAACCCTCATATATTGTTGGTGGGAATGTAAATTGGTGCAGCCATTATGAAAATCAATATGGAGTTTCCTCAAAAAATTAAAACTCGAACTTACCAAACAACCCAGCAATTCCACTTCTGGGTATTCATCCGAAGCAAAGGAAAACACTAATTTGAAAAGATATATATACCCCTATGTTCATTGCTGTGTTATTAACAATAGTCAAGATGTGGAAGCAACCTAAGAGTCCATTGACAGACAAAAGGATAAGGAAGACATGGTATATATATATACAATGGAATGTTACTCAGCCATAAAAAGAAGGAAATCTTGCCATTTGTAACAACATGGATGGACCTAGACGGTATTATGGTAAGTGAAATAAGTAAACAGAGAGAGACAAAAACTGTATGATTTCACTTATGTGTGGAATCCAAAAAACAAAACCCACCAACAAAACAAAACAGAAACAAACTCATGATAACAAAGAACAAACTGGTGGTCACAGAAGGGAATGGGTTAGGGGATGGGTGAAATAGATGAAGGGAATTAAGAAGAACAAACTTGCAGTTATAAAATAAATAAGTCCTGGGGATGTAATGTACAGCATAAGGAAAATAGTCAATAATATTGTAATAACCTTGTATGGTGACAGATCATTACTAGACTTTTGTGGTGATCATTTCATAATGTATATAAATATCAAATCACTAAATTTTACATGTGAAACTAATATAGTAAAGTATGTCAACTATACTTCAATTAGGGAAAAAAAGGGTATATAATCTGCAACTGGGAGGGAATCAAGTCCTAGAGATTTAATGTAGAGTATAGTGAATATAGCCAATAATATTATATTATAATCATCAAACTTGCTAAGGAACTACATCTTAATTATTCTCATCACAAAAAAAGAATAGCAATTATGTGACATGATAGAGGTGTTAACTATTGCTACAATAACAATCATATTACAAATTATAAATGTTTCAAAGCAACATGTAGTACAGCTTAAATGTACACAATGTTATATGTCAAATATATTTCAATAAAAAATGCCAAAAAAGAATGTTATATAAATGAAATCATACACTAAAAATATAACTAAAAAACTGTAAACCATCAAAGATTCTTATCCTGCCAAATTATATTTCAAAAATGAAGGCAAAATGTCATTCACAGATGAACAAAAATTCAGAGAATTTGTTGTTGGCCCACTTGCCTTGTAAGAATTACTAAAGGAAAATCTTTGGACTGAAAGCAAGTGACACAAGAAAGTAATTCAAATTCACACAAAAAAGAGTGTCAATAAAGGAAATTATGTAGCTACTACTAAAAGACTGTAAAATTTCATATTTCTTCTCCTTTCTCCTCTGAGCAGTTTTAAAGTAAAACCACATAAAATAATATGTGTATGATCGTATGCTTGGGCTTTTAACAGAGAGAGATGTACAATGTTTGACAGTAATAGCACAAGGGAGAGAGGTGGGAATAGCTGTATGGCAGTAAGGAAATGATGTCCAATGGTAACTCCCATTCATAGGAAGAAATGAAGAGAACCAGAAAGGGTAAATATAAGGTTAATATAACTAACTTTATAAATACATACTTATTTTCCTTTCTTCTCTCAGCTTTTTTAAAAATATAAAATTACATAAAGTAATAATTATAAAAATGTGCTTATAATATATAGATATAATACATATACCAATAATACATCAAAAGGGGTCAGGGATGGGTCATAGAATAGTTGTTTCTATATTTAACTTTTTTTAGTTATTATATATCTTGTCGACGAAAATAATCCAGAACCAATCTGTAAATGAAAATTTGGGTGAGTTTATTCTGAGCTGAAATCTGAGGACCATGGCCCGGGGCCTTTCTTCCCAAAGGAAGAAAGGGCACCGAAGAAGTGGGGTTCACAGAGTGGTTAGATACCCCCAAACAGGGTGTTTCACATATGATTGAAATGTCCCTCCCACAATTAGTCACAAGAGTGCCCTGTCGGCACAGCACTTGATGGACACAGCAGGTAGTGGGTCTGCTATCTTGATGGGCATAGCAGAAGGCAAAGTCTATTGTCTCGAGCTGGGCAGTCACAGGTGAGTGCAGCAATCGGTTTCTAGCTTAAGGAAAGATGCTTAATCCTTAAGGAGACACCAACGTTGGGAGGGGGAGAGAAGTTGCACCTTTACCTCAAGGGCCTTTGGTCTTGCCATAGGGAATCTCCAAAGCAGGTATACAATGCATGCTCAGCGGCCTCGGTCAGGACGTTTTGGAAAGACAAGGTCAGGCCGAATTAGGTTTATACCAAATGGCTTCCTCATATTCTCCAATATATCCTATTGCTTGCCATTTTTATTTGTCAATCTGAAATAGAATATGTTAAGATATATATTAGTCAGGGATCTCCAGAGCAACAGAACCAATAAGATTGTGTAAGTATATAGAAAGAAATTTATTTTAAGGAACTGACTTATGCAATTATGGAGGATGGCAAGTCCAAAATCTGCAGTCTCTAGGTATAATCTATCCTGAGACACAACATCTCTACTTTTGTGAACTTGTGAAACACAAGAAACAAGTTACTTGCTTCCAAAATACAATGATAAGAAAGGCATAGGAAAAGTTACAGACGCTTCCTCTGAAAAGGTAGAAAATGGAAAAAAAAAAAAAAGAAGAAGAAGTCACCAGTCCCGAGAAATTTTGAATTCCCGCCTGGCCTGTCAATTCTATTAGGTTACAAGGCCTGGAAATAATTCTCTGTGGTTCAAAGCTCTGCCCTCTGAGTTCATGGCTTTTCCCTCTAGGCTGTGGCTCCACCCTCAGTCATCGTTCCTTTGTCTTGAAGGGTAGCAAGTGTTTTAAATGGAGTAGTTTTATCAACCTATTTCTAGCCTATGGAATTTTGAGAGTCTGACAACATTCTTCTCTTTTATCCTTGCTCTGCCCCTGTCAGTCTAAACTGGTATAAAATTCTCATGAACCTATGACTCTCCCATTAATGTCACAAAGCCTTACTCCATTAGACAAGAGGCTCCCCCGCAGATCTTCCCAGGATAATCCTATCTCTATTCCAGGCTTCTGCTGAGGTGGCTGAAAGGATCCAAGTCACATGACTCATCTCTTCAAATAGCCCTTTGTGTAACTGATTCCTTTGATTGTTTGACCCTTTTGAGGAACTAAAGGTCTTCTACACTTTTGGCTGTCTCTGCAGAGCATATGTTTTTTGACAATGAATCTCTAAATTTTAGCAACTTTTGCAATCTGGGTAGACTGAGAATTTCCCAAATCATCAAGTACTTGTTCCTTTTTCCTTAACAATTATTGCCGTCTTCTATCTATTTTCTTCACATTTTACTGTAAGCAGCAAGAAGAAACCATAGCAAACCTCAAGCACATTGCTTGGAAAACTCTTCAGCTAAATGTATAAGTTCGCTGTTTACAAAATTTGTTATTCATGTAACTACAGGCCCCAATTCAGCTTAGCTTTCTGCTACTATATAACAAGGATCCCCTTTCCTCCCGTTTCCATTGACATCTAGCTCATTTCCATCTAAGCACCCTGGCAATGCTTTTCAAGTTCGAACTTTGACCAACCGTGTGTTCATGGTGATATATGTTTTCTGTAACATGCACCTCATTTCCTACTACGTTTTTACCAGCAGAGCTAACATTCATACTTTCATTCACACTTTGTTCAAGACAATCTAGTTTATTCTATCATGTTTTTCACTATTCTTTCAGCCTCTTCCCATGCCCCAGTTCCAAAGTCACTTCCACATTCTTGTGTTTGTTACAGTAGCATTCCACCTTCAGATAGCAAAATCTGTTAGTTTCCCATTGACGCTGTACAAATTATCACCAACTTAGTGGCTTAAAACAGCATAAATTTATTATCTTCTAATTCTGTAGGTCAGAAGACTGACGTGGGTCTTGCTAGGGTATGGTTAAGGTGTTGTCAGGGCTGTGTTCTTTCTGGAGGCTCCAGTGAAAAATCAGTTTTTTGGGAAAGGTTCTGAAAAAGATGTTGAAATTTACATAGAAGAAATAATATCTAAGATGTAGCTGAAAATTCCATACGATTTTGTTATTTTCAAAGCCAATTAGATTGCTCCATTAACAGATTTCCTGAGCCAAGTTTTAAAGATGTGGGATTTTTTTAAGCAGTTGAATAAGGTAGCAAGTATATAAAATTCTTTTAAAGTTATATTTTATAATATTGTATAATATTTATAATGTAATACAATATTATATTTTAAAAAGCTATCTTAAGTCTACTTCTCAAAATACTTAGACAACATCTAATTCAAGTATTGTAGAAAATTTTACTTTATCACATTGTTTCATGGGGTATTGCAACATCATTATCAAACAAGTCTTTGTGCACAGGAGTTTTACACAAGCTGAAAACTCTTTTTTCTAGTCTATAGCATTGAAGAGGAAGAAATTTCCTAATTTGTCAGCAACTCATGAGCACCCTATCCTGACACAGCTAGCCCCCAAATCCTACTTCTTCACCAATCTCTGCTAAAAATCAGCTGTTTTTAGGATGGAGATATGTAGCAGAGTGATGACAGGAATTATTTAGTAGCTCACAATCCTAATCAATCATCTTCTTTCTTTCTTCTTTTCTTTTGCACTATAATGTCAATTTTTTAATGAGCTTAATACAATTTTTAAATAATCAAATTGCATTAGTAATTAACTTTTGACAGAATTGCAGAAGTCCATAGCTATGATAGAATAAGGCTTGGCTTCAGCTTATTATCACTCTTTTCCTTAGCCATTTGGCATTTGGCGAAAATCCACATCCACCAGAACTCTTCAGTGAAACCAAGAGGAGAAGCAGTTAAAGAACTAAGCTTCGGAGCGCACTTTTTTTTTGTTGGGAGAGGGTGAGCTGGGAGGGCATCTAAGAAGGAGAAAATACCTTTCTTAGGATTAAGGAGATTCCTGTCAGTCTAGTTTCCATAAACTTAAGAAAATATTGAATTCCTAGGAAGAGTAAAGAATTATATGTGAAAATTTTAATTAGGGATCAAAGAACATAAATAGCCATAAGACATTCTTAACTTTATTTACTGTGAAGTAAACGGTCTTAGAAGAGTAGATTCATCAGAGATAGAAGAGAAGTTAGATTGCAACTAGTTTGGAGAGAAAATAGAAGCAAAACCAGTGGACTACTTCATGAGAACAAGTGAAAGCAACTGATGGTATATTTTCAGTGTGTAGTTGTATATATTCTTTCAAAAATTTGCTAAAGTTTATATGAAAATGATAAGTATCTAAAATATTCAAAACAATTTTGAAAAAGAAGAACAAAGTTGAGAACTTGTACTACCAGATTTCAAAACTTACAATAAAGCCGTAATAATCAATACAGCATAGCATTGGTGCATGAATAGCCAAATAGATGAATGGAGCAAGATTGAAAGTCCAAAAATAAACCACACACTTATGGCTGATTGATTTTCAATAAAAATACTTTGATAAACAGAATGCCCACCAGAAAAAATAATAAAATTAGACCCTTTCCTCATACCATATACTGAAATTAAATAAAAATGAATCATAGGCCTAAATGTAAAACCTAAAACTATTAAGCTTCTAGAAAGGAACAGGAAAAAAGGGCTTCATGATCTGGGTTTTGGCAATGATTTTTTAGTTTCATCAGGAAAATCCATAAAAAGAAAAATTAATAATTCACACTTCATCAATATAAACAATTTCTTCATAAGGGACCACTAAGTTAGAGAAGAGACAAGCTACAGACTGGTAGAAAACATTTGCAAAGCACATATCCAATAAAGGACTTGTATCCACAATACATAAAGAACTTTTATAACTCAATAAGAAAACAATCCAATTAAAATAAGCCAATGGTTTTCATAGATATTCTACTAAGGAAGATGTACAAATGACTAAGAAGAACATTAAGAGATGTTCAATGTCATTAGTCATTAGAGAAATGCGCATAAAACCAAAATAAGATACTACTGCACACCGGCTAGAATGGGTATAGTAAAGTGAGACAGAAAATACCAAGTGTTGGTGAAGATGGGCAGAAACTGGGACCCTCATGTGCGCTGGTGGATATACAAAATGGTACAGCCACTTTGGAAAAGAGTTTGGCAGCTTATCTTAAACATTTTTAGCATAAACTTATCATACATCATAATAATTTCCTCCTAAGAATCTACCCAAAACAAATGAAAACACCAGTCTATGCAAAGACATAAATGTCAGTGTATATAACAGCTTCATTCCTAATAGCTAAAACCTGAAAAGAATAATATATTCATTGACTGGTGAGTGGCTAAAAATATGCAGTATAGACATACAATGAAATACTGTTCAGCAATAAAAAGGAACAGATTATTGATACATACTACAAAACATGTATAAACCTCCAAATATTATCCAGTGAAAGAAGCCACATACCGTATGATTCTTTTTATACAAAATGTCTAGGAAAGGCACTTTTATAGAGAAAGAAAGCAGATCAAATGATCCGAAAGTCTTAGGGAGGGAGTGGAGGTTGACAGCAAAGGGACAGGAAGAAATTTTTGGAATGAAGAAAATGTTCTAAAACTACATCATGATGATGGCTGCACAATTCTATAAATTTAATAAAAATCACTTAATTGTAGATTTACAGTGGGTGAATTTCATGTTACTTAAGTTATCTCACAAAAATATGAAAAGAAAACTGGCATTTCTTGAGGTGTGAACCTCATGGTACTAATACTTTTCAGAATCTGGATGAATCAGGAGTCATTTCCAAATGGGTGTTTATAACATTTCCAAGTATTTAGAGAATTTATCCACACCATTTTTTTTTATTTAATGACCTCAGATGTTATTTTAAAAGTAAGGCAAAAGAAATAACATAGATATCTATAAAATTAGGATTTTGAAAAACTTTCACACCTGTGATTTAATTTACAAACTTCCTCAAACCTAGTTAGATTAGTATCTCCTTATTTTACAAATGAAAAAACTAAATAAGAGAGAGTAATAGTGGTTTGATCAAACTCATTGCTAGTAAGGGTTATTCAGGCCTTGAATCTGACACCGAGTTTGTTGGCATTTTTACTGCAATCCTATTTATGTTATGTCACTAATTTTCTCAAAAACAGTAAAATAAGTAGTATTTTATTATAATTGCTTTGCCCCTCTTTTTGATTTTCCAACATTTAATTTACTGTTTTGTTCACGTTTTGTGCTTATGTTCTGTTTTTATAGGATTTACTAATATTGCTTCTCTTTATAAAAATTGTTCAAATTGTTTGAAAAGTCTGGGTAAAAATACAAAGGAAAATATCACCTTGGATCTAATTATGAAGCCATACTTCATGAAATTGAAGCAGCTTTGACGTTGACAGTTTTATGATTTTACCAGAAGGTGCTAAGGAAGATTTTCATGCATCTATGTCATGACTCCAATTACCTGGCACTCATTATAAAATCTCATTGATATTAAAGTGCACTCATGTTTCAGAGAGGTTAAAACATACATATTGTAGACATTTTGGTAGATTTATTTTCTGGTCTCATATTTCGCTTTCTCTTTAAAAAGATATAAATATGTATATAATTAAACACATTAAAATATACACATTTACCCATATGTAAACGTATATGTTTCATAAATATTTTTCCATTTCATTAAAAAGTTGTCTAAATCCTTTTATTACATATCTGTAGTATTTATTTGTTAGGTGTATTATCATACATTTAACCTCTCTGCTATTTATAAAATTTGGAGATTTTGTCTTCTTTCATCCCTGTTAAAATACACTTAAATGTATATATTTGAGTAAAATATTTCATACATCTTCAATCACTTGGAAATGAATTATTAGAATTAGAATTAGTGGATCAAAGGTAAACTAATTTATGACTTTTGATACAAATTCTGTGTTGGTAACTAAAATTCTTTCTGTACATACAAAATAAGAACAGATTTTCCATGTGCTATCATAATTAGATAGATATTCACAGTTCCTAAATTTTGATTTTAAATTATAGACTTTCACGCCTCACAGATAACATTTTTTTAAAAAATGTGAAATTAGCAATATATTATGAATGAGTTAAAAAAAAAAGAGGGCCCCCTTGCTAAGTTATCTTCCCTTGGAGCCATGTAAAGGCATGCAATGACAGTACCATTTGACACTCAAAAACAGAGGCCTGAGTTAAGGAAATCTCATGGGAAATCATAATACTACTTATGCCTCACGTATTTATTAATTTACTTATACTATACCATGTTCCAGCAGATTTAAGTTTTATAAGATAAAAATGTCAAAATAATATATATCTAATTTGTGGCCCTGACTCTAGCTTAGCTTAAAATCACTTAGAGAATAAGTGACACAAAGTTGTTTTTGGAGTTGGATTTTTGCAGATATTTGTTACTGTTGATGTGTGTGTGTGTGTGTGTGTGTGATGTGTACATGTCTGCAAGCAGGTACAGCTGTGTGTCAACCTGAGACTGACAATTTGATATTGCACACAGTCCTGTAATTTCTGACTCACAAGTCTGCTTATCACCTCATGGGTTTTATGAACTCCTTCTTGAAATGAAAGACTCTGGGTTATAAATATGCTAATATACTAAATATTTGTTCTATTGAACTGAATTGAGTTGACTCTAGAAAGAGGAAAATAAAAGCAGTATCATAATTTAGTATCATTTTGTTTCAGACAAAAATGCAATAGGTTGGGAGCCGGCCCATGTCCAAGTGGTTAAGTTCATGTGCTCCACTTCCATGACCCAGGGTTTCGCCAGCTCAGATCCTGGGCACAGACTTACCATGGCTTATCAAGCCATACTGAGTTGGTGTCCCACACAGCAGAGCCAGAAGGACCTACAACTAGAATATACAACTATGTACTTGGGAGCCTTGGAGAGAAGATGAAAAAAAAAAAAGATTGACAACAGATATTAGCTCAGATGCCAATCTTTAAAAAAAAAAAAGATAAAACTTCAGTAGATTAACATATCTTATGTATTTGTCTCAGTATCATAAAGAATTAAAAAAAAGCAAATAAGTGATTCTGATTTCTCAGATGATTACTTCTAAGTCCTTGAAACTTAAAGTAATTAATAAAACTTTAAAACAACTAATCAATGTTCCCATAATCTTAAAGATTATTGAGACTCTTGTGGTTGAAGATAAAATTTCTCAAACTTTATCTAAAATTTATAAACCATATTTAGCTCTAATGAGAATGACTAAAATGTATGTCATTCTATGATAAACTGCCTTAATTCATTTTAATCAAGAGATGTATTATGAATGACAGAATCAAGTATATCTGTGCATTTTATTGGACATGTCTCTTGGAATTACATTTGTTTATATTAATATTAATTTCATAATAATTTCATTACGTTGTCAGAAAAATGGCACATGCCTAAGTTATATGAATTTAATTATGCACAAATTACTGGAAAGAATACAAAAGGCATTTTTTTTAACCTTTAAAAACAGCTTGCTTTTTCAAAGACTTCAAATGTTAGCAATGTTAAATGGCAGTTTTATGCTTGCACTGGGAGAATAGCAAAGTTGCCATGTGTAATTGATTCAAGATTCCGGCTTATTATACTCTTGCTAGTTTTAATCAGATTTCTGATGAGTAAGATTACTGAGAAATATTCTCTATAGAATGCGTGAAAAATTATTTCTTCATTGCAATGAGTCTATTACTTATGGTGCATAACTTCATGATGGGGAAAAGGGTAATAAACCAACATTTTCATCAAGAGTGCAGTAACATAAAAATTTTACATAACCCATCTAATTTTTATCAATTTGTTCTAAAGAAACGCTTTTCCTAAAATCCATAATTTGTGTAATAAGCATGATGGACATGTGTTGCATGTGTTTGAACCAGTGTAGTTTGCTCAGATCTTGAGATAGCTGCGAGTGCTACACCCAGGTCCCAGGACATTATCTTTGAGCAGAAGCTGCCGCCACCCCTGGTCTGTGCCAAGGAGGGATAGGGAAAGACTTTCAGTCCTGTCTCTGAAAAGATTCTTTTTTGTTCCCCCTGATGACTGACACAAGACCAGACTCCACACCTCTACACTCTTTATCCATAGACTCTGTATTTTAAGATTCGTAATAAAACTACACTACACATCTTTTCTTCCATGTTTCAGGCTGTGTTTTCCTTTGTCAATTCAAATTGGGCTGAGTTCTATTTAGAGAAATTATGAAAACTTTTTTATCATGTAGTACTATAAACAACTTATTCTCTACTTAAAATATCACGTGTATGAAAGAGGATGTGATTTGGGCAGGTGGTATCTGCTTAGCCTGCCATCTTTATTCATTATTGCCTTGCTACCCTAGACATAGATGCATAGTTTAGATACATACATAAGTACATTCATATAGAGGTGGATAGATAATCACAGAAGCTGCTAGAATAATAGCTGTCAGTAACATTTATCAGCAACTATGAAGTTACCATCAACAGAATACATTTCCTTAAGTGACCCATGTGTTGTTGGTGATGCTCCAGTTATTTCCCTCGTCTATACAGTGAATTACTCTATAGATAAAATGAATTGTTTAGAATTTTTCTACTAACAAATACATATTAGATATCTACTTAAGGATATCAACAACAAAAATTAAATTCCAAGCTTCTAAGGGGATTACAATTAAGCTTATAAATCAGAGCTTGCCTGTAAAGAGTAAATACGATAAAGGAGATCTGTAATTGAGTTTCAGATGAGTGTTACTAAGAAATATTTTGAAGGGAATGATATTTGGTAGCAAAGAGGAAAAGTATAGCTTCCTAGGATGAGCATGGCTTGAGTTTGATGAATTTATAGCAGATGCTTGAGATATTTTTTAAATGACTGAATGAAAGCAGTATATTAGTAACTGATCCTTCTATTAGTGAAATCTAATTTTGAATATATTAAACTCTCCACTGATCTTAAAAAATGGAAAGGTCAGGTAAATAGTTATGGTCATACCCACTTTTACTTTCAGGGCAACCAATGTACAAAGAAGCTGTGTGACTGGCTGACTGCAATACAGCTACCCCCAAGCTACCTGCCGTCTAGAAAAGCAGAGAAGGAGAGGAGTTGAGAGCATGCACTCTAGAGCCAGCCTTCTGGGTTAGCATGTCTGCGTCCTCTCATTAACTGCAGGTACCCAGACAGGTTACTTCAACTCTCTGTGCCTCAGTTCTCCCACAAGCGAAAGTTTATTAAAAGTACCTAATCCCTGGCTGTCCCAGTGGCATAGTGGGTAAGTTGGGCACGTTGTGCTTCGACAGCCTAGGTTTGCGGGTTTGGATCCCTGGTGTGGACCTACACCACTCGTCGAGCCATGCTACGATGGCGTCCCACATACAAAATAGAGGACAATCTCCCTCAAGCAAAAAGAGGGAGATTGGCAACAAATGTTAGCTCAGGGCCAATCTTCCTCACCAAAAATAAAAGTACTTTATCCTTGGGGTTGTTATAATAATTAAACATTATAAATTAATATGTGTAGAACAGTGTAATTTGTGTTTTTTATAATAATTAGTCTAATGAGATCCATATCTTAGGCCAGATGCATATACTTTTTGATCTGCTTTTGTGCCACTCCTACTACATGTGTGCTTTCCATCATCACTCCCCTCTAAACGACCAACAGGCCAACCTCCATTCCTCAGTCTTAGTGAAGTGCATATCTGATAGGTCCCTTCTCTGCTGAAAAGATCTTCCTCTCTTACCTGAAGATGAGTCGGCACATCCTCTTCCAGTTGTCATGAATGTGTGTTCTTGTTCCTTCTGACCCTGCGCCCACCCCTCTTCTTTTCCACTGCTTTAGCAACTTCTTCCTTGTTTCTAATCCGCATGCTGTCTCCGCCAGCACGCTTTCTTCAACCCACCCAGCCCAGGTAGATATCCTTTTGAGTGGTCTCCTTGCCTTCTGCACTCTCATAGGCCTGCATGATGGATAAATCCTAGGGTACTTCTCCGTCTTTTCTCCAATGCAGTAAGTTTTTTCACATCACTATAAGCTTTGTCAGGGCTGTTTTTATTTGAGGCGTGTGTGTGTCTGTGTGTGTGTGTTTGACACCAATGTCTTATAAGGGTCTTATAAGCACAGACTGGGCTTTTGCTGAGATCGTTGTTTCTCTGGATTTATTTATTTTACTTACTAAAAACACAACCTTAAGGAGAAAAAAGCAACTTGCTTATAGAGAGCTGCCACATAAGCACAGTTTAATCTCAGCTTGTGTTGTAGTGAAGTCGATGATGCGTTTGGACTGGAAAATCCTAGCTCCACCATTTATTATCTGTATAACTTTGTAAATGTTACTTAAGCTTTAGAGCCCTAGATACTTCCACTCTGAAATGTCAATAACTACTCTAAAGAGTTATTATATAGAGTAAATAAAATGGTATAATTAAGCAATAACAATGTAGAATTCTCAAGAACTTCTGAACAAAGTTTAATCAAACCTGAAAGTCACATTTACTATGAAAAATCAACAATGTAAATTATTTTCAGGTACAAAATTGAGAAAACACCTATTTTACTAACATTTATATCATTTTATTGCATTCATATTTTTGCTTTATGTCTCTATCTTTAAATTAATATTTAATTAACCTGTATTATTTAGTAATTTAACGTACAGGGGAGGGACAGTAGTTCCAGAACTAAGTTTTAATATTACTCACAGATCCCATGAGTTTAATATGGGCAAATACAAAGGGACACTTGGGAATTATCATAATAAAATAAAATGACATAATTCATTGCCAAAAATAGTTCAGCACAGTTTAAGACCAAAATTCTGATAGTGATTTGGAAAGCAAACTCTTATTCATATAAGGAAGAAGCAACCATTGTGTACAAAGAATAAAGTGATCACTAAAGTATAGTCGTAAAATAACTGATAAATAACATCCTCAGGTAACAACTCTAGCAGAAGTATATTATATTGTAAGTACAAATTTTGCAGATTCTACAGTGGCTAAACACTGAATGAGAGCTCATAATATATTTATATTTCCTAGATCTATGGGAAATTCATATTTTCTCACTGTATTGTTAACTGGAAGAAAATTAAGCAGTGAAATATGCTGAGTCCACCTTTTAAACTTTGCTTGATTCTGGTGCGTTGTCTTCTACCACATTTGTTTTGTTTTTAAGAAAGAAGAACCAACAGTATTAGGAAGAGACAAATTATCTTTATTCCCTCTCTTTTCTAAATTTTTGCTTTTGCTTATATATCAACAGAAAAATTATGAATTGAAGTGGGTAGCCTATATTGCCATTATTGCCCAGGAAACAGTTGTATTTTCTTTAGATCGTGTTTTTCTTAGAACCCAGGAGAAGAGTGAATTAAAAATGTTTTATAATTTCATGTTGATGCTTTTTTCCATAACACTATGGTTTTCAACAGAAGATCCAGATGATATTCTCTGCTCTATTCAGAATACCTGTATTATGGAAAGCACTTCTTCATTGCCGGTTATGAATGTTGGAGACATCATTCTCTTTTCTTGCTGTATACGCTCACAGGTTTCACTCTTGCAGTTTGTTAGTCACCATCCAACCCACATGTCAGACACTTAAGTTTTCTCCAATTAATATTCGGAACTCTTTAGACTATGAACTCATCAGTGAAACAGAAAGTGGGTCTATCAAACACTTACTACACACCACATTGAGCTGTTAGACATGGATGTCACTCCAGCCACCACTGCAGCAGCCCTGTGTCGTTTGACAGGTTTCACTGACAATACTCCTTGCTTCATGTCTGTCACTTTGACTGCTAATTTGCATCTTGGGGTTTCCCTGCGGCCTCTGATGAATTAGATGCCATAAGAACTGTCTGCTGTCTGATCATGTACAGCTAGAATGCTTTCTTATGCTTCCCAGTAAATTAGTAGCGCATAATTTTGTCTCAGGCTCTGCTTTCTGGGGAACTCAGGCTGAGACTGGTGGTGTATTTCATGCTTAAGATCATGGGTTTTGAAATCAAATAGACCTGGAACTTTTTTGAGCTGTGCAACTTTTGGGAACATTACTCACATTTCTTGGAGTTCTTTCTTTTACTTAATAGGTTAAAGGCAATAACAATAATTGTTTCACAGAACTTTGGCAGGAATGGAGAGGAGAGGATGGGCAAAACCTTTAGTAGAATAGAGTGCCTTACACATATAAAGAGCACAATAAATATAATGTAGCTATTTAGGGACCATTGATATTTATTCTTTTGTCTCTTTTCTGAATAGTACTCAAAATTTTATTTGGAAAGAATACTTGTCAGCTAAACGAACCTGAGAAACTTATTTTTGAATTTACACATACATAATTCAATAAACTATGCTGAGGAAAAACTTGAATTGGAGAATAGTGGCTTTTTAAAAAAATAATTAATTATTATTATATATATATTTTCTGCTGAGGAAGATTAGCCCTGAGCTAACATCTGTTGCCAACCTTCCCCCCCTTTTTTTTTTTGCTTGAGGAAGATTAGCCCTGAAATAACATCCCTGTCAATCTTCCTGCACTTTATATGTGGGTCATCACCACACCCTGGCTGATGAGTGGTGTAGGTCCATGCCCAGGATCCAAACCCGTGAACTTGGCCTGCTGAAGCAGAGCTTGCCGAACTTAACCACTATGCCGTGAGCCCAGCCCCAGTGGTGGCTTTTATAAAATATTGTGTACATATTTAGAGATAAGAAAGCACAGGAAATCATATAGAAAAAACAAGTTTGAAGAACATCTATATATCCTCAAGCAGTGTGTTTAACATTGACTTCATAATATCATTGTGAGGGTTTAATTAGCAAATCTATTTAAAGCACTTAGCATAGTTTCTGTCAAATTGTGAGTACTTAATACTTATTATTATTAACATTATATGTAACAGGTCACTAAAACTATGAAAACTGTTTTACTTTTGCTTATTTCATCTTTTCAGCATCACTTTGTTTTAAAGGGGATTTGAGTTAATGTACGAAATTAAGAAAAATTAAACAAAAGACAGTGAGTAAATTAAAGCAACATGAAACACTTAATGTATAAAAATTATTATGTCATTTAAAACAATAGTCAACATTCAAATGATAAAACGTATAAAGATATCCACATACTGTTTACTTGTGGCAAAATGTTTTAGTTACCATTAACTGGGCAGTTACTGCGTGCCAAGCATTGCACTCTGCTCTTTATTTGCATTAATACTGAAAATCCTAACCAACTCTTGAAAAATTTATCACCACCATGTAGCATATTAGGAAACTGAGGTACAGGAATATTAAAAATTTGTCCAACATCAACTAGTAAGTATTTATAGCAGAATGTAACCAAAGTTCTCTGTTTCTAGAGCATGTGCATTTAGCCACTACACATGAATAAAAAAATGTAGGAAGAAAGGAAAGAAGGGAGCAAGGAAGGGAAGGAGAAGACAAGAGATAAGAGAGCAAATAAGTTCAGGCAGGTTAGATTCAACTTCTGTCATATAAAATCAGCCTTTTTATCTGAAAGAGAGAATCTCTAGACAAGAAGCCTATTAAGCTCTACGCAAATTTAAGTAGGTTACTATTTGATTTTAATTGACTCAAGTTGTATTTCTATCAATTGATTTATTGCTACTGCCATTTGTCCTCTGCCTCTTGCATTCAGTTGAATCCCATCTACTGGAGCTGTACATGTCAACCTCTAAGGACTAATTCGCCTTCATTAAAAAATGGCAATTTGCAGTTAATCATAGTTAAAACCTCATAGAGATTATGGGATGTAATTGGAAGTAATATTTGACACTAAACTGGCACAAAAAGTGAAATCTAACTAGTTTCACTAAGTGATTACTTGTAAATTATATGCATGCCTTTGGTCATAACTCAGCCTTAGGCCTTAGTAGTGAGGCCTAACAGGACAGTACATATAATACTCGGCCAAGAAGTTTTTGAACTGCATGTAATCCAGAAGCTACTGCTGTGAAAGGTATTAAACAGATTTTTTGCTTTGGTGATATAATTACTGAATTTTCTTTAAGTAGAAAGTGATTTTTCTCAAAGATATTTTTTAAGAAAACATTTTATGGATACCTACAATTCTTTCTGTAAAGAGAATAAAGACAAAGACCCACAGAATCCTCAAGTCAAATAGATAAAGAACTAGCATAAGACACATCCCCAGACAGCATTATTTCAAAGTATATTGATGATAAAAAGAAGTATTGCCCTGGAAACAATCGATAAATTCCTAAATTCCACACTCTGGTAAGAACATAAAAAAAGGCAGAGACTTGGTACTTAGGGCATTGAGATAAGATGTGGGCATCACATGGCAATGCCATGGGTGAAGAGCCACACTTTCTGTAGTCAAGATGATCAAAGGGGATTGCAGTGGTACTGGATAAAAAATGAACTGGAGGAGATGCATATAACCCACTGTATATCCTTTAGATTTTGATTATTTAAGTATGTAAAGTAAATGGAACATACTGTATTTCATTTAGTACTAAGAAACACATTTTTCCCAAATTTTAACATCTCTGTAACTGGAGTGACTCATAATTTAAGGTGCTCTACCATAATAATTAGCAGTGTTTTCTTTCTTCCTTTTTTCTTCTTGCTTTCTTAGTGATAAGTTACATATGGAGCTGTTTTGAGAGTAGACGGTATAGAAGAAAGGGTTGGATGGGGGGAAAATAAAGGAGTCTACTTGAATAGTCCAGGTGGGAGAAGATTATAATTCTGACTGGTAATGAATGCTCACATTCCAGCTATTTTTGGAAAGTACCATTTCAAAATAGTCTATCCTCGTTATTCACAGATTCCATATTTACAAATTGGCCTCCTCACTAAAATTTGCCTGCAACCACCCAATCAATGCAGGGGTGGAAGGGGCTTTCACCGTCATTTGTGGACACGAGTAGAGTGGAGAAAACTTTGCGTTGTCCAATGTGCAAGTTTCCAGCTGAGATTAAACAAGATGATGCTCTGCTTTCTTGTTTCAGCCGTTATACTGTAAACGAGTCTTCTTTCACGGTCTATTTAGTGTCGTAGTTTTCACATCTTTGTGCTTTTTACTCGTGATCTTGCTGTTAAAATGGCCACCAAGTGCAGTGCTGAAGTGTTACCTCGTGTCTCTAAGCCCCAGGAGGTGGTTACAGAGAAAATATCAGTGTTAGATAAACTTGGTTCAGGTATGAGTTTTTGAGCTGTTGGCCTGAGTTCAATGTTAATGAATCAAAAATATATATTAAATAAGATATCTTTAAACAGAAACACACGTAAAATAAGGTTATTTATTGATCAGGGGACAACAGTGTTGTGACTAGATGCTTATGGGAATTTAACTGTATACTTCCCCCAGGAGCAATGGTTCAATATTTGCTAATTCAAAGTTTTTGGCAACTTTTTAGAACATATTACTGTGAGTAACAAGAATTGACTATATTCACCTCAGTTCATGTGGGGTGTGAAAAATAGGTAAGAGAGAATGATTCCAAGGTTTTTGGACTATTCACCGGAAATGATGGATGGAACTGGTTTCAAGCTGAATAATAAGAGATAAATTCTGGTTGCATTGACTTAGAGATATCTATCATATGACCAAAAAGAGCTGGTATTATGAAAGTTACATCAACAAATAGGGAGTTTAGGCTGGAGAGTAGTGAGCTGGAGTTATAAACTGCAGATTCATCATCATTCAGAATTTATTGCAACCATTGACTCTAGATAAAATAACCAAGGAAATGAGTGAGTGCAGTTCAAGAAGAAAAGAGTCAATGACTCGGTGTTGGGGACTTATAGCACCAACTTATACTTTGCAGCATTAGTTAGTGAAGAGAAGAAACAATCAAAAGAGACTAAGTTGGAGCAATCGCTGAGACAGAACTAAAACAGAGAGTTTGATGTCCTAGAAACCAAGTTAAAAAAAAAACTAAAAAATTACAAAAAACAACATACAAAGGATGAGGAAATAAGCCACTGCTGCTCTTTGAGTCAAGAAAGTTGATGACATATAGTTGCTTATTATATTTTGCAACTTGAAAGTCATTGCTGATGTAGTCAAGACCAGTTTCAGCTGAATGGTGGAGGAGAAACCCTCATTGGAATGTGTTAAAGAGAGAATGGAAGAAGAGGAACTAGAAACAAATCTTTTGAGAATTTTACAGTGAGGGAGAAGTTCATATCTAGAGAGTAAACAGGGTCAAGGAAGTGTTTTGTCTGTATTGTTTATAAGATGGAACATAAAAAGATTATATTTGCATGCTGATGGAAAATATCCAGAAGACTTATGAAAAAAAAAATCATATGTGAAATAAAGAGAGGCTTGCTGAGTAATGTCTATAAGTAAGTAAACGAGGAGGGGTGGGATTTGGTACACTTGCGGGGAGGCCTGAATTTAGGCAGGACCATCCTAGTCATCAGTGATAACAGATGCAAAGATGATTTGTGCTCCCTAATGAGGTTCACAGATATGTGTTTAAAATTAAATTGAACATTGAAATGGAAAATGAAGTTTGATTCATACATTCCTCCACCCATATTAAATGGCACAAGTGCAGGTTTGGAGTGGGCAGAGGCAATGGGACAAGTGCAAGTTTGCGTCTAACCAGGGTTACAATTTTGGCAAGATGGGATGATGATGTTAAAGAAGAAAGAGAGCTGAGGAGTATACAAAGAAGTGATTATGATGTGACCTATTATCACAGCCTAGTGTCCCTCGAAAGTGGGCTCTGTAAACCACACAACCTATTGGGAATATAGACTCAAAGCAGCAAGAGATGAGGGAGGAGGGGTGAGTTAGGAAAGAAGGGGAAGAAACTTCAAGGTCATGCGTTACTGAGTTGGCCACAGCTTCCTGAGAATGCACAGCCCGTTGAGGGATCAGGACAACTCTGAACAGTCTTCACAGTAACTGAGAAGTGTTAAGCTGCCAGCTCCTTCTTGTCTCCTGATTCTCAGTGGTCAATTTTGTCCCACAGAGTGAGTGCTAAATCTTTGCAGTTTGGAGTTGTGCTCTCCAGCCCTCTGGTAGCTATTGAGGAAGCCCGATCCCCTCAAAGACAGAGCTGCAGCTGAGCTATGCAGTGGAGGGAGGAATCCTGTCATGTCTACATGGATCTGCCTGGGTTGCACAGGGCCCCGGATCTGCCGTGTCTTCTGTGTTTTACATGGGAGAGTCTATGTTGAACTGGTACCTGAATAACAAAAGAACTGGAGGGGCCTGCCCTGTGGCTGAGTGATTAAGTTCATGTGCTCTGCTTCAGCAGCCCAGGGTTTCACCAATTGGATCCTGGATGTGGACATAGCATTGCTCATCAAGCCATGCTGAGGTGGCATCCCACATAGCAGAACTAGAAGGACCTACAACTAGAATATATAATTATGTCCTGGGGGGCTTTGGAGAGAAGAAAAAAAAAGATTGGTAACAGATGTTAGCTCAGGTGCCAAACGTTAACAAAAACACACACACATACACACGCAAAAGAACTGAAGGTTGATATGACTCACTGTATTTCCTTTAAGTTTTGTTGTATTTAAGCATATAAAGTAAGCAGAATATATTATATTTCATCAATTCAAATGATTGGGAACATAGAAAATGGGAATATATGGCTATAGGTGGAACAGAAAACATGAATATATGGCTAAAGGTTGAACATAGAAAATATGAATATGTGGCTACAGGCGGATAACCTGAAATTGCCAAGCAAAATCACAACCTTGGAGCAGATATAAATTTTGGTAGAACACAACATCATATTAATTTAAAATAAAATAAAGTATTTTTAATAAGTTAGTAAATTCAAGGAGTCGAAATGAACTCAGAATTAGCCTTGGTTCAGTATAATTCATAACTGGCCAGTGGAGCACCCCGACCTTGCTTTGACCTTCTGTCATAAGTCTGCAGATGTTCTTGGCTATCCTGTGCATACAAAATGTAATGAAAACTATTCAAACAAGGAGTATTTACAGGAATGCAAATTGAAACAATAAGATATCATTTTTGCTTTGCCCAGTAAATTTCAAAACAGAAAAATCATATCAGTTTTAATCTATGTGAAGTGAGTTGTAGATTGACCCAAATTTCACACAGGAAACTTTATAATATGTATCAAAAACTTTAAATTGTTCATGAAGACAAAATTAGCCATACATGCAACATTTTCTGTAGACGATTATTTCTTGCATTTTGCATATAACAGAATAAAATTGCAAAAAGCATGAGTGTCCAATAATATTGGGTTGGGTTATCAAGAAACAAAAAAAACTTAAGAAAATACTTACTATATATTTTAGAAGATACTGTAATCATAATTGAATAATAAAATGAGCAAGCAGTGAAAATACAATTGAAAATAAAATATTTGATAGGAAATATTTCCAAAATTTCTCTCACATTTTTAAGAAAAAAATACAGAGGCAAAAGCAGCAAAAGGATAGGCGACTAGGAATTCAAAAAATATACAGTTACTGGGAAATCCAGAAAGAGAAACACAAACAAACATAGGAAAAGAATTAGTCAGATGAATAATAGAAATGCATGGCATGGTGACAGTGGCCCCGCAGGCAGGCATCTCTAATGACAGCACGAAATCACTGATGAGACCCGATACTAAAACATCCTTAACGTCTAAGTAAATTGCGTACTTTGCTGCCAAAATGTGCTCAGGCAAGACTTTCTTTTGTTCTGAGTGCTTTGAGATTTAATAAATATGCTTTCTGTGGAAAGAAGAGATATCTAGATAGTTAACTATCATTGAGTTCAATTTGGAATAATTGTTATTTTTCTATGATTTCAAATAAACAATAATGATACTTACTTTTAATAGAGAGGATTTTGAACATTACAGCTTTTCTTCAGTGATAATTTCTTATATCAAACAAATAACAAAAAAAGTTTAATACAGAAAACAGTCCCTTGAGAGGAAAAGAAAAGAAAGTGCTAGATTAGGTCAACATATGTCTTTTTCTTTTAGAGAATTGGGAATAAATAATTCTCCTATCAAGGAATAACGTATGATTTTAGCTTTAAAATAATGTTTATTGGGGCAGGCCCTGTGATCTAGTGGCTAAGTTTGGTGCACTCTGCTTCTGCAGCCTGGGTTTGCAGGTTTGGGTCCCAGGCACAGACCAATACCACTTGTCAGTCATACTGTGGTGGCGGCCCACATACAAAAAATAGAAGAAGATCAGCACAGATATTATCTCAGGGCAAATCTGCCTCAAGTGAAAAGAGGAAGATTGGCACAGATGTTAGCTCAGGGTGAATCTTCCTTAGCAAAAAAAAAATATATATATAAATAAAAATATAAATCTTGTATTAAATATATATGTATTAATAACAAAAATAATGTAGCTATTCTACACTAATATCAATTCTCTGTTTATTACAAATTCTGGTAAACCAAAGGAAGAGTGTATTTATCAAATTATCACACGTTGCATAATTATTATAGGTATTCAAAACTAAATAGGAATAAAACATATTGATTGATTAATATCCCAGTATTAATTTTCCAAACATTTTTGTGTCCTTCAGACTTGGTTAATAAACACTAGCCAAACATCTCATGCAGATTTTTTGTTTATTTGGAGGAACATACACTTATGTAATCTAGTCCAACTCTTAGATTTGCCTATTATACAAAAATAAAATAAGGCTTATATCATTTCACATTTTAGGAAGGTTCTATATTAAATGAGCAATCATGGGATTATAATATGATTATTTCTGTAGCAAAATATATCCTAAATCCTACTCAATATAACAATGACAGTGCTTTCCCAATGCTCCAAGCTGTGAGGCGTGTTTGCTTGTGCAAGAATGGGACTACTTTTTCCTGTGTTGTCTCCTTTAAGACACTGGCATTGACTCTAAACACTGGCTTCAAAGATCTTTCCAATTTTATGGGTTTTCTTGGATTTTAAGTAACCTTCAGAAAGGAGAGAAAGGGATAATATTACTAATGTTGTAAAGAGAGTTTTCCAAAACATTGGGGAAAATGAGAATTAGAATTGTATTGAATTTGCTTTAAGAAAGTGAAAAAAATAATAATTTTTCTAAATTTGAATTTTTGGGTTGTGATACCTGCCTTTTATTTGATTTTATATTAAATTATCTGATATGCATTTTGGCAGGTGATGTATCTCCACTTTGTTGTCTGTTCTCAAGTCACCAAATTATTATTTTGCTTTTAAATCTTAGGATCCTGAGTAAAGAAAAACTTTTTATTATCTGTCCTCATATTAAAATCCCCACCCCTCCAATGTTATTGCAATTAAAAAAATAAATAAATTTTAAATAAAAAAGAATTTTCCCAAGATACAGAGCCGGTAAACAGTGAAGTCTTCAGTCATTGTTAACCTATAACTTCCTAATATTATCGATTATAATACAGTATAAGTATTAACTATGTATTAATAATCTATGTTATACAATATATAACAATTATATAAATTATATAGAGAATTAGACTATAAATGGTTAATATATATTGAAAATTTAATATAATTAAGAAAGCTAAAAACTAGTTATTATTAAAAAATAAAAAATAAAAAATAAAAAAAAATAAAATCCCCACCCCACCGTGTTCCTACCTCACAACAACATGCTAATTTCAAATATTAAGGATTCTACTTTGGTTTCCACATATGCAATTTTGTGCCAGGTTTGCAGAAACTATATTAAAATCTCAAACAACAGTTGACCAGTACTGAAACATACCCATCTTTCACTGTTTAATATAAGTAGAGATGTGCAATTTATAAATATGAGAGGATTTCCATACTTATGTTGAACTCATTTTATACTTTTGAGTTTTCTTTCTCTTGGGCCGTTGCCTCATCCACTTTAGGTAGAAGGAATAAGATGTAACAAATTGACATGGGAGCATTGTATAGTTTTGACAGGTTCACTTTTCAACTGTTTCCAAAATAATAATATTTACAGTTGGGAAGATGGAATATTAAAAGAACAAAGTATTAAAATTTCAGTAATAACATTTCATCTGCTGCATCAACACAAGGAAGGGAGCCATTTAGATTTTTAACTTGTGAAAATAGGAAAAAAGTCCATTTAAGAAAGTTTCATAGAGATTTGAGTCCCTAAAGATGGTAAAGCAATGAGAGATCGAATTCTGGGGCTCTGGTTTTCGATTAAACCCCATTATTTCAATCCTTGGCAAGTCTTTTTGACTACATATTATATTGCATTTTATTGTGTTAGAGTGGAGCTTGAAAACAGCTATCATTTATAGGGGTGAATTGCTGAAGAATATCCTGAATGACTCCCTGAGGGAGCAATTATAATTGTTTAAGGAGGATAAATAAGAATAGAAAAAGCATCCATGCCACAGGTCACATTAAATTCAGCATTGCCCGTATGGGTTTTTGGAAGATAACAATAAGGAAATTGTTCATACAATTTCTGCTTAGTTGACATAGTTATTGATTTAAGACACTGGTTTTTGAATAAAAATGTTGAATTTGGGTGGAGATGCCCAAAGCACAGCCTATTTTCTTGGCGACCCCTTCACTCATTCCACAGTTCCAGCACAGCGCGTCACAGGTTCAAATACGCTTTCAGTTACCGCTGAGTGGCATCTCACCATTTTTAACCTAAAGCAAGCAAAACTGCAGTCATCTCTAAAACATGAATATGAAATTCCTCTTAATTCTTAAGACATTTGTCTTCCCATCAGGCAAGCGAGGCTTCTCTCAATTCCTGTCCAGGAACACAGAAGTAGAACAGCTCCAAGAACTGTTCTGATCATAACTTGCCCTCAAACTAATCAGTACAGCAGTGCTAAGTGACGTGTCATTCTGAAATGTGCCACTGTGAGCGTTGCTTCAGGTAGGAGGTGGTGCTGCCGGATTTGAAGCGGAAAAGGAGAAAAGCTCTTAGAAATTATTCTGCTATCTTCATATATGTAGTTATCCTGTGTGGTTAAAATTTGTGCCTCCTCAGCATCCCTCCTCTTCTTTTGGGACTTCCAAATTTCCTTAGGCCAAAAAAGAAATCTTTCCTGACTCTCATCCCGTGTGATTCAGATAACACGGAATGTAGTAATGGAAATGGAACCCAGACGGAGAAAGAACAATATAATTCCACCCTCTGGTCACACCCACCGGTTCTGGGATAAATTTATGAGCCAAGCTGGCTTAATTAATTTTGACAATTAGACATATATATGGGCACTGACTAAAAGGTATACTCTTTTGTTGTTGTTCCCCCTGATTTGAGGCTGGGATGATGTAGTCATATCGTTTATTGGCAGCCACTATGTTGAGCTGTGAATAAAACTATCTTAGAGTAGATGAGTGGAGAGTAGAGAGAAAAGATGGAAAAAGATAGAGATTTGGTGATATTAAGAATCTGCATTCAAATTCCATCTGAAGCTAATTCTATTTCTGTATTTTTTAGTAATGTGAACAAATGCGTTCCCTTTTCAGGTTAGTTTTAGTTTTTTCTTATCCCAAGACCACCTTGTAGTAGGGTGGTCTATGAAAACCACCCCGAAAGAGACAGTAACTTATCCCATAGTGGAATGAAATAGAAAATAAAAATGTGAGCCTAAAGTCAGGGAACATTTAACTAGTATTATAAAGTTCATGACTATGTGCACAGAAAGATTCCTTTTGAGGCCAAAGTCAATCATGCATCTGCCCTTTCCACTAAAAGCCACTGTGGCTTTTAACACCCACCACCCGAATTTAATCACAAGAAATATCAGGCAGCGCTTTTAAGAGAGTCTCTTACAGGCATAAAATGCAGTTGTAATCATCATTTTGTAGAGTAAAGTGCAACTTAGCAAAACACAAATTCTAGCATCCTGTGAAGCTGGGCTGCAGTTATGGATATAAACAAACAATTAATGATGACAGTACATAAAGTTTGAACTTTGAGAAATTGCAAACAGAGACGTTGAGAACTCTTCGCTCTTTGTGAATGAGGATTTGAAACTGCAAGCTCTTCCAACTGTGTCTGAAAGAAGTCTCAGCAAAATTAGAAAGATCAAATGTTTTCCATTTCCTCACAGATGAAAGAAACATATTTAGTACTCGGAGTTATATAAAAATAATGTTTTCTTATATGTATTTTTTTATAGTAAGTCTTCTATGGCATCCAAACTTTGGAGAATGTTGTTCAATCTTAATCACAGATTGATTGTCTTAATTAATGAAATTTTGTCATAGTAATATCATTTAACTTGCTATCTCTGATTTCTCAAAGGCACATATCTTTATGATTCTTCTTTGATTGTTCAAATGGGATTGGATTGTCTATCTGCTCCTCACATGGAGAAAAGAAACAAAAATACTCTGTCAAATTTCTTGTTTAAATGAAGACTCTGGGGGTCTTGTTCCATT
Organism: Equus caballus; assembly: GCF_041296265.1. Classification (NCBI taxonomy): domain Eukaryota; kingdom Metazoa; phylum Chordata; class Mammalia; order Perissodactyla; family Equidae; genus Equus; species Equus caballus. The sequence goes on along the minus strand of NC_091685.1, from coordinate 99,760,051 downwards.
TGAATGAACCTAGATAAACTCGATAACCTCTCATAATATTACTTAGGAGCTTTTAGATCAAGAAAGATCTAGATTTGGATTCTATGCCTGCTTCAGTATGACTGGACAAATGAATTAACCTCTGTGAGACTTAATTTTCTCATCTATAAAATTCATTTGGTTTTATGACATTTCAAAGAACCAGCTTTTTCTTACATTGAATTTGTCTATTTTCTTTGGTTTCTATATCATTGATTTTTGCTTTCTTCTTTGTTTTCAATTTCATTTGCTTATTTAGTTATTTAAACATAGCATCTTAGGTTACTGTTTTACACTTTTGTTTAAAATAAGAGTTTAATGCTATAAATTCAACTCTAAGCATTACTTTACCTGGATTACACAAACATTTGATAAGTTCTATTTTCATTTTCAATTAGTTCAAATTTTTTTTTTTTAAGTATCTCTTCAAACTTTCTCTTTAACCCATGGGGTACTTAGAAGTGTATTGATTAATTTTCAAATATTTGGGCATTTTCCAAATAATCCTGTTACTAGTTTTGAGATTAATTCTGTTATGGTCAGAAAACTACTTTTTATTACTTCTATTATTTTTGTTTGTATGGTTTGCTATATAGTCAAGACTATGCTCTGCCTTGGTCAATGTTCCATATTCACTTGAAAAGAACGTGTATTCTGTTGACGTTAGGTAAGCTTTTCATAAATGTCAATCATTTCGTTAATTGGCATTGTTCAACACTTTTAAATCCTTACTGATTGGCTGCTAGTTCTATCAGTTACAGAGAGAAGTGTGCTGTAGTCTCCAGCTATAATTTTATTTTTATATGTTCTGTAAATACACAATACATTACTATTTTTTCTTAAGAGAGTCAGTTGTTGTTTTGCTTTGATTTTCTTTACAATCTTCACTATCCATCTTATTCCGTAATTTAATTTTAGATAGAAATTATAAGGGATTCTTTGCACTATAGAAATTTTTTTAATGTCATTATGAAAAGAATATAAATTTTCAATGTTAATAAATTTGAACTTTCACCATAAATGAGGACCAGTAAGCCATGGATGAACTGAGCCAAAAATTTTAGTATTTAGTTACTGCTATTTTATTGTCAATTTTTCTAAGCCAATTATTTTTCATCAGGTTACCTTGGAAACAGGCAACGAAGTGAAGATGTATTAGAGTATTTTATGGAATAATATCTATATGAAGTGAAAGAAAAATGGAAGTAGGCAAAAGAAGAAATTGAACTACGATATAGTTGCAACAGAGGCCTCAGCTGATTTCAATAAGAGCTCTAAAGCTGCTGCGGCCTTTTAGAAATGGCCCAAATTGAAGAAAATTACTGAGACCTTGTAGCCCTGTGTTAAGTGTGTCGCATGTAAGTTTCTTCCCGTTGAGACAGTGTGAGAGTGTGTGAGGCAGCTTCCTCAGACTGAGGGGAATTCCTGAGGAGGAACATTTCTAGGAGACATCAGCAGCCGTCATTCCCAGCCGCTGGAGTAACAAGTGTCTCCACTCTGAAAGGAGATTTAAGCAATAGATCATAACCTCCACTACAGTCCACCCCTGTGTCACTTAGATCCACTTGCTTCCTGTAATAAGTTTACCCCATCTGGAAACAGATCCTCCAGCTCTCTCTTCCTGGGGGAAAAAATAATGCTATTGTGACTAACACAAGCCTCTCCTGGCTTCAGCTGGTCTTAGGGCCACAAATGATTCTCATAGTCTTCCACCTCTACTACTCTTTCTAGAGTCCTCTCAACTTCAACTATAACTTTCATTAGTTAAAAGATATTATTTATTGGGGTAATAACCTCAACAAGCTAAACACAGAATTATCATATGACCTACTTGACAATAGCTAAAAGGTGGAAACAACCCAAGTGTCTCTTAACTGATTAATGCATAAACAAATTGTGGTATATACGTACAATTGGATATTACTAAGACATGAAAAGGGATGCTACAACATGGATGAACCTTGAAAACATTATGCTAAGTGAAATATGGCAGACAAAAAATGACAAACCTTGTATGATTCCAATTATATGAAACATTTAGGCAAATTCATAGGGGATAGATAGTAAATTAGATGGGGACAGGGGATATGAAGCTAGAACAGGAGTGGAAATTATTGCTTAACGCCTTAGAGTTTTTGGGGGGATGATAAAAAAGTTCGTGAACTAGACAGTGCTGAAGGTTGCATGACATTGTGAATGACATTGAATTTAACCTAAAATGTTTAAAATGACAAATTTTATGTTACATATATTATCACAATTAAAGCAAATAATGTAGTATACCAAAACCATTGAATTATACAGGTTAAGTGGGTCAGTTGTGTGGTATGTGAGTTATATCTCAATAAAGTTATTTTTAAAAAATTGAGCAGACGAGTTCCAACATACAACCCAATGGATCGCCTGAGTGTCAAATATATTTTTCCTTTAACTTGTCGTTTAACAGCAGCTCTATTTCCTTCTGATGATCAAATCAATTACTTCAGCCAGGATAGTGACTCCTTTCTTCCCTGCTGATCCTTAGCATTAGGAAACTGTATGGTATGGCAGCCATAGCTTGAAGTTTAATGGGACTCTGAGGACCTGGTAGAGTGTACCCTCGTGAGGAACCTAGACTTCCAGATCTGGAGAGACTAGAGTTGTGGGGATGGCAAGTACACATTTCTCAGGTGAATCACTGGGAGTGATGGTAAGCACACCACTGCTACTTGTATCTCTTCCTTCTGAAGCTCACATATTCTACCTAATGAGGATAGACAGGATATAATGACATTGATTTAGTGTATACACTGCTCCTAGAGAATGGTACCCCATCTGCACAGGGTATCATCTCCAATCTAGCTTCTCATGTGCACCTCCATTTTTCTACTGCTGCATATCCTTTGCTCTTGAGTTTCTTGTTATAACATGACGTTACACAGAAGATCTTGTTGGTGGATCAAACATTTTGTAAGTCCTGGAATACTAGCAGAAACTCAGGCTGTGTGAGAAGGAAAGGCAAATGCTTGTATGAAATAAGTTAACTCTAGTAACAGTTAATTATTATCCCTTCCAGGATGTAAGTGGATCTCTGTAGTCAACTTGGAAGTAAGTGTCTAGTTAGTCTTCTAAAGGTATGGCACTGCATCAGGGGTTTAGTAGAAAGATGAACAATTAGCAGTGGCAGTAACTGGATCAGTTTTGGTGAGCAGAATCCAAACCTAGTCACATATTCATTGTGCTAGCGTCAGAAGGGCTGCTGAAAGAGGCTAAACATCCACTGGCCGAAACATTCTTTCTAGTTGATTATTTAGTGTATCTTCCATGGTGGATATCTTTGGTAAGTAGCTGTGATGGTTAATTTTATGTGTCAGTTTGGCTAGGTGACAGTGCCCAGATATGCAGTCAATTATTATTCTGGAGGTTTCCATGAGAATTTTTTTGGATGAGATTAATATTTAAATCAATGAACTTTGAGTAAAGCAGATTGCCTTATATAATGTACATGGGCCTCATCCAATCAGTTGAAAGCCTGATTAGAATAAAAGACTAACTTCTACTGAACAAGAGGGAATTCTGCCAGGAAACAGCCTTCACTCTTGAACTGCAGCATTGGCTCTTCCTTGGTCTCCAGCCTGAGAGTCTATCCTGCAGATTTTGGACTTTTCAGCCTCCATGATCCTGTGAGCCACTTCCTTAAAATGAATCTCTTTCTATATGTATATGTAGATCTTATTGAACATAAAAATCTTCATTTGTGTCTAACCTCCTTGATTATCAACCTTCCTTACCCTAGACTTTCCTTTCCTTGATCTTCTAATCTTTCTGCTTCCAGGCCCCTAATAAACAAGCAAAGTCATTCTCCACTGCCAATGAGTTCATATACATTCTAATCTAGGGACTCTTTTCTTACTGCATGATGTGAATGACTGGTATAGGACCTGAAGTTCTGCCCATTTGGAGGATTTCTCCTTACCACTGTCATTCAGGGTCACCTCTTCAGAAGCAAAGAGGTCTGCTAGGCATGGTGCTTACTCTGTGGCAGAAAGTGTGAGATACCATAGTTTGTTTTTATGTTTGAGGGGACATACCAGAACATCCAAGATCATTGAACCCCTGGAAACTTCATTGATTTGGTGGATCCTTCAGGGTATATTTGTAGGATGTATTTCTCACACTCTAGAGTGCACGGGAATTAACAAGGCTACCCCTATAATATAGAATTATTCTATTTTCATTTTTTACCCACAAACCAACACATCTGTGATATTTAACTTGGCGTTTTACTTTCAATATTAGCTGTCCATGATGAACTCCCATGTGGCCATAGGGGTGAGCTGATGACAGGTGCCAGTGCAACAGTGGTGGATAAACTGAAAGTCTGGGCCACTTTATGATATTTCTTATAACTTATACCGTAACTCTCACCCTGCCAAATTCCAAATATACCCCTTCAGTCTTGTTATAGACAGTTCTTGTATCTATGAGCCCACGTGATTTGGTAGAGTTTACAAAACCCAAATCATGAAAGCTTATATGTCTGCATGGCTACTTGATGTCTCAAGGTCAGTATTTCTCTCATCACTGAGCACATCTGAGCACCATTTGTGAATGGCATATAATTCTCTGTTGTATATGAATTTTTTTTGTCACAAACATCTCTAATTCCTTGGAGTCGACTGGTTTGGATGGCCCAGCAGCCCAGCAACAGGACCACTTGCACTGCAGCCTGAATCAGCTGCAGAGCCGTTCCTTATCTGGGCTTCAGATGGAGCCAGATGGTAGTTTTCCATTTTAATCAGTAAATGGGTAGGAGTAGTATTCCAAAGTGTGGAATATGTTGCCTCTAGAACCAAAGAGGTCTCCTGGGGAATCATGCTTACTTTTTTATGGTGGGAGATTTTAAAAGTCATAATTTGTTTTTGTGTTTAAGATATATTAGAACACCCCGGACAATTAGATATTTAAAAAAATTCACCAATGTGCCCACTCCTTGAAACATCATAGGGTTTATTTCTCACACTCTGGAATGTATGTGTCCTGTCAAGGCCTCCCTTAAATTAGCTATGTTTTGCTCATCCTTAGTTTAATTAACATAATATTGTCAATATTGTTCACCAGTCTTGGAGTTTGTACATATTGATCAGTCATTAGAAGTAGGTTGTTCCCAGGACATGTGTACAATATTGGGGGAAAGCAATTTCTGGAGATGGGGTCGGTTTTGAGCCTTCAACAATCAAAACTCCCAGAAGCTGGAGGAATCTGGGAGGCATGCCACAGCATCTATTTCAATAATGAGCATTAACCTAATACCTAATTATTCCAGACAGCAAATACATATACCATTTTTTAACAAATTTCAGAGGTGCACTTGTGTAGTGGAAAGAATATATATTTCTCTAAATTGATAATTTTTCAAGGTTGGAATATTTTACATATTCCATTTTAATTGCCGACATTCTAATAATAATAATGTCTATTATTATTTGTAAGCATTGACTATTTGTAAGCAGTAATTACTCATTATTTTGTACAAGGAGTCATCTGGCTCTTAGAAGAAATTATCTTATTATAATCACACTTACAGATTTCCTTGTCTCACTACATTCCTAGCACCTCTGTCCAACTTGCAAACACAATTAAAATCCTTGTGACTAGAAACAAGGCTTTTAACTCAATTCATTGCAAAAGCAATTTATTACTTAATTTATCAATAGTACCACACTAAAAACTTCTTGTGCTAAAACTTTCAGAAGTTCCTTTGGTCATTGAGAATACATAGCTCAATGAGATACTTATGGAGACTGTTTCAAGGCATGTTGTTTGAAATAATAATTTTTCAGATTAACTTAATCTGAACAATATACTCTTACCTGACATGTATGCAATGAAAGAGCTACATCAAATTTACATTTTATTAGAGACAATAGAATCTTGCCAATAAATCATTTAAAACATCACATTCTGTGGGGCCGCCCGGTGGTGCAGCGGTTAAGTGTGCACATTCTGCTTCTTAGCGGCCCAGGGTCTGCGGTTCGGATCCCGGGTGCAGACGTGGCACCACTTGGCACGCCATGCTGTGGTAGGCGTCCCACATATAAAGTAGAGGAAGATGGGCATGGATGTTAGCTCAGGTCCAGGCTTCCTCAGCAAAAAAAAAAAAAAAAGACGAGGACTGGCAGTAGTTAGCTCAGGGCTAATCTTCCTCGAAAAAATAAAAAATAAAAAAATAGAAAAAATAAAAAAAAAACTTTGTAAAAGATACCAAAAACATCACATTCTGAGGAGAAGTATGAGATATTATTCACACACAACTATATATGACATATTGTACCTACATAATCACAGAGAAAAAAGCTAAGGACAATGTAAGGTGTAATTTTATTTTTTAAATCTTAAATAGTTAAAAAATTAATTAATGTTTAAGTAAATGCTATCTTAAAATATAACAGCTGTAAAAATATTTTCCTAGCAATTCTATATTCCCATTCTATTGAACAAGCTACAGTTATCAATCTTAAACTACATTATGTACTATATATGAAATCATATAACGTTAATTAAAGCTAGAGAAAAGATTTGGCAGTAAGTTGGTTCCATAGAAGTCCACTGAATCATTTCTCTCTAAATTTAGCAGATTAGTCTTAGAGTGGTGAGTTACCTGCTAGGAAACACACAAATGTATTTTCTTTTTCAATGTTTGTGAAAATGTCAAGATTCTGAGTTTCAATCTTATTCTGAACGCCACCAGTTCCCAATGTGACCTTGGAAAATCACCAGCCAATGACAAGATTTTCTTTAAGTCATGGAGCATTAAGGGGAAGATATAGCATAATCATATAAAGTAAATTTATTCTTCAATTTTAAACAATTCTGAAGATATATGCTCTCATGTGTTTTGGCTTTAAAATGTTTTCTTTATGAGCAGAAGATGATGGAAGTTAAATTAAAAACAAGCAATCGTATGTCATTCTCTAAATTTTTGTTGTTGTTGTTTACAACTGTCTGGCTCTCACCCCAACTGCACCATGAAGCCACATTTTGTAGGGCACTTAGGGAGCATTTATGTTATAGCAGACAGAGACTTGTTAAAAAGGAGCAATTTCTGAATTAGTGAGATGAGTTGAAGAGAGAAATAAAATTAGATGATATTGCACAGTAAGCATAATGATGATCATTTCTGTGCTATAAAAAACCTTTCTTTTAAATTTTCACCTACGACTCCAAGCAAAGGGACTCTTTCTGGGGGAAGTAAAAGGTTAAAAGATATCTCTTGTACTCACGGAATTCCAAAGGACACCAATATAATAAAGATACCATCACCCACGTACAAACACAATCATGTTAGAAAGCAAAGACTTTTGGAAAAATCAACTTATAAAGATTCAATTACTAAACCAGCAGAGATGAAAGACTGAGTTCTATGTCATCTGGGTATATGATCCTTGATTTGAGAGCAGGGTGTCAACATGGTGCAAGTAAGAAATAAAGTGAACCAGAGTGCATGGGTGATCACTAGGGCTTGAAAGAAACATTTTGTCAGGATCATAACTATTCTCTTAAATGTGCTTGACATGGGTTTACATTATCTCCTCACTTTGGAAAATCATGGAGCTCAATATCCATCAAATATCTACCTGAGTTTCCCACATGAAAATATGATGAACAAAAAAATGCATAGTTATGTTTATTAGGAGTTGAGTTCAATCATCCAGAATAAAGTAGTTAAAGCTTTATAACATCATGGCTCAAAAAAAGAAAAAAAAAAAAACCTTCTTGATATTTCTCTGTATAGAAATCTGACTGGTCACATGAAGCCCAGGGAATAAAAAGCAAGTACAACTCCACAAGCCAGAGAAGTTGACGTACTCCAGCCACTGCCTCAACTTTAAGTTTAAGGAAAGGCCATTTCTGCCAAGCACAGTCCCAGCTCGCCCCACTTCCTTGCACTCTCTAGTTTACTTTCATTTCTTACTCTTTTGTCATCTCAGAATATGAACTAGATGCTTACTGTTCCCTTGTGTCCCTGATGCTTCTCTCGAAGGTCAAAACACTGGCTTGCTCCTTGCTACTGCAAGCAGTCTTTTACAGTCCCAATAGCTAGATACTCCATACAAGGACCTTGGAATCACCTGTGGGATACCTCGTCCACTGCTCTGGTTCTTCCTGGGCTTGGCAGTATAAAATATTGTCATGTTCATTTCTAGGCATAAACACACTGACTTATTCTGTTTGACTGAACTATTTCAGACACAGTGGAGATCTCTTCCTGTAATGGGATATAACAATTAACCCAAATTTACTCTTTTTGTAAATTTGTTTTCCATTTCTTCTAAAAGTTGGCCAAAATTGACACTAAATGGATCCTTAGTTTTTCATATTGTGAAGTCATTGATGAGAAGCTTATGATTGGAACTTTGTAGAAGGAAGCTAAGCAACTGACCTTGCAAGCGTGCTTTTAGAATTGAGATATAAACTCTTATGCTAAACTTCCAAATTCTAGCCAGAGCATATGTTTTTCCTGCTTCTCCACAACCAGCCTTGGCTCATATCTCGAACTTCCCGAATTCATGCAGATTATCTGAAACCAAAGATCAAATAACATTTCCATGTCTTCCTTCTTGAGCCTACACTCTTAAAATACCTATAGCTCCTTGAATAATTACTTATAGATCATTAAGTTACAAGCTAGCCATATTACCAAATGCAATGTGTATTTATCAAGTTTCTCCAGAGAAATAAAACCTATATTTGTATATCCTATTGGTTCTAGTCTTTCTCTCTCTGTTGTTTTCTGTTTTTCTGTTTCTTTTTCTCTGTCTGTTTCTCTGAGATGGTTCCTATTATTTTATTTCTTAACAATATTGGATTTCTTGATGTCATATGAAATGGTTTATTTTGTCTATAATTATAAACACTGTAGATACAGAAAGTCAAAATTCTTTCAGTTTCTGGGCAAGCTGAATACTCTTCCCTTGCCCTTTTCAGTTCACTTTGCTTCCTTCCCCATCCCGCTTGCTCTCTCTCTCTCTCTCTCTATTTATCTCTATCTATATCTATATATATCTCTGTATGTAAAATAAAGAATTGGCTCACACTTTATGGAGGCTGACATGTCCCAATATCTGCATAGTGAACCAGCCAACTGGAGATTCAGGAAGGCCGATGGTGTAGTTCCAGTGCAAGGCTGGCTGACTCAAGATCCAGAGAGAGCTGATGTTTCAGTTTCAGTGGGAAGGCAGGAAATGGCTTAAAGGCAGTCAGGCAGAACGATATCTTTCTTACTCATGTAGGGTCAGTCTTTTTGTTCTATTCAAGGCTTCAAATAATTGGATGAGACCCAGCCACCTTAGGGAAGACAATCTGCTTTACTCAGTTTACCAATTTAAATGTTAATACCATCGAAAAATACCCTCAAAGAAACATGCAGAATAATATTTGACCAAATATCTGAGTACTCTGTGACCCAGCCAAGTTGACATATAAAATTAACAAGCACATAGTAATTGAGAAATATCTGCATACATATACATATATGCTGTTACTAGATATAACATGGTTATATACAACTAAAGGAAGAAATGTGTGTAGAAATCTCAAAATAATTTTTCATTCTATTAAATAATTGGCCATACTGTCTTTTCCACTTGAAGCTGTCCAGTATCTTTAAAATAAGGTGGAAATTTTAACAGGAAAATTTATATGTCATAAATGTTTCTTTTACATAAAGCAAAGAAAATCTATGTTTCAAGTTAAATAAAATTACTTGATAACTGAAAATACAAAAAGAAGCAAAGTTATATTAACATATTTGAGCCTTCTTCACCATTTAAAAAAATATTATTGTTTTTGCTAAGCGAAATGTGGCATTTAAAAGTAGATAGCAAGGAAAATCGTCGGTAAATTCACTTGATGCTGTTATTTGATTCATGTTTGAAAACGTTCTTTTAGAAACCTCTAAATCATTTTGAGAAACAAGTCATCTGCCCAAGATTACTGCAGAGTTTTTCAAAAGACAAACCATTTCACAAAAATCTGCGATTATGTTCTATTAATGCAAACACATTGTAAATACCGTGGATTTAAATGGAAATCAAAAGTACATGTTGTTAACACATTAAGATGCAGAGAGATGGTTGCTATTCTTTTATCTCAACACTCAATACTGGATTTCTTGATGTTATATAAAACTTGGTTGATTTTAAATCTGTGATTATAAATGTTGTAGATGCAGAAAGATAAAGTTCTTTCAGAGTTTTCCGGGAAGGCTGAACACTTTTCCTTTGCCCTTTTCCATCCACTCTGCATCTTTCTCTACCCTGCTCTATGCCTGGAAGGCAGATATTTATCAGTGCATAAACTGGACTGTTTTGTCCTTTGGATTCCTGTTTTGTTTGGCCAATGAGATGCATTGCCACGATACTATAGGAAAGGAAGAATTAGGGCATCTGCCCCGACCTCACCTTCCATGCCACCAGGCTACAGGTTGGCAGTAGCTGCACTGTTCTACTGAAGACCACAGATTCAGTTGGGCAGCCCTTTTCTGGAGCGAGTTTCTCACTGCATTTTGGAAACTGCTTTATCTGTTCTTGCTCTTTCTGGCCTGGGTTGTTAAGGTCATTCCACTGTTGGTAACCCTTCTGGGGTGATTCACCATTCCTGGTTGGTTTGCAGGAACGTGCCTATAATTTTGTAATAATTTTTTTCCTCAAATTCTTTTCATTCATTTATTTATTTTATTGAGGTATAATTGACACATATCATCATATTACCTTCAATTGTTCAACATAATGATTTGATATCTGTATATATTGCAAAATGATCACCACAATAAGTCTAATTAACACCCATCACCAAACTCTTTACAATTACCTTTTTAAATATACCCCAGCTTCTTGGCATTGAATGATACATAAGTATCATTGGATTAATTTTGTGAATTATTTAGCATTACATAAAATGTTGTTGAAGATAACTCGTTTTATCTTTGAAATAGTTTTGACCTTACAAAAAATGATTGCTAATAGGTACAAAGAATTTCCATACATATACAGAAATATATATTCTGAACACAGATGCCCCAAATATTAACATTTTTACATAACCTTAAAACAATGATCCAAATCAGATCCTACCAATTCAAAACCACTAAGAACAACAAACACATCCAAAATAGTTGCTCCTTATTGAGATGAGATAGAAACACACTACACTATCTCCATAGGGTTTCGAAATCCTTCTCGCACATCCTCCTTTATCTTGAGCGTTCTCTCTCCCTCTGCTTCAAATAGAAATACACATACAAACATACCTTGCTACATTCATATTTTTTTCCCACATAGAGTGGCAGACATGTAAAAGCTTGTTTTTTACCTTTATTTGCTTAGAAAGGAGTGAAAATTTCTTTTGGCATGGCATCTAATTCCTGTCTGAAATTTTTTGAAATGTTTAATTTAAATATTACGTGTCAGAACTGAAGGTCCTTTATGTTTCTTTAGGACTTTGTGATATTCTGGTTGAATGGTAAGGTCCAAAACCTGATATAAAGCAATTGTAAGCCCCTTTCTCTGGGATTTGGGGCAGGAGCAGAGCCGCTTTTGAACCTATGGTACAAAATATTGCACAAAATTGGAGTGAAAGCCACAGTCTATATTCTTCAGAGCAGCCCCGTCATACGCCTTTCTGGCTTGGAGGCTTCAGGAGGTTTTGAGAGAACTCTGGTGGCACAGAAATGGGAACATGCTCACAAAGTGCAGTGAAAGCGGTTTCAGACTTCTTTATTTTTTCCTTTTTAAATAAATATTTTATTTGTAAAAGTTTTAGATTTACATAGACAAAAAAAATAGTATAGATTGTATAAGTAGCAAAGATAGTACAGAAGGTTCCCAAATGGCCCATACCGAGTTTCCTCTGTTGTTAATATCTTATATTAGTATCATAAATGTGTCACAACTAATAGACAAATATTGATACATTGTTATTAACTAAAGTTCATACTTTATTCAGATTTCCTTAGTTTTTACTAATATCCTTTTTCTGCTCCAAGATCCATGCAGGATCTGACATTATTTTTAGTTATCACCTCTCCTTAGTTTCTTCTAGATTGTGAGAATTTAGATTGTGTAGCTTTTTTCAGTTGGAGCAAGAAAAGAAGAGAGCATTTGCAAATATCTTAGAATCCAAAGGAACGTGAAGCCTAGTTTATCTCAAACAAATGGTCAGTGATTTTTCAGTTGAAATTTCAAACTATATACTGGCTAAAGTTTAGATGCTTTAAAGTATGGAAATTTAAGGTCTATCTTATCTGCTGTTTAATGGAACAGGTTTTGAGGGCATTTTAATGGCTTATGTGCTTCTTAGCTTGGCCCATAACTGTCTATAGAATACATATCTATACTATCTGTTTTATATTGGAGCATTTTCTATTTTCTATGTGAACTAATATACTTGAAATAAAAATATGCTGTATCCAAATTATCATCCTACTATCTGTAAAAGCAAAGGAAAAATCTATTTTGGAGAAGGTAAATATTAACATATTTAAAGGGCAATTTGATAATAATCATTCAAAGTAAAATTTACTTACCAGGTATTCCATTAGAAATACTTGTCAAATATGCAATAATAGATGTCACTGATTTTTACAAAATCATTTTCATAATTGAAAAAATTGGGAAATAATCTCAATGCCAATGAAGAACAAATTGGCTAAATATGCTGTTATATTTATGAATTCAAGCACTTTTTATGCCTAAATTAGTGTGCCATAGAAATATAAAATATTATAAGAGACTACTATGAACAATTATATACCAACAAATTACACAACCTAGAAGAAATCAAAAAATTCCTAGAAACATACAGTCTACCAAGACTGAATCATGAAGAAATAGAAAATGTGAACACACCAATAACAGGTAAGGAGATTGAAACAGTGTTCAAAAGCCCCCAACACAGAAAAGCCCAGGCTTCACTGGTGAAGTCTACTAATCACTTAAAAAAGAATTAACCCCAAACCTTCTCAAACTCTTCCAAAAAATTGAAGAGGAAGGAATACTTCCAAACTCATTTTATGAGGCCAGCATTAACCTAATACCAAAACCAGACAAGGACATTATAAGAAAAGAAAATTACAATATCCATGATGAACATAGTTTCAAAAACCCTCAAAAAATATTAGCAAACTGAATTCAACAGTACATTAAAAGGATCATACACCATGTTCAAGTAGGATTTATTCCAGGGATGCAAGGATGGCTCAACATCTGTTAATCAATTGATGTGATACATCATATTAACAAAATGAAGGACAAAAATCGTATGATCACATCAATACATGCAGAAAAAGCATATGACAAAACACAGCATCCTTTAAGGATAAAAATTCTCAACAAACTGGAGATAGAGGGAACATAACACAACATAACAAAAGCTGTATGTACAAGCCCGCAGCTAACATTATATTCAGCAGTGAAAACCCAAAAGCTTTTCCTCAAAAATCAGGAACCATGACAAAGATGCCCACTCTTGCCACTTTTATTCAATATAGTATTGGAAGTTCTAGCCAGAACAATTAGGCCAGAAAAATAAATAAAAGGCATTCAAATTGGAATGGAATAAGTAAAATTGTCTCTGTTTGCAGCTGACATGATATATATAGAAATTCCTAAAAACTCCACCAAAGTACTGTTAGAACTGATAAACAAATTTGTCAAATTTGCAGGACACAAAATCAATATACAATTATGTTTCCATACATTGACAACAAAGTATCAGAAGTAGAAAATGAGAAAACAACCCCAAATATAATTGCATCAAAAAGAATAAAATATTAAGGAATAAATTTAGCCAAGGAAGTGAAAGATCTATACACTGAAATCTATGAGACATCCATGAAAGAAATTGAAGAAGCCACAAATAAACAGGAGATAATCCATGCTCATGGATTGGAAGAATTAATACTGTTAAAATGTCCCTACTACCCACAGCAATATACAGATTCAATGCAATCCCCAGCAAAATTCCAATGGCATTTTTCACAGAAATAGAAAAACAATCCTAAAATTTGTATGGAGCCACAAAAGACCCCAAATAGCCAAAGCGATCTTGAGAGAGAAGATTGAAACTGGAGCTATCACACTTTCTGATTTCGAACTATAATTCAAAGCTGTAGTAATCAAAATAGTATGGTATTGACATGAAAACAAACATATAGATCATTGGACTAGAATAGAGAGCCCAGAAATAATTCCATGTGTATATAGTAAATTAGTTTATGAGAAAGGAGCCAGGAATATACAATGGAAAAGGATAGTCTCTTCAATAAAACATATTGGAAGAACTGGACAGCCACATGAAAAAGAATAAAACTGGAGCCCCATCTTAAACCATACACAAAAGCCAATTGAAAATGGATTAAAGACTTAAATTTGAGTCCTACAACCACAAAATACCTAGAAGAAAACATAGAGGGTAAGTTCTTTGACATCGATCTTGGCAATGAGTTTTTAGATTTGACACTAAAAGCAAAGGCAACAAAAGCAAAAATAAAGAAGTGGGACTACATTAAACTAAAAATCTTCTAAACAGCAAAGGAAACTATCAACAAAGTGAAAAGGCAACCTACCGAATGGGAGAAGATATTTGCAAAATCATATATCTGATAAGGGGGTTAATAATCAAAATATATAAAGATTTCATACAACTCAATAGCAAAAAAGCAAACAATCCAATCCAAAGAAGAAAAGCATATGATCAACAGGTACATGGAAATGTTCTCAACATCGCTAATCATCAGGGAAATGCAAATCAAAACCACAATGAGTTATCACCTCACACCTGTTAAACTGGTTATCATCAAAGAGATAAGAGATAACAAGTACCAGCAAGGATGTGGAGAAAAGGCAATACTTGTGCCCTATTGGTAGGAAGGTAAATTGGTTCAGCTTTTATGGAAAACAGTATGGAGGTTCCTCAGAAAATTAAAAGTGGAACTACCATATGATAGAGCAATCTCACTTCTTGGTATATACTCAAACAAAAGAGAAGCAGAATGTTGAAGATGTATCTGCACTCTCATGCTCATTGTAGCATTATTCATGACATCTGAGATATGGAAACAACCTAAGTGTCTTTCAACAGATGAATAGATAAAGAAGATGTGTTATATATATATACACATACACACAGTGGAATATAATTCAGCTATGAGAAAGAAGGAATTCCGGCCATTTACAACATGGATGGAACTTGAGGGCACTATGCTAAGTGAAATAACCCAGACAGAGAAAGACAAATACTGCATGGTATCACTTACATGTGGAATCTAAACACAAAAAAAAGTCAAATTCACAGAAACAGAGAGTAGAAAAGTGGTTTTTAGGAGCTCGGGGATGGGAGCAATAGGGAGAGGTTGGTAAAGGGTACAAACTTTCAATTATAACATGAATAAGGGCTGAGGATCTAATGCAAAACCTGTTGACTATAATTGATAAAACTGTATTGTATAGTTGAAATTTACTAAGAGAGTAGAACTTAAATGTTCTCACAAAAATGGTATACATAGGGGACCAGCAGTGGCACAGCGATTAAGTACACACATTCCACTTCGGGGGCCTGGGGTTCGCTGGTTCGGATCCAGGGTGCGGACATAGCACTACTTGGCAAGCCATACTGTGGCAGGCGTCCCACATGTAAAGTAGAGGAAGATGGGCACGGATGTCAGCTCAAGGTCAGTCTTCCTCAGCAAAAAGAGAAGGATTGGCAGTAGATGTTAGCTCAGTGCTAATCTTCCTCAAAAAAAAAAAAAAGGTACACGTATATATACACACACCTTTTATATATACATATATTTGTATTACATATATTGTGATAGATCCATTCAAAAAAGGAAATGGTATAGACCTATGTTTACTTAAGGGAAACGTTTTCTAAAAACCTAATAACTTATAAAAATGCATAATTTTGTATGTAAAATAGTACAATATCATTTTGTTGCATTTATGTTTCCACACAGTTTTATGCAGTAACATGTACTCAGTGCCCTATTTCCCACATTTTATGTTTTTCTAGAAAATATAGAAAAATAAATACATTTTTGTTCTATTTATTTTTAAAACAAAAGTACCTGTTGCCAGAATTTTAGTTAAAACACAGGAGAAAGCTATAAAGACATTTCACCTCCGTAAGATTTTACATCATCCATAAAATGCATCATCGGTTAAGCATCAGTTAAGAAATGCCTCCTTTTGCTTCTGCGATTGTTGTTATTCAATAAAAGTTCTTGGGAGATAAATTTGTTTCTTACTATAATTGAAAATGTCTTTATTTTGCCCTCACAGTGAATATCATTTACTTGGGAATAAGATTCTAATTCCAAAATATTTTCCCCTCGAATTTTCAAAATTTCCTTTAATATGTTTTCTCCCTTACCATTAATTTTAGGCTATCTGGAGCTTATTCAATTTCCATTAATTTGTAGATAGTTTACTTTTTTTCCCCTCAGAAAGTATTTTTCTTTCCACTTTGGCCAGTTTGATTTTTTTAATTTATTTATTTATTTTGGTGATGAAGATTCGTCCTGAGCTAACATCCGTTGGCAATCTTCCTCTTTTTTTGCTTGAGGAAGATTAGTCATGAGCTAACATCTGTGCCGATCTTCCTCTATTTTTGTATGTGGGATGCCTCCACAGCATAGCTAATGAGTGGAATAGTTCTGTGCCTGGGATCTGAACCGGTAAACCAGAGCCACTGAAGCAGAACTCACAGAACTTTAAGCACTGAGCCATGGGGCTGGCCTCCACTTTGATTTTTTAAATACTTTCGTTAGTGAGAAGTGTTGAGTACTATTTAATTAAATTTCATAAAGATATGTGTAATTTGGAGTTTTTATATTTCCATTTTGGGGTCTTATATTATTTTCACTCAGCAGGACTTTTGCAGTCTAAAAATCCTTGTTTTATAAGTTCCTGGAAAGTTTTCTTCTATTATTCCTGTTGATGTTTTTCTGGCTTCTATATTCGTTCTACTCTTTCTATAGAAATCTTACTAGGTATAAATGAAATATAGCTTTGTCTTCCCAAAAAAAAGACACAACACCATGTGTCTGGAATTTAGGGAAAGATAAAATCAAGTTGACATGCATCACTAATGAGGAGTGACTTAATTTGACTTTGAAGGATTAAGGCAATTGAAGGAGTTGGAGGGAACATTCCTATTTTATGAATCAAAATAATATGGGAGTTGGAACCAGGAATGATAATAATGTTGGGGAATAATGAAGGCAAAGACCTAGGTGTAATTTAACATATAGCATTGTCTGAATGAAATAACGTATTGTGAATGTTTATTAATAAAATTGTTTATACACAGAACTTGGCTTTCCAAACTTTAACATATCGAAGCAAATTTAAAGTTGATGATATTTTTGTGTTGTTATGATTATGTCAAGCTAGAAAGATAAATTCTTGATAGTGGAGAAACTCAAGAATCATGCTAAGTAACTTGAATGAAAATTATGGTTTTAGAGTAAGAGTGTTAGATTTAAAAACTGTTGGTTTAAAACTACTCTGAGGATAAGATGGTATATTCTGAACATGAGGAACATAGTTTGGACACATTCTATTTGGGTCTAAACACCTTTTAGAAGCTGAACCAATGTATAGACTCTTTCCTTCTGAAATATGTCTACACTTACACACAAAATTTGAAATTCCATTCTAGTCATGCATGCGTCTCACCTTCCCAAATTATCCAAATATATGGTTAATAGAATAAGCAGACTGTGATAGAGGAATATACAAAACAAGTATATTAGGAGAAGGATACACATTTCTTGATAAACAATAATCGTAGGCTTTATAAAAGAACTGAGTGGAAATACAAGATAGCAACTAGAAAACTATCTTTCTCATCTGTCTATTTTGTTCTAACAAGGATTTCTACTGAGACTAAAAAATAAAAATTAAAAAAAGGCAAGGAAAGGCAAGGTGACGATCTCTTTAGAGAAACGAGTTTTAGTTTCTCTGTTATGTTTTCCATTATTTTTATGGCCTTAAGAGGTACTTTTGTCCTAAAAACAGATAATTGATCCTGTATATTTCAAAACTTGATGGTCAAAGTGGAAACTTGAAAAGTCAATTTCAAATATAAACAGTATTTTTAATTTTATATAATATAGAACATTGAATTATCTTTTCATATAGACTGAGCTATTTCGGAAAAAACATCCAATTGTCTCTCATTTGTTCACGTCTTCTTCTTAAAAAATATTCAGTGCCAGGACTGTGCTGGAAATACAGCAGGGATTAAGACGGATTTGATCTTTCCCATTTTCAATCCAGGAAACAAACAGAAGCAAAGACCTTTGCCAGGAACAACCCTGGGGATAGAACCTATTCTACTCCAAGAAGTGTTCTGCAGGTACAGCTGTGGGAAAGAAGGATATCGGCACTTACCCTTCAGTTGTGCGCAGTCCTGCAGTGGAATGCAAACTCTCTTCTCAAGTTAAGTTGCCTGAGCATCTCTGTAGCTCCAAGTTCAAAAACACTGTGTGTAAAGATTTAAAAGCACGCGTGAATAGAAGATGGTCATATTGAAGAAATGTGCCCTTTCAAAGGAAGACCTTGGGCTGAGTTGCTCAGAAAATCATTGCTGCTTCTGGCGGAGGGAAATGAGTAAGTGTGTGAGTGGTCCCGTGCAACGCTGCTGTAGTTGCCCAGTTAACAAATCTCTACAATGAGTTGTGCAGGAAGGCACTCTCCCTACTTCTTCACATTACCCATGGCTGCACTGGCACCTCGAAGATTGGTTGTTTGGAGAATGTTGGGAGATAAAACTATTTCAGTGAACCTTAGTGTTCTCTGGACCGGCGCTGACAGTAGGTTTTGTGAACAGAGGAAGCACAGGAAGGATGCCATATGACCGGTACAGCCAAAAAAACTATTTTGTAAGTACAATCAGACTTCCAATTTCTGACATCTTTCAGAAATAAGAATGGGCAACATTGCGACACGCAATGGAGGTGACGCGGGTGTAGGTGGGGTCATGAATAGTCAGTGTGATTTGTGACCACATCTGGAAATATCTGCGATCATTGGGCTATGTGTACATATGTCAATATCTTCATAAATATTAACCTATGTGTACATATGTATCTTCAAATATATAAGCTTATGTGTACATATATCAATATCTTTATGAATATAAGCCTCATGTGTACATCTCCTGAAATACATTGCATGCCTTTCCGTTGAGACCAACGTACATTTCAAACTCACTGTCTAACAATTAATTCTATACAGAATGCATATTAGGGAAATAATTCTTGTATAGATAGGTCAAGAAATGAGGTTGGTGTTTGAAATAAGAGTAATTTGTAATGCAATATGGACAAAATTGAGATTTGATTTCATAAGTAAACTAGAAAATAAATCACTGAGCTTATTCAGGGATAATATTTCAATTTGCAACCTACACCAACACTGAGTTCATACGAATTCAATCATTAAAAGGTCACTTACAGTTGACCGGAATGAATTTCAACCTCTCAAATCTACCCATTACATAAAGGTTGTTTTATACTAAAGAGAAGCGATACTTTTATAGAGTAAAATAACTGTAAAATGAATGAAAGTATTTCAAGGATATTAGATATTTGCAAAGTAGTTCTTTATAAAAATGTTCCCTTAGGAATAAAGATCAAATGTTTTCTATAGAAAATAATGATGGGATTTAATATTAGAGGTGTCAGCTATGAAGACCACATGGTTATTGTGAGAAATAACATTTAACCTTTCTCTTGTGGCTGATGGAGGCCAATGCAGTATTTTATTATCAACATTGGCAGGTGATTTATTACCATTGTTTCTACTCCAGTAAAGCCACATTAAGCTGTGCTCGATGTATCATTTGTTATCTTCAACCCCCCTGCACACTTTCTGCATGCATAATCTCTTTGTTCTAGCAAGTTTTAAACGTAGAAGAGTAAATATTTAAGTAATTATTCCAGATTGATCAGAAACCGTGGCGGTAAAATCAACCAGCTAAATAGATTATGCCAGACAATGTCTGACGTAATCATGAAGTTCTGGCTTCCGGAAGAGTGATGGTTATACATCTGAAACATCAGCTATGCATAATGGTGCATTAGTGTAGATACAGCAGTGACAGAAAATAAATCATAGGCACACTTTCGGATGGGAATAAAATCTCGTGGAATAGATTCAAGTCAGATAGCTTTCAATAGTTTCTGTTTTCAGAACTTACTACCTAAAAATTCAGTCAAATGGTCTGAAATGGTTTGCCAGATGCACTGAGGATGGTTTTCCTATCTTTGACATTAATGTGGAAGCAAACTTAGGAATATCAAAATAGTTCTATCCTCTAAAATTCCATCTTTTATATATGTATCCCTGATGAGTATTAGAACCTTTGCGAATACAATTTTTGATTCAGTAAAATATGGTTAATGATCATCACTATGTTCATTCATCACAGAATGAACTTGTTCCCATATGTTTTTCTTTCAGCCAATGATCATAAATATTAACTAAACTTATAAAGCATTGTTAGAGAAAGATTCTACTCCGTGTAATGTTTATTCTATGAGAAGCGTTCGGAATTACCTTAATTCCTAGCCTCTCTCCATCTCTTTGTTCACTCTGCCCACGGGAGATGGAGCAATTTATCTGATGGGTAAATTTGGAAATAATTAACCAGGCATGCTTTGCTCTTCTCGTTCATCTTGATAGTAAGAAGTGTACAGAGATAACCCATCCTGCTGCTCCTTCAGGAGCAGGTCTTCTCTGCCTGCTATTGTGCTACTGGTAAATATTAATTCTCATACTTAATATACAAAATCTCATTACTGATTCTTATACGTAATCTATGTCTTCCAATTTACTTTTTAGAAACTACAGTGGAATATTTTTGTTTTCCCTCTGCCACTCTTTTTATTTTTCAGAACTCAGTTGGACAATTTAGATGGGTGCTGTTTTTTGAAAGTGCTTAGTAATCTCAACATGTCCTAAAGATAAAAAGAAAATAGATTCCTTTTTTTCTCACTGTTTTAAGTAGCTTCCTTTTCTGGGATTCCATTTGGTTGCCTATCTGTTAGCCTGGGAATCAAAAGACTTGAATTCATTTCATTTATTAAAAGAAAATAATACACACGTATTTCCAAAACTCAGTTATCATGGATAAGCACTTGTTAGCCCCAACCATATATGTGCCAAACATTCTAAATGTTTTTGAGTAAAGAACTAAGCAATGTTGGGACCAGAAGATGAACACAAAGATAAAGAAATGGATGAATCAATAAGGGAGAAAACATGGAGGTGGTGTTTATTCAATCAACAAATACAGACAGAGGTGCTATAATAAACAAGATCTGGATGACATGATGAGGACCAAGAGAAATATATTTGAATCAAATATAACTGGAACTAAATCCTGCCTGTGCTACCTATTTCAACTTTGAAAAGTAATCTTCCTGAACCTAAGTTTTATCAATGGTAAAATTGTACAAAAAACCTTTAAGTCATAGGAAAGTTAGGATATTTTTCTTAATAATGGATATAAAATACTAACACATATTAAAGAATCAACGCATGTTGTTTTCTCTAGCTCTCTCCAAAGTTTCTTAAGGTCTGTTTGGGAAGGCTGACATATGAAGAGATGATGGGTTTAGAGAGATGGGTATAGAATAAATATTTGAAAAGAAAAAAAAATACATCCTTACTATTGAATAAGCATGATAAGAAGCATAAGGCAGTTATGTGTAGATGCCAAGAGATTGGTTGTTAGATCTTGGTTAACTAGAAAAACTTGCTGAATGATATAACGTTTTCTCTTAATTTTATACTTTTGTGTGTGTGTATGTGTTTGAATGTGAAAACGTAAAAAGATATATATTAGTGAATAGGACATATGCTTCTAAACATAGGACCATGGAATAATGTGGGTAAAAATTGGTTGTGCTAAATAAGCCTATTGCTATGGGAGTTACATATGTATGGTAGCAACTGAAGTGATAGATGGCAATAGCCTACAAGCTGAAGTAAGGCAGATACTTGTTATCCTCATGCGAAACTTAAAGTTCATCTAATGCAACACTTGCATGATAATTTATTTCTATTATGGATAAAACTAATATAATAGAGTTGAATTAATAAGGAAGATATGTTAAGACTAGGAATACAACTAATTCTATGCATTTTTAAAAAGAGTATAATTAAGACCTAATTAACTATGTCTGCTAAATAGCAATAATAAATCTGAAGATATCTTTAATTTTGACTATGTAAATTTGCATGACTACATACAGAGACAGTAGTTGTATCATTCAAGTTCTCTCACCCTCCATGCTACACATTGGTAATCTTATTTAAATATCTCTAACTCTAAACACAGAGGCATATATACATATGATGAATTCATTGTAAAAAGAGATTGTCCTTAACATGTCAATTCAATATATGCTAAGAAATAGAAGATTTAGTTGTCCAAGTAGGGCGAACTCAGACAGCCTAGTTTTGACATTAAATCTGCTTAGTTAAGAGTACCATATGCAAGAGTATAGAAGAATCACATACAGGCACAGAGATTCCAGAAATGCATGAACGTTTATCAACTGGAATCAGCACTTAGTGGAATCAGGTTATATTTTCAGGGGGTAACTTCACTATTCTAATACATAAATAGAGTGTGGCCCTGGAAAACCTTCGACATGCCAACATTCAGGAATCCAGGGAAGTCAAGTCAAGTCTAGATGCTGAACAACCAAAGTTAGGGATACAGTCAAATTCTTTTATTTAGGAGGCAGCAACATAAAGAAAATAAGCTAGCTTAGATTAGGAAGTCGCAAGATAGTTAAAGATGTGTACACAATGAAAGCATGGAACCACAGAAATAGGTCACTGCGCTGTTTGTGCCCCTGTTTATTATATGTTACAAGTCCTGGGACTATAGACTATTGATGGGGCTCTGTCCAGTCAAAGTTTCCTCAGAATAGCCAGGGTTTGCATAATTTCTTTTGGTATTGTTCTTTCATTTGCTACATTGTAATTTGTGCCTTATGTTACCTAACTAGATTCTCACAGATGTACTGGGTTAACCATTTTATATACAAATATCTCTATATGCTTTCCTGTATAAACTCTTCAAATTGTGCTGTTTTATGCATTGGTTTCTCTGGAGATTGTTTCATTCCAAGAGAATAATAATGATGATGGAGATATCTGCTTCTGACCAAGATGGATTAACGGGGTCTGGACTGACCCTACCACTGGAAACAATGAACAAAAAATGAACAAAATAACGAAAGAATATTTTGCCAGACACTGGAAATCAGGCAATGAAGGAAAACGATCCCCAAAAGATGGGAAACGAATTAAGTGATCCCTACATTAGCCCAGTTCATTCCCTTGAGAAAGTTTCGAGTCTGCTGCACAGAGAAGACAAACCAAGGAAAAGCCTGACCAATTTCCTGAGTTGCGATGGAGCTGAGAGTCTGCAGAGAACAAGAAGGCTGGAGTTTACAGGACAAAGAATGATAGTAGAGACCTTCACAAGCGAGACAACTACAGGGATCGGCAGAGGTTGCCCTTGAGTATCCAGCTACATGCACTATTGGGAAACAACTCACAGGCAATGAAAAAAACACACAAAATTGGCCAGCCATAGTGGCCTGGTGGTTAAGTTAGGCATGCTCTGCTTTGGTGGCCCAGGTTTGGTTCCAGGCACAGAGCTATATCGCTTGTCTGTCAGTGGCCATGCTGTGGCAGTGGCTCACATACAGAAGGAGGATGATTGGCAGCGGATGTTAGCTCAGGATGAATCTTCCTCAAAAAAAAAAAAAAAAAACCTACGTAAAATGATTAGAAGCAATAGCGCCTGGCACATATAACAACACTGGGAATATTTCCTACCCCACCAGTCAAAGTCAAGGAGCAATGTGCAGAGAACATAGACCATCTCGCCTCAGAAGAGGGCAAATAACTAGTCCAAGAGTGAGTGCTGCTCTGGGCCTGCCCAGCAAATCTTAAAAGTAAAACAGGAAAGAATCAAACTTTTACCAATAACTTAAATGTGTACCAGAAAAAAAGCTCAAGAATATTCCTACAAGTACAAAAATATCCAGCATGCAATAAGGTAAAATTCTCAATGCCTGGCATTGAATTAAATGTTACATGGCTAGCAAAAATAAGTAGGAAAACCATGCCCCAAATTCACTAAAAATGTCCAGTTTCTTCTTTTTACTAGCTTACATAGTGGTCTGCAGCTTCTGTCTTAGGCAAGCAAATACTAGAGTCTTGTTTCTCCCTACAGGCCCGTCTGTCTCTCGATTTTGAGTTAGTGGTGGGGCTGATCAAGTGAAAACATGTAAGTCATCCAGGGGAAGCCAAGCGTTTCTTGGTTCTGATCAGTGAGAGTAGGTTTTGATTAGCACCGCGAGTTTTAAACTGATGAGTTTTCTAGCCTGTATTTTGACTCAGACCAAAGGTGTGATTATTTCCAGGATGGCCACTTCAAGCTTCAGAAATTTTTATTTGTCATTTAAGAATCTATAAATGAATTAAGCCGTTTTTAACTTCAAATTCTCCCACTTCTATAAGAACTTCCTATGGTTTGTTCTGTTTCCAGAGATTTTCTGTAGTTCTAATAGTTACTCAATATTCCTTGTTTATCATACCCATATTCTTCAAAATGTTGTCAGCATTTTCTCTTTTTTAGAAAAGTCTTAAGAGAGAGGAATATAAGAAATACATGAGTCAAATAAATTATCTTTTTAAATCTATTAAGAGGAAGAATAAATATTTTCTTTAGCTCAACACTGTTGCACTTTTCACAATGTATTTTATTTAATTATAAAAAATCCTATGTAGTA
The DNA here is from genome assembly GCF_041296265.1 of Equus caballus. Taxonomy (NCBI): domain Eukaryota; kingdom Metazoa; phylum Chordata; class Mammalia; order Perissodactyla; family Equidae; genus Equus; species Equus caballus. Next base: position 99,735,168 of record NC_091685.1, on the reverse strand, counting down.
GATGCCATGATGTTTTACTTTCCAAAAAGAATGCTGAGGCTAAAGGAGTTTTAAGGAGCTAGTTTCAACCTGCTACTGAGCAAGCAGCAGGGTGAAATCCAAACTTAGTTCTGACTTCAAAGTCTGTGCTTTACCGAAACGAAACGGAGTTTATGGAAACTATACTCAACAGATTCCTGGTAATTTGATTAAATAATCTTTCTAACTACTACTCTCTATTTTTATTTTTTACCCATTATTAGAAGAACTACATTTAACAGAAGTTGAATGATTGCAGTTTCAAGTGTAGAAAATTAATTTTTATGGGATATAAATATAATAGGATATAGAGATCTGCTTAGGAACATTGTGGAAGAGCAATGTTACCTATTGAGCTGTACAAATGTGCTATTTAGTTGTGCGAGTGTGGAAAGATTGTCACTTATTAAAAAAAATGTGTTTTAAGACAAAAACACGTAAAAAAATGGCATTTTAATTTAAAATATTGCTATTGTTAGTGCCATTCATTGCATTCCGACTCTAGCCACCCTATATACAGCAGAGCAGAGCTCTTCCAGTCTTTTAGCCATCCTCTTATCTTCCGGCGCTATATTGGACAATGCCCTGTTGCTATTCATAGGGTTTTCAAGGTCAATTTTTTGGGAAGTGGGTGATCAGGTCCTTCTTCCTAGTCCATCTTAGTCTGGAAGCTCTGATGAAACCTGTCCACCATGAGTGACCCTGTTGGTATTTGAAATATCAGCGGCACAGCGTTCAGCATCACAAGAACGTGCAACTGCCACAGTGTAACAACTGACAGACGAGTGGTGTGGTTCCCTGACCAGGAAACAAATCTGGGCCGCTGCAGTGAGAGCTCCAAATCTTAACCACTAGACCACCAGAGCTGGAGAATTTAAAATATACTTTTACAAAAATCTTTTGAATGGAAAATTATTAAAAATTCACCAATTCTTAAAATGAAGGAATTATTTATACAATTGTCCTTCTGTTAATCAGAAAAGTGATATGATGCAACGTTTTCTTGTTGAATTTCTAAGCTGAAATTACAAAACAGGTAAGTGAATCATTTTCTGAAGTTAATATTGTTAGCTTGTAATTAAATTAGTTTAGAATTGACATAGACATTGTTTCAAGTATGAATAAAGAGTAAATTAATTATACTCACTGTCTTAGCTCTCAAAAGAAGTTTTTAAAATTTCATAATTAAAACAAATGGAATCCATTTCATAAAACACAGCTTAAAATGTTTAACTATTTTCATTTTAATCTCTCATAATTTTTAGTAAACACTTCATGACTATTGAAGACTACTTTATTTCAGAGATAAAAAATGCATAAACAGACAAATTATCTTAGTTAAAATCTATGATCTCTGATGTCATATGTACTAATTCTTGTTCTGCTTTAAATCTGATATCTATTATAGACAGTTATCCAATTATCATTTGTGATTTTAAAAATGAAATTGCTTGTTGATGAAATATTTTCACTTTATTATTTGCATAGATTAGATTGGCTTTTCAGGAAGTGATGCCAAATGTTGGTCAATATGATGAATTCAATCAGAAAAAAGTTATAAATTAATAATAGTGTATTATATGGATTATTGGATAAATAATAGGCCAATTATTTTTAAATAGTAGTACTGATATTCCTGAGTTGAAATTTGCTATTTTTTCTTTTCCAGATATGTTTCACTGATATTAGTTGGCACGAGATTCCCTTCCACTCTGCTTTTGGGAACTATGAGAATACATGATAATATCTACTTTCCCATATCTACTCCCATTTGAAAAAGTGTTTGCAATATAAATGGAAATAGTATTAGTGTTAATTCAGTACACCAAATAAGTTTGTTTGTTTATTTTTCTACGCAAAGCTATTGATTCAACTTTTTCAAGGGAATGTCTCATTGAGGAAAAGAGTGGGTAGAGCAGTGAGAGTTAAATATGAGGGCAAAGGTTACGTCTAATTCATGCTTTATTTACCCACGCTTAATTTAGTCTTGTTTTATACAAAGTATTCTATTTTAATTATAAGTTAATTAGTCGTTTTGATTCTAACACTTAACTAAATGCGTTTAATAATGAACAATCCACTTGACAGTTCAGAGTCTGACTTCCTCACTAGATAAGATGGCCATAATAATGCCCACTTAGAGAGTCGTTGTGAGGCTTGAGATACTGAGTGGCAATACCTTCCAGTTTACAATGTTTTTTGTAAATGTAAGGCATGGTTATTATTTATCCGCCTTGTTTTCCCCCTGTTGGAGATTCTGTTCAAGATGCACATTTGAATACCTTAATAACTTTATTGTCTTCTTTCAAGTACTAAGGGTAAATCCCAACCTACATCTCTGTTAAACACAGAAATGATTTCATTCTCAAATAATACAAGTAACATTTCTTCTCTCCTCAAAACAGCTTTGGTATGATTGGAAATGTTTATGATACGTATGGCACCTACTGTGTCTTCAGAGTTCAAAGTGAATGTGCATGGGGAATCATCAAGCTTTTTTATTAGTGGGTGAATTGGCAAAGAGGAAAAACATTACATAATGGACAGAATCTGTAGCAAGAATCAGAAACTTATTTCTAAATCTAGCTCTTCCATTATCACACTACATTATGTAGTTAGGTGTGTGACTCAGAGCTGGTTTCTTTATCTGTCCAGTAAATATTAGGGTATTGACCAGACAGTTTTTGAAGGAAGGGGATATGAAATTATACACATACACTTATGTTAAAATGACGTTCAAAATGAGACAAGGTTTTTCTTTGTTTCGTTTTGTTTTAAACTGGACAGTATCTTTAAGAGTAAAGTTTCTATTTTTTAAACTACTTTACTGACACATGGTTGACATATGAAAAGCTGCACATATTTAATGTATATAACTTGATGAGTTTGGAGATGAGTCCACGCCCATGAAACCATCGCCACAATTTATGCCATAAATATATCCATTACCTCCAAAAGTTTCCTTCTGCCCTCTTTATTTTTTTGTGATAAAAACACTTAAAATATGATCTACATTCTTAGCAATATTTAAAGTATGCAATACTGTATTGTTAACCATAGGCACCATGCTGTACAGTAGGTCTCTAGGACTTATTTATCTTGTATAACTGAAACATTGTACCTTTTCTCTAATATCTCCTCATTTCCTTCTCCCCACCAGGCCCTGTCAACCACCATTCTACTTTCTGCTTCTATGAGTTCGACTATTTTAGATCCTTTCTGTGTCTGGCTTATTTCATTTATCATACTGTCCTCCGGGTTCATCTACGTTGTCGCAAATGGTAAGATTTCCTTCTTCTTTTTTAAGGCCTAATAATATTTAATTGTATATGTTTGCCACAATTTCTTTATCCATTCATTGGCCAATGGAGATTTAGGCTGCCTCCATTTCTTGGATATTATGAATAATGCTGCAATGAACATGAAAGTGGTGATATCTCTTTGAGATCCTAATTTCATTTTCTTTGGATTTATACAAAGTTTTATTTTTAATTTTCGGAGGAATTCCTATACTGTTTTCCACAGTGTTTGCATCAATTTACATTTCTACCAACACTGTACCTTTTCTCCACATCTTTGCCCACACTTTTTAACAAAATAATAGCCATCCTAACAGGTGTTAGGTTTTGATCACGTTTCATTTGGTAGGTGACCCCAGGAGTCAAAAATAGGGATAAGGGGAATAAGAAGGGATGGAAGGCAGCCGATTAAAGACATATTTTCAAGTAAGTCACCACTGTGGGAAATCCAAACTTAATCCTCCTGGGGAAGTCTGGAAGACAGTGTAGCATGCATGCCCCATTGCAATACCATTTAGAGGCAAAAGATCTGGGGTGTTTTTGCATCATCCATCCTTGACTAAGGACCCCTCCTGAAAGGACCTTAAATCATTGACACTTCTGTCCTGCTGTGCACATGGGTGGAGGAGGTCTGAGGGGCAGAGAGTCTTCTGGCATAGAGATGCAGCTTCTGGCATTGGAGGTCTGGGACATGTGCACAGAAATGGGAAGAGCAAGGGGATCAGGATGGGACATTGACTGCGTCTGCTGTTGACCCATTCACAGCTCAGATGTACTCATGCACCACCTTATGACCACTGCAAACTGCTAGTGTTTCTTGAATGTAGTAAGCAGTCACAATATCTGAAGAAAAGTCTTTCAAGAAGAGAATTAATGAGTCAAGCTATACCTCCAATGCGGCAGTTAATCCTAAGGAAATAATTAATATTCATCATTTTTCTTCTCTGTCAAACATTTTTGATGTTCTTCACTCCTGACCAGCCAGAATATGTACTGATTTGTATTGCTCACCCTTTGAAGTAACCCAAACCTATATTCCTGAAGGAATCTGAACCTCTGTTATCATGCCATTTCTAGGCACAGTTCATACAATTGCCCAATTACAGTTACGGTCATGGAAATAATAAATAGCTTCAGAGTGAGTCTTTCAAATCCTAGACATGTGTTTCTCCCCTCATAATGCAGTAACAACTACCATCTCATGATAATCAAGATTAATTAGTCCTGACATTATAATGACTCCTTTCTTTTTCTGCTGGTCTACCGAAACAAAGAACACAAATGATCAAGTAGCAGCCTGAGCTTTTGTTTTAGTTGAATCTTTATTCTGTCCCTTAGTAGAATGATTTTTGCATGGATTCCTGGACCTCTAGTCCAGCAGACTGTGAATCAGCAAACTGTGAAAATAGGAAGCAGAAATTCCTCAAGTGGGTACTTCTCTTATTCTCTGGTTCTGAGACACAGGTATTCTACCTAAAGCAACACAGCACCATATGATAGCCATTGGCTCAAAAAGTCTTGAAATCCTTTAGAGTGTCATCCCCAAGCTGATGCTTTAGCTGTGCTTTAAGAATCCAGTTCAAGGGGCAGCCCAGTGGTGAAGTGGTTAAGTTCACACACTCAGCTTCAGCAGTCCAGGGTTCGCTGGTTTGGATCCTTGGTGCATACCTACATGCTGCTTATTAAGCCATGCTGTGGTGGCATCCCACATACAAAACAGAGGAAGATTGGCACAGATGTTAGCTCAGTGACAATCTTCCTCACAAAAAAAAAAAAAGAATCCATTCCAATATTGTATTAGTGTGGCAGCTTCTGAGTTATGTGGTACATGGTAAGACCAGGGAATATCAGGGTCATGTGCTCATTCGTCATAAAATGGATGCACGTTGGGCCAATTGGCTAGCCAGAGTATGTTGTTTTCATGGCAATGGGGAAGACAAGAGAGAAAGTAGGAACACATGAGGCTTCTTTAGGCCTAGGCTTAACACCACCACCCTGTTACTTCTACCTCATGACATTGGCCGAAAGTCAAAAGTAAAAGCCCGGGTAAATAAAACCTCTCACAATTAAGGCAAGGATAAATGTGTGGATTCAAGTAGGGAAGAAAAGTTCAGGGTAGTCTTTCACTTTACTACATTAATTGAGTATTTTTTTTAATTAACGTCTCATTTTTTTTAGTCTCAATATTTTATCTGAGATATGTATAAAATTAAGCCTCTTACTCCATCAACAATACTTATAATTGATTGCAGTTAATTAATATGTTTGCTCTACCTATAATTACTTAAGTACATGGGATGCAAAATGCAGAAATATGCAATTGGGTTCAAGATAAATAATATGTTTGTAAAAGAAAATTCAAAAACTCTTACAAGCAATAGTAAATTAGTAAAGTTGGCTTAAAAGTACCTAAATGTTGACAAGAAGTAAAATTTGGTTTAGAGAAATGTGTTTTTCAAAAGGCAGCAAAAATTGCATCAGAAAAGAAAAAGAAGTCAAAGTTTAGGTTGTGAGAAACAATTGATATTCAAATAGAAACAGGAGATTAGTTCTCCTAAATTGAATGACTATGTTCAAGCTAAAATTGAAGTAAGTAAGTTTAGTTAATATGGTTCTACCAACGTAAGAAGAATAAAAATAGAAATATTCAAATATTTTAATGTACACTCGTAATAATGTCCTTTCTTTTTCTATTTTGTAAGTTACTTGAAAGTATCTTCATTTTGGAGTTTCCACATACTTATTCCAAGTGTTTACCAGAGGTAGGTGTTCCACAAGATTTAGTAAATATTCAAGGATTCATTTGAATTCAACAGCAGGTAGCATCTTCACAATTGGCAGCGAGTGAGCAAAGAGCACAACCACTGCAGATAAAAGTGGTGATAGAGTAAATTTGGGGAATACGCAGAACATAGAAGTAGGAATAGAGCATTAACTAATAGAGATTCACGCAAACTCTAAGGAACTGAAGCAATTTTAGGCTAAGATCTTAGAAGAAGTGACTAATAAAACAAAAGCACGTGAGTCATCTCAGATATTGTGAACTTATTGTTGCTCAAAGGAAAAGGACAAAATCTGTTTTAATAACGACCAAGATATTCAAGAATAAAAAAAGGTATTTTAAAATTTTATTCAAATTCATTTATGGCATCATGTTATTATCAGCATAATATTACCCAAGATGACAACTGATCTGGAAAAGTTAGGCATAATTTCAACAATTAATTCAAAAAACACTTTCGCTTATGTTATCAGAGAAATGGTTGAAAATGCATTTGCTTGGATAGATATAGAATATAATGATTTTACTGACATAAGTAGGATTTAAATATTTCTAATAATAGCTGGTGTTTCTTTCAGAAAAGGATTTATGCACTCAATAAATCTACTCTGACAAGGTCCCAAAGTGCAAAAAGTTTCTGACACAGAGGATAATATAAAAGGGAATTATATTCTGTTACTGATTGTGTGATCCTCGAATGAATAAGACATGAGTCTTTATCATAAATACGCAGAGTAAAGATCTTCTATAGAGCAATTGTAAAAAATTACAAAACACCACAGTACGGTATGGTATTTATATTTAATTTGAAATCCAGAAAATAGTTAATTATTTTGTTGGGAATCTCCTTACAATATTTACAGGAGGATAATTTTAATTATTTAATCTCATGCTGTGTTATTTGATGACACATCGTTATCAAATAGACACTGCTGTTTTCAGCAAAAAATCATCTTTCATTGTTACACTCAGCTCGGATCAATACAGTTATTCTTTATTACTTAGATATTAATTTACATTATTTCCCAATTTTCCCTGGGTCATCATTTAGAACGCTGGTCAAAACTTAGAAGGATAATTAATTTTTAAACTATGTGAACAGCAACCATAATTTGGAACAAGTGAGTTGTAGCAGCAATTCTTGCCTCTAGAGACCAGACTCTCAAATGACCCCATATGCCATCAAATGAATTGCATAAAGATATGAACTCAAAATAAGTTGCTCTTAACCTTGAACGTGTGAACAATTTTACATATCCATAATTGTCAATATGGCACCCTTCAGGATACACTGGTTTCTCTGGGCAGAGAGCCAGTCAGCCTTATGTTCACTGATATGTGAGCCAGCTGGACTTCTGACAGGTGCATTGTGGTGGTTAACTGCCCTCATCTACACTGTTTAACTCTCCAGTGACTTTGTTGTTCTGAGATGCTTCCTAGAGGAAAAGGTCATGACAGAGATAAGTAAAGCAAAACATGTGTACCTGATAGAGATGAGGGCACCAGTAGGGCCCAAAGATAATATAGGACAATTCTGCAAGCCTCTTATAACATGTTCACTTGTGGGAGAAGGCCATTTCCTGATTATCCCTTTAAATAGAAGTAACTAGGAGTGAACCTAAAATATTCCACTCTAGGACTCTAAAGAATAATACTGGTGTTGAGTGTATGTTGGATCAATGCAACCATGTAAGATGGATCCATTCCTAAAAGTTTACTTAAATTTTTAGATCTTCTGAAACCAAGTACATTGCTATGCTAGCCATATCTCTTTCAGATCTGTCACTTATCCCAGAGAGTGTTTATCGGAAGAACAATGCCCAAATGATTAGCTAAGCCCCTTTCAAAAGTAAGTATTGTTGTCAAAAATCACACCTATTGAACCTCTAAAGGCTATAGGCTTATTTAATGTTTTCCCAGGAAAAGTGGTCTGATGTGTATTTTATTCAATGGGTGGATTCATTTTGAACTCCAGATATGAAAATAGTGTAGGGGCATACACAGACATATATTGCTGGTGGAAATACACAGTTGCACAACTTCTATAAATATGAATATAAATATGAACTTGTTAATATCTAGAAAAAGATGCCTATTGGTTTGTCCCTTTACATAGCAATCCCTCCTTTAGGAATCCTTTCCAACGATATCTTAGAAAAACCAAAATAGCAAATGCATGAGGCTATTCATTGTTGCCTATTTGTCAAAAGAGAAAAAGGGGGAATAATCAAAATGCCCAGGTACAGGGGACTGATTGAATAAACTATGGTACATCCATGGAATGGAGTACTATATATCTTTAAAAAGAATGAGGAAAATCTTTATATATGACTATAGATTAATGTCTAAAAAATCTTTTAAAGGTGCTAAACAATGTGATTACTATATTATCTTTTATTTATGAAAAAGGATAAAATTGTATATATAAAAGGAGATTAAGGAAGTGACATCAGCATCATGGCAGTGTGAGTCATTACCTTTGTCTCTCCCCTCCAAGTTACAACCAGTAGGACATCCACAGACCAACAAAGGATCTTCCACACAGCACATCACGTTGCCTGAGAGATCCATACATCTGTACTTCTGAAGGTGGGTGGTTTGGACTACATGGAGGCAAGAAAATCAGGAGAGCAGTGGCGGCATCTCCAAAGACTAGAGGCTCCAGGAACCCTGGCAACACCTGCAAACAGAAGCTCCAGAAATCAAGCAGCTGGAGGATCCAGGAATCACCATGGCACACTGACCAGAAGCTCCAGGAATTGCGGAGGCACCTAAAACCCCCCTCCCTTGGCCACAGTGGCATCTGTGACCTTGGGCCTCCTGGCTCCAGGGGCTGCATCCAAGACCCTGGTGCTCATGACCTGAGGTTCCAAGAATCGCAGCAAAGTCCAAGACCAGAGGCTCCAGGAACTGCAGCACACCCACAATCAGAGGCTCTAGGAACTGCAATGGCACTCACAACCCAGCCTTTCCCCAAGTAGCAGCAGTGATGCCTGCAACCTCAGCCCTCTCGGCAGTGGGGGCTGCTTCCAAGACGCCAGTGACCCTGGAAGCAGCAGTAGCACCTGTTTCCAGAGGCTCCAGGAACTGTGACAATGTCTGAGGTTGGAGGCTTCAAGAACTGCAGCAGTTCTTGTGATTGAGGTCTCCAGGAACCACAGTGGTGCCTGTGATCCAGGTACCTCATCGCAAGTGGCAGCTCTCACAACCCTGGCTTTCCCAGCAGTCATAGTGATACCTGCTAACCTGTCACCTCTGGCAGTGGCAGTGCCAGCACCCTCACAAAACTGAGTAGCAGCAGTGGAGGCAGTGCATGTGACTCCAGCCCCTTGGGCCACAGCAATACTCAAAGCCACAGGGAACCGGGAAAGAGCAGTGGCAAAGCCTGCAACCTCAGTGCCCCTAGCCACAGCAGAACATGCAACGCTAGGACCCACACCCCTGGTAGAGTCAATGCCAGATACAGAAGAGGCACCTAGAACCCTGGATGCTGCCTCCATCTCCTCCTCCCCCCACTGTGGTAGTGGAGCCCATGACCCAGGTGACCCTGGAAGCAACACCGGTGCTTACCATCACAATGATTGCAGTGGAGAGGCCCATGACCACAGTAACAAGTCACCAGTGATCTCAGAGGCATAAAGAGTGACAACCAGGTCACCAAAAACACCTGAGGCAGAGGCAGCAGAGGGTGAAAAGTGCTGGTCCTCATATATAACCAGAGGCAGATCAGAATCAAAGTAAACATAGCCTTACCTAAATAAGAAAAGTGTTTGCTAGTACAAATGTGTCAGTAGAGGAACAATTCTTAAAGTATCATGAAAAATTATGATAACACAGTATCACAAAAAGAAAATGACATCCTCCAGAAACCAAACTTGAAGTCATAAAATATTGTAATCTAACTGGTAGAGAATTCAAAATAAGTGTCATGAAGGAACTCAGTGAGCTACAAGAAAACTCAGAAAGACAGTTCAATGAACTCAGGAATAAAATTAATGAACAGAAGGAGTAGTTTATCAAAGAGATTAAAACTCCAAAAGAGAACCAAATAGAAATTCTGGAGCTGAAGAACTCAATAAATGAGATGAAGAATACAGTAGAAAGCTTTGGAAATACAGCAGATAATATGGAAGAGAGAATCAGTGAGCTTGAAGGTAGAAATCTAGAAATGATTCAGGAGGAAGAGGAGAACTAAGATTTTAAAAAACTATGAAGAATTCCCATGAGAAATATCCAACTCTATTAGAAAAAGCAACATAAGAATAATGGGTATTACAGAAAACAACAGGGAAAAAGTAGCAGAGAGCTTATTTAAAGAAATAATAGCTGAGAACTTCACAAACTTAGATAAGGAACTAGATATACAAGTCTGTGAAGCTAATATCATACCTAATTATCTCAATGCAAAAAGACCTTCTCCAAGACACAATGTGTTAAAAGCGTCAAAAGTCAATGACAAAAAAAGAATTTTAAAGGCAGCCAGGGAAAAAAGGACAGTAACCTACAAAGGAATCCTCATTAGGCTATCAGCAGATTTCTCAGCAGAAACTCTACAGGCCAGGAGAGAGTGGAATGACATATTCAAAATACTGAAAGATAAAAATTGCCAACTAAGAGTACTCTATTCAGCAAAGTTATCCTTCAGATATGGAAAAAATAAAATAAAGGCTTTTCCAGACCAAAAAAAGCTGAAAGACTTCACTACCACTAGACCCACCTTACAAGAAATGTTGAAAGGAGTTCTTCTACCAGAAATGAAAAGGCAAAAGTACACAAAATTTTGAGTAAGGTGATAATCATACAGACAGAACCATAAAATAGCAAAGCTATTTGCAAAGCAAAGCACCCTATTATAGAATAGAACGTTAAACATTTAATTGTAGCATAAGGTTAAAGAGGGAAAAAGCATTAAAAATAACTAAAGTTACTTCAATATGTTAGTGAACTCACAGCATAAAAAGAGAGAGTTTTTAATTTCAAAAACATAAAAGGGGAGGAGAAAAAGGATGGAACTTGTATAGGCTAATGAAGATAAGATGCCAGCAGCAGAAAAAGGACTATTTTATCTATGACATGTTGTATATAAACCTCATGGTAATCACAAAACAAAAATCTAGAACAGAAACATAAAAAAAGAGAAAATGGAGAAAAACATCATAGAAAACCACCAAACTAAAATGGCAGACAGAAACACAAGGCAAAAGAAATTATGAAATATAAAACCACCAAAAACCAAAAGATAAAATGGCAGTAGTAAGTTCTTACGTATCCATAATCACCCTAAATGTAAATGGATTGAATTCACCAATCAAAAGACACAGAGTGACTGGCTGGATTAAAACACAAGACTCAACTATATGCTACCTTCAGGAAACTCACCTCAGCTCTAAAGACAAACATAGGCTCATAGTGAATAAGTTTCCACTCATTGGTGATATTCCAAGCAAACGGCAATCAAAAAAAAGAGGATGTACATTTTTGTCTGATACTTATATCAGACAAAATAGACTTTAAGCCAAAGGTGACAAGAGACAAAGATGGACATTATATAATGATAAAGGGGGCAATCCATCAAGAAGATATAAAAATTATTAACATACATGCACTCAACATAACACCATAACATATAGAGCAACTATTAATGGACCAAAAGGGAGAAAATTGACAGAAATACAACAATAGTAGGGAACTTTAACACTATATTTACATCAATGGATAGTTCATCCAAATAGAAAGTCAACAAGAAACATCAGCCTTAATTAACATATTAGACCAGATGGGTTTAATAGATATGTACATGACATTCTATCCAAAAGTGGCAGAATACACAGTCTTCTTAAGTGTACACGGAACATTCTCAAAGACAGACCATATGCTGGGGAACAAAATAAGTCTCAGTAAATTTAAGAAGATTGAAATAATATCAAGCATCTTTTCCAACTATAATGATATGAAACTAGAGATCACTACAAGAAGAAAATTGGAAAAATTACAAATATGTGAATATTAAACAACATGCTACTGAAAAACAATTGAATAAATGAAAGGGTAAATAAAAAAATAATGCTGACGAATGAAAATAAAAATACAACATACCAAAATTAATGGGATGCAGCAAAAGTGGTATTAACAGAGAAGTTTATAGCAGTACAACCCTATCTCAAGAAACAAGAAAAATTTCAAATAAACAATCTCACTGTACACCTAAAGGAATTAGAGAAAGAAGAACAAATGAAGCCCAAAATCAGTAGAAGGAAGGAAATAATAAAAATCAGAGGAGAAATAATAAAATAGAGACTAAAAAGAAAAAAGAAAAGATCAATGAAACTAAGAGCTGGTTCTTTGAAAAAAATAAAATTGGGAAACCTTTACATAGACTTACTAAGAAAAAAGAGAGAAAGCTCAAATAAATGAAATCAGAAATAAAAGAGGAGATACCACAAAAATACAAATGATGATAAGAGATTACTTCAAACAGCTATACAAAAACAAATTAGAAAATCTAGAAGAAATAGATAAATTCTTAGAATCATAGAACCTTCCAAGACTGAACCACAAAGAAATAGAAAACTGGAATAAACCAATCACCAGTAAGGAGCTTGAAACAGTAATCAAAAACCTCCCAAAAACCAAAAGTCCAGTAGCAGATGGCTTGTCTGATGAATTTTACCAAACATTCAAAGATTTAATACCTATCCTTCTCAAACTCTTCCAAAAATTGAAGAGGAGGAAAGACATCTTAAATCATTAAATGAGGCCAACATTATCCTGATACCAAAACCAGACAAGGACAACACCCAAAAAAGAAAGAAAGAAAATCCAGGCCAATTTCTCTGATAAATATAGATGCAAAAATTCTCAAGAAAATATTACAAACCAAATACAACAATACATTAAAAAGATCATACACCATGATCAAGTGGGATTTATTCCAGGGAAGCGAAGATGGTTCAACATCTTGAAATCAATCAATGTGATACACTACATTAACAAATTAAAGGATAAAAATTATGTGATCACCTCAATAGATGCATAAAAAGCATTTGACAAGATTCATAAGCCATTTATGATAACAATTCTCAATAAAATAGGTATAGAAGGAATGTGACTCAACATAATAAAGGCCGTGTGTGAGAAACCCATGCTAACATCATACTCAAACGCAAAAAACTGAAAGCTTGTCCTCTAAGATCAGAAACAAGACAAAGATGACCACTCCTGCCACTTTTATTCAACATAGTACTCGAAGTTCTACCCAGAGCACTTAGGCAAGAAAAAGAAATAAAACATATCTAAATTGAGAAGGAAGAAGTAAAACTGTCACTATTTGCAGATGATGGGATTTTATATATAGAAAAGCCTAAGTACTCCATCAAAAAACTATCATAAATAATAAACAAATACAATACAGTTGTAGGCTATGAAATCAATATGCAAAAATCTGTTGCATTTCTATACATTAACAATGAGCTATCAGAAAGAGAAATTAAGAAAACAATACCATTTATAACTGCAACAAAAAGAATAAAATACCTAAGGAATAAATCTAACTGTGGAGGTGAAAGACCTGTACGCTGAAAACTATGTGACATTTTTTAATGTAATTGAAGAAGACACAAAGAAATGGAAAAATATTCCATGCTCATGGATTGGAAGAATTAATATTGTTAAAATGTCTATATTACCTAAAGCAGTGTACAGATTCAATGCAATCTCTATCAAAATCTCAATAGCACTTTTCACAGAAATAGAAGAAAAAAAATCCTAAAATTTGTATGGAACTACAAAAGACCCTGAATAGCCAAAGCAATTTTGAGAAAAAAGAACAAAGCCAGAGGTATCACACTCCATGATTCAAATTATACTACAAAGCTATAGTCATCAAAACAGCATGCTATTGGCAGAAAAACAGACATAGAGATCAATAGAAGAGAATTGAGAGCCTGAAAACAAACCCACACATATATGGACAACTAGTTTATGACAAAGAAGCCAAGAATACATGCTGTAAAGAAAGGAAAGTCTCTTCAAGAATTGTATTGGAAAAAATGGACGTGTACATACAAAAGAATGAAACTATCTTACACCATACACAAAAATTAACTCAAAATGGACTAAAGACTTGAATATAAAACCTGAAATCATAAACCTCCTAGAAGAAAACATAGGCAGTATGCTCTTTGACATCAGTCTTAGCAATATCTTCTTGGATATGTCTCCTCAGGCACAGGAAACAATATCAAAAATAAACAAGTGGAACTACATCAAACTGAAAAGCTTCTGCACAGCAAAGGAAATCACTAAAAAAATTAAAAGAAAATCAGCAGAATGGGAGAAGATATTTGCAAATCAGATATTCAATAAAGTGTTAATATCCAAAATATATAAAGAACTCATACAATTCAACAACAGGAAAAACAAACAATCTGATTTAAAAAGGGGCAGAGAATCTGAATAGACATTTTTCCAAAGAAAACATACAGATGGCCAATAGACACATGAAAAGATGTTCAACACCACTAATTATTAGGGAAATGCAAACCAAAACCACAATGAGATAACCTCACATCTGTTAGAATGGCTACTATCAAGAAAACAAGAAGTCACAAGACTTGGAGAGGATAGAGAGTAAAGGGAAAGCTTGTACGCTGTTGGAGGGAATGTGAATGGATGCAACAACTATGGAGATTTGTCAAAAAATCAAGGCTAGAGCTACCACATGATCCAGCTATTCCACTTCTGGGAATTTATCTGAAGAATATGAAAACACTAATTTGAAAAGGTATATGCAATGAACAAACCAAAAAAAAAACAAAAGCAAAATAATAGAAACAGATCGCTGATTGATGGTTACTAGAGGGGAAGGGGCTTGGGGGAGGGCAGAATGGGTAAAGGAATTCAATTGTATGGTGATGGATGGAAACCAGACTTCTGGTGGTGAGCACGCTGTAACATACACAGAAGTCAAATTATAATGTTGTATGCCTGAAACCTATATAACGTTATAGGACAATGTTGACTCAATAAAAAAAGTATAAAAAAATATAAAAGGAAGTAAATATATACTCATCTATATATTAATATACATAATAAATGCTAGTGTTTTACAAGTGGAAGTAGAAACAAAAAACTAATGAAAATTATTATCTAAACAGTGGAAGTAGGAGACTTAAGGTGAAAGTTGTTAAAGGTATACTTCTCTGAATGTATCTTATTTTACAAATTAGAATTTAGAACCTTCTAGTTATTTTACATAATTATAAAAAATTAAATTTAAATTAATAAAATGATCCCTACAAGAGGAAAACAAAACAAAACTAAACTAGATTGTATGTCAATTTGATGGTTTAACCACACAATATTTATTTTGAATGACCTCAAAAACATGGTAATCTGTACACCTTTATTCAGATTTATCAAGGTTAAAAAAAACTGAAAAGAAATCTCACACAGTATTTGGTGTCCATATTCATAGTAATAATATTGGTATTATTACTTTGAAGATTTACATGTAGATAGATATATATGTATATATTGGTAGCTACACAGATGACAAATCGAAAATAAGTAATTATACTGTCTTTAGGAAATGTGATTTTGAGTAAAAACAAAGTGATAAAGAGTAAAAGGGCAAAAAATTTTGGCAAAAACTCTGTATTTTTACATTTTAATTGCAACTAGAATATGAACTCTTGTGATTATTTTCTCTTCTACAATATGTTATATATATTTATTTTCTGGTTATTAAATTTAAAAGGCCTAGAAGAAATGACCAAACCAAATACAAAGAACCCAGATTGTGGTCTCTAAATAACACTTCTTAGTAAAATAAATCAAGACTTCTCGATGAAATGGTAGTTTCTACTGTGGTAAAAACTGTACAATATAAGCCTGAAACTATTTTCATATCAAAAAGCAATATAAAGATACTATCAAAGACTATTAGAGTTCTGTTGGACAGTCATGGGAGTCAACCTAAAGGAGTTTACACCAGTTGAAGACAGAATGATTTAAACATCAAGAACTATAATAACTGCTATGAGCACTTCAAACACATTAAAAATCTGTGAGTTCATAATAATTTTAAAAACCTCATTGATCACCTCTGGAGGTTGCTATGGCAATAATTCATTATTCTGGAAAGTAATAAATAACAGGAAAAAATGAAGTATTTAGCCTTCTTCTGGTGTAAAGATTAGTCCTGAGCTAACTGCTATCAATCCTTCTCTCTCTCTCTTTTTTTTTGCTGAGGAAGACTGGTCCTGAGCTAACATCCATGCCCATCATCCTCTAGTTTATATGTGGGACGCCTACGAGAGCATGGCTTGCCAAGTGGTGCCATGTCTGCACCTGGGATCCGAACCCGTGAACTCTGGGCCACAGAGGTGGAACACGTGCACTTAACCACTGCACCACCGGGCTGGCCCCAATAAATCATTTTATGGAAGAATCATATCTACTATATCCAGCAAAAATGATAAAGTTGAAGCAACACAATTTTGCATTCCTTAATAAAGTGATGACTGTTGCCAATGATCTTGAACGGCTGCTAAAACGTTAATTGAAATGCTGACGGAGAATTTTATAACAGAGAGATCACAAAATGAGGGATGACCAGATATCCTGAACTTGTTAAGATATTCTCTGTGTGGGTGTGTGTGTGAAGAAGATTGGCCCTGAGCTAACAACTGTTGCCTATCTTCTTCAATTTGCTTGAGGAAGATTGTTGCTGAGCTAACATCTGTGTCAATCTTCCTCTATTTTATGTGGGATTGCCACCACAGTGCGTCTTGATGAGCAGTGCTAGGTCTGCGCCCGGGATATGAACCTGGGAACCCGGGGCTGCCAAAGCAGAGTGTGCCAACTTAACCGTTATGCCACTGGGATGGCCCCCGTAAGAAGTTCTTGACAAAAAAATCAAAATTGAGTCTGATCAAACCTTTTGATCCAATCAGTTTATATGAAATATAGCGAACAGAGAAATATGTTAAATGCTATTGTAGAGATACAATTAGCTAACCCCAAATGTGGAAAATTATATAAGACACATAAAACAAGAAATAAAGGGCAAGACTTTAAAGGTGAAGGGATTTTATAGATTAAAAGAGACTAAGAGATATATAAAATAACTAAAATATGTAGTTCTCTTTCTCTTTTCAGATCTTGATATGAAAGAGTAAATTATTAAAAAGGACACTTATGAGACAAAGCATTGTGAACATGAAGGGATTAAATGATATTAAAGAAATGTTTTCCTTTTTTAAGTGTAATGATGGGATTCAGGCTATTTAAGTTTTAAAAAGTGAGAATTTTTTAGAGATGCATGCTTATGAAAGGGTAAATTTTTTTGATGTCTGCATTTACTTTTAAATAATCCAGCTTAGTGGGTGAGCAAAGTTGGGTGTAACACCACAACCTCCCATTTCCACATCCCACTGAATGTAGAGGAAGGAGTCAGAAAGACTCAGGAAATTCAGAAAACTCTCGAACAAAGTGCCCAAATTGGAAAGGATGAAGTTATTTAGAGTTAAAACAGGTGATCATTGTTTATTTTCAGATTATGTTGTTTTTCTGATATTTAAATAATTTACAATCATTGGAGAGAAGCAAAGGTTTTTCTGGGAATCAGTTGATGGTTGACTTTTTATATATAGACTGAGATTTGAGCAAGGACACAGCAAAGACTAAGAACTCTCTCACGTATGGTAATAAGATCAAGACGTAAGAAAAGTTAGAACTCAAAAAGCATGGGATGAGATGATATGAAAAATTTACGGACTTTAAAAGAAAATTGGCTCATAAAAGAGAATGTTGCCTTAATTACAGTAGTTACAGGTCTTTACCTGCTCTTTAGGGAAGGAAACATGGACAGTGACATCATTTTGCATTCCACTCTGTGTATGCTTTATATTTTTATATAATTCACATTTTATTACAGACACACTTGTTATTTTCACTACCAGATATGAGTTCTGTCATTCTGAACAAATTGTGTTATCATCTTCATAAAAAGTTCTGAAAGAACACCAAAGCAGTGCCATATAAAGCTGCATTTGTGTAAATGTGCTCTCTGCTTTGTGGTGGGAGAAGCTGCAACATGAGTTAAATGTCTTAACCACTCTTACTCATAGCTAACAGTGACACTCCACATTTCACAGTACAGTGTGAGCCAAGATTTGCTATCATTTAATCATGAAGTACTCAGCTGCTTTCAAAAGAGTATACTTAAACAGATCCTTCAGAAACATGTTTAAAGTTTGAGTTCATTTTTTGAACAAGGCTAATAATATTAGAGGTTAACATCAAAACAGCCTTCATTCATGAAAATACAATTAATCCCTAAGTATTTTCACAACCATATATATAGTACTGACTAAATAAAATCAAACTCTTTCACTTTCTTTCAAAATCAATCACTTTCTTTCCTCTAACCTCTGACACTTGCAAACATGAAGATTTTACAAGAAGTGATTTCAGTGTTCAAAGAGGATTCCCCATGTTAAGTTTAGGAATAAACTCTGGAAAGAATTCAATTATTCTGCAGAGGAAAAGAGGATTTTATTATTTGTGCTAAATTTTGCCATTAGAAAAAAATACATAAAATAGGTAAATAAACAAATGAGTTTGGGGGCCAGCCCTGTGGCATAGTGGTTCAGTTTGTGTGTTCCACTTTGGCAGCCTGGAGTACATCAGTTTGTATCCTGTGCACAGACCTACACACTGCTCATCAAGCCATGCTGAGACAGCGTCCCACATAAAAGAACTAGAAGGACCTACAACTACTCTGTACAACTCTGTATTGGGGCTTTGGGTAGAAAAGAATAAAAAGATTGGCAACAGATGTTAGCTCAGGGCCAATCTTCTTCACCAAAAGAAAAAGAATTAAAAAAATAAAAAGAAATGAGTTTGGATTCAACTGGACTAGCCATATGACACATTGTTTGGTTACTGATACTCATTTTCTTCCTGATATTTTGTGGACACAGTTTAAAAAAATACCAAAAAGATGGCAAACCAGAAAAACAAAGAGATCAAGTTAAGAATTCTTAAAAATGTATACACTGTTATAAATACCAGATGCTTTAATAAGAAATTGCCCAGGCAAAACTTTGTGATGACATTCAAAATCTGTCAAAGCTCTTCAACATCAAATATGTATTGTAACAAATTTGAAAAGTAGTTTACAGAGATAAATTTTTAATCAGTATGTAAATTCAGTATATTTGGGAAATAGGCCATTTAGAGAACTTATAATTTATTGTACTGCTTTTTAAGACTTGTTTTAAAGCAGTTTTAGGTTTACGGCAAAACTGAGAGGAAAGTAGAGAAATTTCTCATATACCCTCTTCTCCCACACGTGCACAGCCTCCTCCAGTACCCACAGCCCCCCACCACAATGATACATTTGTTGCAATTGATGATCCTTCACTGAAACATCACAATCAACCAAAGTCCATAGTTTACATTGGGGTTCTCTCTTGGTCATGTACGTTGTGTGGGTTTGGACAAACGCCTAATGACATGTATTCACCATAGTAGTATCATACAGAGTAGTGTCACCGCCCTAAATATTCATGCTGATTTTTAACTAATTTGCTGAATTTTATTTTCCTTCACTTGACCTAGAGCCCAGGTGAATTCTGTGACAAGGAGAAACCACTGCAACCGAGTCTTCCGCGATGACCTCACCGCTGTATGTCTGAGATTTTACCCAGCATGGGTGCTTAAAACATAGTTAATACCTTAATAAGTAAATGATTAATATGACAAAAAAGTATTTAATACACTCACTTTTTATGACTGAAAGTACATATAATTGCTACACCGAAGGTGACAGGAAATCTTCAAATCTAGTCCCAGTTGTAAGAAGCAGCAGCAACTATAGCAGCCTAAAGAAATATTGGCAGAAACATTACATTTTTTTCCTTAGAGTGATCATTCTGGATTGCTTAAGTATCATTTGAATTGTAAAATTCATCTTTGACATGTTATTAATCAGAGTTCTGAGGAAAATAGAGGGAAAAAAATCTCACATGTGACAGCTGCTCACCGTTGGAAGATATCAATCATACATGCCCTTTAGCCTTTTACAAGCTAAACATTGAAGTTCCCTCAAGTGTTTCATATGTCACATTTTCACTCAACTCCATATCTTTATGTTATTCTCTATATTTCTGAAAGTATGACTCTCAGAGTGGGGCATATCACTTCGAATGTGATCTGACCAGCATGTTTAGAACATCACTCCTCTATTTAACCATGTTTTGTTGAATGCATCCTGTTGTTCATACGTTTTTTGTCACTACCTCTCCAACCCCTTAATAGCCAGAGTGACTTACACTGAATTTCTTTTTTGTTTTTTAAAGTACGCTTCTTTTGGGTTAGGAAGATTGGCCCTGAGCTAACATCTGTTGCTAAGGTTCCTCTTTTTTTTTCCTCCCCCAAACCCCAGTACATAGTTGTATATCCTAGTTGTAAATCTTTCTGGCTCTTTTATGTGGATGCTGCCACAGCATCGCTTGATGAGCAGTGTGTAGGTCTGCGCCTGGGATCCAAACCAGCAAACCCTGGGCTACTGAAGCGGAGCACATGAACTTCATGACTACACCACTGCGCTGGCCCCTACACTGAATTTCTGACCAATTGAATTCTTCAAATTTTTTTACAAGAGTTTTTCTCAAAGATGCACTACTTTGCATTTATGCAAAACATTTTAATTAAAAAATCAATTTGCATTTATTCCTAAAAAATATATTTATTAAATATCTATTGTTTACCTGCTATATTACCAGTACTCTGTTAGGCACTATAGAGGCAGAAACAAATAAACATTATGTCTTCTCATTCACTGCTTACTACTAGATGAAGCAGAGAAAATTATTTTTAAAAATTAAAAAAATACATTTCAAAAATAAATCACAAATACCAATAAACAAGTAAACAATGCTCTGAGAGAAATACAGATCATGAGACACCCAACTTAAATACGATGCTTAGGAGGAGGTAACATTTACTTTAGAATATACAATATGACAAGAATCTACCCTTGTGGTTTGACAAAAAAAAAAATGTTCTGAAATTCACTGACACTTTTCATATCAGGAAGTTGAGTTTCTGTTTCCTTGTCTTGAATCTAGGTGATTCTGACTGACTTGACCAATAAAATGTGATTGAAATGAATCTGCCAGTTTCAAGACACCAGCTTTAAAAGACTACTTTCTACTTTTGATATCTTTGAACATTCTGGGAGCCCTGAGTAGCCATGTTCAAATAGCTGGCTAGTGGAGAAGCCCTGATATTGTATGAAGAGGGAAGAAGGGGCCAGTTGAGACCAGCTCTTTCCTCAGAAAGGCAACAGGTTTGTGAATGAGGCCATCTTGAAGCCTTTAGGCTAGATTGGCCACAAATTGTTTGACACTGAGCAATTCATTCCATGCAAAGTGGAGAAGAAGTATTGGTCAGCTGAGTACTGCCTGAATTCCTGATCCACACAACTGTGAGATTTGATAAGTGATTATTGTTTTAACCCACTAAATTTTGGGGTATTTTGTTATGCAGTAATAGATACTTGGAACAAAAGTGGAGGGTGGAGCTCTCACCAAAGAGGAAATACTATGTACCTGAATCCAAAACCGAGAAAGCTTGGCAATTTGAGAAGCTCATGAACCAACAGGAGGGGTATAGCTCAGGAAAGAAAAGGGCTTCTAGATAAAGTGTAAGAGACAGGCAGGAATTAGATCATACAGGGCCTCAAAGTCAGGGGAAGTTAACTGGAATTTATTTCAAGTGCTATGGGAAACAATTGAATGTTTATGCATACAGAAGAGCTTTCTAATTGCTGGAAACAGAGTGGGTTGGAGGAAGACAAGACGGATCATAAGAATACAGTTAGGAAGCTGTCTTAGTAGTCCAGAGAAAAAAAGGAGCAGCATGAGTATGATGAAGGCAGAGGAAATGAAGGGAAATTATGTATTTGAGATATATTTTTGAGATTAATTCAACAGAACTTGAACTCACATAGATTGGATGTGGAGGATGGTAGAGAGGAAAGGAATTAGTGATTGTACTGAATAGAGTGATGCCATTTATTAAGAGTTAAAATTAGGGCTAGAAAACACATCCCTAAAAAAATGAAGGAACTCAAGAGTTCACTTTTAGTATTTATTGTGATTAACGCTTTCAAGTAGTGACTTCGTACAGAGCTGGATATTAGACAGTCATGCTATGTATTGAGCAATCTAGACAAGGAATTTATGTTGGGAAATAGTCAGCAATTAAATGGAAGCTAAATTTCCGTAAACCATTGGCATCTCTTAGGGAATGCGTACACGGAAAGAGGAGGAAAGGGGCATGAAACAAGCTCTAAGGAATTCCAAAATTATGAATATAGGTAGAGGAATATAACCCAGCAAAGGAAACAAATTGAAAGAACAGTGAAATGGGAGAAAGACTGAGAGTGATAACATAAAAGGGAAGATTTTACTTTGTTTTTGAAAGAGTTTCAAAAGTAGGCAAAAGACCTGAAAAGAAAAGACAGAAATGTGTCTGTTGAATCTGTCTATCTTAAAGATGGTAGCCTGATATCAACAAACAAGGTGTGCTGAGGGGAGTAAAAGCCAGACATTGGTTACATGGAGATTTAATAGGTGTTGAGTAATAGAGGGCGACAATTGTCATAACTCCTGGCTCTGAGGGGAAAAGATAAAGTCAGCAGTATCTGGAGAGGAGATTGAGGACTTATTTTGGAATTTTTAATGGAGGTATCTAGGTCATACAGCCATGCTAATGTCGATGCTATATCAGAAAAGTAGAGATGACTGAAGAATAAAAGTGAGAAGATAATTTGATGTAGTGAAATTCTTGAGGTGGACTATGGAATCTATAGCACACTTAGAGGTATTGAATGGTGATAAGCTCCCACCACTGCAATGTAACAGGACAAAAGAAGTAGATGGGTACTAATGTAAGAAAATTTTATGGACTGGTTGACTTCAGGTAGGAAAAAGAGAAGTTTATCTTTGGTGGTTTCTATTTTCTAAAATGAAAAATGAGAAAATCATCTGCTAAGACTGAGGTTAGAGGAAAAATGTAGACTGGTGGCATGAAAGCAAGGTATAATGATCATCGCTGGGGTTAGAATAAAAGAAACTATAGAGAAATATATTAGAATTGATAATAACCATTTAACGCCATTTGTTTTGTATTGTTTTCAATTTCGAAAAGTCTTGTATGTAAGCTATACCTCCATTTTTATATCTGTTTTCCTAAGCAAAATTACTGTTTCTTCATTAAAAAGTATTGCTAAATATGTTAAAGAGACACAGGTCAAGGTTAGAGAAGTGTGGCAATATCCTATAATTTAACAGCTTTATTGAGGTATAATTGAAATGCAACAAACTGCACATATATAAAATGTATATTTCAATGTTTTAACATATGTGTACATCCATGAAACCATCATCAAAATCAAGATAGTAAATATATCCACCATCCCAAAAAGCTTTCTTGTGCTCTTGGTAAGCTCTTTTTCACTCCTCATGACACTTAGCAGCAACAAACGGAAGTATACCTTCTGTCTCCATAGATCTGTTTGCATTTTCTACCTAGAGTTTTGTATAACTGAAACCATGAAGTATGTAATCTTTTTTTCTGCCTTCTTTCACTTGGTATAATTATTTTGAGTTTCACCCATATTGGCGCGTGCATCAGTAGTTATTCTCTTTGTTGCGGAAGAGTGTTTCATTGTATGGATATACCTCAATTTGGTTACCTGTTCACCTGTTGAAGGACATTTGAGTTGCTTTCAGTTTGGAACCATTACAAATAAAGCCACCATGATCATTCACGTGCAGATTTCTGCAGAAACATAACCTTCCTTTATGTAGGCTAAGTGCCGGGGAAAGTGATTGCAGGGCCATGAAGGAAGAATACATTTAATTTTATAAGAAATGACCATATTGTTTTTCATAGTGACTGTTCCGTATTATATTCCTAGGAGCACTATATGATAGTTTCTCCGTATTTTTGTCAGCATTTGGTATTGTAGAGTGTGTACATGTGTGTGTATTTATATATATATGTATATTCAACCGTATGTAATTCTAATAGGTGTGAGTGATATCTCAACATGGTTTTATTTGTCATTTCTCTAAAATCCAATGATGTTTTGTTTGTTTCGTTTCTCTAAAAGCTAACGATTTATTTCATATGCCTACTTAGCATCTGTATATGCTCTTTGATGAAGAATCTGTTCATGTGTTTGCATATCTTTTATTTGGATTGTTTGTATTTCGCTGTTGAGATTTGAGAGTTCTTTATATATTCTGGATACAAGCTTTTGTTGGTTATGTGATTTGTAAACATTTTCTTCCACTTTGTAGCTTGTATTTTCATCCTTTGGGGTGTGTGTGTGTTTTCATCCTTTCAACAGGATAATTCACAGAGCAAAACTTTTTGATTTTTAATTTTTGGGGGGAGGATATTTTAAACAACAGATATAATTATTTATGTAGTTACAAAACTATTCTAATTATCTAATTAAACTTGTGTATGATTCGATAGTTTGGGCCCTTCATGGAATTGGTCCATTTGATCTAAATTGTTGAATTTGCATAGATATGTTTGTATTACTCCTTTATGATCCTTTCAATATTGGTGGAGTCTGCAGGAATGTCGCCTCTTTCATTCCTGGATGTTAGCCATTTTTTTTCTCTGTCACTTTTACTAGATTTTCTGCAATTTTATTGGTATTTTCCACAAACCAGCTTTTGTTTCATTAATTTTTAAAATATTTTTTAATTTTAAAGTTCACTGATCTCTTCTCTTTACTTTTTCTATTTTTGGTTTTCTTTGATTTTATTTTGATCTCCTTTTTGTGCCTTCTTGAAATGGAAGCTTAGATTCTTGATTTGGTATTATTCTTTTTTTAATATAAACATTAAAAGTCACAAATTTCCCTCTCAATTTTGCTTTAGTTACATCCCACAAATTTTGAAATGTTGTATTTTTACTTTCATTCTTTTCAATGCATTTATTTTTATTTTCCTTGAGGCTTCATTTTTGACCCAGGAATTATCTAAAAATGTGTCATTTAATTTTCAGGTGTTTGGAATGTTTTCTATCATATTTATTCTTTTTCCTTTTTTTTTTTTTTTTTTGCTGAGGAAGATTTGACCTGAGCTGACATCTGTTGCCAATCTTCTTCTATTTTGTATGTGAGCCACTGCCACAGCATGGCCACTGATAGATGAGTGGTGTAGGTCTGTGCCCAGGAACTGAACTGGGCCACTGAAGTGGAGCATGCAAAACTTAACCACTAGACCACTGGAGCTGGCCCTATTACATTTTGGATATTGATTTCCTGTTTATTTCCAATATGGCAAGATATATATTTCTTTTAAGTTTGTCAAGGTTTGATTTATGACACATAATATGATCTATCTTGTTGCATAATTCATGGGCATGTGTAAAGAATGTGTGTTTTGCTGCTGTTGAGTGGAATGTTTTCTGAATGTCAATTAGATTCTGTTGGTAGATATTGTTTAGTTCTTTTAAACTTTTGATAATCTTCTGTTTAGTGGTTCTTTGCAATTTCTGAGTGAGGAATTTTTCCTCAGCTATAATTGTGGATTTGTTTATTTATCAGTTCTTCCTTCAAGTATTCTGAAGCTTTGTTGTTGGTACATACTTAGTTAAGACTGCTACGTCTTTTTGGAGGATTGTCTCATTTTTGTTTGTATTTAAATTCTCTTTCTGTCTCTGGTAACTTTTTTTGCTTTGCATTCTACTTTATCTGTTATTAATATTCTTTTGATTAATGCCTTATATCATTTGCATCCATTTTCTTTCACTCATCTGTATTGTTATGTAATTAAATGCAAAGTGAGATTTTTATAGACAGCATATAATTCGTTATTTGTTTTCTAATTTTTTATCCACTTGATCAGTCATTGTCCTTTAAGCGATGTATTTAGAGTATGTACATTTAATGTAATTATATATGTTAGGGCATAGGTCTTCCATTTCTTTTTTGTTTTCTATTAGTTCTTTCTGTTGTTTTTTTCATTTCTCTGGGTTTTCTTTCTTCCTTTTTGTGGGTTACTTAAACAGTTTTAGAATTCCATTTTTATTTATCCATAGTGTTTTTTACTGTATGTCTTTCTATAGCTTTTTTTTAAGTACTTGATCTAAGTATTTTTTTATATATACATAACACTCAAGTATAGAGGTGTTATTCTAGTGGGCCTGGGAGGGGAGAAGCATTGTGTGTGGCCATAAAGTCTAGTATAAGGGATTTTTAGGTGATGGAACAGTTTGAATCTTGAGTTTGGTGATAGTTATACAAATTCATATATGAGTAGAACTACACACACACATACACAAGCACACATATGAATGCATGTAAAATAGATGAAATATGAACAAGACATGTGGATTATATTATTGGCAATTTACTGTATTTGATTTTGTAATGGCATTATGCAAGCTATCACCTTTGGGACAACTGGGTGAAGGGTACCTGAAACTACTCTGCTACTCTTTTCAACTTCCTCTGAATCCACAACTATTTTTATATACAAAGGTAAAAAAAATTGAGGTCATATTTGATTTTATGTAAAGTCAGGAGAAAATAGAACCTTATCATGAAGCTTTCAAGTACTATAAAATATACTAATTATAATCACAAATGGCTTTAGCCAAATAGTGATTTTAACTGGATTTGTTAGCAAAGATAATTTATTTAAATTATGTATTAAAAACACAAAAATATTCTATATATAATTAACATTACACCTTTTCTTTTTGCTCTCAAAAATAAGAAGTCATTCTTGTTCATAGATGCAGTTAATATCTTTATATTATTCAACTAAACATTATCTCCATGGATAATCAATCATGCATTAGCCCAATGAGCATGGGTTGTATGACAATAAAACAAACTTTTAGAAACTGAGTTACATTCATGTAAGCAGTTACATTTGTATAGAAAGGAGCAGGGGAAAGAAAAACACCATAGTGCTGAGAATAGCCATGTTGTATTGTGTAAGGGTAACTATGTTCTGTATTTGATTAAAAGGTTCCACGGAGAAATAGTTGATGAGTGTACTTAACTCATATGGTAAATGTCTTCAATAAATGCACTTCTAAAGAAACAGAATAAAACAATATATAAATGATATATACCTCTATTTCATTCCTATAAGTTCTATTTAGCATAATTTTATTTTTTTCTTTTAAAATCATTATTATTTGAAATTGAATATGGGAAAAGGATGGCTCTTAGCACAAAATGTACTATAATATATAATAATATTATCAGAAGATAATTAAACAATCATCCCTTACTTCCTTTTTCTCCCTTTTCCTTTTTTGTCTGAATACTTTTGTTTATATGCACATATAATTACACACATATACATCAGGTTCCAAAATTGAGACTATCTCATTTCTCTCTGATGTATCAATACCATAGATATTATACCCCAAAGTGTGTGTAAAACAGTTCTCCATATGCTGAATTTACAAATAATAGTAATAATAATAATAAAACAGAAGAAGAAAACAAGTGTTTTTCTCAAGCCTGAGGAAGCTGAAGGCCCCACATTTCTAAAACCTGTTGGTGAAAAGATTGGATAAAGAAACCGTTGTCCAACACAACTGGAGCCAGAAGAATCTTAACCACCATAATATTTGAGAAGTGGACAACCAGAAAAACAAGTTTGAGATGGGACCAAATGGGTGGAGCAGAAAAGCATCTAATGAGATGAAACAGAGCTGAGAGAAATCAACTTTAAATATTGCTACCCTAAAGAGCAGAAAGCCATCAGCAAGTAAGAAAATCTCCTGTTCCTTCTCTTGTGGTTTCTCCATTTGCAAAAGCCAACTCCAAAGGCACTGAGGCTTCGGTTCCAGCCCAGATGAGTCAGATCAGAGAAAAAAAGAAGTCCACTACACCTCCTTCCCTAGTCATAGGTTCTCAGTGGGAGAGAAGGTCTTATCTTTCAACGTAGATTGAAGTTCTTCTCAATATCTTGAGCTGGGTTTCTGATTGAGACTGTGTTTTGAGATTTTTAAATGATGTAAGATTGTCTATTAAATTACGTAAAATATTACAAGTCCTAGCTAAATTTTTATCCATGGCCAGAAGAAGGTTACCACAAATAGAATAACTATTAGAAGACAAGAATAAAATATGTATTTATTATGTTCATTAATCATACTTGTTCAACATATCAGTTTTATATATTTGCTCTCAAGCACATATGTACATTTTCGCTTAAGTATCCTTTTTGCATAAATTTATTGTCATAATCTCTTTTTCAATCAATAACATTTCAAAGACATCATCATATTAATAAAAAATATAGAGTTAATAGTAATCTTTTAATGATTTCTTAGTATGGATGGACGACCTGTTATTGTTTGTCTCTGTGTGTGCTTGTTTGTAAGCAGTGAATGAGAGAACTACTTTTGTCATGTCTAAATGACGATATTCTAATACTAAAGATTTTGATTAATCGATCTGGTGTAGGACCCAGAATATGCCTTTAAAAAACACCCTGGTGGTCCTATATCTGGTCCTCAATGACTCTTCAAGGAGACATGTGACTAATTTTACCAAAGCATTCACAGAATTATTGTCCAACGTAAAACAACACTTTCATTGTACTTTAAATAGCCACATACACTTGGCACTCTTTCTAAACCTTTTTATGCTGGTTTCTTTTCTACCATTAATCTCTTTTCCTGGAATCCATTCTGTTTCAATATGAACTGTCAAGAGAAATTTTTTAAAAATGGGCTTTGAAGTTAGAGTTGGGTCAAATCTTCTCCTCCTATTATGTGTGTATTCATGGGCAAGATACTTAACTTCTTATTACCTAAACCTCCTAATTTTTAAATTTGAAAAAATAAAACGAATGTTGAGGATAAAGTATTTTCAGGCATATAGTGTTCAAAAATATTTAATTTTTTTCTCCTACATTATTTTCTTCCCCTTTCTTGCTACCCATTGCCTTATTACCCAGTAGATAAATTTGCAGTAGCCTTCCTCTTCCATGAAAAAGGTATAATCATTATATTTTAAGTAAAATTCCATTTTTTATGGTTTTGTTATAGAATTCTCTCCTCCAACAGAATCCCTACACTAAAAATGGGAAACCGTATGAGTATTGCACTAATTTTTGCCCCTGGAGTTTACTTTAACATCTTTTTTGGTAGTCATATGGATTAAATTCATAAGAATTATTCTAAACTCTGAAAAGTACGCTAGCAAAGGAACCAACCAAGAGGTTGTACTGGGACTTTTTCACATTAATGTATACCTCACAAATAGATATGATTTTATGTAATTGTTTCTTTACTGAGAGTAGGAAAAGGACACAGGAGCTCTAGAGAAAAAGAAATTCAGTATCATTTCACACTCATTAACCGTATAATACCAGATGTTCATTATCACTTCTGTCGAGAAATGCCAAGAAACTTGAATGATTGGAAAAAGTGTTTGATTAATGACGTTTTTTAGTTGATTAAAACAGTTTTATCAATTCCTGTTGCTGAAAATATGAGTACATTTTTCTATCTTAGCAAATACCATATAAAATATAATTTCACTTTTGTAAGTGAATTTTTTTCACATAATTATAATTCTGAATTTAATTCACATGGGATTATGTTGAACAGGAAGAAAATTGGGAAGGAATATGACCCTTTCTTCAGAAAGTAAACTGAAAATATTTTTCTTTAGGAAAATCCTTTCATTATCTTTTAATTTTTAAAAACATAGTGTTTAATTTGGGTTTACATTAAATCAATCAATTGGATTGTTTTGGCTGAAATTTCTTTAAACTTTGTTTTTCTTTTGCCTTTTAAATAGGAATATTTTAGTACCTTGAGAAATCAAATCTATCGATAAGAAAGAAAGAAGGAAGGAAACAAAAATTAAGTATATCTTTTGTCAACTTTTCTTTTGAGGTATACGTCACTTGTGGACATATTCACACTAGAAATCCATACTGCAATATACGTGACTATGAATAATAAGTATCTCCCTGTGAGATAAATTAGCACTAAGTCCAATTGCTAAAATCCGATTTCTATAACATATAGCACTATCATTTGTAGTTTGATGTCTTGAGCAGCAGCACATTCCACCCTTTATGTTGTAAAGACTGAAACCGATTCTATATTTAGATTCACAGCTGTTTGGTTTTTTCACAGATGCTTCCACTGTGAAGATGAGCTTTTAAGAACAGATGAACATGTCAAAATGTTTGTCTTTTATAGAGAAAATAAAAATAATTTATATTTAAAATGATTACTTATTTTAGGACCAACATGTATTGAGTTCTTTGCACTAGGATTGGAAAGCCATAAGGATACCAATCAAGACATTTCACTGGAGGTCACATCAGAAATGAGAGCCTTAGGTTTGTAGGTTGATACTGGTGCTTCTCTGACTCTCTTAAAAGAACCAAATACTCAGATTACTATCACAGACAAAAGAATTATTTAATTTCCCCTGATGCTAATTGTCTCTAATTTATGGGAAATAATTTATCCTTTCCATATATAAGCAAGTGTAAGGCAAGTAAGGTCAAATGAAAAGTAGGTCAGGAGCTTGTCACTTGAGCTCTATTCTTCCTCAAAAATAATATTATTGTGATTTCTCAAATGGAGCGAAGTACTTAAGAGCACAAACTTCGGAATGAGACATACCTGGACTTCTCAATCCAGCACTTCTGGCTATACAAATGGTGGTTAGTTACTTAACTTCTCTGCCTTTCTATTTCATCTCATCTCTACAACAAGGGTAACAATGCTACTTTCCTCTGAGTTGTCTGAGAGTTAAATTACATGTGAATATAAAGTGCTAGTATAGTGTTTAGCATAGAATAACACCAAAATTACTTTTATTAAAATTACTATTTTCTTCTTTTTAATCACAAACTAAATTTTACACATATTAAAAATTAATGTTAAAAATGTATATAAAAAAGGGAGCCATCTTCCCAATCTAGACCGATAATTCCATTCTCAAAACGTAATCACTGTAAAAAGGGTAATGTGTATTAGTACATAACATTTGCCTATAATAATATGTTTTATTTTTATACAGATAGGATTATACTATTATACTAACTAAACATTTTCAATGCCCTGTTTTTATTTTAAAGTATATCTTAAAAAGACCTCATAGTACAGTGGTAGGGTATAGTCATTCACAGTACAGACTGGCATCAATAATTAGCCCTCATTAAAGGATATTTGTGTTATTTACATTATATGTGTACTACAAGTAATAATCTAAAAAACCTTAATTAATAAACATCTCCAGATTAAATTGGTGGTAAGTATGTCAAAAAAAATTTCCACTAGATGAATTGTTGAATGAAAGAATGTGCGCATGTTCAATTTAATAAATAACGCCAAGTTGCCAATACAGTAGTGCCTATTTACCCACATTCTACTATTATCAAAATTTCAATTGTGATACATAATTTTGTACTATATAGATCTAGAGCTTTGCTATAGCTTTAAGTGTATTTTGCTGTTTAAACTTTTATATCAGTACATTAGTAGAACTTTGACCTTAGGTAAGCAATTTATCTCAGCTATGTTTCTTTTTCGCTTATCTGGAAAATGGAATGGCAATAACAACAATAATAATGCAATCGCCTGTGATCTTGTACTGATGGACTTTACAGCGAACGCAAAGGGACTTGTGTGTATATATATATATATTTATGGGAGGGGGTGCACCATTCCTGGAGGTACTGCAAGACCAGGTCCCTGAGGAATATTTTTAACACTTATTTAAAAAATTATTAAAGGATACTTATTAAAATCTAGTTTCCTACAGCAAAATTAAATAGTATATTTTTTCAGAATCAAGGAGAGAAATACGACTCCTGTTTTAATCCTTGCTAGGTCCGGGACTTAGACTATAAAGGTCTTAACCAGCTGTTTGACCGTGGTCATTGTCCAGTATACTTGGACTTTTCTAATATGCAGTGAAGCTGGTTGGGAAGGATCATGCTTAGTTAAAATTCCGATGGAGATTTTGACCAATCTTTTTATGCTATGAAGAGTCATGTTTTTATTCAGTGCAATAAATCCATGTTCACTTTATGCTTTTAACGTTTATCCCTGAAATGTAAATTTTTTCATAAGTTTTATATTTCATAATTATAGCATCAAATTTGGTTTTTCTCATACATCTGAAATATTCATCCTAAAGAAATCAAGTCTGAAATAAAAGAAGAGAAAGGTCTAATTACTGCCCTAGATTGTTGACTTCACACTAGCTTGAATATTTGAATAAAGTAACTCAGTTTGAATATATATCCCTCAGTGATATTTAATGTAGAATTAAAATAAATCATTTGATCTAGCTGGAAAACATTATTTTATGATTTTCTTGGTTTATATGCTAATAATTTTTTTCCTTTGGCCAAAACCCCAACCACATTTATCTTGTAGTCTAAGCTCATGCCTATTATATACTGGATTATCAAATAAATCTATTGAATAAATGAGAAGTCTATACATAAACAAATTAATTAAAATATACTTTTAAAATAGTTAATACGTGAATTAATAAAACATGGACTATACATAAATTAATATGAAAATGCCTGTTGAAGCACTTATATTAAAACAAATCAATTCAATAATAGCTAAGAGCATTACAATATTGTAGCCATTCCACTATAAAAATGTCTAGCCTAAAACAAATTGCAATACATTTTTAAAAGTAAAATTTATATTATTTCCATATGAAAAATAATCAGAAACAGAATGTGTTCATTTAGAGAAGATATTCCCTAACATTCACTGACAGAATAAATTGTGTTGCTCTCATTTCAAAATGTAACTTCTCTGATTTCTATTTTTGCTTCGGTGAAGCATTTAAATAATGAGAGCACACAGTTCTTTCTCAGAGTGGCTGCTGACTCCGATAAAATCTAAAAATTACATACCTTTCTGGTACCGCAAAATTTATTTTTTAAAATGTTTTGGCATTTGTTCTATCCTTTGGTTTATAGAAAACTGAAAATTCAAATAAAATATACTTTTAAAAAGAAATAATCCTGGCAGTGACTAAAAGAAGAGATTTTAAGCCCAAACAGTATGTTTTGGTACTTTCATCTTATGTAAGACACTCCTACCACAAAGACATGCAAATGTATAGTGCTGGTGAGACCTCCACTTTCTCACCATTTTATAGAATATTAGTGGTCTGCATCCATATCATCAACTTTCTGGATTATTTGCTTAAGCAGCTTCCTGGAGGTAGATGATCTTATATTCAGGGTTTCTGTCAAGCCTTAGCTCTTAGAAAGAAACATGTTTATTACTTAAACATGGTGATTGAAAGCATATGGATTTGGTAGCACACGGATTCACAGAATGCTTGACTATTGTGAGGTGTGCCAAGTTCAACAAGATGATTAAGTCTACACATTGCCATCTTGGAAGCACTAATAGTACTTTGGCTTATGGCTTCACAGCATCCTGGCGGGCATGCTAGAAGTGAGACTTCCTTACAAGAAATTCACTGAAATATTAAAGAAGTAACACAACAGGAGAGAAAGAATTTTCCTCACTCCGGACTTATTTTACTGTTTCTAGAGACCCATTTTGGTGACTGAACCAATTTTTTAAAGATATTCTTTATTTAAATTGGACATTTGAAGTAAAATACACATTTTTAAAATAATGTTTCATTTGCATATGAATGAGGTTTTATTCCTTTAAGGTGAGCAAACATTCAAACATTAATGTATATTGAAAAATTGTAATTTTTAAGAAATCTACTCTCACTTCAGCAATAAAAGATGTGCAAATTAAGGCATATGTAATAAAACTAACAATCTTAGTAACCAACATAACGATTGAGACTTTTCTTTTATTGAGAAAAGCAATTGGATCATGTCCATCTACCTATAATCTGTAAAACCAAATTAAATGTATTAACTTAATTATTCAAGAAATTAAATAGTCTAATTTATACGAAGACAACTCATATAGTCTTAGACTTTGAGTAAATCCATGAAATTCTCTACTCTGTGAATTCAATAAAGTCCTCATACATCCTTGCAGAAATAGATATATAGAGAGACAAAAAATAGAACCCACTGCCACAGAAAGTATCCCATTCTTTTTTTATGCAGTACCATTTAAAAAAAAACACACACAGTGTTTGTGATATAGAGCTAAAATCAGGTTCCTGAAACTTCTGCTTGCCAAATGTAATTCTAATCTCTTGAAAGAATCAGAGTAAATCTGCTCCAAGTTCAACAATACAACTCTTCACATTTATGAACAAATATTATTTATCTATTGAATTGCATCTATTTCAAATCAAATGTAAGTTCTTAGAATTCATAAGCAATAAATCGGTGACACTAGAATAAAGAGCCAAAATGAGTCCTTTACTATGAATCAAAGAGTTTGACAGTCATACCGATCACTAAACATACAGCACTGGGAGTAAAGGAAATGAAAACAAATGCCACGAAAGGACGTTTAGCAGTATAATATTTTAACACAAATATGTGAAACTTCCATATGAAACAGATCTAAGTGGAGCTTCTCTTGTTAAATGAAGGGTGAAGGGCACGTGGTGACACTCACTGAACCTCTCATTCACTTCACCTCCTGTAGCAACCCAGGTTCATCCAAGGAGACACTTTCGTCTCTAAAGAATTTAGTTTGAAATAGTCAAACAATATCAAGTTTGATGCAAGAACCTGTTTTACATTGTTTTGATGGATGTCGTGGTTCTTCTCTTAGCAAAAGAGGAATAATTGTTTCATTTTGGAATGAATTTCGGTTCTCAAAGGAGAGAGAAACTATTGATCTGTCTACCTAAATGCGATGTCAGATACCCACATGCTTCAATTCCAAAATCATTAACCAGAGAAAATATTACAAGTAAAAAGTTATTCTAATCCTTTCAGTAAATGTAATCAGTGAAGAGATGAATCTGGGTAGCATTAAGAAAACATTCTGGTTTGTTTTATGAGTGGTTATCTAGTTCTAGAACGAAAAGGTCATTTTCCATTATTAATGTGGTAGGATTGATTCCACATTTTGATAGTACAGTGATAAATCTGAAAATTATTAGAAGCTAGTATTATACATAATTCTGTAGCAGAGCCCTCTTAGTAGACTACATCTTGTCCAGGCTGCCCCTTAACTCCATTGAGATTAATGCAATTCTGTTGAAATGCAATTCTATTTAAATTGTAATGCCTGAAGTTGATTTGTTTCAATTAGGTGGTTTCAATCTATGAATTTTGTAGCATAGTTATGAAACAAGAATAAAGACATTTTCATAATTGCAAAGGAATCAACATCATGTAATAATAATATTCTCTTTTTGGAAATACTTTCATCATCAGGAAGTTTGATCCAACATGTGTATGGCATCACATGGAAAATACACACTCATATACAATGTTTCATTGATTCAACAAATTATTCATGGAGCACTTACAATATTTGGTGCCACAGCTAGAACAATGAATATTAAGTTGTGCTTTTCTTTGTTGAATTAAAGTATAGTGGTGAAGATAGATATTGATGCATAGTTGTTAGAAAACAAAAACAAATACTTCCCAACACCCCCAGCTCTTAGTTTTACACAATTCACTCTTTGTCCTTGTTACTATCATCTAATAACCCATGGTTTCTTTCACTTTTTCTTTGGAGATTTTTGTTTTAGTCTCAGTCTTCATCTTCAAAATAATTCTTTTAATCACTGGTGTGTTACACCATTCCTAATCTTTCTAAAACCTATCACCATAAGGTTTTTTCCTCCTGTTCTCTAACTACCCAGTTCAGCCATTTAGTCCAACAGTCACCTACCTCTTGGTGACTATTGGTATCTTGAATGCATATATATTTAATGTGTCCAGTGACTAAAGGTGTACCAGATTGTATAGTAAATAATATAGTCACTTGATCAATAACCAACTGACTTTTCTACAAAGTCTTGATTTCAGCCATTTGACTCTCTGACTAACCACACCTAGTTTTCATCTCATTTTCCATAGTAGCTAACTCCAACCAGCTCTTGATCACATTTGAACTTACAGTCCATTGATCCTCTCTCCTTCATTTGCCTTTCACCAACCACTTTACTCTCACCTCCACATATAGCCATCTAACTAGATCTATCTTGTACCTACTTCTTTTTCTCCTAATACTTGACAAATTTTCTTTGCATCTACAATATATAACTCTTCTACTTGCTCACTAAGCTGTGTCCCCATTTACCTACTTGAGAACAAAATATAGTACTTGGGTATTCATTCAACAGGTTGATAGAATGCCCACACTTTGCCCCACATATCCAGAATGTGTCAGTCACATGGGACTTCTTTTCTTTGTTTTTTGAGGAAGATTAGCCCTGAGCTAACGTCTGCTGCCAATCCCCCTCTTTTTGCTGAGGAAGACTGGCCCTGAGCTTACATCCTTGCCTATCTTCCTCTACTTTATATGTGGGATGCCTGCGACAGCATGGCTTGCCAAGTACTGCCATGTCCGCAGCGGGGATCCGAACCGTTGAACCCTGGTCCACTGAAGTGGAACGTGCGAACTTCACCATTGCACCACCAGGCCGGCCCCAGGGACTTCTTAACATATGACTTTATTCAGCCACTCTGTGACATGGCTTAGTATTCAATTTTGCAGATTCCACATTATTCAATGACAGTATTATCAGATTTTTAGAATAAACCTATGTCAACAAAATGAGTATATATTTAGAGCTAAGAATTTAAGGCACTATTCCAATAATCAATAAATTACATGTAAATTAAAATTTAAATTAATATTTTAATGAAACCATCTTTATAATTCTTAGTTTTCCAAAACAAGAAATTACATGTTAACTCAAGACATCTATTACTCCCAATAAGTCTTTTTAATAGATCACATGTAGTTTTTATCAAGTTATTTTATCTTGCAATGCTGCTGTAAATGGATTGTTTCACAAAGTATAACTGGATATAAAGGACATAAAACAGAGGATCCATACCTGCAAGCCATAGGAAAATATTGCTATAAGACAAAAATTATTTTATATGTTAAAAACTCTTTGAAAAATGCTACTGTGTAGTAATACAACATTATCCACAGAAGTCAAATATGCAAAGGATGAAAGCCCTAGAGAGGGAAGAGTGAGGTAATATTGATGTTATGAGGCCAGTTTAATGATTATAGATCCAATAAGAGCTGAGAAACCAGGCTGGCCTCCTGGCAGATGCCTATGTTGGGTTATGTAGAAAGCAGCAGAGATTTTAGAACTCATTCTGGATTGAAGTGACGGAATTGGGAATGGAGCAGTCTCAAAACACAGCCATTTCCTCTCAAAATTTGTACTAAATTTTGAATCTGCATGGAAAAGAAAGCTAAAGGGCTTTGCTGAAAATACTACAAGGAGCTAAAATGAATTGCCCATAGTTTTCAGGGGTAAGGAAAGGAAGACTTAACAAGATGTCATTTGAAATTCTTAGAGGGCCCCATCCTAGTAACAAGGTTGAACCAGAGGTAGGCTCTATCTTGCTAGATGATAAGTCAACTCCAGCCCAGCTCCTTTCCAGGCAAGACTGATGGTCACCCTCATCTCTCTAATATAGGAAATGAAGAATGCTTTCTGAGGAAGGCTAACATCGTATTCTACAGCTAATTTATACAAAACATCCAATATATAGTAAAAAATGATTAGACATATTAAGAGCCAATAAAATGTGGCCAGCATTTAAGATAATGTTGGAGAGAAAATCATGCCATAGAAGTAGTCACTAAGTTACTAAGTAGCCACTAAGATAATCTAGGAATTAGAGTTATTCAGGCAAAGACTTTGTAATAACTATGACTTACATATTTAAGAAAATAGAGGAAAGGATGGACAAAATAGATAAAAATAAAGAGAATATAATCAAAGATTTGAATGTGCAGAAAAGATCAAATAAGCATTATAGAACTGAAAATAACAATGTTTGAAATTAAGAACTTAATAGATGGGTTATTGACGTGTTAGATGCAGCAGTAATAACTAAAAATGAAATGAACAATAGATCAGTAAAAATATCTAAATTAAAGCACAGAAATAAAAAATAATTGAAAATAAAGCGTCAGAGACATATGACATATTCTCTAAAAGAAAGAAAAGAAAGAGCAAGTACAAGGCAGGAAATAATAAGATAAGAGAATGCATCAATGAAAACAAAACAAATGTACAATAAAGAATACCTAGGAAATGAAAATCTGATCCCTTAAAAGATTAATAAAATGTGGTGAACTCCTAGAAAGCCTAGGTAGAGAAAAAGTAAGAGTGTGTGAGAGAGAAAGCAACTATAAATTACTATTATCAGGGATGAAAATGGGGACAAAAAAGCTCCAAAAGAAAATAAGGAGCTATTTTGAAGAACATAAAATCAATAAATTTCACAAAATTTAAAAAATGGACAAATATCTAAAAACTACAACAAAACAAAGCTGACAAAGAAGATAAAGCAAATCTGAATATTTACTAATGATATTGTATATCTTATTACAAATTATTGTCACAAAGAAAACACAGGCCCAGATATTTCCCTCAATTAATTTTTCCAATCATTTAAGTGACCAAAACAACCCCACTAATCTCCACAGATTAGAAAAAAAAGTAACTCTTACCAAATTTTAGGAGACCTAAATAACCTTAATAACAAATCCTAAAAAGGATATAAAAGAGGAAAATTACAACCTGTCTCATGAACAACTATGGAAAAACTCGTAAGAGATAAAATATATCTTAACAGATTTAAAAGAATAGAAATGATACATTGTCTGCTCTCAGACTATGATGGAATTAAACTAGAAATCAATAACAGAGAAATAGCTGGAAAATCTCAAAATATATGGAAATTAAAGAACATAATTCTGAATAACACATGGGTCAAAGAAGAAATTTCAAGAAAAATTTTAAAATGTTTTGATTTAAATGAAAATGAAACCCAACCAAATAAAATGTATGGGATGCAGCAACAGCAGTGCTTAGAGCGAAATTCATAGTATTGAATGCATATATTAGAAAGAAAGAAAAACCTAAAATCAATAATCTAAGTTTCTATATTAAGAAACTAGAAATAGAACAGTAACTTAAATCCAAAGTTACCAGAAGAAAAAAAAGAATTAGAGCAGAAATCAATACAACTGAAAGCAGGAAATCCATTAGAGAAAATCAGTGAAACCAAAAGTGGGTTCATTGAAAAATTCAATAAACTTGATAAATTTTTAGCCAGAATACCTAAGAAAAAAGAAATGAAAGGGGGACATCACTACAAATCCCATGGATGTCAAAAGGATGAAAAAAGAACACTATGAACTTTGCTGTATAATTCAATAACCTTGATGAAATGGACCAATCCCTTGAAAGACAGTCTGTTTCTGTCACATACCATCCACACACACACACACGCAGCTCAGAGGGTTTACAGATTGCAATGTGAAAGGTATAAAAAGTATGTTTTAGAGAAAAGTATATGAGAACATCTTCCTGACCTTGGAATAAGCAAACATTTTAAAACAGAAACAAAAGATGCTAACCATAGATGAAAATTTTAGTAAATCTCAAAGTAGAAACTTCTGTTATCAAAGTACTGTTATGAGAGAGACAAGGTAGCTACAAAAGTATTAAATGTTATTCCAATATGTATATCCATGCATATAACCAAGATTAAGAAAAAGAACATTACTAGTACTTCAAGAAGCACCGCTCATGGCCATTCTAGTCATTATAAAACCCTTTCCCCTCAAGGGTAACATGATCCTGACTTCTAATACCCTAAGCTATGCTCCTTTCCTTCACATAAGTGGAATAATAGAATATATATAGATTTTATATCTGCCTTATTTCTTTCAACGTATTTTTTGTAAGATACATCTGTATTATTGTAACTAATATTTATTGTCTCTGTTGTATAGAATTCCATTGTATGATTATACATATTATTTACCTATTCTACTACATTGTAAACATCTAGATACTCTAGACATAAGGATATTTTAAATCACATGGATACATCTGGAGCTATTACAAATAATAATACTATAAAATT
Organism: Equus caballus; assembly: GCF_041296265.1. NCBI lineage: Eukaryota > Metazoa > Chordata > Mammalia > Perissodactyla > Equidae > Equus > Equus caballus. Next base: position 99,694,954 of record NC_091685.1, on the reverse strand, counting down.
TTAGTACCTGTATTTTGGTGAAGATATGAACAAGATTTTGTTTGTTTTATACCTGTGAGTTATAGACTTTCCATGCTGCTAGTCTGACACATTGGCTTTACCAATTTACATTCCCTCCAGCAATGTGTGAGATTTCCAGTTTCCCTACATCTTCATCACTTGCAAGGGCTATAGGAGAGTGGGTGATGTCATCAGGTGGAATTTTGGTTATGTCAAAAGTTGATGGGCGCTGGCCCAGTGGCATAGTCGTTAAGTTCACGCACTCCACTTCAGTGGCTCCGGGTTCATGGGTTCAAAGCTACATACCACTCATCAAGCCATGCTGTGGGGGCATCCCACATACAAAATACAGAAAGATTGGCACAGATGTAAGCTCAGGGCCAGTCTTCCTCACTCAAAAAAAGAGAAAAGTTGATGAAAATGCTCAAGGAAATGCTCATGGATGTAACAATTTGCTTGTTAAAGATGGTCAGTTCAGGATATCACAGTGAAAAGATTTGGGTGGACCAACTAAAGGACAAGGAACTGTAGAGCTTTGAGGGGATGAAGTTGGTTTAGAGGATGTCTCAGCTTTCACATTGAGTGATAATAACGTGGAATGAAGGAAGATGGGTTAGTTGCAACAGTCCCTTTGAGAAGTATGGGCACTGGGACTAGAATCAGAGGACTGAGCTCACTTCATATCACTTATATAATCTCTAGTTGATTGTCAAATAAGATAACACTGGTCATAACAATGCTAACTCCCTTACTCTATGGTAAGAAATCAAAAACTTCAACTATAACAACATCTGGAAGATCATAAGTGCTAAATAAAATGCTAACATTCTATATTTCCAGTCCTAATTTTCTCTCTTGTTGTCAGCTGTGGTTTTTAGGGATTTGGAAAATAACAAAAAATAGTGAGAGTGATATGGCTGACTTACTCTTAGGAGAGTTTGTTTGTTAAGACCTTGGTGCCTGAAGGCATCCAGAAAGCATGCTAAACCTTTGTTAGCCTACAGGGAAAGCTTTTAGCAACATTCTCTATAATTGTGTTTAAACATTAGGTTTCTATATGGTCAGCATTAGCTAGCATGCACTAGTTCTCTATTGAATGAAATTTTGTCAAAGACTACTTAAAATACGTAAACATACTCTTCATTTTATCTCAGGATGACCCCTTTTGGCAGCATGACTCAAAGAAAAAGAAAAAAGAAGAGTAAGAAACAGTGAAGAAGGACAATCACAAAACAGAACAAGGATTTTGCTAAGCAACAATAGCTGTAGAGGCCAACAACCTCTACACCTCTTTGGTGATCAAAAGACTTTCCAGGTCCATCTAAAACTTAGACAGCCATTCACATTAGTTTCCTAGTGGGTTTTCCAACTACTAGGGAGAGCGCCGTAGTGGGGAATTCAGGATCTCTGGAAACAAAGGAGGAAAATGGTAGCTGTTTTGCTAATCTGTACTAAGCCAACAGAATCTCAGCCACAAGAACATTGACCCAATCCCTGAGAAATTTTTCCATGAAATTGGGGATTTTAAGAATGAGAACATTGTTTATTCCATAGCTCTCCCCTTTTTTTTAAATAGAGATGTTTTTTAATTAGACAAAGCCCAAGCTGATTCATTTCTAAAACGGCATTTCTTCCTTAAAACATTCTTTAAAAGAATTTTGAAACTTTATCAAAGACATTTACTTATTTAGAAATTCAACAAAAGAGTCTAATTGTGGTTTCCAGATGAAGATACATGATGGTGGAAAAGTATCATTACACAAAAGAAAGTGCAGGCAAGAAAGCTAAATTTATGATAGTGAATGGCCAAGAAGATAAATTGTCATGGTAATTCTTCCACTATAATGTGGATAGAATAGAACTGTGGCATGCCAGTTACTGAGTAGTTTTGTATAGCATTGAAAAATCACATCCTTTCGCATCAGTTACATTACTTTGAATTTGACATGTACTTGTCTCTAATTGCCTCTTAAACACTAAAAATGCAATAAATTCTACTAACTGGACTGGTCATAATAAAAGTTTCATATTATGTGAAATTCATCTTTGTAGCCTTGCTACTTTCCATAGTTGCTCCTCTCATTTCCCTAAGAGAAGACTAAATGCTCTCATTTCAGAATCTTTGTGACTTTCAGTCCATACTTCCAAATTGTTTCTCATTTAAATTATCTCCTATCGTACTATTCAGAAACCTAAATACCCTAATGCTCTCTGCTTTCAGTGCCTTGACTACTTTCAATCTTCCACTACACATTCCAAAATTGTTTCTCACTTGAATAATCTCTCATCACACCACTAGGAAAATTCTCTAATCTTACTTTAATTATCTTGAAAGAATTGTTAATTGGTAGACACTGATATTTTGCTGTAGCTCATAACACCAATAGCCTCTCTCTTTGTAGATGTGCCTCCATCACTTACGCCCCCTCTGTCCTGTATGTAATCTCTTCTTCCTTACTGGCATTCATTCCCCTCATTCCATAAAAAGTCTCCATTACTTCTTTCTGAAATTACTTTTTTTTAAATATTCTTCTCTCTCTAATTACTGACACATCCATTTTTTTCTGTTCTTTCTCTTCTCATCAAGCTGTTGATACATGCTCTCCTACCATTTACAACTCAAGCAGATTTGGCCTGAATCACATCCCAGAATTTGCTCTCAGGCCAACAGTCATTGTAATGTCTTCAAGACTAATAAATACTTTTCTATCTTTAATTTATTTAAGTTGTCTGTACCTATCACTATCATCAGTTATTGAAGGAAAATCCAATAGTACATGGAAATACAGAGGTTTATTCCGTGGGGTAAAATGGCTAGCCTCAAAATGGTTCCTCCCATCCCCGAATAGAACTTATTTAGAAAATTCATCCTTCCAGGATCTTATACAAATTTTCAAGTTCAGAAACTTTATTTAATTAGGAAAGATAATTTATCAGATTCAGGACTCAATCTGAGGATGACAGTATGGTATATTGTTTAAAGCACAGATTCTGGGTCAGGCTGCATGGGTTGAATCCTGGTTCTGCCACTTTCTAGCCACAAGACCTTAAAAAAGTTACTTAACCTCTCTGTTCCTTGGTCTTCCACTCTTTAAGATTAGAATATTAGTAGAAATGTTGCAAGGAATGCATGGGATAAAAATACATAGAGCACAAAAAACAGTCTTCTCATTACAAGTATTAACTATTATTTAATTATTTAATTAACTATTAACTATTAGAACTTTAAACCAAAAAGACAATAAGAGACTGATATGTGGCAGTTTGATATAAACCTACACCCTGACATAATCCTTTGATGACTGAGACCAAAACTGGAAATAACTAGAGAAGGAATTTGGACATGTCATCATTCAGCGTCAGTCAATATAAGGAATGATTGAACTGAAAGCCAGTAGATAGAGGAAGAATTTTCTTCTAGAATAGGAAATTGTCATTAGTGGACAGGAAATAGACTGAAAAGTTCATACTACTTGCAATTGCAGGATAGATATGTTTTTGGATGCTGTAGGAGGGAGCCAGTCCCAACCTAGAAAGGAGTCACCTGACTATTGCTTCCTTCAATCCATTGCCCAAAAGTTCATCTATCTATATTCCCTTGAGAAAGGAGTAGACGTTGAAACCAAGGTTTACTCCTACCTTCAGCACAGGCAACAAAACAGACAGGAAAATACGCTGGCATTCTGTGGACTCCTGCGTCAGCACAATTTATAAGACACCATGAGGATCTGAGCAGACTGGACTTTTGTTATTTCTTCTCATGAGATTTGAGATAATTTGACTTTGAATTAATATCTGTGTAGGACAATCTCCAAAAGCTTAGGGCCACTGATATGAGAAATATATGCAAAATATTGGATATATTTTTTCCTCCATAAAATAAATTCCCTTGCTGCCCTTTTTTCACTAAATTTAAGCCATGTGACCTATTACATAGGAAAAGGCAAGGCGATTGCAAATACAGTGAGAAAGGGAAAGTAGATAATTCTTCTGGTTCCAGAAGGAAGGGAGGAAAAGGAAAAGAAAGAGAATAAGTAAATTATTTTCTTGTTGTTCTCAAGGTTGAATCAAAAGAAGGTAAATATTCAGTTGAAAAAAAATCTATAGTGTGGAGGGAATCATAAGCCATGATGTTGTATACTGCTAGGCATTTTGGCCTTTGACGGGAAATTGTTCCAAAGTCAAAAAACAATGGCTTACCTGCAGCACATTAAAAATATAGCAATACATTTTTAGATAAGGAGAGGCCAGAGTATCTCCTGCTCAGCTTTCAAGTCTCTTTGAAAGGATACAAACATTTCTGTCTTTTCTGAATGGGAGTCAGAGGGCCTGCAGGATTCCTGCAGATGGTGACAGATTGAATAGATTTAGAAGCAACGGAAGGAGGAAGCAACCAAGATTCGGAAAGAATCAGAATGGTATTGAGCCACTTGAAGGTGAACTTCAGAATTTTGACAGCACCCAGAGTACAGAACACTTAGATAGCAAATGTCTGTGGGGAGCCCTGTGACCTGGCATATGAGGGACATCTGCATAGAGGTCAGTGAAATCCTCAAAGTTAGCAAAAGGATGAACACATGAACTGACTGCTCCTCTTCAACCACCAAGATGACTCCTAAGCTATTCTCCAAACACAGAAGACATCTTGGCGAATCAATTAATGAAAGAGAAACAGCCCTGATAGGGAGCTAAGACTTTAATAAATATCAGAATAGCAGAAACATAATTTTATTCTAGGCAGCCCAGCTAAATTATTACATACCCCTGCTCCCTTGCAGCCCATAGCAGTCAGACAGATGGATGTTAAAGTTGATATCAGACTTCTGGAACGGTCCTTAAATGGGGGGACAAACAGCTAATCCATTCGCTGTCCTCTTTCCTGCTGCCTGGAGCGTGGGTGTTTCAGATGGAATTGTGAATGACTTCTTGTGAATATGAAGCTGGAACCGCACGCTAAGCCTGGCAGAGGAGAAAGATAGACGAGGCATGCGGTCCTGAAGGCCTGGGGTGGTCTCATATCTGCTGTCATCTGCCTTTCTCGAGAACCAGCTCTTAATTGCTTATTGTTTTGAAGTAGTATGTGAGAGAAAAATAATTTGTTTAAGCCGATATTATTCGTGCTTTCTGTTTCCTAAGTGACACAGAATTTGGTATCTAAAACTGTGATGCCGCATAAATGTGGAAGTGGCTGAATGGAAAGGCTGGAAGGTGAATAATAAGGACTCAAAAATATCACCTGGAAACCTGGTGACCCTTGTAATGTAGCAGAAGAATATTTGTTCAAACTTTCACCTTCCTTACTTTGAACTGCAGACTGAGTCATCAGGCTATAGCATTAAGAGAAATGTAAGAAAAGATTTAGAATATTTGCGTATATTGGCTCTTTGTTCTATGTTTAGCAAAATCCTACAAAACAGAGAAACAGACGGCAAAGCTGACAGTCTCTTACCTTTGAGTATTGCAGGACTGAAGAACCAAATAAACACTTCTTTTCTTCAGTCTGAAATGATTAGCAATGGTTGCAAGATAGGAGCCTTATCTGGAGATAGCACAACGTGGCGTGTGGTAGGAACTCTCATGTGTTCAAATGCTGGATATTTAAAAAACATTTAATTGGGGTCTGCCCGGTGGTGCAGCCGTTAAGTGTGCACATTCTGCTTCAGCAGCCTGGGGTTCGCAGGTTCGGATCCCAGGTGCAGACATGGCACTGCTTGGCAAGCCATGCTGTGGTAGGTGTCCCACATATAAAGTAGAGGAAGATGGGCACGCATGTTAGCTCAGGGCCAGTCTTCCTTAGCAAAAAGAGGAGGATTGGCAGCAGATGTTAGCTCAGGGCTAGTCTTCCTCAAAAAAAAAAAAAAAAAAAAAATTTAATTGATCATTGAGAAGCAGTTTTATTACAACTACTGTGTGACTGCTTGGAGAGCAAAGTCAGACCCAGTTATCCCTGGGAACTCCAAAATTCCCTGGGCTTTACCTGGTAAAGAAATATGCAAAATGGGCAAGCTACTAAAGAGGCACATAAAATAGGTATTTGATGGAGGGTACAGTATAGAGAGTAGAATGAAAATAATTTGAGCGATGGCTCACACACACCATTGAAGTGCTACATAATTGGTCAGTTATAACTTTAACGTGTAGTTAAATAGTGTGGTTGTCTACAACACTATCTCAAAGCTCTATCACTTATGGCTTACTCTTTGGCAATACTCTTCTAATTTGTCTCTTACCTTCCTTAAGTGATACATACGATTTATTTTTAAATATTTCAGGCAAGAAGAAGAGAATTACATATATATAATCATATTATATGTATGTGCTATCATATATTATACCCACATATACTGCAAATGATCATGTATAATATAACAATATAAATAATGGGTAACTGCCACCCAGCCTAAATTGTAAACATTTTTAAGCACAGTTGAAGTCTTAGTTCACATTCACTTCCCTGCTGTCCTCTCCCACCAGAGCTGACTATAATCCTGAATTCGATCTTTATTATTCTCCTGTATGTTATACATTTCCCACTTATGCACATGTCTCTAAATAATGTTGTGCAAATTTTTCCATATAAATATACTATATTTACTACTATACACTCTTCTGAAAATTCCTTTAGTCAACTTTGTATGTTTTAGGTTTACCCAATTTGCTAAATACAAATCTAGTTCACATTTTTACTACTAAGTTGATTTCCACTGAATAATTGTATTAAATGTATTCGTTTGGCTGTTTACATTGTTTCAGCATTTCATTATCATTACTGTTGTTTTGCTATAGGAAAAGATGATACAAACATTTTTTCTATATTTTTTTCTTGTACACTTGTGGAAGAGATTCTCTATGTTAATACACTTTTGGACCACAGAGTATGGGGGTCACAGAGTGTGCACATATTTGAGTCTACTAGGTATTGTCAGATTGCTCCCCAAAGTGGCTGTAACAGTTTACACTTCCACCAACGACAACATATGAGATTTCCTATTTCTCTACATCCTTACCAATGCTGTTATTAGAAGACATTTAAATTATTGTCTAGATTAGGAGCATGATAGGTATTTAATCGTAGTTATAATTTTACATTTCCATAATTTCTGGAGAAGTTGAAATTATTTTAACATATTTATGGATTATGCACTTCCAAGAAAGTGAATTTATATATATTGCCACTTTTACAATTTAGCATTTTTGCATCTTATTTTCTATTTATAGGAGGGTATTTTGAGTCTAGATACTAAATCTTTGCCAGTTATGCACAATTCAAATACATTCTCCCAACCTGAAACTTGGCTGTTGCTCTTTTCAGGTAAAGCAATAAATTTGAATATTATCAAGTCATCATACTTTTTTCTCTCTGTTTTTTTATTTTCAGATATCTTAATAAATACTCTGTATCCTCCAGTCGTGAAGAAAATTCATATTTTCTATTCAAATTTTAAAGTTTTCTTATATAGAATTATTAAATACCCAGGAATTTTGTATATGATTCACTTTTTTAAATGGAAGACCATTTTTAGCATCACTTGTTAACTTCTTCTATCTTCACTGATCTGTAATTCCACCTCCGTGGTATATAAAGTGTTCAAAGATACATGGGTCCATCGCTGAGATCCTTCTTCTGTGGCATTGATGATTTGTCTTCATCACAGCAAAATTCCAGCGTCTCAATCCCCATAGCTTTATGGTATGTCTCTCTTGTGTCACTGCATTGACTCCCTTCTTGTTCTTCCTTAAAATTATCTTGTGCATGATCGAATCTTTGCTAGTCCATACATATTTTCAAATCAATTTGTGAATTTCCACCAAAAATGATATTTTGATTAGATTTACAAAGAATTTATTCATTAATTTGGAGAGAATTGACACCTTTGTGATAACGAATCTTTTTTATACACGAATGCAGTACCTATTCAGTTGTTGATACCATCTTTTATGTCGTTAATAAAATTTTCTCAGTAAGGGACTTGGAGGTCTTTTGTCAAATTCATTCCTGTGTACATCATATCATAAATTTTATCCTAGGGATATTTTCTTATTCTTTTTATGTAGTGAAAAGGGATGTAATTAATTGGAAAAGGACTTTGTAGTCAAGAAACTTGCTTAAAATCTTATTCACCCTATTAATTTGTCAGTATGTTATCATGGCTTCTTCTCTCCACTCCCGATAGTATTTATCTTTGTCTTTCTGTGTTGGTTAAGGCCTCAGATATAATGTTGGATTAAAGTGGTTAGAAAAGACATTTGTTCTCATTTCTTGCTTTTGAAGAATATGCTTCTACCATTTCACCATTAAATACTATATTGTTCTTCATCAGCTCTAGGAAGTATCCTATTATCCTCAGTTTACTATTTTTATGATAAATGGGTACTGATTTTCAGTAAAGACTTTTTCCATAAGTATGTATCTAATAATACATTTTTCACTCCTATAATTTTCAAAAAGGAAAATTATGTAAGTAGATTCTCTAATAAATCTAATCCATCCTTGCATGCTGGGATGAACCGTCTTGGTCACCATAAACCATATTTACTATACTGCTGGATTTATTTTGCTAATATTTGTGGGATGTTTACCTTTGTTCATACTGGCATTAACCCTATAATGACCATCCTAGATTTTCTGCCAAAAACAAAAGTGAAAAAAAAGAAAACTCATGGAACACACAGTGCATAAAATTTTCAAGGTGTTTTACATGGCTCTCACTTAAACTTCTTAACGGCTTTGTAAGGTGTAGTCTTTTTACACTCATTTTTCAGCTAATAAGCTGAAATTTGAGGAGAGAGAATAACTTTCTCAAGGACCAAAATTGTTTGACGGCAGAGGTAGCATTCTGAAAAACTCAGTTATATTATCTTCGTTTGCTTTAGGCCCTGTTCAAATGGCAGATTATCCCAAAAACATCCATAGACACCTAGACTTTTTTTTAATCCTTTCTCTCTCTACCTTCCTACTCTCTCTACCTTCAGTTTCTGAACACCGTGTCTTTGTGACTTTCTTATCCCCTTCATTTTACGTTGCTGTAATATAATTACGTGTATATTTCTCATACATTTGCCTTGATTGTAAGCTCTAGAAGGTCAATAATTGTCCTTTATCTGTGTTTTGAAATTGTATGCTGTGCCTTGCATGTTGCTTTGTGATATTTTCTTGGTGAATTGAATTATTCTTACTTGAAGCCAGAGTTTATATTTTGGAGATGTTAGTTTTTCTTGTATTGTATAAGAGAGAAAATTCCCTTGAGTAGTGAAGGAGAAAATTTGTTTAAGAGAAACAAAGTAATTAACATAAGATATGAAACAAGCAATAAAGACAGTCAAAATATAACAAAGACAACGAAATTAAAATGGCATTAAGAGAAATATCAAAGTCATAAGTATCAAAAATGGTAAACCAAAATTGCAATTTATTAAGTTGTATATAATCAACTTTCTAAAAATAAATTTCTTACAGAGTATTTCTGCAGCCTCCATTGGGTAAAGTTACCAGAAACTGAGGGAATTCAAGATCCCAAGAAAAACAAATGAGGAAACTGAAAGGAAAACGCAGCACTTTATCAGGCTGGGGAAATGTCTGTGAAGATTCCAGAGGAAAGAGATAGAGGGAGTAGAGATAGAAGCACCAAAATCTCTTTCATTTTTGTTGACTAGTTCCATTTTGCTATTTAAAGTGTATTTTTATTCCTGTTTCTCTGGAAACTGAAACTTTGAAATCACAGTATAAGAAATATTTTCCCTCATCTATCCTACTTCTTATATTGTTTTTAATTTTTTTATCTTAATAAAACAAGTAGCATTGTGCAATTTTAATTCAGATTGCATTTATTGCCTCTTTATATGAAGATACACATCTATTCAGAGCATACATTTGGGGCATATTGGGATCACAATGCCCACAGGTCAGTTATCTCATTTATATACTTTAAAGACATATTCACATATTTAATCAATTATTTATTAGTGTTTTATTTGTATATTCATTTTTCCCTTAGAGGAAAAAAATATATATTTATAAGACATGGCTGTAGATATCAACACAGACACAGACCTCATGAGCCTATGCTCTAATCATGGGGTAAAACCTGGTGAAACACTTGAGAATAACAAAATATGTAACCACGGTACTAATTATAACTACAAGAATTTTTGAGAAAATATAGTTTGGTTGCAAATTTTGGAAGATGTTTCATAACTTGGGTCTTAAAGGATCTACCATACTAAAAAATGTGGAAGTCAGATGGGAAATCACTCTGAGTAAAAATATAACTTAAGATGGAGGCTAAAATTAATATTCTATTGAATAGTAAAAATGTAGATAATTCTATGGGGCTGGCCCCGTGGCCGAGTGGTTACGTTAGCGCGCTCCGCTGCAGGCGGCCCAGTGTTTCGTCGGTTCGAATCCTGGGCGCGGACATGGCACTGCTCGTCAGACCACGCTGAGGCAGCGTCCCACATGCCACAACTAGAGGAACCCACAACGAAGAATACACAACTATGTACCGGGGGGCTTTGGGGAGAAAAAGGAAAAAATAAAATCTTTAAAAAAAAAAAATGTAGATAATTCTATATTGGAGTCCAAGAGAGCTATTTGGTAGAAGTGAAAAATTGGCAATATTGGCTAAGTGATAAGAGATTTTAAAAGTTAGTAAACTAGTTTGACGCTATTTCTGCTGAATTATAAATTCTTGGACCATAATTTACCTCTAGTACCTGTGAATGCAACCTTATTTAGAAATAGTCTTTGCAAACGTAACCAAGTTAAGAAGAGGTCATACTGGATTACGGTAGGCACTACTCCAATGACTAGTGTCCTTACAACAAGGAGCAAATTTGGACCCAGAGACACACAGACATAGGGAGAAAACCATGTGACAATGGAGGCAGAGTTTGGAGTGATGCAGCTGTCGAGGCACCAAGGATGGCCAGCAACCACCAAAGGCTAGGAGAGATGCATAGAACAGATTCTCCCTCAGAGGCTCCAGAAGGAATCAACCTTGCCAACACCTTGATTTCAGACTTCTAGCCTCCAGAACCATGAGAGAAAAAATGTGTGCTGTTTTAAGCCACTCAATTTGTGGTGATTTGTTGTGGCAGCCCTAGGAAACTAAGATCACGCGTCATGTGAAAACGATTTCTAAGTGGCTCAAACAATGTTTTACGTTTTTATTGTGAAATAAACATAGCTTCCCAAGAAGTTGCCAAAAAAAGTACAAAGAGATCTCATGCCCCCTTTACCCAGCCTCTCCTTTTAACATCTTGCATAAATAGAGTACAGCATCAAAACCAGGAAATTGATGTTGGCACAATCCATAAACTTATTCAGATTTCACCTGTTATACATGCACTCGTGTGTTTGTGTGTGTCTATGCAATTTTATCACAGTGGTAGCTTCATGTAAGCACCCTAAGAATCAAGATACTCATCCATACCATCACCAAACAATTCTCCTTCAGGCTACACCTTTACAGCCATACCCAGCCCTCCTCCTTTCCCTAAACTCTGATAACCACTAATCAATTCTCCATCTCTATAATTATGTTATTTCACTAGTGTAATGGAATCATATAATACATATCATTTTGGTATTGGCTTTTTTCATTTCATGTGATTTTCTCGAGGTTCATTAGTTGTTGTGTATGTCAACAATTTGTTTCTTTCTATTGTTGAATAGTATTCTATGGTGTGGATATACCACAATTGTTTAACCATTCACATATTGAAGGACATTTAGGGAGTTTCTGGCTTTATAATACTGAAAATATAGCTTCTATGAACACTTACATACTAGTTACTGTGTGAAAATAAATTTTAATTTCTCCGAGATAATTGCTTAGGAGGGAAGTTTTTCTGGGCCACATGGTTGAGTCCATTGTTCTTTTAAAAAGGAACTATACTATTTTTCAGACTAGCTAGGTCATTTTATTTATTTATTTACTTATTTTTGAGGAAGATTAGCCCTGAGCTAACTGCTGCCAATCCTCCTCTTTTTGCTGAGGAAGACTGGCCCTGAGCTAACATCCATGCCCATCTTCCTCTACTTTATATGTGGGACGCCTACCACAGAATGACTTTTGCCAAGCGGTGCCATGTCCACACCCGGGATCCGTACCAGCAAACCTGGGGCCACCAAAGTGGAGCCTGTGCATTTAACCACTGCACCACTGGGCCGACCCGCTAGGGCATTTTAAATTCTCATATATGAGTGAACCAATTTTTCCACATTCTCACCACCTTTTAGTTTTCTCACTATTTTTTATTTTAGCCATTCTGACTGGCATGTAGTAATGTGTTATTGCAGTTTTAATTTGTATTTTCCTAATAGTAATGCATTTTAATATCTTTTCATGTGATGACGTGCCACCTGTATATCGTCTTTGTTGAAATGTCTATGCACATCTATTGCCCATTTTATAATTTTATTATTTTTCCAATGTTGGTGTTTGAGAGTTCTTTTAATAGTAGAGATAAAAGTTCTTTGTTGACTAAGAGATTAATAAATGTATTCTCCAAGTCTACAGATTGACTTTTCATCCTCTTAACAGAGTTCTTCACAGACTATATAAGTTTTTAATTTTAGTGCGGTCAGTTATCAATCTTTTCTTTTGTGAATTATGCTTTTGGTATCATATCTAAAAGCTCTTCATCTGGGCTTAGGCCCTCAAAATTTTTCCCCATACTTTTGTCATGAAGTTTTATAGGTTTATATTTTAAGTCTATGAACTATTTTGAGTTAATTTTTATATAAGGTGTGAGTTTTACATCGAGATTTATTTCTTTGTCTATGGATGTCCAATTTTTCTAGCCCCGTTTTTTGAAAAGTTATCCCTACTCCATGCAACTGTTTTTTGTTCCTTTGTCAAAAACTAATCAGGCATATTTGTGTGGATCTATTTTTGAGTTGTGTATTTGGTTCCATAATGTATATGTCTCTCGTTCTGTCAATACTGCATAGTCTTGATAGTAGCATGAACATGGCATGTCCTTTTTTCTTTTTAAAGATTTTATTTTTCCTTTTTCTCCCAAAGTCCCCTGGTACATAGTTGTGTATTTTTAGTAGTGGGTCCTTCTAGCTGTGGCATGTGGGAGGCCACCTCATCATGGCCTGATGAGCAGTGCCACGTCCACACTCAGGATTCGAACTGGCAAAACCCTGGGCAGCTGAAGCAGAGCATGCCAACTTAAGCACTTGGCCATGGGGCCAGCCCCTGGTATGTCCTTTCAAATATTGTCTTTCATTTATTTCATCAGCATTTGATAGTTTTGTTAGATTTATACCTAATTATTTCATTTTCTTTGGTGCAATTGGAAGTGATATTGCATTTTTTATTTTGTTTTTCAATTGTTTATTGTTGGTATAGAGAAATGTAATTAATTTCTGTGTGCTGATCTTAAATCCTGTTACTTAATTATTAGTTCTAAGAGAGTTTTTTTTTTCCTGTGGATTATTTTGGATGTTCTACATACACAATCATGTCACCTGTAAACAATTTTATTCCTCTTTCTTCTTCCCTTTACAATCTGTTTGTGTTTTATTTATTATTCTTTTCTTATTGCAGTGGCTAGAAATTCCAGAATTATGTGAATATGAGTGTTGAGAACAGACATCCTTGCCTTGTTTCTGATCTTAGAGAGAGAACAATCAGTCTTTCATCCTTGAGCATGATGTTAGCTGTAGATGTTCTTTATGAGGTTGAGGAAGTTCTCCTCTATTCTTAGTGTACTAAGAGTTTGCTTTCTTTTCTAAATCATCAATAGGTGTTGAATTTCTTCAAATACTTTTCCCATGTCAATTGATAACATGATATGATTTTTCCTTTTTAGTCTGTTGATATGGTGGATTACACTGATTTTCAAATATTGCATCACCCTTTCATACGTGATATCAGTCTCACTCATTCATGGTTTATTATTATTTTTATATTTTTAAAATTTATATAAATATACTTAGTTATTAAAAGCTAAAAAGTTTAAAACATATATATTTATACAAATATATAAAAGTCATATTTGATTTACTAAAATTTTATTGAAGATTTTGCACCTACATTCATGAGACTTCCATCTTGAAAGGCAACAAGTGACTCTGACTGAGCTTTCAGTGAGCTTCTCTAAGATGGTGGCAGGAAGGTTTCTACCATTTGGATTGTTGAAACAAAAGAGAGAAAGCTCGCTAGGAGAGACATAAGAAATTAGTGCAGGTAATATTAGATAATGCCTTATTTTTATCTTGAATAGAAAATAAATATACTTTTAATAATATTTTGAATTACTTTGGTCTCCTGGAGTTCCAAATCTTCTGGTCATTGCTTCAAATATCTTAATTAATTTAAGGTATGGAAAGGAGAAAGTAGCATCCCTTAATATTTGCCAAAAACCCCAACAAGTCCCCCTCAAATTAACTCAGTTATCAAAAGGTTTATTAGTTATCTTTTCAGGTTTCTTTCAAGCTCTACGTGCAGTGAGCAGGTATTGCTCAAATTGTATTTAGAGTACTATGGAATATTTCCCCATGACACTCCTTCTAATTAACAGCAAAATAATATTTCAGCTGTCAAAATACATATTTGTGCTGTAATTACAATTTTCAGGGCTAGCTTCTTAAGTAGTTTCCAAGAAAAAAGTCTAAATACACTCTGATTTATTAACATAAAAACAATTTTAAAAATTCTATTATTTAGAAGTTAAACTACAGTCTGATACATGCATTTCAGAAAGAACTGTGGCTAATTCAGAATAGTCTCAAATAATTTCTTATCAGAAGTCATTAAAACTAATTAACATGGCTTAAAACTTGAATTGCACTTACCTGAACTATTCTAATGAAAATTTGAAATAAAGATAATTATAAGGAATAATTTACTCTGTTCACTCTTTACTTCTCATGCCAAGTAGTAAATCTTCTGATCTTTAATTATATGTGCTAACAATATTCTCACAAAATCTAACGCTGATCTGTAAACAGGAGTTAGACAATATTTGTAAAACTTGATATAACATTAATTTACAATTTTCTGCTCTACAAATGTTTGCATAAATAATGGATTGAGGTGTTGCTGTTTCCATGATCTTTGTTTAATTAGACACCCTTGGCAATTCAACAAGATTGTAGGGAAAAAATATGACAGATAATTTCTCCTTTGCATTAAATATAATTATGTGAGCTGCTTGGAAAAATACATTTTCAAAAATCTTCCTCATGCCACTGCAGATTTTCTGTACCATCTAATGAGAAAGCACTGTGTTTAATTTTTTTATAAAATCTTCACCATTCATTTTAATAACTCCTGAAAAAGAAGACTAATGGTAACTGTGAAGGGAGGCATTACTAATCCACAGATACCCCCTTCTCGGCAGACCTTTCACACACACACACACACAGATGAAATTCTATTTCTTTTAGAGATCTATAGACAAAGAGGTGAGAACACAGATCTCAAATTTGGAATATACATTATAAATCTATATAGGAAACAGTGGCAAAACGTGGTCCTGAAATTTAGGATTAAGTTAGTCCTCTCTCACAAACCCGTGAGTACATATCCATACCACCCCTGCCCCCACATGTACAGATACTTCACTAGGAGGCTGGAAATAAAATCCTCCATCCTAACACAAAATAGTCCTTAAAAAAGTAAATACATTCTTACGATACAAGTAAAGCAGTTTATGTGCTATCTCTTATTAGAGTCTTCTTTATTATAACATCATAACATCTGACACTAGAGGAAAAGATACCAGTTGCCAAGTTCCGACTATTAGCACACAGCTTCCATCAAACTTAGTATTACTTTATTCGTAAAAAGTAGGTTTTAAAAAGTCCTTCACAAAGAAAGACCAGGATAAACAAAAACAAAATCTATCTTCAAAGGCAAATAATGTTACCATAAGGAGGTCTGTGTGTGTGAGAGAGAGATTAAGTATCTTCAGAACATCATATTTTCAGATGTTCAAGAGATTCAAGAAGTTCTAACTTCCTAACACAAGGACAGAGAATTAGGAAAGAAGAGAGTATAAGAAAGTGCTTTTGAAAAACTAAAATATCACCGTTAACATAAAAATGTCTGCACAGAAGGGAAACAATTCTGTAAGAGAGCACAAGGCTCACTGAGCACTTAGTTCCAAGCAATATGGAATTAAAAAAAAAATTTACACATAGACAAATTATTGTAAAATGTTATACATGAAAGATAAAAAGAATTTTCTAAATTCTTTCAGATAGAAAATAATAAAACAACAACAGACAAATGGACTCCCAAGAAACAGGCATCATGGGGCCAGCCCCCTGGCCTAGTGGTTAAGTTTGGCATGCTCCACTTTGGTAGTCCAGGTTCAAGATTCAGTTCCCAGGTGCAGACCTACACCACTTGTCAGGGGCCATGCTGTGGCAGAGACCCACATACAAAATAGAAGAATATTAGCACAGATGTTAGCTCAGGGTGAGTCTTCTTCAGCAAAAAAATAATAGCCATCAGAATAGCATACTTTTCATCAGTGAGAGGAGGTATTAAGAAGCAGTAGAGCAAGGTCTCAAAGTAGAGGAAGGAAAATGGGATAAAATCTAGAATTCTATATTCCACAAATTGTTAATCAATTTTAAATTGATAAGAAATGTTCATTAACAAAATCACTGAACATTTGCTTGCATAGAAATGTCCTCTCAGAGAAATTATTTGCATAATGACTTCAGAAAATGAGAGTGAAAGCCAAGAATTGTGAATATATTTTCTTATGGTCTTTATTCTGAACCTTTTCCCACCCCTTATTCTCCTAAAGCAGCAGTAGGGAGCTGTGGCAGTAGTGAGCTAACTTATTTTTAATACTGTTATTGGGACAAATTGAAATCCTGTCAATTAAAACTATATGGTATATTGACTTTTAGAAAATGACTCACCTGACATCTAAAAGATATTTTAATACATAGTTCTAGCAAAGAGAATAACCAAATTCAATCAAAAATGTTGGCTGTTAACTGTAGTGTTGCAAAATATAGTCATACTCCAAAAATATGTAAACACAAAGTCATCATGGTTTAAGACTTAGAAAAATATAAAAAGTAAAAGTACATTTTCCCATGGTACTAGGAACATTCACTTTTGAATTGCACTGCTCCTGTGGCATTAGAAATCTGAAGAGGTAATGCAATTGTGTACACCACTCGTTTGGAATTGAACAATAGCAACACCATCATAATAATAAGCCAATATTTATCAATTTTCAACTTTATCAAGCAAACCACAGAGAAAGCACAAAACTTTTAATTATCTTAACACAGTAGAGTATATACCTAGTATCAGTTTAAAGTGAAAGTCAAGGGAAAGAAGTAGAGAGGTACTAACATGCTCACCTCACAAAATGGAAATTCAAAAGATAATGTTTACGTGGATGATTTAAAAAATTAGAAATTTCAGTAGTTTTTTAAAAAAACTAACAAGGATAACCCATTGAAAAGTTTCATATTATTAAAATAAATTAATAGCTAATCTACTATAGGCCAAAGACAATGGAAAAATATCTACAGCTGATGAAAGAAAAACTAGCAGGATAAGCGTATATGTTACATACATGAAGGTGAGTGCCAGAACAGCTCCCAACAGGGATGATCCGAGCCTGGGTGAGCAGAGTTGGGCACACAGGAGGTTCGGGCCAGGAAGTGCTGAGTTTCTTTTTAACGCCATCAACACCATTTGCTTCTATTTTTTTAAAAAATATCTGTATCACCTTGATCTAATTTTTATAAATTAAAAAAAAATGGTCCAAGTTTCAGTGGCACTTTATTTACTGTGGTGTGAGTTTTGACAAAACTGAAGTTAAATAGTTCTTATAATTCAAAAAATGATAAATTTTGTTCCTTATATTGCTATAAAAAAGAGAATTATTGAGATTCCTGCAAAATATTTTCTTAATGTTTTAATATTTCAGACACTATTTCTGTCCTATAAAATGTCATTTTTTATTTTTCTGAAGTTAAAAAGTATAAAACCGTACAATGAATTCCACTACAATTATTTTTCCTGGGTTTTTCTCCTTAACTTTTCTTTTTTAATTTCTGTAATTATAATGGTTAAGAGTTTAGGTATTTGAGGCTCTGGCCCAGTGGTATAGCAGTTGAGTTTGTGTCCTCCACTTTGGTGGCCCAGGGTTCACGGTTAGGATCCTTGGCCCTGACCTGCACAGCACTCATCAAGTCATGCTGTGGTGGCGTCCTACATATAAAATAGAGGAAGATTGGCACAGGCATTAGCTTAGGGCAAATCTTCCTCAAGCAAAAAGAGGGACATTGGCAACAGATGTTAGCTCAGGGCCAAGCTTCCTCATCAAAAAAAAAAGGAAGAAGAAAAGGAGTTTAGGTATTTGAATGTTAAGAAGTCAGAAAATAATAAAACCATTAATAATGGGAGTTAACATTATTGATTGAGTACAATGAGTCAGGCACTATACTACTTATTTTACATGCATTATCTCATTTGTTAATCACAATAGCCTTCTCTCAGGAATTCTTATGACTTCTTTTTTAAAAACAAGGAAGTAAGGGCTAAAAAGGAAAAGTAACTTGTTTGAGATTTATTTTTTCATTTTGTTAATGGATATTTATTAAACAGACTCTATTCTAGATGTTTGGTACATATCAATGGAAAAAACTAAACAAAACCTTTGCCTTCATAGGGCTTGCATTCTACTGTGTGGATATAGTAATTTGAAAATAAATAGACTAAGTAAATTGTATAGTCTTCTATAAAATTGTAAATGCTATGAAAAAATATATAGCACAAAGCAGATTGGTAGG
The DNA here is from genome assembly GCF_041296265.1 of Equus caballus. NCBI lineage: Eukaryota > Metazoa > Chordata > Mammalia > Perissodactyla > Equidae > Equus > Equus caballus. Next base: position 99,676,167 of record NC_091685.1, on the reverse strand, counting down.
GCAAATTCAATTTTAAATATGGTGGCCTTGGCAGGCCTCATTGTGAAGATGACATTTCAGCTACCTCTCAAAGAATGTGAAGAAGACAGTCATGTGGCTATCTGCTTGAATGTCGTTGAAGACATGCTAGTGGAAAAGCTTTGAGACCAGAAGACGAGGTCAAGGGTGTATCTGGAGGAGACAGGGAAACTGTAAAGAATAACGTAGGGTCCCACTGGCCATTATAAAGAATTTTATTTACTAATATTCTGGAAATGATATGAGGAACAAAACAGTGAGTATACCTGTGTGGATGAGGTCACTCCCAACAAGGAAACCACATTTCACCTGGGCCTAGAAAGGTTAGTAAGAATCCATCTCACATCCTCTGGAGAGAGGAATGTGGGCACAGGTGAGAGGAAATACCATGTCAAAGGTACCAAGGCAGGACTGTGTATGGCATGTGAGAGAACAGGGTTTCAGCACAGGAAAAATCAGAAGATTAGAATGGAACAGATATTGGAATGTGATGCTATAAGGGGATTTAGAAGTTTGTTTTTTAGGCTATTGAGTACCAGACAATGTAGGTAAATGGGTTGAGTCCAGGTGTCCCTTTTAAACTTATCCTATCCAACAAAATTAACAACTTTTGATTCTATCTTTCCATTGAACTTGGTTCTTAAACTAGGGATCAAATGTGTTTTTCAGGAAGATCCCTCTGATGGCATCGTGGAGGATATACTGGACAACAAAATTTTAAAAAAATTTAAAAAATGCAAGTAGCATGCACTATTCCAGGATTTTGAGCCTAGTGCTACGGCAGTCCAGAGTAGGAAGCAATTACTACTTACGTTAGATGATTGGGTGAGATATAGCAGTTGGTCCTTCAGTGACTTATAGGAATCGCATCAGTATTGAAGAGGAAAATTTCCATATAGCAGACAAGGCTTAAAAACAAGAACAAGGTGTCAAGTCTGTTAAAATAAATAATTACATACAACAGAAAAACACACAAACTAGAGCCTACTTCACGAGCTACAAATGTTATTTACCAAAAATTTTGCTTGCATCTAACTGTTATTAAAGATGAGGCTTCCAACAGCAAGTGTCTTTTCCAGTACTAGAGTAAGCCTTTCTAATTCTTATTTGAAAGATTAGAACTTTGAATTTGGTAACCTTTAATGTTTCTTTTAGTTCCATAAATCTATGAAATGCCAAAAATAAAATTTGCACATGTGTACTTTTATATTGCTAACCTTCAAGTAATTTTCATTATTTAGATTAGTTATTTTTCTCTAAAGTGGAGTCTGACTTGTAGTAGATGTAGTTTTGTACTATAAAGCTAGCCTAAAGGCTTTTCTACTTATTCAAATAATTAAACAAATATTATAAATGCTACATACCACAATTATTTTTAAGTCTGTAAAAATATCAGATTTCCAGGTGACCTTTATGTTGCTCATTAGATAAACTCTCTCTTTTATGAGACTCATACAAAATTATTTGTTCCCACTGTGACAACTTCCTTCCTGTCACTAATACATGCTTGAGCTAATTTTTCCACAAAGGAAGAGATATAAACACTTGTTCAAACATGACTTCACTCAGTAAGGGGTAATGTAAACTACACAAGTACCCTGTCTCTATATTCTTCCATTCTTATGTACTCCTTTGAATTGAAAGACATTAGATAGAGCTTCAGCAGGGAGGGTGGAATGAAATACCCAGTGATTCTTTTGCAATTAGTGAAAAAACTAATACAATAATCATATATGAGATTTTACACAAATCTTTAGTATATTTCTTTCCAAAGGACATTGTCAGTGCATGTTTACATTGAGCTTTAGGATTGAGTGTTTATGTGAAATATTTTTTTCTGCATGTGAATCTTTCAATGATGTTCACCAAAGTGCCATCTCTCACAATCTTTTCCAGTGTACTAAGTAATAGTATTAAGTATCACAGTGTACTGGGAAAATTGTGTTCTTATTAATATGACCTTGCATATAACAGTGATAGTTTACTTTCTATTTTTCTAAAGAAGAAATTGTAGAATTTGGTATCTAATGAAGAAGGAAGTGTGATTTCAATTCTGGATGGTTGGAGAGACCTAAAAAACCAATCTCTTACTTCTATAAGTGGAATAAAACACTGAATTCTCTTAATCTTCAATATAGTTTAAATGAATAATTTATTTTCATAACTGTCAAAAATCCTTATTACCTCTGAGAATATGACACTTATTAAATTATTATAATCTCCCGTACTGAATGAGGAATAGCCTGTTAAACAGTTTAGTCTTCATGTGATAAGAAAAATCTAGGTTGGAAAAAAATAATTTATGAATCTTGTTTCTCTCCCACTCTCAACAAAATATTAACTCTATATTAGACTTTTCTCAAGAGATTAAAGTTTACATATACGTATTTAAGCACATTGAATTGAACAAGTCTACCTGTTTTAGATTCACTCATGGAAAATATCTTTTTAGGACCTAATCCATGGGAATGCAGTAGCGAATGAGAAAAATCCTGCCCTCAGAGCTCTTCTTCTAGTTTCAGAGACATGCACTATAAAATAAACAAGTAAATAAATTAGCATATAACTTATTGGTAAGTGAAAAGGAGAAAAAGAATAAAGCAGATTGAGGCATTAGTGATGGAGCCAGTGGCTATAGATTATGAGGTTAGGGAAGCCTTTCTGATGTGTTGACTGGAGACTTGGATGAAATAAGGCAGCAAGCTGTGCCATGAAAGATTAACCCTGACCAAAGAAAGGTCTGACCTTTTGTCCCCAACTCCTGAAAGGTAACCTCCAAGCCTTTGAAATGTCCTGCCTTATAAGAATGCCTTTGTTTACTTGGGGACCTTGGACCATGCCAAATAGTCTATGATAACCATATGATTTACGGTGGGCCACATGGTATCAGCTCAACTTCTAGAGGGACTGGAGACTAAGTTCAGCCACGCAGGTGTTCATCTTTGTTTATATAATCAATCTCCAATAAATTCTCTGGACACCAGGGCTTGGGTGAGCTTCCTTGGTTGACAATACTCCATGTGTATTGTCATACATTGTTGTAGGGAGAAATTAGTGCAGTCTACACGACTCCACCACAAGAGGACAACTGGAAGCTCTGCCTTCATCTTCCTGAACTCTGATCTATGCACCTTTTCCATGGCTGATTTTAATCTGTATCCTTTCACTGCAATACTCTATATCCATGAGAATAAATGTTATTCTGAGTTCTGTGAGTCCTTCCTGTCAATTATTGAACTTCAAGGTGATTCTAGGGATCACATGAATATTGCAGAAACCAGGTGAAAGTCCAGATAAAGTTGATTATTTGAGGAGAAACTGAGTACAAAGGACTTGAGGTAAGAATGAAGAATGTGCCAAACTTCCACTGGATATTTCCCTAGATCTACAGTAGGCATATGTCTCTGCAAGGGATGACCAGTTTTATGCTTACTGACTGTGCGCCTCTCATTCTCTTGTCATGACAGGTCAAGAAAATGTGCCCCTTTGGTCAAGCAGAAACAATTAAGAAAGGTCCTTCAGGTAATCCCTTAATGGCTACTTGAACTTATTCAAGAAAGCCAGTCCCTGTAACATTGTATACCCAAACAATATCACTTCATTAGGAAGGATCTGGAATAACCTTGAAGGGCAATCAGAATCTTTTTCCCTATCTGCTAATAAAAACCACTCTTTGTTATTTAAAAAAATAAACCAGTGAGTACAATGTGCATGAGGTTTGGCATATTCGAGAGAGTGAAAAAATAAAACTATGACTAGAACAGAATTGGGATTAAGATAGAGAGTTGTAGAAGATGATGTGAATGAGAGAATTATATCAGACCACAATAAGGTGTCTGGATGTTATTAAGAATGTGCAAGCGACTTGAGGAGGAAAGCGTACAATCTGATTTATGCTTTGAAATCAAGTCCCAGCTGCCATGTGGAAAATATATTTAAGTGAGAAAGATTGGAAACAAGGACAAATTAAAGGCTGTTGCATTAATGTAGAAGAGAGATGAAGGTGCTTTGCACTTGGTGAGGAAGAGAAGTTAAGATAGTGAGAAATTGTCAGATTTGGGACATATTTTGAGATTATAGATAGCAAAACTTACTGATGGCTGGGACGAGGGAGATGACAGAAAGAGGGAGATCAAATGTACACACTCCAAGGATTTTGGCTTGATTAACTAGGTGCCTGGTGTTGCTAAGTACTAAGATGGGAACACTAGGGGAATGACAGATGCGTAGTGGAGATATCAGTTATTTTGCTTTAGATGTGTTTAAGTTTGAACTATCTATTGGATTTTTGCAAAGACATCAAATAGCAAGTTGGATATATGCATCTGGTACTACGAGATGATGTCATAGATAAAGATATATATTTGAGAATAGTTAGCATTTAGAAGGTATATATTAGAGTAAGCAAATTATGGTCCATGAGCCAACTCTGACCCAATAAATATTTCTATAAATAAAATTTTATTAAAACAGAGCAATACCCATTAATTTACATACTGTCTATGGCTGCTTTCACACTATATTGGCAAAGTTGCATAGTTGTGATAGAAACTATATGACCATGTAGCCTAAATCATCTGTCACCTGATGCTAATGTTTGCTGAGTCTTAATCTAGATGTTATGTAAAACCATGGGAATTAATAGGAACCCCCAGGACAATAGTGATTTTAACTCCCAGAAATTTCTCCTTTTACTTTAAGAATTGTGCCTATTTAAATGATAAAGTATATGGTCACTCTGAAGATACAAATTTTAAGCCATATGTAACAAATATAGTGAATATGCAGTACCATGAGACTAGATGAGATCATCCAGAAAATAAATATAGTTGAATAAGAAATCTGAGGACTGAATCCTGAGAGAATCAAAAATTTAAAAGTTCAAATGAGAGAGAGCCAAAAGAAGAAATGGATTGGATATATAAATAGAAGTAGGAGGAATGTGTGCTGTCCTAGAAACAAAGTGAAAAAAGGTAAGTTAAAATGTCTTGACTGAACATGCTATTGGCCTCTGATTCCATTGTTCGATTGTATATCATGTGTGAGTATTGTGATACACCAACTAAACTAAGAAACCCATTAAAATGATGGTAGCCTTGCAGAATAACAACAATAGCAAAACTCACCATGAAAACATTGATCAGGTTTGTGATTTGGAATTGCCTTCATACATTATTTCATAAAGACATCTTTGAAAAAAACCTATACTTTCCCCCAACCAAATGAACTTTTGTAGGGTTAAAACTTATTAAAAATTTTAGGACCCTCAAAATTGTTTTTTTTTTTTTTATCTTCTGTTTCCATTTTTATCCTCCTGTCAACAGTGAACCATTTTCTCACTACATATACTTAATACTCTCTTTCTCTATGTACTGTCTTCATAGAATTAGCTAATATAAGTTCATCTTGCCTACTGAACCAACTGAAAGTTTAATTTAATTCTATTAATTACACACTTTATATTTATTGTATAAAATTATATATAGCAGAAAATTCTGGGAAGATGGCAGAGTAGGAAACACCAGGAATATGTCTGCCACATAAACAAAAATTGTACTTGCAGAATCTGTCTGATGTAAATGTTTGGAAACTCTGGAATCTATCAAAGGTTGCAATTTCCAGAGGAAGGCTTGGAAGGTAAATTTTACTTAATTTCTGTCCATTTCAGCTCATAGCACAATAGCAACCACACATCTTCCCCATCCACCAGCCTCCAGCAGGCAACAGTGCATGCATTCCAAAAAGAGCTTGCACACAACTTGTGGGAGCCAGTGTGGGCAAAAAAGACTCTGCCCTCCCAATATAGAGGATCTGTGCTCTGATTGCTGATTCCTGCTTCTGATCACAGAAGTGAACACAAAGAGGCAGGAACCATGGTTGTGCCTCCTCCTACTCCTCGTTGTGCAAGCCCCTCCTCCTCTGGTTTAAGTGACTTCTAGGATATTTAAAAGTCCCCTTTTGAAAACCAGACATTAAAGTTTAAGACATTCCAAAGCAATCTTATATATGAGAAAAATTAGAAAGTAACCGTGCATGCCCAAGGAAAGTTTCAGTCTCATAAAAAACTTGAGAAGACCTTAAGTTTGTGCCTCAGGCAGATAATGAGTACAGAAACAGCATGCAATAATCAACAAAACAAAACAAAACAAAACAAAAACCAAATAGCAACAAATTCTGGGGAAGAAAGAGAATCTAATTCCCAGACTTACTACATTGCTAGATTCAAATGTCTAGTTTTCAACAAAAAAAGTCACAAGACATATGAAGATGCAGAAGAATATGGTCCAATCAAAGGAAAAAAAATAAACCAACAGGAACTGTTTGTGGAAAGAACTCATGGTAGACTTCTAAACAAAGACTTTAAAACAACTTTCCTACAGATGCTTAAAGAATGAAAGGAAAACATGGAGAAAGGCAAGAAAACAATGTATGAACAAAATGGAAATATCAATAAGGAGATTTAAAGCTTAAAAAAAAAATTCTGAAGCTGAAAAACATAATAACTGAAAACATCACTAGAAAGATTCAAAGACAGATTTTAGCAGGAAGAAGAAAGAATCAGTTAATTTAAAGATAGGGTAATGGAAATTATCAAGTCTGAGGAGCAGAAAGAAAAAAGATAGAAGAAAAAAAAGAGTAGAACCTAAGGGATCTGTGGAACACCACCAAGTGGACCACAGATGCATTATGGGAATCCCAGAAGGAGAAGAGACAGAGAGGCAGGCAGAGGAAATACTTGAAGAATTAAGGCCCTAAAACTTCCCAAATCTGATGAAAGATATGTATATAAATATCCAAGAACCTGAATAAACTCCAAGTAGAGTCAACTCAAAGACACTTTTGTATACATCGTCAAATGATTTTTGACAAGGGTGTGAAAACCTTTCACTGGGACAGACTTTTCAAAAAATGCTGCTGGGAAAACTGGATATCCACATGGAAAAAAAGTGAAGCTGAACCCTTACCTAATCCAATATACAGAAATTAACTCAATATTAGTCTGTGACCTAAATGTAAGACCTAGTACTATAAAATTCTTAGACGAAAACATATGACAAACTTTCACAGTATTAGATTTGGCAATGATTTCTTGAAAATGACATCAAAGGCATGGACAACAAAATGAAAAATAGACAAATTAGGCTTCATGAAGATTAAAAACTTTTATGCATCAATGGACGTTATCAATAGCATGAAAAAGCAACCAATGGGATCAGAGAAAATGTTTGAAAATCATATATATCCAATAAGGGACTAATATCCAAAATATATAGAGAACTCCTAAAAATCCACAACAAAAGAACAAATAACCTGATTCAAAAATGTGCAAATGACTTGAATAGACGTTTCTCCAAAGATGACATTCAAATGGCCGACAAGCACTTAAAAAGCTGCTCAATATCACTGATCATTAGGGAAATGAAAATCAAAACCACAGTGAGATACCATCTCACACTCATGAGGATGCCTACTACAAGAAAATCAGAATGTAACAAGTATTGGTTACAATGTGGAGAAATTGATGATGTGGAGAAATTAGAATCCTTGTGCACTGTGGGGAGAAATGTAAAATGGTACAACCGCTGTGGAAACAGTATGGTGGTTCCTTAAAAAATTTACCATATAATCCAGCAATGTCACTTATGGGTATATAACCCAAGGAATTGAAAATTGGGTCTCAAAAGAGATATCTATACACTCATATCCATAACAGCATTATTCACAAAAGCTAAAATGTGGAAGCAACCTGAGTGTCATCAAAAAATGCATGAATAAGCAAAATGTAGTATATACATACAATGGAATATTATTCAGTCTGAAAAAGGAAATTCTGACATATTATACAACTGAATATTAAAAATATTATGCTAAGTTCAGTAAGCCAGCCACAAAAAAAGATAAGTAAGGCAGGATTCCTTTATGCGATGTACTTAGAGTAGTCAAAATCATAGAGACAGAAAGTGGAATGGTGGTTGCCGTGGGTTGAGGCAGTGGGTGAATGAGGTGTCATTTACTGGACATAGAATTTCAGTTTTGTAGGATAAAATGGTTCTGGAGATGAATGGTACAAGGCAATGTGAATGTACTACATACCACTGAATTGTACACTTAAAATGATTAAGATTATAAATTTTAGATTATGTGAGTTATATCACAATAAAATAACTGAAAAATATTTATTGATTTGTACATAAATATGGAAATTCATATGTACCTATTGAAAACGTTATTTACCAGCAGGAGATTAGATTCGGGTGCCGACTTGTAAATGATAACTCTAAGATGAGCATTATTAGTAGCAATTATTTAAATTTCTACTTATTGATGGAATAGAAAAAAAGATTTTAATATAATTATAATTCTCTGCCTGACTTTATACATTGCTACCACATCAAAATAATTAAGCCATATAACTAGAAAATTACATATTAATAAAACATTAAATTTAAAGAAGGACTGTTAAGAATTTTGCATCAATTATTTTCATGTCTAAACTTTTTTGTTATTAATGACAGATTAGAGCATATTAAATAATTGTCATAATGTATGGAGTAAGAAGTAAATACTGAAATGATATTAACTGGAATTATGGAATAGATAAACATAAGTTATTAGTTGGTAATGCCAGAAATACATTTTATATTCTGTAATATATCTGAGAACTTCAAATTTCTTAACAAAAAAATGAGTTGGGATGTACCGCGTGATATAGTCAAAGCAAATGCTCGTGTCCCTCTTTCCAGTTGTTTTCCGCTATCACTGGAAATTGTGGCACTTTATTTTACTCTTATTTTGTGGATTCCCCTCATATTTGGCACCAGAGGTAATTTTCCATCTCTGTAGTTAGATTACAAACTTCCCTTGCAACTTCTTCCCAAATTACACTATTCTGTCTGTCAAAAACAGCTGGGCTGAGTAAGAAAATATTACTGGTCGATTAAAAAAAAATGCAATCTAGAAATGTGAACTATTTGATTACACTAAAATAGAAAGTTTAAACTAATCATTTGCTAATCTCCTCACATCTTCTTTGAAAGAGTCTTTGATGAAAAGGTTAGAAACATCAAATTTGTGGGCTCTGAATGGTTTGTTTGCTGGGAAAACATACACAGTATTTTCTAAATGTGTTGTTAAGTAAACTATGGTTGATTTTAGTGAAATTATTTTGGTTTTAAGAGAGATTCTGCATAAATACTCATAAACTGAGCTAAATTTCTTTCAACATCAAACTACATTTAGTGTTAGTCATTTTAAAAATGTAAACAAAAATTCTAAAACTACTAAATTTGGTTCCAAAAATGTAAAATGTTCTTGCGTATCTAAATTGCTCATTGCCTTATGTTACTAAGGAAGAACTAGTGAAAAACTCATTTCGTATAATGAGTTTCTTAGGATCAAGTGTAAATTAAAATGCACCAGAGATAGAGTGCTTATGCTCTTTTGGTGACAAAGTTAGTTTCGCCACATACTGTCTGCCAGTCTTGGAAAAGCGGAGGTGCCTACTGTCAACTTAGTGCTAACTACTGCCAAATATAAGAGTGGCATATGCCTCTCAAATCTGAATATGAACAAAAACTAAACATAAACTGCACAGCAAGAGATAGAAGAAAGGAATAAATAAGAGAAACATAATTATAAAATCAATAATGCCAAGCATATACATTTTAACTATAACAGGAAGGATTTTAGCTCCCCTATTAAAAGGGCACTATTAACTTGGACTTTTCAAATGTCTACATATATGCTGCCTATAAAATACACACCTAAAAAGTGGAGATTTAGGGGCTGGCCCGGTAGCATAGTGGTTAAGTTCGCACACTCTACTTTGGTGGCCTGGGTTCAGCAGTTCAGATGCTGGGTGTGGACCCACACACTGCTTATCAAGCCATGCTGTGATAGGTGTCCTACATATAAAGCAGAGGAAGATAGGCATGGATGTTAGCTCAGGGCCAATCTTCATCAGCAAAAAGAGGAGGATTGATGGCAGATGTTAGCTCAGGGCTAATCTGCCTCAAAAAAAAAAAAAAAGGAGATGTATGTGAAAAAGAAATAAATAGGTATAAACAGAAATAAAGGAGAGGTAGCAAAATTAATTTCAGGCAAAGTACAATTTAAGATAAAATCACCCCAGAGAGTAAGGATGTTTATTTAATAATGATAAAATGTACAAGACCCAATAAGTGCAGCTATTCACAGAACTGTACAGGTCAAACAATGTAACCTCAAAATATACGAAGCAAAAGTGTGTGGGTCAAGTAACAGGATTTGTTGCAGGTTGAGTTCAATGGGAAGCAGATTTTGAAAGAATTTAATGTTCAGAATATTCATTAAAGAATGCCCTTGGAGGGAGGGAGGAGAAGCAGGATTGAGTAAACAAGTCAAGTTAGATTCCTCCCTGATGACTTCTGCCAATACCATGGGGATCTGTGGAGCTGAAATGGCAGTTCAGAGTTGTTCGTGTTGAACTAGACTTTAAACTCCCACCTCCATCAGTCTTTGGATGTAGGCTACCACCCAAAATCATGACTTTGTGTAAAGTGGCTCTCTACAACTGAAGCAGTTCCTGAAGGGGCTGCAGCTGAAGGCTTTCTGTTGACAGCACTCCCCGAAGTTGAGTCAACAAGCCCTTCCTTGAAGGAGTATCTTGGGTAGTGCATCTGTGTGTCCTCCATGGTCCACTCCACTCAGATATAATTTTACATACACAATCAGGGAGAAGTTCTCTAAGACTCTAAGTCTCTCTTCTTGAAGGAAACATAGACAAGGAAAGTTAGCGAGATGAACTACAGTCCACGTGATGACAGTTCATTTCAGGGTCATGATGATACTCATTGTCTCCCTACTATACCATCCCCTCACCCTCTGCTAGCACTTGTGCTGGCTTAGCTGATGTGTGACCCAGATCCTCATCCCTGAGGGGTCTGGGATTCAGACAACCATGCCATTCTCAGGCCAGCTGTACATTTACTATCGGAATTGCAGAAGGGATATTAAGCAATACCCAAGTGGATTGCCCCTGTACAAACATACTCCTCCTTAATTCCGTTGTTTTTCAGCAACTCTTCCTCTCCTGATTATCACAATCAATTACACCCCTGAAAATAGTCATTCCTCTTCTTGCCTGCTGGATCATGGACAAAAATGAGTGAAAGCATCCAGTCAGTAGCCATAGCTATACAGCTCAATGGGTCTCTTGCTGCGTCCCAGGAAGAAATTTTCTTCCTTTGGAAACCACGACCTCTACAGCTGTGAAGACAGGAAGACAAATTCCTCAAGATAGTTATTGGGACAGATTGTAATTAGCGCTACTACCGTTTTCATTATTTCATAGTCAACCTATGTAATCTTCCTATTAGGTCTAAGCATCACATGCGGGTCTTTTATGAGAAGAGGTACTACATCTTGGAGAATGACTGTCTGTCCTCGGCAATTATCATTTCAGAGGTGGCACTTCAGCTGTAACTTCAGCATACTATTCCAATGCTGTGTCAAAGTGGAAGCTTTTAGCTGAGGTGGTATATGATAGGGCCAGGGAATCCCATTGTCATGGGCCTAATTCACCATATTCTTTACTATAAAGTGGCTCCTCTGGACACACTCGGTGGTGTAAGTCCTCCTGTGCCAATGGATCAAACTCTTCATGAGCCTTCAATTAATACTGGTACTGGCTGAGGCGCTGAGTAGAGAAAAGGCAAACCTCCCCTTGGAATGTGTATCTATTCCCATCAGAATAAATTTCTGCTCTTCCAGGTTGGAAATAACCACAAATGTCAACTTGTTATAAAGTGGCATGCTGATCTCCTCGAAAAATGATGCCGTTTTAGGATCTTAGCATTGTTCTCTGTTGCTGAGATGTTGAACATTTGGGGTTGCAGTAGCTAGAATAGCCTTAGTAGATGAGGGCTTTTGTTATTGGGTCTGAGCATCAGCTCCATATCCGCCTTAGTGACCACTTTTTAAAATGTGTCTATCGTACCAACCCTGGGATTGCTGATGACAGAAGCTGACTGGCTCCAATTTGCTGAGTAATTTCATTTGTCTGGTTGTTTAGTGTCTCTTTCATGGTAGTGATCTCTGATGGGAATTAACATAATATATTATATATTAAGATCTTCACACTTCTTATCCACCCCCATATGTCCATCTACATGCCTCTACCTTAGATGGCTTTGTCTCTGATCTTCCACTAATTCTCCTTCCAGGTCCCTGCCAGGCTATTTGTTACCAAGAATGAGTCACTATGTGTTCTAACCTTGGAGTACTCTTTTTCCACTCTTAAATCAATGACTAGATGTACAGTCTGAAGTGCTACCCATTGGGAGATATTTCTCTTGCCTCTGTCTTTCAAGGCCAATCTTGAATGAGACTTTAATGCACCTGCTGATAATTTTTAGCTTGCTCTTGCATTTGAGCTGACCCATCTGTAAAACTAGATGGGCCATTTTCTTCCTCAGTCAGCTGGTCATACGTATCCCCCATTTGCCCTTAGGTGTAAGCTGAGGAAACAGTGATGGATTACACGCAGGGTCTGGGCTTCCTGCACATGCAGTCTGCCTGTGCCTTCTGGTCTTGCCTCATACTCAATCTTGGTTGTACAACTCTCATTTTACAATGGATTATTCTTGGGCCTACTGAAACTTGGTGGGGCTGACAGGACCTGTTTCCTGATGCGCAATCCCAGAATCATAGTAAATCTGTATCCTATGATCAAATGTTCTGAATTTCAAGGAGCCCAGTAGAAAAAAAGGAGTTATTTTCAAAAGGTATCTAATTCACTACTGTAAATGAGATTCCATTGCTCCAAAAGCATGGGACCTACACTGTGATTCTCACGCTGGGGCTTGTCATAGATTCCATATGGCAGCTTGTCTACCACTGATCTCTATAATACTATAGGGTGTGCTAAGTTGCGTGGACCTAGTTGAAGGGCTATTCACATTCCACCCTGGACGTGATGCAGAAACTTTTCCTACTCTGGGTCCCAGTGAAAACTTGCAGTCTTTCACTCACCTGGTATATGAGCCAGAGCAGTATTCTCAGGTATAGAATATGCAGTCTCCAGAAATCAGGTAAACTTAATAAGAGTTATGGTTCATTATTTGTTGGAAAATAGTGTGGTTTTTCCTTTACTTTGGATGGGATGTTCCAGCATGCTTCTCACAAGTGGTCCTCCACAAAGTTATTGATATGGAGGCTCCTAAGTCCTTGTAGGGTCTCTCTCTGACCAAAATGTATGTGTTTTACCAAGGCCTCCAAATTACTAGCTAATGTCTGTTTATCCAGCCTGACTGCATGATGTAATCAATGTAGTGACGAATGTGATCATTTACAGTATGTCCAGGGATTCCAGACCTCTTTGAACCATGTTATGACAGAGAATAGGGGAGACAACTACCCAGGCCTAAAACCACTAATGCACTGTTATCTATTTCATATTACAGCTAATTGTTTCAGATTCTCTTTTCTGATGGAATTTCAAAAAAATGTATTTGCCAAATCAATGGCTGCATATTGTATACCTGTGGTTATATTTATCTGCTGTAGCAAACATACTACCGCATCCAATATGGTAACTGCAATCGAGCCCACTATGTAGTAGAGTTTGCAGTAATCTGTGATCCTTTAACATCTCTGTATTTTTGGCAAAGGTCAGACTAGTAAATTAAATGGAGACATGATAGGGGTTATCATCCCTGCATTCTTTATGTCTTTAAACGTGACTTTAATTTCTACAATATATCCTACTATGAGATGTAATGTTGTTTATGAATTACCTCTTAACTGGGGATAGAGAAGTTCATTTCCAAGGCTACCACTTGGCCTAGCCTACTAGGTAGATCCTACCCCACAGGCCAAGGAACAAATGTGAGAGTTGCACCAACATCAAAGTATGGCTATCCAAATTATTCTTTCAGGGATCAGGGAAAGGTATTATGGACCTAGTGATGCCACTGTGAGTCACCTGGACAGGATTCCATTTATTACATGACTCCCAAACACCCTCACTCTAACCAATGGGTCATGATGATTCTTTGGGTAGCTGAGTATCAATGTCAACTCCAACCCTATAATCACAGTCCTCAAAATATTTGAGTAGTTCCTTTCATCTACTGTGAGTTTATTTAAGTAAATTACCATAGGTACCTTCGGGGAACAACTGGGGGAATACTTATTGTGTACATATGCTGCGGTCCTGTAGTTCTTTCTCCTGGGAACCCATTCTTTACTTAAATTAGTGGATTCTGGGGCCAAAAACTCTTGCAGATTGGGAAACTAGGAAAAGGATCATAACTTTCTCTCTCTTTTTTTTTCTTTCATGAGGAAGAATTACCCTGAGCTAACATCTGTTGCCTATCCTATTCTTGTTTTGCTTGAGGAAGATTAGCCCTGAGCCTGAAATAATGTCTGTGCCAGTCTTCCTCTACTTTGTATGTGGGATGCCTCCAGAGCTTGGCTGATGAGTGGAGTAGGTCTGCACCTGGGATCTGAACCAGCAAACCCCAGGCCACAGAAGCTGAGTGCACAGAACTTTAACCACTCAGCCATGGGGCCAGGCCCCTCATGACTTTCTGTTTTCGTGATGGCCCTCAACCTCCTGATCATGCCTCCTTGATTTCTTCTGATAGTATCAGTTGAGAAGTGCTCCTTTTGACTATATCTAGCTTTTACTTATTTTTGTTTGTTTGTTTTGGTTGGTTGGTTGTTGTACATCATAGTTGTTGAGTATCTCTAAAGCTAATAAGTGAATAAAATTTCGAACATCATTACATCCTTAATTGGTAAATATAAGCAATTTATTTGCTTATATTGTTAAGCAATTTATTTGCTTATATTGTTAAGCAATTAATTGATAAATTTAAGCAATTAAGAATCAGAGAGCAGGATCTGAATATTTTAACCTATCGCATTAAAAAAAAATAACAGGTTTACTTTCAAAGAACACCAAACATCTTTGAAGCAGAAGCCATTCTATGTCTCACAGATTCAAAGAAGTCTAGAGTTAAAATGCTCAATTAATGATCTTTACTTTTTAGAAACTTAGACTCACAGAGGTTAAAATGATTTACCTAAGATCATCTGGGTAAAATCAAAGCACATATAAAGGACTATTGACATCCAGACTATGGTTCATTCAGCAAATCATTTTGCTTTTCTACATAATTTTATGTTTTCTCCAACTATTTTCCCATGATTAGATAAAGCTGGTAACCACTTCAGATATGATATATAATTTATTTCTTTAGATAAATTAATTTTGCATACAGTTGAGAGAATGTTGACCTTCAATTCCCTGAAAGTCCAGTGCAAAGGTTTCTAGGAATCGTGAAGCAAGTTAACGTCCATCCGCATAGTGTATAGTTAGATGAGTCCTCAAAAGCCTCCACACAAGAAATGTGTTTATTAAAGTGTTCACTTGATTTATCTCTTAGTTAACATTTCCTGAGGGATAGAAAGCAGAGTCAAAAAGCAAGGTTAATTTGAATATCTCAAGATTAAAATCGTCTTTTGAGTAATGGGAAAGATATTTTGAAACTTAGGATCATTGTTTTTTCTTCCAATCAGTATAGAGATATGCCTTCTGAAGAAACAAAGTAAATAAGAGCACTGAACATCTTTGTTTACTGTTTTAAAAAAGAAGAGTTTGGAAAGTTTACACTTTATACGAGGTCATGTGAAGATGTCTATGTTTGCGAATGTATGTTTTTTATTGTGTAAACAAATACTTGGCTTCCCACACCTGGAGTGACATGAGCCCAAGCTGCTGGTCGGCTTGCCTGGCCCACAAGGTGCACAGGTGGCAGGAATTGAGCTGCTGATCCACCCCTCTCAGCTTTGGGGACGATCTGCCTTCTGAAACATTTGCGTATCATCCTTCTGGGATCCTGAAAGCCAGAGAAGGGGAACCAGGGAGTTTTAAAACTGTGGCAGAAGACACCCAGGAGGACTGGGTCCAGCTTGTAATCCACAGAGATCAAGCCTCAGTGGATACAGTCATAATTGTCCATCTCCTGGAGTCCTGAAGACTGTAGGCTGGTGTACATTTTGTGGTAGGGTTGCTGTTCTCTGAACAGTATTTCAATTAGTTAATTTCCCCCATATAAAGATATCAAATTTGCATTTCCAGTTGGGGTGACAAGAAGAGCAAGTGGCAACAAGCAGGTAGATTCTTCGAGTCACCCCTTGAAGAATTGAAGAACTAGGAAGATAGGCAACTTAGCAGTAAAGGAATTGAATGAGAAGGAAGGAAAGGAAACCAAGAGACAATTATAATAATAATTTCTGATAAATTAAAATTATCTCTGGTTATAATTATCATTATAAATAACATATTAATTCTTAAAACTGTGCTGGAGTTCCACTACGTGGAACATTACAAAACATTTCTGAGAGAAATCAAATGTGCCTTAATACGTGGAGAACAAGTACTATGTTCAAGGATTGTGAGAGACAATATTTTTAAATATCAATTATTCTTATTGATCTGCACACTTAATCCCAATCAAAGTCTCATTTGGGTTTTTTTGTGGAAATCAGCAAGAATATTCTAAAATTCACATAGAAATGCAAAAACATATATAAGGATAGACAAAAAGAATAATGGAAGAGAGTAGCAGAAATCCAGAAATAGCTCTTTACCTATAGAGTCACTAATTTATGACAAAGACATCCATGCAATTCAATGTGGAAGATACTGGAAATACCGGAGAACTGATATGCATTTAGAAAAAGTGAACTTTTAACCGTCCCAAATACCAGAAGCAGAAATTAATTCAACATGAATCTTAAACTTACATGTAATGTGAAAACTAAAACCATTCAGTTTCTGGAAGGAAACACTGGAGAATATCTTCACAAGTAGCTCTTGAACTGGTTTCAAAAAGTACTAGACGTACATGAAAAAGTTGATGAACTAGATTTCATCAATATTCAAAATTTTGGTTCAGCAAAAGACACTTAAGTAAATGAAAAGATAAGTAAAGCCAGGTGAGACCGAATAAGAACTCAGATCCAGAGTATATAAAGGACCCTACTACATTAACTAACAAGGAAACAAACAAACAAAGAATCGGTCAAACATTTGAACAAGCACTTCATCTAAATGGCCAATAAGCATATGGAAAGATGCTCAACATCATCAGCCACCAGTGAAATGTAAATGAAGACCACGGTGAGATACCATTACACATCCATGAATTACTAACTTTCAAAAGACTGACAATTCCAAGTGTTAGACAATTTGTGGAGCAAATAGAGCCCCCATTCATTGCTGATGAGCAGGTCAAGTTTACAACTCCTTGGAAACACACTTTTGCGGTACCTGATAAAGCTGAATACAAAGTTGAATACCCCATCATCCAAGAATTCCTCTCTTTGGTGTATACCCAAGAGAATTAAGTGCAATGACACATACAAGAATGTTCATAACTCCAAACTGGAAGCAACCCAAATTTCTATCCTCAGGAGAATGGGAAAAGGGATTATTTTCTTTATATATATATATATATATATAAACAATGAAATTTTATATAGCACTAAAAAGAACAAACTTCTGATAAACAAAAACATTGTAGAATCTCAAAAACAGATTGGGTACATACTAAAGATACATACTAAAGTGTTCATGCTATGTGATTCCACTTATACGAAATTCAAAAACAGTCAAAACTAGTCCATAGTGACATGTAAAAATAATGTTACTTTGGAGTGGTAGAATTGTTCTATATATCTCGAGCAGCGTGACAGTTTCCAGAGATCTGAGCATATGAGAACCACAGTGACAGATTTCCCTAATGTAGGTACATGTGTGAACTCAGAATTTGGCTATCGTCTCTCAAAATAAATTTCTTCCTGCTTCTTTATTTTGTCTCAACCAGATGTAAAAATCGAATAAATGTTATTAACACAGAAAAGATATTTGAAGATCTTCCCTGAGAGGGGACAGCATGTCACTCTGAGTAAAGGAAAGCTTAAGCAATATGGGAAAGTAAGGAACGGTCGTCTTATTTCCATCAATGTCAAACCCAGCAACCCCCTATTCCTTCCCTCATTCCTCGGAAGGTTGTTTGCATGGACCTCCTTGCACTCCTCACATACCTGATTTCAGAAATGCATCTCTTTATCAGTTACCCATTGGCTTGAATTTATATCAAGATGAACTCTCTCAACCAGTATCCTTTGCATAGGCAATGCCAAATAGATTTCAGCTATTAAGCATGTGATTGTTGCAAACTGTTTCTCCCCATGATTCTTTATTCCAGTTAGCTACCCCGAACACACACTGCACAGGGTAATTTAATATGTCCTACTTTTGTATGAAAGAGAAAGCTTTCTTTGTAATTGTCATTATTTTGGATCCTGATCTATTTCTTGACCAGTGGTTTCCACTTAGACAAATTGCTGTACCTAATACTTGTTATCATTACTTTTATCATGGCTGTGCTAAACTCCATGTATTTTTTTGTTCTGGTTTCTTATCCAATATTTTTGTGTATTCAGAGTCATCTGGCCATCTAATGCTGAGCTTCTGCTTGTTTTATGTTTAAATACTTCTCATTCAATTATTATTGTATTTAGATTCAGAAAGAAAAGAAATTCAGTCTATTAATAAATATCATGAATACAAATCACCCTTAAACTAAATTATTAACCTATGCAGCTTTAAAAGAAAATAATACACAGAACTATTGTTAGACATTTATCTTACTATGGGTTTTACTAGATATATTAAATTAGCTGTATCAGATCTCTATACAGATTCTAATATATTCCCATTGAAATATATAGAAAAGAGATTATATTGCCATTTTCTTATGTCTTTAAGGAATTAAAGTAAATATAAAGATTTTTTTTTCAGTTACCTGATCCCTATTTAGTAAATCTCAAGTGATTATATAGCATTGTATTAGACAAGTAAAAGTAGATTTTATCTCTGGCTGTGCCACTAAATTGCCACATGACCTTCGATAAGCTACTTCATGTGTGTGAGCAATTGTTTTTTTAATTAGCCAAATGAATCCACAGCCATATTCTACTCGTTTCATATTAAGAAAATGCAAATGCCCCTCCAAAAGGGAATGCTAGTGAAAGTACTCCAGAAATATACTATACTTTCATTTACAAATAACGTTAACAGATTTGAAAAGCTAAAATCAGTGAGTGTTCTATACTAACTCCTATTTAAATATGTATTTTTGGCTGAAGACAGCTCCATTTATGTATTACAAGTCTTTTTACATGGGTGATATCAATTAAAACCTAATTTCTAACTAAGAAGACACTATCTTTAATGTCGATATAGGACTAACACTAATTATAATACTTAGAATTAAAAAAAAGAGTATTAGCAAATGTATTATCCTCATTTTATCTGCTCAATAATAAATAAAATATTTGACATTCAGTATCTGTCAATGTTTAATTGAAATATAAGGAGAATATATTTCAATTAGCATTTCCATAAGAAAAAACTTTGGTCGATGAAAAAGATCTGTCTTGATTCAATAACTACCACTTGGGTGTGAATTGCAAAAGTAACGGAATTCTAAATTTTCATTTTTTTTAACATGAAATTAACGGTAAGGGAATGTCTTCATTATGGCAGACTGAGCATTAGGGAGCAGCAAACTTTAACTGTAAGATATTTACTTAATTTGTCACTTCATTGTGAGAAACATTTTACTGTGATTAGATAGAATTTATACTATAAATGAACTAAAAAAATCACTAAATTATATAATCTTATGTGTCTGTGTATCTATTTGCGTTCATGTTTTGATTGCTTTCATTTGCTTTGGTTTATTTAGAGCAATCACATTGTTTTAAGTTATCGTAGAATTACTCAATATGATGGTCAATTTTATGTCATCTTGGCTCACTCATGGTACCTAGTTTTGATCAAATATCAGGCTAGATGTTGCTGTAAAGATATTTTTTAGATGTAATTAATCAGCAGAGTTTGAGCAAAGCAGATTACCTTCCATAACGTGGATAGGCCTCACCCAATCTGCTGAAGGCCTTAAGAGAAAAGACTTAAATTCTTAGAGAAAAGGAATTCTGTCTCCAGACTGCTTTCAGACTAGAGATTGTGACATCAACCCTCTCCTGGGTCTTTAATCTGTCTGCCTGTCTTGCAGAATTTGGACACACCAGCCTCCATAATTGCATGTAAAACAAATCTCTCTCTCCCTCACACACACATGCACATGTGTGTGCTGTGTGTTTGTATTAGTTATGTGTATATAATATATGCATTGTCCTTATAAATTCTATTATATTGTGTCTATATATATATTCGTACACACATATTTCCTATTGGTTCGAATTTTTTGGAGAGCCATAATTCACTAACGAGTAAGACAGTAACACACAGAAGTCTACTGAAGTCTATTGGAAAGAGAGAGGAGAGAGGAGAGACAGAGAGAGAGAGAGACTGAACAGCTGTACTTACTTGTTTAATCGATCTATTTCTCTGTGGCAGGAAATAGTCAAAACTTTCTGTACCTAGGAAAAACAGTTAATATGAGGACACAACTGATTGTAAAATGCGTTTACAATGTTGTAAACTGACATTTTCATTCCAATAAATTCTTATAGGACTAGCAACTTCATTTAAAGAAGTTTTCCAGCCACAGTCAGAGGTATCAAAAGGATTTGTTCAATATATCAGAAAAGGAAAATAAATGTAACACCACTGTTATTTTTCCCCAAATCAAGGAAAAGGTAAGGTAAATATAATATCTTTATGTCATGGCAGCAGATAAACGCTTACTTTATTCTTCTAAAAATAAGTGTTCTGTACACACTGATAATTTATATTTTCTTGGTATGAACATCTGTTGTTTAATCATTGTTTTTGCAGTAGAGCAAATGTAAAGCATATTTTACCTTAATTAACTCATTAAGAGGAAAATAGCCAAAAGCATAAGGCTTTTGAGAACACTGATTTTAACCACATCACTAGGAACGGAATAGTACCTTGTTCTCTTTATAGCTGTGTTATAGCTCCCCAAGCAATTCAATTACAATGCAGCATTGAACCATATCTGCAGAGCACTAAGTGTAGTTAAGCTTTCCAGTCTCTAGAGGTCTCCGCACATCACTTTTTCACTCACTGCCATCCTTGCAACAAAACCTTTCTAAAACAAGCACTTCAACAACGTGTAGACAGAACTGCTGCTCTCCAATGAATTCAGACAAATCCTTCACTCGTGTGTCTTTTATTATCCTCATATCTTACATTATAAAAGAAAGTACAAGAATGTAAGAAGAACCAAAAAGATTCAAGAAGAAAAAATGACTTTATTCCTAACTGTTTTTTTAATCTATGCAAGGAAGATCTTTCTTTCTTGTAATTATCTCAGGTGTCCGTAGTCTGAAATTGTTTCAGCTACATTAGGTGTTTCTAAAAATGTACATAGCATTTTACGATTCATTTTCTTATCATAGACAGTATACAAGGACCGATTCAATTCAACAAATATTATTTTTGGGTTCTATTAAGTGCTTTAAGATGGGAAAGACAAATAAATGCCATATTTCTGGATAAAATGCCCAATATGGAATAAGGATGCTAATTCCCACACTTAAAGATGATCGACTCTTTCATTAACACTCTCATATCTTACTAAAATAAAACTGCATAGCATCAGAGATTGACTTGTATATAAATTAGCATTTGCCACTGTGGCTTAAACCTTGAGGACAGAAAATAGAGTAGAGACTCATCTTCAAGGCTTAGGTTTCATTTTGCTTACTCTCTTTAATGTATGTCAAGATGGATCATCTCTCCTCCATAGGAATCTGGATTATGAAGAATGTTACATCACTTTGTGTGACTTGCAAAGTAAAGATTATCTATCACTTGGCATGCAGGCCAGCAGGAAGCAAGCAGCACATTTTCATGTAGTAATGAAAAGAACCTCAGTTCATAGAAGGTTTTGCAGGGCTGGGACAAAGGACAGTCTTATTGGGAAGTGCTATTCAGAACCTTTATGATAGAGTTATTTTCTATTTTTTGGTCACGCTCAATATTTATGACAAAATTTTCCTTTGATTATTTAAAGCTTAGTTTGTGCCAGAAACTAGGACTAGTATGTATATTAACTCATTTAATCCTCATAACAATTCATTGTGTAAGTAGTAGTAACAACTCTATTTTAAAGGTAAGGAAAGAGGAAGGCTAAGAAATTTTCTTCAGGCTGTGGAAGTAAATGATGCTGCTGGAATTCCAACCCATTCAGTCTGTCTTCAGAACTGGGATTCTTAACCCTGATAAACTATAGTCTCTCAAGGAGATATACCCTACCACAGATTACAAGAGGGAAGAAATAGGATTGACCAGTTGTATCATCTAAAGGAAGTATCTTTCCAAGTTCATGTGTTGAGATGAGAGCCAAAAAAGAAAACACAGCAAAAAAACTTCAGAAGCTTTCCACATCACTAATACCTCTGAAAGAATGGTGAAGTTATAGTGCATTGTTAAATATAGCCTTTTCTCTCCTTGGAGATGATTATTGAAGTAATATTCCTTTCCTTCTTACATCTTTACTTCTTAGTCCAGAAGACATGTCATAGAAATACATAAAATATACATAACATATTTTTATTCAATGTAATGGCTAAGGGAAATAATTAAATTATACCTTTATGTTGTTTAGGTTTAGCGACAGAGAGATTTGCAATGAGCTCTTAAAGTTATAACTCTTTGATCTAATTTCCTTTCTCTCTATGGAAGATGAAAGAAAGATTTAGAGAGAGACATGGAGAGATTGTGTGCATGTGTGAGAGAGAGATGTGGAGCATCATGCTTGTTTAACTGATCTTTTTCTGGTTGCAGGAAATAATCACACTCACAATTTAGCGTACAGAGCAAAAAACAGTTAACATGATGGCAAAATTGACAATATTTGTAAACTGTGGTATATTAATATTTTATGGAAGTTAAAAGTAAAAGCATGGGTTTAGTCAAAGTTCAAATAAAAAATTTATCCCCTGCTTTTTGTAAGATCTTTGGCAACTATCCTAAGCAGGCTGATTCCTAGTCTTCTCATCTTTAAAATGAAAAAATAACAACACTTACTTGATTACATTGTGAGGATGAAATAAAATGTAATCTTAGGAGGATGTCAGGCAATAAATATTCATTTTATTGATGGTGTTGTTTTATATGTAGTATTGACAATTAAGCTTGGTATTTGTAATGTGGACGATTGCCACAATCTCTCACTCCTTCCTATTCCCAAGATGTTATTGTTGATTCTCAGTAGATAACTTTATATCTTATTTTAACAAAAAGTTGGAGATCTCAAACAAGGATTTTGGAACATGGTCTCATACCCTAGGCAAAGTCCACAATGCTCTCCCATAGCTGTTACTCCTCATTTGTTTCTGCATTCCACTGTGAGTTACCGTGAACTTTCATACGTCCCTTTTGCTGATGATTACTAAATTCAGAATTAACTTTCATTCCTGTGGTGCACCAAAAACTCAAAAGACAGAAATAAAGAAAATAATTTTCATCCACAAATCATTTAAGTTAGGAATATTATTATATTATTATTTTTCAAGGCACCAAACCTGGAAACACTCTCAAAAGTCATTTGACTGGTAACTTTCCTTAATTACTCCATCCAAGTCATCATAAAATTGTGCAATTTTTTAATTGAAAAACCTTATATTATTTTCTCATTTTTTCCATGTTAGCAAAACTATTCACAGGCAGTTCATTATTCCCTCATACATACGTTGAAACAATGCCTTAATTGGTTAACAAGTATTAATTAAAGATCTAATATCTAGTCAATTGACTTTTGGTATTGGGAACTAGAAAAAAATACTATGTAAAAATTTAATTCTTGGCTTCAAGGAGTTTAAAATCTAGATACAGAGACAAAAATTACAAATATAGCAAATTACAAATAGAATTCTCAAAATAGAATTTCTCAAAAAGAAAAAAAGTAAACCAAGGTTGAAAAATCTTCACGCTAGCTGCTGAGTGGAAGCTCACTCTAACTAAATCTCAAGGAGTTAGCAAAAGCTTTGATTTTGATCTTAAAATTTTGGCCTTTGAGTAGGTATAACAAAAGATCAAAAACCTTCCTGGAAAAGAATGCCTTGTGAACTAAGACATGGCAGAAAAACATAGGCCTGTATGTTGGTTAGTCATGAAAACAGTATCTTTATCATTCAATTTTTGAGCAGCTTTGAAAGTCAAAGAACTCCTGGATAATTTTCAAATAAGTCTCATGAATTTGTTTTGATATTGACACATGAAACTGATTAGAAAAATGAAAGATGACACTAACACTTATAAAATAAAACCCCACCATGCATGAACAATATGCTGCTGATGAACACAATCCCTAAAAATATATTTAAGGAGAGATGAAGTCTCTTTAGCAATTTAGAGATTACAAAAAGAAAAGCATAATCTGTCGAGGGTCTAAAAATTGCTGCAGAGTTGTCATAACATAAATGCGGATATCATAATTACATGTTTACAATACATGGAAACATTGAGACAGATTTCATCCAATGTCTGTATAAATTTTCATGAAAATATGGTAACATTTCCAAAGGAGGGAAATCACATGAAAAAGTAGATGGTTGTATTCGTTAATCTTTTCTGTAGAAATGAACTCCACCGCCGTCATTCCTGGAGACCCAAGATTTGAGGACCTGTATATGAAGTTCATATCTTTTTCTATTCTGATACTTGCCCGTTATTTGGCACCATACAGTATCTTAAACATCTCTGGCCTGATGTGAGCAAAATCTACTTAATGATCTCCACAAATACTTTCAAAATGTAGAACTTCAAGTAGTCTTTTATATTTTACCACTATCAAAAGGTATTTAAGTAGGTGGAAATCAATCATCAGTAAGATCTCAAGTTTCTACAATATTAGTCCTCATTTGTTTGACTTTGCTTTGGTTCTTACTCCTCCATCCTTTGAAATATAATCTTTAAATAACCCATTTAGACATCTCTGATATTAATATTTCTCCTAGAAAATGTGATTTTCTCTGCAGGCAAATTGGATTTCCAATGATATTATTAATCTTTCTACAATTTCCCAGTCTTCTGACTCTCTTTTCTTTCTTTAATTTATAAACACTTGCATTTTTCCATGTCCTTGACACAATAAAATAGATAGTTTCTATTATAAATCATAAGCATTACTAAGAAAATGCAAAGAGTACTTAGCTGTAAGCTTGCAATCTTTATGTATACACACTCACAAAGAAATTTAAACACAATTCCTTAAGTTTACTACAGAAAATATATGATTGTGAAAAACTAATTATCTACATCCCCCACTTCACCCACACACATGCACAAATTACCCTGGTTAAAATTTCCCAGGGTTTTAAATTTTCTAATGAAGGAAAAGAAGAGCGAGAGAGAGAGCGGGGGAGGGATTAGTAGATAAATGATGGATCAATAGATGTTTAGACAGACAGCTAGATAGATAAAATAAAAATGAATTACATTTACTTTCAACTTCCTTTTGTATGTATTTATGTATTCACCTTACTTTCTTCTGTATTCAAGATGACATTTTTCAGAAATAGCTTTCACTCTATTTCCACTTGTGGCATATATGGATGATGTTGGAACATAGCACATCACACTAACATAGGTGTTAGAACACACCAAACTCCCACAGAGTTGGATAAGCACTGTGTCCTCAATTGTCACAATGAATGAGAGAAGTAAAGCAAAGGATGCCCAAACATTTTGTATTTTTTGAGATTTTTAAGCAATTTTAGTAATTAAGTAACTAAAGATATATAAGAAATAGATCTAGTCATCTAAAAATCTCAATCACTGTTTCATTATCACCAAATTTATAGTATATTTATTTTTTCTTTTTAGAAGTTGGAACTTTTTTATAAAATCAATATCTGCTGAAATAATTAGGGATTTTTTAACCTGGTTTTTAAACTTCTCAGTAATTTTTTCCTTCCGCCTAATACCTTCAGCTGTAGACGTACTGCATTTTCGGAAGCCCAGATCCAGCGTCCCACAGGGAAAGCTTAAGTCATAAACCATCCCCGACCTTGCTCTTATTTTTCCTAATGAAAAGAAAGAAAACCTGTAGAATATCTTCACTTTGGTATGCCGATATATATTAAAGTTAAAAAAGTGTGTATATTTGCAAAGTTAGTGGTGGCATGGAATGGATATTGTAAATTATCTTTATTTACATGCCCTAGTTATCAGTGATACCATCATACAGTTATTTAGAATCAAGAAATTACGGTTCTTGTAAATTCTTCGGATACTGTATGTCATAAAGGAAGCTCAAGCCAGCCTAACAAGTAGCATTATCCATGGATCACCATAGACAGATATGTGGTCCAGATCGCAAGTCCAGGACTTTTTCACAATGGGACCCTGAAGAATTATTCTGACTAGACTTCTAGTTGTCTAGAAGACTTGTGCTACTCAATGCTTTAGCCACCAACCACACCGAGGACTTTGGATGTGGCGAGTACAAATCGGGATGTGCTGCAAGTGTAAAATACACAACAGGGTTTGAAGGTAGTACCAACAAAGGAAAAGAATGTAAAATATACTGCTAATGATTTTTATATTGATTAAATTTCGAAACAATAATACGGATTTTGGATCGATTGGGTTAAGTAACATTATTTAATTAATTTTGTTTCTTTTTATTTTTTTATTGTGGCTGCCAGAAAATTATATTACATATGTGACTCACATTTGGAGCTGGAATCATATTTCCGTTGGACAGTACTGATCTAGACCGTAAGCCCTTTGAACAGAGGGACCATTGCTGTCTCGATTTAAATGATATTCTTAATACCTAATGTGAATGATCAATAAATGTGTTGAATGCATTATTAGTGAATGCTAAACTTTACAGAGGCTTATAATCAGCATACCCTCTCCCCTGAACATTGCTGGAGACACTCTAAAAAACCTCTGCTTTCTTATTCCTCCACTATTTTATTCCAAAGTGACCATTACCCTTCTGTGTTGTTTTAACATCAATCAGCTTTCAATTAATAATTAACTGTTTTCCACTTTCCAATATGCTAATACATAAATGCTACCTTCTTTTAAGTTCTAGTCCCTTGAATGGCCTAAGGTCTCCTTAATCACCTTAGTCAATTTATTGCATTTTCTCCCTTAGGGTGATATGCTGGAGAGTCTCTTGTTAACTCAGCATCATCCTCAGCCCCTTCAAAGGCAAAGGAATTACAGTTCTCAAGATCTCCTTCTCTATATAGTTCCAGCTTTAGGTTGCAATCTTCAACGAGAAGCGCTTGCTCAGGAAAGGCTTAGACTGCTGTTTTCCCAAGTCAGTTACAGGAAAGTGCAAGGGAAGATGGAGGTTCCAAGTTGCTTCCAGGTAAACTTCTCTTTAAGAAGAAAATAGATAAAACTACAAATACAAAATTGCTAGGGCCGCTCCCACAGTCTTAGAAAGGGCCTGTACAAGACAGCAGTCTTGAAATTCAAACTCCATTAGCTTCGCTGTGAAGCTACCCCTACACTGCCATCTCAGCCAGCAACACAGATGCAGGAGTTCCTGGAGAAATTTACCTGCCATATTTATTGTTGATTGTATTTATTTTTAAACGATTTTAAACTCTTTGCAGATATTCATTACAGAAGTAACATTAATAAGTTGGGCAATGTTAGTAAGTTGAGCAGGTAAACACTTTCCATGTATGGGAATATGCACATTCGCACACTTTTTCATATACTGATAAAATCAAAGCAGATGAAAGAAAACCTGCCATGAAAAACCCATCAGTCTATATACCCATCTGCCAGAAGTAGTGCTCAAATAATTCTGATCACCCTTCTGTTGATATGAATGAAACCTGTGCTCTTCATACTTGCCTCTCTTCTAGATCCCATCCTACCTTGCCTACTTAAGAATATTGCTCCCTGGTGATTCATGTTTCTTTGTGTTGTTTCAACTTTTCACCTCTTATTAACAGTTCTCATGAATTTGTAAATATGTTATTATTTCTCTTAACAATTAAGAAAAAAAATCTTCTCTTGGCCTTACTGTCTCCTTCTCCTTTATGGCAACTTGCCGTGAAGTGTTGCTCACACTTGCTGTCTCTAATTGGCTTGTTCTCCTTCTGTTTTCTTAGGACCATTCGAATAGCTTCAGTCAGCCATACTACCATATCTGTGTGTGTGGCATTTTTACAAATCACTGGAGACTATCAATTTTGCTAAGTCTAATAGTGTATTTTCTGTCAGCAACCCACTTGATGTATAAGCATTCTTTAAAGACCTCCTTAATTTAAACGCTGTTGGTTTCCTCCGATCACACCACTGTCCTTGGTTTCCTTTCACATCATTAGTCACTCTTTTCAGTCCCCTTTGCTGGTTCTCTCTCATCTTTACTACTGGTTAATATCGAAATGTTCCAGGACTCAATTCTTATACCTCTGCTTTTTTACGTATATATATACACTGTCTCCTTGAGTGATCTCATCCAGTTTCAGGACTTTAAGTAGCATTTCAAAGCAGACAACTTCAAAATTTATAACTCCAGCACAGACTTTTCTCCTGAACTCCAGCCACATACACTTAACTGCAAGCCTTATATACCTACATACCTTCAGAGTTAGCTAAGAAGCAAATTAAACTCAACATGTTCGAAAGGGAACATCTCACCGTTGCCAGATGCAACCAGCTCTCAGAACTTTCCTCATCACACAAATGGCAATTTCATTCTTCTAGTTGATTAAGCCAAAATCCTTGATTTCATCTTTGATGCTTCTCCCTTTTTTCACATCCCACATCAAATCTATGAAGAATTCTCTCAAAAATAACAACAGTCCAATCACTTCTCATCACCTCTACAAGTAAAAGCCATCATCATCTCTCACCTGGATTATTGCTATATCTTTAAGCAGTACCCTAATTGGTCTACAGTCTACCCTCATCACAGTGTTCATAATCCATAGTGATTCTGATAGGCTATAATTTACTGCATGTCATATATCTACTCAAAACTTGTAGGGGCCGGCCCCATGGACGAGTCGTTAGGTTCGCGTGCTCCTCTGTGGAGGCCGGGGTTTCTCGGGTTCAGATCCTGGGTGCAGACATGGCACCTCTTGTCAGGACACGTTGAGGCGGCGTCCCACATGCCACAACTAGAAGGACCTGCAACTAAGATATGCAACTATGTACCGGGGGGATTTGGGGAGATAAAGCAGAAAAAGAAAAAGATTGGCAAAAGTTGTTAGCTCAGGTGCCAATCTTTAAAAAAAAAAAACTTGTTAACATCTTCCTACGTGACTTATTAAAGCCAAATGATCTTGCAATGCTCTAAAAGCTTACAAAAACTGGATCCCAGTTATCTTTTGACCTCATCTCCTACTATTCTCTACTTGGCTATGTTTCTCCAGTCACAGGGAGCCCCTCTTGAGCTGACTAGGCATGCCCCTGCCTGAAATGTCTCCTTAGAGATCTGCACAGTCCACTTGACATAGTCTCTTATTGAATACCCACGCTTTACATTCTGACCTCCTTAATGTGTATGCCTTTGTTGCTTTACTGAAACTCAGAATTTAAATTTCTCCAAATCTATGGCATAAAAAATCCAACTAAACAATAAAATAGAGTTTTAAGTGCATATTTGAACCTTGCGGTTTTATAAAATTAGAATTCAAAAGGAAAAGTTGGAGTAACAAAATTCTGTAAATTTAACCTTTCTCAAATGCTGACGGAAATGAAATTTTAATATTAAATGCTCACTGTGTTTTCAGGGTAGAGGGAAGCATACAGATTAATAATTGATGGGCGTACTTTTGATTTCCAAATACCTTTTCTATTGTCACCATATAATTCTAGAAAACTTCCACAACTGTCTCATCAATTGCCAGAATTCCAGAGTTTAGAAGATAAAATTGCTTTCCCCCCTTACTCATAAATCAACTTTGTCTTTTTAAAAAGTAATGTTAATAAATGACTACTACTGAAAAAAACCTCATTCCTGGGGCCAGACCAGGGGCATAGTGGTTAAGTGTGAGTGCTCCACTTTGGCGGCCGGGGGAGCTAGCACTGCTTGTCAAGCCATGTTGTGGCAGCATCCCACATAAAATAGAGGAAGATTGGCACAAATGTTAGCTCAGGGACAATCTTCCTCAAGCGGAAATAGGAGGACTGGTAACAGATGTTAGCTGAGGGCCAATCTTCCTCACACACATAAAAAATCATTCCTGTCACTGGGGAAAGGCCATAGCATTGATACATACATAAAGGCCGAGAACCACCGACAAGTACAACAAACCTCAGGTCCTGTTCAGACTGTGCTTCCTGAGTGCTTATTCTCACCAACAAAGTGCACATGGACGAATAATGAGACACCCTCAGACAAACTGAGACACACAGTAGGAATAATTCTTTAGTCGGAAAGAAAGGCCACTTGGAAACATTTTTGACTACACAAATTAGTTGAGGCTTGAGGCTTGTGGGAAAATAATGGTATAATTTTCTCATAAGTATAGCTAATAAAAGAAGGATTAAGAAATACAAATGGCATGGTGAGCTTAGCAGATCTCCACATAAATTAACTGATTCATGGGTAGAATTTCAGAAGAAAACAAAGCATAATTATTTTTGATTCAGCATCCCCTTGTTGCTTATTGAAGGGGGGGGGTGGTGCTTGCCTTTTGGAAGCATACATTAATAGAGGGATAAGAAAAGCTCTAACTTCCTTAAAGATGGAAGTATTCTGACATTACACAATCAAAATAAAATCAGGTTTATGGGGAAATAACCCAGAATATTATGCATGGAATTCTTAACTACCCTTAACAAATCTTTTGTAATAAACAAACATATTTTGCATATATTATAAAAATCTAGAAATACAACTGTATAGTAAGTTTATAAAATCCTAGATTTTTAAGAATGAAAGAGCGGTGAGATGGCAAATACTCTATTTTATTTTCTCTTTGGGCACGTTGCTTATTCAAGTAGTTACATGTTTTTGTCTTCAATAAAGAAATACATACCAACAGCAGAAATAAATGTTTTGATCTTAATAAACTATCAGAGGCATTCTCCATCCTTCTTTTCTCCTCCTCAGTTTTTCGCTATCTGTCACTATATTTTTATTATTTCAGTCATTAACATATACCTTTTTCAGATACTACCAGATGTAGGAAAATTGATATCAGAACTAAGAAAAGGAATAGCTTGTTGGTCCCCAGTGCTTGTTAGCATAAAATATAATAATAATGTATATTTTTTCAGCCTATTCCTTCACTTATTTTTCTTAAAGTAAACAAAAATGAGAGTGTTTTATTTGAGCAATTATGTGGTGTCAAATTTATTTTAGGGGAAAAATAAAGGTCAGTAAAACCCTATTATTTTTACAAAGCCAAGATCCAAAGTAACAATGAGAGTAAACTATGAGGAACTGTTTTTCTCATACATCCAATCCAATTATTTGTTTAATATGGGTGTGATTTTTGAAACTATACCTCGCAAATTTACAAAGGTGTTGCTCGTAAGGCAACTCATGGACCCAGAGTCTGGGGAAGGTTTTGCTTAAGTTTGGCCTGGTCATAAAGAGCACTTGCTAAGCAAATGAAGAGCAATAGTCTATTGCATGAAAGTGAACACCACATTTTCTGCACTAATACTCAGTCACGATCAAAGAAAGTATATGTTCTGGTTTTTTCCCTAAGTTCCAAACTTATAAAGGAGACTAGCAAAGTACATAAAGTAGAAATCGAAAGATGTACATTTGCATTAACATAACATGCCTAACAACAATGTGGATCTAAAACCACGGGACAGATATTGGAAAGTAGGTAAGATATTTCTGAACGCTCACATCATTCGTTTGAACTGGAAATGTAATTGAATGAGAATCATCAAACAAAAGACATCCAAAGTTTTATAATTTGTGTTAAATCTAACCAGCAAACAAATTATTGAGTATCTATCATATGCAAAGTCTGTAGTAGGCAGTGACTTAGAACCAATTTATGCCCTTGATGATTTATCACCTAATGATCGGACAAGTATATAGCCATGAAATTCAGATTGAAAAAGAGCTACAAAAAAAATAGCAAATAGGTGATAGTGAGAGGATAAGAAAGAAATTCATTTGAACTGAAGTTCTAGGAAGGTTTTTATCTGGAATCACAGCCAATCCAGGTTGCAACCAAACAGTGAAAGACCTTGATGTTAATCATGTTAGGATGATTGAGCTTCCTTCTGTGCACAAAAAGGAAACAATAAAGATTTATTTGGGTTTGTGATATGACAGGTTACCTGCTTTAAATATGATCACTTATATATGGAATCTAAAAAATAACAAGCTCATAGATACAGAGAGTAG
The DNA here is from genome assembly GCF_041296265.1 of Equus caballus. Classification (NCBI taxonomy): domain Eukaryota; kingdom Metazoa; phylum Chordata; class Mammalia; order Perissodactyla; family Equidae; genus Equus; species Equus caballus. The sequence goes on along the minus strand of NC_091685.1, from coordinate 99,643,792 downwards.
ATTGGTGATTGCCAGGGCGTGGGGGTGGGAGAAACGGGTAAACTACATTTTTGTTTGTTGTTTTAGTGTAAATGAATTGAATTAAAAAAGAAAAAAGATAGCTTGATAGACTCAGTTAAAACATGCAATTAAGATTTCACATCTTTCTTATCTTTCATTTTGCAATTCTCACAAGACCTAACCAAAGGGCAATACAATATGAAACAAAAACATTATTTTTTCCAAAAATATTCTTTTGTCTTTATTAAGTGAATAAGAAGTCAATAAATTATCTATTTTCTCTGACTAAAGGACATGCACTTTTCAGACACTTGTCAAGAGCATAGGATAAATGTTCTGCATGAAAGCTCTGCTTTTTTCACTTCTAGTTTAAAGCAGGGAAAATTGCTGATGGCCTATAAAGTTTCATTTATTTATTAAGTCATTAAATCTAATTAGTTCTATTATTTTTAAAAACTCCATGGTAACTCACAAAACCAGAAAGACTGATTCACGTCAATTCCATACTTGAATAGCTTATTATTATTATAGCAGAACTCACTGCGCTGCCTTGCTTTAGAAACTGTCAGAATTTCTATTCATTTGAAAAAAGAAAAAAATACCGAATCAACTGCATTGAGTATGGAAAGGAGGAAAGCAACAGGAGTTTCCCGTGAGTCTAGTTATAGTCCCTTGTTCTCCTTCTGTACGATTTGATTATTGAACAGATACCACTGATTCCCTTTCTCACATGAATGCTGATGACCCTCAAAACTATATATCTGTTCCAAACCTCCCCTTTCAATTCCAGACCCACTGTCTCTTGGTTAGCTCTACTTAAAAGTCCGATAAATGAAAGAACACTCCAGAAGGCCAATATTTAAATAATCATATTTTTCACAACCTTACTTTTCCTCTATTACTTGCATTTCTACTCTTTGATTAGAAACAAAATCCACTTCTTTGTGTAATCATCTACTTAACCAATCAAAATCCTGAATATCATAAATGACTCTTCCATCATCTTCACTTTTTTAAAAACGATCATTAGTGTTGACATCAAGGAAAACTAACGGATAATGCACAGAGGCAAAAAAGTAGATAAGCATCATCTCCAAGTAAACACCTTAACCAAATATAAACAAAGAAAACAACCATGATTATTGTTTAATTCCTACTTGATTGTCTGATCCAAAATATTTTACACCTTCGCTTTATAAATTAAGCTTTCTTGAGAAATACACTGCTACAGTTCCTAGCCATTCGCAGAGAGTGAAGCAATTTTGATGAGCAAGAGATAAAAGATGAAAGTCAAGAAGCAAAGGAAAAATTATTAGTATAAGTGAGAAGAAAATAGCAAATGAAAACAAATGTGCCTCATTTGCCCCATAGATTATCGGCTATTTTTGACGCTTGTAGGAACACAATGTATATAAAGTTGACACATAAAATATGCAAAATAATTATCAGGAACACAGATTTCATAGGAGAAGGACTGCTATATCGACCTCTGAGAATGCGTAACGAAGATAATTCTTGCCCCTTAATCTTTGCCCTCATTCAAATTAAACCCAGAAATGAGGTCTGACAGCCAAAATATATTACAAAAAATCATATCTTTGCTATTATACTCTATAAACAAATTAAATATATATATTACACCAGTGCTTTTTCTTGTTACAAGCATTATTCACTTTTAAATGAGCTTTTTTTTGTTGGTGTGGAAGATTGGCCCTGAGCTAACATCTGTGCCAATCTTCCTCTATTTTATGTGGGATGCTACCACAGTGTGGCTTGATGAATGGCTTGATCCGTGCCAGGGATCCAAACCTGTGAACCCTGGACCACCAAAGCAGAGTGTGGGCACTTCACCACTACACCACTGGGCTGACCCCTAGATGAGGTTTTATATATAAAGAAAATGGATCTGTTTTCTATCATAACTTTATAGATAATGCATTCTAAAATCATATCAGAGCCAAATATGAAAAAGCTAGACAAAACATTTTTCAGTGCTAAAAATAGTAATGCATTTATCTCTTTCTAAGACTTATCTCTCAGCATTTCTGAAATCAGTGTACACCTTGAATTGATTTTTTACTTTGAATTCAGCACTGTGCATTCTTTGTGAGATAGTTTTTAAATGAAAATGTATTTTACAATTCATGGTGTCTTAAAAAATCTAGAAAATACGTATTATAAATTCCCTAAGTAAATGCTGCTTTTTAAACAATATATTCTTCAAATCTTTCTATTATCTCATACATGTACTTTATTATTTTCTTTCACAATGAAACACCAACTAGCTTAAGAACAATGAATCTTAAGATTCATTGCCTGGAGGATGATAATAACTTCTAACTTTGCCTCAAAGAAATTAAGTTTATGAGATGTAAGCTTCTTATCACTTTCCCATTTTCCACTCATTTTGTAAGTAATAACGTAAAATGCAATAAAATACTCAAATAATTGCACAAACGCTGCTGTACAAAGACAGCTAGCAGGCAGCAGTATCATTTGATGATTCAAAATGATCATTCATCAGCTGAAATATAACAGTCAGAATTTGGTGTAAAAATAATATATTAAGAGTGTCAATGTTTAATGTATGAAAATGTTGTCTGTATAAAATTTAGCATCTTGAAATGAATGTCAATACGTAAGATTTTATTCCAATTTAACATTTTAATCCACTGGTTAAAGGTTTCACTGTTAAATGGTAAATATATATTTAAAAAGTGGAAAGTTTTGGGCAATTTGATGGGAATGTTTGTTATCCAACAAGATCCTTTTTTCAAGTGTCATATGCTAATAAAATACTGTTTTTGATATGCATGGAACGCTTTGAGATTATTAGAAGTGTGTATGTAGAAAATATCTAACAAATGGTACAGCACATAGACCCACCAGGTGCCAGCTACCATGCGTACCTGCTGAATATCAGCCGTGATAACAGATGACCTTTGGGAGGTAGTCTTATGAATGGGATTAGTGATCTTATAAAGGAGACCCTGGAGAACTCCCCTGCCCCTTCTGCCATGTGAGGACACAGCAAGAAGATGGCCATCTATGAATCAAGAAGCAGGTCCTCACCCGACATAAAACCTGCCAGTCCCTTGGTCTTGGACACCCCAGGTGCAACTGGGGCTGGCCCTTTGTGATGCAGGTCATGATGGCTGCTACTCCAGAGGACACAGGGAGCAAACTTTGGCTGTGTCTGCAAGTGCCATCTCCACTAGCACAGAGTACATGGGCCCTGAGGGCATACCTGCCTCCACCTAGATTTTAAGGGACAAAGGATGAGATCTCCCAGCAGAAACTTGGGCTCAAGACCCCAGCTCTGGAAATCCATGGGGCACAGACAAAGAATTGTTTCCGGGCTGTGCAATAGAGCCATGGGGATGACGTTGCCACTCCAGTGGGCCTGGAAGGCAGAGCATCAAGCCAAATGTTATTAATGTTGTAAACGGATTAATGTTGTTTGCTCGTTAGGTTTTGGATTTACCTGGGACCTGTCACTTCTTTTTTCTTGTCCGTCTCTCCTTTTGGAAATGGGTATGTCTATCTTATGCCCGTCCCACCATTGATTTTGGAAGCATTTAACTTGTCTGGTTTCATAGATTCATTGCTTTTTTTCAGGATAAATCATATCTTGAGTTTCACCCATGTCTGATTTAGGTGATATTTAGATGAGACTTTGCCCTTTATGGGACTATTGGTATGGAATGAATGTATTTTGCATGTGAGAAGGACATGAATTCTGGTGGGCCAGAAGTACAATGCCATAGACTGAATATTTGTGTTCCCCCAAATCCATATGTTGAAACTTAATCCCCAAGATGAGGATATTTGGAGGTGGGGCCTTTGAAAGGTAATTAGGTTGTGAATGGGATTAGTGCCCTTAGGAGAAAGACCACAGAGAATTCCCTTGGCTCTTTCATCATGTAACGATTGAGCAAGAGGACGGCCATCCATGAAGCAAGAAGCAGGCCCTCACCCAACATAGAATCTGTTAGTTCCTTTGTCTTGGACTATCCAGCCTCCAAAACTATGAGAAATAAATTTCCGCTGCTTATAAGCCACCCAATCTATGGTTATCTTTGTTGAAATAACTCAAAAGGACAAAGATAGCATATATATTTATGCTTTTTTTCTCAGAATTTAATTCATTATTATTGCACAAGCCTAAGTATAATATTTTTCTAGTTGCTTGATGAATGTAAATATAGTTTCTATATTATAGACATAAGAAAACAGGTACTGTGAAATTATGTGACTTGGTTAATATCACAATTTTCCAAAAACAAAGCAGATGTGAACACAAAATCCTCTGAATTCAGGCCCAGCGTGCTTTCTACCTTTCTAAGAAAAGCAGTAGTCTGGTAGTAGAAGTTTCACTTAGAATTATTTACACTTTAGATTCTCACGTAAAATTCTGTTACGTGTGAAGACCCATATACTGACTATGAAGCGCTCGTTTAAAAAACACGGAGAGTGCGGTGGTTCATTGTTTGGGCTCTGAAATTAGACTTCCTCGGTTTCAAATCCCTTCAGTGCCACTTAGTCTCTAGTATGTGACCTTGGTTCAATCTCTACATTTACAAAAACCTCCATTTCCTCATCTGCAAAATGTAAACAGTCAGCCCTACCTCATAGAGTTATTATTAAAAGCAAGAGATAATGAAAGGCAGTTAGTAAAGTGTCTCTCACATCAAAAATGCTCAGAAAGTGCTAGCTATTATGGATCATTTTCTTACAAACAAGAGTACATGGGCATCAAAGTAGGGAATCTGGATTTGTGAAACTTGCAATCAGAAGACTGGGTTGGAATCTTGTCTTGCCATTTACTAGCAAGACGAGCTTGAGTAATCATTCTCCTTCTGAATGGTGGTTTCCTTTTCCCTAAAATAAGCAAAACTACACTTGTTCTGCTACGACACAGGATTATTTCGAATGCCAAATGAGTTGAAGATTGTAACAACACATGTAAACTATAAACCTCCGTAAAAACAAAAACAAAAAGTTAAAGGCATTGTAGAGATATAGAACTTATAAGGTACCTAACATAATATTTATTAGTAAATTTTAAGGATCGACAAATCTTCTGAGAATGCATTGTAAAATCTATACCTAACTTATACATTTAATATCTGTATATGCCATTAACCCAACACCAAGAAGGAGTTAAAAATCCCAGTACAGTGAAATGTGAACAGTATGCACAGCCTGATTAGGCACAGAACAAGCACAACTTGCAAAATAAACAAAATACAATTTTATTTTTATGTCCCTACCACCCTCCTTCCAACTTCTAAAAATGCATTCAGTGTGGATAATTTTCACCTGCCCCTAGATGAAAATTCTGGCATACCTATAACTTTTCACTCATTCTATTTAAATTTTTTTTTTTTTTTTGAGGAAGATTAGCCCTGAGCTCACATCTGCTGCCAATCCTCCTCCTTTTTTGCTGAGGAAGACTGGCCCTGAGCTAACATCCGTGACCATCTTCCTCTACTTTGTATGTGGGACACCTGCCACAGCATGGCTTGACAAGCGGTGTGTAGATCCTCACCCAGGATCCAAACTGGTGAACCCCAGGCTGCCGAAGTAGAGTGTGCGAACCCAACCGCTGGACCACCGAGCTGGCCCTTCATTCATTCTTGATAATAACTGATCCTATGATAACTTAAATTTCAATTTCAGTCTTGCAATTAGAATGGACAATGCCAGATAGAAATTAAAACTCAGAACTTGACTTAGAGATGAATCTTTCCTTTCTGCTCTTTGGACATATTTCAAGCTACTTTTGTCTAAAAGAGAGAACTAGTCATTCTTTCCACTCTCTCCTTTTTCACTATTCCTTCGATTGTTTTTTTGATGTCATTTTGCTGATTGTCAACTCCAAGTCAGGAGAAGGAAGAGGTACAATAGAGTTAGGCAGGTTCTTTCTTAGCTGAGTAGCTTGGCCATCTCTGTGCCTGGCAGATGGTAAAGGCTACACTATCTCCCGAGTGGTACCTGCTGGGCACCTCTCTTCACAAATCTCTTTACCAGGGAGCTTCCATCTCCATCCTGAGGGGTCACTTACCTTCTATAGCTCCTGTGTGTCTAGCAATTTATGTCCAGGCTCTTTCAACTGAGAATTCCTTGCCCCTCTAGAGCTCTAGGAAATAGAAGCCCTGACGATCCCAAATCCTTCACCAGTTCTCTTGTTTTGGGTTCAAATCTGGCTCATGTAATCACTCACCTATCCCTTGCCCTAACAAGCTAATAGAGCAGACCTTTCAGGACCCACCCACCCTCCCTGGCTCTGCCACCAACACCGGTCCTACAAATCTCCCAACTCAAATCAATCTCTGGTTCATGATCTGCTTCAGCCTTCTTTTGTCCAGCAGACGTTTTTCATCTCTCCCAATTGCAGTAAGAGGTCAAGATATATCAAGTAGTTCCACTGGCCTGCCTCTCATTAGGCTGAGGCAAAAAGGTAGCATCCTCCTTACCACTCTGAGACTCAGAGAATGGCAATCCCTTCCTGCAAAGAACTCTCCGCCCTGATCCAGTTAGCCCTCTTTTTATGTCTTTGAGCTGGCTATAAATTCTTAAACCATCTTTTTTTTAAAATCTATATGAAAATGCCTGCTACCTGCTCAGGGTTGATATCTGCTATTATATTGTAGACCCTGAGACACTAAAGAGTTAACTTAATATCCTGTTACTGGTGGATAATCCTGCTCGCCGCACATTTAGAGCTGCTGGCATGTGCTCAGGTAGCTCTTCAGGATGAAAGGCTGTGTCATAAGCATAGCTTAGGCCATGTGTTTATGAAAGAATCTCCCCCCAAAGAATCATGATATGGTATCACAGCAAGTCTGCTAAAGAAAGGAAACTATCTTAAGAACTGATTTTCTCATGCATGAAGTAGAGAGTTCAAATAGGAGAAAGTTCAGTAGAGGTCTCCTGAGTGGACAGCAGTAAATATATTATCTATTTTAGTCATAAGTCCAATCTGTGAGGCCAAAGTCAGCTTCAGATTATCAAATGAAAGTTTGCTTTTCTCTTTCAATCCTGAAAGATGGGAATTCATATCCTCTTTCTTGGAGCTACCAAGAAGAAGGACTGCTAAGAGCTATTACGATTTTAGGAAGACCTTACCGGTCAGTCTGGCCTCGATGACCTAATTTCATTATTTTATCCTTTATCAGATGTTTTACAGAAGAATACGTGCAGGACAATGTTAGGCAAATAGTAAATAACATTAAAAGAAATATGCCTAGGGACAACCTGTGCCTTGTGAATGCATGTGATAATGAGAGTAAATATCTCAGATTTCCTATCTTGGACATTCATTAAAAAAAGGAATTTCTGAGTGACATCAGCAACACGGCAGAATGAGTTGTTCCCTTTGTCTCTCTCCCTTCAAACTACAACTAAATGTACATTCATTGGTCAGCAGAGAATACATACACAGCACATCAGGACACCTGAGAGATCCAGGCAGCTATACATCTGAAGGTGGATAGATTACCCCCGGGGAGGTGGTGGAGACAGGTGAGCATTCTCTGGCCCCCAGACAGCCCAGTACACCCATGTGACTGCTCTCCCGGCTGCACTTGCAGCACCACTGCAGCCCTAAGGGTGGGAGCACACCTCAGTGCAATTGCAGAACAGATGACTGCAGCCCAAGCCCCCACAAGATTGCTTCCCCATCTGGTTGGAGAGTCCAAGGGTCAAGTGGCCCATAGGGAGCTGCTCGTGCTCGGACCCAGTGGGGAGGTACTGCCAACAAAGCACAAAGGCTGGTGCAACCTAGGGGCAGATAGCGGCAGGGCTGCAAGCCCAGGCAAATGAGCTGCCAGCTGCCTTGAACACCCATAGTACCACTGTGTCGCCTAAGTGGGGAACATGACTTGGGGGGACTGTGGAAGCAGGCAGCAGCAGCCTTAAGCCCCGACGTGATCACCCTCTGGTCCAGCGGGAGAGTCCACAGTTCCACTGCGGTTCCAGGGAGTGGCTCTGACTCAGACTCAGTGGGAAGGCCCTGTTCACCAAGCACAACAGCTGTTATGACCTAGGAGCAGAAAGCGGCAGAGCTGCAAGTCTGGACAAACAAGCTCCTAGCTGCCACCAACGCCCGTAGTACCACTGCAGCCCCAAAGGCGGGAGTGTATCTTGGCAGGACTGTGTTGCAGGTGGCAGCAGCCCTGAGCCCCTGCGTGATTGCTTTCCCATTCAGTGAGAGACCCTACAGAGCCACTGCAATCCCAAGGAGTGGTCCAGACTTGGAGAGGCACAGCTGACAGAGATCATGTTGGGTTCAGATAGCACAGCTCCTTCCCGCTCCCAGTAACAGCAAGTGGAACCTGCAACCAAATATTATTGCTATGCCACAGCACAAATAGACTCCATCAAATGGTATGAAAAAATATATTATTACTCCAGACCAGAAGGAAAAAGGCAAATATCCAGAAATCAATCCTGAAACAGAAATTTACAATCAAAATGACAGAGAATACACAACAGCCATCTTCAGAAAGATGATTCAATGACATCAGGAAAAAAATTAATGAACAGAGAGAATCCTTCACAAAAAAAAGATCAAAACTATAAAGAAAAACCAATCAGAAATGTTGGAGATGAAAAATGCAATGGTTGAGATAAAGAAAAATCTTCAGTCCTTCAATAACAGAGCTGATATTATGGAGGATACAATTAGCAATCTAAAAGATAGGAACACAGAAATGCTTCAGTGGAGGAGGAGAGAGAACTAAGACTAAAAAGAAATTCTACGAGAAATATCTGACTCAATTAGGAAATGCAACATAAGGATTATAGATATTCCAGAAAGACAAGAGGGGGAGAAAGGAGTAGAGAGTTTGTTTGATTAAATAATAGCTGAGAACTTCTCAAACTTGGAGAAGGAACTGGAATTACATGTAAATGAAGACAATAGAACTCCTAATAACATCAATGTAAAAAGACCTTCTCCAAGGCATATTTAGTAAAGCTGGCACAAGTCAATGACAAAAAAAAATGTATAAATATTAAGGAAGCAAGGCAGAAGAAAACAACCTACAAAGAAACTGCTATCAGGCTTTCAGTGTATTTCTCAGCAGAAATCTTACAGGCTAGGAGAGAGTGGAATGATAGATTCAAAATTCTGAAAGATAAAAACTTTCAGCCAAGAATACTCTATCCAGTGAAAATATCCTTCAGATATGATGGGGAAATAAAATCTTTGCCAGATAAGCAAAAGCTGAGGTAGTTCATTGCCTACAAGATTTGATGAAGAAGGGCCTCATACCTGAAAATAATAAGAAGAAAGGATTTACAAAGCTTTGACCAAGGATATAAATAGATAAAATGAGAAAATTTCAGCTCTCTATCAGAAAAGGTTAACAAACACTTAATCATAATTCTAAAGATAAAGAGAAGGAAAACATAGAAAATAAATATAATCGTTTCATTTTAACCACAAATTCACAACACATAATGGAATAAATTGTGACAACAATAGCTTAGAAGGGGAAGAGGAAAGGGATGAAATCTGCTTAGGCTAAGGGAATAAGAGGCTATCAGAGAATGGACTATCTCATCTGTGATATCTTTCATACCAACCTCACAGTAACCACTAAACAAAAAATCAGAACAGAGACACAAATGATAAAGAGAAAATCATCATAGACAGCCACCAAGCTGAACTGGCAATCAGAAATATACAGGATGAGAAACAAGGGAAATATAAAACAACTGGAAAACAAGTGATAAAATGGCAACATTAAGCCCTCACATATCAAAAATCACTCTAAATATAAATGGATTGAATTCCCCAGTCAAAAGATACAGAGTGGCTGGATGAATTGCAAAACAAAACCCAACAATTTGCTGCCTCCAGGATACATATCTCAGCTCTAAAGACAAACACAGGCTTAGAATCAAGGGATAGAAGATGATACTCCAAGCTAATGGCAAATGAAAGAAAGCAGGTGTTGCCATACTATCTCAGACAAAGCAGACTTTAAGACAGAAAAGGCAATGAGAGACAAAGAGGGGAAGTATACAATGATAAAAGGGACACTCCACTAAGAGGACATAACACTTATACATGCACCTAACACGGGGCATCAAAGACATAAAGTAACTATTAACTGACCTGAAAGGAGAGTTTAACAGCAACACAATAATGGTAGGGGACCTTAACACCCCACTGTCATCAATGGATAGATCAACCAGACAGAAATTCAGAAAGTCAACAAGAAAATAATGGAATGAAATGAATAACTAGGCCAGATGGGTTTAATAGATAACCATACAGAAAACTGCATCCAAAATCAGCAGAATACACATTCTTCTCAAGTGCACATGCGACATTCTCAAAGATAGACCGTATGTTGGGGAACAAGGCAAGCCTCAATAAATTTAAGAAGATTGAAATCATATTAAGCATCTTTTCCAACCATAATGCTATGAAGCTAGAAATTAACTACAAGAAAAAAGCTGAGAAAGTCACAAACGTGTGGAGACTAAACAATATGCTACTGAACAACCAAAGGATCATTGAAGAAATTAAAGGAGAAATAAAAAAATATCTGGAGACAAATGAAAATGAAAATACATGATACCAACTCACATGGGATGCAGCAAAAGTGGTCCTGAGACGGAAATTCATAGCAATACAGGCCCACCTTAACAAATAAGAAAAACCTCAGATAAACAATCTTAAACTACATCTAAGAAAACCAGAAAAAGAGAAACAAACAAAGCCCAAAGGCAGCAGAAGGAAGGAAATAATAAAAATTAGAGCAGAAATAAATGAAATGGAAACAAACAAACAAACAAAAACAGTAGAAAGGATTAATGAAACTAAGAGCTGGTTTCTTGAGGAGATAAACAAAATTGACAAATCCTTAGCCAGGCTCACTAAGAAAAAAAGAGGGAAGGCTCAAATAAATAAAATTAGAAATGAAAGTGGAGAAATTATAACAGATGCAACAAAATACAAAGGATTATAAGAGTAAATACTATAAAAAACTATATGCCCACAAATTGGACAATCTAAAAGAAATGGATAAATTCTTAGACTCATACAACCTCCCAAAATTGAACCAAGAAGAAATAGAGAATCTGAGTAGACCAATCACAAGTAAAGAGATTGAAACAGTAGTCAAAAATCTCCCAAAAAATAAAAGTCCAGGACCAGATGGCTTCTCTGGAAAATTCTACCAAACTTTCAAAGATTTAATACCTATCCTTCTCAAACTATTCCAAAAAATTGAAGAAGGTAGAACACTTCCTAATGCATTCTATGAAGCCAACATCACCCAGATACAAAAGCCAGACCAGGACAACACAAAGAAGGAAAATTACAGGCCAATATTATTGATGAACATAGATGCAAAAATCCTCACCAAAATATTGGCAAACAGAACACATTAATACATTAAAATGATCATACACCATGATCAGGTGGGATTTATACCAGGGACACAGGGATGGTTCACTATCCACAAATCAATGTAATACACCACATTAACAAAATGAGGAATAAAAACCATGTGATTATCTCAATAGACACAGAAAACGCATTTGACAAGATCCAACATTCACTTATTATAAAAACTCTTAATAAAATGGGTATAGAAGGAAAGTGCCTCAACTTAATAAAGGCTACATATGACAAACACACAGCCAACATCATACTCAAGAGGAAAAACTGAAAGCTACCCCTCTGAGAACAGGAACAAGACAAGGGTGCCCACTCTTGCCACTCTTATTCAACATAGTACTGGAGGTTTTGGCCAGACCAATTTGGCATGAAAAAAGAAATAAAAAGTATTGAAATAGGCAATGAAGAAGTAAACTCTTGCTGTTTGCAGATGACATGATTTTATATATTGAAAATCCTAAAGAATCCGTCAGAAAATTACTGGAAATAATCAACAACTACAGCAAAGTTGCAGTGTGCAAAATCAACTTACAAAAATCAGTTGCATGTCTATATTCTAATAAGGAAATAACAGAAAGAGAACTCAAGAAGACAATCTCATTTACAATCACAACAAAAAGAATAAAATTTCTAAGAATAAATTTAACCAAGGAGGTGAAAGACCTATAAAATGAAAACTGTAAGACATTATTGAAAGAAATCATGATGACATAAAGAATCATAAAGATACTCCATGCAGATGCATTGAAAGAATAAACATAGTTAAAATGCCCATAGTACCTAACACAATCTACAGGTTCAGTGCAATCCCACTCAGAATCTCAACGACATTCTTCAAGGAAATAAAACAAAGAATCCTAAAATTCATATGAGGCAATAAAAGATTGTGATTAGCCAAAGCAATTCTGAGAAAAAATTACAAAGCTGGAGGCATCACAATCCTTGACTTCAAAATATACTACAAGGCCACAGTAGTCATAACTGCATGGTACTGGTACAAAAACAGACACACAGATCTATTAGACAGAATTTAAAGCCCAGAAATAAAACCACACATATACAGACAGCTAATCTTTGATGAAAGAGCTAAGAACATACAATGGAGAAAGGAAAATCTCTTCAATAAATGCTGTTGGGAAAACTGGACAGCCACATGCACAAGAATGAAGGTAGACCATTATCTTTTTCCATACACAAAAATTTACCCCAAATGGATCAAAGACTTGACAGTGAGACATGAAAGCATAAAACTCCTAGAAGAAAATATAGGCAGTATACTCTTTGACATCAGTCTTAGAAGAATCTTTTCAAATACCATATCTACTTGGGCAAGGGAAACAAAAGAAGAAATAAACAAATGGGACTTCATCATACTAAAGAGCTTCTGCAAGGCAAAGTAAACCATGAACGGAACGAAAAGACAACCTACAAACTGGGATAAAATATCTGTAAATCATATATCTGACAAGGTGTTAATCTCCAAAATATATAAAGAACTCATACAACTCAACAGCAAAAATCAAACAACCCAATCAAAAGATGGGCAGAGGATATGAACAGACATTTTTCTAAAGAAAGTATAAGATGGCCAACAGACATATGAAAAGATGTTCAATGTCACTGATCCCCAGGGAAATGCAAATCAAAACTACAATGAGATATCACCTTACACCTGTTAGAATGGCTATAATCACCAAGACAAAAAACAACAGATGTTGGAGAGGATGTTGAGAAAAGGGAGCGCTCATACACTGCTGATGGGAATGCAAACTGGTGCAGCCACTATGGAAAACAGTATGGAGATTTCTCAAAAAATTAAAGATCGAAATATGATACGACACAGCCATCCCACTACTGGGTATCTAGCCAAAGAACTTAATATAAACAATTCAAAGAGACTTATGCACCCTTCTGTACATTGAAGCATTATTCACAATAGCCAAGATATGGAAGCCACCCAAGTGCCCATTGACTGATGAATGAAAAAAGATGTGGTATATATATATACAATGGAATTCTATTGAGTCATAAAAAAATACAAAATCATTCCATTTGCAACAACAGGGGTGGAACTTGAGGGTATTAGGTAAAATGAGATAAGCCAGACAGAGAAAGACAAACACCATCTGATTTCACACATATGTGAAAGATGAACAAACACATGGACAAAGAGAACAGATCAGTGGTTACCAGAGGGGAAGAGAGTTGGGGGGTGGACATGAGGGGTAAAAGGGGACATATATATGGTGACTGACAAGTAATAATGTACAACTGTAATTTCACAATGTTATAAAATATTATGACATCAACAAAAAAGTAAATATGAAACTATCATAACATCCAAAAAAAAAAAAGGAACTTCTGAACTGGAATAACTAATGTGTGAACATAGAAAAGTTTTGATTAATTCTGATCTGTTCTCCCTTGTTCATATAAAGCACTAGAGGATTGAAACAATACCCCCTCCCATGTCAAATCAGGAAGGTAGGGTATGGCAGGGGGTGTTTCCTGAAACCATTGAAGTGTAACTGAAATTCAATGCCTCTCCGAGGTTGAGAAATTACAGTAATTACACTAAGGGTGAGGACTTTAGGATGAATCCAAGAAGATCTGTTCCTAACACATCTGCTCATTTACACATCAAATAATGACCAGTCTCCACCTCCTTTTCTGTGAAAAATGTCATATTATAGGAATTAAAGAGTGGAGAAAGAGACTAGGACTATGGGGTTTCCTACTTGCTCTGACTTTTAAGAACCTAGGTACAATAATGTGTAATAGAAAGTTTTACAAAACTGAATATGAGAAAAATAAAGTAACTCTTCTGCAAGAAGTTCACTTTCACTCCCAATCCTTTCCATAAATGCCTACAAACCCCAGAGAGGCATAAATCTGTGAAAGGCGAGCTCAACGAACACTGAAAACCATTGGGCTGAGCCTGAGTCTACATATGCCTATATTGGTGATAGTAAGTCTGCCCTCTGCTTGAGCAGGACCCAGTGCACAAACAAAACGGAACACACTTAATTTTGTAGCTTGGCAATAGTTTCCTTGAAGAGAAGCTTTACTCTTTCCTTCACGACTAGGTTTTATGTCCCAAGTACCACACCAACCTGCCGCCCTTCATTTCTACTTTTAATTACTTAATCCAAAGGTAATTTCCAGATTAAATGGGAGATTAAAAAGAAATAGCTCAGATAAGTGAGGTTGATTACTAGGGATCAATCTTGCAGAGGAAATGACTCCTAGAAGGTCTCTTTCCATTCACAAAATCTCAGAGTTCCATTAAAATCCTTTCCAACTTTGAATTAGTCCATGTAGAAGTGATCAGAGCCATGTTCATAGAGTGAGGGATTTCAACCGCTTTCACTTTGGCCCACTTTTCATGCTGGCAAAACATCAATGAAGAGATGCAGAAAGTGAGAGAGTGGGAAAGCCCAGCAGAAACAAGAAGCAGCCAGCATGTGTTTGAGTGGTGTGTTTGCTTGCGTTTGTTTGCCCTTTTGTTTTGTATGTTCTGTTTCTGATATAAAGGAGAGAATTATCAGTATTTCTCAGTAAGAAATACAAAAGAAAAGCAGAGAGAAATATCCAAGCAACCAACACAAAGAGGCTAAAACAATAATTAAGATGAAATCAGGTGGGACAAGGCAATAGAAGATAGAGGGAAACAAGACAAAGCAGCTGGAGAACTTGAGGAGACAAATTGGAAATTTGACTCTCTAGTTACATGCAACTGGAGAGTAATATTTATCTTTACCAAGAAAACAAAGCAGGGGCCAGCTCCATTGCCAAGTGGTTAGAGTTCTATGTGCTCAGCTTCGGCGGCCCAGGTTCACAGGTTCAGATCCCAGATATGGACATACACCACTTGTCAGCTATGCTGTTGCGGCAACCACATACAAAATAGAGGAAGACTGACATAGATGTTAGCTCAGGGCTAATCTTCCTCAAGGAAAAAATGAGGAAGATTGTCAATGGATGTTAACTCAGAGCGAATCTTTCTCAGGAAAAAAACAACAACAAAAAAAGAAAGCAGGCAGAAGCACCGCATTATGTAATTGATCATCTGAATTTACGTCTTAGCTATTTGATAAAATCGTGTCATTTAACTAAAATGTTATTCGTAGTTCTATTCAAGGAATTCTTTCCTTTTCATAACAACCTTGATTAAGGCAAGCAAAAGTCACCATATAGAAACTCCTAAAAATCTGTAGCTACCTTGGATCATTTCAGACAAGGATTAGTTTGACTGGCTGACATAAGTAGCTCAGCCTTACCAACACACACCCTCAATCATAATTTAAACTTTTTCTTCGCTTTAATATTTCTACTAAATTATTATTGTTCTTGAATGAGTGAAATAGCAAACAGCTGTGAAAAAAAATAATTGCTTTCCTTTCAGAGTTTCAGACTTATTCTTGGCTTTGATCTTAAATGATCAAACCCTTGAATAGGACATGTGCAAATATTTTAGACCTAACACATAATATCCAATTTCTTCTTAAGAGAGAAGAGGAAATGAATGGATAACATCCTACACAGCTGTTTTGCAGTTTGTAAAATTAACGAAGTAGCCAAGCATTCTTTGTTGAAGCTATTGTCATAAGGCAAGAGAGTATTACACCAATAAATTCATTTTGATTATTAAATCTTATAAACATTTTAGGTCTGGTTTCTGTTCTCCAAAGATAAGATTTTATCTTTTCTACATTATTTGATATATTCGTTCATGTTATCTTGGTTCTCTCAAGGTGAAGGTGAAAGAGGTCATGTCCCTCTGGTTAACATAGGTGATGAAATGTTATTCTAAGTATACAGTCAAGTAAAAAAAAAAAAACAAAAGACGCCAGCAGGTCTCATGAAGAATTCAAACATCTTTCAGGGCACAAGAGGAACTTTGCTGTTACTGTGACGCAGCACGTGTATTTTGGTTGTTTTCTCTCTCTCCACTTCCTGCTAATGGTTCCTGCTTCCTGTATACAGTACCCTAAACACGGAACTCCACCCTGAGCTCTGTGTCTCTTAGTCATTTTCCAGTTTAAGGCATATCTATTGGACATTCTTCTCTCTCGGACCTTGCAGCTGGCTCATTTATAGATAATTGCCTTTGGTTCATGCCCTTATTTCTTTCTGAAAATCTATAAGCCTGAGGTGTGACATTCATATACAGGAAGGCATAGTGGCTTATGTATAAACAATTGTCCATAGACAATTTAATGTCATGTGTGATTTATACCAAGCTGAGAATGGTCTTATATCACTGTAGTCTTCTGGTTATGACCAGTCACTAAGCAAATACTCTGCTGCTGTCCCCGTGCCGGGTGCACTGAATAACAAACCAACAAATCTTGCCCTCAAAGAACTCACAAGGACAGAGAACAACCCCCTAATCAGAATCTTTGGTGGAATCACCTCAGCGTGTTTTGTTTTGTTCTCTTTGTTTTTGGAGGGTGGTTGTTTTTTAATAAAAGAATCGCTATTGATTCCATTGAAAAATATCATATTGAGAAGTCATTATGTAGGATTTTTTTCCCTTTATATAAATTTACATATCAAAAATAAATATCTTTTTTTAAAGACTGTGTATTCTAGTTTTTGAGTTTTCTATGTCTTCTCAGTCTCCTCACTAAATAGATGTAAACTGTTATGAATAAAGATAACTTTTACTTTTTTACATTTCTGTAACCTCTATTGAGTGTTAAAAAATCTTAATTCGTCATAATTTATACTTCTTTATTTGACTTTTTCATTCTAAATAAATACTGCCCTCTATTTACACAGCACATATCAAGACTTTCGAAGTAGTAGTATCTTTAAGACTGGAAGATGTCTTTGCTTGAGTTTATCTATGTGAGAATCACGACTGAAAACAACAGTATCCTGACTCCAATGTGTGGGCTGCACATCATGACTTCCTTCCAAAGAGTACAGTGTGGAAAGGGAAAAAGTTGCAACTGCACAGTGGATAATCCTGACAAACGCTACCTCAGACAGATGTTCATGGTTAACAGCAGCAGTCATAAATCACGTTGATGGTATGTACCCTTGATGTGATGTGATGAAAATGATACTTTACCTTTGTATATTTCCTCCCAATAACCTATAACCCAATCTTATCATGAGAAAACCATCAGACAAATCCCGATATTGAAGCATCCTACAAAATATGTAACCAGTACTCTTTAAAACTGTCAGGGTCATCAAAAACAAGGAATGTCTGAGAAACTGCTGCAGTCATGAGGAGCCTAAGGACAAATGACAAGTAACGGTAATGTGGTATCTTAGGTGGGATCCTGGAACAGAGAAAGGACATTAGGTTAAAAATAAAGGAAATCTGAATAAATTGTGGCCTTTAATTAATAATGTTGCATCAATATTGGTTCATTAACTTAAACAATGGACCATACTGATGTAAGATGTTAATAATAGGGGAAACTAGGTGTGGTGTATATGAGAACTCTCCATACTATCTTCTCGATTTTTATGTAAATCTAAAACTGTTCTAAAAAATAAAGTTTATCAATAAAAAGACATCATATGATGAAAAAACAAATCTTGGAGAAGATATTTACAATGCATACAACTAACAATGAACAAGTATTCAAAGTGTTAAACAGAGAGGGAGAGAGAGAAAAAGAGAGAGAGCACATGTGCATGCCTGCGTGCGCAAAAGAGAGAGAGAAAGGGAACGTGCTAATCAAAAAGGGAGAAAAAAAACTTAGGAAAAATTGGGAGAATTTACATTCAGCAAATTGCCGGAGCTCATACACCCTCATGGGATTATAACTGGTCAACCACCTTATAGAGCAATTGGCCATATAAGGAAAGTTTGAATGTGCTCTTACTCTGCGCTCAATAGTTCTCTTGCACGTGTGCCTAAGGAGCTATGTACATAACGTTTAGTGCAGCATTATTTGTAAGATTTGGAAACAATCCAAATGACTTACAACAGTAGAAAGCCAAACTATGGTATATGTATAAAATGGAATATTATACCACCATTAAAATGAATAATCTAGAGCAACATATATCATTGGAAATAAATTGAACCCCATAAATTATAGTTACACAAAACAGGGAAGATAGCTCAATCATATAACCAAACTGAGATAATTTGTAAAAGTTCAAAAACATGAAATACAATATTATATTTTACTTATACATACAAATGCATTACAATGAGGGAAGAAAAAATCAAATTCAGAATTATGAGCACCTCTGGAGAGGGAGGAAGGAACAGAGGAGAATGAAATTGGAGAAACGTAAACAGGGGGACTTAGATTGGTCTATTTTACTTTATTTCTTTAACAAAAATTGTAAAGAAAATTGGACAAAATTGTTATAATGTGAGAAAAATCAGTAGGTAGAATGTGATTTTGTGTTTTACTATTCATCATGTTTTTGTATACATTCATATTACAAATGTTGGTAATAAATTTAACAGTTTTTGTATAAAAGCATACAAAAATTTTCTAGCATATAAAAATTGACTGATATAGTCAATCTATTTTTTTCTTTTGAAATGTCTTTTAAAAAAATCACAATAGTGTACTACCTGAATAAATTTAAAGTTTCTATTTCATGTCTCAGCTAAAATTGAAATTTATAAAACCATAATGTAATGCTAATTAACCTCTCTCTGCTAATTTGTTTGCTTATTCCATTGAAAGTATGGACAAAGAGACATCTCCAGGAAAGAAAGACTAGAAAAAGAAAAATTAGCTTGGTTACAATATCTACCATCATTGAACCACAAAGTTTGAGTTGACTTGGCAGATGAAGCTGCAAGAAAGTGAAGTTAGAAGTATTCAAAACTTTATTAAAATCATTTCATTTACAGCAGGGAGCTTGTTAAAATTCAGGAGTCTGAGGGGCCAGCCTGGTAGTCTGTGTGCTCTGCTTCGGTGGCCCAGGGTTTGCAGGTTTGGATTCCGGTTGCTGACCTACCCACCACTCATCAAATCATGCTGTGGCAGCATCCCATACACAAAATAGAGGAAGATTGGCACAGATGTTACCTCAGAGACAATCTTCCGCACTAAAAAACAAAAAAAAATTGGGAGCCTGGGATTGAATGCCAGAGATTCTGATACGAATTTTATCAAATTGCTTGAGACAAATACTATGATTACCCAGTCGTTCCCTCCCATTATAAATACTTACCTGGATAGTTTTTGCTTAGGCATTCTATGCAATTTCTGTCATCAGATTCATTTACTTGCAAAGCTAGTTGCCAGGTTAGGCCAAAATACGGGAAAGAAAACGTCCCAGGTATTATATTTTTTTAAAAAATAATTAGTATAGTAAAATAAAATTGAAATTGAATGCTTGGGAATTTTAGAAACCACTAAATCTGTCATTTTAACGCATATTTCAATGTATTAAACTCTTTCGTGTTAAAAAATTGTTGCTATTTATAATGAGACTTTCACATGGATCTTTAAAACAAGGTAAAAAGACTAGGAATAAATCATAAAGCAAGTAACAAATTGAAATGTTAACTTGTTAAAATTTAGGTGAGATTTTATTCATCACTTCTAAACAGTTCGAGGATTTTTGTACAGATACGAGTTGTATTTCTAGCTTTTGAGAAAAATAGTGCTCTCTGATGATTATTCCTAGCTTTGCATGCAGAAAGCTCTAAATATTTCTCCAATATAGAATTGTACCATAACCTAAGTCTACACTTCATATACCAAATCCTGTAGGCTACATCTTGAATATTCGATATAATTTTGTGGCTTACCAGAAGGAGTTGGAGTTAGATCCTTGAGGAAAAAAATGTTGACATAGTTTGCCACTGAGTTCATCTTTTTCAGATCAATGTCTTTTGTACACATGTCAAAAATGTGGCAATAGAGTAAGGAAAACAATAAATAAAGAAACTAAAATTTAGTTCCGTTAGTTTCCTAAAATCTCTCTGAGCATTAAAGATATAACAAACATGTCAACATTAAGCTTTTTTGCCAGCTTGATTATATCCTTTGAAGTCATTCAATCACAGCAAGAAGAGAAGTTTAATAAGGTGTTTTTATTTTCTCCATAGACCAATTTAATTTTCATTATGCATTAATGTGCTCAATATCAAGACTTGGACCTTAATGAAAATTAAATTTGAAATTATCTTGAAACAAGCTTTTCACATATAAAATATGTAGAATAATAAATACATAAAGTTTTTGTGAAGCTGTCATTTAGAAAATCATTAATTTGCATATATGAAATGTGGCTATTTCCCTAGCGTGACTGTTGGCCTTTGAACACCAACCGCAAAACAATATATTCAAAAGCATGGCTGTATTGGTGATATATTAAAGCTGATATCCTAATATTTAAAGAAATGAGCTTTATATTGTACGCTTTGTGGGTGGTGGTGTTTCATTTTTCCTTCCAAGAAAATATTAAAGAGGATGAAGAAAACTAATGGACCATTTCAACATTAACTCCAGTCTGTGAAATATGTAAAAAATAAACAGAAAAGAATGACTGAAAGCTCATTATTTTGTCAGATTTCTCTGACTTCTCAAGATAAGCTTTCATGATTGGATATAGTTTGACAGCCAGATAAATAAGTGAATGCACTCTCCTCTTGATATAAACATATAATGTGAACTCTAAGTGCTAATTTCTGGATTTTAGGGAGGCTCAAAGGGTTAACACGTTATGTTTAGTAAAACAGTTAATTTAATTAATCTCCATAACCACATAATGCATCCTTAAGCATGAATAACTTAACACTTTATTACTGTTGCTGAAAAAATGAGTAAAGCAAGTTAGTTTTCACTAAGAAAAATAAGCTACTACAAAAAAAGAAAACAATATACTTTTTATTTTTTTTTAGGAAGATTAGCCCTGAGCTAACTGCTGCCAATCCTCTTTTTGCTGAGGAAGACTGGCCCTGAGCTAACATCCATTCCCATCTTCCTCTACCTTATATGTGGGATGCCTTCCACAGCGTGGCTTGCCAAGTGGTGCAACGTCCACACCCAGGATCCAAACCAGAGAACCCTGGGCCACTGAAGCGGAACGTGTGCACTTGACTGCTGTGCCACTGGGTCGGCCCCAAGAAAACAATATTTTGAAAGAACGTATTGGAAACATGTAGATCTGAAAGATGAAGGGTGTCTAAAATTATTTGTAAATAGCTTGGAAATTTGGGTAATGGGAAAAGGAAAGATCACTTTTATGAATTTCAAAGTGGAGGTACACTTGCTCATGTTACAGCAGTGGCTCAGAAGCCATGCATAGTGGCAGCTGGGAGAAGAGTTCATTCATTCATTGTTCCATTTAATACATATTATGAACACAATACAATTGTGTTGATAAAGTCCTGACATTGGGTTGCTCACTTTTTTTGGTAGGAAACAGATGAAAACACAGCTTGCCCTGACATTGCCTGGGGAGGTGCAAAATCCAGCCATGGAGAGAATTCCTACAGAAACTGAAACAAACCTGCAAACACTGATCTGAAGCTGAGACCTGAAGCACATGTGGGGATGGCCAAGCCAAGATAGGGTGCGGATGTGTGTATATGTGTGGATGTGTGTGAGAGAGAGAGGGAAAAAGAGAAAGAGAGAGACAAAGAGACAGAGAGAGAGAAAGGTGGCTTGAGCTGTGAGCTCAAAAAAAGTAAGCTATTTTCAATATTGCTGAGGCATACACTCGAAGAGTAGGGTGAAAGCTGTTGATGGGCCAATGAGCCCACATCTGTACGTGCACCAACCACCTGAAGAACAAATAGTATGTTTTTGAATCACTTATATTTTTCAAATGTATATGATAAGATGCAAATGTATTTAAACTTTATTGCTGAAATCAGATTAGATTTACCATGTTTTTTCCTGAAGGGACACTGAAAGATCAAGAGCTAGGAAGAAGAGGGACACGTGATTTTGAAGTTAAGAATCTTTCTCTTTGTCGAAAATGTGGGGAATCTCTGGTTAATAGCATCAATTTACAATTTGGTGCATTTAAAATGCACTGAAGTGTCAGTAGCTATTTTCCTAAGTTGTCTAGAAACTCCAAAAATATCTCATGAAATGGTAAAACATACTTTCATACAAGGTTGGACCATTTTCTATGAATTAAATAGTCCAAATACATTAGACATATTGATAACTCTGATAAGAGTATGATTAACAGTATACTTTGAAATTCATTTTTATTTTCATAATCTTGGACAAAAATATATTTATGGGATTAACTGTAGGAAAGATAGGTAAGAAATGACAATGTGAATAGATCATGGTGGTAGACAGGATGTCTAGAAAAGTGGAATCCAAGATTTGTTTAGAAAAAGGAAAATAGGGTAACCGTCTCGGGGTCTATAGAAGGTAAAGGACAAATATGTTTCTGATGATTTCAGATTTTCTAACCTGAGAAACTTGGACCATCAGGTGGGCCTATTTTTAAGAAAGATCTTTGCCTGAATTCTTGCCAAATAGACAAAAGAAGAGAAAAAAAATTCAATGTGCCAATTCCATGAATATGAGGAAAGCTGCAGGTGGCATTTCTATGACAAACCCATCTGTAGCGTAAGCACTGGAACATGAATGTCAGCATTTGAGACACATAGCTGCAAAATCCTGAAAGACGGATGGCAATATACATACATGAGCTTTTTTGACAGCTTCTTTCTCTCACATTTTACTGTCGTACTTTCCTTTGCCAATGGATACCTTAATTGGTGATTCACTATTCTATGGGCTTTACTTGCTCTTTCTATGGCTTACTTGCTGCCTTTTTCAAGATAGCTTCAAAATGAGCAGCCTTCAAACAACGGCTTTGGTGGGACAAGGCTTCTCAGGGTTTTGTTGACATGTGATCTGAATGATTTTTAGCCACGTTGGGAGAAAGAAAGGCAACGAGCATCCTGAGAAATTCCTTCCTACAGGGATTGTAATGGGGAAGACTACGGTGTGCTTTTGCCTTGAAGGGGTTTTGGATGAGCAGTTGTCGGAAATAAAAAGTTTTCAGTTGAGCATCTTTGGGTGGGTTGTAAGGTCCCTTTTCAGTCAAGAAGTAAGAACCAATTTGAAAAACGCCCATTTGCTCCTCCTACACACATTCTCTTGGAGACCATCCTTTAAGACGTTACTCACTACTCGACAGGCTAAAATCAGAGGTTATAAAACATGTGATTGTGACTGACATGTGGAAACGTCTGCTGCCATTGTTTTTGCAAGGTAATAAATGACTCTATTTAATCGTGTCATCTTGACATATCTGGGGACTCAGTTTGCTCAGCATCCAGCACATCTCTTGTGCATGTTGAAGCCAGTAATAAGCAAAATCATCCCAGATGGAACCAAAGAGGCAGAACTAATCTGAGAAGTGTATTTGAGAAGTGTATTTCTCCCTTTGGTATGATTTTAATCTGTACATTCTATGCAAAATCAGATTTATTTCACGAAATAGTACAGAAGTGGATTGCTCTGTGGTTTTCAGTTTTCAAATTTGGAGAACATGGTAGTACCTGCATAGCCAAAGAGAAACAATTGAGTCGTTTATATTCAGCATTGTAAATCAACATTTTTAATATTAATCATGAGCCCAATACCTTTCTTTAATGACCTTTTCAGTGATAGCAACAAGAATCAAAGGTCATTTCTCCATTGGAAAAGTAATAGTTTGTAAACAGGAGTAACAAGGAGCTGAATGAAAAGAAGGCTAATCGTTATAATAAACCAGGCAATTAAAGAAATAGTAGCACTGTGCTATATCAACTAGATGATTTTTAACACCGTTTTGGAACATAAACAGTGATCATTGAAAAAATTTCATTTGTGTCATATTTCAATAAATTCAAAGAAAATAAATACCATTGAAATTTAGTTATGAATATACTCATAAAATTTATTTGTTACTGCCATTGTCTTACAGAAAAACAAAAAAAAATATTTTTAATATCTGAGACATTAGGTACTTTTCAAATTGCCTTGGGCTTTTTGAGGTCATTCTTCCAAAGATTGTCTTTTTTCATCAATCAATGGCAAAGCTACACCTGTCTGTCTCATTTCATCTTCAGCAGTTTGCAGCACTGAAGTCACCACTGTCCCTGCATTTAAAAGGCTGGAGCAACAGTGACATCGGTCCCATTTTTCCTTCCACATATTTTCATTATTTTAAAGAAATAAAAACAAAGAGCTCAGAGTTAAAAGGTGGTCATGCAGTCTCCAAAGATCTGTGTTCACAGCAGACTAGAGTGGCATATCTTCTATTAACTGTGTGCTGTATAAGCATAAATACACCAGGGTGTTGATGTCAACAGATCTAAAGAGAGCCAGATATTGCAATGTTGTAACACTGTCAACTCAGCCAAGAGCTGAGAAGTCAAACAAAAAGTTCAAGTAAAAGGTACATGCAGTTTTGCTCCTTTGTCATCATTACAGCCACTACCTGGCATTTTATAAGCCTTTCTACAGTATTTATGACAATTTCATCACCGTCATTAAACACCATTAGACATTTGTGACTTTAGTCTGCCAACCTCGGTTGACTTCTGAAACAATACTTTTAAAAAGATTTTCAGTTTCATTTTACTGCTCTGTTGAAGATTGTAGAAGGAGGTATTAAGCAGATATAAATAATAATAGGCAATTATAAATTAAAATAGCATACGCACAGCAAATTCTCTCTTCACTGAACACTTAAAAGTAACAACTAGGGCACTTATTTTTGGTGTTATATTATAAAATTTTATAGCAACCTAGGAATTTGTCCACTCATGTTATGTTTTAATATAGTATGAATAATTCGGTTTTATTTCACTAGTAAGATTCAGCATCTGATCAATTCGCCATAATGTAATAATGTGACATCATCGTAGTTGAGTTGCCTTGAGTTTGGAATATGAAAATTAAGAGTAACTGGAGACACCTTAACCAGAGTGATGGTTCACTATGCTTATTCTGAAAGCCAATGTGAAATTATGTCCTTGGGTTGGCTAGCACTTAAGAAAGTGTGGTGGTTCTGACTTTTTCTGAGATGATTACTCGTTTAATCGCTAAGAGAGGTTTCAAGAATGTCTCACTTTGAATTTGACAGTCTTATATAAAGCAGAGTTCCAAACTGAAAACTCTCAGCATTGGCAGTCAGAACTCCAATCAAAAAGTGTAGAAAGATTACTTTAAACCAGCTTTATTCCTCAAATCCTCCACTCTTATCAATGTCTTTCCACATCAAAATCCATCCATCTCAGTCTTATCAAAGGCTATGTTTTGAGGAATAAAAATGATTGTAAAAGAATTTTGATTTTTTATGACATACTATTAAAATTCCAGGAGATAGAAAAACTTTGGGACATTTCTTAAAATTCAACATAACTTTCTTTTCTGAAACCTGACATGAAAACGGTATTTGTCATCACATTCTCTAGCTTGCTTATTCCAAAAAGTAGTGGTATGAGTCATAGAAGTCAAAATTAACAAGACAAGAGAAAGGGGAGAAAGAACATCTCATCTATTAAGCACTTGTATATTTTTAATATCACTTTAAATATTGCATATATATTCAAGATATGTTACAATATGTTCAAATACAACATAAATTATATGTATATAATTTAAATTATAATTATATATGTGTAATTTTGAATTTGATTCTCACAAATAAGAACTAAACTTGGTAAAACCATTTTCATTTTAGGCATAAGGAAATTGCAATTGAGAGTGGTAAGATTATACATTTAAGATCGCAGAGCTTGAGTAATACTTCTCCCTTTTAATGTGAGAGAATAAAGGCTCAGAGAGATGACTTCTAAATAAATCATACAGGTTTTAGTCATTAGAAGTCCTCTTTCTACCACACCACTCTGCTTCCAAGAAACAAGGAGATCAAACTTTTATTTGTTGAAAGCCAATTCTCAGTCAAACAATCTGTTGGGATTCACAGAGCTTTGCAACGTAAGTGACTTTTACCCTGTGTTTTATTTCATTTTCTTTTTTTCAAAAGTGTGTAGTGATATCTATAAAAGTAAATAACTTTACCTAAGGTCAAACAGTCAAATTTTCAGATTATATTCTGTTTTATCTGCTTCTCAACTCATGCGAGACCTGCCTCAGCAAATAGTGGCAATGTCATTGATTTTGCACTCAATGTGGAATAGACATTGGTAATATGCCCAAATATCCTGTAACAAAACCTAAAATTTTAGACTCACAAAGCACACATCACTGATCCACTCTTGTGGACTCTACGCAGGAGCCCAGATAGAAGTGGATTGAAGAATTTTCTTACAGGCCAAATAATTTGTCAGAGCAAATGAGTCCACTGGGTGTTTTGTTTTGTTTTCCCATTCCATAAAATAAACTGGTCAATATTTTTCAACTTAAAATAGGGAACTATCGATAACTAATATCCTTGGGTAGACAACATGTTTTTCTCCATATAAGAAAATTCTATTTATACCATATCCTAATAACTACAACTCTATAAACAAAACAAATATGAATAAAACTAAACAACAATAAAACCTATTGTGTAATCCCTCCTCTGAGTGTATCATCGAATTGGTGCTTAGTCATCCTCATTAGCTTCTAGGGGGCAATACTCATGCAGGGAGAGCAAAGATCCGAGGTAACAGAGCACCCTGAAGTAAGTGTTACTCACCCCAAGTATAAATATGTTCATTGTTATTTTCCCGTTACGGGGTTTTTTCCTTGTATGCTAATTTTTTTTTTTTTTTTTGAGCAAGATTAGTCCTGAGCTAACATCCACTGCCAATCCTCCTCTTTTTGCTGAGGAAGACTGGCCCTAAGCTAACATCCGTGCCCATCTTCTTCTACTTTATATGTGGGATGCCTGCCACAGCATAGCTTGATAAGTAGTACATAGGTCTGCACCTGCGATCCAAACCAGCAAACCTAGGGCCGCCAAAGCAGAGCAGGCAAACTTAACCATTGTGCCACTGGGCCAGCCCCGATGCTAATTTTTGAAATTATATTCTACACATTTTTTGTAGGCAAAACTATGTTGGTGAAAATAGTAAATAAGAAGACTCCATTTGCCAAATATTTTTGATAAATCTGAGTTTATGTAGTTTATAAGATAAGTAAAAGTGCTTTTCAATTAACTAAATGCTGATCGGGAGGTTTGAGGGTTATTGTTTACTTCACTGGCATCCTCTCTCAATTCTCTCCACTACTGTCTATTAAATTTTCTTGTTTCCAGTCTCAACATAATGACTTTGTACACATGAGGTCTTTCTGAACAGGTAAATAGCCTTAAGGGTGAGAGAAATGACAGAGTTTGAGAGACTTGCAGTCGTTCTGCTGGTTTACTAAGAGCAGGGATTTTCATCTTCATCTCTAGAGTCGTCCATTTAGCTATGCTACTAGATTGCACTAACAAGCATTACCAACACATCACTCTAAAAGTCTGATCTTTGAGGCAATGAAATTGTGGATCAGCCTTCTAGTTTTAGGATGTATGCTCCTGCCACTGTCCACAATTCCAAAATAGAGCCTTTTTAGCAAGGCAATTAAAAGACCTCTTCCTCACAGTTAAGTTTTTAAAGTTAAAACAAGAAAAACAGAAGCATCTGTATGTCTTGACATAGGCTTCTAAGTTTAAATTGTTAAATATTAGTCATTATACCATAATTTACCATTATTATACTAATCATTATTTAAATGCATTTCTGTATTTAGTATTACAAAACAACTCTGTGAAACGGAGAAACTCTACATGCTTCTGTGTGTGTGTGTGTTGTATGCAATAAAAACTATAATACGATGCACATACTCATTGGTAGTGCCCTTTTTCTTAAAAGTGTGTTATATTTTACATATTTTATATGTCATTAATTATTCTGCCATGAACTTTTTGATGCCCACACAACATTCAATTGTATGTATCAATGATTGCTCCTGTGTGAAAATCATTTGGAAGACTGATTTAAAAATATTGAGTTTTCAGGATCCACCATCAGAAATGCTGACATTTAATTTGGGTGGAGTAGGGAAATCTGCAGCTTTATCAATTTATCTTGATGAGCAGAGTCTTGGGAACTACTAGTGTAACTGTACTGATACGTTTTTAAACCAATCCTTTATTTTCACACATTTAGGTTCTCCATTTTTTCAAAATTGGAAACTGTAGTCTTTTGTACACATGATGGGCTGTTTCTCAGTTAGTTTCTCCATGTAGGATTGCTACAATGTTTATTAGGTGTTGAAAACATTATGGATTTTTTTCTATTATGCAATCTCCACCGGGAACATTCATAGTGACCATAATAAATGCAAAGATATGTTAATTACTCCTAAATGATATTTCGGAGAACTTTTACTGATGGTGTAAGATTATATTTTTACTTTTTTCTTAGCCTGACAGTTGATTGAATTTCAGTTCACACAGCAAAAAAATGAGCATTTTAAGATGATTCATATGTTTGTTTGTTGTCTGTCTCTTCTACCACGTAAAATCCCCATGAAAGCAGGAATTTCTGATGATATTGTTTACTATCATATCTCCAACACCATAAGCAATGGCTGATACACGGTAGGTAGTCAAAAGATATTTGTTAAAGTAATTAATGAATCATTTTTCCATACATCCAGCTAACCCACCTAAGAAATCTGAATCATCACTTCCTATGTGCCTCTTTCTGGAACTCTCTTCTATCCTATATTCAATGAATTGGGAAGCTCTGTAGCTTTTGCCTCTGGCAACAAATATTGTCCTTCACACCAATTTCACCATCTCTACTTCATTTCTTGAGTCTCTTAAACATTTTTTGCGTGTGTGGGAAATTTCTTCAGCCTCTACTTCCAGCTCTACTCTACATTCAACAGAATAAACTTTTCAGTCTCTTCTCAAAGTGGCTGCAACTTTCCATCTAAGTTTTATTACCAGCTTCTCTTCCCATCCACACACAGTGCGAATACTCACATCAAATTTCTTGTGGAGCATTGATCATCTACTTCTCTGTTTTCAAGTTCACCAAACTTCTCTTTTGTCATATTCAAACTGCTATGAAGCGCCATTAACTGTTTTTTTCACTTTAATTCTTGATTTTCCATTTTTTTCTATGATTTTCATTTCTCTATTGAGATCCCTTTGCCATATCGTCCTTTGACCATATAAAGATATTTTCTTTTAACTTTATGCATATATTTACAATATTTGATTTACTATGCCTTTCTTCTAAGTCCTAAATCTGGGTCATCTCCTAGTGATTTGCTACTAACTGCTTTTCTTTGCTTTAAAAAAACAAAATAAAACAAAACCACAGCTCCCACTTTCCAGTTTCTTTCGTGTCTAATAATGTGCTAATTGTACTAGATATCACTAATGATACATTATAAGGAATCTGTATTATGTTGTTTTCTCCTGAAAAGTGCTGAGTTCTTTCAATAAACTTGGTTTTATGCTTTGTTGGATAGATTTGTGGGAAGTCAAAAGTGTTTCCCAAAACCCTACAAGTCGTCCGTACTCAACTTCAAATACCTGCCGGTCTTATTAGGGTTGGTTTAGGCTTTTTTCAGAGTGGTGTAGAGTAGGTCTTATTCTAGGACAGGGACCTAATTCCTAGGACACAAGCTTTCTGGTATATTAGATGTATACAGGGATGTTAATGCGGAGTTATTGGGATCTCTCCACTCTTGCTTGTTAGGGCCTCAATGTCCCCCAAGACAACTTGATCCCCAGTATTTTTGTTCACTTCTTAACCTTTCATCATTTCTTCTGTTGTAAGATCCCTGTAATCTCACCCTGCAAATGTGCAGCACAGCCCTCACTCAATTTCTCATGGAAAAACCACATGCAGAATTTGGGGTCTCCACTCTTGCCCAACCACCTTTTCTCCTGTGCTCAACTGACTCGACCTCTGATTTCTGCTTCCTCAGCTCAGTAAAACCATTGCGCTCTTCTTGTGCCCTCATTTACTACTCTGTGGTTAAGAAATTGTCCTTAGGGGCAGGCCCTGTGGCCGAGTGGTTAAGTTCGCGTGCTCTGCTGCAGGTGTCCCAGTGTTTCGTCGGTTCCACTCATCGAGCCATGCTGAGGTGGCGTCCCACATGCCACAACTAGGGGGACCCAGAACTAACAATATACAACTATGTACCAGGGGGCTTTGGGGAGAAAAAGGAAAAAGATACAATCTTTAAAAAAAAAAAAAAGAAAAAAAAGAAATTGTCCTTACTCAGAGAGCTAGGGATATCATGGGGCTCACTGCATGAGTTTGCATTTTCTCAGGGATAACAGACTTCCATTCTCAATAGTCTCATTTCGTAAACTGTTGCTTCATCTTTTCTGCCCAATTTTATGGTTATATATGGTGGAAGAGATGGTTGGGCACCCATTACTAGGTCATAATCATATGTAAAATCCTCAAAGCAGCTAGTTATTATTACTTATTTTTATAAGCATTTAATTTTGTAGCCCATAATAATCTGTCAGTCAACATTTGCTAAAAAAGTGTGGGAGGGGAAGGTCTGGAGGGAATTTAATAGAAGCAAGCTGCAAAAACCTCTATGATGCCACTTAAGATTTTAAAATTATGCACATAAACTCTTTAGTATCACCATGAATTTCCTTTGTTGCAATCATAAAACCCCATAGTTAGCCAATTAATTTTCCTATAGCTCAATGACGGAGGTGCATAATTTGCTGATGGAGCAGCATAGATCATTGTAACAGCTTGTTTTTCAAATCAAATGATTTGAAACTAGCTACTGATGATCTAATACTACAGTTTAATAAATAAGATTGCCAGCTCTTTTTTGCATATTTTGCTGTTTCAGGAAATTGTCTGATTATTATACTTGCCAAATTTTACTGACTAAGCTATATACTTTAGCGCTTGATTTTACATATTTGTTTGCTCACATTACATATTTCACAGACTTATCTCATGCATATTCTAGATTGTTGACAATGTTACATACCTTACCAATTATGAGGGTCAAGCTATTTGTTGGATTTTGCTCATTTGCATAATTTGCAAAGTCAGCTATATATTTAATCAGTCTGACATTTGCAAAATAACACATCATACAAATATACTTTATTCATAAAGCTACCTGACTTAGAGAATAGTAATCTTTTCATGCCTTTTACTCTATCCTTGTACTTTAATATTATTTTGCTTGAAATAATTTTGGAAGATAGCTTCTTTAACTACTTAATTATAATAGAATCAAGGTAACACAGGAGCTACTGTTCCAGAAATAAGTTGAAACGTGAAGTTCTAACAACGATTTCTGTTTCCTAATCTTCTCTTCTTATAAGGACACCAGTCAGATTAGATTAGGGCCACTCTAATGGCTTCATTTGAACTTAATTACCTCTCTAAAGGCCCTGGCTCCAGATACAGTCACATTCTGCATTCCTATAGACTGTAGGACAGGGCTTGAACATGAGAGCTATGCAGTGACGCAATTCAGTCCTTAAAACTAACTTAATGCTTAGTGACGTGATTTCATACTTTAATATTTCTTTTATACATCAGGAGAATAATAGAAAATCAGGGAAACCGCTTGGCATTAATTGCAGAGCAACAAGTCCCGTAACTATTGCTATATGAACTTCTTTGATTATACTACAACTTTTCTCATTTTACGACATGCTAGTTCACCACATACCTAAGCAAAATGTTAGCGACATTTCAAACGTGTTTTATACATGAGCTATATCTTTCACATCACTTAATTCTTAGATGAGTGAATAAATAGCAAGAATGTGGAAGGTATTTTATTTCGCCATTATACTCTACTGGGAATCTTATATAACTTTAATATTCAAGAATTCCTGAGGTTGGTTCATTCTTACAATAAAGTTAGCTGGAAGAATGTTGATGGAATGCTTATATGAAACATTTGTGTGTAATTATATACACTTACCCTCCTCGATTTTAAGTCTTTGATTTAAAATTGGGAACTGATTAAAAGTTAAGCTATGTTGAAAATACCTCAAGTTTTGGCATAATGCAAATCTGCCATTGACACTATTTCCTCATAGTGATTAGTGATAGAAATCTTCATGTTAGGGTTTTAACAAGTCATTTGAGATTCCCCTGTATAGGTTTAAGTCAATCCCTGGAAACTATTTGCAAAATTAGTGTTTGTGTATGTGTGTTTTTGCTTTTCTTCTTTGTGGTGAGTCTCTAGAATTTATTCCTTTAGCAAAACTATTTGGCAAAAGAGTAAACACCCCTACCTGAATATGAGTAGCTTGTTTTACTTGGGGATTGTCAGGAAACTATAAATTTTGTGGGAAAAATGGCTTATTGTAGTCGAAATTGGGGTTGGAACCGGAAAAGAATAAAGGCAGAGAGGCAGTTGCTACTCCAAAGGCAGCAACACTGCAAGGTCTAGAGATGAACTGTGTCAGCGTCCAAGGTCCTGTCAGATGAGTCTGGTTTCTGGAAAGAGGCCTTATCTGCAGAAAAACAATGTTTTACAAATACAGTACAAATATCATGAACCTCAGGATCTTTGCACATGCTATTTTTACTTCCTAGAATATCCTCCTCTCTTTACACAATTAGCTTCTTTTTATCTTTCAGGTCTAAACATACATTTCCCTTTTTAGAGAACTCTTATAGATCAAGAAGAATCTTAACCTATTGTCCATCTCCCTTATTCTTTTGTACCACATAAATGTTCAGTTCACCATAGTTTCACAATTAACAACCATTTATTTATATACTAATTTGCTTATTGAATGAATGTGATAATAATTAGTATGTATACAGTAAGAAGGAAATATTCTATTTTGTGAGCTTTTGCATCTGGGGTTAGCAAGTGATATCTTGCTCCCACAATAAATTATTTATAGCATAACCAGAGATATCTTCCAAAGATATAAAACTGAATTATTCACTGTCTGATTGAACTACTTCAGTGATTTTGAATAGGCATTGGGATGAAGGCAAAGCCCTGGCCTTAGCACATGGCACTTTCGATTCACTTAGATGTTAGATTCCAAAAGTTGACTCCCCGCTGGTCATCCCCTCTTCCTGCCAACCACCTGCCTGTTGCCCGTGCTCCGACTGCACCCTATGCCTGCCTCTAACACAGCATTTACTACACTGTGATTCCTTGGATGAGAACTGCTCTTATTTGGCTCCTGTATATCCACTGTCAAGGTCCAGCGCTTTGCACATAGTAGTTATTTAATAACTTTCTGAAGAATAGATGAGTTACTTACACCTACATTTCAGATGTGCTTAAAATACAAATTAACCATCGTCCCTCTCACAAGTCAACTTCTTTTCTCCACCCTTGTTACGTTAAGGACATTCTCTTCATCACTTAGAAATTTTGGAGTATTTTTTACCTGATCTATATCTTCTTTAGCTCTCCCAATCCCCATTCAAACAAAATGACACTCAATTTTACTTCACAATAATCTCTCTCATTACGCTATTCTTCTTACAGGTATTTCTACTTCCCTAGTGCTGTCCTGTTTGGTCCCCACTGTGTCAAGTCAAAATAGATTTGACTGTCGCGCTCTTCATGCAGGTGTATGTTCCTCCAGACCCATTACACACAGCTTTTCTGTACGGACCCTCCCCGTATCTGCCATCTCCCCAATGTGTTTGCATACGCTCACCTCTTCTCGTCAATCTCCATGTTACTAAATGTTAAGAAATCGGCTTAATTACTAAATTCATGAAACATTATCTTTTCTTTCAGCTTAATCTCTTCAATTTAATCTTTTCTCTCTAATCTGAAATTCCATAGTTCTCTGTTGTGTCATTATTGCAAAATATTTTAGTCTAGTTTAAATGCTACTTTTCTTTTTCTTTTTTCTATTATTTGTTTTTTGTCCCCACGCTTATTCTTCCCCTTACAATATTATGATGTCTTGAAGAAAGAAAATCCACAGCACTTTTATCTGTCTACCCACTGCATTGTCTAGCATTTTCCCTTGCACATAAAAAGTCTGAATAATGTCACTCAAGTAGATAAATGGGAATGTTTCATTCAGGTTTCACATAGAGTGGTTTGTAAGAAAAAAGGAATGAAAACAGCTATTATTTTTCCAGTATCTTTAACCCACTCTGCTATAAATACTTTCTAGGCTTTATTTAAATAAAAATCTTTAAATAGTGCCATGCAGACACATTCTTTGGACTGTAAAATCTTAAACAAGCCAAATAAAGTAATTAGTTGCCAACATTTAAAATTGGTATTCTTCATTTAATTTCCAAAGTCTTTTCAAATGTGAGAAGTAGACCTGGCATTATTGGGCAAGAATTCTTGTGTAGCCGAAATTTCCTGGAGGTGAGTGGCAACCAACCTATTTAGCTGAGGCCGCTGTAGTTCAATTTGCCAGACTTTCAAATGACCTATTTACCTTATTTACATCATTGTGGGGGAGAGCTCACCTGAGTAAACATTTAATTGTGACCTTCACTATTATATGATTGACCTCTATACCTGTAAAGAATCAGCTTTCAGACTTGCATTTGGAATTAGGGTTTAAATACACAAGTCCACCAGCTAGGCCAGCAAGCTGAGCAGGAGCAGCAAGAAACTGACAACAGCAGATAATGAAGAAACAGAGAAAGAACGAACCAAGGAAAGGACACCTGCTAGAATATTCATGGAGAGGAGAAATAACAAAGATCAAGAAAATGTGCCAGACTCTGGACTAGGCACTTAAGATATATCATTACATCAGTTCGTCTTTACTATAACTGTAGAAAGAAGGTTGTCCAGCTCTTTCTATTGAAAAAGTCTAAAACCAGTGACACCTGAATAGCACATCCACTACCCAGAACTCAATTTCTAAATTCCATTTTCCACTAAAAGAAACCAGCATTCCCTGGAAAAATGGCTTATACCAAGGCTGGTGCAGGAAAATTTTCCATACAAAACTGGAATTACTTGTTCAGAAAAGAAGGAAGTGTTCAAAGAATAACTGAAAGTGGCATAGGTCACAGAAACCAGATCGAAGGGGCTCCACTGTCTAAACCTAAGACAATTTGAGCACCCAAAGAAATGAGGATAATAACAGATTATGACATACTGAACAAAATAGGAAATCTTTAGTCCATATGGATACCAATTTTGGAATTCACTACTTGAAATTTCAAGAATAAACAGCATATTAGAAAGGTGTTTAGGGGCTGGCCCGTGGCCAAGTGGTTAAATTCTTATGCTGCACTTTGACAGCCCAGGGTTTCAACTGGTTCGGATCCTGGGTGTGGACATGGTGCCTCTCATCAAGCCATGCTGAGGTGATGTCCCACATAGCACAACCAGAGGGCCCTACAACTAGAACATACAACTATGTACTGGAGGGCTTTGGGAAGAAGAAGAAGGAAAAAAAAAGATTGGCAACAGATGTTAGCTCAGGTGCCAATCTTTAGGAAAAAGAAAAGAAAGTTATTCAGATTGCTCCCCACAAAATACTTGAGTACAAGCAAAAGGAGATTAGCTTTATAGTGGGGAAAACTTGCTGATACTACTGCGATTGCACCATCAAAATGAACACCACCATAATGGCACAAAGTGATACAGAATACCACCTAACAAGATGCAGTAAGTAGAACGAACACCTCTCTGATATTCCTGGGAATGTAATCAAGAAAAATATTAGAAAAACCTAAATCCAGGGGTATTTTACAAAATTACCAGCCTGTAATCCTCAAAAGTGTCAAGGTCATGAAAGACAGGAAGAATTGCTTCAAATTCAAGAGATACGGAAACTAAATTCCACAAGTGATTTTTACACTGGATCAATTTTGCTATAAGGGACAATACTGGGACAACTGGTGAAATTTGAAAAGAGTTTGAGGATAAAATGACAGTAAAATATCAACGACGGCTTCCCGATTTTGATAGTTGTTCTGTGGTTTGATACAAGAATATTGTCTGTAGAGAATCAGTTTGGCGACTTATTTTCAAATGGCACCGGAAAAAAAGTTCTTTGTGTTGTGTTTGAAATTTTATATAAGCTTGAACTATTTCAAATACTTTTAAAACAATATACTTATTACAAATGAATAATTCCTAGATTTAAAGAACGTGAATTTATGTTTATAGAAGGAAATAATTTCTCTCCAATTAAAGCAAAATTACTTGCTGATTTCACACTAGGAAATACAGAGGCATGACAGTTGACTTTGTTCTTTATCTTTCTGCTAGTATATATATGTATTACATATATAATATATATAAATAATATATATAAAAAGAAAAAGAAGAAAGCTAAGGATATGTTTAAAGTAATTCTTTATATTTTAACTAATTGAAAAATGGTACTCAAGTGGATCTTAGTTCAGAGATAAAGAAGAAATCACTATGTTTATTTCAAAATTGTTCTATTGTCTTCAAGTTGTGCAAGTGATTTAATATTTCACACTTTATGTAAAAGACATATTCCCTTATGGTATCTCCCAGCAGAGATTTGTTCAGAAAACCAAGCTTTTGAGAATGAACAGCTGCTTTGTCTTATGCTTTTCAAAGCTGGCAGTGTAAGCTGTAATATCAGGAAGCAACGCCATATCTTGCAATTATAGAGAGCAAAAAGAATTTTCTTGTTGAATCAAGTAAATTGACACAAGTAAGTGGCAAAGGGCAGAGGATGATACAAGGAAGAGTCGTGAACTTTGCAGTTTGATATATATGAGTTTTACTACCCGTTCTCCATTATATTTATCTATGAAATAATGGGCAAGTTGATGAACCATTCTGAGGCTTGAGCTCATGTTTGGCAAAATAGAAACATAATCGGTCACAGAGCTGTTTTGAGATTAAGTGATATTATAAATGTAAAGCTACTGGCACAAGACTGTTTGATTTGTTGCCTTTCTTTTTTAAATGGATATGAATTATTGATTGACTTTCATTTCAATAATCTATTTGACAAATAGACTGTACTTCCTCATGAATTACTGGGCTCTAGATCAGTGGGATGCCAAAATTGAGGATTATGTAGAGTGTGTCTGATGAATTCTATGCAGATTCTTCCTTGGTGCTGGAGATTCAAATGCATGACCTCAATGGCTCCTGCCAGCTCTGCGGTAGGACGGTCTGCGGAACAAAACTGAGAGCTGAAGCAGGGATGTGAAGGCACCATAAACATCACGCAAGAAATATATAGTTGATCCTCGTTATTCACGGACTCTTTATGTGCAAAATCACCTATTCACTAACATTAATTTGTAACCCCAAAATTAATTCTTATGGTGCTGTGTGGTCATTTGTGGCCAGACACAGTGCAGTAGAACGTTGACTCTCCTGACATGCACCTTCCGAGCCGAGGTCCAGGAAGGCAAAGCTCTGCCCTCTTGGTTGAGTTCTCATACTTTCAATAAGCATTTTTTTCACAGCCAATTTTGTGCCACTTTTTTTCTCACATTTTTCTGTGTTTTCTTTGTGATTTTGCAGTTTAAAGCAGCCCCTATTCATAGCGAAATATCCCTCTGCCTCACTCTTATATATACACATGTCATTGGATGAAGCCCCACTTGAATAATCCAGGATGACCTCCTCATCTCAAGATCCTTATTTTAATTATGTCTGTGAAAATTCATTTCCAAATAATGCAAAATTCACAGGTTCCAGGAATTAGGACATATCTTTCAAAAGACCACCATTCAATCCATTACAATCTTCCCTGTGGCCCCCAAAATTCACGTCAATTACATGTGCAAAATATATTCACCCCATCCCAATACCCCCAAAAATCTCAATTCATAAACTACGAGCTACTATATTATATTAGGTCAGACATGTATATCATAATCTCTAGATCAACCACATAAAAATAAAGAGCTATATACAAAAGCACTATGTATATATTAAAATTGAGTACTAAAAGAAGTTCATTTTCCTTTTAACAGATAGGAAAGGTGAAAGAGAGGATCAAAATATGGCCAAAGCAAATGGTGAACAAGTGGTAAAATGAGTGATTTAATCCAACATGTTAATAACTGCATCAACTCAAAGTGCTTTTAATACACCAACTTAAAGACCAAGATTGTCAAATTGGATAAAAAGTTATAACTCAATTATATTTTGTCTCCCACAAACTCACTTCAAATATAGCAATATAAGTAGATTAAAATTAAAGTATGAAAAATATATACCACGTAAACACTAACCAAAAAAATGCTGGAATGGCTATACTAATATCAGACAGAGTAGACTTGAAAGCAGAACTATGCAATACAAGGAACTAAAAGGGGAATCAGAGAATTATAAATGAATCAATTCAACAAGGTCGTAAATGCAGATGCACCTAACAAAGCTTCAAAATGCATGCAGCGTTATGCTGATACAGCTAAAGAGAGAAATAGATATATTCACAATTATAGTTGGGGACTTCAACACTCCTCTCGGGAACTGGTAGACCACTAGACGTAAAGTCAGCAAGTGAGTGCTTGACATTCACTTTGGGATGTAATGTCTGTAGTGTTGACACAAAAATGAGGTAGGAAGAGTCCCATTTTAGCAACCTGATAAATATATGTGGGTATAATTATGTGTGTGTATAAGTGTCTATATTCAGATAGAAAGATAAAAAGAGACAGAGTGAAAGAGAAAGGGAGGAAAGAAGGAAGTAAGGAAAGAAGGAAAAAAGAAAAATAATGAAAGATTTCTGAAAGCATAACTATAAAATTCTTAAAAGTGACTAAGTCTAGAGACAGTAATGTAATATTTATTTCATTCCTTATAAATCTCTGTACTAGTTGAATATTTTATGGTAATCATACATTTGTGTAAATTTAAAATGAAAAGTCATGTTATTTCACTTTTGAAAAGTATGACTATGAGTTATCCTCTGATGATATTATTAAATCTGATAATACCTTTCAAGTGTTAAAAAATGGCCTTTTTTCCATGTTAAACTTCAAATAATAACAATTTTGGAAAGAAAACACAAAATTATACTAAATCTATCTTAGGAATGAAAAGAGGCATATGTTACTTGTATATTGGTTCACTTTCCTTCTTTAGAAGTGCATTTATTGAAAAGACATTTACCGTACATGTTAAGTATACTTTCAACCATTTCTCTGTGAAACATTTCATCAAATGTGGAACATAATAATCCTTAAGCAGTATAACATGGTTATTTTAAGCACCAAGATATTTTTTCTTTTTTTTTCTCTTTTTATAAATTTTTACAGAAATGTAATTCCTTACATAAAAGTTAAAAGTCATTTAGTTTCTTAAAAGTTTGTTTTACTGTCATAGTCCATGCTTACTGGACTAGAATGCATGATTGATTTTCCATGAAGATAATGTCTAGTTGAATAATTAAAAGACATTAATCATGTCCTATGAACAAGAATGACTTGTCACATTAGAGGGCAAAAAGAGAAGGTATAATGCTAATTATATGTAGGATGTTTATGATATTTTAAAACATATAATTTAAGGACTGCAAGATACAATCATATTTCTAATAAGTCCAGTTAAGACCACTATTTGGCTGATTTTTTTTGTTAAAATTAGTACATTTTATATTACTTAATATTTTTATAAGATTCATTATCTCCTGACTTAAAATAAAATGAATCACAATGAAATGACTTATGTAACCACTACCAAAATCAAGATAGAGAACTGTTCCATCACTCAAAAGAAGATCCCTTATGCTAACATTGATAGCCACACAGAAACC
Organism: Equus caballus; assembly: GCF_041296265.1. NCBI lineage: Eukaryota > Metazoa > Chordata > Mammalia > Perissodactyla > Equidae > Equus > Equus caballus. The sequence goes on along the minus strand of NC_091685.1, from coordinate 99,603,780 downwards.
TCCCCTGCAACACATAGCAACCACTAAAATGTCAACATCAGTAGACTCTAAAAAGTTATGCACATATAATCAAATATCCAGAGCAACTATTAAATGAGTGATAGAAAGTGATACACTCAAAAACACTATAGATAAATCAAAATAGAGTTCTAAAAAGTGTTTAAATATCCCCACTCAGGTGGGGAAAATAAGACTGAGAAATGAAAACCAGAGAGGACAACAGGAAAATAGAAAACATAAAATGTCACACTTCAGCCTTAACTAATAAAATCAAATGCAGATAGCCTAAATATATCAACTAAAAGATAGATATTGACAGAGTAGATTAAAAAAACAACTACTAACCAACTGTATGCCATCTGTAAGAAAATAACTTCAAGTATAATAATACAGGTAAATTGAAAATAAACAGATCTAAAGAAATATACCATACAGACACTAATCAAAAGAAAACATGAATGGCTGTATTATTAACAGACAAACTAGACAGAAGGGCAAAGGAATTTACCAGGAACAGAAAGGGACATTACATACTAATAAAAATAAGTCAGTCCACCAAGAAGAAATGGCAGTCCTAAATATGTAGACACCAATCAAATACTTCTGTAGCCGCCCCTGATGCAGGAAGGGTTAATAATCACTGGAAAAGGCTTGCCAACAAACTGTGACCCAAAGGTGAGAAGGTCGGTCAGCCAATGATGGGTAAGACCTCCAGGGCTGGGCAACCTAAGACAGGCATGGTCACCTGGGGGCACAGATGGAGACACGATATCAATATCGGGAGCAGGAGGGGCCGTTGCCTAGGAGACCTTGCCTGCTCTGAGATAAAAATATACGAGCACAGCAATAACATGATATCAAAACAGAGGCCGAGGGAGGGCTCCCTGAGAAATCACTAAGAATTCTTGGCATTCGCTAATTACTTCATCCAGAACACCTGTGTATGTTTAACAGATGTAAGCTATGTATATATTGAAACGCTGTTTATAATAAACTCAGAGTGGCCATCAGCCCTCTCCGCATCTATCCTGATGCGTACATTGGATTGCGACACCGACAACTTGAAGCAACATTTAATAAAACCGAAGGGAGACATTTTCAAAATCTTCAGTTATGGTTAAGGACATCAAATTACCTCACTCAGAAATTACGTGATAGAATATCAGCAACAATATAGAAGAACTGGATAACATGCCAGACAACTGGATCTAAGTGACATTTCTAGAATACTTCACCCAACAACAGCAAAATACATATTTTTCAGAAGTGCCATTGAAACAATTAACAAGACAGATCACATCATGGATTCCAAAACAAACCTCAAAAAACTTAAAAGAATTGAAAATGCAAAGTATGTTATCTGAATATAACGGAATCAATTGAGCAATCAAGAAAAGAAAGACAATGAGAAAATCTCCAAACCCCTGGAAATTAAACAGCAGACTTTTAAGTAATCCATGGGTCAAAGAGGAAATCCCAAGGGAAATGAAAAAAAAAATTTGAACTGAATAAAAATGAAAAGTACAACACATCCAAATTTATGGGATATAGTTAATGCAGTGCCGAGAAATTTATAGCACTAAATGTTTATATTAGAAAGTAAGAATAGTGTCAAATCAAGAATATAAGCTTCCACCTCTAAAACGAAGGAAGAGAAGAGAGAAAGATAAACCCAAAACAAGCAGAAGAAAGGAAATAAGAGAAACCAATAAAATTGAAAATAGAAAAACGAGTAAAAATCAGTCAATTCAAAAGGATCATAGGTCTAAATGTAAAACAGGTGAACAGATAAACTGTGAAATATTACTCAGCAATAGAAGAAACAACTATTGATAAATGGTACCACTTGAATGGATCTCAAAGGCCTTGCACTGAAGAAAAAGGCCAATCTCAACATGTGACATGCTGTAAGCTTTTTTTTATATACAGCATTCTTGAAATGACAAAATTATAATTATAGAGAATAGATCAGTGCTTACAGGGGTCAGGCTATGATTATAAAGGGGAAGGGTGGTAAAGTTCTATATATACGGTTGATTTTGGTTACATAAATCTAAATATGTGATAAAACTTGCTAGAATTATTACATCACAAAAAGGTGCATGTTAACATTAGTTAAATTTTAAAAACTTCCAAAATTTAGTAAATAACATTAATCCAATGTCAATTTCCTGGTTCTGATAATTGTATTAAGGTTATGTAAGATTTTTATTATAGGGGAAGTTGAAGGAAAATTACCTGAGAGCTCTCTGAACTATTTTTGCAACTTTTAAAAATAAAAACGCTTAAACACGCACATGCGTATGCCCCACAGGTATGTTGTTTGGATACACAGACTTGCACACGAGGAGAACACTATGTGAAAATGAAGGCGGAAATCGGGAGGATGCTTCTACAAGTCAAGGAATGCTGAAGATTGTCAGCAAACCACCAGAAGGTGGTTGATAGGCATGGAACAGATGCTCTCTCACAGCCCTCAGAAGGAGACAACTCTGCTAACACCTTGATCGTGGACTTTTAGTCTCCAGAACTGTGAGACAGTAAATTTCTTTTGTTTAAACCACCCGGGTTGTGGTGCTTTGTAAGGCAACTCTAGCAAACTAATACAGACTGTGTTAAGAAGCAGTCAGATCTTCAGCGTACACACCATATTTCCGATGAAAGACTGGGCATGTATTTTCTGGTGATGGTAAAACAAAAACCATGTATAGTGGCCAGTCTTATTCTGCTTGGGCTGCCATACCAAAACACCAAAGCCTGGGTGGCTTAACCAACAGGAACAGATTTTCTCACAGTTCTAGAAGCAGGAAGTCTGAAATCAGGGTTGCAGCATGGTCGGCTTCTGGTGAGAGATCTCTTCCTGGTTCTCAGATGGCCCTTCTTGATGTGCCTTCACATAACAGAGAGAGAGCTCTCTGATGTCTCTTTTCATAAGGGCACTAATCTCATCATGAGGGCCCCAACCTCATGAATACATCTAAACTTGATAATCTCCCAAAGGCCCCATCGCCATATACAACCACATTAGGGTTAGGCCTTCAACACTCGAATTTTGGTGGGACCCAAGCATCCAGTCCAAAGCAGGCCCAACAGGCACAACTGAGTTAAATGGGACAGCTCTATGGAATGTCGGAAGACTAAGTGACCATTTACAAACTGAAAGGATTTACTTGGCACCACATTAGTCCCCAAGGAGATTTTAACAATGTATGACAGCCATAAACTTGATATGATCCGTGCTACCAGGCTAGGATTAATTGGCTCTCATCTCTCAATTACCTTCTGAAATTTATGTCCTATTATTTAAAGTCCTGAAGCAGGTGCCCTTTCCAGCCCTGCAAAGCTTTATCTTTCGTGCTCCAGTCTCTTTTATTCCAGACAATTCTTCCCTGAGCTTTTTTCACCTAAAACCTTAACAAAAGCAGCCAAAAGCACACAACACACACCACTAGTGTCCATTTGGCACAATCTGCTTCTCAAGTTATTGCTGGACAGTTTTACCAAGTGATTTGCTATTGTGTACTATACTCATCATTTTTCCAGCCACTGCTACCCAACTATAGCTGATGCCACATATGAAGGTGTGTACTAGAATAGGACCATCCCTCTATGTGTCAATGTCCATTTCAATCAGGACAGGCTAAATTGTGTTGTGATAATAAACAACTCCCAAATCTCAGAGGCTTAATAATTGCAACAACAAAAAGTTTAGTTCTTGTACATGCTATTTGTAAAATGTTGTTGACGTAAGGGTCTCAGCTTCAGACACTCATGGGGTAAGCCTGATGGAGGCTTTGCCTTCCTGTAGCTGCAAGATCTAGAAGACTAGACCTACTCAGGACCGTTCTTGAAGTGTGTGTTAGATCCTATTGCAGACATAAAATATATTCCAGATTTGTCTTCTATTTCCCATAGCTCAAAGTAAGTACTGGATATAATTACTGCTTGAATGAGCAATAAAAAACCAAAAGCAAAATGAAAACAAAACAAAAACATTGAAACCACTCCCTTCAAATAGGAAATCTGTATACTTAATTTGCTTGTATAGTATTAGACCAAAATATTGCCTACACTTTCCAAAATAAGAGTAGAAAGTTTTGTGTTTCTATTTTTCTGTTCTGTTTAGACTAAATAATAAATTTATTTATGAATTTATCAATAGATAATAAAACAGTGCATTAATTATCTGTTGTATTCCAGATATGATATTATAGGTACTGTAAATATACAAAGGAAATAGAAGAGTATTAAAACATTACTTCATAAGACAAAAAATGTGAAATATATATAATATTTTCAAATTTCTAAAGATCTTAAATCGTTATAAGTTCTACTTGGTTTATTAAGAAAACAGAGTTAAGGGGGGCCAGCCCGGTGGCCTCGTGGTTAAAGTTCCGCATGCTCCTCTTGGGTGGCCCGGGTTCGTGGGTTCGGATCCCAGGTGCAGACCTACTCCACCCATCAGCCATGCTGTGGAGGCATCCCACACACAAAGTAGAGGAAAGATTGGCACAGATGTTAGCTCAGGGCTAATCTTCCTCAAGCAAAAACAACAAAAAAAGGAAGATTGGCAACAAATGTTAGCTCAGAGCAAATCTTTCTCACCAAAACAAAAAAAAAGAAAATAGGGTTAAGTATGGAAAGTATACAGTTCATGTGTGCTTTCAGGAAGGGTTAACCTTAGGAATAAAATCACTAAGTACAGGTTGTTTTTTCATCATTTTTTCTCATTTTCCCTTACTTAACACTCTTTTCCTTTCGTCAGCCTAGATTCCCCAGAATTATATCTGGCTGTCCAGGGAAATCACTAGGAGCCTGTGAGGCATTACTTCCCTACTGTGAACCATTGCTAATTTTTTTTTACTTCCGCCAAAACATGCCTGGAAAAATCCTGGCTACTAGCTTATCTCGTAAACCCACCAGAATGCACCAATGGGGATGTGATGGCTGATGAGTAGTTTGCATAGTAATTTAAACAAAGACTATGTTTATTATTAGAAGAAAATAAACATAAAATAAATACATACATAAAGAGATTCTCTAAAGCTAAAGAAGTCACCAGGAGTTATGTTTAGGGTAGTAGGACAGATAATTTTGTCCAAGAAAGGCAGATAATAAGGAAATTGACTTTATTAAGCACATAGGTTTCAAGTCCTGTGTTATGCAACTTTTGCACAGATTCTCTTAATTTTGTGTAGATGTCATTGTCACCAGACGACAAAAGAGTAAATTGAAGATTAGAAATTTGTGCAACATAATTAAGAGAGCTAACAAGTTGTGTAACAGTTATTCAAGAGTTTTCAAACTTTTATTTCTCTTCCATCAGGCTTTTAGCACTTATGAAACCATGTTATATGGGTAGGTAAATAGAGGGTATTTTACTGGAAATAACTCAAGATCATAATACACACCAATATCCTCTTAAAACTTTAGCCAGCAAACATTTTTTTTTTTTTTGGAGGAAGAGTGGCCCTGAACCAACATCTGTTGCCAATCTTCTTCTTTTTGCTTGAGGAAGATTGTCACTGAGCCAACATCTGTGCCAAACTTCCTCTATTTCATGTGGGATGCTTCCACAGTGTGGCTTGAGGAGTGGTGGTAGGTCTGCGCCTGGGATCTGAACCTGCGAACTCTGGGCCATCCAAGCAGAGAGCAGAAACATAACCTCTATGCCACTGGGCCGGCCCCAGAGACACATTTTGATATAAGAAATTCACATAAGAAAAGCTGAAGAAACATTGTGTTAGTTTTCTATTAGTACTGTACCAAATTACCAAACATTTTGTCACTTAAAACAAAGCAAATTTCTTTCTCATAATTCTGTAGGTCAGAAGTCTAGTGTCTTCGGCCAGTTTCTCTGCTCATGTCTCAGAAAGCCAAAATCAAGATTTCAGCGGAACTGTGTTCCTCTCTGGAGGGCTGGGGGTGGAATCTGTTTCGAAGGCCCTTCAAGTTGTTATCAGAATTGTACCAACAACTTTCCTGTTTCCCTGCTGGCTGTAACCTGAGCCCTTCCTTAGCTCCCAGAGGTCTCTTTCCTGTTACTTGTCCACAGGACCCTACATTTTGGAACCATCAACAGTGAGTGCAACACTTCTCACAATGCTCCATCTCCTCTGCCTCCTGTTCTGTGGCATCTGTCTCTGACTTCAGCAGGGAAAGGTACTTCACTTTTAAGGGTCTTGGTATTAGACTGGACCCACGAACACGGAAGATAATCAACTCATCATATATTCCATTATCTTAATCATATCTGCAAAGTCCCTTTTGATGTGTATACCAAATTAACATGTTCCAGGCGTTAGGAGATAGATATCTTTTTTAGGGGTAGGTATTATTCAGTCTAACACAAACAATTTCATTGCTGATCTAAAAACCATAAAACGGGGAGAGTGAGGTTTTTTTCACACTGAAAAAAAAAAAAATCACCATTCAGAATTACTCCAGTTCTCTCTCTATAACAGCATAGCATAGTATTCTTGTATCTTTGAACGTTTCTTTTGAATTGGTTCTTGTGATTACAACCTGAAATCTTTTAAGTGAATTAAAAAATGTTTGGCATTTGCTAAAAATATTTAAAACACATTTCAGTGTATATTATTGCAATGAGTTCTTTTATTGGCTACTTTAAAATCTTGCACCAGAAACATTACCATAGTTATTTTTCTTTCTTCCAAGTGTGTTTTAGCACCTGATTTTCAATATAGACATTTAAAAGGAAAGGATTTGATTATCATTGTATTACGATTTCTTTAAATGTACATTTTAAACATAATTTTTATTTAGGCTGAATAAAAGATGCATATGTCATGAAAGTTATTCATCTTCATTCTATAAATAAAAGGGTATAATACAACTATAATAGAGTAAATGCCAGAAGGCATTGCTTTCAAAAACAGATTACTAATTGACCTTTTTCTGCATTTACCCTACTATTTATCATTTCAGCAGTTAGCTATCTTTCTGACAAGTGAATTTCTTAAAAATGTGTATGACATTTAACTGGATAGAGTTATTTGTCATTGAATAATTTAATGTCATTTCTTATTGCTTCGATTTAAATGGTTGATCTAATTTTTATTTGCAATGTACAGTTTAGATGACTCATATTATATTGGTTAATGTCTAAATACTTAAAAAATTTAGATGAATGTGCTTTTCACTTGTCCACATAATCAAATGGGGCATATGGCATTGAAATTAAACAGTTGATTACATCCCATGATAGAATGCATTTACTTTATCCTCTCCCTTCCATCTTGCTTATTCGCTTCTCTTCTGAATCCTTTCTAGAGCCCACTTTACAACTCCACATCTGTAATAATTTCATGAAATCATCAGTTGACCTCCTTAGATTGATACTCCCATTTTCTTCATTGCTTTACTCAAAGTTCCAGGTTCATAATTACCTTCTCCTTTAACCTTCTGCATTCAAATTATAAACCCTTCCCTAGATTGCACTAAAAATGAATTTCGATGTTCTTTATGAAAGCTATAGATAACACTTTCTTATTTATCTACCTTTTACTCGCTGCAATTTTCATGGCTCATTGATGTATTTATATCTATAGATAAATCACATTTATATCTATCAAGTTCCATTGATATTAACTTTTTCAATACTTTTCAACAGTTTATATAGTACTTTTCTGAAGATAATCCCTATTTTTATCTCCTTTTTCTGATCTATCTGCCGTTAAATATAGTTTTGAAAATTGTTGATAAATTGCTGCAGTACTAAAAGAGTATGTGTGTTTGTGTGTGTGTGTGCGTGTGTGTGTGTGTGTGAGAGAGACAGGGGAAGAGAGAGAGAGAGAGAGAGAATTTGCTGAATAAATCTGATTAATCAGTTTTGTTCTGCACAGAGAATGATGCTGTAAGTTATCACACTACTAAATGTGATACTAATACATTTATTTTCTCTTTCCTATTTTGCTTATATCTGATAACATTCAGGCCAAATTATAATGTCACATGGCACCGTTACATTCTTCTTCCAACATTTTTTTTCTCTTGGAAGAGTGACTTATCCTGGCCACTTTCACTGCACCAAATCATCATCATTGGGTATTTCTAACATGAAATACGTCTGCAACTCCCAAACCTGACCTGCCACTTGTCTTTCCTCAGTCTTCACCCCTACCTATTGATTTGCAGCACATATAACCATATCCTATATAGGAGAATGATCTTACCCCTGTTTCTCCTTCGAATCTTTGTCCTTTCAACCTCTCATTTTTCTCCATATATTTGTAAGTGTATATAGTTACATATATTGAGAAAAATATTATTTTGTAAGGTATCTTCTTGCATAAAGGAAGAGAAATGGCTTTCAAAAAATATGTATGTTCATTTCACAAATCACAAAAACATATATGTATAAGTAGTAAGTTGAAGCTAAGGAAAGACAAGTTACTAAGGTTGAGTTGCAAACTTATTTCTGATATCCTGGAGTCAACATGAAAAGGTATATTCTATTAGTTATTGGCCATAGAGGAGAGCGGTTAACACTTCAGACTTTATTCCCTAGAAATGTCCACTGATGCCCAATGAAGTTTTATCTTCTTATTTTTGAAGTCATTAAAAAGTCATAGACTTTTCGTACATATGATGGGTTGAAATATATTTCAATAATTATTCATTTTTATTTTGGCGTAATTATCCCATTTTAGGCTAGCAAGAATATCATGAAATTTGGCATTTCTGTTTCTTTCCTTTGTAATTGGGCTTTTCTTTGCACATTTTCCTGTTGATTATTTATCCTTTTCTTCTTGATTTATAGGTTCTCTGTATCCATTAGGAATATTAGATCTTTATCTATGTATAATGTGAAAATATATTTTCCAGTTTTCCAAATTTTATTTTGGTTTATGTGTACTTTTCTTAGGGTGTTTTTTCCTGTGCAAATGTCTTTTTTATGTTCTATATTGTTAAGTTTATACAACTTTCCTTTAGCTCCCACAAGGGGAATGAAAATTATGGTTAGAAAAATTCTCCCTACCCCTACGTTATGAATAATTTCACTTTATTATTATTATTATCTTTTAATACTTACATATTTACTTTTAAAACTCTGACCCATTTGACATTTATCTAGACAGATTTGGTGAGAAATGTATACAACTTTCTCTTTGCTATATGGCTAGTTACTGCTTCCAACATTATTTATTAGTGAAGAACTGATCACAGCACCAGTAAATATTGAGTAGTAGTGGCTGGGACCTTTCCTATAGGAAGAAATATACACTTCTCTGAATCTGCAAACAATATATGATATCATTTCTCCTTTACTTGGAATACATAGGTCTGGGAACCAGGAGATGGAAGAGAAAGTAGTTCCTCTCACTTGTGCTGATGACCCTTCACATTTACTTTTCCCCTGTTCTTATACTTTCAACTCTGCTAATTTAGAGATCTAGTTCTAAGGGAACAATGTTTATGCCCAGGGACACAGTAGTGGTTCCATTTAGCTTCAAGTCAAGATGGCCATCTTAGCCACTTGGGCCTTTTGAGTCTCTGGGACAAGGGTCAGAGAAGAGTTTACTGTACTGGCTTGGATGATCAATCTTTATTATCAAGAGAAGTTGGGGTTTCTGCCACATAATGGGGGAAAGGAAAATGGAAGGATTCTAGAAGATTCCCTGGGGTGTCTTTTTGTACTTTAGATCCAATAGTAAAAGTTAGTGGAAAACTGTATCAAATCAGTACAGGCAGGAGCAGTAAAGCACAGCATTTTTAGGAACAAGGGTTTTGAGTCACCCTATGAAGCACTGAGCCCTGAGTTGCCATTTTTGCTGAGAGCAAAAAATATATAGATATATTGGTTAGTGGATGGAAGAAGTCATATAAAACCACGGTAAGATCAGAAGAAATAGTGCAGTGTCCAAATCCAGGGCACTATTCAGGCACCACTCATGCTGAATTCTATGTCAATGGCACACACGTGGAGCTCAAAACTAGTCATAGAAAACAGTGTGAAAGGTAACCCCTGAACTATAATTTCATAACTAACAAGGAATGTGACAATGACACAAATTTCCTTCCTTGTTTTATATTCTGTATATGCCATGGTGGCAGCAATGAAAATTAAATTTATGGGCTACAGGATATCAATTAAAGATTGTACCTTTAACCACAGGAAGACTGATCATCACTAAAAGATGAAAGCACTCTTTTGTGAGGAGAAACTGACCCCTCTCTGTTTGTAGGAGAGAGAGTTGCACTATGTTAGGTGGAGTATGTTGCTCTTGCTAATTCTGTTGCCTATTAAGTTTGTTTGTAGAGTTTCCTAATGGGTGAATTAGAGCAGATCCTGTGGAATGGTTCATTCAAAAACTATCCCAACTTCTAGTAAGTATGCCTTCCAGTGTTGTAGATTCTGGAATGCTAATCTCTATCTTTCCCAGATTCCAGGATGTAGCCAGAGTACTGGATATGGTTCAGATTCCACAAATCAGATACTCTCATGGGGGCATTTGGCTGTGAAATAGAGTTAAGTGTGAAGAAAAGCAAGATGCGAAGCACCGCTTTTCTGGCATGAATAGTGGTAGAAGCGGCATGGTTTTACTGTCACACATGTCAGAAGATTTCACACCTTCCTGCAGGGGTTCTGGAAGCTTTAATCATCCCACAGGGCAGAGTGACACTAGGATCTGAAAGCTATTTCTGGAGGCAACGACTATAGTCTACTATTCTGGCCTTCCAACAATTTGATGAGAAACCTAATATGTGACCATAAATATCTTTAAGCTAAAACTGGTGATTGTGATTTCTGTTGTACACAACTAAACCCTGAGTGAAATATTTAGTATTTTCTGTTTATGAAATTTATACAGCATTGGCCAAAACTAATTACTTTCAGAGATACCATACCAAGCTTTGCAATTAAGCAAGGAAAGAAACAATTACCTGTTGAATTCTAGTTTAAAAGAAGAATAAAATATGGTAACTATTGGAAACTGCTATCTAACAAAGAACTGCAATATGCAATAGATATTCACTAAAACAGTGTCATAGTGGCATAATGACAAAAATAATATTTTTATCAAAGCAAATGATATATTATTTGCATGGCATATTATTATTTTGCTAAGTGTAATATATCAAATAAGGCTATGCAGCAAAAGAATTTTATTATAACTTATTAGTGTCAAGCCATTTTTTTTTCTTTTCCAAGGTCTTATATTTCCTCATTTCCAAAGCAATCCCTAATTACTCGTTTCTCCCTCCATTGATTTCTAGTTGATATAAGAGTTGGTTGTATTGTGACAACATGGATGGATCTTGAGGGCATTATGCTAAGGGAAATAAGTCAGACAGAGAAAGACAAATATCGCATGATCTAGATTTGGAATGTAGAAAAGAAAAACCAAAAACCAAGCTCATAGACACAGAGAACAGATTGGTAGTTACCAGAGACTGGAGATGGGGGCAGTGTGGGGTGAAATGGGTGAAGGGAGTCAAAAGGTGCAAACTTCCAGTCATAAAACAAATAGATCATGGAGACGAAATGTACAGCATGGCGACTATAGTCAGTAAGACTGTATTGTATTTGCAAGTTGCTAACAGAGTAGATTTTAAAAGTTCTCATTACAAGAAAAGATAATATATAAAGTTACATTATAAAAAGTATACCTAGACAAAGTTACCTTATAAATAAAATAAAGTTAAGGAATGTTTAATATCCCTGCTTTAAGGTGTTTGAGTAGCTACATTGTTTATAATAAATTGTGGTTTTTAAGTTATTAGAAATGTATGTGAAATGTAATTTTTAAGAAAATTTATTATAAATATGCACAAATTAGTGTGCAGATTTTGTTTCGTTCACTTCTATCTTCCTAGCCCCTAGAAAATCAATATTTGTGATATTACAGAATTAAAAATAAAATCATATTTTCCATTTGAAAAAAATAATTATAGAAGAGAAAAACACTGAAGGCCTTTCACATCAAAATAGTCCAGACAGTATTATTAGATTTATCCTATATTTTCATAGATTTTCAGGGTGAAAGCTAAAAATCACAATTATTTTAGTTGTATGATGAAAAGGTGAGACTTAAAAGTGGGAAACTTGAGTATTCCTCATCTCATCTCTGTGATTGTACTAAATCCTTACATATATCTATGCAACTTTGTTTATCTTTAATATGAGGTGAATAATAATACGGACTTCTCCTGAAGTAGTGTGAAGAGTAATTAACAGAAAGGACTCCCTGAAGATTAATGATGTGGCCTAGGTTCCCAGCTAATGGTACATAAACACTGCATCAAAGGAATGCATATAAATCTATCATACATATTTTATACTGGACAACACGGCCATCTGGGAGGATGCAGGAAATTTATTGCCCAAGTGCCGCTGTTGTATGTAGTTCTCTCAGTGCTTTTCACATCTCAGTAGTTTTGTCTGGAAAGTTGTTTCAGCTACAGTTTCTCATCCATTATCATTAACAGATTTCTAAGCTATGACCTAATCATCTGCATTAGCCATTTATTACATCATTCTCTCAAGTCTTGGACAATTTTTTTATTGCTTTGAAATCTATCATAATTAAAATTCATATATTGGCTTTATGCCCTAAATATTTTACTTATATTCTTTCAATAATCTGCTCAAGATCCCTGTTTGGAGATTATTATTCTTACTGTTTTCCTGGTTTTAGAATTGACAGATAAATTTATGAAAATGATGCACAATGAATGTTCTTGCTAAAAGGGAACTTTACCTTGTCTTTAAGATTTTACTTTCTGTAAATGATTCAAGAACAATGTTACTAATAATCTCTATTAAAACAACTCTCTGGTTATATTTTTTACACTCTATGCACTTTCCTCATTTTCCAAAGAATATATATACCCAGAAAAAATAGAAGTATTTAATGTGTACCTTTTACTCACTGATTCCTTTTATTGGATCGCTAGGAACAGAACTAAAGGCAGAAAGAGACTGATTTAAGGTAAGTCTGAGAACGGGTCTGTAGTTGGTGGAGATGATGGCTAATTCCATTAAAAGAGAAATGTATTAGGAATTTTACTCTGGTTTATAAGCACACCAATTTTCTTATTTTGTGTCTTTTTACAATTTATATTAAACCTACTCAAAAGTCTCTGTGAATAACCATGAAGAAAAAAGACTAAAATAATTTTAAGACTTTGAACATTTTTAAAAACTTGTATTAAAACATAAAACCATTTTTAGAGTGACAAAGAAAAGTATCTGCACACACCATATCTTATATTTCATTATTTGTTTCCTGTGTGATAACTATAAAAATGAAAACTCCTAACTCTCCCCTACAATCAGGAAGAAAAGATCGTCTGTGTCTTGTGAGTAAGAAAAATAATAGAGTTTATGTCTCAGGAAACGGATTATGATACATGATTTGAGAAGAAAAGATAAATATATAGAAGTCTTTTAGGTCTGAATTGCGGTTGGGTAAATTGGAAGATATCACTTCACATGTCACCAAGGACTGACTCAACCAGAATTCAGTAATTTATTGTGCTACTCTATCTCAGATAGGACTAGATTTTGTGGAACAAAGACGAATACAAGATAATTCCTCATTTCAAGGAATTTATGATCTCATAATTCATGTACAAAGACATGAATAAATAATATAAAAATAAAATAAAACTAAAATAGCTCATATCTCAAGATATATACAAATAGAGAATTACATATTCAAGTATGATTTTTTTTTGGTTGATGTAGAGGAAATCAAGGAAAATTTTAGATAAACTTAAAATGATCCTGAAAGATGAATTAGATTTTGGCAGAGAAAACACATTCCAGGTGGAAGAATCAGCTTGAACATGAACAAAAGATATTGTCTAGAAAGAAATTTGGTCACGGGTGTCTAACATAGCAGCCACCTGAATAATGAATGTGGGTATATTCTGGGAAAAATGTGCATTTTGTCTTATTTTCTGAGTAGAATAAAAAATTTAAAGGTTATAAAAGGTTTACTGTGAAATGTCTCTTTCCCTTATACCCCATGCCAGAGAACCGAGTCACAAAGTTCTCATATAGCTTTCCAAATATATTCTATGTGTACACAAGCATATATATTATTAATTCCTGTTTTAACTTTTACACAAATAGTAGCACAAGACATATTATTCTCCTCTGTGATTTTAAACATAATATCTCTCTGGGATTCTTCCTTATCGGTTACATTCTCTTTATATCTGTGTAAAATGAAAGTTGAGCTGATGAGTTTCAGCAAAGTAAGGAAAGTTGCAGTCTGATTGCAAAGATCCGTAGAGTAAATTTTTGACCAGAAAGTGGAGGCATCTTGTGTAGACTTCTGGCAAGGAGTGGTAGTGAAAGAAAGAGACAAAATGAGACAATTGCTCAAAGAGCCATTCGAGAAGATAGCAACTGTTAATGAAACAAAATCAGCTTTGATGCTAGAAAGGCTCCTATTTAATTCCAAATGCTAATACTTATCAAGTCTACAACTTTGGGATAATTACCTTTCTTAAGCTTCAGTTACCACATTTGTACCATGGCAAATAATAATAACTAAATCACAGGATCTTTGTAGTATTGAAATGAGTGGGGTTTTTTTTAAAGATTTTATTTATTTATGTTTTCCTTTTTCTCTCCAAAGCCCCGCAGTACATAGTTGTATATTCTTCGTTGTGGGCCATTCTAGTTGTTGCGTGTGGGACTCTGCCTCAGCGTGGTTTGATGAGCAGTGCCATTTCCACGCCCAGGATTCAAACCAATGAAACACCGGGCCGTCTGCAGCGGAGCACACAAACTTAACCACTCGGCCACGGGGCCAGCCCCTTTAAATGAGTGTTTAATTCATGGCCCCTAACATGCATTTTATTCTATTTTATCATTATTTACTAAGTACCCATCATTTTGAAACAAAAGCCTACGTTGCTAATGGCCCTTCTTATATGTATTATATTTGTCTTTAGCTTTTATTATTGTTTTATGTATTTAGTTATTTATTGAATATTTTGAGTTATAGAAGGTAGAATACAGTGATTAGTGGTTTCATTCGGGTAAGGCTAGTTGCTAGAACAAGTAAACTCCCAAATATCAGTGGCTTCACACAATAGTTTATTTTTCACTGAAGAAATAGCCCAATGCAGCCCAATGTTCCTGGTTAGTGAGTGGCTTTCCCCTACACAGTGACTCAGAGATTCAGGTCCTTAACATTTTTTTTTTCTTTTTGAGGAAGATTAGCCCTGAGCTAACATCTACCACCAATCCTCTTTTTGCTGAGGAAGACTGGCCCTGAGCTAACACCCATGCCCATCTTCTTCTACTTTATATGTGGGACATCTGCCACAGCATGGCTTGACAAGCGGTGCGTAGGTCCACACTTGGGATCCGAATTGGAGAACCCCAGGCCACCGAACCAGAATGTGTGAACATAACAGCTGCGCCACTGGGCCAGCCCATCAGGTCCTTAACATTTTATGACTCCCCAGTCCTCTAGGGCTTAGAATCTTCTGCTTCCAGACAGTGGAAACAGAAGCTGTGGAGAACCCCCATCTGCTCCTTAAATGCCCTTGTCAGAAAGTGATACTCATTTCTGTTCACATCTCGAATGGCTACAAAGGCATGTGAGAAGCTAGTTGCCTTTAAATGACAACTCTATAGCCAACCCTTTTTGTCACATTAGTCTGATATTGTCATTCACAAATGAAAAAACTTAAGACCTGTAGGGGCCGGCCAGTGGCACAGCAGTTAAGTTCACACGCTCCGCTTTCCGGGAGCGTTCAGATCCCAGGTGCAGACATGGCACCGCTTTGCACGCCATGCTGTGGTGAGTGTCCCACATATAAAGTAGAGGAAGGTGGGCACGGATGTGAGCTCAGGGCCAGCCTTCCGCAGCAAAAAGAGGAAGACTGGCAGTAGTTAGCTCAGGGCTAATCTTCTTCAAAAAAACCTTAAAACCTAGCAATTGTTGGTTCACTAGAGATATTTACTTTCTTATGGCGTTTCCTTGATCTAATTTTATTTAGTAATACAATGAGTAGAATTTCTTTAAACTGTGGACAGTATGAAAGGAAAAAATGTTAGATTATGGTACTAGGCAAATAATAATGGTGGTCAATATATTTACATTTAATTATTTGATATAGAGTTTCACCTTTCCTTTTAAAATAATTATTTACTATTAAACAATTATCATAAAATATGACATTGTTAAGAAGGCCTATGATTTTGGTGCCGAGTCTTCATTTAGAAATTTAGCACCTTAGCTGCATACATCATGATAATGAAAAAGCATTATTCTGCTTTATGCTGCCTGCAAAATAAACAGTAGAAAAATGGAAACTGCCTGTGCTGCATGAGCCACGTTGTAACTACAGAATACAATCTAAATGGAGAATGCTGAAAATTCTCAAAGCTATATTTGCAAAACTTGTTCCAAAGTTCCCCATTAATCAGCATAAATATTTTTGTAAGTATATATTTGAAGGCCTTTGCATCTAAACTCAATTACTGAGGCCGCAGAAAAATTATGCACTACGTGTACAAAATATTGCTAAGTTATTCAAAGAAGATGCTCTGAAGCTATTTAAACAGGATACTACCATATAGAAAAAAAATATCGGGGCTGGCTCCGTGGCTGACTGGTTAAGTTCAGACGCTCCATTGCAGCGGCCCAGGGGTCGGATCCTGGGCACGGACCTGGCACCGCTCGTCCACGTTGAGGCCGAGTTGAGGCGGCGTCCCACATCCCACAACTAGAAAGACCTGCAACTAAGATATACAACTGTGTATGGGGGGATTTGGGGAGATAAAGCAGAAAAGAAAAAAAAGATTGGCAACAGTTGTTAGCCCAGGTGCCGATCTTTAGAAAAAAAAATAAAAAGAAAAAAATCTCTTATGCAGATGTGTCAATTATTGGTATCTCCTTACTATAGATATTATGTTCTTTACCAAGAAGATGAAATTGTTTGCAAATCTTGGTTCAATAAATGAAGAAGAAATATTGTGTTATGTAAACGGAAAGATTTACTCATTCAACCACCACCTGAACGCCTCCCATGTGCCAGGCACTATTCTGGACCCTTGGGATACAGCAGGGAATAAAATAGATGAGCTGCCCACTCCCCCACTTTTCTTTTATTTTTTAAACTTGCCACTCTTTCTTTGAGCAACAAACTAAGAGATACTACACATAATCAAGAAGCTATCTTTGAGAAATCAATTTGCTTGAGTTGCCTGCTTTGGACATCAGAACTTTCACTGGGTGTGGAGTGAAAATACAGATGGACAACATTAGTGAGAATGCTGCAGTTTTAGCAGAGAGATTCCGCTAAACGGTGAGGGCCCACCCTGCCACACGAGGCAGAGCCAGCAGAGGGAGATGAAGCAGGTTTGTGAGACAGGACCCCAGAAAATATGCTTGAACTTCCTGTGCTTCCGAGGACTAGGACTTTGAGATGTCCTTATGGTGGACTTTTAGAAGACTGTAGGACATCATGAGTCTTTTAGTTATGAGAATTTACTAGTTGCCAAATATGTAATTTTTAAATTATTTTTCTTTGAAAAAATTACCTTCTGATATATGGTGGGTCATGTGTTTAGAAGTGAATGCAGTTGGTGCCAGGTTTCTGGTGGAGAATTGAGTCAGAATGTGTTATATGTCTGCAAACTTGGCTTTTTGAGTCATGAGTTATACATATTTTGGTTATAATTCACAATTATTATGCAACTTAAAAGTGAATAATCCTTTAGCAAAACCAATTTTGGGGGACCAACCCCTGTGACCTAGGGGTTAAGTTCAGCGTACTCCCCTTTGGCAGCCCAGCTTTGGTTCCAGGACGTGGACCTACACCACTCATCTGTCTGTGGCCATGCTGTGGCAGTGCTTCACATACAAAAAGAGGAGGATTGGCTTCAGATTTTAGCCCAGGGCAAATCTTCCTCAGCAAAAAGAGGAAGATTGGCAGCAGATGTTGGCTAAGGGAGAATCTTCCTCAGTAAAAAACACAAACCAATTTTTGGAATATGGGTCAGTCTTAAAGTTGGTAACGTAAGGAAGGGTTGAACACATTTTTAGTAATCTTCAGACTGGTTGTGGGGCCGGCCCTGTGGCCAAGTGGTTAAGTCTGTGTGCTCTGCTTTGGCGGCCCAGGGTTTTGCCAGTTTGGATCCTGGGCCCACACAGGGCACCACTCATCAGGCCATGCTGGGGGGGCGGGGTCCCACATAGCACAACCAGAGGCACTCACAACTAGAATGTACAACTATGTACTGAGGGTTTTTGGGGAAACAGAAGATGAAGAAGACGAGGAAAAGAAGATTGGCAACAGATGTTAGCTCAGGTGCCAATCTTTAAAAGAAAAAAAAAGACTGGTTGATTGAAAGATACTATAATTTCTACAAAATTCATGAGTATAAAAAATCTAACTACTTTGGTTTATACTTAGTACATACAATTAAAAAATCTTTTATGAGTCAAAAGTTTTAAATATTTTTCATATATTACGATATTATGTTATTGCTTATACATTCTCTTCCGTTGCTCACTGGTAAACTGTAAGTTTTTGTGCCTGTGTGGATAGTAAACACAAATGATGTTTAGTTATAGAATGATATTATATATGTTGAAAAGTATCTGTTTGATTTATGGATCTATTTTAACAAGGACTTTGCATATTATATTGTGGTTTTTATTTTCCCATATCATCATCAACATGCTGCCTCATGTGAAAACATCACTAATAAACAGAGGAATATCATTATAAGATTAATATCTGAGACGATCTAGTGCACAGTTTGTGTCCTTTCTATTTAAAGCGTTTCCCACAAATTAGCAGCATCAACATCATCTGGGAGAATATTAAAATCAGAATCTGGATTTTAATAACATCCCAGGTGATTGTATGACCATCACAAATTTGAAAGGCCCTGCTCTGGTCTATGCAAAATCTTCTTTTTGTTTCCTCTTTCCTAATGGGACCCATATTTTGTTCACAATTTGAGTGGTCAGCTTAATTCTGATCCATTCCAAGCCCCAGGCGACAAAGGTTGATTAGACCAAGCCAAGCGTGATAATTTAATTTCCCTTTCCTCTGACTATTTAAGGACAGGCATGTGACGCAACCCTACACAAAAGAGTGTAGGAAACATTTTGGGAGCTTATAGAAAAAGAAAGTCATTACTCTCAAGAAGGTACACAAAACAAGGACGTGGCTCCTCCTTTGCTCTGGATAATTTCTCCCTGCAAGCAATGCCTGCAATGGCCACAGCTCTCTTGGGACTGTGAGGGCAAGACAAGGGACTAGCAGAGAAGCTGACCCAGAGTCTTGAAGACCTAGACTTCTTATATCCAGCCCAGGAACCCCTCTGCTGCCAGCATACTTGTCATGAACCCCTTCCCTTAGGAACCTCAAAGAGTTGACTCACTTTCATTGGGCCTCTGTTACTTATCCAGATACATTAATTTAAAATAATCGTTCAGATCAATAGAGAGATTAACCACATTATTTGTCTTTAAATCATCACCTTCTAAATCCACAGATGGAATAAGTTTTGTGGATTTGTGTTCGTGAATTACAGACAGCTGATATGCTCCCAAAGGCATGGCAGTCTCTAAATCAGATTTGCTTCCTGGATTATCACTGAATTAAAAATTCAACTTAAACTTCCCTATGTGAATTTTTCTGCTACTTAAAGATTAAAATTATTGGCTATATATATTCTGTCCCACTGATTTTGGAAAAAAGAGCAAAACAGTAGCCCAAATTTGGATCATGTTAGTTTTGAATGAATAAATGTTTTCAGTTTTTACTGCCTTCCATAAATAGCTAATCAGAATTTAATTATTACCACATTTAACTTATGTGAGTACTTACTATGTACCAGGTACTAGGCAGGATGCAAGGCATGTGTTGTCTCAAATAGTACTTAATTTATTTAATATTACATAATTTTATATGCATTTGATTTATGTCTCAGATCCTCATACAATTAATTCATCCAATAGAGAAGCATGTCTTTGTTCAAGATTGTTAAATAGTGTCAGCTATTGTTAATAAAAATAAAAAATTGATAAGATGATCTTTAAAATTTAGGTGAAAGATCAAAATACAGAATACTTACAGAAAATCCCAAAATTAAAGTAAATATCTTTTTACAGATAAGAAATTCAGTTTAAAGAATAAATCTAAATTTCTGTAACATAGAGAGTAAGTAATACTAAATAACATAACCTGCATAATTTCAATGTGGTACAGCCAGTGGCTGTCTTGGGGAAAAAAAATACGTATTGCATAACCTGTAAACATTTGGAGTTAAAAAATGTAATGAAATACAAAAAGACAATTGGTTGAGTTTCAGTGTGCTACATATATTAATATGGGCTCTATTTATAAAGACCAAAAGTATTACACTAATGATCCATTGTTCCTTGATTTCACATTCGAAAGTGTGGGCTGAGAAAACTAATCATATGACCATACGCGTTTTTAGAAACATGTAACCATCTGGAGTACCTTTAGCAGCAGAAACCAATATTTGCACTGTTATTTTCATTTCAGGCCTTTCAATAAAACTCTCTCCAGACAAGCAAGGAGCCAAGAAAAGAAATTAGTGGCCATTCAAGGACATGGCTCAGAGACAATTCTATTCTATCAGTGCATGTGTAGCTTTTCTTAAAGCTGTGATAAATGTCCCCAAAATGCGGTTTGTCCAAGACTAACATCTATTCAGACCATAAAATGGAGGAAAAAAACCTCTGTGGTTCATTTAAACAGGCTTCTTAATGTTGGAGAATTTTTAGCTGAAGAAAGACATTGCCTTTATTGCTAGCTTATGTTGAATGAATAATTCAGAATGAAAGCAGTTGCAGCATAATGATAAAATTACGTAAACCAAAGAGTAGCTGTGCAAGCCAAATATCTTCAGAAAAAAATTACATTTCCTACTCTTGTGTTTACTTAGATGGTTATTTTGTTTGTGCAGATGTTCCAAAAACTATCATTACACGTGTTTTTTGGTGATATTTATAACCTACTAGAAATGCTTGCTCTAAGGAATTTTACTTCTCTATTCAATACATCCTTTAGCCTGATTCTTTCCTTGTTATCCAGCAGCATCTATATGTTGATGACAGGCAAAGTTCAAGGGAAATTTGAAGCCCAAGTAGAGAGTGGGAAGAAGGCAGGGTATTAGTTAGGCGGTTTATTTTTTTTCCTCACAACAGCTTTCCGAGTTATAATAATTATTCTGATATTTCAGATAAAGGTAGCTTAGCGTAATTTTTTATTCCTTAAGGTCACACATCTGCAAAGTGGTGGAATCACATTTGAAGAGTTCAACCCAAACCTCCTGCTCTTTCCAGCATATAAGAGGACCATCGGAACATTTTAAGTCATCAATAAAGCAAAAGTGGCTTTAAGAAAAAATATTTTTTTAAAAACCAGAAATGACAAAGATTTTAGACCCCGAATTTACAAATAGAATGGCCGTGGGGCCAGCCTGTTGGTGTAGTGTTTAAGTTCATGTGCTCCACTTGAGTGGCCCGGGGTTCACGGGTTTGGATCCTGGGTTTGGACCTACACACCGCTCATCCAGCCATGCTGTGGCAAGCATCCTATACACAAAAAATAGGGGAAGATGGGCATAGACGTTGGCTCACGGACAATCTTCCTCAAGCAAAAAAAGGAAGATTGGCAACAGACGCTAACTCAACAGATGTTAGCTCAGGGCCCATCTTCCTCAGCAAAAAAGAAAAAGAAAGAAAGAAAGAAAGAAAGAAAGAAAAAGAAAAAAAGGCCAGTACTTCGATGATTTAAATCACATTTATTTTAAAAGTCTTGACTTTGAGGGGTACCTTTCAACAACATGATTTTTCCCCTTGTTAAGCTAGAGTCATGGTTTAGTATGTGGATTTCTGGACTGACTTGCAAAAGAAATCTTTACCTGGAGCTCCCTGCTTGGAAATGGGCCTCTCCTCTGATTAGATTCACGCTAAAATCCACCACGAGTCAAACCAACTTAAGAATAAAAAGTCATATCTGCACAATTGCCTGAATAGCTTATTGATTCAGATTTTTTAAAATAGTGAGTTCAGCAAAATCAGAAGGGCAACAAAACCAATCATTTCAGCCCAAATGGTTCATTCCCTAGCTGCACGCAGACAAGAATAGAAGAGAGGGCTATCTCCATCAGCATAAGGCTGCACATTGTCCCTCCCTGTGTACAGTACCTGTGTCCTTACTGAGGAGGAAATCAATGCTGCCACTTTTTGCACAGCATTGCTTGAAATATTCATAGAAATGTATTCCAGAGAAGGTCAATTTTGATGCGTCAACTTTTATATTCTAATTGCTTATATATGAATTATTACAGTGTTTCTGGATAAAATAATCCTTAGCAATAAAAATATTATTTTAGCCACTATTGGCTTTTCAAATACATCAGGTCCTGCGTGGTGGTTTTCTTTTCCTGAGTCTGTAACAAGGCAAAGAATTGCATGGAATTACTGAAGCTTTCAGGAGGAAAAAGGTGTTCGAGTTCACCAGGGCCAACATCCACATGGTGCATTAAACGAAGAATTATCTTGGAAATTATCTCTATTACATATCTATTCAACTTCTGTATGGATGCTCCAAGCAAGAATGCATGTTTCTACCTACATAGCAAACAGATCTTTTGATTGACTTTTGAAATCTTTAATTCCTTTTTCATATATTTCTTATATTTTCTTATATTTCTTTAGGCCTATATTTACCATTAAAGAGGTCTATATCCTCATTTACATGCCAAATACACTTAAATGGCTATGAGTTAAAAATAAGAGTACTTATTGGGGTTGAAAACTTACCACTGTTTTGACAATGAACAAAATATTGACACAAGCCATTTTTATTTTTCCAGTACAGAGACTGTCATTATTTTAGGTAGAGGACCATATGGTAGAGGGTATTTAGTACATTAGGTATCTGAGTGTTAAAGAGAAAGCTAGAAAATAAGAGACTGTTAAATTTTCATTTAATATATGACACAATTGTAGCTGAAATAGAACTAGACAAAATCATAATTACTCTATCTTCAAAAACCTCAACTAATTATTGCTCAGATAGCTAATATTACCTGAAGACTGCAATAATTTTCTGGTAGTTAATACACATTCTTCCCAAACCTCTGTTGTTAAAAATTAGTGTGTTTATCAATAATAAATAGCCTATTAGTCCAACTGTAAATTTTCATCAAGATTAATTATTCCTTTAATTGAACTCTATTTTATATCACTTGAGATGTATTTACATTTGCCACATCAAAATAGAAAAATAAAAGTCGTTATATAACTTGTTATTTTACACATTCTTGTCTTTTAGAAACTCATAGAAAATGAAGATTTGATGCTCTAAATTTGAGATGCAGTTGCCATGACAACCAAAAGGCACAATACTGCACACCACTATTCAAATGGTATTTGAATATCAGAAAGTATCTACTACATTACGTCTTGTCCTTTCTCTGGATTTAAATAATAATAATCTGCTCCTTTACTTTGTTTTAAGCAGGTGCATTTGTTATAATTTTGCATAGGAGGTTAGTTTAAGAAAAAGTATGTAGATATGTAAAAAATGAATCATTTTAAGGAATTTCATGATCTTTCTGAAATTTCTGATTTGCATAAACATACCACAGTGGGAGATTTTCTTTCATATAAAATAAAGATGTACATCAATATAATCAGTGATTTAAATGGTTTTATGATATCTACCCTAATGTAACTTTCTTTCAAGTCATGTGTCCAAGCCTAATCTTTCTCAAATCTTTATGGCCACGCTTCCAACTATGCTTTGTCTTCTCCACTGGAGTCACCTCATAAGCACTTTAACATATTTCCAAAATGAACATATTAACTTTCCCTAAACCTGCCTCTGCATATTCCCTGAATTTTACATCGGCAACATTGTCTTCCCAATTACTCAGGCTCAAATATCAAAGTCATGTTTGACTTTTTCTGCTTCTAGTCATCATTATTTAATTCACTAACTAATCCTACTGAGTCTACCAGGGGAATAGCAATCTGATGCTCCTTTAATTTAAATATTAGTTCAATATTTATTTCGTACTATTAGAAGAAAAATTAAATTTCTGTTAATAAAAGTTTACCTATTTTTATGTTAAATATATACATTTCCTAAAGTAGGACCTAGTCTAGTGACATGGAAATGGGGAGATGGAAGAGGTTAGAGGGACATGTGACAGCAAGAAGGGAAGAGCATCCATTATTATAGTGCTTGGTTTTATTCTGTGGTTATGAACAAACCAAGAGAAGTTTTACAGAAAGAAAATTCTTAAGAAAATTTTGGAGAAAATAATTCTTATAGAAATATGGAGAATGACTTAAAGGGAGAGATTAGTGGCAGAAAATCAGACAGAAAAGTCCTGCTATAGCTCTGAAATAGTCAATGAGGAAATGAAATAGGGTATGGTAGTGGGGTTTTGAAAGAGTTGATCAATTGAAAACTTGTCTTGGTGCTTTAAAGCAAGAAGGCACATTGACTGGTTAAAGAAAGGGAGAAAGGGGATGGCCCAGTGGCATACTGGTTAAGTTTGCGCACTTCACTTGGGTGGCCTGGGGATCACAGATTCGGATCTCGGGTTCAGACCTAGCACCACTCATCAAGCCATGCTGTGGTGGCATCCCACATCAAATAGTGGAAGATTGTCACAGACATTAGTTCAGGATCAATCTTCCTCACAAAAAACAAGAAAAAGACAAAGAAAAAAGAAACGGAGAGAGTAGTGTTGTAGAAGGATCTTGAAGGATAGTCAGCATTCTGATAGATAAATAAAGAAAATGGAGAGAGCCCTTGATACCAAAGGGAGAAACACACAAATGAAAGAATTGATTGAGCAGTGTAGTGCTTGTTTACGGACAAAAAGATTATTTTTATAAATGAGAAACCTAGAAGGATAGGCAAACTAGAAAAGTAAAAATATGTTTAGCACCTTTATGAAAAAGTCAGACCACAAAAAGATTTTTCATAAAAATCATTTGCTAAATATTACCCATTCTTCTTTATAATTATGAATTATGCTAATATAATGCAATTTGATTAAATGAACAGCCAGTAGTCTAATTTTACTATGCAATTTTAACTAATCTGAAATTTTGCTAACTATATTCATGTGAAGTCAGGACTGTACAAAGAAAATCTGTATTTTATTTGTGGAATAATTTTAGAATAAACATAGAATATTGAACACAACCACAATAGATGAGATTTCAACATTTTTTTGAGATGAGATGAAGAATAAAGAGGAAAGGGCATGGAGAAAGCTGGAAACTAATTGTCAACAGAGGGGGAAGACAGTGAAAAGCAAGACAATTCACACAGCAGAACTAGAGAAAGGCTCAGGAATTGAAGACACCTTCTAAACGGATAGGTGGAGGTGAAGTTAGATACCACAAGGAGTATTGCTCAAAATTCTATAATAAGGATTCTTCAGAATAGGTCATGTCCTCCACTGCATTTCTCTAGGTAATATCTCCTCCTATAGGAAATTTATTCTATAGAGAAACCAAATTAGAAAGGCTTCAGCATGGGGACATTAGACATAGATGAAACCAAGGAGAGCCTTCTTACGTGAAGCATGGGAGAGCGAAATCGCCCTAATCATACAGTGAGTCCTAACTGTCCCAAGTAAATCTGAGCTCGAAACGCATACCACATAGGAAGGAGACTGGATGGTTCTTCTGAGGAGAAGAACTGAATCACCTTGAAAATTCTCTTTTTAATTCACGTTTTGGAGTCTTCCAATGAAACGTTAGTTGCTCTGCTATCATTTCAAACACCCTGTCCTCAGACTAGAGCTTCTAACCATCAGTTTATCATGTTTAGAGGAATAATAGGATAGAGGAATAGTTAATATTGAAATTCCATATCTGTAGAACAACATAAATCGCAAACTTCTTGCATGCATCCAGGAATAATTATCTGTGACCTGGAGCATTGAATCAATCTTTTCCCACTAGGGTTAAATGTTTTGATCAAATTCTAAAAAAGTTATCCAAGATATTCTAGAAATATCCTGGATGATCCTATCTTGTCCTCAAATAAAACAATAGAGTGAATATTGTATACAATGAAATCTCTTATTATCTTTCACTAACTCTCCCGAAACTGCGTCTATAATAATAAAAAGTCATATCAATGCACGTACGTGTTTTGTTATTTTTACATCTGAAAACTAAAGGACAACACTTAGCATAAAGCTAAAGTAATAAAGACAGCATGGCATTGGTGAAGGAATAGACAAATAGATCACTGAAAAATAATAAAGAGCCTAAAAATAGACCCCCATGAATGTAGTCAACTTATCTTTGACAAAGGAGCAAAGGCAATGCAATGAAGCAAAGACAGTCTCTTCAAAAAAGAGTGCAGGAACAGCTGGACATTCACATGCAAAGAAATGAATTTAGACACAAACCTTATACCCTTCAGAAAAATTAATTCAAAATGGATCATAGACATAATGTAAAATGCAAAACTATAGAACTTCTAGAAGATGACATAGGAGAACGCTATATGACTTTTGGTTGGGTAATGCCGTTTTAGATACAAGACCAAAGACATGATCCGTGAAACAAAGAATCTATAACCTGGATTTTATTAAAATTGAAAGCTTCTGCTCTGTGAAGACAATGTCAAGAGAATGAGGAGACAAGACACAGACTGGGAGATAATATTTGCAAAAAACACATCCGATAAAGGACTGTTATCCAAGATATTCAAAGCACACTTAAAACTCAACAATAAGACAATAAACAACTCTATTAAAAAATGGGCCAAAGATCTTAACAGACATCTCACCAAAGAAGGTATACAATGGCAAATAAGCATATGTTCCACATCTTATGTCATTAGGGAAATGCAAATAAAACAATAAGGAGATACCACCACACACCTACGAGAAAGTCCAAAATCTGGAACACTGACAACAACAAATGATAGCGAGGATGTGGAGCAAGAATTATATTACATAGCTGGTGGGAATGCAAAATAGTACAGACGCCTTGGAAGACAATTTGGCAGTTTCCTACAAAACTAAACATATTCTTACCACAAGATCCAGCATTCACTATCCTTGTTATATATGGAAAGGAGTTGAAAATTGTGTCCACACAAAAACCTGCATGGGATGTTTACAGCAGTTTTATTCATAATTGTCAAAACTTGGAAGGAACAAAGACGTCCTTCAGTAGGTCAATGGATAAATAAACTATAGTACATCCAGACAATGGAACACTATTTAGTGCTGAAAAGAAATGTGCTATCAAGCCGTGAAATGACATGGAAGAACTTTAAATGCATATTAATAAGTGAAAGAAGCCAACCAGAGAAGACTATATACTATATGATTCCAACTATGTAACACTTTGGCAAAGGCAAACTATGGAGATGATAAAAAGATCAGTGGTTGCTGATGGGGAGAGAGGAATAGGCAAAGCACAGAGGATTTTTTCAGGGCAGTGAAACTACTCTGTATGATACTATACTATATATGATATGTATATATACATATACTCTGTATGATATATATCCTCATACATTTGGCCAAATCCATAGAATGTAAAACACAAAGAGTGAACCCTAAAGCAAACTGCGGACTTCCAGTGATTATGATGTCTCAATGTAGGTGCATCCATGATCACAAGTGTACCATACTGGTGAGTGATGTTGCTAACGGGATAGGCTGTGCATGTGTCAGTGCAGAGTACATGGGAAATTTCTATACCTTCCTCTCAAATTTTGTTGTAAACTTAAAATTGCTTTAAAAAAATAGTCTTAAACCAAACTGAAGAGCCAACCAGCTTCAATTGAGTGGATTATTTCATATCATATTTAGCATCACTATCTACGCATAGTCTTATAAATAAACATAAGCCTCTTTTTCAACAAAAGCATAGGGTCTAGTAATTATCTCGATTTTGCCCAACAGTTCCAAATAGAAGACTTTATGTTAAATAAAGTACTTTTTGTCTTTTAAAACAGCAAAACATACAATGCTGCTATTTTTAAACCCTTTATGAGCCTAGTGCTATTCAATTAATACTCATATGAGGTTTGTATTATTTTTGTATCCATTTTGTGGATGAGGAAATTGAGGCATAGACACCTGAAAGCAATTTCTCAGTGTTACATCACAGTGATTGTCAGAGGCAAAACTCCCCCCGAGGCAGTGCTGCTCCAAAAACACTACACCAAACTGCCTCTAATGGTCACAATTGAAAATATAATCATAATTTTATACTATCTTCACACACAGCTGAATTTTTAAGGTTAACAACTGACATTTTTCTCTGATCTCTTCTTACCAACGCCGTGGAAGCTGTTTAGTTCTCAATTCATTCTACTTCCTTTCTCACCACAGTTGTCCACTGTTCACCATTGGGGTCGATTCTAGTCTCCACGTGCATTAGACAGCTGATGATTTCCTACTGCTTCAGCCAGTGTCTCTCAAAGTCAGATTCCTTGACCACTTAACTATTTTAACCCTCAAATTCTTTTTGTAAACTGAAGATAATAATATCTTATTCGTGGATTATCGTAAAGATTAAATAATATATTGCATGTAAAATATTTCTGGAACACAGTGGTTCATCTTCATATGTTAGCTATTATTATTGTTATTATCATTAGTGCTACCCTGCTATGACATTGTGCTTACAAACAGAATAACTTTAATTTAATTATCAGAACAATTTTTATTCAAAGAGTTACACTCAGGATTTTAAATACGTGCAGTCTAACTTTAGAAAGGTGTCTAAATAAACTTTTATTAATTGTCAGGATGTCGGCACATTTATTTTTGTTTTAAACACTTATTTAAAAAATCTAGAGCAGTCTTCAGAAAAGGAAATACCAAGGTCATTCTACATATTAAAAGATGCTATTTTTTAACATATGAGATTGGGTAAGATTCAAAATGTGATATGCACTGTTTTGGAAAAAGGAAACCAGCATTGTCCTGCATTGTCAATGAGGTATAAATTATTTAGACTGCAATAGGTGGCAATCTGGCAATTTGACTTAGCAATGTTGCGTTTTAGTACCATATTTCATTGATTCTAAGATGCACATATTGTTGCCACATTTTATTGATTCTAAAACATAGTTTAATGTCTCTAAAATCAGGGTGTATTTTATAATTGATGGTGTATATTATTTACATGGTAGTGTCTTTGTCTTTCTTCGTTACCAAGAATAATGGCATATCTTATAATCAATAGTAAAACATTATTGGTGAAATGTGTTGTTTATCTATAGATATGTTTATTTAGGAATACATATACACACACAAATACAAGTTACTATCATCATCGGTTGTAATATCAAAACATTGGAAACTATAAAACTCTAAAAAATAAATTATGATATATGCATATAGAGGAGTACTTTGCAGTCTTTAAAACGAATAAGCCAGAATGATATGAACTTTATGGAATTATTGTACATTATAATATTTGGAAAACATGTCAAAAAACACTGTGTAAAAATGTTATCATGGTTACTTCTGGGAAGGGAGTGATAAGGTGATAAGAGTGGGAAAAAACTGAGTTTTCATTTTATACCATTTTGAAAATATTGAATTTTTCTCTTACTATAAGTTTTACCTTTTAGGTAAATCAAATACACTCTTCAAAATATTATTTTAAACTACTATATCCATAACAAATTGCTTCTACCTTAAGTAATTCTTTCTAATTTTGAGATTGATTACTCTTTCATGGCTCTCAAAAACTTCTTAAAATTAGAGTATAAAATCACTATTTTTCTTCTTTGTTGCATGTTTTTCTAAGGTTGAGTTAAACTAACTGTATGTTACCTATAATATTTGTCCCGTAATTATGTGGAGTATTTTGTTATCTGTGGAATTGGGTTTTATTTGTTGTTTGTTAGTCAGCTAAGTAGGATTACATTGTTTAATATGATTTCTATTTAGAAGTAGAAAATAATTTTTAAGAAATTATTTCTTTTATGACTATATTTTGGAGATATATCTAAGTTTTTATTTTAACATTGGCCAGTGTGATATCACTTTTCCTTTAAATTGTGGAGGATACATTTTATACCTTTGACTTTACTGACTTTCTCCAAGATTGCTGAGGAATACCTACTTCATTTTTTTTTCTCTAGTTTTAAAAATTACTTACAATTTTTCACTTGGAAATTGTCCAATGGTTTTCAAAGTGTTGCTTTGAAACATATAAGAAACAATAAGAAATCTATGATGTGGGATTTGGGAATTGCTTCTTTTCTTTCAGAAAATAAAATGCGTAGAATTGAATGATCAGCAATAACTTCAGGGTCAAGAGCCTCAAGAGTGAATTGTGTAAATGATGTTAACCCCAAACGGACAACAGCAAGCTTCTAGAACCAGAAGCCCAGGAACAAAGTCTTTACATACCTGCAAAAGAACGGATGCTGCCTCAGTTACACGTTGCCTTCTTCATCTACTGCTTGTGTACCGGGAACTAAAAAGCCTCTGTGAATACATCCTGGCGTTGTTTACTATCCTCCACGAAGACAGAACCTTAGTTTATAGACTTATCTAAACTTCTTCATCAACACTTTATAGTATGTGCTCTAGTGGACCATAAAAATGCTCAGTTCTTTGTAAAAATACCCATCGGTTTCTTTAGGAG
Source organism: Equus caballus (assembly GCF_041296265.1). Taxonomy (NCBI): domain Eukaryota; kingdom Metazoa; phylum Chordata; class Mammalia; order Perissodactyla; family Equidae; genus Equus; species Equus caballus. The sequence goes on along the minus strand of NC_091685.1, from coordinate 99,573,124 downwards.
GTTTCTTTTACCCAGAGTTTTATATGACTATTGTGACTTTCCACCTGTTGTTCAGTGCATTCCATTTTTATTTTTCCTTTTGAGTCTCTTTGGAAAAATAGAATTTGGTGCTCTTGTGTATCTTTACATTTTTACTATTTGCTTCCCTTGAAGAGTAGCAGTGATAAAATCATGCTGAGATTATTTATTGGGAAACTTAGAAGTATATAGAATACTTAAAAGTTTAAATTAAATCTAGGAGATCTTGCAGAAGTGACTTAGCACAAATAGAAAGCTGTAATCACATGTTGAAATGAAAAATGCAAAGAATATGCCACGCACTCCTCTGCCGTATTTAAGTGTAGGTGTTCCACAGAAAATGAAGTGCTGGCATTAACATCATCAATGTGTTTATTCTTGTGAAGAGTGAACATCTTAATGTCATCCTGAATAAATAATGCGGTTTGTGCTGAAATGATCTCTGAAGAAAGTAGAAGGAATGTAGCTAGAGGGGCCTCATTTACTCTGGTGAATAAACTTGCATGCTTGTGTGGGTGTCATATTTATATGCAGATGAACTGAACACCTGGAATCTTCAAAATAAACCATAAGCTACTTACAAACTTCTCATTGCATTTAGTGTACTGTTACATAAATATTCACAGAGGAAAAATCATCCATCGAAAACTAATATTTTGTAATTAGTTTTTCTAGTATATAAGAACACAGAACCTTGCAGGATTCAGAAGAATTATACCATAGGGATTGAAGTATAACCTTTCTTTCATGTCTTCCTTATTTATTGGTTTATACATAATTTCTCTGTTTTCCAAGAATGCTACAGAACAAGTTGTGTAATATTGACCTTTCCCCTTCCTAACATTCCTAATGAAACTTCAGTGGAATGGCTCAGAAAAAGGGGCGGGACCAGTCCCATGGGATCTTTGGATGTAATTTAAAACAGTCACCATCAGATGGCGATGGAAGTTGAATAGCCATGGAATTTTCTCTAATTTTGATACTAAACATAGAGAGCTCTGAATACAAGGGCATTGAAATTATAAACAATCTACATATAACAAGACATGTTGGCTAGGCCTGAGGTCTGTCGCTATTCATATTTGAAACTGGTTACATCCAACCTCCATTATGTACACTTTAATGTGATACTTAGAAGATGTTAGCAAGAGGAGATTTCCCCTTCTCTTGTTTCTACATATTGATTTATATCTGCTAATTTACATTATCAGCTGAAGAATCCTTTGGAGATAAAAGGAACTTGGATTCAACCCACACTGAAGCTATGTCACATAAAGCATTTTTGAGGTGAACTTGAACAGGCCCCAGTTAAAAAAAACTATTGAACTGAACACCTGGAATCTTCAAAATAAACCATAAGCTACTTACAAAGTTCTCATTGCCTTTAGTGTACTGGTATATAAATATTCGCAGAGGAAAAATCATCCATCAAAAACTCATATTTTGTCATTAGTAGGGCTCTACTCTGATGATTGAAATTCTACCAAGGTTAAGGTGGTAAAAGAGAACCAGTGATGTGTCCAGTACCAAAACTAAATGTCATCTAGTCACTGGGCCACCGTTTTGGTGGTGCTGCTGATGAAGCTTTGAGGTAAATATTCTTGTCTTTCTGTTTGTGTCAGTGACTGTATCATGAGAGGAATTCATCACTTACAGCAGTAATTTTTGGTGCTTAGATAATTTTGGTCTGAAATGCCTCCTGACTGTGTTGAACACAGACCTATGGAGATTTTGCCCTCTTACGTTAAACCTAGCAGTCGTGAGCATTAATTAAAACACTTATGGTGTTCATGGTTTTCTGGATTGGTAAGGGAGCTGGCAAGGAGAGGAGTCAACAGCTCCCAATTTACAACATTATAGAGAAAGCAGACTTGCCTGGGGCAGTGAGCACTCAATGAGAGCAACAGTGTCTTGGATTCATCGTCCCTTCAAGCCTTCATGGAAGAGATTGCTTTTCTACTGTAGTCAAAGCTGGCAAACAAAAGTGTAGTCTCATTTGCAGCAATCTTGGAGATTTCCAGAAATTTGAAGGCTAAAGTTCCTGGTTAAGGCTGGCATCCTAACAGTCAATCAATTGGAAGATCAGAGCAAACAGATTTGGATTATTTCTGTAGATGTGGCTTCTTCTACATCCATGAACATGTGAAATTTGGGATTCAGAAGTTATCCATCAATACAAATGCTTATTAAAATATTCAAGTAGGGAATTTTTCTCTATATACACCAAGTAAAATTATCTTCCGTTTCTTAATTCTGAAGAACTGGTGAATGCTTGATTTACAAATGGGTTTTCTCTCTTGCTCATATTTGTGAGTACCTTTGTTGTTTGCATTTAGAGTTTGAATTTTGAATGTTATTTGAATGAAGACCAGTTTCTGTTCCAACTTAAATCTGACACATCCTTTCTCCCTTCCCTCACCCTCCAAACATTTATTGAAGACGCTAATTTCTCTGCTAAGTCGTCCCCGAGTATCAGAATACATTTATCTATTAAGAAAAGGTTGATTATTTGACTTTAAAATGCAATTAAAATAGTGCCACATTGGGCATATATGTTATAAATTCAGCTAAAGAGCTAATGAAAAAATGTCAGTGAGAGAAAGACAGGGTTAGAGAAGGACATGGACATGGAGAAGTAGAAATGAGGAGATCCATGCAGACAAGAGGAGCTGGAGCAAGACACAGCATCGGGCAAAACATTCCAAGTGAGAAAACTGAGAGAAAGAATTAGAACCTCACAAAGTATTAAGATTCTAGTGTTGAAAATGAAGATACACTGAACAGAACTGGTAGGCAAATCCATGAGGATAATTGTTTTCAGCGATGAAGACAGAAAGGATGACCATATGTGAGTATATAGGTGAGCAGAAGAATTAACATGTAAATCTGAAGGGGAAAATTACTGTGAATTGTAAATTAGGACTGTTTGCTTATATTTATATATTCATCTGTTTAAACCCAACTATAAATAACTAGAATTTCATGATGAGTAGAATGTGATTTTATGATATAAAGAAGCTCTATACATTAGATTCCGGCGAATATTAACTCTTTTGTCTGGATACAAGTTATTTTAAAGAAAGGTGATAAGAGACAATAGGAATCACTGTCTACATATAAGGAATAAAAGATTCTTCCTTTTAGAAGATATTCATATAATTATAGGGTCGAAATATATCAATTTAGTATAAATATTCCTTTTACTGCAGTGTCAAATAACTTGCCAGAAGTCGTAATGTAAAGTTCTCACCAGTGAATACTTCCAAAACACCTTTTTAGGCATTGAGTAATATATTTTTTGAGTTTTTTCAGTTTTTGAGGTGAACATTGTATTGTGATGGCAAGAGATTTTCACATATTGGGGTATTGGGGTAGCTATTCTGGTTCAAAACAGAACTGGCTTGAACTAAAGTAGCCTGACTTATGGCATATTCAAACACACATTTTACATCTGCTTTAGCCATGAAAGTAAAGAATGCATTAAACGTTATCTCAAAGTAAAAGAATGCACGCTCATGAGATAAGAATGCATATTTCCCCTCCTACCAAGCCAGGATGGGAAAACCCTCTCAGTAATACCTGTACTGGGACTCCTGAAGATAAATTCTCTTTCCTGACATCAGGGTCATGATGACCTGCTAATTTGAAACTGAATACTTCTTTGAAACTTTAATCAATATGTACCTTGGGCATGTTTCATGTATGTTCTTTGTTCTGAAAAAGTATAAGACTGCACTGAAAACCATGCTTCTCTGGATTGCTTTCTTCCTTTTTGGAGACTGCCTTCCCGGGTTATAATCCTCAGTTTGGCTCAAGTAAAACTCACCTCATGTCTCTTATCTACAGAATGGTTATTGATTATCTTGCATCAACAGTGACTATTTACACTAACATTCCTTTAATTCCGAGTGAGCTTGAAAAATTTCTCAAATGTATATTTGGCATATGTATTTCACCTTGGAATTGTCTGTTATAGATTTTTTTCTGTTTAGATATTCACATCTATTTAGCGTAGCAGATAAATAATCATTAACAATTGGCATCCACTGTTTTGGAAACTATTTTCATTTAGCAAAATATCTTGAAAGATTACTCTCAGGCAACATGGCATGAAAGGAAACAACAAAGAGATGTTAAATTACTCTGCACAAGAAACAAACAGTTAACCAAGATAAGGTAGGGCAAAGAAGAGAGGACGGGGGAAGGTGGAGAGGAGGAAAAACAGGATTAGAAGGCAGTAGCTTGAAGAGAAGCTAGTAAGCAACAATTTTCCAGCATCAGGATGACCCAAGAATCTTAAGAATAGAGGTTTCTCATAGTCACAGTTTCTGTTGCTATAATGAATATGACTTCTATGAATCAAAAGAAAATGATAATATAAGCCCCTGGAAATTGGCATAATATTGGAGACAGCATTAGCCTTACCATTAGAAGTAGGATTATGACTTTAATCTCTAATTATATTTTTATCATAAGGAATAACCACAGTTGGTCTCCAAGTTGGCATCGTAATTAAGGTTTTGGAGTCTTACTGCTTTCGTTTATAGCCTGGATTCCACAATAACTAGCCTTATGAACTTAATCTCTCTAAAACTCATCTCGTCTGTCATATGCAGATATTATTGGTACCTACACTATAAGGTTCTTATGAGGATTTAGTGAAATAATCCTGATAAAATCCTCAGCTCAGTGTTTGAAACAAAGTAAGCACTCATTAAATGTCAACCATTGTTTATATCTTTCTGTGTACATGTGTGAATAATATAATTGTAGACAAAGAATTTGTTACAGAATAGAATTTCATATCCTCTGGTTTTTACTAAACATGCCAACATGTGTCTTTTCTCTGTGCTTTCAATTTTTCAAAACCATAACTTTCATATTATATGGATATATCTTATTTAATATGTTGCAGTAAAAACTACCAAACTTTTCCAATTTTTATGTGTATATGCAGATATAGGTAAAAATATGTGCCTGTATTATAATGCCTCCATATTTACTCAGGTTGGTTCTCAACTCTGGCAGCAAAATTGGAAAAAAGTTCTGATCAAGTATGAAACTTGCAAACTATATAAAGTAAGAAGAAAGCAATTCCTTTGGATGAAACAAATACTGAAAAATACATATCCCTTTGAAAAACTATGCTCTATTTTTTCTTTTTTTCTAAAAGACTATCCATTTTGCTCTTTTACTATTTGTCTGTCTACTGCAACACTACGTAAGCTCCATGAGAGTAACGAACCTCAGTGTATTCATCAATGGAGCCCAAGATTCTACGAGAGTGTGTGACACAAAATTGTTGCACACCATATACTTTTGAATGTAAATGTTAACACAAACAAAACAGTTGAACAATGAAGAAACATATGTGCCCCCTCCCAGCCACGATTGAGCTGAAGTGCCCAGTGCCCACCTCTGCTATTGAATCCCCTCCTTTCCTGCAGAAGAAGACTTTCTTGAATTTTTTATTCTTATGCAGTCATTTACAAGTTAACTACACATTATTTTATTCCTAAGCAAGAAATATTATATATTATTATTTCCTATATCTAAAAATTTTATGATACGTGCTTTTTGTACTTATTTATTTTGTTTGTCAAGCTCATCCTTACTGATATTTCATTTATTTTCACTGCTCTACGATGATGCAATATATGACTATGTCACTGTTGTGGACTGAATTGTGTCCCCACAAATTCATATGTTGACGCCTTAACCCCCAATGTGACTGTATTTGGAGGTAGCACTTTCACAGAAATAATTAAGGTTACATGAGGTCAGAAGAGAGGAGCACTAATCTGATAAGAGTGTTATCCTTATAAGAAGAGAGAGAGGGCCCAGGGAGGCATGCACGCAGAGAAAAGGCTGTGTGAGGGCACAGAAAGAAGGTGGCTTATCTTCAAAGCAAGAAGATGATCCCAACCCCAAGATGGTGGATCTATCTGGAGCATTTTCTTCTTCGTGGAAATTTGTGGATTCCAATTTTTATTGCCCTGGTTCCTCAAGACTGTCAAAGCAGTTCTTAGAGTCTTAGCCTCTCAGTCACCTCTCCAAAACTGACAAATACCCACAAGGCTAAAGCAGCCCCAGATGTCAGACTCACATTGCTGGAATTGAAACTTCTCCAATGCTTAGCCCATTAATTCTTCACACCTTAATAACTGGCCAATTCCCTCAAGCAGGCGCTTCTTTATGTCTAGTTTTCCAGTTGTTTTCACCAGGGTTGTTGATTAAATTTACTAGAGCACCAGTCTGGAAGCTAAGTTCTGGTCAATATTTTTTAATAAAACTATTATAATGCAATTAAAAGTCCCTGTGTTCTTCTTCCTTGATCTCATTCTCCTCCTTTCTTCTCTTTATCTAAGACAGAGCCACTATCTTGAATTGCAGTGTTTTTTATTCTTCAAGTTTCATAACTTTGCTCCATACATATGAGTCCATACACAATACACAGTATTTTGCATATTTTTCTATTTTAGAAAATGTCACAATACTGAAAGTTTCATTCTGTAATTCTCTTACATTTGTGAAATTTATCTTCCTCAATGTACATGGTTCACTTCAAATATTTAAAGAATGAAATAGTATTAATTGTAAAAATATGCTGCAAACATATTAACCCTTTCCTTCTACATGGAGATTTAGCCATTTCAAATACTCCGCACTTATACTCAACATTCTAATAATTGTTCTTACACACATAAAAACTTTTTCAGGGAATTAACTATGAGTAGAAATTATGAGTTTAGGAATATGCATACCTTGAACTTTACCAAGTTTTGTTCAATTACTGTCCAAAATAATTTGGTTTCTCTTCTCAGCAGCACAATATCTGAATTCTTGTTGCTCCACATCCTTGACAGCACTTGGTATTCTCAGAATGTTCATATTTTCCTTCCAAACTGACAAATAAATATCTAATATTTACTTCAAATTTGCAATTTTGTACACCATTCATTTTTAAAGATTTTTTATTTTTTCCTTCTTCTCCCCAAAGCCCCCCGGTACATAGTTGTGCATTCTTCGTTGTGGGTTCCTCTAGTTGTGGCATGTGGGACGCTGCCTCAGCGTGGTCTGACGAGCAGTGCCATGTCCGCGCCTAGGATTCGAACCGACGAAACACTGGGCCGCCTGCAGCAGAGCGCGCGAACTTAACCACTCGGCCACGGGGCCAGCCCCAGCACACCATTCATTTTTTTCATAAATGTATCGGCTTCCATAGTTTCTTCTTCTCTGAATTTCCTGTGGATATGTTTTGCCAATTCCTCTACTAGTTTCTTTTAAAATTTTCTTGTTGGTTTATAAAATCTATATACACCTGAGGTTTAAATCCTTTTTGTTTTATATCTGTGTAATACACATTGTCTTGAAGCAGTCGCTTAAATTTGTATTTGATGGTGTCTTCTTTTAATATAGTCATATTTATCAATGATTGCATTTAAGGTGTGGGTTTTAAAACTTGTTTAATAAATTTCTCACAGGATATATAAGACAACATAGATTAGATTACACAGCGGTAAAAAACTTAATCCCCAGTGATTTAACACAACAGTGGACATTTCACAGTCATGTAAAGTGCACTGTGAGACACAAAGATGCCATGAGTCATTCTCTACGTGATGATTCAGTGTGCAGGTTGTTTATGCCCGTTAAAATGACATTATTCTTCTGTCACCATTTTGTTGCCTTTGCACCTGTTGATCTTCTAACCAAAACACTTCATTGTAAAAATGCAATAGTCTCCTAAATTTCTCAAATAACAACAGAAATAGCTCTTTGCTATATATAAAATATTTTCAAGTAGATTATCTATTTTAATCTTCTCAAAATTCTCAGAAACTATTGCTATTTCCCCATCATAGAGCTGGAGAAATTGAAACTAAAATCACTTAAGCAACTTAGGACGTTATTCAGTTGTTAAGTAGTAGAGCGATGAGTCAATGATACGTCTTTTGACTAGTCTTTCTAGTATATCATAGATAAAATAAATATCCTAACACTTCTATGTTTATACAAAAGAGTGACTTGATTTGGGGATGTAGTCATTCAAGAAATAAACTCATTTTTATAATTAAACAGCATATAAGATTACATCAAAAATATTTTCTGACTGTGATGACAGGTACACAGCCTGCCCAAGATGTTATTTAGAACAACAAAACATATTTCAACTGTGATGAGTTAACTGAGAGAGGCAGGAAACACACGTTAAATGTAGTGCTATGATCTTTAGAATACAGAAAAAAATGGAATATCCATCTATTCCAACTAGCTCTTCCTTGCTGTTCTGAATCAAAGTCACACCAATCATGAGAAGCATTCTGCCTCTTCACAGTGTATTAGCAGAGAGATACAAGCAGACCATGAACTGAAAAATGGTTGATAAAATCAAAGTGGTTAGTCCTACACAGTGATATTATTTACCTATATTTCTTTCATTTCAACTTTTTTCCTTTCTACATGTAACAGAAACATTAAAAGCATGTAAATATTATCATCTGTTCTGTTTTCACTCTAAGAACAGGTACCGATAATTTTTCTTTCTTGACCAGTTATGAAGATGCACTTTAAAAACATATAAAAAGAATTAGTATTATTACAGTTCATTAAATTTATATCAGGTTCAGTACTAAACATATCAGCTGTTAGAAAATTTTATTCCAGTGCACTTGCAGAGCTTTCTTCTACTTATATCCCACTTAATGCTTACCCCCTTTTACCATCATTTTAAAACAAGCATATATGTGTAATTGTTAAATAATATGGCAGTGTAAGATATCATATACTTTCTTAAGCTTGACCCTTCAAATCATTTGTCCAAAGTACCTGGAAGAGAAGCATTGCCTATTTATTTATTTATTTATTTTTTATTTTTTAAAGATTGGCACCTGAGCTAACAACTGTTGCCAATCTTCTTTTTTTTTTTTCGTCTTTCTGCTTTTTCTCCCCAAATCCCCCCAGTACATAGTTGTATATTTTAGTTGTGGGTCCTTCTAGTTGTGGCATGTGGGACGCCACCTCAGTGTGGCCTGACAAGCGGTGCCATGTCTGCTTCCAGGGTCCGAACCAGGGAAACCCTGGGCTGCCGCAGCGGAGCCTGAACTTAACAACTAGGCCACAGGGCCAGCCCCAAAGCATTGCCTATTTAGATAGAAACTGTTTGAATATCCCCTAATACAATGTGTTAGGCTGGCAGAACAAAGAGTAGAAAGGATGATTCTTATTTCTCAATGTTTTCTGAGATCTGTCTTTAAAAAGAAAACAGGTGGTTATTGAGCGGTTGGGAAAGCAATGAATCAGGATACCTGAATTCTGCCACAGACTTTGAAGACTAGCTGGGCTTTAATGTTGCTTGAACTGGGAGATTTTATTCATTTCTCTGACACCTAGTTTTCTTGTAAGAATAGGACATATTTTCCACTCTATCCTTCTCCTTTATGTTTTATAATGAATAATTTTTAGTCAGAAATAGTTTTATAAAATGGTGTCAAAGTAATAGTCTGAGGTTTGCTAACACATACCGATCCCTGAGCTTTGGACTCAACTCAGATACTTTTCAAAAGACAAGAGACAAAAAACTTCAAGCAGTCCCTAAAATTCTTCAAAACTTCTAAAGAGCAATTGAATTTTTGGGTAAGGTAAAAACTTAAGGGAATTTAATGCAAATTACATATTTTAATATATTTATACAGAAATACTTGTTTTGCATCTGGTGATATCTATTACCCATTCACTTTTCTCCTGAAAGCTATAACCTAATTTTCCAAATCATAGGGGTCAGATGATATAAGGGATAAATAGGACATTGTAAGAATGTTCAACTTCATCCTAATGACAATGAGAAGTGACTGAGAAGTTAAAAAGTATGTGAGTAACATGGCTGGATTTAAGTTTTGGGAATATCTCTATGAAGATTGGATCAGAAGGGCACATATATAGCTGTGGGAAGCCAAGTGAAGAGGCTGTCACGGTACTCCAGGAAGGAAAATATGGCTGCCTGGAGGAAGGTGGTTGCTGCAGCATTAGAAAGACTTGAAGAGAATTGAGAGCAATTCAGTTGTGCCCCCTCTTCTCATCCTATGCTCTCTGATTGCACAGAGATCAGTGATTGACATTTTAGTTAAATCAGAGACCATCTTCTCAGAGACCATTACAGAAGGACTGGCAGTGAAATGATTCTCCTTCCTACTCTGCCATCAATGTTAGCAAGCTGTTAATAGCAGTCTAAAGATTAAGTCGGAAACTTCCGTCTCTTCCACTAGAACTTCAAATAATCAAATAGGATCTAGAGATCACAGCTCACAAATGGTAAAGATAAAGACACAAAGTATCAAAAAATAAATACCACATCTTCTTTATCCATTCGTCCCTTGATGGGCACCTAGGTTGCTTCCATGTCTTGGCTATTGTGTATAATGCTGCAATGAAGAGAGGGGTGCAAGTATCTTTGTGCCTTTGTGTTTTCAAGTTCTTTGGATAAATACCCAGCAGTGGAATAGCTGGATCATATGGTAGATCTATCCTTAATTTTCTGAGGATACTCCATACTGCTTTCCATAGTGGCTGCACCAGTTTGCACTCCCACCAGCAGTGAACAAGGGTTCCCTTCTCTCCACATCCTCTCCAACATTTGTTGTTTCCTGTCTTGTTAATTATAGCCATTCTGACCAGAGTGAGGTGATACCCCATTGTAGTTTTGGTACTTATACAAGATGGACTACTACTCTGTCATAAGAAATGACGAAACCTGGCCATTTGTGACAACGTGGATCGAACTTGAGGGTATTATGCTGAGTGAAATAAGTCAGAGGGAGAAAGTCAGATACCATATGATCTCAATCATAAGTAGAAGATAAAAACAACGACAAAAAAACACACATAGCGTTAGAGATTGGATTGGTGGTTTACTGTAGGGGAAGTGGGGAGGGGGGAGGGCAAAAGGGGTGATTAGGCTCACACGTGATGGGATGCACTATAATCAGCTTTTGGGTGGTGCACATGATGTAATGTACAAAGAATTCAAAATATTGTGTACGTCTGAAAATTTAAAAAAATAATAATAAATTTAAAAAAAAGAAGAAGAAAAAGGTCAAAAAATAGTTCATATCCTTGGAGTGATCCATGTTCAATTTCCTCAACTTCAGAGTCTGGGTTATTTTGTTTTGTTTTTTGGTCTAAAAAATAAAGAACACATAACTCCTAGGATTCTTATGAGTATTAAATTTGAAAAAATGTAAAACATGGAATATGGTACCTGACACAGAGTCGATGCTCAATAAATACTGAACCCCTTCTTTTCACCCCAAATCTGTCTTAGCTAACAGCCAGAAGGTGAGAGATATTGTAAAGCAACTAGATAAAATGTCCTGGTAATCCCTACACATGCCATTAATAACAATGAGTAGAGATCCTAAATAACTATAACTTTTTAGTTCACCTTAGAAGTGTCCAAGTCTAATTTATCATGCTAAATATACCTAGAGTCTTTATTTTAACCATACAGAAAGTAAATGTTCTTTCTTCTTTAAGCTCTATATTTACCAAAGGAGTAACTATGCTATAGCGACCTTTTCATATGTTGAAATCCTGAAGTAAAATATTTCAAAATCTCTTCCCTGAGAGTTTTAAAGCAAAGTCCTGATGAAAGCAAATGGAATAGAAAGTAAGTTAAAACCTAATCAATCTCCATAAGCTGCCAAAAATCTGTGATTCCCAGACACAACATCCAAAGTTCATAAATGTGTCTCTCATTATTATTATATCCATACTCAGGCGGTTCCCAAAAAGTCTAAGCTAAGATACTAATTTGACCACAGAGCATGCAGTAACTTTAGCAAAAAATTTTAAAAAGTCACAGACAGAATGCAACTAGGCAATGTATAGAAAAGTGGGCAATAAGGCTGTCACTTTTAGCAAGATGGCGAAGACATATTGACGCTCAATGAATTACAGCTACCGTAACAGTTTGCTTTCTCTGCTCTGTCCCATCTATGCTATGTTCCAACTCAAATTAATCATATCACTTCTCATGGATGTGGGTAGTGCACAGAGTTTCCTTCCCACTTATGCCAGATAAAATGACCTCTATTGCATTGTTATTATGATTAAACATTTTATAGCTATGAAACAGGAGACCAGATTTAAACACTAGAAATTGGTAAGAAATTCTTCTTTATGTATCACTTTACTCAAGACTCTTTGACACATCTTTTTGGAATTTCGTGTGTTTCTTTTCAAATCTTTTGCTTTTCTTATCAAAATAATTAAAGTGATTCCTAAAAAGATCATTGGGATTTAACAAAAGAACGGTATGTGCTCCATTTCTCTTCTTACTCTGAAGTGGACAAGGCTCTGGTTCTGTGCAATGCTGAAGAGATACTCAGGAGGGAGTTGATACTGAGTGCTATTGACTTAGTACATGAGATTATGTCCAGACAGCTCGTAACTGTACTTCTGTCCATTTATCCACTAGTTACTTTTCTCTCTCTCTCTCTTTTTGAGGCAGCATCTTAAAGGGTGTTGGGGAGCAGAATGTTTAGATCCAATAATGTCTTTGTTGCAATATAACACGCCACTTCTATAAATTTCCTCAGAATGTTGGGAATTAATTAAAACCCCAGTCTAGAGCAATTATTCTCACAGAAATTCTCTTTAGTGTGAACTGAGAGGAGGGGAAAAGGGACTTTCTAAGCTGGACTCACCCTTAATTACCACTCTCTTCTTCCTTGGGGGGTAGGATTACCTCTCTATTATGTACTCCCCATCCCAATGTATGAATAATCTTATATTTGACTGGAAAAAAATGTCAGGAAGTACAACTAGGCATAGAAGAAATAGGAAACTAAATAAAATATGCAATTTATGTCTAATAAAAGCTAACAATGACCTTGAACAAGTTATTATTAAAACTCAGTGTTAACTGTCCCTGCATCTGAAAATGAGAGAGTTTAACTGTGACCTCTAATATCCCTTCAACATGTTATAATGCTTAAATTATATCATTAAATTTCACTATCTTATATAACAGTTTCCTGAAATGATTTTTTTTCTTTGGTTGAAAATTCATACCAGGCTAGAATTTTCTCACAGATCCTAGTCTTTAATAGGGGTCAGTCTCCAATATGAGAAAAAAGCATGGCCTATAGAACTAGAATTTAATGTTCATATCAGACGGATGTTTAACTCAGGGTGCAATCCTTTCTCATTTTTCTGTCTGATTTGAAGCCATCACTTTTTGCTGCTGATGCCATTTAGGAATTATTTGGAGAAGTAAAGAAGACCACAAAGAAGCAAATTTGGTAATTATTAGTTTACAAGTTATGTGGCAAGATGAGAACTCCCACAGCATCATTGCACCCACCAACACCACCATTTCCCAGGTCTGTGTGGTTGGGTTTGAACTAAATGAAAGACGCACTTTTAATCCTGTCTTATTTAATTCTTATGAAAAAATCAATAGTTAAGAGTTAAGGGAAACAGGACTGCAGATTATGATGAAAATATTTCCAACACGGGGCCTTTTGGAGGTCATAATCTTCTCTCATATTACATGAATATATGAGAATATATATTTTATATGTCACATGAGAATACTTATATAGTGATAATACATGTTTCTTGAATATACAAAACATGAGACTAGTTATGTAATGATAAATTGTTAAGTAATATATATAGTTTAACCCTCATGGGTACATGTTTTATATTACTTCTTGAAGTGATAAGAAAGTGGTAAAAATCAATTTCATTGTTAGGTTTAAAAATAACAATTCTGATATAAATATGTTTGAATAATTAAATGGCATGTTATTGGAAATGGAGCATGGTGGGGAGAAGTGTGCTCCAGAAACTTTTTCTAGAAAGAGGAAGATTGTGTCTGAATTCATAACTGTGTAAGCTTTATACACATTTCTCATTAAGTATGTACAAAGTTGTAAAGAATTTATTCCACAATGTACATTTATCCGCTATTAATACTCCTTTAAAATAACTCTTTTCACATGTATGCACATGTGAAGGCAAGAAAGACTCATTTAAATTTGTACAGAGGACAGTTAAAAAAAAAAGACTTAATATGAGGTTGCACCAAGCTGAAAATGCAAACGTTTCTAAATTTTTTAAATGTTGCTAAGATTAAAAACAAAATTTGTAAATAGCAGTGAAATGTCTAGATTTTACAAGATCATATTTAAAATATTGCAAGCCCTCTATAATTTTCTTTTGTAAAAATGGTGTGTGACAAATAGTTCTGTCATTATAAATAACCTTCTTTATAGTCATGCTAAACGGTGCAAGAAAGGTTTTCTTTGATATATTTGCTACATTTTTCTCTCCATTGTTTTTGAAGATTTATGGTTATTTCTCTATTTAGCCAGCAGATGTGAAGTGATTGCACGATGATCTGTATCCATCAGAAAGTGCCACATGTTTCTTATTTAACTCCATTTCCGTGGAAACCTGAAGACGCTTCATGCATCGTCTTTCAGTTTCCTGAAGAAAAATAACTTTCATTATTTTGGCATGAGACACCCTTAGAATGCCCTATGTCAAGAATAATTCGAATTTCACTTTTCAGCATCTCTCCCTCAATATATTGACTGTCTAAAGGAGCCTTGCTGTCTGATGTCTGATAAATGTGTTCTTGAGTGTTATGAACCCAAGCGAATCTGAGCCAAACCAGTTAGAGTTGTCCGTGTGAAAGCCTAGATAAAGGGGCAGAAATGTCCATATTGAGACATTCATTAGTTTACTTCATGACTATTCCATTTATTAAATAGAAGTTACTTTGACAGACTAGCTCAAATGCTTTTCCTATAGAGAATAAGAAAATATATCTACCTACATTATTTCCATGGTATTTTAGGATTGAGTTTTAATAGTTACCATCATTTGATGGGGCTGGCCCCGTGGCCGAGTGGTTAAGTTCGCGCGCTCTGCTGCAGGCGGCCCAGTGTTTCGTCGGTTCGAATCCTGGGCGCGGACATGGCACTGCTCGTCAGACCACGCTGAGGCAGCGTCCCACATGCCACAACTAGAGGAACCCACAACGAAGAATACACAACTATGTACCGGGGGGCTTTGGGGAGAAAAAGGAAAAAATAAAATCTTAAAAAAAAAAAAAAAAAAAAAAAATAGTTACCATCATTTGAAAAACAAAACAAAGCCTTGGATTGACGTTGGTCCTAAAGACTTCTGTAAACTGTAAGAGTGACAAAGGAAAGTTCATATGAAATACTGGAAGAAACAAAAACAGTAAGAGAGAGACAGTGATTATTTCATACAAAGTCATTCCAAACCCCTCGCCATGCCTGACCTCACACTGCTGTCCCAGTCAACCTACCAATTTACAAGTGATCCCTCTGCCTGGAAGGTGTGTGCTGTCTCTCCCTCCAGATACAACCCAAGCCCCTCTGTTTCCCTTATAACATTCCAAAACTTCTTAAGGTTGTTTTCCACAGCATTTCTCCCGTACCTTAATTGTGATACTCAACACATTGCAAGTTAATCTTATTTTTTTCTTGCCCCGTTACACTTACGCACTCTGAATACAGTGACATCTTGTTTTTTATCTACACTCAAAGGATTTGATACAGAGTTCATCCTCAAAAAGTGCTTAATGAATGAGTGAATGAATGAAAGAATGAATGAATGAAGAAAAATATGACCAGCTGCATTTTTACAACACTGGGTAGAATGAAAACTCTGCTTTCAGTGCCGGTGAATGGATTCGGAGATTTCCATTCTGAATTCAAATAAGAATTGCAAATTCTAAAGAAATTAATCCTAGACATTATTTTAATAGTAGACCATATGTCTGTAGAAAAACTTTTCCTCATTTTATTGTGTTATTTATTTTTAAAATTATATCTCACCTATCTACATGGCAAACAAAAAAGATGCTGGACTTATCTGACAATATAATCTACTGGTTGTAGAGACTATAAAATACAATAGATTAATTAAACTAAGGAGGCTGTGGGGAGAAAGATGGAAGATTTTAATAGCTGAATCTGTAAATAAGGATTAAAAAGTGAAGGGCTTTTAAGTTCAAGAAGTAACATGATAGAAAGGGAGAAAAATATGTGGAAAATAAAGTTTGTTTAAGACGTAGCTGTATTATAGTAAGCTGAGAATAGAAAACAGAAAAATGAGCTTTTCTTAATTAGTCAGATATAAATTATGAGAGCTTTGATGGAAATAGGACCCATGTAAGTAGAAAGGGAAGAAGAAGTTAAGATCCTTGTTTGAGAAGGAACAGCAGAGGTTGATTATATGAGCTCATGGGAAGTAACGCCAAGGCGAGTAAAGCCACTCCAGCTAGCTTTCTGCCCAGGCCACTTTTGAATAAAGATTGATATTAAGGTGGGATGATCCTGAATCACAAATTTTCAAATGATGTATTTCTCAGGGAAGCTAATAAAATCAGCCTTGACTTGCCAACTTTGAAGAAGAATTTACACATAAAGATGAAGAAACCCTCATGCAAATGAAAGCCCAAGGATAAGGAAAGGATGAGAATATTGGAAGCGATCAGTTTAAAGTACTTGAATGTATGAATGTTATAAATGAGAGAGTAGAAAGTCGAACAAACATGGACTCAAGAATTAAATATGTGTTAATGAGAAAGGCAACAAACAGGAAAAAAAGCCCACGTAAGAGGCAGAGAAAGAAGATCTATCGTGAAAGTATGAATACACTTTTCCAAAGAAATGTCCAAGTGGAGGAGCCAAACAACTTTCAATTGTGCAGAGGAACTAATCCTGATAAGCACTGAGGTAGCACAGTGGGTGTGTCTAAGGTACCACTGACAATCAGTGCTAAAATGGTAAAGACAAATTTAAACACAAAGGAAAGAGAGAAGGAAGAGAGGAAATTGAAATTTGCAATGTGCTCAAAAGAAGCTTAGCCAATATACGACATGCTTATTTAATTCTCACAACTTTATAAAGTAAGCACTAGTCAAGGAAAAGACTGACAGCCACACAATTACCCACATAACTCTATCTGCAGATTGTTGGACGTACAGAAATGGACAAGGGAAGACAGGTTCTCTGGGGCTTATCAAAATTTTATCGTGAAAGATGAGAGAAATTAAGATATAAACTACCCTGAACTATCACAAGCCCAAGTGACATTTCTGTTGCGGACTCTTTAAGTGAAAGACAAAAAATTGGCGAATATCTGAAGACAGGTAGATATTTGGTAATAGAATTCTGGGAGTAGAGGGAGTAAGATTTTATTGTTCTCACAAAAATAGTTCTTGAAAACCTATAGTTATAGAATAGAAAAAACTTTGAAAAGAAAGCAAAATGCAAAGCATTGCAATTCAGACAGAGAAAAAACTTTTATAGCAAGACATTCAAAATGCTACCTCATATCTAAGCATGGGCAAGTCATATTGCTGAGGTAGGAAAGAAAGCCAGTTCCATCAACGATTCTATTTTTATAAAAAAAACTGAAAACAACATAAAAATGAACAAGCAATTCCTGGTTTTTGGTGATAAAGCAGATGATTCTGAAAACTGTTCAAAACAATACCAGCTAAGGTTAAGCTGGAAGGTTGGAAGTTAGAAATTCACCCAATTTTATAGAGGTACACTGTGAGTGACACACCAGCAAATTCTCCAGAGGTATTCATGTTTTTTTATTGTCAACAGAATGTGTACATCAGATACCAGCTTCCTTCATCTCACTGAGAACTTTCCTGAAATAACGTATTCTGACAGCTTATGTCTGATTGATAATCAAAACAACTAAGCCAAATTCTATTATATTGAAATAGATGGTGAGTGGTAGTATCAATTATTTGCATTTTGAAGCTTTGTTAACCATTTTGAAAAGTTAACATTTTACTAAGAGTATAGGCATTGGGAACAGTTTAAGTCATGATTGCCTCACTTAGTATGCTGGAAATTTAGTTCTTTAGATGTAAAATGAGCGTAATAGCTACAGTGTGGAATTGTTCTTAGAATTGAAAGGACTTGTAAATCTACTTGAATAGCATCTGTTACATAGTAGAAGTAGAAAAATGACAATAAAGGGCTTGAAAGGCAAACCGAAATGTTATCTAGACTGTCAGTAATATTAAAGCATATTTTTTAAAAGGTAAAATCATGATTGTCATCTAAATATAATATGAACATATTTCAAATATGTGGTTTAACTTATCAATTAATCAGGGAACACGAAAGATATTACATTTGGTCAATGGATTATCCTTAAAGCAGACACATATATAAGCAAATAGGAATGCTGAAATTTATATGTTTAAGAGATAAAAAAAATTGGCTCTTCCACCGTGTTTGTGGAAATCACTTGCACCTGCACAAGTCAAAATCCATTTCTAGGTGTATGGACAAGAATTATTGGCATCACTATCAGTTACCCATTACTTAAAAAGTTGTAAAACAGCTTAAAGATAAAGGCAGAGATAACCAGGATAACTAAACAGGACACCCTGTAATATTTTTTGCCCATTTTCATTTGTCCATTCACACATATTTTCCTAACAGTCTTCTCATCTTCTTTTCATCATAATATCAAAGAAAGATTATCATTGATCACAGATAAATGGACTGGTCTCCTCGAGTTTGGTCTAATTATTTATGTAGGTCCAGCAAGAGTCTTAATTAACCCCGCAGGCCTCCTTGAATGCTCTGCAAATCCAATGCCATAGAGTGTTGAACAGCCCACAAGGCCACAAAATTCATTTCTGTCTGAACGTTTTAATACAGAGTCTCAGACGGTACTTTTAAATGCCTCTATTTATTTGCTATCCAGAGGAGAGTAAAACAAACCCAATAAACTGTCTCCACCAGATTTGAGCTACAGCGCCTATAATTTTGAGTGAATTCTTCTCTTCCAGGGATTCCCCCAAATTTCCTAAGGCTCCTGGCCTGCCAGGAATTTATCTTCCATAGCACCTAAAACACCCAGCTCTGTAAGCCAGGTACAGGACCAGGTTTCCTAACAGAACTTTGAAGGCATGGCTGTATCAATAAAACCAAAAATTCTTATTTAAAACTAACTTGTCACACCTGATTCACTGAGCATCATTCTCGAATATGGCATTCCAGGTCTGGCCGTGGTTGTGTAATTTGTCTATTATGTACTGATAAGAAGGAGAACAAATTCTTACAGAACCTTTGCAATCTACTTTGCTATGAAAAGTAAGGAGACTCAATAAGATTTTATGAATTCTGTTACATCAGTGAGAATCAGATATCATTTCAAAATGTCTCATGTCAACGTATACAAGCACAGTTACTAAATTGTAGTTTGTAAATAGCATAAGAATAAAAGACTTCCATAGAAAACAGAACATTAAAGCAACATAAACAATATTCAAAATAAACAATCGCAATGCAATTTCTCTCCTCAGTTCATTCGATTCTATGTAATTAGTTCTTATTCTGCTGGATCCTGGGTTACTCATCCACTAGCAGGTGGCTGACTTCTTCTGGACCAAAACTAGTCCTGGAAATCCCGATTCAGTCACTGGTGTGGTCAGAAAGCCATCTAAGTGATGTCTGCTCAGAGCCTGTACCTTTGGTATCTAATTGAGTCTACTCTTTAGTATCAATAGTTTGAAGTGACTGTTACAGTACTTTTCCACAAAATCTGAGACTTTCCTTCTTGAAAACATGTTCTCTGGCTTATATTTTACGGCAGAGCCTTGAGGAAAGCCTAACAGTAAAATAAAAACTATCTGTAGATGACAGAGGATTAATTTCTGACTGTAGTTAATTTCTATAACCAATAATATCAGGACAGAGGAGAGCGAAATTCTCTGTTGCACTATAGTGTAGAACTATCTCATAAGAGTTTGACCAGTGCTTTCTCGGAGGGTAAATACGTATTCTGGAAAGAAGCACATTGACAAATCTCCAGAGTCTGCCCATAAAGCATACAGTTTCTAAAATATTTATATTAATAACATTTTTCCTATACAAATTTAGAGAAGGCTGAGCATATCTTCTGATCTGACAATTCTCTGTGCAACTCTTACAACAGTAACACATCAAACAAACCCACTGATTTCTAGCATCTCCTTTTACATAAAGAAAAAAAGGAAATATGTGTGATTTTCCAGGAGCTGTGTGGAAATCTCAAAGAAAATTGCAAGTGTATTTTTTACAAGTTTAGTATATATTTTGGAAAGGCAAAATCAAAAGAGCTGTCAGAGATTTGGGAACATGATTAAGATAGGATCATGGGTGCCTGAGAAGCAATAGTTGGTTTTGTATTTAATCAAAGTGACAATAAAACATTTTAAGGAAACATAAAAGATAACAGAACTATAAAGAAAGAACTATAGCTCTTCCCTAAGTGCAGAAGCTGTGGTCTTTTTTGCCTCCTTCCTTTAAGTAGTAAAGAAGATTATAAATTCAGCAGAAGGCACAGAAAATTAATCCGGTACAACACAGAATCTCTGCTATCTAGGCAGATTGCACCAAATGGAAAAGTAACCTCTCCCACTGCAGCTAAAGGCACTAATTAGAAACTGGAGAAGCAAGCCCACCCAAATTGAGTGAACTTTGCTAGCATTTTAACATATTTCATAGCTGTTTTTTCAGACACAAGTATAAGCCAAGGTAAACAAAATTCACTTTCCAAATGTTATTCTTCATTATGCTCCTTCATTTTCTGGAACCAAAGGACACTTTGGGACAGTGGTTCTCTCAGGGGGTCTACAAGGTCAAAACAGTTTTCAGAACACTACCAAGACGTTATTTACATTAAAATGTAATATGTTCATTATCGCCATCTTCAAATGAATCGATGTGTCAGAAATGTCAGTTTCATTTCCAATACAGTAAATATAGATAGTTGACACACATAAGTGAAAGCTTGTTGGGGTTCACAAAAGTAGGAAAGGTTCAGAGACTAAGAATTTTGAGAACTGTTGCGTTACAGAAAACTTAACAGTTTTTTCCTTGATAAACAAAAGCACACACACAATTGTATTTCTTTGTCACCACTGCTTCTAGTATAGGGAACTAGTATTTCACAGAAACAGCAAGCGATTGGATAAATGAGAACTCTCTGCCTTTCACAAGAATTTACCAGATTAGCAATTCCACGAACACGTAATAAAACTTCCTAAGGTCACACAAGTCTCATTTATACATTCATGACCCAAAGCTATAGCCTCTCTATAGAATCTTAAATTAAAGTAACAAGGCATATAAAATCAAAATGATGTTTAGTAACCTTGCTTTGCTTTGGTAATCGATCTTACTTAAAAATTATTTAGGGATACAATGATTATTCATTAATTAACTTGAGGTAATATCAAATGGAAGTTTTAAATTATTTAAAGATCTCAGAAATTCTCTTTGAGTTGACATACTACAAAACATAAATACTGCAGAAATATGTTTGACAAAACAATTATTCAATTTAATTGAACAAATTTAAATTTTTCTTAAGCTTAAGCATTAGTCATGAGTAATTATTATCTTATTTGATCAGTAAACTTGTAAAAATTTGGGAAAACAAACCCAAGTAGAGTAAAATGTGTACTTAATGGTAATAAATCAGAGAAAAGACAGCCAGATTTGTTTTTTTTCTCTTTTTGTTGGTGGGAAAGATTCACCCTGAGCTAACAGCTATTGCCAATCTTCCTCTTTATTTGCCTGAGGAAGACAAGCCCTGAGCTAACATCCATGACAATCTTCCTCCACTTTGCATGTAAGATACCTCCACAGCATGGCTGATGAGTGGAATGAGTCCGCACCCAGGACCCAGACTTGCAAACCCGGGCTGCCCAAGTGGAGCACACGGAACTTTAACCACTCAGCCATGGGACCAGCCCCATAGCTAGATTTTTTAAAACTAATTATTCAGTGAGTCTTGTTAAAGGTCATCCTAATTATGTGAATTTGGTATCTTAAAATATTTTTGAGTTATTTTCTGTAAGAAGAACTTTCTTTAAGTTTAGAACATGTAAACTATTAACATTCTAATGTCTTTATTTTCTGGGAATTTCAGGAATATTCAACTTACATAAGTGCTTATTTATCTCAGTAAACCAATCAGAATAGAGTTCCTATAATTTAAGATACTTTATAATCTAATTTGTTAATACCCTATAGAGAGAGTAAAATGTTTCACATTCACACAATGGGAGGGAAAGGCATTTCTGAATTACAGACCCAAAGACACAGACACATAAAATGCTTATAGCTTCAGATCTATAGCTTCAGCCACAGGTCAAGTATAAATATAGAAACAGATATCAAAGAGCCATTTTCCTTCCTGTGGGTTTACACTTCTTAACTTACTTGAGATAAAATTTTTCAAAAGAAAAACAATCAAGAAAGAACAATAAACCTTAATCTATGTCATCTCTTCCCTAACAGAGAATAGATCTCTATAATACATCTGCAGAAATCACCAAATAGATCATAAGACCAAATTCCCAATCACGGCTGTCACTAATGGAAAATAAAATACACAAGTGAAAACAGAAACCAAAACAAAACATAAAATCAGTGGAAAAGAAAAAATGTAAGAAATACAGAATCAACACAATAAGTTCTACTGTCAATTGGGTTTCATTCCAGAAGCCTAGAAAAGACCAGCAGACCAGCAGCACTGCTCTGTCAGTGACCCAACTGATCCTCTCAGTGGGACCTCCCAGATTTTCAGGAATAATTTTTTAAAAGATAAAACCATGGCCCTCATACAGATATAAAATGAACATGGGTTAAAATGTTTATTTAATTCATTAATTAATGAGAGAACCAGTAAGATATTGCAAAAGAGTTCAAGGGAGAATTGAGAGACACGTATTACGTAATGAGGAATGTTGAAATGAACTCGATCAATAGATGGAAAACTGACTTCTTTAGGAAAGAGAAGGAAATCAATAGTATCTGTACTGGACAAACTTTATTTTGCATGTCTTTGAGAAAAATCATATCCATCACTATTAGTTATTTACAATGTAGAGTGATAATATAGCTCAAAGACAGTGAAAGATGAGCTAGACAGAGCACCCAATGATCTTTTTTGTGCATTTCAAAGTCATTCACAATTATTCTTGACTGTATCATTGAGAGTAATTTGCCAAATTGTTCCTATTAAATGAACTGATCTCTAATTTTAGATAAAGAACAAGTGAATTTAATCAACGAAGGTCTCAACAGAACCAATTATAACTCAATGAAGAACTTAATGAAATTCATAAAATTTCATAGATTCAGTTTATTGAAAAATTAGATGTGGTAGGATGTAATCAGAGGGAAACTTTATTCTTCCTCATAACTTCCTTTTTCAGTGCATTCTGTAGAACGATTTTCTTCCCTAACTCTAAATGAAATCTCGGAAAGATCTCAGAGATTTCTGGTTCCTTTCCGATAATATAAATCCCTGTCAGTCTAACATCAAATCTTTAACTTCTCTTCAAGTCTATGGTTTTTTCTCTCCTCAGCTGATAACCAATCAAAGGAAAGGAAAGGCAAAGTTGCCTTGTCTTGATCTCCTGCCCCAAGTGGCTCTTTAGGGAACCCGCCAAGTTTGAAGCAAGAGAAGTGGGGAGAGATAAGGGTAAGAAGGTCTCACTTGCCTGGGAAGGTTGTAATCTAGCATTAGGACATTTGGGTTAGGATACCCAAAATCTAACTCTTTCTCTTGTGACACTTTCTTCATAGTTGCAAAGCAGCCTAGAGTTCTAAAGTGATTGATAGTGTTCCTTTCATCATGTGGTTATTTATGTCCCCATGAGTCATGTGCCATCTCCTATAGGGCATTCTAGGCTTCCAGTCTATCCTGTGGAGGTTACCTCAGTACTGGCTGGCAGTCCTCTTGGAAAGAGTCCTTTAGAGATGGTTCACTCTTGGCTTCTTTGGTCAGTATTCTCTAGCACATGAAAATCAGTACCTCTGCTTGGCAGCCAGTAGAAGTGCTGCTCTGTCTCACATTTGACCTTGTTGTTCCACGGAAATCAGCTCTGGCCTCTTGTACTTAGACTTTTCAGACTTGAATACATACTTGGTTCACTTGAGGTCAACTCTCTTTTGGCTGAAGATAAGGGGGAGGCACCATCTCAGAATAGGAGGTGAGAGGAAATTCACAACATACCAGCAACTCCTCATCTCTAATGAAGACCTCCCTTATGATGTGTTCAGCTTCATGTTGCATGTTTTCCTCTGCTTTTATATAACTCACAGTTACCTTATAGGCTAATACTGGTAGACATTTTGTTCACAATATCTTAGAATTTGCATTAATACCCCGGGAACTTCATTGAGGATTTCCTCCTATATCACGTCTTTCTGCTTATACTTAGAAAAAATGTTCAAGATCACATTTAACATTTATTATATGTACTTTATTTTTACATATCATAATTTACATTGAATTACATTTTTGTAACGTCCTCGAGTTATGTAAGTTTATAAATATTCAAACTGATTGAATTATTTAAGCAAATTTCTTTGGAATAACACACATTATGAACATTCATTCAGATGTCACCTTTTCAGTGTGGCCTACATTCAACTTCTTATTTAAAATTGAAACCACATCCACTTCTAGAACATGCCTGGTGCCCTTCCTTGTTTAATTTTTCCCCACAGCACTTGTCATGACATAACAAAAATAACTATGCTATATGTTGCACCGTTTCTTTTCATTTATTTCAAAGCTACATAGAAAACAATAAGACGGATATTTTGAAGTATCTCAGTGGAGATGATGATGATAGAGGGAATGAAGAAAAGTCATCAGATTTAGCATATACCTCAAATGTAGAGGTGACAGGACTTATTGTTGTATTGGATGCAAGAAGTGAGGGAAGCAATCAATCAAATATGTGTTCTACTTTTGAGGCAGACAACCAGATGTTTTTGTTGTTGTTTGTGTTTTTTCTCATTTGTTGTTGTTTGTGTTTTGCTCATTGTTTTCCAACAATTTATGGGAAAACTTAAAGGATTAAAAAAGTGTGGAGTTCAGTGAAGTCCTCAAGAATTTCTAAGAAACTAGAACACTTAAGGAAAAGCTTTAAAGGATGAGGAAACTAAGAAACAGCCAGAAGACTGGAAGGAAAACAAAGAGAATTGGGACACCGATGTTAATGGATGAGATATTGAAGATAGAAGAAGTAATCAATTCTGCCATATGCTGCTAAAATAGGACACGAAAAAGCTGGGAAAATGTCCATTGTATTAACAGATATTAAGGTCATGGAATACTCAGGTGAATTTGAAAGGAGGGATGAGGATCAAATCCGGAATGGATTAGTGAATGGGAGGTAGGGAATAAAGAAATCAAGCATAGCAATTCTTTCAAGAAATTGGGATGGTGCCAGTGCAGAGAGGTAGAAGATAAGATGACAGTTGGAGGGGGATGAAGGTTAGAAGAAGGGACCTGAGGAATATTTTATTGTAAGGGTTTTGGGGTTTTTTTGTTTTTTGCTGAGGAAGATTTGCCCTGAGCTAACATCTGTTGCCAATCTTCCTCTTTTTGTATGTGGGCTGCCGCCACAGTATAGCCACTGACAGGTGAGTGGTGTAGGTCTGCACCCAGGAACCAAACCCAGGCTGCCAAAGTGAGGCACATTGAACTTGACCACTAGGCCACCAGAGCTGGCCCTTATTGTTGTTTTTAATGGAAGAAATCTGAGCATGTTTATACACACATAGAAATGGATCAGTCTAATTGCAGAATATACAAGAGACAGAAACAATTACTTTTAAGTGTAAGTTTTCTGAGCAGATACAGAATCTGTCTATAAACAAGTAAAAGGTATATCTCTATTACAAATCATACATGTAAAATGATGATGATAGTTATAATAATAGAAATCATATCGGGTGTCAACTCTGTGTAGGGAAGAATGATAAACATTTCACCTCTCATCTCAGTTTCTCTTATCATTAAAATCTATGAAGCAATTACTATTATTATCACCATTTATAGTAGATGAAACTGATGCTTAGAGAGTTTAAAAGAATTTTCAAAGGTCACCCAACTAACAAGTGCTTGCATCTGTGATTCAAATGTAAGTTTTCTCGACTACAAAGCACAAACTCTTAAATCCTTGAAGTATTGTGGTGAGGAAATCTAAGGGAAAAAGATGAAAGGAGGTTTTTCATCTTCATAACCAAGTCTAAATGATAATGATATTTGACATGCGGAGAGAATAATTAGGGATTATGAAGTTTTATTTTCTTTCATAATTATATTAGAAAGCTAAGAATCACTTGGTGGATTATAATTACTCTAATTCAGATAATTTCTGGGACTTTATGAAAATGTATGCCTTCATTTTGTAACAATTACTCTTCCCCAATGATTTTCCTGCTTCAATAAAGTTACTGAGCTTCTATAAATAGAAACATTTACATTGGTAAATATATTATGCCTGTATATATATATATATATATATATATATATATATATGATAATGCATCCTACCTCTTGTTTGTTGGTCATCTATAGGAGTATAATAAAAGAATGACAATCACCAGGCAAATTTCTACAAACATTTTACTAGTTTAATAAAAACAGGCCCATGAAATGCGTACATTCCAATATTTCACCTATTAAATTGCATGGAACTGAAGTAGTGTCTAAAGGCCATTCCACAAGCAACAAAAATTACCATACATACACATTAATATGTACGGGATTGATAAAGTGAGCCACATTTGCATTCCATACATAAAACTGTCAACTCACATTTCCATGATAAATCCTGAAAAGAATTAAGGGGCACTCAGGCACAGGAGCATTGCATATATTTTCTGGGCTGGAAAGGCATTATCTCTGTGTGTCTGATTCATTTGTTGTGCTAATTTTCAGGACACCTGACATTTTACCAGAAAGTTAATATGATAGGTATACCTTAAAACTGTCATGGTGAAAAAATACTGCGTGTTTTCATAAATCTATGGATTATGGGCCATGAAGTTTTAATTTTTTAAATTTTTATCTCCTAATATATTACAGATTTTGGTAAAATCCTTACCAAAGAATCAGAAATTAAAGAAAAATATTTATTCTAGGCCTCAAAGTATTAAATCGACTACCTAAGGGTAGAACATAAGCTTTTATTATTATCTAATAAGATCATTATGTGAAGTAAGATAAAACAAAGTGTTTTCATGTTTTATATCGCTAGCTCCGGTATAATGAATGACTATGTGTAAACCAACACTTAGCAAAAGCATGTGTGTCTACTCAGCAGACACACCGGATGTCTAATAGGCAGCACATCGACATTTCCTAAACCCGTTATATTCTCCAAATCTGTCCATCGCAAACTTCCCTGGAATGTGCCCACTTCTCACTTCTTTCAAAGATACCCCGTTATCCGAGATAATATCATCCGTTTTCTGCAATACTGTCTCAACTAGTCTCCCTGCTTCTACGCCTGGCACTGCTAATACTTATTCTCAATGCAACAGTTACCTTCAGATCCTTTCAAAACAGTCAGATCACATCACTCACCTCCTAAAAACTCTGCAATGTCTCCATCTTTCTCCTAAGTAAAAGGCAAACTCTTTTAAAGGTCTTATAAAGCCCCTAATGATCTAGCCTCTCATTATCATCCTGACATCATCTCCCACCATACCCCAGTCTCCCAAACACGTCCCCCTCCACTCACACTGCCTCTATTACTCTGACTTGCCTGCTGTGAACTTGCCTTCGGGCCTTTGCACTGGCTGTTTCCTCTGCCTGGAGCACTCTTCCAAACTCCTTGAGCCCCAGGGAGGTATATGGCTAACCAACTCCCTAATCACCAATCAAGTCTAAGAAAATATCTCCTTCTCAATGTGGCCTATTTGATCATCTTATTTTACTTTGTAACCCCAACCTCCCGCCGCTCCCATTTCCCTTATACTGTTTCACTTTTTTCTTATTTCAATAATATTTTTATTTTCTAAGACTGTTTAATTAATGTATTCCTTATGTTTGTCTACATCAATCAGGATATTTCTACCAAGCAAAGCCTTTTGTCTACTTTGTTCAAGGATGCATTTCAAGAATCTAAAACATGACCCTAGTAGGTATTCAACAGATATTTTGAAAAGAATGCATTAGTTGAACTTGATACTAGTGATAAGGCACACACATAGAAATTTAATTCTAGGGAAAAAAAGATAGTCAAGACAAGAAACATATAAAATACTGCTAATTTCAAAGGACAAAGAATATATCAGTTTGGATGGGAAGGAAAAAATAAATGTGTTACAGAAGATGGTATTTGAGAGGAGCCTTTAAGGATTGGTAAAATTTTGACAAGTGGATAATCAAGACATGCACATTATCAAACTTAGTCAAAAAGGAGATTACGAATGAAACTAATTACTCTTGCTTTCTATGTTTCAACACTACTTAACACCAGGAAAACAAAGAAGAATAACCTGATCACTGATTTCAAATCGCTTGATGCTAGTGAAACCTGTGTGTGTGCTCTCTTTTTATTTTAATTTTTTTTTTGAAGAAGATTAGCCCTGAGCTAACATCCACCACCGATCCTCCTCTTTTTTGGCTGAGGAAGACTGGCCCTGAGCTAACATCCGTGCCCATCTTCCTCTACTTTATATGTGGGATGCCTGTCACAGCATAGCTTGCCCAGCAGTGCGCAGGTCTGCACCTGGGATCCGAACCAGCAAACCCTTGGCCACTGAAGCAGAATGTGCAAACGCAACCACTGCACCACCAGGCTGGCCCCAGTTGTGTTCTAACTCTAACCATCAATCAATCAATAGTAAAATAAAGTGCTAAAATAAAGAACATTCAGAAAACTCCTCTGACAAGACTTCCCCGAGGAAGACACAAAAGAATAAAAATTTAAAAGCAATTATTTTTAATAGTCAATAACTAGACTTTACTAATATGGCACATTTGACGGTACTGCCAAGGGGATACAGTGGTACAGGGTCTGGATGGGACCTCAGTTGATGCTCAGATGGATGCTCAGTTGCAGCTGATTTTATCAAGTTTATTCACCTAATGAAGGGTTCAGTTTGATCATAATGATGGCACCATTGCAGATTCCAATTCTATTTTTTCCCCAACCTAAGGCTTGGCTCCCAGGAAGATGAATAAAAGGGAAGCTTCCGATAACTACATGACTTTTGTTCCTGGACAGCAAAATGCTATTTTCTTCCCATTTGTCCTATTCTAATAAAAGTGGCTGAGAAATTTTAAAAAAAGAAAAAGTCCTTCGTCTTATTCACAGCTAAACTTCAGGCCAATCCTAAGCTTTCCCTCTTCTAAGCAAGTCCCATTTCATTGGAATCTTCTAATATTCCAAAACAAAAATCACTTCCCAAACAAACATTTCCTACAGATAAGAGAAACAAATGGAGAAATAAGGATGACTTAGACAACGGGCCAAAACTCACCAACAGCAACTCCCCAGCGTCACCCACGCAGAATTCTACAATTAGTCCAGAAAAACGCACAGGAACAAGAACATTCCTAGGCTCTCTCTCTTTTGCCTGCAGTACACTTGAGTTTCATTTTGATCCATTTGTCCTCTTTGTCAAAGCTAGACCTTTCCATGTATGTTTTCAAGTCCCAGAAGGATTAAGGAAAAAGAAAATAGAGCAATTGCTTCCCTTTCATTTTTTGTTATGGTTAACCCATTTTTTCTCAATCTTGTATTCAACAAATTCTTAAAGAACAGGGATAATTACTGTAAAGGGAAGAGGATGCTCTTTTTCAAAATGTATCCTCAACATGGTCAATTCTCTTTTAAAGAGCATCTGCTACATTTTATCTGCACAACTTTTATTAACACAGATATGATAAACTGATAGATTTTTTTTCAGTTGAAGCATTTGTAAATACCTTATACAAAGTATTATGATCCTTGCAATAATTCTACAATTTGAATCAGTGCGTCATGACCAAGGTGAACGTCAGCAGTATGTTTCAGTGAGCATATTGGCTTCTCTCCCTTTTAGTATCAACCCAAGACAGCAGTATCTTCCGAGGCCGTCTGTTCCACCACTTTTGGACCATTATTTACAGAACTAAAATGAAAGTATGCCTGCAAACTGGTCAAGTATTTTTAAAACATGGGTAAACTTAGATAAATTAGCATAATATTGGAGACAGGAGGAAAAAAATCTTTTTTTACCGCCTTATTTTCCACTGAAGAAACTGTAGACGAGAACTACTAAATTACTTCCAGAAGAACCAGGTTTAGAACCCAGGTTTCCTCCACTAGCTCTGTGTTCTTTCAGCTCTATCACGTTCTATGGTGCCTCCCTATATTTCATGGATGATAAAATCATCAAAATAGAATACTTTATAAAATTACAGCATCTCAAATTTTGAAGCATTAATATAGTCTTTATTTTTATCATTTTGTTTAACCTGTAGTCCAAGCTTTTAGGTATTTTAGATACTGGAGGTACAATATAAGATCTTTATACAATATTGAATATTTCACATAGAAGGATGACATATTTCTAGGACTTTCAGGGAAAAATTCATTTAAGACAGAACTAAAAAGAAAAATAAATAGAAAAGTTCTTTCAAGAGGAACATAATATTTCAGGTGACAGTTCTAAGTATTTTAAGGCCCAAAATTTGCTAAGCTGTTGCTTGACATTTTGAGCCTCACAGGGTCCCTTGCTCTCACCAGATGTGCTTCCACGCACTGAGAAAAACTCCCACCTGGCTAGTTTCCACATCAGCTAGACAGGCTCCTCAATCTATTGGGTTTCACAGGCCTGTTGCGCCGACAACCCCATTGTTCAAACAAGCCAATCACATCTTCCCACAGAAAGCCCACCCTCTTGTTTACTACCAAGCTTGCCTCCTGTTACAGCCCCTGTGTATTCATGAGTGCAACCTCTGTGTGGCCCTGTGTGACATACCATGTACCTCCTCTGGGGCTGTGAGTATGTTTGATTAATAAGCTTCTATTTGATTGTTGGATGTCGTGTATTTGACTATTTCATACTATTTAAAGCAGAAAATCCCTTTCTCACCAGCAGATAAATAGGAGGGGATCAAAGCACTCTATAATGTGGTGCAAAGAAATGACAAAACAGAGTAATTTCCCTAAATCTACATTTCGGACAACCACGGCTATACTTTAGGCTCCAAGTGTCAGTGTTTAATAGCTTTTTCATCTTCTTGGGTTGCATTACCTAAACTTAAAAACTTTATTCCAACTACAAAAAGATAATGGCATTGCATAGAGTAGGAAAGTAATAGAGAACAACAGAAAATCTGAGGCCTGTGCAGAACTCCTGTAAAGCTAGGATAAATACATGTCATAGCTTGAAGAGGCCCATATTCAGCTGATCCCTTGTAAACTTTGATGTTCTATACAAATGAGATTTTAAAAATTAAGAAAACACAAAGAAACAAAGGAAAGTTGGTGTCTGCTAATTTTACTTCTTCCTTGATTTATTGTAGTATAATGATAAATGTTTGTTTAATTGATATTAAGGACTTGAATTTATGATAACAATGGAATGCATATTACCGAAATCTGGCAAAAATCCACAACTCTTTATGATATTCAGAGATCATGAAAATGCCTGATTTTGACATTAAGCAATTTTCAACTTAATACTAGAGTGATTTAGAATAGTATGAGCTAAGTTTAAACTAAATTGAAGCTAATGATTTAAAAACTTTTCAAAATCAATAGATAATGTTTTATATTATAAACTTAACCTTAATTTAAAACATATTCAACAACTCTAGGTCCTAGAAGATTTGGGAGAAGAGAATTAGTTTAAATCACTTTTTTGTGTTCAATTCCATTGCAAGTTTTCCCTGTTTAAGAGTAGCACAATCTCACTTCACAAATTGTGCGTTGTAAAATTGAAAACATGACGTAAGCCTTTTTATTGAAAAAATGCAAAGTTCTTCACAATTTAAAAAATACTACTCATTTTATATTAAACTATATAATTTTTCAAAAGCAAATGGCTTATATCTTTCAATTTCCTATCTCAATGAGCACATCTAAGAGCGTACAGTTTTGTTTCTTCTCATAAACTATAGATATTTATGAGGAATAGCTCCACATGTAGCACACTTCCTGTAATTTCATTTGTTACTTCTTCCTTGTAGATTAACTTTATGAGTTTGATATTGACCTATCACATTAATAATATATGATACTTTGAGAAAGGATGCAAAAGCATTTCCATTCTGACCCTGCACCTGGATAAACATATTTTTTGCCATCATAGCTTCTGTGAGGATTGAACTGGCAGAGGTACTTAGAAAGACTACTCAGAACCTTAGATATTAACAATGTACATTACTGCAGTTCTAGTTTGGGATTTACTACAATTTATCTTTGTGGGCTTAACCAATTCATTAAACCTTCTGAACCTCAACACTTTCTTTTCACTAGTGAAATGAGAAATCTGGAACTATTTCAGCAACAAAATGCTATGAATACATAATTTTGATTTGTTGACTTTAAATTTTTATTTTCTTTTTTCACTCACTTAACATTTGTAATTCATTTACAAAGTTGAAAAATGCAAAAGGCAATATTGTAGACAATGAGAGGCCTCAGGCTCACTCATTTACCATCACCCTAATTTACCCCACCGCATTCCAGCAGCGTCAAGCACTGTTACTACTTTTTGGTAGATCATTCTGGGGCTGCTTTGGACAAATATAAACATATATACTTATTTTTCCCCTTTCTTCCCAAAACTATAACTTGGTATAGACAATACCTGCAAATTGCCTTTTCACCTGATGATGTATCTTGAGCTCTTTCATATCAGTATGTGGAAAGATCCCTTATTTTCTTTTTCTGCTTTACAATAGTGGTATTTTACCAGTCCGCTATTGATGAACACGTGGGTTGTTTCCATTCTTTTTGCGTTACAGACAGGCAGTGAATCACTTTATATCTATGTCATCACATCTATGCAGAAATGTGGGGGCCGACCCAGTGGTGCAGCGGTTAAGTTCCCACGTTCCGCTTCTCAGCGGCTCTGGGTTCGCTGGTTCTGATCCTGGGCGTGGACATGGCACCGCTTGGCAAAAGCCATGCTGTGGTGGGAGTACCACGTATAAAGTAGAGGAAGATGGGCATGGATGTTAGCTCTGGGCCAGTCTTCCTCGGCAAAAAGAGGAGGATTGGCAGTAGTTAAGTCAGGGCTAATCTTCCTCAAAAAAAAAAAAAAAGAATTATACGGAAATGTAAATCAGATAAATTCCAAGGAGTGCGACTTCTTGGTCATAGGGTAAAGGCACATATTTTTGATATACTATTAAAATTCTTTTTATGGGCATTATACCATTTGTCCTTCCACCAGCAATGTATGAAAGTGCCTGTTTCCTTTCAGCCTGTCCAACAGAATGTTTTCTCATCCTTTCGGATTCTTGTTAATTGTAGAAGTGAAAAATGATATCTTGGTTTGTTTATAATTTTCATTTCTCTTATGAACGAGGTTGAAAAGAAATTTCATTATTCTTTAAGGTATATTTAGTTTTCCTGTCCTCTATCTGTTCATTCTCTCATCTTTTATGTATCTGTGAGATATTTACATAATTAGGATGAGTAGAGCTTCTGATGGATGAGTTGAAAATATTTTTCCAATTTTGTCACCTGTTTCTGCAGTTTGTTTAGTGTTTTTTTTCTTGATTTTGCCATGCAAAAGCATTTGACTTTGGTGTAGTCAAATTTATCAATACTTCCCTATATGAATTCTGAATATTGAATTATAATTGGAAAAACCTTTAGTTTGTAAAAGAATTTACACATATTTTATCTTGATATATTTATTAATTTTTTACACTGAATTCTTGATCACATCTAACATATTTAAGTTTTTATTTTTTTTATGTTGGAATCGATGTATATCCTACTGTAAGGTGTAAGGAGATATTCTAACTTACATTTGCCTGGATGACCATTCAGTTGTCTGATCAACAATTTTTCAAAAGTCCACCTTTACTCTGATTTGAAACTCCACATTTATTATATATGAAATTTCTATTTGTGTCTACATGTGGACTTTTCTTCAAATTTTTTATGTTTTATCTATTTATGAATCATTACAATGTTGTATTAATTATTGAAGCTTTATGCTATGTTTTCATAATTGATAAAGCCTCCTATTACTCTCTGGACCCTGCCACTGTTTCTTGTTTGTTGGTTGGTTCATTTTTTTTTAATTAAACAATTTTTGTCATTGAGGAAGATTGGTCCTAAGCTAATAGCCATTGCCAGTCTTCCTCTTTTTGCTGAGGAAGATTAGCCCTGAGCTAACATCTGTGCCCATCTTCCTCTTGTTTTGTATGTGGGACACCACCACAGCATGGCTTGAAGAATAGTGCATAGGTCCACGGCTGGGATCCAAACCTGTGAACTGGGGGCCACCGAAGGAGAGTGTGTGAACTTAACCACTATGCCATTGGGCTGGCCGCTCAACACTTTATGTTTTTAGGACACTTTATGTTTTAGCAGTTTTAGGTCCATGGCAAAACTGAGAAGAAGTACAGAGATTCCCTATATATCCCCTGCCCCTACGCATGCATAACCTCGCTCATCATCAATAGCCCCCCTAGAGTGGTACATTTATTACAATTGATAAACCTACAATAACACATCATGATCACCCAATGTCTATAGTTTACATTATGGTTTACTTGTGATGTTGCCTATTCTATGAATTTCACAGATGTACAATGACATGTATCTATAGTCATAGTGTCATATAGTATCACTCTATAGTATACAGAGTATTTTCATTCCCCTAAAAATCCTCTGTGTTCCACCTACTGAGTTTCCCTTTCCCCCACCCAACCCTTGGCAACCTTTGATCTTTTTATTGTCTCCATAATTCTGCTTTTTCTAGAATGTCATGTAGTTGGAATCATACAGTATATAACCTTTCAATTTGTTTCTTTCACATAGTAATATACATTTAAAGTTCGTGCTAGTCTATTTTATGGCTTTGTAGTCATTTCTTTTTTTTTTTTAAGATTTTATATTTTTAGGGCAGTTTTAGGTTCATAACAAAATTGAAGGGAAGGTAGAGAGATTTCTCATTTACCCCCTGCCCCTACACATGCATAGCCTCCCCCATTATCTACATCACCCATCAGAGTGGTATATTTGTTATAATTGATGAAACTACATTCACACATCACAATCACCAAAAATCCATAGTTTACATTAGGATTCACTCTTGGTGTTGTACATATTGTGGGGTTGGACAAATGTAAGACATATATCCATTGTTATAATATTATACAGAGTATTTTCACTAACTTAAAAATCCTCTGTGCTTCACCTCTTCAACCCTCCCTCTCGCCTAATCTCTGGCAACCACTGATCTTTTTACTCTCTCTATAGTTTTGCTTTTCCAAAATGTCATATAGTTGGAATCACATAGTGTGTAGGCTTCTCTGATTGGTTTCTTCCACTTAGGAATATGCATTTAACGTTCTTCCATGTCTTTTCATGGCTTAACAGCTCATTTATTTTCAGCACCGAACAGTATTCCGTTGTCTGGATGTATCACACTTTATTTATCCATTCACCCACTGAAGGACAGTTTTGTTGCTTCCAACTTTTGGGAATTATGAAGAAAGCTTCCATAAACATGCATGTGTGGGTTTTTGTGTGGACATCAGTTTTAAACTCCTTTCAGTGAATGCCAAGGTGTGTGATTGCTGGATTGTATAGTAAGAATATATTTTGTTTTATAAGAAATAACTGAACTGTCTTCCAAAGTCTTCCAAAGCTATACCATTTTGCATTCCCCTCATGGAGTTCCTATTTCTCCACATCCTCACTGGCTTCTGGTGTTGTCAGTGTTCTAGATTTTGGCCATTCTAGGTGTGTAATGGTGTCCATTATTGTTTTAATTTGCAGTTCCCTGATGACTTAGGATGTGGTGAATCTTTTCATATGTTTATTTGTCATTTGTATATCTTCTTTGGTGAGATGTCTCTTAAGGTCTTTGGCTGATTTTTAACAGGACTGTTTGTTATTGTTGAGTTTTAAGGGTTCTTCATATATTTTGGAAAACAGTCCTTTATCAGTTGTTTCTTTTGCAAATATTTTCTCCCAGTCTGTGGCTTGTCTTCTAATTCTCTTAACACTGTCTTTTGCAGAGCAGAAGTTTTTAATTTCAATGAAGTCCAGTTTGTCAATTTTCTTTCACATCCCTTTGGTGTGGTATCTAAAAAGTCATTGCCATTCCCAAGATCATGTAGGTTTTCTCCTATGTTATCTTTTAGTAGTTTCATAATTTTACATTTTACATGTAGGTCTATGATCCATTTTGAATTAATTTTTGTGAAGACTGTAAGGTCTTTGTCAACATTCATTTTTTTTTTTAAAGATTTTATTTTTTTCCTTTTTCTCCCCAAAGCCCCCCAGTACATAGTTGTATATTCTTCATTGTGGGTCCTTCTAGTTGTGGCATGTGGGACGCCGCCTCAGCGTGGCTTGATGAGCAGTGCCATGTCCGTGCCCAGGATTCGAACCAACGAAATACTGGGCCGCCTGCAGCAGAGCGCACGAACTCAACCACTCGGCCACGGGGCCAGCCCCCCGACATTCATTTTTTGCATGTGGATGTTCAGTTGTTCAAGTACCATTTGTTGAAAAGACTGTCTTTGCTTTGTTGTATTGCTTTTGTTCCTTTGTCAAAGATTAGTTGACTATATTTATGGGAGTCTATTTCTGGGCTCTCTATTCTGTTCCATTGATCTGTTTGTCTCTTCTTTCACCAATAACACACTCTCTTGATAACTGTAGCTTTATAGGAAGTCTTAAAGTCAGGAAATATTAGTCTTCCAATTTTGTTCTTCTACTTCAATGCTGTGTTAGCTATTCTGGGTCTTTTGCCTCCCCATATTAACTTTAGAATCAGTTTGTCAACATCCATAAAATCACATTTTTGGATTTTGCTTGGATTGCATCTGTAGATCAAGATGGGAAGAACTGACATCTTGACAATATCAAGTCTTTTCATCCATGAACAAGGATTACCTTTCCATTAATTTAGTTCTTTGATTTCATTCATCAGAATATTGTAGTTTTCCTCATATAATGTTGAACATATTTTGTTAGATTTATGCCTAAGTATTTCATTTTGGGGATGCTAATGTAAATGAGGTTGTGTTTTTTAAATTTCAAATTCCACTTGCTCATTGCAGTAATAAACAAAAGTAATTAACTTTGGTATATTAATCTTGTATCCTGAAACTTTGCTATAATTGCTTCTTAGTTCCTGAAGTTTTTGTTAGTTCTTTCAGATTTTCTACATAGATGATCAAGTGATCTGCAATCAAAAGCAGTTTATTTTCTTCCTTCCCAATCTGTACATCTTTTATTTCCATTTCTTGTCTTATTCCATTAGCTAGTACTTCTAGTACAATGTTGAAAAGGAGTGGTGAGAGAAAACATCCTTGCCTTCTTCCTGATCTTAGTGAGAAAGATTCAAGTTTCTCACCATTAAGTATGATGTTAGCTGTATGGTTTTCGTAGATATTCTTTTTCAAGTTGAACAAGTTCCCCTCCATTCCTGGCTTACTGAGAGTTTTTGTCATGAATGAGTATTGGATTCACTAACAGTTTTTCTTCATCTATTGATATTATCATGAGCTTTTTTCCTTTTTTAGCTTCTTGATATGATGAATTACATAAATTGATTTTTGAATATTGATGCAGCTTTTCACACTTGGTATAAATTCCCCTTGGTTGTGGTGTATACACTGTTGGATTCAATTTGCTAATATTTTGTAGAGAATTTTTGCATTTATGTTCATGAGAGATATTGATCTGTAGTTTTCTTTTCTTTTAATGTCTTTGTATGGTTTTATTATTAGAGTAATGCTGACCTCATAGAATAAGTTAGGAAGTATCCCCTCTGCTTCTGTCCTCTGAAAGAGGTCACAAAGAATTGGTATAATTTCTTCCTTAAATGTGTGATAGGATTCACCAATGGATCCATCTTGGCTTGATGCTTTCTGCTTTGTAAGGTTATTAAGTATTGATTCAGTTTCTTTAATAGACATACACCTATTCCAATTACTATTCTTGTCTGAATTTTGAAATTATGTCTTTTGAGAAATTGGTCCATTTCATCAAGGTTATCAAATTCGTGAGTATAGACTTGTTCATAGTAAATCCTTTATTATCCTTTGATGTCCATGAGATCTTTAGTGATGTCCCCCCTTTCATTTATCATATTAGTAATTTGTGTCTTTTCAGTTTTTTTCTTAGTTAGCCTGGCTAGAGGCTTATCAATTTTGTTAACTAGATTGGATATTTCCCTTCACCCAGGTCAGTTAGGCTCTGATAACACCCCAGCAAGTCAGGCTCTGGTAAACTTCCCCTGAGGGGAGGCCTTGTTAACAAGATGAGAGTACTCTGGTATTTCAGAATGGTTTCTTTTCTCCTCTCTTTGCCAGAAGCCTGAGGGGATTTTGCTGGCAATGTGGGAACCTGGTAGACCTCCTAGAGTTAAATCTCACAATATTGTGGGAGCCCCCCTGTGACTAGGCTCCCCTGGAGTTGTTAACTCTCAGACTTGTCCACACTGAGACTCCAACAAATTGTCAACTACAGTTCTGGGTTTTCTTCCCAGCACAGGTTTCCACAGTGGTTTCTGCTCACAAGCTTCTGCTCTGGCAAGCTATGACTCCTTGCATTTGCCTGTCTCTCTTTCCAGTTTTGGGGACAGGTGTTTGCCCTATGTCCTCCCCTCTCTGACGGATCCAAGAAAAGTTGTTGATTTTTCAGTCTGTTCAGATTTTTGCTTGTTGTTAGGACAGAGCGGTGACTTCCAAGCTCTTTACATGTGGAACCAGAAACTGCCCCAATCTTGACTCTGAGCTTTTACTCTCGGCTTCTCTTTCTGGTCCTGGCCAATAGTACTGATGTCAGGAGTCCTAACAATTTAATGTTGTGATAACTAGCTTGAATAATTTTCTTTCCAATATAATAATTTTCCTTTTTATTCAAGATTTTTTTCAATATAATTCCACCTCCTATGTACTTTTTACCAAAGAAATAAAAGTAGACAAGGCAGGGGTGGGGTGACAGTGGTAAGGGACAGACATCCAACTCCCTGCCAGATGCTTTCCCTTCCTAAGAAATCTTAGTAAAAACTGTGGTTAGCAAAACACCTCAAGGGGATGAGAAAAGAAAAAAATTTATTTTCCCAAGGACCTGCAGATTGGAGGAGCTGGGCAAATTTCCAGCCTCCCTCATTTATCTCTTTTGGCTCCAGTACAGCAAAATATCTTCCCCTAAACACAACCATGCCTGAAGGAGAAAAGTTAGTTAACCCTTTGATCACCCTGTCTTTAGCCCAATTTAGTACACACTGGAATCCTGGATCACTCTGGTAATAGTGTAACTGTTTTGACATGTTAGGCAAACATTCACTCTCAGAATCTTCCTAACTGGCCATGTATCATGCATTCACTTATATCATTCAAAGAGAAGTTTGGGGCTAAAATTGCTTGTTATATACATTTTAGCAGTGAAAATTCTATGTCAATCTAAGTACTTCTGATGCTATACTCAAAGGAATATGGTTCAAGTATGAAATCATTTCTGAGAACCTGTACTCTGAAAATAATATTTTTAAAAGTAAAAAATATGTATATGTGTGTACATATATGTCATATATGTGATTATGAAACTATATGTGAAATTATATATATATACATGTAAGTTATAATCATACATAGTAATTAGTTTCAAAAGTCATCAAGCTGCATTTCATTCAGAAAGAAGCCTGTAAAGACAGAGATTAGCTACTCATGTGTATTAAAACACAGTTAATCCTGATCCTCATACTTGAAATTTTCTTTTCATTACTCTTCAATCTGCCTCTTTCCCTTTTCCCCTCTACAGGGAACTTTGAGTTGGTTAAGTCAAAGAACTTCTTGGCTCTTGGAAATTTTCACTCATGACAAACTTCTGTTTCAGAAAGGATGGGGTTAGTGGGAGTTGTCTGACCCATTAGCATTTCTAACATTAACATCCCAAGTATTTATGCACAAAAACATAAGAATCTACAGTTTTAGTTTTGCTTACTTACTAGATTCCTGGTCTAATGATTCTTGGTTTCAGTCTCTGTTGGAAACTCTCAGGCATCTCTCCTTCTTTGGTTAAAGTCAAAAGACTCTGGAACCCAGAGGAAAAAATGTACACTCTACCATTTTGGACTACAATTTGTTTTTAATGCAGCATGCTGAACTGTCACAAATCTTGGGAAGTAATGGTCATATTTTACTAAAACCTTCATCACTGATAAGTATTTATAGGGTCTTTGCTCAGAATGGTCTAGGTGTAATATTAGCCTTCTAGTATTTTCTTTCCCAAGTTTTTTGTTGTTGTTCCTAATTCCTCCAAATAAACTAACATTTGAGGTTCTAGGTCTTTGCGCTAATCCGTATTCTGACATCAACCTTTGAGGTTGGTGGAGAGGTTGATGAAAAGATGTCAACTGACAAAGATAAGTGATATAAACTGTCTTAAATAATAACATGAGTGGAAAACTACCAAGACAACCATATACATCTGGAACGATGCAGCATCTTCAGGCTTTCTTAGTCCTCAATTCCCTATGAGAACCTGTTATTTCTGCAGAAGGTTCTTCCAGCCATAAGAAACTTGCCTGGCTATTATGAAGAAGAATCTGTTCCAGTGACTCTTCTGGAAAACTTGGTTACTGAGCTAGTATAAATAACTAATGCAAATAATCTCAGTCCATTTTTAAAATTTTCTTGGACACTGAGTGAATTTGACTTATCAGTCTTCAAGGCAGTCCAAGGCTTTATATTTGATTGAAGTAAGTAACTTGCTTGGGGATCCACAGCTGAAAACTTGGATTCAAAACTAGGTCACTATCCTTACAAACACTGCCATGCTATCTGGACATTGTCATTGACTCTTACAGAATTCATTTCGCCCCATTAATCTTTGAAGTTTCACCCCAAATTATACGGATGGAGAGATACAAGTAGATGCAGATCTTGTAATACATTCATTAAAAGTCCGTGAAAGAAATTGCTTTAAAATGCAAGTATTTAAAATTCTTGCCTCTCCTTAGCACACATCATTTTTTTATGGACACAGAAAATTATGTAACCAGCCAAATTTTCTTATTGTATTTTGGCTATTGGGAGATTTGGAGTCAAATTTTGGAACACATTGTGAAATGCATAGGAAATTCTGGCCTAATTCCGTCTACATTTTCCTTGAAGTTGCCGATTTAACATTTTTATTTAACAATGTTTCCTAAGAACAAAAACATCACTAACTAATATGTGGATAATAATAATAATGTAATAACTAATAATAACTGATTTTCTTCCAACTGTTTTATATGAGCTATCTTATTTAATCCTCATATTTTCTTTCTGAGGTATAAACCATTATTGTCCCAATAAGTGGAAATAAAGAGACTCAAGGACAGCCTTCTTTAAGGTTGTGACATGAAAGCTGTGTATATCTCTGCTTGCATCCAAATGGACCCAATGGAGTGGTATAAAGATAGGCTAAGGATGTAGATTGGACATGAGTGGCATTCTATTTGTGTAACTAAAAGTAAGGAGGAGAAAATGGGTTGTGAGGGATGGAAGAATCCATCAGAGCTTCCTAAGACAAAAGTGAGAACAAAGAAAAAGGCATCTACATTGATATTTATTTAAATATGGAGCAGTTTGGCTTGAATTACACAAACTATTTTCATTGCTCATATAAACTAGTAAACTTTTCCATTTTCCTCATCACCTCTATATTTATAAAGATTAAATTATGCTCTATCAAACTTTATTCAAGGATATGCAATGATATAACAAAAATGATTTAAAATTGCTTGAACATTATAAATTGTTTGAAGAATATTCTATATTTAGTTTGAAAATGCCGTCATTACCACCCATGTCCTTTTACTATGATTTTAGCTTACTTTCCTATAAAAAATACATAGGTGTCTTTTATTGATTAATATGTAACTGAATATGATTTATTATATTCTCTTTTATTGGAGACATGTCAAGCACATCAGATTTTAATTCATTGGCTATCCTGCATGGCACATATTTAATTTTTATTCTACTAGTCATAAATTTGGCAATAAATTTGTGTCATGAAACTGTTTTCAATAACTACACTGAAATTAACTTATATTGACCTAGTATTTGAGTGATTCTGAAATATGTTATAACTACAGATCAATAACTAATAAAATTCAAAATTACTCTGTTTTGACAAGTTTTCCCTTATTAGATAGATCCCATCAAAGCAACTATTTATTGGGCACTAGGGTGTTATCATTTTTACGTCTCTAGCATTGTCTTAATTTCTAGATGAATATAAAAACAGCAGGAACCACGGCCTCCTTCTACAAGATACTTAGAGACTGAAGCCTCCTGGGAAGACAGACCAACTGGGATGGGGTAACTTTTGCAGAAGGAAAAAATTGTTGAGCCTTGTTTTGGGAAATATATGGAGATAGTGTACTTTACTGATAACTTTAAATGGTATTTCTTTTCTTTAATAGTATTGAGTTTAAAAATAAAAATCATGGGCCGGCCCAGTGGCTGAGTGGTTAAGTTCATGTGATGCGCTTTGGCAGCCCAGGGTTCATGGGTTTGAATCCTGGTCACAGACCTACATAGAAGAACTAGAATGACATGCTCCTAGGACATACAACTATGTACTGGGGCTTTGGGGACGAAAAAAATTAAAAAATAAAAATCATCTTTCTGTATCTTTATTGTTTGTCACCCCTGTCTCTGTAAACTGGAAATCTAAAGTTCTTAGAATTTATCTAAATCAATTTTTTATTTTATAAAAAAGGAAATAGAACTTTAAGAAGATTAAATTACTTGATTGAAAACGAGTTAATTAATGAAACATGCATCTCTGTATTAATTTAACAGTAGTTATTGAACACCTCTATACCAGAACCTGGAGTAGGTGTCAGAGATAGCGTGGTACGCAAAGCAGCTACAGTCTCTACCCTTGTGGAGCTTTGGGTCTAGTGAGGAAGACAGAGACATCAATTAAATACATTGTGATCTGATTACAAAGTGTCATTAGTACTGTGGAGAAAGTAAACAGGGAGCTACTACAAGATGTAAGTAGGTGACCTCATCAGGCTTGCAGGATCAGGGAAAGCTCTGTGAGAAAATGTTCTCTTACCTAAGAGATGAAGGAGGAAGAGATGTTAACTAGTTATTATTGATTCTGTGGTGCCCTTTTTTTCTGTCAAGTTTTAACATTTCTGAATTCAGAATATAACTTACAATCAGTGGCACATCCTTAATTGATATCTTTCTTGCTCTCTCACACACATGCTCTCTCATGTCTCAGCAGTACATAAAATACTATTGCAAAACCAAAATAAAATATCACTTTGCTTCTATCAAAATGACTTAAAAAATAATACTAAATGCTGACAAGGATACAGAGAAACTGGATCACTCATACACTGATGGGAATGGAATGTAAAATGGTACAGCCAGTCTGGAAAACATTTAAGCAGTTTCTAAGAAAACTAAACATGCACTAACCGTATGACCTAGAAATTGTGCTCTTGGGCACTCAGTCCAAGGAACTCAAATGTTCCTAGCAGCTTTATAAATAGCCAAACACTGGAAGCAGCCAGATATCCTTCAACAGGTAAATGATAAAAAGGCCTATGGTGCACCTATACTATGAAATACTACTCACCAATAAAATGGAACAGAGTATAGGAACATACATACATACTGAGCACTCCTACCACCCAGATTTTAGTTTCTAATACCATTCTCCAATAAGAGGAAGCAGGGCTCCTTGGATAAATGGCTTATTCTAGGACTGATGAAGTCAATATATCGGATGAGTCTGGAACATCTTGTACTGCCAGCAAGTGAGGAAGTAACAACAACAACAATAAGGAAGCAAAGAAACAAACACAATGACGGGGGTATGTGAACGGTATACAAGAGGCAGCTAAAGGAGATCCCAACGGCCAAAGCTGGAACAATTTAAGCAACAAAATAAATAAAGTAGTATTGGAAAATAAAGTATAAAATAAGTACCCAGGAGTCTATAATGACTAAGTAAATGATTGAATAAATAAATGGGGGAGAAGAGAC
Organism: Equus caballus; assembly: GCF_041296265.1. Lineage (NCBI taxonomy): Eukaryota > Metazoa > Chordata > Mammalia > Perissodactyla > Equidae > Equus > Equus caballus. Next base: position 99,529,021 of record NC_091685.1, on the reverse strand, counting down.
AAATCTCCTGAGCAGAAGAATTCCATGTAGTTTATGTAGATTCCTCACCGTCAAGGAAGTGAAGTATAACTCCCACTTCTTAAGGGTGGACTCCGTGACTTCCTTCCAAAGAGTGCTGTCTGGAAAGGGAGAAAAAACTTTTCAGCAGAGAAATCTGACAAATACTACCTCAAGTAATCAGAGTTAATTCCAACAGGGATAAGTCATATTGCTAGTGTATACCCCTGATAAGATGTGATGAAAATGAAGATGACACTTTACCTTTGTGGTCTTCCTCCCCAAAACTCATAACCCCAGTCTGATCATGAGAAAAAAATATCAGACAAATCCAACTGTGGGACACTCTTCAAAATACCCTAGCAGTGTTACTCAACACTGTCCACGTGATCAAAACCAAAAAAAGTTCTAAGAAACTCTCACAGCCAAGAGGAACACCTAAGGAGACTTGATAAACAAATGTAATGTGGCATTCTGGGTTGGATCCTGGAACAGAAAAGATGACATTTGGGTAAATACTAAGGAAATATGAAGAAAGCTTCTACTTTAATGATTATGTATCTATTACTTTATTAATTTTAACACTTGTACTGTATTAATGTAAGATGTTAATAATAGGGGAATTATGAAGGGAGGAGGAGGGGAGACAGCTATGACTATAAAATAGTATAATAAGGGATCCTTGTGATGGAGTTGTTCTTTATGTTGGCTATGGTATTAGTCACATGACTCTACACGTGATAAAATAGTATAGAAATATATACACACAAATGAGTACATACAAAACTGGTGAAAACCGAAAAATGTTGGTGGATTGAGTCAATGCTAATTTTCTGGTTGTGACATTGTACGATAATTATGCAAAATATTACCACTGGAAGGAACTAGGTGAAAGGTTGACAAGATATCCCTCTATTATTTTTTAGAACAGCATGAAAACCTACAATTATCTCAAAATAAATAGTTTAATTAATATCTTAGAATCATGGCAATAGATTTCATGGTGTACAATAGGTGAAGTAGGATAGGGACACAAGGTTGTGAAGATCTTTCTAGATAGGTTATCACATTCAAAAAGACTTGACCTAGAAGAGATCATGCTGCATTCATTGAACAAACATGAAAGAACCCATGTGGCTTGAGTTCGAGAGTCTCAGAGTTAGTGGTTCACTAAGAGGTTGGTGGGAGTAAATAGTGACCACATCTTGTTGAGCTGTTTAGGACACAGCAAAGTTTTGTTCTTAATTTCAAGTGCCTTTGTAAGGGGAAATAATGTTCAGCATTAATTTTTCAGTAGATATAGCCAGGGATAAATTTATATTTTAGAAATGCCATGATACTTAAGAATTTCTTATTCTTGCAAGATTAACTATATGTGCTTTTTTGGCTAGATTTTCCTATATTTATACCACAGGTCCGTATTCTTGCTGGATGTGTGACCTTGAGCTAGTTATTTAACCCTTGTAAACCTCAGCTTTGCATGTTGTATTTACAAACTTGCTTACCTAGTGACACCAAACCCTCATGAGCATGTCACCAGGAGTAAACAAAATAATCCATGTGCAGCACTTAGCACAGTGTTTGGCATCTATTAAGGTTAACATGTTAACCATTAATATCTGTTTCTCATAGACATTTAAGAAGTGTATAACTAATATAGATTAACTATACAAAATGTCAGAAAATGAAGGTGCAAGAAAGTTTAAAATACCATAGCAGATACACAAAAAGGATTAATGCTAAAAAGTGTTGAAGTTGCAGTTGAATGTGAAGACCACACAAGTACAGTATCACAAATTAAACATTTTTCTGTAATATTCTCTCCAGTTATAGCCTAGGATTAAAATTGGGGAAATGTGTAGCCAAATTGAGCCAGAAGTAAAAGCAGGCAGAACAAGAATGGTGGGAGTAGAAGAAACAGGACACATGGGTGTTGACTAAAGAATGTATTCCAGGGGCCTGCCCCGTGGCTGAGTGGTTGAGTTCACTTGCTCCACTTCGGTGGTCTAGGGTTTCACAGGTTCAGATCCTGGGCGTGGACATGGCACCACTCATCAGGCCATGCTGAGGTGGCATCCCACATGCCACAACTAGAAGGACCCACAACTAAAATATACAGCTATGTTCTGGGGGGATTTGGGGAGAAGAAGGAAAAATAAAATCTTTAAAAAAAAAAAAGAAGAATGTATTCCACATAAAAAGAAAGTGGAGTTGGTGTGAGGTAGACTGTAGATGTTAAAAATAAAAAGATGGAAACATGGACAGCTTGGTGTATAAACAGATTCATTATAATGGGATTAAGGTAGTGAAAGAATAGAACCTTAGGATGCTGACAATGGTATATTCAAATTGTTCCATAGCTCTTCTTTCAATAGTGCAATGATAAGGCTCAGGTAAGGTCTTGGAAGCGTTTTGTTCACTTTATTCTCTTCATATATTGTCAATTACTTTGCCCTGTCTTATGCATTACTAAATAATTTGTATCTAGGTCAAATTATAAATATAGAAACAATTGGGAAGGGCACAGTGATTATTTAGATGTGTATTTTTATGTTTATTTAATTACTTAAAACTTTGAGTGTATGTTTTGCAGTGTATAAGTCCATTTGTATAGTCCTGTTTTATCAAACATAAATAAGTAATTTTAAATATATCGAGAATACACACCATGATGCCTTTAAAGATTGAGTCACAGTCAGAAAAGATTTGAGATTAATATCCAAGAAGATTAAAGAACAGATGTCAGTAGGTAGTAGTTAGATATTAATAAGAAAACGCAGAGAAGAATTGAGTTAGAGATATGGAACAGTTATTGGAAATTAACATTGATTTTCAATTTAACGTGACATCTATTCAGGGAAAATTTATGCTTTCTTCAATGAATAGAAAACATCTTTCAAAAGAAATGTTAAAAAGAAAAAAGATGTAGAGGGCCAACCTGGGCAATATATTAAACAAACAAAAACATAAAAAAAAAAAAACACATGCCCCTGGGGAAATGATTTACCCTCTCTGAGTCTCAATTTCCTCATCTGGAAATGAAAATTGATTTCTATTTCTAGTCAGAATTTTCTTTCCAAAAGTTCTTTAAAACAACATAAGAAATAAATATGATTTTATATATATATATATATATTTAATTTCAGGATAATTTGAACGAAGGGAAAAAAGAAGGAAAGCAGTTAGATGAAGCCAGAAGAAATAATCCTACATATCAGCAGGATTATTAGGATAAACTTTTCTAAAATATGAAATCATTTAGTAAGTCATAGTCTATAGAAATGCAAAGAATTAATTTTGTCACCAAACGTGAGAGAAGGAAAGAGATCAGAGGCTTTAGAATGCAAAGAACTGCTGTTTCCTACATCAGCCCTGAAGTATCAGTATGACTTAATTGCTATTTGTGCAAGAAAGAAGCAAAGGTTTTAGAAAGATGCCTTTAGTCCTTTTACTCTCACGCACAAATATGACACAATTCTTTAAAACAAAATAAAAGTCACTGATGCAGCAACTCATCTCCAGAGGAAAGGGATAGAAAGAGCAATGAAGCAATACGCCAACAGGAGAAAGACTTAGATGGAATGGCCTGATAAACCGCAAGTTTATCAAAAGACCCGAAAGAAATTTATTGGAAGAGATTGAGTCAGTCTTTTATCTTTTACACAGCTAGTCAAAGGAAGAAACCACTTCTAAAAATATAATCATTGGCTATTTTTATAGAACTCATATAAACAGAGAAAGACTTTTCAAGTGGCTCAAATCTTTTTTAGACTTTCAATCCTGTGTGTCAGACATTGCTTTTTTATTCAATTACTTTAACTCTTTATCCTATTCTTTGAGATTGAATTTTCTGTCCAAATGGACTTTTCATATTAATATATGTATAAAGCAGTGTGTGTCATACAGATATAATTATTAAATTATACCCACTTCTTGATATCTTTGGAAATTATGGCTATAACAAACACACAAAAAATATGCACAATGATAATTATTAACATTTTTGGTACCATATATATGAATAAATATATGAACAAAGTTGAATGGCAAGAAAAAAACATCTTAAGATATAGTGTATATAAATATGTGACAGTTTTAAAATTATAAATTTTAATATCTTAAGATAGTATTTTATAAAATGTTCTGTTATATGGCACTCTTTTTTCACTTTTTGACTTGTAATAAACAACTTTGTCTAGCTAAATACTATATTACTTTTATAATCACTTACTTTATGATTAGATTATATATGACTTTACCATTCATTTATTATTATTTAAAACAGCAGATGCTGTCAAGGACCACCGCTAAAGTATTTTTCTATAGTGCATGTACTTATTTGTCTTTTTGTGAACTTGTAGTTACAATCTAATTATCGATGTTTATTGGAATGAGCTAAATTCTGGAAATGTTCTTATATACTTTTGCCACATCATTTTTCTTTCTTTCTCCTGGTTGTACATTAAAAAGAATGACCAATTCTGATAAAAATTTCCCAGAGTAGTTGTTCAAATGTAGCCAGCAGATGTCTCTCTTAGACTCATCCAGTCAATATAATGCATTCATTCCTCCTCCTTGAGTTGGAACTCAACATGCAATGCCACTTTGTTTGGAACATTAAGATATGTCACTCATCAGGTACTTGTTCCTTGAAGTTCTATCAATATAATTTAAGCAGACTGCTAAATGTCAAGGTGACCTAATTTCCAAAGCAAGGGAGAAGAACAAAAAAATAGTTCTTTTGTCTTTAGAGACATAGCTCTGCCTGGTTCAAGAAGAGAACTATGAGACATAGTAAAGAATAAATGTTTAAGAGTAATGGTAACTAAAACAAAAAAGCTATAATTCACATCTGCGGAGATATAAACAATAGATTTATCAAGGAAATATATAAAAAATGTCAATATGTACAGCATTGTGCAAATTTGTCATTTGTGTATGTATAGATTTAGTATGCTCTGAATTTACTAAATTCTGATTTACCGAATAATGAAAAGAACACAAGGACTGAATTATATGTGTAATCAGTTGTATGTGTGCACAACCTAGGGAAGTTGGAATTTGAAGATATGTTCACTTCTTGATGTTCAAATCTTTCCTTTATATGTGTCTCCATTGCTTTTTGCAGGCAAAGTAATCTACTCCATATGCTCCCTTTGCACTTATGTCATGAGCTGTTATCAGACTTAACAAATGGGGATTCATATTTTAAAAATTATTGGAACTATATGGGTCGGTTTTCAAAGTTTCACGACTTCCCTACATATCATTTTTCTTTAAGGTTTATCCACACTTTTGTTTTTATCATTGGTTATATATCCCTCCAATTAGCTTTTGAATATTTAGCTTTAAAACCTGGCATCCGGATATGCATGTGCGTTTCCAAAAGTGGAAAATAGGATTTTTCCTGATACAAACACTATAGTTATGTTAAAATTGGCACTGATCTTTAGATCTGAATGTTGGAGGAGGTCTTCAAGAGGACACGCCCAACGATTGACCCTTGCGTTGAACCTGGGCACTCAGAGGCTCCTTACCCCATCCCCTGTCCTTTGAATATATGTTTAGCCCACTATTCCCGTAACAGGAGCACACTATTCCTCAAAAACATGGCGCTGAGAGAGCAATGTGTTGTTGAGACCATCTGGATGGTAGTCATATGTGAACCCCATTACGGCCTCTATATAAACTTTTAAGGTTCTGGCAGGTGGGTGCAAAGATCTATTCATTTTGCAGCCGCCCAAGACAAGCTTTGCATGTAAGTTCCCTTTGCTTATTAAACCTGCCACTTGCAAATCTGGAGTGGTCTGCCTCTTCCCTCGGTCTTTCCTTGCCCTCCGTGTACGAAGGCTTTCAAATTTCACTCAGGAAACTCTCAGAGTTGCAAACCAACATTGAGTTGGATCATTCTTTTTGTTCATTTTTAATCATTTTGTGCAAATTTTTAATCATTTGCACAAACTGAGCTTACTGTCTCCTATAATTCCTGTGTTTTTCAATAAAATTTCATGCTCATTTTACAGCTAAAATTTATTTCATCCCGCCCTGTCATGTTACAATCAAATTATTTATAAACGTACTTGTATACATAACACTTTGTAAATTGAATAGGAAATATATCCTTATAGAAATGTTAAATAACATACAGGTTGGCTCTCCTACCATTGCTATATATCATTTCCCCAGTTTCTCTATCCATGGACAAGTTTTGATATGAGCTTTTTCTCTTTACAAATATATTGGATGAATTTTAAGCATATTTAACCATCTTTTCTATACAAATGATAGAATACCACATTGTGGGAAAACAAAAACCAACAATCACACAAACCTGGTTAAATCCAAATCTTTGCCTACTCTGTGCACACAGCTGAACATTTGGATACGACTGAAGGGAAGCACACAATCATATTCATTGCTCTCACTTTACCAAACTCAGCTAAGCCCTTAATAATTGTACTTGGCAAACATGTAACTTTCCTTAGTCCAGCCACATTCCCAATCCCCAAGGTGACTATTTCATCCTTCTTTCTTTTCCTTAAATCCCCCAAATCTTCTCCTTCTCTCTCATCTGATGACTTCACTTCCTATTTCACTGAGAACACAGAAGTAACTGGAAGAGAACATTGTCCACCTTTACTAACCACATCTACACCTGTTCCAGGTAGTCCACCTTCTTTCCTATCACTCTGGACGTCCCTACACTCCTAGCAACTATTTACTGCTCATTTGTGCACTAGCCCACATCTTCTCTTGTCTACTTATGGGCTCGATTCTGGTAAGTCTTCTCTTTTTTCTGCTACATCTCTAATTGTGTTCTATTTGATTATTTTCATGATGTTATTTCTATTATTTAAAACATGATTATGTAAACCAACAAACTGACTTGATCAAGTTCCTCTCCAACTATTGCCCCATTTGTCTCTGTGATTTAAAATGAAGTTATTTGTTACCAAGTCCACTCCTCCCTTCTGTCTTGAATCTAATTATATATGGTAAGTATAATTATATTTGCAATTATATGTATTATATATTATAATCTAATTATAATGTATATTAGATTCAGTGGACATTGGAAAAGAAGATATTTCTAAAATTAAGTTGATGTGCAACATTGTAAGTATTTTATATCTTTGTTATTTTTTGTTCATTTGATATTTATTTCATCAGTTAAGAGGTGAAATAATGCCTGTTATTATTATTCTTGTATTTTCTGTAGATTTTGCTTCATCTTTGATGCTGTGTTTTTTCTGCAAAATTATTCATAAATGATGCTCTTAATTATCTATCATCCTGTATTAGCTTGCTAGCACTGCCATTACAAAGTAGCACAGACTAGATGGCTTAAAATAACAGAATTTTATTTTTCCAGGGTTCTGGAGTCAAGAAGCCTGAGAGTAAGGTGTCAGGAGAGTTCATGTCTTCAGAAGTTTCTCTCCTTAGCTTGTAGATGGCCGTCTTGTCCCTGTGTGTTCAGGTGGTCTTTCCTCTGTTCCTATGTCCTAGCCCCCTCTTCTCATAAGAAAACTAGTCAAACTGGATTATGGCCCACTCTGATGACCTCATTTCACCTTAATTGCCTCTTTAAAGGCCCCACCTCCAAATAGCACATTCTGAGGTACTGGGGGTTCTGACTTCAACATATAAATTTTGGGAGGACACACTTCAGCCCATAATATATACTCCTCATAATTAAAATATTCCCAATTTGTCTGTCTAATTTAAGCATAAAATTAATCTTGTTTATGTTAATATCACATACTCTTCTGTATTTTGCAGCCACATTTTTAAGCTATACTTACGTAACTTATTTTTAAAAGTTAGCTGTTATTATATTTCCTGATTATAAAATCTATAAAGCCATTTACAGAGAATTGGAAATTATAGAAAACTAAAATTATGATAACAATATTACTGCATAATTATAGAAACATGTTAGTGTTAAACAGATACCTTTTCTCATATACACTCAAGTGTGGGTACACGCACTCACACACACAAATTTGGATCATAATGGAAATTCAGTCTTGTTTCATACTCTTGTTCAGTTTACATGCTAACAATCATTTATATTACTGGTTTTTTTTTTCAAAAGTCTCTGTGTCAATGCTTGAATATCATTCTTCTATATGAAAATAATATCACTGATAATTTATATTTTCAACTTGTACATTGAATAAGTATGGCTCATGTCATCTATCTTTACTTCAGCTTCCCTGCCCCTGAATCAATACTGAGCAGGCTTTTGGTCTTCTCAGAGCTCTCTGTAATAAAAATACCCACAGTACTGCATCCTTATAAAGTACCATCTCATTTTGATAATTATGATGTCCAGTACCATGTAATATCAAAACTCTAAAATTATTTAAATGTTAACTGAGAGATTTCCTCAGGAAGTAGTGGAAATACTACAATTATTTTTTCTTCTACCTTTTCCAACTTAAGCTTCTCCCCCTCATTCTCCGTTATGGTAATCACGGTTTCTGATTTATCCACGGCAGAATGAATTGTTTGCAGCCCCTCTTCACTGCTGGCCTCTCCTCTGGGTTCCCTTTGGTTAGGTGAATGCGCTGTTTTCTGGAAGTCACTTACCTCCTTCTCAGGCCCTAAAAATCCAGAATTTCATCTCCAGTTTCTCCTTTGCTGAAGCCTATTTGCTCCTCTTGATGGCTTATAGAACAAAATTAGAGAAGATGTAACCTCCCACAAAATTGCTTTCCACGTGGTTTATGGAAAACGTTGAGATTCTTTCTATGAACTCACGTGGAGGGTGGAGGCTGATTCCAAAGTCTGAGGGGCTCCTTTCCTATACTACCAAGGTATCTGGCCACACGTTTGCCCTGGCAAAAATGTCATCTTTTGCCCCGGATTCCTGCAAGTACAGAAAAGACTAATCACACTGTTACCTCCAAACAATCTTGAGGAAGCTCAGCTCTCTTGTCTTAAGGTTAGAGCTAGTGTCAACTCACCCCTCCTGGTAGGCAGGCTGGAACTTACAGAATACTGGCATCTCTCTCAAAAAAAACAAAAAACTCGAAAATCATCCTTCTCATGAAATAAATCCTGTCTCATCTATGTCTCCAAATTTTCCAATGATTGTGGTAGCAATGATTGTGGGCATAGTTGTCAGGAGAAAGAAACATGATAGAAGATAAAACAAATTTTAGCTACATATATAATATTTTATTATTTAATAGAAACAGAAATGAAATGTGATAAAATGTTAACAGCTCTTAATTCTAGAGGATGGAATATATGCATTTGTACTTTAGTCTTTGTTCTTGACTGCATTTTACAATTTTCTCAGTGAGATAGAAATAAAAGATTGTTAACTCAGTTCAGCATTTCTCTTAACAACCTACATATTATTTAAAAATGGTTTAATAAAACTATCTTTATCCCTACCCTAAGTTCACTATCTTTGTAACACAAATTAGAGTTTATAATAGTCAATCTTATTATTAAAAATGTATAGATAGATCTGTAAATTTTTTCTTTCTAACTTCTTTCCTTCTCAAAACTTCAACTGAAAGAAGAGAGAGCTTCATCCCACTTTCCACTCCTTATCCAGTACAATACTCAAGGGATTGAAGATGGACGTAAACTCCTTTTGATGGTGACATTCTTTCTCACTTTAATTCATAAGACTAAAGTTAGGTCAGCACCTTTCTAGAATACTGGGAACTTTTTCACCATGCCCTGGGGTAAATTGTCCTAGTCTGTGTTATGCCATGCCATTCTAATATTTCTTTTATTCAATCAAAAATTACGATTGAGCACCTACCCTGTACCTAATACTATTCTATGCATGAGAATATGGCAACGAAAACAATCAAAATTTAATTAATTAAAGCTAGAAACCATACAGTCTAACAGGTGATTTGAGGTGCTCCTTACAGTTGAGTAGTCAGATCCAGAGATATTTGATGTTAATATTGATACTTATCTGAAAGAATTGTATTTCAAGGGCACTATTTCAATTTACAGGAGAAGTAACACTTGACAGAACCATATTTCTGGACAAAATAATGCACCTCAATGAGAGGATAAGAACTCAGATGTCAGGGAACATTCAGGGGCCATGTTAAGAATAATATGTGTAAGTCGGTGTGTGGGGGGGTGTGTAGGGGTGTGCTTGTATGGTAGGCAGGGGGTTGGTTCCAAAGGCTGGAATGCAAGGACTCATGAAGCAGGACTAACAACTTCATTGATTCAATGCTGAGAAGATGACCTGTTGTACTATTTCAATAATACAAAATGAGTTTCTTAATCTGACTCTAAATACACACAAGACAAGGCCTAGCCAACGTGTGACCAATTTGACTAGTAAAGATACAAGGAGTCACTTTTAGATTTAGATAATTTATCACTTAAAAAGATGAAAAAAATTACCTAAAGGTGCCAGATTCCCGTTATCTTTGTCCCAACACCAAAAAAGATGACACAAACAAAAGGGGCCAAATGGCCACAGCATAAGTAGTGGGAGACCCCGGTGCTGAGGAGCTAATTCTAGACTGCAGCCGAGCGGTTTTGTTTGGAAGCTTTGTTCTGAGTGTGGAGTTCCGGAAACCTCAGATCTCATCAGAACCCAGGAGGAGATGAGCAACTGTCTCACGATAACCTCCCAGGGGAGATGAGGGGAGAGTGTGAGTGGGAGGCGGCTTTGTAGAAGCTCTTTATAGGCCTTGTATTGTCTTGTGTTCTGGGAGTATCACAAGGCATTCCGCCAAGACTCAGACACACTGTGGTTCAAATCTTTGACCGTGTGACTTATGCGGATATGTGCAAACTTGCCAAGATACCATGTGGACTTCTCCTACGGTGGCATGACCAAAAAACTTTGGAAGCCTCTGAAAATGCTTAATGCTTTTTTATTTTTGTCTCTATGGATATTTCTAACACACTACATAAGAGAAATTGAATCAACTGTCACATTTTATTTGTGCTATCTCAATTTTAAACATCTTTCAGATAATCCAAAAAAAAACATATAAAATAATATTGTTCCCAGCACTCTGCTTTATTAAATTTCATTGGTGATAGACTACTTTCACCCACTATTCAGAAAGATCTGTTTTACCCAAATGTAGCTGAATATTAAGCTCCACTTTAAGGATCATCTGCTCAGTTATCCCAATTGAGTAACAGATGTCTCTTGCCCACCGTACTATTTATGTTGCCATTACTCTGCCTCAAACACAATTCCTGAAAAGGCTAGAGAAATCCCAAACAAGTAGTTTTTCTCTGTAGAAATACTGTTTAGCCAGTGTGATAAGCCCATATTTTATTTTCTGCTTCCTTTTAAAGAATGAATAGTTTTGCAATGTTTCAAGTGTAATCCAAAACTGATTATTCATCATAGATTTTAGTGTCTAGTGGTCTGGTATTTACTGCTATATATTTTTAGAGACTTTAAACCTAAATTAAAACTTGAACTGTGCAATTATGCACAATGCATATTTTAAGGATGGTTAATGGACTCTACCATTTTGGAGCTAACAGCTGTTTTCTCCTCATAAACTTTATTCATAGACTCCATCGACATTACCAACCAAAATAAAAAGTTAGAGGAGAGAAAAAGAACAATATAAACATTTCTTATTTTTGTTTGTTTTTTTGTTTGGTTTTTGGTGAGGAAGACTGGCCCTAAGATAGCATCTGTTGCCAATCTTCCTCTTTTTGCTTAAAGGAGATGGTCACTGAGCCAACATCTCTGCCAATCTTCCTCTATGTTGTACGTGGGAGGCTGCCACAGTATGGCTTGATGAAGAGGGCGTAGGTCCTTGCCCAGGATCCGAACCCACATACCACAGGCCGCTGAAACACAGTGTGCAAGCTTAACTATTATGCCACAGGGCTGAACTCTATAAATATTTCTTTAAAAATTACTTTAAAAATAATTCTTTACTGACCAATGAAAAACAACCAAGTAATTCAGGAATATTTGGAAAAGAATCACATTTCCTGCTGAGAGAGAGAGAGAGAGAGGGAAAGAAGAAGAAAAGGAGGAGGAGAAGGGGGAGCAGAAAATATAACTAACACATTAGGAATAATCTCTGGGACTTAATGATGTAGACCTTTTGTCATTTCTGATTCTTATATTTATTAAAGAACTAAAATATTCCAGAGAAGCTGAAGTCTCTTCAGTATCTTTAAAATTCCCTTTATCTCCCTTATTTCAATTTTGTGATACTCTTGTGCTTGCTTGAATAGTTTCCCATATAAGTATAAAAAAATTTTCTTTTGTGTATTCCTATATATACATTATTGTAACCATACAAATACCATCACTACGATAATCATTGACTAGCTCCCTTTTATTTTTCTTCTTTATCAATGTTTTGGCTAATCTTGACTTTTCTCACTTTTGCATACATTTTAAGAAGAGTTTGATCAAATTCTATGAAAAGCAATGGATGAATAGACTTGCTTGGCCAGAATGGCATCTTTACAATGCTGAATTTAGCCACCCACAAACACAATATATATCTTCACTCATTTAGCCTTCCTTTATTTCTTTCAATAGCTTTACAAGCTTTTATTATAAATATATTACATTCCATTTGTTAGATATATTCCTGTATAGCATAGTGTTTCTTACTGTGGCTGTTGATATTTTTTCATTAAATTTTCTTTTTCTTTTTTAATTTTGCTTTCTTTTGTCAAAATTATACATTTAGTAAACTTGAGTATTTTTAAATTATCCCCAAATTCCTTCTAAAAACCAAACAAGTCAACATGCCAAAAAAAGAAAAAGAAATACTCATTACATCTTTTAAAGAGCGGACAACAAGAATCCCCACGAATCTCAGAATAAGGATGAGGTTGACCAAGCCACTGCGGCAGCAGCAATGGAACAGCAGCTGGGTGATGGGAGTGGTAGAGTGAAAATAAAATAAAAAATACCCACAAATCACAGAAATAGCTCTCCCTCTCAAAAAAAAAAAAAAAATTCTTACCACGTAACACTATGTTCTACCCTGAGTGGAAACCTGAATAAATGCAATGAGAATGACCAGTAAAACTGGTAAAATTCCTCATAGAGGCTGAGTAATTGCAATGCAAAAACCTGTGAGCAGATATAGAAGATTAAATATTGCTATTTCAGTGTGCCCCCCTGAGAATTTTTGATACATCTGGCTAATACTCTCTTATAAAGGAAAATGGCTCACACAGAGACCAAATATTAGCTACAGAACTGAAACTGAGCAGGACAAAAACACTGGGACGTGGGTTCAGATAGCATAGGAGGGTGTCATGGATAGCAAATTCTTGAAAAAGCCATGAGGTTTGAAAATGTGCCCCAGGTATTTTCCGTGGAAAACCCTCATCATTTAAACATAGGATACTACAAATGAAATAAAATAAAACCCAACCCCATGCAAGTGTATTCCAGCAAAACAAAAAAACGATGAACCAGATGTTTCAATAAATAATGGGAAAATACCAGAAGTAAACAGCAACAAAGATGAAAAGAGTAATTTAATATATTCAAGTTGAGAATAAAGAAATTTTAAAAACTTGTGGAAGCACTGAAAGATGAATTAGAATCAGGTATATAAAGCTCAGAAATAGACGTCTAGGGAACCAGAAGGTATGAAACAAGACCTCTCAGTTATCAGGAAAGAGATACTGGGAGAAACGTGAGAGGAAACAAAGCAGAAGAGTAAAGAGATACCATAAAACAAAAGAGTAAGGAAGAAACAAAAGACAGAAAAGAGGAATATGGAAAAATATCAGAGAAATGAGAAAAGCAGAGGGAAGAGAGGAGAAAAGCATTCTAAAAGTCAAATGAAAATAAAGAGTAAATATATTTGAAAAATGATAGGTAATAAAACAGAAGCTCTTGCCAAGGTATAATAACAGGTAACATTTATAATCCCATCTGAAACAAAGAACAGACTCCCAAAAATGAAAAAATAGAGGGATTTTTGGCATATTTTAAGATGTATTTTCCAAATTTCTTTGCAGAGACATTGTGTTAAATTATATTTTTTTATCCGTACTATATGAGAAAATCTGCCCATTTTTGAAGTCTAACCTGATAGGAAAAACTTATTGTTTTAATTTGTACTTCTTGAATATTAAAATTGAAAATCATTTATATATTTATCATTTATTTTCCTCCTTTTGTCTCTTTTACCTGCTTTTCTGGTAGTGTGTCTCTTTTTTTTTTTTTTCATTGACTTTAGTTTTATAGAGCAGTTTTAGATTCATAACAAAAATGAGAGGAAGGTACAGAGATTTTCATGCATCCCTTGCCCCCCACACATGCATTACCTCGCCCATTATCAACATCCTCCACCAGAGTGGTACATTTGCTACAATTGGTGAACCTAGACTGACACATCATAATCACCTAAAGTCCATAGTTTGTGTTAATGTTCACTCTTGCTGTTGTACATCCTGGGTTTGGATAAACGTACAATGACATATATCCATCATTATGCTATGATACACAGTATTTTCACTGCCTTAAAGAAATAGTTTTGAAGACATTGAACATGAGACAACAAAAGATAGTCACACCTGAAAGAATAGAAGCAAACCAGAACAGCCTTACATTTATCCCAACTTATTGCCTTGAGAAAGGTTCCAAGCCTGGTGCAGAGCGCTGAAGATTCCTTGAGTTGAGGAAGCTGAGTAGAGACCCTAGGGAGAACTAAGTGGCTACAGTTTACAGGAGAGGATCCTGGAGAGGAGAGAACTGCACAGACACAAAATTCTGGATATCACAGAGAGCCTCCCCTTGAGTATTCAGCAAAGTACTGAGCAACACATGTATGTGAGGGAAACACCTGAGGATGTGGGGGAAAAATATTTGAACAGGTTAGAGGGGGCAGTACGTGGTGCTCACACAGGGCAGTGAAGAGTTTCTGTTCCCTCCAGCCAGACTGCAAAATTTCAAGATTCATAGGGGATTAGTTGGAATACTCAGGAGGGTCTTGACTCAGTAATGGGGAATAATTAGCTCAATATTCAGCACTGCTCTGGAACCACCTAAAAAAATCATAAAAGCAAGACCAAAATGGATCCAAACTGTTTCCAAGTAACTAAACTGTCTCCTAGAACAAAGATCAAAAGTATTTATAGGAAATCGCATAACTGTATTTCATATGTTCAAAAAAAAGAAAAATCCAAATTCTCGAGACAAAAACTACGATATCTCATAGGAGAATATAGACAGAAAGAGATTAATGGAAGATTATACATTGCCGTAGAAAAGATATGTGAATTTGAAGACAAAACTATAGAAAAGATTCAAAATGAAACTCAAAGAAATACAGGTTACCTACAAAAAACCCTACGGTTAACATCATCCTTGATGTTGAAGATTGTGTGCTTTCACCCTAAGATTGGGACCAGGGTAAGAATATCTGCTTTCACTACCTCTATTCAACATTCAATTCATAGTCCTAGCCAGTACAACAAAGAAAGAAAAATTAAGACAAACTAGATTGGAAAGGAACACATAACATTTTTCTCATCCACAGACTTGACCATAGTTTCTTTTTCAATATTTATCTTGTATCCAGCAACCTTGGTAAAGTCTAACTTTAAGGATTTGGTTTTTCCAAATAGATTTTCATATTGGTAGATATAACGAGAATTTTATTTTTTCCTTGTTAAAGCTAATACCTCTTATTTCTTTTTATGTCCTTTCTATACTGACTAGAGCCCCCAGAAAGTTAAGGGAAAAAAATGTCCTGTTTTGTTCCTATATTCAAAGATATTGCTACTATTTTATCATTAGTTATGATGTTTGCTGAAGGTATTGGGTAAATACCCTATAACAGATTAAGGAGAATTAAGGAGATCTTTCACTTACAAATTTTACATTTTTATCATTAATGGCTATTCAGTATTATGAAAATTCTTCCTATCTCAAGAGTATTATATGTTCTTTCTTCTTTATTAACATAGTGAATGCTAAGTCATCATTTAATATCAAGATTTAACTCTCTTTGATCACAAAATAAATGTTTAAGAAGCAATTGGTTTAATATTTCACTTATGGTTTTGGCTTTTTATTCATTTATTAAATATTGAATTCTTTTATGTTCCAATATTGTCAAGATGTTTTATAAAAATCAAATTTGTACTTGCAAAATAAGAGAAATTGAGAGGCATTCCCTATCCTGTTTTGGGAACAGATTGTATAATATAGAGGTTGTCTGCTCCTTAAATATTTCTGAAAACTCATATAAAAATATCTCTAACTGGTATTATTTTCATTGTAGATTTTTGATTAGTGATTCTATTCAAAGTTTCTATTTATTTTTGGAGTCAAATATTTTGATATTTATTTTTAGGAAATTTTCATATAATATATTCACACTTGTTTTAGATTTTATAGTATTCTTTTCAATTTTGAGATTCTCAAGCAACTTATTTATCTTTCAACATATATACGGAACTTATAATAGATTTCAAGATGCCAATACATTGTACTGATAGACTTTCATATTCAACTAATCCTTTTTACTAATTACATCACAGTATAATTAAAAAGTCTTTACCTTTATATAATGAAAAATTTTATCAATTTTAGATATAAAATGTGCAAATAATAATATAACAAATACTCATGTATTCACTGCTCTGCTAAAGAGATGAAAGAGCACAAATGCTGTTGAAACCCCATGTATTCTCCTCAGATTACTGGCTTTTCTTGGATTCATCCTGCTTAAGAAGTGAATGTCCTGAATTTGGTGTTTATTATTCGCATAGATAGATTTTCATACTTAGCATATATGTATATATACACGTTATACACACACATACACACACATTTATTATTCATTCATTCAACCAACAAATATTAATTGAGCACTCACTAAGTGCCATGTCCTATTCTAGATAATGGATATAGAACAAAGGAAAAAAACTCAGACCAAAACCCTTCTTCTCACGAAGCTAACATTCTGCCAGGCCAGGCAGTTAACAAAATAAACATCTGGAATATGTAATATGTTATGAGGAAGAGTGTGGTGAGTGTTGAAGAAGTCTCATGGACAATCTGTTTTTTGAGTAAGACGTTAAAGGAAATGAGAGAGTGAGTCCTCTAGACAAGCAGGGAGCAACAGTGCAGGCAGAGAAGAAAGCAAGGAGAAAGTCTTGAGGTAAAAATATACTGGACATGTTTGAAGAACAGTGAAGAAAAACAGGAAGATAGGAAGAAATTAGCAGGAGATGAAGTCAGAGAAATAAAAAAGAGTGAAGAAGCTGCAGAGAAGACGTAAGCTGGAACTATAGGCCATTGTAGTGACTTTCAACTCTTGGTGAGATGGAAACCTATTGGTAGTCTTCTATGCAAAAGAGAGGCATGATCTGACTCATACTTTTAATAGGAAAATTCTGGTATGTGTAAAATAAACTGCAATGGGAGCAGGGACAAGGAGGGTCACTTGGGAGACTACTGCAATAATCCAGATGAAATACAATAGTGACTCAGGTCAAGAATTTAGTTCTCAGCAGCTTTAAAGAGCACTAGCACTAACAGAAAATTTTTAAAAAATCTGTAAGTAGAGTATGTTTGGAGCCAATGGGATAGAGAGACCAGGAGCTCAGTTTTGAACGTTGTAAGTTAAACATACATGTTAGACATTCCAAGGGAAGAGTCAAGGGAAGAGGTGCATGTATAAAGCTGGGTGGGAGGGGAAAAGAGATCATAGGTATATAATTGGGAGGCGTTACCATATAAATGACATTTAAAGGTCATCAAGGGAATTAGTATAAATAGAGAAGAGAAGTCCAAATACTGATCCCCTGTGAGCTCAAATATTATGACTGTGAGATGAGGAGGAAACAGTTAAGGTGCATGAGAAGAATCATCCTTTGAGAAAGAAAGAAAACCAGGACAGTGCAATGTCCTCAAAGCCACTAATATGTCAAATGATGATTGTAGATCAAGTATAATAAGACTGAAAAATGACCACAGAAGTCTTTTATTGGAAGTCATCAGTGACCTTGAGAAGAGCCATTTTGGTTGAGTGGTAGCAATGAAAGCCTGTTGGTGGGAGTTCAGTAGATAATGGGAAAAGAAAAATTGGAAACAATGAATATAGACAAAGAGATAAATGGAGCAGTCCTGGAAGGGATGTAAAATTAAGACAGGACTTTTTGTAGGTTCTTTTTTTTTTTTTTTATGTAAGAAACAAGTGCAGGTCGATGTGCTTATGGGAAAGTTCCAGGATGCAGGGAAATGTTGATGACTGACACAGACAGAAAGAAGAAAATTGGCAGTCAAAGACATTGACTATGGTAGATGATGTGATCTAGTTCACAAGGTGGGAGGGTGAAGATGTGTGGAAGAGAAGATACAGGAGGATTATTGGAAATAGTGATGGGGTCTTGTGGAAAGTCTCTTCTGATTGTCACTTTCTTCTTAGGGAACTAGGTAGTAAGGTCATTAGCTGAGAGGGAGGTAGTAGAAAGTGGACTGGAAGTTTGAGGGGAAAGAAGGGGCATGAAATACTCATGGAGGAGTCTACAATTATAAATGAAATACTAAAATGTAATATGATTGTTAGTCAACTTAAAAACACATAATCAAGGTTTACTATTAGGAATTTTAATTGAGAGCAGGCGGTGTGTGTGTGTTTCTGTTTCCCAGCTACTCATGGTATGAAAGTGTATATATGGAATAACAAAAAATTAGTAGTTCTTTCCATAATAGCATGATGAAATCAGAGATTTCATCTGGATAAAAGTGGATAAAAGAGAATCAAAGCATACTGGGTATGAGGAATAGAGAAAATATGTTAGGATCAATGGATTATAAGTGTTCTGGGTTGAATTGTGTCTCCCAAAAGATGTGTTCTTGTTCTAACCCCTGGTACCTATGAATGTGACCATATTTGGAAATAGTCTTTGCAGATGTAATCAATTAAAGATGAGGTCATGCTAGATTAGGGAGAGCCCTAATCGAATGATTGATGTCCTCATAAGAAAATGGAAATTGAATACAGACACAGAGGTAAGACAGCCAAGTGAAGACAGAGGTAGACATTGAAGTTATCCTGCCACAAAGTAAGGAACACCAAGGAGCCCAGAATCCACGAAAAGCTAGAAGAGGCAAGGAAGGATTCTTCTCTAGAGGCTTCTGAGGGAGTATGGCCCTGCTGCCCCTTGATTTTGGACTTCTGATCTCCAGAATTGTCAGGGAATAAATGTTTGTTGATTTAAGCCACCAAGTTTGTGGTATTTTGTTATATAGCAACCCTGAAAAACTAATGCAGTAAATCATAGTAAGATCAAAGGTGTGGTGATACCAGAGCGAGTTGGCCACAGAGACAGGAAGTGATGGCTGGAGAGCTCAATGACTGAGTGTTTGACTGTGAGAGTGAGTGATGGAGATGGTGTGAAGATCATTGGATGAAAGAATTTCAAGGAACTGAGATGCCAGGGAATTGCAAGAATTATCTTTGTGGATATTAAAATCATCAAGAATTATGACATCAGTAGTATTGGAAAGAGTGATGGGGATGTAGAAGTCAAAATATTACACTAATACTGGGAACTGATCTTAGGGTTTTTAGATGACGGCAAAAGAGGGGAATGAGTAGAATCATCTGAAGACATAAGATTTAAAGCTGATATTATTTGGATGTTTAAAAGCTTCATTCAATTGATGGCATGCTATATGTATGCAGTCTTCAAAGTGAATTTTTATGTAGCTTTATGTTTGACATTTATCCATATAAATATGTGTTCATTAATTTATGCTATGCAATATTCCATTGTATAGTTATGCCAAATTTATTTATCAATTCCCCTGTTAATAGATGTCTAAGTTTTTCCAATTCTTGGTATTAAAAACAAAACTCTTTCATTGCCTATAGTTTTTGTCTTACTGTACCTATAGTTATGTTTTCATCATTTTTAAATTGTTCCTCCTTTCCTTCTTTGTTAATCTAGCCTCCTAGAATTTTTTCTGTTTTATTAACCTTTACAAAGAACTGGCATTTATTTTTTTACATTCCTTTTATCCTTTGCTTTTAAAATTATTTTTTATTTTATCATATTTATATTCATATATCTAGATTTCATGGGAGCACTATTATTGAAATTATTATTTTACTATTTGAGTTACAAACACTTGTCCCACTTATTCTAATTTTTCTCAATTTTTAAAGAAATACACCAGAGATTGTAAATTTCTATAGCTTTTGCTACATTTCACAAGTTTTGATGAAAAAAATATTCTTTCCATTCAGTTATTGATATTTTGTAATTTCCAGTGAGTTCTACTTTGAATTCCATTTTAACTTACAATATGAAGAATGTTACGTAAGTTTTCAATTTTATGTTTCAATTTACCTCTTACAAGCCCATTCTTCCTTCTGATTTTATGTCTTCTTTCTTGAAATTCATCTTCTACAAAATCTTTCAGCAGTCTGGAAGACTCTCATTTTTGGTATGAAAATATTTTTATTTTTTAATCAGTACTGAATTACAGATATTCAGGTATAAGAATACAATGTCTACCTGATGAATTATTCTTTTTTATCATTAGTTAATGACTCCATTTATCTGTATAAAAGGAATTATATTAAAGTCTATTTGGTTATATATTATTATTGCTATATATGTAATGCCCAATTGATCCTTTCCCATTTCTTGAATTTTAAACTTTCTTAGTCATTATATTTTAGGCTTAAAACATAATGTTGTTTTTAAAAAAATAAAACAATTTTTTAAATAAAATTTGTTATTTTATCAGATCTACCATTCTCTGTATTTAAAGAGGTAAATTTATATTTGGCTTATTTCGATCATTTCATCTTGTGTTTTGTATAGCTACTCATCAGAGTTTTTTTCCTTGTTTTTACTTCACTTTTGACTTCTCTAAAATTGATAGAACTTCTATTATCTTTTTCCTTTTACAGTTTCAGATGTTATATATTCCATATTTTGTGTACTTGTATCTAACATTGTTTGTCTCTTTATAGAAGCAGATTGCTCCTAATCATACAGCTCTATGAATTTTCACAAAGTGAGCATGCCTTTGTAACCAATCCCCAGGTTAAGAGCAAAACATCACAAATATCCCAGAAAATCTCTGGTCCTCCCTGCCAGTCACTATCACTAGTTGCTAGCTTCTGTGTGGTATGTTAGATGATTTCCTTAGATCTATCTCCTGGTTCACTAATTCTCTATTTAGCTCTGTCTAATATCTTTAGTCTTTCCATTGAATTTTCAGTTCAGTTAATATACAGATATTACTTATAAGTTCTATTTTTTTCAAATTTGTTATCTTCTTTTATTAGTTCTTTAACAATTTTAAGCATATATATTTAGTAGTCTCATTATTATGTTATTTTTAGTTTTTAATCTTAATTTCTGTTTCTTGCATATACTAACACCCTCATGGAGTTCACTTCTCATGTTATATAATTGAGTTTTATGAGCTAACTTTCATCAAGCATTTGTTTTTTCCACATCTTATTATATTCTTTCAGTTTCCTTTTCTCTGACAAGGCTACATAGGTTTCAATGTTCTTGAAAAATTGTGTGTAGATATTATAAATCTGAAAGATAGGTGTAGATGTGTTTGGCCCTAAGGCTTTGATTTTTCATAGCTGCCTTCTTTCCCTTTATACTTAAGACTCTAGACAGAACAGAAATTTTATGGCCACGTCTCTGTGTGTAGAGTTTTTCTAGTTCCTTTTTAATGAATGAAGAGTCACTATAGAAGGATTTCAAGCAGTATTTATGCAGGGTTAGAAAGTAGAGTTTAACCAACTTCAACAGCCAAAGGCCATCTCTTTTGTCTCTCTGGGTGGATTAAAAGGCTACGCTTCAGTCTTTAAAGCCTAAATAGAAGGTAGAAACCACTTTGGACTATGGTCCCGTCAGCTCACACCATATTGATTTTTATTATTCTTTGTGCTTCTTGAATCTTTCCTTTCATTCCTTTGTGTTTGATTAGATACTACCTTCAGAATTTTATTTTACCTATGATCTCATAGCAGATCTTTGTAGCAGAAGGGAGACTATGTGAGTCAGTTTAGGTCATTGCGTTTTTAATAAAAAAGCAGTGTAAACATTTCACTGAGTTCTCCTGTTAAAGACAATAAGCAGCTGGACTCCTCACATCTGTGTCTCCTTTGCTGTGCTTCTCTCATCCTCACTCCATGTCCCCTCTTCTCTTTTCCACATTTCTCTGCTAGGCTCTGTTTTCTCTCTCAAAACAACCAAAGAGACCCAATCTCATCATTTGTACGTGACAGCTCTTCCAATTCACTCAGTTTTCTCCAAATACAAAAAGCCTTTTCTGAGTCTTAATTTAGTCCAATAAAATTTCTAGAAAGAATCTCTCTAATTACAGGTTTAGAGAAATCTATGGACAGATCTATTTTTAAATTTTTTTTAATGTTGATTTTCAATAGTCTGGTCTAGAAGATATACTTGTTCTCTTAGAGAAAACAAAAAATAAAACGCACAAAAAACCTAACATGCTCTAAAAGATTTATAACTCCTAGAGAAGAAAGGACTTGGAAAATCATGCACACACAACTGTAAGGAGACATAAAGCTATGACAAAAACCATGGCTTTACCATGACCCTTGATTAGCTGTAGTGGCATTTTGTTAGATATCTTAGAACATATTTAAAGCCTTTAGTCAACAAAAAGTGGAATCATTCCAATACCTATTTCAAACTTTTGGTTTGTTTCCTTGTAGATTCTTTTTTTCTTTGCTTGTATATTCTCTCAAGTCAAATACTTTCCCTATCTGATTTCTTCAAGCCATTTGGTTTTCTGTTTTAAAATACACTATACTTATTAAAAGTGAGGTTTTTTGTTGCATAACATTGTGAGTGTACTAAATGCCACTGAATTGTACACTTTAAAATGGTTAATTTTATGGTGTGTGAATTTCATGACAATAAAAAAAATGTGAGACTTTTCTCACCACCAATGTCAACAGAGCAGAACCAATTAATTTCTGCTTATGCACTGAATGCACTCCTGACTTAGTCTTTGATTAAAGCCAGACATGGAAATATGACATCTGAGAGATTTTGCCTGGCATCCCCTAATTCTTGCAGCCAGTTTCCCATGAATATGTACATTCTGTTGAGTTGGAAAAGATTACCTACCTTATGCTTGCTCTTTCCACCAGCTTACCTCCTACTCACTTTTTAACCCTCTCTAATCTAGCTTTCACTGTGCAATTCCAGGAATGGCTCTCTAATGACAGTTTCCTACTGTTTGACAGAACCAATGGATACATTTTACCTTAAGCTTTCTGTAATATTGGAAATGAAGATAGCAATCTTCTGCTTGAATATCTCTTGATATATATTTTTTAGTGTCATCTGATCATCCTTCTTTCTCACTCCCTAGTATAGTTCGCTGGTTCTAATTTTTCTACCTATCCTTTTGATGTGGAAATTTCACATTGTTTAGTTAAGAAGCATCTTCTCTTACAGTTCTATATACGTCCTTTGTGCAATTTAAGCTCACACAAAACTTCTAGGAAAACCTACTGTTTTGCTAAACCTCAAACTAATACAGTAAATTATGTGGAATCTCTGCTGCTACCAACAGGCTGCTGACGCCTCTAGATCAAATCATTTTATTTTGAAGAATGCCAATTACATCTTCTCCAATCTCAACCATGCTCTCTGTTATTTCTTTCCATGTCTTCAACTGCCTCTCTCATTTTCCACAGCAAACGTTCTAAACCTCTAAACACTCTCCTCAAGAAAAGTCATTTAATGTAAATTTCATGAGACAAAGGCCATATTAGCCATCCCATAAAGAAATTGATTGAATGAATTAGTGAATGAACATCTGTATTCTACTTACACATTTGGCATCTATATTTTTTATTCAATATATCAAAAATGCTGCCTTCCCACATTTCTTGCATAATGGGAAGACACTATGTACAATTTGTTGAATGACTCACGTGTGCAGTAGGTAAATTTTGGATTACAGAATTGTCTGTTCATTTATCCTTGTGTCTGTCAGTAAACCTTAACTGAGATGCAGCCTAATTACTACTGACAGTTACTTCTTAGAAGTAAAAAGCTCCCTTTAGACCAATGTCAATGTTTTTACTCTAACATTACTTTTTTAAAGGGAAATTACTGCTATTAAACATACAGTTAAGGAAGGAAGAAATATTGTAATCAATTCTGACCATTAAATTAAGTAGTGAGTAATAATCCTGTTCATTTGAATGAAAACAGTTTGTACCTGCATGTTTTAATTTGGTTATATAAAGGTATCTTTTAAAAATTATGCAATGATTATAATGTTTACTATCTTCATAAAATATCCCAATTTTTCAATTATAAAAGAGTATAATAAGATTTTTCTTAATTCAGCTACAGTTAAAACCAATTATTTTATTGAGGATTTTTCCCAACTATAATCAACACCATGTATCAAGATAGTGAAGTTATAGCTCCATTCTATCAGTCTTTTTTATATAATTTTAAATTAACATGTTTGTTTTGCTCTATCATTTTTTATTACAAAAGTTTACCTTTATATTTTAAATTATTTTCCCACTTCTTAGCCATTATTGGAACATACTACGTTCCTTATTATATTAATATCATTGCCATCTTATTCAATCTCCCCCTTCTGCTAGTTTTATGCTGTTTCTAAGCTGATTCAAATATTCTGACATTTAAGCCATTTATTTTCTCTACTATTTTTCTGAATAAAGTTTTTATACCTGCATGTCTGTTAATCTTTTTTCTAATTCTCCTAGACTGCTGAAATTAATTAAAGAGAAATAAATGTACTTTTAAATATTCTTTCTTTAATTCACTCTGTCTTAGCTGGAGGGCATCTGGAGGCTGATGATTTGGTTTAGACCTTTTGCAAAACAATGAATACAGCTGAGCCCAGGCACCACAGCAATGCCAACAGAGACACTTCCCCGCAGGAAGCGCCATTCTAAGTTTTCTTTCCAGGAAGCTGGTTTATTCTCATACCGTCAACTGCCTTGACCAAGTCTTGGTAGAAACTCATTTTACTACCGACAAGTTATCTCACCCTGGATCTCTCACTCACTTATAGCTCCACAAAATGCTGCATTTTTGTCTTGATCATTTTTGCATGTAAATTAAGCAGGATGCTTTTACATTATACAAATATCCTTACACTATAAAGATCCATGTCTACCTCAGAGCCCCCATGTTTTAACACCACTTACCTTCTAGGCCAAGTTTGGTAAAATTTCACCTGGGCAAATTCACTCAAAATAAGTTATTTTTATCAACAAGAGAAGTTTGTGTAGACATGAAAATGGGCTTGAAAGCATTAATATAAACTTACATTAATGTAAATTAAAAGAATAAGCATGGGTTCAAATCCTAGCTTCAGTATCTAGTATTTGCATGAATTTTGCCAAATTATCTGTCTCTAAACCTAAGATTCCACCAACTCCATGGGATGCCGCCTGCTATGCAGTTCAGACTAGGAAGTAACATACGTATGACAAGCCAAGAAAATTTTCTTTTATCTGTTGAATGTGAATGGTAATGCAGGGCTCATTATTGAGTCTTTTCATGAGGGAGAAGAACTTTGTAAGGCATTTAGAAGAATGTCTTGAGCATAGCACTCTCCCAAAGATTACAGAATATTAGTGTGATAATACGCTCTTATGCCTCATCCACCTTTGCTGCATAACTACTTTGAAAATATTTTAACTATAGTATCCTATATTTCACAAACTTCAATTAATCCATCATCTGCTCTCATTAATTTTAACTACTCTGTGTCAGAAGTAGCATCAAAATTTGTCATGTAACCCATTTTAATGTCTACATTTAAAATTTTAGAAATCTGAGACATGCCTTTTATGAAATAGAATGTGAAAAAATATTTTGCTATCATGTAAGGAATAATTAGCCATATTGCAAAATCTATAGATCAATGAAGGTGTGATTACTTATTTTAACTTCATCTGACAGTATCCTTTTCCAATAACATTTTACAGCTTCAAAACCCTTTGGAACAGAGTATATAAAGACACAACAGAAATCTACTAAGCACTACTTCATTACTCTAAAATAATTCATCATAATTAAACACAATTTAAATAATTAACTTACCCGTGCTCTGCTTCAGTCTCTTCTAGAACATTTTATGTTGGAGATGAAATGATATGCTCCACAGAGAAAACTACTGAAGACAAATTTAAGTTCAAGAGAAGAAAGACAAAAGGCACAATGTAATAATTAGTGTGGAGTTGCCCAATGTCCTTTGTGCTTCTTAGTTGTCTTTCAAAAGTGAGGTTGAAAGGAGGTTTGAGAATCCTTTCTGATTTTTAGTATTTGTTCTGAATTGTCTGGAATTTTATTTGTTTTCTCGCTCATGCTGGCATAAGGTTGATGGCTATAAGTTTCTTGTCATTGTCCCCACAGGATCCTTTTCCTTATCAGCTCTTGGCAGATTGTGACTATTTAAGGAAAGACTTCTTTACTGGTTTATCAACCTTATTTTCATAGCTTCTTATTTGCCGGTGTCAAAAGTATTACATACATTTAAAAAAAGTGCACTCATCCATGCCAGGCAATTGTAAGTAGAATTGTATTTTAAGTGATATGGCAAACAAAATTGACCTTGGTAAGGCTTATGACTTGTCAGAAATATGACCATTCCTTCAATTTGAGTTTTATTTACAGAACGCAAGAGCTGAGCTTAAGGAAAATGGACTGTTTTAAGAAGAGAAGGGCACAGTTATTTTGTAAATATCATGTCAATTGTGCCCTCTTCAGCAAATGACAGCCTAGGATTTTATTTGAAAAAATGACCAGAGTCTAGTATTCTTTTCTGTCTCACAGAGGTGATTTCTAACCTGTGGTCCGCTGAGCAGCAGCAGCAGTATCACCAGAGAACGTGTTAGAAATTCAAATCCTCAGGCCACGTCCTCCAGAACCACAGGATCAGAAGCTCTGGGGCGGGGCCCAGAAATCTGGTTGGTTTTCAATGGCTCCCCAGCTGATTCTGATGCACACTCAAGCTTGAGAACCACTATAGTAAGGAAGCTGTAAACTATAATTACAAGCAAGATGAGTTCATGTTCGTTTTTTTTTTTAAGATTGGCTCTGAGCTAACATCTGTTGCCAATCTTTTTTTGTTTTGTTCTTCTTCTCCCCAAAGCCCCCCAGTACATAGTTGTATATCCTAGTTGTAAGTCATTCTTGTTCCCCTGTGTGGGATGCTGCCACAGCATGGCTTGATGAGTGGTGCTAGTTCCACGCCCAGGATCCAAACCAGCCAACTCCAGCCAGTGAAGCGTATCACGTGAACTTAATCACTCAGCCACCGGGCGGCCCCTTATATTTTTTAATTGCCATTTATTTCTACAACTTCCCTGGTTATGATATTCATTATGTGGAAATTAATTAATTAGTTAATTAAAGATCACTGAGCGCTGTGCTTGGGAGAAAACTAGAAAATGATAGCTTACAAATTTGAAGCCCATCAACTCACGCTATCACCAAAACTCACCAAGGGTGGGGGCTGAGGAGGAACTGAAGTGAAAAATGCATATGGTAAACAGAAAAACAAAACCGTAAAAGGAGAATAGGAAAAGTCAGAGAGGAAAGAACCCCAATCCCAAACCACGCAATGTTCCCTTTGACTCACTGAGAGTTACAAACAATTCCAATGATTTATGACCAAACAAGGCAAGCATTCGGGACACACGTGCGGGGGATTTACTCTACAAGGCAGCTTACGAAAACAGTGAACCATTTGCCACCATAAAAAAAGTGTGTACTATCCAGAAACTTCTTGAGAAAATACTGCCAGATTGGGTAATATCTTGATGAATAAGCCTGGAAAGTAAAGGCTTTATGGAGCTTAATAGTCAAGACAGAATCAGGGAGTTGGAAGAAATGCATTTTCGCTTCAGTCATTTGCATAACAGCAGTTTTGTTTTAAAAGGTTTCGTGCTGAAACTAGAAAGGCTCTGAAAAGAGAAATGGCGAGAATCCCTATTTTGAAATGAGCTGAGTAGGAGCGAAAATATTGCCAAGCCGGCTGGCTGCATCTCAGGATCTTTGTAAAAATAAGTTATGGTGAACTGGGGCCTGAGTCAAAGGCTATGGCCGCAGAGGGCAGGATAATGGCTGAGTACTGAGGACTGCATTCCGTTCCCATCACTATGAAAATAGAAAGCAAATACGAAGAATGAAGCTTTGGTGTACGTAGAGATTTACAGGCTCTTCAGTTACGGAATAGAAGGTTTTCTCTTTCCTCTTGAAGAAAGGGTCTATAAAATAGAGTATCTTTTTCTTCAAATTCCTAAACATCAAACATGTGCATACTGCTAATAAGACCATGATATTATTGCCCTGTGCAATTGTTTTTTGTGGAAATGAATACAATTGGAATGAATTGCTTTGTACCAGTATCAAAAAACTTTACTTCCTTGCAATATGTATTTTACAATGTGGGGGCTCCTTTAATCTTGAATAGCCAAATTTTGAAAATCTGAAAAAGTTTGGAAACATAATGACTTCCACATACTAATCTTTAACACATAATACAGCTTTTCAAATCCTCAAACCTCACATAACACTTTTTTTCTATAGATAGTTCATAACCAGTTGACTATCTCAAAATGGTAATGTTGGTTTAATGTTTACTTAATGTTAAAGCCCACATTTTGCTATTGACCACTATATTTCCTACTGATTGGTAATTTTCTCCATCAATCTTTGAGGTTAACATTCATGGTTTTATGAAGGCAATTTAGCTGTGAATCTAAATAAAAGAAAACAAACCTAGACCTCAGCGCTTGAATGCAAGCCATCAATTACTAATTTCCTACTTGGAATCAAGTCATTATAAATAACGTATCCATTCCTACATGCTGGAGAATAATTTTCTATACAAAGAATACTGAAAATGATAATATTTTAGGACCATAAAAAAAATCTTACTGAAATGTCATCTAGTGTAATTCCCATTGCACAGATAAGGAAACTGAGCTTCAAATTACAGTAATTTGCCCATATCACATAATGGCAGAAGTTAGAGCTGAATGGATTTCCAGCAGATTATAAACTCTCAAAGGGAAAGCACTATTTTTTACCCTTTAAAGCATGCAGAGCACATAGTACTGTGCCTTGCACATATAATCACCACGTAATATTTAATGAATGAAATATATTTTAAAGCTTTTTTCAAGTTGAAAACTGGGGATGATATATGTGTGTCTACAAAGTCAAGATTTAATGTTTCATCTCACTGGAATGTAAATTTCTTAAGTATATAGGGATAATATCGTATTTACTGTGTGTATCTCAGAACAAAGCACAGTACCTAGTAAATGTTTAACAAAAATAGTTGAATTAATGAGTATAAAAATATATAACATATTATATACTATACGGGTTGCATTAATAAATTGTTAATTTTAATATTAATGAATATTAATAGTGAAATTAGTGAATATACACATATATTATATCTCATATATTTAAAATACATCTCACTTTAAAAGAAAGCACACTGCAAAACCTGATAACCAGATGTAATGCTTAGTTTTCTGTATCAACTTGGAAAGGCTATAGTATCCAATTATTTAATCAAATGGGCATCTAGGTGTTGGTGTGAAGGTGTTTTGTAGACGTTGCTCGCCTACCATCAGTTGACATTAAGTAAAGGAGTTACCCTGGATAATATGAGTCGGCCTCATCCAGTCAGTTGAAGACCTTAGGAGCAAAATCTGAGGTTTCTTGGAGAAGAAGGAATTCTGCCTCAAGAATAACATGGAAACCCTGTATGAGTCTCCAGCATGCCTGCCATCCCTACCCATTTCAGATTTGCCAGCCCCTACAATCACCTGAGCCTATTCCTTAAGTTACATATATATTTGAATATTAGAATATATATATTACATAATATTCAACATATATATATATATATATATATATATGATCGGTTCTGTTTCTCTAGACAACTCTACTAGAATTTTACAATCAACTTGGGAAATATCTGGCACTTCCTGTTACCAGTTTTGTTAGAATATCACTGTCATTTTTAACATCAGACAATTTAAACTGTAGCAATACTTGATCAAAAAACAGAAAATAATTGAATTTTTCCAGATTAGTTGGCCAAAAATGTGTATCTCATTTATTTATTTTCTCTCTCTTGAACAAAGCATTCACTCTTAACCAGGGCGTTCTCTTAGTTCATGATTTTCATGAAGATATAAGAGTCCTTTATAAGGAAATGATGTCTAAATATTCCTAGTTTGTGACCAACTTTATGTATTCCCTCCCTTGAATATAATCACCTATTTCTTTATTATGTATCTAAAACATATCATGGATAAGAAAGCTATATTTTATAATATATTCCACCCACATATTGAAATATCTTAAATTGCCTGATTGATCTTTTAATAAAAGAAAGAATAAATTTGTAAAAATAGGACGCCTGAACTGCTTGGCTTACCCTTACTGATTATGTGTTTTGAGAAAAGTTTAATTAAAACCATCTGTTGATGACAGTCACTGTTGATTCATCTAAAATATTCTTTTCTCCAACTTGTACCAAGGTTTGACAAAATACCTTTCAAAATTTCTGAATTACCTTTTTTTTCCATTAAAAACAAAAAGCCAATCAAAGAAGTTAGTTAGAAACCAGGGAAGTTTTTCCTGCAATTGATATGATCATGTGATTTTTCTTCATTAGTCTTCTTTTTTTCTCCATGTAGTTTTATTTTTTAATTTTTTGCCAGCTTTATTGAGATACAATTATTATTGACACATAACCTTGTATAAATTTAAGGTGTGCAACAATGTTGATTTGACACATTTATAAATTGCAAACTGTTTACCACCTCCATCCTGTCACATAGTTATCACTTCTTTGTTGCGTGATAACATTTAAGATCTACTCTCTGAGCAACATTCAAGGATAAGATATGGCATTATCAGCTATAATCCATGCTGTAAATTAGATCCCCATTGTTAATGTTATAAATCAAAGTTTGTACCCTTTGATCAATACCTCACCATTTCCTCCACCCCGCAACTCCTGATAACCACTACTCTACTCTCTGTTTCCATGAATTTGTTTTTCTTAGATTCCACATATAAGTGATATCATACAGCATTTGTTTTTCTCTGTCTGATGTATTTCACTTAGCATAATGCCCTCAAGATCTATCCAAGTTGTCACAAATGGCAGGATTTCCATCTTTCTCAAGGTTGAATAATGTTCCATATATATATGTGATTTATATATATCACATCTTCTTTATGCATTGATCTGTTGACAGACAACATATTGTTTCTATATCTTGGTTATTGTGAGTAACGCTGCAATGAACATGGGAATGTAAACATCTCTATGAGATCCTGATTTCAAGTCTTTTTGCTATATACCTGGAAGTGGGATTGCTGGATCATATGACAGTTCTATTTTTAATTTTTTGAGGAACCTCCATGTCATTTTCCTTAGTGGCCATTCCTATTTGCATTCCCACCAATAGTGCACTAAGGTTCCGTCTACACTCTCACTAAAACTCATTTTCTCTCATCTTTTTGATGATAGCCATTCTAACTGGTTTGAGGTGATAATCTCATTGTGGTTTTGCTTTGCTTTTCCTTGATGATTTATGATGATGAGTGACAGCTAGTGATGTTGAGCACCTTTTTAGGTACCTCTTGGCTATTTGTATATCTTCTTTGGAAAACTGTCCATTCAGTTCCTCTGCTCATTTTTTCATTGGGTTTTAGTTTTTCTTACTCTTGAGTTGTGTTCTTTATATATTCATAGTATGACTCCTGGCACTGGCCACTCTGTGTGACCACAGAGCAACCAAAACCGAAAGGAGCACAGGAAGGATATGGAGACCTCAGGGGCTGGGGGAAGGAAATAAAAGCCTCAGAGGACAGCAATCAGGAGGTGGCAACAAAAGTAAGATTCCAGGACTAAGGCTAGAAGCAGAGTTTTAATAAAGCATTTGGTCAGCAATTTGAAATAAAGGCTGATGCTTTTTCTGTAACGTATAGAACTAATAGTCGGAAAATTGGAAAAGATATAGAAGAATAAACAATACCAACAACTACCTGGATCTAATTGATAGCTACAGAACACTACACTCAACAGTAGCAGGATATACAGAATTTCCAAGTGCACATGGAACATTCACCAAGGTAGACAATTTTGGAGGTTATAAAATACACTTCAATAAATAGAAAAGAATTCAAATAATACCAAGTCTGTCCTTTAACTATAATGGCATCAACTAGACAGATAACAAAAAGAAAATCATCAGATATCTGGAAATTAAACAGTATATTTCTAAATAATCCATGGGTCAAAGAGGAATTCTCAAGAAAAAATAGAAAATACTTAGAACTGAATGAAAACAGTATTATAGTATATCAAAATTTGTGGCCGCAACAGTACTTAGAGAGAAAGCGTTAAGGCAATGCTTGAGTAATGAAACAGCTAAAGCAATGCTTAGAGAGAAATTTAGAAATGCTTATATTAAAATAGAAGAAAAGTCGCAAATCCATAATTTAAACTTCCACCTTAAGAAAGTAAAAAAAAAAATTTTTAATTAATCTAAAGCAAGCAGAAGGAAATAAATAATAAAGAGTAGAAATTAATAAAATTGAAAACAGACCATTAAGATATGCCTACATTAAGATAATGCAATGATGAATCAGTGAAAGGCTGACTAGTTATTAGAGAGAAGAAAAGAAAAAAAAAGAGATGATATTCTTTGCACTTCAGGAAGAATTTTCAAGAGAAATATGCTGGTCAGCAATGTTAATACTGTAAATATCAAATAGGAAAATCAGAAACAGTGGGTTAAGTGTGACAATCAGGGAATCATTCCTGACTTTTGATATAAAGTCAGGTGATAAAACCAAAGTGATATAGAAGATTTCAATGATCCAAATGGTAAGTAAGAGATGAGGATGTGGAAGTAATTTTGTAGACACTCGTGAGGAGTGAGTGAAGCTTGATGAGGTGGCAGGATTAAAGGAAGGTATTTCAGTGTATTTTACAGTCCACCATGATCAAAGGTCTTGACAAAGAGCCACAGGGAAGGAGAAAATAGAAGATGAAGAATGGAAGAGGAAATGATCAATGTAACATGATCAAGGGAATGTAAGCATAATGGATCAGCAGATAGGCTGGAGGTGTCATGGTTGGAAGGGCAGGAGGATGCGAATTTGGAAAGGAGAATGATAGTTCATCCTTTGAAAAGAGAAGTGATTAGAAAATCATGGAAATTGTGCAGAGAGATTTTGACAGGAATGAATAGCAACACTAAAGAAGTTCACATAAGATTGGTTTGTGATTTGTGAATGAGGAGGCAAGGTTAACTCACTCTAGTAGTGAGAGGGTCAGAATGGTCTCAGGGACATTAGAGAGAAGAAAATGCTAAGCTAAGTCATGCATAGAGATTTGCTGATGTATGAATAAAAAGAACACTGTTTATGGAAGTCAAACTGAGGCTGGTGCTATGAATTTTAACAAAACAAGGAAGCATGATTAAAGGATTTCTCCAAAATCTAGTGACAAAATATCTCCACCATTTTCACTAATTGAGTTCTGGAAGTAATAGAAGATGTTTATTTACTGTTCTTGAACATCTAATATAGTACAAAAACCACTTTTTTCTTTTTTTGGCTGAGGCAGATTTGTCCTGAGTTAACATCTGTTACCAATCTTCCTCTTTTTGCTGAGGAAGATTTGCCCTGAGTTAACATCTATGCCAGTCTTCTTCTATTTTTTTTTTAAAGATTTTATTTTTTTCCTTTTTCTCCCCAAAGCCCCCCAGTACAAAGTTGTATATTCTTCATTGTGGCATGTGGGGCGCTGCCTCAGCCTGGTTTGATGAGTGGTGCCATGTCTGCGTGCAGGATTCGAACCAACGAAACACTGGGCTGCCTGCAGCAGAGTGCGCAAACTTAACCACTCGGCCATGGGAGCCCCCAGTCTTCTTCTATTTTTGTATGTGGGTTGCCACCACATCATGGCCTTGATAGTGGTACTGGTCTGCACCCAGGAACCAAACCTGGCTCACCAAAGCAGAGCACGGCAAATTTAACCACTAGGCCATGGGACCGGCCCACAAAAATCATTTTTAATATTACTTCCACTCATATTATAATCTGCCCTCTAAACTCAGTTCTTTTTATTTCTCTCCTGTATTTTCCTGGACTTGTTTGTTCCTTTTTCTCTCCTGTATCTTTTACCTGTCTCTTTATTTCACCACTTCATTTGCCTTTTATATATAATGTGCATTCTCTCTCTCATCAGTCCTTCATATTTTAGCACTTATTTAAACAACTCAGTATTTTCTCCATATTATAAAAGTTAAATTCTCTAAGGAAAAAAGTACTTATAAAGTCATGAT
The DNA here is from genome assembly GCF_041296265.1 of Equus caballus. NCBI lineage: Eukaryota > Metazoa > Chordata > Mammalia > Perissodactyla > Equidae > Equus > Equus caballus. Next base: position 99,494,648 of record NC_091685.1, on the reverse strand, counting down.
TTTAGGGATCAGCCCAGTGAAGCAGTAGTTAAATGCACATGTTCCTCTTTGGCAGCCCGGGGTCCCAGGGTTCACCAGTTCAGATTCCGGGTGTGGACATGGCACCACTTGGCACGTCATGCTGTGGTAGGTACATATAAAGTAGAGGAAGATGGGCATGGATGTTAGCTCAGGGCCAGTCTTCCTCAGCAAAAAGAGGAGGATTGGTAGTAGATGTTAGCTCAGGGCTAATCTTCCTCACAAAAAAAAAAAAGTCAACTTTAAAAATTTAATAATACTCTTCAATATTATAGCGATATAATACATAATATTAATTTTTAATCCATGCTCAGATTTTCAGCATAATCTAATCAAAAGCTAATAGCATGTGTGCACGACAAAACTATCAAAATATTCAACAGGAATAATTCTCCTTTTCTTCATATTTGGTTGTTACTTGGCCTATCATTCTTGCTATTGTGTTTATTTACATCTATTAAATTATATACTTTTCAGAGTAAAACAAAAGAGTAAAACTTTACTTGAAGTTTTAATTTCTGATCATAAATGTTGTTAGCAATGCGGTTAACAAAAAAAGAAAAGAAATTTAGCCTTGCACAAGAACAGAGAAAATTTCTTGTGCCACAAAGTTCTACTAGATTTTCAGAATTTTACTGTCGTCTGAGGCTTGGTGCCTCTCTGGCAATGAGGATCCATCCCGGAACAATGTTAATACTTTGATTCACATTTTCAAGTTAATTAAAATTCTTCCCTGTCTTTAAATTGTTTTCCTTTATTTCTGAAGTTCAATCCCTTTGAATCGTCTGCCTGTGGGCCCCAAATGATTTATGTAGCTGCACTGGTAGACAGTTCAAAAACATGCTTAGAATAGCTGATTCCATTTTTGTTGTTTTGATTTAAATACGTGCTTCAAACATCAAGGGCAATCACTTCTCGAAGCCTCTAGGAAAATTGGACGAGGCTCCTTTCTAGTCTTCTCAGTAATTGCGGCGATACTAGACCCAGTAACACGCCTAGTCTGAGGACTGCATTTAAAAGCGTATCTAAGCTGTTATAGAACAATTCTAACTGGGAGTGACATCAAACAAAGCTGGAAAGCGTAGCCTGTGAGACATATTCATAGAAATGAGAGCCCAGGCTTAGAAAAACTTGCTGACACTTGTGGACCGGCACTGAAATTCAATGGAAATGAAGGTGCGAATATAACATATTTTAATTTATAAATTGCATAGCCAATTCTGTTGGTAGCAGAGAAGATTAGAAAACTGTCACCCCCAATTATAAGGTAAAGAATCTGAAGGGCACACAAGAGAACAGTATTAAACAGCATTCTCATCATAATTCCATGTGTGAGGAAGACATTTATTACTCAAAATCAAACAATAATCTTTGGAATCAAGTATTTCTCCATGTTAAAAATGTAAATATAAGAAATGTGCAAAGATTGATGATTTTTTAATATGGAATATATTAGGTGTTAATTTTGCTTTCCATAAAATATAATGCTTTTATATTAAGAGATATTTCTCAATAGCCAATAATGTAGTATTTAATTATAGACTCGTCAATACACAGACACACAAAACAAACGAGTAGTTTTAGAGAAATACTCTACAAATTATATGGTGAGTCTCCCGACATTAACTCATATTTATTTGTTAAACCCATATATGGCTTACCATGGGCCATGAACTCTTTCAAACACTTTATAAACACAAACAATTAATACTCATAACAATCCTAAAGTTATACATTATTAGTGCCACAATTTTACGTATGAGGAAACTGAGGCACAGAGAGGTTGAGTAACTTGTCCAATGTAGTGTCAGAACCAGATTGTGAAAAGCTTCTGAGACAGGCTTCAAACCCAAGCACTCTATATAGTTCATTTGAGCAGCGGCTGTATCAGCTACTGCTAGAAAAGAGCAAATTTAGGGTCATAGTTCTCTATGTATTATCCACAAGTATCTATTTTGGATAATTAGACATCCTCATCTCAGTACCTAACATCACCTGCTTTTCTTCCTTCCTCCCTCTTCCTCTCACCACCTTCTTTTCTTCCCCCTTCATTTTTTCTCAACGCTGAATGAGTGCCAGGCATTTTGCCAAGTCTCCGAGAATACAAAAAAAAAAAACAAAACTCTCAAAATGCTTAAAACAAATACAGTGCACAGACAGGTATATAGACCAGCGTGGGCTGTACACACATGTTCACATTGCATTAAGGAGCACAGAGGACGGAAAACCTTACCCACCCTGGATATAGGACTTAACTAGATTTCCTAAAAGTGACAAAGTAAACTTGGCTTAGGAAAAGGTGGTGATAGTTAAACACCAGAGGGGTGGCTAGCAGAGGGCAAATGACATAAATATGAGAGAACATGTACAGTTCTGGAAACTTCAAATAGTATGTTATAAAACCCAACAGTTAAGCAGGAATTAGAGCATTAAAAGACAAGTTAAGGGCTGACCGGTGGCATAGTGGTTAAGTTCACACACTCTGCTTTGGCAGCCCAGTGTTCACAGGTTTGGATCCTGGGCACAGACCTAGCACTTCTCTTCGAGCCACACTGTCTCAGCCTCCCACATAAAATGAAGGAAGACTGGCACAGATGTTAGCTCAGCAACAACCTTCCTCAAGCAAAAAGAGGAAGATGGGCAACAGACGTTAGCTCAGGGCCAATCTTCCTCACGAGACAAAAAAAAAAAAAAAGACAAGTTGAGAAGGTAAGATTTTATTCTCGAAATTATCACAAGACATTGAAGAATTTCAATTAGGGGAAGTATGTAAATTCCATGTGGTAATAAGATCATCCTAGAAAATACACCAGTTAAACAAGAGGAAGTGTGTAATCCCTCACTTACGAAATTGTTAATGTTGGACCACTTGACCAGAGCAGGAGAATGAAGAAGAGGAGACGTATGTGACAAGTATCGTGTAGGACATTTATATGTTGAGGTCACTGTGGGACACTTAGGCAGTGGTGTAGAGTGGTATTTCAAATAAAGAAACAGCATTTAAAGAAAGGTCCAGATTGAAGGTAAACCTCTTGGAGTCTCCGTCTCATGGAGGATAGTTGAAGTCATTGTAAATGGTGAGATTTCTCAGAAAGATTGTGTATAATGAAAAGAAAGAAAGGCCAGAGGCCAAAAAGCAGAATGAACTAATATTTAAAGAGTGGGCTTCAGGTGGGAAATTCAGGATTGAGAAAGAGTAGGTTGGTAGGAGGAAAATCAGAACAGACAGGGCCAGGGAAAACAAAAGGAGTAATTTTTTAAAAGTATGGAGAGTTAAACGGTTTCAAATGTAGGGCTGGCCAAGCAGTTAATTTTGCACATTTCTCTTCGGCATGCCAGGCTTTGCCAGTTCAGATCCCGATGCAGAGGTACACATCACTTGTCAAGCCATGCTGTGGCAGGAGTCCCCCATATAAAGTACGAGAAGATGGGCACGGATATTAGCTCAGGGCCAGTCTTCCTCAGCAAAAAAAGGAGGATTGGCGGCAGATGTTAGCTCAGGGCTAATCTTCCTCAGGGAAAAAAAAATAGATTTCAAGTGATACAGCAATACTAAATAAGAACAGAGGATGTTAAATGAACTTAACAACAAAGATGTAATTAGCAACAAAGGCAAAAGTACTTTTAGTGACCTGTTGGAGTCAAAGATATTGTAGCGATGTGAACACAGAAAGAGAAAAATGAGTTGAAAAAGCAAGTATAGGATACTTTTTCAAAATAGCTTAGCCACAAGGTTCCTTGGCTTCCTTCAGCCAATAAAGTTTCTCCTCCATTCACATTCATTCTGTCCCAAAGAACCAGGGCTGCAACTGAAATTTACCATTAGGTGAAATTTCTTCACCCACAACCACAATGTATTACCCAACAACCTCTCTCTCACATTTTGTCCAGCCCACCACTCCTGCTCTCACTGCCTCTCACTCTATAATGACCTTTCTTTCCAAATTCCTAATCTCTCCATATAACTCAACATGATCAGGCTATTAAATGATACTCCCTGAGGCACTAGAGGATCCTTTCCTCTTGCATTAGTCAGACTCTTGGGGCTGCAAGTGACCAAAATCCAACTCCAACTAGATTCAGCATAAAAGGAAATTTATTGGCTCATGTAACAGAAAAGGCTATGGGTACACTAGCTTACACACAGCTGGACCCAGGTGATCAAACCATACCGTCATGAACACATCTCTCCATTTCTTGGCTCTGCTTTCTTCTGTGTAGCAGTAATTCTCAGACAGATGTTCTTAATGTGTTGGTGAGGAAGACAACTCCCAGAAGCTCCAGACCTACATATTTGTTATTACTTGTGATATTATGATTTATAAGAAGAAACAAACTTTCTCTTTTCATCCACTGTTCCTGGCACAGAGCTCCTAAAACCCTTGGAATTTCCTAAGTGATGAAAGAGAGAGAGCAGAGCAATAAAGGTGTCTTTTGTTATTTTAATGAGGTGACTTTTGGAAAGCACCTAAGGATGGGGGCTGGGTGCCAGGAGAACCAACCATATGATTAGAGGGTGGGAACTTTCAGTCTCATGCCCTAATCTCCAGGGAGGAGGGAGGGGCTGGAGGTTGCGTTCAATCACCAATGACCAATGATTTAATTAACCAATGAACCCTATGTAATGGTGGCTGTCTTGCAGTGTTACATTGTGGTTTCAAATTGCATTTCTTTGATTTTCGTTCAGGTTGAAAACGTTTTATTATATTTATTGGGCATTTGGAGATCCCCCTATGGGGCTGTCTGTTTTTTTCTCATTGATTGTTAGGAGTTTCTTGTATATCCCAGATTGACCATTTTGTTAGTTGTATGCATTGCAAATATCTTCCCCCCACCTGCAGCTTCCTTTTCACTCTCTTAATGGTCATTTTAGTGTTTTACTAACCAATTTTGATAAAGACGAATGGTTTAGTTTAACAGTAGTATACATCCAAGGGGATAGAAAATATTTTCAGCACCTATTAACTAGTATGTGAAACCACAGAAACTATCACTCTCCAGGAGACACAATATTTAAATATAAATATTTTTGAAGTAAACATAGACATACAAACACATACGAATCATCAGAGTTTATATATTAAACACTTATGTTATCAATTTCAAGGTCAAGAAATAAATATTAACAATTCAGAAGCCTCTCCCTTGCCTCCTCCTAATTACTACCCTTTCTTCCCCTTTAGAGATAATTTCTATTTTGATTTTGTAGGGGAGGAGGACATTTCCTCTCCCCAAATGGGGGTTCGTCTGGCCGGAGAACAAATTAAATTCACATGAGACAGAATAGCAAGAGACAATTAAACAAAGCTTTATGAGGAACCATGGCCTGGGGCCTTTCTTCCCGAAGGAAGAAAGGGCACTGAAGAAGTGGGGTGCACATAGTGGTTATATACCCCCAAACGGGGTGTTTCACATGTGATTGAAATGTCCCTCCCACAATAGTCACAAGATTGCCCTGTCGGCACAGTGCTTGATGGACACAGCAGGTAGTGGTCTGCTGTCTCAGAGGGCGTAGCCGGAGGCAAGTCGATTGTCTGGAGCTGGGCGGGCACAGGTGAGCTCAGCAATCAGTTCCTAGCCTAAAGAAAGATGCTTAATCCTTAAAGAAATGCCAAAGTTGGGAGGGGAGGGAAGTCAGCTACAGGAGGTTACCAGACTAGCACAATAAAATGCAGATTTAAGTCCTTGCCTTTGGTATTGATTAAGAATTTTTGGAGAGAAGGTCATCTCCTTTCTTCTTCCTGGTACAGAGAGGGAGGCACCTTTTACAGATAGAGATTTACCTTACAAGTGTAAACGTGTCCTAACAAAGGGCAAGTTCCATTCCTCAGAGCCTCCTTCCCTGTCCCAGTTTATCAAAAGCAATCAGCCTCAAATAATCCTGATGCCAAAGAGACATATCTTGGGGTGGCCAATTCCAGGTCCCCACAATTTCTAAAACCAAAGTCTAGTTTTGTGAGGTTTTGAATTTCATTTACATAGAATCATTCTTATGTATTCTTTTTGTGTGATTTTTTTGTCACTCAAGTTTATATTTGTCAAATTCATCCATGTTATTACACATGGGAATAGTTCATTGTGTTTTTGCTGTATAATGTTTATTGTATGAATATGTGCTGTGTTTTATTTATTCTTTCTACTCTTGCTATCCACTTAAGTTATTTCTAATTTGGGGCTATTATGAAGAATGCTGCTATGAACATTCATTATTCATTTACGTCACACACACATGCACATGACTTCTGTTGGATATACGCTTAGGACTGGATTTTTGGGTCCTAGGGTATGCGTATTCCAACTTTTGCTGAAAATACCAAACAGATTCCCAGAAGGATTATATTAATATACACCTCCTTCAGCATTGAAGAAGAGTTTTATTTGCTCCACATTCTTGTCAACACTTCACATAACCAGTCATTCATTTTAGCCATTTTTATTGGTATGGAGCAGTATCTATTTGTGGTTTAAATTTTCATTTACCAGATGAGTTTAAACATATTTTAATAAATTTATTGACCGTTGGATATTCTGTTTTCTAAAAATAAATGTTCAGTTTATTCGTCCATTTTTCTACTGAGTTTACTCTTTTTTATTGGTTTGTAGGAGACTATACATATTTTGGTTATGAGGCCTTTTTATTTAATTTATCCAAGTGTTTTAATTTTTATTTGGATATGAGCCATAGATATCTTTTTCCCCCTCTCTTAATTTTCTTCATTTTTACTCTCTTAATACTCCCTTTTGATGAGAAGTCCCAAATTTGATATGGTTCAATTCACTATTTCCTTTATGTTTAGTGCTTTATATATTTTGTTTCAGAAATCTTTTTCAACCATAATTGCATGACAGATGATATACTCCTGTGTTATCTTCCAGAAGCATTTTGCTCTGCCTTTTGTATATAGATTTACAAAATGCTTGGAATTGACTTTTGCGTGTGGTGCAAAGAGGGGGTCAAGTTTCATTTTTTTCCAAATGGATATTGAACTGACCCAGTACCATTTGCTAAAAATACCATCTTTCCTTATTGCTTTGACATTGCCGTTTTTGTTATTATATCAATCATTCCATTGACTTTTGGCTTCTAATGTTCATGTTGAAACGTCAACTACTAGTCTAATTGTTTCTGCTTGACAAATAATGTATTTTTTGTATACATGTTTTGGTTTTTTTTTTGAGAAAGATTAGCCCCAAGCTAACTACTGCCAATCCTCCTCTTTTTCTTGAGGAAGACTGGCCCTGAGCTAACAACCATGCCCATCTTCCTCTACTTTATATGTGGGACGCCTACCACAGCATGGTGTGCCAAGTGGTGCCATGTCCACACCCGGGATCCAAACCGGAGAAGCCCGGGCCGCGAGAAGAGGAATGTGCGAACTTAACTGCTGCACCACTGGGCTGGCCCCTTGTATACATATTTTAAAAGAGTATAGCTTTGTCTTTGATTTTCACCATGTTATTATAACATGTATGTATAGATTTTTTTTTTTGTCCTGCTGTGATTTTGTGTCTTTCTTTGCTACTGGGAAATTTTCAGGCATAGGCATTTCAGATATTGTTTCTGCCTCGTCTTATCTCTTCTGTGTTTCAGGTTATGTACCCAATGGACCAGTGTACTGTATTCTCTAAGTTTCTAACTCTCTCATCATTATTCATTATTTTTTCTAACTCTCTCATCATTATTCATTATTTTTTCTCTCTATGCTTCATTCTTAATATCTTGTTCTGATCTAACTTCCAGTTCCTTATTCTTACCTCAGCTGTTTCACACTTGCTAAGTGCAATCATCACGTTAAAATACATTATCTTATTTTTATTTCAAAAAAATTTTTATTAATCTTTCATGTCATTTGTTTGTAATTTCCAGTTCTTTGATAAATTTTAATGCCCTTGAAGAATAGAAGCTTGGATATTTAAAAATATGGTAGAAAACTCTAACATCTCAGGCACCTGTAGGGCTGTTTTTAATTTCCTGTGTTTTTGCTGGTTCTCCTCATGTTGACTTTCTTGTTCATGTACCTGGTCATTTTAAATAGAGTTGCAAGATTTCCATTTGAAAGTGTGTTAAAATATTTCAGGCCTGGGAGAATACCATCTTCCTTCAAAGAAGATTACTTTCGGCTAGTCCGTGGATAGTGGAAATCTTGGATCAGCCTTCTTCAATTTCAGGGTGAAGCCTCTGATCATCTCAAACCAAAGTATGAAGAATTTCCACACCAATCTTCTCCCTCCATCCCCTTGGTATGACCTGCTCTTTAACCTTGGTCGCATTAGACCGGAAATGCTTTCACAATTGCCACGTGGGCATTTTTCTCTTACTTGTTTCTTCTGGTATCAGCTAACAACCCCAAGAAAAAGGCTGCAGATAAGTGGCTCTAGCTAATTTCTCTTGATTCTTCTTCTCCATTATTTTCATCAGGTAATTCTTCATTGGTTTATTGGCTTCCTGATGCTTAGAAGAAAAAAAGTATATATTTTCAAGCTTTTCTACTTATTTAATGATAAAGATCAACCTGAATTTCCAAATCCACCATTACTGGAAGTGAAGAACCTCGACTCTGGATAGTTTTGGGGTCATTTAATTTTTTTTTCCCTTCATTGGTATGTTCTGTTCTTCCTAGTGGAATATCAAATATCTTAAAAACTAAAAATTTCTGCCAAGTAAGCAAACTTTAAAAAAAAATGATCAATCTAAGCAGTAAAATAGCAGTATGTACTCATAATCATCACTTTCTTATGACTCATTCACTTAGTCAACAGTATTTCTAACATTGGTTTGGATCTTTATACATTGAACAAGTATTTTATTGAGTACCTAACATTCAGCCACTCTACTTACACTGATTTTTTGGTAGATAACTGAATTTCTACACCTAATTGGAAATTCAAAACCCATTACAAACATCAAACTCCAGTAAAAGCTGCTGAGTCTTACCTTCTGTCTTATCCACAGCTTTGATCCTTTGGATAATGCTTTTCATTCCAATTTGCTGAATATGAGTAATTATCATTTGCGTAATCTTCCCATTTCATTAGGAAATTTTCTCTTGCTGTGCTTTCTAAAGCTTTATTTATGGCCCCCTTATGTGTATCTCTTTGTGGTTTTGAAGTACAAAGTAATTATTAGTCAATTTTGGAAGAAGTTTTTGATTCCCTCCAAAATGCTCTGCAAAATGTTGTTTTCCTGTGATAATTATCGCTGAAACACCTGCAATCGTACTCTGCAGCTCTGCTTCTCTAACATGAACATTCATTTATGTTCCCTCTCTGCAATAACCAGGATTCTGAGTGTTCTGTTTTATTGGGGAAAAACATTTTAGATCCCTTTTTAGAAGTGACAGTTACTTTCTGATTAGATTCTAAGCTGAAAATGAATTTTTCACATTTTCTGCATTACCTTCTCCCGGAAAGAAAAGGGAATTGTCTAAGTACCATTATTATTTAACTATTTTATTCACAGTATTATATAGATCTGTAATTCCAAACTGGATTGATTTTTACAACCGTTTTTTTAAACCACAGAACCTCATGGTGCAATGTAGACCTACCGAATCAGGATTCCTGAGGACAGAATCTAGCAACTTCTTGTCGTTTTGTTTTGTTTGGCTCTTGACCTCCTTTGATAACTGTAATAATCAGCTGGAACTGACTACTATCAGGGGTAGATTGCTTATACCTCTCAAATCAAATCTCCTGGCCAAAAAATTGAACTCTTTAGTTTTTACTTAGCGCTTGTCACATTTTGATATATCTCTACTTAAATCCATGTTTTTACCAATTATTTTACAATTCCTATCCTCCTAGGATTGTAATACCAAAACTACCATTGACTTTTTTCTCTCCTGCCTTTGCCTCTCCAATTTCCATCCAGTCTGCAAGGCATATTGATTCTGTTTCCACAATATTTTTCTCCTCTGTCTTCTGCTTTACATTTCCAGTGTAACTACTCTAATTCAACTCCCATTTCTCTTGCTAAGACTTTTTAAAAAACCTAATCTCTCTGGCTCCAAGATTAACACCATATAATTCATCCTACAACCTAGTCTCAGAAACCATAGCTTGACCTTAGCAAGACTGTTGCGAACATATTTAATAGCTCTGCATTTTCTACAATGTAAAGTGTTCATAGGCTGCCATTCCAAATCTACGATTACCTGGTCACAATACACCATTTTAGTTTGGACTCTCTTTTTTCCCTTCATGCAACTGTTTGTTAGTCAGTCTGTTTCTCCAAAGATGATCTGTACTTTTTATTTGCTTACAGTATCCCTTTCATCTGATTTGTCCTTCCTCCTTCCCTATCCATTCAAATATTATTTATATTTCAAAATAAAGTTCAAATGCCACCTTCTTCTTCAAACCTTACTTGATCTCACATGGTTGCAATGATCCTTTGGTCTTCAAAATCTTGTTACTTTACGTTATAGGTATTTTGCATGTAGCTTTTCTGCCTTCATTGTTTGTAAGCTCACTGAAAGAGTAAATTATTCAGCTTTCTCTGCTCCATGATGCTTGGCACAATGCCGTACCCACAAGGAGGGCTCAGTAATTTATGGAATAAATTGGTGGGTGCATGAATAAACGACTATACTGAGAATCATAAAATAGCAGTAAAATGACTATCCAGGCATCACTAAAATTTGCTTACAAGATTCTAATGGGAAAAATTGAAAGTAATAGAGCAACAAATATATTAATATTATCTAAGAATTATTTCACTTTGATGAGACTAGCAAGTGATTATCTGTGCCTGCACATATAAAGACTGAGTATATAGAAAGCTCTACTTAGTGATTATTTAAAATGAATTTATTTCCATCATAATATTTAGTGAATGAATTTCAAATGTAAAACATTACATAGTCTGGGCAAGAGATTTTTTTCTTTTAATAATTCTTATCTGGAAAAATTAACTATTTTTAACATTAGGTGACTAACATTTACATCATTTCTGAAAGCAAATTTCCCGATACATTTGTGATTATTGCAGGCAAACATAGGCACTTAACTCTGCATTCATTATCTGGACCACCAGTAACTTGCACTTCAAAGTAGTTGTCATTTACTGAGGAAAAATGCTCCTGCAAATTCATTTGAATTACTTGCCCCTTATGGAATTTGTTTTCACTTATCTTAGACTATGTTATGTCTTTGGCCTTTGAAGGTAATGATATAAGTATGCTATTTAAATACAACAATTTTGATCTGCATATTGTCAAAATATCAAGAGTTTATGTTTAAAGTACTCAGCTGGCTTAAAAGTTGGCAGGATTTGGAAATTTAATATTTCTGTTTCCTGCAGAGAATAGCATTTACTATGAAAGTGTTCTGCACAGGCCCTTCGGATGATATGTTATCTCCTCTAAGAAATGCAATCCACTGTTTATGGTTTAGAGTTAAGAACATATTTTCAAATATTAGTTTAAAGAAAGAAATCACCTCTGAGAGTGTTTATAGAATTCCTGTTCAGGTAAATTGAAGCCAGTGATTAAAATCTTCGCCTTTTTCCTTATGTTTCTTTACTTTCTGCTCCTGCTCCTCCTAATATTGACTCCCCTTACTCTATAACTCGGTTCACTGTCACTCCTCCTCAGGCTGCCGGGAACTGCTAATGGACTATGCTCATTCGTTGTTGATCCATTGGTGGTGTTTTTTTCCCCTTGGTGTTGTTAGTTTGTTTATTTATTTGGTTTTGGAGATATTATAATATTCCTCAAAAAAAAAAAAGACCTATTGATTGCTGTAAAAGGTCTGGCTTCTTTATTTTTTTATTTTTTGAGGAAGATTAGCCCTGAGCTAACTACTGCCAGTCCTCCTCTTTTTGATGAGGAAGCCTGGCCCTGAGCTAAAATCCATGCCCATCTTCCTCCACTTTATACGTGGGACGCCTACCACCACATGCAGTGCCATGTATTGCACTGGGATTCGAACCAGGGAACCCCGGGCCGCCGAAGCAGAACATGTGAACTTAATCACTGAGCCACCAGGCCGGCCCCCTGGCTTCTTTATTACGCTATCAAAGTTAGTCCCCTCCACGAAGCAAAGTGAACTTGCTCTATGGTCCTTCTTTCCCTACATTTGAAATGTTCCTAAACCTATTAAAAAAAATGTGACAAAAGCATCAGTCCTTAACAGAAAAAATAATTTTGTGCTTTTATTTTCACTTATTTCTGGCAGTCTGCCTATATGCTATGCAGTCACCTAGCATGGACCACATGGTTATATTAGGTAACAGTTTTCATGTGCCTGAGAGCAGGTAAGAATGTAGTCCACTTAAACTGGAAGAAGAGATAATTTTCTTCATTTTCTATAGGAGACAAGTTAGCCTGGGTCTTTTTGTTTACAAGAGACAAAAATCTATCTCAAAACAGATTAAACCCTATGGGGCCAGCCCCATGACCAAATTATTAAAATTCCCCGAGCTCCACTTTGACGGCCCAGGTTCATGGGTTTGGATCCTGGGTATGGACATACTCCACTCATCAGGCATGCTGTGATGGTGCCCCACATACAACATGGAGGAAGATTGGCACAGATGTTAGCTCAGGGCTAATTTTCCTCAAGCAAAAAGAAAAGAGGAGAATTGGCAACAGATATTAGCTCAGGGCTAATCCTCCTCACACACACACAATAGATTAAACACTATGAAAGAAAGTTGTTGGATTATGCAACTACACTCTAGAATAGACATGGCTTTAAGCAAGGCTGGATCCAGGGACACAAAGGATGTCATTAGGACTCTAGCTCCTTCTATCATTCTCTTTCTTATGGTTAAGCTTCCTTCAAAAATGTAGTTCCAGCTCTAGGCTCACATGCTCTTTGTTATTTGAACCTAGAGAACATAGTAGGTGTTTTCTGAGAGTAGTAGGAGCCCAGGGATAACTCTGCCTGGCTCAGCAAAAGATTCTGGGTCCCATGTTGGTGATGTGGACCATGTGATTGACAGATTTATCAAGTGGGAGGGGATGGTTCCTAAAATAAAATCAAACATGAATGACAACAAGCATTTAATATTAACTATAGGTAGATGCCAACCAGCAATTCTAAAGATGCATTGATAAGTAAAGATGTGAAGAAAGAATCGTCAAAAATGGACCAACTGCTAAAATACTTTAAATATTCTAAAATAGAACAAAAGGCTTATTGGAAAGAAGACTAAAGATACTAAGAATTAGATTTTACCAACAAGTGGTAATTTGTTTTCTTCTCTTAGATAAAGCATCAACTTTTTTGCATAGTAGAACTTTTTGACCAGGATATAGTTTATGTCCTTTCCTCCCAATATGCCCCTCTGCTTTGAGAAATGACAGTCTTCACGCATGTTTTCTCTGCTATCTATAGTAATAGCTAACTTAAGGGGATTGCTATATTGTTTCTACTTTCTTTTTTCTTCCTTTTATTTTTTCATTCATTCAACAAATAATTTATTAATTATTTACTCTGAACCACACCATGCTAGGCACTGGGAATACTCTCCATGCCTGTGAATTATAAATTTTTTAAAAATTTTGTTGAGGTCACATTGGTTTATAACATTGTGTAAATTTCAGGTGTATATCCTTGTAATTTGGCTTCTGTGTAGACTACATCATACTCATATTCACCACCAAAAGTCTAATTTCCCCTCACCGTACACAAAAATTAACCCAAAATGGATTAAAGACTTGAATGTAAGACCTGAAACCATAAAACTCCTAGAAGAAAACATAGGCAGTACGCTCTTCAACATCAGTCTTAGCAGTATCTTCTTCAATACTGTGTTTCCTCAGGCAAGGGAAACAAAAGAAAAAATAAATATATGGGCCTCCATCAAACTAAGAGGCTCCTGCATGGCAAAAGAAATCATCAACAAAATGAAAAAACTCAGCAATTTGGAGAAAATATTTGCAAATCCTATATCTGATAAAGGGTTAAATTCCAAAATGCTTAAAGAACACATGCAACTCAACAGCAAGGAAACAAACAACCCAATCAAAAAATGGACAGAGGATATGAACAGACATTTTTCCAAAGAAGATATACAGATGGCCAATAGGCACGTGAACAGATGTTCAACTCCACCTACTTTTCTTTATTCAACTAGCCTATCACTAATTTATTTCACTACTATCTTTTAAATGTGTCTTGAGTACATTATCATCATCCTGCCTGGCATGACATTAATTTAGGCTGTCAACATAGAGCATCTCTGCTATTGAAATTGTCTCTAAAGCAGTCTCAATATCTGCAACTTTTTTTTCCTGCTTTCACGTGGTCACAAGGGTGGTAGTGCTAAAAGACATATCTAATCAAGTTAATGGCTTACCTTAAATTAATTCTGTAGGTGAGTAGATGGCTCCCATCAAGTGCATTCATGATGTAACACAGCTTTGATTGCAATAACTTCCCTGACCTGTTCTCATCACACTCCAGTGATGTAGAAGTACTTGTACTTCTCTCATTACCCTTTGGTATTAAGTGGCTCCATGTATGGATTTCTCCAATGCAAACAAAGTCATTAACTCTCTTTCAGTTCTACAGTTCTATAGGTATGTCTATCATTGCATTTACATAGAGTACTTTGTCTGATTACACGCCTCACTCTCACTATCCACATTAGCCTCTGATTCTTAAAAGTGTAATCTATCATCTTGCTGCTCAAAGTGGCGTTCCATAGACCAGGAATATTGGGATCACCAGGAGCTATTTAGAAATGAAGAATTTCATGCCTTACCACAGGCCTACTGAATCAGAATATGAATTTTAACAAATCTTCAGGTGATTCAAATATACTTTAAATTTTGAGGAACACTGATTTATGACTTTCTTTTGTATTTTAACACCAAGTGTCCAGCAAACAGGTACTTATACCTGGTATATAGCAGATGATTTACACATTTTGGATTTAAGTGAACTGAAATAACTTTATCCACATCATAATATTATTTTGGGCTTTAGTAAAAAATCTGCATCGTTCCTTGAAATATCATACTGGGGAACTTGCCTCCTAAGAAGATAAGGATCCTGTGATAATGTCATATTCCCAGACTACAAATTTAATATTTGGCTGTATTTCTTCCTTCAAATCCCAGAAAAGTTATCCCTGTTTCCTCTAAGCTCACCAGTTAAGCGAGAAAGAGAAAGCAGTGGAGAGGAAATAAACTAGTGAGAATTCAAGCTGAGGTGCAGCCTCCTGCAAGAGATTGATGGCATTATTCACCTTCAGTGTGATAGCATTTGAGGGTGCCCTCCTGCACTGACTCTGACTTGGGCACATGATTGCTTTAGCTAATGGAATAGATATGTATTTGATATGAGCAGAAGCTTGTGCACTTACATTCTCTTCCTTTTGCTCTGCCTTCATTATCAGAAAGAGGAGCAGAGCACAGAAGGCCCAGTTGTACCAGTCAAAGCCTAGACATGATGGAAGGCTCAGCCAAGACCAGCAAAGCCAATTTGTAGCCGATGAGCAGCTGACCACAGACTTGAGTGAGCCCTGCTGATCCCAGCTTAGGTAGGCACAACAGTCCAACCAACGCATAGAACTGTGAGCGGAGATATTTACTGATATCTCATTGCATGTTACTGGGGTTTTGTGGTTGTTTGTTATGCAACACTATTGGGGCGATAGATGACTGCAACAGCAGCGGAATGCAGTTCAAGTACACTCAGTCTCAGTTGTGATTCATTCACAACTTGAATAATTTTTTATAGGGCTTAAACTTAAAAACTAACAAAAAGTGTGCTCTAGACTTGAACACTTTAGTTATAAATCTTAATAATAGAAAGTTGCTGCAAAGAAAGTTGCTATATATATCTATATAGCAAAAAAATGTGTTAAAAGTGGAAATGAGGGGGCCAGCCCAGTGGCACAGCAGTTAAGTTTGCACATTCTGCTTCAGCGGCCCAGGGTTCACCAGTTCGGATCCCGGGTGCAGACCTATGCACCACTTGGCAAGCCATGCTGTGGCAGGCGTCCCACGTAAAAACTAGAGGAAGATGGGCATACATGTTAGCTCAGGGCCAATCTTCCTCAGCAAAAAGAGGAGGATTGGTGGCAGATATTAGCTCAGGGCTAAAATTCCTCAAAAAAATAAAGTAAAAAAAAACAAATAAATAAAAGTGGAAATGAGGCAGGTGTGTGAGAAAATACTTCTACGGAAGGAAGGACAAAAGGAAGTTTTGCTATATAAACATCTTTCTTGCTTTCTTATTAGGTTCTCACAATTCCTAATCAGGCAATCTATTCTTTAGATTATACTTTTCTAATTAATCCATTCTATTTTTCAGGTAGTTTGGATGATATTTATTTAAAAATTCAAAGTGTTTGAGAAATCTAGTGACTGCTTGTATTTTAATGATACCTAAGCAACAAAGATCTAAAATATTTACACAGTAATGAGAAAACAATGAAAATTACTTTGGAATAAAATTATTTATTAATTCAGCCATTGGCCAAGGTCTGGAGATGGGGTGGTAAGGTGGAGTAGGCAGCAGCTGGGAGTTATCAGCCAATAGTCACAGCCGCTGTGGAATGGGTTTATCACTGAGGGAGGCAATCCAGGAAGATCTGGGGGGAGGGTCTCAATTTTTCTGATTATAAATCTGAAATTTCAGTCCTGAATGTTTTGCCACTCCTTCTTGTTTTATGCAATCAAGTGTTCCTTGCTCTTGATGCTCAGCCGCTTGTAACTCTTTTCCCCAGATGTAAACCAAAATATCATTGTTTGCTGTCCACTCTGCATAAGAGAGATGACATGAGAATGAACTAAATGAGTCTCTAAGTGATTTTCAGGTGAAATTCTATTGCAATGCCTAGGAATAATTGGTCATGTTCTCCTGTGTCATATTGTTAGGTTATTTTGTAATATACGTTATACATAGTATGCATTTATCAGTTTCAGCTTTGCCCGAGTCTATTGTTTACTCCAAATTTTTCCAAAATTAGATTATAGCAACTGCACGCTTAATCAGGGAGGAGTATAATTTTCTTGCTTAAACTAAAGAAAGTCAAGTAAATTTTATTAAAGTGGCTTATGTATGTTTTTAATTATAGAATTACAAAATGTTTCATTTGTCTTCTAGATATTTTTAATAGCCACTTTTTTTAAATAAAATAATTGTGCTTTATATATTTTTCTTTAATTGAATCTTCTAATACATGTGTGACAACAATTCAAGGAAGAAACGTAAAAGTACCTTTCATGATGTTTGTTTCTGCTCCATCTCTGTAAACTAAGATTTCCATGCTGCAAGAACTTCGCTAATATTTTAGACGAAAAATGTAAAGCGGGAGTTGATTTACCTTTTCCTTAAAGGTGATAACTACTTTCTAAAGACTGTGTGTCATGTATAAGAGAACAGAGGTTTCAAGATTATGTTAAGCAAAATCTAAAAGAAACATAGTGCTTACCGAAAAACAATGACACAAAGCAATTATGGACTATCACCTATTGAATTTTATGAAGTGATTACTTGTAAATTGATCCATCTTTAATTCAAATCATGTAAGCATGTTGAGAGAATTCAATGTATTCTTAAAATCACATACAAGAGAATATTTCAGAAATGTTGTTTTGTGTCAATACAGTGTCCAATTTTAATTTTGAGAAAATTTCTAAAAGAATCTATATTTTATTTGCTACTTTTAGGAATTTAATGTCCTTTATTACTTTATCATTTAGTAATCACATATGTAGTATTTAGCCAATGTTCAGAAATTCTTAATATCTGCCTATTTTAATGGTTGAAGAAAAGCAACAAATATCTTAGCCCATCTACAGAAAGTCATAAGACAGACCAGTGGTTTAAGAGAAGAAGACCAACAGAATTCTCTCTCAGTCAATTTCTCTGCCTCTACTCAAAACTTGACATACTTCATTACAAATTGTAAAATATTATATCAGCCAGGTGAGTTGGATTATACAAAAATTATCTTCTGATATGAAAAAAACTGGCAAGCTGGAGAAATTATGGACAAAAGTCAACTATCCAACCAAAGCAAACACACAAACAAAAAATAAAATACAAAAACTTAACCTAAATATTAGAGTGTATTTCACAAAGTATCTTTTTCATTTATACCATCAGTTTTCATATATAAGGTGAGTTATATTTTCATGTATATGTTTCTATTTAATATGTTGATATATAAACCAACTGAAAGTAGCATCATTGTGTCCATATTATTGGGGGGAAAAAAGATAAATTGTGTATGATTCCTGTTTATTTCTCTAAATCTTCATGCAATTATGGAAACTAAATAATAAATTTTGCAATATATTGTTAATCTTGGCCTTAATTAACAGATAACTAAATATAGAAAATATCAATACAATCATTTAAGATGTCATTAGCAAAACTTTCTTGACTATTTTATATCAGGCATTGTCTTCACAGAGTTTTATTCATCTTGTATCTTCGTGCTTTATAATTTCAGAAATCAACGAGTTAAATCTACAAACTAAAATTTTATCTTTTGATAGAAACCAAACATTTGACTTCCCTAAATAAGGATTGCTTTAAAAGAAATGGCAGAAGTAATAGTAAGCTGAGGAAATATTAAGACTCAAGATAATCTGTCCAGAGCTTTAAAAAAATATTGTTCATGGAATTTTCTTCATAACAAGATGAACAAAATATAAAGTCTCACGGGGCCTCTTGAGTCATAATAAACATATCAAGAGATGAAAAATTAAATTATTTCATAGCACTATCTTTTGGTGTACTACACTATGCCTATGCGTTAGTGATAAAAATTACTATGCTTCTTTCAGCCATGAATACAAATAATTTATCCAAATAAAGTCCAATACTTCATTAGGTCAAAAGGAGAGAGAGAAAATAATATTTTATGCCTCAAAGATAAACAATGAAGGGGCTGATGAAACAGGGAAAGAAAAAGCTTTTAAAGGCCAACCACAGAAATCTCTGTGCCAATAATCCTCTATTATCCAAGCTGGCGATCAAGAGTTAGGGTCCTCCTGCCAGAACAAAGATAGACTGTAGTCCAAGATTTCTATGCCAAGAAATATCCAGAGCCGAAATCAAAAATGTCCCGGGAGGTTAAAAGAAGAAACCTTTCAAAGGCTTTCAGCGGAGCAGCTGGTGTCAGCAAATGGTCAGAGAAGTCTCAGGCTGCATGGTTGCTGCGACTTTATTGTTGGGGTCACCTGCTTCGTGGTCGATGGAATCTCTCTCCTTAATGCTCCCTGTCTAGACAAATATTTAAGGAAGTGTTTCAATTCCTGTCAAAATCTTAGGTCTTCAAAGAGAAGCGTACTAAAATATTCTACCAGTTTGTTAAACATCAGCCTGGCATCTTCTCTCATAAAGCAAAATGTTCCAGTTACTCAATTCTGTTATTTCAGAATTTTCTTTATCTTTTAGATTTATGTTTTCCCAGAAAAGAGAAAATTGTCAGCTTAGAAGCTTAACTTCTCAGTTGACTTGAATGCTATATTGCACGATCATGCAACTTGGCCCATTCCACATCGGGTAGGTAGATTTAGATGCTGAAAAGCAAACTGGCCACCTATGGTCTGATAAGTGCAGTAATAAGAACTACGTGTCCTATCTGGAATGAGCCAATGTAAATTTACAAGGCATGACGTCTCACATTATTACAAAAACAGAATAATGCTGACATGGAAATGAATTCTATAGCTAGGGGAGATAGATGGATGCCCAAATGGACCCATTTATTTTGGTGGTTAAGAATTATCGCATTAGAGAATCTTGGTTTTACACCCAGTTTTATAGTTAACCATGTGTTAACCATGAGACTATGGACAAGTTAATATCGCTTAGCCTTAAATTTCTCATATTTAAAATTAGGATAATGATCAAGTCTACCTCAGAGGATTATTGAGAATATTAAAGAAGTTCCTGTGGGTTTCACAGAGAGCACAATGCCTGGAGTATCGTAGTTTCACACAAAAAATAGAAAATGTTTCAAATCTATTATAGTTTATCATTTAGCAAGTGCCTAATATATTCCTGACAAAGTATTTTGTAATTCACTGAATTATTCCAAATCACTACAACAGCCCTACAAGTTGGCATAATGAGCCCCAGTATATAGATGTGGAACTTTAGGTTCAGAAAAGGTTTTATTGCTCAAATTTGCATAATTATTAACTCATTCCATGACAATGAGATCTATGTCTGCCTAATTATTTTTTTGTTCCACGGGTATAATTGAAAGTGAGATTTCTGATAGTAAAATACATCTCAATTGTATGTGACCTCAACTGTATGACCTTTTCAGACCTAGTTGGAGTGTAGCTGTGGATTTGGTACCTTCTAAAGGATTCTGGAAATGATTCCTGCTTCTCACTTCCAAGTACTCTTCCTATTTACATAACAATAAATTTGGCACCATAAAACGTCATTCCTCTAAGTTAAACACTTGTCTTTGCAAACATGTTTCTCTTTCAAAGTACAAATATTCCCAGAGAGTGATGAGCTATAAGAAATTAAGAGAGTGACTCCTGGTGCAAGTATTTTTTGTTGCTTGTTTAAGAAGGGTTTCCTTGTTTTTACCATTTCCACGTGAAGATTCCTGGCAACGCAAACCGTACTGGGTGCCTGAAAGAGTGAAAGCGAAAATACCTCAGATCACCAAAGATAAATTTCCAGTTTTAAAATGATACTCAATGTCTTGCTTGCCTTTTAAAGCAGCTCTGTATGACTTCAAACCCCCGCTGAGCCTCTGCTTCCTGAATATGAAATATTTTAAATTCTATCATGGAGGCAGCCAGAAAACTCTTAGACTCAAAATGCTGCGGCAGCCTTGAAGTCAATCAATCCTACATGCCTCCAAATAACTTTCTGTAACACTCTTTTTATGAAAGAAATATGAAGGATACTTTTAAAGAATGTTCTGGTAAACACCAGATTTATCATCTCAAGTAGTCGTGTCTCATAGGCTCATCTTATCTATTATAATGCATTACATTTGTGGTGAGGTAGGTAAAACCCTAGACTTGAAGCAAAGAATTTAGATACATAAAAAGGTTTTCTGAAAATGTTTTGACAATAACAGCATTTAACTATTTTAAAATGATTATCAGATAATCAAAGTATAAATTCAAAAGTGAGATATTCACAGTCAGATATTTTACTAATTTTTTAGTCTTTTCCTCATAAGATAATTACAAACTTTCATTTGAAAGTCATTACAGTCATAATGGTTCCAATAAAAACAGAGTTTTTCATAATATTCAGATGCAATCATAGCAAAATAAATAAACCAGAAAGTTTGCATCACTAAGAAATGGAAGCAGATTTTCAAGACCCCGGACAAAACTCTCAGTAACAAGGGGAGGATTTTGACTAGTTTAAGTGTTCAAAGCTTAGCTGTTAAGATGCCTGTTTCCTTCACATCTTCTTGTCACAGTTGAAAATGAGGCAGAAAAATCTCAAAGGCTCAAAACACCATACAAGTTTAGATTTTTCTGACCCCTGTTGGGACCATGCAAGCCATCAGTCATTGTAGTACATTCTCCATAGAACAAGTAATGAGATGAGAAACAGCTCCAGTTCTGCTTCCTCTGAGTTAGAAAACATGTGGAGCAAAAGTTGCACAGACACAAAGTGAGCCATGAGCCACAGGCCATTGTCTGAGCTCTGAGACAAGGAAGCGTTACGCATGCGCACATCTGTACGAGACCATATGCTTTCCAGACTTTTGTTAAAGAAGAAACTAATTCTTTATGATTCAGAGGAACACAGCTTACTCCTGAGTACAGCTGCAGAATGAGAAGCATAGAGAAGTATCTACAGAGATTAAAGTCACAGGGAATTGCTAATAGCAATAACACATTTCAAAACCGAAAATTCTTTTGAATATATTTATTTTGTTTGAGACCAATCACTCTTTCTGCCCCCGTGTATTTTTATTTCAGGTAGTATAATCCTTTCTAGGGTTTCACATTTCTAAACCACAGTGCCAAATGCCATGTGGTCTTAATAAAAATTAATCTGATTTTAAGCAGAAAAACCAGAGAAGATTTTTTTCTTTGCTTTTAGATTCCTTTTTAATAAATTTCTCTCTTAATATTTATAGTTATAAGTATCTCTTACTTAAAATATGTCACATAATATTATGTTAATAATATTACATATGCAGTATATAAATAGAACTCTTACCTAGCCACTTAAAACTCTTAAATACTATCTCCTCTGAGAAGTTCAAATCTAGTCAAAAGCATGCTCAAAATTTACCTACCTGGCTAGAGTCATCAGAAATGTCTTGTGCATTGGGGCTGGCCCAGTGGCGTAGTGGTTGGGTTCAAGCATTCAGCTTTGGCCTGGGTTTTGCAGATTGGATCCCTGGTACGGACCTACATACAGCTCATCGGGCCACACTGTGGCAGCATCCCACATGCAGAGGTAGAGGAAGATTGACACAAATGTTAGCTCAGGGACAATCTTCCTCAAGCAAAAAGAGGAAGATTGGCAACAGATGTAATCTCACAGACAATCTCCCTCACCAAAAAAAAAAAAAAGAAAGAAAAGTCTTGCCTGTAGACCCCTATTACAAGTGAGGACCTGAGCCTGTTCTTCTGCACATACCAACACTCAGATGTCAGGATGAGTTTATACCCTCAATTTCTTTCCTCATGAAATAATTCCATTTTAAACTGATAAATATCTTTACAAATCATACAACTGGTTTCTCCAAAAGAGTTGTCAAAGGATGACCCAAAAGACAGAAGGAGCAGTGCAGAATCTCTTAAAGCAACTTCCTCTAGATATCTGAAGATTTTCAGAGCAGCACTAATTTGATCTATTTAAGCATTAGGCTTTGCAGCAGGGTTTCTTTTAAATACAGGGATATACGTTCCCTGAAGAAATTTTGGAAAATTCTGAGACAAAAGAATAAAAGTGTCGAGGACATCAAATAACTTGCAAAGTCAAATAATCACGGGTAGAGATGAACTTCCACCTCTACCCCGGTGTCATGAAGACTACTCACACCTAGGCATCTTTCTGACCTTGTTTTTTTCAGATTTCTTTTTTTTAAAGATTGGCATCTGATCTAACATCTGTTGCTGATCTTTTTTTTTCTTCCTCCTTTTCTTCTTCTCCTCAAAGCCCCCCAGTACATAGTTGTATATTATAGTTATAGGTCCTTCTAGCTGTGGCATGTGGGACTCTGTCTCAGCGTGGCTTGATGAGCAGTGCCATGTCCTGTCCCAGGATCCAAACCGGTGAAACCCTGGGCTCTTGAAGCAGAGTGCGTGAACTTAACCACTCAGCCACTGGGCCAGCCCCCTTGACTGTTTTTTTTCTTTCATGAATTAAGTAAGAAGCCTCCTAGGTATGCACAGCCCACTTTCTCCTATGCGCTAGTTGAACCAGATATATTTTAAGCTATATTTAAAATAAAAGTTCAAAATCCAAGAATAGATAACCCAGTGCTTAGAATTATTTTATAAATATAGGAAACTCTTAGAAAATATCATAGGGGTTTTAGAGATACACACTTGAGCACCAAACTAAGAAAATAAGGTAATACATATCAATAAAATAATTTTCCCTTTTATATACTTGTGTCGATTACACTTTTATTTTCCATTTTAAATGTCCAAATGAGAAAAGTATAGTCTTATAGAATATTTTAGAACTCAAATATTCTTGTTTTTAAATTTAAATATTTTAATTTAACAAATTGTGAGTGATATGATTGCCTTTTCAAATATGTTTCTTTCATTTGATTTGGTTTTTTTCATTTGTTTGTTTTTTCAGCCGTCTTGTCACATCTTTACAGCATGACAAAATGTCATTTCCAAACCCACTCTTTAGCTATATTCTGCTAAGCTTTTAAAGCAATTTAGAAGAGAGCTGTAACAGCCTAAATTGAGAAGCTTAAAGTAGAAGAACTAAAATAAAGTAATCTATAGTCTAGAATTATTTGCGAAAGTTTTAGCGTAAGATAAACTTCCAAGAGGTTGATATTCCATACATATTTTAAAGTTCTGAGGTATTTTGTCCAACTCAAACTAAAGTTCACTGGCAAACTGGGCAGTTAGTTTATTTAAGCTTGAAAATTCCATTTCATTCATATTGGATACAGTAGTTAAGTAAAACAATGGGGCTTCTATTTTCTGCCACATGTTATTTTTTTAAAAAACGTATACAAGAGCTGTCACACGAGCAGCCTGTTTGCCTGCTCAGTGCGAGGTTTTATGTTTCTGAAAGGCCTGCACCCCCATCTCTTAAAGCTGCAAATAAATCAATTTCATCTGTTGGTTGTTTTATTTCTAGGGTTTTTTTTTTCCCTGCTTCCTTTTAGGCCTGTTTCCACAAAGCCATATGGCAGCTGAGAGAAGGAAAGCAACGAGCTGTATTTTCAGATCTTAACAAAAGGGGCCTTGGTGTCAAAGCCGCCCATGAATGCATGAGACACGGCCATGGATAGGAGGGCCTCCAGTGCTGTCACTGAGGACTAAAGGAAAGGCTGATGGAGCTTCCACTGCTTAAACAGAGAAATATTGAGTGCTTTCTTTGCTCATGTCATCCGCTTTCATCCACCCCCACCTTTACCACATCCCTTCCCAGTCGGTTTGGTGCCAAAATCCCATTAGCTATATTAATGGCATATGGTTGGAGGAAGAAGTGTGTGGCAGGACAAGAAAGGCACAAATTGAGCATTCTTTCTATTCGTTTCTGATATTTATATCACAAGATGGAAGAATTGCAACAAAGATTGTGTCTGTAGTGTTTTCAAGAGCCCAGAATGTGCTACGTAAAAGAGCCCACAGCATGACTTGTCTCTCACCTGCTCCAGTTGAACTCTCCTGATCTCTAGTAATGGAAAATACTAGGCAGACGTCTAAACATTTAAAGAGTATAGCATGTTCTTAGGCTTTAAGTTTTTGAATCATAAGTTTTGATATGGGGATGTTCAGAAATTTTCGATCCCATTGATGCCCACACACAAGCACACATATACACACACACACTCACTTGCTAACTCATACATCTATTCTTTTGTAGTTTTAGACTAAATATATATATTTAAATATTACAGTTGAAAGCTTCTGAAACAGGCTTCAAATTTTTTAGACATGTAAGACAATTGCATAGCATAAAAATAAAAATTGTATTGATCACCATTTAGAATAACAGATCATGAGGTACATAAGACAATGATCAAAACTTTTCAAAAGGAGTAAATAAATATATATGTTGTTCCCTCACACTAATGGCTTATACAGAACTTTATGCTCACATTGGCAGGTGGTTAATAAGATGGGAAAATGTCAGGTATTCATAATACTTATCTTTTCTAAAGTGAGAACATTGAAAGAGAGGAAGGAAGATATGAGGAATAGCTCCTACCAATACATGTAAATGTCCCTTTAATTTCCATCACTTTAAAACCATGACCAGACAAATTGGAATATAGATCTCAACTGATTCTAATCCTGCTCAGCTTCTCAGAATTATTTACTCAGTGACTGGATATTAGAATTACTATTCAAAGAAGTAATATGCATTTAGATAATTAGGTCATAAAAGAATTACAGGTATGGAAGAAGAGGTTAATAGACAATTAATTATCTACCATTAGAAAAAATACCATGGCTGAGGGCGGGGAAAACTAGCAGTCCTGGGACTTGAGCAATGATAATGATGGTCTAAATAAAATGGCTCATGATAAGTGCTTCCAAGTACTACTCTACCTTAGATAGTCTCAGGCAGATGGATAAGTGTTCTGTGCTGCACCAAATACAAAAGCAAGATTATGCTATCATCCTAAAAGAAAGGTTTACAAACTTAAGTAACAATGCTGGTATAGCTTGAAAAGAGATGGAAATTAGAGTGACAAAAAAACGTTGGGAACTTCTGATAATGACAATGTGAAGAGGATGGGCAATTTCTGCCATAGATAACCATTATAAAAACTTTACCAAATCATTGGAAACAACCAAATTCTGAGAAAATTGAGAAAAGTTTATTGAAAAAATACTACCATGTTAGATAAGAAATGTGAGCGTGTGGCTTTTTAGCCTGAGTTCATTCTCCAACTCCAGCTCAGGTGAAGGAAAGCCACTGACTTCCCAGCTCAAGGTGGCAGATAATTTAATTCGGGGAAAGAAAAAGCAAGCCATGGAATAGCTAAAATCCAAAATTTGAGTATAAATTCTTCCCAAATCTCTGGCTGACTAATGACTATACAGGCATGTGGTAGGTGCTTGAAAGCCTGAAGGACAAGCCTATAGAAACCAGGAAGGGTTGTACCCTTGAAAGATGTAGGTGTTGCTGGTGAGATTTGAGAGTTTGCTACAACTTTGACTGCATATGTTCCCAAACTTGAACACAGCATGGCCATCAGAAAGCTAAAGCATTACTGACCTCTGGTTAGAGAACTGAATTCTTGGGTGACTGAGCAACTAGGAATTGAAAGGGGAGCCACAGAAGAAAGAGCATTACAGAAAGAGTAACCCTCAAAGTCTGAGTATAAATTCTACCCAAATCCATGGCTGACCTCTAACCTATGCAAACACAGGGAAGCCACCAGGTAGCCAGGATGAAAAATGAGCTACAGAAATCTGAAAAAATTGAGCAGAGGCAATGACTATTGACTATTGTGGGTAACAAATTTCACATTTTAAACTCAGTCGGGTTTTCTGCCTACTAGAATAAAAATTAAACAGTTCTCAGAAGGAAAAAAATGGAATCAACAGTCAAAAAATATGATTAAAAAATGCCCAGTTTTCAACCAAAGACTAATAGATGTGAGAGAAACAGGAAAATATGACATATTTAAGGGAGGAAAAAAGAATGTAAGAGAAACTGACTCCAATTGGATTGAATAGTACATTTAGCCAATAAAGACTTCAAAGTAACAATTACAAATATACCCAAAAATTATAGGGAACTGTGTGTAAAAAATTAAAGAACAGTGTGAGATTAGTGAGTGAACAGAAACTCAACAGAGAAATGAAAACTATTTTAAAAATGGAAAAATCTAGAGCTTAAAATTGAATAACTAAAAAATTATTTAATATGACAAAAGAGTATCTTGAAGAAAGATAAATAAAAATACATGAAAGTTAAAAAAAAGAAAAATATGAATAAAAATCACCAGTGTCTCAGATACCTGTAAAAAATGATCTAACCATCCAATATTTCTGTAATTGTACAAGAAGAGAAGGAGAATGGGGAAAAATAGTCAAAGAGGTAATTGCTGAAAAAATTCATAAATTTAGCAAAAAATACTGTTGGAAATTTGCGAAGCTCAATGAGCTCAAACTAAGATAAACATAAGACCACAAAGGTACAGCATAATCAGACTGCTTAAGCCAAACGAGAAGAGAAAATCTTGAAAACAGCAAGAGAAAAATAACACACTGTAAACAACTGTATTGCATTAACAATATGATTAACAGCTGACTTCTCAGCAGAAACAATAACACCAAAAGAGATTCAAATGCTTAAAAGGACAAAAAAAACCATGTGAGAATTCTGCACTATTTAATCTATCATTCAAAAATGAAAATACTACGTTTCCAGCTGGGCAAAATCTGAGAGGATGTGTTGATATCATATAACAAAAATATCAAAGAAAGTCGATAAGGCAAAAGAAAAATGACATTAGATTATAACTCATATGAAGGAATGAAATTGTAAATATGTGAGTATACGTGTATCATTACTTAAATGATGAAGTTTGTTCTTGCTCTCATCTTCAAAGCTTATTATAATTCTCCTCAACGTAGTTTTCCCAATATTACCCCCCAATATCCTATCAATATCAACAAATCAGGGCACAAATGTATATATAGTGCATTCTTGCTAAATAGTTCTGCCCTGCTCAGAATGTCATAGCTAGGTTCAGAATCCTAGTATATGCTCACATGGGATTTTGCAGTTGTTTCAGGGGACTGACCCTGGTTGTCTGTCTACTGTTCATTTTTCTCTTTTTCCTTACTCCCAAGACTCTGATACTCTTTAATATGGAATATCACCAATTTAAAAATATGTGAATCAGTTTTGGCAAAGAAGAAGTGAGAGGAATTCTACCCAATCAGGGCTTTCATAAAGCTATAGTTTTTCTCATCAGAAGAACAGATTCAGCAGGCATATGCTTTGTTTCTCATCTTAAATAAACATTTTTATAGCACTCATTATGTTCCTGGCATGATTCAAAAGTCTTTACATAGTCATGTATCGCTTAACGATGACAGGGATATGTTCTGAGAAATGTGTCAGGTGATTTTCTCATTGTGAACATCACAGAGCGCACTCACACAAACCTAATGCTATAACTGACTGCACACCTAGGCGATATGGTGCAGCTTATTGCTTCTAGACTACACACTTGTACAGCACGTACTCTACTGAATACTCTGGGCAACTATAACACAATGGTATTTGTATATCTAAATATCTCGACATAGAAAAAATACAGTAAAAATACGGTATAAAAGATAAAAACTGGTACACCTGAGAGAGCAATTGCCATGAATGGAGCTTGCAGGACTGGAAGTCGCTCTGGGTGAGTCAGTGAGTGAGTGGGGAGTGAATGTGAAGGCCTGGGACATTACTGTACACTCCTGTAGACTTTAGAAATTCTGTACACCCAGGCTACACTAAATTTATAAAAAGAATTTTCTTTCTTCAATAATAAATTAACCTTAGCTTACTGTAAATTTTTACTCTATGATCTTTTAATATTTTTAATTTTTTGACTCTTTTGTAATAACACATAGCTTAAAACACATTGTACAGTTGTACAAAAATATTTTTCTTTATATCCTTATTCTATGAGCTTTTTTCTATTTTCAATTTTTTTAATTATTTTTACTTTTTAAACTTTTTTGTTAGAAACTGAGACACAACCACATACGTTAGCCTAGGCCTACACGGGGTCAGCATCATCAGCATCACTGTCCTCCACCTCCACATCTTGTCCCACTGGAAGGTCTTCAAGAGCAATTACATTCACGGAGCTGTCATCTCCTATGATAAAACTGCTTTTTCTGAAACACCTCCTGAAGGACCTGCCTGAGATTCTTCTTAAGAAGGTATCATTCTTTCCAGAAATATGTCCAAGATGGTTTGCTTGGTTTGTTTCTTTTTTCATCATAGATTTGCTTGTAAGCAGATAGTAGAGATAATCCTCTCTATTAACGAAAGCCTTCAGTGTTGGGGTCCATGTTTTCATACTTTTTAAGGAGCTTGTTGAGGTCTGGACAATTTTTGCTAAAGCCTTCAATGAATTTTCTTGGAGGTTCTTGTTTTTCTTCTCCTGTAGTTTCCTTTCCTTTGCCTTTTTCAGCTGTGCGTTCCTGTTTCAGTTCCAACAACTCTTCAGTAGTCAATCCCCCATTAACCACCTCTTGGAGCTCCTCAGTGTCATCCTCATCCACACCCATGCTAAAGTTGTTTGCCATCTCAACCACACCCTGTTGATTTTTGCAACCTCTTCTTCCTTGGCAAAGTCATCCTTTGAAGTCAAGGATGAACCTCTTGAATATCTTCTTCCTGGTGCCATTCATACACTCCTTGGTGACATCACCCCAATACCAAGCAAGGCTCTTGATACATAGATGTCATTACCCTTCCAGAATTGCTTCAGTGTCTCCTCAGTTGCAACAATAGTCTGAGCAAAGGTCCTAAGGTAGTAGGCCTTAAAAGCTGCTATAACTCCTTGGTCCATTGGATGAATCAAAGAGGTGGAGTTTGGAGGGAGAAACATCACTTAGATCTTGGGATGAAGACCACCAATAAAAGGAGACTGTCCAGTAACATTACCAAAAATAAGCAAAATCTTGGAGGCTGTGCTATTCTCCAAGCAGCACTTTTCCATTTGGCCAGCATGACAATTCAGGAGGGCATCTTGGAAGAGGAACTGGGCCATCCATGACTTCTTATTGCTCCTGTAGTACACTGGCTGTGTGTGCTTATTGATGTGTTTGAAGGCCCTGGTGTTCTCACTGTGCCAGATCATGAAGGGTCTCAATTTGCAATCTGTAACATTGCCCCCAAGCAAGACTGTTATCCTGTCCTTAAAAGCCTTGAAACCTGACACTGACTTGGCCTCCTTATGGATGAAATTCCTTTCAGGCATGCATTTCCAGAGTAGTGAGATTTCAAACATACGGAATATTTGCTCTGGCAAGTAATTTTCCTTCACAATCAGCTTATCTAGAATTTCCAAAAGTTCTTCAGCTGCTTTCACATCAGCACTCGCAGACTCACCGCTCACTTTCACATTATGTAATGAATAATGATTCTTGAGTCATTGAAACCACATAGAGCCAGCAGTAAATTTAACATCATAATCAGGTCCAGCCTTTTCTTTCAACATCCTCAATTTTTGCTTTGGCCATGATCATCACAGAGATGAGAGGGGTACCCTTCTGCATCTGGTCTTCAGCCCAGGTCATTAGAAGTTTCCCCATGTCTGATATAGGCCTTTCTTGAATTCTTGTTAGTCTCTTTGCTTTCAGCGAAGCAGATCCTTTAACAGCTTCTGTCACTTTGTTCTTGTTCTTCAAGATTGTAGCTATGGTGGAAGGGGACACGCCTGACTGGCAAGTAATAACCATCACTGATTTTCCACTTTTGTAGTTTTTAATCACTTTAATTTAGTTTCTAGGTCAATCACTCAAATATGGCCTCTTACTGGCAACATCAGCAGTGGCTTTTGTATGCTTAGGGACCATGATGAACCAAACAACACGAGATTAAATCAAACGTAGGAGAAAATGGTGAAATCAAAAAACTCGGCAAACAGATGTATGAGGCTACTGCCAGCATAACCCAGCATACTCTTTTAAAATAAATTTTTTATAAGTAGAAAGAGTACACTCTAAAATAATGATAAAAAGTATAGCAGAGTATATACATAAACCAGTAACATAGTTTTCTATTATCATTATCAACTACATGTACTGTACATAATTGTGTGTGCTATACTCTTATATGACGGGCAGCGCCATAGGTTTGTTTACACCAGCATCACCACAAACATGTGAATAATGTGTTGTGCTACATCACAATGGCTATAATCTCACTAGGCGGTAGTATTTTTCAGCTCTGTTATAACCTTACAGGACCGCTATTGTATAGGCTGCCTGTCGTTGACATCGTTATGTGGCACACGTCTATTATTACTTGTTAACATATTTCACACCTATAAAAATCTGTGAGGTAACTACTATTATTAACTTCATTTTACTAATTTTGAAATGGAAGCGGAGAGAGTCTAAACTTGTGTAACTTTTGCTCTTTGCCCTTAACCTGCCTCCTGCCTGGAATGTATGCATCTCTAGAAAAGCGACAGCCATTTTATGGACACGAGCATAAGATTAACATGCTTAAGGCAGCAAAGCAGAAAGACAAGCTGCTCTGGACCATTGGTGTATTCCGTGTTTATCCGTGCCACGTACAGCCCTCTGGATCTGATATTTGCTCAGGAGTCATTTCTTAATGTTAACATCTTTTTTTCTATTTAAAGAGGCAGGAAATGAGAAACGATTTCATTTTTTGAACTCGGCAAGTCCACTTTTACCTAATGCTTCTTTCTTTAGACTAAACCTTTGCTCTCTCATTTTATTATGGGTAGCTTGAAGAAGGTAGACAGCATTTTCAACACTTTGCCTGGTCGAGTTCCTAGAACAAATATGCTATTTTTCATGTTCCTGCAGGTGACAGAGTATCTAAACTTCTTCCTGCCATATCACAAATGCCCCCTTTCTTCCAGCTTACAATGATATTTATCTTGCTTTCCTTAAAGCTCCCACTGACGGCCATTTTGAGGGCCATGAGGCTTCGATTAAGTCTCTCTTTTTTTGGCTTTTATTAACTCTCACTTCAAGGTTCTTCAAGCTTCCTTTTGCTCACTTGCCACTAATTCCTGAAGATACATAAATTTGTACATATATATTTATATATATAAAAATACAGTTTATATATATATAAATTTTGCCATCACCCCAATCACAATGACCAAACTCTGCTCAAACAATCTCAAAACCTAGTGGCTTAAACAATATTAATTCTAATTTCACTCACTAATCTGTAGTTCGATCGGCGTTTCTCAGGGACCGCTCATCTGCTCCAGGCAGTGTCAGCTGGCAAGGTTTGAAGACAGTGTTGGAATCCTCTGAAGACTCGCTCAGGTCATAGATGTGGGTGCTTACTGTTGGCTGAGTCTTCAGCTGGACCTGGGGCAGGGGCCGGGATTGGAAGCCCTACACGTGGGTCTCTGCAGTAGCTGTTTTCCAAGATCCAACATCCCAAGAGCATGAGGCAGAAGCTTTATTTCCTTTTATAATTTAGTCACGGAAGTTGCATAGTATCATGTTTGCCATGGTTGAACCCCACCAAATTCAAGAAGAAAAAAGCTAAGATCCATCTCTCAATTGGAGAAAGAGCATTTAGGATGGAATATACTGATGGGCCCATCTTTGGGAATTAGAATCTGTCACAACAGAACTTCTTTAATCGGAAAAAGTAAATCCGTATTTGATTAAGTCATTACAGTCAAATTGCTAGGACAGGCATAAACTCTGTGGTGGATACATACTGTATATGTTTTTGATTCTACGTTTAATATCTGTTTCCACTACTATCCTCTAAACTCCAGGAGGGCAGAGATTATTTCTATAGTGTTCCATGTCCTGTTCACACTGGCTGTTAATTTTAGTAACAATTTGCTGAAATGAATAAATGGATGCATACCGAAGCAGTGAAAAGAGAAGGCTGAGCGCTTTGGTAGTTAAGCATCCTTCACTGAGGTTGAGCATGAGTTCCATGTCATGTTACCCTCTGCCTCACGGTCTCATCAGGATGGAGCTTCGTGGATTTGATCTACTCTTCAGCCTTGAAGGTGGGCTTCTTTCTTAGAGTGACCAGAAATTGTAAGTAATTTGTGTGTGTGTGTGTGGAAGTAAAGACTATGAAAAAAACCACAACTGAAAAATGAGCACAGGTCCCTGGCAATAACTTTCTAAGGTCATTTTATTTGCAAGCTCAGTCTGCTCTACAATCTTCTAATGAAAACAATTCTTAAGTAAGCCTGAACTCGAACAGTAGAGTAAATTGGAAGGGGTAAGAATGTTTTAAATTCAGGTAGTATAGCATGAAAGTGTTTGAATTTTACATGAAAGACCATGAAAAACAATGTCAATGTGGGAACCTCTGAAATTATACAGAAAGCATTAGAAAAAACAACAGGCAGTAATGTCATTAGTCATTTTATATTCACTAGAAATAATACAAACTGTTACTATGATTATTGGATGTATTATTTAAAGTAGTTTTGCTATGATTTCATGTAATGGACTGCATAATATTTACACTTATGTTTCTTCTCAAGTATAAATTCAATGAGTGAAAATAATAGTGTCTTATAGAAAAAATTGAAAGTTTTTTCTTCCCTTATGACACGTGCAATTACCTCACCCTCTAAGGAATGTACGTTGTAAACGCTGGATTTATAGCAACACCTCAGATAATTACTCAGTTTTAGGGGCATTGAGCAGAGAGAGAATTGCTAAGTGTCCACACAATGCCCTCTTTTACTCAGTATTATTCTCAGAAGAATGCGATGGTATAGGTTAACTATGTTTGTGTTGTCCTTAAGGAGAAGAAAGTTCATATTTTTTTAGAGGGCAATATTCTTTTAACAAGCTAAACCAACTTGTAGGGAAGAAATAAAGCCTTATAAAAATTGGAATAAATGTCTTCAAACCAATATGCTATTTGAAACACTATTTTACATGGTACATTCATTTTTGTCTCACTCTCACATAACTGCAAATAGCTATTGAATTCAAGCTGTCTCAAGGGTAAAAGCATAAAGCTGAATGTTTCTGTTGGATTTAGTTGAGCTCAAAGAGCATCTGGATTTGTTGGTTGTGGCATTCACTCTTAAACCCTCAAGTGTCTGTTTGAGCCCAGCTATACCAGAACAGTTCAACAATTCAGGGTTGCCTTTTCCATGTAAAAACATCTGTTTACACGTCTCATGTCTGAATGAATGTGAGCGTGTTATCATTTACTGAAAAAAATGACAAGATGGTATATGGCTTTTGTACCTAGTAATCTTTATTCTATCCTTACACTTCAATACTTTCATAAATTGTAGGATATGGTCTGCTCTCTTTGAACTATTCCTAGTAGTAAATAGTCAATCGGAAAACAGATTTCAAAACCAATCTTTATAAAAATACATTTTAAAAACAGTATTTATTATTTATATTTAAAGTTACCAAAAAGTGTAAAGGCAAATACATCATCAGGATCATTAGCATTGTTACATACACCTGTGTATAGATCTTCACAGAATTCAAACGGATAGAGAAAACAGATCATAAGACAATTACTTAGAGAGATGTACTTCTCTTTACCCAAAGGTTGTACTACAACCACAATACCTATATGAGCAGAAGAATAACACATCAGACAGTAGAGCTGATGCAAAAGGAAGGAGATGTGGATTTCTGTTTCCTCATCTGCTATCTACAGCTCCTTCTCCTTTTTTTGTAAATTCAGGACTTGACCTTTCCAAAGTTGACATATACAAGAGACAGGAAGCAGGTAAAGACTGGAAAGTATTCACTTTACTTATACTGCTATGATGTCACATCATTAGCCATTTCTCGGTTTCAAAGTTATCTTACAAACCAAAAAAAATAGCAAACCAGAATCACTACATTCTTGAGGTAGAGCTATTTTGCACAACCTGAATGCAAGAATAAAATGTCTTAAACTAGTAACGCATCCTAGAGAGAGAAAGTCCTCTTCACTTCAAGGTTCTACAAACACCATGTCTGCATAAACTGAAGAATGTAATTAAGAAGATGAAGCAATTCTGCTCCTGGACAGTTTTCGTGTGTTCTTTGGAAATTTCTCTAACCCTGGGGATAACTGGCCTACCATTCCATTGTGATGAGTGAAGAAATTTCGTGGTTGGCCATTTGCAGCTCCTTGCTTGTCCCTTAGGCATCTTGTAGCTTGATAAGTTGTTTGGCCCAAGGTATTTTTACTTTTTCAGTCATCTCCCTTTGATAGAATCAAAATTGACCCTTTTCTGGTTATCTTTCATGAGTGAACCCATTTGGAACGTGTATACTGACACATGTATTTTTTCTGCAATAAAATCTTTGAGTGAGTATGTACTTCCCATGCAGCCATCAGTTCTTCCCTCCTGTTTGTGTGGCCTTGTTCTGGTCCTTGAGTGAGTCCCAGGGAAAACGTATCAAGCTCTCCTGTTGGTCACTTTGAAGATTTCCTCTCTCCCCTTAAAGTGAGGGGCAAGGACCTGCATGCCCCAGCCCCTTCTAGCAGGGGTGGGGTGGGGGTAGTAGGACTCAGGCCGCAAAAAGAGTTCCCCATTTAAAATCCCTTTCTCACATTTAATAAGCCTACTCTCTGCCTCCAAATCTCTTCCATAGGCTGTTAAAGATTAAAAACCGCTTTATTCAGCTCATATTGTCTGGACGTTTCAGCTGAAACTGAAAGTAAAAGTATTGTATTTATAATCCTGTTGCATAATTACAACCACTGTATTTATGCTCCTATGTAAGTTCGAAGTTCTAGACAATCCAGTGAAGGAAAGACACTTGTCCAAAATAGTAGAACATGAGATTGCAATGCTACACTGACAGCAATAGAGGGATTCTCCTGAGTCTTGAGTACATGACTGTTTTTATCTGTACAGGGAAGGCAGATTAACATTCATTGTGTAGGGAAACTAATATTTCGTAAGTATCTATTATATGGCAAATTCCACAATAGGTGCATCAACACAGATAATTTAATTATATCCTAACAACAATAAAGGAGGTATTTAATCTTTTTCTTATTTTACAAACAAGTAAATTGACACATGAAAAGCTAATTTTTATTCCCAGAATAAGTTATTAAGTAACAGGGCAAAATTATTTTTATCCAGGGCTTATTGTTTCTGGGATCTCTTGCTGTCTCTCCGTGGGCTAGGAAGTTTTTATTTACTACTACCACTAAAGTGTTAGAAATTTAGAATGAGTCCTATGGTCCAAAAATGTGTGCCCTATTGAACATTGTATGTTTCCTCTACTGCCTGTATTACGTATCTACTTTGACTAGGATCTTGCTAATACGTATATTGTAGAATTTTTAGCAACAAATTGTAAAGTAATTTTGGAGATCATATAGCCAGTAACTTAGGGAAAGTAAAAAGGACAAAGAAGGGAAAAACTCTGAGTACAATATTGCTAGATAACGTATTTTGGGCTAATCCAAAATAATTGTGCCAAAAATGTTCCCGTTAGGAGTTAGAGAAACAGTCACTTGCCAATATAACCATAGGAGGCATGTTAAGTAGTGGGCATAACAGAAGCGATGGGAGTGAGGAGAAGTTTCTGACATCATAGGCCTTGTAAGTAACCTTGGATCCTCAGCAATGTTTTGTTAGCTTGAAAAACCTTCAGTTTGAGAAGATACTAATTGCTTTTTGTTGACTTCATTTTGCTTAATTGACATTTTTATTTTTATTTTTTTGAGGAAGATTAGCCCTGAGCTAACTGCTGCCAATCCTCTTCTTTTCACTGAGGAAGACTGGCCCTGAGCTAACATCCACGACATCTTTAATAGCAAGGAAAAAAGACAGAATTTATTGAGATGATTAGACTGAGTTTACAATTTCACACACAAAAAAAAATTATACAATTTGATGATTCATTTCATCCCACTGTTATTGCTGTGGTCTGAATGTGTTCCACCAAATTCGTATATTGAAATCCTAATGCCAAACGTGATGGTATTTAGAGATGCGGCCTTTGAGAGGTGATTCAGCCATGAGGTTGGACCTTGTGTAATTGGGATTAATGCCCTTATAAAAGACACTCCACAGAGCTCCCCGGCTCCATCCACCATGTGAAGATACCAGGAGAAGTTCTATAACCAGGAAGAGGGCCCTCGCTTGACCGTACTAGCATGCTTATCTCAGGCTTTCAGTCTCCAGAACTGTGAGAAATAAATTTCTGTGTTTTATAAGCCACCCAGCCTGTAGTGTTTTGTTCCAGCAGCCTGAACAGACTAGGAACAGTTATAAATAGGAACAAAATAACTCTACTCTTTTTAATATGAAACTGTAGACATGAATTTCAATTTCTCATTATTTCTCATAATATTTTTGTTGCCTTTAGTATATAAATCACATACACACATTTATGGTCAAATGCTGCCTTTGGTTCCCAAGCTTTTTTCTTGCCTACAGCAATTTCACTTGAATACAATTACTTAAAATGTAATTGATTTAGTTAAAAAGCAAATTCTTAAATTACAAGTGAACTAGAGTGACTTTTAAGTCGGTGGTTGATCCTAATCAGATATCCTGGATGAATGCCTGATCAAGTCAGAGTTTTCAACCAAACATCAATTTTTAAATTTAATCCCTTGGGACGAAACTCTCACCAAAGACAACAGCCTAAATGTCTGTCTTCCTTTCATCATTTGGATGAGCAAGGTAAGAGGGAGGCATTACTAGTGAAGTGACATGCAAGTCAACTTTATTGCCAGGGTTAGTAATAACCATTTCCTAAGAGCTATCTTGAGAAAAAATGGGATGGTGCAATTCACAAGGGTTTAAGTTTCTGTTAAAAAAATAATAAGAAAGCTTTCTTCCGATGTATTTCCTTTCGTCTGTGTCCTAATTCCATAGACCATGATCAAAATTGCAAGTTTGGCATCTCAAGTCTCTATGGCTATAACAGTTTTTCCCAGCTAGTAACAGATTCATTTCTGCTAAAATTCTATTACTCTAAGCAATTTCTCTCAAGGATTGTAACAATTCTTCTGAAAACAGATCAGCAGCTTTCAGTATAATCTTACTTCATCTAACTGGAACGAGGTCCACTTCTGGTAAATCCTGCTACTGGATGTGACAGGAATAGAAAACTCTATTTCAGTACCTTGCAGAGTATGATGAAAGGTGTTTTGAAAGCGGTTTCGATTGTTTTTTGTTTTATTTTCTTTGCAATCTTCTCTTAGAATTAACTTTTGTTCTATTTTATTTTCAGTAATGCTTTAAAATGACAGCTTTTATATTTTAAGCAGAAATAAAATAAAAGAATACAGGAGAATTCTCTTTCAAATGTTTACTGAACGTATAAAACAACATAAACAACAAAACAACAAAAACCTTTTGGAAATATTTTGAAATTACTTTAAAATAAGTTCGGAAATAAACTGCTGAGATCTACACTCAGTGGGGTTCATCCACAAGTTATAAAGACACTTGTACACATTCAAAGGCTGGTACTGCGATACTAAAACTGAAAAGACAAAAGATCAGCATTGCCTGAATGTATATCTGAGAAAGACAAGAGAGGGGAGACAGAAAGAAAACAAAAAGGGAAAAAGAGAGAGGGCAGCAGAGAGAAAAGAAAGTAGGAGACAGAGGTGCTCAAATCACTTCAACCATATTTTTAACAATCCACAATAGCTTGATGAAATTATTTAAAGTTTAATTTGCTCAAGAAAATTAATTTAAAGAAAGTTTAATTTAAATGAAAAAAATTCAGGAAGAACATCTATTCCTGAAGATGGTTAAATTACAGAGAAGTATTAATTACCCCTTTATAAGGGATCTAATGAGCTGCCCAAGGCTACAGAGCCAGGGAGCAATACAACCAAGTCTGTGGGAAATTAAAGAAAAAAAAAAAAGGAACATTATATCGGAATCTAACATCTAAAGTTTTTGTTGATTGAAACTGATACTAATTTTCTAAAATTCTTTAAAATATTTAACAGTTCTTCAAAAAAAATCTTTTTGGATGTATTTAAAATAATTATAGTATTCATAGTAACTTTTTTTTTTTTTTGAGGAAGATTAGCCCTGAGCTAACATCTGCTGCCAATCCTCCTCTTTTTGCTGAGGAAGACTGGCCCTGAGCTAACATCCATGTCCATCTTCCTCTACTTTATATGTGGGACGCCTACCACAGCATGGCTTGCCAAGCGGTGCCGTGTCCGCACCTGGGATCCGAACTGGCCAACCCCAGGCAGCCAAAGCGGAACGTGCACACTTAACTGCTGCACCACAGGGCCGGCCCCTCATAGTAACTTCTGCAAGGATTACAGAGCAGGGAATATCCAGGTCTCCAGGGAAGGCTTTTATGCCTTTCTCCTATCTCCTTTGTCCCTTCCCTTTCCCCTCTTCCTTTTGTTTGTATCCGTCTTTTCTTCCTCCTCCTCCTCATCATAATAGCTACCATTTATTGCATACTTAGTGGCTTTTCTAACGTCCCTGTGCAATGCTGAATATCTGCATATGATATCTGGTCCCGTCTCCAAAGCTACTCTCCATTGTAAACTTTATTATCCCTGTTTATAAACAAGGACATTGAGATTCAGTTTGGAGAGTGGCTAACCCCAGGGCTGTGCTTTTTATGCCGTGCATTGTATTACAGTATTTTGCAACTGGAATCAACAGTTGGGAAGAGGTCAATACATATAGCATGCCAGAATAAACAAATGCTGATTTTTTTTTGACTCTGAAATTTAGGGCTTGGGTTAGTTAGTACATGCGTGTGGCTAGGACTTTACGAGTTAAGAGGAGAAATACAACAATCCAGAGTTTTAGAAGTCGGAGTAAGCAAATACTATTTTGAACTCTTCAGACTGCTTAGAAATCGTCTTTTAGGGGCCGGCCTGTTGGCGCAGTAG
This sequence comes from Equus caballus, assembly GCF_041296265.1. Lineage (NCBI taxonomy): Eukaryota > Metazoa > Chordata > Mammalia > Perissodactyla > Equidae > Equus > Equus caballus. Next base: position 99,454,973 of record NC_091685.1, on the reverse strand, counting down.
TTAAGTTCACGTTCCACTTCAGTGGCCCGGAGTTTGCTGGTTCAGATCCCGGGTGCGGACATGACACCTCTTGGCAAGCCATGCTGTGGTAGGTGTCCCACATATAAAGTAGAGGAAGATGGGCATGGATGTTAGCTCAGGGCCAGTCTTCCTCAGCAAAAAGAGGAGGATTAGCAGCAGTTAGCTCAGGGCTAATCTTCCTCAAAAGAAAAGAGATAGAAATCGTCTTTTAGCCATTTCCACTAACATAATAAGAAGGTGAGTAAGAACCACAGTAGTTTGAAAGACTAACCAAAAGAGATCCTCTTTTATTAGAATAGTTGTGCTATAGTAATAAGCAATATCTTTATACTAAATCATTACACACTGCCTGAAGTTAAAACCAAAGTGAACAATCTGAGGATATTTAGACAATCAATTCTTGCCTCCACATTGGGAGTTTTGAAAAATGCATATTAGAACATTAAATATTGTCACACTCTATAAAAATTAAAGGGACTTTTAAAATTATATATTTTCTAATTTCCTTCTTCAAAACCTTTTATACAAGTTGCAAAAATGTTAACTCCCAAAAAGTTTTATGTTATAAAAATAGCCGATTAACAATGTGTAGCAGAAAAATTATAACCCGTGATTGGAAGAAATCACAGGGGCTGTGGAAGTTGTCTGCTTTGCATTGTTTGTTAAAGACACATCTGCCTGGGAGCGGGAGGAAGATATCAGAGGCTACTCCAGAAGGAAAAATAGCTGTCTTAAAGTGGGGTCCTGTGTAACGATAGGCTGTGCAAACAGAGGTGGAAATCAGACCCGGAAACAGAAAACAATATAGGGACCCTCTCCTAACCATGGACCACATATGTGGACGATGGTTCAGAACCAATAGGTCATAAAGTAAGAGAACAGAGAGAAATAGAGGATTCAAAATTTTCAGATATAAACAAACTCTACCACAGAGAAGACATGAAGTAAGGAAATAGAGAACATTAACTCCTAATGTAGGCAAAGAAAAAGGACAATAGCCAACACATAAAACTCAGGGAATATAAGACAGTTTCAGTGAAAATAGTCAAAATGCTCCAAGCACCAGGTAAATACACAGGATTCAGAAATACACAAATAGCAGATGTTGAAGCAAGGAAGAAAAGAAATCTAATAAGCAATCAGGCTAGAAGACCAAAGAACCAGGCAGAACTACATTTTAAATTTTAAATATCTTCCATCTTAAAGGTATGATTCCTTCTGGTGCAAGACAGTCTCTAGGTGAATATTTGTTAGTGCTTAAAGATTATAAAAACATGTTATAGAGATCAGCAAGTGGGCAATATTGCAGGCAGTGAAAAATATTGGTCAGAGCTTGTTAGATGTCAGCAAAAGCATATAGATTAAAGGTAAACGCAAATGCAAAAGATAGTTGCAAGTCAAGCAGAAGTATCACCTAAAGTAAGTTAATTTCTGTTAAAAATAGACTCTAAAATGTATATTGCTGAAACACAATTGAAGGTTCTTTCTTTTCCACATAATGGTAATGGGAGGTGCCGTCCTCCAAGCACTCATTCAGGAGCTCAAGCTAACAGAGTTCCTGCCATTTTCAAAACAAGTCTTCCAAAGGGTTTATCTTCATCCCAAAGGAGAAAAAAAGCATTCTGGGCTCTAGCAGTCAAGAAGAAACTCCTCTCAAATCTCTGACTATGGGAAGCAAAACTGACTGATGGTCCCAGCTGCTGTGCTCTGAAAGTCCACACTACATAGTGCCAAAGTCACACTTCCCAAAGCCAGTGACTGGGCACGGCAAAAATACTAAGGGAGACAGGCACCTCTCTGATGTGTAACTTTGGCTTCAGGACTCCCCATTTGCCTTGCTGAAATTTTCTTACAATTGCACTACAGTCTAAGACTTTCCCTACACAATTTTCCTTCCTTCCCCCTGTCCTTCATAGGGATCAGACCTGCATCAAGTTCTGAGCACTCTCCCAACTTCTTCTGACTTCTCCTTTTCCCTCTTAGGTGATTTTCCCTAATAAATGACTTGTATGTCCATATCTGAAGCTGTCCATATCTACTTTTCAGTGGACCCAAACTAATGCAAACAGTGCCAGGAAGCAGACAATAAAATGGAGCCTGGGGCTAGGTCACTCATTGACTAGCAGACAAAGAGAATGCTATGCTGCAGAAGGTGAGGCACAGATAGCCCCTGGCAGATCCTATACTCTAAACACTAATGATTTCACCAGGGGTGACCTCGGAAAATATCCCTGTGGAGGAAACACCTTTATAGATTTAATAATTCAGGCATTTGAAAGATACAAGGACCATAATGCTTAGAAGGTATCAGAGCTTATCACTGCAGAGTTGAATTATTGCCCTGCAGAAAGATAATGTGAAATTTAGGACTTAGACTGAATGTGAGAACCAGAGGGCCTCCAGCTTCCAAAGAGTCCCTTATCCTGCAGTGGACCAGAGGACACAACACGCATTTAATGAAAGACCTAGGAGTTACAGCTGCAGAGTTCCAGACATGTTTAAAGGCCCAGCTAAGGTGAGTGAGCCATGCTAAAATCAGGGCCTTGACTGGGAACTTGAAACATGGGACGAGGACTTCTGAATGGACTCCTCCGAAGGTGTGGTCTCTGCAGACATTCCTGCTCCAAACTCTCAAAGTTCACATGGTTTGCCTACTTTTCTTTAGTAAGACTTAGCTGCCTTGCTCAAGAGGCCCATTCCTTGCGAGGTAAGAGAGTTTCTCTCAAGAGCCCCCCTCAATTCTTCTTCTGGCTACTAAGCCAATTATGAAAGGTAAATCACAGGATGCCTGAGCTGGGGAAACGCTAGGCTAAGAAGGCAAAAGAGGAATTATACTTAGAAGAAATCGTAAGAATTACTTACATAACCAGCAAGATGAGCCAAGGGACTACCCCTATGATTGGAAGGCGACTCGTATGTATGACTAGATAAGTAATATTTCACTGACTTAGGGGCACATTCTAGAAATACAGGGCTTTATCACCCTAGCAATGACCACAAGGAATGATAGATACTACTCACCACTAAAGTGATGCTGACAGGCCTAAAAAAGGGCTCTGACCAATGCTGAGTGAAGTTGGAAATGCTCAAGCTGTCCTGACTGACAGTAGAGGAAGGAATAAAGTAAAGTGGACATGCAGGAATGTACATATTGTCTAAGACCAAAAAAATCACCAGGTTTTGCTCCACTCAAGCTTCCAAAAGACAGAGCATTTCCCAAGGCCATCAGGAATGTGCTGGTGAGAGGGCAAACAGTATCACACAAAAAGTTCAGGAGTTGCCCTCCTGGTCCTCCTCTCCAGTTACAGAGCTGACTTTAACATCCGTGATGCTGATGTGGCATGAAGTAATAGAGGTCAGATGGCAGTACTTAACTGTGGAAATCAAGAGGCCAAAAATACCATATAAACATCAAGGTTGGAGAAGTAGCCAAAAAGGGTTGACCAGCGGGGTGTTTGGAGGTAGCTCACAGACAATGGCATCTCTACTGGCAAACAGACCTGCAGCCATTAAGGGTGCTGCTTAACTTTTACGACCAGAAGAGGGAAAGAATGAAGGAACAGGAGGATAAAGGCAGTTGTCCCAATAGAAAGTCATCATGACTTGTGCAATTCTCAAACACGAGCCAATTTTCAGATCCAGAACTTACTTGCTGAAGAAGTGGCCAGGTATCAAGAAGGAAGGACTCTGTCATACTCTGGCAAGTACATATTATAATGATCACCCCAGTTCTTCCACAGAAGGATCTATGACCATTTATTCTGATGAGTATACTGGGAAAAGTAGAATACTCAAACATTTCCAGGATCATTGAGCACGGGGTGAGTTGACACTGATAACCTGAGAGCTAAACTGCTATCAGGGTCCCTTTATAGTAAGTGATTACACGTGCCAGGTAATAAATGAAGCCCAGGAAAAAGTTTGCTTTAAAGTGGGACTGCTGGCTTCACAGACTTCTCTAATGGCAATTTCACCAGATCCCAAGTGCATAATTGGAACTGATGCTGCTAGCAGCTGAAGCAAACCCTGCCTAGGGCTGCTGGTCTGTGGAGTAAGAACTTTTATAGTGGGCAAGGCCAAGTGGAAACCTCTGTCACCACCTTCCTCAACAGCTGAAATTTTAAATCAAAGCAGTATTTTATCGAGGAACGGGAGACGATAGAAATTAGTGCCACCATTAAAGAAATAAACAATACAGGGGTGATGGTCTTTATCATATCTCTGTTTAATCCACCAGTCTGATACCTATGAAACCCGGTGGATTCTATAAAATATATGTACACTATCATAGGCTTAACCAAGCCCCAATCTCAAACACTATGCCGTATGAAGTATCATTGATAGAGTATATTACTAAGACCTCAGGTACATGCTATTGAACCATTGATCAGATAAAAAGATTCTCTTTAAATGCAATTAGGAAAGAAGATCAGAAATGGCTTGTTTTCACTGAGAAGGACAATAATACTCATTTAAAATTTCTGTGGCCGGCCCGGTGGCACAGCTGTTAAGTTCGCACGTTCTGCTTCTCAGGGGCCCGGGGTTCACTGGTCCGGATCCCGGGTGCGGACATGGCACCGCTTGGCATGCCATGCTGTGGTAGGCATCCCACATATAAAGCAGAGGAAAATGGACACGGATGTTATCTCAGGGCCAGTCTTCCTCAGCAAAAAGAGGAGGACTGGCAGTAGTTAGCTGAGGGCTAATCTTCCTCAAAAAAATAAATAAATAAATAAAATAAAATAAAATTTCTTCTCATGACTATGTTAATTTCCTGCCCTATATCATAATATGCTCCAAAGAAATTTGGACCAAGGTGATATCCGTAAGAACACCACACTGATTCAAAACATTGAAGACCTCATGCTGACTGGGCAGAATTAGCAAAAAGTGGCTAGCAATCTGGAGGCATTGGGAAGACACATCATCTCCAGAGGTAGGAGATAAACTCTACAAAGATCCTGGAACCTTTTTTTCAGAGAAAATTTTAGGGCTCCTATGCTGAAGGATATGCCAAAATTGTTACTCAAAATAATATTGCTTCTTGTATCCTCTACTACAAATAAGGAAACATAGAGTCTGATAAGTCACTTGGGGTTCTGGAGGCAACACATTCTATACCTAGGAAAATTGCTCCATTCCATAATCCTGGTGGCATAGAAGTTATCTAGCTTTGAATCAAACCTGCAACAAGAAAGAGTTCTGCATCAGGTCGAGGCTGTAATGCAAATAACCCTGTCATTTAGCCCATATGATATAGTAGACCATATGACATTGGAGGTGGGAAAATATGGAGGATGGATCTTATGGCTGACTCCACTGGAAAGACAGTAGTATGGACCCCCAGGATTTTAGGGCTAGACTATGCCACCTAAAGCAGAGATGTATATACCTTTTACTAAATAGCTTCTGACATGTCACTTGGCACTAGAGAGAGAGAATGCTTAGACCATGAGACACCATATGTCCACATGTCTGGAATTGCACAGTGCAATTTTAGCTCTGTTGGGCAGGCCAAGCCACAAAGCCAGATAAGACCCAATGTGTGATATGTTTGAGATCAAGCCCGAGCAGGGAGAGAGAGGAAAGCAAGTTGTATAAACAAGAAACCCAGGCTCCATGTCATTCACAACAGTTGCAACAATACTTTTTCCCACCTTACAGTTATGACTATATGGGTTAGGGGAATCCCATTTGATACATTGAAAGAGAATGAACAAAAACTCAGAGCTTGAGTTACTGTTAAGTTGACTCAGTGGGTGGAAGCAAGTTGAAAATGGATGGTGGCTGCATTCCAGCCACATTTAGGGACTACTTTGAAAGGAGGTGTGTAGGGGCAATATTTCTAGTGGGTAGATCTATGATTGGTGTACCTGATCACCCATTTAGTATGGAGAAAATGTGACGCAAGGTGAAATTACTGGTCAGTGATGAATGGTTAAGGCCTGGAAGAAAAAAGGACAGGAAGATCAAAGACAAGTGGGTCTGGGGTACAGATACATAAGTGCATATATAGAATGAGCATGAAAAATTGAAGATTTTGTATCAAATGATAATGCCCACCAGAGCAAATCCACCATGGAATAGGCACTGAAAACCTACCAGACAGAATGAGTAGGCCAATAGATTTTAGCCAGCCTTCATCATTGGCCATCCCACAACTAGGATGATGGACACATGAATAGTGACTATGGAGACAAAGGGTCTGTATGAGTCCAACAGCATGGCCTCCTACTTTCCAATCTCTGTCCAATATTGCCTCTGGAAGTCCAATATGTCAGCAATAGAGACAAATGCTGAATATCCAATATGGCATTAATGCACATGGAAACTATCCACATAATAGAAAGATGACTACATTGAGCCACTTCCACCCTGGAAGGCTTAGTGACTAGGACAGATACCTATTCTGGGTTTCAATTTGTCTTTTCTCCCTACAAATCCTAAGCCAGTGCCACAATCTGGAGACTTACAGAATGCATAAAATTCAGCACCCAACCGGAGGCTTCATTTCGTAACACAAGAGGGTTGGGAGTGGGCCTGTGACCATATGATCCACTGGTTGTATCACATTCTACATCATCCAGAGAAGGTTGACTTTATAGAATGCTAGAATGGCTTTCTAATAACACAGCTGAAGCACCAGATCAAAGGCAACACACTTAAAACATGCAGCTCCATCTTTCAGGATATAGAATATACATTAAAGACTTTGAAGTGGTTCTACATCTCCGATAGGAAGGATATATGATATGTGTCCAGGAACTAAGTGGTAGAAACAGGAGCAGCCCAATTGTCATCTGTCATGGTTAATTTTATGTGTGAACTTGGCTGGACCATGGTGCCCAGATATCTTGTCAACGTTAATCTGGATGTTTCTGTAAAGGTGTTTTTTAGATAAGATTAGCAGTAAATCCATGGACTTTGAGTAAAGTAGATTACCCTTCATTGCCCTCCATAATGTGGGTGGACTTCTTCCAATCATTTGAAGGCCTTAATGTAATAAACACTGACCTCCTCCAAGCAAGAAAGAATTCTGCATCAGACTGCTTTTGGACTCAAACAGCAACTCTTCCCTGGGTCTCCAGCCTACTGTCCCACCTTATCAGATTCTGGACTCGCCAAGCCTCCACAACTGCATGAGTCAATTTCTTAAATTAAATCTCTTTCTGAATATAAATTTACATCCTGATGGTTCTGTTTCTCTGGAGAACCGTGACTAATGCATCATCATTCCCAAAGATCCACTGCGGAATTCTGTGCTTCCAGTTTCCACAACTCTAGTTTCTGCAGGGTTAGAGGGCTTAGATCCCAAAGGGGGTGTACTTTTGTCCAGGGAAACAATAGGGGACCTATTGAACTATATGAACTACGAAGCATTTTAGACTCGATACATCAAGAGGCCAGCAGGCAAGAAGAGTGTCATCATACTGGCAGCAATAATTGACCCTGATTAAAAGTGAGACTGACTCTGTATTATATGTGTACGAAGGAATCTGTAACCCTGGTGAGCCATTTTGGCACCCCTTCGTAATTTCATGCCCCACTGTAACTATGAATGGACAGGTGCAACAACCTGGGCCTGAGGAAGGTACAAACACATAGACTCCTCAGGATGAAGGTTTGGGTCCTATCACCAGCTAAGTCCCCAAGAACTGCCAAGGTGAGAGCTGAGGGTGAAGGGAATTTAGAACAGACACTGGAATAGGGTGGGAAGGAGTGCTAGTTATGATCTTGAGAATAACTGCAGCTTGGGGCCCGTAGTTTCTCCCACTAACCTTCCTCTTCTGGGTTTCTTCACAGGAAGTGACCACAGGGACCAGGGAGGAGCTGCTACGTGGAGAAGTAAATCCGTGTGGTGAAAGGAGTGGAATGTGGCAGCCAAGTAAATTCACCTCTCAGATCTCCTACTGCAAGCAGCATAAGGGACTGACAGCCCCAGCTGCTGTCCCTCTGGATCTGCCATCACTGAAGTCACACTTCCGACAGGCTGTCCCCAGCCAATGACTGAATTCATCAGGGAGATTAAGGCAGACACATTCCTGGGAGATGCAGGAACCTCTGACAGGCATCTTTGACTTAAGGACTCCCCCTTGGCCTTGCAGAAACTTTCCCAGAATTGGACTGCAGTTTAAGACATTCCCTACCCACCTTTCCTTCCTTTCTCTCCCTCCTCTGCAGGGCTCAGACCTGGAATGCCGTCTAAAGGCTTTGCCACATGACTCCCTATTTTCTCTCACAGGCATTTTTCTCAATAAATCTTTTGCACATCTAATTCCATGTTGGCACCTACTTCTTTGAGGAGCTGAACTAACCCAGGGAGCATGTGGAAGGTTTGTATGGAGGAGACTTGAAAGGGCACCCAGCTCCTCCCCTCACAGTGCAGTGCCTATAACTCAGTTATATAGCTGCATCGAGCCAGAGTTAAGGAAACGTGGTCTAACTGTGCTCAGACAGAAGAGGAGAACATGCATTTAATGTGTTAGCATGCTATAGCAGTGCTATAGAAGACCAATGGTATCAAGAAATAGGGAAAAAAGTTAAAATGGCATCTTCATAAATAATATGCAATTCTCAAAAGATATAAGGATGTATTTCTTTTGTTGTTGGTTGGTTGGTTTTTAGTTTGCTTGTTTGTTTCACATATACACAAATACACACTTATACATCATAAGATTATAGTCACATGTGTATAATTGAATCATTTTTCACTCAGCATAGATATTCCTGGGATCAATATAAATTTCACAACTATTTTAATAACTTCCTAATATTTTATCAACTGTACCATAACTTACTTAATCAGTTGTCCACTGTTGGACTGATAGTTTTGTCCTTTTCTCTAATTATTGACAAGCCTGGATAATACTTACACACATGAGGCTCTCTTGTTTGTCGGTTGGTGTGGGACATTTACTTAATATATGTATGTAATGTTGGTTGGCGCGGGACACTTACCTAAATAACTCCTCATATTTCAGCTCTGAACTTAAATATCATTTCCTTAGGATGCCTTCCTAGACACTCTAGACTATGGCTTATTCTCTTTCTTTTATGCAATCTCAGAATGCTGTGTCCCACAACATGTGTTATAGTTTGTTGCTGTAAAATTTTACAAATATCTAATTTTTAAGAATTCTCTCTTTTGCTCACCAAAATGTACTGTGCATGAATGTGGGGACATTGTTAGCTTGCTTAACATGTTATCCATGGCACAGTAATCACCACATAACATATATTCAATAAATACCAGTCTAATCAATGATCAAATTTGCTTTCAACAATTTCTAATGAAACTGAGATTTTCTTTGTGAATACTTAATTTTTTTATTGTGATAACATTAATTTATAGCATTATATAAATTTCAGGTGTGTATCATTATATATTTCAATTTCTGTGTAGATTACATCCTGTTCACCACCCAATGACTAATTGCCATCTGTCACCACACTCACATGCCTAATCAGCTCTATTGCCCTCCTCCCTCCCACCTTCCCCTCTGGTAACCACCAATCCAATCTGTTCCTATGTATTTGTTTGTCTTTGTTTTTATCTTCTACTTATGAGTGAGATCTTACTGTATTTGACTTTCTCCCTCTGACTTATTTCACTTAGCATAATACCCTCGAGGTCCACCCGTGTTGTCACAAATGGTCTGATTTCATCATTTCTTATGGCTGAGTAGTATTCCATTGTGTGTATATACCACATCTTCTTTATCCATACGTCCCTTGATGGGCACCTATGTTGCTTCCAAGTCTTGGCTATTGTGAATAATGCTGCGATGAACATAGGCATGCAAGTATCTTTATGAATTTGTGTTTTCATGTTCTTTGGATAAATACCCAGCAGTGGGATAGCTGGATCATATGGTAGATCTATTCTTAATTTTTTGTGGAATCTCCATACTGTTTTCCATAGTGGCTGAACCAGTTTGCGCTCCCACCATGCATTCTTACATTTTTAATCTATTTAAGAAATTCTATTTCATATATGGAAACATCATGTGTGTTTTAAATTAATTCACATGAGCTGCTTGTCTAGTAGGAAAATTGGCTTATTGAAATGCTCAGTACCAAATATTTCCTTACAACATGTTACTTCATGTTATAAATGATTATTTAAAGAGATTGATTGGCCAGATATGTGAAGAAATCTGTGGTTAATAGCTAATGCATTTGACATCACAATGTAAGGATGTGACCTGCAGGAGTGTGAGTTTGTATCTTCTTCCCTACCTGTACATGGTCAAACTAAGAGGCAAGGTAGTAGTTAACTGTCAATAGGAATGGAGGTTTGCTTTTAATAAAACAGATTAGAGGCAATGAATAATCATGACAGGGGAGTAACCTAATGGTACAATCACACAGATACGTTGTAAATAAAGCTATAGAAAGAATAGACAAGCCTAGTGATGCATTAAATAGTGGTAGAAAAATGTAGCTGTCTGTATTACTGACTCTCAAAAAACAAATAAATCAACCAGCCCTATGTTGGCACTCCTATCTTACCCTCCTCTCTTTACCTGTTTGAAGCTTATGTCATTTGAGGGAGGGGAGAATCCCTTAGGCTGTAGATTAATGTCATTGGGCTTCTGCTAAAGTAGTTTTGAGTCCTTATATAGAATTGTATGGAAGTAATGTTTTTAAATCTACAACGAAATAAGGAGATACCTTCTTGTTTTACCCACAGATTAAAAGTTCATCAGTTGCCACTAGCAGAGTTGATATTTCCTGGGTTAATTTTGTCTATATATTTCTTCATAGTTTGGAGAAATCTTATTGGTTGAAGAAAAGAATCAAATCAAATAAACTTGATAGGAATTGTCTGTTTACATGTCTATTTTCATCAATCAACTGAGCACCACATGGAGTGTTCTTGGCATTGTGTGTGTATTTGTGAGGCATATATTTAAAAATGTGAACAAGTCTTAGTCTTTGCTCTCAAAAGTCACGATTTAATAAGGATGAGAGCGAAAATACATTTTCATTTTCAACTTTGCTAAATAAGCACACTAAGCCTTGCACGCCATTAGTGCCATTAGCAAGACATGAGCAACATGCTGGAGGGTCTAGCAGAGCAAGAGACACCGCTAAGGTTTATGAGTGTCAGAAACAGCCCCCAGGTGGTATGGTATTTGAGTGCAGGCTTTAGCTATCAGAAGAATTCCAAGACCCAATAATGAGAAGAAAAGAACCATGTTCCAAAAGAAGGAATAACATGATTAAAAGTTCAGATATGAAAACCAGAAGACACATGCAGCTAACAGAAGAAGCTGTTTGCTGGAGTCTGATGGAGATATATGGGAGGACAGAAGGTTGCTCCAATCCTCTGAAGGGCAACTGAAAGCTCTGGTTCACTTGTGAATTGTGACTATGTTGATATGAGCAATACTACGTCTAATCTCACAATGATGCAGGATGCATCTGAGTTGAGAGAAGTATGAAGGAAGAAAAAGATTTACTGAAATAGACTTGAATTACTCTGAAATAGGGAGGAGTCACTATAGAAAAGAAATGTATAGCTGAGAGAAGCACTTTCAACATAAATGTATAGAATTTAGCAAAATATTGCTTAGCTGGATATTATATAGAAAAAGAAACACAAAAAAACAAAGATGAGCCCAAAGTTTCTAACCAAGGAAGCCAGTGACATTTAGAGAAGGGAAGAAGGAAAGAGAAAGAGCTGTTTGGTCTATAAGATAATTTTACCCCTTTTTCTATAGTTAGTAGCTGAATCTACGTTATGTCAGCCACCATCCCTAGATCCTGGAATGTTGTAAGTTAAAAATGAGAATGTAAAAGTACAAGATTTGGTTTACATCGCATTGAGTGTTAATTGTTCATCAGATCTTGGTGGAGATGTCCGAAGGGCAGGTGGAAACAAAAACTTGAAACTGAGTATTACGGACTGGATGTTTGTGTCTCCCCCAAATTCAGATGTTAAAGCCCTAAACCCTCAATATGATGGTACTGGAGTTGGGGCTTTGGGGAAGTAATGAGAGTGGGGCCCCCATGATAGGATTAGTGCCCTTATAACTGGAGGAAGAGACACGAGAGCTTCCTTTCTCTGCCATGTGAGGATAGAGCAAGAGGGCAGCCCTCTACAAACCAGGAAGAAGGCCGTCATCAAAAACCAAGTCTGCCAGCTCCTAGAACATGGGACTTCCCAGACTCTAGAACAGTGAGAAATACATGTCTTTTGTTCAAACCACCCAGTCTATGGTATTTTGTTACAACCACCCAAACAGACTGAAAACACTAGTTCTGAGAAGACCAGATGTCTGCAACAGCTAAAATCCATGGATTTGGCCAAAGAATGACATTTTAGGACATTCTCATATTTAAGGGATCACAGAACAAGAGTGACGAAAATGACAAAGTTAAAGTTATTGGATAAGTGACAGGACTAGAAAGTATAGAATCAAAGAAGAAGTGAGGATAACTCTAGGAAGAGGTGTTCAATAGTGCCATATCCAATTTCAGAGGCAAAGTACAAAGAAGCTGAGAAAAGTAAATAAATGTAAAAAATGGTTGTCTTCAAAGAGAGTGGGAGAAGCAGATGGATTCCAGCGGATATCAAAGGTTTTTATTTAATTCAACACAACACACATTAACACTGTTATCTTCAATCTTCAAGATGTTCTGCAAATGACTGCAGATTCAGAAACAATGCAACAACCTAGACGCAATCTTCCCTTGTACTGGGGAAGGTCAAAATAAGCAGCGAAAATTTTTAAAATATAAATTGTGAAAGAAACACACAAAAGCTTTGTGATTGACAATAACAGAGCACCTACATTGTGCTCAGGAAAGAATACTTAAACTGAAATTTGAAGGATAAGGAGGAACCAGCCATGAGAAGATTGGAGGGTTGGGCATTCCAGGCAGAGAAAAAAACCATTTGTAATGGCCCTCTATGGAGTTTATTAAATTCCAGGAACTGAAAGAAAGTCATTAAGGCTGGAGCATAAAGAGTAAGGAAGAGAGTAGGTGGATGTGAGATTGGAGATATAAGAAGGGGAAAGATCATGACGTGCTTGCTCAGTAAGCATAAGGTGTTTGAGATTTTTTCTTTTCTTTGTTCAATGGACATCTGCGTGGGCTGTTTAGCATGACTGTGAGATGATATGATTTCTGTAAACATAAACATTTCACAGCATTATGTGGGCTAGATCAGATGGAGCAGGAGTGATAAAGAATACTTGTTAGGTGGCTATTAAAGGAATGGTGACCTGGATTAAGGGTTTGGAAAGGAAAATAAATAATGTTTAATAGCCTAAGAGGTGTTCAGTTAAAAATGCGTGGGTCTAGGGCTGGCCCCATGGCCGAGTGGTTAAGTTCGTGTGCTCTGCTGCAGGCGGCCCGGTGTTTGGTTGGTTTGAATCCTGGGCGCAGATGTGGCACTGCTCATCAAGCCACACTGAGGCAGCATCCCCCATGCCACAACTAGAAGGACCCACAACGAAGATATACAACTATGTACCGGGGGCTTTGGGGAGAAAAAGGGAAAAAAAATTTAAAAATCTTAAACAAAAATGCGTGGGTCTAATAACATCTCTGCCATGTACTATATTGTGATACTAATCTCCATTTATTTTCAGAGCCTCAAATTTACCATATGTAAAACAAATTTACCATATTTAAAATAGATAAAATAGAAATGCTGCAAGCCAAAGTGCCTGGGGAAGAGATTTTGAGTCTTTGAGTTTATGAGAGAGGACTCAGGGTCAACATGTGGCAGAGGGAAGGAAGCAAGATTGAGCATTTATAAAGGAATGAAATCAATGTGGAACAAAAGGAATTTTAAAAACAAGAACAGTGGCCAGTCTGTTGGCGTAGTGGTTAAGTTCATGCTCTCCACTTTGGTGGCCCAGGCTTCGCCAGTTTGGATCCTGAGTGTGGACCTACACATAGCTTATCAAGCCGTGTTGTGGCAGGCATCCCACACATAAAGTAGAGGAAGATGAGCATGAATCTTAGCTCAGGGCCAGTCTTCCTCAGCAAAAAGAAGAGGATTGGCAACAGATGTTAGCTCAGGGATAATTTTCCTCAAAAAAAAGAACAAATTTGGAGAATATACACTATCTGATTTCAGGACTTATAAAGCTACAGTAAGCAAAAGGATGGTATTAATGAAAGGATAAACATGTTGATCAAAGGAATAAAATAGAGAGTCAGGACAGATCAAAATATATATCATCAGTTGCTTTTAAATAAGAGTTCTAAGTAATTCAATGGAGGAGAGAAAAGTCTTCCAACATGTGGGGCTGGAACAACTAAATATCTGCATCTATATGCAAGAAAAGTAAATGCCAACATGTCTCACCCAGTACACGAAGGTCAAATTAAAATGGATCTAAAAGAAAAAGTTAATAATGTGAAACTTCTGGAAGAAAACATAGTAGAAAATGTTTAACATTTTGGACTGGAGAAAGATTTCCTAAACAGAACATCAAAACTATTTAGGAAATGAACATAATTTTCTCGAAATTAAAAGCTTTGCCACTTTGAAAGACATCATTAAGAAAACTAAAAAAAGCAAGCCACAGAATGTGAGATAATATTTGCAATACTTATTTCTGATGAAAGATTTGTATCCAGATTATCTAAAAAACACTCACAGCTCAATAAGAAGAATCCAATAATGCTATAAGCAAAGATTTCAACAGACATTTCACCAAAGAAATATACTAGTGGTCAGTAAGTTCATGAGAAGTTGTACTATATCAGTAACAACCAGGGAAATCCAAAGTTAAAACTCACTAAGATACCACTTCACAGAAACCAGAACGGAAAAAATTGAAAAGACTTATATTATCAAGTATTGGCAAGGATATAAAAGGATTACAATATCAAAATGATGTTTCTAAGTCTTTGGGTGACATAGACAAAAGTTCAGTAAACAGAGGCGTCTCTAGGTTCCTCTCCAGCTATAGGAAAGGAACTTATTTCAGACCAATTCTCCCTCTGAGATCTGAGAACCCCAAAGATGTATACCACAGCAGTAAAGGCTTACAGGAAATGAAATTCCTTCCAGGTACTCAATGTCAGCTTTGAAGCGTCTCAATTGCTGATTAGATTAAGTTTTTCCACCCTTAATTAAACTGACTGCCAGAAATGAAACCAAATGCTCTCAGCAGGAGTATAAATTATACAGAGACCCGAATAAAGTCTAAAATTTTTCGTTTGTAAGGTCTGGCATTTGAGCAAAATTAACCTAGCATAAATGTATGCAACAGCTGACAAAAATCAAGATAAAATATAGACAACGGAAACAGAAACACAAGAGAGTCATATATTAGAGTTGTCTGAGGGAGATTTTAAAATAATTTTGATTAAAATGTTAAAGTTATTAAAAGAAAAGCTAGAAGATTTTGTCATAAAACTAGAGACTATAAATATGCAGAAACTCTAGAACTGAAGAAGACCATAAGTAAAGTTAATAATTCAACAGCACACAGACTAAAGAATAGAGACTAAAAGGTGGCAAATACCAAATATTCCAAAATAATATACCCAAATACCAAAATAATAATAATAACGATAGTAATAATAATAAAAAGCACAGCAAGAGACATATGGTTTTTACTAACAAGTTTAATATCCATCTAATTTGCAATCCTAGAAGGATATGTATAGAATCAATATTTGAAGTGGTAAGAGAATTTTCTAAAATCAATGAAGGAGTCTAAGTTACAGACGCCAGAAGCACTGTGGACCCCAAGTTTTAAGAGTGATATTTCATAATGATGAAAGAAACAATCCACCAAGAATATATCACAGTTCCAAATTTGTGTGTATCTAGTAACCTAGCCTCAAAACATATAAAGCAAAAATTTGCAGAACTGAAAGGAGAAATAGACATTTCTAAAACGAAAGTGGGAAATTTCAACATACCTCTATCAGTTATTGACAAGGCATGCAGGCAAAGAATCAACAGAACATAGGAAATTTAGTATTGTGCTTAACAAGTCTGATCTAGCTTATATGTATGACCTTGCACGAAACAATTGCAGAAAGGAGTACTTAACGGAGCGGGCCCCTTTCTCAGGTTGTATAAGGCCAGTTACATTTAGGAAATGAATATTTTGAGCTCGTGGCTATTTTTTTGATCTCTTATTTTTATTTTCTGAGGCCATATCAAATTAATGTATATTAAATAAAATACATTGTCTTAATAAATCACAGACTTAAAACCGGAAGATTTTATAAGGAATAACATTGGTTTACTTCAAGGTAAATAAATTTTCATTGTTTGGATGGTGGTTTTCTGATTATTTTGACTCCAGATCAGAATCATGTCTCAACTTACCTCACACTCTTTCCTCTATCTTTTAAAACTTTTTTAATTTTAAGAAAGAAATTCTTAAGGTCAGTAATCATATCAATTCCTATGAGCAATTATCTGCATCAAGGGTCAGCACACTACAGTGGTTAACCTGTTTTTGTAAATAAAATTTTATTCCCACACAGCCACACATCTTTATTTATATATCGTCTGTAGTGCCTTTCACATTAGAATGGAAGATATGAGTAGCTGTGACCAAGACCACAACGCCTATAAGCCTGAAATATTTAGTCTTTGGCCCTTTAAGAAAAAAGTCTGCCAATCCCTGGTCCCTGATCCACATGTTTGAACAAGCAGAGGCTAATTTGAAGAAATGTAAACCATATGGCTATCTGAAGTCGATTACTCATTTATGTTCAAAAATTTGCAAAAAAGTCAGTTGTTGCATTTTTCTGATTGTTCAAGTACAAATCTTTCATATTAGAAATTACTGTATGTAAGAAACTGCTGGGAACTTATACTGGAAACTTCAATAAATGAGAGCTAATATTGCAAATATTTTAATATGGCATGAAAATAATTGTGTAAATGTGTAAAGTTATCACATCCTTCTCTGCAAATTAAAGGTAATATTGGGGCAAGGAAAGTTTTTGGAATCTGATCTAAATATTCAGTTCACTCTCAGGACCACCACACAATGAATTGAATAAGTAACATTTCTAAAGCGGATAGAAAATGACAATTTATCAACAATAACTCTCTGCTCTTTCCTCAGCTTCTGGGTTTTTTTTTTTTGAAACTTAATTGTAAGAACATCAAATGCATCCCAAACTCACTCCATAACATAGTTGTTATAACAAAAGAAAGGCGGGGGGAAAGACAGGGAAATAAAATCGCGACTCTACCCTTCTGGAAACAATCATGCTGTGTGAGTCAGACCGCAGGTCAGCTCTTTTTTGCCAGAATACCGTGGTATAACTCTATTGAAAAACCAAACCAACAGAAAAAGTAGTAAAAAGAAAAAAAAAAAGGTAAACATTAAAAGTATTACAGACTGTGTAGTTTGACGCTGTGTGGATGGTCTTCATTTATGGCTAGCTATTGGAAGACATGTTGTGAAGAGTAGCAATTATACCTTGAAAATAAAAGACTGGCAGCAATTCCAGGACAAACAAACTGTCTGATTTAGAGGGAACCTTTCAATATTTAAGGCCACTTAGTGCCTGTCTTTCAAGACGTGGGACCATGCATTGTTTTTCAATTTAATCCCGCCTCTCTATATCCATTTTGTGCTCCATACATCTTGTAATAATTAAAATTTGTACTGTCCTAGAGAGGTATATTGCTGAATTTTAACTCCAATATACCTATTTTAATTCTGCTATGCCTTTTGTTAGTTTGCTTACCCATCACACAAACATATTAACCACAATAGAGTAGACCTGGCAAACATGATTTTGAATTCATGCTTGAGGGTATTGGTAGACTTCCAAATCTAAGCACTTCCTTTTTATTTTATTGCTTCTCATTTTTGTCTTGTGGTGGTAACATATCCTTGTTGTATGTGTATGTGTATTTATAATATAATTATTTATAAATATAATGTCTAAAAAAATTTAACCAGTATATCAATCATTGTTGGAACAATAAAATTTATTTTTCTATATGAACCCCACGAGAAAACATGGTAAAAAGTTGAGGAAAAATATTGACAATTTGATACTTCACATAGGGTATTAAGTTGCATAGAATTTCTGTAGTCTTGTTTAAGTCCAAATGAAGAAAAATAGTGTATAGTTCTAGCTATCAGTACTATCAAAAGATGAATAGACACATGATAGGATAAGTAGATAGATGGATAGATACTACCACATATGCACACACAGAAACATGTGTAGGTATACACACGCTATTGGACAACTCAAGGCCCCTAGGACTTTATGATCATGGTCTGTAATGAACGTTTGTAAAAGGCCTCTGCAAATCCTGTTTCACTAATTTCGTATTGATCATTATACTTGAGAATGACTTAAGTACTCAGTAAAAACATTAACAGTTTTCCTTTTAATAGCACAACAATTTCTATCTTTCAAGTCAAATATTTACTTTATTACAAAATTGTGAACAAAGACTAAAACAAATTTTAGAAACATGCCATTTTATCTTCGTAAAGTCTACAATGATTGTTAATTACATAGCCTCCATATTTCTTATTTACCCGAAAGACTACTAATTATATGATAGTATTTTGCACATATATTAACAATATGATTAAGAATTCATTGCAAAATTTGTTCAGCTTTTAAAAATTAACACGTGTAAATACAATATCAAAGAATAGTGGGAGAAAGAACAATTTCTTTGTAATTTTTTAATAAATGAAAGCAAAACATTTAATAATAATTCTCTAGTGTTTTCAGAACTGGTGGATTAGATTAGACAAACATCAACTACACGTATTTTTTGGCAAGTAATTATTCATTTGCATTATTTAAAATTTATTCTTTAATTTTTCAATAATAGGACATAAGTAATATTGACAGGTGATTATTGATAGAACTGATGGAAGGAGTTCATTTGTTTATCCATGCATTTATCAGATTCCATCATGCCCATACCACGTTTCAGTCTGTTAAATTCTAAGAACACAGAAATGAGTGAAGCATTATCCCCACCTTTGTAACTCCTGTCTAGTGAGAAATGTTGACTTGCGAACACTCAACATTATGCATTCAGTGCTAAAATAAAGACAGACCCAAAGAGCCCCAGAAACCTTAAAAGCTTTTTTCTCATACATTGTTCTCACTTTCCTCCATTTGCAAATGCAAGGAATTTCTTAATAAATTTCTTCTTTAGAATGACAAAGTCTTTGCCTTCCTGTTCTTCATTGTTGCTTTCTTCTAAAATGTCTCCAGTAAGTGCATTTTCACATCAGTTGTCCATTTGCTTTGCTTATTCCTAGAACAAGACAAGCAAAAGGAAGTACTAAATGTGTTAGTCAAATTATTTATGCTAAAAATTATTTTACCAAGTGAACTGACCTGAAAATTGTGGATTTCTCCTTTTGGTTTTTCTAGTATAAAACTCATATGATTTTAGATATTTTAGGTAATAGTTTCTAAAACTTTGCATTTAACTATTAAATTAGTGTATCAATATTTATTTCAAATCTGAGCTAATATTTGCCGTATCTTGATGTCATTTGTCTGCCAGAGTTATAATGAAATACTGGTAAGGGAGCCAGATTTGTAGTAGAAGGCCAGATAGTATATTATCATGTTAGTATGGAAGTTTTCTAATTTTCAGTAGCTATGATCTTTTTAAAAAAGCATTAATTCTCCAGGAACAAGATATCAATTGAAAAAGCTGTTAATGTGGAAATTATTTTGTTCTAGGAGCAAATTCGAAAAATGATGTTTTCTGCAGACAGTAAAACTGTGGTTGTTTTGAGTTCAAAATGATCAGTATTATTTTCTCTTGAGCAACACAGGAAGTGAAGGGACTTCTTTGTTAATTCCATCTGGCTCACAGATGTCATTGATTGCGAAAATTGGAAATATATGAAAACCTTATGGATCTGTTTTGAAACACATTCATTTTTATGGAGAGATGAAAGACCTAGTAGATATTATAGGCATGCTTAAAGAGGATGCATTTATATATTTATGAAATCTAAAAAAATTGTTACTAAATCATCATTTTTTTCAACTAATGATTCCCATTTAAAATAATATTCAACAACTTTTTTCACTAGTCCATAAGATGATTTTCGAACAAAACATTCTTTAAAGAAATGTACTTTTATTACTAAAGAATATATGGATGCATGCAGCTATTATGTTAGAGGGAAACTAATATTTATTTAATAACAGTCTTGAAAAGTTTTGACTTGTTGATCATTTCTTTGGAAATTCTGCTACATTTTTTGTTTCCACTTAAATTTGGCCTCTAAGAAAACATTGAGTAGATAACTTTATATTTTTATTTTGGAATGTATATATAACACTTAAAAAATATGTTTTTTTGTCTTTTAGAATGTATATATAACATTTTAAAAATATGGTTTTAAAAGTGCAAAAGTAGACCTTTAAGATGTCCATAGTGCCAGTCATAACACTAAATCTGTAAAAAACGTATGTTGATGGTTTTCATTCCATATCCAGCTTTTTCACCACATGTGCCTTATGCATGAAAAAAAATCTGACTAATAATACAGCGTGTGAGTGAACTTGAATGTGGCGCCTGATGTTCTTCTGATATAGTCAGTTATCGTCCAGAGCCTGAATTACTGAATCTTACTTCCCTACTCTTCTTCCCACTGAGATATAAATTCTTAAATGTCTCTAGGGTCCTTGCAAATCTAACGTCATACTCCTTCCAGCAGGTCAGCTAAGAGGGAAAGGTTACAAGTTCAGAAAATACCGCTGAACCAAGCAGCTTATGATTTCACCTATAAGCTTGTAGGCATACAAGTAGTTTTTCTCAGTATCACATAGAAAGACGTGAACTGTTGCCTGTAATTTCGGGTCAGGCATCTGTGCTGAGATGATAACACTAAGGTCCAGCAAACACAGCATTACTGTGATATACAGGTTTCTCTTTAAACGAACAACAAGATTACACTTAATTATGGTCTCATTGAGGCTGAGTTAGATGTGCTAAGGGCAAAAATAGAGCGAGGAAGGAAGAGTTAGAGGAGGTAAATGCATAATAGGAAAAGAAATGCTTATCTGTGCCTTTCCAACATGTGAAAACAGTTCCAAATTTTGATTCCATGAATATCTCCTACATTCTTTTCATTTCTTTGACCCATTTGTACAATATTTCCTCGACAAGGTACATATTGCCAAAATGGCACCAGAAATTTCATTACTAGATTTAGATTGGAAGAATTTAAATATGATGTCATAAAACTAAATGTTAATTCTTTTCACAGAACGTGCGAAAAGAGCATTTGGGTGCACACTTTAGGCAATGATACTCTCTTTTCACAAGCACATGCCTCTCAGGAAAAATGGATGGAAAACAAGCAAACAGAATAATAGACAAATGTATCCAAATTATCTACCCAATCCACTCAGCTGAGGCTTAGAAGACTTTTGAAGTCACATGCAAGCTTTAAAGCTGTTCGCAATACTGCTTACCCTATGAGACACTCTGACAGTTAACAATTCAGATGACTGCAAGACTCAACATAATTTTCTGACATAATTACTTGGGGCAACAGGCTTACCACAATTTTTGAGCTCCTGAAACCAACCACTCTACAATCAACTAAAAATCAATAACAGTACGTGATTTTAGTCATATTTGTTTGAATTCTGATAGGTACGATAATCTTGTAGTATTAATCACTATCCCATGCTCTGTGTCTATATAAGAAACACAAGCATCAATTTCAGTTACTTGGAAAAGTTTATGAGAACTCATGGCAGCATTTCATCCATCTTAACACTCTCAACTACAGGAGTTAGCAAATTTATCCTTTCTTTATGAGCCTGCATCTTTGCCTAGGAAAATCAAGCATTTGTCTACTATTCAAGTGAAATCACCCATGGTAGAAAAATGTTTAAGGGTTTTGTTGTTTGTTTGTTCCCCAGTTTCTTGACGGATTAGGGTATATTTATAATGGAAAATCTTTTGAGTAAAATATAATTTTATTATTCAAAGCGTGGATCTAGAGCAGATTTATCAGCTGTTTTTCAGAGCATACACTTGCATAAATTTTAGAAAAGAGTGCTTCAAAATGCAACATTAATTGCCTTCCTTGCAGCTCGAAGTGCTTACTCTTCCTGGTGTGTGTGTTCAGCTGGTTCTCCAAACCTTGGTCACAGTTTCACTGACCTTGGTTGCCTGGTTACAAAATCCTTTTTGTGATTTGTGAGAAGCTTGTGATGGAGAGCAATGGATTTTTTTTTCCTAAAGTAAACTTAACAGAGTTTCTATTTCAGAGTGGAACTTATTAAAACCAGTATATCTTGCCAAATTTAGAACTTGTACTTCTTTGGGGCTAAAATTATGAACTGGAATTTTTCCCGTCCAAATTTTATTTAACATTGCCGACGTTTACTTCCTGGTTCTAGAGAATACCACATAGACAGCTAGTGTTGCAATCTAAACCCCTTAAAAAATGAAACAGCTTTCTAAACCATAAAGTATAAAACATAAAGTAAAATGTAAGAGTATGTTATGAAATGTCATTGTACGTCTTCTGAGGACAAATATTTTAAAAATGAATCAATAATGCATAATACACTGTTTTTCCAAACTTTCTTGAAGTGAACTTAAGAGGAACTGTATTTTTAATAATTTTTGATGTCAGAAAAAATAATCTGTGATGTACATTTCATTCTGTTCACACTCATGGTATTTTTCTCTTTCTAAAGTTCCATATCCCTAGGCTAGTGTAAAAGTATAATTTTTTTCCAGAAAAATAAGATCCAATGGTGTGTATGTACAATTAAGCAGTAATTTAATGAGCTTGTAAGAACACACAAAAATAACAACCCTTGTTTATTGTGAGAGCGTAAGTATATAATTCTGGAGATCACTTTAAATAGGAGCCAATGGGCAAGCGGACGCACTACGATCAAGTTACAAAAGAGCAAGTCCATTATGTCCTAGATCCAGTTTGCTACTTGGACACTTGAGCATGTAGTCCCACTGAAGTTGGTATAATTGGTACCAGCTGTTTAACTGTTGGTTTTTTTTTGTTTTGGACAAGAGCCAACTTGACTTGAAAGCAATGCCACTAAAAAGAAGAGACTGAAGAATGATGCCAGTGTGGATGTGTTTCTTTCAAGCCATTTTCCTCAAGGAGTTCATCTCAAGGCCATGATGATTCAAAAACAATAATAGTGATAATGGGTTGCTTGACTGCTGAAAGGCAGCTGGACTGACTGGAGCCAAGATGAGTGGGATAAAACATTTCACTTTTAAACTTTTTCTTTATGAAAGAATGATTTCCCTTCCACAATGTGGCAAATGCTTTATTTTCATCCTCCTAATATTTTCTGTAACGTAATCTTCTATGAGATTTATTTGTAGCTAAAGCAACAAATGGGCCCCGAGTCTCCAAATTTTAGCCTTATAATTTTTTTCTTTCATGAAGTTATGGAGCAAAAAGTTTTGGGGTTTTTTTTGCTGAATTCAAATATCAGAGAATATTCTTTCTCTCCTCCAAAATCATACGGACATAAAGCATTGTACAACTGAAATATATCGCAGATATCATTCAAGAGGTTTATCAAAATTCACACAACTACTTAATGTTAAAACCTGGATTAATGAATTAAAGTCTCAATTCCCAGTTAATGATAATTCTACTCTATGACATACTGGCCTTCTTACCTATTTTGCCAGATAGTGATTTAAATATATATATATAGTAGTTTAAATAAAGTGTAAAATTCCAAGCTGATTAGTGAAATTAAAGTGATAAAGCAAAATTCGTTAAACTAAAAAGATAAAAGTTTCATTTCAGACTACAGGAAACTTTGAAATGTGCTAAAAGTAGTAAAAAGTATGCAGAAAGGTTTTTTTTAAAAGGAGTAAGTTGGCAGCAAGGTAGTCAAAGGATGTTAACATTAAAAACATAAAAAACAACCAGGAGGGTTGTACCCAGTGACATAGAGGTTAAGTTTGCACGCTCTGCTTCACTGGCCTGGCATCTGTAGGTTCAGATCTCGGGTGCAGATCTACACACCCTTCATCAAGCCGTGCTGTGGTGGCATCCCACATGAAAAATAGAGGAAAATTGCCATAGAAGTTAGCCCAGGGACAATCTTCTTCACTAGAAAAAAAAACACACACAATAACCAGAAAACCGTGACAAGAATGAAAGTGTCTTTCAGGATGTTATAAGAGAAAGGGAGAAAAAAAATATTAGGAAAGCTATGAAGAAAGAAAAGTCTGCGCTTGGAAACCACCGGATAAAAGAAAGGAGGAGTATTAATGCATTAAAAGAGAGTTCATGTCTTGGATAATGAACCATTTATTCATCCAACCAATATTTACTGAGCACCTGCTGCCTACTAGGCACTATTCTATTTCCTGATTAAGAAAAGAGTAGTGTAATAGAAACAGACAGAATTGTAACTACCATCTTTATCATTGCTCAACATTTTTACCCTTAAACATATTTGTTTGAGTGCCTTTTTCACATTTCTTATTCTCTGGAAAAACATAGAAAGGAATAAGTATCTAATGTATAGAATAATAAATAGAAAGGCTCTGTATTATAATTGGATATTTTGCAAATAAATAACTTGGTACTCCTGGAGATAAAAATGAATTGCCCTACGGAGATTGTTTCCTGAATTACTCCTCCTCCTCTCTGCCCAGATCTCCTATAAGTACCTTCTACTTTCTCCATTATTGGAGATCTCACCTCTTATCTACTTATTCTGAAGGAAACCTGAGTCAACATGAGATTTATAGGCAGGGGAAAACAGATTCATTCGGTCCTTCTTAACTCACTCCCATGAGATAATTAATTGAGTACTCTTGCCAAAAGGTCCTTAAAATTGAGAATAAATTAGATCCACAAAGAAAAAGGTATTGGCATTCACTCATGTATCCCCCCTCTAATTTCTCTCCCATTGTACTAAAGCACTATGGCCAGTTGAGGATTGTCTGGTTCTGGATACAATGAGGCCTCTCTTGGACCATAGTTTCATCAGTAGGTGGAAACAACTTTATCAGTAGATGGGACCCCAAACTACTTGTCAAGAGGGAGAAAACAATCGATCTGCTCAGAGTTCTTCTTCCTTGGCACTATTGACATTTTGGGCCAGATAATTTTTTGTTGTGAAGGACTGTATTGTGCACGATACAATCTTTAGCAGCATCCCTGGTCTCTATCTACTAGCTACCAGTAGCATGCCCCTTCCCCCAAAATTGTGGCAGTCAAATGTCTCTAGACATCTCCAATGTCCCCTGGGGGGGAGAAAAATCACCCCTAGCTGAGAGTTGCTAGTCTAGCTGGACCACAATCCATCACACAAATACCCAGAAGCAGTTCACTTTATGGGGGTCAGACCAGTTGACCCGTGTTCTCGGACCGCATATGGTGCCTTCCTCCATCTGCGGATCAAAAGCATACCTTAAGTTTTTATATCAGAAATAAGGTCTTTCTTCTCTGTCTGTAAAATACTTTATTTATTAGAAGCAGAGGCTGGATTCTTATTGGTTTAGGAGTTTTATCTACTTAACAAGATGCAGTTTATTAACACTAGAAACTAAAATACTTCCATGGTCAGTATTCGTCTGCCAGTAAAAGAATTCCACTTTTTGTTCGTGATCCCACTCTATACCTTTTATAATACAAATATAGGCTTGTATTTTTTTCTCATCCCCCAAATCCAAATAATCACAAACAGAACTTTGCATCAATTGATCAAATTTACTTTGAATTCTGAGAGTTAGCAATGTGCTCACCCACACTTTATCACATATGCTCATATCAATTTGGGACTTGTTTTGAACTCAGGCTTTGATATTCTGATAATCTTTATGTGTGTTTTATTAAATAATTGCTCATACATCTCACACAGTAGGTAAATATATTAAGCTTAACTTTTCATTCTGTGGCCACAAGAGATAATGTTTATGTTTTTCAATAAAAGTAGAAAGTATCAATTTAATGAAAAGAAACACATACACCATGTCTGCTTCATCCTCAATCAACATTTAAAAGGAACATGTGTTTTCTTCAGATCTTTATATTTCTAGATTTAATCAGAAAGAGAACAAATTAAACCAAGTAGTTAGGATAATTGGGGCTATAAACAGAAGAAAAAACATTTGCCTGTATTTCCCTTAAGCACTGAATAAAAAGATATAAATCTTCTATTCTTTAATATGCTTCAATGCTCTAATGCTTATCAAAGTCATTTTAATGCCATGACAATTCTGAAACTATTCTTTTGTAACAATGATTGAGTTTTAGCTATAAAATAACTCATTGCTTATGTTATCCAGAGCTAAATTTGAATCATTTGGTATCGTCTATTTTTTTCTTCCCTAACATTTCTTCATTTAATTAGTGAGTAATATGCACTGAATTTGCGGATAAAGGCTACAACTGATCAGTTTCTGACTCCAATTCATCCTTAGGAAAAATGTCATAATCGTTAATGTTTAGAATGGAAAAAATCTATTTTAAAAGCTTTTCAGTTTATAGTATTTTCTCATTCACTTGATATCCTTCTAAATGCTCTACTGATCCGGTTTTGAAACAAATTTTCACAAAGTTTCAGAGGACTGTATTTCCAGAAACAACCTTACAGACTTCATGTACATGTCTTTTATCACCTGCTATATATATTCTAATCCTTGAGGTCACAAGCTATCTCTTTGTATTCTGTATGATGTCTTGTGCACAGTAGGTGTTCAATTAATATTTGTTCATAGATCACATGATTCATGTATGTGATAGTTTTAACAGTCTAGCATTTGATTTTCTGCTTCTCTAAGACTGACTGGTAGAAAAGTAGAAAATTTACAGTCAAAAGATTAAGAGATCTTATACCGTGAGTGAGCTAATTGCACTCATGGTTTCTAGGTACAAAGGTATTAATGTTAACTTTTAAGTGTATGTAGTGGATATATAATATTCAGTAGATAAACTGAAATCTCACGTGTATTTAAGATCCAACTTGGCATATGTTGAGTTTTTCATATTATTTCATTTAGAATTTACTTTCAGAAAATACAATCATTTCAAAATCTGGAAAACACACAAGAAGGAAATAGCTTTGCCTATGTTTTTGGCAATTATATAAAACACAAATCAATATTTTCCTCTAGTTAATTGATTTTAATACTTGAAGAAAATTGCCTGCAGTATTCATACTTCTGCAAGACAGTCTGACTTCCCAATTAAAGCTGTGTTTGAGGAACGCGAAAATGCATCATTTTATTTCCTCTGAAGATAATCTTTAATTTTTCATTGCTATACTCCTGCTATATGTGACTCCTTGTCCATTTCCACACATAAACCATTCCTTTTTAACTCCCTTACTGATACTTTGAGACTTTATCTGAAATATTAGTAGAAGGTTGTTATCAGAATTGACTTCTTACAAATACCATTAAAATTTGTGTAGGTGAGTCCAACACCTTGTTAGAGAGCCTGACACAGCCTCCACTTAAGACCCCTTGAGTCATTCCTTGGTTCTACTCCTGATTAACCATGTGGGCACATTGAAGGGCCAGACATGTGTTTATTGACCCTTATTCAAAACTATGAGCATTTCACAACAGAGATTCACAAATTAAAATGATTTCTTAAGGTATCACCTTATTATTTATGCACTGTGTATTTTAGGACTCAAGAAAAAAGTAAGAGATTCTAACATTTACTGTACACTTATCATTTATGAAGTGCAA
Organism: Equus caballus; assembly: GCF_041296265.1. Taxonomy (NCBI): domain Eukaryota; kingdom Metazoa; phylum Chordata; class Mammalia; order Perissodactyla; family Equidae; genus Equus; species Equus caballus. The sequence continues at coordinate 99,427,270 of NC_091685.1, read as the reverse complement.
TTTAAAAAATTTGTGTGGCTGTTTTTTCAAGCCTCTATGCAAGTAAAGTGTTTTCCTCACAGAATATTCACTTGAGAATTTATAGTCCCCATCCAGTGACGGTCCTATCTCTTTAGGCATTTTGGAAAACCTCTTTTAGAAATGGCTTTATAGTCTGTGGCATATTTTATTGACTCACCCAGTAGCATCAGACTTTTATACTTTAAATTTGGATTTCGTTTGAGAAAAAAGATGGAGTTTGTTTGGAACCAAGATTCATGAAAAATGTAAGTGATGGAATGGGCTGTGCCATTTTTAGCCTCCAAACAGTCTGTATTTTTAATAGTTCTAAGATTGATTTTTGTTTCTGGGTGACTCACAAATTTGCAAGAAAATACAATAAAAGAGGTTTTCCAAATTCTTTGTGTGATGGAATAAATGGACCCCCTCCCAAGATGTCCATTTTAAAGGACAACACTCCTTTGATGGAGTAAATTTAGGCATGTTTATAAAAAGCAATCACTTATAGTCACACTTTGAACTTTTGCTTAGGAGCAATAAAGGGCTATCAGATTACACAGGGGCGGCAGGATCTGGCTTTGAGAGATCTCCAAGACATCCAGAGGTGGTACCACGAAACTGTTGTTATCAATAGCTTTTAAAATTTTTTTGAAAGACAAAGTGCCTTTCCCTGTGATCTTCTAACTTGGCTCTTACTTTTATTAAATTAACTTTTACGGTGTTATTTGAATTTATTTAGCCTGGGAACTATTTGGGTTAAACAATTAACATAAACTAGTGATTTTCTTTTCCTTACTATTCTAGTAGGCACGAACTAAGCACTTGTCCAAGAAAGAAAATGTTGATTATAAATCCCAAAACTGAAGGAATACATCCTAGTTTTTCAGTTTGTGCCTTAAATTTGGGCTAGGGGGTGTAAAAGAGGCGCTTTAAAATTGAGTCTAAATGTTCGTTAAAAAACAGTAAAAAGTGAGTTCCTCCTAGAGAGGCTGTGAAACTAGCTATAACTGGACAGCTGTAATTTTGTGGACTTTTATTTCCATGGAAAATTAGAGCTTCTCGCTAAACCTTTTTAATTATATATTTTCAGAAAGGACTTCTTTGTCTCTTGAGCGTGGGCCCATATGGACTTGAACGCTGGAAATTTTGAGTCACACTTCTTTTCCAAGTCTTATTTATGGTAGTTATTGATCTTAGTGTTTCTCCTTTTAAACTAATGTCTTAGTAATAATAATTGGGGCTCCACATAATTGATATGGTGTTAAAAACCTTAATTAATACAATCAATGAAGTATTATTTTCAAATTCATTCACACATTCATTCAATATATATTTCTCAAGTGTCTTCTTTGGTTTGGACACAATGCTATGTTAGAGCGATAACTGTAAAACAAAAATGAACAGACTTCATATCCTCGTGAATCGTGTAGTTTATCCAAATCAAGAAAATTTTTAAGAGAATTATTATCCTATTGTAAGCCATACGTCTTAGGTTCATCTAAATCATCACATATAGATAAAGAAAGAAAATGCTATTATCGTCAGTAATATCATCTTTGAAATAGATATTTATTATAATGAATTATATATGTAAGTATTAATTTTGAAGAATCGTTTTCATGCCCATGGAATATTATGATTAGATAACACCATACATAGTTTTGATAGGAACCAGCTTATGGCTTGATTATAATTTCAGAAATTTAATTTATACCCATAGTTTTTGTTCCTTCACACGAAACAAACGACACCTAGTGTATCATCCATTTGTTTGTTTTGTTTTTCCCAATAGAAACAGAGGAGATTCTTTATTTTTACAAAATTAAAGCCAGTATTTTGCACTTAGTTAACTGACTTCTTTGATAATCAAGACTCCAATTAATTATTTTAATGTTGTATATGCATAAATACTTCATTTACCCCTACTCATAGGCTCTATACTTCCAGCAGATACATTTTTCTTAACTGTGTCTCTTGTAAAATAAGAGCCAGAAACCTCTGAAGGAGATCCAATTTCTAAACACAGTAAGCATTAAGGATTAGGGAAGGTATTTGGTGAAACAGACTTGAAGATTTTGGAAAATAAATTATGATGAAATTATTGTTTAATAAAACCAGTTAGAAACTCATATTAATTTTGTGTTTTATTTAACCAATATAAAGTGTTTGAGTAAGAACATTTTTCTCATTATACTTCCAATTTCATGCAGTCATAAAGAAAATTATAGGTTTGTTTTATTTTTCTTTACACATTTTGTGTTTGAATCTGAAAATGGTATGAGTTGTTTCTAGAAAGGAAAAAAAAATATTTTTGTAAAAGTAAATCTTTCATGCCTTTTATCTTTTACACTTAATGCCAATATATGATGCCAGATATTTAAAGCTTAGAAAATTAGCAGTACTTATAACATTTATTAAGTGAAAACTTTTTGTTTAGTTTAATACATGAAAAATATAGTTATGAGAACTACATTTAAACCATATTTAGACACATTACATGAAAAATATAGTTATGAGAACTACATTTAAACCATATTTAGACACATTTTAAATAAGATTTTTCAATTTAGAATAACTACTTTCTTAATAATAACGTCATCTATGTATACCTTTCCTTTCTTCAGTGTAATTGAAAGCACTTTATTGATAATCTCTGCATGCCAGAAAAATATTTAAAATGAAGATAAAGATCAGAAAATATTATGATGACTTTTATGGAATACAGACTTGAAGATTAGCGTGTCATCGCCAAATTCATTTGACTTTATATGTGTAGTCAGAAGTAGAATAACATTGACCATCGATACAAGAAGTATTGTGTATCAGTTTCTTTAAGTAAAAATGCAATGTTTTTTGGCTCTTATGAATGGCAATGGAATTGGATGATAAATATGAAATATATTGATAGTAAATAAGCTGTTGATGAAGGAATTATATGCTACAGCAGAAAATAAATATGCTATTCTAGGAAATGAATGGTAATTCTACATATGGCATTATAGAAATAAATACAAGAGATTATTTCCCTTGAAAAATTTGCTGGAAAAAATAGATATGCTCTATCTCAAAATTACATGTTATATGAATGTGGTGACTGTTTTTCTTTAAAAGAACTGAATAAAACATGAGGCCGGCCTGGTAGCATAGTGGTCAGGTTCATGCTTTCCACTTTGGCATCCCAGGGTTCGAGGGTTGGGATCCCAGGCACAGAGCTACACACCACTCATCAAGACATGCTGTGGCAGCATCCCACATATAAAAAATAGAGGAAGATTGGAACAGATGTTACCTCAGGGCCAATCTTCCTCACCAAACAAAAAAGAAATGAACAAAACAAACACATGTAAATAATGAACAGCAGTTAAAAATGTATAACATTGTATTTTTCCCTTGAATATATGTCTCTGGAATATTCAATGGTATTTTCAATAGTGATCTTTTGGATATAATTAACATATTGATAACTGGGAAAACCTATCATCAAATCTACATTTTAATCTTCATTGGTAACTGCATTTAATAAACATATTTGCTAGGCTTTATTTAACTTCTTCTGTCAAGACATTTCTTGGGTGTCAACCTGGTATGATAAGGGTCATTGGATTAATAATTATTCCTAATTAAAAATCATTCAGGCATGGATTCTCATTAGTCTATATCTGGAAAAAGGGATTAGGGTAAAAATGAAAGATATTATAAGAAAAATAAGATACTAGAATGTTTAAAAGAGGAAAGTTTACTGTTATGGTTTGCTAATAAAAGTCACAGTTAGCCGTGTAGTATTTTCTTTGGGCTTTGAAGAAGAAAAAGGTATGCAATTGAAAATGTGAAACTAGAAATACACATTTGAGAGCTGTCTTCGTTGAAGGCATAATTAAAATCCCGTGATTAGATGAAATGGACAAAGAAGGGAGAAAATCAAGTCTATAGAAGGCATGCAGCTTGCTTGCTGTATACAAGGCATGAAACTTGCATTATTCAATTTCGTTTTATCAGCCAGACAGTGATACAGGTTTTATTTCCACTTATTACAGATGAATAACCTGAGACTCAAACACACTATGTAAGCTGTCAAAACTTCCAAAACTTCTAAAATGCAGATCAGCAATGGATCTGGTGGGACTGACTCCAAAATCCACGCTCCTGGAAAGAAGAACACATGTACACGTGGAAGATACAATAACAAGCAGGCCCAAAGGAGATGAGGGTGATGCTACAGTTTTGTTACATTCTGATCTTGACCCCTTAATTAATACTTCCTTTTCGTAAGTGAATCTGGTTTGTCACCCACCATGTAATTATTACAGGCACAAATATGACAGCCTACAGTTGAATCAGGTTCTTGAAGAGTTAGATAGTTGTCCTCGGATTATGTGGCATGAATTAATCTTGTAGTATAGACATAAAGGAGTTCAGCATCCACCTCAATAAATACTCTTAAGGATATCCTAGACTAATCAGTCCTACCACATATTTTTACTCACATCTTCTTTTCCCTTCAAACACTTCGACACTTCCCTTCAAACATTATATTAGCAATTTTTGAAGGGATGCCATGTCTGTGTTTGTAGGTAAGAGAAAACATGCTCTCGTTTAAGATAAAGACAGATGAAGATATCTAGGGAGTGCATTATCCTGGAGGGCAGAGTAATTAAGTCACTGGGCTTCGCACTAAATGTTCAAGTCTTGGTCAGCATTTACCAGGGCAATGATTTAGGCTCTCTAACTATTACATAATGGTAGTGACCACTTATTGGGTTCCTACTATATGCTAAGCACTCCAATGCATACTTTACTCTGATTTTCTCAAATTAGTATAACAATCCTTCAAAGTGGCTATTACATCTTTCATTTTGCGGTGAAGGAAACTGATGCTAATCAAAGTTTAAATTAGGTCTCTTCAGTTACAAATAACTTACTATTACTCACTATGCCAAATTGCCTGTCTTTCTTTCTTCCAAGCTATGGTAAATCTCTTCCTTGATCCTTCTCATTCACTCCCATTCTTTCATCTTCATGAGAATCTGGCTTGATGGAAAAATCCATCTCACTACTCTTCGAACCTCAGAATCTGTTTTTGGCTCCTTCTAATCAACATCTAAGTCTCAAGTCTTTCCTATCTCAGATGTTTCCTTTCATTCTTAAGCAATCTTTGTCACAGCATAGATTCCCTCAAAACTTGTTTACTGCTCAGTCCTCAGATGAATACAATTTGGTATCTTCCACTATCACTCCAGGGAAATAAACAGCTTCTGCAAATCTCAAACAATGAATCTTTTTTTTAAGATTTTTTAATTTTTCCTTTTTCTCCCTAAAGCCCCCCAGTACATAGTTGTGTATTTTTAGTTGTGGGTTCGTCTAGTTGTGGCATGTGGGGCGCCGCCTCAGCATGGCTTGATGAGCAGTGCCATGTCCACGCCCAGGATCCAAACCGGCGAAACCCTGGGCTGCCGAAGTGTAGCGTGTGAACTTAACCACTCAGCCACCGGGCTGGCCCCCTCAAATAATGAATTTTTTACTAAACCACATAAATCTCAGTTAGAGTTTATTTCACTCAACTACTCTTCTTGGCAGCATTTCACATTCTTAACTACATCCTTCTCAACATATGCAAAATACTGGTTAATATATGGGCATTGGATTTAGTCTACATATGTTTGAATCCAAGTTCCATCCTCTTAATTATGAAACTCTAGACAATGTTTTGAATTATTCTTTTGAAAATTCATAGGGATCTATTTGGGGAGACAAAACACACACAAAACACACACACATACAAATATGTTGATATGCAGGAAATTAAAAATAAGAAGCAATAGAAAATGACTGGTGTCCACTTGAGATTGGATAAACAGGGAGAACCTTTCTGAGGAGGATGTGTTTAGGCTGATATTTGATAAGGAACACTGGGAAGATAATCTCAGGCCAGTCAGAAGGAATAAGGTTGCTGTTTTTGAGGAATCAAAAGAAGTCCTGTGTGTCTAGAAAAGACTGAGAAAGTAGGAGAGTGATATGACATGGGTGGGAGAGGTAAGCAGGTGCTAGAAGATTTAAGGCTTTTACAAAGGTAAGGAGTCCATATTTTATTCTAAATGCAAAAGGAGGACAGTAAAGAATTTTAAATGAAGAATAACACGGCCGTAATTATAGTTGGAAATGCTTACTGTTGCTATGTATATAACCAACTATATATGGGCAGTTGATCAAAAGACTCGATAGGAAACTGGATCTCATTTCACTATAAATCTGAAATACCTGGAGGAGAACAAGACTGGATATAGAGATCTCTATTTTACATCAAGAGAAAATCAAACAAAAAACGCTAAGCTCAATTATTGGCAAGCAACTAAAGCATTCAATTCTGGAGAGTTCTGCTTTCTCTACCGTGTGCTCTTATGGATTAAAATTGGAAGGTTGTAGCCAGTCTCCCTTACCCAATGTTGATAAGGATCCACATCGCATTCACTGGTGAAATTCTTTGAATTCACCAATATTGGTGAATTTACCAATACACAATTCAAAGGATTTTGATGAACCGTTCAAGGGATTTCCCTCATAGCGATTTATGATTGTCATAAGGATTAATATGAAAGAAGCCTAGTGCAGTATTTGGAACATGGTAGGTGATTCTGGTATAGATAGATGGATATAGATATAGACCCAGATATAGATAGAAGCATAGGCATAGACGTGGGCATATAAGTAGAGATGACCCAGAATTTTAGTTGAGGTTCTTTTGCATCTTTATTCTGTCATAATATAAGTTAGTTTTAGGTCTCAACTTGATGTAAGCCGAGAATTTGATCATCATTTCTGAAATTTTCTATTGATTTATAGTGTTCACTTACCCAATACGTTGTCTCCAAGAATACACAAAACCCTACTATTTGTGTCTATTAATCCCGTTTCACAGATAACTGACCTAGATCAGTCAAGACCCTGGAAAGATATGAAGACATCTGAATACATCATTAGGGCTTTCTCTTGGCTGAAAAGGGCCCTAAACAAGGAGAAAATACAATATTTAGCTTCCAAAATATGGACATGCTTTGTCTTATTGTCAATCCAGAGGTCTGGAAAAATAAGTATAAAAAGCAAGTTACAAAGTGGGTTCTGAAATTTCCCCAAACTGATGCAGTTACTCAGCTCTACGTCTAGAGCACACAAACTCTTTTACAAATTTGACTGCCTCATAGTTATAACATTAAAAGCATTTATTAAAAACGTTGAAATATTAGAAATGGGTAGATCATCCTAAGCAACATAGGAACCCTAGCTACCATAGGCAAAATGAAAGGTATATGGAAAAAACACTAAAATAAAGTATATAGAAAAATGGTAACTTGAGAAATATTTGCAGCACAAATGGTAGAGATAGGATTAATGTTTACCATAAAAATAACAAATATGGATTTATGCCTACCATAAAAATAACAAATGCAAACTAATTAAAAGACAATCAGTAACATTGACCAAAGTATACGGCATTTCAAAGAAAGGGAGTCCAAATGGCCAACGAATTTGAAAAGATGCTTAATCTTAGTAATCAGAGTCAGAGAAATACAAATTAGATAAACTAATGTAGCACATTAGTTTGACAACAATTTTAAAAAGGAATAGTACCTAGTGATGAAGAGAATACTCATTCTGATGGATGGAGTAGGAATTTTGGGGCCTTTTGGAAATAAACTGGGAATTGGCGTAAAAAATCTGTCAATAGCTGTTAAAATTTAAAATATCATAGTCTTTGACCCAGAAATTCTATATTTTTAAATAACCTTATAGAAATAAAATATACAAGACATAACATATGTGCAAGAATTTTTGCTGCAAGGATTTTCATGTGCAAGAATTTTATTATATTTATAGCAGCATAAAAAAATAGCAATCATCAATGGTGGAGGTGTTCAATAATTATATCAAATCTGAATTAGATGTATTTTAATTTACTGAGAAAAGTAACCATTATATTTTTAAGTTCAAGACAGATAAATTATAAAAATATGTATAAATGTGCATCTTTATTGTAAGCACCTATAACAATAAGCCATGTATACATGTGTGCATATTTTTATGTATGTCCATATGAGAACTCATAAAGTATAGAAAAATACAAGTCATGCTGTTATTATTGGTGAATTCAGAACAGTGAGGGGAGATTAAGCACATTTACCTTACTCTTTGGATTGATTTGCTTAAATAAACGTATGTTACTTTCATGAAGTATACAGATAATACATTTTTAAAAGAAATATAAACTATTTTTAATGGAATAAATGCAATAGTATCATTCAATTTTCAGAAAAAAATATTTTGTTATTGTTTTCTGTCCTCTCGAGCTACAGCCTCATTTCTAATCTTGTTTCCTTAAACTCACTTTCACCTCGATTGGCTGTTTCTCTCATCCATGGCACGTCAATTCTAATTAAAGGTTAAAGCATCTAAAGCCCCATAGAGTTCTAATATGGCTTAGAATATGTAGCCATTTGGTAAATGAGACAAACACAAGACTACTTTCTTTTTAAGAAATGAGAATTGCACCATCTCAATAGAAGACATTTGTCCTTTCAGGTTTGTCTGCTTTCTCTGAATATTACAAAACACTGCAACACAATCAAATAACCAAACAATGCTTATTTATCATCTTACTATACCAGGGCTCTACTAGCCAATGTACCAAAGAAATTAAGCAGTCATTATCTCTTTATCCCTGCTGCTCAGAAACTAATAAAAACACATTAATAATAAAGTAGTTAAATATAAAGGGCCATGTGACAAGATGAAGCAATACAAAAAGCAAACATTATACAATTAAATACACACCTCCACAAAATGCTCATCACTGGGACTGGGCTGGCTGCGGAAAGAGCCAGAGTTATGATTAGAGAAAAGAGAATGAATGAGGTTAAAACATGTATGTACAACAAAGACATGTAGATTGGATTGAGAGGTGTAAGGATCTCATACTGAATGATTGATTCTTTCATAAAGAAATAGGCTATGTCAACTCTTCAACAAAAACAAAACAAAATAACTTACAAAAACACTTCAGAAAACAAACATACAAACACCACCTACATTCCATGCAGGGCAGAGTCAAGTGAACAGAAGTGACCATTGTCTAAAAGTGTCCCAGACCCCCTAGATTTTATAGACGGATGTGTCCACTGACTGCATAAAAGATATATATCAGAGGATAAGACCCAGTCACTTGCAGGTTAAAGTACATAGAACATTATGTTCAGTTACAGGAATAAGGCCGGATGGGAAGAATCCAAGTCACTTAGGAATTATTTGAAAAAATCTGAGACAAAACCCACTGCTGGTGGCCAATTCTCTGTGAGTCTCACAATTCTTTACACTTTGTGAGCAGAAGCGTTGATTGCTTTCGTTCCTAGCTACAGACTTGTTTTTTTCATTGAAGGAACTTTGGTTCATAACATTACATAATTTTCAGCTCTACATCATTATATTTCAATTTCTGTATAGACTACATCATGTTCACCATCCAAAGACTAATTACTACCCATCACCATATGTGTGTCCTATCACCCAGCTGTCTGTTTTCTTCCCTTTTTAATTTTTATTTTGATTTTTTGAGGAAGATTAGACCTCAGTAACATCTGCCACAAATCCTCCTCTTTTTGCTGAGGAAGACTGGTCCTGAGCTAACATCTGTGCCCATCTTCCTCTACTTTATATGTGGGACGCTTCTCACAGCGTGGCTTGACAAGCAGTGTGCAGGTCCACACCCGGGATCTGAACCAGTGAATCCCGGGCTGCCAAAGCTGAACTTGCAAACTAACCACTGTGCCACTGAGCTGGCTCCCCTGCTGTCTTTTTAAGGATGTTTGTATAGCAAAATGCCTTGGAAGTTAAAGATAGTGTCTTCCTGCAGATCAGAGACCAGGCATGCTTATTGTCTGGGATAATAATGATAGTAACTCCCACAAGAGGAAGGAAAGGCACACTTCTTCCCCATTATAAAAGATCTGGGTTCCCTAAGCTTAGTGCTCCTCTCTGTAATGCCACCCATCTGGGTCCATTTGTGTTTCCTTGTTGGACTTGGGACAAGGAAAACTGACGCAAATATGTTGCTCTGCTGCTGACAGTGCCATGACTAATAAGGTCTTTTGTCTTTGACCCAGGAGTCTCATGTCTTCCCCCAGCATTGAGGAAATTTACAAGCTAGCTTGTGAGTTTGCGAATAGGGGAAAATCTCAGACTCTTCACAGTTCTTGACAGTATTGGCTACAGAATGGATAATTACAGAGCCATGACTTTTTTGGAAGAGGAAGGATGAGGGCATTGTGGCACAGATGTGGGGATCCAGTAGAAGTCGGTGGGGGTCAGTAGCAAACATATTGTATTTTACAAAAGTATTTATTTACAATGGGTTGGAAACTTTAGAAAGAAGAGAGAAAGAGAAAAGAAGTAAGAGAGAGAGAAAGGGAGGGAGGGGAGGAGGTAGGCCTTTTAAGACTGGTTTTGAAGCACTGCTAAAGGAGCTCTTTTAAATCTGAAAATGTATGTAGATTGTTATACCAAGAAGATTATTTTGGTTTGATAAATTCAACACTACTGTAATGTTGTTGGTTGATAAGTGCTTTGAAAGGTTTAATATATGTGGTTTTAAGATTGTTTGCTTAAAATATTTTGAGGATGTTTTGTCAATTAGCAAGATTGCCCTAGAAACCCTTCTCAACAAAATTTGACTTTTTATTTTAAAATCTGTTGGCAAAGTCATACAATCTCTTTGCATATGATTCCAAATGTGTATGACTAGCAGCAAACTCATGTTATGTGTGTGATTCTGTGATCTTCTTTCTCCTTTTCTATAGGAAGTCCCAAATCAAGAGATTCATTGTAAGTTTAGAGTGATAATTTAAAATAAATGATGAAGAAATTCTGAGTTACTTAAGTAACAAATATATATGGAAAAATTGTTAAGGTAAGCAATATCATTATAATTTTGCAGACCTGTGACCACTGATCAAAGACTGGGAAATACCTCAAATGAGACGTTTTGGTCTTACAGTGACAAAGGCCACATTTGAGAGGTCTCAGCAAATTCTCTCAAAAAAGTAAAGAAGATGATTGAAAAGAATAATGAACATATTCATGTACTAGGTTTTATATAGAGTCTTTTCAAATCCTGTGGCTTATTTGAGCTTCCTTTTTTTTAAAAGTGTTCTTGGGTTAACATTCATTAACCATACCCTGCTGATAACAAGAAATAAATTTAATCGGCAGCTGGGCGATAATGAACGTAGCAGAATCGAAATTACCCTGCACTAGTGGATCAGAGACTTATTTTTCTCCAACTCCACTGCTTATTAAACCTTACCAAATAAAATATTTGTTAAAATTTTCTTTAAATTCTTTTGCATGTATCATTGAGTATAACAGTACACAAATAAGTATTGGTTGGCAATATGTGTGTGAGAATACATGTATATGCATATATCTATACACATACGTGCATATATGTGTGTGAGGGAGAATGCAAAAGAGGATAGATGTGTACATATGAGTGTATACAAATACACACAAACATGTACATACATACATATAATACACACACAAACACACAGAGAGCTTTAATAACATTAATCCGTGGAGCTCAATATTCAGTCCATCAGCGCTGAATTTATCCTAATATTTGATATCCATAATTTTATATTGGAAAAATTGAGTGACATAGGAAAAAGTAACTTAATTTAAAAACATGGCTTAAATAAAAATCCATGATTTCCTGGCTTAGTTGAATCCATAGGACTGTGTATCAGTCTACTCTGGTCAACATCAGTCCCCATATTCTGCAGACACTTTCAAATTTTTTTTGTCGTTAAAATATCTACAAATCTATCCACGTTATTCTTAAATCTTCATTTATATAATACTTTCCTCTTCTAATATCTTTTTGTTGAAGGCTGAGTTGTAAGTCCGTCATCCAATTCCCAGCTCAGGAACCATGCTCTAGCTATCATAGTCTCCTTTTCCTGTACTGGCATCACTACCTCTCTACCAGTTTCTTCCTATTATACTGTGGTCTATTCAAGTTTCTGGCCCATTAAATGATCGTCCTTGAACTTCTGATGTCTTTACCTTTGCATCTCAGGTACACATCTTGAAAGAACGGTTTTCATGTTCCCATCAACATTTCATAGGTCATTGCAGTCTAGCACGTACCCGAACCCAATTGGCAGAGGTACACAACGATCCAATTGCTAACTTCAGTGGAAATTTCTCTTTGTTTATCTTACTTGACCTTTCAGGTGAGTTTAACACACTTTCTTTTTCAATGTTCTGAAGCCACAGATGCCACAACAGTGTGCTCTCCTGATTCTGTTTCCTACCTCTTTTTCTTCTTAGTTTTTAAAAAATTTGACCCTCTTTGTCTTTATCTTAAATGTCAATGTCCTTGTAACTAAGCCTTCAAATTTTTTTTAGCATTAACAGCCCTCTTATGATTTTGATCCAGACTTTTCAACAATAGCTGCTAAATCTCTTTTCCTAGCCAGACTACTCATATTAATGCTTATGGAGCTTAGTAGGTACATATTAAATAATTCACTAAATATTGACTTAGATTTCCCAGAAACATTTCAAATGCATCATTTCTGAATTCAATGGATTATAATTTCCCTGAATTTGTTCTTTTTCTTGAACGGTTTTTTTTCATGGTTCTAATTCCCAAACAAAAACTTAAGAGTCAGGCTAGAACCTTCTCCAGTCATTTTCCGTACATCAAATTTGTCATCAGGTTCTGTCAATGCCTCTTTTGCTATTTATCAAATCTATCCATTATTCTTTTCTTTGCATGTTAACTCAATCTCTCATCAACTCTTTTGCAAATTATTTCATAGTCTCCTGCTTCCAGTCTTGCCCTCTCCTTTTAGTTTATTCCTCCTGTTGCCCCCAAATTGGTTTCTCCAAAACACAATCCTTAGCTTGATTCCCCTGCTTACAATGAGGACACCTAATTGTTTACACTGTAAAGCCCACACTCCTTAGTTAGCTTACAAAACCATTTTTGATATTGTCCCTGTCTAAATCTCTTGCCTCATCTTTTTAAAAATTATTTCATGTTTTAGCAGAACAGGTTTTTTATTTTTTTTTTTTTGGTGAGGCAGATTGGCCCTGAGCTACCATCCATTGCCAATTTGCTTGAGGAGGATAGCCCTCAAGCTAACATCTGTGGCAATCTTCCTTTATTTTGTGTGTGGGATGATGCCACAGTATGGCTTGACAAGTGATGTGGAGGTCCTTGCCCAGGACCTGAACCTGCAAACTCCAGGCTGCCGAACAGGAGTGTGCAACCTTAACCACTATGGCACCAGGCCAGCCCCAGAATAGATATTTTATACGCCCATCATTTTATATATAATATTTCTTCAGCTAGAAATAGTTACACACACACACACATGCACACTTTGTGTCCTTGAAGTACTCCTAATCAGCCTGGCACGAATAGCTGAAAAAGCACCTTTACATTCATACATGGAGTTAACTACTTCCACATTTGTGACAGTGCTCTACATTGTGGGTGCTTCTTACTGTTAAATGTATCATCTTGAACTGCCATGTATTTGTGTCCATATTTGATTGCTTATTTTACTGTTCTAGAAGCTGCTGCATGCAGAGAGCATCTTATTCTTTCCTATATCTTCAGTGACTGCTATGAAGGGACTCGAAAAACGTGTGGTAAATAAATAAGTGGATAAGCATTTATCTTCGTGAGGATTGATATATTACTGACGTAGAAAGATGATGAATTATCGTCAAAATATACACTACTAAGATTTCGTGAAGAGTTATGAGCATACTACACAGAATCTGTACTCCTTTTGCTTGACAATTAGTGTGTAGACATGCTTCCTGGTTGGTTCTGTCATATCGTCCATGACAAAAGCATCACAAAAGACTATGTCTAAATTAAAATATAATAATCTGAGTATAAGTTTTCTTGAAAACATAGACAATCTCCATCCTATAAAAAGCTGGTATTCTTGGTGCCAGCCCGTTGGTGCAGCGGTTAAGTTTGCATGTTCAGCATTAGCGGCCCGGGGCTCGCCAGTTCAGATGCCCAGTTCAGACATGGCACTGCTTGCCAAGCCATGCTGTGGCAGGCGTCCCACATAGAAAGTAGAGGAAGATGGGCACAGATTAGCAAAAAGAGGAGGATTGGCAGCAGATGTTAACTCAGGGCTAATTTTCCTCAAAAAAAAAAAAAAAGTGGTATTCAAAAAGTTTCTTTTAATTCAGCCATTTGCAACTCAGGTGCTTTTTTTCTATGGAAGTAGTATTGTGGACTGTTGTTAATTTTTCCAAGTAGGTCACAAAAAGCAATTCTACCCTTAAAATCTCTGATTACTATGGTGAGTTCTTTCTCAATTATACTTTATTATTCTGGAACAGGTGTGTTCAAAACCACACATTTTTCCCTTCTGAAGGACTGCGACTCTCCATCTCTCACCAAAGGTTCTTTAATCAGAGTGCTGAATCTTTGACAAGGAATGGGACTTTGCTTCAAGGTTTTGCTATTCCAACAGGTTATCTACCTTTTTGTAACAGTGTTTTCATGCAGTTGAAAATGTAACCATCTAGTTTAAGTCCATGACATTTATGCTCCCGTTATATCCTACATCCTGTAGAAGGTACTGGAGAAGAAATACAGAGGTCTAAGACTCTGGCTAGGTTTTCAGGGCATTGGGAAAAATGGGGAACTCAGTGCCCCCACTTGCTATCTCATAAAATAGTCAAAAATAAATGTGGCTGGGGAAATGGGAGCTGTGGTTATTTCATATGAGTCCTTGAATGTCATGCTAAGAATTTTACCCTAAAGAAAAATGCATTGAGGTGTGATTAAAAGTTTTGGACATGCGCTTCAGGAAGTTTACTTAGGAAGTGGTAGATTTGAAAGCCCAGAAGGGGGAATGACTATTAGAGGCCCAGTTACATTAGTGCAATAGTTCAATCTTTTTCCTTAAAACTGAGGAACAGTGATCAAATGTCTCCAGGGTAGAAATAAAAGCCTACGCAGGCACAAAACTGCTCTGTCAAACTTCACATATAACGGCTTCACAAGACAACGAGTGTTACTAATCTTTAAAACACCAATACTTACAGGAATTACTACATTTAATGTATGCAAGAAAGCCCAAATATTTCATGTTAGCTACCTTTATACTAGGCACCTAACAGCAACTTACTATCATTTGAGAAAACATCTCCTTTTCTTAGTCTATCATAATGATGTATAATCAGGTTGTATGGAAATATGCAGCATGGGGATGAAAATGCTTTGAGAAATATGTGATTTCCCTATCTTTTATACAGAAAACATGGGTGGTTGTACAAAATATCGTAGGTATGTCAACTTTGAAAGTCTGAAAATAATGTTCCTAACAAACAATTAAATTAGCAAGAAAATTAAAGTTAAAAAAAATGAAACTTTAACAAATGCTTACAGAAATGCTGATATTAAGCATATTGAGGCAAGCCCAGTTTTGGGGATCACTGAGATCCCACACTGTGGTGGCTGCTTATAGGAAAATATTAAGCTCCATGAAGGAGGGTGATAATTAAAGAATTTGGTGGCAACATGTATGTCATCATACTCTGGCATTTTCCTTTCCAAGATTCTACAGTGGAAGAAATTCAAGCACATAGTGGTTTATGGCAACTGACATTTTCTATCAAGAGGAGGAAAAAGTTGGGTTTATTATTTTTTCTTCCTACATACACACACACTAGAAAAATGCCACCAAATATAGTTGAAAATTTATAATATATTTAAAGACAGATATTTTTAAATCCAAACTGAAATTTTCAAAATTTTTCAAAGGAAATTTCTTTTGACATACGGAATACTCTCTAAATCTGATGAGCTTACTAGGTGTGCCTTTCTTTGCAAGATGAAAGCTATGTAATTTTGGATATTGAATCCTTGGTAAATAATAACATTTAGATATATGATCTTTCAATAATTTTACTTTCAGGCCCATGACCAGATAGTCAAGCCATTGGTCACTGCCAGCAATCTGTACATATTCTCACCTTCAGTCACTTTTTCTTCCACGTTATTTGGATGGCCAGGTACGTTACTCACAGTTGTCCATGGGAAGCTATTTTTCTAAATATCTTTCAAAATAACCCCTGAATGTGGCTTTTATGGAGCCATCATCCATCCTTAGCTTTTGCCTTCAAATCAAACTGACCTATACATAAATCAGAAGTTGGGAATTTCCTTCTCTGTTAGCTACTGGTATGGACTTCCTATCCCCCAATATGGACATAGTGAGAACTGGGAAAGAGGCTTTGGTGAAACTGTAGTTGGTGATGGGTGGGGTCTGGGATTCTTGCTCACTCAGATAATCTATGTCTACGCTTTCTACTCAATATCAGATATACCATTTCCATCAGGATGGACTGCTATTTGGCCCCATCAAACTTTATGACTTGGAGGGTGTCTTAGTCTGTTCAGGCTCCTGTAACAAAATACCGCTGACTGAGTAGCTTATAAACAACAGAAATTTACTTCTCATAGTTCTGGGGACTGGAAGTCCAAGATCAGGGTGCCAGCATGGTCAGACCAGGGCTCTCAGGTTACAGACTTCTCATTGTATCCTTACGTGGTGGAAGGAGCTAGGGAGATCTCTGGAGCTTCTTTTATAAGAGCACTAATCCCAATCATGAGGGTTCCACTCTCATGACCTAATCACCTCCCAAAGGCCTCACCTGGTAATATCATCACCTTCAGGAGTTACGATTTCGACACACAAATTTTGGGAAGACACAAACATTCAGATCATAGCAGAAGGTCTGACATAGCCCAGATCACAGCAGCAGTCCTGTATGCACGGTCACATGGTGGCTTATCATTTCGTGTTCCATCTCTACAGAATCCAAGCAACATGCCAAGAGCTACTTCTAGAAAGCTGCACAAATACCTACTGAGGATGGGTTGGCTTTGTTCCAGAATCCCAGGGGACTTTGTTGTGATTTTTCCACAGGAGCTTGACAAATATTACGTACTGTGTATTTTCCGATTACTGACATCACTAGTACCACAGGGCTGAAGGCGTCATGTGGACCCAGTGGCAGAACAGCTTGCCCCGTGGCCTAGGTCTGCTGCAAAGCTCTTTTGAGTTCCACGTGCCACTCAAAATCTGATAGCTTCTGACACTCAAATGGGTGTCACCCAGTACATCGTTCTGGAGCAGTATTCCTAGGTCTGGAATATGTTGCCTCAAGAACTCAGAGGCCTATCAAGAGCTGTGCTTCATTCATTGTGGTTAGGGGTTGATGTGCTCTTGACTGAAGTGGCAGGTCATTGAATCTTAATAGAGTTTATTTTCCACACCCCAGAGCATATGCATGATACACTAAGCTCTAATAATTTAGTCACCTCTTGCTCATCCTGGCTGATCAACTGAATGTCATTGTTTTAAGGGATCTGTGTGATATTCTGTGGGGTGTCCAGGTTGTACACCTCTTCAGAATATGACAGAGGATAGGAGAGTTAGCAAATCACTGATGCAACACTGTCAACAAATATTGTGGTTCATCTTAGGTAATTGCAAACCCTTCCTGATCCTCTTGGCTAATCAGAATAGCTGTAAACCATATACCTAACGCCTTGTTAATCTGGTGTAGTAAGAATTCCACCTCCATCATGGCAGCTGTGATTGGGGCTACTGCTTGGTTGAGTCATTTTCTATGATCCATCCTGTTTCTGTAGGGACCAGATTAGTGAAATAAATTATAAGATGAGGAACATTATTCCTCCATACTTCAGGTTTTTACCATGGAAATAATATCTGCCATATCCCCCATCCCTAGGGATATAATACTACTTTTGATTTATTATCTTGGAAGTCATTTTCTAAGGCTTCCAGTTGTCATTCTCCAAAGGCCTTCCCCAAACACCAAGTACCCAATCTGAGGCTTATTTCAACTGCCAAGTATACCAATTCAAATATTACACTCAGGAAGTGAAGCAATGACACTGGGTGGGTATGTGGACTAAGGTGGCCCACTGTGAGCTGAGCTTCAGCCAGGACTCCATTTGCTACCCGGCCCCATAAATGTTCATTCTAAGAGTGAGACCATGATGATCCTTTGAGTCTCCAGGTATCAATGCCAGCTCAGTCTTTTTATGTCCAATAATCTTCGAAACATAAAAGAACCATTTTTCCAGTGTATCTGAGTAAACGCCGTAATTTCCTTTGGGCAAGACCTGGAGGAATCATTACTATATATAAGAGTGTTGCAAGTTCCTCCATATTAGGAACCTAGAGAGCAGTTCAGCCAACAGATTTCAGGTTGCATTAATATTCAGGGTTTATATTATGATGATAAAGCTGTGAAGGCTAGTCACAGTTTAGCCTTAACACATAACAAGAAGGTGTTTCTCTTCTGGCAGAACTTTGGTTTTCAAGACAATTATCTTTTCTTATAATTCGCCTAGCAATTTGAGAACTTGTCACTAATTTACTCTAAAATCTCTTCTGTTAGTATCAACCTCCCCTTATATGCAAACACATCAGATAATTTACTGACTTAATCTCTTGGGGAAGTCTTTCTTCAGGGTTGCTAAAAGTCTTCGATCTGGGCCGACTGCTCTCAGTTGGCCTATTTCAAGGATGTTTCTCTCCTATCCTTGAGCGACCCTTCTCCCCTTTCTGCAGTGGGTCGTCTTCCTAGGTCACATGGGTTTCTTCTTTTTTTTTTCTTGGTTTACTTCTTCATTTTGTTGGAGCACATCCACCTGTCACTTTCTGAGAGACAATGAAGATAATTTTGAGACTATGCATGTCTGAAAAAAATGTTTTTCTACCATCAAATTTGATTGATAGTTGATTAAATGTGTTATTATATTTTAGAAACAGTTTCCCTCAGAATTGAAGGTGCTGATTTTTATTTTCCTCCAATTGCCTGTGCTACCATTGAGATATCTGATGCCATTCCGATCCCTCATCCTTTTCACGTGACCTATATCTTCTCCCTCTCAGGAAACTTTTAGCATCCTCTCTCTGTCAAACTTCAGTTTTCCAGAATTTCACTGTGAGATGCTTTGGTACAGGTGGCATCAGGCACCACGTGGTTTCTTTCAACTGAAGAAACATATTCTACTGTTTGGGGAAATTTTCTTGAATAATTTCTTTGATATTTTACACCTACTCTTTTCTCTCTTTTTCATTTTGTAAATACTATTTTCAAGTAATGGAATACTGATCCTCTAATTTTCTTAACTTCTCTCAACTATTTCTCATCAGTTTTTCTATTTTCCAACTTTCTAGCAGGTTTCTATTTTATTTTCCAACCTTTCAAATGAGTATTTTTTGAAAATTTCTGAACATACACATACATAGATATTCATCTATATATCTTTTCTCCAAGAGGTTTTTTTAGGTTTCTGAATACTCATTTTTGTTTCCTGGTTTACAATATCTTCTCTTATTTCTCTGAGTACATTAATAAATTATTTTAAAATTTTTATCCCTCAATTGTTTCCATTTCTTCAAAGTCCCTTTTTACTCTTTCCTTTGGTACTTCAGTCTCTATCTTTCCTGTTGGAGATTTCCTCAAATGAATGATCCCTAATTATTCACTAATATTTATGATTAATACACTAAAAAAAGGATTGGAAATTCTCTGGGCATGGGTGCAACTTATGCATTTACAAGCTGGCAGAGCCTCTGGGAAGACTCTTCTCTCTCCTGTCTGTGAAGATTCAGTTTATCTGTGAGCATTGCGATGGCCAAGAGAAGAAGGGAGCAGGAAGTCACAAGTCTTAGTACACGAACTCTCACATAATCCTCTCTTTATAAATGGTAAACGTTCTTTTAAATGAAAGATAGAAAGAAAGGAAATTTCTATTTCCTTTTTAATCAAATTATGCCCAAATTGTTACTTATTTATGCAAAAGTTAAATATGAATACCTTTTACATAAACATACTCAACATACAAATAAAAATATAAAGAAAATACTCTAGAATTTGTACATAAAGATATAAAGGCATATGATAAAGTATATAATATAGTGTAGTGCATACTATGTATTCATGTAGAGCATACTGAGTCATACTCGGCAAGGTATTCCAATCAGGATGAGGTTGGATCACAAGGCAATCATGGTTTCCCCCACGGCCTTATACCACACATCATTCCTTCCTGTAGCAAATAGGCCATTCTACATCATCAATCTGATTCTGGAGAAGAATTAGAGTTCCTTTACAATTATTATTAATTTGTCCATGAACTCTGTTGTACATGGGGAGCCATTGTTAGTTTCTTCACGTTAACAACATGGAAAGTCTTCAATGGGATTTGAACATTCTATTCTCTGCTACGTTATTTTGTAGTAAGGATAGACTATCAAAATATCTCTCTATATTATTTCTTTTTTCATCATTCTTCAAGAGTGAGACCAAAGATAAATCCTCACATGAGAAGATTCCTATTAGTATAATCATTTCAAACTCTGCAGTGAAGATTGAGCTTCCAGATTCTCTCATCTCTTCAGATAAAATTCACAGGTACTGCCATAGGATGGATGATGGATGGTGGAAGGAAGGAGTTGACAAATTTTGAAAGCTTTCTCAATATGGAGGAGAGTGATTTATAATGTATATAAATCTTTATAAAGCATTTTCCCTTGAGCCAGGTATGGAATATGGCAATACGTACTTCTATGCAGGTA
Source organism: Equus caballus (assembly GCF_041296265.1). Lineage (NCBI taxonomy): Eukaryota > Metazoa > Chordata > Mammalia > Perissodactyla > Equidae > Equus > Equus caballus. Next base: position 99,406,559 of record NC_091685.1, on the reverse strand, counting down.
TCAGACCTCATAAAATGAAACCTCATAAAATTGAGCAAGCCAGAGTATTTTTATCTTCTCTAAATTACTTGGAAATTTCACACAATGGAGTGATTGGGGCAATCCCTGTAGCAGTAACTTTTACTTCACCAATCAGTTGTGAGTTTGGTACTTTAATACGTATTTCTGATTCTACCAGCCTTAATGAAATATACTTGAGAACCAAAAGTTTATAGTTTCACCATAGCACAAACAGTAGGATTTTAGAAAGCACTGGCAAGTGAAACAGCCCCTCATGACTGCATGTGGCAGAGAAAGTCTCTTTCTCTAATCTTTCCCTACGGAGAAAACAGGCATTTGACTTCCATTATGTTGAGTTATTCTGAAGAGTCCTTACTATTCAACAACAGATCTATTCCTTTGCTTTCTTTAAACCAGGCAGAGACATTTTACTACATATAGAAAATAATCCAGCTTGTTTATCTGATCAGCTAATGCTGTCCAGCAAGGGGAGATCCAGGTAGTATGGGGACAAAGGGAACCCTCTAAATCCACTCCCTGAGGGCCCCACGTTAAATTGAGACTCATTTTGAAACCTTTGGACTGATACATACTACTGAATTTTTTACTAGGTATTATTTAATACATTTGCTTTGTTAACATGAGAAATTAAGCTATCTGTGTTTACATTATACTTGTGTCATATTAGTGAATTTACCACATTAAAATCCACTTTCATGGTCCAAGAAGTCTGCTGAAACCCATTACTAGATATAAAATAACAACAACAATAACAACAAGAAAAAATGTTGCTCATAAATATCACTACCCAGAAAGCTCATCAGCAGTAAACCTAAGAAAATAAGTTAAAACACACATTATATCGATTCATATTGCAACAGTTCAGGAAATGATGCTTAGCTGAACTGAAAAATTTTTACACTGGGTTTCTTAATACTGATTTTGATACTTTAAGACAGGCTATAAAAAATATTGCACACATTGGCAACAACCTCTCCTGACAGAGGAACGGAGTGACAAGGAATAAATAAGCAAACAAATAAAAGAGTGCATAAATAAGCCAACACAGTCTACTGTAATATAGATTCTCCAGAAGAGTTAAGCTTAGGGAAAAAACGTTTGTTCAATTTCCACCATTCTTTGCATCATACTCTTGATACTAATGTTTTCTTTAAGTCTAAAGGGACTCTTTTGGCAGTGGTATGGAGTAGACCGAATCCTCCCTCAGTGATTACTCATTTTCTATTTACTTTGATTTAAAGGCTATTGGAGAAATGCACATTTTCCTTTAATCCCATTTCTCTTTTTACACAGTGCACATTTACAGAAGTAAATGGAAAGACCCATTTATCCTGTGTCAAAGTGTATCTTAGAATCTATAACACGTTGTATTTAGAAATACTCTAATTCTCTAGTCAATTTTACCTAAACTAATTTGGATTTGCTAAAATATAAATAAGCTTAATTTGGTTCCCTTTTCATGATTCACTGTTATCACCATCAAAAAGCATTTATTAAAAACATGTTTCCACTTAACCTAGTGTGATTGCTATATGTAGAATTTTATTAAATATAAGTATTGTCTATTAATGACAAACTCTACGATAGAACTCTATCAGAAATTCACATCGTAGTTTTCCAATGACTTAACAATAGAGTCAGACTGTTTAGACTAAAGCATTTATCCTCACATATGTAAACAAAATTTAAATAAATTGTTGAATATTTAAATTTTTATTCTTGCTTCACATTAAACACAATTCAGCCTCTAATCTATAAAGAATTAGAGTGTCAGGCTTCATTTACTTCTCATTTACATATTTTCACATGTAGAAAAATGCTCTTATAAAAACAGAGGTCTAAGATCAGAATACGATCTTGTGCAGTAGAGAGATTTTCAAGCTAGATCTAATGTTCTATCAGTTCCTTCATTTTGAGATGTCTCTACAAATCCTCTGCCAACAACGTCACTTATAGAATTTCAGATCAGAAATTTTCATCATTAGCAAAGCAAGAATAAAAAGAGAAATTCCTTTCCCTGAAAATAACTCAGTTCATGAAAAATAATTTGGAATGAGAAATACAAATAAAGCTCAAGGTGGGGAAAGAGTTTTAAATGAGCGCAAACTCAGAGGGGCTGCAATTTGATACATACGCTGTGAACCCCCAGAGAGAAGCAGCAATGTGGAATTACCATTAGGTTTCTGGTAATGTGGAAACTTTATTTCTTGTGCCAGGATATGTGAAGCAAAGCCGAGTTCCCAAACGTGAAACTGTCTGGCAGGCAGAGTTTTATTTTTAAAAATTTTACAGCTGTTGGTTAAAACTTCAGCCATTTCGAGACGCTGGATGGATTTTTTAAAAATCCTATAGCAAAAGTATTGATTTGTATTCATTCAAAGTTTGATACTATCCAGAAAAGTTAAAGAGAAACAAATAGCTAGATAACTCAGGAAAACACATTTGCTTTTGACAGAAAAACAAACAATAAAAACCATTTGGGTTTTATATTTCAGTATATTGCAGTGCTCTTACTGACTAAGCGATGAAATGGCATTCGCAGAATAAGAATGGGGTAGAAGACGGGACAAAATCTGAAGTAAACGATAAAATATCAGTGAACAATTTTGGCTATAATTGTAACATCTTTCTGAATGAATGTGCTAGTCTCCTTTTTTCTCCCATAACAATCAGATTTCCCTATTATAAAAATAAAAATAGGGGCCAGCCAGGTGGCACAGCAGTTAAGTGCGTACATTCCACTTCCGCGGCCCAGGGTTCGCAGGTTCGGATCCCGGGTGCAGACATGGCACCACTTGGCACGCCATGCTGTGGTAGGCGTCCCACATATAAAGTAGAGGAAGATGGGCATGGATGTTAGCTCAGGGCCAGTCTTCCTCAGCAAAAAGAGGAGGATTGGCACCAGTTAGCTCAGGGCTAATCTTCCTCAAAAAAATCAATCACTAAAAATACTCTCAAATGAACTGAAACCTTACTCTCATAGATATGTAATCTTCGGATTTCTCTATCACATAGAAGAATGTAGAATAACGTTTTAAAGTAAAATCCTGCTCATATGATCATTTCATTTTTATGTTTTAAAAAGCATTATATTAATTACAATGATATTTTTGGTGATTTTTAATTTATTTTTATTTTTCCACATTTTTATTCAGTTTGTACACATTTTTATTTTTTCACATTAAAATTTTAAATATACTAATTACAAACACTGTAACTAACGTATACTTTTTAATCTGCCATTCTTTTTTTTTTTTTTCTTGGTGAGGAAGATTGGCTCTGAGCTAACATCTGTTGCCAATCTTCTTCTTTTTGCTTTAGAAAGAGTGGTCCTGAGCTAACATCTGTGCCAGTCTTCCTCTGCTTTGTATGTGGGATGTCGCCACAGCATGGCTTGATGGATGGTGTGTAGATCCACACCTAGGATTCACACCCATGAACCCCAGCCTGCCAAAGTGGAACACATGAACTTAACCACTATGCCACCAGGCCAGCCCCTGCAACTAATATTTTTAAAAAGAATTATCAGAGGGGAAACTTTGGATCCCTGCTAATGAATAATAGAAGATTGTATTGACAATCAATGGACAAAGCAAGATGCACAGACTGCTTACAAAATATAGAAAGCTTTGATCTTGAATATGTTTATTCTTTGTATTTATAATTTTATTTCAATGTCTATATTTGGTCTTTAGAATTAAAGGGCTCACAGCTAATATAGCTGGCATAATTGAGCATTTATGAATTAATACTCTCATACTCTCAGAAGTCGCATATCACATATTCAAGAAATAGAGTTGGATTTTTCCCAAGAACTGGAAACTCTTTATGAAACAAACATATAGAAACACATTCCTGTGATACTTGGAGACCTGGAATTCTCTCCTTTCTGGAATTTTGCCTGGATCCCTTTGCCTTCACATCCTCAACTCACTCAATCACTGACACTACTTTGAACTTGTATGACCTGTTTCTATTTATTTATTTTATTTCATTTTTTTCCTCTTTATCTCCTCATTTACCTCCAGCTCAGAATTTTCTTTCTTCCTTTCATTCTTTTTTGAATTGATTTCTCATTCGGGAAAATGACCATTTTTAAATCAGCACTCTGCTCTGTAGAGCTTGTCCTTGCAATTCATCTTGGTAGTAGATACATACTCTGGAGTTAACACTTTTTTACCAACTGGCCCTTAAACATACTCCTGACCTTGACTGCCATCCTAGAGCCTTGCTCTATGGCCCAGTGTCCTTGGACTCCGGCCTCTGGGCTTTCCTAGGGCCATCTTTGTCTGGCATTCAAAGCTGAAACTTTCAATTTTCACCCCCATGATACCATTAGCTAATCTCACCTCCAGATTAAATATGCAACATAGATTAAAAATACTTCTGCAGCATTCTATAAACCTACACGGCATGAAGATAATAATGCTTTTATAATCTTTTTTCTCTCTTGTTGACCAACAAAACTCAACTGAGAATTTATATGTCAATGTTAATATCCATTATTATGATATTTTGGAATTCATCTTAGAGATTTGGGTCCTTTTCACAAACTTAATCAGCAGTATTAAGAGCCTTTGCAAATAATACAGAGCAACTGAGCTTTGTATCCTGTCTTCCTATCTTGTGAGTAAGCAGGTCATGTTAACCTTTATCTCCAAATTGTAGTGTTCTGGAAGCTCCACTGCACGGCTCCAGGAAATCCAATGTGTTACAATGAACTCTTTTCTAAATATTTCCAAGAATCTGGGATGCGATTTCATCATCCATAGATCTGGCCAGTTCACGGCTCAGTTTTGCCACTGCTCCACTGGGACTATACAGCTCAAGCCGGACCCGTCCACCAAGACGCTGCCTTGAAATGGCAGTTCTACTCCTTCCTGTTTTGCCACCACTGCAGTTACTGTTACAGTTGGAATTCCGCTTCACCATTCTTCTGAAATGACTGAGAGGAAAGTGTCATTATCCATGACAGGGGAAGGGAGAAGGTTTCATAATAAGCCTCTGCAAGACTCAGAAATTTACAATGATGAGTTCTACGAGTTTTGCCCTCTTCACTATGGCCAGCTGACATGTCTTGCATAGCCTAGGTTTCAACAAACACTTCTGATAAAACTTTACCATGACAACTCTATCTGGCCACCATTGTCAGAGTTCTCACTGCCATTATTACTGCTGCCATTTTAGAAACAACTAGAGATCCTCTGAAATTACAATCGAGGATGCAACCTATGCCAAGGTTTGCAGCGTGGACCGCACACCAGTTTCTGGTTGCCTTTTATTGCTTTCCAGTGCATTCAAAGAGTTGTTTATTAAATTTAGTCCAATGTTTACAATCACTATCCATTGGAGGGGTAGTCCAATGGAAGGTACACTCTCATTCCTGGAAGAGGATCCTATATTGTATTTTGAATCTTCCTTTCCCATTACCCTGTCACAGGCATTCAACAGATTGTGCCAGATTCTAGCTTATCATAATAAAATTCCTTTAGATGGAATAGACCCAAGATTTGCTTCCTAAAAAATTTCACATCCAGTGTCCTCAATCTCTTTTTCACTTCTACAGTTCCTTGTTATCTCTGTTCAATATGTTCTTTACGTCTCATTAATTTTCACAGCTAGCTGCATTCTTCTACTATTAAGAGCTGTTCAAGTTTTTTTTCTTGTCATAATTCTTGATCCATAAAGTATAAAAAAGACATGCATAAAAGAGTATGAAATGACTGCGTTGGACCACAACCTAGTCTATTTTACACCATCTATTTCCAATTCCGTAAAATAATTGGTTGTATTTCATATCAAATTTTTTAAAAACATGAACAGTATAAATAAATAAATACCAAGAATGCAATCTTAATTTTATTTTCAACTTTCGCTTTGAAAAATTAAATATTCTAGACTATGTCTATTGTTTTATCCAGCTTAAAAATTCTATAACTTTATCTTTTTGCTTTTCTATCAAATTTTCCTGCCAAATTTTAACTCCATGCTTTCTTTTTTCTTTTCTTCTTTAGCTCATTTCCTCTATTAGAGTAGTTTATCAAAAATTATAATATATCATCTAATCATTGGATTTTGTGGGGTTTTTAAAAGTTCCAATGTGGTGTCTGTGCTTGGTATGCACCACTCAGATCTCCCTTCAAGAGGACCTACTGCTTCAGTAAGACTGACAGCTTCCAACTAGGACAACTTCAGATTCTTCATGGGCTTCAAGCTGAGGCTATACTTCCTTCAGGCTGCTGCCAGACAATGACTGAGCATGTCAGGGATCCTACAGATGAAACATTTCTGCCCAATACGTCACTCCTTTAATAATAAGCCACTCTCAGTTGCTCTCCATCAACTTTCCCATAGTAGTTCTACAGCATGAGCTCTTCCCATCTCATCCTCCTTCTTTCGCTCTCTTCTTTTATAGGTGTCAGACCCACATCATGTTGTGAAGGCTCTTTCCACCACTCTTGAGCCCATCTCCTTTAACTTTAACAAGCATTTATCACAATAAATCTCATTTGTGTCTAACCATATCTTAAGGTCTTCTCAGATGATGTGAACAGACAGAGTTGGTACCTAGAGTGGTTCAAGAAAGGAAGCAAAAAGATGGATTTGGGGACTGGCTCACTTGCTGCCTGGCTGGTTAAGAGAATCAATCCTGAGAAAAATATGGAACAAAAAGTGGTGACCCAATTGGTTAACAGTTCACCACAAGGGACCTAGGGAAATGCTGTAGTGGAAGAGAATCTTAGCCTTGCTGGTGTGATGATCCAGTCATTTGAATGATGGGAATGGGAGTGGGAATTGGGATTAGGGAAATGCTATAAGGACAATGAATTTAGATGGTTATTCCTAAATTATATTGTTGTACTGTGGAAGGAAAATGGTAAGGTAATGGACAATAAAGGTTAATATGGGCATGTATAGTATGGCCAGTAAAAGTTAGATTGCTTTATTTTGCATCCTCTATCATAAAAACAGAAGCACAACATCTGGAGAGCCTCTTAGGATTCCAAAGGCAACACATTCCACACTTAGAATTACTGCTCTGGCTTCCATTCCAGGAGATCCAGAAGGCTGTTAGGCTTGAGTGGGGTTCTGAACAGGAAAAGGCTTCGCAGCAGGTCTTGGCTGCAGTGCAAGCAGCCCTTGGCTTGGAGCACGGAATCTGGCAGACTATATGGAGTTGGAGATTTCAGTGGTGAGAAGACACAAGTGTAGTGTTTATAGCAAGATCCAATGAGAGAATCATAGTGTGGTTCTTTGGGGCTTAAGATCAAGGCCACAGGGTCTGCACTAGAAAATTATAAACCTTTCGTTAAAGAGCTCCTGGCGTACTATTGAGTCCCGGTAGAAAGAGAAAGTTATCTATGGGGCAACAATTGACATGAATCCATAAATACCCATTACGAACTGGGTCTATCAGATGGACCCAGTCATAAAGTCAGACAGGGTCAGCAGCAGTCCATTACTAGCTGGAAATTGGATGTCAAGGACCAATCCAAGAAGATCAAAGGTCATGAGTAAGCAGATGAGCAGATGAACGATTAAAGGGCATGAGTAAGCAAATCTCCATACCACCTACCCAGACTGCATCCACATCCATCCACCTTGAACCTATGACCCTGTGAGCTGTACCTATGACTAGCTGAAGGAGGAGGGAAAAGCCCTACTTGGTTTATGGATGGGTCGTTTTGGTGTGAAAATGCAAGCAAAAATGGATGATGGCTGCATTACAACTACCTTCAGGTAGTGAGTTAGAAGATGATGGACAGGGAAAATCTTCCAATAGGAAAATCTGTAAGTGATACACCCGTACATTTTAGGTGGAAGCAGAAGTAGCCCTAGGTGAGACTATACACAGATGCTGTGCAGTGTCCAATGGCCTGGTCAGTTGGTCAAGCTCCCAGAAGGAAAAAACTGTAAGATTGAATGAGGAAGTCTGGCATAGAGAAGAGTGGGTGGATATGTGGGACCGAGCAGAAAGTGGGAAGATTTTGTATCACACAGCAATACCACCAACCTTCATGGAAGAGGTACTGAGAAACCAAGGAGAAAGATGATGTAGTCAGTAGATGATAGCCAGATTTTGTCAATGGCCAACCCCAGAACCAGCTCAATGGACACATGAACAGAGTGGATATGGTGGCAGAAATGGAGGTTACACATGGCCCAACAGTATGTTCTCCTCCTATGTACCAAGGCCAATTTGATCACTATCTGCTCCAAATTTCTGACCTGCCACTAACAGAGACCAAAACACTTGGCCACTCAGTGGCAACTTGACTACATTGGATCCCTTATTTCCTGGAAGGGCTAGTGATCCAACCTTACTGGGAATGGGTTTTATATTCTTACCTGCAGAGCCTCATCCAGCACCACTAACTGGGGGCTGATTGAATGCCTGATCTATGAGTGTAGAACCCCACAGAGCAGTGGCTTTCTGTTCAGTTTCTTAGCCTCTTTCTTGTCAAGTTTACAATTCAGCAAATGTTGACAAAATGTAAACAGTAACAATAGTATAGAGTTCACTTCGCTGTGCCTACTTCTCTCTAGGCTCTTGTCCCTCAAATCTCTGCTGCCTTGGCAGCCCTGAACTCAAATTTTTATCTCTGCAGCTATTTGCTGTTTCCAATTGTTCTTCTGGCTTCTCTGCTCCTTGCCTATGACCATCTGTCTATGTTTATTCTCACACAGAGGAAAGTAAAATGGGGCCCATCAGGTAGTGTAGTGGTTAATTTCACACGCTCAGCTTCAGCAGCCCAGGGCTTGCGGGTTTGGATCCCAGGCGCAGACCTACACACTGCTCATCAAGCCATGCTGTGGTGATGTCCCATATACAAAATAGAGTAAGATTGACATAGATGCTATCTCAGGGACAATCTTCCTCAAGTAAAAAGAGGAAGATTGGCAACAGATATCAGCTCAGGGACAATCTTCCTCAACAACAAAAAATAAATACATAAAAGGACAAGCATGTAAGAAATGCCATATTGGCAAATGCCCTAAGAAGAAAAATAGCTTAAATAATGATGACTAAGTTCTCTGTGGTTTCCTTCTCTCTGGAACCTTAGTCTTTCCAGTCCTGGTTGTCTTGGCAACTTCCAAATTCCTTCAAACAGAATATTGTGGTATTTAACTTAGCTTTTTTTCATGGGGGACATTATCGTGCCACAAGATACTTATTGCTGGCTGGAGGTAAGAGTGTCCTCTATGTGCTCAAATAAAACCCTAACCCCCAACTGTCAGCAGTTACTCCTGTACACATTAACCATTTAGTATTGATGTTGGTGATTTTTAAAATATGCCAATATCAATGTTCAATTATCTATTAAATATTTCTTTGAATCATCTTCCTTTTTTACTTCCATAAATGGAAAACCAGTATCATCTGAAATAAACATAAAGTGATAAGAGAAAAAGATTAATTCAAGAATTAACATTTTTTGAGCTCATAGCATGTGACAGAAATGTGTTTTTGAAATTCTTTACATGAATAAATATTAGCTCATCATAGTGTAATACCCTCAAAAATAAATATTATCCCATACGAAGAAAACTAAAGCACAGAGAGGTTAAGAAACTTACCTGAGGTCACCACACTAGTAAGTTGTAGAACCAGCAATTGAACAAAGGTAGTCCAGGTTCAAAGTCCAAAGACTTAAAACTATATTTTATTATAACAGTAAAAATATTTTAATAATATTAAAATTTAATTAAATTCTATCTCCTGCCAAGAGAGAATGGAAAGTGTTAGAACCATGTTAAAATATACTAGCAACAAACTGATTTTCCTCCTTGATGCATTGACAAGGAGTGAAAGAGAAGTGTTAAAGAAATAGTTGTCTTATGTGATTCAATGGTACTTAGTTCTAAGCCTGTCTACCGGCTAAAATCATCTTCTGTATACCTCTGAACCTTGGGAACCACTGTCCTAACCAGTAAGTATTAGGACAAATGGTTGTATCATTTGATTTTTTTTAAACAAATCGAGGGATAGATATGCTTATAAAACTATTGTTAAACTTCTATCAGATTCACTCTAATAAAATTTCTACTAAGAGATTTTGGATAAATTTATTATGTACTAAAAACTATGGAATAGTGGCTTTCTGCTTTCAACATCTTTAAGGTTATTTGATCAAAATGAACACATTTTCATCTTTGTGGTTTTCAGAATTGTGAGGTTTTCCAATGCAAGACAAAATTAATAAAAATGTTTTAAATGTATCTGAATAAATGGGGTAAACGGTAAAAACAACGGGGAAGTTGTTTTATATTTATTTTAGCCAAATTATCTAGAATGTCTATACTAATCAAATTAATTAGATAATTTACAAGATTGATCCCTAATATTTTTTCAAAGACCCTTATCCCTTACAAAAAAAAAAAAAGCTGTAAGACTGTATTGATTGTGTGCTACTAAAAGCTGGTTAAAATCACCAATTAGTTAATATTTCTGTACGACAAACATCAGCTGACATATCAATTAGCTTTTTATTCATTTTTAGTGAAAGCAAATCATAGAAAATCATCTGGCTTCACATAAGGTTTCTTAAAATCATTTACTTTTTCAATTTTCTATTACTTCAAAAGAGACTTTAAGCAGATGTAGCAAGTAACTATTACTTATATCTGTTTCTCTTTCACTTCAAGGCACTATTTTTAACCAGACACACAGAGAAGGGTTTGAGAAAATTAAAATAGCATTAATTTAGTTTTGGGATAAAATGCTTCCAGAGTATCATGTGCTTTGTAACCTTGAGACTGACGTTTGGATCATTCAATCAACGAGAGAATGTCTGATATATAACTTAATTCCCAAAACCAGACCTGTGGTCAAACAAAACAATGAGAGCATGTTTACTTCCCATCAGGAAAAGCTTGACTTCATTTTCCAATTTAAATAAATAAATGTGTCAACATGCATCTCATAGGAACAATCTCACTTTTGAATTCTAATTCTGAGATTCATAGAAAATTAGACGACATTAGGCAGGGATATATAGACAGATACATGAAGAGATAAAGCATGGGAGGTGGATGGGAGTTTGATGCCTAATGGCATAATGCTCTGCTCCTTTCTCGTTCAGGGACAATGTTTTATTTGACTAGAATTGAGCAATGAACAAGTTCAGGTCATTAAATGAAAATCATTGGAGCAAAACCCAGAATTCATGAGACGTTTACCTTTCTTTTGTAAGCTGAGAGCATGGCAATTATGAAAAGGAAGGTGGAAAAAGAGAAGATGCATGATCATCTCACCCATTGGGAAGACTACATATGGAGGCTGAAAATCAAGAAATTGATTTTCTTAAAACTATCTGTGCCCATTTACCATTTGACAAGTCTTCCTCACCCCACAAGCGCCCTCTTTCCCGAGTTTGATGATCATTTCTATAAAGATATTCTGTAGCATTTGTTTATACTCAAACTCTTTTGAGCAGTTTATATAATCAATCTAATTGTTTTGGGGAAAATCTTAAGCACCATATCCTATCATCAGGTACTAATTTCATTTAGAGTTTAAAGTTAACTAACTGTATTTTCAGTTACCCTAAAAACGTCATCAAAGTTTAGTACAACATGGAAGACATTTACAGTTATTTATGTGAGAAACCTATTAGATATCGGCAGCAGTTCCCTCTTCCCCTGCATACGCAGGCATTATTTTCATCCTCTTTTTCGATTTTGAATATTTCCTTACTGTAGTTCATATGATATATCGGTATACTCAGATCTGTTTATAGACTAATAGAACAAGTTATACCCTACCATCACTCAAATTTGATAAATGATTAATTCTATTTCGTGTAGTAAAACAAAGCAAAAGAAGAGGTAGGCATAATTAAAATTGTGTTTTGAATATCACTACACATGCCCAGCAGTAGATTTTCAAATGCACAGCAAACTGCTGTTTTATGCATTTTCTGTAAAAATTCCAAAGACAATACATTTTCATTAGAGTGTTTAAAATATGTTAGGTCATTCTGAAGAAGCCATTCTGTTTGACTCACAATACAAAGAAAACATTCTAGATCATGGACCTACTTAAGATAGGACTCCTAGATTGTTCCTAAAGTCCAAAAAGATCTTTGAGAAAGCTTACTAAAAATGAGATTGAATGGTAGTGGAGAAAATAAGAAACAGAAAATTTTTAAAAAGCCAGGAGCAGCTGTGTCCCAGGTATATGATGTTATACCTAGGAGAGGAGTTTTTAATTATGGTAAAGCTTTGCAGGCAATAGAGAGTAATAATAGCAATATTTGCAAGCCCCTTATGATGAAGTGGAATTTTAAAGTCTTTGTGGCTCCTGTTTTAACAAGGAAATTTTACAGAAACCCAAAAAATAGAAGTAAAAATAATTCCTCCGAACAAGTTTCAGGTGTATTGAACCAGATTTCAATGTTGCTGACTAGTTTCAGTGTGGCTTTGAATAATTCATTTCTAGATCTTTTTTTTTTTTTTTCCCAGGAAGCAGACTTGGTAAAGAAGCCTGTCCTATTGCATCGCTGACTCACTTTATTCCTTCCTCCTTCCCACCTGACAGGTATGTTTCTAATTGAAATGCACAGTAAAGTTTGCCTGATCAGGAAAAGAAATGGAGAAAAACAGTTTAGAGTTAATTTTATTTCAGTTTAGCTGCTTAAAATCAAAATTGAATCCTCTTGAAGTCTGAATAAAGAAAAAAGGATAAGGTCACATTTGTCAAGCAACATATATTGCAGACATTTATAGCAAGAAATAGATTACTATTTCTAAAATAAGTGCTTTTTATAATAGCACAGTTTGTTTTATATGCCAGATGGATAGGTGAAAGAGCAATGCATTCTATACAGAATGTTAATAAAACCACATTGGGCATGCTATAATATTAAGAAAACTTACATACCTCTTTATTATTTATAATGTAAAAATTGAAAAGTTGGAACAAATTTATTAAAACTCATTGCCAAGTGGTACAGGCTTTTGGAGTTTTCCACGTTGTTCACAGTTTAATGGGACTGCTCCTAACACTACACAGCTTTCTTCTGTTAACTGGCTTCTCCATTACAGCTAATCATCTTCACTCCCCAAACAGCCTCTTTCTTAACATGCCTGTTCTGTCAATGGCACCATTGACTACAGGAGTCGGATAAATTCAAAGGATATTTAAGAATTAATAGACACACAATTTGTTAACTAGATGTAAGGATAATTTTTAAAACATATTGGTTATATCACCCCCTTGCCTAAAATCCACTAATAGTTCATCATTTCTCAGAGAATTTCTAAAAGGTCTCTAAGGACATGCGCGTTCTGCTCCTTTCTTCTTCCGCACCTCATCTGTCATCACATTTCCCCAGACTTCTTTCCCTCCAGTAACTCTGGCCTTCTATTAGCAGCTCTCGCTTGCTGTGCTTTCTCTGACCTGACAGCCTTTTCAGACCTGCAGTTCCCGGCCTGCAACTCTCTCTTTTCCATCTCATGAATTAGTTAATACCTACACTTCAGATCCTGGCTCAAGTTTCTCTTCCTCTGAAAAGAATTCTTCCATCTTCCTGTCTAGGTGGAGTGTTTCATTATATGCTGTCCTGGAACCAAATACCTTTCATTCTAAACTCTTAACATAGCTGGATTTTCATGGGATGTTTTTTTGTGATTGTTTGTTTAATATCTGTCCCATCACCTAGAGCAAAATCTTCAGGAAAGCAAGGAGTGTTACCGCTGAACCCTCAATGCAGAGAACAGTTGCTGGCACATTAAAAAGTTCTACGATACGACTTTAATGCAATAATGAATTAACAAATTAATAAAAGAGAGAGGAAAAAGTTAAAGACATCTCTCAGATTTATGACACAGTTATATGTTTATTGAGTAAGAAACAGAAAAGCAGAAGGAAATATGGGAAACGTGACTATATTAGGCTTTCGACATAGTAGTTGTGATATGCCTAAGCAGTTAGAATGTGAGTCTGGAGATCAGGAGAAAAAGTTTGAGTTAGCAACAGACATTTTGAATCCTTCATGGTAGTTAACGAGATAACCCAAGGAGACTATATCTAATGAAGTGGGAGGTCCAAGAATGGCATCCTGAGAAATAACTGTGCAATGGAAAGTCAGTGTAAGAGAGATCTATGAAGAGATCTGATGGTACGAACAGAGAGATGGAAAGAAAACCAGGTAAGAGTGTTTAGAAACCAGTAGGAGAGCAAGTTTCAAATAGGAGGAAACCTCACTGACGGAGACTGGAGTGCTCCAAGTCTAACCAAACTCACTTGTGAGTTACTTATTTTAAAGAGAATATAGATGGAGATAAATTAGGTTTGTAGCTATGGTAGTAGATATTATTTGGATATAATTAAGACTCTAGACCTTTCCCTCTAGGCAAGAGAAACAATTCAGATCATCTATTAACCACTGGACTTTGTTAAGTTTAAGAATGAAAAGTCATAATAGATTTAGGAGATGGCTAGGATATAAGAAACATGGACTAGAAGATCAAAGCTTTTTACATATTTTACTTGCATGACATTATTTATATTTCTTCAGATTCCATACACTGGAGGTAATAATTCCTATTTTCCAGAGATATATGGTTTAAATAAAACATAAGTGAAGATAGTTATTTTATCATTTGGTCTAAATTAGATAGTTGTATGGAAACTAAATCTACTTTAATACTTTGAAGACTAAGAAAGGTAAAAATGCTAGCCTAACTTTACCCTAACAGTAATATCCTAAAAGATATTTTGTATACTTCTTAACAGAAAATGCAACAGAAGTGCATTCCAAAAGAATTCCATGGCTTTAGCAAAAATCTATGTGAAAAAGTCAAAAGAATTCAGAAAATTCATTTTAAAAACTCCTTCATCTGCAACAGTATAAACAAATCCTATAAACAGAATGCAAGTTCAAATTCAATTCTAGATATTTAATTCCCTAGAGACATCCTAAAATAGTGTGAATAATTATCATCTAGCCCTATTTAAATACTCAACATTGTTTGTAAATAGCACTGCAATCTACAAGAAAATAAGCCTTAAACTCAAGGATTTCTGAAAATTCCACTCAGCGTTACAATATTTCTACAGTAAAGTGTTTGATCCACTTCAGAATCATCCATGACACAATCTGTGCTTAATGAATAAATAATTTCTGGAATGGTTTTAAAAAATGGTTCAGCTCCAAAGAAATTCTTTGTTAAATATCATTTAGAGTCAGTTCTTGCTTAAGTGGTCTTTTGTGTTATCCCAGGACTAATCTGAAAAACAACCAAATGGTCATAGACATGGAGAATGAGATATATTATCAGAACTATCCTATCTTTTTCTTCAAACTCCTCAATTTCCAACTATAATGCTATGCTCCCATATTTGATATTTACTCTAGTATTTTAGTTGCTACTTGATTACATACATAACATTACGTGAATTCCTTTCTTAAAAGGTGGTAGGGGCTGGCCCCATGGCCGAGTGGTTAAATTCACCAGGTCTGCTTCAGCCGCACATGGTTTCGCTGGTTCGGATCCTGGGCGCAGATATGGCACTGCTCATCAGGCCATGCTGAGGCGGTGTCCCACACGGCACAGTCAGAGGCACTCACAACTAGAATATACAACTATGCACTGGCGGGCTTCGGGGAGAAGAAGAAGAAGAAAAAGAGAGATTGGAACAGTTGTTAGCTCAGGAGCCAATCTGAAAAAAAAAAAAAAGATGGTATATACCACCATAATCATTTAAAAACATTATGTTAAACTGGTTAAGGTCATTTATAGACCTGTCCAAAACTTGAAATTGTTTTCTTCACACTGTGTTTCTATCATAAAAAGTGAAATGACTGATGTTTTCCTTGAAAATTAAATATTAAATTGTCTAGAAAAATAAAATATGCAGAAAATTTTCAAACTGTCTTAAATTTCGGTTCCCACCTTTAATAAAATCTGAGTAATTTCTAAGTACCTTTTTCTATTCTATTACAATACCCCATATTATATATATTAATAAAAATATGAATCTGGTGGAATATAGTAATTGTAAAAAATATTTCATATCAAATAAATCTGCAAGTTTTATTTTTAATAATGATCTATCATTTTATTTAAGATACATCTTTAATCACCTTAAATTCTATAGAGGAAAATAAAAAATAAGCTTTTCATCCAATAAGCAAAAATACAGCCTAGAAAAGAGAATTTACTTTTTGAAAACATTGAAGCTAGGATATTTTCTCATGAAGTAACAAAGCGACAATTTCTCTATGTAATCTGATTAATAATGTTAGCTAAAATGGATGCTTCAGAATTTTATCTGATTGTCACTGGTTTGTTGTTCAGACTAAACAGAATATTCATTTCAATCTTATCAAGGGATCATATAAAAATTTATGAAAGTGCATTAAATATATCTATACAGTTTAGTATATTCACTTTCTGTTTTTATTAATTATATAAAATATATGATAAACAAAGGGTATCTACTAAGAACAACATAAAAGTTAAGGAAAGGCAAGAATGGAATAAGAAGAAATACGTACAATCATTTTGATTCAAGGATATGGGGTTAGGGGGCCGGCTCCATGGCCCAGTGGTTAAGTTCGCACGCTTCACTGCAGTGGCCCAGGGTTCGGATCCTGGGCGCGGACATGGCACCTCTCGTCAGGCCACGTTGAGGCGGCGTCCCACATCCCACAACTAGAAGGACCTGCAACTAAGATATACAACTATGTACCGGGTGGGTTTGGGAAATAAAGCAGAAAAAAAGAGGATTAGCAACAGTTGTTAGCCCAGGTGCCAATCCTTAAAAAAAAAAAAGGATATGGGGCTAAAATAATCTAAATTTCAGTGTTTTGAGGAATCATATATTGATTAAGTTTTTGGGAAATTTACCTTAGCGGAATTTAATTAGGAAGAAATAATGAGGAAATATTCATATTTAAAAATCAAACTTTCTTTTAAGAGGATGAATATTGCCCAAAGTAATGATGGCTGGCCAATTTTATGTATGACACACTTTTGATCCACACAGGAACCAAAAAGAGGAGACAAGCAAATAAATGTAATCTTTGAATCATTTTGCTCAGCTTTGAAAGGAATGCAATTTTAGTGTATTACACAGCAACTGCTAAATAACTGCATAGCAACAAAATCTGGCTTTGCAACTTCCTGATATTTTCAATACAGATAATAACTAAAAGGTCATTAGCAAAAAGTCAGATGTCATTGTCATCTCTAAAACAGACATGAAATAAACAATTTAGGGACCTTCAACATGACAGTAATATCTCTACGTGAGTTCTAAACCCGACAAATAGGTTACTCAGGATCCTAAATAGATTTATGTCACTGCGGGAAAAATTATTGTTGTGTTGAAAAACATTAAGAACACATTCTCTCCAAAATAAAGTTTCCATTTAGGCACAATCAGCAGGGCTTAATTAGAAAACATGAATAATTGAATGTGCTGCTGCTCTCTCCCAGCAACAAACTTAAGAGTTATGTAGAAGCAAATTCTTATTAGACAAAAGGGCATGTCGTACTGAATCATTCTTGAATGTTTTCCCCTCTCTGACAACAACCTTTTCAGTGATAATTCAAATGAATACCCTCTGAGCAAATACTATAAATATAGATCTTCAGTTAAAACAGAAAAATCAGACGAACAAACAAAAAGATTCCTGCAATCTCTATATAAGCCTAGTTTCTGAAAATAAGAGAAAGGGGAAGAGGAAAAGGGTATGGATTGAAAATCCTAGAATATCTAAGTCTTCATAGAATTCATCCTTATGACATTAAAGAGTAAAAGCCAAGCGCAGTAAATATTCTCTATTGAAACAGTTTGAATTTATGCATCTGTTTCTCACTTTATATAGGTCCCTCCCCAAATGTACACTAAAGGAGCAAATGCTGGATGCTTGCCTACAATCCTTGGTGGCTATGACATGTTCAGTATGTTGAAGGGCTCTTAAAAAAGTCACAGAATTAGTTGAGATGATTAAAAATATATCCAGTGGGATGCTGTATATAAATGAACTAAAAAAATGTTTAGACACAAATATACAACAAAATCCAAATACCTGAAAACAGTAACAAAAACAAAAAATTAACAAATAAAAATCACAAGTGTTTAACTACCTGGCTTACCCCACCAAGCACTGACTTCCCTGGAGACATGCCTACTACTACTATTTCTCAGTGTTTCTTTCTTTCTTTCTTTCTTTCTTTCTTTCTTTCTTTCTTTCTTTCTTTCTTTCTTCCTTCCTTCCTTCCTTCCTTCCTTCCTTCCTTCCTTCCTTCCTTCCTTCCTTCCTTCCTTCCTTCCTTCCTTCCTTCCTTCTTCCTTCTTCCTTCTTCCTTCTTCCTTCTTCCTTCTTCCTTCCTTCCTTCCTTCCTTCCTTCCTTTTTTCTTTCTTTCTTTCTTTTTTTAGGAAGATTAGCCCTGAACTAACATCCGCCACCAATCCTACTCTTTTTGCTGAAGAAAACTGGCCCTGAGCTAACATCCGTGCCCATCTTCCCCTACTTTGTATGTGGGACGCCTGCCACAGCATGGCTTGACAAGTGGTGTGTAGGTCCACACCCAGGATCTGAATCGGAGCACCCCAGGCCGCCGAAGTGGAACATGCCAACTTAACTGCTGCGCCACCGGGGTGGTCCCGTAAGTGTTTCTCTTGTTTTTATTCTCTTTTCCTATTCTGAGCCATGTGTCATCCTTTTGGATCCCCTGTTCATTCTGGAGAACTAACAAAGGAGCCTCATCTCTCTCTGTGTTTCTCAGTTTGTCTACAGTAATAAAGAATTGCAGGCCACTCCCTGAAAGCTGGGGCTACTGTTTCTCCTCTTGCTGATGCTGACATGGCAGGGCCTTCCTTGCCCTCTCTCTAGCCTTCTATTCTGTTACTCTCTGCCTCTCTCGATTTACTTCTCTTTCCACATTCTGTGTTATGCCTCTGGACTCCCGCACCTGAAGAAAGAGACGTAAGAGCACATTTTAAAAGCGCGAGATTCAGTGAGGTCAGGGGGCAGTTTCTCCTTGCTGGTAATGCAAAATGACTGAGCCCATCACAGAGACACTAGCACAGGCTGCCTAGTTCTAATAACTTTGCTTTCTGGGCTTTCTCAGCCCTTTTACTTGCTTCTCGCAGCTCTCCCAGAACAGAGCAACACAATCTTTCCAGTTGAAATAACTTTCCAGGAGCTTCTGTTTAGAAGAGAGCTCTTCACACAAGCCTCAGAAATCTACTCAGTTATCTCTGCAGCATAATCTCCAAACTCCAGGATCCCAGCCGAGGTGTTTCCACAGGGCTACTGCCTAGGGAGCAGCCTGAAACATCTTTTAATTCTTATCCGGGATATTTGAACCACACACAATAAATTCCTTAGCCAACTCCCATTTACTTATAGTTCTCCCGAAATATTTTACACATAACATTTAAAAGAAGATCATCCAAAGCACCTCAATTTGGAGAGGCTGAATAGTGAAGTAGTTCAGAATGCAGACTGACCAGACTGCCCAAGATTCCCATCTCCAGGCTGCTGCTTCCTACTCAAACGACCTTCATGAAGTCACTTTACTTCTCTAGGCCTCACTTGCCTCATCTGTAAAACGGGACAATATTTCTCTTAAGGTTGTAAGAGGGAATAAACGTGCTTAATCAAGTAAAGTGCTTAGAAAAATGCCTGCCACATAAGAAGCCTGTATCAAGTGTCAGCTATTAATATTATTATGATGAATATTGATGGGAGAGAGTTGGATGCTAATCTTTTATTTTTTACTAATTCACTGAATAATTTTACAAGCATTTTAAGCTCTTGCATTGTATTTTAATATTTAAAAAAGAATTCCTAGCTCATATCGAAGTCTTTTCCAACATTAAAAATATAAATTACTCAGGAATTTCCTTTGGTAACGCTACCTTTTAAACTGAAGCAAGGCTGTTCTTAAAATATTTACACTTCAGAGTACTTTGGGCTGCCTTATTCTTGAATTCCATACTGTCACAAGACAACCTCTGAGATATTATAGAAAAAATACTTTTTAAATTTTTTGAACATATATGTATTTTATAATGTGATTTCATTTTAAAATCATATTAATAGATATTTTCTTACATTGTTTTTTTCTGACATTATTACTAGTATATGCATTGTTTACCTTGAATAACTATTTACAGTTATGTCTAGGAAGAAGAAAATGTTAAAATTTGTTCCTTCGTTTTTCAACGATGAAATCTCATGTGGATGGATGGGTCTGAAATTTCTTCTCATTTCAATTCATTTCGCATGTAATATTACATAGCCTGAAGTATAAACAAAAGCTAAAAATAAGAACAAATATTTCTTATCTTGTAATAACTATGATATGCTTCCTGTAAAGAACAAATAACCTTGCCAAGACAGCAGTTTCAAAAAGCACCCCATCAAAGACAAATTACTTAGAAAAAATACAAGCTTAGATTTGAAAAAGAACTGAGATGTCAAATAGCCAAATTTTCTACCTAATATATCAAACACTTTGAAAGCATCCTTTTTCTTCTAGCAGTTACTGATCACTGCTCAAAAATAGCTGGGTTTGGGGAGCTCATTACTTAATAAGGCACCCAATTCCATTGCACTTCCGAAACATCCAAATTGAGTCAAAACTTAGCTCCATGTCATTTCTCTTCATGAGCCCTGCTTCTGCCGTCTGGAATAAGAAATAAGTTCATTATCTTAAGACACTTCTTATGATGTGATTTCTAGTTCCTAACTCTCCTAATTGTTCTTCTCTAATCATATTCTTTCTTGCCAGTGTTCCTTTGAAAGTCTCAGGCAATTTTGAAATCCTTTCTCATTTCACTTTGGACATAAAACGTGAATTTCAATTTAATGAAGCACATAGTTAAAACTCAGAGGGCTGAATTATTTTTCTTCTTCCTATCTTGACAATTTTTATTCTGCTTCTTCAGCAATTTCCTTAGAAAACAGCTGCAACAAAAACATACATTTTGGGGGCCTGCCCGGTGGCGCAGCAGTTAAGTGTGCATGATCTGCTCTGGTGGCCCGGGGTTCACCACTTCGGATCCCGGGTACAGACATGGCACAGCTTGGCACGCCATGCTGTGGTAGATGTCCATGTATAAAGTAGAGGAAGATGGACACAGATGTTAGCACAGGGCCAGTCTTCCTCAGCAAAAAGAGGAGGACTGGCAGTAGTTAGCTCAGGGCTAATCTTCCTCAAAAAAAAAAACAAACACATACATTTCAGAGCCAGTTCTGATGGTCTAGTGATTAAAATTCAACCCCACCACTTTGGTGGCCTGTGTTCGTTTCCTGGTTGTGGAACCACATGACACATCTGTCAGCTGCCATGCTGTGGCGACGGCTCAAATAGAAGAACTAGGAGGATTTACAACTAGCATATACCACCATGCACTGGAACTTTGGGGAGAAAAAAAAAAAAAGAGGAAGATTGGCAACAGGTGTTAGCCCAGGGAGAGTCTTTCCAAAAAGAACCATACGTAATATTAGTCCAAATATTAGAATGACCTGTTTGGGTATAACCTTAAATCTAAAGTATGCCATGAATCTCTTTGCTTTCTATATTGCTGTCAAGCACTATGTTTCTGGTTTTAAAGTCCAGTCCACTACTCATCCATATTTATTTGTGGCTAAAATTAATTTCTCCAAGTTTTCTATTATTGGGCAGGCCAATTTAAAAAGAGGAGTGAAAGTGTTTGTCTTAATTGTAAAATTAGGAGACAGGAAGTGAACCTGATTAAACATATTGCCCAAAGTTGCAAATGACTATTAAACATGAAATGATTCTCTCCTGTCCACCTTGTAAGAAATTAAGCACATATCTTCTCAAGGATAATAAGAGGAAAAACTTCCCTCAAGGACTCATCTCTGAATGGACAGGTGCATATCTGCATCTTTATCCATTCTTAGTGGCATCCCACCTGTATATTGTATGACTACAGGGATAGATGTTTGAGAATGTCACAAAGCTTGTCCCACTCAGGATTTCAGGTGATTGCTTTGTGTCGGGAGCAGCATAGAATTAGAGCTTCTCATCTATATGTGAGGGATAGAGGTAGAAGATGAAGAATGATTATAAATAAGAGAAAAAAGAAAAGGGAAGCATACTCCTTTTTGGAATTTGAAATAACTCACGATCGAGACCAGTTGATTTTTACAAAAATTATGTGAAAACACCCAAAAGGGATGGGTATGAAATTGCTGAATTGCTATTCGCAACAGTGCTGGTGGGGGTTGCGGGGGAGGACATGATCTATTTGAAGAAAGTAAATGCAGATGAATCATAAATTATGGGAAGAGAAATAGGCATTCTAATAATTTTGCATTTTGAAGTATATGTTTTATGCATTTATGAAAATCCCTCATAAATTAAGTAGTATATTAAAGAATGAGAGAAAAGGCAAACATTTTATTCAAACCAATTGTATTTCATTTCCCAGTTTTACTATATACCATGGAAAAGAGATTTAAAATTCATAACTAAACCCTGTCTTACATCACAAAACAATCTACTATTCCATTTTCAAAGTTATTTTTAAAGGGAAGAATGTGTATTTTACTGAGAGAGATTTTATATCTTGCATTAATAATAAAACTTTGCTTTTTATATAACATTTTGGTCAGAAATCCTGAGTTTTATCCTCTGCACTTAGATTTATCTGATGCAACCTAACAATAATTCCGTAATGATGTGGGCAATGCTAGTAAAAAAGATTTTCAGTTAAACCAAACCAAAGCTCCGCTGAGGGTTGTGGCATCATGTGCTGTAATTTCCAAGTGGAATGGGCAAGCTCTAACGGTACCAACTCAAAGATAGTCAGATACTGTATTTAAGGAAACGATCGCATGCGACTTGAAAGCAATACTAGGAATTAGCCTAGGAGCTTCGTGAGACCTGGGAGAGAATATGATTCTTGCTTATGTCTGGGCACCTAGAGAGATAAATAATTTAATTGCGTACCTTGGAATTAAAGTCCAAAGCTCTTATTCATACTCTAGGAAAGCACAATTGACTCAAAAAACAAATGGATTTTTTTAAATTTACAATGTGTCTGGTATTGAATTGATAGTTCTTTAATAGCCATTGTCAATTTGGTGTATCATTCTGGCCAACTGGATACGATTAAACTAAATTTGGTCCTTTGAGGGGAAGTGCAATATGGCTCTTGCTGTTCTTCTTCAGTGAAGAACTGCCCTTCAAGAAGATTATTCAAAGTTGCCCCCATGTCTACAAACAGCCCAGGGACGGGTCTCAGTGATAACCTGTATTCTCTGAGCATTGCGGGAATGCACAGTTTCCAATGTTCATACTTATCTATGCATTAGGTCACTAGAATTTCGTATAATCCATTATTTAACTTCTTGAGATAAAGACTGACTAATGCCTAGCAAACACATAATGGTAATACCACTAATTACCCACACTGGGGAATTTATATACAGAAAATAATTCAACAGAGGGAAATTAAATTTACAAATATTAATTGCAGTATTATTTATAATTGCAAACCATTGTAAATATCCTGAATGTTCAATGACAGAGAAATAAAGAGTTTTGAATATCTATTTAGATAAATATTTTTAGCCATAAAATTATAATTATGAAAAAAATTTGGTGATAATTATGAAGATATTTATGAAATAATGTGAGCTGATAAAAGCACAATATGATTTCAATGCTATAAGAAATAAATATGCATGTGAACTTGGTTAGAAGGACAAAAGGACTTCTTCTTGAGAGGATTTTTCTAATTGTAAATAGATTATTTTTCTTTAAAAATGCTCTGTACTAAAGTTATTGTTGCATGTATATGCATGTATGTGATATTACATTGCGTAAAAGTCAGTCCAATCATCTGATTTACAGTAAGACAGAAATAGCAGAATCCTAGCTCCCTCAGAAAACCGTCCATGTTCTGAGCACCTCTACTTAAAGTGATAGAATGAAGTATGTTTGACTTTACTCTTTTGTAGGTAAATGTTGCACAATATAGACTAGGAAATAAGATCCATGGTGATATATAGAGGGGAAAAAAGTTTAGAAACATATAAACAATAACATTCTATTAAAAACTGAGCCGGAAGTGTTTGAGTAATTAATATTAATACTCTTTTTGAGCCTGTAGGTTCCTTTCACTCTGCCTTATATTTCTTATGTCACTTAATTGCCACAATTATGTTATGTGATTGCTAATATTATCAACTCTATTTTATAGATGAGGAAATCAATTCTTAAAGCAATTAAACAACTTACCTTAAATCCCAGAGCAAGTAAATTGCCTAGTCAAATTTAAAGCCAGCTCTATTTAGCCAAGAGCCCGTGCCTTTAATCCGATACTGTACTCGCTCAACAAGAAAATGATCTGGGGGGCCGGCCCCATGGCATGCTGGTAAGTTTGCCTGTTCTGCTTCGGTGGTCGGGGGTTTGCTGGTTCAGATCCCGGGTGGGGACCCACACACCACTTATCATGCCACATATAAAGTAGAGGAAGACTGGCACGGATGTTAGCTCAGGGCCCATCTCCCTCAGCAAAAAGAGGAGGATTGGCGGCAGATGTTAGCTCATGGCTAATCTTCCTCAAAAAAAAAAAAAAAAATGGAATACAAAATTTAAACATTGAAAAAAAAGAAAATGATCTGGTTTCTCAATTACTCCACAGAAAACTTGGCTATATTGGGTAATGGGGAGCCATAGCAGTTACAGTATAAGTTTTGTTGTCAGGTTCAAGTTGCTCTTTGTGAGTATAAGCAAGATTTTTCACTTCTGCCAGTTTCAGATTCTTCTTGGTAAATTGAAAATAATAGGAATATATATTTTTTTCCCAAAGGGTTGTTGTGAGGTTTAAAGCTATCAAACGTGTCATTTCTTCTATTCGTTCAGTCAATATTTATTAAATAGCTACTTTGTACCAAGCCTTCTGCAAGGGCCTAGAGGGACAAAGATGAGTCAGTGTAGGAAGAGAGAAAAACCTTAATTGAAATACTTATGTAAATCAACGCATGGTTACCTAATGTGTTAAGTACCCTGAAAGAAAAATAAAAAGGGAAGGGAGGGTCCACAATAGTTCAGAGGGTAGATAAGCCCTCTTTGGGGAAGCGCAGTTTGTCAGGTATCTGAATGCGAAGTAGAGAATTAATACACGGAAAGTGTGAGGAGCCTTTCTGGCCTGCGCAGCCTGTGTAAAGACCCTGAAGCAGGAAGAAGTGTGTTGGAGGAATCAAAATAAGGCAAATAAGTGAGGTTCAGCCCCTGAAGCTAGGGAGCTGCAAAGCATGGGCTAGATAGGGAGTCCTTTAGACCATTGAAAAGATGTTGATCTTTGGAGTAATGAAAAGCCACTTAAGGATTTTGGGGAAAGGAGACACCTGATCAGACCTGCGTTGAAAGCGAATTGAGCAACTGTGGGAGAAGTTTAGAGAGGATGGATGTAGGGAGATCAGTAAGCAAATGCAGAAGGAAGAGTAAGAGATACAGGTAGTTTCTACTAAGGCTCAACTCTGAGGTTTCCAATATTTAAATGCAGAATGGAAGAGAAGGAACCAAACAAGCCCCTTGACGAACAGCAGCCAGAGAGCTGAAGGAAAATCAAGGCTGAGCAGTGTCGTGGAGCCAAGCGCAGGTTTCAAGGAAGGAGTGGTTAATACTGCCAAGTGCAGTTTAAATGTCAAGTCAGATTAGAAATAGAAAGTGCCATTGGATTTAAGGACATGGAACTCATTATAATGGAAAATGATTTCTTTGTTTTTATTGTTCCTGGGGATTTAGATTTTGGTTCTGTTAAAAGATAAACTGAGGGGCCAGCCCCATGGCATAGCAGTTAAGTTCACATGGTCAGCTTCAGCAGCCTGGGGTCCGCCAGTTCAGATCCTGGTGTGGAGGATTGGCAGCAGATATTAGCTCAGGGCCAATCTTCCTCAAAGGAAAAAAAAAAAGATAAACTGAGGCATATTAAAATTTGTAAGTGTTTATTTGAGCAAACATTGATTCCCATTGGGTGGCACCAAACCAGAAGTGGTTAGGAGTGCCCCACTGACAGGAGCTAGGGGTAAAGTGTCTATGGAGAAGATGTGGAAGCAAGGCAAGGAAATGATTTGATAGGCTATAGCTCAAGGGGTTATGTGATTAGGGAAAGCCTAGACGGCTGTTTGTGATTGGTTGTTCTCTTACCCCTGAGGCATTTGTAGGAACTGACTCTGGTTTAGTCTTCAGTTTGCTTACTAGGCCACCAAGGCATTAGAACCATCTCAGTCTAATGGCTTTCTTGTTTGATTACTTTAATAGTTCAACTTCTGTTCAGATTTGTTTATTTGTTTCACACTTACATTTTCTTTGTTAAATAACAATTGAGTATCACCGTTGACTTTGGAGTAATCTACAAGGGCATTCCTTTTGTGGAATGTTTAAGCCTTATTAGAAATAATGAAAATAGAAGCATTTGGTAGCAACAAAAGGAAATCAATTTCTACTGAGTCTGGATTTTGCCTGTGTTTTGCCAGTTACACTGTTCTAAGTTCTAAGGTTACTGTTTTCAAGGATGTAGATACTTACTGCTTACAAAGATGACTCCCAAACTTTCAGTATGTGAAGTAAGAAGAATGAGGCTCAACCTGGAATTTTAGGCCAACAACAGTCAACTGAGAGCAAAGTTGATTTTCTCATTTATTTTCTAAATTGGTTCCCAGATTATTTTTTAATTCATGAAAATGAAATGTAGTCCTATGACCAAATGGAAAAAGTTCAATTCAAACTGATATCCGTATTTTCTTTTCTGGGAATTCTAATCCTTAAAAGGTTTTATAACATTTCCACTTGATTTCATTGTTTGATTCCAAGAAATATTATTTTCTGAAAAGAAATCCCATACCTCTTATCTGTAGAGAATCTAAATTACTTCTTTGCTCTATTTATGAGTTACTAACTAATGAAATGAGTAACTCTTTATGAATCTTTACATCTTTCTTTTGTTTATGCAATTTTTTTTAACTAAACCACGTTTTGTTTCCCCATTTTAGTTCTCTAAAGAAATTTATCCTCCAAATCATAAGTGAATTCAAGTTTTCTTTGGAAAGATATCTTAATATCTGAAACTGTACTTCTAACTTTTTGAATATATTCTCATAGCCAGTAATCTTCCTAAGGGCAAGTAGTAGTTACTTGGATTTGTAAGCAAATAAAAGCATGCTGAACTGTGTGGTAATGGGTTTCCGATTTCAAACAAGTTTGACTTTGTAAACTCTACATAATGTCACATGGTAAAGAATAAACTGCTAAAGTAAAAAGGAAACAACAAGAAGCGAGGACATGAACTCAGTCAGTCAGACATCTTAGTGCCTTAAGAAACGAAACTGTCTCATTCTTCATAAACTGAATGATATTTATAAAAGTTCTGCTCTTTCTTTCTTCTCTTTTGGTTTTATGCTATTTCTCCTCATCAGCTTTTCAAGTCTTGAAAAAACTGGTGCTTTTTTTTTTTTGAGGAAGATTAGACCCTGAGCTAACATCTACTGCCAATCCTCCTCTTTTTCCTGAGGAAGACTGGCCCTGAGCTAACATCTGTGCCCATCTTCCTCTACTTTATATGTGGGACACCTACCACAGCATGGCTTGATGAGTGGTGCCATGTCTGCACCTGGGATCTGAACTGGTGAACCCCGGACCGCCGAAGAGAAATGTGTGCACTTATCCGCTGTGCCACCAGGCTGGCCCCCCAGTTTGTCTTCTTAAATAGCCAAAGGGGTAAAGCAAATTACCTTTCATGTAGTACCTTTCAATAAACCTTTATGAGTGCCATGCTGCTTCCCTGGGCACAAACGTATATCAAATGCAGAGGAAAGAGATGTGTGAACGATATTGTTTGGGGTATTTTCAGCAACATCCTGTTACATAAAGAAAACATCTAACTGAATATGATTACATAAAGAAACAACCACTTATTTCCAGAAACACTGGAAGGAAATACACACAAATGTTAATTTGATTTTCTTTGGTGGGATTGCTGGTACATTTTTTATTCTTATCTAATTTCTTGGTTTTCCAAATGCATATCCGTGAGAATGCATTGCCTTTTCAATAAAAATGCCCTTTGTATAAAAAGGGTAAAATCTTATTAAATTTTTTCAGAGATTTGTGCACATTAAATTTAATCTCCATTTCATGTCTATGATATTGATAGAAAGTAAAATGATTGATTTATAAATTACGAAGAAAATACACTTTCAAGGCTAATAGCCAGAGACAAAAGTTAAATGTTAACAGAACCCAAATCTTCTGATTTTCAAGCCACGGATCTAATGATATGGATTCTCCTTTGTAAGATAGCATAGTG
The DNA here is from genome assembly GCF_041296265.1 of Equus caballus. Classification (NCBI taxonomy): domain Eukaryota; kingdom Metazoa; phylum Chordata; class Mammalia; order Perissodactyla; family Equidae; genus Equus; species Equus caballus. The sequence continues at coordinate 99,378,225 of NC_091685.1, read as the reverse complement.
TTGTATACTGCAATTAATTGTAAACAAGTAATTTCTAAATATAATTATAACCCTGTTGGTGACCAATGGCATTATGAAGCATATTAATGAGCATGAAAATGTGTTCCTGAAAAAGTCGCGTCTTCCCTCATTTGTGTCTTAACTGGAGTGTTGACTGACCTTAGAAAGAGCGTTCTCACAAAGAGCTTTGCAATAAACTGGATCCCTAGTTTCTGTCTTCTTATTCTCAAACATGGAGTCTTACTTTCTTCATCTCTAATAATGAGGTTAAAATTTTTTACATTATGCACTAAGTATTAATTGGTATTGTAACAGTAATAGCTAACTTTTGCTGAGTATTTCTGGTGAGAGAGGCACCTTGCAATTATTAAAATTATCTCATCAAAGCGGGTCCTATGAGAATCCTCGTTTACAGATGAGAACATTGAGGATCAGGGTGGTTCGATCACTAGGTCAAGGTCTTAATAAATAGGAGGAGGAGGGTAGCCAGGAATCACACCCAGGCAGTCTAGTAGCTGAGTTCAAGTTTGTACCAGCTATGGATACATCTTCCCAGCCTCAAAGAAACTTGCTTTGGCCTTTTCATTGCAATTGATCTGCTAATACTAACACTTTGGTTTCACCAAAATCACCAAAAATCACCAGATTTTTATTAACTCCAGTTTCTTTCCCATCAAAAATTTTCTTTAGGCTTTCAGATGCAAAGAGATTCCTAAATTCAGCCACTCTCCTGCTTTTAGTGACAGGTATTTCTCCCTGACTTAGATAAAAAGGAATCCCACAAATGATTTTGTAGCAAACCTCTGTTATTTGTCTGCTCATAATTTGACTTGAGACAAAGCAAAAAAGAGGGAAACTTTTTTTGTTTTTATTTTTTTGACTTCTTAATCCTCACAAAATACATCCTGCTAGGAAGCTGCAGGGTACTTTAAACCAGGTCATTTTAACTAAGCATAAATACAGCCCAAATTGGATGTCCCCTCAGGCTTTTGAACTGACTTGAAGCTAAGCTGTACACAGGCCTTCGGTTTTATCTATGCATGTTCTTGGAATAGAGCCAAATTCTCAGCAGAAACACACATCTGCAGCAATAGGACCAGCTGCAGAAGATTTTGAAGCTGTGAGCACTAGCAGTTTATAAAAGCTGAAAAACACAGACGATCTCTGAACTTTACTTACTTGACTTCTCCAAAGACACGAGTAGAAACTCCCTATGTCTATGCCTAAACTATTCATTGTTGTGGCGTATGATGGAAAAAATATTAGCTTTGGAGCTTGACTGGTTTTGCAACCCTGGTCTGCCATTTAGTTGAGGCAAATCATTGAAGTTTCATCCTCAGTTTTATTATATTTTAATGGGTTTCTTTTTATGTATTCCTAGAGTAGAACAAATAGTTTTATTACTGTTATGTTGAAGCTGACCACTTTGCATCACCAGTATTCAGAAGTGTGTCCTGGATATTCTCATCTTTATCAAGGTTTAAACATCTTTCTCCTTCTATAGTTTTCTTTCCTTTTCCACTGAGAAACAGCCTTCCACAGTGGCTGTCTTTCTAACGACTGTATCATTTTGCACTATCACTGTCCAGAAGGCTCACCTTTTACAGCAAATAAAGCATTACTATTAGTAAGAGCTTTCAGGAACTAATCTTTCAAACGTATTTAAGCTGAAGGGAAATGCCTCAAGTATCAAATTCCTAAAAAGACTGGAAAGGTTTTGGACTTAAATGGGGGGAAAAATATTTCCCAAGTCTCGTTAACAGAAATATATATAAACATTTAAATCAGGAAAGACAAAACAGGTTTGCTCTTTTGACAGTGGAAAGAAGCATCTTGCCAGATGTCTTCCAAATTCAGGCATGTTTATTGATTTTTTTTCCCCAAGATTAGCTTACCTTAGTTGAATTCTACAACTATATCCTGTTATCAATATGTGGCCCGGTTTAATGGCATTGTGGATGGACTCCCTTTCCTTAGGAAAGGATGAAAAGGCTGAAGGAGATTGTCATTGCCCTGAGTCCAGAAATAGAGAGTACGAAGTCCTCCTTCAGCAGTGTGAACACCACTCTCCAGCCCAACTTTTTATAATTCTAGTAAAAAATGACAAAGATCAACTTTGGAAGACTCCAAAAAGAAAGAATTTGAAGTAAACTATAGAAAGCCTGTCTACTTTCTTTTCCTAGGTTCTTGGGGCTAAGTGAGGTGCTGAGAAATGCAGTCCTAAGTGTACTGGAGACCTTTGAAATTAGTCCAATAATTTACAGTCACTTAAAAACTTGAGATATCTGAAGCGACATTGATTAAAGACTTTGGCTTCCAGCTGTGCTGAGTGTTCTGGGGGTTAACAGAACTTTCTAGCATATACAAAGACACTCACGGCTGAAACTCTGGGACACAGAAAAGAAGACCTTCAAAGTCTGATGAATTATATGCCAACCCAAGGCCCTTGTAGCAGCAGACTAGCTCACACTTACAGGGATAAATCAAAGCACTAATCGGTCTTGTCAGTAAAGCAGGTGTTTTGACTGCCTTTATGGTTCATTTTCATGCAAAAGGATTGGGGGATACAGAAATCACAAGGGATTGCAAATAAATGACACTGACAGGATTGATCCCACCAGCCGAGGGGGCCCAAATCAGCCTGTCTTTTCATATTATGAAATATACCTAATCGCAGCACCTCCTTAAGCTCCAGCTCCACAATAGCCTGTTTGTGAGCTCAGGATTTTTCTTCCCCTTTTTTCCTTGCCCTTTCTCTCTTTCTTTTTTTCTGTTTTCTTTTTCTCGATATGCCAAAAGCATTTCTTTACTTTTCACGGTAAACTATTTCAGCAACCATAGCAGGTCTGGAATGCTAAAGAACCATGGTGCACTTGATTTGACAAAAGGATTTTTGTTTTTAAAAGATTTTAAGACAGGATATACAAATGGTGTAATCTGGTTCCAAGACGGAAGGGGAGGGGGAGGAGGAGAGGTAGATCCTCCGTCCCACTCCCATTTCAAAATTCAGCGATAACAGAAATATCATTAAAAAGGTCCAGGAACGTAAACAACTCTCAAGATATTGGCTTATTAGAAATTGCATGCTTTAAAGTGTGGCTCAATTTGGAAAAATAAATTAAAACTTGAAAAATCTCAAATAAGTTTATGGTCAATCTGACATCTTACAGAAAAGGCAATTTTGATTTCCTATTTTGGAATTTGACCAGATTTGTTAAGAGAACAGTGATTGATGCACTTAAATATAAGTTGACAAACATAACTAAAATTACAGTTGTAAATTCTCTAGTAAATTGCATGAGTTTTCTTCTATCTAGTAGGTAAATGCCCAAATTACATGCCAACTAGTTAATAGACAATTACTGAGTACTTAATATGTTCTAGAAATTATTCTAAACACTTCGTATGCACAGTACTCTTAACTGTATTTGGCAAATAATATTATTATCCCAATAAAGAAACATAAGCACAGAGAGGATAAGTAGTTCGTTCTAGGTTGTACATAATGCTCATCCATAATGCTCTTCTCCACCTCTGGAGAGTAACTTCTTCCACTCCTTGTCCTCAACATTTATATTAATATTTTGAATTGTTACACTAAATGTATAGGTATTTTGCAAAACAAATTTCTTTTTTAAAGAAAGCAAGCTGAATAAATAGTGGATTTCTTAAGCCAAATTATGGCTTTCCACCTGACTTTACATAGAACCTCTAGTTCATAATATAGCGTAAAATCTTGCTGCAGAATTCATGCTATCTTTCTTCATAACAATTTTAAAGAAAACCTAAAAATTTCCTCATTTTCCTGAATGTTCCAGAACCTATGGTTCAGGAACAGAGAGTGGCCTTGAGTGACAAGCTGAAAGGTGGTTTGGAGAAAACATTACCTCAACTTGCAATCTGATACAAATCTTGTTTATCTCTGTGTTACAAGACTGGCAAGAACTATCAAGGTAAGATTTATATGCAAACTTCTAGAACAATAAATTTCCAAGGGAATGAAATTGGTCACATCATCTGGCAAGTACATTAGTGCCATGCAGACAGTCTGCATGAGGAATCTGCTCAAAGCCAGGAATTTGCTTGTTGAATACAGATCCCCAGAGAAAGAGTAAAGTTGCTTACATAATACAAATGTTTTGTGACATCAGCTTAAGAAAACCCCATATATCCATCACCACAAAAGGGAGATGGAATTCTTGAATTAGCATGACTTCTTTTGATGTTAGAGTTTCCCTAGGTGGTTCACCTTTCATTACAATCTAAGGTTGATTAACTCCCTTAGATTAACACATTACTTTTAGAGTTGTAAATATAGCATATACAATCATATAGCAATCACAGCTTACTGGCCTGGACATATTTTGTTTCCTTTGGAAAGAATTCTTAACACAACCATTCATGGATAGATCTCCAAGGCCCTGTTGCAATCACATTAATTGTAATTGAATGAATTTTCATGTTAAGAGCTTATAAACTTGTGCATTTTTCTGAGAACATAATCTATAAAATGCATCACATTTTCGAAGAATATATGTTTTAAAAAAATAAGAAAACCTAATGCAGCAATTTTGTAAAACTGTGCTCTTATCCATTCATTCTGTATTGCTAATACATTATAACACCCATGAGGCAATCTAGCGGTGGTCCATTAAGAAAAGATTGCAGTTATTGTTAATAGTGATCTTTTTCTTACTAATGAATAAAAGGAAACAGAGATATGCTCTCCTGTTTTACTGTGATAACATATACATAACATGTTACTATTTTAACTACTTTTAAGTGTGCAATACAATGGCAAAAGGTACTTTCACATTGTTCTGCAGCCATCACCGCTATCCATCTCCAAAACGTTTTCATCATCCCAAGATTATGTTTTTTCAAAAAACACTTTAATAGCATTCCCAATTTTAAGTATGGAAGAAATGAACCTTATTATTTTGGTTAAGACTAGGATTTCCTAACTGATCTTAGTGTCTATGCTCCTTCCAAATAAAGTTTATTCTTGTGTTTGAATTACACTTGAGATTGTGTTATAAGATGGCCCAATATGAGCACTTACCTCATACAAATATTTTTATCTCGAGCTCAGTTTAAAATAATCTAGTATTAAAAACGGATATTTTAAAAATAATGTTCTTAATTCAGAAATATGACTACAGTTTTAAGAGAAATTAATCCTTTGATTTAAAAACAGAAGTAAGTATATTAATTTGAAAAGTCTAAGAAATTAACATAAATTTTCAATTAATATTGTTGAAAAGATGTTAGCCTGTTTCTTTACTCTACTTTGTAAAGATTTATATTGTTTTATTATCCAAACTAATAAAAATACAGAATGGATCCTTACTGAAAAGCAAAATAGTCCTTTTTTAACTAATGAAAATAATTACAGAAAATGTAAAATAAAAAGGGAAAGAAAGGAGAAAAAACCATAAGTGTACCCATACCATCTAAAAGTATGCTTACTTTTAGGTGATGTCATTACAATTAAAAAATATTGTGTTCTTTATAAAAACTGTATTTTAACTTTTATGGTAACCTCACATTTTATGGCAAAAATTAAAATTCATACTTATGAATTTATATTGAATTCTTTTGAAGTGCACTATGGACACAGCGGCATGAACTAATTTTTTATCATTTATTTAACAAATATTTCTTGAAGCATATAATGTGTCCTTCTACTGTAATTATTGCAGAAAATATTTTCCACTCTATTGTTTATATAGCACAGAAAAGATGGCTGTAAAGAGAACAGCTCAAGCATTAGTTTACAGTTTATGATAATGAATCGAAAGCAACTCTAGGACTTTATGGAAGCATATTTATTTCTAAATATGATTTATAATGCTTTCACAGGATTGCATGTAGACACTTTCCACAATTAAGGCTAGTCAGGAACAAGATTTGGAAATTTACTCACCTGGAGCCTGTTCCAGGGAGTAGCTTTTAAGATATAAAGTAGCTTAAGGGAACTCCTGGAAGGCCTCGGCATTCATTTCTACAGATGGGCTCTCTGCAGACACTTTGACTTCCTAACTTCGTTTTTATGTAAAGGCAAATTGATCAGGGTTGTAGGAAACGGAGTTCTTAACTCTACAAATAACCTCCGTAAATAATGCATCTAGATAAATTTGACTACAAGTTGTGTGAGCGTAGAAGAGACACACATTGATTTTTCTTCTACATTTGAACATTCCGAAAGTGATATACACGTATTAAGAATATTAATATAAATGATGATGAGTTAAAAAAATCTAATCCACAGCATCCATTCAACTGGGCTTCTGAAACACATTTTCTAGCAACGTTAATAGCCAATTTGAAACCAAAGTTGCCATATATTTTTAACAGAACAATTTATTTGGGGAAGGAAAGAATCATCAAGAACACTTTAGAAATATATTTATAAATGTTTGGCTTTCTTATGGAAAAATAGAAATCTTTAATAAGAGCACGATTTCTCTAGATCACATTCACAGCAACCTGCATCGCTCACTGCTGTGTGCCCGCCTCACTGCCTGTTATTGTTGACTTACTGTACCAAGAGCAATTTAGAAGCTGTGTTGTGGGCCAAACAAATACCCCAAATTCTAGTTTTTAAATTGGATCAATGACAGCCACGCATGGCAGTTTAATCAAAAACATTTAGCAGGGTCGACCCCGTGGCCCAGTGGTTAAGTTTGCATGCTCTGCTTCGGTGGCCCAGGGTTCCGATCCTGGGCACAGACATGGCACTGCTCATTAGACCATGTTGAGGCGGCATCCCACATGCCACTACTAGAAGGACCCACAACTAAAATATACAACTATGTACTGGGGGGATTTGGGGAGAAAAAAAGCAGGAAAAAAGGAAAAAAACAGATTGACGACAGTTGTTAGCTCAGGTGCCAATCTTTAAAAAAAACATTGAGCAGATACAGCCACTAGTCTGTGAAATTGAATGTTAGCTGTTGCCTGCCATCAATTTTACCTAAGGCAAGAAAATGGAGAACAAAAAGTAATATGCCGCGTGTACTGAAAGGAGGAACCATCAGATCCACTACAATAGTATTCATTTCCTAGAGTCGCCGTAACAAATCACACAAACTTGGTGGCTTAAGTCAACAAACATTTATTCTCTTACAGTTTTGGAAACCAGAAGCCCAGAATCAAGGCGCTGGCAAAGCTGTGCTCCCTCCACAGTCTCCAGGGAGAATCCTTCCTTGCATCTTCCAACTTCTGATGATTCCAGTCATGTGTTAGCTCCTAACTGCAGAGCTCCAATCTCTGCCTCTGTCTTCACATGGTCTTCTCTTCTCTGTGTCTTCTTTTCTTCAGTTTCTTATAAGGACACTAGTCATTGGATTTAGGGCCCACCCAAATAATATGAGACGATCTTTTGTCAAAATCTGTAACTTATTTACATCTGCAAAGCCTCTTCAATAAGCTCACCTTCACAGGTTCCGGTGGTTAGGACATGGCCATATCTTTTGGGGGGCCACAATTCAACCCAATACAACTACTATCACTATTTGTTCTGCCACATTGTGCAATATATGAATTTAATGGTCACGTTACATTTTCTTTTGTAATAGCTTTCTACCTGTCTTCTCCAATACAGTAGTGCACACTCAACTAAATTGCTGAATGATAACAATGACTATGATAGTTAATATAGATAGCAATGAATTTCATTATTTGCAGGACATTGTTTTTTAACTATTTACTCCTCAGAGCAACTCTATAAACTAGGTATCATTATGACAATTTTACAGGTCAGGAAGCAAAGACACAGAAATGTAAAGTGATTTGTCCACATAACACAAGTGAAGAAGCTGGGGTTTAAATTCAAGCAAGCTGATTGCGTAGCTCTTGGTCTTAAATTAACATCTATATTTTGTAACTTTTCATGTAATATAACTTGAAGATTATCTAGAAAAGAAATCTTATCCCACTTTAAGAAAATTTCTGTACTCATATTTCCAAAATCCATAAAAAGTTCGAGAACACAATACCTTTATTAAACTTTACCTTGAGAATTAGCTTCTATATTTTGACTACAAATAATACTGAAATATATTAGAATCCAGAGCTGGAAGGGTCATTTTATTACAGATGGAGAAAGAAAATTTTACAAAAGCAGAGCCCAAGGTTAATAAAATTTATAAAGGAAATTAGGAATTCTAGAGAAAGAAATCAATCTCCTGCCTGATTTATGAGCCAGTGTTCTTTCTATTTATATTGCTAAAAAATATTTTAAAAATACATTGTATCATTAGGGGGAACATGGTAGATTTTTTTGTTCTGAAGACGACTTCGTCGATACGTATCTCATTCCATACCCTCAAATGTACAACGTGACATTAACATGTCCCATCAAGAGGGAGGTTCTATATTACCTTCCCTGAGCCTGGGTGGAACTTGTAACTCTCTCAATGAACGTGGCAGAAATGATGCTATATGATGCTTGAGGCTGAGTCCCAAAGGCAATACAGCTTCTACTAGCAGTCTTCTCTCTCTCTCTCTCTTTCTGTCTCTCTCTTTCCTGAGATATTTGCCCTTGGGATACAGACACTATAATTTGAGGAAAACCCAGCCACATGTAGAGGTCATGTGTCACTGTTCAGGATGACAGGCCCTGTCAGGTCCTCAGCTGACAGCCTACATTAACTCTCAGACATCACTGTCAAACATTATCTAAACGGATTTTAGATAATATCAGCCCCCAGTCTTTGAGTTTTCTCACTGAAGCCCCAGCCAGACAAGACATTCCTACTGTGTTCTGTCTAAATTCCTGAGTCACAGAATCATAAGAAGTAATAAAAGATCATTGTTATTTTAAGATACAAAGTTTGCAGTAATTTACTACACAACATTAGGTAATTAACATAGAAGAATATGTCGTCATGCCCTTTATTCTATATCATATATTAGTTGGTCTTTTAACTTATTAGTTTACTTTTTTGGCTAATCAGATTTCCATTATGAATAGCCTTTAATGCATTCAAGAAATATTTATTTAGCATCTTCTGTGGACCAGCCTCTTTTGATACAGTGATAAAGGAGACAATCAAAATCCCTGCTGTTACAGAGCTTACATTCTAATTTGGTAGAAATACACTGAGTTCTTCCCATGACCCTACAGCAGTATACACCTAAATCCAGAGACATGGCACAGATTGCCAAAGTAGAATATTTTAGTTCTGGTTTGTGTCCTTGGTCAAGTTCCCCAGAAGCAGAGTCTAAGTGGTATATTTTTATGCAAGTAATTTACTAAAGAAGTGGTCCCAGGAAAATCCACAAAGGGAGAGGAAGAAGCAGGAAAGGGAGGCAGAAGGAGCCAAGCAGGGGTGCTGGTTTCAGGGCGAGTCTCAGCCTCAGCTGGATCCTGCAGGGGAGCTCTGTGCGTACATTGCACCCAAGAATTTATCTCCATTAGAAGCAGCAGAGCTGGGCGTTTGCACTCTTTCATCAATCAGTCATCTCAAAGGGGTATAAACTGCCAGGCACTTCTGAATCTTTCTGAATGTGAGCAATGTAATTCCAGCAACGAAAGGGAAGTTTTGGGAAGAAATCAACACAATGAAGCCAGGGAGAAAATACACAGATATGATAAAACTGATCTTAAGGGATCTGGATGAGTGTAGACATTGTCTCCTTAATTTACTGAGTATAAATAATTTGGAGGACAGAAAAAATAAATTTTCAAAGCATAAAACTTGTAGGAAGAAAGTTAAGAACAAAGAATGTAAATACTGCTTAGAAATGGACCCTTCTCCACGTGGGCCTCAGATGAGACCTCCGCCCTGGCTGGCACTCTGATTGCAGCTTTGTGAGAAAAGCTGAAGCAGATGTTCACACAGAACTTGGAATAAGAAGCATATCTCTTGAACCAATTAAAAGCAGTACTATTCATCAGAATCTTATAAAACTCCACAATAAAACACTTCTACCTATAAGGTAACCCCTAAGCAGTTTTTTCAGGGTTCAGTCCTTTGGTTCTGTTAGATTGAGCACTTCAGCTCCTTCCTTGTTCTCACCTGGAGGCCTCCCTCAGTTCCTCGCTGCTTAGCCTTCTCCATATTGCAGCTCACTTCATCAAAGCCAGCAAGAGCCAATAGAAAGTGTCTGCTAACGGGACAGATGGCACAGTCTTAGGTAACATAATCATACAAATAATATTCCATGATCTTCATTGGATTCTATTGGTTAGCAATAAATCACAGATTCCGCTCACAGTCAAGGACAGGGGAGCATACAAAAGCATGAACAGCATAAAACAAGGATAAACAGGAGCCACTTTGACACCTGTCCACCACAATAGTTTATGCGGTGACATAGTGTAAAATTGAATAACTTAATTCAATGAATAAAGCAGTTCTTTGTTCTGAGGAGTTTAAAATCTAGTAATGCAGTAATTATTGCAACATCTTAGTAATAATATCTCATACTTTGACACATTCTCATTTCATTTATGTGGTATGCATAATAGGTATAGTTTCTGAGACATTGAATAACACAAGTATATCACCTTACTTATCCGAAATGACTGTTAAGCAAAGGAGGCTGATTGACCAGCAAATAGGCACATGAGAGCTGAAACAGTATTATTGGAGAAAATAAAGAGATAGGAGCAGCAATCACACAGTTTCCCTGTTGCCCGTCACACTCTAAGGCTGCATATAGTCAAATGGTGGGACAAGAATTCAGATTCTGGAAGAGAGATGCAGTCCTCTGGGTTTACATAGCTTCATATTAGAGGATGCACAAGCCTTCCACCAGCTTGATTAGGAGTGATGGCCAAGTTTTGAGCTCACAGCTGTATGATGTGTTGTACCCATGGCTTCCAGCCCTGATCCACCCCCTCAGCACTTTACTAGCAGGGCTCGTCTTAGCACTTAAGTCCACAGCTAGTTTCAATGGAATAGATTGTAGTTCCCAAATATTCTGCAAGAGATCAACTCCCTCTTGGACAAGTTAATCCCCAACTCTCTGTCAATACCCCAGATTCCAAAGGATGGCTTCTATGCTTCCCAAACCATCAACAAGCTCTATCATTTCAACCTGTGTTAGTTATCTGCTAACACTGCAATGCAGTAGCATTCTCACTGATATACATAAGTCTGAATTCAATTTAAAAGCAGGTTATTTAGCTCATGCTTAGAAGGCTCCATATGATCTACATAATTCTTTTATGGAAAAATATTTTGATTTTAGAAGTTTCTATCCTTCTTCGATAAAATTGTTAATCACCTAAATATTATACTTTTCCTCTACATCCTATGCCTTTTATCAGACTCTACAATTTCTTCCAGAAGAAATATTCTAATTTAACTTGAAAAATATATATCTTTAATTTTTCATGCCATTTTATTTCATAACTCTGCATTATACTGTCTAATATGTTCTGTTGAGTGAGGTTACCTTCTAGGTAGGCATATTTTATGGCGAGGTTTTATGAGTTTCTGATGGATAGTACTGTTGTTAGTTGGTCCAAGAGGTATGCCTCTTATTCCAAGTTCTGTCACAAGCCGATAATACTAGAGCAAAGTTCCAATATATTTCTTTTTTTTTTTGGCTTTTCTAAAGGTTAATGGTCTAGTTTTGGAAACAACCATTTAGGAAATGTTAACTTTATGCTAATTCAAATTATGCTCCAAAAATCTGCCCTGAAACAACCTCTTGCCATTTTTATTCTATATCTGGAAGAAAATAAAAAAGTTAAGATTCCCATGGTGGATCTTGCAAATGGAAAGAAAATGCATTAAACATATATGACTACACCGGTTAAAGGAAAATTGATTTTTTTGCTAGAGCTACTTTGGCATATATCTTGACTGTTTCTTTTAAGTGGAGGAAGTTAAAAATAACCATTAGCACACAGAGTCAACATTTTTGCCTTGGTATTTATGCTAGAAGAAAATAAACCCACTTAGGAAATAAGGAAATGTTCAGATAGGGAATGTGGAGCCTATGGTTTGAGTGATGAAGTATAGCAACTTAGAAATGCAAAACTGAGAAAGTTGATGACCCAGGGCTGGTTTGGAGTATAAATGTGAGACTTGTATTTTTCAGAAAATCCATTGAAAAGAGATAAATGGATTGTGATCTTTTCACAAAGTTCCAGGCATCCAGACTATTAAAACAAAATATTGCCTGAGGGGAAAAGGTTAAATTTTCCAGATGCCTTAGCATTAAAATACAAAAGCAAGAAGGCAAAGGTTCTAATAATAATTGCTATTTACTCTTTTCTCGACCATTAGACAATTTGTATTCTCAGATATTTCCTGTCCCATTTGTTAAGCTCTACCCGTTTTCTTTAAGAAAAAATAAGACTATGCCTAAGATTTTGTTATTATTTCCTTCAAAATATTGCTTCTTACATGATGTGTGGTGTTCTCAAAAAGCAAGTAGCCTTGGCAAACAACATTCTTTAAGTCAGTGCTTTTCAAACTGTTTTAATACATATCTTATTTTGAAAAACAAACATTAAAACGTCAAACTTAGTCTTCTCTTATAATGCTTTGAAATTTCTAATTAGGATAACTGTTGTGGCTACCAACAAATAAAAGGAAATAAATGGTGAAATGTATCTTTTACAACTATATGTGCCCTTTCTGTTAAAAAATCTATGATATTCCCCCAGCTCTTCTTATCTATCCCAACCTGGTGCCCTAGGATGAGAATCACTGTGAGAATACTATTTGCCTGGATTTCTCATTTGAGGTATATAAATCTAAACTACAATGCTAATTTATGTTTTCCTCAATTTAGATATCTATATATGATGATACCACGATGGATTCTGTGGAATGGACAGATAGTCAAAGAGCTCCTGGAGCAAACTTCTGAGGTGCTCCAACATTCCATTACAGAGTAGAAGTGAAGAAAATGTACTTAAGGAAAAGCAGCACCCAGAGAATCCACAAAAAAGTTCTTAGAATGTTGTGATTAGAGGGCTGCAGTGGTTTTAAAATAAATCCACAAATTCTTTGATGCTCATTCCTTCAAGAAGTAGAACCTAATTCTCTTCCCTTTAAGTGTGGCTGGACTTAGTGATTTGCCTCTAATGACTAGAATAAAGCTGAAGTGATGTGGTGTGATTTGGGAGACTCAGTCATAAAAGGTACTGTGGCTTCCTCCTCACTCACTCTTTCTTGGGTCGTTCACTCTGAGGGCAGCCAGCTGCCATGTTATGAGGACAGGTCCACAGGGTAAGGAATTGTGGCCTCTGTCCAACAGCCATGTGAATATCTCCATCCAATAACTATGCAAGTAAGCCATCTTAGAAGCAAATTACCCAGCCCCAATTAAGCCTTCAGATGACTAGAGCCCCTGCCAATATCCTGATTACAACCTCATGAGAGATCCTGAGCCAGAACCACCATCTGTACCACTCTGAATTCCTAACCAACAGAAAATGTGAAACAATAAATGTTTGTTGCTATCCGTCACCCAGTTTGGGGATAAGTTGTTACACACAATATATAATTAATGCAAGTGCCAGGAGAATAATAAGATTTAAATACAGATGATATAGTTGACAATGTCAAATGTGGTACAAGGTCATGTAAAACGAGGACCAAAAAGCATCCACCGGCTTTATCATCTTGGAAGTTATTCATAGCCTTAGTCAGAGCAGTTTGATGGGAAAGTGGGAACAGAAGATAGGAAACCAGCAAGAGGTAGAATGTTAGAAGATGTGGCTAGTAAGTATGAAAAACATATTTAAGAAATTTGCTTGTGGAGTATAAGGCAAAAAAGGGGTGGTAACTGGAGTAGTGCCTATGTTCCAGATAGAGTTATTTAAGATGAAATGAGCAAGAGAATTATTAGTAATGTAGGATTTGACACAGAGAGAGGGTAAATAGAGTGTAAAAACAGCGGGGAAAAAAAGAGGATAACTTCCCTGGGGAGAGAAGTTTGCAGATAAGTGGTGGTGACACATCTCTTCATGTTTATTCATTCCTAATAGAAAGGGAGTAGAAATTATGGCTGCATTTGGAGATAGATTTGCATGCAAAAGGTTGAAATATGTCAGATTGCTTATATTACCTCTGTAAAGTTGAACTACATGTTAAAGAAAATGGAGAGTAGGGATCTTAGAATAGTGGCATCAAGACAGAATTTCCCCCTTTTTTGCATATCACCCCAAAATCAACAAAAAGTAATAAAAGAAGGAGTAATGTCGCCAACATGGTAGAGTAAGAGACCCTAGCCTCCGTTCCCCAACAAAGAACAAAAAGTAGATAGCCATCCACAAATGAAAATAGCTCTGGGAAAACTCAGGAGTCCATTTAAGCAGCTTCAGCAACACAGTAGAACAAAAAACCCACCGGTAAGAAGAAAAGTCTCAATTTTCCTGCGTTATCCCATCCCCCAGGCCGGTGCTGCTCAGAGTCAAGAGAGAACTCCTCGGTACAAGAGAGTTCCCCTAACTGGGAAAAGGACTGCAGATAAGCAATCAGCTTCCCCAGCATTTCAAGGCTCTGCACAAAGGATCCCATTCACTTTCACCCCAATGAGAGACTGGCAAAGCTGAGGTGGTCTAGAGATGGCTAGGAACAAGGAAGAAGGCCTTCCGTGTGGCCTGTTCTGCAGGGGTCCCAGCATGCTTTCCCACTGAGGATCTCAACAGCTAAAGCCGCAGACCCTCAACCCCAACCCAGTTTTCATCACTCAGGATCTCAACATGGACCATAGCAGACTGCTCCCCAGAGCTACACAGCTCCTTTTGCCATCATGAGGAAACCAATGACCAGCTAGCACTGCCACCCCAGAACTCCTACAAATTTCACCACTGAGGTTTTTACCCCACAGATTTCACCGCTGAGGTTTTTTCCCCACAAATTGCAGATGCCACCTGCTTGAGTTCCTTCCTGCTCCATCTCCCACCTTCATGCTGGAACCTGGAATCAGCACCAGCAGCCACCCTCAGCCTCTGTGACTATGGGTGCAAGATGCCAGCCTAGGCCCCAAGAGAGGTCAGCTATCATTTGTGTGCCCGTAGCTAGCACCTGCAATTGCAGGAGTGCATGCCTATAGCCTAGGGCCCCACAGGTGCTGCGGGCCCAGATCTGGCCCCAACTCCTGTCACTGGCCTGCACCACCATACCTGACATCAGCACCAGCAGCTAGCCCCGGCAGCTGCACACTTGCGTGCTGCTGGCCCTGACTTCCATCTCTGGCCCCTAACACTGTGCATGTGCCTTCAGCTAGCTCTTGTAGTTGCGTAAGTTCATACTGACATTAAGGCTCCTACAGCCAATGCCCAGTGGGCTCTGGCCCCTGCTGCTGGCCCCATCCCTTGCCACTGCACTTGTGCCTGCAGCCAGCCCCACGATCAAGTATGTGCACACCATCAGCTCCAGGCACCACCACCACCTACCCTGGCTGCCAGCCCTGGACCTGAGGAACCCCTGAGTACCTCAACAGCCAAGTTCATGAAGCTCATAGGTCCTCCAAACAAATTTAGTGCAGAGATTTCCTCCAAGACATATCAAAAATCAACCATGAAGAGTGAATCTTGAAAACAGCAAGAGAAAAGAAGCTAGTCACTAGAAAAGCTAGAAAAGCTAGTCTCTAGAAAAGCTAAAAAATAAGGGAACCGTCTTAAGACTATCAGCGGATTTCTCGGTGGGACCTTGCTGGTCAGGAGAAACTAGGATGATATATTGAAAGTGCTGAAAGAAAAAATTGCCAACCATGAATACTTTACCTGGCAAAGTTGCCCTTCAGAAATGAAGACGAGATAAAGACTTTCCCGGAGAAACAAAAGCTAGGGGGAATTCATCACTGCTAGACCTGTCTTACAAGAAATGCTGAAAGGAGTTCTTCAAGCTGAAATGAAAGAAGGCTAATTAGTAACATGAAAACATATGAATGAAAGCATACGGCAAATGTAAGCCAAATTCAGAATACTCCAATACTGTAATGTGTTAAATACTTAACTCTGGTATAAAGGTTAAAGGACAAAGAATTAAAAATAACTATTGCTACAATAATTTTTAATGGATACACAATATAAAAACATGTAAATTATGATATCAAAAGTATAAAATATGGGAGAAAATAAAAAGGTAGAGTTTTTGTATGCAATTAGAGCTATTATCAGCTTAAAAGAGACCAGTTCTATAAGAAGTTTTATGTAAGTGATAACCACATACTCAAAAATCTAGAGTAGATACACAAAAGATAAAGAGAAGGAAATCAAAGCATATCACTATGGAAAATCACCAAATCACAAAGGAAGACAGCAAGAGAGGGAGAAAGGAACATCCAGAAAACAATAAAGGAGATGACATTAGTAAGTCCTTACCTATCAATAATGATTGTAATTGGGGATCTAACGTACAACATGGTGATTATGGGTAATAATACTGTAGAATCTATCTGAATGTTGCTAAAAGAGTAGATGTCAAATGTTCTCAACATAAAAAAGAAATGGTAATTATGTCGGGATGGAGGTGTTAATTAACGCTATGATGGTGATCATTTTGTAATATATAAATGTATCAAATATACACATTGTACACCTTAAACTTACACAATGTTATATGTCAATTATATCTCAATAAAACTTGGGGGAAAAGTAGTAAAAAACCAAAATAAAAGTCATATTTTGATAAAACAGATATTTGTAACCTCAAACCATAAATTACACAGAAAGAATTATCATTTTTGCCAAAGTCAGAAAGGCAAATAGGAACACATTAAGATCCTGATTGAATAGTGGCCCTCAAAACAACATGTCCACTCAGAACTTGTGAACATGGAAGAAGCCTCTTTGCAGATATAATTAAGCTAAGGATCTCAAGATGAGATTTTCCTGGATTCGGGTGGGCTCTAATTCCACAGCAGGAGTCCTTTTAAGGGAAGGGGAGAAGACAAGGGGAGTAAAGTCATGTGAAGATCCATGTGAAGACGAAGGCAAGGATTGGAGTTATACTTCCAGAAGCCAAAGAGTGCCAGGGACCACCAGCAAATGGAAGACGCAAGGAAGGGTTCTCCTCCAGAGCTTTCAGAGAGAGCGTGGCCCTGCTGACATCTTGATTCCAAGCTTCTGGCCTACATCATGCCGAGACAATATATTTCTGATGTTTTAAGCCACCCCATTTGAGGTAATTTATTATGGCAGCGCTCGGAAACTAATGCAGATCCCCTTCATTTTAGAATCCAGAAAAAGAACCAGAGCACGTTCTCCAAACAATGGCCCACTCTGTGAATAATTCACCAATCAAACAACGGTTTAGAAATCTGGTTGAACAGCGAGACCTTAAAGGAACTGCTTTGGAGTAAAGCCCCAGGATTCAGAGAAGACAGCTCTGAAAGAAAAGTCACAATCACAAGCCATATTTGCAGGGGAGCATCTCAAGCTTAGTGAAGTGATCACCTTAAATAAACTAGAACACAATATATAGTTCAAAAAGTTCAGGGGCTTATAGGGCTGGCCCCGTGGCCGAGTGGTTAAGTTCACACGCTCCACTGCAGGCGGCCCAGTGTTTCGTTGGTTCGGGTCCTGGGCGCAGACATGGCACTGCTCATCGAGCCACGCTGGGGCAGCGTCCCACATGCCACAACTAGAAGGACCCACAACGAAGAATATACTACTATGTACTGGGGGGCTTTGGGGAGAAAAAGAAAAAAAATAAAATCTTAAAAAAAAAAAAGCTCAGGGGCTTATGATGAGAATTTAGAAGGAAATAAGATATGAACAGGCAAAGCACAGGAAGAAAGGCTAGAAAAACACAAACATAAATCCACACACATACAAAACCATTGAGGAAATGAAGCCTCATTGGATCAAACAACTAATGAAGTAGACACTGCTGAAAACACAGTAACTGATGTGGAGGAGAGAATAGGGAAAAAAAGTACATGAATGAGAAAATGAAGACAAACAGAGTTTAAAAAAATAGAGAACAATGAATGATAGGAAAGACAGGCAAATTTGTAAAATTGGTGTCCTCAAAGAAAATGAATTGATTACTAGAAAAGAAAACAGTAAAACTAATCTAAGATAAAATAAAACTTTCCAAAATAATATAAACTTTATAAAACTAAAAGATGTGAACCTAAAGATTAAAAAAAGACGCCTATCATAAGAAAAACTGACACAGAACAATCAATGTATGAATACTGAAACGTAAGCTGTTGATTTTACCACACTGTGAATAAATAGGGAAAAAATATGTTCTAGTAATCTAAGCAAAAATATTCAAGTTATCTATAAGGCAAACAAAATTAATTTGGGCTCGCAATTCCTTGTGATATCATTTAACACTGAAAGCAGGAGAACAGTGTTTACAAAGTCTTCAAAATAGGAATGGATGATATTCTATGTCAATTTATCTATGTCCAAATATTCTATGTCAATTTATTTAGTATCAAAGCAACTATAGAAAAACAGCTTCCAGTGGACGTTAAATTAATTTACCTGAACTATCAGGATAAAAAAAAAATGTGGAGAATATGATTATAACAATATATGCCCTGAAAATGTAGAAATGACATAAAATTACAGTAGGAGGAAAACAATGGGAACTATGGTGAGTGGGATGATTGTCTCATTTTTTATAAATATAAGCTAAATGAAACCATTTATTGGTATAAATAAAGTTACAAGTGTGTATTTTAATGTATAAAGCTAAACAACAAAATAAGGAAAAGAGAAGTAGAAACATTGAAGTATGCCATTGCCCATAGCAGGAAGTTAATAGACATTGTCCAAAGAAAAAAGGTTAACCTTTTCATATAAAGTTAGAATTATAAATGTATAAAAACCAGAAAAAATAAGAAAAAAATGAAACATTATCATAAAAAATCGCAAAAAGAAACAATAAATAGAGTAACCTAAAGAGCCAAGTCAAAAACATATGTCAAGCCACTATATGTAAATGGACTACACTTATTTACTAAAAATAAAATTTGGGGGCCAATCCAGTGTCATAGTGGTTAAGTTTGCGTGCTCCACTGTGGTGGCCCAGGGTTCACAGTTTCAGATTCTGAGCATGGACCTATACGCCATGCATCGAGCCATGCTGTGGCGGCATCCCATATACAAAGTAGAGGGAGATTGGCACAGATGTTAGCTCAGGGCCGATCTTCCCTCACCAAAAAAAAAAGTTCTGCCACTATTAAAGTGCATGAAATTAAAAAAATAAAATATAATAAAATAAAATTCTCATGTTGGACTACAAAGCAAAATCTGCTGTAATAAAAAATATTCTTAACACAAAGATATTTATATTGGCTAGAAATTAATAAACGGGTAAATGAATACCAGGCAATTATCTATACACCAAAAAAAAACACAGCTTCAACATTGATGAAGCAAAATCTACCGAAAAAACAAGGGGAAATAGAAACATATAGTAGTAGTAAATTTTAAGAGTAACTTCTCAATAATATGAACATTATTACATATTCTTCAGTAAATGTATTTGTAAATATGTATGTGCATGTGTGTGTATTTCCAAAACATGAGAGAATACGTATTCACAAATCAATCGTATATTGGGCCCTGAAGAACAACATAATAAATTTCAAAGAGTAAAAATAATACAACGTCAATGCAATAAAGCACAAATTAGTTACAAGAAAGGGGAATGACCTTTCTACCAGAAAATGTAAATTTTTTCTTTTACACCTCTCTAATTTAAAACAGGAAATCAAGCTAAAATTGGAAATGATTTATAAAAGTAAGTCAATTATCATATACATTTCTAAACCTATGAAAATCACAGCTGAAATGGTACACAGAGCAAATATAATATATCATATCAAACGCAGCATGCATCCAAGTTAAATGTTTGAAAAAACACAAAATAAATGTAAGGAAAGAAGGGAGTAATAAAAACAAAAGCAAAAACTAATTAAGCATAAACAGTTAAATGTTAGAACCAATGAATGAAGCCTATTGCTCTCTTGTGAATAAAATTAATACCAAGAATAAAAAGGATAGTTATCTAACCTTATGAACGACAGTGAAGCAACAGACACTGTAGAAATTAGTAGAATTCTAAACAACCAATCTCTTCAAATCTTTGCAAATTAAGTTTGAGAACATGATGAAATGAATGTTTTTCTTGGAAAATAGAAACTACCGAAACTGACCCCAGAAAATGAGTCTGGAAAACTACACACACGATGTACCATTCAAGAGAGAAAGTTGTCTGATAGCTAGTGCCCAGATGGTTTTACAAGGGACTGTCTCCAAATCTTCAAGTGACAGATAACTGCAATTGAACTTGAAGTGTTCAGAGTATAGGAAAAACAAAAGGAGAACGTCCTACCTCTTTTACAATTTATGCATCCCATCTATACCGAAATCCTATTAAAGATACATGCAGAAAAGAAAACCACACAACAAGCATATTAAAATAAAAACATTTTAAAAATAACTAGCAAAATTCAGCTGTTTATTTAATAAATAGTAAAGCAAGTACAGTTTATTCCTGGAATGTTAGTGTGGTTAAATATTAGTATATTATTAGTATTAGTATGGCTATAAATATAAATCAACATATTTAGCCAGTCAAAATAGACAGTCATATAAATCTCACTGTAAAAAAATTCTTTTAATAAAATCCAACATCTATTCTTGATTTTAAAAACAATGATAACATAGGATAGTTTCTATATGACTATGTTTTTATATATATGCAAAAATAGCATATATATGCTAATTGAGATAACATTAGAAACATTTTCTTTTCTTTTTTTTTTTTGAGGACGATTAGCCCTGAGCTAACATCTACTACCAATCCTCCTCTTTTTGCTGAGGAAGACTGGCCCTGAGCTAACATCCATGCCCATCTTCCTCTACTTTATATATGGCATGGCTACCACAGCATGGCTTGCCAAGTGGTGCACCTGGGATCCCAACCAGAGAACCCTGGGCCACCGAAGTGGAACATGTCACTTAACCGCTGTGCCACCGGGCTGGCCCCTAGAAACATTTTCTTTAAAATCAATAATAAAGCAACAAAATTTGCTATCAATGTTTTGATTATAAATTTTGGGGGAGTCATTAGCCAATGACATGGGGAATACATTGGGATATGAATTTAGAAACAAAAATTGGAAAGCAGAATTTTAAATTATCATTACTTGAGAAGAATATATTTTTTTCCTTGGAAAATCTAGAAGGATCAATTGGAAGACTATTATAAATAATAAGGCAAAGCAGTTAAAGGGCTGGGCACAAAATTGATACACAGGAATAAAAGGACTTCTTATATGGACAATAACTAGGAGTATGAATAAAACACCAAAAGATAAAATATAAAACTTGGCAAGAAACATATAAGATCTTGTGTAGAGAAAACTGTGCACGACACTAAGAAACACAAAGGAAGGCATTAGCACAAGAGGAAAGACACATTCTTGGAAAAGAAAATGCAACATCATAAGAATGCCAGTTCCCCCTCAAATTAATCTATAAATTTAACATGATCCTAGTAAAAACGCCAACAGCATATTTTTGGAAACTAAACAAATTAATGCCAAAGTTAAAATAGGAATAAAATTATCAGAAAAATAGAGAGACAAAAAAAGAGAGAGAATTATGTTTCTCTATCCCTATCATTTTAAACTTACAATAACTGAAATAGCATGATATTGGGTAGAAAGGCAATTTATGTACTGGTAAGCACTACAAGATTGATACTTTTATGTTCTTCTTCTTCGTTTTTTTTTAATCTGAAACAAACAAATTGCTCGACATCATACAATTCACTTTTTATATTTTTAGTCAAAAGTTTTTTAAATGAAAAACACAGTTGAGAGCTCTATAGAAAAAAAATATATTATAGACATAGAAGGAGCACATTTAGCAGTGGTAGCTTTTTGCTTGAACTAAGACCAAATAAAACGACAAAAGTAAGAGAGATGTGATTAAATCAAATTTTTTTCTCATAGAAGGGGGTGGTAGTCAGAATGTGATATTCTTCAGAGGGGTTACCTTTTTGAAGGTATGTTAGCAGAAAAAAGAATATTGAAAAACACTCAGTATAAAAATTTCTTTAAGAAAATCTGTTCTAACACAGAATAAAATGGATTATTCTGAGTCACACTCTAAACCACCATCAGCATTATAAGCAATTAGTAAGTACTGCTGAATTTGGATATTTTCATTGAAACTCAGGAAGTTTAAAATCAATGGAGATTTTTCATGCTACTTGAGAAGAAAGCAGCCCTCCACATTAAAAGGAATGATGGAGTTGAGAGATTCTTTCTATGGAAGGCCAGGTAGTCTATAAATCATTCACCTTGTGTGTTCCCTCATCTGGGACATCAGTTCATGTATGGCATGTCTTTGCTTTTATCAGACTGGAAGCATTATAATAAAAATAAGGGAAGGGGCAGCCCGGTGGCACAGTGGTTAAGTTCCCCTTCTTGGTGGCCTGGAGTTCACTGCTTGGGATCCTGGGTGCGGACATGGCACTGCTGGGCATGCCATGCTGTGGTAGGTGTCCCACATATAAAGTAGAGGAAGATGGGCACGGATGTTAGCTCAGGGCCAGTCTTCCTCAGCAAAAAAGAGGAGGATTGGTGGCAGACATTAGCTCAGGGATAATCTTCCTCCAGAAAAAAAAAAAAAAAAATGAGGGATAGGGAGGAGAAGATTATGCTTTTGTTTTTGGGTTTTTTTTTTTTTTTTTTTGCTATTAGTTGATTCCTTTTTTTTCATAAAAGAGCTAATGCTGTGAATCACAAACCTTCAACAATGACTCAATGGGAGAGGAGGTTTCTGCAAACACTTTCCAGTGGTGAGTGGCATCTCTGTAAATTTCTTGTGTGGCCTCTCATAACCTGTGGCCTGGTTGGATGCCTAACACATGGTGTAAGCTCTAAACTGACAGGCCACCACAAAACTGTGAGCAATTAGTGAGTACTTTTGAATTTGGGTATTGTCATCCTGAAAGCTTTTCCGCCTGTTTCATTATTATAATTTTGGAACAACAATCTTGTTTCTGCTCAAAATCTTCATGTGATAGTTCTGGGCAAGTCTCAGACTTCTCTTATATCAGAGCTAACATGAAACACTCCAAAAGTACTTTCAGAAAACTTGGTAGAATTTTGTCTGGTACATACATTACATATATTATACTGTACGCACATACATACACAAGATATTTTTTGAGGGATATACCTACTTTCCCACAATATTTGCTACATTGGTAATGCACACAGATTTCTCCACTGTGTGACAATTTGGATTTCTGTCAAAACCAAAATAAAACCATAAGGTTTTTCCTAAATATGAGAAGACTTCTTAAATAAAGTTTGGTCTTCAATGTTCATAATGGTTTCCTCAGCACTGCTCCCCTTGTCACAGCTGATGGTGTAGAGATTAAGATGACTATATCTGAGCCAACCCAGATAGCCTAGTGGTTAAAGTTCAGGGTGCTCCACTTCAGCGGCCCAGGTTCAGTTCCCAGGCATGGAACAACACCACTTGTCTGAGGGAGCTATGCTGTGGTGGTGACTCACACAGAAGAACTTACAACTATACACAGCTATGTAGTGGGGCTTTTGGGAGGAGAAAAAAAGAGGGAGATTGGCAACAGGTATTAGCAAAGGGCCAATCTTCCCCTGAAAAAAAAAAAAGATGTTTAGATCTAATTAGATGCTATCTTACCTAAGAAACCTAAAGTTGTAACAGGAAGACAAGTGGCTACATCACAGAACTGAGTCACTACCAAGGTAGCATCATGTAGAATATCCTGCTGTGGACTTTCTCAGAGCTGACTTGATGTTGAATTAGAGAAGATTTGAACTGATTCAGTGAGAAGTCCCCACATTCTTCTCTATTTTTGCTTCTTAGCCATATGTTTTTCTCAGCCTTAATTATGAATTTTCAAAATTTTATTGAGGCACAACTTACAAACACTAAAATGTGTAGATGTTAAATTTACATTTTAATGAGTTTTGACAAATGTAACATACCACCTCCAATCAAGATAAAGAACATTTTCTTTACCATAAAGAATCCCCTTACTCTTCCTTGTAGGCAATTTTCACCCCCTCCACTCCCTACCTCCACAACCAGGGAATATCCATCAGAATTTGGGAAAAAGTAGTCATATTGATTTTGAAGGAAAATTCGATTCTGATAACAACTATATCTACGGACCCTTCCTCATCATACTCCCTTTGCCCCACTCCCACCATTGAGGACTTCTCTGTAGGATTTAAATATTATTATTATTATTTTTTACTTATTCATAGATTAAATATCTTTGACAGGTCAAAAACTGTACTAGTCTCTGGAGACACGAAAATAAATCAAAAATAAAACTATATGCTCCCTCTGTTAAGGTACTGACATTCTAGAGTGGGAATTAGAGGAGTAAAGTAAAAATTACTGTAGAAATTATGTAAATAACTTGTAGTGACATTTTGAGAGTGCAGGAACTCCCAAAGATTGTGTGGGAGGGACTGTGCTGTTCACCAAAATACAGCAGGCAGCATTTCATAGACTCCCTATGAGCCATATGACAGTTTCTAGCCAATGAGCTGGAGTGGAAGTGACATATCATACTTTCAGGCTCGTCTCTGATGACCTCCTAATTGTACTACTCCACAACCATTTCCTTTGTGTCTGGCTGGCAAGGAGACTCCTCCCAAGGTAACCTTGGAAATGATGGGTTAATGATGGCGGAGTCTCCAAGAGACGGGTCTTCAAAGGACCCTCACTTAAGACTGTTTCCTAAGAAGAAAGAAATTTCTCCTATATTTGAGAAGTTATTCATTTTGAGTTTGCTGTTTGTAACCCTACTAAAACCAATATAAACCATAATTTCTCTTTTTTATGTAAAATTATTTTTTCCTTTCAATTCATCTGGTAAAATCTCAGATGGTGGAGAAACTTATTATTTAATTCTCCTTATCGGCACCTGAATGCACAGCTCTTCTGCGGAAAAATGACACAAGAAAACAGATTGTTCATGTTATAAATTCTCTATGTCTTCCTCTTCTAATTTACAGGTTTCATTTTTTGTTTCAGTTGAGGTGAACAGCATCATTACTATCATTAACATTGGAGTCCAAGTGTGGAGACCAAAGGATTCATTTGTTATGTGACTTGTTTAAAGTCATACTGACAGAAAGGGATGGCTCTGGGACATCAACTTTGAGACTTTGACTGCAACGCCTTATCTAGAAAAAAAATACACAAAGAAAAGGGAAAAATATTCCAAAGTTTCTAAACGGTCCTTAGAAACATGAAAAAGAAATAGACTTTTACACTCATACCTGGTCTCAGTTTTTCTTGATTTCCAATTTCTGCTGCTGACAGAAAGCACTGAATTTTATTTTATTTTATGCTATCTTAGTTCCTTGAAGCTTAAAACTTAAGCATGTTTGGGTAACAACTCAGTTTTTTATGGTAGTAATGCAGTATTTTTTCCAGTCTTTCTCCCTAGGTAGCATATGGGTGCAAGAAGAAGCACCCAGCCATCCATGCATGCAACTCTTGTCACTTCTCTGTCCTCCTGTTGCTCATCACACCTGATGTGAAGTGTCTGCCTGCACCGGTATTGTGTGTGGCCTGTTCTGTCATGACTGTTACAGTCTTGTGCTTTCTCCCTGCTGGCTTTGCTTTTCACTTCTCTCTCTCTTTTTTTAAAGACTTAAGTATTTTAGAGCAGTTTTAGGTTGACAGCAAAATTGAAAGGAAGATACAGAGATTTCCCATGTACCCACTGAACCCACACATGCAAAACCTCGCCATTAAGAGCATCCCTCACCAGAATGGTACATCTGTTATAATTGATGAACCTACGTTGACAGACCATAATCACATAAAGCCCAAAGTTTACCTTAGAATTCACTCTTGGTGTTGTACCTTCTATGGGTCTGGACAAATGCATAATTATACATATCCATCATTAGAATATTATACAGATTATTTTCACTGTCCTAAAAATTCTCTGTTTTCCACTTATTCATCTCCTCTGCCTGACCCCTTGCAACCACCAATCCTTTCACTGTCTCCACAGTTTTGCCTTTTCCAGAATGTCATATAGTTGCAGTCATACAGTATATAGCCTTTTCAAAAGGGCCTCTTTCACTTGATAATATGCATTTAAGGTTCCTCTGTATCTTTTCATGGCTTGATAGCTCATTTCTTTTTAGCACTGAATAATATTCCATTGTCTTGATGTACCACAGCTTATTTTTCGACTCACATCCTAAAAGGCATCTTGGTTGCTTCCAAATTTTGGCAACTATGAATAAAGGTAATGTAAACATCTGTGTGCAGGTTTTTGTGTGAACGTAAGTTTTCAATGCCTTTGGGTAAATAGCAAGGATTGTGATTGCTGGATTGTACGGTAAGAGTATGTTTAGTTTTCTAAGAAACTGCCAAACTGTCTTCCAAAGTGGCTGTACTGTTTTGCATTCTCATCAGCAATGAATGAGATTTCTTGTTGCTCCACATCCTAGTCAGCATTTGGTATTGTCAGTGTTCCGGATTTTGGCCATCCTAGTAGGTGTGTAGTGGTTTTCATCTCTTTTTTGTCTGTTGTATTTATCAGTGTATCTCAAACACCCAGATCAGTGTCTGATACACTGTCTGACAGTAAGTGCACAATAAATATTTGTTGAATTAAGGAATGATTCATATGCTGCCCCCTCTACTCAGATGCCACGCAAAGAGAAAGTGAGGAGAAAAGGGAGAGAGAAAAAGCCGTGAAAGACTAAGTCAGTTGTAGCGGTTGGTCCTTCCTAGCCTTTTCCTACAATGATAGTTTGCTCACTGCCGGATGGCCTTATCATGTATTTGTAACCTGCACTCTCAGCAATCACTGAAAATCTCTAAAGGAAGTTCACAAAATCCACACTGACAGCCTCCAGGCATGAGTTTGCAGAAGAGATCCAAATCACAAGGCAGGGACTGGCAAAATATTTTTCCGGTTAGAATTCATGAAACATTCTTAATTGCATTTTTTAGATGTTACATCTCATGTAACAAGATTTACTGGAATCGTGTAGATTATTTGGAATCTAAAACTCTGTCTAACATGAAAGTCTACTTCCAAAGGAAAAGTCTATGCTGCTTGTGTCTAGAATATTTTGCGGTTAGTTATTTTAAGCTGCAGAATGTAACTTTTAATAAAACAAGAATGTACCTGGGGCTTTTTGAAAGCTTTCCTTCATTTAGATAAAAGCACTTTGAAATGGAATACAGTTTGTAATATTAATTCCTCCTTCATTTGGGAGAGGTAGAAAGTCTGAATCTCTTACAGGCCATCCAACGACAGTGAAGGGGAGAGAGGATCTCCCAGAAGCTCATGCACTTTGGCACCACTTCCTTCCATGTCTGCGCTCCTGCGCAGGGAAAGTCCGCGAAAGGAGAAACATCTTCCCCAAAGATATTGCTTTGTTCTGCAGCTTCTTCCAAAGATCATTGAAGGTGGGAACAAAGAAGACACTAACATCTGATATTTTACCCTTCGCAATTTACTCACCTCTAGGGCTTTATGCGCTCAGTAATTGCCTATGTTATTTTTCTTTTCTTGGCAATAGACCCTTCTTGCTTAATATTCATTTTCTTTCACTTAACTTTGGCTTATAGGAAAATTCCAACCTCACCTTTCCCAGCTCAACCCTTAATACATAAAGAGGAGTGTTTTATATTTAGAAAAAACAATTTCCTCCCTCAATAAGTCAAGTTTTCCACAGTAGGGTCTCATAGGCACTCAAAAACATGCAATTTAAAACACAGAACAAAAGAAATGACCCTTTTGTTCTTAATTGTATAAATTTACACTTTCAATAAACTAGTATGAATCAGAGGAGCAAGGTTTACTGAGAAGGAAAAGGTATTAGTTTCATATCTCAAAATTATGATCGCTATTATATTAATAACAAAGAAAAGACATGGAAGACTGATAAAATCGAAGTGGTTATATAAAGAACTATATACATGCGGACACTTGGAGAAGCTTGCTATAAAATGTGAACAGTAGGATAAGTTATCAAGAAGGAGTACCATAAAATAAATAAATTGAAGAGATAAAATCTGAAAAAGCAAACAAGAATTAGGAGCAACTTGCAGAAGTCATAAAAGGAAATAGAAAACTATTATTTTAAAGTGCCAGGGTAGGATGTGTTATTGCAATTTTAAAAGTCAGGAAATATGTAAATTTTGGTAGCAATTTTTGCAATGCCAGCTCCTCATAAACTTCTTTTAACAGCTCAAGAAGTTGTATAAGCTAGAATATAATAAAAATATAACTAATGAGAAGGATAAACTATCATTTCCAGATCTATTGTACAGTGCTACCTATTTAATAATTTTTTTCACTTAGATTATATTAAAGGCCCTATTGTTTCTGGTATACAGAATGGATATACTTAACTATGTCTCTGGTTTCACAGCTGAAGAATGAAACCACAATTTCGGCAATAAAGATTTTTTTCAATTGCAATGTAGTATTTTAGATATCTTTCGGTTGTTTCCAAATGGTGACTTACTATTTGCTCTAGGAAC
Organism: Equus caballus; assembly: GCF_041296265.1. Classification (NCBI taxonomy): domain Eukaryota; kingdom Metazoa; phylum Chordata; class Mammalia; order Perissodactyla; family Equidae; genus Equus; species Equus caballus. The sequence continues at coordinate 99,349,739 of NC_091685.1, read as the reverse complement.
TAACCTGAGTGAGATAAATCTTCAGTGGCCCAAATAGCCTAATTTATTAAATTAAAACTTTGTAACCACATAAAATTATTTCTATCATTCACAATTAGAGACATCCTAATATATTAAAAATGATTACAATCAGGATGGCATCTTAGATGTTCACAATTTATAAGACAGCTTATAAATATAAGATAGCTTTGTTTTATTAATTTAACCTGTGATTAAGGAAGTCAATACTCTGGCTTTTTTGAAATGTCTGCACTGTTTTTATTCTTTTTAAAACTCAACATAAATCTTTAAGACTTTCATATGGCTTGAATTTATTTTTATAGAGCAATATGTATTGCCTATTCAGAGTTCAGCATATCCCTAATCTTTGATACTCTGATGATAAGTTACCAAGATACATTGAATTGAAATGAAAACATCAAAACCTTCTCAATGGTTTGGCAAATTGCCTGGACTGTCTCAGATCAGTTCTATGAGTTCATGTGGGATTGAATGTTGCCATGTCAGGCAATACAATTTTCCCCCATACAATTAATTTTCAAACAGAGTCACAATTCTTTGAATTTTAATGTGCCAATAATTCAATTTGAGTTTTGAATATTTTTGGACTTTTGTTGGTATCAAAAGAATGAAACAAGGGGCTTGGCCCGATGACATAGTGGTTAAGTTCGGCACCCTCCCCTTTGGCCTAGGTTAACAGATTTGAATCCCTGGCGCAGACCTACACCACTCGTCCACTGCTCTGTGGTGGCGACCCACATACAAAATAGAGGAAGATTTGCACAGATGTTAGCTCAGTGCGAATCTTCCACAACCAAAAGAGGAAGATTGGCAACAGATGTAAGCTCAGTGCAAATCTCAGCAAAAAAAAAAAAAGAAAGACAGAAACAAGGAAGCTAAGCTGATTTCCACAAATGAGACTTCTTTGCTGACTCCAAGAAGACAGTAACTCACCCATCTTTTGCCTTAATAGATAGCTATTGGTAAGTGGCAAATGTGATACACGTGTGAGCAGAGGTACAAGAATTTCAATGATAAACAAAGTTATAAGCCCCATCTGCTAAATTCCAAGAAAGAAATAAATGAAAATGAATACCAATGTTAATAACTTGTAAGAATTTGAAGGAAGCCAATTCTAATCATCTTATAAACAAGCATTTAAAAGAAAGATTTCTTAAGCAACAGATTCAGTGTTGAATTACATTTTTGGAAGATGATCCTTTAATCTGTTTATCATTGAAGAGCATTTAAAGGAAGCAAGTGGGGCCAAAGGGACTAGGAAATAATGAATGGAGAAAGGAATCTCCTTGATTTAAGTGCTTTTTGGTTGTTTCAAGCTGAGGAGGGCATGGTATCAAAAAAGGGGGTAGAGAAATTTGAGGAGAGGTTAAGTCGCTATGATAGCACCAGACATTCTAGGTTTCACTAAGATAATATGACCTGTGAAAGAAAAAAGCAATTGCCCTAATATCTCCTTAACCCATGGGCATGGAAAACAATAATAAGTGGAGAAGGCTGGAGAAGCAAGGAGTTGGAGACACGGAATGCTTGCAACATACAATACGAACAATATACAAATGTTTTGTGTTTAATATAATACTGCATTTTATTTATTTCACATTATTCAAACATTGATTTCCTGCTTTGCTTCCTAAATTACTGTTAGTGTTTTAAATTAAGAGCAGTGGAGTTATGAAAGTCTTTTTCTTAATGATAATATGTATTGAAAGGAAGTGAATTTGAAAAGCAAAATGCTTTTAAATGTGGTTAGCATTTGTGTGTGCAATCTACTGAAAAATAAACTGAAATTTCAATGTAATTATAGTCCCTCCTATAAAGGAATATGTGCCTTTTGAAAGACATAACATCTATTTGATGTGGTACTCATTTGAGAATTAAAATATCTGAGTTTAGCCACTTTTAGGTTATTTAACTTTCCTAGTATTTCAATTCCCCACTAGTAAACCAAGGAGAATAATATTTTCACCTCTTGGAAACATTATAAGGGGACATTTTTCTTGACACAACTTAATACAAAATGTTATGAAGACTTTTTTCTTTTAATTTGAAAAATGTTTAAGTAGTTATTTGATTATTCTTTTTTCTTTACACCTCAAATACATTTAATTCTATAATCTACTGGGAATAAGGTAGACTACTTTCATTCCCACTACACGTCTCAAATTCATTCCTTTTCCATTGTGTTTTTCTTGTTTGCCAAGCCAGCTGAATGTTCCTTCTTATTCCAAAGCCAAAGACGCATTATCCTCTCATGAAGGGCAGGCTTCAAGCAAAGCTTTCGAACATATATGTAGGAAAAGGTCTCTGATTTATGGACAGTTCTCTAGCTTTACTTTAATTTTCCTTTTATTTTCATTGACAGTAAAATTTTCTGAGAGTACAATCAAGATAGTGTATTCATAGAAATAACATTAATTGAAGCTTCGTCATAAATGAGAACGGTCATAATCACGATCTCCCTTACCAAGGCATTCCACACAGAGAAATAACAGCACAATAAATAAAGAATGTCTCATTTATCACACAAATAAAACAGAATTGCAATAACAAAAGTGTAATTTTATAAATGTTCTTACACTAAAAATAAAAGCAAAAATATAAAATCATGCACTGGAGACAAAAGCTAAAAGTGAATAGTTATAGCAAAAACATTGCAAAAGATAAAAATGTTCAAGTATTGTGAGAGGAGAGGGGAAAATTCCAATAAAACAGTTTCAGAATAAATCAATGATATTTACTACCCTAGGACGGACACTGACAAAACTGTCTTTGCCCATTAATACTTGACGCTGTTAGAATGCATACTGCCATCCATTTAAGGGACAGATTCCATTTCCTTGGAGCATGTCTCCTGTTACAAGGTTGGAATGAAATTTATTGTTTACCTTGATTATAAATAGACAATAACACTTTAGGAGAAATATTCTCAAGAATACGCCAGAGTGAAGCCTTGCAATAGTGGGGGCCTAGGAGTTAGGAAACATTCACTCTCGTACTATTTTCATCATTGTCTGTGAAAGATACTTCTCAGTCCTGAAACAAAATTTCACCTCATATTTCAATTTTGCTGTTGAGTAGAACTAGCAGAACTAGCAGAAAACAGTAAAAATAATAAAAATAGTAATAATAAAATAGTTTAACATTTTCATTGATGCGGAATTTTTAAAAAGTATTGAAAAAGAAGTTGCATCACTTAATGGAACTAAGAATTATATAATGCTTTAGTGGGGTTCTTTCTACAGCATAACAATTTCTTTCCCAACATAACTAATCTAAGCAGTGCTCTTATACTTCGTGGTTGAATAGCATATCGGATTTGAACAGTGGCTAGTTTCTACATGATTAGGAAAGATATGTTTGTCATGGGAGTAAAAAAATAAAATTTGTCTGTTAAATTACACATAAATATAAGGTACAAATGTATTTTTAAAATACAGATTAAAATAATCACACTTGCATTGTGTACATACGAAAATACAGTATTTAATATTCAATATACACACACACATTTATGATAAATGTAACTATTTGGCAATGCCAGTTCTTTCAGGGTTCTCTCTGTCCCCTATTTCCATATATATGGAAACAAAAATGCTTTGCTAAACTCTCCTAGCTCTGGCGGACATCCTGGAGCAGTTTGTTAATCTCAGCCACTAGCTCACTGGCATCCATGAGTTCATGTTTCCCGTCGTTGAGGTGGTTGAGCACATTGTCAAAATCATCTTCTTCATAATTTTCAGGGATCTCCTCCATGGCCGGCAGCCATTTTGAAGAAGGTTGCACACTGGAATGAGTTCCAAGTGGGGGCCCAGAGTTGGTGGTGGGATTTTGAAAATGTGTACTGGCTGCCCAGGCCGCCACCCCTTGTGGGTAACCCACAGTCTTGGCTGGCAAAGGTCCCTTCCGGCGTTCCAGAGAGTTGGACCGATCCATCTCACTGCACTCAGAATAGGTGTCCAGGGAAGGGGGTAAGAGGCGCTGGAACACGCTGCTCATTTCCGAAAGCAGAGAAGATGTGCTGTTATCTCCAGAGTCCTCATCGTTTGGGGAGTCCTTCCCAAAAGTGGAGAAACTCTTCTTCTTCTCACCAGAGTCTGCAGGCTGGGCGTCATCTTCAAGACTCTGATGTGGATGCTGCTGCTGGGGCTGTGCTGGGAATTCTTCCCCCGGAATGAACATGTTACTCCTATAGTCAGAGGATGGTGAGGGCAGCGGCGGCATCCAGCACTGGTCAGAGTGTCCCAGGACTCTGCACTCCTCCGTGCAGAGCCTCATAGCTGCACTCAAGGAAAACAGTGGGGATTCATTATTATACTTAGCATGACTCAAAATGATAGAAAAATTGTGCTTGTATTTTTTAAAAAATAGAATGAGACAACTTTAAACTACTATGATACTAACCAGCTATTTTACTCACTACATGGACTACAATTAAGATTTTAATTTGAATGCCGGTTGTATGGCCCTCTATAAGTCATGTCTGTTCATGTATTTTTTTTTCTTATCAAATAAGTAAAGGAGGATTATGACTCGTACTTCTCAGGAATATCATTTCTGCTACTCAAGTACAGAGAAAATGGATTGATAACTTATACATGAGAATGGTGGAAAGGAGCTAAGGTGTGGGTGATGAAATATTTGCTAAACATAAATTCTAAAAAAAAAAAAAAAGCTGTAAGGTGAAATATATAATTTTAGAATGCCATGAGATAATCCTGGAGTAATACCTTTGAGTAACTTTCTAGATATTGAGGTCTACCCGACCTACTTTACTTTTAATAGAGGCGCTGAGGATATAATAAGCTTGAAGCTCATTATACTTATTAATCTCTCTTAAAGGTATTCTTGATTATTTACTGACTTGTTATTTACAATAGCAGTGTAAAGTATTCTCAACTACCAGGCATCAGTAGTTACCCAGTTAAGAAGCCTTCTTTTAAAGGCTTGAAATTCAAATGAATGGAAAAATCATCAATAGATGAAAAGCATGAAATACCCATTGGCTAGTTCTTCCAGATATCACGATGCCATATTGGAATGTGAGTTGCCACACTCAGAGGAAATAATATGATACGAGAAAAGCAGAAAAAGAAAGAGGGGAGCAAAATCTCTAAGTTTGGCAAACACAATGACTAAACTACATACCAATTAGGAAATGCAAAGATGTAAAAGATAGTCCACAAATCATCTGTCTCTTTCAACGACAATTAAGTCTCTTCAATATTATGATTTCATTTTAGAGCAAATGACAGAATGCAGAAAATGCAAAGTAATTATCTTAGATGTGAATGAAAACTGGATTGACATCAGCATACCTATAGATTCAGAGCTAATTCTGTAGATCTGGCTACTTATGAAAGATTTCTCTTCCTCTCAAATTATTGTTAGAAAGGATGACTCTTGAGCAATGCCAAATCTCTTGTCAGTGGACGTAAGTGTCTATTGTGTTGACTGCTGAATCTCCAGCCCTGAGTGAAGTGTCTGTATAGAATAGACATTCACTACATATTTTCTAATCATCAGGAAAATTTAAATCAAAACCACAATGAAATATTACCTCAAATCTGTCAGGACTGTTATAAAAAACAAAAATAACAAGTGTTGTTGAGGATGTAGAGAAACTGGAACCGTGGTACAAATGGGAATGCAAAATGGTGTAGCCGCTATGGAAAACAATACAGAGGTTCCTCAATAAATTAAAAATAAGACTACTGTATTACCCAGCAATTCCACTTCTAGGTATTTATCCAAAAGAATTGAAATCAGGATCTCAAAAAGATATTAGCACTCACCTGTTCACCTCAGCACTATTCACCATAGCCAAGATGTGAAAACAAACTTAAATGTCCACTGACAGATGAATGAAGAAAATGTGCTATATGCCTACAATGAAATATTATTCAGCCTTAACAAAAGAAGGAAACTCTGAAATACGTGACACCATGGATGAACCTTGAGGACATTATGCTTAGCAAAATAAGCTAGTCGCAGAAGGACAAATACTGCATGATTCCACATATATGGGGTATCTAAAATGGTCAAATTCGTAGAATCCACGAGTGGAATGGTGGTTACCAACTGTTGGTTGGATAGGGTGATGGGGAATTGTTAACCAACAGGCATAAAGTTTCAGTTAAGCAAGATGAATAAGTTCTAGAGATCTGTTGTACAACATTGTTTCCATAGTTAAGAATACTGTATTATACAGTTAAAAATTTGTTAAGCAGGTAGATCTCATGTTAAGTGTTCTTATACAACAAAAGTACTTTTAAAAAAGATTGATGTACAAAAAAAAAAAGAAAAGTAAGGAGCAAATGTTACCTTTCAAAAAAGGAGAAGGCAAGGACTTGGTTAGGTGGGGAAATCACTGGTCTTCATCGCTTGAACCTTTGAGATAATACCTCATCAATTCTGGACCTAAATTCTCTCTTTTTTTTTTTTTTTCCTGATCAGGAAGATTGTCCCTGAGCTAACATCTGTGCCAGTCTTCCTCTATTTTATATGTGGGATGCTGCCACAGCATGGCTTGATGAGTGGTGTGTGGGTCCATGCCCAGGACCCGAACCTGTAAACCCTGGGCCCCTGAAGCAGAGTGTGTGAACTCAACTACTACGCCACTGGGCTGGTCCCTGAACCTCAATTCTTAATAGAGAATGGGATAAGCCGAGAAACAAAAACAGAGCAAGAATTGTGAGTGGAAAAAAAAGTCTGATTGCTAGGAAAGCTAAAAATACAAAGTAGGGAAAAATGCAGAGAGTGTGTGAATATCGATTCTGTGAGAATCACTGTGGGGTAAAAGAAAGAGGGCGAATATCAAGAATCATTGTGTAATTTTACTATGAAGAAAAGTTAAATTTAAATAAGGAAGGATGACTAAAGAATAAAAGCGTGGTTAGAGATGCTGACTTCATGCATTACTACTCTTTGGAAATATTTACCAATTTTTGATCATCATTTAATGTGGACAAAACCAAAAAGAGTTGAAAGTAACTGGAATAGCTTAATAGCAATGAGGTTTTCTCGGCAGTGAAATAACTATCAAAGTGGTAAAGCATTGTTTCCCTAATTCCCGGAGTCTCTGAAAATGGAAAGGAGACCTGCCTATATTGTCTTACTCACATCCTGTTGGAAGGAAGGGGAGCAGACCTGATGCCACCTCTTCATTTGTTTTCTGGCCTTTAATTCTGTGGGAAGGACTTGATTGTTTGATTGGCTCTGTCTTGTTTTAATGTTTAATGGCAAGAGGGAATAAAAGGAAAATTACATTGGCTCCTACGGCTCCTGAGCATGATCAACCTTCTAGAGAATTGAATACACTGAAAGTAATCAACAATACAATCTGGATGATTAAAATGACAGGTCATGTTCAAAAATAATTTTAGTCATGGGGATTTTTTAAATAGGGAATGCTATTTTACAAGTTCACAATAAACAAATGGGGCTTTACTTATAAAATAACAAATTAACATAAAATTTTAAAATTCTGAAAATATGAAAAATTAAAGAAAGGCTAATGGAGAGAAGGGTGGCAAAAATAATAGAGATGAAAGAGCAGTGGTGCAGAGGAGGGCATTTCTCAGTTTCACTAATATTGTCAACCTTTTCCCTGGAGACTCAACTGTGTGAAAACATTCTCAGAGTATGTAATTCAGCATCACAGATGTTCCATCCCATAGCCAAGGAATCTGGACTTGCTGGCAAGTGGTGCAAGTGGCTAATCTTTCTGTCACTCCTTCAAAGCTCCGCCAGGTGGTATAGTTCCTCTGCGGAGGGGAAGACTCCTTTCCGACTACAAGCTGAGAACTCTTCTTTCCCACTACGTGACTATCGATTTCATCACTGTACTATGCCTCATGGGTAGGGCAGGAAGCAAGCATCAAATATGTGAAGAAAAATGTCTGTCTAACTTCCATCAAGCCATTGGTCACTGGGTGATCAATCACTTACCTATTAAGAGCCTTCTATATGTGAAACACTATGATAGCTCCCTGCCCTCAGACGGTTTCAGTCTAGTTCTGAGTCATGTGTGCCACATGCCCAAAGTGTCAAACTATATGATGCTGAGGGCATGTCGAGAAAAGAAGAAAGAGTAGAGGAGGAGGCCGAAGTAGTTAAAGAAAGAGCAGCATGAAACAAACTCTGACAGGTTAAACAGGATTTGGACAGACAAAGTGAAGAGAAGCCAGTTTTTCATGTAGAAGGACGTCATGGGCAAAGGATTGGGGTGTTAAATGAAGAGACGACCCTGCCTATTGCAAAAGACAGAAAAAAGCCCAAACTGAAAGTTAATAAACTAGCAGTGGATTTCACTGTCTTTGGCATGCCAAGATAAATAGTTGAATTAGGTGTTGCTGGGCAACAAAAGTCAATTATTGATTTTGAACCAAAAAATGTGAATTAAAATGTTCTGAGAAAATTGTTCAAGCTGCACAAAGAAAAGAACGACCAGAGAGTGAATATCAGCTCGTATGCTGGTGTGGTCAACCAGCCATGGAAGAAAGGCCAGAAGTAGGAGACCAGCCATGAGAATGGAGAGAAAATGGAATTAAAGAGGAATGCTTAAGTTAAGTAATCACAGATGCCAGACTGATGAAAAGTGGAATGAGCTCAGTCAAGATGGACTATCACAAAAACATCCTGGTGCAGCTAATACACTGGGAAAACAGAGATTTGCAGGAAAATTTGTAGTACTGTAGTTTAAAGTTGAATGAGTAAGGAAGAAAGTATGTTGACAAACATGAGCCAACAGACAAAAATGCATTCTGATTTAACTGCTCAGAATACTGGATATTTCTGTGGGAATAAATAGAAGGAACGACCAGAAATGACCCTGTTGGCAGGCAGTGCGACATAACATAATCTATATTTGATCACAGTCTAATGCAGAAAAACAGTTTGAATAAGACACTTAAGTTCTAAAAATATTCATGCTTTAGAAAACTGCTCTGATTTCTGTTAATGGTATTCAGATGTGGACTCACATTTTTTTGTACTTGGGATATTTCCTGGGAATCTAAGTTTACAAAGCACAAGTTTTACACTCTAATGTGCCACAGAAGCTGCCAGCATGAATAATAAACCAGAATATGGGTGAAATATTAGCAGAATGATGGTCATAATTAAGGGACAGTTATCTCTGTATAGGTACTGAGTAGGCACATTTCTACCTATACTAGCCAAACGTGAAAAAAGCATAAAATATTTTATGGATCATTGGTGATTTCCTGGTGCTCTCTGTTTCCAGAATAGTTTCTACCACATCCCCCATGGAGGCAGGTAGCTAGTAAGGCAGAGAGGCATCTACTGCAATACAATCTGTTGTAATGCAATGCCAGGCACCAGCAAAATAGCTCTCCCACCACTCAGATTCAGTATGGTTGTGTGAACATGAAACTGTTTTTTAAAAGATTGTCTATACATAAGTGGTGTTATTAAAGATAATATAAAAGTGGGCCTCTAACTTTGAAAAGAAATGTAACTTGGAAGGAGTCTAAACTCACTCACTAAACAAGACTCACTATGATCTAGAGTTTATCAATATCGACTTACTGTTTCCCCAATGTCTTTATTCTTTAACATTTATTTTTATTTTATTTTTTAAATTCAAGCCTTAGATAACTCTCCTGCCATGAATATATCTGGTAGTGGTAACTTTGAAAATACAAGAAAAAGTAGAAGAGGAGCCTTGCCCTTTTGAAAAAACAAAGACCATGACTGGCTATTAGAATTATACGATTTTTGCATTAAAAAGGATTTTAGGCATCATTTAGGCCCATGAATGGCAAGGTTATCTAAGTAGGGGCAGTTATCTGCTTTTAACTATGCTGATAAATTAAAATTTCAATGAATAGACTTCATACAATTTTTAAAATCACTTACATAATACAATATTGATATTATACCATTATGTTACTTTCCTGTTTTAGGAAATAATGTGATTTGGGAAATCACATTATTCTAAATTAGGGATCGATATTCAAAATTAGAGTTCCGTCAGTAAAACAGAATCATAGAAAGTCAGCCAGCTCCTTCATTTCATGGATAACAATAATAAAACTGTCCTTGAGCAAGTTGTCTGAGGCCGCATATATTCCATTAGATTTTCAGAGATTTCTCCTTAAATTGATCTAAGTAGTCTATGAATTTAAAAAACCAAGACACCTTGGATGACTGTGTAAACACTGACTGTCATGGCCATTGCTCGTAGGCCTTCGGGCCACTAGAAGTCCTTTCCAGAAATGCATACTGTAATGATGCCATTAAGTAGACAGCTTTTAATAGTGTCATGGAGGGTAATAAGACTTTAGAATGTGAGAACAAATACGTCACTCAACTTATTTAAAAAAAAACCCAGAACCTGTTACATTATATTACTCTAAATAGATTAGTACTTAAGAGTATGAGAATTGGTTCAGATCTCACCTCTATCATGTACAAAATGCCTGATTTTGGACACATTTTTCAACTTTTATAAGCTTCAGTTTTCAAATCTAAAACAATATGAACACTACTGTTACTACCACCACCATTACTAATCCCAACCTCAAAGTCCTGGGGAAGTAACGTGGTACAGAACTCCTCAGGGGCCCGGAGTGAACACTGGGACGGGGTCGGGGGCTATTCCTGGGACTGCCCCAGCTGGCACTCCCACTGCTGTAGCTGCTGCCACCACCACAGCTGAACTGACAAGGGCTGGAGTTTCTATTTCCTGATTTCTCCTGAATTTCTGTGGCTCTCTGAAGCTCCCTCATGTCTACTTCTTAAACTCTCTTACTTATCTGTATTTAGAAAATAGATGTTCGGTGGGACTCAGATGGGTCATATAGTTTTGTTCTGCTTTTATTTATTGAATCACAGTCCTTTGATCAACATTCAGTGGAATTTAGAAACATAGGTAGCCGAAGGAACATTTCTGTGCTCCTGAGAGTTGATTTAATATTACAGGCTTTAGTAACGGGGTTGCTACAATGATGCAGTCAGTATTTACCAGTTGGTTCAGAGAGTTTCGACTGCACAATTAAAGAGACTCTAAGGAAAACGTGGCCCACAGTTTACTAGCATCTCCTCCATCTAGCTGTGTCCTTATAAAATCCGCTCTTGGACCCCTGTTCCTCTTCCATTACAGTGCAGACATAAAATGAAAGGTGGCACAAAAATTCTATGCTTACCACCTACAAAGATGCATTCTTTCTCCTATTTTTAGTGATTAAATTGTACCATTTCCTAGTGTATTTTAACCTCTGATTCTGTGAGTTGGTTCCCATCACAGGAAATGTGTCCTCCAAATTATAGTCTAGTTCACCACTAGGCACCAAAACAGGCTGTCTGAAGAAAAACAACCACCCAGTCATTTTATAGAGTTGCTCAAGAGTGTTCTATGGCAGTACTGGATGGGGTCGAAAGAAAAGTGGTGAGGTTTTTTATTCTCCTGTCCCCACTCCTTCCTTCTTGTTCTTTTAAGCTTACTCCTTCTCTATCAACTGCTTAATATGAATTTTAAGAAAATAATTTAAAAATGTTTCAGTTTCTGTTCATTGCTAATAGTGTGCAGATCACAGACACTTCAGTGCAAAGGATGAGAAGAATATAAGCATGGGAGAAATCTTTCACTTTACTGGCTTAGTAGATCTGAAAATAAGGATTTGTCTACCACTACCCTCTTACCTGCTGGAATTCTTCCATCTGTAAGAAACAGGTCGCTGAATCCTTCACCCAGCAGCCTGTCTATTGGAGAATCTCGCCCCAAATCATAATCACTGTCTCCTGCTTCACTGTCACCACGGCCACTGTCCTTCAAGCTAAATTTGTCCATGTCTTGAAGAGCATATCTAGAAAGATAAATCAGGCAAAGTATTGTTTTTACTCTTCAGCATTCATGCTATTGAGACTTAATAGGTAACATAAGGATAACTCATACCTATAGCTCCTGGAATATTTGTTTCCTCGAAAACTTGGCCTTGGCTGATATTGTCCCTGGTGAAGCATTGAAAGAAGCTGGGAGACCTGCTGGAAACCAAATAGACAGACCTGATTCCTGGAAACAAAACTCCAAAATACTCACACACTTTAAGCAAGGAACAACAGTTACTCACTATTTCATCCCAATAAGTTGAACATATTTTCTCTGTTTTAGAGATTTACATATGCTGGACTGTGGCAAATTAGGCAGCCAGTCACCAAATATAACTGAATATATCCCAGGGAGATTTGAGTGATCTAATACAACTGACATTTTTTTTTTTTTGAAAGAGGACTCCTTTATAAATAACAGATTGATTTTCTTTTGTTTTTATAGCTCAGATTAAAGTGATCAGTTAAAAAATGCATGGAAAATGCTGTAAAATACAACACTCTAAGACAGGAGGTTAAAATAATGTCAGAAAATTTTCAAAAGTTGCACAAATATAATATGCATTGAGATGCTATTCTGGAGGCCTCAGTGTTTGATTTTTCAGTACAGACCACAACTCTGAGCCTAAAGCAAGCCCCTTTACTTTTGGCTTCTAGTAGCTTATTCCGGAAAGTAAGGGGATTCTAACTAGATAGTCCTTTGCAAGCTGCACATCTACTTTTCAATATTATACAGAGTACACGCAAGTAAATGCTTTAAGAAAAACTTTAAACAGTATGCTAAAGTGTGTATACTTGCTACATATACACATGTAACTTGTATCCTATTTAATTTGCATATTCTTCACGTTGCTACTTCTTAATGGAAACGTTTAAGAACTAACAAAACACAGGCACAACTTCTGAACACTAACAGCTGACTTTGTCAGTGAACTGGTGCTGTGTGTGATCTTACCTCAACAGCAGGAGTGGCATGGGTGAGTTCTAAGGAGAAATTCTCTGGCACGTGGTTCGATGAGATTGTCACCAAACTGTTGAGAGACTGGTGACTGTTGTGACTCTGCCGGCTGCCCATTTGTCCTCTTTCTAAGGTAGGAGATGAAGATGGAGACGATCTGTGATGAGATCTGATGGGCAGAGTGCCGTTTATGGTAGGCACCAATGTAATGTCCCCTTTGTGAATCTGCCTGGATGGTCTTTTGGGGTGGTGCTGGTAAGTGGATTCTGCTACCCTGCAGTTGTAGGATCTAGTATCTTTCTTTTCTCGGTTACACCTCGTTGCGAACAGCACCATAATAACCAACAACACTGCACAAATTGCTCCTAAGGAAATAATTATAATCATGGAGACATCCAAAGATGCCTGGCTTACTGAGGTCATTGCTGTACTTGTCACTGACTCTGCATATTCAAGGATCATGCACTTCAGAAGGACTTTGGTATGCAGCTGAGGATTGCCTTTGTCCTGGATGATAACTGAGAGCTCCCATTCTGTGTAGGGAACAGATTCCATGCTCACATTGGTATGGATGTCACATGACCGGGGATCAATTACAAAGATATTCTCCTCATTACCTGCTACGATGGAGCAGCTGAGTTCAGCATTTGCACCAGAGTCTCTGTCAATTGCCCTTATTCTTGTGACGTGAAAGCCACTGTCAGCCCCTTTGGGGATGGAGATTTCTGCAGTATTATTGCGCAGTGTAGGCCCTATAACCACAGGGACATTATCATTTTCATCAATGATGGTAAGCACAACTGTAGTATTGCTTACAAGTTGCTTCGGACTTCCTCCATCTCTGGCTTCGACCACAAAAGTGATCTGACTCACTTCTTCATGATCAAAGATTCTGAGGGCATAAATGGCTCCATTAGATGGGTCAATAGTTACATATGTAGTTATGGAACTTCCTAGGATAAAACTCTCCAAAATGGTATATGTAACTTGTCCATTTTCCCCAAGATCAGGATCTGTGGCTGTAACAGTTGTGATATACGCCCCAGGCGAGTTATTCTCCGAGATTGCAAATTCATATCGACTTCTCTGGAAGTGGGGTGGATTGTCATTTATATCATTGATTTGAACAGTAAAATGTTTTACTGTAGAGAGACTGGGTGTCCCCTTGTCCTCAGCGATTACAGTCAAGCTGTATTCAGACCTCTTTTCTCTATCCAGTGTGGCATTTGTCAAGATTAAATAATTGTTTTCATAAGTCTTTTGAAGTTTAAAGTGACCATGTCCATGAAGCTTACAAACGATTTCTCCATTCAGCCCAGAATCTTTGTCCTGAACCCTGACTAAAGCAACAAATGTGTCAATAGGATCCCCTTCAAAGATGTAAGATATTTCTTCTTTTCCAGGGGACATGAGGTTTATGTTTATTTCCGGTTTATTGTCATTAACATCTACAACCTTAATTATAATCTTGCAATGAGCTGGGATTGAATTCGGACCCAGATCTTGAGCCTGAACGTCAATCTCATAGGATTTGGTGATTTCATAATCCACTTGCTTGAAAAGAGTCAAATGTCCTCTCTCTGAATCAATTTTAAAAGTCTCTATAATTTTAGGAGACACATGACTGCTGAAGGAATATACAATTTTCCCATTAGCGCCCTCATCTGGATCAGTGGCATTCAGATCTAGGAGCAAAGTGCCAACCGGGGAGTTTTCTAAGAGTTGTATTATATAAGACTGATGCTCAAAAGCAGGGCTGTTGTCATTGGAGTCTGAAATGCTGATTTTCAGAATGGATGAGCCAGACCTCTGAGGCACCCCCATGTCTGAGGCAGTAAGCTGAAGCTCATAGCTCGACTTCAGCTCCCGATCCAGCTCTCTCACCACTATGAGTTCTGCATACTTGGCTCCATCAGTCCTGGTCCGAACCTCAATATTAAAAAAATCATTGGCAGAGAGAGAATATGTGTGGAGGGAATTTTCCCCAACATCTGGATCAAATGCACTGTCCAGGGGGATACGAGTCCCCACGGCTGCGCTCTCTGATATCTCAATAGGTATGAGAGATCTTGAAAACTGGGGAGAATTGTCATTAATATCCAGCACTTCGACTTCAATATGGAAAAGCTGCAGATGCTCAGTGGGCAGAGTGATCACATCAAACTCAATGGAACAGTTCAAGTTTTTCTGGCATAGTTGTTCACGGTCAATTTTAGCCCCTATGCTGATTTCCCCATTATCCTCATTTACTACAAGTAGAGGAGAATTTCCCCTTTGCATGGCTCGAAAACGAACAGTGGAAGGATTCGGTAGCTTAACTAAAACATCAGCCACATCCTCAGATAGTCTTGCAATTACTGATCCAACCCTCTGCTCCTCATAAATCCTGTATTTCAAATTCTTGCTCAGTACCTCGGCGTTGAAAGATACCATCAGGATTGCAAAAACGAATCTAAAGTGCATTTTAGCATTCATTTGGTACACCGGTCAGTCTACTTGATTCCTCTCACAGAGCAAGTTAAAACAACCAAGCAATTCACTCAACTTCCTTTGGCAACTTAAAGCTAAGCGACATTTGGTACTTGAAACTTGAAAGCGTCTCTTAATAACACAGCACAGCAATTAACAGCTCGCAAACTTTTGTTTTATACACACCCACCGTGTCACGACTTCCAGATATTACCGGCATGGAGTCCGATCCTTGCATTTGTTTGGCTGTTTGTCCTCTTTGCAGGCAGACGTGTCACCTCCGCGTTTTCCCCCTTGTGTCGTAGGAATCCATCTATTGTAGGGTGCCGGCGGAGTCTGCAGTGGCTCTTTCCGGAGCGATTCTTTCTCCCTTTCTCTGCTCGGCTGCAGACTAAACACCCGTGATTGCTGACTCCAGTCTAAAATCTGTACAACTTCACTTCAACTCAGACAAAGCTCTCTTGCCCGGCGTGTGTTGAATCGCTTCCAGCCAATCAGCGTACTTCCAAATCAAAAGCTGATGGAGTCCCCAAAGCCAGGGCGGACGAGAAAGGAGGGTGGGAGAGGGAGAGAGACTGAGAGGAGGAAGGCGGGGGCCGGGGGTTTGAGGAGAGGAGGGAGCAGGGATGGTGGGGGCTGGGGAAGGAGGATGGGAGCAGCTCCTTGACTGCTCCTCCCTTCCTCCTCCCCACTCCCCCTCCTCCCTCTCATCTACTGCATTCACTTTCTCTGAGCGTGCCACGACAAAGGGGAGACAAATTACAGAAGAAAAACTTTAAATCAACTTCTGGTCGCCTTTATTTATACGGCATTTTAAATTGTTCTGGTTTTCCTAATTGCCCTTTCTTCTTCCACAAACATGTAATCGCCTTGCTTTCCGTAGTCTTTAAGTACTGGTTTAACTTAAAATACCTCTAAGTGCATTTTGTTGGTGGAGGAATTTAATAAAATTTGAAAACTTGCTTCTAATTATGCTTCTCAGGCCGCCTCCTTCCCCTCCCCCTCTGTAAATACTTGGGTCTTTCTCCTTCTGGGAGCACAAGCAGATTTTCCTGGGGCTCTGTTTTAAAGAAAGGAACAAGTAAAAAGGTTCCATTTTTTTGTTTTTCTTTCATCTTTATTCTTTGAAGATAAGAAAAAGGTTATTTTCCAGTCTTGATTTCTCTTAATTAGCAAGATTTAAAGGAACACCTTAGGATTTGAAACTAATTAACAATATAGTTCTACCTTACATCTCTCCTTGCCTTGAGTTTGGGCAAAATGATATTTCTTTGTCCTATACTTCAAAAAATCTTATTTACCTTGAGTAAAAGACATTTCATGCTTTAGCATGCCTGATTCTGCCACAGGGTACTATCTATACACCGTGAATCTTCACAATGAATACTGGGGGTACGTGGACGCGATAGTTTACAAGTCAATTTTTTATAATATATGTATTATTTATGAAAACACTTTTCAGATATGTATTTTAAAAACCCACAGCTTGTTTACATTGAAGAATAAAATGCCTGAGTTGAAAATTGCATTTTGTGTGCATCAAAATGCTAGGAAATGTGGGAGGCTTGTGCTCTATCCAGGTCACAGAAACTGATATGGTATTCTTATTTGAAAATATGATTATTTATGATGTTCTTTCTGCTCTGCAATTCCTTTTAAGTTTATCATCGTGGCTCTATTCTCGCTGCTTTTTTTTCATACCTCTTGCATTATTCCTCAGCTGTCTTCATACACTTGCATATTTGCTGTTTCACATAATCTCCCTGTCACTTTTTTTCCATTTATTTTCTCCCACTTTCTATTTTGCCCCCCAGAAACACATAAAAAAAAGTAATTTTCTGATTTTTCCACTT
The DNA here is from genome assembly GCF_041296265.1 of Equus caballus. Lineage (NCBI taxonomy): Eukaryota > Metazoa > Chordata > Mammalia > Perissodactyla > Equidae > Equus > Equus caballus. Next base: position 99,332,588 of record NC_091685.1, on the reverse strand, counting down.
TGCTTACTCTCAGCAGAGCTCGGCAAAAGTCACTAAGAAGGTTCTTTCCAAAAAAGAAAGCAGAGTCGTCTCAGCATGAACTCTCCTCCTTTTTAGGCGTTCAAAAGCATTTTATAAGCCATTGTCTTTTTCTCCCCCTCCAGAAACCAGCACTGTGTGGCAAATTGTGCAGAATAGAAATGCCTATAATGAATGCATTTAGGACTGGGTCACGCTGATGAACATTCTGCCCCCATGAATAATACTGTTTTACACGTTTGTAGCCCTTTCAACTTGCTGATCCCCAAACCCTACAGGCAAACCAGAAAAACCACCACAACCAACTAGGACGTTAAAAACCCATAGCCATCTGGCCTAGGTCTCTAACAATCTGAGCCAATAATTATATCAATTCAGGCTTTAGTGAACCCCTTTGCAAACACCAAAAGAGCAAAGAAAGGAATTAGTGACCATTCAAAGTTGGGGTGAAAATTCAAAGGAGGTCTAATTCCATTCGTTCTAGGAGAGTTTTCTTTGTGGATGATGAGTCTATCCCCCAAAAACTCGAAGAGCAATGGACTTGATTACCTTCATGTAGAGGACATTTTTTCCTAATGCTCAAAAAATAAAAATAATTTAAAAATCTTTCTTTTATTTCTGACAGTGAGCTTGAACAGAGTTAATCATTGTGAAAAGAGCTTCAGATTAACTTACTGAAATATTTAAAATAGGTTGTAAATTAATAAATACTCATAAAGAATAAGTTTCTGTGAGTAAGTCTTCAAAGAACTTGGAATCCTTTCAGGAGAAAGGCTTTTTTTACTTGTGGTATCGTTCTCATCAAATACCATCTCATTTTCAGCTTGACGAGCTCTCCCTGAGAAAGTAAATATACTTCCTTAATAGTATTGTGCTTTTGACTTCTTCTTAGTATACACTACTCTGTTTTTCAAACTTGCTTTCCAAAAGTACAAAATAGAAAATAAATATTTTCTTTCACTTTTGATTAGTTACAGCAGTTCAAATGTTTATATTTGGTAGCCCTGAAAAGAAAATACTGAAAAAGCTTTCTCCTGTGTCATTTGCTATTTGAGAAAGGGTTTGTATGAGGAGAGAAAACAGATAAACTTCTGTCAGTTGTCAACTAAAGGTGATTTGATTGAACTTTCTCTTTCTTCTGAAATTTTGCAAAGCCATGAAGAAGGGTTAGACCCTCCAAAACAGCTTCTCAGACATCCTGTGAAGGAGAATTGATTGAATGGTCCTTAAAGTCCATCCACCTTTAATATGGCAGCCTTTGTTGACAAAGAAAGGAGATGGCTCCACCTCTTGAGGACTGTGGCATTCTGAGTGATTTTAGGTACGAGAACAAAGTGCTCCTAAGCTCCTGGAAGAGAACCTTGGCTCCTTCCATCTTGTTATGCATATTTTTTTTTTAAAGATTGGCACCTGAGCTGACAACTGTTGCCAATTATTTTTCCCCCCAAATGCCCCCAGTACATAGTTCTATATTTTACTTGTGGGTCCTTCTGGTTGTGGCATGTGGGATGCCACCTCAGTGTGGCCTGAGGAGTGGTGCCATGTCTGCGCCCAGGATCCAAACTGGAGAAACCCCGGGTTGCTGAAGCGGAGTGCATGAATTTAAACACTCAGCCATGGGGCCGGCCCCCTGTTGTGCATATTTTATCCACAAAGCTCCCTTTACCATTCAGCCTAAGTGGGTTGACAATTGCTCAACCTAGAGGAAAGGTATCAGCTGGCATTTGCAATACATCCTGTCACCTCTAATAACACTTTTATTATGCCATTTATTTTGATTACTTTTGTTTTAAAGAAAATGAAGCTTTATAATTCTAAATCTTTACTGTTTTCCTCCCTACTGAAGAGGAAGGGAAATGTGAGTCCCAATTGTAAAGCTCAAATGTCTCTTCATTACATGAAGAATAGTGTCTTTTTTGGTAGTGGAATACAAAATTAAAGTTACTAAAATTTCTCACAAGCAGATGTGGATTTTGTTTAAAAATTCTTAGTAATTAATTTGTATTTTGGTAGAGATATGAAATGAAAAAAAATGGGAGAAGGATAAATAATCACTTCCCTCTGACCATATCATGTCCTTTCCATCATCAAAAGAATAATATGGGATGTCACAATCTTCCTGTAGATTGTGTGAGTGCAACATTACACTCTTTCCTCACAGCATTCATTGTGGAATAGTCCTGCTTGACACCATATGTCCATAACAAGCCTAAGTAATACTCTACTGTGTGTCTTGGGACATTAGATAAGAACAAAAGCTTACCAGACAAAAGTTTCTAAAGTTAAGGAATCTCAATGCTCTGGAACTGTTGAAGATAGAAAGCTTGACTTTTTATGGGTCCAAGACATGTATGAATGCACGCACCATCAACTGGTAGCTATGTAATCTTGAACAAATTATTTGGCTTCTCTGAGTCTGTCTAATCCTCTGGGAATAATAATAATTTACTATAAAGAATTCTTCTAAGAACTAACTATCTGGGGCCTTTCATAGAGGCTGGCCTGGAGTAAACATACAACAAAGGTTAGTTTCCTTTTCTTAGCCTCTGTTTGTCTGTTTTCGTCCTAACATTCATTGAGGAAAAAAATGTGGATTATATCCACAGTCCCTGTTGCTTTTCAAACTTTTTGTTTAGATGCTTATACAGTTTTATGCTGAGAAGATGACGCTTTCTCCATTTTTGATTTATGAAACTCACCTTTGAAATGTAATTGACAAAACTGATAGTACTGATCTATGATGATGTTCAAAACTTGCTGGTTCATGGAAGAAAATTCCACAAGATCTATCAAATATACCTAACTTTACCTCCAGATCCTCAACCACCGAAACATACCTAATAATACTGTCAAAAGACGTCTACCGGGTGCTTAATTATCTTTTATAATTAGTAAGATGCACATCTAGTATTTGCCTGTTCTCAAATCATTTGAGATAAACAGGTTTTTTTTTTTTAATATCATGTCACACTATCCTGAAAAGACAAAAGGATATAATTTGATATGGTACCTTGTCAATGACGAGGGAAGATAAAACTTGTCAAATAAGATTTTCATTTAAAAGGCACTATTAGACCTTTTATCAATCATATTACATCTCTTCATGTTGTTCTCCCCGCATTCCACTTATTAATGTACTCAGGAATACAATAATGAAAAATCTCTGAACAATATGATCTCTTTGTTGGAACAAAGTTATCAACATAAGATCAAGGGTTGTGAAAAGAGAATGGATCCTAAACTATCCTTAGACTTGTAGAATAGAAATAGATTTTAGTAGAATTCTGATCAAAACTGGATGGGATAAATGCCCTTAGGAGGGCCACACACCTGGAGGCGTAGCTGTGCTGGTGTCAGGAGGCAGCGGTAGCAAGGGTCCAGGAAGAGTTGGAGTCCATGAAATACAGTGACAGGTGTTACATCAATTTTGTCTGAGTGGGCAATCAGTATTTGAGCTGTCCTGCCAAAGGTATCATGCCAAGTTCCAGCAGGTGACTTAGGGTCTGGCAACAGGTAATCAAATGAGTCCAGATGCAAGGCATGTTGATGAGTTGTTGTTCATTTTAGGACTTCAGACCTTCTGAGGCAGAGCAGTTACGAAATTAGATATTAAAGTGGAGAGAACAAGACAGGCGTCTAAGATCCAGTATTCTGAAAATGGGCGTGTACTGGGAACATACTAAAAATCTGAGATGAGATCATAAAGTTAAACTAGATGGCAGAAAGGTTGATTTTAGAATTAGTTACCTGAACTGTTAGAGCATCTTAAATTCCTTCTAATCTGGGCAGTTCTCATCTGAGGCTGAGAACTAAGCCTACAAGCTGTATTCTGAAAGTTGCTGCTGAGAAGATTCCAGGGAATTGGAGGGAGGGGTGTAAGCCCTTAAGTGCGTTGAGTCTCGGTTCTTAGTTTAAAACACTACTACACAGTGTATAGGCCATAGAGCAGCTGCCTGAGCATTATCTGGAAGCTTGTTAGAAATACAGAATCTCAGACAGCACCTGAGACCTACTCGAACAGATTCTGCATTTTCATAAGACCCTAGGCTGTTCCTATGCACATTAAAGTTTGAGACATAAGGCTGTGAAGAGTAACCTGTTGTCTGAAGTGGTAGAAATCCTAACAGGATGGTCCTTACATCCAATGTGCTGTGAGATCTTGCTCCTTGTGGAGTTTAGACAATTAGCATATGGTAAAGATCACTATAGAAAGGGCCAGGGCTTAGGTATCATGTATTCAAGAATATAAGTAGAAATGACATAAGAAAACTTTTCTATTTAGTTAAATTCACAGAAAGATAAGGCAAATTAAGCTTCCCTCTAGATCCAGTGTCTAATACCAGTTATCACCCTGTCCTCGTCCTTTTAGGCAGTACAATTTTCATTCGGAAAGGAAATACTTTTCAGAAAAAGAAACCTAATTCTTTTTGAAGAGCTATTTCTGAAGGCAAGAATATTTCCAACGTCATTACATACATGCATATTTGTACATATGTATATGCTTAGGAATCTCCAGTTGAGAGTTATGCATCTGTCAAGTGTGTATAAATGAAAAGTTGCTTTATATTTTCTTCGTGCCAATATTCCTTCGTCATTCAGTGGTGTAAGAAGGCAGATCTTGAGTACAATGTTCATTTATCCCTAACTATTTCCAGCTCAGAATTAAGAAAAGAAATTGAAGTATGACAGAAAGTTTATGGACAATTCTTGAATCTTTCCTGTTCATGTTAAAATCCATTTCATATACCATACTTCTGGATGTTCCTAATACATGTCTAATTTATCCAAGCATTTTTCTTCCAACTAGGAGCATCCCACTGTACATAGACTGGTGTCTTCTCTTAAAATTTCTAAAATATAAAGTAGAACTAATATGACTTAGCAGTATGAGCATCCACTTAAACAATGAAAATCAAATCAATCCTATTTTAGGACATGTTAGATTAGATTAAAACTTTTTGAAAGGAAGTTTTAATATAGTATGTTAAGCTTAAATAAATGTCTATGGAATATTAGCATCAATTATGTACAAAAAATTTACAATTAGTAAATACAGCTAGGTTAATTGCAACTTCAATGTCCAATTGCTTGTTTACTTAGAATCTGTGGGGAATTATTCTCTTCACAGTTTCCATCCACCAGTGGAAGCACTTTCAATGAGGAGCAATCTAGGATTTGTAGTGCGGAAAGAGCAATGCTGTCAAATTGAGAGATGCTTAATTTTCCAGGGAGAAGAAAAGGTTCAAGGTATTCTGTAAAGTGGCAGTTTTTATCAAGAATAACTAAAGTTTCATAAAATAAAAAAAATAAATGATTAATAGATTTAGAACACGTAGCAGATACCTAGCTATTTAGCTGGTCTCTGGAAATGTGTACTTCTAATTCCTTTACCAACCTACAAAAAAAATAAACAGTTTGCACACACTTTTTACAAAATAAATGTATATCAATTATCTAGAAAATGTTTTAGTTAGAATAAAACTGAGGAAAGTAGAGGCTGGTCTGGTGGCACAGCCTTTAAGTTTGCACATTCTGCTTTGATAGCCTGGGGTTCACTGGTTCGGATCCCGGGTGTGGACCAGCCCACTGCTTGTCGAGCCGTGCTGTGGTAGGCTTCCCACATATAAAGTGGAGGAAGATCAGCACAGATGGTAGCTCAGGGCCAGTCTTCCTCAGCAAAAGGAGGAGGATTGGCAGCAGATGTTAGCTCAGGGCTAATCTTCCTCAAAAAATACCCAAAAAATAAAAAGCTGAGGGAAGTTGTTAGGTCTTCAATGAAAATAATGCCAATTTCCTATAGGCAGCAACTATTTGTGACAATGTAGTGCCTCCTTATTATCATCTAGTATTTATTTTGAATTTGGATAAGTTAATTTAGTTATAATAAACTAATCAATTATGGCCAATATTTTCTATCCACAGGAATTTAATTTCCAAGGAAGGTTCTCATTTAAACAGTACAGCATTTTAGAAAATATCTGCCTCAAAATCAGTAAAACATTTTAGAAAAGCTCTACTCCAAAATGTAATTAAGGGGGCAAATTTAAGAGGTGACATTTAGAATGAGTTACTCATAAAAAATACCATCTCACATAGCAATTAAATGTTAGAGTCTTGGAACACAACGTAAATAAAGGTAATAGGTATTGAACACCATTATGTGACAAGTGCTTTATATACATTTCCTCATTTAATTCTTACTGTAATGAAATATTTATAACGGCTAGAAACATGTGGGATGCAATAGACCCCAGCCAAAGTGTCAACAAGTAGGAGTTTAGTGTCTCAAAACCCAAGACACACAGAGATAGGATACTTCTGACACTGCATACTTAAGCAGCTCAGTAACGCCACCATGAACCATGCCATCCTTTTGCTCTTTCATCTTCAGTGTGCTGTCTTATCCTTCTTGAGGGTTCTTCAACTTCCCAAGGTGGCTGTTAGCATTCTAGGAAATGTTTCCCCACTCACCTGAATATAGAGTCATAAAAAGGCAGTATTTTCTCCGTATTTCTTCTTTTATCAAAGAAAAATTATGTTCTAGGAGCCTTCCACTGATATTTTCTTAAAGCTCCTTGCTCTGACTTGTGTCAGATGATGATTCTTTAATCTCTAGCAAGGAGAGTGGAATTGTTATGATTGGCCTAGACTAACAAAATTTTAGCCCTGGGCTACAGGAATAGCTCCTTCACTTTACACAACACACTGAAATATTGGGATTTGGTTAACAAAATGGAGTGGAGAATGGATGTTGAGTGGAGAGCAAGTACTGTCTGCCGCATTAATCCTAGAACCATTTTATGATAAAAAACTAAGACACTCAAAGTTTAAGTAAATTTTCGCACAGCTAATATGTAGTGGATATTGAATTTGTATATCTGTGTCTGCCTCCCATACTATTTCTATACAGAAATATATATACTTGTATCAAATCTACTTCCTATAAAGTAATAACTATTTGTTTTTTAGATATTAAATTAAAAAGGGCTGTCCAATTTTTGAATTCTTTTTTTTGTTTCAAAACAATGAAGCTATGGGAAAATATGCATCAAGGTGAATTGTCTTTTGGAAAAATACTGCAATCCAGGGGCCAGCCCTGTGGCATAGTGTTTAAGTTCACGTGCTCCTCTTTGGTGGCCCAAGGTTCGCAGGTTCGGATCCTGGGCTCAGACCGAGCACCGCTCATCAAGCCATGCTGTGGCAGCATGCCACATAAAAAGTAGAGGAAGATTGGCATGAATGTTTGCTCCACAACAATCTACCTCAAGAAAAAAAAGATTAAAAAAATACTGGAATCCATGCAACAACAACAAAAAATCACTGTTTCGTCCTTTGGATGATATCCTTGAAAATTATTACTGCTACAGGCTTAATCGAAGTGATTCCTAGGCAGAGCTAGGGAAAACAGAGGAGGTAAAGGTAGAGGTGATATTTTCCTCACTAAAGATCCCAGGTCCCTTAGGACGTCTTCACATACCCTGTGATGTTTCTCTGAGACCAGGCTCATCTAGAAAAAAACAATTCAGTCATCTACAGATTAAAAGCTGCAAATGGAAAGTCTGGGACACTGAGAAAAGGAGAGTAGACATTCAGATTCTTACTTAGGTTATAATCAGAAACATTCTAGTGTTTGAGCAAAGGCCAACCAGAGGACTGGCATAAGGGAGCAGCTTGATGCAGTACAAGAGATACTGACCTGAGTTCAAAGAAACCCACTTCCCACTCAACAGCTCTTTGATGCCGCATCATTGTTCATACCATCACCAGTTTTCCCAGTGATAAGCCACTCTCCATAAATATTTTCTTGTATAAAGAACTGAATCCTAAATTTGGGAGGCAGACATAAAAAGTGCATCTGGATAACCTGCTTAGATCAAGTACTCCAGAGTATATTATTTATTTTGACAAACTTTTTTAGAAACTCTGCTTTCTGTTGTGAGGCTCAATGAGAGACACTAACATTCCTGGCAAAGAAAGTAACGTAATTTAAGGCAAGCAAAGGTGCTTTATCTTCTTCAGCCAAAAGTATTGAATTTAACCATCTAAATAAATAACAACAATGAAAAAAATCTTTCTTTACATTTTGAGAAGCATATACACTCTGCACCTCAAGTCTAAACAGAATTTCTGAATGTCTAACATGAATTTAATGAAATAATAAAATAATATTCACTTTCTCCACAACTCCCAATACTAATTTTCTTAGACAAAATGGCTGTGCATTTCTGTTTTAATGTGTTCCTTCAGTAACAGGAATATGAAAAAGCAGATCTCAACACCCCACCCCCATTTGTATCCAGTGCAGTTCACCAAAGCACAGCACAATTGCTTCAACATAATTTTGCTGGATAGTGTTAAACTTATAGAAATCCGTGATTTGCAAAAAAACATAAACATATTCGAGATTTTTCACAAATAATCAGCAACTGCAACATTTGCTGTGGTTCTTTCTGTTTTGCTGTAACTCTACAATGTTTTAAATTCAAAAGGTTTCTGCTAGAATTGGATTATGATTATTATGCAGGAGCATATCCCAGTATAAACAGCTTGCTTGGCATTTACATATTGCTCCCACATGCATCCGTATCTGACTTCTCAGTAAGTCAGAAGCACATATTTTATTATTATGAAAGGAACACAGTTTTTTATTTACTATGGAATCTTGGGTCTTTACAAACAGAATAATCTAGCACCAAAGAGCTTATACAGCCAAACCCTGAACTGATAATAGTGATATAAACTTACGAAGCATGTAAATATTTCAATCTCAAATCTGTGTTATTAAGGCTAGATCATCAATCGTTGTCCATGATGAATTCAGAAATTCCAGCCTAACTAATTGCTCTTACAATAATGAGGGTCAAACAGCTGAACAAAAAATGAGAACTTAAGGAGTTTTTGTCTAACCTGGACAGAGACATGGCGCCTCTCTCCTAGGCCAGTATAAACACAACAGATCTACCCCATCTGTAGTCGCCAATGAAACAAATCCTATTTTCTAACACTAGAAATAGGTCCGCTTTTTCCTATAAGGGATATAATACTGTAGACGCAAAATAATCAATAACCATTCCATAGATAAGAGAAATAAGGTGAGTTTTACTTGAAACAGAGTGAGAGTTATAACCTGGGAGGGCCTTAGAAAGTGTTCCGGAGAAGCATGGTTTTCAGTAGTCTTATATCTTTTTAAAACAAAAAACATACATTAAACACACCCAGAATATATTTTCATCAAAATTTCAAAGAGGTGTTCAGTTGCAAATTAGCAGATCAACATGACGGTGATGTTAGGAAAGAGACTAATTGCTTGGGGCCTTACCAATAGGGCATAGGAGGGGAAGTACCCAGTCTCATCTTAAGAGAGTTCATTCTTTACTTCAATGGTTAAGGAGATGTACAATGTATGTTTGATAGGTCATAAGTCAGGCTTTTTAGTTCAAACTGAATCAGTTTTGAACCTGAACACTTACCCTATATACCTCAATATGTACCTCTTGTCAATACCGAGATTTCTGAAAAGCAGGTCCTCAAACATCCTCAAACGTGAAAATAACTAATATACAATAGAATTTCTTACAACTTCATGCCATTCTGCTAGCCACATGGAGAGCCCTAAACTGCTATATGGGAAACACTGTCACATGAACCTAAACGCTCAGTATTGAAGGTCATTTCTAATTTTGCTTGCCTTCATTTTGATCATTCATTTTTCTAAGACAGGGCATTCTGGCTTTCCTAGTCTCAGATATTTAAAGAATTAAAATTACTTCCTGATTAGTGAGCGACAACTCTTAACTCCATAAAAACAGATCATTCACAGAGCATTTTGGCTAAGATGATTCAAAAGGTCAAGAGTTTTCATTTTTATTTAGAAATGAATATTTATAACAATTCTGCATCCTAAACTTTTTCTCTTTTGATTTTGTGTAGGGACAAAAATGGCCCCCTTTTTTGCTGTCATCAAAAGCAAGTGGCCTTGTAAATCTGCTGTAGAATAAACAGCCTGGAGGGGAGTTACAAGAGGAAAAGGCAGGCACGGTTAATCAGAAGAATATGTGTCATATACTGAACATCAGTCTTTCATGTAAGTCGTTAACAGTTTTGGGTGCAAATGTTTCTCTATAAAGAATCAGATGTTCCTGTTCCTTCCATTCCTCTAGTTTGGTAAAACCGGTGCTACAAAGTCATTGCAAAAAACAGCAAACAACATTGTTATTGTAATGGGCTTTTTTTTTTTAACAATAGGTCTAGCAGGTGGCATGTGGCTATGGCTGGGTCTATCTCCATCTCCAGGGTGCCAAGATGTCCCTCAAAGTTTCTGTGGGAGGAATTTGTTGGTGGGATTTGGATTGTAAAGGCACGCGAGCATCTGCTGCCTCCCTGGTCTCATTACCATTCACACAATTAACTCCTGCGGCTCTCGGCTCAGCAGCCAGAACCAAGGACTCAATTTTACTGCCTCTGTGACAATGCTCATTATCATTCATCAGAACTGAAGAGTTCTCAGGCTTTCAACTCAGTGGAAAGTTTTCTCAGGAAAATAGATCACACACAGGAAAGCACTAGGAATAAAAAGTGAAGAAGCAGGAAACTGGCTAAGGACCCAAACCAACACCTGGAAGGAACTGAGGTTCTGGAAGGTGGAACTTTATTTCGCTTTGTAATAGCATGCTGCATCTTTCAAGACTGTATCACATTTCAAAGGTCTATGTTTGATCTTCTTATATTTTCAGTTAAAGGAACTATGATCAGTTAAGGATAGTTATTTCAACTGTCCTTATTGATTCCAGCTCCAATTTTGCATCCTGTGGAAGTTTTGGTCAAGACTAAAACTCCGTCTTTAAAAAGGGTTTTGAGTAATTTTCAGTAAAGATTAAACAGAGGGCTCTGAAATGCAAGGAAAGCAAGATTCCCAGAAGATATGACAAATTGAGGCAAGCCTAGATTTTCAAAGCCTCAGTCAGTCTGATTAATCAGCGTTAAGTCGCATAATTATCAGAAATACCACCTGAAAATTAAAATTGTGCTGTCTCTTTAACCACTTTGTCTCGTGATAAATATTCATAAACTGCAGTTATTAACAAGTTTATATTGGGCCAGATTAGGTGATAATATATGACTTTTTTCTAGCTTAAATAGCCAAAGTCTGTCATTTCTTGACATGTAGACTACAAAGAGGTTAAAAGAAAACCTCCTTCCTTGTGACTAAGTGACATAAAACCCGCACCTTCTCTTAAAGATAAAACTTAATTTTGAAAAAGAATCGTTTAAAACAATCTGGCTCAAATGGAATAAGGCTTCTTTGTTTGAAACAACAAAAGAATGATTAGGCTGTTAAAAGGTGGGAAAGTTGTGTTATGTGGTGAAAGCTATGAAGTTTTATTTGTACTTTTATGAAAAACTCAGGTTGTGAAAGAGAAAGTTTACAAAACTCTCTTTCTGCAATAAGTAAAACTTTGTTCCAGTGACCACCATTGAGAAGAAATTAGAATATTTGTGATATCACTATTGAAAATTTTACATTTATTAAGCTTTATATTTCCTTAGAAATGAGAAGCAACCTTATTGATCCTAATTACACTGCTTTCTCTTTGAATTCTATAAGTCAAAACATACAAGTCCGTTAAGATATATATTTTTAAAATTTGGTATCAAGAATAAAGACATTTACTTTTCTTTTGATTTTTTTTCCCTTTTTCTCCCCAAAGCCCCCCAGTACACAGTTATGTATTTTTAGTTGTGAGTCCTTCTAGATACGGCATGTGGGATGCCACCTCAGCATGGCTTGACCAGTGGTGCCATGTCCATGTTCAGGATCCGAACCAGTGAAACCCTGGACTGCCAAAGCAGAGCTCGTGAACTTAACCCCTCAGCCATGGGGCCAGCCCCAAAGACATTTTCTTTAAGATTATAAATGTATTATTATAAATTTAAATTACCTAATTTTATATACTATTCTATACTGCCTTGCAAAATGCACATTTTCTCAAGTAAAACTTACAAGAGAAAATAAAAGAAATGTTTGGGATATGATATAATTCAAAGTCACCATCATGTGAATGGAGAAAAAAAACTTGACTTAGGTATCCTAATGCTTATTATATAAAAGTTATAATTCATACTGGGAGGATGGTAATGTGTAGTTGAATCTGCAGAAAATGCATTGCCCCAAGGCTGCTTACACAAAATAAAAATGAATATCTGAATTTTTTATATCTTGTCTTGATATAAGTGATAACACTCCGTTAAGAAAGTTTACGCACCTAGAATTTCTTGACAGCTTAGAATAAAATGCTTGAAGTTATTTTTGTATGCTAGAGGTCTAGTATAAACATCTCTGGTACTTACACTGCCCACACAGGCTCTCACAGTAGGGCTGTAGACCCTAATCCTGACTGCTCTTTACTCTGCAGAAGGATGGTTGAAAATTGCTTTAAAAGTTGCATCCATGGGAATGAAATTTATGTTGTTTGTTTCTTGATTCTCATGCCCATATGAAATGCTGTCTGGCTCACAACTTTCTATCTCTCTTTTTTCCCATCCTAGACCACTTGAACCCCACCCGTTGCATCTCCAGAGCTCTGCCCCAATGTATGTGAAACAATCTAGTCTTGAGTCAGGAAGGATGCACGAATGTTCGTGCTTACCAATAATCAATGCTCCATTGAGTCTGACCCTAAGCCTGGTCCCTGGATCTAATTAGACCTGTTCCTTATACCTGATGTGTCATCCTCATCTCTTGTCCCAGTTCTAATAGTTGACCTTCAGACATTCCTTGGTTTTGCTAATTTTATTCTCCTGTCATTCCAAATCCAAGTGACTCAGTCCTGCTCCAGACTTTGTTGGCTGTGGCCCTTTTATCAGCTGGTAAAATTCCGTAATACTGATACTCTTTGGGGACTCTCCCCTGGAATCCTCATCATTTGCACCACCTGCCCATGAGAGTACCAATGATCACATGTTAAGCTACCAAGTACTCATGGAGTGATGGTTTGTGGTCTGCTGCCAGATGCTCAGATGTTCTGCCCACAACATTGGATCTTCTTTCAATGTTCTGGATGCATCTCCTAGCATTTGCTCTTCTGCAGTAAGACGTTTTGTTTACAGATTATCTCCCCGCAGGACCTTGTGCTACCACGTGATTAACCAAAGCTTGCTTGTCATGCTTGCCCATGTCCATAACATAAATGAGATTTTAGCAATATTTCTGTTTGTTAATGCATTACAGAAAATGTGAATTTCACAGAAACTAAACACTTGCCAACTACTTAAATTCTATTTCAGGTATTGCAGAAGTCTATAGTATGAAATATTGTTAAAAATAATGGAACACAGCATATATGTTATTAATACAATTAGATCTTCAAAAGCAAGGAATTGTGTCTTTTCTTTGTGAATCATGTTAGTGATGCTTCAGGTTTAATTTTTTTTTTTTTTTGATGAGGAAGATTCGCCCTGAGCTAACATCTGTTCCCAATCTTCCTCTTTTTTTTGTTTGAGGAAGACTAGCCCTGGGCTAACATCTGTTCCAGTCTTCCTCCATTTTGTATGTGGGTCATTGCCCCAGCATGGCTGACAAGTGGTGTATGTCTGCGCCTGGGATCCAAAGCCCCAAACCCAGGCTGCCAAAGCAAAGCACACCGACCTTAACCACTAAGCCACGGGGCTGGCCCTGGTATCATTTTTGTTTTAATTGTAACTAAAATAAAACAAATCTATATCAATAAGCCAGGATATGTCAATTAAGTCAATTTCAGTGGTTGGTTAAATTATTATTATGCTAAAGGAAATAAGAATTGTGAATAACCTTTATAACAAGCATATTTTCTATATTTTCTCTAAGGATTCTAATACGAATGTGTATGTATACAAATAGATGTGTGTATATGTGTATACTTTCATTATTTTCCTATATACAATAGTCATATATCAATGTAACTCTTAAATGAAATATAATAATATACTTCCACATGCTAAAATGTAATTAAAATAATAGAGTGCACTTTCTCTCTCGAGTTATAAGTATGACAATATCCAAATGTTTACTAAAATGTTTTCTCAAAAGCATATGCTCCCAGGCACAGGAGTTAAACCCCTGAGCAGTTACAATGCATAATGAAGCAGCTGGTATCACTGCTTGCAAATTAAAAATATACAAATTTTAATATTTTCATGATGAGAATTAAAAGGAACTTGAATTTTTAAACTCGAACATATATACAAGTATAAACAAATGTTTCCTTATTCTTCATGTGTGAAAGTAAGTCACTTTCCTTATAAAAATTAGATCTTACCATTTACTTAGAAGAGATCTGTGTATGTCACTAACAAAATTGATGGGCTGAATTTAGTTTTTAGAAGGAATGTCTGCATTATACTCATGTTACTAATCAATGTTAAAATGTCATCCGCACATTTTGCCTTTGAGTGCCCTTTTAAAACCATCCTGTTATTAAGATATTGTTTGACTGTTTTGCCCTTACAGAAGTCCCCTTAAATCATGGGATAAGGCTGTTAAGCAAATATAAAATAAGTCACCCATGCATTGTATGGCATATGGGCAATTTCCATTAAAGAAGTTTGCATGTGGATAAAAGTAAAACTCTATAAAATGGACTATCAGCATCTGCATGGATTTGGAGGATAACTGTTAGGAAAGTTACACTAGTCAAATTCCTTGAGAAAGCTGAATATGATTCCTAGGGTCTTTATTCCATATCGTGAACAGGTAGTTTAAATATTAGCACTTAACTTTTTAAAAAAAATTTCAATATACAGGAAAGTTATATTTTATTCTTTAAAATAGTATTTTATCTTAGCTATTTTTCAGTCATAAGTAATAGATTAGTTAATGAGGCTTTTGATGAGTGATTGTTTGATAGAACTGATGACCTTGATTCACAAAACTTTCCCTGCTCAGGGTCATGACAACCTTCCTTATTGGCCATGGCTTTCTTATTAAGTAGCAATTCTCAACGGTAAATCTATGAGCCTTGGAGAAATGCATTCTCTTTTTTTTTTTTTTTTTTGCAGAGAAAGATTTGCCCTGAGCTAAATCTGTTGCCAATCTTCCTCTTTTTTATTTTCCTCCACAATGCTCCAGTGGATGGTTGTATATCCTAGTTGTAAGTGCTTCTAGTTCTTCTATGTAAGCTGCCACCATAGCATGGCAATTGACAGACAGGTGGTGTGGTTCTATGACTGGGAAATGAACCCGGGCCCCCGAAGTGGTGAGAAAACCAAACTTTAACTGCTAGGCCATCAGGGCTGGCTAGAGAAATGCATTTTTTTCAGTGGTTCTCCCTGGGTTGGACATTGCAATCAGCTGAAGAGCTTTACAAACTACTGATGCCTGGATCTCACCCCTGTTAGAGCTGTTAGCTGCTCTATCTTTAAGAAAAGACTAAATTGGAAACAAATCCTGCCTTTTGTGATTTTCTTGCAATGAGTCGCTTCTCGACCAAGGAGAAGTCAGCACTGACAGATTCATATATGCTGTCTCATATTTTCATGCAGGCATTCCAATAGTATGAAAACCTGGTCCTTGATTCTGGCTTAAAAGAGACTCTGACTTAATTGGTCTGTTTTGCTTCTTGGGTATTTTGAAAAGTACCCCAGGTGATTATAATATGCAGTCAAGGTGGAGAATTATTTCAGTCAACTCTTTCTAAAAACAGGCAACTTGACTAGGAAGACGATTATGTCTATAGTATGCACAAAATATTGAAAGAAGCAACTGGTTTCTGATTTGATAGCAAAATTGGTGTTATTTATATCTCCTTTCAGACTTGAGTATAGCAGTGGAAGAGACACATAAAGGACAGGGGTCATGGTGAGGAAACAGAAGGGGAAGGAACATGAGCACGTTGAGGAGAGCAGAAAGGGAGCGTGAGCAGGTTGTGTAATGGAGGGAGACAGGGTTACGGTGAGTCAGAGCATTTCTGTCAACTTTTTTCCACCTTACTATCCTGTCTTCTTCTTACTCACATAAGAGTACAAATTATGTATAAATGATTGCATATTAGGAGGAGAAAAACAACAGAACACCAGCATTAAACAATAGCTGTTAGCTGCTCTATCTTTAAGAAAAGACTAAATTGGAAACAAATCCTGCCTTTTGTGATTTTCTTGCAATGAGTCGCTTCTCGACCAAGGAGAAGTCAGCACTGACAGATTCACATATGCTGTCTCATATTTTCATGCAGGCATTCCAATAGTATGAAACCTGCTCCTTGATTCTGGCTTAAAAGTCACCTTCACTCTCTGAAAAATGAACTATCAATTCAGAGGCAATCCCGAAGAGAAGTGGTGATAGATGTGCTACAAGACAAATGCTACATTTTAAATAATTGAAAATGTTATGAAAAGGTCAAATAAGGACTCTTTGAGGCAAATTTGGAAGCCATATGGCCCTGTGAAACGTGTATTTCAGTGCAATGGTTGTCTGAGGAAACTGGATTAGGCCATCCGTGTAAGGGAGATGGGACATCTAGGTAGGCCAGGTGAGCAGCGATGGCAGAGGGCAGAGTTTTAAAGAGTTAAAGAGATGTCTTTGTTCCCATCACCATAGGGGAGTGCCTGGAAGACTATTTCATACCTTAAACGTGTGCCAATTTACTTGAGTAGTGTGAAATTGATAACTCTATAGCTCAAGGACTGAAACGATTAAACATTAATTTTTCTTTTAAATGGTGTATTATGAACAACAATGGACAAAAAAGGGCAAGGGGCAAGTGTTAAAAAAGGAAAAGTAGATGAATACAGTGAAAGCAGAGACATGCTATCAGAGAATTAGCGATCAGAGTCTGGCGGGGTCAGAATTCCGGTGGACTCCATGCCGAGGGTGGTCTGATTTATCATAGGCTTTGCCACTGACTTGAGATTTGACCTTCAGATGAATTAAAAGTGATGAGATGTTACCCTCTTTGTCTGTCCTAATTTCTTTCACTACTATGCATTACAATTATTTGACTAGATCAATCAATCAATTGGCCAATCAATGAAAATTATATTCTTAGCACTACAGTTTCTGACCAATTGTCATATTTATGTATTAAATGGAGTGATTACTTACATTAAAATGATTATTATAAAAATCAAGTCATTGAATGGCAATAATACAAAATAAATTATTTGGACAAAGCTATTCATTGCAGCACTATTTATAATGCCCCCAAAATAAAAATAAAAATAGATTTAAGGTAGAGATAACTCAAATATCTATCAATAGTGTACTGTTTGAGTAAACTATGAAAAAAAAATCCATTCTGTGTAAGACTATGCAGCTGAAATGAGTAGCCATTCTATGGAATGACCATTGGGACATGGAGAAAATTATATAGACTGTGCTGCAGTTTATCTCAAAGATATAATCTACAAAATTTTAAAAGGCTTATTGATAGAAGAAGGAGAGAATAGGGTGGAGGTGAGAAGAATGTAGGTTGAATTTCTTTACATATATCCTGCTTATATACTGAACTTTGGTGTCATGTAAATATACTCTATAATTATAAAACAGAAGTAAATTTTAAAAATAATTAAAAATCAAAAATAACATGAAACCGATGAACATAAACATGTATTTTCTCTTTTTTCCTGTGTGAGGAAGATTAGCCCTGAGCTAACATCTGTGACAATCTTCCTCCAATTTATGTAGGATGCCACCACAGTGTGGCTTGACAAGTCATGCTAGGTCCGCACCCAGGATCCTAACCTGCAAACCCCAGGCTCCCAAAGTGGAGCGCACAAACTTAACCACTATACCACCGGGAAGGCCCCCATAAACATGTATTTTATTTTTTAGAAAACACACACACACACACACACATTCATACATATATTTCCTATTTCTTGCCATTGAAAAGACTTAGAATCAATGACCAATATAATAGGAATGAATTCCTTTGGTGCCCTAATTGTGGTCTCTCAATACCACTTTCTATTGAAAGGATCTAGGGTTCCTTAGAGAAATGGCTGCTTCCAGGTCTGAGACAGGGATGTGTAAGATGAGTCTGGATCATCTTGTCATAACAGAAAGCAAAAATGTCAGCAAAGCCTAGAAGGATAAAGTCTTTAGGACTCAGGCATGAACTTGACTAGACCTGCACTGGCCAAAGATGGAATCATTTGATCATCCTTAAGGATAATAACTGCAATATATTAAAATATATCAAAAATGTTTAAATCTATAAACTCATAAAGATAAAAAAAACAAAACCAATTTATTGACCACCTTTTAAAGATACTAAAGAACCTAATATCTTGTAAATAAAGGGAAAAAATTGGGATTTATTCCACTTTTTCTAAATAACCTCTACTTACAGTTTACTAGAGTTGACATAGGAGTGTTCCTCCTTTTAAGAACTATTCTTTCTGATAAAAGGAGACAAATGTTGAAATTAGAATATTGGATATTCAATCTGTAATGAAATAAATGGTTATCGATGACTGATAATATCACAAAAAGACAATCAGAGATGTTATGTGCCTCCTGATGGAAATATACAACACCACTTCGAAAGTAGACTTGGTAAGGCACCAAAAAGGAATCTGATCAATCCTCTGGATTATCAAATCATAGGAAATGCAGGGAAAGAAAATCATGCTAAAGACGCAGCTGGGATACAACCAGCAAATCCCAGAATGTGGGAAACTACAGAAAAAATAACCTGGATCTTCAACAAAAAATTTTAGAAAAATTAGGAGATGAAGTGGTAAATTCTGCATTAAAAAACATTTTAATTAACCATAAGCTATAGCCTTTATTTTTGTTCACATTTCATCGAAACAAAGTAAACAAAAGAAAATTGGAAAATTTTTATAGTATTAAGGATTATTTTTTTAACATGTGACAATGATATTGTTTGATTAAAGCCCCTCTTAAAAAAAATTCAGTAAAAAAGCATCACTTTAACCCTCAGACCTTTTTTGAGAAGCATCCTAAAAGATAATTTCTACAAAAATAATTACATTTATGAGAATTTCATATTTAAAAAACATACACAATTAATAGCACTAGAAATCACTCACTTATTTCAGATGCCACTTAAGCTTGTAGATTATTGTTGTTATTTTAATCAATAAATCAATATGGCAATATCCAGTGCCAGTAATTCAGAAATTGTTCCAAGCAATGTAGCTTTCTGGCAACTGTCCTTCCTGAATCTGACATACAGTCTGAAAGTACTAGGAATTTATCATCTCTTATTGATTTATATGCTAACAAGTAATTTCCAGGCTGTTGGTACCCATTTTTGTGTTTTGGTCAGTAGAAATATAAACATTTGATATTGTGTAATTAATAGGTAGGAAATAGATCTCAGAGTAACTGGACTAGAAGAGAACGAAATGGTAAATGATATACTGAAGCATATTCATTATCAATTAAGCTCCTTTATGTATTTCATTTAATCATCCACAGTCATAAGGTTATAAGACATCTGTTTATATTATTTCCAGATATTTATATTTTTATAAATGCCTATATGGGTATGTTTATACATGTTTCTGTATGTATGTGTGTACATGAGTTTGCAGAAATGTGTGTGTGTGGGTGTGTGAGAGAGAGAGAGAGAGAGAGAACAAGAGGCAGGCATCCCACAGTGGTAAAGAACCCAAACACTAAGGAGTTAGATGTTCCTGGGTGTCACTCCAGTTTTGGCTCTGGCACTTACTAGTCATGCAGACTTGGCCAAATTACTGATACTGATTTTAATTATCTCACCTTAAAATAGGGATAATCAAATCCCAATATCATAGTTTTGCTGTGAGTATTGAGATAATGAATTTATAGAATTTAGCACAGTTCCTGGCACCTGGTCAGCACTCAGCAAGTAATACCATACAGGTAAACCAGGATGAATAATTTACATTCCAGATTTTTAAAATACATTATTAGAGAACACAATATAGAAAGAGTCGGAGAATGCGAGGAGGAGAGAGTTAAATTCAGAAGAGACTCTTTTCAATCTTGCTTCCTTTCTTCTTTTACATGGATTATCTTTACTGAGCCTAAAAAATTATATTCCACATCACTAATCCTGTAAGGAAGACTCTAGAAGTCTGTGAACTCTAGAAGTAGCATAATTAACGATCAAACTGGCTCTTTAGTTTGTCATAAACCAGGACCCTGACATTAGAACTTATTCAAATATTTCCATAGAAATATACATATTATGCAACAAAGTGTCTCTTAGAGCACTAAGGAATCAATATCTGGTCCTATATCTTATATGTCATAAGATAAACAAGGTTTCTGGAAATATAGAAGTTTTGTTTACAAATGATCTCAAAATATTTTAAAATGGTGCCGGCATTACTGTTATTATTTGTTTAATTTTCCTTTAACAAATTGTATTGATTATAATGAAAATTCCAAACTTAATGCCAAACTATCTCTGAAAAGCTCAACTCTTTCCTTCAAAAAATTCATATGTTAGACCAAAGCAATGTTTCACAAATGGTAGTCATCCTTGTAACACCTATATGGTTACGAGATTGTATTTTCTTCAAAACAAGTCAAAATTTTCACTTAAAAATTTTAAAAAGGAAAATTTATATTATCACTATAAACAGTGGGAAAAGAAAACGAATGGAAAACCAAATCAATTGCCATATATTTTTTTTAAAAAGGTATACTCTATGAAAATAATCCATTATTTTAAATAAAAACAAATTAGCGATTCAATGAATATCCCTCCATCATAGATTTTTCTAAGACCTTGGATAGTCCATACCTTAGTAACCCTTCTAGCTTCTTCTCTCCTTATGCTTCCCCTCACTCTATCTTTTGCAGGAAACTAAATGTCATTCAGGCCTTTGTACTCTTTATGATTCCTCTTTACAGGGCCTTGCACTTATCATTACCTCTGCCTAGATACTCTCCCTATCTACTTAATGATGATTTATTCTTTACACCTGAGTGGGAGCATGGCTTTTTCAAAGAAGTCTCCTCTGATCTCCGATCAAATCACCCTATCGTAGGTTCTCCTATTGAGCCATTGTCAAAATAATGATTTTTCGTTTGTTTTTGTGTCTATCTGACTAATCTCTCTCCCATTTGCTTCTAAGATTCAAGAAAGCTGTGATTATGAATGGTTATGCATATCAATGTGTCTCCAGAAGGTAGTCTTATGCCAAAACCACAATAAATGCAGACTATATTTTGTTAAATAAATAAATGAAAAAATAAATGTATTTCCACCATATTTTTGGAAACATAATGAAGTAAAATCCTATATATATATTTTTAGAATAAGTGCCCCCTTTAATCATCTTATTCTACATTTTTCTCACTCCTAACCATGTTGAATTTAGATTTGATAGCAAGCCGAATGACAGTTAGATATGTTTTTTGAGATAGTGGTATATTTTTCCAGAGAAAGGCTGTGTTTGCTTGGCTGTGTTTGCTTTCTCAAGTAAGAGAGAGATTGTCAAGGTGATTTTGTTGTTCAGAATTTTGATTTTCAGAATTCTTGAGTCTGTCAAATTCTCCTAGGCATTGCCATTTCAATACTGGTGCACCATTATTTTCAGACTAGGTCTCTAATTTTGACATAAAAGTTCTGCCTAGTTTGTCAATTCAACAAATAAATCACATAACCATTTGAATAAAAAATCAAAGTTCCTCCATGGACCACCTAAAATTATATCATATACTTCCACAATGGTGAATAGTGTACTGAAGGATAGTTTTCAAAGTGATATTACTTTATATTTGTAAAGACTTCGTGGTGTACAAAGCATTTCCACATAAGTTATGTGTTTTTATCCTTCCACAAGTACTAAAACTTGGGCAGAGCAAGTATCCATATCCCAATTTAATAGATGTGAAGCCTCAGTGAAATGGCCAAGATCTTATTGATATTTCACGGCAGGCGTTCTAGTTCCAAGACTTATACTATCTTAGAGTTAGAAGGGACTGGTTATTAAAGTGGAGTAGATGTTAATGAACATCAAGGAACTCTGAAGTTAGTATTGGGAAGACCTCCATATAGACCTAAAATTGTGTACAGTAATGGAAGGAGTTTGGTTGGAAAAGAAACAAAGGTTCAGTGTACCAAAGATTTCAGTGAATGAAGAGTGATTGGAGTACTTGTAGATAGAAACAATGAAGAGAGACAATAATATAATAATTTACAATATAATCAAATGAAGTAAGCCTCGAAGAAGAAAGAGTTTGTCGGAAGAGGAAGACAATGGTGAGGAAGTGTCAGGGGGAACTAAAAAAATATCAAGTTTACCTCCTAATTAAATATACCTGAGACCACAGGAAAATTAAGTTTCTAGACTCAAGAAATTTGTGAAAGAATCGACAATTTTAAAGGAGAGGCCAGTATTAGTTATGCCAAGGAAGTTCAGGGATCATCCTGTGAAGTATATGAGGCTATTTCCCTGTGACATGGGAGGGGCTAAAATAAAGAGGGGATAGAGAAAACAACTTCGAGAAGTTGGAAAGGAGATAAGAGGAAGAGTGTGTGGAGGAGGATGTCCACAACGTAAAGTGATGAGATGGGCACAGAGCTGGTCTGGGAGACACGCATTGTTGGGAGGGAAGGACAATTACTGACTTACTGGGAGTCTGTAGCTTTTGCAGAAGTCTGCAAATCTGTAGGGAAAAAAAAAAAAAAAAAGCCCCAAAGTAGAGAGATAGCACATGTAGAAACACATAGTTGGAAAGAAGATCTTTCGAGTCACCCTTGGGGCTATGCAAGTGATAGGAAAGTAACAAAAGGATGAAAACCTCTGTGCTATTTTCTTTGTATTTTCACGTCTGCTGAGACTTGGAAAGAAAATCGACAAAACCAAACTGGGGCATGTTCGATCTTGTAGTTACATTTTCAATTCAAGGAATGAAAAAAAATGTTGCCAAATGTTAAGTTTTTATGAAATAAGTTATTGTATCATTCCGTAGAAGATACTGGAAGATAGGAAAAAGTATTGAAATTCAAGAAAGCTTACTCTCCCATACCATTGCCCAAAGGAGAAAGTGACAGAAGGAAAAAAAAAAGGGGAATTCCTGTATGAAGACAGGAAAAAACTAAGAAAGCCTGGTAAACAAGGATTGCTCAGACTAACTTGTTCTTATTTTACTCTTTTTCCTCCTCTTACTTCATCATGGAATACATGGAGAGTAGATGGCTTGAAATAAACTGGGAACTCAATTTGCTTTCTCTCAATACGCGGGACTTACTCTGAGCAAGGCTGGGACCAGACTTTTGGAGATATGAAATAAACAAAGCTTCGTAGGCAGTCACTACAGCAAAGAGGGATGAAATGTGCATAAGAGAGTAACACAAAACATAAGTGTTGAATTGAGCCATAGTTGGGAAATGAGGCTGTAGGAACATAAAGGTTTGCTTCTTTTTAGAAATGTCACAGACCAATGGATGAGATTATGTATAAACTGGACCCTGAGGATTGCGTCAAATTTGTACAGGTGAAGATGCAGTAGAAGGGAATCACAGAAGCCCAGGAATATCAAGATAGAGAACAAGTTCTAGGGAAGGTGCACCTTTTGGGGGGATGAAATTGGCAAATCAGGCCAAAAAAGAAATATGGACGGTCCAAAGACCTTCTAAAGACCTTGTTAAAAGGCATTTGCGTTATATTGGTTACAAATTCCTTTGTGGATGCAGTGAAAACATTTGCTTCTCATGCACAGGTGCACGTTCAGGTGATATTTCACACACTGTTTCAGGGTTTCACACAAGGCTTTAAGCCATCAGTAAGTTCTGATTGTAGGCAATGGGAACTAAATAAAAATATAAAGGTAAGATGATAAAGTGCAAACAATTTCTTTGTTGCATGTGAATCTCATCATCACCGACTAGAGCTCTGCATACAACATGGACTTAAAATTCTGAGGGTACTTCCTAAGTGTAGAAGGAGTACAACGCTTCTCCAAAGAGGGCTATACATCTCCAAGGGTAAATGCTTTCAAGATGTAAACATCATCCATGAGAGCATATATCCTGGATTGTGTTCATGTAGAAATAGCCCCTCTGAGAAGCGTACCACTTAAAATGAAAAGAATGTATCTATTTTGAAAGCTGAGGAAAATGACTGAGTTTTGTTCCTCCCATGTTATTTGCATAAAGAGATTTTTATCACTCAGACATTTCTTGAATTAGAAAGCAGCTTTCACAGATTTTACAATTGAAAATGACAATATCTAATCTCTTTGCTTTCATGAGCCAGGCCTGCATTGCCAAGTATCTCAGAAGGGAAATGGTAAACCATTTTTCACAGATCCTCCATAACAGATGAGATATGAAATGAATTTCATGGAAGTTGAGCACCCTGCAGGTTATTAGTTTGCCGTAATACATAACATTATTCTGACATCATATCATTATCGTTATTATTTTCTTGTGCAACCAACCTAAAACATTTGAAAAATTTATCAATTTTATCATTTATGGATCTTAATAAAGAATATGTGTCCTTTCCTTAAAACCATTAAGCTATGAAAGATATTTATATTTTATTTTAAGTTATACATACATGCGTTGAATATTTAACATATTGACAAAGTATATTGGGAAAATAACCAATATTCAGTTAAAACAAGATACGATTTTCTTAGAGAGGGCAAAATGTATTCAATTAAGATACAAAATATTACGAAAATGTTTAATAATATACACCTGCAGTATCAAAGGTCTAAAACAATAAGTAGAACCTTAAAGTCAAAATATAATAATACGTAGTGATCATTTTCTAATTGTTCTGCTTATGGGGCCACAAATGTATTTTTTTAAATATTAGTATGTATATATGTACTTCACCCTACTTCTATGAGAGAACTGAATATGTATATTCAGTCTCTCAAAGGTTCAGTTTTGAAATTTTCTTAAGTATTGTCAAGCAAGCTTCAGAGTCCATTTTTAAAAGTTGGGAATTCAGAATCTTGTCTTTTATTGACAATTTTCTTCCTCAAAGGCATTAGAAACCAGTATTAAAATGTTAACAAAACACAACTGTATATGTTTGTTCATACTAACAGAACTGCACACTTAAAAGATAGAAAGTTAGTAAGTTAAACCTCAATAAATCTGA
The DNA here is from genome assembly GCF_041296265.1 of Equus caballus. Classification (NCBI taxonomy): domain Eukaryota; kingdom Metazoa; phylum Chordata; class Mammalia; order Perissodactyla; family Equidae; genus Equus; species Equus caballus. The sequence continues at coordinate 99,307,511 of NC_091685.1, read as the reverse complement.
CAAAAATACTGTGTATAGCAAAAAGGATGGTGTAAAATTTTAATGTATTTTATTTGAAAAATAGATAGTAATATTGTTTATAATTATCAATATAAACATGAACTAAAGACATTTTTTGCCAATCAAAAAACTTCTGACCTAGAGAGTATAATTAGAGTACAATTAGAAAAAACCATTGATCAATAATTTTTCTTTTTTTAAAAAAAATGTTAACTTAGCATTAATTTCACTACAGAAAAAAAAAAAAAAAACCCAGCACATTAAAAATTAAACACATACCTCCTCTTAAGTTTCTGGTAGAAAATGTCAAAGAGTTTTCCTGATATATGTACTACATTTTCTTGTTTTTATCATTTAAAAGATTTGTGGTTATTTGTCTATTTAGCTAGCAGATGGGAAGTGATTTTGTGATGTTCTATATTCATCATGGAGTGACTGCTTCTTCCTATTTTCCTTCTATTTCAGAGGAAACCAAAAGAAAAATAACTTCCATTATATTGGTGCTAGTTTCATTACTGTGCTGTTGTCAAAATCCTTTACGCTAATACTAGATATGAGTCTAAGTACTGGGGAGTCACTAAAATAAAACACACAGCCGTGTGTACCATATCCAGTAGTCTGGCTTCTTTGATTCTATGCTTCTACTCCCGTGAACCGCCTACGCTCAACTCCTGCTCTACTTGCGGACCCATTCTTCCCTCTCAGAATTCGATTATCTGCCTTTTCTGCTAATCTCTTATTGCTCCTGCTTTTAACCCCTTTTATTGTCTTTGAGTTTTAGATAGGAACTTATTCTCCCACTACTAGCAGCAAAGCTAAGACCAAAGAGCCAAGGATTTATAACGGATTCAAGGAGTGTTACTCCTTTCAAAAGGAAGACAATGAATTCTCTCCTCTTCTCCGACGATGTCATAAAAAGGAGGTGCATGATCTAGGCATCTCGATCTGGTGTGAGACATTCACAAACTTTCCATGCCCCTCTCTAAACATGGAGAAAGTAAGAGAGAGCTAACTAGCAGCATTTGAATCACTAAATATCCATTCTCCCCAACTCAGAAACAGACAAAGGAGCCTGACCTCTCCATTCCATGTGTTTCTCTGCTTCAGCCCCAGGAGATCTCTCTCCCACAGCTCTCTTCTGCCCAATCCAAGGTATAACCTATCTCACCTGTAAGTGAGGAAGGTTCTATCCCTTTCCAAAAATCATCTCTTGAAACATTGTTGTTACTTAGGCAAATCCATGTCATCTATTCAAAGGAAGAAGAACTCTTCACGGTGAACATGAACATGGTCTACAAAGGACGAGCCCATGTTAGTTTGCCATTGTTCATTTTTACCTGTTGTGTCATTCTTTTTAAGGGCCCTGTATTTCAAATCAGTTGAGACCCCATTACATTTGGTCCTGGAGGTAACCTTTATATCAATTCCAGAACAGGTCTCATTTAATGGTATTCTTTTCATTCCATGTGTTATAAAAGATTTTCTATTTGCATTGTTAGTAAATACGTTGTTAAATTTCAGCAGTTCTGTTCAGCTATTCTGGTTTTCATTTTCTTTTTCTGCTGAGGAGGACTCTTCTCAGTTAACATCCACTGCCAATCTTTCTCATTTTGTATGTGAGCCGCTGCCACAGCGTGGCCACTAACAGATGAGTGGTGTAGGTCCACGCCTGGGAACCAAACCCAGGCCACTAACGCAGAGCCCGCTGAACTTAACCACTAGGCCACTGGGGCTTGTTCTGTTTAGCTAATCTTTAAAAAACATTCTCAATAGTTTTAATTTGAATTCATCCATATGAAGAGACATGTTTTGAGTATGTGGCTTTCAGTGGAATGAACTGAAATACACTAGTTTTTCGTTAGCTGGCCGTTTGCTCCTATGTAAAGATAACACTTATGAAAATACATTAGATCTTCCTGTAGTAACTTGACACATATTATATAATTTGTCCTTACCAAAACTTTATGAAGCAAGTACTATTATTAACGTCCATTTGAGTGTTCAAGAGAATGAGGTGGAGCTCTATTACGTAACTTGCTCAAGGATAAGCAGATAGGAAAAGCCTGTATTTGGATTTGAATCCAGAAAGTCTGGTTCCGGAACTCATGCTCTCAGTCATGCCTCAATTCGACTTTAGCAGATGTCCATTTTAACTGAGGTCTTCCTGCTTTCCCTCAGACACCTGAGGACATTGTTATGGCTCAGTTTTAGTGGAGTCAGTCAACTCTGGCTACTCATCCCATCATCATCTTAATAACCCACAATGTTTGAAATAGATGAATCCCACCGAAAGATGTGCTGCCAAAATGTCAAGTCCTAGAGGAATTTTCAATTACTGGGTGGCCAAAAAACTGACAAAGAGCCACTTCTGGATGCAAACAAGATTTTGAATTATTAAAGTTTTCAAATTCCTAATCAGAAGCATGCATATCAATAAGATTTCATATAGGCCTTCTGAATTTTTCTCTCTCATTCCTGAAAGAGAGCTCATTGATCTTTCCCCTACTTGTCATCACATACTTCAAAAATTCTACATAAGAACTGCGAGTCTGCAAAATATCTAGGTTTTAAAACTTCCTTCCTTCCTCCATATTACAACTTCTGAAAAGCAATATCATGTTTCCAAGGATGAGTTACATCAAAAAGAAGTTATTTATAGAGGCCATCCCTCATGTCATTCTATACATTACAACTTCCAGAGAAAGTGAAAACTCTTATCTATGGTGCTTTTGGAAACTACTTTCTGTATATTCTTGAATCTTTTTATCTCACCCTTTTCAGTCTACTTGTAATATTTTTATTTTGTTGTTTTAGACACAACTTCCTCCATCATTAATAGAATATGTGCCTCTTTATTGTGTTCACGCTGGATTTCTCAACCTCAACACTAGTGACATACTGAGCGGGATAATTTTGTTGCAGGAGGTTGTCCTGAGTACTGTATGATGGTTAGCAGTTTTCCTGGCCTCTGCCTGTCAGATGCTAGTAGCAACTCTTCCCCTCCTCATCCTTTTTGTGACAATTAGATATGTCTTCACATACTGTCAAATGTCCCCTCGGAGACTCCTCTATGCCCCTATCCTAGCTTGTGAGCTTCTGTTTTAAAGCATGAAAAAACTTCCTAAGTTTCCTAAATGGGTCCAGGGTCATCTACGTAGTTTTCAGCTTTAAATTTTACTGCAAGGAGAGTTTAATGTGTTAAGATACGTAGGCGATGAGAGGCAGTTATATAATCTATCATGAACTTTGCATTCAGATCTGCTTCTAGTGATAAGTAATTATATAAATTCTCCTACCATAGTCTTTCTCATCTGTAAAGCTGAGATAGTGACCTTGTGCTGAGTATTTTCTTCTGCTCCTCCAGATTGTCTCTGCCCTTGTCTGCCCTGCCTGGGAGGCTGACCTCCCAGAACCGACCCCATTTTTCAGAAGAGGAGTCTGAGATTCTATGATCTTAATAGGCAATTTGCCTGAGATTATAAAGCTTGTATGTGAAAGATGTGGGCTTCTTAACTAAGAGCACTGTCTAAAATCAAGCCGGTGCTCTCAACACTAATGCAATACTAACTTCCTGTTTTAACAATTCTGCTAATTAGGACAGTTTTATAACCTTTATTTAATGTTTACTATACCTCTAGAACTGTACTTAGTCCTGCATATGCTTTCTATTATTTAATTCTCAAAAATGTATATAAAGATTATCATCATCTGCCTTTAACAGATGAAGAAACTCAAGCCACAAAGCTTTTTTGTTTGCTGTCCTACCCCTTGAACATTCTTGCCTTAATCTCTACTTGATTTACTTCCTCTAACAGGGGGATCTCATTGTAGATATCACCCCATCTGAGAGGACTCTTGTGGCTACCATGTCATCTAAAGCCAGTCTCTTCCACTCCTTATTAATTTCTTTTATAGCACTTATCTATAATTTGTAATTATTTTATCTACATATTTGTTTACTTGGTATTTGCCTGCCTCTCCATGATTTAAAAGCAGAAGATATAGCCATCTTGTTCACATTTGTCTCGCTAATGGCTAATATGTCAACAGATACCAATGTTTACCTCACAAGTGTTGAATAAATAGATAGTCACAAATCTAGGAAATGGTCAAGTTAGAAATTGGACTCAGACATTCCTGAATTCAAAGCAAAACTTTAAATCACTACATGGCTCTTTCTTTTTGTAATCTGGAGGAATCTCTATCCCTGAGAATAGAAGAGTAGCCAAGGGATACAAGCTTTTCCCTGAAATTTACCACATCAGTTTCATCCCTGAAATTTCTCTTACTGTTGGCCGTCCCCTTCCTCAGCAGCCTCAACCATTTGTCAGTTTTGTTGTACCACTGTCCAAAATACATAGTTAATACAACCACTTATTACCATATCCATTGCTACCTTACTCCATGTAATATCTTTCTTTCTATTCTATAACACAGTATTCTTATTGGTCTTCCTGATCTACCCTTTCTCTCTTAATATATTCTCCACAGAACAGTTGGTAGAAATTAAAAAGAAAACATCATAACGTTGTACTATTGAAAATGTTCTAACCATTTTCCTTTAAAATTAGAATAACTGCAAACTCATTAGAAGAGCCAATAAGACCCTAAGCCCTGACGTCATCACCTGCTGCTATCTCCCTCACTCACTGTTTCTCAGTGTACTGGCCTTCTTTAAGTCTCTTGAACAAGACAAACTCATTCTTTTCTTTGTTATCGTAGATCATTGTGTGTTAGCCTTCTTTATCACGCAAGGTTCTGCTCAAAGAAGCTTTCCCTAACTATCCATCCCTTAATAGCCCACAGCCCTTGTTTTTTCCTTTGCAGCATATATTACTACTTGAAACTATTTATGTCTTTAATATACAGCAATCCACACTAGAGGTTTTAAATCTTTACCTAAGGCATAACAAGGGCATTTCCTAGAAAAATGTCTGGCACAAAGTAGACACTCAATAAAAAATTGTTGAATAAATGAGTACATACCAGATGATACTCATTCTGGATGTTCAGAGGACTGTTAGAATAATGGCTCAGTATTCTTATACAAGAATATTTTTAAGAAAAACTCAAATGAAATCTAATATGCTTGAAATAAGGCAGGAGTTTTTCAGCTGCAAATGGTATACACTCAACTCAGCCTACCTTAGACTAAATGTAATTTGTTAGTTACTGTATCTGAGAAAGCCAAGGGGCTATGTACAAGCTAGGACCTGAGGTTAAAACACTATTGGATGCTTTCTCTCTCTCTCTGCTTTTAATTCTCTGTTGGCTTTATTTTCAGACAGTATCTCTATAATTGATATCAATATAACCCCTAGCCACACCAGGCTTACAGTTACTGATCTCAGTGTAAAAAAGCAGGCTTCTCTTTTCAGTGTACGTATGTCTTCTCAAATTATTCTTTTGCCCTGCCCAAGGATATGAACCTACCTCAATAGTAGGGGAAGAAGGTATATCCCTGTGTTACAATCCCAGTAGATCCAGATGGATTGGAAGAGGAGGAATGACTCTCAAAAATTAAAGCTCAGAAAAGAGGAAAGAGCATGTTGTGGCCACCATGGCACAGCATGCCCTTTCAGCGAAATAGGATTACTGAGAGTAATGTGCCAGCCATTCAAAGACACCCAGATAAGAAGATCTGGGTTTAAACCAATCCTAGAAAGATAGATCCAGATCTATTTTGGCCTTGCTTTTGGACCTCGTTGGCGACATAACTGGTTCAGCTTCTAGGACATCTGTTTACTTGGGTTGAATTTTCTGCGAGACAAGAAAGTAGGGGAGCCTCAGATGTTCCAACATGGTGTGCTCCCTTACTTATGAGTGATGTTAAATGACAGGTGAAAGATAACGCCTTTAGTTCTTCATTAAACCATTGTACCCATTGCTGTTTTTTACTCATATAGGCTGTGGTGTTTCTATGTATATGTGAGTACTTGCATATTCCCTCTGATATTTGCATAGCTTAAACAAATATCCCTAATAGTGAAGATATATTTCTTCATTTAAAGATATCAATTACCTTTGTATATATTCTAGATTATATAAAACATCAATCCCTAGTTTGCTAACATTTCCTGAAACAATTTTTTAATAATTTGGGGATAAATATAGCTGGAAATATCATAATTCCTAACATTGAAAGTTACCATATAAACCAAAAGATTATAATTGAAATAAACCATAATTTTGAAAAACACTTAGCTAAAAAAGTCTATTCTTCTAAAACTGCTTATCTAAATTATTCCTCAAGCATTAATAATACAGGGCAACAAAGTAAAAACAATAACATACTGTAAGAAAGTATGTTTGGGGGACTCTTTTGGAAAATTTGAAAAACTTAGAAGTTTCATGGGAAGAAAAATCTAGCTAAGCAACCAAAGTGATAGAGTAGAATGAGATAATTTCAGATCATGACCAAGTTTACTTAAAGCTTGATTCTTTACAATAACAGAATAAAAGATTACATTGGATGCCAGGCTTAATTACGAGGAGATATATTAAAAATTCAAGTGGATATTGTTTTAATAATGACTAACATTGCAGTATTAACTGCTTCTCCTGAATTTGAGCTGTCATACTATCTTTTTTCCTACCGTATCTTAAGATAGTAAATTTTCAAAAATCTAATAAGACTATGACTCAATCCGTAATAAATTAATATAAAAATATCAGTGGTTTCACACTACCAAACAAACTGAGTATTCTACTTATGTGAAAAACCCTTTACCCGAAGTTTTCCCTAAAGTCCCAAAGTTAGATCAATAAAAGGAAGTAGGATCTGCTCTAATGATCTATCTCTACATAGAAAATATGAAAAAAAAATACCTTCAAATAAAAGGATTATTTACTCTTTGCTATTTTCAAACATCTCTGAATCTCTCTTATATAGATATGTTTAATAATTTAAATAGTATGAAGTAAGCAGTAAAAACTAAGTGCTGTATAAGGAACAAAAATATATTTGCCAAATCCAACTGTCCCTTTTTTGTTTGTAACTTATAATTCTCTACAGCCTTTTTTTAATTATTATTATCGAGGTCATAATAGTTTATAACATTGTGAAATTTCAGTTGTACATTGTTTTTTGTCAGTCAACATATATATGTGCCCCTTCACCCGTTGTGCCCGCCCCCCAACCCCCTTCACCTCTGGTAACCACTAAACTGTTCTCTTTGTCCATGTGTTAGTTCCTCTTCCACATATGAGTGAAGCCATATGGTGTTTGTCTTCCTCTATAGGGCTTATTTTGCTTAACATAATACCCTGGAGGTCCATCCATGTTGTTGCAAATGGGACAATTTTGTCTTTTTTATGGCTGAGTAGTATTCCATTGCATATATATACCACATCTTCTTTATCCATTCATCAGTTGGTGGGCACTTGGGTTGCTTACACATCTTGGCTGTTGTGAATAATGCTGCAGTGAACATGGGGGTGCATAAGTCTCTTTGAATTGTTGATTTCAAGGTCTTTGGATAAACCCAGTAGTGGGATAGCTGGGTCATATGGTATTTCTATTTTTAGTGTTTTGAGAAAGGTCCATACTGTTTTGCATAGTGGCTGCACCAGCTTGCATTCCCACTAACAGTGTCTGAGGGTTCCCATTTCTTCACAACCTCCCCAGCATATGTTATTTTTTGTCTTGGTGATTAAAGCCATTCTAACAGGTGAAGGTGGTATCTCATTGTAGTTCTGATTTGCATTTCAATGATGATTAGTGATGTTGAACATCTTTTCATGTGCCTATTGGCCATCTGTATATCTTCTTTGGAAAAATGTCTGTTCATATCCTCTGCCCATTTATTTATTTCTTTATCTATCGTGAGGAAGTTTCACTCTGAGCTAATATCCATTGCCAATCCTCCTCTTTTTTTGCTTGAGAAAGATTAGCCCTGAGCTAACGTATGTGCCAATCTTCCTCTACTTTGTACATGGCATGCCTCCACAGCATGACTGATGAGTGGTGCAGGTCTGCACCTGGGATCCAAATCTGCGAACCCTGGGCTGCCAAAGCGGAGCATGTTAAACTTTAACCCCTCTGCCATAGGGCCAGCTCCTGCCCATTTTTTTATCGGGTTGTTTGTTTTTTTGTTGTTGAGTTGTGTGAATTCTTTATGCATTTTAGATATTAACCCCTTGTCGACATATGATTTGCAAATATTTTCTCTCAGTTGGTGGGTTGTCTCTTCATTTAGTTCCTGGTTTCCTTTGGCTTGCAGAAGCTCTTTAGTCTGATGAAGTCCCACTTGTTTATTTTTTCTTTTGTTTCCCTTGTCCAAGTAGACATGGTATATGAAAAGAGCCTTCTAAGACTGATGTCAAAGAGTGTACTGCCTATATTTTCTTCCAGGAATTTTATGATTTCAGGTCTTACCTTCAAGTCTTTGATCCATTTTGAGTTAATTTTTGTGTTTGGTGAAGGATAATGGTCTACTTTCATTCTTTTGCATGTGGCTGACCAGTTTTCCCAATACCACTTATTGAAAAGACTTTCCTTTCTGCATTGTAGGTTCTTAGCTCCTTTGTTGAAGATGAACTGTCTGTATGTGTGTGGTGTGTGTGGTTTATTTATGGGCTTTCCATTCTGTTCCATTGATCCATGTGCCTGTTTTTGTACCAGTCCCTTGCTGTTTTGATTACTATGGCTTTGTACTATATTTTGAAGTCAGGAATTGTGATGCCTCCAGCTTTGTTCTTTTTTCTCAGGATTGCTTTAGCTATTAGGCATCTTTTATTGCCCCATATGAATTTTAAGATTCTTTGTTCTATTTCTGTGAATGATGTCATTGGGATTCTGATTGGGATTGCACTGAATCTGTAGATTGCTTTTGGTAGTATGGACATTTTAACCTTGTTCTTCCAATCCATGTGCATGGAATATCTTTCCATTTCTTTGTGTCATTGTCAATTTCTTTCAATAATGTCTTATAATTTTCCTTGTATAGGTCTTTTACCTCCTTGGTTAAATTTCCTCCTAGATATTTTATCCTTTTTGTTGTGATTGTAAATGGGATTGTATTGCTGAATTCTCTTTCTATTAGTTCGTTATTAGGGTACATAAATGCAAATGATTTTTGCAAGTTGATTTTGTACCCTGCAACTTTGCTGTAGTTGTTGATTATTTCTAATAGTTTTCTCATGGATTCTCTAGAGTTTTCTGAATATAAAATTGTGTCATCTGCAAACAATGAGAGTTTAACTCCTCCATTGCCTATTTGAATTCTTTTTATTTCTTTTTCTTGCCTGATTGCTCTGGCCAAAACCTCCAGTACTATGTTGAATAAGAGTGGTAAGAGTGGGTGCTCTTGTCTTGTTCCTGTTCTCAGAGAGAAGGCTTTCAGTTTTTCCCCATTGAGTTGGGTATGATATTGGTAGTGGGTTTGTCATATATGGCCTTTACTATGTTGAGGTACTTTCCTTCTGTACCCATTTTATTGAGAGTTATTATCATAAATGGATATTGGATCTCTTCAAATGCTTTCTCTGCATCTATTGAGATGATCATGAGGTTTTTAGTCCTCACTTTGTTAACGTGGTGTATCACATTCATTGATTTCTGGATGCTGAACCATCCCTGTGTCCCTGGTATAAACCCCACTTGATTATGGTGTATGATCTCTTTAATGTATTGCTGTATTCAGTTTGACAATATTTTGTTGAGGATTTTTGCATGAATATTCATCAGTGATATTGGCTTGTAATTTTCTTTTTCTGTGCTTTCCTTGTCTGGCTTTCTAATCAGTGTGATGTTGGCCTTGTAGAATGTGTTAGGAAGTGTTCCATCTTCCTCAATATTTTGGAATAGTTTGTGAAAGATTGGTATTAAATCTTCTTTGAATGTTTGGTAGAATTCTCCAGAGAAGCCATCTAATCCTGGACTTTTAAATTTTGGCAGGCTTTTGATTACTATTTCAATGTCTTTACTTGTGATTGGTCTATTCAGATTCTCTATTTCTTCCTTCAGTTTGGGGAGGTTGTATGAGCCTAAGAATTTGTCATTTCTTCTAGATTGTCTAATTTGTTGGCAGATAGTTTTTCATATTATTCTCTTATAGTCCTTTGTATTTCTGTTGTATGCATTGTAATTTCTCCTCTTTCATTTCTAATTTTATTTATTTGAGACTTCTCTCTGTTTTTATTAATGAGTCTGGCTATGGGTTTGTCAATTGTGTTTATCTTCTCAAAGAACCATGTTAGTTTCACTGATTCTTTCTACTGCTTTTTTTTTTCTGTTTCCATTTCATTTATTTCTGTGCTAATTTTTATTATTTCCCTCCTACTGCTGACTTTGGGCTTTGTTTATTCTTATTCTAATTCTGTTAGGTGTAGTTTAAGATTGCTTATTTGAGATTTTTCTTGTTTGTTAGGGTGGGCATGTATTGCTATGAATTTCCCTCTCTGGACTTCTTTTGATGCATCCCATATGAGTTGGTATGGTGTATTTTCAATTAATTTGTCTCCAGAGAATTTTTCATTTGTCCTTTAATTTCTCCAATGATTGATTGGTTGTTCAGTAACACGTTGTTTAGTCTTCACATATTTGTCACCTTCCCAGCTGTTTTCTTGTAGTGGATATCTAGTTTTATAGCATTATGTTTGGAAAAGATACTTATGATTTCAATCTTCTTAAATTTATTGAACACTGCTTTGTTTCTGAGTATATGATCTATCTTTGAGAAAGTTCCATGTGCACTTGAGAAGAATGTGTATTCTGCTGTTTCTGGATAGACTGTTCTATATATGTCTATTAATTCCATCGGTTCTACTTTTTTGTTTAAATCCACTATTTCCTTGTTGAGTTTCTGTCTAGATGATCTATCCATTGATGTAAGTGGGATGTTAAGGTCCCCCACTATTATTGCGCTGCTGTTAATATCTCCTTTTAGGTTTGTTAATAGTTGCTTTATGTGCTTTGGTGCTTCTGTGTTTGGTGCATGTGTATTTAAAAATATGTTTTTGGTAGAGTGTCCCTTTTATCACTATATGCTGTCCCTCTTTGTCTCTCATTACCTATTTTATCTTGAATTCTACTTTGTCTGATGTTAGTATGGCAATACCTGCTTTCTTTTGTTTGCCATTAGCTTGCTTTGCTGCCCTAAATATCTTTTCTTTGTCATTGACTTTTGCCAGCTTTAATTCTATCTGCCTTGGAGAAGGTCTTTTTACATTGATATAATTAGGAGTTCTATTGAATTCTTATTTCCAGCTCTGTCCCCAGGTTTGGGAAGTTCTCAGCTATTATTCCTTTGAACAAGCTTTCTGCTCCATTCTTCTCTTCTCCCCCTGGAATACCTGTCATCGTTATGTTGCATTTCTTAATTGAGTCAGATATTTCTTAGACAGTTTCATCATTTCTTTTTAGTCTTAGTTTTTTCTCCTCTTCCATCTGAAGCATTTCTATATTTTTGTCCTCCAGACTGCTAATTCTCTCCTCCGTAATATCAGCCCTATGATTCAGGGATTCCAGATTTTTCTTTATCTTAACCATTGTGTTTTTGATCTCCAACATTTCTGATTGTTTTTTCTTCACAGTTTCAGTCTCTTTTGTGAAGAAGTTCCTGATTTCCTTGAATTGTCTATCTTTATTTTCCTGTAACTTGTTGAAATTTTTTTATGATGGCTATTTTAAATTCTCTGTCATTTAGCTCATAAATTTCTGTGCTTTCAGAATTGATTTCTGCATGCTTGTTATTTTGCTTCTGATTTGGAGTATTAATATCTGTTTTCATATTGTTTGATGGCACCAATTTGTGCTTCTCTGTAGTGATAATACATGGTCACAGCCTCCACCTGATGATACTAGGTGGGGGTCAAGAAATGTGTATTCTGAAACTTCCGCCATCCATGGCTTGTTCATTCATAGCTGCTGCTTTTCTATCGTATGTGCAGGTTCTCTGGCCAACTGGCCGGGTTGGAGCACTGGAGAGGGAAAAGGGTGCTTTCTTTCACCTGAGTGACCCCAGCGGCATTCTTGCTCTGCCCTTGTTATCTGCTTTCCTGGGATGCTGGCTTGTTGAAGACACCCCAACAATACCTTACTCACCTCTCTGTCAGGTTTTCCCAAGTTCCTATAGGGAACTTGGAGAATGAAGGTGCTCCTGTGGAAGGCTGCCCCTCTTCCTCCTCTTCTCAGAGCTGTGCATGGCCCCACACCCTGGATTGCTACCATTAGAGGAAGGAAAGGAGATCCTCTTACCTCTTTCCACTTCCTCTGGAGTGTCCAGCACCCACACCTTCAGATATATGCCTGTGTTGGTCACCTAGACATCTTTTGTGTTGTATAAATGTCTTCTGGTGGTATATGAATGTCTTTTTCATTGTATCTTGGGGGGACAGTCTAGGGAAGAATTCACTCCACCCTGATGCTGACATCTGTCTCTCTCTACAGTCTTTGATTTACTCTAATAGCAATCCTTTCTTTTTGACCCTTCTTTTCTTTCCTTCTTTCTTTTTTTCTTTATTAATCCTTCTCTTTTTCCTTTGCGGGCTTCTCTTTAGGATTCTTCCTTCAAAATGCAAACATTCCTCCACTTTAGGGTTATCTTTGGCTTTTTAAAATCTGTCTACTTAATTATCAGCTGTCTACCTATCTACCTATCAATCAATAAGCTGTTTTCTCCAATGGAAATTCCATTTGCCACTTGACCATTTTTCAAGCAGCACTGAAATTCTCATTTCTAGATCAAACTCCAGATGGGCTTTTTGTATAATTTACACCACTTATCCCATGTGGATAGTTCAACGTGTAGGGAACTCAGCTCAGCATCCTCCCTAAATCTTTTTATCTCCATTCCCTCTCTCCATTAATGATCCCATTGTTCTTCCTATTCTCAGATGTAAAATTTCTTGATTCCTTACTCTCTCAAACCAACCACGATGATTTATTATTTAAACAATGTGATTCTAAATTTCAAAATATTTTCCCATCCTCCCCTGATCATTTATTTCCAATACTACCCTAGTTATTATACAAACCCTACTAGATTATAGGCTCACTCATAGTTTTATGCCTTGGGGTACATTGTACAGTGCCCTATACTGTAGTTAGACACAACACATGCAGCTGTTGAAGATTATAATTTCTAAATTATAATATAATCATATAACACATAGTTTATAATTTGTAGTCTTTGTTTTCCTAAGAAATATAAGCTAAAATTTGGAGCTTCCCTTCAAATAAATCACACGACTAGAAATTGATATTAAAGTTAAATTTTACATGCTGTAAAAAACAACTCTACATGATGTATTTTCTACCACTCAAAATTTAGACTTTATATTAATGCTTGTATAGGTTGGAAAAACCTGATTTTCAGGTTGATATTACAAAATAACAGCAACTCATGAAAAGTAATAACTTCAATTCAAAAACTGGACAAGAGAAAGTATGCTACCATTTGTTGAGTGCTCATCATTGGCGAGTACTGTGATGAAGACCGTACATATGCAGTTCAATTTAAACCTTACAATAAGTGGTGGAGTCATATCATTTTATGGCATTTTACACATAGCGAAAGTTTCATATATTTATTTTTCCATGATCACACATCTAGTAAATGTCTCCCCTGAAGCTCAGATTTAACTTTTTATTTTTAAAATCACATTTGCAGGAATATGTAACAGGCTTCTGTCTTACCATGCAACGTAGATAAAGTTTAAGAGGAAAAAAATATGTGTATTATATTTGGGAATTTTTAAATAAAAATAAAAGTTTTGGGTAAGCTAAAGCATTTTCAGATCTCTAAAAGCATCAGTCATGCTTTACCTAGCCTCCAGGCATTTATACAAACTCTTTTCTCTCCCTAGTAAGATAAAAGCATAATATAGCAATAAGTGAATAGCATTAGAATCATTCACACGGGGGTCAGCCCCGTGGCCGGGTGGTTGGGTTCATGCGCTCTGCTTTGGCAGCTCAGGGTTTCACCAGTTCGGATCCTGGGTGCGGAGGTGGCACTGCTTGTCAGGTCATGCTGAGGCGGCATCCCACATGCCACAACTAGAAGGATCCACAACTAAAAATAGACAACTATGTACCAGGGAGCTTTGGGGAGAAAAAGGAAAAATAAAATCTTTAAAAAAAAAAAAAGAATCATTCACACAGTCATTAATTTAATAATCAAAACTTGAGTGCGTACTGTGTATGGTGATTCCATTGTTCCTGGAAATTACAATCTAATGAGGAAGAAATGTATTCATCACATGGATATTCTACTTATTTGCTGTGTGAACGTGGATAATCTACTTATATCTTTGAGCCTTAGTTTCCTTACCTATAAACAGAATCTAAGAATTGTGACTGTATCAGACTATTGTGATGAAATAATATAGAAACATTGTAATGTGCTTAGCACAGTTATGGAATAGTTATGTTATATTTGAGTTTCAGCCATGTTTTTCGTTCTTTTTTGTTACCTCTTCACTTTCCTAATTCTCATGCATCGCTTAGCAGTCTGATTGCTACATCCAGGAAAGCAAGCTGATTATACATCATTCTTTCCAGGAACGCTCCCCAGAAATCCCAGGACAAAATGAGGTATCATTTTCATATGTATTTGCATATCCATCTGTATATATCACTATGTTACAAATCACGTTATTTTGTAAGAACCTACATATATTTTGCATCCCAAATTGGACTATGGTTACTAAGGGGAGGGCAAACTCTGTGCTCCTCACCAGTGTGTTCCCAGCATCTACCACATTCTCAGATCACAGTGGACTTCTATTAAGTGTTTCAGAATGAATGTGCTTGGAGTACAGAGGAATAGCGGGGAGGTAGGAGTGGTGACCTTCATGACAGTTGTTTCAAGATTTCAACATGAATTGGGTCTGCAGTGGTTACTACAGGAAGGCCATTATCAATTCATCACCTTCTGGAATTCTTTAGCTCTCTGTGCTGCCTTTTAGTTTAGTAGTGCTCCACAGTGGAAGTGGTAAAACAGGCTGCATGTGCCATTTTTTGAGGATATTATTGCAAATGTCCGTATATCAAGAGGAAGGCTGGACTCAAGAAAATTCCTAAGCACCAAACAGAAATTTATTATCTAGTTAGATCTTGCTTAAGAAAATGTAATACTTGGTAAATAAAATCTGAAAATATAGTACTTATTGTCTTGTTATATATAAAAATTGAATAACCCTGATTCTTGGACAGAACTTGTGGACTCAGTTAATATTTGTTATAATATATCATGAGTCACATTATTTCATTATTCTGGCTATACAGATTAAAAACTTAAAGATACTGAACTTATTTTCATTTCCTCCGAGAAAGTGAGTAAGTTCACTTTTGGAATGATTTTCAAAGCATTTTTATTCTAGCAGTGGCTCTTTATAATAAACTAGGAGAACTTCATCCTTCATTGATGGATGTGGGCTGCTCTGCTGATGTGACATTTACTTTTTTGTAAGATTTTCCTTTAAGAAATATAGTTACTGATCCTCTTTTAACAATTACGCATAGAATATAAGAAGGAAAACTATAATTTATAACCCTCTTTCGAACACAGCAATCTAGAAAGGGGTTCATTCAAAGGTAATGCAAACAAAACAAAACAAGGGAATGTGAAAAGAACAACAGCAACCAAAACAACAAAAGAAAGAGGTTGGAAAAGCTTTCAAAACTTGTAAAGCTTTAATACAGTGTATTTGACATATCTCGGTGGACTGTGCATCAGAGGGGAAAAAAAGCATGTCATTGCTCTGAAACTGTCTTTTCTAATTCAGTGCATCCATGTATTGTTATAAATCTGTTTCTCAATCTTGCTTTCTCACTGAAAGATGCAGACACAAGGGAACAAGCTTCACTGCTATCTATCAGCTCGGATAAGGAAAAGCTCCTTTCAGCCTGACACTGACAGCTTAATGAAATGGAGGCAAAGATGCATGCAGATGAGAGAAAGACTGGTAAGGTAATGACCATATGTGGTACTTAAAATGGACAAGAGGTAGGATGACTTGTAGCTGTGTTTTTATTCCCTTATGCAAGGACAATGAGGCTAAGGTAAAAAAAAAAAACTGCTTTCAATGAATGGTTTATGGAAAATACTTTCACAACTTTATATACACAACTCAAATATGGCCTAGTTAAGTCATTGAAGCTATAGCATTTTTTTTTTTTTAAGAAAATAAGCTGTAGGGTTTTTCTTTTTCCATTTTGGTAAATGAAGATGATGATAAGATCTCAGGTCCCATCATGTAAACTCGCATTATATATTGTGATTCCATACCATTCCTTGCAGTTGAATTTTTTTTTATTTAAAGATTGGCACCCAAGCTAACATCTGTTGCCAATCTTCCTTTTTTTTTTTTTTTTTGGCTTTTACTCCCCAAATCCCCCCAGTACATAGTTGCATATTCTAGTTGTGGGTCCTTCTAGTTGTGGCACGTGGGACCCGCCTCAACATGGCTTGACAAGCGGTGCCATGTCTGCGCCCAGGATCTGAACCAGGGAAACCCTGGGCCACCAAAACAGAGCGCACAAACTTAACCTTTCAGCCACGGGGCTGGCCCCGCAGTTGAATTTTTTAAATCTAAAGATCAGAGAGATTTACATAAAATGAACTGAAAATTTACCCAATCCTTTACTCAAAACAGCAAATATTTATTAGCATTCATTTCTCTGTTAGTTTTTATTTTCACATGCCTCCACCCTTCCTTAGCTTCTATAGAAAAAGGAGAATGGGGGAAAAAAACTAAGGACTTCCTTTCCCACACTCATTGACTGTCAGCAGGAAGAACTTAACGTCTTGTGAGAAAATCAGAATTGTGAGAGAATTACAGTGATGAAAGAGGAGATGATTTTGGTTAAAATGTTTTGAAAAAGAATATAAAATTTAGTGTGTACCCATATTAAATTCAATCACTAATCCTTAAAAGGCTTCCCTATCCATGATTCATTCCTGATTTGTATCCAATTTCCAAAGAATGTTTATGAACTGTTCTCTATATTTGTTTTAAGTTACTAGTGTCCTCTAAAATACACAAGTCACCTTATAGAAATACCACAGACAGAAGTAACATAAAGATATGCTGTTTCTAGGACTTTTACCCATTATTTAAATGTCTATAATACCATTAGGATTACTAGTAGAAGAGAAACTTGCTTTTTGCCAATCATAGCTAGATTTGTATTTAATGTCACTCCGTATCCTCAGGGCATTATAGAACTTACACGAAGGATACAGTTGGAATCAGAATTAGCAGAAAGATTAATGCTACAGCTTTAAAGAATATGAAAAACCATTCCTGAAATTCTGTTCTTAAAGCAGTTTAAACCAGGTGCTTCATCTTCATATGTTGAAGGTTTCTGACCTCCATTCTCTTCTCCATCATTTTTTTCTTTACTCTCTTAACTAGAGCCACAGGGGGAAAAAAATTGAGATGTATTAAATTAATTCACTTTTTCATTTAAACTTTAGGGATACCCACTACTTCACAGTCACTGAAGATTTATCAAAAGGCAAGATGAGAGACGTAATACTGAGAGAAGATTGCTTTAAAAATATATAGAACATATATTATATAAAATTATATTTATACATATAGAACATATATATAAAAAAATATATATTTAAAAATATATATGAACTCTTCCAGACTTTTAAAGTATATTCTGAGATTGCACTAGATTGCCAGAAAACTGTGTACCTAATAATTTTATTGGTACTTCAGAACAAAAACGCATTTCACTTTACCATTACTTTATGGCAAAAGTTATTACCAAAAAAAAAAAAAAAATGCTAAGGAACTCATTAAGGGATCTTCTGTGCCAATTTTCTTTTCAGCTAAAATTAACTAATTGCTCTAAAGATTGCTCCTTATTAATTTCAGTATTTCTGAACTCCAGGAGAATTCTCACTGAAAAATTTGGTAATATTGATTTTCTTATGGACAATGGCTTTTGTGTAAAGGACAAATCTCATTTGTCCTAATGTAAGTTTATAAGTCTTTATGGTAGATTTGAATAGACATTATCTTTGATAAGGCTGTCTCACTTTATTTATTCCCTTTTACATAGCTGACAAATTTATCATGTATTTTATGCAGTTATATGAACTAATTGATGCTTACTCTAATAAATCCATGAACACATAAACAACTATGCAAATAAACAAATACATACACAATTACATAAGTAGATGGATAGATAAGTCTTTAGGTTGATGATAGAAAGACAAATCAATATATAATCCTTATTTTGAAATAATATAATGTGCTAGGTGCTGAAGACGCAGAGATGAAAGACTCTTCATTCTTTCCTAAAGAAAATTACATTTGATGGAAAAGACATTAAAATGAGGTACGTATAATGATTGATATAAGCAGGAGCAGCATTAAGGGCATTAAAACCATACAAGGGTGGAGAAAGAGAGACAGAAGTTGATGGCCAGTGGAAACTTCTTGCAGCAATCTCAAAAAATTAATTAAAGGTGGAAATACTCCAAGTTGCTGGAGAGTCATATACAAAGGCAATGCAATATGAGAGAATGGTTCATGTTTGGGAAACATCAATAGAAGTTTAGTGTGGGGCAGCATCATGTGCAAGGAAAGTAGTGGCCAAAAATAATGAGCCTTATGTTTAATGAAAAAATAAATGGGAATCCGACCTGTAATGCAGTGTTATATAAAAATTTCCACCCACAACTAGAAGGACATGCAACTAAGATATACAACTATATACAGGGGGTGGTTTGGGGAGATAAAGCAGAAAGAAAAAAAAAAGATTGGCAACAGTTGTTAGCCCAGGTGCCAATCCTTAAAAAAAAAAAATTTCCTAAAGATCCTGTTCAGTAGGTAGAACTTTGAAATATTCATTTTTAGTACATATCCCAGTTAATTCTGAGGTAAATAATTGGATAAAACTTTTTGGAAAATGGCTTTGTAATGGGAATCCTTTCGAAGTGTTCATGATATGGTAAAAAGGGAAAATTTCTTTTGAAAATAAAAACCCTCTGGTAGGTGGGTGAAGAAATGTTATAATAAGTTGGTAGTAGGCAATAATACAAATTAGGAAGTTGTTGAATAATCTAGGTGAGAGGTGATAAACCTCTCACTTAAGACACTACTGGGAGTGGACAAAAGGTATGAGAAAAGATAAAGAATCAACTGGACAGTACAAAAGCCATCACTTGTGTCTACTAAAATCTTTACATAATTTTAATAATTCAGTCTTCACATTCCCACATTGAGCATGTGTGTTAACTCCTTTTATAGAAACAGAAATTTTCAAAGCTGGTTTAAATAACTTGCCAAGGTTACATGGCAAGGAATAAGATGCACAGGATTCCAGCCCATACTGATTTCAAGGCTCATTATTGTCAATTCAGTGATGCACCACCTCTTTTGTGAATTAGAGAATACGAACTCCACTTTGCAAAAGTGTGCCTGAGAAAGGACAGAAAGAGACAGACCTATAACTAGGGTGAAATTGATAGTCTAGGGCATCTATTTCTGTGGTTGTTGCTGCGATTTTTAAGAGGGAGTTGATTTAAGAACGTTTATTTGCTGAGGGCAATATGTTCGTAAAGATGTAGACATGAAGAGTGGGAAAATTTATATGACCCGATCATGGAGAAGCAAGGAAGATGGCATCTAAAGCATAGTTAGGAAACAGACTGTAAAGAATAAGATGGATGCTTTCTCTTGTGGGTCAGAAGAGCAAGATGTAAGGACGGGTATAAAGGAATAAAATGTCAAAATTGGGGGAAGAGACAGAATCATGGGGAAGGAAGCTGACTTTCCTTATTCTCTGTGGCATAATCATGTTTCAAAGGAGAGATCACAGCATCTAAGCTCTATAGGAAAAAGCATGAATTTCATAGAGGGTTGATAAGTGGGATAAAACGTGACAATCAAGACGTAGAGTCTTCACGAGGTCAAGGAAAAATTACATTAGATACAGCTGATTGAGAGCTGTAGAGAATGGCTAAGAGGGATACATTACATTTTGCTGAAGGCAGAGGAGTTCCAGGTAATAAAAAGTTCCAGGGAGGGGCC
Source organism: Equus caballus (assembly GCF_041296265.1). Lineage (NCBI taxonomy): Eukaryota > Metazoa > Chordata > Mammalia > Perissodactyla > Equidae > Equus > Equus caballus. The sequence goes on along the minus strand of NC_091685.1, from coordinate 99,287,510 downwards.
ATAGATAAAGGTGAATGAGGTTTTCTCTTGAACTGAAGCAACAAATATTTGAAGGCACAAAGAAAAGCACCAGTGAAAGAAGGCACTAAAAATATTGCTGCAAATATAGAAATCTTTTAAAGAAATTGATCATATATAGTTTCCTTTCTGTATGATAAATCATTTTAAACTTAACTTCATATCAGGCATGAGGAATCTGAAGCAGAAGTGCTCTTACTTCTCTCTCATAGCAGGTATTGCTTATCAATCTGAGCGCTCATTCATTAAAAAAGAAGGACAGCTTCACATTCCATTTTAACTTAGCACTCTAGGCAACCACATTAGTTTGTTAGATTACCTCAAATCTATTTACTATACTTGACATATGGTAAATAGCTTACATTGACAATTTTATAATAGTAGCATTGATCATTTTGACTCCACTGGCTTATGATTTTTAAACAGTGCTATTAATATAAAAATATTCTTACTACTGAAATTATTTTTAAAGTTATTTGGATATTATCCTAATTATAAAGATAATTGAAAGGATACAAAAAGCTATCTAATAATTTAAATATTTAGTACTCTGTCAGATTTTTTTCTAAATGTACATATCTGTACATATCTCAATGTATTTTTAATTGATCTATTGGAGTATTTAGAAATACATAGAATGAAAGGGAATTAGTAGGGAAAATGAGAAAAATCATGAGATTACTTACTATACAGGAGAAAAAAACATTGAATTTTTAAAAGTGCCGTCACTTTATAAGTTCCCTGACATTTAGAATCCCTCTGAACTCATATTTCCAGCAGCAGAAATGGAGCAATTTGTTCTGTAAGCACTGCTATCGTGAAGACGTATTGTGCTCCATGCTCTCCATTAAGTTTTCATTTGCTAAACCGGAGTCAACTAAAGCAGGAGAAATATATTTTGAGAGCAGGACAGAAAAAAAAAACAGTTTATAAAAAAAGTTTTAACTAATTTTCGACAGATTCTTGTGCTGTCAATTTTATCTTTTCTTGACAGAAAACTTAATTAATTAGTTAATCTTGGAGAATGAGAAGTCCTAAGACTGCAAGGGAAGGAATAGTTCAATGCTCTTTTATGACCTGGGTTAGTAAACTCTCCCCTCTTTTATGCGAGCTTGCTTATTTTTTCCCTTGTTGAAGTGTGTTGGTGAATACATTCCCTTTGATACAAAAGAAACAAATGATACAATATTTTTAAATCTCCGTCTATCCGTAATCCATGATGAAAACATCAAGTAAATCTAGCTATGGAAGAGGGGTACATCCATGTACACATAAATATCTTCACATTTCAACCAGGATTTAATTATTTTAAAGATTGTCAGTGTTCAACTTCAGAAAAGCTAGAACAGATAAAAACCAAAGGAAGCCGGAAATTATTGTAAGGAAATGAAGGTGGGTGGGTGTCATCAAATCTGAAAATAAACAATGATAGCTTGTATTAGTTTGTTTTCTTTTTAATGAAGTAATCTCATATAAATTAGTTCCTTTAGCTTTTTCCTTTGACCTTAAGCTGTTCAGGCGTGGAAGAACTGGCAAAATTCCTCTTCTGTCATCGAACTCGATGTGAACATAGATGTTTTGTAGTTCACACAGCTCACAGACTTTTGATCTAAATATATGAAGAACAGGCGAGAGAAAGTCAGGAATTTCTAATGGAAATGTAACATGGCATTCTCAGAGATAAGGGCCCATTTGGATGAATTTTTAAATAGCGTGATAAAAACTAGCGCTTTAGAGTATAAACCAGTGCGTTTGAGTAGTCCTTGTAGGATATTTCCACCACTTCCCCCATAATAATCATCTTTATTACTTCACTCCAGTTACCAAATGGGACCCTACAAGGTTTTTCTTTCTCTTTTTTCAAATTATAATATATTTGCATATCAGACTAATTGATGACAAGTTCTACCTGTACAATGTGATGGTATCACTCTGTGATGCAATTGTGGTAGTTACTCAGGTTATAGTCATTTGCCATCAGGGCTATTTCTCTGTGTCAGCGGTGAAAAGACCAGTGCAAATATGGTTATTTACCTGCACTTGCCTTGACATCGCTGTATAGACCAAGGATTCACCGGTCTGTAGTGAAATTAGAAAAATAAGAACAATATGGGGCATTTTTAATTGTTACATGTATTCGTTTTTAAAATTACTCTATATATTTAGTATATTTCCATATATAAATTCTTTCTTTTGGTGCAAAAATTCCCCTTCTTTGGGGTAAGAGTATATGATAAGAGGAGAGCTCAGTTTTGCTCCCCGTGTTCTCATTTGACAACCTCTCCCACAGACACATGCACACGCAGTCAAAACCAGGCAACACAGCACCATGGTGGCTCCCTCGTCCATCCTCACCAATTTGAAGAGTAATTTTATTTAGTCCTTAAAAGGAAAATCTGAGCATGTTTGCCGCAATGATTAAGAAGTTGAAGTTTCACCTAAAGCTCTTAAGCCATGTCTTATTATGGTTCTTCTTGGTCAACTCTTTTATGAGATCATTTAGAAATAGGATGTGATTAAACAGTATATCAACAGCATATCAATAGCTCTTGAGCATTTTAAAATGTGGAAATCCAGAGTTTGAAATATACAACATCTATGATTATATCCAGGATGATAAATATACAAGAAAACAGGGAGGTGCTTTTGCATGATGGCGCATAATGATTCACTTGTGTTTCTTGACCATGCTTGTAATTAAGCAAACCCAAAAATTCCTGCATTCTCATTATTAAAACTTCTCATTCATGCTAAGTTTATTTCAAGAAAAATTGAGATTTATGTATTGTTCTGATCTCAGAAGCAAAAATAAAACTTAGCTCAAATTTTTGCATTTTATATTTTATATTAAAATGTATATATTTCTTATTTGAGTTTTGATGGTTTCAGAAGTGTTCTGGGTCATCTGTTACTTCTTAACTCTGCTCAGGTCATGGCATTGAATGATGGGCTACCTTCTCTCTGTAAATATTCCACGTCCATGAGAAATCGTCAACCCAAATGGGTCCTGTTTCCTTTTATTTATTTTTGCTGAAGAAGATTCACCCTGAGCTAACATCCAGTGCTATCTTCCTCTTTTTGTATGTGAGCTGCTGCCGTAGCACGGCCACTGACAGACAAGTTGTGTAGGTCTGCAGCCAGGAAGCAAACCCCAGCTGCCAAAGCAGAGCGCACCAAACTTAGCCACTAGGCCACTGGGGCTGATCTCCTACTTCCTCTTCCAATCTCATTACCAGAAGTTACTGGTTCTGTATTTTCACATATACTCAGACTTGATTTTTGTTGACTCTCAGTCTGAGTTCTTATGAACTCAATTTTTCAACATTCTTACAACAAAAGAAGAAGATTTTCAATTCTGCCTTTGATGTATGTAGAATTACGTATAGCAATAGAGACCATCTTTTATTTTCTCTCAATGCTAAATAATACACATTTTAGTTGAATTCAGTCTATAACATCAACTATAACTTGCAGGAGTAAGGATCTCCTGGAAGCATCTTACTAAGAAAACAAATATTCCCAGTTCTTTACATTGCTCTCATAGGAAACCACAGGTTAGCAGATAGACGTTACAAAGTAGCTCAGCCCCTCACACTGCTTTAGGTTTCTCTTTGTGTAACTAGATGATACCATATTGCTAAAATATTATTTGTTGAAGAGCATGGCTATTCAAAGAATTTGGGTAAAATCAATTTGAATTATTTGTACTATCAAATATGGTTGATTTAGAGACAAGAGAGATAAGTAAAAGTTTTTCGTATGTAGATACATACATACAGAGGTCTGGGGGCTTACAATGTGATTGGAAATGGGTGGGAGTCGGCAAAGAGATCCTTCTTTTTATTCAACAATGTCTATGTGAGGTCTTAGGGTAGAACTGTGGACAATGGAGATTACTTGATTTGTCTTGAACTGTTCTGTTCCTGTGCTTCCTGAGATTGAAGGCTTCTTTATGTGCTCTAGGGGACAGAAGGAGATTATGGGGGAGGTGCTGGTACACTCCAAGTATTGTTAATATATTCTCATAAAATACAGAATCACTGAACATTTTTATTCTTGCTTAATGACTGTGTTGTTAGCTTATTTATCTCTTGTTGTAATGTCTGTTTTACATAGAAGAACCTGGTTTACTTGAAATGATAATCTTTGCTCCATCAAAGCACTGTGATTTACTTGGGCACATTTATATCACACTATACTTAAAAGTTTTATCCTACTGTTAAACGAGACTTTGAAAGCGAAGTGTTTTTTAGAATGGTATGTTTGAATTTTCAATCATATGTTTTCTTCCCATATACTCGTCAGATAAAGGAACAGCTTCTATTTTCACTATCTTAAAAGAAGCATCTTCCTTACATAACAGCTGTAATCCATGAATTCGTGTAGAAGCACTAGCTTATTAACTCAGAATCAAGTATTTCAGTATATGTGATACTGAAATTAGAGTCTGAGCTAAAATGTACTTTTTACATGGTGAACTCTATCTTCATGAAACTCTGCATTAATCCAGGACCAGAAAAATCTGAGATTTTCAAGCAATTCTCACACCAAATAATATTTTAAAGGAGATGTGTTCAGGGTTGGAAAGCCAGTTAAATTGATCCACACATTTTATGCCTAGTTTCTCAGTCAAAGGCGAAAAACACAGTCTCTTACTGTCAACTTCTGCCTTTCAAACTCCCCCACCCACAGTGGTCTGTGCTTCCCAGGAACCTTTGTTCCTTAGAAAACAAACTAAATCAATTTCAGTCTTTGCTGCAACAAAAGCTTATTCCTATTCCTGAGAATACTAGGTTCCTGTCAGCTACCGATTTTTCTATACCCTCGTGTTTTCACACTAAAAGATAGCATTAATATTTACCTCTCCCAACTCAAATGTATTTCTAGAATTTTACTTTTTCTTTCTCATTCAAATCAAAACAGTGACAACATAAACAGTAAAACTACTTTGGCATAAAACTATGTGTGGAACCCTATCTGTCATCATTTTAAAACTTTAAAACATGCTCATGATCTAAAAAAATCGTTTATTGCTAAAATGTTATAATGAAATAAAGCATACCTATTGTACCACTCAGTCCTATTCCTCAAAGGCTAACCCATTTTAGCTTTTATTTCTGTTAGTTGACCACTCCTTTTTAAATAAATATTTCCTGATAATTGAGTGGTGTAAAATAAAAAAAAAAAAAGTTATTGAAAATCTTCTTAAAGCTGTAAGTTGGCTGGGAGGTCTGCTGAGTGGGTAGAACTTGGCTGAGCTTATGCATGTGTTTATGTCTGGCTGGTGGGTCAGCTTGGGGCATACTGGTCTAGCATGGTCTCATCTGGTTGACTCAGCTTCCTTTCACAGGTTCCTCTCATACACAAGTCTCTCGTCGTCCTCCAGCAGACTGGCCTTGTTCTCTTGACATATTCTCATGGCGATTTACAGAAGCAAAAAGGAAGGAAAAGTGCGCAAGCACTCTCAAATCCTTGCTTGCATCAAATTTACTGTTATTCTGTTCAAAGCAATTCGCATGGCCAAGTGCAGGGTCATCTTGAGAGCATGTTATCAAAGGGCACAGACACAGGGAAGCCATTGATTAGGCCCATAGATGAAATCCAGCTGGCTTCCTCTTTCAGAATAGGAGGGGCATATTCTCAGTTAGATTCCTAATCAAAGAGATTAAATTTTTTTAGTCGTTGTATTTATGAAACATCTAGCCTCACGCAGTTTGAAAGTTGGCTGTCTATCTTATAGTATTCTAGGTTGGAAATCATATTTTAATCATAAATGTAAAGTTGTCTTTCATTGTCTGTTAGGGTCCAATATTGTTATTGAGAAGTTTAATGTCATTTTTTCTTATTCTTTTATTTAAGCCCTATTTTAATCTCTTTGGAAGATTTTAGAGTATTTATTTATTGCTTATCCCTTTTTCCTTCACCCTAGAAAAATTTTAATGCTACACCTTGTTGTTGATAATTTCACGTTTGTTTGAGCACCCCATGCTCCTTTATTACAGAGATTTTTTTCAACTTTGGGAAATTTTCCTGTATTGTGTCTTTGATAATTTCCCTCCTTCTATTTACTCTACTCTCCCTTTTGAAAGTCTCAATTACTTAGCTGTTAGACATCCTGAATTATTCATATAAGTCTTCCATCTTATTTTGGCATCTGTAAGCTTTCTGGCAACTCCCATTAACGTGTAGTGCACATATGGACTTCCAATTAATCTCGTTTGTTATTGGCTTGTTCCTCAGCATTGTACCCTCCCAGACCTAATCTTCCTAAGTTCTAAGCCTTTCTGTTCTAGTATTGTCAGAAATTAAATTCCAATATTCTTGCCTTACACTAGAAATTTCATGACATGAGTTCTGTGTATGGTTTTGAACAGAAATATTCTCTTCCTTATCCTAACTTCTAAATATTGTGCCATCACTCCTTCATTCACATTTTTTGCTGTAAAGCAGTCTTTCATCTGCTAAAGAGCTTTAAAAATATCCTATATTCTGTTATCTTCTCTCCCCAAAGCATTGACCTTATTGATTTATTCTTTTTTTTTTTTTTTTTTTTTTTTGGTGAGGAAGATTGTCCCTGAGCTAACATTGTACCAATTTTCGTCTATTTTTTTGTATGTGGGGTGCTGCCACAGCATGGCTTGATGAGTGGTGTGCAGGCCTGTGCCTTGGATCCAAACCAGTGAATCTTGGGCCACCAAATTGGAGGATATGAATCCAACCACTATGCCACAGGGCAGGCCCTGATTTAGACTTTTAAAAATCTTGCTTTACTGTTGATTCAGTGGTGGCCAAGAAGGTGGTTAAATGAGTGTGGCAAATTTAACCTCTTGAAACATAATGCCACTAATAACTTTTGTTTATAATACTCAAATTATTTCTTTCTTGCCATCAGTCCAACTTTCTGTTGGGTATCACCATGTGAATGTTCTACTTCTACTTAGAATCAATATACTCCCAAATTAAATCACCTTCCTTCCTATAATATCTATAAAATTTCAAGATACATTCTGGTATCTGGGAGGAAAAAGATTCTATGTAGTACCAGAGACCATAGCCACACACAAAGATGGGACAGATATAGATACTTACACTAACTCTAGAAAAATAAATGAGCCACATACATTCAAAATTTACAATTTATCTCTTTATTTTTTCAATTTCTAAAAACATAGGTCAGATCAGGCATTTAGAAAAAAACAGACAAAGCTCAGGGACTGGGATGAGAAAAAGTCAATAGTACTCAACACAGGACAAAAAAGTCAATCCTAAGCAGAATAAGAGATAAGAACAAGATGCTCTTATGGGCACTGAGGTGCTGGGGTTGACTTCAAGGCTGTATTATTACATAGGAATTCTGATAGCAAATACAAGTTCTAGATGGAATAGAATAAGGGGAAACAAAATAGAAGCCCAGGCAATTGTAGTGATGACTCTAACGATTTTTTAAATGGGCATTTAGGTGTGATTATTTGGGGGGGGGGGCGTTATGTACTTAGCGTAACGGCATCAAATGAAACTCAAGAAGCAGAATGGAAGCCTGCCATTTATTCCAGAGACTATATTTCCTGGGTCTATGAGGGTGACTAAATGCTGTCATTGAAGAGATTGGTAGAGATGAGAGACTGTGACTCTTTGCAGACACAGCACAGCAAGGATTGACCCAGGAATGGTGTAGCATGACCATATTGAGAACGGAGGGACATTAACAGTTTCGGCATTTGGTAGAAAAAAAGAAGATGGTAACTACATTGCAACAGAAGCTGTCTTTTCTTGCTATGCCCCATACATCCTTAATTAGTCATTATGGTCCTCAAGCCTTGAAATTTTAGAGTCACTTTTAAACCTTTCCTCTTCTTCTTTTCCAATTTAAAATCAGCTGATAAATCAGTTCTTTGACTGCAATGTAACCTGCTGTTTTTCTTATTTAAGTTGTCATTATCTCTCATTTAGATTATTCCAATTGTCTTTTAAATACGTTTTTTTCCCCCACAGTGTCCTATGGGACCCCAGAATGGTATTTTTGAAGCGTAATTCTAACCATTAACATTCTTGTTTTAAAATCTTTGAAACCGTATTACGTATAGAAATTCATATATTATTATTGCATATTATTCAAATTGTTCCTCATAATCTGATCTGAACCTCCTGTCATTCACGTACTACTTTAGAAGGCACTCAGGATTTCTCATCATCCTTAAATGTACACTCTACACTGTCAGTTTGGTTCCTGCGTTCACACCATTGTCTCTAGAAAGAATATCTCTTCCATCTCTGCCTGTGGGGATCTTATCCATGCACCCGTCTCCAGCCTCTCTTGATTTTCTAGGTCATAATTAATTTTTCCCTTCTCCTTGCTTCCATTGCCCTTGTTTTGTTCCTCTGCATTAGATTTTATTATGATAAAACCTTCTGTCTGATGTATTGATGCACCTCTATATCTCCCATAAGTGTCTTAGAAACAGAGGCAGTATCTTCAGCTTTTTTTTTTTTTTTGAGGCAGATTAACCCTGAGCTAACATTCACTGCTAATCCTCCTCTTTTTGCTGAGCAAAAGTGGCCCTGAGCTAGCATCCGTGCCCTTCCTCCTCTATTTTATATGTGGGACGCCTGCCACAGCATAGATTGATAAATGATGTATAGGTCCGAGATTGGGATCCAAACCAGTGAACCCCGGGCCACCCAAGTGGAGGGCACGAACTTCACCGCTATGCCACCAGGCTGGCCCCTTCTTTTTATCTTTACGTTCGCTTTCTTTTCTTGTTGAATGTCTTGTGCATAGTACTTCCTTAATAACTATTAGTTAGATTGAATCTGATGGTCTTTCTTTGGCTTGTGCTGCCCTACAACACTTGCTACTTTTATATTCCATGTGACATCCACCATCTTTCAGGCCTTTATTTTTGTGATTACCAATACCAGAAAGTTTCTGATGTATATTGTGTCCCTTAATATTGTTAGCCAATATCCTTAAATTATGTGTTTTTCTTTTGCTCTGCTCACCTCTGTATTGGTGGTTTGTTACAAATTAGAAAATGGACTTGATTTAGGCTTGCATATATTAACTCTCAGACTGCATATGTGACTGGAAAATCATGCTAGCTTTAGGCAAGGAGGTCATCTCGATGCTAAGAATAGTCAAATACAGGCTAGTGCTTTGCTAGCAAATATATAGCTCTCTTTTACGAAGACAATGAACAGCAAGTTAGACTAATTCATTTGCGTTCCAGAGTCAGTTCAACGACAGCATACAGACAGATTCTTACTGCCAAAGAATACCTTATGTACAGAAACAATCCTTGGACCCAACAGCCTTTGAATGCTCTGTAACTGAGTAGTATCATGGTATTATTAAATAATTTTAAAAAGTCAATTATAGCCTTATAAATGCAGTATGTGACACTGGAAAGTTCTCAAGGAAATCAGTTTGAGGACGGTGACCTTCGATAGCATGCATAGTAAGTTAAAATAATCAAATGAAATCAGTTGTTCTAAGAAGAAACAAACAAGATAAAGGGAAGGGAAGTTTATAGAAACGTTGTTTTTGAAAATAAAGACATCCTCAAAAGAAATCCATGTGAAATAGTAAATGTATATAAACAACTAAAAATTCAAATAAGAATCTCGTCTTCCATGGGAAATCTCAAAAAATGATGAAGCATTTATTTACAACACAGCTAAACACTCCCTGGAATAAAGAATGAAGTGGAATTAACAGCAAGATAAAAACGTGGACCATTAATTCACAGAAATCATCTTTCAGTATTTTCAAAAGTTATTCTAAAACTTTAGTACTACTCTAATTTGAGGTGTGGGGAGAAAAAGGAGAGATTTATGTGCCTTTTACTGAGTCACTTTTACTCATGCTCAGCCTTGACATTATTCTTTTCTTTCAACTGTGTGGATATATCTTGGGATGAATAAATAATTTGCAAATATATGAGTCAACAAAGAAAGAAATGCAGAGTTGCAAAATGATAATGGAAATTACAGGGGTTATAAAATATCATATATTGTGTTGCCATTAAGACGAAAGGAATACGGGAAGTATAAATAACCCACATCATTTTTTAAAGGACTGCTTTTTAAATATTCTTTGTGAAAGCATAACTGATAAAAGTCCAGTCATCTTTCATGTGAAATCATTCTTCTCAATAAGCAACTTGCTAAAGTGAAAAACCAGAAATAGACAACAGTGGCATTGTTTCATTCAATACTTCTGAATGAAATGTCACATCCTGCCTACAGTCTCATACATGAGTCAAATGTTGAATAGCTTTTCATATGCAGGTGTTAGCCATCAAAGTGTAAAAGTCTATAAAAATAATCCTTCCATCATGGAATAAAAAGAAACTGCAAAGATAGGAAACACTTATGATATTGCCAACTTATTGTGATCTTCACAATTTATGAAGTATTTTCAAGTACATACTCAATTTAATTGTCCTAAGAATGCTGTAATCTACCATGCTTAATCCTCTTTCTCTGATATAGATACCTAACATCATTAGATGACTTGCCTAAACTCTCACAGATTGTTAGATCTTTTGCTGTTTAAATCAAGTGGTAGAGAAGTGACTAGTCTAGGAAAAGGCAGAAAAAGATGTGGGAGAAAATAGTATGCTATTTGCAAGAATGGTTTAGGGCTTGTCTTATTAAGTGACTTTACTTGCTGTACTTACTGTGAGATGGAACAGAACAAGACGTCAGAGAACAAAAAGGAAATACTCGGTTGAAAGAACTTCAGTAATCCTCAGGTTTACAGAACAGTTTAATATTATTTCTGATTGTAAATTAGTTATGCAACGTTCTGCAAAGTAAAAGGGACCAACTTACTCAAATTCCATGTTGAGCCAGTAAGAAAGCTGGGGCAAATTTGGTCTTCTAACTTCTATTGAAAGCTGAAGGTGAGGGGGAGCGAAGTTGAGGAGCGGGATGAGCTTGCAGTGGATAGGGCATGGGTAAGGATAATTTACTTGTTTAATCCTACTTACCAAATCATCCAACAAATACTTCATGAATATCACCTTGGTGAGAGACAATTTGCAAGACTCAGGGAGGATATCCACAGCCCATTTTAATGACAAAGGTGATTCTGGCAGGATCTTAAAATATTAGATTCCAACATCAACATTAGTGTATCATTGGTGTACTAACATCTTTATAGTAGCTTTCAAAGAGGCTGAAAACTATTAAAATTCATTTTAAAGTGGAAGAGTTATTTGGAGGAGCTAGTGTGCTGAAAATTGATTGGTACATAGAAATACTCTCTGATCAGGTAATCACTCCATCTATTTTCTTATTTCAGGGAAATCTTACCAAAACACTTTTTCTTTGGATAAAGATGACTCTTAGTTGTAGATCTTCTAAATATGTAAATGAACTAAGCATCTCAAATAATTCATTTTCCCCGGAATCAACCTTCTTCATCCATCTCTCAAACTTAATTTTTTGCAGTCAGCTGCTACTTACAAGACTAGTTTAGCTCTAAAAATAAAATCTACCAAATGTAATAATTTTTTGAGCCTCTCTTCCATGAAAATGATTTCACTTATGTTAAGCCAGTTTTTTAAAAATATGTTTATGATTTTGTTTTTAATTGTCTCTTCATGAGAAAAATTGATCAAACCTACTTAAAAATCTGACCCAGCAGTATATATTTACCAAAGCAAGCCTGCATGCGTGTGCAAAAGCAGGCATTTAAATTACTTCTGTTTTCATTATCAATGTGTCTAAAAATAGGAATTTTCAAAAAAGAGTACCCATTTATTGATTTGTTTTCTAAACCATGCTAATGAACACATTGGAAAAATCCAGAAAAAAGCCTATTTTTTGAGACAAGATGCTCTTATAATACAAAAACATTTTAACAGCACAAAAATTCATTTTTTCCTCAAAATCCTAGGGCCAAATGATACTCCAGGAAGAGGAACCATTTTATTCTGTAGTTTAAAAAATCATCGCCTCATAGATGAAACACAGTGGACGCTATTTTGTTACTTTTCCACTACCATATTGAGATTCCTTGGTCTGGAGCAGGGCTGTTATGTTCCAATCTAAAAGATTATTTTATCTAGAAAGGCTGTTGCCAAAATACTTTTTATCCTTTTTTAATGGAAATGGTTTTATTCTCAGCTCAAATAAGTTCCCATCATTAAAAGTATTGAAAACAGGGGGCTGGCCCAGTGGCGCAGTGGTTAAATTCGCATGGTCTGCTTCAACGGCCCCGGGTTCACGGATTGGGATCCTGGGTGAGGACTTAGGCACCACTTATCAAGCCATGCTGCAGTAGGTGTCCCACATATAAAGTAGAGGAAGATGGGCATGGATGTTATCTCAGGGCCACTCTTCCTCAGCAAAAAGAGGAGGATTGGCAGTGGACATTAGCTCAGGGCTAATCTTCCTCAAAAAAGATCAATAAATAAAAATAAAAGTATAATGAAGAAAACATAAATCATATGTGTCTAATCAGTCTATTTTCAGTTCCTGTTTATCTGCTTTCTCTCTTTTTCTTGCTAGCTATCTTTCCCTCTCTCTTTCCTTTCTATATCACTATTTTATTTTCCTCTTTCTTTGTGTTTTAATGAAAAATGAGATATTACACAGTTTTGTAGCTTGCTTTGTATATTCAATACTAAATCAAGCATTTCTTTCCATGACAATAAATTCAGACTTACATCATTATTTTAAATGGTATCAAATATTTCAGTACTTGAAGAGTAAAAAATTGCTGGCTTTTATCAGTAAATTGATTAATCAATCCTACGTTGAAGTATTCTCATTTTGTTTCCATTTTGTTCAAACTATAAACATAGTGAAGAACATTGTAAAGCTGATGATTTTTTAACTGTAAATTTTAACAATAGAACACCTGGTACAATGGTATGCATATTTTGGGAGTTTTGATCTATTTTATCATATTGACATTTAGAAAGTATACGTCAGATCTATACTCCTATCAAGGAGCTATGGGAGTGCCTTATATCCTCCTTTCTACTGGTTCTTGGTCTTAAAATTCTGCCATTTGTAATGATCGCTGATGCTTTCATATAGTGATTCTACTGTTTGCCTTTGATTCATAATAATGTTGGAAATACTTTTAGATCTTGTTGCTCATTTGTATTCCAGATTTTATGAGGTACTTGTTCATCTCTTGAATTTATCTTATTTTAAGTAACTTATCATGTATTTTATGTACTGAGGATGTTTAAACTTTGTCTTATTTCTTATAAATTCTCTTTTCCAATGTGTCATTTGTTTTTCAATCTTGATTATGGTATTTCAGCCATTCATATTTAGTTCGATATGCTCAAATCCATTTTTCCCTTTATATGTTCTGATATTGGAATGACATTTGAAATGCATTCAGTGCTATCTATTAGATGGTTTTCTGTTACTTTGCAGGCTAGTGGGGAGTTCCTAAGGAAACATCAAGAATATCAACTGTTGACAGCTGCTCCACTAATTTGACCATCCCCAGAGTGTTACACAGCCTGAAAATATTTTTATTGATGGGGCCCAAGTAAATGATCTATTTGCTTTCTGTCTATTAACACATGTATTTCCCACAACACCCTCTTGATATTGGTTACTATTATCATTCCTATCTTACATATGGGGAAACTAGGACACAAGAGGTTAAGACACTTTACTAAGTTTGCACAGTAGAAATTGGCAGAGCTGAGCTTTGAACCCAATCTGTCTTATTTCAGAATTCTCACTCTTAACCCCTTCACTATTACTGCCTCTTGAGTGAGTCTTGGCACTCTCTTTAATGAGCTTCCCGGTAGGTCCCCTGGGTGACTGTGTGGCCAAGATGTATCCGTTTTGGAAGCTCTAACTGCTTATTTTAAGCTTCACTTACACGAACCTCATTTATGACTTTTCCTGAAGAGAATGATTGCGTTTTAAAACTGCACTAATTTCCATGTTTCTAGCTTCTGTTATAGGCTCAACTTAAGTTTTTTGTCTGTCCTTGGACCACTGGGAATTGCCAGAAGGAAATTTTCTTTGACTCCCTAGCATAGGTATTCTAAATGCTGGTTTTAAATAGAATGGCATTCTTTGGTACATTCAAATTATTTACAGAGAAATGTAGCTTTCTCCCCAAACTTTAACTTTATTGTACATTTTATTATGCCTTTCAATGAAATATGATTAATTAATTAATAATTGTGAACAAGCCTTGGGTATATTTATCATTACTTTGCTTCTGCTTCTTTCAGATATGGCATTTTCACAGACTTCAAAGACGTTCCTGTGTGGCATAGTGCAGGAACAGGTCACACACTGTTATGGCTGGTATTCACTCATTGTCCTCATCACTGGCTGCTTTAGAAAATTCTTATTTAACAGCGTCAATTTTTCTAAGAGATATTGACTATTTAGAAGACGTATTAAATTAAGGTATATACATGGAAGACATAGGATGACAAGAAAAGAGCCCTAAATATAAAGTTAGAGGGCCTAGGTAATATTTTATTTTTCTCACTTCATAACTTTGCGATTTCAAATGTTAAGCTTTCAAATCTTGGTTTCCTAAACTGTAAAATGTAAATAATAAAATATATCGCTTATATGTGACACAGATATTGAGATAATTGGAATGGAAATGAAGAAATGAAGTAATGGTAGGTGAATATAATTTATTAATAGCACCCTGTACAAATATGAGATCCTTTGTGTTATTTTTTTTCTTCTTTTTTTTCTTTGAGGAAGATTAGCCCTGAGCTAACATCTGCCACCAATCCTCCACTTTTTGCTGAGGAAGACTGGTCCTGAGCTAACATCTGTGCCCATCTTCCTCTACTTTATATGTGGGACACCTACCACAGCATGGCTTGCCAAGCGATGTGTAGGTCTGCACCGGGGATCCTGACTGGCGAACCCTGGGTCACTGGAGCAGATTGTGTGAACTTAACTGCTGCCCCACCGGGGTGGCCTCCTTATATGTTATTTAATATAGAATCATCAATAAAAATTATAGAGATACCAGAAAATGTATATAGATAATGACAAAGTGTATATTCTTAAGTTTAATGATTTTTTATTTAAATTTAAAAACACACATCCAATATTACTGATTTTACTGTAGTTCTATATAGCCACTTTTGGGATAGATTATTGAATAAAGATAATCTCTCTTTGATGAGCAAATATTTACCATTATACAGTAAACCATTCTTAAATATGTTTTTGTATTGCAACTTCCTGTTAAAATTGGGGAAGTCAAAATTTGCGTGTCTGTGTGTGTTGTGGGTGTTTTATATGTGTCAGTGAAATTAGGTTTAACTTGTAACTTATGTGTGTGTTAAATAATTTGCCTATTTGTTTCCTCCTCATTTTGTGTTTTTAATGGATTTCATTAGTTTTGGAAGAAATAATACATTCTGAGTGAATTCAGTGATTTGGAATCAAGATTTATTTACACAAATCATTTTATTTCACAAAAAAACTGTTTCTAAAAGTGATTGCTAATTATTCTCAGAGACAAAAAGATGTGTCTCTTTATTACCAGGAATGGCTGGCCATGTTTTGCTCTGAATACAACACCTGGGGAATATCATCTGAGGGTGACTTTGGTTACGGTGCTTTTTAAGACTGCTTTTAATTGCTTTTGCATCGAGCTGTATTCATGAATGTGCATTCATCAAAGAAAGCAGAGCAATGTGACATTTTCAAGTTTTACTAAGTCAACTAGCATCCGTTGCCATAGTACTCAGAAGTGAGGGAACCAGGAAAAGGCAGAGCTGTTTTTCATTATGTGTTGAAAGATGTCAGCAGGATTAAAGTGTCAGAGCAAAAAGAAAAGGAAAAAAAAGATGAAGAGTAAGAGAATTACTTTGCAAACGGTTATTAATGAATAGAAAAAGCAAACAGAACAGCCAACATTTTGCGGAAGAGGACAAGATATGGAAAAGATGTATTTAAAGGAGCAGTGACTTTATTGTTTTTAAAAAGCATACAAAATGTCTGAACCTGCCCCTTCTTATGTAAAAACGAAAGTAATCTCCATTCACCTAATGTTTCCTAATTTGGGAAGACTCTCTCTTCTGTTAGAGAATGCATCAAGTTGGTTTTCTGCCTTAGATAGAAAAAAGATGTCTGAGAATTACTTTGTGCTCTTAAAATATCCTTTGAGTGAGATTAATATTCAAGCATGTACTTGATAATTAGGTCTCCAACTTTGTAAATATGTATAACATGTAAAAATAAAGATCCAAACTGATTTAAATAGGCTGGCTTCATAACCTGTCCTTATAATTCCTTGATTTCTCAGTGTCTATGAATTTTGATAATAATACAATATTTATGATATAAACAGGCCACACATTTGTGTCATCATTATTCTGATCGCTCCCTCTTCCAAGATCATGATTTCTGAAATTTCTTTTCCTGATCTCTTCTTACTAACCTGGGGCCTCTCATTTTCTCATAAGCTGAATTTTGTCCTCATCCTACCAACAACTCAGAGACTTGACCTCCTTCCGTACTTCTGCTTGATTCCAGAATCTCCATGGCTTGACTTTCTGTCGTAACATCCATTTAATCCCTCACCCCTCTTCCTGATCTCTGAGCACTGCTGGAGAAAGCTAACAAACGAGGTTGATTGGATTCACTACAAACCCAGGCTGCCAAATCTCATGCAGATCTGCATCTCTGCTAGGGTTTCCCAATTTCAATATTTTCTCTTTCAAATATTTTCAAGTCTCCTTAACTTTATCCTAGTCTCCCATGCACATTCTGAAATTATTCTGTACTCCTGCTCTATACTTACCACTAATGGTAAATGAAATGATGTCCTTCAGCTTCCCGGCTTCACCAAAAAATGTATCTTGGTTGTCACTCTCTTTTTTGAAATTTTCCGTCTCTCTGAATGAATATCAGACCCTTTATCCAGGCTCTTAATCTCATCTTTTTCTATTCCAAATTGGAACTAGGAATCATGATGGCTTAAATAGGACCCTAACTTAGCAGTAATGCAAGCCTAAGGAAAATCCTTTATACTTTACCTGTGTGTAAAATCCATGCAACGTTATTCTAAGACTTTCTTCAGGAAATCTTAGCCATTTAAAATCATCCCTTTAATATTATGGTTCCGATTGGAACTGAAGGTTAATGGCTACCCAAAGCCAAGTGTTTTTTTAGTAAAGACTGAGTTAAAATAAGCAATAAGTAAACAAACAAACCCCCTCAGCATAGGCACTACTTTGAAGGGTCCTTCTATATCTTTTGTCTTTTACAATTAACAAGAGTCTGCAAATAGTAGCTCATATGAATTGTTCACACCATTTTACTGAAATAATCATCTATTAGAACATTGTTCACCAAAAACTCTCATGATAGAAATATGCTTTATTTTCTTACTACAATTAGAAAAATTGAAATTGGGGCTGGACCGGCAGAGTAGTGGTTGGGTTCATGTGCTCTACTTTGATGGCCTGAGGTTTGGATCCTGGGTGCAGACTGACCCACTGCTCATCAAGCCATGCTGTGGCAGTGTCCCACATACAAAAAGGAGGAAGATTGGCACAGATGTTAGCTCAGGGACAATCTTCCTCAAGCAAAAAGAGGAAGACTGGCAACAGATATTAGCTCAGGGTCAATCTTCCTCACCAAAAAAAAACAAAACAAAAAAGAAGAAAGAAAAAGAAAAATTGAAATTGAGAAAGGGATTTCCCTAGACCAAAGGGGAAAGCAAGTACGTTCCCAAATAGATTAAAATAAACTTTCATCTTGTAATTTAGTGTTAATCTCGGGGAGGCATATTGTTGATAATAAAATTTTTCAAATGCAGCCCATATTATTATGGAATGATGACACAGCCAAGTCTTTCTTTGCCATGTCAACATTAAGGTAGAAGGACTTCTGAGATGAAAATGTCAGACTCAGCTGAAATGGTGACTCAGAAGGCAGAAATTCAAAAAATGGACTTCTAGTAAATTTTGCCAAACTGCCTGAGGCACTTCCCCATCTGTATGTGTAACATGCATTCAGCTATTGTAAAGTTTCTCTAACAGCCCTGGGAAGTGCTAAGACGGTAACAAGGAAGATTGATAGCAGATTCCATGCCTCTTTGTTAATCGCATTAAGAACGCTGCTTTATACTCTCATGTTGTGTCTGAAAATATATATGTCCACCACACCATATTGAAAATTTTCACCCTATTACCCATCTGCTGCCAGTAAATGACCAGTTTAAATGAAAAAGAAAAATAGGTGAAGGGGATGTGAGACTCAAAGATTTGCCAAGCACACCATTTTCTCGCTCTCATTCTTCTAATAACCTTTTGGGAAATGAAAGAATCTAACACATACCACATTTTGAAATGTTTCCTTAGGGGGTCTGAATCATATTTTGTGTAACTTGAGTTATGTGATAATGACAAGCATGTCTCCAAAAATCAGAATTGATAATTTTAAACACATAGATTTGGCATAGTGACTGTTATTTGTTTTTCATCATAGAGTTTATGATGAAACAGTACTAGAATCTTGAGTTTATGAAAATGTATTTCCTTCCATTTAGCTGGAGGAGTTTCTCATACTGGTTGATCAGTTTCCAACCCCTATAGTTGCATAAATAAAAAGCCCGTAAGAGTTGCAGCAAGAGGAACAACTAATGATGAGTACATTTCATCAGTTGGGGAGACAAAATTTATTTCTTCAATTACTTTGTGAACATCTGCAGGTTATAAAGAGGAATGTGCATTAACACAGTTAACCATTATTTTCTCTTTTAATTGCATTCATGGATTAATTTTTATGTATTCTAATCAGTTTTTTTCTGGTGTCAGAAGTTAAAGGCAATACAAAACTTATTTTCCTGAATAAAGAGATTACTTGGATAATAAATTTTTTTCACTGCTTTTGGAAATAATAAATAATATGAAATAATTCTATAACAAAGATACAATCAGTCATACCAGTAAGTTGTTCATCAGAAATATTTCACAAAGACTAGACCTGTATCTAAATTGGAGGAAAAATTACTTAGTTCAATAGAGCAGTTGAAATATTCTCTCATAGTGGAATGACCAGTTGGAACTGGTAAACAGTGTAGCACAGTTGTCAAATGCAAGGGATCAGTGGGTCAGACCCTGGCTGTGCCACTTTCCAGTTGTGTGATCTTGGGCAAGTTTCTTCATCTGTACAAGAACGCTAAAAGCTGTACCAGACTCTTAGAACTCTTGTAAATACTAAATTCACAAATCAGAAAGACTTTACTACTGTATATGTACTATCCCATTGTTCAAAAATTTTGTGAATAAAAATGTACAACCCTATAGATGGGTCATGAATGAGCCCTAAGAATACTAATTACTGGGTAGAATTATGGAATATCCATGGAAGAGATCTCAGCTCTGGAGAAGCACATCCTAAGAGAAAGAGCCTATGTCAGGGAGGAGAATCAAACTCATTTTTACCTTAATGGATATAAATGTCTCATTAACTATATTACCAGTGAGCATTTTTATGCATATAGCTAATTTTCTCAGCCAAGACTAGAACCAGACTTCATGTCTGCTCCTAACAGGGATGTGTGTCCTCCTAAGAAATACAAACTAATTTAAGCTTGAATGGAAGGAAAACACAACAGAAAACATACTAGTTGTATGTTAACAAAAGATCAATCAATTTCATACATAACAATCCAAAATATTTTAGACTAGATACTTTACTCTTTCTTTCTTTTAGAATAGATAACAAAGAGCTAAGACTACCGCTTTCGAAGGATTTAGAAACAGGGCCTGTTACATCATCAATGAGACGTTTTCAAATAGTTGCCTGAGAGTCAATAAAATTTAAATACAGTCTTCAAAGATGACGTAATTGCTAATCATTACTTTGATGTAGAATGTCAACTGTTATAGCTATAAATAATCCTCCTTCCATTGCGATCTTAATGATTATTTTCATAGTTAAGAAGGAATGCAATATTCTTTCTATTTAAAAACACGTTCTGTAGGTACATTGAACTACATGCTTATTCCCATGGTAAGCTTGGCCTCATAAATTAGATCATAAAAATTAACAAAGGTAGTTTTAGGGTGTTTGGCATGCTAATAGTATTGCTTAGGGGGAAGAAACTTGAATCAATTTATGTCATGGATTGGAGAAGGTAGAGGCTGGAGACAAGAATAAAGGTTGGGATTGTTAACGCAAAATAACCAATAACCATCCTGTAGATGAGAGAAATACGGTGAGTTTTCTTGAGCCAGAGTGAGGATTACAACCAGGGAAGGTCTTAGAAGGTGGTCTGGAGAAGCATGGTTTTCAGTACAGTCTTATATCTTTTTAGAACAAAGAACATACATTAAACACACCCAGGATACATTTTCATCAAAATTTCAAAGAGGTGTTCAGTTGCAAATTAGCAGGTCAACGTGACCTTGATGTTAGGAAAGCGGCTAATCCAGTGTTACCATTGGGCGTGACCAATAGGGCACAGGAGGGGAAGTATGCATTCTTATCTTAAGAGACGACATTCTTTACTTTAATGGTTAAGAAGATGTACAAAGTATGTTTGATAGGCTATAAATCAGGCTTTTTAGTTCAAGCCAAATCTGTTTCGAATCTGAACAGTTACTCCACATAAACTCAATATGTGAAAATCTCTTGTCAGGATTGTATTGAAATAATCCAGTCAAAATGAGTTAAGAGGTAGATATCCAGGAACATATTCTCCTGAGGCCTGAGACCCTCCTCCAATGAGAGAGAATCTGAACAAAATGGGGGAGGGGAAAGGAGAACAAAAAGGAAGGGAAGAGAAAAGAAGAGAAGAGCAAAGAGAAGAGAAGAAGAAGAAAGAGGTAAGTTCTAAAGAAAGAAATAACTCTCAGATGCCAGAAAGAAGAAGCTACGAAACAAGTGATAAAACCCACAGCAGCCCAGGGATTATCTGATTTGATAAGATCTCTAACCATAAAGGCTGCAGTTTTTACGTCCAAAGCAGTAGAGGCGGCATGGACCTAGAACTAAGACCCATGCGAAAAAACAATAATCTGGACTTAATGCAGCTTCCTTGAGCAAAGGACAGGAAAAAATACCCACTGACTCAGAAAATAGCAGGCTGCTTGTTTCTCCTCATGGTTCCATGTAGAAAAAAATCTGTGAAAAATGAAAACCCAAGCTTTGTATGGGAGTAGGTATAAAATTGCGGTATTACATGATGTCAAAACTCAAGCTCAAGAAATAACCATAGGGGCCGGCCCGGTGGCACAGTGGTTAAGTGCGCATGTTCTGCTTCTCAGCAGCCCAGGGTTCACCGGTTCAGATCCCAGGTGCGGACATGGCACCGCTTGGCACACCATGCTGTGGTAGGCGTCCCACATATAAAGTAGAGGAAGATGAGCATAGATGTTAGCTCAGGGCCAGTCTTCCTCAGCAAAAAGAGGAGGACGGGCAGTAGTTAGCTCAGGGCTAATCTTCCTCAGGAAAAAAAAAAGAGGAAAAAAACAGAAAAATAATAACATAAAACGTTCTCTAGGAGAGATCATCCTGAGTTAAATAGTAGAAAAAACACGCAAAGTGGTTCTATAAGGACATTTCCATCATTCAGAGGAATGGTGTCTGCCAGGAGAAAAGGGGAAATCCTTTAAAGCGATATCTTTGTAAAAACTTTTGAACCATAGAAGAAGTACTATGCCATGAAGTAGATTCAACAGTCACAATAACAAGATCAGCTCTCCAAGAGTTTGAACTAATAGAAGAATATAAAAGACCCTTTTATAAATTAAGATTTTAATTGTTAAGGTGCTACAAGAAAGAAGTTGAATCATAATGCAAAACACTTTAAATGAAAAGGAAGCAGATTGGAAAAAGGAAAAAGGAACCAAATAAACCTTTTAAAAGTGAAAATGTACAAATGAAAAGTATACAGTCTTTAGATAGGCCAAACAGCTGATTAGGAACACAGGAAAAGAGTGCTGATAAACTTGAATATAGATCTGAGGAAAGTATCTAGAAGCTGCAAAAAGAGATGAGAAATAGAAACAGAAATGAAGAGAGATAGGGGGTGGAATGGAAGACCAATGCATTTCTAACAGGAGTTTGAGAATGGAGAATAGAGAATAAAGACAAAGCAACATTTGGAGAGAGAGTTGACAATTTTTGAGAAACAGTGAAAAAACATAAATATTGAAGTCAGAAAATTACAGAATATTAGAAAAGTAACAAAATCTAAACTTTTAAAAATATAAATTCAAGATGAATTAAAAATAAATCTTTGTTAAAAAAATAAGTATCTTTATGTTATCAGCATAAAGAACAATGGTTTTAGCACATAAAAAATAAAACAAAAAGGCTAATATTTTTATGATTATGTTACAATTACTGTACTATAGTATGATCATGTTAATATTAAAACCTCACTGTGACAAATGACAGGATAAGACTATACACTGAGAGAATGTATTATAACACAAATATATTAAAAAAGTTTATAATTCAATAAGAAAAAGCCAATAATCTAACAGAGAATGTTTTAAAGGATATGATTAGGTGACTCATAGAAGACAAAAATATGAATGGTTGAGTATCATATGAAACATTTTTAAAAGATGGTAAGTATTGGAGAAATCTCATCTATTACATTTCTATAATGACTTCTGCAAGCAAGTATGTAATATTTATTGAAACAAAACCCCGTATATCTTATGATCTAGGAATTCTAATTCCATTTCCTTACTTTTTGCAATAGCTAAATAAGTGATGATGGCTATATTATTACAAATATATAGCATTAAAATATGCAACGTGTAAAACCTTATCAATAATGAGGCTATAAAGCTTAATGGAAAGAGATTATTAAAATTAAAGTAAACATTTAAAAAATAATTTCCTAGAATAAATTTTCAGATGATTTCTAGCATAAACTATTTAGGGAGGGTTTATTTAAAATCTTGCTTAAGTTCTTATCTTGCAGTATATATAAGATTACGGAGTGTGATTAATTACAAATATTAATAGAAAAACAAAGTTGTTAAATTTTGAAGTGACCACCTGTAGAATAGAAATAGATGTAGAGTTTCAAATTCAGCAAAAAAGAAAAAAAAAGAGAAGACATTGAAAGACATTGATCTAGATCAATCCAGAATAGGTTCAGGAAGAAAAAAATTAAAAATTATAAGCAAGGAATGAATGAATGAATAAAATGCAAGAATAAGAACATTTATTATGTGACTAATTTTGAATATCTTAAATCACTAAAAACCAATGAAGTTAGAAAGGTCTATTAAATAAAGTACAGAAAAGGACTATTTCTATAGGGCACCTAGCATTGATAGAGTCTGCAGAACTTAAACAGAACTGAGGAAATTATAACACAGTAGGAAAACAAATAGGCCTTTTGTCCCGACTCTGATACATTTACTCAGGGCATAACTTTAGGAAATATACGTAGGGGTTCAGAACAGGAGTATTTTGAGCTGAAGGCAATAGAGATCCTGCAGGATCAAGAGAAACTTCTACCTCTCCCTTAAAGAATTTAAACTGAGGCCCTTGCCCACAATAAGAATTATTACCAGAAGTAACTTTAATGACCTATCTACATGGCCGAGTAAACCTAAACCTCTAATTAGTGAACATCTGCTCTTCTTATCATCCTGCGAATTACCTTTCCCCTCTCTGAAACCTCAGCCCCCTCTCCCATTCCTTAGCTCAAAATGACATACATACCTCATTTTATGTGTGTATATAAGAGTATATATATTCTTATATATGAGGGGTCTCTGACCCTCTCATGTATGTGGGATTCCCACAAGTACACAATTAAATTTGATTTTCTCCTATTCATCTGCCTTATGTCAATTTAATTCTTAGACGAGCCAGAAGAACCTAGAAGGGCAGAGGAAAATTTCTTCCTGTCCCACAATAAGTACTTAAGCTATATGAACCTCTGTTTTTAAAATGCAGATGTTGGGTAATGAGAGCAACTTCCTGTAGTATTTAGGATAAATTTCAGATTGTATATCACAACAAATGAGGCCTTTGAAGACCCTTCATGAGGCTTCCGTAACCTCATCTCCACCACTTTCCTTCTCAATGGCACCCTTTGCTTTGGCCCCCAAAACTATGTGCAGTTACCCCCACAGTCTCTCCACTGTTCAAAACGTGGATTTCAGCACTTGCCATGTCCAGCCAAGTCTTAGAAGGGAAACTGCACTGCTGGAAACACCTACTGAAGACAGGGAACTTAGGCATCCCTTGGAGAGAGTGACTAAAGATTTTACCAGAGAGAAGTACCTAGGTCAGCAAAGCTGGTAGTGTCTTGCACAGAAAACTATGCCTAACAGGGAAAATGGCAATATACTGAGTTATTTATATATTTTCCCTGGAATTTGAACAGAAAAATGTTAAGATAGAAGCATACTAGCAGAAATAGAAAGAAGAAAATAGATAGTAAGAAACAGAGATCAACAGAAGAGGATGATCATGTTAACCAAACTAGAATAAAGAGAAAGTCAATTTCCTTTCACTTAATTAAAAAAAACTGAGTTAATCTTACTCTCTCACGTCCTACTGGAAACAGATGTTTTTGAACTCTCATTTAAAAGAAAAGTTAGTGGAGATAATATAAAAATATGATTGAAGCCGGGTACCTGAGGCGTACTGTAGATATTAAACCAATTTACTATGTTTCCTGTTTAACTTGAAGGGTGACTCAGGGGTCTTGAGGATTTGGGGGCTTGTTTTCCAGAGGACTCGTGAGCTTGTTCTGCAGAAGAAAGAGAATGCCTTCAGAGAGGTTGTGATCACGGAATGGCCAGCCCTCAGCAGCCACTGAAGCCCAGAAGTCAGATTGCCCGAGGGCTTATCAGGAGTGACCCCTTTGTTTCCCTGAAGCCCCTCCTGCCAAGCCCGTTAGCTCCATAAAATCACCTGCTTTCTGTTCTTCCAGGTGGATTTGAGCGAACCCAGGCTTCCACCTACTCATTTGGGCCGATTCCAATAAATCTGTCTCCATCTCCAAGCACCGATGTCTCAGTGTTTGGCTCGCTGGGCATCAGGCACTTGAACTTGAGAGTAAGAGGTTCCATATCAAGGTGAATGCAGATCCAAGGCTAAACTGTTACTGCATTTTTCTTTTGAACTAATTTTTTCTTTTAAGGAGAAGGTATTTAGTTTATGTTTAAGTAGAAATTTTCTCAAGCTAGATAAATTACTTAGAAATCTTATTTACCTAAAAATGAAACAACTGAAAAACTTCCACAGTTACCAGTATGATTTTCTTATGTGTTGTTCCTGTTTCAAGGATGCATTGGTTTTATAAACTGAGATTTAACTACACTAACTTAATTTTTTTCTTTGTTTTTTGCCTCAAAGTTGATTCTCGCCTTTTCTGATAGAGCAAATGACGGAAATTTGGTTCTTCATACATATGACTTCTGAGGATTTTTTTTTTTTGGCTATTAAAATAGTGGAGTACAAGAAGTACAAAAAAAAAATACGTACAAGAAGTACATACTAGTCCTTAAAAAAATGAGATAAAATCATTTCTTAATTGAGTAGGACCATATATTTTGTGCCGCAGCAGAAGATTAGAGCTTAACATAAATCAAGTTGTTTTGGAAATAACAGCTTGAAAAAACAAGGAATACCCAAAGATGCAACCTAGAGCTTAAGTCAGCTAATATTCTATGATGGATTTTTTCTTCTGAATTAGTTAACCATGCTAACATTTCTCTAGTCAAAGGCAGCTGGTGTAGCAGTAACTGTGGTGGGTGGGAACATTGGTCTGATAGTTCTGAGCAGATTCCTTTCCCATGAATATGAAAATGGAAAGCAAACGAGGCAGGAAGCAGCAGTGTCTGCAATAGTTAAAAGTCAGCTTGCCATGAAGAGGAGTGGGGGAAGGGTGAAGAGAAAGAAAAAAGCAAGAGTAGACAGGTCATGTAAACCATGAGCCAGGAAGTGAATTCTTTAAAATGATGCTTGCCAGAAGCTGAATTCTTGTAAATGTGGGTCTTTTTTTTCCCCCTATGCTATTACTATTGGAATGAGGAATACTTGGGGACCGGATGAGAAAGAGGTCAGAAGTCACTAAATTGTAGTTTTATGAAGAATACAATTGCTTTGCTTCAGTTTTAACATTAAAAGCTATGAGCCAATGAAAGACAATTCTCCTTCTCATGAGCCACCGTTTCCAACATTTCTAAAAGATTTATATTATATGAGAAACGAATCTTATCCTAAAGCGTTGGGTTATATTTTAAAAATCTGTTTCTAGTTTAGAGTTGCTGGGAGGAGGTGGGAGGGGGCTGTGGAGTGGGGAGGAAATTGTTAGTTAAGAATGGCTGCTGCTTGGGTTGCAGTTGGAGGAATCGAAAAGACAATAATTTCAATTATCTGAAGTAGTTTGTTTCTTATCTTAATGTCTAAGAGAAAAATAATTTTTGGCTAGCAGGCATAAAAATCTTTCAATTATTAAGATCTCAAACATATGCTAATTCAGAGCTCAACTTAGCATCATTGCATTAAAGATGAGGTTGAAAAGTACATGTTTATGCCACAGTACATATACTCAACCATATAATATTGATTTCCTTTTCAGTAGTGAAAATCGTGTCAGGTACATAGCTGTGATAGACTTTAGTGCTAAGAATTAATAAATGAAATAGATGTTTTATTTCTAGCAGTATTTTCTGCAATTGCCATAAGCCAACAAGTCACTAGCATGTAATGCAAATCACAGCTACCACCACTGACTGAGCAGCTTGAGTAGAAAGATGCTAGAAATATTCAAAACTGTGAAGTCTTTTAGAAAAAATGGAAGGGGACAAGAGAAATACGCCTTTTGTATTATCCTCAATTATGACTCACTATGAACTTTAGTTAAGAGTGAAAACGTATGCTAGCAAAAGTTGCACAAACCCTTCCTGTGACTTTTATCATGCAAAATACCTTCACTTTTAAACTTCCTTAGGGTGACTGATTTCATCCATTAGATAAACGTGTTTAAATCTCAGATACTTGACATACAACGTCAAATGTACAGTGTATAAAGGCCTATCTGTGTTCAAGAGGAAATGTACCTGCTTGAAGGTTATTAACATCCTTTCAAGAGAAAATTTTTGTTCCTTGCTTTGGATTTAAGCTGTTTTAAAAGTCTTCTATAGACATTCATAATCAAAAAGAATAAATGCTAGATAAATAAAATTATTCAAACACCCAGAGGACGTTTTCCTCTTTGCATGGTTAGTGATAGATTTTATATTTTCATATTCAGTGGTAGTTTCTTTCAAGCTAAAAGTCTTTTTCCCAAGCACTAAATTGCTCAAGAATTTTAGGAACAATTTTTAGTAATCCAAGGCTCAAAGAGCTGTTATGGTTAATAAATTGCACCCCCCCTGGGCTTTGGATGAGACTGCCCAGAGAGCTTTTAGAAATGACAGTGCCCAATAAAGGAAAGATAAAATACAGTAAAAAGTATTTTTTTAAAAACATAAGTTTACGAAGTCTTTCTGAAATATTGACCACTAATTTATAATTTCAAAATAAATTTTATTACAAGAACTATATGCGATCTGATCTTTAATTTGCTCGAATACAGAGTTATGCAGAGACAATGTTTACTCTATATTTAATAACAGCTGTTTCTTTTAATAAGACATTGTAGGGGAGGAGAAAGATCTTTTTCCTTACCCTTCTAGATTCTTGGCTGGCTCTCAGTAACAAAAGACAGATTAGCAAGAGAAAAACATACAAATTTATTTGAGTTTTATGTGACACAAGAGCCTTCATAAGGAAATGAAGACCTGAAGAAATGGTTAAACTTGAACACTTTTATGCTAAGTTTAGTGAAGAGTGGAAAGTTGTGGAAATATGTGATAGGACAAAGGATATGAGCTAAGTATAGTAAACTGGGGAAAACTTAGCAAGGCCTGTTGGTTCAGATTCCTCTCAGTGTCCCTCCATCTTTGGAGAAAAGGATGCTCCTTTCCTCTGGGTGTAGGAGGCCCCCTCTCACACAAGGGTCTTATGACCTGCTTCAGGGGAGAAGGTCAGAGAGTCCTTCCATCATCTGCCATCTCAAATTCCGTCAGCTTAAAACATTCAATATGCCAAGGTGCCATATTTTGGGGTAGTGTGTCCTAAACCCCATCAACATCCCAGTGAAAACTCCACATGTGTGAATTCCAGAAAATAAAAGTTAATTAGACAAGTAGTGACATAGACCTCGTTAAGATATCTGAGTATTTGTCAGAGAAAATGATACCTCAGTGAATTCATCAGAACCCAAAACAGATAGCGTTACCTTAATTGCATTCCAGTAACAGTGAAGGGCAAATTTCAGTGGGTGTCCTTTATGAGAAATCTGGATGGTGAAAAAAAGGGTTAGACTAGGCACTCTCCCAAATAGTCTAAAAGTTGTTTAAATTTGAAACAGGAATTATGCTATTAGGATCTGTTTGTGAGCATAACGTAATACCCATGTGAAAGTAAGTGTTTCCCCTGTATTCTCTGGGGTGTCTGCCTCACTTGAATATCTCTACAGTTGGTATAAAAATAGTCTGTCAATGGTTAAAGCAGACTGAGAAATAGCAGTCCTGACTCCTCGGGCTCATTTTCCAAATTACCTTTGTGCACCAGGGAACGAAGCTTGCTTTTAACTCAGGGGCTGTGCAACAAACATATTCCTCATGGAAAACACGTGCAGGAGGTCATGTTTCCTCATCTCAGCGTGTGTCAGTACTCCTAGAGAAACAGAAGAAAATGAAAGCAATTATTCCACCTCAGTTAATTTGTGAGTTTCCCCAATAAGGCTTGAGTTTCAAGTTATATTTTAGTGAAGAATGAATTTACCAACACGTTGAAATTTTGAGCTCTGTGTGTGTATGTATGTGTGTGAGAGAGAGACGTATAATGTCGTATAGACATTCTTGTTTCTCAGTAAATAGCACAAATTTTCCTATTTTTGCTTTTAAATAAACTAAAAAATAAAATGTACAGTTTGAAAAAAGAAAGGGTGTGCTTTCAAACCAGACCTATTCTTCCGAAGGATGGGAAAAAAAATCTTACTGATGGAAAAGTTTAACTTAAAACTATTCTATATCTCAACTAAGCAAAGCACTGCTCAGAAGGAGAGAAATTTCAGAGCCATCTACTGAAGATATCCTAGCATATTGACTTTCATTTCCTAATCATCTGTTCTTCTGTTTTTCAGTTACTGAGTCACTATTACGTGACAAACACCATGCTAAGCCTTGCTTGATAAAGAATCCTAAAATAAAGACCTTGATCTAAAGGACTTTACACTCTAATTGGGAAAATTAATAAACATACATGAAGAAAAGAAACTAATAGTGATTGAGCACCTGTTTTATTTCTGTCACATATTCACAGAAACTATATAACTTCTCCATTGTAAATCCTTTGAGGTACATGCTATTAGGATACCTATTTTGAACATAAGGACAATGACGTTCAAAGAGGCCCAAGGTCCTACTACTAATGCATGCCAGACCCAGGATTTGAACCAGAGGGTTCTATCTCCAAGCCCTAGTTTTTTGTTGTGTACCAAGCTCCTCTCCTCTGCTACTATTTTCTCCAACTAATTTCTTTGCTACGTTTCTCACCTTTTACTCATTCATTTCTTAATGAGGGATCTACTCAATGACTCTAGAAGGGCTAGTTGCGATGTCTCCAGTAACAGCCAAGGAATAAGAAAGGCAGGTTTTTCATAAAAGCACAAAACAGACAGAGATAGAGTCTCTGTGGGTCAAGATGAAGTTAAGAGGGCACTTCCCTCAAATAAATCTTATAAAAACATCATGTCTGCACTAGAAAAGCCTTTCTTATTTTTTATGACTTAGCTCAAGTGGCCTTTCTTTGGATTACAACTAAAGATAGGTGAAATCAAAGATGATCAAAGGCTCAAACTCTTAATGTCATATATTGATTTATTTTGCATTGTCATTTAGACAGCACACTATGTAAGAAGGTTACTGACTGAAATGAATATTCAGTAAGCCAAGAAGGCCAGAATGCCCTGTGAGGGGACAGTACACAGAAAGAAGACAAGGGCTCCCAATTTAAGTTCTATAATATACTGAGAGCATCCAACCTTCCAAATGACTGAGGGATCTGATTTTGTCAATATACAATAGGATTTTTATCACCAATTGGTCCTATTTGATATTAAACTCATTGTAGTGGAATTATTTGGACTTGAAGTTACAAGATTTGTTTTCAGTTCTGGCTCTCTTTTCATATTAGGTGTGTGATTTGGGACAAGGTATTTTAATAGCTGTTGATCTCAGTTTCAGTAGCTGAAAAATGGGGATGGCAATATATATCTTACAAGCTAACATAAATATTAAATGAAGGAAGGTTGGTAAAAATGCCCAGCTTAATATCATATCCACAGAGCTTAGTAGACGTCACATGACAATGGGGGTGGTTCGCCCAATCAGAAGACCTTGGGAGTTAGTCCATCTGTCATGTTTGGCATATATTACTGGTCATTTACCCAGGTTTGGTCATGGCTACTTAGTTTATATAGAGTGAGCTAATGGAAACCACCACATGAAGGAAGAGGGGAAAGACAACATATAAGCTGGCACTGTATTGTTTCAAACAATGTGGTGAGGCTTCAGAGTGCTGAAGGAGCATCAGCACTTAGAATCACTCCACAGCACATAGAAAGAGTGGATACATTAGGCAAAATCTACATGATAACTACAAACATAAAGAGCAGACCTTCAAAGAAAGGAACCCTCTAAGCTTGTGGTCTATAATCAGAAATCAGCATCACTATTCTTCTCAGGAATAATTTCCATCAGTTCATAAATTCATTTCAGTTCTTCTGCTGCTTGGCAGAATGTGTCCCCCAAAATTCCTATGTTGAAGCCCAAACCCACAGTGTGATGTTATTTGGAGATGGGGTTTTGAGAGGTAATTAGGTTGAGATGAGGTCATGAGGGTGGGGCCCTCATGATGGGATTAGTGTCCTTATAAGGAGAGAAAGAGACCAGAGCTCTCTCTCTGCCATGTAAGGACACAGACAGAAGACTGTATCTGCAAGCCATAAAAAGAGCCTTCACCGAGAACCAAATCCATGAGCACCTTAAACTTGGACTTTCCAGCCTCCAGAGCTGTGAGGAATAAATGTCTGTTGTTTAAGCCACCAAGTCTGCTTTTTTGTTATAGCATCTGATCTGACAAAGACGCAATATAAGCACTCACTTACAACCACACCCTCCCTCAACATCATATGGACTGAAGCTCCCCTAAGTTTTCGAATTCAACAACAAGTTTGTGCTAATTTCCTTGAAATAGGTTGTCCTCATTTTTGAAAAGTTAAAGAAACTAAGTTATGATATTAGGTGAGCCCTGGGTTGAGATCAGGCAATTTTGTCTTTATATGCTATCAAGTAGAGATTCTGTGTATTTTGAGATTCATTTCAGAAGAAACATATTACAGTGATGATCAAGGTGCCAGGTGTCCCCGTTACTAATTTCTCTCTCTTGATTGCTCTAGTTAAAATCATAAAGAGAAAGTTATGCAAAATTAAATTGAAATATCTTGAACTTCTAAATTTTAAAAGGAGAAATGTGACTAAAAGTAATTCCCATACCTCTAACTTTTATATATCATTCAATATTTTATTAGATTAATACTAGTAATAAGTGTACTTTTTGTGAGTATTTTATATGTGTCAGCATGTGTCTTAGAGGCATTTCTTATCACCATCACCACAATGGTTTGAGGTGTATTAGTCTCGTGTAAAAGATGAGGAAACAGGCTCAGAGTAATGAAGTGTCTTGACTGAGCTATTGAGATAACTAAACATTTGAGCTGAGACATTAACCAGCGCTGCTGGCTCCGGGAGCCAGACTCTTCAGTGTAAAAGTAACTTCACATGATTTTCTTTGGTTATGTTGATTTCAAAGGATCTTCTTTCCATGTTTTCAGTACTTTTTCACTAGATAACTTATCCTCAGCAAGTTCTTGCAATATATGGTGGCAATAGAAGAAAAAAGAGGGAGGATAAGAAATAGGCTAATTGGACCCTTTGCCTACTTCTGAACAAAGGGATATTATCTTCTCCCCATTTATTAACTCTACAGAATACACCACATATTTTGGCTATAAAAGTGATGCATACGTTTTCTTTCTAAGCCTTTCATTTAACTTATCTGTTTAGAGGGATAATATTTACAGCAATTTAGGTTGCTACTTTCATTTTTCTAAACATCAGTTACTTTTCTCTCTACAGAATATTAATTTTAACTTCTTCTCTCTTTTTGGCAGTTTTCCTTTTATCTCAAAGTCAGTTCCGTTTGGGGAATACTGTATAGGAGTTGGTCCTGGCATCTAACATATGTCAATTCTTCATTTTTTTGGAAATGGATGAGAAAAAAGAGAATTAGCAAGTGTAAAATATATTTTGTGAATCATATATATTTAAGCAGAAAGAAAAAAAACACTATCACTCTCTAGATCTACTTAATAGACATGGTAACTGTAATCTAGACTTCATAAGAAAACACATCTTAACATTTTCAGTGACTCCAGTACCTCATGCTACTACTCTCACCAGAAGATTTTTTCTTTTTGGAAGTTAGAAAAGTGAAAAGTACCATGGGAAAAATATAACAAGGAAGGGGGATAATGTGTGCTGGGAGGAGGGTTGAAATTTTAAATGCAGAGTCAGGGAAGGTCTCACCAAGAAGAAGGCAAAGCAAAAGATGGATAAGCAAATATTTCAAGGAAGTGAGGAAATCTGGGGAAAGAGCCTTCTAGACAGACAGCACAGCTGGTACAAAGGCAGGAGTGTGATTAGTGCATTTGCAGAATAGGAAGGAAGCCAGTTTGGCTGAGACAAAGTTAAAGAGGTAATGAGTGGCCAGATTGTTCACAGGTTCTTACACATAGATGGATAAGATGTAACATAAAAAGTATTACAAGGGTTACCCTGGCTGCTCCATTGAGAATATAGTATAAGGGCAAGAATGGATCCAGAAAGACAAATAAGGAAATTTATTGCAGTAATTCAATAGAAAAACACTGGTGCCTTGTATCAAAGTAGCAGCAATGGAATTGGTGAGAAGCGGTTGGATTCTGGATGGACTTTGAAAGTAAAATCAACAAATGTTGCTGATACACTGGATGTGTGATATAAGACAAAGAGAAAAGTCAAGAATGATTTCAAGCACTTTGGCCTGAGAGACCAGCAGGATAGAGTTTTCATTAACTGAGATTGGGAAGCCCATGGGAGAAGCAGATTTAGTGGGTGCATGTCAGGAATTCAGTTTTGGATACATTAAGTTTGAGATGCCTATCAGACAAACACAAGCATATGCTGAGATGGCAGCTAGATGTATGCAGGTAGAGTTTAGGAGATGTGAATGTGGGTGTTGTCATCAAATGGATGGTACTTAAAGCCACGAGATTAGATAAGATCCCCCAGGGAGTAAACGTTGATAGAGATGAAAAGAAATCCAAAGATGGAGCTCTGACACACTCCAACTTTAGGAGACAGAGAGGTTAGGAAAAGTCAGCAACATATACTGAGAAGTAACTGTCAATGTGCAGGGGTAAAACCAAGAGAACGTGGTGTACCTGTAGTGGACTGCAAGCGAAAAACGGGGTTTCATGCAGGCTGTATTCTTTATCATAGGTTGAATAATTATATCTGGAATAAATACTGGATAACTTATATCATCCTGTAATTTGTAGGTGTTTAAATATGCCTTAAAGTCTGTGATATAATGATTTTCACAAAATGTTATCATCAAACATTATCAGGTCAGAATTAAATATGAAATATTGGGCATCTGCACTATTTCCTATATACTTCTCATTGAAGAAATGATCGAAATTGTCAAGCTATTCTTATGGCAAAAGAGCTGTATTTCTGCCTCTTTTGACTCATGAAACATGATGAAAATGACAGTATATTGTATTATGTGGAAAATAAATGGAGAAAAAATCAAATGTTTTGCCATAAACTTTTTTGAAAGTGCCAAAATATACTAGCATTAACGTATTCACTTCATTTTGACTTTAAAATGTAGAAGTCTTTGTATACAAACCTATAAATTAGGAGTGTTCATGTGCTTTAATAAAAAAAGTATAGATTATGTCATGGCAGGATTTGCCATAGACTCCTGAAAAAGTAGGCTCCCAAATGTCCTCAAAATATCATCTGCTGTTCATAGACTTATTCAGGAGAACATCTACTGACTGCAAGGAGGAAAACTCGCATACATTATGA
This sequence comes from Equus caballus, assembly GCF_041296265.1. Classification (NCBI taxonomy): domain Eukaryota; kingdom Metazoa; phylum Chordata; class Mammalia; order Perissodactyla; family Equidae; genus Equus; species Equus caballus. The sequence goes on along the minus strand of NC_091685.1, from coordinate 99,253,272 downwards.
TTTTCTTATGAAAAGTGTGACCCTACAAAATATTAAATATTATCATACTGTAGGTATGTGAGATTATGCATTAAAAACACAGCATATTTGGATTTGTTGACTATATCATTATGATAAAGTAAGATACTGTAAGCCCTGGCCATTAGGAATAACAGAAATAATTTTAAGAGTGAATACAAAAGATAAACCACCATAGTGAACATTTTCTGTTTTAAGCACCATATTTGGAGAATAAGCAGAGCCTGCCTCTCACAGGAAACAGCCTGGTTGCTTATCTGTGAGAAGTTTCATATGCCAAGAACATCCCCTCCCCACGCTCCCTCCGTGTCCCCCCTTTACCCTCCCGCTTCTGAGCCCCACCTTGCCTCCTCGCCCCTTCAACACTGGACATAAATCACGTTCATTTGCCGTCTCTTGATTTTCTTTCTTCTCTTCCTCTTTCAGTCTTTCGCTCTCTCTGTCTGTCTTTGTCCGTCGGTCTCCACCACACCATATGGCAGCTGAGAGAAGGGAGAGTGATGATCTGGCTGGGAACAAAAGGGGCTGTGGTGTCAAAGCGGCCCATGAATTCATGAGACACAGTCATGTATAGAAGGGCCCCAGCCCCGTCAGTGGGGACCAAAGGGAAGGCTGACAGTGCTGACTCTGTATAGACAGAGAAAGAAGGAGCTCCTGGGCCTCACATTGAAACTCTTTCTCTCAGTGTGTCCTTTTCCCTCCGTTTTTTTGCGTTGTTTGTTTTTTAGTTCTGTGCTCAAATCATATTCATTTATTAATGACAAAGTCAGAGTGTGTGGCAGAACAAGAAGTAAAAGAATTAAAACAAGCTATCTTATTTACACACTTCTAAATATCTCCAGAGAGCATAGAATTACGCGAGTGCTTAAACATGTAAGGGGAAAACAGATAAATTTCAAGAAGACTACATCCTTTTTTCCTTTCTCCTAAAGAATAATTCTACACATTTACATAAATTAGGTAACATAATATCTCCTAAATATTGAAGGAACAATATCTAGATAATGCAAGAGCATACAGGCATTAATAAGAGAATTCTCTCTGATTGTAACAACTTAACTGCACTTTCTGAATTTATACCTTTGAGTATTTATTATTATTTAGTATGCCATTCAAGAAAAGGGGCACATTCTCAATATTTCCCTTCTCTCTTTTTCTTCTTGAAATTGAAGCCCTCTCTTACCCCTGGATATGCATGATTTGTTTCGGTGGAGAATTTCTGCAAAGCAGACACAACATTTTTATTAGAGAAGTTAACACCATGCTAGAAGAATAGTAAATTCAGGCTGTAAATCCACCAGCTTTCAGGAGACTCATTTATTCTGTTCCATATGAAATAAAAATCTACTACAGGGGAAGAGTCGAATATGACCATATACATTTATGAAGGAACATTTTATGCTTTATTGCTGTAGGCTACTACTGGCCTTCCAGTTTGGTGTTCATTTTATTTGACTCAAAATAACAGTATAATAAAAGGTAGAGCAGGCAGCCTCTCGCCCCCCACCTCTCTCAACCACTGCCCATCTATCCACCCACCCAAGAAGGCATCCTGGAGTACAAAATGTCAGGCCTCTGGGGTTATTTAAAGGAACCTGGGCAGGGTTCCAAAATCTGGTGTCTGACCTTTTACAAGTAGTCAACAATAACAGTTCCTCATGAAATAAATCAATGGACATGTGTAGAGTACTTCAACAATGCCATGTACTTTTCTACCAAAATCTTTAAGAATAGACTGAAGGTTATGTTGCTCATTTCAACACATTATCTACATTCGTAACAGGGCTTCTTTTCAGAAATATTTTCATTATGAACATACCTTCCGTCTCTCTTTTACCTATAATGTCATGTAATGCCTGTCAATAATAAACTCAACTTTTGAAAATTCATAGTGTATTTCTTTGTACAAGGCAGTCTGAGACTGATGGTTATCTGTCAGCAAAATTACATTGGCTTTTCACTTATGTTCTTCATAAATTCTCTTTCAAAATTACCATAAATGTTTGGTCTTACATTCATTAAAGTAAACATTCGTTAAGAGAAACAGAGCCAAGAGCTGAGAGGCCTGTGTTTAGCAAAGATCAGGTTCTGTGTGTTTCTCCAGGCAGAAAGAGTTATGTGGTACATCGTCGGCCAGGAAGGTTTGTATAGAGAGGACCCTCTGTGGGACAAACAGAAAGCAAGCAACAAAGCAACTATTCAACCTTGTCTATTCATTGCGCCCACATCTGTTTACATGGCCTCTGCTCGATCCTGAAAGGTTTTGTCCTCCCACCTCCATTTCATTTTACAAGCTCTGAGCGGCTGTTGGCTTGGAAGATTTTTTTTTTCCTTAAGAGCAAGGGATTCAAATCTGCTTTGTGAAACAGAAATCTGAAAAATAGGCTTACAGAGCGCAGTTGGTCCTTTTTCTAGTGTCTTCAGTTGGAGTTCCAATGAGGGATAACTATAAACTCCAACTCTCTCATTAATGTTTAAAGTAAATTTAACACACAAGACAGGTTTCTTTAGGAGGCTAGGAGACCGTATTATTTTGCCAGCTCTGCTCATTACTAACTGTCGTTTTTGACACAAACATTGTATTTTTAAAAATATACTTCCTGCAAGTGAAACTGTAAGAAATGAATGTGCTATCTAGACATAAAATATTATAGGAATGTCACTAACTGAATACTTTATAATAACAGATTATATTTTTATGAAATTTTACAAAGTGACATCAGATCCTCAAAAAAACCTGAGGTAGGTAGGGAAGATAGTATCACTATTTTACAAAAGAAAAATTGAAGCTCATGGAAATAGAATGGGATTAGCCCCACACCACAAACTGTGGTTTGTAGCTCTAATGACATAAGGCCAGGTTCTCTTCTGTTGCCCTGTATACATTTAATAACATCTTAGGAACAGTTTTATTTTAACAATGAGTTATGAGCATGACTATCTCTAATCCTCCTCATGCTTCTAAAACTCTATGGCTCATGATCTGATCCATGATGAATGAGGTATGAAGAAGGAATGTTCAGATGATTATGCTCATACAAATGTTGTAAAAATTGAAGTCTAAAGGGTTTACATTTTGAACATAGAAGTAGACAACAATTTTATTTTTCCCTATTTTCTAAATTTTACTAGATTGTCTCAATGTAGTTCATAATTGCAGAGACAGAAGAGAAGCTCAGGAGAAGACATTTAACTGATACATTCAAAAATCAGAGGTGCTGGGTTCAATCCTGATTCTACCACTTTGTAGCTGGGTGATCTTGTGTATATGTATTAATGTGTCTGTATATATTAACTCGACTTTGACAAGAGAAATAATATATAAGCCAATGGTGCACACTGTTAATGAGAATGAAATCATCTACTTATTGTCTATGAAGAGGAGATGGTAAGCTGCACTATACCAACATGAGCAACTTCCATTAGCTTTGGTTGTTTCCGAATTGTTAAACAATTGATTCCAGACATACAAAACTTTGAAATGTTTGAAAACTAAATACTGAAATCCAGTAATAGTCATAGGGCAAGCTTAGCCTGAAGAGGAAATTCTAAAAGTATGCTACTTGCCACCTATTGGTTTATGTAAAAGAAAGAGGGTGAATGAGAGAAAAATAAAAGCCCTTCACTGTCGAATAACATGAGTGCACAGGATAGAAAGCCTGTTTGGAAACGCTCTATCACCATATTTCTTGTCCTATATTTTGGTCAACAATATTTTCTGATGAATGAATAGCCATGGCCCAGAAAATTTTTAAAAGATGGAGTAGGTCAGTCCTGTGTAAGGTTAGAAATATTAGCCAGGAAATTTTAGCGGAAAAGAAGATTTTAAAGCTATCTCCCAATGAGAAGGAACAGTATGATGTATCTCTTTAATTCTAGTTATTTTTATTATTTATTAGACCTGTAAATAACTTACAGTAAATTGATACTCAAGAAATAGCACGTTCTAGTCCATAAAAAACTTTTAAAATTAAAAATGAATGATCAGTCTTCAGCAGCCATAAAACTCAATTTTAACAGAGAACAGAAGATATTTCCAATCTTGCTCATAGCTGGCTTGAGTATGTGAAGAAAGATACACGCAAAACTAAACTGTGAACTAAAATCGTGGGGTTTTTATTCAGAAAAAAAATTCTTTGAGGAAACATCAAACATAACTTTAAAAAAGATAAAAGGCACAAAAATAAGTGACATTGATGAGGCATTGCATGTGGTTGCCAAACTGGAATTCAAAACCGTGTCTAAATTTTTAGGAGTTAAAAGAAAAAAACAACAACAAAGATAATTGGTATTTCCTGAGCTTAAGGGCTAGCTTCAGCAGGACATATGGTTTCATTTTGGGGTCTCTGGTTTCTTATGAAAATGTTACTATTTCTGTAGGCATCTTCTTTTAAGGGAATGGGAAAAATAGCTAATTAAACCAGAATTCGTTCAGCTGATTTTGATTTTATCTTATCTTTTGGTTTTTACATTTTTAACGTAGTAACTAACTGCGCTCTCTGCAAAACATTCTATTAAGCAGGGGAAAAAATAATGCATTCAAAAATTGTATTGTCTGACACACATCTTAAATAGCCTATGTTAAAAAATTATATATTTCCTTTGATCTATTTCATTATTTCTAAGAAAGTTTATCTCCTTTCAATTTTGCACGTTTTTCTTTTTTTTGGAGTAGAATGTGCTATTTTTTGAATATCAATTTACCACAAGTTATTTACATGACAACTTTAATAAATAATAAAAGTAATTGCAAAGAAGTTATGGCATCATACAATCAAGTCAGCACTCGCTCTATGATGCATCCTCACAACTAAGAAAAATAAGACTTCAAAATTTATCAAGGGAAGTAGCGTTTTGGGGTGTTTAGTTTTCTTTTTATTAGAAAGTCTATACCCAACCCTAACGTGATTCTTTAAAGCAAGAGTCATGTCATTTCTTAAACACATCACAAGGCATTATGCTAGGCTGCATACAAAATATGTACATGGCATCATATCTTTCTACTACAATGTTCATTTGATGTGATAGCTACATAAAACATACATTAACAATTCTTTTTTTAAAGGTTTTTTTTTTTTTTTTAAAGATTGGCACCTGAGCTGTTGCCAATCTTTTTTCTCCTTCTTCTCCCCAAAGGCCCCCGCCCAGTACATAGTTGTATATTCTAGTTGTAGGTCCTTCTGCCTCTGCTATGTGGGACACTGCCTCAGCTTGTCTTGATGAGTGGGGCTAGGTCCAGCCAAGGATCCGAACCAGCAAAACCCTGAGCTAATGAAGTGGAGCGTGGGAACACAACCACTTGGCCATGGAGCCAGCTCCACATTAACAGTTCTTAAAACAGATTGTATTTAATGCTAAGTAATAGACGTACAAACAAAATATAAAAGGAAGCTGTTAACTATACTCTCTCAATACATAGCTTCAAAGGGTTAAACTGTATTTAAAAAGCAGATCAGAAGAGTTGTTTTGATGCCATTCAAAAGCAGATTTTCTAAGAATAATATGCCCTACTGCTTCTTTTTTACTACTATATATAATATATATCTCTATAAGTAATATAGATATTTATATATAATAAATATGTTGACCCAGAAACTACCAGGCCAATGTCTGCTTTAACTTGAATAAACTGACCCTGCTTGTAGAGTCAAAAAGTGGACACTCTACACTCCCTCTTTCCACTTCCCAACCTAAGTTATTAGGAACTACATTCTCCAAAATAACAAACTTTATAAAAATTAGGAGTTTGCTCAATCTTCCTCTCCCAAAGATATTCTAGTTCCAAACTTGTTTTAGTTGGACCTTGAGGTAAAAACATGCTTCTCCATTAGTAGAACGATTTTCCCAGTATAGAAAACTACTGAAATAGAACTAAAAGAGAAAAATATATTTCTAATGAAATATATTCTAGATGAGAATGGCAAAGACAGAGGGAGTGACAAAAATCTTTATAGTGACTCCCATTACCTCCCAGATGTTTTCATTTTTAATAGGCCTCAGTAGCTAAGGTCAAATTCGTTGAATAGGCTGTTTGTTCAAATGAGGCCATACTGGAACAAGCTTTCTTGAATAGTAACTGGGATAAAAACTGTTTAGTTTAATTTGTCTCTTAAAATATATGCTTCCCTTCTACTGAATGAAATTGATTTTGAATCTTTCTCTGTATTAAAGAGGAAAGACCAAAATCTACCCAAATATTTATAGTGAATTAAATGCTAGTACAGCCTCGATGAGATGAACTTATGGACTCCACTAGTGAGAAGAAGTCACTCATCTTCTATCTTATAACTCAATAACAAGAAAGCATATGCCAAAAAAGGGACATATTTTGCATATTCACATGTATGAGTGGTTTTCTTTGAATTATTTTGACAAAGTTTTCAAAAAACAACTCTGCCCTAGTGTCAGGTCATTAAGATATTCTTACTTTTCTATTTGTAAATTACTCAGTAGTCGTCTGGTACTAGTGGAAAATGACAAAATGTGGAATACTTCCTTTAGAAATAATGATCTCCAGCTGACATAAACAAGCTTTGTGTTAATGTACCTTCCCTTTTGTGGTTCTTTCTCATTAAGACATCTTTAGTTGGGCACAACCGATCTCCAATTAAAAAGCTCAAGTCTGATGCCAGTGTGGTTTTTTGGGTCTGGTCTACACAAACAACAACATTTGTTGTGGCTACATGGTTTACTATTTACCTCTGAAGCATTTGTTCCTCTGATCCTGAGATCCTCAGAAACCGAAAGGAATGTTCTGGGATTTTATGGTAGAATGACATTTGTTTTTTTGGGTTGGCAGCCACCACTAAGCCCAGGTTTGTTTCCTCTGGGCTATTTCCTACTAATTAGCTTGTCTTTGTGTGATTTCTTTTCTATATATGGCACTCACAGATTTTTGAAAACTGACATGCACACACATACAAATGGTTGTGAAGCCAACATGCCTTCAACTTGCCTATCAAGAGAATGGAAGTTTAAAAAAGAACAGAGCTATTTGGATGATCTCTAAGGCATTTATAAATAGTAATCATTTCCTACCCAAGTTTATTGGGGATTATGCTTTTGTGTTGTAAAAGTTACAAAACATAAAAATGGGATTAGGTGTTTACTTAATGATAAATCAGCAGGCTTCTTACGCTGCTGTAAGGGTTGGAGCTGCAGATGAAGAGAAAAGAGGCCATTGCAAGGAAATGGGAATGAGATGGTGTGTGGATTTATTCAAGAGGCAGAGAGTTACGGTGAATAAAAATTACATTTAGATGAACCGAATAAGACTAATTTAGTCAGGAAAGCTCCAAAATTAAAGGCATTTTTTTCTAGGAAGGAAGTGTAAGGCTAGGTGGGGGAAACTTGCAAAGAAATAATGGTTTTGTTCCAAGGGAAAGAGAATTATTGGAATGATTTCACAGAAGGCAACTCTGAACTGAAAACAAAGGGAAATACCAAGAGCCCAACAGGAGAGGATGATCCACTGTCACTGGGAGAAATAGTACATTGACCGTGATAAACAACTTGACAGACACATGATTGAAATAGCATTTTCTTAATAATCATCACACTCCCTGTAATCCTTACTTGAACTCCCGTGAAAACTGGATGCTTCCTCCTTCCTGATCCCATAGAATGCTAAAGTCTGATATAAGCTCTATTGTCACACTTACCCTACTGTTTTGAGGGTTGGTTTTATTTTCCCATCTCTCCTAGGAGACTAGCATAGAACCTGATGCACAGTAGGTGCTCTAAAATATTTCTTAATTTGGAAAAAATGTTCATCTGTACTGTTTACTATAGTACACCTACTTATGTATGAGTTTTATTCCATACATCCTTTCTCTTACAGAAGATCCATTAGAGAATAAAAATTTAAGTCTAATTATGATCAAGAGAATGAGAAAACAAACCATGGACTGGGAGAAGACATTTTGCAAAAGACACATCTAATCAAGGACTGTTACCCAAAATACCCAAAGCACTCTTAAAACTCAGCAATAAGGAAACAAACAACCTGATAAAAAAATGGGCCAACGTCTTTAAAAGATGCTCCACCAAAAAAGATATACAGATGGCAAATCAGCATATGAAAAGATGCTCCAGATCATTTGTCATCAGGGAAATACAAATTAAAACAATAATGAGATACCACTACACACCTGTTAGAATGACCAAAATCTGGAACACTGACAACACCAAATGCTGGTGAGGATGTGAAGCAGCAGGAACGCTCATTCATTGCTGATGGGAATGTAAGGTGGTACAGCTATTCTGGAGGGAAATTTGTCAGTTTCTTACAAAACTAAACATATTCCTACCATATCATCCAGCAATCATACTCCTTGGTATGTACCCAAAGGAATTCAAACTTTATGCCCAGACAAAAACCTGGAAATAGATGTTTATAACAGTTTTGTTCATAATTGCCAAAAGTTGGAAGCCACAAAGATGTCCTTCAGTAGATGAATGAATAAACAGTGGTACATCCAGACAATGGAATATTATTCAGTGTTAAAAAGAAATGAGCTACCAAGTCATAAAAAGACATGGAGGAAGTTTAAATGCATATTACTAAGTGAAAGAAGCCAATCTGAAAAGGCTACATAATTGTATAATTCCAACTCTATGACATTCTGGAAACAGCAAAACTATGGAGACAGTAAAAAGATCAGTGGTTACCAGGGACTGGGGAAGGAGGGATGAATAGACAGAGCACAGAGGATTTTCAGGGCAGTGAAAATTCTCTGTATGATACCATAATGATGGAAACAAGTCATTATACTTGTGTCCAAACCCATAGAATATACAACGCCAAAAGTGAACAGTAATGTAAACTATGGATTTTGGGTGATTATGATTTGCCAATGTAGGTTCGTCAATTGTAACAAATGTACCACTCTGGTGGGGGACCTTGATAATGGGGGCAGGGAGCTGTGTATGTGTGGGCCAGGGGCTATATGGGAAATCTCTGTACCTTCCCCTCAATTTTGCTGTGAACTTAAAATTGCCCTAAAAAAAATATCTGAATTAAAAAATAAATTAAAAATCCAACTATGATTTGTACAAATAATTGAAAGAAATGGGGAAAAGTAAAGGATACAACTTTAAGGCTGGATTCTCAATTTGCCTCCCTTAAGATGGAGAAATAGAAAACTAATTGCAATGAATATCAAGAAGTTTATTGTTTGGGCCATATAAAGGATAAGTAGAATTCTATAACAGGAACTAAGAGATTGGGCCATACTGGCAGCAACTGCCCAAAAACTTTGAATTGATTCCTGCTACTAATAATTCAGAGTTGGGAGAGCTTAATAAATAGAGACCAAGTAGATGAGATTTAACTGAGCTATCTACACAACTGAATATCCTTGACACACATGAGTAGAACTGGAGATGTGATGGATGTGTTTTGCTCTGTAGGGGAGGAAGACAAATCCTCTATCCACTCTAGGTCCTTCCGGCTTATCTATGAATTAAATTGACATGAGACAGAATAACAGGAGAAAATCAAACAAAGCTTCATAACATGTATACATGGGAGAAACCCAGGAAAGCTGAGTAACTCATCAAAATGGTGCAGGCTGTTGCCTTAAATACTACCTTCAGCTAAAGACAGAGGAGGGTATTGTGGGTAGTGGTTTGGGGCTTCAAGGGAAAGGAAGGCAATTCACATGGAAATGGAAAAGCAAATGTTTGGTAGATAAGAATGGGTTTATCGAGGACTCTCACAGTCTATGGATACCCAGAGTTGTCTATGGTGCTGACCTGTCCCGGGGGCAGGCCTTTTGTCTTAAATTTCTTTTAGGCAGTTAGGGGGGGAAGTCAACGTTTCTTTCAGAGTTTTTTGTTCTTAAAGATAATCAAGGCAAGACAAAGAGACACATTCTGGGGTGGACAATTCTGATCTCCCACAGCACCACATAATCAAAAGGACTAGTATATCTAGACTTCTGCCATTCAGTATGGCTTTCAGGTTAATTTAATTGGATTGATACATTTTATTCAGCAGCATAAATGAGGTCTATTCATATCATTACAACCAATAAACAATCTTTTATGGGTGGTTTCTAAGATAAAAGTATGAGCTAAATGCAAGTAATTACAGGTCTGCAAATAAGGAAAAATATATGTGCACTGTAGTTGGACTGACATGGTGATTTTGATAATTGGTTGTATAGGTGCACAATGGGAATTTTGGCTTGGCACATGCTCATCAAACAACAAAAGATCCTTTTATACTACTCTTTTGCTGTCATGAGTGTTGATGTTGCTGCCCTGGGATAGACTGGGGAGTAGAGTCCAAAAGGTTTGATGAAAAGTTCTTAAACCAGTCTAGCTGGTAATTTGATCAGCAGCATTTGTCTTTCAAATCCCAAACCGAACATAATATGTTCCATATGAAATAAACAAGGAAAATTGTGTGTGAAATACAAATACATTCAGAAAAAATTTAAGTCTCTCCAGGATCTTTGTCCTCTCATTTTGGCTCCTCGTCCTACTGTTTTTCCTATCCTGCAGGTCCAAGGATAGGAGCAATCAGCCTGTGAATCTTTTGTTCCTTAGCTATCATTAGAAGTCAGGATGAGAAACTATACTTTTATTAGACTTGCTAGAAAGTTTTAATTTAGAATACATAAACTCTCCCATTTAGAATACATGCAGCTTAACCCTCAATTTGCCAGGAAAAATAGTCATAACCATTTACCTTTTGGGTCTTATGAACACCTTTCACTTAATTTTTAAAATATTTTGTTATTTTACAAGTAATCTGTAGAATTTTTAAATTAAAATTTTAGTTTAGTTAGCTTTTATTAAAATGTAATCATAATTTAGTCATAGCAAACTATCAAGCATTAAGAGTATCAAGGCACTATTATTTCTGTCAAGTAAATTTTGGCAGGAGACATCATAAAATATAAATTAATATACTCATACATCCTTCTAAAAAGAGGGAGTGGTCTAAGTTTTGGCAAAAATTTTATGTTATGATTTCCTTCTTCCTGTTGATTGACTAACCGGATAAGAAAATCATATTCCCTTTTGTCCTTAGAAGTATATTGCTTTCTCGTCAATTTTGAGTTTGAGAAAAATCTCGTAAGCTATCGTCAATCTGAAGACCCACAGTCTGAGATTTTCCTCATATAATCGGTTTGACCATCACATAGTACAGAGTGCTGTTCTCAGTCTCTTTGCATTCATCTTCTGGTTTGTCTGATGATTGTCAAATGTATTTCTCTGTCAATTTTCTCCTCTTTGCTAATATAGGCAGAAAAATAAAAGTTCAGAATTTTCACTGTGTTTAGTGAGAGCTAAAAGCAGAGTACAAAAATGACAGGAAGCTTTCTTTTATGCCTTCAAAGATGATGCATTTCTTTAGACAATACAATAAGAAAACTGAAAGAATACAATTTATTTCACTTTTGTTTTATCCTTCTAAATGTTTCATCATTCTTCTTATTCTTATTATTTTAGGTTTTTTCACATAGTTGAGAATAATTGATGAGTAATGAAGAGTAAAGATGAAATAATTCCTAGGATTATGTAATACCAAAATATTTCAAGATATATGAAAAATAGATCAAAATCTTATAATGTTTTCATATATATTTTTAAGTAAAAATGCCTAATGGATCCATATGGTGATTACAAAATAGAATGAGTTTTATTCTGTTAAAAAACCTCATCTTTGAACTTTGGAAAACTTTAAGAAAGAATAAAAGTCATGAAATGTCAATCCTTATGAAATGCTCAAAAAAGAAAGCAGAAAATTAAAATTGAGTCCAGTGGCCCTGAATGCAATATTGAGAGTTACAGTAATGAAGCTAAGAGGTCACAGATATACATGAATCAATAGATAGTGAAACAATCAAAGACTGTGTACTGAGTGTGTCTGCCAGGATGTCCTGAAATTTTAAGGAGAAGTTCAACTTCTACATGAGATAAATAAACTAAGACTGTAATAATAAACTGTATATCCGCAAATCAACTGTGATTTCCGTACGTTTGAAAAGATCCAGTTGTTGAAAAAAAGGAATCTAACCTTTTGGTGTTCAGAGAATTAAGCGTTTGATAATGATGAAACATCAGACAACAAGAAATGTGGGATAAGAAAAGAGTTTGAATGGGAAATTCTTACATACATAATCCTACAGAGAGTTACCTTTACAAGTAAATTCAAGGTGGGTAAAACATAAAGTAGTTCAAAATTGGTTGAATGTGAAGCCAAAATAACGATATACAAGAAAATAAGATTCCTCATATAAACTCTTTTTTAAACACCAAAAGTCATAAATACCAAAAATTATAAAAATATGCTTAATATTCACATACTTAAGGAAGGATATTTCAGTTGTGCTTTAGTTTGACTTAGTTTAGTTTTTTTCTTTTTTTTTCATATTGCACGTTTCAAAAAAGAATTTGAAATTTACGCTTTGAGGAAATACCTGTTTTCATGGGCTGGTGAGTAGAACACGCCCTTTTGAAGGACAGACCAATGCCATCTGGTGAGAGATTCTGTACCTAATCATGAGATTAGTTAGTGCCATGTCCCAGAGAGAATAAACGTTTGGAAAAGGAGTATTGTGTGAAGGAGAATGCAATATCACCACCAAAAAACTTTACCACGTTTGGTCACTTCAGAGATTTGGTTTTCTCAGTGCCTGATAGGCCTGACTTACAAATGCAAATAGTTTTCCAAAAGCTTGAAAATATATATCAGAGCAAGAGTTCTGAAACCACAGCAGTGATGTGTTCTTCAGTTATGTCAGGAGCCTCAATCTCTTCAACCAAGTACAGACAAAAAGAGAACATTAGTGCTTTAATGCTTGCTTGCTTTGTTTTCTACATTCAAGAATAAGGAGAAGGAGAGGAGAAAGAGAAGGAGAAGAGAGTAGGAGGAGGAGAAGGAGGAGGAAGAAGAGAAGGGGGGAGAAGCGGAGGAGGAAAAGAAAGAAGAAGAGGAAGAGGAAAAGCAGAAGAAGGGAAGGAAGGAAGGAAGGAAGGAAAGAAGGAACTAGCCTTTAAAAAATATTTGAAAAAAGTTTGAGGGAACTTAAAAGAGAAAATAAAGATATCACTTGGCACTGTCAGTCAGATATGCAAACTAATATGGTTGCCAACATCTTTTAGAAAGCATAAAGGGATCACTTGACAGACTGGGGATAAAGCCAACAGTAGGACTGTGTATTCGGGTTTCCTTCCTATGATATATTCATCCTGAACAGCAGGGGGTAAATTTTCTAAATAGGTCACTGGGGATCCTCACAAATCCCATTAGCAAGTAATAGGATTTGTATGCATAAATTGTCTCGCCCTGAAAATTTAGGTTTTGGTGTTTAATTTTCCATATGAGCTGCATACTCATTAGTGTAAATTAGAAGGAGCTTCTCTGGGAAATTCCACAGTTTTTCTTTCCTTTTGTTAATTCTTTTCTAGAAAGACAACTTTTTCCAAAGGTTAAGCTTTGAAAAATTCCTTACTGTCTGAAAGCATCTGAGGGGGGATTATGTAGCAGAGAAAATCTTGAAATACAGTTATTTATGCTTTTTAGGAAAAGCTCTAAGGGAAAAAAGAACCCATAGCTTTTACTATCCTTTTAAACCATTGAAACAAACAATATTACATTAATATATTTTTTAAAAACTCTATTTATTAATTTTTTATACAACCAAGTTAACATAATTTTTCTTTGCCCATAGTATGTATCCAAGATAATCTTACCAATTTGGATGTTGGGAAAATAGCCCGTCTTTGAGTCCAAAGGCTAATTGAGGACCACAAACTTTTCAAGTAATGACAGTCAAGAAAAGCGGTGTCAACTTCCCAGTCACTCTCCATGAACTTAGGGGAAGAATACGGGAGATAAAGTCATAACTAGAAAAAACAAACTCGACGGTCTTCTCTGAGTGTTGTTTCAAATTTTCGGGTTCATTTGAACCCCAAATCAAGGTACAAATACAAGGGGTTTATCCTTTGAGCATGAACATGTAGAATAAGGGTAAACAAATTCTACGTGCTCTGGGCTCCCTCGGCTGAGTTTCCCCACAGTTCCATTTGACAAAATAATAAGTACCTTATTATTTATGATAAGTTGTACTGTTTAGTAGTAGTAATGGCCATTAAATAAAGTGTCACCTGTTTAACAAAAATAGAGGGTATAATAAGAATACGGTGGGACACACATCTTTGTTTAGAAAAAAGAAAGGAGGTTGCCTGTAACTTGTCAGATGCCTCAAATATGTTTTTCTTATTTAGCCTTCTTAATAAACTGAGAAAATAGATGTTATTCACATTTTGGTGAAGGAAGACAGAGATTCTTAGAAAACTTACGTGGCTTCCCAAGCGTACACAGTTAGTTGGTGCCTAGCTTCAATAACCCTCTTCTGCCTAGTTCCAAAGATACGGCCATGCTCAGCCAACGGTGCAGTTTAGTCACTCTTAATCCATCCTAATTTGTGTCATCCCAAGAGGTGGGATTGCTACTGCAATGGCAAGGTTTAAATCTCTGTTCCATCTTGTTTTAGTGGGTATACATTTAGATAATGTTAAACACTAGATTTAAACCTCAAAGTAGTTTGGGTGCAAGGGATTGTGCAAGGAGAGTTTAATATTCCCATACATGGATTTTCACTTTTTTTCCTTAAAAAGGACTTTGTATTTTCTCCGCTCTTATTTCAAAACGAATTTCTTTTAACAATGGTTGAAAAAGGAGAATCTGCAGATTCCTTAGGGGAGTGGCTATGCTGATGCAGTGTGGAGAGAACAGAGAGACAAGTGAAAAAAGAGACCAAAGGGGAGGAGGCCTGAGGGCTTTGGTGCTGGCTTCGCTCTCCCATCGTGCCAGAAGAAGTGGTTAGTTTTGGAGCATCAGTATATCAGTTAACAATTGCTTCAATAATCCTTTATAACGTAGACCACAAGTTCTCAGCAGCACACAAAATAAGAACTGGTTTAGCTCACGCCTCTGTGGAACATCTTGGGGATGGTTGACCTAAATTGGGCTCATCTGTGGCAGCATTTCTCCACATGTCCGTCAGCTCCCTTT
Source organism: Equus caballus (assembly GCF_041296265.1). Classification (NCBI taxonomy): domain Eukaryota; kingdom Metazoa; phylum Chordata; class Mammalia; order Perissodactyla; family Equidae; genus Equus; species Equus caballus. The sequence goes on along the minus strand of NC_091685.1, from coordinate 99,238,220 downwards.
GATGAGCTGGATATCCAAGGCAAGTTCTTTCTATGGCAATGGCAGAGTATTAGGAAAGCAACTTAAACCTTGCAAAGCCTCTTGAGGCACAGACACAGAGTTGGCACACCATCCTTTCTGCCATATTCTGCTTGCCAAAGCAAATCACATGGCCAAGCCCAAAGTCAAAGGAAATAAACTATTCCTCTAGAAGGAGGAAGTGTGAAGTCACGTGGGAAAGAGCAGGCATACCAGAACAGGTGCAGCATGGGGGTCATTAATGGAATTTACTCTAGTCAACATAATCTCCAACTGGAGAGAAGAGACTCTGAGGAATCATCGCACTCCAGTTCAGGAAGTGGAAAGATTTATTAGCTGGTGAGTATAGTCTGTTGGATCTCAAGCCCTGTGAGAAAACTCAGTTGCCAGTGGTTTGAGGAATCTTCAGGCAACTGAGCTAAGGCACAGCTTGTAAGACTTAAAGAAATACTGAGGCAGCTGTTTGCTATTGAAAAGATGAAGAGGTATGCGATATCTTGGGCACACGGAATTTTCAACATCTACACCTCAGACACTACCATCTCCCTTTTTTTTTGAATGAAAAAAGAAGTTTGAAATGACTGAACTACAGAATAATTAATCTCTTATTAATTTCAATGTCTTCCATCTCCCTAGGCCTTTCATTTGGTAAAATAACTATAATAACTTTCAACTAAAACTTCACCTTAATATTGTGCTTGAATTTCTATGAAGTGATCTCACATCTATTATCTCAATTGATTCCAAATAATCCCATTATGTGAGAAAGCCTGAGAATAATCACAGCAAATTATACATGAACCCGCCTAATTAAGGTCACTTAGCTAGTTCCAGAATTGTTCAAAACCTTAAGTTCTCTGTTTTCTCTTTAGCTCTCATTTCCCTCTTCTCTGAAGCCTTCCTACTCCTCCACACCTTTTCTCCTGTCTCTCACTGAACCTAACAACTATCCTATATAACTGGTTCTTAATTTCCAAATGTTATTGCTCGGGGCCCAAATCTGGCCATCTTCCTATTTGCACTTCCCTCTGTTTGGGAGGGAGATAGCAAACAAGAGCTGGAGTTCGAGCAGCAGTGGGCTTACTGAGTAGAAACAACCATGCTTTCCTCCAGCCAAGGCTTTGAGTCCTCTGAGCATCTCTGCTAATAAGGCTTCCAAAGCATTACCCAGGCCCTGTCTGCAGAAAGCAGTTCGCTCAAAGTTCTTCCTGGAATAGGAAGAAAAAGAAAAAAATACTGGTACCATGTGTTGGAGGTGGAGTGGTGGCTGTCTTTTCAAATAATAAGGATGTAGAAGGCAGGAGGGTGGTCTTGTTTGACTTTTTTCAGCATCTTATAAGGCAAACTTGTGCCACATAACCACCTCTGTACTCTAGTCTTAGACCGTATCTACCTCTCAGAATAAGCCAGAAAGAGGCTGACTGGGTCTCGCCTTAGTGGAGAATACTCATATCATCTTATCTTTAATTTTTAAACATCAGTGGCCATGAGATTTCTATGTGAGGCTCATTTTGTACAGCTTCAAGGGACATGGACATAAGTTCTTTGAAAACACTGCTGCTGTTATTAGAGTTTTTCCTAAGATACCTACATCACTCTGCATCGGAAGCCACCATGGGTCTACCCTGCCGGAATTGTTGGGTGGTGCCAATTACTTTCATATGTGGTGTCAGAGATCCTTGGAAAACGTGTGATTTTGTTACACTGTCAGAGAACAAAGAGAAGAGTGTCTTATGTGTCACAGTCTTTGCAGGTGTTTTCCTGTGTGTCTAAGAATGCTCTTTCATTCCTGATGGGTACAATCTGAGTCCCTTGGGAAGTTCTAGGGAGGAATTGCTTTCTTATTTTCCCAATCCATTTGTCTTATGAAGGGCCCTTAAGTATATATCCATGTGTGCCTGGGGTAAATGCTGACATAGGTCTCTTGGAATCCTATGTCATTGTTTGCTTCATGAACAACAATTTTTTTAAGTATTAGTTATTATGAGGTTTTAAGAGAATTCATAGAAATAATATCGGCAGATGTCAGAATAGATTTGTTAGAATTAAAATATTTCTATTAATGGGGAAATCTGCATTTTCTTTGCATGTGTTTTGCATGACTTTCTTTTAAAAAATGTATAGTTTTACTATAGAACATACATGTATTCTATTTACTAAAGGTACGAATTGTTATATTAATTTTCTAGATGTGTAAAGAAAGTAAATTACTTTTCTAATGTCTTCTTTTTTTTGAGGAAGATTAGCCCTGAACTAACATCTGCCACCAATCCCCCTCTTTTTGCTGAGGAAGACTGGCCCTGATCTAACATCCGTGCCCATCTTCCTCTACCTTATATATGGGATGCCTACCACAGCATGGCTTGCCAAGTGATGCCATGTCCACACCCAGGATCCGAACCGGCGAACCCCAGGCTGCCAAAGCGGAACGTGCACACTTAACCGCTGTGCCACCAGGCCGGCCCTCTAATGTCTTCTAATAACAATAATGACAATTATTTACCCAGCAGTTATCATGTGACAGGGTAACCTGTTAACTCATACTTGCATTATTTCCTTAACTCCTCAAAACATGCTAAGATATAGATATTTATCATTGTTTACATGTTACAGACTGGTAAACTCCTGTGTAGAGGGTTTGAGTCACTTTCCTAAGGTAATAAGAGGTAATAAGAGGAAGAGAGAGTTTTCAAAACCAGGGTCAGCTAATGACATAGGTCATTCTTTTAAACTCCTGTGCTTTATTAATACACCGAACTGGACATGAAACTTTAAAGCAATATGAGTACAGATTGTACATTTTTTAAATGTTTTTTTCACCCTAGCATAAGAAATAGAAAATTGGGTTGATACTGAAAGAGCTGCTTTCACAGAGCACAAAGTAAATAAAACAGTATCTTAAGTAAAAATGCATGGAGGAAAAGTTTTCTTTTTTTCCAACTTTTTGAGCACTCTCTTGTGTGTTCTAGACTGCTGTATGGTACAGAAAGGCAGCATCAACTGTTGGACAAAAAGGAACTATGTTGAGAGGATAATGTCATCTCATCAATGTCACGGAAATCCGAGACTCGTAAAGCTGTGGCGCTCAGGAAAAATGGCCACATCAGGAGCAAGCTGTCTGATTGGCCAGGGGATTATAATAGCTTCTAATGTGATTAAAGACTCTACCTAAAGACAAAACAAAACAAAACAAAAAACATACCAGAGGCAAGGCTGGGCTGTCAGCTTGTGGAGATGGAGCCAACAGTGGGGCTATTCATTCAACCATGCACATGACAAAGTTCAGCTCAAACCATAGAGGGCACATTTTCAAACGAGGCCTCATAGATCCTATTATTTAGTAATGGGATTTGTGGGCATCACATCTCGTGCAGGAAAAATCTACATTTAGGCGATCAGTTTTCCGTGTGACAGAGCAATTTCTTGATTTAGAAAACTGAGCAAAATAGTGCAAGTATTCTGGCAACTTTCAGTTTCCTTTCTCTTATATCTCTGCTTTGTCAAAAGCGATGCATACATTCATTATTGGTAAACTAAGTCCAATGGTAGACTTATATTGTAGAGTGTAAGATAATGGTATGATGTAAAGTGAATTTAAAAAATGACAAGGCATCCATGTTTGGTGCGATTTCTCTGATGGAAATAATAATGTAAGGAGCCAGCAGAGACCCTGGAACATAGGAAAGACTCCTTGGATTTGTCTTGAATCTGATGAAGCAAACTCCTCCAAAAAAGACTCAGTTTTAATTATTAAACTGCTGCTATCACACAGATGCTCTCTGGCTAGAATTGTATAATTTTCCTTTGCTTAGTGATGCTGGAACCGGGTTATAAAATATACATATTTTATTTATTTATTTTGTCTTGGAATGAGTGGCTAAAGACTTCTTAATTTCATAACCATGGGCTTCTTCATTTCCTTTCCTCTCTTTCAGAATGTGGAGGAAGATTTTTATTCCGGGGCATAAATCTGTGATGCCATTTTCCTCACATTAAGTTGAATTTTTGCCAGGTGTTATGTTAGATGCAGTCCCTGCTGGGGATTCTGTGGGTGTTACTGAAAATTACTTGGACAGAAAAACAATATGTTGGCCCAGTATAGGCTGAGAAAGTGGTGATGCAGGGCACGAGGGAGTGCTTTGCAATATGTGGCAGTGCCTGGAATTCTTACCGCATCATTTCCAACCCAAACATCTCTACTCAGAGCATTGTCACTATACAGTGACAACATTTAGGCCAAAACTTCTTAGACTGATACCTTAGTTTAGATGTTTTTCTCCTTACTTAGCTCCTACCTAATCCGTTAATTTTTAGCACTGTTTAAAAACAGGAAGTCTCAGTTAAAAAAAGAATGTGAAAATCAATAAGGAAATTATCAAGGAACGTAAAATCTTGATAAGAAAAATTTTTAAAGAAATAAAAGAGCTTTGGCCAATAATGAAAATAGAAGCTTCTCTTCCTGTTTTCTCTACTATTTTCATTTTTTACCTGCCACTTAGTATGTGTTTCCTTCTTCTCTCAACATGGCACAGAAAGGGACCATCTGTTCTTTAGCTGTTCCTCTGCATCAATGACTTTCAAAACCTTTCCTTTAGTCACTCTCTCTCACCGTCAGTTCTGGTTCCTTAATCCAACTAGTTAAACAGAGTTTTCCATTTAGATTGTGTGCCTATAACTCATTTTAATTTTTTATAAATTTTATAAATTTGTAAACATAAATAAATTCAGTACATTTATTATAAATTTATAATTTTCAAAGTTTTAAAGACAAGCATATATTTCTTTTGAAATCAAAAGTAGGGTGATCAACCACCCCAGTTGGCCTGAAACTGTCCCATGTTAGTACTGGAAGTCCTGTGTCCTGAGAAACCCAAGAATCACAGGCAAACCGGGACAATTGGTCACACTAAGAAGATAGCAAGAGTTCTAAACATCCTGACAGTGAAGGCAAAGATTGAAAGTTGCTATTTATTATATAACTTATTATTATGAGGAACAAAATGTATCAGTTCTCCTGTGGAACCTGGTGTGCATGTGTATGTTGTTTGTTTGCTAACTACTACACTTGAAGAAAAGCTAGTCAGAGTAAGTATTATTCAGGGGACACTGAGTAATATACAGGATTCTGTGCCAGTTTCTCAAAAAGATACAGAAATAGAACCTATAGGGCTAGTTCTTACATTGATTTTTGAAAAATGAAAGGTCTAAGCCTGGACTGCATTAGGTAAAGGTAATTCTTTGGACATATAAAGAGCTGATGCAATTTTCTGGGCAGTTATAGATACATAAAATACTTAAGGAGTAAGTAGCTAATGTGTCTCCTTAAGATTTCATCCTATAACAATGATTTCTGTCTACTAGACATTTAGTAGGACATGGAGAGCAGAGATGGAGGTTACTGGTTTGATCAAGGGCCTTAACTGCTTGGTATTCCAAACTGCTCAGAAAGTATGTAATGTTGTGTTACTACAGTAGGGAGTCTAAAATCTGAGGCCCTCCAAACTTTGTTACCGCCTAAACTTCTCCAATATTTTAATAACAAAAACTTCCAAGTTTTACCGAGGCACAAGTGCATATTTTCTGTGCATTCTCTTGGCCTCGTTACATCTCAGGATGAGCCCGACCTCTTTTTTCTTTTAAAGATTGGCACCTGAGCTAACATCTGTTGCCAATCTGTTTTTTTTTTTTTTTTTTCTTATTCTTCTCCCCGAAGACGCCAGTACATAGTTGTATATTCTAGTTGTAGGTACTTCTGGTTGTGCTATGTGGGATGCTGCCTCAACATGACCTGATAAGCAGTGCCATATCCATGCCCAGGATCTGAGCCGATGAAACCCTGGGCCACCAAAGGGGTGGACACAAATTTAACCACTCTGGCCAGCCCAGAGCCTGACATCTGAACAACTAAATATTCATTCATTCATTCTTTCATTTTTTCATTCCACACATATTTGTTGAGCACTCTCTCTGTGCCAATTACTGTTCTAGGTGCCAAGGTATAACAGTGGACACAACAGACACAAATCCCTGCTATCCTGCAACCCATAATCTACTGGTGAGGTATAGACAATAACAACAACAACAACAAAGATGGCAATCAACTCTTTGGAGAAAGGAAATTGGAAAAATTGGGAGAGTTTTATCATTTTAAATAATAAGGTAACATTGGAAAAAGCCCTAAAGGAGAGGAGAGAGCACAGCATGGAGATGTAAGGGGCAGATCTGGTAACGCGTGAATCTCTTTTTTGACGTTGCTTTTCTTTGTATCACTCTTCCATTGCTTGGGGGTAACAAACAGAACAATCACAAGGCCTCGTTTGGAAATATGTACAGTTAAAACAATAAATTAGACATAAGATTGGAGTCTTAGGTCTTTCTTGTGTTGAAATTGGAAAAGAGTTGTAATTCTAATATAGCAATTTGGTCATAATAACCTCATGGCCAAAATAGGGTGGTATTATGAAAAATGTTGCTAGGGGGTCAAGAAATCTAGAACTGAATTGTGGCTACACTTCTAACTAGTTTTGGAAATATATGACCCTTATTCCGGTTCTGTTTCTTTGTTTTTTAAAATGATAGAGAATGTCAAGGTGCATTCTATCTCAACTTCTAGTTCTGGAATGATACAATGTAAGATTTTGGAATTGAATGGTACCGATTCAAATCATCACTGCTGTAGAAAAAGAAAAATGCCTCTCATGACCCCTCACTTCCTACCTCAGAAATTTACTTTCCTAATAATCTGATGGAGCCAGCTCAAGAACACCCTAGAAAGGGTGTGCCCCACAGTGTGAGGCAGGAAATTCCTAATAGAGTAGAGCTCTCTTTTAACAGTGTGGTAGGTAGAATTCTAAGATGATCCACAATGACCTGTGCCCTGTATAATCTTCTCTCCTTGCATGTGGGCAGGACCTGTGGATATGATGGAATTTTACTCCCAAGATTGTTGCTTAATATGGCAAATGTTAAAGAATATAATTAGGGACTTTAATCAGTTGACTTTTAGTTAATAAAGATGAACTATGCTGGGTGGGTCTGACTAATCAGGCAAGCCATTTAAAAGTAAGATTTGGTTTTTCCTGAGTTCAGAGAAGCCACGAAGGAGCAAGCCCCCATAAGTTTATATCTGCAAAAAAATTAATTCTGCCAACAATTTGATGAGCTTGGAACTAGGTTCTTCCCCAGTCAAGCCTCTAGATAAGACCCCACCTGGATTGCAGTCCTGTGAGACCCAGAGTACAGGACACAGCAACTGGGCTCAGACATGTGACTCATGAAAACTATAAGGTAATAAATGGGTTGTTTTAAGCATTCAGTTTGTGATAATTGATTATGCAGTAATAGGAAACTAATACATAGGTAGAAATGGAATTGCTATGATCATCCCATCTAATTGAAAAAAAAAAACCAAAATACATTGAAGACCAAAATCTCATTTGCTATCATAACATGGATGAGACACTGTTAATATTTTAGTGAATTTTATTCTAGTATATTTCTAAGCATGGCTGTGTTTTTTTTAATACTAAGCACAAACATACCAACCATGCTGCCACCTTACAGCATTTGTTCTGGCTTCAAGGAGCAGTGGACACAGGGGCTTTGGCAGGTGGGAAGTTTGGTTGTGGCCAGCTGGACTATACTTCCCTTGTCAATACCCAGCCTTGAGGGTACTGGCCAGTTGTGTCACTGACACCTGTTTCTTACAGTTTTCTAATTTAGGGTTTAAGCAACAAATTTCAGACCTTTAGGACCAAAACTGAGGCAGCAAAACTGAAACCCAGTGACATCCCAGTTACATCCCAATTGCCACTCTCCTAAGCCTTTCAATGATTTTCAAAGCTCCCAAACTCTTGTTTTAAATCTCTTTCTGCTGAGATTACCTAGTGTGGTTACTGTTTTCCTTAATAATCCTGATATATAACAATACATGCTTACTAGAAAATGGGCAAAGGATCTGAACAGAGATTTCTCCAAAGAAGATATACAGATGGCCAACAGGCATATGAAAAGATGCTCAACATCATTAGCTATCAGGGAAATGCAAATCAAAACTACAATGAGGTATCACCTCACTCCGGTCAGAATGGCTAAAATTAAGAAGACAGGAAACAGCAAATGTTGGAGAGGGTGTAGAGAGAAGGGAACCCTTGTTCACTGCTGGTGGCAGTGCAAACTGGTGCAGCCACTATGGAAAGCAGTTTGGAGAATCCTCAGAAAATTAAGGATAGATCTACCATATGATCCAGCTATTCCACTGCTGGGTATTTATCCAAAGAACTTGAAAACACAAAGGCATAAAGATACTTGCACCCCTATGTTCATTGCAGTATTATACACAATAGCCAAGACTTGGAAGCAACCTAGGTGTCCATCAAGGGACGAATGGATAAAGAAGATGTGGTATTTATACACGATGGACTACTACTCAGCCATAAGAAATGACGAAATCCGGCCATTTGTGACAACAAGGATGGAACTTGAGGGTATTATGCTGAGTGAAATAAGTCAGAGGGAGAAAGTCAAATACCATATGGTCTCACTCATAAGTAGAAGATAAAAACGACAAAAAGAAAAAGCACGTAGCGTTGGCGATTGGACTGGTGGTTACCATTGGTGAAGGGGGGAGGCGGGAGGGCAAAAGGGGTGATTAGGGTCACATGTGAGGGGATGCACTACAATTAGTGTTCGGGTGGGGAACATGATGTAATGTATACAGAATTCGAAATATGTACATCAGAAAAATAAATTTAAAAAAATCAAAAACAATACATGCTTACTAATACATAACAATGATCTAATTAGCATTATGCTAGTTGATTGGTAACTAGTTAATTAGTATTTTATTATGAATGATAGTCATAAGTAAAACCATGCAATTAAAATTTTTAATATTTGAAAGCTTTAATCTGTATAGATGCTTTCCCTGGCTTCATATTAGACTTGTGAAGTCTCAAGTATTCTTATATCTGATTTATAGTTTTCTCATCTGGAAGAAATCTTTGGCAGGGATAAGGTAATTTAGCAGATTCTGGCACGTGTATAAATAAAGTTAGAGTCGCTCAATCTAAAATTCTCGTCACAAATTCTCGCTTCCCACGTCACTCTTCATTTCTGGCAGAATCACCTCTTGGGGTGACTATTCATAACTAAAATAAACTTTAGGTCTTAGATATTCCTTTGGCCAAAAAGCAGTTTAGAGCTGAGTACATATTATGCATTCTTTGGTTATTCTTTTTCTTAAAGGATTTTATAGTTTTATGAGTAAAAATGCATGACTAAATACTAAATGTGGTATACAGAACCCTTACAAGTGAATATAAGTGTTTTTTATTGATTTTTTATTGAGATATAATTAACATATAACATTATATTAGTCTCAGGTGTATAACATAATGATTCAATATTTGTATATACTGCAAAACGATCACCACAACAAGTCTAGTTAACATCCACCACCATACCTAGTTACAAATTTTTTTTCTTGTGATGAGAAGGTTTAGGATCTACTCTCTTATCAACTTTCACATATAGAATACAGTACTATTGACTATAGTCACCATGGTGTACATAGCATCCCCAAAACTTATTTATTTTATGACTGAAAGTTTGTGTCTATTGACCACCAGAATTATTTTTTGTTTTTGGTGAGGAAGATTGGCCCTGAGCTAACATCTGTGCCAATCTTCCTCTACTTTATATGTGGGACAACGCCAGAGCATGGCTTGATGAGCAACTTGTAGGTCTGCGCCCCGGACCCAAACCCACTGACCCTGGGCTGCCAAAGGAGAACATGCAAACTTAACCGCTATGTCACTGGGGGCCAGCCCCCAGAATTATTTTTTATAGTGAGATAAAGAGATAGAGAAGCATACCTCTTCTGAGACCCCTGAAATCCCAACACGTAGGTGCCTAACTTCTTCCCTACTCGAGACGCCCATGTCTATCACACAGCTTTCATGTAACTAATGCTATGAAGATAATATTTCAAAACTTACTCTCAAACCAAATATTTACATGAATAAATATTCAATATACATCTCCAATGGAACTTGAATTTAATTTCTCTACCCTTGCAGACTGAGAGATCTGGGTATGTATATTAAGAATCTTACAGTTTTCAAGGACTTAACCAGCCTGTGTTGAGACGGGCTCTCTCACCCCAACAGACACATGAAATGAGAGAGCTGAACAGAAAAAGACCATCTCATGGTGCTGAATATGAAGGCTGCTGTCTGACAGGGGGAAGCATAACCACTGAGCTATTTCTTTTAAGTTCCATTCCAGCCACAAAGAGCTATTCTTTAGCCCTATAGTTCAATTCACATCAGTATAATGCGAATCTTTGATGTCTAAAGCCGGCTTAGAAACAGCATGGAAACATGAAGTTGTAGCGTTGTATGTGAATATGTGGTCAAACAATAAATTATATGTCTTGAATAGGGATCAACAAATTTAATAGAGACATCTTAATTATCATGTCTAAAGTGTAATTCATGTGAAAATCTGAAAGCTTTATATCAAAACTTCTGGAGAACAAGATGTTACGTGAAGAGTTTGCACTAGTAGATTAAAAAAAGGTTTTCTGTTTATGTGGTAACGTATAAACATTCTTTTCTTTCTTAATTTGATTTGTTGAAGGTGAGTTAATCAAAGTTAACATTTTTTTATTTCCTATTAAGAACAGAGTTGATACTACAGGGAGACTATATTCGAAAAGGCTAAATTCAACTTTTCGCAGGTTTACATAGCTTCTACCAAGCCATTGCAGGATGGAAACATATCATTTACACCAGCGTTTTCCAATGTGTGGTTTGCAAACCATTTGTGGGTTGTGAGATCAATAGAGAAGGTCATGAGAATTTTTTTAAAAATATTAAGTCGAATAGACTAAAAAATTACAGAGTGTATCATTCTCAGCAAGGGTGCGTAAAGATTTTCAAAACTTTATCGTTTACTTAAGTTACATGTATGACTTTATATATTTGATTTGAGTACAAATGTGTGTATGTGGTTGCAACATAAAATATATTTTTACTTAGTCACAGTGAAAAAAAAAAGTTTAAATCCTCTAGTTATAGAAATTCCCTAAGAAATTTATCCTATGTGAAAAAGAAAGATAAGAAAACAGATGCGATGTGTTGTTCCAAGAAATACGGTGATGGCAAAATACAATATCTTGTCCTAAAATATTTCTTTTGAAATTGAAAAATAGAAAGACAGGCTATTTTGCTAATTATGTTAATCATGGTGAGCCATCTCAAAGAGCTTTACTTTATGGGAATAATTTGTGTTACAGAGACAAGACCTGTGTCTGCCCATCTTAATGTCCTCATCTCAGTTTTTACAGTAATTTTGCCTTTTTGGAGTTCACAACTCACTTCTATGATCTACAAACTGAGCCAAAGAGAAATATAATAAGAGTGAAGTGTGTGAAAAAGTACCAGCAGCCCCTCATTGGTTGCTGAAGATAGTGTCAAGAGAGAAAGGTTCCAGGCATTTCCTCCTGCTGGTGTTCAAGAGGGAAGAAGAAGGTTTTATTTCATTGATTCACAGTTCCAAGCATTGGAACAAACTCATTAACAGTAGCATTTCAAATAGATGAAATGGATCTATACTGAAATACAAATGAACATCGGCTCCATTGCTTGGTGCAAATACCAGTCCTTCCTCAGCCTACTGATATTCCTCTTTTCCTTTTTGACACCGACGAGTATGTGATTAAAAGGTAACAGGTGTGCATTAATGCAGCCCCCTCCATGAAAGCTGTAGCTGGTACACAATAATGATTGACTGTCTTTAATCAAGCAGTAGCATACAAAGGATAAAAAAAAAATCAAAATTTGGGCTTAAAACTTCCAAAAATCAACAATATAGTAATAGTAAAAGCAACATGCAAAATAATAGTGTAGGCATAACTGCTATCTATGATGGAGTAATTTTTTACACATGAAAAATGATGGCATTTTCACAAACTCTGTTTAAGCTGTTTTCAGCTAAGTTGTATTTATGCATAAGTAGCAAGCCTGGGGCTGCATTTAAAGGCAGTCCACTGATCTCAATAATAAATCCTGGATTCACTTAAGAGTTGAGGTTGCAGACTGCAAACCCTGATCACCAGTTCTCAGAAGCCAAAGCCAAATCCAAATTCAGATTTCAGCTTCTGGGCTGATGTACATTCTCTTTTGAATCAGAAAAGCATTGTAGGTCAAGCTACCTCCTAAATTTGGCCTCCTAATTCTAGGCATCAGAGAGACTCTAACTTGGGGATTGTAGAAATCATAACATGAATATCGCTTTGGATTTTGATCACACATAAAAAATGAGTTAATTTCAGAGACATACTGTTAGTGTCCGAGACATGGGAAACGAAACCTCTTTCTGAAAACAGCTTCTAGATTTATCTGTGGTCACTTTTCTGAGTGCCATTCCTATATTGAAATTAAACTTCCTAATTTTCTTCCCTGTAGGAGAAAAAAATGGTGTGTCAAGTTTTATGATGCCATTAACAGACTCTTTGATTGCTGGAGTTGCAACAACATAAATTGTCATGCCTGTGACAATAAAGACTGACCCTTGCAGATTATATATTTCGAAGTGTGGCATTATCTACACATACAGGCTGAAAATAGAATTGAGAGACGTAACTCAATAAATCAGTCTAAAGAACATGTCCACTAATTGAATCAAAGGAAGCCTCAAATTTTCCAGATAATGTCTAAACTTCCCAACTTCTCATTTTATTTATAACTGGAGCCTCTGTGCATTAGCGTGAAATATTGCTTCTTGACTATAATATTATTCCTTAAATCTCAACAGCAAATAATGTCTAGAGTCTGAGAATCATTTAATAATTGAATAGTTACCAGGCATTCAACAATTTATATGGATCAGGAACTGCTCACCAGTCGTTACATAAATATTCCTACTTAGCTATCAAAGAGCCAGCTGAGGGTCCACACCATGGAATAATACTGGTACGCAAGACAACAAGGGTAAATTCTGACAGCATCCTACTAAGTGACAGAAGCCAGACACAGAAGAGTAGGCAATGTAGGATTGCCTTTATTCGTGAAATCTTAAAAGACAAACTATAGTGACAGGAAGCAGATCCGTGGTTGCCAGGCACTGGGCTTCAGAGACGGAATGACTGCAAGGTGGTACAACGGAACTTTTCAGGGTGGTGCAAATGTTCTACATCGTGCTGGTGTTGGTGGTTACACTCCTGTATACATTTGCCAAGAGTCATCACAAAATAACTAAATTGTATTGAGTGAAAAGTGTATCCCAATAGAGTTGATATTTAAGAACTAAAAAAAAAAAAAAAATCACCCAAGCTATGCGGTATCTTTGTTTGTTTGTTTTAGAGGAGAAAACTGAGGTTGAAGATGAATAACTCTCACACAGGGAACTGGACCCACACTTGTTCGGCTCTGAGACCAGGAATATCTAGCAAGTTGCATTGCGCTCCCCTTACATCCCAGTGTCTGTTGCCGGGTTTTGTATGAAGTAGACACTTAACACATATTTGCAATACCTATATAAATAGGTGTCTGAAGCCCAAGTTCTGCCCACCCTACTGCACGGCCTCACCTCAGAATAAATGTTCTCTCATTGTGGTCTTCTGTTTCTTTAAGAGAATCTAAACTGGAAAATCAAAAGTTCCCCAAATGGCGAAGACAGTATATAAATGTCTTAAATCTCTCTGCATTAGTAAGCAATAAGCTATAAAATTTATATTTCAAGTCAGAAATAATTTATTCTGAGGGAGTTTTTCTTGTCGGTGCTGAAATTCTAGGAGTTTTTTGTTTGTTGGGTTTTGCATATTTTATTATTTATTTATTTATTTATTTATTTTCAGACATAATATCATAATATATTTCGAATTCTGTGTAGATTACATCATGTTCACCACCCGAACACTAATTATACTCCATCCCCTCACATGTGAGCCTAATCACTTCCTGCGTAAAATTCCTTTGCTTTCTTAATGCATTCTTGAGAAAGAATACTGGAAATTTATGTGAATATTTTCTTTTTAAGTTGTTATATTTGGGCTTTTCCTGTCCATAGTTCCCTCTAATGAGTTTCATCTGAGACTTCCACACCTTGAGTTTGGTGCAGATATTCAAGGCTTATTCAAGAGGTCCAGCCTTGACCTGCCCGGTTTTGATTCTGTTATAAATGGCCTCGTATCCTACCATCTACTCGCTGAGCATACCCAATTTTTAAAATTTTCCTTCTCAGATTTCAGATACCACAATCTCTCCTTGCATCTGGAACACCCATGTTTACCGGAGAGAGTTTCTTATAAACAATTTAAATGTGGTTGTCAAAAATCCATGCCAGCTGCTTCAGCTTCCTCCTCCACAGTCAGGATAATTATATCTGCAAATTGCAAGGAAACAAACAAGGTCTCTCTCTCTCTTTTCCGTTACCCTGTGCCTCTGTCTCTCTTTTCAAAGACTTCCAGACCCACTGCCTGGGTCTATAAAAATAGATTAATGAGAAGTATGATTTAAAGAATAGTCTTTCTTCTCCTTTCTTACCAAACAAATAAATAAATAAAAAGCTTCAATGGAGATCAAAATTGGCTCTATATGAAGATTATTCAAGATGCCATTTAAAAATAGAAAACAATCAGACATAAGAAAGTAGAAGTGGGTTTGGACTAGAAACATTTCTCTGAAAGAATCATAAGTTTCTTCCTATCCATTAGCTGGAAATACTACCAAATGATCTGCTGTATTAACATTTAATGTAAGGAAGCAAAATAATGAAAGCAACATCAAGGGCAGTAGCAGGACAATCGTGTGTGCACAAGTGAAGGAAACTCATTCCATGGCCATTATTTAAAAACATGCATTTGGTCACTTCATGCCTTGTAGGAGGTATATGATATGTACACAGAATCCAAGAAGAAAGAGAATGTATTACTGCATTTACAAGCTTGGTCAAAATATTAACAGCAAAAAATTCCCTCAAAGAAAGAATTAAAGGTACTTTTCCTTTAAGCACTTAACTTACAGGCTTCTGATGAATCAATACATATGCGTCAATATCATAAGCACTGTACCTTTCACTGACTGTGATTAGAAGCTAAGATGTTCCCACTTCAGTTCATAAACTGAATTATTTTTATAACTAACTAGAAAATGCTTATACAGAAACTGAGGTTGGCATAGGAACTAGGAAAAATGTTCTTTTTAGGAGTCTGGAAATGTAACATACACAGATATTCTTGGTGACAGTATAGATACCTTCTGATGGTAGGTAATTCGGTGTAAACTACAAACGAAAATATGCATAGGAACTTCTTGAAGGGACTTGGGTCAGGGTTGACAGATTTGTCAAATAAAAGTATAGAACATTCAGTTAGATTTCCTTTTCAGGTAAATTACAAATATTTTTTTAGTATAAGTATGCCCTATGAAATATTTGGAACATACACTAAAAAATTATTTGTTGTTTGTCTGAAATTCAAATTTACCTAGATGTCTTATGTTTTATTTGTCCTATATTTCATCTGGCACTCCTAATTTTGGTGTAAAAATGGTGTAAAAGCAAAGCTATGAGTACTCTGCAAGGACTGAAGTGACTCCAAAATTAAAATTATGCAAAGTAAACTTGAGGATTTTGTTATTCTTTAGAAGGTGGGACAGTATTTGGGGGCCAGACTATGAAGCTTTCGTCATTGAAAAAAAATTTTTCATTTTTTCATTGAACAACAAGAAAAATAAAGATAATGGATCAAGTTTGTAACAAAGGTAAAAAAATATAACTGCGAACTTTAGAAGAGATAGTATTTCTGATATTGTTTTAAAATATGCTTAGTTGATGAAATAAAAAGAGGACATCACAATATTGGTCCTTCTATTTAAGGTCTGTAAAATCCAGAAATGTTGGTACTACTGGATTTTGCTGTTCTTTTTTCATCAGCTGAAGTCCTATTATTTTTGTCTAGTTGGTATTAAAGTAAAGAAACTCTGTTTTACTTTTTCATAACTGTTTTTCCTTCCATTAACTCATGTTCACGTAATTATAGCTCTTTCTCTGCTTTGGTCCAGTCACCACCACACTGAAGTGAGGAGAACTACTCACCTATTTGTAGGAAAATTTGTTCAAAAGTTTTTTTAAAAGGCTTGCACTCTCAATTTACTACTGATTATATTGCACAGCTTGACTTGAACCACCGTCATAGCTACCATCTTAGTCCAATTTACTTGCTCCTACACATCAGCCTCTTAGCTGATTCTTCTCCTTCCACTCCCGTCCCACTTGAATTTACTCTACACAAAGTAGCTGTCTGATATCTTAAAAATACAATCAGATAGTATCACTTCCTTGCGCAAAATCCTCTGCTGGTTTCTCTTCACCCTTGGAATAAAATCCCAACTAACAACCAGCCCTAATGATTTGCTGACTTTAATACCTCTCCAGCTACAAGTCTACCACTCCCTTCCCATCCTGTCTCTCGTTTCTCAGACATGCCCCTAGTTCGTCCTCTCTGCAGGGCCTTGCTATTGTGTTTCTTTTCTGTGGAACTTCTTTCCCTCAGATCTTTTCATTGCTCACTTTCTCACTTCCTTCAAGTCCAGGCTCTAATGTCATTACTTCAGTATATATAACAAGCCATCACCAAGCCCCGTCCCCCATATACACACTTTACTTTTTTCTCCTTATCTTTTTTTTACTTTTCTTCACAGTACTTCGAATCAACTGATTTGTTCTATAAGTCTACATATTAGAAAATAAGAGCTACTAAAAAATAACCTTATCTTTCTGATTCTCTATTACCTAGTACTAGTAGCTGCTCAATAAACATCTGTGGAATGAATACATGAATTAACATCCCTTGGCATAGGAGCCTGGGCTAAGTCTCAAGAGTCTGGACCAGAGGACAATTTTAGTAAAATAATCTTAGTTATATTTAAATTATCCTTTCCTTATGGTCTCAAACTGTGCCTTCTTATCCCTTCCTTTCCGAGAGAATTTCAGTGTCTCTTGAGAACACTGACCCAGAGGTTAAGAAGCATCCATGGCATATTTGCTGTGGGGATTAAAGGGGTATTCTTGCTACTTGTCCTACTAGCCTGTCATATCTTACCAAACCAAAGAAGAAATTATGCGAGACATATAGCAAAGGTCCTTATTCTGAAATTCTTACTATAAATGTTCAAATAAAAATGAACCCCTCTCACCTACAAGCCACAAGAATTGTTCTTCCAACTAATTAACAGGAATTTAATAAAGATCCTTAAATTTCTTTTCCAACTTTTTTTTTCCAAAATTTATTTTTCCAAAATACGGCCCCAAAGTTAGAAATCTTCTAAGATCATTCTGTCTGTGGGTTTCCCGCACTGAATGATCCCAAGAGATCATAGCATAGTAGCTTGGAGGGTAGTGTTTACACTTGGTAGAGACAAACATGCTGGAAAAAGTCAAGGATGAAGGAGTTTTCCAACAGATTGGTCATAAACAACATGAAAATCGTCCATAGAATATACCTAACACATAGTAGATGCTCAATAAATATTTGTTGAATAAATAAAATAGTAAATGAATAATTTAACTCATTTTTCCCCTTGCAAACAATTGAAAAGCTGTCGTTTACTGAAAGTGCAGTCTGGAAGCTCGAAGATTTTTCATACAAAATCTAAAGGTCAGTTTTAATTCTTCACTATTTTCTACTTAATAGTTGTCTTCCTCCTTGAAATTGTCTCTTCATTTATTACTCTGACACTGCACAAAACTGAATCCTTTTTCAACTTTGATTGGTTTGTCTACTCCATTTCTTTTCATTTCTTCTCTCCCTCCTGCTGGCCCGTGTGTCTAAGTTTGTCTGTGACTCTATTTACCGATGACCCTTTAAGTTCACTCCCTCAGAGAGTTCACAAGTTTTCCTAGCTCTAAATATGTCTTCTATGCTGATGACTCAAATAGCTTTTCCAGTCCTCAATGTTCAATGAAGCTCCCGTCTCAAGAGTTAGAAAGGCTGCTGCCAAATTACTGATTCCAAAGAACAAACGTTTTTCAAGAACTCCACTTTGCCTCCTAAGTCATGTTTAGGGAATGACACTTAGAATTACAACCTGCTTCTCCAGTTGTTTTTCCCAGTATGCCCTGATATGAACTCTCTCCCACTGAAGTCACTACTTTATAATTACTCCCGATTCTCCATATCTATGTCTACACCATCCTACAGCTATTCTCTCTCCTCAGAATGCCTCCCACTCTTCATTAAATATCCAAAACCAGTAAAATGCGGTCCAAGAGATGATTTAGTGGTTAAGTCAGGGGAAAAAGAGAAAAAGAAGAAAAGCCAAAACACATCATAGAAAGAGGAGAATTTGATTTGCATCTAACTGGGTGACCCCAGGAAAATAATTTCTCCCTAAACCTCAGTTTTAACAATATGGGATGTTTTGGGGGTTGATTAACTGGATTAACTCTGAGGTCCTGTTCAGTTTCATTAGCTCTTTTACATATGAATACAAATATTCCCTTAAAATAATTTGCCCATTTTTTCCTCCAAAACTCCATTTACAATTTTACTGTTTGCCAAGCCTAGTAACTTCACTATTCTGCATAGTTTTGCTAGTGGAAATGGAAATACTCATAACAAAAGTCTGCATTTTTATGACATGCTTACTAATGAAAACTCACCTTCAACAAATCAAATTAAGAAAAAAAAAGAAATTTTATATGTTACCAAAAGGAGAAAAATTTTACATTAAGCGAAATTAGATATTTCATATCCATCACATGGAAAAAATGAAATATGTTTTTTAGGTAATTATAGGAACAATAAAACTTAAAGCATAGTAGAAGTGAAATATTAATTATTTTCTTTTAGGAAAAGAATTAAAATAATAAATGCTATTTGACATTTTTCTCATTTAAACCAAATCTAACATATGAGGCAAATCTTCGTTGGCATTTGAGACTGAGAGGACTTCTTGTGACTTTGACTGATCAATATGTGACCACTCCCTCCACCCCCAGGCTCTGTCCCCAGATTTGATTGGTTGGGATACACTCTTAAATGTTCTAGTTGTCTAAAAACAAATTCTCCTAAGGATGGAAACAATATCTACTTTATAAAACTTGGCCCAGATAGAGAAAGGCCTCATCTCAGTGAAGAACTAGCGACTGACAGGTTTCTTGTGGTTGGTTTTTTCCTAATAGAAAAAGGGCACCTGAAACCAGGCCAGGTCTACTGTTTACTGTGGTCAGGTGACATGATGCCATGTATATTTCCCCCCACATTGCTCTGTAAGGACCGTGTCTCTATGATGTAGACCTGAAATGAAAACTATGTGCATCTGTGTGTGAGAAAAAGAGTGTGTGTGTGTGTGTGTGTGCACAAATGCACTAGGCAAATGGATGTGGGAATAGAAAGAAATTCTTGGATGGCAGAGCTAGTAGAGTGTGAGGTCATAACTGTCAAGAAGCCCAAAGGCTTTGGGAGTTTTGACTATGTTAACAGTGAGAAGGTAAGAAGTTTGTCTTTAAAGATAATACTCATGTTTTTTTCCCAATCCAGGAAATATCCAGACATAGATATGCATTACCAATCTATGAATAAAGAACTC
This sequence comes from Equus caballus, assembly GCF_041296265.1. Lineage (NCBI taxonomy): Eukaryota > Metazoa > Chordata > Mammalia > Perissodactyla > Equidae > Equus > Equus caballus. The sequence continues at coordinate 99,218,607 of NC_091685.1, read as the reverse complement.
ACTATTTTCAATGTCAATAAATAGGAAACACAAAAATGAGATTCCATAATTTGAATCTAATGCATTCGTTCCAAAACTAAGCTGTCATATGTAACGAGTTTATTGAGCAACCTCAGATGACTAAGTTGTAAACATGAAACACTTTGATTTTTTGCAGTAACTGCCCACATCTATGCAACGTGGAAGATCATATTCTTGCTGAATAAAAGTCACATTTGTTAATAATTTTTTGGCCAAATCTCATTATTTTTCGGCCACTTTCAGTATTTTTTTCTCCTCTTGGTCTCTATGCCTCATCCTTGTTCATTTTAAAACTTTATTTCATATCTAAAAAATCCATTCCTTTCCCGGAGTTAAGGATGAGTGGAAGCTCTAATGGCTACAGAGAGGGTGGGCTTGATGTGACTCCCACATTTCTTCCTGCCTCCTTGTCTTGATACCAGCTTCTCAGGTGTTGGTGATGGAAGAGGAGAGAGAAAATATGGATCCTTTCTTACCTGACAGCTGTCACACTTCCCCTTCGCTTTCCAGTCACCAACCTTGCCCACTGTTCTAGCACTTTGTCCATAGGCTCAGCATGGAGAGATGGTAGCTCGCTTCTGAGCAGCAGCCTTAGGCACTGGCAGCTCCTCGGGAGTTTACTAGGCTCTTCCAGTAGAAGCCCACGAGATGGGTAGTCTTCAGCAGCCATCCTCTCTATAGCGGTCTTGGCAAAACTGCAGACCCCAACTGTGTCTATGGAGGGTTCATTCTAGGGCCTATGGGCATCTACAAGATCCATCTCTGTATTCCTTGGGAAGTGGGACCTCCTGGGGGAGGAGTGTGGTGGTCCTTGCCCCTGACCTCCTCTGCTAGGCCTTTCTCAGTGTGCTCTCCCACAGTTCGTTTCTCCATTGTTCCATTAACACAAAGCATGACAACCAGCAGATTTCTGAGAATGCAATACCAGTTTTACCTTCTTGCAACTTCCCCTAATCTCTTAGCTTGGTGAAAAGAAAGCAGCACTTCATTTCCAGAAGAATGAGGTTACATCTTCTCATTAGACAGCATTGCAGGAATCAGAGAATTGTTTCCTTTACCTCATGCAGACAGACTTGCTAAGACTGACAAAAATGTCTTCTTTCTTTTCCTTATCTATTTTATTCTATGATGTTTCCATGACTTTATATAAGACAATTTGTAGCCTTTGGCATCTTAGCATTTTTACAGCCAAGAAAGGCAGAGCTATGCGCTTCTGGCAAGACAATAAGATTTGAAGCTCAGCAGGCGTGTGATTTTATAATAATGTCAAAGGACCAAACAACTATAACTTTTAACACTTCATGTTTGGAGTGACGATTCCAGGCAGTTTTATTACTTGATTTTTCAGTTCTCTCTTTTAAAGTTCAGTCCTGAGGTTCGATTCCTGAGGGAGAAAAAGTACTTCGTGCATCTTGAGGGAGGATGGCATTGAATTTCTTACTTCCTCCTCATTGTTTGGTTTAGCTGGTTGACACTCCAAGCTGTCTGTGAACTGCTTTGGCAGTTTCAGGGAGGTTAACTATTGGGTTTCATCTCTAGCTTCGTGTGAAGCATCTGCAAATAATCAAGATACAGAAAGAAGCTCAGAGTGGGAGCAGGCTTCAGGATTTGATTTAACAAGGCCTTCCTGTGAGCCACATTTCTTTGTTTACATGCATTCCTGCTCTAAAGGCCAACTTCCTGTCATAAAGCTGTGTACCAATTTTGAGCATTTAGAAAACAGTGTGGCTCAAACCATTATAACTCTAGAAACAGGCTTCAACTAATTATTATTTTTAAAGGATGTGTAATAAAATGCAGCACTTCACCCTGTCTTTCATGATTCAAATCCTTTTCATATGATCCCGCACATTCACACACACATACATAGAAAGGGAAATTAGTGCTATTTTCTGTATGAAAACATCTGTCAGCACAGACCTTGTTTGGAGACACCAAAGTGACATAGTACAAGAACTAAAAAGGAAAGGAACTTATTTTTCAAAAGCGATAACTTCCTGAGAGAAGACACGGTGTGACCAATCCCACATGGTATGCATTTGAGCAATACAAGTTTCTCAAATAATTCAGGTGTCACGGTTCTTTGGGCTCCTTCAGTGTATCATCCTTTATCAGTTATTTTCTACTTTTTAGATCTATACCTACCTTTTTAAAAAATTTTATTAATAGATCCTTTCCTACTTTCAATATTTCATTTTCTCTCTCCCAATAAATCTCTTAGTTTGTTTTCCCAAGTGATACCTATTTTTAGCATATACAAAAACACATAGTTACACCCCTCCTTTCCTAGCCTACTACTGTCCAAGATATAAATCACAAAGTTCAGTTTCAAGTCCATGCTAGATCTAATTAAGACTTAATTAGATCAGGCCTCTCCCACACAGAAATCATTCTTTCCATAGTTACCGATGACCTCCTTATTATTAAATCAAAAAGCACTGGGCAGCTTTCACTTTGTATTTATTGTACTTTCACTAGATTTTGGTTCTCTTGGTAGCACCCTCCTTGAAACTTCATCCTCCCTTGGTTTTTGTGACATTTTTTGTGTGTTAATCACCATCATAGGCTCCTTTTCTTCTTCCATACTTTAAATCTTGGGGTTTTCTAGGATGCCGTTTTTAGACGTAGTTTTTTTCTAATCCACGCATGCTCTCTATTCCTTCCCCATAGCATTCGTTGCACAATAGATGCTGATGATTCCCAGATCTACATATCCAGCCAATGGTTCTCCCTCACTTATTGCATCATTTTAGTGATAAATTCCTATCCATCCTACCTAGAAATCTCACTTGAATCTACAATGTATCTCTATCTCCAATCTTAGAAACGGTATAATATAAAGGACTCCAGATTCAGACTCCCTGTGTGTAAGTTCTGGCTCTGCCTCCTGCTAGTTAGGTAATTATGGGTAAGTGATTTACCCTCTGTACCTCAGCTTCCACATCAGTAAAATGAAGATTAAAAAGAGTAACTTACAAGGTGCGCTGATGTTATTATTATCATTATTATAGTTCAATTCATCATCATTTTTTAATACCTCAAAAGTTGCACCACCACCTTATCATCCCCTCCCCACCCCATTTTGGCTCTCTTAAAAATAGCAGATTGATCTTCCTAAAGTGTTAGCATATATTTTCAGTGCATAAAATTCTGGAATTGCTCCCCTTAATTTTCACAGTATAATTCTGATGAACCACACTCTACAGGATATGATTTCTGCCAACCTTTGACCCTAACCTATTGGCACAGAGGAGAATGGAGGCCACCAGATCCCTCCTCCAACTTCCAACCAGATTGTGATGCTGTATATCCAACCTCTCAATATAGAATTATTCTCCCTTTGGCAAAAATTTCTACTTGTCTATTTCTTAAGCTGCATTCTAAACAAATATGCAAGTTAAAAATAAGATTTAATAATATTTTTGGGTACAACCAAGTCATATATTGAGGCAGAAAAGCTAAAATACAAATATCATTACACAACTTCCATGCATGCCCACCTATCATTTATATTCTTTATTTGTCTGACCTCCTTTACATTTTGTTTCTAGAGTTTCATTTCATTCTGTCATGCTTCACTGTACTGAAAGCAATAACCATAGACATGAAATAAATTGATTGTGTTCGAGAGAGATAGCATAGATGGTGGAGGTAATTAAGTATAGAGGTAAATCTTCCTACAAAACCAAAATTGACATTTTTTCCTGCAGTCCTGAAACTTTAGGTACTCCACTTTGAAAATGATATTTACTTAAGCAAAAAAGAAAAGGAAAATTCTATCTTGTATATATTACACTATTGTGAGTTCTAAAAATTGGGCAAAGAGGATAATCATGAAGTAATGTCCTGAGAGTCATCAAAATTGTGAAGAAAAATTAATCAAATGATCTAAAACAGTCTTTTGGGACATTGCAATATACATGTATACCACACTACACAGTTTCTGAGTATTTTAAAGGATAGAGAAATAATATTTTTTGCTGTTCATTATGGATAACCTATATAGTATATTTTTTACTTAAAGTAACATGATTAAAGTTCAAAATAGTGTTGTATATCTCATCACTTTATATATGATAAACAGAAACACAGAGAGACACAGTGACTTCATAGAAACAAAATCACATCATAGGAAGAGTAAAACTACCTATACCAGTTTCTATATTACTTTTAAAAAGAAATATTGATTTCCTTCTTGTTAGTGGACTTGATATGCAATGCTTGGGGCAATTTTGTCAAGTAAAATAATATAATCTTTGAAGATATAATTCTAGAATTCTCTGTCCAATTTTTCAGATTAATTAGAATGATAGAGTTTGGTTAGTATCAGTATTTTTAAGTATTGAAAAATACGTAAAAGATTTACCTCTTCATTCATGTTACTTAGTTTATTTTTAAATGTTACTCACAGCACCTTCCAGTAAATCATGATTTCTGAGCTACTGGTTGACATTACACATTTATTTTCTATGATGGGTATAAATCGATAATTGGCAAATTTCTATATTACTGTGTTTTGAAATATTTGGAAATAACTATTAACTTAAAGCTTCTCAAATTACTTAAACATCAATATATTTTAATGAATAATATTTCATATACTTATATGTCAATGCTCAGAGATATGTGAGATGCCATTTACCAAAGATAAAACTGAATCAAAAGTTCTTTCTTTGTTTACAAGTGTTATTTAAGTGGCAGAACTGTGTCTTCTCATCTTTGAGAATATCGATTGGATCATAATGGCATAGTAGCAGAAGCGCCAGAATTCAAGCAGTTGGCCAGGAGCGGTGCTGCCTCATCAGCCCCTCAGAACTGACGCAGGGAACTGTCAGCAGAACTGCTCCATAGTTTGCTTTGGAAGGCAGCTAAGTGGTCCCTCAGGTAAGGAAGTCTCAGACAATAAGGCTTTACAGACTGCAAGCAACACCTTAATTGTGTTGGAATGCGAACAGGAAGTCGAAGCAGTTCTCTGCTGTAAAATGTAATCTCTTAGTAATCCAAACTGAGCATGTGCTTTATTCTGTACCCTTAAAGCTTCAGAATAGACAATAACAGGGTATCAATATTTGATCATCTTTAATATTTCAAAAACCTTAATTTGAAACAATCAAGATACACATAGAATATATTATCTTCCTGAATGTTTGTAATATTTTTATGCTATAACTGAGTTTGTGCTTATCCAGATTTAATGAGATATATTGTACGTGAGGAGGATGGCTACATATGAAAATATTCTATCTCACTTTAACACATACCATCCAAGTCCTTCCTTTGCTATATTTTCCACTGTTTTATGTTATGGAACTAGTTATAGATTTTGCTTTGTTTAAAGATCTTTCTTATCAATTGGGCTTAAGCTCTTTGACGTCAGGGTCTCTGCTTGCCTAGGTTTATTACCAAATAATCAGGAACCAGTTTAGTCTCTGGAATTGGAGGGATTAACAACTACCAGTTGAACGCATTAATGCTCTTTTAATATTTTTTTCAAAGGTGTGGGGAAGATAGTTCTGTTTGATTAAGTCCTAGAGCATACAGCACAGTGAGGAAATACACCAAGTGCTGTTTACTTTTAGCATAGAAATAGTATTAAACCAAAGATTCCTTTATAAAACCTTTTATATTCATATGATGAATAACAACAAAAATCAAAGCTATTTGTACCACACAAAATAGTACGAAAAATGTAATATAAAATAATTATATTTAATTATATTTAGAATTTCAAATATCAGCAATATTTTTCCAGAATCTATCCTAATATTCTTTGTAAACAGAAAAAAAAATGTATAGAAAAATAATACGGTTATGTCCGTTGTACAAGATAATACAATTGCTAACACATCATTATTCATGGTTTCCATACATTTACTTGTCTGGTCCTTATTGTGACAAATTCCATGGGTTTATAAAATGACTGGTCAGGGAAAGGGCCAAAATTTGCATCCGAAGGGTATAGGAGAATTAACAGACCTCCAGGGGCATTAAGCTCATAGCTTCATCGTTAGCGCAAGACTTATCCCCACAGAGCAAAGCAGCCAGGATTTGGGGTCTGTTTCTTTTCTCACGCAAAGGTCGTTATAGCTCGTCAGTGGGCTCTGCTTCTTCACAGCACTGTAGCTTGGAAATTCCACAACTTTCTGATTGTACAGCTAATGTAAACTCCAAATCACAACGGACTCCTTAGTATAAGCACATGTTCAAGAGCATTTCCTAATATAGAAAGATAGGCCACTGGTTTCCATTACATTCTGCAGCAGTTGCTTACTATCCTTTGGCCCACCCTGAACGTCATTTTAATGTGGAAAGCTCTCAAATATTTATATAGGAGTATAAATAAAAATTACGTCTGTCTTCTTTTATAAATCTATTGCTACTGTTACTCCGACCTCTTCTGCCATCAGTTTTGAAATTTCTTAGTTGACTGCAACCAAAATTCTTGATTTCTGAGTCTTCTTTTTTTCTCAGACATATAACACTTAAAATTTGCAGTTGTTTCATTAAAGATCAATTCACTTAACTCATCCACATGCTTCTTTGTTAACATTCAGTATCTCAAACAACACTTATATGTAGTAGCTGCTTAATAACTATCCCAAAACTATGTTGAAAAAATAATCATAAAAGTTAAGTTCACATATTTTCTGAAAAAATACATATATATTTAGACATATAAATATGCATACATTTATGTGTGTGTATATATATTTAGAGAGCAAGAGAAAGAGAGAGAAAGAATACTGTGGAAAACAAACATCTGTCAATGTATCTCGAAATCACCATAGTAGATGTGCTATGGAAGGCATGCATGTGACATAGTTTGATTATAGTTGGTACTTTTGAGAATAAAGATATCGATCCCTCAGTTCAAGAAAGTCTTATTGAATCTACAAGTAAAATCTAAGTGACATGTACTAAATTGAGTGTCAAATAATATTCCCAGAATAATGTATGTTATAAGCCAAGAATTGCCACAGTGTTTTGGAAAATGGTCAACAAATAACATTCAACTTCAACTTCAGTGCAAGGAAAACTCCTGGACTACTGAAAGCCACTCAATCTATACTTTGACATAAACCATTAGCAAATCATAACCAACAGAGATTTTAAAGATACATTTCAGTGCTGTAAGACTATACTTGTCATAATACTTTGTTACCAAGGAAAAGGATAGAGAAATAGGATGTGAGGATGGAGAGAGGATGAACAGAGAAATATTTTTCAGAGGAATTTTCTTTGTATTTTTATCTTTAGTGAGATACTTATAAGTTTAATATCTTTATTTTGAAAACCAAAAAGTTTTGAATATTTTGAAAACAAAAATAATAGACTCCCTGAAAAAGGGAAATAAAATAAAATCTGAGCTTTTAATATAAATCCAGTCTTCTCTAAACTCCTTTTCCAAATAAAAGACCTATTCATTCTCAGACAGAAAAAATTCCCTATTTTATTTTATATCATAAATTTAAATAATTTTTGGATATAACTATTTTGTTTAGGTGAGGTAAGGACATAAGACATTAGAGGACATGAGACTATTTTCAAATTGCTGATTGTGTTGAAAGTTAGGATATTTCTTAGATCTAAATATCAGAAGGCTCAATGTAGTCTAACTTTACAAGAGAAATCCAAGAATTAAGTTTCTATTTACAAAGCTATCAAAATCTGTTTCAGATAATTGTCATCCTCACAGTATCATGGCATCAGTTTATTGTAATCTGATTTGCTATACTTTGTTAGAAAGTCACGCATCCTGTTTTCACTGGTGTCCATTGTTCTTACTTACCAAACTGAAAATGACCAAAGATACAATTCAAGCTGAGTCAGGGAAGACTACTCTTCCTAATGGCCTTGTAGGTTGTGTGTGTGTTTCTTGTCATAATTAGCTTGACCTTAAAACAAATTCTCTTCGCCAGTTTTTTTTAACATTCCTTTACTGTTTAGGGAATTGAGGAAAATTCTTTGTGCTTTATGATATTGAGGAAACTGTGCCTTAAGTTTGGGATGAGCTTACTACTCCCCATCTTCCCTGGGCTTGGGATTGCTTGTCTCCAATTCTCTCAGAAGTCTCTTCACATCCCAGCACCAAAACCTCTTCCAGCCCTGTTGAGCTAGAGATCTTACAGTAACCACACTCCCTTCATTTCTTCCCAACAATTACTCAAGACCGTTAGTAAATTCTGGCAATTTAACCAGTTTTAGTGCTGTATGTATCATGTTTCTCAATCCACATTAACAAATCATATTTTTACCCTGGGAAAGTGAAACCATGGGATCTGTCTTTCCGTCCAAAGTCGGCACTGGCTAGAGAAGGCATCATTTGACCTGAATTACCTTCAACCTCAAGAGACAAAATTTTAGGTTGTGTCCTCAGTGACGCACGGCAAGATTTTTCAATGTGAGCATACGGCACCCTCTTCCTATAGAATGTTAATAGATGTCATGTAAAAAAAAAGTATTTTCATTAAAAAAGGTCTTTTTTTTTGAACGGATGGGTTAAAGAAGTTAAGCAAGTGTCTTTTATTGCAAGGATCTTGGAGTCTTTAACATGTTAAAGCATGTTACAGCAGCAGTCTACAAAATGCACTGAACTCTATGGGAAGGTCAAGTTTAACCCACGCTCCACTGTCATGAGTCAGAATTAAAGACAACTGTCTCCACCCTGAAGGAGTGCCATGTATTGACTCAACCACATTATCTGAGCAAAATTTCCAAAGAAAATAAAAGAGTGCACATGGGCATAATCTCTATCCTATTTTTTCTTCCTATAAAGTCTATAAAGCTTTCTACCATACCAAGTGCTTACCGTGGTAAACACTAATCCTAGCAAAGTGGAGTTATGCCAAGAACTATTTTCCCAACCCCAAAAGGTGTAGCGTAGGCAGCTCTAAGAACCAAAACCAGAAAATGGCTTTCTCTTACTCTCTGTCTCTATGTAGAAGGGTGTGATTAACTCTGATGCTGGGTTCCAGGCTTTATATGGCCCAATCTAGCTTACTCAAGGTTTTGATTAGAATTTCAGAAAACGCTCTAGTTAACAGTAGTTTATCATTTTGTCTCTCTCCCTTTAAAAGGTTTTGTGAGTAAAGTTATTTTGACTGAGAGCAGAATTAAAGCACTGGGGTACTACCAGCCAAAATCACCTATTATTTGAAATCACACCTTAAGTACATTCTTTCTTCAATATTTCTTTAATATATAACATTTCTAAACTTACTTAATCGCATAGTTTTTCTTTAATTTGAACATATGGAACAGCTGCTAATTTAGTAGAGTTCAAATGTTGACTCCACTACTTACTAGCAAGGTGGTCTTCATTTCTTTTCTTGATCTCTTTGAGCCACAATTTCCTGGAAAATAAATGAAGTTATTAATGCCTACTTCATAGTGTTATTTCAAGCAATGACTGAAATGATATATGTAAAGTCATTAAGATAGTACATGGCATGTCATAAGTGCTAGATAAATTGTAATCACTACAAATTTGTCCTCTTAGAATTTCCTTGCTATCCAGCACCAGATCAAACCACATCATCCCTTTGCTTAATACCATCCACTGGGTACCAAACACTTTTAAAATAAATTCCAAACTTCCTGAAAGTCACATATGAAATCACCCCCTTCCTACCCAATTGCCCCCACTTTGTGCCACTTTTAACTTTCTGTATCTCTTTGGTCCCACTGGCCTTTAATCTATTCCTTTAACACACCAAGATTGCTCTATGTATTTGTACTTGCTCTGCTTATTTCCTAGAATTCCCATCCATAAAATTTTTCCTTGGTTGAATCCTTCCTGTCACTTTGGTTTCAATCTAAATTTTGCCTTTCTTGAATATATAAAATGCACCATTGCTTTGTTTTTTTGATGATATTTCCCCCTAGTTGAAATTCTCTTATACGTTTGTTTACTTGTTTTTGCCTATCTTCACCATCAGAATTGTGCAGGGTGTGGGGGCCTTCTCTGTTGTGTTCAACGCTATATTCAAAGTGCTTAGAATAGTGTTTGAAACAAGATAAATGCTCAATCAATTTTTGCTCAATAAAATAAATGGAGTAGACTGTGGCCATTTTAAGTAATTCTGCCATGGGTTTGGCCAGTATCAGAAGTTGTGGATATTCTGGTATCTGGCGCCAGAGGCAGTTCCCAGGAGAGAGAGCTGAGAGAGTAAGATATTTAGTCAGCAATCTTAGCCCTTCATTCTAATCATTCTTACCTTTCATAATCCATGTTATAGTTCAGAAGAAGAAGAGGATAACATTGAGACACTGTATACTTGATGCACCAATATGTATTCATAACTAAAAGTGTCAGGAAATCAAAAAACTACCATAACACTCTTGTGGATGGCATTCTGTATTTGCTCAAAGCTAGAAAGAGCCATCAGAGGGACACTTTTGGGACTTAATCAAAGTACACATGAGAGAATGGTCCCAAGAGTTTCTGCCTGTAGGATAGAGTTAGTTATCAAAATACCCCAGAGGTCCCAGCACCCAGCTCTTGGTTTCCAATATCATTCTTCAATAAAAGGAACTAAGGCTACTTGGAGAAATGACTGAGTCTAGGACTAGCCAGGAAGTATACAAGATGACTTGGAGCATCTCATAGTGCTCCAAAATAAGAAAGTGCTCAAATACCAAACAACAAAAAACCTCAGTGATGGAGATGCGTCAAAGGAACACAGGTGCCAACTGACAGAGTTTTCAATGGCCAAAGAACACTTTGAACAACAAAATAAAGTAGTACTGGATTATGGCCCAAAGTAGAAAATAAATATCCATGAATCTACACGAGTTTAAAGAAATAATTGAATAAATAAATAAATGAGAGAAAAGAGACAAATCTCTCTTGCAGAAAAATTCCAAATAATTTACGTAGATATTCTACTCTCAAGGAGGTGGGCTGTTAACTACGACCTCTTAAGTGTGGGATATTCGCAGTGACTTCCTTCTAACAAGTACAGTACGGAAAGGAGAAGAAAAGAATAACCTTGTGTTGGAGAAAACTGACAAACTCTGCTTTAGTCGACGATCAAGACTAACATCAGTAGTGGTAAATCACATTATAGCTTGTAGCCTTGATGTGACGGGATGAAAAATGGCACTTTGCCTCTGTGGTCTTCCTCTTCAAAACCATAACCCCGGTCTTATCATGAGAAAAAATATCAGACAAATCCCAATTGATGAATGTTCTATAAGATACCTACCTGACACTCCTCAAAAATGTCAAGGTTATCGAAAACAAGAAAAGTCTGAGAAGCTGTCTCAGTCAAGTGACACCTAAGGAGACAAGGTGACTAAATGTATAATGGTTTCCTGGATAGGATGTTGGAACATCAAAAGACACTAGGCAAACACTAAATAAATGTAAATAAGGTACGGACTTTAGTTAAGAATTTATCAATATTGGTTTACTAGTTGTTATAAATGTACCATACTGATGTAAATTGTTAATAATATGGGAAATTGAGTGTTCACTATATGGGAACTCTCTGTGTTACCTTTGCAAATTTTCTGTAAATCTAAAATTATTCGAAAGTAAAAAGTTAATTTTAAAAAAACCCAAGAGAAATATTTATGCTTGACTTTATACAAACAAGTAATGCATATACTGAAAGGCAGAGTTTAAATATACTTCAGAAACACTTATTTAATTTTCTACAGTTGTTAATAAATCAGCTCATGTTTATTTCTTACATGTATAAAAATGTTTGATGTACAAATGAGTGAATTGATGAAAAAAACAATAATTTTATTTTTGCCTATTTTACTATAAAAATTACTCTTTAGATATTTTAAGATTTTGAGATGAAAATAAGCAAATGAAAAATAAGTTAGGCTTACTAGATTTAAATCAACCGGAGGGAAAAATCCTTAGGTAATAGCTAAATTTAAAACAAAATAATAATAGCATACTTTTACGTCATTAGTTTCATCATATAAATCAAAAGGTTTTTACAGACATTATCTCATTCCTTCCAACATCATTGTGTAGATTAAGGTTAAAAAAAATCAAGGACATCTTTTTAGTTTAAGGATAGTTCTTTAAAAATTCAAGCTTTGACAAGCATTGTTTAACTTAGTCATTTCTAAGCCTGAGTTGACCAATTTCCTTTGGGATGAGCAGCTATTTTTAGTCCAGGGCAGATATTTATATGAAATTCACCAAGGAAACTGTCTATTCTTGTCTCTATTCTCAGAATCCTAATTAAACAAAAAAAGAAAGAAAAACTTGTAAAAATAAGACTAAAGAGCAAGAACTTATGTAAAGTTTATCATACCTAAATAAGACACTTTTTTTTAAATTGGCAAAATTACAAAAAAAGATAATAGGATATTGGTAAAATTTAGTGAAACTGATATTCTTGTACGTCACTAATGATAATGTTGATTGATTTCTTTTTGGAAAACAACTAGAAAGTCTCTCTTATTCTTCTTGGAGCAAGTAATCTCATATCTTAAATGTATCCTAAGCAAAGAATACAAAATATTAAAAGAGGAAAACAAACCTTAATGCCTGAAAATGATTTAATATAATCTACATTTAGAAATTAAAGAAAAAGAAACAATTCAATATGCACAAGAATAAGGAACTAGATAAGAAAATAATATTACATCGTTGGAGAGATTTATGAGGTCATTAAAATACTTGCAAAGAACATAAAACAATATAATGCCTTAATGAAAAGCCAGTATAAAAAATGGATACTCTCAAAAACTTTAGCTTAATACTGATTATTCGAAAGTTTACTTCTCAGTTTTTGACAACTATTTCCCAAAGTTCAATTGATCTCTACCTTATATAAAGCAGATTACTAGTTTTATCTCTATATACTGTATCGTAAATGATTCAGTTTGGTAGGAGTGTGGAAAGCCGTTTTGCCCAAATTGGCTATTCTTGAAAGCATCATTAATGCTTTTTTAAAGTTGTAATGGTTGACTAGTAACATGACATTAAAATTTTTCCAGGCCAAAACCATATTAGTCATGTACCACTAAGAGAAATTTGAGGAACTCAATCAATTACTCATACACTGAATTGGAAAAAAAAAAAAAAAGTACCCTGAGAAAGAAAGCTGGCTTTGCTGTTAGATATTCTGTTAGTTATAGACTTGTGAAGGAGACTAGATTAAGCTTCTAGATTTTCCATAAAGGTTTACAAACTTATCTCCTACCCATCTTGCTCCTAAAGTATATGCTCTATCAGTAAGATGACAATACAAGATTAATGTGGGAGGCAGAATTTTGGTCCCTATGATCTTCATTCCCTGGTGTTATACCTGTGAACATGTTACCTTACATGACAGAGGGAACTTTGCATATGGAATTAAGGTTGCTAATCAGCTGACTTTAAATTAAGAAGATTATCCAGGACTTTCAGTTGAGCCCAATATAATCACATGTTCCTTTATAAGCAGAAGAGGTTTATAGATTTTAAAATTTTTCCTTACAATAATCATTTAAAGAGGATAATATTGCAGACTGATTATCTTCCATTTTCTCCTCTAAACTCATGTTCCACTCTTCACCCTGAAAAGAAACAGGGAGAAAAGGAAGGCAAAAGAGTCAATGAGAGAGATGTGACAGAAGAAGAGGCTGGAGAGTAGAGGCATGGAAAGGAGCATTGACGTGTTTGAAGACAAAGAAGGCCATGAACCAAGGAAAGTGGGGCAGCCTCCAGAAGCATAGAGCAAGCCACACTGACAGTCCTACAATTGCACGGAACTGGATTTTGATAATAATCTTCAGAACCCAAGAAATGGATTGTTACCTAGGGCCTCCAGAAGGGAACACAGCCCTGCTGACACCTGGATTTTGGCCTGTGAGACTACACAGAGGAATTAGCCTGGCCCACCTGACTTCTGAAACTATGAAATATCACCCATGCCTGCAGAAACCCACGACCTACAGAAACCATGAGATAATAAATCTGGGTTGTTTTAAGGCACTAAATTTGTGGTAATTTGTTACAGCAGAAACATAAAACTGATACACTATAGACCTATGGCCTTCATCAGTGAGTAGCATTATCTCAAGACAATTTCCTTCAAAGGTCAAAGAGATAAAGAGAGGCTATTTATTAATGAGTTGGAAAGATACAAAGCACATATTCTCTTCTAGAAGCTTAAATTGAATTGGATTCATTCTGACTAAATAAACTTAGTTCTGTTACATGTGTCTTCTCTCTCTTCGTTGGATTCTAACACTGCCTATTGCCTTTATAAACTAATCTTGGAAGAAACTGACATGCGAACGCTACTACTGTATTCACTTTTAAAATTTTGAAAAATTTACTTTCTGCCTCTTTATATTGTTTCCAATTGATCAATGTCTACATTATGAGGGAAAGAAGCTTTCTTTTTTTCTGAAAGGCTGGTATTTTCTTTTATATAGTGAAAAGCTCAATAATTAATTACTGCTGATTCTCTCTCTTTTTTTTAACTGTCAGAAGTCTGATAGCCCATTCAACATTCAAATATAAATATATAGTGTTTATGGTCATAAATAGGATCAAACATATGTATGGTCAGTATATTATTTTTCCCCTTTATTGACTTTCTAGTTATATTCAAACGTCCATGTTCTGGTGTTTAATTGTTTTAATTTCCTTCACTTAAGCTTACTGCATAACTCTATTTTTGTAAGGCCTTTCAAATTCTTTGCAGGTTAAGGTGGGAATATATAAAGAATACATACTGTTTATTTCTGACAATTTATCCATGTATATTTTATTTCTGAGATTTCTAAGAATTTATCTATGTCTACTTTTTGTGTCAAGGGCTAAAAAGAGTATCTATGCTTTGGGGTTTTTGTTTCCCTGCTCTACCCATTTTCTTTTCTCCTTGAACCTCTGGGTGAAGTATGTCAAAAGTATATTTCTCCAGTGGTTCTGTTTAATGTAGCTACCGGCGTTTAAGATGTGAGAATTGTTTCAGGGAAAAATAAAAGCATAACTTGTAAAAGAGCACTTAGAAAAACCCTTACCTTTTAATATTGTTCACAGATTATGTCATTACTCTTGGTTTTGTATTGAATTGTGTTCCTTTTGCCCCCCAACCCCTGCACTCCCGCAAAAGAAAATATATGCCCGAGTCCTAACCCCCAGCATCCGTGAATGTGACCTTATTTGGAAACAGGGTCTTTGCAGATTTAAGTTAAGGATCTCAAAATGACATCATCCTGGATTTAGGGTGGGTACTAAATCCAATGACTGATGCCCTTGAAAGAAAAAGTTCACAGTAACACACACTCAGTCACACAGAGACAAGAAAGGCATGTGAAGATGGAAGTAGAGCTTGGAGTGATGCTGTCATCAGCCAAGGAAAGTTTCGGACCATAAGAAGCTGGAAAAGATTATACGCTCTGTGTAATTTCCCTCATATCCATTTCTCCATTAGTATACAACAAAAAGAAGAAAATGCAGCAGCAGGCGCAGGAAGGGGAAGAAGGACGACCAAGAGGAGGAGGGGTAAGAGGAGAAAAATGAAAAAGAGAAGGAAGAAGAAGAAGAAAAACAAATAGCAATGCATAAAAAAGAGAATCCAAAGGAGCTGGGAGATTATTTAGTTTTAAGCCACTACTTAATTACCAAGTCAAGATTTTTGACTGTCGTTACTGGATCCAGGTGAAAGGAATTATCCCTTTTCCATTTATAAAATTAAAGAGTTCTGAAGCACAGATGTTGAACAGATTGCATTTGTACTTTACCATCTCAATATTGTTTCACTAGAATGAACAGAAAAGACCCCTCTCTTCAAAATAACAGGTGTGAAATTGTACCCGCGATTCCCTCATCTTTTTCCCTTTGAGTTTAAAAGACTGGATTTGTCTATGGAGGAAAATTCTAGTATCAAGTTTTCTATGGCTTAAACCAGCCAAAGTACCTTTAATTCTGCTCTTAGACTCAATTAGAAGCATAATTATCCTGTCTCCTCTTCTTTTCCTCAGAAGGATCTTCATTATTAAGATAACTCTGGGCCTGAAGGGCAATGGTTAAGACTAGAATGCACCCCACCGCCAACACTGAAAATCCAGGGCTAAGTTAAAGCACATTTTCATATATTAAAAAGTAACAATCCATCCTGGGATTGGCTCAGGGGCAAGTTAGTTCTTGTTAATGAATTTTTTATTGTAGGGGAAAATCCCCTTTTAAAAGCTCCCCTGGTGTGGCTTTTTTTGGAGTTGGCCAGAGGAAAGAAATTTCCTAGAATGAGAAGTCTTTTGCACAGGGGAAATGTTTAAACGTAGCTGTTGTCTGCTCCCAAATACTTAACAGAGATCAAAGTTGCAAAAAGCAACTGTTCTAGGAGCTTAATAATACCACATTCAAGTTTCCTATACTGGAGGCTATTAATGCTAAATATTAGTCTGAGAGTCTATTCCAACGTGCTCCCTCTCCACTCTCAACCCTCCACATTTCCTCTCCATACACATAATTGTTGCACGTGTTCCCCAAAGCCTTCTCTCCTCCAACAAATAGCTTGCAAAGAATAGTGTGTTTCTTCCAATGTGGATAGGAAAGTAGGGCTGTGAATACAGCACAGAATCGATTCAAATACATACTCTCAGAGAAAGACTAGAAAAATAATCTCTGTGGAAGTTCACTCAAGCATCAAGCTAGCCCCTTCTTGCTTTCCAAGACAGCACGATTGCCAGCATTAACTCTGAGAATCTCACAGTGAAGCTAGGCTAGCCAAATTTCTACCACAATCCCAAACCAACTAGTCTCAAATAGAGAATTTATTGACCTGAATGATGGTGTACTTCACCAGGGTGCACCCAAAATAGATTGTGATGACTCGCGTGAAACTAAAATTTTAACAAGGGTGAATAGATACCACCAACATGCATTTGCTCTCCAAGAAGGGAGAGGAGGTGTGGACGTTGCACATGCTTTCTGAGTTTCTACTCCATGCTGTTCTTTAGGGTTCATTTCTAAATAATTTTCAGACACACACACACACACAAATCCTCCATGAGTTTTACATAAAATGTTAAAATATTTTATAATGATGCTACTTTCTCCATACTACAATTGATATTTTACCTCTATCTTTCTCATCCACCAATGCTATAAAAATTATATATTGCAAAATATCCTAATGTTTCCTAAGGCATACATGCAAACTGATAATTTTTATTTTTTGTGCATAGAATAAAGAAAATTCAAGTGTCAATTGAGTAAAGATACTTTCAAAGTAGAGACTCTATTTAATGCTAACAACAAAATTAACTTTATGCGCTTCCGACAATGTGATCCTTTTCATGTTTAATCACTTGTATTCATGTTGCATTATTAACATTATTTTTAAATGAATTAGTTTTGTAATATAATAATTTGTATATATGTAAGTTTATAAGATATGCAGGACATCCATTTCTCCTCTATCAAATGAGAAAAAGGGGGAAGGACCACACAGATAACTATTAGATCTGTTCAATCACAACAGGATAAAAGCTAGCCAGAACTAAGTGGCGAAGATCAGTCCCACACAGACAGTAGTTCTAATGCAGAGATAGATCTTCTCTTACCAAAGATAATAATTCTGTTTTTCAGAATGCAAGCATAAATATCCACTGCTTTGAAATGCAATGACAGCACAGAATTGTTGAGAGGCTGAAGATGTTCTGTCCTCATCCACGTGAATGGGGCCTTGTCTTAATGTTCAGGAAAAGGAACAAGATACAGGTAACATCTTTCCCCCATGCATCCTAGACTTATGACTAGAACTTTTCCAAAAGTTTTTGTTTTTTTTTTGTTTTTTTTTTTTTAGGCTATAAGTAGTTTAAGTCTCTGTTTGAAATATATTACAAATAGGAAATAGAAAATTTTATAGCAAAGAATGTAGAACAGAAGAGTGATGGTGATAAAGGAAAACAATATCTTCCCTGAGGATCTTGGCTACCCTATTAAGATGCTTATTGATCACATTGAGAGACTTCTAAGCATGAACAGATTTGAAAATAGCAATAACAAACGTGTAAGTCACGCCATCTATCAATATTTGGCATCTATATAATAAACCATTCATTGATATTTGACAGTTATTTATGATTTTCAAGTGAAGCACTGTTGTTCATTTGGATTTTGATTTATAATTTGAAATAATCTTCCCAGGAGAATATTGAATATTGTGCTTGACACGTTAGTTGAAGTCAAGTCATCATCTATTACTGAAATATACCAATATGAAATATTAGGTGCTTTTCTGTCATCCTGAAATATTTCTGACAGTGAATTTTAAATAGATCATTAATGTTCAGACTTCTGTTGCACGATGAAAGATTCACTTGATGATGGAAGGGCCTTTTCAACTTTCAGAGTTGTGTTGAGTTTTACAGATCATAGAATCATAGAGCTGGAAGACTCCTAGTTACCATTTAGGTTTAGAACAGCTAAAAGTTCAAAGAGATTAAGTTATCGTTAATAACCTACAATGTACAATTTATATTAAATAAGATCACCATTTATGTATGAAAACTAAACAAAAATTCAATATATCACAGAAACATGCAGAAAACATTTCCAGCCTTGTGAATGACACTGTGTTTGATACTTCCAAATGAAGTAGTGCTCGGAATATTGAAGAAGTTGGAGAAGTATGTTCCATCAAAGTGCCAGAATGTCGTGCAACTAGATGGTTGAAACTCTTTTAAATAAAATTCCCATAACACTTTAGTGCCATTTGGACAACTAATTTTCTGTTCTGTCAGTAGTGAAAGGTCAGTGAAATGTTCTAATAAAATTGGGATAGTGGGACTTCAATAAATATTCTTCATCCAGTTAAAGTTTCATGCAAAAAGTAAGGATATTAGTAGGTTCTATTTATGCTGATTGAAACTATACAAATAGGAAAAGCCCAAACTACACAAACAGGAATCCGTTTGTCTTCCGGTAACTTATTTTCACTTCCTGGCCTCCAAATTAATAGTAACTAAAACGTGGCTGGAAAGAAGGCCTGATTATTACATTTCTCCTTTCCAGACGATGCAAACTAATAAATCGTAATTAACATTAGGGACACTTTAAAAAGTACCCATCTACCACTATTTCTATAAAATATAATTGCAGCTACAAATTTATGTCCCTGAATACCTGCTTAAATACTTTTTTCATAAAAAACATAATTGTTTAAATAGTAAATACTTATAAGACAGGGGAATTGTGGGACTTCTAACCTATCTAAACATATTCTTTTCTTATTCAAGTTGGTTTGCTTTTTATATTAGTAGACATTCTGCTTTTAAAGCAGCACATAATTTCTCCTTTACTTATCCATAATGCCATTTAGTTCATCAGAAGATGCATTTTATTAACATTTTGTCACTAACTTAAAGAGTTATGCATATTCCTAAACTGAACAAGTTGCTGTATTCCTACTTAAAAAAAAATAGTGCTTAGTCAAACGAAATACCTATTAGATAATGTTTCAATATTAGTAAATGCCTCCTTAACGATACTAGCTGCATTTCATTCATTACTGCAAATAATATAAGTGGACCGTAAGCATATTGGTGCAAACAAAGAGTTAAGAACTCAAATTAACTGAGACAACTGCAGTATTAAAAACAGACTGGGAACTTCAAATAAGGAATATGAAAAAGTATGATTTTCAAACTCAGATTGCTATCAAATAGGTTAATTCAGCATGCGGATTGTTATCTCTAGCTCAATATTATATATTTAAGAGACAACCTATGATTTAATAAAAGTCACTGGAGTCAGAAACGCAAAATCTCATTGGTCTTACTCAGCTGATACAAAAGTTGTCTATTTGCCTATCTGCTTAATGCGGGATTGCTTAATTTAGTTGTTAAATGATTATCTTAAGATTCTGTTTCTTGAAACATGTTTTGTTCCAGGAAATGAAATTTTTAAAAACTACTATGTTGTATGTTAATTTAAAGTTAAAAAGATTTATGTTCTGCTAGCTTAGACACTTTTTCTTATTTGAACTGCTTTATCGATACATTTGACCGTAACCAGAAGGCTAAAAGTTAATACAAACACATGTATGCACAGACCGATGCATTTCTCAAATTTTTATAAAGAATTCATTTTTTTTTTAAATCCACGAACTTAAACACAAAGCTGAAGATTTATGCACGTGGTCACACTGTAGTGATGGTAATTGGAACCAGCTCTTACACTTTGTAGTTTCTGGAAGCCTTCGTGTTGCCTTCTAGCTACATTGACTTTGTGCAGGCCTTAATAAAAGAAATTAAAGAATGCCCAAGCCTGAATGACTTCCACGTCCTTCTTCAGAAGAGCTTTAATTCAGACCAGACACCAGAGGTATGGCTTTCCGTTGCCAATTGTCCATAACCCATATGCAGATGAAATAACGATTTCTTTATTGTCATGATTTAGTGATTTGCAAACTTAAACCGCTCTTTGTGCTTCATTTAAATGTCTCTATTTATTGTAAAGCACCTTACCACATTATAGTCAAGGATTTTAAACACACTCTCCCACACGCCAATGATATCTGGCATCTCACTCGTCTTCTCTTTGTCTAAAATATTTTCTTTGTAATATATAATAAAATAAAGTAGCACATATTAAGCCAGACAAAAATTTGTATTCAAGGGAGGCATGATAGAATTGCAATATTCCAAATTCATCTTCTTTCAAAATTTCAGGCTTACATCAGTTTTTGGTTGTGGTGAGAAAAATATGATAGAACAGGAGAGAATTTTAGGAAGATGGTGGCAGCATTCTTTTTTTTTTAACTTCACTGCAACCACTCTAGTAGGCAGAATAATAATGGCTCCTTCAAAGACATCCAGATCCTCAGAACTTGTGATTATGTTACCTTATATGGCAAAGGGTTTTTGCAGATACGATTAAATTGAGGTTGCAGAGATGGTGGATTAGCATGGATTATCCAGTAAGCCCAATGTAATCACAAAGGAAAGAGAGACAGGAGTGTCAGAGTCAGAAATCTGTGAAATGAAGATGCTACACTGATGCTTTGCAGATGGAGAGAAAGGCCATGAGCCAAAGAATGCAGGCAGCCTCCAGCAGTTGGAAAAGGCAAGGAAATGAATTCTACCCTAAAGCCCTCACAAGGAACACAGCCCTGCTGATACTCTTTTTTTGCCCAGTGAGACCAACTTTGGACTTCTTACCTTCAGAAATTGAAGATGATAAATTTGTGTTATTTGAAGCCACTGCGTTTGTCACAATTTGTTACAGCAGCAACAGGAAACTAATAAACCAGTATAAAGGAGACAAAAACAACTAAATAGCAAAATCAAAATCACATGGGCAACATGTACAACAAAATTAGGTGATAAGGTATTCCCTTGAGCACCCAAATCTTAGGAGAGTGAGAACATAATCTACTTAACATCAGCATCTCTGTGAAAGCAAGAAGAAGGAAGCAACATGGTAGTGTTCATTGCATCTGAAAGCAGGAGGAGGTCAGCACTCAGACCTGGTGGAAAGCACTCAGGGCTGAAGCTATCATGGGGTGGGGGCTCTTTAACAGCAGGTGAGCTCAAGAGGATGATGGTGAGGAGGATTCAAGGGCCTGGAACAACAGAAAAGTATTGGATCAAATCTGATACAAAATAACACTAAGAAAAAAGAGAACAATAATTTTCTAAAGACAATGATGGCATATTCTAAAGATGTATTCAAAAAACAGATCAACATATCAAAAGATTAAAAGATATTGAGAACCTGAGAATAAAAGCTGGCCAACACAAGGACAAAAGGAGTCCCTGAGTAGAAAACTAAAACAGAAGAACAGGCCAATCGCTAAAACCAATTTCAAGTAAACTTTCCAGAAATAAGAACTTTCCTGAAATAAAAGTTTTAATTTATATATTGATGGAGCACACCAAGTGCCAACATCCAGACATTCTAATAAAATTACTGCTCTTTCAGAAAAAGAAAAAAAGTCTTTTGGTATCAAGAAAGCTACATGACTTTTCATCAGACTTTTGGATAGTAATGCTTCCTGCCAGAAGAAAATGAGAAATGTATTAAAGAAAACCAAGGAAAGAAAGTGTGGGCCAAGGATTTCATATCCAGCAAAACTGACTTTCAAGTATAAAGGACACAAAAAAACTATTAACATGCAAGATGGAGAATGTTGTCCCTTGAGAACTTCCTCACAAGTTGACTAGAAAATAATCCTTCAGATAACCAAAGTGACTAGAGAGACTTCAACACTGGAACTGGTGCTGGGCTCTAGAATGGAAACTAAATGAAGGTTAAGAAGGAATGAGCATCGAATGCCGGGATTATGCGCTCTGATGGCATAGAGAAGTACAACTATTAAAAAATGAGAGAAGAACGGGGAGAGGCTATGCCAAAAAAAACTTCATGTTTTCATAATCATGTTAATGACAGTATTACTATTATCATTCTGCTACTCCTGTGTGTGATATGAGGATTAAACAAGCAAGCATTTATGGATGCCCTCGAGAACCAGGATTTTTGATATGGAAGGAAAGACACAGATGTCATTGAGAAGAGGTGAAATAATGACTCCCTAGCTTTGATTTTGCATCAGAAATATCGGTATAATTTTATGAAGTACTTTGTCTTTGCATATATATAAATATATGTTTCCTTGCTTGGTCCACTGAAAAGACCTAGAAACAATGACCAATGATCAATGCAGTAACAACCAACATCTCTACAATCCAGTTCAAATGTCTTAAACAGCATTTCCCACCAAAATAGAAGTTTCCTGGAAAAATGTCTAATTCCAGTTCTGGGGCAGGACATATTCAATATAAGCCACATCTTAACACAGCAGATAGCAAAGACTGATTACGGTTCTGCCGAAGGAACTTAGGAGTCAATTTCAAGAGGATTTCACTTGCTGAAAATGAGACAATTTGAGCTTCAGTGAAGATGATAATTGCAAGGGACTTAAACCCATCAAATATGTGTAAATCAATGTGCTTATGATTTTAGTTGGAAGAAAAACTGGTCAGTTTTAGAGAATGATAGAAACTGATTTCATAAAGTGAAAAAATCAAACATTTATACTGCTTCTCCCATATGAACTGTGCCCTTGGATCACCAAATAAATGATGCGGGGATGTGTCTCTTTATAAGAGCAACCCCAGAAATAAATAGAAAAGAGAGGTGATAGAATGAGAATACCACCATTTTGCAACCTTCAATGAATTAATAGATATAGACATGAGTATCAAGGGCTACTAACATCACAGGAAGAGAGACAATCAGATAGTATATGCTTTTTATAGATCTTCCCAAACATTACGCATAATCATGCCAAGAGATTCAAATCTCTGTATCCTGCAGCCATTTTGCATGAAGTACAGAGAAAAAGGACCGTACTGAACTAGACTATGAACATGAATTCAGCAAAATCCAGCATCTTCAACAGATAAATTGTAAGAAAAAGGAAGGGATGGAGGTATTACTTATAAACTAGGAGATAATGGCTTCTAATCTTATAAACTAAGAGGCATTGTTAAATTTAACTAAACAAAGTTAATTCTGACTACATAACTGATGTTGTGCCAAATTTTTAGATTTATTTTCTCTTTAATCCTCACCACAATCCTATAAGTTAAGCATTTTTTTTTAACCAATTTACAGAGAGGTATATAAAGTTTAAGCATTTGGTCAAGTTAAAAAAACCCACAAGTTATGATTCGAAGATTCTAATCTATACCAATTGAAATAAAAGCCTACAATCTTAATCCTAGACTATATTTAGAACTCTATTATATATTATTTAATTATGGTGAATCTTCTTTAAGGAATTGGAAACAGTGATAGATATAGAAATTTAAACAAAATATTACAATATAATATTATAATTAAAAATTTCTTTCACTCAAAATAAAGCACTTTGTGTTTCATGAATATGTCAAAATTGAGGATTTGAATCACTTTGTAAAAGAAATATAATACTTTGCCAATGAGATTATTTGGTTCACAGATGAGACGAGTAATGTAAAACTTCTAGAATGGCCATGAATTCATTAGATGGCTGTGTGTAAGGGAGTTCCAGGCAGCATACACAGCATGTGCAAAGGCAAAGAATCTCGGTATGCTCTGGAAACAGATATTCATTAGGAGGAATAAGAACAAAGGGTGTTTCAGCAGGGGAACTGTAGTATGTAAGGATCAGCTCATATTGTATACAGACTTATAGTTCAGGAAGGATATTAATGTTTTTAAATCAGAAGATGGCATAATCAGAATTGTACTGCAGTAAATTAACTCAATACTATATACAGGAAAGGAGTTCTTAATCTGTTGTATGGACACTAAGAAGATCCATAGGTAGACCTTGGACATTCTGGAAACATGAAATTGATGGTGAAATTTTGAATTGTATGTTTGTGCATCTTTCCTGGGAGAAGTTGTATATCTTTCAGTAGATTGTCAAAGCATTCCATAAAGAATTATGATGTTAGGAAAGGTTATGGATGCCACTCAGGAAATTTATTAGTTTACAAGGGCTGCTGTAACAAAGTAGTACAAACTGAGGGGCTTAAAAGAACTGAAATTTATTCTTGCACATTCCTGGAGCCTAGAAGTCTGAAATCAAGGGATTAGCAAGACCAGGGTCCCTCTGAAGTCTCTAGGGAAAAATCCTTCCTTGCTTCTTCCAGCTTCTAGCGGCCCTCGACGTTCCGTGCTTGTACAGGATAACTCAGAACTCTGCCTCTGTCTTCACATGACTTTCTTCTCTGTGAGGGTCTCTGTGTCCTCTTCCCTCCTTATAAGGACACCAGTATTTGAATTTAGGGCCCACATTAAGTCCAGAATAAGTTCTTCTTGAGATCCTTAACTAATAACGTCTGCAGACTCTATTTCCAAATAAAGTCAACTTCTGAGCTTCCAGGTGGACATGAATTTTGGGGGTCACTATTCAACCCACTACAAGAAACTACTATTTCAGTTGAGGAGAGCTATGACTCCATAGGGGTAGTGAAAAATAAAAGGGGAAGTATTTAGATTTCCAAATTTTTGTATATGACTGGATTTAATGATTGGGAGAAGAAAGAATTAGAGATGAATCCCAGGTCTCTAGCATGGGAGAAGGAGAGATTGTTTTGCTATTAGCCGAGATAGAAAATAATGGATGTAGTTTTGAGAGTAGAGCTGTATGGTATGTTTGGTTTGGACATATTGACTTGGATATGCTCTCTAGAGAGATGTTTCAGAAGCAATGGGAAATCAAACTCAATCTCAGCCTGAGTTGAAAGAGAAGTTTTGTTGGAGGACAAAATTGAAGAAGGAAAGAGGGAATTCAGAGGGTGGAATTCTTATATGTGAAAATCTTTGAAAACGAAGCTGCCCGGGATGCTGAGTTGTTTCACTGAAGATTTCAGGAGAAAATCCAGACTGTGGGGGAATAAAAATTCAGTGAGAAGAGAGGAAGGCATGACAGAAAATGTCAACAAATTTTCCAGAAACGTAAGTGGAAAGAGAGCAGAGGAAAGCAGAAGAGACTACAGGATCAAGCGAGGAGTTTGTTTTTTGGGGTGAAAGAAATATGTTTATGAGCTAAAGGAAAGAAATCAATGAAAAGGAAAGTAGTAAAGAAAAAATAGAAGGGGAGAAATTTGATGTGCAAGTTAAAGAGAATAGAAAGGGATGGAATCTTTAACACGTGGGGAAGTTTTAGCCGCAGTTAAAACCTCCCTGAGGAGAGCCAGTCTCCCTCAGCAAAAAGAGGAGGATTGGCAGCAGTTAGCTCAGGGCTAATCTTCCTCAAAAAAACCCCAAAAAAACAAAACCTCCCTGCGGAGCAGAGAAGGTGCCAAGATGGTTGTATGCGAAAAAGTTTAGTGACAGAGGCAGGAAATGGAATGAGGTCACTCTCTGTGTCTTAACTTAGGAGAAATAGAAATGTTACTTGTTGAAGGTGAGATTACTAATGGCTTGAGGAGTGTGGTGACAGTTTAGAAGACCCACTGCACAGCAGAGACACCAGCAGAAACTAGAGGGTTATCGCTGAGACTCTTCATTACACTTACAGTAACCTAATCACTGAGAAGGCCCCAGAAGGGTGGCATTTCCTACTGCAGTTCTGGAGCGACCCTGAAAGACTCCTTGAGGTTATTTACCTCTGAGCTGGTAGATGACATTGCCTTCAGTGCCTGTCTACAAATACCAAAGAAAAGTCAGTTCTGTAGTTCATTATTTTCTAAAAGGCTGTTGGAAATTTATTCAGGATATCGGCTTCCACAGAGCCTACAGATTGTATTTATGTCCTGCTGACATCAAGCAATTTATGAAGCTAAATAGAAAGATCAGTCTTGGAAACAGGGTCATAATATTTCCCTGTAGCTATCACCTGAGTAAAGTGAAACGTATTAAAGAACTCATTATAAAGAAACTTATCATACAGCAGGCCCTGGAAATGAACTCAGAAAACTTCCCAACTACTTTTCAGATTGAAACCCTTTCTTAGGGTAACACTTGGTCCTCAATTTAATCTGTAACACAAGAAGAAAGTAGAATTTAATTCATCATACTACTTTTCGGAGTAAACTACTCGATGGAAGAACTGGTTGGTGATTAAGACAATGGGCATTGGAGCCAGAAGCCTGAGATTGACTTTGACCCTTGTTACTTCTGTGACCTTATGTAAGTTATTTAACTTCTCTGTGTCTGTTTTGCCATTTGTAAAATGAGGATGAGAATAGAAGCAACGTCATGCCCTATTATAAAAGATTAAATGAATTCGTATTTATAAATACATAGGTAGCACCTAGAAAATAATGTTAGAATTTTAAAGCATGCCATTAACTATAAAGCTTTAAAGATAACTCAGATTTCATAAGATGAGAATAAGTTTACACACAGGCACATGCACTCATGTATATACAATTTCTCTCTCTCACACACACATACACTCTCACCCGTTATTGTTTTCCTTACTGTTGGATAGTTGGAGATGAACAATATCTCTTTAAGGCCAGTAGGATACAATTTAACCCCATTACAAAAGAGGACAAGTCAGATTAGCAAATTATTTTTTGCTAAATATATAGATGAGTCTCTGATATCTATAAGGAATGCGTTCTGATGTCTTTCCTTGCTCCCAAAGGCTTTTAACAAATAGTTGATTATTATGTAAATACAGGATAATAGGTTAGTTTTACTGCTGTGCTGTTTGAATTGTTTCAAGTCTTTCTAAATAGGTTACATACATTATTTCAAACAACTTCTGTTCAGATTCTTTCAAGTCTTTCTAAGTAAGTTACATATATTATTTCAAACATCTCCATATAATGGGTAGGTAGATATCGATATTTATTATATATTATAAAATATCACACACCTCAAGTCACTTAGGAAACTGAAGGGTACATTTAAATATGCTGAGAATCCATTGTGTATAAATTATAGTTTTATGTGTGTTCCCTATTCTATATGTACAGAGAATTGCACATGTATTTGCAAATGTGTACTGAAAGTCTGTGTGCAATCTGTACAATTCTCCAACATTTTTATTGGCTTCATGAAATTTTGCGTTCTTTGCAAAATGAGTATTTTTCACCTAGCAATCAGTTTGCATGGTTTTCCCCCTGGATTTTCAGCAGTGTACGATGGTCTACCATCAGCAACGTATAGAGCCACAAATATTTTGAGATCATTGGGAGGGGTAATTTTATAAATAAGCAATTAGTGAATGTGTTTGTCTTATGGGCATTTATGCCTCATTTTGTGACCTCATAACTTTAGGGACTCAGGTACAAACTCTTGCTCTTTAATCTGTCTTAGATTTCCTATGACTCCCTAAACTGAAAGCTGACCTCAAGAAGTGCAACATTGCACAGAAATGTGTACCCATTAAAGATACATCAACAGTACAACATTTACCATTACTGCCTAATTCTAAAGGCACCCAAAGTTTACAACTTGATATGCTACAGTCCCCATGTGATTTAATAGTCTGTATTATCTCATAGAGCTATGTAATTGGTTTGGTTGTTCTCTTCCATACTTAAGAGATAATGTAAAATAAATTATCCAGAGTCCCTAACAGGAGAAACTCACATGATGCCCCAGCATAGACTGTTGCCTTACTCTCTTGTCTGTGTAGATACATTGTACACATGCCTTAGAATATAACTCAAATTCCACATCATCCATTAGAGTCCATATTAACCTCTCTGTTTCCTGAATTTCCACAGCAATACTCTATTCCCAGTAGTTTGCAGTTATTTTTTCAAATATTCCTCTACTGACATGTGCTCTTATTTGGAAATGCCATGTGTTTATGATTTGTTTCCCTGGTTCAGTTGTAAGCACTGTGGCATGCTTCATGTTTCTCTTGGATGGACCACAGCACTTCCTCTGGTGATTTGAATATAGCATGAAACAACAAACATTTGGAGGATCAAAATTAATACAACTTATGCACATCAAATGCAGCATCTATGTCTCATATTTCTTTTCTTCTGTATTATCCAGAATAGCTGAGGGGCCACAGTACTTTTCCCAAAAATGTGTACACGATGGGTGTTATCCAACTGATGCCCCAGAGAAAATCTGTCAAGACATTCAGCTGGTTTTAGGGAATGTGGCAGAACATAGAAAATGCAAATTGTTAATTTCAACAGTATGGTAAAATTCTCTTTAGTGATTCATAGATGGTATGTATTTACAAGGAAAGGTATGCATTTATATGGAAAGACAGCTGTCACAAAGAAGAATAAACGTGGAGTTTAAAGTCTGATTGAATTTTACTCCTGGTCCTATTTCTTAATAGCTGTGTAATTTTGGACAAGTTTTTAAGAACTTTTCTGAGCCTCATTTTCTATGTAAGATAATAAAACTTACTCCACAGGGTTTTGCTTTAAATAACGAATGTGACAATGACAAAAGTGCTTTTAGCTATATGAAGTTAGACTTTTAGAACCCTTTTGATATTAAAATATGTTACTTCAACACGATTCTTTCATATTTCAGTTCTTAAAAGACTTAATTACTATCCTACCTAAATAATATGGAACCACATACAAACATTCTCCACCAAAAAAAAAGAACTGAAAATAAGAAGTAAGCAAAAAGCATCTTATATTTTTAGAATATTTTCGTTGTGACAATTTGTAATTCAACTGGAATTCTTGGGTACCCACTGGGTACAAGGCACATTGTTATCCATAAGGAAAAAGGAGCCCTGGAAGAATGAAATACCGATCACCCTTTTATGCTGCTATTCATGCATTTTTATGAATAATTTTTAAATCAACACTTGAATTGAAACTGGGGGGATTGTAAAACATTTATTGTACTCCTCCATCTCCCACAAGACTAAGAAAAGTTTGATAAATTCTTAAGGAAATCAAATCCTAACCTGTTTTCTATTGTCCATTCATGCATTCATTCAACCAAATATTTACTGAATAATTGTTTTTTGCCAAGGGTGGTGATAGATTCTAGACGTGTGGTTGCAAACTACACACATGTGGACTCCCTATGGAGTTTGTAGCCTACTGAGGAAACAAGTATACGTAGGTAAACAATTTAACACATATATAACTGCAATTTCTGATCAATGAAAAGGGAATGCGAAGAGTACAAATTTTGAGATCAGCAATATAGGACCAACTTTAAAAAGGAGGGAAGGGAAGTTTTCTGCAGTTATGTGACTTCTAACTTGAATCCTGAAGGATGGGAAGTCAGTGTTAGGAAGAGCAGACGAAGAACCTCTGCACAGCCCCTAGAGGAGGGACTCTCTTGGAGCACTTGAAGATAAGGCAAGAAGCTTATGCAGCTGGAGCAGGTAGCCAGACAGAGGTGGGGACAAGAGATGATAGTGGATAGGCAGTCAGGATTGGGATCAAGCAAGACCTTGTGAGCCACGGTAAAAATTTTGGATTTTATGGGAAGTGCAAAAGCTAGTGAAGATCTTAAACAAAGGGTAAATGAACTAATTTATACATTTAAAAAATCAGAGTTAATTTTTTTAAGTTGGAAGGAGTAAAAGGGGAAGTGGGAAGATAACAGGAAGACTCCTGCAGAAGCCTGTGTGCCTGGGCTGACAGATGACGGTGGCCTGGACTAGTGAGGTAGCAGAAAGTCACAGCATCTGTATGTAGCACATTTTACTTTAAAAGTGGAACTGGCAGTGGATGAAATTGAACTGGGGGTTCACTTAAAATTCTTGACTTACTTTGGAGAAAGGAGAGAACAGAGATTTTTATTAACTTCACTGCTGCCGGTACAAATATATTCATAGAAATCATATCTCTAGTCTGCCTGGTCCTAAAATACTTTATCTTGGAACATTCTATTACTTCAAGGAAGCTATGCTCTACAGATTGTCAAACATTATTTTTTGCACATATATTTAGCACTTTCTATATGCCAGATACAGTGATGGATGTTTTCTGTATATATTTTTATCTAATTTCCATAACAATAATATGATCTCCATTTTTGAGCTAAGGAACAAGAAGAAACTTGTCCAAGGTCATACCACTCATTAGATTCAGAGACTAAATCTAAACTTGCCTCTCCCTGACTCTAATCTCATGCTTTCTGTCCTAATTCACCAGTTACGTCTTTCCTCATTCCCTCTTTTCTTCCTTCCTTCTTTCCTTCCTTCCTTTCTTCTTTTCTTCCTTCCTTCCTCCCTCCCTTCCTTCCTTCCTTTCTCTCAACAAGGAAGATATTAGTTTATCCATATTTCAATTTTTTACATTTATTTATTTATATTATTTTATTCATAAAATTTATTTTCTCTGTTCTACAAACAATTTCCTAATTTCTTCTTACCATTCTGAAACTACAAAATACAGAGGAGAGCTATTAACTGGTAATTCATCCTGAAATAATTCTAAATTGGTGTTTTCATCCCCAAATGCTCAGGTTCTCAGAGGCTTGCCTGGCTTGGCCCCAGCACGCTGATAGAAACTTGGATAAATTTATTGCTCGTCAGTGGCCAATGGGACATATTCTGCCTATGGCTGCTTATCAAACATCTCTATGTCTGCCCTACAAATATTTCATGTACTCAAATGAAAGTGGTCAAAATGGACCCTACCACTCTAATTTCTTTAATATAAGTCATTCCTCAGAACTCGTTATATGGAAAACAAATGTATAAAGAGCTAAGCAGTACAGAAACCATATGAATCCACTTGAAGAGAATGGGGAGTCACCTAAATGAGCGGTTATAGGACAAGCAAATATTTAATGGAAAGGAATATCCTTGACTGATCTAGATCATGGTTTCTCAAACTTGGTACTACTAACATTTGGGGCTGGATAATTCTTTTGGGGTTAGTCCAGTGCATTGCAGGATGTTTAGCAGCATCTATTGCCTTTAACCACTTGATGTCAGTAGCAACGCACCCCTTCTCCACCCTGATATGATGACTAATAATCTTTCCAGATATTCTTGAATTTCCTGTGGGGGCAAAGTCAACCGTGGCTGAGAATCATTGATCTGGAGCACAGGATTCTTCTCAGAGAATAGGCTCCTGCTGTAAAAAGATATAGAGTCCCTAGAATGTTCTCAGAATGCTGTGCAAGGTCTGGGATATAGAAATGAATAAGAAATTCATTAAGCATTGGGGAAGGTGAATTAACAAGTATCAAATGGTACAATGATAAAGTTTCTGTGTTAGTTCAGAAGAAAGATAAATGAGTAACTTTGACTATAATTTGGGATGCTTCAAAAATGGCAGAGTCTAGGTGGCTGTTCTCCAGGTAAGTGGGGCAAGGGCAGTGATGGGTAGGAGAGGATGATATTCCAGATAGAAAAGAAATACTCTGCTCAAAGACATCACTTGTAAAGACGCTTGTTTTTATTTGGAGAAATGAACGTTATTTACTGTGCAGAGTAGGAAGAAGTTTCCTGACCTGCTATTGATTTAATATAAAAAGTCTTCTGTGCCTAGGAGTTTATGTCACATTCTGGAGGTAAACAGATGTTTTTAAAATGTTGAAAGCAGGGATTTTGCGAAATACTTACAGAAATGGATAGATGTATAGGTAAGAAAGTTAGAACATTTCAAAGTCTATATTAGAGGTCAGCAAACTATAGCCTGTAGGTGAAATCCAGCTCACTCACTGCCTCATTTTGTAAATAAAGTTTCATTGGAACACAGCCATACTCACTCATTCATGCTACAAAGGCAGAATTGAGTAGTTGTAATAGAGAACACATGGTCCAAGAGGCAAAAATATTTCCTATCTGCCCCTTTACCAAAAGTTTGCTGACTTTTATGGACTGAACTGTACACCCCCCATCCATGTGTTGAAGCCTTAACCCCTTTAAGGAGGTAATTAAAGTTAAGTAGTGTCATAAGGGTGGGACCCTAAAGTAACATGACTGGTGACCTTACAAGAAGAGGAAAAGACAACCCAGCCCCTGCTCTCTCTCTGCATATGCACAGAGGAAAGTCCATGTGAGGACACAGTGAGGAAGTGGCCGTCTACAAGCTAAGGAGAGAAGACTGACCAGAAATCAACCTGGTGCCTTGCTGCTGGCACCGTGATCTTAGCCTTCCAGTCTCCAGAACTGTGAGAAAATAACCTTCTGTTGCTTAAGCCACTCAGTCTGTGGTTTTTGTTATGGTAGCCTGAGCAGACTAATATACCGACCCTTGGCCTAGACCATTTATTTATTCAAGAATATTACACACTCACAGTGTGACAGGAATTTTAAAATTTTAAAATTACAAAGATGAGAAAATCATCATTTCTACCTTATCAAAGCTTATAGTCTAGTAGAGAGAGACTAGTGTACATTTGGCAGGATACTCTACATGTGCAGTTTTTAATTTTAATGTACAGATTCACCTGACTCTTCTTCTTATTTACTATAAAAGAGAATGAAAGGCAATAGATATTAGCTCAGGGCCAATCTTCCTCACAAAAATTAAATAAGTAAAAAGTTGAGAAACACTTGTCTAGGGAGATGGACCAATTCTGGGAATCCCATTGAGGCTCTCACCCTCTATGATACTCGTGTCCCAAGCTTAGCTCAGAAGCAGCAGAGGGGCCACAGCTAAGGACCATATGGACACCAAAAAGGGGTGTTTCATCAGTAGACTAAAACGACAGTTGACTGAGGGGTCTCATCACACCTTAGCTCTACGTTAAAGTCCTCAGGAAACTTGGTAATAACTTTGAGACAGAAGAGTTCCAAGAATACCTGAGGGTCAATTCCTCACCGTAGTGGAGGCTCATGTTGGAAACTTAGGAAATGGACTAACTATGGGTTTGTTGTATTGAGTTTGTAGAATGAGATTTAGACCTGTTGCTATGGAAACAATTATAAGGAGTAGAGGGTTAATAGACGCGATGAAAGTCTGGAGGAGGTGGTGCTAAGAAAATAAAAGAATAATAAATGCTACCTAAGACAGGAAGCAGAGAGAGGGGTCAGATATTATTAGAAAAAGATCCATGAGGTAGATTCCAACTAAGGGATAATGGTAGCCTAGTGGGAACAATGGTAGTCTGCGTGAAGGCGGTTTTGAGGATAGCTCCTAGAAAGAAGGTATGAAGAGAAGCTGACGTCATGGGAGAGAAAGTTTGCCAGTCTCCTTAGGACAAACTCAAATTTCTGAATGCTTTCTTAGAATCAGCTGTGGGAGGGATTGTCTGTCTTGGAGCAAAGTTTGTAAATTGATAGCTATTAGGCCAAATGTGGCCTTCAGAAGGCCTTTTTCACAACATCCTATTGGCAACACTTTCAAGAATATCAACATTCTTTAAAATAGAAAAAAAATAATTTGTCAACATTTAAAAATCATATAACATCTTCATAATAAACCAGATTTCTGAATCCTTGGGTCTTCATTTCTACCTAACAACAACAAAAACCCCAGCTGAAGCTGAGTAGTGGAAGCTTCCTTTAGATGGGGCGCGTGGTCTCCAGTTCACCAAAATCCTTCCCACTCTCTGAGGTCTTCCCCTCTGCTTTTTTCATTGCCTTACTGTCTCCACAGAACTCCAGCAAGCCCCACCACTACAGAAATGAAACTGGCAAAGACTGTAGAGAACAAACTATGCCTCCAAATCAGAGAATAAAGGATGTGTGACATGGAAATGGAAGTTTGTCTGAAGTCTTTCATTTGCAAGTCATTCCATGTAAGCAATGCTTCAAGAAAAGAGCAAGACTAGCTAGGATAAATTTACAAAAAAATAAAAAGAAACATGAAATCAGAAAATATGCATTCAGAAGAGAAGTGATAAAATAAATATTATAATTGAGAGAAAAGGTCAAGTAGGCTTTCTAATTCTGGCTCCAGAATATTAAACTTTGAAATAATTACTTGTTAATATTATTAGTTACACTTATCTCTCCCCAAGAAAATTTCCCATCACCAAATTATCCTGTGACGTTTACCTCTTCAGAAGTTTTACTGTTTCTGCTTACCCATCTTTGCCACATCCATACTTATTTAAAAGCTATTCTCCTCTTGAGCTGATTTCCTCCAGCATTAGAAAGAAAAGTGCTAAAGAACAAGTTCGTTTTATCAAAGAAAGTTCTCTGTGGTGACATTTTTCTCCTATTTCTGAAAATGCCGAACCATTTTGCACCCAGCTTGACCCAACAGCTGTAGCTCTTCTGCTCTCACTCCCTAATTTGTTTGCATTTGGCTTATACTCCTAGCTCTTTGGAGTGCTGATAATTATACTTGTCTGGGAGGCTTAGAAGCTGTAAAAAATCTGGACCTCCTCACATTTCAGCACAAGGAGACAAGGCTCAGGCTCCAATTTGGAACTGCACAGACTTAAATGGGGCATGTGAGCTCAGAGACATCAATGGGAGCCTGCCAGCTTGAAGATTCTCCTCCAAAGCCACTCACCATATGTTTGGCTACAAATTGTGGACCAAACAGGCCAAGATGTTACACAGGTTTCAAATGGACCTCTGTTAACATATGTGGTTGGCATGCGGCAGGTGAAGGATAGTTAGAACTTCATAATCCCAGTTATACTGTAACTGGGATATTTCTGTCATCTTAAAAACGCCTCAACAGTCTGATCAATTAAAAAGTATCATGAAATATAATGATCATAGAGTGCTTTCAATGGAAGGAAAAGTAAGAATAGTAAAATTTTGTAATGAAGTTTGTCTTTAAGAGATGCGGACAAGAAGCAATGTTAGATTTGTTTATGTGATTGATCATATGATGCTTACTATGCAAAATTGTTAAATCTATAGAAGAGATTATTTAGATATGCCAACAAAATTTATTTTTATTCATCACTTATTAATAGCTAATAATGAATTTAGTACTGGGGGTGAGTACATGGAGAAATTTAAAACTTAGCTCTCCCTAGATCTATAATCTAAATAGAAAACCTGAAATGTGGTTTAAGTTCAAGTTAGATCATTAAAAAATTTAAGCTGGCAACCCACAAGTTCAGAGATTTGAAGTGTGTTATAAAACATTTAAACTTTGTTTCTTCTCTTTCTCATTGACCTAGTCAATGGGGAACCAAAGATGGCCCTAACAAGGGACTCCATTATCAATATTAAGGTTATTTCTGTTCAGTTTTTGGAAAAGAAGCAGTCATATTGGTGAGAAACTTACTCATCTTAAATGTTTTCCTTGTTTAAAGAGAAATTAAAACCTTTTTTAAAAAGTCCGCCAAGAATTTGAGATTTAAAAAAAATTTTCCTAAATGGAGTCTTCTTTTTACCTGTTTGGATTTGAGATGGACTGACTCAACCATTAGGAGACGATTACATTACTTCTCCCTATTTTCAAACCCCTTCTGTGAACAAAACTATTACCTTATACTTCAGAGATGCCAACTGCTTAAAGGAGCTATTAAATTTACTTTTAAAAAGAGGTTTTACTTATTTTCCAAAGAATGTAAAAATAACCCACCTAAGAGTTGTTAATTACCACTAAACAGTGAACAGAGACATTTTTCAAGTGTTTCTCAAAGTCGTTTCATGATTCCCAGGAAGAGGGCGAATCAGAGTTCCACCAAGCATGAAACATGTGTTTTGAAAAGCAGCTTGACTCACAGGACTCGAACTTCAC
This sequence comes from Equus caballus, assembly GCF_041296265.1. Taxonomy (NCBI): domain Eukaryota; kingdom Metazoa; phylum Chordata; class Mammalia; order Perissodactyla; family Equidae; genus Equus; species Equus caballus. The sequence continues at coordinate 99,182,607 of NC_091685.1, read as the reverse complement.
TTGGAAACTTAAAAGACATTTTCTTTAGTTTTAGCACTTAATGAGATAAAGTTCACGGTTTTGAAATGTGGCTGCCTTGGAAAATAACATTTGGAGCATGTGTATGAATCTATAAAAACAAACACACATTATAGAGAGCTTTTCAGCATGGCTGGAGCTGCCGGAAATCCAGATGTTCTTTTTTTGTATTCTTGGATCAGCACCAAAGAGCAAAAAATAGCATCGATCGGTGCTGACCCATATCACTTGGAGAGGAAATACTAGCCCGAAGACAGCAGGAATTACTCAACATTCTCAACAGAGGGCTGGAGATTCTCACAACTTGACACCATCATTTGCACAGTCCCAGTTCTACTTGCCTTAATGAAAATGCCTGACTATATAACATCCACCGTCCACACACAGTCAAGTCGGCTAAATTACCAATTTTAGTGAAGTTTCAGCTTTTAAAACAAACACTGAACAGATAAGGGCTCAGGCTCTTCTAAATTACCAAAAAACAACGTAAGATAAGCCTACATAAAAAGCCAAATGCTTGCCCGTCAAGAGTGTGACAATCTACTGGGGTGAAAGTTTGAACATAAATTCTAATCTTTCCATTCGCCACCCTCTTTTTCTGTGGGATCTCCAAAAGACACAATCTGACAAAGGTACTACCTTACTTGGGCATAATTTCCTTTCTTCTTTCATTTTTTTAAAAAGTAGAATTAAGCGAAGCCCTAATTAAAAGAGTAAAATGTGTTACTAATCGTTGAGAACTACTATAAAACAAGAAAAGTGTATCTTATTAATTCAGTGAGCATGTGTGTGCCTGTGTGTGTGCATGTGTGTTAGTCATACATCATTTTCTGTAATCTATAGAGCAAGTGCAGAGCAAGTATGGAGTGTGTTGGGTGGTGGGGAGGAGACATAGGGGATCAGAAAAATGCAAAGTGTGGGAAGAAAACAAAGTCTGAAAGCTATGGGAAATCTGCTACCTTTGTCTTCACAGGGAAATAAAATGTCTACGAGAAGATAAAGGACAAAAAACTGAAAACTATATTCCCAAAGTAAAAAAAAACCAGCTGAGGGTTAAAGGTATCAATAAAGGTTAAATCAGTGAGAAGGCAAATTTTTGAGAATTAAGAATACAAGCAATCAAAAAAGAATTCAGTCAGATGCAAAGTAACCCTTCATTATCCTATGTTTTGCATTAAAATGTAAAAATATTTGTGAAACACAAAATTTCATAATAAAAATTTAGATTTATTAATTTTATTCACATATTTCAAAAGATATGTTAAGACCAATCTAAAAAAGGATATGGTCAAGTTTTGTGACACTCTTTTCATTGAAACTCATTGTTCACTTTAATACATAGAGAGGTTATTTTAAGTCGAGTATCTAAAGAAACAAAAGCACATTTAGAAAATAGAATACTGCTACAATTCCATTGAAACTAATTTTTTTGTGTAGATTTTTTTTTAACAAGAAATATCGTCTCAATAAGCTTCCTATTTTTTAGTTTTCTTAAAAATCATTCCACTTTTCTTGTACTATGTAGAAAACGGTTTTGGCTAAAGTCATGTGATTTTCTTTCTTAAACTTTTTAATAGTAAACTAAGATGACAACTCTGGGAAAACGAGTGACAATTTTTTAATACATTTTAAAAGTAATGGTATTTCTAGATACCTCATAAATGCAATTTGAATACAGCAGGATGAATCAAACTGCATGCAATTCATCAAAATCCATAAAGAGAATTTTTAATATGTGGCAGTCTCTTTCGAGTTAATGAGTTGTCTGACTCTCAGGATGATGACTTCCGTATGCATCAGCTCTTGGCAGGTTGATAGGCAAGCATTTAACTGGATCTCTAAAACTTGATCCTGTCAGCTAATGACAAAAACAACCTGATGGTATGCAATTATTTCAATCAATCAATCAACAAGGATTTTGAGCACACATCACTTTCTAATCATTGTGCTAGATATAAGGGAAATGTGTAAAAGATGAATAAAGGAAGTGTAAGACATAGACTCAAACTTAAAAAGTATGCAAATTGGCCTGAGGAGGTAAAAACAATCAACAAAGTTAACAGAATATTCTTAAAGGGTGATTTACGTTGAAGGGCCAAAAATGCTATAGAATGTTAAGGATGGTAAGTTAAATGAATGTCAACAGGATCAGAAGCTCTTTGAATGGGACAAAATTTGGAAGGGAGTAACATTTAGCCAAGTAAAAGAGGAAGAAACGCTTTATGAATGGACATGCATAACATAAGCATGAGGGGCAAAGGAAAATAAATACAAATTTCAGCTGGGAATGTGGGATCAACAAATTGATCGTGCGGATGTGTCAGACAGCAAAGTGAGATAAAGATTGACAACACGTAGGACGGACACGGGGAACCTTGGAAAGCAGGCAGGATTTGCATTTCATATGATAAGAAACTAGGAGACGGTAGTAATTTTAATGCAGAGGGAAAGTTGATGAAAATGTAAATGTGACAGAGAATGCTGATGAAATGAAAAGGAGAGGAAAGCAACATTTAGTCTAGGCTAGTGTTCTTAATGAAGACAGAATACAAATTAATATTACGATTAATATAATCAATATTATTCAAAATTTTCTAAGTAAATTTGGTTTTTAGCAATCAACCAAGCTATGGTAGAGGAAAGCATTTAACTACAGACTTGACTTCAGAAACCATTCTGTGCTCATTTGCACTATTAGGTGATGGTGGTGTTACCATGGCTCAGAGGATGGCGATAAAAAGGATCAGCTGAAAGAAACACTAATATGGCAGAAAATGAGCAATATGGGGCCACACCCTTACTCAGGCTTCAATTAATTTCACAGCTCCCTGTAAGTAGGCCTTGTTTTTTGTGTGTGCTTTTTGTTTTGTTTTTTAAAAACTATTTTCCAATGCCAAAAGTGAGAGAATAGTTACAATTTTCTCCATCTACCAAGTAAATTCTTCCTGGTTTAGGCAAAACCTTTTGATGTCATAAGACGATACAGCAAAGCTCTTTGCATGAAGATATAGTATGCAATTATTTCAATCAATTTCATTAGATTTGGGGGGCCCATATTAATTTGGTACAGCACTTTTTGAAAAGCCGCTTGGCAGAATATTCAGGTTAGTTGTTGCTTTAACTATTTCTGACCTTTCATTCTTTTAAATGTTCCTGCCCAATTAAGACATTTCTAAGAAATAGCCACGAGGAAGAAATTCTATGTATGTTCCCTCTGTTGACATCAGATAGTCACATGAAACTAAATGTTGTGAGTGTGTGAGTATAACTGGTTGTTCTTTCATAGTACCCACATTTATGACAACCTTGAGAACATTTTACACTGCAGCATATGTTCATAAGATCCTAAAATCTTTTAGAAGGTCAGAATGACAGTAATCTGACGGAAGTCCATTAACAACATTTCACAACTTGTCATCTAGTCTTAATGAGAAAAGACTTATCAAATTGACTCTTTCTTCCCCAAGAGATGAAATGAGGAATTAATACATCCAAATGATCAGTTCATGAATACTTATAAGAACTTATTATCACAAAATAATAGTATATTTTATTGGTATTGATTACGACTGTATATTGATACAACCTTATTTATTCAATTCAAATATAGGTGAATATTCTACTAAAATCAGTATCTAAATGCATCAAGATAAAACATGTTACTAATATATTACAGAATGAGAGCAAGGGAGTAAGGCCATCCTGTTTCTAATAGTGGTTATGACACTAGATATGCATATCTTGGGAAATTATTTAACTTCCAAGGATCATGTAATTTTCATCTACCAATTGATATAATTGGGCTAGATCAAAGTGTCAAAACTGTATTACAGCAAATAAAATAATTCTGCTGTACATAAATATTTATTAAGAAAGCAAGGTAAATTACGTTAGCTTTGTAAACAGCTTTGTAAAAAACTTAAAGAAAATTAAAACTTTTTTTACTGCAGAAATACCCAAGGACTTTGATATACTCAGGTGTCTTAATGAGTTTTTGCTTATTTTGATTTTCCAAACAGGATGATTAGAGAGTTGGGTATAAAATCAACATGACTTTCTAAACTTATTCTGTGGTGAATAATCTTTTACAGTGACACTTTAGGAAATGTCAGACTAGACCCTACTCTTACATTTTACACAATACTGAAAAATCTTTTGATACTATCTTTTCCTTACCCAATAAGGTTGACTTCTCTAGTGATCTGCATTTCTTAAGGGGGTCTGCTCCCCAGGTCTCCTGGATCACTTCTTTCTAAGTACATGTCCCAGCAGGTTATGATTGAGTATCAACTAGAATAATCAAAGCCTAATATATTTAAACAACAACAAAAAGAAAAACAATTTTTTAAAAATCTGGCACATGACTCAATCACGATTTTTAAATCAGTATATTACAATAATATAATAATATGTTATATTATTATAGTAATACCACATTATTAATAACTTCTAAAACCATTTTGAGAATGAATTGTTCTTTATATTGCTCTCATTTGACAATTATTGTCTTCTTTTATTTGTCAAGTTTATGTTTTCAAGTAATTTTACTCTAATCTTAATGTCAAATGAATCCAACTGGCCTTATTGTTTAATATTGGTGAGCATCTAATCCTGCAACTTGAAGTGACACTTTCTCAGATACACTCTTTGTCCCACCAGACCAGGTTAGGTCCCCTGGATATATGATGCTATACCATTGGTCGCCACGTCACTTAGGGCAGTTTGCAAACACATACATACATAAGTGTGTGTGTATATGTGTCTGTTGGTGATTATTTGATTAATTTTGCTTATTTGATTAATTTAATCCCCTCTGCTCTCATCTCAGATTATAAACTATATGAGGCTGAACCTAATGGGCTCTGCTCACTGTTATTTTTGCTGGGTCTAGCGCCATGCCTCACCCATAATAATTCCTAAACAAACGTTGAATGTTGAATTTCAAAGGCAGTTAGTTAATATACTTCAGCACATGTGTACTTGCTCTTAGGTACAACTATTCAAATTTAGCAAATAGATAGAAGCTAATCCATTTCTTTAACTTAAAATTGTTGATTCTTACGAAAATAGAATTTTTCCTTCCAGGAGTAATGTTTTAAACCATCATTAGTTATTCTTATCTTAGCTGAGAATAAAGTATCTGAGAACAGTATGACATGAGAAAGAGACTGGAGACAAGAGATAGGAAAATGATAAATAATGGATATTTCCCTTAAACTAACTCTACCACAAAATAGTTGAGTCTAAATCTGGCTCTGGATTCATAGTTCTCAAACAATTCCCTACTAAAAAAGAAACCTCAAATACACTCTCTTGCTCTTTCATTTTAAAAATTGGCATGTCATCACTACTTTGTAAGGACAGTATGTTTTTTAAGAGGAAATAAAGCACTTCTTGGTGCTGTTTAGCAAGTCAATAGAGGAATGGGAATCAAACCAAGACTTCAGAATACCTCTGTAGAACTAAGAAGGATTCTACCCATATTCTTTGTAAAACACACTGCCAAAAGATGCATGGGGAAAATCTATCCCCATCTGTATAGAACATATTTTGTTTTTGAAGTGTAAGCGTTAGTTCTTTTAAATGAAACCCAAAATAGGAGATAATTATTATGTACATAACCCTACCTCAGAGTAGTATAAATGTTGAACTATTAAATATGTATTATGAATTTGAAATTATAGTCCCCTCAGTGACCATAACCTAGTTGTCAGGTAAATATGTAGGAGTTTGTGATATTTTATACAATGCAATGCTGTGTGCCGTAAAAGAATATAATGTTGCTTACTAGTGGCTTTTGGAGTTATTTTAGTTTGAAAGTTTAAAGTTTATGCCACCACAGTCTGAATTGATTTGCTTTTAATAATAAATTCACAGCTCTATTTTGCTTTATGATCATAATTATTTATGCTAAACTTTTGTCCAATGAAAAGGACAAGACAAGCAAGTAAAAGAGGTCATATATTTTTACTAATTTTTTAATTGAAATTAATACTTTGTTACTCTCCAGTATACCATCAAAATGAAATCCAAATTTAATTTCATAATAATGCATCTATAATGTGGAAGAAATTGTGCTAGTGACTGTAGGAAAGGAAAAAATGAATAAATTACAAATGTTGCTGCTTTAGGAATTAATGCCCTAGGAATTAATAATCAAGCAGCTAAATAATATGATTACATGCATGAAACAAGAGAGCCTTAGGGAAGAGCCCCAAGAGAATACAGAAGAGGGAATAGTCACATCAACCTGGGGGCTCAGAAAAGGCTAGATTTAAGAGGGTGAACTGATCTGAGTTTACAGGAATTAGTAAAATTTCAACATGAGATTTCTATATAGAGAGATTGTATTTTATTTTTTTTTTTTTTTGAGGAAGATTAGCCCTGAGCTAACATCTGCCACCCATCCTCCTGTTTTTGCTGAGGAAGACTGGCCCTGAGCTAACATCCGTGCCCATCTTCCTCTACTTTATATGTGGGACGCCTACCACAGCATAGCTTGCCAAGCGGTGCCATGTCTACACTGGGCTCCAAACCGGCGAACCCCAGGCCGTCGAAGCGGAAAGTGCCAACTTAACCGCTGGACCACCAGGCCTGCTCCAGATAGATTGTATTTTAGCATATCACAATTACATTAGGAACTAGGATGTGGTTTCAAAATGGCTTTTCTATGCAATCAGCTCCTTTGATTCTAAATCCAGGTAGGACTCTCTCTATAATGATGTTGGTAAAAATTTAAAAGTAGCTACCTTCTTAACATCAGTGTTTCAGTTCGGAATCATGAGGAACCATGAATAAACGCACATTCCAAACCCATATATCTTTGCCATCAGTGTATATCCATGCAGATACAAACAGACACACACATACGTATATGGGACTAGGCTGCAAGCTCTCTTAAAGACAGGGACAGGCCTATGGTAGTTCATCTCTCTACTATTTACAAAGCTCGTATATAGCAAAGTGCTAAGTGTAGGGATTCAAAAGTTGAAAAAGACAGGAACCTTCAAGAGAAATAACTCTAAGTGCTCTTTTCTTCAAAGTACAGGCAGTTCCAAGAGACATCATCAGTACATCCACTCCAGTGGGACTGGGAAGGAAGAATGGATCTCTTAGTTGAGAGATAAAAAATGCTTAAATATTGACCAGATAACGTGTGTAAAGTGGTGGGGAGGTGTATTCTAATCTGCATAAAAAGGAAATCATTTTAAGTTAGAAAATACACAAATTTGAGAAACTGACCTTAGCCATATATTCTGGTACTTTATAATTTATTTTAAGGATACCAGATATTGGATGGAAAACTTCTAAGCCTCATTACATAGAACAAAATTGAAAGAATGTAAGAAGAAATTTATAAACCCATCATATCTGGGAGATCATAATATAATTCTTTCAGAAATTGATATATCAAGCAGAATAGAAGTAACATGAATACAGAAGTTTTAAACACAACACAGTAAAAGGTTGATCTAATGGTCTTGTGTAGATCACTATATCCACAAATAGGAATATACGTTATTTTCAATCACACATGGAATCTTTTTTAAACATGATAAAATCCAAAAATAAAACAGTGATTTAAAAAAGCATGTTGTTAAAGGATAGATAGGAAGTTAATGAAACGGGATCAAAGCAGGATACACAGGAGAGTTGAACTGTGTATTTATTGTTTTAATTCTTTAATTTTTTTTTTGGAAAAAAGAAACAAAATGTTGAGGGTTGATAAAGCTTGGTCATAAGCGCATGGGTTTTCATTATATTTTTTATAGTTTCCTATGAACATGAACTATTTAATAATTGAAATAAAAAGGGTTGGATATAATGGGAAAAGCATGTAAGAAAACAAAGATGAAGGAAGCAGAGAGAAGGTAGATTTCCAGAAGAATGTGGTTATGGAATCTATGAGAAGGAAGGAAGTGTTCTAAAGAGGAAATGATCACTAATAAAATAATATGAAATTTTTGTGAACTATCCAGTAAGATAATTAACACACTCATACAACACATATGCAATTAAGCTGTAGATGAAGACGATTTTGTTGAGAGATGTTTAATATATTGATGTGGGCAAATGCCAGATTTCCATGCATTGCAGAATGACTGGGCAGTGAAGAAAGGTCATATGCACAGCTCTTCACACAAGACTAACTGTAGGAAAGGAGGAGACTGGAGATTAGCTAGTGGGAGCTAAGCAAGGTTGTTTTTTAATTTTTTTAAGTGATTGGAAAATCCTTGAAATCATTTAAATGTTGATGAAATGAAACTAACAGAAAGATGAGATGATTATAGTTGTTGGATGAGGTAAAAAATAGAGTGGAGTCATTAAGAAGAAAGAGTTTAACGAGATCTAGAGTATCATTACAGAGACTGACCTGGGGCTGGTAGTTCCTGTCAGTACATGGTAATATATGTTTCCTTACTTTATCACACATCAATAAGAATATTTATTTGCACTTCTCTGAACAAACATATTTTAAAAGATTTTTTAAAAAATCACTGTATTACCCTATTCATTGTTGAAAGCTACTAGAATATTTCTAGTTTCATTGGTCAAGATTTTATTTCAAAAGTGTCAAGTAATTGCCTACTAAAAAATAGTCAAGGAAGATAATTTATGTTGGTTTCAGTATTATAAAATGTCACAGTTTATCTCTGCTAATATTTTTTGCTTTAAAGTCTGTGGCTAGGACTATGCCACTATTCTTTTGGCTAGTATTTGTATGGTAAACTGTTACTCATATTTTCCTTTCACGTTCTGTATTCTTATATTTACCGTAGGTTTCCTATTAGCATGGTACAGTTGGTTTTCTTGTTCTTTTTTGGTGGTGTTGTTTTTGTTTTTTCTCTGATCTAGTCCTGTGTCTTTTAATCGTAACATTTAGCCTAGTGACATTAACATAATAAATATAGTTGGTTTTAAATCTACCATCTCCAGTTTCCATCTACAGATCTACCATCCACAATTATACCAGCTCTTCTTTCTTCTTCTTTCTTGCCTTCTTTTGGGTTAATCATTACTTTTTATTTGATTTCTCCTCCACTATTAGCTTACTAGTTATAATTCTTTTGTTATTATTTTCGTAAGTTATTATATTAATTTATTATTATTTCAATTTATTATTATTTCATCTTTACTGTATTCAAAACTAAGGTACAGACTACCTTAAATTATACTTTTACCATATTCTGGACAATACAAGAACATTACAACACTTTGCTTCCATTTATCCTCTCCCTTATTTCACACTATTTTGTCATTTGAAAAAGTCTACATACATTTTAAATCCCATGTAGCCAACACCATCCAACAGAGGGCTTCCAACAGCAAGCATCTGCAAGTAGTTGCCTAATGACTTTTTTTACCTCCGCCAAACCTACTTCACCTGCACACAGAGAAGGCTAAAATGCCACGGAGTTAACAATTCAACCAAAGAATAAAGCATTGATGGATAAAGAACCCAGCTTTCAGCGACTGCGCTGTTTGCTTGGGAAATCTCTGAGATATGCTCTGTACTGTCTCTCAGAGTTGTCTCATAGGACTGAGCTCCAATTGTACCGTATTTTTGAAGAGTAAGCTATCAGTTCTATTGTTGCCCTTTGAAGGAAACATGTCTTTTATCTCTGTCTGCTATTAAATTTTTCTTCTTGTCTTAGGTTTCAGTAGTTTCACGCTGCCGTGCCTGGATGTGGTTTTCTTTGTGTTTATTCCTCTTAGGGTTCACTGAGTTTCTTGAATGTGTGGAGTGGTATCTTTCATCAGTTTTAGAAATTCTCAAACGTTCTCTCTTTAAATCCTACTTCAACCCCATTGTCTTTTTCCTCTTTTTGTAGGACTCCAATTACATATTAGACTTTTCCATTATAGTCCATATATTCCTAATGTACTTTCTTGTATTTTTCATCCTTCTTTTTTCTTTTCATCTTGCTTCAGTTTGGAGAGCTTCTTCAGACTTATCTTCTAGTTTATTACATTTCTCTTCTGCTATATGTTATATAGAATTCTTAATTTCATTTATTGTATTTTTCACCTTGATGACTTACAGTTGATTACTTCCATAAAGCACACTAGCAAAATACTCTTTTTAATCATATTTTTAAAAAACCATACCCAACACCCCAATATTTTTATATTTATAGGATTTTTAATAAATATTTTTTCTTGTTACGCAGTCCTTTTTCCTGTTTTGCAGCATATTTCACATTTTTTATTTGAATGATGGATGGACATTTTGTATGAAACATATATGGCCTCTGAATGTTATTGTCTTCCTCTGAGAGGACTTAATTTTCATCCGGCTTGCAAATCAAGTATGAGCCGCAGATAGAGGACTACAATTTCATCAGTGATCATAGGCATTATACATCTAAAATCCTATTTAAGCATATGATATCCATGAATATTTCTTGAATACAACTTTAATAAATCATGGAAAGGATTTTCAAGCAAAAAACTTCAGACACTTGCATAAGTTGTAAAAATCTTACAAATACTTACTGTAAACACATTAGTTCATTCTAGTACAGCAGCATTATGTACAGAGATCTGGAAAACTGTATTTAAGAACAGGTTGGCTTTTCTTGGGTGTGTTTATGGGCCAATGTGGCTCCTGAGAAATAGGATTATAACGGGTCTACAGGAGAAGTTATGCAATAGTCCTTAGGAGTGAATGTATAGTGTGGATAGGATTCCTAGTGCACTACGTGCTATAATGTTTTATATGTGTATATACACACACACACACATATATATACACATATATATGATATGTTTTATATTTATGTACATATTTATAAGGGATATGATATATCTATCTAGTTTATATTATATATTTTATACATGAAATATTTTCATATATGAACTTATATGATTAAAATTATTTTTATAGATTAAAACATGTTCAAAACCCTCTCTTCCATTTCAATATCTTTTAGGAATCTGCTTTAGGAAGCAAACTGTTGTAAAATAGATTGTACCTTCCTCCCACAGAAACATCGTTAAAACTAGAGGCTGATACCAAAGAATTGGTATAAATTATCAATATAAAAATCTATGTACTAAAAGAAAAGAAAAAAGATATTTTTATAAAATTGAATGTAATGAAATCGTGTCCTTGGTCCCAGAACATTGACATAAGAGTGTACCTTTATAAGAGATTTCAACTTACAAGATGGAAAGTGATTATAAAAGTGTACTACAGGGGCTGGCCTAGTGGCACAGTGGTTAAGTTTGCATGTTCTGCTTCAGTGGCCCAGTGTTCGCTGGTTCATATCCTGGGTGTGGACCTACACACTTGCTTGTCCAGCCATGCTGTGGCAGACGTCCCACATATAAATGAGAGGAAGATGGACATGGATGTTAGCTCAGGGCCAGTCTTCCTCAGCAAAAAAGAGGAGGATGGTGGCAGGTGTTAGCTCAGGGCTAATCTTCCTCAAAAAATAAATAAATAAATAAGTGTACTACAGATGCCAAAGGACCATCCCCTCCAAAGAACAAGAGCCATGTAATAGAGACATTGCAGATTTGGGAGGTAAAGAGTAGATTTCTTCCTCAAGTATCAGGAACTTCCCTAAAAGGTCTGCAGTGTTGAAAACTTAGAAAAATTAACTTTATAAGAAAACATGAGTGGGCAAGAATAAAATTAAAGAATTTTTCCAGAGTCTAGAATAATTGGACTGACTCCTCTTGCCTTGCCATTGGTCCTGAAAAATCAGAATCTCACCAGAAAGACCATTTTTAAATGCCCTGCCCTGATATACAAAATCTATATGTTTAACATTAAAAAAATTAAATCTCTGCTTGACTGCTGCAGGCTATTTGGAGTAGCTTGTATCAAAAAAGGCCCCACCTGAGAAAAACAAAGACAGCTAGATTTTTTTTAAAGGGAGACATTGGAAAACAAGCAAAGCATCCAGGAAGGGAGAACTTGAGGGACCAGGATCTCTGAGAGAAAGAAATCAGAGGGATGAGTCTAACATTCTAGGTGAAATTACTCCTCTAGGCATTTGCCAAATGCTGGGCATACGAAAGACAAGGGCAGAAGACCAAGCAGAAAGCCCTTACTAAGAGGCTGAAAATGCTGAGTAGAGCTTTATAATCTCGTTCTCCTGGGGAGACAACACCTGAATTTGAGGCTCGACAAGAAAGAGGGGCCCTTGTAAACATTACTAGGTCTCAGTTCAGGGGCTTAAAAAGACCTTTTAAAAATGTTTTCCATGTTTAATTCCCTATATATGTATAGATATAAAACCCTGGAGCACCAACAGGCCTATTCAGATTACACCGACATAACAGTCATTTAAACTTTTTCTAACAAGCCAATTGCTAGAACTCTGTTTCATAAAAGTCCCCCTGGTCCACAATCAACCTATACTTAACATGATTTATCACAACCATGTGTACGGTGCTGCCAGGGTATTCAAAATAATATGACTAGAGTATCAAAAATTTCTCAAAATACTTTATCAAACTTTTGTTTAAGAACTATTCATGCCTGTCATATTTTCCAATAGACTTCTAGATATCTTTTGTCTGTATGCAGTCAGCAAATATAAGATAATACATTTTTTAAAATCTTTGAACTAATGTGTAAAATAACAACTTTCTTCATTATTTCCAAACATCACATATCCTGGAAAAAGCAATCTACCAAAGGTGAGACAGTGGTTGTTCAGTTCTTTTAATAAAAATAGCTTTATCTTTTTTGAAATATTGGTGGTTATTCCTAGAATCACAATGACTAGATCCGTGCTACCCTGAGTTCTTCCTGAGAGGATGGAAATCTTTCTACGTCCAGCTCTAGAATCTAGGAGATACAAAGCAATTTGGGCGCTATTATTCACTTGCACAAATGTTTATTAAATATCTATAATGTGCCAAAAATATACTTGACATTATGGGGATACAAAGTACACACATGATAATACTCTTCTCCCAGAATCTTAGATTCCTATAAAAAATTGTTCCCAAAATGATTTGAGAGAGTTTTAAAAGCTATGATAAAACAGTCACAACAAGAAGCTATAAAAATAACTTCCATTGAGTATTATTTTTTTATTATGTGCTGGGCCTTATGCTCAGTTGTTTAAATCTAATCCTCACAATTATGAGATAGATACTTTGCATGCCAATTTAAAAATTGTGGATCCTGAGACATTATGTGTAAATAATTTAGAAAAGTTCACAAGGCTATTTTCTTGCAACGATCCTAACCATTATCCTGGAAATTGAAAAGTTAAAAATAAAAGTAATGAAAACAAGATGATGATTTTGAAAAGCAGGATATTTCTACTGTGTGCCTGGACTTCTGCTAATATATGCTGGATTATTCCAACTTCCACCTCCATAATCAACCACATTCAGTCGACTCAGGTTACACAAATCTCAGCAGAGATCTGATCATTTTGATAAAGCAGAAAAACATCTGGGCTCTCCTTATGGCTGCCTCCGTGTCCTCGGAAGTATTCAGCAATGTATTTGTTCATTTGAAGAAAAAAAGCTCCTTCCCCTAAATTAGAGTAATCCAGCAATGTAATATAATGTGTGAGATTCTATCATCATTCATAGCAAATACACACGCATACCACTGTGAGATTGAGACAGCCATGATACTAGATTTGAGCTCCAAGTTCAAATATTTAATCAGGGATTGTTCTTTTAATCCTTAAGATAAAACAAAAAACATGTAAAACAAAAGTTTCACTGCTTCATTATACGAAGTCACAATGCAGAGTCATAATGCATCATAATGCAGTGTTGCATGAGAATATCCTTTCTTTAAAACTCAAAAGTCCTATAGCGCTCTCTTTTGAGAGTGAGAGACAGGGTTACCAAGAGTAAGCTACCTACCACAACCATTTATTGTACTATTGATTGACATGACTAAATGTATTAATTTACAGGTTAATGACTCCAACTTAAAAATGATCTCTCAACTAGAGAGAAAATTTTGAAAACAAGTTAGTTAACATCTGCCTTTCACATCTGGTTAGATTCTTCAAATAAGTTTTTCAAAGTGCTTAGTGGTGACTTTTCTGTTTTCAATTGCTTTCTCTGTCTGAAGGGAAAAAAACCCATCTAAGTGTTTTCAAACATGTAGCGGTGGTAGATACAAGAAATGGAATGAGGTACTTTAAATTAATAATTTGGAACTAGAGTAAATTTGGGCAGGCATCTGACTAGAAAGGTTTGACAGATAGAAAGTTCGCTATATTTGACATTCAAACAAGCAGTCAATATTTTAAAAGAAGAGAAGTTCTTTCCCTTGTTTTTGAAATATTGATTTGGGGAGAAAATAAGTTGTTAGGAGGAGCTCCAGCTTCTTGAAGTTCAAATCTGTGCGCATTTCAAAGCTGTCTCAAGGAACACAGATATCAGTCGCCCTGTATAGATAAAAAGCATAAATACATTAGAAATGAGAAATAATTATCTTGCACTTCAGGCCCAATATAAACATGAAAAAGCTTAATTGATATGGATAACTCCCAGAAAGTAAAGAATACGAACGTGCTTATGATTATAGAAATATCTAGGCATGAGCAAAAACCAAAACAAAACATGGATTTTTTTTCTTGTTAATAAAGTAAACATTACCCTTTGTCCACTATTCAATATTGTTTATATATAAATGCACACTATGCATGTAGATATTTTCCTCAATTTGAAAAATAGTTTCTTTTGTCCAGAATTCATAAACAAGAGGAAAAACATTGTTTACTTTGTAGTTTAATCCTAAAGCTCAAAATTCATTTTATTTTCAAAGTAGAGCTAAAAGAATCAGTAAGAATAATTTAAAGAAAGATTTTTTTTCCTCAACTTTCTGAATAACTTTTTGAGCTTGTAGAATATTCCAAAAGATGTAAGTAATCGTGACCTAATCTCTAAGAACGCTGCACACTTTAAAAATCACACATTTTTCATAGCGTGGTTATTACACCTGCATGTAATCAGAAGCTTTTCTGTTTCCTTTGTAGAAGTTCTTTCTACCTTTCCTCAAATATGCAAGTTCACCAGGTGTTTGGAATGTTAGTTTCGTAGCAGAGTTATGAAATCTTAATGGTGCTTTTTCTCCCTGTCACTTTGAACTAACTTCTTCATCTGTGCTGAAACAGACTTGTGGGTAGTGCATTTGTTATATTCATGGTAATCTAAAATATCTTCCATTTACTTCAAACATGACTATCTTTTCTTTGAGAAAAAAAGAATGAAAGGAAATAATTGTCCTCAGCCCAGAGCCATGGTTTCAATTTTCTTCTTCTTTAGAAACCATAGTCATTTTTGCTGTAGTTTTTATTTTTTCATCCTATCATTGGTTCTCCCTGATTTTTCTTTTGAAAGTTCAGTAAGGACTTTCAAAAAATAGTTTTAATAAGCAACAGATAAAGACTTGTTGAGAAATATATCAAGTCTATAATCCAAAATTGGAATGAACTTATAAAAGTGATCCTAAAAAGGAAAGTAGGATCATGTATAAGGAGTAGCCTTTAAAAAAAAAAAAATCAACTTTCCCTATATCTCTTAATCAACCAGCTGGAAATTTCAATTAAAGATGATGAATGATGTGGATAGCAAAGAACATGATCTACCTATCTGATCCAGTAATGGGAAAAAGAGAGACGACACAAAAGGTGACTCAATGATACCTGAGAGTTGTCCCAATAATAGTGTAAATATATCTGTGGCCAAGTTAACACAGAATTCAATGAAAGCATGATACCGATTGTTACACTCCAGGTTGTATCTATTTAATGGATAATTTTGAATATTTCTTTATAGTTTTCTTTATAAATCTATATTTTATATATACATAATTATGTAAAAATATTTGCAAGGGAGTAGGAGATTTTGGGAAGATGACAATAGTTGTTTACAGAAGAGAATCATGAAGAATAGATTACTATGGCTATGCAGGAGGGTGAAAAATCTTTGTGAGGAGTCATTGTTTTGAGAAACAAGGAGCCAAAATATTTATTCAAGAAGGTTTTAGTGAGCATCTGTCAAGGCATGGCGTAAGTTGAGCGTTTGAGATCAAAGTGAAAGTCTCTATCCTCTCAAGAAGCTTCTAAGAAGTTGGGGATACAAGATAACAATAGCTTTAGAAAGCACCAATGATGCAGATACATCTCTCAAACGCGATATCAAGTGAGAAAAGCCAGACACAAAAGAAGTACTTATATCAAAGGTTTAATTAACATAAAGTATAAAATAGGCAAAACCAGTCTATCCTTTAGAAAGTTACAATAGTAGGTACTTTTGAAGGATGTCATTACAGAAGATGACACAAGGAAGGGTGTTGGCAATATTCTGTTTCTTGATCTGGGTTCACAGTTATGTGCATTTCTGTATAATTCATCAAAGTATGTGCTTATTTATATGATGAGATTTTTATTCTGTAAATTATAGTTCAAAATAGTGCTAGATGTATTAAATGACAAAAAATTAGCTTAGGATTAAGCACAGCACTCTTTTTTTTAATTGATACCCTTTTTTGGTAAAGAAGATTGGCTCTGAGCTAACATCTGCAACTTACCTCGGTAACATAGGGAGACCACATTATTCAAGAAAAAAATAATTATGTACAGTTAAAGGAATAAAGATAGAGGCTGTGCAGATACATAGGATAGAATAAAACCAGGCATGCGCAGGCGGCTGTGTTCATGTCTTGAAGAGCAATGTGGCTAGTTCTCAGGAACTGAAAATCTGTGTAGCTTTGGCTTTCACTTGCGCCACTAGAAGCTGGAGGCTGGCATTCCCCTCGCCCATTGACTGAGGTTTGTCCTGGGCACGTAGCGAGCCAGAAAGGCCTCAGGAAGAGAAGATGAAGGCCCGTGCTTCGCGTGGGAAGCCATGAGGGTGCTGGGGATCGTCCACAGCTATCATTTCCTTCAGGGCTGAGAAATAAAGGGAATCTTTACAAAGAGTACAAACTGGCAAAAATGAGCTCTGAGGCCACAACTGGCTCTGGAAAGACAAGAGCAGATGTTCCAGAAAATTACTGAAAATTACTTGAAAAGCCCAACGACTTGAAACTGACTTCAACCTGGTCTGTTTCACCCAAATCTTCCTGGTGTCCCACTCCCCTTCTGAAACGCATGCCCCGAAATCACTCAGGTTCCAACCTTAGCCTTATCTCTATGAAAAACAGCAAAATAAACAAAACAAAACTTTCTCAAGTCTCCTTTATCGGATGTTGTTTGGAACTCTGTTCTTAGCAGTGTTTTTCCCTTGCCAGGCAACAATATAAATAAATTCCGTGTGTTTGACGTAGGTTTTTCTGGTGTTGGGATGAGGAATGAATGGAACCAGGCCCTCCTCTCTCTCTGTCTCTGAAGTATATTCTATTGCTTAAATTTGCATAATTCACATATGAATAATGCTTCTTGCCATTAGTATTTTTCATATCATGATCTCTTTATCCTCTTTGTTTTCCTGCCATTTGAAATCCTATTTTCTTATATTGTTGTACAAATTCTTCATTGTAAAGAATGTTACCCCTTTTTTCTAGTGTATTCAGCTCAGGTACACTCTTAGTTTATTGCTAACTTTTAAATTTTTTCTATATTATTGGATATAGAAAATTATTTAATTTAATTTTGTTCCATCTATTTAATTTTCCTTTGTTGCTTTGTTATTTTCTAAAATTTTTCTAAAATTTCTAAAGTTCTCTTTGTTTAATTTTGGCACATGTCTTTATAGTTTACCATAGATCTTACGATTGCATCACAGGTTTTTAAATAAAACTTTTTATTTTTGATTTATAAAAATTATATGTAATACTTAAATGCGTTCTTATCTTAAACAGTGGGTAAGTATAGTTAAATTTCCAGTTTTTCCAATACTATTATCCTGAATGTTTCTCAAATACTACTGTTTCCAGAGGCAATTACAGATAAAAGATTGATGTTTATCCTTTTCTAACATGTTCCATGAAATAAGTTATATAGTTATGTTTTTTAAGTTTGTTTTATTTAGTATAAATGAACATATGTCTTATATATTGTTCTTTCATTTGGTTTCTTATTTACTAATACACTCTGAAGTTGATTCCACGTGAGTACACAGACCAGCCTTGTTCTGCTGTTGTGTAGGTGCACTGTAATTTATTTAACCACACACTCATGATGGAAAGATATTTCCTTTACAATCATTTTCACGTGTCAAGAATTAGAATTTTGCTATATATATTTTTACATAGAGAACAGAAATTTTGTAGGATACCTAGGAATGGAATTGCTAAATCAATGTATTTGAACACATTAAATTTGCAAGAAACTGCTAAATAGTTCAGTGAAAAGCCTGTTCCAATTTATAATTTTATGAACGATGCAGTATCTTATTTATTTCATGATTAATGTTTAAATATCTAAGTGAAAAAAATTGATATTTCAGTGTTGCGATATTTAAATTTCCCTGAATAATTGGTTTAGATCATACTTTTGTAAATATGTGTCATATTTTATTTGGGGAGCAGGCTGTTTATCTTTTTAAAATTTTTTATTGATTTATAGAAGACCTTTCAACATTGAATATAATAGTACTTACAATACAGAATTATTTATGTAGCCACCTTTATTATCTTTTCTATGATTTCTGGGTTTGGTGTTTACTTAGAAAGACTTCTCCACTCCAAAATTATTTTTCTAACTTATATCCTTCTGAACAAATGCCTTTGTATCTATATTCAACATTTATATACATTTATGTATATTAAACCATACAACAATTCTAAATGAATTGAAATTTACTTTTCAATCCATCTGAAATTTTCTATATGGTTTGAATAACTAGAAGAACATTTACTGAATAACTTACAGTTTTCCGTCTGGCTGGAATCCTGCCTTTGTCAGTAAGTAAATTTTCGGAAATAGACAAGTCAATTTTTAGGATTGGATTCTGTTCCCTTGTGTGCTTATTGCAGTTACTGACTCTTTTACTCCTATCATTTCACAGTAATCTTTGATCCTTGGAAAAGATGTCTCCTTCACTGTTCACTTTTTGCAAAACTGTTTAGGATATTTATCTTCACTTTCTCTTTCAAATATAATTACTTTCATAAAAATTCCTTTCGTGGTATTGTTCAGAAGTACATTGAAATATATGGATTTATTTGGGTAAACTGGCATCTTTAGAATTTTTAGTCTTTTCATCCAGGGTTTTGGCATGTCTCTCCCTCTATGAGATCTTTTAGGGCCTTTGGTGAAGTAGTATTGTTTTCATCTAATTAAGCTTGCATCCTTCTGCTAGTTTTATTCTTAAATATTCTATATATTTTTGTGACTAGACTTTACATTTTCTAATTGCATATACTTATACATTATTTAATAGTGATATCTAGGAAAGTTACTTATTTGAGTGCAGCAGACTACTTTTCACATACCTTAGTAAAAAATTGCTTTTAAGTAGCTAACCAAAGAGTGCCAACATCATTTCATTTTTTAAGTAATTGCCCTTTTCCCAATTGACCCAGTTGCTTCCTTAATCGTATGTGTCAATATTATTAATTCCCAAAACATAAATTATTTTCTGCTTATTGTATCTTTATAATATGTTATGGGATTATGACCCCTTTGTTTTATTTTTAGCTATATGATTTTTAAAAGGAATTTAAGATAACTTTTCCAAATTTCTAAAATAAATAAAAAATTATAATTCAGGTTGGAATTGTGTTATTTTTTAAGAACTTATATTTCCAATGTTCAAACTTTCCAGTCCATAACCTCTAAATGCTAATCTTCTAATTTCTTTCTTTTTAATATATTTGATATTTGAAGTTTTAATTTCTTTTTTCATATATGACCCATACTTTTATTCCCAGATTATCCCAATTATTTTTATGACTATATATGCCATTGTGAATGAGGGAGTTTTCCATTATATATTTCTAACTAATCTTTGCAGATTATAAAAATTATTGATTTCCATGTCAGGATTTTTCTTGTACCCATCTATCCACATAAACTTTAAACTAATCCTTTTTTATAAATCTAATTATTTATCATTTAAATATTGAGCAGAATGTTATACTTTCTATAAATAAAGACACTTCCCTCCTCATTTAACTTTTTTCTCTTTTATGTCTTCATACATAAGCTATAATGTTTAGAATAATACAGATAATGCAGGTGATGTTGGGTATCATCTCTTTGTTCTGGAATTGGGAAGAACGCCTCTGATGTGGTAGTTATTCTTATACTAGGGTCACAAACCCCTTTAAATATCTTGTAAGAACTATAAATCTTGTTTTTTATGATGACATAAAAATTCTTGGACAAATTCACAAAATCCAAGTGTTTATTAAAGACTCTCAAAACCATTTACCCTAAATTACTAGATATGGACATTTTTCATACCTGATAGTTATGTATTTTTATTTGAACTTACAAATATGTGAAGTGATGAAGCAGATTCATTCTATTATTATCAGTATATGTACACGAAGTGTTTAGATTTATCATAACAAGAATAGTATTGTTAATATTAAAACATAATGAAAATCTACTGTGGGTGACCTCGAGTTAGAAAATGGTTATGCATCTGTTAATATAGCTTGTATTTTAAGTCACTGTTTCACTTGCCAATTTTGATACAGAATCCAAATTTGATCAAGTAATTTTGAAGTGACATTATTTAAACTGCATGAGAAAGTAGCATATTCTTGAATAGAAAGTATTTAAGAACACACTTGACTCCATTGGCACTATTTTTAGTACCGTAAACATGCATAATCATATTGATAATTCTACTCGGGGAAAAATCAACTCAATAGTCACCTTTACCCAGAATAGAGGCCCCACACAGCAGGAAGATACTAAATAGGGATAAAATAAATATGGCTAATTGGCTGGTCAACTTTCTGAGTTCTCTGAAGTTGATAGCAGGATATTACATAAAGTCCTTAAGCTATCCCATGATTTCTTTATTTTCAGAGTCCTTAGACTTTTTTAAACTACCATCCTTATTTTCTCATCAGAGATAAAGCAATATTATACTGGTACCAATGTCTTGAAAGCAGTATCTTTGTCTTTTGGATATTTATAATCTGGTGCAAATACAGCTGCTGAAGCAGAACGTGTGACAATTAAGTGATACTCTGTTTTCATATTTCTATAATCTCTGACCTGGGAGTATGTTTATTGTGCTTATCTGAGAAATGAGCTTCATCTCTGTCATGTCCCATCCAGCTCTGCTTCCTATCTCCAAATCAATAGAACTTAAAAGTGCCTTGTAATAGTTACAGTATGTTTCTCCAGGGAGAAAGTGTTGTGTTAGGGTTTTGATGGTTTTTAACACTACACCAAGTTCATTTGACAATGAATTGAAAGCTGAACAGTGCACTAAGCCATGCTGGTAATTTAATACTAGCCTTGGAATATTGGCTTTCAATCTCGGACAGGAAGCTGTTATTTGTGAAAACTGGCCTAAGCTTGTTCTCATATTATCAGTTTATTTCCTTCATGAGAAAGAGATTAAGAAGTAATACCTTACTATAAACATGTTAGGGTCTTATCATTGTTACTGTTGATAACGTTTTTGAGATTTAATTTCTAAGACGACTAGTGGATAATAATTCTTCATTAACACCATTCACCCTACTTCTACCTCTCTCACAATTGCTTTAATTCTCTAGTATTAAAACTGGCCAGAAGACATTGCCTCAAATCTCACTTCTTCCCTATTACCCTTAGGAGCACAAATAGGTCATTTCAATGATCTAAGAAGCCGTTCCTTCAACTATAAGAGGAAATAATGATGAAATGATTTTGGTCAAATCTAACTTGCTGTAAAAATGCCATTGTCTTGATTTGGTTGTCCTTATCTGTAAGAACCCTGTACTGTAGCATCTCACATGGGCAGCTTACTGGAATCTTTCCTGACCTTATAAGTTTCCATTTCTAATAGACAACATTTCTGTCTCAGGAAATCCTATACAGTAAACCTATAACAAGAGAAGTTTGAGGTCAACGTAGTGCATAGTTAAGATGATCTAATTGGAGGAACTGATGAAAAATTTTTAATTTCTAATATTAAATATGTCATAATAATTATAGAAATAAGAAGAACTATTATGGAAATCCAGGGATGCCAAGAACCCTTCCAGAATTGAGCGATACCCTAGGGATGAAAATATGGAATGTCCACTGATAGAAGTAGAAAAGAGAACTTACAAGGATTCCTTCCTCAGGAGCTTTCCTATGGGTCTTGGAGCTCTGCTGAAGAGGCAAGAGTGCGGGAAGCACGCTGTGAACGCTGAGGGTCCTTTACACTGCAGAAAGCTTTTCATGACCAATTCCTTGATGAGAACCAATCTGTCTGATAAATCACAAAGTGACAATTTAAAATTACCATAGTGGATATTAACTAGATACTAGAGGTGCTTTGGGGAAGTAATAATTTGGATTTAACTCCTGCTAATTTTATATATGTTGGGAAATTTACCGGAAAATAATTTGCATGAAGTCTAGATTTGGTGCCCCTCTGATACATTTATATCTGCTTCAGTTTACTAATCTAAGGATAAAATGGTGATAAAACACAAACCAAGCAAGCAGCAAACATAAAAACAAATGCCACCTCATTATGCTTGAGAGTTTATTGTCCTCATCTTTGTTTAGTCGTGTTTCGGTTAATGAAGGGAATGGTTAAACAGTTTGAACATCTTTGCTCACTGTTAGGAAGAAATGTTTTTAAAATTTAGAATCCAAAATATAAGAAAAAAGACTTGAAATAAATATTTCAACAGGTTAAATTCTCATGGGGAAATAAAAGGTCAAAGGAATTTTCTGACCTATTTCAACGGATAAGAAGATATAAATATTTCCCATCCTTAAACCTAGGGGAAGAAATATTGGGTAGATAAATAGTTGCTTAATGTGAAAAAATTGTGCAAGTCTCAGTAAACACATTAAGAAGATGGAGTGGGATAGAGTAGAAAAATATTTAAAATAAGCAAGAAGTACTTCATGAACTACCTTAAGATTAGAGGCCTCATTTAGAAAATTGTAAATTTCTAAATATAGCCAGGCAGAAAATTGTTACTGTTTAGAAGGGAGTGGTTAAGAAGCTGTGTCATTTTAATGAGACCAATCAGGGGAAAGCAGACTAGCTAAATTCCTTATACAAGGGAAATCTTGGTCAGAAAGTGTATGCACACATGTACATTTTTATATAGTCAGGGAGTTTAAAATATCTATTTATTATTTTGATTCTGCTAGGAAATTAGAGGGAAGCAGTTTTCCAAGGAAAGAGGTAAAAGTCCTTAGATCTAGAGAGACACAGGCTTTCCTAAATATCCAGGAGTTATTTCTCAAAGTACCTGTGAATTTTATAATATAAGAACTTGTATAATGTACATTGAAAAATCTATAAATACCCACCACAGAATTCTGTACAGATATACAATCGATACACAATACCATCACTTATAATGTATAAAATTCCATGATGCTCATACTTAAGGTTTCCAAATAAAATGCCAAAGAATAAATGAGTTTCTTAGATTTGAGAGGACAAGAAATGATGTTTTGAGAAGTTCCCTAGATGAGTCCCTGGTGTATATCTTGATTAGTGGAGCCTGGCATCATCTTTGGCCTGAATTGTGTTCCTTCACAATTTATACGTGGCAGTCCTGACCGCCAGAACCTCAGAATGTGACTTTATTTGAATATAGGGCCTTTAAAGATGTACTTAAGTTAAAATGAGGTCATTAGGGTGAGCTCTAATCCCCTAAGACTGCTGTCCTTATAAAAAGAAACAATTTGGACGGAGATGTGTACAGAGGGAAGTCCCAGTGAAGACAGAGGGATAAGATGGCCATCTACAAGCCAAGGAGAGAGGCAGAAGAAATCGATCCTGCTGACACTTTGATCCCGAATTTTAGTCTCCAGAATTGAGATTATATATATAGTGAGAAATAAATTTTCTGTTGCTGAAGCCGTCTACTCTATGGTACTTTGTTAGGGCAGCCTGAGCAGACTCATACAGCATCCTCAGAAGAAAAAGGCCATCCTGTTTGGGAATGTTAGTTGTCCGCTGTCTTGTGTCACAGACTGGAATTAATGTAATAAGTTGGATAGGGGAGATATTTCCAAAACATGAGATAATTTTTCCACACTCGGGTGGTGTGCCATAAGGTAGGAAAATTATCCTGGGCTGAAATTTTGTATTTAGTAAAGTGGATGAAGTTTTCCATGAAGATCATAGCAAATGTAAGTAGGGATGCTAAGTAGCCAGATTTCCAAGAACTCTTGGTAATCTTTTATATTCATTGGTTAAAATAATGTTTGAAATAAACGATTTCATGAAATTCTCAAGAATGTTGGCTTTTTTTTTGGAAGTTGCTGACACAAATACTTACTGATCCATTACTTTCTATACCTCTATTTGTTGATGTGGTGGCTTAGCAGAGCACTGAGGTTCTGAGCAGTACTGTCACATGACAGGCAATCAATACATATTAGTCAAATGAATTTACACAATGGACAATGCCAACTTTCTCACACATTTTTTACTAGTCAAATTTCATTGAAAAAAATTTGATTATGTTCTGCGGAAAAGATGGCCAAGAAAATTTTATTTGCAAATTGGCTAAAATTATTCCTCTTTCAAGTGTTTACTAAATATTATAAAAATGTTTATTTTACTTTTATAATTCTAAACATCCTACTAAATTATACGTTTAAAAGTTCTTGGCTTTATGTGATTATAGTTGTATAGAGGACAAGTTTGTTCAAAGAGACTATTATATCAATTATATAAATAAATTATAGCATCATAAAAAATGTAGAAGTAAAAGTGTATCAACAATTACATTCATTGACAGGTATTATGAGTTACAATAAATAGCATTGTGTTTTGATTTCTTTATAGTATCATGTTCTCTTTTTCATTTCAAAGAAGCATACAAGATTAGCATTTACAGAACTGGGAACTCAGACATAGAATTATATTTTATAATTTATTTACTATAAATCAAAGGACTTACACTTTATCTTGAAAACAGAATTTCCATTTATTTTTTGACCAAGGAATATTAAGAATCAATTTGAACTGTGACTATTCCATTTTAGCTATTTCTTTTGGACATTTCTTGGAACATATCATGTTATCTAAATAAATATTTTCATACTAATTTCAGATTTCTTAAGATATTGAAGAATTAGCCATGATTTTGTGATAACTAATAGAAAAGGCACTATGACTTTTCTTTTAACCTTTCTCAGCCTCAGCCTTGATCTATGAAATGGGAAGAGCATACTGACCTACTTTAGAAGATGTTTTAAAAGTCGAATAAATTGATGTATGTATAAGGCGTTTACATCAATGCACCATTTCAGTACAAGTAAGATTATTGCTAACTAGGCTGCCAAGATTTTGTGAATTGCTGAGTAGTATCAAGGTTTTCTTGGGCATAATCTAAACCAAGATCTTTTCAGCTCAATCTCATCACTACCAGAACAGAGAATATATTATATGTGAATCAAGGAAATCTTCAGAGTTCCTTCATGGATAGGTAATGCAGTGGTGGAAATTAACAGAAAAAACTGGATGAAAACTACAGGGAAAGGGCTGGCAGCAACAAGAGAGCGCGTGGTACAAAGGTGAAACCAGGAACAAGCGCTTCAGATGAAAGTGTGTCTTCTCCCAGAATTGTTCCCATTGTAAGTTTGTAATAATCCTGGAAATGACTACATTGTATGAACCAAACCAGACAATTGAAGCAGGTGTCTGGCATTAGGAGAGATGAAAATGGTTTCTCTTCTCTCTGCTATCAAGATGGGGGAGAGACATAATAGGAATATAGATCGATTCCAAGGTGAGCACCATGCCAGCTCTGTATAGCAGATGGAATTGTGCAAGGCATCCCACACGATTAAGAATGAAAAACAGTCAAAACAAGGAGGCATGATGTACAATAAAATAAAATAATTCTGTTTTCCTCTTGAATGTCTATTATGTTTCACAGATGTTGAGACCAGAAAGTGCCTATGTTTCCATTGCTAATGACCACCAAAATAAAATGTATGGTAAATTGAGACAGAACGAATAGTTTTAGATTGCTTATACATAAAATGGATGGAACTAGTGTGAAGGATAACTTTGCACACGATATTTCCTTCATCAGATGATGGAGATGAGAATGTGGAGACATTGTCTAAGTGATACAAAAATATATGATTCAACTTATGGTCAAATCTGAAAATTTTCAAAAACTTCTGGCATTTGAAAAGGTTACTGAAAATTAAACACATTGATGAAATATTTCACTGTCTCCTAATAGATTTGTAATAAGAGTCATTGCAACAATCATTCAAATTCATCATTGATGTCATATAGCCAAAATCAAATATTAATACTAAGCACAAGATTTAAGAAATAATGTTGGATCATATTTTCTCAGGATATTAATTTCATTCTTCTTGACAAAGATAAAACAGATACTTATTTTTACTAAGGATTATATAATTTAAATATAGTTTGTTTGTTTTTTTTTCTTGACCCTGTTTTGAAGCCCTGACTAGAGGCCAGTCAATTCTTCTTGAGCAGCTGATTAAATCCACATCCCAACAACTTCCCTTATCAGGCTCTCACACGCCAGGCCACCATGCACCTGCCCTAATTGCTCCAGGCCAGGTACCAGAAACCTAGAGACAGTCTCTATTCCCTGGAGCCTGCAAATTATTCAAATTAGCCAATCTGTAGGGAGCTCTGCAAACCTAGCTAACCCATCCCTCTTGCTAGATACAAGCTTCCCTCGAGAGCTCCAGATTGCTAACAGTCCTCCAGGGCGAGTGCTGTGTGGCCTTGCATGGCAGCCTTCTTTTGTTTGGAGATGTATAACCAAATGTTTACCTACTTGAATGTCATTGTGTTGTGTTCACTATCACAAGAGTCTTTAAATCTTGTAAAACAGGTATGGTGGACACAAAGGTGACAAAAAAATACACATTGTCTTTAAGCGTGTCTTGGTCTAGGTAGGAACCAAATAATGAGGAATCTGATGATGAGCAGCTACCATTTATTAAATACTATTATATGCAAGGAATGTTACATGGATCTTCTTTATTCCTTAAATAACCTTGAAATTCTGACAATATTATCATTCCATTTTATAGACCAATCAAGAGCCCATCATAATTGTTCAGAAAAAGGAGAGAGAGAAACCCTTAAAAGTAAATAAAGACCTTTGGAAACGGACTGGGGAGATTTTGAAGAAGATTCTGATGATAGAGTAGACACTTCTATGTAATCACCAAAATCCATTTTATTTTCCTTCTGAACACACAGGTAGCCTAAATTTTCCAGCTTCCATGAAGTTAGTTATAGCCATGCACAGAGATCTAGTTAATAAGTTATGACAGAAAAGGTATATGTTCTTCTAGCCTTGGCTCGTAAAAGTCACTGAAGAATAAATCTCTATGCTTTCTAACCCTGTTGACTTCCTGGATGGAGATGACCCCCACAGTGAACTTGGGAGCCAAAGATTAAAGTTAAAGACAAAAGATATAGGGAAGACAAAAGATATAAGGAATCTGCATTTCTGAGTCAATATTGCAGAAAGACTACCAACTGGGAATACCTGTTTTTAATTGTGATGAGAGCGAGAAATAGATTGTATTGAATTAAGCCATTAAGTTTAAGGGGCTTGTCAATTACATCAACTAATTTATAAACTAACAGCCTCAATAAGATAAACGATTTCCAGTAGTTTGGCTTTGTGACCAGTGATTGTGGTTGGGCTACAAATCAAAATGAGAAATACTGGGAGAAATAGAGGTTCAATACAGTTTGGGGAAGGTCATGGATTTAGTTTTGGACATGTGGAGAGTAAAAAGGTTTGCGATTTCTAAGTAGAGGTCTTGTAAGGCAACTGGATGTACGCCGAGGGAGAAGTAAGACACCATTGCAGAGATTTCAATTTGAGTATCAGTGACACTAAGTCCACAGCTCAGCAAAAGACAAGTAGAATATAAGATGACCTAAAGAGAATACTGTGAAATAAAAGCCGAGGAAAAGATCTAAGTTACCACCAAGAGCAATGGCAATAAACTATTCAGTTAATTTCCTTTAAAAATAGTCCCTACCTTTATGATATTTAAACAACAGCAAAATAAACAAAAAAGCAGTATGAATATCAAGATATCAAGTTAAATGGAGTAGAAATAAAGCATTGGGATTTCTATTATAATAAAAGTATCCAATCCATTAAATGAGAGATAACCATGTTGGAGGAAAAGTAACACTGAGCATTGTCCACATTAGAATTTTAAATACTGATCATGAGAGATTGTATTCTGGTCAGACATTAGTAGGTTTGAAAATACTCACACGGCTTGTAGTAATTGGTTCATCTACTATGAAACAAAACTGGCTGGTACATTTATATCCTGTCCGTATAGCTACTTCCATAACCCAAGTGGATACCATTCTTTTAAATGTGTTGTCATGGTTTGATACTGTGTGTAAACATCTTTAATTATATAAAACAAAACAGATCCAAAAGAAGTCACTCCAGTAGGAATTTCATGGCAAATTCATCAGAGGGTCTTAACTTTATTTTTTAAATTATTATTATTTTGTAAAACTGATGATATGCCATACTTCATAACGAAACAAAATGGAAAGTGACTTCAGGAAAATAATGGATAAAAAATGTTATTCTTTAATGTTAATGAATCAAGAAATAGGTTTACATTTGACTAACAATCCAATTTCTAATCATTTATAGAAAAATTTATCTTAATGCCACTATCAACAAATGGAAAATCTTTGTGATTTACTATATTTTTATTGCATCATTCATTTATTTACGTTATCAACAATATAGACACATTCTTATTCTCTAAGTTTTATTACTAGAGAATGTATGTACCCACACAGTGTCTGAAACCTAGCAGAGTTCACCAAATATCCGTTAAATAAATTAATATATGACAAAGTATAAAAGAACTATTATGTCTTTGTACCCAAAAATCCAGTTCTTGTTTCCTTTAAGCTTGAGTTTCTTCTTCTTATTGATCCCTTGAATTCTCTGTAATCTTAGCAGACATTCTGGCTTTCCTAGGTTCTAAAGCAGAAAATATCTGAGAAACATCTCTTAGCTTACTTTGATTTCAAAATGTGTTTTATTGGCCAAAGCCAATTTAATCCAGGGCATCTGTCCTGGTAGGAATTAAAAAATAATGATACAATGTCATACAGCTCTAAGAATAAAATTGGCAGCATAAAAATTTTAAACTCTTTTCAAAAGGAAAGAGCAGAAATATTTTAAAAGACAAACAATTTATCTTTTAAAAAGTTGCATTTTAGAAAAAGGGAGAAAGAGAAGTTTTAAACATTATGGCTTTTTTGCATCCCTTCTTCACTGGTAATAATATAGCTCAAAATATAATTGGTAGGTGTTGAAAATGGCAAGCCATAAAAATTTGGGAAGTTTTATTTTCAAGTACCTAGGGAAGAAGTGGGGTTTGGCAGGCAATGGCTAAACCTTTAGAGTTTTTATTCTAGTGGCTAAACAGGACACAGTGAAGGTGAAACAAGAAACAATGATACCTTGACAATAGCGGACAACCCTGTTTGAAATACTCTATAATCTACATTTGAAGTGGCAGAATACACATCTGGGTCTCACTATTAGGCATTTTTCCAAATAGTGCTTGATTCGTATTTGACGTTTAAGAATAAATGTCTGGGGGTGGGCCCCATGGCCGAGTGGTTAAGTTCGAATGCTCTGCTTTAGCGGCCCAGGGTTTCGCTAGTTTGGATCCTGGGCTCCGACCTATCACCTCTCATCAAGCCATGCTGAGGCAGCGTCCCACATAATACAACCAGAAGGACCTACAGTTAGAACATACAACCATGTACTGGGGGGGCTTTGGAGACAAAAAGAAGAGGAAAAAAATAATAAAAGTCTAATCACAGTAGCATTTAAATAAGAACATGTTAGTTTATACCTCAAATGTGAGACAGAGTAAGAATACATTCCTCAAAATCAAAGCATTTTTATCCCTCCATTCTAGCCAATGTCTTTGTCCATATTCTGCTATTGCTCTGCCTGTCCTTATGGTTATTTAATGTTCCTAATAGCTGAAATTTTTAGATAACTTAACTTGACTTTCTAAAACTCATTCCAGTAAGGTTTATGAGAGAATACATTTACAAGATACACAAATCCACAAAATTCCCTAAATTTCATTTTTGTAGATCATTTCAGCCAACATTCTAATCAAATATTTTTCATTTTTTTTCATGGCCACCTCCAACTTCCATACAAGTTACTCAATGTCATGGTAAAGCCTATTTTGGAAAGACGTCTTAAAAAAAAAAAAAAAAAAACTTCACAGGGTATGAATCATCGTCAACTGAACTTTGTTGTCCTGATCTTCAAACAAAAATTGATGCAGAGCATCACAGACATTGAGAATCAAAGAAAAAAGTCACACTACTTGCGATATATAAAAGACCTCAGTAAAGAGAAACATGTGAGTGAAGTCATTTCCATTCAAAAAATTTCATTTCCTAGACATGAAAGGCCTCTAATTTTCTCCAAATGAATGTCAGTTCTAGTACATTTTGTGAGTAACTTCAGTGCTGTTAGATCCTGAAATATAATAAAATGACCCTAATATGGAATTCCTCAAAACATTTACCGGACTCTCCAGGAAGCTGTATCAGCCCCAAACTGGAAGTACTCCAAGATTGTTGCTTAGTAACTCTTTAAGGATATTTATTTAAAAGAATTACATCTAAATAAGTGAATCTATCTCATTTTTAATGATTATTTGAAATAGCATTCTTTCATGTCAGAGTTTTTCCCTCTTGAACCCATATTAGTCATTCTTTGAAGATGAATTGGGTTCTAGCAACTTCCCTGAACACCTGAGAGGAGTAAACCTTGGCTCCTTGCCATTGCTGCAAATACATTTATCTTCTCTCCACCTAATTAATGAGTCCTTATCCAGAGATCCCAATGTGATATAAGGTGTTAAATGACTGTGGACCACCTTGCGTAAAATAATGTCTACAATCATCACCATGGGACATGGTGTGCAAGTAAAACAGAAAAAGAAACTTGTTTCACCAGAGAAGCTGTCATCTTAAATTAATATAGTGTAAAATGGCAGAGCACAGATGTTTTGGTGTCTTTTCATTAAATTAAACCTATGAGCATAACACTGGGTCTCTGTTTTCATGTTGTGGCAGTGACTTCAACTCGACAGAGAAAGGTTGCTTACATAACATGTTTGGAATAAAAAGTGCCTATCACTCTTATTCCTGTAACTGTGAAGAACGGCTCGAGACTTGGTTATGGATCAATTTACTACTGCTACCAGGGACAAGTAGCTTCACTCACACCCTAGCATTGGCATAGAGCTTTTCCCTCCCTTTCTTACCCTACACCCACTCCCATCCCTTTTGACTGCTCCAAAACCACACTTAAAAGAATGAAAAGAGAACTGTTTCCACTACAAAGCAAGAGAAAGAATATTTAGAATAGGATTATACCTCAGCAGGTTAGGTAGGTCTAGATTGCATTTAGAACTACTACACTAAAAGCTACCCAACAGTGTCACTTGTCAATTTCCATCTATCGAACTCCATTTTCTATAAAGTTCACCCATATACACTTGTACTGGGACCATCATAGATGTCTCCAGCAGTCTTATCTCCAGAATGGCAGGCTGCTACCTGCTGTCCCATATAAACAATCATGTGTTTAATCTTGGAGTTCCTTGTTTCTCCTTCCTTGTCATTGGATTCTATCATAACTCTAATTCTCCAATGACACTTTGACTTTAGCCCTTATTTTTATTTTTCGTAGCCACTTTGTTTTGAACTTGCTGACCTTCACACTTTTCCAGGATGCAACCAACAAAAGGTGAGAGGTATCCTCCTGAAGGCATGAAGATGCACCACTCATCTCCTGCTGTGGAGAGCACAAGTGATGCAGGGCCCAAGCTGCTATGGTCTGAATCTACCACCAAGTTCACACGGAGGCCATCCTTCCAATGGGTTAATCTCAGGCAACAACTGAGCCTGTCAAGGATACTGAGGCAGGCCCATTTCCACAAGCTGTAGGACTCCATGGAAGGCAATACATTTCCTTGAAGGCAGAGGGCAGCAGATGGTGTCCAAGCTTTGCCGACAATCTCCACTGAAGACCAATAGAAGACCGAAATGAAATATTCTGCTTCTCTTCAGGTTCTGTTAGCAATTCAAGGAAATTAAATAGTTACTTTTATTCAAGTAACAGGAGAAATCAGTTTTTCAAGAGAAGTTTGCCTAACTCCAGTTTAGAATTACTTATATTCATATATTCAACACCTAATACGTTTCTAAGGAAAGGCCAGTGCTCAATAAATGCTTTTTAACAAATGAATGGGGGCCAGCCCGGTGGCGCAGCAGTTAAGTTCGCACGTTGCTCTTCAGTGGCCCAGGGTTCGCTGCCCGGGATCTGGGCTGTGGACATGGCACCGCTTGGCATGCCCACGCTGTGGTAGGCATCCCACATATGAAGTAGAGGAAGATGGGCATGGATGTTAGCTCAGGGCCAGTCTTCCTTAGCAAAAAGAGGAGGATTGGCAGCAGTTAGCTCAGGGCTAATCATCCTCAAAAAAAAAAAAAAAATGAATGTTCATTGAATTAACTGATATCAAATTTTCCATCATCCACTTTCAGTGAAACATGAACAGCATTGTGTATATCAGATCAAATTTTATGTAGAAAATAAGAGAGTCAGGGTTTCATTTTTAAAATAAATGCACTTTGAAAAAAGATAAAAATAAACAATTCATGAAAGAAATCAATATTAAGTAAGCACATGAAAAGATCCCCAGTTTTAAAATAATATAAGAGATAGAAATAAATGTATGAAAGATATATTTGAGATATTTATCACCTATCAGATTAGCACATGTGAAAAAGGGTCAATGCAGAGTGGTTAGGAAGATATATAGAAGTCAGCTGTTTTATACATTTCTGAAGTCATACAACCTCTTTTAGGAGGGTAATTTGACAATATCAAGATTTCAAATATATTTTCCTTTACATATATAGCAACTCTTAAAATAAAAATTTACAGGACCTGAATTGCCACTAATACTAATTAAGTAATTTGCATATCAGCCACAAAATGGAACACAATACAACCTAAAACATTAGGACGCTATCCATGTACTGATGAAGATAACATCATATATTGTACATGAGTATATAAATATCTTCCTAACTTTTAAAACTGGTTATTGACATGTGTGCATGCATGTGCGTGTGTGTATGTATGTTTGGTTATGGTTTTTTTAAAGTTTCTGGGAACCATTATTTATAGTATGATTTCATTTGGTGTTAAAATAATAATATGCATGCTTGTGTGCTAACGAAAAAATCAGGAAAGATCTGAATCACATTATTAACAGTGATTTACTTGAGGCAGAGAAGATTATTGGGGATTTTCACTATGTAGTTTATAAGATTCTGTATTATTGGAATGTTTTGGTAATAAGCATGAATAACTTTCATAATCAGGAAAGTAAAACCATTATTTCTAAATTCATTATAATTATGTAATATTATACATTCATAATTATAATATAATTCTTATATACATTTATACTTTTATAATTATGATTATACTTATTATGTCATTATACTTATGTTTATAGTTTTGGTCCCATTATGAGAGCTAATTCTCTTATTTCTATTTTAATAATTTTTGGCTCTGTCATTGAGCAGAAAACGCACTTGAATAACAAATAAAACTGGTGACTCATACAATCAAATCGTGTCACACTTGGCTGATATATATCTATATATTGTTAATCTAGTGTTTGTGTGTGTGTGTACATGCACACATGTATATATGTATATGATTCAAATATTTTCAACTATTTGGTTTTATAACAGACAAGTAGTTTCCTATGAACACAAAACTATTCTAAAAATTGTTGCTTCACGCTTTTATGCTCTTTGTAAGTAATGCCTTATCATGATGAAATAAAAATTTACTACCACTCTGTCTAGAGTTCATTCAGCCTATGAGCATTTATAGAGTCAAGGGATCTACTGAAACAGTCATTCCTTAGGGTCAATTTTCAACCTTTGCTTCCCTTTTAATGATTAAGACAATTTCATTGCCACCTATGTTTCCAATTTACACAGGGATACCTCAGAAGACCTCAAGGGCCCTGTTGACAGTCACTCAATCTGAAGGCAGAGGTAAATGGTCCATTGTGTTTCATTGAAGAGTTCTAACCAGGAACCGACAGGCTGTGGGAGTTGCTGCGGTATTAGATCATTTCACAGAGAAAGTACTATACTCTTTCGCACGTCTCCTTTTTTCCTCTACAAAAATGATGACTCATACATAATTGAAGGAATGTCATTTCAACACTACGGCTAGAATTTTGAAAATCTCAAACAGCTTGTATTTTTTTCATCAGACTATAATTCTTCCTTTTTTAAAATGTCTGGGTGTGGGGGAGGGATGAGTATTTTGGCTTTTTCTGTCATGAATCTTCTTGAACAGAAAGGCTCTCTAACTTCCCATGCCAGATGGAGGAGTAGCAGCATACTGAAGTGATTGGCAAAAGAGGGAAGAAGAATATTATAAATCATCCCAAAGAGGAGGCATATCGGGGGGCATCCTTGGAGAATTAGCCAAGCACGTGTGTAGAAGAAAATGGAACCAGGGTATTTATGAGTTGTTTTTACTCAGTAGATAAAAAGAAAGGCAGATATTCAAAGACAAAAGGAACTGTATGCAAGTCTGGTTAATATTATGAGGAACTATACAAACTAAACTGCATTCTTTTAATAATTATGAAACCTGGACAAAAAGTATAGACATTTGAAAATCCCTGTGTTGAAACTGCATTCACTATTGCCATACTCCTTACCAATACAAAAATATAGTGGATTTCTCTTCACAAAGAATAAAACAATTTATTGATGGCACTACAGCGGAAGTTGCTTGCTATGTATACTGTGATGAAGAAAACATGTTTGTCTTACTTTATTTTCAAATTGACTTCTTTTTAAAGGAATAATATAATTTTTTATCGCTGGTCAATATGATATTCCCAAATAATTGTCTGTGCTGTGTCATGAAAGATGCTAATATACCCAGCCTCTAGTATCAGTTAATATAGCTATAAGTAACCTCAGAAAATAATGAGCATTAAAACAGGAAAAAAGAAACTGGTAATAGCAGTTATCAAAATTCTCACTTTGAGAATGAGCTATCTGAAATTCAAACAAGCTAAGAAATGACATAGCCCAAGTTCACATAACTAATAAATAATATATCTGGGACTTAAATCTATATCTGTTTGGTTCTAAAGCCTATGTGTTTTATAACCATAATACTTTGCCTTTCCAATGGAACTGCTAAAATTCATTTTTTCTAGAATGTTGCAAAAGTGCTTTCTACACTGTATGAGAGAGAAATTATGTTATCACTTACGTCCTTTCATATTTTTGGACATTTTTAAATTTGAGTTCCTGTAACATTACTTTAAATTATTTACTTATTTATCTTCTACTTTGTACCCAAATTGATTTAATGAATTTAAAATCTAAAAATGACAAGTTCTGATTTACATGACTTTTACTCCTTCATTTTTTTGTAAAGTTTCCCTACGTAATAAAGAAATTAGAAGTGTATTTAAAAAATAATGTATTCAATGACTGCTGGGTTCACTACATATTAAATGAAGAATATAACAAATACAAATCAGTCACCTGAATGTGCTGATCAAAATTAAATGTTGCTGGGACAAGGAGATGCGTTTCCCAGTCAACATAAGAGATGGTGAATTTTCTACGCAATTTGCTCATATCCTATATTTATTTTATGGACTGCTACTTTTAATCCCTCATAGTAATTTCTTTGAGTTCTACTTCTCTGCTGATTTTCCTAATTTTTCTATTCATTGCAAGCATATTATTCTTTATGTCATGAGCATAGCTATAATAGATACTTTAAAGTCTTTGTGAATTCAAAAATCTTTATCTTGACATTGGTTCCCTTGAAGGTCAAATTTTGTATTGTCTCCTAGACATTGTGAAAATTTTGGATTCTATCATATTCCTCCAAAGAGTGTTGACTTTTGTTGTTCGTTTAGCCATCAATTAACTTGGTTGGAATCAAATTGCAGACTCTCTTGGACGTCATCTCAAATCTCCGTTCAGCACTTCGGTTCTTGCCTGGGCTGCTTGATGTCTACCCCAGAGATGCATGGTTCACGAGTCAGCCAGAGATTTGAGCAATAGTTTATGCACAGAATGTAAGACTCCCTAACTATGACTCCATCTTTTCTGAGATTTTCCCCTCATTTTCCAGCAGTTGTGATTGCCTGAAACCAGAAAGTTTGTGGGCTTTTCATCAGAGATTTAGCCACCCCATACGGCATAAACCAGAAACCTTCAGGCTAAAAGTGCCAAATTAAGAAATTTTACCTATGCTACTCTTCATCCAATTGTTGATTTCCCTCCTAAATCTTACTTCTTGTTACAAATGCCTTAGATATTTTTCTTTGGATTTCATTTTTTGCTTTTCTAGGAAGAAATTTGTATAATTTTAACCTTACATCATTCGTATCAGTTCTATGGTACATTAACATAATTCTTGGGTTACAAGTAACAAAAATACAACTCAGTCTATCTTAAACAAAAAAGGGAGGCGAATGGCTCACAGTACTAAAATATTCAGAGTTAACTTCCAGCAAGCTGGATTAAGATTCTCAAACAATATCACCAGAAATTTGCTTTTCTTACATATGCTATATTTTGGCTTTCATCTTCTTCACTGCCTTTGTTCTGAAGGATCCTCACCCCGTGTGGTTTTCAGAACTCCAGACCTGTATGCTACCAGATTAAGGACCTCAGCAGAAAGAGAAAGCCTGATATCCACTGGTTCCAAGAAAACTCTTGGAACTATCTTCTGTGTTTTTGGCTGGTTGACTAATTCCTAAACTAATCCTTATGACTGTGACTGACCAAAGGTGGGTCATGTGTTTGACCCCTGGACCTAGCTGTGAGTTCAGTCCCAATAAAGCCACATAGCCTGAGGCTGGAGGAGAGTGGTTCCCTAAAGGAAAATCAGACAGTTATACTAAACAAAAGAGAGGATGGTAGATAGGTCAAACAATAGAATCTTTCTACTGGCACAGACAGCAAAAGAAAAACACGTCACACTGAGAGAAGGGAAATAACCAGTAACAGATGTGACAAAAGCAGGCTCTTGTTCATTGTTAGCTCTCTCTTTAGTCCTCTTAAGCGCCAAGTCTGAGGTCTCCTCTTGAGCACATTTCCATTCTTTGATTCTTTCCATTAGAGTTCTGATCTCCTTTACCTTTGCCAACAGAAACAGAGATCTAGTTCAGTTTCATTTTACCAACATAATCAAATTATTTTCCCTTTGCTGCACCGCAACAGCTAGCCACACATATCCAGCAAAAACTTCTGCCCTTCTAAAAGACTTCGAATACTACAACACCTTTGTTGACAACAATGACTATAATACACTAAGAAAATAAAACAGTTTCCACGTAACAAAAAATCAGTAAATACAAACATTTTGTAAATAAGAATACGTAAATAAAAGAATAGTTCTTTTGGATTACAAGATAATTTTTTTTTTTTTTGAGGAAGATTAGCCCTGAGCTAACTGCTGCCAATCTTCCTCTTTTTTCTGAGGAAGACTGGCCCTGAGCCAACATCTGTGCCCATCTTCCTCTACTTTTATATGTGGGACGCCCACCACAGCATGGCTTTACCAAGCGGTGCCATGTCCACACCTGGGATCCCAACCGGCGAACCCCAGGCTGCCGAGAAGCGGGACGTGCGAACTTTGCTGCGCCACCGGGCCGGCCCCTAATTTTTGTTCTTTATGTGATTCATACAGATATGTAAAGAGAATATACAATTTTAGTAGCTTGGGGTAAAAATAAATTCACGTTTGTTTTAATGTGGGCATCATGATGGCTCTCCATCCCCAACTAGTCATCAGGGAGTCTATTTTTTTTCAGGTTGATCTTTCCTAGGTACTGTGCATTCATTAGACATCTTTGCAATATTCGAACTCCATCCAGTGAACACACTTTTAATACTATTACTGCTTATTTTCTCTCTACTAATCATCCCTACAGGGAGAGAGCCTTTAATTGTTTTCACTGATCTTTGAAAGTTCTTTTTTGTCTCCTATTTGGAAAGAGCCACCTCACATCTGTAGGTTGACCTCCAGTAGTCTGTTAAGACCCTCAGCCTTCTAATTCCCCTCTCTTACCCATGTCATAGTTCATTACATGCAGAGGTCCATTGTAGTAAGCAGAAATGCTGGTTCTTACTTTTCTACCATAAGAGGCTGTCCATTAAACAGAAGATTTCCTTGAGATTTTATATTAGCGTAACTAGGTATGTTTTTTCCACTTTCAGATGCTTGCTCTGTAAATAGAGGCAGAATCCCAAAGCAAGAATTGGAAATGGGAAGCTGTTGTCTCATTCATACACCTTCTGATAGACATGCTTTCTGCTTTCCCTATAAACGAGACTATCACCCCATAAGAACTATTGGTGTCATACTCTATCATATCAATTGGCCTTTACTATTTTCTCCTATCATTGAGTGAAAAAAAGATGTAAATTATGATTGGGCCAGATATATAAAGCCAAAGTATAAACTCAGTTTCAAAAGATGGACTACTTTACTCATTCACAAGAGGAAATAAACTACAGCAGATGTTTATTTTTCTACTTGTCTATGAATCACCATACGAGAATTAACAGAACACTGCCTCATGGCACATATGGCAAGTGTGTATATGTATGTGTGTGTATGTGTTTCCACTCATTTGTACACTCATATGGATAGATTGATGTTTATATAATATATATCATATTTCTTGGTACAGTCTTGCATCAGCAATTTATTCATCTAACCCGGGAACGGTGTTAATTGCTCTATTATACTAATGGTTTATATAGAATCCAGCCTTCAAATGAGCTTCATTTAAAGTTGGCAATGCTAGTTCACACCTGCAAAAAGGTGAGTCTTTTCCTCCTAGCTTGGGAATAGAGGATGCTGTTTCTCATCACTTGGTATATACATAAAGAATAATATTTTTGGTTGCTTTGATTATTATGCACAGCCACAAGGCAGACTTTGTGTTAAAAGAAATTTACTAAAGAACTTCAGGGGAAAATCGTGGCTCTCACAAAGTAACCACATGCTGGGCAGGATGTTTATTTAAAACATTTGTTTGAATACATATGAGGCAGAGTGAATAGGATTACAGAATTATCCTGCTTGTAAATTCATCATTGCATTATTTAGATAGCATTTGTCAACTCAAAAAGTACATAATTTTTACCTTTATTAAGATATTTTATTAATACAGATTATATTTTCTGGCTTTGTATAACATGAATAGACAACATTCAGCTATTTATGGGTAATCTCATTCTCACACTTAGTTTATTTGAGTACCATAGATTAAGTAATTTACAGATATGAGGGATAATCTAACTCTAGCTCACAAAGTGTGACAGTTGAAGTATTAGCTAGTAGCAACCTCCGTTGATCCAAGATGAAACAACATCAATGATTTGGAGGCTTTGAACCATTCCACCACTTTCAATGTGACACTTTTGTTTCCCACCCCAATACGAGGGTCATCTTACAGCTCCCTACCAAAGCATAAGCTCTGTGAGGGCAAGGGCCTTGCTCATCTTATGCATGTCCTAGTCCAGAGTATTTAGAATGCTATCTGGTTCAAGACATACCCGTTTTAACAGGCGAGTGAGTGAAAAAAGAAAACCCAAATGTTTATTTAGAATTTCAAAGTGTATGTGTGTGCACATATATGTGCATGTATGTTTGTGTGAATGGGCGTGTATGAGAGAGAGAAAGAGAAAGCAAGACTGAGTATGCACTGAGACTCTATTTCTAACATTAAAAGCTATTCTGACCTCAGAGGTTCTGCAAATCTGGGCCTTTCGTGGGAATTATTGAGTTGATAATTTGAAGTGATGAATTCTTTGTTGAATAGCTATGCCTTCCCAGAGTTCACATCCACATTGTGTTTATTGAGCATCTGCTGTATGCCTACAGGGACTCTCAGAGGGACTGGGGATATAAGGAGGGAAAGCTTATGTTTATCTCACTATTTTCATAATATGATAAATAATTGTTGTCTTTAACTGCTTCAGCAAGTAGTAATATCTTAAGGCATTTCCTCAGGAGTTAAAAAAAAAAAAAAAAAGAGCCTAGAATAAGAAGCACTACTGTGAGATTCAGTTCATTCTTTTCCATTAGAATAGTTTAACTTTCTTTTCCAGGCCTCTAAACAATTAAGAAAATAATAGGTGAGATAGAAGAAATGTCGTTTTGATCTCATCCCCACTCTTGGTCTTATAAATGCTATCATCAGTTATTTAGTATTACTGTTGAGACAAACCTAGATACAGAAAAAATGCCTCCTTTCTATATATAAACCCAATCAATGCAACAAACAAAATGAGTGCACTTAGGAAAAGAAATCAAGATATACTTACCCTTTATTGTAAAGATGACTGCAAGATAGCAGAAATTGCTAAAAACTGACATAGACTCCTTTTTAATCAAGTTGCCTAGATAAGTATGGGCTCAAACTCAGAACAGCTTCTGTGCTATGTTGGTCTGAATGGAGAAAATAGATGCAGAGATCATAAATTAATGCCTGGAAACAGCCTGTGAACTTCTGCCAGCAATAGCTAATTTGCAACAATTGGGGTTTCGTGAAAATGACAGTTTCGGTTGGCATGGGGAGGCAAGCAGAGCCATTCAAGAGGATGGAGAGCATGGT
This sequence comes from Equus caballus, assembly GCF_041296265.1. Classification (NCBI taxonomy): domain Eukaryota; kingdom Metazoa; phylum Chordata; class Mammalia; order Perissodactyla; family Equidae; genus Equus; species Equus caballus. The sequence continues at coordinate 99,141,754 of NC_091685.1, read as the reverse complement.
GCCTGCCAATTGGTGTTGGCAGGGGATTGTCAACCCACTGAGTACCAGAACTCGTCAGCATATTTAATGTTATGAGCACAGACATTGTCTTTAAAAACATAAGCCATGAGAGGGCAATGTGGGCTGCAGACTGCAGAGAATAGCATTCCAGGCAGGTGGATGGCACAAATACTGGTAAGAGTTGTGGCAAATGGGAAACAGAAATAAAAAGGAACCAGATACCAGGAGAAAGAGGTGAAAGACCAGAAGGAAAGTGCCAAGAAATGTGAGTATAGGATTTCTAATAATATTTTTCTACTTACAAAAGTAGCAAATGTTGAACACAAGAAAGAGAAAAAGACACGTAGTGTTAGGAAATACAGAAATGCGCAATGTGAATAAACATTATTCTACCGTGATCACCAAAAATGGTACTGTTAAAACTTTATTCCAAGATTTTTCTAGGATTCTTAGCTCAAGAATTCAAAACAATGAGAGATGCTGAGTTATGTTAGAAAAATCTGTTATAATGAAGATAATATTAACTTTCCTCCTGCACATGTTTTGTGTTATGAACAACTAATCTGTAAATTAGGGTAATTGCAACAAAGTACCAAAAATATTATGGAGACCTTCTATTAATTTACAGTTTCACCTACACTACAGCAAATAGACATTTTCAGAATAGTTGCCTATGTGTGTATATTAATGTTAATATAATTATAATTTAATGTATACATATTAACATAATATAGTAATATAATATAATATTTAATAATTTATATGTATATATTAATATAAAATTACTGAGACTATAAACTAGTTCTAATTACATTACTTTAAATTCCTCGGCCTCAAAATGAACCAGTGTTATGTGTCAGGTGTTATATTCATTACATAAATAGTCTTACTAAGTCTTAGGTATGTCATGCTTTTTTTCAGAATTGGAAATACAAGTAAGAATATATAATCAGGTTTAGTGGGATAAAATGTTACAGCAATAACTGACGAGTTTTCCTACTTTGGGCTTCCTGGAATTTCTCCACTTGTATCCATGTCATCTCTTGCCTGGCTATTGAAGCCCCAATGTCCCGTACAAAAATTCTGCTTTTAGAGGCAGTGACTCCCACCTGCCCTCCAATCTTCCCTTCTCAAACCCAGAATACGGAAAGATACTCTCTAGGGAGGGAGGAGGAGAGGTTAGAGAAAAGGGAAGAGAAGTAGGCTCTGGAGCTTTGCAGAAGTAGAAAGGGGCTCTGCAATGTAGCAGGGGTATCTGATTGGGATACTGAAAGATGATGAGAGTAGGAGGTGGTCTTTCCACATCCTTTGGGGCCCAGAATGCCATAGAGGAAAAAAAAATCCAAATTTTCCAATATTTCCAATAAAGTTTCAGGCTTTAGTTAAGAGAAAGAAGATACTGAGAGGCTCGAGAGTATGATGATGAACTACAACCACAACATGGATGTTGAAGCCTGGGAACCCCTGTAGGTACCAAGTCAAACAAGTGTCTTCTACATCTTCAGAACCACAAACTCCATGGACTCTGGTAAGAGAGAGGATGGCCTCAGATCTACCCACCTTGCACCCAAACTGATTGCATAATGGTAGATTAGGTTTTTTATCATCAACTGGAACAAGGCTTGAGATTTCTTTTTAAATTCAGTTACAGAATAGAAAAAAATTACCTTATTTACACCCTTCAGTATCCAAACTCAACAAACCTGTACACTTATTTCTAATGTATTTTAGAGCTGCTACTTACATTCTCAATTAATTGCACAGTAACTCTATGCCCTGGGTGTTATTGGCCCCCACTTTTATTCATTCACTGTAGAAAAAAATGTATTAGGGCTACTAGGTGCCTAATCTGTGCTAGATTCTGGATAATCTCTGTTATATGACACCTCTGTGCCCCGTATAACAACTGCTGTGCCAAAATTAACTCCAACCATTTTTATAGCAACAAGTTTGAGACAGTGCCTCCTGACAACCACTTCCATCTCAGCAGCCTTGGATACTTTGCATGTGCAAGCTGGAAATGTGGGGAAGTTACCTCAAGCCATGGAGTGACTCTTGACAAATGGGGTTTGGGAGCTAGCGGATAAATGTTCCCTGGAGTAAACAGTTCTGAACTACATGGTTTGTGGCATTTTAGAATCTCTTGACATGACTGATCCTCAATTGTCCACAGCAGTGACCAACTCACCAATAAACCTCCTTCTTTATGTCGCTCTCCCCAGTTCCTCAGTCTGCTCCTTGCCATTACTTCCAAAATAAACTATCCATAGACTAGTGTGTATATGAGGGTGTCTGTGTATGTGTTGGAGAGAGAGAAAGATGGCACTAATTCAACAAAACAGGTATAACTCTTGGTCTCAGACAGCTAATGGTTTTTGTGGAAAAAATTTAAAAACTAGATATTAGAGAAATTTAGACACTCTTTTGAGACTAAGTAACTAATGAGAGGTGCAGCTGGAATTGGAACCAGGACTGCACATTCTCAAAATATGTTCTTTCCACTATAAAATGGAAACCAACAGTTTATGGCGCTATAGTCTATGTTGCAGTATTAAGATTAAATTTGCCATCATTAAGCATACTATATGTTCTTCAAAACAGGCAATGATATCACAGGAGTGAGAGAAATGAGATATAATATAAAATGATTTAGGTTGAGATTTCTGGTAGCAGGCTCAAAGAAAGAAAGGAAGTTTGGGTCAAGAGTCACAAGAAGAGAGTATGGGAAAATAAAAACAAAAATAAATTCTGTTGAATTTGCAGAGGAGATGAAGTCAATGAGAAAAACATGAAAGAATTCTACAGGGGCCAGCCCAGTGGTGCAGTGGTTAAGTGTAGGGTTCGCAGGTTTGGATCCCAGGTGCATACCTGTGCACTGCTTGTCAAGCCACACTGTGGTAGGCGTCCCACATATAAAGTGGAGGAAGATGGGCATGGATATTAGCTCAGGGCCAGTGTTCCTCAGAAAAAAGAGGAAGATTGGTGGCCGATGTTAGCTCAGGGCTAATCTTCCTGAAAAAAAGAATTCATATAAACCATTCGGACCCTCAAATCCAAGTAACTTAATTTCTTTCCAACCAAAAATTAAAAATAAAGACTTCAGAAAAAAATACATATTTGAAATTACCAAATTAATTAGTTTGAAAATCTCTACTAAAACTTCAGGGGCATGTCTTTCTATCGTATTGATTCTGCCAGATATTTGTGGATATTTTATTAGAGACTTTATAGAAAGAATATTTTTCAAAATTAATATAGGTGGTCTTTAATTATACATATTTCAATTTCAATGTTATTAACATTCTATGATGACATTCTAAAATGTAGGCACTATTCATGATATCATTTTCTTCTGGTCAAGACTTCAGTTTAAACAGTATTGTCATATTTATAGAAAAATATGCAAGCAATCATTAATATTTTTTTAAAGTTCTTACACAGAGTTTTAGAGTCCTCTTAAATGCCTTGAGATCACAATTGAAAGTCTGGAGGATATCATGAAGCAGGAGCTAGATGGACCTAAGTGCTCCTACTTGGTTTCAACTGGAGCACCGTTCCTTCCTTTAGTAGGTTGCATTAGCTTCCTGGTAAGATATAATTCATAGAAACTCATTTTATTAAAATAATTGAGAAGTAGAAAAATTAAATTGATGATACCAAAGGAAAAAATGTAGTCATTTGAATTTAAAATAATTGAGAGAAAATTGTAAATCTCCGTATGTCAAAAATTTTAAATCTTTAGCTTGATTTGCAAAATAACTAGATTTAAGAAGGCCTTTGGTGCTAAAAGAATAAACGCAAATAAACATGACATTCTAGAAATGTGTGGTTGGGCATCCTATATACAAGGTACGATAAAATTAGAGACGTTTGGGGCCGGCTCCGTGGCCGAGTGGTTAAGTTCGTGCGCTCCGCTGAGGCGGCCCAGGGTTCGGATCCTGGGCGCCGACATGGTACCGCTCGTCAGACCACGTTGAGGCGGCGTCCCACATCCCACAACTGGAAGGACATGCAACTAGGATATACAACTGTGTACGGGGCGGGGTTGGGCAGATAAAGCAGGAAAAAAAAATTAGAGATGTTTGATAGTTTTAATCACGGTGATTTTAACAAATTCCTTCAATATTTATTGTCAGGCACCTTCTGATAGATGGGGCTGCGCTGGTGAACCAAATGCTCTCTTGGGACATTTTAGAGGAGAAAAGGAGACAACATTAAGGAACAAAATAAATAAGTAAATTATATGTGTTAGGTTGTGTAACAGTTTCCTATGGCTGCTGTAACAGTTTAACACAAATCTGGTGGCCTAAAATAACGCAGACTTATTCTCTGACAGTCCTGGAGGGCAGATGTCTGAAATCAGTCTTATTGGGCTACAGTCAAGGTGTCAGCAGACTTCTGCGTGAGAATCTGTCTCCCTGCATCTTCCAGCTTCTGGAGGTCACCGCGTTCTTTGACTCATGGCCCCTCCCTCCTATCACTCCAATCTCCTTCCTCATCACATCTCCTTCTCCTCTCTGGATTCAAACATCATCCCTTTTTCTCCCTCTTTAACTACGCATGTGATTGCATTTATGGCCTAGTCCACACGAATAATCCAGGATAATATTCCCATTTTAAGATCCTGAATTCAATTCCATTGCAAAGTTCCTTTTGTCCTATAAGGTGACATTCCCAGATTCCAGGGATTAGGACCTGGATATCTTTAAAAGTAATCACCACAAGGGGTGATTTACGTACTAGAAATAGAAAAAGAAATCATATAGGATAAAAGAGACTGAGAGTATTCTCGAAGTACTATTTTTAAGTAGTGTCATCAGCGTGAGCCTCAGTGAGTAACAATTGACCAAAGGCTTAAGGTCAGTAAGGAGTTGGTTGTGTGAATATCAAAGGCAGAGCACTACAAGCAGAGGTAATGGCCGTTTAAAGAGTTTAAGGCAGTGTGTCCAGAGTCGAATCAGGAAAGAGAAGAGAAAAGAAGAGGAAAGCAAGGCAGAGAGTTAATGGAGGGGTTATGAGGGATTTTTAAGGAAGTCAGAAATTATTCTGAGTGAAATGAGGAGCTATTTGACATTTTGGGGCTGAGAAGCGACATGATTTAAGTTATAGTAGGATCACGCTGGCTACTGTGTTGGGAATATACTAAATGGGGCAAAAGTGAAAGAAGGAAGCTCTGTTGGCAAGATAATGCAGAAAGCTGAGAAAGAGAGTATTGCTGGGACCAGAGTGGTATGAGTGAAGATGGCAAGAAATATGCAGACTCTGGATATGTTTTGAAGATAGTACCAGCATGATTAGTCAGCACGTTGGATGTAGTATAAGAGAGATATTGAGGAGAGAGATATCTCGAAAGTTTTGGACTGAGCATTAGAGGGAGAAAATGGTGGGAGGATAAATTTAAGAGTAACATCAGGAATTCACCTTTGGATGTGCTAGTCTGAGATTTCTATTAGGCACTTAGGTGGAATCGTAGAGCAGCCACAGGAGAGAGCCATGGTTTCAGAGCGTTTCAGAGAAGTAGTGGAGGATATACGAAATTTTGATATGAATTTTGCCATGAATTTCAGAGGATATGGTGGATGGGTTTCACGATTTGGGAAGGAGTTGCAGAAGGGGACAAAATAAAGAATGTGCCAATCTTTGTGTGTGTGGAGTAAAGGCCAGGAGATAAGGTGTAAACTGAGAGTAACTCATAGCTTTTTGGGAACAAACCAATTTACTCAAGGGATGTATAGATGAGATTTAGGTAGGGTAATCAAATAATATATTGACCTTTCTTGGATACTTTGGGGACTGAAGAAGTCACTATTCTTAATTCCTGGGATAACAAACCTAAACTGAGACTGTCTCAGGCAAGCTAGGATCCATGTTTGTCCTAGGTTAAGAATATCTGGGAAAGTCAGATTTTATTCTGCATTCACTGTGCCTTCTTGGCCCCTGGTGAAATGGAGTAAATGGTTTTAGGAGGGGTGGTCTTAGTCCCAGAATGCAAAGTTCACTCTTAATCTCTGTTGGGAGTATAGCAGATTTATTAAAAGGTTCTTCTTTGATCTGTGCTGCTTCAATTGAAGAAGCCTGGTTTTAATCCCATGGAATGGTGCTAAGTGCTGGTCTCTGGCAGGATTACTTGGAGAAAATGTGACTTCCTCTTGAAGATGGTTGATGAAGTTGAGGACATCTGGAAAATGTACTCTGCTGAGCGTGGGTCTCCTCTGTATCCCTGTGGATACAAGGTAGAAGGCGTTGGGGAAACATGCTCTTAGTCCCAGAGTGTAGGTTCACGGGGAATATGCGTCTATCATTAGACTTTTGTGTATTAGTACAAGCTATTTTTTTCATAATCTCCTTCAGCCTAAACTAAGTTATTCAAAGCATCTACTAAGTTCTTATTTCTAGACATTCCATTAGGTGCTTTTCCACATCTTTTTGCTATTTTTTTTATAACTGGCTTTATTTTCATTATAGTTTGTATTTCTCCTTTCATATCTTTAATTATTTTAAAATATATGTATAGTTTATGGTCCCTTTAAGGTTGTTCTTTCAGCTCAAGTTCTTGGGGTGAGTTCCAATCCGTCTATTTATTTTGTCTGCCACTCACTTTCTTTAGGGTGAATGGATCCCAATTTTTCTTAACTATTTTGCTTTTAGCTCATTAGCAGCTAGTTATGGTGTGAATGTGTGTTAGAAGGTTGGGGGGCACATTGGGCCTCAAAAGGATTAACTGTTTCATTTTGTTTCCCTGTGGGATTCACATGTGATTTGAGATGAGGAATTGTCCTTGAGAAGAAGTTTACATTTGTCTCTACAAGGTCTCTCAGAGAGTCGGTCCCAAACTGGGCTTGATCTTGTTTTCTTGATGGTGTTAATTTTTAGGCTTGGGATTCCCTCAAGATACTCTAAATTCTGACTCAGCGATATCACATAGTCCAGGCTATGTTTTTAGTTATTTATGTCGCCAGTCCTGAGTGGAGACACGGTGCCCTGCCACTACCCTGAGCCGGGGGCAGTGGTTCCCTAGTTCTTATTCAATACTTCCTCTTTGGGCACTTTGTCCAGTGTCCTGAATCTAGACAAAAATTCCAATTCCAGCTGCTCAGTTTTCATGGACCCAAGGCCTGGGCTACAGGCCTTGTGTAGGCATTAAAACTCTGGCCATGAAGGCCAACAGCTAGCTTATCCTCCCCATGAAGGATGACTGTTCTCTTCTCTTCCTATGACTCTGCCTTCTCTGCCTATGACTCCCCTCTTCGTTTCAGGAAATGGGGAATTCCTTTATTTGATACATACAGCTTTACATGTAATTATTTTGTAGTATTTGGAAGCTCATATATATTCATACTGAGAAGGGAGAAAGAAGCTCAGTCTACCAACTTCATGGAACTGGACTTTCCTCACTTCTTTTTTCGTTTTTTATTTCCGTTTTTGGATGTGGGTAGGAAAAAATTATTTGTTTAAACATGTTAAACTTAATATAAACCTACCTTTCATTCTTAATGATTTTTTTCTTTACCTACTTTGGGTTTGATTTTATTAATATTGTTTCAATGATTTGAAAACCCTTGAAGAGTGATTCTGCATGCAAGTGTTTCAAGATAATATTTTTGAACAAAGTAAATATTTCTACTATGGGAAAGACTAACATAATAGTCTCATTATTTGATAATTATACAAACACTCAATAAATCCCTACACGAAACCTAATTAGAACACTTACTTTCCAAATTCACAACAAACACACTTTTTAAGTAATTGCATTTTATTAGATATTTTAGGAAATGAACCATTATTTAAAACTACTCAGAATCCAACAAAAAAAAATGTTAAATCAGGAAAACTCTTATGGGGAAAATTATCATATAATTAAATATAATGACAAAATACTTAATCTCTCTTTCTTAATTATATCAATTCAATTTGCTAATTACATTAATGTTAGCACCCTGTGTCAGAATAGATGTAATGCAAGACAATGTTAAATCTTACTGAAACTAAATGATAGAGATACAAGGCTTCATCACACAGATAATTATCTGTGTAATAGACAGCATGAGAATTATATGCTTTGGGTTTTTTTCTTTAATTCCCATTAATAATTGATTTGCTCAAGTCATATTTTATCTTAAAAAACTGAGTACACTTAAAAATTGAACTTGCCCATTGGAATGGATTACAAAAATACTTGACATAGATTCTATATTTTGAATCCCCTACCAAACTGTATAAAATTGAACCATACTTAAGCTTTTTTTAAACTCTCTGACTGTTAAGATCATAGTTGGAAATCAGTGTGATACAGTAGAAAGGAAGAAAATATTGCAAACCAGAATATATGAGGAAATAGCAGAGTGGAAGAAAATACAACAGTACTTCAAAAACTTATTTGAATATGACACAAAATTTTAAAAAGAGACTATAATTTCAAACATAGTACATAGTACATGTAACAAAAATATTGTACAATCAATCAAAAAAGGTACTCCAATTAGAGAGTAATGTGGTGTGTGTAAATCTCTTTATAAGGACTATCCGTGGTCCTTAGAAGTGATGGTAATCGTCAACACCATTATTTGCTCGCTATGGTTATCATAATCATTATCATCATCATCAACAGAGGGCCAGGAATAAAGAGTAGAAAGAACATTGCACTCATTTTTCAAAAAACCATTTCAAGCCCTAGGTCCACTTGTTTATTCACTATATGGTATTGAGTTAGGTCCATAAAACCTTGCCGTTGTTTGCTTCTGAAGAATAGTGATAATAGTAATGCCTGCCTCACTAAATTCACAGTGTTACAAGAATCAATTTTAAAAATGCAATCCTTCAAGAGGATATTATATGTTTTCATTATAAAAAAAAAGAATAGAAATTGAGTCCCTTTTCCATACGTAGACCTGAGTTTTATGTTAGAACAACATCAGAGACTAAGATATCTTCATTTTACCCACTATATCTAAAACTTAACACCACGTCTTACTATTTCAACACTTACAGTCTTGTTTTCTGTGGTTACAAATGTAAAGCAAGCTCATTTGGCATCTCTACTGTTTCATCACTATATATAAAGCCACTGTTTGGACAAAGCTATGTTACTTGTTTCATTAGTAGCAGTAAACTTTTTATATCCATGCTTACTTGGCTGATTTGTCTCCCAGCTGGAGTATTCATTATATATACTTTTCAGGAAATGCTCATGGGTAGCATAATTTCTGTCTTTGCATATATAATAATTAGTTTCTGTTGACATTGCACATCATGTATGATATTTGTGCATATGTATTCATTGAAGGAAGGAATGACCAACAGTGATGAGAAATAGAAGAGGGTTACTTCTGCTTACTTCCACTCTTGGTTAATTTTTGATTGGGTTGTTGCTGCTTCCATACCTGTTCTGCATTACAAAGAACTCTCTACAGCTATACTGACAAATATGTGTGTCTATTTAAATTAAAATTAGGTAAATTTAGGTAACACTAAAAATTTAGTTCCCCAGTCACAATAGACACATTTCAAGTGCTCAATAGCCACATGTGGCTAGAGGCTACAATATTAGGTAGCATATATGTAGAATATTTCCATCATAATTGAAAAGCATTACTCTAAGGTGTCTGGCTTTGTCCAAAGATCTCTCACAGACACGAATTCAGAACTTGATCCAAGGCATTGGATTTTACTGTACTAAGTTTAGACCCTTAAGCTTTTTCTAGGCATCCTTGTAAACCTCTATAATGAATTGAGTGGCTTTCCCCAAGATAAGTGCATACTAGTTTCCCAATGACTTTTGGTTCTCCAGCTGTTCTGAATAATTCATTTATTCACCATTCAAGTTTTCACCAAACACTTGCCTTGGAATTAAGGGCACTGAGTAGAAAAAGATAAGTTGCTGGGGCTTTTCAAGATAATGAAGATAGAAGAGACACGCTCTTTAACCCATGTAAAACTGTATGGGATAAATTCTAAGATCTGAGAGGCCAAGTTCCAGAACCATTATATTTCAAAATTCTACTGCTCCAGTTCACTGTGATCAGATATATGGTGTCTTCATCTTTTAGATTTTTTTAAAATAATAAATCTTAAAAGAGTAAAACTCCTGATATCTTATAGTTGTCTGTGCTTACAAAATATACTTTCAAGTGAGGTTCATTAAATTTAAATTCACTGATATATATAGGAATTACTGGCAAAATCAATGATACATTTTTCTTTCTGGAAGAACCAAAGAGCACATATTGTGATGCTCTGAGTAAAGAATGATTTCAACACAATTTGAGAGAACTGAGATATAAAAGCAAATGTATTTTCAACCACAGATGTACACTATAACTGAGTTCCTGTGAAGCCAAACAAATGGAATAAAAATAAAAGTTTTCATCCAGCTAGCTATTTGGCACAACACAATTTAGACGGAGAAAAATTTTCTTTTTCTTTACGGAACTCAGTGAAACCAGAATTTGCATGAGGATAGCCTGTTTGATCCTGAAGTAAAGTGAGAGTAAATGGAAAGGGATCGCTTTATTAATTTCACATATTTACTACATGGGAATACTGTGGTTATGAAGGCTTGGTAGAGGCCAAACTACAGTTGTAATGATCTTATCAAACTAGAAGACCAAGCATGTTGAAAACCAAACCACAAACGTCAATGGAATTGGACCGGGAAAGAGAAAGTAAGCACTAGATCTTTGAACTGATTAAGGAGAAACCATGCAAAGGAAGTTAAAATTGATATTTAATGTTAGAGCAGTGGTCCTGCTGTTTCAGAAAATAAATTGTAAATAGTGATGAAAAAGAACGAAATGACTCTCTCTGCACCCCGTCTTTTTCTCCCTTCTAAGCTCTTCTTCCTACTTCCAGAATTATAGAAGTAGGTAAGAACATAACTGAGAATGGGTCAAGTGCCCCAGAGCAGTTTGCATATTCCCAAATGGCCACAAATTAGAGGCCCCAAGGCATAAAAGAAACCAGGGGCTAAATGAAAATGCTACCTATAGAGGTGGTAAGTTCCAACAGGTTAGAACAGGTGAGTTATCTTGAGTGAAGCACAAAGATCAAGAATTTGGAAAGAATTTTATAAATTTCTTCTTGACTTTGTGATTTCTTTCAAATTCTCTGGCAATAAAACTTATTTTTAGCTTTATAAAATAACCATAGTATAAAGATGCATGCTTTACATACAGGGAAAAATATGCTTGGATTTCAATGTAAAAGATATTCCTAAGGTTACTTCAAAAAAAGGAATAATCGCCTGAATCCTAATGTTGGATCTTTGTAGAGGATCACATATTGTTGAGGGATAACTCTATTAGGAAAAGTCACACACTGCTTTTCAACAGATATGTGGTTGGCGTTTAGGCCACAACGGTTCATTCTGTGGGATTCTCACATGCATTGAAGGATATTTGACATTCCTGCTACTCAATAGCAGCAGTGTCCCATAGTCATTCAATGATGAAAAATGCCCATTCTCAACACACACACCATGTTTCCAAATACTCCCTGAAGGTGGGCTGGTTTACCCTCCATTCAATACAACTGAGAAGGATTGCAGAGGAAGAGGGAGCTCTAATCACCTGAATGTATGAGGGTGCTAAGAGAAATGGGAGAGAAGGAACTTCAAGATGTTAATAGATAAAGAATAAGGAACAGGTAACTATTTTAGATAAATGTTCTTAAGGTCATTTCTCCTCTGTGATTTCTTTACTCACTGATGTTCCAGTGATTGCTTTTGGGTTTTATCTATCTATCTACCTATTTATCTATCTATCTATCTATCTGGTGGTTTAGTTAGTTATTTAGTTACAAAAACACACTTGCTGCAAAAAAAGAGTAATCAAACAACATAAGGGTATATTCAGTAAAACTGACGGTCCCTCATCACTTTAGCACCTCTCCTATTCTATTCCCCAGCAACATTTTCTTTACTTGATTATAAATAACCTTTCTAAGAATTATGAGTCTGTATTTTAAACTCATTTTAAGCTTCACTTCTCTTTGCAAGGCTAAATCTATCTACATGGAAAGTTCAAAAGATGTTGCTGCTTGGTGGCTAGACTAACATGATTCAATAGCTGGATGGGGAAAGTAACATTTCAAGTGGGTAATGAGACCATTTGTTGTGAGACTGCCTTCTCCTCTCCCTGAGGCCTTCTAACCTTAAACCTGACCTCTGAAGTTTGGGAAATTGTGTTGTGCAGAAGCAGTCCAATCCAATGCAACAAGGATTTTTTGAATTCCCTAGATTTTGTGGCAGTCATAAGCAAGACTGTAAGAAAATGAGTGACAGCTCTCAAAACGCTTGTGTTCAGGTGAATGGGCCAACAGTAATGAAACATGACAAGGGCTATCACTGTATCATTGCTCCATCCCCCACTCCTAATCAATTCTGGTTTAGACCAAGTATCATCCTATCAGGGCTCTGTGGCTCCAGTAAGTAATACCATTCAAATGACAGAAACTAACACCACAAAGAGCTCTTAAAGATAAAACATTCCAAACATTTCATCACATAATTGGAGGAAATGTGGGCCAAAGTGATAATGACCTTTGCACATTCATTAAGTAAGCTTACCCATGATAAATCTTTATGAAAGAGGGTTAAAGGGCATATAAGCAATGTATGTGTGTTTGGCAACGACTTTCTGAAGATTATGTGTTCAATTTGTTTTTATTTTGATTTTTTTAATTTATTTTCTGTGAGGATGCTTATCTTGGTGAAAGGAGGGGTTGGAGTGTCTCCTCTTGAATAAGGAGACAATGCAGTGGGGAATTAATTGGAGTGAAAGTGAGGTAAAACAATGACTAGTCTAAGGAGATAATTCAGCAAAGACTTCTTTAATCATGCTGCCGCATGAGCATTTCTTCTTCGTGTGGCTTCAGTTTATCTAATTAATTCTTTTCCCACTAAGGTCTTCAATATCAAAATGATAATTTTTAAAAAAATTTTGTGAGGAAGATTGACCCTGAGCTAACATCTGTTGCCAATCCTCCATTTTTTTTTTTTTTTTTTTTGCACTTGAGGAAGATTAACCCTGAGCTAATATCTGTGCCAGTCTTCCTCTACTTTGTACGTGGGATGCCTCCACAGCACGGCTGATGAGTGGAGTAAGTCCACACCCAGCATCAGAACCTGTGAACTCAGGCTGCTGAAGTGGAATGCTCTGAACTTTAACCACTCAGCCCTGGGGCCAGCCCCCAAAATGATAATTTTTATGTAAAGAAATATTATTGAACACTTTGCAAAAATCCACAGGTTTAGAAAGCGTATTGCAATGCTGTGTACCTGATATGCTCATTTCAGTAAACAGTTAATCTGCAGGTTATAATTGAGGATAATTCACTGTTGATCTATAAGAAAAAAAATGAAGCTTTTCATACAATTATTATTGTCTAATTGATTACATAGATGAGTATCTCATACAGATGAATAGATTTGTTTCATTTTCTCCCAAACAATAGCCTTCTTCTTAAAAACTAAATGAGAGGCTATGTACAATGGTGTAGTTTCATTAGAATAAATTACTTTCAACTAAAATGCCCCCTCATAGAAAACCTAGACAACATGACTCATCTTGCTTCCTTTTCATTTTAAAACAAACGCTGTCAGGAAAAATGGATGAGAGTGTATTTTCATTGAAACAAATATTACTTAGCAAAATCTCAAAGCCCTATATGGTCTTCTGTTTTATACAGCTTTGGCACCTTATCCAACTAGACTACAAAGGGGATACATGGAAATTATTTCCTACATCCTTGGGCATCTATTCTCTTCTTGTTAATGGAATGTCTCAGACGCTCTATTGGGAAAATAAAACATTTTCTCAAATAAGATTAAACAGTTAGACACCCCATTGTTTTGAGGATATAGTAACAGAAGTACCTCCTAGCAGCACTTAATGCTTCTTAAATACAAGTTGATGATGATGATTGATACAGGCTGTGGTAAGGATTAAGCTCTATCTTTGCTACATTTCTTGGTGATGCACACTGTGGGAGATGTTCGTACACTATAGATATGCCAGAAATATGAGCAAATGTTGATTTATATGGCACACAGAAAGTATGATCATTTCAAAAATTTCTACCGGTGATCATAACTCAATGTGGTTATATCATCAGTCTGCTAATATTTTGACCCCAACATGAAAGCTTTAGAATCAAATGAGTAGAGGCAATATGTCAGAGCTTATATCTGAGAGAAAAGTTGTTAATGGTTAGTGATGTGTAATTCGAGGACCACAAATCTTTGTTTTCCTTTGCTGGTATATGTTAGAGTGATACTGAGAAATGCCTTTTGATTCAGCCTTTTTTTTTTTTTTTAACATAGTCCAATTTTCAGTTTGGAGGTAGAAACTCCAATATGCTCCTCACACCACTGAGCAGATGACCTTGCTCCTATTTTAATGTTGTTACAGAAACCATCAAAAATGAACTTGCTCACTTACCTGCATTAAATCGCCCAGCTCTTTTGCATTTGTATATCCTGCCTCCTTCCATTTGCAATAGCAAGAAATGTTATCCTTCTTATCAAACGCTAACCTCCACAGCTCTAGATGCTATCTGCTCTTCCTTCTCAAGGATTTTGCTCCCGGATTAACCCTCTTTCTTGCAACATTAATTTCTCTTTCTTCTCTCTATGACTTCAATTAACATAGAAACATGCATTAAATCTCTGATTTAAAAAAAAAAATAGTGAAAACTCTCCTTTCATCTCATTCTTCCCATCTTTTGCTACATTTATTTGATCCCCTTCACTGTAAAAACCAGTTGAAAAAATTGTCTTCAATCACATCTTCACTCCCTCTTCTATTTTTCTCCTAAAATCATACCAGAATGACTCCACATTCCACACTTCATGGAAACCGCTATTATCACAGCAGCTTTGCCAGATTTAGTAATAACTTGTCTGAGTTCATCTTTCTTTATCTTTCAGCAGCATTCAACACAGTTGACAAGTCTTAAAACATTTTCTTCTCTTGACTTCAGTCCTACCATTTTCCTGGGTTTTTTTTTTTTTCTTCCATTATGGCTTGTCTTTCTCAAGCTTCATTGCTACTTTCTTCTAATTTCTATTGGACATGTAAGTGTTGAAGTGTCCTACAGCTCAGTTCTAAGCCCCTTTCTCTGCTTCAAGTAATTCTTTTTGCTCTAGATAATTAGTCTTATTAAGAGCAACAGCTTTAAAGAATATCTATATACTCCGAAACCTATTTCTCTATAACTGAAGTCTGTAGACTTAGATGTAAGTTGCCCATTTGATTCTCCGTTGGGTGGGAAATATCCATCTTAATTTAACAAGACCAAAGAAAATATTTGTCATTACTCCAAAACCTGATCCCCCGCTTTCTTCCTTATTTCAGTAGATGCTACCATTACCTACAAATTGCTCAAGCCAACACCGAAGAATCATTCTTGAGTCCTCTCTTTGTCTCATTGTAACATCCAATCCACTAGCAAATCCTGTGACATAACTTAGAAAATGTATCCTGAAAATATAGTCACCTTCACTCAATTCTCTACCCAGCAGGGAGAGTGTAATTTTAAAAACTTAAACCAGATCATATACACCCTCCAATTTAAATACTGTACTCCAGTGACTTCTTATCATCACATAGAATCTTTAAAACATCGTGCTTAGAATCTTTACATTCACTTGGAATAAACTTCTGATTCTGGCTAATAGAGTCCTGATCTGGTTACCTTTACTTCCCTGTACACATTTCCTTTCTCTTTCTGCTCCAACCACATTGACCTTCTTTCTGTTTCTTATTTATATCTTAGCACATTTCAGAAGCTATCTCTTTTGCAATAGAACACTATTCCCTCTTTCTGGAAAACACTTCCCCTTGATCTTGGAATATCCGGACCTTTCTTGTAATCCAAGACCAGAGCTGGTGTGCTGGTTTATACAGACCATCCTCAGTGGCCATATTCAAGTCTTATATTAAATTTCATCCATGGAGAGAGACTTTCTTATCACTGAACCTAAAACAAAACAACAGCAAAAAACACAGTAATTTGTGGAATTTGAGGAGGTGATATGCAGATAAATGTTTCCAAACTGCTATCTATATGGAAGTGTCTATTGATTTTTTAAAGTTATCTGCAAAATCATTAATTTTTGACCCGTCTCTCCCTGGGAATAAACTCCACAAGATCATAGAAGTTGACAATTGTGTGAACTTCTCTGGTTTCAGTCAGACAAATAACAAGTACATAAGACATATTTGTTGTGCAATACAAAGTAAATCAATAAGTAGAAAGAACATGGTTTGAAATCAAGGGATTTGAGCTCAAGTCCTAGGTCCTTTGGACACTGCAAATCTAGTAGATTTAGAGCAAATCTACTATCCTCTCTAAGCCTCAGTTGCCTCATCTTTAAAACTAGGATAGCGCCCAAAACAACCTCTCAGCCCTAGAGAGATATTTTGAATACTAAATGATAAATATAGGCTTTACAAAAGTGAATGCCATTATTAGGTAAAACAATCTCACTCATTAAACAAAAGATCACTGATAGTTTTAGTGTTACAAAACAATTATGAGAGAAACTACTAGATAAATAAATTGGGAGGGAAATGGACAATGGGATCCTGAATAGAACTTTAATAGCAAAGCCCTATTCATATACATACAATCCCTGAAGATCAGTGTAGTCAGAAGTGAAAGAGAATGAGAAGATAACACTAGGAATCCCTTTGGCATTAAGTTTGGAGACTAGCAGTCTTTTAATGCAAAAGCATGAAGAGAAAGACTACATAGTTCTTATTGTTAGAGCAGAAATGTCAAGACAGGGGATAGGACTTCCACATATAAATAACAACGTGAACAATTCCCACAAAAATGATAGTAAGCCAGTTTTGTTTCACTCATAAAACCACAGGATGGAAAGAGAATGGAAGATGAGGTGATAGGATTTTTAAAACTGAAAAAAGATATAACAAAGACCTTAGAGGGCATGAGAAAACTAAATTCTAAACCAAGAGTGGGAAAAAATTAAGATCTAATCTGATTAACAATTCAGAATTCCCAAAAGACTCAAAAATTGGTCGCACCATTACCTTGGGAAGAGATTATGGAGAGAACGGAAAGCGACAGTAAAAGGGAAAGTTAAGAGTCTATGTAAGAATAAACTAGTTTTTCACATCCCCTTCCAGTAGCAACTGTCTTTCTACTCCTCTGAATAAGACAGGCCATTTGTTAGAGGTTCTCTGGACTTGAAGATAACTCGCTTATTTGACAGTACTGCAGCTAGGAACATTCAGGGAATGTGTGCACTGGAGCGCGTGAGACCTCAGCCCATCCTTACGGCTCTTTCACTTGGATCTCAGAAGCCTGCCAGCCAGAACTTCACTCTTTGGAAAATCTGACCAGCCCAAGAGGAAAGATAAAAAAAAAAATTCTGGCCTTGGATGAATCCCAAATGGCCCAGGCATATCAGCCTATAGTAAAGATCACTGTTGATAAGACCCAGCCATGCATTCATAGATTCCAATCAGCTTTTTGATTTCCCACTGTTACGTAAGTGTAATCAAACAAAGACTGCCAGGAAAATGAAAGATGGAGCCCCAAACAAAGAGGTAAATGGAATTTTAAAGAAAAAGACTCTGATGAAAGATTAAAACTTGAAAAGAAAAACAACATACTCAGAGAGATAGGGGAACATTTTGAATACAATAGAAAAAAAAACAGGATATTTTTTTTTAAGAGAGAAGGGAAGTTCTTATAAATTAGAACTATAGGAAGAGTCTTCAGATCTCAAATTGCACCACGTTTCCTTGATAAAATTCATCTCCTTGCTCAAAAATGATGCTTTCACAATTTCCCTTCTCTCCTCAGACCTCCCACATGCCTTCTCTTGTTCTAGTCTCAGCTCATGATCTGACATAGTATCTCATGAAGAAAACAGAAATAATTAGACAATAATTTCCCCAGTCTCTCACCACCAAATCTTCAACCTACCTACCTCTGCATGCGTGCCTTATGCCTTCTCTCTTGCGGTATTCAATGTGTTCCTTCCCCTATCAGCATCCAATCCCTCTCTTTTGCTCTGGATCTCACCTCCTCCTGCCTACTCAAAAGTCCTTCTCTGCTCACTCTCTCCTCTATCTTTTGCACCATCAGCGTCTCCCTCTATACTGGGTCTGTCCTATCAGTGTACAAATATGCCTCAATATCAGCCATCTTAAAAAAATGATAACACTCTTTGCTCTCTCATCTCTCTCCACCTGCCACCTCACTTCTTCTCTCTTTTTCTTGATCAAATTGTCTATGGTGACTGCCTCTGCATCCTTACCTGCTGTATGCCCTTTTACCTTTTTCAGCCAAGTGCCTAAACCCCACTCCACTATTGAAAGTACTCTTGTCAAAGTCACCAGGGACCTCCATGTTGCCAAACCTATGGTTTCTTTCTGTCTTTAGCCTACTGCTCTAACAGAGTCCAAATCAGCTGACCGCTCTTTCCTTCTTGAACACTTTCTTTGCCTAGCTTCCAGGATAACTCACAATTAGTTCTTTTCATGCCTCAGGCTAAGTCTTCTTTGCTCATTCCTATTTCCTCTCTTGATTTTTCAATGTCAATGTGCCCCAAGGGCTTGGTTCCAGGACCTCTTGACTTTTCTTTCTAGATTCCTAGAAATATCATCCAGTTTCAAACAGTGAACATCACCTATATCCCAATGACCCCTACATTTGTTTTGTTTCAGTCCTGATTTCTGTCCTGAGTGTCTCACTCATATAACATAGTGCCTACTCAACATAACACCATGATTTCCAATAGGAAACTCCAGCAATGGTACATATGAATTATATATACTGAATCATATCTGTTCTGATTGGAAAATGGCCTTTTTTATTAGAAGGTTCCTATGAGAATATCACCTGTTAATTATTGTAATATCACTCCGGACATCTCAAATTTAACATATTCAAAACCAAACTCTTTAACTATTTCTCTTCCAGTCACTGTATCTCAGTGAAAAGGCATCACCACAAGCCAGTTTCTCAATCCAAAAATCTGCTCACTTCCATGCTTCCTCTTACTCTGCTCTCCCTATTTCCACTCACACGCAGGACTTCACCAAGTCCTGTTGACTCTAATTCCAAAGTATGTGCTTAATCCATCCGTTTCTCCCCATCTCCCTTGCTATATCACCCTAGTCTCTGTAACTGCCATCTTTCACCTGGGCTACTGCAACAACATCTCCCAAATCCTTCTCAATGCATCTAAAATTAAAATCTGAATTTCTTATTGCAACTGAAGATCTCAACATGATCTGGGTGTTGCCCTCCTATCAATTCATTCCACGTCTCTCTCTCTCTTTCTCTCCTGTACAGACTTCACTCCAGACACAATGGTTGCACTTCAAATGTTTCATTTTGCTTGGGAAAGTCTGAGCAACTCTAAATTTTCCCCTAAAAGTGACTGGATATTCGTTGTTGTTATTTTTGCTGTTATCATTGTTGCCTAAAACTTCAGGTTCTTTCTCTTCTGACTCATAAAATTAAAACATAACCTAGAATTGATAAATCCATGTTGATTTTATCTGAAATATACTATCCCCTTTCAATCTGTGGACTTAACCCTTCCTTGATTTCAGAAAAGCTCCCTTAAATTATCTCTCTCTAGATGTTTTACTTCATTCTTTTTTCTCTTCTTCAG
This sequence comes from Equus caballus, assembly GCF_041296265.1. Lineage (NCBI taxonomy): Eukaryota > Metazoa > Chordata > Mammalia > Perissodactyla > Equidae > Equus > Equus caballus. The sequence goes on along the minus strand of NC_091685.1, from coordinate 99,122,100 downwards.
GGACACAAACTTTGTGTACCCTGTATCTCCTTTTGCTTCCACATCAATGACTTTCTTTTTAATTCTTTTTAAAATTATTTTTTCAGTCTATTTTTCAAATATATTCTCCCTCTTGCTGCTCCATTTTCATCCATACCTTTTCTCTCTTTTTTTAATAATTAATCTGACCTCACATTTTGTAACATTTTAATTTTTTCTTTCTCCTTTTCTTTTGAGCACCACCAACTCATTTTTTATCCTCTTTTCTTGTCTTCTAATTTCATCTTTAAGCCTTGTGTCTCTACCATAAGTTCCTGATACATAGAGACTGTGTGTCTCATCCAGTTCTTTGATCCCATAGACAATTGCATGGCACGATTTTCCTCTGATCTACAGCAACATTATTTTGCTATACACTCTTCATCTTCCTTTTACTTTATTGTATGTCTTCCTTCCTTCCTTCCTTCCCCCCTTCTGTGTGTGGTTTGTACTTTAACCCCCTTCAGCTCTCAAAAACCTGGAATGGCCAGTAGCTTCCACAGTGGCCCCTCTACTGAGCCACATTCACAATGACTGTGTGTAAAGAAGGCAGCACTTCATGTTTCCTTTCACAGCCCATTTCCCTGTCACTCTGCAACTCAGACAACTTTCAGTGGCTCCTGGAGCCAGGTCACGTACTTCCACCTTATTTCAGACAGGGCACCATGGGATTCTCTCATAAGATCTGGGCGTTCACTGCATAGTGTATGCTCTGCCAGTGCAATCTTTACTCCACTCACCAGGCGTGATCTCTCGGAACTACCTGCCCCAAGCCACCTGTTGGATGTGTGCGATCTGATGTTGTCTATCAGATCCTTGCATCCCACATTTTCTGTCAGATCCATATGTCCCCTGTCTGTCAGATCTGCACATTCCATGTCATATCCTGGATCAGCTGGTGTGATGTCATCTGTCAGATTCTCACATCTCACATGGTCTCCAGGATCTGCGTGTCCAACATCCTCCTACAGTGGGTGGTCTTTGTCTATACCCACAAGAGTGGTACCTTGTCCTGTGATCCAGCAGGTGGCTGTGTTTGCATCAGAAAACAACAGACAGGGACTGGGAAGAGGACACCACACACAGAACCTAGCTGGGACTGCCTATACTCATAGATGTGGAGTCCAAAGTTATTTTACAATCCTTATGGCCAGTGACAAACCTATTTTTGCTAGCAAAGCCTTTTCCTTGTAAATTGACAATCAGTCAAGAAGATTTTTAGATGTCAGGGTTGAAGCATATTTTGTAGCATGAAATGTCTCTGATGATGTCAGACTATTTAGGTATCCTTTTGAGTGGCTTACCTAGCAACAGGCATGCTATAGTGGTGATCTCTTAAGTTTATCTCAAGTTATCCAGCTTCAGTTTACAAGGCTTCAGGAACAAGGGTGGTTTCAGTTCTCAATGATTTCAAATAAAAAATGCTGGAAAAAATAGAAAACATTACTTTGGAGATTTGTAGGCAGATATTCCAGGAGACTAGAAGAATTCAGGATCTAGTCCAGTTTACAGGTAGAAAAAGAACCTCAACAACAATTAATAGAAGTAGATCTACTATCCACAAATGTGTACTATAGTTTTTACCAAAATGTAATTTTTCTCCCTAAAATCACCATCATTTTCACCAAAGATAGCCAAATTAAGACTAACTTGTTTGTAAAATGTCTAGTTCTGATAAATTTAGCCCAATTGTTTACATAAGTACAGCAAGAATAGCAATTGATCAGATAGACTCTTTTAAAGGTGCTTTGCTGGACCTTTGTGTAAGAAATCTCAAATTGAACTTAAAAGCCTCTTGAGGCCAGGAAAGCCAAGGGCTTATCAGATATAGCATATTATAACTATAGATTTGGTTAAATTTTTCTCTTCTCTTATGTTCCCCAAAATATTGAGGTTCCTTGCACCTGCCAGATAAGTGACCTTCTTTAATTACCCAGTAAGGTTGCTGGGAACCCTATAAAAAAGGTACCAGATTAATATTTCCACATGGCTTTACTTCATAAAGTCCAATTTTATGTCTCAACAGCTGTCTGGTCATATTCAAGTCTATGCATGTTTTTCTCAAATATGAAATTCCAGTGAAAACTTTGGTAATATACCCAATGTTTCCAATTTTGTCCTGTTATAAGGAGAACAGATTCTTATTGAACTTATGCAAATAACTATATTGCCATGAATATAACAATACTCACTCACTAAGAGTTTCCAAATTCTGGAAGTATCAGGTAGGGAAAAAAGATAAATGTTTCAATTTTGCTTATAAAAGTATAATTTACCAAATTGCTATAAGTCATAGTTAGCTTAAGAGAAGAGAGAGGGGGCCAGCCCTGTGGCCAAGTGGTTAAGTTCACATGCTCTGTTTCAGTGGCCCAGGGTTTACTGGTTTGGATCCTGGGTATGGAGCTACACACTGCTCACCAAGCCATGCTGTGGTGGCATTCCACACAGAAGAACTAGAATGGCCTACAACTATGATATACAACAATGTACTGGGGTTTTGGTGAGGAAAAGAAAGAAGATTGGCAACAGATATTAGCTCAGGGCCAATCTTCTTCACCAAAAATAATTAATTAATTAATTTAACAATTTTCAAAAACAAAGTTTTCCTTAAATCTGAAAAAATATTTTAAAAAATCAGCAATGTTTTAAACAAAATGTCATAAAAATTAAAATCTTCCTTATTACTTCATTCAGTCCTCTAAAATCACCTCTTGATCTTGATCTTTTATTAGCAGTTTCATAAAGTCATCAGTTTCTCTGTTAAAGTTCTGTGATTTCTTACCTGGTTCAGTTTTATGATCTAAAAGTTTACCAGAAACCTATATTATAGAGTAAATGTCACAGTCCTTTCCATGAATCTCTCTGAAGATGAAACCATCCTCATCTGAAGATGCATCTTCATTTGCAAACTTCATTTGCATCTGAAGTTGCAAAACCATCCCAGTAAAACAATAACTGTCTATAAACAACAAAAGACTTAAAATGACAAATAACAAAGAAATTTGGTTATTTCTGTGACCAAAAAACACTTTAGGATAACCAAAATTATGGCAGATAATTTTTAAAACACTTATATCAAGAATCTTTACCCACAAAATAACACCTAAGAAGGTTTATCATCACTTATTTGACAATGCTTCCCATGTAATTTAGCATACCAAATAAGCCTAATTAGTTTAGTATCTTCTTTATAGGAAGAGAAAGAACAAATTTCCTTGTTCCAGAACTAATTGGAAATTCTCTGTTTGCTTTTTCTCTTAAGTCAAAGGACTTTAATGTGGGGAGAAGTTCATAAACAATATCAAAAAGTTTTAAAACACTTGGTCAAATAGGATACAATGCTTAGTTATCCATTCAATCAAAATGACAACAGAAAGTCAGAAAAAATCTTTAGTAGAGGGACCTCAGCTCTTTGAACATAAGAAATTATTTTAATACAACACAGGTTTTATGTCTTTTAGCTAGACTTACTCAAAAATAAAGAGAAATGTTTTATAACCTCTTTAATAAGAGAAGACCAAAAGTTCAAGAAAATTATCCTTTTAAGAGACAGAGAAGACCAGATTCCAGTTTAGCACCAGTTTACTTTTGATATTAAAACTCATTTACTTAATTAAATTCACTTCAATCTTAGCTGACTTGACCATGTACAAAACTTTTTTCTCAGGGATCCTCTTCCATAAACCTTCTATAAGTTTTTACTTTTTTACCTTCAGAATTTGCCTCATGCCTCCTTTTTTCCTCCTAGTACTTTAGGGCAAATTTACCTTTCTTAACCAAATGAACAAAATATTTTCATTCTTTTTTATCTTCTTTACTGAAAACATATATCTTACTTTCCTTGAAGACAAACACATTTTCCTTAATTTTTAGTAGCTTTAATCACATATTAGAATTTTTAACCCTTAGAAACATTAATTTCTAAGTACAAACTAAGTAAGTAATTATAAACTTTCTTTTACATTAGTATTCTTTGGCTTGACAAAATTATAAACACTTTGCATAATTTTTATAAACATGTTACTTTATAGTATAATATTTTAACAAAATACAAGACATGTTTACCAATAGACCCCAACACCTTTTAGTTTCTCTGCAATAAGAAGCCAAAAGTAGGTACATCTATATGTAATAATCAGTGTCTAATATTTTATCTTATTTGGAAATGGTCTAGATACTCAATGAATTTTTATCATTTAAATTAATGTAGCAAAACTTCAAAGTTTCACTTACCAAAGGGATTTTGGTAGGTATTAAATACATGTCATAAAATATAATTATTTCTAAAAGTTTAAACTCTTATCTCATTTATGTCTAAATCATTTGTTCCCAACAATTATGTTTAGATTACCCACGAAAAATTCCTGAGACGTTAGGCAAAATTAGCTATCATTCTAAGCTATTTTTGCTGAAAAATCTGTAACAGAGATAACATGAGCTTATTTTACTAATAAATCCAGGGTGCATGTCTGCATCATATATAATGCTGATAACTCAAAAGCCATGTCTATTTTAATCAAACCAAAAAACTTAAATAAGTTTTTATTTTCCAAAGGTTATTTCATATCAAATAAACTTGAAAGACATTTGGGTTAGCTGCATTTAGAAATAATTCTTGTAAGCACTTACTTTAAGCCAATAGAATACAGCTTTTAATTTTTGGCTATATCAGCCAGAGGCCAAATATTACACATATATAACATACATATAAACAGACATGAACTCACAGGTAAACACAGACAGAGATGCTAGATTTTTGCTATGATTCAGGTGCAATACAAAACTCACTGGTGTATGAGAAACATTTGTATTTCAAAGAATGGCTCTCAGGTCTTAGAGAAGATGGGAGCAGAAAATCTACATCATAAAGGCACAGAGAAAGCAGTCACTTTTTCTTCAAGATGGAGTTTCTGGGGCATACTTGCCTTGTGAGTTTCTAATGTCTCAATCTTTTGTCTCAATCAATATCTAGGAGCACTCTGAGGAACAGGGGAGGCTTTGGGATTGGCAAATGAACTTTGTACTGTTTTCTAGAGCCATACCTCTGGTCTTGCAGAGATTTGCAAGACAAAGATGGTTTCCTCCAGTTCCCCCAAAGAACTGGATTATAGTCTAAATGACACAAGAGGCTGTCCCAAGCCTCCAGCTACATCCTTCCAATTGCTTCTTTATATCAGGGAAATTTTTAACTTAAGAAGTAAATCAAAAGATTTGTATGTTCTAAAACTTTCAGGACAATATATCACACCTTTAAAAATCTGCCCAAAACTTTAGCAAAAGCCCTTTTTTTCTAAGTATACAACTTAACCCTAGACCAATTTACTTTTGTGGGGAGAGCTTTTGTTATCTTTTTATTAGCACCTGATATTAGCCTTTAGTTTTTATCTGATACACTATAGCCTCAGGCATCTCTATTGACTTACCTTTTATATGTTTAGTTACCATAGTCTGAAGGGCAGATTTATATGCTATCTTACAATAGGGCACGGGAAACATTCCCCAGTGAGACACAATGTCTATCCCCACAGTACAATCTATAATATAATCAGGCAGAAGGAGATACAATCACTTCACATAAAGCCTGTAAATATGTCAATTTTCTACAAAATTTCATCTGAATTCCATCAAGTCTTACACTTCTAATCATAGCTTCCATTAGGACTTTATCAATAGTTCTTAGTCTTATAATTTTGGGTAGGGAAAGCATTCCTAGTGAGACATTTTAAAATACGCTCAGGTAAAGCTGATATAGCTTCTTTTCATAAAATCAGCTCAAAGATTCCAACCATTCCAATTTAAAATCTTATCAACACTTTCACATGTTCTCAATTTAGTTGTAACCTGAGTCAGAGTCGTAAGGCTAGTCATTATTTGTCTGTATCTCCTTTTTCAATTTGGCCTGTTCATAGGTACCAATAAAACAATTATTTTTTTTCCAATTTAGAAGTTTTTCCAATTTAAATGATCTATCATCTGGCCACATTGACGAGCAGGATCTTAACAGCGATTCATGCCAATAAACTTAATCATGGATGCAAGAAGAATCCCCAAAAGAGATCCAGAGTCTTCACTTCCAAAAAATAGTCTGAGAAAGCAAAGGTCATCATTGCATAACAAGTCATGAAGGTTGAGATGACAAAGTCCCCTAATGAAAGCAGTTGGGACTGCTTATGACAAACTCCCCTGAGAGCTGACACATTTAGACAAAGAGAGCGTGTCCTGGAACCCCAGTCTACTCAACTGGCTGCCAAGATGCATGCTGGTACAGGCATCTTCTGTATGGTGGAGATCAGAAAGGTTGCAAAGCCAAGGTCTCAAGACACAGAACAAGACAAAAGAAAAAACCTCATATAATATGCACATTAACAACTATAGCTAAGACTTTGGTCTCTTGGAGCCAGAGTAATATCTAGGAGGGAGATGCTGTGGGGTTGGGGAAATGCATATGGTTTTACAGAGTACCTCCTCATTGCACACACATTTTCTTGAAGCTGACAGGGGACCTATGTCATCAACCCCATTCTGTGACCCAATTTATGTTTTCATGGGAGACTTCTTGAGGTGGTGAACACCCTAAAGGGTCTTAAGTGCTCAACCCATGCCCACCAAATTTGCGACCTTTTTGGCTTCCAAGATGCCCTTAGAAACAGCTTTCACCTCATGTGCATATTCCCAGACAACAGGCTTATAGAGATGCCTGTCTCTTATGACAAATGACAAAAAAGACAGAGACAACGAAAAATAGTGACTATCTCTGGGAGGAAAAGAATCAATTAACCAATGAGTACTCAATCAAATTTCCTACAGTCACTGAGTCCAAGAAGCTAGCTTCACCAATATTTTATCCTGCTGATCTAAGTTTATAAAAAGAAAAAAATATCTCACCACCCTCACTTCCATTGGACCCTGCAGGCAGAGATCTGGGAGACTGATGTGGTAAGAACTCTTACCTCCTGCCGGCTCTTGTCAGGGGTCCCGGATCTCTGGGCTGCAGTAGCCCAAGAGTGAGCAGTGTCCAGCCAGTGAAATTTTATCCCATCCAAGTTACCAAACTGGATGCAAATCCTCTACCATCTAGGCTCTTCTGGCTGGTCTATGAATTAAATTCACATGAGACAGAATAACAGGAGAAAGTCAAACAAAGCTTTATGACACATAAACATAGGAGAAATCCAGGAAAACTAACTCCACATCTTTTGTAACTTTACTTTTTCTTTAATGCACATAATACTGAGTTGAAAAAGAAAATTGCAGCATGTATGTTTATATACACACACATATATTACAATCTATATATTTTTTAATGTGCGGATAGATCAAATCAAAATGATTGTTCATCACATATTAAATTCTTAATTACTGAATAATTAAGATAAGCTTTAGAGTTGTTTAATGAGGAGTTAGGGCTGTTTTCAGAATGGATATTTTTGTACTTAGCTACCTGCTTTTCAGTTTGGTCCAGGAGACTGGAAGCTGACAAAGTAAGATGAATGGACCTAATATTTCTAGTCTGACATACTTCAAGAAGGATCCTTTCCATGAGCATAGAAAGGAGCTTTAATGGAGGTGATCTCCTCCATTCATACTGAGCAGGAAATCCCAGTAGATACCTCTCCACCTTAGTCCACTGTAGTATGTTCCTTACTTTCTCTCCTTTTTTCATCTGTCCCCTTTCCACCCACCCAGGAATACACAATAGCAAATTTAATCAGCTGTGACTAGGAACTATCTACACTTAAAACAAATCACTGAGACCCACTCAGACTGATTTGCTCTTTGTCTCTGAAGGAAAAGAATGGAAAAAAAGGGAGGAGGGAGTGGGTAGAGTATATGCTAATGACACAAATGCAAAGCCTCCCAAATAATCTCCCTACTTTCTTGTTTCCCTTTTCTCCTTTGTCTAATTGGAAGCTGTGAATATCCACCATCCCACTGTTTCTCAGAAGTCTAATTAGAAGCCGACGTGGTTCCGAATTAGAATAAGTGCAGCAATTGCCAATGATGTCTGTGTTTTGCAGGTGTCACTGCCAAGTGCCAATGCTATCCAATATTTGCTCACCACTGCCCACATGGGACCAAATCCACACTTAATAAGACAGCAACTGCATTGTCATGACATATGCGCAATAATATTCCCTGCTTTTAAGCCCCAGAAGCATGGTTATTTAGCTAAGATAGTCTTCTGCTATAATCATTGCAGTTTTTCTTCTAGCAGTAAAAGTCTCACCAACTACAGTTAGGCATTTTCTGCTTTCCAATTACTTGCTGATGCTATGCCAAGTACAGAGTAATATTTTCATGTATCATTAAACAAATGCAGTTGTGCTCCCCAAACAGGTTTCAGTTTGAGCTAAACTACATCCATTAAAGCTTTCATAAATGGCACACCCTTCAGCTTGTAGTTTCTTTTTACTCATAAATATTTAAGCTGCACAGATAATACCTCAACTTCCCAGCAAGTGCTGCATTAGCTGGGCAATCTTTAAAGCATAAAACTTTGTAGCAGGAGGAAACTAGGAAGAAAGAAATGAGTTGTGCTACTAGCAAAAAACACACCAGAATCCTAAAATTACCTTACTTCCAAGAAATAACCTATTTCTCTTTTCTATAAATACAAAAGTAATCATTTGAAAGATACGTATATCAATGATAGTATATTTAACTGTACTAAGTATATATAAGTATATATAAGTGGATTTATACTGAAAAATGGACAATATTCTTCCTTCTGAACACTTATGATTAAAAGAAAGGGAAAAAATTAAATCTAAGTCTAGAGACGTGAATGTAGTAATTATAAGAGTGAACTGAAAGGATAAGTCTGATGCTGCATTTTTCTCAAAGAAAGCAGAGGTGAATCAAGGACTGTTTTATCCAGTGGGTGTACTGCCTTGGTCCTGTTAGTCATGGATCATTTGGTTCTAAGAACCAAAACCCATCCCCGTTATCGTAAGCGAGGGAGGTTTATGTTAAGAACGTGAGGATATATCACAGAATCCAACTCCAGAAAGTCATGGGGCAGCAACTTTCTTCTCTTTCCTCTGAGCCAAAGCCTCAGGCTGGCTGACTCTGCTAACCACTGCTTCTGCTCTTTTCCATGCTCTCTAAAACACTTTTTTCTGCAAGGTTATTTGTTTCAGTTTCCTCATAATTTCAGTTTACCAGAGGATTTCGGTAAACATTGAGTCAACTTTGACCACAACTTGATACAATCCTATGATTCCAGGATTATTCCGATGATTCCAGAGATATCACCTGAAAAATTCTTTGTGTGACTCAATCCAAATTCTTGAGAGAAAGATGATAGAGTCAGCCTGGATCATATGCCCAACTCGGTTCAGTCACATCATGCAAACATTGATTTCTAGGTTTACTTCATCAGAGACTGAGCAATTTAAGGGAAGCAGTGTGAATGAGGAAGATATGCAACATTTGTCTACTAAACAGTCTTCAAGAAAACTTAAATGGAGGTTGAGATTTTGGAAGAAAAATGGGATCACTTTCAAAACAATTAAAGCTTTCACATTGGATTTTACAAATCACATTCACATAGATTACCATACCTGATCTTTATGATGTGGAGGATTGGAATTGGCCACCCCAAGATATGTCTCTTTGGCATGAGGATTATTTTGGGCTGGTTACTTTTAAAAACTGCAGACATAAAAGAAACTCTGAAAAGTAGAAGTTACCCTTTGTAAGAAATTCAGATTTGTAATGGAAATCTCTATCTGTAAAGATGTCTCCCTCTCTGTACTAGAAAGAAGGAAGGATGACCTTATCTCTAGATACTTATCAATGCAGAAGGCAAGGATTTAAGCCTGCATAGTAACCTTACTCTTGTTTACTGTCCTTTTCTGGTAATCTCCCATAACTGACTCCCCTTACCCCCAATATCCTCCTTTGTCATTAGCTGAAGATGGTATTTAAGATGAGAACATCCAGCATTTTGGCGAGTTGCTCAGTTCTCCTGAGTCTCTCCCATGTATACATGTTATAAAGCTTTGTTTAATTTTCTCCTGTTATTTTGTCTTGTGAAGTTAATTCATAGCTTGGCCAGAAGGACCTAGAGTGGGTAGAGGAAATGTCATCTTCCCCTATGATGACATCCTTATGATATATGGAAGGAAGATGATATCAGCTCTATTTGAAAAATTAGAATACTGAAGGTCAGAAAGGTGGAGGAGAGCAGCTTTTGGATTAGTCATTTGGACAGAGCCTCTTTAAGCACTTCCAAATGTGCTTATGAATTTAAAACACTTTAGAAACTTTAAACCAGGCTTATAATAATAATAACAAAAGGGGGCTGTATCAATGTGGGTGATGTGGACAAAGTACAAAGTAATACCACCTATTTATCCCTTCGTCCTCCCATCCTTGTCTACCTGAAGAATTCTTTCAAGGATCAGCTGTTTATCTGTTGGTTTGAATGTGTCTTACAAATTACTGTCTATTAAACTGGTAAAATTGTAAAATAAAAGAGATCATTAATAAATAAGATAAGATGACAGGCATAAACCTGATTTGTCCTGCAATAATCAAGTGGTATTATAACCCTTCTTAAGCTGGATGTAGTGTTAATTGCTCCTTCCTTCTACAATATAATTCAAATTCATGGATCCAATATTTCCTGTTCAGGGGAGAACCGAAATACCTTGATAAAGTTTTTTTTTTTTTGAAGTCACATCGTTTGTAGGTTTGATGCTTATAAGGTTTGCCTTAATCAGCAAACCAATGCTCTTTTCACAATGGCAGGAGCTATATAACTGTCTTAAACACAGAGTGTTGTCTTCAAGCCTGCGTGCCTTCTGTCACCACCAGCACAATTTTTCTGAACGCTAATTTACTGCTGTCTCCCCGTTCAGTAATATTCTTCATTCAAAACTAAATGTTCTTATTTGATATTTGCTTGGTTTCACCAAAATTTTTATCTTTTCACTTAGATTTCGGGGATTGGAACAGGATGAATAGTATTACAAAAGGAAATACTTTGAAACATGACCATGCTCCGGAATTTTTAGTGCTTTCTACCTGTCTCCTATGTGCTAAAGACAAGCCCGTTTTTTCTACCACACAGTGATTAGAAACAGGCCTCATTACCTTAGAGATATTTGAGTTAGAAGAGTTCTTTAGCAAATAGAAATGTCCTTTGTAAGAAATACATTTTATAAATATTTTCTCCCAAACTGTGGCTTGCTTTTGCAATTTATTATTAGAGGCTTTTAAAGAGCAAATGTTCTTCATTTTTGTAAGTCCAAAATATAAACGTTTATTTTATTTTTTGTGCCTTTGTGTCTTACGTAAGACATCTTTACTTAACTCAAAGTCAAATATTTTTCTTCTATACTTTCTTCCAGAAGCTTTATAGTTTTAGTTTTGCAGATACATTCAGCATCCACTTTGAGGTAATTTTTTTTATAATTTTTGTGTATGCTGTGAGATAAGGATTATTGTTCAATTTTATTTATTTATTTGTTTACATAAGGATATCCAAGTGATCCAGCTAATTAGTTCAAAAGATTAATCTATGTGGCTGAATAATATACCTTTGTATGGATATACCATATGTTGTTTATCCATTCCTCACTTGATGGACATTTGAATTGCTTCTACTTTTCGGCTATTATAAGTAGTGCCATTATGAATATTTGTGTACAACTGTTTGCATGGACTTGTTTTCAATTATCTTGGGTTATACTTATGAGTGGAATTGCTAGGTCATATAGTCACTCTCTTAATGTCAAGGTACTGTGAAAATGTTTTTTGTCGACAGCTGCACCACTTATGTTTCCACTAGCAATATATGGGGGTTCCAATTTTCCCACATCCCTTTATCACTTGTTATCGTCTGTTTTTTTGATTATTGTTGTTCTAGTGAGTGTGAAGTGGTATCTCATTGTGGTTTTGATTTGTATTTCCCTGATGACTATATTTAACATCTTTTCATATGCATATTGGCCACCTGTGTACATTATTTACAGGAACGTGTTTTCAAATCCTTTGCCCATTCTTTAATTGGGTTATTTGTTTGTGTATTATTGATTTGTAAGTCTTCTTTATATATTAGATATATGATTAGCAAATCTTTTCTCCCTGTGTGTGGGTTGTCTTTTACTCTTTGATGGTGTCCCTTGATACACAAAAGTTTTCAATTTTGATGAAATCTAATTTATTTATTTGTATTTGGTTGTTTGTGCTTTCGGTATCATATCTAAGATATCACTGCCAAATCAAAGGTCACCAATATTTACACCTATGTTACCTTCCAAAGGGTTGATATTTTTAGCTCATACATTTAGGAATTTGATTTCCTTTAGTTTATCCTACTTGGAGTTTGTTGAACTTCTTAGATGTATAAATAAATACTTTTCATCAACTTTGCAAAGTTGCTGGCTATCATTTTTTCAAATATCTTTAATGTCTTTGTCTAGTAAATCCAACAGCTGGATTGTCTCAGGGACAGTTGCTATTGATTGTTTTTTTTTTTTCCTGTATGGACTATAACTTATGGTTTCTTTGCATATCTCACAATTTTTTGTTAAAAACTGGATATGTAAAATAATATAATGTGGCAACGTTGGAAATCAGATGTCTCTCCCTCATCACAGTTGTTGCTTTTGTTGTTTGTTATTGTTGTTTAGTGTAATTTCTGAACAATTTCTGCCAAGTCACTTAATGATGTGTGGCTGCTGAAATATATTTGGCTATAAGCCAATGATTGGAGAGAGATTTCTTTAGATTCCTGAAACCAATAAGCTCCCAGTCTTTGCCAAGGGGCTTTGTATGTGTTCCAGGACATGCCTTCAGCATTCATCTGTAGTGTACAACTCTTTCTTAGCCTTTACTTGTTACAGAGTCTCAAGACGAGCCAAAGATGAGAGCTTAAGGCCTTCTCAGGATTTTCCTAAGCATGCACACTTCCTTGGATACATGCATAGCTGTACAATGAAGGTAGCATCCTACATTCCCAGGAATAAGCTGTAGCCTTCCAATGGCCCTTACAGACATCTCATTCCACAGCTTTTCCTTTTAAGCTCTTGGCTAGCCTATTATTTACAACAACTGTTATCCACCTCTTTAATATTCAATAATTGCCTCTGGTTGCTTTTGACAACTGTCCCTGGGAAAGGCTATTTGCACTAAACTTACTTAATAGTTCTATAGTTCATAGGTGATTATGTCCTCTACAAATACAAATTGTTGTACTTTCTTTCCAATTTGCATGCCTTATTACACTAGGTGGAATTTCAACTACAATGTCAAGTAGGAGTACTGTTAAAGGTCATCCTTACTTTCACTCTGATTATAGAGGAAAGGAACTCAGTATTTCACCATTAAATTAGATGTTTTATGGGGCAATTTTGTAAGTCTCCTTTCTAGAATTGAGGAAATTCTCTTCAATATCCAATTTGCTGAGAAATTTTTATGACAGAGTATTGAATTTTGTCAAATGCTTTTTTTCGTATCTATTGAGTTAATCGTATGATTTTTCCATTTTAGAACCTTAATATGGTGAATTAAATTTATTAACTTTTAAATGTTAATCCATCCTTTCATTCTTGGGGTAAACCACACTTGGATATAGGATATGTATAAATTAAGAATTTTCATGTCTATAGGCTTATTGCTTTGTAGTTTTCTTTCCTTTCTTTTTGGTAATATTTTTGCGTCTTTTGTTTTGATATCAGAGTAATGCAGACCTCATAAAGTAAGTTGGAAATTGTTCTTTGCTTTCCATTTTTTAAAAACACTGACATAAAATTGGTATTATTTCTTCCTTAAATGTTAAGTATACTTTAACAGTAAACCATCTGGGTCAAGAATATTATTCATAGGAAAGTCTTTTAACTATGAATTTGATTTCTCTAATAGATATAGAGCTATTCTAGCCATCTATTTCTCTGTAACTGAGCTTCAGTAGTTTGTCACTTCAAGGACTCTTTATTTTAAATTGTTAAATGTCCTTTCATGAAGTTCTTTAAATAATGGATGATTCCAAAGAGTTTTTTTATGTGAGTTATAGCTACCTTACTGAATTAGAAATAAAAAACTAAGTATCTGAACGCAAGAATACATATTCTACCATTCTATTGCCCAACAAAATAATGATGTTAACGCGAGATGTGTACTTTCTGAAAAATTCCACTAATGACTCACGAAAGAATGAGAATTAAAAAGGTGCAGATGCCTTAGAATTATTATGAAAATGATTTTGGTTTCACAGACCCACTTAAAGGGTCTCAGGGACTTCTAGGGTTTGATGATTTGAGGGCTGCTGGTATAATCCATTTCAGAATTGTCATCACTATTCACTAAGTTGCTTAGACAAGCTGCTAAGAGAAATCCTGCCTTCAGTTTTTCCCCTCAAAACCCATAGCCAATTCATCAACAATACATAGCCAAAGTACAGGTATAAAAGTATCCAGTTGTTTTAGTTGGCTTTAAGTTCAATGTGAGGTAAGTGTAATATAACTTCCATGTTCCACACCTCCTGCCACCACTATTTTTCCATCTATTATAAGTGTGTTCAAATTCTATAAACATTTCTCTTCTTTCCATCTATTCTTCTTTTATTTTCTATAATTTTAAGAAAGAAAGTGATCATCTTTAGAAAGGCTAACATGTGCTCCGTACCACTGCTACGTCATGTTTTCCTCCTCAATCTAGAGCTCACACTTTCTTCCTGCCTGAGACACTCAAGCATTAGAACATGAAGGAGAGCCACAGATCTAAGGCTGTTTGTAACAACTGCCTTGTGACCACTTCACTGGCTCCAAAGTGACTTCGAAGTTTACTGTGTTTCTAACTTAGTTCAAACTATTGGATCGCACCCTCACTGGATCCTACCTCTAGTTCCATGGGCAGAGTGTGCATTCTTGGTCTTCCTAGCATTTTATAATAGGTTTTTTGTAATTGCTTTGTCCTCCAAATTCTTCAATTCTGGGCTTACTTAGAAGGGATAGTTCATCCCTGACTCCAGTCTCTGAACACCCAGCCTCTAAGATGGACAACCAGGTTTTTGCCTAATTGTAGCCCTAAGACAGAGGTGGGGTTCTCCATCTTCAGTTCCTTTATCTGCATTACTCTTCATCTTCTGCTTATTAACACAGATGCTAAATAACATAAAAATTCTCATTCTTTCATCCTTCTTTACTTTCTTTCCTCTTTATTTCACTCTTTGTACGATCTGATAAAATATTACTTATAAAGAGTAATGATTTTTCTAAGTTGGATGTTTTAAAAGGAAGAATTTAACATCCTCTGCCAGAATGTAATGTTTAGAGATAGCCAACAGATTTTAAATACTATTCAAGGTCTGCCAGCAACATATGGTTGTGTTTAGAACTGTGCTCATATTGAAATAGGATTTTGCACATCCTTTACACAGCCAGCCCAAATTTTCAAATGCAGTTTTCTTAATTGTTTACTGAAACCAAATAGCATGTTTTGGCATGACTCCAAGGATCCATTAAATTGAAAGAATCTCATCAAAATGTATAAGAAATGACTCAAAGTCAGAAAGTCAGTCAAAAAAAAAAATCACATTTAAAAAAAATCACATTTAAAAGTTTTTCCCTTACTGTGGAAGTAGTTGGAAAATTTAGATATGCAGTATAAAAAGAAAAAAATAACAATTTGCAAAAGATTTTATATTTCAGGTGGTAAGGCCTTTTCTAGACTATAGAAGGCATCCAAGGTGGCTGTTGGAGAGAATCAAAGAGTGAGGTCATTATGTTTCAAACTTAAGCAGAGTCACGGTGAAAAAAATTTGTCACATGGATTCTTTGGTTCTACAACAACTTGAAGTTGGTATTTTTGCTTCTGCAATGACTACTATTTTAAGTGTTGATACTAATAAAGCTGTTCTGGTAACATGTAAGAGTGTTTTATTGTAAGAATCTATTATACTTTATTTACTTGTCATAACAGGCTAGATAATTAGAGTCTCTTTATTTCTCTCCTTTTGACTGCTGTCCATGTTCCATTTATTTGTACTCTCAACCACTCATTGTTTTCATACCTTATTTTCTAGATCTAGTATTGTATAAAATGAGTAATAATCTTTGTTTGCTAGAGGGTTATAAAGAGTAACTTGAAAATTTGTTCTGCACTTTGAAATTTTATAAGAAAGTGATTTTCACATGGTAGGCATTAATATTTATCAAATGCAAATTATACTATCTGCATGAGTGCTATTTGCAAACTCCCGTAGGTAAAAACGTAGTATGTGACTCTGATTTAAATCCATGTAATTCATAGTTTTAGTTAATGTATATTTCTAACACTTCACGTTAATACAGGACATCAACAGGAAGCAGTTCTGAGGACCTGGCTCCTTCAGAGAAAACAAGAGCATCGCTGAAAGGCTACCTGCATTGACCTGGTGTGACTTGTGTTTAAAGCAATACCATCGGTTTACATTCAGTTTGGCTTTACACAATGAGTGCAGTGTGAAAATTATTACAATGAAATCCTCATCATTCTGCTGACAAAGAACTGTTATATATTACTTCATACTAAGAACAATTGTTATGATACTATCAGAAAACCTCATTGTAACTCAAATCCAATATAAAATTGTTTTGTTACATTGATCCTCTAGATTAGTTTTTGCCTCTTCTGGACTGCCTAGAAAGAGCTAATTATGATAATCAAGACTAAGTTTAGTGGAAACATACATTTAAATGAATAATAGATTCCATCTGTAAACTCCTTTTTTGACAAACGTCCCATGTTAAAAGCATACCTAGGAAATAATGTAAATAGCACTATGACAATTTTAAGTTATTTAAAGCTATTCTTATGATAACTTAACCCATCATTTATAATGCCAACAAAAGCCACCCTAATACTGAAAACCAAGGCTCCAGGTGATTCCTAAATTACAGATTAGAGGTCACAATTTTACAGTATAGTTCTCTTAACTTTTTAAAAATGACATTGACCAGTTTTTGGGTTTTTGCTATATATGCTGAGCACTTTCCATATATTATTTGTAATAAATTTTGCAGTCATAAGGGAGAGATACTGTTATTATTCCCTGTTTAGAGACGTGGTTTAGAGGAATGATGCCACTTGCCTGAGAATAAACCCATGAATCTCTCACGTGGACACCTTTACCCCTATAACACAGAGCATGTAGGTTACTATGGAGGTTATAGGTGATGAGAGTTTAGCACGAGTTTCAATACTAACTTGGACTCACTTGTTTTCAAAGACTCAGCATGCTCGCATTTGTAGGGTTATGCAGTTACATAGAGTTTGTGGTAAACTGAGCAATCCAAATAATACTAACATAGTGTAAGATCTTTGTAGAAAGAAGAATGAATGAATGGATGGATGGATGGATGGATGGATAGTGAAATTATATTCAGTAGCAGTTGCTACTTTTCTGAGCGATAAGTTAGAGGGTTCAAAGTACAGTCAGGCTTGAAGAAAAATGCTGAGACAAAAAGTTGTTCCTGGGCCAGCCAGGTGGCGCAGAGGTCAAGTGCACACGTTCTACTTCTCCACGGCCCGGGGTTCACCGGTTCGGATCACGGGTGCAGACATGGCACCGCTTGGCACACCATGCTGTGGGAGGCGTCCCACATATAAAGTAGAGGAAGATGGGCACGTATGTTAGCTCAGGGCCAGTCTTCCTCAGCAAAAAGAGGAGGATCGGCAGTAGTTAGCTCAGGGCTAAACTTCCTCAAAAAAAAAAAAAACCCAAAAAGCTTGTTTCTTAATATTAGAGAAACATAACTATTTACTGTAAAAACTAATCAATCACTAGATATTTCACATGCAACCTTGTGATGTTTCAATGTCAGCATTTGATCTAGTCATAATTTTTCCATAATACCAGTTATCTGAAGGTAAAAATAATTCTTTCCTGAAAAATTAAGGCTATTATTCCTTCAAATAAGCTTTATTTTGAAACTGGTTAACCTAAAAAATAAACAATGCTTAAAATGGACAATTAATTGGGTCATTTTAATGTATATATGATTATAAGTCATTATATATGGAAAATATATAGTTAAAATAATTTATTCAAACAATTTCTTTCAGAAGTAGACTGATATACTAAAGAAAAGTGATTCTGGTTCATTACTTAAATAAAGGATTGCATAAGTTTTTGTGGTGTTTGTTTGAAAACTGTCTCATGTTCTTCCAAATATAATTTAACTTAGCTTTGTTTTCATGGTAAATCTCAGACTTCTCTATTAAAATTGATTTTTCTTAAGGTTCTTGGAAAAAAATACCTGATTTTCTTTTGAAATCAAACAACTGATCAAAACATTTTAAACTCACTGTGTTACACCTAGATGTATGGCCATACATTGGTGTAATTTACACCCTATTGAGATTAGCACCAGCGTAAGTGGCAAAAAATGAAATTAACTAGAACATCTTTGGTTAAGTGCCTCTGCCTTAGTGACAGTGAGGTTCGTAAAAGTGTAAAGTGAAGCTAGACACAGACACACGGTTTATGGGTACAGGTACAACAGAGCAGTCTATCAGCACACAAAGCCGTGTGCACTCTTGGTGGTGTGGCACTGCTGTATGTGTGTGGGGACACTGAAGTGGTGTTACTTGATTCCAAACCGAACCCATATGTGCAGTTGTAGCACTGCAATGATTGTTTGACTTTTCCAAACTGTTAACAGCCACTTTTTATATTGCTTATAAAAATGGTAATTTAACATATTTATTCAGCCAGTCAGTCTCAAGGTTGACTGACAAAGATTGCAGGGAATTTATTTACCTTAAATCCATATTTCCTAACTCAAGATGTGGTCGGAATTTTAAAGAAGCTATAGAGCATGCAAACAGGCATCTTCTAATTCCTTAGGGCCTACTTGTGGGAAATATGTCTAAATTCTAAGATGAAATTGCACATTCATAAATCACTAAGTGGCTTAGTGGGAGCTTGTGATATTTTCCCTTTGAAAGGAGTAAGTCAGGTTGACCCACAAAACGAGAAGGTGGATATATCCTCGTTATCCTCAGAGCAAGCAAAATGAGGTGGCTGAGAGCAGCTGCTGTGGAGCCTGACAGCCTGTGCTCATGTCCCGCTCTGCTGCTGCCTGTGTAAACTTGGGGAGGCCTCTGCAACCTCTCAGTGCCTCAGTTTCCTCACCTGCAATGCAGATGAAAATAGTGCATACCTCAAAGGGCTTGTGAGGACTGAATTAATACACATAAAGTATTTTGACGGGATCCGAACATATAGTAAACATTCTGTATGTGTAGCTATTGTTAAGCAAACTGGTATCTTCCCTCATTTTAGCTGCCTTGTGGCAGTCTGTCCCTAAGAACTGATAGAAAATAAGGGAGCGTTCTACCAAGGGAGAGTAGAGGTATGAATGCGGTCCTGAGGGTGATGCTGGCGGGGAGTGGTATAATTAGCTCCTTTACAGGGGAAGACACTGCCTGGGTTTGAATCTGAATTTGTCACTTAAAAGCAGTATTACCTTGGGAAAGTTATTTAACCACGTTGTGTCTTATTTCCTCTTCAGTACGATAGCAAAATACTTACCTCTCAAAGTTTTGGGGAAGATTAAATGTATCACCAAATATAAAGGGCTTAGGACATTATCTGGCACATAGCAAATAGTGTATGAAGGTTAGTCATTTTTATTCAGACAAAGAGTGTAAGACAGAGATGATCTGGATGGCACTGGGTGGGAAGGAGTAGAAAGAAGGACTTAATCATGGGATAAGTTAATTAACTAAGAATAACAATAAGTAGTCTCAGAGAGGCGAGCCTATGACCTGATGACTGAAAGAAGGACAAGATTGAGTGAGGGGGTCAGCAGTCTAAACGTAAAAGTTCAACGGGTAACGAGGCCTAATACTGATTAACAAACTTGTGCAATTGTTTTTCCCTTTGACAAAGTATCTCTAGATTTAAAGTTTAGTTATTCTCCTAATTTCTCTAAAATTATATTTTAGCCATGGTTTTATTTTTTTTTCACCACCCAATCCTACAAGTCACAGATATTTCCAGGAAGTTTTAAATCCTTTGATATTTTGGAGATCTCTAATACTTGAAAGAATAAAAATGATTTGACGAAGTAGTAAGAGTGAGGCTCATCACAAAATGATGCCTCTTTCCTGGCACAGACACAGAACAGTAACACCATCCCTGATGCAGATATGAAGGTGCTACATAAATGGAGATAGTTCAAACAAGACGTAAAGTCCTACCCAGCTCCATTACGCACATACACTCACACAAACTAACGCCTTCCTATCTAGAGATTAATCAAATCAAATAAGAAACTCAAACATATCATATCTTCTATTTTAGAAATGTTTTGAAATCCTGGACACTTGGGGAAAAAGTGAATATGTATTTTCAACAGAATAATTTAAAAGTGTTTACCAAGGACAACGTCAAAGGTAATGATATTGTCAGGTAAATATAGGCAAAAAGTCTCCTAAAATATTTTATTATAGCCCAAAGAGCACACCTGGCATTTATTTAAACAATAACTGTTCCATAAATTCATTACATTAATTATAATCACATAATTAGATAGTTAACTAATTTCACTTAGACCCTTGCCACTCGAAGTGTGGTTTATGGACCAGCAGTATTGAAATCACCTAGAAGCTTCCTAGAAATGCAGACTCTCAGGCCCCATCCTAGACTTATTGAATTAGAATCTACAATACGGCCAAATCCACAGGTGATTTTTACGTATGTGTAAGTTGAGGCACATTCATCTAAAATAATATTTTTCAATACGTGCTTTATATCATAATCATCTAAGATATATAAAAAATAGTAATGCGAGGGTTTACCAATAGAGAGTTTATTTAATTAGTCTTGAGTGGGACACTAACATCAGTATTTTGTTTTGTTTCTCACACAAGTCTGTTGTGCAGCCAGTGTTAATAACAACTGACCTAGATAAGCCGAATGGATAACTTTTGAGAATGTCAAAAATTTGTTTAAAAATAAGTAAAATCCTTTCCTCTAAGAATTGGGCTTATCACAATGAGCTATTGACCTTTAAACAAAATTAAGAAAGATATATTTTGTCATGAACTAGAGCAAACCTCCTTCTCACCACTAAGACCACAGGCTGGCGTAAGAGAGATGCATATATGGAAAAAAGAATCTGGCTCAAGAATACCAAAGCAAGACTTGGTGCACAAAAGGGAAAACACATGGATAAAGCTGAGTGCTCATAAGTCAATGATCAAAGTAGATAGAAGTAGAATCTGGAGTATCTAAGCATTTTAGAAACAGAGAACACGTAATTACTCTAGTCTGGAATAGACAATATTAAAAACTAGATATAAGATCCAAAGGAAAAATTACCAAAAGGGGAAGGCAGGTGATCAAAAAAGAAAAAGAGGAGCCAAAATATTCACCAATGAGTTCTAGATTTTCTGTTTAATTTCTAATCTTAACAATAAGTTTTTGTTGGTTTATTTTGAGATATTTTGTTTGTTTTCTGGTTCTTGCATATGCAGAGACCAAGTCCAGCTGTAAATATCCCAGAACCCACAGATATAGTCGCAGCAGTAATTGAACCAATTTGGAGCAGAGAGAGTGGGGATGGGAACACCAAGCTGAGTCAGTCCATGTCATCCTTCAGTTCATTAACTGACTTGAGCCTGGGTGTTCTGAGTTTGCCAAAGATCACTCATAATGTTCATCACTGTAACACTAGACATTATATATATACATGTTAAATAATGTATAAATGGTGAAAATGAATGTTTTAGATAAATATTGCCCATTTGGCTACATAGATGTAATTTTATAAATTCTAGAAGGCTTAGGTAATGACTTGCAGATGTGTGGAAGGAAAGAAATGTCTTCATTGTTACTCTGATTATTGATGCCTTTACTAAAACCTTTGTTAAATTTGCATTTAGTCACATATTTACAAAGCCGTAATTAAAAGTAAATAAAAATTAGTTAAATAATCCAATACAAGCTAAAGAATCCACGTGACTCATAAATGAATTCCTAGTGAAGTAATAGTCAATGAATATTTCATAGGCCCTTCTTAAAAAGAAAACCAAAATTCCCTTTTTGTTTCATTTCTATGCCAATAAGAATTTTGTAAATATTTATGGGGACCACATATTTGAGAAAAGAAAGATTAGGAGTGGTGAGAAGTCTTCTCTTGTAAATGAAAGCCTGAGATATTTACGAAATTGTTGATTTTTTAAAAATATGTTTGCAATGCTTCAGTCTGTTTTAGCCATCATTTAAAGATATCATATCACAGACTTTTTAAATAATTTTCATGTGGGATCGAAACCGTTGTTGATACAGGCCAACACTGTGTCTGCTCTAGCCCCAGGTAAAAGTCTGCTAATGTCAGGATTATAATGTCTAAATGTTAAGGAAAATTCTGAAATATCAAAGGCTTTTTAGGTAATCCATTCTGAATGAGTCACTGAAAAAGATACTTTTTCTGGAAGCTGGTTCAATGCTTACTGGTAAGTAAATTTAACTTAAAATCCCCATAAAGTGAAAATATTTTATCTTTTTCAATCACAATATTAGCATAAATAAAAATGCTTGAAAATTATTTCTGCAGTGTTTGGAATTCTTAATAAAACTCAAGCAGTCATAGGAAATTATAGTTAGACTTCTTATTGGAAATCTAACCTTATGTGATCATTTTACAGAATAGAGAACATTTAATTTGCAGAGTCTTTTTTAATCATGAAATTCTGTCTAATTCTGGAAAATGTGTGAGATTGAAAGAAATAAGATATAATTTCTCATTTTGGTAAAACTTGACTGCTCTCAATAATCAAATCCACACTCTCTCTCTCATTTTGGATACAATCTTTTCTGCTTTGCCTTTCCCATTCTCCCCTTCCTTTCTATGATCCTTTAGTTTTCCAGTGAAATTTACATTTCAACTTATTATGTATTTTGAGTGCCTCCTCTGCATATGCATACCAAAATTTTTCTCTTTCTTGTAAGTCCCAATTTAAACCCACAAAGTCAACTCTTCCTGCACTCATGGCAAGCCAGAAACGAAATTAGTATGGGGAAGTTTTCCATAGACTAAGACAAGAATTTCAGTCTTCATTTGGTTGTACAACTCTCACTTCTCAGACTTTTTTGGTTACCTTCAGAGGAATGATTTGGACCTTGAATATAAATATTCTTAATCACTAAGGAAATGTTGTAATTGTTGTGGGCTGCCATAGAACTCCATTTTTCTAATGAAACACTGCACTGTTTCAGAACCTGGAAGGCTAGGTGGCCCTCACACAGTCAGTAAACTCTGTAATGTAAGTAGGTCTGTAGATGTGAGAGTAGATTCATTTGAAAAACAAACCAAAATCAAAACAAAAAAAGAGATTGATAATGAAAGAGAGAAATATTGTCAAAGTCCTAGAGAAAACCAAAAGAGAAATAGTCAATAATAAGAAAAGATGACTAAGTTCAAAAGCCATCCAACCAAGCAGAAAATGAAAAGGATGTCATGAGAATTGGTAGAAAAAGGAAATAGAGGAAAAATGAAGGTGATGGGGTGAGGATATTGGATAATGTGAAAGAGAAGGTAATTATTGGAGGGAATAGCAGAAGAAAATCTATGGTTTATGCTGCTCCAAAAGGAGAAGTTGCAATTATCCCCTAGTGTGTTTCTTGTCTTGAATCTATTTCTCTATCCATCAAAACCATATACTTTTATTTCAATTATGAATCAATTATTGTAATACTTTTTGATGTGGTAAGTTGAAGTTGTCCAAGATTTATAAATTTTTAAAAAAGTTTATTCTTGAGTCTGAATCATTTCTTATCTCAAAATTCTAAAAATATGCTAACCACTATATTGTGGTGTTTGAAAATACCATGCCATGCTCTGAAGTGAACAGCTTTTTTTTCATAATTTTTTATAAGAACTCTTTGAATAGTTCATAAAACACGATGCCCAGTCTTTGACACTCTTCCACTTTAAGAGTAAAGACTAACTCCATTCTAAGCCCTGTACAAATTGCAGATTTGTGAGCAAAATAGATTATCATCATTTAACGTCCCCAAAGTTTAGAATGGTTTGTTACATAGCAATAGATAACTGATATAAATTTTGTTACCTGGAAGGGGGATGATTCCATAGCAAGAAAACAGCATGTGCTATTGGTTTGGGGGTTGGCAGCAGGTGGAATCAGAAGTGTCTTGAGGAGAGTGTTAGTGAAATAGCCCAAAAGCCAATGAGGAGGCTGTTGGTGAAGGTTTTAAGGAAAATGAAGGAAATGTTATTGGAAGCTGAAAGAACTGGGACTCATCATGCAGTGGTAGAAGTGTTGGCAACCTGTCTTCTGCAGTAAATGTGGTAAACAGGAAATGAATCTAACAAACTCAATGATCGAGGAGAATATCGAAAATTCCACCTAGCCACTTCTTGCCAGCTAAGATAAAAATGCAAGAGAAGGGAGAGTACAGGTGAGGGAATATAGTGTTAAGTGTAAAGGAGTTAGAATTTGCTAAGTTCAAAAATTAAACACTCTCTTTCCAGGCTTTTCCTTTTGACAAAAACTCTCAAAATAATGAATACTCTGATGTCCCAAATCTAATTCTGCATGGGACTATAAGACTGTTTTTAATATTTCAGAAAGAATTGAGGTGGTAACTCAGGAACCCTTTCAGACAGACAGAAAGGCTTATAAGAATCAGAAGGATATGTCTTACAAATTCTCTCTGTTAAACAATGGGGCTTCTAAAAGTCTTGTCTCACAGAAGCTTTGCAGGGAGCCTAGGTAGAGAAGGACTTACTGAAAAAAGACTTGTGGTTTGGCCTTTGCCTAATAGAGAGAATCCTAATTATAGTTATGGAAAACCCACATAGTTTTTAAGAGAATTGTTCTTGTCAAAATAACTCCGACTTATACTGAAATGAAATGAAGTCTTTGGATTCCTAAACTTTTATGGACAGGAAGCTGGTTGAGAAGGATTCAGAGGGCAGAAACATGAGTCCAAAAAGGACCATGGGGAATAATTCCTGGAGAGCCTCCATGAGGACTAATTATCAAAGGACTAAAGGATCAAAATGGGCCAGCTCGAGTTCACAATTGTGATGTACCAGTGACTGCTCTGTGCCTCCTCTTACTCCCCCTTTAATGGAAATGTCTGTGGCAATCATCTTATGCCTGTTCCCCTGTTCTACACCATGTGCGTTGAGGGGAAGATAATTTATTTGTTTAGTTCCCAGGTCTTCAGATTAGCAGAACTATGCTCAAGGAGTTGTCTCCAAGGAGCCTCACCTGCACCTAGGCCTGCTTTAGCTGATGAAACTCTGGGCTTTGAGCCTGAGACCAATTCTGCAACGGGATAAAGCATTTCGGGTCTTGAAAGATGGTGAGTATACTTTACATGTGGGGAGAATGTAAGCAATTTGTGACCAGAGGCATGCTGTGGCAGTTTAAAAGCATGACTCCAAAATGCTTTATTACTCCTCCCATTGAGAAGGAGGTTTATGTTTTTTTCTCCTTAAATTCAGGCTCTTCGATAGCTTGACCAAAAGTAAATGGCTGAAGCGATTCTCCACCAGTTTCTGGAGCCAGGGCATTAAAAATGGTGGATTTGAGTTCTTGTATTTCGTGATTGCCCCTGGGACCTAACTACCACGCTGTGAGAAGAGAAGACCCAGCAGCCCGTGGGGAGGCCCATATAAGAGGAAGCCAAGCCCTCAGCCATCAATCAGCACTAATTTCCTAGTGCTGTGAGTGACCTGCTTTGGAAGTAGATCCTGCAGTCCACAAATGTTTATGGTGTGGAGAAGTGAAGAACTGATCTTGCTGAGTCCTGCTCAAATTGCATGTAAGTGAGCAAAATAAATAATCTATGTTGTTTTATGTCACTAAGTTTTGGGGTGTTTTGTTATGTTGCAACAGATAACTGATGCAAATTAAAATTAAGTGATCTTTCACATCTATAAATATGTATCACTATGCCTTTTATAATTCTTAAACCCCAAGAGCTTTCTAAAGATTTCTCTAATTTCCCTGCTAATTGACATGTTATCTCAATACGACTATATTGCAATACATTATTTCTACCAGTTCCTTGTGGTAACTTAGAAAAGCTCTCTATTATTTGCACATGGGATAAACCATAATTAAAATTTACACAAAAATTAAACTTTTATTATAGAGGATGAGTCTTAGAGTTGTCTAGAGAAACAGAACCAATAGGAGATAAATGTCTCTCTCTCTCTATCAATCAAGAAATGTTTTGTAAGAACTGGCTCATGCTGTTATGGAGGTTGGTAAATCCAAAACCTGCAGAGTGGATATCCTATTCAAGTCTGAAAGTCGGCAGGTTGCTGCAGGAGAAGGAAGAGCCAATGATGTCCTAGTTGGAAGGCTGTCAGGAGAATTCTCTTACTGGAGGGAGGGTCAGTCTTCTGTTCTCTTGAGTCTTTCCATTGATTGGATCAGGTCCAACCACATTTATGGAGGCAACCTGCTTTACTCAGTCTACCAATTTACGGTTAATCTTATCTAAAAGCACCCTCATAGAAACACCCAGAATAACGTTTGATCCAATATCTGGGCATTCCATGGCCCAATCTAGTTGACACATAAAACTAACCATCAAAGTGAGTATTTAGAACAAATAAATATTTTATGAAATACACTAGAGATGGTGATTTTCTTCCCAAATGGTCCTCCCTTGGATTCTGTCATTGTCACCTCTACCCTTGACAAAATAATTACATTTTTCATACCCTAGGAGAAATATTGCTGTTTAAATTAACTTCTATGTGTGTCTTACTTTTCAATCTATCCTTGAAAGCACCTCATCATTATAGGCTTACATTACTTCCTCCCACTGGAAGTCTTTAATTGGATGTCCCACTGCTCTCTAATTATATATGCAAAGTATAACTTGGTATTGTAATTGAATTCACACTAAAATTTTCTCCAAATGAAAGCATGATAGGTTAACGCCACATTCCCAGCTACCCAGAAATTTTTGAAGGGAAAAACTATTTCAACTATTCAAATCCTTTACAGATTCCCAACTTTATACAAATATTTTGACAAAGCAATTGTCAGTGATTAAAAACAGCAGGTGATTACCCTTTGCTATTTTCAAAGATATTGGAATTCTTTTGAACATTATACTACATTTTGCTACACAGCATCTATGGCAACTAATTGTCATCTAAAGGTCAAGAATGTAAATGTCTCAAAGAATTTCAGAAACAATTCAGGCAGAATGACATAATTAATTATTACATCTTGCTTCAAAATTTGGAACAATTGCTTCCCTTTTTCAGAATTAGAACCTATACTGTCACTTTCAGTAAGTCCAGAAATTACAGTGTGGCATAAAAAATGATGTATTCTCTACTCAATCTCATTTCAGAGATTGGATACCCTTCTAGAGCCAGTCAAGTCAACATAGAAACTCTGAGTCAACTTTACATATATTCTTTGTTTATTTCCCATGAGTTTATCAATGCTACATTTTAAACTAGAGGTTAACACAGAACTGGGTCTGATATCTGGATCTGTCTGCCACTTGTTAGCTGTGTGACCATGTACAATTATTTAACCTTCCTGAAACTTGGTTTTCTTTATGGAAATGGGTATAATCATAATCCCTATCTGATAGAATGACCGTAAGGATTAAATAAGGGAGATAGCTGAAATGTTTAGCAGACTGTCTAAGACATTTTAGACTTTCAATATGTGCTATTTATAATTATTTTAAATATAATTTAATTAGTGTTATTTCTGAAATTAGTGTGACAAAATATCCTTCTTTTGACTCCTCAGGAAATTAAGCTCTCTGTTTTAAAGAAGGCTTTAAGTCACTCAGAGAGCTCTTGGGCTCCTGTAACTAAATGACTACCATATGTGTTGACATTTTCAAGTGAACATGGAGATAAGTTCAAGAGTCCTTAAGTTGTTTTATCTACTACCCTCGCCCCTCCACTGTGAGATAAAACCACGTTAATTTTTCTCTATTTTTCATGCACAGTTTATGGTATTTCCTATTTGGAAGTTTTGGACCTTCTTCTCCTCCTTTCTTCCTGTTCTTGCTCATTTTCATTCCTAATCAGGCATCTCTGTTAGGCGCACGACCATTCGTACGCATTTCTCTTCACCCATAAGTGCCACTTCACAAATTTAGAGAGAGCGGTATAGGGTCATTGCAAAGTCTACACAATAAAATTAAAAAGCTTGTTGTGAAGCAAATCAATATTACCATCTCCCTTTAAACTGGACAACTGAAATAGCACATAGGGATCTGTATCTTCTTGCATGACATACTTGCTGCAGTTCGTCTACTCCTGTCAAACATAGAGCTAAAAAGAACTTAGATGACCGCCATTACTATTAGCATGCACACAGGGGGATGTATAAGTAAACATAGACGTCATGCACACGCACACACACACACAAACACACATTTTCTATAAAGCTAATCAAACTGAATATTTTCAAATTTGGGCTCTCAGGAACTTGGAGAGCCTGAACACTTCAACAAAATTTCTTCCCTGGAAATGCTTTATATAGGTTCAATTTAGGAGTTAGAAAATACTGTCTTTCTCTAATAATTTAATTTGTAATTATTATTGAGTTCTTACATGTTATAAAATATGATAACATTTTTAAAATATTTTGGAGAAAGAATCTTTACATTTTCTTGAGGCAACAGAAGGCATGACATACTTGCTGAAACATGTGGAAATCACACATAATACATGAATTTTCCCTGGATCAAATTGATAAAATGTGAAGATTGTCATGAAAGACTCAGAAAATAAAAATTGCCATAGTCTTGCTACTGTTGCTACGGTCGCTCAACCAGGTCAAGGAAAGGTCTAAACTCAGGACTGTCTCTCCCAAATGAAGAACGACAAGGCCTGTGTCAGCCTAGCCTGGGGTCAAAAGGGTCTGGTCTTTCCAATGGGAGCATCTTCTGTTTTCTGTGGTTAGTCTAATAATCATGTTCTTATGAAAATTGGGATGGGGAGTAGACTCCGTCAAGTAAGTGTTGCCTAGGGGTTTTTCTATGTTGGTGCTTAATACACACTGGAACTATAATAAATACCTCAGAGATAGAGAGAAAGGTCCTACTTTTAATTTCCATGACTATTCTTTCTGGAGCTATGAAGAGGAAAATATATTAACAACGTGGTTTGAATCTATTCTAAAATTCAAGTTAGCTTTGCTTGTCTACTCTGCTAAGTTAAATTGTGGATGGATTAAAATAGCTTGTGCAAAAGTAACAGGAATAAGGTAAACTCTGAAGTAGCAATAAGAATCAGGTTAGTAGCTATGACCAGAATTCCACAAATAAGTTAGCATCACTATATTTAAGTTAGACATGGAAATCTTGTCCAGAAATAATGAGCTCTGTTTGAGGGTCACTGTAAGAGAGAGGTTATTTTGCCTTTACACCTTCCAATTCCTGCCTCCTGAGATAACAGCATCATCCATTCCTCGAGATCCTTTAAAGATACATAGTAATGATTTACTCCTTATACAGCCCTCACAATTTCATAACAGTCCTGAAAAAAATCTGTTTTTTGGAGTGAAAAATGAGATGCTCATGATTCATGGATATGCATTAAAATAAATAAGATAAGAAATGAAATCAAGATTAGAACATAAGTTTCTGATATGGCAGCCACCTGACTAACCCTGCTCCCATATTCCTATAAAAGTCCTACCAATTATAAAACAATTTTCCACCACTACTTCTAAGTTTGTAAAATCTATTATCCTCTGGAGATTATATACCAACAATAATAAATACAGTGGCAGTGTGCTGGTCTTAACTATTAGAAATTCATATTGTAATATGACATTAATTTATAACAGTATTATAGAATGGTTGTAGAAATACATAGGAGAATTTTGTCAGCTGTAATGAGATCTTAATGGTATTTAAAGTAACCAGAGCTCTTAAGTGGAATACAAGATGGCCTTATATACGAAGAATTCTCAATTAAAATAAGTCAATTCTTTAATCCTTCCAGTTAAAATAACACAATTTAATGTTTATAAGGTATTTACTATAGGTCAGGCATTGTGCTTATTTTTTCATGATGGTTACATTGCTAAATCCCCATTATGACCAATTCCATCATCATTCCCATTTTGCAGATGTGGAAAACACAGCTTGTAAAGGTTAATTAGATTACATAAGGTCACAAAACTCGTTGTGGAAAAATCAGGATTTAAACTAGAACTTATCTCACTATCAGATACAAGATCTTACCATTATTCTTTACTACCTCAATTAATGTTTTCAACACAAATATCACATCAAGCATTATGTTAGGAGTGAGGGATATATAAGTAAACACAGAAGTTAGTTCTCCAGCTTTCACACTCTAGCTGGTAAAACTAGTTCATATAAGAGTGGTACTGAAAGTCTATGCAACATTTATTGTAGCCCAGGGCAGGGAGTAGTTAACACTTTTTGAAGAGAATATATCAAAGGAGGGCTTTGAACTATGATTTGAAAAATGAATATGTGGACAGCAACAGGGTGGAGGGTGGGAAAGGTAGGTTTGCATGTGAAAACACATGGGGTGTGGGAAAATGCCATATGTAGTCAAGGAATTAAAATTTTGCCAATAGGTTGCATTATCTGGAGAGTGGAAATCAAGCAAATCAATCAAGCTGGAAAGGAATAGGGTTGAAGAGTCAAGGACCAAATGATCTTGCATATCTTGCTAAGGAATTCACATTTTACTCACTAGATGATGGGAAGGAATTGATAAATTGTAAAGAGGAGCAACATTAGCAGGCTTGGATTTTCGAAGGTGCTCTCAGGTGATAATTTAGAGAATATACTAAAGGAAGACAAGGTTAGGGAGATCAATTAGGAATCTATTGCAATAGCTATTTTCAAATGATGGAAAAGGAGGAAATTGAGTACAACAAGTTTTTGATTTGGTGATGGGGTTGATATTAATAATTTAAAAAATAATTACTTTAAAAAGTTATGATTTTTCAACCTCTAAAGCAAACCCCTGGCTCACAAACCTGCACTAATAATAAATGAGTTTCTGAAACTGAGCAGCTCTCAAGCGGCCTCCAATGGCCGCCTCAGATGTGGCCAAAGAGGGTGATAGATCAGAAAGAATCAACTAGAATGAAAAGCTCAGGTTATGGAGGACCACTGGTGGAGAGTTTCTTCAAAATGGTAGAAACAAGGGCGTAACCAAGAATTTATTTTCCTGGCAAGGCAGGAAATATTAGTCTGTACAGCTAGATTTCAACAGTTTTTATGGACTCCTCGCCTCTGTATGAATCCTAGAGTTCCTTTTCTTCAATTGAATGTATTATTTCATGTACGCTTTTCTTTAACATTGTAATGGTGTTAGGAAACCATTATATATTGAGCGTAGTGGTACAAACTACTAGCTTATTAGTTTGTGTCATTGGACCAAGAGAAGTCATAGCTGGAAGAAATAGAGAGGAATGCCCAGTACCCAGAGATCCTTCATTTTTATCATGATAAAAGATAGGAATTAATGAGTCTATGATTTAGTTTTCAATGTGCATGTATATAGGAAACAGTACATGGATATGGGATTGGCTAGAGAGGAAGATGGCGGCAGAGAGAGTCACCTGACCACCAGGATCTAGTCTACCCCTTTCCTTTAAATAATATAAGAACTTACTGAACTAGAGACTACATTATCTTACCTTCTCTGCAGTGGCCTTGAACCAGGCTGTGACCAATATAATATAAACAAAACTGATGTGTGAAAGCTCAGTATGATTTCCGTAAAAGAATATTTCTTGCTTTCCATTTTTCCTTTTTTTCTTCCCATGACTAGAATTCAAATGAGTTGGTTTGTATTGGCTTGCAAGCAGTGATTGATAGATTTTAAAGAATTTTATGAGCTGATTGTTAAACACAAACGTTACTTAAAAGTAAATCATATAAACTTACAATTATATAAATGCTACTTTTAAATGTAATAAATACTCAAAATCCATTGTTTCCTAGGTATTTTATTGAATATTGTCTATGCTCTTATATTCATTCTCCTTTTCCCAATAGTGCATTCAGTAATGTCACATTGGTAGCTTGAAATCAACCAGGTTGGAACTATTTATATCACACAAATCAGCATTTGCTACAAATTAAGCCTTGATTTATTGCTTTGTAGATTGTTTAGGGTTAAGATAGTAATGAAGAAAATGTTAGCAATGCAGATTAACTAAACTTTAAAGTGCATTGTGTCAATAGCCTTTATATTATGAATAACACGCAAAAAAATTGAAGAAATAGCCTTCCAGTATTCAAATATCTGATTCAGCAAGGAAGTCACTCATGATATTGATCAATAAGTAGTGAAAGTCTGACATATATTTTCATTATTTCACTTTTTTTGGTCTTTCTTAATGTAAAGGAAATATAAACTAACATTATGTTGGAACTACACTTGGAAATCTGGTTGCTAAACATTTACTAAAATACTACTGACCCTAGGGGAATGTAGAGTGAAAAGATCGAAGGAAGAAACTGGATAGCTAGAAGAACACATGCAGCTTCCTGGCAGTCCTGATCTGTATACCCATGAGAGAGAAATAAACTTCTAGACTTTGGGCCAAGTATTTTGGGACGCCCTTTTGGCAGAACTTTGGCCTACACCTAAAAATAACACAAGCCGCTAGAGACATCCAGGTCGAAGATCCAGGAGAGTGAAGGAATAATTGACGGATCAAAGGGCTAAGTGTGCAAATGCTGTCTTGCTCCGTGTTCATGTGGTCAGGGCCAGACCTACTTTGTCTCTCTTGTATCAGTATCTTTTGAGGGATCTCTTCCTCAAGTGTCAGTATCTTGATACTTGAGGATGCCTTGAGGACTCTCCTTTCTCAGCTACCCAGTACCTTCCTCTACGTCTGAGTGGCTGATAGTGTTCCCCCAGAACGCCCCATCTAGCATGCACATGTTAGGTCCAGCGCCCGCACTCTGGAGTGTCCTTGACCCTCTTCCCCAGAAGATGTTGTTATTAGACAAACCATTCCTTCAAGTTCTTGCTGGTTAGATGTCTCATTTTACGTGCATTTAACCTAAATTGTTAATTAAAAGGCTACTGGTCCCAGAGAACACTGTCGATCATATTAGCTTGTAGTAGAGAATACAATGGCTAAACCAGAAGGAAAATATTGTTAGTATAATCAACTATAAATTATTCCCAAATTCCTTCATGTTATGGACTAAATTTTGTCCCCTCAAAATTCATATGTTGAAGTTCTAAACCCTGATACACCTCAGAATGTACTTGTATTTGGAGATTAAATTAGATTTGCCTTCAAGTAGGTAATTGAGGTTAGATTAGGTCATATGGGTGGGCCCTAATCCAATATGACTGGTGTCCTTATGAAGAGAGGGCGAGACACTCGAGATTTGTGCACATAGAGTAAGCCATGTGAGGACACAGCAAGTAGGTGCCATCTGGAGAAACCAAAACCACTAATGTGAGCAACCTCACCTATAATGTGCTTATTTTCCACAAACACATAGGTAATTGTTTATGAAATATGACCCATCATTATGTAGAAACTAGAACATTAGTTTGATGCCAGAGTGAACACAAAATGAAGGAGGTTCTTCTCTTTTATATTTAGGAGATATACGTACATCAGAAATATTTAAATCTGAATGTTAGATTGTGATCTGTAATTATTTTTGATTTTCAAGTGTATTATTACAAGTATAAAATCTCAAAAGAAAAATCCTTCCAGGAGTCACAGCCTCTTATGCAGACCCATCTATGCAGAAAGAGGTTCAGATAAATGCCTCTTGTCCTGTTCTCTACCTCTCTAGGTGTACTTGAGACTTCAATTGAACAATGATGAATATATGTCCCTAACTGACCTGGGTTATCTTGGTTAATGTTGAATAATCATAGATACAAAAATATTTTACATGTCCTATGTATGTTCCTCTCTCACTAATTAGTATTTCAAGTCTAGCTCTAAGCATATCCTGTTTATAGAAGCTTTTCCAAGATTGTCTCTTCCTTGTTTTCTCCAATGCTTATGTTAATAGCTGTGATTCATCTTCAGACCCAATCAGACTGAGAGTAAACATGTCAATACATTTCCCTTAAAAATAAAATAAGTGTATTATTCTTATCTGTTTGAGCTAATTAAAATAATGATCTTTGACCCTTTAATATAAAAAAAGTACATTGCAGGCACAAAATCAGAAACTATTGAGTTAAAGGAAAGACAGACAAATTATACCAACTGTAAGTTGCATTAAATTTGTTTTGGAAACATGGGTAATGTTTAGATTTAGATAGCTCCAACTGAGTTTAAGAACAATTTCAAAGCATCCCTAAAACTAATTTCAAGAAAGTTTTCTGATGGAGAGAAAAAAATAAGAGAGATAAAGTTAGTTGAAGTGATTGGATTCTGACAATTTGGGCAGAGTAGGAGATCCCATCAAAGGCAGGGTGGATGCAATATAAAGAAAAATAATCAAATATGAATGTATTAAATTATTTACCCATAATTTACATAGTTTTGCATTAATAAGATAGACAATCTTAGTGAATAAATAAATGTGCATGTACTTAAAGATAATAGATATTTAAAATATTTTTAATGAATGTCTACCTCTTTTAAGGATGCATGACATGGTTGACGGAAATCTAAATCACTAGCATTCTGATGTCTTATCATTCTGCATTATTAAATATCAGAAGCATAAATAATTATCATGTATAATTATAGGATAGTTGTTCAAAATAACTTTTCAAATGTGCACTATTCCATCCAGTCTGTATCCTACTAAATTTCAAATCCTATTCTCCAATGGACAGAAATATTTTTACCCGAATCACTTAATAATCTATATTGGTTGCTCAAAATTAAATTTTTTCTTACAGTGGATGCTATAAATAGCTTAATTTTAAGTTAGTGCTCTGATACTTTATTTTATCTAGAAATATATTGCATACATTTTATTGAAGATAAAATACTCAAATTTTATTTTTCCAAAAGCTTGACTATTATCCTATTATGGGTACTCAGAGAATGTGAAAATCAGGACACATGCCCGTTCTTCTCTGCTCATTAGAGAACAAACATCGCTCAAGGAAACAGGTGTCCTCTCTGTTCCCTCCGCCAGCTTTGTGCCCACTGCCAAGCCTTAGTTCTAGCTGGATATGTTAACTGTGCACCAGAGTTTGATAGCCCCGCTCACACTGGCTTGAGCGCGTTCTTATATGGCTGTAAGAAATGAATATAAGAAGTGCAGAGATGAGGGGTAACTATCACAACAGCCTCTGGGAAAATGCCCCAAATGCCCAAAATATCTGAATAATCATAAAAGAAGGAGGGAGGCAATGATACTGCCCTCTACTGATTCAAGGAGGAAGGCAAATTATTTCAGATGAATTTCTTGAAGGGAGCCATCATCTGGCTTTATGATGCTATGACATTAGATGAGAAAATAAGATTAAATACATACACTATCAATGGAATCAGAAACAAATTAAGAAACAGTTTAATCCTTCTGTGTGGGTATACATATAAAATGTTAAAATACATTCTGAGCATTTAGGTAGGAGCAGCTTAGTATAACATTTTTGTAAACTATTCTCAAACTAAAAATATTTCAATGAATAATTTATTGAATCATAT
Source organism: Equus caballus (assembly GCF_041296265.1). Taxonomy (NCBI): domain Eukaryota; kingdom Metazoa; phylum Chordata; class Mammalia; order Perissodactyla; family Equidae; genus Equus; species Equus caballus. The sequence goes on along the minus strand of NC_091685.1, from coordinate 99,086,466 downwards.
CTACACAGATAAGTAGCATTTAAATAGGTAGGAAAAGGGAAACTCTTATAGAGACAAGAATCACAGGGTCAAATGTATGAATGTGGGAATGGGCACGAGAGCTGGGGGGAGGCAGTGGTCGTGAGTAAGAAGACCAATCTGGCCAGAGTAATGAAGAGTTGGGGGAGTGGAGTATAAACCCAATAGTGAAAGGAATTCAAGAGCAAGAGAACATTTAAAACAGAAAACATTGAGAAAGAAAGGACCATGTAAAATCTTAACCAGGGAGTAAAATGATAACAGTGATATTTAGAAAAAGTAGACAGGAATTTATTAAAAAGAAAGTTGAAATGGGTAAAGAGCAGTTAAGAGGTTGATACATTAATATAAATAATAATAATATCTTATTTCATTGAATCTTAGACACTATCTACTGAAAGATATACAATTGTGCATTGATTATCCTAGAATCAGGAGAAAATAAACTCTGGCACATAATCTGACATACTATTGATTGTAAAACACAATCTGATTTGAGATGTTAAAATGTGAAAAAAGTATGTCACTTAATAGGTTGATATCTACCATTTAGTGAGTACTTTTACTTATTGAAAATTGGGCTAAATGTTTTATTTACATTAATCCACTCTCAAAAAGCCTCCATGAGGGCCGGCCTGGTAGCCTAGCAGTGAAGTTTGCATGTTCTGCTTCGGTGGCCTGGGGGTCACCCATTTGGATCCCGGGTGCAGACCTACACACCTCATGTCAAGCCATGCTGTAGCAGGCGTCCCACATATAAAGTAGGGGAAGATGGGCATGGATGCTCAGGGCCAATCTTCCTCAGCAAAAAAAAAAAAAAAAAGAGGAGGATTGGGGGCAGATGTTAGCTCAGGGCTAAGTTTTCTCAAAAGCAAAAAGTCTCTATGAACTATTAGTATCGTTGAGTATTATTATAGCCCCATTTCTACAAATTGAGAAAACCAAAGCTTAAAGAATTTAAGCAACCTCCCCTTGGCTATAGAGCAGATAGAGAGGGAGCCACATTTTATACTCAAATCATATTTATTTTTAAAAAACTAGGTAGGAAATGATGAGTAAACAATAATTAGAGGGCAAGAGAACTGTGAATATTAACATAATTTATACCATAGATATGAGAAAAATCTATGAATGATTGAATGTAATGGGTAAAGTAAAAGCAGAAACTTATGCTGTTTCCAAGTTTTCAAATACAGAGAACTAACACTAAAGAGGTTGTCCTGGCAATAATGGGCATATTCAGAAGGGTAACTGTTTGAAGGAAAATAATATTTGTTTAGGAAAGTTTGAGTTTGCAATAATGCCATTTTGTTTTGCACATATGGGACTGAAGCAATGGTGTAAAGTTAGGGAGTGGAATGGAAAGTGGTGCTTGAAGCTGTGAGAGGACATGTCATGTGAGTATTTAAGGAGAAGAGCGGGTGACATGGATCTGAATTAGAGTATAAATCACAGTTATGAATCAAGAGGAAAAGTGCCAGCTATGAAAAAAGAGAAACTAGCAGAAAAGTGCAGAACAAGAGTAATAAAGAGGCTGAAAGATCAAGAGAGTCTAAAGAATTTGAGAGATTTAATAAAACATGAACTGAGAAAAGGTTATTGAATTTGGAGAGGCAGGTGGTGATATTAAGAGAATAATTTCAGCAGTTGGGTGGTTTCAGAAACCAGATATGCAGGGGATTAAAACGTAAATGAGTAGAAGCTGTGGCCCAGGTGTAGCACACACATTTCAGGAACTGGCGATAAAAGGAAGAAGGGAAATAGAATGTTAACCTGGAACTCTGAGACAAGGAGAAATTTAAAATACCAGCAAAGGAGGCATGGGTAACGAGAAAGAATCAAATGCAGAACTTAACTTGAAACTACACGATAGGGAGAAGTCTGAGAGGTTTGCTAGAGACAGTTTTTCTAGTCATTGCCCATTATTTTAGTGAGTAACCATTGTGAACAGCACTGCAAAGACTGCGGTTCCAAGGACAACCAAAGTGTTGTTCCTGCCCTCAGGTTTAAAACCTAGATCTGGATAAGGTTCAGAAAGTCACTATACACGTGCCTATGTTCTTTATAGCAATTATTACAGGCACTAATTGTGGGCTTCCTTATCTATCTAGATTTTGATTACAAGTCCCTTAAGGGCAAGGCTCTGTCTTTCTGTCTGATATGACCATTGCTTTCTATAGCGCCTGTCATATAGCAGGAGTTCAACAAATGTATGAATGAACCAACTAATTATGGTGCTTTTCTGAATTTGTCTTAAACATTTTTTGCAAGTAACTGTCTCCTCTATAAATCGGCAGAGGCCATGTCTAATCAATCGGGGCCTCACCAGTCATTCATGGCATAATGCTTTGAAAATCCTTAGCTCGTGGTGAGGGCTTTCTCAATTGAACTGACGGTACATAGCATTAAAAAAAGAAGCAGTTACAGAATATACAGCCACACACTCTCTAAATTACCCCCAAATTGCACAATGGGCTTGACATTTCCTTAACAGTGATATGTTTCAGAGGCTAAGTCTTGGAAAACCAGACACTATCATTAAAATGATACAATTGAATTTAGTTATCAACTCCACCTAGGAAATGTCCTGGCATCTTAGGGATGGTGTGAGGGAATAAAGGAAGGAGAAAGAAGGGAAAATTCAAAAACTCAAACTCTTTTTGCAACTCGCTTTTTCCCCTCCTGCTTTATATCCAAGCTAAAAAGCTTTTACTATTCCCATAGCATAACAAATAAAATTCCTTTTTTAAACTATGTTTTTACAATTGTCTGTCATAAATTGTTACTGACACTGAATTCACAATGTATATTTTACACCTCCTCTGGGGCTTTAAGTCATATTGCAATATGGCCTGAAAATTAGGCAGCTATTTGGTTGGATAACCTGATAGAAAATCCTTTGCTTTCTTTTAAAAAGTCAGAATAGCTAAAGACCATCAGCGGGAAAATTTTACAAGAGATTCATTTAGTTCCCACATGATGCAACATTTTCTTTCTACTTCTCAGTAAGAGGCACCTAATGAAAAAGCAGAATGCCTGCCAGAGTCGACGAGACTTTTTCCCAAAGGAAATAAGAGAAACAAATGATTGCTCGAATAAATTTTTAGAAAAGCTAGTCTTTTCATTTTGTTCCATAGAAAATAAACGGAAAATAGCATTTCTAAGATGCGGTACTGAATAATGAACTCCAGTGGTCATGCCAAAGCCTCAGCAAATTGCACAGCTGGCAAGGAGATGCAAAGTAGGGGGTAGTGAGCGGGGAGAAAATCACCACCTTTAGCTACCCACACGTACTGAAATAGGACGTTGACTGGAATCAGAATAGATAGCAGGTGTGTCACTACTCCACAAATCTCATTATGAACCAAACTGCATAAATTTTGCCCAGGTCAGTTTTATAAACGACATCACAGTTTGTTCTCAAGTCACAAAGTTTCGATATATTATGGGTCCCGTTCCTAGGTGTACCAGAGCTCAGAAAAATTAAAAACACCTGTGGCCAGTTCAGTGCCCTCCTTAACAATAAGCTGTTCCTCTCCAGCCTGTCTGCCTTTTAGCGATTGTAAAGCTCCAGTTCTATTACTGAAGAATGCCTTGAAGAAAATGATGTCATCCTACAGTTCATAACGTCCTCGGTTCCCTTCAATTTTCTAAGATAATCACCAAAGGACATAGAGAAGATAAGAGAGAGCATCTTGTTGGATGTCACTTGACACTGGTAGATCTCTAAGATCTATTTTCTCCTGGCCATTTGTGATCTGAGATGATTTAAAAGGAAAAACTTGTGTAACATCAATTAGTGACAATTTTTTCTCTTTCCTCTCCATGTGTCCTCCATTCTAACTGGTGGAAACAACCTGTTTCTCTCTGCAACCTGTGCACAGAATGTGCTCAGTGTGTGTTTTTTGATGACTGTGATCATATAATCCAGTTAATTACTTGTCTTAGCACCACGCTATTGACTCTCATCCATTCATTTAGTATAAACTTTTAAAGCATCTGAGTTACTATTTATTTGACAAATATAATACCTCAGACTCCATACTAGATACTTTTTGCTATTTTAACTAGTTCTCACAAAAATTTACCTAAGTATCTTACCGATTTTGCAGAAGAGAAAAAATAGACAAAAAGTTTAAGCATTTTCCCTAAGCTCACATACTTGGTAATAAAATTCAAAGTCACGTCTCTGGCTCCAGTATCTCTGCTCTGAGACATTATTTATACTGTCTATATTCAAGGTACTATATAGTAAGTACATTCGGAAAACGTAATTTTCCTTTCACCTTCTTGCTCTAACTGAAAGCTGACTCTCCACGGGAACCATGTTTCCCCCAAAACCTACTAGTGAACCTGGAGATGCACGGATATTCTCTTTGCTCCTCATTGCTATTCCCGGAATCTTCTCTTTCCTTCTATATAAAATCCCCAGGTTTGAAGCTCATTTGCTCTTATAGCCCATTATCACCTGCTACCTCACTTTTCTGCTATCTCTATAAGCCTTGGATTATTCCTTCTTACTCCTAGAAGATTTTAGCAATTGAATCTGACAGGATTCAGGACACATCGCAGCCAAACATGGCACCTTAGCATATTCAATATTTCAAGCCGAAGGAATTTGATAAATGGAAGGTGCAGGAAGGAACTTCTGACCATCTCCCCTGAAGCAGGTCGTTAGACTCTCATTAGAGATGTCCTCCCTCTACCCAGAGGAAAGGAGCATCTTTATCTACAAAGGAGGAGGAACGTGGAGAGCAATCTGGACCAACAGACCATGCTAAATGCACCCAATTTACTACACTGAGCTCAGACCTTTTGTCCTATCACATTTTTCCACAACTTTGATCAAATCTAGCATAAAAACACTCCAGTTTAACCACTTCTTTGGGTCTTCATTTCCTTATGATGTCCCCTGCATCACAGAAAACTTATATTAAATATTTTATATGTTTTTCTCTTGCTAATCTGTCTTTCATTACAGAAACGTAGCTGAGAACCTAGGATGGCTAGAAGAAGGATATTTTTCATCCTCTACAGCTCAATGTAACTCACCCCTGGCATAATTCTTGGTGATTTCAGTATCTATGAAAATTATCCCAATAGTCTTTAATTTCTTAATTTCCTCCTTTTAAAATGTGTATATTTTCATGTCATTCCTCTATTCAAAATTCTACAGTGGTTCTTGACTTCACTTAAAAATAATATCTGAAGTTTTTACAGTGATATATAAGTAGGATGACCGTATAATTGATTTCTAAACTGCAACATTTTTAAGACTAAACAAAGGCAATAGACAACTATGCTGGGAAAATAGGCAAACCTATAACTCTTCTAGAAAAACTATGACCTATAGACACCTCATTGATATAGCCCTACATGAGCTGGCTTCTACCCCATCCTCTGATATCTTCTAATACTTGCCCCCTTGCACACTCTGCTCAGCCACACTGGCTCTGTGGCTCTTCCTCAAGTATTCTGACAATTAAGGACTATATCCTGGCTAATCCTCTATTAAAATGCTCTTTCCTTCGGTCCTTCATCACTTCATCTGAATCTCTTACCAGGGAGGCCTTATCTAGCAACTGAATAAAACTAGCAAACCCACCTCAGCACTTAGAATTGTCCATACCCCTTATTCTACTTTTTCCCCCTATAATACCTATTAACTCAGAAAAAAGAAACTGCTATTGAATTGAAGACAAAAACTGACTAAAGGCACTTTTGTCTCCTAACTGGCATAATTTTACCTCTCAGGAGGCTAGTTCTTTAACTTAGGAAGACACCCCGTTCGATGTCAAAGGAAATTTTCAATTGACCAGTTGCATCCTCTAGGGTATAGTCATGTCTGAGGATGAGATAAAGAGGATGCTAAATTTCTTTGCATAATAAAGTAAGGAATATTGAATTTCTATAGGCCATAGAAGTAGAGAGATGTCTAAGAATAGTACAACAGGAAAAAGTTTAGAAATATTTACTCTAGAGAGAGAAGAGTGGCCCAGCTCTTTGGACAGTAATGTCTAATACTAGATGTTAAGTTTTTCCTTTGTTATGCTTTAGGTTTGCAACTACCTTAGCGTTAAGCCCCCCAAGTGCCATACATCCCTTCTGAGAACCACAGTGTTGCAGGAACAAATGAAAAAAGGCAGGGTTCCATATTAATAATAAAACAGTCAAGGAGAGAAGAAGTGGACCAACTGACCAGGAACAATTGTGACTTTGAGATGGGTCAAAAAAACTAGCTGAGGTCCTACCTAGTTTACTCCATCTGGGTTATCCCTGCCTTTCATTGTTTCTGAGCTATGTTACAACTCTGTAAGTTGCAGAAAATCAATAAAAAGGCAAAATGATTTCTGTCCATAGAAATATAAATTTGTTGTGTCCAGTAGGATTCAATTGACTATTGCCTGTGGCTAGAGCAATTTTTGCACATACCTTTAAGCTCATTTTAGCATTCTTCATACCAATTTTTTTTTAATTGAGGTAACTTTGGTTTCTAACATTATATAAGTTTCAGGTGTACATCATTATATTTCTATTTCTGTGTAGACTGCACCATGTTCTCCACCCAAAGACTAATTACCATCCATCATGATACACATGTGCCCTGTCACCCCTTTCGGTGTCCTCCCTCCCCCGCTTCTCCTCTGGTAACCACCAATCTAATCTCTGTATCTATGTATTTGTTTCTGGTTGTTGCTGTTTTTATCTTCTACTTATGAGTGAGATCATATGGTATTTGACTTTCTCGCTCTGACTTATGTCTCTTAGCATAATACCCTCAAGGTCCATCCATGTTGTCACAAATGGCCAGATTTCCTCATTTTTTATGGCTGAGTAGTATTCCATTGGGTATATATGTTACATCATCTTTATCCATTCATCCCTTGATGAGCACTTAAGTTGTTTCCAGGTCTTGGCTATTGTGAATAATGCCACAGTGGACATAAGGGTGCATATATATTTATGCATTTGTGTTTTCGTGTTCTAAACACCCAGCAATGGAACAGCTGGATCGTATGGTAGTTCTATTCCTAATTTTTTGAAGAATCTCCATACTGTTTTTCATAGGGGCTGCACCAGTTTGCATTCCTACCAGCAGTATATGAGAGTTCCGTTTTCCCCACATCCTTTCCAACACTTGTTATTTCTTGTCTTGTTAATTATAGTGATTCTGATGTGCATGAGGTGATATCTCATTGTGATTTTGATTTGCATTTCCCTAATAAAGAGGGATGTTGAACATCTTTTCACGTGCCAGTTGGCCATCTGTATAGCTTCTTTGGAGAAATATATATTCAGATCTTTTGCCCATTTTTTTTTTTGAGGAAGATTAGCCCTGAGCTAGCATCTGCTGCCAATCCTCCTCTTTTTGCTGAGGAAGACTGGCCCTGATCTAACATCCATGCTCGTATTCCTTTACTTTATATGTGGGACCCCTGCCACAGCATGGCTTGCCAAGTGGTGCCATGTCCACAGCCAGGATCTGAACCAGCAAACTCCAGGCCACTGAAGTGGAACATGCAAACTTAACCGCTGTGCCACCAGGCCAGCCCCTCTTTTGCCCATTTTTTAATTGGGTCATTTGTCTTGTTTTTTGTTGTTGTTGTTGAGATGAATGAGTTCTTTATATATTTTGGATATTAACCCCTTATCAGATATATGGTTTACAAATATCTTCTCCCAATTGTTAGGTGTCTTTTCATTTTGTTGATGATTTCCCTTGCTCTGGAGAAGATTGTTAGTTTGATGTAGTCCCATTTGTTTATTTTTTCTTTTGTTTCCCTTGCCTGGTCAGACATGGTACTTTAAAACATGCTGCTAAGACTGATGTCAATGACCATACTACCTCTATTTTCTTGTAAAAGTTTTATGGTTTCAGGTCTTACTTTCAAGTCTTTAATCCATTTTGAGTTAATTTTTGTGTATTGTTTAAGATAATAGTCTGCATTCATTCTTTTCATGTGGCTGTCCAGTTTTCCCAACACCATTCATTGAAGAGAATTGCGTTTCTCCATTGCATGTTCTTTCTCCATTGTATTTTCTTGTTGAAAATTAGCTTTCCACAGATATGTGGGTTTATTTCTGAGCTCTCAATTCTGTTCCATTGATCTGTGTGTCTGTTTTTGTGCCAGCACCATGCTGTTTTGTTTATTACAACTTTGTAGCATATTTTGAAATCAGGGAGTGTGATATGTCCAGCTTCGTTCTTTTTCCTCAGGATTCCTTTGGCTATTCAGGGTCTTTTGTTGTTCCATATAAAGTTAAGGATTCTTCGTTCTATCTCTGGGGAAAAAAGGGTATTATTTCAATCTTCTTAAATTTACTGAGATATGTGTTCTATCCTGGAAATGTTCCATGTGCATTATTAAAAGATGTGCATTCTGTGGTTTTTGGATCAAATATTCTCTATATATCTAATAAGTCCATCTGATCTAATGTGTCACTTAAGGCCAATGTTTCCTTATTGATCTTTTGTTTGGATGATCTATCCATTGATGTAAGCGGATTGTTAAAGTGCCCTACTATTATTGTGTTACTATCCTTTTTATGTCTGTGAATAAATGCTTTATATATTTAGAGGCTCCTATGTTGAGTGCATGGATATTTACAAGTGTTATATCCTCTTGTTGGATTGCTCACTTTATCACTATGTAGTGCCCTTCTTTGTCTCTTGTTACAGATTTTGTTTTAAAGTCTATTTTGTCTGATTTAAATATTGCTACTCCAGCTTTCTTTTCATTGTCCTTTTTACAGAGGGCAATGTAAATGGAAAAATGGAAAAAAAATTCTATCCTTTCACTTTCAGTTTGTGAGTGTCTTTGGGTCTGAAGAGCATCTCTTGTATGCAGAATAGATATGAGTCATATTTTTTTTATCTAATTAGCCACCCTATGAGTTTGATTGGAGCATTTACTCCACTGACATTTAAAGTAGCTATTGATAAGAATATGCTTATTGCCATTTTGTTACTTTTTCTGGGTGAGTTAGTAGTTCTTCTCTGTTCCTTTCTTCTTCTCTTGCTCTCTTCCCTTGTGGTTTGATGGTTTTCTTTAGCATTACGTCTGGGTCCCTTTCTCTTAATTTTTTGTATATTTATTATAGGTTTCTGGTTTGTGATTACCGTGAGGTTCATATGTAATAACCTATGTATATAGCAATCTATAGTATGTTGAAAGTCTCTTAAGTTTGACCTCTTGCTAAAAGCTTTACTCTTTTACTCCTCTCCCCCCACATTTTATGTTTTTGATATCATATCTAACTTTTTTTTTGTACATGTGAATCCATTACCCTCTTATCGTGGAAATAGATAATTTTAGTAAGGTTTATTCCTTTCAGCACTTTAAATATATGGTGCCACTCCCTTCTAGCCTGTAAAGTTTCTGCTGAGAAATCAGCTGATAGCCTTATGGGGTCTCCTTTGTATGCAACTTATTGTCTTTCTCTTGGAGCTTTTAGGATTCTTTGTCTTTTGTTGTTGACATTTTAATTATAATGTGTCTTGGTGTGGGCCTCTTTGGATTCATCTTTTTTGGTGCTCTCTGTGCTTCCTGTACCTGGATGTCTGTTTCTTTCCTTAGGTTAGGAAAGTTTTCAGCTACTATTTCTTCAAATAGATTCTCTGCCCATTTGTCTCTCTCATCTCCTTCTGGGACACCTATAATATGAATGTTAGTGCCCTTGATGTTGTCCCAAAAGTCCCTTAGGCTGTCCTCATTCTTTTTATTTTTTTTCTCTTTTATCTGTTCAGCTTCGTTGATTTCCTCTACTCTTTCATCCATCATGCTAATTTGTTCTTCTGTATCATCTATTTTGATATTGATTCTTTCTATTGAGTTTTCATTTCCATTATTATATTCTTTAATTTTCATTGCTTCTTTTTGTATTTTCCAGTTCTTTGTAGAAGTTCTCACTGTATTCATCTATTCTTCTCCTGACATCAGTGAGCATCCTTATGACTATTAGTTTGTACTGTTTATCAGGTAGATTGTTTATCTCTGTTTCATTTAGTTGTTTTACTGAGAATTTGTCTTGTTCCCTTATTTGGAACACATTCCTTTTTCTCCTCATTTTGCCTATTTCTCTATGCTTATATCTATGTTGTATGTAGATCAGCTATGTCTCTCTATCTTGGAAAATTTGCCTTATATAAAAGATGCCTTATGAGGCCCAGCAAAGTGCTTCCTACTTTTCACCAGTTCCAAATGTTCCAGGGGGCTCCCCTGTATGAGCTACCTGTGTCTTTCTGTTGTGGCAGGGTTGCTCTTACTGTAGGTGTACAGAAAGTCTAGGCTGTCCCACCCACCAGTTGATTGTAAAGCTCAGCTGCATGCAGCTGCTACGGTCCCTTCAGTCACTTTATCAGGCATGGGGAGCCCCAGCACAGTGGGCTGCAAGGTCTAATAGCACCTTCTGCTGAATTTTTCCTGTTAAGTGAGTAAGCCCCCGGTGTGGCTGGTTGCTAGTCCTTGGGCCTGCAAGGCTATTGTTAGATCTCTCAGTAGTGCAGCTGGGTGGGGCTGGCCCCAGATGTGGCAGTGCACAATTGTGTCAGGTGTTGGAAGGAAGATGTGGCAGATCCTCTGTGTGGTGGTTTGAGGAGCACAAGTCTGCTGTGGCTGACAAGCCCTGCTGCCCACTGGCCCACACACCCCATCCACACAGTCCTTCCCCCTGTACTCACTCTGCCCTTGCAAATGTGGACCCACTCACCCCACTGCTGAGTTCCCACACACTCTGCCTAAAAGGCCCATAAGTTACCTAAGGGCTTGCTGGTGGGTGAGACCAGCTCCTAGTGCAGGATGCCTACACTGGCTGAGTTGGGTTAAATTGGTGCTCCAATGGGCAGATCAAACCCCTGGGCTAACAGGCTAGGGGAAGAAGTCTAATGGCATCTGCTAGTGTCTGTGTCAGCATGCCGGTACTAGGTGCCAATAACGTCTGCCACCAATGACTCAGTCCCTGAGGAGATGATCCCAAATGGATGAATTTGTATACGGGCCCTTTAAGAGAAGGCTTTTCTTTCTCTTATGTTCAATAGCTTTTCTGGGGGCATTCCTTGTTGTTGTTAATAGCTAGCAAAGCCAATATTATGACACTCATCTTAGTTGTGCTGAATTCAAAAGCTGCTGATTGTGGCATAGCTCTCTCGTTCAGATATCCTGCTCCTCCAGAGAAAGCTTTGTACCTTAAGATTGCTCCCAGCCATGAAGTGCCACAGCTAGAATGTGGCTTTTTTCCTCTCCAGAAATGCATTTCTGCCTCTTCCACCTCAGTCAGCACTGTCCCTCATGTGGGTTCTTTTTATCCAGTTTCCAGCTCTCTCTCAGGGGTAATTGTTCCAAGGGTATTTATAAATTTGTTGTATCCATGGGAGGAGGTGAGTTCAGAGTCCTCTGTCGCCATCGTCTTCCCAGCAATCTGCATACAAATTCTTTAAATCCTCCTTTGATTAGGTAGTAACATCTTGGTAGTTCCCTCATTAATTGAGTTAAAATATTTGACGTGTTCATTTTATATTTCTAAAAAGACACAATTTTACATTTTTTAAAAAAGAGTAGTCTTTAACAGAGCCAAGACTATCAGAAACCAGGCTACTTTGGGAAACATTGGAGCTCATCTGCATTAAGAAGAGAATATGAAAAGGAATAACTCCTGTTCCTTCCAAAATTTATCCAAAGTTTGCCTTTGAAAATCTAAGAGGAAGACATAAGATTGTAGGTTGTTGTGAGTGAAAACATGTAATATACACAGCAGTCTATATTGCAAGGTAGATATTTCAAAAATCCTAATCTCCTTTCATCCCACCCCAGTTCTTATCCTGTAACTTTTTTTCACTTATCAGATACTTTAATTGTTTTATTATTCTTGTGTGCTTTAGTACTTTTTACAGTGGAAAGTCTTAACTGCTAGCCTTTCCACAATAACATAGATCAAGGTCAGCAAACTTTTTCTATAAAGGGCCAGATAGAAAGTACTTTGTGCTTTGCAGGTCATAAGGTCTCTGTCACTACTATTCAACTCTGCCATTGTAACACAAAGGCAGTCATAAACACTACATAAACAAATGAGTTCCAATAAAATTTCATGCACAAAAACAAGATTTGGCCCATGGGTCATAGTTTGTCAATCACTGAGATAGATGATATTTTATTTACTCAAGAGTTTATTATGAAGCTATTAAAATAATGATTATTTATAACTTTTAGAGTTGAAAGTCATTTAATATAATTAAGAGTAAGGAGACTAAAGAATTTTATTTTTTTTATCATTCTAACTATGAAAAAATATGCATAGCTACGAAACATTGTAAAGAAGGCTTACTAATGGCTAATAAATACAAAAAGATTCTCTAGTTCAATAACAGTACCAGGAACATGGCAAGATAAGTATAAATGAGACACAGCTAGAGACTGACTGCTTAAAACAAAAAGGAATTTGGTCAAAACTAGTGTAGAAATTATCAGTCTAGAGAAGGATATACAAGAAAAAAAAAATCAATTCTGAGGCTTTAAAACTGAAATGTTGAGATTTCAGTCCATTTCTTGTCATGGCATCAAAACTCAAGAGAAATTTAAATCAAGGGATAGTGCTGTTGTGTTGCATCAGAAGAAGAGAGCAAAGATAACAGCCACACCAGAATAGGCAAATTCCACAACCCTTGAAAGCCTCAAAAATTCAGTTTCAGGAGAAGGAATGGATAGCAAAATCCCCTGGGAATTGTGTCCTGGGGGATCCTAGAGATATAAACCCTTAGTTTGCTCCCAGAGGACAAAGCAGGAGTTAGCAGCTGAAGACAATAAAGCCCTGGTACCATACATTAAAGAGAGTATGCTGGTACATAAAGGCATGTGATCTTATGAGGAGTTGCAATGACAGTTTTCAAAGTAGCTGTGTTCCATACTCTTATAGTTTCCTGAAAAGTCAAATGGACCCTACCGAAAGTTTGTTTCATGTTGAGACTGATGACACTACACACACAAGAAAAGGGTATGAAAAAGTTTATTATTTACATAGTTGAGAGCTCTGGGTTCTGTAGGGCAGCCTCTCAAGCAGATCTGAAATGGCTTAAGAAAACGAAGAAAGGAGACTGTCCTGGGTTTTTATTGTGGTTATGGGATAGGGCCAGAGTGAGTGTTCATTTGCAAGAAGAGGCTAGCATGGTTTGAATCTCCCCCCCTGCACCAAAGGAGGGTGAACACAGGCCTTCTTACCAACCTGATCATATGCGGGGCACCAGGGCAAGAGGGAAGGGTGAAGCTTAGAGCTGTCAACAGACAGAGGTCAAGAAATGGAGTCAGGCTCCTCCTTACGCATATGAATACACCCTATACCATTATCATCATTCAAATGTTGTATATATTAAACTTGAAAAGACAAATAAAGAAGAATAGGCAAAATATATAATTCTATTCCACAAAGACATTCATAGTGAACACCTTAGCATATGATTCTATATCCATAGTTCTCAAACTTGGCTGCACATTAGAATCTTTTTAGGAGCATTAAAATATTATTGATACTTTTATCTCACCTCCAGAAAGTCTAACAGAATTGGTCTGGATTACAGTCTTGGGAATAGGATTTTCATAATATCTCCAGGTGATTCTAACATGCAGCAAAGGTTAAGAATCATTGTTCTAGAAGGGGTAGGTGTGTGTATGTAATGAACATGGGATCAAACTATTCATACAGTTTATGAGCATTTTTCACTTACCATACAATAGAACATCTTTCCATGACCATAAATACAGATCTATAGCATGATTGTAATGTCTACATATTACATCATTATATGGGTACACTGCAATTTCTACCCTAAGAGGCCACTGTTGTAGGATATTTACATTATATCCAATTTCTCATAAAAATGCTTATGAATATCTTTTATATATACATCCTTGCTCATTTTTATGAATCCTGGTAAAAATTTTTTAGAAATATAATTTCTGGCTTAAAGAGTATACACATGATTAAGAATATTGACACATCATCCCTGCAGCAGGAATCAAGGTTGTACATTTCCCTATACCTCCACCATTATGGGTATTATCTATCTTTCTTAAATCTTTGCCTGACAGTAGAAATAAAAATATAATTTACCTAAACTTATCCACCTTTTGCATTATGTCTTGGGTATCATTCTTAAAGAGGTATGTTTCACCACTAGTTTACGTAAATAGTCTGCCATGTTTTTAAAGCTTTATCTTAATTATTTTTTGTATTTAGTATAACTCATTTGAAATATATTTTGGAACAGATATATAGATAGATAGATAGATAGATAGATAGATAAATATTTTAGCTTTGTTTTCTCCTTAACAGAAAATCAGTTTTCCTAAATCAGTTATTCAATCATCCTCAATTTGCTGAACGCAGAAAACTCATCTCTAAAGTGAGGAAATAATGAAAGCTACCTCACATAGTTTTAGAGTGGACTAAAGGAGTTAAATATGTTAAGCACATAGTATAATATATAGCACATAATAAATAGCACGTGATCACTCTTATTTTCATGATCATCATCATCATGACCACATTTATTATATAACTTGGGTCTGTGTCCCGACTCTGAGTTCTGAGGCATTGGATAACAGTTTAACCTTGCCCCAGTACCCCATTGTTTCAGTGGGTGTAGCTTTGACATGCATATCTTTAATAACTGAAAATGTCCTAATTTGTCAAAATTATTCTGGCTATTCTCATATATTTATTCTATTGTAGAAACTTAAGATCATATTGTCAAATTCAAAAGAAAGTTTATTCTGGTTTTTATTGTGATTGAGTTAAATATATGAGTCAATTAGAGCAAGATTTACATTATTTATAATTACTTATTCTTTGTACCTAGTAGAATTGTACGCCTCTATCTATTGTCAACTCTCCTTTTATGTCCTTTGTAAATTTATTTCATTTTCTTCAGAAAGGTTTTGCATATTCCTATTAGGTTTATTGCTAGGAATTTTACATTTTTATTGGGTTGTCAAAGGGTTATTTCTTCCGTTATATTTTCTAGCTGTTTATATTTAGTATATGTGGACGATAGCTTTTCTGTATTTGTTAGTGACTTCTTCTCTGAACTCCTTGGGTAGTTATAACTCAAGGACATTATAACTCAAGGCTTCTCTTTGTATCAAAAATACCATCTGTAGCAGCTAAATCTTTGTTCCA
Organism: Equus caballus; assembly: GCF_041296265.1. Lineage (NCBI taxonomy): Eukaryota > Metazoa > Chordata > Mammalia > Perissodactyla > Equidae > Equus > Equus caballus. Next base: position 99,071,280 of record NC_091685.1, on the reverse strand, counting down.
AATTAGGATGGGATTGAGAGGGAGGACTGGCTGGGGGGATAAACATTTCTCAGTTTTACCTTTAGGGTTAAAAAGTAGGTTATCGTTTTTATTTGTGGAGTGTGTACTCCTCCTTTTACAAAGCCAAATATTGACAGTGACTAATTGTAAAATGTTTTAGTTATGAGAGACTAAGAGGGGCCGGCCCCGTGGCCCGAGTGGTTAAGTTTGGGTGCTCTGCTTTGGCAGCCCAGGGTTCCGCCGGTTCAAGTCCTGGGCGCGGACATAGCACCACTCATCAAGCCATGCCGAGGAGGCATCCCACATGCCACAACTAGAAGGACCCACAACTGAAAATACACAACTATGTACTGGGGGCTTTGGGGAGAAAAAGGAAAAATAAAAAATCTTTAAAAAAAAGAGAGAGACTACGAAAATATATTAAATATAGCTTTAACTCACAAAATTAACCAACACCATCCTTTTACCCTAGCAGTTACAAGTGTATCCCTAAAGTTTATTTTTACCAGTATATCTTTGAAGTAAGGCAACTATTCTCAAAGTGTGGTCTGATGGACTCCTAGGGGTGCCAAAGTTTTTTTTAGGTAATCTGTGATATCAAAATTATCTTTCATAATAGTACTTTTATTTGCCTTTTTACTGTGTTGACATTTACAATGATAGTAAAAAGTCCACAGTAAAACTGCTGCTACCTTAGCACAAATCAAGGCAGTGGTACCAAGTCGCTAGCAGTCATTGTATTCTTCACCATCAGGCACTTGCAGATAAAACAAAAGAACTGTTTCATTTAAGAATGCCCTGATGAAGCAGTAAAAATTACTAATGTGTTAAGTCTCAACTCTTAAATATATATCTTTTTAATGTTCCATGTGACAAAATGGGAAACACACATAAAGTACTCTGCAGGGTAACATGTTGGTTGACTCAAGGAAAAGCACTTGCTTGTATGGTTGTCTGAATAATGAGGTCAACCATCCACATTTTTCATGGGGCACCATTTTTATTTTAAAGAATGACTCCCAAGCTAATGATTATGCAAACTTTGGTATTTGGCAGATATTTTCCTAAAGATAAATTCAGTGAGCCTGTCACTTAAAAGAAAATAAGTGACAATATTTCTTATCAGTGACAAAATCTGAGGTTTCGATTGAAAATTAGAATTTGGAAAGCTCGTGCCTGCCGCTGTGAGCTTAATAATTTCCCTATATTTATAGGCTTTCTGATGAGATTGATGTTAATAACAAATGCATTTTTTTCTTATTGTAAAAAGAGATGGATCAATATTTGGAATATCTACTTAGCATAAGGACTTAATTTTCTGAATGACCAACTCATGATATTACAAAATCTTATATGGGCAAATCATCCATTCAAAATGCATGACCAATGAGTGGATTTTATTGTAATAGAGTACAAAAATTCACTGATGGTTTCAGATCCCACAGTGCAGCTAATCTTTAAGAAACTATCATTTGTCCAGGAAGAATATTCACAATTATTTGAAAAGTCTATTAAAATATGCCTCCCTTTTCCAACTACATATCTGTATAAGGCTGGATTTCCTTCACATACTTCAACTAAAACAACATATACAACAGATTGAATGCAGAAGCAGATTTGGGAATCCAGATTTCCTCGGTTAAGCCAGCCATTAAAGGGATTTGACAAAAACATAAAACAATGTCACTCTTCTCACTAATATTTTCATTAGGAAAAATATAGTTATTTGCATACCAGTTGTTATGTATATATGGTATAATGGGTTTTTTATTTTTTAAGTTAATATTTTAAAGTTTTCTCAATTTTTTAATACAGTGAGTATTGATAGCTATAACCCACATAAATACAAGTTCTTTAGGGTTTGGGATCCTCAATAGTTTTTACAAGTATAAATTGTTTTGAGACTAAAAAATTTGAGAACCGCTGGTATAGGGAAAAAACAGATTATCCAGCATCATGGAACAATTTGCCTCAAAAACATTGACCTTAGCAGCATCTTCTTGAATATGATGTATACTCAGGCAAGGGAAATAAAAGAAATAAACAAATGGGACTACATCAGACTAAAAATCTTCTTCAAGGCAAATGAAACCAGAAACAAAACAAAAATACAACCCACCAACTGGGACAAAATATTTGGAAATCATATATCCAACAAGGAATTAATTTCCAAAATATGTAAAGAACTCATACAACTCAACAACAACAAAAAACAAACAACATGATCAAAAAGCAGACAGACGATATGAGCAGACATTTTTCCCAAGAAGATATACAGATGGCCAACAGGCACATGAAAAGACATTCAACATCACTAATTATTAGGGAAATGCAAACCAAAACTCCAATGAGATATCACCTTACATCTGTCAGAATGGCTATAATTACCAAGACAAAAAATAACAAATGGTGGAGAGGATGTGGAGAAAAGGGAGCCCTTGCATACTGCCGGTGGGAATGCAAACTGCTGTAGCCACTGTGGAAAACAGTATGGAGATTTCTCAAAAGACTGAAAATAGAAATATCATAAATCCAGCTATGCCACTACTGAGGATTTATTCAAAGAACTTCAAATCAACAATTCAAAGAGATTTATGCACCCCTATGTTCATTGCAGCATTATTCACCATAGCCAAGTCATGGAAGCAACCCAAGTGCCCATCAAATGATGAATGGATAAAGAAGATGTGGTACATATATACAATAGAACACTACTTAGCAATAAAAAAAACAAAATCATCCCATTTGCAACAACATGGATGGACCTTGAAGGTATGATGTCAAGCAAAATTAGCCACAGAAAGAGAAACACCACATGATTTCACTCATATGTGGCAGATAAACAAATACACAGGTAAAGAGAATATACTAGTGGTCACCAGAGGAGAAGGGGGTTTGGATTAAAGGGGTAAAGGGGGATATATGTATGGTGATTGATATAAAAACTAGACTAATGGTGGTGAACACAATGCAGTCTATATAGAAACTGATATATGATAATGTACACCTTAAATTACACAATGTTATAAACCATTATGACCTTGATAAAGTAATTGATAGTAAAAAGAAAGGAGTCTGCTTCAAACATAATAAATAGCCTTTGATTGAACTTTTTCTGACTATAAGAATACCAGTGCCAGGGCTGGCCCAGTGGTATAGTGGTTAAGTTCATGTGCTCCACTTTGGCGGCCCAGTGTTTGTGGGTTCAGATCCTGAGTGCAGGCACACACATCACTCATCATGTCACGCTGTGGCAGCGTCCCACATACAAAATAGAGGAAGATTGGCACAGATGTTAGCTCAGAGGCAATTTTCCTCACAAAAATTAATTAATTAATTTTAAAAAAAGAACGCCAACGACCGTTAAGAAACTCAGATTTCACTAATCCAAAGTTTGTCTTTGATTCATCCTCCCTTTGGGAGTCCTCTGCTGTTGATTAGGATAGAAGAGACTGTATTTATCTTGGGTACAATGTTATGACTCTGAGTAGAGAGAGGCTGAGAAATAAGTGCCACTGGTGTCTTAAGACCTATTTGCATTTAAGTACTTCTAACCATTGGTGACCTTCATGAAAACACACTACCTAACACGATGTTTCTTGAGATATGAGTTAAACAGCAAGACCTTTAGAAGGTTAGAATGGCTTTTAACCACGGATCCCCATCTAATACCAATAGGTGGAGCAGAGCACTCGTTCAGTGGCTGGGAAAACCTGAAACATTGTGTGTAGAGATGGGATCCACAAGAAGGTGGTTTTCTCCCTCTGACCTAGAAAGAGGTACATTTTATTGCTAAGAAGCTATTGGTCTAGGATAGCCATAGGCAGAGATTTATTTATTTATTTTTTCAGCTCTAGGGGAGATATTTAAATCTTACTGCTTCCTTCCGTAATTCGCTTCTTCCTTTATTTCCTCTCCTACAGTTATCAATTTCCACTTTTACAGACATGCTTCAGTATCTCCCATCTTAAAATACCATCTCTTTACCCTGCATTCACTTTGCACTGCTTCTCTACTTTTCTGTTCTTAGACTCTTGAAAGAGTTGTTTACTCATGTTACGTCCAATTTTTACTATATATTCATTCTTTAACATATTTAAATCCCATACTCAACATTTAGCAATTTATTAAAAAATTTAGCTGAGTTCTTACTGGACAGCAAGTCATCTACTGCAGATAAACAAGTGCTAATGTCCTTCATCTCCTTGAAGGTGCCCGCCTTTCCTTAGATCTTGGCTGATTTGGTTGCCCTGCAACCACAGCCCTCTGGTAGGTTCAAGAAAAGTTGAGATTTTGTAGATTACCCGATACTATATTGTTACAGTGGAAGCAGTCCTCTTTTTAGGTTTTTACATCCTAGGAAAGCCCTGTTAACTTCTTGTTGTTATTGTTGTGCCTCCCTTAAAAATAATAGCCATGAAGAAAGAGGATATACCTCTTTTATTCACCAAGCCTGAGCTTTATTTGGTGAATACTGCATATGTGTTGGATGAAGTGATGAAGATATGAACGAATGAAAGAGTAATATAGACAAGATTTAGCAGGAAATTAATAGAAAAGTGTAGCAAATAAGAAAACTTGTAGCAACGCAGTAGAGCAGTTGTGTCACATATAGAGTCATGCCATTTCCAAGAATTCTGGAGGAAAACAATGCAAACGAGAAAATAGCTAGTTCCTAGAAAATGGAACTTGTAGGCTCAGGAGAGAGGTCAGGCACTTGCGCATAAAACTGGCCACCATAGAGAATGAACCTTCCTGATGAGGGCCCAGTACCTTGTGAGGAAGAAGAAAGGGAAACCTGGTATCATAGATACCATGAAGCAAGGTGGTGGGGTGACTAACTACTTTATATATTGTTGAATACTCAGGGATTCAATCCTTGATAGAAGAACAGAGTAGTGGTTATTGTAGTGAGCTTCCAGATCCCCTTTCAGAGCCAAGGCACTCAGTCCCTAGCTGCCAGCATTGTTGGCTGCCGATACATCATAGCTGTGTTCCCCTGCCAAAAGAAGCTACCTTACTCAAGATTTTTCTCCTTGCCCTCCACCACCCCTGCAACAGCTGTGCCAATGAAGGAACACAAAGGCCAGGTCCCCATGCATTCCAGCTTCAGAGCTCTTGATGAGTTTGTGTGGGGTCCCTGTTGCAACTGCATCACAACTTAACTTCTGACTGATCTCACTCCCCTCACTCACACAAATGTTGTTCCTTAGTGTAGTCGCCAGTATACTTCCCACACACATATCTTTAAGGCAGTTTCCTGGCGAAGCAAATCTGCAACAAGAAGAAACAATCATTTTCAAATCTTGCTAACTTGTAAGGTTAGGGTGGTTGATATATTGATTATCTGCTTTGCTGCCCATTGGTTCCGGAAGAAACCATGATGTGATAGGCTGAACCACGATCCCCCAAACATGTTAGCATGCTAATCCCTAGAACCTGGAAATATGACCTTATGTAGTAAAAAGGATTTTGCAGATGTGATTACACCAAGGATTTTGAGATGGGGAGATTATCCAGGTGGGCCCAATATCATTACAAGAGTCCTTTTAAGAGGGAGACAAGAGGATTAGAATCAGACAGAGATGATGGATGACAGAAGCAAAGGAACAGGGAGATTTAAAGATACTCCACTACTACTAGTTCGAAGTTGGAGAAAGAGGCCACAACCCAAAATATGTAGGCAGCCTCTAGAATTGGAAAAGGAAAGGAAACACATTTTCCCCCTGGGCCCTCCAGAAGAAATGCAGTCCTGCAGATCCTTTTTAGACTTGGCTGCCAGATACGTGTGATAAAATCTGTGTTATTTTAAGCCACGCAATTTGTTAGAGTCAATAGGAAACTAATACATATGATATTCATTAGCAACAGAGGAGATGAGTCTAAGATGGCTCAAAGGATGACCAAATCTTTACAGAGATGGAACCAGGGAGATAAGACTATTAATGTCATTTCTCTTCTATTCTTTCTCAGTATTTATAATGTGCTTATCTTATTTTAATATAAAATGAATTTATAATTAAATTTTTAAAAGCATTGCCATTTATATTGGCTCCATCTATTGCTCTTTAAACATGGCAGGCAATTGAATTCTTTTTGGCACAGTGAGCACATAAAAGTTTACCAGGGACAACATGGACTCCAGTTTCTTGACCATGACCATGCTAACCATACTACGTCTTAATAGTTTGACTCATTTCATCACTTTTGTGCTTGAATCGTTGACTTCATATTCTTGCTAGTGACATTTTAAAATTCCCTCTCTGACCTTTATTCTTGGCTTTTTGTCCAACCTTGATTTCAGTCCTTATCTCCAGAGAAAAGAGATAATACTGCCTTAAACAAACCACATTCTTTTCAATATAAATGCTCATACCAAAATTTTCTGCCAACATTCTATACATGATTTTTTCTCTCCAAAATGCATATCTGTAATCTCTCTGAAACTTACTTTTTCACTTGAAAAGTATGCTGAAAGTCAATTAGCAATAATGGCAAATTTTCACTAGGAAGAAAGTTTATCGAATATGAGTGTGTGGGACACATAGTCACATTGAAAACTTACTTTTACCAAGTGCTTAGTATGGAAAATATACCAAGAATTTTTCAAGGAACTATTATTACAATTATATCATTTATAGTGTTATTCTCCATACATTTAGACAACTAATTTATTTTACACTCTTATAATGATAGATTTCTTGATGATCCAAAAGTTGTTTAGCTGAAATATTGGAACAGTCATGTCCGTGAATGTGATATATTCTCCCCTTAAGACTTATTTTGTAATTTCAGAAGTCATCTGTCTATTTATCCTTTAATAAATCTCACCACACTCTGCCGATATTTTAGGGTTAAATTTTCTGGAATTTATTTTTCCATGATTCAGGTTTAGGTTCAACTATTAGTATTACTTGAGAACCTGTTATAATATGCCTTTTTACATGCGTTAGCTTAAAAAGTGCCTTACTGTAGACAGTTTATAAATCTTTGTCATCTGACATATGAGTCTAGTCTATGGGCAGCAGATGGGAAAAGAGATATGAAAAAGCAAAAGAAAGCAAATGAATTTCGTGGGCCTTATGTTGAAATAATTAATGGTCATATGGTTAGATCACATACTTGAGTTTGTTCATACAGGGGCAAGGACTCTGGTGTACTCTGATGTGCCTGCACATTAAAACAGCATGAAGCTACTGCGGTGGGTATACAGAGAGCGGAAGGTATGAGTGTATCCTTTATCCTTGCCTCCCTTGAACTATAAGCCTGTGTGCAGTTTCCGCACTCTATTCCGATTAGAGTAAAACTCGGCGCAGCGATTCCATTAGGACACCGCTTTGACGAACTGAGCTCACCAACCATCAACATTTAAAGTGTAGTGGTAGTCGGGTTCATTTGGGAAGGGCTTTGGTTCTAGGGAACAGAAGAAAAATAATCTACATTATGTGTGAAGCTCCTCTGAGAGCCTTGAGCATCCGGTTTTGTTAAATGAAATAGAAACAATTTCTTCTAGAATTGCTAGTGTTCCCTCCCCTTGACAGATACTCAATGGAAGAAACTAAAGTAACTTTACGTAATTAAGCACTTGCCTGTGAGAGCCACTCTGACTCATTCCTCATTTTAAATGGTTTCCATCTCCTTTTTGTGTCTCTAAGCTTCTGTTGGGTGTTTTGTCCATTTTTCTAACATATTCCTTTACCACAACTATTTCTTCACCTTTAATCATGCCGTCTCCTAACGACACATTACACATAGCTTTGTTACCTTTCCTTTTTCTTTCCGTCTTTTTCGCTTGGAAATAAAGTTCAAGAGCTAATGAGAATATTCAACTGAAAATATCTGAATTTAAGCAACTGAGAGGTTTTTAGAATGAAACATATTTCTTTGGGATGAATACTGTTAATGTCAGAATTCTCCCCTTTACTAAGGGCTCATTAAGATAAGTTTAACGTCTCTGGGGCTCAGTCACTTAAAAATAAGGGTTTAAAGACATTCCGAGGAAATGCTAGACCTTCAAATTTATCTTACACTGCAGCCAGCTTTTATGGTCTATTTTAAGAACTTGGTACTAGCTCTCCTGTTTAATGAGCAGTTTAATTTAAAGTTTAAAATTATTAAGTATTCCAACGGAGTCATAAATAATGCAGTTTATAATATTCTTATCAAGCACATAAAGATACATTTGTCTTCCATTAACAACATACTTTTAAAGTAGCCTGACCTCTTCAGATGTATAAGAGCATGCAATTAGTGCAATTTGTCACAGGTCTTTTACACGTTAATAAGATGTAATTAATTGTCTGTTTTGTCTAATTAACTTTTCAGACACTGGCAGCTCTTGTTCTTTTAATACAAAGCAAGTGTGCCCTATTTGCAATTCTAATACTTGACAGAGAATTCTGACCATAAACTCAAGTCTACGAACCTTAGAAAAAGAGCATAAGGCAATTAGGAATTCATCAAAGAAATAGTATATATTTTTAGGATATTAATATGTTTTTAATGTAAAGAGTAGGAAAAAAATGCTACTCAAAAAAATACTACTCCAAATCATGAGTGAAGAAATTCATAATAGAAAATAAATTATGAGAAAACAAATACAGACATTCCAAGGATATATTAATATATGGGAAGTTCTATAATAGATTTTGTATTTGTTTATTCATTCAGCCATTCTCTTATGTCTTTATTCATTCATTTTTTTTGAATGCCAACCCCGCGCAAGACAGTTTGTTAGTAACTAGAGATTTGAGGATTACCAAGATGAAAATACTGCCCTTAACAATGTATTTATTTGACTGGGAAATTAATAGTGAAATTGACTGAGCCTTAGAATAGATTCCTATACTCCATGTGTAAACTATTTTCTCTTAGGGAAAAGTAGACCAGAGTGAATTTTTGTGGCATATTTGTTCAATACGAGCCAATATATTTACTCTATTATTCATGATTTTTAAACTATGAAATTAATATATTTTAATAGTAAATATTTGAAAAACATTACAGATGTTTTTGCAGATTAAGAAGTATTCAAAAAACACTATTTTAATGTCTAAAATAATTCTAATAGGTATCATAATTTATTTTACATTGACTCTGCAAGAAATCACCTGTGGGCCTTTTTTCTTTTCTGAGAAGATTCGCCCTAAGCTAACATCTGTGCCAATTTTCCACTGTTTGTTAGGATGTGCGCTGCCAGCCAGCATGATCACTCACAGAGCAGTGTAGGTCCGCGCCTGGGAACTGAACTTGGGCCACCAAAGCAGAGTGCGCTGAACTTAACCACTAGGCTGCCAGGGATGGCCACCTATGGGCCTTTTGAAAAATTCTGGGGGCCGGCCCAGTGATGCAGTGGTTAAGTTCACATTCTGCTTTGGTGGCCCAGGATTTGCTGGTTTGGATTCCGGGTGCAGACCTATGCATCACTTGTCAAGCCATGCTGTGGCAGGCATCCCACATATAAAGTAGAGGAAGATGGGCATGGATGTTAGCTCAGGGCCAGTCTTCCTCAGCAAAAAAAATAGGAGGATTGGTGACAGACGTTAGCTCAGGGCTAATCTTCAAAAAAATTCTGAATCTATGATTTTAGGTAAAAACTCTACAGGAGAAAGTGATAGATAGCCAAGATTGAAAAGTGGTTTCCCACTATATTTTGTTGTTTTCAAATTACCAGTGTGATAAATAATACAACATTTTACAATCTGCATCACTGAATATTTTCTTAGGGCATCCCTTAGAGTTGAGATCCCTGGACCAAAAACCAAGTCTGAAAGTTTTTTTAAAGCTCCTGATTCATACAGTCAAATCATTTTCAAGAGATTTCCAGAAATTTGACACCCTATGTGAGAATTCTATTCTTACATAGACTGCATTAACTATCTTAAAACTTTATATTTGATTTTAAAAACTCTCGAAAATTTGATCTAAAAAGTCTCATCGTTCTTGTTGAATGATGTCTCTCCAATATATATCTGAATTGTGTATATACCATTAAACATTTCCCTATCATATTAGTAACAGACTTTTTTTTCATTTTCTGTTTTCATTTTAGTATAATGAAGTACTCGTTAAGGAATGTGCTGTAGTTTTCAGACCATCTGGGTTCTGATCCTGGCTCTGCACTTATTGGCTGCATAATAAGCGCAGATTATTACACTGTGTAAATTCCTTAAACTCTCCGTTCCTTAGTTTCTTCACGCATAAAAGGGGGGCAATAATGGCACCTCTGTCACTGCCGTATCATGAGGATTAGAAATGTAAAACTCCTAGAAAAGCTCCCCTTCCTTTTAAGCTGATTGCTATCCTTCAGCAACTATAATGTTAGATTGGATTGCCATTCTCTGTTCTTCACAGCTCACACCCACTCTTTCATTAGAATCAATTCTAATCTTCTCCTACTCACAATAAGCTCTCGGTAAATGTTAGCATCAATATATTGTTTCAATACGATGTTAAATACATAGAGACATTTTAAGTTCAGGTCAAAATTGTCACTATTTTCTTTCATGTACATCTTTTTCTTTTTGAGGAAGATTAGCCCTGAGCTAACATCCCTGCCCATCCTCCTCTACCCTATATGTAGGACGCCTACCACAGCATGGCTTGACAAGCAGTGCCCAGGTCTGCACCCGGGACCCGAACTGGTGAACCCTGGGCCACCAAAGCAGAATTATGTGAATGTAACTGCTGTGCCACCAGGCCGGCCCCTGTGTGTGTCTTTTTCTTAATCATTGTTATGTTTTGAAACGTCTTGACTTTTCCATGATCAGTTACATATTAAATTATATTTTCTTTCCATAATGTTTTATGGTGTCTCTCTTTCACATTTCACTTTTAATTCAACTGGAACTTATTTTATCATGTGTTGAGGTGAACAATTGACTTGATTTTTTTTCTTAACTCCCAGGTAGCCATTTTTCTCTACATAATAGCTTAAATAGCTAACATCATATATTGGCATATGTGTACACTTTAACACATGCTCAGTTTGTATGTAGATTTCTTCTCAGAGCTGTCTGTTCTGCTACACTGATCTATCATTTATTGTGCCAGTTCCACATCTTTAATTACTATAGACTTATGATGTTATTTAAGAGCTGACAATGCATGTACCGTCTTATTCATCTTTGTTTTTAACACTCTTATTTATTTCCCTCCTTTAATTCATCAAAATGGACTTTAGAACCCTAATTTTTATGTTTTCTTAAAATCTCATCATGTTTTCTATCATAGTATAATTAAAACCTATAAATTGTGCAGGAAAAATTCTTTTTACATTAGTCAGTTTTTATATCCAGGAATATTGAAGAGACCTCAATTTATTCAACTTCTTATGGCTTTTACAAGCAATTTTAGAGATGTATTTTTATAGTCCTATACAATCTGTGTAAATTATACTATTCTATATATAAATTACATATGTATTTAATAATTATAATAATAGAATTCTTATTCATTTTAGTCTACTTATTGTGGCAAAAACTGAAAAACAAAAATGTGTTTATCGCTCTATAATTTTGTTTCTCTAGGCTTCTCTTTATACTTTTAGATGTTTTACCATTGTAAGTTTAGATATATCACATGAAGACTCATGATTATTAAACTCCTAATATGGATCCAGTTTTTTTGGTAATATGACAGTATTTTATGTTTCTCCTTTTCTTAAATACTTACAAAAAGAATAAATATATCTACCCTCATTATCAAAACGTTGAGCTCAATTTCTGAAATTTTGGGCAATTTCTTTCTAGTTTCCTTTCTGTTACTAAACAGATTGTATTTTATTTGTCTTAAGTTTCACAGTTATTTTGGGTGGTAAAATATTATTTTAAATTCTTAGAGCAGTTCCCTTTGTTTATTAAATAAATACATCAGTCGTTCTCCACTATAGAAATGGTTTCGTGGGTTTGTGTTGTATTGTGTTGTTGAGTTGTTCCCTATAATATCACCAATTCTACTGCTCCCATTCCTTTTGAGTTGGTTGCTGCCCCCTCAGCAACTGTGTTAGGTTGGATTGCCATTCTCTGGTCTTCAACGCTCAGACCCACCCTTTCATTAGAATTGATTCTAATCCCACATGGCATTCTTGGTGAGTCTTTCAAATTTATGCTTCAAATCACTGATATATGTTTCCAAAATTTTCAAATATAATCTTTGCCACTAGTGTTTTTATATTTCCAAGCATTTATATGTTTTCTTTTGTCAGTTAATTCTCTTTGCATTTTTATCTTCATCCTTATTTTGATTTCCCATTATGGATCCAAGCTCTTGTTTCTTAGAGGTGCTATCTTCTTTGATATATTTGATGACACAAAGCATATAATTCATAATACTTCCGTATTTTAGTTTTAGAAAGTTATTTTTACAGATATACTTAGTCTCTGCCTTCTCCTAATTTTTTAAGGGGAAGGAGGGAGCTTACATTTTTAAAAAAAATACTTTCAGCCTGCTCTCACAGGAATAGGGAGATGTTTATCTAGGCTTGTTTTGCCAACAAGTAGGGTGGGTAGAGCACATTTGTTCCCTTTAATTGCTGACATACAAGCTGACAAAGTGCTACCTCCACCCCCAAAATAGTTCAATTTGAAAAGCCCTGGACCTTTTCATGTAATGTTGGCCTGATCCATTGAGATTGAAACTTATTGCAATATATTAAAAGATTTTGAGAGCTGAAAAACATGGCACTGATTAAATATTGAAAGAATTCTATTGTTGAAAAATGTCAGGACATACTGATCATAATCATTACCATAAAACTTGTATTATTGTCAAAGTAGACTAACAACATCCAATTCACAAGTGTTATAGTCACTGATAACTAGCATCTTAGAATATTAAAACTGGAAAGGTACATTATCATTCAGACCAAGCTCAGAATTTTATATATATAAAAAAAGCCCAAAGAGGTGAAGTAATAGCTATTAAGGGGCAGAGACTGGAGCTTGACTCAGGATCCCAAATGTCAGTGATTTTCCCATGATATGTCACTAGCCCTTATGTTTCAGGAATCAGGATACCAGGCCAGGAAGGCACAAAATGTTCACCAGTTTGAGAGAGAGATATCACTGGACAAAATCAGGCAAGTGATAACTAAGAGAGTAAAGACAGACTGAACACAGTATGAAGAGAATGAACCATTTTTCTTGGCCCCTGCAAAGATTCCTCCAGAAATGTGTGAGTGGGTGTCATGGCATTAGGAAGTCATGCTGTGCCCACACAGCCATGGGTAGGTGAATATTAAAGAGCCTAATACTTGATAATGGAGATTGGTAATTCAGCTTTCACCTGGGATCTGGTATTAGTCGATAAGATAAAGTAGACAAAGCTTAAAAAAAAAAAAGGAAAGCTTTTTTGTTAGACAGATACATATCTCAAATTCATCACTTTAGGCATTATCTAAGCACAGTTTCTTTTTTCTTTTCTTTTCTATTTTCTGAGGAAGATCAGCCCTGAGCTAACATCTACCACCAATCCTCCTCATTTATTGCTGAGGATGATTGGCCCTGAGCTAACATCTGTGCCCGTCTTCCTCTGTATTATATGTGAGATGCCTGCCACAGGCTTGATAAGCAATACATATATCTGCACCTGGGATCCGAACTGTGAACCTCAGGCCACCAGAGTAGAACGTGCGAACTTAACCACTGCATCACTGGGCCGGCTCCTAAGCATAGTTTCTTCGTCAGTAAAATAATAAAAGTATAAGACTTCCTTTACCGTCTAGTTATTTTCATTGTGAATGAAATCGTATTTGTAAAATCCAAAACTCCATTTGCCAGTTCATCTCAATCCTTTTTTACCTTTAAAAATATGTAGCTGAAAGTATCAACCTTCAAGAGAATATCTATTTGTTGCTACTGTATTAGCTATATAATGAAGGAATACATTTTTATGAAAAAATACAAAACATAAAGTTTTAATTGGCTCCAAGAGGCCACACTGTCCATTTTAATTTGGCAATGGAAACGCTACTCCCACCTGGTGGCAAGTGATCTAAATTACAGAACCAGGTCTGGAAATGCGAGCACATTTTTTATTCAATTTTATTTAGTTAAGGAAAATAATTTTCTATGTATCATGTACACTTTATGATCGATTTTGAGCCAAAATGTGGGCATTATTACAAAACCAAACTATAATTTTAAAAAGGTTCAAAAATGAAGAAAACTATTGGATGTTATCATTATTTAGAAATAAAAAGTGAAGGTAGTTTTTGCTTTGTATCTATAATGACAAGCTTAGTGAAAACTTAAACAAAAACCTTTATCTTCTACTATGAGTGAGGGAAGCTATGTATTGCTATTATTTAAAACAAAATAACTTGTTGTCATGCATTTAAAAAAGTATGGTAAATGGAAGCTTTAGTAAAAGAAAGTTCTGGAATTAATTACAAACTAGTTGGTTTTGTCTCTTCCTCTAGTTTCACATGCAAAACAATGAGAAACAACAATAATAAAAACTCTCTTCATAAATTGATAATGCATGCAAGTACTTTTGCTAATCCTAATGGGCCATTATACCTTTAGCATTCAGAAATAATCAGTCAAACTCTCCAGCAATCCTTGATAAAATCTAGTCACTGCATCTGGTTTTATGTCCAAAATTGCTTTCAGAAGATCCCCAAGTTACAACATTCCAACCAAACATTTCACACCGTATCACAGAAATTATATTGCTTACCCGATCTGCAGTAACATTTCCTAAACTGTGTACTTACTCATTAATTATTTCAAATGAGTCTGGAAAACACTGCAATGGATAAAGGCAAGCAGCCCCAGTCTTCTCTCTATCATCACTATGGGAATGTGGATTGAGAAGAGAGCATGTATCACATCCCAATCTTTCTGGACTACTCTGCATCTACCCTTTTCCAAGGACACATAACTAGTCTTCTAAAGTACGGACTGGGAAGAAAAAGAAGACATCTAAAAGGCTCATTTTCTTATATTGTGCTTTGATAAATTATTCTTGTAGTCTGTTTCAGAGTTTATCTTTGAGTCAAAACTGAGATTGTTGAGGAAAATATGTCATCTATACCATCCCTTTTTGTCTCTGTTATGAAGTTATGATTATGAAAAGTATAGACGTGATTAAAATAAACTGGAATCTTTTCAATCTGGTATTCTTGGTTTTTGTGCAATGAAGCCACGTTGTGAGACTCAGTAGAGCAGAGTGGTAGAGAGAGAGGGCTCAAGTCTGAACGCTGGTTCAAACGCCAGCTGTATTACCCATTAGCTTTATACAGTTAGTTAAGCTCTCTAAAGCTCAGCTTCCTCAATATTAAACAAGAAAATCATCTCTGGTTTTATTTGAGAATCCATTGTGTTAATACAGTTGCATGCTATTTGGCACATACTAAGTGCTCAGTATAATACATAGTTACTGTTCATAATGCAGCTATAAAAACTAATACATGGTCATCTTTAAGAAGATTGAATAGCATTTTGGATTTTTCAGGTAAATAATATCTCTTACTTCATTAACTAATAATTTCAAGGTTTTAAACCTTTAAGTTATAAGATGTTCAGGATGAGATCTATATTTTTACTTAAACCACATTGGGAAATAGGTTGTTTGAAAATAAGAATCTGTTTTAGTGCTCAGTTTGTACCCCAGAATTGAGTTGAAACCTAGATGTTTGGTAAAATCATATTTTCTAAGTGTCTCAATAACTAGTTGAAAACTATCATGAGACAATACTAAGCAACATAAATGTGATTTTCTAATGTTTTTATTAAATGGCCCAGAATAGTGACATTCTTGAGGAAATGAAGTCTTTCTTCCTTGTGGTTGTTGAATATTTTATATATGAATTATGCGTATATATAGCAAAACTTCCGCCTAATTGGAAGTGTTCATGGCCAAAAAGTAAAGTTTTAAGAGAAAGAGAGTATTATTTTAAGAATAGGTTTTACGCCTTTGTATAAAATTCTGTGGGGAAAAAAACCAGCTAAGGTGAAGATTCTTTGTCTGATTCTAGAACACCCCAAATGATGTTATATAAATCTTCCCTTGCCATAGTGTATATAGACTGACAGGGACAGAATGAAAACCAAAGCAAATATGAGGTAAAAATGATTTTTTATTACTTTAGGTATTTCTAGATGTCAGATAAAAATGAGAACATTGCTAAAAATTTTACAGAATGACAGCTCTGCCTTATGGATAAAATTCTATAGTTTGATGTATGAGGCAGAAAATGTGAAAAATATTATGAAGTGCTACTCTGACATAATGATGGAAAGCTGCTGGAAGTGTGCTAACACTGGAGAAATATGATAGACTCAAGTTTAAAAAGGAAGAATGCAATTCTTTTGAACCTTGCCTACCCCAGAAACATGAATTTTGGCCTTCAAAAAATGCAAACTGCTAACTTTTATTTTTTACTGACTTCTAAACATGCCTCTTTGCTGCCTGACTTTGAGATTAACTTCTCAATGCATACCTTTGCATATCTATCAAACACAAAATAAATGTCGAAAGTTCTTTAAGAATCATAATGGACTTGCCAGGTTCTTCTCTACTGCAAATTGGTAGATTATAATTTGATAAATTATTAATTCAATGTTGCTACATTTATAACCTCTCTGCCTATACTCTTCCATGTGACAGGAGTTTCATTCGTTAGTCCACATAGTACCCATCACCTTTATTTATGTTCACTTGAGGGAATTTTCCCTTTTAGAAATGATCTAATTCCATATTCCCTACCATTCATCCTCCGAGAGGTGAGCATTTAACTCAGATTCAACCAGCTGGACTCTCTCTCCCTGAGATTTTGCTCTTAGGCTGATTTATGTCAGTGGTGGAGCCTGAGGAAATTAGCTCTTACTATCTGGAAACCTGGATCTGGCCTCATGCCTAAACCTCTCTAAGCTTGATAAATCAATTGCTCTTTTGACTCTAGAAGAAACTCCTATCCTTCAAATAAATTTTGTTTTTGTTAAACTAGCTAAATGATTTTCTGAGGCTGGCAACCAGGAAACCAGCATAGGTATCATTCTTAATACTTGAGGACATGTAGGATAGTATAAAAACCTCATGACACAGGTGTATGGTTGAACTTGCCAAGGTATTTTTAATTCCTTTAATAAGATAAATCTCTTATTTTGATAAGTAATGCTTACATGGAATTTTATTTTCAAGGAAGCTCTCTGGTTCACTGATTTTCTTTTATCCTCATGTATTTCTGATGTTGAGAAGACTCCTCGTGAATTAGTAAATTAAGTATTATTAGCACACATACGCAGATACAATCATGTTTACATTGATTCTACCTTAAAGAAAGGATCATTCTTTATAAATGCCGTTCATGTCTGCAGTTATATGTATTTAGAGAATACCTAAACTTTTTATGGAATCCAGTCTAGAACATGGGCTCCTTTGCATTTTTGCCATGAATATTTTCCATTAAGTAGAAGTTTTGCTACACACGCATATATATATAATAACATATATATATATAAAATATTCAACTACAAGGAAAGAAAGTCTTCATTTCTTCAAGAATGTCACTCTTCTGGAAAATTTAATGGAAACATTAGAAAATTGTATTTATGTTGCTTAGCATTAGACAAACTCAAGTGTTATTAACAAGGTGTATATATTATTTGGATTTAATAAGTTATAGTCACCAATGAGATTCATAGCTAGAAAAAATAAGTATGCTAGAGTTTATTTTCCATTGGCTATATTTGTATAAATATTGATGTACAAAAATTAAGGATTAATTGAAAATATTTTTTACTCTTTCATTTAATTTTCTTTGTATAATAGTAATTGCTATTATAAATAGGATTTTTATGAGTCACAAATGAGACAGTCTATGAAAAGGTCAACAGAAAACTGGGGACATAACAAATTCTCAACAAACATTAGTTGTGATATTGAGCAGTTAATATAGTGATGATGGTAATGATGGTGCACGTCAATTTGAGAATGCGTCTTGCCTGTCATTATTTTTTTATTTTTTAACACTCCTGCCAGCTGTGTGGGACAGTTTCTATTTCTCAGCAATACTTGCTGTAATAAGGCTTTTACATTTTCATCAAACTGATGCATATGACATTGTATCTTATTGTTGCTTTAGTTTGTATTTCCCTGAGGTCTAGTGCAGTTGAACTCAGTAAATTACTTAACCACACACTTTGCCTGTTGTGGTTTTTTTCTTCCTTCGGTAAGGAAGATTAGCCCTGGGCTAACAGCTGTGCCCATCTTCCTCTATTTTTTGTATGTGGGATGCTGCCACAACATGGCTTGATGAGCAGTGTGTAGGTCCATGCCCAGGATCCAAACCTGCGAACGCAGGGCTACCAAAGCAGAGCCTGCAAACTTCACCACTATACCACCAGTCCAGCCCCACACTTTTTGCCTGTTTTTTAATTTTTTATTTAAAAAAGCATTTATTGAGACATAATTGTCATATAGCACTGAATTAGTTTTCACTGTACAACATAATGGTTTGATATATGTATATGTTGCAAGATTACCACAATAAGTTTAGTTAACATCCATTGCCACATATAGTGACAATTTTTTTTGTTCTGATGAGAACTTTTAGGATCTACTCCCTTAGCAACTTTTAAATATGCAATGCAGTATTGTTAACTGCAGTCACCATGCTGTACATTACATTCCTAGGACTCATTTGTCTTATAAGTCAGAGTTTGTACCTTTTCACAACCTTCACCCATTTCACCGCCTCCTCCCCTATCGGCCTTGCCTCTGGCAAGCACACATCTGTTCTCTGTTTCAATGAGTATTTTTTTTTAACTTTAGATTCCACATTTAACTGAAATCATACAATATTTGTCTTTCTCTGTCTGACATTTTACTAAGCATAATGCCCTCTAGGTCCATCTTTGTTGTCACAAATGGCAGAATTTCCCTCTTTTTATGGCTAAATAACATTCTGTTGTATGTATATATATCACATCTTCCTTATCCATTCATCCATCAATGGACACTTAGGCTGCTTCCACATCTCGGCTGTTGTAAATAATGCTGCAATGAACGTGAGGGTGCACATGTCTTGTCAAGATAGTGATTTTGTTTCCTTCTGATAAGTTCCCAGAAGTGGAATTGCCACACCACCTCGTAGTTTTATTTTCAATTTTTTGAGGAAGCTTCACTCTGTTTTCCCTGGTGACTGCACCAATTTACTTTCCCGAGAATAGGGCACAAGGGTACTCTTTTCTCCATGTCCTCACCAATACCTGTTATTGCCTGTCTTTTGAAGATGGCCATTCTAACAGGTGTGAAGTGATATCCCATTGTGGTTTTGATTTGCATTTCCGTGATGATGACTGATGTTGAATATCTTTTCGTGTGCCTGTTGGCCATCTGTATGTCTTCCTTGGAAAAATGTCTATTTAGATGCTCTGTCCATTTTTTAATATGAGTGTCTTTTTTTCCATTGAGTTGTATGAGTTTTTTATATATTTTGGATATTAACCCCTTATCGGATATAAGACTTACAAATATTTTCTCCCATTGGGTAGGTTGCCTTTTCATTTTGTTGATGGTTTCCTTTGCTGTGTGTAAGCTTTTCAGTTTGATGTAGTCACATTTGTTTATTTTTCGTTTGTTGCCTTTAGTCTTGGTATCAAATCTGGAAAATCATTCCCAAGACCAATGTCAAGGAGCTACCCCTTATGTTTTCTTCTAGGATTTTTATCATTTCAGATCTTAAGTTCAAGTCTTTATCCATTTTGGCTTGATTTTTGTTTATGGTGTAAGATAGTGGTCCAGTTTCATTCTTTTGCATATGGCCATCCAGTTTTCCCAGCAACAATTATTGAAGAAGATTTCCTTTCTCTATTGTATATTCTTTGTTCCTTTGTCATAAATTAATTGATCATATATATGTGGGTTTATTTCTGGGCTCTCTATTCTGCTTCATTCATCTATGTGTCTGTTTTCATGCCAATATCATATTGTTTTGATAGCTTTGTAATATAGTTGAAGTCAGAAAGAGTGGTACCTCCAGCTTTGTTCTTCTTTCTCAAGATTGCTTTGGCTTCGAGGTCTTTTGTTGTTCCATATAAATTTTAGGATTGTTTGTTCTTTTTCTGTGAAAAATGCAATTGTAATTTTGATGGGGATTGCATTGAATCTGTAGATTGCTTTTGGTAATAGGGACATTTAAACAATATTCTTCCAATCTGTGAGCAGGGGATATCTTTCCATTTCTTTGTGTCATCTTCAATTTCTTTCATCAATGTCTTACGGTGCCAAACCTCCTCCCTCTGAGGAAGACTGGCCCTGAGCCAGCATCCCCACCCATCTTCCTCTACTTTATACATGGGACACCTGCCACAGCATAGCTTGACAAGTGGTGTGCAGGTCCACACCCAGGATGTGAACCCGCAAACCCTGAGCCACCAAAGGGGAATGTGCAAACTTAACAGCTGCACCACTGGGCCAGCCCCCTTAATTTGTCTTTTTGATAGTTCTTTATTAGTGTGTAGAAATGCAGTGGAGTTTTGTATATTGATTTTGTATCCTGCTACTTTACTGAATTTGTGTATTAGTTCTAATAGTATTTCTGAGAAGTCTGTAGAGTTGTCTGTATATGAAATCATATCATCTGCAAATAGTGGCAGTTTTACTTCTTTCTTTCCAATTGGATGCCTTTTATTTCTTTTTCTTGCACAATTTCCCTGGCTAGGACATCCAATATTATGTTGAATAAACGTGGCAAGAGTGGGCATGCTTGTCTTCTTC
Organism: Equus caballus; assembly: GCF_041296265.1. Taxonomy (NCBI): domain Eukaryota; kingdom Metazoa; phylum Chordata; class Mammalia; order Perissodactyla; family Equidae; genus Equus; species Equus caballus. The sequence continues at coordinate 99,050,556 of NC_091685.1, read as the reverse complement.
CTGATCTTAGAGGAAAAGCTTTCAGCTTTTTTATTGTCAGCTGTGGGTTTGTCGTATATGGCCTTTATTATGTTGAGATACATTCATTCTATATCCACTTTGTTGAGATTTTTTGTCATAAATGGATGTCGAATTTTGTCAAATATTTTTTCTGCAACTGTTGAGATCATCATATAGTTTTTATCCTTCATTTTGTTAATGTGGCATATCACATTAATTGATTTGGACATGTTAAACCATTCTTTCATCCCTGGAATAAGTCCCACTTGATCATGGTGTATGATCCTTTTAATGTATTGCTTAGATTGGTTTGCCAATATTTTGTTAAGGATTTTTGCCCCTCTGTTCATCAGTGATATCAGCCTGTAATTCTCCTTTCTTGTGGCTTCCTTGTCTGGTTTTGGTATCAGGGTAATGCTGGCCTTGTAAAATGATTTTGGGAGTGTTCTTTCCTCATCTATTTTTGAAAGAGTTTGAGAAGTGTTGGTATTAATTATTCTTTAAATGTTTGGTAGAAGCCATCTGGTCCTGATCTTTATTGTTGGAAGGCTCTTGATTACTGATTCAATCTCCTTACTAGTAATTGATCTGCTCAGATTTCCTATTTTTTTGTAATTCAGTCTTGGTGGGTTGTATGTTTTTAGGAATTTATCCATTTCTTCAAGGTTATCCATTTGTTGGCATATAATTGTTGTTCACAGTAGTCTCTTAAGATCCTTTGTAATTCTGTGGTATCACTTGTAAGATCTCCTTTTTCATTTCTGATTTTATTTAAGCCTTGTTTCTTTTTATCTTGGTGAATCTAGCTCCATGTTTGTCAATTTTATTTATCTTTTCAAGAAACAAGTTCTTATCTTCATTGATCTTTCCTATTGTCTTTTTAGTCTCTATTTTGTTTGCTTCCATTCTGATCTTTATTTGCATTCTCCTGCTAACTTGGGGTTAAATTTGTTCTTATTTTTCTAGTTCTTTGTAGTGTAAAGTTAGATTGTTTATTTCAGATCCTTTTTGTTCCTCGATGAAGGCATTTATAGCTATGAACTTCCCTCTCAGAAGTACTTTTGCTGCATTCCATAAGTTTTGTTATGTTGTATTTCCAATTTCATTTATCTCAAACTATTTTTTTATTTCTCTTTTGATGTCTTCTTTGACTCATTGGTTGTTTAATAGCATGATGTTTAACCTCCAGTTCCATAAAACTGTAATTTTCCAGTTTTATTCTTGTAATTGATTTCTAGTTTCATGCCATTGTGGTTGGAAAAGAAGCTTGATATGATTTCAATCTTCTTAAATTTATTAACACTTATTTTATGGCCTAGCATAAGATCTATCCTAGAGAATGCTCCATGTGCACTTGAGAACAATGTACATTCTATCGTTTTGGGATGGAATGTTCTTCATATGTCTGTTTAGTCCTTCTGATCTAACACATCATTTAAGGGCAACGTTTTCTTATTAATTTTCTGTCTGTATAACCTATCCATTGATGAAAGTAGGGTATTAAAGTCCCTTACTATTATTGTATTGCTGCCTATTTCTCCCTTTAAGTGTAAATATTTTCTCCATATACTTAGGTGCTCCTATGTTGGGTATATAAATATTTACAAATAATATGTCATCTTGTTGGTGTGATCTCTTTATCATTATACAATGACCTTCTTTGTCTCTTATTACAGTCTTTGTCTTAAAGTCTACTTTGTCTGATGTAAGTACAGCTATCCCAGCTTTCTTTTGGTTTCTATTTGCATAGCATATCTTTTCCATCCCTTTACTTTCAGTTTGTATGTATCTTTACTTCTGAAATGAGTCATTTGTACAGACATAGATTGGTCTTTTTTTTTTTTTATCTACCCAGCCACTCTACATCTTTTGATTGGAGAATTTAGTCCATTTACTTTTGAAGTTCTTATTGAAGTAATTATTGACAAGAATGTACTTATTGTGATTTTGTTAATTGTTTTCTGGATGTTTTGCAGTTCCTATGTTTTTTTTCCTCTTGCTATCTTCCTTTGCGATTTGATTTTTTTTGTAGTGGTATTCTCTGATTCTTTTCTCCTTATCTTTTGTGTATCTCCTATAGATTTTTGCTTTGCAGTTACCTTGAGGCTTACGTAAAACTTATATTTATAACAGTCTATTTTAAGTTGATAGCAACTTAAGTTTGAACACATTATAAGTTCTACATTTTTACTCCCTCCCCTGACATTTTATGTTTTTGATGTCACAACTTACATGTATTAAATTGCTTTATATCCCTCTTTGCTTACAGTAGTGTTGCTTTTTAGAATGCCCCAAAATCTAGGGAATGCTTTAGATGGGTAAATTAAAAACAAAATGCTTGACATATTTATCTGTTCAAATATTCTTTCAAGTCATTTGAATTTAATAACGTCAATAATAAGGGACTATACTGAGTAAATATACCTTTACATTTTAAAATATAAATAATTATGGTTTACTGGTATCATTGAGTATAATTACACAATGTAATTAAATTTCTTCATTGAGGGTTTTGTATCAGGAGCTCACTGAAAATATCTCTAAATATCTGCTGTGAACTTTGTATTGATGTGCATTGCAAAGAAATAGAATAGAATATTTAAGGTATAATCCATTATTTTCTCCTGGAGAATGTAAGGCACAGTAAGATGTAGATATGATGGATTTCTGCCCAGTATTTTAAAATGCCTGTAGAAAATGCCACACACACGTAATTCCCTTGTGCTAATGCTGTGGCTTGTTTTGTTCTTAATGGAGTTGGCTTTTTAGTTCCCGGAGTCTTGAATGGCATTTTTGTTATGTAAATGGCTCTTCTATTTAGGATGTGTGCATTCTTTGTCTAATATGATCTGTTACAATGACATTTTGGAACAAGTCTTTATATTTTTTAGGTCAGTATTAATTATACCACACGTTTTTCGTTTGCATTGGGTCTAGGATTGGTAAGCGTGCATCTTAATGCATAAATATGCAAAATAAACTATGTTGTCAAAGGAAAATAATCACCTAAATACGTATTTAAAGTGAAATTGTGTATGGCTTTTATTTTAATTAAGGCTGCAATTACAAACTCAAACATATATGAAGAATAATCATTGTCTATAATACAACTTAGATGTATATTGTCATTATTTCCCCAAACTTTATAAATTATAACAATTAGACCAGTCTCTTAAATAAGTATTTATTAAGCTCTTCATTTAGAGGAGCTGAGGATACACGGAAGAAAAGAGGGGGGAAGTGGGGTCTTGTGCCTTCCCTATGCCCTCCTCCAAAACTTATTTCATTTAAAAGTATCCAGAAAGAAATGTTAAAATACCTATAATTTTTATCCCCCACTCTCACCTTCTGCTACCTTCATCCTCTTGTTTACTCCCGTTGCTCACATGTTCTAAGTGCATTGGCTTTCCTACTGTTTCTTTAATATTCCAGCATTGTCCTGCTCAGTCTTTGAATTACTTGCTGCTTGTACTGACAGTGTTCTTCCACAGGCTTGCCGTGTTGTCTCTTTCACAACTTTGTTTAAACCCCCATTCTCATTGGGTCCTACTCTGACTTCTCTGTTTAAAATTACTTTCTCTCCCACACTGTCAACTTTATTATCCTTCTTTCCTTGCTTTTATTTTTCCCACAGCACCGCTTTCTAAAATACCTTCTAAATGCTAATTATGTTTGCTTTCATCTCCTCCACTAGAATATAAGCTACATGATGGCAAGTCTTATGTTTTTGTTTGCTTGTTTCATTCTTTCTATTTTCCTCACAGCTGTACCCACAGTGCCTAGAATAATACTTGCCATGTAGTAGATATTCAATATGTATTTGCGAAATGAGTAAATGATTAAATTTTGTATTAATGAAGTAGTCAAATATAATAAAGTAGCATGGGCTATGTCTGAAATGCTATGAATTCATGATTGGAGTGATTTACTATACAATATTTTTGTTTTAGATTTACTTTTATTAAAAAGATAATTTTAAAAAGTTAGTAGAACGCTAACGAAAGTTAGCAAGGTTTTGTTAACTTCTATATGTTATCTTTATCATGTATACAGTATGTTTTTGAGATATTATCCTATGTACAATTTGATGCTGTATTTTTTCCATTGGATTTATTATTTATTTATTTTTGTTTTTTATAAACTTTTTTTCAGTTTTACTGAGATGTGATTGACATACAGCACTGTATAAGTTTAAGGTATACAGCATAATGACTTGACTTACATATATTGTTAAATGATTACCATAATAAGTTTAGTTAACATTCATCATCTCATATAGATACAAAAAAAAGAAAAAGTTTTTAATAAGAACTCTTAGGATTTACTCTTTTAACAAATTTTACATAAGCATACAACAATATAACTATAGTCAGCATGTTGTACATTACATCCCAGTACTTATTTATCTCATGACTGGAAGTTTTTGCTTTTTGACCACCTTCATCCAGTTTCTCCATTCCTCACCCACTATGTCCAGTAAGCACAAATCTGATCTCTTTTTGTGAATTTGTTTGGTTGTTTTTTAGATTCCACATATAAGTGAGATATACAGTATTTATCTTTCTCTATCTGGCTTATTTTACTTCGCATAATGCCCTCAAGGTCCATTTATGGTGTTGCAAATGGCAGGATTTCTTCTGTTTTATGGTTAAATAATATTCCATTGTTTATATGTACCACATCTTCTTTATCCATTTATTTGTTGATGGACACTTAGGTTGTGTCCAAATCTTGGCTATTGTAAATAATGCTGCAATGAACATGAGGGTGCACATATCTCTTTAAGATAGTGATTTTATTTCCTTTGGATATATACTCAGAAATGGAATTGCTGGATTATATGGTAGTTCTATTTTTAAATTTTTGAGGAACCTACATACTGTTTTCCATAGTGGCTGACTCATTTATAATCCCACCAACAGTGCAGAAGGGTCCCCTTCTCTCCACATCCTTGCCAGCGTTCATTATGTCTTGTCTTTTTGATGACAGCCATTCTAACAGATATGAGGTGGTATCTCATTGTGGTTTTGATTTGCATTCCCTGATGATTAGTGATGTTGAGCACCTTTTCATGTATCTGTTGACCATTCATATATCTTCTTTAAAAAATTGTCTATTCAGGTCCTTTGCCCATTTTTATTTAACAATTTTTTTTTTTTTTTGAGGAAGATTAACCCTGAGCTAACATCTGCTGCCAATCCTCCTCTTTTTGCTGAAGAAGACTGGTCCTGAGCTAACATCCATGCCCATCTTCCTCTACTTTATATGTGGGAGACCTGCCGCAGCATGGCTTGCCAAGCGGTGTGTAGGTCCACACCCGAGATCTGAATCAGCAAACCCAGGTGGCTGAAGCAGATCATGCGAACTTAACCGCTGTGCCACCGGGCAGGCTCTGACAAATTTTTCATTGAATTTTAACTTTTTTATTTTATAAGAATAAAATAGATTCTCAAAATCTTTAACTTGCAATCCTTTTATCATAGAGAGTAAACATTTCTTTATTTGAATTTCATCTAATTAACTAAATTATTAGATTTTTCCCTCTTGACTCTTGAAGTATTACTAGTTTGATAGCTTTCTTATAAATTACAGTAAGATAATAAATATGTAAACATTAATTCACCCATTGATAGAAGAAATATTTTTCCATTCTATTGTACTTTTTGTCTGTTTTCTTATATTCACTCTAGAGAAATTTTAGTTGTTATACGTTATAATCTACCAACATTTTCCATTGTAAGTTTTTCTACTGTTTCAAAGCTAAGAAAGTTGTCCATTTTTCCTTGTGAAATTATATCATATTTCTCCTCTTATTCATGAAATATTTAGTTTGGAGTATGATTTAAGACAGTTTTTGTCAAGGCAGAGATCAAAATGCCTTGATATCAGAAGCATGCAGTTTGTTATACAGATTGAAGGAGTCCTGGTGATGCAATCGTGGGAAGTGTGTTTTCACTAGTGTTTGAGTTGACACTGAAGCAGAGTGTAACTTGAGAACAACCAGTATAAGACTGAGGGAACTCAAAATTCCCACTACATTACTGTGTTAAAATAAAATGCTTTAATAAATAACATTCTACACTAATTTGTGTTGAAAGTGTGTATAATCAAGTGACACTAAGTTTTATGTCTAATTGGTTGCATTCTGAGTTCTCTGTTCTGGTAATTTCTTTCTCTATGTTGGCCTCCACAAAACAGCATTTTAAAAATGTTTGCTTTCAGAGAGTTTAGTTTTAACCTGTCAGTTTCTGAAAGGAAAAGAGCCCAGCTGTCCCATGTCTTCTTTCAAAATGTTCTGCAACATCTTCTTTTTATTTCCATATGCATTTTGTAAACATTCTGTCAAGTTTCAAAAATATCCTCTTGAAAATCGTCCTTTTGGATTCGTTTAAATTTATATACTTAACTTAGAAAATATATATATATATATGTTTTAAACTATTTAGTGTTTATATCTAAGAGTTTGATATATGTCCATTTATTTTTCAAAGCTTTTCTTAATTAAGGCTTTGCCCTTCTTAAGAACCCCAGCCATCTCTGATTATATTTGTGCCTTATTATGCATTATTTATTACATTTGTTAGTAAGTGGAATCTGTGGGGGTTTTTTTAATATCTTACTTATTTAGAGGCATTTTCATGGTGTCATATTTAGCAACTGATTAATCTTTTGGAATTTTATATGGAGTTCAGATCTTAGCACTATAGGACCAGGTGGAGAAAAAGAAAAATTTTATTAATAAGGTAGACATTTGTGTAAAGTACTAGGTTATCCCCCACCCCCACTTCCATGTCTTTCTCACAATATCTCAACAATCTATCTAACAGTGATCACCTTATTTCTGTACAAATTAAGTTTTAAAACATTTATTCAATCATTCAGGCCACCTTCAGTCCCTCATCACTCCTCCACCCCACTAATTTAGTAAAGGGGTGTTTCAATTGCCTGTTGCAATTCTCAACCAGTCCATTACTTTGGTAGATGATAAAGTATATGAGAAATCCAGTGCATAGAATGCTTCTTAGCTCAATGTCGTACAACATCTGTTGTGAAAAGGATTCCTTGATCAGGCATATATAATCCAGGAATCCAAATTGAAATACTACTTTTGGCTCTAAACCTAGAGTATTGTTTGAAACATTTGCTTCAGTTCCTGAGTATGAAAATCCAAATCCAGAATAAGTATATAACCCCGGCAAGACCTACTACTATTACCTGGAGCCAAGTGTGAATGGTCAGCTGTGGTGAACCTCTCTGTTATGGACTGAATATTTGTCCCCACCAAAATTCATATGTTGAAGCCCTAACCCCCAGTGTGATGGTATTAGGAGGTGAGGCCTTTGGAAACTAACTAGGTTTAGATGAGGTCATGAGGGTAGAATCTCCATGATGGGATTAGTCACCTTACAAAAAGAAGAAGAGACACCAGAACTTCAGCTCTCTGCTGTGCATGAATACAGCAAGAGGGCAGCTGTCTGCAAACCAGGAAGAGGACTCTCACCAGGAACCTAGTCTACCAGCACCTTCATCTTGGGTTTTCCCAACTCCAGAGCTGTGGGGAATACATGTCTGTTGCTTAAGCCTCCAATCTAAGTATTTTGTGATAGCAGCCCAAGCTGACTATGGGTGGCCCAAAGCTGCTCTTACTCTCTTATATTTCAGTTGAAAGACAGAACCATTGTTATCAGATTTCAAGATTTTTAGTGGCTTAAATTAGTGGGTTTTTTTTAATCCACCTGCTGTTTCAATGATTAAATGCTTCCCTGCCACTCATCTCATGTATAGGAGAGACTTCTTTGAAAGTATGAGTAAGGGAATCCCCTTATTGCTTCCAGTCCCTTTCTGAAGGCAGAAAAAAGGTTCTTTTGAGGTTATCAACATATTCCTTTGATTTTCCACATCTAAACCTACAAAGTTTCCTATAACATAGCACCCCAAATTTCAATTTGAATTTTCTACTTATCTAAGACCCATTTTAAACCATATTATTACTCCATTGTTTACAAACCATATATTTCTAAAAAGCTATATCATATAATTATTGTTATTAACTAGTTCTCCTAGTTGCCCCTAGGAACATTGCTCTTAAATCTGCCCATTGAACGGATTCTCCTTTTCCTTCGTTGATCAAAGTACAGCCGTTAACATTAACAGCCATTAAATAAGTGGCAGTGAAGCTGTTTTCAAATTAACTGTTGCCACTCTACCCTTGAGCTACCATCTTTAAATCATGCTGCTTGTTTGGCGTCCTCACATACTGATCTTATAGAGGGGACTCTTTAGCTTTAGGATCAGTTAACTCCTTAGAGGTATCTAATGTAGGACCCAAAGTCATGCCAGCCACTTGTTCATGAATGCAGTAAGTATCCCCACAAGTAGCCCCTGTAACAATGTCCTGAACATGCCATTTCCATTTGATGAGGAAACTCTACAGTGTGTTTTCTTTTCTATTAGAATGCTGTTGTGACGATAATACCCTGATATGATGGGTATTATCTCGAAATAATTTTATGTACTACTGTTGATAGAAGCAATTTCAACTAAAGCCAAAAAGTAACCCAATAATTGCTGGGAGCCGTCAGCCTACAAGTTAAGCCTCTGCCTTGTGACACGGTCCGGGAGAGAGATGAGGGGATGCACGGCGACCCTCAAGGGAATCTACCAGGCTGCCCCTGCAACAAGTCTCCCTGGTACTTTTGACTTTCCTGCTTCTGCTTACTCTGTTCTGCACCTGGGGTTATTTCAGGGGAAGTCAGCCTGGCCCTGGGAATGAGAATGATACAATGCGATATTCTAGGGAAAGTTCTGGGGAAAAACATCTTCTAGGGAAAGAACATTCTGACCCGTCCTTTGGTCGGGTAAAGCGGTGGGAGTGGAGAGGGAACAAAGAAACCTGTGGCCCCCACAGATCTCTCTAGGAGGACGGTGGTTGCCACGGCCCATTGAGTCAGGAGGCCGCTGGGGGTAGCCTCCTTGAAGGAAAGAATTACAGAAGCTTGACTCCCCCCGGGCCTACACACAATCAATTGCTCTTAGGACTATTGTCTACCTTGCAAAAACCCGCTTACGCAAGCCAAAAATATGTACTGGGACTGTTTCATGAAATCATCCTTGCATACCCTGAGCCCTATATAAATCATACATACACAAAATAAAGTTAGACTTAGACACCAAACTCCTTGTCTCACTGCCTCGTCCTTCACCGACGCCGTCCATCCCTCAGGAGAGCCTGTTCCGGCTGGGGCTGGACCCCGTCAAACAATTGCCTGTCGAAGAGTACATATTGTAAGTAGACTGAGTTCGCTTTCTAGTTCAAAACCCCAGCCATTGCTGTTCGATAGCAATTATGGGTTTTTGAACAAGTCTCTAATAAGCATGTTGAGCTACTGACACATCTAATTTCATTCAAACATTGAGGTCCTAAGAAGGGTGATCAACTGTTCTGATTTGTCTGGACTGTATGTTTTAGCACCAAAATTCTTAAATCTAAGAAAACCCCATTCTAGGCTGCTCAAGTTTTTGATATTTGATATGGAAGGTTGTGGAAAATCACAAAATTCATATGAAAGACCAAATATAGGGACTGAAAGCAACACTGTTTTTATGTCAAATAGATATTGTATAAATTATACACCTTCCATAGTCAGGGCCACTGTTTTTTGCTTGACTGCTGATACTGGTAACCCTGATTTACAGTTCACAATAATGAATCTTCCATTGTTGCATCATTCTAAGTGATGCCATTTAAATGCATTGTGATTATTTGTCTGTGGATTAACTGTTTTGCCTTTTATGGCAATAATGCTAGTTTTATTTATAACACTGTGAATATTGTGACAATATTTTCTGAGTTTAGATAATGAATATGAGAATGATTACAATACCAACATCAGGAAGACTCAGATATTATTGATGAAAAGATTAACAATTAACAATTTTATTAGCAGTGGAAGGCCACATACAATGGCATTAGGACCAGAATGGAACATACTGAACAATATAGGAAAAAGAGTTTGAGACTGAGCATAGCGGAGAAGGGGATGTGAAATCACATAAGGAGACTGAATCTCATAAGTCTAGGATGATATAGGCAAGTACTTCTAAATCAATGAAAAGGTTTATTGCTTCCCAAAAAGACACCAATGCTAGTCAAAAATAGTGGCCACTGAATTAGCTTGGGCATACCACGTGAATGAACATGCATTATATTCTTCTTTTTATTGCTCCCTGAAACTGGATAAAGTTGTATTTCCTGACTCAAAGATTGCAACTAAAATGTCATGTGGTCAAAGAAAAGGAGAAATTTTGATAATAGATGTATTGATGTCTTATAGTTTTACATTGGGATGAATAGTGTCCCCCCAAAGTTTGTATCTTGCCAGAACCTCAAAATATGAACTTCTTTGGAAATAGGGTCTTTGCAGATTTCACTTCCTTGCTGCCAAATCAGGTCCTTGCAGATGTTAACTCAATCATGTTAAAGATTATTATTAAGACTTTATTTTTTTAGAGAATTTTAAGGCTCACAACAAAATTGAGGTCAAGGTGTAGAAATTCCTCATATACCCTCTTCCCCTACACATGCACAGCCTTTTCCATTATCACCATCACCCATCATAATGGTACCTTTGTTACCACTGATGAACTTAAATTGACACACCATAATCACCCACAGGCCATAGTTTACATGATGGCTCACTCTTGGTTTTGTATATTCTAGGAGTTTGGTCAAATGTATAGTGACATGTATCAATCGTTATAGTATCATACAGAGTATTTTCACTGCCCTAAAAATCCTCTGTGCTCCATTCATCCCTCTCCTAGCAACCAATGATCTTTTTTATTGTCTCGACAGTTTTGCCTCTTCCAGAATGTCATAGAATTGGAATCATGCAATATGTAGCCTTTTCCAATTGCCTCCATTCATTAAGTAATATGCATTTAAGGTTCCCCTATGTCTTTTCATGGCATGATCATGGGTTTCTTTTTAGTGCTAAATAATATTTCATTGTTTGGATGTACCTCAGTTTATTACTCCATTCACATACTGAAGGAATCTTGATTACTTCCAAGTTTTACCAATGATAAATAAAGCTGCTATAAACATCCATGTGCAGGTTTTTGTGTAGACTTGTTTTCAACTCCTTTGATTAAATAATAAGCAGTATGATTGCTGGATGGTGTGGTAAAAGTAAGAAACCATCAAACTGTCTTCCAAAGTGGCTGCGCCATTTTGAATTCTCATTAGCAACAGATGAACGTTTCTGTAGATCCACTTCCTCACTAGCATTTGGTGTTGTCAGTGTTCCAGATTTTGGACATATTATAGGTATGTAGTGATGTCTCATTGTTGCTTTAATTTGCTTTTTCCTGATGACAAATTGTATAGAGCATCTTTTCATGTGCTTACTTGCCATCTCTAAACCTTCTCTCATGAAGTGTCTGCTAAGGTCTTTGGTTTATTTATTTACTTTTTTTGAGGAAGATTAGCCCTGAGCTAACATCTGCCACCAATCCTCTTCTTTTCTTGGCTGAGGAAGACTGGGCCTGGGCTAACATCCATGCCCATCTTCCTCTACTTTCTGTATAAGACACCTGCCACAGCATGGTTTGACAAGCGGTGTGTAGGTCTGCATCCGGGATCTGAACCAGCCAACCCCAGGCCACCAAAGCAGAATGTGTGAACTTAACCACTACACCACTGGGACAGCCCTGGCTTATTCTGTAATTGGGTTGCTTGCTTTCTTATTGTTACATTTTAAGAGCTCCTGTATATTTTGGCCAACAGTTCTTTATTAGACATGTGTTTTGAAAACATTATCTCCAAGACTATGGCTTTTCTTCTCATTCTCTTGACATTGTCTTTCACAGACCAGAAATTTTTCATTTTAATGAACTCCAACTTATTCATTTTTATTTCATGGATGGTGATTTTGGTGTTGTATCTAAAAAGTCATGACCATACCCAAGGTCATCTAGGTTTTTTTCTTTATCTTCTTGCAGTCTTAAAGTTTTCAATTTTATATTTATGTCTGTGATGCATTTTGAATTAAGTTTATGAAGGGTATAAGATCTGTGTCTAGATTCATTTGCTTTACATGCAGATGTCTAGTTGTTCCAACACTCTTTGTTGAAGAGACTATCTTTGTTCTATTGTATTGCCTTTGCTTCTTTGTCAAAGATCAGTTGACTATATTCTGTGGGTCAATTTCTGAGCTCTGAGCTCTCTATTCTATTCCATTGATCCATTTGTTTATTTATTTATTTTTTTTTGCCAATACCACACTTTCTTGATTACTATAGCTTTACAGTAAGTCTTGAAATTGAGTAGCACAGGTCCTCCAATTTTGTTCTTTTCCTTTACTATTGTATTTACTATGGTATTATTATTGTATTTACTATTACTATTATGGGTCTTTTGCCTCTCCATATAAACTTTAGAACCAGTTTTTCAATATCTACAGAATAATTAGCAAACATTTTATTTGGGCTTACATTGAATCTAAGGATCAAAATGGGGAGAACTGACATCTTGACAATATTGAATCTTTGTATCCATAAACATGGAATATTAATCCAATTCTCCTTTTATTTTGTTTATCAGAGTTTTCTGGTTTTACTTATATAGATCTTATACATATGTTGTTAGATTTATACCTAAATATTCAATTTTGGGGGTGCTTATGTAAATGATATTGTGTTTTTAAGTTCAAATTCCACTTGTTCATTGCTAGTATATAGAAAAGTGATTCACTTTTGTATATTAACCTTGTTTCCTGCAACCTTTCTATAATTGCTTCCAATTCCGGAGTTTTTTTGGTCAATTTCTTTAGGTTTTCTATACAGATGATCATATCATCTACGAACAAAGCCAGTTTTATTTCTTCCTTCCCAATCTATATAACTCTTTTTTAATTTTTTTCTGAGGAAGATTAGCCCTGAGCTAACATCTGTGCCAATCTTCCTCTATTTTGTATGTGGGTCACCACCACAGCATGGCTAATGAGAGGTGTAGGTTAGCGTCCAGGATCTAAACCCATGAACCTGGGCTGCCACAGCAGAGCACTTTGAACTTAACCAGTACACCACAGGACCAGTCCCAAATCTATATAACTTTTACTTCTTTTTCTTGCCTTATTACATTATCAAGGAATTCCAGTATGATGTTGAAAATAAGTGGTGAGATGGTACATCCTTGTATTTTACCTGATCTTAGTAGATAAGCTTTAAGTTTCTCACTTTAAGTATGATATTAGCTGTAGGTTTTTTGGTAGATATTCTTTATTAAGTTTAGATAATTTCTTCCTATTCCTAGTTTACTGAGAGCTTTTATTGTGAATGTTGGATTTTGTCAAATACTTTTTCTGCATCTATTGTTACGTTCATGTGATTTTGCTTTTACTAACCTGTTAATGTGATGGATTATGTTAACTGATTTTCAAGTCTTGAACCAGCCTTCCATACGTGGGAAATCTCACTTGATCGTGGTGTATAATTCCTTTTATACATTATTAGATTTGATTTTCTAATTAAATATTCCCATTTGTGATGGGTAATGTACATTAAACAGATTAATCAGTAGCATGCTAGAGGTCATATGACTAAGTAGAATTTGTAATTCAATCATAACTTGATTTCAGATTAAGAATCAACATGGTATCATCAATATAATATACATTATATATTCAATGAAATATAAGTCTCTTCTCCTCTGGTTGTGGCAATAAGCAGGAAAATTTAAATATCCCTGTGAAAGCATAATATTATGAACTCTAAATGTATATTAGAGTTTGTCCCACATAATTGCATATTAGTTCTAGCTTTTTTTTTCAATTTTCTTCTTTTTTAAGAAAATTTGTTGAAATAGGTATTGAAAAGAAAATGTCAGCCAAATTGAACACAGAACACTGATCCCCTGAATACAGAATTCCAATCTCCCTTAGTTTGTTGCACAGCTTGAACTAATACCACTTTGGGCAGAACTGATGCTGTTGGAGGCACCACTCTGTGCAGTCCCCAATAGTCTAAAGTTAACCTCCTGCATCCATCACCTTTTCTCCAACTCCCTACTGGACTATTAAAGAATTTGTGAGCAGTAACAGACTTGCATCTAACATAGCCATAATTAAAGCTGAAATTTATTGATGTTCCCCAAGATATTTGATATTGCTTTAAATGACTCACTTGAGTGTGTTTAGGTAATTATAGAGGTTCTTATCTCATACACAAATTAAAACAGTACAAAGAGCAGATCTGAATGATATCTCTTTTCCAATGATTTGGAAAAGGATATAGTCTTTCATTCAAACATCACTCCCATTACAATAATACACTCTGGCAGGGGTGAGACACAAGCTACAGATAACATTTGTTCTTAGGTTCTTACTTTAAGCCATACTCATACTTGGAAGTGTTTTATAGTTGCATCACCATAGCTTCTTAACATAATACTATTGTCCTTTAACTTTTGATTAGTGGGTTTAGTTATGACATTACTTTGTGCACCAGTGTCCAGCAATCCCAGTAAAGTCTTTTCACCACACCTACACCATTTTATCAAAGTAAATAGACTTGAGTCCCCAGCTGGGTTGCACTAAGAGACCCTGGCCCTTTTGCAACTCAAAATTAAAACCCCTCCTTTACTTCACACCTTTTTAATTGGCACTGTTCTGAAGGGACTCTAGATTCCTCCTTTGTGTAATTATCATTGTTTTTAAATTCATCAAGACTACAGTAAATTGAATAAATCCATTGTGATCTTTCTGTAGTATCAGGACTTAGAGAAGCAGCTAAACCACCTATTTTTTTATAGTGCTCCATTACATTTTTAATAGTTATTTCATCTTTTGTTGCTGTTGTTGTTAGTGCTGTTGAGTCCATTTTGACTCTTAGCAATCCTGTGTGCAGGAGAACAGAACCCTGTTCAGTCTTTTTGAGCCATCCTCTCTCCTTCTCATGCTATATCAGGCATATGTTCCACTGGTCTGCTGCTATTTGTAGGGATTTTCATGGCCAATTTTTTTGCAAGTGGTTCGCCAGGTCCTTCTTTCTAGTCTGTCTTAGTCTGGAAGCTCTGCTGAAACCTGCCACCGGGGATGACCTTGCTGGTGTTTGAAATACCAGTGGCATAGCTTTCAGTAACACAGCAACACACAGGCACCACAGTATGACAGCCAACAGATGGGTGATGTGGTTCCCTGACTGGAGAAATGAACCCAGGCTGCTGCAAGAGAGTGTTGAATCTTAACCATCAGGGCTGACTAGCTACTCCATCAATCTCCTATTTTTTAATGTTATTTTAAAATTAACTACCAGATACCAAATAAATAACTTCTAATGAAAGAAGATTCTAGAGCCCACCCCCATAGTCTAGTGGTTAAGTTAAGCACGCTCCACTTGAGTGCCTTGTATTTGGTTCCTGGCTGTGGAAGTACACCACTTTTCACCAGCCATGCTGTGGCAGACACCACACACAAAACAGAAGAAGATTGACATGGGTGTTAGCTCAGGGTGAATCTTCCTCAAGCAAAAAGAGGAAGGTGGGCAATACATGTTAGCTCAGGGCCAATCTTTCTCAGTAATAAAAAGAAAAGAAGGAGATTCCAACATGCTAAAAAAAATGTTAACTATCTGAACACATCTACCTGGTTTATGTAATCCTATTCTGACAACAAGGTCACATAGGGAGTCCAAACAATTGGAACCTCTTTTATCACAGCATCGAACATCACTTGGGTCTAAGGCACAGAATTAGGGAATACTTCAGCATCATCATAAAATCAATCCACGTATGTTTGCACTTTCCACATTTCAGCAGCTTCAGAAACAGTATTCCATGTAACAGCTTAGGATGGATTTGGACAATTTCCTTCCCAGGTTTTTGGAGGCACCATCCTATGAGTCCTCTTTATCTCACCTAACGCATTGAACATTTGTCTATCTAGTTATATTTTTGCAAAAGTTGAAGTTAATGAGGATGTTGAGTAAGACCAAATGTGCTCTTTTATTTGGTAACATCTATTATAAGGGAAATAGCTTCTTGATTACCAACACATGTGATCTATTTCAATAGTGTCTCAAAAGAAAGCTACTGATGGTGTTCCACACAATGACTTGACTTTTTGAATCAATATTCCCATGTTTTAGATGTCTCTTAATTCCTATCCCCTGTCACCTATGTAACATTTTCAGTGATTTATTATTGAATGAGTGTCACATTTCAATCAAAAAGATATCTGCCTACCTCTCTTTGGCGTCATGTTTGTCCTCTGAACACACAGGATTGTGGGCCATAATTCGGAGGCCTGAGTAGCCTTGAGATTTTTATCAGTTACTTTTATTTTCTCCAAAGCAATCAACATACCATATTAAGTGTCTGACTTCCCCTCTGCTTGAATTTATTTTTGGATCCATTTAGCTATTTCCCCCTATTGCAGATCCACCACCTCCAATGCCCCTTGTTACATGTTCCCTCCCTTCAGTAGTCACAGTGACTGACTGAAGACCTAAAAGCAGAGGTTGTCAGAAAGCCATCCTGGCTTCACAGATTCTCCATTCTGCCGTTCCTCTTCTTTCGTTTTCCCAAATCAACCCTTAACAATTATTTATATTATAGAGTCAAGAGTATTACAATTATCCTGTTCACATTGCCAACTACAGCAAATTAAACAGTTCACTAATTGAAAGAACATCCGCAGAGTAGACTCATGTAAGGTGTTAATAAAGATAAAGGACGTGGCACAGCAAGAGAAAGACAGCGCAGAAAATCATCTTAGAGGTCAGAAAAGTTCCAAGCTCAGCCTCTAGGGTTTTTTCTCAGTCACGCAGAATGTGCTTCATCTTCAAACTCTGTGTTATGCCTTGGTTTCAGAGGAGCCAAAGCATAAGTTGATGGAGAGATCTTCTATACTCCACTGGTAAAGTACCTAAAACTAGGCTGTGTAACCAGTTAAACCAGAAGTAAAACTTTCAGTAAACAATGGAGGTAAGAGTATAGAGTTGTCTCCAGGGACCTTGTAAAACTTAAATAGGACATTCTAAAGTAATAGCTAGCACAATTTATTCATTCTTGTCTTGGCCAGGTGGTAGTTCCAGATTTCCGAGCATCACCAGATAAGAATGGAGCCACCCCAGACCAGCTGTAAATTAAACCGATTTTTACATATCGATTTCTAATTTGCAAAGTTTTTATTTATCATGGAAGGGTTTTGAATTTTTTCAGATGCTTTTTTTGCATATATTGAAATAATTATGTAGTTTTCTTCCTTTATTTAGTGATTTGATGAATGAGGTCAATTTTTAAAAATTTTTTAATTAGTAGACCTTATTTCTTAAAGCAGTTAGAAGTTTACAGAAACATTAAACAAAAGGTACAGAGAGTTCCTATATGCTTTCTCCCCAGCCAGTCTCCCGTATTATTAAAGTATTGCACTGGTGTACTACATTTGTCACAAGTGATGATCCAATATTGATACATTATTATTTGCTGAAGTCTATTAGTTTGCATTAGAGTTTCTTCTTTGTGTTGTACAGTTTTATGGGTTTTGCCCAATGCCTAGTATCATCTACTCACCAGTATGGTATCATACAGAATAGTTTTACTGCCCTAATAATCTCCTAAACTCAACCCATTCCTCCCTCTGCCCTGTCCTCCTCTGCCCTCCACTGCCCAACCATGGGCAACCACTGATCTTTTTACTGTCTCTATAGTTTTGCATTTTCCAGAATGTCATATAGGTGGAATCACACAGTAGGAAGCCTTTTCAGACTGGATTCTTTCACTTAGCAATATGCATTAAATGTTCCTCCATGTCTTTTCATTGCTTGAAAGTTCATTTTTACTGCTGTAAAATATTACATTCAACGGATATCCCACCGTTTGTTTATCCATTCACCTATGGAAGGACATGGCAGATACTTGATTGCTTCTAAGTTTTGGTGTTATGAGTAAAACTGCTATAAACATTTGTAGGCAAGACATAAGTTTGTTGGTGACATAAGTTTTCAACTTTTTTCAGTAAACACCTGGGAGTACAATTGATGGATTATATGGTACATTATGTTGGCTTGTAAGAAATGGCTAAACTGTCTTCCAAAGTGGCTGTACCATTTTGCATTCCAACCAGCAATGTATGAGAGTTCCTCTGGCTCCACATCCTTATCAGCACTTACTGTTGTCAGTGTTTTGGATTTTGGCCATTCTAATAAAGTGGGTAGTGGTATCTCATTGTTGTTTTAATTTACATTTGCCTGATGACATATAATGTGGAGCATCTTTTCACATGCTTGTTTGCCATCTGTATATCTTCTTCATTGAGGCACCTGTTAAAGTGTTTGGCCCATTTGTTAATCGAATTGCTTGTTTTCTTATTGTTGAGTTTTAAGAGTTCTTTGTATCTTTGGATTCAAGGTTGGTTCATTTTTGAATGTTAAATAAACCTGCATTTCTGGGATAAACTATACTGGGTCATAATGTATTATTCTTTTTATATATTGTTGGATATGACTTGGTAATATTGTGGTAAAGAATTTTCATTGGGGCTGGCCCCGTGGCCGAGTGGTTAAGTTCGCGCGCTCCGCTGCAGGCGGCCCAGTGTTTCGTTGGTTCGAATCCTGGGCGCGGACATGGCACTGCTCGTCAGACCACGCTGAGGCAGCGTCCCACATGCCACAACTAGAAGAACCCACAACGAAGAATACACAACTATGTACCGGGGGGCTTTGGGGAGAAAAAGGAAAAAAATAAAATCTTTAAAAAAAAAAAAAAAAAAAAAAAAAAAGAATTTTCATTGATGTTCATGAAGATATTAGTTTGTGCTTTATTTTCTGTAACGTCTTTGCCTGGTTTTGGTATCAGAGAAATCATGACCCAATAAAACAAACTGGGAAGTATTTCCTCTTCATCTATTTCTAGAAAGTGTTCATTTTGGTTTAACATTACTTCTTCCTTAAATTTTGGTATAATTCTACAGTGAAGTAATCTGGCTTTGGAGCTTTCTTTGTGGGAAGGTTTTGATTATGATTTCAATTTATTTAATGAAGATACAAGGATGAAGATTTTCTATTTCTTCTTATAGCAGTTTTGGTAATTTTTGTCTTTCAGAAATTTTTCCTCTTCATTTAAATTGTCAATATTATTGGTGTCAAGTTGTTCAAATATTCCCTTACACTTTTAATTTCTGCAGGATCTTTAGTGGTTCCCACTCTTTCACTTTTGGCATTGGTAATTTTGTTTTCTTCTTTTTTCTTAATCATTCAGTCTAGGGATCTGTCAAACTTGTTGACATTTTCTAACACATAACTTCAGGCTTTGTCAGTCTTTCTCTATTGTTCATCTGTTTTCTGTTTTATCAACTTCTAATCTTAACTTTATTTTCTACCCTTCTACTTATTTGGGTTTAATTTGCTCTTCTTTTCCTCACTTTTTATGGTGGGAACTTAGATAATTAATTTTAGACTTTTAATCTTTTCCAATAGAAACAGTTAGTTATGCATTTCCCTTTAAGTGTTTTCTTTAATTAAATGCTTCAAGTTTTAATGTTTTGTTTTTATTATTATCCAGTTCAAAATATTTTCTGATTTCTATTATTGTTTCTTCTTTTGACCTGTGAGATATTGAGGTGCAATTTGTCTAATTTCCAGTTATTTGGGGGCTTTTCTTGATACTACATTTTTGTTGCTTTCTAGTTTAATTCCATTGTAGTCAGAAGAGATTCTTTAGGAGATTCATTATTTGCTTTTGAAATCTATTGAGACATTTTATGGTACAGCATATAGTCTTTCTTGTTGCAAGTGCTATGAGTATTTGAAAAGAATATGTATTCTGCAGTTATAGTATTCTGTAAGTGACAATGAGGCTAAGGTAGTTTATAGTGTCAATCAGACATTCTATATCATTATTTTGTCAAGTTCCTCTATCAATAACTGAGAGAAGTGTTTTTAAGGTCTCCAATCATTATTGTGGATTTATGATTTCTCCCATAAGTACTGTCAATTGTTGCTTCATATATTTTAAAGCCCTGTTATGAGGTTCATGTACATTCAAAATTGCTTTATCTTTGGGGTACATTGACTTTCTATTCTATAAGAAAAGTTGATCTTTTATTATTAGTTCTTGCCTTTTTTCAAGTTTAACAATATTTTTCTTTTGTTTGGATTTCTAGGCCCATTTACATTTGATCTAGTTATTAATGTGGTTGATTGTATTTATCTCTGTCATTTGCTTTTTGGGGGGGGTCACTTTTATATTCTTTTCATTTCTCTTTCTTTGTCATCCTTTGTGTTGAGCAAATACCTTTGATTTGGGGAAACACTTTAGGGGTTTTCATAATTTCCATAAGTTATAGGAATGTTTGGGGAAGTTTCTATAACATAATTCATTGAGAAAAGAAAAATTCAGAGAGTGTCTTTAATGTGGTACCAATATTGTGTGGAAAAAAAAGCCAAGACATTCTATGCACACTTTTGTATTGAATACACACACACACACACACGGAAGACATAACGTATGGAAGAACACACAGAGCATTTGAAAGAGGACAAGAAGGAGGAGGATGGCAAGTAAAAGACACAGTTTAGGAGAATTTTTTAACTGGAATTTTACAAGGTTTGTAATAGAATATACTATAATATTAGTACTTAGGATTCAAATTATTATAAGTATTTTCAAAATTACTTTCAATCAGTAAAATATGTCCTTACTTTTATACAAATATATACACACCTGCATAAGCAATATTTGCACACACACACACACACACACACATTATAATAAGAAGGCAAGATTGAAGTGATTTTATGGATTTATCTGAAGAGATTTGGTCTCAAAATATGAAGGATTAGTTTCCACATTTTGTTTTGTTTTTTTTGTTGCATATTTTAATTACTGTTAATGGCAAAGATAATAGAACTCTTTTAAGAAAATTAAATAATCATTAAAACTCATTTAAAAATATTATTGAGTACCAGGCAATCTTCTAAATAACTTGTGTTGTTTTATGAAAATAGTTTTAGGAATTAAGAAATGAAAATTAGGGTAATCATATAACTTTTCCTCTATCTTATATATTTTACCCTCCCAAAAGAATAAAAGAAATATAGTTATATTTTTCTTAAATATAAATTGCTTTTTTTATTAGAAAACTGAATCAATGTTATAGGCATAGAAAACAATATTGATCTCTCCAAACTAGCTAAAATTACCACATTGAACAGCAGATAAAAGTGGCTTATATTTTCCTAAGAGACTTGGTACTTTCCCTTAGCTTAATAAGGAACTGACAATTTGAAGATAGCATTTCATTGGGGAAAAAATGTACTACAGTCTCTTTCTGTACATAGCTGCTTGGTAATTATGTGTTTATTCTAATATATCTGTACATGAATTTATTATTTATATTAAAATACTGAATACCATCAAAGCAGCAAAACCTAGAAACAATTTTTTTCATGTCAAAATGTACATGTCAACAATTTAAATGTTATTCATAGTGCTATGCTGGATTTTATTTCATATGGGAAATCATCCTGATTCTTTAAAAATAAACTGGAAAATTGGATTAAGTGGATTTTGAATTAATTTCAATGCTCAAAGCAAAATTACCACATCTAAAGGACATCACAACCACTGCAAATAATAAAAATGTGTAGATTTGGCATTTATTATTTTTATAGAATACTAACATAAACTAGCATTCAATCTTTATTTTGATCAATGTAATTGTATTAATATTTAATTACACTTATGAATTCAACTCAATAGAATTAAATAAATATATCCTGAACATCTACAATGTACAAACACTGGGATAAATACTGTAAAACATACAGAAATGAGCAATAATAGATATTTAATATAATGATAAATATAATCAATGGTATTAGATATTCAAACCACTACAGAGTTTTGGAAGAAGCAAAAGATCACATGAAGTTGGATGGAAATTCTTCAGTGTTGTAGAAGTGACAGAAGGAGACAGGAAACAAGAAAGGATGAGGATGAAGAGGAAAGCAGGAAGACACCTACTCTGCCAGGATATTTCTTTCTTTATTAATAGTCACAACAAACCTGAATTGTTGGTACCCTGTAGTTCCTTTTAGAGATGAAGCTTAAAGAATTGAGGTAAATTTCCTTTCCGCTATACCATTAGATGAGAAACTTACAAGTTTCTCATAAACTTACAAGTTGTAGTTTGGAAACTTATAAGAGGCCCCACAAACATTCCTCTCCTAAATCCCAGGGCAACTTATAGTCTCACTATTTTCCTGAATTCTCCTTTTATCTTAAACAAATCCCAAATAGTCAAGCTACTTTTAAGACAGTGTAGGGAGCGGAACAATTTCCTACTCATAAACATACTTGTTTCCATCAGACATAGGTACATAGCCTCTTCCACCCATTGCACATTCTTTTTTAAAAGGATTTTACAGATAATCAACTTGAACCACTGTGAAAGGATAAAAAGATAATTATTAGGAAAACTACGAAGATTATAGGCTATTTTAAAGTTGCTGTTTCTGATCCTTTTTCACACTCTCAGAAACTAGCTGTGGTAGGCAGCCTCTAAGATGACCCATAATGACCGATACCTCCTGGTATTCCTGCCCTGTACAATCCTCTCCCCTTCAGTGTAGGCTGAATTTATCAACTCCCTTCTTACAAAAAAGAACTGGCAAAAGGGGTGATATGTCACTTCTGGGATGAGGTAAAAAAAACTGTGACTCTGCTTACCCTGATGAAAACCAGCTGCCACATCATGAAACATCCCTGTGAAGAGACCCACAGGGCAAGAGCACGAGGCCAGCCAACAACTCAGCAACCACAAGAGTGAGCTTGTAAGTGGGCTCCTTCCCTCCAGGACAGCCTTCAGATGAGACTGCAGCCACAGTGAAGAGTTTGACTGAGACTTCAAGAGAGACCGTGAACCAGAGGCACCCGGAGGAGTTGCAACCAGATATTGACCTGTGAGATAATAAATATTTGTTATTTTTAAGTAGCTAAGTTTTGAGGCATTTTGGTACACAGCAACAGACAAACAATAGAGTAACATAAAACATCTCAAAACTGTCACACTCTTTCACTTTATAAAAAACGACACTTTCATCCAAATGTCCCAAATTGTCATAAACTGTCTAAACCTGTTGAACTCAAATAATAGTTGAAGTTACTATTCAAGGACCCAAATTAGGTAGGCCAAGTCAGCAGCAACTATTGGAAATAAATCAAAATATGTGACTAAAATTGTACTATCTTGGAAATGAGAATGTACTTTGAGAAAATGTTTTGTTTTTATGTATACCATCTGGAAATACACTTATAATTTAGTTTCAGAGACCCAGGCAATATCATAAAAAATGCAAAACCCTTTGAGTAATCTTACAAAGATCTAGTACATTTTCCTTTCAGTTCATGCATGCGCTTTTGTTTTCCATTCACATAATAGATGTTGGGATTCTTAATACATTATTGGGATTATATGTTAATACAATCTAATTTAATACAGAATTTACAGCTGGAATATACAACTATGTACTGGGACGCTTTGGGGAGAAGAAGAAAAACAAAGAAGATTGGCAACAGATGTTAGCTCAGGTGCCAATCTTAAAAAAAAATTTAATACAGAATTTGATGAATTTTGAATAGTGGTGCATTTTATACTGAATATGATATATGATAATGCCATAGATAGATGAGACATAAGACTGCAAGCTTTGGAAAGGAATAGAATTATAAATATGTTAATGCAACCAGCCATTACTTTTATGTCAAGTTCATTTTATCTTTTAATTATTCTGTGTCCTGAGTCACTTTGTCCACTCTTCCTGAATGCAATTCTCCAAGACACGGAAATAACAAATAGTAAAGAAAATTCATCTTTGATAAAATTAGGATGAAACACACAAAAACAACGAAACATGGAGCAAGGTTGCCAACAGCAGAAATTATTGGACAAGACCCATGAAGGCAGGAGAGAAAATTATCTCTGCACATCTCCATCAGAGTGGGAGGTGGACAGAGAATTACAAATTCAGGGTCGGTTTTTGAGAGGCCATTTCAAGGTGACTGATGGAAATTTCAATGTTTGGATAGACAACCAAGGAGATGCTCTTAAACCATATTTATCACAGAGGTGAGTCAGGGTAAAAGGAACTGAGACAGAACCCACCCAGACATACTGTCCTTGTGAGAAGCATGCTGTTAGGGGCAGGATGAAGGAGAAGCTTTGGGGACCATGCAGCCTGGTGGTTTTCAAGCTTGTGTGATGAAGAGAAGAAAATGCCACCTTCTCATTCAATGAGCCTGTGAATGAAGACAGAACCAAGGGAACTGCTTACTACCTCAAGGACAGAGAAATTTGGAAACCCCAGAAAAAATGTTCAAGCTGGGGTATTCTGCTCGGTGACCTTTCCCCTCTCTCAAAAACACTTCCACAAATAGTTGGTCCTTGGAGAACAGTCTCTATGCAGGGATGAGTGAAACCTAGAAAGGATGAAGCAAAGACCTGTGTCAAGACACTCCAAAACGAATGCCCTGCGGTCAACAAAGAACAGACAAATGCATCGTACTACAAAGTAGATCAAATTTTACAAGTCAACAATGGAAACAAAGAAAAATGAAAATTATGGCCTTTCTGAAATAATTGCTCAAAAAGGCAGTGACAAGGTAACATATAAGATGAAAAGTAAGCAAACTGGTTCCAGGAAACAAATTGAAAGAGAAAAAGGAAATATGTAATGACAATTCAAATAGTATTAGCCAATAAAGTGGTTACTGATAAAAGGTTTGGAAATATACAAAATCAAATTAGAAATGAACAAAGACTACAAAGAAATAGAAAGACGATGAGTAATATGGAAAGTAGCATGTAACAAATTCATGTTTATAGAGAACGGAATAAACAAACAGAAAAAATTCATACATATTTATAACCAAAGAAAAAATTTTTTATAATGAAAGATCTGTATTATCACCTTAAATAGCCCAAGGAGGGAAAAAAAGATTATCAATACCAGGCCAATCCTGATGAAGTTACAAAGCTTCATTATCAAACAAATAAAATTCTAAGAGAGGGGCCAGCCCGGTGGTGCAGAGGTTAAGTGGGCAAGTTCCACTTCAGCAGCCCGGGGTTCACCAGTTCAGATCCCAGGTGCGGACGTGGCACCACTAGGCAAGCCATGCTGTGGCAGGTGTCCCACATATAAAGTAGAGGAAGATGGGCACGGATGTTAGCTCAGGGCCAATCTTCCTCAGCAAAAAGAGGAGGATTGGTAGCAGTTAGCTCAGGGCAAATCTTCCTCAAAAAAAAAAAAAGATTATGGGAATGCAGGTGAAAGAGCAAGTCATCTATAAAAGGAACAAAAAATAGAGCTCATCTCAGACTTGTCAAAAACACCATTCAGTGCTAAAAAAAAAAAAAAAAAAAAAAACTGTTGAGCAATATGTATCATGTTCCTAGGGCTATATCAGAAAGCACAACAAATAATTCATACTCTATATGTGTCAATCTGGCATTCAGAGCACACAAGAAATAAATGACTATTATCAAATAAGAAAAGCTCAGGAAGTAAAGCCTCCATTATTTCTTCCCAAGAATAAACTGTAACCTACAAAATATGCATAGAGAGTTTTTGATTACATTTAGTGTTGAGCAATGAATCCACAAACCACAGTACCTGAACTAAACAATGGTGGCAAAAGAAAAAACACAGATGTTAAAAATTATAAAGAAATATAGTTTGTTATAAAACATAGTCAGTTAACAAAGTTTTAGAAGAAGGTAACCTGGACAAGGGGAAATGAACATAAACAGATTTCTTCAACTTATATAGTGGAATGTAAGTAAATTCTCTCAAAGTTGTGATTTAAATTATAACTATTTAAGTATACTATTTAACAGCTAGAATAACTAAAATAATATTTCTAAGTAGAGCAGGGGAAGAAGAGCTTGGAGGAAGTGTGTGTGTACTAATTTTCTTCTTTTTCTTATTAGAAGTCAAGTCAAACTGCTTAAATTTAAAAACTCAAAATGAAAAAATACAACGAACTTTATAAAATAAAAATTTTTAAAGATAACCACTAGAAAACTTTAAATAGAAGTTTAGAATAGACTATATAGAATTCAACATTATCAGAAAGAGGAAAGAAATGAAAAAATAATGTCTAAGTGAAAGCTAAAAGGTAATACAAATATACAAATTGTAATTATACATATATAAAATGATGGCAAATAATTGTCAAAGCAATAAATGCAATGCAAAGAAACACTGTCTAGATTGCGGCCTTGGGTACATTCTCAGTGTTGTACAACTATCACCTTATCTAGTTCTGAAACATTTTTATCACTCACATAGGAGACCTCATGCCCACAATGGAGGCATTCCCTAATTCTCACTCTCTACAACCCCTTGTCAAAAATCAATTGACCATAAATGTATGGGCTTAATTTCTGGCTTTCAATTTTATTCCATTGGACTGTATTTCTATCCTGACACCAGTACCATAATGTTTTGATTGCTGTAGCTTTGTAGCAAGTTTTGAAGTCAGAGAATATGAGTCCTACAAATTTGGTCGTCTTTTTCAAGATTATTTTGGCTGCTTATGGTCCCTGATTTCCATATGAAATTTAGGATTGGGTTTTCTGTTTCTGCAAAAGAGGCCATTGTGATTTTTTTCCAGTTTTATTGAGACATAATTGACATATAACCTTGTATTAATATTGGGAATACAACATGATGATTGGATATATTTATATATTGGCAGATGATTACCACGATAAGTTTCGTTAACCTCCATCATCTCACGTAGTCTCAACCGCATTGACTGTGTAGATCATTTAGGGGAACATTGCCATCTCAACAACATTAAGACTTCCAATCCTTGAACGTGAATATCCTTCCATTTATTTCGGTCTTTAATTTTTTCAACAACATTTTTTAATCTCCAGTGTACAAGTCTTGCACCTTGTTGGTTAAATTTATTCCTAAGGATTTTATATTTTTGATGCTATTGTAAATGGAATTTTTAAAAAAAATTTATTTGCAGATTGTTCTTGGCTAGGGTATAGAAATAAAACTGATCTTTGTGTGTTAATATTGTATCCTACAATTTTGCTAAATTAGCCTATTAGCTCTAATAGTTCTTTGGAGATTGTTTAGTGTTTCATGTAATAATTCAAAACAGGGACTTTGGGTCAGTATAAGTGAGTTCAAATCCTAGATCCATCAATAATAGTTATGTGACCTCCTTGAGCCAGTCATTAAAGTTCTCAGTATCTTTAATTTCCTCATCTCTAAAATGCAGATAGTAGTACCTTTTTCAAAAAGTTACTTCTAAAATTAAATCTATTAATACTTACAAAGAATGAAGTTAGGTGTGTAATGAGTATATTATACATATATTAAATAATTAAAGAGAATTAAAATTAATAAAGAACTCTCTGGAAAAATACTGGGAAGTTCTATTTATCTATTAGCCAATAATAGAGGAAATAGTATCAATAAAATTAAGTATATAGAGGAACTAAATAATATATTTATGGTAGGATACAAAGATACAGATATGTTTATTTACTTATATACAGTGAACACATAGAATACACTTTGCAAGCACTCAAGAAACTTTTTCATTTAAGTATACATTTTACTGGGATTCCTAGAAATTACCATTAATTAAAGAGTCAAACCACTTTTTCTGATCAAAGTGTAACAATACTAGAAATGAATATATTAACAAAAATAGAAATTGAAAACAGACCAAAAAATAATACCAGCTAGAAATTTAATACCTAAATCTTAAACAACTCTTAGCTCATAAAATAAACAAAAACTGAAATTGCAGAATGTAAAGGCAATAACACCACTTATCAGATCTTTTGTAATACAGGTAAAAATGATGAAAAATTAAGACTTATATATGTAGGTTACAAGAAAAGAGAAAAAAATGGAAACAAAGGAAAACATTGAGTTTATGAAATCATTAGAAGAGCAACAAAATGTAGCAAAGGAATGGAGAAGAAATAATTTTAAAAGATAAAGGCAAACACTTATAAAATAGAAAGCACAAATGATATTAGAAAAGTGAATAGCAGAATATAAAAAACTTATTTTTGACTATGTTTCTTAGCTTCATATCAGTTAATTTTTTTTTCCCTGAGGAAGATTCACCCTGAGCTAATATTTGCTGCCAATCTTCCTCTTTTTTGGTATGTGAGCCTCCCCCACAGCATGGCCACTGACAGACAACTGGTGTAGGTCCATGCCTGGGAACTGAAAACAGGCCATTGAAGTGGAACACACCAAAGTTAACCACTAGACCACCAGGGCTGGCCCCATATGAGTTAATTTAAAAACCTGGACCTAAAAGAATTGGAAAATCTAAAGGAACAATTCTAAAGAACTTTGAGAATACTTTTTAAAATTTGAGGAAATTATTAAAGAACTATCCATCAAAATGTTACATCCAGGGGCTGGCCTGGTGGCACAGCGGTTAAGTTCACATGCTCCGCTTCAGCAGCACAGGGTTCGCCAGTTCAGATCCCGCGTGTGGACCTAGGCCACCACTTATCAAGCCATGCTGTGGCAGATGTCCCACATATAAAATAGAGCAAGATGGGCACAAATATTAGCTCAGGGCCAATCTTCCTCAGCAAAAAGAAGAGAAGAATTTGTGGTGGACATTAGATCAGGGCTAATCTTCCTCAAAAAAAAAAAAAAAGGTTACGTCCAGATATTTTACAGGTGCTTTTTTTTCTGTTAGTGAACAAACAGCTCCAATTACATTTAAATTTGTCTAGGTCATAGAGAAAGTTAGAAATTCATAAAATTCTTTTTAGAAAGCTAGGAAAATGCTATCACCAAAACTTGAAAAGGGTAAAGAATAAATTGACCAATATTGCTTATGAATATCAGTCCAAAAATGCTAAATGAAATATTAATGCAATTAACTACCTAGTGAATTTTACCCAAGGACTGTAAAGATATTTCAATGTTAGGACAGTTTTACTGATTCAAAGGACCAAAAACAGATAACTCAATAAGTGCTAAAAGAGGTGCTTGATAAAATTCTGCATTTATTAGTGAAAACAAACACTCATACAGACCCTCTACCTAAAATAAGGGTGAGATGTGGGGAAAATAATTTATGAAATCTTTAAGGAACAATTGACTAGCAAATAAAAAGTTAAAATATGTTATCTCAGCTTAATTTCATCATGAAAACACAAACTATTCAAAAAATAATTATTTTAAGTATTCTGATAGTACTAAGTAGTGCAATTATGCATGCAGTATAGAAATAAGCACATTTTTGGCAGATGGTGTTATTGTATTTTTGCAAGACTCTGAAGACTCAGCTAAAATATAGTTAGAAATTATAAGAAAATGTATTATAATGGTTAGCTACACAATGAATAAAAAGTCAATAATGTGAATAAATATAGCAAAGAAAATCTAATAATAAAAAAGACCTCATTTGCAACACTTCTTGAAAGAAAGAAAAGAAGGAAGGAGGGAGGAAGGAAGAGAAAAAGATGACATGATATTCGATGGCAATGTACCTGGGATATGCAGATCTACATAAAGGAAAATTGACAATTCTGTATATGACACAAAATAATACTTGAGTAAATGAAATCGCAAAGCTTGTTTTGAATTAGGAAGTCTTTCATATTTAAATGTCATTTTCCCCCTAAATTAATCTGAAATGTAATAGTATCAAATAGTTTCTGGAACTCAACAGTTCTAATATTAAAGTTCTCAACAAAAAAATATTTTTTAAAAAAGCCAACATATTCTAAAGAGAAAATGAATAAAGGGTAAATAGTCCCACCAGATAAATGAAAGATATTATAAAATTTTAATAATTAAAATAAGTTCACGTTGACACATAAACAGGCAGACAGATTAATGGTGCCCATTAGAAAATTGAGAAATAAACATGAACAAGTACATGAACATAATACATGATACATTGCCATTCCACGTTAGTGAAGAAAACACAGGTACTCTTTAAATGTTGGAATATGTGGCCAGCCATCAGAAGGAAACAAAGCTGATTTTTAACTCCTCTTGAAATGAATGTTAATTGCAAATGAATCAAAGATTTAAATATTAAAAACTGAATCTATAACAGTGCTAAAGTAAAACAACATATTTGAAAGGATTTCTAGTTGGAGCAGTCGTTTATGAGAAAAACAAAACTTTTAGGTGGAAAGATGCCATTTATGAAGTCAAAAAGAGAAACAATGTTCATCTATGTCATTGCTGACAGCAATAGGTTACTCTTTTTCAGTGCTGTATATTCACGGCACAAATGTAACACTTATTCTATGGTTAGTTGCTTCTAATTTTTGCCTGTTATGAGTAAAGCTGTTATGAACATTCTTGTATCTGTCTGTTGGTGGACATGTGCACTCATTTCACTTGAAGATCTACTTATGAGAGGAATTGCTGGTTGCTTAGTAAGTACTATCAAACGTATTTCCAACGTGGTTGCACCTGTTAATACTCTCACTAGCTATGCAAGCAAATTTCACTTGCTACAGAAATCCTCGTCAACATTTAGTATTGGCAAATTTTCTATTTTAGCCATTGATGGATGTGTATTGACATCTCCTTGCAGTTTAATTTGCATTTCTCTGATTACTAATGATGTTGAGCACCTTTTATATAATTGTTATCAATTTTAATACATTGTTTTGTGAAGTGTCCCAAGTCTTTTGTCCATTTACTATTTGGATTTTCTCCTTTTCTTTATTGATCTGTAGAGGTTCTTTATATAATCTGAATATAAGTCCTTCTCAGTTGTGTGTATTATAAATGTGTTCCAATCCATGACCCTTTTCATTCTCTTAATGGTTTCTTTTAATGAACACAAAGTCTTAAACTTAATGAAGCCTCTTTCAGTTAGTTACCTATTGCTGTGCAACTACCTACCATAAAAATCAGTAGCTTAAAACATTGTATTATTTACTCATAGCTCTGCAGATTTGGAGGGCATGGTAGTCTCCAGTAATTGTATTTCTTACTTGGCAATTTGCTTCCCATAGCACAAAAGCAGCACAATGCCTTGTCCTCCACATTCTGTTAATGAAAGCACACCACAGTGCTACAAGTGTGCAAAGACACGTGTACAAAGATTCCCATCATAGCATAGTTTGTATCATCGAAATGCTAGAAATGAATCAGATGCCCATTAATATAGGACTCATTAAATGTATCATAATACATTTGTATGATGAAATATTCTCTCTGTTGCAGCTAAAATAATGAAGTAAATCTAATTTGATGATGTGGAAAGAGTCAAAATATATATTGTATTATTTACTGAAAATTTAAAAACTGCATGAGAGAAAACAGGTATATGTGTGTGTATGCCTACATACATACAAAATATGATCTAACTTTTGTTAAAAACATAAACATTTGTGCATATTCATAGGTGAATTATGGTAGGGTGCACCAAATAATATTAACAACGTTTGCATATCAAAAAGAGCCCTGTGGAATACTGTATAGAAAATAATCATTCTTTTTATCCCCCTTTTTATCATATGCAGATATTTTCTATTAGAATGTTATTAATAAAAATATGTAAATGTAACATTTCAACATATCAACATTAGCAAAGTAAATACTACTGTGTATGTGTGTATACATATATATACATACACACACACAAAACTTGTGTGCCTGTCATGAATATGTTGTCCTTGTTTGGATTTTAAAGTTGAACATTCTACTTAAATATTTCTGAGCACAGGAAAGAAGAAGAAAACTGAATGGTGATCATAAAAGTACAATGAGAATCCCAGGAGAATTTCCACGTCATCAGGAACACCCTCAAGCCAGAATGAATTGTCTGAGAGAATTTTGTTAAATGGTTTCAGAAACTTAGAGAGATCTTTGAAAATAGTATATAGATGATCTGAAATTTATATTGGGTGCATGTGAAAACATCCACAGGAAGTTGTGTAAATTTCATGATGCCTGAGAATACGGGACAGAAGTGAGTAGGCGGCATCAGCGTATCCCCTGAGACAGCATCTGTCAGCCCTGCACTTTTCCTGCTTTTGTTCACTGTGGACATTTAATCCTGACTTCAATATTCCTGACAGGGACCACCCAGCCTTGCGTTCTATGTGCCACATTGTTTCACCTGGGAATTGATGAAGATGTGAAAGACATTTTCGAGACACTCATGATGTCTATTTTTCACTTGTTATATTTTAAAAAGCCATAAAATATAGTAGCTTGGGGGGTTCTGATGTCAACTTCCAGTTTCTCTATTGGAATCTGGTGTAAATATTGGCCAGTCTTAAGGATTTTCTGTTCGTATTTTCAAACTTTCTCTGCCTTGTATACAACTGTGTTTTCCAATTTGTCATTTAATTCTTCTTTATTAAAACGTCAGATCATTTCCTCCTACCTAGTACACAGGAGAGCTTTACGCCTCATCACAGAGACTTTAATTATCATACACCTGAGTCCCGAGTCAGTCTCAAATGTCAACCTTGTAAAAATTACAAAACATTTGTTTTTCTCCCTGTTTTTGAGAATTTTCCAAAAAGTAAACATTACTGTTGATGAGATCTGTAGGGTCTAGTACTCCTTTATTAATATGGATTGCTTTAAAAGATTTTTTTGTCATTTGAATATTTAGGAGAGGGAGTGGGGGGAGGGTGTGAGTGATAATTTTTTAAAATGTAGAAAACCTAAAATGTGACTTGGTATTCAAATAAAATTGTTGAAAATACGGATTTGAAAAGTACCCAGAGCCATCAGTTTAGCCTGGAGCAGGGCTTCTGGGCAAGCGAGGGAATAACTGGCTGCTGTGGATATTTGCCTGTGGGCAAAGTCTTTTGTTACAGCCACTACACAAGCAGCTGAGTCACCAACTGGGCTCTGTGAGCAACTGCAAAGTGCTAAAATTTGACTGCTGACCTCTCTTTCTCTGTAATCTCTCTCTAGAGTTGGGTGGGAAAATGAAGTTATAGCCTTGAGGAAGAAAAATGTTCACATTCTACAGCTTTCAACTTTAGAACCTCTGAGCCAGCAGCTACATGTTGCGGAGGTTTTGATTAGAAGTTAAGAAAAGAAAATCAATATTTTCTGATGCCTGTGATCCATGGTGATTACAATAACTGCAGTCACTCGCTTCATGATGAACAAAGTCATTATTGCAGCTGAGTGAACCAGAAAAATCTAGACTCAAAAAGCCAGTCCTGAATTATGAAATAAAGTCAGATGTCAAAATGAATGTGCACTTTTTTTATTGCTTCATGTATTTCATTTACTATAGTAAACATATAGAATACAAAAACATAAATGTCACATCTTCTCTTCACTAAAACAAGCACGCTCTAACCCCATACTGTTGAAAAGAAAATTAGTAAAATGGCCACATTACCACTTCAATTTAAATAAAGAAACAGAGTTTTGATGCTGCCTTTGTTATTTAATGTGTACAATAACCTATTTTATGCTTTGGTTACTCTATATTGTAAATTTGGGAAATAATGATAGTAAGAACTGATGGATACAATAAACTACGAACAAAGTAATTATGCTGCAATCACCAAATTCAAAGTACAAAGGCAACTGTAGTAACAGCAGCTTCAAATACGCAGAGGGTCCTGGAGGCACTTATGGAATTAATCGCCTAGCTCTGAATCGTATAACCATATGCGTAAGCACATTGCTCACACGAGCAAGAAAGACATTCCATGTAAATTCAGTCCCTATAATAAAGCAAGTATAATAAGCAATGGAAAATGTCTTTTACCTTTGGCTCCTAGGAATGTATGTTCTTTTAGCTTATTATTTATTTTAGGCAACATGTCATCAATGGAGGTAAAAGATAAAAAGACTAGGAATAACTGAAGCTGTTAATATAATACCCAGTTCTAACTTTCTATTAATATTTATCTATATTTATTTTTACTTCACCTGTGTTTATGTTGCAATAAAAGAGTATCCAAGACTATACTCCCTGTAAAAAGAAAATTACAAAGTATCTTGGGGAAGAGAAAAAGAGGGCATTAATTACAAAAAGCAATGCTCAGTGTAGCTCTACAAACCAAACCAACCTAGGAAAATTTGATTTTATGAGTCTACAAATAAGTTAACATGAACATGAGCCATGAAAAAATAAAAGAAAGACATACGGAGAACAGGGAAATGTAAGAATTAGAAACTGGGCACTGAATGACCTTAAAAGCTGAAATTTACTGAAAACTTAGTTAGTGCTATGCGTTACCCTTTGAATACATATTTCTATCTCCCTACATCCTTGCAGGGTGGGTATTATATTGTAGCCAGGGCAAACTATGTTCAATAAAATTATTGGGGCTTCAATTTTCTTTAGCCAGTAGGAGGCAGCACTGGCATATGAAGGGAACTCTTGCCCCAAGCACATGGGGATTTCCTGTCACTGTCCCTCCAGTTTAAGAGAAGGCTCCTTGGTTTATTAGAGAGGAAGAGAGAAGTCTCCCAGACAGGAAGGACTTGATCTGGGAATTATTTGACAACAAAACTGATGAATTATGTACCAAGAGACTGAGAGAAATTTCACATAAAGTCACTAAGGGGGTACATTACTGTTGGAAGAATCAGGCAGAAGAGAAAGAAGGAAAGATGCAGCTTGTGTTTTCAAAAGGAAGAATAAATTAGATTCTGTAAATTATAAGCAAATGTGATTATATAGATCCTGGGAAGTTTCTAGAATTAGATATTTAAAGTTTGTGTGCTTAGAAAATGAAACTATTAATCACCAGGAGTATTAATGGGTTCATTTAGTAAACGTCATTATGACTAATCTAATTGTCTCTTTTCGGTTGTATGGAATTAGCAAGGCATTTGTGGAGGTTTTTCATACATATAACCTAGCGTCTGGGAAAAGAAAGGTGGGTGATGCAGAAAAGTTTATAGAGGAATTTTTTTCACATTTTAACCAATAATATGAAAACAGATATTGAATACATTTTACAAAATTTGCAACAGGAAGTGGTCATTAGTGAAGTGATTGAAATCTAAAGGAATTTCATGTAATAGAGCAATCAGCCTAGGAGGATGAACTTGAAAGTGCGTAAATGTAAACTGTCGCATTTGGTTCCAAAAAGGATGGGAGAAAATAGCAATTTGATTGAGCAACAGTACCTAGGAAGTGAAGAGGCATGGCATCAGAGTATCGGTTAGTAAGTTCCATACCAATCTCGATGAATAGTTGACATATTGGTATGATGTACCAACCCATATAGCTAATACGATGCTAACTTACATTAATAGAATAGTAGTTGTGTTAGATTGCAGAATTTCAGAATATTGATTTGAGTTCAAAATAACCAAATCACTTCTCATTGTGGAGCTATCCAAAAATGAAAGAAATTGCCTCTGGAGATTGTGTATTTCTGGCTGTTCTGTTGTTCCTCTGTTCCTTTCTTTTTGCTCCCTATCTTTGTGGTTTGATAACTTTCTTTAGTAGTATGCTTAGCTTCTTTTCTTTTTATCTTTTGTGTATCTACTGTTGGTTTTTGCTTTGTGGTTACCATAAGGCTTATGTATAACAACCTGTAACAGCCTGTTTTAAGTTGACAACAACTTCAGTTTGATTGCCTTCTAAAGCTCTACATGTTTACACTTCCCCCCACATTTTGTGTGTTTGATGTCACAGCTTATATCTTTTCACCTCATGGACTATATATGTACCTTTACCAGCGAGATTTATGCTTTCATATGTTTTCCTAATTCTAATTAGCATCATTTCTTTTCAGCTTAAAGAAGTTCCTCTAACATTTCGTATAAGGCTGGTTTAGTGGTAATGAACTCCTCTAGTTTTTGCTTGTTTAGAAAACTCTTTACCTCTCCTTCAGTTCTGAAAGATAGCTTGGCCAAGTAGAATATTCTTTGTTGGAATGTCTTTTCTTTCAATACTTTGAATACGTTGTGCTACTCATTTCTGGCCTGCAGCTTCTGCTGAAAAACCTGCCATAGTCTTATGCAAGTTCCCCCATATGTAATAGGTTGTTTTCCTCTTGCTGCTTTTAAGATTCTCCCCTTATTTTTTACTGTTGACAATTTAACTATACTGTGTCTTGGTGTGGGTCTCTTTAGGTTCATCTTTTGGAACTCTCTGGGCTTCCTTGAACAAGATATCTACTTCCTTCACCAAATTAGGGAAGTTTTCAATCATTATTTCTTGAAATAAGTTTGGTGCTTCTTTCTCTTTCTCTTCTCCTTCTGGGACTTCACCAATGCAAACTACTCCACCTGTTGTTGTCCCATAAGTTCCTCAAGCTATCTGCACTTTTTTTCATTCTTTTTTCTTTTAGTTTCTTTGATTTGATGAGATCCACTTGTCTTTCAGTTCCTGATTCTTTCTTCTGCTTCTTCTAATCTGCTGCCGAATCCTTCTATGTATTTTTCAGTTCAGTTATTATATTCTTCAGCTCTGTGACTTCTATTTGGTACTTTCTTATCTTTTCTATTTTTTGTTGAGGTTCTCACTGTGTTCATCTATTCTTCTCCCAAGTTCAGTGAGCAGCTTTTTGACCATTACCTTGAACTCTTTATCAGGTAAATTACTTATTTCCATTTAATTAAGGTTTTTCTCCTGGAGGTTTATCTTGTTTTTTCATTTGGAACATATTCCTTTGTCTCTTCATTTTGCTTGACTCTGTGTTGGTTTCTATGCATTAGATAAAACAGCCACTTATCCCAGTCTTGAAGGAATGGCCTCATGTGGGAGATTAAATTTATCATTCAACCCTGCCCTACCTCTTGGTTGTCTCTCAAATTTTTGTTATTATCTAAGCAGCCTATTTTATTTTTTATGGTTCCCTGAGGTTGAGAGTTTGCTAAGACCTGTCATTGTCTCAAAGGGGAGGATCTCAATCAGTACCTAGATTCAGGCTGATTGGAAGTCAGATCCTCCACGGGCAGCTTTTAAAGTATGCAAATATAAGCAGTCCTGTGGGAAATCACAAGCATAAGCCTCACTGGTCGTTGAGCCAGGCTATCAAGAGATGTCCCCTGGGCAGCAGCTGCAAAAACTGGGACACCAGACACAAAAACCAGGGAACCAGATGTGTGTAAAAGCTCCCATCCAAGAGATACTGGTACTCTGGAATGTGACAGAGGAGGAGCACAAAGATGATGCCCACAAACTGGAGCAAAAGGGAGCATAAAGGTAGTACCCCTGGAAAAAAAAATGCCTAGAGTTAAAAAAAGACATGGCATCCACTAGCTAGAGAAAGGCAGAGGGAGAGCATATAGATGATGCCCACTGGGAATGGGGTAAGAAAAAAAAACTAGCACCCACAGGCTAAGCAAGGCATAGGGTAAGCATATAGATGATACCTGCTGGGTGAGGGAGTGAGGAAAGAAAGCTCTGCTAACTGGAGTGAGACAGAGGAAGAGTGCCAAAATGGTGCCCACCAGCTATCAGGCTTCTCCATGCATGTTAAATCAGATGCCTGCCCCTCAAGTGAACATTTTAAGATCAGTAAATGAGCATCTTTTATATAAAGTCTGGGTGTCTCTTGATCTGTTGCCTCTATGCTGAGCCCTGTGGTGGTGAGTCCATGTGCAAGCCGTTTAAGAGCTGTTTCTTGGTTCCCTATAGCCTTGTGGGTCTCATGGACACAAGTCTCATTGGTTTTCAATGCTAGATGTTTTCAGGACTTGTCTCTCAGGTGCAGGTCTTAAAATTTGGGGTGCCCAATGTTGGGTTCAAACACTTCACTTGGGAAGAACATCTGGATTTTGAGTTCCCTCCCAATTGTGGGTTGCCATGCTAAAGATGGGGTTTATGTGAGATTGTGTCCCAGCCTCTCCTACCCACCTCACTGTGGGCCTTCTCTTGTATGCCTGATGTGTAGAAGTTGCTCAGTTTTTAGGTTATTTTCAGAGGAAGTTGTCCCACATGATGCTGAAGATTTGTGTATCTGTGGGAGGAGGTAAGTTCAAGATTCTCCTATATCACCATGTTGAACTGGAACCCAGCATTTTGATTATTAAGATACAGACAGTTATCACATATGGATGGGCTAGGAACAGAGAAAGCCCTACTTGTTTGCACACAGTAGCCCTATATGCCATCCAATATTAGTAATGAGACCACTGGAATGGCTACTTTTCATCATAAATTGTTATTCTTCACAATCATCTTTTGGTACACTAGGTCTAATTGTACAAATATCTATAGCCAACCAATCCTTATCTTCAATAGATTCTTCTTCCAAAACACCTCAAAGCCCCAGTTAGACAGTCAGTTTCAACATCCTTCTACAATCCAAAATATCAAATCATGGTATTTAATCACTTAGCATGTTTATAGAGGACATTTTTTTAAAAGGATGGAATTAGTATTTCAGTTACAGAAATGTGTTCTGCTCTTCCAAAATGAAATTAAAGTAATTTATGTAATAGAAAATTCTCTTTCCATGGTTTGAAAATACTTTTAAAGTGAAGTCCTTCTTAATATATGGAGTTCCAAGGGCACCTTAAACATTAAAATGCTAGTAAAATGTAGCTAATGAATTAATTAAATTTTACCTATTTTTATGGGTAATATAAAGATTTTATATAAATATAAAAATGTTACTAGTTTTCTTTTTTCAATTCCATGATTGCAATTTGGGCATAAAAATTCTTGCATATTTAGACAAAGAATTGTCAGTGTTTGGCCCTATTTTTTGGTGAAATCTTATTCTTTAGCTTGCCTTATTTTAAAAATTAAAATTATCTTGCCTTTTACTTATGGTTTTATTTGTTTTAATATTTAAGTAAACTAATTAAAGGTAATTATAATTTAGTCAAATTCAGTATCAACAGAAGAAATAAAACTATAAAAAATCAGAAACTCTGAATGCCTGAAGAAGAAATAATTATGTTGTATACAAAGAAAAATAAGTAACATAATTAATAACTAACCTATAAAAATCTTTATTTACAAGTGAGAGAAGCTTTTCCTTGCAATAAAAAAAATTAAGAAGATGAGATGGAGGGGCAGGAGTTGGAAGACAGCGACAGAAACAAATGAGGAAGGGCAAAAATTACAGCCACTTCTAGAGGATCTTAATCTTCTCTCCTGGATGTCTGATAAAAAAGAGTTCCTTCATTTTAGAAAATGGAATTTCAGAGAGAATAATCCATTAAGATCAATAGCATCCTCTTTCACAATCCCCAGGAATTAGGGGGAATAGGAATAGGAATTTCCTTTATAGTTATGAGGATTTAAGCATGAAGACTTCAAATCAGGAAATGTTAAATATTAGGAAATACGAGTTTTGACTCAGAGGAGAAACAAAAGTTAGAGAAGAAATTTTGAAGTGCAGGGTGATAGAAGGGTGGGGCGATGTGGATGGGATGTCATGGAGGGGTTGCGGCCAACTAGAGAACAGTAAAGTAAAAGTTACTAAAGATCTTGGAGATAGATTTAGAATATATAAGTGAGGGTGAAATAACTCATAATTATCTTTAGAGCCCACCTACTTTGGAGCACTACACCACTTTTGAAATATTATCATAGGTTTTCCTTTCTATTCATAAATACTTATATTTTTAATTTTGAAATACTTCCAGCACAGAGTACTGAAAGCAAGCTATGTGAGACTTTTGGGGGCCAACTAGATTACAAACGTTGTGAGAAGAAGACCTTCCATTGGGTTCAAGCTTGTTGCCATTATAGAACCAGCAGAAGCCATGCAAAGGACTTGTAAGGAAAGAATCGGCATGATTGGAAGCAGCTCCCCAGTTCCCCCTTAGAACCTCACAGAGATGCAGGCAAACTTTGGTGAGGGCAGCCTATGTGGTGGGAAGAATCTGATAGATCTAAAGAGCCCAGAGTCGGAGCCTTGCAGCTTTTTTCTGCTTTTTCTCTAATTCACTAATCTTATTTCACTTAGTTCCTTGCCTTTCAACTACTCTTTGTCGTCTATAAATAAGTATAGATACATATAGACAAAATGGAAATCAGGTGTTCTGCTCAAAATTCTACCCGCTGCAAAGATGCCTCTTCCCACTGACCTGCTAAAGCAGGTTTTAATGCTATTTTAGTTTGATGATATCATATCATGTAGAGCCATCTAGATGACAGGTACAATTTTTTCTTAGTCACCTAGTGGGACCATAGATAAAGGTTGAAAAAGACGCAACAATAAAACAGTGGTGAGTGCCAGCTACCTGCTCATGCAATCCAGTTGTGTCTTCAGAACCTGCTTGAGCCTACCTCCTCTTCTGGGCATTGGGGATCCAGCAGTGACAAATGGAGTTTAACGTCTAGGAGTTGTAACCTGAAAGCAACAAAATTAAAAGGACATATTTTACGTATGATAGTGAACGCTAAGGAGAAAAATAAAAAAGGTATGGGAAACGACGAGTTGTTAGGGGTTGTAATTTCATAGAGATGGTGATGGAAGGACTCACAGAGAAGGTGATATTTGAGTAAAGTGAATGAAAAGGGAGGTAAAAGAAGAAGCCATGTGGATAGCTATGGGAAGAATGTTCCAAGCAGAGAGAAAGCCTGTGCAAATATGCTGAGGTAGGAGCATGCCTAGAATATTAGAGTCACACTGCTGTGTGACTGGAGCATGGTGAAAAAGGAGAACAGTGGAAAATTATGAGAATGACTGCTGATGGTGGCCTGATTATTTACAACCTTACAAGCTATTGCTTATCTGGGTGAATTAAGAAGCCATTAGAGAGCTTTGAGATGTGATGTCATTTGACTTATATTTATGTATAGCAAATATACTACAGGCTTCAGTATTCAGAATAGATTGAGGGTGATCAAGGAAAGGAGCAGGGGATCAAGTTAGGAGGCTGCTGCAATTATCCAGGGTGATAATGGTAGCTCGGGCCAGGGCAGCTGATGGTGTAGGCGGTGAGCAGATGTTAGAGCCTTGAGCCAACAGAATTTTTTGATGAGTTAGATATGGTTTATAAAAGAAAGAGGAAAAATGGCCTAAAGAAGTGAAAGGAACTAAGATGGGAACACTATGAGAACAGGGTAGGGGGTTGAGAAATCACGTCAGTTCTGGACATATCAATTTGGGATACTACTCAGGCAGTTGTATATGAGATACATAGGACTGAAATTGGGAATTGGCATGGAGATATTTAAAGCCCTGAGACTGTATGAGATTATTAAGCAAGTGGGTAATCCAGAGAGGAAAGAAGTAGTCTGCAGACTGAGCCCTGGGTGGCCCATTTTAAGAGGTTAGAGATATGAGGAGGAATAAGCCGAAGAGAGTGAGATGCTGTAGTCAGTGAAGAATCGAGAAATTCAGGATTGTGTGTGCCTCAAAAGAGTGTCAAGGAAGAGAGTATGATTAGAGATGCATATTAGACCTTTACAATTCACCCTCCAGATCTCATAATCTCTCTTTCATATTGTCCATCTAGTTGCTGCACTATGCTGAATTCTGGATAAGTTCCTCAGAGGCAAAACAGCAGAGTGGTTGATAGCATAGATCACACAGCCAGTCTGCTTGCCTCTAACAAATTCCAGCCATCCAGAATATGCTAATGAACATACTCACAATAAAATTAACAACAAACAATAATGAAAAAAATTAATAGAATATCAAGCACCAAGCACTTGTATGCTTAGAAAGCACTCAATAAGCATTAGCTATTATTGAGCTTCTGGGTCACTAATTGTCTATTCACCTGTTTCTAATCAATAGTTTAAGTGGTTTATATTAATGACAATTTTTCATTTCTAAAACATACATTTAGTTCTTTTTCAAATATTCCTATTCTTATTTAGCTTGCTTTTTATTCTTTCATATAGTTTCAATTTTATATTATGTTTTTAATCATTTTAAACATACATTTTCCTAATGGCCTCCAGTTTGTTTTATTACATAAAGTTCTGAGGTCCTAGTCGTCTGGCTTGTCAGGGCTGGGACTCTCTCATAGGGGATAATTTTGTTTGAGTGTTTTATAACTTTGGACCGTGACCTTGCCTTCCCAGGGCTTTACCTATAAGGATACTATGTGGCCAGAGAGATTTTATGCTTGCTCCTTCCTAGGACCCCAAGCCTACCATTGCCTTCTGGGTCAACATCTATTTTGTAGCGTAGTTTTCTTAGTGTAGGGTTTCCAGAATTATTTAGTTAATATAAACTGAACCAAAAACCCAGTAGCGGTGAATCTATTGTTTTGAATTTCAAGGTATGTTTCCCCACTCAGGATCCAGGTAGACATACTACCTTCTTCATCATCTCCAGGTGCAATTATGCAGACTTTCTCTGTGCACCTTCTTCGCATAAATGGAGTCTCTGAGGGTCTCAGCCATGGGAGTCTCAGTACTAAATCCTTGCTCAGGTTACCAAACACCATAAGGACGACTTCCATGCAGCCAAAATGCCAGTTCATTTTCTTACAATCTGCTTTGAAGTCCTATTTTGTTTCTTTTGCTTGAGGCGTTCCCTTTCTTTGTGGGAATACTTCTTAACCTTTGTCCCACATCTTTAGCAGGGTTAGTTTTTGGAGGTTGGGATCAGGAATTGAAATCATATTATCTATTTCACCATATTAACAAAGCCAGAATTACTCTACGTGGATCTTCAAGCTTGGGATTCTATGTCAAGATTATGTAAAAAGCTTGGTCATCGCTATACTGAGGGTGTATGCAGATACATATTACTCAAATCTACATAATTGGAGATCAACTTGTAAGCTTGCATGTACTTTTAGTCCAAGGTGAAAATCTCCAGGAAAGCCAAAGACATGAAAATGTGATGATGTTCTCATTTCACTACTGAATGCTTTTTTCTACCTTTACAAGCAGGTGTTTCTCTACCCAATGCATGGCTTTTCATGATGTTTATAGGATATAGGATAGATGAAAAAGAAACGGGTATACTCATAGCTAAATTAGTTCTGCTATTTCGTAAAGGAAAGCTGTTAAAAATAGTTTTAGTTTCCATATCTTAGTCCTGCTCTGGCCTGGTATTCTTATGTTAAAGCAGTTTGTGACATTATGACTCCCCAAAAGTAATACATCTTCACAAATTTGATTAAGCTGCAAAGAAGAAGGAGCTGGGACAAATCTAATTGAACTTTGCTTTATCAATCACTTTGGAACTCCATGCTTGTTTATATGGAGTTTTCAATTCAAATATCAAAGATAATTTGGTACCAAAAAGAAATTGTCTTTGACTTAGCATTTAGAAGATCCATATAATTCACTGCTATTTGCCTGTTTAGGAAACCAAAAATGTGCTAGCAGAACAAAAACAAAAATTGTTACAACACTGTCGGCTTCATTTTAATATGGTTAATGTTTAAGTACAATAGATAACAGGAATCAGGATAAGAATATGATTCAGTTTGCTATAAATGGAGTCTTTGTTTTGAGCATCCATATTGAATTTGAAAAGACAATATGTATTCAGTTCTATTGAATAACTACAACTCCAATTTTATGAATGTGTTCATTGCAATTCAAATTATCATATAGGCTAATACATTTGAAAGAATAACATTTTTGATTCTAGATGACACTAAATTATTGTTACACTTGTTTACAATATTTACATTTGTTGAAATCACAGGACCATAAGTAACAAAACTAGTTCATAAATAAAGTGTGAAGGAACTTATCGAAAGATATGAACATTAAAAATTCTGCATAGCACCACTAAATTATTTTGAGAAGAGAAATATAAAGAACTATAACCTGTGACAGTCCAAGGACACTTGAATTCTGTTTATATTGTTTTGTGTGTAATAAGTTTATGATTTTCAGCTCTAATTAGTAAAATATTGTTTTCCTGGCTCAGTTTTCTACCACACGTTATTATTTTAAAGATTAGTCTAAACATCCCTAAGTAATTCCCAAGTCACTTATATTTATTATTCTTGCACTAAACATCCCTAAGTAATTCCCAAGTCACTTATATTTATTATTCTTGCACTATTCAAAGACCCATTAGTTCAGTGAGTTTAATTGTCATGATTATTATAAGTCAATGTCTTACATCAACTGACAAGCCAGGTGACAAACCAGTGAGAGCCGGGAAATAGCAATTAGACATACCTAGTTTCTAGACTCTATATCATCTCTCTAAGAAGTGGTTTTGCAAAGGGAACTGCAAGATAGTGTTTATCACATCCTCTCATGCCATACGTTTTGCATGTGAAT
The DNA here is from genome assembly GCF_041296265.1 of Equus caballus. Classification (NCBI taxonomy): domain Eukaryota; kingdom Metazoa; phylum Chordata; class Mammalia; order Perissodactyla; family Equidae; genus Equus; species Equus caballus. Next base: position 99,006,410 of record NC_091685.1, on the reverse strand, counting down.
ATTTCTGTGGTCCTCATGTTCAGTGATTGGCTCAGTTCTATTCACTTCTTTTGATAAGTCAGAAGAAACTCTGACTTAAAACTAACTTTAAAAATTTAAAGCAAAATTATTGCTGAATTAAAAATTGGTAAATAATAGTTTTTCAAAGATTAGGGCTTGTATGTATGCGCAGGGTGTACATTTATAATAGATACAAATATTAACTAAGTTAATTTTCCTGATTGTTTGTCCTCACTATTCTATGTAACTCATCCATTTCTTTCTGCTTAAAAAAATCCTAAAAGTGAGATGGGAACTGTATTTTATTAAATGCTGTGGTTTCTTGGTAAGGAAATAACTGTTTGGATTGGCAGCTAGTACTCCTGTATTTACCCATTACTTTTTCAAACAATTCTTTATATCTGAATGGGAATTTTTTTGCCTTTGCATTGCTTTTCAATATTGTCAGAAACGTTTCTGAATGAAGAGAAAATTACTTCAGTAAAATTTTCATCTTTATTACATTTCATGTACAGTTCACTTTAATGAATAACTATTTACCTATTAATTTGAAAGACTTTCACCTCAACAATAATTCTGCTTTCCTCATTATTGCCAGTATATAACTGCATCATTGTAGCTAATATTTTTCACTTCACAATGATGCATCATAGAAACATACTGTTTTTCTTTCAGAAAAGCTATACTCATTGCTACAATAAATTCCAACCCAAGAAAGCAGCCACTCACAGGCTGAGATAGTATTTTATCCACATTGTAAATGTCACATGCCATGGCATCTGAGGTCAGACATTGTATGAACACTGAAATCACAGCTCTGTGACACTTTAATCTGCCTATACTAAATTCAACAATGCATAAAGTGAGACTTTTTTATAAAGCAGAAAATTTGAATGAAGAATTGATCTTTCATTTCAATGATGAAAAATAGCAAAAACAATTTCTGCTATGCTATTTGTGAAGGCTACAGATTTTCAGAACTACGGACTGGATTTGTTGAATCTGACACTATCGGTTTGAGCAGTCTGGCTCCAGGTCAAAATCCCATGTGCAACCTTTCAGGCCTGACCACAGGCAATTACACAGGCTTTGCCTTGCAGGCCTCGTGGACAAAGCCGTCCTCTCCACACCAGACTTGGTGCACAGCCTGTGCATTGGAGTTTCCCAGGGGGAGTTGCAGTCAAGGACTGGAGGTCCCTCAGGCCCGCTGCGCACATACGCGTATCTGTATTCCTGGCCTGGGTGCCTCTCTAGGAAGCCTCTTTATCAGGAGACCCAGCTGAGGCACTTTCAGGCATCTCTGCCAAGACCCTTATAGTGGGGGACCTTGTTTAAGACACTTGTCTCCACTCTGGCTCAGTACTTTTCCACTCTCAGCCCTCCTGCTTTCTCTAATCCCTGGCTCCTGTGGTCCATAGAGGTGCAGGATCTTCTGTTTGGGGCTCCTTGGCAATTAGATGATGCCCCTGTCTGTACTGTGCGTAATCTAACCCTTGCCTTGCTGTTCCATGTGAAGAGGTGGAACATTGAGGAGCTGGCATCTACATTTGCCTCTCGTTACACTATTACAATGAGTAAATAAGGCTCGATGGTTACTTTCAGTTTGACTTCTTGTCCTAATTGGCAACCTTGACACCTGAGCGCGCCACCATGGTTGCTCTTCAGTTTTCATTTGGTAGTTTTCCTTGAACAGCTCTCTTTTATAAAACTAATGGCCAAGTATCAATAAATATTTTTGTGTATTGTGAATGTTCTAATAGAGAAAATGTCCTCTTACTTTTAAGCAAACAGATAAAGGTCCTGGCCACATATATACATATTTACAGACAAAGCAAAGAAGAATGACATGTCAATTGGTCTGTTTGAAAGTAATAGCATATGAAAAAGTCATGGCAACCATATTCACGATGTCTCTTTGATGTTGCTCATGCAGTATTTCCTGTGTTCTAAATTGTTGGTTTGGGTTTCTGTTATTGTATTTTAAAATATGTGGCTTTGTGTAAGAACAATGCCATGTTCACATCCTAACAATTAATATAATGTAAATGTTGAATCTTTCTTCCTGCCACTTTAAGCATCAAATTAATCTCTCTTGAGCAAGAAGTTGTTATTATTCAAGCTACATTAGTAAAGAGACCAATATTATGTGGGGGAAAACAAAGTTTCATTGTCTAGCAGATGCTTAATTAGAGAGTTGAGCACTTGAATCAAGTGAGGCATAGAAATGGATTATATAGCATTTACATGTGGAGCACATTATTTATCAATAAGAGTAATAAACGCTGCTTTAAAGGGAAACTCTCCAGAGCTTAGTTGAACTTTGAGCTGTTAATTTTTCTTCTTCTTTTTTGATCATTTAAATGGCAGAATATAACAACTTTGTCATTATGGCTTCTGTTAAGTTAAATAATTGATTAGTTATCCCAGTGAAAAACTCAGTGACCATCAAGCTTGAATCTTGTAAAGTTTTATTTTTGGAAACACATCTTAGATATTGTTAAATAAATGAGGAATCTGTGAAATACTGATGAAATAAAGCAAGTTTGCAGGCCCTGCTAAATTCCACAGATGAGCTAAATTAGGAAGATGGCATTGGTAGAAACAAAATGTTCTGTAAAAAACAGCTGCTTTGTATAACACATGTGTCTAACTAATAATGGATTGCTATATTCTTTTACAAAAATTTTTTTCAAAAAAAGGAAAAATTTTAGCCTCTTTAAATTTTTACCATATGCATAGCTGGGATGAATATTTTAACACTACTTCCCACTTTTGAACACGTAGAATCTTACACCACAATTACTTAATCACAAGAATTGTGTATAAAAGTGCTCTTATGTGGTCTAGCATACAGCGCTGTGGGAACAGGAGGTTAGGGACTCCTATTTACAGCAAAAATAATAGTATAAAGAAATTCTTATAGTTTTAGAGACAGTCACTACTATATATATCAAATCTGTCAATTTTCTTAATTGGGATTTTGCCCTGGCAAACTCAAATAAATAAATAAATACACAGACTTTTGGAAAACTCAAATTCCTTTGCTTATAATCCATACATCCATCAGCTTATATTCTACTTATCCTTTCATTTTTCCTCTTTCCTTCCTTTCACTTGTCTTTTCCTTGACTCCTTCCTTTCTAATGCAGACTAACCTGCTGTTGGTTGCTTTTATGAGTGTCTTCACGAAAAGAATCCTCTGTAAATGCCTATAGAGTCAAGGATTTAAAGAAAAGTGTATTGTCTATGACTATATGACTATATTCTAGGAATATGTCCAATTCTCAGTAAAGACAACTCAAACTATAAGATTTGTTTTGACATCTCAATTCTAGGAAGCCATTTGAACCATTGAATTTATCTACATCAAATTAAGTGTCTAGAGGAATGATAAATAGTATATAACTAAATGCTGGTACCCTATATTTTGGGTATAGGCCACAGTTTATGAAGTGCTTCATAGTATTTTGGTTATTAAGAGTCTAATCAGTTTAAACATGTCCATCTTCCCCATCCCGACTCCTCTACTTCTGGTAAGCTCCATCCAGGCTTGTGCAAGCCAACCTGTTCTGCTCTTTGCTTTTCTTCCCACTCTAGCACCTTAGAGCAGAAGAGTCTGATGACTGGATTGGTCCTACAATAATTCTTCTCCTTCTAAATCAGTGTAGTAAAATAGGAGGGAGATAGGGCAGAAATGGCAACTATCTCAACTCAACTGCCCATTGAGGGACCTTTCTGTTGATTATTACTGTCTTTAGCTAATACTGTCTGGCCATCGATGACCTCCATGTGGCGAGTATAAAATGCTGGCTCTATCTTGAAGGGTTCCTGTGCCTCTTTTGGAAGACCCTGAGGAAGTTCCTAGACATTGGAGTTCCACTTCTAAGGTAGCCATGGTAGTGTTTGATTGTGGTTGGACCAGCTCTCTGCTTCATAAAGTCTTTGAGGGTTGTTTTGTCCCAATCATTTGAGGCTCATTTTAGAACTGAGGCATATGGAGCCCCTTGGTCCTCAAGAGTCAGCCCTTGGTGCCAATTGAGGAACATCCTGAAAGTGCTAATAAATGTCTTGTTTCATAAAAACAGTTCTTTAAAAATACTCTGATGTGATGAAACCCATGGACTGCTGTGACTTTGCTGAGGATATTAGAAAATGGCTGTGTGGTGTTAAATGCAGAACATGAGTCCTACTACAGCTTCAATGATCCATTTAATTATCAAGGCATGCTTAAAAGAAACTATATAAGGTTGAAAGGATTATTGAGTTAAAGAATTATCTCACTTAGGAAAGTGTGTGTTTGTGTGTATGTGCATGTGTGTGTGTAGTGCGTAGACAGAGAGATAGACTTAGAGTTGAGGGAACCAGAAAATGACAGAGAGAACACTCAAGGTAGCAGTGTTTCACTATAGACTTTTCAGTTAGCTTAAGACTCAGTGTTTGGGATTTTTATTCCTCATTTTGTTAATGTGACGTATCACATTGATTGATTTGCCAATGTTGAACCATCCCTGCATCCCTGGTGTAAATCCCACTTGATCATCATGTATGATCTGTTTAATGATTGCTATATTTGATTTGCCAATATATTGTTGGGGCTTTTTGCATCTATGTTTATCAGCAATATCAGTAATTTTCCTTCTTTGTGTTGTCCTTGTCTGGTTTTGGTATCAGGGTGATGTTGGCCTCATAGAATGAGTTAAGAAGTGTTCCATGTCTTCAATTCTTTGGAATAGTTTGAGAAGGATAGATATTAAATCTTCTTTGAATGTTTGGTAGAATTCTCCAGAGAAGCCATCTGGTCCAGGACTTTTATTTCTTGGGAGGTTTTTTATTCCTGTTTCAATCTCTTTACTTGATCATCTCAATAGATGCAGAGAAAGCATTTGACAAGATCCAGTACCCACTTATGATTAAAAAGAACTCTCAATAAAATGAGTATAGAAAGAAAGTACCTCATCATAATAAAGGCCATATATGACAAACCCATAGCCAACATCATAGTTAATGGTGAAAAACTGAAAGCCATCCCTCTGTGAACAGGAACAAGACAAGGGTTCCCACTCTCACCACTCTTATTCAGCAAAGTACTGGAGGTTTTGGCCAGAGTAATTAGGCTAGAAAAAGAAGTAAAAGGTATCCAGATTGGAAAGAAAGAAGTGAAACTCTTGCTGTTTGCGGACAACATAATTCTATATATAGACAACCCTAAAGAACCCACCAGAAAGCTGTTAGAAATAATCAACAACTACAGCAAAGTTGCAGGGGACAAAATCGATTTACAAAAATCAGTTTCATTTCCATATGGTAGTAATGAACTAGCAGAAAGAGAAGTCAAGTATACAATTCCACATACAATCGCAACATAAAAAATGAAATATCTAGGAATAAATTTAACGAAGGAGGTGAAAGACCTGTATGCTGAAAACTCTAAGACATTATTGAAAGAAATTGAAGAAGACATAAAGAAATGGAAACATATTCCATGCTCATGAATTGGAAGAATAAACATAGTTAAAATGTCCATATTACCTAAAGCAATCTACAGATTAAATGCAATCCCAGTCAGAATCCCAATAACATTCTTCACAGAACTAGAACAAAGAATCCTAAACTTTATGTGGAACAACAAAAGACCCTGAATAGCTAAAGGAATCTGGAGTCATCACAATCCCTGACTTCAAAGTACACTACAAAGCCATAGTAATCAAAACAGCATGATACTGACACAAAACAGACACTCAGATCAATGGAACAGAATTGAAAGTCCAGAAATAAAATCATACTCTGTGGATAGCTAATCTTTAGCAAAGGAGCCAGGATCATACAACGGAGAAAGAAACATCTCGGCAAAAAATGATGTTGGGAAAACTGCACAGCCAAATGCAAAAGAATCAAAGTAGACCAGCACCTTACACCACATACAAAAATTAACTCAAAATGGATTAAAGACTTGAATCTAAGCCCTGAAAACATAAAACTCCTAGAAGAAAATATAGGTGGTACACTCTTTGACGTTGGTCTTAGCAGCATCTTTTTGAATACCGTGTCTACTCAGGCAAGGGAAACAAAAGAAAAAATAAACAAATGTAACTACCTCAGATTAAGAAGCATCTGCAAGGCAAAGGAAACCATGAACAAAACGAAAAGACAACCCACCGACAGGGAGAAAATATATGCAAATCATATATCTGAAAAGTGGTTAATTTCCAAAATACGTAAAGAAATCATATAACTCAAAACCAAAAGAACAACCCAATCAAAAAATGGGCAGAAGAGGGGCTGGCCTAGTGGCATAGAGGTTAAGTTCATGCACTCCACTTTGGCGGCCTGGGGTTCATGGGTTTGGATCTCCTGGACACAGACCTACACACTGCTCATCAAGCCACTCTGTGGTGGCACTCCACATACAAAATAGAGGAAGATTGACACAGATGCTAGCTCAAGAACAATGTTCCTCACAAAAAGAGGGAGATTGGCAACAGATGTTACCTCAGGGCCAATCTTCCTCACCAAAAAACAAAAGACAAAATCGTCCCATTTGCAACAACATTGATGGACCTTGAGAGTATTACACTAAGCAAAATAAGCCAGACAGAGAAAGACAAACACCATAGATTTCACTCATGTGTGGAAGATAAGCAAACACATGGATAAAGAGAACAGATTAGTGGTCACCAGAGGGGAAGCGGGTAGGGGCTGGGCACAAAGGGTAAAGGGGCATATACATATGGTGATGGATAAAAATTAGACTATTGGTGGTAAGATGATGCAGCCTATACAGAAATTGATAAATAATAATGTAAACCTGAAATTACACAATGTTATAAACTGATATGACCTCAATAAAATAATTGGAAAAAAAAGAATCAGTGCTTGGGGAACATAACACAGTCTGTTTCAAAGTCAAGTGATACAGAGTTCTCACTGAATCGTAAGTAAATTGAAGATGTAGTATATCAATTTCTGAGATTTACTAAATGCTTCAAAGAAACTAAAATGGGAAGGAATGGATTTTGAGATGGATAGATTCTTTTTTAATATTCCTGGGGTAGAAAATAAAAGATCTATTATATTGACAGTTAATCTTCTATCTCAGTGGAAGACCTGTGGAGGAGTAAATGATATAGTCTAAGTTTTGCTTTGTTTTTTGTTTTTTTGCTGAGGAAAATTTGCCATCAGCTAATGCCAATCTTCCTCTATTTTTCAGTACGTGGGCTGCCAGTCCAGCATGGGCACTAACAGAGCAGTGTGGGTCCATGCCAGGAAACTGAACCTGGGCCGCTGAAGTGGAGTGTGCTGAACTTAACCACTAGGCCACTGGGATTGGCCCTTCTAAGTTTTGATCAAAATAAAGTATGCCCATGATTTTTTTAAAAAATGGAGCATATTTACTTGACCTAAAAAGCAGCCATCCCTTCACTATTCATTTTCATATTCTGTCCTGTTCCTTCCAGGAGAAAACTACTTTGAACTCTCTTGGATCTTTTTTGTGAAACCTAATTTTATCTAAAAATATATTCTCTTATAGATATTTCTTAATCAGTTTTAATCATTACTTGTAGGCTTTTTACTCTGAACAAAATGAGGACATAGCTCAACCACAAACTTCCTTATCTTCTCTTCCTTCCCTCATTCTTCTAATACAGTTATGTCATTATTTGTTGTTCCTCTCTTTAAAACCTTTAAGTAAATTTACTTGGTGTATATATATATATATATATATATACTTGGTGTATATATATATATATATATTTACTTGGTGTATATATATATATATATTAAGTAAATTTACTTGGTGTATATATATATATATATATAAATTATGCGGGGTATCATGGCAGACACTGTTGGCTATATATAGCAGCTACTTCCCCCTTTTCTTGCTGGTTTACAGAACAATATTTTCTAGCAATCTCCCTTCCACCCTTACATTCTGTTTCGGATTATCCCATGCAAGAATGCTCCTAAAGCTACGGCTGATTGCGGGGGAAACCACTAACGTACTAAGTCAGAGAAGAAAATTAGAGCCTTGTCCTTGATAATGTGGATGAATCTCAAGAAAGCTCTGGGAATGCTTAGTGGCAAACGTTGTGTTAAAGAAAATAATAAATGACCCATAGTGTTTATGTCAGTTTTATTTACTTGCAGCTGAAAATCCTCCTAATGCATTATCACTTGTTGGCCTCATTCTCTTCTGCTCTCCTTGCCTCTCACTTTCCAACTTTATTTATCTGCTCTTCTATTTTATTTTCTCAAGGCAGAATAACAAAGACATAACTTTATAGTAAAAAATAGACTTATGAGATATAATGAAGTAATTAGAGGGCAATTTACAGCCTTAAGTGCACTGAAAATATTTGTGTGCATATGAAGACGTCAGAGGAAAAATTCATAAAACTAAAGAAAGTTGATGCAAGTAATGAAAACTGTAACAAAAAATGAAATGAATACAAAGAACTAGAAGGCATCTAACAAATTAAAAGTTCATACTTCTGGGGCTGGCCCCATGGCATAGTGGTTAAGTTTGGCACACTCTGCTTTGGTGGCCCAGGTTTGTGGGTTCGGAATCCAGGCATGGACCTATACCACTTGTCAGTCATGCCGTGGCGGTGACCCACATACAAAATAGAGGGAGATTGGCACAGATGTTAGCTCAGGGATAATCTTCCTCAAGCAATAAAAGAGGAAGATTGGCAACAGATGTTAGTTCAGGGCAAATCTTCTTCAGCAAAAAAAAAAGTTCATACTTGTAAAAAGTATAATCAACCAACAGCAAATCAGATGAAGAAAAAAGAACTAAGTAACAGGAATTTTTTTTTACAGTGGCATTAGTAGAGATAAAAATAGAGATTTAAATAAACCTAAAGAAAATATCACAAACAAATTAGTATCTATAAATTTTAAAGCTTATATGAAATAGATGATTTGCTAGAAAAGATAAAAATGACCAAAAAGGACTTAGGAAGAAACTGATCACCAGAATAAACCAATCACCATTAAAGAAACTGTATCAGCAGTGAAAAAAATTACCAGAGAAAACACCAGGCATAGGCAGTTTTACAAGACAATACTAAAAGGATATTTCAAAGACAGAAAATAAAGAGTATGAGAAATATTTGAGAGGTGATATTCCAGAGAGATTAGATAACATCCAAAATTAGCCAGAGATTTGACAAATGGAAAAAAAATTTAAGAAAGAGAAAACCGATAGGGAATTAAGCCAGAGAGGCGGTTAGGAGATAATACAAGAAATGCTCTGTAAGTATAATATCCCATTTGGATCACCAGTAAAAGTATTTACTTGTCATTTAAAAAGTGAAAATAATTCATATGAATTCAGTTAAAAATGTGACACTTCACATAGGTAAGGTAAAGAGAAGTGAAATGAGGCTGAGAAGATAAGGGATTAGAGCAGTATAGAAACAAGAAACAACGGGACAGAATAAGGAGTCAGAAACAGACCCAACAGTATGTGAGATTTTGATTTATGATAGAGACGCTTTTCCAGATCTGTGGGAAAATGTTGCCATTCAGTAACTTTACTGGGAACATTGATTATTGACACTTAAAGAAATAAAATTGGATCCGTACACTACACACACATGAATGCACGTAATTGCAGTAAAATTCAACCTAAATATTTGTAGCAAAATATTAAAACTGTAGAAAATACAAGAGAAAATCTGAATGCAGGGCAGGGAAGGACTCTTTAGGCAAGAATCAAAAAAGTATAAACTATCAAGGAAACATTTAGCACATCTGACTACTTCAAAATTAAAATTGAAATCTTCTGGACACTCAGATCAGCATAAACAAGTTAAAAGCCAATCCATCCACAGGAGAAGACATTTTCTACACATGTAAATGAACACAGAAACACTATAGGAGGGACTCTACAAATCAAATTGAAAAGAAATAGAGCACTTGGCAAAATATATAAATAGGAAAAATAATTTTAAGTGCCTTTGCAAAAGAATGACCAATCTTACAGTAATCAGGAAGAACTTGTACCCATTACTCTCCTTGAAAGGCTGGACCTTTCTCCCACGCTCTCTGCACTCATCTGTTGATAGGCAAATCTCCAGTCTAAATTACTCCCCTGTGTTTTTTTCCTCCCCCAGATTGACTTCACAGTTATTTCCCATCTTCTGAGTAAGACGTCACTCATAACCATGTAATTGACCTCTGCAGTTTGCTAGACCACTTAGTCTCTTGGATTCATATTGCTCAGGGTGTGTTCATCAAGTCTACTTTTGATAGCTAGTTGCTTTTGTAGAATGGATTCCCTGCTCTACAGTAAGCAGAACTTTTCCTGCTATCCAGCTCTTTTTCTCCCCACTCCAACTGTAACATCTTGGAGTCCTGTATCTTCAAACGCAACCATTCAAGTGTATTATTTGACTCATTGCTTTGGCATATATTAAGATTACGGGATACATTTGCAAAATAGAAGCTCTTTAATGTGTATTAAATGATTACTTGTTCTATGTAAGTAAATATAATCTAAAACATACATTTGTGTCTGCTGATATGGGATTGCACAATTCAATAATAAGACAAGTGCAGTAATGTTTTAAAAAATAATAAGTATGAGCTTTTGTTAACCTTGTTATATAAAGACAGGATATTTTTTAATAGTATCGCCTTCCTTGTAACTACCTCATTATTCTCACCCAAAAAAATATAGGGGATATATTAAGAGCTAAAAGATAATTAGGAAAATTTTTTCAAAAATTCTATCCTCACATTTAGCAGAGATAATCTTATATTCTAAAAATTTGTTGTGGAGTAGATCATATTTTCTAATTCTAAGAGAATCTTAAATCTCATTCTTAGGTAGCACAATTCTAATGATTGCAAAACTGAGACAGATGGCTCTTCATTACTCCATATAAAGGACAGTGTTGTGGATATAAAGTCTGTAGCAGATGCTTCAGGAGCTTTTTTTATGAGAAACAAAACAGGGGAGATGTTCAGAAAAATCTCATTACCTTATTAAAGGGGAATTAAGCCATATAAAGCATTTATTGAATCAAATATTAAAGAGTTTATTATATATCTTGAAAAAAGTTCATTTTTTTAATGTTTTAAGTCACTTTCACATGCCTCCCTTATTAAAATGCTCTATAAACTCTAAATAACAACAAAAACTCCACACTGGATTTCATTTTGCATTCCTTCAGGTTCTAATGATCAATGTGCTCTGTTGCAATACCAATGTGCTACTGTATTTAAAGTTGTGCTGATAAGGCTATGTAAATTATATGCAAATTATAGACAACACCATTTAAAACTTAATATTCCCCAAGCTTGTCAAGTCTTGTAGCTAAAGTTGAATTTTGAATGGATTTCTTGAGGCTTATGTCACATGTACTGGTTGTTAATTTTTTCCTTACTATTTAAAAAGTGAGCTATTTAATTGCCAGCTGTTAAAAAGCACTTATATTTCCACCAACATACAGCATGGTGATTCCACGTAAGCAAGTGATCGCTAACATCTGGGCTAAACACAGCCATACTGGTGAGCATTCCGAGTAAGTCTAAAGAAAGGAGCCAGTTTCATTCCGAAATAATAAATTGTAAAATTAATCACATATATACAACTCAGGCCAGTTGTAAAATTTTAAAGGCCAAGAATCAAACCTCATATGCAATATTTCTGTCAAGTATGAGCTTATAGAACATATTTCCACAATTGGCTACATTTTACAGTCTTGTACTTTTAAAGGCTCCCATTCATTGTAGTTTTTTGATGAAGAAAGTTGATAATAGTTTCCACTCTCTCTTGGTTTTGTTAGCATCTTCCATATTTTTAGATATTTAAAATTTTCTCCAGGATATCCCAATCTTCTAATAAAATATTTCTTAAAATGTGGATCCTAACACCTGTGTCAATCCGAATCATTCTATTTATCTTGAGTAGTTGTTATAGGCACCCTGCAGTTTGCCATTATTGCTCTAGCATTCATTGTTATTCAGCAGTCAACGCAAAGGTAATGGTGAGGCTTAACTTTCTTAGGTCATTTTTATACTTAAAGGGTCTTATTTTTCATAGCTTTATAAATTCTCAATTATTCATGGGTACTTTTCACATTTGAAGTGCCACACTTCCACATTACAGGGATAAACGTCCAAGAAATATGTGCTTTTTTATACCCAATAAGATTTTTAACTTGTTCAAAATCAACAAGGCATAGAAAGCTCATTGATAGAGATTGGGGGGAAAATGAGCTGAAGAAATGGCTTTCAGAGAGAAAAAAAAGGAAAGATAACTGCCACTATGCATTTTCTAGAGATTATAGAAAATGGAGTTTATATAGTTCTGATTTCTCCTAAAGTTCAGGGATTCAAGACTTTCAATTTAGCTAGGATTCAAACCAGTGCACAATATTGACGGGGCTAATATACAGAACGCATCAGGCCATAGATTTTGGACTATTTTGGTTAGCCCAAAAGACTCTGTAAGAAGGAACCTATAAAGCTTGACATTGACCCTGGAACAGCTACAATAGCTAAAAGCATTGCTGCCCTGACATGGGAACACTACCCTGTAGCAATTTAAATGTAGTGATAGGTTTCTAGTAATAAGAACATGTAAAGAAAATATAAAAAGCTGCTTCACAAATTATAGTAAGCTCTTTATACCTGTATGTATCTGCTATTTTGAAATAATACCTGCACTAAAAGTAACAACCGTCTTCTGAAATTGTTCCATTCCGGTGCTAAAGCTTGTGGAGTTTATGAAATCCTTCCCTTCGCAGTTTACTGGGTGAGATATATGTACCTGAAAATGTAATATTGGTTACATCAACAAAATTCATGCTCACAGAATTAACAAAGCATTCCTAAATTGACAGGACCATCAAGTCTTTAAGAAGTTCACGTTCTTGCATGAAGTTGCATGTTTGATTGCAGAAAGTCTAATTGTAAGTAGGAAGATAAGTAGGCTATGGAACAGTAATCTTCAAATTGGGACACCGAAATTATAAACGCAGAGAAATAATTCAGTGGATGTGTAGTAGATGCATGCTATGTGTTGGTTTTTGCCTGCTATTGGTCTTTCAGTTACGTGTCAAGGAAATGTTACCCTGTATAATTTAAAGATTCACTGAAATCAAAGCCCATACATATTTATTGGAATGCCTGTGGTGTAGGACTCAATTCGCAGCATCTGAATCTCAGAATAGCAGTGTAGCAGTGCTGTAGTCTAGCAAAGTAATATTCTAGCATTCCAGCAGTCTAATGACATCTCAACGTATTTTATATCACTAATCATTGCGTGTGTGTATGATTCTTCCAGTACTGTAGAGCTGAGTTCAAAATTTGTTGTTATTGTTGTTAGTGCCCTAGAATCTGTTCCAACTCTTGGTAACTGTATGTACAGCAGAGCAGAACCCTACCCGGTCTTTTTGTGTCATCCTCTCACCTTCCAGCACTATAGACATTGCTTTGCTGCTATTCATAGGGTTTTCACGGCCAGTGTTTTCAGAAGTGGTGGCCAGTCCTTCTTCCTAGTATGTCTTAGGCTGGAAGCTCCACTGAAACCTGTCCACCATGGGTGACCCTGCTGGTATTTGAAATACCGGTGGCATAGCTTCAGCATCACAGCAACATGCAGCTGCCACAGTCTCACAACTGACAGACAGGTGGTGTGGTTTCCTGACCGAGAAATGAACCCGGGCTGCGTGGTGGGCGCCGAATCTTAACCACCACACCACCAGGGCAGGCTTGTGTTCAAAATATGGCTCTAATTTACTGGCTATGGGACCTGGGTTAATTTTTCTGTTCTTCCATTTCATCAATAAAACAGAGATAATAATGGCATCACACTTCTATGATTGTTATTTGTAACAAATGAGTTAATATATGTACAACACTTCTGGTAATAACACACTCTCAATAAATGTTGGTTGCTATTTTTATTATGACTTTGTAAACACTTTTTGCCTACAATATCCCCTGACTATCCATGCTAAGAAATCTGGTACAGCAATTCGGCTGAACGAGATGTTAGTCAGAAAAAAACTACTAAGGGTTATTTTATTAGCTGAAGGTTTTGAAGGTAGGGAGCCATAATTAGTTGCCTTTTGGTCTCTAATCCGTAGCATAGTACTTGATAATTAATTTTTCCTTCCTAAATGGTTGCTAAATGGCAATCTTGCCATGAACATTTATATAATGGAAAAAATACTCCGGGTAATTTAGGAGGGAAGATTCGTGGTATTAATCTCAGAAGCTTTACATCCAAATCCATGACAGGGTAACCCAAAGTAGAGCTAGGTCCAACACAGAGAAAGTGAACGCCAAGGGGACCGCAGGGGCAGGCTCATCGTCACAGCGGGCAGCGAAGATCTGTCTCTCGTCTAAACTGTCTTACAGTGCTGTGACGGGAAGCAGGTAACATGTTGTAGAATTGGCAGCTATAGCACCTGGAATCATGTCAATCTTGAAAGAGGATTGGCAGGAAATAGGGTTTGGACAAGCAGGAAGATAAAGCCAAGGCCAAAAAGCCCCTCTATGGGAGGTAGATATAGCCAAGCAATATTTCCCAGACCTGAGAGGAGAGAGGCAGTACAGTTTTGTATTCTCCCAAATGATTTCTGGCTTGAATGATCTTATTTTGTGGCTGCTATGTTGTTTACCTGGCTTTGCCCCTGTAGACAGCGTGGCTGTTTTATGTGAAGGCATTGTGTGGGCCAGTTCTCTGGGAGAAGAAAAGTAAATAATGGTTGAGCCTTTGATATATCCCAGGCACCAAGTTGAGCCATTTCTCATTGCATCATTTAATTTAATCATCATGATAATTCTGGGAGTTAATGTCCTTTTTAAAATTTTACTGATGGTATTATCACTACTTAATGTTTTTAATGGATAAAGAAACACAAGATTACATAATTTTCCCGACATCAAACTGTCACTGATAATTAAGGTTCTCCATAAACGTTTGGGTGAATAAATGAATGAGCACTAAAACTGATGTTTTCTTCTTTTCTCTCATTTACTTATAGAGAAAGCCATTATCGTGCATTCGTCCAATAAAGATTTTTTTGTCTGATCTGATTAAACTGAATTAATTTAAGTTTAATAACTATTTCACTTGTACTTCCTGAAATTTTAGAAACTCAGGAGAACTTATTGGTGACACGCAGGAGAAAGAAACGATTAATTCTTTGGAAAGAAATCTATGGTACACACAAAGTGTTGAGATTTAAGGATGTAAAATTAATAAAGTAATTTAAGTTTAGAATAGGTTGAATAGGACCATTATGCTAAGAAAGATAAGTTTAAGTCAAAGTCTGTAAATCTCCATGTCATAGGTAACATGTTATGGGTGAGGAGCATAGTAGGCAGAGATTTCTTAGTTCTTTCAGAGTTACGGGAAGATTTGTCTAAATAGCCACTAAACACAGTGAAAGATATTACTGCCTATTACACAGCCAGAGGAACTCTTGCATCTTCTATAACTCACTGACTGTTGAGGAGGAGGAAAAAGATATCTTGAGAGAGAAAGAGAGAGTTCTGAGCCAACACTAGTGCCAGACACTATTCCTAACACTTTGCATATACCACTCCATCTTCTCAACACCGAGTGAGGGAGGCAGCATTCTTAGCCTCACATGTTACAGATGAAAACCCGGCACAGAGGCAGCCATCTAGTCAGTGGTGGATTCAAACCTAGCAGTCTGTTTCTAAAGCCCACGGTATTTACTCTCTGCTGCCTCACTAAATGAGGTAGAAACGAAGAAGATCGTGTATAATAAAGAAAAACTTTAAGCAAAATAGAGCAGAAGGCTGATGGCCAGAAATGAGAGCTAAGGAGTTGAGTGAAGAATAGACTTGCGGAAGTGATGAACAAGGGAAAAGTGAGAAAAGCCAGCGAGCCCCTATGCTCACGAGCTCTTCTGGATCAGCTCACTGTTCGGTTTCCTTAGTTTCCAAGGCAACTGAAGCAGAATAAAATGTAAGTTGGAGCTTAGCAAAGTCATTTTGACATGATGGTGCCCATGTAGACATGTGAAAGGAGAGGCAATAGATACGGCACAAATAAGTATATTTATTACCATTTTCTCAAATGTTTCTATGTCCTCCCTCTGTAAATTCACTATAAAATCATGCCTACTCACTGTGAAAAATTCAAATAACAACAATAGAATTATGTTTCAGGTGAACTACCACAGATCTGCCAATCCCAGACCTCAGAGGGAGCTAAGGTTCACTGTTTTTTGTTTTTGTTTTGTTTTAGCCTAGTTGGAGCTATTCGAAAGATGTCATACAATTCTACAGTCTGTTAACTGTGCATCTTCGACCATTTTTACCCTCACTGTAGATATCCTTTTGCAAAGTATGCATGCTACATAGTTTATTTACAAATCATTCTGTTAATGTACTTGCTTATTTTATTTGACAGTGTTTCTATAATGTTTGTTATAAGATAGGCATTGTTCTAAATACTCGTCAAATATCAGTAGTTTTATCCCCAGAACAATCCAATGGGATAGGTAATCTCATTAGTCCTTCTGACAGAGAAAGGAATAAAGACTCAAAGAGGTCAAATTACTCATACACAACTGTTCACACAGCTGGAAGATGGAAGAGCCGGGACACGGACACAGCTTTTCTTTAATACAAGAGTTTGTATTTTGGATTAGTGTTCTCACACAATATAGGAATAATTTTGTTTTAAGAAGTTTTATCCAATTTACATTTATTACATATATTGTGGTCTTTTATTCTGTCATCATCTTATTCATTTTGTACTTTCTCTTTTCTTTTCTTTCTGCTATATGGTTTTGTTCTAGGTTTTAAATCGTTTCTCCCTCAAGTAACTTTTTTTATTGAGGTATAATTGACATATAACATTATATTAGTTTTAGGTGTACACGTAATGATTTGATATTTGTATATATTGAAAAATGATCACTACAATAAGTGTACTTAACATCCATCCCCATGCATAGTTACAAAATTTGTTTTCTTGTGATGAGAACTTTTAAGATCTCATCTCTCAGCAACTGTTAAATATGCAATACAGTATTATTAACTATTGTGACCATGCTGTACATTATATCCCCAGGACCTATTTATTTTATAACTGAAGTTTGTACCTTTTCACCCCCTTCAGCCATTTCTCTCACTCCCCAACCCCCACCTCTGGCAGCCATCAATCAATTCTCTGTATCCATGTGCTTGGGTTTTTTGTTTTGTTTCGTTTGATTCCACATACAGGTGAGATCATACAGTATTTGTCTTTCTCTGACTTATTAGCATAATGCCCTCAAGGTCCATCCACGTTGTCACATATGGCATGATTTTTTTTTTTTTTGTGGTTGAATAATATCCCGTGTGTGTGTGTGTGTGTGTGTGTGTGTGTGTGTGTCACATTTTCTTTATCCGTTCATCCATCTCTGGGCACCTAGGTTGCTTCCATGTCTTGGCTATCGTAAATAAGGCCACAAAGAGCTTAAGGGCTGCAGACATCTTTTTGAGTTAGTTTTTTTGTTTTCTTCAGATAAATACCCAGAACTGGAATTGCTGGATCATATGGTAGTTCTATTTTTAAATCTTTGAGGAACCTCCATAGTGGCCCCACCAGTTGTCATCCCTACCCACAGTGCACGAGAGTTCTCTTTTCTCTACACTCTCACCAACACTTGTTCTCTCTTGTCTTTGTGATAAATAGTCATTCTAACAGGTGTGAGGTGATATCTCATTATGGTTTTGATTTCCATTTCCCTAATGATTAGTGATGTTGGGCACTTTTTCATGTACCTGTTGGCCATCTGTATGTCTTCTTTGGAAGAACATCTATTCAGATCCTCCGTCCATTTTTTAATCAGATTGTTTTCTTTGGCTATTGAGTTGTATGAATTCTTTATATATTTTGGATATTAACCTCTTATGAGATATTTGATTTGCAAATATTTTCTCTTATTTAGTAGGTTGCCTTTTCATTTTGTTGATAGTTTCATTTGTTGTGTAGAATCTTTGTAGTTTGATGTAGTCCCACCAGTTTATTTTTACTTTTGTTGCTTTTGCTTTTGGTGTCAAATCTGAAAAATCATCACTGAGACTGATGTCAAGGAGCTTACTGCCTATGTTTTCTTCAAGGAGGTTTGTAATTTCAGGCAAGTTCAGTCTGTAATCCATTTTTAGTTAATTTTTGTTTATGGTGTAAGACAATGATCCAGTTTCATTCTATTGCACGTGGCTGTCTAGTTGTCCAAATACCATTTATTGAAGAGACCATTCTTTCTCTATTGTATGTTTTTGGCTCCTTTTTCGTAAATTAACTGACCACGGGCACATGAGTTTGTTTCTGGGCTCTCTATTCTGTGCCTTTAATCTATGTGTCTATTTTTATGTCAAGACTGTACTCTTTTGATTACTATAGCTTTGTAACATAGTTTGAAATCCAGGAGCCTGATCCCTCCAGCTTTGTTCTTCTCTCTCAAGATTGCTTTGGCTATCTGGGATCTTTCGTGGTTCCAGACAAATTTTAACATTGTTTTTTCTACTCTTGTGAAAAATGCCGTTGGAATTCTGATAGGGATTTCATTGAATCTGTAGGTTTCTTTGGGTAGTATGGACATTTTAACAATGTTCATTCTTCCAATGGAGATCTAGTGGTTAAGATTCTGCACTCCCACTGCCATAGCCCAGGTTCATTTCCTGGTCAGGGAACCACACCACTCGTCTCTTGGTTGTCATACTATGGTGGCTGCATGTTATCATGTTGCTGAATGTTATGCCACTAGTATTTCAAATGCCAGCAGGGTCACCCATGGTGGACAGGTTTCAGCAGAGCTTACAGACTAAGACTGACTAGGAAGAAGAACCTGGCCATCAAATTCTGAAAAATTGGCCAAGAAAATCCTATGAATAGCATTGGAGCATTGTCTGATATAGCACTGAAAGGTGAGAGAACAGCATAGGAGGCATTCTGCCCTGCTGGACACAGGGTTACCAGAAGTCAGAATTGATTCAATAGCACTAATAAAAATTCTTCCAATCCATGAGCACAGGCTATCTGTCAATTTATTTGTATCTTCTCCAATTTCTTTCTTTTTTTTTTTTGAGGAAGATTAGCCCTGGGCTAACATCTGCTGCCAATCCTTCTCTTTTTGCTGAGGAAGACTGGCCCTGACCTAACATCCATGCCCATCTTCCTCTACTTTACGTGTGGGACGCCTACCACAGCATGGCTTGCCAAGCGCTGCCATGTCTGCATCCAGGATCCGAATCAGAGAACCCCGGGCCACCGAAACAGAACATGTGCACTTAACCACTGCATCACCAGGCCGGCCCCTTCAATTTCTTTCATCGATGTCTTACAGTTTTCAGTGTACTGGTCCTTCATCTCCTTGGTTAAATTTATTTGGAGGTATTTTATTCTTTTTGATTCAATTATAAATGGGAGTGTTTTCTTAATTTCTCTTCCTGATGGTTTGTTATTAGTGTATAAAAATACAACAGATTTTTTATGTTGATTTTGCATCCTGCAACTTTCCCGAATTCATTTACTAGTTCTAATAGTTTTTTGGTGGAGTGAATGGGGTGTTCTTTACATAGTGTCATGTCGTCTGCAAATACTGACTGCTTTACTTCTTCCTTTCCATGTGGAAGCTTTTTATTTTTTTTTCTTTCCTTATTGCTCTGGCTAGACGTCCAATACTATGTTGAGTAAAAGTGGCAAGAGTGGGCATCCTTGTCTTGTTCCTAATCTTAGAAGAAAAGCTTTTAGCTTTTCACTATTGAGTATGATATTAGTTGTGGGCTTGTCATATATAGCCTTTATTATGTTGAGATATGTTCTATCTCCATCTACTTTGTTGAAAGTTTTTATCATAAATAGATGTTGAATTTTGTATAACCCCTTTATTCCATCTATTGAGAGGATCATATGACTTTTACCCTTCATTTTGTTAATGTGGTTTATCACATTGATTGATCTGGGGGTGTTGAACCCTCCTTGCATCCTGGAATAAATCCCAAATGAGCACGATGTATGATCCTTGTAATGTTGTCAAATTCAGTTTCCTAAAATTTTGTTGAGGATTTTTACATCTGTGTTCATCAGGAATATTGGCCTGTAATTGTCATCATTTGTGGTGCATTTGTCTGCTTTTGGTATTGGGGTACTGCTGGCCTTGTAAAATGCTTTTGGAAGTATTCCCTCTTCTTTTATATTTTCGAAGAGTTCAAGACAGATTGCTATTAAATCTTCTTTCAAAGTTTAGTAGAATTCATTAGTGAAGTCATCTGGTTCTGTACTTTTTTTGTTGGGAGGTTTTTGACTACAGATTCAATCTCTTCACTAGTAATTGGTCTTTTTTCTTCATGATTCAGTCTTGGGAGAATGTATATTTCTAGGAATTTATCCGTCTCTTCTAAGTTTTCCAATTGTTGGCATGTAACTGTTTATAGTCATCTCATATGATCCTTTATATTTCTGCGGCAACAGTTGTAACGTCTCCTCTTTCATCTCTGATTTTATTTATTTGAGTCAACTCTCTTTTTTTCTTGGCGAGTCTAGCTAAAGGTTTTAAAATTTTGTTTATCTTTTCAAAAACTTAGTTCCTGGTTTTGTTGATCTTTTCTATTGTCTTTTTAGTCTCTATTTTGTTTCTTTCTGTTCTGATCTTTGTTATTTACTTCTACTATCTTTGGGCTTTGTTTGTTTTTCTTTTTCTAGTTTCTTGAGGAATAAAGTTATGTTATTTGTTATCTGAGATCTTTCCTGTTTCCTGATGTAGGCATTTATTACTGAACTTCCCTCTTAGAACTGCTTTTGATGTATCGCATAAGTTTTGGTATGCTGTTTTCATTGGTCACAAGGTATTCTTTGATTTCCCTTTTAATATTTTCTTTGATCCATTGGTTGTTCAGCAGCATGTTGCTTAATCTCCACATATTTGTGAATTTTCCAGTTGTCTGTTTGTAATTGATTTTAGTTTCATACCATTGTGGTCAGAAATCATACTTGATATGACTTCAATATTCTTAAATATGTTAAGACCTGTTTTGTGGCCTAATATGATCTATCCTGGAGAATGATGCATGTACATTTGAGATGAATGTGTTCTCTTGCTTTTGGGTAGAATGTTGTGTATTTGTCTTTTTTTTTTTAAAGATTGGCACCTGAGCTAACAACAGTTGCCAATCTTCTTTTTTTTTTAATTCTTCTCCCCAAAGATCCCCCAGTACATAATTGTATATTTGTATATTCTAGTTGTAGATCTTTCTGGTTATGACATGTGGGATGCCACCTCAGCATGGCCTTGATGAGTGGTACCTTGTCCACACCCAGGATCCAAACTGGCAAAATCCTGTGCCGCCAAAGCAGAGTGCCCAGCCACAGGGCCAGCCCCTGTATTTGTCTTTTATGTCCATTTAGTCTAACATGTCATTTAAGGTTGATGTTTACTTATTGATTTTGTATCTGGATGATCTATCCATTGATAAAAGTAGGATATTAAAGTTCTCTACCCTTATGTATTGCTATTTCTCCCTTTGAGTCTGTTAAAATTTGCCTTATACATTTAAGTGTTCCTAAATTGGGTGCATAAATACTTACAAATATTATATCCTCTTTTTGGATTGACCCTTTATCATTACATAATGCCCTTCTTTGTCTCTTCTTACAGTCTTTGTCTTAAAGTCTATTTTTTCTTATACAAGTACAGCTACCCCAGCTTTCTTTTCATTTTCATTTGCATATTTCATTTGATATTCATTGGAATATCTTTTTCCATCCCTTCACTTTCACTTTGTGTGTCCTTACATCTGAAGTGAATCTCTTATAGGCAGCATATATATGGTCTTGTCTTTTTATCCATTCAGCCACTCTATGTCTTTTGATTGGATAATTTATTCTATTTCATTTAAAGTAGTTATTGATAAATATGTACTTATTGCCATTTTTTCAATTTTTTTTTCTGGCTGTTTTGTAATTCCTCTATTCTTTTCTTCTTTCTTGGTCTCTTTCTTTGTCATTTGATGATTTCTTTTGGCATGATGCTTAAATTCCTTTCTTTTTTATCTTTTGTGTATCTACTGCAGGTGTTTGCTTTGTAATTACCATGAAGCTTACATATAGCAATGTATATTTATAACAGTCTATTTTGAGTTGATAACAATTTAAGTTTGAATGTGTTCTATAAAGCTCTATATATTTACTCTCCCCTCTCTACTTTTTACATGTTTCATGTCCACTTTACATCTTGTTATTCCACATATCCCTTCACTAATCATTGTAGTAATAGTTATTTTTACTACTTTTGCCTTTTAACATTCTCCCTAGCTTTGTAAGTAGTTAATCTATCACCTTTATAACTTTAGAATAGTCTACATTTTCATATATATTTACCTTTTCTAGTGAGATTTACACTTTCATATTTTTCCTGGTAGTACTAATTAGCATCCTTCCTTTTCAGCTTAAACAGTTCCTTTTAACATTTTTTTAAATGCCATTTTAGTGGTGATGAACTCCTTTAGCTTTTATTTGTCTAGAAAACTCTTTCTGTTTCCTTCAATTGTAAATGACGACTTTGCCAGGTAGAGTATTCTTGGTTGGAAGTTTTATCCTCATTGCTTTGATTATATCATGCCACTCCCTTTGGCCTGTAAAGTTTCTGCTAAACAATCTGCTTATAGTTTTATGGGGTTTCTCTTGTATGTAACACCTTCCTTTTCTCTTGCTGCTTTTAAGATTCTTTCCTTGTCTTTAACTTTTGGCATTTTTTTTCTTTTTTTTATTGAGGAAGATTAGCCCTGAGCTAACATCTGCCACCAATCTTCCTCCTTTTGCTGAGGAAGACTGGCTCTGAGCTAACATCCATGCCCATCTTCCTCTGTTTTATGTGAGATACCTGCCACAGCATAGCTTGACAAGTGGTGCACAGGTCCACACCTAGGATCTGAAATTGTGAGCCCTGAGCTGCCAAAGTGGAATGCAGGCACTCAACTGCTGTGCCACCAGGCTGGCCCCAACTTTTGACATTTTAATTATAATATGTTTTAGTGTGGGTCCCTTGGGTTCATCATTTTTGGACCTCTCTGGGCTTGCTGGATCTGGATATCTCTTTCCTTTCCCAAGTTAGAGAAGTTTTCAGCCATTATTTCTCCAAATAATTTTTCTGCCCCTTCTCTCTTCTCCTTCTAGCATTCCTATAATGTGAATGTTGGTCTGCTTGATGTTGTCCCTTAAGTCCCTTCAGCTATCTTCACTTTTTTTCATGCTTTTTTCTTTCTACTGCTCTAGTTGAGTGAGTTCCACTGCACTGTCTTTGAGTCCACTGATTCTTTTTCTGCTTATGTAGTCTGTTGTTGAATCCCTGTAGTGTATTTTTTTAGTTCAGTTATTGTAGTCTTCAATTCTATGACTTTTATTTGGTACTTTCTTATATTTCCTATCTCTGTGTTCAAGTTCTCACTTTATTCATTCATTCTTCTCCCAAGTTCAGTGAGCATCTTTATGACCAGTATTTTGAACACTTTATCAGGTAAATCAGTTAGCTCCATTTCATTAAGGACTTTTTCTGAGGTTTTACCTGTTCTTTTGTTTGGAACATATTCACCTGCTTCTTCATTTTGCTTGACTCTCTGTGTTGGTTTCTGTGCATTAGATGAAACAGTCATCTCTCTCAGTCTTGAAGGAGTGGCCTTGTGTAGGGAGATGAAACTTACTGGTCATCCCTTACCTAGTTCTTGGTTGTCTCTCAATTCTTTGTGATTTTCCAAGAAGCCTATTTTAATTTCAATGGCTCCCAATAGGCGAGGGTATGGCAGGACATGATATTTGTCCCAAAAGGGATTTTCTGAGTGAGCACATAGATTCAGGCTGATTGGAAACCAGACCATCAGGCAACAGCTTTTACAGTATGCAAATATACACAATCCTGTGGGACTGGAAGCATAAGCCCTGTTGGCGACCAAAGCAAGGAATCTAGAGGTGTCTCCTGAGTGGCAGTTGCAAAAATAAAGATGTAACATGAGTGTACAAGTTCCTTTCCAAGAGATATCAGTGACCTGGAGCAAGGCAGAGGGAGATCACAAAGATGGTGTCCACTTGACTCGGGGTCGGTGAGCCGAGGAGTCAAAAGAAAGATTTCTTGGACTCTCAAGGTCTGGTAGTGGTGCTCTTTTATTTAGAAAATAGTACAGAATAGCATGGGGACAGGACCCATGGGCAGTCAGAGCTCCTGCTGCTGCCCTGAGTTGAGGGTTAAGGCTAATTTTATAAGGCATGGGTACGTGACTTATTTTTACTGGAAAAAGAAAAGATGATGTAAAAAGTCATTAAATGATTTCAGTGCAGATGGGGTCGGTTATTGTGCGGTCATATAACTTTAGATACGAATCTGGCCATATAGATCGGCATGTAAGTGAGGATGCCCTGGGCTTCTCTCCCTGGGGCAGCCCTAATTCATACCATAAAAAAAATCCACCAGGTTATATAGTTTGGCATGTAGGCCAGGTCACCTTGGGCTTCTCTAGCTGGGGCAGCCTTAATCCACATCACACTGACCACCCCCAGAATGCACCTTGATAGACATCTAGATGTGTGTCAGTCCAGAAGCCTGCCCACCCCTCAGGCTGAAGCTCCAGGACAAGCAGATAAGCCCGTTAACATAAAGCCTGGGAGTGTGTTTCAATGTGCTGTTTGGGGGTGCTATGGGGGTGGGAGCTGGCCAAGAACTGTCTCTCCATTTGTCATAGTCTTGTGGGACCCAGGAATGCAAGCCCTGCTGGCCATCACAGCTAGGCAATCAGGGCATGTCTCTTAAGTGGAAGCCACAAAAACCAGGTTTCCAGATACATGTACAAGCTCCTCTCTGGGAGATACTGGCACTCTGGAGTGCAGTAGAGGGAGAGCATGAAAAGTACATGCCCTCCAACATCTCTAGAGAGTATTACACTGGGCCCTCAGCTGTGTATTTAATTAGAAACCTGCCCCTCAGGCCACAGCCGTGAAGATAAGCTAATAGGCCTCTTTCACAGATAGACTGGGCTCCAGGCTCTTTTGCCTCTTGCTGTGCCCTGAGGGTGGTAGCCAATTGGGAGTTGTTTCTCTGTTGGTAATAGTCCTTTGGGATTTTGAGTGTAACCCCCCTGGCCACAAGAGCCAGGCAATTTAGAGGTGTCTGCTTGCAGCAGCCACATAAATCACGGCACCAGACAAGGGTATATGCTCCTTTCTGGGAGCAAGGCAGAGGGAGAGGGCAAAGGTGGTACCCACCAGCCTCTAACCCCAGAGAGTACCTTCATAGGCTTTTGGATATGTGTAAAATTAAATACTTGAAACTTAGGCTGACACTTTAAGATAAGCAAATAAGCCCATTTCAGAGAAAGTCTGAGCACTTTTCAATCAGCTCCCTCTGCACTGAGTGAGTCTAGCATGCAAGCGCTTTAAGAACCATTTCTCTGTTCGCTATTGCCGTGTAGATCTTGAGGATGAGAGACATGTTTGTTTTCCAAGCTAGATGTTTTGTGGCTCATCTCTCTGGTGCATGTTTTAAAAGTTAGGGTGCTCAGCGTGGGGTTCAAACCTTTCACTCAAGGAGAAGCTCTGGATTTTCAGTTCCCTCCTGTGTGTGTCACCACTCATGGGTAGAGTTTATGGTGAGATTGTGTCTTGGCATCTCCTACCTGCTTCGATGTGGGATTTTTCTCCTTTGCCTAATGTGTAGTAATTGCTCGGATAGTTTTTAGGTTCATAGGAAATGTTTCATCTGTAGCTTAGATTCAGTGGGTCCATGGAAGAAGGTGAGTTCAAGATCTTCCTATGTCACTATCTCGAACTAGAACTCTTCAAGTAATTATTTTACTATTTACCTTATAACTTTAATATATATAAACTTCTTGATTTATACCTTTGAAAGATGTATTGTCTCCTCCTGCTGTGAAAGTTAAGGACACGAGAAACGTTATAGCCCCTCCAACTTTCCTCTCTTTATTTCTCAAGTTATTTTTCCCCCATTACCAAGGCTTAAACTATTGTCATTTCTAAGTCTATAATCCACGAAGTTGTTCTATTTTTATATTTATTCCATATTTAAAATATATTTCTATAAAGAACCCATTCCTTTCAAATCAAGGTTTCAAATTTGTGATTTGTATATGCTAATTTATCTCTTAGTTTGTTGAATATCTTTACCAAGTAATTTTTCTTTAGCAATAAAGGTTTATAGATGGCTCCATTCGTTGAGTGTATATATTAGGAAAGATTTTCTGTTCATATTTTAAATGAATAAAAACATGATTGTTATAAACTATTTAGCATAATTCTTCCTAGAACATCCTCTATATATTGCTCAGCTGTCAGCTGACATCAAATTTGCTGAAGAGAATTCTAAACCTAGTGATTTCATGCTTCATCCTTACATGTAACTTGATTTTCCTGTCTGGATATCATAGGATTCATTCTTGATCCCTCAAGTTCAATAATGTTATCAACATGTGTGTCAGTGTTCCTCATTTTATATCAACTTTTCCTGGAACGTATTTGCATTTTTGAACTAGAGATTCACTTCTTCTATTGTTTCAGGAAATATCTTATTCTTTTTGTTTGTTTTCTTATATTTAGTCTCTTCTTCTAGAAATCCAATCTTATTTGTCTTTGATTTCCTTTGTTTTTCCATATTTATCATCTTATTAATCACAATCATCAATTTGCTTTTAACTGTTTTGTCATGCATACTCTTCTTGTGTTGGTCCTTATTGCTATCTCCATTTTCAGTAGTATTTATTCTATTTATTTCTTATCTAAATGTAGTTTTCATTGCTGTATTAGTTTTATTATTTGCTTTCTATTTATTCTATGCTTTTCTGGTTCATATTTTATCTGCTAGTGCCCTCCCTCCCTTTTAAAGTACTATTGCAGTCTCCTTTATTTAACGTTCTTTTTAAATTAGGACTTTTTTTTCTTTATTTAAGAGGATGGAGAAGTGTTTGTGTGAAAAGTTTTGTTACCTGGGCAGAATTCTTTTTCTGAAGCATTATTCATCTGAATTTTGATTATTATGTTTGTCACTTCTCCCTTTCCCAAAGTTGTCTGTGCGTATGTTTAGTGTTGGAACTTTTTGGCTTCCAATTCATCTTTGAACAAGATAATTCTATGTGGTGCAGTGTTTGCTCAGCAATACTTAAGGCAAGCAGATGGGTATTGATCTGGGATCACAACTTTAGGAAGAAAATGCTGAGAAATTAGCTTTTGGCATTCCCTCCTCAGGACAGGCAGTCACCCGGGCAGAGGATGTTGGTTCTCAGTGAAGCTTGTAGCCCTTAGGAATTGTTTGATGGTTAGTCTCTGCTTAATCAATTCAGTTCCCTGCTGTAAAATTGGATGCCACTCATATTCTGTCTCCATTATCCTTCACCATCGTGTTGTTTTTCTTGCATTAGAAATAGAGCTTTGAGAAAATGGAAATGGCCCATCAACAATATCCTTCCTTTATCCATACTTTTTTACTGGGTTTCAGAAGGTGATACAGTATAAACAGGCTATCACTTTACTAATATTTGTTTTCATTTTTCTCATTATGACCATTGACTATATCTCTTCTGATTTTCACTTTTTAAATTAAATCTAGCTCACTTGGTTATGCATATAAGTCACAGTTTAATTAGTATTTCCATGGAATCAGCAGTGAACTTCTTGTTCTGCATTTGTACTTTCACATGAAGCATCCATTCCCTGACCATTGGAGAACAGGCTGTGTCACTCGCACTGCTGTGGATTTCACACAGGAGTTAGTTCTAAACACAGTTGTGAGTCACATGCCATAATGCAAAATTATAAAAAGTCTTCAAAATAGGACTCCAAATTCTTTAAAACAAGAAAAAAAATTCATTTCTGGACATATTAAGACCAATATTCACATCCTTTTACTGAGCTACAATTAAATGAACCAGCCACTATTTGCTATTTTTATCAGTCTTTTATAAAAGGAGAGCATGTTAAAATGAAAATATACAACTTCTAAATATCATTTTTATAAATAATGTCAAATTTACTTAATTACTTCCTGAAAGGTTTTCTTTTGCCTCTTTTGAAAGAGGCAAAAGATAAAAAAATGCTTCCTCAATATCTTATTTCCGTGAATCAATGTTTCACTTTTCGGCTTTGTTTAAGTAGCATTTTACTTCCTTGACATTTCAGATCATTTTCTTTGATTTTTGCATGAGCACATCTGCCTTTAAATTGTAACCCCCCAGTAACAAATCTTTAAAATCTGATTGTGCTCTCATTCAATATATCATGACACTGATTTTTTTTTCTTTCTATCTTATAAGATAGGAAAGAAATTCCTTGTTGACAATATAAAACTTGGAAATCAACCATACTATAACAGTTTCTTATGTCTTCAGTTGTTTTCTATTTTCCTTCAGATGTGCAATTTAAACTTGTGGAAATATAAAAATGCTCTGATATAAAAAATGAGCATCTATTTATATCTTAAGATTATTTGCCCTATCTCCAAAGTGGTTGGAAACAATGAGGATGGTGAGTTAACAAATATTTTGAACAAAGGTGAAAATGATACTTAGAAACTGGTGAAAGTAAAGAACAATAAGATGAAAATGTTATTTGAAAATGACGCCTGTAACACTTGGACAAAACTCATAAGCCATTGTCTATTTCTAGAAGACTCGTATTTGGAGTACAGAAACACCACTGTAGTCTCCCTCTACCTGGGAGAAAAGGCAGTCTTTCCAATAAAGGGTGCTAGGAAAATTGGATATTCACATATAAAAGACTGAAACTAGACTCCCATCTTATACCACTCACAAAACTAACTCTAAAAATTAACTTTAACTTTATACATTAAAGACTTAAATGTAAGACTAAAAACCATAGAACTCCTAGAAGAAAACGTAGGTTGTAAGCTCCTTGACATGGGTCTTGGCAATGATATTTTAGATATGACACCTAAAGCACAAGCAACAAAATCAAAAATAAACAAGTAAGACTATATCAACTAAAAACCTTCTGCACAGCAAAAGACACCTCAACAAAATGAAAAGACAACCTATGTAATGGGAAAAAATATTTGCAGACCATATATCTGATGAGGAGTAAGTGTTCAAAATATATAAAGAAATTATACAACTCAATAGCGAAAATAAAAAATCCAAATATTCTGACTAAAAAATCAGTAAAAGACCTGAATAGACATTTTTCCAAAGAAGACATAGGAATGGCCAACTGGTACATGAAAATGTGCTCAATGTCACTGGTTGTTAGTGAAATACAAATCAACACTACAATGAGATCATCTCACACCTGTTCGAATGGCATCATCAAAAAGACAAGAGAGAACAAATGCTGGAGTAGATACGGAAAAAAGGAAACCCTTGTGCACTGTTGAGATTGTAAATTGGTACAGCCACTATGGAAAGCAGTGTGGAGTTTCCTCAAAAAATTAAAAATAGAACTATTATATGATCCAGCTATTCTACTTCTAGAAATGTATCTGAAGGAAACAAAAACACTATGTCAAAGAGATATCTGCAGCCCCATGTTCATTGTAGCATTACTTACAATAGCCAAGATATGGAAACAACCTAAGTGTCGATCAACAGGTGAAAGGATAGAGAAGATGTGGCATATATATATATATGTATACTACGGAATATTATTCAGACCCAAAAAAGAAGGAAATCCTACTGGTTGTAACAACATGGATGAACCTTGAGGGCATTACACTAAATGAAGTAAATCAGACAGAGTAAGACAAATACTATAGGATTTCACTAATATGTGGAATCTGAAAAAAAATCCTCGTAGAAAAAGTGATCAGATTTGTGGTTACTGGATGTGGGGAGTGGAGCGAGGGATAACTGGATGAAGGTGATCAAAAGATACAAACTTCCAATTATAATATAAATAAGTACTAGAGATGTAATGTACAACATGATGACGATCATTAACACTGCTGTATGGTATATTTGAAAGTTGTCAAAAGAGTAAACCCTATGAGTTCTTATGACAAGGAAAAAATCTTTGTTTTTTTGTATCTATACGAGATGACCCATGTTTACTAAACTTATTGTGGTAATCATTTCACAATATAGGTGGGTCAAATCATTTTGCTGTACAACTTAAACTTACACAGTTTTAAGTCAATGATAGGTCAATGACACTGGGAAAAACAAATGAAAAGTTAACATCAGCTGTAATAAGTCAAACTATAATCACAGACCATCTAACAGAATGCAAGGAGATCACAACATCACCTCTGTCTCATTCTTGGTCAAAACGCATCACCTGAATATAATCATGAAGAGACATTAGGCAAACCCAAATAGAGGGACATTCTATGAAACAACAGTCACCAAATCCTCAAAAGTACCCTGGCCATGAAAGCCAAGGACAGATTGAGGAAATGTTCCTGATTAAAGAGGGCCTTTAGAGACATGACAACCAAAGTAATTTATGATCCTGGACATTATTGGAACAGTTAGGAAAATTAGAATGACTGTGGGGATTCAGTGATAGTGATGTGTGGCAGTTAATTTCCTAATTTTTACATTGCATTATTACCATGTGGGAAAATGTCCTTTTTTGTAAAATTTACACACTGAAATGTTAGTGCTATTCTTGGAATTGAACTGACCATTTTTTGAAAAAAAGAAAAAAAAAACTCATTTATCAGTCTTTCCCCCCACCCATCCTCATATCTACTTCTGAGATTGTAGGGGTTTATTTGTCATAATAAGCTGTCTTAACAGATGTATCCCCTGGCTTTCCCAGTGACAGATTATTTATTAGTGTTGGACTTGCTGCATCTTAGCAATTATTGACTTCAATTGAGACATGCCAATTGCTTCTAAATTCATTCTTTGTATCAGGTTTCTTGCTGTCAGTACCCTATGCTCTAGAAAGGGTCAGCCAATGAGCGCCTGCAGTTCAAAGCAGCTGACTGTCTGTTTTTGTACAATCCACAAGCAAAGGATGGGTTTCTATCTTCAAATGGTTGGGGAAAAAAAATAAAAACAAGAATAACATTTTGTGACGTGTGAAAGTTATATAAAATTCAATTTTCAATGCCCGTAAGTAAAGTTTTATTGAGACACTACCATGCCCATTCATTTACGTATTTTCTACGGCTGCTTTCATGCTGCAACAGCAGAATTAACAGTTGTGACAGAGACCATATGGTCCACAAAGCCTAAAATATTTACTAGTAGGCCTTTTACAAAAAAAAAAAAAATGCGCTGATGCCTGTACAATAGGAAAAGTTTCCCAAAGTGAGCTTTTGTTATTTAGAGGCTATAGAGCTGCTAAGAGCCCAGACTCTGATGTCTGAACCCTGGCCCCTCCATTTACCAACTCTGTGACCTTGGGAAATTGACATATTGTCTGTATATCAGTATTCAATCTGTAATCAAAATAGCAACACTTCAGAGGGTGGTTGTAAGAATTTTATGAGTTATTATATGGCAGGCTCTCAGAAAACTGCCTAACATAGAAGAATAGAATTAACATTTGCTTTTCTTAGTTTCCTTTTTTAAGTTTAAATTGTGTAATATTATTAAACATAAGTGTTATTTTCAACATTGATCTCTAGAAAAACAAAAATAACCCTCAAAATTCAGAGATTATCTCATGACAATCTAGTAATGTAAATTAACTCAAATTTGTTTATATTAAATCCTTATGAAGGATTAAGGGGCAATGGCACAGATACTCTTAATCCTGAGAATATTACTTAAAGCATAGAAAAGGATGAGAGAAAATGTTTTATGTGGTAGGTGAAGGATTAAAAATAGTGGGGAGATTATAGAAAAGAGTATTTTTCTAATGTAGTAAAGGGGTTAAGTTTGTACAAAAAGTGAGTCCATAATCTATATTCCTTTACCCATTTAATTTAACCCTTAACATCACTCAACAAAAATTATATACTCCAGATGCTAGAACATAGAGAAGAAATATATACACTTCACATTTTTCCTTCCTGTGCATTTTGAGAATTTAATGCTTTTAATAATAGAAAAAAATTTCTCCAATATGTTAAATTAGTTGAACACAAGAATTTACCAATGCATGTAGTTGAGGTTCTCCTGGAAAAGAATATAAAGTTTTTGTATATTTGCTCTCTACATTTTTGTAAGATTTCTGTATGCAAGATAACTGCTTTGATATTTAATAAAAGTAGATTCACAGAGCACCAACTTCTGTCCTTCCTAGGAAATTTTGGGGTTAGATATGAATCTGATTGATTTGGCACAAATTTGTCCAAATTCACAAATACATTTGCCTATTTATGTCTCATTTTTACCTCTACTTTTAAATTTGCTCTCAAGTTATGTGATAAAATTAATGGGATTTTCCTTTTCAGTTGCAACATTTTCAGTGATCTGGGATAAGGTTATATTGATAGTCATAAATTTAGTTTCTGTTTCACTTCTTAAGCCGTATACATTTATTGTGTTATTGTAATGATAACATTTAACTAGTCCATAGCCCCTTTCATGTGTAGAGCTAAAGTTTATGCTTTTACTAGAAATTATACATCTTTATATTCTGACCAGCACCTTTAAATAAACCTCCTATTAATTTTTTATATTCTTGTTTCTCCATTTCCCCATCATCACACATCAGAGTATAAAGGCTATGGATTTATCTGGGCAAGAAATTTCACATACATTAAAAAATAGCATTGTATTAGTTTTCACTGTAATTTCCATGGAATTATATATCCCATTTATATGGAATTCAAGAACAGTCAAAACTAATTGTTAGTAATAGAAGTCAGAATACTGGTTACCTCTGATGACAAGAGGGCATAGGAATGAGTGGGTGTGAGTATTGGCTGGAAAGGGACACAAGGGAACCTTCAGGAGAAATGAAATTTTCTATATGAGGGCAGTATTATACGTGTGCCCATGTGTCAAAATGTAAGCTGTACACTTAGTTGCTGTGTATTTTAATCAAATGCACCACAATGCCTAAAAAGAGAAAATGAGAGAGTAATGCTGTATTCTACGTGGAGTCTTTGAATTGTAGTTCATCAGGAAAATTCGAAACAGTTGTGTACCGAGTGAACGAAAAGAGGCCAAGTCATGGACGGAGCAAGATTCCACCGACTGGGGGAAACTAGAAATCGCCCCCAGGGGCCACTGAAAAGTGGTGAGAGCATTAGTGAAACACTCCGTGTCAGCTTCCCATTGCTCATTTATCAACCCTCTGAAATAACCACCGCTTTTTCTTACTCCTGTTGCCATCCTAAATATAAAAAACATCTGGGAAGGCAGGCAACCAACAGCAGCAGCTGCTATTATTGGCACCGAAGAAAGGAGGAAAGCACAGAGATGGCAGCATGTAGCAGAATGCCCAAGGATGGGAGGGAACAGAACACCAGGAAGGGCGGCCAGAAGCATTTCCACTCTCCAAAGCTACTAAGAAAACTTCAGCACAAGTAATTGTTCTTACTCAAATCATGAATATATAACCAACATCCAAATGACTTTTTCATAAAAACATGCCCAGTTCCTCAATATCCCAAACCAATTTATATTCTAACTCTGATTTTTTCACTGTCCTCTTTCAGCTTACTGAGAATTTAGAGTTTGCTAAGTAAATCTGGGGTAAGGTGAAATACTTTACTTGTCAACAGGTTTGCTGGATACTTGATATTTCTCAGCCATTTCAGGTAGCCTGGATAGGTAAGCTCTGAACCTTGCACTTATATTCCTGGCAATGACAAGAGAACAAGGGACAAAGAATAGAATCATCCACCAGGGCACTTAGAAGAAGACCTTGCATAAAGCCCAAAGAAAGATGAGAGAATAGATCCAAATGTATGGTTATTATGAAAAATAGGAATATACG
This sequence comes from Equus caballus, assembly GCF_041296265.1. Classification (NCBI taxonomy): domain Eukaryota; kingdom Metazoa; phylum Chordata; class Mammalia; order Perissodactyla; family Equidae; genus Equus; species Equus caballus. The sequence goes on along the minus strand of NC_091685.1, from coordinate 98,972,575 downwards.
CGAAACTCACAGCAAAAAATAAAAGCTGTCAGGTTGCAATTTTTTTTAAAAAATCAAACATTTAGCAGGAAATTTTATCCAAAAGAAAGTTGGTATTGCTTTATGAATACAGAAAACTATACTTTAAACAAAAAACAATATTAAAGATAAATGGAGTCACATTCATAAATGATTTGATTTTTCCAGTAAGAACAAAACCAATTATAAACTTCTATGCACCAAATAATAGATTTTTGAAAAGTAAAAACCAACTCATAGAATCACAAAGAGAAATTCAAAAATTCACCACAGCAAAAGGATTTTAACACTACTCTCTTGGATAGATCTATCAGTCCAAGCCAGAAAGTATATAGAAAAATTAAAAAACAAAATTAGTAATCGAAACAAAATAGGTATATAAAGAAAATATTCCTCAAGAATTACTTTTAAGCATACATCAAGCATTTATGAAAATTAATATCTCTATAAATTCAAAATGATATCATAAACCCCATGCTTTAAATTAATTTTATATTTTAATTTTAATTTTAAATTTAAATTAAATTTAATTTACATTTAATTTACATTTTAAATTAAATTTAAATTTAAAAATTCTTTAAAATAACTACAACTTCCCATTCAGCTGCAAACTTGAGAATGCAAATCTAAATAAATCCTGGATCAAAGGGAAATCATAGTGAGAAACAGCAAATTTTAGATGTGAATCATGAAGAAATACTTACAGGATTCAGCTTACGGGATGCCTTTAAAAAAACAACCCTTAATTTGAAAGTATATTTTAAATGCTAGTTTTAGAACAGAAGCATATGAAGAATTAAAATTAATGAGGTAGGGCTGGCCCAGTGGTGCAGTGGTCAAGTTTGCAAGCTCTTCTTCGGTGGCCCGGGGTTCATGGGTTCAGATCCCGGCTGCGAACTTACACACTGCTCATCAAGCCATGCTCTGGTGGCATCCTACATATAAAATAGAGAAAGACTGACATAGATATTAGCTCAGGGACAATCTTCCTCAAGCAAAAAGGACAACTGGCAACAGACGTCAGCTCAGGGCCAATCTCCCTCACTGAAATAATTAATTAATTAATTAGTTTAATGAGCTAATTCACTAATATAAGAAGGAGGAATAATATCATCAGAATACGTCAGAAGAACGTAGAACAAGGACTAATAAAAACAAAAATTCATGACAGAAATCAAAAATACAAAAGTCAAAAGAAAAAAATTAGTTTTTTAAAAGACTAACATTTACAAACCTATGATGACAGTGATAAAGAAAAATTTATTCTAATAAATTTGAAAAGCTATAAAAAGTGGACTACTTTCTAGAAAAAATAATGTATCAAAATGGGCTGAAAAAGACATTGACAACCTGAATAGTACAGTAACCATTAAGTTTGAATAAATAATTACCTTTCACCAAAACCCACAGCCCTAAGTGATATTACTTGTCAGGATTTCCAAATATTCAAGAGACAAATAATTGCAACTCTATAACGATTCAGCGAATAGGAAAAAAAAAAAAAAAAAAGAAACATCTTGAAATCCTTGTGTGAAGCCATCATAATCTTATCAGCACCATGTCAGGACATATGAGAATGAAAAATATAAGCAAATTCCATTCATAAATATGGAAACAAAAATCCTGAGTAAATAATCAGGAAGGTGAATCTTTCAATATATAAAATCAAGATATACCATGAGCAGGTTGTATTCATCTTGGGAATTCAAGTTCCGTATAACATTAGAAAGTGATTTACTAATTAATGGGTCGATTGAGAAAATTCAGTTGAACGTCTCAAAGACACTCCAGAAGAAATAAAACAAGGTGAAGAGACTTGCCTACCATAGGTTTCATGCCACTGAAATGAATCTAAAATGTTATGAGCATAGAGATACACAAATAAATTAATGCAGTAAAACAGAGAACCCAGAAAAAACACCCACGTGTACATGGAAATATGATCAATGGTATCTGAACAAGTAATTACCCATATTGAAAAATTAAATTGAATCCCAACTTCATATCATACACAAAAATCAATCTCAGGTGGATTAAAGACAAGGTATAAAAACAAAATCAAAAAGCTACCAAAAGACAATTTAGTAAGAATAAGATTCTAAAAAGATAAGCCAAACTTGGCAAAACCATTTGTATCACATAAAATTGAAAAGGATTGTAATGAAGAAAATGTACTTTTTTAAAACCTAGAAATAAATAAGAGACAGACAACCCTACAGGAAAGTCGCAAAAGATGATACTTATTTTATAAGAAGAGAAAATAAGAAAAGACAAATAACCAATAAATATATGAAGCATGTATTACATTATGAACTTTCAAAGAAATTAAAATCAAAACCATGAGATCAGAATTTATACTGACCAGCTAAGCAAGGTTTCAAAATTTCACAAGATGAAATAACAGCAAAGACATAGAGCAACTGGAACTGTTAAATAATGTTAGTAAAAGGTAAATTATACAACTACTTGCATAGCAATTTGACGCTTACCTGTTAACGGTGCACGTGTACATACCTTACAACCCAGGAATTCCACTTCTAGACATACACCCTAGAGTAAGGAGATATATAGATATATATATATATATATATATATATATATATATAAATTTTTATGGTAACAATATTTGTAATAGCAAATAAACTAAAAGCAACCAAATATATATCCAAAACAGAGTAAAATAAATTTTTATATTAATATAAAATAATGCTCTTTGAAAGTAAGAAGAAATTAAATATAGCTATAAGTAGTAACATGAAAATGAAATTTAGAAACAATGTTAAGGGGATCCAATTCTAAACAGTATATATGTAGTGATTAATTTATACAAATACTTAAAAATATACAACCAAGCAATGTATTGTTTGGGGATGAATACATATGTGTTAAACTATAAAGAAAAGCAAGAAAATAAGAAACAACATTTAGGATATAGGTTATTTATGGAGGGGAAGGGAAAGCTGATAGGATTGGTAAAGAGCACAGGAAACCTCAAAGGGACTCGAAATATAGAAATAAAGAAATTGTATTATAGAAAATACGTAGAATAACATAGAATATAGTAATAATATATATAGTGTATATAATGTACATAAGAACGTAGAAATGATATATTTCTTAAGCTGGGTGGTTGATAGGTAAACAGGTGCATGCTTTTTTGTTACGCTATAACTTCCATGGCTTCTAAACATCATTTTGTGTGCATTCAATATTTAATGAAGCTATTGAAAAACATATAACTATGCATATAGTATTGCTTTGTTCTTAAACATGTTATGTATTTTTCTGTCAACACAGGTTAACACAGATGCAGAGGCCCTGAAACCAGCCTGCTTCAGTTTGTCTCATGACTGTTGCACTTATTAGCTCTGTAACGTTGGGCAACATCTACAACCTCTCTCTGCCTCAGTTTCATCATTTGTAGAATGAGAACCTAGAACACTGTCTGGCATACAGTAAACAAAAATGTTAGCTCTGCTGGCATGGAGTACTAAAAATCATTTGAAAATACTATTAATCAAAGGATGCTGTCATTGCTTTGAGAAAAATATCTGTTAGGCTTGACCTCTAAATTTGCAATCAATAATAATTTATATTTTTAAATACTCTGACAAGTAAAATTATCTGTGACATAAAAAATTCTGCTAAAACTAAACATAAGAGCAATATTTAAATCTGCTTGTTACAAAGAAGGACGAACAGGTTCTTAGAATTGAGGAACCACAATCATTTATGGAGCAAATGCCACAAGCTCACCACCTTAGAAGGTCTCTGATCCATGAGGCCTTAAGAGGACAGTCCTCATAGCGGAGCCTAGCGAAGCTTGCCCTTCTGTTTGGTGCATTAACTCAAGCACATAACAACCTGCTAGAAAGCTGAGTCCTTCACACAGTCTCAGGCAGAGGCAGATGAATTTCCTCAGGGATTTGCATCCTTAGCTGTACATTAGAAATAGCTGGGGAGTTTTTAAAAACTTTCAATGCCCAGGCTATACCCAATCCAATTAAATCAGGATCTCTGAGAATGGGACCCAGGAAGCAGTACTTTTTTTGGTTTTTTTTTTTTTGAGAAAGATTAGCTCTGAGCTAACATCCGTGCCCACCTTCCTCTACTTTATATGTGGGACACCTGCCACAGTGTGGCTTGACAAGCACGTAGGTCTGTGCGGGGATCCAAACAGGTGAACCCCAGGCTACTGAAGCAGAACTTGCGAACTTAACCACTCCGCCACCAGGCTGGCCCCCCAGCAAGCAGTACATTTTAAGATCTTGGCAGGGGATTCCAAAATGCAGCCACAGTTGAGAACCACTCCGCTAGAACACATTTCAGGGATTCTAGCCTGAAAAACCAATAGCCCCATGTGGATGTAATTTGACTTTACCCTGGATAAACTGGCCTGCCTAGGATTAAACAAAGGTAAAACCTTTGTTTTATGTATATAAAGACCAGAATATGAACAAACCCTGTGGAACCAGTGGTTTAACCTGAGGTTAAAATCCTGGGTGGAGTCACACAGCTGAGGAAGACATCATTATTTCAGGGAGCATTATCCTCACCTACCCGCAGAAACCCAGACGACCAATTCACAGTCATGAATCTACTTACAATTTGCAATGATATTTGAAAAGCACCATTCATTCAGCCCCTATGAGAGGTGAGCCAAATAGGAAGAAAGTGAGTTGTGGGTTTATTCTATTTCGTAAACGAGAGAGTCCGTATAAACTATTTTTAAAACAAAAGCAGGTCACGTAGAAGATCATCTTAGTAACACCTTCTACTTTCCTTACTGATGTGGTATGATTATTGGAAGGTAATTTCCTAATTGCATTATACACTGTCAATCAAAAGTCTGTGGGAAAACTATGGATATATGTATTATTATACATTTGTATTTAAATATAGGCATACTTCTTATACTTAAATTATAAGAAGTTGGTTATTTTCTTTGAGATATTAATTTTCTTATTTTATAGCACTTTCAAAAAGGTTGATTAAATTGATACTTTTTAGCATGGATACACAAAGTTTTAGACATAGTTTCTGAAACAGACCTATTTTTTTCAAGACTAATTCTTAATACAAACGCTTAAACCTAGCTCAGATATTCTGTTCACTATTCACTTTAAGGATTTTTTATCTTTGCTGTGCTTTATAACTTAATCCTTGTCTTTATATCTTAAATATGTTACCAAGAAAGCAAACACTGTCAATTATTGTGAGTCTCATGGTGAAAAATTCATCTTAAGCTGTTAGCATGCCTATCCATACAGTGATTTTGAGCAGAATTATTAGTAAGCGTGATTCTCTTCTTGTAAGGGAAAGAAGTACAAGAATGACTAAACACACAGGTAAGAACAGATCTTACCTATACTGGGAAAGAAAAATATCAGAGAATTGGGGAAGAGGAGTTATAAAAATACATAGGTTTTTAGAGATAGTCCCTAACATAATTGGTAGACGGAATTTTCCATTTACTCAAGGGCACATGAATCCAGCCTATGTGTAAAATCTCCTTAGGTTATTACCAGGAAAATTAAGATATTTGGCTAGGCCAGAAAACAAGGCTAGATTGGGTCCAATATTGGAGATAATGAGAATTGTTTTAAAACTGAACCAGCAAAACCATAGCAAAAGACACACAAAATCGAGGACACAACCAATTAAATGGGGTACAGATGCGGTTGATGCCCACGCAGGTGAATGGCAGCTCTATAATTTGGCAGCAGCACGCTTGCATTTTGCATTACTCAGTTCATAAGGTTCTCAGTTTGTAAGGCTGATAGAGTGACTGAATGTGTTTTAACTCCCAGCCCTCAATTAGGAAGTTGTGATTGACCGGCCTGCCCTCACACACAGTTCCGCAAGACTTACGTGTCTAGCTTTACTCTGCAGGACTCGCTCACGAAGAGGTGTTCTCGCAGTTCCCCACCCTATGGGGAGAACATAGCCGATCTCAAGTTGATGATAGGTTGATGATGGCTTGTGACCAGCAAAATTTGCAACAAAAATCAGGCTCAGCCTGTTCAACCCCATAGTTGAAAACATCAGGAACAGTGAGGCAATATCTGATGAAGGGAGCTGCTCAGAGAATCCATTTCCACTGCAGCTAGTTTAACCTACGAATACAATTTACAGCTCTCTTTTCCTCCTTTTGCATTCATTCAATGCACCTACCTGGCTGTCCTGGTTTCAGCCTGGGACTGTCTACAACAGTCATGCAAACTTCAATCCTCCTTTCCCAGGGCTGGTGTCTCTGGGGTTTCCCAGTCCTTCACCTTTTCCCAGAGACTGGAGAAAAGGACCAAGCAAGAAGACCACTATCCTGCACTTACTTAATGGGCACATGTCACAATATCACTCTCTACCTTCCCCTCACAGTGAAAACCTGTCCCTGTACCCTACATTATTGCTACCACCTGGCACAACTACCCACGCATCCTGGGAGGCTGCTGATTTTGAAGCTAAGGTAAGTCTTTGCCATTTTCCCAGAGTCCACCATTCCATAGAAGAGGCATTATGATCCTGATTTGTGGATTCCTGATTTATGGATTGGTAGTATTGCCAGAATGAAAAGAGAAGTGGTATTTGTTCTACCCCATGTGTCCTTGACATTCTGGTGATTTCTTTTTTTGTGTGAGGAAGATTGGCCCTGAGCTAACATCTATGGGAATCTTCCTCTATTTTATGTGGGATGCCACCATAGCATGACTTGACAAGCAATGCTATGTCCACACCCGGGATCCGAACCTGCAAACCCTGGGCCGCTGAAGCAGAGCATGCAAACTTAACCACTACACCACAGGGCCAGCCCTAGACATTCTGGTGATTTCTGTTAAGGAAAAGTTAATATAGGATTTTTCCTCCTTTTGTTTCTTAAATTCTATTAACCTTTAAAATTTTTAGCAGGAAGAGTGTCTAACTGTTTTGATTGAGGTTGTTGTCTCTTGTTTTATTGCTCCTTCAGAATTATTTTCCATGTCTCGGTTATCTTTCTTTCTGGCAGACAGCATGGGGGGTGGAAAGTCAGTCACATTGTAAGAGCAGGCTCAGTTCTGTCCATCGTGAGCAATGAAGTAGATTTCTTGATACATGAAAGTTAAAGGTGGCTCATATGCCAAAATTTGTAGGATTTGTATTCACCTACAGAAGCTCAGCCAGACACTGTAACTCTGCCCCAAAAAGGCATTCAGCACTGTGGGGCTCCCCTTCTCAGAACCTTTAGTCCTGAGACAACTACAATCCACCTGCTGGCTCTGCTCTACTCATATCCTACATGAGATTTGGCCATAAGAGTGCTCTTGCCCCATAAGGTATCTCCCTTATTATCTACCTCTAAGCCTTCTGGGGTCCTAACCGGTCTCCCATCCTCATTGAGAAAACCCAAAAGCTATGTTCCCAGCTCTAGGTGTTTCATATGAAAGGAAGTTGGTGCTGGCTAAACTGCACTCCTGGGATGCAGAAAATGGCATATTCAAAATCAGTTCTTTCATACCATCCCACTAGTGTCTGGACAGCTGTAATAACCGTTTTTTAAAAATTTTCTGTATTGTGATGCTCTGACATGTGGGGCCTCGCTGATCCTGGAGGGGCTGCCCTCTCAGGGTTAGCTAATTCCCAGAGTTAGCAAACAACTCCCCGAGCAGACCTTTTATATGGAAACTAATTAATACAGAGCCTATGTCTCCAACTATTTCACATTTTGTGTTACCAACCCCCTACCCTTCTTACCCCAGGGCCAAGAAACCTATATCCTAGAGCCTGCCGAAATTATTCAAACTCGCCAATCTCAAATCTGCTTAGCTGGGGGCCTATCCCTGCTCACCATTCCTTCCCAAGGGGGGAGACCACTGTAAGGGCCGTCACCCACTGTTTCCCCTCTCCTCCCTCCTGACCAACTACAATGCCAGATGCAGTGTTCCCTCATGTGGCCCTCCACGGTGTGGGGTACTCCCTTCTCTGGGTATCTGTGAGTATAATAAATTATCTTTTCAGTGGCAGTTCTCTCCTAATCCGTTAGCCTTGACACACCTAAGTAATAGTGAAACCTGTATTTGCTTTTTTTATTGTGAGGAAGATCAGCGCTGAGCTAACTACTGCCAGACCTCCTCTTTTTGCTGAGGAAGGCTGGCCTTGAGCTAACATCCATGCCCATCTTCCTCTACTTTATACATGGGACGCCTACCACAGCATGGCGTGCCAAGCGGTGCCATGTTCGCATCCAGGATCCGAACCGGCGAACCTGGGCTGCCAAAGTGGAATGTGCGCGCTTAACCACTGCGCCACCGGGTCGGCCTGTGAAACCTGTATTTTAAAATAGCATCCTGGTCTCCATTGCTGCCAGTATGATGGCATTATACCTTATTTAATTCAAAATAATCCACTGCGCCACATATTGGTTGTTTTGTAACAAGACACATTTGAGTTATTAAATGAACAGTTTGTACTTCTTTTTGATAGGGAGATTTAACTTTTGGTGTGGATTTGACACAGAGACACAGAGACAAGTCGAGGGGTTTTCCTTTCTTCCTGACATCACAGGCTGTACTTCCATTCAGAGTTATGAACTGTCTACATCCCTATTCCCTAATATTTTCATCTTCTCAATATAACCTAGCTTGTCTTTTCCTTGAATTCTTGGGTCCAGGCAGGCCCAGAATGTCTGATCTGCATATTTGACTAAATCCTCAGTAGAGAAACTCATGTTCTCTGGTAATTTTTATGTGAAAACCATCTAAGATGGAAGTATTGACCCCATTTCAGTCAGTGCTTACATAGGCATTCTCAAAATCAGAGGTACAATGTCTTGATAGCGGAAATGACACAGATGCACATTCTCCTTCTTTCCACTCAGCAGGTACCATTATGGGCTGTCTGCACCAAGGGCAGCAAAGCTGCTGGAGGCTGCTTTGAACCTGGCACCCCTTCTCTTAATCTGAGGGAAAACAGACCCAATGCTTGTAATGTACTCATGAAACCAGAAGAAGACTCAAGACTCTGTTTAAACTCTGTGTTCTATATAAATAGAGCCAGTGACTACAATCAAAGGCCTGTGTAGACATGATAAGTTCCACAGACTTCTATTAAGGAATCCAGAATCATGATGTTGGCAAATAATTCTCTGTTCCACCTCAGTTCTAAATCAGCTGCAAGGTGCAGGCCAACAGAAGACATTGCTTAAAATTAAAAGCCAGGTGTAGGGGTGCCAAATTTAGCAAATAAAAATATAGGACACCAGTTAATTTTGAAATTCAGATAAACAATGACTAGTTTTTTTTGTATAAGTGTATCCAAACGTTACTGCGGACACACTTAAACTAAAAATTTTCCATTGTTTATCTGAAATTCAAATTTAACTAGAAGTCCCATCATTTCTCTGAAAACTCTACCCAGGGGTATAGCTTAAAGAAGGAGGATTCTGACTAGGAGCTACTCCTCTCCCACACCCAATCTGCTACAGATTGATGGCAGAGTGGGGAGGATGCAGCAGTCTCCCCGGGAGGGCCAGCTCAGCCTCCAGGCCTCTAGACATGTCCAGGACACTATCACATCCGAGACAACCCAGGGGTTGGTCTCCTTCCATACAGGCCACGAGGCCAACACTGGAACATTCCACTTGGCTAGAGGTGCGGGATTCAACACTTTTCCACTATAAAATGTCTCTGATATCGTTCACAACACTCTGGAGAGTGACTCAGAGCACTTGATCAGCCTCCCACATCATAGCGTTTCCCTGGATGCCTTCACAAAGAGCCTGCTGCCCCACTGGGGATACTGTAGGCCCTGCCCCTAGCAAAGGAGGTGGACAAAAGGTAAAATCTATTTATCTTCAGATTCCACTGATCTTGTTATCTTTCTCCATTTACTCTCCATTTAAAGTATGATGTCCTTCTTGCCACTATATCAAAATTGGTCAGATTGCAAGGTCGAGTCTAAGTTCAGATTATAGTAAAAATGATGATTCAGATTTTTCTGTTCATGCTTTCATTTCACTACTGAAAAATAAGCACAGATATATACATAAGTTCATGGATACCTGAGTGGCTGTGGCTTCTGCTGCCTAACTAATTTGTTGCTACGATGCACCCAACACTTAGGATCTTAGCATCCCAGTCAACACATGCAATCTGACCTTGCATCATGTAGAGCCTGTTTACCTGGTGAAAACATCGCAAGTCACAACCCTTCATCCACCTAAAATTGGCTCCGATCTTCCCACAGGGATGGAGACCCATGAGAACACATCCATGCCAGTGAGTTACAAGGAATAGAGCGAGATAGAGGCTCCATGTATTCATTTGATGAAATTATATGTGACATAAGACAGGAGAAAAATTAATGTATAGAATTTGTAAATAATATCTTTAGGTAATGAAAAAATGGCACATGACCCAATAGGAAAAATAGTTAAATTAAAAAAATAGGCAATTCACAAAAGAAATACAAAATTGACTGAATACCTAACCATACCAACAATCAAGCAATTAAAAATCAAAACACACACACACGAAGTTGCAGTCTCATCCATTAGGTTTTTTAAAATTTGAAAAGACATAATATCCATAGTTGACAGTAATGAGGAAAAGGGGAACTCTCAAATACTGCTGAAGAAAGAGTACAATGGTATTGACTATTTGAAGAACAAGCTGACAGCATCTCTGTTTTTTAATGTTCGTATCCTTCAATTTAGTATTTCCACTTTGGCTCTATACCTTAGTGAAACTTTATCACATGTATGAAGAGGAATGAAAAAGAATGATGCTGCATGTGCTAACCAAAGACTGTAAACAATCTAAATTATCACCCACAAAATAAATTTATCAACACTATAGAATACTATGTAGTAATTTAAAATTATATATATAAATTAAAACATCTAAAATATATTGTTAAATGAAAATAATTTTCAGAAAAATATGGACTTCATTCTATTTACTTAAAAGTAAACAAAACCAAAATATACTTAGTAAATAGAAAAAGATTCACATGGATAAAGACCAACTAATAATATTAATAATATTTGAAAAGAAAATTCAATTTGGGGAGGGGAAAAGAGAAAATTTTCACCCTTACTTTGTATATTTGAAATTTTAAAAGAATCATGGGTTCATTTATCGTGTAATTTTAAATGCACAAACACATGCAAACATATATATGGTGAAATAAGAGTGCCCACAAATTCTTTGACACTCTTCTTTTTGACAGGTGGCATCTGTGTATCTTCCCCTTGGATCAGGGTGGGCTCTGTCTATTGAGCTGCTTTGACCAACAGAATATGGCAGCCCTCATGCTGAAACAGTTTCCAGGCCCAGGCCTTAATAAACTGGCTGATTCCACTTCTGTTTTCTTGGAATACTCACTCTCAGGTTGCTCTCCCTGGGAACCTAGCCAGCATGCTGTGAGAAACCTAAGCCAAAGGGAGTAAACCGTCCCCAACCAACAGTCAATATCAATTACAGGCCATGTATATGCACCATCTTGGACACTCAGCCCAGAGCCTTCAACATATGACTGTAACAACGCTAGAGTTGTTAATAGAGTTAAGAGAAGAGGGGGTATCTAACCTAGATGAAAATGATAAATATATTTCCTCTAGGACTCATCAAGTTCTCTTTAGCAATTCAGAAATTACACATTCTATTACTTTTGTTTTACACATGAGTTTTGTTGTAATCATATGTTACATGTAGTTAATGCTTTTTACCAAACCATAGAAAGAGAGATACAAACAATCATGTTATGCCCCCTGATGCCTTCAATTTACCCAGAAAAGTTTATGTTCATAGCTTTACACAAGCATGAAAATATGCCCAAAAAATTATGAAAATATTTTCATGAGTAGACCTAGAGGACTTTGCTGGAAGATATGCATTTAAAGTACAATTCTCTTTTGTTACAGACCATATAATAACTAATATTATGGGACTAAACAATATCATAGATTTCTACAAATGGAGGGAAGTTTACCTCCTATGGGGTTCAGGATCATCTAAAATTGTTAAGAGTTTTGAGTTTGAGAATCTTTTATTAGCCTCCTGAGTAACTGCAAAGATGTATATGATATTTAAAGATTGTCATTATTGAAAACAACCCATTGTTGTTATTTTAAAGGATGTTGAAATTGGGAAGGGGATACTACATGGCAATATCGGGGAAGATGTACTGCAGTTGAGCACATGGAGAGGAGCGTGGCCATATAGTCACTGGAGTGGCCTACCGTTTGGGGCATTAAATCTTATGGCCACAGATGAAACAAGAAAAAAGTGCATTTCATAATATCAGCACTGAGGTAAACTGTCATCAGTCCATAAAGAGAAGTTGACACATATTTGAAAGGGAACCAAGAGACCTTTGCTCCTAGATATACAGACAGAGCAGCTTGTTTCAGTCCAATCTTCTATCAAAAATAGCCATAGTAGTTGAATAAAATAGAAATAAAAGAGAAAACAAACCACAAAAAACACAGATTTTTGATAGGATTATAAAGCAATCAAATCATCAAGATTTGAGGGGCCAAGATCTCAGAGAAAAGGCAAAATCATTGATGAGAATCTGACATTTTCCTTGAATTATTTGCTTATTCGCAATCTGCATGCATAAAGAGAAGAATCCGAAAAGAGGTATGTAACAAACTGAAAGTTAAGCAGAGCTTTCAGCAGTCTCACAGTACTGGGAAAGAACAATTGAAATGTGGGCTACCAAAGCAGCCAGGCCTTGTGGGGCCAAGATCCTTGGAAAAGAAGGGCACAACAGAGATGGGAGACAATATTCTGAGGTGTATTTCCACTTGAGATTTGTTGATTCCAAAGTTTCATGGGATGAGAAGCTGAGAACACAAGCATAGTGGAAGCTAAGAGGCTAAACTTAGGCAGAGCTTCTAGCAATCTTGTTTTTTCGGGGAGACAGAAATGAAGATCAGGGCTTCCAGAAGAAGAGGTTCCGATGAAGATGCCATGCTTTCAGTTGAGACTTAAGGAGAATTCTCATTCATTACCAAGGGGATGCAAATTGCTTCAGTGACTTTGCAGAACAAGAATGGGTATTTTTGTTTTGATAGAGAGATTCTGCTGTACAAATTCACTCCAGGACCCAAGCTGTCAGTGGTCCTACTGTCTGCAAAATGTGGCTTCCAAGTGAAACACAACTCCACTGCAGATTGAGTGAAAGAGACTGTGAAGGACAAACAGAAGGCTGTCATGGGCCAGGCCTTAGAAGTGGTAAGTGTCTCTTCAAAGCATCCACATTCCAGTGGAAGGAACTCAGTCATATGGCCACATTGCACCACAAGGGGAATTTAGCTGTGAACCTAAGATGCAAGTGAATGTATTTGATAAAAGCTAGCCAGTCTCTACTATGCCCCATTTCTCACCATTTACACACATATAAAATAGCATTCCTGGAACAATCCTAGACCAAAAAAATGCTTAATAGATATTTCACATCTTAATTTTAGTTTACTACATACAAGTAAAATTTCTCTATGAACACCAGTCTCTTGAAACAGGTAGTTGCAATATACTAAAAAAAAAATGGTCCAGGCTCAAAATGTTATCCTCAAGCTTTTTGCTGGTTTAATAGGAAAATTTAATAGAAACTCATTTCCTTCTCACTTTACATACACCAATGATAAATTTGCTACAAAAAGAAGGAAATTATACAAGTTGAAAAACTATGATTTCAGCAGCTATTAAAGATTGTAAAACGCCGTATAGGATGGATATTCACATACAATGGCAATGGGAGTCTTAAAATAGAAGTTCTCATGGTGTTCTGGGCATTAACCCTTTTCAAAAGCTAAGCAAATTTCTTTGTGATTAATACCTAATTTGAATATGCTATGGTAAAAGTGGTTGTTTTTGAAAGAAACTGTCACCTCCATTGAATTTTTTTTACTATGCTTTTGAAATTTACCCACTAGTCTTTAAGAATAAACTTAACCTGAGGATGCAGTCCTATTCACTGTGACTTCCACTAAGATTTTCCAGGGAGATTAGAATGTGCTTTCTGAACAGGCATTAGCTTATCAACCTTTATTTTAGCAGTCAAGGAATTGCAAATAAGCACAAAGAGAAGTCATTATTAAGCAGAAAATTTATTGATTCCTGTGTCCTCCATTTATCATGGAATTTACATTATAAATTTCATCATAGTACATAGAAACATTTTTTTGCAATAGTTTATCTTGCCTTTGGCCAGGTTTAAACAAGATTTGAGAACTATTCGTCCATTGTATCATTCCCTGATTCAATCCTAAACATTTTTAAATACCTTTCTCTCTAATTTACATAGTCTGTTTAATTGATGTTGAGAGCTTAGCCAAATACAGAAATAAAAGACAGCTAACATTTGTTAACTTGGCTAATATCTGTTAAACATTCTCTCCTGGTTCTTTCCATATATTGTCTTATTTAATGTATTTTAATTCTCACATTCATCTCACATCACATGTAAGACAAGTGTTATGGGGACTGACATTCAGGTGCTTGGCCCAGTGTGGCATTAGTTAGCACCTTTCCTTCTGACCCGTCGATTCTTTCTAGTCATCAAATATTTGAAGTATCATCTCTGGGAATTACTATCCCATTTTACAGAAGAGAAAAGTAGATGTTAGGACCACCATTGGTAAATGCACATTTGGTAAAAGATGGAATAGACACAAATATGTTAATATCAAAGGAGTAGAATCTTTATAACATGTTATATTTAATATTATTTTAAAATAAATTGCAATCTGTTTATTCAAATAGTTATTTTTGTATGACACTTTTGAATCTATCTTTATATAATTTGAATAATGTATGAGGAAAATATTTCCATGCATTAAAACATGTTCTTAATTATCAAAATGAGAAATCACAAATTATCAGAAAAATAGGGAATGCAGTGTGTCCACTGTTATAACTAGATGTGCTTTGACTCTTCCTTAACCACAAGTGGACTATCACAACATAAACCCAAACCAGATAACAAAGTCCTGAAAATAGCAAGGTAATAGTTTCGACTTACACAAATTGTGTGTGTGTGCATGCTCTTGAGAATACAAAAAAGTACCAAAAAATTAAGGCAACGAGTTGGAATTTCTTCTTCTCTTTACTTTCATTTTACTCACAAACATACATACAAAAACATTTCTTTTTGTTTTCCTCCACCACACAACAATTATGAGATGCTTTTAAATAAAACAATCTTGTATTTTGTTCTGTTTTATTATTCGTGGACTAATAAAATAAGGGAATTTGAATATTTACAGTTATAATAAAAAATTTGGCAATCAACACAACTTATTCATATTTACAAAAATACATGGCATCTGGCTCTATCTGGAGGGAATCTGTACTCTAGTTCAATCTTAGTTCCCTACAACATATCCATAAATCCCCAAACAGCTAATCATGAAAATATCAATGAAACAAGCACATGCTTTATTTATAAGTCTTGGCTTACTAGGCTCTTATTATATTGCCAGAGAAGAGGAATATTAAAATAAATGATATCTGTGTTCAGCACTGAAAATAAATCAAAAGAGCCACAATGTCAGTTATAATAGATTCCACTTAAATGTCATTTTGTCACCTTAAACTAAATTGACATTTTCAACAATTCTGGAGTACTTTCACCTAGATATAATTGGCTAAGTGGAATAATTAAAACCGTAAATATACAAAGTATTGAAAGACAGTATATATTTTATGTTATATACTTAAAGCAATATCCTCAACACGTTTTAGATTTTTCAGAATTGTATATTAGGGATTTATTCAGTGAACTATAAATTTGTAATTCACTAAACTACGTAATCTATATTTATAAAAATCATCAATATAACTTATGATAGTGCTTTATAAAAAAGAATTTACTTCTTTTCTATCTTATTTATTAAGGTAAAATGTTTGGCTAAAGTAAAAAATAATTGTTTGCTGGAAGCAGAATCCTTCACAAAATCATAAAGGAATAGGTGGACTATTCAGGCCGGCCTCCCCTCCAGGAGGCACTGTTCACATTGGACAGTTGTGCACTTTACAGCCTGCACAGCTATATGTGGTGCCTTTGGGTGGAATCATGTCAAGAATCCACTGTTTAAGCAAACAATATGTCATCTCTAATTTCTAACCTATTATACTTCCTTATCCTTTGCAAAAACCATTCAGGGCATTTCAAATGGTTTTGTCCTCTCTTCTATCAGATGAGTGGTTGACTTTTTGTGAAAATTCTTTTTCCTCAATTAGTTTTGTATTGGCTGATACTGCAGGGACCCCCTTAGAGCCATTTTTTCATTAGAGACATTTCAAACCCCTCTCTCTCCAGACACTGTGACTTTGAGTAGATCTAACACATCTAACCTGTACATTCTTCCAGCTGTTTAGACTTTGCTAATTCATACATATGGCAGCAGTCAAAATTTAACAGAAAGTGCATTTAGAATTGTGCTCAAAACAAAGGATGGCCTGAAACAGGAATGGCAACTTAAATCTGCCATGCTTTTGCTGTGTTTCACTAATGACCCACCGCAGAGTTATACTCTCACCAAGAATGGCCAGTTAATTAACCTTCGTATAATTCAAAGTCAGTCACTCATTATCGCCAGCAAGCAAAGTCATCACAAGGAGAGCGTGCTCATTCTTTTCAGTACGAGGGGATTGTCACCTTGGTTCTTCAGAATTCCTGTCTTTGGATCTCAATACTGAAACTCATGCCTTGTCTTTGTGTTCTATAATATAAAGCAACACCAACGGCTCAAAATACAACAGATAGCAACAACATAAAAAATACAAGAGATTTTCTGATAATGAATTTACTTCACTATCGTTATGAAAATCATTTACAAAAAGGTCATTGCAATGTTCATAATTTCATAAATGTATTCTGTATTTAATTGGCTAAAATTCCATGTTTTTAAAAATTTAGTCACCGTAGCTCTCTAAAAACAAATGGGCAAGAGAATATAAAGTGCTCCCTAGTAATACCTAGTATATACCTGATGACTTCAAAATGTCTGTTCTCAGCTTGAACTTATCTCCTGTGTTTGTAACCTCTGTTACTTTTGACACATCCATTTAGCTTCCTTTCTAAAGTTGAGTTCACCATCCTCCCCCAAAACCTGCTCTACTAGTGTGTTCCACATCTGAGTAAATAGCACTGCCATTTATCCCCGTTACCCAGGTTAGAAACCTACGTGTTAACCTGGACCTCGTCTTCTCTGTCATCTTTCACAGCCACTCAACCACAACTTGCAAATTTTACCTAAGTATTTCCACCAACTGTCTACTTCTCTTTCTCCCAGCGAAAGCCTCCTCATCCAGGCCACCAAATTCTCTTGCTTGGGTATTTGGAACAGCTTGTGTCTTAGCTCTCTGCTTCCAGTCTTGCTCCCTTACAATCTAGCCTCCATTCTATAGGCCAATCTTTGTGTTTCTATAAAACACAAAGCTGGTGATTCACAACATGGTTAAAAATTCCTTGATGATTTCCCATTTCCATTAGGATAAAGCCCACACTTCTTAAATTCCCTCCATGAATTCTTCCCAGCACATTTGTCCACCCTCAAAAATACTGGTATGCTCACCATCCCTTCCAGCAAACTATATTAAACTGCTCTCAGTTCCTCTAATACATTATAATTTCTTAGCATCACACTTTCAGACTTTCTGCAACAACTGCCTGAAGTTCATCCCCACAAGCCCCTGGATAACACCTGTCTGTCATTCACTTATCAGTTTAAACATTATAGAAACCAGAAGAACTTCTCTGGCCCAGCAGATTAAATTAGGTCCCTGACTAGATTCCCAAAGGTTCTTGTATTTCCCCTATATCAACATTTTCTCCTGTCTTCCCTCTTGTTTCTCCTAGTTGTCTCTCTGACCTTTTAAATGTGGCTATGAATCTATCTATCTACCTTGCTCACCAGTGTAATAGCAGTCTCTATTACATATCTATTATTTTAAAGAATAAACTTAAAAAAAGAATCCTTTCCAGGGGCCAGCTCAGTGGCATAGAAGTTAAGTTCACGTGTTCCACTTCGGCAGCCCAGGGTTCGCCAATTTGGATCCTGGGCGTGCACCTACACATCGCTTATCACTGTGGCAGCAACCCACATAGAAGAACCAGAAGGACGTACAACTAGGATATACAACTATGTGCTGGGGCTTTGGGGAGAGAAAAAAAAAGAGGAAGATTAGCAACAGATATTAGCTCTGGGCCAATCTTCCTCACCAAAAAAGCATATCTAAAAACAAAAAAGAGTACTTTCTAGCTCGAGATTTGGACTTTAGACATAATATAACAGAATCTAAAATTTTTTAAAAAGCCAACTTAGATTTGGGGGAGAGGAGTATTTAGAAGTCTGGATTCTGAGCCAGAGAACCTGGTTCAAAATTTATATCTGTCCCTAACTAGTGGTGTGACCTTGAGCAAGTTACTTAAACATTTCTGAGCCTCACTTTGCTCATCTGTAATATGGAGATAATCATGCCTACATCACAGTTTTGTTGTGAAGGTTAAATGATAAAATACTTGTACAATGTTTACAGTAGTGCTGGGCATACAGGAGGTGTACAGTAAATCTTAACTATTCTTGTTACTAATGTTTTAAGCGGGAAAATGTTGAGTCAGACCGTGTTCGAAGTCTTGCTTTGATACACTCTAATCTTGTCATCTGGTCAACTGATTCAGTTTTGCAAAGTGTCTCATTCCTCTTCTCCATAAAATAAGAGGGACAGAAAGTGCTTAGTAAAAACATACTGACTGATGTTAATGTTAGGCTGTGTTAGACAGTTGAATGGGGAGAGAGAAAAGTTCTTGTTTAAGTTGAAATCTTGTTCATAAAAAACTGCAGCATTAGTAAATTTGACATATAACCTCAGTTGAAAATCTTTATCATTTCCTGTAATTAAAAATAGATGAACCTACAATGCACACATTAGTTGCAAGTGCCTGGGGTACCAAGTTCAAGAAATTAAAATTAATAATAATGTGAATGAAAAGTACCTTCCTGTGAGCTGACTTATCTGAGAAAAAAAATGCTGTTTCTTTTCTTCTATAGAGTAAAAGTAAAATATTTACTCTCTTGCTATTTTTAGACTGCATCTCAGGATTATTGAAATTATTCTCTGCACATAATTTTATAAATTCTTTCCTTATGTACATTCTTTTAAACATAGATTAATTTTGTATTAACTTAAACTGAAAGATTGAATTTTTAACTATTTCTACTATTTTCTCCTTTGGTCATGAAATTTTAATATCATATTTCTCTGGTCTCCTCATTTCAATGCATAGCATTGTTATAGAAGGTGTCATTTGTCCTCATTCCCTTGATATTTCATCATGCTAAACCAAACGAAGTTTTTAACTAATACCAACTCATTACTAGCAACCTTATCAGGCCATTACGTTTAAGTCATTTTCCTTTACTCCATGCTGAATGCAATCATTACTCGAAGTGTGAAATCCTAATATAAATATTTATTAGCCAAATTTATCACAACATGTGCAAATGGATAGTTTAGAAGCTAACAATATCAACCATGCTGACTTTGCATGCAGTTTTCAATGTCTTACTGACTGATGTAAGGGGAAGAAGTGGATTCTAATATATCATGAGACAAATGGCCAAAATGTTCTGAGCTGGATCAGAGGAAAACTACCACAAATCATCAGACCCTTCACTCATGAACAAGTTAGTCAACACAGCTCTTTCCTTAACAGTACTTACTCAAAGCAGAAAAAAATCCCTCTCTGCAGTGATTTTTTTTTTTTTTTTTTTTTTTTTAGGAAGATTAGCCCTGAGCTAACATCTGCTACCAATCCTCCTCTTTTTGCTGAGGAAGGCTGGCCCTGAGCTAACATCTATGCCCATCTTCCTCTACTTTATATGTGGGATGCCTACCACAGCATGGCTTGCCAAGCGGTGCCATGTCCGCACCCGGGATCCGAACTGGCAAACCCAGGGCTGCCGCCGAAGCAGAACGCGCACACTTAACCACTGCGCCACCAGGCAGGCCCCTCCGCAGTGATTTATAATGAACAATTTTTTGTTTCTCTGGCTGTTTAGGAACTTTTGAACATTTTCGCTATTTTGGAGAATTTCCACATTTATAATTTGAGCTTCTTCAAGGTAGAGCCCGCAAATCTTGATTCCCTCATCTTTCGTGCTCAGGCTCAACCGATGAGATCAGAGATCACTAATACAAGCCCTCACTTCGGAACTGAGCCCCGTGAAGAAGGAGGGTCTGCACTGAATCTGTTTTGCTGTGATGGTGGTGGCAGATGCAGTGGCTTTCTGAGCAGAAGTGGTTACAAAGGTGCATCCTGGCTCTGCAATGATTCCAGTGGGGTGGCAGTAAATTGGAGTTCCTGGCAGGAGGGTGTGGAGAGTGGGAGTAGCAGCTGTTTAGTCAGCAAGCCAGTTCCATGGCATGTTTTGGGGTGATGTTCCTGAAAGCTGAGTCTTGAGCCTGGTTTATTCAGGCACCTTAGCATTCCATGAGTTACCCATTTTTTAAAAGAATAAATGCCTTGCCTTATTCATCAGCAAGAATCAATTTCTGTTGCTTTCATCATGAATTTCTACGTCATAACATAGAATTCTTTTAACAACTCCAAATGTATCAAGCCTAGCTGGAATTGCATCCAGAGTGGCCAAAAAAGAATACAGCAAGTAGATTTTAAAATTATTTTTTTCAAGTGCTAATAGTTACCAGGCACTATGCTAAAACTTGCCACACACCAACTCATTTAATCTTCACAATAGCTTGATGAGGATAGTATCGTCCCCTATGATGCCAAAGAGGAAACAGAAATGGAGATTAACTGACTTTTCCAAGATGTTAGTGCTGTTGATTTCCAGAGCCCTGTGACCCTGCAGATCTAGGCTACCAGTATTCTTGCTTATGGCCGCTCAGATTGTTTCATATTTCTGATAAGTTTAAAGTAATGTAGGAATGAATCAGCTCACAAGTTTTATTGGCTATTGTTATCCATACAATTCTCTTTTTTCTAGATGGCTATAATAAATATGGAAGTACTGGTTGACTCTTTGCCGTTTCCTGTCACTCTTACCCCTTGTTTATCTTCAGATGTGGGATTCTGTCGCATGTAAGCCCTGCATCTGCACTTTAACACGTTAAACATCAGCTTTTAACCTTGCCTGGATGAATAGCTTCATCTTCCCTTAGATGTCAACATAAAGTCAGAGTAATCCTGGGTCTTTTCTTGTCAGTTTCTAGGAGCACTTATAGAATATAAACACTTCTATCTGGGTCTGTTTTAGAAGGAATCAACCAACTTGAAACAGAAAAGCTTCTCAAAATCTAAATGAAAAAATATTTTAAAATTCTATGGAAATTGACAAGGCAGATCCGGAACCAAGGTATAATTAACACTAGTAACCATTTATCATTCCTAAGACTATATGACTACAGAAGCAAAAGCCCTCCAACAGATGTAAAAAATAAAATAGATTTTAAAAGTATATATAACATTTTTTAAAGTCAAATTATTCACAGAATATCAATAGTTCAAGAAAATCTCTTCAAAGAAACCTGAACAATGTGTTTGCCTCCCGCCAAAAAAGGTCCACAATATCTTCAAAAGGGATTGCTGAAAAAGGCACTTTTAAAAAAAGTCCAAATAAAACATTAAATAAACAAAAGGGAACGTATGTGTGGAAAATATTTAACTGAATAGACATATAACCTATATCCGTTTCCAGGCAGAATTTCTCTTATAGATTGCTTAGCTGACCTCAGTCCGTTACAGACGGATCCCCATCAGGATGCCATACAGACCACTTCTCTAAATAATGAAAGTTGGATGTCCAAGCACAAATTGTTCCTTTGGTGCTAAATCTCCATTGCTTAAGGCTTCTTTTTCCAGTTTGTCTTCCATCTCTGCCTATATAGCCTCACAAACTGTCAGTTTGCAATTGTCTCTTTTCATTGGCTACTCATTTATTGCTTCTCATGAAGTTGAATTGACTTTGTTACAGTTATTTTTTTTAACTTTTAGTTTTATTTCTACACTGTTTCTGTGTTTAGCACCATTTCCCTGTTTGTTTAACTGCTGATGATTTTAATTCCCCCATATTTGTCTCTGTATATTTTGATCAGTTCTTGGAAAGAGGGAAGGTGTAAGTCTGTTCTTAGTACCAACTCTAGGCTCAAAATTGTCATTTTTGTTCATCATTATATTCCCACTAACTAGAAGATCACCTAGAATACTCATTACGCCCTGGTAAACCAGTTCTTCCTACTTAACAGAGAGTAGTTTAGCTGTAATCTGCTTTCATAGATTTTGTAATCAAACAGCTGAACTAGTCTGAGCTCTAATTTCCTACTTTTAAAATGAGAACAAAAGTAATCCTGCTACTTCATATGGTAATTTAAAGGACCACTCTCTAAATGTGTATGTGATGATGCTTTGTAAACTGTAAAAGTTCTTATCATTATTCCTTTATTCACATAGATCTTGGATAAAACACTTTTCATTAGTTCCTATTTCTTCTATTGTGGTATGAGAATTCACTTTGATTTCTTCCAGCCAACAGTTTTTCTTATTCTTCTCGACGTTACTATAGCCTTTCAACTGTTGAAATGGTATTTGTGGAAATTGAAGTCAATAGGTTTTTTTTAAAAAAAAGTTAACCAAAGCTTTTGTTTGCTGATAAAAATTTGTCCCTTGGAATACTTATCTCTTAGTCATTCAAACCCGCTACTCCTGTCACTGCCGTTCCAAGGACTGTCTACAAAGATAGGCCCCTGAGGTTTTATACACTATTGATATCAGTTAATTCAAGCTTTGAAAATATGCAATTTAAAAATGGCATTCAAATTTTAACTAAGTAATATTTTATTAACATGTAGGAAATGTATTTTCTTCTCATGCAGTTTCTAATTAAATAGAACCTCACATTTGAATAAAGACAGACCATGTTTGGTTCTTGCTGCCTAAGTTCTTGCAAAAATAATCCCTGTACCAGCTTTTCGGGCTACAAGTCTGCACCTGATGTTATTCTTTCACTTAATCATGTCAAGGAAAGACACGATTGTACCACTCATTCATTTTAATACTAATTTAGTTTTAGTATTCAAAGATGATTCCTTTATAGTGTAAAAGGGAAACTAAGAATTAAATTGGAATCATTTTCATCCTTTTCCAGTTCCAAAATGAAAAATGTCCTTGAAATGATATATGTTCTAAAAGGACACCAATTTTTAATAACAGAAAAATTTTGGATAAGTTAAGGTAGGGGCCTGTTAAAAGCTCATTTGTGTCCTCCCTAAAATTCATATATTGAAGCCTTAACCCCCGTATTTCAGAATGTGACCATATTTGGAGACAGGGCCTTTAAAGAGGTAATTAAGTTAACTAGCAATGGGTTCTCACTGCAGTTTGGTGAGTGATCGCACTTGAGATTGCCATCATTCAAGTTTGCTTCCTCTGAAACCTTCTGGCACCAACTGCCTGAGGTGAGTTTCTTTAGGAGCAGAGCCTGAGCAGAGCAGAGCCTGAACTCTTGCAAAAATGAATTATCGACAGTGTGCTCCCGGGAGATAGGTATTTGGCAATAAAGCAGGATGGCAGAGGGAAAAAGGCCAAGCCAAGGATGTGAACTCTGCTAGAGGTGAGCTTCAGATGGATCCCGTGGAGGATCTGGAGCACGAATTGCATCACACAGTTGGTCCCACTTTGAGGTACCCTAGGTAGGTCAGTTATTAGCTACTGGCTGCCCCCCTCATCCATGGAGGCTTAACTTTCTGGGCAAGGTGGCTCCCATTTGGCCATGGGCAGTTCTCCATGGAAGGAGGCATCTGTGAGCTATCAGCAGCCAATGGTCACAGCAGCTGGGGGATGGGCTGCGCCTGTTCTGTGAATGGGATCTGCGTAGGGTCTGATTAGCACCTACTACAGCAGGATACTAGGAGGACTTCAACTGTATTATTTTATTAATTAACCTGGATTATGGGTTACCTGATTGTTTATCAATTTTTATATTATATTTTATGTTGCAATATTTTAAAATAGTGATAAGATATGAGAAAAAAAATGTTCCGTTGTTTAGGACACCCAGTCTGTGGCACTTTGTTATGGCAGCCCTGGCAGACGAACACAGGGGCCATGTAGAAATAGGGGGAAATTAACTCCTAAGAAGAACAGGCCTGCCTTTGCTGTAGCAAATGACTTAGCTCTTTTTATATGCTTGCTACCCTGTATAGAATCTTAAAAGTAAATGCGTTTGTTATTCAATAACATTGTCTGAAAAAATAAATGATGTTTAATTTTTAATTGCTCAGTTCAGCTACTTGTTGATAATAAATGAAGAGAGACAGGTCAATTTGTTAGTGAGAGGGGATAAAATTATATTATCCACCTTCCTTATCATCGCTTCAAGACTAAATAAACCGAAGATCATATCTTTGCATCAACTAGAGAATTGATAGTCTCTAGCATACTGCAGCACTGAGATTTGCCAGTGCCCCTTTCACAAAGTTCCTTCTTTTTCATTGGGTGAACTGTGACAGCATATAAGTGAAAGGGGATGTACTAGTCGGTGCAATGATATGGGGGAAATAGTAACTATAAATATTGTGGAATTAGGTGGCTATGGCAAAGTGCCCTGTCATATTGGAAAGAGAAAATGAGAGGCTCAGATTTAATAACAAAAACTTTGCAAGCAAAGTATGAGTCAGAAAACCTTCTTGGCATCATTTAAAAGGCCAACCATTCAACTGCAGCTTAAGTACAGTAGAGCGAAAATTCAAACATAGGTTTTCACTGCAAGGGAGGCAGAAATTCAAAGGAGGTTGCATTCTCGGCCTCGCCAAGCATTCCACACCAAAGTCACAACCCTGATAGGCAAGAAGTGGGAACCCTGAGACTTTAGATGGACATATCTGGGATGGATGCCTTTGAGTACTTGAACTCTTAGATTCCCCTGAACCCTATGTGACAACAGAAGTAGCCACAACCCTCTGGAGAAAGAGGGAACTTCTTTACTTAAAGACCATGCAGAGTTCCGAAATGCAGCAGTTACTCTATAGATGCCATATAAGACAATGCTTGCTCTCCTTAGGATTTGCTCTCCCTCCGTTTTTGGGGGGGCCATGATCCATAATTAGGGTCGAATTTCAGCAAAATCTGACTGGCAGTGTTCTAGTCCTGCTAAGACAGGACAGAGATTATACATCAAAAGAGCTGCAGAATCAGCTAACATGTACTAGCAGGAAACAAGAATATGCCTGGGAGCGAATCCTGAGGCTGTTGGATCAAAGGAGGTAAAATATAAAACTAGATAGAGGAGAGTTTGTCAATACAGAAGCATTCTCCCTGACACAAGATTTAACATCTTTGAGGAGATGGGCCAAATACACTGGGTATGGCTTGCAGAAAATCTTAAGAAAAGTGATGATCCAATTTAAATAAAGTAGAGATGCAAGGATTGCCAATTCAGACAAGGGAGGAAGAAATAAAAAACTCAGAGCAGTGAGCATTCTTGGATGGTTCTACTATTTACGAATTAACAAAACAATAACTGACTGTGTTTCTTGGCAGAGCCTGGAGCACACTCCATTGACCAGGGCAATAAGGAAAGCGGATTGCAGAGGGGCACAAGCATTGTTGAGAAGCTCACCAATGACTGCTCTCTGCAGGTTGGAGCTGATGGCAAGAGATGCTATTAAAGAACAGGGCTTCCTAGTAGTGGTGAGATGGTAGTATCCCCAGACAGCAGTGGACCTAATTATTGTAATGAGCAGCAAGGTCAGAATAGCGACTAGGAAAGATCCATCTGCAGGGATCAATTGTCATGGCTAGCAGAACATGATTTTCCTAGGGGCATGTTAGATGGGCAGCCAACAAGGGTATTTCTTAATATATATAATCAAAAGAAATCAAGAATGGATGAGAAGGCTGAGGTCAACTACACAAATGGAAACTCATGATCCTTTCCCCAGTTTCCAAACCTGAGCCAGTCCTCAAACTCAGAACCCATTAACTGAAGGAGAGACGAAGTCCTGGTCAAGAACTCTAAAACACCATGCTAATTATATACTGTGGTAATTTCCGCAGTCATTTTCCCCCAAAGGACCTGTAAATAGCCATTTGCTTAGGTAACTATACATTGAGAAGAGGAATGTTCAGATCTTTCTAGCACTGTTGAATAGAGTCTGATTTGACACTAGTATCTGGGGAGCCATAGTGCCCTGGTGGTTTCCTGTTAAAGTGAGGGTGTATGGAGTCAGGCAGTAAGTGGAATCCTGACTTAGGGTTGGGTCCATCTCATAGCAGGTCCACCAGGTATACATACCGACCCAGCAGTAATTTCCCAGTTTCTCAAATGTGTGATTGAAATGGACAGACTTACAGTTGGCAGACCCCCTCCTACATCTTCCTGGACCCGAGAGTAAGAGCTATTGTAGTTGGAGAGGCTAAGTGGAAGCTCAGTTTACTAGCTTTCTATGCTTCATTAAAAAAAGTTACCAAGAGACTTCAAAAAACCTAATTCTGTAGGTCAGAAGTCCGAGTGGGCTCCACTGGGGTCCCTGCCGAGAATTTCACAAGGCTGAACTGTGCTCTTGTCAGAAGGCTCTGGAGAAGTATTAAGTATAAAAACTCAATACAGTTTTTTGGGAAAATTCAGTTTCCTACAACTGCAGGACTGAGGTTCTTGTTTTCTTGATGGATCTCAACTCTTAGAGGCCACCATCTTGTCCTTGTCCTGGAGTCCCCCTCTCTCTCAGCAATAGAGAACCACCCTGATGTTGACTCACTCTCATAGGAATCTCTTTAACTTGTTCTTTTGCCATAAATTGGTGAAAACACTCTAAATTTAAAGGCTCATGTGAATTAATTAGGCCCACCCAGATTATCTCTCTTTTACCATATAATGTAACCCAATCATGGGAGCAACACCAGGGGCCAAAGGTCATGAAGACCGTATCAGTTTTCTAGTGCAAACAAACACAAATTTTAAATGGCTTAAACAACAAGCCATAATAAACAATACAGCTTTGTTATGTTACGGTTCTGGAGGTCAGAAGTCTGAAATGGGTCTCACTGGGCTAAAATCAAGGTGTTGGCAGGACAGAGTTACTTCCAGAGCCTCTGTTTTCCCTCCTTTTACTAGCTCTAGAGACCACCCTCATTCCTTAGCTAACAGCCTCTTCAGAGCCAGTAATGTCAAGCCCGGTCATTCTCACACTGCCATGTCTCTGGTTCTTTCTGTCTCTCTCTTTCCCTTTTAAGAAGCTTTGTGATTACATTGGGCCCACCTGGATAATCCATGTTGCTCGCCCCATTTTAAGGTCGGCTGATTGGCAATTTCTATTCCATCTGCAACATTAATTCTCCTTTTCCATAACTTAATATATTCACATGTCCTGGGGATTAGGACATGGACATTTTAGCGGCCCATTATTCTGCCCACTACAGGGGTCATTTTAAAATTATGCCTATCACCCCTGGAAACAGCACCCAGCAGCCGAGATAGGTAGTAAATGAAAAACAGTTGCAACTTGTGAGGAATGGCAGTAGTAAATGCCACCACCAATGACACAAGGATGTAGGGGTGGTGGTCCTCATCATATTGTTTTTAAGTCACCTGCTTGGCCCCCGGAAAAAAACAGATTGTGGTGAGTGAAAGTAGACTACTGCAACCCTAACCAAGATGAATCCCAATTATCACCGCTGTTTCAGGCGTGACAGTTTTTCTAGAGCAGCCTCTGGCACAAGGTATACAGTCATTGTGTAAAATTACCAAGGCAGTAGATGTCAGCTTGCCTTTGTCCTCAACACTTGTGCAATGGGCTCATGGACAAATTAGCCATGGTATAGAGGTGGAGGCTATGTGTGAGCCCAATAGCACGGACTCTCAACAAGGCTGATCTACATATGGCCACTGATGTACGTCTGACTATCCAATGACAGAAGCAAAATCTGAACCCTAAGGGACTCCTGTTCCTTGAGGAGCTTACCCAGCATTTAGTGCAAGTTGACAATATTGCACTCCTTCCACTTTGGAAGTGACAACATTTCATCCTGCCTGGAATTGACAAATACCCTGGGTATGGGTTTGTCTTTCTTACTTACAAAGCCTCAGGCACCGTCACTATCAGAGGACTCATGGAGAGTATGATTTATTATACTGAGATTCCAGAGAACATTGCTTCAGACCAAGGGACCCACTTTATAGCAAAGGAGGTGTGTCAGTGGACACATGACCACTCTACCCAATGTTTCTACCACATACCGCACCATCCAGAAGCCGAGGACTTCACAGAGTATCAGTCTCTTGAGGGTGCAGCTAGAGCACTACCTTTGAGAGGACGCCTGGGAAGGACAGGAGTCATCCTTCAGGATGGAGCGTATTGCTTTAAATGAACAAACGTTATATGATTCTATATTATCAATAAGTAGATGTCAGGAAAGAAAGGTCTGGGAAACAAGAAGTGGAAATAGTTGCGGTTACATTACATCCAAACATCACTCACGGTGACCAACTTGGAGAATTTGTGCTTTTTGTCCCTGCAGCTTTAAGTCTTGACTTGCTGGAGAAACTGGGTCCCCCAAGAGGGATGCTTCTCCCAGTGGACACAGCATGAGTTCCACCAAAGTTAAAGCGAGAGCTGTTGCCTGGCCATTTTGATTTCCTTTTGTCAGTGCATCAGCAGGCACAGAAAGGAATTACCATGCTGGCAGAGCTGATTGACCCTGATCTTCAGGAGGATGTAAGAGTGCTGCCACAAATTGGAGGCAGGAACAAATGTCTGGCACTCAGATGGCCTGCTGGAACATGGTACTCCTATGTCCAGTTTTTGGTTTATTTGTTCCTGAGGAAGATTAGCACTGACCTAACATCTGCTGCCAATCGTCCTCTTTTTGCTGAGGAAGACTGGCCCTGAGCTAACACCTGTGCCCATCTTCCTCTACTTTATATGTGGGACACCTGCCACAGCATGGTTTGATGAGCAGTGCATTGGTCTGCACCCGGGATCTGAACCTGCAAAACTGGGGCTGCTGAAGTAGAGCGTGTGAACTTAACCGCTGCACCACCAGGCTGGCCCCTCCTATCTCCAGTTTTAATTGTAAGTGAACGAGTATAGCAGCCACAGCCTGATAAGGGCCTCATAACCAATGACACATCAGAATGTCACCCCACAGGGCAAGCCATCTGTCTAAGAGGAGATGCTAGCCAAGGGAGGGAGGGACTATAGAATGGATGATGGAAGAGAGCAATAAGGAGTAATTAGTTAATTCCTCAGGAACAAATGTAACAGCTAGGGTTGTGGTCCATCTCACAAACCCTCCTCTTATATATGTTTCCCAGAAATTGTGACCAACCAGAATCTTAAATAAGCTCTGCCTGAATGTAGTGACCTAAAGGTGAGAAGCAAGAGGACCTGAGTGGTACAAATAGTAGGCTAAAATGGAGGCTCTTGGTACCGCACCCAGATCCTCTTTGCCAGACCAGTGAGTCCATCTATCAACTAGCTGCTATGAGTGTTA
Organism: Equus caballus; assembly: GCF_041296265.1. Classification (NCBI taxonomy): domain Eukaryota; kingdom Metazoa; phylum Chordata; class Mammalia; order Perissodactyla; family Equidae; genus Equus; species Equus caballus. Next base: position 98,943,061 of record NC_091685.1, on the reverse strand, counting down.
TCAACAAAAGTCACAGTTGCCCATTCTCTGGAGAATTGTCCTTGCCAAAAAGCATCCTTCTCACTTAGAAACTTCCCCACCAGCAATCTTTGGCCATGTAGTCACCTTTGCATGGAATGTTTCCCCATAATGCCAGACCATCTGCTGTCTTTCTATGTCCTCAGACAGTTCATTTGTAATTTTAATTAGGTTAAATTCTCGATATTTTAGAGTTTGCTATTACAACAAGCATTTCACTTTATTATTTTTCTCCTTGGTTATTGCTTTTGTAAATTGCTTTTCTTTCCAGAACTAATAGATAGTACTAATTAGTTCTAATTGTTTGTTGATTTTGTTGTGTTTTACTCTAGGTAGATGCTCACATAATCTATAAATAGTGATTTGCAGAACTTCTCTTCAATTCTAGGCCACTCTGTTATGTTTCTTTTCTTGTGTAATTTTCAATATTATTTTAAATACTAATGAAGATAGTTGGCATCATTGTCATGTTCTCTATCTTACGAACGAATGCAATATTTCATTAAGGCTTTTCAAATTAAGGAAGTTCCTTCCTTATCCTATATGCTAAGCATTTTATTTTTAATGAAAAATAAACATCTAACTTTATCAAATGCTTTTCCTACATTGAAATAATAATATAATTTTTCTCATCTAGTCTGTTAATATCATTAAATGTATTAATCAATTTTATGATATAGAAAAACTTACATTTTTGTGATAAAATGTACATTTTCATAATCTATTATTTTAAATGTATTGTTAAATTCATTTAGCCAATAATTTATTATTTTTGCATTTATTTTCATTAATAGAAAATAGAAAAGAACTGTTTTTGGAAAGTTTGGTAGAACTCACATGTAAAACCTCCTCAGGCCTTTTGAGAGAGGAAAACTTCAATGACCATTTCAGTTTCTTTATTGCTTATTGATCTGTTGAAATTCTTTTTTCTCATTCTCAGAGAGAAAAGCAATTTATCCAATTTTCTGTTGCCATTTACTAGCAGAGATGAAAATTTAGCTCAGGTCTCGTTGATTCCATTGCTTATGTTCTTATAACTATGATAACTATCATACAGCCTTATCTTGTTTAGAAGACGTCCTCCCTAATAGGGAGTTCGGAGGAAGAACTAAATGGATAAACAGTGAAAATCACGTATATAGAAGATGCCCCATGTTAGCCTGAAAGACAGATTGAAGGCAGACCTAATGAAGGGAGAAAAATGGATGAGGAAGGTTATTACAATAACCCAGGCATAAGTTGAAGAGTACAGAATGTATTATTGTTGATTGGAAATGAAAGAAAAGAAAATGGTAGATGGCCCAAACAAGAGAATGTGGAGTGAAAAGTAAGAATAAATAAAAATCCCTAAAACTGTAAAAGGGAGAAAGCCAGTTTATTTGGCAGAAAACAAAACACCTTACACCATAAAAGGAAAATGCTGAAAGGAAGAATTGGTAGTGAATGAATTCAGTTCTATATCCTGGTGGTCTGAATATCCATTCTTTCCCTCTCTGCACTTTCTCCGCTGTGGAGGAGTTTCATTAGGACAGCCTTCCTAGCTGCTCTCTCAGCCCGCACTCACTCCTCCCAAAGAATGGAGGAATGATTTAAGGAGGATCTTGGCAGAATAATCCCAGCCCCTTCCTGCCTATTTCCTTTGGGGTGAGTTGTCTCTCGAGAATATTCTGTTCTTTCTCACCTCCAAGCAACTATTTCTAGAGGATCAACCTTGAATCCCTCAGTGACGCTGCTGCCCCAGTCCAGAGCTGTCAGTGATGAGGTGGCTAAATCTGTCTCATTCTGGGTCTCAGTATTAGAATTTGGTATAAACCGCATTTTCCAAAACAGCTTTACCATTAATAAAGGTTATATTTGGCTTCTCCATCTGCCTTTTCTTTTGTCCTGTTTGTCAACTAGTTCAGAACTCAGGAAAGGAAAACGAGTGATATTTTTTGGTTTCCTCGAACATTAAGCATGATTAAGACAGATTTAAGATAAAATACATCAGTGTTTAGAAATTGAAGGTAAACATTTGGTTGATTTGTTTAAAATGGAAATAAGAATATGTGAAACCTTCACATAGAAATGAAAGTTAAAATTCTGGAAAAGAAATGAGAAAAACTGAATTTGAAGAGCCAGCTTTGAGAATTCCTTACGTAGAAAGAAATGGAGCATATATTCCAGGACACAAAGACTTACGTGGAACAATAAGAGGTAAATCAGAAACCAAGGAAAAGTCGCTTTTAAGAAGGAGGAGATTCCTGACAATATCAGATATCCCCAAGGGTTTGCCAAGGAGGATGCAGGATGCAAATGATGCACTTCGAAAGCGATATTTCTGCATGTAGTGTGAACTGAGCACCATGGTGATCGTCCTAAGATTTTGAGAGAGAGAGAAATAAATTATTGAGATAAGAGTTTCCAGTGCCTAAAGTGTCTTCATTTCTGGGCACTTTCCAGTGCTAACACAGTCCACAAATATATTTAACACAGACCCTTTTTCTTAAAGTAATTTGCAACCTACGAAGAACAGAATAATAATGAAGGGCTTTATGGCATGTGTACATACATGCATAAGTGACAGAGATGCGTGAAGGAATTGTTTGTCAGAAATTGTGATAAAAATTGTTTTCTGTCCTTGAGAACTTCCAACTTTCAGTTCTTGACTCATTCAAGGTAAAAACAAAACACCAAATAACAACAACAGCAGCTTTAGAAAAATGAAACCCTGACATATTTCACTCTTTCTTCTCTCAGCTTTGACTTTGCATTTCCTGACTTTCCGGTCCCAATTTGTTTTCATTTGTTTGTTTGTTTTTGGTGAGGAAGATTAGCCCTGAGCTAACATCTGTGCCCATCTTCCTCTATTTTGTATGTGGGACACTGCCATTGCTTGGCTTGATGAGGGGTGCATATGTCCACACTTGGGATCTGAACCTGTGAGTCCCGGGCCACCAAAACAGAGCATGTGAACTTAACCACTTTGCCACTGGGCTGGCCCCCCAATTTATTTTTATTCTTTCCTTTTTTGTATTCTGCTCAACACTTAAATAGTATTTAAGTCTAGAAAAAACCTGGCTAAGTTTCGATTTGGTTTGAGAGAGACAGATTGGATCGGATTTGCCTTTTACCTCTTGGTTCATCCTCATCTCAAAGTTCTAAGTTGTAATGAATGAACTCTAACTTTAAAAAGAAGCATGAATCCAGTATCAATGGGGAAAAATTGGTTTGTGTTTTCACCATTGCCTCTACTCAGTTATAAATTTCCGGTAATATTAACCTATATTCAATTCTGTGAATATTGATCCTGAATGGATATATAAGTGTACCATCAATGTCTTTAATTTTATCCTCTGGGGAAATAGAGACCGGTTCCTTTAAATTTTCCATACCTTATTATAAACACTTACTGTAGAAAAATTTAAGGATATGAATAAATGTGCCATAAGAACTCATGGGACCAGAAACTTGGCCATAATTGCTTCCCCAGACCCATCCTTACACTATATTTAGACTCCAGTTCTACCATTGATTGTCTCCTCATTTTCCCAAATCTCTATTTCCCTAAAAAAGAAATATTTTCTTAATGTTTTGGTTTAATCAGTACATAAATCATATGTATCTAATCAGTTCATGTTAATTTTCTTAGATTCAATCAACTCTGGTCAGTGATGAGAGTGAGAGGAAGGGGACATTACATGGTATAAATTATTGCTCATTCAACATGAACATGCATGAATATATGAGAAAGAGGAAGAGCAAGCAGGAGTTAGGAGTAGTACATTCAGTACAACGATCATAATTTTTTAATATTACCCATATGCATAATGTCATGCCTTGAGTGATTAAAAACACCTACTCTCTCCTCAAAAAGACATTCAGCCAATTCATCCTGTGCTAACAATACAACTTCATGGTGTATACTGTTTCCAGTATCAAAATACAATTCTGATGCTCATTCCATTCTGCAACCTTTGAAATTTTTAGACACCAATATATCCTGTATATAACGGTTGGGGAGAGCAAACATTACATTCAATAATCATAACTCCGATTTAATTTTAAGAAAAAAGTAAATTACTATGATCTTCATTAGTAAGTCTAATCTCTGTTACTACTCAAGAGGCCATTCCTTTACCCAATTCCAGGTTCTACCGGCATTGAGCCAGTACTTCTGTCAAGAGTCTTTGCCAGATATCTTTATTGCAGATGAGCCTACATCCATGTTGACCCTGTCCTGTAAAGTTCAGTTAACCTTTACAAAAGAAAGACAGCATAGCATCTCGGGGATCCTCTGCATTCTACCCTTAGTCTATTTAACCCCCAATATGTAGTAGAAATATTATTTGCTGTTGAAAATTAGATATTTATTCATTTAGCAATGTAATATGTCTACCTTTAATAAAACAAACACAAAATTGTGTGCTCATGTGTAATAAGGAGCCCAGATTTCAAAGGTTTTATTTCAAATTTATTGTAACCATTATCATTTATTTCTGCTAGAAGTGTCAATCTATTTGGTGGTAAACCTCTAGACCCACAGAAACCAGTACAGAGTTTTAAAAATTGGGGGGAAAGTTTGTTATGTGTAATGTTTTGGGAAATCCTTCCCCTTTATCTCCTTAAGTGTTACTTCTGCTCCATTCCTCTCTCCTCTCCCTTACAGAAGCTGACAGCATGAATATTAGATCCTTTCACTCTGTCTTCTGTGCTATTTATGTTCTCTTCTGTATTTTTCAGCCACTTACCTATGCACACTATGTTCTAAATATTTTGTTCTCATCTATTTTGCAATTCACTTATTCTCTCTTCTGCTACATTTACCTAGTTCAATTTTAGTTTTGATTTTTTTTTTTTGCTTTAGTTACTGTGTTTTTTAGTTGTAGTGTTCATAGTTGGTTATTTTTATGGTTTCCAGATCTCTACTGAAATGTTCTCAATTGCTTAATTCTACACATTAAGAAAAGAATCGCTGTTGGTTGGGCAGCAAGTCTTACAGATGAAGTCCAATTGAATGAGCAAGAATTTACTTATTAGTATAAATATATTGTAAAGATAACTATCTAAATTAGAGCTTCTGCAGGTTTAGTTCAATTTCCTGGTTTTTTTTCTTGGTTTTCATTTTATCAGCTCCTCATGTGCCTTGTTTAGATTAAAGTGTATTGAGGTTCTCACTTAATCAGAGGTGCAATTTCCATTTCACAATGAAACTCTGGGGTTAGTCCAGCTTATGTGATTTTGATTTAGAGAAAACCAATTTCAGAGTCTAGATATTGGCTAAAAGCGCTGGAAGTCCTGACTTTCTATCAGAAAAGTGGTCTATCTCTACTAGGGCCCAGGAACAGATACACACTTAGCACAGAACAGAGAATTGCGGGAAGAAGAGCTGTAATCCAAAGCTTAAAGTACAGTGAGTATCAATGACAGAGACTCCAAGTAGTTGTGAAGTTCTTGTGACCAAACACCAAATATTTGTGGTCACGAACACCTGTAATTTTATGGATTCTGAAGGAAACATGTGGCTCCAGAGAAGACTTTGTTTTATTGCTCTCAAGATTGGTTCTCAAATTCCTTGTTGTAGAACACTCATTCAAATTTGTTTAGTGAGTTGATAGAAAGGATTTAGTAAAAACTCAGGTCTGGAGTGTATTGCTTCCAAACGTAGAAGTCCAATCAAGGATCAGGCCTCTTTCTTTGTAGTTAGTGGTTACAGGCATAGCAAATTTTTTATTAGGATGTGGAATGTTCCCTTGGGCTCTGAGGCAATCATTGGGATGCAGATCCTTAGATATTGACCCCATTCATGGCCCACCTATAGTCAGCTGGCTTGAACACCTTGCAATGTAATAAAGGCATTTTTATCAGCATTTCCAAGATTACCAAAATATCATCAACATAACAGAATGTTTAAATTTCAACCAGCAGTATATAGTATTCTAAAGTTGGTCCAACTAGCAGATAACATATTTTGGGATTTCAAGCAGTAAAAGTTCATTGAATGCCTTTCCAGATAAAGACCTACTGACATTGACTGTATTTCTGGAAAGGTATTTTAAAAAGAGAGCATTAGTAACATTCAAAACAGCATGTCAAGTGCCAGTAGTGTGTGCAATTTGCAATGATATCAGGCATAGTGGGAACAATGGTGACTACTTCCTCTGTGGTTTATAGCACCAGTAACTTTCATCAGCCAGACACAAGTATTAAAGCAAAAGATAGCATTTCACATCATCCCCATCTATGTTAAATCTTGTAAGAAAAGAGTAAATTCTTGTTCTCCTTGGCATGGGACAATGTTTCCATTGTACAATCTTGCTGAGCTTTAGGCATTCAAGCCTTTTTTGGCCATACATTTGGCTGATGCTTACAGAATCCAACAGTAGGGCCGTAAATGAATTTAATCAATGAGAACACACATTTACACACCCTAGAAATTCCTATCAGTTATGTAGGCTGACATAAAAAATAGTGAGCACAATCTAAAAACAAAAGCCAAAACTGTAGCCACCTTAGCTCTGGTATCCAGTAAGTTTATGAATTTGGAGGGCCTCCTCTAGGGAGTTCAAATTATGCAACTAGGTCTTATACTTGTTCTAGCTTATTCTGTCAACATAATTCTCTTAAGTCTGGATTTTTGTTCAACCAATTGGTTTATCTGAGTCTTTGCTCCCTAGAAGTAAAAAACAATTCCAGGCTTCTTTCATGAGCTATTAAGATCCAGTTTAACTGGGTCTAGTTGTCCCTTTCATACTATGAGAAATGTCTGCAACAACAGCTAAGGTGACTCATTCTTGTAATTATGTCATCTCACAGTTTTCAGCCACAACACAGTACAATTCATTCAGGTTTTCTCCAGAGTCTACAAAATCTAGCCTCCCTTTCACTAGCTAACTAGTATTCCTAATTATCCGTGATTTCCTTTTGTGACATATCTACTTCTCTTTAGAAAGACTTACTTATTTTGGATGTATAATAGCTTAGTACCACAGCTTCCAGGCATTGGATATGGTAACTCAGCAGCTGTCACAGTCCCCTGGGCTTCGAGATTCCATGGCTATCCTGCCCGCTCCAGGGCTTCTGAACATTCTGTCCAACTAGCTTGATTCTGAGCTATGAAATAACACTATGACCCCTGGCCCGTGGCAGGAAAAGTGGCTTTCTCAGCAGTTCTGCCACTTTCTTACAGTCTCCCTACAGCCACTATCCCTAGGAAGGAATGTTTCCCATCTTCAAGGTAAGTCAGTTAAGCACTAATACTTTCAAGAGCATATAGCACAGAGACAGAGCGGTGTTTTTCCCTTCGTGGTTGTCAACACTTTTGAAAATGGTACAAACATACAATTAGCAGTAAAATAAAATAAGTTTTGTTAAGAAAAGATAATTAGTGAAATAGCAAAGCACACTGGAACCTCAAAACTTTATTTTTCCTCAGAAAGATATACTTAAATCAGATAGCGTTGGACTCTATGCACCATGGCAAATGTTCCAAGAGAGAAGGACCTGATCTTTGAAGTGCCCTACATGTTTATAAGGGTGAAGAGCAAGGAAGATGTATGTGTCTATATAGCAGTGGAAGGCCCCTGGTGGAGGAGAAGCCTCGATAACTGATAATCCCCTGTTGTTCCATTGGGCCAAGTCTCTGTTAAACTGCCAGAGATGGGAGGAAATGAGCCGCAGGAGCATCCATGTTTGTTTCGTCCCCTAAAACTATCTTGGTCTGGACTTTTAAATGATATTCTCTTAGTCTAAGAGCTAAGTTGCTGAGACCATCGAGACAACATTCCAAAGTAAGGTTTGAGACAAAGATGCAGGGCTTGCAAAGATGTTGTAAGAAAACTAGTTGTGTACTCTTAGCTAACCACACACTTCTGATCTAAAACTGTTTAGAAGCTTAGATTGAAATTTAAAGCACATTTATTTGAAAAGAGTTTTTCTATGAGTCTTGCCACTCCCAAAGAAGAAAACGGCATTTGCTACCTCCTGAATCAAGCCTCGTGAAAGGGCTTCAAAGTATTCAGTAGAAAGCTTGGTCATGTCCCCTGCCATTTGTGAGGTTATCAGTAAACTGGTGTCAGTCATTCTTTAGAAATCTAAGCGGATAGATGGGCTGGCTGGAGGGTTTTGTGACAGCAGAACACAGACCACAGCTTCAGGAGAATTCCATTTCTAGAATTTGTTAGGAGAGAAAACTAAAGTTTCCTTGGACCAGATATGGGCCTTTATTAGATGAAAGTGTTGACGTAGGATCATGTTGTATACTGCTAAGACAACTACCCAGAGAAAAGAAATAAACTAAGCAAAAATAAGCCAAAGCCGACACTGGATGCATAGTATTAACCTGTCAAGAAAACCGTAGTTGACCAAGCCATTGAGACTGGGGGTGGCAGGTGGGAATTTTTTTTTTTTTAAATGAAAGCACCTGATGAGAGTCTACTGTGTTTGGAAAAGAATAATGCCAGAGTAGTGCCAAATACGTACAACTGTTCCTGTCCCTTTCCTGTTCCTTTCCCTTCCTTTTCAAGGATCAGAAGTCATGGCTAAATGAATAGAGAGGTTGAAACTGGCAAAGCAGAGTGAGAAGAGCTTGACCTTGCCAGCTCTGTCTCATTGCAGCTTGACTCAGCTAACGGGTGGAGACTCAAATGGAATTTGAATAAGTATTATCATTGCACTGGACCAGGCATATTAAATCCCCACAGCTTCTGTGTTCTGTGAGCCTAAGCAACCAAAGATCATTCTTTCACCTAATATTTACAACAAAAGACGAGGTACTTTTTTTATCTAGTTGGAGGAAGAACTGGAACTACAAAATCTAAAGTGTTAGTGGAAAAACAAATAATAAGGCTTCTTTATTTTCACATTTTGTGAGTTATGCATGCTCAATTAGCTGATTACAATAAAATTGTAAAAAATAAGTTTAAAGGTCTTTTTAAAAATTACTTCGTGTTTCGACTTTAGTTAGTGCTAACATTCAAGTCAGCACTTTGACTAACATTTGCTATGACATCCTTTGCTAAGCATTAAGTTCATTAACACTTTGGTTTCCACTTGTTGTGGAAACACTTACAGATTTCCCAGCTACCATTTCATTACACATTATTTTTAATCTTAGATTAGGAAAAAAGAATTTGAATCTCAAGGTTGAGATTGAATTTTTTAAAAATATTTACATTTCTGAAATAAATTGCCGTGTAATGTAACTGCCAAGCTTTAAATCATTTACGTGAAACTGATTATATTCAGTCTCAAGAAATGTTCCAATAGAAAATATAGAGAAGGAAAGGGGAAAAAAGGAAAACTAATGAGCCACGGTTTAGTAAGACATCTGTACTTTTTTCTCTGTTTGGGCTTTTCCATTGTCAGTTTGATTAATGGAATGTCTTTAAATGTATCTCCTTTTGGATATCCTATATCTCGACAAGTCCATTCCATGTTCTTGCCACCAACATTTCCAGTAGATTTCATCTAATATGTCAGAATGACAGATAAGTTTCCATAGTCAGCATTATAGAGAGCTCATTATTGTTTCAAACCAGTGCAATAGCCCCGAACGTCCCCTCAGCAAATGGCCTCTGGAGTGCCATGTGATTTCCAAACCCTTGCTGAATAAAGGTGTCATTTCTGGGCTTAAAATAAGGATATAAGTCACCAGTCAAAGTCAAGTACTGATTTTTGTAAACATGATAATCTCCCAAGTTGATGGGAAATAGAAATTGTAAATATCTTAAGTATATCATATGAACTTTCAGAATCTTTAATGTAAGCTATCTGCAATTTCTTTTATATTATTTGGCTAATAACAGGTAGAACAATAGATCTTCTAAAATTTACTTAATTCAGCTTGAAGACCTTTTTCTGATTGAAAGTTTGAATGAAGCAGCATTTCTATAATATATAATTGTAATAAATGCACACTAGTTTTTATTCCAGAAAATCTTTATAAAATATGTACATGTTTATGTCATTTCCTCTCTAAAGATACTTGTCTAAACCTTACGGTAACCATCTCCCTTAAAATTATTTTTCTGTCAAATATTTGTGAAAAATACATATATAAGGCAGCCGGCCCGGTGGCATAGTGGTTATGTTCCACTTCCGTGGCCTGGGGTCTGCTGGTTCAGATCCCAAGAGGACATGGCACTGCTTGGCAAGCCATGCTGTGGCAGGCGTCCCAGGTGTAAAGTAGAGGAAGATGGGCACGGATGTTAGCTCAGGGCCAGTCTTCCTTAGCAAAAAGAGGAGGATTGGTGGCAGATGTTAGCTCAGGGCTAATCTTCCTCCAAAAAAAAAAAATGCATTTGTGTGTTTACGAAGAAGTTTAATCTGTCAATAGAATGACCTAAAAAAGACAAAATCAGGTACAAATATCCATAAATGAATTACATCATGTTTTAAATAGCCTTAGAGGTTGAATGGTCCTGAAAATATGGCAGAATTTAGGATTTCATCAAGTTCTAAAGTTTTAGTCTCAGATACGACATTTACATCTTTTAAGAGAAGATTCAACGCATAATTCCATCAAGTGAGTAATTTCTTTGGCGAGAGTTGCAGACTGAGGGGAAAGGGCCAGTTAGGTAATGTGAACAGGTTAAGATTCTTTAGTTCAGGATATTATAACTCTAAAAAGGAGCTCAGTGTGAATAGTTGAGAGATGAGAAGAATCTATGAATACCTGAAGCTTTAAGTTTCTTCCCAGGCTGAAATTTCTGGTGGCACATGATCTGTCTGGATTATTTTGTGTCCTTTTTAGTGTGTATCCACCTTTCAACTATGGGAAGAAAACTAAGTTAGTTTAAAATAAAATACTAACATTCGATGTTTTCTGGTAGAAAGGAACTCATTTCTTTTTTTAAATATACTTTACATATTTGAATATATTTTAGATAATTTGGCCTATTAAGGTGTTAAAGTAGAATTTTCAAAAGAGCAAAATCATGACTCATAAAAATATGAAAGACACTACCAAACATTTTATTTAACTTAGTAATTACTGAGGGAACCCATAAGATGTTAAAACTGGGTCAGATAAGAATTTGACCTGCAGAGATTTATATCCTCTTTCAGACAAAATTCATTTGTATTGTCATCTATAGGAATGATTTGTATTTCTATGGTCAACAAATGTGCATTGTTATCAGTTTCTACAATTTAACTTCTATCTCTACCAAGTTGTAAACCAATCAAAAGTACATCCCGTATAGAATCTGATAATGCCCAGAGAGTCTAATTGACATTGCCCAGCACTCCATACCCAGTAATTTCTTATGACCCTTCCAAACATTTGACATTTTTTTCTGACAAGAATGTCAAGAGATGAGAAGACAAGCCACAGACTGGAAGAAAATAATTTCAAAAGACACACCTCATCAAAAACTGATATCCAAAATACAAAGAACTCTTAAAGCTCAACAGTAAGAAAACAACCCAATTAAAAAATAGGTCAAAGACCTAACAGACACCCCACCAATGAAGATAGTCAGATGGCAAATAAGCATATGAGAAGATGCTTCACATGTTATGTCATCAGGGAAACACAAATTAAAATAACAATGAGATACCACTACACACCTATTAGAATGGCCAAAATCGGGAACACTGACAACACCAAATGCTAGAAGTGGAGCTACAGGAACTTTCATTTACTAATTGCGGGAATCCAAAATAGTACAGCTACTTTAGAAGACAGTTTGGCAGTTCTTAAGAAACTAATCATACTCTTATCAAATAATCCAGCAATCGCACTCCTCGGTATTTGCCCAAAGGAGATGAAAATTTATGCCCACACAAAAACCTGCACATGAATGTTTACAATAGCTTTATTCATAATTACCAAAACTTGTAAGCAACCAAGATGTCCTTCCGTAGGTGAAAGGATAAATAAACTAGTATATATCCATATAATGGAATATTATTCAGCACTAAAAAGAGATGAGCTATAAAGCCACGAAAAGACATAAAGGAAACTTAAATGCATATTACTAAGTGAAAGAAGTCAATCTGAAAAGGCTACATGCGGTATGGTACCAACTATATGACATTCTGGAAAAAAAAAACTATAGAGACAGTAAAAAGATCAATGGTTGCCAGGAGTTGGGGGTAAGGGAAGGGATGAGTGGGAAGGTCACAGAGTATTTTTAGGACAGTGAAAACACTCAGAATGATACTTTAATGATGGACACATGTCATTATACGTTTGTCCAAACCCAAATGTAGAACACTGAGAGTGAACCCTAATGTAAACTATGGACTTCGGGTGATTATGATATGTCAATGTAGATCCATTGGTTGTACCAAATGTCCCATTCTAGGGGTGGATACTGATAATGGGAGAGAATATGTGTGTGTAGGGCAGGGGGCATGTGAGAAAAAAACAACCCACTAACAGACCAATTCAAAGACTCGTTTTTGGTAGAGGTGTTTTATAGGAAAAGAGACTCTTCAACAGTCATTGTTAAACTATATGCAAAAAGAAATGAATGCGTTTTTAAAGATATTTAGTGTGTTTCAAAGTCAATTGAGAATCAATTAATGAGTGAGTAGTTTCCCAAAACAAGATTTATTCCCATTAGAATTCATCATGTATTTGCTTAAGTATTTTTATCAGGAAACTTAACTTCTTCCCAGGAGAAGATGATGAACTACATCACACAAGAAGTTTTCATCCAAGACAAAGTTTATAAAATCACCTTTTTTTTCATCAGGTTACCTTGAAAAGTCTTTATTTTATTACATATGATTCAGATGTATATTACTTGAACTTGAGTCTCCAGCATATCTTAACTGTTCACGAAGCATGTGAAACTCATCAGAAAACTTATTTAGTAAGATCTTCTTTAGAGAGTCCTGTTATTTGTCCTGCAGATGACAATGATCAATATTTAATTTTTGAGCAAAATCTGGCAATCCATGAAAAACTATGTCAAGTTCTGTCCTAATAATTAAAAACTAATTAAATATCAGTTGGACTGCTTGTTCAAATATTTAAACTAATTGCTACTATTATTTTTTATGATTTTTCTAATACTGAAATGTAAGTACATGTGCGAGAAACACTATCCAGCAAGAAGAGGAGACCCTTTAGTAGACATAGTCCAAATATGAGAAGGCAGACTCAGAATTTTAGGATACTTTGCTATTCTTTTCTACGAAAAAGCAGATACTCCATTATTGATAGAATTTTCCATTATGATATCTCATCCAGATTTCACAGTGAAGTGGTTGCTTTGATGAAATAATAATGCAGAGAAACCAAAGAAGAGTGGATTAAAATATATATTTTTGTTTTAAAGTTCAGCATGCTACTTTAGTAAAAATATACACCAACTTGAATATGATTGTGACTATGTAATGTGTGTTTCTCACCACCTCAAGAAGAGGCATGAAGGGTTGAAAGCTGTGTCTGTGTTGAATATTGTATTATTTTGAAAACTTAGTGCACTAGCTTACAATGAAAAGACATCCTACAGATAATATATTTGAAGGAGAGCAATCTTTTTATATTATGCAAGATTGTTGGATAAGAGTACATATGTAGAGTATTTTTAATGTAGGACACATTGATATTTTCACTTTAGATGGTTCTTACTACATGTTTATTTAATTTCTGATAGTTTTATTTCATATTCACTGAACTCAAGTAGTAATTATTGGTGTTTCAAATTTGCTGAAGGGTAGCAAAGAATTTCAGTATAATTCAAGATACACAGTGTAACAAATCAGAAGTCATTGTTATACGGGTTTGGGAGACTAATAAATTAATCATTAAGATGATCAATAGTGAACCATAGTGACTATTTTGATAACAAAGGAATACTTGTTTGTCATCATTATTTTGATAATCTTAAATAGCTAAACAACAATGCTTCTAATTAAAATATTACAATTTGACAGTTTTATTAAATTTGTCAAAGTTCAGAGATAGGACACATTATGTTTATCAGTCCTAAGAAGGACAAAAAAGTCATCAGAACAATTTCTTTCACCCCACTCAAGTAATAAACCTGATATTAGGCAATTTCCAAAATGTGTTTTGGACAATATTACACTGTGGACAATATAAATAAAAATGGCTAATTTTAGTGTTTCATTCCTAATCTATTGAAGGTTCTTAGGATGCTCCTAACCCATCAAAACAATTTTGTGTAAACTAGAAACAGGAAAGATTGCAAAAAAGAATCCCCTCGTCAAGGCTGACTTAATCCAGGGTTAGGGCACACATCTTGGCAAACTGGACTGAGGTTCATTAACCTCCTTTACCAATCCTTGTGGAGCTATTTCTTTCTATGAAAAACCTATGCCAACTATTGTTGGATGATGGCACTATCTTGTTGTATGTTGGTAAACACATTACCTTGTCTTTCTCCCCTACAAAATTATAAGCTTTCCAAAATCAGGGACTATCAAGAGCTAGAAACTAATAAATTGTTAAATGATAAATGTACTGTTTTCTACTGAGTATTCTTTTTTAAACTTAAAAATATGATTACTTCTATTTGTAGCAATTCATAGCTCACTTAAGATATTACATTCATTATTGTATGTAATCCTACAACAAGCTGATGAGATAGGCAAATTGGGTGTGATTATTGCACTTTTAAAAGGTCACAGAGTTGGTAAATGCAAGAACCAGGGCTATACCAAGCACTTTGAATGTCAGTCTACTGTCCTTCCTTTTATAGCAAATTGCCATCAAAGAACTGCCACCATTAAAACCAGGTGTCATATTAAAGGATACTATAAAATAGTGGTGTTGCATAGAGAACTTATTAAAAGTGAATTCAGAGGAAGCTCTAAGTTCAAGAGACAAGGTGCTCCGAGATTCAGTCTTCATTATTTCCCACTTCCTGAAGAATCATAAAAATAGTTATAAAATATGTCTAATGACTCTAATAAAATGTAATCTACCTCTCAATTTTTAATTGAGAAATACTAATCTCCGAGGGATATATTCCTGAGGCAGCATTGTTGGAGTCGCATTTGCTTGAGAAGTTGCCTCAATTTAACGGGAAAAAAATGTTGACCTGAAACACAGCAGGTGAGTTCTGGTTCACAACTTTGCAGGATGCCCACTCTGTCCCCCAGAACAGAACAAGAATGTCCTTTTCTTTCAGTTGCAAGCCTCTTGAAGCCCGGGATCTCCTACTTATCATTGCTCTTCTCCCACTAAGACACTGACTAGCATATAGAAGACACTCAATAAAATTTTGCTTAATTTAATTACATTTTAAAGCACAAACATTTGTTTATTTTTAGGCGGTTTCAACCAAATTTTAAGATTCAACGCTTATTCACTCATTAAAATCGCCTTATTGACATTTACTTTTCATGCTTACTATTTTTTTAATTGAGAAGCCTAAATAGAACAATTAGCTAAATTACTAAGAGGCAAAAAGTAAAATCACCTCTTTATATAAAAGTCTGATTGTTGGCACCTTAATTTTCTGGTTTTTGTTCTTAACCTGGTATACTTAAATTTACACTTCACTTAATATTTATTTAACCTTTGTAAACACTACCTCAAGTCACTGAAGTGTATTTTTGATCTAGCCATGGGTCAGTGGTTCAAGAGTTGGTTGACTCAAAGTGTTACTTAAGTACATATACGTATCTCCTCTCGCTGCCACCAATCATGGCATGAACACTGGGCAGCACTTGGGGATTCATTAAATGAAAGAACGCAACAGATTTGGTCCAATTGACTCAGTAAGGAGTGTTCATATATGAATATGTTTTAAGGTATCATTCATGTATATGCCTATATAAAAATCTGTTGACATTTATGTAAACATATATGAACCATAATTCACACTATGCATCACCAGATTTTTGACAAATCTACGGATTATATATAAATTTTGACAAATTTTAGGATTATAATTAACAAGACAAACATGTAAGTAAATTATAGTGATATTCAAAAGAAATAATGAAAATAAATTTTATTCTGGAAAAATAGGCACTGCCGCTCCATAATCCACTCATTCCTGAAGCCAATGGCATTGGCAATGTTGCTTATGTGACCTGGAAGTTCTCTCTTCTCATCATTCCTGCTTATTCAAATTCTACTCATTTGTCAAGTTCCAACATTTATATCTTCTCTTCCATGGAATCTTTTGTGAAAAGTAGAACCCATACTCATCCTTTATTTCACTTCCAGATATTGCTCTGACTAACGTTTAACTTCCTAAATTTTTGCATGCATTTTAGTTTTTACCTTATGCATCAGTTCCAGTTTTTGACTGCAGGCAAGTGAACCGACTCTAGATAGCTTCGGCATAAAAAGAATTTATAGAAGCAATGAAGCCTGTAGAATCAGGCTTGAGATATGAGCAGGATCCAAGGGATGCTAGGAAACAGGAAAATAATCCGGGTTGGTTCTAGAAACAGTCTGAATAAGATGTACTCTGTCTCCACTGCTTCAGTACCTCCATCTCAATGCCATAAATATGCCCTGACCTCCCTATATATTTGCTTTAAATCCTCAAGATTCAAAGTCTCAGCAAATTATGTCTTCTTTCCCCAGAAATTAGGAGAAGGAATATCTAGCTTTCTCAGTTTCAATATGCTGGCAGTGGAGCCTTGAGTCTTAATATGACTTACTCCATGAGAGATCCCCCTAAGTGGATAAAATGTTTAAATTAATGCCTATGTGTGTCTACCATATTTTTCAATTGATAATATAAGGTCATTGAGGTTATGGATTCATTTGTATCTCATTTTTGCATTCCTCCCTCTGCTTAAAACAATGTTGGTTATACAGCATACGTTTTAACATTTGCTAACAGACTACTGTGCAGAGGTAAGCATAAGATAGCCTCTTTCAAGCCCAAAATTCCATGTTTCTAAAGCTTGATTCAAATAACTCTCCCTATATTCCTAGGACTTCCATAATCAGACAATACAGAATATGAGAAGAATAGTTTTAATTTTAGTTTTTTATTAGCTTTTTTTATTTGTTTATTGAAATCTATCAACAAATATTTGTAGTAAGGCTATAACTCTAAAACGTGTGCTTTGGGGAATCCTAAAGAAGTCACAGCCCATGAACCAAAGACTCTCATAATCCTGATACAGATAAAATTTTTCTCATCGGAAACAACTTGAAAAAAAGTCCAAGGCAGCAATAAGCAAGTGCCCATGATGTATAGAGGCTCTTGTATAGCATTAGGAAAATACCAAGTAACCAAAAGATTAATGTGATCTGTGTTTACTTCAAGATCATGAGTATAATTTGATTTATACAACCTGAATTCAAAGACGGATAACATTCTCAAAATAAAAAGCAAGTGAATAATAATATCGTGAAGCAGTTTGATTTATACAACACTAATAAAAAGTCTCTACACCGCATTGACGTCAGTAGTCAGCATTTCAATTGAATCTATCATCTTTTTTAAAAACCTTTCAGGCAGTAGACTTGATTTCATTTCTTCGAAGAATCCAATGAGTTTAGCATTTTGAAACTGATAGATTTAGTTCATTAATTTAGATGTTTATGGTAATTTCCCATTGAAAGATTGTGCTTCATAATACATGATCATTGCATTCTTTCTGATAAATACACTTGTAGGAAAGAGACAGGAAGAAAAAAACCCTTTTACTGAATAAGAAATTCTTGTCTTTCCATCATTTCATTTTGAAAAAGAAAAAAAATCTTTGTTGAGATTCAAATAAAGATTTAAAGGTGTTTTTATTGTTTTCCTAAAGGCTCTCTTAAAATTGTCGTGTCATGTTTGGAGTCTTTTTGAGAAAGGTGATGTTTTAATAGTGAGCAGAGAGCATAAAAGGAAGAAAGTGGCACTATTTCCTTTCAATTATGATCATGACGATGCTATTGTTACTGCCAGAGAAGATTCAGTTTGTTTAAGATAATTGAAGAGAAATTATTGGGGCCTCTTGGACCAAATTGAAAAACAACGTCCAATTGGAATGTATTATAATGAATATTTTATGAAATATCTACTTTAAATATTAAGACCAATTAAAATATGGTGAAATATTACATTTAGCAATTATTAAGGCTCTTTGTGTTTACCTATCTGGCCAACTTGTCATTGTTTTTAACAGGATTTAGTTGTGTTTGATTTAAAGTGAATAATCAGCTTTTGTCTCATTCTGTAACTCCACAACCAGATATTAGGGTAAACATAAGTATTCATAGAAGATTAATCAATATTCTATAAAAATCTAAATTAATAATAAATATTATCTACATTGAATCAAGCAAATTAAGCATTTTAATATTGAAGGGTTTTCATAAATATCACTGTAAACTTTCTTCTTGTGTGTTTCCGATAGGAAACAGATTACTCAATTTATGATTATTCTAGATGGATTCAACAAAGAGCAATTATAACCACGTGTACTGGGTGTACTGTAAAGAAATCATTAGAAATAGCGTAGGATCACAGAGCTGTCCATATATCCCCTTGAAGACTAGAGGACGCAACAGTTACAAGGAAGAGCTGCCTTGAGACGAGCTGCGACCTACTTTCAAAGGACACAGCCTCCATCTCCTACTCCTGCACCTTCCAATTGGCTGCTTAGGTTCTCCATTGGTCAAACTCTACTGGAGGTCAATGACGTTGTCCACCCAACTCAATCTTCAGGGAGCAGAGAACAGGACAGAGAAGGGTAGAGAACTGACATGGAGGGGGCAAATGAAATTAATCTAGCGTGTAGAAACTTGTATTGACTTCCTAGACTTTTAGCCTGTTATCTGGCAAACAAACATGCAGCTGGGATTTTGCTAAGCAAAGAACCCACATTACAGAGATCCACGGGAACCTCTGAGAGCAGATTTTACTGAAGAGTAAGACAACAGAAAATAAGATTAGTAGACATTACAAGGTTAATAACCAATCAAAGCACGACTTTCAATGCACTAATCAATTGCCTATTGTTTAATCAATGCATAAAAAGGAGAGTTTATTTACCTGCACATTTCTTGGGAGTTTCACAAAGTTTTAAACAAATTGACCAAAACTCTCTTTCATAAAAAAACATTTAAAACGCAGGAAAATCGTGTTTCCTTATTCTAAATTAACAACATGATATATTCATTTATTTATCACTCAGGAAACATTGAATATAAGTCTACTATGTATTCCATATCATGAACCCTTGGCCTTTGGGAGTTCACTGTAGTCAACAGCCTCTAACGGAAGGCAAACTTCTGTGAACAAATTACAAAAGTCATTTAAAATATATTCATTTGATGAAAGTTTCTAAGTGTAAATTCTTTCAAATCATTTACTCTTCGTAGGAAAATATGCCATTTCCTTTCCCTCTGTTATTGCTGTTTTGATCTGTGCTGAAAAATCAGCATTTCGAGGATCAGCTATGTGTATGGCTTTACTTTATAAAAAATTTATTTGGTCTGCATAACATCAAAAGGTTGGAATACACATCAAATTGCAAATTTCCTAAGGTCAGAAATTGTGTTCTCCATTCCATTGGCAATTTTATGCTTCCTTATTATGGGCTACAAACAGAGCAGTTACTAAGTTCATACAGTTGCACATCTCAAATTTAGGTTCAGTACTTAGTTTATCTCTGTGCTAGAGTGATTGAATTGAGTTATGTCTTATTTTTTCTGCACATATTAAAATATCGAGCACACCATTGTCAAATGTTTCGTTATGATTATAACTACCCCCTTGAAATAGTATTCAATTTTCCCACCTTCTATAGTGTTCTACCAGAGAACCGTTGCTGTTAAATTAAGTTAGTTGAGCCCACATTTTTTACACCTTTTAATGGTGACAGATATTCCCAATTCAAAAGCTTTAAAACAATATGGCTGAATTGTCTGCAGCCCTGAGAGCTTATATGCTACGGCGTTTAGAACAGAGCTCAAACTGAGTATTCTACTCTCATAACTGAGGTCTGAGAGGGAAGGCTGCAGTGAAATTCTGGGGCTGGATCACAAAACAAGTGAGCCAAACCAAGACCACAACATTTCTCAGCTTAAATGTTATCTGGCTTACCTCTTTCAGATTCCTAAAATATTTTAAATGGCATGGAACATGTGAAACCTTAAAAACAAAACTTAAAGACAACTTACTACAAAAATTTGAAAGAGTATTTAGTTGCTATTAGAATAATAGCACTGGTTTTAGCAAACCCTAGCTTTGCCTCAGTAATATTCAGGTTTAATCTCATGACAGACTCACAAAGTGGCAAATTGCCTCCTGCCTTAGATCTAGAATTTGTATCAATAAGAAAAATGGGGCAGTTGTCTTCTTAATTATTTTTGAAGCAGAGAGTCCTCCTCCAGCCCCTTCCAGCTTTCTACATCAATTCAGAAACAGCTAGTCTTAAAGTTAACAGAGCTGGAACAAACCAAGTGGGGGTGGGGGTGGGCTGGGGGTGAAGAGTAGGGGTGATGAGGAATCGATGTTGTCAGTATTACACTACTTCCTGGGATAAATGGTTCCAAAAGGCAAAGCAAGATATTTTTGAGAAAATACAACCCTAATGATACTGAAGTTAGAGATTGGAAGGTTTTGTTTATTTTTTTGTTTTTGTGTCTTTTTAGAGTAATAGGGGGAGAAAAAATCACATTTCAGCTTACATATCTGGGTAACTAGCAGCAACGATTTTGACAAAATTCAGCAAGAAGACTACAAGAAAGTTTCAGGGAAAGTGATTAGATATGGATATGGATATGATATAGATATAATATAGATATATTAGCAAGGGATATAATTCCAGATGAAGCTAAGCTTTAAAGAGCCAAGCTATGATATATTAATGTGTAGAAATTGATTCTAGCTAATTTTACTCCTGCCATCTACATACTGTTCTTACCATGAAATCGAAGGATTAAAATACAAACAACAAAGTGTTGCAGAATAGTGAGTTCATCAGCACCCAAGCGCTGCTCATTTGAATTCAGATTTGCTAGGCTGGTTGTGTGAAAAGAATCAATGCAGAGAGAACGGGCCACCCAATGAACTGACTGAGCACATTGAAAGATATCTCAGTGACTTGCTGGGGCACAACCTGGAGTGGGGCTCGGTGCTTTGGGAAAGACAGGAGCTGCGGTTGAGAGAATATGGAGTTGGGAGGCAATCGACCACAGAGTTAATCCATTTTAGCAAAATCTTTGTGTTTTGCCAAGAGACAAAAAAATAATGTTATGCTCTAAGATAGGCCATGTAACCGAAAGCTCAAGACTGTAATCACAGAAAGTCATCTCTCAGTGTAGTGTTTCGGAAGTGACTCTGGGTTAATGACAGTAGTGGCACCACTAGCCCATCTGCATGCATAAGCAGAAGTGTTTCACGGAATAAATTTAAACTATGAAAGCCCTTAAATTCTTATGTTATACCCTTATATCTAATTTTCCACACAACTTACAAACATGTCATTCCAAGAGGCAAATAAGTAACATTTTTAAAATGAGGAACTTTGAGTTGAATAAATAAAAAAATAAATGTTTAATGGATACAGTTTGTCCCACTTCTCATAAACTGTAAAATGAGGTGATTATCCATGTGAAATGTAACCAATATGATTTTTACCATTTTGGCATTTACATTTATGATGCTCAGATTTTTTACTGGTATATCCTGAATGACACTGAGCTATCGTACTTTCCTCAGTTGAAAAGTTTATTGCTGTGTGTGAGGAGTCTCCAAATCAAGTAATGCAATTCTTAAAATCTAGCCAAGGATATTACTCTTTGGATATTGTGTATGTAATAAATGCATTTAAAAATATATTTTCTAGCGATGTAGGAAGAAGAAAATTCAGAAATTAGGTATAGAGAATCATTTATAGGTGGGTTTTATTGTTAATCTGTGTACAAGTGAAACGACAGTGCTCAGGAAAAGCATGTAAACAACAGTTCTACAAACTATTGTGTGGCTCTAATAATTCAAAGGCTGCATAACTACAAAAATAAAACTATAAATTTGTATTATGATCGCAACTTAAAAAAAAAAATCCCTTAAACTGGGAGCTATGCCCAAGAATATCAGCAGATTTTTTGTATGTACAACCTGTTTGTACTTGACCAAAACTGAACTGAAAAGAGAGTCTCTTTCCTGGATAGTTTTTAAGTTGTGTCAAGTCTGAGAATAAGAACAGCATATGAAAGGATCACATCTAACAGGTGACGTGTGGCTCACTTTTATTTCATACCAGTGGAAACTAATCAGAACATTGACACAGGTGAGATAGACAAAAATACAAAGCAAAGGAAAGCTAAGCCAAGATATACCAAAACGGAAATTTTAGGGAAATGTTTCTAGTCATCTCCAGATACGTTATTCAGCATGTAAATGAAAGGAAGAGCTGCTCGATGGGCGGGTGGTGTTTGAGGTGTACTTTTTTAATAAACCTTTCATTATACTGAAAAGTGTAAAAATTATTTTCTCTCGGATTTTTCACCTTAGAAAGTTTAAAATTATGTAGCTATTTGTTTTAAAAATCTAAAATTTCAGGGCCCTAAAATGCTTCTTCTTATTACAAGTTGGATAGTTTAGTCTTCGGTCTTAGGAAGCATGTAAAAGCATAATTACTAACCTGAGAAAGGATCTAGAACAGTGTTACTTCAAGGGCGGAACAGACCAGTGCTGGTAACACACACACACACACAGAGACTCACACAGACTCACACACACACACTCACATAAACACATACAATTTAAACCCATCGACCAGCTAAATTCAGAAATCAGAGTATGCACTTTAACATTTTGACATTGTTATGACACCTAAACATGTTATCAATGTCAGTATATGTGGTTCGCAGTTTAAGTTCTGGACAGGATTAACTTCTGATGGTCCAGCTCTAACCACAGGAAAATATTTATGGGTAGATACTCATATTAAGAAGATTGCACCAGAATGTAAGTCAACTCGTTCCTTCCTTCATTGAGAAAGTCTGATGAATGTCAGCTCAACTAGACAGTGCATTTTATAACATAGTAAAAGTTGAGAATTATATAAAAGCTAATGCATTAAATTAAAGATTATATCTTTTATTGTGTGATCAAATGGAAGCTGATCATAGATAACTGTTATTGCATTCTGATATGTGATGGTTATCAAGGACGAAAGTTCTGTTGAGAATGTTTGAATTATGAAACAAACTCTCATCATGTCTGAAAATAACTTTTGGTTTTGTTCAGATTGTTAAAGTTGTAAATTATTCCACCACACTTGACTATTCATTTGATATCTTAGGTATTTAAAAATTTATCTTAATACATCCAACCAGAGAATGAATGCATCAATTTTTTTAATGATAAATAAGGTTGGAGTACTAAAACAAAAGTTAGACTTCTGGCAGAATATATATTTCTCATAATTATCAGTGAAATAGATGATGGACATGAAATAAATGATATTGCAGCTTATAAAAGTTATCAAGAAGGGTCGGCCGGGTGGCACAGCGGTTAAGTTAGCACGTTCCGCTTAGGCTTCGGTGGCCCGGGGTTCGCCGGTTCGGATCCCAGGTGCTGACATGGCACCACTTGGCACGCCATGCTGTGGTCGGCGTCCCACATATAAAGTAGAGGAAGATGGGCATGGATGTTAGCTCAGGGCCAGCCTTCCTCATCAAAAAGTGGAGGATTGGCAGATGTTAGCTCAGGGCTAATCTTTATTAAAAAAAAAAAGGAAAGAAAAGAAAAAGTCATCAACAATAACTTATGAATTAAAAAATTTTATTTTTCATCAACAGAATATAAAAATATATGAAATTCATGGATCCAAAGTCCATCTCTTTCAACTAAAGGTAATTTAAACATAGTTTTAAGGGGTAGATTGTTAGAAGCAGTTACTGATTGAGGATTTAAGGTAAACTTTGAAAATATAGTCACTTGCCTCATTTTAGAGAAAAAATAATAAATATTCTGATTGCTGAAATTGCTTTAAAAACTCTTTAATTCCCATCAACATACCTTTGTGAGATGGTTTCTCTTCTACGAGTGCTATTAAAACAACACATAGCAAGAGTTTGGATTTTTAAGTTAAGCAAGAAACAAACGCTTGGTCACACGGAAAGTTTTACATACTGATGTAAGCAACGTCCACTCAAAGTATTCTTATAGGCATTGAATAAGGGGAATTGCTATTTTCTTTATATATTTTGTTTAGTAATAACTGTGAAACAACAGAATTACACGTGTGATAATGACTCTCTTTGTTCATCATCTCTAAGAATACTTTCAACTAAAATTTTCCAGTTTCTATAATTCTCATCATTTTTCCTGTTTTAGTTGTATTAATTATGTTTGTTAAAACGTAGCTTCACATGTGTTAAATCTCATAGTAAATAAATGGGGGGAGGAGAGGAGGGTAGAATTATAAAAGGACAGCAGAGGAGTTCTTGTGGTAATGCAAGAAGTTCCTGTATCTTGACTATGACGGTAAATAAATAAACCTATGTATGTTATAAATTTTCATATAACTAAATATGCGCACACACCAGTACATGTAAAACTGGTGTAATCTTAATAAGGTTGCCAGATAATATTAATATCAGTTTCCTGATTATGATATCACACTATACTATTGCAAGATGTTACCGTTGGGGGAAACTGGGTGAAGTGTACTTCCTGCATTATTATCTTACTACTGCATGTGAATCTACAATTATCTCAAAATAAAATGTCTTCTCTTAGGTACTTTGGAGACAAAAGTAATTCAGGAAACCAACATGAGGGGAGTGGTCTGCGAGAGGATAGGATCGGTGAAGATAAAGTGGTATTAATTACAGCCAGTCACAGACTCCAGTTGCCCCATCGACTTCTAGCTAAGACTCCTTGCAACTCAGTAAAAGTATTAAAATCCAGTCCTGACCTGCTGGAAGTTATTGGAAATCACCCTCCTCCTGAACAAACTCTTCTGGTTAAAGATAATCTGATCACTACAAACCAGAGCATTAGTATTAAAAATGTCTTTGCCATTGATTCTTCATAAGCATCTGCCTTATCTTCCAGGTTGTGGAACACTTGATTTGCATTGCCATCTGTGTGATTTGACGTACCTTTTGTTCAAGCTCCATCCTTCTGCTTTCTGGATGAGAGACGTGTCTTTGATAAATTCTATTTGTAACATCTATAATAAGGCCCTTAAAGTTTTATTAATCAGTTAAAGAATGTCTTATTTCTAGTAGTAAGACAATGTTTTGTTAAAATAATATTATAAAATAAAAATATTCTTACATGGAAAAGTATTATAAGAGTGAATCATAATTAATTTTCTATCTTCCTGTAGTAAATAACAGCTTACCACTTAAATTAGAAGTATCAATTTAATTTATGGTGCACAAAATTGTGTAATAAATATAATAAATGAAATAGTTCACATACACAAAAAAGGTTTCTTGAACTTTGGCCTAAATGAAAAAGCCCATATAACAAGGTATAATTTTCGAGTCAATTTCATTGAAGTGACTTCAGCTTTATCAATAAATCTGTATGGAATCTTTTTTAAATGGCAACAATGTCTTTGACACTTCTCTTATCTAGAGTATGAATCTGTATGGACTTGTGACTATTTTGACCAATAAGAGCACATAGAGAAATTGAAATTATATGAATTCCAAGGCTAGGTCATAAAAGAAATGCAGTTTCCAACCTACCGGTGGGGCCATTTACAATGGTGATCTGTGCCACCATAAAGGAAATTCAATTACCCTAAGGCCACTAGTCTGTGACCCGCCATATGGAGAGGCTTATATGTAGGCTCTCTAATTGACCACTCGAGCTGAACTCCCAGCCAACAGTCAGCATCAGCTGCCAGTCACGTGAGTGAGTGATGTTGGATGCCCAGACCAGTCAAGCCTGAAAATAACTGCAGCCACAGCCACCAGCTGGACTTTTCCCAAATTCCTGGCTTACAAAACTGTGAACAACAAGCAAAAACAAATAGGTTATTATCACTAGCTGGTTTATAAGTCACTAATTTTGAAAGTAATTTGTTATACAAGATTAGGAATTTAGTCCAAGAAGTATAAAATGGTAAATCAATTAGACATAAGACAGTAAAATATAAAAATCATTCAGAAGTCAATTATTCTTCACTTGATCAACAAAGAGTTTTATTACCAGGATCTGCAGTATGAAATTTATTCATTGCAGTCCACGAGCAAAGAGATTAGTTGCACTTTGTTGTAGGGTGCAGAATTCTATCTTCTAAACAAGGTTAAAAAGTCAAACGCAGTGAAAACCAAAATATGATGAGGATGAGTCTTGAAGTTACCCAGGGAAAGATTTATGCAGTGAGTTGAAAAATCGAAATACAAAATTCAAGCTGAAAGTAAGACTTTTAAGTTTCTACTTTCCCTCAACTCGTTCAATGCAGACAGAACTACATCCCTAAAATAGCCCTACTAATCTGCAGCTCAGGTGGAATTATCAAGGAATCAACCCCAGATCCCAGACGCCTGTACTCGTGGGCCATAACCCAAATCTGTAACTGTATTTTGGCACCAAGTCCAAGATCAAGAAACTTTAGCCAGTCTGAGATCTCAATTCCAATCTCTTTATTTGTATTATAAATAAGTTTGTAATCCTGGAAGATATAGAAATACATACAAAAATAAGGAAGAAAATCAGAACAACCGTATTAATACTTTTGTATTAAGCTTAGCAATAAGTTTTCTAATCACGGTGATCATTTCTTTCTGTTTGTCATTTAAATACTTGAAAGGCTTAAAAGGAATCTGACATATTTGAAGACCTATCATATTAGGCTTCTGATTTAATTTTAAATGTATGTGAAAATTACCTTAGATTTTCAAACTATGCTTGGATTGATACATAACACAAATTTTTATATCTAAAAATTTTGACATTAATTTGTAAGTGAATTTAAGTGTATTGGTAGATTTTATTTGATAGATCTATAAATCTGTCTCTGATATTTAAAGTTTTGAGAGATTCAGATATATTAAATCTGTGACTATAGTTTGGAATATATTTATAAATATAATCAATTATGTAAGTGGTGTAACATACTTAAGATTTTAATCTATAAAAATAATTGAGTTAATTTGACAATGACCAAGGAATGAAGGAAAGGAATTTTTAATATTTTTTACAAAAGCTCTCAGATTTTTAAATTAAAAACAAAACTTATATGTTATTCTTAAAGTTGATAAATGTAGATATTAAAATCTGTAGTTTTGGGGCCAGCCCCATGGCCAAGTGTTTAAATTCGTGTGCTCTGCTTTGGCGGCCTGGGGTTCATTGGTTTGGATCCTGGCCACGGACTTACACACCTCTCAACAAGCCATACAGTGGCGACATCCCACAAAGAAGAACTAGAAGGACTTACAACTAGGATACGCAACCATGTACTGGGGCTTTGGCGAGAGAGAAAAAGAAAAAAGAAGATTAGCAGCAGATGTTACCTCAGGGCCAATCTTCCTCACCCAAAAAAAAAAGCATACCTTTAAAAAAAAGTCTGTAGTATTAATAAGCAAACTCTTAATTTAAATTCAGGTAATGCAAATAGTCATTTTACACACAAAAATTCCAAATCAGACACTAATAATATAATTGAAAGGGTTTGCACTGCTTTCACCTATATCAATAAAAAATACAAATGTGAATATTACTTTTATAAATAATTTGAAGCCAAATTATTAACTGTGCTTTGATAGTCTTATGAGGTCTAGAATCTGGTTCGTTGATTGAAGACTTTAATGAAAGCATCTTGATGTGAAGGAATTAAAACCTAGATGTATAGGAAGTTCACTGACTACGTAGCAAACACTTTAAATCTACATATCAGAGATCACTTACAACTGAAGGTATTTTGGACTACAAAGGTCACACGTGCTGGGGCTACAAATTTACATGAAGGCTGCCTTGTGACTTTTCCATAAAGTTATTTCATGGGAAAGAATTTTCCTCCACTTAGGAAAGAGAGGCCAGGTTCCCTCTCTGAAGCGTGGGCCTCCTGCAAATTCATTCTTTCACTGAGGATGTACCGCTCTGGGCCTTATTGCATGCCTCCCAGCCAACATCCCATGTTAGGTAGGGTAGATTTTGCCTGTTGTAACCCACACCTCATGCGGCTACCAAAACAGAAGTGCAAGGTGACTAGAGATTGTAGATTCTTTCATCTCACCTACTTATCCCCCTAGATCCCCTCATTCAATTTATTTTTAATCTTAAAGGAGTTTCTTTACTTTCATATAAGGTCAGAAAGGCAATTAAAGTAGAATTTAAAAATACTGGTCTACCATACTTCCACTTTATTCATAAGATAAACAACTTGAAAAAGATTTAGTTATCACCACTTTCCAACTACAAAATTATTATTCTACTAACCCAGAAATTGGAAATAGATATTAATTACTCAACCAGCAACTACAAATGAAGTACATTTCCATAAACTTCACAAAAATATTTTTTCATAATCAGAAATAAAGAATTGATGAATTCTCATAAGCTACTCTATTCTTTCTTCATTTCAGAGAAACTGACTCAAAAACGTTATCAAGTTGACAGCTTTCATAGGTCAACTGAAAAAGGGACAAAAAAGAAAAGAATTACCAATTTCAAAATGTAATAGATTGTAAGCATTCTTACAAATTTTACTAGGAAAAAGACATAAAATTTACTCTATTAGGTGAAATTTTTTTTTAGTAAGTAATCAATTAGAAAATAATGGTAGTTGATTTTTATTAATGATGCTTTTATGTACAGGAAACTGTAACTCAGCATTTCTGTAGATATTCTTCACAGAAGCCAATTTATCTGAATTAGTCAGCCCAAATGCATGCTTGTAAATCAACTGAGAATATCTCTAACTTAGGGAAAAATTTTAGTCTTTTCTGAAATTACAAAGGCAATATATTAAAATGGAAAACCTTTAGCAAGAGGAAGTGGTTGATATTCGTCATTACTCCTTCACTCTTTTGGCTATAAGGCCTTGGCAAGTCATTCAAACTTTTGGAGACTCAGTCGTCCCATTTAACATATAAGCTAAATTTATTGTCACACTGAGGCCAGGAAACAAGACAGAGGATTGATGGAAATCTCTTAAAATTTTTAGGTCAATAATCTGTAACAGTAATTCTCTCTTTCTCTCTGTCTCTGTCTCTTTCTTTCTACTGTCCTTCCCCACTTAGCATCCATGCCAACTGCATAGCAGTGACTTAATTTGAATGCTGTGTCTTCTAGGACACACTTCAATCTAGAAAGGAATCTGTGTACACTTAACACACACTGACTGCCTAGAAGACAATGGCGGAGCCTAAGTCCTGTGTAGAGATGAAGTTAAAGTCGATTTCAGCCACTGAAGTTGATGTCAGTGATTCTCTAATTAAGAAAAGATGAGCCACAAGTCACTACAGACTTGAAAGGTCAAGGAGAATTATTGCTCAAAGGTCTTAGAACCTTCTTGGTCTCCAGAGTTAAACAAAAAATGTAACTAGGAGACTGAATCAAGACATCGGAGGGGGAGAGAAAAAGTAAACATATCATTCTGCATTCTAAGAATATATCTTACAGTCAATTTTTCTGCAATATGAAGTCATAATCTTGGATTTCTTACAGCTAAACTTTCCACCTAGAAAACCCTGGTTATTATTAGCTGCTTGAGTAGTTGAGTTTATATTTCATTGACTTCTCAATCCATTATACAGAGTAATTTTGCTCAGCCAAAAATGATTTTTATAGTGTGTTTTTTAAAAATCCTAATTATAAAGGAATATGCAATGGCTGCTTATAGCTATGGTCCTGGCTTATGATTTATTTTACCAGTCTTTCCTTCCAGTTCTTTGCTAAAGACATTCTTTGTGTTTTATTACAAGTTTCTTCCATTGCGTCATGCTCTCAGTGGGATGGTGTGCCTATATTTTATTTCACTCCTGCCATTAATTACCTGTGGGCCTGTATCATGTCTCCCTCAGACCCATTTATTATAATGGTGCCTGCTGGTGTCCCTGCAGCTAGCAGTCTGTCAGCATTTCCATTAGAAACCCCATTTCACAGGGGCTTAAAATTCAGCTGTAAAAGTGTGCTTTAGGCTGTACATGTTTAGAGTACATGATATGAGCTATGAAGCTCTTTACTGTTGGCTCTGAAAAGACAAATTTGAAAACAAGCTGTTTCAAAATTGGTGTGAATGTAGGTCCTAATTTTCATGATAAAGAGAAAATTTTTTTCCCTCAAAACAATGTAATCTTATAAAAATGTTTACAAGTTTTCTTTTACTCTTTTCAAAATAGAGGCATATTTCTGTATGGTTTATGGGAAATTCAACGCAATCTAGGTGATAGGTATACTTTCATGTTTCTTCATTTTAATTCTCTAAAAATACATATGACTGCTAAGTTTTTAAATAATTTTGATTTATTCATTGAAAAAGCTCAGGAATGTTCTAATGACAATGTAAAATTGATCTTTTAAAATGTTTTAAGAGTTAGCTATGTAGTTGTTCATTGGACGGTCTTCAAATAAAAACGTTATTTACCATGAGAAACACTCTGGAATTCAGAAATCATCAGTTTATGGAAGGTTATCATCCCAAGAGAAACTAAAATTATCCTTATCTTGTTTATAATATCAGTAGGATTGCCAGATAAAATACAGGACATTCAGTTAAATGTTAATTTCAAATTTAAAAAAAAAAAATGAGTATAAGTATATCCCAAATATTGCATAAACATACTTACATTAAAAAAAAGTTGGTTGCTCTTGTTAGTGCAATGGAGTTGAATTCAACTCCTAGTGATCCTGTGTACAGCAGAGCAGAACCCTGTCTGGTCTTTCTGCACCACCCTCTTACTTTCTGGCACTGTATCAGACAATGCTCCACTTATATTCACAGGGTTTTCATGGCCAGTGTTTCCAGAAGTAGGTGGCTAAGTTCTTCTTCCTGGTCTGTTTTAGTCTGGAAGCTCTGCTGAAACCTGTCCACCATGGGTGACCCTGAAAGCATCACTTTCAGTGTCACAGCAACACGCAGCCACCACAGTGTGACAACCAACAGATGCGTGGTGTGGTTCTCTGACCAAAATGAACCTGGGCCAGGGGGCTGAGAGCACTGAATCTTAAGAAAAGACCAAGTAGGGTTCTTCTCTGCTGTACAAAGGGTTTCTAGGAATCTGAATCGACTCCATGGCACTAACGACAACAAAAAAGTATTTGTTGATTATCTGAGATTCTAAGTTAACAGGGTGTCTTGTATTTTCATTAGCAAAATCTGGCAACTGTAAATATTAGTAATTGGTTATTTTTCATATTCTTCTAATCTACAACTAGAATTCAATGTTATAGAGCATCTGAGGAACAAAAAAATGGGAAAATAGTCTTGGATTTCTTAAAACATTGTGTAGATTATAAAAACACTTCTTCAAAAAGTAAGTTTTTTGTTAGGAAATAGCAGGTTCTTGTGGATAGGAGTCAAAGGAGAATAAAACAACCAAGGGGAACAAAAGAGAAAGTCATGCTTAATGGAAAGAGGTTCCCTGAGGATGAGAACTGAGACACTTGAACTCCAAAGCGTAAACGGAAAAAAGATAGTGACTAAAAGCTAAGTCATTTCCAGATGTACAGTGCCCCTGTGGACTCTATCATAAATATTTTATTTAATTCTAAAGTATACAACTACTAAATACATTTTAAGTACACTTATTTGATTTTATAATAAAATTAACTTAAAAAAAGACTTTATTTAAAAATAAATTTCAAAACATTTGACTCATTCACAAAACCAAAAAGTCTTTAAGCAGCTACAAGAGGCTGGATGGAAATGAATGGAAATAGTACAGTCATGCAACACATAACAACATTTAGGTCAACGACAAATCACATAGAGACAGTAGTCCCATAAGATGAGTATCATATAGCCTAGGAGTGGTAGGCTATACCGTCTGGGTTTGTGTAAGTACACTCCATGATGTCTACACAGTGCTGAAATTGCATAACAACACATTTCTCAGAACATATCTCTGTCATTAAGCAACACATGACTTGAGTTGAGGCAGTAGGACTTTGGATGAGTTGTGATATCATAGCGCTTACTAGGAATGAAGAGAGTCAGTACTGAACAGTCTTCACTAAGCGTTAATCAATCATATGCCTAACCAAAAAGGTTCACTTAGTACAGTATCATAGCACAAGGGTAGGATGAATAACTTATGAGAAAAGACATATTTTATAGCTAGTGAGATGGGCCACCATTGCACAAAACATAAAGACTATCCTAAAACCTGTCAAAACATGGGTGAATCCATGGGGAGGGAGGTTCTCTGACTGTAAATCTATGTGAAGGGTAGAGACATTAATATGAAACATTGTTAAGTAAATATGAATGTATGAGTCAGAAGCATAAAATAAGACACATTCCAACCCTACAAGAACTTAAAATACAGTTGGAACTATAAGACATGAAATAATTCAAAAGCATATTTCACCATATATTTTTGGTCACAAGATGGTTGGTTTTGGTTGATTTTCAAACTGCTTTTTAGAAATATTCTCTTTGCTGGCAAATACTATTGAATTGCTCCAACTACCACTGAATAGCCTCACTTGTAACAAATCCTCACATTTTAAGGGTAGGTCTGATTTTTGGTTCTTGTGGTGACATGCACATAACATAAAATTTACCAGTTTAACCATTTTAAGTGGAATTAAGTACATTCACGATGTCGTGTAACCATCTGCAGTATTGCAGCCCGCTGCTGCTTCATCAAAGAAATAAGAACAATGGCAAAAATTTTCAAAATCAATTTTTGGTGAACTCTGGAAATTAACTAAAGACTTTTAACAATCTGAGGAGCATTTATGTAATAAAAGGGCTGGATCTCATATGAAAACAGAGAGCTTTGTAGCATTTTAACTTGCCTTATTCCCATTCACTTCTCCTCTGCTCTATGTAACTTTGAAAACCAGTAGTGTCATAACCACAGTAGTTGTGAAAACCAGGAGCTTAGAGGTTGTGAGAAGGAGCAAAATGGGTTTGGATTTCTCCGTAAAGTCTTACCTCAGAGAATTTGTATTATCTGATCTGTCTGACAGTTGCCTGGAAAAGTCTCATATTTACAGCTTGTCTTTATTTGAATTGACTCACAGCTCATTCAGGGAGAAAAATCCACCACAGGGTGTTTGTCAAAAATAATCAGTGGCAATTATTTAAAATTGCAGCTGCCTGAGGCAGGGAAACAGGGTTAAGCAAAAGAGGCCAAAAAAATGTGTTAGGAAAATATGGCTGATGAGATGTCCATAGCGGGCTGTGAAAACCTCCGACATATTCCTGGGATTATAGATAGTCACTCACATGTCTAGTGCTATGCACATATCCATGAAAAACTTGAGAAGGCCTGAACCTCTCACTTCTGGGCAGCCTTGAGGCTCTGCACAAGAAGGAAGTATAGACTAATGTGGAATTGCAATCTACCAGAGCAATGAAAGTGTGACCCATCACACAGAACAAAGGGTGGGGGAGTTATTTCTGCAAGCCTTTTAAAGAAATTCCTATTCAGTCATTAGCTGACAACTAAGCTAACTGAGCAGAGAATTCAGTGGTAGGATATGACAAAAAAAACCCACAGTCTTTACAGAATTTTTCCTGCAGAATTATAAGAAACAAACAGAAAAAGCAACAACAAAAAATAGCAACAAACAAACCCAAAGGAAAGGCATTTTATTTTCAGGGTTACCACTATTATTATTTCAATTGTTAAGTTTTTACCAAAAAATGAGGAGCCATGCAAAAGAAAAAATTATGTATATCCCATAGAAATTTAGTTTTTAAAAAGTAATGAAATTTATTTAAATTGACCAAGAAAAAAAGAGAGAAGATTCAAATTACTAAAATCAGCGATGAGAGACATTACTACTGACTTGAAACAAATAAAAAGAATTATAGGGTAGTACTATAAACAACTGTATTCAAACAAATATATAACCTAGGTGTAGCAGACAAATTCCTAGAAAGACACAAACTATGAAAAATGTCTCGAAGAATAGAAAATATGAACAGAACAATAGCAAGTAAATATATTAAATTAGTAATTTAAAAAAAAATTTCCCAGAAGAAAAGCCCAGGGTCACATGGCTCACTTTTGAACTCTACTAAACCTTTAAAGAAGAATTAATGTCAATCCTCACATCCTCTATCAAAGTACAGAAAGCCCCTACTACCCTGTTACAAAAACCAGGCAATGATATCACAAAAAAAACAACTGTAGAGCAATATCCCTTATGAACAAAAATGCAAAACTCCTGACAAAAATATTAACAAACAAAATCCAACACATACAAAGATTAAACATTATTGGCCAAGTTGAATTTATGCCAAGAATGCAAGGTTGGTTTAACTTTTGAAAACTAGTCAATGGATAGACCGCATAGACAGAATAAAGGACGAAAACTACATGACTATCTCAAAAGATTCCAAAGAAGCATCTGACAAAATCCAACACCACTTCATGATAAAAAACACTCAACGAACTACGAATAGAAGGGGACTTCCTCCGTCTCACAGATGAAATCCCATATGAAATCCCATAGATGACATTATATTTAATGATGAAAGATTAAATGCTTTTCCCCTAATATCAGGAACAATGAAAGGATGTCTGGTATCATCACTTATATTCAACATTGTAGTGGAGTTTCTAGTGAGGGCAATTAATCGAGCAAATGAAATCAGAGAATCCATATTGGAAAGGAAGAAGTAAAATGATCTCTATCCATAGATAATATCATCATGTGTATAGGAAATCCAAAAGTTTAAATAGAAGAACTATTAACTTAACAAATTCATCAAGGTTGTCAGATCAAAGATCAATAAACAGAAAAAAAAAATCAGTTGTATTTATATACATAGCAATCAACAATCCAAAAACTAAGAAAACACTTTCCAATTATACCTCAAAAAAACTGGGGGAAAAAAATTTTAATTTACAAAAGGATCAAAAAGGAAAAAATAGTAGAAAATAAATTTAGCAAAAGATTGGCGAGATTTGTACACTGAAAACTATAAGACGCTGTTGAAAGAAATTAAAGAAGGCGTAAATAAGTGGGAAACTTCTCACCTTTAGACATCCAAAAGTTAATATTGTGAGGACAGCTATACTCCCCAAATGGATCTTTTCATTCAATGCAATCTCTATCAAAATTTCAGCTTCCTTTTTACAGAAATTGACAAGCTGTTCCTGAAATTCACGTGAAAATGGAAGGGACCAGAATAGCCAAAACAATCTTAAAAAAGCACAAATTGGAAGACTCACTTTTACTTTTTTATTTCAAAACTTACTACAAAGCTACACTAAATAAAACAGTATGATACTGGCAATAAGGATATACATATAGATACATGGGATAGAACTGCAAGTCTAGAAGGGAACTCTTAGATTTATGGGAAGTTGGTTTTCAACAAGTGGGCCCAGACAATTCAATGGCAGAAGGAATAGTCTTCTCAACAAACAGTATTAGGACAGCTGTATATCTACGTGCAAAACAATGAATTTTATGTCCTTTCTTCACACCATACACAAACATTAGTTCAAAATGGATCATGAACTAAAGGTAAGCGGTAAAATTCTTGAAAGAAAACA
The DNA here is from genome assembly GCF_041296265.1 of Equus caballus. Lineage (NCBI taxonomy): Eukaryota > Metazoa > Chordata > Mammalia > Perissodactyla > Equidae > Equus > Equus caballus. The sequence goes on along the minus strand of NC_091685.1, from coordinate 98,907,519 downwards.
TAGGAGTGGCCATCACAAGCTTGGTTTATCTAAAGTCTTCTTATATATGACAGCAAAAGTACATATGACAAAAGAAAAAGTAGATAAATTAGACTTTATAAAAATTACAAAGTTTTGTCCCTCAGAGGACACTGTTGAGCTGGTGAAAAGACAATTTTTTGGCTACTCCTCTTAAACAGAATGGACTTCCACCCAAACTTTGGTTTGGATGTCAAGACTGATACCACCACACAGGCACCAACAGAGTGTGAAATAAACACCATTTCACAATGAGGCTTTCTGCATGAGCAAGATGACTTCCAAGCAGGTGCAAAAATGGCTTGAGAGAGCCAGGAAGAGAGACTGGTTTGGGGCATTTATGGTTATTCTGGGATGGGGTTGAGCTGAGGGTTCCTGTGCACGCTTTGAACTTCCCTTTGGTACCAAAGGAGGGATAACTCAGACTTTCTTACCAGCTTGCTCAGTTGTAGGGCAGAAGGGAAATTCAGCCAGGTCGGGCTTAAATGCTGCCAAGAGTCAAACATTAAAAATGGAGTCAGACTCTTTATTACAACAATTTTCAGAATGCAAAAAATATATTTGCAAACCGTATAACTAATATAGGTCACGTATATTACAATTTAATAGTAAAAAAGACAAATAATTTAAAAATGAGGAAAAAAGATTTAAACAGACGTTTTTCCAAAGAAGATATATAAATGGCTAAGTAACAAGCGAAAAGATGCTCAAAGTCATTAGCCATAAGGGAAATGCAAATCAAAACTATAATGAGATACTATTTCACAGCTATTGTTGTTGTTAGTGCCATGAAGTCAATCCCGACTCCTAGCAAACACATGTACAGCACAGTGGAACCCTGCCTGGTCTTCTTGAGCCATCCTCTCATCTTCCAGGGCTATTATCAGACAATGTTCCACTGCTATTCATAAGGTTTTCACTACTGGTTCTTTCAGAAGTGAGTGGCCAGGTCATTCTTCCTAGTCTTTCCACCCTGAGTGACCCTGCTGGTATTTGAAATACTGGTGGCACAGCTTTCAGCATCACAGCAACACACAGCAACCACAGTACAACAACGGACAGAGGGGTGGTGTGGTTCCCTGACCAGGAAATGAACCTGGGCCACAGCAGTGAGAGCACCGAATCTTAATCACTAGACCACCAAGGCTGGCTCTCACAGGGATGGCTAAAATAAAAAAGACTGACAATAACAAGTGTGGACAAGGATATGAAGTTATGTTAACTCTCCTATATTGCTGTGGGATTGTAAAATGGTGTAGTCACATTGGAAAGCAGTTTGGTAGTTCTTCAAAGTGTAAGACATAGAGCTACCATACCACCAGCAATTTCACTCCTAGGTATACATCCAAGAGAAGTGAAAATATATGTCCACAGAAAAACTTGCATGAATGTTCACTGCAGCATTATTCATAATAGCCAAGAAATAAAAGTAATACAAATGTCCATCAAGTGAGAAGTGGATAAACAAAATGGAGAATATGCACACAAATGAATATTATTTGACAATGAAAAGGAATGACATACTGATAGATGCTACAGCATGAATTGACCTTGAAACCATTATGCTACATGAAAGAACTCAGTCACAAAAGGTGACACATTGTTTCATTCTATTGAAATGATATGTCCAGAAAAGGGAAATGCATACAGACAGAAAACAAGTTAGTGGTTTCCTGACCAGGGATAGGGAAGAATGGGGACTAAGTAGTAGGAGGTTTGTGAAGGGGTATTGAAAAATATTCTAAAATTAGATAGTGATGATAGGCACATAACTCTGTGACTATACTAAAAACTGTTCAACTGTGCGCTTTAAATGTGTGAACTGAATGGTATATGAGTTATACCACAAGAAAACACACACACATACCCCCTCCAGACAAAATCTCTTAAACATGATTATGATCCTTTAAGCATTTATGTGCAAATCTTGCAAGACGTTTATTTTAGTCAGCATGTTGTGCTACTGTGGTGAACATAGTTGTTACATGGAGTAGTAGAGAAAATTATTTGAAGAATCTAACTTTTTATGGCCCTAGTTAGATGAACGCCATGTTCTGCAATTTTTCAACCCTGATGCTTTGAATTGGGCTTCATTATTTTGCCCTTAAAGACACCCTGTTTTTAATTGTTCTGTCATCATTTCATGCACAATTTATCCACTGGAAAAGGGAACCCTACAGATGTGGGCTCTGAAGATAATGTTCCCTGCTGATGTCCCTTTGAAGTAGGGTGACCACGCAGGCTTGTCTTGGTCAATTGTGTTTAATGCCTGTGGCTCCAGTTTGGGTTACAAATTATATGGTCACTCTACCCATAAAGGTTTTTTTACGGGCTCATAATCATGAATCTATTTAACAGGTTATATTACTTTATAAAAAGTTCCTTCCAAGCAGAACCACCTGATTTAAAGATGCATGGTTACATGGTAAAAGAACACAGAAAGGAAGTGATTATCACAAAGGTCCGTGTAGTGTAGTGATTCTCACCCAGGGGTGATTTTGCACCCCCATCCCAGGGTCATTTGGCAATGTCTGGAGACATATTGGCATATTGGCTTGTCACAATTTTCGAGGCAGAGGTGGGGGCTGGGGGAGGCGGTGGCGTGTGTAGGGCTGTTCTACTGACATCTAGTGGGTAGAGGCCAGTGACGCTGCTTAACACTCTACAAAACCCAGGAGAGCTCCCTCCAGCAACTATCGTCCAAAGTGCCTGTATCGCTGAGGTTTAGAAATGCTGAGACAGTGTTTACATTTGCAAGGGAGGGATATTAAGCATACACTTTAAAACAATTAAGCTGTTGGTGTCTTGCGCAGCTTTTGTGTGTGCATGTCATATGTAATTAAAAAAAAGCAGAAAGAAAGAAAGGAAGGGAGGGAGGGAGGAATCTTGAATATACCAATGACAGGAAATAAATACAAATGTATATCATACAATTATCTCCGAAAGTTTTAAGTATGAGTACTTTCAGACTTTCAAAGATGGAATAATTGTCACCCTAAATAAAGCATTCCAAAATAAAAATACATTGTTTGCCAGTTTATTTTATTGAGCAAAATAATCCTTATAAGAAAATATCACTTAAAAGAAGACACTATTTTCATTTCACTTGCAACTATTAGTATAAAAATTTTAATAAATCTGTAGCAAAGTAAATTTGGAATTGGAAAGTCAAGCGTGCTCTAATATTAGAAAAGTCATTCAATATTATATCATATTAACAATTCAAAAAGTTACGAAATTCTCCTTAGATTGGGGAAATATTCAATAAAATTTGGTATTAATAGTTTTTAAGTTAGTAAGAAGACAATTTCTTAACATGATAAAAATATTTACCTCAAAGCAACTGTTAAATCATAATTAACAACAAGTTTAACATGGTGACTGCTGTAAGAATTCACATTTAAATCATAAAGAACAACGAAAGAAGTCTAGTATTATCATTTAATTTTCAAATGTGCCAAAAATTCAAATTATCCAATAAAATTTTAAAATATAAATAAAAGTTGGAGACTTTGTAGTTCGTGCACTGGTTTCTCCCACATCATTTTCTGTAAGCTTCTGGGCTGTATCCTCATTTATCTGTCCCCAGCTCCAAACTACTGTTATCGAAATGCCATATATCAGATTCCGAGCACCAGAATAGTATGGGTGGCAAGACCTTCTACAAGGAGACATTGGCTATTGAGAACTTCCTTCTGATGCACATGGATGCTGGCATCTTGCCCAGGGCAAACATAAGATCTAGTGTAAGTGACTCCTGCTTTAGCATTTCCATTGTCAAAATTGGTGAGTTCAATGGCTGGCACATGGCTTGGAAGCAGTGAAAGAGAAGAGGAACAATGTAGGAGATACAGAGCCCCTACATCTCTAGCAATGTTAAGACTGGCAGAAAGGTTTTACCCTTGACCACTTATCCCTCTCAAAAATGCCTGATGGGTGTAATCATTCACACACAAATGATACTGACCTCGCTGAGCCTCAGTATTCCTCATTGAAGAATGCAGAAAATATTCTCTTTATAACATATGAAATACCATATATCAGATATTCAACTCAATGCTTAGTCACAAGTAACCACTCAAAATGTTTGCCTTTTTTTCCTCTTCCCTAATACTCCTTATTAATGTTACAAAAACTCTGTTAAACTTTCTTCTTCTGATGTCTAGTTATCCAAACTATAATTTAAAAACCCTCTTGCCTCAGAGGGTGAAAGCACATTTTTAAAAGCTGCTTTTCCATTGGAAAAAAGTATTTAATTATTTATAATATTTGTATTAATGGAGATGAAGATACTTATTTAAATACATACTTATTTGCCTATAAGTTAATGATGAAACAAAACTGTACTATATATTTTAAAAAATTCTTATTCACCATTAGTAACTTTTTAAATTCAGTACTAATTACTGAATTAGAATTGCAATTTATTCTTTTAGGAAGATTAGCCCTGAGCTAACTGCTGCCAATCCTCCTCCTTTTGCTGAGGAAGACTGGCCCTGAGCTAACATCGATGCCCATCTTCCTCTACTTTATATGTGGGATGCCTACCACAGCATGGCGTGCCAAGTGGTGCCATGTCTGAACCTGGGATCTGAATCGGTGAACCCTGGGCCACTGAAGCGGAACATGTGCACTTAACCGCTGTGCCATCGGGCTGGACCCTGAAATTTATTCTTAAACTTTTACCTTGACTTTATTTCTTGGCATCCTCAAAATATGTATATCCCACCCTTCAAAATATTTGATTTATAATATGGGAAGTTGGTTTAAGTTTTACTAGACGTCCAAGAAAAAATAAAGATGAAAGAGACCTCTAAGAATGGCATAGCAAGTAAAAATTATAATATTTTATGCAATATCTGTCTGTTCTCCTTTCTGATTTTTGCTCCAGAGGACCAATAAAACATTGGGGTAAAAATAGACCAATGTGTGTGGAAATTTTAATCTCATTGTCATGGAAGTTTTAAAAAAATATATCACATAGGATTTATTGATTCCAGTTTTGAATCTTCTATCCAGTAAATATTGCCCTCTTAAAATGAATTAGAAATAGAAATATCAAGGTATCTAAATATCTATGGCAAAGATAACTCTTTCCCAATCAATTTAAGTCAATCATTGAGTAATTTATTAGAATAGTTCACAGTTAATTTTACTCATTCCACTGTTACAACAGCTGGGAAAAGAATCAATCTCTTGATTTAAGGCTCTGTTCTATCAGGACTGCTCACGCGCAATGAAAAATAAAGATGGCTGACTTCTTGTTCACGTCACATGCTGCCTCTTTTCTCTCTGTGGAAGGCGTTCTGAGTCAGTGCAAGTTAACTACTCTTCTCATAGTTTGTAATACCTCCTGCTAAACAAACAAGTTATACTTATCCTTCTCTGTTTATTAGACAAATACGAATTCAGAGATAGGCTTGTATTTTCCCTCTGCACTTTTTCAAATAAATTTGGTAGTTTTCAAAATATATTTTAGTTAGAAACTTTTCACAGATGATTTATACTGACAAAGTCCAATATGCCTGACGCATAAAAAGAAGTTAATACATAGTATATGTAACTAAATGGTAACTGCTGTTAGGGAAGAATTTTGTTCATTTCTCTCCTCCTTGTATCCCCCAAGGCCTGGGGCATACTACATTCTCAATAATAATATTCAGAATGAAATAGTCAATATTTTTTGGATAGAGGAACCCTTGAGGAACCTCCAGATGTCCATACTTTGAAAAGAATTAGTACAAATCATCAGTTAGTCCAAATGCACTTGATCACATAGCACAATCAGCGGCTGGTTGAATAGAGTTTGACCTCATCCTGGCAGAACATTAAATTTCCTCAGCCAGTTTTTCTGGAGAGAAGGGAGCAGTCCATGGAGTCAATCGAGATTTTAAGTCGCTGAGTTTCAGATATTTGCTTCCTGGAAAGAGGCTTGTCCCTTCTGAAAAAAGCTGTGTAGCTCAGAGCTCAGGGATTCCTACAGGTCCTTCTTGCGTGAGGATAGATGCCCTGATGAGAATACCCAAGGTTTAACCTAAAGATCTTAGGTTTGTGACACAGGGACAGTTAATTCATGTCTTGGACACATCAGAAGTCTGGAACTATACTTCTAACTTTGGCCAAATAAAACTTTTTAGTCTGTTGTGTTTTAATTTTCTCTCCTTTTAAAGTGGAAAGGATAAAAGCAGTCATTGCGATGGACTGGTAGGGAAAAATGAGGAAATACTTTCTAGTTTGGGGGAATAGAATAATTTATGGTTTAATGTAACATTTGTATGGACAATCTGAATACTCTGCCTTACACAGGTTAGCATAGCATAGATTTATGCGAAAGCAAAGAGTAGAATATAGAGCATACTGGAATAGGAAAGTCAAAGTTTAGTTTAAACCTGTAAATTTCCTAACATTATGTTGACAAACAATAGATTTAAAAAATTTTTTATTGGTTTGTTTTGCTTTTAGTAAATTCTGTTTTCTTATTTATTTCCACCACAAAAGCAAGAATATCATCATGGGAATAATACTTCCTTAGACTGTCAAAAATTTTAACTCAATATCAATACTCACAAGATTACTGAAAATATTTTTCTATGCTAAAAATAAATCACAAAGTAAAAATATTAAGCATTGCAATAGAATCTAGCTGAATACACACCTGTGTCATCCTACTGACACTATTTTCCACCAAAGTAAAAACAAAATTATAGTTTAATCATTCCTCCTGTTTGCCATCCTTTGTATATTTATCATGTCTTCCTTTACAGCCATAACAAATATGTCATTTGAGAATTTTACCCTTTAAAGCAATAACGGGTTGCTTCCAAATGTAGTCACCCAGCGACATCTGTACATCAGCAGTTGGCTAATGTGTGCTTACAATTGAGAATGGAAATGTCAAATAATCATTTCACAATAAAAATCACTCCCTTTTCTTGCAGGATGTAGATCTGTCAGCAGCTAGCTAATATCAGAATATATATTACAGAAGATTATGTCTACATTCCTCAAAAAGATCTTCAGTGTCTACTTGAATCAAAAACAGACTACAGGTCCTTCATCATTTGTTGAACCTAGTCTATTACAGATAAAATCTCACCAGGTAGCCTAAGGGTGGGACCATCAGGTTCTGTAATGAGCAGTTGGTTGAATTTTGATAAATGAGCTTTTACTGTATTAAATTAGAAAATATATGTATTTGCTCCATTTGCAGTACAAGACCAGTAATCAATTATGATCCATAAATTTAGGTACATCAATCATTTATTGTAAATCTACAGGAATAAATTACATATAGCTTACTAACAACAGAAAACATACCCCGAAAATTAACAAGTTCTTATTGTTCCGCCTGGACAATGCCGTTTACTTTTTTGTGCGTAGTGGTCTTTTTACTTGAGTTAATATGAATTTTGCTCGTGGTAAAGCATATTGTTTCTATGATACACACGCAAGAAACAAGAGTAGATGAAGAAAATTGTACTTTTCGGTAGGCTATATTGTCCTTTCCAAGGACCTTCATAATAACTTTCTCTCTGATGGTAGGCATTAAAATCAGATATCAGAAATCAGTCTACATAGTAAAATCTGCTAAATCTACGTTAGTCCACACCGATTCCTTCTTCCTCTGTACTTTTCCTTAAAATTGTAGATTTTACCACAAAGCTGCCAGTGAAATATTCTGGTAAATATTTCTTTTCCTCTCATCCCACTTCAGATTATAAATCCACTGAGGATAAAAACCAATTTTATATTTCTATCCTATTCCCAAAACATTATACATGATATAGATAATAAGTTTGTAAAAGCCCTTCATATCCAGGTAAATTTGATAAAAAGAGTACAAATATGAAAGCTGTTATAATGTCAGAGATTGAAGAGATAATGATGCACCCAAAATGTGGGAAAGCTATTATTTCATATACAGAATTATTTGCCAGTAACAAGCTTATTATTACACACAGAGGAGCAGGAGTTTGCCTCCCTCTAATCACTTAATCATAAATGTACTACATTTTGCCAGAATTCATGACGGCAAGTTTTGGGATTCCATCTACTCTCAATTTGGGCTTTTTAGTTCTTTGTCAAATGTTAATTCTTTTCCATGACATTTCAAAGAAGAAAGTTATTTTTTTTTTTAATTATCTCCTATATGTTCCAGGCACAGTGGATTATGTATTTGAATCTGACAACAGTCACTTCATTATTTTCATTTCTCCAGTGGAATGTGAGCTGCAAGAGAGCAGAGACATCTCCATCTCATTCCCTACTGTGTCCATGGGACCTGGAACAGAGTTAAAGCTCCACAAACACTTTTTTCAAAATAATGACTCCAAGTAGAGAGGCAAATTATCATATGAATAAGAGTGCAGGACCTGAAGTCAGACATTCTAGAGTGATCTACCCACTGCAAATTTGGTCATGCTCCTATTATCAATTTTGCTTTGCCTCAGTCTCTTCATCAATAAACTGAATAATAATAGCGCAATCTTCATGGGACTGTTATGAGAATTGAATAAATAATTCCAAGCGAAGTATTTAAAAGAGGGCTTTGCACATAGTATACTTTCAATAAATGTCAGTGCTTATTATTATAGTAAGTATAAGGAATTTAAAATTCGGTGACTTTTTATAGCCAAAATTACATGTCTTGTAACAGAAGAAGATTTTTCCTAATTTGAGAGCCTGTGCTTATTCTACTAAACTTTTCCAACCACCCAGGGAAATATAATGATATTTTATGGAGGATTTTTTCCCTAGAAGTAATGTTTTCTAGAAATAATACATTAGCATAAAGAGAAAAGCAACTGTTTTCTTTCTTTCTTTTTTTTTTCTTTGAGGAAGATTAGCCCTGAGCTAACTACTGCCAGTCCTCCTCCTTTTTGTGAGGAAGCCTGGCCCTGAGCTAACATCCGTGCCCATCTTCCTCTACTTTATATGTGGGACGCCTACCACAGCATGCTGTGCCAAGCGGTGCCATGTCCACACCCCGGATCTGAATCGGCAAACCCCGGGCCACCAAGAAGCAGAACGTGTGCACTTAACCCCTGCACCATCAGGCCAGCCCACAACTGTTTTCTTAAGCAGAACATACATACATACTATTAACAGTAATTTTTTACAGCTCAGGCTGAAGACTCAACGTTGAGAGAATTTCAGGGAACAAGAATTGCCTTACAAGCCTGAATTACGTAATTGTGCTTGTTAGACCATATCTCATAGGGAAGTCACAGCATTTGAGATAGGTAGCCCTGATCTGCACAGGAGGCCACCACTGGACTTAGTGATGCTGGTACCATTCCTGATGGCCTGGGGACTGGTTTGTCCTTTAGACCCTCCATGGAACATAATCCTCTGGTAAGTTTTCTGGCCTCATCTCATGCGTACATTCCAGCATGCCCACATCTAAGCCTTTCGATTACTTTCTTTACCATCTTCCCAGTCAACACAGGCGTTTCCACTTCCTTCACATGAGTTATCACTTTCTTTAGGCTTCTATAAGCTACCCTAGTAGCAAGTTTGCCCTATCCCCAGGTTCTTGCCATGGTGTTATGTCCATGTCCTGAGAAAGTGCCCCAAGCCAGTGAATTTTTCTTTAAGTTAAATATTTTATTAAACACTCTGGTTAATACTTTTTTTAATTCTTTGACTCATGTTCATTCAACTTACAAAAGAACCAAGTTTTTAACTGTCTTGAGAGTTACATTTTCAGACTAGATTAAGTATGAGACAGCATTAGGTTTCTGTTATCAACATAATTTTGTTGGCGATGTTGAAGATGAGATATGATGGTCTCTCAAATTTGAAATTATCTTTTAATAAACTGTACAAATGATACATAGGAATGAATGCAAGGAGAAGTCAGTATCCATCATCTCTGTGATAAACAATCTGAGTTCATTAAGCAGATAATTGACTGGCTAAGCAGGTTTTTTCTTTGTCTTCACAAAAGCTAGTGAAATGCCTCCATTGAAAAGAGTGGATGGATTATATTATTAGAAGAGTAGAACTGACTTCTGCTGGAATCTTTAAATATTTAAATATTCCATTCATTGGAGTGTATAGTGAAGGATTCGACTCTCCATGGGCAGCATCAAGAATAAATAAAAATGTTTCTTTTACTCTTACCAATTTAAAGTTTATATTAAGGAGGAATAGTGTCATCTTCTCATTTAATCAAAGAGGCATCAATTGAGGAATAAGTAGATGAAAGAGTTAACTTACTTATCTGGAGAGAAACCATTTTAGAAACGAGAAATCAAATTTCATCACTTCCAGACTAATTGAAGCCCATCTCTTATTTCAGGTATGCAGAGCATAGGAAACTATAATAAACTTTGATTTTATACTTTTAAAAAGCAATATCCAGGGGGAAAAAAACTATGGGCTCATTTTTGTGGCATTTTCTGTGCATTAGAACAATTGCTGCAAAAACTCAGGCTATCAACCACAATGACAATTAATGACACTGAAAGAAGTCACATATTATGGAATTCATTTTGAAAAATGGTAGTGTGATGAAACACAAATCTCAAAAAGAAAGAAAGCTTTCTGAAGAACCAGTTTCTTATCTTAATTCTAGAATATGGAGATTACTAGGTACCATCATCTATAGTTTATGTACCTTACATCTGTTTTATCTTCTGTTTTCTTGGAAAGGCAGCCCAAAATATTTATTTAAGGAATTCAGAAAAATTTAAAGATACCAACTGTTTCGACATCCTTTATGCTGGATTGCCCTTCAGTCATGTTCTAGCTCCAGAGTATATACACTCTTTAATCCAGCGTAATAAATCATGAAATGATTTTTCTTGGCAAGACAAAAGGGGCATTACTTGAAATGCTAGCGCAGGTTTGGAGTGGTGGGGAAGGCTGATGCAATTATCCAGAAGGTCTATTTATTCCTTCTTCCTTCCTCTCTACCTGAGGACAAAATTATTATTCAGTGCATTTAGCTCCAGCATTGCATTAAGAGTGAGATTAGAAAGTACAGATATGTAAAGAGAATTATAGCTGGAATAGGAAATTCAGATAAGCAAAATGACTTAAAGCCTTTATTTTATTTTCTCCATTTTTTAAAACTCTACTCTGGTCCTTGCTATCTATACTTAAGTTATATAATAATTACTATTAAGACTTTTACTATTTATGTCTATCTACACTCCCACCCTAAACATATAACTTCATATTCAGTGGCTGTTTCATCTCTGAAGCAAGAGAATTTTAATATGTAGGCATATAAATCATGCTGGTGCATGATAAATGCACCATGGAACATTAGGTCCCCTGTCCTGGGAGAGAAATGAATAGCCTTTGAAGGGTGTAATGTTCTTATAGTCCGCAGCAAATGGTAAAGGTGGAAGGCCTTATCTTGTACTTCTTACCTTTCCAATATAAGTAAAGTTTACTGGGCTTCCTCTGAGACACATAAATTCAAATTTCTTGAGCTCATTTATTTTTTTAAATACACAGTCAAATAGAAAATACCACAGGCTGGGATCCATACTAGCCAAAGGACACACAAATCTTACTGCTGTGAGTGGGCCCCCCCTTTCATTGCTCTTGGACATTACTTGTCTTCCAGGACACATGGTTTGAGATGCAGGATAACTTATTAGTTAGCAGAGCATTGCCATATTAGCAATATGCCTATTTTGGATTGAAAAAGCAAAGTATTTTGTACTGTCCTTAATGCAATCTGTTTAACGAGACAGACGGTGGAACAGGTGTCAGGGTTCATACAAGAGACACACGCAGACTTCCTCTGCATACTAATTACAACCCAAAATGTCAACAAGTGAAAGAATAAGTAGGCATGGGTTTCATATACCTGGGCACTTTAGAAATTATAGTATTTAATACTGGAAAGCAGGAAGCTATAATCAGTCTACTGTACTACACTTAAGCAAAGTAATAACTGGGTGAGCCATTTGATTCTCCAGAGAACTCATATTTCCTCTGGCACATCTTTTAATCCTTTTGAACAGATTATCTTCAAATTCTTTGAAGCTTATTATTCTCTTACAGAGAAGATCTGGATTAGAGACCTGGATCACTATCCTCACGTAAGCCAACTATCCTCCCACAAAGGGAGGGACAAATTTAAAACATTCTTGTTAAGGTATATTGTAACTAGTCTACCCAAAATTATTCAGAAATATCTGAAATTATATACAGAATGGTGATATTTTAATAAGAAGTAGTATTAGTTACAATTTTAAAGTCCACTTGTGAAATCTATAGCTATAAAATGTTTTCCACTGCATTTCAAACCTTGACCATTAAATTTTCCTATTAAGAGCTATATAAAAGCTCTTTTATATTTGAACTGTGGTTTTTGGTGTTTTGTTTTTTTCTTTTTTTGAGGAAGATTAGCCCTGAGCTAACATCTGCCACCAATCCTCCTTTTCTGCTGAGGAAGATAGGCCCTGAGCTAACATCCATGGCCATCTTCCTCCACTTTATATGTGGGATGCATGCCACGGCATGGCTTGGTAAGCGGTGCATAGGTCTGCGCCAGGGATCCAAACCAGCGAACCCGGGTCCACCGAAGCAAGCATGCAAACTTAACTGTTATGCCACTGGACCAGCCCCTGAGCTGTTTTTTTTTTTGAAATGAACACTGATGAACTAAGATTTAAGACAATGCTTCTCTTGCAGTAAAAGCATTGTAAAATGCCACTAGAAGTATCACATATTTAATTTGTGTATTAAATATAGCGTTCAAGTTATATGCAAACAAGAACCCTAGTCCCTATTTCTGAATCTTATCGACAAACACCGAGCAAGGTGCCAAGGTTATTCTCTAGTAAATATGAAGGATGAGATCTGAAATACGGAAACCACTGAATTCAAGATAAATGAACTTTAGAGGTCATTGGTCCAACACTGGATTTGCACAGGAAGTTTAAAATGGCAGAGTCATAGAACATTTAAATATCACTCGTTTTTAGCAAAGTCGGTACTGGAAACAAAGGCAAACTCCCTCACTATCTTGAAATGATGAATATATATGTTGCAAGTCATTTTGATATGATAGCAGGTATGCTGATTCATATTTTCCGTTGACTAATCCAAATGACATTGCATTACCTACCGCTCTAAATGACAGGCATCCTGAATCACCTTGTTTGCATAGGAACAAACCTGAACTTAAAAAGAGATTTGCAAACATGAGCTAATGTTGACATTACTAAATCTTGTACATAGGAAGCTAAGAATAAGAGCAAACGGATCTCGCCTCTGCCTCGTCAACCCTGAAATATCAAGGCAAGTCATAGGGAATCTTATTTGCATTAAGGCCTGTAAGTCTAGTCGTGGAGGTGGGAGGGGGAAACTGATGCAGATGGAGTTTTTTTAGTATTGAGGATGGGACCTAAATCATGAAGTTTAGGATTCTGTGATAGAAGGGGATTGGAATGTCTTTAGTTCTTCAGAAAGATGTTCTAGGGCTATAAGAAATTTCCCCAAGTTAGGGGGTAAAGAAGGTAAAGTAAATAATATTTATGTAAGACCTACTATATGTCAGATATTATGCTAGACTGTTTACATTAACACATGTCCTTGACTGATAACAACTACATGAGGTAATGTGTGTACAAATCTTGCACTGTGCCAGACACACAGCAAGATCCCAGCCCTCGGCTATTGCCAGTGTCATGCATCTTGCCAGCAGAGGGAGCAATACACCTATAAAAGCATGGTTCTCTATGGCCCCAAAGCCCCAAACCCCTCAGAAGGCCAAAAAGAAATGTTACATTGTAGGAAAAGATTATTTCCTCTTAGAGAAAAGATGCTATGGCTCTCAACAAAGGGTTTGGATGTTGGGCCAACATCAGGAGACCCAAAAAAACAGAACAAGATCTGGAGACCACAGAAACCAGGAAGAGAAACAGTGGTGCCTGGGCAGGTCAGCAACAGTGGGACCAGAACAGCCATAGTAGGAGTGGGCTGGGAAGGGTCGCCTGAGGAGTCTCATCAGCTTATCCCAAACTTTCCCATGAGGAGGGGAACTGAAGGGCTGACATAGATGGGCAAATAGCAATGATAGTACCTAGCATAAACTTTGCAATCCTTACAAAAATTTCATGAATTACAAGAAAACTGAGACACCAGGTGGTCAAGTAACTTTCCTAAGGTCTCAAAGTTAGAACTGGGTGAAGCCAAGATTCTTACTCATTGTTTATTTCTGTAAGAAAGTGTCCAACAATCCAAACGTGTCTGGGAAGACAGATTTTGTTGAGTTTTCCTTTATTCTTTTTAAATCGTTCATCTAGCCCATACGCACCATTTTAGGTCACAGGTGCTCTGCTGTGTGCCATTGAAAGAGCATCTTGGCCACCACACGACTTGGTTATCTAAGAAGAGGGGTCTGGTTTTTACAAAGTTCCAAGTCAAGTTTCTTCAAGTCCGCTCTACAACAAGGAAACAGGAAGTTATTCTCTGTCCACACCAGGCAATTCTTCCATCACAAAAACACTCAAAAGTGTTTTAGTTTATTTTTTTCCATGATTATGCTTTGGAGTCATGGTTAGAAAGCTCTTCAATGTAAACAAGAAAAAGGTTTGTTGGTGTTTGTATCATTTAGGGTTCAATCAAAGAAAGAGAAACCCTGGAGATATATACATAGATATTGATTTTTTTTAAAACAGGAATTAGAATTGTGGTAGCTGGTTAAGAGGTCTCTGAAAACTGCTGCCTTCACAGCTGATGCTGGAGCTTGAAGTACATAGGGAAGACAATGAGAACGGGAAGATGGATGTAAGGTAAGAGAGAGCCTGGGACCCAAAAACACCATCTAAAGCTCATGAAGACAAACAGATACCTGTGACTTGTTGCCTTAGAACTTGGAAGAACTAGAGAAGCTGGGGCGTGTTAAATATGCACATTTACTCTAGGAGTCAGAGAGACTGAATAAGGCCCCAGAGAAAGGAGACACAGGGCAGGCCTGGAAGCTGCCTCGCAACAGTGACTTGAACCAGCAAGTGAACAACAGTGTATGCGAGGACAAAAGGGTTATTGCTATACTTCTGTCCTCCAAGTATCCCAAAAGAATCTGTCATTAGGGTGTCATTCCACCCTAACCAGAAACATATAGGAAAGAGAGCTCTGAGAAATGTAGTCCAGCCAAATGGACATAATGCAAAGCAATCACAATAAACCCCTTTTCAATTTGGCATACATACACATCTCATTAAACCATATTTGGTCTCCAAATAAAGATCATAACAGTCATGCCTCTGTCTAACAAGATACAATATCGCAGTGCAATCTAAAGCATGCTGACCTGGAGATCCATGGCTAGAAAGGCAGTGTGAGGAGCTCCGAAGACAAGTTCCCCAACGAAGCAGCTATGGTTGGCAAAAATTCTTGAAAAAAATAGTGTAAAGTCTTGGGAAACTGTCCTAAAGACATACATCAAGTGAAGAAACCTTTATTCAAGAAAATACATTAGGTTCTGGCACCGTGGCAGAGTGGTTAAGCTCGCGCACTCCCCTTTGGAAGCCCATGGTTTCACCGGTTTGGATCCTGGGCACAGACACAGCACTGCTCATCAGGCCATGCTGACACCGAGTCCTGCGTAGGGGAACCAGAAGCACTCACAACTAGAATCTACAACTGCGTACTGGGGGACTTGGGGAGTAGAATAAAAAAAAAAAAATTGGAAATAGTTGTTAGCTCAGGTGCCAATCTTTAGGAAAAAAAAAAGAAAGAAAATACATTAAATCTTGATAAGAACAGCAAGAGTCTGTGGAAGATCCATTTCAGGTGGATGTGGCCTTTGCCCTCAGCTCAAGGGCTGCGTATCTCCCCAGGAGGGGCAAGTCAGTCGTAGTTCCCCTTCCCCAGTCTGCGTTGGACAGTCTGAATTCCAGACGAGTGCAGATGAGGGCTGGGGGGCTCTCCAGGCAGCTCCCACTCTTAGGGCAGAGGCTCTAGCCTAGGCACAGCAGGCTGAGAATACTGGGGTCTCTATCATCTTCACCCCAGCTTATTTGGTGAGTGGAAGCTCCAGACCAGGAGAGGCAGGTCAAAAAAATCAGAAACTACCAACCCCACCCAGTGCCCTGCCCATAATGAAGGAGGTCACACCAAGAGAAATGACTCACTGTCCCAGCTCTGGAGCAGTTGCTCAGGGTTTTATACAGAGAAGAAGTAGGACATAAGAACAGAAGGCACTGAAGGTCTCTCCAAAGAGATTAACTTTCCAACAGAGTATGGGAAGGTTTAAGACTAAGGGCGATCTTGAAAACAATGGAGATCTTGATAGTAAGCAATGAATAGGGAGCTGATAGGGCCGTCAGAGCCAGAAGCTAAGCCATAGGACAGCTAGTTTACCATTAATAAAACATGGAAAGTAGCAACAAGATGTTCGGTAATTCCACAGGGGGTAGTTTTGGCAGAAACATTGAGGTCATCTAAGACAAATCCATATCCAGAGTAAGTAACTATTCCAATAGGAACAAAATACTACCACTTTCTTTATGGAAGCAGTCCCATGCAATCAACATGTCACCATGAAGCTTGCTGATCCCCTGGGGAATGGTGACATATCAGGTTTCAGTGTTCATCTCATCTGCTGACAGATTGAGTACTGAACAGTGACTATAGTCAGATTGGCCTTGGTGAGTGGAAAAATATCCATAACCTTCATCCCGCCACCATGTCACTTTGTTCATGAGCCTGTTAGACAATGGGGTAGGAAGCTGACTGACGTCTACCCAATGAATCATTCCATCCCCTAATTATTAAAATCCTTCTGTCTTGAGGTCACTATTTGGTGAGCATTCACATAGGATACAAATATCTCCACATTCTGTGCCAATTTGACCATCTGGCTAAAAACTTAGCCATAGTCTATGAATTGCTGTAAATCCATACTTTTTGACCATCTCTCCCTTCAAACTAAATGAACAACCAGGTAAATTGTTCAGCAGTTCTGCCCACTGGAGGGTTTCCTTTTACCTCTCTCTGTTAAGGCCTTCGCAGAATCGGGCAATGGTGCTGCAGCTATCCATTTTGTGGTAATTCTCACATTTTCCTTCCTCAAGCAATTGATCATAGAGAACTCCCCCAGAGGCCTTAGGTACAGATTGAGAAAGAGAAGACAATGTACCAGAAGTAAGAGCCATCTGGGCAACTTTTTCATGCAACATCCTTGTGCCTTCAGGACTTGGGTCCCTGTTGTTATGGAGTGCTGATCTGCATGCCTGACTTTAAGGCACGGTGTGTCAGACCACACCACGTTCATGAAGGACAGCTCAGCTCATATGGTAACTTGGCATGCCGAGGTTTAGTCCAGTAGCAAGCCAAAAGCTGTTCTCAAAAGAAAATTGTATTTTTTGCAGAGAATAGAATGGCTTTGCTTCAAACTCCTAAGTGCTGTGTTGTGTGTCACCTTTAGGGGTGTCCCAAGGCTCCAAATACCTCCCTCTCTGTCTCTGATACTCAACCATCATCAGATTTGCTGTGTCATGTGTTCCAAGTGGCAGAGCAGCTTGCACAGCAGCTGGACCTGTCACAGAGCATTGTCTTGTTCTGGGCCTCACTCATAGCTGATAGCTTACTGGGGCACTCAACAAAGGGATGAGGGTAACATCCACAGATGAGTTATATGTTGTTTTCAAAATCTAAAAGTGCCTATTTGGGTATTGGACATTTTTCATAAAGTGGTCAGATGGGTCATATGTGGTAACTTGCCCTTCACCTTCAAAGGGATATCTCAGCATGTCCCTACATAACTGGATACCTAGAAATTTCACCAAGCTGGCAGATCACTTGATTTTTGTGGGATTTGCTTCCTACCATCTGGCTTTCAAGTATCTTACCAGTGTGTCTAGAATAGTTGCTACTTCCTGCACACCAGGCCCAAGTGGAATTATATAATCGACATAATGGCTGAGTATATTGTCCTGTGGAAGGAAATTGTGATCAAGATAGCTGTGGCAAATATAGAACCATTGCTCCTAGGGAAAATGCAGGGTTAGATTCCTGCCAGCTTCTGGTCACATTTTCATCAACCACTTAATACATAACCTTGTTTTATCTGTGCTTCTGCTAAAAGACACCTTATTTAATATACATTATGTATTCATTAACATTAAATTCATGGCCAAGAGCATCATAACTCATGCCTGAACAAAGAAGGCAGAGTGTCACCTTGTTCAAACTCAGCTGGAGTATGAGCATCAGCTGACTCAAATTTTCTGCCACTCTGTGCATGCATATGTCCATGATTGACTGCAAAATGCTACTAGTATTGCTTTTGGGGTTACAAAAAAATTTAGCAAGTAGGCAAATTCACAAAAACAGAATCTGCGAACAACCAAGATCGACTCCATTTTAGCTCTAGGGAACACCACGATTAATCAGCCAATGCCCAAGGGCTGACTCTGTGAGTCAGGTTATTCTGATTATGGCTTTGGCTCTGCTGTCTATTATGATAAGCATGCCCATTTTGTCTTTGTCAATTAAAGTCCCTCCACTTGCTCCCTGCCACCATGGGATCCCAACATCCTCATTACATTTTCAGATCCCAGGTGGCTGGCAGCCATTCCCACTGTAATTTCTAGCCTACAGGAAAGAGCTATCGCCGAACTCTTCAAGAGTATATTTATCAAAGCCATGTGGAAAGGAGAGCTTCCCAGAGTGGTGAGCAGGTCTTATATGATCCATCCATTCTAGCATTCCAATCTTTCCTAAGCCTTTGGATACTTTTCTCTTCGATGTACCAGGGAGACTCTGGCATTTCAATGTTATTTAGCGTAGGCTACTTTTGGGTCCATGTTTCAGCCAACCAACCAAGCAAAGAGTTAGAGCAATGCCTAGGCCCCCAAGCTAAAACACTGAATTTGGGATTTTTGCTTTTTAAGGTCCTATCTGTAAATTAATCCTGATCCAATTTTGTATTCCTTCTACCTTGATCCTACACCCTAAAGTTCATTTCCCTTACATATTCCCCATATTTCTATCACTATACATTGGAAAAATCATGCGCTCCTTGTAGGTCACACTTTTACTGTACCCATTTGGGACCTGCTGATACTTGAGTCTGATTATAGATCTAGAAGCAAGGAGAGGTTGTGGAGGTATGTCCCCAGAAGGATCAGCAGTACCTTGCAAGTAAATCAAGTCGGGGGAAGCTTTTACGGATTCTTCAGAGATGGATGCTTCAACTGGCCATGAAGCTTTGGTGAAATTTAGGGGTTCAAGATTCTGGAATCATCAGAATCTGCCCATATGCCCCTATCCTAATTTTCACAATCCTATTCCTTCCCAATCAATGTCTTAACTTTAACAAAAGAGACCCTATGAGTTGAGAAGTCATCTGCATTGTACTTCAGTCACTCTCAAAATTAGATCTTAAGTTTGATTTCCAGAATTCTCAGTGCTGTAACTACAGGACATAAGGATTTCTT
The DNA here is from genome assembly GCF_041296265.1 of Equus caballus. Classification (NCBI taxonomy): domain Eukaryota; kingdom Metazoa; phylum Chordata; class Mammalia; order Perissodactyla; family Equidae; genus Equus; species Equus caballus. Next base: position 98,888,086 of record NC_091685.1, on the reverse strand, counting down.
TCAGGGAAGTCAAAGAAGCTTCAGGTTCCTTGTGCAGACTTTGAGCTGAGAATTTAAAGCCCTAGGCTTGTCACCTATTTTCCCCAAGTTCTCTAGCAGTGATAAGCAACCAACCAATGCCACTACACTCCTATTTTCAGTAAAAACTTTTATGACAGCAAATACTTGGTTACCCAGAGCCTTACTTTCTATAGTTGCTTGATTATAAGTATCTGAAGGTGATAATTTATGTAACTATTTTACCATTGCATAGCATAGCCTACCTGTAACCTCTGGAAACAGGGTCATTAATACCTTTAGATCTAAGAGCAAATTTCAGAAAACCCCCAAACAACTGAGAGCAATCATTCTTAAGACTGTGTTCTTCTAGAACCATTTCTCGTACCAAATTAGTATCAGTCAGGATTTTATTAAAGAATCAGAATCACTAGGATAAACATATAGATACTGATACAAATAAAGATGCAAATCAAACTATTTGTTATGGGGAACTATTTGCTATAGAATTTGAGGAGTTGATTAAGCACTTGTCTTTGCGTTTGACTCTGGAACTTGAAGCCCACAGGGCAAGCCATTGGGAAAGAAAGAGAGACATAACGTAGTAGAGAGAAAGAGCAAACTGGAACTCACGAGCTTGAGCTGGAGCCCATGAGGACAAATTGAAACCCTCGTCAGTTCTTTATACCTGTGTGACCTTGGTGATATGGGTGTCCTACAGAGGTTGGGGCCCTTCTTCATGGAGCTAAGCACACACATGTGCCCCAGGTATCAGAGAAGCTGAAGAAAGATCTGGAAGAAGGTGGAGTGTTGCCAGCCTCCCTACTGCTTCACACCAATGAGATGAGACAGCAAGTCTGTGACACATGTGAGAGACAAAATGGCTGCTCCTTCACTTCCTGCCTCCGAATCTCCAACAAGGATCTCTCTGGATCTCATCCTTACTGGAAACATACAGGAAAGGATATTTTAGGAAATTAGTTCACTCTTGCCAAGTTGACACATCTCAAAGCCACCACCGTATCATTAAAGCTCCACTCTGAAGAATGTGACATTCAGAACAAAATGAGATTTCTGATCCTGATTCCAGGGACGACAACAAAAATGAGACAAGTTGGTTTCATTACAAAGGGAGCAAGAAGGATGAAACTGGCACTTCAGAAAGGGAATCATCAAAAAGGCACAAGGAAGGAGTCAAAGGAAGATACTTCTAGCACTGATTCAAAGGAGTCTCTCCACCGACTAATTACGACCTGAGGGGAGGAGGAAAGAAATGCTTGCACTCCGGACACTAAATATATTTCTAACCAGCTTGAGTGAGACCAGGTTCTTTCAGGAGATGAGCTGAGTCTGTATGCTTTTTCCAGGCTTGATAGATTTTAATAGCAAATTTATAATTAGGCCATATAATTCTCTCATATAAAGTGCCTCTGTAAGCTCATCCTCTGAGAAATTTCTGCAGCCAGAGCACTAGCTTGGTGCAAAACCTTCGACACTATCCAGGCAATTTCAAGTGTAGAATAATCCTGCTAGGATTAAGATTCATGCAGTAGTGAGAAAACTGAGTTAAAGCAATTGGTCTACAGAATCATTAGCACAAGGCTAAAACTGCCCTGATAATTACAGGTCTTGGAACACAAGTTGCCAACAGTTGAAAAGGTTCCCAAAATAGCAGTCCTGAGCATAGCGCTTTGACCCATTTTCTATAACTCCTTACCAACTTGGAAGAGAGAGCCTGTGTGATCAGTATGGAAGGGGAAGACTTTAAGGAGCAAATTTTATTATCTATGAAGTCACAGAAGCAAAAATACTTTAGGCATGCTACTTAGAAAATGTTAAGTCCTGGGTCTAAAAATTTTATAACGTAAGCCTGGTTCAAAGACTAGAAATACTGACCTTCTAAAAGAGAAATAAACAACAAATAAGAAAATATACAGTACATTCTGTTATACTATTTCAATTAACCCTAAATTTTAACAATGGAAATGACATTTTTCAGTCATGGATAGGGAAGTACCCTCATGCCTAGATGACAATGACAATTTGGTGGTGTACGTTTAAGGCCACTTAAAGGATGAATTATGGGTCTCATCACAGTCTGTCATTCTGAGTTTAACATGCAGATAAAAAATAGAGACTTCCAAACTATGGCCAACCATTCCAACCATTTAACCACATCACCGTAGTCAATGGCTACCCAGTAGACTTTATACTCAAAGTGATTTGCAAAGCAAAGACACTTCTTTTGGGTCTATAGTCTTCTTCAAACTCATCAAGGTGATTTAAAAGAGTGTTTCAAGTCCAAGTTGTCCTTCCTTCTCATCCTACTGGAGCACCTTGTTAAATAGCGAATAGCGGTGAAAGAGCGTTTAACGATTTGCTTCACATGCACCTCTTTTCCAGCCAAATTGCACCTATAAAGGTAAAACAGAACCTCTTTGGATTCTCAACAAACATGAACTGAATATTTTATGATTTGTGCCGTAGTTACAGTGTGTTGCCTTTCCTTAATTAGCATATATATGGATGCCTTTCTTTCACGGCACGTTATTATTGTGGCAGTAATTCAATAAAAGTATCCTAAACATTTACATTGTGGAGCATTTTTATGATTTACACCAACAGAACGACACACAGGGTGTTGTACATCTGCTTTCAAAGTCATCGCTTGGTTTCATATTCTCATATCCCTTTTTAAGAATGAGAAATATTGTAGTTTTGGAGCATGCCTTTATTTTTTATCATTTCTGCTTCTCTATGAATTTCATTCTTTTACATACTCGATTCCCCATAACAACCCTGAAATCAATTCTGTTGAATGGTGGCAATTTTTTCCTGAAATCTCTCATGACAGAGTAATAAATTGTTCTCTTAATCCACTCCATTGGATTTTTATTATTTAAAAAAAATACATTTTCTCCTCTTTGGTCACTAACTAAACATTCAGCCTCTTCAAAATGACTCATAAATGGTCAAAAGCACAAGTCTTCCATAGAGAAACAAAATATATGCTTAAAGGGAAATCATAATTTCTTTATAGTGTGCTATTCTTCTAAATCATTTCCAACCTCAAGGGTCAATGGAATAGGGTTCAGTTGAACAAAATGATTATGTAAAACACATCTTAAGCTCCTTAAGTTGTTTCCTTTCATATTATTATACCTATTTATGACACAATAGAGTCACAGCAGTTGGCTTCAGTTCAAAACTCAAGGCTCTGAGACTTTCTCATTTGCAACAGCTCTGTTATCTCCATGTGTCTGCTGAGCTTTTACCCTGCCCACGTCCTGCTCTGCCTTCTTTACATAGAAGAGGCAAGCAGTAAATTTAAAAAAATTTAAAAGAGATCTTTTGAAGTAATAGTTGGAGTAATAGCTGGAAGTACCAAAATTATGAATTTCAAATGAGAGATCTGGGAGAGACATTCTATTAAACCTTGAGATGTAGTCCGAGTGATCAGTAAACACAGCTGAAGTGGACGGTGGCGGCTGAGGTCTGGTCTGGGCACTGGCTGACTGCTTGTGTAGTGAGAGGCATTTGTGAGTACAGCATTGTAAGCATCCACATTTACTGTTTTCCAACTGACTCCTAGGGAATCCTGCAGAGATAGCTACAAAAGGAAAGGAAAGACTAAGCGTTGTTCTAATATGAAGGTATGATAAGAAACTGAGAAAGCCAGGCCTGCCTTAAGGCTCATGGGAATAGGGACATCCTTTTCCTCAGCTAGAAATTTCAGAGTGGGGAAATGACAGGGACAAAACAGGGAAGAGGAGAGTGACATCAGAGCTGGAATACTGGAGAGCAACAACGTGGTTCAGATCAGCGTGAGAGTCAGAGTAACACGGACATAGATAAGAACACCAGAGACCAGAGATGCAAATGGCACACATTAGTTTCAGAGAGGTGATTTTAAAGGCTACAGCAGAGAATGGATGAAACATTCAGGATTCCACAGATGGAATAATACTATTAATAACTGCTGATACTCAGAAAATTCTTCAAATTTGTCAAGAACTATTCTAAACAGTTTGCATAAATTATCTCCTTTAATACTCAAGCCATCTGTATGAGATAGGGACAATTATTATCCTCTTTTTAAGGTGAGGAAATTGAGGGATAGTGTGCTTAAGTTGTTTACCTATGATTTACATAGCAAAAAAACAGTATGCTGAGCGTTAAAATGGGGTATTCTAGATACAGTCCGTGCCCTCAATCACTACAGAATCCCCAGCAGGGAAGAGGGGAGGCTTGAGTTTCCACTTCCAGGGTCTCCACCATAAGTGTTCAAACACTCTGATATCATTGCTATTATTTAGATATAGCTCCTTGATTGGATTTCCCCAGTTGGCTATGAGAAGACACAGGTGGGTGCCAGGAGAACAAATCATGGTTGTCAACAATAGTACTGACTATTAGTTCATTTTGTCATTCACTCACTCATTTGTTAATTCATTCATTCAAGAAGATACCCTGACCTTTCCCCAATTTGCCCTGGTTGTGCCCTGAGGGTAACTATATAATCCACAAGAATTTTGAGGCCCAAATACCCACTTCCTTTCCCGGAAGAAGCCATGTTCTTATCAGCTCGTAATAGTACATGCCTTCACTTACCAATTTGCTTCCCAATCCCTAACTCAATAAGACAGAAAGAAGTTCAGAATCCAGAATTCCTCTGCTACTGTAATATAGCTATGTTTTCAGAAGTTTTCTGTGTTAACAGTAAAAATATTTCAATACAAAAACAAAAAGCACAGTTCTATTGGAACTAATATGTTGATAATTAGTATTTAAAAAAGTAATTTTTCTGTAACATTGCTGGACTACCACGTTGAGACACATAAACACACCTACTCAAAAAGATTTGAATTTTCATCGTATATTTCAAATAAAGTTCAAGTAAATAATACCTGTGTAAAGAGGGAAAAGCTCAATTAAGTGAACTGACAATTCTGCAAATGTTAATGCCATTCAGACCTGTTTATATATAAAACACATTCACAAAGAGATAAGAAATACCCTTTTAATAGTACATCCATATCCCCACATAGCTCCACCCCATAAAATTTACTAATCAGTGATAAAAATGAATATAGTTATAAGCATGATTAATTTTTGTGCTGTTTTACCAGCAGGTGACTTGGCTGATCTGAAACGGAAAAATGTACAATCTACCTCCTCATGTTTCTTTATACCACCTGATTTTGAAGATGCAGAGCAAATTAAATGTCACTCAGTGACTCATATCTAAAATCCGCATGGTTAATCCTGAACACCTACTTTCTGATAGAGTCGACCCATTATGCTCTGGGCTCCACCATCGTTAAAATGTACTGGAGTCTTGAATCCATTGAAGTGTTTTAAAATTCAGCCCCTTCCTGCGAGTGTTCCATTGCTTTTTCCCCCCAGTGTGTTAGCTCTCCTGGGAGCTGACACAAAGTACCTGTTCCACACTTCAGAAAAAGAGTATCAGTTGCCAGACTTGAAATTGCTGCTGGGATTACAACAAATTCCCAAACCGCCCCACAGCAGAAACAAACAACTAGCCTCATATGTTAAGATAGCAAGATGAGATTGAAGAGATGGAAACTTTTACCCTGCAGAATCCTTTGCAGCAACTGTTGGGTAACATTGACAAGCCTTGCTATTAAGGAGATTTAGCTATAATAGTAACTGGAGAGAAAGGTAAGGACTTGTAAGTAGGACAAAGAAAATGAGACAGCTGATAATTTTAGAAAGTTTTGTAAACAAATTTAACTAGTAAGTCATTCTTTATTATGGCATGTATTGCATATTGTCATATGGTTTAGTTATTTCTGCAATGTTTGTGTTCAACATAGGCTGGAATATGCCTAGAGGCAGCCACTCCCAGCTATGTTTTGGTCATCTTTGTATACCTGTAGATCTCAATGATGCTATGCATTTGATACTTATTTAAACTAATAAAAATTTGGGTCATCATCTTATACATATCTAGGCTAGAGTTTAAGTAATGTACCAAATCAAAGGTGGCCAGATGGCTATTTTAAAAATTAAAAACTCATATAACTGACATTCTATACGGACTAACCAGTCACTGGATATTATCATGGATGTGCCCTGGAAAGAAATTTTTCCCCATCCTCTGCCCTTCAAGTAAGCATTCAGCATTTCTGAAGCATCCAGCACCATCTCAAAGAAATGAGACTCTTTTCTTTGTCTATAGAACTCTAGGGAAGTAGAAAGCACAATCCTCCCAGTAAATCATACCATTAATATTACCCTGTACTAAACTTGTACGAACGAATTTATTGACTAATTGACAATATGTCAATGGGAGAATTTAATCTTAAACGTATTCAGAAAGCAGTAAACGTTAAACTTACTGTCAAATGCCAGAAGTCTTCTGGGAATGTTAAAAATTCAGTTAAAACTTTAAAAAGTTAATAGGAAAAGTCAAGGCTCCCTCTATGAATTGTTTGAGGGTGCTATTACGACACTTGAAAATCAGGTATAGTGTAGAAAAATTAAACTCCGCTTAAGGTCCATTAATTATAATGCAACGCCTCAGCCTAACAACAGCTTGGCCTTAAATCAATACTCAATTAAATACTTCCTGCAGTTCTGGGCATTAATTGCTCTGCAGCTTAGAAAATAACATTCTAACTGCTTGTAGAAAGGTAATCAAAATTGGTGTGTAAAATTTAAGTTTAGTTCCTTTGTGATTATCTTTCCTCAACAAGGAAAATTAACTTCTTCAGGGACTTATGGTCCATACATTTCAAATCCACTCAAAACTCTTGAAAATTGAATACAATAACCAACAATAGATTTTTGATTATGAAATAATATATTTAGTTCGTCTTAAGGGACAACGACCACAAAATAGCATTCTCAATCTTCATAAGGAAAGGATCCTCACTTCTACGTTAGATCTTTAGTTGGGGACATACGGAACTCTTGCTGCCTATGCAATATTGGATGGAAAATGTTTAAGGGGTAACATCTTCCAGCTGCTGCTGGCAAGGGAATATTTAACGTTTAAATAGAAAATGCTTTCTTGCTCCACAATGAGGACTCACCTTTCAGCTCAACCCTAAGCACAAAGTGACTCATCCTGCCACAGGTGATTTACAATGACCCCTCCACTGATGCGTCATCCAGAACGTGATTGTGTAGCAGACAAATACAGAAACAGAGCAGGGAGATGTGGGATTAAGGATGTTTGTTTTAGAAAGAGAGCTACAGAACCTGGGAACTCATAGAAATTGTCACCGTGGCTAAAGAATAAGGGTGAGAGGACATAACTGAGTGAGTCAATGAAAATATAAACACCATGCAGGCAGGGAACACCAAGCGTTGGCAAATGTGATGACTACAAATTTAGAAAGTAAGATTTACAAATGAAGCAAGATCTCAGCCTTATACAGTCTGGGACAAAATATCATGGGAGTGAGAAGAGCTGCAGAAGGAGCCAATGCAGATAGAAGAGAAACAGCCGAGAGAAGGAATTCTTTCCCTCCTCTCACACATTCAAAGTTTAGTGTGGATGTTTTACAAGTATGTACAGTGTACAGTTCTACAGTGTTTGTCATTTTTTAAATTTATTGCAAGTTTGATGTGCAGAAACTTAGCTTTCTGTATTTCTCCCCACTACATTCAACTTGTTTTCTGAGCCTCCTTTAAAGAATGTAATCCAGACTTCCAGTTTCTGGTTCTACATGTAACACTTTGGGAAGTTGCCTCTCTATGCTAATAAGAAGTGAAAAGCTGAAAAAACTGAAAAATCTACCACTCTTCTTAGATCCCTAAGAGAAGTGAGGTCACAGGGCAAACTGGTGCTGTAAATTTACTGATAGGTGAATACAGAGAATCACAATTTAGCGGAGCAGAGCAGAAACCCACGGGCTGAAACTTCAAGAGGAACCACTGCCAGAGTCTGAAATCTTGAGCTGTAATTAATGAATTGCTGGAAGCTCAATGTGGGCACATCTGAGAGAGAAAACTCTAGGGGGGGCTCAGTCATTGCGAGGACCCTGTCATTGGGAGGACCCCACACTTTTGTGAGTTTTACTTTCTGGAGCTCTACCAGATCTTGACAGTGAAAATCTGAGAAAAGGCCTCTCATGCTTTTAGCAGGGGATGGGAAAAAGAAACCATTTTGAAATACACCAGAACATCTTGTTCTTCTTAACAAGGTCTGCCCTCAGGAGAAACTGTTTAACCAGCACCTAACCTGCTGGGGTTTATCAGAGGCTAAGTGACCAGGGGGAAGGGAAATAGCCAATTCTAAGTCACTGTAGCCATCCTGTCCCCCCTGGGTAGGGGGTGGAGAAGGAGGTTGGAACTGAGAAGCATATGTGAAACTCACAATGCAGAAACAGAGGCTCACTAAAAGACTGAGACCTAATCAAAGAACTATAGAATGCTGTCCCTCCCCGGACGCCTCATCTCACATTGCTAATGGTCTATTTACAGTTGTGCCTTTTACCCAGCACATCACCTCTGGCTACCAAAAAATATATATATTACAAGACATCCTACAGGCGAAAACACACTTTGCCTAGACAGAGCAAACATTAGAAGCAGACATGGCAGGGATATTGGAATGATCAGATCAGGAATTTAAAACAATTATTAAAATACTAAGGGCTCTAAAGGATAAAGTAGACAGCATGCAAGAACAGATGGGCAATACAAGCAGAGGGAGGTAAATCTTAAGAAAGAAGCAAAAAGAAATGCTAGAGATCGGAAACACTGTAACAGAAATGAAGAATGCCTTTCATGGGCTTATTAGTAGACTGGACACAGCTGAGGAAAGAATTTCTGTCCCTGAGGATATCTCAAAAGGAACTTCCCAAACTGAAAAGCAAATAAAAAGAAAAGACTGGAAAAAAGACAACAGAACAAAATATCCACAAACTTGGGACAAGTACAAAAGCTGCAACATATATGTAATGGGAATACTGGAAGGAGAAGAGAAATGAACAGAAGAAATCTTTGAAATAATGACTGAGCATTTTCCCAAATTAATGCCAGATACCAAACTACAGATCCAGAGAGCTCAGAGAATGCCAAGCAGGATAAATAGCATGAAAAAGTACAGCTAGGTATATCATTTTCAAACTACAGAAAATCAAAGATAAATTAAAATCCTGAAAGAATGATAGGGAATAAACACCTTACTGATAGAGGAACAAAGATAATAATTACATCCGGCTTCTTAGAAATCAGCAAGCAAGAAGAGAGTGGAGTGGGGACCAGCCTCAGGGCTGAGTGGTTAAAGTTCCACGTTCTCTGCCTCGGCGGCCCAGGATTCATTGTTTCAGACCCAGGTGTGGACCTACTCCACTCATCAGCCATGCTGTGGAGGCATCCCACATACAAAGTAGAGGAAGACTGGCACAGATATTAGCTCAGGGCTAATCTTCCTCAAGCAAAAAAAAGAGGAAGATTGGCTCAGGGCAAATCTTCCCCATTAAAAAAAAGAAAAGAAGAAGAAGAGAGCGGAGTGAAATATTTAAAGTATTGAGAGGAAAAAAAAAACCATCAATCCAGTAATCTCTACCCTGCAAAACTATCTTTCAAAAATGAAGGACACAGGGGCAAGCCAGATAGGGTAGTGGTTAAGTGTGTGTGCTCTGCTTCCGTGGCCCGGGGTTCGTGGGTTTGAATCCTGGGCATGGACCTATATACCGCTTATCAAGCCATGCTGTGGCAGTGTCCCACATACAAAATGAGGAAGATTGGCACACATGTTAGCTCAGGGACAATCTTCCTCACCAAAAATAAAAATGAAGGATAAATCAAGACTCTCAGAAAAACCCTGAGGTAATCTGTAGATTCCGAGTGATAATGATACGTCAGTGTAGGTACATCACTTGTAACAAATGTACTACTTTGATGCAGGAGCATTGATAATGGTGGAAGCTATGCATGTGTAGGGGCAGGGGCTATATGAGATCTCTATACCTTTCACTCAGCTTTGCTGTAAACCTAAAACTGCTCTATAAACTAAAGTGTAATTATTATTATTTTTTTTTTGCAGGCAAAGATTCGCCCTGAGCTAATATCTACAGCCAATCTTCCACTTTTTATTTTTTTCTCCCCAAAGTCCCAGTACATGGTTGTATATCCTAGTGTTAGGTCCTTCTCGTTCTTCCACGTAAGCCACTGCAACAGCATGGCAACTGACAGACGGGTGGTGTGGTTCCACGACTGGGAAATGAACCGGGTCTGCCAAAGCAGGAGTGCTGAACTTTAACCACTAGACCACCTTGCTGGCTATAAAGTCTGTTTTTAAAGAAATGTAATTTAGGCTTCTGCAGTTACATCAGTCACATCTGACTGAAATGCTCTCTTTGGTGTAAATAATTAATCAATGATATGCACTCCTTTTGTGCAATTGTCTCTGGATCTGCCCCTCCATGGGAAAGCTTTTGAGAGCAAGAAGTTGATGACTCACAGAAGAGGGAATGGGGCAATGTGTTTGACAAGGGTGCTCCTCAGATTCCAATGGACAGTATCACCCTCCCTGTTAATCTTTTCTGACCACCTTTGTTCTCTCTGTATCCAGGGCTGATCTAAGTGTCCCCATGTGGTTTTTGTACATGTACAAGCATCCTTGCTCTAGAGCACAGCCCGTAGCGTGGTCTTGATGTCTATGCTCTTTGGTCCCTATCTCAACCCCAGGCCTCCTATGATCTACTAACCTTCTTTGCAATCAGATGTTGTCTATTAGGTCATGAAACAATTTCTTGATTTTCTTCTCCACACCAGGTCTTTCAGAACTCTGGGATGTAACAGAAAATGCCATCCAAGCCCTCTTTCTGCATAACAATGCAAAACCTTCATGTAAAATCCTCTGCTCATCCCATTTGGGGAGCATTATAAAGCCTTGCCTCCCAGATGGGAACAGAGAACATGCTCCTTCTTCCTGGCTTTACCAAAGATATGGGAGCAGGCTCTCCTTTGAAGCCTCAACACTCTCTCCTCTCTCTTGCTCCAATGCTTTCCCCTAGCTGAGAAAGGACTTTTATCTATTCTTTGTTCAGCAGGAAACTGCCCCTAAGTCATCCTTCCTATTTCATAGCTTGTAGTAAAAATTTCATATTCAATCCTCCAAACTTTTGTTCCTGATGTTTAAAGGGAAGATTTTGGAATTTAGAAACAGTTTTCAAGTGTGTGTCCTTTGCAGTTGAAAACCCAGTTTTAATCATATAATCTATGAAATAGACTTCAAGAGCCTAATTTAAAGGGCAAAGGGTTGACCTTGACTACTTTGTCCTCCGCACTCCAGCTATAACAATCTTATGTGGTAATGTACCGGGGCTGTAGCAGACATCTTGCTAAGTACTTGTGTGTTTTATCCATTCTACACTCATATAACATTTAACAAATGATGTTACTGAAGTACAAGGAGATTAAGAAACTCACCCAAGACTGCACAGTTCGTGGTGAAACCGGGAACTGAAGGCAGACAGCACGCACCCAGAGTCCACACTCTTTGCCTCTCTGTTATACCGTCTAAAAGCAATCTATACTGATCCAGTCGGGGATCAGCCACACACAGGGAAGTGAGAAAAAAGAAATCTCATATCAAAATATTATCTATGTATGAACACATATATTTACTAGTGCTTAATTTAATGTGTAGTAAAATTTATAGTTCTAATTCTGCTAGAGGTTTCAATCATTCTCAACAAATCTTTTAGTCATCCTCAGAAAATCCTAGATTAAAAGATCCTAGAAAATCCTTTCAGATACAATTATGTATTATTTCTGGATGTGGAGAACTTTCCTAGATATATGAGTCTTACCTAGTGTATTTGTCTCTTGTGTGTCACGTGTCACTGGAGCTAACGTGCATAAAGGTTAAGCTTTTCTCCTATGACTAAAATTATGTTTTCATTTTTATATGTATTGTTTCTCTCTGTAATTATATGAGCAACTTAGAAATATACATAATGAATCACATCTTGATCGTTGAAACTTAATGGAAAAATAAACTATCATAATTCAAACACAATCAGGAAATAAAATATTTGCTAATAGGTTCATTGTGACAAGTTATAAAAAGAATCTAAATGCGAAACTTGGTTTCTAGTGAACAAGATTAGAACAGATTTCTAGTCTAATCATAATTTCTTCTCTACATGTGCCAAATAAAGAACTTTTAGGAGAAAGGAAGATGTATTTACTCATCATACTATTCCTATCTTGAATTTGTCATGTTATTTATACTCCATGTATTAAGTTCCCTAAGGACTTATTATATTTCAATATGTTAAAATACAAAATTTAACATTTTTTTCTTAATACTCTTATTTTGATTTCACATATATTTTTATGAGATTTTTTATTCCTTTGTTTACATATCATGTGTTAAACCAATGAGAGGATGTATTCCACATATCTAATATTTAAAAGTACAGAATACTAAATTAAATTAAGTAGGAGTAAATGTACAATAAAAGACAAAGAAAAACTGGTTTGGTTTCTGCAGTATTGTACTTCTGTCACGTATATCATTGTCCAGAAAGGAAGACAGAAACTCCAACTGGTATTTCAACTGGAGAAAATTTAATACAAGGAATATGTTACAAAAGAGTTAGAAGGGCTGGAGCAGCCAGGAGGGAAAAGGAAAAGCTGTTCAATGATTAGGGTCTGCAGTAAGCCACTACCGTCCCAGGCTCCAGGAGCAGAAGGGGCACGGTGTCACCTGCAGTACATAGTCACTGCCCCCTGAGCTGCAGGAGTCCCACTGTAGCTAGTACTGTTTGGATCACTGCGAGCCCACCTTCTAGAAATCCGTGGCCCATTCTCCTGGTGCTAGTGCAGGAACCCTCAGGCCCAAAGTTCCCCGCCGCCATCACTGGGACAGATGGAGGCAGAGCACTGTGCTGCAGGGCTGCTAAAGTACTGTTGCTGCTGCCGCTTTGCTATAACCTACAAAACCTCAGCTGCTGCTGGAAACACACCGCCTGAGCAGGAAACCAGGTGCTCACCATCACCCTTTGTGACTGTGCTGAAAGCTCTGTAAAAGTTCTACGCTCCCTCCACCAAATAAAAGGTGTGGAGTTTTGGCTTTTTCCTTCCTGCTGCCTTCTAGTCACCTGCCAGTGCCTCCCATTGTCAGAGCAAACAGGAGCCAGGTGGCAAAGAAATCTTTGCAAAAGTAGTTTTGAGACTTCCAGCCCTCTGTGATGCAGAGCAGAGCGCAGAGGATCAGAAGTGGAGCTGAGAGGAGATGCACAGATGACCCTCCCCACCCCTCCGCCCTCCCCTCCCCCACCACACAATCACCCAACTTGCAGTTGCAGTCTCCTTTTCTTGACATCAGTCTTTGGTAGTCTCTAGAGATTCCTTACATGTTTTCTGTTTATTCTCTTCCACTTACTGATTTCTACTTTTGAAAGTAGAAAATACATTTCTATTCTTTCACTCAATTCTGTAGAATTTAAAATTCTTCATTGTTATTTAAAATAAAACTTATAAAAGTAAATTTCTATCCGGCAATTTTGCTAAATTCATTTATTTGGTTTTATAATTCATTCATGCATTCTTTGGATTTCTATGTATACAACAAAATTATCCATGAGTAAATGGCAATTTTTTCTCTGCGTTCCACCATTAAACCTTTTACGAATATATGTAATTGGATATTTACTTTTGCCTTGTTGTGCTGGCTAGTATCTCAAGCCCAGTAATGAATAGGAGTAATAGAGAGCATCCTTGTCTTCCTTTCCTCAGATGTGAGGAAAAGATTTCAGTGTTTCTCCATGAGTATGCTGCATGCCGTAAGATTTTCTTTCTTTTAGAAATCCTATCCCAGAATATGGATATTTTATTCTACTCTTGTTTCCCAAATCCTTTTTATCATCAATGGTTGTTGAATTTACCAAATTTTTTCAGTATTTGTTATGAAGATTGCTTGATTTCTTCTTTTATTCTGTGATAGTATGAACTAATTAATTAATTGATTCCTAAATAATAAATCTCAAATGAACCCAACTTAGTCATGATGTAGTATACATTTTGTATAATTCCAGATTCTGTTAGGCAATATTTTTTTAGGATTTTTTTTTAAAGATTTTATTTATTTTTTATTTTTCCTTTTTGTCCCCAAAGTGCCCTGCAGTACATAGTTGTATATTTTTTAGCTGTGGGTCCTTCTAGTTGTGGCATGTGGGACGCCACCTCAGCATGGCTTGATGAGTGGTGTTAGGCCTGCACCCAGGATCTGAACTGGCAAAACCCTGGGCTGCTGAAGCAGAGCGTGGGAACTGAAGCACTCCGGCCCTGGGCCCGGCCCCAGGATTTTTTTCATAGATGTTTATCAAGGGATTTTTCTTTCACAACATGTTCTCGTGAATTTTGGTATCCAAGTTATACTGATTCCATACATCATGTTGGGAACTGTTTTGTTTTTTTCTATTCTCTGAAAGAATGTGCATAATAACAGTGTCACATTTTTCTTAAATATTTAGGAGAATTTATCAGTTAAGTCACTTGGGCTGTGTCTTACAAGAATAAACTGAAGAAATGAAGGCAAGAGAAAATAATTGAAAGGGAATACGTATCAAAGCAGAAGCACCAAAATGAGTACTCTGCAAATTTCTTCTCCCAATCAACTATTAATAATAGGGAAAAATCCATTAGATGTTCTTTGGCTTTCATCTTCTTACTAGAAGGGAGTAGAAATAACAGTCGGGGAGAAACTATGAAGCAAAAAATTAAGTTTACTTCCTCTAATGGAAACATAGACTTCATCAACCCATACTGAATACAGGAAATAGGATACCCCCCCAAAAAATGGTGGTTACTAATGCAGTCTATGTACTTGTTACTTAATGTGAGGTTGCACTTGTATAGTGCAAGTCAGTTTTGATAGTTTATGTCTTTCTAAAAATTTGTCCAATTCCTCTAAGTTATGTTCTATTCATTTCTATTTATTCTTTTTTCTCTCTTTTATTTAGAATGCATAATTCCTATAAATTCATCATAAAGGCAAGATTCTTTCTCCTGCTACTTTAAATCTACTGTTGATCCCTTCTATAGAATTTTTCATTTTATTTATTTTATTTTTCAACTCCAGAATTTCTGCTTGGTTCTTTTTTTGTAATTTCCATCACTTTGTTGCTCTGTGTATATGATAAGACATTGTCTTCATACTTTCCTTTACTTCTTCAGTCACAGTTTCCTTTATTTTTTGAACATGTTAACAATGGCTACTTTGAAGTCTTTGTCTGTTTAATCTGGTATCTAGTCTCTCTTGGGAAGTTTCTGTTTCCTGATTTTTTTCCTGTATGTGGGTCACACTTTCCTGTTTCTTTGCTGGGCTCATAATTTTTTGTTGAGAACTGGAGATTTTAGGTAATATATTGTAGCCAGTCTGGGTACTGACTCTCCCCCCTCCCCCAAAGACCTATTTTTGTTGTTTACTTGTTTATATTTTGGTGGCTTTTAGTGAAATTTATTTCTACCTTTTTTATCCTTTCTTGGGTACAGCCTTGGGTGGGGCATTGTCATGCTGGGAAGACAATAGTTTTATCAGGGCTCTCTCTGATTGTCTTTCCGTGATCTCTCTAGTAAGCTGTTTGTTTCATTTGGCATTGCAAATGAAGCTGGTGTTAGCAGCTGATTACTCTATTTTTTTTGACAATGTCCTCAAGACTGAGCACAAAGTGCTCAGCAGTCTAATCTATTTAAATTTGGGCTCCTTTACAGGGGTATTTTTTTCAGGCCAGTCTTTGAGCCTTTTTCTGAGCCCAGAAAGGCTCTTCTTAGGTGTCTCTTTTCCTGGTTCTCTGTTGAACTAGCTCACCTATGGTTTAGAGTATTGCTCTTAATTAAGAGGAATTATTGTTTACAGGGGCCCCCTTAGCCTTGAACTCTACACTCTGTGTCAAATGAAATAAGTTCCTTTGGGAAGAGCTGCAGAGCTCCCTTTTCCTATGCACTGCCTTTCCTGGACAAAGTTTCTGGGCTACTATTCTGGATACTGAGCATGGCAGTAGGCTCTGGTCTTTTCAGCTTGCCTCTTTCCCATCATGGAACCTCTGTCCTACGAGTGAGCTGGAGTGCGGGCAGTCTTGGTACAAGTATTCTCAACATTCCCTGAATGGGATAGAGTCTTCAATCTGTGGATAGGGGCAGGGGGCAGGAGGATAGACCCTGACCTCTCAGCCATGCTCACCAGGAATTGAGCCTCTTCAACCTGTGGTTGGAGGGAATGAGAAATGCTGGTGACTTTCCTTCTCACTGTCATAAAGTAAGCTTTGATTGGGAGCTGAGGGGAGAGGGAGCCCCATCCTCTTGGCCACACCCACCAATCTTCTGTCAGGGTGAATCTTCTGTCAACCTGAACTAGAATAAGGGAGAAAGAGAAAGTGGGAGTAGTTCAAATACCACAGATTCTCACTTGTCTTACTGTGTTTTAGGAGATTTTATTGAATAAATATTTCTTCCTTTGCTGCCTTGCTGTATGCCTTTAGGAGTATTTCCAGAAACTTTAAATGGTTGGTTTATTTTTATAGTTTTCACTGGTTTTGCTTGTTTCCCTGGGGGTTAGGTCCACAGAACTCTTCATGCTGGCATCTTGAAAGATGTGTTGTCCTGAGCTTCAGACGTAAAGGTAAGATAGTGTAAAGATGATCCAAAACTATTTAAAGTCTTTATATCAGTGGCTTTTATTTTTTATGCCACTAATTTATTGTCCTATCCTTGGCATTGTAACTAAGGATATTAATATTTCTCTGCTACCTATTTGATTTTTTAAAAAAGAAAACTTTTACAAGTATGTTTTTGCATCAGGAATAACCATACAGTTCTATGTCCACTTAATTCTCTACCATTAGGTTTCCAACATAATGAAAGAATGGATTGGTATCAGAAATAAAAGAAAAACTTCAGACTTCCAGAAGGAGCCAACGAAAAGGATCATTTATGCCAATAATGTTGCTTGGGTTGATGATGGGGATTACATGATTTTAAATAGCATCAATCCAGTTCTCTAAGCACTGGTAATTATTTCTGCTAATTGAAATAATCCAGAAGAATCTTTGAACAGGACAGAATCATGTAATTCTAGAATTAAAAGAGATCGTACTGGACATTTGGCCCAACCATTTCATTTACAGCTGCAAATATGGGAGGCCACTTGTCAGAGATGAGAAAAAATTCACATCTTTTGATCAAAGATGTCTGTAATGTTTTCTACCACGCTGTCTTTTCTAACTATCTGCTGTTCTCATTATCTGTTGTTCTCAATTTAATGGCTGTCCTAACATAATGTGGCTACAAAGTTCATTTTTATCTAGTTATGACTGAGGATACACCTGGGCAGTTCATTGCTCGTCTGACTTATTTTTAACATATGATCTGAAAAGCCCCATTTAATATGTGAAACTTCTAAGTTGATATATCTTCTATGTCTTCATTGCTATTTTCTGAATCGCTATAATTTTACTGCTATATGCTACATATCTTTTTCAAGTAGAATTTCATTTTGTAGTCTTACCCTTTTTGTTCATTGATATTATTGGT
Source organism: Equus caballus (assembly GCF_041296265.1). Classification (NCBI taxonomy): domain Eukaryota; kingdom Metazoa; phylum Chordata; class Mammalia; order Perissodactyla; family Equidae; genus Equus; species Equus caballus. The sequence goes on along the minus strand of NC_091685.1, from coordinate 98,870,566 downwards.
TTTTCATAACTGGTAATTGCAATAACAATTTATTAAATTCCTCAAAATTTGTTGGCGTGATTTTTCTATCCTTTTCCAACTAAAGATTATTGAGTAAGACATGTAATATTTTCCCTTATTATATTTTTCCCAGTTGGGTGCATAGCCTCTAACATTACCTTTCAGTTTATAGCAATTCAGTCTTATCCAAGCTAAAAGACTGCCAAGTAATATTATATAAATAAAATTTCAGATTCAAAAAAACTCAGTCACATTTTATGCATCTAAATAATGTGTGCGTATTACTACTCGACCTTTCTCTTCTTAAAGTAATGTCACATTGTATAAGATCAGAGCATGGTGGTCTTCATTAAAATATTTTAATTCATTGCCTGTTTAAAGTTACAACCCTTGCCTTCATGATTCCTTTTTCTTGCTCTACCATTTTTTCCAGTACATTGATTACTTTCTAATAAAGTTTTTTTTCTTATTTGTTGTGATTGTGGCTTATTATTTTTCTTTCTTCCCACCCTTCCACTTAAATGTAAGCTCCATGAGGGCAGGGATATTTAGCCAACTTGTTGACTGAGGGATTCTATGTGACGAGGATGGTGATTGGCTCTGTCCAATGATTCAAGGATGTCTATTGACTGTCTACTATGTTTGAGACACCAGGCTAAGCTGGGAAAGGAAAAAGATGGTTACAGCCCTCAAGATATATATATTTAAAATATATTTAACAAACTGAGCCTTTATAGTAGCATTATAGCAAGAGACGAGCAATAATAGCAAACCTGGACTGCTTTATTTTCAAATTAATTAAATAGGATTTGTAATATAAACTACATCAGGAAAAGAGTCAATCTTTGGTAATGAGATCAAAATTATGTTAACAGGGGAACAGGATTATCTTACAGAGAAAACTAATCTCCACAGGGTAGGATATGAGATTTTAAAAAATATGCCTGGGGTGGGGGGAAATGGTCTCCCCAAGCTGCATCATCTGGCTGTCCTTCCTTCTTCACTCAAGAGGATCACTTCTCTCCCCAAGTAGATGAAAAATCTAGCAGAGGTGGAAACACTTTCAATTCATGGCTTATTCTGGATCTTGAATTCATTCATTCATCTATTCATTCACTTGATCAACTTGTCAAAATTCCTATCCATGTGTTGGGAACTGTTCTAGCTTTGGAGGATACGGCAGTGAGCAAAACAGACTAAATTCCCGTTCTGTAATTTACAAGACACAAGGGTGGACTTGGAACTCAATGGTTTCTAAAAATGGGGTAAATTATTTTGGAAAGAGAGGGAGACAGGACCAAAGGAGACTTAAAGACCCTTAAGAAAAAAAAAACAAACAAGAGAGATACTGAGGAAAGGGAGAAGAGAGAGAGGCAAGAAAGTTTGTTCACATGACAAATGCCTAAAAGCTTATGTATCACTCATGAGGCCAGCATTGTGAAATATAGTAGCTACTAGCCACATGTGACCACTGAGCACTAGAAATGTGGCTAAAATGGCTAAGGTTTAGGCAGTGAGGGCCAAGAAGACTAACATATGAGTCATCAGATCAATAACTCATCCTCGTTCTGCAAGATTCAGATTTATCCCTAGAAGTCAAAACAGCTTTCAGGGATTGCAAAGGCCAATGCTTTCAGGAGAGAATGAAATACAACAGAATCTGGAAACTTGCGGCAAACTTCCTTTATCCACCATTGATTATATCTCCAAATGCAGTAAAATTTTTTAAAAGCCCAAAACTATATTAGCCAGATTAAAAATATGCTATAATCGTGCAGGTATGTACACTATGATCTCTGGTTTAATGATTCTCAGAATATGAACACCTGCATGCTTGTGTATAAGTAGCTGCCAAATAGGACCTGAAATTGGCAAATACCATGGAGCCTCCATCATCCAACACCAACAGGCAGGACTAGATACACTTTCATCCTGAGATACATAAGGAGCAGCATAGGGAACCCCTTGTTATAAAAACCAAGTTGAACAAATACTATGATCAACAAGTCTTCCTCCCATAACTACCACCACCTTGTCACTTTATCTCAGAAGATACTCCAAAATACCATCCTGAGGACCAAAAGAAAAGAATCTATCAAATTGGTTTAACCTAAGTGAAAGCATCTTAACAGGCAAATTAGTCAAGTTCCAATCAAAGCAGGAAACTCTCTGTCATTATCTTCAACAGGTGGTTACACGACAATTCACTGCCAATCAGCACAGCCCTGGGCCTCAGAAGTCAGGCAAATCCACTTTGGAAAATTTCGTATTGCTAACATCTTCCTCATGTTGAGCTTCAGTTTCTCAACCTGAAGCTTCCACACTTTGCTCCAAATTTTTCTCTCAGTCCCTTTGAAACTACATCGCATAAATCTAACTTATCTCCTACAAGAAAGTGCTTCAAATATGTCACATGTTATAAACACTCTCTCCTTACCCTTTCAAATCCACAAGAATCATCTTCCCCAGGTTAAATATTCTTCATTCTGTCAGTGCTTTTTCATCAGATTTTAACTTAGGAGTGTCTACTGTTCAGCAAACAGGTTTGGATTTGTTATTTTTTTGTGTCTGATCTTCTCTGAATCCAAAATTGTAAATTTGAATTTTATTATTTTTGTATGTAAGTGCCAGGTTCATTTACTCCTATTGATTTTACCACATTTAGGATAAGAGACTGTCCCAAATATTTCAGTATTTCATTTTGAATACTGCTTTCATCATCCAATAGTTTAGCTATGGCTACAGTTTTTGCAACACCTATAGATTTTATTCATCTGTCTTCCTGTATTTCTAAGCTGTTGATAACATGCTGAATAAGATAAGTCAATAACTAAAAACCTAGATAAACCATACCACTAGAAATCTTTCATTCTTATTAGCAAGGATACATTATTCCCTCCAGATAAGCTGTTAAAATTTGAAGATAAAACATTTAAGAAATATTTGCTGACTGTTTACTGTGTGCTAGGTACACTTCTAAGAATACGGATGCTAATAGAAGTAATAGAAAGACAAGACAATCTTTGTAATATGAAGGAATTGTTTCATGGTGTCATAGGAGAGGTAGAAAATTGCATAAAGGTCTGTTCTATAATCGGTGCTATCATCTAGAAAAACATAAATCTGTATTTCATTTAGGATCTTATTAGGCTGCAGGTAATAAAAACCCAGCTATAATGGCTTAAATATATAAGGTTAGTTTTTGTTTTGTTTTGTTTTACATATAAGAAGTATAGTGGGAGTTGCTTGCTGGGCTGGTTCATCAGCTTGAAGATATCAGAGACCAGATCTTTGTGGTCTCTTAGTTCCACAATGCTCACAGGACTGCTGGTGTAGCCCCAGCCATTACGTCTGTGTTCAATGTCAGAAGGGGAATAGGGTGAGAAAAGGTAGGATTCCTGTTTCAAGAAAACAGAAGCTTTCCCCACATCAAAATTTAGTTTGTGTCTCATTGGCAAGGACCATGTCATATGACTGTGACTGGCTGGAAGTATTAAGGAAGAAGAAGGTTGCAATGGGAATTGGCTAAGCTTAGTAACAGTATCTGGCAAATTATGGGCATGCAGAGTGTGGCACCCACATCTACCTCAATGACAGTCAGGGATGAGAGAAGATCTCTTAGAGTTACTGAACTGAATCAGGGACAAATGAATAGGAGTTTTTCAGGTGCTTGGTAGACAAGGATGAGATGAGCAAAGATTGTTGAAGAAGTAACAGTATTTACAAATGCAAAGATGTATGAGACAGTGTTGTGTTGGTATGGGAGGATATGACAGGGTGGCGGGGCATAAGCCTGTGTTTTCCTCCTTTCTCACTTCGTACATGGCACAATCTTTTCAGATTTAATGTCAGCCATAGAGAGTGCCCTTGATCCCAACTCCAGCATGTCCTCTGCTACAGCTAATTCCTCTGCCAGATCTTTCCCTGAATGCTGTCCAATGTTCATAACTTCCCATTCCTGATATGCTCTTTTATTTACTGCATCAAGATTTTACTGAAATAGAATCCTTCTCAAACCTAATCGCATTGTTGTCTGGTCTACCTAAAGCTTAATTTTTCTGCTCTGTGAGTGAATAAAGTCATATTTTCATTTATTTTCCTAAGATGATTTCAATTGGTCTCCCATCACTTGAGTTCTGTTACTTGAAAAAGATTCTTGATGAATACATACCTACAATCTATGGAAGTAATCTTCAATGAAACACACTTTGGGAAGTATCGATTATGGGAGGTAGGTTTCTAAGATGACCCCCATGATCTCTACCTCTTCATGTTGCACTCTGCATAATCCCCTCTCTTTGAGAGTAGGAAGAATCTGTGATTTTCTTCCAGCCAATTGAATATAGCAAAGATAATAGGATATCCACCCATTGGATAGGTTTCATTACACAGCAAAAGCAATGGGATGTTGATCCCATGATTATGTTGTGTTATATAAGATTCCTTTTTAGCAGACCAGTATGATAAAATGTCCTACTGGCCTCAAAGAAGCAAAGAACCATATTTTGAACTACCTATGGGGAGGACCATGTGGCAGAAAATTGCTGACAATCTCTAGGAGCTAAGGACAGCCTCTGGCTGACAGTCAGCAAAAAGCCTGGGGCCTCAGTCCTACAAGTACATGGAAATGAATTCTGCCAACAAATTGAATGAGCATAGAAGTAACTTCTCCAGTTAAGCTTCCAGATGAGAATGCAGCCCAGTGATACCTTGAGTGCAACCTTATAAATACAGATTATGAAAACCTAGGGTTTCTTCACATGTACAAAATTGAGTCACAAATTTGGCTTTGATATTCCTGCCAGATAACATAACAAGGAAATACGTTTATTGGTCTCATTCTTATTATATAAATATACTATCTCTTGTTCACATAAAGAACAATAGTAGAATGTGAATGAAAGTACCTCAGGATTCAGTGTTGGGCAAGCTCCTGACTCTAAAGTTCAAAACTCTAGTAAAGTCTGAGCTGGAGTACATAGTCTAAATGCTCCAAGCAGAACCACCTGATTCCATGAATCTAAAGTCTTAAGAACAGCACGCTCATGCATGGCTGAGAAAGGATGAGGAGAGGAGACACAAAGAGGGAGAAAGAGAGCAGAAGAATGTAGCATGTCCCAGGAAGAGGCTTCACACAGATAGACCCACCCAGCTGCATGGAACCAGGAAGTGGAAGGACAATAAGAAGCTGCACTTGGACATGCACAGGGTTTCATCACACAGTAACCCCACTATGAATCAGTGAGCCTGGCTACCTGCTCTGCATGCTGACCAGCTAAACTAGTATCACTTCGTCCAGTGGAGGGACTAAAAATAGTGTTGACAGAGGAGACCATGGCCTGAGGAGAGCCCAACATTCTCACCCCTCTCTCGTACCCTCTCATTTTTATTCTATTTTAATCTGTATCCAATAATAGCTAAGTCAAGTTTCCGCCAGGGAAATGGTGTGTCTCTCATAAGAAGAGCTCTTTTTGCAGCTTCCAAGGCCCAGTGGAGTGGGAAATGAAGTTATTGTCCACTAAGTCTCTGAAGTAGGTCAGAATGGATGTCAAACATTAACTCTGGAACACACTTAATGCTAGATTAAATTCTCACCCCATGCTACTTCTAATCTCAATTTGTGCCCAGCTATATGACTCAACATGGTTTACAGAAAAAAAAAAAAAAGAATTACACAATGAGCACCATATGTTAGCCAGAACTCTTTCTATTACAAGTAACAGACCACCATGCCAAACGAAGTTGGACCAAAGAAAGGAATTTATTGTTCCACATAATTGAAAAATCCAGATGTGGCATAGCTTCAGACATGTGCTGCAAAGTATGACCTCAGCACTTGGTTGCTCTCCATCTTTCAGTTCTTTTACCTTTGTATTGACTTAATTCCCAAACAGGCTCTTCCCACGCCATTGAAAAGAGAATCCATAGCATCTTGTCAAGAGACAAATTAATACGCAGCAGTCTCTACTCCTTAATAATATTTAGAAAACACAAACAATTCCTAGCTAGCCTTCCATCTTACTAATCCTGAAAAAGAGATGAGCTGAAGGCTCGTGTCACCTGCCCACCCCTGCAACAAGTCTATGACTCTGATTGGCCAGGACTTTTAGAACTGGCTCAGCCCTGGAGTCAAAGAGTAGATCAGCCCCTCCCACTCCCACGACCTGAGAATCAGAGAAGGATGGCTCCATAAAGCAACATAGGAGTGTGTTATTAGTGAAGAGGGGATGGATACCCAGCAGGCCAAAATGAACAGATGTCTCGGGCACACAATCGGCTGTCATACTCCCAATATAAGGGAACATTTTCCAAAATCTAAACATAATGAACAATATTCCAGTATTTTACCACACAGAAATTAAAATGCCAAATAAAAATCTTGTCTCCTTGTAAATTAAAGTAGTAAAATATTAAAGTCCAATATTCTTCCCTTTACAATATTTTTTTTTGCAGCTTAGTTCAGCTCCACAGATTTCATTCAGAAGTCAGGGCAAATCAAGAACTTTTATCTGACATTACAAGGCTTGAAAAATACATCATCTACCAAAGTAAGTGTAACTCTTTAAATATTTCCAAAGTTTCACTAATCCATACAAGTCTCTTGAAGATCAAGAGACTAATTAGTACACAATAGTCTCTACTCCTTAATAATATTTAGAAAACACAAACAATTCCTAGCTAGCCAGGCACATTGCTGCACTGAATGAAGTTGGAATTCTATTGCTAAGGAGAAAAGGAGAGTGGATGTTATGGAAGAGTCACAGTCTCTGCCATAGGCCATCATATTTGATTTTTCTACGTAGTCAGTAGGAGAAAAGAAAAACAGACCCAAGGGCCAAGGTATTCTTCTGACTAAACAAGAAAATTTACACAATTTTTATATTGGTGGGTTAAATAAGGACAAGACCGTGAGGGCATAGACTATGGGTTAATTATCACAAAGTTAGTGAGAAAATTTAATTACCAGTGACAAATATAGTCTATAAACATAAGTGAGCAAATACAATTTCCTAAGAGACATATTTTGTGAGCCTTGCTTGCAAACATAGCTTGCAGTAAAAAGGTTCCATTTTAAGGGAGAGCAACAGAACCTTTGTAGCTAACAGCTGAAAATGAGAGAGTTTTTACTCTTCTAGGCAAAAGATATAGAAATGCAAATGCATAATGATAAACTGCAGAATCCATAAGGATTCAATCTAAACAAAGCCTTTGCACTTCTCGGGCAATTCTCTAACAAATTTGTGGTCATTGTTTGGAGAATATATACAAACCCACTTTTATTCCCTGTAAGATTTTATCATCAACCATTATAACATATATTTTAATTTTAACCAGGTGGGAATTAAAGTTTCTTTAAACTTATGATTTTTACTTCCACTAAAGGTTAGTTCTGCTGCCATTTGGTCTCCCATAACCCTTGAGGAAGCCCCAGGGTGTCTTTATCTCTTTGCCCTTTGCAGGAACACTTCCCAAACTGAGCTGTTAGAAGACCAATGGGAAGCAACTATCTTGGCCAGATGCTTTGCCCTGATCTTGCCTTTCCTCATCATTTAATTCCCCAGATCTTCGATAACCTTCACTATCTTGGTGTCAGCATGAACGTTCCTTCCCACCTTTGATTTTGTTGCTCTAGCAGGACCTGATTTCACCATTCTCTCGGCCAAAGCTAAGAAATAGGATAAGATGCAAAAGGTTAACAAAATTCTTATGAACAAGATACAGATAAATAGAATCTTTAGCAGCCAATCTGGTGTTGCCCACCAAGGTTAGGTACTATTAAACCAAAATCCAAAATCTTTCCGTAAAAAAGATCTGTCAGTATTTGTCCTGGCCTTCATGGTTTGCAGCTACAACTGAAGAAAAGCTTATTTTGTAATGAAGTTTTCCTGACTCTAGCTAAAGCTTTTCCATGTCCCTATGGACCTCTAAGCTCTAGGAGCTGGCCTTGCAGTCATAGTCTATAAAAGTGCTGGGCCTGATCCCCAAGTAGGGAATGTCAATCTTAGGCCCCGTTATTCTGCTTGAAGTTACCATCTAGCCTCTCTTCCACCAACCCCCAGACGACTCTCTCTAGCACACTATAGCCAGGTATAGTAAAAACTGCCCCTATTAACCAAGACTGTTAAATCCACCAGTGCATCAACCATCTCCCTGCAGAGAGCATTGTCCCAAATGATTGTCTCTCTTCTTAGACGCTCACATCACCATATGGAGTGCTAATATCTGACGGATGATTCGCCAGCCTTTCTATTAAACCAAACAGCCATCATTACCTAGCAACATAGAGCAAGGAAATGGAAGAGAGGAACACGTTTGCAACCTCTTTTGGCTGAATAAGTCCAACAATTAAATATATTTCTGTGACAATGTATCTTCCTTTTAAAACACTTAGTCATATTTTTCTATCTATTTGTTTTATTATTTGACTATATACCTGGCTCCTCCACTAGACTCTTTATTCCTTAAGATCAAGAAAAATGCCTGGTTTACTCATCATTGAATTAGCAGGACTTAGTACCATGTCTGTCATATAGTAGGCATTTAATATTTATTTGTTGCATGGATAAATGAATAACTGGTAACAGCTAAGTCTGGACTATCCAGCTTAACAATTTACTCGTACATAGGTGAGGTGCATTGCACATAAAATAATAACTTGCAGAAGATGGCCTTCTCTGATAATATGAAATGAATTTGATTCTTCACATAAATTTTCAAATAGAGGATGCTTAATGGAAAATGTCCAAAAAAATTCTTGGAAAGAATATAATATTTGAGTTTGATATTAATATTCTTAGACTCTAAATATAAGCCAGGGGCATGATTTACAATTATCTTATTTAAATGATTCTTCTAGAAGTCAAGGCACTGTGATTCACATACTCAGAGGTTTGATGCTACAACTTAATCCAAGCTAAAAGCAAATGAGCAGATGAAACTTAAACCACAACATGGAATATCAAAAAGAGATCTAGAGGATATAATAATTTCTTCCATGTAGACTTCTGACAGGAGTTGAATTTCAACGTTATATTCTCTGGCAAGTCACTGGCTTATAGGCACAGTATTCTGTGGTATAAGAAATGGCAGATTAAATTAGTAAATGGTAGTGTTGACATCCTTTCTAAAACTTCATAGCCTAACCACAATTGCATCCTGAATAGATGATTATCTTACTTCTATAAAGCTTGGCTAAAAGTCTTCCTTTAGGGAGAAATGAATCTTTCCTGAATACATATTACAACTTTCTTATAATATAAGAAAAATCCATTGGTTAACTCTCTAAAGTTCTACATCATAGACAATAGCCTCCATCAGTGCCATTTGAAATGTGGCCCATAGACTGGTGGTGGTCTGCAAAGTGCTACTAGTCCACTGTAACATAAGTACAGAAATTGGGAATAACCACGAAGAGACTTAGATAACAATTTGATACTGTCGTGCCCTCTAAGCACATGATCAGTGCCTTCTACAAGTGTATTGGTATGTGATTGTGGAAAAGTTAGACAAACAATAACAACAACAACTACAACAAAACAATTCTTTATCAAAGATGGTTTAAGAAGCTTTGGCCTCAATGGTTTAATTTGGAAAGTTTTCAAAAAAGGCTTAACAGTTGCTTAAAATAACCACAGAAAATTATCATTATTGAAATTATATAAAGCATTTTTTTGAATAAGAAGCTTATCGGGTATCTGCTAGGATTAATTGTGTGCATAACATGTGCAAAAGTAGCCAAATGAAGTGACCTATTTTAGAGAACATTATCAAATACAATGATGTTAATTCCAGACTGATTCCTATTAAGGCATCCCTTCTGATAGGAGTTGGAGACAAAGTGGAATTGTCCATTTAAGCCAAGTAAAACAACAAATTAGCATAATATGACCAATAAAATGTGCAGTCAGAAAAAAGTAAAGTTTATTATTTTTACTACTATAATTGTTTCCACACACAAACTACCTTCTAAGAAGGGTGAAGAATTTTTGGAGAAATGGAGAATAGAATTTGGGAAGAGATATCTAAGCATGATATTTTTTTAATGAAATTTGGAAGCTGTATGGTGCCTCTATTTTGATAAAATCTATAACCTTCAATAATGACTTGTAGAGTGAAAGAGAAAAGGATGGTAGTAGGTGACAATATAAAGTAGTACTCAACTTTCTTCCAGGTTGGCCAAAGCCAAAAACAAACAACAGAAAGAATTAGTTCTGAAAATGGAGCCAGTTACATCCAATTTATATAGAGGGTGATATTTGTCAGTCTGTCCTCAAAAATATGCAGACAGTGAGGTCAGAAGTTCAATAAGTCTTGAAATATAATTTAAAACAAGATGGAGTCAGACATCTCAAAAATGTTATTTAATTTGTCCTGAGAGCATTTCTACCAACCTAACTTTTCTAGTGGCTCTTACTGATGGTTCATAGAAGCAACAGTGACCAGGAGTTCATATTGACTTCTAGGAGATAACCAACAAAAGTCCCCATCCACACAGTGTCCAGTTCTGAGCGAAAGAGGGTCATATCGCATTCTTGTCATAAGTTCTCTGGAGAGTGATAGCGTAATGAGGGTCAACGTTTGAACAGGTTCAGTAGCCTAAAAATTCCTTCCTCCTTGTGAAAAATTATGACTGAAGATACTCAGACTTGTAATTTGTCAGAGGAAACTCACTAAGTTTAGATGCAATACTTTAAAATTTAATAAGGTTAAGATTCAGAGAATTTTGTGTGAATGTGGGATAAAACATACTCTGTTTCTCAGGAGAGAAAGGAACTTACGAGGGGTTTAAATCATACTGTTCTCAGGATTGTATTTGTTAAAATCATCAGTAACAGATAACTGAAGATCCAAGTCCTTGAGTATTTAATTAATTATAATTTTTTAGTCAACGGCAGCAGATGAGGCAGCTGAAGTGTTCCAACCAAAGATGGTCATAAGATGTGTAAAATATTGACAATTTTCCTGTTACTATCACGATGGAAAATTAACTATCAAGTTAAATGTAGCTCAATGCTGATTTGAAAGGGCAACCTCAAAGTCTATCAGCTGAGATTATTGTATTTTAAGTATTTGGGAGCAATATACGAAAAGGTTAAGTAGGATAAGACCTTGAGTAGTCCATTTCATGATTCTTTCTTGCTAGTCTTGCTGATTTTCTATTTTGCTGCTGTTTTATTCTCTTTTTCACACAGCACTTGTCAAACCAGGAACTTTAAGTCCAAGACTCACATTTTTCCAAACATGAAATAGACCAAATTTGATCAATTATCTGTTGACAAGAGAAGAAGAAGAACCTTCACTTTCAAAACAGTCAACACAGCTTGAAACATTCTAAAAAAAACCCAGAATATAATAGAATAAAAACTTTCCTTACTCTTTCTCACTCTTTTCAAAATTGTCATCTCACTAGTCTAAATAGGGATAGGTAGACTCAAGAACACCTCCATCTGTGTCAGATAAACCAAGATATTTAGTGCAAGGCTGGGACAAAGTAAATAATGATTTTTTAATATAAAATATACATAATATAATATTTACTAGATACATAATATATATAAGATAATCAGTAACATTGTCTCAGAGGTTAAAATATATGTGGATTTTCCCTGAATATAAGTGATTTGTTTTCCAAATTTGCCCCACAGGCTGTGATTTAATGATACAAAATTTTATATGTAAATGCATTGAGAAATAAGTTTTCCATTAAATTGACACAGGTCTTTGCCAAGAAATGTACCATCTTAAAACAGTTTTCACTACAGCAGCTTATTTTCATCTACAGGCATCCACAAAAGTCTTCGCAAATAATCATCTCTAGTATACATCAATATAGTATATAATATGCTATATAATAATGTATAATATATAATGAAGTTAAAAGATTATACAATTTAATTAAAAATCTGGACATCCTCTGCCTTGGTGGGAGAGAGAGAGACACAAAATAAATTATACAGAAAACCGAATAGAGGGGGGACTCTTTTGGGAATATGGGTCAGAGAGTTTAATAGTATTATCTTTGCCATTCCCCCCCCCACCGACCACCACCCATTACAGCTGAAGAGGATAAGAGCTTAAAACTTGGCACTTGAGGAAAGCTATTTTATAAAATTCCAGGTTGCCTCTAGACCTATAGTATTAAAATCCGCCAAAAAAATCCAAAAACCTACACATGAAGATTGTACCTTACTTTTCCTGCCAAGCCACCATTCTGGAGACAGATCTTGGAATTTGGAAGGCAATCTCTACAGAATCTGCCAAATAGGAGAGAACACAATCATTATCCTTATGCAGCTTGGAGTTAAATCTGCGGCTGCCAATTGGACAGTGTAATTCAGTCAAACTAAGGACTTAACGAATCTAACAGGGTTTCTGAGGAAAAAGAGATTGCTGTCTTTCTGCAGCAGGCCACATTCAAGGGTCCTGGGCTAAAGCAAAGGAAGCCAAACAACTGTTACCTCCAACTGTTTTTGGGAAGAGTAGAACAAGTCATTGACGGGACAGCCAGAGGGGTCAATTAGCTACTATTTTATATCATTCTAATTAATTGGTGTTATCAGTTTGATCTTCCCCCCCAAAAAGACTGTAAACTTCTAAGAGACTTTTATTTTATGCTATTTTGATTTTTCTAAATGTAATACCCTGCTTTGCCTGGTGCTGTTTACATAGCACGCCCCGTCGGACCGCGGTTAAGCTGAACTGCACCCACGCTGACCTCTGAGAGAAAGACGAGGTTTTTGTAATTATAAACATCAATCATACCAAAGGCTGTTAAATCTAGTAGATCACTTTACATAATAGGAGCTTTAAATCAAGCTTCTATTTTGGGAACGGTCACTAATTTTTTTTACAGTCCCACTCCTACAAAGACGTTCTTCAGTTTACATTGGAGGCCAGTCAATTCGTGTAGCTTATATTGGAGGCTAGTCAAATTCTTCCAAACTCTTCCTGCATTTCTTTGTATAATGACCCCCAACCCCCAAACTCAGTCTCTGTTGCTAATTTCCTGAGGATTGTATAGAATGCTGCCTAAATGAGAAACATCAGCTCTAAGGATGTAGGCAACACTTTAACTGATCAGATAAACATGGTCCATTTAGTTTTGCTTTAACTCAGACTTCAAAGTACCAAGCTCTGTGTTTGCTTCATTTTGGCAGAAGCAAAAAGCGTGAAACTCTTCAGGAGGTAAGGAAGCAGTGGAAATTAGGCATCTGCCCAAAATCGAGGATGAAGAATAAACACAAAACCCATTTTAATTTCTACTTTGAACTGAAAAGAAAAGGACTCATGAGAACATCTGAAGACAGGAAAAGGACAATTTCCGACACCATGAACTTGAACCCATCTGACAGCAGAGGATGATGTAGTCTCAGGGCCACAGAAAATCGGTCTTTCTTTATTAAAGTCCCATGAGCCCTATGGAGATAAAACACAGGTTCTAAAATGTCCTTTCCTCCTCCACCTGCCATGTGTTAGCCCGAGGTACCGACTTGCTCGGGGAGGATTTATACACGCCATTTTGAACTTCTAATAGAGTCTGTCCTTTGAGTAACCATTTAAAAGAAGATTAAATTTAATTAGACTGTATCTTTTTCCTGTGACACGCTGTCTTCAAAGTCCACTTTATTACATTCTTCTCTCCTAGCAGTGTACTAATGCTGGCTGGTGCAGGGCACCTTCAGCTGCAGGAGGAAAGGAAGGAGATAGTTACATACTCATTTAATCCCTTGGGAGTATCTTGGAAATGGCTGACATCCGACAGTCACGCCCACCCAGCAACATGCCTGAGTAAATGTCGCTCAGGAATCAACTGGGACATGTGACAAGTTGGAGGAGTAACCTCAGCTGTCCACCCATCTACCCTAGCCAGGAGATCAGAATCACCTCGGGTTCTATCATTTCTCTTTTGATGGCTTCTCATTTCCTGAATTTACTGATAATTACTACACCTTGATACCAGTTGGTACCAACGCACTTATGGAGAAGCATTTGTTTCATCCTGAAACTTGGGTATGATTTAATTAATGATCATTTCACTGTAATTTGCTCTTAAAATATGTTTACACATTTACTGTAAATACTATGTACTCAAACAAAATCCATGTCGATGGCATTAAAGGGATTAATGGGAAGCAAGTAACTCAATCCCTGCTCGACAATTAGATCCTGTAGGAAATCCCTAGATGTAAGACTCAGTCATTTTAATTTTTATTAGTAGAGTTTTGAGAGAAGGGAGAGAACTATGACAAAGAGAAGCAACTATAAAAAAGAAAAAAAGAAAGTCAGCACTTTCAACCTGATATTAAAGACTCATTTCTCTCAAAGGCGAAAAGAAATACAATAGTTTTACAATGCCTTTGGTTATATCAATATTGTTGTGAAAGCACAGATGAATGTGGTTTTCTCTCTTCATAATTGTGTTGTTGCTTTAGCCAAGATGCTGTGGTATTTTACCAACCCTGCCATACACAGTCACATTTTTTACAAAGATGAAGAAAAAAGAAAACGGACAGTTTTTAAAGCAATTGCTTCTTCGTTCTGGGGTGTTTTTCAGCAACACTGGACTATCTCTGTGCCCCTGGCTGTGGGCTTGCTGCTCACTTCCCTGGGCTCGAAGGCCTCCCCACTGTTTGGCCAGGGGGAGGCAGAAGGGTTGTTTGTGATTTTTCGGTTTTTGCTTCTTCACTGGCATGGCAGTGCACAGCAGTCTAGTCTATTCTTTTATTTTCCCTGGTGTGGAGGTGTGCCATCCCTTAGCAAAAGAAACCACCGGCGGCGAAAAGGAGCAAAGAGGAAAAAAAAAAAAAGAGCAGGCCAGCTCGGCCTTTCTTTGGGGCCTGAAACTGCCTGATGTTAATTGCTCACATAAGAAGAATAACTGGTGGTGCTGTAATTGAATTTTTATGGAAATAAACAGGTGGCAGATTTACTATAGCTGTGGGGATAGCAGGGGGCGAAATGCTGTAGCCACATTAACCTGTTTAATTTAATAGCTTCAGTACACGTAGAAAAAAAAAAAAGGGCAACGTTGCTCATTGAGTCAGTTGGATGCCAAATGTAAATAACTACAATTACCCTAGCATGCCCATGTGGTTGAGTGAAAAAAGGGCATCGTGCCAGCTTCAACTTGGTTTTCATGTTTATTAATTAAGCTCCCGGAAGCTTCAAAATAAAAGTTTTAACCCACAAAGAACCCTGAAAAATGAGGAAGAGGAAAGAATTTGACAAAGGGAAAATAGAAAGACAGACAGACAGACAGATAAAGGCTCTGCTTACATTAAAGATACAGCAGGAGTCTCACATGGACGCTTTAGGGAGAGTCTACACTGGGCACCTGAAGCATGAACTAACCACTAGCTTTGCACTATGCTTCCCCCAAGTGGTCTAGTTTGGGAAATGCATACTTCTACTAAGGAAAGAAAATTTGGGGATTGTCTGGTGAAATATGCAGAGAACACTGTTAGCTTATTAATATAGCTGACGTTCACTTTTAAGCCAAATAATGAAAATGAAAGTTTACGTTTAAATTTTTGCTGGTTTGCTTTCAGGCAAAAACAATATGAACTATTCATATATATATATATGTTTTACATCAAGGATCGAAATATTCTAAAGAAAAATATAAATGTTTATAAGAGACAGAAGCACTCGCTATCAGGGAGACACCACAGCAGCACTGGGAACACGAAGGTGACTGAAACCTGGGCACTCCTCTGTCAGATTCCCTGGGCTCGGAGAGTGGGCAGCCTCCCAGGTAAGCAGCTGAAGTATAAAGCAGAGCTTGCTAAGTACTGAAACAGGCACACAGAAGGAAATGGGGATGAGAATGAAGTAGAGAGTATCAGAAAGTCATTTTACAAATGAGAGCTATTTCACACTTTATTTGAATCACCAGAGCAAATGCATCATAGCCAAGATGATCAGGACCAGAGGAATCCCGTCAAACATTACAATCCAACGTGGAACGTTCTGTGTTTGTTTCTACTATTTTAGAGTAAGCTAGTAAAAAGTGAGAGGACTGAAAGGGTGCTCTCCTTTTCTACCAGCAGTTTTTTCTTTAAGCCCATAAACCTTTAGTGAGTTCTTGCTGGTGCATCACTCTGTACTGACTGCATCCCCGGGGGCCTGCACCTTGTCTGCCGGCGTCGTTCAGTGCACAGTACCAGGCTCTTCTCTTCTCAATCCGCACTCTCTTCACATCTCTGGCCTCACTTCCCATCTGTGGACTGGTGACCCCATATTTACTATTCATTTTATCACCAAACAGATTCTTGTCCCTCACTCTTATGTCTAATTTTTCACTCAATATCTTCACATAAATGTGTCAGGGCCCTCAATCTCTACAGGTCTAGAACGAACATATGATCATTGCCCCAATTTATTCTTAGTCAGTGATATATATATATATATATGTATTTATATGTTTATATATATATATATATATATTTGCCACTGAATCCAGATTATAGTGAAGCAAATGAGCTAAGAACCAGACCCACATCAGACCCGCTCCAGCCCGCTCAGTCTATATATATCTGTATCTATAGAGAGGGAGACTATACATACATATATGTATATACATCTCCTGCTATATGTCAAAAATATGAGCATTGCTTTATAGTTTCTACTGCCACATGCCCAATATATTCAACCCACCATCAACCATCCATCACCAATCCTATTAATATCACCTCCTGGATATCTCATAAACTTACCTCCCTATTTCTACATCCATGCAACAAACTCTTACTTGGATTGCTGCTACAGCTCAATAATATATCTTACTACCCTCTGATCAAACTCATACTTCAGTCAGAGAAGTCTTTTAAATATCTGACCACAACATCTTGCCTACTTAAAACTATGCACTTGAATTCACGTTGCTCTTAAGATGGGAACAGATTCTGCAAGCTTAGTCCCATGTGGACTACTTCAATCTCCTCTCTTGCCACTTTGGCCCTCACCCTCATGCCCCCAGCTATACTGTCTTTCCTTCAGTTCCTCAAGCACATACTTCTCTCCCACTGTCTGGCGTGTTTGGCCTCTTTGCCTCGCTAACACCTACCTCTGCCTCAGAGCTCATCTGAAGTGTCACCTGTTGAAGGAGTGACACTGATCCATCTTTACAAAACCCCCTGTTCACACATACACACAAACGCCAGGACACCACAGGGTTCTCCTGTAACACAAGCTCACAGAATTATCTTGAGTAATGCTGGTCTCCCTCACCAAAATATCTGTGCCACAAAAGCGAAGACCATGTCAAGATTTGTTCGTAATTGTACCCCTGACATCTAGCACTGAGCAGGAATCTTGATGGGTACTGAATAAATACTTGTTAAATGGACAACTTAGCGCAATTTATAATCACTTAATGTATGCCTATGTCTTCCAAGCTGGTACATTTTCTTGTTGTTAGTGCTGATGAGTGCATTCCGACCCCCAGCAAACCTGTGGACAGCAAAGCGGAACCCCGCCTGGTCTTTTTGCGCCATCCTCTCACCCTCTGGCACTGTGTCAGGCAGTGCTCCACTGCTATTCATAGATTTTCATGGCCAATTTTTTCTGAAATTGTTGGGTACATTCTTCCTCGTCTGTTTTAGTCTGGAAGCTCCACTGAAACCTGTCCACCATAGGTGACCCTGCTGGTATTTGAAATACCAGTGGCACAGCTTTCAGCATCACCAAAACACACAGCCACCACAGTATACAACCAACAGATGGGTGGTATGGTTTCTTGAACGGGAAACGAACTGCGGGGATGAGAGTGCCAGATCTTAACCACTAGACCACGAGGGCTGGCTGTCCATCTTCTGCAAAGGCCTAAACAGAGACCTGAAAAGAATCATCAACCCTACATCTTTCGTGCTTTTGGTGATGTCTTTAATTTTTGTGATTCACCTGTGGGTGCAATATTACTCTGGATTTTAGTACGTTAGTAGGTAGGGACAATTCCAGAAGCTTGGCATTTCCCATCATTACAGCTCTATTCATGGTACACGGACCCAGGGAGGGTATTCCGCCAGTTGCTTAAGAGACCTATTGCAGTTATGTACTCAGAAAAACAACCACGAGACTAGACCACGTAGCAGCAGACTCAGACCCAAACTCAATTTATAACCTGTACTGCAATTTGTTGTTCTGCTCAGGAGACCACGGTGCTGTCCTCATTCTCTAGGAATTAGGCAGCTCAGAATCAGTGTTGAACAATATCCCAAAGCTCCCGTTATTTTCCTTTCCCAGGGCAAGTTGACGATGTGTATTTTTCCTGTATGGAATTTTACAGCTCCTTTGTATTCTACTCACATACAGAAAATACCTGGCATGAAATGTGTGTGTGGCCAGATTCTCAGATGTGTTTGTATCAGCATGACCTGAAATGCAAGCAGTCTATTTTTGTCACAAAGTCAAAACAATAACATTTGGTGCCTGAATATGTTTATGTGAATGTTGACCCCTAAAACCACGTTACTCTTAGAAAGTAATATCACCATTCTTGCTGCTTGCTAGATCATTGGTATAAAAAAGCAATGGTCCTTGGAATTTTTCTCCAAAAGGACAGCATTTCCCAGCCATTCTGAATAAACCCAGAATAAAGAATAAGTAACCAAATTAAGGGCTGTTTTTCTTCAAAACATAGTAAATAGCTACATATCCTTTGGTGAAGACTAGGAAGGAGATTTATTGCACAGACAAGTGATATTATTGCAGAATCTATCATCAAGTAATTGTTGATGATGGAACCAACTCAAATCTGAGAACTGGGTGAGAATGAGCAACTCCCTATAATAGTGGCCCGTGTCTGACCTGTGCTTCCCAGTTATGGAGTGTTTTCCATAACACCAATCAAGAAGGACTAATGTACTATCACCTACTTATCACCAATAATCAGCCAACCACTACCAAAGATTCTTGTAATTCAGAACATTCTGACCAATGAGCTTGCCCTGCTGCCTTTGGGGTAACCACAACAAATTTGCCTTTTATCTTTGAATGCTGCCCTACAATAGTTTTCTCCTCATTTCAATCAGAGAAACCATTTCAACTGAAATACCTGCCACCACCATCTCCAGCCTAGAAAGAACAGCAGCATAAGCTATTTTCAAAATTGCTACCACTCCCCTCACCAACAATTCCTTAAGAACTTGCTGATGATCTAGACCTCTTGGGAGACAAACTAGGGTGAAGATGATTTGTACATGATAATTTCACCCCCAAGTGCTTGATACCTTTCCTTGCGTTATTTAAGGGATTTCTAGAATCTCCACTTCACTATCCTAAAACTCCACTGAATCCAGATTGTAGTCAAGTAAATGAGTCAAGAATCAGACCCACTCCAGTGAGCTCAGATGGATACAGTCATCACTTTAAAAAATTATGCTTTTCCTGTCCAAAGGCAATCACTCTCATTGGTCATTTTTGTTCTTACATATACTCCCAAGTTTTGTCATCATAAAATAAAAGGAAAAAACTTCTCCACTGAGGTTTCACAATGCAATTGCTTCCTCTAGGACATGCCAGCATCTGACCAGTAGTTAGAAGTCTGGAGATAATGGGAGGTTTATAGGTTCTAAGTGGTGAATTGGCTCTCCCTTGCAAAGTTATCCCCTGAGAAAAAGGAATAGTCCCTAAGCAAAAAGAGACAGCCCATCAAATAAGAGAGGAAATACTTCTGAAATTCCAAGAACAGTGATGTGCTGGTAAATGTTTAACAACCCACTCTCCAGCAAAACGAAGAGGGGGAATCCTGATTTGTAGCCTTTAAAATACTTCTGGTGCCAGCCCAGTGGTGCCGTGGTTAAGTTTGCATGCTCTACTTCGGCGGCCCAGGGTTTGTGGGTTCAGATCCCAGGTGCAGACCTACACACTGCACATCAAGCCATGCTGTGGTGGTGTCCCATATACAAAATAGAGGAAGATTGGCACAGATGTTAGCTCAGAGCCAATCTTCCTCACACACACACACAAAAATCTCCCCGACTTCACATTGTCAAGATGACATCACTGAACACGTAGTTGGGAAGAGATAAATGCAATCAGCCCTCATGAGGCATAAAGAGCCGGCTCTAGTACACCTCCGTAGAGGGAGGGAAAGATTAGGAGGTCGGGATTTTGCAAGCCTTTAGAATCAGCTCACATGGTCCAATCTGATGCTTAGGATGCTACGTTTTTCTGATCAATACTCTCACTTTCACGTACAAAGACCAGCAGGACCATAAAGTTAATTGGTATTATAACTCAGCCACCACGTGAAACTCTGAGTTTCATTTTCAAGTATGTGGAAGTTGAAAGAAGCTGAGAGAATTAAGAGAGTCTTTTAGCATCACTAGAGTTCCTGAGATTTAGTCTTTGCCATAATCAAGAATTTAGGAAGAGAAACGTCATTTACCTTTGTCAGCTATTCAATGCTCACAAAACAGTCCTGCTATCCTCTAGTCTTTTATTTCATGCTTAATGGCAGCGGCAACTTGGTTCCCCCAAAGCCTTACTTTGACTGGGCATTTCATTCCAAGGGAGTCTCTCATTCCAGAGACCAGAGGCTGGGTTTAACTAGCTCTTTCACCACGGCTTGCAATGGGCTGCCAGAGTCCTGTCCCCAAAGACGAATGGCATTTCATTGTTTTCAGTCCTAGTCTGAAAAGCAGTCCCATATCTTCACTCTTCACCCTACCTTCCCTCAGGCTCCATTACATTAACCTCCTTCCCAAATACCACTTTCTATATCAGGGAGGCCTTTAATTCAAAGGAACATAAACCAAATATGCTTCAATTAACGGATGAAAGAATTTTACGACAAAGATATTAGCTCACAAATTTATGAAAAACTTGAAAAACCAGGCCCAGAAAGTAGGAAGGAACCAAAAGAGATTAGTCAACAGGATACCTTGCAGAGAAAGAGTCTAGTTTGGAACACAGTAAGACACAATAGCTGGCACTGTCCCTTCTGTTCTGGGCTCTGCTGCCCCTCTGTGAATAATTTCTCATCTCTCCCCAAGTGGGACCAATTGTCTGCCAAGCCAAGACTACATGCCTGGCCCTAGCTGCCAGGGTGTAGAAAGATAGAGCATGTGATCTCTTCATCCTTGTACTTGAAGCCCTGCCTCTTGCCAAGATGTGGAAACTCGAGGATTTACCCCTAGAAGAAAGAGCTCTCAAATGCTGAATCGTCTAAAACTCTGACAATTGTACTCAATAGATAGGAATTGTGCACTTCCATAGAATAGTTGCAAAGAATGGGCAAGCAGAAAATGAGATTGCAATACAGAAAAGAGTAAAGTAAATGAAGAGAAAGGGTGACAGGAACTGTAGAGTAATCTTTCAAGAAGTTTTGTAGGAATAGAAGAGATAGTAGCTTGAAGGGCAACACAGTTTTGGAAGTAACACTGCGTTTCGTTTCTTTTGTAAGGGGTAAATGCAAGTCAATCAGAGGATGCATTTAAGAGAAAAAGGCTGAATATTTCAGCAATTAAGGGAATAATTGAAGAATGAATGGAATTGGGTAAAATTAAGAACACACATGTTTGGATTAACTTTATAAAGGAGGTGGGTAAATTTCTCCCTGAAATCAGAGAAAAGGAAAGAATTAACGCAGGCATGGATATTATAAGTTAGAGTGGGGGCAGGCTGCAGTTATTTATTAAAGGAATTCTCTCAGACAGCCTTGATCTTTTTACTTAAATAGGAGATAAGAGCAGTGTTCAATGTTGAAAGAAGGAGGCAGCGTCAGGAACCTGAGGCGAGTGGAAAACATTTAGAAAAGGTACAATGAAAAATACTAGTAAATGAGGCATAAACAAATGATCTACTAGTGGCGTTGAGGGCTACTTCTTATCTGACTGCCTAAAAAGCTGTCTCATAATAGACACTGAAGTTGGGCTGATAGATTTTTCCATTAGGAAAAAATGTATATACTAAATCCAGCTTGCCCAGTCCTAGTAACAGCCTTCAATGTGATTACACAAACAACAGATGCAGAAGAAGATTTTAGCCACACACCCCCACAAATAAAATGCAAATACCTCCTTGTAGTTATAGTAAGTAGAATAAAATATTGCAAGAGGATGAAATGATCGTGGCAGATGGTAAATGAGCACCAATTTTCAGCATCTGGGGTGGCTTTATCTTTGGCTTTGTGGTGTTTTTGATGGCTCTTTAGAGGAACTAGAATTTAACCACCCATTAAGAGTACAGATCAGGTCTTAGATTCACCTCGGTCTTCTAAGGTTTGGCCCTTTTCCACAGAATCTTCCAGATGCAGTCTGTAATGACACTCTACCAAGCCACTGAGATAACTGCCAAAGCCCAATCTGCTACAGGAATCTTCTAGAAGAAAAGGATGTTTCATCAGAAGCAGTCATTCATCCTAGCCCATACTTCGCCTGCTTCTGATCTTCCACTGTTAAAAAACATAACACGCTGGAGGAAGATTGTGCTATATTTCATGAGTGCTCTGTGCCGCCACCAAGGGACAGTTCCATCTGTTATTTGCTCTCAGCTTTGCTTACTGATAGAACAGGAAGGACAGCTTGCTGATGGGCTCTTTGAAGCAAACGGCTCCTCTCTTTCCTGCAATTAATGTTTATAAATTATTTCTACAGTAGGCTGAATGTATGGTACCATGATTTCAAAATTAGTTTCAATAAATTAAGGGCCTGCATTCATTACAAGAGGAGCTTGATTACAATGCAACTCGTGGAGTATAGCATGGCGCGCTATTTTTTGTGAAAATTGCTGCATGAAATCAAATACTGTCATTAATTCTGTTGACTATCATCCCCTCGTAAGATCTTAAGATCATATGTTCAGTTGTTGACATTTCATTTTATGTATAGTTTAGGAGAGTGTTTTAGTTGTTCACAGAAAACGGGATTCAGGCCACTTCAAAATTTCAGAAACCAAGTCAATAGCCCTTTGGCTGTAACAAAGGGAAATGGTTTATGAGAACAAGGCACAAGTATAACTAAAGCGACTTGGTTTTTTTCCCCCAAATTAGTCTGTTGTTCCAATCACACACCATTCTTAAGGCAGAGACATAATTGTATATTTTCTGGCCTCTGCACTGTTTTAAAAGGGATTTCTACAAACCTAGAGTATGAATCACTTTTTCTAACTTGTAAAACATTTTTTACCTCAATTTGTCATGTTTCCTTTATTTCCTTGGTTCAATATCTATGACCAAATTTGTCTATGTTTTCTTTATAAACTAAATAATTTCCCATGTTATATAATGGTATATGTTCTAGGAAATAGCGACCACAAAATTTACAGTAGTCTTGTCACTTTTAAAGTTTTAGGCTAGGAATTTTAACTTTCTAAGCAACATCTCTCAGTTCAAAGTACAAACAAGGACAAATAGAATCATGATTTTTAAAGACCACGGGTTGGGGAGAGAAGCCTTTGACCGATGTAAGAGTCATTAAAAACTCTGAAAAGCCCAGGGAAGCCATCATCTCTTCATCCTTGTATGAGATCAGTTGAGAAATAGAACTCCTGCAAGGAAGGAGGATCAAGGGGAGACAGGAATACCAAGATTGCTGTTTAAATAAAATAATACAGTACACTATCTGAAAGTGCTACTCCTTGGTACGTGTTAGTAATAGCAAAATGAAAGGAAGAATTACTGAAACGTGAAGAAAGAAAAATATATACGAAGTCCCCCCCACCACCATTAATAGGTTGTACTTAGGAGAAGCAATTTTATACAAATGCAGGCCAGTGGAATTGCATACTCTGTGACCACTTCATTTTATTTCATATCCTATGGAAGGCAAGTTTTGTGTTGCTTATGCTCATGGCATCATGAGAGTGAATTAGAAAGCATGATAAAGATTTGAAAACTAAAATCAATTTCACAAAATACAAGTTATTAAATTTGTTAAGATTAACTTTAGTGGAATTTGAATTAAAAAATTCTTTGTCAACTCATTCATTCAATGAGAGATAAGATAAAGCCTTTTTAAGATGGGACCACACACATTAATAAAGAATAGAAAGAATAAAATGTTCAGGGTGGTTTTAGTTATTATTAAATCTGTTTCACTCATTTTTTCCCTAAACTTCCAAGTACCCAGCCATTCTTAGTAGATTGAAGTGGTATACAAAACAGCACTTATTAAATGGGGAAGTGATCAGAAACTACCAGAACACCATTATGAAAAGACTAGGTAGAGTACAATTAGTTTTTTAAAATCCCTTTTGGTAGGATTAAAAGAAATAATTACCAACAAGGTAATACTCTTGTTAAAAAGAGCAAGAACATTACTGGCCTATGTGTGATGAATAAGAGAAGTGAAATAATTTTCTTACTGATCATAGTGATCTCTTTTGGGGGAAATTTGGATGCTTCAGGAGCCATTGGAATGATGAGACATTTGATAAAACGCTACGATCAGTTTCTCCTCCTCAAGTCATCAGGGAGATAGAAACATTCACAGAAGTTAGAGGAGAGAATAAATTAAGGCATATGATTTAAAAAAAAAAAAAAGAAAGCCTACATTGAAACATTGAACCCAGAGAATAGTCTACAATGTAACAGACTTCAGCAAGAAATGGTAACTCTGTGTTTTTTTCATAATTACTAAAACACACAATAAAAACATTGAGACTGTTATAGGAAGAATGCAGTTGAGTCTAGGGAAACACACACAGAACCTGAAGACATCGGTCTTTCTTCGGAGTCTTTATAAACACGTGCACTGTCACATTTCAAATGGTTTAACACCATCCTTCTTACAGGCCTACTCCTCGTGAGCAGTCCTGTTATTATTCCTTATGATATGGTTTAGAAAATAGATTTGTGCACTTAGTAAATGGACCGAATCATAAGCTGCTGCCTTTTGCTCCAGAGCTGGCAGTTTTGTTTTGTTGTACACTTAAGCAGTCAACTTTAGGGGGAAAAAATGCTCGTTTTCCTTAGAAGGAAATAAGTGTCTAGTTTTAGAGAAAACAATCAAGACAGCCATTGTGTTATTTTCCTATGAAAGTTGACTGATGTTTAAGGGTGACTAGGATAACATAATGACTGGCTGTTAGTAGCAAGTAGTTTTGTTTTGATATGGAATTTAAAAGACTTTAATTATTTATTCAGAATTTTCAGTTTTCTAATGAAGTACATAGGGAAAATGGGTAGCACAGGACTAGTATTCAGGAGGAGGACTAAGTTCTTAGATAAAAACAACATGAAATGTGCCTATAAAGGAACAGAATTATTTAAGCATTAAAATTACCTATCATTCAAGTAGATATTTTTCTTCAAAGTAACCTCCACAAGAAGCTATTATTCCAATGATAACTTTGTTCTAAGTATTTTGAAAACACTACTTTTGGAACTGACTTCGTACACAAGTCCAGCCATACAAGAAATCAGGCGCTATAGCTTTGTTGTATTCTATGTAATAATTCGAATTCTACTGCTTCCCCTAATGAATCAAAATAAATATTCTTGACTCAAAATATTTGCTGGCTTCTCATTTTATTGATTGAGCTATACAGTTAAGTTGAATAATTAAAAGATTTTAAAAACTCATAGTTAGAACTATTAATTAATTAATTAATTTTTTTTAAAGATTGGCACCTGGGCTAACAACTGTTGCCAATCTTCTTTTTTTTTCTGCTTTTTTTTTCTTGTTGCGCTTTTTCTCCCCACATCCCCCAAGTACATAGGTATATATTTTGGTTGTGCATCCTTCTAGTTGTGGCATGTGGGACACCACCTCAACATGGCCTGATGAGTGGGGCCATGTCTATGCCCAGGATCCGAACTGCCGAAACCCTGGGCAGACAAAGTGGAGGGCAGGAACTTAACCACTCGGCCACAGGGCTGGCCCCAGAGCTATTAATTTAAATACAGATTCATGGTCCTTACACTTTTGCATCACAATGTGCTCAATAGTGGTCTTAAACCAACTCACTAATCCACTCCTATTTTTCTACTGATTTGGTTACATGAGGCTACACTGTATGAGCAGATACACATTTAGGAAGAAGAATTGCCTACAAAGTCCAGCTGAAATGTCACATGCTAGGTAATATATTAGGGTCCTCAACTGCCACTTTAAACCAGCTCAGTACTAGTGCAAATTCTGCAGCCACCTTGAGACTATCACTCACTCCTGGCTTAGTCGTTTACAATCTAAAGAAGGGTCATGATCCTTCATTTAGGAAGGTGAGTCTGAGGACCGAAACTCCTTAATTTATAATCTCCAATCTAAACAAAGCCTCTCATTTCTTATCATTATGAATAGAATTATTGTTCTTAAAAATCGTTAAAATATTGGCTGATGGAGTACAGTGGCATGGCAGATTTTTTAAAGGAAAAGAATAGTAAATACCAGCAGTACGCAGTGAAATATAAGGACGTGATTCCTATATCACAAATATTTATAAAACAAAATGGCAATATTTAGTATAATAATCCCCCTCCAAAGGTATCATTGCATTACTTCATTATTGTTTTTAATAAACCTCTTGCCTTGGAAGGGATGGTGGCAAATGTGACTGAAAAAGTTTGTAGGTTACTTGCATATATGATGTGTCTACTGTGTACTCTATT
This sequence comes from Equus caballus, assembly GCF_041296265.1. Taxonomy (NCBI): domain Eukaryota; kingdom Metazoa; phylum Chordata; class Mammalia; order Perissodactyla; family Equidae; genus Equus; species Equus caballus. The sequence continues at coordinate 98,844,015 of NC_091685.1, read as the reverse complement.
AAGATAAAAATAGTTAACGTTTCTAGAGAAGGTACTGTGATCCAGACACTATGCTTAGAGGTTATATAATCCTCATTTCAGGCCTGTAAAGGACACATTGCCAGCCCTGTTTTAAAGATAAGTAGATTGACGTTGAGAGGCAAATAACTTGTTCTTGGTTTCATTTCTAAGTGGTAGAGCCAAAATTTAAACGCAGGTCTGACTTCAAGGTATGCATCCTGATTGACTATTGCTGAGAGTTCATATATGACTCGTCCTAGCTGTTGAAGTTTTGGTAGGAAAAATCTCAGTCTCCAGGAGGTGGAATATATAAACTGTTGTATATGACAATATCTGTCAGCTAAGGAAATACAATTTATACAATGTTTAAGCCTGAGACTAAACTCCATGTCCTATTTCTCATTTCAAAAATGATTAAATCAATTCTCTCCCTGCTGGATTATCACCAGAATGGCATCTGATATGTCTGAAATCTACTGTCCAATCCCAAATGGCCAGAGGACAAAAGGTGCTTTCATGTCATTTCTAAGCAAAAGCGGAAAGGCCAAAAATCACTGGAGAAATTCGCTCTGGTGAGACTTTCAGTTCAATTTCATTCTCCCATGAGGTTCAAACAAACTTCAGATAATCATCTTGAACTTGGTGATGAACCAAACTCAGATTCAGACCGTGGCTTCTCAGAGGGTCAGCCCTTCCGTTTAGAATAAGGCACAGCTTAAAGTGACGAGCCAAATGGGGTCAGATGTTCAATACTTGGCAAAAGCCTCAGCTGTCGTATTGAAACAATGTTGACAAGATGGCAGGCTTTAAAATAAATCCCCTGTGGAGACTATTGATATCATTCTCGCTTTCCCTTCTGTCTCTTCTCCAGCCTCTCCGCTTTCTGGAGCACATGCCAATCATGCGCAGCACTTACCAGGAGCTGCAAAGACTGCACAACATGCCGATGTTTATTCCAGCAACAGGAGCCAGTCCATATGTTTAAGGGGACTTCCTCGACTCCCCAGCGCAAGATAAAGCATGCTGCTGACACACAGCTGCCCAAGCCATCAGAAGGCAGCCAGCCACAGTTCTCACGCACCAGCAGTTAACCCTTTCCAGGCAATTTTATCGAATAAAGTGGATGCCGAGCACCATGAATTCTTCTCCTAAACAATCCATTTTGGCAAATGCTCTGAGAATGCTGATTAATTTCAGTTAGGCAATGTTAATCCATCTTTCTAGTAAACAAGAAGCTGGCTTAAAGTTAAACACCACATAAGGGTTAGAAATATGGATCAATTAACTCTTGGGTGGTACCATTTCTCTGTAATAAACTAACTTGGACTGCTTCACATATAGCCTGAAAGTTTAGCCTAAATCATGGCAACACTTAAGCTTTGAATTTCATGACCTTTCATGTGCGTGTGCCATAATTGATTATAGATAGAAAGCTGGCCACACTGTGAGGAAAACTAACTTTTTAATATCTTACTCCTCTGTTCTAAAACAATTGATCATCCTGGAAATATCAGAGAATAATAGGAGATTAATATAATATAGGAGAAAAACATGATGCCAATAAATATAATTCAATATTAAGGTGAGATTGTTTTAAATTTCTCACATTGTCTTTGCCTTTAGGGTGTATATAATAAATAATTTCTAGCCCACGCATCTTTCTGTTATAAGATTCTGAAGTTGGTATACGGGTATCTCAGTAAGGTTACTGGGGTGGCCTAAACCACCAGGATACCCAGGTGAATGGCTTTATTGCAACGAAAAGTTGAAAAACTACCAAAATAATCAAGGAAAACATTAAGAAAAACTCTCTCAAAATAACTGCATCTTAGGCTATTCATCGTCTTAGTGCTCTGAGAATATTAAAGCCTGGACAACTAAAAAGCTAGAACTTGAAGGGGCCATGAGATGCTCTAATTCGGTCATTTACAAATGGGTTCCAATGCTTTATTCAGAGGCTCCCTCAAAGGTGCTAAGGAGAGAGAGCAGCTGGCTGCCCATGCTTGCTTCATCTGGAGCAGTTCCCACCATTCTTCCTTCTTTTTTTTTTTTTTTTTGGAGGAAGATTGGCCCTGAGCTAACGTCTGTGCCTATCTTCCTCTATTTTATATGCGGGACGCCTGCCACATCATGGCCTGACGAGCAGTGCATAAGTCCACACCTGGGATCTGAACTGGTGAACCCCAGGCCGCCAAAGAGAAGGGTGCAAACTTAACCACTACCCCACCAGGCCAGGCCCTCTTCCTTCTTTTTAAGCAGGAGTTCTCTTGGAAAAATAAAATGGCACTGCTAAGAGAAAAATGTAAAACCATGGATCTTGTCCATACTCCTCATTTTATAGGAGAGTAAACTGAAATTGAGAAAGGTGAAATGATCAGGCCAATGTCACCTACCTACTTAATGACCAGGTCGGAGCTGCAGCAACCCCCTCTACTCCCCGCTAGTAGGCAGGCCTTGCAGTGGTCTACAGTTTCACCGATTTGGTTGTTTCTTTTGTCTACATTATCCCTTCCCTCTTCTTCCTATGTCCTACTCATTTTCCCAGCATAAACTCATGAAGCCCTTTTGAAACCCTAGCCAATTTTATTCATTTAACCACATAGCTGAGCACTTACTCAAAGTCTGAAGGAAAGCACAGGCTTAGGCATGAGGGAACACCCAAAGCTAGGGTGAAAATTTCACTTCATTTCAGGATCATTGCTATTATTATGAGCGTCATGATTGGGTCGTCACCGTGATCTTCATCATCATCCCTGATATTTATATTGCACTCTATGGTTTATTAACATGCATGCTATGTCACTGCATGACCAGTCCACGTGTACCATTAAGTATCTTAGGCTGAGTGCCGTGAAAATCAAGAATTTGTTTGTACTACTTGGTACTTGTACATGGTCTGCTTTATAACCATCCACAAGTTGCTTAGCATATGCAATTTCTTTCACAAAATAGATTTTCAAAAGTTTGGAGTCATCTGTTACACCTTCTGTTACGTTTTTATTATGCAGATGGCCAACAAAGAGACATGTTTATAGAAAACAATCTACAGATTATTGTTTAACAAAACTAGAAATAAAACCAACACGCTTAACCAGAGTCCAATGGCAAAAAGTTAAGAGCTGAAAGTGGAATCAACTACAGATGAGCGGCAGGGGTTAGAGCCTTGAGTGACCTTCCTGCAGCTCTTGATGCTAATGATTATGCCCTCCTTCCTGAACCTCCCATTCCCTTTGTTTTGTATATCATTGCTCTCTTTTTAGCTCTTTGAAGCTTCCTTCTAAGTGCCATCTTATGGCTTTGCTGACTCTCTACATATTTTCGTACTTTTGAGTATTTGTTCTTGATATTCTTTTCTTTCTCCCTCTCTGCTTGAACTTCTCATCTTCCAAGATTCACCTCAAATACCACTTCCTCTCTAAAGTCTTTCCTCACCATCCAGGCTGGAATTATTTGTTCCTTTCACTTTTCTTCCTTTAAAGTATATTTAATTTTTCAAGCAGGTAATATATTCACATGGTTCAAAACCCAAAAATATAAATAGGCAGGCAGTGAAAAGTCTCCTTTACACCGTTGTTTTTTGTCACCCAATTTTCCTTCCCATCAGTTGATCTTTGTGTTTCCAAAGATATTTATGCACAAGTAAACAAAGACAAGCATAATTTTCCTCTGATTTTACACAAGTGGTAGCATACTCTACAGTATGTTCTGCACATTGCTTTTTTTTTCGTGTAATGATGCATTTTGGAGAGAGGAGCTTTCATATTAATACCAGAGTACAACATCATTCTCTTAGAGCTGTATACTATTCTATGGGTTATAGCATAGTGTGTTCAATCAGTCTCCTATTGATGGAACTTTGTTTCTGACTTTTGCCATTACGAGCAATGATGCAATTAATAGTAGGTCATTTTGCAAACTTGTGCTGTTACACCCACAGAATGGCCAGCAGTGGTGGTCTAATGGTTAAGATTCAGTTCTCTCACCACCATGGCTGGGTTCACCTCCCATCAGGGAACCACAACGCCCATCTATGGGTTGTCAGACTGTGGCAGCTACATGTTGCTGTGATGCTGAAAGCTATGCCATTGGTATTTCAAGTACCAGCAGGGTCACCCAGGGTGGACAGGTTTCAGCAGAGCTTCCAGACAAAGACAGACTAGGAGGAAGGACCTGGCCACCCACTTCTGAAAAAATTGGCCATGAAAATCCTATGAATAGCGGCGGAGAATTGTCTGAGTTAGCACAGGAAGGTGAAAAGATGGTGCAAAAAGACTGGGCAGGGTTCTGCTCTGCTGTACCCAAGGTCTCTGAGTCAGGATTGAATTGACTCAATGGCACTAACAACAAATATGGAATCAATTGGAATTGTTCTATCAGAGAATATGAAATTTTGATAAACATTTTCAATTGTCCTGCGTACATGTGTTGTAGCAATTTACGCTTTCGCAAGCAATATGTGAGGTGCTTATTTGTTCCACATTCTTGGTAACAAGTATTAGCAAACTTACATACCTTTGTCAATCTTAACAGGTAAGAGATGTTATTTCAGTGAAATATTAATTTGCATTTCTTTTATTGTGATAATGATTATCTTTTTACAGTTTTAAAGTTTATGTGTATCTCTCTCTCTTTTTTTTTTTTTGAGGAAGAGTAGCCCTGAGCTAACATCCATGCCCATCTTCCTCTGCTTTATATGTGGGATGCCTGCCACAGCATGGCTTGATAAGTGGTGCGTAGGTCCACACCTGGGATCCAAACTGGCGAACCCCGGGCCCCTGAGGTGGAGCATGTGAATTTAACCACTGTGCCACCAGGCTGGCCCCTGTATCTCCTTTTTAATGAATTACTTTGTTTATATCATTTCCACATTTTTCCATTGGGTAATCTCACTCAGTTATAGACGTTCTTTACATATTAGGGACATTAGATCTTTTTGCTGTTATATGAGCTGCAATTTTTTCCCAGTTTGTGCTGTTTGCTTTTGACTCTTTTCATAGTGACCCTCCTCATTTTCTAGCTTCCCACTAACTATTCATTTACTGCTGAATTTATTATATTATGTCATAAATGTTTTACTATATATAAAAACAAACGTTGCTATTAGACTTCGAGGATCTCAAGAGTAGATATCATTTCTTAGTCAACTTTTCATGCTTTTTGTACATTCAGCACAATGCCGGACACCGAAAAGTCAACAATAAATTTTCTGTGAATGAATCATTTGTGCTTGCTTGTTTCAATTTTTCTTCTGAGCTTAAATTGATGCTAAATTGTAATGATTAGATGTCACCTACATGTAACAGCATTTCCAGCTCTGCTTTGTCGTGGCTCCACTTCTCCTTTCCTATTCTACTGACACCTAACTGAATGATAACAAGCAGAAATTATTTAGCTGATTGGTTTTCATCTAGGGTACAATTCATGAATGTGTGCGTGTGTGCATGTGCATGTGTGCATGAGGTGAAGTGGAGGAGGCAAGCTCAGATAACCATTTAAAGGCCTAAGTTTCTTTTTTAATCTATAAAATAAATAGGTGCCAGAGTAAAGCCTCATGGAACGTACTGAAGATTTTGTGCCAAGATCCCTCGTCCCCGAAATCTATTTAGAAATGACAGCTTTGAAGTAAATCAATAGAAAATTCAAGGAAATAAGAGACCCGCCTTTCAATAAATTCAACATCCATCAGTACTACATCTGTTTGTTCTTTATTTTCCTCCATGAATATCCTGGATGCAAAATTTTAGGATACCTTTTACAGAAAAAAAGTGAAAAGTTAATTTTCTAGTATCAGTCACTTATTCTCATGCTATTGCTTCTCCAGTGTTTCTCTGTAGTTGAATGAAAACACAGTGATGTCTCAGGCTGCCCTTAAAACAAAGGTTGTTACAGACTTGGTCAGCAGGGATGAAAGAAGGCATGGAACTCCACATACATGTTCATCCATAATTTTCTCTTTAGTTCAGACCTTGATGAAGAGCCAAGACTTCCCCTTACTTTGTTTGGTTTTGAGGTCTCTGTGCTAGCATGCAATCGCATAAGAGCAATTCACTCTGACTCACCTTCCCTTTTTGCTTGTTTCTTTTTTTTCTTTGCTACTGACAATTGCACAAAAAATTAACGGTTTTCCTATGGTGCTCAATAGCACTCAAATATGCTAGGGCAAGGACCCTTTTCCTAGAAAATGAAATAAAACGTATGGAAGGAAACTAAGAACTCTTGTCAAAATTATTCCACTGTGAAATTAGTTATGTTCCACAAGAAAATATAATCACGCCAAAGCTTTCTTTCTTCAATGACTCTCACGTAAACTGCTGCAGAAAAAAAAATCTGGTGTTCAGCTTCATAAGCTGTCAGTGCCATTGGCTACCTAAACCCATTCATATTTGATTATTTTCAGTCCACTGCAATTTCTATACAGCCCTGGTGGATATTTCTTTGGTTCATTGAATAAAACATTCACATCAGTCTATGATTGTGTTGCCACAGTCCTTGCTATAATTAACAGAGCAACAGATTAAAAAATACTACTTAAAATAACTGGTGTACAATTCACTTCCAAACAGAATACACATAAAAAAGATTATCCAACGGAGAGCTGCCAAATGTACTGTAAACTGGAAGGGTTTCAATATCTCTTAAACATTCAGCTAGGAGCTAACTGAACCACATCTCTGCTGTCAGCTGAGCATGAAACCCTGAGATTTGTTTCAGTTTCCATCTAGTCTCTGCCAGTTAAAGCTAAAGACTTCCACGGGGTAAATACATGTTTCCGTTTTTACTGGCATTGTCTACTTTCTCTTTTATAAGCAATACATTTCCCTCTCAAGGGTGCTTGAGCCTTTTATGAAGATGACATTCTGAAAAGCACTGAAGTCTAACAAACTTTCCCAACTTTCATCATCATCCTCATCCCCACAAAGCTTGTCTTGTGTGTCCACAGTTGTGATCAGCACTATGAAGAAAATCCAATAAACCCCATCCTTTCTCCTGTAAGAATGTGTCATGGAAAACACACACACATACACACTGAGTTCCGAGAGAGAGAGAGAAACGAATGCAAACGGTAAACGCTGCTCAAAATCCTCCATTGAATTTCCACTTCTTATCAAATCAAATGTAATTTTCTTAGCCTGTCATTCAAAGACTTCCACAATATGAGCCTAGATTATCTTTCCAGCCTATGTTTTACCAATTTCCTGAGGGTATCTCCTATTCCTAGTAAACAAGATTACTCACAGGTCTTGTGTCATTGGTGCTTTCCCATTATCTGATCCTACCTCCTAGACAGGCAGAGAATCAAAGCTCTGGAGTCAACAAGTCTAGAGTACCGGGTGTTAGATGCCTGCTTCAAGAGGAAGGGAGGGAGAGGCATAGGAAGGAAGAGGTGCTCCTTGTCATCTTATCAACAGACAGCTGGCATGCCGCTAAGGGTGTGATCTGAGTCAGATCATCTCTCAGAGGTGTTGATGAGAAACGTCATGCAGACCATCCAAACAAGTTGTCAGTTTATGTGAGTGCCGCAGAAATGAGGATTTTGTAATGAAATTAGGAAGACAGAGATAGGACAGGAATCATGTTTCAAAGTGGAGGGGGTGAGATGCAGCCCAAAGGTGAATAAATGAGAGGAGAGATGAAATGATTCCGTATAGTGTCTGCCTCTCTGAGTGGCCGGGGACAGAGAGTTAAGGACGTGAATGGAACTAAATGCCACCTCGGTGTTTATACTCATGGCATTCTTTCTGCATGGAATATCTTCTTGGTTCCAATCATATCCATTCTTTAAGGCCCATTTCAAATATCATATTTTCCATGAATCCTTTTTCTATTCCTTTAGAAGAGACCACCCTTCCCCTTCTGCACTTCATCAGACGTGGTTGGTACTTCTTGACGGCCTTCCTTAGGGAGATTATGTATTGTAGTTTTTGGGTTATTTGTCTCATAATATTATATGCACTGTAAATTATGGATTTGTTCTTCTTAATATCAATTGTTGCAACTACAAACTCTGAAGCATAATTGTTATTCGATAAATATTGTTAACATTATATTTTAACTAACATCTGCATGGGGAACAAATATTTACATGATCTATGGAACAAGGAAAAGGGTGTCAAGGTGCAAATATACCTCTGGATGCTCTCCTGGGTGGTCAGTTTCAGTGGCATTCCTACAATATGTTTTGTAGAGAGAACTATATATATTGAGCTATATTGAATATTTACTTACAATTCTCATGGGCCTAGTCAATCAATTTGCTAACTTGTCAAAATAAAATTATTCACTATAATATCAAGGTATATGAAGGCTGTTGAATAAATATTACCACAGAAATATAGAAATGTCACTTTAATATTCTCACTTTTTCTTGGCACAGCCAGGAAACTATTTCATCCCACCTAAAAGTCTGACACGAGGCTAATTTAGGTTTTGTTTCGATTAAAATTTTAGTTTGTTTTCTTACTTAATTTAACCATCCTTTCTCGCCATGTTATCCCTTTGTTAAGTTCACCATTTTGGAAATATACACTTGAAACATATATTTCATATAAAGCAGTAGTAGGATCCACAGGAAAAATCTTACCATATCAGGAATAAAATACTCCTTGAGCATTCTCTATGTTAGCTGTTAGGAAGATTGAAGTCAAATTTTCAGCCAAGCTATAGCAAAGTCTATTGGACATTATGAAATGTATTTTACAATTAAATATTATCCCCAGATTTATTTTATTTTTCTTACTTATTTTCCCACTCTCTAATTTTCTTAATTTAGCAAAAAATATTGGTATCTTATAAGCCCCTTTAAATGCTTTTTATTTTAACAATGCAGGGTATAAATAATGAACACATGAAATTAAAACGATCTACTCTTATTTACACTTCGAGATCTTAAAGTCAGATACGCCGCACAGAAATAGAATATCATTAAATAAAGAAGGAATTGCCACTTTTATGAACATTTTCTTGAAAGTAGAATGATTTCAAAACTAGCTGGAGGCTTCAGGAAAAATATATTTATCTCCTAATTTGCTCCTAACATTGAGGGAAGCCCTGTATTCATTTTCTCTCTTACTTTCTCCTCTAAAGGGTAAGGTAAGTAAAACTACCATCTGCCCACCTCTCTCACTTTCATAATTCTATCATAAGGTGAGAAATCTTGGCTTTCAAAATGCTTTGTAACATTTACAAAGCTGGAAGATTATAAGAAATGCAGAGTGGTCACATTCATTAAGGACCTTGCTTTCCAAAGCTACAGCAATGCATCAAGAAAATAAACCATAAGGAGGATACATTGTTCACTATGCAGCACTTGAAAAACCCTTCTTTAGGGCTATACTTTTAAAGTATGAAGTTCTTTCACTAAAATAAGATGAAACTTTAGAATTTGAAGCTGCTTAACAGCAAAATCATGGCAAGTGTAATAAAATGTTATCATAACTTGTAACGCTATGACATATATATTTGCTTGTATTTGCATATTCTCATTTCCAATTAAAATGTTCCAAAAATTAATATCTTGACTAAAAGCAGGCATTGAAGGGCCAGTGCTAAATGTGAGTTTCACAAACAGAAAGTCTATCCTTTTTTTAATGTATATAAACAAATTCTCTCTGAGGCTTCATATGAACTGGTTATTTAAATGTGTGGAAGTGAGCAAATGTTCCATTACTGCTGACTCAAAGGAAGGCACTTGCTGTGTGGGCAAAGGATGTCGAAGCTGTTCATGAAGGGAAGAGCGTGTCACCTAAATTAATGTGGCAGACTCGCCTCCTAAGTCATCTTCACCATTCTGCTCAACCACACTGCTGGAAAGAGTCGAGGTCAATATTCCACTCATTTAGAACACACAGAGTCTGTTTACCTACCATAGGGCTCATACCCCTTCATGTAGACAGGGTATAATAAAACTCAGACTAAAAATTTCTTTAAGAAGCCAATTATTTAGGGGAATGAATTAGCCATTAAACTTGATCAAATATTTCAAAATCCTGCTTGCTATCTTCTGTTAGCGAAGGCCATGATTAGCCCGCTTGTACAGAGGGGATGGTTACCTGCAGACTCAGATTTCAGTGCTGTTGAGTAGACTCCTCACACCAATGCAATAATTGTTTCCTTCTTCACGTGTTCATTGAAGCCCCAATTTCTTTAATGTTTCTCCAAAATCCTTTAAAAAGGAACATGACATTCCTTTGCTCCATTAGACTTAAGAATTAAACTCTCTTAGCCTGAAGGAGTGCTATATTAAGTATGGTGGCCATGCTCACAAAAAGCAGAAAGTGAGAGCAGTAGGTGGAGAATATCAGAGAAAAAGAGAGACAGAAAGTGTCAAAAACAAACTTCAATTGGTCATTGTTTTATTTCTAGTTCGCTTTTTGCTGAAGGTAATAACATACTACATGTACCTAGGATAAGGATAGAGAATTATTTTTGAATATTTAGATTGGTAATTGTTACTAATAGGAAATAATTAGGACTGGTCATAAAAATAACTGCATATTGAACAAATGGACTCTTCCTGGTGCTGTGGGCCAGTTTCCAACAGTAAACTTATTCTTGGTACTATTTTGTTCCCATAGACGCACAAAGGGTTGCGCTTCAGTTTTCTTGCCCAGGGAATCAGCCCATTCAGTGCATCCATATGGTGTCCTAGATTCTATTGAAAAGTCAGTGAATCATGTGGGTGAATGGCAGTGGACCATTTCGGTGTCCTCATTTTCTTTTTTGTTATTTGGGGTTTTAAAACTTTGGTTTGAGTTCATTCTGATTGCTAATTGTTAAGTTTCTGTAGCTAGTTAAAATTGTTGAGAAGGAGCTTAGAAGGTGGTGGAAAAAGGCAAGAAGCTGGGAAAAGACTCAAGGCTGGTGCAGGAATGTGACCAGCTGGGTTGGCCATTTCCTAATGCTCCAGAGATCTATGTACATTCAACCTTTTCTGCTAAAGTCTTTGTTTTAAAATCAAACTACTTCTCTTACAACTTCTTTCATATGACTTAAAAAACTCATTGAGCACCAATTATACATGATGCACTGTGATAGAGTTTCAACTATAAAAATATTAAAAGAATGTGATTCCTGGTTTCAAGGAGCTCAGGGTCTTTGTGAAAGTCACCATGAAAGCAATATACTGAAATAAAAGCTGTTGTAATAATTGGTGGCAAGTAGGAGAGTATAAGTAGAAGAGATGAAAGCGTCTTAAGAAGTATTGGAGGGGAGTGTTAACCAGCAGAATAAACAAGAAAGACCATGAAAGTGGTAGCATGAAAGAGGGGAGTCTTAAAAAACTGTGATTGCAAAATATGTGATTTTGCAATATGAGAACCAAGGAATCACTTCCATTGCCTCACCAGATGAGGGTACCATAATACAATTGGGGGTTATGTTTCCAACCTATGCACTTTAGCAGCTTCATGTTCCTATTCTACACATCATTTGCTGGGTGGCTGGAATCCTTCTTACCATGACTTCATCCTCTCTGCTCTTTATGATAAACGACTCAATTTCTGTAAATGTATTTTTCCATATGTCTGAATTTCCCTGTAATTTTATCATCTTTAGGCCCTTCCTTGACCATTCATAAACCCTCTAAATTCAGTATAATGGTGCTCTCAAAAGGGCAGAAGTATCAGACCTGGGGCAACTCAAAATAAGTTTGCCTTCTCCCTTATGAACTATGGTTGAAATGAACATCAAGGAAATCTATGAGGAAACTAAACAGAGTGGAGTTCTCACAAAGCCAACTGAAATGATGCAGAGAGCAGGCCCTGTTGCTTTGGCTTGTTGAAGGAAGACTGCCATAGCACTAAGACTGGGGACTCTGGCTACTGGGTTTCTCTCCCACCTTTTGTCCCTTGCGCTTTTCATGTCATAAAGCAGCCAAACCCTGGACACCCACCTCAGGCCTGGATTCAAGTTGCATCCAATTGCTTGTCAAAGCCCTCCATTTAGATGGAACAGAGGGAACTAATTTAGTTGCTACAGCAGATAAGAAAGTAAGTGGAGCTGCAGAATAGACAAGAACACATGGGTGTTGTGGAGAGCATTCAGCTACAGGAAACAGAATCAAGCAGAGCATAAATGTTGCAATCTGGAGCTGCGATGCCTCTGTGTGTTCAGCATGCATCACCAACCTTCATCTCAGCTCACTCGTTCTTCAATAACTACCCTAGGAATTGATGCTGTATCACTTCCATTAGTTATATTTTCATTTGCCCAAATATACTTTTGCTCTCATCCCTTTCTTGGCATAAGAGATAGGATGGCAGAATGGCCACCAATTGCCTGCAAACTGGAATCCATCTTCAGCAGCTTATTGAAAGGCTCACAACAATCCATTCTCACCAACTTCAGAAAGTCAGAGAAGGAAGAGCCCACCACCCTGAAGGAGAAAGAAAAATAATTTCTCTGTGATTTTAAATGTATGAGAAGAAAAATCTCAATTGCAGCATTAGCTGTAAACCACACAAACAATAAATTGTTTTGAAGATTGATTAAGCTCCCAAGTGTTGCTCTGACTGTTAATCAATGGCCTCAGCTACTTACTACTTTATATAACATAAACAGAGCAACAGGAAAAATCAACAAGCGCAACTAAATTTGGTTGTAACTTGTTCAGGTGATCTTAGAAATCTCATGAAAATAGAAGACAAAAACAGGTATTAAGTGGTACAGAAATCTAGTCATTCCGATGTTCATTATTACTGCACCAACAGAGTTTGATTTTACGTTGTAAAATTTTAGGATAGACCTTGGTTCATAATGTGTTCCAGTTTTCAAAGACAACATTTTCTTATGCCAAAACCTAGTCTGCAATTACTGTAAGTTTTCTTCCCTATCTTTATGTATCTTTAAGAAAAGATACTTTATTTAACACCTTTTCACACCCTGTATTTTTCTGCTTACTGGAATAAATTTGAGCTGAATGTTTAATCTATCTAATTTAGCAAGAATTTTCAATCATTAAAAAGCTGATGTAAAGGCAGTGAATGTGACATGAGAAAACAGAACAGATCAACAGAATTATCTGAAGCTTATGTCATTTTAAAGCAGAGGGGTCATATCTGATCCTTTTTGCACCTCTTCCTGTTGCCTCATACGTATATGGCATACTATAGGTTCTCAGAATTTCCAGGTGAAACTGGTTAAAGATGAATATTCTCATCTTGTAAGGATACAGTAAATCATATCTTGTCACTCACCTCTTTCAATATGTTCTCTGGGGAAGAAAGAGTCAATCCTGCCTCTCAGAATGAAGCCTTGAAAAGCGGATTCGCTAGGGTCAGTGTCAATAAGGCCAGTTACAGGATCAAAGAATTTTAAAGTGTGAGACCTGGCCAGCAGTTCAAGTCAAAATGTCTCTTAAAGGTGGAGTAAGGTACAGTGGAAAGAGCACTTAGATAGGAGTTAGCTGGCAGAACTCTATCTTTACTATGTTATATTGAATGAATCTCTTAAACTTTCTGGCTCTCAAGTTACTCATCTGTGAAATGATGCAAGTTTAACCCAAAATCTTCTATGTATGTCAGGGTGAAAATTTTACCTACCTTACTGCCTTTTACCTAGTAAACCAACAAAGATGAGAAATACCATAACAGAGGTCTTTAAAATTTACCTTCAATCATTATTTAATAGTAATAATAGTTGAAATAAAAATATGGTGAAAATGAGGACCTTATTTGACTCCTTGCCCAAGGCCTCATCTTTCTTCATCGTCTTTGTCTCCCCTTTTCTATGCTGGTAGAACCTGTGGGACTATGTGTGTGTGCGCTCCTCTGGTTCCATCTTGGCTACCAGGAAGGCTTAGTTTCTTGAATTTCCCACAAGATTCCATTTGTCTGCTCATCTCAGTGCTTTCACGATTTTAAGTAGCTACTTCTCTAATCCTCCAGCGTCCCCCTTCCAGAGCATCACTTCCTCAGCAAGCCCCCGCATTTGTCTATAGTCTAATTTCTTCTACAAAATCTAACAAATCTTTTATTGCCATGAAACTTATAGTGGCTCTGTTCTCCTAAATGAAAAACAATGGGTACAATGGCATTACATAACATGTTGACCTGCAATTATAGTTTCTGACTTTCTTGCATTTTATTTGGTCTCCGTATTCAAATCTCTTTGTCCTCACTTCTTCTTGAACTTCACTGCCGATGTTACAGATGCAGAATCATGTGTATCTACGCCCTTATTCTTTAGCAGGCGGAACACAAGGTCCTAAAGACTGCTTCCTGTTAATGAGTCCCTCACCTATTCTATGAATAAGAGGATAGAATTCGGGATGAAAGAGGAATGTCTCTGGGCAGTTCTCTTTCTAGGCCCACTTCTAAACTTGTTCCTGAGGGGAGGAAGAAGTCAGAAAAAGGGTTATCAGGTGGAGCTCTGGTAATTGTCCCTGCGACTTCCACACATTTTAAAATCCATTCTTTCTCTTCTAAGAGAAATTAGAGTGAAATGCAGAAAATAATAGGAAATTGAAAAATAAATATGAAGGAAATATGTAGTTAATGGAAGTATAAATAGATGTAAAACTTATTTAAGAAAGAACTAAAACTACACTTTATTGACAGATTTAAAATTGTTAAACGACATAGGAAACCTAATCACTAGTTGAAGTGAGGGAAGGTAGGACTGTTAACTACTCTGAAAAGCACTCTTTGACTCCTTTGTCCTATTGTTTTTCTAGTCCATTTCTAAATGGCAATGCCCTATCAAATGATCAGATGCAGACACCTGAGTTCAAATAATTGTCAACACTCATCTGGACTCGTTTTTATTCCAGCTCGCATTTCTAAATCACATTTATTTCATAACGTTAAACTCAAGCCAGATGAAATCCCTTGACAAAAGAATTGAACAAGCCCAAATTGATCTCTTAAGTGGATCAATAGAAACTTAACTGAAATGGATTGGGGATTTTATCAAACTTGATGTAGTAGGACACTAATAAGATCACTTCCAATTCACACATATAGAACTAAATTTTCAGCACAAATTGATCTGATTACTAAGGATGAATGGTCACCTTTAATAATGGATTAAGGCAGTAAAGAATTCTCTTTTTATATGAAAATGCTAGTTTTTTCTTTTAAACTCTTGAAGATTGCTTTAACTTTTCTTTTTATACTGAATTTCACTCACTTCTTACATGGCCAGGTTTGACTTAGAATTGTTTTAATTTTCATAATTTGACCTGGCTTCTATTTTCTTAAGTCTGAAATATCTTCTGAAGTGTTTTCAAAAGGAAATTTCATAACAGCCAGAGAAGCCGTGATGGTACAAATGTATTGCTCCAGTAAACCATAACTTCCCCAAAAGCTGTTTGTAAAATAATGCAAATAATAGTAAGTAAAGCTGTCAATATGATAAAGGATTGTACATTTGAAGTGTTCAGTTTGTCCATTTTATGACCATTAAATTGAAAATTCAGATACATGTTTCTTAGAAGATCTGTTAGATGTCAAAGTTTGTTAATTTTATTCATTAATGCATGAATGAAAATTTGATGATAAATCTTCCACTTGGTTGGAGTAAAAACTTAATATAGTGATGAACAAAGGCTGAAGATTGTAGCTGTAAGAAAAAAATATCTCCTAATCTACCTTCCAGTCCATTTGAAATGTTAGAAGCTTCACCCATCCTGACACCCATCTCTTCATTTCAACGTGCAGCGACTCGCTTCTGCAATTGTGTCAACTGTTGGATGCAGAATGCTCAGAACAAGTTTCACTTTTCTTCAACGAAGAGAAAAAATGCTCCTAGGAAATACTCAGATCCTAGAATATTTCAGTGGACACTTTGCTAAAGAATGCATGTGGGTGTACCTTTCTCAGACCTTTTCTTCCTAGGATCATGGAATAACGTCCCATGACCTAAACCGCTTGAGAAGATCAGTCTCTCTTTTTCTCAATCTCTTACCCTTCTCTCTTCTCTCTCTTTCTCTCTCTCTCTTCTGTGTCCCTTTCTTTGCATCTTTGGCCCTATTGTCTCCATCTCTCCCCATCATACCTCTGTTAGGTAAATAGATCCAAAAGCAGAAAGCTTTTCCATGCCTAAGAAAATTCTCATGCAAGCAGTAAAGGCTTGGTATCTTATTCCTACATTCTCTTCTGCTTACTGGTGGGGTGCTCTGAAGTAGAAATTCTTAAACATATTTGTGCTTCAGTAAGGGAATAATAAGATAGGACATATGGTTTACTTTGTTTCTAGGTTCTTCGAACACAGATGGTTTAGATGAAGCGCTCCATCTAAAATGTTCTTCATCATTTTGGTTCAGGATAACTCACAAGAGTTTTATGTTGGAGTATGAATCTAAAGCCCTAGAAACTCCTGCAGTGTCCTTTTCCCTTATGGTCCCTTCCTCTGTTCATCTTTGTCCAGAACTGCAAAAAAAAAAAAAAGGCTGATCTGTCTAGTGTTGATTTGGTTACTTGTAGTCCCTGGGACTAATACCACCAAAAGATCACACTAACACCTTTCAACACTGGGAACTGTGAGAATTACAAAAATGAGCAAGACAGTATGCATATTCCCAAATGACCTCAAGTTATCCCTGACTTCTCTGATGCCGGTTTTCCCTAGCAATACTCTATTTCTTCTTATGTTGCTTTTGAAAATAATTTTGATGTATTTTTTTCTAAATGTAAAAGTAATGATCTGCTTATCGTAAAATAAAAAATTTGGAAAACTACAAAAATTTTTAAAAATTAAGGCTCGTATATAATCCCAAAAGCCAGAGACAATCACTATTTATGTTTTAGAAAGAATCTACAAAGTGTTTAAGTCTAAAAGTTCTGGAGCTGAAGTGTTAAATAGGATATTTCTTTCTACTTCTAGACCAAAGCCCAAATAATCGTCACACGTTCTATGCATTGAATGCAAAGCAAGGCCACCATTTCAGAAAGAAGCAGAATGGAGAATATTTCAGATATTCAAGAGACAGAGAATAGTTACCTCAACTTTTAAGAGCTAACCGGTCCCAACCCTATTCCGTTCACCCATCCTACCTGGTTATGTGGGAAAGGATCCAAAAAAGAGAAAGAGGGTAAATATAAATGATCCACCATCTATAAGAACGAGGATGCTTCAGGCCACCAGCAGGACGAGACTGCTCTAATTAGCACAGAGAAGCCCCTACCTGTTTGCAAGTGGATAATAATACATATTAGCTGTGAGCAACATGTCTCCCAGAGGCTCATTAAGTGAAATATTTTCATCTCTTCTTGAATGAGGAGTCAGGAGGTTGTGTGGAGAAACAGGATTTGAGCTCCTTTGAAAGGACAAAGCCATAGCATAGGATGTGACAGGAGTATGGATAATTAAAGTGGAGTAGTGGCAAAAATTATTGAGGTAATGGAGGAAATGAGAGATGAGGGTCACTGTTTACTGTGAGATCAAATATTGTTACTCCCCTTTTTTGTGTCCCTCTTGGAGGAATGCTTCCAAATTCCCATTCTGCTGAACTTGAACTTGCTTTGGCCTATTAAATGCGCATGAAGTGCTGTGAGTTGATGAGATGTAGAGGCTTTAAGAGCCTATGTGTATTGCTATTTCTCTTTTCTCTGTGTAGGGACCACATTCCAGAGAGAGACTGCTCCATCACCCTGAGTTCTAGAGGAAATACAAGGAGTAGATCCAGAATTAACAAGTGAAGGATATTAGCATGAGAGAAATAAACATTTATCATTATAAGTTAATAAGATTTTTGAGTTATGACTGCAGTGTAGAATAACCTGTTGTGATGGATATAAGCCATGTGTCAAAGCTTTCACAAACCGATGGGGGATATAGTACGTGATGCCAACAAGGAGGGTAGAGCAAAACACAGCTGGAAGAACTGAGTTACAAAAGAGATTTTTTTTTCACGTTAAGAATGAAAGGTAATTTCTGGAAACCGCATAGACTCAATTTTTTCACTCTGTATTTGATTTTGATTCATACATTATTTTTACTCAACATGATACTGTGAGCATTTTTCATGCTTTAAACATTTTTGGAAAACCACATTTTAATGGTTATATTCTATCCCATTTATTTACTTATTGTGCCACTGACATTTGGCTCGTCTCTTATTAATTACCATTTTCAAGGATACTATTAAAAAAATCATCATCTTGAGACTCAAATTCTGAGTATGTAATTTTACAACCTTAGTTGACTATGAATTTTACTCATTTAAAATCTCTTTTTGTATTGTCCCTTGCATTAGATTGTAGCTCTTAATATGCACATATTATGTTTATTATTTTCTCTTAATTTCCCTTGACACTTATTCCAGTAAATTACACGGTGATAACACATATAATTATAACTAGCCAACTAACCAAATAGTGTTATATACATACTTTTCTCTGACTCATAGAGATAACTGAGAGGATTGTGGAATGTTTTCTTAATAATAGCCACTGTATGGTTGACCTAACTGCATAAACATTTATATATATTTATAGGAAGGCTAATTCTAACATGTAAACTGAGTTTTATTCTACGTTTGATATAGATATGAAGAGTTCTTCAGAAGACAATTTAAGAAAATGGCAAAACCAATATTTTAATACATCCAAATCCTTATTTCCCCCCTTATTCAATAACCAATAGCTATTAAACACTATAATATTTTACATAGTCAAGATCATAACTGCCTAAATTACAAAATAGAAAAGTCCTGAAAATGAAAGAAAACTTAAAGTCTATATAATTAGTCATCTGTAAATGATACACATTCATGCAGACAATCTAGATAATTCTAAAAGGGGGCAAAAATAGAGAACTTAGCTTCACTCAAATTATCGTCTATGCTACACAATTAGATTCTAAATTCACCACATGTAACATACGTATGAGACAGAGTGGGGGGAGAATTGAGAATGACAGCCAAACTTGTGACTTAAGCAACAACACAAATGGTAATGCCATTCTCCAAGAGAGGGAAACTCATGTTCAGGAGCTGAGTCAAAAGGAAAAATTTTCCTGTAGCTATGGACTTGTGGAAAAATGAGGGACCAGGGTGTTTGATGGATTTCTATGTGTTTATCGATTTGTTAGGGTGGTGGTAATTTCCTGCACTTCTCAAGCTGGATGGTACAGTATTTAATCCTGTTTATTAGCTGGTTACATCCTGCGATTTCAGCTTACAAGGGAATAGAAAAGCAGCGGAGAAACAGGAAAACGTTTTACCAAGGCAGTAAAGTAGTGAAAATAAATGCTTACACAATAATATGCTTTAACTCATTTGGAGTAAGTGCTGGCCATTAAATATAGTCAAAACAGATAGCATGCTGTGAATTACAGGGTCTTAAACATCCCTTTAACTGATATTTGACTTGTTAGAGTGTAATGGTGGGTGGAGAGAGGAGTATCACAGTAAATAATAGAAGATAAATTCTAGGCCTGTCAGCAATGATTTCTTATGTGTTGTTTTCACTTAAACACTGAAGGAAATGACAAAGGCATAAATAGAATGAAAGCCAACTTAATGAAGTCTCTTTTATACCATTCAGTAACACTAAATCTAAACCAGTTTCCAGACAAGACAATTTCAGCACTGAAGTCAGTCCTCAGGACTGGATTTTGGGGATCAAAACTGAGATGCACTTCTAGAATTGTCTTTATTAGGATGAGTCAAAAGGGTCAATGTCTTTGTGTCATCTACTTTTCACATTTTCTTCAACTTGATGGTGTCTGCAAAATCCTTTTAGACTTAAGGTCTACTCTGTAGCTGAAGAAGATGTGCAGTAGATTATTGCACACTTAGTTACTTCAGAATTTTGAGTGTAGCAATAATTCTAACATAAAGAAATACTATAGATTTCCAAAGATGAAGGGGCCTCCAGTACAAGCTAGTCTACCTTTGAGCTTCTAAGTCTACTTGTATCTGAACTGCCATTGATCTAAATTCACATTGTCAATGCAAAATCAAAGCAAGTCAAAGATTGTGCTGCCCCAACCTTCCTTACACTAACAGTTGTCTATGAACAAAAGTTGCTTCAAGGAAGTCAATTGGTACTGGATTAATCCACTCATTCGACTATCTTATTTTACATCAGACATCATGTCACGTACTAATATAACCAAAATATTAAGTGCATAGTCCCTGTCTCTCTGAGGGACATAGATATATGCTTAAATTGCAAATTCGAAACTACTAGAAAAGCCAAAGCCTTTCTCACACTTGCTGTGCTTCCAGAGCCCTGCTTTGTCTTGGTGGCATCTGCTTCCAAACGTATCCATATCTGAAACTTAGTTTCTTTAACAGTAGACACACACACACACACACACACACTCCTGCTTATTCTCGAGTTCAATAACGCTGTTATAAACATAGAACTCACAAGTATAGAACTGTATGGCAGAACACACAGCCTTCCCCCATCTCTCTGGTCCCCTGCATCCCTCCTCACTGTACCTCTCCCCTTTTATCCACTCTCCTTCATCTCTCAAGACCAAAACAAATTATTTTCCTGCTGCATGCCTGTCACCTCTGCCTTATTTTAGTGGAATATTCTAACTCAAAACAAAATCTCTCCCTAGTTTGTGACACTCTATTTCCCAATAAGACCTCTAACTTATAGAGCAGGTAGTTCAATAGAGCTTTCTGCAATGACAGAAATGTTCTATATTCATCTGGTCCATAGAATGACCACTAGCCACGTGTGGCTATTGAGGATTTGAAATGTGGCTGGTGCAAGTGAGAAACAGAATTTTCAACTTTATTTAATTTGTATTAATTTAAATTTAAATAGCCTCATGTGGCTAGTGGCTATCATATAGGACAGCACCACTTTAGATAAAGTAACCTCTGCCAGGCATTCAAGTACTTGCTTAATAATCAGAGCTATATTAGCAACCAAGTTATTAAGCGCATCTTCACAGACCTCATTTTCTTCATATTAAATATTCTAATCTCTTAATGGAAAAATATGAAAGACTGAATTATCCACCAAGACTCACATGAACTAGAGTTTCAAGCTCTACTAATAATTCTGAGTTAAAAACAATCCATGGCACAGGCAAAGCAAGGAAAAGACGAGCATCCTTAGTGCAGCAACCCTTGTGTTTTCTCACCACGTCAGAATACCTCTGGCCCTGATTAATGTGTATGATCACCAATAATATATGCAACTACACTGCTTACACAGAAGGGATCTATTTTAATCATGAAATATCTCCACTTTATACCCAAATAGCTTTCATGACATTTTCTAGAAATCCGCATATACACATCCTAGATTTCATTTCCCCCAAATCCACAGACTTCTGTGAGTAATCATTGACAGACCAGACACATCTGCTCAAAGCAGTCCATAGATAAAAGACTTTCCCACCACTAAATACCATTAGTGCATTGCCCAAGAATTCTGTAATTAGAATGTTTATAATAGGAATTGACTGGGTCACCTTCGTTTTTTCTTGGATGAATTTTCCAGGTAAAGGAAGAGAATGGATTGAAGACCTGATTAACCATTTCCTTCCTACATAGGAAACTGTGTGTTCATTGATGCTGAGTTGAGTCTTAACTTAGACACATTCAACAGTTAGGCAGCTATGGTGAGAATGTATTACTGGTAGGTGTCATCCAAGATGCACTTCTATATTTCGTCCAAGCTCAACAATCCCAGAGAAGCACTAAAAATGAAGTCTTAATATTGACTGCAGGTTACCTATACTATTGAGATCTAGATTTTTGAGATCCAATATAGAAGCCACTAGCCACATGTAACTACAGAACACTTGAAATGTGGCTAGTTCAAATTGAGATATACTCTGTATACAATGCACATCAGATTTTGAAAAGTTAGTACAAAAAAGAGAATGTAAAATATTTCATTAATAATTTTTATATTGTTTACATGCTTAAATGAAAATATTTTGGATATATTTTGTTAAATAAAATATATTGTTAAAATTAATTCCACCTATTTATTTTTACTTTTTTAATGTGATTACAAGAACATTTAAAGTTATGTATGTGGCTTGCCTTTTGTGACTCACATTATATTTCCATTGGGCAGCACTGACCTAAAATATCCTATTTCAAATACCCTTCGCTTATTAAAGTTCAAAGTTTCTTCATGATTTCTTCAAATTCCCAGATATTGCATTTTCATGGCACGTCCATCACATACTTCCTCTATACACACTGTCTCCATTTTGCTCTATATTAGCTCAGCCAAAAATTCATAACCATTATCACTTATTAACTTAAAGAAAAGGATTTATAAGTGTAGAAACATTATTGACAATTTATGGGCCAGAGTCGCATCATAAGATCTCCTGCATTCTCTTTGCTTTCTTTATTTTGCTCTTTATTCTTCATTCATTCTTTCTTCTCAGGATCAAAACAATTAACATCTTTCTCCTGCAAAGCAGTTTAGTAAGCACTCTATTTTGTTTGAGCATGCTTTTGAGGTCTTTCTCTCTGTACTTGATGACAGGCAGTTTTCTCCTTAAGATAAGGTCTAGTGAATAAATTTTTCTTCATCTACTATTTACACTTGAAGTCAAAGAAGAAAGTCACTGGAGAGATTTTTAGTGTGTCCACAGTCTAGAAGAGACACAGAGAAGTTAAAAATGAAAGTAGAGGATAAAAAGTGCCATGATAGAGATATGTACCAGATGCTCTGAGAACACCGGGAAACAACAAGGCTTATCGTTAGTGATAAAGATTGATCTAAGTCATCAGTGGCTGCACTGTTTTGTCTATCTTCACACTCCACCTAGCCAAGCGACCACAGGACATTTGTCATTCCTTCTTCCTCAGATTCTCTGATCTGGAGGTTTTCAAAATTTAAACACAATTTTATCACAAAGCTCCTTATTTAAATAACACCTTATGGAAAAAATGTTAACTGATATCTCAAATAAAAGCACAGTTACTCTGATTTTGGTGAGAGGTGTGGACTCCCATCTGTTCACTCCTCTCTACTATTGTGAAATGTGCTAATCCCTAGTGGAACTTTGGGGACAACAGTGTAAAAACCATTGCTCTGTTCCCTTGACTCCCAAGACCCTGTCTTCTACCAATTTTCCATTTCTGACAAGTTGTTGAGGGCTGCTCACTTCTAAATACCCCAACGCTGGCTTCCTGTTGCTCTTCTCACTTTCAATCTCTCCCTGTGTGTTTTCTTCCAAAATGGCTTCAACTCTGTTCTCTAGAGGCTGAGAACATCCAAGTCTAAACCTCCAATACAATTTTCATTCAGGCTTCAGGGTCAGATAGCAACACACCTGCAATCCATCTTCTGTTGGCTTGAGGTTCCACAGGCATCTCCACCTCTACACGCACCACACCTCTCACCTGAATGATTCTTCCTCCAGTGAACTTCACTTCAGTTGATGACTTCTCCTTTCTTAAAGTCAGCTAAGTAAAATACCTGGGAGTTTTCTACTTTCTCTTTCACTCACCACACACCATCTTCATAAGTTACCAAGTCTTCCCAAATACTTTTTCAATTTGTTCCCTGTGGTAGACAGAATAATGGTCCATCAAAGATGCTTACAACCTAAGCCTCCAAACTTGTGAATACATTACCTTACCCGGCAAAAGGGACCTTGCAGGTGTGATTAAGTTAAGGATTTTGAGATGAGGAGACTATCCTGTGTTATCTAGGCGAGCCAAACCCAAAGTGACCACCGTCATTATAAGAGGGAGGCAGGAGGGTGACAGTCAGAGGAGACGTGACAATAGAAGCAGTGGTCAGAGTGATACAAGGAAGAGGTGATGAGCCAAGGAATGCAGGACAGCTGGAAAAGGCAAAGAAACAGCTCCTCCCCTGAAGCAACCAGAAGGAACACAGCTCTGCCGACATCTTGATTTAGCCCTGTAAGACCCATTTCAGACGTCAGACCTTCAGAACTGTAGGGCAATACGGTTGTGTTGTTTCAAGCCACTAAGTAAGTAGTAATTTATCCTAGCAGTAATAGGAAACCAATACATCCCCTTATCTCAGTCTCTATGTCCACAGCCCTGGTTTGGTTCTCCTCATGTCTTGCCCAGAACACTGTCACGACCTCTTTATTGTAACACTTCTTACATGTTGATTCTCTAAAATCTAGTCTCTACTCCATATAGGGTTTTCTGAGAACTTCCCCTTGCTTACCACCCAAAGGAATCATGTAAAGATTGCTCACCAAGGCCTGTGTGGTCCCATATGACCAGGCCTTTGCCACTTCTCCCACCTCATGCCTTTCAGCCTCAAACTCCACTTGAGGTCCCTGTGCACTCCGTACAGTTTCTTCCTCCTTGACATAACACGTATAGCACCCCCTAGCTGGAATACTTTCCACAGATCCCAGCCCCCACATATCTCTTTGCCTGGCTAGCCTTTAATGCCTAGTTTATGAATTATCCTTCCAGGATCTCATCTCTGTTTTCCTTAGATTGGATTAGGTGTAACTGTTAAATGCTCCCATAATGCCCCATGCCTACCTCTATCTGGCCCTTAAAATACTGTTTTATATCTGTCTATGGGTCTCTTTGTTATCAGACTGTTAATTACTTGAGAAAAACTGTGCTTTATCTCTGAGTGCACATCAAAGTGAACGCAACCTGGCACACAGCAGTTGCTTCTTATTTGTTAAATGAATTAAATTATCGAATTCAACTACATAATATTGTACAGCTATAAAAAGATCAGTTTCTAGCATGAGAAGGGACTGACTTAACAGCAAATTGGAATAATATTGAGGAACTGATAGAAACATATGTCACCAGTGAAAGAAATTTTAATGCATGTTATAAAACATCACAACTCATTCAGTTATTTATAACCTGGAAAATTCGTCTAAGATAGAAAATGTTATATAAAGCAAATCAGGGTTGCAATAGTAAATTTCCAGTTTAAAAGTATAAATTACCTTTGCACTTGTATGATAGAGATAAGACTCACGTTTGGTAAATGAAGGAAAAAGATTTTACGGGATAAAGCAGTAATTTAAAATCCGTATTCATATTGGAACTGAAATGAAAGTCTCTGGAATGACCTTCCATTACCACATTTATCTTGCTATGCAGCTAAAAGGTTAATAAGCCCATCTCAAGGCTTCTTTTTGTTGCTTCATTTACTAGCAAGTTAAAGGTAAATTGTAGAGAATATCTTATGATTCACGTGATAGGAGTATTTGAAAATTACACTACCTGGAAACTCAGATTATTAGGTCAGAGATTCTCCCAGGGAAGCTGAGATATGAGAAAGTTTGTTCTATGCATGGTATTTCTCTGAAATCTAGAAAACAGTGGTGAATTTCCTGGATAGTGAAGCAGGCGATCGCAGAAATCTATGGAGGAGATGAACTTCTCTTGCTAACGTGGCAAACTAACCATCCTTATTATTCTTTATTTTTTCTTCTCTCTCTTATGGACCTCAGATGCATAAGTAACTGAAAAAGTTGTGGTATTTTACAATGTGCATTGACAATTATCTCATTGGTGCCTGCGTTTCTATCCCAGCTCCTAGTATCATTTTAATTTTCTGCTAAATAACTCCCCTTCCTTTCTAACAACTGATTTTAATGGAACACATTATTATTGCATTACTGCAGTTAATTCATTCAAAACTATTGCCTTCTAGAAATACTATTAAGCAGATCCTAGGGTCAGGATCCTTCCTCTTGATCAACCCGTGCCGTCCCTTTGCTGGTCTGGTGGCTGCTGTCAGGCTGTCATTGTCATTGTTATTTCCCCTGAAATTCACATCTCCCTCTCTGTTGCCTTCTAAATATCCCTCTTAGAACGTTTTAGCTGGAACTTAAAAATTCTGGCTTGTTTTTTCTTAATTATCACCTATCTAAGTATTTTGTAATATTTTTATCCAAGAGTTTCTTAGCAGTCTATTGTTAA
Source organism: Equus caballus (assembly GCF_041296265.1). NCBI lineage: Eukaryota > Metazoa > Chordata > Mammalia > Perissodactyla > Equidae > Equus > Equus caballus. The sequence goes on along the minus strand of NC_091685.1, from coordinate 98,818,193 downwards.
GATTACAGATACACAGACTTTTTAAGCTATTCGTTTATTATTGATTTCTAATTTCGCTACATTATTGTCGTAGTCTCCAAGATATCAATTCCTTGAGATTTAGTTCATTTTCATTGAGTCTCAATAGAATCTCAATTTTTGAAAATGGTTTATAGGTGCTCAAAAATAATACTTGTTTATCAGGTATTTAATATATATAAGTTTATATATAAATACATAATTTATATAGAATATATCAATTAATTATATATAAATACATAATCTAATTATATAAATAAATGACATAATATACTATTATAATATTATGAATAAAGCATATATTATAATTATACATAATTTCATATAAGTGTAATATATATATTTTATATATGTATATAATTAATTGTGATTTTCAAACATTCTATAGCTTCATGCCTTGTTGGTTTGATCTTAACAATCTTTGAGGAAGTGTTAAAACCTCCATCTAAAGTTGGTAATTCATCCAAATCTCCCTGTTGTTTTGTCCACTGCTCACCTCCACCAAAACAAAACGTTCTGAAGTCAAGAAACTAAGGGGAAGGTGGAATTGTGAATTAGAAGTACAATCATGTTCACTAGCTATGGCATTGTGTCAGGAGTGTAGAAATGAGGCCTGTAATTTAACTTGAACGACCTTACTATTTGCAGGATTTTCCAGTGGTGAGAGAACCTCCCAAATTACACTTCCACTCTTCACATCTCCCCGCAAGTAGGTAAGGCCTCATCCGGACAAACACCAGTACGCCCTGTGACCTATGGCTGTCCAAAAGAGCCGGTAATATTCATCATCAATCCTCCTATTGAGGGAAGTTTCTTCTGCTTTTTCCCAGTAAGCAAACCAATTTCAATACTTATGAACACATTGAAAATAAAACATTTGGTGTTGGAGAATAGGAATAATTTTTAAATGCTTTTATTTAAAGGCATCTCAAATGTGCCAGACACTTAAAGTGTGACTTTGAGCAAACTGCTTGACTCCGATTTGCCTCAGTTTCTTCCTAATAATGTGTACTTCATAAGTTGTCATGAGGATTAAATGAGTTAGTATATAGTTAGTGCTTAGAACAGTGCGAAAGGCACATTATACATGCGTTTGTTAAACAGTAGTTATTTTTATCTTCTTACTGGCTGCCTTTCATTCTTCCTACTCCAATTTCTTGATTTATTCACGCTTTATGTGCATGTGTGTCTGCGTATGTAGTATGTGTTTGTGTGTATGTGTGTCTAGGGGAAACCTCTTATAGTTAGTACGGTCTCAGAATTCCACCTCCTCAAAACCATTCACTCATTCAGGGACCTGAGGGCCATTACTGCATTCTGCTTGGGGTTAAAATTTGTTACCTGTAATTGTGAATAAAAGATTTGAGTTCTTGTCTGAGTTTGTCTCTTGGTTAGAGGAGATATATAAACTCAGGCATTGTATAGAGAAGGTCAGTATATGGAATAATAGAAGTATAATAGAATCACACAGAGACACAGAGATAAGAAATGGAGACAGAATGTTGCCTGCTTCCCTGTAGCTTTTCAGTTCCAGATTTGGGGCCCTTTCTGAGGCCAGAGCGCACACCTGACAAACGGTTTTTCAAGACATGGCTATATCCTTACCACATTCCTTCTTGTCTCAATTACTTGGATTGGTTTCTGTTACTTGCATCCAAAAGAGTGCTAAATAATATAATACATCACAGCAAGCTTGTCAAGGCTACAACACGCTTGTTAAGGCTCAGAGTTGTGTCTTTGAATGCTTCTGCGATCAGAAGATAATAAAATAAGCATTGCTTGACCTCTTTTCACTTACCACATACCTGAAACCAGGACAGCTGCCAACTCGAACAAAACATGAGAAACAGAGGATGACATCAAAGGAAGTGTTCTGAAACTACAATATGTTGTGTCATCATCCAAACAGACATTCATCTTAGATCCAAAGAGTCTTAATAGATACCCACTGCTTTTCTATCTTTTAGTTCTGCTATCCCATTCCACTTCCTATCTAGAACACCCAAGCTTACTCCATGGGGCTACTCTCTTCTCTTTTTACACTCTCTCCAATAGAAAAACATCAATTCACATCATCTTCAACTTCCAAGTTTATTTAGTTCATTTAATGAAAAAGTATTTGTTGAGTAACTGAGTTACTTGAGTTAGATTGTGGGTACTAAGTGCAAAAGACACATTTTCTGAACCAAGGTGCATTTCCTTGCAGGGTACTCCTAAATGTGATAGGGTGGGTGAGGAGGAAAGTGTTCTTTCCCATATCTGACATTTACTCCATGTAGATGATTCCACATTAGGGAAACACTCTTAGCCTCATTCTAGAAGATTACTATCTTAATCTTATTGGTGATTTCGGAAAGAAAAAAAAAATGGTTATGTGTCTTTTCTCACTTGGGAGCTATCAGAGGACATTAATTCTGCTGTGCTGCTCCATGACTTAAGTTTTACAGGGTCAGAGATCCATGGAAAGAGGCCTGAAATCATAAAAGGGGGCCCACAATGGGATAGGCAAATCTTTCCAACCCTGGACTTCAATATCAGAAAGCCCCCTCGCCCAGAGCTGTGAATCACGGTCCTCTGTATTATCTGTATTCTCAATAAAGGTGATAGTTTGTGCTCCTACCTGCCTTGCAAGTTTGACTTATGTCTTAAATGATTTATAATTTAGGAGGGGAAGAGAAGTGCTGTTTATAAGCCTCCCCAAGAATAGTAGCAATGTGTATCTCGAATCCTGTCCTCTCACCTGAGCTCTTGCCTGCAATCTAATGAGCAGGGGATCTACCCAGATGGAATTTTCACCACCTCAAATTCAGCACCTCCTGATTGGAAATGTGCTCCCATCTCCAATCTCTAATCATCTCATAAAAGGAAATCAGAAGTTTACCACCAAACATGCCTCTTTCAGTCACACGCTCTTTTATTCATCAGCTCATTCAGGCTTGAAACCTAGGAGTCACCTTTAACCCCTCCTCTTAATCCTCCATAGTAAGTTAGGGGTAAAGAAATGCTGGGTTGTTTCCTTCAGAATTTTTCATTCATCTGCCCTTTTATCTCCAGTCCCAATATAGCCTTCATGCTTGTTTATCACAAAAGCTCATCAGCTAAATTTTGCTGATCCCAGATTTGTCCTCATAAACTTTCTAGCAGAGCTGACAACATAACCTTGCTCAGTTGCCACTTTGAGCATGTTATTCCCTCCACAAATGCCTTCAGTGGCTTCCATCTTCAGATCAAACTCATTTTCCTGATTTAAAGGCTCTGTATTAAGTGGACGTAATACAATCAACCTCTCCGTATTTACTATCTTCAACTCTGCTCAGATTTAGCTCTCTTGTGAACCCAAAGCATAGTATGCTTTGCATACATGCCTTTTCTAAATTGTAAACCACACATACACATCATCCAAAATCAACTTCTACCCTCCTGAACATCTCTTCTAAATGTTTAAGGACAAATGCAAAGCCCAATGCTCTTATCTTTTAGCGCATTTACAGTTGTAACACACAGTGTCATGGTTAATCACACACTACATTAAACTGTGTGTTCCTGTGGCCGATTATAGATTCTGCTTTATCCAAGCAGAATTACTGTGACTTCCTAGGGCTGAAGAATCATAGTACATTTCCCATATCATAAAATTCAGTGTTAATCATATAGCAGAAACAAAATAAATGTTTAATGACTGGTTGACTTATAAATAAAACAAAGTGATAGTCTTCACCTAAGAGATGGTTTGATTCAATAGTCTGAAATCTAAGAATGATTTGATGATCAGAATTTCTGCTCTGACCCCTTTGACTTTCTTTGTTGCTCTAGGCAAGCCATTTTAGCTATTTTAGACTCATTTTCTTAATCCAAAATGGAAGTAAGACTTGTCATCTGTCTTATTCCTAGGGAGTGGTGAGGAATACTCTAGTCAATGTAAAGCACATGGCTAATACGAAGCTTAATAAAAATGATAAATAACGTCTATTACAAAATTGAACCATTGTCCAATTTCTTTTGCCGTTTCAGTCCTTTGATTCAATATTCTCTCACTGAAATCTGAGAGCTTTAATTTGAGAAAGTGTTTTACTAATAATCATAGACTTTCTTTATTAACCTTTTCTTATCATTAGCCACACCTGGATGATATCAAATTATTCTTTTAAGGAAATCAATATATCACTATAAGTGTATAGAGAAACATCTGGTAATGGAACTTCAGGTAAGGGAAATTTAAGTATGAAAAAACTGTGTCAGAGAAAGATGGCAAAAGAGATGGTTCCCGGCTTCAGTTCCCCTTACAGAAAGAACAACTCACAACTACCTATAGACAAGCTACCTTTGTGAAGATCCCAGAACCTGGGGGTGAGGCTGAAGCACCCTTTGGACCAAAAAAAGGAAAGGCAAGAAAAACTGCACGAGAAACATAAGAGGAGTGGTCTCACTTTGACCACATCTCCCCTCCCCCAGGCCAGAGCAACACTACACCTCGGGGGTCCCCCTGGCCTATGTTTTCTCTATTGGGAAAAAGAGAGCCCAAGGTGGACACCCAGCTTCTCCAGCATTCCGGGAAGCTTCCTAGGAAGGCTACTTAGCTATGGCGTCATGGGGATCACTGGAGGAATCAGCTAGAGATGGAGAAGAGAAGCAGGGCTCAGAGTAATGCGTGTGCAGAGCTTGGCAGACGGTGTTCCTGTTGGCAGTGGTGCCTGACCATAGATCCCAGCCAGAGGCTTTGCCCATCTGCAGGCCTGAGTCATTGGCCCTGTCTGGCCAGGGAGCTTGGTCAGTAGTTCTGCCCAGTTTGGGTTCAAATTCAGTGGGCTGTCCTAGTGGCAGAGCCCATTCTATGACCCCGCACAGACAGTGAAACAAGTCAGCAGCTCCTTTCACCTGCTGCACATAGCCTCCAGCCCTGCCCAACCAGGAAGCCTGGCCAGGTACCCCAGGAAGACACAGGGTACATCCCGCAGCCCTCCTGATCAGGGAATAAATTTAGATGCCCCATCCAACTGCTGAACACAGTTTCCAGCCCTGCCTGACCAGCAAGCCCAGCCAGAGACCCTGAGCAACTGTGGCACCCATTCTATAGCCCTGCTCAGGCCAGCAGCCCTGTCCAACTGCAGAGCATAACCTCTGCCCACCCGGTCTGCAAGGGAGTCCAAACACTGACCCCAGGCAGCCTTGTTGCTGAGCCTATGATACTGCCCAATTGCTGAGCACAACCTGCTGCCTCGTCCAGGCAGAGAGCCCAGTCAACAGCACTGCTCAATCACTGAGCATAGTCTATGGCCTCACCCAACCAGACAGCCCAGACAGCAGCCCTGTCTGACCATGCAGCACAGCCTCCATCCCCACCCAGCTGCAAGGTACAGCTGGTGATACTGCTCAACCAGGGATCCCAGCCAGAGAGCTCACCCAAGAGTGGAGCACAACCAGCATACTGCCTAATCACGGAACCCAGCCTGCAGCCCAGCCTGAATCCAGAGTCTAGCCAGTGGTACAGTCTGGCTGGGGAGCACAGCCTGATGAACATAGATTCAAAAATTGCCAACAGATTACTAGTGAACTGAATTCAACAGCACATTAAAAGGATCATATACAATGATCAAGTGGGAGTATGCAAAGATGGTACAATATACACAAATCAATAGATGTGATACACCACATTAATAAAGTGAAAGATAAAAATCATATGATCTTCTCAATAGATGCAGAAAAAGCGTTTGACAAAAAAGTACATCCTTTGATGATAAAAAACTCTCAACAAATTGGGTATAAAAGGAATGTACTTTAGGGGCTGGCCCTGTGGCCGAGTGGTTAAGTTCACGCGCTCCGCTGCTGGCGGCCCAGTGTTTCGTTGGTTCGAATCCTGGGCGCGGACATGGCACTGCTCATCTAAACCATGCTGAGGCAGCGTCCCACATGCCACAACTAGAAGGACCCACAACGAAGAATATACAACTATGTACTGGGGGGCTTTGGGGAGAAAAAGGAAAAATAAAATCTTAAAAAAAAAAAAAAAGGAATGTACTTCAACATAATATAGGCCATATGCAACAAATCCACAGCTACCATCCTTAATGGTGAAAGGTTGAAAGCTTTTCTAAGATCAGCAACAGGACAAGAGTACCCACTGTCACCACTCATATTCAACATAGTACTGGAGGTCCTAGCCAGAGCAATTAGGCACGACAAAGAAATAAAAGGAAACCAAACTACAAAGGAAGAAGTAAAATTATCTTTGCAGATGACATGATCATATATTTAGTAAATTCTAGATATTCCACCAAAAAACCATTAGACCTAAGAAATGAATTCAGCAAAGTTGCAGGATACAAAATCAACAGATAAAAATCAGTTGTGTTTCTATACACTAACAACAAACTATCTGAAAAAGAAATAAAGAAAACAATCCTATCCACAATAGCATTAAAAGCAATAAAATATTTAGGAATACATTTAACTAAGGAAGTGAGATATCTGTAAATTTTAAGATAACACTGAAAACTTTAAGACAACACTGAAAACTATAAGAAAATTATGAAAGAAACAAGAAGACACAAATAAATGAAAAGATATCCCACTTTTGTGAACTAAAAGAATTACCATTGTCAAATGTCCACACAAGTCAAAGTGATCTATAGATTCGATGCAACCCGTATCAAAATTCTAATGGCATTTTTCACAGAAATAGAAAAAACAATTCTAAAGTTTGTATGGAACCACAAAAGATCCTGAATAGCCAAAGCAAGATTGTGAAAGAACAAAGCTGGAGGCATCATCTTTTCTGATTTCATGCTGTATTACAAAGCTGTAGTAATCAAACAATATGGTACTGGCATAAAAACAAACATATAGACCAATGAAACAGAACTGAGAGCCCAAAAATGAACCCGTGCATGTACACTCAACTAGTATTTGACAAGGGAACTTAGAATATTCAATGGAGAAAGGATAGTCTTCAATAAATAATGTTGTAAAAAGTAGATAACCACATGCAGAAGAACGAAATTGGACTTCAGTCTTATACCAGTCACAAAAACTAACTCAAAATTGATTAAAGACTTAAATGTAAAACCTGAAACCATAAAACCTCTGGAAGAAAACATAGAAAAAGCTCTCCTTGACATTGGTTTTGGCAGTGAGTTTTTGGAGATGATATCAAAAGCACAAGCAAAATTAAACAAGTGGGTCTACATTAAACTAAAAAGCTTCTTCATAGCAAAGGAAACAATCAGGGGCCAGCCCCATGGCCCAGTGATTAAGTTCACACACTCCGCTGCAGCAGCCCAGGGTCTCATGGGTTTGAATCCTGGGCGCGGACATGGCACCGCTCATCAGGCCACGCTGAGGCCACATCCCACATGCCACAACTAGAAGGACCCATAACTAAAAAAATACTCAACTATGTACCAGGGGGCTTTGGGAGAAAAAGGATAAATCAAATCTTTAAAAAAAGAAAAAGGAAATAATCAATGAAATGAAAAGACAACCTATAGAATAGGAGAAAATATTTGCAAACCACGTATTTGAGTAGGGGTTAATATCCAAAATATACAGGAACTTATATAACTTCATAGCAAAAAAAGCAAAACCTCTTTTTAAATATGAGCAGAGGATCCCAACAGATATTTTCCAAAAAGATATACAAATAGCCAACAGGTACATGGAAAAATGTCCAACATCACTAATCATCAGGGAAATGCAAATCAAAACGACAATGAGAGATCACCTCACACCTGTTAGAATGGCTGTCATCAACAGGACCAGAGATAACAAGTCTTGGTGAGAATGTGGAGAAAAGGGTATCATTACAAGCTTTTGGTGGGAATGTAAAATGGTGCCATCACTGTGGAAAACAGTTCCTCAAAAAATTAAAAATAGAATTACTATATGATCCAGTGATCTCACTTCTGGGTATTTGTCTGAAGAAGATGAAAATCAGGATCTCAAAGAGATACATGCGCTCCAGTGTTCATTGCAGCATTATTCATAATAGCTAAGATATGGGAACAACCTGTCTAACAATAGATGAATGGATAATGAAAATGTGCACTTGAAATTTGCTAAAAGAGTACATCTTATATGTTGTCACCACAAAAAAAGTGGTAACTGTGTGGGGTGACAGATATGTTAGCTAACATTAAGGTGGTAATCATTTCACAATATATACATATATCAAATCATCACGTTGAACATATTAAAATTACACAATGTGATTTGTCAGTTACATCTCAATAAAGCTGGGGGAGGGGAAATTATATCAGATAATTCCCTGTGTTCCATGGAAGGGTTCTTTAAACAATCTCAATTTTTCCCTCTTTATTTCCCTAATTCCTTACACAAAATTCTGATGATCTTGATAAGAAAGCCATTTTTTGGTCATTGTAAATTATGAAGAGTGAAACAAAACCTAAGAATGCATTCTCTGTATTTCTACAGAACCAGAAAAAACTTTAAGTAATATTATTGTATTACCATTTTTCATATTAAATCATTAGAGTCAAATGAAGGATACCTTTGCTTGTTAGACAATGACTCTTTAATAATATGTCATGGAAGGTAGTTTTCACTTAATGTTCTCATTTGGGGTAAAAAATAAATTTTAAAAGTTAAGATTAGGTTAAGAAATTATAGCACCAGCAGAATATTTCTCAAAAAAAAAAAAAAATCACAAAACATCCTAAAAATGATAGTTGGCAAGTGTTCAACAATGTACATCAGATGTAATCTAACTTGGAAGAGAGGATGAGAAACATGTTGAGGAGAAGCAGCAATAAAACTCCTGGAAAAAAGATTTGCCTCATTTGTTGATACGTAATTTCTGCAATTACTTTTTCTTTCAAAATATATGGCTTGAGCCTAGTTTGCAAACAGTTAGCAGCATGAACTAATTAGGTAAAATATAAGAATAATAAAAAAGCAAAAAAATTATTTTTTACTGTTTGAAAGAATTCTATTTAGAGATTTTAGGAGGTAAGATTTGAAATTTTGATACAGTTCAATGTTCACATTATGTGTGAATTTCATTTGTCTATGCCATCTCCATTATGCTGAGTAAAGACCAAAATCTTGTACATTGGCCAATAAGTCCTCTACAATTGCTCCTGTCTAGAGGTGCATTATGTACTCTACCCTCATGCTCCAGTTACATTGATCTTGCATTTATTTCCTTAAACAATTCTTGCTTTTTCTGGCTCAGGACCTTTACCAAACAGTCCACTTTGCCTGTAACACTCCTCATCCCACTTCCACTTTTCCGGGTTAATGTGCACCCATTCTTCAATATCAATTTGTACTACATTCTCAGGAAAGCCTTCCCCAACCTCCTAGACCAGATCACATCTGGGTACACATACTGTCTTATAGCACCTGAGACTTATCCTAATTTTTAGCAATACATTTGAATGATGAAGAAAAAAATCTCTCTCTTTAACTTCGTGAAGCAGAAGCAATATCAACTGTTAATCATTACATGTCTAGCACCCACCGTATTGCTTGCATAGGCGAAATGCTTGGTAAACTTTTGTTGAATCAATAAGTGAATAATTATACCGTAACCTGAGCTCCTCAAGTAACAAATTTTGAAAGAAACATGGCAATGTGAGAGTAAGAAGTAAATATAAGTTTGACAGAATTCAGAAGATGAAAGACATTTTTATGGTGTCTTTAGATTTTAGGAAACAGAATACATGATGACAATAATGACATCTTGTTATATAGTTATAATGTTAATTATGTTGGCAAAAGTAAGATTAGTTTCTCTTATTTTAAGGAAAATTAAAATGAGAGGAAAATATCTGGCTTGCTCACAGATTTCTTAGGGTTACACTCATTTATACTTACTAAGTGATTTTATTATTGCTGGAGGTTATTTCAAATTTGGTAGTATTTAACCTGAATTAACACCTTTGAAATCCTGTTTCATGTCTTTCAGAGGTTAATAAATCTTCAAAGCTAAAATTTTAAAGGGTATTGAATCCTAATTATATTTTTATTTCTGAATTCTTTCAAACATCAAACATTTTTTGATCATAGTTTTAGCCAGTTCCCGCTGGTGACCAGGTGTTCTTAAGCTTAAGACTATAAAAACAATAAGAAGGCTATGAAGACATGACCTTCAAAGTTGGACCTCTACGAAGTCTGCAAATAAAATGTTTAGGGCGTGTGGAGGCAAAAGCAAGAGTACAGTTAATCACGGCCTTCCAACCCTGTCCCGGCTTGCATAATCATCGCAAATCTTTATAAATTAGACATAGTCTAAAGATTCAAGTAGAAAATTGTTAGGTGTACTTTAGCTTCAAAAACCTTTGTGAACCTAAACCAGCATGTTAAAGAACCTAATGGTAGTTTTGAAAACAAATTATCAGCCATTATGTATCATCTACTTTCTCTTATTTACTTTCATTAAACACATTTCCAGTCATATTGACCAATTTTAAAATAAGTATACCTACATATCACAGAGTTTGCATTCCTTTTCAAAATGGTTTAAATTTAATACGTGCCAAAGTTATGAGTTTCCTTTTTTATTGTTCTCCCAAAACATTTCACCAGGGAAAAGTGCTACTTAATCTCCCACGTCTACTTCAAAGAGTGGTCATCAAAATTTAGGTTTCCTTTTGCTCTATATTTCAGACCACTATTTTTTTTTCAAGTTATTATTATGAAAAAGATAACTTGTCAAGAATATAAGAACCTAAATGTCTTTTCCCAGCAAGAGTTCATATTAGGTCATTTGACTGCTCGTTTCCCCCATCAAGACTCACCTACCAACATGAACTGGGGGTGGGGGCAGTGGGGAGAAAAGAGATAAAGAGAGGAGAGATGAGGAGAGGGGAGAGGAGAAGAGAGACTGGAAGTCCTTAGTTTTCTTACATTCTGAAGGTAAGACATTCACAGAAATATTCTTTCCATGGAATCTAACAGATTGTTTAAAATTAGAGGTAATAAAAATTGCTTCTAAGAAAAGTTTATCATGAAACATAATGAATAAAAGTCATTTGTTCATTCATTCATTTATTGAATTTATGAGTTTAATAAATATTAACCAAGTACCCACTATGCTTTAGTTATTGAAAGACAAAAAAATATTTGTAAATCCAGGCAGAGAAAGGAATCTAGTAAATCAATTACAATGGTGTACAAGGAATTCTACAAAAGAGGTGTGCCCATGTTGATGAAGGTGTTCAGGGGTCAGTCCTGAACCAGCTTGGGGAAGGTTTTGGGAAGAGATGATTTTTGAACTCAGTCTTGAATATTGGGTAGAAGTTTGCTATGTGAAGAGTAGGAGATAGGAATCGGGGCGGGGTGGGGGGGGGGGGAATATAATTCCTGTAAGAATCTGCAGTGTGTCAACTGAAATACTGGTAGCTTTTCTTTGTTAAACTACTGTAAAGACATTTAATATGGCTGCAGAGAATGGGGAAGTGGTCATTTGTAACTGGACAAAGAAAGGAAATAGGTTACGGAAAGCCCTGTATATTATACAGAGGAGTTCGGATTTTATCCAACCAGAAAAAAAAATAAATAGATGTGAAACCACTGAAGATTTTTACCATATTTGCCTTTCAGAAAGAACATTCTGGGGAAACACGTGAAGGCTGAATTAGAGATAGACAAGAGACGAGATTTTTGTTGAGGCAAGAAATGAGAAGACCGAAAGCACAGGTGAAAATAGAAGAGAGAAGTTACGAGATATTTTGAACCAGAGAACAGATGGATGTAGGTCGTGAGGAAGAAAAGTGTCTACAGCGTTTTCTGAATCTGCCACCACTTTGAGTTTTTGGTAGAGGAAACCGATGTTAAGTATGATACTCCAACAAATTCACAAAATCAATGATAGATAAATCCAATCATTAAAACTCAAACCCCCAAGTTTTTTTTTAAAAAAGCAAAACATGACTTTGATTATGTAAACTATCAAATGTTTATTTAATTTCCATTAAAGTGTTTTCAAGTAAAAATATGTACAAAAATATATATACAAAGGTTGAAGCAACTAGAAGCATGACAGGCATACATACATAAATACAATTGAAATTAAATTCAATGCAAAATGGAGTGACATCATATTGCACCAAAATTTATTCAATACAAAAGCACACGCATCAACAGTTTCCATCAGATGGAAGCACACTTATTTCATAGCATCTTACCACTTACACAAATAGCCATAAACACCATCTGGCAGTGTGACTGCTGCACCAGAACTATCCCCGGAGGGAAAGCATTAAGCTGTAGACAAATCCATTTTATCTTACATATCACATGCTGGTATAGGCATCAGGGCCAGAGAACCCTAAGAAACACAACACAATCCACAAACCAAAGTCCCTTTGCACCATTTATATTTTCATAGTTAATTATCTTGTTGTTACGTGCCGTCAAGTCTGCTTGTCATCTTAGTACTCCTGATATGGTTGGAATGTAGATGCAGAAAAGCAATTTTGCTCTTTAATAATTTATCAATATGACAGTGTGTAAAATTTGTATAAAATATGCACAATCCCCTTTACCAAGTTTCATTATCACAATGCCAGAGTGAAGAAACCACACCACAGATGAGGACCATTGAGGATACTGAGGCTCACTCTTCCTCAACTGGATTTCCCACTTCCTGTATTTTAGAGCACCAGGCCAAACCCACCATTCCCCTCGCCCCCCAGTTAGGGGAATGGTACAAGGTCATGACAAATGCATTCCAGATCCAAGTGAAGGGATATAGCTGGTCACAGGTCAAAGAGAAAGCTGCCAGCACAACCCTCTAGAGTAATCTGACCACTACTTTCCCAGTGGGCTAAACTGATTCCATTGGTGCAAATGATTGATGCTTGCCCTAGACTATAAAAGGCATTTAAATACATTCATATTCATATATAGTACCTAATAATATGTTAATATGAACATACCAACACATATGTGGATTTTTCTACCCCTTGATAATTGAAAAAGAAGTTACTGCTACTAGGTCAAATTTTAACACAAAGCTCACTAAACACATTTTTATAAAGTAAATACAGATATACATACAACAGAAAGACACGAAAGATTCATCATGAGATGAATTCTGAGTCAAAAACTAAAAACCATTTCTACCAGTGCATCACTACCATCTAATTCACTCTATGATAAGTAAAAACCAAGCTGTATGAAATCTAGTCAAATCTTTGTCAGAAGAGTAGGACAAACTAAGTTCGCCAAGCATTCAGTACAAGAGGCCATTTGTCTTACTTTTTCTGACTTGTGCTTATTATAAAACCACAAGTAGCCAAGTTTTAGCGTCAGTAAAACAGAACTACATGTTTGTTCATCAGTTTGGTGTAGAGAGAAGACACTGTATTTCAATGGTACTAAGCAATGCACTCAACACATCTGATTCTTACGTTCACAAAATCCTCAAAATGTTGAGAGGTACCAGTGAAACGCATTACCGTTGGCAGCAATCCATCTACTAAGAGATAAACATTTGGGGCCAATGCCAATGATTATTTTGAACACAGGCATTAGCCTCAAATATCCTAAAAGAGTAAAGTGATATGCCACTGTCTGAACATGGATAATGTCAAGAGAAAAACCCAGTTTTCAAAATGTAAGTATCACTCATTTAGTTCCAGAGTTACAGCAGTAGTAATAACATTCCCAAAGGAAAACTATTAGGTAAAAAATTTCTTCAAGGAGAGGATCAAAATAATCCCAGACTACTTAATATTTGGGGAGGATTCTTGTGGTTTGTGTTATAACCGTAGCTATATAAATTGGTTTTTGTCTCCAGAACAATTCAAAAGTAATATGTATGTACTAATGTGAAACCGTTAATAGAGTAGCCCCCTCTTAGCTGAGGTTTCACTTTCTGTGGTTTCAGTTACCCACAGACAACTGCCCTCCAAAAATATTAAACGGAAAATTCCAGAGATAAACAATTCATAAGTTTTAACTTGTGCGCCATTCTGAATAGTATAATGAAATCCCAAGTGGTCCTGCCTTGTCCTGCCCGGGATACGAATCATCCCTTTGTCCAGTGTATCCATGCTGTATATGCTACCCACCTCTTAGTCACTTAGTAGCCATCTCAGTTATCAGACCGACTGTCGTGGTTTCGCAGTGCTTGTGTTCAAGTAACCCTTAGTTTACTTAATAATGGCCCCAAAGCACAAGAGTAATAATGCTGGCATTTTGGATATGCCAAAGAGAAGCTGTAAAGTGCTTGCTTTAAGTGAATGGTGAAAGTTCTTGATTTAATAAGGAAAGAAGAAAATCGTATACTGAGGTTGCTACGATCTATGGTTAACTTTTATTACAGTATATTGTTATAATTGTTCTTTTTTATTATTAGTTACTGTTGTTAACCTCTTACTGTGCCTAATTTATAAATTAAACTTGATCATAGGTATGTACGTATGGGAAAATACATAGTATAAATAGGGTTCAGTACTATCCCCGGGTTCAGGCATCCACTAGGGGTCTTGGAAGGTATCCCCCATGGATAAGAGGGGACAACTGCATACACAGTAGTTTGGTGTAGATCTTTTCTATTCTAAGCATACATTCATTTGAAACAATGTGTTTTATTTCTCCAAAGTATTTTTCTACTTTATCGGAATATTCTTTACATTACATTAGTCAGTAAATGGAAATTTGGAACGAGGGAGGAATGGTAGGGAAAAAAAAATTCAGAAATCTTTTGAAATATGAAATTCAAACCTAGAACCAGGGAACCACATTGCATTGCCTCCCAGTGAGATGCAAATGTGCTTTGGAGCACGTGCTGAAGAATGTCAATTAGTAGGAATAAGTGAGGTCTAACTTCACAAGCCTCATTTAAGTCAGGCCACTCACCACCCAACCAATTATACAGCTGTAACAACCAAAGGCCTAACATGTTTTCCCACAAGAAGCTATGCAAAAATACCCTGATGCACAAGGTGCTCAAAATGCAGACACTGCTACAAAAGAGATAACTGTGTGTTAGTCTTTTTTTTTCCCTCTAGCTGTGAGCCTTTAGAGGCTTCAACCAGAGGTAATAAGGGCTCAGCAACCAAGTCTTCTAACCAATAAATTAATTCACTTTCTCTAGTCATACCTTGTAAAAAAAAAAAAAATCAGTAGTGTATACGTTGAGGGAAAAAAGTATGCTCACTTTCAAACCAGTGCATCCATCTGTATGGCTCTCAGATGCGTAATGCTCCATTTTCTTGAGAGAATTCTTATCTATAAAACTGTTAAGACAGTTATTGAAACTATAAATGTACCTTGGATCCAAGTCGCTGAAATACACACATGTAACAGACAACTATTTGGAGACAGTAACCATGCTCCAGCGATATTTTAAAGCCAATTCTAACAAAGATTGGGGGGCAGGGACTCCAAGAAAGGAAACCTAAGTGGTAGTTTCGCACTAATACCCAGGTAATTGTATAAACTCAAATTAAGACACACTCTTATCTTGGGGGAAGGGGGTGTCAAAAAAAAAAAAACAAAGGGAATCATTGATTCATTCAAAGAAAACAGAAATTGCTCAAAAAGATCGTTAATATCCTTGTGAGGTTGTAAAGAAGGATGATATGGCTCACAACATATGGAAAACTGCTGAATTTTCTGTGAGACCATGATTTACACCTTTGTGAATTTGTATCAGATCTAAAAATAGACCAAGCATTTATTGTTAGACACCAACTAATTTGAAAATGCAACAAAAAGAAGAAATAATTATCTCCAAAACTTGGCTGTTAAAATATCCTTTTAAGTACAGTACTAATACTACCGAGAGGTTATACTTTTAGGTATTTTATATATCGCGATAGATTGAAAATACTGTTTATGAGAAAATTAACTTAAAATACATTTATAGGTAACAATTCTTTTACCTTTATATAAACAATGTAAACAGAAGCTGTCAGGATGACTCATTATCTATTCTAATTTATATCCACCACCAGCTTCTTGTCAGGTATACAACGCCACACTTTAATTCCTAACTTCGAATGGTTAGGAGGGTAAAATCGAACTCTGTCCACATTATCAGCACCAACACATAGCCCATAGGATAAAATGACGCAAGATTATATTTAAGTAAAACCAGATTTCTTGACTAATCTGCATCCAAATCCCAAATCTACTTCTTTCCAAACTAAAAAAAAGAGCTACAATTAAAATCCCATTGTTTTTTCTAACATTCAGAACTGACACAAAATATACATAAAAGGTGAAATTTTCTCCTTATATATCACATAATATTTATGAGAAAGCCGCTTAAAGTTATATATAGATATTTCAGTTACCTCACAATTTCATTATTTAAAAATATATCCTACAAAAAGCTCATGCTTATTTCTAATAGAAGAAGTAATGGGAGTTATTTTACCTTACGCACAGGGACAATTACAGATTTCATAGGGCCAGAAGTATAGATAATTTTGCTGATCTTCATCAAGAAAACTAATACAAAATTCCTAATGCAAAATTAGGTACAGGACCTTGGAAGAGGCATGTCTAAGTGAGGGGCACTGATGCTTACATTTCTTTAGCTTCTCAGGATATCCACCTACGTGCAGCAGACAATGAATTTTTAACATTTCTCTGACTATATTGCATAATAAATTACACCCAAATATTATTGCCTTCCATCCCCTACTACTTTCCATTTCCTGCTACCCTGACCTTCAGTTTTTTATCTTTTCATAACCTGTACTTCAATTACAAGAAATCAACTATATGTCAAAGATGCTCCCTTTCTTTGTTAGCATTACATTCATCTGTAAATAGAGATAAAATAATGAGTTCCCAGAAGACTGATTACAGGTCATGAAGAATTCTGTTGAGTTATGTAATTATACTCATGTTAACCATCTGTTGATAGATCAAACAGCAATTGGGGAAATAATTTTACCGGACACAGAAGACAATCTGGAAATTTGTTTCAACATGCATATTTTAGTGCTAGAGAAACTGCCATGCATTGCGAACGTAACCTAATAATCTATCCTAATTTTGTGCCAGCAGGAGTGAGGGAGATACAGTACAAGCACATATGTATATGTGTGCGTGCATACTCCTAACATTTATGTGTGGTACTGGAGTCAGCCATCTTTTCTAGGACAACTCTTTAATCTCCTGAAGAAAGACAAGAACAGGGTCTACTTTCCCCGCTGACCAAGTCACCATTTATAACAGTCCAGTTTTCTTCATTTGATCAAAGAAAAATCTTAGGAAGATAATCTAATATTTTAAAAATGGATCAAAAATATTTCTGAAATATTCATAATTGTGGAAGGAGAATCATTCCATTTTTTAAACCAGATTGTTTTAGCTTTGGAAGTTTTTTACTAGATCTGTTTAATTCATAATTAAATAGTTGAGATTCTATGTACCCAAAAAGCAGAACACTTGAAAATAGTATTCTAGTTGTCTTACACCGTATTAGCATTTTTATTTTGTGTTATAATCAACTCTCAATATGTATATAACCATTTGAATATGCACACTATTACAAGTATATCACATGTAATAATTTATATATATAATGCCATATATATAAAATTCTAAATATATGAGAAAAAATTTTACTTAGTATAAAATACACGTATATATAAAAGTGTGCAGGAGAGATTTAGAACTAGAATCTGCTTGGCATGACACCATTTTGAATAAAAACTAAGCATTGATTCCCTGATTACAGAAACCCTGTGTCTTGTCATGATCTGTCCTAAAAATAAGTTGAAATACAACTTAATCTTCATCACTTTTTAAAAAATTACCAACTGACTCTCTCTCTGGTTAAAATGATATTACAATGGCTTTAGAAATTTAACAATGCAAAAATCATTTTTGAAATTGATGGAAAGAATAATGAATATGTATTCTAGTTATCTTGTACAACAACATATTTAAAGAGAAATTAGAACCCAAAATAAGCAAACACAATGAGGAAACTTATCTACCACTATTGATATGAGCACATTAATCTCAGGAATAATCAAGAACTACACAAACCTCTTCATGAGACTTTACCTTTTTTTTTATTAGGCGAGAAAAAAGGAGTTTGCTGGTTGAGATTGTATAGACCTAGACTGTAAAAAATAGGAAAATAAAGGAAATCTACTTCTGCCTCTAGGAACAATATAGTGGGGAAAGATGTAGACAAATGGATATAGGTATTAAAGATTCCAGACGAAATTTTAAAACTCTATGGTAACAGAAAAAGTAAGGAACTTTTATTAATTCACTTAAAGACCCAAACACTAGGTTTGGCTGGAAAGATGTCAATATTGGATATATATTAAATGTTTATCAAAAGAAAAAATTGAAATGAATGAATTGGAATTGCCTCAAATTATAAATAATCATTTCTACTTTGGTCAAATATCTATGAACTCTACATCTGCTCTTAATGATTTTAATCAGTGTAATTCTTTCAAAATTTCTTATTTTAAAATCAACAAATATTAAAGGGTGAAACATACTCCGGCCATAACTATTTAATCTTAGCTGTATGTAAATAATAATTTACAAATTTCACCATTATCTTATTTTCATTTGAAAATTTCACAATATTTTCGAATCCTAGCATAACAACACCTGTCTGAATGCACACCATCACGCACAGTTTCTCCTCCTTTCAATGAATTTGTTATCAGTTATCTCTTTTGCAAGTCAAATGGTAGTTAAGGTGAAAAAATTACTGACAAAGCCTAGATATAGAAGTGGAAAATTTTTAGAAACATCGGTTGTAAATCTTATTTAGCAGTGACATTTCCTCCTCAATTTTTATGTAAATATATGCCTTTTCCTAATTGATCTGGACAGTTTTATCCAAAGAGATATTTTAACAGAATATAAAATGTATAAAGAAAACGTACAAACTGTCAAAACTCATCACCATGTAAAAATAGCTATGAACAAGAAAAATTGTTCAGAATTACTAACACTGCATATAGATTTGATTGTAGGGTTGAACATAATATTTTGGGCATTTTTTCTTGGTGATTTCTGTGTTATGTTGATATTGCAATTTGAAGATTTAAAAATACACATATTTAGATACATTTTTCAAGGGTTAAAGTATTAGTGAAACAAGTTACTGTGCTTAAGAGGTTGTAACACCAAACTGAGTATTGCTTTGCTCTAAGAAAGGTGCCATATCCTTTCCTGATCAAATGGGCTACCATGAAAATAAAATGGCACATAACCATGGGACTTCCTGATAATGAGTTAAAAAATCTTAGCATAATAAATTCTCAAGGATTTTTACTTAAATACAATTCCTGGATTTGTCTCATAAACAATAGCCCCTAGAAGCTCTTCTTTAATACATTCATTAAAATTAGGCATATCCCCTCTGTCCTTTGTTCAAAATGCTCTGGGTATAGTCCATTAAAAGATGAGTGGTGTTTTACTTGGTATCTAAAGGGAAGCAATGCAATGCCAATGGAAAATAAATTTCATTCTTTCCTCTGTCCATAAGGATGACATATGATTTTTTTTTTCCAGAAAAGTAGAAAACACTTTCACAGTATGGTCATCTACAGTATGTAAAAATAGTTTTTACAAAACCCACATATACAGAAAACATCTCAGTCATCAATTTGAAGGTTCTTAGCCGTTATAAGATAGGTTATAGAAAAAGACCACTAAAGTAATTGTTCATTCCGCAGTCTTTTTCCCTAACCTCAACAGGTAGGTATCAAGAACTAAACAATCATGAGAACTCATGGTATAGCTGCATATCAGCTTTCTACACCTACATGGAGTTGTAACTAAAATTCTTAGAAACCAGTTTGAACATACAAAAAGATATGAATGGAAATAACCGATTCCTTTAGTCCATCACCAAAGTCGCAATCCTCTGGACTGTCATAAAATGAAGTGAAGATCCATATTTTGTTTCAGCCCTTTGGGAAGAAACAAGGGCCGGGACAGATCGCCAAGATTTCAAATATATTAATTCATAATTTATGACAGTCTTCTTCAGGTACAACTTCCAGTATTATTTGTAATGTTCTGGTTATTCTGTCTACAGGGAAATAAAGAAGAGAAATTAAAAATGCACAGAAGTCAGAAATGCACATAAACAGCAAAATGTGAATTATCTTGGGTTGAATACTGAAAACACACAACCGCCTATTTCACAGAGCACTTTCAAGAATTATTTACTTCATTAGAATCCTATCATGCTCAATTAATTTATTTGTCACTTCTGTAACTTCCCATGATGGCTTCTCGGCAAGAATATATTAATATTTTGTATTCAAATAAAGACTTTTATTCATGAACCAGGAGGCTGAAAATATTCTGAGACAAAAGGTCCAAGATTATAAATAAATGTTCAAAAATGCACTTCATACTCAGTTTAAAATCGGTTTGTTGTTTTTGCATTCATGAGATTATAACCAATTCCTTAGCAAAATCAGGAGAAGAATCAGAATGTAATTTCCAGTCTGAAACTTGTAGGGTTTTATTGAGCAAAATATCTTCTCTCTCAGGCCTCATTTGCCTCCTCTGTAGAATGAGGGACTTGGGAGTGACATCAGCAAGATGGAGAACTGGGAGGTCCCAATGCTTGTTTCCCCAGAAAAAAAACAAGAAGAACAATAAATAAACAGCTACAAACTGAGAAAAACAGCTCAGGGAAAACTCTAAACAACAAAGAAGCAGGAGCTAAAACCTAGTGGAGCTCAAAAATCATGGATGGCCACATAGACAAGTAACAGAAGCACTTTGCCAGCATCACCCCTTCCCCCCGTTGGGAGCAGCTGGACATTGAGGGTAATCCCCTTGGAGGAAGTTCACCACGTGGGGAGAGGGAGAACAGGCACACCCCAGCAAGCCTCTCTATTGCGGCCGTTTGCAGCCTTTGCTCCAGAGGTCTCCCACAGTCTTCAGTGATGCTGATTCCAGCTGATGGAGCAGCCTGCAGTGCCCCAACTCTGCATCTAGTCCCAGATAGAGCTGTTGCTGAAGTGAGACTTACCCTCAAGGACCCTGGTTGTTGCTGTGTCTCCCTTCCTCTACTCTCAGGGATTGGAGACCACAGCACCTCATCATATAGGAGACCAGAGCCATCACTGCTCTTTGCCCAACTTGGCCCCAGGTGGAGGTTTTGTCCCATCATGACAAAGGCAGCCTCCCCTGCCTGAGCCTTGTCCTCAGGGTCCCAAGTCACACTATGGCTGCCATTATTGGGGCTATGCTGCTGCTACCCTGAGCCCCACCCAACACATCAGGTCAAGACTGAACTGTCGTTGCTGAGATAGGCTCTCACTGCCCTGAGCCTCACCCCCTGGGTACCAGGTAGCAGCTCTGACTCATCGTTGCCAGGGATGTTGCCACTACCATGAACCCCACTCCTGTGGTAGGTAGAGGCTCAGACCCATCATTGCTGGGACCAAGCTGCCACTCTCCTGAACCCTATACCCTGGCTCCTGGGTTTTAGCTCTGAACTGTCATTGCCTAGGTCATGCTGTCACAGCTCTGCACCCAATTCTCTGGGCCCTTACACATGGCTTTAACAGAACACCACCAAAGTTGTGCTATTGCTATCCTGTGAGCAACCCCCAGGGGCCAGACCTGAGACTTTCAGCCACCATCCGAAGGCTGTACTACTACTGCACTCTGCCCCCTAGGCCCAAGCCACCACTGCACCTTGTCATCCCAGTGCCCTTGCCACTACTGCATTCCTTCCCACCAGCAGGAGTCATGATGGTGAGCCCTTGAGATGCAGGTACCAGTTCCACGGGATGTCTGCACATGCCCATACACTAGACACCAGTACTACAGCCACAGCAAGCTCATCTGTGCTCAGTAGCCAGGCTCTGTGGTCGTTCCATGTGTATCTGATCCTAGGACCCTGGTTCCAATACTACTCTGAGGGCTCTGAGTGTCAGCATGCTACACCAAGCTCCAAGAAGTTCTCCTCAGCTAGAACTTCCTCCCATGGGTAAAAAAAAAAGGGGGGGTGCAGGGGGACAGGGAACAGTAAGACTTCAGCATAATTAGCCTCCAAAGATCCCAATAGCCCTACCTGCCACTGCCACCTGCAGGTACCATAGCCACAGATGACCCCTACAATCAACCTCAGCCAACAAAGAGGCACAGAGACTACACCACTGTGCCTTCACAGGAACCACAGACATTGCATCTTACCCAGTCAGTGCTCTTGCTGCCAGCTCCAGGTGCAAATCCTTCCCTACTGAGGCCAGTCCAAAAAGACTGGAAGAGGTGACTGTACCCTCAAATGCACAGACATCAATACAAACCCATCAGAAGCCTTAAAAAGCAAGGAAACATGACACCACAAAAGGAACACAATAAGCTCTAGTAACTGACCCCAAAGAAATAGAGTGCCATGAGTTATCCAAAAAAGAATTCAAAATAATGATTTTAAGAAAGCTAGGCAAGATTCAAGAGAACACAGATAGACAAATCAATAAACTCAAGAAACAATAAATGAACAAAATGAGAAATTCAACAAAGAAATAGAAATCATAAAAAAGAACTAAACAGAAATCCTGGAAATGAAGAAAACCATGAATGAAATGAAAGAAGCAATAGGCTCAATCAGGCAGAAGAAAAAAATCTGTGAGCTTGAAGACAGATCTCTAGACATTATCCTGTCAGAGGAGAATAAAGAAATTAGAATAAAAAAGAGTGACTAAAGCCTACATGAATTGTGGGACACAATCAAAAGAAACAATATCCACAATGCAGGAGTCCCAGAGGTAGAAGAGAGGGACAGAAATCTTATTTAAAAAATCATGGCTGAAAACTTCTCAAATGTGGGGAGAGGTATGGACAACTAGGCACAGGAAGCTCAAAGATCCCCAAACAGATTCAACCCAAAGTGATCTTCACTGAGACACATTACAATCAAGCTCTCAAAAATCAAAGACAAAGAGAGAATCTTGAAAGCAGCAAGAGAACACATACAAGGGAATCATGCTAAGGCTGTCAGCAGATTTCTCAGCAGGAACCTTGCAGGCCAGGAGAGAATGGGGCAATATATTCAAAGTACAGAGAAAAAGAACTGCCATCAATGAATAATATTTTACCCATAAACACAGTCATTCAGAAATGAAGGAGAGATAAAGTCTTTCCCTGACAAACAAAAGCTGAGGGAATTTATAACAAACAGATTTGCTCTACAAGAAATGCTAAAGTGAGTTCTTGAAGCTGAAACAAAAAGATGCTAATCAGGAATATGAAAATGTGAAAGTTTAAAATTCACTTATAAAGGTGAATATATATTCAAAATACTCTCATACTGCAATGTGGTTTATAAATTACATTGAAATCTACCATATAGGTCAAGAAAATAGCTATAGTTACAACGGCATATAACATAAAAAGATGAAAATTGGGACATCAACATAAATTGTGGGAGAAGGGTAAGTAAATGGGTAAAACTTTATTATGCAACTGAATTTAAGTTTTTATTAGCTTAAAAATGATGGTTATGACTATAAGATGTATTATGAAAACATGTAATAGATACACAAATATAAAGAGAAAAGAATCAAAGCAAACCACTACAAAAAAAATCATCAACTCACAAAGAAAGACAATAAGAAAGGAAGAAAGGAACTAAGAAACTACAAAACAATCAGAAAGCAATTAACAAAACAGCAATAGTAAGTCTTTATTGATCAATTACTTTAAGTGTACAGTCATGCATCCCTTAACGACTGGGATACATTCTGAGAAATGCATCATTACATGATTCTGTCATTGTGCAAACATCATAGAGTGTACTTATATAAACCTAGATGGTGTAGCCTACTATACACCAAGGCTATATGGTACTAATCTTATGTGACCACTGTCATATATGTGGTCCATTGCTGACCAAAACATCATTCTGCAGTACATGACTGTAAATGGTTTAAATTCTCCAATTAAAAGATAGTGGCCGAATGGATTTAAAACAACAAGACTCATCTGTATACTTCCTGCAAGATACTCACTTAAGCATTAAGGACACTCATAGGCCAAAAGTGAAGAGATGGAAAAAGATATTTCAAGCAAATGGAAACCAAAGGAGAGCAGGGGTAGCTATACTTATATCAGACAAAATAGACTTTAAGTCAACAACTGTAACAAGAGACAAAGAAGGTCACTATATAATGACAAAGAAGTCAAGTCATTAGGAGGATATAACAATTGTAAACATATACGTGCCCCATATTGGAGCACCTAAATATATTAAACATTTTTTATTATCATTTTTTATTTTTTTATTGAGGTAACTTTGGTTTATAACATCATATAAATTTCAGGTGTACGTCATTATATTTTAATTTCTGTATAGACTACATCATGTTCTCCACCCTAAGACTAATTATCATCCACAACTGTACATATGTGCCCTGTTACCCCGTTCACACTTCCCCCTCCCCACCTTCCCCTCTCATAACCACAATCTAATACAGATCTGAAGGGATAAATAGACAGCAATGCAATAATGGTAGGGGACGTCAATACCCCACTTTCACCAATGGATCGATCATGCAGAGAGAAAATCAATAAAGGAAATATTGGATTTGAATGACACTTTAGACCAAATGGATCTACAGAACATGCCATCCAACAGCAGGAGAATACAGATTCTCAAGTGCACACAGAACATTCTCCAGTCTAGAGCATGTGATAGGTTACAAAA
Organism: Equus caballus; assembly: GCF_041296265.1. Classification (NCBI taxonomy): domain Eukaryota; kingdom Metazoa; phylum Chordata; class Mammalia; order Perissodactyla; family Equidae; genus Equus; species Equus caballus. Next base: position 98,793,538 of record NC_091685.1, on the reverse strand, counting down.
CATGTCTTAGCTAATTTAAAAAGATTGAAATCATACCAACTACCTTTTCCAACCACAATGGTATGAAATTAGAAATAAGTGACAGGAGGAAAGCTGGAATATATGTGGAGATTAAACTAAATGCTCCTAAACAATCAATGGGTCAATGAAGAAATCAAAAGGGTAATCAAGAAATCTATTGAAACAAATGAAAATGCAAGGACAACATATCAAAGCCTATGGGATACTGCAAAAGCAGTTCTAAGAGGGAAGTTTATAGTAATAAATGCCCACATTAAGAAACAAGAAAGATCTCAAATAAACAACCTGACTTTACATCTCAAGGAACTAGACAAAGAAGAAAAAACTAAGCCCAAAGTTATCAGAAGGAAGGCAATAACAAATATCAGAGCAGAAATAAATAGAGACCAGAAAAATAGAAAAGGCCAATGTAATGAAGAGTTGGTTCTTTGAAAAGATAAGAAAAATGTTGACAAACTTTTAGCAAGATTAATTGAGAAAAGAAGAGAGAAGAATAAAAAAAATCAAAACTGAAAGAGGTGACATTACAACTGATACCACAGAAATACAAAGGATTATCAGAGACTACTATGAACAATTATATGCCAACAAACTAGATAACTTGGAAGAAATGGAGAAATTCTTGGAAACGCTCAAGCTATCAAGACTGAATCATGAAGAAATAGAAAATCTAAAAAACACAAAAATGAGTAAGGAGATTGAATCAGTAATCAAAAACCTGCCAATACAGAAAAGCCCAGGAACAGATGGTTTCACTGATGAATTCTACCAAACATTTAAAAAATTAGCATCAATCCTTCTCAAATTGTTCCAAAAATATTAAAGAGGAAGGAAGACTCCTAAACTCGTTTTACAAGGCCAGCATTACTTTGATAGCAAAGCCAAAGACAATATAAGAAAAGAAAATTACAGACCAATATCCCTGATGAATGTAGAATGCAGAAATTCTCAACAAAATATTGGCAAACTGAATTCAACAAGACGTTAATTAAAAGGGTCATATGCTCCCATATGACCCAGCAATCCCACTCCTGGATAGGTTTCCAAAGGAATTGAAATCGGTATCTTGAAGGGATATCTGCACACTCATTTTAATTGCAGCATTATTCACAATAGCCAAGATGTGGAAACAACCTATGTGTCTGTCAACAGATGAATGAATAAAGAGATGTAGTTTATATATACAATGGAATATTATTCACCCATGAGAAAGAAGGAAATCCTGCTATTTGCAACAACATGGGTAGATCTTGATGACATAATGCTAAGTGAGCTAAATCAGACAAAGACAAATACTGTTTGATATCATGTATATGTGGAAACTAAAACACTGAACTTGTGAAAACAGAGAGAAGAATGGTGATTACCAGGGGCTGGAGGGTGGGGGAATTCGGGAAATGTTTAATGGCACAAACTTACAACTAGTAAATAAATAAGTTCTGAGGGTCTAATGCACATCTTAGTGAACGCAGTCAACACTACTGTATTATAAAAGTTGCTAGGAGACTAAATATTAACTGTACTCAATACAAAGAAGAAATGATAAATAGGTGACCTGACAAAGGTGTTAGCTAATAGTATTGCAGTAATCATATTGCAATATATAAATATATCAAACAACACACTGTTCACCTTAAACTTACACATGTCAATTATATCTCAATAACAAGATAATTTTAAAAAAAAAGGAATGAGGGACTTGGACTATGTCAGTGGTTCTCAAAGTGTAATTGCCAGACCGGCAACATCAGCGTCACCTGAGATATTAGAAGTGCATCTTTTTCAGCCCCATCCTAGACCTATTGAATTGGAAACTGAAGGCAGGGCCCAGAAATCTGTGATTCTGATAGACAGTAAAATGTAGGAACCCCTGGGCTAGATGATTTCTAAGGTCACCCTATCTCGGCAGTCCTGGAACTCTGTGGCTCTCATTTCCCAGGACATTCGTTCTTGTTCACCTCTTATCTTTGTAATCAATCCCTACAGAAGCTTTTCAAACTGCTACTGGTCCTGAAGCCTCTAGAGGCTATCTTCTTGATGGTTTCAGACTGAGATCGTTTCTCATCCAGACATAGAGTCTCTCTTTTATGACTTGTCACCTGTAACAGGCTCCTCCAAGCACTATTTAATGCCTCTAAACAGGGTATATTTTCCCACCCTTCGCTTTATAATAATGTTTCCCAAAGTTGTTCTGCTCAGAACACTAATTTTTATGATATACATTAATTATAAACAGCAAGCACAATTCTGGCAAATAAACTCCACGTAAATGTTTCTTACATAAATGATATTTTCTCACAACCCGCTGTTTACATTGAGATGTACGTGGAGCACAAGGGAGCACTCCAGCAATTAAAGCCCACGTTTATAGAAAAGGGAAATGGTAAAAATGATCCTGGAAAGATACACTTGTGGAAAAGTAAATAGCAATCAACAGTAAGGGAGATGTCGGTTTTTGTAAGCAGAGAGGGGGCTTGGACTATCTGACAGGAAGTTGAAACCAAAGGTCTTAGGTGTCTGCAATAGTCAAATGCAAAGCAGTAGGGTTGAACTGACCTCTCCAGCCCCTCCTCCCTGGAGAAGTCCTGCAGTAGCTAGCTGAACGAATCTCCACAATGAGCGCTTTTTCTGTATGTGTGTGTGTGGAGGAGTACTCATGTATTTGCCCGCTGAGATTTTTCTTTTTTTAATGACTATGACTATCTTTCTTATGCAGCATCTGCTTCTCCGTGCCCCCAAACAAAATCCTCTTCCAAAAGTGTGTTTCTGTATGCAAGGACATTCCTTGCCCCGCCCTCCCATTTTGCTTACCCGTGTTATAGTGGGTAAGCAAATAATGGAACTGCATCAGTTCCAGACAACAGGAGAGCAACTTCAAGATTCTGTTGCTCTCCTAGTGTGACATTCTCCCTCCTGAAAGCCCAGTTTGGATCTTCTATTCAATAGCACGTATGGGGCCAAAGAATCTCTCTTTCAGTTCTGCATACGCAGTCTTTTCTCTTCCTCCGTGTTCAATCAGCCCTGTTGATAATCTCTCCTGTGGCTTTCTCATGCTCTGTCTTGGGATCTCAAGATTTGAGTAATTTTCATCATCATGGAGGTTTGAGTAGAGTGACTGATTTGGGCTCTGAGTAGCCGTTGGAGCCACACCAACTTTTCCTTCTAAGTTATCTACAGCCATGGAATCAAACAGGTGTGCTCCACCGACCCAAGTAAGCCTCTGTGGAAGCTTCCTGCTCGCCCAGGAAAGTTGCAGAGCATGTGGCATTCAACTACATCCACACCCATGTAAGGATTTTGGCTTTGGGGATAATCAACCCTGTGATAGTATTTTTTTAAATAAAGTTGAGCCAATCGTCTGCATTCTATGTTTTCAGTCACACAAGCTACAAAACGAAATAGCAAGTGGGGCATTTCAGCTTTACCTTTCATGTCTAGTAGTTGTTCTTGAAATCAGTTGAAACAACTGACCTTGCAAAATCTGATTTACCCAACCACACCTGGTGCAAGCGTGAGCCCTATGGGGAAAATTGAGTAAGACTGTGAAGTATTAGCACAAAACGAATCTTCCCTGGAAGCCATAATAAGAATAGTACGTGTGCTTTTTTAAAAGTCTTCAAAATCTTTTCACATGCGTGGTCTTATTTTATCCTTACATAAAGATGGTTTGGACCCCTAAGAAATGTAGGCAACCTTAACTAATTTAAAATGTTGCACTGCAGTCTTCGTGAAGAGTCTGTCAAATGCATTAGCAGCTTGCAGTGAAGTATCATAAATGAAGTTATCCTAACACACCGTAAGCAGCATACGCTTTTAGGACTCAGGAATTGCAAAGTCACTGTCCACAAAGATGGGCTACAGTCATTCTGCTGGTGTTGCCCAGTCTGATGCTTTATAATCAAAGATTTTGTTTAAATACATCTCTCTTCCATGTCTCACCCTGAGCAAGAGGGACCAACTTCCAGTCACCCCATTCACTTTCAGCTGTGATAGGTTTGGCTACAAAGGGTAAACAGAGGCAGCCAAGTGAGACGGCTGCCGCGAGCCCTGGCTGGGGTTTGCCAGGTCTAGCTATCTCTATGTACGTCAATGGGGTATCTGCCCTGTTTTCCTTGGATGAGAAACTTGAGCCTGAATAAATGAATGAATAAATGAATGAGTGAATAAATAAATAAATACCCAGAAGAATTAACCACTCTGTCACAGATGGCAGAGAAAATCTTCCTGATTATTCCCTTCAGAGCACATTTTCTTTTCACCCTAGGAATGCTGTCAAACAAAACGTGGTTCAATACTGGCATCCTGTGGCTGGAGAAATTCATCCAATCTCTGAAAATCTCAGTTCCTCGAGTTCTGAGCTTTCCCTGGCTATCTACACGGGCAGCCGTTCACCATTTTCTGAAGGCTGTCAGTTACCTCACGTTTTTTATGGATGCATCCTAGATAAGATGTATTTTGATAGACTATCATTTCACGGGGCTAATCTGTTCATGTACATTAAGGGAGAAAATAAATAATGATTTAAAGGCTAAAGAATGTTACCCGACAAAACAATTTGATGTTCAGTGACTGAACACACTGCTCCAAGCAGAGGCCCTCTGGCCTCCACATTCACACTGAGTTTTTCTCTAACAACAAGGAAGCAGCTGGTGGGGGGAAGGTGAGGCGGAGGATCAGGACTCTCTTGTTTTGTGTGTCTATGGGTGAGTGTTTTGTTTTGGCCAAAGGCTAGGAAAACACTTGCTATTGCAGCCATAAATATTATGAACTTTCTTTATTTTACTACAAGAAGCTGCCTAAGAGGAAAATCAAACAAAATTATGGAGGATTGTTGCTTTCTGCTACTCGCTTTCAAGGCAGCTATAAAGATAAAGGGCTACAATGATCGCAGTTTAAAGGCAGAATTGCCATGTTCCCTGGTAAGATTTAAGGGCATTTTTGAGAACCAAATAACCATTATGGGACCACTGCATTGCCGCTACTTTCACAAATGGCTATCACTAAATTTGGAGTCCTTGGAGATGTTCAAAATGTCATTAGAGAAAGAAAAATAAAAAACTTCAAAATTACATGAGCATGGAAATACATCGAAGAAGGATCAAGGATGAAAGCTAGTAGTTCATACGTGCTGACAAAGAAATGGTACACAATCCGTACCTGTTAGCAAAACGAAATAATTTTTAGAGTTGGGTGACTGAAAACAGGAGGAACAAATGCCTATGAAGTAAGAGAGAAGAGGGAATTTGCTCTTTCCTCCTGCTCCCTTCTCATTGTTGTCCCACTCTAGGGCTACCAGTTCTTTCTTCCTAAATTCTCTTGGTTTTTCCAGGGTGCTCTGGGGTTTTCACTGTCTCTGGCCAGGATCGGAGATACAGATCTCATGGTGAGAAGCGCTAACCTGTCCTGAACACTGGTGACGAGGAAAGCAATTCTAATGGCAATACTGTTTAACAAGACTTTCCTTTTTCAGAAAAGGCTCTATATTCATTGCCTACAACAGAGAAAACATAACTAAAAATATTCTACAGAAAACCAGTGTGATCCTACAAGAAACCGACTGAATACCCTGCTTGGTCATCAGCGTGCCTGTTAGCCTTAAAGAACCTAACTTTTAGACTAACACTTGTTTGGGGAATAGTGTTGCCAGTTAGAAAGCAAAATTCAGGTATAAATGGTAGTTTAAGGTCTAAATACACCAAGTATCAATTAAAAGCCCATTAGTAGCAAAACTATTTTGAATGACTGATTTCTGAATGAGTTTGTATAGAACACTAGAGATTCCAATATGTACACCAAGTTGGTTTCTCTGTTTTTCGCTTTTAGTAACACCGACATTATTTAAATTTCCCTGACTTTTCTACTAGGCTTTTAAAAATTAATTACGGTGGTAAAGGAAGTATATGAGAAGAACAAAAGTTGTTGTCTAAACTCCTAAACCCACCAGCAAGAATGGATCTGCTCCTCTGGCTGTATTTTTTACTTCTCTCTCTCTTCCACCAGTCATCCAATCTAGAGAGACTATGGACTTTGAAATCCAGTAGATATGGGCTCAAATCCTAGTTCAATGGTTTAAAACCTGCACACTCAAAAATAAATTCTCCATCTCCTGAGTCCTGGTTTCCCCATCTAGGTAGAGAAATAACAGCGCCTCACACCTGGATCTTGTGAAGGATAGAATGAAATGATGCTGTGAGCGAAAGGGCTTGCTTGGCAGAGGCCCTTACAGAGCATTGGGTAAGCTTTCAAAAGCAGGTGTTCCTAAGCACCCTTCCTGCCTACTGATCAACTATGCTTTCTCCTCCCCCAAATTACCTCAACACCAAGCACTGCTGGTTCTTCCTCTTCAACATCTTTCATTTTCTCTCAGATCCTGCTGACACTACCTGTGCTCAGACCTTCCTCAATTCTCTTCAGGATTACCACATTAACCCCCAAGCTTGATTCTCTGTCCTCAGCCTCAACCGTCTCTAATCCATCCTGATTGCCCAGGATGATTTTTCTAAAATGCAGAACTGCCTGAATTTGAATTCCAGCTCTTCTACTTAATAGTTGTATGACTGGGAATAAGTCACATGAATCGTCCCATGCTACATCTCAAAATCTATAAAATGGGGATAATAGTTTTCCCTACCTCAGAAGGTTGTTATAAAGATTTAAAAAGGTCATAGATATGCTAACACATAGAAATCACACAATAAATGTGAGCTGCTATTCTCTTCATTGTTCTTGCTGTTCTTATGACCCACCCTTCCGGGATTCGCCATGCCTATTAAATAGGGTAGTGTTACAATCATGATATTTAAGACCTTTGCAGGTCTCTGCCTAACTTGCCACCAAATCTCATATCACTCATCAAGCAGTATGTTATGATATAGAATCAATAAACTGCATTCAACCCAGCATAAAAATAATTAGGTTAGCAAGGGATTCAGAAGAGCAATTAGGTCATTTACAGAACTGCAGACAAAATTCTATCTGAAAGAGCTGTTCTCCTAAGAAGTGATTAGAGAAGCCCAGACTAAATATCCTGAAAGAATTCAGTGGCTGTACCTTAAACATCCTTCCTGCTTTGTCTTCTCTCAGTTCTAATTAAAATGGAATAACATATTCAAACTAGCAATTGCCACACATATTTTTAAACTTTGAGATGTGCATGTCACGTATGTACACATGGATGGGTTTTCTTCAACCTGGTCTCGCAAAAGGTCCTGAAATTGCTTCAAAGTCTTACCTGACATTCTTCTAAACCACCTGGGTTTCTTGTCCCATATAATGAAGAGATAGTAGGCAGGGACTCCAGTCAGAGTGATGACGAAGCCAATCCCTGTGCTAAATGGGTCCGAATAAAGGGAAAGGGCAACCATGAAGAGACATGTGAAGGAGAACAAAGCTGGGATGAAGAGCGGCACCTGGGACACAGAACAGAAAAAAATCACTTCAAACATAGTTCAAGAGACAAAGTGGTTCAAGATGAGCAGGTCAGTCATGTGATGGGGTGAACAACTTTCATCAGGGAACCGGGCGACAGGCACCATCCTACCTTACCTTAACAGCAAAATCTCCTTAATGGGGCACAGAGAATGTCATAAACATACTCCCTTAAATTTTTAAAAATTGTCAGATAGAATAAAACCTAAGGATGAATAAGTGAGTTTCATCAGAGATGTTCTGTTTGAATTATCTTACAGTTAAGTACCATTATGATTTATGTTTTTTATTGTAAAAGATTGGCTGTTTGATAATTATGATTAGAATCCACTTTAATGTGGAGCCAAGAGCACAGGCTGCTTGTTACATGTTAAAGCCTTTCAGTGCATATTGATTTTCTGTTGGAGATTCACAATGAGAACTGACAGAAATAAAACAGGCCAACTCCTATTCAACCGCTAATAAAGACATTGCCAGCATTGGGCAAGGAACATAATTAGAAACAAATTCTGACAACATGACTGACAACGTTATCTGTGTTATTTCTTAAAAGCAAATAAATAGTGAGGTCAAATCAATCCATGAATGCTCAAGGCTGGAGGAGTTGAAAAGCATATTCTTCTGCCCTCCCAAAAGGAAATGCTTGGTTATGGTAAATGGGCTTTCTATTAAGTGGTAAATTCATACATGTTCGCTTTCCCTGTATATTTTGCATTTTTATTCCTTCTAAAGGGTATAATGTAGAAAAAGAGCAAGGTAATAAGTCATAACATTTAAGAATACTTAAAACACCTACTTTGTAAAGCAGCATCATTTTAGAGTTTTAATTAGTGATAATTCCAGACATATCTGCCTCACTCTTTCTCAACATGGCTGCCCACAACTATTTGGCATATGGATAGATAGAAGTATCCCATACTTTGAACACATCAGGTCATTGGGCACATCCATGAAAAATCAACACAGCAAACATCCTATATTAATACCACATCTTTTCAAAAATGTGACATATAAAGCTCAGTGCAACACATAAAAAAACCGAATGAACTATTTTTCCAAGCTAAAAATAAACCTACTATGAAGGCACTACCTGCAAGAGTTAAACACTTTATTCCAGAAGATGCTGCCCCCAGTCCAAGTTCCTCATCATCAAGTTATGACAAAGGGAGGACTAGGTATTAGGAGAAAGATTTATGTAAACCCATCAAGATTGCTGAGGTTACCTTGAAAGGACGATGCATATCGGGGCGTTTGTATCGAAGATAAATCAGCCCAGCAACTGCCAGCCCAATAAAAAGCCACCTGGCAAAACTGAGGAAATTCAAAAGACTGTAGAGGTCCCCAGAGAAGAGCATTATCATCGTCAAAGGGTGCTGGTGGGAAGGGGAGAAAAACCACACTCAGTGAGTTAATAGGGAACACAGGGGATATCAAACAATAACATCACTACACTTTATATTAGCGTTTTCAAATGGTTATTTATACCGATAAACTACTATTGTGATTAAAACCTATACTCAACTAACCTCCTTTCTATATTCTGCATAATCCCTTTACCCACCAGTACCATTATAAGAGGGCCATTGTCATTGCCACTTATTCAGACAGAATTTTATATGGATGTTTGGGTTTTACTTGCTTTTACAGTTGAGAGAAGAGAATGTGTTTTCAAAGAGTAAAACACGGGATACTCAACCACTCAAAATTTAAAGACCAGAGGCTGAGACGATTAGTAAATAACTAATAATAAAAATGAAAAGTGCGTCCAATTGCAAAATTCACGGAAAGCTCTGCAAATAGTTTCTGATGAGCTCTTGGGTACGCGCACACGTGAAACACAGCCACTTCCAGATGACCCAGTCATCTTGTGAATGCAAAACAGTGACCTTTTCTTTCTCCACGCGGTCTCTCCCCGTGTGCTTGCCGTGTGTGACCCTCAAGACCGCAGAAAAGAATGAAGCGCAGAGATCAGCGTAGCAAGTCTCTGCAGCTGCACATGCCAAGGACAGCATGACTGATAGCCGAGGCTTAAAATGAAAGCCCTCTTCAGTGAGTAATACATTCTGTTCCCACAAGTGAAGTTAACTTTCAGCACAGAGAGTATGGGTACTTTGCAAAGAAATTTCAAGGAAACATTTTGAAACAAATTAAATGCATGAAAAAAAATGTTCAGTGAGTGCTATGCTGCTCCTGACAGCAGATTCCATTTGAGAAAAATGTTGCAAAATCGTAGGGAAAAATGAGTATAACATTGCCAGTGGGTATTTGAGGTCTTTTACCCCTTGCGCAGTCTTTTGTATCCACATTTCACAAATGCTTTTCTCTGCATGAGGAATTCTACAACTCAAATTTAAGTTTGGGTGCTTTTACTTCTTCCACCTAGGTTTGCTCTCAAATGTCTCACTTTTAATCACAGAATCACTGCACTGTCTAGGATTTCATCAATTTTTTCTATAATTTTGCATGCTTTTCATTCTAAGGGGACTATGATGAGAGATGTGGGTGTTTTGGGACTGTGGCTTTTAGTTCCACTTCCAGTAACTAGACTTGGGACATGTTATTCTATATCCTTTTGTGTGAGCTCTATGTCAATGATAAGAGCCAAGCTAATCATTTTCCCTTAAACCACACAAATTTCTACACAGGTGAAAAAGAAGTGATGTGATTATTGTCCCATAGCATCCAATAAGCATCAGATACTGAATAAAGGGAAGTGATGGAAAACATCTTGCCTCCCAAACTCCACCAAGACATACATAGAGCCGATTTAGCAATGAATAAGAAAGTAAAGCACGATCTAAAGTTTGGTCTGAAATCTTTGCTAACCTGTTCTTTGAGGTTATAACTAGATATACTTGTTAATATGCATTACCAAAACAATAACAGCTGGCAGAGGAGTGTGCTTGCGGACATGAATCATGGAGAGGATTTCTGGAAGGTGACCCTCTCGAGACGCAACATAGAATAACCTAATGGGAGAAAAATGTGGGTGGAGTTGACTGCATAATTGATCATTTCAAAGGGAAAAATCCAGAACTCTAAGAGAAAGCTTGCCCCTTTTTCATACCAAATGGTTTTGAATTTCTTAGGTAATTACTTAGATTTCACTTTTCAGATAAGGTAGAAAACATCATGAGAAATCTGACTTCGAATTTTGTAAAATCTGCCAACATATCATATTATTCTTTGAGCAGAAAACAATAGCAACATCCCACTCAGCATAGCTCTCCCTGTACATAAATAGCTGATGGTGAAGTTAGTTCTAGATTCCTAGCATTGTATGTGTGTTATCAATTCAGTCCAACACAATACACACACACACACACACACACATACACACACACAACGTTCATATTTATCTGTTCGGTTTTAATTTTATATTAAAAAGAAAGGAACTTTTGCATCAAACAAAAACAAAAGGGATACAGATGGTGGGGTGGTGATTTTTGGTGTCTCTTACTTTACTTTTTTTCTTGCCACCTTTAGAGAAACAAAAGATTTTATCACCAGAAATAAAATGCTGTTGTTAGACTCTAGATATACTGTAAAAAACCACTACAGGACAGCTTCAGAGTAGGCTATGAGTAGACAAGCAGTGCCCTCTAATGGGCAGAATAAGACACGCTGTTGATGCTTGGATAAAGACTTCGATCTTGCATGTCTCTTTAAAAACAATAGGTTTGGAGGCACTATTTCTTTGTAAACTTATCCTTATTACATCCAATCTCAAAAACAGAAATGCATTTCTAGAAATGTTTGAACTCACTCACCTGGAGACAGCAAATACACCACCATTCATGGAGCCAAAGCAGGAGAGGGCAACGAAGATCGGAACTGCTAATGAGAAATTTCCCAGTAGCCGCTCAGAAAAGGTCTAGTGAAAGACAGAACGAAGAAAATTAATGCTTTGCCAGAAAGTGGAATAAAATGAAACAATTGAGGCCAGACTCGTTCTATGACTTTCTATTAGCCTGATGATACGTGTATGTTTTATAATCCTTCTTTTTTAGTTAGGGTCAGACTAACTTGTTAGACAATAATGAAAAGCAGGTACGATGACATGGCTTGTTGCAAAACTATGGGCAAAGGTCAAAACAAGTACCTTCTCTCTACTTTCAAAAAGCAATGATCTATTTATTGAATCTTCATCAACTATGACATCTGTCATCTCTGACTCTGGTAAGTGGAAAAAGCTCAATTCAGAAGTTCTCCTTCTGGAGACAGAAATCCTTCTGTCCAATACCTTCTCTTTAGTCTAGAAAGCCACATTTTTATAGTGAAGTACCAATGTACACTGAGGAGTATTACAGATACTTGTTTCATATACCAATCCCACTGTTATGACATAAAAGTGTGGCAAAAAATAATTGATGACAATCAATTATATCATCTACATGAGGAGTGCTGAAATTCTTTTGCACGGAATAATCACATTAGCTGAATCTCTGTTTATTGAGTCACTCCCTGCCTTTCAGGTATCTGCCAGTTCCTTCTGTGGTTTCCTATAAAAAGGATAGAATACAAATACAAGTTTGAAGAACTCAAGCCACAGAAAATATAGAAGAGAAACAAAACTTCTGAAATATCCTTTTATGCCATGGTATGTGCAACACTGCAAATTTCCACCAAGAATGTATTTTCCAAAAAAAATATGTGGGATTCTTTAATTGTCCTTGATGCAGCTGGTGCTGTATAATTAATGGACCACATTACGCTCCAAGAATAAGTGCTGCCCTTTGTCTAGTAAGATGAGATGGCTGACCTGACATCGGTAAGCTTTGTACATTTTGTTGTCTGGTAGGACTTACAGCAGTGGGCAGAGTCTTTTTTTAATTCAGTGAACTCGTACATAAGTTCAGATGAAATGAGATAATTTGTTCCCTGTGGATATTGCTGATATGAGGTAATAGCGACTATTTTAAAAGGAATTGACATATGGAAAGTTATTTTTTCACCCTTCATTGTTATGAGGTCATGAATGAATGCACTCTTACTAGCTAAGTTTTTATACAAAATAAAAGTATGCGTCACAGAATAACAGTCCCATACCATGACCTTTGAGAGCCAAGATGGTCGTGGAGCCAAATACATTTTGGAAAGTGCTGTAAAATGATGAGTATCCATTTATGCATTAGCATAAGGCAGTTAAACTGCACATTAGCATCTTTAATATTCTAAGAAGTGCTGTAGCAACATCTTTTAACTTTGAATAACTCAGTATTTGCAAAAATTAATAGCATTCCATGACTAGTATTCAAAAAGACATACTAGAAAAAATAAGTATATATGGTCCACTTGAAAAGTCTTAAGGGGTACTTGGAAAAATAATTTTGTTAGCCTTTGAAAAGTTTACAAACAGAAAAGAGTACAGAATAAACTGAAATTTGCGTATGAAAAAATGCATTCATTTAAATTCAGTAACTGCCCACCTGTCCTTAAAGACATGTTGGAAGAACAATGCCTTCTATTCAACAGGCCTTGACAGATTGTCAAGAGTGTATATGTGGAAATGTTTTATGTGAAATTAACAGTACAGAGAAATCATATAGGATTTTAGCTGCATCAGTTAAATGGAATACACTAAGGTTTGTTCTAAATTTTTTAAATACTCATTATCATTCAGGTCAAGAAAAGATTACTGAATTCCAAAACACTTTCTGCTGGAGGGAGCTACTAAAAAATTGTATCGACTCATTAACCTAAATTCAAATTGGCATTTTCCCAAATTGGACTCACCACCGCCACGGCATTGGAAAGCAATAGCTCCTCGGCACTAATGGTCGTAAAGTAGGCCACATTTGTCAGCACGTAGCCAATGGTGACGATGGCCATGGATATACATATTGCAAGGGGGATGGTTCTGAAATGCGCAAAGGAATTACTTATTAGTCATCTTTTGTTAATCATTCTCTGAAACCAAAGAAGATAACAGACTAATTGCAATGAAAAATAAAATGGTACATACAATAATGACAGGCTCTGTTGGGTATATATAAACATTTCATCAGGGTGAAGTACCACGTACTCCTTTGTAATTTAATAAGGTCCATGGAGCAGACACTTCATCTGTCTTATCTATTGCTCTGCCCCCAGAACATATGAGTCCATCCCATTACATACTCCATAAACGCTATAGCAGAGTTGTTCAAACTTGAGCATGCATCACCTAGAAGGCTTGTTAAAACACAGATTGCTGAGCCCCATCTCAGACTCTCTGAGTCAGTAGGATTTGCATGTCTAACAAATTCCTGGGTGATTCTGACACCTGGCCGAGCGACCACTTTGGGCACCACTATCCTATATGCTTTTCTAATATTAATTTTCCACCTTGACACTTTTCCAATACCAGTCCTGAAAAACATCTTTCACATTCAGTGTTTTCCTCTTTAGTAGCTTCCCTTACTAGCAAATAAGTGCACACTTTTGAAAGCATGAAAGCAGGATATATCTACCTTTCTAAATGAGGATGATAATAATTTTGTATATAACACAAAAATCACAGCAGTGCTCACAATAATGACTTTGCACTGCCCTGCTGTGAGTTCAAAGGAAGCTCAAGATCATGAGTATCTATTAAAGCAACAGCACAGAGAAACCCATGAAATTAGAGGTGACACACTGTGAAATACATGTGACCAGACAGCGCTGACACTATGTGGCATCTAGAAGTACCTGACACAGATGCAATGTTATGTCTTCATTTAATGCACTGGGGAAGCCAGGAAGTTACTGACCCTAATAATTTGATTCCATGTTAGCGATACACATTACTTGCTTAACATAATCACCTCTTCAGACTCTTTCCAGTTCAAGCAACTTAAACCTTCAGCTCTCTGCACAAAGGCTGATGGTTTTTTTAGCCATAGAGCTTATCAGCTCTCATAGGCCCTTAACCCTGCTGGGTGCCACTAATGAAAACCTCAATATAATTTCTTCCAAGATGAAAATACAGTCCAGAACCAGGAGAAAAAAGGAGGAGGGGGCACAGCCTGCCTCATTCCCAAAGCTGAGTGTGTTTAGCACACTAAGTCCCAGCTCATTATGCTGAGCAGCACTATTCCCTGTTGAGAACAGGCAAACTGAGCCAGCCAGCAACTGCCATTCATTATGCTGCTTGGAGCCTGACGCTTCCCCTGTTCCCCAAAGTCTTAAGCCTTGCTGGGGAAACACATTGACCTCTAAATCCCGCCATCCTGATATGAAAGTAGCAGATGTACCCCTTCCCCAGTGCGAAGAGGGTCCTGTGGAATTGTCTGCTAACACCATAACGTGCATTACTGGTTGTGATTGATAAATGCTAAATTTAAGCAAAGGAAATCACTGAGCCAATTAGGTACAAAGGGGTGAATGGCATCAGGGGAATTAAAGATGAATTCTGTTTCTTTGAAAGAAAGGCTATATGCAAATGCAAATGGATAGGAAGGAGAACATGGAGGTGTAGATGCAGCTTTTCAACCACTCACTGTATTATTTTAAACTTGAATCCTTTCAGCTTTTATAACATCCCAAATGGAGTGTTAAGTTCTTTCTGTGTAGGAGACAAGCAGAGAGAGAGAATGGGCAGGGAAAGCCTTGCAAGAATAGGATTAAGAAATGTCAAGGTTCTGTTAATAAAAAGGGAGGTGACTTATTGTTAAGTGTAGAGAAGTAACCTAAGCTGTCCAGGACAGGTAGCACTGGCGCATCATGTGACGCTGCAAAATAACAGAGAGAGGAAAGTCGGAAACTTGGGCTGTGGTCCTCCCAGCAGAGAATCTCCCAGCCCGGCTCCTCCAAGGTAGCTGCCCTGTCTGCATCCTGCCTGGAGATGAAGGTCTCTCCGACGGAGACTTTCTAAACTGATCTTAGTAGAAGTGATCCTAAAAAATCTAACCTTCCAGGTCAGTTCCCTTTTTCTGTCCTCAGCATATCAACAACAAAGACAACAGCAGCAGCTGCTGCCATTGATGTGGTGGCTGCTATGCACCCCACATTTTATTAGACACTTTACATATTGGCCTCATTTTATCCTTGGAAAATCCTGTGAGTTAGAAACAACATCACCATTTTATACATGAGCAAATGAAGTCTTAGAGAATTCAAATAACTGTTCAAGGATACACAGCTGGTAAGTGGAAACCCAGAAGTGAGCTGCAGATCTATCCTGCCTTGAAGTCAAAGCATTTTAACCACTGAAGTGTTCTCTCCTTCTCATGCACGTGGGTTCTCAAACTCAATTTCCAGAGAAATCATAATTGTTGAACATAATATTTATTGGAAAGCTCTTATCAAGACTGTATTTCTCACAGATTCACTGAAAATGCAGTTTCATTGACTATAAAGGGGGAAAAAACTTATTCCATGATTTTTATAATTTTTCTGTGTAACATGAATGTAAGGTCAATAGAATGTTTTCAAATAGTTTCGATGTTTAGGAAATAGTTTGCTTTTTTTAATTTACAAGACAACAGAGGCTCCCTTCATAAATTTCCATAGACAGCTTTTGTAGAAAAGGAGGAAAAGTAGGCATGCTTGTCAGATAAGCCAAAATAGATTATTAAGAATTTTACTATCTGCCAAACATAATATCTAGATACCAGAGGAAAAAACCAAAGGAGCTTAAAACAGGACAAAAGAGAAAGAAAAGAGGGTCTAACCTGGCCACAGATCACACACGCCCAATAATTCCTCTCCGGGTAAAATTAAGCCATGGGAATTGGAGGAGGTTTGACAAAATAGTCACTAGCTTCTGTCCTTAGGTTCCACTGCACTTTGACAAAGGGAAGGAGAGGAGTGCGTTGCCGCCTTGACATAAACAGTAATCATTTACAGAGGAAAGCTGTTGACTTGTTCAGAAGGGCTTGGCACCATGTGGTCAACTCCTGGGTTTCAAGCATCAAAGCTTCAGCCTCACTAGGAGAGTTGACAAAAGCTATTAGGCCACGCCAGAGCAATCTTTCCAGTAGTTTTAGATGCAGAGGGCAGATAAGCATGGTGAGTAATCCAAGATTAAGGCAAACGGCACATGATAATAAAAGGAATTAAAGGAACTGGTAGGCCACAGATATTTCAAAGCCTCTGTGTTATTGTGAGCTATCCACAATTCTAAGTGCAACAAAAGCCTTATCTTTAAGCTGAATAAAAATGACTCAACCTAAGACTTGACTCTTTCTAAAATGTTTGTTTGTTATGATTAACAAAATAAAAATGTTTTGAAAAGAATTACTTAAGCCTTAAGAGTTTTTTGGCATTATATATAGTCTTTTCAAAAAACAGGCATTAAGGATGCAAGAATCTGATATTTTTATTAGTTGCAAATGGTCTTCAATCAAAAGATCTTGGATAGTCTTCTCTTCTTGTAGGTTTATTTTAAACTGACACCTCTAACCAGTCTACGTCACACATGGACAAATACTTGTTTTATTTGAAATTGTTAAATGGAAGTGTCTGGAACATCTGCTTAGAAACACTTTCATTCTAAAGGATACACCTCCCCAGGAGTACAAATAGTCCCAATAGTAATGGCTAATATCTTATATTTGTATAATCTATAAAGCACCAGCAAATATATTTTATCTTCAAATATACACATGTCATTTCAAATTCTTTGTGGAATGAGATAGAGTAAGAACAAATAACAAACAAAATTCACAACAACCCACTGAAATAGGAGGTAATAGCCCATTTTAAACAAGGGAACCAAGACTCAGAGAGCTTATGGTGTGGCCAAGGTCACAAAAGTAGTAAGTGAGAGAGCTGAACTTGAACCTAGATCTTCCAGCTCTAAGTTTCACATTCATGATATCATGGCTGCCTTGTGCTTACTTTAACTCTAGGTGCAAGGTCTCTAGGATTTTTACATGCTGACAGACAGGTATTATATTTTATATAAATTATGCAAATATCAGAAGGCTGACAGTTACAATGTGACAGATTTTAAGCCAAGTATATTTTTCTATGCACCTAATAGTTATCACAAACTTGCAAATAATGCAGCACGGGATACATTTTTTTAATATGCTGTGCAATTGTATGATAGAGCATCAGAAATGACCATAGTTCCAGTTCTTCATATTGGCTAAAAAGATCTTGCTATGAAAACAGAAGAAGGAAGCCTAGCTTGATTCTCCAGAGAGTTGAGGATAGCTGATGGTTACAGGGATTTCTGATATTCAGATCTTATGAGTAATTCTGTAATCACTTAAATTGAGGAAATTCCTAAAATTTTTTTATAACTTGAATGAAATCTTCTGAGATTTGTATGAACCAAAATGTTTCATATAATTCCCTGTGTTGGATACACACAATAGAGACCATAGAACTCATTGACCCTGGGGCACCTAAAATTGAGTTTGAGCCATGGGGCTGGGTGTGATAACAGTCAGTTCTGCTAAAACTTACTCTTCTGGAATTTTCTAAGAGAAGTGGTTGATGCTTCACATTTTCTATTTAAAAATAATTAATATTTTAACACATGTATTTGGCATTCAAGAAAAATGAAGAAGAAAAAAAGGAGAGATTAAGAAGGACAAGAAAATGACCAACAACATGAGAGGCAAAAAATAAAAGAAAAATGCTTTTTCAAAGTATTTTTTTATTCTACTAGTAAACTAGGGACTATTTGCGTATATATAATTGAAAAATAACTGTGATTCACCTCAATATAAAGTATTTAAAATTACATTAAGTACCTTTTGATTCCAAGTATTTATTTTAGAATCATACTTATTTCACATTTTCTTTATAATGACCCTATAGAGACCTTGAAAGTTTTTCCGTAGATCTGACCCAGAAATGACTCAAGCATCTCTTACTTCTCTCTTTTGATCCACCAAATTTTTTTTTTTTTTGCAGAATTATTCTTTTTTTATTACCACTGCTGTTAATCTTATCCCCCTCCTCAAACTTCAGTCATGTGTTACTGACAAAAGGATAAGATCATATGTCAAAGAAAATCTATCCATATTTGTCATTCACATGATTTGCCTTCCATACATCTTTACATGCTTCCCCTGGCTCTTGCTCACAGCAAACTCTCCCGAGACCCTAGACATGCAAGCGTCCTATCCGGCTATGTGATTTCTGATGTTTCTAGCAGGGACTGACTAACAAATAAGTGTTCTCGATCATTTTCCAGACTTGAAGCAATTAGGTTACAGATGATTGCAATCAGATGAATTCCTCTGCATGTTTTCAGTGATTTTGCCTCACTGTCATTTAGTGCTATCACCCTCTGTCTAGTTATCCACCCAGAGTGGGGATTAGTCTGTAAACAAAACAAAAGAAAGGCACTTGAGAAGACACAGCAAGTTGTTGGGGGGAAGGCATGGGGTGTCACTGAAAGATAAAACGTAGCAAGAGGAAGAATACATTCAATAAACCTATTTATGAACATTCTTCAAGGTCTATGGTTTATGTTCTACCTTCATGAGAATTTCTGGGCCAAGGCTGAACACAGTGATGTGACAAGCAGATTGTCACATAAAGGTGCACAGTGATCCCACTGATTTCAAGCATGAAACACCTGCCCTGCTTCTTACAGTAGCATGGCAAGGCTGTGGGTGTCTTCAGAGACATTCTAAATTTCGATACCACTGATGTCTTATCTAAATCTCACCGTTCTCCATTGTCCACAGATGAAGAACTCCGTAAACATTAAGAGAAGACAGAGAGACCTGTAGGGAGAGGTAAGAAATGAACAGACACAGATTACAAGACAGCAGGGCTGAAGGAGGCTCGTGGAGAAATGTACGCAGACACATAAAGGAGGAAGAGAGTACAGCAAAACCACATAGAAAAATGAACTAAAATGGAATGTTACCATTCAGAAACAGAGGGTAATAAGCAAGCAGAAGCCTTAGTATAAGTATTTTTACCCCTTACAATACTTTACTTTTTATCCTACTACTAGAATAAATTCATGCCTCAACAAAATTATTCCGCAAACTGTAGCTTGAGAGTAAATATTCATTTGCTTGCATTTCATACAAAGTCAAAAAATTTGCATTTCTGCATCTCATTTTTTCTCATTTTCTAAAGATTTACAGTGTGTCTTTCAGATGTGTTACAGTTATCCATATTTATCATGGGTAAACACAAAGATATTAACAGGCAAGTTCTAATGGACCAGACAAACCGGTTTCAAATAAAATGTTAGCAATTAAATAATTAAGAAGACAAAATACTTTAATAGCAATAAATTAAATTTCATATTAATGCTCAATTCTTATTTTGCGTTATATTGTTTTTACAACGTATCCTTTAAAATTGTATTATTTTCTCAGGATTTGTCTAAAGTACACTAAGGTACTGCAACAACTCAGTGAACCATTTTTTAGAATAGACTTTCTGAGATTCAGATGTGTGGCTGAGGCAATTAAACGACCCACCACAATTCTATGTTCCTCTTTCCAAAGTGTAAGCTATTCTTGAGAAGCAGCTACACAGATAGACCACATTTCCCAGACTCTCTGTATCTAGGTGGGAATGTGACACATTCTTGTGTGTCAATTGATGTGTCAATTGAAGGCCAAGGTGGTTAAGTAATGGATTGCCTTGTCACCCCTTTTCCCTAACTGACAGTGAGTTAGAGGACATATAGAGTGGCAAAACCATTGAAAAGAATCTGGGTCACCGATTCCTAAAATAATGCCGCAAAGGACATTATTATGACATATAAAATCAAATAAAAACACTTACATCTGAAAAAGTTAAGATAAAACAAATTACTATTATTCAAACTTCCCAGAAACAGAGCAAAGATAGACCCCATTGTTAACTATTTTGAAATATAAAATCTCCTGCATTCTGACAATTGCCACCAATTCAATAAAGATCAAAGTACAACTGCCCTTTGTTTTGCCCAAGGATACATAATAGACAATACAATGTTAAATAAATATACTAAGAACAAGGCAGCTTTAAAATAAATATACCCACTTTGGCATAGTAAATGGGAATTAGAGTGGAAATTCCCTCTGGCCAGAAACACGTCTTAGAAGGAACTGGTAATACTTCTCCTACTACACACACATAAATCAGGTCCAGTCACATTTGTGAGCAGCTGCACAATAAGGAATGGAACAGGTAAACATGGAGACATTCAACCAGGACAAATGGACTACTGCTTCTACTCAAAAGCTGCCTGCACCATTTCTGACCTACAGTAACAACACTAATTATTAGTCATCATTTTACTTCGATATCTGGTGGTCAAGTAGATAACTGGCTTTCCAACTAGGTGCTCTGGGAATCAGAATTGAAGGTGGACAATTAATAGGATTACAGACTACCCTGTTCTCACTCACTTCAACCAGATCGGTCCTCTTCTACGTATTGAGATTCTGCCAGACAATAGAAGTGATCCAGTGCTTTCAAATAGTTTTAAAATCATTGCTCTGGATTCCACAGTCAAATTGCGTCTTGAGCTCAATTTTTGGACATAATGCTGGTTTCCTAAAGTAGTTTTAAAAATATATGAATTGGTTTCATAAAGTGTCTATTATGAATGATTATACAGGTATGTATGTATATATTTGACCCTACAAAGTTAAAAATAAGTTTTCACTGCAATAAATCCCTATTTACACTTCTGGGCAATTGAGGGGAAAATTCTTAGTAGGAAAGGTATGGTCACGGGGAAGGCAGTAGCTATGGCCTGGCTTTAGTTGAACTTGTAAATCCACACGGCAGGGCCACAGAGAACACGACACAGCAGATTAATGGAGCAGTAGAGAAACAGGAAGATGAGAAAGAACAGAGATGATGGACTAATCCCCCTGCCGGTATAGAGAGACGATCTGTCATTGTCAAAAAAGTGATGGTAAAGACTTCTGATTGGAACAGTGACAGCTCCCTGAAAAGACCACAAAGGCCCACAGAATGGCAGAGCCTCCTGTGAGGCCTGCCTCTCCTCTTCTCAGGCTGTCCATTTACAAAGATTCATATTCTCAGCAGAAATGGAAATTTTGTGATCTTCTATCTTTCAGGGAAAAAGTTAAACCTTTTGAAAAATAATGTTTTGTGCTTTTATTTTGTATTTGCTAATGCCTTCTCCTGGACTATAAAAATTCATAGACAACCTTCTTTCCAGGGATAATTTTCTCAAGTGATGCATACTGTGCAATGGCGCAAGGACTATCTGCCCTAGGACAACAGAAGTGGTCGTTACATTCACCCACCCCTTAATTTCCCTTCTCTTCCATATTTCTCTGCCATGCTTTTCCTCAGTTCCATTCCCCAGATTCCTATAATCAAGAAAAAAATTGATGTATACTGCCCCAAGTGTAAACAGTCTTTTTGCAACATCTTTCCCCTGGAGTTTTGCCTTTGATATTTGTTTTAACTTGATTTCATAGAATTATGAAACATTCTCTGGACTCCACTCTGAAGGCTGGGTCTAGTCATGTCCTAGTCACTATCAGGGGCAGATCACTGGACTTCTATAAGCTTAAATTTCCTCATCAGTTAAAGAGGGTGTTGAATTAATAAAGTCTAAAGTCCATTTCACTTGAAAGTTCCTTATTCAATCATTTTAGCAAATAAAGCTAATTCATAAAGATTGTTTAACAGAACACTTTGGAAGCTCAGTTAAGCACTTGCTCATGCCCCAGAGCATTCTAAGGAAATGTCTGCCTTTGCCTTGTTCTGTCATTCAGAGGAGAGAACAGGACGCCAACTTTATAATCTCTTCTCCTGTGTTCTGAAGACTATTATTCTATCCTCAGCTGGGAATATCAGCACATCAAAGCACCTTCCATCAATACAACTTCAATGTGTAAGCCTGGCTGAAAACATTGATCATTACAGAAGCTCATTTAAAGGATAAGTGGTCTGTCCACTCTTCCAGAGTCTAAAACGGTATCTGTAATCAGATCAGACCTCCAAATACCACATTACATGGACCCTATTATCATAGATACATGTCTTCATGAGTCACTATATTTTATGCCTTCAGCTTTTATCAAAAGTTTATTGCAAATATTTATTAAAAGTCATTTGTATTTTAAGAGAACATTTGTAGTGATATTATTAAGGATATTGTCATTTGTATCTATTAAAGTCCTTTATAAAGAATTCATCCATTTAACCAATGTTTATCAAATATCATCTTTATGCTAGACACTATTATGAGTAAAGAGATAAAAACATCAACCACAGCAAAACATTCATTGTCTCGTGGAATCCAAAATTCAAACAGGAAAAGACATGGAGGCCCCCCGCCACCCTGTTCTTCATGTGATTGCCTCATTCTTGTTAGTTAGACCCAGATCAAAAGTCTCGCCCTCAGAAAAATCTTCCTTTTTCTACGCATGCTGCCAGCCCCACCCACTCCTCATTCCCTACTAGTTTTAATATGAGGAAAAACAAAACAAAACATCTTCTTATTCCTCATAGTCTTTTCAAAAATCTTTACATATTCATACTCACCAAATTCTACAAATGTTCACTGAGCATTATAAAGTGTCCTCAAAGTATTTCCTCTAAATCTCTAGTGCAAATATTTCTGAGAAGAGTTATGGGGACGGTTTGTCACCCTCAAGGATAACTCTGCTTTTCATGCAGCTCGTAACTGCATTTGGACAGAGTTCCTGGCCTCTTCAGCCTCTGTTATTTTTTTGCTTTTTATCAACCTATTATTTCTAGGATATGTCCTAAAAGAAATAGTCCATTAAAACAAGGAGAGAAGGAGAGAAGATAACTACTTTGGAAGATATAACTTGGATTAAAAAGAAAAATAAATTAAAATAGAAGCATGTTTACAATAGTGATGGGAAGACTCACGAAACTTAACAAATTTAAATTACTCCAGCCAAACTAAGCTAGCATTTTGACTCCTCCTTTTACATAATTTTCACAGTCATGAGATAAATCTGTACAAACCTCCAAAAGAACTCTTTAAAAAAATAAATAAGTGGATGCAGAGAAGAGGAATAAGAAAAAAAGTTAAGAGACAGATTTAACAGAGAAAAGAAATGTTTATTCCACCAAATCCTCATGGGAATTCTAAATTATTAAATCTTTGAGAATACCTGATTTATGAACAGGATAACACAGCCCCCAGCCAAAATCATTTTTAATAAAAAGCAGGAAACCTCCTGAAGTTCATCTCAGGTTTAATATCAAACAGCAGCCACACATGAACATTTTCCCATAAAACACAAACTCAGCACAAGCACAGGTGGCTGGCAGCTGGCAGCAGGGAGTCAGCAGGACAGACAAACAGGGCGCCAGAACCATAGAAGGGATCAGGCCTCACAATCTAGAGGAAGCAGCCAATGGAAACGGACCCCAGAATGAAATGCTGTCACTGAGGGAGGGAAAGGGGAACAAGGGAGACTCGTTTCTAAATTTCTACAGCAATTGCCTCACACTCCTGGTCAAAACACTGAGCTTCCTGACTGACTGTTCGATTTGAGAGAGCAACACAATTCGCTTTGTGTTGATTTTTATGCAGAAGTTTAGAATATACCAAGTGAACTGGAACCACCATGAGAAAGCAAAGGCTAGTAATGAAATAATCTAACATTGCCGTTCTCATTTTGTAAGAAAGTAGCAAACATCTAGGAGATGAATAAAAATATGATTTGAATATTTTCCAACAGATATTTGGTTCAAAGATAAAAAGAAGGATGTCAAGGAAGAAAGTATCTTATTCTTTCTAACATATGTTGCTTAGGAACCATGTTTTTTACCACATTTATAATCTATACGGTAAAGAATTATTTCTCAGAAATATAAATTCAACTAGTTGGATATATATAATAAAATGATTCATGCTTAATCCCTTATAGGGCAGTTTCAGCAATTATAAGGATCATAAATACTTTTTTGCACCTTTCCATTGATATTTTCATCAATATTTTGGCATTCAGTATTGTGTTAAAAAATATTATGGAAAATAGAAAATCACTATAAAAGGTGCTCTATTAGTAGAGTTTGGGTATTGAAAAAAAGCCAAAAGGGGGAAAAAAGTAAATATCAATGGCAGGTGCCTTGTAGGCTACTTTAATTGGTTAGTATTTTTTAAATCTGGAAGAAGAAACCAAGTTAATAATTAACTGTAATTCACAGAAAAAGAAATTTCCAGACTATAAAGGATTTAGCCATTCATGTAGAATACAACTTTATATAGTGCAGATTGTATTATCAGATAATATTGCCAAGATAATTTGAAAACTATGAGCTTTAAATGCAAAGCACTATAGAGATTCTCTTTCTATGCATGAAAAGCTGAGTAGAAACTGTCTCCAAACAAACATAAGTTATACTCGATGTTCATTTACTCAGAGAAAATGAGTGATAATTAAAGCCACCTTTCACTCCAGATAAGAAAGAGCATTAAAAATTTTAATAATAAAAATTTTATAGTAATTGGCTGATACATCAATAGAAAGATAAGTGGAGCAGAATAGATTATCTTGAAATACAATTTAACATATAACATAAAACTTAACATATAGTATGATGACAAGTATAATTTATAATGTGAGTATTATAAACTAAGTATATGTCATAAACTAAGGGGGAATATGACTGTTCAATAAATGCTGGAATATGGGGAAATTTGAGGGAAAATCAAGAACCTATATTATGTCATGCTAAAAGAAATCTGTTCCAGATAAGTTAAAAAGCTCAATGTAAAGGGCCCTGCCCAGCGGTAAAGCGGTTAAGTTTGCACATTCCGCTACAGCGGCCTGGGGTTTGCTGGTTTGGATCCCGGGTGTGCACCTACGCACCACTTGACAAGCCATGCTGCGGCAGGCATCCCACATATAAAGTAGAGGAAGATGGGCATGGATGTTAGCTCAGGGCCAGTCTTCCTCAGCTAAAAGAGGGAGATTAGTGGCAGACGTTAGCTCAGGGCTAATCTTCCTCAAAAAAAAGAAAAAAGTTCAATGTAAAAAGAAACCAGGAAAAAACAAACAAACAGAAAATATGAGAGATTTAAATGATCTAGAGATGCAGAAAGATTTATGATATAAAGCAATATAGACAAATTTTAAAATGATTATATTTAAATTTAGTTAAATTTAAATATCTAACATTAAATTACTACATTTAAATTCAACATTCTTAAGCAAATATAAAGAAAATTTAGTTTCATGAAAAACTGTGACAAAACTTTTGCAAACAATATAATGGATAAAGAGTTAATATCCATAATATGCAAAGAATTCTGTTGAATCACAAATATTCATGCCCCAAAATGGCAACCATATACAGCTACTAAACATGGGGGAAATACTAGGCCTCAGGTTGGTTAAAAAAATACCATTTAAAACAATGAGATGGGGGCCAGCCCTGTGGCCAAATGGTTAAAAGTTGGCACACTCCACTTTGGCAGCATGGGGTTCGTGGGTTCAGATCTGAGGTGCAGACCTACTGCACTCATCAGCCATGCTGTGGAGGCACCCCACATACAAAGCACAGGAAGACTGGCATGGATGCTAGCTCAGGGTGATTATTCCTCACAACAAAATAAAAACAATGAGGTGTAATTTTTGCTTTTCAATTAACAAAGATTTTTGTAAATAAGGCCACTCAATGCTGATTAACTATTCACTAAGGCTATTGGGAGAGGAAATTGATATACCCACTTTGGAAAGTAACCTGGTAATACAGAAAGAGACTTCAAAAGTTCACTGCCTTTGACATAATAATTCTCTTCCAACCACCTTCCTAAGAAAATAATTGACTATATACAAAGATTTATATATTAAATGTATATCACAACATTATTATACTAAGAAAAATGGGAAACATTTTCAACGCCTAACAGGAAAATGAGTAAATATTGGTACATCTACCCAATGAAATATACTACCATTAAAAAGGACATTTACTAAGATTTTAAAGATCTAGTAAGATCTAATGAAATGACATCAAATGAAAATGCAAGATAGATCTAGATGAATAGGTAGAACTGAGCTTGAGATACAACAAATGTAGATGGCAGGGCAGGCTTCACAGTGCCTTCAAGTTGCTGGGGATACAGCAATGAATGACACAAACAGGGCCCTGGCCCTCACAGTGGAAACAGACATTAAATAAACAAGCAAATAGAATACCACGGTTATGAAGAAAAGTGCATATGTAAATGTATTTCAAATACTTTAACGTAATACATACACATACGTGTGCATGCACACACACAGAGGGGGAGAAAACAAAATACCAAAATAATAACAGTGATTACTTCTATTTGATGTGATTAAGAGATTTTAGGTAATTTTCATTTTCTTCTGCATATTTTTTTGGCATTTTAAAATTTGACCAACTACTGTTACTAAAAGAAAGAGGGGAAAGGCTACATATTGTTACTGAAATTACTATGAAAATCATAAAGTTTCACTTTACTTTTGTTGGTAAGTTACAGAATACATAGAAATTTCCCTTTCCATCACTTGTCTAAATGGATCATTTGACCACGGCTACTAAGTGGAGATTTGTGTCCCAGTCAATTAAAAATGGAATAAGCAAGTGTGTCTATTAGGAGAAATATGAGAATGAGATAATCAGGATATCTCATGCTTCTAGGTGCACCTGGATTAGAGGTGTGGCGTTGGGAGGCGGGTTTGAGAGGCGAGGGAATTCCGTCCAGGAGTTGCTATGGAAATGGCAACAACAGGAGCCGTGTTAACACTATCTGCTGGAGAACAGGAAACTCCTGCTCTGCCTCATCACAGACTTGCCTCATAAACTCCTCGGCTTGAAAAGCACCTACATAGCCAAACAAGCTTTCTCCCACCAGGCTGTTCAGAGTTCAGGTTGTGGCTTGGCATGAAGACAAACAGCTCCATGGCCCAGAGAGAAACATCACTGAGTTCAATTCATAGCTGCTTTCTCCCCACATGTGCCACTTGATTACCTCTCCTTGGCAAGAGTACACACCATTATGAGGATCAAATAGCTGAACATTTACATACATTTAAAACACATTTAACCTTTCTTCCCCCAGCCCCTGAGCAGCTACAAAACAGTATTTTAGAATCATGACATGCTCTCGCTATCTCACTCACTCATTTCTTTTGTCATTTTCTGGCTCAAAACAAAGTTAATCAAGTTTTCTTCATCAATTTCTCTTTTCCTTGCCTCAGGCCAGAGTATAAAAAGTGAGATTTTGATCGTTTGATAATATCAATACAGAAAAATTAAATATTGCCCCCCAAAGAGATATCAGAACTATTTTAAGAACCAGTATATCTGTAAAGATGTTAGAGAAAATAAAAAGCAGTGATTTCCTTATAACATTCTACCATTTCAGCACTTCCCAATCATAAAGTTCCTGTTTTAATCTTGTAACCAAATGACCTTCAATAAACTACTTGGAATAGATTACTTAATTCAGCTAGCCCAGGACCTCTTTCATTATGTGTTTGAATAACAGCTTTAGAAAGTTGAAGGCAGGCAAATGTTAATGCTTTTACACATTTTTAAAAGCAGTTTTGTTCTATTCTCAAATGACATTTAGGTCACTTCTAATGAATACATTCTTCCCCCAGATAATTTCAAGGCTAAAATCTTGCCAGATCCATCTCTCTTAGATTTGTATTCAACAAACTAAGTGTTTAGAAAGAGAAGTAGAAAGGAATCAGGATTTTAATTTGTAAATACAGATAAATTAATCTATCTCTATAGCTTCAATTTCTTTATCTTTACCCATGAAAGGGTTGGAAAATTCGATGGCTACTTCCCCTCCAGTTCTAACATCCCAGACCTTTGTGATTTATTTTCTCTAGGTCAAGTTCATTGTGTTTTTAATTGTGACAGTGAGTTAGTCTAATAAACTAGGTCAGCCATGCCAGTGTATGAATGGAAGAAGGGAAATGGGTGGAGAACTATTAGTACACACAAATAACATGGAAATGGAGACAATTTAGAAATTTCGAGACATTATCACATCCTTTGTTATCTATCTCTGAGAGAATGACCATGACAGTAGAATGTCAGAGGGGAAAGAGAAATGGCATCATGAAAGGACAACAGTAAAGACACTTTGAAGGAAGTGGGACGCGAGATGCCTATAAAAAGCACTGGGTAATGGGCTGTCTACCAGATCCTAGAAAGAACTCTTCTTATAAAGTCATATGTTAGAATTTCTAGTCTCTTTCTCATTTTGTGTTAAATGACTATATATCACAAGATTTAGTTTTCCAAATATTATGAAATATTTGAATGTTATGCCATAGACAATTTCATGAACTATTTTCCATATAATACTGTATATCTTGCTATATAAAACAGTGGCCTTGGTATTTGATCACTGCATTCTCAATTATTATGCATCAGTAGTAATTATTATTAAGCTTTTGTTACAATAGCTCTATCAGTTCCCTATCTATAATTTTAAGAGCAAAAGAGAGAATATGAGAAAAGAGGAAAATGAGAATATGGCACACTAGTAAATAGTTAGCTGGGAAAACCATCTGATTTTTAAAAGCCATGAGTTTGGCTCCTTAGAAAACCAACAAAATAGTATATGTTTTTGAAAAACAACCTCTAGTGTCAGAGATTAGAAATTCCTAACTCTGAGACTGAGATAATTTCTGCTTCCCACAGCAAAGTGTTCCAAACAAGGGTGTCTTTTACCCTGTCATAATGGATTTCAAACCCAACACTTAAGAAATGCAGAAGAAAAGAAACAGCTTGCCCGCATTCACAAATCCTGATCTGATAGTCCCTACTGGATTACAGATGAGCTAATGACATGATATTTGATAACAATAATAAAAAATAAATGGTCTGCCATTAAATAAGTGTCTACTCTGAGCCAGGTATTGTCAGACACAGCAGTATATTATTTCTAATTCTCACAAAAACTCTGCAAGATAAGCTTTAGAATACCTCCTTAGCAGTTGGGTAAAAGAATGAATGTACATTTTTGAAAGTTATTACAAAACTCTCTCTCTCTTTTTCTTTAGGTAGGCAGCATAAAATTATCAATAAATAAATGCAATCGTAACTGGATTATTGAAAATGTCTAATGCTTAAAGTAGTAGAGCTATCAGAGAAGACACCTCTCTGCATAGGCAATTCCCTCAGAGTAAATGTCTAGACTCTTCAGAAAAATAAAGAGACACATAGTAAAAGGCTAGTATGACTAGCCTGCACCACAGAGGTCTAGAGACCATTTTATACCTTCTATAGGTATATATGATAAAAATATAAATAGAATCCAGGATTTATTGTCACACACATTACTGACCACCCTAACAAGTGTATTAATAGAAAGTGTATTCCTCCTGGTGCGCTCCACATATCACAAGACCCTGTCCTTAAGGGGTCCCCTTAGAAAACCCAGTGAATTAGACTGCACAGCTTGGATTTAACCCTAGATCTTCAGAACTAATAAGTTCCCACGAGGTTGGGTGCCAATCTGGCTTTATTCTCCCCATTTGTCCATTGAAATTTCTTACCATTTTTTTAAATAACTCAAAAAATTTTAGTTCGATCTAATCTTGCAATCATCATGAGATCTAGACACTGACCACAGAATTACTTTTTCTGTGTCTGTGCTCATGACACTTTTCTTTCTGAGACAGATCTACTGTCTAAGTTTCTATCCCTCAGCCATTGGCCCAAAACAATCTCTTCCACTTGTCAAACTAGGTACTTGTGGGTCGTCTACAACAATCAGAGAAGATACTAGGACTGAAACGAAACTCAGAATTTGCTACTCTACTACTCTTTTTCTGCAGCTGAGAAATCAGATACTCAGAGAGGATAAAGAATGTAGCTAAGGTCACAAAATTAAATATTTCCAGAACCAGAACTGGAATCCTAGTCACTTGACTCCAAGTTCAGAGCTCTTCCCACAAGACCAGCGTGAATGTCACTGCGCCTGGCAGTGCCAGCTGCCTCCCAGCCCAACTCTTGTCCTGTACTGGCATTGCTATTTTTCTCTCCTCCTTAACACACCCTTCCCCTAGACTAGCAAATGTTTGGAAGCTAGATCTTTCACACATGTTATTTGAAATATTTCCAAACTCTGACCTA
Source organism: Equus caballus (assembly GCF_041296265.1). Classification (NCBI taxonomy): domain Eukaryota; kingdom Metazoa; phylum Chordata; class Mammalia; order Perissodactyla; family Equidae; genus Equus; species Equus caballus. The sequence goes on along the minus strand of NC_091685.1, from coordinate 98,763,112 downwards.
GGATTTCTATTTTACCTTAAACTCTAAGTAAAGGTTTTTACTAGTATGTGGCACCCCTCCCTAATAACATTGGTTCCTATATATTCACTAACCTAAAGACAGAACCATAATATTATAGAACTAAAAGAAACTTAGGCAGAGGTCTCCCTCATTTTTTTCAACCTGAATGTCTGAAGAATTGTGGCTAAATGATAATCCCTTTTATCTCTATTTTGAGAAGTCCAATGCCTAACCAAATTCTCTTGTTTGAATATTTTCGTAATATAAATTTTACTTTGAAATGAGCTCTCTTCTCATTTAATTTAATCTCATTCGCTCTTCCATTGGCATGGAGAATAAATGACAGCATTTTTTTTCATTTTAAAAAGCCCTCTAAATTCTTGAAGAGAGTATGTGCACATTATGTTGACTCTTCTTTCTCTCTAAGCAATTTAGTCTATATCTTTGAGATGGGACAGTATGGAGATGATGATGCTATTTGCCAGAATTTTATGCCACATGATTTGGCAACTTTTCTGACTCTAGCAATGGTTCAAGTCCAGGAAGCAATGAACTTTTCAAAGATACTTACTTTGATGAAAAATAAACATATAAAAGAAGATTGAAATGTGACTGCTTGAACTACAACTCTCTTTAAACTGTATATATGTCACAAAAAGAAAATCCATTGAAACCTCCATCAGGCTCATCTTCCCCAATCACTGCTTCATATACACCAAAATTTTGCATCACACCCCATGTACCCTATTCCATTGGCTATGGGATCAAGCCCAAAATTCTTGTAATGGAAGCTAAGGCTCGCCACATCCCAGCATCCACATCTTCCTACCAGCTTGTCTTCTACTGCCCTTCACAAGCCTTTGTTTTAGACAGAGCAGTCTACACATTATTCTCTGAAATCATTAAATGATTCCACAGCTGTGGGTATGCCCATCCCATGTCAGAGATACCTTCACTTCTCTAGTCTACCTTTCTAGGTCCTAGTCTTTTTCCAACTTCCTCTTCCACAGCGAAGTTACTTCCCTAGTCAGCTATTAAACCACCTCGTATACCCATGGATCACTTCCGTTTTGCCTCCCAAAGAGACAAACTGGCATGTTGGAAGAGTATGAGCTCTGGAGCCAGACAAACACTCCATGAATCATATCAAGCATAGATTATAATCCTAATCTTCTCATGTACTAATTACATGCCATGAGAAGTTAATTCACATCTATGAGTTTCAACTTTAGCAACAGAAGAATGGAAATAATACACATTGTATTATTCAAAATAATCTAAAGTGCTACTCTGTAATCCATCTATTACTCAAATCACAAATACTATATATATATATATATATAAAATTATTATTTTTTTGTTTGGTGAGGAATATTGGCCCTGAGCTAACACCTGTTGCCAATCTTCCCCTTTTTGCTTGAGGAAGAGTGGGCCTGAGCTAACATCCATGCCAGTCTCTCTCTATTTTATATGTGGGATGCTGCCACAGCATGGCTTCATGAGTAGTGTAGGTCCACACCTGGGATCTGAATCTATGAACCGGGGCTACCAAAGTGAAGGGTGCTGAACTCAACCACTATGCCACTGGGCATGTCCCTCACAAATACTATTTATATTTTTAATAAAGACTGTGCATTTTTTAATTAGACAAAAATTCATAAAAACCATCTGGGGGTAAACTAATGCTTATGTTCTCCTATTTTGTACTAATTCAATAGTTTTTTTCCTGGAAATAAAAATAAAAATTTAAATACCTGATACCAGCCACTCAGATCAAGCCCTTGTTTGTCAGATTTCATAAAGGAGTTTCTCAGTCAGATAGTGCACCTAAAAATAGGTGACTGCAGTCGAAGTACAAATAGTCCATCCAGTATATCAGCACCACCAGCTAAAAGTGTGATGACAACAGTATGGGTGTGTGCATACAAAGATTTGGTTCAGAAGGAAAAAAAAAGTCTACTAAGAAATTCATTCTGATTATGATGCGTGAGCATATTGCCACCTGAGGGAGGTTGGAGACTATTAAATAAAAAGCAGTTCTCATCATCTTCTGAACCTTTTAACTACTAATAATTGGGTACTTTGCTGATGATGCAGAACAACTTTTCAAGCTGATTAATAGGTCATGTGTGTAGAAAAGGCACCCCCGTTCATAAAACAATTATGCTAATCCTCTAATTTTTTTCCAAAGATTATGAAATATTCTAATCTTTGAAGAATATAGGTTTTGGTTGCAGATGGTATTTGTATATTACTTGTCGAGCTCATTAACATTTTTGAATTTCACATATTTTATCCTCACAACCCCATGAGAACTATATTATAGGGATTATTACCCTCTATTTAAAAGTGGTAAGCAAAGATTCAGAAGCAATTTAGAGGTCTGGCCAAGGTCAAACAGCTAGTTAAGAGGAGACAGGATTAGAATTTTGATTTCCTGAACCAGTGCTATTTTCAAAGACTCAGTAAGTAAATATTGTTATAGTTCATAAAAGTGAAGTAAATCTTTCTGTACTAAAAAGGCTTAACTTCATTTGGTTCCTTTTAGACGTTTACATTGGTAATACAGTTTTAGATGCACCTATGCATTTCAAAAGTTGCTCATTTTCCTGAGTAGATCTATAAGCTGAGTCAATGTTTGAACACAACTAGAACAAAATGATCAAAATTATTTCAGAGCATGGCAAGTGTAAACATAATGACCTGGGTGCATCTTGTCTCTGCCCCTGATGAACAACACGGGATGTTATTCTGCTCCTGTGAGAATCTTAAACAACATTGTATCTGAAGGAATACCAGGCAGCAGGCCACAGACTAGATATGAGTGGTCTAAGACTTTTCTCACCAAGTATAACACAGAGTGTAAAATTTCTTTACGAGCCACCTTTTGGGTAAAATCATTAACTTTCAAACCCGGGCAGAGAGAAGGGTAGCTGATTTGCAGAAATGAGAATTTGGATGAGGGGAGCTAGTAAAGTGTGAACTTGAAAGCAGGAGACAATCGAATGACTGACTTATGAAGATTGTAGAAGGCATTGCTTTCAGATGAGAGGATTCCAACTCTGTAACTTCTGGTGTGTGTCATTTAATTCCTCATTTGGGTTGTGTCTATTATAGTCAAGATATTTGACCCATCCTACCTATGCCACTCAACTAACAATCTATCAAAATTTGACTACATCGTGTTCCCCACCAACAGTCTAGTTGCCATCCGTCACCGTACACACGTGCTCCTTTACCCCTTTCACCCACCCCCATCCTCCTTCCCTTCTGGTAACTAACAATCTGTACACCTGAAATTTACACAATGTTATAAATCAATATTATCTCAATAAAAAATTTGAAAACACAATAAATTTTCAATTAATGAATAAATAATACTTTTCTCATTGCAAATGAATAGCTGTAAACCAATAAATGGAAATTCTAGCACAGATATACACAAAAAACTTGAAATGATCATCGCAATTAGCAGGTTGCTAATCAACATCTGTAAGTGAAAAATACTGGGTAGCCCAGTTCAAGGAACTTATAGTCAGTTTCTCATTTTATTTTATATAAATTATACCTGTTTAAAGATATACCAGAGACTTGTGCCTCTGGTGAAAAGCTGGATTAGATAGTGTCCAAGACGCCCTTTAATTCTGAAATTCTTTGATTCTACTCATCATACTACTTGAGGTCTCTTATTTTATGGATAATTAAAGGGAACAGAAAGATAGGGTAAAATTAAATCAGCCGCAACTATTGTTCCTAAAACACAAGTTTATGATTCTAGACTCAAAATATAAACTTCGACAAAATTAAAAATAGAATTTAGAAACAACTAATATGAAAGGATGTAAAACAGTCAAAAGCATTGACCTTCAAATTTTTGCCTCATAGTAGGGTTAGAATCTTTAAAATTAAAAAAAAAAAATCTAAATGGCTTCCACAAAGCACTTGAAGGATTAATATCTGTCTTCTTTGATTACTGCCTGATAAAATATTATAATATAATCCTATAATTTCTGCACCACTTATTTGACACTTCAGCCTTACATGAACAAACTGTGTTTGAGCCAAATGTATTTTTTATGCATATGTGAAGCTGAGAAATGCAAGAATTTTGATCCCAGGGTACATCAACCACATGTTCCATTAGTGAGAAATTTTTAGACTGAGCAAAGGCAAGAAAAAGCAACTTGGTGACCTTGTTCTCTGAACATAGAATCATCTCTTCTCTGTGACAGCTGGCCAAATACTGACCTTTCATCTGCCTCAGTGGCTCGACCAGTATAATTATTTTCCTACCATGAAACATGTTTAAAAGTGGCTTTGCCAAACTTTCTATATGTATTTCCAGAAGAAATGCACAAAATAGAATGATTTCAATTTAGGTGTCAATTATTTCAACAATTAAAGAGAAGCTCTGTCACCTATTAAGATAATCCTAACAATGTTGTATTCTCATTAACACAGAGACGTCTTATTTTTCCAAAGAGATCTTTGTAAACTTGAGTAGAAATCCAATTTCACAAATTAACTTGATTAGGAGACATCATTTTTTTTTTTAAAAAGATTGGCACCTTAGCTAACAACTGTTGCCAATCTTTTTTTTTTTTCCCCTGCTTTTTCTCCTCCAAATTCCCCCTGGTACACAGCTGTATATCCTAGTTGGAGGTCCTTCTAGTTGTGGCATGTGGAACACCCTCAACGTGGCCTGACAAGGAGTGCCATGTCCAGACGCAGGATCCGAACTGGCGAAATCCTGGGCCACCAAAACGGAACGCAAGAACTTAACCACTTGGCCAAGGGGCCGGCCCCAGGAGACATCATTTTTAAAAGACTCACTTGGCAAAATTTTTAAAAATTAATTCTGCCTAATAATTCATATTTTTCTGTATACATTTATTTATAGTGAGGTAACTTTCTGTGAAAATTAGTTTACATACCTTAAGAAGATATATCACTTGGGCATTTATAAAAGAAACTTTGGAAATATTCTAAAAATGTAGATAATATTTCTTTGTAATAAAAAAATCACAAAATATAATATTGCTGCAATCTACACATATATAGGCAAGACAGTGTATGCTATTTTCTAACAACTGTTAAGTTAGAAAGTTATAAAGCATATAAAGAGGAAGATTTGCTTTCATAGAAAACTGCATCCCTAAAATGCCAAAAGGTAAGATAAAAGACTTCAAATCAATTTTTGATGTTTCATGATGTAACTCTCCTATAACACCTTTGGGCAAGGTTTTTAGTTTTGTTTTGCTGTGTTTTTAATCAGGTTAATGGTTTTATATGTTCTATAAGCAATAGCCCTTATAAAATAGTATAATATTCTTAATAAATGCCTTTATTCTGGCTTAATACAAGTCAACAAGGAATGAAACACACATATACTAAGAATTTAAAATGGCAACATTGGAACTGAATGCAAATGAACCTTTGTGGACCATTTGTGGACCAGTCTGATGGATCACACTGCCTTAAATGTCTTTGGGCATTTTTCCCAAACTGAGTTTCTCTTCTTCTAAGTTATCATTGTTACAAGGTGTGATGACTTTCAGGCATCAATTAATATAAATTGGAAGCAGGCAAACTATTAATTAAACATGACACTGGTTATTTAAACCTTCTATTAAAGTTGATTATTCAGAGCACGTTGATAGCCTGCTCTTCAAAAATGACTGATGATATCAAGCTTTACTGACTTCCTCTAAGTCTACTATTTCCAACTCTTCAGAACAGAGGGAATAAATGAAGTGAGAAGAACACTGGAACAAGTCTAATAGACAAACCGAATAATCTCCGAGCCCCAAGGTCAAAGTAAAGCAATTCATTTTTTGGCTTCCATCAACACAAGACATGATTTATCAATCTAAGAGCAGGATTACAAACATTATACATCTCAATGATACGTTCTTTGCACTGTGTAACTTTTTGAACAATGATAGATTGCACAGTCACCACAAAAGTAATGTCGTAAGGCAATACTCATTATATGTGAAAATTTAAAACCTTCCATTTTTAATAACCAATGGGCACATTAGCAATCATTACTACTACACATTTCATTTTGGGGGAAAATAACGTTTTAAAATTCACATATTCCTTAGGATTCTGTCACCTTCATGGTCCAAATTTTGGACATTCCATGCTTCTCAAAATATTGTTCTTGTTGGAGCTAGCCAGCATGCAAGAGATAATTATTAAATACAAAATTTTTATATTCTTACAACATTTCAATGATAATTACTGTATTTTCACATGAAAATGATAAATGCCTTTTAAAGGATCAATACTTCCATAGATGTAAAGCTACCCTCAGAGAAGAAAACATTACAAGGAAGACTATGGGAACCGTTTTTAACATTATAAATGTAATCACGTAACAAGAATTTTGCCCAAAATTTTAGGCTTACTGCTTTACAAGCTTTAAAGAGAAGGTGAGATAGAAGAAAGAAGTCATGAGCCAGTTATTCTGATTCTGTTAATCTCCCAGTTTCTCTCTCACTTGTTACACTTAAGGAACAGTTCTATAAGTCAGCCTCAAATAGCAGTTCAGAAATTATTCCATAGTGTAATGTTAGATAATTCGAAAGATTTCCACTGAAATTAAATTATACGTAAAGAGTAGTCAATTGTGATGATGAAACTTTATTCTACATTCTATGCGTTTTAAATCACATCGCTATTTTCAGTGTTCTAAATTAGTGACCACTTTTTCTATTAGTCACAATTTTAGGTAAATTTTATGGCCTAGGTGGAGGAGGATAGGAAAAGGTGTTGTATCTTTAATTGATGATTCATTTCACCAGCTGCCAGAAAGTTGCACGTTGCAGCACACCTGGACACATGCGCCAGTGACTGATTGGGAAACACATTTATCTTGGCATGTCACAAAGGAGGTGGAATTATAATTATTCTTCCTTATAACTATAGGTATTTTGGAGCTGTGTCTACCCACAAAATAATACAAATTACACATCTGGACTAGGTCCACAGAATTTCACCATCTGTTCTCTATACTCAACCGTAAATATTTCCCAAAGCATTCTCTGTGTTTGAATAATAAGATTTAGTTTTGAAAGACCTGGGCTGATTATCAACATAGCACGGAAATGTTATTTTTAAAATTAAGACATTGAATAAATTGCTCAAAACCTTGGATTTGTTTGGTTAATAAATACATAATACAAATTTAAACTTTACTTTCCATTAAGAGGATTCTCTGTGGATTTCTCATAGTCTGATTTTAAAAAATAAATGTGTTGGCTTAGTTTTACACAGAATCCTCCATGCAAATATTGAATGTCTGAGTGCCTAGCATGAAAGAACGAAATGTGTCAGAGGTTTCTTTCCTCAACTTAAGTCTTTGCTGTTACTCATTATCTTGACCTCAAAAATCCAGAGATTTGGACTTTCTCTCTCCTGAGAAGTTCCTTAGTTTAAGATCTTACAATATTATATCAAATTGAAAGTACTCCAGGAATATTTAATAAAGTTTGCAGAATCATAATTCCCAGGAAATGAAAATACTTCATCTAACGTAACCAGTGATAATAACCTTAGTCTAAATCAGTTTTGATAGTCACTTTTAAATTATTATAAAACTCTTATACCTTACATTTTTCCTTTAAAATACAAGTTTACTTTCTCTAAATAAAAAAATTCAATGAAATCGATACACAAGAATGGAGAGATTGTAAAATGCATATTCAGTTTCCATAATGAAAGTTTAGAGAACAGGCTTCAACACAATGTGAAATAATTCACATTTCTTTCAAAAACACTGAAGAAAGATAATTGATTAGGATATTGAAACTAGGAAACACTTAGGTGAATAACATTTTACCTTGTTCCTAAAATATGGGTACAACAATAGTAAAAACCAAACAGTTTCAGGGAGATTAAAAAATGACAGTCACTACTCTAAGTACTTTACACACATTGACTAATTACCACAACCCAGTGAGGTAAGTGCTATTACTATTCTCATTTCTTGAGATGAGGAAATTTCTCTGTAAGAAAAAAACACTGAATCCAAACATCACTCTTCTTTAGTATTTGTATATACTGAATCACAGACATTATTAATGTGTGAAACTAAAACCATTAAATTAAGAAACAGAGGGAGAGAGAGAATTCTTGACTGGCATACCACTCTGGTAGAATATATCAGGAATTCAGGTCAGGATAATAATGGTGGAAATAGTTTAAAGATATGATTAATATACACACTATTGTATATATGCAAACAAAAATTTTTGCTTACACTGTTAAATAACATTAAAAGAAAATGTGAACTATATATATAATGTACCCTATAAGGAATGTTATGTTATAGGTCATAGCCACAAACCTACATTTTGCCATTTTTTCATAAGAAATATACTCTGATATTAGATTTTAGTAATTAGTCTCTTTAAAATGTTTTTAGACTAAAAAGAGAGAGTCATAATCCATAGTAATCTCTTCCACACAACGGAAATTCAATAAATATTTTATATAAAATCTAGTAAGAGCCATCTTTCCTGTGTTGCTACCTACACACTAATTATTCTCAAAAACAATTAAAAAGACAGGCCAACCTATTACCTCTGTCATCAATGGCTTTAGAGTCATAAGGTAGCTTATAATTTCATAAGGTAGCTAGAAAGAACTAGTTCCTAGAAATGTATAAACTCTACCACAATTCCATTTATAAATAAGACAATATTGTCATAAATTTGCCATATTTCTCAATAAAATATCTTTTCATATGTTTAAATTACACACTGATTTTCATAACCGTTGAATTAGATAATGTGAAAGATCATTTTAACCTCAGTTACTGGTTTGTGTGTTCAAAACTCTGACAACTCTGGGGGCCGGTCCAGTGGCACAGGTTTGGATCCAGGGTGCAGACCTACACACTGCTTGTCAAGCCATGCTGTGGTGGGCATCCCACATATAAAGTAGAGGAAGGTGGGCATTGATGTTAGCTCCGGGCCAGTCTTCCTCAGCAAAAAGAGGAGGATTGGCTAATCTTCCTCAAAAAAAAAACTCTGACAACTCTTGGTATGTGGCCAGATCTAATCAGTTTACTATCTCCCAATATACTTGATGTCAGAATTTCTTAGTCTATCTTAATTTGAATTGTCAACCCTTAAGCATATTCTCCAACGTCCAGGCTATTTTATACTATTGTACTTGTCGTCCCCTTTCTTGGACGTTTTTCTCCCTTTTTTTCCTCTCTCTCTCTATCTCTGTATCTCCATTTCTATCTCTATCTCCCTCGCTGTCATATTTACCTAGGGAATAGCTGCTCATCATTTGAGACTCTATATAAACAACATCACCTTAGATAGACTTAAGTATTTCCTCCTTCTCTCTGTTAAACTGAGTAAATAAACTATTATGGTACCAACCACACCATGTTACATTTATTTGTTTACACATTTGACTCATTGAATAGACAATAGACTCCTGATCACAAAAGTCTTATTCATCATCTAGGACGTTCATAGCACAATGGTTGAAATATGGTAGATGCACAATAAAAGTCAGGTGAATTAAATAACTTTATAATTCTGTCGATATCTTACACCATACTTCTTAAAATTTCCCTTTTCTGTCCATAGAATGTGTTGTTTTCCTATACAAAGTAAAATGTTTACACACAAATCATAAAAATAATTCATTTTTCTAAGTTAGTCTATTTTAGAAACATATATGTAAATCATCATCAAATCATCTAATCATCAAAAGTATTACCTTAAAACAAAAATTAAAAGCAATCATCTAGCTGCCGAAATTTACAAGTTTCTATAATAACCTAAAGTTATTTCTAGGCTTTCATAGCTAATTATTCATTAATTACATTATTCTCTTTAACTGCATAGTTATGAAAAAACTCATGTAAATTATTAGAAATAATCAACTTTTGGAGTTCGTGTCTTATGGAACACTTGTGGGTAGCTAACAGTCCACGTTAAGTTGTATGTATATGTTTTCATGAGATAGGTTACCAAAAATGCAACTTTATTCTTCTGCTTTCAGATTATCAGATATTCAGTATTAAATGTAGAGTATATAATATAGTTATTTACATGTAATTTATGATAAATCAAATAAATTGTATCTGCTTAAGAGAATGATGATGATGATGATGATAAAGTTGATTAGCTCATGCTGAATTCATTCTTTAGGTCTATTTTTTCAACTATGTAACTTTACAATTTTTTATTGTTGTTAGTTCCAGCAAGTCAACTCTGACTCCTGATGACCCCCGTACAGCAGAGTAGAATGCTGCCTGGTCTTTTTGCAACATCCTCTCATCATCTGACACTCTATCAGGAATTGTTCTGCTGCTATTCAAAGGATTTTTCATGGTCAATTTTTTTGGAAGTTGGTGGCCAGGTCCTTCTTCCTAGTCTGGAACTTCACTCAAACCTGTCCACCATGGGTGACCCTACTGGTATTTGAAATACTAGTGGCATAGCTTTCAGCATCACAGCAACACGCAGCCTCCACAGTATGACAACCGACAGACGGGTGGTATGGTTCCCTGACTGGGAAACAACCCTGGGCCATGGTGGCAAGAGTGCCAAATCTTAACCACTAGACCACCAGGACTGGCTAATTTTACATTTTATGCTTTATAAATATTTCAGAGTAAATGTGATTACTTACTTTTCAGGATTTTCCACTTCTTCAGTAAGAAAGTTGAGATAAAACCTAAAAAGATATAAATGAATTACAAACTATTAATACATTTTGTCCAAAGTTTCAAATTTTAAATATTTAAAATCAAACTCAAAATTATGAAAACTTTGTAAAAAAAATTATAGTAAGATGAAAATCTCCAACAACCAAAAGCTCCTACAAATCATTTTTCTGTTAAACCACATTATGGAGTTATTTTCTATTTCTTAACATTCTTTTCTTTTTGAGGAAGATTAGCCATGAGCTAAAATCTGCTGCCAATCCTCCTCCTTTTTTGCTGAGGAAAATTGGCCCTGAGCTAACATCCGTGCCCACCTTCCTCTACTTTATCTGTTGGATGCCTGCCACAGCATGGCTTGATGAGCGGTGCACAGGTCCGCACCCGGGATCCGAACCGGGGAACCCTGGGCCACCGAAGCAGACCCTGCAAACTTAACCGCTGTGCCACCAGGCCAGCCCCTCTTAACGTATTTTTACAAGTGTAACATATGAACAGTAAAGTGTACAGATCTTAATGCATAGCTTGATGAATTTTTACACATTTATATACCTATGTATCCAACGACAAGATCAAGAAATAAAACATTTCTAGCACCCTAGAAGGTTCCCTCATGGCCCTTTCCAGTCAATACTATCCCTCCCACCTTCCTGTAAAGGCAACCACTATTCTGACTTTTATCACCATAGATGAGTTTTGCTTGTTTCATCACAATAGACTAATATTTTCTTGTATAACTATTACACAATATTTATTCTTTGGTGTCTGGCTGGACTTTATGTTTCTGATTCTTATCCAGGTTACTATATGTAGCAATAATTCATTATTCTTTATTGTTTCTTTTCATTGTATGAATGTAACGCTATACATTCTACTATTGATGGACATTTGGATTACTTCTAATTTATAGCTCTTATGAATATAGATACCATAAATAAGCTCATACATGTCCATTTGGGAACCATGCAATCATTTCTCTTGGGCATACACTCAGAATACGATCACTGGATCATAGGGTAGATGTATGTTTACTGCCAAACTATTTTCTACCATTTTTGTGTTCCCACCAGCAATATATGAGATTATCATGTGTCAGTCACTGGGGGAATGAAAGTGGAAAATCCATAGTCTCTTATCAAGGAGCTCATAGTTTATAGGATGGTCTAGAGAATAATGTGATACAGGCTGGGAAACAATGCTGGAGCAGGCACAGGGCACCAGGGGAACCAGGGGTGAGGTCTAACCCAGTCTGGCAGAGGCACCACCCAAATTGAGTCTTTAAAAATGCTTAATACTTAGCCTTGGTGAAGTGGTGTAAGGACTTTCCAGACTAAGTATAGACCATGAGCACGGGGGAGTGGGAGAGTGGTTACACACAGGGGTAGGAGCAACAGTTTAGCATTCTGCAGCACAAGCTGTGGCAGGGGCAGTGAGAAGAGAATTTTACTACAAGATGGCCTTTGGCTTCTGGGAGTCCAGATTTTAGTCATGGTGACAGGTCAATCGAAACTTATAGGGCAACAGAAGTATGACAATAACATTTCCCAGTTTTAGGGAACTGGCTTTCTAGATATAAACACAGAGGGCAAATAGGAACCAAAAATGGGATAAAAGTTAATAAATTCTCAGTTCACATTTCTTCCTCTCAATTCACTGTTTTCCAATATGCATTCCATCCGAATAGTCTCAAGTCACGAGACTATGAAGTTGCTATTACTCTTTTTTGTATATTTAGGCAGCTAATTTTAGAAACACTGTTAGTCATTACACCGTAAGTTGATAACTAAAGAGCAGAACATTTTGAATATTTCCCAAATCCTGAACACTTTCTGGGTCGCTTACATGACAAGAAGCATTCTAGGCACACAATATTTCACTTTCAATTTCCATAGGATTACAAATATTACCCTAAAGTCATGGCCCTAGAAAAATTCAGATTCCTTTCCTTTCCTTTGTGACTCTACTTATCCCGCCCAGGAATACTTAACCCCTTGCACTGTTGATTTCTTTTTCTAATCTAAAGGGACTGCTGGATACCCTTATAGTTCCCTCTCAAGGTTCCAAGATGTAAGATTGAGACAGACTCCAATCTCAAATAAGCACACATAGACAACTGGGTGGTAAAGATGGGAAAACGCAGGGATCATGATGGGGGAGAGCTAACCGTACGAAGACAATGCCCTTTCTACCTCTTCACTTTATAGGCTTAGGAAATTTCCACAAAATAAAAAAATCATATTTTCCATATACTCTTTTCTCTTATTATTCCTTACAAGGTAAAATAGCCATTATGTAGGTACAGAGAAACACAAGTCTATAGGTACAAATTCTCTATAATCCAAACCAAACGGCTGGAATATTAGCCCATCAGCCTTTAATATACCTTAGGTATCTCATAACTTACAAAACAACGATGAGAAAACCTGTCTTATTCCATCTTTATAAAAACCTCATCTAAATTCATAAATAGGCAGTTGGTCTTTATGGTTGTTATAAACAGGACAACTGGCCCAAAATGGAGTTGCCAAAATGCTAAGCCACCCACCAAACTGAAACTTAATTATAGTTTCGGCTCTCCCAGAAATGGAATCTTAAACCAATCAGGAATCGCCTGATCACTGCTAGTTAGGTAATCTGCCTACTAGACTCCTGCCATCCCCTAAATGAAAGTAGCCTTGCCATACCTGCTTTTTTGCCTAGTATAACTTCTTTGTTCCCAGTCCCTTCTGCCTATGAAAGTCTTTCATTTTGTATAGCCCCTCAGGGCTACTTTCTAGTGGATGCTGCCTGAGTTAAATCAATTTTTGCTTAAATAAACTCTGGAAAATTTTGATATGCCTCAGTTTACCTTTTAACAAGGTTAAGGTGTCTAATATTTTAAAAACTATGCTTTAAGTAGAAACATTTGAACAGTCAAAAGAACAGGAACAATAAAGGTGATCTAAAAAGTTAGCAATAAAAGATTTTTTTTTAATGACTAGAAGGTAAGTTTCTAAACATAGAGGTTGTAGTTACACCAGGAAGGCAAGCAACAATCAATACTTATATCTAGAATATTCACTCTTAGGGATTTGATGTGTTTGTTACAAGCCTGAGGCAATGAGAAGTACATGAAGAAAATGCAAAAAAAGCCAAAACACAAAACCAACCCTCCACCCCTACCCCACTCTGCCAAAAAACAAAAACAACAAACAAAACACACACACTAAGAAATATTTCCAGCCTTCTCATGTCAAAAATAGCCTGTTCCTTCTTAACAGTTGTTTTAGAAACTGGTGTTTTCCAACAATGTTAAAGCAAGAAAGGAAATATTTATGAAAGAGAACACAATTTCAAATATTTGCCATAGCTCTAGGGAAAAGGAAAGGGCTTGGGGCGGGGTGGGAGGTGGGAAGGAGAAAGCTTCTTATTTTGGTCCAAACATTCACATCCTGTGGGAAATAGATCTTTATGCTCTCCCAGTCTTCAGCAATGAGTCCAGAACATCCTCATGGCTTTACATCTTCTCAAGGTGTCTAGAGAACGCTCACAAGATCTATTGTTCAGCTTTTCCATGATTGTGTATAAAAGACATCCCAAAGCTGGCAATGCATTCCAGTACCCAACTATGTGAATTATTTTAAAAAGAAGCTTATTCTTCAGATTAGATTTGACACAATGGTACAAAATAACCCCAGCTTTAGAAAAACTAAATCCACTGAGGATAGGATTTAAAAGGGAGAAAAAAGACACCAAGAAACTATTTTCTATCACACAATTAAAAAAAAAAATCCCACCAAGCAATATTTAACTTTGGATCTGGATATGGGACTGAAATTGGTTGAGTTCCCCCGGGCCACAAAGGAGACTAGCAGACGTATTTCTCTGAATGCAGACATTGGCAGTAATATTAAAGTTGTTCTGACCCAACTCTGTGACCTGGCCTGGGTTAATGATTTCTTTCCTTCTAATCATGCTTGTGTGAAGGAGTTCTCATCATTCTAAAAAGGTTCTGCACTCCTTATAGCCAAAAGCCTACCCTATTCAGATTCAAGGTTTGGCAGGGTCTTTTTCCTATTCAACATGAATGAGTTGAATTGCCAACAGAGCAAGGCCTCCAGGACAACAAAGTCTTGCTGCTTTTACTTACACCCCAGGTGGTTAGGTTCTGACGACAATAGCTGCTCTGTCTTACTTACTTGCTATGTCCCCCACACTTTTATTTGGCATCAAACATTGTCACAGCAGCAGCACAGGGAGTGGAGGTTCATTTACAGTGGCCCATTTATAATTCCACAACCCAGTTTGTAATTATATCATGAAGGACAGAGAAAGGTCAGAGAGGCAGGCCCACATTTGGAAAGAGAATAAATACCCCTTCTCTGTGGGAACTCTTTTAGTCTCCATCTTGCTCCATTTACATCCAGATACTAACCTTTCCTTGGGAACTCCAAACCAAGAGACTATTTCTTCTAAACACAGCTTCCTTTTTCTTAAACTGATTGCCATTGATTAACAATCAGATTATATCTACCTATCCACAAAGCAGCATCCAGGTAGCATAACAACCTGTTATGGAAACATAGTTACTTATCTGTCCCCTACATAAGCCACTTGTATCAGATAACATTCCATTTAAAATCCTGGTCTTAATTTCTGATACTATGATTGAACCCTCAAGCATAAGAAAATCAATAGTCTCCTTTCTTTAAAACAGGGAGTGGACGTGAGGATTATTGGGTAGAAGTATAAATGAATGTTCATGTAAACCTCATTTACTCTGTAAACAGAGTGTTGAAGTAAATTTCTAGACCCACGATGGAGCCACTCAATCTGCAAATGCCAAGCCAACTCTGGGCTCTAGACTTATTTCCCCATTCCTTATTCATTTTCCATTTTTTTCTCCCTTGTTCTTTATTCTTTATCCTATAAAAGCTTCCTTTCTTCGGCTCCATTTTGCAGTTCTCTGGATTCTTGAGAGTAAAGACTTCCCGCTTCATGAAGTATTAATTATGGCTTGTCTCACCTAAATTGTTATTTATAATCATTTTAAGAAGAGTAACACTTTGGATTCAACATCAATAAAACTTAATGTTAAGATAATAGGATAACTCAAAATGAAAAGAATCTTTATACACAGGGAAATCTATCAGCCCTCAAAAGCCTCCAGAAGTGGAGAAGATTTCCTCTCCATAAAGCAGGTGACCTGAATATTCAGTGCTGGCAGTGGGGGAGTGAGTTGGGTAGAAGAATATTTTAAGATTCCGTGGGAACAGATGCTTGGTACTCCCAGGCAAAAGAAACTTCATTCAATAGAATTAATCAAATCTCCCTTGTGACTATCTCCACATTCCAAATTCCTGATTGAATATTGCCGTGCTCCCAACACTTGGCTCTAGCTGAAAGCTTTTGCCACCTCCCCACTTTGCTCTGGCATCTCCCGGAGACCCTCCCAGTAGCTTGGCTGCTGCCCGAGGCCTCTAGAGCTCTGATCCAGGCTGAGTAGCCCTAGAACAGTTTATTCTGCTACTAACTCTGTGATCACAACTCTGTACTTTCCTCACATCACATTGTCTTTTGGACAAAAAAAAAAAGACTTCAAAACTACTGAGTGATTCAAGACTAATTCCTATACACAATGGTTATAAAAATATTCCGGGAATATACAAATATTTTACACTAGACTCCTTAGACCTACAAATTTTTAAAGACCTTCAAACATATTCTGCTTCAAAAGCCGTGCTAAAATTTTCAGTTCCTGTACTCTCCTCATTCCCCTCTAATGTTATATGTTCATAATTCAATGAGATTAATAGAGTAAATAGTTCATTTATTTTGAAATATATCTTTATATTTCATGCATTAGCTGGAAGGTAAGAGCCTAAAAATGAAAGAAACAAAAGGAAATTATATTTGTGTTTGAAATGCATTTACATAATTTTTGAGCTAGTGTCATTTTCTGACATTATTCTTAGGCTCATAGAACATCCTCACAGCTAAAGCTATAAAACTATTAGCTCCATAAATAATAAAAAAGAAATCTTGCTACTAATTACTTCAAAACAGTGAAATTTAATTTTACTACAATACTTTTCTACCCAATGGGCTTTCCTGAAACAGTCACTTCAACTAAATCTTACTAGATCAATAAAATTTAATTAGGAAAATATCCCACTCTTATCCATGATTATTGTTATTCAGGTTCCTGAAGAAAATGAGGCATGAATACAACGTTCCAATACTTCAACCAGAACAGTACCAGACTTGGACATGCGTCAAAAGAAATGTACCCATGGCATAGTGATTGTAATCATCTTTACCACAAATTTGTTTTCAAATGTTGAGGAAATTTTAAGGAATGTGTAAGGTCCTTTCAAATGTAACAGATTACTCATACACCGATTTCACTATCTTAGTTTCTCCTTCTCTGCCTTTAGAGTACCATTTTACCTCCTGGGAACATCTTACTTATTTCTACCTCTGAATTATTTCTTTCTCATGGCAAGGTGGAGAAAAATCAATTAATCACTATTTGTAAACACCCTTGGAGTTTCAGCTGAAAGGCCTTTTGACAATCAAAGTACTAATCTTTAATTTCTTTAGGCACTGTTTAATTTCTCAAGGCACTGTTATGTCCTTACTGATACATACTTAAAAGTGATTTGTACTGGTTCTTAAGGCCCAGCATTTGTTTGCTAAATCTAGGAGTGGCCTTCACTGGAAACCTCAGTTACGTTTGTGTTAAGTCCTGTGCACAGTAATTGGCCTGGGGGAGGGAGGCACACTGTCTTCCTCATTTCAAGTAAAGTTTATCACACTGGATCATGGCTTTTCACATTCGCCTAGCACCTTGCTTAGCACTTGATCAAAACACTTGAAGGAATTTATGAACCATCAAACCACTAAATCTAGAGATATCAACTTACCAGCCAGCATATGCATACATTCCATAATAGAAAGCCAGTGGCAATCCCATAATATTTGCATCTCTTCCTGAAAAGGCATCTTTAAAGTGTTGTGTTTGCCCTGCAATGAGCATAGAAAGATTTTAGGACTTTTCAAAGAATTGGTTATTGTTCGTTCTTTAACCATAAACATGAGGGGGGAAAGGGGATGAATTATAGTCTCAGGTGTAGATTTCTTTCTCTCAGCACATTGCCAACTTAAACTATCAATACTGTATCCATTCTAGAGAAGAAGTCCCAAAAGCAGAATGATCATCACTAACACTACTTCACATTTCTCTTTAAATAAAAATCACAGCAAAGAGGAACATGGCATTTAAAAAGCATCCCTTATTTAAGCATGCCTCTACTCTTAACAGAGTTTGACCATGAAAGACTAAAGGGTCTTCTGTAAATTATAGTTTTTAGGAGTGTGACAGAATTTTTTTAAGATGATATAATGCTTGGGAAGAAATATCCAAGGGTCTATTCTCAATGAGGCGGTGGTGAGAAACCCAAAACTACTCTCTCATATCATTTATCTTTCTGCTTTTCCCTTATAGTTCGTTAGATACCAAAAGGAGTTGGAAAACCCTGTGGACCAAATCTACGCTCCCCTGTCCCCCCTCCCACGCCAAGCTTCTTTTCTAAACAGAGTTTTATTGGAGCACAGTCTGGCCCACTTTTTTACATATTACTAATTTTTTGTTTTTTAAAGATTGGCACCTGAGATAACATCAGTTGCCAATCTTCTTTTCTTCTTCTTCTTCCTCTTCTTCTTCTTCTTCTTCTCCCAAAGTCCCCCAGTACATAGTTGTAAATTCTAGTTGTAGGTCCTTCTGGCTCTGCTATGTGGGATGCTGCCTCAGCATGGCTTGATGAGCAGTGCTAGTTCCGTGCCCAGGATCTGAACTGGCAAAACCCTAGGCCACTGAAGAGGAGTGCATGAACTTAACCCCTTGGCCACAGGACCAGCCTCACTATTCTGACTTATACTATGATTGGATGGCTGATTTCACCCTACAGCAGCAGAGTTGGGTAGTTGTAACAGAGACCACATGGCAGGCAAACTTGAAAATATTTACTATCTGGCCCTTTACATAGAAAGTCTGCTACTCTGTCCTAGAGAATGGCATGGTTTCCTCCTAGAAACACCAAAAGAAATTATACCAATCTCTAAAATAAATAGATTTTAACAAATTTTGCAACATGTGGATTGAACATTTTTATTCATCACATTTTTCTCTACTTTGTGAATCATAATGGGCTTTTTCTTGTATATAATTTGAATAATTTAAAAAACTAGAAATTCAGATTTACTTCAGTCAGCCAATATTCAAAGTTAAGCATAAAAATGTCTCTATTTCCCAAAGAAAACAGCAAATGAGATTATCCAAATGGGAAATGTGACTTTGTTTCAAAATTTCTCTTCACAGAAGTGAATAAAAGGGAGTTGAGAGGTAGATGATGTACGTAAGACCCTCTCTTCACTCCTATCTCCGTTTTTGCTTGGGTTGCCATATCAATAAAATATGTGTGAGTTTTGAGACTAAAAATGGAGAATGTTGGGTTATACACTAAATGATTTTTCCCTCAAAGCGTCCAATACCCAAATATAGCTCATTTTTTAAAATGATACTGAACTCAGAAGTGCCTGCTTTACTGAAACATTTCTGTGTCCACATAGATGGGAAATATAAATACTGGAACTCAGATAAAAACATTTGTTGAATATTCTTTTATCATGATCTGTGGTCTCCTTGGCCTTAAGGACACTATTCCTAAAAGTGTGGCGCTGAATGATCAATAAGAGAAAACAAACTTTGTAAAGACCAGATCCCAAGCAGCGATCCCAAGCAGAGATCCCAAAAAGAGCCATTTTGAGAGTATTACAGAAACGAGCTGTTTCTAAACTTCAGGAATATTTTGGCTGCATACTAGAGGTCTCAGGAAGATGAAAGTCATGATATTCAAAGGAAAGTTTAACAAATCTTTGTAAGTGAAGACAGAACATACAACTATTTTCAGGATCTGATTAGAGTAGAAACAAATACACAACGCGTATTAGTAAAATTTTTCTCTTCCTGGAGTATCAAATTAATGTGAAAAACATGTGATTAAGTTTGAGATAAAGAAAGTCTCCATTTTATAGTAATAAATATACCCTCTACGAATGCTCTCCAAATATTAAAATTTACTGCAGACTCTGGTACTACTCTCAGGGTATTTCTCTGTTAGGTGAAATATATAAGAAAGCCTGGTCACATTAAGTACTGATATTATAAGTTTTAATTAAAGAATCATTCTATTGTAAGTGCCAAAAGAACATCCAAAAGCTCTATCATGACTCTGCTTTCATAGAATTTGCAATACAGTAACCTTTGGCAACTTCACCACACCTCACCTCACCTCACACACACATATAAATAAGTGGTAGACACTGACTGCAGTCTTACATTACACCAAAAAGAAAAAAGAAAGAAAAAAATCTTAGTTTTAAAGGATAGTATATCATCTTTTGCAAACTAAACTAGAATAAAGTGTGTCAATGACCCTGAGTTTCGACACTTTCCAAAAATGGAAGAAACTCCTTACAGAAGACTAAAGAGTTAGTCCAGGGGAAAATAAAAAAGCACTAACAAAACAGGCTTTTTTCCCCACATTTCTAATGGATCACATAAAACAAGAGCAGGCCAGCTCCGGAGAGGCCAAGATGAACCAGAAGAGCGAGCGCACGTCTTCTCTTCAATGTAAGGAATAGCATTAAGAAGCCTTATTCTGGTTATTCTGAGTTGGCTGAGGCTGCTGGATTTGATGCAAACATTTAGCCAGGAGAGCTCTATCTCCCACTAGGCTTATTAAATGGCCAGCAGCAGCTCCTGCTCCCCAGCTGCAGAGTGACTGATCTCTTGATGTTTGTTATTGTTTAATGCCTCTACTATCAGCCATGATTTTGCTGAATTTTGGCATTTCCTTTCGCCTTGTGTAATTCTTCTCCTGCAACTTCATTAAATTTCTCTATAAATTCTCTTTCTTGGAACAGACAGTATCAATGTAAACATTAAATACTTCACATGCCCAAGTTATATGTCACTTCTTGACAATTTCGTCTCACTTTCCTATTTATTTCCTACTATCATGCCCATTGCTAATTACATAATTCACCTCAACCTCCTTCTCTTCCAACAGTTTTCACTAAATCCAAACAAGTACCTTCTTTGCTAAAACAACTGAAACTCCAAATGACATCGCCTCCTCAACCATCTCATCTTTTCTTATTAAATAGTCAACTCTATAAGACAAATACGCCCAGAAAATGGTGTCACATTTCTGTAGAAAGGCAGATTTTACATAAAAAATAATGTAACAATAAAAATTGTTTCTACAACTATTTTTATTGTCAATTAATATTTCATTTTTAGGATTGCTATTCCCATGTCTCAATCGCCTTCTGTCAAGATTCTATTCTCAAGGTAAAAGGAATAATATCCATAAAGGAAAATAATTATTGATCATCTTTCATTAGTTTCCAAATATCTTTTTCTCTTTAATCTTTATTACTACCACTGAACTACTTTAAAGTAAAAATAAGAGGACTTACTTATTTGTGGTTATAACTAAAGGCAGATTTTTTTTTCCACTTTAAATTTTCACTCTCAACAGTTTATACCAAGATAATTCACCGACGCCTTATTTTGTTGCTTGACCCAGTCTTAATCCTCTTGTTGCCATTCAGTTGTAAATACCAACTCATCCCCAGTGTAGCAGACTTTCAAATCAATAAGATGACAGTATAGAGACTAAGTTCCACAGGCAGAGACTAATTAAGGGATTCTGCTAGTATAAGCGAAAGTTAGTGTTAGACCAAAAGCAGATTCATAGTCTAAAAAGCATTTACTTTTCAGTCCATACCTTTAATTAGCTGCATAACTCCAGGGACTATAATTATCACAATTGCTGTGAGCTTGCAAAAGGTTAGGAAAATCTGGATCCGGGCGCTCCAGCTGACACTCATGCTATTTAGGACCATCACTACAGCTGCAAACAAATAGATGAAGTTACAAAAGGTGAATCCTCATTGGCATGAAGACGTCTTAGATCCTGGCTACTCAAAGTGCCATCCGTGAACCAGCAGTGTTGGCATTACCTGGAAGCATTTTAGAAATGCAGAATCTCAGGCATGGTCCTAGACCTACTGAATGCAAATCTGCATTTCAACAAGATCTTCTAATGTTTATGTACATTAACGTTTGAGAAGTTTGGATAAAATCTCCAGACAGTAAGAAGTCATCTCTTGTTCTTTGTACACGTCAATAAGAGTGGACAAAGACTGTGGTGCCCTGACAATGATACAAAAATATCTTCTAAGCAAATCCTGAACTCATCACAGCATGCAATCAGATTGCTGGATGTGGCTCTTTGGCTTGATGTGGCAGGCAGCTATCTTCTCCCTCAATGACTGCATGCATATTCACCTGCCAGAGTGGAATCGCACTCGAGATGGAACAATATGTCGAGAAGTTGGCTGGGACCTTATTGTTCACTCTCAGGACTAGCCTTAGCCAGCAAGTTTTGGATTTCTCTTCTTCTTTCCAGTTAGCACATCAAGGAGAGACTTTCAACCTACCCTAAAAGTAGAGGCTTCCAAGATATGATTTGGGGACTTGAAAAAATGTTCTAAGGATGAATCAGACTAGATCTCAGGCTAGAAGACACATTGGGGCTGAAGCCAGTAGAATTTCTCTGTCTTAACGATGCTGTCTCGTTTCCTGAGCAGCACTCAACTATCCACTCTCCCTACATTGTGGACAATAAGAACCTTGAGAATAGAACAAGTGTTATTCATCTCTGTATTGCTAGTATCCAGCTCCATACCCGGCCCAGTTTTGTTGAATAAATAAATGAGCTAGATCCTCAATTTAGAAAAACTACCTTCAGCCAAGGAGGCACGAAATGAGTGGTGATACTCTGAGACCCTGCCTCCTGTGCTCTGCCAGAATGACTGAGGTTGTTCTAGACAGTGGAGTCCAACCTTACGCTCGTTCCAAACTTATGCTTAGTTACTCGCCTCCACCCTCAAAAAAAGCTATTTCTTATCTGGCATTTGCAATTATTATCTATAAGCTTTATTTTTTAAAAGGTGTATTCTCCGTAAACAAATAACAAAACTGTATGAAGATACTTCTCAGGTATAAAAAAAAATACAGAATTTTTATAATTCAAGTTACAGTGGGAAGTTTTCTACATCTTCAGTACTGAGTTATCTTCATAGTTTCCATCGCCTGCTGTAATCAGTAGCTCATTTCAGAATTTAAGAATCAGTGCAAATGTTATCAACACAGAACATGTAATGGCAAAAATTTTAAAATAATCTAGCCTCCTAAAGGAAGGCTAATTAAGGTACATCTTTTTTAATGGTTTAGTATGAAGCCATTTAAAATCACGATGCACTCAAATATTTATTACATGAAAGGGTGTTCATGACATATTACTGACCAATACAGAAAGTTACAAAGACAGGATAGGCAATTGCTAGATAGATAGATAGATGGACAGATAGATAAAAACACAAAGACAGAGAGAAAGGGAAGGAAAAACATCTAAAAGAGCATTTACCAAAACTTTAACAGAGAGTATTTATAGATGATAGAATACTGAACAATTTTCAATTTTTATATTTATTTTTCTGCATTATTTTAATAATTTTTATAATGAGCATACGCCATTTTTAAGTAAAATATCAATAAAGCAATTTTTATTTTTGAAGAAAATTTGACGTTGGGAAAAATCAGGGATCAGTAGATCCCATACAAAGCTAAATAGGGGGTTACTAATGAAGAAATGTTTCAAAGCAGTAATGAGGAGTCCGGAGCAGTGAGAAGCTACATGGGAAGCTAAGGGAAATATTTTATCTACATTTGAAACTGAAAACATGAAGAAATAAACAGGTCCATTGTTAATGGCAAAGTGCATTATTTTATCAGAGGAAGGATAAAAAATAAGATAATTTTTCTCTCCCACATATAAAGCACTTATATATTGAAAAAAATTTAATGCAACTCTCCTCTCATCTTCATCATCCAGCAATTCTTTTCCTTTTTCTATGCAAATTACACTATAACAAATAAGTCATCATTTGAAAAGGATTATTATTTTAGTTAAGGAGATTCAACATTGGCCTGAAAAACGTTGGACTCATGTTCCCACCAGCAACAAAAGAGCACTGTGTTCTTTTAAGTAGAGCCCCTAAAACCCCAAACAGTCTCTATTTCTGAAAATACTCCACAATAGAAAAGAGCTGAGTATACAGAGAGGAAGGGAGAAAAAGGAGGAAGAAAGGAGAAAGAGAAAGAAAAAAAGGAAGGAAGGCAGGGAGGGAGGAAGGAAGAGAAAGAAGGGAGAAAAGAAGGGTGGGTGAAAGGAGAGAGGGAAGAAGGGGAAAGTGGGAAGGAAGGCAAGAAGGAAAGGTGGATGGAAGGAGGGAGAGAGGAAAGGAAGGGTAGGAGGGACGAAGGGAGAGGGAAGAGAGAAAGAGGTATTTTTATTTTTGAGAGAAAGAGGTATTTTTATTTTTGGAACTTCTGTCTATATATTTGAAAAGAGGAAAGAAGGTTTGTAACTTTCCTAAAGAATGTAAGTACTTAATGCCTATTGGAATGGAAAAAAGTGAATATTTGAGATTTCCTTTTATATTTTGTAAAGTTTTCTTGGAAAAATGGAAGACAAAAATCAAGCAAATATTGTGAGTTGATAATCTCGCCTTGCTTTCCTCTCAGATGCTGAACTAAAAATTCTGGTTAAGATTGATTTCTCTCAAAGGTTTCTCAAAACCCTGCTTTATCTGAGCACCCAGACATTGTTTTCATTATTTGGTACGCCAAATTCCAGCTGAGAGGTACCTCTGTGACCTGGAGGATACAGCTTAACAAGTAACAAGGCAGCTAGTACAGAGGCACCATGAAGGTCCTCCAGTGGCCAGAACGGCTGTTTCATCACGTGTCTTTACAGAGAAATTTAAGTCCACGTTACTTTGCTCATCTAACAATATTGAAAAGGGATTTGGGATTCACTAAATGCAAGAGCTTTCTGAGTTTCTAAAACAAATAGTATCTGCTTTTTTATAGACACTATCCCCACATTGTAATAATCAAGAAAATCTGAGCAAGCTCTCTGGTCCTAGTTTTACTTCCTTTGAATAATAATTGCTAATTTCACACATTAGGAAGTACTTATATCAATTTGAGCTTCTTTTTTTTTTTTTGCTTTCCTTAAATGTTGCCAAAATTAAAATACCAGGACATATAGTTTTTATTTACTTATTTGTGATGCAGTTTCCTAAGATCTGAGCTGCAGCCATGAAAGCTAAATGTATAAATCCTGGAGGTAAGAAATATATATTTGAAGGGAGCAGTATTTGAAGAGAATGTTTAGGGGAATGTCAAGGACTACCGCAGTGATTTAAGGACTGGCGAGTATTTCTTTCTGCACTTCCATAATTCCAGTCTGTCTCCGGTTTTGCAGAGTGAGATCACTGAGCCTGGATATAGTAGATTTTCTCCCATGTTCGGGTTCTCCCTGGCTTCTGACTTCTTATTTCTTCGTGCTAAACTGAGAAAATATATGGATGCCGTATGGATGCTACCTGGTGAGTTAAAGTGGATCCTGCCACTATTTTTTGTAACAGCTGCCTGGGTTGCCTTTTATCTCTTTGTTAGCATTTATTTCCTGGATGCATTAATTTCAGAGAGGATGTATACCAACAAACACCATTAAAATGCAGAGGACAGTCCGTATCCAGGATCTCATGATTGAGAATAAAAATGGTAAGCATTACACAAACGTAAACTGTTATTATGTGGCAGACGTTGTACAAAGACTTTACATGGTAGTGTTATTTAATCCTCATATTTCTATGACATTGTTACCATCATTGGCCTTATTTCTGAGGTGAATAGCTGAGGCTCAGGATATTATTTAACTTGTCTCTGTTCATATAACTAAGTGTGAAGATAGGCGCAGAGCCTAGGAAAGCTGACCCCACTCTTACAGCTAATTCATAGGTAACAATGAGGAAGTAGCTCAAAAAACATATATTGTTCCTCTAGTCTACCTCATTCTTTCAAACACCTGATGGCTCTTCCTCTCTGCTAAGGTTCATGTTTATCTTGGCTGGGTTTTCAGGACACTTGGATTCCATATTTTATTGGTCATCCTCCTGAAGGATATGGTTCTTGTTCCACAGTACTTGCATATGTCAATACTATGTATATGGACCTAAGAATTGGTTGTGTTGGTAATTTAGCTATGGTGGAAAAGGAGGACATGTAGCCAGACTTCCGAAGATTTGAACAGAGCCACACCACATGCTATATTTGAAATGCTAGCACAGACCTGGTCCCAGATTTTCTTTCACGTAATTTAATGATGCCAGGACAACACAGTTTTGCAAATACAGTCACGCATTTGTAGAACTGGCTAATTTTTTTCACCGTGTAGCTGCAAGTGTTAGTTTATTTGCTGCCCTTAATTATTCCCACAAGGTATGAAAAGCATGGCAGACTCTTTACTCACCTACATAAACTAAACTAGGGAGGGCACTGACGCTCAGAGAGGTTGGTCAGGGGTGGATCTGGGACTAGATCTCACATTTTGACAAAAGTATTTTTATTATAATATTCTGCCATTCTAGTGTATTCTTATATAAGGTGTAGTTTCAGAAGACCAGAACCAAAGACCAAATATCATTTTAAAATTAAACATACTTCAATGCTTATTGAACCTACCTACAAAGACAGTGAAAATTCACAGACTTCCATAGAAAGTAAAGGGCGTAATGTCAGTATTGCACTAGAGGGAGCGCCAAATGTGAGTATTTAAGATTTCCCAGTTAAACCTCCACGTGCCTGACGTGTTTACCAGAATGGACAGGATTTTGGATAAGCAAAAACTTTTCATCTTTATTAATTTGATAGAATTGAAGTAGAGTACTTTAAAAAAAGGGACGGGAGTAAATTAGTATTTAGTAACTCCCCACCCCCAACCCACTATCATTTCTCAAATGGTTGGTTGGCATTTAACAAAGCTTGAAATTTCTTTTTGCTGTGATTTGACTATAACAAGATCCTTCAGGTTTGCTCTTCTTCTCCACTTGAACTAAAGATTTCAAACTCCCACAAACTCTTTCCTTCCCCAGGGAATACAGAGAGGCAACTCACGCAATTAAACTCTGTTTCCTACCCTTCCACCCCGAACAGGCAGAAAATCACCTGTTATAGTCACTTTGAACAATGCAGAATGTGAGAGATTTGCCCCCAGGTACATTTCTCCTTCTCAGTCTCCATTCTCCACCCGCTGTTGCTCCATTAAGGCTAAATCTTTCTCAAAGACAGTTTGACTCTCCCAGTTAGGCCTCTGATTGCCATGACCAACCACTGAGTCATAAGAACATCCCGTTTTCTCTTTCAGTGCTTCTGACTACGGGAACACATTTCCTCAGAATCTCAAGCTTGCGATGGGAAGATCAAAATTTGTAAACTAATGTTGTAACTAATGAAAAAAATAGAAGGAAGTGTCTAGGTTCATCCAAGATTTACTCAGGCTCTTTGTTAACTATTCCATCTCTAGCCCATCTCCATTCCAATCTCTGCTCCAGGAGTTTTGTAAATGGCCCATACTTAGTTATCCTTACCTATAATTGCTTTAAAATTTTAGCTTGAATGGTTTCCTCTTACTCCTCTAAAATACAAATTTTCCCTTTAAGAAGTTTAATAGAATTGGGATAAGTAAGAAGAAGGTCACTTAGAGTTACTGAAAGAGTAATATTTTATCATTGTCCATCTCATTTCAAGTCCAAGCAGGCAATATTTGTGGATTCATAAATGTTTACAGAAAATCTACTGAAAGTTTGCTGGTTATAGATTCTAATTATTAACCAGTATTGTCAATTTATAGAGCTCTCAAAAATGCTACCTATCCTCTTTTTGCATATAATAATTGTGATATAATTCTACCTTAGTCATTTGAGGGATAAGAATGTAATGGGTACAACAATGGCTGTTAGTCCAATCCCTTAGTGGGACACCAGATTTATCAAGAACTGTCTATGGGGAACACACTCTGCTAAAGGCCTTAAAACTCTGACGTAATTTCATCTTTCTACAGCCATTCGAGATAGATTATCTTTTCACAGGTATTTTACCCATAAATAAAACTGACACTTAAAACGGTTTAATATTTAGCTCCAAATCACATAACTAAGAAATTGTGACACTAAGTTTCAGTCCTAGATTGTGTGTCTCTAGAACCTGAACTATAATCCTATGCTCAGATGGTTCATCCCACACAAGCTCATGGTATTAGATCTGAACATCACATTGATGCTGTTCATTTACCACCAATTTTCTGCTGCCTGAGAAAACTGAAGCTGCGTAATTCTCCAAGTTTAACAAGTTGGCATTCCATAGACTTCTCTGCTAGAGGAAAATTCTTAGACCTCTTCTCATAAAAATCAGTCAACAAATTTTTTTTGTTCTTTATAAGTTGTTTCCCATAATACTCAAGAGTTTGAAATCTAGACTCCTATAGGAAGTTAGAGTTATATTTGGCTTCATGTCACTTATGTAATATTGTGCATGTTCCTCTTTTTTATTTCCTTTAAAAAAAATTCCTAATATCTGTGCCCATTGATAAAAAGGAACAACTTCCTAACTTGGAGACCTAATTTGAGAAATGTTACTAATAATCAATTATTGAAGGAAGACTCTTATCATGACCGTCAATGGACAGCTAGAACTATGACACTGAAAGTGACAGCTGCTAACGTTATAAAATGTATAACACTATGTACACACCCAACACATAAACATCACTCCATGGGGATAAGTGAGTTATCATTCAACAAGTTATTGCTGAGGAAGGGTAATTTCTCATTCAAAAAAATCCATGAAATAATTGATTTTTCCTCTGAAGAATTCTATTCTTTTGTTCAATCCACTTATAGTTTTCCTAACAAAGTGGTTTTTGCTGTCCTATTTTAAAAGATTAGCCATCAGATGTCTTGACTCACTGCAAAACTGGCACGTAATAGAATATCAGGGATCACTCCAAATTCTTATTCTTTTTTTATTTTCCAACATAAATTTGGCAAGGAACTGTCAGCAAAACACTACAATGTGGGCGCAGTCCCACCAGGCAAAAAGTCTTTATAGCCAAATATTTTTGTGGGTTTTTTTCTCTTTCATATTTATACTCACGATACTCACTTATGCCCACAGCTGTAATGAGCTTGATTGCAAGTTCAGGAATTTCACATTGAATAAAAAATGGTTCCAGAATGTAGCGTCCAAATGCCAGAGATATCACAGCAGTGGCTGCAGGGCTAGGAAAAAAAAAATAAAAATATATATTCACATTAACTACAGGAAAAAACTGAATAGTGTCTTCACCAAACTTTTTCTACTTTGAGGTATCATTATTCAGCATATGGAACATGTTAAAGATGCAAGTCTATAGTTTTCAGAACTCTATATTTGATTAGGTTGTCAGAGAAATTCCAAATGAAATATTGTCCATAACTTTGGTGTCTGGCTTTTTGTTCTGTTTTGTTTTGTTTTTTTATGAAGAAGATTGGCGCTGAGCTAACATCTGTTGCCAATCTTCCTCTTTTTGCTTGAGGAAGATTGTCACTAAGCCAACATCTGTGCCAGTCTTCCTCTATTTTGTATATGGCACACCGCCACAGCATGGCTTATGAGCAGCGCTAGGTCTGCACCTGGGATCTGAACCTGCGAACCCTGGGGCACCAAAGCAGACCATGTGAACTTAACCACTACACCTCTGGGCCAGCCCTGGTGGCTAGTTTTTAAACTTCACATATCCATGGGAGCATGACTAAGCGCTATCAGTTTTGTTCTCTCATATTTGACTTTTCCTTAAAAAATCTAGTTTATTACTTGAGATCCTGACAGAGCTGAACTTCACAAGAAGCAGTCTTCTTCTCAATAAATCAACAACTAAACCCCAGCCATAGCATGAATATGTTAAAAGTGCAGATCTCAAGGGTCAGGGCATGGTCAGAACATGAACACAAAACTCGACTTAAAAAATTAGTATTAATAAGTGCTCATCGCAAATATATGCTTATATCCTTGACATTGTATTATTCTTATTTTTCCAGTACAGACAAAAACCTGAAGAGCCAAGTGATTATTCTTAATTCCATAGAAATATTTAGATGCAAAGTATAAGTTGAAAAATAATAGTACCCTTGTAATTTTATAAAATTGAGAAAACAGGCATGAGACAAGAAAATGAAATAAGTTCAGGCATGTAGCAAGTTAGGTAACAAACCATTCTACCTTAATTCTTCAAATATTCCTATGAGAAAATTACACATGCCTTTCAGTTTAAAAATATGTATATATGAATGTATACTCTTTAGATACACGGACAAGTCCAGGGAATTATCTAATTTCTCATGCCAATCTTCCCTTTCAGCTTCTCTTCCTTCTCTTGGTGACCCAACACCCAAGCTCGGTCCCTAGACTGTCATAAAACGAACCACCATTATGTGTTCCAACCTTGGCCTGCTTATATTAGGCAGCGCCATAAATTTCTTGACTTCCTTCTTTTACTAGAGATCCTCTCCTCCTCTCCTCAAACATATTCTTCCTGTTCTCCATCATTTATCAATTTTTGATGTATAAGTTAAAATAGGATCATGTCATTTTAGTGCTTTCAAAATATGTTCAGAATATGCAAAAATCCTCCATTTAAGTCTCTTTCCCTTCCTCTTCAGTTTGTTTCTTCCCACTAGAAGGATCTGAATACCCTTTACCTGGGGGCCCTGCAACTCGCTGACAGGTTTTTTATACCTCAGATCTTAGTCCAATCTTCCTTGGTGCAAGGAAGCTTCTCCAACATTCTGACTGGGTTAGATCTCCAGAGAATACTCTCTTACTGAACCTCATGGCTTCGCTTTTCCAGCTCTTATCATAGTTGAACATTATATTCACTTGTGTGATTTCTTGATTGATAACTATTTCCCTCCTTTGACCCTGAGCTCCATGACCACAAGACTGTGTCTATCTTAATCACTATTTTATCCCCAGTGTTCAGTATAGTGTCTATCATACAGTAGAAACCCAATAAATATTGAATCTACGGTGAATGCGTGAATTCATTATAATGACCCCTGCTATGTACAGATGTCTGATAATTCTTTCCTTGAAAGATATGTTTTTCAGATTATTTCTGGCAAGAGTGACTTAAACTGAAATATGGTTTTAATAGTAAGTATTTAGGTACTATGAGTGTTGTCAACTGAAGAGAAATGTTAAAGTACACAGGTACCTTGTCACCCCTCAAGTCATTCATTACACTCTCTGTTTGAAAGAGCAACCAAGCAATGTGAGTCCATTATTACAAAGAAACACAAAAGCCTATTAAAAAAGATTCTAGAGTACATCTAGGTAATTTCCTCTGTCAAAACACACACACACACATACCATGAAGCAGCTCTCTTGCAATTAAAGTAACGTTTGATTATGAGCTACTTGGGAACAGGAATTAGGGCTCAATCCACTTTACATAGCTTTAACTTGCCATTCGCCATCTAGTAGCAATTCGTGGAATGAATAAATGAATGAATGAGCACTATATCTGTGCTACTGCAAATGGAATGATCATGCTCGTCATAATGATAACCAATTAGCCAAAGCCAGACAATCAATACATGACTGAAGAGGGATTCAAGTCCAGTTGGATCAGGATACAAAGACCACTATCCTGACAGGAAAGCACTCTAAATAAGTAGTGCACTCATTCGAATGCTGAGTGTGTTGTATTCAAACTATTACTACCTTAAAATTTCAGTCATTTATTCAAAAAGAATTTAACATCTATGATACTCAGGGCACTGAAGTAAGTAGTATAAGGGTTACGAAAAGTGCGAGACCTGGTCTTAAGTGCTTGAAATGCTTGCAGTTTTAATGGGGAAACAGAACACAGACACCTAAAATATTAAGCAAGAATCTAAGTTATCATGTTCAATGTCAAATGAGAAGCAGAGACTTCATTTTTCAGAAGAATTAAGAGAGGAAAGAAATACTATAAACCGAGATGAACAGGAAATTAACTGTGGAAAAGATAAGATTTAAGCTGACCTTTGAAGAGTAAGATTCGGATCATCAGAAAAGAATGGAAGGCATGTCTCAGGCAAATCCGAGATTTTAGAAAAGGAACAAAATAGTTCTTCATCATTATTCCATTATAACAAGTTTTAAATAATACAGAATTGCTTAAAATGAGAACAGAGTTAACAAAGGAGTGAATACTACTCTGAAGCTTTTTGTTAAAAAAGAGACTCCTAGGACTAGAAAAATCATGATTAATGTTGTCAATACTTATTAGCTCTGCATTTGCCACTTAGCCACCAATGAAAGGATAAAAACTTACGTGAGCTTTCAGCTGTGTACGCCTGATAAGTTTACAGTAAGAGCAAACTCCCCTAGTTACCTCTGTTAAACTCTAACCAGAATGTGCAAGTCACGCTTTATGGAAGCAGTCAGCCTTATGGAACTCTGACACTCTAAACTTCTCATATGACATCACAAGTTTTCCACAAAGTTGAAGGAAATTTGCTATTCAGAATGACTTAGCACTATTTGGTTTGATTTTCAACCAAGACAATCAGGAAGAGGAAGACATTTTCATAACAATAAAATCAAAAAAGACTTTCGCAACTGTGGTTCACGGATTTGTTTAAGCTGAGGACGTGAGTCATTTATGTCAAGGTTTTATTTGTTGTAAAGCATAAGACTTGGTGACACACTAAGTTGTTAGGCACAGAAGTTTCCTAATCATAAAAATTAAGTGAAGTTAAACAACTTAATGGTGTAATCTACAAAAAGGAAAGCTCCAACTCCTAGCATGATATTTAGTTTTGTCTGGCTAGTCAAGAGGTATGATTTATGAAGGTGGATTTTGATGCTTCATATGCTTTCAGGTCAACATCTTTCCTATAAATGTCATAGAGAATAAGTGAATATTAAAGAGAAGCAGATACTTTAAAAGTTTGGCATGGTTGGCAAACCACTGTCAGGGGCAAAACTTCCTTAAGAACATTAATTGAGGTATTTCATCACAGATTTTATGTAGACGTATTTACAACATAGTCACATGACATTCATGTTTCTAATTAGTTAAAACTAATCAAAGTGATTCAAAGAAGGGCATAATGAATAGGTCTATTTTTCCTTAATTTTTTTCTATCTATGCTCTTACCGTATTATGAGTAGTTCCACCCAGACTCGTACAAAAGCTGGTAACGGGCCAAAGACTTCCAGAATATATGTATAATGACCACCAGATTTCTTGATACTGGTTCCCAATTCGGCATAGGACAAGGCTCCTGTGAAATGTTTATAACAGAAAGGCACGAAGTTAAAACATTACCAAGTCATCCTGCAACAGAACTGATACAGCAATGTTTATGCTGCCTGATATGTGACTGCATGCTTTGGTCTGAATGACATCCTTATTTCAAGACAAAAAAAAATAGTCATCTGATAAGAGCCACAAGTTCCTCTTGCAACTTCTTCACATTTGATCTTGCAACTTCTTCACATGTGAGATATAGTTCATTCGATTCAAACAATGTAATTTTACTTAAAGTGGTAAAGACAAACTTCTAAAACAACATCATATTATTAAGAATTTTGAATCTCAAACCTCAGAACAAGAGAAAAAGAGAAGACAGATGCCAATAACTAACCTATTTTTGAAGAATATAACTTCATGCCAAGACAAGGAACTATTCCAAATTGACCTCCTTATATTGAGAATCTTTTTAATCAAGGTATTTCTGTGGCGCATCAAAATAAACAAAATTTATCTGTACTTCGGAAGCATATGGACTCTGGGCCTTGCAAGACTTCACTTAATTTGTGGGATATGTTTTATTTGTCAAAAAAACGAATTTTGACTCAGATATTCTATTTCTAGAAAATATTTTCTTGGATGTTTTTGAAGTGTACACTTCTGGGTAGTTGACATAGCATACTTCTAAAAAAGAGCTGCTATAACTTATATCTATGTACCTTAGGTAGAATTAATTATAAACCAAATTTTAACATCTAGCAATAGAATTCACACGGACTTGAGCAAAACCTCAGTTTCACTCTCTGTAAAATGGAGATTGCAAGTCTCAGCCCATAAGGGAGTTGAGTGTATAAATGTGATCATGAATGCCAAGGGCAGTACTGGGCCTGACACACGGAAATCACCTCATGAAATAAAGTTATACCTATTAATTTGAGCAATTGCTTACCAAGAAAATGAAAAATATAATCTGGATATTTTACGAGAAGTTCTATCCATAATGCTAAGTACTCAAATGTAACACAACTTTTGCCTGAGCAACTTCAGAGATTCAAGTGTGGGAAATTATTGCCAATCAGTAAAGCTTCAGGTAGAAGTGTCCGACATGAAGATAATCTGGATATTCAGTGAAATCTTAGTATCACTTATGCTATTCCTGAACCTAGCACTGTCTCAGAGTCACTGGGAAGAATTTTTTATTTAAAAACAAATAGAAAACAGACTCTAAGGCCATACCCCAGAACTACTCTCTAATCAAGAGAGTCCAGACTCTCCAATAGAGGGATCCAAGAAAATCTATTATTTCCAAACTCACACAGATGATTCTAAAGTAACTAGTTTGCAGATTGATATTGGGGGATCACTGGGAGTTTGCCTATTTATAACTCATTAAAGTTGCCATTCACTCTTTGTTGGAAACCAGTAACCATGTTGGTAGGCTGTACAGAAAAGCATCCAATATAAAATGCTATTGGAAAGAGTCTTAAGTACCTCAGAATTTATTGCCAGAGCATCAATACCTAGACCTGTGTACGCTCTGCTGAAACTCCAGGATGGTTACCCTAGGTCTAAATTGAGTTCTGGAGGAATGAGATTTTCATTTAAAGGTGTCAAGCTCCAGAACCATTTTACCCAGATGAAAAAAGTTCAAAACAGGATGTAAAACTCCATGTACTGACCCTGACTTTAAAAAAATTGTAAACCACATATATAGATTATTTCTTCTTAGTCCCAGAGTTCTAGAGTTTTAAGGCAAAGGATTTTTTTTCTCATACGTTGCTTTGCTTCCTGTTAGGGAAGCATCCTCTCAAAAAGCTCCTGGTAACTTAAGTGACAAAGGCAATGTAACTATAGATAAGAAGATTAATACAGGAGCGCACACTTTGCAATTAGTAATCAAAGAATACCATCTCGTGTCACCTTAGCTAGTCCCTTTAACTTTTTTTCCCTGAGCTTCTGCTTGTGATGATACACTTATGCAGAAGCGCATTTTCATAGTCAGGTCAACATCACTAACTAGTTCAATGCTCAGTGTGATCCATTTTTTTATATCTGAATAACTTTTTATTGTGTACAAAAATCAAATCACATAGTGGAAGCTGCATGCACATAAGTATGCAGAGTCCAGGAAGCTGGTTACGGTTTTCCCTTTTAGACGTGGATTTATTCTGAATATACCAAATGTTGTAGAAGATCAAAGACTGAGGGTGCACAAAGTTATTTAAGAAGAGCAACAGTTAGGTTTCTGTCTATGTTGTTTGTCTATATATGTACGTGCCAGAACCCTGTAGAAAACCACCAACTCTTATTAAAAACCTAAAAATAATTCCTCTATGATATTTCTATACTAAGGCTTTGTTTTAACAAGTTTTATTTAAAATACTTTCTAATAATGGAAATTTGAGTTCTCTAGCTGAATGACAAACCAATGCATTAAAATATCACAAGGTCTTAAAAATGATCAGATTGGTACCTATATGACCAAGAGTTAGGACGAGGTCCTACAGTTATGACCAAGAATTAGTACTAGAGTCCTTTTGGAATCAAAACACACTATTTGCCAGAGAGGAGCAAGTAATCTTAGACATCTACCCAAAGTATAAAAATAATTTAATTTTTTTGACCATTCACCAGTTTTTGTTACCTTTACAACTAACTCAGGTAGCTTTCTAGTAAGTTTCCCACCACATGAGGGGGAATTTATTACCTTTTTACTATTAATTATCAAATCAATAAAAGAGATCTAGATTTTGAAGAAAAATTAATAATTGTTATCCTTCTACCAGTTCTGCTCAGATTAACCCACTGAACAGGTGGACAAATTACCTGTGTCTTTGGAGACCAAGTGAACTATAAAGAAAGAAAACAGATCTGGGCAAGCACAGCAAACTAACGCCTAATTCCAACTTTACAATTTATATTGCAAACATTTAAAGGTATTGGGGAGATGTGAAAGGTGGAAATAATTTGAAGTACGCTCAGATCCTCGCAATATTCCTATTTACAATAGGCACTGAGTTACGTGCATCACACAGCTTTTCACGTTGAGGACCTTTGAAAGAATATTAGGAACTGGCAAGCACATGAAGTTAAAAAAAATTAAAAGGAAAAGACTGCCGCCCGTTCATTTTGCCAATAAAAAGTCAGTAAAACTTCTGCCGAATGCTTAGTTCTGTGTCTAAATAGGCTACAGCTGGGTTTTACTTCACAAGTGTTTCATTCAGCATGTCAGCTGCCAAGATGCCCCAAACATACGTAACCAAGCACAACTGCCCCGCACAGAAAGCTCAAATGTCTTTTACTGGCTCATCAGAGTTAGCCTTTGCTCTCATCGCCACAGGGTAAAGTCAGAAGATTGTCTTAGTGAGGAAAAGAGGACACAGCCTGCAGAAAGTCAGTTGAGGGAATTCAGGATCCTGCCAACAGTGGACGCTGTGTTTGGGTGGTTCGCATACCTAAACAGAAATCAGAAAGTCCGGCGTAGCCTTTGCCATTCATTCACTCTTTAAAAGTTCCCCTTTGCTTTCTCAGAAAGCAAACCGCCCAGCTCCACAGACACACCCCCAGAGAAGAAGCTGCACTCACCAAATAGTGACAGGACCCCACAGACCGTCCAGATTATCAGAGACATGCCCACGCTGCCCGTGTTCTGGAGCACGCCCTTAGGAGAGATGAAGATTCCGGCTCCAATGATGGTGCCAATGATGATGGAGATGCCCCTCAGCAAAGTGATTTTCTTCTTCAGCACCACTTTCTCCTGCTCAGGGGGCTCCTTGCTGCCCAGGGAAGGCAGCCTGCCGTTAACATTCCCCTGCAGGTAACCTCCATTGGAGATGGTGGACACAACAGGCTTTCTGACCATTGTGGTGACACACGGGGGAAAAATGAAACACAGGAAAAAAAAAACTCCCAAACTTGCAACTTTGGTTGTTCTTGGTGTGACTGATCAATCTCTTCCTCTCTACTTTCAGACTGTCTCTCTCAGTGCTATTGTGTTCATAGGTAAAAACTCAAAGGTGTATTTTCTTTCACGGCTATCTAATAACTCCTCAGAAACACGTGTGTGTTCATGGTGCTCTCGGCTCCTTCACCTCCTCTGACTACCTCTGCTGCTGCGGCTGCTGCTGCCGCCCTATCGTTACAGACCAGCTCAGCTTCCTCATGGGCTGGTATTTAAGCTCCTGCCTGTCACACCAACTTACTCCAGCTAAATGATGATGCAAATTCTCCAGGTTTGCATCAGCCACATGAGAAGGCGCCAGCATTACTCAGCTCTTTTTTCTTTTTTTTTTTCACATTAGCAGCATGTTGCTCAACTGACCTAAGCTTTTCAGAGAACAAAGCACACACTTAAAAGGGATCTTAACCATCCAGAAGTAGTAAATAAGGAACAGAACTTCCCAGAGATTTAAAGCAACTCTTAGTGAGGGGCAAAAGCTCTTCATGCAAAAAGAAAATGAAAAATGAAACAGGAAATGATCACGGCATTGTAAAGAGTTTCTTTCTTCTTTAACTTCCCTTCCGTATAAAACATCTGACACGCAACTGTTTTGATAATAGAACGTAACTAAGAGCTTCATTGTTTATTACAACCCAATTTAGATTTCATAAGATGTTTCCTGATTAGTTTAATTTTTTTTAAATTTTGGGTTTCCTAGCAACACAGTCAAATCTAATATTTACAAAGCTAGAATGATTCTGCATAGCTGCTGTCGCGCACATAACAATTGTGAGCCTGACTCAACTTCAAAAGATAAAAATTATTTCTTACTACCCATAATAAATCAGTATATAAAATCACCATATGACTGTGACAAAGTTAAAAGTCACGGTGACTCTAGAAAATAGTCGTTTCCTGATTCTCATTAGCACTAGGTGATCTCTTAAACTAAGTAAAAGATATTCTTCATTTGCATACTGTTCCATCCAATTTCAAAAAAATCCAATTTCAAAATTAAGCAATAACTACAATGACATTAAAACGTGCATATAGCAAAAGTTTGAAAAAGAATACACAGAATAACAGTTGTGGAAGGTGATGATATTATGTATGATTTTTTCTAAAGTGTAAGAACTTTGTTATTTTATGATTATAAATTTAAAATGAATTAGAAATAGAATGTTTAGTTTGAAACAGTAAAAAAGGCGAAACATTTTTAAACTCTATTAACTTTCTTAATCAAGAGTCCATAAAACAAATACCAAAAGAAAAGAAATCTTAGATGTCACTTTTGGCTGTGGGTATAGGTAGTTTTCGATTCAGTGAGAATCGGATGTTATCATTACCCTGAGGCTACATTTGCAAACATCATTGAATGTGCTTCCGAATGTCTGAACAAAAACAGCAGACAAAAAACTTGTGTGCAAGAAGTGGGAACCGGGAGGAGGGTCAAGACAGATATAAGAAAGAAACAGCCTCCAGAAAAGTAGCATGAAGAATGTCAGAGCCGTTTTCTGTTATGTGGGCACCTGAGAAAATTATATCACATCAATGCTCCACTCTCCAAATAATTAGGCTACATCATTTCCTTTTTATATTATTTACCTAATCCCTACATAATTTGCTTTGGGTATACCAAGTCAGGGTTTTTATAAAGCCAAAATAAATACTTTTTCTCAGCTGGATGGCCTTCAAAAAATAAAAATGGGTAATTTTCCTCATTCAATCTTGTGGAAATTCCAAAAAAGGAAGCAAAAGGAAGATTTGTCCCCTATTTCTCCTCCTGCTTCTGTGTGTCCTTCCACTCACACAATTCTCCTGATTAATGCACATAATGGAGAGAGGAGAGGACTTTGTTTCCAGAAAAGGGAACAGATTAGCTCTAAAGAAATGTGAGTTAAAAGTCGAACACTAGAAATCTCAGGGCACAACTTCTCATCTCTCACTAACTCAGAGCTCACTTCAATTTTAAATTTTGTGCTAAATGACTGAACTCATAAATTGAGACTAACACTGCACTCAGACAGGAAGTTAGATAAATTTTAAAGAAGGAAAAAATGTTCTTTAAATATCAAATAACATTGCAATCCTCATTCACAATATTTAAAAAAATAATTATGAAGAAATTTGCTGAAGTTAGACTAATGTCTGAAAGGATTATACTTTCACATAAAAGAGAGTTACATTGAAAAATTCTGCAAAGCTGTACATAGTTACCAATGACACCAGTATACCTCTTCCAATCACCCAGAAATTTGCAAAAAATGCAGGTTACAAAGAAAGTGTTGAGTTATCTTCTATGTTAACAAGCCCTTATAATCAACTAAACTTATGAACTAAGGATTTGGATGGTCTTCAAATATGTATGTATCATAAAAACGAGTTCCAAGCAAATAAGTTTATATTCTTCCTCCTGCTTTTGGCCTTATTTTAAGCATTCCTGTCAAATTAGGAGACTATGCTAATGCTATTTATAAATATTTATTTAGTGCATACTGCGCACAAGGAATAGCCCCAGGTCTCTAAAAGCATCTCATGTAAGAAATAGACATGGTACATACACTATGGTGCCTTCCTTTTTCTGGTAATAATTTCTGTCCCATGATTATATATATGGGCATGTAACGACCTGGCCAAAAGTAATCATCTCCCTAGCTACAGGGTATAGGAATGTGACCTGAGCTGGGATATTTCTAAACAGAATTAGATTTATCTTTTCTCATCTGTTGGAAGTTGTAAAGATGTGAGCCCAGAACAATTAGTGCCCACGTCCCCTGCAATGTTAAGAAAATCTTGATGAAATAAAAGAGAACGTGCAGAGATGAGAGATAGAAAATCCCAGAATCATCAAGCTCTGTTTTCGTTCCTAAGAGACCCAGATTGGCCCTGGATCCTGAAGATCTTCCTTCAGTTCTACAAGTTACCTAGTTTCCTTGCTCAGTGTGTTACCTCATGGCACACACAAAAAACAATATCATATGGATGGCAGAGCTCAATGTAAATAGCATGTCATTAAAGCTTCTAAACTGAGTTGATATGGTATATGATAGCCATTAAACACATGTGGTTATTAGCACTTGAAATATGGCTAGTCCAAATTGGTATGTGCTATAGCTATAAAAGAGCCACTGGAATTTAAAATCTTATTTTAAAAAAATACATCTCCTTAATAACTTTATTATTCATATTAATTTCACCTGTCTCATTCTGTTTTTTAATGGAGCTACTTAAAAATTAAAATTATATTTGAAGTTCAAGTTTGTGGCTCACATTATATTTCTAATGGATAGTGCGGATCTAGAAGAAAACATAGAATATATTCCTAAACGTGGTGTAAGTGGGATTTCTAAAGAGGAACACACAAAGTACTAACCATAAAAGAAAAATACATTGGAATATATTAAAATTAAGAATTTAAGTCCATGAAAAGACATGAGAGATTGCCAAAGTGAACCATAAAATGGGAGAAGGGATTTGCAACAAGCAAAGATCTCATTTCCAGAATAAATAATAAATTCCTACAAATCAATAGGAAAAAGACAGACAACCCAATAGAAAATGGGCAAGATATTTGAACAGACGCTTGATAAAATGGCCAATACATTCACGAGAAACTGCTCAACAGCATTAGTCATTAGGACAATTAAAACCACAATGGGATATTAAATTCCACCATCACAGTGGCTTACTTGAGAAAGACTGACAATACCAGGAGTGATAAGAATGTGCAGCAACTTGAACTGTTCTATTCTGCTGCTGGGAGTATAAATTATTGCATTCATTATGCAGGGTTGATTGGTAGTATCTACAAAAGTTAAACATAGCCATACTCTTCGACCAATAAATCCCACTCCTAGGAAAATGTCCAATAAAAATGCAAGGCGTCCATGTACAAAAAGACATGAATGAGAATATTCATCGTAGCTTCACTTCTCATAGCCAGTACTGAAAATAATGCAAGTGTCCATAAACAGTAGAATGGATAGAAGTATCATTGTATTTATTCAGTGAAATACTACAAGACAATAAAAAAGAATGAACAATAACTAAGTACAATATAGATGAATCTCGCATAACGTTAGAAGACAAATACAAAAGTATACATATTATAAGATTTGATTTACATAAAGGTTAAAGGCAAGCAAAATGACTCTATGGTGTGAGAACTCAGTTATCTTGGGGTACGTGGATTCTAGTGATTGAGGGGGGCACTAAGGCAGTTCTAGGGTCCTGGTAATGTACTATTTTACAATCTGGGTAATTACCTGAGTGTTTTAACTTTGTGATAATTCACTGGGCTGTACACTTAGATTTTTGTACTTTTCTATATTTATGTTAAAATTCCATTTTTTTAAAAAAAAGTATCTTAGTTGGAAATTTATGATATCCTCTCAAAAACAGATCAAGCAGTCAAGTAAGCAAAACTATAGAAATTTTGAGGAGCATGATTTTCCTTTTTTTGAGGAAGATTAGCTCTGAGCTAACTACTGCCAGTCCTCCTCTTTTGCTGAGGAAGACTGGCCCTGAGCTAACATCCATGCCCATTTTCCTCTACTTTATATGTGGGACACCTACCACAGCATGGCTTGCCAAGTGGTGCCATGTCTGCACCCGGGATCCAAACTGGCAAATCCTGCGCCACCAAGAAGTGGAATGTGTGCACTTAACTGCCGCAGCACCAGGCTGGTCCTTGAAGAACATGATTAAGAAACTTAAGACAGTTCTAAAGAGAACTTCCTATCCACCAAATAGAAAATACAGATTATTATAAAGCATTAACAAAAATGTCATGTCTAAGACACAAGGGAAACTCAAACAAGTTTCAAAGAATTAACATGCAAACTATACACTCTTACCATAATGCAATAAAATATGAAATTAATATAATTATAAAACTAAAAAAATAAATCTTGTTTATCTGGAAATTTAAAAACATATCTACTTATTTTTAGATTAAAGAAGAAATGCAAGGAAAATATTCACAAAATACTTAAAATTGAGTAATAATAGAAATTACATGCTCAAAGTTGTGAGACTCAGTAAAGACTTCTTAATGAAAGGAAAATTTTAAAATATCAGTTACAGTAA
Source organism: Equus caballus (assembly GCF_041296265.1). Lineage (NCBI taxonomy): Eukaryota > Metazoa > Chordata > Mammalia > Perissodactyla > Equidae > Equus > Equus caballus. The sequence continues at coordinate 98,721,087 of NC_091685.1, read as the reverse complement.
TCAGAAAATAAGAAAGATTAAGAGCAAATAACCTAAATACTCAGCACAAAATTTAGGAGAAAAAGACTATATTCAAAGAAGAAAAAAAGGTAATTCCAGGAGTGAAAAAAAACAATAGAAAATATTCCCAACAGTAAATTCTAATTATTTGTAAACACTAATTATATAAATAAAAGTCTGACAAAAGCGAACAAGAAAAACTTAGGAAATTAATTAAATGTAAAACAAAAAAGAGAAAACAGAGAGGTGGAGAGAGGTTTTTTGGTTTGTGATTTTGTTTTGTTTTGTTTTTTGGTGAAGAAGCTTGGCCCTGAGCTAACATCTGTGCCAATCCTCCTGTATTTTGTATGTGGGACACCACCACAGCATGGCTTGATGAGCAATGTGCAGGTCTGTGCCCTGGATCCAAACCCATGAACCCTGGGCCACCAAAGCAGACCATGTGAACCTAACCACTACACCACCAGGCTGGCCCTGAGAGTTTTTAAATAATAAAGGAATATAGTGAACAACTTTGTGCCAGTAATATGAAAAGCTAGAGTAAATGAACATATTGCCATAAAACAATTAGCTTCTGAAATGGTACTAGAAGAAATAGAAAAATTGAATAAATAGAAAAATTGAGTAACCATTTAGAGTGGTAAGCAAGGATATCTTTGAATGAAAAGAACAAAACAAAACAAAACAAGCCTCATTGGTTTTACAGGTAAAGCTTACCAAATTTTCATAAAAGAAATAACCCTTTTCTTCGAGAAGTTATTTAAGAGAATGAAAAAAGAAGAAAAGTATCCAATTCATTTTTGTGAGTCTAGTGCAGGAATTGGAAAACTTTTTCTGTAGAAGTTCAGGTAGTAAATATTTTAGGCTTTATGGTCCCTGGCCAATGTTCTGTGAGAGTGTGTGTGTGTGTGTGTGAGTATTTAAAACTGTAAAAATTATTATTAGCTCCTGTGTAGTTTGCCTACCCTTGGTCTGGTAATATCTTGACTGCAAATAGGATAGGGCAATGCAAAGCCACTGCAATGGCTTATGACAGGGATTTTTGTAAATAAAGTTTTATTAAAACACAGCCATGTCCATTCATTTATATATTGTCTTCGGCTGCTTTTATCCTACGACAGCACAGGCGAGTAGTTGCAACAGAGACTGAGCGGCCCAGAAAGTGGAAAACGTTTGCTATCTGGCTCTTTTCAGAAGTTTGCTGACTCTGGCTTAAGAGAACATACGGGACCTGACGACCCATTTCTTCTTTGATTTTTCTCTCTTACTGGTAACTCTTCTTGCACATTCAGAGCTTGCTTTTCCTACAAGATAGACACGCTGCATGCAGCCTTAGGGCATTTGGAATTGCTCTTCTCTCTGCTTGAAATTCTATTCCCTTAATATCTTCATGTTTCATTCTCTCACCTCCTGTACTAACCTCTACCATAATAATCATTATATTGCAAAGCTAGTTTGTATTAATTTTCTCCATCCCTTATTCTATTGCTAGTGCCCTAATCTTGGACTGAATTTTTATTCCTGCATCTCAAAATTTCTAACTCACTATCTGTTACAGAGTAGTAACTACTGGATATATAACTGATAATTATTAACTCCGAAGCATAAACAATGTTATTATATAGTTCTATTGGGAAAGTGAAAGGGGGGGATTAGGGAGAGAGAGATGTAGCAAAATGGTCAATAGTCATCTTTCATAGTAGAAAGTTGATATATAGCATACGAAACTATAAGTATAAAATAACAGGATTGGCATATTATTTAGAGAGATGGAGGCAAGGAACAGGAGAAAAATCAGGTTCAAGGGGAATGTGTTGCCTCTGGGGAGCAAAGAAGTGGGCAGGGGAAGGATAGAAAGAGATATTGAAAAACTAGGATACCTGTTTATGTTATAAGCCTCGTGGGATTAGTTGAATTTTCAAACTATCTTCTTGTTTGCGCTCTCATAAAAATAAAACAAAAAAATTAAATTAAACAAAGTATAGCTAATTAATAACATAAAAAATAAGAAGTCATTAAAGTAGGATTTCCAAGGTGTTTTGATTTGGGGATAGGAGTATAGAGACAATAATAATTTAGATTATGTAAAGTCATGTACTCACGTGAATAATTTAAGATCAATCACAAAAATGAAAGGAAAGAAGGAAGGAGGGAAGGAAGGAAGGAAAAGAAAGAGAAAAGAAAAAAGAGACCATGTATGACTCCCAAAACAGAGGAAAGGAAAAAGAAAACAGAAAAACTTCAATCATTCCAAACTGTAATCAGGAAAGAGTCAAAAAAGAGAAGAGTAAGGGCAAGCTAAGCAAAAATGCATAAAATTAGGTTATAAAAATATATCCAAATATGTCAATAACATCAGTAAGTTTAAATGGATTAAAAGCACCAGTTAAAAGACAAAGATTTAGACTGGATTATTAAAAATCCACATACAGTTGGGTTCTATTTACAAAGAGCATATGAAGTTAAAACAAAAAACTTTAACAGAAAAAATTATGGATGACCAGAAACATTGCCCAGATAAAACATCTTTGTGCACCCAGGAGTATAGCCACAAAAATAGGTGAAGCAAATATTATACAATTACAAGGAAAATGGGATACACAGTTGTTGTTGGGAATATCAACATTCTTATTTCAATATGTCTTGAATCAACAAGAAAACGTATTATCAATTGTAGCAAATTATTGATGTCCTATCCATATTTCCTCACATCACCCTTCTTGTTTCTGTGCACCCATTTCCTGGCTTGTGATTCTGCTTTATAAAAGCATACTGTGATTCTCCTCAGTGGACTCCCCTTGGACTAATGGAGTCACATTTCCCATGAGTTCACAGAATGGGAAGTGCCTGGGTCTTTACAATCCTCAATGGATGTCAGCCAATGACCCACTAATCTGATAATATGAAAGTCCAACATCCTTGCCTTGCGTTGAGAGAGACTCTAGGGTATAATTTACCCTCGAGTGCTCTTCCTGCAGGATCAGCCTGGGAGTTTACCTGAAATTGTATCTTTGCTTGTCTTCTTTCCTCTCCCTGTCCTTCTTTCTGTGTTCCCTTACCAATGTTCATGAACGTATTTCTCTAGAAAATCATTTGCTTATGATTCCTCACCTCACAGTCTTTTTCTAGAGCTTCTTAACTAAGATGGTTAATATTGAAAGTAGTCTAGAATGCAAACTCCAAGAACGGGATCCACAGTTTACTCACTCACCTGTCAAATGGAAGTAAGGACCCCATCACTAGTGGCAAATAGAGTATTGCTAGCCTCTGTCAGTCTGTTATATTCCAATTACTAGGACTTTAACCTGAGCTGAACTGGAATAAAACGTAGTTGGAAAGGGATACACTGCCTTGTGCAACCTCTTTGGTGCTTAGGAACACTGGAAGTATTCCTCGTAATGATGGGAATAAGACAAAGAAATCCATTGTCACCATTATCATTTAACATTATCTATGAGATAATAGCCACTGCAATTAGGCAAGAGAAAGAACCTAAGCATGTTTAAAAGAAATGAAAAAGAGGAGATAAAAATTCTCACTATTTTATGATTAATTATCTGGAAAAAACAAAACGGTCATAAAAAATCCCTACTACGATCAAAGCATCTGTAAAGTAATGAGTGAAAATAAATATAGAAAAATCTATAGATTTTGCCTAAACAACAATTTAAATGAAATAATGAAAGCAGTTCTGCCATTTATAACAGTAATAGACTTAAAACCAAAGAATAAAATTAACAGGAAATTTGTAAAACTTATATATTTGAAATCAGCTTGACCAAATGGAAAGGTATGTCATGTTCTTGGATATGAAGACTAATATCATAAAGCTATCAATTTCTTAAATTAATAAATAGAACATGATTCAGATAAACATGCCAAGAGTTCGTTTGTTTTTAAGTAATTCTGCAGTTGTATGAGAATATTTTTTTATTTCTGAAAAATAACAGCATTGAGGGAATACTAAGTTATCAAAATATACTACATTTCTTCAGTATTTAAAAGTTTGTGGCATAAGTACATTAAAAACAGAGTAATACAAAAGAACACAAAGCCCAGAAATCGACCCAAATACATTCAGGACTTTATCAAATGCTAAAAGCGTCATCTCAAACAAGAGAGGAAAATATGGGCTTTCAGTAATGTTGTGAGGAAAGTTGAATAATCATTTAGAAAAACATAAAGTTGTTTCAATTCTACACACCATACAACAGGAATAAAATCGTAGTGGATCAAAGGTACAAATGTAAAACTGAAATCATAAAAGTCCTATAAATGAAATGTGGTAGAATTCAGTTAGAATCTAAAGGTGCAGGTTTATCAAACCGACACAAACTCCAGAAGCCATGATAAAAAATGATAATATTAAGAGGATACAAATTTTAAAATCCATGTGGCAAAAAAAATCACAGTCAAAAAATAAAATGGGAATGATATATTTAATATCACAGCCAAAGATCTACTCTCTAAATTTAAACAATTTTATATAAATCAATAAAAAGGACAAACAACCCAAGAAAATGAACGAAGAATGTTAATATATTCTGCACAGAAAAGGAAATACAAAATGGCTTTCATACATATGAAAAGATGCTCAACTTTACCCATATTGAGAGAAATACAATTTCATAAATCAAGGATGTGCTTAATAATAAATAGAATTAATCAAAAAGACAAGCTTGAATAAGTTGCTACTGTCCTAACTGGGGATAATTTGAGCATCAGAAAATATAATGAGTGCAATGATTTAAAACACTTTTTTAAATTATGAGTATAGTTTACTCAGCAAAGAGAGAGAGAGAGAGAAAAGAAAAGGAAAGTTCTTTAAAGAATCACAGCTAATATATGTAAAAGGAATGAAAGAATTAGAAAATCAATGATTTTTCAATTCAGGGAAATAATTGATTCAGAAGGGGATATTACTGAGTGTCAAACCAGTGGGTGAAATCTTGTTGAAAAGACAATATTCACACAACCTTGAATTATCTCTCCAGAGATTACTTACAAATTTCAGAGAAGATAACATACCTTTACAAGATGAAGATCTGACTGTCACCATCTTAATTATCAAAGTGAATATCAATAGTGCTGGTTGATGCTACCAATATTGATAACTCAATATCACCTATGTAAAATTCTTGCCTGAAATGTTTAACCTGAATCCAGTGATGAGCAAACAATCAGAAAAATCCATAATAAAAGAAAATCTATTCAACAATAGCCTAAGATTTTCAAAAAACTCAAGGTAATAAAAAACAAGGAAAGATGGGAATGTTCTCTATTAGAAGAAACTAAAGAGACAGTCCAACATAATGCAGTTTGTGAAACTTGATTGGACCTCAGATTTTTAGAAAAGGATATAAAAGATATATTTGGAACAACTGAAGAAATTTGAATAAGATTATATTTTGGATTATATTTTGGAATTTTTATTAATTTCCCTGGGTATGGTAAAACTGTGATTGAAGAAAATATCATTATTCTTCAGAAATGTGTGTAAAATATATATGTCATGATGTATGCAATATATTTCCAAATGATTCAGCAAAACTATGTATAAAGAGAGGTAAATCAAATGCAGTATAATATTAACATTGCATCATAGTCTGTAGCAGCAAAAGTTTTGAAACAACATCAATGCCCATCAAAACTAAAATGGTTAAATAATTAACCAAACATAAAACAGAATGCTAACCACCTATTGAAAAAAACTTCAAATTTCTTAGTGTTGATATAGATTTCTAAAATATGATGTAGTGTGTATGATATTAAGTAACAAAAGGCGGACAATAATTGTGTGGGTGTGGGTATAAATATGACTGCGCAAAACCTCTGCATGGATTAAGCACATTAGGTTAGAGTAGAAGAGAACTTTTCACTATATACTTTTTAAATTTGATATTTAACCACTGTGAATAAATACCTATTTTCAAAACAACTATAAAATTGTAACATAGAACCATGGAGAAAGCTCTAGGAACGTAAAGAAAAAGAGGATAATAAGGTAATAATAGAAATTGATATAAAGATGATAATGAGAAATTTTTAAAAAACAACATATGATTCTATGAAAAGCTAGCAAATTAAGCACACTTTTGGCAGGATGGATCAAAGTAAACAGAGACAAGACAGAAGTAAATCTTTGTAAAAGAAAAATAGGGGTCAAAACTACCAAGAAAACACTGGTTTAAAAACTGTATGAGGAGGTACAAATCCAAGCCAATTTATTTGAAAAATCAGATTAAATGGACAATTTTCTAGAAAAATCTATATTACCAAAATGACTCAAATGTAGATAGAAATTCTGAATTCTTTAATAGTCAGAAATTAATCAGCAGTTAAAAACTTATATATAATAAATGAACAAAATACATATAAGTAGCTTTACAGAAAAGATCCACAAACATTCAAAGAATATATAATTCCTGTCTTAAGCAAACTGTTACCCAAAGTAGTAAAAGAAAAATCTCCCAATTCTTTTTATTAAGCTAGTGTAATCTTGATATCAAAAAATAGAAAAAGACAGTAAAAACAAGAAAAATGAGAGTCCAGTTTTACTTGAAGCATAGATAAATGCATGCTAAAGTATTAATATAAATCCTAAAAATATTAGCAAACTATATTCAACAATGTATTTAATAATTCATAATAATCAAATTAGGCTATCTCAATAATATAAAGTTAGTTTAACAAAAGTAAAATCAGTGTAATCTTTTAATTGAGTAATTAATGGATGCTAAAAATCATACATTCCACATCTTTTAAATAATATATTCTTTTTATATATGAAAATATGGTAAAATATACACATTCATATTCTATTCAACATTTTATTAGAGTTCCTAACCAATTACACAAAAACAAGCAAAGGAAATAGAAAGTCTAAGAATTATGTTTAAAAAATCTTTGCTATTCACAGATGACATTATTATCTAAATAGAAAGTCCAAGAGAACCTACCAATAAATATATTAAAAATAATAAGAATTTTCAGTAAGTTTGCTGGATATATGATCATTATTTTAAAAAATTACATTTCTAAACACCTATAGTAAATAATTTTAAAATATAATCTTTTAAAAAGTATCATTAAAAATTATCATTAGTTCAAATTTGCTAAATGATGGCTCTATGTAAGAGGATTAAATGACCTAATATATGAAAATATACAGAATATTGTCTGACACCTAGTAAAAAATCAATAAAAGTGAAATGCCATGCTACTCCTTCTAAAAAAAAGTATCATTAATAATTGAAAAAATATGCAGAGTACCTAAAGATAAATTAAAAGTTTAGAAAAAATTGTAATCTTTTCTGAAGGACTTATAAGAAGATTTATAATATAGACACATGCTCTTTTCTTAGATGGCAAAATTCAATATCTTAAAGATGCAATTCTTGCTAAGTGAATTGATATTGCAAACTCACAATAAAAACTTAACATTTTATAAAACTAGACAAGCTTATCCTGAAATTTATATGTTATGGTAAAAAGTCAAGAATATCCAGGACAAATTAGAAAAAAAATGAGCAAGAAGAGGATTCAACCAACTGGAAATCATGACTTCTCACCAAAATGTAGCAATAGATTAGTGTGATATTGGTACCGAAACAAATAAATAGACCAATGAAACAGAACAGAGAGCTTCTAAAAAAGACTCAATTATATAGAGAGCTATTGGCATATGACAGGAGGCACTACAAAACAATGGAGACAGAGTGGCCTGTTTAATACGTGGTGTAGGAATAGCTATGCAGACAGAAAAAGTTGAAATTGCACCCCTACCTCACACCATACACACACACAAAAATATTTAGACAGGTTAAAGGCCTAGATAATGAAAATCAAATTTTAAGAAATGTTTTATAAAAATGTATAGGAGTAAATTTTATATCATCAGAGTAGTGAGAACTTTCTTAAAACAGATATCTATACAGCCTATTTCCTCACTTAATAAGTTCTCTGCTATAATGTCACCTAATCACAAAGGCCCTCTCTGACTACCAGATATAAAACACTAGCCCTCATACCTAATGCTTGACATTGTCCATACCGTTACTGTTTTATTTTCCATCATAGCAATTATCACCACTACTGAGAGAGGAGTAGGGACTTTGTCTTTTGTATTCACTCCTCTATCCCCAAGATCTAGTACCTACTATTTCCTCAATAACATTTGTAAAAGTATACAAAATGTCAGAAAAGATGAGAAGTATTTATAAATTTACTACCTTAAGTTGAAATTTTTCTGTATGTTAAAAATCACCAGAAACTTAGAAATAGGCTATATCTGATGGATGATATTTACATTTCTAACAAGAGAAAGACTTAAGGTCCAGAATATATAAAGACATATAGGCAAATGTATACAAAAAATAACTCAAGACAAAAAGGATTTAATCAGACTGTTTACAGAAAAGAAAACTCAGTTGGCAGAAAACATGAAAATGTGTACCTCATTAGGTACACAACCACTTTATAACAAATTGTAATAATAAATTTGACTGAAAAACCAGCACCACTTGGGGAAATCAGATGAGACTCACCTGCTTAAAGGACAAAGAAGGAGTCAAGTGCACTAGAGATCCCAGCTACATTCTTCCGCACAGGTGGGGGTTAAGGTTCGCCGGTTGCAGACCGTAACATATGAATGAGATGAACGAGGTCCCCCTGGCTTTCTTTTAGCATGACATCTGCTCTCCAGATCTAGCCTGACATAAATAATCCCAGAGCAATTCTGCAGGTAAACTAATTTGGCCTCCTCTAGGCCAGGTTTATCCCATCAATCTCAGAAGTATGCAATCCACAATTTGCGTACAAGTTACCCTATGTTATGCCTAGTCCCTAACCAACCTTCTCATCCAGCCTCCTCGGCCTCCCCAGGCTAACATAGTTTCATCCGAGTCAGAGTCAGAATTAAAAACACGTTCTTCTTAAATACACATGGAACAGTTACCACAGTTGACCACATATGAGTCCATAAAGCAAATAACTTTTCAGAGGAAAGGTATCATACAAATCACATCCTCTGACCACAACACAATTAAGTTAGAAGTTGGAAATAGGAATATTAAAATCCTCATTAAAAACTCATTGGTCAGAAATAAATGGTAAGAAATTTTAAAATTCTTAGAGATGAATAAAAGTCAAAATACTGTATCTTAATTTGTGGTGAGTAGTTAAGCCTCCCTGAGAGGGGAAATGTACAGCTTTAACTGCTCATTAAAAAAGAATCAAGACTAAAAGTTAAAGAGTAAATGCCCGACATAAGAAATCAGAAACAAATAATAAGCCCAAAGAAAGTAAAGAAGATAATTAAAATAATGAAATAGAAGATGAAGATAAAATAGAGAAGTTCAATAAACTCTAAATCGGATCTTTGAAGAGTGACAAAACAAAAGCAAATTTCTGGTAATATTGATGGATAAAAATACACAAACAGCGGTCAGGCCATGGAATGGTGGTGAAGTTCGCACACTCCACTTTGGCAGGCCGGGGTTTGCTGGTTCGGATCCCCAAGAGTGGACCTATGCACTGCTTATCAAGCCATGCTGTGGCAGGTGTTCCACATATAAAATAGAGGAAGATGGACATGGATGTTAGCTCAGGGCCAATCTTCCTCAGCAAAAAGAGGATTGGCGGTGGATGTTAGCTTAGGGCTAATCTTCTTGGAAAAAAAAAAAAGACAATGCACAAATAATATTATAAACAATAAAGGAGACACAATGCTAATGATGCAACTGAAATTAAAAAGATAAGTGAATATTATCAACTTTATTCAAATTTAATTGAAAACCTGGGTGAAATGGACACATTCTTACAGAAAGTTAGCATAACAAAACTAACCTATGAAGACAAAGAACTCCCAAATGGCGCTATAACTATTAAAAAAATTGAAGAGTTGTAAAATCTTAACAGAGTAGCACAAATTCAAATGGTTTTACAGGTACCTCTTACAAGAACTTTCAAAGATTAGTACAGTTGGAAATTTGCATACTCTACAACCCACCAATTGTAGTCAAAGCAATTTAACTAAGAGAAAGGCTTACACATGTGCGCTAGGAGAGGTTCACAAAAACAATCAGAAACCAAAAACCTACAAACATCTGAATTCCCTTCGACTGGAGAATGTTAAATAAATTGGGTTTTATTTAGAGACTAGAGTGTGAAAATGAAGAAACTATAGCTGCATGCAACAACATTGGTGTATCTTATACAATGTTAAGTAAAAGAAAGTCCCAAAAGGTATTCAGGATGATACTCTCTTCATGAAGTTCAAAAACAAGCAAAAGCGAACACACTAAACTCCTAAATGACAAGAAAATGACAAAACTTAAAAATTCAAGGTTATGGAATGCAAAGGGAGAAGTTTTGAGAGCTCATGGGTGTTTATGACATTATTTATAAACACACAGGTAATGAAACATGGCCATGCATGGACTAATAATGACTTTGTATCGTGAACCTAGGCATATAATGAATGTAATTCCTTATGCCTGAGATCCTAAAGGAAATAAAAAGAGGTAACTGTATCTTCTGTCTGGTAGTAACAAATCTAAATGAGCTATTTTACACAGGGAAACGAAGGAAAAGTTAAAATTTCACCCCACTCACGGTGACAGATATTTAAGACGGGTAACGTCAACATGTTGGTAAGAATATGGGGAAAAGACACCTAAATGTTGATCTGAGTATAAATTTATACAACTTTAGAGAGCAATTTAGAAAAGAAAAGTTAAAGGTGACCTGCCCTATGAGTTATGAATGTCACTCCCGGGAATCTACCTTAAAAGAAAATTGCGTACAAGTGTTCAAAGGAGACAAGTACAAGAATCTTTCATTGCAGTAATGTTCATAACAGCAACAATGTGGAAGCATCCTAACTGCTCATCATAAGGGAATAGATAAACTGTGGTTTATTCCTATACAAAGTGATACAAATGGTAAAATGCATAAACTAAATTTGCATGTATTAACATCTCAAAAACACAAGCTTAAGTGAGAAAAAGCAAGTTGCTGTGGGATGCACACAGCCATGATAGCATTTATGTAAAGTTTAAAAGTACATGATACAATTTTGCATATTGTTTATGAATCCATTCCATATGTAGTAAAAGAATAAACATACACATGGGGATATAACCAACTCCAGAAGAGTGTTTACCTTTGAGGAGGCAAGAGAGGAAAGGGTGAGAGGGACAAGCCTTTGTTGGGCTCTTTAGTGTTTTATTTCTTTCAAATAAAAATAAGGTGTGAGTTGGGGCCAATCTGGTGGTGTAGCAGTTAAATTCGCTTGCTCCACTTGGGTAGCCCTGGGTTCACCGGTTCAGAACCCAGCTGTGGACCTACACACCACTTATAAAGCCACACTGTGGCAAGCGTCCTAAACATAAAATAGAGGAAAATGGGCACAGATGTTAGCTCAGGGCCAGTCTTCCTCAACAAAAAGTGGAGGATCAGCAGCAGATATTAGCCCAGGGCCAATCTTCCTCAAAAAAATAAAAAATAAAAAAAAAAAAAGAAAGGTGTGAGCTCATGGAAACACGGCAAAAGAATATCTAAGTCTGAATTGTGCACCCTGTGTTTGTTATATTGTTTTATAACTTTTTTCTGTAGGTTTGAATTATTTTATCAATAAAATTTAATTGAACTATATGACATAATAATCTGACTTCTCAAAATCTACCTAAAGTCCCAGTGACTACTATCACTTCCAGTGATGGATTCATAGCACGCACCAGCAAGGGAATCATTGGAATTCTCGGAATCATAAGCTGTGTCTAGTCTTGCCTGTAATTATTTTACTCGACTAAGCCTAAATTGTGACATCAAAGAGATTTGGGGAAGAGTACTTAGCCTCCTGTAATATACATTTTTATCAATCATCACAGAGTGCCTGAAAGTGCTCTTTTGTAGCAGATGGTTGAGGTTATATTAAACCTAAGCAAACTAAAATCATTCATAAATGAGCAATTTCAAAACACCTAGTGTAGTCACTAAAATTCTTCATTTTTTGTACTGTGATCTGTTTGGAAATGTGTGAACTCCAAAGGGAATATTTAGAAGCAATGAGGGAAATTATAAATATGAGTCATATGTACAGCTGAAATACCATGATTCCTATGGTATTTCCATTTCAAAAATTCAAGCTATAAAAGACTCATGCCTTGATTTCAGTCATGAGATTGAGTCATCACAATGTAACTCCAGGCAAGTCTCAACTTGGATTTCCACTCTTTGTTCTTTTGAGAAGCAGGAAATCTCCTAATCTCTGAAAAGGGTACACCCTTCATCACTACTGACAGCATATCTACAACATGATTTATGTTGACACCACTAGAATGATTTGTCAGAGGCCCTGTACTTCATACTCTGTTTCGGGAAAGAACTTATTAAAGAAATTTTCCAGAGCTTAGTTACAAATAAAATAAAAGCATTATTGAAAGGAGGGGAGGGTGGAATCCTTGTCACTAACATAATATAAAACAAGTAATAAACTGTGAATTCAATACAGTCCTGAGTTATATGAAAATCTCAATGTGAAATTCAGGGCCAGAATTCACCAAAACAATTTTTGTAAAATGGCTAACTCGCTATAGCAGGTGTCACAAAGAACTACAAATAAATTGTAAAATCAAAAAAATATAAAATTATTTTGCTAAAATTGGATTATTTTTCAAATTTGTTTACATTCATAAGCATTCAAATTAATTTTGCTAAGCAAATTATCTTCCCACTTGTACATCCTTTGAAGGCGTATAAACGATACACAAAGTCACACACCTCACTGTCCAGAGCTCTTAGATCAGAACGCCCACTTTGGGAGAACCAATCCATAAACTGCCCTCCTCCATCCATGCTTTCCCACTGTGCACCTGTCCTTTTATTCCTTCCTTCAGCAAACATTTAATGAATATTTAGCGAATACCATGTGCCATGTATTATACCTGGTGGGAATATTTAGTAGTTAATAATAGTAATAATAATAATATAATAATGTGTGTTATGTGCCTGGCACTATATAAGCTCTTTAAAATGCCTGCCTTCATGAAGTTTACAATCTAGTAGAGAAGAAGTAACTAATAAATTGATTAGTTATAATAAATACCAAGAAGGAAACCTATAAGAGTCTAAATGACAGGGAGATGGTCTGAAAATCAGGTATGGTGCCCCTGAGAAAGCACAGGAATCGCCCTCCTTGTCTTGTCTCCGTGCCCCAACAATGCTTTTCTCTGAAGACCAGTGTTGTACCCCTAGAGACCTTTAAGCAGCCTTTTCCTCCCTCTTACCTCTTTCTCTCCGGTGTCCTGACCTGCTCTGCAGTAATGAGCTCATACTCGGCCTCCATCTCCATATTTAGGCAAATATACTTCATCCCATTGAATATACAAAGACTCACACAAGCACTCATGCACAGTCATTTTCCTGCATCATCTAAGTAAAACCAAAGAGAATGCAGGAATTGCTGATTGAAAGCTACCTTTTCCCAAAATTCTTACATGTCGCTGCTACCTCTCAATCTGTGTTCTTTCATTGCACGGAAGAAAATGAAAGTAGGAGGGCAGGAAAGAGGAGGGAATGAACGAAGAGAAAGAAAAAAGGTAAGATAAGAAGGAAAGCAGTAGGAGAGAAGGGCACTGGCAGAAAGTTCATGATTAATTTTTAAAGTATAGAACTTTGACATCCTTTTTCCTCCTTCTCTTTTTTTCCACTTCCTCTTCCTTCTTTCGCCTTTCTCCTTGTGTTCTATTCCTTTTTATCTCCTTCAGCTATCAATGCACATAAATGCACAATTTAAAACATATATCATGGTGTTAATCTAATCAGAAATGCTTCCCACATGAAGACTACATTGCAATGCAAAAGTCAGCCTCTGGATGCAATAAGTGCTTCATGGTATTGAGGTCCCCTTGTCCCTTAAGTAAAGCTGAGCAAACCTTTTATTTCACCCGTGCGACAGATTGGAGGAAGAGGGCAGTGCCTGTAACTCTGCCAGCCATTGTTGGCACTGAGATTTTAGTTCTGCTGAATTTTATATCACCATTCTGCCTTGGCTTCTTGCTTATTCTTTTGATTTTCCTCACCTCTTCAATCCACTGGACACTGCCCCAACCCTTTCACACACATGCAAATAGCAACCACTCAAAGTTGCATATTTACATGTATCTAACAGACTGATGTGAAACTCTGGTGCAATAGGAGCTAAAGAGAGGGAGTTTACATATCAGAGCAACACAGTGAGCAACTTGAAATTAAAAATTAGATATATCTGTTTTTAGAGTCTCTTAGCCACTAGTGACACTGGAGACTTTTACCTGGCCGCCCTCCTTCCATACAGAATACCAACAACTGGAAACTTTCTAGCCGTTTGTCTTTCCTCACCTACTTTCATCTTCTCTCTCAGTCTCAGGCTTCCTCGAGAAACTTAAACTTCTTATTTTGTCATTCAGAGCGTTTGGCTTGCGTTTGCCTCAACTCCTAGCCCAGCGTATTCTTACACTGAGAGACATCATTCCACAAACCAAATGGCCCGTCACAATACTTGTCTCAAGAAATGCATTTGCTTCACTGAAGAGGAATTCTTTCCTGGTTCTTAAACTAACATGGTCTTTTTTTCCTCCTCATTACAATTTTGAAAACATAATTGTAAATAAAAATAAAAAATAAAGCAAAAGAAAACAGAACAAGTCAGTCTTGAAAGAATAATACTGAAAGGTAAATTATACTGTAATAAATATGTTTAGAAGTCCTGGCTAGTACCTTATAGCAACAGTGCTTTTATTGAAACATTATAGTGGAATTCCCTTCAAAAATTTGTTTTGTTTAGCTTGCATATATATGTATGTGCATGTGTGTATTCACCAGTGTCCAAAATAGTAATCAAAAGTCTAATATATGGCATGACACAATGTGAGGACAAAGCAAAAAGAATGTTAAGACTGGCTAACAGGCAAGCAGTAGCAGAAACCTCAGAAATACAGGCATAGTTATGACCCCTGAGAGTCAAATAGATTGTGCAAACCTGTGTGTGTGTGTATGCATGTGCGTGTGTGTGTGTGTGGCAAGTATGTGCTGGTTGAAAAGGTAGGGAGAGTAAACACGAGAACTGCTAAGGCAGCCACTCAAATGACAACCATACAAAACACATCAACATGGTGTACTTGTTCTGCCTTCCGCTGAATCCCTGAATTGATCAATCTGCCAAGTTAATGAGCAAACTGCACCCTAGCAGTCTGTCCCGTCCAACCCTCCAGTGATCAAATGCACAGTGTTTTGTGAAAGAACCAGAAAGGAAAGCCAGGCTGGAGCTAACCCAAAACATACATCATGTGCTGAGAAAGTGTCAATGAATCTGGAACAAACATTTTTTTTGAAAAAAAATTAAAGCAAAAAAAGTATCAAGACTTGACAGGTGCTCATGAGAAGGCTGAAAGGAAGGGGAAGATGATAAGTAAAGCTGACGCAGAGAGGGCATGTTTAAAATTCGGAAATAAGGCAGGTAGTTATGCTATGTTTGGGGATTACATACTCAAGTACAGCGTGATTGGCAACAACTTAAATTTGCAAAGCTCTAAGTTGGCAGTGAGTTTTTAATTTGGCAAAGAGACCTTTTCCTTCCACTACCGTCAAGTCAGAATGCAGCCATTTCAGTTAAATGCCCAGCTGCAACATTCAGTGTATTTGTCACAACTAGTTATTTGACCACATTTTTGTGGCTTCGATTTCTAGATAAGAATGGTAGGAAATTGGACCAATTATAGCTTTGAAGTCTTGGTATTCAACATGCCAGTGAAATAAGGGTTCAAACTGTACCTATTTGTCACATTTCATTTCCTAGCAAACTGAGTCAACGCTGGTTTGCATTTTGAGAAAAGAAGGAAAAAATAAAGGAAAGCAGTAAGAAGAAAGGAAGGAAGGGGAGAGGGAGGGATGGAGGGAGAGAGGAAGGAAGGATGGAAAGAAGGAAGGAAGAGAGGAAAGAAAAAAAGAAAGTCATTCTTTAAAAATATGTACGTGGCTGAGTGTTTTACAGTCATTTTAATTGCAAAGGTAGTATGAGAAAAGCATCCAATTACAATAATTCATGTTTCTCTGACATATCTTAAATATAAGGAGAAAGAAATTGGAGTCAACCATTTTATGTGTTTGACAGAATCAAAATATTTGACTGTTTTAAAAGATGAAGTATGGGTTACCTATGGCATGGAAAGTCTTCTAAAGAGAACATTTTCAGCGGCACACTTAGGAAAATGGTAAATTAGGAAAAATTTATTTCTGGCATCCTTCATTCATCCTTTTCCCTCCTTTCAGCTGAATATTTCTGTTATCTTTTTGATCTTTTAAAATCCCCCAACTGAATCCTCTTTTCAATAAAGTGCCTCATAACATAAAATAATCTTTTTTTTTTTCATGAAAATGTCCTTCCTTTTACATAGAACAATAAAAAAAGCAATTTTATTGGAGGAATTTATACTAAGCATGATATAAGCTCAAACCTCAAAGGAGTATCTTCCAATTAAAAGCAATTGATGATACATGTAGGAAGTTTTGTTTGTTTGGGGGTTTTGGGCATGGAAGAATGCAAAGCATCTCTTGCTTACTCTGATAAAGCAGTCTTTTGTTCCATGTGTTTGTAGAATACTTACACAATAATTCACTGGGTTTTTCTAGTAGGTTGCTGACCCTCCTCCAAACAGATAATTTAGCATAAAGGCATCTTTTGATTGCACAGCACCGCTCCCCCTGTTATTCACCCCAGGTGCTCCTGAGAGCAAGTGGGGAAGTTCCAACCTCACTCACCCAGGAGGGACGATGAGAAAGTCTTGTCACCATTTTTCCCATGGTCAGGTAAGAGACAGCTCCTGGTCACCCACAAGCCCAGCCTGTTACTACTGTTCCAAACCCACCACATGCTAGCCTAGCCCATGTGAATAATTTTCTTCCTCAGTTTCTCCACACATTCTCTTCTGCTGTAACTAGACCCCTACCCTGACTGCATCTTTTTTGTGGACCCTTGACTTTCCATCTCTCTCAGGAGCCGGAGTTGTGTAAGCATCCCACCCACCAGCTGAAGCAAACCAAACACCCTCACTTAGCCTGAGTCTCTTTGTCTGTCACATGGAGCTAACATATCCTTATAAGGCTATGAGAAGTACGTGACCTAATGGACACAGAATACTCAGCATAGTGCCTAACATATAATATGTAAAATGACTTTGACTTCCATTCTAAGTAAGAGAGGTCTGTTATAGGAAAATGTTACGTATAAATTTGTACCGGGCCAATAGTTTACTTAGTAAGGACTGATTAACAATTTGGGTTTCAAATCCCTAAATAACATATTTTTGTCTTCTCTGTGTTCCTCTAAAACCTATTTAAAAAACAAAGGAAAGCTCCATTCCAAGATTAGTGAATATTTAAATGATATTAGAAGATTCTGGGAAGAGATGACAGCAGAGGCATGGTTTTAGGATCCCCCTGAATCCCCCATATAAACAGCAAGCAAAGACCCCAAACCTACAGACAATATCAACAAAAAATTTAAGTAACAGAGCATCATTACAAATCCCAAAATATGAATCAGTGGCCACAAGCCACTCAAAGAGGAAAGAACCCCAGAATATCAGCAGCGGTTAAGGAGAAGCCAGAGGAAAGGCAAAGGAACTTCTGAGGGCCCTAGGAGCTGAAGAAGCCACATGTTGCTGAGAAGTACTCACTGAAAAGCTTAATAGGCCCAGTTGTAAACAGCCATCAAAAGAGCAAGTGGAGGGCTAGCCTGATGGCATGGTGTTTGGGTTCCCGTGCTCCACTTTGGCAGCCTGGGGTTCGTGGGTTCGGATCCTGGATGCAGTCATACACACCACTCATCAAGCCATGCTGTGGCAGCATCCCACATGCAAACTAGAGGAGGATTGGCACAGATGTCAGCGCAGGGACTATCTTCCTCACGCACACACAAACTACAAGTGGGCTTTGCAGGCTCCAATTCATGGGTGACTGGAAAAGGACCACAGTAAAGGGTGACTGTGCTGGAGTGATCCGGACCCTCTGGACTCCTGCAACTAACCAAATGAAGCTGCCCTTCAGGATGAAGCCCTGCACTAAGGAGGGACTCTTGAGAGCAGGATGTAAAAGGAAGAGGCAAGGTGCTACAGAGGGGACAGGTTGGTAGCAAAAGCACTGCTGTTTTATATGGGGAGCTCAGGGAAAGCCTCAACTGCAAGATGACATTGAAGCAGAAACCTGAGGGAAATGGGCAAGCGTGTTAGTTTCCTATTGCTGCGATAGCAAGTACCACAGACTTAATGGCTTCAAGCAACACAAATTTATTCTTATACTGCTGGAGGTCAGAAGTTCAACATCAGCCTCACCGGGGCTAAAGTCAAGGTGTCAGCAGCAGGGCTGGTTCCTTTTCAGGCCCCAGGGGACAATCCATTTCCTTCCCTTATTCAGCTTCTAGAGGCCACCTGCTGTCCTTGTCGTGGCTCCTCCGCATCACGCCCAATTCTTGCTGCTGTCGCCACATCTACTCCTCTCTGATCCCCTGCCTCCCCCTTAGAAGGACCCTTGTGATTACCCTGGGTCCACCCAGATAATCCAGGATAATCTTCCCATTTAAGATCCTTAACCACACCTTCAAAGGTATTGTTACAATAGAAGATA
Organism: Equus caballus; assembly: GCF_041296265.1. NCBI lineage: Eukaryota > Metazoa > Chordata > Mammalia > Perissodactyla > Equidae > Equus > Equus caballus. Next base: position 98,702,424 of record NC_091685.1, on the reverse strand, counting down.
ACATATTCACAAGTTTCAGAGATTAAGAGACTGATATCTTTGGGGGATATTATTCAGCCTATCGCAGGGAGCAAGCTAAGGCTAGCCTTTCCGTGTGAAACACAAAGTAAGATAGGCCTTCCACTTGTGTAAAGCTGGGATTGGCCATCATGGTCATATTTCCACTAGGATTTAAACTACAAGTTCCTCAGGGATCTCGATTGTTTTGAAAGCAATCGCTGTACTTTGGGCTGTAACCCAGCCACTGGCACCTGAAGAGAAGGCATTTCAAAGATGAGAAAGAGGCTTTAGATTTAAGGCAAACATCTATTCTCTTCAATCTATTTCAAAATCTGCTACTTTCCTGGAGAGATTTAATTAGGACTCTGAATCATGCATCAAAATTGAAAAAAGAAATATAGGGTACATTGAAAATCAGTATGTTTACTTTTCACTTGCGCTAGCTAAAGACTGTCAAGATGTAAAACGCATACACTTGTGAATCAATGTTTTAAAAAGGCTCTCACTGCTGAGGACTCATGTTAATGTAAGTAATGTTGGATGCGATTTACAGAAAACTGTCTGCTGACCTTCTGGCCCTGCTACAAAATACAGTAAGTGGAAACGTAAAGATACTTGCATTCACTCATATTCATTAATATGAAAGGCAATGTATTTTATTAATAAGTAGTAATTAGGCTTTCCAGTAGAAAGAAGACAGAATTTAAAGAAAAAATTTTAAATACACAAACAAAATTTTAAAATCTCCTCTAATGTCCTAGAAGGAGGACATATTAAGGTCTGGACCCTAGAATCTAGAATCAGATCTCCTCAGTGTGACTCGGTAGCCCGGTGAGCTTGGACCAGTTGCTTAGACCCTGAACTGATTTTCCTGTCTGTAAAATGGGGATAAGCTATGTCCTACCTCCTACATTAGTTGTGAGGATTAAATGAGATTACGGAATGTTAAATTCATACAGGGCTTAGCCGCAGGGTAAAGCTTTCAATAAATATATGCTGCTACTCTGATCATTTACTCTTTTCACATTTTAAGATTTTAAATAAATCATCTTCTCTATTTCCTTCACAGATCACTGAGGACTCAAAACACAGAAGTGAGAATGATGTTCTAAAATGTGAAGTCTTCTGAGGTCTCTCCTCTGGTTTTTAACTCGCGCTAGATGAAAGCAGGAGTCTCTACAATGGCCTGGAAGTTCCAGCAGTCCTTGTCTGACAGCATTGACTCCTCCTCCCGTCCAGTCTGTTCCCATGTGGCCTTTCCTGCTGTTCTCTGGGAATGCCAGTGCCTTCCTGCCTCAGGGCATTTATCCTTGCTCTTTTCTCTGTCTGGAACATTTTAGCCCCAGGAATCTGCTAGCTCCCTCCCTCTTTCAAATCTTGACCTAGGAGATCTTCCTTGATCACCCTGGATAGCTAGCTCTCTATCCCATACAGCATTCCCAATCACTTTGTGCTTGATTTTTCTCCAAAGCACTTACTCCCTTTCTATTATATGTTATAAATTACCTATTTATCTTATCTACTATCTATCTTTCCCATCCATGTGTAAACTCTGAAAAATCAGGCAGTTTTGTTCATTGTTCCATCCCCTTTGCCTGGAACAATGCCACAGAGATATAAAATATTCTGGTACCCTTATTTAAATTGATGTCTTCACTTTTTTTCTATTGAGGGAAAACCAGACCAGGGCCCACTCATTCACTGCAAACTTTTTTCTACCATCATCTGAATGGCATGATCCCCTCTACTATTCTCCAACGTCAGGAACAGGTAGTTTGTGGGGCATCCCTTCCAATAATTTTTACACATACCTACTTAATATACTTTATCTCTCAATTCTCACAGAGCTAGACCAAATACGACTGGGATAGCTTCTCCAATGGGAAAAGCTCCAAACTGCTTGTTCTAATTTGATAAAATTTTTTGTGCCCTTGTAATAGTCATCTCCTGCCACTGATGTTTTACTCTGCTAATCACACATTAGCCTACTTAATGCTCGTAAGAGCTCTATTGGGTATATACTACAATCCCTATTTTATAGATGAAGGAAGAGTCTCAGAGAGTTTAAGAAATCTGACACCTGGTCAGTAAGTCCACGAGGAATGAGTTGAACTTAGATACGTCTCTCTCCAAAGTCTATATATTCGGCGCTCTGCTAGATTGTCTCTTCAACTGTGGAAGATCTGACATCATTTTCAAAGAGTCTTGGAGTCTAAAACCACATTCTTTTCTTGACTCTTTAGAGACAAATTAGTATTTGAAGTATTTGTGGAAATATTTCTACTCTGTACAATTTCCAATAAAGACAAATGCTATCTTTTCATGTGTTTATAATATACGCAAACTCCAAATATAGCTTTGCAGCAAAACATCCTGTGTATCATTGTGGAAGGCAGTCATCACTTCTGCTGATAAAGAGATTGCAGAAGAATAATCAGGATATCCACTTAAGATTTAAGTTGTATCCAAGTGGAAACTGTTTTATAAAGTTGACCAAGTAATAGAGTCACCTGGCAGTGAACCGCTTTCAAAAGAATACAGACAAAACTGAAAGCAAAAAAAGGGAGAAAAAAGCAATCACTTAAGTCAACACAGATTCTCTGTACTAAGAAAGAAATTAAAAATGGAGAATGTATCCCATTTTGAAAAAAAAGTGTTCTGGATGAGTAACATCAGATCACATATAATGCTCTCAGAGTTAGCATTGAACTGCCATCAGTGAATTCTAGAGGGGCTCATTTTCCTGACAAATCAATGTACATATTGCATTTTCCTGGAGAAAAACTGCTTGATCTGAAAGAGGATCACTTGGAGCCCAGCCAAGGAGGTTACCAGTTTATAGGAGCACAGCCTATATTTTATTCTTGCATTTTTGTTGAGATCGTTATTTTAGCCTTACAAATATTTTTCAAAATTTATTCCCACTTCTTCCTTTTTAGGCTTTCTGAAAAACCTCAGAGCTCAACTTCTTCACTTTTACAATATGCTCTTCAGTTTAGCACATTATCTTTAACGATTACATCTAAAAAGCTGCAACCTAATCATAACAGAAAAATACCGTCATGTTGAGTTGAATGTATTGCATAAATAACTTCCTGCAATCTCCAACAGCATTTTGTACCTGGTGATTCATGTCATTCTCCTATTTAAAAAAAAAAAATTATCTAAAATGTATCCCTATGTTTACTAAATTATAGGTTTCCTGAGGATAGTAATCATGTGCCTAACTGGTGTGGGGGAGGGGAAAATTCCCCCCTTCCCCTCCTGGTTCTCATGGCTGGTCAAATAATTAAAGTGACATAAGGTAGGTTAACAGAAGAAAATCAAACAAAGTTTAAGGGGCCGGCCCCGTGGCCAAGTGGTCAAGTTTGCACACTCCGCTTCGGCTGCCCAGGGTTTCACCGGTTCGGATCCTGGGCACAGACATGGCACTGCTCATCAGGCCATGCTGAGCCGGTGTCCCACATGCCACAACTAGAAGAACCCACAGCTAAAATACACAACCATGTACTGGGGAGATTTGGGGAGAAAAAGCAATTAAAAAAAAAAGAAGAAGATTGGCAACAGTTGTTAGCTCAGGCTCTTTAAAAAAAGTAACAAAAAACCCACAAAGCTTAATAAGTGCACAAAGGGGATTCACATAAGCACTAAGAAGTCCAAAGATAGTCAGGCAAAAGGAAGTTTATTTGTCATTGTGATCTAAGGAGAAGGGGGCAAGGATCTTGGCCTTCAAAGGGAAAGGAAGCAACTTACAGAAAGATGAAGAGTTAACGTTTGGTAAACCAGTGCTTGTTGGGCCATCACAGACAGTGGGACAGGAGAGGACTTTGATCAAATGGGCCTTGCTAGATTCCTCCCTGTCTACCAGTAGTTCATATTATGCTGGAGTTATCTATCATGACAGCCCCTTCCTGGAACAGACCTTCTATCTTAAATTCTTTTAGGCAGTTAAGGGGAAAGCCAAAGTTTCTTCCTAAGTCTTTTGTTCTTGAAAATAATCAGCCCAAAATAATCTTCAAGGCAAAAAGATACATTTTGGAGTGGCAAATTCTGCTCCCCTACACTGGCAAATCACTTCATTGTGTACTTCGTATTGCACTTGTTGCTTAATAAATGTTTTAGTTGACTGCATTGCTATATACAAATATAATATTTGAAAAATAGAAAAAGCCAAAGATTTTAAGATAATACTCTTTAATCGAGAACCACAGAATCTAATAGGAAAGACACTTCTATTTCCTCATTTTCTAGGGTGAATATTCAGAAGGCATTGACCTTTGCCCTTTTCTTCATCTGCAGTTGATACAGGTACCCGTTGCTGCATGGCATAGTAGAATCAGTATACCAATCTTACTTAACTTAATTGCTCTATTGCTCACAGACCAGGGAGATGCTGAGGCAAGTTTCAGCTTTAGCTAAAGTCATTAATTTCTAGTCCCTTAGAATCAGTCCCTGTTTCAACATGTGGGAGAACCTTGACCCAACTCTTTCTGAAAAGCTTTGTTTATGAAGGAGGAGATTTTTGGTAGCCTGTGGCATAGCAAGGAAAAAACCATTCAAGCCACTGTGGAAAAGGGGTGGAAATTCTTAAAGGATCGACTAAATTCAACCAGAATCTGAAATTTTACTACACTCAATGGATTTTATTTTATTACATTTATTTTGGAGAGAACCTGGTGGCCAAAACCAAAAATGAGTTCATTAGAAACCCATTCTCAAGGCATGTCTGTGTGCAGTAAAAATAGGCACTTCCTAAAAGAAAATGAACAAATAAAAATAGCTGATTTACAAATGTGAAGCATCACAACATTGATAGGATGATTTACTCTGATCTTCAGACACTATCAGGAGGCTTGAATTCACAAATAATCCCGGCTGTAACTGTTCATGTACTCTCTTGACATTGGTGATATCACTACCAACAGTGACTTCATCTTGATTAAACTTAGGTTCACTTTAATTTGAAGACCATTTCATTAAGACGATCCTAATTGCTAATGTTTTGGAGATTAACTCTTTGGAGACTAAGTTTTTGCTATGTTCACTTAAGTGCTTGGCATGTATTTGTCCATTTAATCCTCATAACACGACTATTAGAACTTACCTCAAAGGGTTATCCTGATGTCTAATGAGTTGATATATGTTTAGTTCCTCATATTGTTTAGTTCCAGGCTCATGATAAGAATTCAAAAAGTGCCAACCATTTGGTAAATAGAATTATTATCCATATTTTACAGTTAGGGAGAACTCTTAAATTATAGAGCTTTCAGTATCCTTGCTATAGTCCAAGATTCTGTGTTTAGTAAGAAATTAGAAATCACGTGGTCTCAAGTTCAAAAGCAAGAACATACTCTCTATAAATTGTATGCTGTGTCTAATAACTGAAGTAGAGTGTACAATTACACAAGGAGTGCACAATGCTCAAATAACAAATCGCCTTGGTATTTAGAAAATATTGTGCCATGAATCAAAACCTTTATTAGAATCATAAGATATTTTACTTATGTTACATCAGAGTGACTGTGAAATATTACACACATTTTCAATGTGAAGTTATGTAAAATTTTCCTGGTACTAGATTTACATTTGATGTGCATCACTATGGCAGTCTCATATCCCTGGAAGGAGAATGAGTGTGATAGATTAAGAAAAGTCTTCACTGCCTATTCTACGGCAAGTACTATTGAGACATTAGGCAAATAATTTATCTTGTCTTCATCTCAATTTTCTCATCTACAAAATGGGTAAGTTGACACAATTCTGATTTGTTTCTAAATTCTATCAAAAATCCCTAAATATTTCACATAATTTTCCAAAGATTGGTAAAATATTATTCATGAGAATAATTTAATTTCATTATCATATTGTTTATTTAATATCTGTGGTGTTCATATTTCATAATTTAAATTTTATGTTACCGTGCTACATTCCTGATAAAATTATACCGTACACTATACTACTCTAAGCAGTTTTGTAATTTATCCTACTCAGAATGTTTCTACATACAACGAATATTTCCTTGATCTTTATAGAAAAATAATCTCTAGATTAAGAAAGCTTTAGGGAGAAAACTGATAATATACACATTGCACATAACTCTTCAATTGGGTACTTTTAAAAAATTAACTATTTCCAGAAAGTAATTACAAAAGTTAAATATATTTCAGAAAGACCAGAGTGTTTTGTTCAATTATTAGGATGCAAATTTTCCTGCCATATTTTCTCGCTCTCCTTCGCTTCTGGGCCTGTATTTCCTACTCTCAACTTAGAAATCGTGTGTGGACTAGGTGACATATCAGAAAGCAAACACACAAATATGTCATAGTAAATCACACCCATTTTCCAAGCATGGACATTGGACGTTTCTTTATAATGATCTCTGCCCACATCAACTCTGCTTATCAATGGTTTTCGAAAACATATTTAGACAGGAGAGACTTTCAAACTGAAGGGGCGATACCGGGGGCAATAATGACTTATTCCAAATAACTCATTCTGGATAATACTGGGGATTCATTCAACAGGTGCTTGTGGGTTCTGACGTCTGCCAGCTGTGGGAGAATGCCGGCATGGAATCTGCCTTTGCGATGCCTGTCAAAAACAAGAGCTTTTAAGTATTTTTTTTTTAATGGAGTTTTGTAATGGAAGGGAAAATATCAGGGAGAGTGAAAATCAAATTATTTTTTGCCCTTTTCTTCTAACCATTTTAAAACAGATTCAGAGGCTGTTTTGCTAAGGAATTTGCTAGCAACAACAAATAACTCCATTTTCAAAGTAAAAGGAGCAAGGATGGCATGACTATAAACACATCAGCTACCTTTCTGGATTTGTCCTAGTTTGTCTCATCAGTAAGTTTTTGCTTGATGTAAGTTTGATGATTCCTGTTTCGGATACTTATTGTATTGAAGGAAAACATGATTTGAAAGGGAAAGCCAGAACAAAGATCCAACTTATGGAGTATCAGAACAGAACTTCCATTTGGCTCTGCTGCTTTTCTTTGTAGGGTATTGATCTTTATTGTTTACTTATAGACTTTTAGAGCTAGGAAGAAAATGACACAATATCGAACCCACCTCCTCATTTTACAGTGAAGAAATTTTTGTTTCATTAATGAAATGCAAATATCATTGCTGCACTACAATAATTCAATATTTTCTGCCACGAATATTCCTTGATTCTATCTCTAATATTGCTATTTGTTCCAAAGGAGACTTTTCAGCAAAGTAAATCTTTAAAAGTGCATAGCAATTGGAAACTTCATTTCTGAATATATTTGCAAGGAATGCTGTCCAACTTTGAAACCCTAGACTTGAAAGCATATGTGAGAGTTCTTTTTACAGTTACCCAGTGACCTTAGGATAGGTCACACCTCATCAAACTGGTGATATTATGTGCTGTCCAGTGTGAGGCCTGCCGAATCCATTAGAAAAGACATAAACTGAAATATGGGCTGTGGCTTGCTGGAATTAAAAATCAGATGTTATGTCTGTTTTTCAGTTTGATATGTACCTTTGATCTCCGGCCGTCAGAGCAACTTTGGGTGTTATGTTTTTTATGGTTTCAAAAGTATTTACAGGTGTGCGACCTCAATTATTTTAAGCAAAGGGATTATTTCTTCACAAATTAAATAATCTAATAAATAAATTAGTTTGTTTATAAGCTACACTTTGTTGTTACCACTGGAATATTACATCGTAAAATAGCAAAACAGAAGTCTAGTCTTTTATGGTCCAATGTTTAAAAAATATATATATGTACATATTATTTATTTATATATATCCACCCACATTTGAATATATATCAATTAGAAGTCACACAACTAAAAATTAACACCTTGTGTGTAATGATTACTTTTTATTCAAAGTTTGTAAACTAAACACAAAATTTGACAATTTGCTGGCTGACAAACGACTAACAGGCATATACAATAATCAGAAATGAAGTTTTTTCTCCTCTTTTTCTGATATTAATTTTGTGGAATTCATTCAGAATATCAAAGTGAAATTTGGAGAAACAAGGGAACCAGGAACTACTAACATCTGTGGTCATTGTCTCCACTGGATAGAAAAAAAGTTTTAATAGAAATTTATAGGAAAATACCACTGTCAATAGTTTAACAAATAGGAAGGTAAGAATAGTGAAAAGAAAAGTAAGAGACAAGCTAACACTGTGTTGAAAGAAATCTTTAACTTGCATTTTATTCCACTAGATTTATTCCTGATATGCAGGAATATGTCTTTATTGGCCTTCTTAATTTTTTTCCCAGTAAAAACTGTCTTCAAACATTCTATTTTCTAAAATCTGCATTGCCCCAAAGCAACCTATTTTTAGAAAACTACATTCAACTTAATGGGAATAATTATAACCAGGAGGCTTCCCAGAAATTTTTAGAAAATCCGTTTAAATCTTCGTGAATTTTTAAAAGAAGAACTTCTGTTGGGCACAGATTATTAGGTCAATATTTATATTTAAATAGAGAGAAATGTAATTGTAAAACACAAACCTAATTATTCTTGGCTATAGCATTTTACATTTTCCAAAATGTTTTAATGTACTCTACCTTATTGAGCTGTCACAATAACTCCATATCATAGATAAGTTAGTCATTATTATACACCTTAAGCATCCCCTGTACCCCAATTTCTCTCCCTACTTTCATCCAGCATTGTCTTTTGTTCTTTTCCCATGACAATGAATGAAAAAAGCCTGAACTTAACCTGGTAGGGAGGTCATAAAGAATTCATTTTATATGCATCTGTGTCCCAAATCATATTTGAAGTATTAGCAATCTCGCCTTGATCCCTATTTTAAATATCTGCCACTAGTATGTCCAGTTGTAAGAAAAGACCATTCACTGGTGGTAGGGACATAATATTATTTTTGTTAAAATTCCTGAAAAAATAAAACTACTTTATAAGCAGCACACATCTGCAAATATGTGCATATGATATCACTATTTAAATAACAAATTCAAAAGTGCAAAATAAGCAGTAGCAGAATTCAACGTGATGAGAAACATTTTATTCCCAGACTTGGAGAGCTGTCTTTTCGACTTTGGTATTCTACTCATAATTTGGCAGAATGAAGAAACAAGAATTTTAGTCCAAGTTTCCTCAGATGCTGGCCTCATTTAAAATTACAAGCATTATCAGAGCAGTAAGTACCTTGACAATAAAACTGTCAGTGGTCCAAAAGAGATTTCAAGATTTAAGACTTTAACTGGATGACTAAAAATGAAATGAATTTATATTCACATCTTTATAGATGTGCAATATATAAACAATATTGGCCAATATTTTTCTAAGGGAGTTACTGATGGCTGTCATGCGAGCAAAGAGACACTGAGGCATCTTGGTCCCAATTATCTAGAGATTTCTTACATTAATCGTGTGTCTGGGTTTCCTGGCCAACAAAAGACTGGGACTCAAATATTCATAGTATATAAGTGGCCTTCCCTCAAGTATGAAGTCTTACCTATTGGTTCATTTGACAGCTGAGATGCTCCCTGGAGGAAAAATGAAACCTACCACTTTGTCTAAATATCCACTAAATCTCCTAGCTCTAAATATCTACCAAAGCCTCTGGGACTGGGAGAGAGACAGCAAAGGGACCCAATGTTTATGGATGCTAATACCCTGGGGAGAGTATATTTTATAGAGGCTGAAGGAGACAGCACACGATGGTGGATTTCATAAGAGGACCTGAACATGAGAGGAGAACCCATGCACATCCAACCACACAGGAAGCGCTTTCATGTGCTCCAGGATAAAACAACGAGGAAGCAGAGATGGGTTTACCATGAAGCAAATGAAGCTCAAGCTTCAAGGACCCTCAGTGTGCTAAGAGGGTCTAAAGAAGTATTTGCACGGTCATGAATTTTAGAAACTTAGCAAACGTTAGATATTTTAACCCCAACCACTAAAGACTACGAACTCTTTCCACCCCAATCTCTGCTCTGGAACTGGAGCGGTTGCAGGCATGTTTGGGATCCAGTATAGTGGAAGTTGAGGTGGGGATACATTTCTATTGAGTTTAATGAGAAAGATTTATGTGGTTTTCAGGGATTTATGTTTGTGGTTAGGTCATCACCCGCTGGGAGAGGCTTCCAGGAACACATCACTCTGGAGACACACCCAACTTCGTGACACTAACATACGGGTCCAGAGGTCAGATCACAATGTGAGCCAATTCTATAGCACCTGTAACCAGAGTATGTCAGTAGAGAAAAAGCGAGATGTGAAATATACCAAGCCAGAAGCCAGACTGTGGAAAATTTTTGCAATCATTAGATAAGTTAAAATTGTAAGCAGGGGCCTACCTGGTGGCACAGCAGTTAAGTGCGCACATTCCGCTGCCGGTGGCCAGGGGTTCACTGGTTCAGATCCTGGGCGCAGACATGGCACTACTTGTCACGCCATGCTGTGGTAGGCATCCCACATAAGATAGAGGAAGATGGGCACAGATGTTAGCTCAGGGCCAGTCTTCCTCAGGAAAAAAAATTGTAAGCAGAGAATTTGATTCATGTTGACATCTAGCCAAAAAGAATGGACTTCTGTCAAGAATATGCTTGAAAAATAAGTGTACGCAGTTATAAATACACTACAGCAATTTTCTTAAATTTTACAATCCTAAAAATTGATGTGATGGTATTAATAGTAAGTGGTGAAAATATGAGTGAAAACAAATTTTAACCAACCATCCCAGAGGAAAGAATAAATTATCTTCCTATGCTTTGTGGAAAATATTATAAAATCTTTCTTATATGAAGAAGTGTTCAACGAGTATTTAGCCCAAAAGTAGAGGAAAAAAGTAGCCTAGTGTTGTGAGGGTTTTGTGATGTCCTCAGCATTAATTAACTCTTTAAAATATATTGTGGTTTTCTAATTCTACATCCAAAGTTTCTTTCATACCTAAATTTGTATTCGTACTTTCATATTCTCTTTCCATTTTTTGAGGAAGATTAGCCCTGAGCTAACATCTGCCGCCAATCTTCCTCTTTTTGCTGAGGAAGACTGGCCCTGAGCTAACATCCGTGCCTATCTCCCTCTGCTTTATATGTGGGACGCCTGCCACGGCATGGCTTGCCAAGCAGTGAGTAGGTCTGCACCTGGGATCCAAACCAGCAAACTGCAGGCCGCCAAAGCAGATCGTGTGAACTTAACCACTGTGCCACTGGGCTGGCCCCTTCATATTCTTTTCTTAAAGAGTTTCTGCAAAATTATATAAGTTCAGGCTTCACAAAACCTATATGTTCCCCTAAGTAGTGTATTACTAATAATTTTCTCTCATTTATGCCTGAATCAGGATGCTGAATAAGACTCTTCCAACAATTTGAGAATGCTACTCAAGTCCCAAAGTTGAGGGGGATCAATACTAAATATCACACACATTCTAGAGAATGCAAACAGACCCATCTCCATGTGACCTACTAAGGGTTCTGTTTGTTACCTCAAACATCACACATCCTTTCAGCCTTATATAAAAGCCGGCTAAAAAATTCAGAGAGAATGTGTGAGAATCAAGTCATTAGTCTAAGGAGAGAATGTTATGTTCTCTTCTCCTCTCCTGCAGATCCACCTTCCAACCCTTCTCCACCCTTCTCTGACCTGGGAGGCTGAGCTGTAATGGGCTGCATCAATGGCTTCCCATGTTCTCTGGCTGTCCTTGGAGATAGCCTGGGGATAATGGGCAGAAGATGCGGGAGAGGAAGGAGAGTTATGGTGTTACCAAGAGCTGGCTGTACCCAGGAGGTGAAGGAAACAATTCCTGTTGGGTGACCTTGTCCACACAGCTCTGTCTCCAGCTCCAGTAACCACCTTCTCCCTAGTATGTCAGTCTTAGAGGTAGTGACAGTAAGTGTCAAGGGTATTGAATTCTTCTTCTTGATTTTCCTATATCTTTCCCACACTTTTTAAAATAGCACTTTTTTAATGACTAAATAAAATTTGTTGTTTTATTTTGATCACTTTAAACAAGTTAGATTTTCACTTTCTTACCCATAGGCTTTCCCAGGTGAGTTTTATTTCCAATTATTTTTTTGTTGTAAAATGCACAGCATTGACAATCTTAACCACATTTGAGTGTATGTTTCAGTGGTATTGAGTACATTCACGTTGTTGCACAACCATCAATACCATCCATCTCCAGAACTCTTTGCATCTTGCAGAACTGAAACTCTATACTCATTACACAATAACTTCTCATTCCTGCTTCCTCTAGTCCTTGGAAACCACCATCCTACTTTCTGTCTCTAGGAAGACAACCCACAGAATGGGAGAAAATATATATAAACCATATAGCTGATAAAAGACTAATATCCAGAATATATGGAGAACTTTTTACGAAAGCTCACCAACAAAAAACACAGACAAGCCAATTAAAAAAGTAACAAAGGCTTGAATATACATTTCTCCAAAGAAGACACAAACGGCCAAGAAATACATGAAAAGATGTTCAACATCACTAATCATTAGGGAAATGCAAACCAAAGCCATAATGAGATACCACCTCACAACCCATTAGGATGGCTACCATTAAAAATAATAATAATAACCAGTACAGATGAAGATGTGAAGAAACTGGAGCCCGTTTGCACTGCTGCAAAATGGTGTAGCCACTGTGGAAAATAGTATGGCAGTTCCTAAAAACATAAAAATAGAATTACCATATGATCCACCAATTATACTTCTAACTATACCCAAAAGAATCGAAAGCAAGTTCTTGAAGAGATATTCGTACACCCATGTTCATAACCCCATTGCTCACAATAGCTGAAACATGGAAGTAACTGATATCCACCAAACAGAGGAATGGATAAGCCAAATGTAGTACATACATACAATGGAATAACATTCAGTCTTAAATAGGAAGTGAAGAGTCCCTTTAAAACATTTTTTAAACCTCTTTTCATTTGACAGATTTCAAATGTAATATCTATTCTTCATTGTCACTCAAACTAATACCAAAATCATGTCGGGGAAGAGGTCTTCAAAAAAAACACTCAGAGAGATTAGGCGTGAGCCAAAAGGCTTTCTAATAACTTTAGACTTCCACTGATCTTCCCCCTATGCCATGAGGTCTCACTGGCAGCAGCTGAGGTGACTCAGAAGAGGTCACACAAGAACACATTCCTTGGGGCAGCAAATTGAGCACTGGGAGGCCACCTGCAAAACCTCCTAAGAGTACACGTGGCCCCATGAGAGGACCCCCCCATTTGAGCTCTTGCCACTCAGGGCAGCAAAGCAGAACCCTGAGAATCAATCAAGAGGGAATTGCTTACGATCATGTGCTCAGTTACACAAAAGACATTTTTCTCTTTCCTTTCCTCTTTTCCAAGCTCCGACACCCTGGAGAATCCAGAGCTATAAGAGTAGGGTTACCAGATAAAATACAAGATGCTCAGTTAAATTTAAATTTCAGATCAACAGCAACAACAAAAAATTAGTCAAGGTATGTACTATGCAATATTTGGAATATGCTTACACTAAAAATAATTTGTTTATCTGAAATTCAAATTTAACTGGGCATTTTCCTTTTTGTTTTGGTTTTGTTTTATACTTTTTGCTAAATCTGGCAAGCTAATCTAAGATGAAGGAGATAATGTCTCAGGATTAGAGTTTCGCCCAGCCCTACCCACACACACAGTTTTAGGCTGATCAGTGAAGGGGAGGAGAAGAAAGGGTTTAAGATCAGAAATTAAATTGAAATTCTAAACTATTCTAAACCAGACTGGACTTTTTTTCATGAAAAAGGGAGGGGAAATTTCTAGAATCTGTCATAAATCTCTTTAAAGAGTGACAAGGAGAAAAAGTAAAACAGGTTCATGTTTTTGTGCGCCACCAATTTCAGGTTTGTTCAATAAGACAATTAAATCCTGAGCTTGATAAAATGTCTAAATACAACCCTGGATTGTCAGTAATTCTAATGGGAAGCACATCTATCTATGCACAGACTCATAACTACCATCCCTAGAAACAGGTGCAATGAGGTTTTGGAATAAGGGCTGTGACATTCTTTGAGGACACATGCACGAGTTTTGACGTGGGTTCTCAGAAATCAGTGCAAGTTTGGGAAGTACCAGAGAGTTGAGAAGATGATGAAAATGAGGACTTTCCAGCCTCTTAGTTAAAGCCCTTCGTGTCTGCACGAAGGGCTTGGCTGGAGGCTCAAATGGAAATAGTGTGAATGCAACCTTAATGGAGCTTGCTGAGGATGCTGATTCTCTGCAGTCTCCAGGGATCTCCTGTAAAAAAGGGATGTCTAGGGGCTGGCCCCGTGGCTGAGTGGTTAAGTTTGCGCGCTCCGCTGCAGGCGGCCCAGTGTTTCGTTGGTTCGAATCCTGGGCGCGGACATGGCACTGCTCATCAGACCACGCTGAGGCAGCGTCCCACATGCCACAACTAGAAGAACCCACAACGAAGAATACACAACTATGTACCGGGGGGCTTTGGGGAGAAAAAAGGAAAAAATAAAATCTTAAAAAAAAAAAAAAAAGGGATGTCTAGAAAGTGATACTTAAACACTACCTGAGACACTCAATTTTTTTTGCAAAAGACTGAACCTCTTCCTAATGAAAGAAGGAAAAAACTGTGAGAATGGCCCGTGTTATGGCCTGACATCCCTCCCTAAAGTGTCTGGGTGTGCCATCAGAGAAAGAGACTCATCTTACAGAATGGACAGAGAAGCGTGCTGTCCAGGCTATTGTGGAAACCAGGGAGACGTAAAAATACAGGTCATTCTGGACCTGTCCCATGGGAAGAGACTTTGGAACCCTAGGTAGGATAGATAGGTTGTTGAGATGCGAGCCTATTGTTCTTCTAAAATTAATGAAGCTAATTTAGGAAATGGAAGAGAAGAAGGTCAAAGTCCCTGAAGATGGAAAGAAGGAAAAGACAAAAATTGTTTACAGTCACAAAGATCCCTGGCAAGGCTTTAAGCGAACACATGGCTGCTCCTTGGATCATTGTATAGTGAGGACTTCAAAGACTTGAGACTCAGTAAATCAGACAGGCTGACCCCACTTCCTTGAAAGAGTGCTCAGATGTCAAACGCCAACTTGATGGATCTTCTCATGAACTAATAGGATTCTACCTGAAAGTGAAAAACAATAGAGAAGGCCTAACTCGTAGAGACAGAGATAAATTGTCCTGCCTAAGGTTGTCAGAGAAGCCCTTTTTGAGAATGCAACATTTAAGATAAGGAGTCAGCCTTGCAGACAGCAAAAGGGAAGAGCAAATCAGACTGATGGAACAGTGCATGGTAAGGCTTCAAGGGATAAAGCAGCTTGGCGTGCTTGAGGTACTGAATAGAATTCATTTAGCTGGAGCAGAGTGAGAGAGAATATGGCTCAAAGGTCTTAGGGAGGTAATTTACAAGTTGAGCAAGAAAATGAATAAATGTATGATAACTATGAAAGAGGTTTGCCTTCCACTTATCAGCCAAATTTGTGAAGAAAGGATCCTCTAAGTACAGAGTAGTGGCTGTTTTACACAGAAAAGCAAAGCAAAATGAATTGCTAGAAACTACAGTAAGAAAAGAATTTAAAGTCTTGGGGAAAGACAACATAAATGTGAGAGGTAGATATGAGCCTTCTTGGTAAGATAGACACACTTCTCTCCATGCTCCAAGGAAGCTGAGGAAACAGAAATTTCCTCCCATAACCCACACATTGGGAAAGCACCAGTGCAAAGAAAATTTCTCTTGTTTCTTTCCATGAAACTGCAAGAAGACCATCGCCCCAAACAGGTGTTAAGGGACATCCTGTGTGCTTAGGATTTTCTTACCTGACAAAGACCACCTCCTAGTTGACTGGTTTTTGAGAAGATGGTAGTCATTCCCACTGACGATTAGTAAATATGATAGATTCAATAGTGAGAACAATTATTTAGATAACTATAATCATAACTGCCAATTTCTTGAGACAAAGTAGAATTTAGTCTTCAAGAAAAGATCTTTAAATCATAAAATTTTGGAATTGGAAGATAACTTGAAGGACATGTCATAAATCTCTCGATTTTGGAAGTTAGGAAAGTGGAACAAAGATAAAGTAAATGATTTAAGGACAGCTACAACAGGTTCAAGACTACTAGTTTAGTGCAGCTTCCCCCTTGTTCTTTCTATTAGCCCCAAGTTTAGTATAAACAAGATTCCTAAGACCTCTGAAGAGTGAAAATGGTATTCAAGTACAGCCTTTCCATTCCTGAATTAAATGAATGGAATGGAAGATTTTATGTATTTATTTCTTGCGAGAGAGAAATTTGGGAGGCTTAACATCTCTTTCTTTGAGAGTACCTAGTAATTTGCAGACATATTGACTTCTAAATCCTGCTTGTGATGTTGCCTGAGGAACCATGCTAGAGTTGGCTCAGTGAACTTGCTGCAGAAGTAACTAGTGATCAAAGGAAAAGATAAGTCAGACTCTGGACTCAAAGACTTGGGTCTGTAACAATTCTTTTCCAGCAAAATGTACTTCAGAAAAAGTAATTCTTAATTTTGAATTAAATGACCCTTTTATTTCAAGGACAAATATATCCACTTTTTAAGTATAAATAGTAGAAGAAAACACATATCTTTATAATATAAATTATTTAAAAGGGGCAATAATCTAGGAATAATTACTAAAATAAATAATTCTAGAGTTTGGGACTACGCAAATTTTTGGTTGTCAAAATTTCAAAGCAAATTTTATAAATCTTACCTCAAAGTATGTTTGACATATTTGTAAGTAATCAGCTCTTGTTTTTATTCCACAATCAGAAACACACTTTTCTCCCTTGAAGGCAAACTTTTAAAAAATAATATACAAACCGCTTAGAGTGTGATCTTCTTTAAAAAAATTATCATTTCTAATTCTTCCTAATCCATTTCAATCTACATTTCCTTATGCTACAAAATGATGTGATAGACAAAATAATGTGCCCCCCAGGAGATGTCTACGTCCTAATCCTCAGAAACAGTGAACATGTTAGTTTACATGGCAAAAGGGAATTAACTGAGAAGATGGAATTAAGCTTGTTAATAAAGTGACCTTAAAATGAGGAGATTATCCTGGATTATCCAGATGAGCCCAATTAATCACAAACATCCTTAAATGTGGAAGAGGGAAGCAGAGAAGTCAGTATCAGAATTATGCAATATGAGAAAGACTTGAATGGCTATTGCTGGCTTTGAAGATGGAAGGGGGCCAGAGCCAAGTAATGTGGGCAACCTTTAGAAGCTGGAAAAGGCAAGAAAACACATTCTTTCCTAGAGCCTCTAGCAAGGAATGCATCCCTGCCTTCATCTTGATTTTAGTCCAATGAGATCCATTCTGGACTCCTGACCTCCAGAAATCTAACCAAATGGACTGGAAGATGATAAATTTGTATTGTTTTCAGCTACCAAGTAAGCTAATTTGCTACAGCAGTCAGAGAAAACTAATGTACATGATGAAGAAATAGAAAATCCCCCAGGTTTGCAAACAATATTAAATAAGTTGCAGTTAAGAAAAATAACTGAATTTGGAAATTAACTACTCAACAATTTTATGGCACATTTTCCAAAAGGAAATAAACAAATTCAGCTTCTAAAAGAGCTTGAAAGAAGCAGTATATTACACACAGAATATACAATTTGTTTAATGTTATGTTTATCCTAGCCACATTCTCTATTCTTTAGAACAATTATTTCTTTTAAACTTCTGCATCGCCTACTATAAATTTAACAATAAAATTAATCTGTACCATTTTAGTTATTTAAGTATACTAATCAATCACTCAAAATTTGTTGAGTTCTCTCTGCCCAGTCCATATTGAGACTAATTTTTATTTTTTTAACATAAAAGGAGTGGTACAATAAAAGTAAGAATTGTACAGACAAATCAGATGAAGTGATTTGAGAAGATTCTAATAAATATTCACAGAAACATTAATAAAATTATGTTTTTATTCAAGACTCAAAGGAATAGGATTAAGACTAGTCTGAATATCTGCAAACTTTCGAAAACCAGAAATACATTGATAGCTCTTTTAGGCATGTGATAGAAATATAAGTGCTTATGTTTTAGAAAAATAATTTGATTTATATTCGTATTATATAGTAGTGAATATCAATCATTATTAATAAACAAATATGGCTCACAATTTGAATAGTCTTACACTTATAAGAGAAAACTACGGTGGCCAGCGCCGTGGTCGAGTGGTCAAGTTTGTGCACTCCATTTCAGCAGCCCAGGGTTTCACCGGTTCAGATCCTGGACACAGACCTAGCACTGCTCATCAGGCCATGCTGAAGAGGTGTCCCACATAGCACAAACAGAAGGACCTACAACTAGAATATACAACTATGTCCTAGGGGGCTTTGGGGAGAAAGGGAAAAAAAAAAAGATTGGCAACAGATGTTAGCTCAGGTGCCAATCTTCAAAAAAAAAGAAAGAAAGAAAACTATAGTACTCATTACATATTACAAAATCTCTGATTACTTGGAAATTTTTGCCTTCACGTATGATGTGTTTATTATTGGTATGCTTTATTAGAACTTACTTTCAAACTACAAAAGCAACACATGTTCATTTTAACGTAGAGAATAACAATAAATATGATAAATTAAAAAATGGCAAATCTTGCTTTCTATCATTCTCCCCATTAAGATACCAATATTAATAGCTTGGCATATGTTCTTCCTAACTTTTCTCTGTGTTAATACAAAGTAACAAAAATGTATTTCTAAGTATTAGAATGTGTTATTGCTGTTGTTTTTACAAAAGTGTGATCTTTTGCTATACAGTCTTTTTGTTGCCTTTATTTTCCTTACTAATATCTCATGTGGTCAATATTGTCACTAGCTGCATAATATTCTATAGTTTGGATAGTAACTAGGCTGTGATTTCTTCAACATTCTCTATTAATGACTTTTATATTGTTTCCATTTTTATCACAGGACACAATGCTGATTCTCATTTATATATATATCCTTACATATTTATGGTTTATGTCCTTAAGATAGATTCTCAAAGCATACTGTTATGTCAAATGAAATGTTTACTCTCAATTTTAGTAGATATTGTCAGGTTACATTCCAAAGTTGTGGCAATTTAATTCACAAGAGCAATGTATGAAAACATCCATTTTCCTATCCTCTAAATAACTGGATGTTTCAATCTTCTAATTTTCAATAATCTTATGGGTGAAAATGGAATATCATCAATCTTTTGTTTGAAGTTTTTTGGATTAAGCATCTTTTCATACATTTACTTCTCACTTGCATTTCCATTTCTGTGGATGGCCTGCTTTTGTCTTTTGTTCAGCTTTCATACAGAGTAGTTTTCCCTTTCATTTCCTTCTTAACTGGTAGGAGCTTTTCATATTTAGGGATATTTACACTTATTCTACCATATGTGTTGCAAATATTTTCTCACACAATTTTTTATATTTTTATGTTTTATGGTATCTTTGCCACATAGAAAATTTTAATTTTTATACACTCAAATTTGCCATTTTCTACTTGTGAGTTACCTTTATAATTTTTTTATTGAGCAAAGTACTGATCAAGCACATTGCATTGGTCCTGCTAGTTTTTCATTCATTTCTTGCCTCACTGAATTCACTATTAAAAATAATTTGGAATTTTCTTGTTTAAATATCAAATTCTTTAACATTATAGCTTATTGAAAATTATTTTCAAAACACAGTAGTTCTGTTTAAAAATTCCGAGATAATTTTAAAAATTGTATGCCTCTGTGGAACTTGAAATTAGAGAAGAGATTTTTATTTGATTGTTGATAGTTGATATTTGCTGACGTAATGGTGGAATCACCGGCTAACTTGCTCTCTAGAACATTCAGAATATTCTGTCGTTATCAATAAGAAACGTTGCACCTAAAAAGAAAGAGGAAATAAATAAATGTATGTGTCTGTGTGTTTGCCTGTAAATGAGTAAATAAATGTAGAGACAGAGATTACTAGTTTTAAAGCCCAGTAAATTATCAGGCAGGGATAATACCATCTACAATTTAATATGTGAGAAAAATTCAGTTTAGTGTAAATCTTTTTATAATCTGTGTTCCCTGAATCTTCCTAAACCTATCTCGCCCTTTTACGGTAGTATAAAGGCAATAATCACTAAAGTGAACATTTTTTTTCCATGAGAGTTCAAAATAAGTGTGAAACATAAATCTCACAAGAAGACCCTCATTATTAACAAGGAGAAAAATTTACAAGCAAATTGATGGGCAATTCCTCAGGATTATCACATTAATTCTGCCATATGGCAGGTATAGAAATCACCTAGGTGCCAACTACCCGCACTAAACCAGGTGGCTAAGAGAGTTATTTGAAAATTTGAATGGCATTATATGAGAGATATAAAAATGCCATAATTCCAAAAACTATTTTACCATTCTACCTCATTCAATTAAACATTACCATTGAGTGACTGATTTTTCTCAATTCAATAGCCACTATCTGTTCCTTAATGAAGAATAATCATACAAAAGAGTCAATGTGAAAGTAATAGATTATAAAATTATCCCTTAACTGACAAAATAATAATAGCCAACACTTTGTGTGTACAATGTAGCAGGAACCATTTTAAGCGTTTTAAATGAAATTTTAATTTATTCCTCACAACAAACCTTGAAGTAAGGACATTTATTATCCTCATTCTACAGATGAAGAAAATGAGGCCTCAATAAGTTAAATTACATGCTGAGGTCACAAAACTGGTAAGTTGTAGATGTGGGATGTCAATCAAGGAAATATGGATCCAGAGTCTATACTCTTTACCATTATGCTACAGTGCCTCCTGTAAGTACACAATTAAAGGAAGAACACTACCCTTTTCCAGAATATGGTCAATGCTTAATTTAATAGCTGGTAATATCAATTGACTAGAGTATTTTTCTTGGTCTTAAAACATCTGTGGGTTATCTAATTTTATAATAAAGGGATTCTGCTTGATTTAAAGATATTTTTGTTATAAAAATGTATTTATAGGTTCTGATTCCAGTAAAAGCAGATCAGATAGCTTGGATCAACTCTTCTGCTAAGAACAACTAGAAAATTTTGGATAAACATTTACTTTTTAAATCTATTTCAAGAGTTTAAAGATCTTAATAAAGCAGTCATGAATTTCAGGGCTAATATCTAGAGAAAAAATAAAACTTAGGCTGGCTAAGCAAGTTATCCAATAAGTCTGACACCATTATATGAGAGAGTTGGAATTAGCATTGTTCTGAAAACCTAATACATCTTTACACCATTGTATCCTATTCAGTTGAGTTGGATGTGAAAGGTGAACCTGGCATTTAGAACTTCTTTTCTCCCCAGGGAATCTACTGATTTCAGAATTAACATCTATCAGCCCTAGAAGCTGAGCAGAGCTTTTGGTATACTTTTGGGTAAGGGGGAAAGTTTTAGAGTCAAGGTCCTGGTAAATCACTTATACTTTAGATTGGGAACCTAAAGGCTACAGCGTAGAAGTAAGAGTAAGTAGAAAATATGCCAGCCCTGACAAGGGCTGAAGCTTCCCTTCAAACAAAATAAACGAGTTAAGATCATCTAGGATTGATAGAATTCTTATCCACCTAACAGAAACCAAGACAAATTTTCTCTGAGTAAACATAATTGTATCTTAAGCCTCAAATTATTCCTACAAATTTTCACACTAATATCCAACACTCAATAACAAATA
The DNA here is from genome assembly GCF_041296265.1 of Equus caballus. Classification (NCBI taxonomy): domain Eukaryota; kingdom Metazoa; phylum Chordata; class Mammalia; order Perissodactyla; family Equidae; genus Equus; species Equus caballus. The sequence continues at coordinate 98,680,758 of NC_091685.1, read as the reverse complement.
AATAAGCACATGAAGAAATGGGTTACTTGATCAAAAACAAGATAAACAATAAACAGTAGAAACAGATCTTCAGAGATCCAGATATGCAAAGGAAACTTTAAAATAAATATGCTGCTCAAGTTCAAGAAACTAAAAGACATGACTAAGAATTTTGGCAGAAAACGAGAAACTATAAAAAAATATAAAAAATAACCATTAGAAACTCTAATTGAAGAGTACAATAACCAAAATGGAAAAGTCAGTAAATAGATTTGAAGCAAATTAGACACAAGTGAAGAAAGAATTAGTAAACTACAAGATAAGTGAAAAGAAAATAAGCAACCTAAAGCATGGAAAGACAAATAAATGAAATATACAGAAGAGAGTACAGAAGACATAAGGAATACAATCAAAAAGTGAAATGGTCTATTACATGTGTGATTGGAGAAGAGAGCAGTAATGAGGCAGAAGTAATATTTGAAGAGGTAATAGATGAGAATCGTTACAGTCATCTATTTCTACAGTCTCCAATCACTATAGTCATATGTTGAGACATTGTAAGTTAATGAAAAATGAATGACTTCCAGTCAAATCAAAACAATATGGATTAATCTTATACACATAATATTAAGGAGAGGAAGCCAAATGCAAAAGAATACCTACTATATGATTTATATAGATAATATAAAGTTCAAAAACAAATAAAATTATGTTATAATGTCAGAACAGTAGTTATCTCTTGGACAGAAGGAAAGAATATCGTCTGGAGGGCCACAAGGCAGGTTTCTGAGTGTTTACAGTGTTCTATTTCTTTTTTTTTTTAAAGATTGGCCCCTGGACTAACAACTGTTGCCAATCTTTTTTTTTTTCCTGCTTTATCTCCCCAAACCCGCCCTGTACACAGTTGTATATCCTAGTTGCCCGTCCTTCTAGTTGTGGGATTCAGTGTTCTATTTCTTGACCTTGTTGCTGGTTACTCAGGCATATTCACTTTGTAATAATTCTTATATATTTTGGTTACTTTGTATATATTTGTTACACTTCATATAAAAGTTTAAAAATAAAGCAAAAATAATAATTATAATATGCTTATGGTAGAGAAAAATAATAGTTCCAAAAACGAAAATAAATTTTTCATTTGGATATGGCTTATAAATTAAGAATTACATTTTAAGATTTATATTTCAAATATTTAACTGTTAGACTATATATAATCCCAATTTTCTGTCCTTTTCATAGTTTCTGTAATTTAAGACTCCTATGATGAAAAAAACACATTTAATACACCTTAATTTAGCAAAAGTAACTTTGTGGGGTTACTTATATAATTTTTCCTGTATTTTCCATTTCTCTGATTTGCAAAATGGTCAGATAGAATATATCAGTACTGAAAGCTGCATGTGAACATCTTTACTTTTTCAGAATCATTATTTTCTTCTATATACTGAGTAAGATATGCAGAAGGAACTTGCTAGCTACAATATTTATTCTGGTTTGGACATAAGGCAACAAGTAACAAGAGGTGTCCATGTTAAATTATCTGACCAAGCAAATCTTGATTGCTTGCTTGACATGGAATCACCGCTGTACAAAAATCTTTGTTATGAGGTCTGTGGCCTTAAATCATATTTTAATGAGACTTGAAGAGAGTATATATAATCATAAATAGTTGAAACTATTTAGAGATTTTAACAACAAAACACAGCATCCTAAACATAAATGTGTGAAATTAGCTTCTCATCTTTAGGTATAAATGCTAAAATTGAGGGGTCATTTCATTGTTTGACAAACTCCTAGGAAAAGAAAATCTAATCATTTACAATAGAAACAGTAAGTAACTGTTGATAACCTAAAATATGACTCTGAGACTTGCCAAGAGAGATCTGAAAAGACATTTCTTCAACCAAGTGTAAGAAAAGCAGTAACTGTCAAGTTCAATAATAACTGAAAGTTGAAATGTCAAGAGAAATGTTATAAGAACTGATCTATATATCTCTGTATCCTTTTTAAAACTTCTTTTCATGTAGTTTTATCCTTTTAAAGAGGGCAACTTGCAAAAGAATAACAAAATTTAAATGTGCATCTCTGTAAAATTTTTTCATGTAAATAAATCCATGAATCAGCAGGTACCATTTGTATCTCTAGCATTGCATTTATCACATCATCCTAAAACTGTTTATTTACTTATTCTACCAGTGCACTGTAAGTACCCCATGGGCAGGAACAATATCTTGTTTACATCCCCGGAATCTTACACAATATGATGCTCAATAAACTCTTTTTGAACTAAACTGAGCCTTAAAAAGAGTCTTATTCTTGCAACCCCCCTAAATTAAATTATAACAAGAAACTTTAACACTAGTTCCCCATTGTGTTATTTAAAATGAAGAGCAGGAAAATAAGGCCTATGGCAGAGGCTGCTTTTTGCCTCTCAAAAGTTCATTCTCTCTTTTGTCCTTATTGACAGAACTCCAATTTTCAGCTGTGCACTTACCATGCAATAAAAGGACTACATTTCCCTTGTAGCTTAGTATGGTCATGTTAGCACAGCCATTCTGGCAATGAGCTCCTTCAAAAGGAGGGGAGAAATGGACAAATTATATATTAAAATATGAAACATACTTGTAAAGGTAAGTATATAGTCAAATTCAGAATACTCTAATAGTGGAATATCGTGGTGTGTTAACCACTTAACCTTAGTGTAAGAATAAAAGGTCAAGAATATTAAAAAATAACTATAGCTACAATAATTTGTTAATTAATACACAATATAAAAAGAGGTAAGTTGTGACATCAAAAATCTAAAATATAGGGGAGAGTAGGAGTGGAGTTGCTGCATGTGTTTGAAGTTAAGTTGATATTAGCATAAGACAGACTGTTATATCTATAAAATGAACCTAATGGTAACTATAAAGCAAAAACCTAAAATAAAGTCACAAAAGATAAAGAGAAGGGAATCAAAGCATACCATTATAGAAAATCATTGATTCAAAAGGAAAGCAGCAAGAAGAAGAAAGGAACAAGGAAACTACAAAACAGCCAGAAAACAACTAATAAGATGGCATTAGTAAGTTCTTACCTATCAATAATTACTCTAAATGTAAATGGATTAAATTCTCCAAGCAAAAGGTACAGAGTAGCTGGATGGATAAAAGACAGGACCCAAGTATATGCTGCCTATAAGAGACTCATTCCAGCTTTAAATATTGATGATTATTGATGCAAAAATTCTCAATAAAAAGATTAGTAAATGGAATTCAACAGCACATGAAAAAGATCGTACACCATGATCATTCGGGATTTATCCCTGGGATGTAAGGATGAGTCAACATAGGCAAATCAATAAGTGTGATACACCACATTAATAGAATGGAAGATAAAAATCATATCATCGTCTCCATAGATTCAGAAAAAGCACTTTACAAAATACAACATCCTTTTATGATAGAAACTTTCAACAAAGTGGGTATAGAAGAAATCTACCTCAAAATAATCAAAGCCATACATGACAAACCCATGGGTTTACATCATACATAATGGTGAAAGGTTGAAAGCTTTTCCTACAAGATCAGGAACAAGACAAAAGTGCCTATTCTCACTGCTCCTGGTCACCATAGTACTGGAAGCCGTAGCCGGGGCAATTAGGCAAGAAAAACAAATAAAAAACACCCAAATCAGAAAGAAAGAAGTAAAATTGTTTCTGATTGCAAATAATATGACATTATATTTAGGAAATCCTACTCCACGAAAAAATGTTAGAACTAATCAGCAAATTCAGTAAAGTTCCAGGAAACAAAATCAACATACAGAAAACAGTTGTATGTCTGTATATACTAACAATGAAATATCTGAGAAAGAAAGAAAGAAAAAGTCTCATTTATAATAGCATCAAAAACAATAAAATACTTATGAATAAATTTAACCAAGGAGGTGAAAGATATGTACACTGAAAACTGCAAAATTTTAATGAAAGAAATTGAAGAAGACATAAATCAATGAAAAGATATCTTGTACTGAGGGATCAAAAGAATTAATATTGTTAAAATGTCCATACTGCTCAAAGCCATCTATAGATTCAATGCAATCCCTGTCAAAATTCCAATGGCATTTTTCACAAAAACAGAAAAAAAAATCCTAAAATTTGTACAGAATTACGAAAGACCCCAAGTAGCCAAAGCAATATTGAGAAAGAAGAACGAAGCTGGAGTCATCACGCTTCCTGATTTAGAACTATAGTAATCAAAACAGTGTAGTGCCAGCATAAAAATGGGCACACAGACCAACTGAACAGAATCAAGATCCCAGAAATAGACCCACACTTATACTAATCAACTAACGTATGACAAGGGAGCCAACAATACTCATTGAGGAAAAGATAGTCTCTTCAATAAATGGTCCTGGGAAAACTGGATAATCACATGCAGAAGAACGAAACTGGTCTCCTATCTTACACCACTCACAAAAATTAATTTGAAGTGAATTAAAAACTTAAACATAAGACCTGAAACTGTACAAACTTCTAGAAGAAAAAATAGGAGAAAGATCCTTGACATTGGCCTCAGAAATTATTTTTTGGATATGACAACAAAAGCACAAGCAACAAAACAAAAATAATGTGTGAGACTAATCATCAAACTAAAAAAAACCTTTTGCTTTTGCACAGCAAAGTAATCAACAAACTGGAAAGGTAATCTACAGAATGGTAGAAAATATTTGCAAATCATATATCTGATAAGGGATTAATAGCAAAATACATAGGGAACTCAAACAATTCAATAGCACAAAAAAGGAAAAAAAAACCCACAATCCAATTAAAAACTGGGCAGAGGAAAGGAATAGACATTTTTCCAAAGAAGACATACAAACGGCTAACAAGTACATGAAAAAATGCTCAACTTTACTAATCATCAAAGGAACAAAAGTGAAAACCACAATGAGATATCACCTCACACTTGTTAGGATGGCTATCATCAAAATGACAATAACGTGCTGACAAAGATATGAAGAAAAGGGAACCCTCGTGCACTGTTGGTGGGAATGTAAATTAGTACAGCCACTATGCAAAACAGTATTGAGATTCCTCAAAAAATTAAAAGTAGAACTACCATGTAATTCAGCAATCTCACTTCTGAGTATATATCCAAAGGAAATGAAATCAGAATCTTAAAGAGATGTCTGCACTCCCGTGTTCACTGCAGCATCATTCACAATAGCGAAGACATGGAAACAATGTAAGTATCCACTTACAAAGAATGGATAAAGAAGATGGGAGATATATATACATAGATATATATATCTATGTATATATACATAGATATGAATATATGTATCCATGTATATAAAATGTACCAACACATATAAAATGGATAATATATAGTAATAATGATATATATAATGGAATATTATTCAGCCATGAGAAAGAAGGAAATTCCACCATTTGTGACTACATGGATGAATCTGGAGGGCATTACGCTAAGTGAAATAAGTCAGATAGAAAAAGACAAATATTGTATGATCTCCCTTATAAGTGGAATCTAAAAAAGCTGAACTTATAGAAACAGAAAGTAGAATGGTAGCTGCGAAGTTGCAAAGGTCTGGGGGATAGGGAAATGGAGACACATTGGTTAAAGGGTACAAACTCAGAGTTGTAAGACGCGTAAGTTCTGGGGATCTAATGTACAGCATGGTGATTATAATTAGCAATACTGTATTGTACACTTGAAACTTAAGAGAGTAGATCTTAAATGTTTTCACCACAAAAAAGAAATGATAATTATAAGAGAGGATAGACGTGTTACCTAACGCTACTTTAACAATCATTTGGCAAAATATAAGTGTCTCAAAGTAACACCTTGTACACCTTAAATTTACACAATGTTATATGTCAATTATATCTCAATAAAGCTGGGGAGTAAACCCTATGAAATAGTTAGTATGGCCATTCCCATATTACAAGTGAGGAAACCAAGGCACAGAGAGATTACATAATCTGCTCAGGGTCACTGACTTAGTGAGTGGTAGATCTGGGTTTTGAACCCAGCCATTAGGCTCCTACGTCTGTTCTCTTAACCACTATGACCATTTCTAAAATATTTGGGTAATGGAGATTTAAAAGCAAAAAACATTCTGTGAAAATCCTTCAAGTTGTATACTTACGACTTATGCATATTTCTGCATGTATACTTCAATTTAAAAAATGTACTTTAAAAATGTACCAAAAGAAAGAACTATGGGAATTTTTATGGTGCTAGGTACAAGAAGAATATAAAACCAGGATTGCTGGCTTCATAGGACTCTAGGCAGTTCATACCAGAAACTATTAGGGAATAACAGATCATGGAAGAAGAGGAAGGTTGCAGCTATGAAAGGAGGGAGGCAGGAAGATATCTTAGTTAGAAGAGCATTTTTTTCACCAAAAATACTTTGTGCAAGATCAAAAGACTATATATATTTAAAGATAGAAGAGAAGAGAAGAACTCGTGCATAGTGGGAGACAAAGTTAAAAGCAAGAACCCTCATGATTTGGCAACAGATGAATCTAAATCACATAAAAGGGCGTAGAGCTGGGGGTGGCAAACTATGGCCCATGGGGCAAATTCATGCCACTGCCTATTTTTGTAAACCCAGCTTTAGTGGAACACAGCAATGTCCATTCATTTATGGATCAAGCAGTGGGGGCAGAGACTGTGTGGTGACAGAGGCTAAAATAGTTACTATCTGGCCCTTCATAGAAAAAGGTTGGTGACCCTTGATCTAGAAAAAGAAGTTAAAAATTTGAATAATCTATGTTTTTAAATAAAATGCTTTGAAATGAGATCCATCTAATTTTTTAAAATGTCTTCTGGAAAGCCAACGTGACTGACTTTACTTCTCTACTTTTCCCAGTCCTTTGTGTGAACCTATGTGTGTGCGCTTTGTGGTCAATGCATATCAAAAGTCAAGGCCACTTACTTTTAAATTAGGGGTATGGATATAAAATGCCTTAAATAAAATGGAGATTAATTAGGAATTCAAATGCATTAACATTACATAAATGGTCAATTAAATAATTAATTATGTTGAAAAATCAACTGTCTGTGTAAGTAGATGACCACGCCCCACCAAATATCCTTTCTCAGCCCACACAGGTGTTCCGTGTCTCTTAGACTTCAATAATGACTTGGCCTTCATTTCTAATGGCCAGAATAGCCAGATACATTTCTTTTATCAGTCAATTATCTATTCACTCTATAGACATATAACAAATGATGATTTTGTGCCACAAACTATGTTAGCATTTAGGAATATAGTGAAGAAAGATGGTCCCTGACCTCAAAAAGCTCACTTTTCTCTCTTATGTGTTTTAGGTCTTATTCCAAAAGCTACACATCCTTATGGCATTTAGTTTATGTCTCTAAAATAGAATGGCTACTGTTACAATTGATGTTGAAGGAAGACTGCTTGGTTTGTAAAACATTTGTCTGGGTCATTGATTGTACCCAGGCTGGCTCTCAGGATGTGTGGAGGAGAGAGGTTGAAATTAAAGGGGTCAAATTTATTCTACATAACTAAGTATCATCAACATTGTTGGAAACTCTTACCTAAGATTTGGGAAACAGAAAGGGAATGTGGATTTTGGTTTGCACAAGGGTGAACCCCAGCAATATGTGGGAAGTCTGGGACCCAAGGAAATACATAATAAGTGAGTGATTTCCATTTACCAGCAATGTCTGACCAAAGTGAGGAATCTCAGAATAACATCGGATATTCCAGTTTACTTGGTCTCTTGTTCTGTACTATAATGAACTTCCATTGTTTCTAGATTTTCGGTTACCCAACACAACAGCCTCATGTTAGTAATTCTTTGGGAAAATAAAGAAGAAACATCCATGCTTAGGGTAAAGCCCTGAGAACCAGGAAGAAGTAGGCGAGAGATTATGAGAAATGATGCCGAATAGAGTTTGGAGTTGAAGATGCAGACAGGCATCAGCTAGGAGATCGTAAATGCCAGCAAGCAGGAATCCTCAGAAACACTAGAAGTGATGCTGAACTCCTCAAGGTGTGTGGGATGGGGTCTTAAGTTGTCTCATTTGGATGTAAAAGAAAAAGCATCCAAGAAGCCTTGAGGACTTGGAAACTTTCAACTTATTATTATGAATCTGATTTTTGCCTCATGTTATTTGTCACATTGACCTTCCCCAGTTGAATGTAAGCACGTCATATTTATCTTTGTACTTCTCCTGTACCAAGCTTAGTGTACTGTAGAGCAAGGGCTCGTTAAATTAAAGAGAAAAAATAATTTCAGAAGCAGCAGGAAGACTGTACAAAAATGATGGTCTTTGTTTCGATGTAAGAAGCAATATAGAATTGGCTGAGGGTTAAATAAATTGCTTTTGTCTAGTTGAGTTTCCCCAACTGAAAACAACTTCTCCAGTTAGAACAGGACAAGGGTAGGAAGGTGTCAGGGAGTCGATGTTCAGAATACTTGGGAATGGAGTTGGGAATGGAGTTGGGAATGGAGAGAACTTTTCCTATAGCTTGTAGGAAAAAAAAACTTAAAGGAGGGAATATATCTGCCTTTGGGATAAGGAGAAAATAGGTATCCATAATGCTAGCTTGACTTATTCTGTGGATCATATCGGATACGGACCAGAGATTTCTAAACACGACTGTACCATAAAATCACTAAAAACAGATTCGTGGGTTTATTGAAAATATATGCTCAGGTTCAACCTCTGGAGATTCTTATAGTCTTGGCCTGAGAAGAACTCTGAAATCTATATTTTTTTTACATTTCCCACAACACATTAAGATCCTAGAGGAAAGTTTCTATTCCTATTGATCTTTTAACCCCAAGTCTGGCATGCTTACTGAATTAATTAATAGTGTGTTCACCACATAACACTTGTCCCTTGCCTTTATAAATTAAAATTTTTCAATAAAAATAGTTTAATCTAATCTAATTTTCACCTTGTTTTCCTTTAAATGAATCCTGACAATGCCAGTATTATATGTACCTAATACACTCTCATCCTGCCCAACAAGTCGAAAACTTAGGGAATAGCTAAAATAAGGCTGGCTACTAACAAAAAAATCAGCACAATAAACGTACTGAATAAGTAACTTTTTATTAGGTCATTAATTGACAAGACGATATTAGTAACAGCAGCACATATAACAGAAAACATTGTTTTCATGCTTTGGGCTTTTAATCTGTAATTGTGTTCTTGTCTTCCCCTAAATACTATAACAGATCAATCAATTGCTAAATCGATAGATAGTGGTAGAAAGAGATAAAAAGATAGAGAAAGAGATAGTAAGAAATCTTGGAATTTAACGCATGTCACACAAAATGTCCAATTACAAAAAGGAAAGGGAAATACAGATTCTCCAGTGTAAATTCTTCAGTAGCTGTTTTACCTTAAAGGTAATAATTCCAATTTCCGGCACATAATTATGTGGTTTGGGTTTAGGTGATGATATGAAGGTGACTTTTCATCTATTCATGGGATTCTAAGTTGGGGCATCAGCTTTTTTTACAAATTTAACCTGAAAGGGTACAAGACATTTTTTTAAAAAGCTAAGCACAGGAAAACTATTGCAAAGCTCATTTTCTAATAGGAGACAGAAAAGTCTGGAGTCCACACGGTACCTACAAATGTTGTGACGTAAGAGTTCCAACGATTTGAAACTACTGAAGGAGCAAGCTGTCTATTTCCCTCACTGAAAAAACAATCCTGGGATAGGTCTGCTCACACCACACCAAAGCACTCAAAATTATCCACATAACATTATCACCCACGTTTCCTGCATTCCAAGATGTATACTTTTAATTTTCATACACACACAACTTTCTGAAAGAGGATGCATTTTACAATTAATGAGTATAGTTAATATGGTTTATTTTCCATGAGAACCACTAATAAGTCAAAGGTATACTTTTTGACTAATGGCATACTAGAATTGAGAAAACACTGCATTTAAATCCCAAACTTAATGTTGTTTTCTGTTTAATCAGCTATGTTGATGCTACGAGCCTAGTTATAGAGAAAGAGGACATTCCCTGGAAGCCAAGAGAAGAACTGGAGGAAAGATCAGGATGATATCAACTGTACACTTAGAATAAGTGGAATGCATCTCACAAGTTATTGGACAATCCAAAGGTCACAAGTCTTTTACTTCATTCAGTTCCTATACCATCAGAAGAGTACTGCCCTGCTAGATTAACAAAATCTGACCAAGTCCAGTAAAAGTAATAAAAATAAATTGAAAGAAGAAAATTCGAACAGTTCTAAAATTAACCAAGGTAGGTTCCATATTCACATTTTTCCATAGAAAGAGAAAAAGTATTTTGTAGGTGTGCTAGAAACTACTTTCATGGCCTCCCTAAAACTAGACGCTAACTATTCAGGAATTTTGCAAACCAGTTGTTAAATTGTTGGCAGCTTGAAATTGGCTGCAGCGGGGGTATCTACAACACGGAAATCAGCAAATGCTACAAGTCAGGACCTTTGGTTCCCCCAGAGAGCCAATTTACCTGCACAGCACACGCAAAAACATGTTATAGTAGAATGTTTGCATTTTAGAAAGAGGTAAAAAAATGTTTTATTGAAAAATATTTGCTTTGGGATAACCGCTTCTCTTTTTCCAAATTTATTTAGTTTTTATGTTTTCATTTTTAGAAATTATCTGCAGAACACATGAAATTCTATTGACAGGACAGAATTAATTATCTTGAAAAGCAATATTTTACATCAAAAAACAGGTTGTCCTAGTTCTGACCTACCTCATCAACCCAATGTCATTGTTAAATCTTTGCTAATCAATGTTTCCAAAGACACATGAAGTCTTCCTATCCCAAACCAAATAAAACTCTTGACTTAAGGAAAAATTAAATTACACACACACATACAAACACACTGACACGGGCCATAGTGTTCCAACCCAAACACAGTGATTACCATCCACAAAGAAGACAGCCCTTCAGGTGTCTGAAATCTGCAGAGAACACAGTAGAGCTCCCAGCAGGCATAACCCATCTCAACACGTCTCCCTGTCGATACCACAAGGTATGAAATAATATCCCCTCACTGTTGAAATCCAACTGCCCGCTCCAATGAAAACACAGCCCTCTGTGAACCCTGCATTGGGGATGAAAGATAAAATGTCTGATTTTATATGAGATTCTTATGCTTTTCATATGTGAACGCTTTGAGAAAAGATGTTAAAAGTTTTTTAAAACCAAAACATTTTAAATCATTGAATTTAGTCCAAATACAGAACTAAATGGGTCATGAATAGCCTAGTCTATTTTTATAATTTTCATAAAGATTGAAAACTACATTTCTTGGGAGCATAACAGGATTCATATAATTGGTTCTCATATTAAAAATTGACCTGGTCTCTGGAGGCTGGCTCTGTGGCGTAGTGGTTAAGTTCACCTGCTCCGCTTCAGCGGCCTGGGGTTCACTGGTTCGGATCACTGAGGCGGACCTACGCACCACTTCTCAAGCCATGCTGTGGCATGAGTCCCACACATAAAATAGGGGACGATGGGCACAGATGTTAGCTCATGGGCAATCTTCCTTAACAACAACAATAAAAACGATCCAGTCTCAGTTCATCTGGTTATGGCAAGGTAATCTGTGCACTGTATTGGGAGAAGAAGGCTGTGGCCAACAATATAACATAAAAAGAATATACATTTGCTGCATATTTTATAGGAAAGAAAAAAGCCCTTATAAAGCCTTCATAAAACTTAAAACTCTCGAACCAAATATTAGTAGCCACGTTAAACCAAATCTCATTCCTAAGCAAAAGCAATGAGAATGCCAGCTCATGAGGAATTCAAACATTCTAGTACATCTGTTTTGTCAGGAAAGAAGGTTTATTTATAGAAATAGAGGTCTTGAAGATTAAAGCAACTAGGATAATATATCTCCACTTAAACTTTCTTTTTGACTATGACATTTCTAAACCATGAGTTTTTAAATTTAACTCTATTTTAGTTTGGTCATGAATACTGAATGTCCATCTCCAAATGTATGCTAGTTCTAATGTATACTAGTTCCCTTGCTATTCCTAAAATACTTCAATTATTCTCCCACCCCAGAGCCTTTGCCTTTTTTCATTCCTCAGTGTAGAATGCTCTTCCGCCTGAGGTCAGGGTGGCTCCCTCCCTCACTTCCTTCACACCTTTTGCTTAAATCCCACCCTGTGAGTAAGCCCTTCCAATATAAAAGAGCAAATGACATTCTGTCCTCCATCCTGCCTTTCTTGTCTCTCTTAGCCTTTCTCCACAGCACTTACCATCACCTACAATGGCACATATATGCTTTTAAAATTTTTGTTGTCGATTTTTTGTCACGAAAGCAGGATAATTATGTTTTATTCACTGCTGTAGCCTGAGTGCCTAATGAATGCCCACATGTATTGATAACTAAATTAATAAATCTTAAATAAATGAAAATAGCCAGGGGTCAGAAGGAATCCAAATGTTCTATGATAGCTTTGACATTAATTCATTGCAAAAACACAACTAGAATAACTGCCAAAAAAAAATTCCTGCATTTAAACATAATAAACACTATTTCTGCACAATCTTTTTGTTGAATATTTACAATTTTATTATTCTGAAAAGGAAAAGCTATTTATGATTTAACTCCCTCTAACATTCAAACTATAGGAGAACAAGAAGCTCTATGGACCAAAAGTTTAGCCAGGTGGGGAAATCAAACGGGCAAATCAACAGAATCTTACAAATATTGAATTTATTTTGTCATTAGAGAAAAATTTAATTATTTTACAAGTATAAATTGAACATCAACCTGTAGTTTGATTCCCAGTTACTTAAAAGGAAGGTCATCTGAATTGCATACATAGCACATAGCGATGGTTGAGAATTTTGTTTCCATAGACCAACGTCTGAAGTGGATAATAAATATCTCTGAGAGATGAGAATAGCCACTCTTACTGGCGCACTTTCTATGTTTCGGGAGCTGTACTTGCATTAACCGCTATCCTGCAACAATTCTGCCGTGTAGGTTTTTCTTTCCCATTTGTATAGATTAAAACAGAACAAAAACCAGAAGTACTAGGATTTTTGCATTGAATTAATCTTGACGTTCTCAGAGAACTTTGGGTTCCTTTGGACCCTGTGGTTCACTGAGGAAAACCTCAGACAGTTCTAAATGGAGGACCATGTACAAAATATCTGACAAACTCCTCAAAACTGTCAAGGTCCTGAAAAATAAGAAAAGTCAGAGAAACGGCCACATAGAAAGCTCAGGAGGCATGACAACTAGATGTAATGTGCATCCTGAAACAGAAAAAGGACATTAGGGACAATTTAGTGAAATCTGCACAAAACATGGAGTCAAGTTAATAATAATATACTAATGTTGGCCTTTTAGTTGTGGCAAATGTCCCATGGTAATGTGAAATGTTAACAATAGAAGAAATTGCTAAAAGGATAGGAACTCTCTATAACATCTTTGCAACTTTTCTGTAAATCTAAAACCATCCTAAAATAAAAAGTTTTACAATAAATATATTCAACCTCTTAGACAAAAGTGAACAAGGACATACTGTCGTTCCTGACTAAGCACATTTACCATCCCCCAACCACAAAAAAATGATGTCAAATGCAGCCCAAGATATTCAACCTGGAAGCACCAGGGATAGTGGTTTACCCTGGATGAGTGGGGCTGACTCTATTGACTCAGCAGAAGAGAGAGGCTGGAAAGTATAATTACCCGGATGACAGATACTGGTTTTTCTAATTTCAGGGATGGATAGAAACTTCAAATCTCAGCTGAGCACTGGAGCAACAGGGACACTTTCCTTCTTATGCATGAGAAAAGGCTCATTCAGAATTTTTGTTACTTGAAGGGAAAATCAAGAAGGGGTTGGGAGATGTTGGGAGTAGATTCTGGGAGCTCTAGGAGCGGTAAACCACAGGAAACCAATTGCAGGAGAGGCCTTGGGGCTCCAGGGGCAGAAAAGTTTATGCGTTCAGTGGAATGTGACTCTGGCGCTCTGAGGGAGAGGTTCCTCCCACTGAGGGAGACCAAGGCCCAAAGGCACTGCGGTCCTGCAGGGGCCATATGGACGCTGCAGATCTGAGCTTTACAGGGTTTTGTTGTTGTTAATTAAATCTCTCTCTAAAACCCATGTTAAGAATGTTTGCAAGTTAGGATATCTTTTCCCCATGTGGGACAAGCCAGTGAATTTTTATCCTCTGGTAACGCAAATTTGCAATCTATGTCACTGAAATCTTAAATGTAAGGAATCAGGTATAATTCTCAATTTGAGAGAAGCCCATACAAGGAAATGAGGACTACAGGAAGCAGCATTATGAGAAGTAAATTCAGTTTTTGCCTTGATTATTTTGTATCTCTTTCCATACCTGCATGATCAAAAGAGGAAATGAAAAAAATTTGGTTTGAAAATAGTTCACTATTTCACACGTTTGCTTTTCTCTCTTTGCCTGCATGGGTGACTCCATTAGTGGTAATGAACTGTGCCGTGGGTAATCACATCATCAAGACCCATCTACCTTAAGCCCCAAAGCTTGAAACCTTCTCAGCACTCAGTCCTGCAAAGAGAAAAAAGAGCAACGACCTGCAAAAATAGAGATCTGAGAACCTCAGGAGATATTAAGTTTAAGCTTAATAGGGAGTCATTAATAAATAAGATGCAGTATAATTATCAATATGAGCCACAATTAATAATTAATACCTTGCAAACAAAAGAGAAATGAAATACCAAGTGGAATTAGACAGAGGTTATATTTGGTTCCCCTTGAAGATCCTGCTTTGAAGGGGAAATCACAAATTGTCTAAAATCATGAAAGAGCCATTTTCCCAAAGCTCACGTAGTGAGCCACTTAGCAAATAGGATTCTTAACACTCATCCATCTGTGCTCTTACAAGTTTCATCCATGCTTAATTCTAACAGTACAACTCCTCCCATTTAATTACAACTTTTCACCTTTCATTGAAGCATCAAAAGGTTTTGGTGGAAGCGTGTGATTTATAAAAATGAGTGGCAAAAGTAGTTAAATATAGCCTCTTTCATATGTCATTCTTATTATCTAGGATTCTTAGGCTAGAATTTGTGAGCAATAACCTCCAGTTTCTTCTGACAATCCCAACTTTTGATGACCTATACTTTGTTGAGTAAGGGAAGGGAACGAATAATTACTGAGCATTCACTAGGGTAGATGGACTATCACATTGGTCATCTCATGTAATTCTCTAAAGCCTATGAGATTAGGCTTTTTAACATCAATTAATAGCCCAGAAGTTTCAGGCCAAGAGAAGCCAAACCACTTACCCAAAATTCAAACTAATGAATTGAGAATTTTGTTCCTGATCTTTCCAATCCCTAAGCCTGTCATTTTTCAACTCTGGGTCCTAAATACATCTGTAAATAGAATATGAAGTTCTTCTTGATGCCTTGTAAACGACCATATCTAAAGTAATGTTGTGGTAATTTATATAGCATTTTGTCAATGCCCCGTAATATTGAGCAGTTCGTCAGCAGTTGGGAGAACAGTTTGTCAGATAGCGCTTTCCACGTCCAAGCCACTGATTGAGAAGGGAATCTTGTCGTTGCCAGGACTACTGGTCAACGGAGTCTGTGACGAAGGAGAGAAACAGGCCTTCACCATCACCCATGAACTTAGCCATTTCACCAACCTGTCCCTGCAGCGCCAGCCACTCAGCTCTACCTGGCTGTTGGAGCGGAGGGTTACAATTTCTTTCTGTAATTTTATGCCTAGTGCAGGCAGTTTTAATTCTCATGAAATACATTCACTTTAGGCTAAATGAAATCAGAGGTGCCTCGGGATACATTATAGGGTATCCAAGTGTAATGTATTTCTTTTTTTCGCTATCTTGTTCTAGAAAAACCAAACACCAGGATCTGAGATTTTCTTAGGGATGGAATGTGAGTTTAGTCATGAACCTCCACCTTCATCTTCAATGGTGTCAGTGACCCCAATCTCACTTTCTCCCACAGAGCATCTCCTGGGGTGCTATGAACACAGTAGGTATTCCATACTTCTTAAATCAAATAAATGTGTGGTTGTATTTTAGGTTCTGTTGAAAACACTCATCCGATTCTGTTCACATTGCCTAAATCTTACAGTCAAATTTTACTGAAAACACATGTTTAAGGTAACAATAACACTAATAAAAAGTAATAGTAAAACACTCTATCCTCAAACCAGTTTTACTACTTAAAAAGTTTTAATACTTAAACAAGTATTAGAAAAAGGACCCAATGCTTATTATAGTCAGTGATTTCTTTCTGGCTGGATTGAACAATACAAGGAAGGCTTACATTTTAGAAATTCCCTTGTCACAAGGGTCAGATAGAGAATTAGCATCATCTACCACGATCAGAAGAAAAATGAAACAGAAACAAAATTACCATAGGAAATCTGAGCTTGGCATAAACTTGTCAAAAAGAAGTCATCTATTCAAACAGAATTAAATTCGGATCCACTACATACGCAACCTCTCTTGAGAATGGCTGCAAAATAATGAAATCACCTAATTTCAGGAAATATCCTCCCTGCACTGTGACCTATCTTTCAAAGCTCAGACATCATTATTTCCTTCCAGAAGCCATTGGCTCTTACTCTGGTTCTTTCTCCATTTCCTAAACACTATGAAATGTAGGGTTGTGCCACACAAATTAATGTATAGCACAAGTTTACATTACGCTGTAAGGTGGCACACACGTTTTCCTGTGTCACTCTCATCTCTTACACAAGAAACTGAGCCTCTTGAAGACAGAACTTGCTCCTATATTTCTCCATTGTAGCTAGCAATGAGCTGGGTGCATATCGCACTCAATAAATGATCATGGACTGACTACTGAGCCTCTGGTTTTCTATGTAATGTTATGGTTTTGGCATGTTTTCATCTTTCATTATTTTGTTGGAAGATCTTTATTTCCTTTTTATTTCCTAACCCTGACATGCAAATGTTCTTTCCATTCCTTTTGGTCAATTCAAATGGCACACCTCATTAAAATCTATCCTTAAATCCTGCCTCTTCCAGGGAGGTCCTCTGGTGCTCCTGTGTAGCAATCTTTCCTTTAGCAGTTGTAATTGAATGATGTGATCATATTCTTAAACCTCTATTACTTCATGCTATTCTTCAGTGTTTTCCATTGCACATCTTATTTCTCCGAGTAGATAATAAGCTCTCTTAGCTCAGGAGACATGCCTTCTACTTTCTTTGCGTCATTTGCAAAAATAAGCACATGAAATCTAAGGAAATATGGATTGATCTGGTTTCTGACTGATATGCTCTGTCACATCTTGTAGTCTCCTCTGTCCTCAATTAGCTGATCCATCATGCACTCTTTTTTTCCCCAAAGGATGACTTTTTTGCTTTATAACTTAGCTATACAGAGATTTTATTTAACAGCCAGACTACTTAAAGTGTGCCAGCATTTCTCTTGGATTTCCTATAAGATGTTTTTAAGAAGCTCCCAATTTCTTGAAGATTTTAAACTGCTTTTTTAAAACTCTTCATTTCAATTTTTCCTAGTATTTGGCTTAATATTTGACAGTTCCCTTCTCTAAAATCCAATAATCAAATGGTGGACTTTTTTAATTTATTTCCCATTATAGCCAGAATATTTAGATAAATGTAATTATGTTATGATAATTACAATAAAGGCATTCACCATGCATTACTGTGTCATTTCCTTTCTGCTCCTTATACACACTCGCTGTTTTTGCCCTTATGGGCTCTCAAAGTCTTGTCTAGAGAAGTAATCCTTTCACCAAATCATGGACTCACAGACAGAACCCTTATTTTAAATAAGGTCACATTTTCTCTCATTTTACAAATTTATAGATACATTATTACAGTGAATATATTTTTATCGTTAAATCAACAGTGTACTTAGAAAAGCATAAACTATTCTGAACTTCCTAAAGTTACTAAAATTGAGGTAATAACGAAAAGTTTTGTTTTGTTTGTTTTATCTTAAAGAGGTCTCTGAAAGAATTACGTTAGTAAAAATTACTTAATATTCGTGTATAAACCAAAGGAGGAAAAATAAGGTGAGTATAAATGTTACTGGATATGAATTTTATTGGAATGGATTTATACTTTTACCATCATCTGCCATAGAAGCATCACTATTTAATATTTTAAGATTTTTCAGTAAGAAATTTGAATGAGAAATACACACACATAAGTAATTGTCAGTTACTTAATCTAGACAATTGGCTTTTGTTTGTTAAATTCAGACCCGATGATAAACACCTCTTCCAATTGCTTCATTGGTTAAAACAATGCATTCTTTTCTATTAGTACCAGTTATTTACAGATTTATGAACCATTGTAATGGGGCATGCTCTGTAAATAATATACGCTTGCCTCAAAGTAATCGTAACTCTAAAACAGAAAAGTGTGAAGTGATTTAAAAAATAATAGAGAGGAAATAGAGAATTTCAAAGAATAAAAGATAATATTGAGAAGGATAAATATGGAAAATAAAATATGTCTCATAATCAGCTATATAAAATAGAAAGGCTTCTTCTAATTTTTTTAAAAGTGGAGTCACATATATACATAGACTGTGTTGCAATAGGTAGACTTATGTCTGTCTACCCACCGCCACCGGTCCACTCTCCTTCTCTCTGCCGTAGTCTCTTCTACCTTTCAGTGTTAGTTCTCTTGAGCCCCTTCCTCAACTTCTTATCTCTTAGTTTCTCAATTTACAATTAATCTGGTGAGAAAAATAAACTATTTCCTGACCAGTAAAGCAATTTAAAGAGGCAAACATCATTAGACCTTAATTTAACAAATTAATGTTCTACCGTCTGGATGGTAAGCAGTGAAAAATGCTGGGCATAATAACACGCTGTCTGAAGTGTGATGGTGCCTCTCTGCCACTCCCAGGAAGGATTGCTGCTTATCGCTCTGTCTGAATCTGTTCTTTACAGGCACCCCTCCCTGTGCTTCATAGGCCTGTGGTAGCTTATGTTTTCCAAAATGTTGACGTGAGTTGGAAAAATGAGTAACATTTCCGCAAGGCTTTATGAATAATCTAAAGAGAGACTCTCATGTCCATGTCTCTTGACTCTATACATGCTGGGGTTTTTTGGTTTTGTTTTGTTTAGAGGAAGGCTGGCCCTGAGCAAACATCTGTGCCCATCTTCATCTACTTTATATATGGGATGCCTGTCACAGCGTGGCTTGATAAGCGGTGCATAGGCCCGTGCCACGGATCCGGGTCAGTGATCCCTGGGCCACTGAAGTAGAACACGTGAACCTAACTGCTATGCCACAGGGCCAGCCCCAATATACATACTGTTTTTGATGCCCAAATTCCTTCCCTTCTTTAGTCTTCCTTTCCTTCCTTCTTGTTCCTTCCCTTCCTCCAACTTCTCCATCAGGACTCACCTGAGGCACTTCCTTTTCCAAGAAGTCTTTACTGACCTTCCCAGGTGAGATGAAATATTCTACGTCTCTCCTTTGTGCTCCTGTGCACTGATTTTTCATGGTACTTACTACCGCTCTGTAATTGCCTGTTTACTTGTCTCACTTTCAGACCATTCTGCCACCCACACTGAGAGTTCCCTCTAAGTGGGTACTATGTCTTTAACTTCTGTTTGTCTGCTAGATATCCATCATGATGCCTGAATTATACATTTAAATGAATGAATGAATGGCTGTATTCATGAACAGCTCCTTTCTTCTCACAGGATAGTCTAGACTTATTAGCCTGCTCCCGGATTTGCCCTCTTCTTTCTTTCTTTCTTCCTCTCCTGCTCCCCTTCCTCAAGCTGTCTGGTCACTTGAATGTTCCAGTCATCCAGGACACATCTTTTCTCACATAGGCTGGGCAGTTTTACAACTCAGATTTGTAATTATCTTTCTAATTAAAATACTTTCTGTACTGTATGCTGTGAAAATCAAGATGACTCACATATTCAGATACTCCTTGAACACTTTATTCATAACACTAACATAGCACAAATTGTGCTATATCTTAGCTAGTAATGTATCTCTCCATCTTTCTCATCACCGTTGAATGAGAAAGAGCTGTTTGGTTTGTCTTTGTACCTTCAGAGAGTCTACGTGATTTGCCCAAGTTCGCAGAGCTGGCAAAAAGCAGAGGTAAACCCGGGGATTCTGCCTGCAAGTCCAGGCCTCTAAAATTATTTCTTCTGAACTTCCCTTTCTCTTTAACACCTGCTCAGGGACTTTATCACTTTCAATAGTATTAACAATAATTCCAAACACACATACACACACACACACACATTTTTCTTTGTCTCTACTTCTATATGCCTCAAATAACTCTAGAAACCAAGATGAATGTACATGGTAGGTATAGAGGCTCTTTTTGGGAAGAATTTTGAATGGAAAGCGAGACATCAGCTTATACTCCTAAAGCTATGCAAAAGTCTTGATATTATCTTCATTATTATGCAGCTTTCTTTGCTAATTTTTCCTACTCCTAAATTGTTAAGAGTTCTGATCCACAAGATGAAGACTAATGAAGGTGGACTAAATTGTTTTAATATCTCCAAGTGAAAAAAAAAACCTTGAAACTTCCCTATATGAAAGTCTGTTTTAGAGGAGAAAATGCCTGTCAAGCTATAACGAAGCTCAACCGTAACCAGCCAAGTCTGGTATATTTTCTAGACTGTCTGTAGACCTCTTTCACATTTGCTGACAGAGTTCAAATACTCAACAGAGGGCTCTGGGGGCAGGAGGGAGGGAGGAAGGACTTATGTAAGTAGGCCAAGTCGGCTTGCAATAAGTACAGTCTGAGCACAGGTCTTGGAATCTGAAGCTTTCAACTGTAATCCTAGCTCAGACACTGATCCTCCTGCAACCTAGGATAAATTACTCAACCTTTTTCCCTCGGTTTCCAGATCCTCTAAATAAGGGTAATAATCCTGACCTCAGAAGGCTAGTGTATGAATTAAACATCTGAGAGGCCTGATCTTAGAGACAGGCTGAATGAAGCCTCTCATTCCTTGCAGATATAGTAACTCAACTCAAGTTCTGAGAACTATTTCTGCTAAAGGGGCAAAAGATGGCTGATTCTGGTATCCAGGTACCCTGAACATGTTGGTGTTGCCTCAAAGGGAAATCGAACTCAAAAAAGAAGAAACATGAGGCTGAAAATTGAAAACAAAAATAAAAACAAAACATCTTGGCTTCATCCAAAACCACGACACTTTTGCTATCTGTGCCAAGACAGTGTTTGAGTTTGAATGTAGTTGGCCTTTCTGAGCACTGTTCCTGCAAACTAAGCCTTATCCATATACTTTGTTATTTATTTCAATAGTTTACATATATTTAACTAGAGAAAGATTCAAATTATAATCACCAATAGTTTAAGGACGAGACTTTTCCATTATCTGGAAGTTATCTCAAAAGTTCCATTTTCAATTATATAGAACAATAACATTCTGTAATCTTAGCAATACAATTAAGATACATAGAATCAAGTCACTTACTGAGTGAGTGAAGCAATGTGTTCTAGAACACCACACATAATTCCAAAATCATTCAGTTCACGATTAGTTTTCTCATAGGAATGAAAGTAAAAGGGGGGGAATTCATTCTTACAAAGGTTAACTCTGCAGCCAGTTTAAGGGATTTTTGCTTTCGTGCTGGTTTTGTTTTCCTCAGCATTAGCTCGCTTAGCTCACAGTCTGCTCTCCTATGTTAACAACAAACCAGAACAGGGTGGTTATTTGCCCATTGAATTAGTTATTTATTTCCACATAACAAATTACTCCAAAACTTAGTAGCTTAAAACAACAATATTTATTATCTCACAGTTTCTGTGGGTCAGGAATCTGGGCATGGCTTAGCAGGGTCCTCTGGCCTAGAGGCTTTCACAACCAAGATGTAAAGAGGAGCTGCAATCATCTCAAGATTCAACCAGGGAAGAATCTCTTTCCACGCTCACTTGGAACGTGGTTGTTGGCAGCATCCAGTCACGGATTGTTGGACTGAGGGTCTCAGGTCCTTACTGCACTGAGTTTACTCTCAATTCCTTGTAACCTGGGCCTCTCCATATGGCAGCTCATAACATGGCAGTTTGCTTCATCAAAACAAGCAAGCCAGAAGAGCTGGAGAGAGAGGTTGAGAGAGAGAGTTAGCAAGACTCAAGTCAGTCTTGTGTAACTTCATTTCAGAAATGACGTCTCATCTTTTTTGCCATATTCTGTTAATTAGAAGTGACTTGCTAGGTCCAGCCCACAATCAAGGGAAGGAGACTACACAACCTACGAATACCAGAAGGTGGGGATCACCGGAGGGCATCTGAGGGGGCTACCTGCCATAGACTTCTGCATACCTTGTGTTACATCTAATTTCCTTTCCAACATTATTGGTATTGAAGAGTGGTTTTCCGTGTTGGCATAAGAGTTACTACTTAGAAAATACTTGTGTAACCACTGTATAAGACATAAAAGAGCTTTACAGTATTGTAGTGAATGTTGAAATAACAGCACAAAAGCCCCCAAAATCACTCAGGGAAGTCCAGGAGCACTGATGTATCACCAAGAGTGCAGATAGCAGAAGACCAACAGGATGGCAGGGGGTCTGCGTAAAGGATAAGGTGGCATCATCCTGTGACAATAGCATCAATTCACTTTACAGTTTATTCAAATGTGCTTTCAAATAATGCAATTCTTGAAAATACGGGAAAAAATCTTAGATTCACATTAGTTTATGCCCAGAAGTGTGACTTTATTAACATGTCATGTCATAACTACTTCAAATTTATATAACATATAACCACTCTCTATGTCTCTGTGTGTGAATATGTTTGTAAAAATAAGGGCTGTATTCCATAAAGGTTTCTCTGGGAAATGTTTTTCAAATTTGATCAGTTAGCTTATTAGGACCATGGTGTTAATTCAAAGTCATATGCTTGACACACACATAAGTTACCTAGTTTTACAAGAGAGAAAATTGTTGCTGAAAGTATTATCCTATTTTTGTGTTCTTACAACCATGTGCCACATAATGACATTTCAGTCAACAATGGGCCCCATATACAATGGTGGTCCCATAAGATTATAATAGAGCCGAAAAGTTCTTATGGCCTAGCGACATCATAGCTAGCATAACATCATAGCACAATGTATTACACACATGTTTCTGGTGATGCTGTTGTAAACAAACCTAGTGCACTTCCAGTCATATAAAAGTATAATACATATGATTATGTGTAGTACATAATACTTGATAATGATAATAAACAACTATGTTACTGATTTATGTATTTACTATACTATGCTTTTTATCATATATTAGAGTGTACTCTTTCCACTTATAAAAAAAGTTTCCTATAAAACAGTATGCCGTGTTATGCCAGCCGCAGCTTCATACGTCTTGTGTTTACTGCATCTCTTGATTGCATCATTTTCTCTTGATTTAACCTGTGTTGTTTTATTCATCATGGCCCCTAAGCATACAAAACCCACTGTTAATATTGCCAGTAAGAGACCGCGTTGAGTGGTTAACCAGGAAACAAAATTAAAAATTATTAAGGACCATGAAGGTGGAAAATCAGTGATGGTTATTGCTTGCCAATCAGCCGTGTCCCATTCCACCACAGCTACAATCTTGAAGAACAAGAAAAAGTGACAGGAGCTATTAAAGGATCTGCCTCGTTGAAGGCAATGAGACTAAAACACAAAAATTCAAGAAGGGCCTATATCAGACATAAGGAAACTGCTAATGACCAGGATTGAAGACCAGAAACAGAAGCACATCCCTCCTGGCATCATGATGATCACAACCAAAACAAAAAGTTTGTTTGCAATGTTGAAAGAAAAGGCTGGACCTGACTATAATCTTGAATTTGCTGCTAGCTCTGGGTGGTTTAAACAATTCAAGAATCATTATTGATTACACAATGTGAAAGTGAGGGTGAGTCCATGAGTGCTAACGTGAAGGCATCTGAAGAATTTTTGGAAACTCTAATAAGCTGATTGTGGAGGAAAATTACTTGCCAGCAGATACTCAATATGCAAGAAATCTCCCCTATTCTGGAAATGGATGCCTGAAAGGACTTTCATCCATAAGCAGGACAAGTCAATGCCAGGTTTCAAGGCTTTTAAGGACAGGATAGCAGTCTTGCTTGGGGGCAATGTTCCAGGCTACAAATTGAAACCCTTTGTGATCTGGCACAGTGAGAACCCCAGGGCCTTCAAGCACATCAATAAGCACACACTGCCAGTGTACTCCAGGAGCAATAAGAAGTCATGGATGAGCCAGCTTCTCCTGAATTGCTCCTGAGTTGCCCTCCTGAATTGCTATGCCAGTGAAATGGAGAAGCATTGTTTAGAGAATAACATATCCTTCAAGATTTTGCTTATTGTTGATAATGCTCCTGGATGTCCTCCTTTTACTGGTGATGTTCATTTCGATATCAAAGGGGTGTTTCTCCCTCCAAACACCACCTCTTTGATCCAACCAATAAATCAAGGAGTTGTACCAGCTTTTAAGGCCTACAACCTGAGGAGGACCTTTGCCCAGGCTATTGCTGCAACTGAGAAAGATGCTGAGAAGACATTGATGTAATTCTGGAAGGATTATGACATCTATGATGGCATCAAGAATCTTGTTTGATTCACACCAGGGAGTATATGAATGACATCTGGAAGAACACAGTCAAGAGGTTCATCCATGACTTCAAAGAGTTTGCCAAGGATGAGGAGGTTACAGAAGTCAACAGGCTGTGATTGAAATGGCAAACAACTTTAACCTGGGTGTAGATGAGGATGACACTGAGGAGTTCCTAGACGCGGTTCCTTAGGAACTGACTACTGAGGGGTTGTTGGAACTGGAACAGGAACACATAGCTGAAGAAGAGGCAAGAGGAAAGGAAACTGCAGGAGAAGAAAAAGAAGAACCTCCAAGAAAATTCACAGTGAAGGGTTTAGTAGAAGCTTTTGCAAACCTCAACAAGCTTCTTAAAATGTTTGAAGATATGGACCCAACACCAAAAGGTTTTCGCTAACAGAGAGAAATGTTTGTGGTGCATTATCTGCTTAGAAGCAAATCTGTGATTTAAAAAACAAAAAACGAAAAAACAACCAAGCAAACCACCATGGACATATTTCTGAAAAGAGTGACACCACAAGAAGAGATTCAGACAGGCCCTTCAGGAGGTATTCCAGAAGAAGGCATTGCTATCATAGGAAATGACAGCTCCATGCACGTCATTGCCCATGAAGAGAAGACATTCCAGTGGGACAAGATGTGAAAGTGGAAGACAGTGATATTGATGATCCTACCCTGTGTAGGCCTAGGCTAATGTGTGTGATTGTGCCTTAATTTTTAACAAAAAAGTTTAAAAGGTAAAAAAATTAAAAATTTTAAGAGAAGAAAAAAGCATATGGAATAAGGAAATAAAGTATTTTTGTACAGCTGTGCAATGTGTTTGTGTTTCAAGCTAAGTATAATTACAAAAAAGTTGACCAGTTAAAAAAATTTAAAAGTTTATAAAGTAAAAATGTTACAGTAAACTAAGGTTAGTTTTTATTGAAGAAATAAAAATATAGTTTTTTATAAATTTAATGTAGCCTAAGCAGTGTTTCTAAAGTCTACAGCAGTGTACGGTAATGTCCCAGGCCTTCACACTCACTCCCCACTCACTGACTCACCCAGAGCAACTTCCAGTCCTGCAAGTTCCATTCATGCCAATATAGGTGTATATAGGTGTACCATTTTTTATTTTTTATACTGTATATTTACTGTAGGTTTTCTATGTTTACATATGATTAGATACACAAATACCATTGTGTTACAATTGCCACAGTATTCAGTACAGTAACATGCTGTACAGGTTTGTAGCCTAAGAGCAAGAGGCTGCACCATAGAGCCTAGGTGTGTAGTAGGCTATACCATCTAGGTTTGTATAAGTACATTCTACAATGTTTGCACAATGACAAAATCGCCTAACCATGCATTTCTTAGAACATATCCTCATGGTTTAGTGACATATGACTGTATGCATACATAGACATACTTGTATAACACATATTTGTGGGAATGTGGAAATATTAGAGGAATGTGGAAATATTAGAGGAAAAATATATTACTGCCTTTATAAAAACAACTCAAGATATATTATCTACAAAGAGAGGGTCAACGTCATGATTATATATTCCTTCCGAACAGTAATCATTTGCTTAGAAAGATAATACTTAAGAACATCCATTTAACTTTCACTCTGATATTACTGAATACATAATTTATGAGAAATGCTACTTTTAATATGTTTACTGAAAGAGTATTGCTATAGTTATGGCAGATATTTTTGCTCGCTAGACACTCCTTTTATAAAAATTTCCTTTTTCTAAAATGTTTTATATTAGTTATTTCCAAGCTCATGGTTACTTAGATAACCCTCAGTTTAGTGGTGCGAGATAAGATGTATTTCAAAAGACGTATTTCCATTTTTGTATCATCTAAGAGAAAAGATGGGGAAAACTAGGAATTTTTTTTCAAATTGTGTCTATGATGAACTAGCTGCTGACTTTGTGGAGAAAGATTCCCTTCCACAAGGGTTTCAAAGCATCATTTGTGAGTCTGAAAAGCAGAAGTTCACTGTGAGTCAATAGTTCTAGCTGTCAAAATGCTCAGCTTAGATTGTGTTAATTGAGGAACAGAACTAGAAAAACTAAAAAATTAAAAAAACCGTTCTCTTCTGTTTACTTGTCAGACCATATGTGAAGTAAAGTGTTTAGTCTCGGCATCAGATTTCGAGTGGGATGTTGATACATTAGAATAACAGTGTTCAAAGGCCAGAAAGACAACAGTGTTATAAAAGAGAGTTGAAGGATCTATGGATGTTGTATTAGTTTGCTAGAGTTGCCATAACAAAGTGCTTACCACAAACTGGGTGGCTTACACAACAAAAATTTATTGTCTCACAGTTCTGGAGGCTAGATATCTGAAATCAAGATGTTGGCAGGGTTGGTCCCTTCTGAAGGCTGTGATGAAAGGATCTCTCTCCTTGGCTTGTACATGGCATTCTCCCCATGTCTTCACATTACCTTCCCTCTACGCACGTTTCTGTGTCCAGGCCCCCTTTTTACAAGGATATCCGTTATACTGGATTAGGGTCCACCTTAATGATCTCACTTTGACTTGATCACTTCTGTAAACACGTTATCACCAAATGAAATCACATTCTGAGGTCCTGGGGGTTAGGACTTCAACACATGAATTCTGGGGGCACACAATTCAATCCATAAGAGATGTCTGAGTTTAGTAAGAAAAGTATTAGAGGGTGTATAATGACTATGTTCAAACTTCTGAAGGACTAGACTGAAAAAGAGGGATTAGATGTTTCTGGGCTGCTCTTAAAAAAAAAAACTAAAATGAATATGTGAAGTTAGAGAAATAAGAAATTTCAATTAAATATAAGGAAATAGATTCTTCGAGAAGCCATATAATATCCTAGGAGAAAGGCTTTGGATCCTGTAGTCATTGAGACAAGAATTTTGTAAACTCTCATCACTAGTAACTGCTAGCTATGGACCTTGAATTTGTTTTTTAATTTCTCTCTGCCTGGGCTATTGCTCCTCAGTAAAATGGGGGTAATAACATCTACTTCATATGGTTGCCATGAAAGCTAAATGAGATGATATATATTCAACATCCAACACAGCGCTCAGCCCGGATTAGAACCTCAGGTAAGGTAGTTATTAATATCATTATTATTACTATTTGGAGTTTTCTGACGATTGTAAGGTGGTGAGATAGTTCTGAAGAATTAAAATTGTGGCTAAAGGGCCACTTTTCACAGATATTATTACAGGAGTTCTTATGCTATTTGGAAGCTAGATAGAGGATTTTTAAGGTCACTTGTGAATTACTATTTTATGGTTCTAGAAGGTAAATAATAAGTTGAAAGCAGATTCAGCAGCCCCAATTTTACATCTTCACCCCTGAACAAGAACTAGAGCTGCGATTGCTTACTTTGATTGTATTACCCCTTGACTTCTTAATTTCATAACTTGTAGCAATATTTTTCTCTGTCATGTGTTTGATTAATGTTGAAAAATATCTGTACAAACACCAACATCAATTTTAACATAATCTTCAATGTCAAATATTATCACAAAAAGCAGCACTGAATATTCTACTGCTGCAGCCCCTTGGAACCCAATGCATGCCTCTAAATGCAAGTCCATCATGGGCTTAGAACAAGCACAAATAAACCTCATCCTCATGCAAGGATATAGAGAGAATACATCGTGCATTCATTTATCAATTTCTAAGTTGCCAAAATACACTTTGGTACCCTGTTATGTGCCCAAAGACTCTCCTAGGCACTGAGAACACAAAAATAACAAAAATAGGTATCTTTCCCATTTTTAGAGTTTTCAGTTTAGCGGTAAAAACATCCCAGCAGACACTCAATTACTGAAGTATTGGTGCTATGATAGGTGAGGTATAGATTATTGAAGGGGTAGATTGGACAGGCACATAACCACAATTTTGATGGTCAGGAAGGATGTGGCAATGAAAGTGTTTCTAAGCTTACACCTAAATGGTTAGTAGGAGTTCACAAGCAAAAAAGAGGGGAAAAGAGGATTCCAGAAAAGAAAAAAGGGTGTGTGAATGCTCAGAGCCAAGAAAGGGCATGAACCAAAGGAGGAACTCCAGATTTAACCTGGGGTGAGAAGGAATATGGTGTAGGAAAATTGCACTGAGCCAAGAGTCGGAAGACTTGACCTGGTCATTAAATAGTGGTGCCCTTACCTAAGAGTATTTAACAGTGCTTGTCTTCTTGTCATATAGCTAATGTCATGTAAACTTATAACACATTTCTGCACTTATTTTTTTAAATTTATTTATCTTCTAGATACTTGATGAGTGTTTGATACACAAACAAATGCATGAATGGATGAATGGATGCGACACAGTACAGTACACTGCTTAAAAGCATGAATTCTGGCATTAGACTGTCTGATTTTAAATCCTTCTCTACCACTTACCAGCTGTCTGAATTTGGGAGTCTTGATATCTCAACTTTAAAATGGAAATGATAACAGTAGTACCTGCCTCACAGAGTTAGGAGATTTTAAGTGAGTTAATGTTTGTAAGAACTTAAAAAGAGTGTCTGGAACATAGTGTTATGTGTGTTTGTAAAACGGATGAATGTACTGGAGTAGAGATGATGAGTCCTTGAATTTAGATCTAGATACAGAGTCTAAGAACAGACACAACTTCACAGGATGTAAGGAGAGAGAAGTGATGGGACTTGATGAATGGGGAAGAAAAAGAAGTTGAGAATAACTCTCAGGATTCTACTACCAGTCACTGAAAGGGGT
The DNA here is from genome assembly GCF_041296265.1 of Equus caballus. Taxonomy (NCBI): domain Eukaryota; kingdom Metazoa; phylum Chordata; class Mammalia; order Perissodactyla; family Equidae; genus Equus; species Equus caballus. The sequence continues at coordinate 98,651,441 of NC_091685.1, read as the reverse complement.
AGGCAGCCATCTTTCACTAGTTCATGACTTCTAATCATTAGATCACCTAGAAAAGCAAAGACAGCCTAGCCTTGAAGGATGACACACAACCAGTGTCATTGGAAAAGAGGCAGCAGATATTTTAAAAACAATAACAACAGGGGCCAGCCCAGTGGTGCAGCGGTTAGGTTCGCACACATTCTGCTTCGGTGGCCCAGGGTACACTGGTTCGGATCCCGGGTACGGACCTACACACTGCTTATCAAACCATGCTATGGCAGGCATCCCACATATAAAGTAGAGCAAGGTGGGCATGGATGTTAGCTCAGGGCCAATCTTCCTCTTCAAAAAGAGGAGGATTGGAAGCAGATGTTAGCTCAGGGCTAATTTTCCTCAAAAAAAATAAAAATAAAAACATAACACCAACAATGTGCCCTGAATAGTACAGAAAGAGAGGGGAGTAACTGGGGCTTTGGAAACATTGTAACATGGTTTGTCTAGCCAACAGATAGGACAGTTTAGGGGAAGAACTCTTGTAGCATTGTGGTGGAGAGAGAACCCAGCACAACAACTATAGGGCCTCAGCTCAGTCAATAGTAAATGTAAATTTTTAAAAAATGTCTTAATCTCTCTATTCTGTTAAATAGGAATGATAATGCACACTTCAGAAGTTACTGTGAAGATTAAATGAGACAGCATTTGGAATTACTGTGCAACTGAAAAATAAGGTACAAGTAGTCCTCCGAACAGGCCCAGTAGTGTGGGGACCACAGAGACGAGTGTGCAAACTGAAACTGTGCAAAGCAATCTTAACAACCAATGGGAGAAACTATGATTGTCCCTAGGCCCTTGAAATTTTCTGTCATAACATTAAGATTCTTACTGTCATTTACAAATGTACTGAAAAAGAACAGATGGTAACGTGTCTTTATTTAGTATACTAGAATTCGAAACATTAGAAATATTTTAAGCTAAAGTGTTTTACTCCTTTGTAAAAAAGTCACCAAGAGTGTAAATGGTATAAAGAGTATTGAACAGTGCTTGCCTTCTTGGCATCTAACTAATGATACGGAGCAAGCATCTTTTTGTGCTTTGGCTAATTGTCATGCACTTTGCTCAGTTTGGATTGGCTTCCAACATTTTATTCTTTGTGCTTTCAAGGTCTTGAAATATCTCCAAGAGTTTTTTAATGTGAAGATTTTCTCCAGGCATCTTCATCCTGTTCATCACCATCACTTTTATCTCATCTGCGTCAATAAGTTCTCTTGCATTAGGTGTGCCTGACTCACATGAGGGGGGTCTCAAGCGACAGTGGTGTCAACATTCCCACGGCCAGCTATCTGCTTCTCACATCTAATTTCACATCCAGCACCAGTACTTTTCATTTCTTTGCTGTCCTTTCATGTGTTGCACAATTCCCTCTTTCAATCATTCATTTTTGTAAAATGTCATGAATTTATCACCAGGAGGCAAGGAGGCAACACAATTGCAAGCTTTGCCGTCTGCACATTAACTGAATAACAGCTGTACGGTAACCATGCTGAGGTGGCTGGTCACTGGTCATAACGTGCATCTGCTGTTTACACAGAGGTTTCTGAACAGAAGCACTATCAGCAAAATTTGTACTTCAGGCAATTGCAGAAAATACACTGTAGGAAATGAAATTTGAACTATCTTACTAAGGGACTGGTGTTATTTAACTAAACCATGGTAACTGAAATTCATATATATATATATGTATGCAAATATATATATGTATTCATATACTCATATAGATGAATACGCAATGCAAAGTATACCAGTATTTTAAATTTCATCCTTTAAAAGTTAATTTTTCTTTAACCAGTGGAACTTATGTTCATATGAGCACCATTGCAATGAGAATACGCAGATTTTGACAGTTGAGCTGCAATATGGATAAGAAGTTTGGAATGAAGCTCAGTTCCTAATCACTCTCTGAGTGCTGTTCCCTGTCCCCACCGATCCAAACATCTGATGGTGACTCATGTCTGGGCTGGGAACTGTTGCTCCAAAACGCCCCACAACAATTGGAAGTTTAGTCACTAGCTTTTTTACTTGCAAAAATTCATTAAGAAAGCCAAGATTTTAGAATTTTTGTGGTTTTGTTTTTAATTGTTTTTATTTTGTCTTTGCTTATTTCATTTCCCAAGGGATCAATGCAAGGGAATGGCTCTAACTGAAAGAAATTTCAATCAATCAGCTTTGACTTTCCAGGGTGTGCCCCAGGATTCTACTTCCCTCAGACACCACCCCCTCTTCCTCTTTCCATCTCAAGAAGTGAAACAAAGGATGAAATGTAAAGGGAGATGGTGTGAGTAGCAAAGATCACAAGTCTTGCCCCATGTAAATTAAAATGCTAAAAATGAAAACATATATTACATATTTTAAAAGGATTTTCCCATAAAAGAAGGAATGAAATAAGCATTTATGCAAAGGAAATAAGTTTGGGGGGAAAAGCATTCATGAGAATGTTCATTTTAGATTTATTTTTAATATCAAGTATTGTGAACAACCTAAATGCTAACTCATGTGGGAAACGGCTGAAAAAATGTAATATACTAACTAGATGGAATACTGCACAAATTTAGTCACAAATAAATACAGATTTTGAATAGATTGTAGCAACAAGGAAAAATACAAATGATATAAAGTGAAGTAAAAGCAAAACACTTTCAGTTGAAGATGACAATACAAGGGAGTTGATATTTCTGCCCTTTGCCCCACAGCAGAAATGCTGCTGCTCACTTGTGTCCAGGCCCAGCACGGGGTACAAGCTGATACTCAACCAATTCCTTAGAGTTATCTCTTTCAAACACTTCAGGGAGAAATAGCACTGGCATGGCAAGGTCCTGTTATTTCCAGGCTCCTGGCATTCATAGAATCAAAATAGTACACAAAACCCATCCTCATTCCTAACGTAAATTTAGTATTATGCTCCACCCTGAATCTCCAAGCCTACCCCCCTTCCCCTACTGTATCCCAAATAGTTTACCAGTGTGGTTCATTATCAGAAAAAATATGATGATCTTCATACAGTCATGCATCGCTTAACGACGGGGATAAGTCCTGACAAATGCATTGTTAGGTGAGTTCGTCACTGTGTGAACATCATAGAGTGCACTTACACAAACCTAGATGGCACAGCCTACTACACACCTAGGCTATATAGTACTAATCTTATGGGACCACTGTTGTATATGCAGTCTGTCACTGACTGAAACGTCATTATGTGACTCATGACTGTAGTTATATCCAGAGGAAGAGGTCAGTCTGCCTGGAATTCCTTCTCCCCTCGTCTTTCTCCTCCTCCTCCCCTCCTCCTCCCCTCCTCCCTCTTCTCCTTCTTCCCCTCCTCCATCTTTTTCTTCTTCTTCTTCTTTTCCCCTTTTATATCTATCTGTCCTCTTTGCAGAATCTCAGTTCCATCCCGGTTGAGGTCCAACCTGATTAGTTCAGGGAAGTTGTCTTTTCTGGCAACCTTCCATCCTGAAATGATGAAAGTGTATCCACAGGTCAGTAATCCTATGGTCTTCTGAGGGAATCTGCTTCCTAGTGTGTTTCCAATTCTTCAGAGTAGAATCTCTACAAGAAGACGAACAAACCTCCCTCTCATTAATATCAATCTCCTCTCATAACATAACTGGATATGTGTAATTTTTCTATAATTCTCTTCCCACCATAAGTAAGAATGTGGAAGACTAACAAGGATGTTAAAATCTATGTAGTTTTGGAAAAAGTTAAAGACTCTGTGAAAATATTAAAAACTGAAGGGTGGGAATTTATAGAACCTTTGGTTCTCTGTATACTGGTTTTCTTACCTCACAACCACAAACTTTACAGTAAAAACATGACTGCGGCTGGCCCCATGGCCGAGTGGTTAAGTTCGCGCGCTCCGCTGCAGGCAGCCCAGTGTTTCGTTGGTTCGAATCCTGGGTGCGGACATGGCACTGCTCATCAAACCATGCTGAGGCAGCGTCCCACATGCCACAACTAGAAGGACCCACAACGAAGAATATACAACCATGTACCGGAGGGCTTTGGGGAGAAAAAGGAAAAAATTAAAAAATAAAAAAACATGACTGAAGACAAAGTGACAGAGGTCATCTGGGCCAGTGTCAGATCACCAAGGTGCTTCTTAAAATACAGACCCCTGGGCCCCCAGCAAACATACCACGTTAGATGTGAGAATGGGGATGGGGTAGAGGTGGGGTGGAATTGAGAATCCATACTGTTAACAAGTTATGCAAGTGATCTTTATGACTTCTAAAGTTTGGGAATTGCTGCTAGCCTTTTTCCAGTCCTAAGAAGAAAGACTCAGAACTTCCAAAGTATCACATATTACTTCTATATGCCTCAAAACAGATGAGAAGTGATGAAAACTTGTCGTTGTTCATTCCCATTATTCACTTTCATTCCCATTCCTAAAACAGGATTATATGTCCCTAATTTTTGCCATGTGACCTGCAGTACTTCTCTTTGCGAAAGACCTATTCCACTGCCACCTCATTTACATCATACCTGATCATGTAAGTTGCTATGGCAGATGTAATGTAGGTAAAAGTAATATATGCGAAACCTGGGCAGATGCTTCAATGCCATTACATGGGTCTGCCATTGCTCCTCCCCCACTACAAGACTGAAATAAGGCCTTTCCTTTAGTCTGGATCCCCAAGTGAAGAAGATATGTGATGCAGAGCCACAGCTCTCCTGGAACGTACATGGACAGGGTAACCAATGAACTTATTTTTGTAAATCACTGAGATCTTGAACTTATTGGAGCATAACATAGAGAAAAATTTCTGATCCAAGGAGATAAAAGATTTTTGCTTAAAGTTCTTTCCCTAAGACAAAATAATGGTAGGTATGGCCGCATACACACAAAAAGTAGCTTGCACTGCCCCCAGGGTGATGCAGTAAGTGCAGCTGGCAATACCCAATGAAAGGAAAGACCAATGAGTACACTAATTACACACTAGCCTCACCCTGCCATAGCTCCCAGCCTGCACCATCTCAAGAATGACAATAACAGCTCTAATCTGTCTTCAAAACACTGCAAGGAGGGCTTACTTGCCCTGCTCCTCTCCTACATGCACACAGAGTTTGGGCAAGAAAGAATGCCACTGAGCAAACTGCCTTCAAATACACAATCCATCTAATTTCTTCAAGGCTTTTTTTGTTTGCTTTTCCAAATTCACCTCTCATCTTCCATGTCAACAGGACAAGACAAAATGCTTTTGTTTTAATATTCAAGAGCTTTTGCTCCTGGACAATGTAGTGCTGTTCAGCAGAAAAGCCCTATTCAGCGTACAAAAAATTCCTTTAACGTTTCCCTTTTCATCATTTGTGAATTAAAGAGACCCTGACCAATACCTTTGCCAGACTCTTGATTTCATCCTCCTGACAGCACAGGTTACAAACACAAACCAGGATGAGGAATAAAGGGTTTGGCATTTGCAAACAACTCATTTCTTTCTGTAATTCAACAAAATGGCAGGATTCTGCAACAGATATATAACATTAGCTTGATAGATACCATTCGGACCTGGAGTCCTATACATGGAAAGGAATTCCCAGCAGCTACCTTTCTTTAACTTCTCACCTTCTAAAGTAAATAAAATTTGTTAAATTTTAGTAAAAAGTAAGTAAATTTTTAAAAAGAAGAATTCTAAAAGATGCTGGAAATGTTTGATTAACCTGCTAAAAATATACATGCAGATCTATTCTGCACGTAAGTGACAAGTTGCGTGGAATTTTATTAAAGCAATTATCACACGCCATTTGTACTTCATAATTAGTCTGGCATCCCTATATAGTTTAAAATCAGATGTCTCTGTTGGATAATAAAAAGCCACTAGTTCTTTCAGGTATAATTAGAGTCATGTCATTTGGCACAATGTGTTTTAAAACGGTATGTGACTACCTTCAAAGTCCAAACACTTAGCAAATGTAATTTTTCAAGTGTGCTTAAAGTTGCTAACAGAAGCTAGAGCCCTTAGCTCCCAGGATGTTGTTTCAAATGTAAAGAGACGCTTCCATAAGAATCAGAGCCATTTAGGAGTCATGATCAATCACCAAGAAGAGACATTGGATTCAAATGTCCCTTTGGTCCATGACTCAAGCCAATTGAGGCAGAGGTAATGATAATAGAAGCCCCTCTTGTTACCTGACTTAGAAGCCCCTGATGCTGCTGCACTATTTCTATTTAGCTCTTAACCAGGATCCCAGTATAGACGAGGAGTTTCTGAGGCTATGAGTAAAGATTGTGAAAACAAAGGTGACCTAAACTCCGCCATGACTACCTCCATGGGGGCAGTTCTGGGCCAGGATAACCAGTGGGAATCTGGAGAATTATTTACAGATTATTTCCCCTTCCTTCCTTAATTACAAAATCCAAGACATTCCAAAAGGTCTAGAAGCCATTCACTTGGTCCAGAACTTCCTGGAATACCTCAGATGGTCCCAGCATTGTTTTATAACCCCAGGGAACATCTAGATTTCTAGAACTTACAGGACTGGACTACACGACCATTAGCTCAGACTTATAGCCAAGCAAATATTCAGTTAAATCCAGTCTCCCCAAAGTTTAGGGGTGCAAAATGCCAGGCTTCATTCATCAACTTGCAGTCACTACCACAGGCATCTTCATCCCACCATATGATTCATCACTTTGATGGGGACAAGGGTGCCCTCCATCTCCCAGAGATTCTTTCATTTCTGTTACACTTTCTTCTTATATCAGTTTCTTCCATATCCCACCTCCAAAATATATGGCCATAATAAGAATGCCATTTAGACTGCTTAGGGCATTTGTTCATTAAAAAGCCAACTCTCAGCTAAATGAAGAGCCAAAGATCATTAGAGGTGACAGAGCATGGAATTTTTGAAATGACTACCTCCCATAAGGCCTCAAATATCACCTTGGCCGTTTATGACTCTCTTGGTGTGTATTTTATACACCATTTATTTAAAACAGCTTTGAGAGAAGGTCATTCAGGTATTTGGATGTGGGTTAACATCTAAAATGAACCATGGTTTATTATTCTTCTTATTGTCCACTTAGTAAGGATAGTATAGAAGACAGTTGAAGACTATGGCCTCATTTGAGAAAGTGCAAAAACAGCACTTTTCCTCCATTCACATTAGAATGAATATCTTGGTGTTTAAAGCTCTAACCCTTTAGGAGTGAATAGTAATTCTGTGCATATAGTATATCTGTACCTCATCCTTCTAACTCTTGAGCATAATACTCTAACTCAGGCAGAGAGGAGCTGCAGCAAAAGGACATTAGTGTCTGCAGCAGGATTCTGTTGAAATGAATTGGACCTATAAGACAATCTTATCAAGCTTGTTTTAGTATAAGTGGCAGCTTTATGTTGAAGAACGAGAGGAAGTAGTGAAGGGTACCGTGATGCATCATAAACCTGCAGGATTTTTACAAGCCAAGATAGATGTTGAGATAATGAGAACAGATTTACTTGTCAGAGGCTCTGATGTCAAACTAGAATTTTCTATGGTTTTCAAAAAGAATACTGTTTAATACATTCACAACACAATAGCACTCAATGGCCATTGACCCACAGAAATGTATGTAAATTAACATCAAAAAGAAGCATCTTCCTCTGATCCTCAGGAATGCCGGTGGGTAATACAAGAGTTACTTTAAACACTGATATTTTTGAATGTTAACTTTTGCAAGCCCATCTCAAGTTTGCTCTCATTATTCTGGAACTAATTGAAGGGTCATACATAGAAAGACAAAAAGTAATTCATTTGAGACTCTGAACGGCGTTTTTATGAAACTTCTCCACAAGTGGGAACCGAGGAAATTTTGTAACTATAAGCAAAGATGAAGCTCCATCATTAAAACATCTTTGAAAGGAACTGAGAATTAAATGGTGAAGATTCAGAATGTGAAGAGGTTAATGACGGGATGCCCCAAGAGTATACTTTAAAACTGTTAATGTTCAATGAATTTATTAACCTAAGAAAAGAATGGGTTGTGAGTTTAAAAGTTTGGTGATGTTACAGAGTAAGAGAACTCAGGAATGATAGGATTTTAAGAGCTACCAGGAACCATCTGATTCCTTTCTATTGATGCCCTCTGAGTCAAGCCTGGAAACAGGCCTGACCTGACGGAGAATGCTTCTGCATTGAGAGACCACAACTGAGTTTCTTAAAGGAGGACAAAGTATCTTAGATTCTCAAAGAAGGGAAAGGACACTGTCAGAACTAGAAAAAACTAGAGCTATACTAGAAAAATCTATATGAAAAATTTTAACTATTTGCGGCTTACTGATAAATGTAATCATTGGTCACTGAAGAAGGAATCTATTCAATAAGTATTAGGAATCAAAGAGAATTTGGAAGATTGTCTCAAACTGGCTTAAGAAATGAAAATTGAAGAAAAAATATAAATACTTTTTGCCAGCGTATAAATCAGTATTGCAGGCATATGGTGAACAGCAGTTTTGAGTTTGATAAGCAAACTTAGAATTTTATTTAAAAATGTAAAGGGATTTCAAGCACTAGGTCCTATTATTTCCCTCCAGATCAGCACCCCCAGCTGCTCCAAATGGAGCAGCAAAGTGAAATTAACCAATTCCCTTGAAAGGCTGTAGTGGTTCAGCTTCAGGGGGCTTGTTAATTTCCCTTCTCCAGGGGTACCAAGTGAGGCCTGAGAGCAGAGCAGGGAGGCAGCGTGAAAAGAGAAATTAACAAGCTTTCTAAAGTCTTGCTACCCCCACTTCTTTCAAGGGAATTGGTTAATTTCACTTTGTAACTCCATTCAGATCAGCTCTAGTTTGAGAAAAGCTCCAATTAAATAGAGGGAGAGGGGAGACAAAAGCAATTGGGTAGAAGAGGGAGGGAATGGATAGAATTTAAATCAGTGACTTCAATCCAAAGCGTTCCCTCAAAATACTCAAAGCACTTTACATATAAAGATTAACAAATATTTTTTTAAAAATCTGGCTAGTGTACAGAAAAGTTTTCTTTTCATTTTTATTAATTTTATCCTTCCTTATAATCTTGGTAGAACTGAAATACAAGTATTTCCTACTTTACTCGAATCACAGGGTTAAAGGCTGTTTGTTTATGTCTGATCCATAACACCTTCATTTTCTTCAAATCTGGAAAATGTGAATTTCGAATGTGAAATAACTATTTCTAGTGTTTTAAATTAAAAAAGAGAAATAAGCATCTAGAAGAGACTTCTCAGAAGCACTGCTTTGAATCATGAAAAGAGGAAAACTTGTAAAGAAATGAAAGAAACTAGTAGAAAAAAGTAAAGGCATGATAAGTGGAAAAGGCTTGAAAATAGCAAGTGTGTGTAAATTACCTAAGGACTTGAGGTATCATATTTCTTTAAGGTATTGTAAAGGGCATAAGTAAATACACACATTAAACTTATAATATTACTAAATAATGGAAGTAGGTGGCCAGGTTTTCCTAGTCTGTCGTAGTCTGGAAGCTCCGCTGAAACCTGTCCACCATGTGACCCTACTGGTATGTGAAATACCACCACGGTGGTGAGAGTGCCAAATATTTTTTTTTTTTGAGGAAGATTAGCCCTGAGCTAACTACTGCCAATCCTCCTCTTTTTGCTGAGGAAGACTGGCCCTGAGCTAACATCCATGCCCATCTTCCTCTACTTTATACGTGGGACGCCTACCACAGCATGGCTTTTGCCAAGCAGTGCCAAGTCCGCACCCGGGATCTGAACCGGCGAACCCTGGGCTGCCGAGAAACAGAGCGTGCACACTTAACTGCTGCGCCACCGGGCCGGCCCCAAGAGTGCCAAATCTTAACTACTAGACCACCAGACCATTACCAAATTACTGGGCCTTCCAAAGAAAAAAAATGTCAACTTTCAAAAATAAGGATAATAAGATCCACTGTGAGAGACTGTTTGATAAGAGGATGTGTATGTAAATGCATATTGTGTCCAACAAATGGTAGTTATTATTATCATTATTAAAGTTCAATATAGATAAGACGAAGGCTGAAAAGTAATTTAAGAGAGAATCTCGACTAATAGGTCCCCAAATGAGTTTTGCCTCACCATAACCTGTATGGAGTTTTATAAAAATAGAGATTTCACGGGGCTGGCCCCGTGGCCGAGTGGTTAAGTTCGCGCGCTCTGCTGCAGGCGGCCCAGTGTTTCGTTAGTTCGAATCCTGGGCGCGGACATGGCACTGCTCATCAGACCACGCTGAGGCAGCGTCCCACATGCCACAACGAAGAATACACAACTATGTACCAGGGGGCTTTGGGGAGAAAAAGGAAAAAATAAAATCTTTAAAATAAAGCTACATTTCTTTAAAAAAAAAAAAAAATAGAGATTTCAGGACCCCACTTCAAATTTGTTAGATCAGAATATCTGTGAATGCTGTCCAGGAATCTATTTCCAATACAACATATTATTTTTATTAATGGTACTTAGATAAGTCACTTGTCAACGTCTCACAGTAGCAGCACAAAAACCAGAACTGTATGTTTCCTCTGTCTTGGCTTGAGCTTGTCTGTTATACACTATATCTCTATGGTCAACTACAGTGTTAGAGCATCCATAGGAATCTGATGAATCGTTTGGGGGTTTTTTCCCTAACATTTGATTGTCTGATTCTACACACTTGGTAAATCTTGCCACCTTCTTTCTAAATGCCAGATTGTCCCTGGCAAACAATACCCAAGCACATATTTGTTGATTTTCTATAGATGTTTTTCCTGTCAATTTGTCCCTGTTTTGTTTCTAGAGACAGAGTTAAATCAAGAAGGCAGATATACCAGCAGATTTAACTTAAATCTAAACTTGTATGTCTAAACAAGATAAAGTAAGAGGGACCATATTTATCTTCCTGTCTGAAACAACTGAAAATTTGGACAGAAAAAATAAAACAACAGTTCTTAAGACAGTGCTTAAGAGCACCCTACCCCAAAATATGTTGGTTTGGCATATTGACTATTTTGAGCTAAAATCATTTGAAAAATAGCAGATGCAAGAAGAGCATGCTGACTTCCCCTTTTCTTCCTAAAAGCGGGTGATAAAAGTCCCAAGGAAAATACGCTGTCTCTATACCTGGAGGAAAAGAATATTCTTTTTTTTTATTAAAGATTTTATTTTTTTCCTTTTTCTCCCCAAAGCCCCCTGGTACATAGTTGTATATTCTTCGTTGTGGGTCCTTCTAGTTGTGGCATGTGGGACACTGCCTCAGCGTGGTTTGATGAACAGTGCCATGTCCGCGCCCAGGATTTGAACCAACGAAACACTGGGCCGCCTGCAGTGGAGCACACGAACTTAACGTCTCGGCCACTGGGCCAGCCCCAAGAACATTCTTATTATGAGAGACAGGGAGTCAAGGCCAAGAGAAATCTGTACAAGCAAACCTTATTAAAATAACCCTAACCTTCCTTTAGTTTCCCATATATGCTAGTTACTTTTCCACAATTATTACTCTTTATTCAACCTAGTATTTAAGCACTTAGACCTAACCCCTTTTTGGGTTTTCATTTTCTTATCGAAGGCTCACAAATACACATAAAGGTAAAATTTTATGCTTTTCTCTTGTTGATCTGTTTTATGTCAACTTAATTCTCAGGCCCAGCTGGAAAGCCTAAGATGACAGAAGAAAAGTTCTATCTCCCTTAACAACAAATGACAATGATCCCTGCAAAATGGGCAATAAATAAGATAATGCCTACAATGTCCCAGCTTACTCCCTAAGGAGATATTTTAGGCCATAGCATAGGGAGAGGAAAGCCAAGACAAACTAAAAAGAGTTCAGGTCATACAAAATTTCTTCTCTGGGAGCGGGGGGGTGACCTGGTGGCATAGTGAATAAGTTCGCTTTGGTGGCCCAGATCCCTGGTGCAGACCTACACACTACTCATCAAGCCATGCTGTGGTGGTGTCCCACATACAAAATAGAGGAAGATCGGCACAGATGTTAGCTCAGGGCCAATCTTCCTCACACACACACACAAAAAAAAAACCCAAAAAAACCTTCTCTGACCACAATGGAATTAAATAAGAAATCAACAACAGAAAGATCTCTGGAAAATCTCCAAATATTTGGAAGCTAAATAACTCTCTACTAAATAATCCAAAATCAAAGAAACAATCAAAAGTGAAATTAGAAAGTATGTTGAACTAACTGAAAACACACATATCAAAATTTGTGTGATGTAGCCAAAGCAATATATGAGGGAAATTTATAGCACTAAGATGCCTATATTAAAAAAAAAATCTCCATTTCCACATGAGGAAAAAGAAGAACAAATTAAATCTGAAGTAACCAGAGAAAAGAAAATAGCAAAGATCAGAGTAGAAATCAATGAAATAGAAGTCAGAAAAAAATACAGAAAATCAATCTCTGAAACCAAAATCTGGTTATTTTAGTATGTTAATAAAATCTGTAGACCACTAACTCTACTGATTGCAGGGAAAAAAGACAAATTCTCAATAGCAGAAATGAGAGATATGATATCATTAGATATTTTACAGATATTAAAAGAATCATAAGGGAATATTGTGAACAACTTTATGGTAATCCATTTGAAAACTTACATAAAATGGACAAATTCCTTGAAAGATACAAACTGCCAACACTTACTCAAGAAAAAATAGCCTGAATTTTAAAGAAATTAAAATTGAAATAAAAATCTTACCACAAAGAAAAGTGGTAGGGAAGGATTACAAAGGGGCATTAGGAAACTCTTGGAAATTGATGGATATGTTCATTATCTTTAATGTGGTGATAGTTTCAAAGGTGAGTACATATCAAATTGTACATTTTATATATGTGCAGTTTATTGCATGTTAATTAAAATGATAAAAATGTGATGTAAAAAATACTAATTGCATTTAGTAAAGCTGTGATAGTTGGTAGCCTATTCACACAAGAGGACACCAAAAATTAGCCATTAGAAACATACAACTCCTATCTTGGAAAGTGGTCAAAAAGAGAAGCAGAGAGTAGAAATCCCTCAAGTTGCATAACATCGTAAATCTTCTAGAAGTGTTCATTTCCTTCCTTCAGTCAAATGTGATTATTTTAATTTCTATTAAAAAAATACTAATATTTTCAAAAATCTTGTGTTTACTCATAGGTAGAGAAAAATATCTATAATAACTATCACTGAAATCAATACCTACATGTGAGAGTGTGGACAGTCTGTCTCTCAGTTATTTATCACTAATAGCTGTCCCATTTCTCTCATAAGTCTCCTGTGAGAAAAAAATAAAGTATCTGAAAGGAGTTTTTCCTATAAAATATTTAAAGCTTCTAACACTTTGAATGTGCAAGATTCGCAGAGTGGAATGGAAAACAACTTTATTCCTTTCTTGAGTCTGCCTACACATCTTCATTCAAAGGTGATTCCTCCAACCTCCAGCCCCCTCCCATACTCCCAGCTTATATGGAATCCAGGGAAGGTCCCACGATTTTCCTGATAAAGCTCAGATAATTCAAAAGTCTTTCTCAGTCTCGCAGGAAGTTCTGAGACATTAATGACTGTTCTGCCCAGTGTCACATCAACTCTGTATCTAATTCAGTGCTGAAGCTTCTCCCCTGACTCATACTGACCACCAACAGTGGAGGAAGCTAGAAGAAATGATTGTCTTTTTCCCTTTTTCTCCTTTTTGTGCTTCACTATCTCCTCCCTCAGCTTACTACTGTGAACTTGTTACCTCTCCAGGATCTAAACGGAGGAGGTAGACTAGGAAAAAGAGCAGAGGGGTTCTTATACAACAGGCCCCAATATGGCTGTGTTGGGGGTTAAAGCAGACTTTTCCTTTCTGGGAGCCTTCATGGGTTCTTGGGAGGCCGTCATCACAGAAAATCTTTTACCAGCATTTCTCAGTGCAGGTGCTCCTTGGGTGATTGCTCAGAACTCTTCTCTAAGCCCTTGGCATCTGGCTGTGTACTTCCAACATCTTTCTGCTGAGTTTTCCTTGCCCCTTCGAACAATCCACTTGAACAAGATCTGAAATGACCCTGCATCACTCTTTCTCTCATATGGCTCACAATCTGTCCTTGGAAAACTGCCTAAACTTCGCTGTCGTTAGGAGTGCAGTTACACGGGATCAATTTTCTAGGGCTGCCATACCAAGTACCACAAACTGGGTGAACTTATACAGTAGATATTTATTGTCTCACAATTCTGGAGACTAGAAGTCCAAAATGAAGGTGTTGGCAGGGCCATGCTCACTCGGAAACCTGTAGAGGAGAGTCACTCCTCCCCTCTCTACTTTCTGATATTTGTCAGTAATCCTTGGCATTCCTTGGCTCATAGATACACCACTCCAGTCTCTGCCCCTGTCACCACATGGTCATCTTCTCCTTGTGTGTCTCTGTCTCTTCTCCTCTGCTTATAAGGACACTAGTCTTAGTGAATTAGGGACCACTCCAATTCAGTATTACCTCATCTTGACTTACTCACATCTACAAAGACCCTATTTCCAAATTAGGTTACATTCACAGGTATTGGGGGTCAGATCTTCAACATAGCTTTTGGAGGGAAAGCAATTCAACCTGTAACATACCAACCGTTCCAGCGGTAGCCCTGTGCTCTACTGCCGCCGGATCCTCAAGCTGACGCTCACCTTTCAAATTTCTCAGGCATGAGACAAGCACGAATCCTCAGTGCTCCTCAAGCTCTATGAATGGTTTCTTTAGAGCCCATCTCATTGCATCTGAGGTGAGAGGAGAATATGTCCTTCTTACCGGACACCCGCTTCCTTTAAATTCCCACACAGTTTAGCATCTTCTCTTGAAACATGGGTGCAGTTAGCACCTATTATATTAGGTCCTCAACCAAAATTGAAGGCAAAATAGTTCAATATTTACATACACAATTGTAAGAGTAGTTTAAGAATACTTCTGTTAAAGTAGATGTATACCAACCACATCTGTGATCAGAAATTTCATCCTCAAAGGTTAAAATAAAAAACATACATTGTGCGAATAGGAGTTTCTGCCTTTTCTGTTGCTTCCTCAGTGGGTTAACCCAGATGATCTTTATTAAAAGGTCATGTGGTATTACTGGCTCATAAATATGCAGTGAGACCACGAGTAGTAAACCCAAAAGCATGATAACTGAAATTGTGCAGAAGACTTAATTAGCCTTACTTAGCTAAATAGCCATCCCTCTAAATCATTTTTGTTAAATAAATAATAAAATTGGTTAATTTAACATTTTTCACTTGATTGACTTTTAAGTGAAATTCAGATGAGAATAAAAATGGCTCAAAACAAGCATAAAAGAACAAAAAGTGAAGGTAGAAACTTAAAGGATGGGAATAATCAAGAAACTGAAAATTTTTTGGTTAGGAAGATTGTCCCTGAGCTAACGTCTATGCTAATCCTCCTTTATTTTGTATGTGAGATGCCACCACAGCATAACTTGATGGGTGGTGTATGTCCATGCCCAGGTTCTGAACCCATAAACCCTGGCCACCAAAGCAGAATGTGCAGGACTTAGCCACTACCGCACAGGTTTGGCCCCCTGAATAATTATTTTAAGAATTATAGAATACATTTAAAATACTAGAAGATGAAGAGAAAAAAGTGGTTTTATTTTATAGGATGACAACAAATTTTTGTAGGATCTACTTCTGATGAGAAAATTATTTGCAGCACATATCAAAGCTAAGATTAAAGGACTGTGTTTGTAATCATTCTTGAGTTGTGGAATGTACAAGCTCACAAACTTATAACGGGCACTAATACCCACTGCAAAGCTCATGGCCCCATTGAGCGTAATTCCAAGTGCCAAGAGCTACATGAACTCTGCTTGAGAGAGGGGAATGATAGTTACTTTATATTTTCCAGTTCCATCAGATAACCTCTTTCATTTTTCCTGCTGACATATACCTCCATTTGAGCTTGTAGTGTAATTGCATATGTTCAAACTACATCGAGTCCAAAAAGCTGCTTTGTCTATTAAAAAAATTTTGCATACAACTACAGCAACACATCTCCCCCTTGTACCCCCTGCATTTACACACACTTGACTTATTCTGATTCCATAATATATGCTTTATTCAACGATATCAAATCACATTATTCTCTGCTTAGTACTTTTTGCAAGTCAGCTGGCATCATTGACTTCCTGTGACGCATATATTGTTTCCTGTGACATATACATGGTTAAAATTACAAAATGGCCTTGGGAAAACCCAGCTGTGACATTCTCTCACTTCCTTATTTCACCCACTCCAAGCTCTGGCTCTTTGCAACTCTCCTTTCTCCCACAGAATCTATTGCTAATAGGCTCTATTTAGTTTCCATTTGACGGATGAAAGTTGTCAAACTTTGATCTTGGCTCCAGTTCCTCATCCTAAACTTTCTGTGGCTTTGAATGGATTTTCAAAACACATGCAGTGTTTGAGGAATAAATACTTCAAGCAATTTGGGTTCACTTATGTGGGACTAAATGGACTATCTTAGGAAATTTGGGAGGTAGAAACAACAGTTTTCACTCCCGTCTCTCCACATTTGTCTTTTCTTAGCATCATTGTCTGCCTCATCTTGTCTGCCCTCATCTGCCAGCAATATATCTTCTATTCTCCAGCTCTTTGGTACTAACAGGATGAGAAACGTGAAAATGGCCTAAATTCATTTACGAGAAGGTGTTATATGTCTAATAAGTTATGCTTTAGAAATATCTACATTTCTAAATAATACTACTCAAAGGGAAGAAACTCTTTAAAAGTGGGAATTAGCACAAAAATTAATGAATTATTGAGCTAGAAGAAACATGAATCCTTCTTCCTTGGGTTTCATTGCATTCAATTGGTCAACAAATATTTTTCAAGGGCCAATATGTACTTTCACAGTGTTTACATTCTTTTTTCTCATCCCAATCCGTTCTGTCCTAACATTAGTTGGACATTTCTCTCTAGCTGGTGAACTCCTTTCGGGCTGGAATCATAGTTTATTTAGCACACACACAATAAATATTTGAAGAATTTAATTCAGTCCCATTCAGCTCTTCACTTTATAGTTAAGGACAAAAGTACACTGAAATGTTAGAGGACTTTTTCAGTGTCACACATGTAGTCAGTGGAAAACACCAGCTAAGAATCACTAGCATTTCAGGCATTGGTATAGAAAAACACTTTTTGAAAACGTTAATTTTCAAATCATACCATATTGGCCACCCATCTAACTATTCCGCCTAAATGGAAGAATGGGTTTATTTTTAAAATTTATCTGACTCCAATGTAATCTTTATCAGTAATTCATTTGAAAATTATTAATTTATGCTTTTAATACGTGCTTTACCATAACTGTTAAACTATTGCTGGTCCTGATGCATTATAGAGTTTTACAACTCTGCAATGTGCTGTGACAGGATCAGTGGCTGGACAAGCTTCTCTATGCTCAGGGTACATTTGTAAAACAAGCTTCAGCTTTAAAAAGAATGATAGAAATCTAGAATAAAGTGGGAAGAGAGTGCCTAGGCTAGCAGAGGATGTAAACACAGTTGTATGGGAAATGGCTGGATTTTGGACCATAGAGGATTTTGGATCTTGAATATAAGGATTTCAGGAGGCCTATAAATGCTATTTTCAAATCTTTGAAAGTATTTAATATGGTAAATGAATACATTTTTTGTGTCTATCTTAAATAACAAGAATAAATCAAAGTTTTTGTGAAGTGAAAGGAAACCAGATTGCTATCAATTTAAGTATAATTGATTTATTGAGTCAGCTGGACTCAGTAGGGTGCAAATAGAAAGAAAGCATGCAAGGAAGGAAGGAAGGAAAGGAGGAAGGGAGTGAGGCAGGGAGCAAGGGAAGAAGAGAATTTCTTCCTCTGCCCATTCAAGCACTCTTAGGGCATTCCTCTTCCCCAAGCATTGATGGCATGGAGGGCCAGCCTCTCGGTCCCATTTAGTCACAAGAACAATATCATTTAAATAATTTTAAAATTATTTAAATCCAATAACATAAAAATTCTGAACCATATCCCCTTTGAAGCTTCTCCCTTCCTTCCCTTCCCCTATATCTGAGATGGAAATTTGGAATGCATGAGTGACTGACCTCCTCTCTCTTCCTAACCACCCCCCCCCCCCCACCCCCGCACTGGCTACTCTTTCCATGGACCCAGGCTCAGACCCAGTACTGAGAGAGGTTTAGGAGGAAATGGTCCATTGTAACAGGTTGGCAGAGTTACTGTCAGGGCACTTGGGTGACAAATGGTCTCACTAGTGTTTTTGTAGCCTCTTTGGAGCTCTTCTATTGAGGATCCCCAACCACAGGTCACTCAACCTGAGCAAGGCCCCTTCTTCAGCTGACTGCTTACAACTAATCTGGGCTTCCGGTGGTCCCCTCTGCTGGAGTCTTCTTGTCCCTTTGATCAATTCTTTTGGGCAGGATCCCTTTCAACTGACCATAGTCCATTCCCTTAAGCAGGATTCAAATCTAGATGTTGGTAAGGACACAGCTGGAGCAAGTTCCGGTCATTCCCAGAGATTCCCTTCTCTCTGCCACCAGGAAGGGACAGTTCCAGTCACAGCCTCTCATCATTAGACTATTTAACTCAAGCAACATGTCTTTAAACAGCAAGATCTTGACTCACGCACATGTCAGGGTCCTAACCTGATCCCTCCCTGAAGCCTTCTCACTTAGAGTGAAGAAGAAAATACTTAATTCTGCTTCCTCATCCCAGCAACACATCGAAAATGCTCTCCAAAGAAATGTCTGCCCTAAAGCCTTTTCAACCTCCATCTTTTATATATGCCTGTGGCTGGGTGATAGCTAATGCAGGTGAACCTGGGTTCCCCCACTTTGCAAGTCCAGCTCCTTGATTTAGAATGTTTTGTTCTCTAACTTTGGGCCTTTGGAGACAACAGAAAATATCCCTGAACATCCTATTGCTTACACAAAATGTTTTAATAATTAGAGCAGTTCAGAAAATGTAATTGTAAGCCTTGTGAACACATAAAGAGTTCAAGCAGAGGCTTGATCTTGATTCCAGAATGAAGAGCACAGGTAAGGCTCTAGCATAGTCTGGGAAGTCAACCATCTCAAAGGGACTTCTTACCCCTTAAGACTTCATGATTCACAAGCTGCCTCCGGATAGGATGAGCAGAGAGATTCCTCTAGTTTTCAAGGGCAGATAGAGAGAAGAATGTCAACAGAAAACTAGAATATAATGCAACTCAATAAACATGCCCTATTTGGCCATCAATTATTTGATCTCTTCTCATTTTGTTTAAACTGGCATATCACGATAGCACCAAGCTTGTTATTTCAACTTTAACATAAAATCCCTAGACTTTATCCCTGGGTTCAGATACATCGAGGATTCAGATAATCAAAAGAAGTCTAAAAATAAAACAGTAACAACACTGGAACAGTTAAGTAATGTAGAAATATTCAACATCGCTCTATTTAAAAATAATTACTAATAATTACAAAATAACAATTAAAATAATTTTGTTCTTTCCTTCCTTTCCTTCAGGCTCCTTCATTTTAATTGCACTTTGCTATTTTCTTTCTTAGGATAGATATTACCAAACCAGTTAGGGTCCTCCTTGCCCCCACACAAAATTGCTTTGGTTTGATTTCTGTTCAATAAGTGAAAGAAATGTGTAAATTCTAGGTTAGCTTCTTCCTCTTCCCCTTTCTTGGAGTTTATCAACACATGCACTTTTTTGCTCTGTCTGAGAAAACCTGGATGCAGAACTCATTACTTCTCTGAATTGTCCTAAGGAATTCACACACACACATATACATGTGCGCGTGCGTGGGCACGTGCGCGCACGTGCACACACACATACACACACACACTAAGTGAGCGTGTAGATTTTCTAATATTTGCATAAGGAAGACGGAGCAGAAGATTAACATGCTACATCTCACATCAAACAACTAAAAGCCTCTTAGATATTCTAGCCTCTAACATCCTCCTTAGCTAGACCTCTATGAAAGATCTTTTTCTTCTTTTGATGTCCCCTTTCCTTCCTGCAATACTCAGACTCTGGGCTCTTTTCTCTTCTCTCTCAGATTTTCTTCAAACATTTCCATTTCTTCTCTCCTTTATATGTGAAGTAAATCCCCTCTACCTGAGCACCCACTGCACATTTTGTGATTCAGAGACGTCCGTGTGACTTTCAGCAAAGGCCCTTACACTAGCTCTTTCCTCCCTGAGAGGACAACTTAGCCACCACCTTTGATCATCAGAACATGCTCACCTGGCTTACCCTCCCTCACCCCTAGAGGTTTATCCAGATATTCTTCTAAATGAGATGTCCTCCCTCTATTTAGATAGATAGATAGAGTGAAATAATGAAATTTTTCTTCATGATTTGTTTCTCTGTCCTGTCAATGGAATTTTAATGCGCAATTTCTCGTTTTATTCCCCACAGTAGTCACAGTAGAGAATTCAATCAGATGACACAAATACACAACACAGCAGGAAGTCTGACTTCAGTTGCGGAAAATGAAATGGATGATGCCACCACTGTCCTGTGCTCTGCGTTTTGAAAGGTCATGAGCCAGCAAGCCCTGAGGTCTGTGCCAACAGGACACTTTTCCTTTCTGGGGTCCATGTTTCCCATGGCCCCGAGCATTACATTCCACAAGATTATTTTGATTTCCAACCATACATCTAGAAACTTGTTTAGATGGAAATAATGATGACAATGATTCAGATAATTATACCTTGAATTTATGAGGCACTCTTCTGAGGAACTCAGAATTCTTCTCAAGTATCTAAGACTCCCCATCATTTCCCCTCTATAAATATCATAATCCAAAAAGGATTGATCGCACCTGTAAATGTAGACTTATTTCAAGAGTTTAAATGTTTTTTTTTAAATGGTTAACCCTAAATACAGACTACTAGCTTATTCCACCCATACCATACTCCAGGACTGATGAAACAGGAAGCTGGCAGGGAGTTACGGTGCCTAAGGTGGTTGTGAACTATTTTACTTTCTGCCTGAGTAAGGCATTAAGATATGCCTCAGGTATCATTAGAGAGGGTGTTCAGCAACTGTCAGCCCCCAAATAATTACAGACCACAGTTTCTTTTAGGACACGCTCCCCACTTTCTACATGGCGGTAACTGCCTTACACCACCTGTTCTGTCAGCGCTGCACACCAAGAATGCGAGGGACAGGCCTGCTGCTCACCTGAGGTTAATGATTACCCTCTGGATTTTCTCAACAGTTTACACAGTCTAATATTTTTGTGCTGTATTATCACCTGGAAACTTCTAGAGGGAAAGAAAGAAATTCACTGCATGTCAAAATTACCAGTAGACTTCCTCATTGATGTATGTGTGTGTTTGTGAGTGCATGTGCGTTTAACCAAGAGTGTTGCTACAGTACCTTTAAACCAAGTTGGAAAAGCAAAAACTAAAGGTAAGGAAATCACTTTGATCAAAATCATCTCTTCAATAGTGTCTTAGTGAACCATAGAAGGAATGTCCTTATTGGGGTGCAAAATGATGTTCATGAAGCCTATCTGCATAGGATAGATATTATTATTGCTCTATTGCCTTAAATTGATGTTTTGCAAATGTGCAGATAGGCATAAACACACACAAAAATACACATCATGAACTTTCATCTACATTCCTTGAATGTTGCCTTTACTAGGAAAGTACAAGTCTTTATGTGGTTAGGAGACCATGATTTTGGCCCAGCAAGCCTGTTCTTTATGTTGAGAAAATGAAAGCCCTTTGAAAATTAATAGGTCTGTAGATCTTCATTCATTTGGCAAGGGCACAGCCATGCTGATTCCTGCACTGTAACAATGTAAGGAAAGCAAGTACTAGCCTTACCTGAGATGTGAATCACGATGCAGTCTTCCCCAGATGGCCCCCATTTGGTCAGTCTTCCACAACCCTTCCAGTTCACTATGTCAACATCTATCTCCTCTAGATACTTCTGAGAAAAGTTCAAGCTGGACATCTCAATAAATATGAAAATATATGAAGGAGTCAGATATCTTGCCCAACAAATTAGCAAGTTTGGTTTAGCACATTAGAACTCCCTGAAATGGTGTTTGGGGTCTCTTGGGACATTTTCTTCCTTAGGCAAATGTAAGGCAAAAAATTGTGTTTTCCCAGCATGCATCTTCCCATGGTTCAGGCCCATCCATGGAAAACACAGCTGCCCTGCTGTGGCTTCCTCTGCGTGGGTCCCTAATGAGGCTCTGCTAATCTCCAGTTCCTCTAAGTGGCTCATTTTTTACTACATCTTGGGCTTATAGTGTGTGGCTTTTGGGTTGGGATTTTTTTTTAAAGCCGTGTCCAAAGGCAATCCATTTGATCAGAGAGTAATATCCTGACTTCCTCTTTTATCATTTCCCAGTCAGACTTGGGCTGCAGGGGGAATCCTGCAGTTACTTTGTTTAACATTAAAAATAATTTCATTTCCCTGACAGAAGCTGGTCTTACTGATCATGTTGTTTCTCAGAAGCCTGGAGAATCATGGCTTTCACCTAACTTTTAGTAGTGAGAGATGACAGATAAGCCTAATTAAAAAAGAAACACGGATGAGGAGAAAGACTTCCATTCAGAACAAGACGAATAACAACTCTACTGTAGTAGCTATTTCCATAATCCAAAAGAGAAAGGGAAATTGTCAAGGCAGCAGGAATTGCTTTCAAGAGCAGTCTCCACTCGAGACGAAAGCAGAGATGGAGCTAAATTTACTCGGATCTGCCGCTGCTTTCTTCAAATCAGGTGAGGATTTCAATTTAATCTAGTACCGCAAAACCAATAGTTCCGTGGAAAACACCACAGATTCTGAAGGGAAAATCATTCATATTCAAGAAGTAAAAATGATATATTTTACTATTGCATTAACTCAGTTTTAATTCAGAAGATCTGAAGATATTTTCCTCTGGGCATTATTTCTTCTTTTCTTCAAATCCTCAGTTATAATTTTTTTATTTGAGGACTCAGAGCTGATGTATGAAATCGCAATGCCTGTAGTACTCTGACCTACTGCAGTTGAGGGCCAGCCTCTTGACTTGGATGTCTAATGCTGTTGCCAAACAGTTGAGTGCTTATTAGTTATAGCCCTGGGTAATGGCAATGAACATTATTCAGGGTAGCATAACATGAATGCTAAATCTGAACACGGCACAGAGAAAATCCAGGAATCTCAACAAATCACAACCTATTTGTTTATATGGCTCCCACAACAGAAAAGATATGTTCTATATAAATGTGACAAAGAAAAGGAAGTAAATTTATCTCTAGAGTTTGATATAGAAAGGGCATGGGCTTAAGCATCAAACAAATCTAACTCCATATAAACACATAGAAATGATACGGCCTACAGGATACTTCGTAGGGTTCACAATTGCCATGGTTTCTACCTGGTATAAGCAACTCAACAACCCCCAAATGGAGGCAATTGTGGAAAAGATCTTGGCCAAAGAAATATTGAACACCAAGGATCTCTCATTCAACGCTGAAAATTTACAGAAATATTCTCTAAAATTCAGAATTTAAAGTACTCTTATAGAGTCTACAGGACTTACCCAGAACAGTGTCAAGGGTCCTACATCTGAATGGAGAGATGAATTCAGGTTCTGTTTTGCACGTAAAGGGAGAAGGAAATAATTTCAGGTGAGTTCCTATTGCATCTGTATACAGCTCATTTATTTCTCAATGCAGTGCTGGTATTATCGTCTCCGTTTTATAGAGGAACAAATTGAGACTAAAATAATTGTAGTAACATCCACGATGATTGCTTTTATTACTATTATAGTTAACATTTGGGAGAACAGTCTGTCAGTTACTGTACTCAGTGCTTTAAATGCAATATCTCACATAAAGCTCCCCAGAGAAGTCAGATATTTTTATCCTCATTTTATAGACAAAGAAATTGAGGCTTGCAGAGTTGGAATAACTTGCCCAAGATCACACAGCCAAACAATCAGGCCAAGATTAAAGCCGCAGGAACTTCCGCTAGGCCACAACCACCTAGTGAGGCAGATATGATATACTTTACTTGCTATAAATCTTAGCATTTTGTAAGTTACTGGTTATGTGAAATGCAGTAGGCCTCTCTAAATTACTGCTAACAATTTACAATAATTAAAAGCTTATAGTGTTCACTGGGAAAATACGGGCCATATTTAGAGCATCAACTCTCATGTCAGGTATTCAAGGTCTAGTCAGTGGTGTACTCAGAGGGAGTGTTACAGTTGCAAACATTAATTAGAGAGGCCTATATGCATTAGGATAACAAATAAGAAGTTTTGTACATGCAACTTCCCTGAACTTCTTACCAAGAAATCTCACAGCTATATAAAAATTACTTTCAGCAGCAATAAATATCTTCTTGTAATCATTTCTCTTTGTCATTTAAACTTTATTTCATTAAAAGCACAAAATAATTCTTGACAATTCTTAGAAGTTGTTTTCAAAGAGTGGGGCCTCTTGAAGGGTTTTATGTCAGCCAAGTCATATTTCTTTTTTGATTATTATTACCCTAGAAAAATTACAAAATATCTTGAAATCTATAAAGCGATAAACTAAAAATCCTGTGAAGAGGTTTGGAAATAGTCTCATATTGTCCTAAAGCATCTATAGGATTTCAAAGTGATTTTGCCAAACATATTTTCTAGTATAGGTTTTGGAGTCTCTGGAGTGTTAACTTCTGACTGTGTGATGGAGCCAAGAACTCTTAGAGCTCATCCATACCAGTGTGCAACTCTCTGCTTCCCAGCATCACTCACAGTCAAGTTGACCATGTGATTGACATCACACAACGGAATGTGGGCTGCAGTGATGTAAGGCCAGGCTCCTGAAATATGGCAGGTAATTTCCCAAACCCACCCTCCCCAGTCTGTGCAACTGGAAGTGAAAGTTTCAGAGAGGGTGGAGCCACGTAATGGAAGGACTCAGATCCCTCAGCAGCTGCTTGGAGTAAAGCCACCCAACTAGGAACCTCTGCATCAGTATTTGTGGGTGAGAATTAACCTTTGTTGGAATAAGCCACAGAGAACGGCTTTAATAGCAACCAGCCCTATTTATAGTGAGCTTGGGTCTGGAAAATTAAGATTTTATTATCTACTTCGTAAAGATAACATGAGGATAGAATAAGATAATGAACTTGGGTGCTTGACAGTCCCCTCTCCTTCTTCACATGAGTTTGAGTCTGTAGCCTATAGACTTTTTGGGGGGTCTGGTAACTAAATGTACATAAAGTTAATATGTATTCTATGACATATGTTTATATAAATAAATACTCATGCATTCATATATATGTATATAAACACACATCTCACCCAGTCCATATATTCCTCTATGTTAAAGTATGGAAAAAGGGCAATCTTTGTGATCGCCATTTAGTGATTACCAGATATAGAAAAAGAAGGCAATAAAACATGAATTTTAGGACAGTCTTTTGGTGCTCATGCCAGACTCCTCACCAGTGTTTTCTCCTTCTTGGAGCAACAGAATTAAAGACTAATTCACATAGAGTCACAGAATTCATGTGATCCTACATGAGTCAATTCTACATGTGATTCATTTATAATCACAGAATGACAAGCCCACAAAGTGAACTTGATGTAGGTCTTTTTTTTTTTTTGAGGAAGATTAGTCCTGAGTTAACATCTGCCATCAATCTTCCTCTTTTTACTGAGGAAGATTGGCCCTGCACTAACATCTGTGCCCATCTTCCTCTATTTTATATGAGGGACGCCTGTCACAACTTGGCTTGAGAAATGACGTGGAGGTCCACACCCTGGATCTGAACTAGCGAACCTGGGCTCACCAAAGTGGAGCACACAACCTTAACTGCTGTGCCACCAGGCCGGCCCCAGCGTAGATCTTTATGTTGAAAGCCCAGAGCTAGAGTTCATGTCTGTGTCCCAAAAAGATGGTCCAAGAGAAAATGCTGCTGTGATTGATTTCTGGGATTTTTAGAAGCCCTTCATACTCAACTGAATTAGACAGCCAAAAAGCTCTTTCTAACAGTGGTGGTTTCTGCATCAGACAATAGGGGATTAAAATTCTGAGAGATACTAACACTTCCTCACTAGAAGTTAGAAGAAAAACTAGGATAAACAGTTGAAATCAGTTGTATCTATAGAAAAAATATAACTGTTCAAGTCTAGTGATTAAATGCTTTAGCTATATAGATGTTGGGTCAGATTGGTTCAAGAGAGAGATCTAAATTCAAAGTCCAAATTTGTCCCCGCCCTTAACCTCTTCCTCTCTCTGAAGGAACTGAGCCAGGAATCCTAGACAGGCTAGAATTTAAATTCCAGCTGCAACACATTATTTGCAATAGCTAAGCCATGGAAACAACCTAAATTTATATCAAAGAATGAGTGGATAAAGAAAACATGACACATATATGTACACAATGGAATGTTATTCAGTTATAAAAAAAAAGGAAGTCCTACCATTTGCAACAACAAGGATGAACTTTGAGGGCATTATTCTAAGCTGTATTCAGGAGAGAAAGACAATTACCACATGATCTCACTTATATGTGGAATCTAAAACAACCAAACTCATAGAAACAAAGAACAGATTGGTGGCTGCCAGGGGCAGGGGGTGGGGAGTGGGAGAAATGGGCAAAGGTGATCAAAGGGTACAAACTATAAGTGAGAAGATGAACAAATTCTGGGACGTACAGCATGATGACTATAGTCAACAATACTGTATTTTATATCTGAAAGTTGCTAAGAGAGTAAATTTTAAAAGTTTTCACCACAAAATTAAGTTGTAACTATGTGAGGTGATGGATCTGTTAACTAACCTTATTGTGGTAATCATTTTGCAATACATACATACATAAAATCACTATATTGGACACCTTAAATTTATACAATGTTATATGTCAATTATATCTCAATAAAGCTGGAATGAATGAATGAATGAATGAATTCCAGCGCCACCACTGGCTGATCCCTCAGATCTAAATGTCTTTCTGAAACTTTGCTGTCCAGATGAGGCTTCTTGTGCACAGCTTCATCATCTCCTGCTTTATTACTCCATATGTGTCATTACTTGACTTGTTATCTTGGCCCCTCTGGGTTCTTCAAATCTAATTTCTGAGGGTAGATACAAACTAGAAATATGTCTGTGACTCTGGCCTCTTGATACCCTGCTCCCTGAATTTTTTTTCCTTTCGATACCATAGTTTGTTCCATCTAGTACTACATGGGTATTAAAAGAAGTGGACGCAAGTATTCTAGGTCAAGACCAGATTATTGCATGAGATGATGCAAAGCTGGAGACAAATAATATAGAAAAACAGCAGAAGCTTTTGTGATGGCGACAAAAACCTATCATAAAAGATCCCAAAGCTGCCATCCTTTGAGGAAAACAAGATCAGAAAGCAGAGGGTATAGTCAAGTACTCCCAAGCTTGAGCCAAGCAACACATTCTATCAAATGGGAACTTATTCAATTGGATTTGAATTTGGCCTCCTGCCAAATTCTTAAAGTCATTCTATCCTAATAATACATACTAATATACATACTAAGACCTTCAAAAATTACTTGAATGTATTAGATATCTTTCTAGGAATATTCACTTTCTAGGTCTGCCATAACAAAATATCACAGACTGGGTGGCTGAAACAACACAAATGTATTTTCCCACAGTTCTGGAGGCTGGAAGTCTGAGACTTCAGCAGGGTCACTTCTTCTGAGGTCTCTCTCCTTTGCTTACAGATGGCCACCTCCTCACTGTGACTTTACATGGCCTCTTGTCTGTGTGTATGCATCCTAGTGTCTCTGTGTGTCATAGTGGATTAGGGCCCACCCCAATAGCCTCATTTTAGCTTAACTACCTCTTTAAAGGCCTTCTCTCAAAATGCAGTTGCATTCTGAGGCTCTGAGAGTTAGGGCTTCAATGTATGAATTTTGGGAACACAATTCAGCCCATAATACTAGGTCATGAATTAAATTACACAAGAGAATCATCATAGACCTTAGTAGTGATTATATTAAGTATAGATTCTAGGTTGATCCAGGAGTGGATAGATCTGATGGTTCTTAATCTATTGAGGATCTTTGTCACTAATTCATTTAAAAATATATTGGAGTGTCTTCTTCATGCCAGGTTCTATGATAGGTGCTGTACAGAGACATGTCATCAACAGTCTCTATCTTTAAGAAGTTCAGAACCCAGTGAAAAGACATAAGCACTAACAATTTAATGTGATAATAAATAAGTGCTACGTGGAAGTATAGTGGGGCATCGTGAGAACAAAGGGAAGTATCTCATTCTTCCTCAAAATAAGGGAAATTTCACCATATAAAGGACACTTTGGTGGAATAAGAAATTGAGCAAGAAGAGAAAATAAAGAAGAACGAAGGGAGAAGGATCAGTCTGTGTGAAATGTGAAGAGCAGCAAACTTTTCGGTATGCCTGGATTAGGGTGTGAGCTACAGAATGATGGTGACTTGGTCAAAAGAAGGAGGGCCTGGTGTACTCTCCAATATACTTGGACATAATCTAGAGCAGTGCTGCCCAATAGAACTTTCTGCATTGAGGGAAATGTTCTATATCTATGCTATGCAATGAGGTAGCCATTAGCACTTGCATCTATTGAGTACTTGCAATGTGGCTGGTGTCAATGAAGAACTCAAATTTTAATTGTTTTAAATTTAAATAGCTACACTCAGCTAGTGGCTGCTGTATTAGACAGCACAGATCTAGAGGAAAGAGTCTTCCTTCCTTCTTCTGTCTCTACGCTGTCCATATACATAACACACTCTGATCAGTAACACTTCTCATTACATGTGAGATGTGTAGCAGGATGTTTAAATGGAAGTTACCTGAGAATGTAGGCAACAAGTATTACAAAGCAAAATGAATTGTGCGATAGGTCACCAAGTGTATTAGTCAAGGTTCTCCTGAAAAATAGAACCTATAGGATGAGTCAGCAAGCCAGAGACTCAGGAGAGCCGATAGTGAGGTCCCAGACCAAGTCCAAAGGCCTGAGAAACAAGAGGGCCGATGGTGTAGTTCAAGTCCAAAGGCAGGAAAAAGCCAAAGTTCAAAGGCAGTCAGGCAGGAGGAATTCTCTCTTGTTCCAAAGAGAATCAGCCTTTTGTTCTATTCAGGCCTTCAATTGATTGGATGAGGTCCATCCACACTGGAGAAAGCTTTACTCGTCTACCAATTTAAATGTTAATCTCATCTAAAATTACCCTCACAGAAACACCCAGAATAGTGTTTGACTAAATATCTGGGCACCTTCTGGCCCAGTCAAGTTGACACATAAAATTAACCATCACTCTAAGTAAAAATTAATAAAAGTACTTATTAGAGACTCTTAAAGCTCTCACCCATGTGAAGAATATAAAAGACTTGAGGGAGGAGTTTTAGAGAAAATTCCTAGGGACTCCAGAAAGAACTACTTGTCGGTTGGTCTGCTGTGAGAAAGATTTTGTTCACCCTTCACTCAACCCTAATGAGAGAGCTTCAGTAGAGAGCAGGATAAGTCTCCTTGCTGTTGAAGTGATGCTATGGATTGGAGTCTGACTCTCACCTGAAAGTTCCAAAAGCAGAGTGAGGCTAGCTAGCTGTTCCCGGAAGAAGGAGGGAAGAAGAGGCAGGATATTTCAGTTGCCTGAACTCCCACACTTGGTTGACACAAAGTATGCAGTAGTCTCTCCCACAACTAGATGTGCGCCACATGTGAGCTCCTTCATTAGAAGGTCATCCACAGGGCAAAGAGGCCTCAGTACCACTTAAAATATTATAGCATTCCTAGAGTCAGAGAAGACGGTATCACCTACATGGAGGGAAATGCAGATGACAGCTCGTCAGTGTTAACAGTCCTCAGAAGACTCACAACTTTACCCCCCAAGAATAAAGAGGCTTTTCAGTTCAGTTAGATCCTGAGAGTGTGAAATCAGGTTTTGTATACACCAGTCAAGTTAGAGATTTTCAGCCCTCATACCTCGTCCTCCACTATAGTTGAGAGGATCAGGAACCACAGTTCCCAAGATGAGGCAAGAAGAACTAGTGCAAAAAGGAAAAGCTGACCGCCTACTCTTCCCCAACTGCAAGCTTTCTACCAGCTGGCCTTAGCTTGGAAAAGGGAAATAGTTGTAACTTGAATGAAGTTGGAGGTTTTTGTCTGTAATGTGGAACTAGACAAATGCCAGAGTCGTCTAAGAGGCAGAAATGACAACTCGTGATGGATACATTTTCTATCAGTGGTGAGGAAAGAGGGTTTTGAGAATCATGCTTGGGTTTCTGTTGGGTAATTCCCTCCAGCTATATTCGATGATCCTATGACTTTGTATTACCTAAAGTCAGTTAGAAAAGTTAATGAACTGCTGGAGTTTCCATCTAGAAAGGAAAAACTAGCCCATAAAGCAAAGTTTTAAGGGATCATGGGGGACAAAATAATTACTCCGTTGTGCTTATTCAGTGTACCACATTCATACACAGTGATTTTCAAATGGTTGACCAGGGAGAGGGTGTGATCCCTACAGCAGCATCTCAGAGTCCTGGGGCAGGTGAGTAGAAATTTGTGTAATTCAAAATGCCTTAAAAAAAGGTTCTGATTCTCCCAACCCAGATAAGAATTATTTCTATGAAGGGTGGGGAGCCATTAAAACGGGGAATGACAGGGGGTGGCCCTATGGCCGAGTGGTTCAGTTCATGCTCTACTTTGGCGGCCCAGGGTTTCCCCAGTTCAGATCATGGGCGCAGACATGGCACCGCTCATCAGGCCATGCCGAGGTGGCGTCCCACATAGCACAACCAGAGCCACTCACAACTAGAATGTACAACTATGTACTGGGGGGCTTTGGGGGGAAGAAGAAGAGAAAAAGAAGACGGAGGGGGAGGAGGAGGGAGAGGAGGAGAAGAAGAAGAAGATTGGCAACAGATGTTAGCTCAGGTGCCAATCTTTAAAAAAAAACGGGGAATGACATAAACATAGTTGTTTTAGAAAGCGCATCCTGACACTTGAATGGAAAATAGAGTTGGTCTAACTCTAAAGGCTTTGAACATGACCACTTGCTGGGAGATAAACACAATCGTTCAGGTGGAAGATGATGGGAATCTAAGCTAAGGTAAGGTAAGGGATGCAACAAAGGGAAAACATTCAGAAGATATTTCAGAGGCAAAATTGGATATAGGTGGTAGGAAAGAAGATTTTGGGGGAAGATGATGTTCAGACTTCTGACTTGTTTAATTCTCTCCAACTATATTAAAATACAGACCCCAAAGACATAAGCTTAAGCTTGGCTGAGGGTGGTCCTGAAAGCTGTCAAGTGAGAGCCAGCCCTGAGTGGGCATCCCACTATATCATATCACCTTACTGTGGTAGGCAGAATAAAGGTCCCCCCAAGATGTCTATGTTCTAATCTTGGAACATGTTAAGTTATTCGGCAAAGGGGAATTATGAATGCATATGGAGTTAGGTTGCTAACCAGCTGACCTTAAAATGGGGAAAGTATTCTCGATCATCCAGGTGGGCCTAGGGTAATCACAAGCATCTTTAAAGGTCGAAGCGGGAGGCAGATGAGTCAGCGTCAGAGTGATGCCATATGGGAAAGACTTAACAGCCATGGCTGATTCTGAAGATGGAAGAGGGCCAGGAGCCAAGGAATGCCAGTAGCCTTATAAGCTGAAAAAGCCAAAAAAGACGTTCCCTGCTAGAACCTTCAGAAAGGGATGGAGCCTTGCTGATAGCTTGATGTTACCCCAGTGAGTCCCATTTCCAACTTCCGACCTCCAGAACTATAAGATAATAAATTTGTGTTGCTTTAAGCCATTAAATTTGTGCTAATTTGTTACAGCAGCAACAAGAAACAAATACCATGCCTCCTTCCTTAGCAAATCAATGGTCTCAGATCTGTGTTTCTAATTTGTTTACCTCTAACTAATGCTTAAACTTTTCTTGACTAGTTGCAATTTATTTAAACAAAGTATTTATGAGCTGGTTATTGTGTGCCTACAATTACATGACTACCTCTGTAGTAAACTACCAGATATATTTCCTGTGAACAGTTAGGCTCAGCAAATTATCTCAGTATAAACATGAAAAAAAAGAACACTTCGTGATGCAGCCATTTTTTTTTTACCCTGCTTATCTAATCACCATTCAACTAAAACGCTTCTCAAGTAATAAATAATTTACTTACAAATTTAGGCAGCTTTCTGTCACAAGGTTTAATATTTATTTTGCTGTTGAATTAATTAATGTTTGAGAAATGCCCTATAAATGTTAGCTCTTATTCTTTTCTTATTTATGGTAAGTACATAACCTTAAATTTAATTCCATGAAATAGAAAATGCTCTGAAATATACGTAGTAATGATGGATGAACGTTATTTGCCCTTCTGACTTTATCTATAACTTATATCTAATATTCAGAACTTGAAATGATGAGGATAATATCTCTCAGGCCTAGGTTGGCCCAACTCTCATGAAACATAAATGTGAATGATTTTGGCTAGAAGACTTAAAAATGAGTAGAAAGCCACTCACCTTTCATATAACTTTAAAATGGGGAAAAGGAGAGGAGGACGAAGCAAGACTGTCAAGATTGTGTCTTTGGGGCAATGAGAATATGATATGTATTTATTTAAGGTCCAAAATATATTTTCACATAGAGATAAAGCAAAGACAATTTTGCTTCTGTTTTAAGGTCATAAATAGTGTAACACCAGCTTTATATTGTGGATCACCCCCATGGAAGATGGGTCCACTCGGAAGAGTACATTGTATTCACTGTGCCACTGCCATATATTCCCAGAGGTTAGCAGAAAAGAGCAGCAAGACCCCCAGAGACAAGGGCTATATCATACTCTTTGTAGAACTAGGAGCGAAGAGAACATTATGTTCTTCCACAAGGTGGAAACCAGCCAGACTGGCAAGGGAGCAAAGAATCTGGCCTCCCGGTTATCTTTAGTGACAAAACTACAACCTAAAAGGACAAAAATGTAAAATGAGTCAAGAAGAAATGCATGTAACATACAAGAAAGGGAAACTGAAACTCGACTCCAGGCACAAAGCAAGCTAGAGATACTCTACTATACATTCCAAAATTTCCCACCCTAGCCTATATCCTTAAACCACAGAGACACAAAATCCCTCTCTATGAAAATAATACGGGAAGCTGTCATTTGATTAAGATTGAGGTACCATAGTTATAAATTGCATGCAAAATAACAAATATTTAAAACATTTGAAAACTGTTTGTTGTATTTCTTAAAATTGAGCCATATGCTATAAATCTCAAAATGCTGGATAATTGCAGTCTCCGTGGCAAGTCTGTTTGTATAGCAAAACCTATATTTGAGCATCTCTGGAGAACAAAGGTGTGATCCGCTGCAGCTGTGGAATTGAAGAAGCTCTGATACGTGGAACTGTACAGGTTATTTTCAACGAGCAGAGCTCCGGGTATTTTTCTTTGAGAATAAAAGTGTAGAGTTCTGAGTTGTAATTGTATTTCTCCCACACAAAAGGAGCTCACAAATGCTTATGTTGTGATAGAAGCAGGTCCTAAAATAATCCGAATGTATGGAATTTCACCTCTAGTTGCCAATGTAATTTTTAACTGACTCTTAAATACCATAAGCAGAATTCACGTGAACCCATACACTCAGTGAATCCTGGGTGGGAATGTTAATTCAAATGTGTGCTTTGCAATAAG
This sequence comes from Equus caballus, assembly GCF_041296265.1. Classification (NCBI taxonomy): domain Eukaryota; kingdom Metazoa; phylum Chordata; class Mammalia; order Perissodactyla; family Equidae; genus Equus; species Equus caballus. The sequence continues at coordinate 98,617,820 of NC_091685.1, read as the reverse complement.
TAAATATCCTGAAATACATCAGCTTCCTGTTCACATCATCTGCCCCTCCCAAATACTGAAACCAAAGTTATTTCATGGCATATTCCAAAGAACTTTGTTTTCTGCCTGTGTACGCATGGGTGTTCCAATCATTTATACAGACACTGGTGCAATGCCTGATACTTGGAAACTTTCACAGCCTATGCTCTCTGGAAGATTTGCATTCCATTTCCACTTGTTAGTTTGAGAGGAGTTGGTTTGTCCCGAGGTTTTCTTGGGTGAAGTGTCTTCCTACCAAGTATCATCAAGAGGGTTTGATTTCTGGATCTTGTCTCAACAAATAAAAGTTGCAGTTCCAAGTAACTGGTTGTGGTCCGCACCTAGGTATGCCTCTGAAGTAACCTAAGCACAACTTTAAGTGTGAGATACAATGCAAATCCTTCTCGACCCTGTGAGAAACTGGCTTAAAGGAATGCCACCGGATCACCAGGGACACTAAGGAGCTTCTAGCTTTTTGTTGGTCATTTCAAAAGACACCGCGTCATTTGTAGGACTTGGGAAAATGAGGACTCTCTGTTCTTCATAAACGGACCTTGAGCTTGTTTAGAGGCAATAGCAGGGAGCGCAGCTCCTCATAAAGTCGTCTTTCAGGGTCAGTTTCTATCTAGAAGGGCAGCCTCTCTGACTAAGTACACAGCTTAAAACGGCCGCACATGAGGAAGTGGGAGAAGGTGCCTAACAGGTCAACAACCGGTGTGAGCCAAAACAAGAGTCGGCAAGATAACAGATGCCACCGGGAGATAGACTGTACTTTGTTGCCTTTTGTATCCCACTATTTTAATTACTCCTTATTGTGCAATAATATCCCTAACTCTGCACAAGGCATCAGTGTTTTAATAACAACACTATTATTAACATACCAGAATTGGTTTATATGAAACTAACCTGTGAGCTTCTTTGATAGATGGTGAACTCTGTGAGGGAGGGACATGTATTCGTGTATGTACAGAATTTAGCATAGTATTTGGCAGACAGTGGGTACTAGAGAAGTGTTTATTATTTTGATTTTTTTAAAATGTCGCTTAAGTGTCTAGTGTCTCTATTTTTCTTAGCTTGGACATTCCCAACAGTTTCCTGGAAACTTGACTAATGAAGTATAAAACAAATATTTGTCATATATAATGCCACAAAATTGATCATACCATACCTGAGTCCAATTGTACCTTTCATTTTACTTGCTAGATAGATGTGAGTGGACACCACAAGGAAAGATATGTGTTAGGATCTTAGATATATTTAAGAAAGTGAAAATTCTTGTTAGCCTGAGACACTTTATCATATTTTGGGAGCAACATGATATACTAGAGAACTTTATTAGTCCCATTCAGGGGTGTGTTCACAGTGGGTACTTAACAAATGCTGTTAAGTGACTGACTGTTAAAGGAATAATGAAGGGTTTGGGCACACATTAGAAATGAAAGCCTAATTAATGATGAAAATGAATTTTGATGAATGTGGGGAAAATACCATACTATAAAACCCTGGATAGCTATAATTGTGTGCATGCCCCCATTTCGTTAGTCCCTTGGAGCAGATTCAGAAGGAGAGCAAATGTGCAAAAGATTCAGTAATATGATTCTCAGAGCATGGTTTTCTTGATTTTTCTTTTCCTCCTTCTTTCAAACTCAAAGTGAAGTCTCACAAAGATGCAAGATCACAACTTTGCCTGCATTAGTTACCTATCCTTTGTCCAGTTTCTCTCTCTTGGAATGTGGAGGCAGCTTGTGACATAGATCACTTCCCACCGAGTGATGCAGAGCTGAGAAAGTACATGGGAGGGAGGTCAATGAATAGAATAGGGACCACTGTGCTACCAGCTTCACTCGGGCAACAGATGGCAATGGCTCAAGAGTCCAGAGTGAAATGACCGTCATCCAAAGCTTGAAAATCCCCATTAGCAGAACACTTACAGCATTAGCAGAAAATGTGCTTTTCTTTAGGGGTGACTGGCTACAGAGCTGCTGTCTGTCAGTCACGCTCTGAAAAACCTCTCCCCCCAGGGATGTCACGAGCAGGGCAGCTCTTCTCTGCTGTGGGGATGACACATCATATACTCTCAGGCAAGGTGAAAACTGGAAAGATGAAAACACTAGACTATGCTTGACCTGAACCTCTATGAAGCCTTGGAAGTGTTTAGGTAAGATGCCCACAACATGGTGCAATGAAGCACCCCACAGCCCAGGTAAGGGATGAGTGGTGGGGCAGAATAGAATTGAGGTTATTCTTATCACAGAAATTATTAATTAGAGAACTTGAGTTCGTTGGTGCTTGATTTGTTTGCAAATTTCCATGATGTCAGACAACTAAGTAGGGCTTACAGGATTACTATATTCTCTACTTTTTTTTTTTTTTTTTACTGAGGAGATTCGCCCTGAGCTAACATCTGTTGCCGACCTTCCTCTATTTTGTAGGTGAGTAGCTACCACAGCATGGCTGCCAACAAGTGGTGCAGGTCCATGACCAGGAACCAAACCCAGGTCACCGAAGTGGAGTGCACCAAACTTAACCTCTAGGCTATGGGGCCAGCCCTATATTCTCTACTTTTAACACTCATATATAAAAAGCACCATTACTCAATGACCAAAGAGAAAACTTCCAAAAATCCTCTCATGCAGTGAAGGCCTAAAGAGCCTTTCATGTTTTTGTGATGAATTCCATGACTACAGCAAGTCAAAATCCTTTGTTTAAAGAGCCCTTCAGACATGAGAGCCCCTGTGGGGTAGTGGCTCAGGACATGGCTTTGGAGCTATATTGCCAGACTTGAAATCCTAGCTCTTCTACATAGTTAGTTATGTGACTCAGGCAAATCGTTTAACCTCTCAGTGCCTCCATTTTCTTATCTATAAAATAGGGATGATGATAATGTACAACCTCACAAGTATTTATAACAGTGCTGAACTTGGAAGAGTGTATGAAATTGGAAGCACACAGTAAGTACTTACTAAGAATTAGTTATAATATCTAAATGGGCATTTAAACATTATGTGAGGAGAAAAAATTGGAAAAAATAGTCTCTAGGTTCTGAAGTCTTATTGGAGGATGACAAACTACATTTGAAAATGGTTTTTAAAAAGTAAAAAACAAAATCTTACGCAGATGAAAGAGAATAAGACTCAAGGCTGTTATGGTTACAGATTACACACAGGACGCACTGTCCCTGCACTATGGCGATAGAGTTAAACGTGTTTTTCATGAACATTTCAAAATTTCTGTGATTGAAGCAGCCATCCATTAAATTTTAAATTAGGAAAAGTCTTATAGAGAAGATAGATAGCCAGCTAGACAACTAAAATGGGGATTTAAAAAAGTAACTATTAATTTCACTTTCACATAATTTCTTTATAAGATTAATATAAATATCCGTAAAGTAGACTAGTCTATGCACATCAAATTTTATATAAAAATTAAGCTTAGATTAAGTATTTTTAACAAGTCAAGCAAGTTGTCCATAAAAAGTAAACTATTGCTTTCATACGCTAGCACATATAAATAGCTAATCCAAAAGAAAAGAGAAGAAGAGATGATGTCAGCATAATGACAGCATGAGACCCTCCTCTTGTCTCTCCCTTTCAATCTACAACTAGTAAGCCATTCACAACTCAACAAATATTCCTCAGCTCATCACGCCAGGATGCTAGAGGGATGCACATGTCTGTAATTCTGTGGGTGGGTAGATTGAAACACACAGAGGAAGCGGAATCAAGGAAGCAGCAGAGGAGGTGCCTACAACCCCGAACCCCAGCTGTAGCAGCTGAAACCACAGCCCCAGAAAACTCGGTGGCAGTGGCAGAGGTGGGGCCCACAACCCTGGGCTCCCAGTGATGTCAGTGCCCATGTATCTGGCCACCTCCCGCCCCAGCTGCAGCAGTGCCCACACCCCCAGGAACCCAGTAGCAGCAGTGAAAGCAGTGCACATGACTCTGGCCCCCAAGCCACAGCACCGCCTATGATGACAGGCAACTGGGCAGCTGTGGCAGTGGGGCCCACAACCCCAGTCCTACCGGCTGCAGTGGTGTCCATGACCCCGGCCCTCCTGTCCATGGTGGTTGCACATGCAAACTCAATGGCCTCAGATGTGGAATCACTTGTGACCCTGGCTCCCACTTCACTCTCTCGCTTCCTCTACCATGGAGGCAGTGCCCATGACCAGGACAATCCCAGACACAGCCGAGGTGTCCGCCATCCTGGTGATCTCAGTGGTAATGCACATGCTGCAGCAGCAGCAGCAGCAACAGGGCACTGGCCACCCCAAAAGTATGGGCAGCAATGGCAAGGGCACCAACAACATCTCTAATAGAGGCAGTAGAAGGTGGAAAGTGCCAGCTCTCAAATATAGTTAGAGGCAGCTCAGGTAAGAGAACCCAAAACCTTGTACTATAGCGCCACCTACTGGAAAACAAAATCTGTTACCAATCTGCTGAACAGTTAGAATCAAAGAAAATAAAGCTTTACCTAAATAAGAAATGTGCACTGGCAGAGAAACAACTTAGCAAACATGAAAAACCATAGTAACATGGTATCACAGAAAGAAAATGACAATTCTGCAGAAGCTAAACTTAAAGTCACAGAAGACTATGATCTAATAAAGAATTCAAAATAGCTGTCATGGAGAAACTCAGTGAGCTACAAGAAAACTCAGAGAGACAGTTCAATAAGCTCAGGAGTAAAATTGATGAAGGTAAGGAATATTCTACCAAAGAGACTGAAACTCTAAAAAATAATCAAACGGAAATTCTGGAGCTGAAGAACTCAACAAGTGAGATGAAGATTGCATTAGAAAGCATTGGAAATAGAACAGACCGTATGGAAGAGAGAATTAGCAAGCTTGAAGATAGAAATCTAGAAATGATTCGAGTGGAAGGAGAGAGAACTAAGATTTTTTAAAAATTAAGAAGTTCTACAAGAAAATATTTGACTCCATTAGAAAAGGCAACATAAGCATAATGTTTATCTCAGAAGAAGAAGAGAGAGAAGGGAGCAGAGAGCTTTTTAAGGGAATAATAGCTGAGAACTGGGGAAGGAACTAGATGTACAATCAACAAATCTAATAGAATACTAATTATCTCAGTGCAACAGGACCTTCCCCAAAAGAGACCTTGCTCAAAGGGAAGGGGTGGAAGATGATACTCCAAGGAAATGGTAACCAAAAGAAAGCAGGTGTAGCCATGCTTACATCAAACAAAGTAGACTTCAAGGCAAAAAAGGTAAGCAGAGACAAAGATTGACATTATATAATGATAAAGGGGATAATCCATCAAAAGACATAGCATTTATTAATATATATGCACCTAACACAGGAGCACCAAAATATATAAAGCCATTATTAACATATGGAACATTCTCAAGGATAGACCCTATGATGGGACACAAGTCTCAATAAGTTTAAGAAGATTGAAATCATATCAAGCATCTTTTTCAACCACAACAGAAACTGGAAATCAACTATGAAAAGAAAGCTAGAAAAATTTCAGATATATGAAGATTAATCAACATGCCACTGAGCAACTATTGAGTCAATGAAGAAATCAAAGGAGAAATAAAAAATACCTGGAGACAAATGAAAATAAAAATATGGCATATCAAAAATAATGGGATGTAGCAAAAGTGGCACTAAGAGGGAAGTTTCTAGCAATACAGGCCTACCTCGATAAACAATAAAAATCTCAAACAATTTAACCTTATACCTAAAAGAACTAGAAAAAGAACAAAAAAAGTCCAAAGTCAGTAGAAAGGAGGAAATGATAAAAATCAGAGCAGAAATAAATGAAATAGAAACTAAAAAGATAATAGAAGAGATCAATGAAACTAGGAACTGGTTCTTTGAAAAGATAAACCAAATTGACAAATCTTTAGCTATACCCACTAAGAAAAAAATAGAAAAGGCTCAAATAAATAAAATCAGAAACAAAAGAGAGGTTACAACAGATATCACAGAAATACAAAGGATCATAAGAGACTACTTGGAACAGCTATACACCAACAAATTGGACAACCTAAAAGAAACAGATAAATTCCTAGAATTATACAACCTTCCAAGACTGAATCATTAAGAAATAGAAAATCTTAATAGAACAGTCACCAGTGAGGAGATTGAAACAGTAATGAAAAGTCTCCCAAAAAACCAAAAGTACAGGGGGCCAGCCTGGTGGCATAGTGGTTAAGTTTGCATGCTCCACTTGGGGGCCTGGGGTTTGCCGGTTTGGATCCTGGGCATGGACCTATACACACTGCTTTTCAAGCCATGCTGTGGCAGGAGTCACATATTTAAAATAGAAGAAGATGGGCAGAGATGTTAGCTCAGGGCTAATCTTCCTCAAAAACAAAAACAAAAAAAGGTATAGGACCAGACAGCCTTACTGGTGAATTCTACCAAACATTCAAAGAAGATTTAATACCTATCCTTCTCAAACTCTTCCAAAATTAAAAGGAGCGAATGCTTCCTAACTCATTTTATGAGGACAACATTACCTGACACAAAAACCAGATAAGGACAAAACAAAAAAAGAAAATTATAGGCCAATATCTCTGATGAACATAGAGCAAAAATCCTCAACAAAATATTAGCATACTGAATTCAACAATACATTAAAAGGATCATACACCATGATCAAGTGGAATTTATTCCAGAGATGCAAGGATGGTTCAACATTCACAAATCAATCAACATGACACATTACATTAATAAAATGAAAGATAAAAACCATATGATAATCTCAATAGATAGGCAAAAAGCATTTGACAAGATTCAACAGGCATTTATGATACAAACTCAATAAAAAGGGTATAGATAGAAAGTATAAAGCCTATATATGACAAACACACAGCTAACATCATATTCTTTAGTGAAAAACTGAAAGCTTTTCTTCTAAGATCAGGAATAAGGCAAGGATGCCCACTCTCACCTCTTTTATTCAAACTAGTATTAGAACTCCTGGCCAGAGCAATTAGACAAGAACAAGAAATTAAAGTCATCCAAATTGCAAGGGAAGAAGTAAAACTGTCGCTATTTTTGGATGATATTTTATATACAGAAAACCTTAAAGACTCCACCAAAAAACTATAGAAATAATAAATGAGTACAGGAAAGTCACAGGGTACAAAATAAATATACAAAAATCTGTTGTATTTCTATACACTAACAATCAACTTCCAGAAATAGAAATTAAGAAAACAATCCCATTTACAATCATAACAAAAAGAATAAAATACCCAAAAATAAATTTAACCAAGGAGGTAAAAGATCTGCACACTGAAAACTAAAAGACATTGTTGAAAGAAATTGCAGATACAAAGAAATAGAAAGATATTCCATGCTCGTGGATTAGAAGAATGAATATTATTAAAATGTCACTACTACCTAAAGCAATCTACGGATTCAGTGCAATCCATAGCAAAATACCAGAGACATTTTTAACAGAAACAGACCAAAAAATAATCCTAAAATTTGTAGGGAACCAGAAAAGACCTCAAATAGCCAAAACAATCCTGAGAAAGAAGAACAAATCCGGAGGTATCACATTTCCTGATTTCAAAATATACTACAAAGCTATAGTAATCAAAACAGTATGGTATTGGTAGAAAAACAGACATACAGATCAATGGAACAGAATTGAGAGCCCAAAAATAAACCCACTTATATATGGAAAACTAATTCATAAAGAAGGAACCAAGAATATATGATGAAGAAAGGAAAATATCTTCCATAAATGGTGTTGTGCAAACATGCAAAGAATGAAAGTAGACCATTATCTTACACTATACACAAAAGTTAACTCAAAATGAGTTAAAGACTTGAACGTAAGACCTGAAACCATAAAATATATAGAAGAAAACATAGGTGGGAAGCTCCTTTACATCAGTCTTAGCTATGTTTTTGTGGATTTAACTACAACAGCAAGGGAAACAAAACCAAAAATAAACCAGTGGCACTACAGCAAACTAAAAAGCTTCTACACAGCAAGGGAAACCATCAATAAAACCAAAAGGCAACCTACTGAATTGGAGAAGATATTTGCAAACCGTATATCCAATAAGGGATTGATACCCAAAATATATCAAGAACTCATACAAGTCAACAACAACAACAAAAATTCTGATGAAAAAATGGGTAGACGATCTGAACAGACACTTTTCCAAAGAAGACATACAGATGGTCAACAGGCACGTGAAAAGATGTTCAACATCACTAATTATTAAGGAAGTGCAAATCAAAACCACAATGAAATATTACCTCACGCTTGTTGGAATAGCTAGTATCAAAAAGACAAGAAATAACAAGTGTTGGAGAGGATGAGGAGAAAAGGGAACCTTCAAACACTGTTCATGGGAATGTAAATTTGTGCAGCCACTATAGAAAACAGTATGGAGATTCCTCAAAAAATTAAGAATAGAACTACTTCCTTAAAAAATTAAGAATATGATCCAACTATTCTACTTCTGGAAATTTATCTGAATAACACAAAAACACTAATTCAAAAAGATATATACACCCCTATGTTCATCGCAGTATTATTTACAATAGCCAACATTTGGAAACAACCTCAGCGTCTAGTGATGGATGAACGGATAAAGATACAACATATAGATAGATAGATAGATAGATAGACAGATAGAAAGATAGATAGATAGATAGATAGATAGATGTACAATGGAATACTACTCAGCCACAAAAAAAGATGAAATCTTGCCATTTGCAATAACCTGGATGGACCTTGGGGGTATTATGCTGAGTGAAATAAGTCAGCTGGAGAAAGACAATTACTGCATGATTTCACTCATATGTGGAATAAACAAACAAAATAAAGCAAAAACAAACTCATAGATACAGATAACAGATAACAGTTATCTAAGGGGGGGGGCATTGTGGGGTGGGTGAAATGGGTAAAGGGGGTCAATTGTTTTGTGATGGATGGAAACTAGAATTTGGGTGGTGATCTTGCTGTAGTGTATGCAGGTGTCAGATTATAATGTTGTACACCTGAAAAGTATATAATGTTATAAACCAATGTTACTGCAATTTTAAAAAAAAGAAAAAGTAAGAAGAAAAATGTTTAAAATAGAAATTTCATCTCTGAGGGGTTTCAGATGATAAAAGCCTAAGAAATTACTGTCCTTTGCCATTTGTCCTACAAATCACTCCTCTTAATTCATTGGTAAGTTATTATAGATCTATAGAATTCTATCATTTGCAAACCATTTTTTTTCCAGATCTCAGAGTTCTAATTAAACGTGACGTGTGAATTCTGGTTAAACATGGCAGGTTGGACACACTCGGTGATGTCCATTCATTCCTGAAACTCCACAAAGAAGCCGGTTAAGGAATAAAATGTGCAAAGACATACAGGGTTGAAGATTACAATAGAAGCTACAAAAACAGAAGCTATATATCAGCCAAATTTTGGAAGATGGAAAGCAGATGAATAAGTCATGACTGACTTAACAAAGAATAGAAAGACAACTCGAAGTTTGCAAAAGGAGACGTCAATAAGTCACATATGGATTCATACCTAAAACCTCCAGAAATCTGAGGAATTGGAGACATTAATTACTCTTGAAGGCCAAGTGAGGCACAGATATTTAATAATGCCTTATCTGCAATTCCTAAATCCAAAATTTCTCAAAACTAAAAATTTTGTAAAACTCCCTTGGCAGCAAAATCACATTATCTGAATTAATTTGCTATCAAAATGACTTAAAATATGTAAAGCTAATTATAGTATTTATTCACCCCTCTTAGTGTGAATGTTCATGTTCCATTGCAGAAAATTCAATATGTTTGATTAAGGAGGTTGTCTTATGTCCCACTAGATAATATATGGTTAGGCACTCTACTATTTTTTTAAATTTTTTAAAAATCTGGATTGGATTGCCCAGCAGCTGCCACAGAGGGGGAAAAAATAAGAGAAGTATAGAGTTGGACTTCTCACTCTTTCTGAGGGTTTTATGTTCACTCTTTGGCTCCTCAAGCCAAACTTCTGGAGCTTTCTCTGTCTGAACCACAATGCTCATTTCCAGGGTTCTGGCTGTATTAGCTACACAGCAAAGGATACCAAAGGGGAAAAAAAGAAAACTCAATGCTGTTTGGAGAAAAATTACAGTGAATTTAGGTGTCACTAGGGTGACAGAAACCAATAAAATGAGAAAGGAAAGAGAAGACATTATAACTAATAACACAGAAATACTAAGGATCATAAGAATCTACTATAAACAATTATACACCAACAAATCAGATAACCTAGAAGAAATAGGTAAATTCCTAGAAAAATCTGATCTACCAAGACTGAATCATGAGGAAATATTAAATCCGAACAGACCAATTACTAGTAAGGAGATTGAATGAGTAATAGAAAAACCTGCCAACAGACAAAAGTCCAGGACCAGATGGCTTCACTGATGAATTCTACCAAATATTTAAAGAAGAGTTAATACCAATCCTTCTTAAACTCTTCAAAAAAATGAAGAGGAGAGAACACTTCCAAACTCATTTTATGAAGCCAGCATTTCCCTGATATCAAATCCCAATAAGGATACCAAAAGAAAAGAAAATTACAGGCCAATATCCATGATGAACATAGACGTAAAAATGCTCAACAAAATACTAGCAAACCAAATTCAACAGCACATTAAAAGGATCATACACTATGATCAAGTGGAATTTATTCCTGAGACGTAAAGATGGGTCAACACATTCTGCAAATCAACATGATACACCACATTAACCAAATGAAGGATAAAAATTATATGATCATCTCAGTAGACACAGAAAAAGAATTTGACAAAATTCAACATTCTCTATGATTAAAAAAAAAACTATTAAATTAGGTTTAGATGGAATGTGTCTCAACATAATAAAGGTCATACATGACAAACCCACGTTTATCATACTCAATGGTGATAGGTTGAAAACTTTCCTACTAAGATCAGGAACAAGACAAGGGTGCCCACTCTCATCACTCCTATTTAACATAGTACTAGATGTCCTAGCCAGAACAATTAGGCAAGAAGAAGAAATAAGTTATCCAAATCAGAAAGGAAGAAGTAAAATTGTGTCTGATTGCAGGTATGATCTTATATATAGAAAACCCTAAATACTCCACAAAAACCTGTTAGAACTAATAAACAAATTTAGCAGAGTTGTAGGACATAAAATCAACACACAGAAATCAGTTGCATTTCAACATACGAACTATTAATTATCTGAAAAAGAAATCAAGAAAACAATCCCATTCATAACAATGTCAAAATAATAAAATACTTGGGAATAAATTAACCAAGGAGGTGAAAGATCTATACACCAAAAATTACAAGACATTGCTGAAAGAAATTGAAGAAGACACAAAAATGGAAAGACATTTTGCATTCATGGATCAGAAGAATTAATATTGTTAAAATATCCATTATACCCAAAGCCATCTACAGATTCAATGCAATCCCTATCATAATTCCAATGGCATTTTCCACAGATATAACAAAAACAATCCTGAATTTCATATGGAACCACAAAAGACCCTAAATAGCCAAAGCAATCCTAGGAAAGAATAACAAAGTTGGAGGCATCACACTTCTTGATTTATTATGAAGCTATAGTAATCAAAATAATATGGTATTGGCATAGAAACAGACATATAGACAAATGAAACAGAATTGAGAGCCCAGAAATAAACCTATACATGTACAGTCAACTAATATTTGACAAGGAAGCCAAAAATATACAATGGAGAAAGGATAGCATCTTTCCTTTTTTTTGAGGAAGATTAGCCCTGAGCTAACATCTGTGCCCATCTCCCTCTACTTTATATGTGGGACGCCTACCACTGCATGGAGTGCCAAGCAGTGCCATGTCCGCACTTGGGATCCAAAACTGCAAACCCCAGGCCGCTGAAGCAGAACATGCGCACTTAACCACTGCGCCACAGGGCTGGCCCCCACGATAGCATCTTTAATAAATGGCGCTGGGAAAACTGGACAGCCACATGGAAAAGAATGAAACTAGACCACTGTTCTACACCATACACAAAAATTAACTCAAAATGGATCGAAGACTTAGATATAAGACCTGAAATTGTAAAACTTCTAGAAGAAAATATAAGGGGTAAGCTCCTTGACATAGCTCTTGACAATAATTTTTCAGATTTGACACCAAAAACAGAGGCAACAAAAGTAAAAGTGGGACTATGTTAAACTAAAAAGCTTCTGCACAGCAAAGAAAACCATCAACAAAATGAAAAGGCAACTTATGGAATGGGAGAAAATATTTGCAAACTACATGTCAGAAAAGGGGTTAGTATCCAAAATATATAAGGAAATTGGGGCTGGCCCCGTGGCCCAGTGGTTAAGTTCCCGCGCTCCGCTTCGGCGGCCCATGGTTTCACCGGTTCAGATCCTGGGCACACACATGGCACCGCTTATCAGACCATGCTGAGGTGGCATCCCACATAGCCCAGCTAGAAGGACCTACAGCGAGGGTATACAACTATACACTGGGGGGCTCTGGGGAGAGGGAGAAGAAGAAGAAGAAGAAGAAAAGAGATTGGCAACAGATGTTAGCTCAGGTGCTAATATTTTGTATATACATAACATATATATATATATATATGGAAATCATACAACTCAATAGCCAAAAAAGACAAATAACCCAATTAAAAGATGGACAAAGGACCCAAATAGATATTTTTCCAAAGAAGGCATACAAATAGCCAACAGGTCCGTGGAAAGAGGCTCAACACCACTAATCTTCAGGGAAATGAAAATCAAAACCACAATAAGGTATTACCTCACAGCTGTCAGAATGTCCGTTATTGAAAAGACAAGCGATAACAAGTTTCGGTGAGGATGAGGAGAACAGAGAACACTTGCGCACTGTTGGTGTGAATGTAAATTGGTGCAGCCACTATAGAAAACAGTATGGAGGCTCCTCAGAAAAGTAAAAGTAGAACTACCATGTGATCCAGCAATTCCACTTCTGGGTATATATCTGAAGGAAATAATTATCTTGAAGAGATATCTGTACTCTCATGTTCATTGCAGCATTATTCTTAATAGCCAAGGTATGGACACAACCTAGGTGTCCCTTGATGGATGGATCAAGAAAATGTGATGTATATATATAGAGAGAGAGACAACAGAATATTATTCAACCTTAAAAAAACAGAAGAAAGTCCTGCCATTTACAACAACATGGATGAACCTGGAGGGTATTATGCTAAGTGAAATAAGCCAGACAGAGAAAGACAAACACCGTATGGTATCACTTATATGTGGAATCTAAAAAAAAAGTTGAACTCACAGAAACAGATAGTAGAATGTTGGTTGCCAAGGCATGTGTGTGCGTGTCAGGGGCGGGGGGGGGGGGGGGGGTGGGGGTATATCCGTCTAATGTATTAATTTTAACAATAGCATGTAACCATACAATCATTCAAAAACGTTACCTCCCAAGCGTCACAGAAAGCTGCTGGAGGACATACTTCAAGAAAACCAGGGAGTAAAGAGGAAATCATGAAATCAAAGAAACAGAGTCAACAGGAAAAAAAGCAACTGGAATTTCAAAGATAATATGTCTTGGAATAACATATCCTGAGAACAATCTTAGAAAGAACCCATTCCAAATTACTACAGAAGAGTGTTTATTCTACTAAATGCTGAAAGGTTATTAGTAGATTTCCTGGTATGCCTGAGTCATAGAAAATTAAGTAAATATAAACAAGACAATTATTATCCTCAACAAAAACAAAATATTGTATAAGAAAGGAAACATAATAATTGTGGTAGTTCATGTGGCTTTGCCATGCACCATATTTATATATCATAAAATGAAAGCATAGAATATCAATTTGACATATGGTTAATATATCATCAAATAGTAATTCAATATATAGTTAATATATCTTCATGAGAAGAATGGGGGAAAGAAATTACAGGAGTGAACGTAGGGGATTTTGAGTTGGTGTGAGAATGTAAACTACTCATTTTCCAGAGTAAAGAGTCAAAAGAGACTATGTAAAATTTAAAATCACGAACTGGTCATATACATTTAAAATTTAGAAATAAGAAGGTAGATATTAGAAGAAACAGATAAAAGAGGTGAACACTGTTACCGGTCAGAGACCTGGGGTTGTTCATCTCGGACAGGAGACTTATTTTTCATTATAAATTTCTGACTTTTAAAAATATGTGTTAATTTGATATAAATAAAAATCTAATTAATTTTCGATGGAGACTAGTGATTACGTTAGTAAATAAATAAGATTAATATCATTGTAATTTCTTGCCTGTACAAGTGTAATATTTTCCTTACTCTCCTTTTCTATCTAATCTGCATTTTCCAATCTAAATTGGATTTTTTCTTTACCAGATTAGTCTTCTATAGTACAGCTCAAATCATATTCTTCTCAGACTCTTTAAGTAGTTAAACTAACTAATTTGGCATGCAAGTTCTTCATAATTTATTCCTCACATTTTCCTTTCATTTAATCAACAGATGTTTATGGAACAATTGCTGTGGGTTCTGATGGAAGCAATGAGGATACAGCGATGGACAAGACAGACATAATTCCACTCTTTGAGGCACTTAAATTCTACCTACTTCCTGCTAACACCCTCTTTTTCTAGACCTTTGGTCTCATACTTCTGGCTTGTCAGTCTTCTCCTTCCTCTTCAAGTATGTATATACAAACCCAGGTTATTCCTCAAGACAAAATGCAAATGCTACCTCCTTCATAAGGTCCTTTGTGACCTCCCACCCTCCAGGTGGAAGTAAACTTTCTCTTATCCAAACGTCCTTTGAACTTTAGCCATGTGCCTCATATGCACTTGCTCTCCCTGTGGATTATAGCAACTCATAAACATGTCTTTCCCAGTAGAACCTGAGTTGCTGGAGAACAGGCTCCTTGACAGATTGATTTCTATATCCTCCACTCTACCCCTACACATAGTAGATAATAAGCAGTTATCTAGAGAATCTATTTGAATAGTTTCACCTACAAGTATTGGAGCACCATACTGAATTGACATGTACTTCCTATTTTCTTTTTTGTTAAATAAATGTTTTATAATAGATTTAAATGTACAGAAAAATTACAAAGATAGTACAGAGAGTTCCTATGTAACCCACACCCTGTTTCCCCTAGTATGAACATTAACATGACATGTTAATATGGTATATTTGACACAATTAATGAACTAATATTGATACATTATTATTAACTAAAGTCCATACTTTATTCAGCTTTCCGTAGTTTTTACTTAATGTGTTCTGTTCCTGGATCCCATCTGAGACACCACAACACACTTAGTTGTCCAGTCTCCTTAGGCTTCTCTTGTCTGTGACAGTTTCGCAGACTTTTCTTATTTTGGATGATTATATTAGTTTCCCATTGCTGCAGTAAAATACTCTTACTGCAGACTTAGTGTCTTAAAACAATATAAATTGATTACCTTCCAGGTCTCACTGGCCTAAAGTCAAGGTGTTAGGAAGGCTTGTCCCTTTCCAGAAGCTCTAGGGGACAATCTGCTTCCTTACCTTTTCTAGTTTCTGTGGGCCGCCCACAGTCCTACCACAATGACCTTTGATAGTTTGGAAGAGTACTCTTCATGTATTTTATAAAATGTCCCTCAGGTGGGATTTGTTTGATGTGTTCCTCATGATTAGACTAGGGTGATGGGTTTTGGGGAGGAAGACCAATCAGGTAAAGTACCACTCTTGTCACGTATCAAGTGCACATCGTATCATCATGGCTTATCACTGTTGATGTGAACCTGGGTTACCTGGCTAAGGTAGTCTTTGTCACATGTGGTAGACAGAGTACATAGACTCCCAAATACGTCTATGTCCTAATCCCTGGAACCTGTGACTATGCTAGGTTACATGCCAAAAGAGAATTAAGGTTGCAGATGGAATTAAGTTTTCTAATCAGCTGACCTTCAAATAGGGAGGTTATCCTGAATTACCTGGGCGGGTCCACTGTAATCAAAGGGCAGAACAGAGTCAGAGAAAGAGATGTGATGAAGGAGGTGGTTCAGAAAGATGTGATGTGAGAAGAACCGGACCTATTGTTGCTGGTTTAAAGGTACAGGAAGGGGGTCATGAGCCAAGGAACCCAGGCAGTCTCTAGAAGCTAGAAAAGGCGAGGAAACAGATTCTCCCCTAGAGCCTTCAGAAAGGAGTGCAGCCCTGCCCACCACCCTGACAACACCTTGACTTTAGCCCAGCGTCAGATTTCTAACCCACAGCACTGTAAGACAGTAAAGTTTTATTGTCTTACACGGCTAAGTTTGTGGTAATTTGTTACAGCAGCAGTAGAAACTAATACATCAGGTTTTCCACTGAAAAATTATTCCCAGCCCCCCACCTTCCACAGTCTACTCTTTGGAAGGAAGGCACTAGGCACAGTCCATCCTTGAGGAGTGGGAGTTATGCTCCATTTTCTTGAAGGTAGAGTAGCCTCATAAATTATTTGGAATTCCTCTACAGGAGAAATTCGTCTGTTCTCCCCCATTTGTTTATGTATTTAATCACTTATCTATGTCATGGATATTTATGTGATGTTTAGGATTATTAGATTTCTACTTATATCTCCTTGACCAAAAATGGGTTATGCATCCAGCCCTGACCAATTGCTGGCCAAAAGATCTCCATGACTGGTTTTGACTGATCATGATTCACCATTGAGGCTGGACACGAAGTCTATCCCCCTGCTTAAAAAAAAAAAAAATACATACATATATCTATATCTATATATAGGTATATATATAGATATAGATATGCAAACACAAGGAAGAGGGAAGAAATTCATAGTTTGCTATTCAATGGGCAAGAAACACTGCATGCAACTAAGAGATAATTTATTTTTGTTTTTGCTTTGTTTTAATACAAAATAAGTTCAAAAGACACCGATGTTCTAAATCTATCAAGCAGAGACACTGGACTGATTGATTTATCATCACATTTGAAAATAAATTTCTTATGGTCTTGACACACACAGGCAACTGAAAAGACAAAAGCATACTTTTCACATTAAAGCAAGAAGTTTGATATTTTTTTAAGTTAAAAAATCTTAAAAGGAAAGTTGTATATTTCAGGAGTTTACTATACATAACCCCATAAAGATTCCCAGAAAAGAAATTTACAGGGTCAATTGTCTGGGTTTTTCTTGCATGTTATCCTAGCTAGGCTACAGTCACCAGTTGTTCAATTAAACACCGTTTTAGGTGTAGCTGTGAAGGAACTTTGCAGCTGTACTTAAAGCCCCTAATCGGAAGACTTTACGTAAGGTAGGTTACCCTGGATAACCTGGGTGGGTGTGATTGAATCAGTTGGAAGAATTTAAAGCAGGGCTGAAGTTTCACGAAGAGAAAAAAAATTGTACCTGGGGACAACTACCATCCATGCCCATATGTTCAAGCCTGCCCATGATCTTCCCTTTCTGACTTGCTTAGCCAGCCCCCACAATCAAGTAAGGCAATTCCTTGTAAGAAATATCCCTGCCTCCCTCCCACCTATCAATCTATCTATCTATCTAACCACTTATCCACCCATTCATCTGTCCTTCTGTTCATCCATCCATCCTACTGATTCTGCTTTTCTGGTTGAACTCTGATACACTTAGAGACAAATTACATCAGACAAGATCTTCTCATTCAGAGTTATAAGAATATTCCTTCTTCACCTTAATATTTCTATAATGTTTTTTCTTTTAAAATTGTATCAACTCTTATGAAGAATTATATAGTTTCACTGTTGTCCATTGTGTTCAATGCACTCTACATGAGTCACATTCTCTAGAAGGAAATTTGTTCTGAGCTTGCCTACATTGGAAGGGAAGGACTGAGCTGGAGAAAAACCAGGGCAGAGTGCCGAAGGTGGGATTATGCATTCACATGATGAACAATAATACATGTTGGCATTTTGACAAAATAAATATGTCTTAAACATCTGCTAGTGTTGGGGGTGTTTTGAGTACTCCACAGGCTTGTTGACACAGTGCTAGAAGTAAACAAGAATCCAAAGCTTACTGACTCCACAGCTCTTGTCTTTCAACAGGGGTCAGATAACAGTGTTTTATTTGCTTCAAAATTAAACCTCTTTAAATTCTTTAGCTGTGATGATACACCGAACTTTTTTCTCTCTGTTACAATTGTTCAGTCTTTATTGCTTATGTGGAGAATAATTAATGAACCACAGAAATTATCCTTCCCCATGAATCCATCTCAGGCAATCTCTTCAAACAACAATCTCATGTTCTTGGTATTTTACTATAATCAAAGTAGCATAAGGTTTGAAGACAGAATTCCTAGGTTTGGATCCAATCAAATCCTGTATCACAACACTCTTTCTCCCTTCCCTCTTTATTTTCCACCATAGTACTCACCACTTTCTTACATTCGATATCGTTTTTTTAGTCATCTCGTTTCTTATCTTTTTCCCCCACTAAAATGTAGACTATAAGCTCCAGGAGGAATGGAATTCTGTCTATAGATTCACTACTGAATTCTAGTAAGTAATACAATGCCTGGCACATAGTCGATGCTTACTAAATATTGACCAAACAAACATAGCTCTGCCACTGAATCTCTAATACGGACATAATGATAGTACCTAATTTACCAGTTTATTATGAGAGGAAGAATGATAATGCATGTGACGCTCTGGAATATTCCAGGCAAAGTGAATTCAGAAACTTTCTATAGGGATTCCAACATCTGCTTCCTTCCAAACGAAGTATAAGGGAGTTGGAGAAATATGGGCAGAAATAAAGCATTAATTAATTTTACCCTGTCTCAGAATTTGCTGTTCTATTATCCATAATTCTTCAATTCTTTATCTACAACACTGTCTTGGGTCGGAATCCATTGGAAAGTTTGTTTGTTTGAAAGCTTTAACCTAGTCCTGGGATCTAGAAAGAACCTTCTGCTGCTTATAATTTAGTCGAGTCAGTCAGCCAGTCAACAAATAGGATAATTGTTGCTCTGCATTCTGCTGCAAGTGGTGAAGTATTAGAGATCAATAAGGCATTTGTTCCAGTAACTAGTCATAATATCAAAAACTTTTTCTCAAGACGTAACCCAAATACCTTATGCTACCCTTTGCAGTTTATCCTTCTTATTCTTTTTTTGGTGGAAATGGAAGAAAATTGATATCCCTTCTGGAATAAAACAGTGAAGAAAGCTTGAAAATAAATTCTTTTAAATATTCAATTTTGAACCCTGAGACCAAAGAACAGAAATTTGAAAGGTTTCATTTTCCAATACTCTAAAATTGCAAGTGAATGATCCAATGTTAAAAAATACTCACGAATGAAGTCCTCAGGGACGCAGGAAAATGTTAACAGTGGTTCTCTCTGTGGGTCACAGGAAAATTTTGTTGTTGATATCTTTATTTTTTTCCACAGTGAGTAAGCATGCATTATTCATATACACACATATTAATTTTAAAAAAGAGATTTTTTTTCTTTAAAATGGCATTTTAAATCTTGGGGTAATAGAAACTTTGCAAATGTCTGCAAAGTCTTATTATCATTAACTAAGTAGAATGGGAGAAATGATGAAAAGCAAACAAGTTTAAAACATTAAAATAGGTACCCACCGGTCATATAAGAAATATGTAGTCGAAAGTTCAATAAAATAAACTGTTTTGGCAACACAGTTAACTCAAACCATTTATAAGCAACTTCTCTTGGCCGTCCTGATATTTTCCCATAAACACTAAGATATCACTGTGTTCAGGGACTGCCAGGCTATTGGCAGGGGACAAAACACAAAGCACATTTTTTACTAATAATGTTTTATTTTAAAATGCCATTGATCCTAAGCTACCTCCACAATTGCAAATTGGGGGCTTTTCAAGTAATTTATAGGGAGAAATCGTGAAGTTTATCTTTGAAATGAAATGAAATAACACCTGCACTTCCTACTTTGGGGAAATTTTACATTAAATCACCCCGACAGGCAGAGATGACAAAACATTGAGAAATATTTAAGGATTTCATTTCTCTTCCTGATAACGACAAGGTTCATTTTGTGCTCTCAGAGGGGAAATCAAATCTGATTTACTGTCAACTACCTCAGTGCCACGATCCACGTTTCACATTTTTTAAACAGCCTGAGCATAGCAACGATATTACTGTCCTTTCACAATGGGGTTGATCAGCTGCCAAATGCCTGACAAATCATCAAATGCTTTCATTTAAAGCTACCAGTTTCTTTATCATGATAAAGCATGATGCACAGTGTGTGGCGACCCATCATAATTTTCTGGGTAAAAAGAATCTTGATTTATACAACCTTTCTTTGAAAGGGCAAACAATAGCAGTGAAAGGACAGACTACAAATCCATGTATTCTTCCATTCTTTTCATTTTTCCTCCTTTTTTTGTTTCACTCAGACAGCAAAATATCTCACTCCTTTCCTTGGCCCTGTCTGGGAAAAGCTCAAGTAAGATTTTAAGAAAGCCTGGGTAGGCATCTGAAAAATAGCGTAGATGGCCTTCACTCTCATAATCCTCAAATTACTATTCTGATCTTGAATCCCAAGTAGACCAGCAGTGAGCTAAGAGGAGACATTAGTGAACAGGCTATGAATTTAAATGTCTAGCAGAAAAGGAATTAAAATGTTTAATCATTCCACCAAGCTTATAAGGTGGAGCAAAGCAAATGCTGGCTGCCTAGACTGAGCTGCTGTTAGGAGGAAAGATTGTTTGCAGCTCTTTGAGGGGGAGATGGGGTTATATTTTATTGTTTCTAGTGTTTTCCAAGAGCTGGGTCCAAGTTGGACAAAACTGTGGTGCAACATCAAACTCCCAGGGCCACATCCCTCTTCCTGAGTCTGCCTCATGTCATCATGATAGCCTCGTTGGGTTTTACTATTTCTTCTGTGGCAATTGCCATAAATTCTCGATGATAAGATTTGGAAGTGGAATGAGGAAGGGAAAAGACAATCTACTGTGTTCTTGAAGAGATACCAAGACAAAGGATGTAACCCTATCCATCAACGTTCCCCTCTTGGATAACTGAGGGCGAGAAGTAAGAAAAGTGTTGGGAGAGCCAGGTTAGTGATGCCAGGAAACTCTGAATTCATTGCTTAAGGAAAGCTAAGCAAAACAGCATGACAAATGCTAATTTTAATACAAAATATAATTAATTGCCCACTTTTTCCCTTTCCAAAGCTTAAAAATGTTTGAAAGAGTTATATCAAACCTGCTTGGCCTCTCTATTCAAAATCATTAGTTCTCTTTAGAATCATGTATTCCCCACCAAGACCTGGACTCTCCTGCTATTTATTAAAGAACTATCTAGTTTATCCATTTTTCTATTCAGCCATTCAGTCTTGTTTATTTGTCCACCTTTCAATTAAAGTATATATATATATATATATGTATATATATATATATATATATATATATACACACACATTTGGCAACAAGAAACACTGAAATATGTCACTATCTCTGATGAGTCCAAGGGCATAGAGAGAAGGACAGAAAGAGTAGACACCTTATAAAATAGGCTTATTATTCAGGAGAGACTAACTACACCCCACCTCTCTCAACTCTGCAGCCCACAGACTGCTTTCTACTGAAGGTGACATCACAGAATTTAAGCCTTCAGCAGTATGCAAAACCATAGTGATCTGTCTTGTGACAGGGCCATAGGGCTGGCTCCTGCTGTCCCACACCCCTATTGCACTATTGGTGCAGTCTAGATTTCCAGGCAAGTGTGGGTGTTTCTCTGTACCAAGATGTCTAGGTTCATGGTTTTGTACCCAAACCCCTGGCTACCTACTGCAATATCCCTTTAGGCACCTGCCTGATGACCCAACTGTCTCCCTCACCACCACCTTTGATCATCTTATTCTTTCAAGCATGAAGCCCAGACCCCACTTATTCACACTGGTACAGGAGCATTGAAAGAAGGAGGGTCTGATCAGTCTGCTGGACTCCTCACCTGGGCAGTCTTAGCATTCACGACATGACCCTGGCTGCTGGGCAGGGCCAACACGTGTGAGGAAAACATGTCTGGGTGGGCAGCATTGTTGTTCACCTACCTCCCTTCATTTTAGGATTACTAGGGAATACGGAACTAGGATTATCTATTCAAATTACCAACCCCTATTCTTCAGAGGGAAAACGAAAAAATTAAAAAACGCTGTTGCCATGTTAAAGCAAAAGAAATTCATGGCAAAACTTGGTACACAAATTAGGGTCTGCCAATTGTCCCAATGGCTGAAAGTATATCTAACAGACTACTTTAAAGAAAAATTTAATCATTCATTTTTTTAAAATATACTAAAGACCTCTCAACAAATTTGATAAATTGGCCATTACATCCTTTTAAACCTCTATTCCCTTGGTTTACAGACACTTTAATCTCTTGGTTTTTCCCCTAGCCCTCAAGTTACTAGACAGTATCTCCTTTAATATCTCTTCCTCCACTGCTGAATTTTTCAATGTCAGGATTCCATTCTTTGGCTTACATTATCATGAATATTTACTAAAAATGTTTATTTTGCAGGAAAAAATTTGTTTATTCTTTACAATCCTCCCTCTTCCTTGTACCCCCACCATTCTTAGGCAGGTATCTTCTGAAATAGATCTTTGTTTTGCAGAGAGGACTGAGAGGTGACCTTATAGAAATAAAGGATCTGTTGTGGAAGATGGCGGGGTGGGGCAGTGGTAGAGATGAAGATAAGGGTTGTAGAAAGAGAGAGTGAAGAGTCATGGCAGCTTTTGTGAGAAAGAGCCTTTGGGAAAGAGCTGAAATACTTAAAAGGCACTACTTGAGAAGTTTTGATTGATATGTGATGTGTGATGCACCCTTTTGTGTCTCTCACAAAACCTTGCTGATAAATCCATATTATTCATCATTGTTTCTGGAGATGGATTGGCGTGTGGGTAATTTTTGGTTTTTATTTGTTTGGAGTATGCAGAGACCTGTTGAAATTGATCTCAAATGAAGAAAAATAAGAACAAAAGTGGCTGAAGTTCTGTGTCCCATTCCAGACCTATTCTCTTGGCTGTCCATTGAATATCCAGCTACCTGCCTCCCTGTGCCCACTTCAAACAACTAAAACTCAACAGGACCCAAACTAAAACTCAAAACTTGCTTTTCTTACACCATTTCCCCTTCAGTAAATGATAGCACTGTCATCCAGTCAGGTGTGCCATAAATCTGGAAAGACAGGTCATTCTCTCTTGCCCTCTGCTTCAGAGCAGTCTTCATGTTCTTCCTCCTTAATGTATCTTGAATCACCCCCTTCTCTCCATTTACTCTTGTCACAGTCCTGACCCAAGCTACCATGGTCTCTCTCTAGAACTATTGTTAAAGCTTCCTAACTGGCCTCCTGCTTCCAGTCCTACCCTTTATCAATCAGAGTATTCTTTAAAATATATCACATGCTAAGAGCAGAGCGTCCCACTATCCTTAGGGTAAAATTCCAACTCCCTATTTTTACTGACAAAGCCTTTCATTATATGACCCCTGCTTACCTTTCTATACAATCTTACACATCCTCTATTCCTTTCTTGGTGTTCTTAAGGCACACATCACTTTTTTGTTCCTCTGAAGAGTTAAGTAACTTCCTGCCACCAAACACATTGTTTGCTTGGCCTGAAAGCCCCATCCCCACTCAGTCTCTCATCTTCACCCAGCTAACTCCTCTCTTCTACTCACACTTTGGGTCTCAGCTTGAACATCACTTCTTCAGAGAAGCTTCCCTAACCCTGCCCCTCCCCTCTCCCTTGTCACTTCTAAACTGATCAGGTCTCCCTGTTATATGCTCTTCTAGCACAATACACATTTTTAGTCATAGTGCTTATTTCATCTATAATTAAATAACCTTTTCTATAATTATTAATGTCTACCTCCACCATAGACCCTCAGTTATATGATCCATTATTTCAGTGTTGTTGGTATTATGTTGGTGAATCACAAATTATTTAATGTTGTGCAGACAGTCATTCTGGGCTCACCATTTCTGTGATAGATTCTTTTAAAGCTAAGAAATTAAAAATCAAATGTTTATATATAAATTATATTTACATTTGTTTACATTGACATCTATACTTTATAAGAAAGATTATACCTGAAATATTCAGTATATGCAGGAAATTTGACTTGAGATCCAGATGAGACCAAAATAAAAACTCTGGGAATTTTAGAGGAATCGCATTTTTTCTTCAAAGGACATGTCAATCACTAACAAGGACAAGATCTTCTACCTACAATTACTGTCCTTGCACCTCTAGAAATAAAGAACTAGTATCCATAGCATCCATCAAATATCACTTTCATTGCTGAGAGAGCCCAAAAAGAGTTCATTAGTGCCAGCTGGGGTGACAAGTTTATGTTCCATCATTACATCTGCTAATAAATGAACTGATGACATGAATCAAATTCACTAAAATCTCTGTTCATCTTGAACTACGTTGTAAAAATTCAAAGTCAAGATGATGTGCTTCATAGTGTTTCAGATGTAATAAGGCCTAAAGCTCTCACCGCAAAGTGCGAATGATGTGCAGCGAGCTGTCTTATTTAAGCCAAGACGTTTTAGGGGCTAATAGCCCATGGCATTCTGCACATCAAAATGGACCGGGAGAAAAGGCACGGTTGAAATCAGTGGATTGACTCTACTGCCGTTTGTGACTGTTTCCACCTCTAAGAGAATCAGTATATGCACATCTCCCCACAGATAGCTTAGATGTTTTTCCCTGGATAGCCACTTTGGTCCTTTCCTCCATTGAACATCCACTATGTATAATTCTTGATTCCCTCATTTGATGGGAATTTAGTGTGCATTCAATAAGTGTTTTCATGTTATGTGCTGCTCTATGTTCTGCGGAACATTGTAACGTAAAACAAAATATACAGTCACAGCTTTAAAACTATTTAACAAGGTGATATTTATAACCTTCATATCACTTATTTTAAAAACTAGTGGACAACTGTTTTAAAAAGTGAAGAACCTTTTTATATAGATCACATAATGGGTTTTAAGTGAATTTCAAAATAAAAGAAACATCATTATGGGGTAAGTTAAGGCTAAGAAATATTATTAGAGGAACACAAAAGTTTGGGATTTTACTCATGTTAGGATTTTATCTATACCTTGTTTACTGTGTTGAGCTGAGGGGAGATGAAAAGAACGAGTTGGCTAATATTGAAAGCAGTAAGAGAAAATATTGATAAAGTGGGGCCACATTAAGAAAGATTTTAAATACTAGGATGAGAAAATATAAACTACATTAAAAGAGTTAAAAGAGTGTTACAGTTTTAGTGAGAGTGATATAATAAAAGTGGTGCTACAAGGACATTACATATTTATGAATGGCTATGCAAATATTAGGAAGACTACTTAAGAGATTGTCGTGGCAATAAGGTCTAAAATGATAAAGGCCTTGATTAGTTTACAGAGAATGAGAATAAATAACATAACGATTGAGAGTGACACTGAGAAATAAGAATCTGTAGGATTCAGTGACTGATGAGTTATGAGATTTTAGGAGAGATGGGTGTAAAAGAGAAAGGATGATGAACATTTTGATATTTGGAGTTGGGAGGAATGGTGTTTTAAATAACCCTCTGGAAAAATTGGATAAGCACATCAATTTGGGAATTACTCCAGTTTGGTATACAGGACTTCGCAGTAAAGGAGAGAGATTCAAATGAAACTGTCAAAATTTTAGAGTTGAGAGGTCCTTAAGCTCCATGGGGTTCAAATTCCCAGTAGGAATCAGGGATCTTTCCTATAATATTCCTAACAGAGGTGTAAATACTTCCTGTATTTAGGGACATTACTAGCAACCCCTTCCTTGTATTGAATTAAGATTTGCTCTTTTGTAACTTGCACCTAAAATTTCCATTTCTACCTTCTGGACAAACACTGGACAAATATGCCCTCTTCCATGTGATAATTTTTCAAATATATGACAGTCATTGCATCCCCCTCTAGTTCCAACTTTTCAATAATAACCATCCCTGATTTTCTTCAGGTATATTCATTAGCATAACTTGTAAACTTCTTATTTATTAACAGAAATTAATAAGGCATCACAAATATCATCCAGTGATTGCCATTTTAGTCTTATCGCTGGATTTTATGATACTCTTGTACAAAAAAAGGAAAAGCAACTCTCTTTCCCTGAGAGTAAAGAATATAAAAACCACATTCAAAACTAAAATATCCATGCCCAATGAAAACCCAAGACCAGCAAGCCTGAGGAATTTTTGGTTGGGCTTCTAATTTAAATGAAAGAATAAATTTAAAAGAATCAAATTCAATTTCCTAAAGAATCGTGATTTTCTACTCATATTTGTGATACAAATTTGGCAGGCCATAAAGAGTTTAGAAAAATTATTGTTATTGTCTGATATTTTTAATAATATATTCACTTCTAAACTTTGAGTTACATTCATGAAAAAGAAAAATTCATTTAAGTGTCTGTTATTTGTGAATGGAGACTGGATTTAATGAAACCTCCATACAACTAACAAATATTTGCCTATCCAAATGACTTCTGCTCTGGCATTATGCCTCAGAAAATAAATTACTATTATTTATGATCACAATAATGTGTATTTACATAATAAGTTTCTCAGAGGAGTTGAAACCAATTTTTGCTTATTCTACAGCACCTCTCATTTGTAAAAGTCAGAAAACTGCAACTTTGTTGCTCCAAGAGGGTAAATGTGTTAGAAAAGCACAGACCTATCAAAGCAAAAGGCAGTATTCGATGTGCCAGCAGTCAGAGGATGCTTGGGAATCAACGCTTAGGATCTGCAATCTTTTTACTCAGTGTCAGCTACTCTTACCAAATAAAAATCTTAGAAACCTAAAAATAAATGCCAAATACTGTAAGCAACTACTGTGTGACCAATGTTACATAGTATGGAAGAAGTGGCCCAGTCTAATTGAGAAGAAAAGGTATGAAAACAAGAAATAACTTGAGACTCTTGTAAGAGAGAATATAATGACTTGTTCAGGGAAAGCAGTAGCATCGCTAAATTATAGGGTAAGAAATAAAAAGAGCTCTATTTTATTCCCTACTTTGCAACCAACCTGAAACTAGTTATTTATCCCACCTGTAAAATGCAATTAAACTACACACCACCATCCTATCCCAGAAGGAGAGGGAAGGATTAATCAACTGTAGGTGTCTGGAGTTTCACAAACGGTGTTGTGATTACAAATTGCCAAACTCTCGTTTTGCTTTTATAACACATTCATGGCCCTTACACACCAGTGGGTACCTTCAGTTGTCCAGCTAGTATATCAACATGCATCCATCATCCCTCTTCAATATCTCCCGAGGATTAGCTGAAGATCAAGCTAAAAATATGATTCAGTGATTGCCCAGTAAATCATACAAGGCTGAGAGGTACAAGGTGTCAACTTACTATCATAATACAAAATTAACCTTGTAGGTCCAAAATTACAGCATTATTTTATAATTATAGATATATCCTCTATATTAATGAGACATTACAAAATACCTGACTTTCCCAATGTACGATAGCTAATTATTTTGTGTCCAGCAAGAGCAAGTTCATTAAACCTGTATCACAGTAGGTGTGACGAACACGTCTTCATTTACCAGTTTCTATTACCATTGTTCTTGACACATTAATTAAATTTCATATTCAGGTATGAAGGTAGGATTTAAAAATTTAGCCAAGTGCATCCCAATGACTGCTGTTTATAGTATCAGACTCTCAGTCTAGAAAAAGCCATAAAGGACTTTGTATTTATTTATCTGTATATTTGTTTTAGCTCCCTCTACTAGACCACAAGGTACTTTGGGGCAGGGAAATCTATTTTTCTAATTCATGTGTGTAACCATAGCTCCTAGAAAGACACTTTGCACATGGTAAGCAAATAATAAATAATTGTATCATGCTTGACCAATATTTGGATTGAAATAAAAGATATGGCTATTTCGGTATATTGTGTTGTTTTATGAGTAGAATTTTGTCAGTTTATATTGATCAGGTTTGAACACTGGTCATATTCTAATTTATGCAGGTTTTAAACAATTGCAAATCTAAAACCCAAGATTCCCTCTAAGGAAGCTATATTTGCTTGTCTTCCCTTTTGATGATCATTTCTTAAAGAGCCCAGCATAGCACAGGTAGATAATGTTGTGCAATATTCATTGAGAAATTCAGTCTTTTCAAAAGAGATACAATCAAGGCATGGAATCATTTTTAATTACAGCAGATTTCAGAAGCTATAAAAATCATCTTTTCTTATTCTTTAATTACAAGTATTCATTTTGAGGAGAAACATCTCAATATTCAAATGTGCATAAAGACATTTTGTAAATAAAGATTGAAACTTGAATGTTAACTTTAAGTATAAAACCAAAAATATGCTTGATATCAAATTTTTGATATATGCATTTTCCCTGACCATCACACTATCCTTCCTTAGAATCTTTTCAACAAGCAACTTTTTCTACATCTTTCCACTCTGTAAAACATCCAAGAACCATTTGCTTGCTACTTCCTTCCTCTGAGCAGAGCTCATAGTAAACCTATGCCTTTAATATGAAAGTTTGAGTTTAAGAATTCCTAAAATGTATATGGAACAACAAAATAATCCGAATAGGCAAAGGAATCCTGAGAAAAATGAACAAAGCTGGAGGCATCACAATCTCTGACTTCAAAATATACCACAAACCTATAGTAATCAAAACAGCATGGCACTGGCACAAAAACAGACACACAAATCAATGGAACAGAATCAAGAGCCCGGAAATAAACCCGCACATCTATGGACAGCTCATCTTCAACAAGGGCACCAAGAACATACAATGGAAAAGGGAAAGTCTCTTCAGTAAATGGTGTCGGGAAAACTGGACAGCCACATGCAAAAGAATGAAGGCAGACTATTATCTTACACCATGCACAAAAATCAACTCAAAATGGATTAAAGACTTGAATATAAGACCTAAAACCATGAAACTTCTAGAAGAAAACATAGGGAATATGCTCTTCGACATGAGTCTTAGCAGCATCTTTTTGAATACTATGTCTGATCAGGCAAGGGAAACAAAGGAAGTAATAAACAAATGGGACTACATCAAACTAAAAAGCTTCTGCACAGCAAAGGAAACTATCAAGAAAATGAAAAGACAATCTAACAACTGGGAGAAGATATTTGCAAACCATCTATCTGATAAGGGGTTAATACCCAAAATATATAAAGCACTCATATGACCCAACAACAAAAAAACAAACAACCCAATGAAAAAATGGGCAAAGGATCTAAACAGACATTTTTAACAAATATTTTTCCAAAGAGGATATACATATGGCCAACAGACCCATGAATAGATATTCAACATCACTAATTATTAGAGAAACGCAAATCAAAACTACGAGATATTACTTCACACCCATCAGAATGGCTATAATTAACAAAACAAGAAATAACAAGTGTTGGAGAGGATGTGGAGAAAAGGGAACTCTCATACACTGCTGGTGGGTTTGTAAACTCATGCAGTATGGAGATGCTTCAACAAATTAAGAATAAAACTACTATATGATTCAGCTATTCTGCTCCTGGGTATCTATCCAAAGAACACAAAAATACAAATGTGTAAGGGTATTTGCACCCCTATGTTCATTGCAGCATTATTCACAGTAGCCAAGACTTGGACACAACCTAAGTACCATCAATGGATGAATGGATAAAGAAGACACAGTATATATACACAATAGAATACCACTCAGCTATAAAAAAAAAAAGATGAAATCTTGCCATTTGTAACAACGTGGATGGACCTTGAGATATTATGCTATGCAAAATAAGTCAGACAAAGAAATTCAAATACCATACGATTTCACTCATAGGTAGAAGACAAAAACAACAAGAACCACAAACAAACACATAGACACAGAGATTAGAGTGGTGGTTACCAGAGAGGAGGAGAGGAGAGAGGAGGACGAAAGAGGAGTTAAGGCATATATGTACAGTGATGGATGGTAATTCATCTTTGGGTGGCGAACATGATGTAGTCTACAGAGAAATCAAAATATAATGACGTACACCTGAAATTTATGTAATAAAAACATAATTCTAATATATCTCATACAAACTCCTTATATAAATGAGAAAAATCAAGATCCACATGTTAAGACATAACTACAGAATTAGGTGAGATATTCTTAACATATATATTCCATATGCCCTGTAGCATCAGTGAACAATCAATTTGACATTACTCAAATGAGCTGCAATGTTAGTTATTTCTAAATAATTTATTTAATTTCTACTAAGAGTAGAAAACAATTAGGTGCTGGCAGAAATGCAAATGAAATAAAGAAGCTTGATCTTGAAAAGCTTAAAGTGAATTTGCAGGAACAAAACATAGATCCAAGAAATGAGTAAGAATAATTATAAACAACAGGTCAATAAGTGCAAGCCATACTCTGCTCATTGAATATGTGAGTCCTTTAGAAAAAAAGGCACTAATGTTTAACAATGAAACCAGTTTCACAGGCTAGCAACTCCTGCAAGTAGATTTAACAGGTTACAACAAATCATGATTAAGTTTTTTTCATATTCACCTGTAGCACGTGAATAAGCAGTGTCACTGGCCACAATGTCCACACTGAAACACTAGATGAATAAAGCCAGGAAAATGACAACAACTAGGCCATGAGAGTTTTCCCATGACACACCAGCTTTGATTCTAAAGCACTTGAGTATTCAATCCCTCTCTGAAAAAGGAAACAGAGAGTTGATGAACACATGATAGCATTAATATTAAAAATATGTGGTGAGGGACTGGCCCAGTGGTGTAGTGGTTAAATTTGCATGCTCCGCTTCAGCAGCCCGGAGTTCACAAGTTCAGATCCCAGGTGCAGACATACTCACCACTCATCAAGCAACACTGTGACGGCATCCCATGTACAAAATAGAGGAAGATTGGCACAGACGTTAACTCAGGGCCAATCTTCCTCAAGCAAAAAGGGGAAGATTGGCAGTGGATATTAGCTCAGGGTCAATCTTCCTCACCAAAAAAAAAAAAAAGAAAAAAATTAGTGACATCATTTGGATGAATGAATTAAGATAAGGAAGAGACTTTCTTAGAATCAGCAGGAAAACTTTATCCTTTACATTTGAGGTAAGAGAAATCTAGGAATTGTGGTAGATCATCAATATAACATAGCATCAAAGGGAAAGGAATGAGTAATGTCAAGGCTTGAGGTGGAATTTCAAAAGAAAAATGTATATTCTATACCAGTACGGGAAATCCCTGACTTCCTAGCTTTTAACATAGGACTGAGAATAAATATAGTAGCTTATGATTGCTAGATCCTATTTCAAATTCATAAGAAACAAGAAAATAGTAGTAAAATTATTTACATACTTAGCTAGCCTCCCTTGCCATTTAAACATCCTGTGAGTCAAATTATCAGCCTTTTATTCTTCAGTTGTAGGACATACGCTAAAAGGCAAAGAGTGGAAATATTTATACAGTGAACATAAAACCATAAATAGGAGAAAATTTCAAAAACTATTCTCACATTTTCCTGGCATAGTAATGGTATTTTTAGTGAAAAGAAGATAAAATGAGGATTTTCGGTAAATGAAGACATAAAAACAATAGAAGACTCTGCATGTAAAGATGATATTCTATTTTTGGCTTTTTCTCTATTTTATATAAAAACCTACCGCATTTCTAAGTAGACGTAAGTAAAATTATACCAAATATCAATTATTAATTAATAAATACTAAACCTAGTGTTAGTTCAGAAATGAGTACAACTGATTTTCCATCTTCTTTTCCTGTCACTAGATAAAAACACATCCTTTTTTATTACTATTCAGTTCACGGTGAATATCAGAGTGGGTTTCCATTGCTATTGTGCTCAGAGAATTTAATCAATCTGTAAAAAAACAAGCCACAGATTTGTTTTTCCTTCTGGAAGTTATATTGCATGTGGAGAAATAGGTGTATTTTCTCTTTCTACCTTCCAACTCTGAAGTTCAGTTTTAATTTATTGACTCTACTCTATGGTCTTTCAATCCTTGATGAAGCCCCTCTCCCGGGCTTTGGCCCTGGAAAACAAAAACAATATCAAAAACTACAACTTGGAACCACTGCTAAAGACAAAAATACAGAAATTCAAAAGCAAGCAAGCATTATCAAAAAGCGCAAAGCAAGTGAGATTTAACTTGTGTACTCATTTCTTCTAGAGAGAACTTAAAGTAAAAGCGCTCTTTGTTTCAATTATAAAAGGACGCTGCTTTTCTCAATGGCGACGGTTGGTGTCTGTTGATCCAATATGGCAGCCATACTTGTGTTTGATAACTCCATCCAGAAATGGACATAGGCTCAGGTAGTGATTCCCAAATGTTCGGGGCAGCTGCTTCAGAACCACCTGGAGGGCTTGTTCAACAGACTGCTGGACCTGCCCACCTCCGAGTTTCTGATTCCGTAGGTCTTGGGAGTGAGGTGAGAGGGTCCTCAGATTTTGTTTTCCAGTAAGTTCCCTGGTGCTACTGGTCCTGGGACCACCTTTATAAACACTGAACTAAGGCAAGTGGGAACAAATGAAACTGAAGAACGGAAATATGCAAAGATTTAGGCTCGTCAGAATCCAGCTGAACGAAGAATTCCAACCAGGAATTTAACTGCTGATGAATGTGCTACGTAGAGGGCAGTAAACATTTCCGGCTCTGTCTAGAAATTACCTAATAAATGCTTTCTAGATGTAACGTCTAAGATTAATCTCACACACCTAAGAACTTTATTACCACAAAGAACTAAAGATCCAGAACCAGGAGCAATGCCAGATAATTCGTTTGTCTTACATTACCACCCAACACACTCCTTTCCTCATTGTATACTTCAACAAATGTGTGCACACATCTACACCAAAACGCACTCTCTGCCAGGCCCACCGGTCACAACTGCGGGGCAGAGACAAGAGTCCAAATGAAGGACCACATACCGTGTGTCTAAATATTCAAAAGCTATAAAGCCACCTAAAATACACAATTAAAATACATTCTATCCACTTACCTTGACAAATACATTTTCATAACAACTAGGCAGGCCTGGTTTAATTCAGCATATGTAGACTCAGAGTTTTGTGCCTAAATATTGAGGCTCCAGAAAAACCAGGCCCTAGCCTACAAGTCGTTGTCCTTCTCTTTTCAACCTCAGCGCTGACTTACACTGTGAGGAGCCTAGGAATTCATCTATACCCCACAAAAACAGCTGTCACCCCTTAGGCCCATAGTGTGGACACTGTGGCATGGTCTACCTTAGAAGGGTAGTCTCACAGAAGATGCCTGCACAGGCCCTGAGGAGTAAGCTTGGGGCCTTTTGAGCAGGGAACTCTGGGACCCTTAGTACCTGAAGTCTAGTCTATAAGAGGGAATGTGGGCTCTAGGTGGGAGGGTCTCCATGGCCCCTGCAGACTTCTTATCCAATCAGATGGACAGAGAAAAGTCAAAGTGAGCCCTCCAAACAACAGACCCCAAAGCAGAACAGACTCCTTTTCAGAGACCTGGGATCTTCATTAATTATGTATTTTTTCATCAAAACCTTAAACACGTCATTCATCCTAAATTTACAAGTAACTGATCCATAGAGCATAAAGTTGTTCTCTTCCTAAGGACATGTTTACTCGTGTTAATGCTTCCATTAGAAATATTCCATTGGTCAAATTTCAGGCCTTGGTAGAATGGGAGGACAGGAGAAGGGAGTCAATGGGAAACAGACATTTCTCCTCAATGCTATTAAACACCTGCTCACATATTACCCTAATGTCGTCAACATAATTAAAGGATGTAAGATTTAGGAGGCATGAGTTATAGTTTCGTTCTGCTATAAACTCATTGCTGCCTAAATCAAGAGAGTGTGAGTAAATCACAACATTTCTACCACTCAATTTTTTATTTTAAAAGCAGGAAAACTAGATTGAATCTGAATTTCACAAAAGGTGTCCTACAGGCCGCCGATAGACATTACTTGAAAATAGGTGGCAGGGATGATGGTGGTAAGGCTTGGTTCACAGTCAAATAAATTTAGTTCGTACTGAGTTAAATACTGCTTAACTTGATTTATTTCCTATTGATATATATTTTAATTCTCAAAGAAGAAGCATAAAATATGTAGTGTTCCTTAAAGTCATTAGAACAGGAGATTATTATTTAAAACAGCATCTAACTGAATTAGTGTTTCTAATGCATGTTGAAATGGTGAATTAGATGATGCATTAGTTATCTATTGCTGTGTAACAAATTACACCAAATGGTGACTTAAAAATAGATATTATCTCTAAAAGTTTCTGTGGATCAGGAATTTGGGAGAGGCTAAGCTGGGAAGTTCTGGCTCAGAATCTCTCACAGAATTGCAGACTAGAGGTCAGGCAGGGCTGAGTCATCAGAAGGCTTGATTGGGACTGGAAGTTTCACTCCCCGGGTAGCTAGCTCACAGGACTGATCAGATGGTGCTGGCTATTGGCAAGAAGCCTCAGTTCCTCCTCACAGAGCCCTCCTCATAAGGCTGCTTGATGCTGCTCACTACATGGCGGCAGTTTCCCACAGAGTAAGAGGCCAAGGCAAAAGCCACAATGCTTCCCACGACCTAGTCTCAGAAGTCACACATCCTCACTTCCACTATATTCTGTTGGTTACAAAGTCACCGCTGATTCAATATAGGAGGAGACTATGCAAGGGTATGAATACTATGGGGTGTGGTCCACTGAGTGCCATTTTTTATGCTGGCTACTACAAATGACCCCTATGGGCCCTCCAAGTTCTAAGATTTTTATGACTGTAGGGAATTTAGAATAGTTATTAATAATTTTGAAATACATTCAATTGAAAATAGGCTGAGTGTTATAGATGCATAAAATCATCTGTAGTAGAAACAATAATGGACACCCAAAAATGTCCATCTCCCAATCTCTAGAACCTATGAATATGTTACTTTACAAGGGAAAAGAGACTTTGCAGATGGCATTCAGTTAAAGACCTTGAGCTGCGGAAATTATCTGGATTATCCAGGTTGGTTTAATCTAATCACATGGATAGTTAAAGAATCTTTCTTGATTGTGGTCAGAGGGAAATGTGAATATGGAAGAGAGAATCAAAGAGATGGCAGCATGAGAAGAACTCAGTGCCCACCATTGCTGACTTTGAATGTGGAAGAAGGGGCCAAGAAATGCCAGCAGTCTCTAGAAGCTGGAAAAGGCAAGAAAATGGATTCTCTCCTTGTCCCTCCAAGAAGGAACCCAACCCTAAGATGCCTTGACTCTAGCCCAGTGAGACTCATGTTGGGCTTCTGACCACAGAACTGTGAGAACACATAAATTTGTGTTCTTTTAAACTACTAAGTTTGTGGTGATTTGTTACAGAAGCAAGAGAAAACTATAATCACCACAGCAATCTAATTTTTAAAACACTTGATAATATTAAAATCTTGAGTTAGTTTATCATTTAAGATAAATATAGAATATTATCTAATGGAATTTGCAGTCCCTGTATTATTAGCATTGTATCTTATTTCATTACGTTAACACTCAAGTTTTGCCTTGAGACCAAACTGACAAAAATCAAAATCTCCTGAGTCAGAAAATGTATTATAGTGAAATTGTTATGAAGGGCATATTCCACCTTTCAGGAGACTGCATTGAATTTCACTTTTTTGCTTGTGTGTGTGAGGAAGATTTGCCCTGAGCTCACAGCCATTGCCAATCTTCCTCGTTTCTTTTTCCTTGAGGAAGATTAGCCCTGAGCTAACATCCATGCCAGTCTTCCTCTACATTATATGTGGGATGTCTCCACAGCATGGCTGATGAGTGGAGTAGGTCTGCCCCCAGGATCCAAACCCAAGAACCTGGGCTGCCAAAGTGGAGGGTGTGGAACTTTAACCACTCTGCCACAGGACTGACCCCCTGAACTTCATTTTTAACAATAATTCTTGTGGAAACTATTAAAGGTGGAAGAGATTTAGAAATTGGAAGGGCAAGTTTTGAATGAGATAGAAGGTTGAGAACACATATAAAACATAAATTTGTATTAAAACACTTCAAACTATTTTATGTCAGCATCAGATTTAAATATGGGTAGGAAAAAAATATTAATTATTTGACCAGCAAAATGTACTTATTATTTATCGTTTGTAATGTTTGCATTTGAATACCTAATAGCAACACACTATAGGGCCTAAGGAAGCTATCAAGTTTAAAACTTTGTTATTAATCTCAGAACATGGGCAACCTAAATGAGAATACAAGACAAAATATTAAACATTAAATTACAGTTAAAATTAGCAATAGAAGAGATGACAAAGCACCAGATGATTAATTTCCAAGTAAACGATTCAGAGAATAAATTATACAGGACTTCAAGTGGCAGAAATATGATTAAGTGAGACCAGGAAAAATACCATGATGGAGATGCTATTTTACCTGGGTTTTGGAAAGGGCAAGGAATTGTACAGCAGGAGAAAGGAGGGAAGGAATTCTACATGGCTAATCTAGAGATAATAAAATATGTCTATCATTATATAATTCACTCTATTATAATTTTCGGTGACCTATTTAGGAATTCCCTAGGGACAAGAACCATGTCTCACTTTCAGTTGTACTCTAGGATTTATGAGTCCAAAGCATATAGTACAAACTCAATAAATATTTAGTGAGTGATACAGATGACTTTTAGAACAGTGAAGCCGTAGAAAAAATATTTTCACAAAATAAATCTGAAGGCATTTTACAAGATGAATTAAGGTCCAAAGAAAGTCTCAGATGCCTGTTAAAAGATTGTGTTAACTTTCTGAGAGGAGATAATAAAAACATGAACTAAGGGTTGGCAATGAGAAAGAAGAGATATAAGACGTGTCAATAAGAAAGAAAGGATAGTGTTAGATGTTGGGGATGAGTCAGGACGAAATTTGAGACTTAGATCCCAGGTGACTATGATAATGATGCTGCAATTAACAAGGATGAGAAAATGAAAATGAGAAGACAACTTGTGGTAAAGATGCTCAGTGTATTTTCAACATGTTGCGTGAAGGATGGAACACACGAAATACATATGGACAGTGGGAGTGTGCTCCACTAACTCAGAAGGGAGGATACATATTTTAAAGCTATGTGCACATAAATCATAATTGGAGCCACAAGAAAGGATGAGATCACCAAGCAAATTTGTGGAAAGAAAAGAATAAGGATACAACTCAGGAAACTCCCACATTTAAAGAAATAAAGGAAAGAAAAGAAACTAGTAAAGGAGACAGAAACAGCAGAGATGCCCAAGGGAGGCATGGGGAAGATAGACTAGGTCAGCCATCAGGACCAAAGGCTTCCACAAGATGACAGGAATCTTTGCACTGAGGAAGCGTTTTTGGGTTTGGGTGAACTGGCTAACCCTACCCTTGAGACGGTACTTTCAGAAAAATGATTGAGAGCAATTAATATTGTGAATCTCAAAAATCTTTTTGCTTTTGAAACTTATTAAATCAAAAGTGAATATATTGAAACTAAAATAATAGGGCTCTCCACAAGTATCCAGCACCACCTAGCACACTTTTCTCAGTAGTTTCTCCTCGTTGTGTATCCATAGTCCAAGTAGCAGCAGGTTAGTGGAGCAGCTAAGGGCCAAAGTGCCCACCCATGTTAGCTGTGGTACATGTGAGAGGAGTGGGTGCCTATACCTTGAACCTGAACCCAGTGAAGCCAAGAATAGGAAGGATCTAGGAGACTCAGTTTTATCCTGGTGGGGAAAAGATGTAGGATCTGTGTGTACCTAATCCTCCCTATGTGGAAATTCGAGGCCGTGTTGGCATTTCCTCATCCTTTGGGGGTCCCTAATGTCTAAACCACAGAGCAAAGAGATCAGCCACCCCACCACCCAAATAATCAGTGTAGTAACATCAGCCTGGGATATATACCATCATATAGAACAGAGGTGGTTTCTTCTAAAACAAGTACTACCTTTATCAAATTTACATTCAGGATTTATAGTAAGCCTGCAAGATGAAAACATGTTAAATTAGCAAAACTTTGGGTTCAAAAAGGTGTATCTTATATGCCAGTAGATAAAGCACGCTGCCTCCGCTCATGCTGACATTTTTGTCAACACACTCTGCTAATTATTCAGGATAACATTTTTCATAATTGGCAAGGCCATGCCCTCTGCGTGGACTTTCTCAGTAAATGTTGAAAATTGCTAAATACAATTTATGTAATTTATTTTTGTGAACGACCTTATTAGTGCTTCCACTGCTGAACTGTGTTTGTGGGTGGATGTGTGTATGAAAATGCAGTCTTGACTTTTTCAAAAAAGAAGTTATATAACTTTACACTTCATAAATTTAACAATGAAAATGTTATCTGTAATAAGTGTTCCTGGGAAGCACTGTTTTACCACTGACTGGTTTGATGGGAGTTGATTAGATAATGGTTTTTCATCTGTGTGTTGTTACTGATATTGGCCCCATTCCAGTTGGCTGCTAAGGTGTCTAAACACTCACAAACAAAAATTACCCATAAAACCTGTGACAGGGTTCTCTGGGTTCATAGCTACAGATCACCGCACATCTGGATGGGTTGTTTCAGCTGAGTTTATAATGTCACGTCCCTTGTAACATGATACACCTGTCTCTCTGTTTAACAGACGGCTTTTGAAGCTGCAGCATCTATTTTCTCCCAGAACCCAACAGTGGCACATCATTTACTGATATTGAACCCAGGAGTGCCTAAAACATTCCAGGATTTCCATTCTTTTATCTTTAGGTGCAATAACTTTTGACTTACATAAACTGGCAGGAAAATGGGTTCTATTTTCACATAAAGGGGAAATTAAAAGGGACTCAATGAGAGAATCAAATGCTCAATGATTTCCATTATCTTCAAGAGATTCAAGATAGGGATTTGTGACCATTTTCATTTTTTGCATGTTGAAAGTCAGTTTTGCTGTCAGTGCTACAAAATCCAATCACCAAACTATGGGTGAGCATCAACTATGTGTAAGGCTTGCTCTATGTAACAGACTCACAAAGTTACAAAGAGGTGTATCGCTGCTGTCATCCTACTCCAGAGGGGCTTACAATCCATTTAGGAGGATAGGATGGATATGCATGAAAAGATATTAAACTGGACAGTAAATAGGTGTCAATCATGTACAAGGTGGGAGTAAAGCAGATGATGAATGGAAGTGCTTGTGTCCATAGGAAGCAAGGATGCAGTCTGCCCTTTGATTTAAGGCCTGAGCTGCTACCCATTGAGTCAGTCACTGGTTGCTACTCTGCCCCTCCCCTCAAAATCGTTGATTTCAAATGAGCCACTTTATTAGCATAGGCCTCAGGATTTATTTTCAGCAATGTTCACAAAATACATATCAGATTTTCTGCTCTTCGTCCCCAGTGTTCTTCTGCTAAGCCTCAAATATAAACTCCCATTCCTAAGGTATATATCCATATTCACACTCATTTTTACTTTGACTGGATATGCCAGCCAAAATAATTACATTAAGAAGAAAGCACAAATGACAGTACTTATACACTACTAGGGCATCTAGAGTTGGAGATGGAATAATTTTCAGAACAAAACTCCTGGCAGTGTATCTTCATAATTATAGTTCATATGAAGTGGTTTAAGATAACAAAATGAAAGACAGTTTCTGAAGAAGAAAACATACTCATACATTTTCTTTATGACCATAGGACTTAACTCCCATAATTCAACATTGGTGAATTAAAAATTGTCTTAGATCTTTTCGTAACTCATTCACTTCATTCTACACACCTTTATTGAGTACCTACTATATGCCAGGTTCTGTGTTAGGTGCTGGGAACCAGTCTCTGCACTCCAGGAGTTTGCAGTCTCATGAGGGAGACAGACAAGAAAATAAGCTAGGGAGAAGTATACACGTGATGCTATAGAAGCACAGAATAAGAAGAAACGAGGAAAACCAAGAGAGGGGAAATCTTGAGTTGAGTTTTAGAAAGATAAACAGAAGAAGGGAAAGGACATAGCAGGAAAAGGAGACAATACATGTTTTTCAGGTTGATGGGGGCCCAGAAAATAGTACCCCTTTTCCCAAAACAAGAACCAATTGAAAAATAATCTAAAGATAGCAGAGAGGGGCCAAATAGAAAAATCTTTATTATCAAAGGAGCCTAGGATGGAGGATACATGTTATATCTGTGGGCACTAACAGTGAGTTGGCCAGTTTTACTCCTCCAGTCACAGGCAATGTAGGACCAGGAGAACACAGGGAGCAAAGGAGAACATGCTAGCTCCCAAGGAAAAGGAGAAGAAGGGGCTGGAACACTCACGCTCTGTTTCTCTTTCCAAATCTTCTAATAAGACAAGTCACAACTTACCTTCTCTGGAGTGAAGTGTGTGAGGACATGAAGAGACATCAGAAATGTTACTCTAGTGGAACTTCCTCCACATTCATGGAAATACCAAGAGACATTACTCCTTAACATTTGCGCAAATGCACAGATAGGGGAGAGCATGGCCCAGAAACCTCAAATAAGTTGATGTGGCTGAAGCAAAGTAAATGTAAACAAGTGTAGCTGAGGATGAGACTGTTGGGGGGCATATCACAAAGGGCTGAAAACAAGAAGCTGAGACTCCTCTATATTTTATGCCTTAGTTCCCACCCTGTCCCTAATACCATCGACCCATTTCTACACCAAATCTAATCACAGTTTCAATATTTTGAGGCCTGTGACAAAATGTTGGTAAGGTTGTCAATCTGTGGGAAATATACAATTAAGCGGAAGTCAGCAGGCAGGGTAAATGGCTAATGATGGAAATAGTAAGAATACTGCTCACTAGAAGCAACAAACCATCCCTTCTGAAGTAGTATAGAGTTATAGAAATATTGTTTTCTATATCTAAAAATGACCATTCACAAGAGTCTGGACGGACATATTTTTCGTTGTTAATTATTAACTACCTTGTGAAAGATCAGCTGTGCCAACACATTTTTCTTAATATCCTACAAAATCAAGATTTTATTGTGACCAACAGAAATAACTTTCCAAAAGAACTAGGTGACATTAAAACAGTTTTTTCTAATTAACTCCATTATTAAGATGGTTATACCTATAAAGCATATATGCAAGTCAAAACCACAATGAGATATCACCTTGGGCCTGTTAGAATAGCTGTCATCAAAAAGACAAGTGACAAGAAGTCCTGGAAAGGCTGTGAAGGAAAGGGAAACCTTGCGCATTGTTGGTCGGAATGTTAATCGGTGCAGCCATTGTATAAAACAGTATAGGTTCCTCAAAAAATTAAAAATAGAACTAACATCTGATCCAGCAATCCCATTTCCGGATAGATATTCAAAAGAAATGAAGTCACTATCTCAAAGTGATATCTGTACCCCTGTGTTCATTGCAGCATTATTTACAATAGCCAAGATGAGGAAACAACCTAAGTATCCACCGACAGATGAATGGATAAAAAAATAAGGTGCATATATATACAATGGAATATTATTCAGCCATAAAAAGAAGGAAATCCTGCCATTTGAGACAACATAAACGGACCTTGAGAGCATTATGCTAAGTGAAATATTAGACGAAGCAAGACCAATATTGTATGATCTCACTTATACGTGGACTCTAAAAAAACTGAATTCATAGAAACAGACAACAGATTAGTGGTTGCCAGAGGTTGGGAGTGGGGTTAGGAAACTGGTGAAGGTGGTCAAAAGATACGAACTTTCGGTTATAAAATAAGTCAGTCATGGGGACGTAATGTACAGCGTGGGGACTATAGATAACAATACTCTATTGTATACATGCAAGTTGCTAGGAGAGTAGATCTTAAAAGTTGTCATCACAAGGAAAAAAATTGTATCTATGTGAGGTAATGGGTATTAACTAAACTTATTGTGGTTATCATTTCTCAAGATGTACACATATCAAATCATTATGTTGTACACCTAAAGCTAATAAAATGTCAATTACATCTCAATAAAACTGGTAAAACTACTTTTAAAAAAGATAATCTGGAAGGTCTTAACCAAAAAATTTATATATATATATAAAC
This sequence comes from Equus caballus, assembly GCF_041296265.1. NCBI lineage: Eukaryota > Metazoa > Chordata > Mammalia > Perissodactyla > Equidae > Equus > Equus caballus. Next base: position 98,575,752 of record NC_091685.1, on the reverse strand, counting down.
ATACACATATTATATATATGTATGTGTACATATATGTATGTGTGTATACATGTGTGCATGTATATGTATATACACACACACACATATGTTATGGTATCTCAGACTATTGTACGCGCACATATACACACACACATATACGCGTGTGATAGACTGACATACCACAAATTATTTTCAGAACAAACTAAGAATATAAGTATCAACTTAAATACATACACACAAACACCACATAGGAAAGAAAATCTTTCCAGTGATAGTCCTCTGTCGTTTCTCTATCCACTGAGTAAAAATTGCATCAGCCTGAAGTTTTCTCTTCTAATGGTGCTCAAATGTCCTGAACAAAACAATCAAAGGAAGGGTGGCTTTATTTGCATAGTCTCGCCTCACCTTCAGAAAACCCCTCCCTTGCTTCTCTCTACTCTGCGTGGCAAGTGCAGGCCTTTGACGCCTGTGGCGGCAGTTCCTGTTTTCTCTCAAGATCCTTTGATCATGCAGGCCCAGCAGAACAGCAGGAAGCTGTTGGCTTTTTGGCACAGGCTTGATATTCAACAGTAGGTGGTTTCTTACCAGTTTGGCCCTGGTTTTAGGACAATGAGTGACAAGATGTTAGTTTACACAGCACGACTTATGCAACTTACAAAAGAAAAAGATCGGACTGAAGTTTGTTCTGCAAATCAGCAAGCTTTTTAAAACAAGAATAAAAGTCTTTTCCCAGCATCACTAGAGAAAGATGACTTGGCCAAACTAATAAAGGGCAACTCAATCAAGAGAATGAGTTCACGTGGAGAATGTCATTTTTAGGTTAATAACATTCAAAATACACTAGGATCCAGGAAGATGTCTTCAGCAGGGGACTGAAAACAGAAAATATTATTTATCAAGGTGTTCACTTATTGAAACAGGGGCCATGTTAATATATGGAATGTAAAACTAGGAAAAACGTCTACCCTAGAGTTTCCAGAAATTAAAAATTACATAGGATAATTTTGTATGATCCTCATAAAATTTATGTAACTATTTAGCCTTACTTAGAGATTTTAGCTTCACAAAAAATGGTTGTTAGGAAGGCAAACATCCCTCAATATGATAGCTCCAAAGTACTTATTCTTTGAATTTGGGAACTAGTGTTTTTGAGGTCTCAGTAGTGATTTATTATCTCTGATCATGGGATAAATTTGCTGAGAAGTTATACAATAATTGTCGCAACTTGAGGTCTAGATTTCTCAATGAGTCCTAACTCCTTACTGCCTAGGAATAATAGTCACATTGCAAACAAAATTTCCTAGATTGCCCAATGTTTAGTTACTATGTTTTTCGTGAATTAAAAGAACAAAACAAACAAAAACGGAGTCTGTGCATCCTTCTCTGATTTGGAATGCAAATCTCAATATACTTTCCTATGATTAGGTCTGAAGGGGGCAAATTCCCCCCAAATTTGAGAAAACAATTAGGTTTTACCAGGCAATTTAACGCGCAGTCCCTCTCCCCACCAGTCACACAGACATCACTTTTTAAGATTGCTGCCCATTGCAGTGCTAGACCTGTAGGATTCCTTTCACCTCTACCTCCAAGGGGTTAAGAATTGTCACATATTTGGGGAAATAAAATAAAAATAAAATAATTTCCACAATAATTCTACAATCTAATTTCCAAACTATGACTGGAATAGAGGTCAAATACATTGAAAAACCAACCTAAAATGGGGGCAGCCCAGTAGTGCAGCAGTTAAGTTCGCACGTTCCACTTCGGCAGCCCCAGGTTCGCTGGTTCGGATCCCAGGTGCAGACCTAAACATTGCTTGTCACACCATGCTGTGGCAGGCATCCTACATATAAAGTAGAGGAAGATGGGCATGGATGTTAGCTCAGGGCCAGTCTTCCTCAGCAAAAAGAGGAGGGTTGGTGGCAGATGTTAGCTCGGGGCTAATCTTCCTCAAAAAATAAAAAACCAACACCAATCTAAAATGGTTTCAGTAAGCTAAAAGTAAAATGAGTATCCTAGATATTGCAAGGTTCTATTTTCTTTTAAGCCTGAAGAAAGCGTTAGACAGGTTGCTAGCAGTAAATAAAGTGTAGAGGTAAGAGTCGTGTAGTGGAACAGTTATTGTACTAGTGACAAAAGAAATGGGTTCATGCCAGCTCAACCACTAACTACTATGACCTCTCTGACTTGACCTATCTGAGACTCTGGACAATAATAGTTGCTCTATTCACCCACTACACTAGGTGGTTGTGAAGTTCAAATCATATCATGTATGTAATGGTGCTTGGTAAATTGTAATATACTCAGAAAAAGGTTAGGTGTTATTGTGCAATTGTAAGGTGTTATGGTTGTGTTAAGATAGGGTGAACCCTGACATTTTTATCCTTCTATTCCCATTTTCATTCTTTGTAAAAGGGAATGTCAAAAAAACAAGTGCAAGATTATAAAGTCTCCATGAGTCAAAGCAGCAAAGCTTTCTACTTATTTCTCTAATCCTCACTACATCCTGTGACCCCGTTATGTCATATAATCATGTACTTTAAATATGGGAAGAGCATTAATCAACTTCTAGTACCAAATCATAATTTTATAGGCAAGGAAACTGAGTTACAGATATGAAGTGCCAAGGTGGTGCTCAAAAGGACCCACTGCAAGCATAGGAGGTCAGCTGGCAGCGGAGCCTGGGGATTCGCCCTTAGCCTCCATCCTTCTGGCTCCTCTGTGGCTGATGGTAGTTGGTGTTTGTTTATTTGTTTGTTTTGTGAGGAAGATTGGCCCTGAGCTAAAATCCCTGCCAATCTTCTTCTTTTTGCATGAGGAAGATTGTCACCGAGCTAACATCTGTGCCAATCTTCCTGTATTTTATGTGGGATGCTGCCACAGCATGGCTTGACAAGTGGTGCTAGGTCTGCACCAGGATCTGAACCTGTGAACCCGGGGCCACCAAACTGGAGTGTGTGAACTTAACCAACACACCACCGGGGCACCTCCCTGGTGGTAGTTTCAAGAAAGAATGATTAGTCCTGGGGTCATTGATGACTAATGGGCATCTACAAGAGCACAAGTGTTGTAAATATCATTTCTATGAAAGTTGAAACTAACAATCACATTTGATCAACTGTGTTATTTGTGTTTGAAAAGTGTCCATGCTGACTGAACAAACACACTCAGGCCCTGCACATCTGTGCTCTGTAGCATCGCAGGGCTTTCATCACACTAAGCCCATTCTTTGAGAGAGACTGGCTTCATGCTGAACTCAGCATGAGGACAACAGGGCAGGACACCAATTAGTGGATGCATTTGCACCAACTTGACAGGACCACTGTGCAGGGAAGTTCACTGGATCCTAAGGAATGGTGGAGGCATGTCCTTTGGCAGTAAATAATTAAACTGGAAGTAAAAACTTTATCCTGCATAGATAGAGGTTTGATTTATGTTCAAGAAAATCTGCAACCTTCAAAAAATCTGATCAGTAGCCAATCCTATCTTGACAAGTGATCTTGACAAGGCCACTAGAAATTGCTTTGTTCTCCAGTGCTACCCTTCCTGTGATCTAAATACACCTTTTTGACCTTCAGCAGGATAGGCATGGAAGCAGAGGTCACGACTAAGTTAGCATAGTATCAGGTAGCAGCTGTCAGGACCTCAATCCCTACTCCCTGACAATAAAAACCAGCTAAATTATTTGCCTCTTTGGCCAGCTAATACCAAGATGCTTTTATATTTCATAATTTTCCATTTAACTATAATTTTTAAGTATTATATTTTCTAGGTTTTTACATCATGAATTGTTTTTTAGAGCAAAAAAAAAAAAGTAAGATAAGTAGCCATATGTTGGCTGTATTTTTTTGAGGCACATGTTTTGCTTTTAATCCCAGTTTCCAGATCTAATTCCCTCTTGGTCTATTTCTATTCAGACTGATCTGCTAGAAAATACTAAGAAAAGATCACAAACCAAATCCTGTGATAATATCCTCAGAAATTTTAAACAGCTTTAAGAGGTTTGGCCTCAGACCCGAACATTAACATGATCGCTCAATTTTAATGAGGTCAAACAAGCTGCTGGGCATCTGGCCCGTGATCAAGGTCTTGGCCTGAGTGGGGAGGGCCATCTTGTTCCTACAAAGAACGTAAGACATAGTGACAGGTGATAATGTAATGCATGAAGCTACCGCCCTCAGCCACTTCATCTTTTCACCCCACTGGGATCCCAGAGGCAACAACGCTTTAGCCAGATGTAAACAGCAGCTGAGAATCTGAAGAAGAATCACATCTTTGCAGAGAAAAATTTTAAGGGATTTAAGTAAACCCCTAATGTTTGAGTTACACAATGAGTTCATCAACCTGAGGAGATAAGAAAGAAAACAGACCTCTGGAAGCAATAGGCAGAGAGATGAAGGCTAATAAAGAGCCAAATTAATACAGCTGTATTTTCATCTTGATTTTAATCAGTAAACTCTAGTGCCTTAAAGACACATCAGAGATGTATATCCCTTTATAGTTCCTCCCCTCTAAATATTATCTTTGAAAAAATTGTCATTCTTGAGTAGACTGCTTTTCTTTGAGTAACAGCAATATAAGTAGATCTGAATAATTTACTAATAGAGGCCAAGAACAAAAAAATAAAGAAAAATATTTGAGCCTGAAATCTCAGAAGTAACTCATTTGACAAATTGCTTACATTTTTCTGTCATATGAAATCATTTTAGTATCATGATCAGTACAGAGCTTGCCATGGTACCAGTGGGGCCATATCACCAAACATGGGAAGGAGAAAAACACCTATAAACAGCTGTAACACTTACTTTTAAAATAAACCATTGAAATTAATATATATATATATATATATATATATATATATATAGGAATGCAAAAGCAAAAACTGTGAAGTCATTTTCTATTAATATTATGCTAACATAGAATCTGCAAAACTCCACTATTTGACTGATACATTTAAAGGGTTATGAAGAAATTAAAAAGGGGGGCCAGCCCTGTGGTGTAGTGGTTAAGTTTGGCGCATTCCACTTTGGCAGTCTGGGTCGACAGGTTCAGATCCTGGACACAGACCCACACCATTCATCAGCCATGCTGTGACAGTGACTCACATACAAAATAGAGGAAGATTGCCACAGATGTTAGCTCAGGGCTAATTCTCCTCAAACAAAACAAAGTAATCAAAAAAGGAAGATTGGCAATAGATGTTAGCTCAGGGCGAATCTTCCTCAACAACAATGACAAAAAGTTCAAAAGGTCTTAAAATCACAGAAATCAGCTTAAGAAACTGGAACTTGTTTCGGTTCACCGATAAACAACATCAAGCTACCTTATTAGAGAATTTGTGAATGTTCTCTAATAAAATTTGGAAAACTATTTCATCAAAAAATGAATGATGAAAATATAAGGCAAGAAAAATGATAAACTCAATGGCTTTTCCTAACTCCTAATGAGAGGAATAGCATATGAATAAGTAGCAAAGTGGGAAAAGATGATTATTCTCTGAGACGAGAGAGAGGCTCCCTGAGTCCCTCTTTTGTTAAGTCTTCTCAAGCTGTTGAGAATATGTGTATGGGGTAGAAATTATTTTACCAACTCCAAGATTCTTTTACCATGCAGTCAACAACCTAAGAATATTGTCACAAATCTTTGAAAGGTACTTTTCTGTGTCACTATGAGCATGTAGGCAGAAGATCAGGGTTGCTGTACACTAAGGAGGACCATCAATTAAAACTTTCTGCAATGTTGGAAATGTTCTAGAGCCACCCTGTCCAACATGGAAGCCATAAGCCACATGTAGCTACTGAGTACATGCAATGTGGCTATTGTGTCTGAAGATCTTAACTTTTCATTTTATTTTAATTGATTTAAGCATAAATAGCTACATGTGGCTGGTGGCTACTTCATTAGACAAGAAAGCTGTAAAGAGTAACCATAAAGCTTGTGGACTGGTAATCAACTGGATCTGCTAAAAAAAAAAAAATGCATCAGCTTGCATCATAAAGAAACTTATTCTTTGACAGATCTATTTTAGTTTCCGTCACCACCATTGTTTCAGTTGTTTAACATCACCAGCTGTTGGATTTCTGAAAATTGGAAAATTAAAGCTAGGGTAGGAAATCTTGTTAAGTCAGCATATTCCAGGTGATAGAAAATATTGGTAACAGGGCTACTTATGTGTGCACCCCATGTGTAAAGATTACATCACATATTGCATTATGCATCCTACTCATGCATATGGCAAACACATCCACCAGTAACTGTGAATTATGACAGATATTTAGCTTAGAGAAAGACGTATAAACTTGACTTAAGAGTCCTCAGGGCAATGGCAGAGTTCTTTTAAGAATCAGCTCTTTTTCCCTGCCATTTGGATAGTCTAAGAAGAAACAGCCCTAAGGGTAGCAAGGGAAAAATAGATCACATACAAAGAGCTTCCTTCAAACTTCAATATTAGGCAGTGGAATGGGTTTGCAAAGGGTGACTGTGGAATCTGCAACCCAGGACACTGTCGTACATGCCATGTGGTTTAACTTACTGTTGTCATCCACTGTATGCTATTTCTAGAATTGTGTATTTCCTTTCAGCTGAATGTGTTTAGCTGAGTATCTTACATAACGGTCTTACTGTGTCTTTTCCCGATTTTCAACTCCCACATAGTCTAGTGGGTATGCATGATTATTTCCTTAAAAGTATATGTTCAGTTAAGGTTAATATGTTGAGTTAAAGTTAATAAGTTCTTGTATATGTTGTTACTAAGGCTGTTTGGTTGTAAAAGATAACAATGTGGTTGGCACTGTGTTGAGGTACAATCAATGTAATTCTTAACCTTAGGGCGTAATCTAAAATTTAGCCAAATGAAAGATACAGAGATGGCAATGGTTTGATTATTCAAAACCTTTCTTTGTAGGTAGACTAGGGAAAAAAAAATGAGTTTTTAGAAGCATTATGGAGCAGGATGAAGTAATATTAATTTCAACTTTAAAAAATTAGAGAAAATCAAAATAAATAAGAAAACAAAACTGACACACTGGGCAAGAATTTGCAGAGTAATAGGCTTGGTATGTATTCATTAGCAGTCAACAATAAATTTAGAGGATTAATTATTAATTGTGTTGCAGAGAATAAAATCCTGTTATGGGCTGTATATATTAAATGTGCTTTTGACAAGCAACAATTACATGAGCACAACATTGCTTTTCAGAGTTTTTTTCCAAGCTTCCACCATTCACTATTTACCCCCCAAAATGTGAACTATAATACAATACCATGGATGCAAAAGCTTCAAGTGGTCTGCATGCACATTTTAAGACGTCTGCAAACACTTATTCTCTGCTCTCAGCAATCAGTGAATCTTGGAGACAAGCTCTTCCCCACGCCATTGCCCACCTCCTTGCCAAGCGGTAAGCAAAATGGAAGATACAAAATGAGGTGATGCGGGAGGACGAAAAAGAGAGCTTTGGGTGGAGAACAAAGCGATGTAAGATTTGAGAGACTGCAGGTGATGAAAGAATAAAAAGCCTGAGACAAAGAAAGAGTTACGAGGGTTGAACCTTCAGGAACGCTGCTCTCCTGGGCCGAAACTGGGAGCAGCAATGACAGGGAGAGCTTGTAACAGATGACTCCCTTGCAGTACTTTCCACAGGAGATCATCTGACTCCTACCACCAGCATGGTAAAGACCATAGGAAGGTCTGGGCTGAAAATCTGATCACCCAGCTGGTAAGACTGCCATTACTAGGTTTACCCTAAGTCTCCTGGGTTTTTTATGGTAGGTGCCATTTGGTAACCCAGTGGTAAGAACATGGGTAATGAAGTGAAATTACCTGAGTTCAAGCTTCACGCTCTTGACCAGCTGTGTGATCTTAGGCAAGTTAATTACTCTTTCCAGGCCTCAGTTCCCCCAACTGTACAGGAGGACTCGATAATACTGACCTGATAGCCCTGCAACTACTGAAGGAGATCATGCTCAGGAAGTGGCGGGCCTGTAATAAACACTCAACAAATACTACTCATGATTATTATTTGTAGCTTTCCTACTGTGTTAGAAGAGTTTAACTGTATTTTCCATTACAAACAAAATTGTCGATATTTAACGGCTACTTAACAGATAGACATAGTAGTTTCAGTGGTTAGTAAACCTCATTAAATTGACCTCTAATAGCCAGCTGGTATTTCGTGAGCATATTGATGGTCTTATTTCTTTTAAATTAAACCTTTATTTCAAACATTTAATTTCTGTTTATAACTTATACTTCCATCCTTTTAAGAGAAGCATATAAAGCTTCTCTTATAAAAGAATAATGATGTCCATTGACTCCTTTTCTTCCCTGTTTTATTGACTGCCTAAATCCTTAGAAACATTTGAACAAAGACACTTTGAGCCGTTTAATCCTGCTGGGTCATATGTAGTTGTGAAATTATTTTCTGCCTAACCGCAAATACGATATGCCTGTATAACTTCCTCTTTTCTATTTCAACATTTTTTGATTCATAAACAATCCTAACATAACATGCAAATTCTCTTTTCACTTGGCAACACAGCTTCTATCTTTATACTCTTCCTTCTTAGTTCCCTTTATGTCATTTCCCCTTGTGGATGACTTCAATCCCATCACTTCTGTTCTTGTCTACTTGCAATATCAATATTATTTTATCATTGTGTTGATCTGCACTTTTTTAGGCCCCAGACTTCCTGTCAGTATAAACTCTTTCCCTAGATTGACTAACCAGTCCAGTTTAAGGTACTGTGTCTTTGTCTGTCTTCAGTTGATTATCAGACATTCATCAGGCACTGGATAAAATTCAGAGCTTGGGCCACGAAGTGAGAAGAGATCATTTGCTACTAAGAGAAGATACATTTACTGACCATACGGCAAAGAGCAAGCTGACCCCTGCTTAAGATCTTGCAGGGGAGTGCAGGAAACTCACAAAAGCCTCCACGAAATAGTCAACTGCAAACATCTGTCAAGTTGTCAGCTATAAACACCTGCCAAGATGCTAGCTCACTGCACAAGGAGCTGTGAAGTCATACCTTCAGCACCTTTCTTACCTCTTCTCCCTCCCTACTCCCAGCACTTGAAGAGTCAGAAACCTCTGTTGGTGACTTGGAGAAGAAAGAGTAGAAGATAAGGTAATAAATCCCTCCCACTCCCACTTCATCTTGAGGCTTTCCACTGAGCTGCCAGACAGGAAGAAGCCTCAACTTTAACTCAAAATTGAAGTTTGTACTAACACATGCAACTGACAGTTAGATTGCTAAACTGAGGCAGTTTTCTGTGACCTGAGATTACCAGAAAACAGGATTGGCCAAGAGTGACCAGAAAAATCACGGAGCCTGCCTAACTTTTCATACGGTGATGGCAACGATTAATCCCACAGACTACATTTAAAAGGTTAGAGAGGGACAAAATTGAAAATACTTTCTGGCTATAGACTGAAAGTCGTCTCTGTTCAATGTGTCAGTTGCTTTTTGGAAGAGAAAACGATGATACTAGAGACCCAAATGGCTTCCCCAGAATGAAGATGCTTTGCCCAGGCCAAAGCAGAGAGGCAAAACCTAACTCAGTGACATTCCTTGAAACCACGGAAACTGTCCTGGGCAGGAAACATTTCACTTCTCATCATTGGGTCAAGAATTGCTAGTCGCTCCTTCATGTTTCATCTGTACCTAGGGACATGGGAAGGCACCAATATACAAGTATCTCCATTTTCCTGCTGCTGAGAAGGATCCATCTGAAATGCTTCTTCCTTGCCTGTCAAGAAGGTGTCCTGAAGATTCTCATGAAGAATTGTTATAATTGTCCTTTGAAATAATGACCTAGGCATTAACAACACAAACATTATTCTTCTGCATGACAATACTGCCATCGCTTAAAGACACAACATATAACAGCACACACTGCCCAGAGAAGAGGCCCTAAATCACTGTAAAATAACAAAAGGATAAAAAGCACATCCCAGAGACACAACAGGAAACGTACTTTGTTTTACACTTATTAAAATGCAGATGTAAGCGTAAGGCATAAAATGACATTATTAAACCAAGAAATTAAAAAATGTAAAATATTTTATAAGATTATAACTTTGCTTTCCTTTGGGGAAACAAGTGGGGTGGAAAATATAGTTTCTTGAGATTGTTCACTGTTGGTTTGAAGGCATCTAGTACAATATTTTGCATTTATTTTTTAATGAATGAACAAAAAACAAAAGAAGGATCCAGTGTCATTCAAGAAAAAGATTTATGCCCTGAAAGTTTTGAAATAATATTGAAACTCCAAAATTACATGTAAATCCCCCCAAATAGCTCAAGTAGGCACCTTCCCCCAATCTAACTTAGCGGCGAGACCTCAATGTCTGTTTCACGCCACTGAAACAGGTGGTCTACTTTTTAAAATTATCCAATGTATGCATAAGATATGTGAGTATTTGCTCTCTCTTAAATAGAAACACTTCCTAATTGGTTGTGTTTTATTTCTTAGGCCTTAAGGAATTACATCCAAAGACATTGCACTATAGGAAACAGAACTATTCTAGAGCCAAGGGCCTCAGTGGGAGTCAGAGCTCTTTCTCCATCACATTTCAGATGTGCAAGATGTTTACCACAGCTTATGTATCTCTGGAAAGCTTAAATCATATCAATTCAATCTAATTTTCAAGTTACTAAGAAGATCCAACAAGACAATGAACATGAAATTGTATGAAGATTTAAAGTAATCTACAGTAGTGATGTATTTGATTCTTTTTTTAATTTTTACAGTATTTCAATGAGGAAACTTCATCTCAGTAAACAACAAGGAAAATAAATAGAAAAATAAGAGAGAGAGTAAGAAGGTATAATATTATGGGTAAGGACCTCATATCTCTCCATTCCCTGCTTTCCCTAATATATAAATAAAAAGAGCAACAAAGAAGAAAGAACAATTTAAAGGAAGAAAGGGACCATTTAAGATTCAATCACAAATGCTTCTGGCAAATCCAAAACCTACTCACTTTAAGAAGCCATGGGGTCACCTATTAGTTTCACTGTGTAATGTACAAGAGTAGCTTTTCCAGTTTTTTCTTCCTTCATCTTGCCATGACCACTCCTCCAAAGGAGTGGCTAAGAGTTTGCCATCAAATACTTCTATTTATTCTTCAGATTCCTTATGTTTTGCTCCAATAAAGTGATATTTTATTTCCTCCCTTCTAATTCTACATCAAGAGAAAACTATGCTGTTTCCTTCACTTCCACGTTTGGAGTTTTTGCCTAGCCATCTGGGACGGTAGTAAATTTTTCATCTGCAATTTGATAAGTCTTATTTCTTCAGCAGTAGTTGGCATTTTTGCAAGTCTCAGCTGAAAAACAAAATTGTTTCTTAAAATTCTTTTCTTAATTTTTATTTTCCAGATTTTAAAAACAGTAGGAGCACATTGAAGAGTATATTGAAAAGTGTAAGTTTATAAATTCAAGAAAATTTTTCCACAATCCCACACACAAGTAACCATGGCTAAAACATTAGCAAGCCTTCATACAATCTTTTTAAAATAATTATGTAGGAGTTTTGTTTGTTTATTCTTGTTGATCTTTAATATAGTAAAATTCATATTGCATATACATTTAGTATCCAACTTTTCCACTTGACATCATAAGCATTTTTTCATGTCAAAAATTATTTGTATCATAAAGTTTAATACAAGTTACAGTTTATTAATGGATATACTTGTCAATTTTATAATAAAATTTAGGCTGCTTTGTATTGGTTTCTAATAAATACTAGTTTGCTGTCTATGGAGGTTTGGATCTACTCATAATTTGTTAGTTTTTTTAAACACCAGGAATAATTTTGAATTGGAGCAATGTCTTTATAGCACCAATTGAGATCTTCATCTATTTTATTCTTTAACCTGTTAAAATATGAGCTGTTACCTTCATTTTTCTCCTTTTCTAGTTTTGCTGCACTACAGTTAGAAAAAGTGATCAGAAATATTTTTCCTTTTTTAGAATGCTCTGAGATTGTCTTTGGGAGAAACTCTAAATAGTTGAACACACTGATAATGTGCTTGCTTAAGCTGAGTATTTCAAGTTTTGACAATAGCGAAAGAAGCTTAAAGTTTATTTTTCATAAACTTAGAAGAGCATTTGCAAGTCTCTGTTTTATATCTACTTTATCATTTATCTACAGAATAAAAGGTATAACCATGCTGGACAAGTGAATTGGTCAATGCCAGAACCCAGAGGGCCTGCCACTGCTTCCCCCTCAATGAGCCATTTCCTAAGAAACACTTTGAGAACTCTGTTAGATAGGGACCAATCATCCTAACTTGTCCTGGACAGGGGTTCCCAGGATGGAAGACTTTCAGTGCTAAAACTGGGACAGTTCCAAGCTAGCTGGTACTCTTGGTCACTCCAGAACAATTTCCATTGTGAAACTTATCCAATATCCGATGTCTCAAATCTTGAATCCAACTAGTAAACCAGGTCCTACTGAAGAGGTTCACACCAGTAACCCTCTTTCTATGACAGGGGAAGTCTTCAGCCTCATCAACTGAATGATCATGATAATCTTGAATGATGTGCCTTGAATTTACTCCTCATAGCTACGATATTTTAAAAACATCTGTGAAGGGATAATTTAACAATTATGATATGCCATAACCAGGTAACCTGCCTCAGCCACCTCTCTTTCTCTGCTTCCTCCCCCACCTCTAGCTTCTTGCTCACTGCACTGAAGTCACAGCTTCTTGCTGTTCCACTTGCAGTTCCCTTTGCCTCTGTCCTCTGCCACCAAATATCCATATGGTTAGCTCCCTCATTTGAATCTTGGAACAAATCTCATCTTTTCAGAGAGGCTTTCTCTGACAACCTTTCATAAAATAACATTCTATCCTTTTATCATTTTCTCTCCATCGTACTTTGAATCATTTGTTCTCCCTCCGCTACACTGTAAGCTCCAGAGGATAGGGCAGGCACTTAGTAACTATATGTGAAACAAATAGATGAACCATATGGGATAGTGGTGAACACACAGATTCTGGAGTCTGAATGTCTAGATTCAAAACTCAGCTCTGCCTGGAATGATTATGTGACCTTTAGCACATAACTGAAGCTCTCTGGGCCTCAGTTTCCCCACAAATAAAACAGAGTTAACAATAGCCTCTACCTCTTAAGGTTGTTACAAGAAGGAAAGAAAGTAACACATGGGAAGCATTAAGAGCAATGCCAGCTGTGTGATAAATCCTCAATGAACATTACTGTGTATTTCTATTATTCCACTCATTAATGAATATGTTTCCAAATATTGCACTAAACGGAGGCATCAATCCTGGGCCTTCTGAATATAAATATGTAAATAATCAGGATCACCAAACAGCAGATGTTCTTTATCACTGTTTAATTTTTCAGACTTTATTCTAAAGTTTTTTGAATGTCATGCTCTCTCAAGATGCTGCTCTTTTCTTGCGTAAGTTTCCTTTCCATAGTCTTGACTCTGGATTCAAGCAGACTGCTAATCCAACACGTTTTTTTCTTTTTTGGCTGGGAAAGATTCACTCTGAGCTAACATCTGTTGCCAATCCTCCTCTCTTTTTTTTCCCTCCCTAAAGCCCTGGTACATAGTTGTATATTCTAGCTGTAGGTCCTTCTAGTCCTTCTAGTTCTTCTGTGTGAGCTGCTGCCACAGCATGGCTACTGATAGACGAGTGGTGTGATTCCATGCCTGGAAACCAACCCCTGGGCTGCCTAAGCAGAGCATGCCAAACTTTAACCACTAGGCCATCAGGGCTGGCTCTAATCCAACACTTTTGAGCAGAGCAGCAAGTGACTATTTAAGCACGTCCTGCAGGGCTAGTCTTGGGTTTAGTGAATCTATCTGCATTGTGAACAACATTTGTATTAGGAATCGTTCCTTTAGTTTCTAAAGCCATTTACAAAACCAGTTTCCCTGAATAAGATCATTTTCTGGACCATAAAACACGCTAAATTTGGTTTAGTTGGGAGCATCAGTGGAAGGCTTTGTCATAGATTCCACCAGCAGAGATTTCTTACAACATGTCGTATAAATTTTTCTGAAATTTTACAGAGTTGAACAGATGGTTCAGCTCTCTGATATTGGCCATAATGGCCTCACAAAGCTTTTGATTTCACTTGTAAAATTTTAATCTTTAAACAATGAATCATGAAGGTAGGGGGAAGGGGTTAATGAGAACCACTCTTTTTAATAATTCAATGATATCATCCTGTGTCCTTAAGTGGTTAGAAATACAGGTTCTTGTTCAAAATCTTCCACTCTATTGGATTCAAGATGTTTGGGGAGAGAAGCATGCAGATTATTTTAAAATATGGCTTATGTCACTTATTGGAGGAAGAAATAAGGGTTGAGACCAGCGGCCAAAAGCTAGGCAACTACCACACCTCAGTGCTTTCCACATCAGTCACATGGCTCTCTTTGATATGAGGGAAAATCATGACTCTCCCCCTCCATGAACGGTTTTGTGGTCCACGGGGAGGAAGAGCCTTGTGACCTTCAAATGGGCGTTGTACTCACAAGTTAACAAACTTCAAAACGTTATTTGAAAGGGAAACTAATAACGTATATTAAAGAGGTCACAATACTGTTTGAAGATCTATAAAGGAGTCATGAACTTTGTTCAAAGACGTAGAAAATTAAGGAAATTTTTGTTAGTGTAATTCTGAATTGGACGTGTGTTATGAAGTTCTTCTGATTATAGAGGCTGCTTTCTTATTCAAAAATAAAACAAAATGCCCTTGATATGCAAATAATAAGAATATCCTTTGGTATCAATAATATTTGAAAGCAAACTTGGCAAAGTGTCTCGGAACTGCTTATTTAAGGACATTCTGGTCAAATTTCAAGGTGGAGCTTACAGGCAAATATTTACCCAGATTATTTGAAAAGAGATTTTCATTGATTTCCATTGTCCAGCTTTATTTTGTTGATTTCTATCTTTTAACTTTAGTTTTTAATGATATTAGATTCTGCCGAAAGAAAACAGTATAATTAAGACATCAATAATAATGAAATAATAATAGAATTCAAAATTTTCTAAGTTAATAACTCTGCAACTAGCTATAAGGAACTCTCTTTAGCATACGAATAAACACAAGCTGTATTTCCCCAGGTCACATCAACCAGGACAACACAACTGACCCAGTAACAATTACCAGAAAAGCTCCTAGGCTTAGACAAAGAGCAAAAGTAGCTGGAAATTCAAGTTGTAAAACGTTCTTCCATTAGTTCAAGAAGGTTGCCAGGTTCTTTCACTTGACTTCACCGCATGATTGTGACCACCTTCTTTTCTGACTTGTAGCCTCCATTTCCTCTGTTTTTCCATCAGGTAGCTCTTTTGTGTGTACTATTATATTCTGGTGAAAGCTGTTTCTTCTCTTGGTGGCCCTCTCAGCTCAACTGAACCCAGGAACTCTGGCCTGCAGTGATATATTCTGTCCTGAGGGCATAGCTGCTCTCCAACTCAGGCTGAGTTCCATGGTTGAACTCTGTTACTAAGCAACAATGCCTTATGATCACGGATGCTGGTTTCATATGGATACATCTTTTCTATTCAATTCTCTTTCTGTAATAGTCTCCTTTCCCTGGGATCTGAGACAAGTCTTTGGAGACTGCTCCAGAAAACAACTAGATTAACACACTTTATATAAAATTACTAGTAACGCTCCATGGCCATGCCCCCCAACCCACGTCCCAATCTCTGTCAGAGGGAAACCCTAAACCAAAAGAACTTACTCAAAGCTGGCACAATTCAGTCACGGAGAAAAAGACACAAGATAACAACATTAAAACCTAGTGTCGCTAGTTCTTCTGTCAAGACACCAGCTCTAGGCAGAGCCTGAAAGAGCCGGTTGTTTGTCAACCATCCTTTACCCAAAGCTCTAAGAGAAGACTGCTGCTCATTCTGCTGAAGCCTGGGGCTGTTGAAAGGTCAGTCTCTGAAAAACAGAAGACCTGGGTTTGAATTCCAACTCCCTTATTCCTTGAACACATTTTAACCTCTTGGCTGGAATAAGTGTGTAAAGATTGGGGAATATCACTTGTAGAAGATCTTCAAAAACAAAGCATTTTAAAAGAATAGAAGTGATTTCTGAAGCATGCTGGAAGATGGAAGAATGGATGACATTTGAAACCTCAAATCACAGAAGAATAGTTTGGAATAAACCTTGGATTTCACATAGTCTCACATAATACTCAATGCATTAATTTTTATTAGATCTGTGAATAAAAGCACTTACAAAGTCATCACTTACTAAGATTTGTTTGATTTTTTAAAATAATGTCGTATCTTCAAATACTTAGATTTAAAACACTGTCCATCTGATTTTTTCTTTTTTTTTTTATTTCACTTGCCACATATTTGTGAGACATAGGATATTCCGTGTAGGCATTGATAATTCTATAACAAGTACATGCAGACCTGTAAAACGCACGTTTTATGCTTACTTATTGTTTTCCTATCTTTGTTCACCAGTATAATCCATTCTATCAATTTAACAACTTGGATGTCATAATAGCTATGGCAGGGCCGGTGCCGTGTAGCCTCATTTGGGAGCAAGGAGTTTGGGAGGCCACGTAGGGGCAGAAGATGAAACAACAGGATAATATATCTGAAAGTATGTAGATAGGAACATGATGACTTTCATTCTGGTTTACATGAGTATTAAAATGATCAGACCACCAGTGATATCAAATATGCAGTGAGTCAAATTCTACACACATCAGCCTCTTAATGATACTTGGGCTTTCATTTGAACAGCAGTTCGCCATATGCTCTCTTGGCTACTGTTGATTAGGTTCCTGGTAGCTAAAGTCATTTCTGCTGTGAATGATACTGGTCTCTTAAACACATCCCAATATTTGAATCGTAAAACGTAAGAATGCCTTAAGCCTATCCAAAAGACTCCAAGTCATAACTAGGAGAATTCCTACAAATCAGTTGCCAAAAGACTAGACACATCAGCAGGGGATTCCACCAAGGATTTGAGGTACGTTGATGAGATTAAAACCAGCCCCACACACCACACATTGCCAAGTCCAAGGTCCATCTCAGACGATATCTAATCAGGATTTATTGGGCTTCTCCAGAATGAGACAGGGAGGGCTAGGAGATCTGCCCAAGTTCTGCCACTAATGTGTTGTGTGACTTTGGGAATGTCACTTCGTGTTTCCTGGCCTCAGTTTCTTCTGCTGTAAACTGGGCAAGATAATCTGTGGTTCCATCCAAAGAATAACTCTGCTCAGTTAACAGGGTCATGGCCATTTACTGGAAAGTTTTATTTTCAAGTCCATGGGAAGCCAGAACATAAAATTTTATAACTTCAGGCACTTTTCTATTTTTAAGCATTGTTATATTTGAGGGAAAATAGTCCCAAATGTTTTTGAACTAATTCTTCTTAGCAACTTTCTAACAGTCCCCAAATTATTCAAATTAAGTAGCAAATTGAGACATCCTAGAGCAGATATACATTTAGTTTTAGATTGCTGCCTTTATATTTTACATATCAATGATTTTTCAAAGAACACAATTAGCAACAGGGCAAAAATATAAGTGAATTGAATTTAAACTATGAAGCTACAGGGATAGAAGTTTTTAATCACTAGATGTTCTGTAGAATAACTGAATCAAGTTGTTTATGATAATTTTATTACCTCGGCCTTTTTTTTAACAGTTATTATATTTTCTCATGATGTATGATATTCACACTTTTAAAGCCCTTTCATTAATTGGTCCTCCACTAACCTGGCTTCCAAGGCTCATTAATGTGAAAAATTACCTTAAAAGTTAAATAAGTATGTTCATTTCATTTTAGTTTGGAACTTCCAACTATGAAAGATATTTTCTATATTTATGACAGTATTTCTGATTAGAGAGCACCTCTTTTTGTCAACCCTGTATCTCCATGAATTTCATTTACTGTAGACCTATTTGTACCAGAAGGGTTTTAATTTTTCAAACTAAAAATGTCAAGGTGTCCATTTTGCCCAAATTGCAAATTTTGTTCCAGAAACCCTACAGCACGGATTTTAACCATGATTGCTCTTTAAAATCACCTTGGGGATTTTGGAGAAAATATCTATAGCTGGGCCCAGCCCCAGGACATGTATAGCAGAAACCCTGGAGGTGGCAGGAGGTCTTGGTATAGTTTAAAAGATCCCCAGGGAATGTGCAATCAGGACTGAACTGCTGATCTAGAGTAACTGTGTCTATCATTGAACTTACATCACTCTCTATGACATTCTACTGTTGGCATCCCCATGCCTACACCTGCTCCACCAAATGCCCTCTATTTTTTCTACCTCTAACAGTTCTTCAAAATGCTCTTGAAATGGTAGTTTATTTTGTCTTTATAACAATTCTAAAGAATTGGTAGTACATGGTGTTATCCCATTTTACAGATGAGAAATTCTGGGTTTGCCCAAGGGAACACAAACATCAAGTGATACATTCTGTGATAGATGAAGAACAAGGACCAGTGTTCTTCTGTCAGGTGTCGAGCGCTTCCGTGCTTGGAACCCGAGGTCTGCCTTTAATCACTCCTGGTCTTCTTACAAAACTGTATCTTGAGACTATTCAAAGAAAATGGCAAAAAAGAAATAGAGGTGATCCACACTGTGTGTCCTTGAGGTCCTCTGACTGCCTGTACTCAGCCCATGATAATTCCTTTAAGAGTTTTGGCAAGGCCTTCAATATTTTGTTATTGAAATTTTATCTTACTAAAGACAGATCTTTTGAATAAATAATTAATTCACTAATTTTTAGCCAATTATCAATTAGTTGAAAATTAGTAGCCAGAATTATGCTCTAGCCTGTTTTTTTTCTGCCACTGTATTCCTCGTCCTTTAGCTCTTCTTCCCTAATTAAAAAAAAAAAACTCAACTTTTTAAGTTTCTTCTCTCTGGCTTCTAGATCTGGAAAGAAAAAATGAGAACATTTCCATTCTGTGAACATATTTAAAATGCGTATAATTAAAATGTTAAAATTAAAGAAAAATATTGCATAGTAAATATTTTTAGAGCAAGGTATCTTGACTCCAGGATCTGGACCATAGAATAACAGAATCCTGTGAATATGATCAGTGCTTTTGATTTTCATAACTCAGTCCAAAATCTCAACCTTTTTTCCCCAACAATAGATTTATATTATTTTGCTTCAATAATCCAAATGATTGGCTCAACTGCCCGTTTCTCTTTATTTCCATATAAAAACAGACCATGATAATATTTAAAGAACACAGCTGACCAAAAGAGAGCTCTTGGGAGGAAGATCGGCACAGATGTTATCTCAGTGACAATCTTCCTTAAGCCAAATAAAAAGGAAGATTGGCAACAGATGTTAGCTCAGGGCCAATCTTTTTCACACACACACACACACACACACAAAAAGAGCTCCAGGGATTGAAAAACAAATTACATTTGATTTGGAAAAAATTGATAGATGGAATTAAAGAAGTCTTGCAGATTGATTTTCATTTATTGGCCAGTGGTAAGCTGAAAAATGGACATCCCTGGCCAGTCCAAACAAACATAAACGGGGAAAGAATTTCCCTGCAGCCACTGCAGAGAGGTGGCAGGTGCTGTCGATGAAGAGCAGAAACCCCGGGCCCCATCCAGTACTTCTCAGTATTGCCTCAGTTCCCTCACCTATAGAATAAGGGTAAGAAAAGTTTCCGTCTCATAGAGTTGTTGTAAGGATTAAGTGAATTAATGTATAAACAGAGCAAGCACTACCTACCTAACTGGTAGCTAGTAGTAGTATCGTTATCAGATTGTTGGCACAGAGGTATTTTTTACTCTTCCCTCCTAATTCTTACTCTCTCCAGGGTTGCTTCACTACCAGAAACTTTTGTTCCCAAACTCCGAAACCATTGTCAGTACATGAACTTCTATTAAAGTGAAGCTGTGGTGATTGCACTGGGATTCAGATAGTTGATTCATATATGAGAGTCCCAAAAGTGGATGATGAAAACGAAAGAGACAAAGCATTCTCAATTATCTGAAATGGCTAGATCCATTGGACAGACATGCAGAGCACTGATCCACCAAGGATGAAGTGATCCCTGAGATGCCCACAATGATTGCAGAACTCCTCCGTTTACCTTAAGCTCCGCTGCTCCCTACCACCAACACACACAGCACACACACATGCACTCACACACTACCCCCCCCACACACACCCCACATCACATACACACACTGCCAAAAGCTCTTGTAGCAGTAACAAAGGAGTGGCTGAAACCTGAGCACCCAGGCCTGGGGCGAATCTTACCATCTCTACTGCTTTGGCTTCCTATTACTTCAGCCAATATTAACTAAACACTCTCGAAGGCACATTCTTTCATCTAATGCTCACTCTGACCTGTACCTTCCTTCTTTGTAATTCCAGAACACTTTGACTCTAGTGAGGCTTTTTTTATTTGTGATTTTTTGGTGACGAAGATTGGCCCTGAGCTAACATCTGTTGCCAATCTTCCCCTTTTTTTTTCTTTTCTCCCCAGTGCCCCAGTACATAGCTGTATATCCTAGTTGTAAGTCCTTCTAGCTCTTCTATGTGGGATGCCACCACAGCATGGCTTGATGAGCAGTATGTAGGTCCACTCCCAGGATCTGAACTGGTGAACCTCTGGCCACTGAAACAGAGTGCATGAACTTAACCCCTACACCACTGGGCTGGTCACCTGATGAGGCTTTCTAACATCAGGTCCCCTGGACAGAGACTTTCAACTATCCTTTAAGAACTTACCAGAGAGCTGAAAGCACAAATATAAAGAAATAATAGTAACTAATATTTATGAGTACTGTCTTAAGCACTTTGCAAACATTATTGGATTTCACCTGCATAATTAACTCATTAAGGGCTACTTAATAAATCAAGCAGGTTTTGAACTCAGATGGAAAGCCCACATTTTTACTAATAATATTTCACTTTAAATAGTACAATTAGTGGAGAAAGTGCAAAAGAACAGATCTTTTAAACACGATTTGGGTTGTTTAGAATTAATGACATAAACAGTGAGAATGGGATTTTCCACTTGAGACACAGAACAACTTGATACCTCATACATACACACATCACTCATTCAAATCCTATAATATCCTTTTCTTCTAAAGCAGAATAAAATTCTATCATTTGTAACTCAAACCCTTTTTTATTGCTTAAAATGAACAAAATAGATTTTTAAGTTTAGAGAAATTTAAAACCTAGCAATAGAATTATAGTCCTTATACCTTTGGCAATAACCCCAATGCTGCTTAAATGCCACTAGTGAATGAAAACTAATTACAGTTCTTTCAGGCTAAAAAGCAGCAGCTGAATACCACTAATTATGCAATGAAGCTAACAACAATACTGAAAAAATTAGCAATAAATGCATTCAACAGAAAGACAAGTAAAGAAGAAATGTAGCAAATCCACTATTGTAGGAAAAAATGGCAAATGCTGAAATCTTCCTGTATTACATAACAGATATTTTTAAATGCTTAATTATCATACAATGATTACTTCTAGCTCATCACAAAGGCAGTTTTCATAGCTGTCACATACTCCCAAATGCATCTCTAACACATATTGATGATTGTGAATTTCATGTTAATGGAGTCATGCCTAGGCTCACATTGGCAAACAGCTAGAGTTGACATTGAGTTACGTCAATAACCATAGACCAATTTACAAGATCCTGGTTATCCAAATGATTGAGAAGGGAAAAACAGGGTTTTGTTTGGATTTGGGGGAAGTGATTGCAATTCAGCTATGTTAACCTGGCCAAAGTGTTCTTCCACACAGACTTCTAGTCTAGTCAAATTAGGTGATACACAAAATCCTAAGGATTCAGCTGGGAACATATGCCAATTTTATCCTTAATGTGGTCTGATGCAGGAGAGGCTTACTGGAGGGAGAGATTGATAATATAAAGATTGACAATATAAATATCATAGCTGGATATCTATTTTAATAGTGTCGTGGACACCCGCATCATTCTTCTCAGTAAGCATTTGCCCCAGAGTGAACGAGCTAAGAAACCTGAATCAGCTCTCAGCACACTTGGCCTCACTTTTCATGTGTCTCTCATGGGGTGAGCACCTCACTTGCTTATGGGCTATTTAAGGAACTTTCAAGGGTAATTCAATAAATTTGACTATATGTGATTTTTGCCTTCCATGCTCTCTTTAGAATCTAATTGTTGTAAGGAAATTATTAACACTGAAGGTGAGTTTCTCTATGATAATGCATAATTTATGTAAATGAACTGAGCATTTTAATAAAGTCTTAATAGTTGGAGCTTCGGTTAAGTACTGAGCACTGTAGAAAAAACTTGAATACATTTGTGATATTTTAAACGAGGAAGAGCTAGAAATGCTGGAACTAATATTAAAATAAGAGAGAAACTAGATTCTAGAACTACCTCTGAAATTAATTACATGAGACCTTGAAAAAGTCATTTATGGTTTATTTACTTACAAAATAATCTATGGTTCTATTATTTTTAGAATTCTTAGCACTAAATTCCTATCTGTAGTATTTCTGAAACTTCTTGATCATTTAGTGGAAGGAAGGGGGAAAACAAGAAAATAAAAAGGTTTTTTAGAAAAAGGAAATAAAGAAAGACAAAGCAAAGGAAAAGTGAGGTTGAAAGAATATAATACCATCTAGATGTCAGCTGGAATAACTAAAGAATAGACTGGAAGATGCAAAATGTCCTAGACCTTCAGCCAAGGGGAAGGGGCTTAGAAAAGAACAGAAAATTGTGAAAAAAAAAGTTAGGTGCACAAATGAATATTTATTTTGAATGAGAAAAGGAATTATAACAACTTACTATTTTTAAAAGCTTTTGAAGAGCAAGCTAAAGGTCAAAAAAAGATTTTTTAAAAAGAAGATATTTTGCTTCCAGGGCGAGGGAGAGCCTAGTAAACAAAGAAACAAGTTCAGCAGGACAAGCAGAGCTAAAAGCAAAAAGCAGAGTTTGTTCCATATTGAGAGGGTTCTAATTGGTTAAGGGAAAGATGGTAAAATTCTCGGAATTGGTTATTGCTCTCTTTTTCCTTACAGTAAATCCGGTACAGTTTCAAAGGGGTCAAGCAGCTCTGACCAGAGTCATGTAAGAGGCATTGTCTATGCTCACGCTTAGGAGCTGGGAAACTCTCCTACAGCACCACAAATATCACAAAATCCACAACAAAAATATAATACTATTGTTCAGCAACTGTCATACTCTCTATATATTCTTTTTGGCTGCATACTTTTGATTGCCTTTTCATATGAATATTTTGCAACATACTGTATTCTTACATCAGCATTTCCTCTTTTTTATTTTTATACTTAAAAAGCAATAATACAGATCTGTTGCACAACACTGCGACTAAACACTGCTGAACTGTAAACTTAAAAATGGTTAAAATGTAATTTTGTTATGTATTTTTACTACGATTTAAAAATTTTTAATTATTTTTTAAAAATCAATAATAGGATAACTTAGAAAAGTTTCCTTCAGCTTCATAATTTATTATCAGTATTGTATACTTTTAAGACTGGTGTCAGGGGGCCGGCCCCATGGCTGAGTGGTTAAGTTCATGTGCTCCACTTTGGCAGCCTGGGGTACGCCAATCCGGATCCTGGGTGCAGACCTACCTACTGCTCATCAGGCCATGCTGTGGCAGCATCCCGCTTAGAAGAACTAGAAGGACTTACAACTAGGTACTGGGGCTTTGGGGAAGAAAAGAAAAAAGAAGAAGATTGGCAATAGATGTTAGCTCAGGGCCAATCTTAAAAAAAAAATCCCCACCTCCTCAGGGCAAAAAAAATGACTGTTGCCAAATTAGGGGAAACACTTTTCATAAATGAAGCTGTCCGAATTTGCCTGAGCAGTGAATAATCTTGAATATTCTAAATTGTTGACCCTCCTTAACAAGTTTATCGCTGATGTACTCCCTGTAGTAGGGCATGATAACTTTTATTTTGTCTTTATCTATGTTAATATTTATGTCAAAATACCAAGAAATTTAAATCTTCTCTCAATACATTCACACGATTCATTCCTCTTCATTATGGGTTATCAAAACTCTAAGCCCCTATTCATTATCTCTACTCTAAAATACACCTCTTCCCCTAAATCAATTACTGCTTTGGGTATGATTTTTTTTTTAAATCTTACACAATGATTTTTTCAATATTCCATTTTTATCTAAATATTTTCTTAGTTCTTTAAAAATTAAATCTAAAGATGACAAAAGAAGGGTTTATTGAAACATTACAAAACATTTTTCCAAAATGCAGTTCAAATGAGTATTCGGACTTTATCAATTGTTTTGAAAAAAGGTTTATTTTCATCTATTTATTGTTTGGGTTTCTCTTTTGAGTGTCCTTAAGATCCTTAAACCCATGTTGCCAGCTTGAAACACTTTAAAGTTCAAACCAGCCCATTACCTATGACCCCTAAAGACAAACTCAAGTTGGCATGTGTTTAAAGTGCTCTATCCAAGCAATAAACTAGAAAAGGGAAAAAGACAAAGTGTTTTCAGTGAAGTAGTCCCCAACCTCAAGGACGGTGGAGGTGGTGGGGCTGGGGGACGTGGGGGTACCAGCAGATGATATTGAGTGGGTGGCTCTGGCTTGGGCAGCTGCACTTCCCACCAAGCAAAGTTAGCACAAGGATTTGGGAGACAGGAGTAGGGGTGAGTATTTGTTACAGGACATCCTGGGAATGTCCTTTGACTTTGAGGCCGATGTGGCCTTTCAAGGGAGGACTTTGAGAAGGGAAGAGACAACCAGACATAGGTCTTCAATAATAAAAGGAATTCTCCTTGAAAGCTCCCAATTTACTGCTTTTTGAAGGCAAGAGTCATGCTGGGATCAGAGTGGTCTTCAAGGCCTCACAGAGGCTTCTCAGCAGACGTCCTTGCTAGCTATAACTTAACCACTCATGGAAGTATCTACAAACCAAATAACTACATCCCACTAAACCCAAACTAATCATATCCCCAACTCAACTCTCCCTTAGCTGAATGCAAAAATGCCCACACCTGCTCAACCATTGAAGAGCAGAAGAATTTTCACAGAGTGGGAGGTCAAGGGTTCTCAATAAATTGCAGACAAATTGGCTTACTTTTGCAAAATATTTTAAAATGTGTGACCATGTGGACCCACTTCTAGAGCCCTTTCTAAAGCTCTGAAGGGGATCTAGACAAGTGAAAGGCCCTGGAGCTCAAGATTTTTTCTCTTCACAGTAGATCCTCCTGCTTCAGACTCAGCTTCTTGAGCACAGGAACCACATCTTTTTTATCTTCGCACACCTGACTGCTTACACAGTGCATGATGCAGTGTGGGTGCACACAAAGTATTTCAGGAAGAAACAGAGGAACTTTGATGCATTCAAGACACAATGTTAGCAAGAGGAGGCAATCAAGTCTCCATGACAAGATGAACAGAGGGACCAAGAAAAGCTTCTGAAATCACAGGATATCTAGGAAGAATGTAGTAAATATTTCCAATTGATTTTTTTCCTACCCTTCATCTGAATTATTCTTCCTAAATTTTGGAGATTAGCCATTAAGTAATTCTTGTGCGAGGCTGTGCCAGCTTCTTATTACAGAAGCCAAAAAGGCCATTTATATGCTTTCCCTACCTCTAGGAGGCTAGGTTACAGAAATATCACCAAAACTTTGCCAATCAGACACAACCACTAAGGACCTGCATCAGAAGTTAGAGACAAGAATCCATTCCAGGAGTGGTAAGAGCATCTAATGTCCAATGGCAGAGGGCCAGATGTGTGATTTCTAGGCATGCAGTTGTGGTGGTACCAGGGCCAGAATTCATTGTCTAGCAGCATCTCTGGAGATGCAGAGCTGTACAGAAACTTATTTAGCCTCTCTTCCTTTATCTTTATGACAACACACACTCCTTCTTTCTTTGTCTCCTATGATGACACAGTCGCCTGTTGTCCTTCTGTCTCTCTGACCATTTCTTCTCTATCACCTTTGAAGGTTCGTTCTGATTTCACCAGCCTTTATTAGATTTTCAAGGTTCATCCTTAGGCCTTCTTCTTTGCTCACTCTCTAATCTCCCACTGGCAACCTCCTCCACCTCTCTCTACCCTAGTTCCAGGCACCATCAGCTCTAGCCCAGATACCACAGTAACATCCTTCTTGCCCTCCCTTCATGTCCACTCCTCTTGGTTCCCTACCCTCCACCCAGCCTCTGTAATCCAATCTCTATATTGAAAACAGAATGGCCTTTCCAAATGACAATCAGATCACCCCTCTGTGTAAACCCCTCACTGAATTTCCAGTGCATTTAGGGTAAATATCCAAATCTTTAGTAGGTCATGGTCTTACTCCTGCCTACCCTTCCAAACACAGAACATGAGGCTTGTCTTTTGATGAAACCAACCCAGCCTCTCTCACCTGATTCTCCCTTCATCGAACTATTTCTTATCCGTTTTTCAAATCTCAGTTCCAGTATGACATTCAAAGGAAAGCACCCTCTGACCCAGACCAAGTCTGATCTCTGCATTTAATGTTCTTATAGAACCAAATCTCGTTCATTCATAAGACTTATCACTTGGAATTATACTTTGTGTATGTGATTATAGATTTGATGTCTAAATTCCCAATTAAATGGTAAGAACTCGAGGGAAGAGACCTTGTTTTGCGGTTGCTGTTCACTATCATGTTCTCAATGAGTGCGTAGCACTGAACCGTAGAAGTGCACAATAAACACGTTGAATGAAAAAGTGGAAGAGAGTTCAATGTGTAAAGAATTTAATACTAATCTGTTAATAATACCCAACTCTCCCACTTCTCCCGTGCTCAAAACCTGGGAGCTGTCATTGACTCTTACCTTCCTTCATTCGCTATTTAGCCATCTAGTCTCATCATTGCTCCTTGGAAAGTTCCTCCATTTTTCTGGAATATTCATAAACTGTCAACATGCTGGCACAAACATCATACTTTCAGAAGTAAATTTTTATAATTGCTGCTCTATGTGCTTGAGGCTTTCCCTCTCATAGTGCATCTCACGTACTGCTGCAAAATTTACTACAGATCCCAGAAATAAGTAAAATAGCCATTATTTTATAAGCTTATAGAGATAAGTTTAAGAAAAAACATCAGAATTTTTTGTATACTAAATGTTTTCTTCTTTACCTAATCATCCTATTTCATCAAAGTATGCAATCAAAGTACCTAAATAACCTCGTCTCCCAAATGTTCCCAGTGTAAAATACCACCTTTTGCTAGGAAAGTCTGATCATGTTCTAATTAGCATAATTTGTGATTCATATCTCTTCTTTTCTCAAATTGCTCTCACTTCCTAGAATGTCCTCATCTTGTTTTGACTAAAAAACTATAACCCACATGCAACTGAGACCTCGCTCAGCCTAATTTCTCATAACCGTCAAATGACATAAAAATTTAAATGAAAGAAATCCTGATTTGTACTATCTTCCAGCAAGGGGCAGAATGGCAGAGAGAGGATCAAGAGATACTCAACTCACTGCAAAACATGATAAAACCCTCTCTGTTTCTACTACTTCTAATATTATCCAGTTCTTTCTCTCCTTGATTCCCAAGCTCCAAGATGAACCATTTTCCAAATTCAGCCCATAATTCTTCCCTTTTCCCCCCAAGCCTCTCTAAATTGAATTTTTCTGTCTTTCCCCTGATGAAGATTTCTAATAGATCATTCTTTTATTTTATTTATTTATTTTTCTACTGTGATAACATTGGTTTATAACATTATATAAATTTTGGGTGTACATCACTATATTTCAATTCCTGTGTAGACTATATCGTCTTCACCACTCAAGGACTAATTAGAATCCATCACCGCACACGTGCCGAATCACCCCTTTCGCCCTCCTCTCTCCCCACTTCCCCTCTGGTAACAATCAATACAATCTCTGTCTATGTGTTTGTTTGTTGCTGTTTTTATCTTTTATTTATGAGTGAGGTCATATGGTATTTGACTTTCTCCCTCTGACTTATTTTGCTTAGCATAGTACTCCCAAGGGCCATCAATATTATCACAAATGGCCAGATTTCATCCTTTTAATTGTTGAGTAGTATTCCATTGTGTAAATATACCACATCTTTATCCATTCGTCCCTTGATAGGCACCTATGCTGCTTTCAAGTCTTGGCTATTGTGAATAATGCTGCCATGAACATAGGGATGCAGATATCTTTATGCATTTGTCTTTTCATGTTCTTTGGACAAATACCCAGTAGTGGAACAGCTGGATCATATGGTAGTTCTATTCTTAGTTTTCTGAAGAATCACCATAGTGTTTTCCATAGAGGCTACACCAGTTGACACTGCCAACAGAAGTGTAGAAGAGCTCCCTTTACTGCAAATCGTCTCCAACATTTGTTATTTCCTGTCTTGTTAATTATAGCCATTCTGATGGGAGTGAGGTGATATCTCATGGTTTTGATTTGCATTTCCAGGATAATTAGTGATGTTGAACATTTTTTCATGTGCCTGTTGGCCATCTGTATATCTTCTTTGGAGAAATGTCTGTTCAGATCTTTTGCCTATTTTTTTTTTCTGGTGAGGAAGATTAGCCCTGAGCTAACATCTGTGCCAATCCTCCTTTATTATTTGTGTGTGGGATGCCTCCACAGCATGGCTGATGGGTGGAGTAGGTCAACGTCTGGGATTCAAACCCGTGAACCCGGGGCGCCAAAGCAGAGCATGTGGAACTTTAACTACTTGGCTATGGGGCCGGCCCCCATTTGCCCATTTTTTAATTGGGTTGTTAGTTTTTTTGTTATTGAGATGTATGTGCTCTTCATATATTTGGATATTAACCCCTTATCTGATATATGGTTTGCAAATATCTTCTCCCAATTGTTAGGTTGTCTTTCATTTTGTTAATGATTTCCTTTGCTGTGCAGAAGTTTTTAGTTTGATATAGTCCCATTTCTTTATTTTTTCTATTGTTTCCCTTGTCCAGTCAGATATGGTACTTGAAAATATGCTGCTAAGACCAATGTCAAAGAGCATACTGCCTATGTTTTCTTCTAGAAGATTCATGGTTTCAGGTCTTACATTCAACTCTTTAATCCATTTTGAGTTAATTTTTGTGTATGGTGTAAGATAATGGCCTACTTTCATTCTTTTGCATGTGGCTGTCCAGTTTTCCCAACACCATTTATTGAAGATACTTTCCCTTCTCCATTGTATGTTCTTGGATCTCTTGTCGAAAATTAGCTGTCCATAGATGTGTGGGTTTATTTCTGGGCTCTTGGTTCTGCTCCATTGATCTGTGTGTCTGTTTTTGTGCCAGTACCATGCTATTTTGGTTACTATAGCTTTGTAGTATATTTTGAAATCAGGCAGTGTGATACTTCCTGCTTTATCCTTTTTTCTCAGGATTTTTTGGCTATTCAAGGTCTTTTGTTGTTTCATATAAATTTTAGGATTCTTTGTTCTATTTCTATGAAAAATGTCATTGGAACTTTGACAGGGATTGCTCTGAATCCGTAGATTGCTTTGGGAAGTATGGACATTTTAACTGTGTTAATTCTTCCAATCCAAGAGCATGGATATCTTTCCATTGCTTTGTGTCTTGTTCTATTTCTTTCAACAATGTTTTATAGTTTTCAGTATACAGGTCTTTCACTGTCTTGGTTAAGTTTATTCCTAAGTATTTTATTCTTTTGTTGCAATTGGAAATGGTATTGTACTCAATTTCTCTTTCTGCTATTTCATTGTTAGTATATAGAAATACAACTGATTTTTGTATGTTGATTTTGTATCCTGCAACTTGACCATATTCATTTATTATTTCCAGAAAATTTTTACTGGATTCTTTAGGGTTTTCTACATATAAAATCATGTCTCTGCAAATAGTGACAGTTCACGTCTTCCTATCCAATTTGGATGCCTTTGTTTCTTTTTCTTGCCTGATTGCTCTGGCTAAGACTTTCATTACCGTGTTAAATAAGTGGTGAAATTGGGCATCCTTGTCTGGTTCCTGTTCTTAGAGGGATAGCTTTAAGTTTTTCTCCATTGAGAATGATATTATCTGTGGGTTTGTCATATATGGCCTTTATTATGTTGAGGTACTTTCTTTCTATACCCATTTTTTTCTTCATTTTGTTAGTGTGGTGTATCACGTTGATTGATTTCCAGATGTTGAACCACCCCTGCATCCCTGGTACAAATCGCACTTGATCATGGTGTATGATCTTTTTAATGTATTGTTATATTTGATTTGCTGATATTTTGTTGAAGATTTTTACATCGATGTTCATTAGTGATATTGTCTTGTGATTTTCTGTGCACGTGCTGTTCTTGTCTGGTTTTCATATCATGGTAATGTAGGCTTCATAGAATGACTTAGGAAGTTTCCCCTCCTCTTCAATTTTTTGGAAGAGTTTGAGAAGGATCACTATTAAGTCTTTGAATGTTTGGTAGAATTCACAAGGGAAGCTATCTGGTCCTGGACTTTTATTTTTGGGGGAGGTTTTTGATTACTGTTTCGATCTCCTTACAGGTGATTGGTCTATTCAAATTCTCTATTTCTCCTTGATTCTGTTTTGGAAGTTTGTATGATTCTAAGAATTTATCCACTTCCTGTAGATTATCCAATTTGTTGGCATAAAGCTTTTTGTAGTATTCTCTTATAATCTTTTGTATGTCTGATGTGTCCATTGTAATTTCCCCTCTTTCATTTCTGATTTTATATATTTGAAACTTCTCTCTTTTTTTCTTAGTAAGTCTAGCTAAAAGTTTGTCAAGTTTATTTATCTTTTCAAAGAACCAGCCCTTAGTTTCATTGATTTTTTTCTATTGTTTTTTTAGTCTCTATTTCATTTATTTCTGCTCTGATTTTGTTATTTCCTTCCTTCTGTTGATTTTGGGCTTTGTCTGTTCTTCTTTTTCCAGCTCCCTTAGGTGCACTGTTAGACTGTTTATTTGAGATTTTTCTTATTTGTTGAGGTAGGCCTGTATTGCTCTAAGTTTCCCTCTTAGAACCACTTTTGCTGTATCCTATAAATTTTGGCACGTCATATTTTCATTTTCGTCTCCAGGTATTTTTTGCTTTATCCTTTGACTCAGTCATTGACCCAATCATTTTTCAGTAACATTTTGTTTAATCTCTACATATTTCTGGCTTTTCTTATTTTCTTCCTGTAGTTGATTTCTAGTTTCATACCATTGTGATCTGAAAAGACACATGGTATAATTTCAATCTTCTTAAATTATTGAGATTTGAGATTTTGTGGCCTAATATGTGATCTATCCTGGAGAATGTTCCATGTGCATTTGAAAAGAATGTGTATTCTGCAGTTTTGGGATGGAATGTTCCATGTATATCTGCTAAGTCCATCTGGTCTAATGTGTCATTTAAGGCCAATGTTTCCTTATTGATCTTTTGTTTGGATGATCTATCCATTGATGTAAGTGGAGTGTTAAAGTCCCCTACTATTATTGTGCTGCTGTCTATTTCTCCTTTTATGTCTGTTAATAATTGCTTTATATATTTAGGTGCTCCTATGTTGGATGCATAGATATTTACAAGTGTTTTATCCTCTTGTTGTATTGTTCCCTTTGTCGTTATGTAGTGCCCTTCTTTGTCTCTTGTTATAATTTTTGTTTTAAAGTCTATTTTGTCTGATATAGGTATTGCTACCCCACCTTTCTTTTCTTTGCCATTTGCATGAAGTAGCTTTTTCCATCCTTTTACTTTCAGTTTGTGAGTGTCTTTAGGTCTGAAGTGTGTTTCTTTTGTGCAGCATATAAATGGGTCTCGTTTTTTTTATCCAATTGGCCACCCTATGCTTTTTGATTGGAGCATTTAGTCCATTGACATTTAAAGTAGTTATTGATAAATATGTACTTATTGCCATTTTGTTACTTTTTTCTGAGTGTTTTAGTAATTCTTTTCTGCTCTTTTCTTCTTCTCTTGCTCGCCTCCCTTGTGGTTTGATGGCTTTCTTTAGTATTATGTTTGGGTTCCTTTCTCTTAGTTAATTGTGTATTTATTATAGGTTTCTGATTTATGATTCCATGAGGTTCATACACAATAATGGACATATATGGCAACCTATGTTGAGCTGATGGTCTCTTTAGTTTAACCTCTTTCTAAAAGCTCTACTCTTTTGCTCCCCTCCTCCCACATTTTATGTTTTGGTATCATACCTAACCTCTTATTTTGTGTTTGTGTATCCATTAGCTTCTTATCATTGAAATAGGTAATTTTAGTACTTTTGTCTTTTGACCTCCATATTATCTTCATAGATGGTAGATCTGCTACCTTTACTGTATTTTTTTCTTTACCAGTGATTTTATTGCTTTTTTTTTTTTTTTTGGATAATTTTCTTGTTCCTATTTGTGGACTTGTCTTTCACACTTAAATAAGTGCCTTTAGCTTCTCCTGTAAAACTGATTTCTTGGTGATAAACTCCCTTAGTTTTTGCTTGTCTGGGAAACTCTTTAGCTCTCCTTCCATTCTGAGTGGTAACCTTGCCAGGTAAGTATTCTTGGCTGTAGGTTTTTTCCTTTCAACACTTTAAATATATCATGCCACTCCCTTTAGCCTGCAAGATTTTGGCTGAGAATTCAGCTGATAAACTTGTAGGGTTTCCTTGGTATGTCACTTGTTGTCTTTCTCTTGCAACTTTTAGGATTTGCTCTTTATCTTTAATTTCAGACATTTTAATTACAATGTGTCTTGGTGTGGGCCTCTTTGGGTTTATTTTGTTTGATGCTCTCTATGCTTCCTGTGCTTAGATGTTGGTTTCCTCCCGTAGGTTAGGAAAGTTTTCAGCTATTATTTCTTCAAATAGATTCTCTGCCCCTTTGTCTTTCTCTTCTCCTTCTGGGACACCTATAATGTGAATGTTAGTGCACTTGATGTTGTCCCAGAATTCCCTTAGACTGTTCTTGTTCTTTTTAATTCTTTTTTCTTTTATCTGTTCAGCTTGGGTGATTTCCTCTAGTCTTCCATGCAGCTTACTTATCTGTTCTTCTGTATCATCTACTCTCCTATTAAGTTCCTCTAGTGAATTTTTCATTTCCAGTATTGTATTCTTCATTTCTGATTGGATCTCTTTTATATTTTCCATTTCTTTCTTGAAGTTCTCACTAAGTTCATCTATTCTTCTCCCAAGATCAGAGAACATCCATATGACTCTTAGTTTGTATTTTTTGTCAACTAGATTGTTTATCTCTCTTTCATTTAGACTTGGAATGTATTCCTGTGTATCCTCATTTTTCCTCTTTCTCTATGCTTATATCTATGTATAAGGTAGGTCACCTACATCTCCTGATCTTGGAGAGATAACCTTATGTAAGAAATGCCTTATGAGACCTAGCAGTGTGCTTCCCTCTTGTCACCAGTTCCAAATGTTCCAGGAGTGTGTCCCCTGTGTGGGCTATGTGTGTCCTTCTGTTGTGTCAGCATTGCTGTTGCTGCTGGTGCCTAGGGAGTCTAGGCTGTGCCTCTGGCTGGCTGGTTGTAATGCTCAGCTGTGTGTGGCTGCTATGGACCCTTCAGTCACTTTATTGGGTGTGGAGAGCCCCAGCACAGTTGGCTGAGCACATTCCTGTTGCAGTTTTTCTGTTAAGTGAGTAAGCCCCCAGTGTGGCTAGTTGCTAGTCTCAGGGGCTTACAATTGCCATTGTCAGCTCTCTCAGGATTTCAGCTGAGTGGTGCTGGCCCCAGGCAAATGAGCACCCAGTGGTTTCAGGCTTTGGAAGATGGGGCCGATCCACTATGTGGCTATTTGAGAAGCACGAGTCTGCTACAGCTGACAAGCCCCACTGCTCAGAGGGCCACACACACTTTCAACACAATCCTGCCCCATACGCAAGCCCCAACCCACTGAAGCAGACCCATTTGCCCCACTGCAGAAGCCCCACACTCCACCAGTGCAGGCCCACCCCCCACACCCACCCTGCCCCACTGCAGCAGATTGCCTATGCAGGCCCACAAATTGCCCTAGTGCTTACTGTTGGATGGGGCCAGTCTCTAGGATGGGGGTTCTTTGTAGCCAGTTTTCACTTCTCTCTCAGGGGTAATTATTCTAAGAGTAATTGTAAATTTGTTGTGTCCAGGGGAGGAGGTGAGTTCAGAGTCTATGTATGCCGCCATCTTGACAGCATCCAGGTCATTCTTTTTATTATAAATCCCTTTAACTCATCTGCTTATGTGGGTCGACATCATGTGTTATGTGAGTGTGGAATGAGGTACAGGGACCCTGAATACTCTTACATGAATCATTTTGTCCCTGTTCCAAAATATTATGCATCCTCAAGAAAGAGTCTTAAGAATTATTTCTTCCATAAAAACTTCTCTGATGGTTGCATCATATACTTTATATACCTACATAATTAAGTTCCATATCACAAATTTTTAGCTCTCAAATCCATACTCAATGATGAAATTTTTAAGCTGGAAAAGTTTTTGTAGATCATCTAGATTAATTCCTTCCTTTTACAGATGAGAAAATGAAAGCTGTTATTTCTCATCTGTGTTACAGATGTCTGCCTTGTTGCCTCCCAATAGACTGAGGTACCTGGAAGGCAAAGAACACAATTGTATACTGCTTTCATATCTTCCTTAACCCAATGCTTAGTACCATGCACAAAACAAGTAAATGCCTGTTTAATATCTAAATTGCATAAATAAGAGATGGAATGTCAAGAAAGTGACAAAAATGGAATAACTTGTCCAAACTCCTCAATTTCATATAAAGAAACTGAAGCCTAAAAATGACAAGTGCTTTGTGCAAAATCCCATATCTAGTTAGTAGCAAACATAAAGTAGTTAAACATATGATTTTTATACTATATATAACACAACTATTAAGAAAGAAAAGGAATAATAAATGCCAATTCAAGATCACAGTTTTATCTGAGGGTAAGGGAAGATGAAAATAATGGCAGACAGGAGCAGAGAGGGCATCAAAGATAATGGTATTCTGACAATGAGTGGTGGGTCCATGGGAGTGCAATGTTCTAATATTCTTTAAGCCTTACAAATATTTTTGTAATGAAAGCTTCCCATTAAAGTATAACATACATATAGAAAATTGCATGAATATTAAGTGAACAGCTGGATGAATTATCACTAACGGAACACATCTATTTAACAAGCATCCAGATTACGATATAGAAATTTATAAGAACCCAAAAGCTTCCTTGTGCTCCCTTCCAGTCATTACCTTGCAAAGGTTAACACCATCTTAACTATGAACAACACAGATTAGTGTTGTCTGTTGTCAAACTTCATACAAATAGAATTATGCATCATGTAGTCTTTGGTGTCTAGTTTCTTTTGCACAATACATCTGCAAGATCCAATGATGTTGTTACTTACAATTCTTGTTTGTTCGTTCACATTTCCAAGTAATCTAAGAAGACTAGAATTTATCTATCCTTTTTTTGTTGACAAACATTGTTGGCTCTAATAAATAGTGCTGCTATAGATTTTTTTTTCACTCATTAGTTCATATGTCTGTCAGTAATACACCCGAGCATGGAACGCTGGTTCATGGGTTAAATATATGTTCGGCTTTAGTAGATATGGGGAAACAGTTTTCTGAAGTGGTTGTACCAATTTATATTTCTATTACCAGTGTATGAGAGTTCTAATTGGTCATCATCCTCACTAATTCTTGGCATTATCAGTCTTTTTATTTTAGTCATTCTAGTGGATGTCCTACATATATTTTATAATTATTTTGTATCTATTCAATTTTGATACAAATGATTTATAAAATGTACAGCATTTTAAAAGTAAAAGTTCTCATGATTTAAGAATTTGTTTTTAATTGAACTTCCTGTATCATGAAAATCTGAACTTCCACTATAACACTATATGAAGGGTTGATGGATTAATTGATAGACATTGGTGTAAACACATTAGAGAGGCAGATTAGCATAGTAGTTAAGAGCCAAGCTTTGAATACAGACCATCTGAATTAAGTCTTTGATATCCCACTTACAGCTGTGTGATCTTGGCAAAGTTACTTAAATGTGTTTGCCTCAGATTTCCAGCTAGAAAATGCCAATAACAATAGTATATACTTCATAAGATTGTTAGGATTAAATGAGCTAATATATAAAGTACTAAGAATAGTGAGGAATACAGTAAACAGTGAATAAATATTAGTTGTTCTTATTTTATCTAAGTCTACATGAGATAAACACACATTTTCACATAGCCATTAGCTAAACTTGTGTGAATTAAGTAAAGTGCACCTTTCTTTGTCCCCATTCCAATTACACACCTAGGAAAACACCCCTCATTAAAAAAAGGAAAAAATAATAAAAATAAAACAATGGGGTAACAAAAATACGACTACTCCAAACTTCTACTTAGATTTGCCCAGATTTTGTAGCAAAATCAAAAAGAAAATCGTAGAATACATTAAAGTCAACTTGTCCAAACTTTTCAGTTTCAAATAAAGAAAATGAAGCCTGGAGATGTTATACTTTGTTCAGATCACATATCTAATTAGTAACAAATATAAAGCCCAGTGACCCTCAACCCAGTGCTCAGATATTTCTCCAATAAAGCCTCCCCATCTGTAGCAAGATTTAAGATGCTGAATCAATCAGGCTCCATAGATCAGGGTCAGAATAACAAAATACATTCAAAACTGCTTGCAAAGTAAGGCAAAAAGTTAACATTAATTGAAAATGTACACACAGTCTATCATCAAAACCCAAACTTATCTATTTCAAGATACCAAATAATTTATAAATTATTTATTTACTACATAAAGACAAATTTATATCATTCCATTGAATTAATAGAACACCGTAAGAATCAATCATATCATTTAATACAAAAATACTATCAGATTTGAAAAACTGTATATTTCCAAGGATAATTGATATATCTCTCAATTCTGAAAGACAATACTGTCTTATTCCATATTCTTTTCAATTATTTATATTTACTTTTAGTAGGATCTCAGATGAACCAGATTAAATACAAAGATCACTGACTTTTATTCTTTTGGACTTACTGGGAGATACTTTATTGCAAAATTCTTTGTTTTGGGGAGTATTACTTGGTTTTATGGGGTGAAATTAGATTTGCAAATATGAAAGCTAAGTATTAGCAAAGGTCAAGTTCTCTCTATAGTTCATATAAATTTTTTACATTAACCAAGCTTTGAATCATTTAATAAGCTTGTAGTTTATTTATACAATTTTGTCTTCATCCATGAAACATAAGTCATAAACAAATACACTGCAAAGCCATCCTTAGGGACACAGATTTCAGTAAAAGCAAAAGTTTCAGGGCTTTATCCCCAGCACCACTATCCTATTTAAATATCCTCCATCTTTTATCTCCATAGCCATTACCATCTGGCTCAATTTATCTATCCATGATATTTAGTGAGACAGAATATGATTCCTTTCATAGGTCAAATGGGATGAAAGCAAACTGCCAATCTACCCATTAGTAAAGATTCTAGTTTTTAAGGACATACTCATGAGACCATGGCCTGGCACATGGTAAGCATTTAATTTGCTGAAAGAATGACTATGAACAACATAGTAGTTACTCTACATGTATAGTCTTTTTCTCCCCAACGTTTTACTGAGAAAATTTTCACACCTACAGTAAAATTGAAAGAACTGTGTGGTAGTCACCTATATACCTCCCATCAAAGCTCTGCGGTCATTTACATTTTCTTAGATCCACTTTATATATCTATCCAGCTATCCATCCATTAATCCAGCATATTTTTTGATGAATTTCAAAGTAGTTATTGATATCATTATCCATCACCCTATAACTTTTCAATACAATTTTTTCTTTTAGTTTTTTTTCTGAAGTTAAAATTTTGTTCTGTGAAATACACAAATCAAGTTTACCATTTGAGAAGCTGTAAGAAATACATACGCCCAAGTAACCAAAACCACTATCCATCTCCCCAGCAAGTTCCCTCAAGCCACTTCCCAGTCAATTTTTACCCTATATATACAGAGGCAACCACTGATCCAACTTTCACCATAGATTAGTTTTACCTAACAAAGAGCTTCATATACATGGAACAATACAGTATTCACTCTTGTGTGGGGCTTCTTTCACTCACCATAATGTTGCTTTATGTGTCAGAAGTGTAATCCTTTACATTTCAGAGTAGTATTCCATGATATTTTTATAATCTTCTTCCAATGGCTAGTTTAGATACTATTCTAATATTCTGTATTCTGATATTCTAATATTTCTATTAGAAATAGCCCTAAACTATTCTTTCACATTCTTATATGTCTTTTTGTGGATTTATCCTTTGATTTCTTCTGAGTTAATTTTCAGGAGTGAAATTGCTGGATCATGTTTAATGTATGTTTAATTTTATTTAAGAAAAAAAAATCAAAAACTTTTTCCAAAGTCATAGTATTATTTT
Organism: Equus caballus; assembly: GCF_041296265.1. Classification (NCBI taxonomy): domain Eukaryota; kingdom Metazoa; phylum Chordata; class Mammalia; order Perissodactyla; family Equidae; genus Equus; species Equus caballus. The sequence continues at coordinate 98,537,397 of NC_091685.1, read as the reverse complement.
ACGTGAGCACCAATAACATATGAGCATTCTGGTGTATCCATGTCCTTATCAACATGGTGTTGTCACATAGTCTTTTAAAAATTTAGCTAAATAGATGATACTTTCTTTTAAATATGGCACTTCATACCACATTTTCCCAGATAGCTTCATGAGATATAATTGGGTCGAAATGGTTTGGTGTTAAGATTAAACTGTGATAACCACATGCAATAGATTTACTAAGTATCAAAATGATTGCTACTGTGTCACGTAAGCATGGACTACTTAACTGTTCTCAGAATCTAATTGCCTTCTTCTCTCAACTGCAGCTCCTTGAAGACTGGTTTCCTATTATTCCTTATAACCTTAACATCTCCATAAATGTTTGTTGAATAGATTTCATCAGTTATATAACAATTATAGCTGGATTAAATATAGACGCAAAGTTCCATGAGAGAAGAAACCAGGTCTGCTTGTCCACCATCATCTTCTCATTGCCTAGCATAGTGCCTGGAACGTAAAGCACTCAATAATTTATTCACGATTAAAATACTTATCTGGCAGATTATCCTAACCATTCCTCCTCTAGTTCTCTCCTTATCTGGAAAAATGGTGACAGTTTCTCAGAGTTTCTTTGAAGTTTGAGACAATATACTTAAAAATATCTAACATAGGTTCACATCCATTGTACACACTCAACAAGTATCTTCTTGAGCTGCTTTTCATGATTATAGGGACTACTCTGAGACCTGGCTTGGTTTCCTTTCTTTCTCTGCTTACATAATCTATACTTCTGAAATCTCATGCAATCTCACAGCTTCAGTTCTCCTCATTATCTCTGACATGCCCCCTAAGTTTTAGTTCTATGTTCCCGAAAGACTGCTGCACATCACATTCACATTTCATGGTAAAACTCATCATTTCTTCAAACTCAGTGTGTCTAAAACCAAGGGCACCCATTTCATCTCTAATGGAACCACCACACACCCAAGCAATTCCTAAACTTCCTTGACTCCTTCTTCTTCTTCTCCTTCTTAAGACATTTGCTTGACAAATCCAGTGAACTCTCCCTAATGTGATGGATATTTATAGTTTATTCTCCTTCCCTCCTCCATTCCAATTGCCAATACCCTAATTCAGATTATTACTTACCTCTGAATTCTAACATTGAATGGCATAGCCACAAAGCTCCTCGTCTCCAGTCTCTCCCTACCTTTAATCCATTCTACATTTTGCCATGATTTAACTCCTTGGAGCATTGCTAAACTCATTTTGCTCAGCCCTCAAAAACCTCCCATGACTTCCCATTGCCTGCCAGGTAAATTCAGATTATCTCATCCAACATTCAAATTCTCCTCCCTCCAGCCCACCCCAACCCTTGCAAACTCATTTCCCATTACTCTCTTAAACCCTAGTCAAAAAATGTCAGAAGCTGTTGCCCATAAACGACGTATCACTTCAATCCCTTCATAAAAACTAATATTGGCCATTGTGTTGGAAGCGTATCTCCCTCATCTCAAGTCCATACTCCATCCTTCATTCAAGGTGAGAGAAAATGTCACAAATCCTTCCATGAACCACTCCCTGAACGATCTCAATTTTCTCTTACCCTAGAAGTACTATATTTATACTTAGATTATGACACTTATCCTTTCCTATGTTATGTAATAGATTTTTATGCCACTTATTAAATGGTGAAGTTGGCCAGTCCAATGAACCTATCTGTGCTTTAGAATCTGGTAGTCAGAGGTCCAAATTCTAACCCAGCTACTCACTAGCTAAGTGACTTTGGCAAGGCAGCTAACCTCAGGCATATTATCTGTAAGAACAGAGATAAAATTAACTTCTCCTCTTATTGCAAAGTTTAATTGCACATATTAGGTGCCTATCACACAGTTGACATTCAAACAGTAGCAGGTACTTTTTCTAAGCTTCATATATGCCATCAGATTTCACAAGTTAATCTCACTTAGTGCTCACAACAATGCTATAAAATAACCTTAATGCCATCTAGCATTTGAAGAAGCTGAGGATCAAGTTACATATGTAGTAAGTGACAGAGAGACTGTGGGCTCTTTATTCGGGTTTACATTCCTCATAGCACCATGCCATGTACATAGTAGATGCTCAGTTAACAAAAAATAGTGAGTGGGTGATTCAAATTGTTCAGACACAAACAAAGAAACCTACTGACCACATCCAAATAAGAAAGTGGCTTTACTAATGTCAATCATAGTTAATATTGTATGTAACATTTCTTTATGATGTGAAAAAAAGGTAATCAGGACATATATTGTAAGTGATTCTAAATTTAGAAGTCGTCTTGAGAAAAGAGAAATAGAAAAATAATATCCTGCTGCAGACAAACCAAACTTAATTTATCTTAGGTAACATAATCCAAAGCACCTGGAAGGCAGTAATGACAAAAAAGACCTGGAGGAGAGAACAGATAACAGATGATATATGGGCTTGCATTACAATACAGAAACAGAAGGATGAAAGAAAAAAGAGCGCAATGTAATTTTGCTGGAAGCTCAGAGGAATCATGATACCGAACAGAATTTCACCTGGAAAGCTTTGGTCAGTTCTGGATATCACGGTGTGTAATAGTTGTAAAACACTGGAGGCACTTCCAGGAAAAGCAATAAAAGCAAGCCCAAGAATAGTTGGATGTGGGCTGAAACTGCATAGCGCTTCTGTGCGCAAGTGGACTGTAAAACTCAGCCCCAACCATTTATTTCCATTAACACGGCAGCAAAGAACAGATCGGCTTGAAGAATCAAACAATTTTGTGAACGTCTACATTTCTGTGTGCAAACTGATTAAATCTTTGAAAAATCTGAATATAGTGTCTTTTCAGAACTCAAAACCTAGAGAAAATGGGCCCCTTTCCGGGCTTCTCTAGCTATACGACAAGTAAATCCAGATAGACTTTGTTTCTGGTTTAACCTGCTACAAGAAGTGAGACAATCAGGCAAAATTAACATTAACAAGGGGAGAAGGAGTGGCTTGCTAAAGAAGAGGCACAGTATTCTAATGGTAAGAGACTGAGTTCTCTATTCATATGTTGGGTTCAAACCCCAGCTCCTTACTTAGCTTGCTTAGCTGTTAACCCTGGGCAAATTATTCAACCTCGCTGGACCTCGGTTTACTCAAACCAGCCTAATAACAGCACTTCCCATCAAGGGAGGTAAATAAAGAATAAATGAATTAGTATAGCTAGTGCATGTAGAACACCATCCAGCAAACAGTTAGCATTCACTAAATGTTAGTTATCACAAATCATTTTCAAAAAGCTGGCTCGAAATCAAATGATAAAGAGAAGTGAAGATTAGAGGAAATTGTCCAAAATTTACAGTCAGAGATTCTGGGTTGAAATTGGAGTTGGAGAACTTATTTGATGTGTGACCTATGAAATGCTTTTGCTCTCTGTGTCTTCATTTCCTAAGATGCGGTAATATTCTTTTCTTATATCAAATGATTTTTATGATGATCAAATTTTTTTAAAAAAGGCTATATAAGTGTTATTTTATTATTAATGTCTGCACATGTTAGAATGCACAGTGCTTAATAGTTGCTCAGTAAATGTTGATGTTAGATGAATCTCATGATAAATTGTTTTGCGATAATTATTTGAAGAACTGTTTTGAGGTAATTGCTCAGAAAATAGAAAAGGAAAGAATTCACATAGCCAACATAAAATAATCCATTTGGGGGTTTGATTTATTGATTGGTTTGTTTTGTTTTAATTTTCCAGAAAATTATCTCAAATTTCACTTTTGCATACATATAATAAAAGGCTTGTATGTAAAATACAAAAAAAAAAGCTATTTTTTTATTAAGAAAAGCAAAAAAACAGGCAGAGTTACTCAATTTAAATCATATCCACTGTATTATGTGTCAGGTTACCAGATCATAAGTCTCACCTCTTTCAGAGGTGAGATCAATGGACAACATCCAAAATGTATTTGTCAACAGATTCAATTCAGCTCCCCACAGATCTTTTCTGGAACTGATTGCAAGGAGAGAAATGGAATAATTTTAAAATAAGAACCTATGCTACGGAACATTTTTTTTAATTATTGATAGTTTTTGAGGTACAAAGAGAGAGAATTTTTTGACATAAAGTTGCATCATGCTTCCACAGAAAATAGCAAATACATAGAACTTATTTCTCCAAGAACAGACTGGAAATGAAAGGATGAAAATGAAAAGATGAAAGGATTTCTCTAAAGCCATAAGGGACATATTCTTAAGGTACTTATGGGAGGCGGAAGAGCAGAAACATGTGGAGGGAGGACCTCCTTGATGACTAAATTACATGTTTGATGGATCTAATACTTTGGTTGGTAACTGGGGTGAATTGGCCATCCATCAATCAGCTTTGTAAAACAGGCTTAAGTATATTTTCCAAACATGAGTTTCTAGGTGTCTCATTCCATGGGAACAACCCCTACTTTGAAATTACGTTTCTTTCCAAAATTTCAGTCTCTATCTATCATTCTCTTTGTAACGGAAAACATCTGTTTCTTTCCTAACTTTTGACCCTCATATTGAGACATAAAAAATTATTTAATAATCTATTAGACCCAGCTTATTTCTCTACAGTGGCACCAAAGACATAGTTTATGGAATACCCAGATGTTTTATGGAACACCTGGTATTAACTATTAAAACAATAATAACACTGAAAACATTTGTTGACTGTATACTTTATGCTAGACAAATGTGGTATAGTTTTTAACAGTTACATGGCATTTTTATATTTATTATTGCATTTGACCCTTATAACAATTCTATAAAATAAACAGATACCATTATCCCCAGTTTAAATTTGAAGACTCTCCAAAGCCAACATCATACTTAATAGTAAAACAGTTAACAGCATTGCCATTAAAGTCAAGAATAAGAGAAGAATGCCTCTATTGTCATTCTTGGGGAGCTTTCTTCTCACATTTCTAGCTAATGAGGTATAAATGTTGCAAATAAGACAAAAATTATTTTACTTGCATGTGCCTGTATTGCTCAACATATAAAACTCAGTAAAATTAACTTGGAAACCTGAACAAAAAAAAAAAAATAAAAAACACTGTAGCAGTTAGGTTTGTGTTTGGCTGCAAAAGATTTGTAATAAACAATTGTAATAAACAATGCAATGCAATTGTAATAAACAATGGTTTCAATGCAAAGATTATTCTTTCATGTAAAGAGTGTGGAGGAGGACGGCAATTCTACAAAGCCATTAGGGAGCCAGCTTCTTCCAGCTTTCTGTCTGTCATCCCTCAGGAATATCTTTATGGTCCAGGTTGGCTCCTGGATCTAGCAATCACTGCATTCCAGCCAACAAGGAGAAGGAAGGAAAAAAGAAGGACATATACCTCCCTTTAAGAACCATTGTCCAGAAGTCACATGTGATATTTCTTCCTATATGCCATTGGCCACAGTTTACTCACATGGCTACACCTAATGGCAAAGGAGGCTGAGACATGTCTTTGTTCAAGATAGTCATGTGTCTAACTAAAAACTCAGTAATTCTACTAAAGGAGAAGGGGAGAATGCATTCTGAATGTCAACCAAAAGTCATTGCCCCCAGTACGGGTCAAAATTTCCACAATAAAAAAATGAATTACGAAAGAATGAAGTTAATAGAAATTGAGTTAGAAACTATAAAACCTTGCTGAAAAAATTTAAATATGTTTTAAATAAATGAAAAGAAACATTATGCTCTTGGATTGGGAGATTCCATAATGTAAATTTCTGAACTCTCTCCAGATTCATCAACGAGCAGTGTGTAATTAGAATAAAATTCCAATGGAATTTTTTGGAAGTTAGCAAAAATGGTTCTGAAGTGTTAGAAAATAAATGGATAAAAAAAAGAAAAGAAATGGATGTGAATTGGCAAGAAATTTTAGGAGAAAAAGGAAAAGAGCTGCTGACTTACTCCATCAGATATTAAAGCACACCATGAAGTTAGGGTAGTTAAAGCAGTGTCAAATGGCACAAGAAGAGACAGAAATAACAATGAATAAATATTAAATCTAGGGAGATAGATAAATATTTATAAAAATTTAGTAAATTATAAAACTGGTGATATAGGTACATGATGAAGCAGCACAAAAAAAAATGACAGTTAAAACCCAAAACATCTAATCATAATGCCTAATCCTTTATTTTACCTACTAAAATGATCCTTAGCTCTTTCCTTCTCATCAACAGTTTCACTAACTGTTATGAAAATTATAAATCCTAGTGGCAAAGACCTCAGCCTCTGGTATCAGCAAAGGCCCATTTTTTAATCAGGTTGTTTGTTTTCTTATCCTTGAGTTAAGATTTCTTTGCATATTTTGGATAATAGTCCTTTACCAGATGTGTCTTTTGCAAATATTTTTTCCTTTTCTGTGGCTTGCATCCTAATTCTCTTGATATTATCTTTTACAGAGTAGAACTTTCTAATTTTAATGAACTCCAACGTAACTATTCTTTCTTTAATGGATTGCGCCTTTGGTGCTATATCTAAAAAGTCATTGCCATACCTGAGGTCATTTAGGTTTTCTTCCTTGTTATCTTCTATTGGTTTTATAGTTTTGCATTTTACATTTAGGTCTATGGCCCATTTTGGCTATCAAGTCTTGAAAAGACATGGAGGAAACTTAAATGCATATTACTAAGTGAAAGAAGCCAATCTGAAAAGGCTACGTATTGTATGATTCCAACTATATGACATTCTGGAAAAGGCAAAACTATGGAGACAACAAAAAGGTCAGCAGTTGTTGGGAAGAAGAGAAAGGAAAAGACGAAAGGGGGAGAAATGACTAGGCAGAGCACACGGGGTTTTTAGGGCAGTGAAAATACTTGTATGATACCACAGTGATGGATACATGTCATTGTACATTTTTCCAAACTTGTAGAATGTACAACATCAAGAATAAACCCCAGGTGCCAGCCCCATGGCCCAGTGGTTAAGATCACATGCTCTGCTTCGGCCGCCCCAGGTTTGCTTGTTTGGATGCTGGGCGTGGACCTAGAACCACTCACCAAGCCATGTTGAGGTGTCATCCCACATAGAGGAACTAAAAGAACCTACAACTAGTATATGCAACTATGTACTGGGGGAGCTTTGGGGAAAAATCATAGTAACCCCGAAAGAAAAGTATGGACTTTGGGTGATTCGATGAGTCAGTGTAGGTTTATCCTTGATAAAAAATGCACCCTTCTGGAGTAGGATGTTGGTAATGGGGGAGGCTATGCACATGTGGGAGCAGAGGGTGTATGGGAAATCTCTGCACCTCCCTCTCAGTTTTGTTGTAAACCTAAAACTGCTCTAAAAAAATAAAGTCTTAAAGAATTTTTTTTTAGAAAAAGAAAACATGGAAGAATGAACAAAAAGGTAATAAAAGATCACTCATAGAAAGTTAGGGAAAGGATTGGGTAGGGAAAAGAGTTACGAGATTCCTCAATCTATATCTTTTTCTACAGTTTTGATATTTAAATCATGTGTGTATACTAGCTGTTCAAAAATAAAAAATATTTTTAAATGAAAATACATGTCTAAACTTGTGGAATCAATGGAAGTAATACCTAGAGTAAAATTGAAAGCCTAACATATATATTAGAAAAGATATAGGCCGAAAATTAATAACCCAAGTATCTAACTTTAAAAGACAGAAAACAAAAGTTGAAAAAATTAATGACCTAAGTATCTAACTTAAAAAATTAGAAAATAAGACCAAAAGAGTAGAAGTAAAGAGATAAAATAAAAGTAGGATCAATAAATATTTTTCAAATCCCAAAATAAAATAGAAAAAGATCAACAAGAGCAAACGTTGTAACTTCTAGGGCAGAATGATCAAGGGGAGGGAGAGAGAGAATATTAGAGATCTAGATTATAGTCAATCTTGTGTCTGATGAGGGTTACCACCGAGCAAATGGGAATAAGACTCTCAAAAACTGACGCAACTTACTAACGCTAAATATTTGCTGTGATCCAGATACTCACATATTCTCTACTCTCCTTGACATACAAATTCAAAGGTAAAACACCATGGAAAATTGTATCAAAACAATGATCAGTAGATCGATATACTGTCAAGTTTTCAAGTTTCATGTATAAATTCCAGTCTGATTCTGGGGAAAAAGAGTTACCTAGAGGTGATTAAAAAAAAAAAATTGTGATATTTGTAACCCATCTTTATACCTAGATCTATTGTCAATTTTTTTTTAAAAAAGTTCTTCTCTTCCTGATTGCATTTTCTTTCTCTTTAAAGAGGAAGCAAGTCACCTAAAGACCTTATTCAAAGGATGAAATTATTAGTCCCAATTCTTCCATGCCCTGAAATAATAGTATACATCATAACTATGATATAGCAGGTGAACACGTGTCACTGTCCTTGATTTGGGCTTGGCCATGTGACTTTGGCTGATGGGATGTTAGCAAATGTGATGCAAGTACAGCAATGCAAATGAACTCATGCTTCTGTGCTCCTGCCTTGGCCATGAGAACAACACACCTCAGGAAGTTGCTGGTCCAAAGATGAGGAGAAATACATAAAATGAACCAGGACCCAATCCTCAGCCTGAATCCACCTGAGACTAGAAGAGATCAGCAAAACACCAGCTGATCTCATGGGTGAGAAATGTATGATTCTGTTTTATGCCACTGAGATTTTTACAGTTGTTTGTTGTGTAGCATTATTTTGGCAATATTTGACTAATACAGTTACATACTGGACACACATATCAAGACAACCATAACTGTAAAATACTTTGCCAAAAGAAAACAAACTTTACAACTTCAGAGTACTTATAAAAAGGGAGCAGAACATGTTTAAAAAGTAATACTAGGAGGAAGGAGTGGGACAGAATACACTGTGATAGTGTATTACGGTAACAGTGCCCTTTCAACAAGTGTTATTTGAACTTAGCTGTTTTGGAGATCATAAAACAGAGGCTTAATAATTTACAAGAAAATGGTTAAAATAGGATTTCTGCTTGGGTTTTCTGGTTCCAAATCCTGTGTGTCTCTAGTAAGTAAGGCTCCTCTCAAATCCTCTAATGAGTAGAAAGTATATATAGTACTCTCTACAGTTTTGAAAAATGCTATTCATCACTTGGAAACTAAACAAGGATATGTCCCAAAGCAGGAGCCTTCGGGTTCAAGACGCTAAACCATTGATGAGCTTCTTTCCTCATCAAAAACATCTAGAAGTGGAGTGAAAGACATTTGTACAGTATTTTCTAAGACAGGCTTTCAAGACTAGATGAAGCAGAATGTTCCTTATAAAGAGGGAGGCGAAATCTCCGTGTCAAAATTCCCACCCTTCAGACGTGAACTTACTGTCTTTCCAAAATAGAAATTAGAGTTTTCTCATGGATATTCATTTACGAAAACTCTCTTTTATCTAAAACATGTGCTCTGCAGCTGGTTCAGGAATAAGTACGTATTCTGCCATTGAACGTATACTGTTACGTAAATATCATGATCTCCACATCCCCAGAGTCATATAGCATTTTCTCTTTCATTTTCTATCTCAAGAGGAGAATGCAGAGACATTATGTGAGTTACTTTCTCTCTAGTGGGAACATTTGGCAGAGGTGATATCATTTCCAGATGCTTTCTTATTTTTCATCTGTATAATGACCTTACTCATCAGAGAGTTGGAGGGTTTCTAAGTTTGGCTCCATATGGGTATTATGAGAAAGAATGTTAAAAGCATTCTCGCCAGCAGAGTCTCCATGATGACTGCCAAATCAAGCTTCCAGCACGTAACATGGCTCCCCTCTTCCCATCTTGTTCAGTTATGGAATAATCTATATATAAAGTAATAAAATTATTAACATCTACAAGGCCAATAAGAGGAGTTTAATCTTAGCACAGCTCCATGATTCCACTGGCCAGGTAGCAGATGACTGTTTCATGGTCATGAGCCGCTGTTTGAGAGGCAGGATGACTGCAGACTTCAGATTTATAAGCTATTGAAAACACTTAGATGAGTACTCAGTGATGAAAATGTTGGGCATAGTCCGACTACTCGAGAAGACATGTGCTTGGAATAACTCTTGGCCTGACTGATTTCCCAAGATTCTCCAAGTGGTTCTAATTTCATTTCTGTTGAGAATTTTCTAAATACCATTTACGTATCTTATTGTTACATATTGGACTAAATTTATTTCCAATAAAGTAACAGAAAAATATATAGACTAATCTAATTAACGTGAAGTAGCATAGAAACAATTTACCTTTTCAGGCATGCCACGGTCTCACTGAACCAGAATATCTAACAAAACTGGAAATGAGCAGAAAAGATCTAGTTTCAGGGAAACTGAAATAGCTGTGACAAAATCAATCCTCCTCTCAGAGCCCATTTATTTGTATTTTCAAACATTTGTAATAAGCCTGATTTTCCATTCTCTGTAGCTAGAGTTGATCAATTAAAATAATTTAGAACCCAGTTTGGAATATCCTACCTTTTTTAAAAATACAACTTTTAAAATTTGGTGTTATGTTTTCTTCAAATTTGTAAGATTGCATAATGAGAGATTATGTTCTCTTATTCAGAAGACATTGGAGACTTTCGTTCCAAAGGCAACCACAAACTGACTAACTTTAGAGGACTAAAATACGCTGTTATGTTTTCCTTCATCTAGAAGAGAGGCGACCTTGACTGTCCCATACCTGTACAGTGACACGAAAGCAAGGACTGTATGCTTTACTCTGCATACACCAAGCACAACATTGAGTTCATTTAGGCATTTATCTTTTTTTGGCTTTTTGCTGAGGAAGATTGGCCCTGAGCTAAGATCTGTGTCCATCTTCCTCTATTTTATATGTGAGACGCCTACCACAGTATGGCTTGACAAGCAGTGCATCGGTCCCCACCCGGGATCTGAACCTGTGAACCCTGGGCCACCGAAAAGGAGTGTGCAAACTTAACCACTGCACCAGCAGGCCAGCCCCTAGGCATTTATTTTTTTGGTGCTGGTGCCAATGACAATAAAGAAGTCTGGGATGAACATTTTAGCCCATTATAAAGCTTCACAATTTCCCTTTTATTTTCCATAAAATTACCATGATTTAGGGGAAATCATATCAAATGATCATTTCTCCATGCCTTCATTTTAAATTTAATGTTATCCAGTTTATACCAAAGCATTTGACTTTCAGCTTTTTGAGAAATGTGCATAACTTTCATAGCATGTGATAACCATGTCTTTCCTAGGAGCCCAAGGACAGGTAGTGACTAATATGATATATGCACTGTCTTTGACACAGGATGGTGCATGTATGGCTCAGGACATCTGGAAGGGTCAGGACAGTGGGAAGTCGCTTCCCCTTGGCTCTCTCTCTCCCGCTCTCCTTCCGTTCCCCAGGGTCCTTGCTTTATCCTGTAGCTAGCCCTTTGATCTCTTCTCAGTTCCAGCTGGAGGGGAGTACAGTGAATCTTTCTTCTTTAGAGACTAACATTTACAAAAAATAAAAACAAGGTTACCTCCTGCTAATGCTGGTGGCATTTATACACCAAAGATCTTTCCTCACCAACAGTGAAGTTGAAAGCATTAAAGAAACGAAAGAGAGAGAGAACCACGTTCTGTTCACATGCATTTTCACCAAAAATCACAACAAGGTATGAAAAGGACAAGGATCTTACTCAAGCCAAGCCTTTTTGCATTCTATGAGGTACAGCATGAACCAGGCAGAACTTTTTCCAACAGCATTTTCTGTTATTTCTCATTAAAGAGAGCAGAGCCATAGCCTCAAGCCTAGATTGTCAAATGGCAGTGGAAGTGATGAGGCTTTAAGTGACATGTTTCTCAATATAGAGATTTCCTCTATATTTGCAGAATGACATATAGAATTAACTCCTAAGATAGACCATCAACCAATGTCTGTCTAAAATTTTGTTCTTGTTGTTTAGGAGGTTTAATTTTTTTTTCTTACAAAACTTACACAAAATTAAGTTTCTGAAAATTTTCTGTGTGAAAATCCCCAACCTAACAAAACTAGAGTTAAAAGTGAAAGTTGACCTTCTAAACAGATCCCTATTTTAAGTATCCATTCTGACCAAAAATATCAAACTTAAAAATTTATAATTACTAAAAAGCTGAAATTTAATGGGCAACTTAACTTTTTCAAAAAGAATTCCTAGTGTGAACCAGGAGATAAGGTGCCCACTTGGCAGATTTTATTTGTACCTTGTTTTATACATATAATAAGCTAAAGGATTTTTTCTTTATTTAGAACAAGTGAGATGAAATAGTTGTTATTCTTATTTTGATGCTCTTGAAGGGCAGATCAAATGAAGCCTATCCACAATAATAATGATTGATGAGCTTCATCTAATGATAATCCTTAATACCTTAGAGAACAATCCCAATGGACACAAACAGCAACAAAACTGCTCAGTGAAGGGCACTGTGAGTACACACAAACATGTGCAATTAGTAAGGTTTAAGAAAAAAAATTCTATATCAATCCCAGCTTGGCATAAAGGAAAGAGAGCTGACATTGTCATTTTAAATTCCTGGGTGTTCCTCCCAGCTGTGCCACTTAAGAACAGTGGACATTGGGGAATTTCACTACTTTCTGTGAAATTTAGAGTTGACATATATAAAATGGGCACTTGCTTAATTGTTTCTTTTCTCTCTTGATTTTAAATTCTTGAGGCTACAGACCTTGTCTCTCTGACTCACTTTTGTTTTACAAGTGTCCATCATAATGCCCGGCTCTTAGTAAATACAGAATAAATATTTGATGGCTGAAAGAATGAAATCATTCATCATTCAGTAAATATTTAGTGTGTATCTCGTGTGGTCCAGGCACTGTTCTAGCTGCTGCATATAAGGTTGTGGGGAAAGGGTGGGGGAGAAAACAGACAAAAATCCCAACCTTTGTAGAGCTTACATTCTAATGGGGAAGATGATTTACAAAGCAAGTAGGTAAAATTGATACCAAAAAACACAAAAATAAAGCTGGAAAGAAAGATATGAAACAATGGATGTCAGGTAGGGTGGCGAAATTTTAGAATTGTTAGAGGAATTCCTTGGTTAGGAGATGACTTTCAAGTAAAGACCGGAAGGAAGTGGGCTGCCACCCAAGTGGCCATCTTGGAAGCAACAATTCCAAACAGAAGGGACAGAAAGTATGAAGTCCCTGAGGTAGGAGTTTCAAGAAAACAGCACAGGGTGCAGGGTAGTTTATGGAGCATCATTAATGAAGGGAGGGAGGATAAAGTCGGAAAGGTCAAGGGGAGGAGGCAAATTATAGGACTTGTAAGTTACAACAAGGACTTTGGCTTTTACTCTGAGAGAGACAAGAAGCTGCTGGAAGATTCTGAGCAGAGGAGTGACATGATCTGACTTATATTTGAACAGGATCACTCTGGCTGCTGTGTTAACAGTACACTGCTGGAGGGCAAGTGTGCAAGTAAAATAAACACCTACCTCATGGCATTTTTGTAAAGATTACTCAGAAATACACACGTAGAGCTTAGTGCAGACCTGGCACTAAACGCCCTTTCTCACCAAAAGGGAGCTGTTATCATTCTCGCAGATAATAGTCGTGCTCTTCCGGCAGACACACGTGCTAATGCTCTGTGTGGTCACCCTTAACAATCCCAAGAGATCATATCTCCTTTATGGCAGCCTGGGAATTGGGATATTGAATTAATATGAGAAAGAATAACGAATGGATTCCTAAAAGAAAAGAAATGACCCTCACATCTAATAGAGTTATTCAGGCAAAGTGAAGCAGCCATTCTATTTACCACCCCTGCTCCGAAGCAAAGGATCTCATTCACTTAATGGTGAAGCATCAAAGGGTTGTGAGGATGCTGGGAATTTAGCTTTTATCGAAATGTTTATATCTAAATTCCACAGGACTAGCATCAAAGGGCAGCCATTCCCTTCAACATCTTCAAACAAAACACACAGGAGCGCTTTATTCTCGCTCCGTGTCTAATGTTTTCCTGAGGAAAAGCTAAAAGCTACATGAAACATGACAAAATCCATGAACTCTAATTAAATTTATTCTTAAAACCTCATCATTAGACATTAACTAGGGATGTTTTAGTCTTTGAAGGAGTAACTGGTTGGTTTTACTTCTGCTTAATAAAAAAGAACCCAACAATTTGAGGGGAGGCTGTCTAAGCAGTCTTGACCTTGCAAACAACCAACTGAGCAGGTGGCGTTTCCCTTCCCATTCTCCCTGGTCCTTCTCACAGGTGTTGAAAGACCCTTTGTTCCTATTGCTGCCCTCACCTCAGCGCTGCTGCTGGGAGGGTTTGCGGCGATTGATTCAACAACAGTTTACTGAGCGTCTATTTTGTGCCAAATGCTGTTCTAGGTGCTAATAATACAATCGTGAACCAGACAAGACACTGCTGTCTGGGAGCTTACCTTCAAGTGCCTGTGGTGGTTAAAGAAGAAGAAGTGAGGGTAAAAAAGAATAACCCACCTCCAGATCCTCCATTTCACTGCTTCTCCATCCCCCACCACTCTCATCAGGTGGCCTTCAATAGATACCAACAATAGCCTTCTTTGGGAAGGAAAACACTGGAGAACAAATCAGGGCTTCCCTCTGAAATGCTGATGAATCCCGTTTTACTTTTAGGGCATCTAAGCACAGACCACATCATCTACGTGCATTTGTATCTCTACACAGAATATTGAGCAGAAAGAAGGGGAGGAGAACACATGTTGGAACTTTGTTGATAGTAAATAAAGTAGAAACTACGACTAGCAGCTTTTTACTTTTTTAATTATTTTTGAAACTTTGTAATTTTCCCTTTAATTGTTGTTTTTATCCATTTTAGTTTTAATTTCTACAGTTACCTCATTATCCAGAGCTACTGTCTTTCAGAGGAGATTTACTGGAGTTGCCCACTCTACAAGATACTTTTGGTTGCCTGCTCAGCATCCTTTCATCATTCTACCTTCCTATCAGAACCCAAATTTTATTCAGAGACCCCCTTCCCATTTATGCTGCTGGGCAAGGTGACATCCCTGACTCCAGGGGTAATTCATGATCAGCCTCAGCCAATCAGCTTAGGGCATTCAAGGAGGTGTTAATGCTTTAGGAGTGGACACGTGACCTAAGGTGGCTTAATCAGATTGACCAGAAGATGTCTATCATTGGAGAGAACATTTTTTCCTCTCTCTCCCGCTAGAGAAAAGTAAGAGATTAGAATTAACACTGTGAGAAACAGAACCTGAGCCCACCATTGAGCTCTGAAATGAATCCAACCTGAGGGTAGAGGAGATGATAAATTTCTTTATTGTCTAAGCCAATCTGAGTCAGGTACTCTGTTACTTGCAGCCCAAAGCATTATATCAGATACACACTGGAATTGTCACAGCTCCAGGCAAGTGCAGGATTGATTTGCAGTTCAGATTCCAGGCAGGAAAAGATTGGTCACATCACAGAGTTCTTTTAAACCACTTCTGTTTTTATGACGTGAAGAAAGAAAGCTGTGCCGGAGCACAAAAACCTGATCCTGGAACAGAACATAGACAGAAATCTCAGGTTCGATTTTAACACTACAGACACCTGGTGTTAGATTACTTTGAGTTCTCAAAGAGGGAATTTTGAGCAAGTGCATAAGTAAAGATTACGGTATCGGAATATGTTTCCAAAACAGAAGTCCTACAGACAGTTTAGCTGTTTAGGACAAGAATAACGAAGGACATAGAGAAAAGAATCCAGATGGGACTACACTGGTTCCATTCCTAGTGAAGAAGAATGGGAGACAGATAACAGAAACTGCCACATATCTTGTTTACTCTATTATACCATAAAATATGCCCAGCATATATGTGTAGTAAATTTTATTGTCTTCCTTCTAGACTATTCAGTCATTCTCAGCAGATTCTATTCTTAAACCCGCAAATAAATTCTAAGTATTGTTACCTATAGACATATGGATAGATTAGGGTAAATCCTCTCTGGTAGCTTGTTTGCAAAAATGGCTTCATCGATTCCTCCCGTTCCTGGAAGCATATGCCTCTATAAAGTGATTTTGCCACTCTTCTTCTCAAGGCAGAACTAGTTTCCCTCCTCTTGATATGGGCTGGCCCCACTTGATGTAACCACTGGAATGCAGCAGAAGCGATGTTGTGGGGCTTCACAGTCTCAACTTCAAAGGCCTTGCAGCTTCCTCCCCAAGACTGCCATGTAAGGAAGCCCAGGCTTGCCCCCTCCCTCCCAGGATGGACCACGAAGAGAGAGATTAAGAGCTCGTGGAAAAAGGTCCAGCCATCTCCACTGAGGCCCAGACATTTTACAGAGACCATCTGGGACCAGCCAGCCCCAGGTGACACACCAACTGACAACAGTCACATCAGCGACATGGGCAGAAGTCCACCCAGCTAAGCCTATAACGTATTACAGAACTATTAGCAAATAAATTATTTCAAGTCACTATGTGTTAGGGTAGAACACTGATACCTCTTCCCTGACTATTGAAGTCAAGATTTTAATGCAAAATCAAATAAAGCATGCTCCTTCTTCAGAAGCTTTTATTTTTCTGCTTGGATATGCAACACGTTATGCTACAAATAAAAGTCTACACAGTGTTTTTAAGAAGTCATCCTAGAAGAAAAACGACCTCCTCCTCAGCAGAAGTTCTAGTTCCCTCCATCTACACCTGTGACACCTTCCCTAGCCCTCACAACTACTGCCCCTTCTGCCTGCCATAGGCCATAGGATATACTGTCCGCGATTAGAACTGGAATGGTAGAAAGCCACTAAAGTTCCCCTTCCACTAGACACAGCCACTATGGTGGCCACGGGCCACATTCCATCAGTACAGTCATTTAGGTACATTGCATGGTGGGCTTTGGAAGCTGGTCTGAGAACCTAATACCCACATGCAGCGTTAGTTATCGTTCCAAACCACTAACTTACAAACCCATTTTGTTACAACTGTAACTAGTTGATTTAAAAGCAAACTCAAGAGGGTGCCATCAGGACACAGCTTGACTCTCCCATACTGCCTTCTGGCTCCTTCCATCCAATCTCCCTCTTCTGCCTTGTGATAGCACTAGGTTCAGACCCCATAGATTCTGGATCACCTTCAGATTTTAAAAACTCCAATCAATTTCAAAGCATTTTTCTCTGAGTGAATTCAAAGCTTCTCCCCTCCTTTCGGCAAAAGCCTCACCCTGGATGTTCACTCTGAAAATTCTAGACTCTCCACCAGGGTTTCTCAACCTCAACACCATTGGCATTTTGGATCAGATCATTCTTTGTTGTGGGAGGCTATCCCCTGCATTGTAGGATGTTTGCAGAGCCCCGACCTCTGCATAATTGATCCCAGAGTATCTCCCCACTAGGTGCCATAACCAAAAATGTCTCCAGACATTGTCAAATGCCCCTTAAGAGGTAAAATCGCACCTGGTTAAGGATCACTCCTCTGGACGATGCCTTGATCATGGGAATGAGATTGCTCCCAAGGGGATGAAAATTGGTTTTTGATGGGGTGAAAAAAATGTTAGATGCTCCAATGGTTCGTGGCCCTCCAAAGGGCCACAGCACATTAGCATACAGTATATCTGTGGTATTAACATCTCACATGAGTAGGAGAAAATTAGGGGAAAAAAGTAAAAAATGGATCCACAAAGAGCTCTCCAGCTCTCCGCTTTGGTAGCAGTACATGGAGCAGCCTCAGAAATACAACTTGTGGCTCAGCAAGCCTCCAGGCTGGGAGCCAGAGGCAAGAGGCCCCCCGGTTAGGGGACTTAGAGCACCCTTCAATCGCCTTGTGGGGGAAGCCTCTCTCTCCCCTCCCTCATCCACTATTCTCTCAACTGGGGTGAATCCCTTTACTACAGGGGCTGGAGGTGGATAAGGAGCGTTAATAGTTTGGCTACGTTTTAATAAGTGCTTTAGGGATCCATGTAAAATCTCTCTGTAGAACATTTTGTCCTCAACTTTGGGACATCATTAAAAACACTGAGACAACAGGATAACATTCATTAAACATCCAGTTATACAACCCATTAGTCAGTTGGGACTCTGCGTGGAAGGAAGAATCTAAACCAATGTTTCCAAGTTTGTAGGCTGAAAAACTTGGTGATTTTTAAGGGTTCTGCAAACTGATTTATAGTCTCTTTCATTCATTCAACAAACATTTAATGAGTATCGATCAGGAGCACCTGTGGATATTGCAGAAACAAGTCAGACAAAATCTCTGCTCTTGTGAAGAATAGTCCAGCAAAGGAGTATAGCCAATAAATAATGTAATGCCAGATTGTAATAAGTGCTATGAAAAAAAATAGGGCAGGTAATGTGACAGAGAGTGATTGGAGGAGGGTGGGGGGTGGGAGTGCTGTTCAGATTGAGTGGCCATAGAAAAGGTTTTATTGTATAGGAAACATTTGAGCTGAATCCAGAATAACAAGAAAGAGCCAGTCTTGTGAAGATGTTGGGGGGGAAGAATTCCAAGGAGAGGAAGGGCAAGTGCAAGGGCCCTGAGCAGGAGGGCACTGGGCATGTTCCAGAGAGAATGCAGCTGTGGAGCTGGAGGTGGTGCTTGCAGGGAGAGTGGTGGTTTGTTTTTTTTTTTTTTGGTTTTTTTTTTTTCTTGGTGAGGAAGATTAGCCCTGAGCTATGATCTGTGCCAATCTTCCCCTATTTTGTATATGCAACGCCTCCACAGCATGGAGTAGGTCCCTGCCCAGGATCCAAACCTGCAAACCCGGGCTGCCAAAGCAAAGCCTGCAGAACTTTAATGCTATTTTAACTCACATTGTTCATAGACCAAATCTGTTTCACAGACGTGTACTGCTGTTGTCTAAACGCATGTGAATCCTGACAGCGACATAGGCATGCCTATGCATAGTATGTTACTAAATGTCTAGCAGCTTTCTATCATGGGTAGGGGCATGGTGAAATTGTTGATGTTAAAAGTCCTTATCTCTGAAAATACTAGAAACCACTACCTCTTCTGACTTCCTGATATTAGATTTATTTGTGCAAAATTGAGTTTCCATTCTTTCTTCTATTCTGAGGAGAAATAAAACTTTGCCAAGAGGAAAATGTATGCAGACTCACTCCACATCCTTCTTGAAAGGCCTAAAATCTGTATACAATAGACAAACCTGCGAGGAGTTGATGGTACCAGCAGAAAAACCAGATATTCCCGTCAGGCAGGAATCTCTGCATTCTTGCGACAAAAATCCCTCCCACAAGCACAGTATTTGATATCTCCAGAGATTCTGCATATTTACATTTCAAATAATGCTCAGTGGAACAAAAATTGTATACCTTTTCTCCTTAGCAGGCATAGATTTTTGCTAAGAGAAATTATAAACACAGTTATCCATAATGATATAAATTGAAAGCACACTGTTTTTAATGGCTGATGCTAAAATCATCATGGAACTAACTCCAACTTACTATCAGAGACTTATTTACCATAATTGACTTTCTGGTTGTTATACCTTGACTTTGACCCCGTACACCAAGCACGATGCTCTTGAATTTAAAATAGAAAGTGATTAATGTGGCAAGTGCAGACACAGTCAAGCTCGTATATGCCAATGGGGACCTCAGAGAAACCTGATAAATAATAAACACCACCGCTTCTCCCACTCTGACTCTCCCTTTCGCTGCATCTTTCAGGAAGCCCTTTAAATGAGAGGTCACTTATTTTAAAGCCAAATATACCTCTCTGCTATTCGAAACATTTATGCCACAGTCAGGAAAAAATATTTACATCTAAAAATGCTGAACTATGAAACTCTAGCCATGGGAAAGGTTATTTGTATAAAAAAAATGGAAACATAATTTCCATAATCATTTTTTCTTATAAAACTACTCTCATCTCTGCTTTGCCTTGAGAGATTAACTTATGGGTATGCTTCTGCTCAAATTTCTCTGCGACAAATCCCAAATCAAAAGCTGTTGAGGTTGAATGTAAAAATCCTTTAACTATGAGGGGAAAATAACAAAGAAAATCAATTCTGGGAATATAGACCATAGAAGAACAATGGTTTTGTGAAATTACAGAACACTACTGGATTTCAAATTCATCCTGTGTAGGATGTACAGAATTAGAAATGGAATATCCAGTTTCTGATTTCTTGGTAATCAGGAGTTAATGAATACCATAATTCAGTTTTGTTTTCAAAGACCATTTCCATCTCCCTCCCACTATGACCTATTATCTTTTCATCCTATTGCTCCTTGGGTCTATCTGATAGCTATTAGTTTACTAGAAACTGTGCTCTCTCTTTCTCATTAGCAGTAAAGTAAATCAAGGCACAGAGAATTAGGTACTGTGGAAAATTCGGTTAACCTATCATTGAGTGTATTAACAGAGAAATGTAATAAGCAGCATGTGGAGCGAAGAAAGACATGGGAAGGAAGACGTGAGAGAGCACCATTAAAAGGGTCTCGCTGGTATTTAGATTACTGGGCTAGAGGTAACACTTATGTTTCTGTCAGTTTCCTATTTCATTCAAGTATGTCAAGATTATTCTATTTTAGTGATGATTTAGATGTGATTTGCCTCCTCTCCGTTCCTCATCTAAAGTTACAAATTTGAATCTCTATTAATAGATTTACAGTAACTGTGGGAAATGAGTTGGGTTTAAATCTTGGCTCTACCTTTTAACACCAAGTCATTAAAACCCACCGAATTTCAGTTTCTTTATAACATAAAATCGTGATACAATAAAATAATACAGGTGGGAACGTCTGCTCTTGACATGAAGTAATTACTTCACCGGTGCTTAAGAGTGATCCTGGTACATTTTATGTCACTGTTTTAGGAAATTCTTTCATTTATTTTTTGTTTTATTCTTGTAGTCATTTAAACATCTACTGAGTATCAAATATATACTAGGATTTGAGTCAGGTGTTAGAGACACATGACATGACACAAGCCTCTAACTTTAAGAATTCACAATCCAATAGGACTTCAACTGAGGGATGCTACCAAGTGGGTTTCACAATTTGTTAAGACCCCAGGTCTCATTTGCATCTTAATACTTGAGCCTTGTGGAGCACTGGCCAGATTTTAGAGCAAAGGTCACTTTTTCAGAATTACTCAAGCCAAAACTTAGTTTTTACCATATTACAGCTGGTATAATAAAACACAAATATAAGACAAAGGAACTCAGCGTTTAAACTTAGTAAAAGAATATACATGTATTTATACTAACTTTTTAAATCTTCAGATATAATAAAAAGGAGTCCAACTTTTGACAGACCTTTCATAAGACAGTACCCAACTCCCTCCAATTCCTCTTGGGTATGATTTAAGGCCCACTCATGTCAGAGTCAACATCACCAAGGGAATACCAACAGAAAGAAAACAGAAGAGGAAGAAGCCAACATAGTGTTTTATTAGCTTATGATATTATGAGATAAATGACACTGGACATTCCCTCCAATGTCTTTTGGGTGCCTGAGTTCAGATAGACAGAATTATTATTGATCTACTTATTTCTTGCTTTTCCATTACAAAATAGAATGACATGTGGGTTCCAGGAGGACAACACATCTGACAACACTGACTATAGACAGAAACAAGGAATCTGAAAAGAACACAAATAGACCCTCGTAAATAGAGTCAACTGATCTTTGACAAAGAAGCAAGGCAATAAAATGGAGCAAAGATAGTCTCTTCAACAAATTGTGTTGGAACAACTGGACATCTACACACACAAAAATGAATGTAGGGGCCAGCCCCGTGGCCGAGTGGTTAAGTTACACATTCTGCTTTGACAGCCCATGGTTTCCATGGTTCAGATCCTGGACATGGACATGAAACCACTCATCAGGCCATGTTGAGGCAGCCTCCCACATAGCACAAACAGAAGGACCTACAGCTAGAATGTACAACTATGTACTGGGAGGGGCTTTGGGGAGAAGCAGAAAAAAAAGAAGATTGGCAACAGATGTTAGCTCAGATGCCAATATTTAAAAAAAGAAAATGAATGTAGACACTGATCTTACATCCTTCACAAAAATTAACCCAAAATGGGGCTGGTCCCACACCATATTGGTTAAATTCAGTGCACTCCACTTCAGCAGTCTGGGTTCACGGGTTCAGATCCTAGGCATGGACCTATGCCACTCATCAACCATGCTGTGGAGTGACCTAATATAAATTAGAGGAGGATTGGCACAGATGTCAAGTCAGGGCTGGTCTTCCTCAAGCAAAGAAAGAGGAAGATTGGCAATGGATGTTAGCTCAGGGCAAATCTTCCTCAGCAACAACAACAACAAAATCAACCCAAAATGGGTCATAGACCTAAATGTAAAATTAAAAACTATAAAACTCCTAGAAGATAATATAGGAAGATATCTAGATGACGTTGGGTATGATGACTTTTTAGATACAACACCAAAGACATAATCCATGAAAGAAAGAACTGATAATGTAGACTTCGTTAAAATTAAAAGTTCTGCTCTCTAAAAGACAATGTCAAGAAAATTAGAAGACAAGCCACAGACTAGGAGAAAATATTTACAAAAGATGTATCTGATAAAGGACTGTTATCCAAAGTATGCAAAGAACACTTAAAACTCAGCAATAAGAAAACAAACCACCTGATAAAAATGGGGCAAAGACCTTAACAGACACTTCACCAAAGAAGATATGCAGATGGGAAATAAACACATGAAAAGATGTTCCACATCATTTGTCATCAGGGAAATGCAAATTAAAACAAGACACCACTACACATCTATTAGAATGGCCAAAATCCAGAACACTCACACCACCAAATGCTGGCAAGGTTGTGGAGCAACGGGAACTCTCATACACTGCTGACAGGAATGCAAAATCTTACAGCTACTTTGGAAGATAGTTGGCAATTTCTTAAAAACTAAACATACTCTTACCACAGGATCCAGCAATCATGAGCCTTGGTATTTACCCAAAGGAGTTGAAAACTTAAGTCTACACAAAACCCTGCACAAGGATGTTTATGGCAGCTTTATTCACAATTGCCCAAACTTGGAAGCAACCAAGATGCCCTTCAGTAGGTGAATGGATAAAAGCACTAAAAAAAAATGAGCTATCAAGGTATGAAAAGACATGGAGGAAGCTTAAATGCATATTACTAAGTGAAAGAAGCCAATCTGAAAGGCTACAAACTGTATGATTCCAACTATATGACATTCTAGAAAAGACAAAACTATGGAGACAACATAAAGATCAGTGGTTGCCAGGGCAGGAAGGGGAGAGGAATAGGCAGAGCACAGAGATTTTTAGGGCAGTGGAAACACTCTGTATGATACAGTAATGATGTGCACATGTCTTTATACCTTTTTCCAAACCTGTAGAATGTCCAACCCCAAGAGTCAACCCTAATGTAAACTATGGACTTTGGGTGATTGTGATGTGCCCATGTGGGTTCTTCCTTGTTAAAAAATGTACCACTCTTGTGAGTGATGTGGATAATGGGAGAAAGTGTGCATGTATAGGGACAGGAGGTATATGGGAAATCACTGAACCTTCCTCTCAATCTTATTGTAAACCTACAACTGTTTTTAAAAATAAAGTCTTTAATAAGAAAAAGAACATAAACATGACCAATCTACTCAGTTTGGTATACGGTTAACAAACTTACTACATATTTTAAACTCTCTTTATTAGACATTAGTGTTAGTATTTACCAAAATTTTTAAAAATAAAACTAATTAGAGGCTGGCCCAGTGGCATAGTGGTTGAGTTCCTACACTCTGCTTTGGCGGGTTTGGATCCCAGGTATGGACCTACACACTGTTCATCAAGCCATGCTGTGGCAGCACCCCACATACAAAATGGAGAAAGATTGGCACAGACGTTAGCACAGGGACACTATTCCTCAAGCAAAAAGAGGAAGATTGGTAACAGATGTTTTAACTCAGGGCCAATCTTCCTCACCAAAAACTAAAAATAAAATAAAACTAGTTGCTTTTTTTTTTAAATGAAATGACTGATAAATTATATTTAAATATGTAATATGAATGAAGAGGTCATGCAGGGCAGTGTCTTATTGAACCTATTTTCTTGACTTCCTATTCTAATTATCTCATCAGTTTTCACGCCACCCACTGATTTTTTGAATGCTATACATAGATAAGGCTGAATGCCATCTAGCGTCAGCACTGTTTGCAAAAGCCAAGATTGACCTGACAGTTTTGAGTCACCAGGGCAGAGACAGGGAGATTGTCTCAAGCCAACAAAACTAGAAAACTCATTGACGCATAACTCAATGTTCCTGAATGGAAAAGCCAACATAGGCTAGACTCCAACAGGGAACATGTGGATGAAAGACAGTGAGGCTTTCTTTCCGGCACCAAAATAGCCAGTTGATTCAGTCAACGAAGTGGTGGGAAAAGCCAATTGTTATCGTTCTCTTGATCTGGGACAGAGTTTAGTCAGTCAAAGCAATCAATCCTGTTAGTCCACACACTAAATGGCGAAAAGTGCAGAGTCAATTATTAGGGATTTTATATCAAAAACAAAACAAATTTTTGTTCTATAATGGATATTTGACATGTGCAAATATTTTTGGCCTGATCTATTCTAAAATATACAATAGTTCTCCAATTAAACTAGAATAAGATGCAATTAAACTCACCAGTGATCATATCTTACTCTCATCTAAATGAACTATGTTGGTTTTATACCCCTTTTTGTTTTTTTGAGGAAGATTAGCCCTGAGCTAACTACTGCCAATCCTCCTCTTTTTGCTGAGGAAGACTGGCCCCGAGCTAACATCCATGCCCATCTTCCTCTACTTTATTTGTGGGACATGTACCACAGCATGGCTTTTTGCCAAGCAGTGCCATGTGTGCACCCAGGATCCTAACTGGCGAACCCCAGGCCACTGAGAAGCAGAACGTGCAAACTTAACTGCTGTGCCACCGGGCCAGCCCCTATCCCCTCTTTCTATCACACACACACACACACACACACACACACACACACACTAGTCATCAACTGTGTCAGCCTGAGGAAAAATAAATCATTCAAACGGATTTTGTCAGTTCAACAAATTTTTATTCAACATCTCCATCAGGGACACTTACCTTCCTTTTGAGGGTTTTGATCCACTTTCAGAATCTCAAGAAATTTGATGGACCCTTTTCCTAGAAAAATGATGTATATACACACTCTCAAATGCATAAAATATCACATATCAATTGTAGGCACTTTGGAGATTCTCTGAATCATTAAGCCCAGGTTAAGAACACCCGTCTCATGTAACTGGAACTGAGCTAGACACTGAAGCCCTGAAGCAAGGAAGACACAGAGTCCCATGTATAAAATGATATGATGGGGGAGTAAGAGCTTGATAACCCCGAAACACAAAGTAGAAGGGGAAGGCAGAAGACAAACAGTGGGCAGGAGTCAGGGCATCGAAGGCTTTATATGTCATGCGGAGGAATTGAGACAGGAAGCTCTAGCCAGGTGTTTCTTACTGTGATCAAAGGACATTTGCAGAGAATGACCTTGGGTGATTTGCTGAATTAGAATCAGCAAGGGGCCCAGGGATATGCATTTTGAGGGTGCCATTCAGATTATGCTGATGCTTATTAAATTTTAGAACCATTTCACTGGGCTGGGGCAAGGGACGTGGTTGGTGAGAAGAAGGTAACAGCAGCACAAAGGGATCTCAGGGGGCTGGAGACCTTGATCTAATTTTTATTTTAGAGCACGCTGCAGGCTGCGGAGGACGGGTTTAACGAGGCCGGTTAGAAGGTTACTATTGTGGTCATCCTAAGGAGAGATGCTGTGACGTGAATTAAAGCAGGAGCTGTGAGGAAAGCACAGATGTGGAAGATTCTCGGGAACTAAAAATTGACAGACTGCATCACTAAGAAATGGAGAGAGGAAATCAATGACCACTCAGTTTTCAGGCTTGAGAGACTAGCTAGATGACAGGATTGCATGAAGAGCAGATTTAGGAGGAAAAATTTAAAAAATTAAAAGCTGAGATTTGGGTTTTGAGATGAGGATTAAGGAATATCTGGGTGGAGAAAACACACAGATCTGGATTTTGGTGGAGGTGTCAGTGCATGAAAGGCTTCAGATACCTGACTTGACAAGTCTTTTCTCCTGGGACCGTTCCTTCTGAGGAGGACACTCCAATCTCCTCTCTGGGCAGCAGGCATTCTGGGAACCTGGTTGGGGAGGTGGTAGGGATTTTGTCAGTCACTTAGTCTCCCCATGTTCAGTCCAGATCTCACCCCACCTTCCATTTTGCTTGGGTCCTCCAGTGTGGAACTGCTCTGGCTCAATTCTCTGGTGGTGACTCCTGAGCCTTTCCATTACTCAGCTTTCTTCTTGTCACCATTCTCTGTGCCAGCATTGCCTTCCTCATCTCTGGTGAGTCAGCTTCCACACCTCCATCACCTGTCCATCTTCATGTAGTATGGTTTATGTGCCAGCTGTCTCCTAGTTCCACAGAACAAAGTGTGTCTGTTTCTGTGTTCCATCTTCATTGTTATTTAGGAGGTGGTTTCTAGAAGGAAGCGTGGAGGGAGAGAGAAAGATCTTTACAATCTTAAATTTAATTAGAGCTGTCCTTAAAACACCATGGATAATTATTTCATTAGTAAAATAACATGAATATTTGTTTCATTGACTCAGCAATCCTATTTCTAGGAATCTATCCCAAAGAAATTCTCATTTTAAGTGCAGAATGATGTACGTACATTGATGATTATTTCATCACTGTTTGGAAAAGAGAGAAGAAAGCCAAAAAAGGAGAAAGAAGCAATTGTGACAACCACCAAAAAGGGAGCGATTAAGTGAATTATGAAACACTCATACCATGTGATGCTATATAGCAGATAAAAAGAATGAGGGGAACTTAAAAATTCAAGCTTAAGAAGCTACATTTTGTGAATTCTTCTTGCCTGAAATTTACCACCTAAAGAATAATTATTAATTCCTTAATATCTCAACCAATAAAAGACTCAGCCAGAGGGGAGCAAGAGGCCACTTATGCCCAGAAGTTCCAGCTTGACAAGTAGGAAAACAAGAAATAAGACCAGAGCCCAGTTGCTGAAACCCAGAAAGTCTGGTAATATTGAAAAAAACCAAAAATACTGTTTTGAGAATTAGGGTATAAAAGTATAATTAAATCAAGAGAAAGTCAAAGTTAATATCAAGCATCTGTAGATATTGCGCTACCAGATAGCAAATCATACTAAAATACTCTACTAATTAAGACTGTATGGTATCATGTAGAAATACAAAAACAAGCCAATATAATATAGTTTAGAAGCATACCCACATTTACAAGGGGCTTTTAGCTACAAAATTCATAGTAAAGTTGATATTTCAAATTAGTGGGGGAAATGGGCTATTCAGTAAATGGCATAGGGAAAATTAGTTATTGGTAAGGAAAATAAGTTCAGATCTCAGTCCCACAACTAGGGCTGCAGTATTGCATGCAGCATTTACAAACTGCAGATGGATTAAAGAATTAAATTTACGTGTGCATTTGTTAGAGGAAAATGCAGAGGACTATTTTATAATTTTGGAATGTAAAAGGCCTCTCTAAGCAAGCCATAAAACAGAAAAGTCCTTAAGGAAAAACTGACAATTTTGAGTTGATGAAAATTAAAAGCCTTTTCATTTTGTTGATTGTTTCCTTTGCTGTACAGAAGCTTTTTAGTTTGATGTAGTCCCACTTGTCTATTTTTTTGCTTTTGCTGCCTGTACTTTGGTGTCTTGTCCAAGAAATCATTGCCAAGATCAATATAATGAAACTTTTCCCCCATGCTTCTCTCTAGGAGTTTTATGGTTTCAGGTCTTACATTTAAGTCTTTAATTCTTTTTGAATTAATTTTTGTGTATGGTGTAAGGTAAGGGTCCAGTTTCAATGTTTTGCATATGGATATCCAGTTTTCCCAGCACCGTATCTTGAAGACACTATCACTAGCATCATTTCTTCATCATATATTCTTGGCACCTTTGTCGGTCGTCAGCTGACAGAATATGTTTATTTCTGGACTCTCTATTCTGTTCCATTGGTCTATATGTCTGCTTTTATGCCAGAACCATATTGTTTTGATTACTGTAGTTTTATGATATATTGTGAAATCAGGAAGTATGATGCTTCCAGCTTTGTTCTTCCTGCTCAAAATTGCTTTGGCCATTTAGAGTCTTTTGCAGTTCAATATGAATTCTAAGATTGGGTTTTTCATTTCTATAATGTCATTGAGATTTTGCTAGGGATTGCATGCATATGTGTTGTTCACTTTGAGTAGTACAGACATTTTAACAATATTAATTCTTCTCATCCATGATCATGGAATGTCTTTCCATTTACTTGTGTCTGCTTTAATTTCTTTCATGTTTTGTAGTTTTCAGTGTACAAGTCTTTCACTTCCTTGGTTAAGTTTATTCCAAAGTAATTTAAGTTTTCTATGCTATTGTAAATGGCATTGTTTTCCTAATTTCCTTTTTTGGATAGTTTGTTGGTGGTGTATAGATAGGCAACTGAAAAGCTTCTACACAGCAAAGGAAGCAATCAAGAGAAAGAAAAGGCAACCTACAGAACAAGAGAAAATATTTCTAAACCACATATCTAATAAAAGATTAATATCCAAAATATATAGGGAACTCCTATAACTCAATAGCAAAAAAATAACCAAATAACCCAAATAAAACATGGGCAAAGGACTTGAATAGATATTTTTCCAAAGAAGACGCACAAATGGTCAACAGGTACATGAAAATGTGCTTAACATTACTAATCATCAGAGAAATGAAAATCAAAACCACAATGAGATATCGCCTCACACCTTTTAGAATGGCTATTATCAAAAAAAGAAGGGATAACAAGTTTTGCATAGATTTGGAGAAAGGGAACTCTAGTACATTGTTCATAGGAATGTAAATTGGTGCAGCCACTATGGAAAACAGCATGGATATTCCTCAAGAAATTGGAACTAGAACTATCATATGATCCAGCTATCCTACTTTTGGTTATATATCAAAAGGAATTGAAATCAGGATCTTAAAGAGATAATCTACATTTCCATGTTCACTGCAACATTATTCACAACAGCCAAGGTATGGAAGCAACCCAAATGTCCCTCTATGAATGAATGAATCAAGAAAATGCTTTATATAGTACAATGGAATGTTACTCAACCTTAAAAAAAGAAGGGTATGCCATTTGTGAGAGCACAGATGAATCTGGAGGACATAACGCTAACATGAAATAAGCCAGACACAGAAGCACAAATATACACGATACCGCTTAGATAAGGAATCTGAAATAATCAAACTCGTAGAAACACAGAGTTGAATGGTGGTTTTCAGGGGCTGGGAGCAGGGGAAAACAGGGAGGTATTAGTTAAAGGGTATGAAGTTTCAGTTACACAAGATGAACAAATCCTAGAGATGTACTGTACAGCATAGTGCCTATGGTTAACAACACTGTATTGTACTCTTAAAAATGTGCTAAGAGAATAAATCTTATGTTGTGTTCTTATCACTAATAATGAAAATGATAATAAAGAAGGCATATAAAAACTTTTAGAGTGATGGATATGTTGATGACATCAATTGTGATGGTTTCACAGGTGTATAATCTCCAAACTCATCCAGTTGTATACATTAAATATGTACAGCTTTTTGTATGCAATCCTATCTCAATAAAGTAGTTTTAAAAAAGTAAAGGTAACTTTACAACAAAAGACTCAAAAAACAAAGTTGGAGACGAGAGACAGAGAGAAAACACCCATAGCATATTCTACAAAGGCTTCATATGTGCAATATGTAAAAATGACTTGCCTATCAGTTAAGGAAAGTCGAACAACCCACTAGAAAATAAACATGGCAAATGAACAGGTAATTCCCAGAAGAACCACAAATGAGTGATGAACTTGTGAAAGGACACCACTTCCCTGGTAGTCAGGCAACTATAATGTTTTAAAATACAATATCATGTTTCCATTGTGGTAAGAACACTTAACACAAGATCTGACCCCTTAACAAAATCTTCAGTGAGCAATACAGTATTGTTAACTATTGGCGCAATGTTGTACAGCACATCTCTAGAACTTATTCATCTTGCAAAACTGAAATTTTATACCCATTGAGCAGCAACTCCCCATTTTTCTTCTCTTAGATTGGCAACAGTTAAAAAGACATATTAAGTGTGGGTGAGGAAGGCAAATACAGGTATTTTTGTACACTTTTGGGAAGAGT
This sequence comes from Equus caballus, assembly GCF_041296265.1. Lineage (NCBI taxonomy): Eukaryota > Metazoa > Chordata > Mammalia > Perissodactyla > Equidae > Equus > Equus caballus. The sequence continues at coordinate 98,507,251 of NC_091685.1, read as the reverse complement.
ACACATAAATTAATGAAATCTTCCTGGAAGGCAATTTCAAGGATGAAACTCAAAGCATTTACATCCAAAGTGGCACAGGCCCTGGCTCATCAAAACAGGTGCCAGCTGTAACCAGTTGATAATGTTCTGCCAGTACACTCTTCCCAATACCTACCAGCTGAGTATCAACTCCAGCAAAAGTTATCCAGTCTTAACGTGTGCATGCCCTTTGACCTAGCAATTCCATTTCTAGAAATCTATCCCAAAGAAATTCTCTTTTACGTGCACAAAGATATATGTACATTCATGTTGATTTTGTCATTGTTTTAAATGGCTAAAAAAATGGAAGTGATTTTAATGATCACCAAAAATGGAGTGGCTAAATGAATTATGACACATTCACGCCATGGAATACTATGCAGCTACTAAAAAGAATGAGGTGAACCTAAATGGACCAATATAGAAACTTATGTTACAAGAGTAAGCGAAAAAAAGCAAGTTGCAAGTCATAGAACAACTTGTATATTTAATCCCATGTATTTTTAAAATATGTATATGTTTGTATGTGTAAGTATACATGCAGCATGATGTATGTGAACACATATTAATGTGTAGGAAAGAGGATGCCAGCATATGTAACACTAGCTATTGCAGTTGCCTCTAGGAAAGAATATAGGAAAGAAGGATACAAGACAGAAGAGGGTAATAGCATTTTGCTTTGTGTGCCCTGTATTGAAGTTTGTATCATCTGCAAAGAGAATACATATATTATAATTTTTTAAAGATATAAAAATATATATAGGAGGCCCTCAAAATACTAGGCGCATTCTTCAAAATCACTGCATGACTGGGGCCAGCCCGGTGGCACAGCCGTTAAGTTCACACATTCCACTTTGGCATCCCAGGGTTCGCCGGTTCAGATCCCGGGTGCAGATATGGCACCGCTTGGTAAGCCATGCTGTGGCAGGCATCCCACATCAAAATAGAGGAAGATGGGCACAGATGTTAGTTCAGGGCCAGTCTTCCTCAGCAAAAAGAGGAAGATTGGTGGCAGATGTTAGCTCAGGGCTAATCTTCCTCAAAAAATCACTGCATGACTGAAATACCCATTCACCTTTAGAAATGAAAGTCAAAATGACTTCTCAACATATAAACGGAAATATTCAAAGTGTGCAGAATAAGCCACATCTCAAGGGCAGCATTCTAAATGGAATTTATTGGACCGCTTTTAAATTAGCTAATTCTGAGTTTTACATATTTGACCTCTGGGTTTTACCTAGTGTCCTTAAACTCTCTTGGATGCCAATTTTGTGTTTTCCTTTAAGGAGAATTCCTAGAAGCACTTAGGAAAAACAGGCAATCTCCCCTGTTAAACATGAATAGTCTGAACCAAAAGGCCAAATGCATAATTGTCTCCATATTTTTTAGAGCAGAACATCATTTGCAATTGATATGCCTCTCCACAGTTATGGTATTTTATTTCATATTCTGGATCACTAACTCTACAAGGTGAATGGCCAGACTTCGAGTTATAAAATGTCTAAGCCTAACTCTTTAAAGTCTGTTACATCTACTGCACAATGTGCCATAAATGTGAAACTCGGTTCTTAAAACATTAAACAGAACTTAAAGATAACTGTCAGAAAAAAAACCTGTATGCAAGCAAATCTATCCCTAGTAGTCAAGAATACAAGCACTGAGAGGATATTTTATTGGGTAGCCTTAATCAGGAAGGGAAAAGCCATATAGGGGAGGGAGGGGTCCTTGCCCCAGGAAGCCTAGAGCTACAAATCCTTACCATCTCTAGCCTGGTGAGGTGACACGAAATGACCAGAGTCTCCAGTGCTGGCATATTCTGAAGAGCTGTATTCTTCACAATTAAACATGTTCTATCTAATTCACAGTAGGTGCTGGAACATATTTCTCAGTTATATTTATTAAATCTATCACTTTCAACATCACGTATTCACCAAATTAACACTTTTAGCAGAGTTTCATCAAGGAGTAAAAGAACCACGAGACTTCCATCTCAATCCTACATCATATTCTCACTCAGAATGCCTGGAGAACAGAACAGTAATTTGAATAAATGGAGTATATTTTCCTTAGGTAATTAGATTGTGCTTTCATTTAACTTGTCTGATGTATATTCTTCTTAGATGCCTATGAGACAAATGAACCATTGTTCTCAAGGTGACTAGAATATTCAATGAATTTGGGAAAACCTCATGAAGTGATAGTTCAAGTCTAAATACGAGACAAGCAAACCTCTGTTATCCTGGCAGTAATTTTGGCCCGTTGATTTCACCTGTAGTTTTAATTGTAAATTTGACTTTTTGGTGGATTTATTGTGTGAGATTACAGTTATTCAAATAAAGAAGTTCAAATGGTGTTAATGCAGTCATCTTTATGTCCTTTAGGGAAGAACTTTTTCACCATCATTAACTTTGACATGGATCCACAAGGCAGAGTCCAATACTTCTCTTTCCCAGGCCACTAAAAATCACAGAAAAGTCAAATAACTGCATATTTTAAAACTAGAAATATTTACAATTTAGGTCAAATTTTTATTTTTTTTATTGTTCTATCTTAATCCTTAAGAGACCTTGTATAGCATCTAAGCTCATCAAATCTTCTGAGAACAAAACGTACTATTGCTGAATGCCATAGAGAGGCCTTTTGTTTCCAGCGCAGTTTAAAACATGATGTTCCCAAAATCAAAACTGTGTCACACAGCAAACGTTCACACATTCTCAGCTGTTTCAGGTTATTTCTTTCAAGAGGTCATGGCTTTCAAGGCTCACAGGCAAAAGCGAGATGCTTATTTGGGTGGCCAAAGGGAGAGAGAGACAAGGTACATAGAAAACAAGGCATGAACTCTGCCTAATCCTAATTATTCAGAAGAGAGAAATAAAAAAGGACATATGCACTGCTACACTGCTAAATCAAGGATTATTCCGTTTCAGAGCTGGTCCGCATCTGACCCCTGGAGGTCTATATTTTGTCAGGTGTCTAGGCAACAAACCTGGCAGGTAGCTAGCAAAATCGGGGGAAGTGAAGACTTACTGTTTAACCCACATTCTTGACATAGATAGGAAAATATAGCTTAACCGAGGTTATTCAGTCAGCCCTTGGGAGAGCTGGTCCCCCATTTCTCCTTCACCCAATCTTTCCAGGCTATTGCTCTGATACGGCATCAAAGCCAGTAAAAGCACATTTGAAAATGAAAGGTCTATCACATTCCACGCTTCTTTTGAAACATCAAAAAGCCACATAAAGAAGCGGTAGGACTAGAAAAAGCTGACAAGGAGCAGGACAGTGCCTGTTAGGACGGCAGGAATAGCTGGAGGTGAACCAATGTGAGGTCTATGAAAAGGCAAGTGAGAGAACCAGAAATTTGCTGCTGACAAGATGAAACAGCCCACAGCTGTGTCATGCTAATAAAAAGTTAATTTCAACTTTCAGACACTCTTCATGGTACTTTACAGTTCAACGGCACCAAGCTCATCCATTGTGCTATTTCATCTGCAGAGGCCAGGTGTATTTACAAGCTCTCAGAATCCAAATAGAATTTGAGGAAACTATTTTATTCCTGGAAGATGTCCCTGGGGATAAGAACATTTGTGATCAGGTTGGACAGCTACCCCAGCATCCTTGCAAACTCCAGCCTCAGTCTTAAAATAAGTCCTGAAACAAACACGGGTGGATCAGGAGCCTTTCCATAGCCATAGTTCATGCCATCACTGTCAAATCTGGGGATAAGCAGAGTTGCAGCTGAAATAAAAATTTTTAAATTTCTTGATAAATCTGTGGCCACTCTCATGACCTACTTCTTTCAGGTTGGAACAGACAACTTACAAAACTGTTTTTAAAGGCATGTTGCTAAGTTCCCTACTAAGTTACCTGAGACCATAAATCCAAGTTGTTATAGACACACAGAAGCTGCCTCTAGGAATTTTGTACTTGGTGATGTTTAAGAAATACAAGTAGAAAACAAAAATCCAATCATTCCTTACATGCACATCTTCTCGATGCTATTGTGTCCTGACTTCAGAAAAAGTCATAGTGACTATGTCACTTTATAAAGTAGGGTAAGCATTACATTTCTTATTGAAAAACCATGTGATTTAGAAGTGCTACGTATTTGAAATTAAAAATTTTGGATGTAAGTCTCAGCTTTGTCCCTAATTGTTTCATTGTAAGCCAAATATTTAACTCTATCCCGAGCCACAATTTCCTGATGTATAAAATGAGATATAATAAAGACTCCCCCATCCTGCTCACCTTATAGGGATGTTTTGAGGAGCAAATCAGAAAACACTTTCCAAATAGTATAGAAAAGGATGCCATTATTAGACTTAGCAACATCTAGGAGTGTCTGACACTGAGTACATTCAACATACTTGTTGAATTAATGAAAAAATTAACTACTCATAATACTAAGTTAAGAAAATTTACCACTTGATTTTATTTCAATACACATTTTAATTAAATATCTTTATGGTTCATGGTTGCGATATCCTTAATATTCCATTGCATATCCCTGAAGATATTGATTATACTTATTTTAATATCTTCTGTTTGCTATATTAACTCTTTTTCTTTGGATATAGTCATGCACCACATAATGACCTTTCAGTCAATAATGGACTACATATACGATGGTGGTCCCATAAGATTAATACCATACAGTCTAGGTGTGTAGCAGGCTATACAATCTAGGTTTGCGTAAGCACTGTAGGGGAAGAAGAAATTTTTCTCTACCTTTCTAGATTCTTCTCGCTGGTCTTAGAGTTAAATGGACATGAGACAAACTAACAGGAGAAAAACCAACAAAAGTTTTCATGGGAGAAACCCAGGAAAATGAAATAATTCACCAAAATGGCTGAAGACCATTATGTTTGGCCACACAGAAACAAAAGAACACAGAGGGAAGCCCAACAAACAGGCTTTTCTAGATTCTTCCCCGTCCACCACCTAGTTCATGTTATGCTCAGGTGATAGCTTGCTTCCTGAGACAAGTTCTTTTGTCTGAATTCTTTTAGGCAGTTAAAGGGGAGATAAGAAAAACTTTGAGTCTTTTGTTTCTTAAAAGTAGTCAGCCTAAAATAATCCTCATGCTAAAGAGACATATTTTAGGGTGGCAAATTTTGTTCCCCTTCAGTACACTCCATGATGTTTGACAATGACAAAAAGCCTATCAACGCATTTCTCAGGACGTAGCCCCATCATTAAGTGATGCATGACTGTAGTAACTCTTCTGCTCATTGGATTTAGCATCTCACCTTTATAGAGACGCTTGTTTTCATATTTGGTGAGTCTTTGCTATTTGAACAGCTTTGTTTTTAAGAAAGCCAGTTCTATGGCCTCCTCACTCCGGCCTGCTCAAGATTATTGTGAAGGAACAGTGAGACGTGAGGGTTGGTGGGATATACTGATAGATTCCTTTCTGTGAAGATGATTCCCAGACCTCTTGGTCATGGTAACGACCGAGGATACTGTTCCACCTCTGCAGATCCAAAACACACAGTGACTTCATCTGCTGTGGGCACATAACTCTATCGAGCCATTCTAGAAAAAGCAAGGGTCAGGGAAGAGGCAACCAGCCCAGCTGCTCCAACTGATGCTACAGGCTGATTGTTTGAAGGCCGACTCCTGCCTGCTCTCTGTTGACTGTGAGCTGAGAGGACCGACAAATAGCTCCAACTCACACAGGAGTCTCCTCCTCATGTGTATTTGGTCTAGCTCTTTGAATCCATCTGCTTCCTATTTTTCAGAAATGCTTCAATTTCTCTTCCTCGGAGAAGAATTCATTCTTGTGTTTGATTCAGTGGAATGAGGGAAGTGCTGAGTGTAGTATGGACAGAAGAAATTAGCTGGGAAAAATTCCTATGCAGTTGGCTTGCTTATCACTCCCTCTGTCCATCAATCTGTCCATTTACCATGAACATAACACATGCTTTTGGTCAGAGATTCAAATAGTACAAAAAAGTGTCCAAAGAAAAGTAAATCTCCTTCCCAGCCTAGTCCCTCTGAGTTACTCCCCAGAGGTAATCACAGTCAGCAGTCTCTTATATACCTTTCCAGAACTTTTCCATGCAAATACATATCTATAGACACTGTTAAATAGCTTCCTTTTGTTTACCTTAACAATATATCTTGAAGGTCTGTGAAAATCAGCACGTCGATACACTTTTTAATGGCTATATAATAATTTATTATATGACTGTATCAAAATATTGTAGTCAATCTCTTGTTGATGGACATGTAGGTTGTTTCCTGTTCTTTTTTTTTTAACTACTATAAATAACACTGCAATGAACAATTTTTGTTCAGATCTCTCTGCACAGATGTGCAAATAGAACCAGAAGACAAATTCCTAGAAGTAGGACTTGCAAGATTTGCACATTTTAAATTGCACATTTCTATAATGTTGTCCAGTTGCATTCCAAAGAGGTTGTACTAATTTTTACCATTCCTGCACTGTATGTATTCCTGTCCCCTCACACCATGATCCACTGTGAATTTCTAAATTTTGTAACTATCACCAAGATGATAGGTAAAAACTTGTCTTGTGGTCTGAATTTGCATTTCTTCAATTCTGAATGACTGAAGATTTTCATATGCTTAAAACATATTCTTCTCTCTCAAATTCTTTTTAATATCCGTTGCCTATTTTGTGAGATCTGTTCGTATTTTTCTCATTGGTACTTAAGAACCTTATGTGTGTGTATATATATATATAGAGAGAGAGAGAATATAGGTCTATATATAGTGCAGGTGTGATAAAAATTGTACCACCTTGTTGGAATACAATTGGACACATACAGACATTTTTTTCAGTTTTGTCTTTTGCATTTAATTACTGTATTTTTCTATAGAGAAGTTTTAATATTTTATAGCAAAATTTATCTCTATCACTAGTTTTTAAATGTCTACTTAGGTTGTTTCTTACTTGAGAAGGTCTTACTCACTTTAAGAAAAAAGTTTTCCATGATGCCTTATAAAACTTTTATGGTTTTACATTTTCTTTTTAAAGCATAGAGATCCAATATTTTTCCTAAATGACTAAAAAGTTGTCTCAATACCATTTATTAAATAATCTATCTTTCTTCACTGATTTAAAATGTCACCCCTATCATACACTAAATTCCCTGGAGTATTTGGACCTACTTAAGATTCTATTCTGTTCCATTGATCTGTCTGCCTATGCAGATCTTTTGGAAATGAGTACATTTAAGGAGCTATAATTTAGCATATTTGGGTATATTTCCAGGCTTCAGTTATTTGTATTCTACAGTATGTTTATTTGTCACCGTGTTCCTCTGGTTTGACTTCCTCAAGGGCAAAGATTATGGATTCTCCTCCCTCTGTAATTCCCTGAAACACTAGTCTCTGCCAAGTTTGACATTTCAGAAACTGAAATCGAGTCGTGTCTTTAGGTAGAATCAATGATAGTCTGAGTGGTTTGAGCAAATGAAGCCCCAGCTCAAAACATTCGACCCCTAAACACAACATATAAAACACTACAACAATTAATTTCTTTTATTAAAGGGGGTTTCCTGTTAAAATGCAAATATTTTTGCATGTTACTGAGAATAAGTTTATCATATTGTCCCCTTGGTCTAGGTTTTGATAGAAAGGCAACATGAACCAACATTTAGAGAACCATGCAATCTGGTAAGAATAGTACATATTCCATCTCATTTAATATCACCAAATAGCCTAGGAAATTGGTATCGTTAATCTCACTTTAGAAAGAGCAAATAGACTCAGAGAAGTAAGTTAACTTGCCAAGTTAGTTAGTGGCAAAGCCTGGATTCAAACCCAAGCCTGTCTGATTCTGAATGTGACTGATTCAAACCTCAGTTACTTGATTTGATATATATTCTAGAATGTTCCTCTGCTTTCCCATACTGCCTCTCAGAGACAGAATTCCCTGAGCAAGAATGTGAGATAATTTCCACTTCTTGTGCCAGCTCTGTGGTGGCTGCCTTGTGCACTGAATGGAGAATAATTTTTAGCTGCAACCACGCTCAGCAGGAAAGAGGATCATGATAAATGACCAATGTCTACCATGGAAGCTGGAGGCAGGAATAGAAGTCTGGAACATTGTATTTGCCACTACTGCCTGAAGCACAACACTAGGGACCAAAGAAATGTTTTACCAACTTCACAGTTGTGTTTAGGAAAAACCCTTAAAATGAGGCAATCAATCAACAAAATCTTACTCCCTAAATAAAGCCTAAGGAGCCAATGATAAAAATAAATTTGGGGAAATATAGTAAATAGAAGACAGCATTATATATGGTATCCAAAGTAGACCAGGCCAGCCAACTTGACATGCTAAATGTTTAGCCTCATTTTTTAATAATCAATTTGGCTCCACCAGTCATAGGAAGACCCACTTGAACTTCTACCTATGCTTCACCAAGGCCACTACCTCAAACCACTTTTCCCCAGCAGAAGAGAGAGAAGAAATTCTAGACTGGTAGATAAATGTCACAGCATCTAATTCACCTTGTTTATAGCTCCATTCTAGAACTGTATACCAAACCAAGTAACTGAGCTTTGAATCAAGCTCTGTCCAGATTTACGAGTTCTAAGAAGTGGGCCCCTGGATTTATGTGATCATCATAGCTCTAAGACCAACATACAGCCTCTCTGGAGGAGCCATCGTGGGTGGCCACCCAGCTCTGACTCCTCTTCCTTTCCCTTAGAAATCTGCAATTTTACTTAAGTATCCAGTCATCTTTCCAACTTTGTGTGGCTCAGGAAAGTTTAGCCCCACCCCAGCTCCTGACAGCTCACATGTAATCCATGCCTTTACTCAGCAACTAGCTTAGCAAGCTGATGTGACTGTGTTGAGACTCCTGAGATGCAGGCAGAGGTTTGCTCTAAGCATTTGAGGAAGTCCATCCTTGTTCCTCTGGGACTGTACCAGAGAATAGCTATTTCTTTATTCCAGCCAGTGTTCTGTGCTGACATGAGGTCCAGAATTGCCGCAGCCACATCTCTACCCAGGCATTGCTCAGAGGAGGGCAGAGCTAAAAGAATCACAAGGAAATGAATCAGGACTCAGCTCAGATGACCACAATAACTCTGAACTTTCAGTTACTGAGTCAACAAATATGTTTAAATCATAAGCCGTTACTTGGCTCCAAATGCTTCCTAGCTGACCTCACTCATCCACCTGCACCATGAGTCTCTGAGGTAGTCACTCTCTAGACTGTAGACGAAGTCTCCTTGAAACTATTTGCCTACTTCAAAGACAGTGTAGGAGTTAAGAGCACAGGTTCAAACCTTGACCCTGGCACTAATTTCCTTTGCGATTTCAGGCAAGTTACTTAAACTCTCTAAGCCTCAGTTTCTTCATCTGTAAAGTGAGGACAATAGTCACATCCAAGAATTGTATGAGAATTAATGAGATAAACCATGTAAAGTGCTTAGAACTGGGCCTGGCATGTAATTACTATCATTATTACATGAATTTCATCAATGCTTACTGCCTGATTTCCTTCTTCCCAAAAGCGGGACCCCATTCCACACTCCTTGCATCTACTTGGATCACCACCTGTAGTCTCCAACCCTGAATCCAATCTAAGGGTCTGTTTAGCCACTGCACCTGCGTCATTCTGAATTTGGACTGACCATTTCACATCCAGCTCTAGACATTGGAATTTTCCCGTCAAGGACTCCCAGAGACAACATGGCTAAGATAAGCTGGTAACCTAAAGAAATACGTCTAATGCTAGAAGAGTACATTTTGACCAGTTGTTCTTGCCATACACTACTTCTTAAGGGCCTATTCTTGTGGGTTAATGTGTGCCGAAAAATAAGTGACTAATTACTATTCATATTTGGCTTTGTTTCTCCTGCTCCAGTAGCCCTCTCTTCCCATTTGGCCTCAGCTGTTTCATTCACTTGGCATTACATTTTTTTTTCTTTGCTATGGAACCACTGTGAGCTGTAAAGCTGAATTTCAAAAGAGAATGGTCAGGGAAATTTTCAAAGACTACATCTTTCCAATTTCTTTTCTCCTAGAAAATGAAGTTTAACAGTCCTTCCACCGTTAAGTGTGGCAGTTGAGTTGATGGGACAACTCCTTTAAAAGCACATACCTATGGCTCTTTTCCATACTCTGGTATCAGCTTGCCTGCCACTTTTCGTGCAGCTTCCCTAGGAACTGCGCCATACACAGCTATCATTTTCTGCTTATAAAAAGAAAGTGAGAGATCAGGATTGTTAGACTCTATAAACACTTGAATGCTTGAGAAACGCAAAGCAATGAGCTATTTTACAGGGCTGCTGGAGACAGGGAGTGGAGAGAGGAGAAAAGAAATTATATCTTAAAACTCCAATGCATACCATTCTTACATGATATCTAAAGAGACAGGAATCAAGTTGAGCATTTGAATGTTAAAACAAAATAGACAATGCAATGATCTTCACAGCAAGATAGCTGTACTGCCCTGAATGGAAAAAGGAAGAAAAAGAAGAAACAGAGATAACATGAGACACAGGGAAAAGAGAAAGATGGATGGTCCAGGGAGGGTGCAGTTAAGATTCCTGTAGTTTTACGTGAAAATAATTCTGTTACACAAAGGGAGTTAGAAGAGAAATAGGAAAAAATCAGGCTGAACTTCACAATCTATGATTCCCTGATGTAGAATATTTCTTTATCTGATTCTAGCAATTTCAAGTGGCTAATTCAATGCTGTATAATCTCAAAAAACGATTCATGGGGCCAAAGAAGCAACTTTGGAGAATCTAAACTCCCTGGTTGAAATTCAAGAATATTATTTTCTTATTTTTCTTCAGCCGCTCCACAGTTCCAAGGCAAATTAATAGAAAGTCAATGAGATTTCAATGTGTGGGCTGCATTGTTCTTTTTTAATGTGGTCTGTATAAACTTTCCCCATCTGCACAGATACAGAGAGGCCTGTTTTGGTGTGCTTTTTCAATTTTCTGCTCTTCTATGAAATGGAATGCTTCTGAGAAACTAGAGTGGTAAAGAACTTAGAGCAGGTGATAAAATCTCGTTTTTGTACTGTCACTCAACGACATTGCCCTGCTGAAGCTGCCCGGCAGTAATGGCCATTGAAATTATGCTGGCCCACCAGCCCTTGCACAGGAAGAAAACTAACTGGAGAATGTGGATTTTATTGAAAATCAAAAGTCAGCTGACAAGATGCTTTCTGAACTCACCCAGGAAACTCCTACTCAGAGTCATCGGACGTAACAATACTCAGAGAAAGATCTAGAATCTAAATTTCAGAGAATTGTTTAAGAAATACACACACATACCCACATCAGGATGAATTTTATAAAAGCATATGAAAGGCTGCAGGAAAAGTGGATTTAAAGATGGTATACCATAGCCATCAAACGCCTAATGCATTTTTAAGTTCTATCAATTCCTAATAACCATAATTGAGCCTGAAAGCATAAAGTAGAAAAATGAGTGAAAAAAAAGAATAATTTTAAGGTTGAAAGATAGTCCTTTTCTAAATAAATGTAAGGAGGTATGGATGCATATAAAGGCACATATAACGAGTGTGATTATATAAAATAGTAATTCCTCACTTGTATTCCACACCTACTCTGGGCTACTGTCTGTTCCTTGTGCTGCAGATACAGCTCTGAATGAGACAACATTTCTACTCCTAGAGAACTTAGTTTTTCACTGGAGAAAAACAAAAATAAACAAATGTATTTATATAGCTATTTTCAGTGTCTGTAAATGATCAAGATCAACAACTTCAGATGACACTTATACCAGCTGTATTAAGGAAGAAATGTAAAAACCTATTTGGATCATGACACATTTTCATAGACACCAAAAACATAGCTTCTTTAAAAGTAGTATGATTATATTTATGAAATATGTACTATTTATTTTTTTTGACTTTTCTAAGTTGATACTCAGAAGCCATCTTAAGACCAATGAGTGTCTGGACCAAAGATATGCCACTTTCAGCAGATCAAAGAATTTCCATCTCTGGTTCATCATTACGTTTAACATTTTCAGATTTCTATTTTCAAATAATCTTTTTAAGTAAGCAAATAAAATGCAATCTAATATTCAAATAATGGAACAAAAAACCATACAAAAAGACAAAACTGCTGAAAGTGAATTATTGTCTAGCACATGGATTTACTATGCAAGAGCTTGAATTTTTGTCAGCTGATATAGGTAAGCCCAAATTTAATGAATGAAAAATGATTTAGAAGGGTGAAAGTATATTTTAAGAAAAGGGTGGACTGTATGGAAGTTGAATTTAAGGAAGTCTCTATACCAAGTCTGTCACACATGCTGTGATGCTGTAATTAACAATAGAGACTTCCATTGGAAGAATGTCCTGGGACCCAACATTCCAGTCTCGCCCTCTCTGAGGTGGGAAAGACCAGGGTTTGAGACTCTGAATGAGGTCCAAATGAACCATTAACATAACATCTGCCCAAAGAAAGTTCCATTCAAAGGATAAGGAAGACCAGGCGCATTAGTCTTCTACCCAGAATCAAGGGATGAGAGAAGGAGGACCAGGTGATTTGTGCCATTTCTCTTTCCCTTCACATCCACACTTAATCACACAGGTAGGCTAGTGAGAACTGAAATAGGCTATGCATTTTTAACGTAGTCCACAGAAGCCATTCTGCACCAGTGCCCTTCAGTGAGTCCCTTAACCTCTGTGAGGCTCAGTTTCCTCATCTCTAAAATAAAGAAGAATGATTAAATGAAGTAGCTCATAAAAACAACACACTGTTATGCAGGGACATAGAAAACACTCAATGTGGGTTACTGAAAAAATAAGCTAGTATCATCCTTAACAGGTGACCAAAACTGCTGACCTTGGTAAAAGTAAAAGTTCAACTAACCCTTGATACCTCTATTACCAATCACTAAAGCAACAGAATAATCAAGAATCATTTTTAAACTAACATTAGAGTTTAAGAACAAATTCCTATAAAATACATTGAAGTGGATGTAATTAGTGAATATAGGAATTTAAAATGTCCTGTGGAATATAGAATTCAATTTGTGATAAATCAATCAGATTTATATTTTTGGTTTGGTTTTTGAAAACATATTAATTTCTCATATTATTTATGTTTATTTTCTTAATCGAATTTGTTTTAGCAGAGAAATGATTGGTTATGAATCTACGATTTTGTCTCTCTCTCTGTATATATATTTCAATCAGCTATAGAATAATATTTTAAAGTATATAAAATACAAATTTTCTATCCAAGAAATAATTGAACAACATCTCAATTGTTTTCTAAACTCAGTAATATTTTTCTTACCCCATTAGTCTCTTAGTAGTCATGTTTTCTACTTCCTAGTTTTCAAAGGCTCTTTGTGAGAAACTTTCTTGTTTTCTTTAAAGTGGGTTGAATAGAGTTCAAAATACAGAAATCATTGCTGCATTCCACATATGTCACCTTCTCACATACCATAAATATGTAAAAATCAATAATAATTTTATATCTGATTGCTGGTTCAATGCCATTTTTGTAGGAAAGAATCTCTTTTTGTGAATTCTAATATTCTTCTATTTTCTCTTGGGAAAATTAGCCAGTAACTTTGCGGTCATTTGTCCTCAATCAGATAAATATTACTCAGGGTTCTTTAAAAGTAAATGGAATTGAGGATAGGATACAGAAACATATTCTACCTCAGTTCCTCTTCAATAATGTTAGACTTAACAAGGCAAGATTAATTTGCTAAAGTCATATGTTTATTTTTAAGACAATGAATGAATGACATTTTAATAAGTAATATTTATTATTTAGTACTAAATATACAAACTGGTTAATTTATTAATACAATATACAAATGTATAATGTTTTAAAAAATCAGGAAGTTATTATCTATAAGGAACGCCATACACTGACCATCACCAGAACACAGTCTGTGCCTCTCAGAGCATCTCTCAGAGCCAGCCCTGTGTATGCCCGCACAGACTTCTTGAAAAAACCAGCCTTGGCAAGTTATGCTGCAATGACAAGCTGTCTCTGAAATCTCAGTGGCTTGAGACCAAGCCGACAAAGCTTTATACACAGCTCATGCTATGTGTCCATCATAGGCCAGCAGGGCCCTCTGCTCCTCATAGACTCTCAGGGATCCAAGCTGCTGGCTGCTCCATCTGAGCTTGTGCTTAAGCAATCACTGAAGCAGGAGGGAGAAAGAGCCTAGTCCATCATGCATTCAGCAGTGAAGATTCTTCCTAAACGTCACAAACATCACTCCCTCTCACACTTCATTAGCCAAGGCAAGCCCATGGCATCACCCAAGTTCATGTGGGCAGGGGAGTGTGATTCCTCCAAGTGCCAAGGGTAACCAGACATATTTGGTGGGCGGCACTCATGGCTATCACAACCCCCACGCACCTTGTCATCAAGGAAAGACATGAGAAGGCAGGGGTTTTAACAACTGGCCCAACAAATGCCCAAACTCCTTTCAATGACATTCATCCTATTCCTTTCTAACTCAGACCAAGGAGGTAGAGGGGTGAACAGAGTAAGAGTTACTCTTTTCTCTCATAGTATCGTCTACTTGTGAATGCACATATGCAGCTTAAAATGATCTTCTCCTCCTCTTGTGTTTCCACAATATTGCTAAATGTGAACTTGGCTAGCTTCAAAACTTCCCAGAAAAATTAGGAAAGGTTAGCACAGACTTGAGAAAATTAGATGAAAATGTGTGGTCTCTAACATTTATTTAGATTCTATGCCAAATGTTATTCTTCGTGGCTTGTAGGTATCATGTCATCTACTCTTCATAGCAACTGTGTGAAGTATGTAAAATCTATGACCATCCCCATGCTTTGAATGAGGAATGTTAAGAATATTACAGAACTCATCAGTGAAAGAGGATGCAATCTGTCCCAGCTGTGGACTCAGTAGTCCACATTCCCAAGCAATACATGGCAGTGAATAACATTGGTAAAATGTTTTATTATAAATGCCATTTGAACTTGTGTATTTACATCGGTGCCAGGTTACAACAGTAATTCTGAGAAGAGGGTTCCGAAACAGCATTTCAGCACATTCCCCAATTAAAAAAAAATAGACCTGGCTTTTAACTTTGTTGGATTCCTTTTATAAATCAAATGGCGGGATATGTAAAGAGCATTTCTGGAGCTGCTCTATAATTATAGACTTTAAAATATTACCAAAAATGAATAAGACTGGAGTTTATGAGGAGTGTATTGAGAACATGACAATATTCACAGCTGCTGCATTTTATAACTGTGGAATGATGCTCAGGGAGGCCACGTAAATGTCGCCCCCTGGAGTTGTGCAGTGCACAGTGTGTGTGATCATATGCTTTCTATGGGAAATCTGCTGTCACCTGAATTCCTATTCCAAGATGTCATGTCTTGACAGGGAGTCCTATTTGGGTTTTGGTTTTCCAAATACCTGTGAAGAATTTAATACCTTAAATTCTTCTCCAAACTGATAGTAGAGAACATTTTCACAGTGATATGATAAGCATTACAAAACCCAGTCTTAAATAAGCACATCTTATGTTGTCATTCCTTTTGCTAGAATAGTCAGTGTCTGGGTCTGCATGTGTAAATTGTATTAAATGAACTGGGAATCTGCAAAAACAGTTAAATTTAAGGAACAATGCTTACTTGAGTAGAGAACAACAGCTATTCAACTTTACTATTTTAAGACTTTGGAGCAGTCTTATGTTACATTGTAGACTTTGCATGTTTATTGCTATCTATGGGGGAAAATCATAATTATTTTCCTACAAGAAAGAAACACCACTTCAGTCCATCACCTTCAACGGCTTCCTATCCCAATCTCCAGAAAACTGCTGGTTTATACCTCTCCTTGCACAGGACCCCATTACAGGCTCCGCAGGATCTCTCCACGACTGCTATTGCGTCTTAATTTTGTTTAATCATTTTTTTCAGTCCCTCAACCCGCTCTAGTGTCAGCAAGCTGCTGTTGCTCTTGAGAAGTCCTTTGTTACAAAATCCCGTGGCACGGCTTTCTACAGAGAATTGCCCCCTTTGAAGATTTGCCCCAGTGGTCGTCGTGTTAGCTGCTTCGGTGAAGAAATAAAAAGGCATGCCTTAGGTAAGAATTTTTGCAATGCTTTCAAACGGTATTTGTACACTTTAGTAGTCATCACAGACTCTCTGCTGACCTAAGAGATTTGCAGCTTTATAAAGGCCGTGGCAGATGCTAAGAATATTCGTCAATCCTTTTCTTCTTTTGAAATGAGCCCAGAAACGAATGACTTGTGGCAAATATTGATTTCTTTTCCCGAAGATCAACTATTACTTATGAAAGGACACCTAGACATGAATTCGAAAGGTTTACATTGTCAAACCAGGGAAGGAGGCAGAGAAGGAAGATTGTATCCCTACCTCGGAACGCAGGGGCTAAGGAGCAAGCCAGAAACGTAAAGCCCGTGGCATTTCCTATGAGAGTCTTCTCTGGAAGCCAAAGGTAAATAAATGAAGCAATTTAGGGCTGTGCCTCTCAAACTTAAACCTTAGGTGCATATGAATCACCGAGGATCTTGTTAAAATGCAGATTCTGACTCACTGGGTCTGAGTTGGGACCTGGGATTCTGCATTTCTGACCCGCCTTCTGACTGATGCTGATTCTGTTGGTCCAGAGCCCATACTTTGAGTATCAAAGGTTTAGGCCATTTGCTAGGCACAACTGACCATAGTGTCCTAAACAACAAACATCTGAGTTCTTTACAGAAAAAAAGGCAAAAGCAGGCACTGTTGCTGCATCTGCACGGCCTGCCTCAGAGAATAAAGCAGCATGAGGAGCCCCCCAGCGGCACTCTCGGCCCATAAAAAGCATACATCCACATGGAAAAAGGATTGAGGGAGGCAAGGGGTTGGTGCAATGAGCTCAGCAATCCCTCTGCTGAGTGATGGGGCACTGAGTCTGGTTTTCACATTACCAGCCTCAGTGATGTGGAACAGAGGATTACAAAAGGATAAGCTAAATGGCAATTGCAAGTGTATTGTTGTGGTCACCAGCACCTTTTCATCAATATTTTCCATTTCTCCAAAGCCATATGGAACAGTTAATCTATTTAGGTGATTTCTTAAGAGAAAATGAACAATGCACATTCCCAAGCGACAAGTGTAGGGAAAGCTAAAAATGATATTTTCTTTTATCCCAAAGCCTCCAAAATGTTCTCAAATCTTACTATTACCATAAAAATAAATGACAAAAGGGATGTGGTTCAGTTAGAAATCATTCTGCTATTGGCCATGTAGAGACACTTAAAATAAAACACACTGCCTTCTAGGCTTCAGCACCCTCTAGCCTTCAGTGTTAGGATAAAAGTCCAATATGAAAGCTTCTAATGATCTATGATTTGACAAGCTGGCTGTTTTAATAGAGATCGTGGCCAAAGAGTTAGAAAAAGAGGGATTTCAGATCCAAGACTAAAAATAGTAGATTTATGCTTAGATGGGTTTGGTCCTTTAGAGAATGCTCCATTGATCTCACTGAAATTCTTCCAGGTGAGTTACTTGCTCCGTCCAGGAGCAGTTGCCATCTAAAAAATAATAAGGCATTTCTAAGCTAACAGTTCTCTCTAGCTGAGTCAGAGACTGACCAAATTTACAAAGAAATATTTTTCACTGACTTTCCAAAGACATATATCAATATTATAAGTAAAAATGTGAAAGAAATTAAACACAAATGTTTAAGAGCCAAGAATAATTGCACCAAATCTACAATGGTAAGGGTTTGGGTTGGACCCTCATTAGAAAGCAATGACCAATCAAAACCTGGCCTCATGTATAATATGACTCCCCATGCAAGGTCAATCTAAGGGCAACCTTAGGAGGTGGCCACCTATAGGAAATGAAAGGGTTCTGGGGACTCTCCCTCTGTCCCAGTCCCAAAATACCTTTTGCCTAAAATTCCAAATTAGACACCCTATTCCTATTAATCCATCCATGGGAAGTAGCACATTAAATTGTTTTTGGTTCCTTGGTTTATTTGCATTGATTGGATTATTAGAACCTCTTCTCATTATCCAGCCATGAATAGACTTTGTTTTCATAAAGGGAGTAAGAGGAAGAGCACAGGAAAGGATAGGTCCAGAGCCAACTCAAGGCTGATATAGCCAAGTCGTGGAGGAGTGATGATAAGGGTATTTGGATATCTGGTGCCTGAATACTGAGCTGGGCCTTTGCCAAGGGCAAACTTCATGTTCTTTATATTTTTGCCTACCATGGGATGGAAGCAATCACAGAATGACAGGCCAAAGCTGGTGCTGCACACCTCAAGCTCAACGTACATGGAAACCAAAGAGTGGCTCTTTTCAATTAGAAACATAAAATGACTGATGTTAACCGACAAAATTTGGTAAGAGAACCTAACTGAATGTTGCTCACCTTATCTGTAGTCAAGGTATTCATAACAGACAGGAAACAAAGTTCCTAACACCCAGGATCACTTATACACACTTAAGAAACATGTTTTCCCCTCCGGCAGGAGAGCACTTCTGGTATTAAACAGCTGTTTTCACCTCCCCCTTAAAAATGGCTGTGATTCACCCGAGTTCAAGTTATCTTCTCAAAACCTGTCAGGAGTTGCTTGAGGCTGAAAAGCATGCATGTTGCTTTTTATGTAAATAGGAAAGTAGTGGTGTAGCGGAATGGGTGCCGCAGGTAAGGCTGTCACACGAAAATGACTTTAAACGGATGCCGGACACAACTTCTCCTGGTCTTCTGAGACTCTTTTTCTGCTTAACCACCTTGTTCCCCCCTCAGGTGTCCTTGGTGCAACTCTGAACACCCTGAGAATGCTTTTCAAACCAAATATGTTTCCACAAGTGTGGAATGGATGCTCTGTGACATAAAGAGATGAGCTTGAAAGAAAAGATGAAATTTGCACATGTTCCTTTGCAACCAGGACTTTCTAGTGAATTGCTTGATTCAGAAGATAATTCTCCCTGTTTGTCAGTGTTTGAAGCAATGTACTCAAGCAGCGAATGGGTCTGCTTCTGGCCATGATGCCGTCTTTGGGATGCAACCCTTGTCGAGTGGGGGTCAGATTGAACTTTGCTTCTCAACTGCCCTTGATCTTGCTTCATACTGGTTTGTTCTTCCAGAAAGAGAAGAGGCATAAGGCTTAGGCAGCCCAGCACAAATCAAAGGGAAAGAGAAATAGATTTTTATTTTTCTTCAGGTAACTGACTAACTGAAGTGTCTCCAAGGCTTTAGAATCATTTATTCACATATTACATATTCATACACACAAGTGTGCACAATCACATATCACCTTGAGACTTCCTAGGCATAGGAGATAAAAGAGTAAGCAAGACAAAGCCTCTGCCCTTGGGAAACTTACACAATAAAGAAACCAAAAAATCCTGCATACGTGCAACGCAATGTTGTGTAGTAATAAGTACAGTGAGTTAAAATAAACCTGGATAATGGCACTGAGGTGAAGAGGGAGTGTGTACCCACAGGAAACTCATCTGAGAAGGCAATATCAGAACGAAGACTTGTATAACCTGGGGGAGGCGGTCCTTACAGATATCTAGGGGCAGAGCTTTCCAAGAAGAAGGAATAATTTGTTAAAAGGCCCTGAGGTGGGCAGCAAGCTCAGTATTTTTGATGACCATGAAGAGCCAGTGTGATATTACTGAGAGTGGCGGGAGATGAGACTGTGTGTACATGAGAGGGCAGATCAAACGGAACCTTGAAGACCATAGTAAGGAGCTGGGTCTTTATTCTGATTGAATAAATCCACTGGAGGATTCTGAGCAGAAAAGGGACTTACGTGACCTGACTTACATTTTAATCAGATAAGTCTGGAGCTCTTGACTTGGGAGTGGGCAAGATTAGAAGCAGAGAAACCAGTTAGGAGTCTAAATGGGGCTCTTGAACTAGGAAAACAGTGGTGAACATGGTGAAAGTGATTAAATGCTAGACATATTTTGAGGTTGGAGATGACGATTTTCTGATATATTAAATGTGAGGTTTGTGGGCTAGAGAGGCATCAAGGATAACTCCCAGGTTTTGACTTGAACCTCTTAGTGAATGGTGGTGCTGTTTACTAAAATTACAGGAAGAAACAGTTGGGGAAAAGAGAATCAAGAGTTCTATTTTGAAGATGTTAAGTCTGAAAATACTTTTTAGACATCCAAGTGGAGATGTTAAGAAGGGAGGTAGACATATAAGTCTGGAGCCCAGAGAAAAGCAAAAGGCTAAAGATATAAATTCAGAACCATCTAGACACAGATGATATTTAAAGCCATGATAGTGAATGAAATCATCTAGGGAGAGAGCATAGAAAAAGTAGAAAAAACAACAAGGAGATTGAGCCCGGGAGCACCCCCAAAATCTTTAGGCTAGGGAGAGAAGGAGCCAGCAAAGAAGAATGGGAAGTCATAGCCATTACATAGGAAGAAAACAAGGGAAGGATAGAGTTACCCAAGCCAAGTAAAAAAAGTGCTTCCAGAGGGCAGAAGTGAACAACTGGGTCAAGTACTACTGATCAGTCAAGTAAGACCAAGATTGAGAAATGCGCATAGGATCCGGCAAGAT
Source organism: Equus caballus (assembly GCF_041296265.1). Classification (NCBI taxonomy): domain Eukaryota; kingdom Metazoa; phylum Chordata; class Mammalia; order Perissodactyla; family Equidae; genus Equus; species Equus caballus. The sequence continues at coordinate 98,486,714 of NC_091685.1, read as the reverse complement.
AGGAATCATTGGAGGCTCCACAAGAAGAGTTTCAGTAGAGTATTGGGTATGAAAGCCTAAGTGAAATGAACCAAGGAATGAATATAAAACATAAAACCCCTGTTTCAAGAACAGAGAATATCTGAAAGAGGGTATGAAATCTGGGTTAGAGTGGGTGATTTTATCAAGGGAGATTTTGGAATATCTTGGAATGCTGGTAGGAATTATTGTATAGAGAAGGAGAAAATGATGCCGGAGAAAGAACATTGCAAGAGCAAAGTTCTTCAACAGGCATGAAGGGATGGGATCCAGAGCATGAGTGTATAGTTGGGCTTTGAAAGAAACAGGACTGTTCATTTCATTGTAACAAAAGGGAAGGCTGAGTGTATGGACTCAGGGAAAGGTGGATTTGTGATGGTGGGAACTGGCTGTTCTTTTGTATTTGTCTTTATTCTCTCAGTGAAATAACAGACAAGATCATCAGCTGAAAGTAAAGGGAAAGGGCCTCAGATGCTAAGGGAGCGAGAGAAGCTACGAAAGTGTCTCAGAGGTGGAGTGAGTCGACCAGAGGACCTAACAGCTGTCCAGGCAGTGCACGAGCCCACTTGAGATTTGTGGTCACAAGTTCAATGCCTCTCTGCCTCCCATTGCTTCACCAGTGTTGCTGGATGGGAAATTTGAATAGTATTTTTATATTCTAAGTGGGAATTTTTTTCTATTTTAACCTTAAGAGAATAAAACTAAATAAAATAAAAATCATGTTTTAATAGGCCAAAATACAGGAGTGGAAGAATGTTTAAAACCAAACTTTCCAAACTAACTTTAAAATCACCATGATCTTTATTCTCATTTTCCTCTATACATAAATTGTCCCCATTTAAGCCTAGAAGTTCATTTTCTTTGATTCAAAGAGCACTGTACCATCGGGAGACCTACTTTTAATCTCTGCCATTAGAAAATTGTGTGATCCTAAGCCATTATTTAATCTCACTGTAAAAGAGATAGGAGGTTCCCACTCCAATATCCTTTCTTCCCTCTTAGTCAGTAACAGGACTGTTGATTCTTAGTCGAGTAGATGACTCCTAGAATTAAGACTAATTTTCTCAACTTCCTTTGCAGCTATGTGTGGCCATGGAATTAAGTTTGAGCAAAATGTAAAGAAAAGTTTTATGAAGCAGTTTCTACGAAACTTCCTTTAGAAACGTGTCATGTATTCCTTATCTGCTTTTTAATCCCTTCCTCCATGTTAGGTAGAGTTCCAATCATTGTCTCGAACATCCTAAGAAAGGCGAAGCAGTGAGCTAGAGAGAGCCTGAGTCCCTGACAATTTTGTAGAGTGCCCACAGCCCCGGAATACAAAGTTCTAGCACTCAACAATTTAAGAGAGAACTATATCTCTAGTGTGCCAAGTCGACTTGATCATGACTGATAGACTCCTTAAGTCTCAGTTTTCTCTCCTTTAAACTAAAACTATTGTCAAGTTTCCTGTGCAAATGTATAATTCTCAATTGCAATGCCATCTCTCTGTTCTAGAGGTCAAAGTAGTAGAATTTTCAATAGCTAGAATCCAAAACTTCTGGCTCCAACCCCTTAGTTTAATGCCATCCTGAAATCTGATGTATTGCTAAGGGGGTTGTTACCCAAAGTTTTAACACCTCTCTTCACACTTATATTTCCACAGAGGTGGGCATTTATGTTTGGTCTCTCTGGTTCAACAGAGTTCTGACACCAAGCTTAGTGTGGTACGTGGAGCAAAGAAGTTGCTGAATACTTTCTATGAGCCACTGGAACACTCACCCCACCCCACAACGATTCTGCTAGCTCGAGCAATCTATTGTTCTACGCAGAAAACAAGAAGTGAAAATGGTAACTCTTGTGAAAAGTTACTCCTTAAATTATGCTTTTCCTTTTTTTTCTATTCTGAATGAAATGAATGGTGTCTGCCCATAGAATTTATTGATTAACCTGGGGCACCTTTATTTCCATTTCTAAAGTGCTACCACAAAAAAGATGGAAGGAAATATGCCAGACAAAAACAATTGTTTGAAACAAGTTTTGTGGGAACCATGTCTTTAGGAAATGAGATGTTGAACTTATTTTGGCAATTTGTAAGTAACTTTTCAAAATTTTTTTCCACACTCCATTATTATTAAACTGGAGTAGAACTCTTTCCCTTGAGCTATCATTTACTAAAAATCTCCCTGGAATTTCAGGCAATTTAGGGAAATGTAACTTGCAGGAGAAAAAAAAACATAAAATGTAATGTTTTAACAAAATTCGTCTTTTGAAGAAGCAGTTGAGCCTTCCGCTCTCTTCAAATAGCATGGAGGCAACAGGAACTGCTGTAAAAGCCAGCAGTGGAAGTCTGCCTCTGTATTTTCTTTTGATCTCTCTCTGGATTTAATGCCCTCGTGAAGCTCGAATGGAATATATGCATGTCACAGCATGGCAGAGGGATAATATATTTCCCGCTGCTTCGCTGAGCATGAGTTGTGTATCTTGCCATCTTGAGAGACCACAGTGCGGTACATTTATCCCCATTAGAAAAGCTCACTCCAATAATATATGGATGCTGCAGCCATTTATGACAAATATGTGAAATCATAACCTTATACATTCTGGAGATGAAGTGCATATACATGGAATCTATTAACCATGCATTGACAGATCTTTGTTAAAACTTGATTTTCAAGTCCAAAGAATAAGAGGGCAAATGTATTGATTATATTTGTATATATATGTAGCCTCAAAAGGCTATAACTTTAATTTGAAGACAGAAAAAAAGAACAATGCTTCCCACTTGGGCCATATATGAATTCACTTTGCCCATCCTGAGCAAAAAGCTATTCGGAGCAGAGTGTATACTTGTACGTACTGTTTGATTAACTTGTGATAATATATTCAGCTCTTTCTAATCTCAATTTAGGGCCAAAGATCACAGCCATGAAAGAGTACATTTTTAAAACTGACCTCAAAATGAGAAAATATTTATGGTTCAAAACCCAACATTTAGGGGCTGGCCCCGTGGCCGAGTGGTTAAGTTCGTGCAGTCTGCTTCGGTGGCCCAGGGTTTTGCAGGTTCGGATCCTGGGCACCGACATGGCACCACTCATCAGGCCACATTGAGGCAGCGTCCCACATGCCACAACTAGAAGGACTCACAACTAGAATATGCAACTATGTACGGGGGGATTTGGGGAGAAAAAGAAAAAAAACAAAAAGAAGAAGAAGAAGAAGATTGGCAACAGTTGTTAGCTCAGGTGCCAATCTTTAAAAAAAAAAAAACCACCATCATTTGTTAGCATATAACCTTGGGCAAGTTAACTAAACCCGTCTCAGTTTACTCACCTATAAAATAGGAATAATATTAATACCTTTCAGAATTGTATGTAAAGTGCTTAGCACACCATCAGCACTCAGTAAATGTTGGCTGTCTTTACCGTACTGATTGTCTTCACCAGTAGGTCAGTAGGAAGGACTGAGCATAATATGTGAAATGCTGAGAACCACACAAAGGCCTGACAAACCCAAAAAAGTCTGGGTTCTGGAATCACAAGCTCTAAAATTTAAATCTGTGTCTACACCTAATTAGTACACAGAAAAACACCTTTCAGCAATAGCCAAGAGAATACTGGCCAGGGGGCACTTGAAGAGAGCAATAGGGTTAGTTTTCTCTCCTCTGTAACCCAAGGTTACAGCATTTGCATCTTTCTAATCTCAGGTTTAGCATTTCTTGGAACAAACTGTGTGAAGATCTGTCAATTATTTGATTTTCCACATTGATAAGGCTATAAATTCACTACTCAGATTCTTTGGTTTTGAGGACGAAATCCATGGCATTGAAAAATAATGTTTTACACCATTTTCCATAAAGTTAAGGATTCAGATACATTACCAGTGTTAAAATCTCATAGATATTCTTAATATACCTGTGTCTCCAATTAATGCAGCACAGTCATTAATATACTATATTATGTTATGAAGTCATAATAGCAGCCAAGCAGAATATAATTATCGTCTATCAGCTTTCATGTTTTACAAAAGCAAAATTATTTTTCTTTTGTTTTAGAAGTTCCCCAGAACAAATAATAGTTTTACATTGGCAACCCTTTCATTTCCTGACCCAACTGCCACATGTCTCTATAAAGCTGTCATACATTCTTCTGGCTCAACTCACATGTAGCTGTTTCAATTTTAAAATCTAATCCAAGGGCAAATCCTCCTGATTCTATTGTGAACACCTGGTCCGAACAACAGAGAAAAATATTGAGTCTCTTTCAAATCTATCTCCGCGTGAAAACAAGTGATTTTACACACGGCTCAGATCAGACCTATAAAAAATTTATTGCAATTAATTTATGTCAGCAAACCTATAACAAACATCCACTCACACGTGCATTGTTGGGCACTACGCTCTTGGAGGTCCAGAGCCCTTGCCTTCAGGCAGCTCAGACATTATTGGAGAACAAAACAAGTAGGGGTACAAATATCTATAATGCAAGGTAGAATAAGGCTTGAAAGAAAGATAAAAATAATTATAAGACTCAGAGAAGGATAGCCCAAAGTCATCTAATTAGATAGATGGAGATCATTGAAAGGATGCAAAGTGAGGTTGGGAGAACTTCATCTAACAGAGATGGGGCTGGAGATTCCTGGCAGAGGGAACAGCATTATCAAAGACCCTAATGCAGGAAAGCACATGGTGTTGGAATCCACAAGTCGTCCTACTTGCTTGAGTCAAGAATAATCTCTGTAATGGACTTCTGTTGTTTCTGCTACCCAAGATACAGTTTAATATTTTAACAAATACATGAAGCCGTGTGATCACCACAATCAAAATATAGAATATTTCCATCACCCCAAAATTCTAGCTCATGCCCATTTACAGTCACTCACTCCCAGCCTCTGGCCCCAGGCAACCATGGAACTGCTTTCTGTCACTATCGATTGGTTTTGCCCATTCTAAAATGTTATATAAATGTGATCATACAGGATGTATGCTCCGTGTCTGGCTTCTTTCTCTCAGAATAATGTTTCTGAGATTCATCCATTCTGTCAGGTATGTAAGTAGCTTGTGTCTTTTTATTCCTGAGGAATATTTCATTATAAGGATGTGCTACAATTTGTTTATTCATTTTCCTACTGAGGGACATTTGGGTTATTTGAGGATTTTTTTTTTTAAAGATTTTATTTTATTTTTTCTCCTTTTTCTCCCCAAAGCCCCCCAGTACACAGTTGTATATTCTTCGTTGTGGGTCCTTGTAGTTGTGGCATGTGGGACGCTGCCTCAGCGTGGTCTGATGAGCAGTGCCATGTCCGCGCCCAGGATTTGAACTGACGAAACACTGGGCCACCTGCTGCGGAGCGCGCGAACTTAACCACTCGGCCACGGGGCCAGCCCCTGAGGATTTTTGCTATTATGAATAAATCTGCTAGGAAAATGTACATACAAATCTTTGTGGGGACATATACTTTCATTTCTCTTTGGTGACTATCTAGGAGTGGAATGGCTGGTTCTTAGGGAAAGGATATGTTTAATCCTATAAAGAACTGCCAAGCTGTTTTCCAAAATGGCTGTACCATTTTGTATTCCCACCAGCAGTGTATGAGGGTTCCAGTTGCTCCACTTCCTTGCCAGCCAGCAGTTAGTATTTGAGTCTTTTTGGACTTAGCCATTCAAGTGGGTACAGAGAGGTATCCCACTGTGATTTCGATTTGCATTTTCCTCATGTCTAATAATGTTGAGCATCTTTTCATGTATTATTGGCCGTTCTTATATCTTCTTTCATGAAATATCTGTAAGCTATTTGTCTATTGGGTTGGCTTCTTATACTCTTCAAAAAGGAAATCTTTTGACCTTTCTGGTTTGTCCCATGTGATCCACTCTGCATTGGATGACCTTCTTCTCTGTCTCTATCTGAGAGACTTTTTTAAAGTCTGGCTCATAGGTCCCCTTCTCCATGCAGGTTTTCCCCCTTCTCCAATCACTCCTTTCTCTGTGTTTTCACAGGACCTTGTTCCCACATTCCTCTACAGTGGCACTTACCATATCACGTCCTAATTCAGAGTTACATATCTCTATCCGCCCCTAAACTTAGAGCTCCTTAAGAGTACAGGGTGAGTATTTTTCTTCTTTGAATCTGCCTGTGGCTAAATATGGTACCTACCATATTTAAGTACTCAGGCTCACTTAAATGTGATTTTAGATATATTACAGAAGGAATAGTAACCTATTGAGACTAAATCCATGGAGGGGTAAGGGTAGGTTCAGGATACTGGGAGAGTTACTTATTCATTCATTCACTTAACAAATATTTCTTGAGCTCCTACTATGTACCAGGCACCTTAGATGCTAGGATGCAGAGATAAACTATCTAAACAGAATCTCTGTCCTTGTGGAACTTAGCCTACAGCAAAGGAGACAGATCCATTAACTGAAAGTTAAAATACAATGTGACAAGTCCATGATGAGGGAAACCTAGGATGCTAAGGGAGCTCAGACCAGAATCCCTAACTCAGGCTTTGAAATCAGAGGAGAGTTTCTGAAGAAGTGAGATCTAAACTGAAACACAAAGGATGTGTCAAAGTGGCCCAAGTCAAGAGATAGAGGAACAGTAGTTCATGCAAAGTCCCAGAGATAAGAAAGAATGAAGCTCTTTCAGGGTACTACAATAAGTGGGCAGAGCTGAAGAACTAGTTATTGACTATAGGAAATGACTGCAGAGGAATGACAAATCTAAGAAAAAGTTTTTTACAAATTTTACTTTTGTTGTGTAAGAGGATCAATCATTTTTCCCCCAAAATCCCGCCTCTAACATTTACTTTTTGTGTGATCTTGAGAAAGTGGAACTTTCCTGTATCAGTTTCCTCATCTGTATCACGGAAATAATAACTTCATAAAGTTAATGTGAAATATGAGCTAAGGCAGGTGAAATGCCACGTCAGAGATGAAATAGATGTTCACCAAATGTTTTACTCCTCCTGGGCACAATTACAGCACATTTTGCAACAACGCTAGACGGGCCATGTAACTAGTTACCAACAATAAAATGTGAGCCCAAGGGTTGTGTGAGTTCTGGACTAAGGCAGTTAAGAGCATGTGTGTCTTTCTCATGATCTCTGCTTTCTTTTAGGGTAACTTTGGAGTCCACGTGTTGAACATTCCCTGGGAAGAAACCTGAGTCTCTGAATGACTCCATGGAGCAGAGCCCTTTCACACCACCACACACCTACTCTCTGCTCACCTGTTGGTCTGTGAAATGCAGCAGCAAAAGACCATAATGTGTTAAGACACCAAGGATTTGGGGTTGTTTGTTACAGAAGATATCCTATCCTGATTTATTCAAACATTTAGCCCACAGTAATGTTTATTAAATAGTAAGTACTCGATAAATGTTAGCTGAGGATGCTGTTAACTTATTAATTAACAATATTAACAATATTAGTAGTTAATAATATTAACATTAATTATTATTTGTTGTTTTGTTATTATTATTACATGAGACAATATGGCTCAGTAGTTCTAGCTCAAGCTCTAGAATCAGGCAAAATTGGATCTGACTCTTGACTCCACATTGACCAACTTTGTTTGCCAGTTCCTTAGTGTCCTGTGCCTTACTTCACTCATCTATAAAATACACATAATAACAGTGCCTTCCTCAGAAGCTCACTGTGAGCATTGAATGAGATAAGGCACGTGAACCTTTTGGCACACTCGTACACAGTAAGTGCTCAGTAAGTGGAGGCTGCCGTTACTGCACGAAGGGCATGATCTGCTCACCACAAGACAACAGTCAATCCATCAAGAGGCAAGATGGTGGCAGAGAAAGGGCATTTTATTAAGTGATGAGCTAGCTGATTGGAAGATGATGGACTAGCATCTTAAAGAACCATCTTAAAGGGGCACAGTATCTTGAAGCCATTATATAGGGCTAGTGGGCTCTAGAGGAGGGGATCAGGAACATTGACACTCTGTTGTTGCAGACCGGGTTTCTCCCGGAGGGTACATATCCAACTGGGTTAGTTAATCAGACGTCATTCAAAGTTACAATATGGCTTCTTTTCTATAATAGGACTTCCCTGATGCCAGCTTTGTATCACTATTAATAATATCATCTTAGAGTAGAATCTGATATTGGGGAAGTTTGAAGATTTGCCGCTGTATAATTTTTGGAGAAACCTCCAGGGAAGTATATCTCCCTTGTGTTTTAACATCTCATCCAGAAAGTTCAGCATTTCTTCCTTGCTGCTCCAGGACCTGTGCAAGAATGGACTGGTCACTTTGGCAACCTGGAAACTGTACTTCATGCAAGCACCCCAGGAATGTTTGTTACTCCGAATGTGTATCCATAATATTGTCAGGTCAGTAATTACTCCAACTGACAAAGATAATAATGTGTTAACAGATCAGGCCTCTAGCGCTCATAAATTATTCTTTCTCTCCTTTCTCAGGGAGTATCTTAGGGATCCAGGGGATTTGAGTTGTTATTGGCCTCAGAGGTTTTCTGATGGCTGGTTCTCTCACTGCTAATGCTCCTGGCATGCTCCATTTTCCCAGCACCACAAGTTGCAATCAATTTGTGCTGCCAGTTGACATCTTTTAATATTTGTTGCTCTCTTTCTGCCTAGCACTTGTGGCTCCATCTTGACATGAAGCTGTTTCTGTTATTGCCATTACTAACTAAATAGCCCTTGGACTCTAGCTGGGAAACAGTGCCATAAATTGCTTAGAGTTATCCTATTTCCTGCAAACAAAAATCCCAGCAGCTTCAGGCCCATTTTTACTTTATTATTTATATGGCCAGGCCATTTGTTGCAAGATACTGCCTCTCTCTGGGTTGCAGTAGGCAAATTATTCCATTTTCTATTGTAAGTGGTGCAACTCCTGATTCAGCAGCCTCGACAGGAGGCGTACTTGGGATGGAAGTATTTGCACATTTGTTTCTGAGAGCAGGAAATCATTATCTGTACCCTGTTCTTCTTTGGCACTTAAAACAGAGTGGGATTGAAGAGATGGATTTTCATATCTCTTCAGCCATTGGGTCAAGTTATTGCTGGAGAGAGAAAGATGGAGAGAGAGAGAGCTTGGACAGCACAAATTCATTTTAATGGTCTATTGGTTCCACTTAGCGAAGGCCTATTAATTGCATAACATGCATCTGTATCTGTGTCTTTCAAATAACATTTCTAACCACCTGGGGAATTGCTAAGAAGGCACAGAGGGATATATAAAGAATGGGTGAAATCAGGCAATTACGATCAAGGATGGAGAAAGGTTTGAAGGGAGAAAAGGGAAAGATGCTCCTGCTTCAAAGATGTAGGATTTTTCTATAGAAAAAAATCTGTTTAATTATGAGGTCTTTCTTTTGTAAATTGCTACAAAGGTAACACAGGCTGAGGGAGGTAAATTGATCAGTGAAGGGATCAGGCGTATCGTGAAAAGTAGGAGAGCTAAGAGATTTCTGATTGACTGAAAAAAACCTTTTTTTTATTTTGATAAACACTGTAAAATTATATTTTTAATTCCCCTTTATTATTTCCCCATGAAATTCCATTTTCATGAAATCTGTGAGTTAATAACTACTTGGTATGTTTTTGACCCTACCTAGTATCTTGTGCCCACTGAGGGACCCCAAAGTGCGTCACCGAGGAAGAGGAAGCATCTTGATCCCCCTATGGGAAGAACCGTCAACTAGTGGGATACTTGTCATTTCCTGACAGTACCTTTCATCTAGCATTTATCACAGAGTGCTGTCTCACTTAAGAGACCATAAACTATTAGGGGACAAGGGAATTTCTTTAAGTATACTGTTGTGACTATCTCACCTTAGGAAAAAGAAAAAATTAGTACCTTAAAAAATGTGAAAATATTTAGATTTGTTATCTATTTATTTGAAAGAAGGAAATGAGTAACAACAGATCCTTTCTCTTTTTACTTGAGAGTTAACAAACACAAAGCATCCAACAAGAGGTGCCCCTGCTTCTAGAACATTCTCTGATGGAAGGAATAAGCCAGTTAGGAGTGAGCCCCCTTCCGATGTGGCCTCCTTAGGAGAGGTGGATTAGCAAGGATCAGGTTCTCACCTCTGATGCCAGGGGAACCTGGAAATCATTGTAAGAGGCCTGGAAACTGGTCTCTGGCTGTAGCACACACTTTGCTTCTCTGAAAATCAATTCAACTCCTTGGCTTTTGAATAGGAGCCCAGCAATAGACAAGACGCAGTCCAGGAGGCATGACTGATATGGTGCCCAGTGCTAGGCTGTCTCAGCCCAGAGAAGGGCACCTGGACAGTGAACTTATCTTGGGCCTCCAGGTGGCTGTTAAAGGGATAATTGATTGGTACCTCTACTTTAATCTTGGTCCACTACATGCCCCAAAAATGAGCCTCTACTGTAAAAGTCAAAGTACTAAAAGAAGTAACTAATTTTATTTTCTCTCCTAACAGGTAGGGCATTACAATGAGCTATTTCTCTGCTCAGATTGGCCTTCTAATGAGTCTAGAACTAGACCTAGGAGTTAAACTGTGAGAATCCCAGGGAGGAAAAATGGTACTGTCTTGAGCTCCATCAAAAGCAATTAGGAACAGCAAAAATCTGTGACGTTCAGGGTACCAGCAGTAGTGCACAAGACTTAAAATTTAGACTAGGTTTTGTTAAAGGTATCATATAGAGACTTCCAAGTGTCTCCTTTAGCCTACACTACAAAGATTTTGATTAAGCCTAAATGCACTATCAGCCACATAGCACCTCTCTTAGACTACAATGTAATTTTAGACCACTGATAAAATAGTCATATATGACTTTATCATCCCTACACTACCAAGCTGAGTATCTTCTGGTTGGCAATTCAGAAGCACCTGTTAAATAAAATAAAATGGAATGGAATAGACTTCTTAAAGAGACTAGAAATTCAACAGTTTAGTGTATTTCCCCCCATATAACCCTGCTTTGTGTGACCTTGTTACAAAGGAACGGTGTACTTAATCAGAAAAGAAATATGCTTTGTACTCCATCTACTGCAGGGGCGATAAAAATTGTCACGTTTAAGAAACAACTTTTCAAAGGCGGGTTGGCTCTGCTTATACGCAAGACTAAATGGGGAATCACAGCCAAGTCATATAGCACCATTGATTGAACAAATATTTTTCATGGGTACTAAAGAAGCATGCTGGATGGTAGGCCAGCTTAAACAAATCTTATAAGATATAAATGACTAGGTTTTAACTTCTTCTCACTTGGACCCATTACTGATGAGATAGTTTACGTATGTTGTCTGCTTGTTCTTAACATACGAAAATGGACATGAAAGAAAGAATAGTCTTCTACAACCCTGCTCTCAAAATCTCAGATTGCTTTGGTCACTGACTAGAGGGATCCACCCCCAATTGGCTAAAGGGCACGGAAAAAGAAAAGAACGAATGCTGTTTAAATATAAAGTAGTGTCCAAAAAAATCTTTACCAGGGAAAAGATAAACCCAAACAACGTGGGATGAAAAATATTGTGAAGGAATATTCCCAAATATTCCATAAGGAATTGCATCATTCACTATCACTTAACATATTAGGAAATGCAAGGTCAGCTCTACAACAGCTGAATCACGCTCCTAAGGGAGGGCTTTTCCACTTTTTCATGGTATGGAACACATAGTAAATAATAATAACAACTACAACAGCAAAGCTGCAAAGTACACTGTAGTAAATACTTCTTGTGGACGGGGATGACCTGCAGGGTTGAGATGCAAGGCCAAGAAGATGTGCCTCTCAAACACTGTCTCTTCTAGAAGAGTGATTGGCAAACTTTTTCTGTAAAGGGTCAGATAGTAAATATTTTATTTAGATTTCTGCTTAAATAGGTCTCTGTCTCAATTACTCAACTCTGATGGTGTAGCGCCAAAGCAGCCATAGATAATGCACAAATAAATGGGCATGGATGTCTTCAATAAAACTTGATTTGCAAAAATGGGAAGTGGTAAGATTTGGCCTATGGGCCATAGTTTACTGCCCTTTACTCTAGGAGGATGAGATAGGAACTGAATGAGTAGGCCCTGGGCCTCACTGCCCCCAACACACACACACACACACACACACACGCACACACTCTTCAACCAAGGAAGTTTTATTTTTATCTATTGTACATATTGAATTTCCATATGAGGTATTGTTTTAAAATAGTTTTACCATTGAAAAACAGATAAATAAAACTTTGAAAACTAGTTCAATAAATACTTATTATAAAAATATATATCTTTATTAAAATTATAGTATTATTTAACTAAATTTTACTACTTTTTTAAGAATGTAAGTCAAGATTTAAGAGAGAGTAAAACTTGAAGAAATACTAACACCTAGGCACAGGAAAGTATTTTACTCATTAAATTTAAAATGGCGTCTATTCTTCTTTTGCTAAGTCTAGATCCTTTTTAGTTTCAAAGGAAAATAAAGTTTGTTTCCTTGTTTTTGTACTATTTATGTACTTATGGAAAAATTCTAAGACCTTTGAGATGTTTATGAGCTCTGAATGAGTTGCTCATAACTTAAGCATGAAAAGAAGTTTCAAGGCATTTTATTTACTGTCCTAACTAATTGATAAATTTGGAAGCAAACCTTCCTGGGACACCTGAGTACAGGAAAAGTTTTTGGAAATTTAGGGTGTGAAGAATAGATAGATGACACTTTCAACTCATTTTTACCTACCATGCTTGAAAGAGCTTCTTTGCTAACCCCAGAGAAAGCTTCGTGCAGACTTTTTTCTCTGCCGTAGCTTGCTAGTAGCTTTCAAACTTAAGTTGTATAATATTTTATTAGGCATGCTTATTGAAAATGCAGAATCCAGAGCTTCTCATTAAGAAGATCTGAGGTTAGGCCCAGGGATCTGCATTTGTGACAAATATCCCAAGTTAGCGCACCACAATTTGAGAAACACCACTGTAGAGTGAAGTAATGGCATAAACTTAACTGATTGACAGCAGTAGGCTCTTACCATCCCGAAAGGTGGAGGAAAAGGGTAACAGTATATTTTTTAGACAAGTGTTCTCTTTATTGTGGTTTTTTTCAATGACATGTGTTTGCCCTAGGTGTCTGAAGAATATTTTAGTTTTTTTGTTGTTCCATTCACTGACGTTCACTCATGTCTACTCCTAAAGGAAATGTTTTTAAAGGGTACAGGAACACAACTACACACAGATATGATCTATATTTTAAAACAGCACTTGGTTTGAGACCTTCCTCAGATGTCTTTGGGGAGTTGAGTTCATATTCAGTTCTAAAAGTACCATCCCTCAGTAGACACCAGTGTTGCAGTCAGTCAAGTTGAAATCATTGCACAAGGATGTATTTTTAGCCAGTTCCACATTTCATTTAAATGGTTTAAAAGTTTCCTGTCTTTCTTTTCCATGAGAAGCAGCTGCTATAACTTATAAGAAAAAAAAAATGATCAGAGGAACTAGAAGTATTGATCTCTGATTAAAAATGTAAAAAAAAGGAAAACAAGAGAAAAAGAGCAAAGTATGTTTAGTATGCCAAGTGCAAGCACAGTAACAATCTGTAAACATTTAGAAAATGTAATAAACACTTCCTTAAGAAGGAGAGTCATCACTTGGTTGGGTCGAGTGTGCGAGGACAAAGAGAAATGGATCTTGATTTCCACTGTCAAATGCAAAGTTGCTGATTACATAGTTTCAGCCATTTTTGAAAAATTATTTTTGGCATATACAAGTAGAGCTCTTAACTAGTCCAGGACTGCTGATGCGAATACAGTAAGAGTTTATTTACAATTAGGCCTCACATTCCCAAAGGTAAATACATTTTTAAAAATCTTTAGGAAACTTACTTCTGCAAAAAACTCTACTGTCCCTGCCACCAAGGATATCAACTTGGGATGGGTGAATCAAATAATAAACTTGCTGAGGAGCACAAATATTAGTAAAAAGTTTGCAACTCTCACAATTTCTGCTACCTTTTAAAAGCTTACAAGTTGTATGCTTTCCTTTCAGTAAGCCACATTTGCCAAGAAACCCAGGAAAACACTGAAGTTTGCCAGCCTGGAAGATAATTCACATCCCCAGAGTAAAAAATGCTACTTATCCGTTCTCATCTCCAGGCCGCATGCTATATCTGTATTCACGTTTCAATATTGATTCAAAATATCACTTACCTCTTTCATTGTGGTTTCCTCTCCAAGATTTATTTCCTCAGAAAGGTTGGTTCCTCACCATAGTTACATATTTCTGAGATTAAGTCTTTCTACCTTGCCCTGCTATTTTTTTCCTTGTTATTTTACCACATTATGTCTTATCAGTAAGAATTGACAGCCCCCTGGGAAAGAACTGGTTTGAAATGATGTGCACAGTAATCAGGTGCTTGTCTAAGGATATTTCCGTGCAATGGGAGTTCCTTCAGTGTGGTCTGCAGCCCAGGATCATCAGCATTACCCAGAGAAATAAAGCAATGCAGACTCTCAGGACCTATCCCAGACCTACAGAATCTAAATCTTCATCTTAACTAGATCTCAATGTGGTTCCTATTGTTGAAAGAACTTTCTAGGCCCAAGATGGAGCCACTCCTGCCCAGGGTGCCACGTCAGCAAACTGAAACTTAGATAACTTTAGTAACCCCCTCAATGTCAACTTAACTACAAACGCAGTACATTCCAGTCAGCCAATCCCCAAAAGCCAGGCCACCTCTGGGCTCTGTACTCACTTCCTCACTCCTTCTCACCCCAAGGCTGACTATGTGTCCTAGCCAATCAGATATTTTCTATTTTCCTCTTCCTTGTTGGTTATTCTTTATCCTTTAAAAGCTTCCTGCCTCCAACCCATCTTTCAGTTCTCCAAATGGAGACTATCTGCCTCACAAAATGTTAAATCAAGTTTGTTTGTGTCATCTAAATTGGCTTCTTTAGTCACTTTTTAACAGTACATACTTTAAAGCTTGAGAAGCAGAAGTTCTTTCATGGGCAAGGAGCATGGGGAGGAGGAGGAGGAGGGAATCGGAATCACCAAAGAGGACGTTTTATGCACGCGTCAGGCTCACCCTGCTCCCCGGATTCTGATTCTGCTGTGCCTGAAGAGGCTGCCCAGCATGGATTGGGTGGAAGACGTGCTAGAGATTTGTCTCTCGTGTTTCCCCTCAGTGGGAAGAGTAGTAGGGTGTCATTTAGTGCTCTGTCTAAGGTGGACCACACAGATGATCAAACTCTAGATAAACAATTAGCTATTCTCGACCATCGTATCTCCAGTGCAGAAGGCAGTTCTTAGCATATAAAAGGAGCTCACTAATAAATCGCAAATGGGATCCAAAGAGCACCAAAATCATGGATGAAATAGATAAACATGTCAACACCTAGAACAAGCCTTTTTGGTGTGATCAACATGAGATTACCTCCCCTCATAGTTTCATTGCTACTGACCAAGCCAAAACTATTGTTTTTTGGAGTTTATGGTCTGTTCCAAATCCAAATGTCAACAAAAGTATAGTAGAATTTGGTTAGGCCAGTGATTCAAAGCTGCTTGCTGACATCATAGAGCACGTATTCTAAACTTTTGAGGGCTTGTTTAAACCCAATTATATGGCATGTGAACGGTGGGAACTCTGTAACTGCTGCTGATAGACTGACAAGATTCACTCACCACTGGCTTGAGTCTTTGTGATTCCGTTCAACCTCAAAGGAAAGGAATTCACAGTCTTCACGATCCATTCTGAAGCTGGGCAACCTTTTACCAATGCAAAGAACTAATTGCTTCTTTGTCTCTGGATTGCATATTGCTTATTACTGGCATGACATTCCAGTACCCAAGAAGCATAAATAGTGATCCCTGAAGCTGTTGTAACCTTTTCAGACTATAGCAGCTTGATCATTCGCCTCATTACACTCTCCAGAACTTCTCCTGGATGACAGCCCGAAACGAAGGGTTCCGCTGGCATCCTTCATTAGCACTTTCTTCACCATTTCCCAGCACAGCAAATGTCCCGGGAGCACACGCAGAAAACTTCAGCAACCATCCCTCAGTATTTTAGTCCTTCAAGTCCCTGGGCACATTTCCTAACTATTAAATCATGTGTGTGCTTTCAAAACCGTAAGCTTAATGAGCTTTGCCCACCCCAGCTGGCCCCAAGACAAACCTTTCACTAGAATATTCCTCTCGATGTGATTTTCCTATCACAAATCAGGAACACCAGTGAAAACTCAAAAGCTCACAAAACTAAGATAAGGCATATGAAAATGAAAACAGTTTGAAAAAGGCTGGAAATTACTCTGAAATTACAATTACTGTCATATTTGGTATCAGATATGAAGCCCCTGCTGATCTGATCCCAGCTGCTCCCTTTACCATCCACAGACCCTTGTTCCAATCTATACACCACATCCCCAGCTGGCTATGTGTCCTTCAAAGGCACACCATAGATTTGCACTTTTGGCTCCTCCACTCTACTCGGTAAATGTCTACTTGTCTGTGATGGCCTTGTTCAAATAACTTCTCCATCAACCTTACTTAAACCCAGGTCATTTTCTATCCTGCAAGCAAGCTATAACTTTATATAAACCTTATTTTAGTGCATATCACATTTATGGTGATTATTTCCATACGTCTCAACCTTAGAATATAGATACTTTAGAGCAAGGATGGGGCTTCATCGGCAGTACACATCCAGTGCCCAGCTAAGCACTTGACTTTGTGCAAACAAGAAAACTAAAAGCAATTAATAGTTTATGCCCCAAATTAGAGACATTTTAAGAAACATTTAAGCACTATTAACGTGCCTCTACGTGTTGGGAAAAATCTATTGATAAGGTAAATGTAAAAACATATACTGCAATGAAAAGCCTAATACCGCAACTGTGTAAAACCAATGGGCCACTCTCCTTTGAGGAGTTTAAAAAGAAGAAAACTACCGGTACTGCTCCTAAACAGCAGGAGTTAATTAATTCTTTTTATCTAAACTAGAAGCAATAATCTCATTAATTTGAATGACTGAGAAGCATCTTAATCTTTACATGGGCCAATTCCGTCACATAGTTCCATAGCTATATTATTTTGTTGAAAATGCTGTTTAAATGCTAATGTGAAAGCATCCCAAAGCCAGCCAAAAGTGATATACTTTTATTATCTTTCAATTTAACAATGTAGTTTAAAAACAAGAAGAAATAAAATTAGGGTCTGGAAAAACACTTTGAGGAGATAAAAATTCATCTTCAAAAACTACCATTCTATTGATTATTTTAATTTCAAATATTTTCTATGAGAAAAACCTGTGCTGTGCTAACTAGCCATGAGTTTTGAGTTCTAAGAATACCCTTCACATAGCAGTGCACATTACAGGGAATATTTTCAGTCTGAGAAATGCGTAGCGTATCCTTTGCTAAACAGGGATAAAGAAAGGCAGAGGGAAGTGTTACTCCCTTATGTACTTTAACTTCTAATTAAACAGCCACAAGAGCATCGAAGAAAAAGCCCTCCTTTTCATAGAAAAATATGATTCTATAACATTTAAAATGTTTCTGGCAAAAACATGATGAGAGGAACCAAATATAGGATGCCAAGTTCCTGAACACTTGCATTTCTTCCTTTTTTTCTATACTTAAGAAATCTATTCTGGTTCTCTATCCTTATATACGAAATTTCCTCCCTGACATAATAATATACATAACGACATTATTTATATACCAGACTATCATAATCTTCTGGAAGGGGTCAAGTTCAGGGGTTGAGAGTACAGGCTCTATATCCCAGCTCTCCCACTTAACAAATTTAGACAAGTAGCTTCTCCTCTCTGTCTCATCTTCCTCATCTGTAGAATGGAGCTGATAAAAATACTCTATTTCATTCATTGGAAGACAGAAGCTTCCAGGTTTTAACATTCTAAATTAGGAGGTGTCTTACATTTTCCATCAATCTAAACAGAAATGAAGTTCTGCCAGAGAGGATTTTCATGTTCTCCTGATGGGAGAATTTTCTACCCTCCCTGCACACAGTGCCAAGACTGAGCCATGCAAGTTTTCTTTCTTCACTCTTCTGGGTGATGAATCTATTTTCATTTACCCTTACCCTGAGGGTGGAGGCCCCGATTTATATGAAGGCCTCCTGTCTTATGATTTTACAATTGAAGACATCTTAGACTTGATGAACTACTTGAGAGAGCAGAGCTGAGGAGTAAATGAGATAACACACGGAAAGAGCCTAGAACAGTGCAGGGCACATGATAAGCATCTTACACCTGCTAACTATTATATCATGCTATCAATATCTAGTTGTCACTAAACAGATCAACATGTTAATTACTTAATTCTCTTAAATCGATGCTGAAAATGCAAGCATCAAAGTAAAGAAAGAAAGCCATTTGAAATAGCCCGATGAAAGCAGGGCCCTTTGCATGGCCAGGGTAGCCGGGGCCTATGGCCAGCTGTGGCCTCAATGGAGCAAGACGCAAGACTCAGCCTATTTTCAGAAAGGATCTTGCCAAGTGTTTCAAATCCCTCTGCTGGTTCAGACTGGCCTTCTAGAAAGTGTTCCCTTTTTTGTTAATGGAAAAAGGGATTTAATCTCGAAGAGTTCCTTCTTAACACACTCAAACTGGACTCCCCAGAGCTCTGCAGATGCTGCATCAGCAGGGCAGGCGGGTGGGCTGGCAGGCTGGCAAAGATGCAATTCTCCTGGTATCCCAAAGACTAGCTCGAAGGTCATGCTACTTTGCTAATTCAGTGAAACATAATTACACTGCAAAAAGCTGGTTCCTTTTTAATTCCTCTTACTGATACACAGAGTTATTGCAGTTTAAATTGTTAAATGCCAGGATAGTCACACACGCATTCAGTGGCAACGTGTCCACGTCCACTCAAAGCCTCTGGACTTGGGTGTTAGACTGGAGAAGAAGCCTGTCAATATGCGCAATCTATAGCCAGTTGCAATAATTTCTCCCCCTTTCCTGGGACCAAGCCTTTTTCCTCTGCTGCTCAAGTATGCAAGAAGCAGACAAGTGATGGCTGACTAAGTATCCTTTTCAGAGCTGCTTCATTGCATAACAAAGGGGCCCTTTTCACATTTTGTGAACGGTGTCCCATGGGATTATGAAGGGCACAATTCCTGCAGACATAAATGGCAGCCCTGGTCCCAATAATTGGAATCAAGGCAAGGTCTCATGAATTCCTTTTTTTTTTTTTGGTAAGGAAAATTATCCCTGAGCTAACATCTGTTGCCAATCTTCCTTTTTGCTTGAGAAAGATTGTTGCTAAGCTAAAATCTGTGCCCATCTTCCTCTATTTTGTATATGGGATGCTGCTACAGCATGGCTTGATGAGCAGTGTGTAGGTCTGCGTCCGGGATCTAAACCTGCAAACCCCGGGCCTCGGAAGCAGAGCATGCCAACTTAACCATTACACCACTAGGTCGGCCCCTCATGAATTCTTTTTAATCAAAACATTCCTTTTGCTTATTTTGATGATGACTCAACTAACAAAATATCATACCTTAAAAACTAGTAAATAACTTGCAAATACTATAACCATGGTTTTATAATTATTGTCTTTATCAAAATCCATTACTTATCTATATAGCAAATAATCTAATGAATAACATATATGAGGCTTCCAGTGTTTAAAATAAACAGCTTTTTTGTTTATAAGCACTAACCTGGTGTCAGCTTAAGTGGTGGAAAATACCAGAGGGTACCTTGGGCCTCCAGCTTATTCCCCTGAGTCCTATCTCTTTCCAAAAATCTTCATAGAAGATCTTTACCTTCTGTGGTTACCCATTCCAATAAGTCACATTTCTTAAGGTCACAGTTTCTTCCCATTCTTTGACAAAATCCATCCTTTTACCACAAAAGTCATTTTCTGAAGGTGAATCTTTAAGGGAGATAAGGAGGGTTCTTCTTGTTAGCATAAGCAGTTCACACTTCTAAATTTTAAGGCCCACTTAAAGAAATCTGATATTATGAAATACCTTCTGCCCCAAGTAAGAGTTTCTAAGACCCCTGAATGGCAATGTTTTCTCTATAATCCTAAATCAGATGAAGACTTTTCAAAGTTATAATAAACTTAGAAATATTGCTCAAATACAATGAAATTTTCTCCATCAAGCATAGGCAATTCAAACTTATACATAATTTTAAGTAATCGTTATTTCTCCAGGTTATTTGATATTCTATGGTTGATTTTTTTAACAGTCTTTATTTAATGTTCTCTCCCCTCCACAATCTTGAGTTTGGAATGAATAAAGTTTATACTACCTAGTATACTTTCTTCAATGTTAAATTGCAAGGACTAGAAAGGAGAACTTTTTGCTTTTTGGCAGAACAAGTAGGCACCCGTGTCAAGGTAGGAGCAGTGCCCATGGCCCAGAAAGAGTTGCCAGAGCTTGAGCGGGGAGAGGAGGGTATCCTCACAAGGGTCACTCCCATGAGGGAATGTCAGAGCTCAAGCAGTGTGAGCTGAGCCTCACCTGAGGATCAGCCCAGGATGGGGGGTCAGAGCCTGAGAAGTGTGAAGAGCTCGTCCACAGTGGGAGATGACCCCATGAGAAGTGTCTGAGCCCTAGCAAGGAAAGCAGGGGATCCACATAGGGAACAGCCTGGTGCAGGTATCAGACATGAGCAGGGTAATAAGGGCTTCCACAGGGTGGGGGAGAGAGGGAGTGGTGTGGTGTGAGGTGTTAGAGCCCAAGCAGGGTGAGGAAGGTCTCAGGGTGGGAGACGAAATGGCAGCAGAAGTGGGAAATTGGTTGATGCAGGGGGTGTGATGAAAGACGTGAGCAGATGAGAATAAAGGGTACATGTTTCTCGCTACTGGAGAAATGGGCTACAAATTTGGAAAATAAGAAGACTAGAATGACTCTATGGTGTTGTTGTATTGAGTAAAAATTGGAGGTATCAGTGTGAACTCGTGTTTTTCAATAGATGGAGAGAGAGACAGAGATTTGTAAATAGGTGTTTGAATATTTGAATATACATGTGGGTTGTTGGCGTAGGGGAGGAAGACATTTCCTCTACCCACTCTAGGTCCTTCTGGCCAGACAATGAATTAAATTCACATGAGACAGAATAACAGGAGAGAATCAAACAAAGCTTTATAACATGTATACATGGGAGAGATCCAGAAAAACTGAGCAACTCACCAAAATGGCAGAGGTTCTCATCTTAAATACCCTCCTGAGCTAAAGGCAAAAGAGAATGTTGGGGTTGGGGGGAGTCAGTTATGGGAGATTAATAGAAAAGCATAGTAAAAACAAGAGTAAGGTTATTATGCAGATTTAAGTCCTTGCCTTCTGTATTGATAAGAGTTTTTAGAGGTAAGGTCATCCCCCTCTTCTTTGTGGTACAGAGAGGGAGACACCTTTACAGATGGAGATTTCCTTTACAAATGTAAATGTGTCTTAGTAAATTCTACTTTTCAGAGTTTCTCTCATGTCTGCAGTTTTTGAAAGTAACCAGCTCAAAATAATCCTCATGCCAAAGAGACATATCTTGGAGTGGCCAATTCCACTCCCTCACAGTGGGGATCTGGTATTTGTGTATACATATCAAACTCACACATATATATGTATGTGCATATATATGTGCATGTATACACACACAGACACACATACTCCCTAGGACTGGTAGCAGTAATGTGCCAATAGCAATGAGCACATCTATTACCCACATCTGCACTCCTGAATATCATTTTCCAATAGAAGGAACCAGGACTTCTTGAAGAGCTGTCTGAATCCAGGGCTGAGAAGAAAAAGTACAAAATGATCCTAGAACATCTTTTTATACCAGACAGCAAGGAAGTACTCAAAGAATAATAGGGACATATGTCAAAGCTTCATGCAGCTTCTACTGCCAAATCAGGAAAATTCAAGTATCAGAATAATGATGGTAATGGATTATAACCCACTGAATAAAATAGGAAACCATAAGTCCATGAATAATAAACTGAATGTCTGATGATGAGTGAGACATTTATATAG
Organism: Equus caballus; assembly: GCF_041296265.1. Lineage (NCBI taxonomy): Eukaryota > Metazoa > Chordata > Mammalia > Perissodactyla > Equidae > Equus > Equus caballus. The sequence continues at coordinate 98,464,791 of NC_091685.1, read as the reverse complement.
TTTCAAAGTAGCTCCCCTCAAAATACTCATTAATTACGAAAGGAGAAAGAGTAATTTTGCAGTGAAGAAGCCTGGAAGGTACCACCTTCATCAAGTGATCCAAGTGAAGATTATCAGTAATAAGTGATGAATAAATGAAAAGCAATAGGATATGTTGGAGTATACGAGGAAGCCATTTCATTTAACTCTAACTCAGCCTGACCTTGTTTTTCCAAAAGGCCTGACAGGGCCTGTTGAGCATACATTGTACATCTGCTTTAAACATTTACAATGTCCCAAAGCCAAGAACGATGTCCTTACAGATAGAGATGTTGCCTCTTTCCATATCAGCATTTCTTTAGGGATAAGCATTTCTTCCCAGAAACTCAGGATTAATTACTGACCTTCTTTAACTCATCTTGTGACCACTCACCTGCTGACCACTGACTTGCTGTGTTCACCTTGTGACCCCTGACCTGCTGTAGCAAAGCATCTTGTGACAGTAGTAAGAGAGATATTCCTGTCATATGTGATGTATGCTCTTTGTTCCAAAGTGGTATATAACTGCTCTCTATACCCTACTTCTTCAGAAAGCTTGCTTCCTTGGTGGGAAAGTTCTCCTGGTCTAGTCTTCAAATTGGCTCATTATAAATTCACCCCAATTTTGATTTATAGATTGGTTATGAATTATTTGAATTGATATAAGATATGTCAAAATAATGTGCCACCTAATAAGATGCAATGAGAAGAACACAGTATCATATCTTCAGTATCCATGATAACCATGCATAACCTGAGTCACGAGGAAACATCAAACAGACCTATACTGAAGGGCATTCTACAAAATAAATGCCCTGCAATCTTCAAAAATATCAAGGTCATGAAAGTCAAAGAAAGTCTAAGAACCTATTTCAGACTGAGGGAGACTAAATAGATATGACAACTAAATGTAACACATGATTCTGAACTGGATATTTTTCTATCAAGTATATTATTGAGCCAATTGGCAAAACTGCGGACTGGCTACCAGCAATGTATCAATGTTAATTTCCTCTACTTGATGACTGTTCTGTGGTTATGCAGGAGAAAGTTTTTGTAGGGAATACACACTGGAGTGTTGGGGGGACATGACCATAGATCACCAGATTGGCAATTTACTCTCAAATGGTTCAGGAATAAAATTCTTTGTACTGTACTTTCAACTTTTCTATAATTTTGTGAGCATTTCAAAAATTTTAAATGTATTTAAAAATCAACTAGATATAAAGAACAGCATAGGAAAAATTGCTAATTTTTAAAAATAGATAGTCTACTAGATAACAATAATGAACCAATGTTAAATTTCCTGAATTTGATCTTTGATAATGATTATAAAAGAGAATATCTTTGTTCTAAGGAGATGCATGCTGAAGTATTTTGAGGTGAAGTACCATGATGTCTTCAATTTCCTTTCAAATGGTTCAGAAATAAATATTAATAATAAAATGCATATATATACAGAGATAGAGAACACAAGTGTGATAATGTTCAAGATTGGTGAGTCTTGTTGAAGAATACATGGGAATTCTTTGTACTGTTTTGGAACTTTTTTAGGTTTGAGATTTTTTTCAAAAGAACTTTAAAAATAAAATAAAACAGGGGCTGGCCCAGTGGCATAGTGGCTAAGTTTGCACACTCTGCTTCAGCAGTTCAGGGTTCATAGGTTCAGATCCCGGGTGCAGACCTACACACCACTCATCAAGCCATGCTGTGGCAGCATCCCACATACAAAGTGCAGGAAGGTTGGCACAAATGCCAGTTCAGCAAAAATCTTCCCTAAGCAAAAAGAGGAAGATTGGCAACAGACATTAGCTCAGGACCAATCTGCCTCACAAAAATTAATTCATTAATTAAATTAATTAATTAAATACAACAGAACAAAATAAAAATCACCTGGACCATGGTTCCCAATGTTAGATGTATATCTGAATCCCCAGGAGAGCTTCACAAACTAAAGATTCCTACATAACTCCCGTCTTACAAATCAAAATCTCTAAGAGTTCTGCTTGCCAAGTTTTCAAAGTTTCCGGGGATTCGAATGCATCTCATCCACTGACCAGCATCTGGGCCCCACTAATCTGTTCTGTCACCCTCATTTTACCAATGAAGAAACTGAGGCTCCAAGAGGTTAAGAGACTTGCCACGCTGATAGGTAGTGGCAGAGAGAAGACCAGAATCTAGCTCTCCCAACTCCCAGTTCAGTGTTCTTTGATCACAATTCATAAATGGATGACTCTCAGTGGGATTGTTTTTTTTAAAAAAATCTTGATCTTCAAAGCTTTCTCAACTTAAAATGCTGTTGTGTTCAACCCTGAAGCTTCCTGTGGAGCTCCGCCATGCAGCTACGAGTGTCCTCAGAGCTCAAGGCTAAATTGGAGACCTGGTCTTTGAAAATGCTGACACTGGCTCATAATCATCCTTTTCAAGTCAAAAAGTCAAGTCTCTTAATGTTGCTGGAGTTTATGGGTTTCAACCCTAAAGGAAATAAAAGCAGTTGGAAGAAAGAATTGGGGGAAGCAGATAAAGAGCCTTTGTTGATGGAGATGATTTCTGATGAAGTCTCAACCAGCTTGACTGAAGCGTTGCCCTCTGCCTCATCTCTAGAATGTAGAAGCAGTTCTATAAAACAAAGAAATCATATGGATTTGCACTGGTGCAATATGGTGAAATCTGTGCATTTCCTATCAATCCTTTCTGCTTAAATGTAAAAGGGGAAGGATAAATTATATCAGGTTATTCTTTTGATTCCCTTTGCTGAGCCAGTTCCTGCCGCAGTGAAGGAAACCTTATAATCAGATTTGTGCAAGTATTTCTGTCGATGCTTGCTGAGCTTTGTCAGCACAAAATGTTTATAAACTGCTAACATACGGTGGATTTTTTTTTCAATTTGTTTGGTTTCATTTAATTTTACTTTTCCTCACCTATAAACCAAATATTTCATTCCAAGACAGAGAAAAGGAAAAACTGCTCGCCTTGGAAACCCACTATCTTCCCATTAAATAAAAAAATTGGGAGACCAGAGAATGTCATTAACACAAGCACAGCGAAAGGAATCAAACTCTGTTTCCAGACAGTCTAAGAATAAGTATGGAATTCACAACATGAGAAGATTTCTACCTAGCTTGGATGCCTTTTGTGTAATGTACTAAATAGGGTTGTTAACCATTACCTTTGAGCCAGAAGTAAGTCCACCAGCCCATTCCACTGCCTACTTACCAGCCATGCCACAATCTTGGGTTCTCCTAGATACCACCATAAGTTAGGATATCCACAGTACAAGAATCGGGCAATGACAGGCCTGTAGCCAGTGAGAACCTATATTTCCAAGACAGTTTTGTAAATACAACCAAATATCCTCCTAATGATCCAGTTTAGAAGGCTAGGATTTATCTTCAATTCCCTCTCCCTCCTCTGTCCTAAGCAATAAGTCTCCAAGCAATGTAAAGTCTGTCTTTTCTTTTTCTCTTGGATCGTCTTCCTTCTATTTCCAATGCTTAGGCCAGTCTCTCAACTCTCTTTGTCTTAGACATTTTCAATAGCATTCTAATTTGTTTCAATGTCACTGATCTCTCAGTGTTCTATTCATTCCTTACAGTGCTACCAAGTTGGTTTCTTAAAACTATAGAATTTATTATGTTATACACTTACTCAAAAGTCTTCTGTGGCTCCCCATGGCCTACAGAATAAAGCCTATCTCTTTGCATGGCTTCTTCAGCTCCACACTACCTTTCTAGCCACATAATTCTCTCTACCCCTTTACATAACATGTTCCATCCACATGAGAAATCGTTCACTTCATACTTCCATGCTTTGAGACTCCTGGTAAAATGATAGACTGGGATGGTGTAACTGGCTACACCTCCTTCAAGAAGCACACGGAAATTCTGGATAAAATAAAGCACACCAAAAAATTTAAATACATAGCTACCTCAAAAGAAGGAAGAGTAAGATCCAGGTTATAGAAACAAGTGACAGTAAGGTCAATATAATAAGCGGAGTATGATGTCCTTAAGGGTTTCAGCCCCAGACAAGGACCCAGGAGGATGGGGGCTGAGGTTCTAACATATGTACACGGAGAAAATATGTAGTCTTTGAACTATCAAAAAGGAAACCAGGGACCGGCCCTGTACCTGAGTGGTTAAGTTTGTATGCTCCACTTGGGCAGCCCGGTTTTCGCCAGTTCAGATCCTGGGCACAGACCTGCACACCACTCCTCAAGCCATGCAGTAGTGGCATCCCACATAGAAGAACTAGAATAACCTGTAACTAGGATATACAACTATGTACTGGGGCTTTGGGAAGAAAAAAAAAAAGAGTAAGATTGGCAACAGATGTTAGCTCAAGGCCAATCTTCCTCACCAAAAAGCATACTTTAAAAAAAAAGGAAACCAGATCTAAAACCCTGAATAAACCCAACAGCCTCAAAGATCTTGTCCATCTATGAAAATGAGACTACAAAAGTTCCAATCATTAGGCCAGAAAAAGCTCCAAGGAACACAGCCATTTGACTGGGCCTGTTGGGGTTGGGGGCAGCAGAGGAGAGGTCAATCAGAAGTCAAAACCTAGGTTCATGTCAGAATGAGTTTGGATCTAAATTTGCATGACCTGTGCTATAAAGAAACACCAAAATAAAAAATTGGTCTATGCTGTTAAATCTATAGAGCCAGGAAGAAGCAAATGGAAATCTATTCAGTGAGGATACTTCCACAGTTCCATACCCATGGACAATTCCCAGAACAAAACAACATCCACAGAATATGATTTTACAATAAAAAATTACAAACCCCGGGAATAAAACTTGCAGCATGACCCTAGAAAATGCAACAAACAAGAGAACAGTTGACCAAAACTAGAGATAGCTGAATAATCTGAGAAATATTGGAAGGAGAGGATACGGAGTTCAAGTGCGCCTTGTGGGACTAGACTGGGAAACTGAAAACTGTCAAAACACAGGCAACTATTCTTTGCAAAGCTGTCTCTTTTAGGAGCCACATGCTGCCTTGATGTGACGTCTCATTGTACATTTCTTTAATTCTCTGTTCTTTTCAGATTAACCTTTATCCACTTACATGCTAAATACTATACTTACATAATGAATAATAAATTCTTACTTCCATTGGGAAGTTTCTTCCATATCCTATGTGAAAGCCAGTAGAGCTTAGTGCTTGTAAGATTAAATTCTGTAATGAAAAGTCCTGACTTCATTCCGATTCTTCCACTCACTGGCCATAGGACCTTAAACTTATCTTCTTTTTCCAAGTTCTTCATTAGTAAAATGAGAATGATAGCTTTTATCTAGCAGAATTGATGAAGAGATCCAGTGAGATAGCACTGTAAAGCTCTCAGTCTAGGACCTGGCACAGGGAACTGTTAAATAAATGTTATTTATTATTTTTCACGCTAATTACCTTGCACACATTATTATCTATCCTTACCACAATCTCCTAAAAGAATATTATTTCCTCCCTGTTACACATTAGGAAGAGGATTCATAGTGGTTAAGTAACTTGCCCAAGGTAACGCTGCTAGTAAGTGGTGGGGCTAGAGCATGAACCCAAATGTCTTTGACTCTAAAACTTCATGGTCAGCCTCTACGTGATACTGCGAAACTTACTCAGGACCCCAAAATGGTCACCACAACCAAGAACTGTATTATCTGCTAATTCTAGGCCTCCCCACTGATGGACCATTTCTATGTGTCTTAATAAATTCACTTATTTACTGAACATGCCATTGTGCTTCTTATATGGGTCTAAGCTCTGTGTAAGGCACAGGATCTACATAGGGAATAACACTGTGTGCAGTTTAGTGCTACGATCAGACAGTACCTAAGTAAGAATATGTGTGTATTTGTGTGTGTGTGTGTGTGTGTGTATAGTTGAAATTGTAAAACAAATCATGAAGAAAATCACAGGATGCAGGGAGCATAACAAGTGGAACCCAACTAAGCTAGGATGTTGTGGAAAGGCATCAGCTAGAAAATAAAATTTAAGTTGAGACTGAAAGTATTCAAAGGAGCCAGCCTGTGAAGAATGAACGGAAGAGTAACACATGAGGAAAGGCATCGTGTGCAGAGGCCCTAATGTAGAAGTCACCTTAGTATATTGGAGGAATTGAAACAAAGTCAGAGTGGCTGGAGGATAGAGAGCAAGCTGATGAGAGGAGTGACAAGGACACAGGAGTCCAGGGCTGGTCATGGGGGGCCATGTTGTGAAGTTATCCTCAAGTCAATGGGAAACCACTGAAATTCTTTAAGAGGAAGAATGACATAATCTGATAATGTCTTTAAAACATCACTCTAACAAGAATGGACTTAACAGATAAGATGCTGCAAATGAAGAAACCAAGTAGGAGGCTATGGCAACATGTTGACCGTGATAGCATGGTAGCACAGGGAAGGAGAAGATTTGCGATATATTCTTGAGAGAAAATGAAGAACATTGCTGATAGACTGGAGATATTCTGATAATCGCTCACTCATTCAAGATTAGACCTTATGCACCTTGAGTCACTGCTTAGTCAATACACTGGCTTCTTCTGGCTCTGTGTCTTATTCCTAACCAACCAGCTATGATCAGAAACAGGCACCAGGGGCAAAGTGAGGGCTCAGCCTTGGAAAGACTGTGGATGAGGTTGGTGCTAAGAAACATGCTGATTACATTCTCTCTATCCAACCTCCCACACTAGAGAATGAACTCCTTAATGGCATAGATCTTCATCTAGTCTAATTTGTACCCAACATCAATTAGAAATGTCTATTATATAGTACATGTTCAATAATATATTTTCAATTAAACCAAATTACTCAAGACTCAAATCGATGCCATATGAAATTGAAAAGCTGTCTCTTTTTTCTCCCTCATCTCTTTGTTTGCTCCCTTTCCATCTCCTCGTTCCTCTCTCTTCCACATAACTAGTATTTTTTTACTTGCTGTCAGACTTTACCATGCAGAGACGACAAAAACAAAAGGAAAAAATGGTACAAAGAGAAAATCAGCACTTCTGTTCAATAATAGCCAATTGTTTCCCTGACAGCATCCAGACAAATAGTCTAAATCACAAATGCATTTGTGACCCTCATTTTGGAAGGGCTGCTCTAATCTTAGTGACTGGAATTGAACTTCAAAAACGGGTATCAAGGTCCTTGGGGGCCCCTCAATTTGCTGTTCCAACACCCCAGTGGCTGAACTGCTACCATCCTTTTTCATTCGCTTAATAAAAATAACAAGAAAAACCATAATAGCCAAATTTTTCTCTCAAATGCCAATGTAGAGAGCAATCATTCCCAAACTCCAAGGCAGTAAAAAGGCTACTTTGAACAATGATTTATTTTTACCTCATTTATTTCTCAATTTTTACTCCCAGATTAGATATAAAGCTATAGAAGAAGAGACAATTCCTTGAGCTGCAAAGCAAATTAAGCAAAGAATTATATGTAATCACCATTGGATCCCTATGTCCATCATCCTTCTCTCATGCCTTTGTGTAAGAAAGTCAAAAGGTAGCCTAGATTTAAAATGAAAAAAGTCGCAGCATGACTGGAGATGGGTTCCAGAAGCTCCTTTTTAGGAAACAGCAGATCATGAAGCAGCCCTCATTGGATAAAATAAAATTTGGGGAAAAACCAACAAAAATAGTTCAGAGACTTAAAAGTATTATCTATTGATTCCACACTACGATTGCTTTCAGATCTGTGCTAGACAAAATTTTCAAAAATAAGCAAATTTCTTAGCCCTCCATACACACATAAGCACAAATATATGCATGAATACAGGATGTGGATATTTTATAAAAGGGCTAAGAATATATTTCTGTAAATATTCCCCCTCAGGAATATTTTATACAACTGAGTTTGAATGACTTATATGATTAGACAACTAAATTCTTCAACTAAAAATGCTTACATGTTTATTGTCTGAATAATATTAAAATATTTTAATGGCATAATCTTTGGTTAGTGAATGTTCCAATGAGTAATATATCTACTTCTTTCAAAGGAAAAGATTCTCACAGACTAACAGTATGGATTTAAATTTATTTTATTCCAATGTCAATTTAATATGCACACATGAAAACAAAATATAAATAAAATATGTAAACACATACTGTTCTGATTCAATATAAAACTGACATTAATTTCAAATGGGAAATAATTTTTTCTGTTAAAACTAAATACAGGTTCAATGAAAAAGATATATTTTAGGTTTAGTTTCCATTTTGCGTCTACAATTTATCTTCAATGACGATAAAGTGGAGACTGACTTTCAAATAAGTATGTTTTCTAAAAAAACTATTAATAACCTCAAATCTCTGTCTCCTATTTCAGGATAATCAGATCACACACTTATCCAAAACAACAAATAAGAATAGAGGTTTCTCTTGATACTTCTATAAAGGTATCTTGTTTCCTTGAACGTAAGATTAGACTTGTGGCATTGTTAAAACTTGAGTTGAAATTGGTGTCTGGTCCAATTATACCAGGAAGCAGGAAAAGGAAGTTCTTTATTTATATACATACTATTATATTTAATAAACTGTTGTGGAATAATGTGAACAAAAGTGTGATTCACGCAATACATTCCCTCCAAATTATAATATATCACTAACTTCTATGGCACAGATGCTTTTGAATTTTCATACCTATACTGAAGTGTGCCACATTATAGCTATTTGTCCGCTGTTTTTCTGTATTTGAATGATTGTGAAAAATCTTCGTGTGTACAGTGTGCTAAGGTACTAGTTAGCCTTTACATGGTATGAAATAAGTATAAATACACAAAGATGCACCAAAACCACATGAAATACAGCTCATCCAGAATGTTTATACCAATTTTCAGGGTACAATCCAAATAAAACACTAAATTTAAAATATCTCCTACATAACACAGATCCCTAAGAATCCATACAGACACACAGACACACACACACACACGTTTGATACACACTAGTCTTTTAGAACAATGATGGTCACCACTTTTTGCCCCTTCACACACAAGCAGGACACTTAAATTCCTATTTACAACTCCACTCATTTCTCTCCCACTCAGTACAAGTCACATGAATGCTTAGAGAGAACCCAGCATATGATCTAATTTATTTACAAAGTAAGGCATTTGCCAAATTAAATATTTAAACCATAAGTAATAGTAAGTTATTTGTGGTACATTTTAGAATACTGGGAATATCATTGATTTCACTACAGTCACAATCAAAAATCAGACAAAATTTAGGGGAGTCCTGGAGGGAAAGATGATGTTCACCATTAATTTAGATATATATTTTATCTCAGAATCATCATTATTAAATGTCAGAGATAATTTTAAATAAAATATTCATTGCATTGTAAGTCCTTTATGCCATTGAAAGATATAGGCTACAGTCGTCCTCCCTTATCCATGGGGGATATGTTTCAAGATGCCCAGTGGATGCCTGAAATCGCAGACAGTACCAAACCCTACTTATACTATGCTTTTTCCTATACATTCATACCTATGATAAAGTTTAATTTATAAATTAGGAACAGTAAGAGATTAAAAATAATAACTTCTCTTTGGCATATCTGAATTGCCAGCATCACTATTCTTGCGCTTTGGGGCCATTATTGAGTAAAATAAGGGTTATTGAACACAAGTGCTGCAATCTGATATCGAGAGGGCTACTAGGTGCCTAATGGGCAGGTAGTGTACTCAGCATGGATACACTGGACAAAGGGATGATTCACATCTTGGGCAGGACAAAGCGGGCTGATGCAAGATTTCATCACGCTGCTCAGAACAGTGAGCAATTTGCAATTATGAATTGTTTATTTCTGGAACTTTCCACGTAATATTTTCAGGCCATGGTTGACCACAAGTAACTGAAACCGAGAATAGGGAAACCACACATAAGGGGGAACTGCTGTATTTGGTTTCACTCACGGTTCATTTGATCTTTTTAACACGAATTTCCAATACCTTTTTGACCCTAGACATGTTTTTCTAAACACAGACTACATGCAAACATATAACTCAGTTCTAAACGGGCTAATATTAAATTTACAAGTTAGATGTCACATGATACGTACTCAATGAATTATTTATCTTAATTAACAAAAATCCTTGTTTATTTAAAGAAACAATTTTTTAATTATTTTGCTTTTTCTGCTGGCTCATATGTCCCCTTAGGAATCATTCTTACAATTGGATTCAGTTTAGAGGCAGGTATAAGAACTAAGAGCACAATAATTGGAGTTGGAGAGACATGAGTTCAAATCCTAACTCAGCAGCTTACTAGCTGTGTGGCTTTGGACAAATCACTGACTTCTCTATGCCTCAGTTTCCTCCTTTGTAAAATAAGCATCATTATACTTAATCATACAATGTGAGTGTTCATACAAGAACTAAATGAGATAATACAATATAAATTACTTCATATACTGCCTGGCACATAATTAGCACTCAGTAAACATTACCATTCATTGTATAATTATTCAAATTTAGTTAAATCAAACTTCCAATATACTAGTGTCTATCTCACTATTTGATGAAAAGTCTAAAACCAGATGGCTTTCCTTGCTCCAAAATATAATCATCTCTCCTGTATGTTTGCATAGTAATTAGTCTAAATTTTTCTTTAGATCAAAAATATCTGGCTAATATTAATCTTTAAAAATTAATTTCTGAATGTCAAGCTTTTGCTTAAAAATCAAATAAACTTTGCCACACTGTAATTTTTAAAGTAACAATTGAGCGTCAATAATTATTAGCATATTGAGGCTTAGTACTAGCTTTAAAAGCAAAACTCTCATTTGTAAGATTAGAACTAGTACAATTACTCACATTTTATTAATGAGAATACTGAAATTCAGAGGTCAAATCACTTGCCCCAGAATCAAGCAAATCGAAAGTATCAAAATCTTAATCAAATCCTAAGTCAATGTGATTCCAAAGTATGCGTTCTTCCCATCCTACCTTGAAGCTTCCAGACATCAGAGGAGCAGCAGGCCCTAGAACGAGCCCTGGTTTGCTTCAGCAAGATGGTAGGGCTCAGTAGACAAAGATTCGCTCCTGCCACCACCGGAGTACCCAAGTTCCCTTCCTCCTCCTGCCAGATGCTGGCTGTGTGACCGTAGAAGAGTTGTTTTATGTCACTGTGCCTCTATTTCCTCATCTGTTAACCAGAGACCATACTTTATCTATCTCATAGAATTCTTGAAAGGATTAAATGAAGGAAAGCATATAAAAATCTTAAAACAGTGCCTACCATTACCATAAGCACTCAGGAACAATTTATGATATTATATAGTGTTGTTACCATTATTACTGTTACAATTGTTTTGTAGGGCCAGTAGGATAATGGAACGGTAGTGTTCTAAAAAGGTTAGTGAATGATTAAATTATTTTCCTATGGTTTAAAAAAACTAGTTGCAGAGAGAACTGCCCTCTGCAAAATCTCCTGCAGCGCCCCAATGACATCTCAAACTTGAGGCACAATTATCAAAGGCATAAAGGGGACCATTTTTCTAGTAACCATGCATGCCTGAGCCATTAGAATTGAGAATTTCTTCCAAGTTTTCAATTCACGGACATATATTCTTTGTAGTAAAGTCCAGTCCTTCTTAGTCAGAAAAGCCACATGCTCCTACCAAGAATTTAGAACCAGAGGGACATACAGGAAAAGGGAGAGGATGCCCACCTACCGAGCTTCAGCATCCATTGTGGATGAGAACTGTCAAACCTAGGTCATCTCCAAATCAAACTAGAATAGTCAGCCAAGGCCTCCTGCCAGGGAATCCCAGAAAGTCCATAGGGAAGATCAATACAGTTTCTTTCTTTGTGAAATTCTCCAAGTGTTATCATTAAGGCTCCAGAGGAGAGATTCATACCTAAGGTATTTATTTTCTTAAAAGAGCTTAGGTGTGAGATGCCTGAGTACTGAGGATGAAACTTATAATTACATAAGTTGTGGAAATTTTCTCTCATTCAGAGGTTGGCCATGAGTGTGGATGAAAAGCTAAGATGAACTTTTCTATCCAGAGGTTATTTAATTCCTCCGGCCACCACCTGCCTCCCCCCATAGCTTTATAAATTCCCAAATTAGAGAGTCTTAAAACAGAACCTTCTATTTTGGCAAAGATTCATTAAAATTCGTTTTATATCCAATTTCTCATACCTGAGTTAGTTGTACATAATGTTGTCATTTTGGCTTGTAAAAAATATTTTAAAAGACACATTCCTTGTATTTGTATCATGTAGGATATAATTATAGACTACAGGGTACTTTTTTTGTACATCAGGTACAGAGTGCTGTCTTAATCATACTGCTCAGTTCATAGCACATTATTAGCACTGGTCTGTACATGGCACAATTTTGTTTTATTGACTCCCTTTTAATTCTATAACCCACTCTCATTCTCCCTCCCCTTAGCCAAGAATTATAATTTTGATGTCTATCTTTCTGTTTGCATGTGCTCTTGCAACATGCACATTGTTTGGGGTTTTTTTTATGCATGCATGCATTTTATTTTATAAAGTAGCATACATTTCACTCTGGCTATTTCCTTTTTGACCAAGCAACATGTTTTTAAGATTAATCTATGTTACGAACATCTGATCACTTGATTCTGATTGCTGCTCAGAACTTACTCTGTGTATTTCACCGTGTTTTCCCTACTCCCTCTCCCAATGAAGGATCCACCACTGCAATGTACATCCTCATACATGAGCACTTAGGGGTTAGATGACCACATTGTCCAAGCCAGGTAATCTCTGAGAGTGAATGGGGGTACTATTACGGGGCCTGCTCTGGGAAACCAGGTTTTGTGGTCACCCTAGTTATGGATCTATGTGGGACCCTTTGGGATCTATATCAAGGAGTAGCATTCAAATATTCTAATCTAACTATAACCAGATTGCTCACTAGAATACAGTACTAGTCTACATTCCTATCAGCGCAGTTTCCATTTTTATATTAGTTTATTGTAATATTTGCCTGCATATATGTTAAGATGTTTTTAAATTTATAAAATGTTTTTTTAAAGCCATGTCAAGCAAAACTAAGCCAAATACCTAAACAATTTTAGTCATAAAAGTGGAACAGTCTAAGGTATATCCAGGAGCCAAATGCATTCTCAGGGCCATATATTCATTTCTCTGTACAATTGATACTCTCTGCACAAAGGCATATTGGTAAAATCTTATTTATCAACATTCCCAAATCTTTTCTTCCACAGAGATAGATTTGACAACATTCACATTTGGTAGTACTAAAATTATTTGTCTAGGGCTCATGATAATGTGTCCACAAGCCGTAAAACCACCTCTTTATCTCCCACTGAACATCACCCAACAGTGTTAGAACACTAGCTTTGAGAGCAATTGAGATTTATTTCAATATGTAAATATACTATGCATAATCCATTCTATGTAAGGAAACCTTCCAAATTGCTAAAGCTTAGTTCTCTAAGTGCCCAAACTTCATTTTAATTCTAATCATACTTGCCCATGGGATTCAAAAGCATAGCCAAATATAGAAACAAGTGCTTTACTTGTACCACCCAAGATACAATATTTTCCTTGTACCATCTACCCCACCCCAACCTCTATTTTTATGGCTCCTTGGATAAGATTTTGTTTTCCACTGTTTATTGCATGAAATCTATGAAATATAGGACTTTTTAAGTGCAAATCCAAGACAATATATTATGAAGTTGCCAGGAAATCTGGAATCACTGGAAATTATGACTTGCTCATTGAAGGTGTTATAGACAATGATCATCAGAAAAAATCAGAAGACCCAGCAATATAAACATTAAAGTGCCTCCCCATCCCCTGAACATTTTAGTATATGGCAGGTTATGACAATGAGAAGAAGCAGAATAGGAGAATGTGAGAGCAGGTGTTGAATTATTAGGATGCATGTCACCTTGGTGGATGCTTCCTTCTTTGAGACCAGCCTGGAACATGATATATTATGTTTGCTTGGTGCATGAACTATCATGAGGAAAATGAACTCTCTTAAGAGTCTATGAGCCAGACCAGCCTATGTGTTCTCTATGCTACTCAGAACATTAAAGGGCCATAACAACTACTATAAGAAGGTATGAGTGCAAAAAATAAGTACAATCATAATATTTGGCAATAGCAGGAAAGATAAAATAATTTGTTCCTGCTTTGTGACCCTAAAAAAACATGTGACCCTAAACAAAACATTAAATTTTGATATTTTTATATTATCAAGTAATGTGTCACAAACACCCTCACTCCATACTTCCCCCCTCACTCTAGTTTACATATCTTTGACAACCACTGTATCTTTCATATTTTTCATTTTGATTAGCCCAAATCACGATGCCACCTTTCAAGAAGAGCAATTTGTCTGAATGCAGCTGTTGTCGATAACAGAAAATCAGGTCTTCGTGAATGGACCATTTTTGCTATTTCCATTTCTAGTTGTTAAATGCTAATATAAGTAATGATTTTTCATTTTGTATCCAGTCACTTCACCAAATTTTCTTATTAATTCTACCAGTTTTTGCTTTGGCTTAGTTTGGATTTTCTTTATTTCATGGTGTTATTATTGTACTATTTATACTTTGTCTTGATTTTGTTTGTTTGTTTTAATAGAGTACCTTGATTTCTCTAGACATATTATATTATTTGCCCCAAAAGATGTGTTTTCCAATTTGCACTAATTTTTTAACATTGTTATTTTTCTACATTTGCAAGCCTCTCCAAAAGACTGTTGAGTAATGATGATGATAGCAGCAACCTCTGTTAGTTCTTCATTGTAATTGAAATTATTCTAGTGGTGCCATATTTAAAATTGTGCTTATTTGGTGGTCTTAGCAAATATGATTTACCATACATAAGTAATAGCCCTCCATTACCTGTCTAGGAATGGCTGCTGACTTTCCAAATGCCTTCTCAGCTTCTATCCATAGGTCAGCGGCATGCCTGAGCCAGCTCCCCCAGGCTGTGGAGACCAACTGTACAAATCCTTTCCCAGCTCCATTCAGTGGTATCATGTTGGCTAACGGTTGCTGTTTTAAAATGGCCCTGATAGAAGTATTTGCACCATAGAAATCAGCAAATGCAACAAATCAGAGTTATTGGGGGTTTTTTGAGAGTTGGTTGGTAAACATTTACCACATGCCACTGGATATAATCGTATGCTAGTCTTTCCTTTGATTTAATTAACACAATCCATTCACTCACCAAATACTTATTGAAAAGACACTATATGATAGGTGTTGTTTGAGGTACTAGGGATATAGCAGTGAGGTAAATATGCAATATTCTTTTCCTCATGCAGCTTAGCATCTAGCAGAGTTTGTATTCTATGATGTGATTATGTTGATAGATTTCCTGATATTCAACTATTTTTTCCTTATGCAGTAAACCATAATTGCTCAAGGGTATATTATTTTGATATACTACTGAATTGAATTTGCTTATTTTATTTAGAATGTTTGCATCTATATTCATCAATGATAGTCTTTAGCTGGGGGTTATTTTTGCATTATATTGATCAAGTTTTGCTACTAATGTTAATTTGATTACATAAAATTGATTGAGGAACTTTCAGTCTAATTCTGAGGTCTGGAATAGTTTGAATACCATTGGAATCGTCTGTTCTTTAAAGGTTGGCTAGAAACTCAGCTGTGAAACCATCTGGACCTGGGCACCTGTTTTAATGGCGTATCTTTAATTGTCCTGACAATCCCTTCTATGGCAATGCATCTATTCAAACTTCTTATTCTCTGGTATAACATACCTTTTGATTGAAAACATCGATATTGTCTAGATTTTCAAATTTATTACCAAGGAGCATCACTAAGTATTATTTTACAATTTTTAAAGCCCTTCCACTTCTGTGCTTTATCTGCTCTGTTTTCTCTCTTACTCTTCATGAGGCTTGTGGAAGATTTTATCTATTTTGTTAGTCTTTTCAAGAGATGAGCCCTTGGATTTGTTTTCCTTTCCACTCTTTTTATTGTTGTTTCTACATCAGTTTCGACCTCCATCTTCATTATGTTTCTACTCATATCTTTTGGTTAATTTCTTTGCTCCTTTTTCTAATTTCTAAAGCTGTATATCAAGTTCCTTTATTTTGAGTGTTCTTCTTTAATAATGGTGGCATTCAGTGTTATATGTTTTCCTCTTAATATAATTTTAACTGCAAACATAGATTTTTATATCAAGTGATATTTTTATTTCAAGCCAGTTTATAATATCAGTTTGAATTTCTTTTTTGACGTAGATTAATTATGGAAATATATCTTAATTTTCAAGTAGTTGATACTCTTTGGTCAACTTATTATTTTTTTAATTGAATTATCATGAAAATTTTGGCGCTCTATTTTTTTTTTGTCTTTGAATTTGTTGAAGTTTCCTTTGTGGTCAAGTACACAATCAACTTTTATAAATATTCCATGAAAATAAAACTGTAGATATTCCAGTTATGGATTTAAAGTGTGAAAGTGTTATGGACTGGATTTTCTGTCCCTAAAAGTCACAGGCTAAAGTTCTAACCCTCAATGTGACTGTACTTGGAGATATGGCCATTGAGAAGATAATTAAGGTTAAGTAAGGTCATAAGGGTGGGACCCTAACTCAACAGAATTAATGTCCTTGTAAGAAGAGGAAGAGATACCAGGAGCGCACAAGAACAGAGAAAAGGCCATGGAGGCAATCATTTGCTACCAGGAGAGAGGCCCCTGGGGAAACAAAACTTGCCAAGATCTTAGCCTTGGACTTCCAGCCTCCAGAACTGTGAAAAAATAAATTTCTGTTGTTTAAGTCACCCACTGGTATTTTGTTATGGCAACCCTAGCAGTTTAATACAGAGAGATAGGGAAAAAAGGTAAAATCAAATTTATTAGTCATATTATTCCTATTTTATATTTTCTTGCTTACTTTGGGGCTGCTAGATTCGCCCATTTGGATGATGTGTATGGAAATTACCCATTATGATTGTATATTTATCAGATTTTCCTTGTATTTTTAACAGTTTTTCTTTCTTTATTTTAATGTTCTGATGTTTAATACATAGGGGTTTATCATTTACTCATAAATTTTGCCTCCCATAATTGCATAATATCCCTATTTATCCTGTTAATGTTTTTTATCTTGTTAAGTGTTTTCAACTTTAGTTTTATTAATTATGGTCTTATATAAACATTGCCGCTATTGCTTTCTGTTTGCTTTTTCCTTTATCCAACTTACATTTTCAAACATTTTTCCTATCATTCTGCTTTAAGTGTTTCTTGTAAACAATATATTTTTGGATTTTGTTTGTAACCTGATTCAATCATCTTTGACAGCCTATTCACATTTAATATGCTAGGTTTTCTTTTTTCCACGACATTTAATATTCATCTAATTTTGTTGTTTCTTTTCTTTCTCTGTTGTTTTCTTTTTATTTGGAATTTTACTGCACTCTTTACTTCTAATAGTGGCAACTTTTCTTCCTGAAACTCACAATATACCAATTATTTTCACCATGAGATGTTCTATGTCCCAATTGCTTTCTACTCTAACCCAGTTCAATTAAACCTTTAGAATACTTCGGCTTCCCCACTCTCCCAACCAGACGAAATCTTTAAGTTGATTTTCCTTCACCTCTCCCACCATACCTGACAAACAAATTCCTAAGCTTTGCTTAGTTCAGTTTTGTAATTTTAGACTATTCTTGATTCCATCACAACATGATTCTTGTATTTCAATAATTTTTGTTTCATAATTTGTTTTCAGGTATTCTAGCATATTCAATTTAACCATATATATTACGGCTTTCATTGACCACCGCTTGCCTCTTCATCTTCCCCTATAATAAAGTTTCTCTTCCATTTATTTGTTGTCTGAGTATCAGTCTTCCTGTAGTCTTTTCTTTAGATGAGGCAAGTGGATAGCACATTTTCTAAACCCTTCTCTATATCTGAGTAGATTTCTTTCATCCTGAGAGATGATTATCAGCTCTTTTCCCTCAGGCATCTCATGTTTTCTAGCTTCCCGTTTGCAAATGACAAGTCTGATGTCAGTCTGATTCTTTCTTATTTTATAAGTAACTTGTTTTTGCTACCTAGAAGATTAAAAAATAGTCTCTTTATTCTTGGAATTCAGGAATATTTCCAGGATATAGTGTATAAGTTTTGTCTTTAACTTTGTGAGCTCCTTTACTGAGCAGACTCAATCTTTTTTTCAGATCAGGGAAATTTTCATCTATCATTATCTCCCGTCTATCTGTTGGTATTTTTTTTTTCTCCTTCTGAAATTCTATAATTTGCTTGTTGTGAAATACAAATGTGTCAACCAAATCTGTTACATTTTTCCTTGTGATTTCCAATTCTTTTTATTTTTACTCTAGTGTTCAGATTATTTCTTCCATTTGATCTTCCAGGTCTCCAATCTGGTCTCAACAATTTCTGTTTAATTTATCTACCAAATTTCAAATTGAGAGATCATGGTTTGTTTACTTGTTTGTCTTAGATCAAATGTGTCTTTTATTCAGTAGCTGAATGTCTTTCATGCTCTATTATTTTTTAGTTTATGTCATTATCTGTCTCCTTCAGCAGTCCTGCTTCATGAGATTTTTGTTCTGGGTGTGCATTCATTGTTTATTCATTGATCTATTCAACAAACATGTGTTGTATGCCTACTATGTGTCAGGTGCTTTTTTAGATGCTGGGGATACAATGGTGGAAAAGACAGAAAAATCTCCCTGCCCTCCTGGAGAGATGAAATAGGTAAATGAAGAACGCAGTGTTTCAGAGTGATAAGTGACCTAGAGGAAATAAAGTAGGAAAGTGGACTAAGGAATTCAGGGTAAATGGTGGATTGCAATTCATATAGACAGTCAAGGAAAAATTCGCTAAAAAAGTAAAAGTAGAGCAAAGACCTGTAAGAGATGAAAGCCCTGAGAGATGAGCATTCCAGGCAGAGGAAACTCAAGGTCAGGGTGGTAAGAGCAAGTGAGTGAAGGGAGTGGAGCAGGAGATAAAATGAGAGAAGGTAGCAGCAGGCAGATCTTGTAAGCCTATCTCAGGGCCATCACCTTGCACAACTTTAGAGGAAGTCTTTACATTAGAGTCATTGTAAATGAGAACCCCTGCAGTATAAAAATGTATGAACACAAAGAGGTCAATTAGGAAGCCATTGCAATATTTGGCCAAGAAACGATGATAGCTTGTACCAAGTTGGTAGTGGTAGAGGTGATGAACATAGTCAGATTATGTGGGTAATTGGGAAGTAAATCCCCTGTTCATTCATTCATTCAGCCAGATCTGGCTTCATGGGTATGCAGCCCATGCAGGAGCACAGGGCCCTATGCTTAGAAGGGCCCTATGCTTGGTTTGATGCTCTGCTGTAGCCATCTTGAAATTCAGAATTTTTGAACAAGGGGACCTGAATTTTCACTTTGTACTGGACCCACAAATTATGTAGCCAGTCTTGAATACAGCAAATATTTATTGAGAGTTTATTATTATAGAATCTGACATTACATCAGGGAAAAAAGAACAGAAAAAATATTACTCTCACGGTGCTTACATGGGTGAAGCAGCTAATGATCAATAAACAGAATAATAAGCCAATTAATTAGTATGTTGAAGTTTATTGGTGCGATGGAGAAAAAAGTAGAAGCTGGTAAAGGGACTTAGGGAAGGTGCAGAGCTCAAATTACATAATTAAATGTGGTGGTCAAGACAGGCCTCACTGAGAAGGTGAGGTGTCTGAAGGTACTTAAAGGAGGTAAGGGAGTTGATGAAGGGAATTCCTGTGGAATGAGGCTCTTTGGGATCAGCTAGCAAAAGATCCTATGATGGGAGCGTGTCCACTGTGTTGCAAGAGTAGCACAAGCAAACAAGGAAGTTGGATATGAAGGGGAACTACCTTGGGGGTCAGATACCATAGGGCTTTGTAGGCCATTGAAGCAATTTGACTTTTACTGAGTGAAATGGGAGCTATTGCAGGGATTTGCACAGAAGAGTCACATCTGACAATGTTTAACAGGGTCACGCTGTGTAGAAAATCAACTATGGGAAGTCAAGAATCTAACCAGTTTGAAAACTATTACCATAATCCGGATGAGAAATGATGGTAGTTCAGATCAGTGTGATAGCAGTGATAGCAAGGAAAGTGGTAAAAAGTGGTCAGATTTTAGATGTATGTTGCAGGTAGAGCAACAGAATTTCCTAATGGATTGAATATGGGGGATGAGATGGCTCCGAGGATTTCCTGATGGAATCAGATTTCCTAATGGATTGGATGAGGAGTCTAGAATGGCTCCAAGGTTTTGGTCTTGAGAAACTGAAAGAATGACGTTTCTGAGAAACTGGAAGGATGAAAAGGAACAAGTCTGGAGAAGAAGACCCTGAGTTCAGTTCTAGACTTGAGTTTGAAGTGTCTCTTAAACATCCAAGGGGAGGAGGGGTAGAATTGTGTCTAGAGATCAGACTAAATGCCTGTACTGGAGATATAAATACAGAGCCTTGGAATATAGATGTTATATAAAGTGTGAGAATGTATGAGATGAGCAAAGGAATGAGAGTAGATAGAGAAAAGGGCCAAGCACTGAGCCTTGGGGCACTCCAACATCAAAGGATTGGGAAGAGGAGGATTCGGCAAAGGAGACAGAATCAGCCAGCAGTGAAGTAGGAAGTAGAGTCACAAAATAATGGGAGAAAAGGAATTCAAGACAGTGAATGGAGACAACTCTTTCAAGAATTATCACTCCAAAGTGGAAGAAAAAAAATGGGCAGGAGCTGGCAAGGGAGTGAGATCAAGAAAACTAATGTTTAAGATGTTAAAAATAACAGCATATCAGTATGTTGGAGGAAATGCTTCAGCAGATTTAGGAGATGGGAAGAATTACCGGAGCAATGCCCATGAGCAGCTGAGAAGGGATGCAATCTATTCCACAAGTGAGAGTTAGCTTTAGACAGGAACAGGAATTGCTCACCTATGATTCTGTTTTAACAGGAAAGACAGGTGAGCATATAGGTACAGATACGGGTGTAAATTAATGTAGTGGTTGGAGTGTGTGCAACTTTTCTTCTAATCTCTTTCATTTTCTCTCTCTGTATAGAAAGGCAAAGTGCTAAGTCAGCAGGACTTGCTGAGGAACTGGGTGTGGAGTATACAAAAAAGAGAAGACTAAAGGATGAGTCCAAGTTTTTTGGCGTGAAGAATGGGAAAGAGGGAGTTGCCATATTTAGTGGTATGCTGGAGCTGGCTCATGCTGGCTCAGGAGAGGCAATTGTTAAATTTCCAGGGATTCCGTGAGCTGGTTGTTAAGCACAGCCACTATGAAAAATTAAATTATTCAAACTTCCAGTCAAACAATTTATATTAAAAACAGAAATAATACATACTCTACACTGATTAGTTTACTGTATTTTAGCATATTGATGTTCTTGAGGTTATTTACACCTGTTATATGTGTATGGTATAAATACTATACAATGGTGTGCTACTGCAGATCATTCAGTGAAGTCACATTGGTAGCTTGAAATCAGCCATAATAGGAGTATTCACACCACAGAAAACGGAAAAATGCTAAAAATCAGAGCCTAATATGTTGTTTTATTGTTTGTGTAGGCTTAAGAAAGTGATAGAGAAAATGTTAATATTGTAGATTAAACTTAAAAGTATATGGTTGTGTCTGTTACATTGTGAAAACATAAAAAGTTGGGGAAATATTCTGCCAGTATTCAAAAACCTTCATATGATTCAGCAAAGTCACTGTGTCATTGACAAATGAGTGAAGTTCCAATACACATCTTTGTGGCTTCACTTTCATATTACTCATTAAAGTAAACAAAAATAGTAACCAACATTCATGTTGGAAATATTCAACCATCCCCATGCTTGTTCATCAATTGCAATCGTAGCTTGGCTACAAATCAAGAGTTTCTCAAACATCAACAAAACATTTTGTGAGAATAATTGGCTATCAGTAAAATGTATAAGAAATATATATTTTTTTCAGGATGCCAATTGTTAAACATTTAGCAGTTTACCACTGCCTTTACTAGAATGAGAAATCAAGGGAGAATCCAGTTTGTGAATGATTATCACCAATGCTGCATGTTCTTTCTCTGCCTAGTGACTGTATATCCTTAGTCACCTTGCTAATTTCCTTTGTCTACTCATCATCCGCATTTGGGACACCAGTAATCTGAAGAACAGCAACAGAAAGAGCAGAGGGACGTCAACCAGTATCTTCTTAGTTCCCCTGTGGGCCACACAATGCCTCACAATTTTGAGTCACCCAGAGGTTCCCTCAAACTTCTGGGACTAGTGTAGACATGAAGAAGACTCCAAGGGTGATGATGGCCTGAAAGAAAACTCTTGACCTACTCCAGCCCCCACTCAGTCCCCAAGGTTAGCTGTCTTTGTCACCTGACTTTCAGAAGAGAGTATAGAATTTTTAGGCTTTATGCATTCATCCGCCTGCACTATGGTGTTTGCAAGACTATGTGGGAAATGGAAGAAGAGCTGGACTTAGAAGCAACAAAACTAGGTTCTGGTGCCCTCACTGATATTAAGCAAATCACTAAATATTAACTGGGGAGTTTGGTCTAGTGGAGCTTTAAGTCCTTTATAACTCCAAATTTCTACCCTAATTTACTCCTAGTAGGCAGGGAGCATCAGGAGAGAGAAGCCAGGTGACTACTGACTGCACAAGGATGTGGGTTATGCTCTAAGATTAGATTATGTATTTTTTTAAAGACTTGACACAGATTATTCTCTCAGTGAGACCCTCAATTTGTAAGGGGAAAAGTAGCATTTCATTAGCAGCAAAGAGAAAATTTGAGACAATAATTGGCCATATACTTAATCAAGAGCATTAAAGTTTTTTAGAGTAAAATAATCAAAACAATTTTTAGTGATTGCCTCGTATGCCTATAACCAATGTATCAAAGACCATCCTCTTTATGGCAGATACCGTTAGTGCTCACAAAATAGTCGTGTATTTCTTTACATTCTGCAGCCTCTTTTGAAGTTAGGTTGCCAGTGACAAGGTTCTGGCCAATGGCATGTTGGTAGAAGTGATGAAACCTACTTGTAGGACTGGCCCTTGGAAACACCCTCCAGGATGCCACCAGGTAAGTCATTGAGAATTCATGAGTTTACCTGTTGTAAGAGGTAGCACTAATGATCCTGACCAATAGACTCATTATCTAGGAGATTAGATAAACCTTCTACTACTCCATGGAGCTATCAAGTAACAACTTCCTTCCTCACTAAATCCTGCTCTGGGGCCAGCCTGGTGGTAGTGGTTAAGTTCACGTGTACTACTTCAGTGGCCGGGGGTTCACAGGTTTGGATCCTAGATACGTACCTACACACTGCTCATCAGGATATGCTGTGGCAGTGTCCCACATACAAAATAGAGGAAGATTGGCACAGATGTTAGCTCAGGGCTAATCTTCCCCACCAAAGAAAAAACCTATTTCTACTCTTTTTCTCTTTCCCTCAAGAGGACAAGACACTGAAAATATGGTACTGCTTCATGTGACAAGGCAAATATACTGAGAGTTATCTAGTACTCATTTTTTAACTTTTTATCTTAAAATGATTGTAGATTCATGAGAAGTTACAAACATAGTATACAGAAACAGTACATAGAGTTCCTTGAACACTTTCCCCAGCTTCTCTAATGATGAGAACTTAAATAACTGTAACACGTTATCAAAACCAGGAAATTTACATTGGAACAATACTGTTAACTACTCTTCAGAACTTATTCCATTTTCATTAGTGTTTATATGCTTTTATGTGTGTATGTATGTGTATGCGTTTCTATTCAGTTTGATCCCCTGTAAAATTTGTGTCTCCACACACCCACAAGATACAGACCTGTTCCATCACCAAAGAACTCGCTCACGCTATTCCTTTATATTTGTACCTAGTCCCTCTCAACTCTGCCTCCCCTGGCAACCACTGTTCTCGATCTCTGTAGTTTTATCATTTCAAGGATGTTATATAAACGCAATCATACAGTATGTTATCTTTTGAGAATGGCTTTTTCTTTTCACTAAGCATAATGCCCTACAGGTTCATCCAAGTTGTTGTACGTATTAATAGTTTGTTTCTTTTTATTGCTAAGCAGTATTCCATTGTATGGATGTACCAGTGTGTTAAACCATTCACCCACTGAGGGACATTAGGGTTGTTGCCAGGTTTGGGCTATTACAAATAATGCTGCTGTAAACATTCATGTACAGGTTTTTGCATGAACATAGGTTTTTATTTCTCTGGAACAAATGCTGAGAGTGCTATTCCTGGGGCTTATGCTAAGTGCATGTTTAGCTTTATAAGAAATCACCAGATTGTTTTCCAGAGTGACTGTATCAATTGATTTTCCCACCAGTAATGCATGACTGATGGAGTACCACATGTTTGCTAGCATTTGATATTGTCACTATTTTGAATTTTAGCTGTTCTGTTAGGTGTGTGGTGAGATCTCATTGTGGTTTTAATTTACATTTTCTGTATGGCTAATGATGTTAAACGACTTTTCATATGCGTGTTTATTTGCCTTCTATATCTTCTCTTTGGTGAAATATCAGTTCATCTCTTTTGCCCATTTTCTGATTGGATTGTTTGTTGCTTTACTATTGAGATTTGAGAGTTATTTATGTATTCTAGATACAAGCTATTTATCAAATATATTGTTTGCAAATGTTTTTTCCCAGTACTCTTATTATTAATCCTTAAAAAAAATGTTTCAAAGAACAGCTAAAGTTCTCACAAATTCAAATTAGTTTGAATGAAGATGTTGAAAAATTGTGGATACTTTAAAAGACTATCAATAATAGTCATTTCCCAACATTTCTGAAACAAGCAGAAATTGTTATTGCATTTTCAGTAGCAGACGCATGAAGGTTATTGAGACCCAGTGGGGAAAAGTTACATTTTAGTGTCCCTATAGCAGATTGATTAATTTTCATTACCACAAATTGAAGATAGAAGGATAAGAACATTGAAGTGATTTATTAAGAAGTTTATCAAGCATATGCCAATATAATTATTTTTTTAATCCAACAAGAAAATAGGTGTCAATAAACAAGTCATTAATAAGCTAAAGGGACTCATTTCCAGTGTACTGAAATTGAAAGGGAAGCTTATTTAAAGATTAAGAAAGACATCAAGGAATACATTTCAGAAAGATTAAAGGCTACTGTTAATGAGCTAAGTATCTGTTTGTCTCTAAATAAGAGAACGGTCTAGAAGCAAGGAAAACTAGGAAAAAGGAAAATATCTTATGAACAAACAGAAAATCAAACATGCTGTATCTAAATATCAAGAACAATTATTGCTATTACCAAATTTTTTTAAAACTGATAAGAAAAAGCAAGTCATCTTAATAAGGGTGAGAAACGCATGTTTGCTTACTATAAAATAAAGAAAACAAAATAACACTCTAGGGTAATTTCAAAAATAAAACACTTTAGTAATTAAAATAAAATTATAATTATATCAACCACTATCTTATACCATACAGAAAAATTAACTCAAAATGGATTAAAGACTTGAATGTAAGAGCTGAAGCCATAATACTCCTAGAAGAAAATGGGCAGTAAGCTCCTTGACACACGTCTCGGCGATGATGTTTTGAATCTGACACCAAAAGCAAAAATAAACAAGCGGCACTACATCATACGAAAAAGCTCCTGCACAGCAAAGGAGACCATCAACAAAATTAAAAGACAAGCCTACCAAATAAGGGAAAATATTTGCAAATCGTGTGTCTAGTAAGGGGTTAATATCCAAAACATATAAAGAACTCATGCAACTCAATAGGAAAAAAACAAACAATCTGATTAAGAAATAGGCAGAAGAGGGCCAGTCCAGTGGCACAGCGGTTAAGTTTGCATGTTGTGCTTCTCAGCAGCCCAGGGTTCACCAGTCCGGATCCCGGGTGCAGACTTGGCACTGCTTGGCAAAAGCCATGCTGTGGTAGGCGTCCCACATATAAAGTAGAGGTAGACGGGCAAGGATGTTAGCTCAGGGCCAGTCTTCCTCAGCAAAAAGAGGAGTATTGGCAGTAGTTATCTCAGGGCTAATCTTCCTCAAAAAAAAAAAAAATAGGCAGAAGATCTCAACGGACATTTTTCCAGACAAGACATACAGATGACCAACAGGTACATGAAAAGATGCTCAGCTTCATTAATCATCAGGGAAATGCAAATCAAAACCAAATGAGATATCACATTGTATCTATTAGAACGGCTATTAGCAAAAAGAGAAGAACTTACAAGTGCTGGCGAGGATGTGGAGAAAAGGGAACCCTTGTGAATTGTTGGTGGGAATGTAAATTGGAACTGTGGAAAACAGTATGGAGGTTCCTCAAAAAATTAACATTAGAACTACCATATGATCCAGCAATTCTACTTCTGACTGTTTATCCAAAGAAAAAGGAAACACTAACTCGAAAAGATATATGTACCCCCATATTCATTACAGCATTATTTACAATAGCCAAACAACCTAAGAGTCCAACTGAATGAGTGAATAAAGAAACTGTGGTATATAAATACAATGGAACATTACTCAGCCATAAAAGAATGAAGTCTTGCCATGGTTGCCAGAAGCAGAAGGTGGGGGTGGGAAAATGGGTAAAGGGGGTATAAGTTTATTAAACAGAAGAAAAAATACCCAGCTTATTCTCATACTTTATCAGGCAAAAAAAAAAAAAAAAACCTATTCTTATGCCTATTTTCTGGATTGGGAAACTGAGTCCTGGCATTGTTAATTGGCTTGTTTAAAATCATACAGTTAGTGGGGCCAGCCCCATGGCTGAGTGGTTAAGTTCGCCCGCTCTGCTGCAGGTGGCCCAGTGTTTTGTGGTTCGAATCCTGGGCACAGACATGGCACCTCTCATTGAGCCACGCTGAGGCAGTGTCCCACATGCCACAACTAGAAGGACCCACAACTAAGAATATACAACTATGTACCGGGGGGCTTTAGGGAGAAAAAGGAAAAAAATAAAATCTTAAAAAAAAAAAATATACAGTTAGTGAAATTTCCCACCATATGGCGTTTTCTTTTGTGGTAAATTACTAAAGAAAAAAAAGAATTTAAGAGATTATCTTAATTACTCAACAGATCACAATTTCAACTCTGTTTATTAAAAGACAAATGCAAATATATATATGATTATAACTAATGGATTAGATTCTGTATATATGCAGATAAGGTAATCATATAATTAAACATGATGAAAATGGAATAGAGTGTTATTGGTGAGAATTTGCTTCAAATTACCACATTCTAGAGAAACACTGGGCAATAAAAATAATGATTTTTAACATGTCTTCACCTTGTATTAGTGAGCATATTAATATAGTTTTTAAACTGTGCTAAAACCATCTGCTAACTTGTCTTAACTAGACTACTCTAAAAACTATAAATTCTGAAAAACTCATTTCAGATAAAAATTCTACTTTAAAAAATAGTCTTACAGAATGACCCCTATGTTGAGGGGAATCCCAAAGTGCCAAAATGGAACTAATTTCTTACCTCCTATAATAAACAAGCTACTCTGTTACATTCTATTGATGGGAAAACACCACATGACTCTTTACATCTGCTGCTGGATTTGGAAACACTCAAAGTTACTGCTCCATCCAAATCCTACATCTGGGAATTGAAGTTGGCCAACAAAGGTGGGGGGAGTATCAATTAATATCTGAACCTCAAGTTTTTATCTGATCATCCTAAACCATTCTCTCTTCTTAGCACCATACGTCTGTCAATAGCACACTTTATTACTTACTTAGGTTTGAAAGCCTTAATCTTTCTTCCGTTTTAACTATTCTATCAGGCAGCCACACGTTCTGCCAGAACTTCCACATGGGGAAGGGTTTATTTTATGACCTAGGCCTGCATACCAGAGTTTTTTTGAAGCCTTAATGAGCAGAAGCTGGAAAAACTGACATTTCAAAGTCTCAAGGTCTTTAAGCCTCCTGAGCGGTAGGCACAGAAATGCACCTGTGGAACACAAGTTTTGGGGGAAGTCAACAGAATGGGCCCTTTAATTACACAAATGTAAAAGACTGATCCATTGATCCTGAGGGGAACTTTGAAGTCACCATCAACCTGTTTTATGTTTTAGAAAATCTGTTTTAGATGAGTTGAGTGTGCTGTTTAGAAATGCAAATAGGACTCTGCCTAGGAGCTGCCCTTGTTTGGGTAGGAGAGGGGAGAGGAAGCTACCTGGCCAGAGAAGATCTTTGCTCAGGTTCTGTAGGATTGATGCAGTGCACTGTATTCCAAATTATTTCTTGTTATTGAGAAAGAATTGTTCGTTTGTTTGTTTTGTGTTGGTGGTGTTGTTTGACTGCCTTTTACAGTAGAGATCTGACATTGAAAAGATTGCCAGAAAAACTTGCAGACTTTGTCTTCAGTTCACACTGGAGGAGCGATTGCAAAAATGAGTTGCACTCAACTGTTGTGGGCTCTCCTGCTGCGGTTTTCCAAAAGGCAATGAAGCCAGAACTCACAGATGTGGGCCTGCTGGGCACTGTGCTGCAAGACCTTTAGTAGATTCCCCTGAAGGGAGAGGACATTCCATATCCAATCACACTGAACTAGGTAATAGTTTGAGGAGTTCCTCTCCCTCTCTGAGTTCCCTGGTGTGGGGACTGGAATCGGCCACCCCCAGATATGTCTCTTTGGCATGAGGATTATTTGAGGCTGATTGCTTTTGATAAACTGGGACAGGGAAGGAGGCTCTGAGGAGTGGCACTTGCTTGCCCTTTGTTAGGAGACATTTACATTTGTAAGGTAAATCTCTATCTGTAAAAGATGCCTCCCTCTCTGTACCAGGAAGAAGAAAGGAGTTGACCTTCTCTCTAGAAACTCTTAATCAATGCCAAAGGCAAGGACTTAAATCTGCATTTTATTGTGCTTGTCTGGTAACCTCCTGTAACTGACTTCCCTCCCCCTCCCAACGGTGGCATTTCTTTAAGGATTAAGCATCTTTCCTTAGGCTAGGAGCTGATTGCTGCGCTCACCTGTGACCGCCCAGCTCAAGACAATCGACTTGCCTCCTGCTAAGCCCTTGGAGATAGCAGACCCACTATCTGCTGTGTCCATCAAGCGCTGTGCCCAATCTTGTGACTATTGTGGGAGGGACATTTCAATCATATGTGAAACATCCTGTTTGGGGGTATATAACCACTCTGTGCACCCCACTTCTTTGGTGCCCTTTCTTCCTTCAGGAAGAAAGGCCCCAGGCCATGGTCCTCATAAAGCTTTGTTTTAATTTTCTCTTGCTATTCTGTCTCATGTGAATTTAATTCATTCTCAGGCCAGACGAACCCACATTGGATAGAGGAAAAGTCTTCCTCCCCTACACTGGTAATTGGGCATAGGTCCCGAAGCAGCTTGCTCAGAGCCCTGGAAGGTGGAAAGGGGTGGTGACAGATGCAGGGTTCAAGCCAAAGGCCAAATTGGGACTGTGAGATGCAGAAGAACAGTCAAGTCTCATAGCTGGTTGTAAATTAATTCCCATGGTGTTTTCCCCCTTTACCCCTGAACTGTCAGTAACATCTTAATAGAATACATGTTTTGGTGTCAATTCTGTGTGGGAAGTGACAAATAAAAATGGCAAGCAATAGGATATACTGGAGAATATGAGGAAGCCATTTGGTATAAACCTAATTCAGCCTGACCTTGTCTTTCCAAAAGGGCCTGACTGAGGCGTTGAGCATGCATTGTATATCTGCTTTAGATATTCCCTCTGGCAAGAGCAAACGCCCTTGAGATAAAGGTGCAACTTCCCTCCCCCTCCCAACATCTCCTTAAGGATTAAGCATCTTTCCTTAAGCTAGAAACTGATTGCTGCGCTCACCTGTGACCGCCCAGCTCCAGACAATAGACTTGCCTCCCGCTACGCCCTCCAAGATAGCAGACCCACTACCTGCTGTGTCCATCAAGTGCTGTGCCGACAGGGCAATCTTGTGACTATTGTGGGAGGGACATTTCAATCATATGTGAAACATCCTGTTTGGGGGGATATAACCACTCTGTGCACCCCACTTCTTCAGTGCCCTTTCTTCCTTTGGGAAGAAAGGCCCTGGGCCATGGTCCTCAGATTTCAGCTCAGAATAAACTCACCCAAATTTTCATTTACAGATTGGTTATGGATTATTTTCATCGACAGAAGTTAAGGTCCAAACCTAATTAGAAATGAAGAGATGAAAGACAAAACAGGGCCGGAACAATGAAGCCTTTGTTCCCAGGCTGTAAGAGTGGACTGAAACTTCAGGAGGTGACAGACAGAGACCCTGGTGGGGCTGTTTGATGAGGAGCCTAGAGTAGAAATGCTTGGGAGATGTACCACCGAGCAGACTTAAGACAGGACTCCAAGAAGAAAAAGAAGTGGGGGGTGGGTGCTGTAAGAGGGCCTAACATCCTAAAAATCTCAACAATTGCAAAGAACATCAATTTCCACTTATGCTTAAATAGAAAATTCAGACTAACGTGGACTGGAAATATAAGTAACATTAGAGAATCTTTTGACTTACTCCCTTCCAACTCTATTTCACGCTCCAGCATCACTCTGTCCAGATCCTCATGGCCCGTTTCCTGCAGCAGGTTCCTGACTAGGATTCAGAAACACAGTCCCTCTCCGTCACATGGCCTGAGCAACACCATGAGGTTAATCTTCACAAAACATTGACTTCATCATAGGACTGTTCCACTCATACAAATTATGCAATGGCCAAAAATTCCACATCCTGAATCAGCAATAATGATGCCAGGGACAAGAGACAGAAAAACACAGACCTTAAAGAACATGAAGGAATTAACCAAAACCCTGGGCTGAGACTCTCACATGAGAGGAGAGACTAGGGATAGATTTCACCCATCTCCGTCCAGCAGCGTCGGCAAAAAGGTGAGTGAGAATAAAAGTTCTCATCAGTGAGGATGGTGGAGGCAGATAGAATAGGGCTGTGCTGGAGCCCAGCAGGCAAGCCCATGAATTTAGAGCTGCCTTAGCTGAGAACCAGGAGCCACAACATCCTACACCCCCTCACAGGACGCAGCATAAACTTACCCAGGAATCCTGAAAGCAGAGTATGTGATTAATCTCCCCAATCAGAAGTTGAAAAGAAAGTATGATATGGTAATACTGTATTCCAATTGGCATTGTGGATGGCTAATAGAATGATGGAAGTCATGTGTAATCATGTATTCAATCAGCATTTGCGAAGAAACTACTGTATGCTGGCCCTTAAGGCAGTATGGATGAGGGAGAATTGAAAGCCACAGTACTTGCCCTTGGGTTGCCAAGACTTAGGGGTGAAACAAACGAGTTAAGAGATATTTACAGTAAAAGGTGAAGGGTTCTTTAATAAAAGTGAGCACAAGCTGCTGTGGAACACATAACAGATCCATCTCACTCAGACCCAAGGGGCATACAGGAGAGCTTCCTGGAGGAAGTAACACCCGAGCTGAGATAGCAAGAGTAAGCAGGTGCTAGTCTAGTATAAAAGAAGATGTATTCACTTCTATGGCTGCTGTGACAAATTACCACAAGCTTGTTTGCTTGAAGCAACAGAAATGAGTTCTCTCACAGTTCTGAAGCTGGAAGTCTGAAACCAGTATCCCAGGGCCGAAGCTGGCAGAGCTGCGCTTCCTCTGGGGGCTCTCAGGAGCAGCTCCTCTTGCCTCTTTTAGTTTCTGGGGGCTGCCAGCACTCCTTGCCTCTTCCCATATCACTCCAATTTCTGCCTCCGTCTTCACAATGCCTTCTCCTCCAGGTGGGTCAAATCTCCCTCTGCCTCCCTCGTAAAAAGATGCATCTGATTGCATTGAGGGCCCACCCAGATAATCTCCCCATTTCAAGATCCTTAGCTTCATCACGGATCCAAAGATCCTCTGCTTTTTTTTTTCTACAGAAGGCAACATTCACAGGTTCAGGGATTAGACATGGATATCTTTTGGGGGCCCACTTTTCTAGCTACTATGGAAGGGCTAGGGCATGGGCATTCTAGCAGAATATGAGACACATGCAAAGGCTCAGAAAGGTGAAAGGTCATGGGGGGCTTTGGGGAGAGCAAGGAGTTTAATATGGCTCGGATGTTGGTTGCAATTTGGGAGTAGGAAGGAAGAAAGCTGGATGGGATAAGAAATGTCTACAATATAAGGGTATTGTGGCTTATTCTCTTGCAATTTAAAGAAGATCTTCACAAAAGAGCCTGAATGCTCCTAAGAAGATCCCTGTGAACCGCTGTGCATTAGAAACTGCTCCGGGACATGAGAGACAGGAAAACATAGATCTTAGGGAACATAAAGGAGAAAGGAAACCGTTGCAAGGACTAGGGTTGTCGTGCACCAAAACCCAGGCAGGCCTCTTCTGCAGGAACCATCTGCCCACCAGGTAACTAGGTTCTTTGGGGGAACTTAGAAATTGGAGTTAACTGTCAAACTCCAGCTGATTCTTATCAGATCCCCTTGGCTAATGTTCTCTGGAACATCTCAAGGTGGGATTTGTGGTTGGGATAAACTAGCTCATGTGAGCTTTTTTTCTTGGAATCCTTGCTCACAAATAAGCATATAGATTGCTGGAGAAATCTCTCTCTCAGAAGTTCCTCCATCCTATCCAGCAAACACACACTCACCAAAATTTTCCTTTTTTCTAGTCCATGACCAGTGACTGAAGAAGGGCCCCTGTATCAATCTCCTTTTCCCCTTAATAACTTGGGTTTTTTCAAGTGAAAGAGACAGAGAAAGAGAGAGAAGTGGATGCTCAGAGAGCGAGTGGAGGGACAGAGATACAGAAGAGAGAAGGAGAGAACACACAAGCAACTAAGTTCACTAAGTATTTGCCAAGCACCATGTACTAGGCACTACTCTAGGTGTACAGAAAAGAGCAGCACACAAGACACAAGGAATTCACATCATAGAATCTGAGCCAGGCCATTCCTGGGCTCCTACTCCATGCTTAGTACCGTACTAAGCTCTGTGTATTATCTCTTTAAACCTCAAAGAAATCAGGTGAAATAAAAGGTTGGAGGCAGACATGTGACTGCCCTCAAGACAGAAATAGAGGGAGAAATGGAGAAGGTTGATGCAAAATTATTTGGATTCTGCCTTGCCTATAGAACCCAATTTTCAACACATTCACCACAGACTCCATTCTGGAATCAGATGGTTTTCTGGAAACCTCAGCCAAGAATGTAAAGCAAAAGAGTTCCAAGGATAAATAAAGGAAAAAGTTCCTAAGTTTGACCAGCACTTTGGACCATGTTAAAGTGAGGCAGACTTGGCTGGATACTCCCGGTTATTTATAGAGCAAGCGAACACTAAAACATGCTGCAATTGCAGATGGCTGGGCCAGATGATCTGTCACGGTCCCTTTCAACTCCATTTATTTTGTGATTTTTTATTTTTGCCCTAGTACCTATCACAAGGGCAAACAAGTGAACCATTATTAAGTGGGAGAAAAGAGGTAAGACAAAAGATTTTGAATAGATTTTGTATCATAAAATCCACTAAATAATATGAAGGAGGGAACTGCATTTCTAATTTGAGGAAATCTAATCAGCAGGATATCTTCCAGTCTTTGTGCTTAAGGTGATTTCCTGTCACCATGACACCATCAAGGGCCTGAGAGGCCGTCAGAAGAGCCCACTCATTTTATACACAAGACCACTGTGGCCCAGAGAGGTGACATGACATGCCCAGGTCTTCTGACTCCTTGTCCAAAGATCTTTTAGCCAAACCACAGTTCAAGTCATTTTAATACAGATTGCCCTCTCAATTAAGGAAGTTCTAACTAATTCTGGTCCCAGTAAAAGTTAAAATAGACACATTTGATTTGATACATTTGACATGCTAATGTGTATGATTTGTGATTACAGTATAATTTTATATATACATTCATATAAAACTTAATGATCATCTATAGAGACAATTTCTCCTAACCCATAAGCTATACTCAGAAGGTATTTAACTCTTTTACAATAAGAACATAACACTAAAGTAAATTATAGCCTCGGTGGTACATTATGTTACGTCTTATTTAAATAATTTCCAATGAGACCTAACTTAAATCTGGGGTTTGGCTCACATCTGAGTTCTGGGATTGTGAAGAATAATCTGGCAATGAAATATCCTTGCTAAAACTTTTATTCATTTGCATAAACATAAGGACAATATTTTATTTGAGGTACTACAGGACTCAAATATTTTTTTCTAGGCTCCTTTGTTTTTAATAGGAATATGAGATTTTCAGTCAAGAAATATTTTTATGGGTTTTGAGAATAGGAGGAAAATATCAAGATGTTGTTTGAAATACATCTAAAGTGAAAAAAGCCTAAACATGCCTAGTGAGAAATCTAGTCAGTCAATGGTTGGCTGTTTTTCATGACAGAAAACAACTATCTCCACTTATACATTATTGAATCAATCCAATGGCCGGTTGTTTGAGATTTGAATAGATTAACTTTAGACTTTCTTCCGGCTGTTAAGTAAAACAATATTCCAATCATCCCATAAAAAATGTCAAACATCTTCCAGAATGCGTCTTTCAAGAGAGATTTTTTCCATCTCTCCAGTAGCCTCTGTCAAATGACAAAACTAAAACAATTTTGTAATGAGTTTGATGTCTTTTATTCAAGGGAAAATAATCCACAGATTGGGCGATTACGGTGCCCCACAGCAGTGGAGCATTCTTCCCAAGGGATCTTGGGCAAGAGCAAGTTTCACAGAGCATTAGAAGCAGCAACGTGGAAACAGGGCAGCATGGGCTGGGGCTGCATATCTGACCTTATTTAGAAAGATCAAGAAAAGACATATAGGAAACATACTTGATGTGTTGGCTTGGGGTTTAGGGATTGGCTGACTGGATATATTGCGTTTCTGGTCAAGCAGAGCATTTACAAGAACGTGAAAGTTCGATTTGCTGACATGGCACCCAGGGCAGGAGCGGCTCCATCTTGAGCCTAGAAATTTACTTCAATACCTCTTATTCTGATAACCTTAGTTAGCTATGGCCCCTCTTCAATCCCCTTTCTGTTCATCCAATGCGAAAAGTAGAAGAGAAGGCCAGTGATCAGCCTTATGGCAAATCTGTTATTACCTATATAGGAAGCTTCAGTCTTTATTTATGAGGAAAATCAAAGCTCACAAAAGCCTCTTAGTGGCAGCTTTAGGAGAGAAAGCTGCGTTATTACCATGATAAAGAAAATAAGTTAGTATTGAGTAGAACAGTAAAGAAATCAACATTTATGGAGTACTTACCATTAGTTAAGTACTTGAATTACTTATCTCATTTAGTCCTCACAAAAATCCTTTAAAGTGCCCATTTGGCAAAAAAAGAAAACAAGCCTATAATGGTTAATAACCCAAGTCCACAGATAGTAAAAGCTATGGACGGAAATTCAGTTCTTCCTTCCCTCACCTTTGCGCCCCTGCATCACCTGGAGAGTTTTCTCGTCAAATAATGTGAAAGGAGTATTGGAATCAACTTTTCAGAATGTAAGAGGTGACCTTATTTTCTCAATACAAGAAAAGAAATCGTGGATGAAAACATCTGAGATTCTTTTTGTTGTAATTATGTGTTAGTTTTAGCATTATTTACCCAAGAATTTCAAGGATTCTGTAGTCATGAATCGACAGCAATCATTAAGGAAAATCCCTGATGATTGCATTTGCCTCAAACTCTGTAGCCCTTGCCAGGTAAAACCTTTTGTTTGTCATTTGAGAACACCAACATTTGTTGCCAGTTCTCTGGAGGGCATAAGAATTAAATAGAGGTGTGTGAGTATGTTCTCTAAATGGATTTTACTCAACAATAACTGAACACCTAACAAGACAAGAACTTGTGATTTATGAGAGTTTCTAACTGATGGGAAGTCTATTGACACTCACACAGGCTCTGAAATGGAGGAAATTGTACAGTATCTGTCAGGGGTTACCCATGCTATTTTAAGCGCTTGTGATGAAGAAGATGTTCTGCCAAATATGATGCACCCAAATAAGAGAAAAATTTACTAGACTTTTTGGTAGCTTTAAAAAATCCTATTTAGTGTTACTTTCAGATAAGGTATTACTGAAAAGAGTGACAACTTCTTAGAAATGATCGTGTACATGTAACTGTATTCATGGGACCATTTCAGAAAAGTTTTGTAATAGATCAAAACAGGCCACTATTGTGTGTGTTTTCTCCCACAGGGGAGGAAAGACTTTCTCTCCCCGCTCCTGTGTTCAATAACTGTGTCTATGAAATAAACTGACAACAAGAAGATTAACAGGAGAAAAAGGTACAAAAATTCATTTGTTTTTAATATTACATGCCTGGGAGCATTACAGGAAAAAAAGTGAATATCCAAAAAAGAAGTAAGATTCGAGAGCTTATATTCTGTCTTAAAAGGGAAAAGGGAGTGGAGATATAAGCCACTCAAGGGAGAGTAAATGAGTTTTAGGAAAGATGAATGGGCCCTTAGAAGACTAGATGGGAGGTGTGATAGTTTGTGACAATATTTGTCAGTTTGTGTGAAGAACTCAAAGTGGTGTTGACTTCTAGTCTCCTCTCCTGTGCTAAGAGTCGATCTTCCCTAGTGGATGAAACTCTGGGAAGGAGATTTATGACAACTTCCTTTTGGAGGATCTGTCTTTAGGCAAATAAGCAGAGTTCAGAGGAAGCCCCATCCTGCATTTGCTGTTTTTTGAGTGCCTTCAGCTCAAAATAATCCTTATGCCAAAGATTTTAGGGTGGCATGCTCTGCCACCGTTCACTTATATCAATATTTTGCTAGATTGTACAATGTCAGTTGATTAAAGATGGAAACTATGCTTCCCAAAATATTCTTCTGTATGTGGTTCCAGGTTAGAGTTGGCTAAAATAAAGGAATGTGTTATGAAAATTTGGACTGCAGAAGTAAAACAATAAACATTGTCAGATATGGTCATGGTCATGGTCATGGTCCTGGTCATGGTCAGAGACAAGGTGCTCCAAGGGTCCAGATCTGCCCTCACTCTCCTCTTCTCTGCAGCTAGCTCTTCTTCCTGACGACTGGCTCTGCTGTCCAGTAGTGGCCCCAGGCCCACAACCAGACAAAAGCTGTGACCCCCCCAGATGCAGTAGCTTCTCAAAGACCTCTCTATGAGCTCCCCAAATGCAAGAGCCAACGTGGTCCAAGAGCCTGGTTTGTTCACCCAGATCAGGGCTCTGGGCAGATTCAAGACTCTTTCCTGATCTGACTCCCACTCCAGGCCTTCACTCCCCCAGCTCCTCTCACAGTTGTGTAAGGACTTATTCCTATAATTTAGACTTTATTCCATTGTACACAGAGTGACTCTGCTTTTCCAAATGAATTCTGACTGATAACTGTTACACATATTACATACATATATACACAAATATATACACATTTATGTATTATATAATTATTCATTAAATTCCTAATACATAATATAGTTCTTATCTATAAGTTCCTGAGTCATTTGCTATATCCTCAATACCTAGCACAGTATCTGATACAAAGTATCTGCTCAATATTTGTCAAATGAAAAATGAATGGCAAGCTAGATCACTTACAAATATTTTTCTACCCAATGGAAGTCAATGGCCAGTAATTCTGGGAAATTACACCAAATATCAAAGGGCTCTTAAGTTCAACTTTCAAATGTTGAGGTAAATATAATGTGCTTATTAAAAGTAGTTATTAGAGATGATAGATTCCAGACCTGATCAACCGTATTGTTTTCCTGCAATATCATGTCAATTCTTCTTCTTCTCTTTAAAAGCAGGAAATTTCAAGCGTATAGTTATGAAGTGACACCCCACCACGACCCCATTTCTATGTTGTGTATCTGGGGTTGTTATGTAGCGTTCCAATATGTTTATCCTTTGGAAACAGGCTAGGACAATAGCAGAGACCTGTGTGTAGAAAAACTCAGCCTGGGGAAGAAAAGTTGTCTTCCAAGAGAAAACTAAGCCCAATGACGCTGACTCGTGGAGGCTGGAGAAAGAACAAGCCTGGTGCCTTCTCTCTTAGGCCTGGATTTTGGGCAACGTGGATATTCATGTAGTCAAGGATAAGTAAGGCAGCTTCCACCACCTGAGAGAAGGCCAGGAGCTCAGAAAAATCTGTATAATAGAACACAGGACAGCAAGCAAGCCATGTGCTGTTATTGAGATTATTCAATTTATATCACCCTGTATTGAATGAGCCCAGGAGTAGTACCTGGAAGGCAGGAACTGTGTCTATTTTGCTCACCAATAAATCTCTAACTCTAGTACAATGCCTAGCATAGAGAAAGCACCAATAAATTGTTGTTAAATGACAAGTGAATGAATATTTTCTCATAGCATCACTAATACTTTATTTAAACAGGACAGCCTTGTCCAGCAGTGCTATGGAGACAAAGGAAAGGAATTTCAATCCACGTTTGGTCTAGAACATTCAGAGGGAGCAATATTTGCTGCCCACACCCCAGCCCTGAGCAGTTAGAGCGGGCAGCACAGCAGTCATGAGCAAAGACTCCAAGAAAAAGATGAGTTCATAGAGTGGAGGACGGGATCCTACAGACCAGTCATTTCCTCCCATCAGGACATTCCTCTGGTCAATTTTAAAGATTCTAATTTTTCTACTAGTGTAGAAAAGTCATTCGTTAAGTATTGACTACATCTGGATACTGAAAAATTACCAGTGTTTTGCCTTTATCTGCTACAGATTCATCAGAACTAAATGAAATGTATTCCTCCCTTCCCTAGGAGAAGAGTCAGTCAGTTAGTGTTTCCTGCTGCTATTTGGGTTCTCCCTGACCTCAGAGGATGAGAGGATGCCTTTTCAGTGTGAGGGTTGAAACGGAGACATCGGGCAGGTCTTCGTTTTCGTGAATAATCCCTAAGTAGGCATTTTGGTTTCCAATGTCTGCTCAAGAATTCTCAAACTGGTAGCCCATTGACTAGTTTTGCTTTGTTTGTTTGACATGCATTCAGTGTTCTAAAATTTGTGAATTAGCTCCAGTGGAGAGAAACAAACAGAACTATCCAATGAAGGACGGTGGAGCTCGAGTTCTTAGCACTGAGCTAACCAGCATCTGGTGAGCCCAACTTTCATGGGAACAGGGCTTCCTTCTCTCAGGAGGGCAAGTCCAACTTCTTGTGACTTTGCCAGGTAGCAGCTGGCATTCCCACACAACTCCCTGCATAGCTGGTGTTTACTCCAGACTTCTTGTTGCCTACGCTCAAAATTTTATTCCCTACATCAAGGTAGTTTCTCATAGTAGCATTATTAGAAGGTAACGTAGCAGATGTGCACAGTTCTTCCCCAGGGAGTCGCATATCCAGCAGCTTCACCTGACCCCAGTCTGCTCCCCTGTGGGGTGATAAAAGGCCAGAAGACTAAATGCCTGTTCTTCTTGACCCTCAGCTTTGTAAATCCCCCTATAAAAAAACCTTATTTCTTAATCCCCTCCATGTGACACTGTAGTATTTGTCTTCATATCTTGCCGTAGCTCCTCATTGCCAGCATTTAAAAATT
The DNA here is from genome assembly GCF_041296265.1 of Equus caballus. Lineage (NCBI taxonomy): Eukaryota > Metazoa > Chordata > Mammalia > Perissodactyla > Equidae > Equus > Equus caballus. The sequence continues at coordinate 98,425,283 of NC_091685.1, read as the reverse complement.
GAGAGGTTTTATATGAAAATCTGGATTGCTAGTGTGTCTTAAAATAACCTACATTCCCCAATGGCAACAAACAGCTAAAGCAGAGAAGCCAGTGTCCTACCGTTTCTTGAATTCAAGCTTCAGCTGTCATTTAGCATCAGGCTTGCCCCGTGATTTACCTGACTGTGGAGTAAGAGAATGTGAAATATTTCTTTGACTCACAGCTCTACCCTATACTTACCCCACCCCCATGCATTTGATACCTGTCTGGTCCCTGTAGGGATGTGAGTATTACAACTCTGATCTAAGTCCACTAAGAGATTTAGCCAGATTGTCGAAAGGGGGATGTGAAGGAGACCCTGTGTTTCCAGGGCAGGTGAAGGGACCTCCATAGGAGAAATAGGAGGAAATTCATAGTTTCCAAGAGGAGGACCTGGGAACTGTGGGAAGGAATGCTCAGCAGATGGTGTGGCCGCCTGCCCTGAGCAGCAGTTCCAGAGAGGCAGTGGAGAACCAGTGTTCCACAGGGCATCATGTGGAGCCAGGAGTGACAGCCAGAGGACATCTTGTCAGGACTGCAGAAGTTGCTCTAAGTGTAACTCAAAATGAGAAACCTAAAAACTAATATTGGGTTTCCCACCCATAGTGGTGGGGCTTAAGAGATATTTAAAGATGACTTAGATGAATAAAGACTTGCATACCCTGTATCCTTGGGCCATATATCTCCCACTTGCCCCTCCAAAGTCACTCCCCTCTCTTCTCCATCTTGGTCTCTGCTCCTGGGCAGCTGACTTGTGGATAACAGAATCTCAAGTCCTCTGGCTTCTAGTTGAGTTCAGTTAATGGGAGGCCCAGGTGGTTCTGGTGAAGAATAGAGGCTCCCCCCTGCAAGGTCACCTCAAGCTGGATATACTCCCCAACAGTGCCTTCTTTTCCCAGGAGGCTAAAGCTACACCACTCTCTCCAAGTTCTTCAGACCTGAGGGTAGTAACACCCCCGCTTCTGCTAGTGCCAGGTTACTATACCACTCCCTGTGGTTCCCTAGACCAGATCTTTTTAAATAGAACCTTTGAAAATAAACCCTGATTGAATTAACCTATTTCAAGTATGCCATCTGTCTCCTGCTGGGACTCTCACTGATACAACCCCAGTGGAATGGAACAACTCACACCTGTCACCTAAGAAAAGCAGCATTACAGTAGCAGGAGTGGCAGTGATGGGATCAGGCCCCAACCACTGAAAAAGATTGCTCCCAGCTCCAAAACTAAAGTCACTACACCCGAGATCACAGAACTTCACAACCAGAAGCACATACTTGTTTTCAGTGGAAAAAATATTCTGCAAGTTACACTAGAGTCAAAACTGCCCCCGTTATATTTAAATGAAGCATTTGGAACATAGAACTCTATTCAAAAAAATAGCCTCAAATGGTAATTGCCAACTAAAGGAGACAAATAAGGGGGAAACAGAAAAGGAGATCTTTTATAGAGAAAGAAAAAGTCACGCAGAACTACAAAGAAAAAGAGATGCAAAGAATATGACAGATGGAACCTGGGCCTTCTAATGGGATGGGGCCTGGGAGTCTCTGAATGTGGCTGGGGAAAGGCCTCCACATGGTAGTCATATGCTTAAGCTGGAACATGGGCTTTGAGGCACTGTCTACGGTGCACAGACCTCCCGTCCTACCAGATCTTGCACGTTGTAACCCTGGAGCAAATCATGCCGAATGTGGAGTGCAAAGCAGGGTCCAGACAGGGTCTTCCTATACACACCTGGAAGAGGGAAGCAAGAGAAAGGATATCTCTCCATTTGTGACCTGAATTGCTTGAGAAGGCTCCAGGAACTTTTCCTAGCTTTATGCTCAGAGTATAGCTATGGCATAAGAAGAGCCAAACCCAGTCTTCCATCTGGATTCCTTCCCTCCATCGTGGTGCTTCGGGGCCGTGGCTTTACGGCTGTCCTTGTTCTGTTACACGGAGGGCAGATGCTCCTGTGTACATGGAAGTCTTTGAGGTCAGGTCAGCAGTGTGGTGGAATGTTCGTAAATAGTTTGCGGGCACTGTGGGAGTTAAAATCATAACTGTGAGAGGCTCTTCCTTTGTGTGAAGATTTGAGAAATAGCTTGTACAAGAAGATGGAGTCACATGGAGGTCAATAGCCTGATTGCCCTGGAAAGAAAAAGTAGAGCATCTGAGTTATTGCACTGGAGTACAGTTTCGGCATTCATGACTACCCGCCGGGGGCTGGTGTACAGGGATAATATGTGGGCTTAGCACTGCAGCATCTCCCACAGGACCTTCCAGAATCTAGATGGCACTTACAGTCGCCATTCACAGAGGAGGTAATCCGAGAGACTAGGGAGTCAGTTCTGACTGACCCAGCCTCTGGCTCCAAACTTCACACAGAATTTACAACGTTTTTCCAGATTTAAGTATATGCAACTTAGTATGGATCACAAACCTCACATTTGCGCTGTGGATAAAGGATGAAAGAACCCAACTTTTATGCTGTTTTAAGATAAGCCTGCCTGGAATTGGTTCAGGGGCTAGGATTGACTTGAGAACTGATCCCTAACTGCAGAGAAGTGTTATCCATCATTCCCCACTGGATGAGCATAGCCCCAGGAAATGCTAACTCCCGAACACTCCCACTTCAGGGCTCCCGTCTGTGACCCATGCTGTGTCACTGGAGAAGCCCTGGAGCCAAATGTAAAAGTCACACAACACATGCTCAAGGCATGATACTGTCAGCACAACGTGAGTTGAAGCCTGCACAGATCATAGCTAGTTCCTCTAGCTATAGTTGAAATCAGAAGTGAGTCCAAAACGATGTGAGGCAAAGCACAAGGGGTGCCTGGCACCCAAGGTATCTCAGGAAACCCAGTTCATAATTGGAAATAAGCTTAATGAATGTTGAACTAGAGCAGAAAGACGCCAGCACTCTTGGGGTATATTTGGTCCTAGCTGCAATAGACCTTGAAGAATTAGAATTGCTTCAGCCTAACAGACATCTTTCTAAAAACCAGGATATTTTTGTCTGTAAAATAGGTTTTCCTTTATTGATTGCTAGATAATCATGCATTTTGGCTATATCGACTCTGCTTTTCTCATCCTCTTTTTTTGCATTTTTAATTTAATTTCTTTAATGGATGATGCATTCAAACACCAAAAAGTCCAAAAGTAGATGTTTTGGAAAACAGTCTAGCAGTATCTACTAAATTGGACCCACATATCCTGTGACCCAGCCATTCTTCCCATAGATACGTTCCTAGCAGGAAGGTATGCATATGTTACCAAAAGACAAGCGTGAGACTATCCATCACAGCACTATTCAGGAGAGCCCTGTCAAAGGCTGGATCCCCCAAAATTCCTCCAAATAATCTCTTGATAAAAAAAAGTTAAGTTTGTTGCTATCACAGTAAAGGAGAACATTTCCTTGCCAGAGTCTTCATAGCATTTCAGTAAAGGGAAGGATATTGATAATGTTTCGGATTTAGTTTAAGTTGGGTCTTTCCATGTGGGAAGCTTAATTAGGATTCAGTAAGGATCAAGACATAATAGTTTGGATGGATGGACACAGGAAGGTGAGTATTTTGAAGCGAGGCTTTCAAAGAGTCTTGGAAAGTAAACCATCCTTTGATACTATTTATTGAAGAAAGAAACAGTCTGATTTTTGTTTAAATGGGACTTTTGGTAAGTTCTTTAAACAATAAAGTTATTTGCAACTTGTACCTACCTTATCAAACATTTCCTGAAATAATAAAGTTATATTAAAATAGTCAGTTGTACATGTGTGAAAGGTTTAGATCAGAGGTCAACAAACTACAGTCTGTTGGCCAAATCCGGCCCTCTACCTGTTTTTATAAATAAAGATTTATTGAAACACAGCCACATCCATTCATTATATATTGACTATGGCTGCTTTAGCATAACAACAGCAGAGTTCAGTAGTTGCAACTAAAACTGAAAGGCCTGCCAAGCCAGGCATATTTATTATCTGTCCCTTTACAGAGAAATTTTGCCAACCTCTGGTTTAGTTTCTCAACTCAAAACAGAAAACAATCTAAATGTCCATGGACAATAGAATTGATAAATAAACCGTAGTTGATTCACACAATGAAAATGAATTTACAAAAGCTATACACAATGAAATAAGTGAATCTAGTAAACACAATATTGAGAGAAAGAGGCCTGAAATATTTATGTGTGAGTCTATTTTACACGATGTTCAAAAACAGACAACACTATTGCATGATGTATCGGAAAAAAATAGCAAAAGACTTTGAAATGAGCAAAAATGGTTACTGGATGTCTATTCAATGAAATAATGGGCATTGTCCAACACACCCTTCAGGGTTATCTGATTCTATAGGGACCTATGCCTTTCAGTGTCTTTCAGCTATTTTATAGCTCTATCAGTTGTAGACAATGGTTTGTAATGCAAATTATTCTTGTCTATAGACATACAAATGAATTGTGTCAGGTGAAGGCATTATTGATTATTGCCCTGTGGATATTGGCTAATTTTGCATCCATTACCTACTTCATTGCAGCATTCCTAATTGCCTATACACCTGTCTGTTCTTTGGATTCTCTTTGAACTGTTTTGGGTTTTTGGTGGGAGAGGGGTTGGGGTTGGGTTTTTTTTTTTTTTTTGCATCTACCAGTTTCCTCATTAATTAATGAGTTAAACAAAATCTTTGACTCCATATGCCTTTAATATTTGTGTGAGTCATGATTTTGCCTCTTTTTAAAGATGAATTTTTAATAGAAGTGAGAAGTCATGATAGTGGGTACCACTGAGAGCAGGTAGTGACTGGAGGGCATTTGAGTAGAGTAAGATTCCTGGCATGAGGGGGCCTGCTGAGGCGGCAGTAATGTTCTATTTCTAGATATGGGTGCTGACTACACAGATGAACACTTTGAGCTGTTGACTAAGGCTTTTTGCAATTTTCTGAATATATGTTATACCTAAATGAAAAGCTCACTTTAAATTATAAAATATATAATTAAATATTAACCAAAAGGTATACAGTGAAATACCTCTCCTCAGCTAACTGCTTCCCACTTCAGCATTAGCCACTATTAGTTGTCTTTTTTTTTCTTTTATGTATCATTCCAGAAGGTTTTTCTAGGGATCCCGATTCTTATTCCCCCAACGATTTTTTTTTTCTGCACAAAGGATACAGTATATACACTGTCCTGTGCCTTTTATTTTTCACTTAACAATGAATCTTGGAGATCTAGTCTTAACAGTACATGGAGCTCCTCCATTCTTTATTACAGCTCCAATGCATTTCATTAAATGAATGTGCCACACTTTATTTAGCCAGCCTTCTCTACTGATGGGCATTTGGGTTGTTTCTAATCTTTTGCTTCATTGAAATATATCAAGCTCCTAGATAATAATAAGAAAAAGACAGGAAGGGAGAAAGAAAGGAGGCAGGGAAAACAGATGGGAGAGGGCTGTGGTGGGACAAAGGCCCTGAGCACTCATGTGACTGGGAATGTCTAAGATGGGGGTGGGTGGCTGTGAGACCACAGATCAACTATTCTCCTTAGAATTTTGCATTCTATCATCCTTGACATTTTTCTTTAAAAGATTACCTATTTTTACAAAGGCAAGGCAACAAACACTGTCTCTTCTTTAGTGAAGCTGAATAGCACGCATACCTTGGACATACAGGGGTCGATATACAATGATTCCAATCCTGGGGTCTCCCTCAACTCTGAAGAAGACAAGAAGAGTTGATTCCAAACAGCTAGTACTTTATTTCCAGGAAAAAAAAATGCCAACATTTTTCAGCTTACCACTTACCCTAGAGCAAAGAGAACCAGGTTGCTAGGTGGGCCACCAGAGGCTGTGCCTCCCAAAGCCACTGGCCAGGAGAATGACAAGCCCAATTTGTAATTCCCCTTTATTTTTCCATCCCTCCAGGACTGAAAGACCCAGCTGCCTCTTTCTAAACAAAATTTATTTTATCAAGGAAGCACTATGTTCTATCAGCTCTTGAGAAGCCCAGTACGAACTGGAAAAGACAAAACGATGGTTCTCATTTGCACAGCTGCTTGGAAAGAAAATGAGATTACTGGCATCAAGGGAAAATTTAAATTTTCCCCCAGGCAAGAAGAATTGACTTCCTGCGCTCCAGGATGAAGGTAGTGGAGAATTTACTGCTCAACCTAGCTGAAAGAAAATAAGGAGTCTCATAAACCCAGGCAATTTAAACACACACACGCACATGCACCCGGAAATTCTCTGTGCTGCAATTTATGCAAATGTGTTAATTCATAATTAAAAGGTAATTGGGATCATTTTAATGGCCTTTTCTTCTTTTTAGACTGCCTCAGTGGCAGACCCCTGTCACATCAATTTCGGGTGTTAATATATCAGTTCCAATGATTTTATTGTCTTAAAAATAACTTAGCTGGTGCAGAGGCTGCCTTGGGGAGCTCAGTCTCCAAGGAGGAAGCTATCTAACAGCCAGTCCATTCTGATCTTCCAGTTATTGACATGCAGGAAAAGAAACATTCACTTTTAATAATAGGGCTCTCTTTCATGCAAAGATAGTAGAGGATTTCTGAGAATAAATAATTCATGCTCCTCCAAGCTCCCTGAGAATAAATTTGTTCCTTTTCTGTTTTGTTTTTCTTCAAGATATGACATCTTAGGAAGAAGGGGCTGGGGGAAAAAAGCACTCTCTGCTTCTGTGGATATAACACACTGCATGTTTCATTCCCTGGTGCAACAAAACCTCCAGATCAACAGACAAGAGCTGAAAACCTTTTCCCACCAGACAGACACAGTGCCACCTAAATGTTCTCTCAAAAGATAGCGTCTCATAAACAGTCTCGACAAAGGCATGTCAGTTTTCCCTTTACTGTGCACGCACAGCATCACTTTTCAAAAAAAAAAAAATGACCATAACCAAATCCAGCATGAAATTAATTCTATTTAATTGATCACATGACTAGCTGGTTATAACTCCTGCTGTATTTTGTAAAAGTTCTATATTCTTTGTGTATTTGATTTTATTTATCATTAAAAGGAAAATCACATTGCAGTTTTCCAATATACTATCTATTAATAGTTCTCAAATGTCAGTGTATGCGTGAATCACCAAAGAAATGTTGCTAAATATAGATTCCTAGGCATTGACCCTCAAAGTTCCTATTTATTTTGTCTGGTCTAAGATCCAGGTAATTCTAATCTTCCTATACCATGGTTTAAGAAACACTATGCTATAATTCTAATGAAATATAATATGGCTTAACATCTGATATGAATGGAATGTTTGTGTCCTCCGTTGAAGCCTGAATGTGATGGTATTTGAGGTGTGGCCTTTGGGAGGCAATTGGGTCATGAGGGTAGAGCCCCCATGATGGGATCAGTTCCCTTATAAGAGGAAGCGAGCTAGCTCTCTTTCTGTCTTCCATGTGAGACTACAAACCAGGAAGAGGACCTTCACCAAGAACAAGACCATGCTGGCACCCTAATCGTGGACTTCCAGACTCCAGAACTATGAGAAAGAAATGCTTATTGTTTAAGCTACCCAGACTATGGTATTCTGTTACAGCAGCCCGAAGTGACTAAGACAACACCATAAACAAGAATTTCCCTCCTGACGTGATTTAATTGGTCATTTCCTAAGACTGATTGTTGATCTTCACGTGCCCTTAAATAGACTGCTCTTTTGAAGGAAATTACATATTTGGATTATCTGAATGATGCTATGGAGCCATAAGTCTTGGTGGAACTGAAGCAGGCATACAGAAATTTCATAAAAATCTAAACTCCTAGGATATTAGTTTAAAAATTGGGGAGCAACAGGTTTGTGGAAAAACTGATGAAAGCTATGCACCCTTTTCCAAGAAAAAAGGTGTATCCACACAAATTTTACATCATTTTGGTAGTCTCACAGAGCTCAGGATAGAGATTTCCATCCTAAACTAACATGTTCCAAGGTCACAAATTTAAGGGTAAATCTTTATCTGAGCTTAGGAAGGTGAGGACAACATGTCCTGTGATAAGGTGGTGGGTACAACAAAATGTGCTGTGGAAACATCACCTGGGTCTTCCAATTCCAAGAAACAAAAGATGCTTGTTAACAAACATGCCACTTCCAAACTTTCTAAGGTAAAATAAAGTTTAGCAGCCAACCAGTTCACATAATCCATAAAAGTAGCCAAGGCAGATAATTTTAAGTCCTAAGGGATAAGAATTTAAGAAGGAAAATGTTAGGAATGAAATACAAAGGAGTTGATTTTTTTTATCTTCCTCAAATAAACGTGAAAATCTCTAATTTTGCCTATTCTCTGGTTCTATATAAACAAAGTAAAGCATTCTGTTATGTCTTTGTGACTATTTCCCTCGAGGACAACCAATTGTATCATCTATAATCATTCAGCAAAAGAAGGGAACACTAGCAAGGTCTAAGCAGTGCCAGAAATTCCATGAAGATATTGTTTGCTCATCACATGTTATCTATCTGATTGCACAATTAAAGGAATGGTGAGATCATGTCTACAAAGCAAAGTAAGCCTCTCTTAAAAAAGGTATTATTTAATGCAAAGCATTGCCTCATCATCTTAAAATGGAATAGCATTGCCATCTATTTATTTCGTAAGAGTTCTAGGAGAATTAAATAAACTGAGTTTTTTTAAAGACTTTGTCCATATTATATAACTGGTGAATAGCAAATAGATTGCATAGAGTGTGTTATAACAAATTAAAGACTTAAAGGACCCAGAGAAGAGAAACTGAAGTTGTTAGAAAGCCTGATTAAAAACAATGCAGAGAGCCAGCCATGATGGTCTCGTGGTTAAAGTTTGGCACTCACAGCTTTTGTGGCCCAGGTTCATTTCCCGATTGTGGAACCACACCACGCATCTGTCAGTTACCATGCTGTGGCAGCAACACACATAGAAGAACTGGAATGACTTACAACGAGGATGTACAACCATGCACTGGGGCTTTGGGGAGGGAAAAAAAAGAGGAAGATTGGCAACAGATACTAGCTCAGGGTGAATCTTTCCCTGCAAAAAATTTTTAAAAAGAAGGCAGAGATAGACAATTCATCTGTACCATACCCAGCTGTCTCTTGCGATGTAAGAAACTACCACAAAACTTAGTGGCTTAAAGTAATAATTTGCTTGTGACTCTGTGGATCAGCAGTTTGGAATGGATTCAGTTGCAACAATTTCATCTCTGCTCCGTGTGGTGTCCAGTGGGCTCACTCACATGTCTGGGGTCTCAGCTAAGACAATTGGAATGGCTGAGATGAGTGTATCTGGTCTCTCTCCACACGGTCTCTCATCCTCCAGGACACAGGGTTCCCAGGGAACTAAACCAAAATCTTCAAAGCTTTGTAAGGTCTCGGCTCAGATCTCACATAGTGTCAATTCCACCATGTTACATATATTGATCAAAGTAAGTCACAAGACAGCCCAGACACAAGCAGTGGGGAAATAGACTCTACCTCTTGGAATAAGACATTGCAAAATATTTGTGGCCATTCTCATCTACCAAAAATACTATTCTGTAAAACTGTACTTCATGAAAAAGATTTTTTTAAAGATTGGCCCCTGAGCTAACATCTGTCGCCAATCTTCCTTTTACTTCTTTTTTTTTTCTTCTTTTTTTCCCCAAACCCCACAGTAGTTGTATATTCTAGTTGTAGGTCCTTCTGGTTCTGCTATGTGGGACACCACCTCAGCACTGCCTAACGAGCAGTGCCACGTCCGCACCCAGGATCCGAACCTGCGAAACCTTGGGCCGTGCTAACTTAACCACTCAGCCATGGCACTGGCCCCAGACTTTTTTTTCAGAGAAGAGACTGCACTTCCTTAAGACTATTGACCTGAATGCTGAAGAGTGATAAGTTGATAAATGTAGTTTGTAACTGTTTGTTGAGCTATTGTATTTTGTTAGGGGTGGGAGGCACGGAAAGACAGACAGAATGCTTGATAAATTATGTGTCTGTTGGATAAATTATTTTGGCAAAAAGTATGAAAAACCATAGAAACTGTTACCTCTATGTTTAATGACCATTATAATCTGATAGATTAACAAATATGATGCCAATACTAACATCTAAGATAAAATGGTTTTGTAGTTCAACACTGAATACATGATATGATGAACCCATGGTCTAGATAACCATACCCAATTGTCAAATAACCTGTTGCTTACATAAATTTTTTAAATGGGTAGAAAAAAATAATTTTAGTGGGAAAAAATGAGTTGTGATACAGGATAACAAAAAAATCTTTCCAGATACTTTCCTTATAAAAAGAAGTATAGAAACAAACAGGGAGGAAACTTTACCAGACTTGGAGTTGAGAGATGTGTATTCTAGTCTTACTATTGAAACTGGTAACCAGCCATTGATGATTAGCTAGCTAGCAACTAAGGGGTTTTTTTTGCAATTACTAATTATAGCTTTCAGTTGTTCCCCCACCCATTGTTAACTGTGCTGCTTAAGCAATATACTATCCCATAGATAACATCTCCCTGGTGCCTGGGTCACCAGGGTAATGGATGTTTGAGGTGTTTGTCAAGAGTTACGACCCCTTCATCCAGTTCAGCCCAGTTGAGACCACCAACTCATCAATTGGGCCGGAGAACGTGACTGATAAGTGACCTTTCTGACATCAAGAGGCTAAAAACTCCATCCTCAGATCAAGCTAATACCACCACTTTGTGAACATGTGTCCTGTGAAGAGGCATGAAGCTTGACTACACTTGCACAGATCATCAGTTACCTCATTTCTCCTCATCTCCAATCATCTATTCCCACACTTCAGACCACCTTGGCCCGCTGCCCTGTAAATATCCCTGAGTCTCCATTTTCAAGGAGGAGGATCTGAGATTCATTCTCTGCTTCCTCATTTGGCTGCCTTGTGATTAAAACCCTCTCTCTGCTGCAGTCTCGTTTCGGTGATCAGCTTTCTGGGTGACGAGCAAAAATGAACCTGGTTTGGTAACACTATGCCAGGAACTGGTGGCATGAGATTATATTAGGGAGAGTTTCCTCTAAGTGATCAGAGTGGTGGGTGATGATCCATTCAGATTTCCCAGTTGTAATATTATTATACACACACATGCACACACATGGATATACATACATGCAAACATGCATGCAGGCAGAGAAAGAGAAATAACTCACAAAACCCAAGTACTTTTGAGAAGAGCACAATTAAAGAATTCATTTGTGGTTATTTCTCTTGGCCTTTTATTCCCAAAGCTAATTATTCAGAAATATCATATCTCTAAATCTTTCATTTCATTTTAGCAAAAGCCTTTGGTATTCCATTTATGCTGAACACAGGAGACTCCCTTTTAAAGAGTTCTTCATAGCAAATATTTAAAAAAAATAATCTCAAATTTGTCCCATTTTGAGGATATCATTTTAAAAATTACAAAATTCTAGAAATTGAAGGATCTAGTATTAATTTGATTTTTAGCTATGAAATATACACTACTATAGCTTGCATTCATAAAGTTTTATTTCCAAAGATTTTTAAACCACTGTCTGATATTGTTTATTTATATGTAGTATACCTCTATGAAAGTCAAAGGCTAATATTATGTACCAATTTTGCATGTAGAAAGACTGAGTAATAAATTGATGATAGTGGATTTGTTGCTATATTCTTGTTAACAGATGACAGATTAAAAGATAGGAGCCTGGATAAAGGAAAACCTTGATCAGATTCAAAACACTTCCTGCAGAGTCAAGTAAAATTTTCCATTTCTAGAAATGTACTTTGGTAGGTTGACAAGTTTTATGTCAAACACAATCAACAGAGATTTTTGCTATCAATCACAATTGGAGATTAGAGAACTGTTCTACTGTGTCATCTAAAACAACTAAAATAACAGGCAAAAATATGTGAAAAAATAGTTTTAATTCACTAAACATCAGGCAACACAGGACAGCGATTCCTGAGAGAGGGAAAAACAAATGAAATAAGCCCTATATTACTCCAGCTAACTGATTGGAGAGAGTTTCTGGGAGGCAGCACATGGAGGAGGAATCCAGGAGGAACACACATGTCTCCCTGAGTTAAAGAAATAGAACTGAGAGTCTGGGGAGGACCAGAATGTTAGAGTTTTGGGAGTAGAGTACCAGAGGGAAAACAGCTACACAGATACATAACTAGGGAAAACTGCAGAAAATCCCACTTGAAATTTCAGGGTACTACTGGTCATACAGGTGTGTGAGGAAACTAACTGAGGTTGAGAAAAGAAGCAGAACCCAAAAGAAACAGAGGGAACCATCTTTGGAGGTCACACAGATCAGAATAGTGTCTGTTCCCACCAGTCAGAGTGAGAAATCACTGAATTCATGAGACATCAGGTAGAGGTCTAGAAGGTATTGTCTCAATATTGGGACAATATTAGATGCAAGCTAAATGCTGCTCTGGTCCTGCCTAACCAGGCTTAAAAGCAAGCCTAGGAGGATCAAACTGTTTTAAGGTCATTTAACTGCATCCCAAAATAAATTTCAAGAATATTTATAAAGATTTCAAAAATATCCAGCACTCAACAAGGTAAAATCACAACATCTGGCATCTAATCAAGAATTACCAGGCATGTAAAGAGGAAAATATGACCCATAATTAGGACAAAAATAAATTTTAGAAAACTGACACAGAAGTGACACAATTGGTAGAATTAGCAGACAAGGACATTAAAATCATTATTATAACTTTATTCCATATCTTCAAAAAGCTAGATGAAAAATTGAATGCTAAGTAAAGACATGTAAGAAATAAAAAAAGACCATATTAAATTTCTAGAGATTAAAAAAAAATATGAGATAAAAAAATACCTTGAATGGGACCAGGCCCAGTGGCCTAATAATGGTTAAGTTCAGCTCACTCCACTTTGACAGCTGGGTTCAGTTCCCCACCACAGACCTACACCACTCATCAGTGGCCGTGCCATCAGTGGCAGCCCACACACAAAAACAGAAAGATTGGCAACAGATCTTAGCTCAAGGCAAATCTTCCTCAGGGAAAAAAAAAACACCTTGGGTGGAATTAACAGCAGATTAAACATTGCAGAAGAAAAAAAATTGAGTGAACTTGGAGACATAGCAATAGAGACTATCAGAAATGAAACAAAGAGTGAAAAGGGACTTTTAAAAAGTGAACTAAGCAACAATGATCTGTGGAAGAACTACATTCAATGGAGTCTCCCAAGGAAAGGGAAAAGGATATAGGAAAATATTTGAAAAAGTAATGGCTGAGTTTTTCCAAATTTGACGAAAATTATAAACCCACAGATCCAGGAAACTCCAAGAACCCCAAGCCTAAAAACATGGAGAAAATTAAACTAAGGCACATCACAATTGAATTGCTTTAAACCAATGATTAAAAAAAATTTTTTAAAGCAAACAGAGTATAAAGAGACATTATGGACAGAGGAACAAAGTAAGAATTAAGGCAGACTTCTCTTCAGAAACAATGCAAGCCAGAAGATAATGGAACAACATAAAGTACTGAAAAAAAAAATTCAAAAACCTTGAATTCCATACCCCAAAATAAAGGCAAAATAAAGACTTTTCAGACATACAAGACCTGAAAGAATTCATCACCAGCAGATCTGCTCTGCATGAAATATTTAAGAAAGTCATTCAGGCAGAAGGAAAACCAGTTGGAAGTCTGGATCTGCACAAAGGAATGAGGAGTTACAGAAATGGGCAATATGCTGGTAAATATGAAGAATCTTTGTTCTTAGTTTTTAAATACCTTTAAAACATTGACTAGTTAAAGCAGAAACAATAACAATGGTTTGTGGGGTTCATAATATATTTATAAGTAAAACGTATAATGAAACACGAAGGCCAGGATGTGGGAAACGGAATTAAATTGTTGTAAGATCATATACACACATGAAGTGGTATAACATCACTTGAAGAGAGACTAAGACAAATTAAAGGTGCATATTATAAACAACGGAGTGACTCTAAAAATGCAAAATGAAGAGTTAGATCTAGTAAGCCAACAAAGGGGATAAAATAGAATAATTAGAAACAAGCAATCCAGAAGAAGGCAGAAAAGAACAAAGAAACAATGGGGCAAATACAAAATAGCAAGCTAGTCAATTTTAAGCCAATTATACCAATAACCACTTTAAATGGAAATGGTTTAAACATATCAAGTAAAAAGCAGAAATGTTCAGATTGAATCTAAAAAAGCAAGACCCAGCTACATAATCACTAAGAGAAACCCACTTTAAAAATAAGAACACAGTGGCCAGCCCAGTGGCATAATGGTTAAATTCACACGCTCCACTTTGGCAGCCCTGGGTTCACCAGTTTGGATCCTGAGCACAGACCTACACACCACTCTTCCTGCCATGCTGTGGTGGCGTCCCACATGGAAGAACCAGCAGGACTTACAACTAGGATATACAACTATGTCCTGGGGCTCTTGAGAGAAAACAATAAAAAAAACCTAATTTTACATTTAAAAGTTTAAAAAATTAAAGTAAGAACACAAATATATTTAAAAAATGGAAAAAGATATACCATGCTAATGCCAGTCAAATATTATTAACAGCCTGACTGAAACTTCATTTAAGAAGCCCTTGTTATCTGCGTATGTGAAAGTATAATATCCTAGATGCTTTTTTTAAGAAGTTCTATAACTGCCTTTTAAAATAGTAATTACACAACTTTGCACACTTGTTCCCTAGGAGTTGAGGAGAATGGAAGCTCTGAAAATGGAAGATGAAAATGTCTCTCTTTGTATTTTATTTTTTTTCTTCTGGGTCTTTTTTCTGTTGACTGAACAGTAAAAGAAAACAGCAACATAATCTGGAACTCCTTTTGCTCAGAGCACCAGCCACATTATTGATCTGGTATCATAGTGCATATAAAGCAATGTTTGCTTCAGCGACTCCAAGCTGTATTCCAAGTAAAAGCCTATATATGTATGAAGACAGATTCCCACAAAGGTAAATTTAGGAGAAAATAATTTTTTAAGCTCATTCTATTTTCCTTCTCGCCGTTTCTCTCATAAGTAACTATTATCTAACCAAATTACCTTGTTTTATCATGCTAGATTACTGAATATTGCTTAGCTTATTCAAAGATTTTTGTCCAGTTGTTTTTTGAGGAAATTCAGTTCTACGCCTGGGTGAAGTGCTATAAGAAAAGCCAAATGCATACGTACTCAAAAGCAGTACCTATGGTTCATATTGATACAGTTTATTTCTTCTTATTTTGTGATCCAAGGTTTATAACTCCTTCTAAATTGGATAAATGGGGAGTGAAGGCAAGGATAGGATATGAAACAGTGGCAGCAGTTGAGTGTGGTCCAGGTTAGAGGCAAAGTTGGAGTGGAAGCAAGAGATCCCTGTGTGTCTGAATTTGGTTGAGGAGAGCTGGAGTTAGGACAAGGGCATGAATTCTAGCATCTTGACTTTAGATGCAAGCTATAAGAAATGGCAAAGGACGAATGATTTGTCCATTAAGTGAATTCATATTCCTCTTAGTTCTGGCTAATGCAACCGGACAAAGGAGGGTGCAAATTTCGGTAGCGGATTCAGAGGCAAAGTGCAAGAAGTAAATAAATTCAGGGAGAAGATTAGACCAGGGAGCTGCAGCTTGTCTTGAAAAACTCTCTAATCAACCCCATGAACTTTATAAGCATAATCTTGCTGGTGCCCAGCATAGGCTTTCTAGAAATGATTTGTTTTGACCCAGCAAATATCCATCTTGACTCCTAAACTGAGAAGAATATTGCATAAGTATCTCTCCTTTGTGAGTGTCCAGACCAGCAGACTAAGAGAAGGGACACCAACACCAAGAGCATATTCAGGTGAACATGAGTTCAAAATCATCTATAAAAATCTCTTTTGAAGACTTCCAAAACGCATTACCCACATTAGTAGGTACAGCTAACTCATATTTGTCAAGAGTAGTTAACTCTTACCATATACGAAAAAGACAATGTCAATTTTCAAAATAATTAGACTATGGTGAATGCTATGGCCTATATTGCTGGAGTAAGACATAATTGAATCATATGAACATTTTGCAGCATCACAGCACCATGATTCTGTGTGAGAGTTGAGGAAGAATAAGCATGATGAATAGAAATTTTTGATTGTTTGAAATTCCACTAAATGAGATACTGCTGTGTTATTCTTACTGTCTTGTTGAAAATATAGAGGAAACCTACAAGATAGGAGGCCAATTTATCATATGAGCATGGGAACACCTGTATTCTTCCACAAATGAAAAGTCAGCTTTGCATAACAGCACTACCAACTCTCATGCCTTCATTTTAATCTCCAATGCCATATTATCTGCTGTGTGACAGGTCTTGACCCAGTAGTAGAGATAAAAGTACATTAAGAATTGTTGAAACATCTAGGCTTAAGCATTGCCTGTGGATGAGCACAGGTGAGTATAGGAGAAAATCATCGCCCATCCAAGTGTCAGATGAAACGATCTGCCCTTTGGGTTTCCTAAATGCAGGTTAATTTGATTCTAATTCCTCACCATGCTTCCAAAAGACTCAAATTATTGCCCCCTTTTCATAAATAGAAGGAAATATTGCCCAGCCACTTGTCAATAAATTGGTCCTATAAGGACCTCTTGGAAAGAAATGGCTTAAACCCACACTCTCCTGAATTTTCATCAATAAACACAGTTGAGTCCCTTAAGAATTGAAAAGAATGTATGACATTTGATTCCAAATTGAATTCATGCCTTCTCTAATTATCAAAACAAACCATTTGAAACTTTTTAAATTAAGACATATTTGTTACAGCTCAGGTATTCTGTAAAATCCATTGCTCTTGCCAATAACGTTTTCACTTAAGGTATATTCTGTATGTGATGCTGAGGGAGATCAAACGTGCAGTGGGATCAGGAAATATTAATATTTACTAAGTTGAAGGGACACCTACAATGCTGAAATGTCAGGCCAAAGAGACATAGAATAATTGATCCTCTGCTGTCTTCTTGGCAATCACTACAAGTAGGAGCCCTGTCCATGCTTGCTTTTCCTAAATTCAATATTTTACACTCCTCATTTTCTTATCTATTATGGGTCTCTGACTTAAGGAAGTACACTCATTAAAATCAAGGCAAATAAAAAACTGTTAAATCTTGATTGGCTATATTAAAACCTAAGAATATGAATTTACTATGTCATGTTTACATTTGATATCGGTCTGGGTAGAAATCTTGAAGGATAATGTTTAATTCTTATAACTAGGAATGCTTAAAAGGCAGGGGTGGGGAAGGTGTGGAATCAAGGTAAAGTGGACTGAGCTACGTGTTGGATGTAAGAGGCATCACCGGGATGAGAGAGGACAGAGGAGAGCAGCAGCAGTTTAGCAGGATAATTGCTATCATTTTTTGAGCATGCACGAACACCTTTCCTTCCCTCATCTCTAAGCCTTACATCAACCCGCAAGGCAAACACCATAATCCTCATTTTACCAATGAGAAAACAGAGGCTCGGGTAATTTCAATAAGGACCAAGGTCAAATACTTGTGTCAGAGTCATGTTTAAACAAGAGCCTATATAACACCAAAGCCCAAGTTTGTTTCAGTAAGCCACAGACGGAGGAGCCCTGAGGGCCTCAAATGACCAATTATGGAGAGTAGATAGATAATGGAAAGCCACTGGAGGTTTTAAACAAGGAGTGCTAACATCGGATCTATGTTTGTGGAAGATTCTCCTAACAGCACGAAGTGACTGAAGGGAAGCGCAGTTATAAATCTCTCCAAGAGCAAGGGGTTAGAGGGGCTGGATGCAGCGGTGAGAGCAGGCTCGAAAAGGCAGGGGCAGGGGGAATGCGAGGTATGTGGGGAGAGAGGCCACAAAACTTGAAAACTCATTAGTCAGAAATTGTCTTTGCAGATCTGGCTCCCGCAGCCTGAGCCCAACACATGTCAGATCCTCTGTCAGCCTGATGCAAATCTATAAACAGGCAGATTCTTTGACATCCCCTCATAACAACAAATGTGAGTGTCATTTAGTATTTACTATATGTTATCTCTGTGATAAGCATAGTAAGCGTATCATCTCATTAATCCTCATAACTAGAAATAGGTATAGTTATCAATCTGTTTTCAGAATAAGAAACTGAGGCTTCTAAACTGTTAACAGTGCTCCAGCCCTGTACTTTATCAAAGCCTGTGAGTCAACTACAGGGCTGGGCTACCTCTCCTGAAAATTGATCCAAATTCTTCAAATTCCAAATCCAAATTCCTTCAGGGCATATTCAAAAATTCAGTCAAGAGGTCCAGAATTAAAGAATTGGCCAGCTCAGGGGTATCAGGCTCCCTTTCGATGAAAATGTTTTTTCCTGTGAACCCAAAAAAGAGGAGGAGGATAGAGAAGAAAGAGGAGGAGGAGAAGAGGAAGGAGAAGGAGAAGTCAACCTTATTTCTGCGTTTCTACAAAGTGAACAGCATGTCGGTTCCGGAGCCAGGCCCTGGGTCACCTGAGCTGCTCCTCTCAGGAGACGGTGCCGCGCCATTTGCAATGTACTCTTGCTGGGGCAGGACGAAGAGACCACCGAGTCCTCCAATAAAAGAAAGGCCAAAAGCAAAATGTAGACTGCTTAGAACAAGGACAAAATTTATGATTTAGGCAGTATTAGATTTTCACCATCTAGAGTGTGGTTTTATTTCTAATTATGATAAAGCTAAATCCCCTGCATTACCCTGAACTCAGATTTAACCTAAGAAATATTTACGAACTATCTACTGTATGTTATAGGGGTAATTTGCTACGCACTATGAAGAATACAAAGAGATGTGCAAATTTGTGAAATGTGGCCCCTGCCTTCAATAAGCTTACTACACAGGATACATAGACAGTGCTCAGATAGTAGCATCAAACATCGTAAGGCAAAGGCCATGAGCCAACCTAGGATCTACTAGTTCAGTAAAAAGCTGGCACCTTCAGATGATTTACATACACACCTCACCTCATATTTCATCTCATCATCTGAAAAAGTACTACATTGGAAGAATGTGTTCATGGTATGAAACTGCAGGTGTTTGGATTTTCCAGTATAAGCATCCCCAGCTCCTTCAATACCTCTTTACACAACATGGCTTAAAGACACATTCATGCATTTGACAAATATTGAGGCTGAGCAGTAAACTAGGTGCTTAACGTGTTTAAAAAATAATAATAATGACAAAAGCTTGATCCTTACTCCCAAAACATTCCCAGCGGCCTTGGGCAGGAGGACAGGAAAAGAGACTGATGATGCAATGGGAGGTGGGCTGTAACTTAAGCAGTACACAGTGCTGAGGGAGCTCGGAGCAAGGAGCCAAGTTGAGGATCCCTTTCCGCACTGTGAGTTTATCTCCAACTCTCTCAGAATGTGAGACAAAAAAGCGAATGCAACATTCAAGGACACCTTGAAATGGACACCACACTAGCCTAAATTTGCTTTTCTCTGTCATCTGAGCTTTGAAGATTTAACAGGCAAAAATGGCCAGTAAAGGAGCAGGAGTTCCAAGCGGAAGAGACAGCGAGAGCAAAGCCTGAACAAATCCTGCCACAGCGGCTCTGGGTTCATTTGTAGCTTCCAAACACTCAACCTCCAGTGCCACCATTTCTTCAGCTCTCATTCACTTCTCAAAGCTCTGAGGAGACTTACGCCCCTACCACATAATCAATCTGTTCTCAGTGAGCCCCTCCATGACCTTCAGGTTGTCAAATACTATGGCAAGTCTCTGTCCTTGTTATTTCTTGTGCTTCTAATGTATATTCTCATGAAATTTTGTTTCTCTTCTCTTGGGCTACTCCTCAATCTTCTTTGTAGAGATTCCTGTTGCTACTCTGTATGTATGACGTCAATGCTGTTGTTTCTAGTATTTCCGTCCGGCCCTCTTCTTTCCTCACTCCCAGATAGCATCCCAGTATGACCTACACAGTCCTACCTCCACACTTGGAGCTATGTCACAGGCCTCTCTGGGGCTCCAGATGCATATATACAACTGCCAATTGGACATCAATAGAGATATTCCCAAGGAAACTCAAGCATGTTCCTCAAACCTGTTCCTCTTCCTAAATTTTTTCTCTCAGCAAATTATTATCCACCAAGTCACACTGGTAAGAATACTAGAAATTAACTTGAACTCCTCCTTCTTCCTCTCTCCATCCCAATCACAGTTTTGTTGATGCTAAGTCCTTAATAACTCTAGAATCTGACTCTATCCTTCCATCTTTATTGTCATCGTCTGAAATGAGGCCTTTATAACTTTATACCTGGACATCTTCATCAGTCGTTTCACTGGTCTCCTTGACTCATCATTTCTGATCCATCTTCCAAACTGAAGCCAGGGTGATCATTTTAAATAACACTATCAATCATGTCACCTACTGAAATCCCTTCACTAGTTCTCCACGCCTTCAGGATGAAGTCAAACTCATTAGTTTGGCCAATGGTGGCCCCAGTCTACTTCTAGCATTAGCTCATGCCATTTTCCCACACACCCCATACTCCGGCCATACCGAACTACTTTCCATGCCTAAGTGCACCAAGATCTTTTATGCCACTATGTTTTCCCACATCCTTTTCCCTACTTGGAAACCATGTCTCTTCTTCTGTCTCTACCTGGTTCCTTACTATTGCCCATCAAGAATGTACCCAACCTCATCCCTGTGCTGTCCCTCCCATTGGGTTCAGTGTACTTTGCTATTGGCCTACATGTCGGTCTCCCTCACCTGGCTCTTTCTTTAGCCAGCAGACAATATACATTATTAATTTATGCCTAGCACAGTAACTGGCACATAGCAGACACTAAATAAATGCTTGCTGAGAAAATGACTGAAACCTGTTCCTCCTCCAAAATTTCCTCTCTCATCAAATTCCTATCGACCAAGTCACATGGGTAAGGACTGAACAAACATGCCATTCTTCATTGACATGATTTTCAGACTTCCACTTTTCCTTGCTCGTAGCCCGCTAGAATTTGTGTAACCTGCATACGGAAATGTGGTGCTGAGAACTAAACACAATATTGTAGACATAGTTCAACTAGCGATAATAATTTAAATTTATATAATAAATTAATAATTTTATAAATTTATAAAATATAAATTTTATAAATAAATAAATTTAAATAAAGCCCTTTTTTTACTCTTCTGTTCATTTGCCTTTTTTTTCCTTTTTAAGTTCGATACTTTCGTGTTATTCCATTAATAAATCTTATTAATTTAGACCCATAATTCTATGTTGGATTCTGAAGCTCTCATTCAGTATATTATTGCTAGTCTCAGTTTAAGCTATTTGCATACTAGGTAAGCATATATTTCAAGTATTAATCCAAGTTGTTAAGAAAACAAAAAAGCAAAACTAAGAACAGAATCATGAAGCATGCTGCTAAATAATTGCCTCTGAGTTGACACTAATCCATTAGTCCCCATCCTTGGGGTAAAATTCTTTAATCTCCTGCTTGCAGCCCACTCTCAGTATCCTTCATGAGGTGTCTTGAAAACCCCTATAAACTGATTTGCCTGTAGCATTTAACTTGTCTAAGTCTATTAACTCTATCAAATGATATTCATGGTTAGTTTAACATGACTTGGTTTTGGTCAACATGCACCCTTTCGCATGTTCATCTCTAAAATTATTTGGCAATTAAAATCAAGGTACCAAGTTACCAGCAGATGCTTTCAAGACCCACATCTTTCCACTTTCTGAAAGTTAGCACATATTCCATCTTTTGGCAGCCTTCCTCCACGGTTACCAATAGCATGTTTCATGATCACTTCTTCAAGAACTCACAGCATTGTGGGATGTGGTTCCCCCAGGCCAAAAACCTTAAACTCATTTACCGCAAATAGAGACTCTCTTACTATCTCTTCAATTCCTTCTTTCCTAGCATTTTCCTACCTTCTCAGTTTCAAAGCCAACTACATTCACAGAAAGGAGAGAAGAAAACTCAGAATTGTATAGCTATGTATTCCTTTTGGTCATGGTTCAACTTTGCACCATTTGCCCCAAGCAGTTTGACTGCCCCCCAACCACCACCATCAGATCGTCCTTTCTCCAGGCAAAGCAGAGCAGTCCGTTAGTGTGCGTTTCTGGATTAACTAAACATTTTGGCTCCAACTACATTGGAGCAGCTTTCACATTTTGACCTGTTCTATAAACTTTATTTAGAATTGTTCTATGTCTTTCTGAAGTCCAGCTTTCCTAAAACTATATTTGTTCTTTCTTGGCATTCTTTTCTTTCAGTTGTTGGTTAATTAATCCTCCCTCCATCTTTTGTCCTGTCCTTTTAAAGGAAGGATCCATTCCATGCTCCCTTCCAGTTCTGTCAGACCCTTTTTATGAATCCAGCACGTTTCATTCACACTTCCTGCTAAGCCTAAACCAGTAGTTTATCAAACATGCATCAAACTTCCTCCACCCATCTTCCCAACTGCTGTAAATTTCACTTCCTATTACTATTAGCACATGCTGAAAATCTGCTCTTACACAAGCTTTGTGGAATTTCTCACTCTGCTCAGGCAGATCCATGACCTGGGAATCTGGAGCAAATCCTGGTGTAAACAACTAGTGCTAGATCATTATCCTTCGTCTAAACTTAGAGCTCTTCCTTGACCCCAACATGTGCTTCACATCCTCTAAGCTCTTTGTATCTTAACTGCTACAAAACATTATGTACATCTGATCTTGAGACAAATAAAGTATAAGACTAATGTTTACAATACTGCAGCAAAAGTTTTCTTAATCCCCCAAAGAAAGCTAATGTATGAATTTTTCCTTATATCCCAGATGTCATTAGGACCACCCAGCCCCATACATGAGGATAAAACAGGATCAACGAGGCTCAAGAGGAAACGCCAATGATCTCCCCATGAAAGCTGCAAAGTCTCAGGGGGTGAACATTTCATAGCAACCTCTGGCTCTAAGTTTTTACTTCTACTGCATTCAACTTACAGGTGACCTCATCAGTCCATACCATGGTTAACTTTTCTGGATTTTCACTGAAAACAAAAAATATTGCCATAAGATACTTATGTGAGACAGTCTTACTCCTAGGCCCAGGATGAAGCCATCTAGAAGAGAGAGTGGAAGAGAAGAGAAGGAAGGTCTGGAGCCTAAGGAACTGTGTCTGAGGCCTGCCCTGCCTCTGGACCCCACACAGGTTATTACGTCTTCTCATGATGTAAGCCTATTGACTTTGGTTATAACTGCAATGGATAGAGTCTACAACTCCTCATCATCTCCATTACAAGCTGCCTACATCCCACGTTACCCCAGTCTGTAACACAGGCACAATTTACAATTTGTTAGATTTAGCATTTCAAGCCTTGTACACCTCATATAATAAAAAGCCTCCCAAACGATAATTTGGGACTGGCCTTCAGCTGTCCGTTTACAGATTCTCTCTTTTGGTCAACTGCTTCTAGAATGACTGATCAGATCCATTGCATGTTTTGTTTGGTTGTTTTGTTCTGTTTTTCCTAACTTCCTTCCCCGAAAGTAACTTTACCTTCAATCTTGAAGGAATCATGCGGTTACCTCCATTTACCACCCACAAGGGGTTGAACCAAATGTTCCTTAAGGTCCTATCCAGCAGTAAAATTTATGGCTCTATATAAGAACCAGTTTCACTATCTGCCAGAGATTACACATAAATGCTTTTCTTTCATCTGAGCTTATGTCAGGTGGGACATTCTTTAAATCTAAAGCAAAACCATTTTATTTAGGATCCTTTGGAACAGAGAGAAACAAAACAAGCAGCTGGAATGTAAGTTTCCATTTGCCATAAGGACAGAGAAACAGAATATTTTTGCTCTCAAATATACAATTTTTGCTATTGAGAAAGTTATTTTATACTGTTGATTTCCTATTAAAATAGATTCCAATAAGCATTTTGAGTAACACACATGATGCTGAACATAAAGAGTGAAATAATAAACTCTCAAGTGAGTGAAATCTTGTTTAGTTCATCTGACTCGAAAACCTCGTATCTTTTATTGGGCCTGAATCCCACTGGTAAAATAAATCAATAATGCAGCATCTGATCCTGCGTTGAAAGAAATTTGGAAATACCTTGTTCCACACCTAAAAAAATCTTGCGGTTGCAGAACAGAGCAGCACTGTGCGTGTTCTTTTAAGTATATGGCTTTCCAGTCAAAGGGAGGAGAAAAGACGCGCGTAGTATGTGTCTCTCCCTTGTTTCTGGCTGTCACCAAGGCAGAGGCTGCTGGGCCATTGAGGCTGATGCTGGCTGACAGTGGCAGCATATTGCTTGCTGGACTGTGATGATACAATTCAGAGAGGACCTCTGTAGCCTTCATTATCTGCTGCTGTGCTCTCTCAGTACCGCCTCTGCTCCCTTCAGAATCAGGGGGAATTATTAAATATAATTCTACTAATTATGGCTTGGTAGAAAAGTTGGATAGGTCCAGAACCAGTGCCCCAAAGGAAGAACAACATGAGGTAAGGATTGGAGGGCTTTTATGGTGGTGCTTGAAGATAATTATAGGTATAGAAACCAATTCCAGGGAGAGAGAAAATTCAGCCAAGCCCAGACTGTTTTCATAATGCAGCATAGCTCCCTTTTAACGTGGAACATTAACTGGTTTTCCCCGAGGGGGAGAAATTCTCACACTGTCAGTCTCCTGGGCTAAGAGACGCCAGCTTAGGGCATCAAGCAGCAAGTGGGAACTCAGAAGACTCAAATGCCTATTACAACTTTTCATCCTTTTACCAAGGCAGCCAGAATGCAGCCTATCTTATTTTGCTGCAGGTTCTCCAGTGAGCAAATAGACGGTAAAAATATTAGACCCCTTCAGAGTATACTCCAGTTTACAAAGATGATCTGTTACCTGTGAATTGATTCACAATAAAACAATATGGAACCAAAAGTAGATACTGTGAATAACGATACTGACTCATCTTCATGCGCTGGAACATTTAACATACAACCAGTTAATATCAAAGAATTTACTCCTTCTCTTTAGAATATTATGACCCAGAATAATTACTCTAATAAGCATTCTGAACCAGAGTCACTTTAATTCTACAAAAAGGATTGCAAGTACATTTCAGACGGTCCTTTTAACAGGGTGGGAGTTGGCCATAAACCTCCATGAGGGCATTTGCCATTGGTTGGCAGTAATAGACTCTGAGTTTCTATTTTGCAATCTAAGACTTCTCTGATTTTCTTGGATTCAGAGGAACAGTCCTGATTATAGGGAACCATTGTCTTGATGCACCATTGGGAAATCCACACCCTAAAAATGGCTCTGAAGCAGTCCTTCAAATCTGTTGCAACCTAACAGAAAAGCAAGACCCCAGGCAGAAAAGGGTATGTATGAGGCATACAATAATTCAGTGCTTTCTAGAATGTAGGACATGTATTCACAATAACCTTAACCAACACAGAAGATGGCTTTCAGTATTAAATGGGTGTAAGACATGGACTTAAATACCAATGAATCACAGGATGAGAAAGTCTTCTCTTTTCAATCCACCAACCCATTATTTTTAACTAAGGACAGGGTCTCAGTTTGGTGCTTCTCTTTCTTTAATACGTCCCTAAAATTCACTAATCTCTCATTTTCCCCAAAAGATAACAGCCATCAGGTATCAGTTTGTAATTTAATAATATTGTTGTGTCTTCATTATATGTACTGTCACAATAAATTTACATTTATGAAAGCTACAATCGTTGTTCTTTTTATGATAGTAATCTAAAGTTTCTCATTAAAACAAATATATTTAATTATTTTTGAAGTGAGTTCATTTTGGGGAAAAAAATGGTAAGTGAAAAATAATTCAGCTGGTATGTGGATTTGGCAAAAATAGCGAAAGTGGTAAATGAATGACTGAAGTTTGCAATGCCCACTGGCTTCCATCCACTACATGCCAATAGCTCCCCTCCTCTCCTACCACTCTGTTGTGACAACCAAAAATGTCTCCAGACACTTCCAAACATCCCTTGGGGGCAGGATCACTCTAGGTTGAAAATCACTGATTCAGAGCAATATGGTCTCTGAGTAATTGTTTTAGTCCGAAGGCAGATAGGGAATAATGTCGGGCTTCATGGAAGTGACAATGTGAAGAATTCCAGGGGTCATCCATCAAAGTGGTACATGGAGTCAGAGAATGTTGGGTGGATACATTTTAATAGAGATAGAGATTCCCTTTGAGGGTGTCTCCCATCCAGTGGTTCATTCAAATATGTTAACATCAGCTATCCTACCTCTAATAAAGGATTCCAGATATCAACCCCCAAAAAGAGGCTGCTGATGGTCTTTGCCTTTCCAATTCATTTCTCCGTCCAACCAGACAGTAGCGGGGTTTGTGAATCTTCAGGGGAAAAAACACAAGCTCTAGCCTGCCAATCTGGCATGCCTCAGTAGGCTGAACTGGGCTGGCTTTTTTATGAGGTGTTTGGCAGCCTGAGTATTTAATTTCATTCTTTTATTTTATGTTTTGGGTGCAAATGCCCAGAGGCCTTTGGACAATTGCTTCTTTTTTAATAAAGCTAATAAATGCCCATAGGAAATTTACCTATATCTAAACTGACATAACAAAGCTGATACATCAGAGGGGTCAGGCATGAGAGATTCCAGCAATTTATACAAACAGAGGAAGCTGGCATGAATTTGGATTGCCTGGAGTTATTACTCAGGCATTGGCAGCCTTCCAGGCTGTTCATAATTTTAAATAAATTCTGATCTTGGTGATGTATACTTATTGACCAAGTTTTCAGAAAGTCATCACCATGTACTCCTTGACTACATATTGATCTAAAATCTCTACAGTTCCTGAGAGAGGTCTGGCATTACATTAGCTATTATCTGCACCACAATTCATCCTTCTATTTGAATCAAGCTTGTGGATAAGTGACTCATTCTGTTCCACTTACCGCGGAAAGATACCTGGATAGCAGCTGGAAAATAAGATTCTTAGGTCCTGTATCTCAATTTCATCGCTAATTTTCCTTGGTTATTTCATTTCTCAAACTCTCAGTTTCTCTTTCATATTAAAAAAAAAAAAATAACCAGTGTCATCTATGGATAAGACACTCTTGGTTTTTTCATTCCAAATTCCTGTTCAAAACCATGCCATCTTCTGTGAAGATTCTGCTGCATCTCACTTGGAACTCTTACCACCTAAATCCTCAGAAAACATTGGCTGGCCAGCAGGTGGTTTACAGCATCTTGGAGACAGAGAACATGTGCCTGCTATGCTGGTCACACACCTGCTAATCGCTGGCCCTCTTGCTTTCAAAGCACTGGGCTACATTACCTCTGAGCCCTGTTCAAACCCCAGAGGCTCAAAGTTTCCGTTCTCTAGCTTTCTCCACCATCAAAACCTGTAGTTACTTATACTCTTCTTAACTTCAGCTCTTTATATTTTGTTTGGTGATTGTGGTAGGTAGAATAATGGGTCCCCAAAGATGCCCACATCCTAATCCCCAGAATGAGTGAAACCATATGTCACATGGTAAAATAGAATTAAGGGTGGTGATCAGCCGACCTTAAAATAAGGGCACTATACTGGATTATCTAGGCAGGACCAATGTAATCACAAGAGTCTTTTGAATGTGGAAGAGGAAGGCAAAAGACTTAGTGTCTGAATGATATGATGTGTGAAAGAATTGAGCAGCCATTGCTGGCTTTGAAAATGGAAGGAGGGGAAAGCCTGGTGGTGCAGCGGTTAAGTTCACACGTTCTGCTTCGGCAGTCCGGGGTTCACTGGTTTGGATTCTGGGTGTGGACCTGTGCACGGCTTATCAAGCCATGCTATGGCAGGCATCCCACATATAAAGTAGAGGAAGATGGGCATGGATGTTAGCTCAGGGCCAGTCTCCCGCAGCAAGAAAAAGAGGGAGGATTGGCAACAGATGCTAGCTCAGGGCTAATCTTCCTCAAAAAAAAGAAAGAAAATGGAAGGAGGCCACAAGTTAAGGAATGTGGGAAACTTCTAGAAGCTAGAAAAGGCAAGGAAATAGATTTATCTCTAGAGCCTCCAGAAAGGAGTGGCCCTACCAACACCTTGATTGTAGCCCAGTGAGACTCATGTTGTTCTTCTAACCTACAGAACTATAAGATAATAAATTTATGTTGTTTTAAGCCGCTAAGTTTGTAGTAATTTGTTATAGCAGCCATAGGAAACTAATACGGTGATGTTACTCCCAGAAAGAGTAATTAATCACATACACCACAAAGACTGATTTGTGAAAGCTCTCTGAGTCCCTAACAGCTACAGATATTAAGAAAGAATGAGCTGGAATCACATTAGAAGCAACTTTTCCAGCACCTGGAGTCTACCCTGCCCTAGGATGGTTACACCTGACAGATCCACTTCCTCTTCATACCCCTTTTAGCTTGAGTTCAGGCTGTCTCTGTCCCCCAGTACCTCCAGCATCAACCATTCTCACTCTTCTGACCCAAGAAAAACACATTTCTAGACTAGTCAACAGTACTTAATAGGCATTTAACTTTTTTTTACTGTAAACTCTCTCCCATTTAAGATATTCCTTCATATGTTCCTGTCTCCTATATCTTTCTGCCCCTAGAAATAAAGTTTTATAATAAAAATATGTTTGGAATCTTTGCAAGTTATTTGTTACCGACAGCACTGTGTGACCTAACAATCCCATTCAGTCAGTCACTCAGCAAACCTTAAGTGTGGACATGATGCTGAGTGGTAGCAGAGATGAATAAAGCAGTGTCTCCTCTCAAGGAGTTTACAATGTACTATGGCATGGAATAGGAGAAACATTCATTCAGTCCACAAATTCTCACTGAACCCCCAGCTTACATCAGACACACAGAAACATGAGTTATAGAGCTACAAACAAAAGTGGTAGAGAAAAGAGAGTTCACTGTGCAACAGCAATGTAAGAACTTACCGCCTCTCAAAAACCCAGCTACCTAGTATTCAAAACACAAGCAAGAACTAGAAAGAAAAACAGAACAAGGGAAAATGTCTCATGGTAAAAGATATACAACAAATCCTGAACATTGAAACACAAGTATTTTGCATGTAGGAAGGCCTTGCCC
Source organism: Equus caballus (assembly GCF_041296265.1). Classification (NCBI taxonomy): domain Eukaryota; kingdom Metazoa; phylum Chordata; class Mammalia; order Perissodactyla; family Equidae; genus Equus; species Equus caballus. Next base: position 98,396,271 of record NC_091685.1, on the reverse strand, counting down.
ACTTTCGTTCGGTGCCCATTTTCCTGTATTTTATGCACCATTCTAAAATATTCACTTGTCTTTTCTCCTGGCCCACAGGTGATTAGAAACAGCAAATCAGAAGAGAGAAACTCCTAAAGATAGTCACGCCAAGAGCAAAAATAAGCAGTACAACAGTGCGGCAGCAGAAAAAGGAAGACAAAGACAATGAAAAGCAAACTTTGGCCAAGTGGGGCCAATCAACAAATCCTAAGACCATCCCAGTTGTACATACCACACAGTGACAGGGTTTCTAATGATCCTGAATCTCCCAGCAAATGTTCAAATTATGTTCTGCATGCTCTATTTAGAAAAGCAAGGAAGTATGCAACCACTTTTATAGAAGCTTCATCAGAAATTGTTAAAATCTTTTAAATTTTAGTGCTTTCTGGAGGAAAATATTTCACTGTTTCAAGTACTGAGTGCCCAGGGGGCATAGACAGTATGGGCAGTGGGCATGCAAAAGGAAAAAGAACATTCATTCCAGCACTAAAACGTACTGTGTCTACTGAGTCAGAAGCTAAGCAACATGGATATCCAGAATATCAATGTCTGCTATCAAAAAAATCATAGTTCAGAGGAAAAGATTTTAAGCAATCATCCTGGGCTGGCAGCTCATTTTCAAATGTCACGTCGAAAATCTAACTCTGTCATGAAAAAAACTATTTAAGTTCATCACTAATGCCTGACATTTTAGGATGGTTCTTGCTCTGTGTTCACTAATCACACTCAGGCTGGCTCTGTTTTTCAGTCCCGTTTGTGCTTAGGATGCTGAACTTCCCTGAAAGCTCCTGGCTGAAGCTCTCAAATTTGATTCTCTGTGTCATCTTTAGCAAGTCAGTTAACAGAGGTCTGTCTTCAGCTCTTCCCTTTTATATAAATCTAAGTCACTGTATCAGCCTACCTTTTATAAGGAGCAAATAAAGTCATAAATCATATCAGTGCTTCCTGGAAAGATATGTTGCTATGGAATCCCATAATGAGGAAATTCACCCCTCTGTGCTGCAAAATGGATTAGTAAATATGTACTTGATTAGGAATATGTACTTGTCTTGGTGGTCTGGCTCCTACCAAAGACTGCACAGACCCCAGTATGCACAAAGTGACCTTTCCACGTATTGTGCCTGTGGCTGGGAAACAAACAAATACCGACTGAGAGATCCAGAATGCATTTCTAGTATCACTAATCCTCTCCATCCCCACACACAAGGAAGAATGAGAAAACTGTTCAATCATTATTTTTCCTTACCATTGTCCCAATCTTAATTAAGAACTACTGAGCAATGAAAATAGCTAATATGTATAGACCACTTACTCTGTTCCAGGTGTTTTTTTTTTTTTTTTTGAGGAAGATTAGCCCTGAGCTAACTGCTGCCAATCCTCCTCTTTTTGCTGAGGAAGACTGACCCTGAGCTAACATCCGTGCCCATCTTCCTCTACTTTATATGTGGGACGCCTACCACAGCATGGCGTGCCAAGCGGTGCCATATCTGCATCCAGGATGCGAACCGGTGAACCCCAGGCTGCCAAAGCAGAACGTTTGCACTTAACTGCTGCTCCACCAGGCTGGCCCCCTGTTCCAAGTGTTTTATAAAGATTATCTCATTTAATTCTCACAGCATCTCTATTCTGTAGATATTATCATACCCATTTTCCAGATGAGGGAACCAGGACTTGGAGGGGCTGAGTAGCTTCCTTAGGGCAACACAGGTAGAAAATGGGGGAACTGAGCCACAAAATGCCAGAGGCCACCCTCTTAACCACTAAAATATTTGGGAACACAAACATTTTGGAAGCTGGGCAATAGCATGTGTTATAATTTATAAACATAGGCAACTAGCAACAATTTAAACATTTATCTCCATGTTTGCTAGAGTATTTACATGCTCTAAGAGTATTTACATACTCTTTGTTTAAATAAAAGAAAATTGTTTAAATAAAAGAAAGGAAAAGTTGCTGAAACTAAAAAAAAAGAAATTGTGTAATAGGAAAAGAATGTTAACTAATCATCCTCAAGCTCTTCCTGCCCTCAAAACTGACCTGATTCTTTTTAAAAAGGAATCTTTCCCCTTTCTTTAAAAGTTGTACCTCTCATTGTTTTCCTTGTACATTTCACTCAAGGTACTGTGTCACCCCAGTTAATAATATCTATTAAGGGTGTGTGCCATGCCACATGCCCAAGGTAATGAACTGAAAGACTTGTTGGAAACAGCATGAACTGATCATTTTTCTTGTCAAAAAAGCCAATACTGTTTAGAGTCCTAATTAATTGGGAAGGTTTTATTTAGAAGAAGCATATGTTAGTGGAAATAGTACTAGCCCTAGGAATCAGAAATCCAAGTTCTGCCTAGTGTTCCTTCACTTGGGAAAATGCATCACCATCATCTTTAGACTCAGTTTCCTGCTCTGCACAATGGGAATAACAGTGGTGCCCTCACCATCCCCTACATTTGCTGAAAGAATCAAATCAGTGTAAATGTGATCCACATCTACAAAACACTATGCAATGTAAGATAGCATTGTAATGATGATATACTAAAAAATGTGTAACAAACAAAAGTGGGTGAAACTATACCGAAAGAGTCATAAGCAATTATAGTAAGTCTTTCCTGGGAAACTGAAATATTATATTGATAGTAGTCATAAGCGACTACTCTGTGGAGTCATACTTACTACTCCACGTGGAAGCCTTCAAGTTCTCCTGAGTCTTCTCTTCTCTTGGTTAAATGCTCCCCCCATTATTCCACACAGGACCATGGTGTTCAAGACTTTTATATTCTTTGTCTTTTCATTCAGTTTTGTCAGTGCCTCACTTAAAGTGAATACAGTATTCCAGGTATGGTCAGATTAGCACAGGTATTACTGCCAACTTTGATCCAGATTGCATACTTCCATAAAATGCAAATTTTCATTGCTTTTTGTTGGGGCGTTAGGTGGTACTGGGTGGTGACACCTGAATGTCCCAGCTGTTTTCACCCTGTGTGTTTCCCTAACAACACTTGCAGAACTGTTTTTTTTTTAAACCCTAAAAGGAGAATTTTACTCTTATTCTCCTCAGATATTGTCTTATTTGGTTCTACCTTCTTTCCAATCTGATGAAATCATTTTGAATGACGATTCTCATCCATCATATTCTCTCTCTCTCCCAGGTTGTGTCATCCACAAATTTGATAAGCAAAACATCTATGTCTTTATACAAGTCATAGATAAAATATATATATATATGACAGATTCAAAACAAAGCTCCGTTGGGAAGTTTCTAAATACTACTTTCCAGGTGAACGAGTCACTCATTAGAAAAAATTTCTTTGGGAATGGATATTAACTAGCCATGAATCTCCCTATTTATAGTCGTGGTTTATTTCTAGAAGTCAACCATACTCATGTCTGACAGGTTTTCCCATTTTAATAATACAGACACCATTTGCCCATGTTTGATCTTTTGGAAACTCTTCATTTCTCCATAATTTTGAAATAATTACCAAAGACAAAAATCCACTATTACATGTGTTAAGTCTTTTAGTGGCCTGGGGTGACATCATTCATTAAAAACTTGAGGTTTTAATTTTTAATAGTCAGAGACTAGCAAATTATTTTTTGTCTACCTCAGGTTTCAACTACCCATTAAATATTTTTGCTGTCATTTCCCCAGTCTCAGCATTGTTCTTGAGAGAGAAAGCAAAATCAACTAGAATTTGTATGCTGTCTTCTCTCTTTCAACTGTTCCATCACACCATCTAGAATAAGAAGAAAATTCTTGATTATTTATTTTATTGTTGTCATAACTTGAAAAGCATCTCTGTTGTCTTTCACATTTTTCATAAAACTTGGGGGTTTTTCCTGTGATTTGTCCTTGTTTGCCATATTTTTCTCTTCTCCACCTATATCTGCTCCTTTAAAATCTGCACTCATAGAACTGCTCATGTACCCGTATTTCCCATAATTGTGCTTTCCAAATTTCAATACCTAGAGCCCCCATCCCTCTTGAACTGTCCTCCCTTTTGGAGTCACTTTTCTCTCGTAAAATAATGACCTGGTGATAACACGTCTGGGTTTTTTGCCTTATTAGAGAATACTATCATAGGCTCACAGAATTTAGAAAAGAACTTTAACAGCAGTAATATAAAAGTAATTTCCAATATTATTGTAAGTTATTATTAACTATAAATCTATCCACGGGCTTTTTATTAAGAAGGAGAATAAAAAGAGCATAAGTACATCATATGTACTTATTAGTGTAGAAAGTATCAAAACTCACATTAGAAAAATCATAATTGCCAAATAAACAACCTCAGCGTCCATAAAGAATCCATCAAATCGAAATCACATTCAAAGTGAAATAGCAATATATTTGTCCTTCACACGAGAATAGACCATGTAGGGATTACAGTGGGAAATAAGAAAGAAAAGGTCCCTTTCCTCATGGAGTTTATATTCTAGTGAAAAGATATGCAATAATAAATAAATAAGGGGGCTGGCTCCATGGCATAGTGGTTAAGTTCATCATACTCTGCTTTGGTGGCCTGAGTTCATGGGTTCAGATCCCAGGTGTGGACCTACACTACTCATCAGCCACGCTGTGGCAGTGACCCACATACAAAATAAAGGAAGATTGGCACAGATGTTAGCTCAGAGCTAATCCTCCTTAAGCCTAACAGGAGGAAGATTGGCAGTGGATGTTAGCTCAGGGTGAATCTTCCTCACCAAAAGAAAAGTAAATAAGTTAACCATCAAACTAAACAGATTGGGAGTAATGATAGTGCTCTTTTGGATAAGCTAGTCAGATAAGGCCCTTGGAGAAAGTGATATGTGAATTAGAATCTAAAGGATGAGAATTATCCAGATATGCAAAGATCTGGGGAAGAGCAATTCAGAGAAAGCGACAGCCAACAGAAACATCCCAAAAATCAAAAGGAACTAGAGGCAGCAGTCAAAGCAAACCTGTTTAGAGAATAAAGTAAGTGTTCAGGAATCCAAAGTATTAGAAATACCCGTAATATGCATAGAGAAGTGCCAAAGAAGGTGATATAAAACAAAATCATAGTGAAATAAATATTTAAGAATAATGCCACATCAAAGTAATTCATATATGCTACACCCTCGGCCTTCTCATACACATCAACTATATAATAACTAGTTAAATATAATTGCTAACAAATATGTTGTCCACACATGATTCTATAACTTCACGTAGATCTTTAATAATGACATGTTTAACACTTTTGATCATGTCCCATTGGATCAGCTCAAACACTGGTTTTCTCTGCTGCTGCTCCACAGTTGCTCAGAACTGCCATGTGACAGGCAAAAATATGAAAGGCCAAGTGTCCACAGTCTTTCCCTCTGTCCTGCCTTCTCAAGAGAATGCTTAGCTTGTGACGCTCAAGTCCTGGGCATTTGCTGAAATGCTCAAAGTAATGAGTAGAGAAGAGAACCGGAGAAAGTCCAGAAAGATAAAATTGATTTATATAAAATAGTCCCTGGGATTGCCCTCAAAAGTACAGTAAAAAATCTAAGAGGCTCAAAGAGGCAGTGGGAAAGAAGGGACAACAGGACAAGGACAAGAGCAAAGCTGGGTAGAGTTTTATAAAAGAAAAAAGACAGAGATGGGGTAGCAGCTGCCATAATAACTGACATCAAGGAGGAAAAAAACCCTAAAATTTATTTTTTAAGAACTGTTACTGCATGTTGTATGATATAATTCCTTCTTTTCTGTCTTCTCAGGAGACCTTCAGGATAAGCCTGAATTACTTTTCAAGGTTTTATGGAATAGAATTGAGGATAATAGCCCATTTCTATTCAGATTTTGGCTGCATATTGGATGTTCTACAAATTCATGCATTACGATCTCAATCGGTTCCCAACTAGCTGTTGCTTGAAAATAGTTTACTTCACTCCCAACTTATTCTCTTTTCTATCATCCAAAATTAGTTTTTCAAAGGCTGTCCCCTTTCTTCCCCCACCTTTCTAACCCCACTAATTCTTAGCCAAGTATTTTGCCCATTAATTCACCGAAAAAATAGTTAATCTCAGAATCACTCAGCTGCTAGCCCCTCCTCTTCAAAATGCCCCCATTCCCTCATCCGTCATCCCCTCCCTCTCGTTGGCCTTAGAGGAAACAGTGGCCCTACTCCTCTCCCAGCTAACCCCTTGCTCCGTATCGCAGTGCTAGCCCTTCCTGGCTCCCCCATCAGTCAATCCATTTTTTCTTTTCCATTTCCTGTCTCTGTGGAAACTTCTTTCTCCTTTTTCTTGTTCTCACTCTGCTTCCTTACAAAACCGAAGAAGCCCCTTAGCCCAACAGTTCCGTTTCTGGAAACATATCTTAAAGCAACCCTCACACAACATACAAGCCTATAATCCAGATACCTTTTCCAGAGTTTCTCCCCCCAAATATTCACAAAGACCCACAAACTCTCTCTGAGGGACTTTAATCTCCCTCATTTTATATTTGATAGTACTTGAATTTTTACATCCAAGTTGTATTACTTTTTTAAAAATAATAAGGATTTTTTGAATGCCAGCTCTTTGCCTGTATCCAATTAGTCATCCAATGCTTTGGATTCTATCTGAAACGATGTCCGGATCCAACTGTTCCCTACTGCTGTCCTCACTCCCGCCCGTGCTCAGTACTTCTCAGATATGAACAGAGCAGTCTAGGAGCTTGCTAACTGATTGAGCTTCTTGACTCTATTTCAGCTCTTCGCAATTCTCCTTCCACAAAGCTCTGTCTTCTAAAACTCTAATTGGATCATGTCATTGTTAGGCTCAAGTACCTTCGGTGGCTTCCCATTACCTCCTAACTAAAGTAAAAACTTCTTACAAGGTATGTAAAGCCTCGAGAATATGACCCCCAACATCTTTCTTCAATCTTTTATCTCCATTCATCTCCTTCCATAAAACTTCATTGTAGCCAGACTAGACCTGTCCTTTGAACATGAGCTTCCACCATTCCATGGCTTACTAGTGCTGCTTCCTAGATGTGGAAATCCCTTCCCCTCCATGTTGGACTAAATCCAAATCTTGCTCATCCACACCACACTCACCACCTTGTGAAGCTTCACTCATGCCATTCATTAGAATTAGCCATTCCTTCTTTGTACTCCAACGGCATTGTCTGTCTCCAATATTATACTTATCATACTGTGCAGCATAGTTATGTAAAAGCTTTACATTCCTCAAGATTATGAGTTTTTGAAGCCAGAAACTAATTTTATTCATGTTTGCATTCTTCCTACACATAAAATGTGTCATATATATTAGTTGTTAAGTAAATGTTTATTCTGATGAGTTTGATAGAATCACTCATATCAGCATTGAAGTTAGTATCTGATATATTATCTTCTACTTTGCTTTCATTTTCAAGCTTTACACAAAAGTATTATAATTAAAAGCTTAAGCTTGTTTTTGAGTTTTGTTCTTAACTTGAGGGGAAGTGGAACAGAACATAATTTTGTTCATAAATTTGGCTCTTTGTAACTACATATTTAATATTAATAATAACAGTTGCCTTTTATTGAGTATCTAATATATGCCAGGCACTGATTTAGCATTATGCATTCATCATATCATTTAATCTTCTAAGGAAAGCTGTGCAGTGCAGCAAATGCTATTTTATGTCCATTTTGTAAATAAAGAAATTGAGTCTCAGAGGAGTAATTAGTCCCAGATCATGGGACTGCCAGAGCTATGTGGAACCACCAGGCATCAAAGCCAAGTTTGTCTGATACTGGAATCTGTGCTCTTTCAATTCTGTCCCATCACGTCCTCATTAACCACTTTAGAAGGAGAATTATGATGACTAGGCAAGGACTCTGAAAAAGGAACTAGACTGGAGTGGGCTGACATTATAGGCTGTGCCCCAGAATGTCCCAATAAAAATATCACATATTGTTTAGAAATATTGAGTAAAGACAGGGGGAAATTTGGGGACAGCCATTATGTAACCAAGTATTTGGTAGTACAAGAAAACCCTTGTAATTTGCCAGTTCCTGGTTTGGAATACTTGGTATGATGGAAGCCGTCCTTCCTATCCAGTGTTCCCTTGTTTAAGCCCCAGTCCCGTCCACCTCCCCCTACCTCGATAAACCTCAAAACCTGCTCTGAAAATGGTATTGGAGCCTATATTCATTTTGGTCATTTTTATCCTTATACTAAAGAGCACATCAAGTTAAGGGCTGGGAAAACACAGGTGTAAAATTAGTGTGATTATTTCATGAGTCTCTCACAGTGGCAATCAGCTTCATACCTTTTTTCCACCTTTCTTTGAAAATGTTTCTGTGCTACATAGGAGAGATCTTCAGAATAATACCCGTGAGATAACAGAGAGAGAAGAAATGTTTGGGAGCAAATGTGCATAAAACCTTTGGGAATACTTGCCCTATGCTAATTAAGCTTTCATTTCTAGCTGAGTTACTTTGTCCTGTGTAAATCAAGGTGGGTTTATATTTTATTTCACATAGCCTAAGCCTAAACTCTTGCTCTATGTCCAAATCTACAGCAATTCTTTTTTATTCCCTTCCTTAAATTTCTCCTCAGAAGTCCTTTCCTCCTTCCCCTTAAATGTCTCTCCCATAACTACATGGTTGTGGGGGAAGGGCCTGAAGATTCAGCATAGAAAAATGCCTCTGACCACGAAACCAGACGCCAACTCTGTCTACCTGAGGACAATTACCCACTTCTCCTTATTCATTTTCTGTCTTTACGGTCTTATATGTCTCATTAGATCATAAGCCCACAGGGAGAATTTGTGCTTTTAGGATCTACTCAACAAGTAGTACATTACAAATGTTAAAAAGATGCTTATCTTTAGAAATATGCATTGATATAAAGTTATAATAGTCATGGAGGGAAAGAACTGACCTATTTCTTGTTGAAATTATCTGCAATTTCATGTCTAAAAGAGATAAAAGTGTTTTATGCAACATATTAACCTCCAGAAAACCTCCCAGGCTAATGGAAGGAGCCTTGGCTGGGAATCAGAAAACTAAGCTCCAGTCCTAATTCTTTCACCAACTCATCCTATGAAGTTGGACCAGTTACTTTACCCATTTGTGAGAGTCCATGAAACACGCATTCTAACTCCTTCCTACCATCCTCATAGGGATTTCTAAATATCAAAAGAAATGAACGATGTGGAAGTGCTTTCACTAGTTTAAAACAAGAACCCATTGCCATGGTTGTTGTTACTGTTACGTGATTTGGTTTTTGGTGATTTCCAGTTCACCATGGTGAAATAAAACATGCATTTCCCTTTCCTCCCTACATCACACCAAACTGAGAATAATAAATTTTTAGCAGACACAAAGCCACAAAGCAGAGAGACAAAGAAACAGCGGGGGATGAGAAATATCAACAAATGTAAGATGTAAGGAAGACGTAAGCTAATCAAGGAACCAGAGTGAGGAGAAAGCTGAGTGCCAAGTGCCTGGAGACACAATCAATTCGTACCCCCAGACCAGGAAAGGCTCGGGAACTATGGGTATCAGTTCTCTCAGGAGGCGTGAGTGGGGTGGGGGCTCCACTACGGGCATTAGTTCGAAGTCTGATGAGCAGGAACAGTTAGATCTCCCGCAGTCCTTTCTTCTACGTGCAGAGAAGCTCCTGTTTCATGGAAACAGGCATAGTATAGAGAAAGAAAGAGATGCTGGACAGAAATCAAGAGAGCTAAGCGTCTAAAGATCTAAATGCTGAACACTGAGATGCCCCCTTCTTCTGCTCCACTCCAAAAATTCCTGACCACCTGACACATACCACGAAGACAAGCAGGAGACAAGCCCTGTCCTGCCTATGTCCTCATCAGGGATTTAGAAATATGGCAGTAAATACCAGGAGAACAGCTAAAGACTTTAAAAGTGATTGCCCAATGGGGCTGGAAATGCCTATATTGACAGCAAAACCCTTGAAATGCTAAATCACTTATATGCATTACTTTGAAAAAAAATTTAAATAATTTTTGAAAGATTTGCCTTTCAAACAAATCAGAATATAGATTAATAGAAGGAGCTGATATAGTCCCCACTTTTGATTTTATTAGCTAACCCAGATTAAATTTAACAGATGGAGACTATAATACAATTTATACAAAATGACATATGCAACTTAGAATTTTTTTTAGGCTGAGTCGGCCCAGTCAGGGCAGAATCACATGTGCTTGATAGCATTCACTTCACAGTTTGTCACTTGTGGAAAGGGTGTCTTGGAGACAGGGCCATGGGTATTCCCGGGTCCATCCACTGATACTTCCTCAGGTGGCCCTGGTGCCAGCTTCCTGACCAGCCTTGTTTGTAGGCAGAGAACTTGCCTAACTTTTCTCTCTTCCTCTGGCCTCTCCTGATTCATTGCTACCTGAGCACTACCTCCAAAATGGGAGTCTGATGGGGTCATCCTTCCTCTGTAAATCCTTCAATGGCCCCACACAGACTTCAGAATGAAACCCAGTCCCTACCACCCACCCAGCCTCCTTTCCTAAGCCTCCCACTCACCGTGCCCACTGAACAGAGAACTACCCACCCTCCCCTCAACTCTCCAGGCACTTCCATGCCTCCCTATCTCACATATGCTCTTACCCCCCACCCCCGCAAAGTTCTGTCCTGTCTTTCCTGACAAAGATTCACTCCTTTAAAAAAGTAGCTTAAAAATCATCATCCAGTCTCAACCCGACAAGGCAAATTATTTGCTCATTATTCTATACTCCCTATGTTTAATACCCTGTGTTGCAATTATTTGCTTCACTATCTGTCTCCCCTATTAGACTACGAGTTCCCAAGAGCAAGGATTAAATTTAATCATCTTTGTATCCTCCATTCCAAGTAAAGTGCCAGACACACAGTCAGCTCTCAAGGAGAATTGGTTGAGTGAACCAGTAAGGAGTGAATTAATCTCACATTAATTTGGGTCTTGGCACACCTTATGTTTGAACGTCTATATAATGCTGCTGTGAGAAAATCTGATTTACAGTCCCCTAGCTGGCTAACATCTAAGTTCCCACGGCACGAGGTCTAAATATCACCTCAAATACGGGAACCATATCGATGCCCTACTCCCCTTAGAGAGACAATAAAGAGGAAGAGAAACAAGGAGGGAAGGGATGGTGAAGCTGGTGTATTTAACACTTGGAGCAGATCATTTCTTAATATCCCTCTCCTGCATACAACACAATTGCTTTCTGTAATATCCATGATTTACTTGAAGTGTTCTGTAGTTTTAAAAAATTACCATTTTTAAAATGAAGAAATCTGAACTTCAATTTTCACGATAGTCTTCAAAATCAGTAAAATATTTCATGCATGAACTAAAGGTGTACTTACCCAAGAAAAATATTACATCACCCAGTTCATACTCAGTTTCACTTCTTAAAATATTAAACACAAACAAAAACTCCAGGTGGTCACAAAGAATGACAGAATTGAAGTAACTCAAGCTCCCTTTCTTCATCTTCACAATCTGCTATCACTGTTAATTTCTAACCTACTGTTTAAAGCAGGAATATGAAGTACCACTGGGTTAGGATGTAGAAAGTACACTTCAAGGGAGCTCCAACGATTCTGAACCCTAATGAACCTACTCTCCAAAACAACGCCTGTAGCTAACTCGCCTGTGTCAGGGCCTACTATATAACCGGGACTTCTCCGAATTAACTTCCATGGAGAAGGCAATTTTTATTAAAGGAGAGGTAATAAAAACATGTTCATTTGGAAGCTTAAATATATATTCATAAAACTCAACAGTAACCACAGCAATTGCTTAGTACTTAGACCACAAAATATTTTATTTTGAGGGGTAGTATTTTACCACTGGCGTTGTTTAAAATTGCTGGAGCATGGTGACAATAAGAAGCACACCAATGCATAGTGAGTTTCATCACTGGGTTTAGATTCTCTATAAGCAATACATCCCTTTGCTGCCTGCCCCTAGGAAGACTACAGGAAATATCTCCTTCCCCCTTCCTCCATTGTGTTAGGACCTCTCCTCACTTCCTTCTAAGAGTGAAGAGCAGGTATAGGACATGCCGCAGCCAGAGTGGCCTGGAGAGCGCAGCCAGAGTAGCCTGGCCTGAGCAGCCAGAGACGAGTTTTGGTAGCCTTCTGAGTTAGTCTGACAGCCTGGGCACTGAGACCTCAGCCATCTACCAGCAGTGATCAGCCATGTGCCACCTGTTGCATGGGCCTTGGACAAACTGCAAAGAAGGCCAACTCCAACATCTTCCTACTTCCTAGGTCTCCTACTGTATCAGTTTGCTAGGGCTGCCATAATAAAATACCACAGACTGGGTGGCTTAAACAACAGAAATTTATTTTCTCCCAGTTCTAGATACTAGAAGTCCAAGATCGAGGTATCAGCAGGGTTGTTTCCTCTGAGGTTTCTCTCCTTGGCCTGTGGAGGGTAGTTTTCTCCCTCTGTCTCTGTATGATCTTCCCTCTCTGCACATCTGTGTCCTCATGTCCTCTTCTTATAACAACACCAGTCATATTGGATTAGGGCCCATCCATGTGGCCTCATCTTACCTTAATTACCTCTGTAGAGGCCCTATCTCCAAATACAGTCACATTCTGAGGTACTGGGGGTTAGGGCTTCACTATATGAATTTTGGGAGGATACAATTCAGCCTATTACACCCACGCTCTGACTCCAAGGCACTCAACCCAATACCCTCTTCTTCTTTCCACATCCAAAGCTCACCATCCATTTTTCACACCTGGATCATCTCAGTCACCTGCCTTTCATTTCCCAAACTCATGTTCTACGTGTCTCTTATCCCCCTTTCTTGATTACATGATATTTGTAATACCCAGCTTTAGCTCTCCCAGAATAAATAGCATTTTAGACAAGTTGAATAAAATGACACTCTAGTTAAATTAGTAACACATGGAGTTAAGGGAGGTAGAGGTGAGAAGCGCCAGTCTTTGGGGTGCTTTTTGCCCCTTCTACTTCATCTCACACCATCCTCTTGCTGCCCATCCCATGCCCCAACAAGCACACAGAATTTTCAGGATTAAAATACATAGGCTTCTTTCAATTCCACATCTCCTCTTCCCCTTCCCACTTCCCACTACAGCCCCACTCACCAAGGCAGTGGACGTGGAGTTCAGGAAAACATGGAACGTCACTCTTGGAGAGAGAGATTAGGATGATTAAAAAAAAAAAAACATTGCAAAACACAAGTTCCCAGGTTTGTAAGTTCTCTTAGAATAGTACGCTTCAAAAGCTACAGTTTGATCCTAAGCACATTGGGATTTGTGTGATAAATCTCTGCATAGCCAGCCCCTGCTGTGGCATCTAGTTCCTAGGAAAATCATACCCTTTCCCTTTTTTTTATTGTGTAATTAGCAAATCGTAGAGACAGAAAAGTTATGCCTTCATCTAACAAGAGAACATGTTTCCATGGGCATTGTTATATGCCACAAGTTAAATTTTATCTATCATCCTTGTTGTTATCCAAAAAACTATGCTGGAAAGCTTATTAAAATAATGAAAAACAAAAGGAGAAAAGATGTTGAATGCTTGTTGGCACTGTAAACCATAGCTTTCCACAATCGCATACGTGGGTTTCTTATCAAGCGTCTGGAGGAAAAGGATTGAGTCTTTCAGTCCCACCAGAAGCCTTAAGGAAAACAAGGTGCCTATAGCTATGCTGAACTGAACTAAATTGAATCGAATGAGTATTTATTTGCTGGCATATAAACACATAAATAGCTTATCGATTTTCACCAGTGGCGCCGGTGATAGAAAGAGGATCAGAACGGAGATTTCCATGTGACTCTTTTAAATACTAAAACACTCCAGATCTCTGAGTTTAAATACCACTTTCTATATTTCAAAAGTAGGAAATTTAAATAGAGCAGAGTTTTTCTTTTATCTATTATTCTATCTGTTACCGTTATTCCTAAATTCCTCTCAACACTCAAGCTTGATCTGTTCCGCATTTAATTATCCTTATTGCTCCCAAAGTCATCTGTGTTCAAGAAAAACGTTAAATACACAATTTACAGAAGAAGAAAAACATGACATTCAGTATTGTCTTACTTTGAGAAAATAATTCTGTATGCACATAGAGCTTACTATGAACTAGGGAATAATTTAACTTTACGACCCTCATATTCAGTTGCTAATTACTTTCTCGTTGTCCTCAATATATTCCTGTTGCATCAATGGGAAACTATAGTAGTCCTCCAGTGACCAAAATTATACATATCAATTGTTATGAATATTAATTAAAAGCTTTGTGTCTTCATGGAAAACTATCTACTTCTGACTTCAAAGGCATTGAGTTTCAGCGCCATGAAAAATTTACTTCAGTTAAAATGTCCGATCAATAAGATTATAGGTTCTTTTGTTGTTCTTCTTCTTCGTGAACTTCTGGAAAAACAAATCTTTTTAAATGAAGTAATTGATCTACAACATTTTGTCTGTAAAAGAGCCTGTGTCAAAAGAAAATAAATGTTCCATTTCTGACTTATGAAAAAATATATATTACAGAAAGAAAGCTGTTTAGTTATTGAGGCTTTTAACAACAGAGCGAGCAGAAGCTGGGAGAATCAATCAACCCTGTTTGTTGTGTGTCCAACCCCACAGTGGACAGAACAGAGTGGAGGTTATGAAGAATTTTCATCATCTTGTACACATGGTGCTTAGACAACGAGTTCCAGTGTCTACACATCGTGCACACACATATAAGCACGTTTGGTAAAACATTATGTGCTTGCAAAGGAAGACATTAACTCCTATTCTTACAGGGCTTTGTTGTTCTCTCTTATTTCCTTCTTTGTCCTTTGAGAACACAACAGGCAACCAGAGAGTATGAGGAGAACAGGGTTGAAGGAAGATTGTGCCTGAATATTGTGCAAAACAGTCATTCTTAATCTTGTTTTTGCTACCTCCTGAAACAAATTTAATTATGCCAACAATATAACAAAATATGCAAAAATTTATCAAAACAAAATTAATTGAAACTCACTTTATTTAAAATATGTGCATGTCATTTACCTTGCCGGGAAGAGGGTCTTGGATTGGAAGGTAAGTGCAAAAGTGGTTACTTTTTACACATAGAATATTATTACAAGATTTTTTGTAAAAGGAAGTCAAGGGTAAGAAATCAACAATCACCGGGCAGCTAGGACCTACCAGAGACTCTTCGAAGTGTATTATGCATGAGCTAGTGGTGTCAGCCAGATACTGATTGAAACAGCCCGTCCCAATTCTCCGCTGGTTTCTGAGCACTCTTCCCCTGGGTTTCTGTTCTCAGAGTGCCGGCTCCTGACGGGAGCCTTGCCCAAGTCTCACTTGTGGCCCCCATTTTCTTCTCCCAGGCCCAGGCCTCTGCAGAAGTGGGGTCTGGTACCCATCCTCTTTCCTAAACTCACTGCACACACCGCTTATAATATAGAAGACTTTACTGAAGTTTGGAGAGATCAAAGGAAATCACATCACAGAACAGCAACAAAACTCAAAAATTAATATTTGGCTTTTCTGTTCTTAAAACATGTCTCAGCAGACAATGATGAGTGTTGGCAAGGATGTGCAGAAGTGGGAACTTTGAATCATTGCTGGTGGGAATATAAAACGGTTCAACCACTTTGGAAAACAGTTTGGCAGCCCCTCAAAGTGTTAAATATCGTTACTATACAACTGAGCAATTCCACTCCTAGTTATATTCCCAAGAGAAATGAAAACATATGTCCTGTTAAAGAAAAAATTATTCTGACACTAGTTTAAACAGGTAGGAAGACTTCACTCAGGACAAGTGCAATAGGTGACACGACTATCGCAACAGGGGAGAGAAATGGGGCTCAACTCTGAATACAACAAACACAGCTGGGGATTTACAGCCAATGAGCAGAGTAAGGGGACCAGTGAGTGGAAAATTATTAACAGGAGATATCAAGAGTTGAGGGATTCTTGTTAAACCAACTTAACGAGATTCTTGCTGAAGGCAAGTCAAGGACTTATACATCAAAAGTGAGATGGCGGCATTTGATCAGATATCAAGGGTGATCAGATATCAAGAGTAGAGGAATTCTTGCTGAACTGACTTAGCAGGATACTTGCTAAACTGGTCCGTGCAGCCCTAGCAAGAATAGGGCCAAGGTCAAGGCCTAGTCAAGAGTTGGGCTCGGAGAAGCCTGACTGAAGTTTGGTCAAGGAAAGAGCCTGCATCATTCCACACCAAAATTGCACACTAATGTTTGTAGCAGCCTGATCCATTACAGCCAAAGAGGAGAGGAAAAATGAAATGTCCATCAACGGATGAATGGATGAAAAAAATATGATTTAGTCATACAATGGAATATTATTCCACGATAAATAAGAATGAAGTATGGATGCACACTACAACACGGGTGAACCTTGAAACATTATGCTAAGTGAAAGAAGCCAGTCGCACAAGACCACATATTGTATGATTCCATTTATGCAAAATGTGCAGAAAAGGTAAATCCATAGAAACAAAAATGAAATTAGTGGCTGCCATGAGCACGGAGAAGGGAGAATGAGGAGGGACTGGTAATGGGTGCAAGGTTTCCTTTGAGGTTAATGAAAATGTTCTAAAATTACACAGTGGTGATGGTCGCATAACACTATAAATATACTAAAAACATTAACTTGCATGCTTTCGAAGAGTGAATTTTTTGATATGTGAGTTATCTCTCAATAAAGCTGTTAGATAAAAAAAGTTTTCAGATGTTTCCACAAGCTAGGCTCCTGACATGCACTCATTTGCTCAGTCCTCATTCTTACCCTCTCTTCTTCCCCCACAGCAACAGAAAAATAATTATCCTCTCTTTATTAGGATGAGCAAATCCACCTTCTCCAGTCCTTGCCTGCTGCCTCAGTCCCAAGTTCTCATCATCAATTTACTCTGATAACAAAATGAGCATTCTGGTGGAACCGCCCCCTCCATTAACACCCAGCAGTCACTGAAGGCCCCCCTTTTCTTTTTTTTTTTTTTGAGGAAGATTAGCCCTGAGCTAACTACTGCCAGTCTTCCTCTTTTTTGCTGAGGAAGCCTGGCCCTGAGCTAACATCCGTGCCCATCTTCCTCTACTTTATATGTGGGACGCCTGCCACAGCATGGCTTGCCAAGCAGTGCCACATCCGCACCAGGGATCCGAACTGGCGAACCCCGGGCCGCAGAGAAGCAGAACATGAGACCTTAACTGCTGAGCCACCGGGCTGGCCCCAAGGCCCCCCTTTTCAAAAGAGGAAATGGCTACTGTCAGATTTGACTCTAAGTTTTGTGAGTTTTTTTAAGTCAGTAACAAAATTTCATATTAAAATGAAGTGTGTCTGTTGTAGTTTGAAGGCATGTACTTTCAACAAGTTGATCCCAAATTTTTGAAAAATTCAAAACAGAAAAAATAAGAGAATTATGTAATAGCTACGAGTGCTTAATACTTCTAATAATAAATGTAATCAAAGAACACAATAATAGTTCATTTGAAATGGAACAACTAGAGTCTTGAAATGATTAAAGTAAATGATTGAAGTCTTGAAATGACTATATTTCAATTATTTAACTCCTAAGTATTTATGTCCATTCAAGTTATTTTGAGGACATATTAATAAAATATTTAACACGCAAACAATGACTATATAGAGGGAGAAAAAATATAATATGCAAATCAAATGGAGCATGACATATGGCTATGCCATAAAATAATTTAGCAGACTGCATACAATTGGCCACAAAATGCTTCTTTCAGTGAAATAACAACGACTTCAGGTGTCCAATTAGACTGTGAGCATGTTGAGACTACAACCACTCATTATGCTTTACTCTCGATAACCCCTAACCTGAACCCTGACTCTTGCTTCACGTAGTTTGAAGACTGCAGATGTTGCTGGGCCAAAGAGCAGGAAACCAGAGGGCTACTAGGATCAGTCAACTCAGAGAAATGGTGCTGAGCGTAGCCAATAATGGTATATAACTTTATGGAAAGGTCAAATACAGAAGTTTCCCATCAATTATTTCCTTGCTTTACTAAAAAAAAGAAAAACTGCAAACATATTCAGACAATCTGGAAATATCACTTAGGATTGTATTCTTCTGCAAATAAGAGAAAACCCTACAATTTAAACAGTTGTGGCTTAACTTAACTTACACAGATAGAGGTCTCTACAACTAGAGGCCAGGAGTAGATAATCCAAGGCTGATAAAGTGGCTCTATGATGTCATCAGGGATAAAGCTCATCCATCTTTCCGCTTTACCGTCCTGGCACGTGGGGCTTTCTTCTCATGCTTGTTGCCTCATGGTTGCAAGATGGCTACTGCACCTCCAGGCATCACATCCAAGTTCCAGACAAAAAGAAAAAATAAAGAATAAAGGAGGAAAGAAATGCAAAACTTTCCTTGAACTCTCTAACAGGTTTCTGCAGGGTACCATGCCAACAGGCACCCCTTGACGTAAAGCAATCTGTGAGAGTGAATAAAAAGAAAATGTATGTCCTCAAGGAAGAAGGGTAGAATGGATATTGGGTAGGCAGCTAGCATTGGGTTTTACAGATATAGTTCAGTGGTCTGCAAGTTCTCTATGAAAAACTTTTAAATTTTTTTTTGGTTTTCATATTGATTATAACGTTAATATAATTTAAATATTAAGCTAGATGGCCATCTCATAGTTATTTGAGCCAGAAATGCTTCATGATTTTGTTGTCCATGTTTAAATCTATATTTACGATAAAACTGGTGCCAAATACTAGTACTTTAATTGTCATGGGCTAATGAGGAAAGTAAAAAAATAGGAGGCAGACAACACATAAATGATATGCCTGGATGAAGCAAAGATCCAACGACATCATGGCATCCTGTACTGTTAGAAGGAGTAGATGAAACAGTTTGCAACACCGTTAGACCAGACTTTGCGTTTGGCCAATCTCTTGAAAATGCATCCTTCCAGGCAAAGACAGGGAGGTATTTGGAAGAGTTTCTTTATTGCTTCCGATGTCTGGAATCTAGGTGGACAGAAAAGCCACGTATTTAGAGCAGCAACAGCCCTTCCATTGCAACATTTCATTTACAAATGTGTGTGTCACTATTCCAAAAACATAAAAACCCAGAAGCTTTAAGAAAGAAAGAAAAAAACCTGGGCATATGGGCATTAGCATGTCTAGCAAAAACTAGTTTCTTCTGTAGCTCTTTAACAGAGTTTCACGGTTGCTTTTCACAAAAAAAAAAAAAAAAACTCCCTGAAACTATCAACCATAGATTAAAAGAAAAAAAAAAATTCACCAACTTTAAAGTCACTTCAGAAGCGGCTGAGAAATTTGGTGAGCTTCCATCTTGCTGTCCAAGAAGTATGGCATGGTGCTGATCCTGAGTCCTTGCCCAGTTTCAGAGCATCTTTCCATTCCACGGTAAACAGAAGTGGTACAGGCGTCAGTGCCAAGCATTTTATCACTCTGACCAAGAAAGCTTGTGGACTCACACTAACCCTGTCAACCCGCCTGGATTACTAAACAATCACACAACAATGGACAGTGATGGAGTCTCCAAAAGTGTGAATCATAGTGGCTCCAATTTAAAAAATCTAGGAGAAGAAGGGCTTTTTCGATTCCCTCTCTTTGGAGAAAGCCCATCTTTGAAAGCTCCACAGCCTCCTGGAGCAGCTTCAGTGAACGCTCTCCTCTTCTATTTAAAGCCCCAAAAAAAGAAAAATGCCATTATGTGAAGAACTAGCCATCAGCAGCAAGAACCTGACAAGTACCAGGCTTCAAAATGAACTTGAAATGGCAGATTTTTCCATCTAAGGGTTATCTACTTAATGAGCCCAAACCCATGTTCAAAATCCCCCCAAGCCAATCAGACTTTCCTTTCTATTTGAGTTCTATCTTAACCTTTTTCTTGGATAAATGTTCACGAGTTGTGCCCCGCTACGCACTTGGCTGGTGTGCAGCCTGCCCCTCGCTGGCCATCTCTGCCTCACCCTTCTTCACCCACCCCCCAGCCTTCTGCCATGTAAAGAAACTACCCAAAGCCCCTTAGAAGCTTTAAACACTCAGCCATCATTAAAATTTCATACGGATAGTACGAGTGAAAGATGTTAACCAACACAATCACATTTCATTCCTAGTGGAGCTGGGCTTCTAGCTGAGAGTTTTAATTCATCTGGGGTCCCAGAATACACAAGAAGATCCCATTTATAACTGTGAGTGGCTCTTTCTAAAACCCCATTTCCTTCATTCCTTTTATTTTCCAGACTTGTGACAAATAGAAATGGCAAGCAATAGGATATATTGGAGTATGTGAGGAAGCCATTTGGTATAAACCCAATTCGGCCTGACTGTTTTTTCCAAAAGGACCTGACTTTGGCCATAGAGCACGCATTGCATATCTGCTTTAAAATATTTACTACGGCAAGAACAAATGGCCTTAAGATAAAGGTGCAACTTCCCCCCACATTGGCATTTCCTTAGGGATAAGCATCTTTCCTTAGGCTAGGAACTGATTGCTGCACTCACCTTTGACCACCCAGCTCACCTGTGACCGCCCAGCTCGAGACAACAGACCTGCCACCCTGCTGTGTTCACCGAGACAGCCGACCTACCTGCTGTTTCCATCAATCGCTGTGCTGACAGAGGAGTCTCGCGACTATTGTAAAAGGGACATTTCAGTCATAAGAGAAACATCCTGTTTGGGGGTATATAACCACTCTGTGCACCCCACTTCTTTGGTGCCCTTTCTTCCTTTGGGAAGAAAGGCCCCGGGCCATGGTCCTCACATTTTATCTCAGAATAAACTCACCCAAATTTTCATTTATAGATTGGTTATGGATTATTTTCATCAACACTTGTCATACCAAAACTAGCCTAAATCCTCTCTTTCTCTCTCTCTCATCCTCAATTTCCCACCCAAACTCTCCCAAAGGCTCCAAAGACTCATGTATCTTCTCCCTGCTCTTTCTGCCCTGCTCGCCTTTTCCTTCAGGCTTGGGCCAGTCTGAGACCTCTCCAGTGCAAATGCTCCATGTCGGAATCTTCTTTCACTTCGCCCAGCGGATTAACTCAATCTCTACATTGGAAGACGGGGGCGGGGTAATACCAAAGAGGTATTGCCAAAGTTTACCTGAGGATATTGGAGGGAAGAAAGGCATTTGTATTGAAATGTCATTAAATCTTTGTTCACATATGGCTTTGTAATACCATCTGGCCTTCCATTGATCCAAATGCACCTTTTCCATAGGAAGGCCACCTCTCTTCTTTATTCACCAGATGGCATAATTAAAGTCATAAGTGGTTGTTAGTGCTGCTGACTCGATTCTGACTCCTAGTGACCCCGTGTACGGCAGAGCGGAACCCTACAGGGTCTTTCTGCGCCACCCTCTCACCTTCCAGACCTGTATCAGAGAATGCTCCGCTGCTATTCATAAAGTTTTCACTGCCAATTTTTTCAGAAGTGGGTGGCCGGGTCCTTCTTCCTAGTCTGTCTTAGTGTGGAAGCTCCACTGAAACCTCTCTGTCATGGGTGACCCTGCTGGTATTTGAAATACCAATGGCACAGCTTTCAGCTTCATAGCAAGAAGCAGCCACCACAGTCTGACAAGAGAGAGACGGGTGGTGTGGCTTCCTGACCCAGCTATGAACCCAGCAGCAGTGGTGAGAGCTCTGAATCTGAACCACTAGACCATCAAAAGTCATAACACTGCTAATTTGCTCACCAATTCCATCAGGCACTGAAAGAGCAGGACTAGGTAATCAGGTGGTCATTCAGAATATGATTCTCTTTTTAGGTTATTTCCTAAGCAAAAACTGAGAATTTAAAAATCCTTGTGGATAACTCACAAATCCCCAAGATTGCATGGCCAGTTTGAGAAACTGTGAGTCAGACGGTCCCTGAGGTCCTTGTCAGCTCAGACATGTATCTGTGCATCTGAGTGAACCGAGGTAAGTCAACCCAGAGAGATGGTTTGACGCCTGAATGCCACTGTGGACACTCTTAAACCTTAAATCACTTCTTTCTTCATGGAGTCTGAGGTTGAATCCAGAGATTAAGCAGCTTTCTCAGCAGGAGTAACAGCAGATACATCTCACAACTTACACCAAAACTGTGGAGTTTAACAGTGGCTTTCTTAAGGCAGTAAGAGGAGGAATGCTGTGTTTATAAGACGTTGTTCCTTACCTGACGGTAAGCAGCCAGCCAATCAGGCTTCTCTGAAGAATTCCTGTAGGGATCAGTGGAGAATCAGCTGTCTACACATTGAAATGAGTCCTGTCTGCCCAAGTGCGTAGTTCCCACCCGCCTGTCCTGGAGCCTGAAATTCATACCATTAATAATGTGCTTATTCTGAAACTGGTTCAACACAAGGTTGACATAAGGGAAGCCATATTGTAGAAAACAGACCATACTGTAACTTTGAATGACCTCTAACTAACTAACCCACCTGGACTTGCACCCTCCAGGAGATCCACCTGCTCTGTAGATTTTATGATCCCTGCTTGTGCATGTACCTCCCAGCTGCAATAAGACGACAACTTCGTTCTTTTGAGGATAACTTCGCCCTTAGGCATGTGATGACCCCCAAACAGAGAGTCTATGCTGATAGCCATCATCAATGAAAACTGAAAGATCTGGTGTGGCAACTCCCAGTCTGTAACACCAGAGGGTCAACATTCCTAACCCCCTCCCCTGTAACTCACTGGCCTATATAACTGCTTCACAATTCTGTGCCCACTTAAGGTGGTTCTTTTGGACATTAGTCGGCCATCTTCCCTCTTGCTAGCAAGCTGTAATAAAATGCCCTTTCTCTGCCACCAATTGCCTCTTGACGATTGGCTTTTGTCTCCGGCGTGCAGATAGTGCCCTTTGTGCGGTAACAATTCCATTTCCAATCGTTCCTTCTGAGCAAATACTCTGGGGGCAGATTACCCTTTCACCGAAAAACTAGTTACTTCCTATCAGCAAACCCTGTTCGTGTTCTGTTGCTGCCCCACATCACCTCCAAAGTCCCCTGCTTTCTCCTCCCCACTTAGATAATCCAGTGCACCCTCCAGGGTTCTGCTCCAATACCACCTCCTCCTGGAACGTCTTTCCACTGTGGTTTAGAGTGAGCCTCCCTTGTGCTTACTCCTTACACTTTTAATCATCTATTGCTTGTGGTTTTTAACTTTTTCCTCTCTCTCCAGCTAAATCCCAAATATGTTGTAAGATCTTTGCAGTCAGAATTTAAGTTGTTATTCTGTTTTTAGGAGGTGGGTAATTGTCTTGAGTAAGAGTTAATTGTAACTATATTTGACACTAGGTCAGAAGAGAGAACAGAAGGAATGGGAGACTGGAGGTGACCGTTTTGATGAAGGAGCAAGAGGGGAGGTCTAGGGCTGGACCGGGGCTGAGTGGTCCTGGTAGCATCGCTACCAGGTGGACAACATTGCAGGAGGCCATGGGGGCCCTCCTCACCATCCTGCCCCCAGCTCCTCTGGGCTTCTGGTTTCCTTCTTCACTGCAACTTGGCTGAGAGAAAAAACTGAGAGGAAAATGCCAAGGTTGACCCAACATGGCGATTTAACTCTACGTTGAATTGTTTGGCTTTTTTCTTTTTCCTGGCTCAATCAAGGTTTGTCATCAAGAACTACACAGGAAGACATGTCTCCTACCTGACTGCCTGCCTCCCCTTCAAAACAGATGAGCCGTTTCTGGTACAGAAAGGCCGTGAAACTGCTTTTGGAGAGAACATGATGCAAGCTTGGGGACTGCATGGTCGCACAGATCTCTCTCCTCTAGTCAGGAAACATACGCAGGAACACAAGGTACATACATCCAGACACGGTCCAAGTCCTTGATCCGTCCAGAAAGTCTCACAGTTTGACTCCCTGTCCTGTATTGTGAAGGGTCAGGCAAACTTTCTTCATTAATTATGTATGAGGAACCCTGGGGAGGGATGGAACCAACAGCCAGATACACACTGCTGCTCCCCCACCCCTCCTCTCTCTGAGCAGTGACCCTGGCGGAGACACTTAAGACTGTCCTCAATTTCAGCGCAGCCACACGTAGCAGGGAATGTGAATAAGGGAAGGGGAAGATCAAAGAGCAAAAGATGAAGCCAGGGGAAGAGGCAGAGAAAAAGAGAGAGGGAGATAAAAGAGAGAGGAGGGCAAAGGAGAGTGAGGGAGAAGAGAAGCAGGCGAGAGACAGGCCGGGACAGAAAGAGACAGACAGGGCAGTAATGAGGTGGTTCGTCCTGTTTCATTTCCTCGCCTTGATATTTAAATGTTTTCCTGGGAGCTTGCCTTCTTCCTGACTGAAGTGGGTGGGATGGCGCTGCGAGGTGAGCCTGGGGCTCTGGGTTCTGGTCCTCGCTGGATCCTCACCAGGTGCTGCACAGGCTTCTCTGAAGTCCGGACGCTTCAAAGTATCCACTCCAACGGCTCAGCTATTTCAACTAAATCCATTTCCATCAAATTATCACTTCTAGCAGTGATAGAAAAATTAATGATTTCTTGAAGGGACTATTGTATTTAAATATTTCAAGCCTGTTGGTGTGATGTGTGTCAGCAAGAAAGAAACATATTGACTTGGAGCTGCAGCTAATGCTGGCTTTTATAAATATCCTGTCAGATAAATAATGGCTCTCAATGGATCCAATATGATGTACAGTTCTAAAGCAAGCAGGGTTTTGCCAAGAGGCTCAAAGGAAACTGCCATCACAATACTGTGGGCTGAATAATGGGATTTTCGTTTATCTTTCCTACCAGAGAAGGGAGCAGTGGAGAGGCTGGCTCTGCAGGCACGGAGGAGAGGTGGATTGATTCATCAGATTCCACAAAAGGTTCAAATCTCGAAGGCCTCTACCTGAGTGTCTCCGGAATACCAAAGTGCAAGCAGCATTTGTGTTTGAGTCCAGTTGACAAAGGGGCAGCCCAGTTGGGGCACTTGAGGGTCGATCCTGCTGGGACAGGCAGAAGTCCCTCTCAGCTTGTGAGAGCTGTGGGCCAGGCAGGAAAAGCCCCAGGTCTGGGTAGCTCCCATCAGGATTGAATATTATAGTGACTGGAGCAGTGTAGACAGCTCAACACTCTACTTTATATCCCATCGTCCCTCATTTCCTCTCCTCCTTCCTGTTACTTACCCTTTCATCCATTTCACTGCATATCAGAGGACAAATCTTGATATAGACTAAATTTGTGTCTTCCTAAAATTCATATGTTGAAACCTAATCCCCAATGTGAGGCTATTAGGTGGTGGGGCCTTTGGGAGGTGATTAGGTCATGAAGGTAGAACCCTCATGAATGGAATTAGTGCCCTTATCAGAGAGACTCTGGAGAGCTCCCTCGCCCGTTCCACCGCATGAGGACACTGTGAGTAGAAGGCCAGCTGTCTATGAAGCAGGAAGAGGGCCCTCACCAAACACCAAATCTGCCAACACCTTGATCTTGGACTTCCCAGCCTCCAGAAGTGTAAGAAATAAATTTATGTGATTTACAAGCCACCAGTCTATGGTGTTCTGTTATAGCAGCCCAAACAGACCAAGAAAACCTAATCAGGAAACTTGAACAATGTCACTTTGCTTCCTGTTAACAGTTCCAAAAAATATTAAGTGAGGGTTGGGTGAGTTGCAGCTGCTGGATGGAGAGGAGATGGTGTTATTGTCTGTGGACTTCAATGACCCACAGACAGTCGAGGGCTGAGCCTAATACACTGGCATGCCCACAATTCATCTTCAAAAGACATTTGAAGATGAGAAGTTAGAGACTTTAAAATTCTAAACAACCCCATTCAAAGTGAAACAGTCACTCATCTTGGACTTTTCTGACCTACTCTGGGTTTTAATGTTGCCTCTATTTAAAGCAATTGAAAATCTCTGCTCTCTAACAGATAAATAGAGCTGAAAGACTAATTAAAATGTGGAGCAGAGAATGCCCTTACATATTTCATATGAGGACGTGGCAAAAAGGAACCACACAAATCTATACTAACTCCAAAGACCTCCTCTTAACTGAAATCGTTTTGTTAATAAGTTAAAATACCACACAACTTTAAAAAATAAAAGTCCAACTTGCTAGCGTGCTACCACTGGGATAAATTTCCTCACATAAATTAGATATCCCATTTTTCTCTAAGGATCCATCCAGGCTATTCACGGTAGGGAAGAGAAACCATCTTTGCACACATTTTTGGGATGTGTATTTTGCTGAAGCAAGAGAAACACTTCCCCCACCTCACCAAACATCATGCCCTTGAGTTTGCAGAATTCCTGTGGCATCACTGTGTATCTGTTTATATTTACAATGCCTTCTACAAGTGGGTTCTTGCCAGAGGTGTGGCCTTTGAATAGCCAGCAAAGACACACAGTTTCACTCTGCTTCTCGCACCAGGCATGGTGACACTGCAGATCCTGGAGAGATGACTCTTCCACCAGGTACAAGCGATACCAAGTAAACCCTGGGATCTCAATCCCAGAGACTTTGACAGCTTTCAGAAAAGAAACATGATGGACGGCTAACTTGCCTGGGTATTTCATGTTTGTAAAGGAAACGGATTTAAGTGACAACAAACCAAATGGCCCCACGCCTCTTAGGTGCTCAGCTCCTTGGACACATTTTTTAAAGTTAAAAAAAAAAAACAAACAAAAAAAAGCTGGTTCATATTTTTTAGGGCATCCACTCACCTGTCTGAATTGAGTTCAAATAGTCTGAAAGTCTTTAAACCTTCAGTTCCTCACCTCTCTCACCCTCTACCTTGGTAGCCACTAACTGTCCCATCATGTAGATAGTGGGAATATCCTCCCATGTTCCATGAAGCTATTCTGTCAAATTCTCACTGTTCAGGTTGTAGACACAAGGTTGTCATATACTAGGAATGAATGGCATCCTCTTCATACCCCACAATTGCTGGGAAAAGCCCTGACTCGAGCTCCATCAACAGCCTCCCCTGATTCTTGGCAACCCATTCAACTTTGCCCAGTCCCAACTGGGACCGAAGCCTGTCCTGTCCTCCTGCGTCCCTCTTGGGGACTCTGAAAGATGTGCAGCATCATGCGGATGTGTGGTGTTTCCAATCCTTTTGTCCACTTGGACATGTCACCCTTACAAATGATACCTCTTACCCTGTGTCCAAGTACCACTTCCTACTGAATATATGAGGTTTTATTGCCATCCACAGCTACATTCTCCTTCCTTTTCATCCTCTGGCCTTGGGTACATCTCTAAATTGAATCACAATTTCTGGAAAGTTATGTCGTATGACTAACAAGGGAAAAAGTGTTTTCTCTAAAAGTTGTGGAAAGATTAGCTCTGAAGGCAGTTCCATTCACTCATTAAATGGCTCTCTATAGAGAGGGTACCGTGAGCCAGGCACTGTGCTGTGCACTTGAGATCCAGCAGTGGACAACACAGGCAATGTCCCTGGCCTTGTGCAACTTACCTCCTAATTTGAGAGGACAGGAGAGAAATAGAGAGAAGAAAAGGAAATAAAAATAAACCAGATAATTACACATTGTGATGAGCCCTGTATGTACACGTCCGACATAAGCCCTAAACAGGTCACAACTTTGGGGAGGGGCAACAGCAACACACATATAACAAATTCCATGGTCACTCTGCAGGGACAATTCCGTTCCTCAAAAAGGGACTGTCTGTGGGTTCCTTTTTGATGGACAGAGGAATGTCCTGCCTGTGATCACATCATCCATGCGTGGGGAGTTCCCCTGGTAAATGAAGCGATCTCTCTTTTTGTAGGCAAAGTGCCAAAAGGTTTAATATATTATTTTAATTATATTTTGTTCACCCACAAGCATATGGGTCAAGAAAGTCATAAGGGTCAAAAACGCATTATTTATCCTATTTCCATGATTCCACCCTCATTCCCAAAGACCTTCCCCAGTTTTTCTATCAGACGTTAGGAATATCAAAATCAAGGTTTGAAGGGTCATTTCCTTTTTCTTAATTTTCTATGTCTTCATAGCTCTCAAAGTACTTTATCTTTTCCTTCAAAATGTTTGCAGGCCTTGCTATCACTCACTAACAATCTAATTCTGACCTTCCTATTTCCATTTGAAGCGGTTTCCTATCTTTTATCACAATTCCTCTGGTTATGGCATTACCTTCTAACTTGAAATAATAACCAGCACCTTCCTCTAGCCTCTGTCCCCAAACCCGCAAAGGACTCCCAGCTATTCTGACCTCTATTTTGAAAAATACCTTCCTATGTCATTCCCAGCACATATTATATCTGCGGCTTTGTTCTTCTCCAAGATCCTGCTGTCAACTGGCAGCAGCCCAGGAATGGCAGCCGCTTCTACAGATCCTCAGTTCCACATCCTGCTCACTTTTCTCCAGCCAATCATAGGCATCTTATCCAAAGTAAGCAATAGCTATTCTAGAAACCTTTTCCATACCAGCAGGCAGGCCTTTGAGACTCTAAAAGAAAAGCATAGGATAAGGCGATAATCCTCACTCAAAGTTTTCAGCAGGAAATGGAATATCTCCAAAAGCGTCGGCCGTACCGGCACTGGACAAAGACGGCAGGAAGATCCTCCCCACGTCTCCAGCTATTCTTCGCTGTGAGGCGATATTTCCTTTCACAGCAGCTGCAGAAGGCATTTTGGAACTTCACATCTCTGTGAGCTCAGAACAAATTTTTATTCTCAAATAAACTATGAGAAATTTTAAGTATTCCAAACCAGAACTTTAAAAATACAATTCTGGGGCCTTCCTGACAAGGCTCCAATCCCTCTTACTAACATTATCTTCCTTAGCTCCACTTCATGCACATCAAACTCCTGCCAAAACAGCTGAAGCATGGCTCTCTAAATAAACCCAGCACTTGCCAACCTCTGAGCATCTCCTCACCCGATCCCTCTGTCCTGGAATGTTCTTCATTCTCAGGCCTCATTTGAGGCTCCTTCAACTACTGCCTCCCCTATGAATCCTTTCCCACCTCCTGGGCAAAATCAGTCTCCCCTTTCTCTATGATCTCCCAACATACTGCTTATAGGTCTACAATAAAACTGACTCAACTCTGTCTTGTATAATAGCTGTTGACTATAAACTCATTGAAGGTAAGTCCTGGGTCTCAACGATCTTGGTTTCCCTCCACCATCCAGCACATGTGGTAGGCAATATTTAAATATTTGTTAAATGTAAGTGATCGTAAACAGTGACTCTTTCTCTTCTGTGATGGACTGTAAAGGAAATAAAGCTTCTCTTGGGAATATGTGATTGTCTCTTCTCCCTTACGTGTTGCTGGAACACTGAGCAGAGTGTCTGGTGAATAGTAACAATTCCATACACTTGTGTCATTGTTGAGAAGGAGGAGGAAGAAAATGACGATGTGAAAAAGAGAAAGGGAAAAAGAGAAACACAACAGCTGTGGTGGTTTAAAGATGGCCACAAATTCTTCGGCACCTCTTCCATTAAGAGTTGTGGTCCACATCCTCTCCACTTGAATGTGGGTGGGCTCCATTACTGCTTTGACCAATGAAATAGAGTGGAAATGATACTGTGCCAGTTCCCAAGCCAAGCTTTTACAAGATTAGCAGCTTCCATGACCTGTCTTTGGAACACTCATTCTTGAAACCCTGTTACCACACTGCAGAAGCTCAAGGAGCCCAGGAGTGGCCTATGGGAAAATGAATCAAGCCTCCAACTCATCAGTTCCAACTGCACCCTCAGCTGACATCTGCACCAACTTGCCAACCATATGAGTAAACTACCTTGGAAGTGAATCCGCCAGCCACTTCGAGCGACCCCAGCCTGAGGTCACTGGAGTAAAGGTGTCCCCACCAAATCCTACCCAAATTGCCATTCCTGGGCAAATTAAATGAATGCTGTTATTTCAAGCCATTGAGATAGTTTGTCAAAGAACAGTAAATTATTGGCACAACTACTTAACTAACTTCCCTTTTGTCTTTTCAGATTGTCTCATATTTTAAAGATATAAAAATTTCCTAGATTTTTCAATATTCATAACGTATCAACTTGGCAAATTAATCTATGAGCTACTCTTTAGAATGAATTATGAGCTGTGCATGGTGTTCAAACGGCACTCCAACAACTCTCTCTGGATGGAGGGTGAGGCTGAGCAGGATGTGAGCCTCACACCCCTACTTCAACTAAAGCTACTCCTCTTCACTTCTGTCATATCATGAGTTCCCCTTAAGAATCCATTTGAACAAAGGATTCTATAGCTGCAAAATGTTTGAAAAGTGCTGTTCTAGAGCATTAGGCCCAGCAGATTTGAGGCTGTGTTCTCTGCTAGCAGCTCCGATTACTTTCACGAACCAGTGGAGCAACTGCTCAAATAGTTTTCCATTTACAGGTAAAACTAAACTGAAAACCCTAGTTACATTTTCTACAATCTCTCCTATGCTGGGCATTTTTGCTTCTGCCTAGGATATCTGGTACAGAAGAGGCAACTCCTGTTGCTTTCCGAAGCTCCCTCTATAAGCAGCAAAGCAGTGACACCTGCTTGGAAAAATTCCTCCCAGGAGTCATGGATGACATTTCTGGGAAAGATCCCAGAATGGCACATTGGAAATTAATAAGCGTACCAAGCAAATGGCTCCTGTGGAAGATGTACCCTCTTGTTCATTCAGCAGAATTGTATTGTCAGTGTAATGACCTTCCTCCCCCCAGGTCACTACCACTCACTGCCGAAGCCATTTGACATTATTTCTTATAGGTTTAGTCTTGCTATAGACATAGGACCTCATATATCCCTAGTCAGGGGTGATTTAGGGACACACATGCCAGAAATTGATAACCCCAGTCTAACTTCATGATCAGATTCTAGCAACTGGACACAGCACTCCTCCCTCAATCAGCTGCCCACATTCCTCCCCAGTCTCCAGCCACAGAGTCCCAGCCTTGCTCCCTACTTCATCCTCAGTTTCCTCAAAACCAGAGCCCTGTCATTTTTTTCATCATTCAGTCTGGGCTCTGGTGGACTCCCTGACAATGATGGATGCCCTTCTAAGTCTGAGCATCTTGCCTCTTCCAGACTCCTCACCACTGCGCTCTACCTCCCCACAAAGACACAACCTGTCACTTCTTGCTGGCCTGCCTTGACACTGGCATTTCTCCAATCTGCTACTACACTTTTCAGAAACCACACCTAATGCGCAGGGTGGCTTTCTCCCGCCCCTGCAGGGAGGGTCAGCCTCCCGGGGCCTGCCCCACTACGAGGACATGAACTGCTCCTGGGATGTTGTAGGGCTGCCATAACAAAATGCCACAGACCAAGTGGCTTAAACAACAGAAATATAGTGTCTCTCAGCTCTGGAGGTTAGAAGTCTGAGATCAAGGGGTCAGCAGTGTTGGTTCCTTCTGAGGGTG
The DNA here is from genome assembly GCF_041296265.1 of Equus caballus. NCBI lineage: Eukaryota > Metazoa > Chordata > Mammalia > Perissodactyla > Equidae > Equus > Equus caballus. The sequence continues at coordinate 98,364,993 of NC_091685.1, read as the reverse complement.
TGAGGGAAGGATCTGTTCCGGGCCTCTCTCTTTGGCTTATAGATGGCCATCTTCTCCCTGCATCTTCTCATCGTCTTCCCTCTGTGTGCGTCTCTGTGCCCAAATTTCCTCTTCTTACAAGAGTACCAGTCATGTTGGACTAGGACTCACATTAAGGACCACATTTTAATTTAATTACCTCTGTAAAGACCCCATCTCAAATACTATCACATTCTAATGTACCGGGGGTTAGGACTTCAACATATGAAGGGGGGAGGGAGGCACGTAGCAGGCCATAACAGGTACCACCCCTCCAGTTTGTTTCATCCCACTGTCTACTTAGGTCTGAGCTTGAGAAGTTCTAAAAGTGCTGATCTTCAACTCAACCTCATTTCTACAGTGAGGAGATCCAAGCTTAAGACAGTGTCCACTGCTAAACCTCAGATATAAGTGTGTCTTATAGTCTGTTGACTGCCAAGAGCCTATTTTTACCTGAGAGACTGAGTAACTTTCTAGAGTTAACTGACCCAAAAGAGGACTGGCAAACAAGTGGCCAGTGGAAAAGAGCATGGTGTCTGTCACCTAGATATTTCTTCCAATGCCTATAAATTTGTATTCCTTGGGGAAAAAAATAGGATTCAAATTAAAACTGAAGGAGCAATTTTTACTTTTTAAATGTTTTTAGTTTTTGGAGCATAAGCAATGCTGCCTTGCTACCTGGCTAATAGAGAATAACATTATCCTTGTTTCCTTACCTAAAATGGCATAGCTGGGTAGACTGATGGCTCAGAGAACATACTAAAGCTTTAATGACAAACTGCTCTGGTACATAAACTAGACGTGACATAAGTGGCAGCATCTGGTGGATGCAGTAATGCCCAGCAAAAGCAGGAGCAGGTAGTGTGGTACCTAGCAGGCACCAAGTGGTAGGTGACTGCCCTGGTTCATGAGCACACATAAATCACATCACAGAAACTGTCAGAAATTATTGGGGGACTTGGGGGTGATTTTGTAAAGAGCTAGAGTATGTATCATATCAGGCAAGAGCAGGAGTTAACAAATGCAAGCTGTCTTTAAAAAAAAATGACTTTTTGTACCTCACTGGATAACTAAGGCTACCAAAGTCACAGGTAAAGAAAGAATTTCTAGAAAACTGAGATTTTAAAAAGAGGACCTCCTGATTGATTGCAGTGTGACTTCAATCTGGCTTTAGCTAAGTCAGAAAGGTTATAATTTAACATTAGCATTTGGTCGGTACATTTCTTCCAATAACCCCTTGTTAAATAGATGCATACTTCTGTCTCCTTCAACACTTGGAGGTTGTCATCTTCATTTGAGCAATGGAATTGGGTGTTGGGAAAGTCTAGCAAGGAGATACATTATTTCATCTATGTCCATTATTGTGAACTCATTGAAGAAAAGTGATCAAAGTTAGAACCTCTTTTGCTGGCTTCATTTGGAAAAACAGAATTCCTGGAAGAGAGGGACATTAGCATCAAGAGACTTCCAACAAACCAAATGGCTGCCAAATTCAACTGCATAAAATCCTATAGTATCACTGAGCCCCATTGATTCCCAATTGTGGTTGGTAGTAAAAACCCATGCTGCTTGGGTTTTTACTACCCAAGGTGGAAGATTTGTGACAACCTTATTTACCTGTCAGAAGGCACACGAGAAAACCAAGTAGAGAAGAATAACAAAGGGCAGAAGTCCCGAGGCTAAATTACAGGTTTACGTACCCATGAAAGACTATTAGCCTATTCAAATTCCGACTGTGCTTCCGCATTCTGTCTATTTAGATTTCTCTGCGGCTGTAGTGGGACACCATGCTCTGCTTGGCTGCCTCGCAAAGTGTTGTTATTTAATAGTTGACGCATTCCACCCAGCTGTGGCAACAATTCCCCACAGAGGTTTTACATTAGTTTAATTTTTCAAAACCTCACAAAATTTTTTTGGCTCAACAAAAGTAATACACAGAGTTGGGAAGTTTTATCAAGGTTGTTTTTGACAGAGCTATGACTAACTATGATGACTGACGTAGACCACCAAGTTCAATTCCCAGAGAGCATCAGTCTTATAAAGCACCTGACTTAGAACCTGAACATGGTAGACACCCAACAAAATCACTTTTCTTCCCATTCAAGGTGACCACAACGTGGGCTTCTGCTCAGTCATGGGATGAACTTTCAAGTAAAGTCCTTAATGATGTTTGACATGTTACATTTTCTGACCAGATTTCAAATCTATAAGGAGATCCTTCTGCTTTACTACTATATAAATAAACATCCAACTGAATTCACTCTCTCTTGGCTACTGAGCTGGAATTGCCAGTCAGTTACTTGGAGATTAGAAAGTGGGATGTATCTATAGAGAGAAGGGACGCATAGTGGCCTCAAGACATGTCACTCATAATGTTCTGCTGCAAAGTTGGTTTGTTCAGGTTGTGGGCAGGGGCCCTGTCATCTTAATTATGAAGTAAACTGCAGCTCTAAAAGCTGCCAATAGCTATTTCTGTATTCTAGGTGGTGCAACAGATTTATCTTTGGGAAAAATTTGGTTTTTATTGGGAAGAACACTGTGGTGTGCTTTTTAACTTGCAAATAAAATGCTGATATGAAAAGCCTGATATGAAAAGAGAGGCTAAGACAATGAGAAGTCAAACAGTGTTAAAAGCAAGCCTTTGGGGGGCCTGGTACACCCCTAAGGAGACATTACCTGGCTGCTAAGAAAGTCTCCCCTGCTCTTCCCTCGTGAGGAGCCTAAGGCTTGGGAAAGGGAAGGCATAGACAGGTGGGAATGGACCCCACTGGCAAGATGGCTGCCATCCAGGGCTAAGGAAGATGCTTTGGGAGCAGTGACAGCCAATACCTCGCTTATGCCTTTTTCTCTATGTTATAATTCTCTCACGATGACTTCTGAGATATTGCTACAATCTGTTCACCCCTACACCCTTGGGCCTTGAGCAATGGAGGAAGAAAACATGCTTACGCTTTGGGGCAAACCAGAGCACAGAGGGCTGGAGCAGCAGGAGCAGGTGAAAAAGAGAGGAAGTGATGAGGAGGAGCCCCAGTGAGAGCAGCACTGAGAGAAAGAGGTGACGCTAGCAGGCATAGGTGCATCCTCATGCAGTCCTTAGAAAGAGTGACGGGATTTCCCGCAGTTCACAGAATAGAGGCATCGGTCACTTTATTTGTCTAACAAAATAAAGAGTTATCCTGGAAGGCTGAAAACTTGTTATATACTGGGTTACATTTATAATTTGAGAAATTAGCATGGTTCTGGACACATTGAACATACTCAGAAAAGTATTTGATAAATGGATGAGTGAATGAACGAATGGATGAGAAATAAAGGAATGGAAGTTTTGCTTTAATACTGTCTCAAGTATTTGTTCTTCCTGACAGTGCCAGCATGTTTCTCTTTCCTCTTGTTACTTTGTTCTTATAAGGCCTGAAAGAGCTGGAGAAGAGGACAAAAGCAAAGAGAACAGGACCTCACAGTGATAAGTCCAGGGTAATAACCTTGGGAAAAATGGGGAAAATGATTGGCTAATTAGTACAAGATATCTAAGAGCTTGTCTGGGTTCCAAAATGCTCATCACTCTCACCCTAAGCCACCAGCCAGCCTCATCTCTGTGGCTGTAGCAGACAGGGCAGGTCATCATTTCAGAAGGGCAGCATCCAATTTGCTCCTGGTTTTCACTTTCCTGGACCGTTGGAATGATCCTAGGAGGTTGAAGTTCCAATTTCTTTAAGCCAATGTGACAAAGAAACAGAAAGCAACACTGAGGAGTGGGTCAACAGGCCTCTGGCATGGCAGGGAAATGTTGTGTGTTCTGGAAGCTCCAGAGAAGGAGAACTGAGCTGTAAGAGCTTCCAGGCCACAGGTTTTCAGGAGTCTGAGGTCAGCAACTCTACGCTTCTGAGTGTTTATCCAGATCCAAACTCTCAGCCCTCAGAGACTCCCCTGACTCTCACAAAGAGATCCAAAGACATTTACGTTCCCAACTATCACCTCTACATCACTTCCTTCCTCTTTGGTGCACTTCTTTTCTTTGGAAGTCCTTGGATTTGTCCTACGAAGCACAGAAATTTTGCCCTCCCCAAAGTGGCTGAGAAGGCAAGGTCGCAGTACACCACCACCCACACAGGAAGCCCAGGTGCACCGTGTGCTCAGAAAGATGGCCACTGACTTTGCCGCCTGTTCCTGCGCTGGGGGCGCAGCCAGGGGCACCTGCCTCCACAGGCCTGAACTGCCGGGGAACAGGCCCACAGGCATGTGAGAGGAAGCAAGCAACAGAGCTCTCCCACCAACGGGAATTCTCAACTTGGCTGTTTACTGTTTTAGGTGCTTCTGCAAAAGAATGTGAGAAGCAGAGATGGTCAGAATTGTGAGCTGTCCATTACTGCTCACAGCTCAAAGCCTTGATGAGAAATAGGAAAATGACAGAATTAGTGATGAAAAAGGAGAGAGAACAAAAGGAAATGACAAACAAGCAAGGCTTGACAGTATGTTTAGATATACTGCTCACTGCCTCCCAACACAGAGGGGAGCAGAGCGTGAGAGAGAATTTGAAGACAGAAAAGGCACTTAGGTAAACGCATCCACATAATCACTTGGGGCCATAACATTAAAACACAGATGAATGTTATTAGCAAAAGGTTGGCTGTTGTTTAAAAGAGTCCATAATTAGAATTTGTTTCTGTTGTTCATGTGAGCACTTTCTTTTCCAGGAACACAAACCAAAGAACTTTACTTTCTAATATATTCAGAACTGTTTATCAGTAGATTTCCAAAATATAAACCTGAAAATATAGATCCTATGTTTAGAGTTTCCTAGCCATGAAAAAAGAAATTCAAAGACAAGAGACTGGAATCTATTTGAGAATGTAAGTGAAATCTTGAGTGGGAAATAAAGCTCATGCATCCACAGCAAACGTAAATTCACCCAAAAATCCAAAGTGGGGAGTAAGTGATGTATTGTAAAGATAGAAGGGATGGGAGAAAGGAAGGGAGGGAGAGAAGGAAGAAAGAGGGAAGAAGGGGAAAAAGTATGGGTTTTAGAAATCTCCTGATCCAGGATTAAATCCTGGACACACACACCATCCCCCCACCCCCCCAATTCCACCTACATTGCAGCAACCATCAGCATGTCATTCACCTCTCCAGGCCCCAAACTCGTCTCTGTGATAATGGAGACCATGACATCTAAGAGCGGTAAGGATTTAAACCTAGCATGTAGCAGGCACTCGGGAAATACGAGTTTCCTCCTATCTTCCTTCAGATCGGCTTTGTGTAAGCAACACTGGCTTCTTTTTATAAGGTCCTGAACTTCAGTTAGTGGAGGCAGAGCAGTCATAAGCAGGAAAACAGAAGTGAGCTAACAAGTAAAAATGAGGCAAAAGGAAAGCAATCCTAAGAAATGGAAAATTGTCTCAGTCACTACAAAATGTAATAAATATTTAATTATGTTCTCTCACAACAGGCAGAGCAAATGCCCACAAATCCGTGGGGGGCCTACCAAGGAGGCCCTTACAATGCAATGAATTGTGACAGGAGGCACCACTGCCCACCTCTGCTCGGGAACAGCTGACCAATAAGCCATTTCTCTTTCAGAGTAGAAACCAAAGCAGAGACAGCATGATAATAATAACCAACATGTTCATAATGTAAGTAAAATGAGGCTTTTTGGTTTTTTCGTTTGTTTGTTTTTCTTTTTGAGGAAGATTAGCCCTGAGCTAACATCTGCCGCCAATCCTCCTCTTTTTTGCTGAGGAAGACTGGCCCTGAGCTAACATCCATGCCCATCTTCCTCTACTTTATACGTGAGATGCCTGCCACAGCATGGCTTGACAAGCAGTGCATAGGTCCGCACCCAGGATCTGAACCAATGAACCCCAGGCCACTAAAGCAGAATGTGCAAACTTAACTGCTACACCACCAGGCCCACACATAAGTAAAGATTTAGACTCATGATCCTTACTTGGTCATCAACTTTAGTTTAGGGCAGGGGTTCCCAATATTTACAAATATAAGATCAGTCTCTTGCAGTGTCAAGAATGTCACAGAACTCCCCCAAGTGATATGAGCTGCCTTTTTAGTATCTATCAATTAATAAAATCCTTAATTTCAAAAAACTACTCTAAATTTGCATTATATTTAGCCCCATACTATCTACATTATTGAAAAATAATCATGACACTTGTGTGCAAAACATTATCTATCCCACAAACAGAGGACACTTAGTGCAAATACAGCTTTCTGCCCCCGTTGCAACAGAGTTATAGACAGTCTCCCTACCCCTGGGGCGCCAAGCCCACATGTGAAGAACCAGGGGGCGGGAGCACTGAGCCTCTTGCTTCTTTTATGTGAATCTCCATCAAAAAAGCTGAAGACAAATAATGATTTGGTCAATTTTGAAGCAAAGTCTTAAAAATAGAAAAATAAAGAGAACATTTAAATACCAAAAGTAAATATATCCCTAATAATATTAACGAACCAAAGATTTTTTTGTAAGACCAATGTATAGGATTCTTCTCTGTTTTTTAAAGAAGAGATCTGACATTCCAATATCTTTACTCTGAAGCACTAGAAGAAAACAACAGTGAAGGAAAAAACCACCATTTTTATGAGGAATTGTTGGTACAATGACATAGCTATGTCTCAGTCTCTTGGGAAATAATGCTGATTAATTCTTATTATTAATTATATCTGTTAAAAGTGGAGCTCTGTATTTTGGGGTGAAATTTAAATTTGCCCTAACAGGAAATAACTCGTAAACTAGCCCAATGGAAAGTCTTTAAAATCCAGTTGCTAAAACAGAAGGAAAAACTCCAGACCTTCACACAATTACCTCGTGTGGTATACTGAGAACCTCAGGGAAAAACCAAAGCAGCGGACGAAAGACTCCTTATTACTGCCTGAATCTCTTGAAAATGACAAAAAAATAATCCCCAAGAATATCTACCACCAATCATCCCAGGATCCCTCCTCCCATAAAAATGAGATGAAAATGCCATTTTATGAGACCAAATTCAGCAACCAGGTCCATGGTTCAATGCAATGGTTTCAATGTAAATGGTGTGTTAAACCACATCGCTGGTTAAAGTCAGAGGCATCCATCAATCCTGTCCTGTTGGAATAGACTGGAGCATCTGCCTCCGCGTGTGGTTATGGTCTATGTCAACAAATACGGCGGCGGAGAGGGCCCAGCAAAATTATTCATCAGGGACCTGTTTACATTAGTACTGTCAATTCTAATAGGTGTTTTACTGAATTAAATTCTTTGGCCTTCATTAGAATCATGATTGCCTGTCAGTGAATATGACATGTTTGAATTCCCACAAGGGTGTTAGACTCTCCATCTTGTATGTTGCTCAGGAGGGATCAAGGACAAGGCACAGTTGAAAATTTTACACGTCAATCCTTGAAATTATGATATAAATACCTCTCAGCAAAAAAAGTAACTGTGCTTCACAACAAGGCAACCCAGAAGATTCTTGGGGTTCTTCTGTCTCATAGGCACGCACAACTCAGCAGGTCCTGACATAACCAGGCTGACCCGCCACCCCCCAGCTTTGGCTTCTAGATGTAGCACCTACTGGTTTCTCAGGTCTTCTTAGAAAAACGACAACAATAATAACAACAAACTGAAGTATCTGAAGTCTCCCAAGGCTTACGAACATGGACAGTCACTTGACCTGAGGTACGGTTGGAGGTAAGACTTATTTCTAGAACACAGAAGAAGGTATAGGGAAAGCCTGGGCATTGTGAAAGGCAGACACTTCTCTGCTAGAAAAGAAAAGAGAAGCCCCAAGGGATGGTCACATTTATTGAAGACTTACTCTGCCAAGCACTTTTTATACCTTATCACATTTAAGAATTACAATTCAGTAAGGACTAACGATAACGATTACACCCGTTTTATCAATGGAGGAAACTAAAGCTCAGAAAGTCATTTTCCCACAGTCACAGAGTAAGTAAGTGGCCAACAGGATTGAGACTACGTCTGACTCTAATATTACCGTTCCCACTCCTACCATGGCCCAGGGCAGATGCCAGCCCTCGGAGATATGGAATGTGGCGGCAGCTAACAAGGGGGCCTTGGGGACTCAGCAAGGGCTCCAGCTAAGAGGACTGATGGCACCACAAGCCAGATTCCAAAGTAGAGACATCTGTGAGCATGCATATACTCCCCATCTGGACCACCCTTAAAATGTGTTCATAGTTTGGAGTTTGGTCTTTCTTCAGTAATTACATGGAAAGAAAAGGAGGACTTTACTAGCCAAGAACTATGGTGGGGAAATAAACCATCCTTTAGTTCCTTTATCCTTAATTTCCAATCAAGACTGTCTTTTTCTGGAATTTTTAACTAGCATCAAATTAGATTGCTTCATCCTCTGAGCCCTAAAATTTTCACATGTTACAGCTCGACCCCATTTCCCAACATTCCCCAGCCTTAGAGATGCTGCTTGCCCTTGAGAATTCAAATCTCTGGGGCTGAGGTCTAGGCAAGTATATTCTTAATAAGCTCCCCCAGGAGGTTCTAGAACCCACCAAAGTGAGAGTCCCCAACACATAAAGCAAGTTAACATTTTGCAGTTGGAGATAGTCATCAGTCCATCTGTTGGTTGCATATCAATCAATCAGTCATGGTGTCTTCATTTGGGGAGAAAATGAGGAAAGATCGCCCTTGGACAGGAGGCTGTGAGGAGTGAGCTGGCTGTAGGGAAGCCCACCTTCTCATCACTGTTCAAATTCTTCTCCAAGAGATTTGAAATCAGCTCTATTGGAATATCTGCAAAAATTCCTCCTATTAAAAGCAAATGTAACCTAAAAAGAGCAGAGTATAAGGACAGGGTTCGTTTGCTTGCTTGTTTATTTGACCTTATGAAGTCAGGACTTAACACCCAGGTAGGGACGCGGTTTTGCCTAGTAACTCGCTACTGTCTGGTTGTCTGTTGAAATGACTTGCTTTTCAGCCATGTCTTTTTAATGAAATAAAGCAGGAAAATAACATAGACAATTTCTCTTCTTCTACCTCCTTCTTTTCCACTGTGAAGTCTCCTTTCTTATTCCTTTTTTCTCTCATCTTCACTCTCTGCGTCCCAACTTTCTTGGACACCCTATCTGCACTTGGCCTCTAGACGCTTCCTTCTGTTTGATTTTTTCTTTCCTTTCAGACTTCAGGATGCCTTCTGTTCTAGCATCACTCCTTTCCCTGCCACTCACAGGCTCCTGGTTTGGTACCCAAGCTGTTTTCTGTTCGCTGGCAGCCAGCCTCGAATTCCATTCTGCCACAGGATTTAGCTCTAAGTCAGGCAGTAAATGGGCTCTTTACAAATCTAGCTTAATTTAAAGAACTTTCTCCGTGAGCTGCATTTCTGGGGACATTTTTCAAGGGTGTTAGCAACGAAGCTATATGCACTTGCTTGTACAACAGCAGATTGGCTGCTGTTTCTGTCACTCCGAGAGACCAACGTTAAGGTTCCAATTAGCTAGCAATTGTAAACCACAGGAACTAAGAGAATGATTTCACAGGCTCATTTTTTTTCTTCTATTTGTATAATTTTAGCGCCCAGGCCATGAGGTGCACAGGCCCGAGTGCAGCAGGAGAATAATGAATAGATCAGCTTGGCAGCAAGTTGGATGTTGGAGGATGGGTGTGGGAAGATACGAAGTGGTTAATTACGACTCCATCACCCAACCTGGATGACAGGGGAACTGTGGTTGCTCAGTCATTGTCTTTCATTCTTACATGCTATATTTCCTGTCCTATCCCTTTCTTATTGTGTCTAGTTGGGACCACACATATTAGGTTCATGAGGCCACTTTTTAAAGGGCTCATTTTGATGGACAAACTGTCAACTAGTCTTATATATGCATTAGATCTCTGAAAAACTTTGAAAATCTACACTCCACAGAGTGTTTGACTGCCAGGCTGTGTGACACTAAGTAGGAGGCACCATTGTGGCAGAAGTCCGTGGAGATGCAACACTCAAGTGTCTAGAGGAGACATGTCCACCTAACTCATTTTGTTTAGAGAGAATGCAGTTTTCATTGTGATTAAGATCTTTCACCACACCAGGAAAAAATTCCTCAGATGCTAATGGGAAGCGGTCAAGGTGAAAGCCACCGAGGGGCATGGTGAGAAACAAGAGGGTATCGTGGGATGTGATGAAAAAACTATGTTAGTAACAGAGGGACTGTGGATGCAAACCAGCCCTTCTGAATGACAGTGCAATGGTCAATTTCCATCCAAAAGCCAAAAATTCTGTAAAAAGAAACTTCTCTCCTGGACATTGTGGATGCAATCTAATATTTCACTGCCCAATATAATATCTACTGGCCATAGATAACTTTTTAACTTTAAATTAACTTTAAATAAAATTTTATTTCCTTAATCACAGCAGCCACATTTCAAGGGCTAATAGCCACGTTTGACCAATGCCTAGCATATTGGACAGACAGGTACAGAATACTGCTGTCATCACAGGAAGTTCTATGGGACCACACTGCTCTAGTGTATTCTGGTCTGATGCATGCTCTGACCTTTTGCTCAATGGGTAGCCATTCTCCAGCCAAAGGAAAGCCCTAAGAGCTGTGTGCAAGGAGGAAAGCATCCACTCCATGTCAAGGGGAGAAGCCTGACGGGGGAAGGAGAGACACCAGCAGCCTGGCAGCAAGGCTCCAACATGAGCACTGAGAACTCGCTGCAGACACAGCCCAGGAGGAGGCAGAGATGGGAACATCTCCTTCCAAAATCGATTGCTCCTCTCTCTCTGCCGGTGGGTTCAACTGGGAGCAGCAGATTGAGGAGAGATTCTTCATATAAATTAAACTGGAAGGGAGCACTATCCTAGCACTCAGGGCCTTGGAAGCCAGGAGCACCAAGATGATTAAATAATTGAACTGTCTCACCTTGCCCAGTCAAGCTAGATTCCAATGAGGGTAATTAATCTTCATAGTCCTGTTATTCCCTGCCCTGTGCATACCTCTGCTCCTGTTGAAAGTCAAGTTTCTCAACCTGCCTGTTTCTTGCCAGAAAAGAAAAGGGAGGAGAAAGCAAATGAGAAAGACTCCCTTTTAGAAGGGTGTTAATAGAAAGTTACCTCCAAATCTGGTCTTTATGAACTCCCCCCCCCCCGAAAAATGGCAGAATTAACACTGTAATTGTATGTAACTTTATCTGCAAATTTCAGAGAAATAAAAATATTTTGAGTTTCTAGTTGTTCTTGGAGGCTGAATTTTAGATCTTTCCTTCAAAAATCTCTCAGCCATCATAATTCCACAAGCCCGGAAACAAAGCAAAGACTGAGACAGGGAAGGAAGCCACGTCAGGTGCCCAGCTTTGCCTCAGTCCCCAAGAGAATCATTGTTTTAAAGCAAAGCCAACACGGGGGGAAGGGGCCATCAGGACACACATGTTTAAAGTCATTCATTCACTCAGCAAATTTATCGAGTGCCTTCTACATCCGTGAACAGACACAATCCCCCTACTGGTGGCACTTACATTCCTAGACTGACGGTTGATTTGTTCTTAATCCGCCCACACTTTATCCAATAATAATAAGAGTCAATTTTAAAGATGCAAAATCTTAGCATATATTTATTTCGTATCACTCCCTATAAAATGTTGGCTTGACTCCTGTAACAGTGTGTTTGTATAGGTACATAAAAGTTAAAAAAAAAGTAAACTATAAAAGTTACATAAAAGTAACTATAATCCCCAGGAACTTCCCAGAATCGTGCAAATTGTGAGCCTAATTTCACACCAACAAGGAAAGGGGAGGGAGCTTTCCAGACAGCACGCGTCCACCGGGCTCCACAAAATGACCAACAATGCCAAGGAGCGGCCAGCTGCCGGCTTTGTGTCTTCCTGGAGGGAAGTAGGTAGGAGAGTAGCTGCTTGGCAGCAAGACAAGGACAGTGAGATGAGATGGAGAGCCAAACAAAAAGTGGGAAAAATAAAAAGTAATCTCACTGCATTATCTACCACCCCTAAGTGTGTATTAATGGACCGATAAAGTATGCCCTGGAGAGTCTTAACGCTACAATATTAAACTCTGTGCACCAAAAAAAGCAAAGATGGCACATTATAACAAAGAGAGTTTGGGTTCTGTGTTGTTGGTTTTCTGGTTCTTGCTAATGTTCTGGTTTTTAGCTTTGCTCACTTGGATGTATTTTTCTTTAAAGGGCTGCTTGCCACAGAGACCATTTTCCAACCAAAGTGCAATGCTGCCCCCTGGTGACAAAATGATGCATGAGCACCTGGAGAAATCTAGCCTCTCTCCAAGGCAAACTGACTACAGTTCTGCCTGGATTTCATTTTGCTGTCTTTTCATCTTCCAAAGTGAAAATATTTCATCCTTAAAGATTCTCCGCACAGAGATATTTTCTGGCTCAGCCTAGTTCACACCACTAATCAACATAGCATTTTATTCTAAAATATGAACTGTGTGCTGATTACAAAACAAACAGTGGTAGTAAATAGATTTCTTCCCCTTTTGCTTATAAATTAAGCGATCTCCCCAGAGAAAGCTCAGAAATCAGGCCTTTTTCATATAACCTTTAGAATCCTGATTGGAATTCTCCCTGGAAAGACATTTACTGAGAACTCAAGCTCAAGGAAATCAATGCCTGGGTCTGACAGACATTCAACTCCCAGACAAATGTATTTGATTTCACATCATCCTTCAATCTTTGCGCCGGGAATAAACCCAAGACCAAAAGCCCTGAAAATAACAATGCAGGTGATACACTGCACTATCAGAAGCCCCCTTCCTGAATTGCATGAAAACACAACGGCTATCTGAGAGAAAATTCTATCGTATGAAAACACGTGACGAGGGGTGAGTGGGACACTTACCACACTGTGACGAGTTAAATAAAGCCACGTGTATGATCCCGTTTTCCTTGAACCATGACCCCAGCTGCCTGCATCCAAACCTGGGAGTTTATTTAAAAAACCAATTTGGGAGCCCAATCCAGATCTATTAAATCCAAAACTCTGGGTATGGGACCTAGAAGTCTGCATTTCGCTAAGCTCCTTGGGCAACTCTGTGTGCACCAGACTTTGAGAATCACTGAGTAAAATTTAATAAGATTTTTCATTTTCATTAAGAATATTTTCCTATTCAGGAATTCTCAAACATTACAAAGTTGAAAAATACATATTTATCAATTAATACCTTTCCCTGATTTTCTACAAAATTGAAAAACATCACTTGGCTATGCAAGGCACTCTCTAACCAGAAAACAATGGTAGTGGCCAAAATTATAAATACCACTTGGTCGCTGCTGGTGATAATTTCTAAATGTACTTCTTACGTCAAACCATTCCTTCGAAAAGCTCTGTCAGTAAGTGGCATGAAATGATTCATTAAGCAGAAACACTCACTAAATCAGAAGATGAGACAGCCTTGAGAGCGCCACACAGCTCTCTGCTCTCACAGAGAAGGACCTGACAAAACTGAGCCCAAAAGAAAAGGAAACAGAAAAAAATCCAACCAACCAGCACGTCCTCATTTTTCACCCCTTCGAAACTTCATGGCTGGTCCTGGTCCTGCCTCCTGTTTCCCCTCACCGTCCCCTGAGCCATTGTTCTCTGCCTCTCTCTGTCATCATCTTGGGGCCACTTGTGATCAGGTCCTGTTCCAGGTGGTGGGGAGATGGAGTGTGCTGTGGTCTTGCCAAGCCCGGCTGAGATGCCAGCACAGTCAGACTATCTCCACACAGGCTGAAGCCATTGAACAGGTGCCAGTACCAACAGGTCGTATTTCATTGTTCCCCTTTATTGCCTGACTGAGCCACAGGAGGAGACAGCATGGGATGGAAAAGGGTCGTGTTTTTGCCTAAAGGAATCGGCACGAGGCTTAAAGAGGGCCTACCAGTCTGCTGACCATCCACTCAGCGGCCACTTGGTCACCAACAGAAGAGCCAAAGAAGCAGATCTTTGAAGTTTCACAGCCCACATGTGGGGAGGGCAGCACCTCAGCTTCACCAAGATGGGCTCTTAGGAGAAACCTACCGTGAAAAGAGATCTCCCTCACGCCCATACCCGGGGAGAGCCGGCTCATGGGGAAACCTAGAAGGGCCCCAGTGGTCAAGCTCACGACCAAGAGCAATGGCTGCAAGGGGAGGTCTGAATACACAAATGACATTTTAAAAAGCATCGTTTGGTTCATTCCAAAGAGGGATACTGTTTGTTCTGGGAGAGACCGAATATTATAGAGCATCCTTTACCTTCCTACAGAATTTCAATACATCTCTGAAAGTGCATCTAAGTCACTACCACCCACTGACAGCAAAGAGAGGCCTAGGACAAGAATTTACCTCAGAGGTTGGCTCTTGGTGTTTATGGCTACAAATTGCAAATTTAATGATACAACAAGTTAGAGGAGTGAGGGTTTTTCTTAATGAATCACAATAAATATATATGAATCCAAGAAGTAGGATTCTCCTAGAGGTAGGATTTGAAATTTCCTAAATCAGCTAATATCTTAATCAATTCTCCTCCATTTGCGTCTGACCCATGTCACATCTTAAAGTCCATACCACTTTATATCTCTCCTCAATTTCCCCATGTGGGTAGCTTGCATTTAAAACTAGTTCTCTTTGCCATTTGACCTTTAAAAGATTAGAAAGTAAATTTTTCATCCTACAAAACTACCATACTTCCATTCGTATGAAATAAATCACAAAGAGTACAGTTGAACAGGAATTCAATTAATGTTTTGTCCATTTTCAAGCCTGTATGGGAGTGAAAACAACTATTTCAAGAAAAGAAAAAAAAAGGAATCCAAAAATGTATTGGTATTGCTTATTTACAAAGACTGATTTTCTCATATTCTGTTGCCTTTTGTTGCTGTGGGAGGCAGAAAAATGGCCGCCAAAGGAGTCCACACCCTAACCTCTGGGATCTGTGAAGATGCGGTCTTACAGGCAAAAGGGACTGTGCTGATGTGATGAAGTCAAGCACCTGAGATGGGAAGATTATCCTGGATTATCTGGTGGATTTAATGTGATCGCAAGGGTCCCTCTAAGAAAGAGGCAGGGGAGCTGCTCAGAGAAGGAGATGTCGTGGTGAAAGCAGAGGTGGGAGTGATGCAATTGCTGGCTTTGAAGATGGAAGGGGGCCTCCATCCAAGGAATTTGGGCAGCCTTTGGAAGCTGGAAAAAGCAGGAAAATGGATTGCCCCCAGAGCCCTCAGAAAAAACACAGCCCTGCTGAGACCTTGATTTTAGCCCCATGAGACCCATTTTGGACTTCAAACCTCCGAAACTATAAGATAATAAATTAGCGTTGTTTTATGCCACTAAGTTTGTGGTCATTTCTTACAGCAGCAATAAGAAACTAATACAGTCTCCAAGTCCTTTGTGAAAGGAATTATGACTGCCATTTTTTTATGTTTCAAAAGTTGACAATATAGGGGCCCAACCAGAGGTGCAGTGGTTAAGTTCGCACACTCCACGTTGGCGGCCCAGGGTTTGCCAGCTCAGATCCCAGGTGCGGACATGGCACCACTTGTCAAGCATGCTGTGGCGGGCGTCCCACATATAAAGTAGAGGAAGATGGGCACGGATGTTAGCTCAGGGCCAGTCTTTCTCAAAAAAAAGTTGACAATATAGCAGTGCCAAACACTCAAAGGTGGTGATATTCCTGGGCATAATTAGGATCTAACACATACTTTATAGCTATGAGTGCCAACAACTAGCTGAAAAACAAATAATATTGAACATTTTCTTTTGTAAAGTAAAAATTATTAAGGATTCATCACAGAGTACACTGGAATGATGAAATATGCTCATGCAAACTGACTTGGCAGCCATTTTAATTGTTTTATCATTTCCTCTGATTGTCGTAATTTAACAGATAGTTGGCAATTGACACAGAAATAAGATTTAAAATAAGGGGGAGGGAGCCCCACTAAAATGGATTTCTTGATCTTCAGAGGAAGCGGAACTCGTTTAGTTGCTAAAAATGGAAGAGATACATGCATCCCAGTCATAGAAGACCATGGGAGGGATGAGCGCGTGGGGAAGCCATCACAGACCACATCCCTCAGTCCCACAGATGGGAGGCGCTCTGCAGACCCGCACCAAGAGGGGAAACTAGGGTGTCTGACTTACCGTAGGAAACCCTGCCTTTGAACTGGACTCATAAATACCGACTCTTTCTAGGCCAGCCCTGGAAGAACAGGCCAGGAGGCAACACCCCAGCATGAAGGGATACTGCGTGCCTTCCTCTTTTATAATCCAGACACTGGACCCTCTATTGATGCACACATACTTTCTGATATTTGAAAGTGGGAAATACTCTAAAGTGTTTTTTAAAGAATCTTTCGGTCATCTCCAAACCCCACTGAAACATCAAACTCCTAGAAGCTTTAGTTTTCAGTATTTAAAGCTTCACTCCCTGAAGAGTTTTGGTTTTGTTTTTCTGTTCAATTTTGTTTTCTTGCTTCTTAGATTAACGGTATCTTGAGAGCTGGCCAGGAGTAAGAAGGGGTGTTTGGAAGGGAGAGAAGGTGGAAAATGAAGAGGCAGCAAGGGACCCACTCGGGCAGTCAGACAAACAAATCATCTATCTTCTGGGCTCAGGCTAGTGAAGAGAGAAAGCCACGCATCCCGCACAGCAGCCCAGAGCAGGTCTGGTGCAGCAGACACACTCTGGCTCTGAGTGAGAGAAATAGATAAAGCCCTCACTTCTCTCTGAGTAATAAGTACAGAAGATGAGGCTGTGTCAGGCTCATTAGGAATAATAGAGAGAAATTGCTTACAATCATCTCTAATGGGTTGCCAGTTTTCTGTCAATGGGCTTAGCAATTAGTTTGTCAATTTTTAACCAAATGCAAAAATGATAATCATCCCCTGACTGAGCCTTTGATTTGAGTGCAGCACCTACCACCTTTCACCTGAGGCTCCCCAGACCCTAATGCATCCCCCATCAGTCCTTTGGCATTTCCCACATCCACTTTTCTTTTCCGTGTTTTTTTTTTTTTTTTTTTGGAGGGGAAGATTGGCCCTGAGTTAACATCTGCTGCAAATCCTCCCTTTTTTGCTTCAGGAAAATTGTCCCTGAGCTAACATTCGTGTCAATCTTCCTCTATTTTGCATGTGGGACACCTCCACAGCATGGCTTGACGAGCAGTATGTAGTTTCACGCCTGGGATCCAAACCCTTGAACCCCAGGCCACTGAAGCAGAGCACACGAACTTAACCACAACACCACTGGACTGGCCCCTGCCACACCCACTTTTGACCAAGGAATTAATCCACCTCCTACAAGGTCTCTCAGGAAAATCCAGTGGAAAATCCTGGCCATTCACCCTTTCCCATCCTGGTCCCCCAAAACCTGCCAAAAACTACATTTTGCCTACCTTTGAATCATACATCATCCTTGGTTATAGCCTGGGCTAAATCAGAGATTGGCCTTTTAAAATATTTGGCCTCTGACCTCCTTATATTAAATTAATTTCCTGGTTAAGAGGCAGTGGCTACCAAGAAAATATCTCCATTTCGCTTTCCAGTCCTCTGACTGTGGTAAGAAGAGAGTGCAGCCCTGTCTAACTCTGGTAGGGAAGTGACAATAAACCCAGACAGGACCCCAGGGTGTACCCAAAGGGGAGAGGAATCCAAATATCCACCTAAAGCAAACAGCCTATGGTTCACGCACGGCACTGGAGACAAGGACCCGTGTGAAAGGCCTGGCTGGTTCTTCCATCCATGAAATTTCTTGCAAATGCCTTCAATGCCTCTGTACTTCTCTTTCACTCCTGAGAGAAAATAATGCCAAACCCTACTACAGCCTCTCGTCTGAGCACTTGAGAGAAACCACTCCATGAATTCAAAGCCCAGTAACCATGTTATTAATATTTCCACTGCAATGGCTGCATTCTTCCCAAGGCTTGACATGTTTTACTGGCACCTCCTTCCCCTCACCACAACGGCAGACAGCAGGCTAAGGGGACAGAGAGGGTATTCCAGCCAAGAACACATGGTGAGCCAGCAAATTCCAGAACAAATTCCTCCTCCTCCTGAAGTTTGTATGTGAACCTATCCCTTTAGAAAGAAAAAGGGCATGAGGAGAGGCAGGCAAGTCCACTGACACCACGACTTCTGTTGCCACCACATCTGCTTTTCTTCATAGCCCTTCCCTAATTCTCCTGTCCTCATGCAAGTGTCCCTTAGACAAAAGAAACTACTAAGAGCTCATTTTACCTTGTTACAAGCACCACTCAGACATTATCACATTCTCAGGAACATTCTCTGACCTATGAAAACCACCAACACCATTATTCTGTTTGCATCCTTCGTAGCTCTTAATGCAATTTTAATTACAAGCTTATTCACTTATTTGTCTCTCTGGAGGGTGGACAGTAGGTCTGTTTCATTCCGGTACCCAGCACAGTCCTCAGCACATAGCAATCAATATCTATCGAATTAATTAACTATAATCCTTATAACAACTGTGGAAGCCAGTTATGATTTCCTCTTTTAACAGGTGAGAAGCCTGAGGCTCAGAGAGCTGTAGTGATTTTCCCAAGGTCACAGAGCTAAATAACCAGGGAGGGCAGGACACCACCCCAGGGACTCTCATTCGTAGACCATCTTTGTCAACACAGATATTCTTCCTCCTTCCATCAGCCACTCCATCCCTCCCACTTGATTAAAAGAAGCTCAAGGTCCACCTCCTCCTTGAAGTTTTGCCCATTATCTTCTCCACAATTGCAGACGTTTTCAGTGGACCCTCATATTTACTTACATAATAGCTTACATGTGGGCTGTTTTTCTGCCTGAGTTATATAAAGATTAGAGAAGAAAGGAAACTGGAAGGAGGGAGGTCAGGAAGAGAAAATGGAGGTAAATGGATTTCAGAACAGGGCAAGGTATTTGTGCAATGCAGCCTTGAGAGAGATAAAGAAGCTGAAGAGTGAAAGCAGCTGAGGTCCAGAGAGTGCATCCTGCCCATGGGAGGAGGGAGCCAGCACGTGCAGAGACTCACATCCACACATGGGGAGCTTGTTCTGCTTGGTTGTGCTGTGATCCAGCATGGTGCTGCCATTGGGTGGACCCACAGTGATGCAACCCTGGATACTAGGCAGGGGATGGGGAGGAATCCCTGGCCTGAGGAGAGATTGTTCTTTAAGCTACACCAAAGCATAGCTCCTGGCTCGGGTTCCCCACACTTTCTTATTGGGAGAACGCCAGCCCCTCAGTACTTCAGGTCTACAAACAGCCTGGGGTGGGTATGGGGGCAGGGGCAAAGGCAACAGACTATAAAGTCAAGAGGGTAGAAACCCCGTCCATTCTTAAGGCATACCTGAAATGTTTAGAGCAAACCCCCGCTCTGCGTGTTTTCCTATAATGCCCTGCTGACTGCGTAACCATCGGCACTTTAGCAGAGGATTTCTAACATGTTCAGAGACAGACAAAATGAGTTCTTCATCCTCCCTGGCTCCTGCATCTCAAGATAGAACAATTACTTCTTCACATCTCTTTACTCCACCCCATTGGAGGTGCTTGGCCATCTCAAGAGTGAGCCGAGAAGGGAGGACTTAAGATGCAAAGTGGAAAACAGCCCTCTGGCTATTCAACACTGTCGAGATAGTATAGCAAGATTTCAGAAGCATCTGCACACACTATTGAGTCCAGTCACAACATAAAGCAAATCCAGGATCATTTAGGGGTGGAATGCCCCCATCGCTGCCTCAAGAGAGGTGGGTGCATCCCCTGGCCCACACCATGCAGGACAAAAGAGATAGGTATAAAGAATCACCTATTTACCAGTTCCTTATTCTATTACAGGTAGGAACAGAAGCTGACATCTACAAGGACCCTTTCAGCAAGGGATTATATATCACACCATAGAAATACATAAAAGACAAATTGTCCCTGAGATCATCGCACCTTCATTGACCTGCACAAGGTTTAAAGGCGGCTGCAATTAGACTCCATGGTCACAGATCGGCTGGCAACTTAGAGCGCCGGCATTTACTTTAATCTTGCAGAAATAAACCGAGATGAATTTTGTGGGCACGTACTTCATCTAAGTTTGAATTCTGTGAGTCTGATTCAGATTTGTGGGAGTTTGGTAATTTGCTTCTGTTAACAAGATCTTTCTCAGCTTCCGCAGTGTTTACAATATGAGATCTAATTTGGGTTTAAAATGCTCATGAAAATTAACTGCATTACTTTTAAAAATGTAATTGGGAAGCGATGGAGAGGGAAAACGATGCCACATGCCACAAACTTACCATGTCTGCATCTTTGCCAGAGAGTTCTCCCAGCTGCTGGTGACTGACAACCATAGATGCTATGGTTCCGGTCCTTCAGTCAGACCTGACTCTCTGATCTGGGGACGTATTAAGAAATCTATTTTATTGCTTTTTGTAATAAAAGAAATTGAAAATCTATTCAGGATGGGAGCTTCAAGGTTTTATTTGTTTTAGCACTTAAGCAGCATGCAGGACCCCTGATGCAAGGCTTATGGAGCACAGTGGAAACAGCTGCAGTAGGCCTGACGGTCATGATGCCTTTCTTCTATAATAACAGTAGCTTTCGCTTACTGAGTGCTTTCCACATGCCAGGCACCATTCTGAGCGCTGCACTTCCACCACCTCGCAACAACCTGATGAGGAGGCTGAAGCACCGATCAGGAAAGCAAACTTCCCAAGCCACCAGCTACCAATAGCAAATCCAGAAGAAAAAAAAAAACTTCTTTAAAAAAGATCCATTAGATTATGACAGCCACATCCACCTGAACATAAACAATACTTAAAATATCTTTAGATTACAGGTTTAATAAAAGCCAGCCAGGTGAATTTCAAGCCTGTTAGGCAAAGGATGGATCAGTCCAAACAGATTCAAGATATACGGGTGTGGACTTTTAAAGGAAAAAAAATAATTTATTCAGAGCACAGGGATTTCCTGGGTTGCTTCTGGGGAAAGGTCAGTTGGCTGGCTCCAAAGAGGCCAGGTCCGTCTGGCCAGAGGCTTAATTTCTTCCCTAGACAAAGAGTGGACCCAGGTCTACCTCAGAGGTAGACACAGCGTAACAATCATGTATAAAACCAGAATCCCAAAGCATCAATTTGCAACAAAAATTTGATCTGCCATGTGACCCACAACAGAACACTACCCACCTCAGTCTTCCCTCAGGCTGACTTACAGGGGAAACCAGCCCATAATCAGAAGGGAGGTTGGCGAAATGAAATCACAATATACGTCCCAGATGCCGGCCCCATGGCCAAGTGGTTAAGTTCACACACTCCTTGGCGGCCCAGGGTTTGGCCAGTTCGGATCCTGGGCGTGGACATGGCACCGCTCATCAAGCCATGCTGAGCCAACATCCCACATAGCACAACCAGAGGCACTCACAACTAGAATATACAACTATGTACTAGGGGGATTTGGGGAGCAGAGGAAGGAAAAGAAAGAGGATTGGCAACAGATGTTAGCTCAGGTGCCAATCTTTAAAAAAAGGAGAAGAAAAAGAATATATATGTCCTTGGATGCAGGTTTAATGGCATCTCATGATGATAGCTTATCAACAAATCTACTTCCACTATAGGGAGGGCCCTGTGAATCAGACCTGAATTCGAGTGACTGAGGCTTCCTCTTCCTTAGATAAGACTCTGAGGTGGGGAGATTTCTGTGAGCCTCTTTGCTCTCTCTACCTATGACTGAACAAACCTCCTTCTCATTGACAAATTCTTTCAGGTTATAACCAAATCCTTGCTTCCCTGGAAATCAGTCTGTCTTTATTCAAGGATGTTGATATATCTGTATTCTGTTCTCATGGGGTTGAATTTTAAGGATGTCCCAAGTTGAGTTCCTGGGGAAGCCAACTTTGAGATAGGACATATGTTAAGGGCGTGCTCTTGGGATCATCACCTGTAAAGGGAGGGGAAGGAAGCATGAGTGGGCAGATGGGGACGTTGACCAACAACGCAGTCCCAATCAAGACCTCAGCCAACCCCTCAGGGAGCTCTGGAACTGGGGTAACCCTTCAGAGTTGTCCCAAGTTTGGGGTGAGGTGGTCATGCCTTTATACTCCTACGCCCATCAGTCACTGTCTGTGGACGACCCTGGAGAGTGGGCAAGGTGGCTCTCTTTAGCTGGAACAATCCCCAGAGGGAGCCGGAGGCTGAGAGCTCTGTGTCAGCAGCGCTCTGAGCAGTTGGGGAAATAAGTCCTTCCTTCCTGAAACACGTCACAGCATCCCCCACAAAAGATAATCCTAAATTCCTGGAGAAAGCCTCACTTAATCCCTCCCATACTGAAAACCAGAGAAGAACTGAAGAGGTGATGGGGGCAGGGAGGGCTAATCAGATTTCAAGTCAGCCCAGTATTAAAGGCTTGGAAGAATAGGAACGCCTCCCTCCAGCCAAGGCTGCCTGATCCTTTCAGCCAACCCCGGGCCTAGCCTCCCCTCCTGCTCCCCCGCTCTACCCTCCAGCCACTCTGCCCTTCTCTCTATCCCTCCAAGGGCCAGGCGCTCCCTCACCTCAGGACCTTCCCACACACGGTGGTGTTCCTTCTACCTGGAATGCTCTGTTGTCCTCCTCTCTCACCTGATTCCTGTTCTCCCTCAGACCTCAGCTCAGACCCCGAACGCCTCCCCTGGATAGATGGAGTCCTCCACCTGAAAGACCCCACAGCTCCTTTCACTTCTCCATCCTGGGTAACTCTTCTTTTCATTTCTATATCACCCCACTTCCCACTAACCTGTAAGCTCTGTAAAGGAAGGAACCATGTCTGTTCTACTCACCATAGTTTTCCCAGTGCTTGGCACAGAGCCTAGGAACTAACAGGCACTCAAGAAACACTGAGTGAGTGAATGAACGAATGAGTGAGTGAAAAGTGAAGGCATCAATGAATGAATTCTAGCACTTCAGGGCAGCTCTAGCAGAGTCAGAAGGGCCCCACAATAGACTTCCAGCTATGAGCTGCCTCCAAAATGATCCCACTCCAAGGACAACCCTCCCACACCTGGCTTAGGTGCCCCAGGAAAGTGCTCCAGCAGCACCATCCTCCTGCCACAGCACTGAGTATGGCGCCTCATAATTCCCTGGTCACCAGTCTTTCTTTGTCCCCACTACACTGTAACATTCACCAGAGCAGAAGCCATTCCTACCTTATTCACTGTTCTACCCCCAGCATTTAACATGGGGCCTGGCATATAATAGGGACTCAAAAAATATTTCTTGAATAAACAAAAAAGAGAAAAGTGCATTTATTTAGGAGAATTTGGTGAAATATTTTCAAATTTACACTGGCATGAAAGTGAAATGTGGTGGTGTTTGACTAGCTTCTAATAGAGCTATAAACAGAAGAGTGGAGGTCTTAGGGGACTTCTTTGATGAACACGGAAGCCCTGTGACCTCTGCTGCTGTGACAGAAGCCTCCCCCCTTCCCCCTGAAGTGCTATGAGGTGACTGACACACGTGGTGTATCTCAACAATGGTTCTAACCATAGCCACTCTACACCAAGGACTCACCAAGAGCCGAGCAAGATGCTAAATGTGTGGTATAAACAGTACTATCTCATTTGATGTCCATAAAAGCACTGCAATGCAGGAATTATTATCCGCATTTTCCCAATGATGAAATCAAGCCTTAAAGAGATTGTCACCGGCCCCGGGTAGCGAACGAGTTAGAGGTATAGAACAAGAATAGCAAACCAGGTATGCCTGGCTCCAGGGCCTGTGCTCATCTGAAGCGCCGTGGGAAGCTAGCTCCCTCTTCTACACGATACGGTCTCTCCAAACAAATGAATGAAGTGGGATGCTGAAATACGAGCACAAAAAGAAGACTGGAGTTATTTTAATTAAACTTTTTAATATCTTACCCCCATCCCAATTTCCACCATATCGCACCTATAAGAAAGGCAGAGCAGAGCTATTTGCCACGTCTAGAGGATTGAACAAAGCATCTGCTTGGAAATGCTGACTGTGGTCTGTCACCAGTTCCATCCCAAATGACTTCTCTTCCTATGTCCACTCAGCCAAGTCCCATGAGCACTGTGCTTTGCTTTGTAAAGCTTATGTGGAGCCTAAAGATTTTTCTATATGCACCCAAGGTGACCTATTCACACTGAAAGTGTACGTGTAAAATGCCTCTCTGGCCAATCTGTGAGGCAGAGAGAGAAAAGGAGGGTTTTGCCTCCTGTGACAGCACTGGAAGGATGCCCCAGGTCGGCCCATGTTTTCATTCTGCCATGTCACACCTCAAGAGAAAGGGTAGGTTGGTGCAGGCGATCTAGAAATTAATGTTTGAAAACGTTTTTTCTTATTTTTTTATTTGTGTTTCCATGGTAACAGAGCCATCAACCAACAAACGTGTCCTTTTCTCCTGCAAATAAATAATGTTTTCCTCAAGAAAAAAAAATGCTAATAACACATTTACCCACTTTGATAACTAACTTATCTCGGGAGCTTCCAATAAAATCTATACTTTTTTTTTTCCATTTCTCTCCTTCTTCAAAGACTTGTCCAAGAATTAAAGTTCCAGATCAAGGAAAAATAAAAGTCTGGAAAAGCATTCAATGGAATAAAAATATGGGTTACAGATCCAGGAGAAGGATTTCAGTTGATCTTTTTCTTGAACCAAAGAAAATCCTAAGATTATTTTTCCTCACCCTAAACTCCCAGTGCCTTGTTTCTAAGCGATCCCTAAACATATCTACTGATTGGATCAATTTTGCAAACCTAATAAGCCCTGTTGGACCCTGGCCAGACACAATAAATAACCGTACAACCCTTAACTCATTCTGGAACCCCTTCTCCCTGCCCCCTCCCAAGCAGGCACTGAGTGCCACCTCCATTCTACCTTCCTGGGTTCCCCTCCTCAAATGAGGCTCCTCATCTCTCCAATGCTGCTGGAAGCCACAGAGTAGCAATGAAATCACCAGGTGCTTCCCAACCCCTGGGCATCACAGAGAGGGCAAGGAGTTCCCCTCTCACAGATCTGACCTCAGCATTTTTGAAACAGCAAGGGGTCAATTTGTTTAGGGCTTATTTAATAATCTGTCCAACCCTATTTTCTTCCCTATAACTAATATTTTTTAGCACAATGGCTCCATACAACTTCTTTGACCATCCTTTGCATGTGTTCTGTCGTGGGCTGTGCCTAAACCAGTGACAACTCCACACCTCTCAGAATAACGATACTGTCTGATTTCTCCTACAAAGTAACTTTTTATATACTTACACTCTCTCTTTTTCTGTTTTCTGTTTTTTCTCTGTTCTTTCTAATTTAAAAAAAAAAAAAAAAGGAAGAGAAAAAACAAGAGAGACTAAACATGTAATGCAGAGACAGGCCCAAAGATGAAAAAATTTCATCCTTGAATCTTCCTGAGGGTAATAGTGCCTCAACATGCACTTCCTCCCAGTGGGTTGTGGGGAGAAGATTAGGTTTGGAGTCCTGTTAGTTCACTGGGGCTGTTCTAGGATAGTGATGAGGTAGGACAGTGGGTTTCCTGTTCAACTGGAGGGTGTGTCTTCAGTCTGTCTGTAGGTAGAGACAGTCTGGGCACAGCAGTGACAGCTACAACTAACTCCCAGAGACCCTGTTTCCTAATCTCACTGTCGCCTCTGGAACCTAGGAATAAAGTACTCAAGGCGAGGCCCCCCCGTGCTGGAGAACGAAATACAACAGTTATGGAAAGCGCTGAGCCTCTGTGGTTTAAGAAAGTTCCACCGGTGCTTCTGCTGTGCAGCCAGGCTTGAGAGCTGTGGATCTCAGGGTGTGATCTCGAACCGAGGGCATGCCTGAGAGGCCCTACTTCCCATCGCACCTTCGAGATACTCCAGGTCAACATTAGGGATGAGCAAAAACAGTGAAATCAAGAAATAGGGTTTATCTTCTTTGTATCAATTTTTTCTTCCTGCAATAACACGTTACCACAAATTTAGTAGCTTAAAACATCACCAATTTATTATCTTATAGTTCAGGAGGTCAAAAATCCAAAATGGATCTTATGGGGCTAAAACCAAGGCGTCAGCAGAACTGTGTTCCTCCTAGAGGCTCAAGGAAGCATCTGTTTTCTTTCCTTTTTTCAGCTTCTAGAGGCCCCCGGCCAGCAATCACGTCACTCCATTCTGACTCTCTGATTCTGACTCTCTGATTCTGACTCTCCTGCCTCCCTCTGTCCCTTAAAAGGGCCCTTGTGATTGCATTGTGTCCGCCAGGATTGTCCAGGATTATCTCCCCCAACTGATGATCCTTAATTTAATCACATCTGCAAAGTCCCCTTTGCCATTTAAAATAATGTATTCACTGGTTCTGGGGGTTAGACACGGACATAGAGGGGCAGGGGGATCGTCTGTTTACCACACTCTTCTTCTGGGAATATCAGGCTGGTCAATTAGAGTGGAGA
This sequence comes from Equus caballus, assembly GCF_041296265.1. NCBI lineage: Eukaryota > Metazoa > Chordata > Mammalia > Perissodactyla > Equidae > Equus > Equus caballus. Next base: position 98,338,631 of record NC_091685.1, on the reverse strand, counting down.
GGAGGTGTCTGCCAGAGGATTCTCTCATTATCCAAGTCTCAAAACATCTTTTCCTTAGTAGTCTATGCTCGTTCTGCTTACTACTTATTTCCACTCCTGTGCCTCCTGGTTAATGATTCTCTCCTATTTCATCTCTCCTTGTCTTTGAAGATACACAGTTTAGAGTAAGACACAATGCTCATCGCAAAATGAGACAAAGACACTGTATTTGGCATGCACAGAAGAAAAATAATTTCAGAGCATAAGTTACAAATGTTGTGCAAAATAAGCTTAGCAAACTCCACAGTCAAATATCGTCATCAATCAGCATTCCTGGCACGTTTGCTCATTAAATGCTACGCAAGTCAAGCAGGTCTTTATCGTTGTTGAGATGGCAAATCTGCACATTTTGTATGATTCAAAATATTTGTAATAGGACTGCTACTAAATATATAAGTATGGCATTGATCCTCACATTCCAATTCTTTGTCCATTTGCAGGAAAGCATCATACTGAGCAGCCTAGCTCTGGGGAGTTTTGCCCGTGATAATAGAGCATTTTGGAGGGTTAAGGAGGGAGAAAGATAAGGAAGCAATTGTAAAATTGAGGGATACAGGATATGGGGCTCTATTTGCTAAGGGAAAAACAGCTGGAAATACATTGTGGTTGTTAGAGAAAATAAGAAAGTTTCTTGGAAATTAAATTCAGGGAAGATGAAATTGAAAGCAAGGGAAATGAAAATTCTGTCTGATTTAAAGAAGGCACATTTACGAAAAAGTAAAGTGATGGTAAACATTTGTCAGATACCTCTGTGTATTTCTTTTCTTGTGAATGGCCAGTTCTTCTCCTTTATTTGTTTTTCTATTATAGTGCTTATCTTTTTTATTGATTTGTAAGCACTCTTTGTGTGTTAGGGCTATTAACCTTTTTTCCCGAAATATGTATTGCAAGTAGATTTCCTATTTGCCAATCTTGTTTGTGGTAGGGATTTTTTTCTATGCAAGAGTTTTAAATTTGTAATCAGTCAAATCTATCAATTTTTTCCTTCATGCTTTTTGAATTTATTATTAAGCTCAGAAAGTTCTTCTGTACACCATTATTAAAATTTCACCCACTGGTAATCGAAAAATGCAAGTAAAAATGGGATTTAATTTTTTACCTATCAGATTCATTCATTCATTCATTTCCTCTACAACATATGTCAAGTGTCCACACTGTCACAAGCATTGTACTAAAGAGCTGGGGATCCAGGAATCAAGAAAACAGAAAAATGTTCTACCCTTGTGAATATTTATATTCTATTAGGTCCAGCTAAGCAATAAACAAGATGAATAAGTAAACTGAATAATATACTAGCGAATAAGTGCTATGAAATAAAATAAATCTGGAAAGGGGAAAGGAGATGCTGGAGGGTGAGACAGGTGGCATTCGAATAGGATCATTAGGGAAGGGCTCCCTAGTGAGCCATGCTAGTGACCCAGACAGAGCTTTGAACCAGCATGAGGCCTTAAGGCAGGCGCTGTTTGATGTGATCCAGGGACAGCAAGGAGGCCAATGTGCCCAGAGGAGGAGAAAACAAGGGTAAGAGCAGTAATGGGTTATGGGAGGAGAACAATATCACCTAGGCCTTGTGGGCCACTGCAAGGATTCAGGCTTTTACTACGAACGAGATGGAATGGCACTGGAAGATTTTGACCAGGGGATGATACTATCTTACAAATTATCAGAATCACTCCAGCTTCCACGTTGAAACTAGACTTTCCTGGAAGTAGGAGAACCTGTTAGGGGACTATTCCAAGAATCTAAGTGAGAGATGACAGTGACTTGGGCCATGTGGTAGCAGAGGATTGGATGTGACATCTGAAAGATGAGTCAAAGATGGCATCAGGTTTTTGTCCTGAGCAACTGGAAGGATGGAGTAGCCATTAACTGTGATGGGAAAGCTGTAAGTGAAGCAGATTTGGGGGTGAGGGGAAGAATGAGGGCTTAAGTCTTAGACAAGCTGGTTTTAAGATACCCACTAGGAATCTAAATGGAGATGTCAAATAATCAGCTGAATCTACAAGGTAAGTTCCAAAGCTCTCTTCCATCTCTGAACTGGAGATATACATTTGTGAATCATCGATATGCAGGTGGAATTTAAGGCCATGAGACTGAGTGAGATTCCCAAGAGACTGGAAAAGATTAAGAACATTGATAACACTCAAATATTGACAGGCATTTAAGAAAACGCACATTTTCATATGTCCTCCATCTAAATCAGGATAAGCTCTTCTGGAAAGCAGTTAGCAACATGTATCAAGATTTAAACATGCCAAGCTTTAACCTAGAAACTTCGTTTCTAGGAATTCATTTTAAAGTGGAACAAAACACGTGAGTAAAAATGAGGACGCTCGTGTCATTAATTACTATAGTGAAAAGCTAGAAACAACCTAAACATCCAACAAAAGGGAGTTAGTTATTATGGTAAATACACAGTTTAATATTATGTGGCCATTTAAACTTACAGTATAAAGATTTGTATTCACATATGCTATGGTATCTGTAATTTACTAAATATTTGAACAAATATAGTATAATACAGATGGGCATAAGTTTTTTTTTTTTTTAATATAGTTAGGCTACACCCTAGAAGGAGACAATTGTTCTAATCAGGAATCCACACCCTGGGGCGGTCAACTAGCATTTTATCAAAAAGGCCGCACTCCAGAGGCGATTACTAAAAGCCCTTCTGTAGTCCACGTCTCTCTCTAATCAACAAGAAACGTTTTGCTAATTAGCATGCTGAATTTCAGAAATGGGTTTTCATAGGGGAAATTAACGGGTTGTTAATGAGCATAACAGATTTTGGAAATGGGCAGTCATTGGTGAAATTGGTGGAATTCAAGAGATGTGAATTGGCTAAAATGTTTTAGAGACACCACTTCCCCTTGCACGAACAGAGTAAGATATCCAGACAAGCCTGGGGCCTGTATTTTCATGGATGTTCCCGAGTGTTGATCCCAAAACAGTCCCGTATCCAGCCACCAGTGTAAAGTCTTCTGGTTGCCTATGGCTGGCACTAACGTTAAGAGAATGTTGTCTCGAGAATTCAGTAGGGTCTGCCTCAGATGAACTTCATTGAAGTTATGGTTGGAGCCCCTAAGAGGAGAAACTACAGGACCTCAGTGAATCTATAGACTAGGTTAGATGTATTGTATTGATTTGCTCCTGCTTGCTAATGATTGTTTTTTACTGAATGTCTGCAGATGTGGCAGAGTTCGCTCGGAGATTCACTTTCATACGTAACCTGAGAGCAAGACCATGAGGAACAGCTTACACTCATCCCTCTCATTTTCACATGGCTACTCTTTTTACCCCAGAACCAAGGACTGTGCACGACTCAGGCAAAGAGCTGCCAGGGGACAACTCAGAAAGGGATATGAGACCGGGGCTGGCCCCGTGGCCGAGTGGTTAAGTTCGCGCGCTCCGCTGCAGGCGGCCCAGTGTTTCGTCGGTTCGAATCCTGGGCGCGGACATGGCACTGCTCGTCAGACCACGCTGAGGCAGCGTCCCACATGCCACAACTAGAGGAACCCACAACGAAGAATACACAACTATGTACCGGGGGGCTTTGGGGAGAAAAAGGAAAAAATAAAATCTTTAAAAAAAAAAAAAAGGGATATGAGACCAACGTCAACTGCCCCAAGTTCTACAGGACCAGGATCCTTGAGGCGGGAAAGCACAGGGCTGATACTGGGGCTGCACTTTTATAATCAGGAAAAAAGATAAGGCTCAAAATTGTCTTTTAAAAACTGAAGTCAAAATAGAATGCGCAAAGGAAAAGAAATGGGTAAGAAAATATCCAAGGAATTCCACCAACTTAAACAGCCAGCTGGGAATTGACATTTCACCTCTCTTCCTACCTCCACTACTTTTTTTCAGGAGGAGTATTCAGGGCCAAAAACACCCAGAGAAGTTCTTCTACTTTTTTTTTTTCCACTCTCTCAGGATCAATCACCATGTCCTAAGTGACAAATACTTTTGGATATGCAAAAACCTTGACGTATTTACCCTACCCGGGTCTCCTCTCCTCCTCCCTCAGGCAGTCAACAGTATTCATTTATTTCCTCTCATTCATTTTAAGTAGGAAGATGTCATCCTTGGTTGTTCCAATTGCTAGCATTTCCCATTGACTCCTGCTTCTGCCTCTCCTCCCCGTTCTCTCTTCCTTTCACTTCATAAAGTAATATTAGCCATGATTGATTTCCTGAGGCCTCCTTTTATCCTTCCCTCTCTCTTACTTTCTCCTCCCTTCTTCCATCTCTCTTCTTATTCCTATTCTCTAGCAATCCTAAGAAACATCCAAAGAAACTCACAGTAAGTTAAGCAGCAGCCTGGTGAGGAAATGGGGGAGGGGAATGGTTAGTACACCCCACCATTACAGAAAGGGTGAGTTTTTATAAACCCACACTCAGAAACTTGGCCTCAATGAAGACTGGAAAAAAGAAGGATGAAATGATAACAGTTTTCTGAAAGCTTTTTTTCCCTGGCTTTGAAAAGACAGAATAGAAACAGACAGAGGAGGGAAGGCTAAATCACAAAACCGAGGGACGCAAGCCTTACAGGACTGTGATAAGAATGTCAAGAAACACCATTTCTTCTGCCAGTGGCTTAAGAAAAACCACTCTTTGATTTTAAACTCACCAATCCCTGTCTGGATGAGCATGTGTTACCACGCAATTATTCCCCTTTGAAAATATCCACTGCCCCACAAACCAGCAGGAAGAGGGCATTTTCTGGCAGGGGGTGGGCCACAAGACATGAGATGCCTAACCTTTTTAACTGCTTTAAGTAGCTGGCTATTTCCTTTCTGTGTATCTTTTCTTCCCCCGCCTGCTGCTATGACTGTTGTTTCTGCTTTACAAGGACATGTCATTTTACTCACCACTCTCTCTCCCCCTTCTTAATTGGCCTGCAGTAAAAATACAAATTGCACCACTGTACTTTATTATTAGCCATTTGATGGGCCAAAAATGCCTCCTAAGTACTGCCTAGAGGATATTAATCAGACCTGCTGACTCTTCTAAGCACCCACGTTTATATCTTGACCCCTACATGAGGCCAGTGGGTGGTAATCACGCCCCCCTCCCCTGGGAGCATTTACCCAGTCACTGCCTCTCCATTAGCAAAGGCACAACCGAAAGGTGTGGCGTCTGTCCTGCCCCAGATGAATACAAGGCCCAGATCTCTCCTTCTGTCCATTAGCTTTAATGTCTGTTGTACTTTATGGACACGAAATGTCTGTCTCATTTTTTTCCCTCTCCCTAGGTAACAGAGCATGGAATGACTATCTGAATCCTAACATGGCAGCTAAAGCTTAGTAATCTTCTTTAAAGTCTCATGGCTTGGCAAAGACAGCCTCCTTTCTAGGAAGTAAAATCCAGAAAAACTGGTCCCACAGAGGCTGATGCAAGAGTGAGGTTCCAGCTAGACAAGCATAAGGAGCTGGCTCCAGGGGTGTTGTCTGCTTTGCTGTTCCCATCCGGGACGTATAACTGTATGCCTCAGCGAGGAATGCTTATTGAAGATGTGCTTATGTGATGACGATGATATTAGGTTTCAGTGAGATTTCAGTTCCATAAAGCTCGATTCTTTGCGTAAATCTCACCACCAACCTCCTTGCATCAGATATCTTAGAATTGAAATCACCGTGTATACTCTGAAACATCAAAAAGGAGAAAGCAGGTAAAAAATTTTCAATGTAAATAAAAAGCAAAACGGTAGAACTAACTGATTATGACCTAATCTCTGTCTTAACTTATTCACTCAGTACCTAACTTACAAGAAGTGCCTATGTACATCCATGCCAGGAACTACCTGCCAGAAACACACCCTCCTTTATTACTGAGCTTATTGGTGTATGCCCACATAGTCAGTGTGGACTATGGTGGAACTTCAATTTCACATTTAACTTGGTTTAATGCATCATTTATAGTTTTGTCTAAGGTTCTATTTTCTCCACCTTAGGTCATTTCTTCAATATTTCTATTTTCTGTTTATAAATTTTCATGAGTTCCAAGGTTTTGTGGCCATAATGATTTTTTTTAGAGGGCATTTCAACTCCAAAGGGTGATTTCAATGCATCCCAGCAGTAATTATCAGATAGTTAGAGGAACTCCCAACACAGTCCTTGCTTTCTGTTTTGCGGCTTCCGTTTTTATCTCAGAAGCACCCAAATCACTTATAGAAGTCTCACTCTTCCGCATTCCTGATTCTTCCAGATCAGGCAATGTTAAGTTCAGCAAACTGGAGGTTTCGTGCCCTTTTCCTGTCTGGAAAATCACCTGCTTTCAGGGAGTGAGCCCGTAGAGAAAAGGTCTGAGTACAGAACTCAGGAAACACCAACATCCAAAGCCGCAAAGAGAACGAGAAGGAGCAGAGAGCAGGAGTAAAAGTAAAATAGGAGAAAAAGGCAAATAGCATCACAGAAGCCACAGAAACAATCGAGAGGACAGGGTTCCATGAGGAAGACCTGCCAGAATACCAGGAGAAGAAGAATGAGTAGGCTCTCACTAAAACCAAGGGAAACACCACAGAAAAGGAGGTGATGATCAAGGCCATGCAGCAGACAGTTTAGCAGGTAAATCACTCAAGGGCAGATGCCAGGACTATTATTTCCCTTATCGCCATCCTAACACCTAGCATAGTGCCAGATAGATGAGATACTGATTGATAGACAGATACAATATATAATGAGCATTAAGTTGTTTCCAAGTACACATTCATACATTTTTCTGCCTGAAGCACAGGAGATGGCATTCAAAATGTGCTCACATGGGGCTGGCCTGGTGGCATAGTGGTTAAGTTCAGGTGTTCTGTTTCAGTGGCCCAGAGTTTGCGGGTTCGCATCCCAGGGGCAGACCTACATACCACTCATCAAGCTATGCCGTGGCAGCATCCCACATACATAGTAGAGGAAGATTGGCACAGATGTTAGCTTAGGGACAATCTTCCTCACCAAAAAAAAAAATGTGCTCATATACATAGAATAGCCACTGTCAATAGGACCCTTGGCAAAACTTTAAGTTGGTGATATTTGTTCAGGAGACCCTGTGGAACAGAGAAGAGTTGACTGGGCAGCAAGTTAAGGGACCAAGATTTGAACTCTGACTCTGCAATGACTCACATGTGACCCTGGGCTAACCCACAACCTCTCTGAGCCTCAGTCTCTACCACAGTAAAATAGGAGTGAACTCTGAGGTGCTTTTTCCAACTACAAACCATCACACACAGCATCCTTTTTGCTCTCCTCCCTCAAGCCTTATCTGTTACCCATTCAGGCAAAGACTTTTCCGTAGCTGCCAAGTCCTACCATGCTGTCTTCCAGTTGCACCTAATCCTCACACATAAACCTGTCCTCTTAGAAATGCTCACTTGCTCCAGTTTCCTGGAGGAAGGCAGGAGAGAGAACAAGGTCAGGCTACCTATCTCCCTGGCTGCTTCTCTGAAGGCTTCCCTGGAGATGACCGATACCTTCACTGCAGATCACTACTCCTCTCCCCAGAGGGCGCTCTCTGCGGAACTCTCTCTTCCTACAGCTTGGGTAACTGGCTGGGTGACCTCTCCTTCCTCACACCCTTTCAGTCCCAGGGGTGGTAATGGCTCAAGTGTTACAATTCCAGTTTCCTGAACGATCCCTTTTGGTTTCCATGAGTCCACCCCTTTGTAAATAAACCTCCTTAGACTTTTCTTGAATTATCCTAATGAGAGTGTTTCATTTGTTCCCTGTTAGGAACCTGTTAGGACCCTGATATATATATAGATAGGTTTGGGAATGTTTTAAAACCAGCTTGCTCGTGTGAATTAATCTCTAGTTAGTAAAATGAGGCCTAAAGTTGCATTTTGATTTTTTAGGGTTGAAGTTCATTCTCTGGCCTATTCATGGACCAGCCTGGTACACTTCACCCTCCCACAACTTCTGAAAGATAGTGATCCTTGGTCTATACCCATCCAAACTTTGATCAGATTTCACTTATTTGAATTAAAGACACATCTAAAGCCTAACATGAATTCAGGAATAATTTACACAAACCATATAATTCTCCCAAAATACATGCCCTGCAGACAAAATATGAATTGTTTGCTCCACCTATTTGGAATTATTGATTTTAAATAGCCCTCCAAAGGTAGACTCAAGAGAAGCTTCTGTTATAATGTGAGCACCTCAAAGTAGGCAGCATCAGTCAATGTTACTGGACCTCCACGAACTCTCAAAAGAGGAATGGGCGGACTGAGCAAGAAAAGAGCACTGAGCTAGGTGGAATTAGCCATCCTTAGAATACTCCGACTCCCGACACAGAGGCCTTCGAGGAAGTTACACCGCCCCACTTGACATGTCTTTTTATATTGTATGTTACACGGGATTTTTTTTCTCTTGACCTGATTTTGTAATCACTTTGCTTAGCAAGCTCCATATTTGGAAGTCTGGAGCAGCTCCTGAAAATAGAGATGTTCTTCTTCAGATACAGCAAATGTCGAATTCTTCCCTCTAAATAGTCTAGGTTAATTGCCTCACTTAATATCCTACGGCGGCAAACTCTACAGCCTAATTCACCATTATGCTAGAAAAAAATTCCCTTTGTGTGAAATTGGGTCTCTAAGTTAAACTGAGTGGAGGGGGGGGGGTGCGTTGAGGGGGTGGAATAGATATTAGAGTTTAACTTTCCCCCAAATAAATATTATCTTGGTTAACAGTCTCTGGAGAAAAAGTAAGCACATCTTACTCTTCATGAAGCCAATCCAACACGTATGTATCATCCGGTAGAAGCTGGCTCCATAAAGCGTTTACAGAGAATCTTGTGTCTCTGTGTATAAATCATGTCTTCCATATGACAGGTCGTGTCCAGGCAAAGCTCATTACAAATTCCGTTTGAAATCTCGAGAAGGAATTGGAAAAAAATAACAACAGCTTTGTGGGGCTATAGTCAGGAAATGACTTGAACTCATCCCAATTTTAAAGTTCTGTTCTATAGAGCAAGCAGCTAAAACTCCATTTTCTGGGGGAACTGCCCCTACAGGGAAGGTGTGGCAAAGCCATCTGCTGCTTTATAGGGATGGTTTTCAGCCTTGTTTTTCTGGTCCAGCTATGAAATTGCGCTAATCACAGAAACAGACTGTTTGGCCAGGAAGCAGTGTATGCCAGAGACAAGTGAATTTAAGCCCACATGTATTGAAGCTGCAAGCTTAGTTTGCAATTTATGTGCAAGTGGTTTTGTATTTATTGATCTGGACCGAGTGCAGGCCCTATAGGGGAAATATGACAGATTTCATCTGTCTGACAGCCAAGTCTAATTGTATTTTTGGTCTGAAATGACCAAAGACAAAAGTGAACGTGTCGAGAGTCTTCACTCTGGTGCCATATGGAGTGTTAGATTCAGGCCTGTGGTCACTGTAAGTGTTCATTTTAATAAGTAGACGCAGACTGCATCCCGAACAGCTAAAGCAAGAGAGGTGAGAGTTTTTAATTCAAATCTGAATTAATAGACCATCTGATTCTGCCTGAACGTGGGTGGGCCATTTCAAAGAATGCCTTTTATAGACGTGATTGAGGGGAATTTAAAAGATGTGTCATATATTATTGATTCATCTGGACCATGAAACTTCCGAGCCAAAAGTCAAATACTTCCCACAATGGTTGTCACTAAAATTATAACAAATACTTCTGGGAAAAATGGGCCTCTTAAAAATCAAAAACATCTTCCATAACCTTACTTTCTAGTTGGCAAGACTAATTGCCTGTGAGAATAGTGAACTATGATCTCTCTGACTGTCTCTCTCTCTCACATGCACACACACTCACACACTCACACATCATTACAGAATATGGCACCGACACTTCATTAGAAGTCATTATGTAATGAAAGAGACAGCATACAATGAAACATACCTCAAAAGAATATCGCCTAATACCCAGCCATCCACAGGCTGGGTTCTTACACAGCGCCATTCAGGATTCTGAATTCTGACTGGCCAATCTTTTACGAGTAATATTGGACATCGTAGATCCGTCCTTCTTCTTGGCTTCAGTGACACCACCCCAGGCAGACTCTCTCCCTCTCTGTTCACTCTTTTTTTGCCTTCAGGAGTGGCTACCCTTCCCTACTGTGCACATGACTTAAAGGACCACTTACTGGCTATTTGATTATGGGGAAGTTACTTAACTTCTCTGATTCTGAATTTGTCATCTTTAAAGATGGTGCTAACAGTATGTCATAAGGGACAAAATGGAGGGTTGTTATAAGGATTAAAATAGTTAACACAGATTTAAAAAATAAAATGTACTCTAACGCCTGGTCAGAGTAGGTGCTGAGTGAATGCTAGTTTATCTTCCCTCTTCCCTGCTATCTTTGGACTATCTGGAAGAAATCTTTTATGTTCATTGCTTCAGCTCCCATCTCCATCTTTATCTTCCAGAAGCACATCTTCCACCTCAACTCCTCATCTATTATGTATTCTATTAACCTAATTATTATCTGTTCATCTATTATCATCGCATGTTTCCCCAAACTCCAGGGCTTGACTCCAGCAATGCTCCAAGTTCAACATCAATAAAACCAGGCTCACTGTTCATTTCACCCCAACCACTCTGTCCTGCCGTCGCGCAGCCTGCCGTCCACTGCAGCTCCGCTTTCCATCCTCCCCTCTTAGTGAATTGGATCACTATCCTCTCACTCTTTCAGTCTCAAAACTCAGATGACAGAATTGCTGCTTTGTTCCTCACAACTCCTCAGACTCCTGCCGTGTCTCACAACCTTCAAATCCACCTCTACCTCTCAGTGCCCAGCGTTACCCAGCAACATCTGATCTCAGGGCTGCCACACTCCCCCCAAGCTGTTCTCTTCCCTCTAGTTGGCCCCAAACGGCACTCGCAGTAGGAGCACTTTTGACCTACAAGGCTGGGCCTTGACTACTGCACTAGTTTCCTATCTGCAGAACAAATGGCCACAGAGTTAGTACCCTAAAACAACACAAATTTATTATCTTAGAGCTCTGGCGACCAGAAGTCTAAAACGGGTCTCACGGGGCTAAAATCAGGGTGTTTGCGGGGCTGCATTTCTTCCTGAGCCTCTAGAGAGTAATCTGTTTCCTGGCCTTTCCCAGCTTCTAGAAGTCACATGCATCCCTTGGCTTGTGGCCTCCTTCCTCCATCTTCAAAACCAGCAGTGTAGCATCTTCCAATCTCTCTCTCTCTTTCTCTTTTCTCATTCTGACTCTCCTGCCTCCCTCTTTCACTTGTGAGGACCCTTGTGATTACATTGGGTCCACCCAGGTGATCCAAGACAATCTCCCCATCTCAAGATCCTTCACCTTTTACTTTTGCAAAGTTCCTTTGTCATGTAAGGTAACATATGCACAGGTTCCAGAGATTAGGGCATGGAGAGCTCTGGGGGAGCCATTATTCTACCTACTACACCTACCTTGCCAGTCTTATTTCCTAGAAGTATCCTCCACTGTGTGTTCCAGCCCCCTTGGTGTTCTTAAAATTACTCAAATAAACCATTGTTACCTCTGCCACATGACCTTTGCACACATAAGTCCCTCTACTTTCACTTCATTTACTCTCAATCACCTTTCAAGCTGGGTCAAGTGCTCTTATTAAATACCCTCAGAGTATCATATACTTTTCTTTCTTAGCACACATATCATAGTTTTCAGTTGCACACATTATTTTTGTGATTACTTGATTAATGTCTATCTCCCCCACTACACCCTAAGCTCCAGGAAGACGGAGACCATGTCAGAGTTTTCTCAGTTTTGTCCCAGGGCCTAGAACAGAGAGCTCGTGATAAGTATTTGATGAATATTTGCTGAATGACTAAATGAGGCCAGTGGGTGATGACCCTCCACCATCATGGATATTTGCAGGAATTGACAACCCCACCCCCAACCCATGCCAAACACACCTGGGTCAAAAAATAACATTTACTAGAACCTACAATGAGCTATAATCTGCCTTATCTCATTTAATCCACATAACAAACTTCTGAGGTGGGTACTATCATAACCCACATTTTATAAATTAGTAATTGAAGAGAGGAGAGGTTAAAGAACTTGCCCAAGAAGACACAGCTAGTAGGTAATTGACAGGATTCTATCCCAAGTGGGTTTGCTTCCAAAGACCACACTGGAACCCTGAGATTATTTTGATATGAGCTCCTGGGTGGCCGGAACCATGGAACAAACCCAGGTGAAGCACCTGGATGAGGAGTTGACGCCAACACACATGCTCATGGGCCCACATGCATACACACAACAAACACACCTCCCAACTCCTCTGTCAACCATCTGGGCAGTTTGGAAGACATTCATAGAATACCACAGACTGATGCAAGCGTGTCAAATATAGTACGTACATGATTGGTGAGAAACCTCATGACTCCCACTACACAGGTAACGAATTGAGGAAGGTGGCAACTTTTTGAAAGCTGCCGGCATGCATAAGGCTCCCAGAACCTTCATTAAGGCCACAGAGGGTGAACTGTAAACGCCAGGAGAGGGGAAGGGAGAAGCTAAGGTATGACACAGATCCCTGCTGGCCTCTCCCGCAGAGGAGAAGAGAACCCAGCAGAGGGCAGAGACTCGGCTAGATTCCATGTGTTCAATAAGAATGTAGCGCTTGCGGGTCATCCCTCCCTTCCCCACCCTCACCTCCACAGCCAAGGTAAAGAACAGTCAGAAGTCATATCAGGTGAACAGGTAACTCTCTCACCTGAGGCAGTTAACATAGCGATGTGAGGACAAAATGGGACAGCAGCAGCAGGCACTAAAGAGTTTGCAGGGGCCTCAAGAAGGCGCTGGAAACTTGGCTGAGCACACACGGGAGGTGGAAAAAGACAGAAGCAGCTCTAAAGTAACTACATGTCCCTTGGGCCAAGTAACCAGATTAAGGGACTTCAGCCAGCCAAGACTTCTGCAGAGATGACCCAACTTCTTCTAGATGCATCTGTTGAGAAAGCAGACAGAAGAGGGGTAGAGGAGCCCCAGAAGTACTTCAGACGGCAGTGGAAGGAACCCAGAACACCTTCAGAATTCCTTCCAGTTTTTTTCCTTTAAGGGCAAACCCCTGAGAGACGACATTAGGGAGGATTTTCAGAAGTGGTTTACCTGCCTCCCTTCCCAAAAACAATCCCACTTATCAGCCAGGAAAGGCGAACGTGGGAGAACGAACTCTACTTTATCCCACGACAGGCCCAGGGAACTCCAGAAATAAGAGTATGGTCTTCTCGACTGCCCAACAAAAGACATACCAAGTGGGTGCTTATGTTTAATTTGGAATTAGCCATAGGGGAAGCTTGGGAGTCCTGCTTCATATTTATATTCTTTACTATTCAATCTCAGCCTATAGAGGTGTATCCTTTATGAAATAGAAGTGCTGTAAACATCTGCTATAGGAATTCATCTAGATGAGAGGGGAAAAAAATCATGGAAGAGATCAACTTGAGCTTGAAGTTTGAGGGCGGGAATAAAATTAGAGACGGAAGGCAGGAGCATTCTAGGCTGGGGGAATTGGGGTCCACACGAGTACCACGAAGTATTGCCTCCAAGGAGTCCTGCTGATGAGCTTGGCACGATGGGTCCTTGAATGCCAGCTCAGAAATTTGGACATTGTCCTATAGTTTGAGTATAGTTAACTACTATAGATTTTTGAGCAGGAAATAGCTTGGAAGTTCTTCTCTTACCACAAAGGAAACTTCTACCTCTAGCAAAGAATCAGCAATAACAAATTTCTAAAATATATTTACACATTAAGGAAGAAACCATTTTTTTCTTTTTTTTTAACCACACACATCAATATCATTAATTAGCATTAACACACAAAAGTTTTTGTAACTTACCTTTAACTTCATTGAATTTTTACCAGGTAGCCAAAGTTAGCCAGTCAGAACTCTCACGGTGAAGTCAAGCATGACTTTAACAAATAATTTTAAATTAAAGCACAAAATTCAAGGATAATTCATGAATGTGTTAGCTTTTCTTTCCAGAGCTATTGGCTAGTTTTAGCCATAACATATCAATTTTCAAAGAAATGAATAGTACCTAGGACAATTCCTGTGTCTGGGATTACTGTCAACTCAATTGAAACAAATTCTAAGTTCTGCTTCTAATGCTTCTTTTCACAGCTTTAAAAGATGCATTTTGGAGTTTTGCACTGTTGGACATCCAATTTACGTGGTTGTGAGGAGCTGCTAAGCAGTTTATCTTCCATCCATTTTAACGATCAAAACTGAATTCCAATGAAACCCTTATACTGTTAGTATTGTACTATTCTATATTGCCTGTTTACAAGGTAAAAATGGGACAAATTTACAGCCTACTTTATTAAATGGGGTTGTAAACAAACTACTCTGCATAAAAACCTACAAGTTGAGTCAGGCTTTGGGGGCAAAACACGATGAAATACGGGACCTGAAACCAGCCTGCCTAAGCAGGAGTATCCTCCAACAGATTCAAAAGATCACAGGGATCAAGTCAGAACAGCCTATCCTCAGACTCATGAATCTAAGCCGTCCTAAAGGAGGACTTGGGCATTGTGTGAATTCTAAATTAATTTGCTTTCTTTTTCCCTTCTGCTGCAGTATAACAAACAACTGACTTTTTTTTCCCAGTTTCTAAAAGCAGCAAGGTTGGTGGTGTCGCCACGAACATCCAATGAATGATTCATTCTCGCTCAAGTGGAACCCGTGGGAAATGTTGCCAATAACTTGGTTTATTTCTTATCTTCAGTTCTCAGCAGACAACATATTCGTCTATATTTTTACTAAGAGTCATAAATTTTTCAGTTAGTGTACAAATAACAACACTACGTGATTCCATTTGGTCTCAGTCCTCAGGGCTTCGGAAGAAGAGAAGGAAAACTCCATCGTCTTCATCAACAGGGTGCGCCATGCTTTCCGCAACCTGCTGGAAGTCCTGGAAGAGGGTAGAGGAAAGGCAATGTGCACAGTTGTAAACCCTTAGATACATTACTAAGGCAGCAGGTGGCATTTAGCCAGATGATTCCAACTGACTTTCCCCACATCAAGGCTATTGTAGGGAACTTTCACCTGTGGGGCGCTAAGGGGCCGAATGAACCCAGCAGCGTTGGGCAGCACGAGGAGATTCAACACTCGCGTGTGTATGCGTGTGTGTGTGAATCTTTCTTTCTCTCTTTCAACCATGGACAAATTACTTCACTCATATGTGAAAATGAAGAAATACCTGTCAGGATTATTCTGAGGTTGGATTAAAATACTACATCAAAAACGCCTAGCGCGGGGCCGGCTCCGTGGCCGGGTGGTTAAATTCGCGCACTCCGCTGCGGCGGCCCAGGGTTCGGATCCTGGGCGCAGACATGGCACCCCTCGTCAGGCTATGTTGAGGCGGCGTCCCACATCCCACAACTAGAAGGACCTGCAACTAAGATATACAACTGTGTGCAGCGGGGGTTTAGGGAGATAAAGCAGAAAAAAAAAAAAAAAAAAGATTGGCAACAGTTGTTAGCTCAGGTGCCAATCTTTAAAAAAAGAAAAAAAAAAGTCTAGCGCAGCACTGCGTACAGTAGGTCATCAACAAATATCTCATAACCTCCTTTAAATTTCCCCATGAAAAAGATCTCCCGGAAAGGTGGTCTTCCACACTCCCTCTCCTACAGGAACAGGAATTACAGTCACACTTATTAGACCCTGGTCTCAACCCTAATTTTGGCATAAATTCAATTCTGATTAAGGCCATACAGGCAGTCCACAAAAAGATGCATCTGAACTAGAAAACATCAGCCTTACTTTCTTGGGATCCAGTGTAAATCTACCTAAGTGGCCAGAAAATAGTCTCTATTTTAGGGTCTCCCAAAGAATGAAAACTAAACCTGACCACTTCGTGCCCGTGCAATAGGGCCAGCCATGAGTCAACGAGATTCCATCAGGAGCTTTGCAAAGCTCTCCTCTGCAGTCAGGTGGCAGTCACGAGGTACTCACAGAGGCGTTGTTACTCCTCAGCCTCCAGGTCTCCGTTACAGAAACCCAACTCTTCTACAAAGGCCCCTTCTCTGCCCCACAGACCACCTTACTGTGGCCTTGCATCTGACCCAGTAAGAGACCAACACTTGCTGATACCCCGTGAAGACAATATCGCCTGCTTTTTCCTCAATTCTAAGGCTTGAGGGAAGCATACGTTCTGCAGCCATCCTAAACCTCTAGCCCCAGACACCTCTCTGCTCTCCAATCAACCTTTTCCCAGCATTCCATGTATTTCAGTATTTTTCCCTTCTCAGATGAAGGAAAGCATTCACTCTGAGGCACGTTTTTGAAGCAATAAACAGCTCACTTCTTTGTGGAAAAATAGCAATTTTCAAGTAGCCTTTGGAAGCATCTAAATAACCCACACCTATTTATGGCTGAGTGACTCTCTGGATTGAAGAAACTTTAAGCCTGTGTTTGCAAAGATTTCCATTAACATCTTTGAGCAACCTCTCATCCCATCTTAAAACAAATGGCTCACTGAACAGAACCTGGGTTGTTTCTTCCTCTCTCCTTCCCCAGCTTGGCTTCCTAAGCAGAGATTCGACGTGCACAGGGAACACTGATAGAAGCTCCAGTGCTGAATCTTCACCCGGAGGTCTCGGGGTCCTGGGAGTGAAGGCCAAAGGCTCCATGGTGTCCAGGGTCAGCCTTTTTATTTCATTTTAAATGAACCTCCATTTCACCTCACCCCACTCCTTCCTTCTTGCAAAAATAATTCCCCAAGGAAAAGAAAAAGAGCTCTCATCTTCGTCCCACCCCCACACTGCAGCAGAAACGCACTGTTTTTAAAGGGTTTGTCCTCAGGAGAAAATGCCATAAGCTATATTTATCTCTAACTAATCCATTTCTCTCTACTCCAAGATTAAGGAATTAATGACTGCTACAGCTGCTGTCCTCAGCACATTAATTACTGTAAATTGGCTGCAGCCTTAAAAAAAAATCCACTCAACGACAATGGTGAGAGGGCAAGTTTCTAGCAAAGCATTAGGTAGCTAACCTAAATAATAAATCAGTGTAGCATCAAGTCCAAGAAGAAATAGACAAGCTTGAGCACTGGGTTTCCAGCTACCGGCTGTAAGCATGGAGAAAGAGTAGAGATGGGTGAGAGAGGGAAAAAAATGAATTGTATATACACGTAACTTTCCTTGAGACCCAGAACAGATCAAATATTAATTAAGGAAAACTGCTCTCTTTTATATTCATAAAAGCCTGCATCATTATAAGGCCTTTCAGGTCATTTTTCAGCACATTGGTTGTTTCTACATTTGCTAAAATCCTTGTAGATGGGACAAAATGAATATATGTTCAGAACAACTCATCCACCCTAGTTTTCTTGCATCCCGCTCTCCAGGTACACCAAGTCCCCATTCCAAGGCCCACACTCTTCCCTCTTCAAAATCCTTTCATATTCCATTTTCTCTCTCTGTGACACATCTTCCTCTTTTCTGCCTCTTCTTCATCCAACCAAGTTTCACTAATTCTTAGTCCCAACTCAATGTCACCAACTCCAGGGAACTGCGTTCTCCTAGATCGTCCCACATTCCTCCATGGAGGTTTCATCTTTGTTCCCTAGCTTCACAGCCCCAAGGCTATGAGCACCCGGAGGGCTGGGCTCTGTAATTTTTACTAACACACTGCTTTCCCTCTCTGCAAGTCATGCCATCCCCTTGCCCCACCCCAGCGCTCTCCCTTTTCCTTCATAGCCAAACTTCCCCTCTGGGTCATTTCTTGACTTCCCTTCATAAGTCACTTCTCTCTATTCTGGCTTCTTGAGCCCATCACTCTAATAAAACTACTCTGTCTAATATACCCTTACTAATCCCAAGGCACACTATAGACCTATCTATAGGTTTTTATGGAAATCTGGGGCTCATTCATTACTCCTTTGTCACCATTATCCCCAGCTCTAGGTAATGACCAGCCTCTACTTTCCATGAAGCCTCAAGTCTGTCCCACTTCTCTCTGCCCCTTCTGCTACTGCCCTCATTCAGACTTCCTCACCTGGCACCTGGATGCTGCCACACTCTCCCAACTGGCCTTCCTGCTTCCAACCTAGTCTCCCACTACTGCACCAGAGTGATCCTTCTTAAAAGCAAATCATATTACTGAAGACCTCCACTTAACCTCTTTATATATTTTCCCCTTGCCTCAGGATAAGTTCTCAACTCCTTCACATGATTTACTAGGGCTTTTGTTGACTTTGTCTCCAATCTCATCCATTTTAACTGTCATTATCTCTGCTAGCATTCTAAATTTTTTAAAGTCCCTTGAGAGTGTCATGCTTCCTCTCATCACCAGGCCTTTGCCTATGCTGTTCCCTAATTCTTTTCCAGCCCCGTTTGCCCAGCTAATTCTTCCTTGTCATTCCACTCTCATCGTAGATGTCATGTCCTCCAGGAATCCTTCCCTGCCTCCTGCAGTCCTGACTGGCTGTCCCCCAGATCCTCCTATAGCACCCAGTACTTCCCCATCACAGCACTTAACACCACTTGATCACTGCTTGTTTTCTGCTTTCTATTCCACTTTCTCTGCAAAGGGCACAGATGCCCTCAAGCCAGACCAAACTGCGTAGGATTTACTGTAAGGATGCAGAGGGTCTCACGGGCACCTGAGAACGTGAGCTTCATAGGAGCCAGAACATAAAAGCCATCAGAAGTGGAAGCCTTTCTTTCCATCTCCCCCTCAGAGACCCTAAGGTCACAACATCATTGCTCCTGCCTGCGCGTCGCTCCACATTCTTCTGTGTCTCCAAGCCAGCTTCCCCTACTTCAGCTCAGCCCACCAGCCCACCCCAGCCTGTGCTATATTACCAAATTCTCACTCTCACCTTTCACCTTCTGCCTCTGGTGCTAACAGGGGTCATCTCTCCTCTTCCCAATTCCAAGTTCCTGAAGGAACAGGATGGGCCCTTCTCATCTTGAGATTCTGTGCCACATGCAGCTTGGGGGATGAGCGCCCTTGATTCAGTTCTAATCAGCTTTACAAAGGAAGAGGGGGGTGGTCATGGCACAGAACATGGCTGCACTCACCTGGGGGTTTGCTCTTAAATAATAGACACCTCTGGGATCCCCTGTTATCCTATATCTCCTACAAGGTAACCAAACGTTCCTTGTTACGTACTCATTGCCTAGCAGAGGGTCAGGCACAGGGAGTTTGCTGAGTAATGGCCTAATAGACATTTATCAGAACTCTCCTATCCTATTTGGAGATCCATCTTCAGTCAGACCAGGCAGGGTAAGCAAGTTCTTGATCCCCATATAACAAGACGATAGCTTTTGTTCCTTAAAGGGAGTTGCCCAGATAATAAATGTTTTCTGATTCCTAACTTCCCTTAGAGTCGAACCTACCACTTAGCTGATAACAGCCGCTAGTAGCTTTAACCAAAACAGCAATAATCTTTTGTAACTTCAGCCTGCTTGTTTGACCTCCTCTTGAAATAATTGCCGACTTGGGCTTTAGAAGTCTAGAAGGAAATCAGATAAAAAGTATAAACAGGATTAACACAATATTTTATCATTGGTATAATAACAGTTGCCTCAAGATCTGCCCAGTTTGAAGTTCACCTCTAGACTCTGAAGATTTATAAGCCACCAGGCACTGAGTGTGGCTTCTGACTTGGGGCAGATATGAAAGGCTCTATCTTAAGTCTTTTTCATACAATCCAGGTTTCCACTCCTTATTATACTTTGAGATATCTCCCCCCTCCTCTTTTTTTCTCTCGCCCTCCTCCCTCCCCACCCATTGACCCATTTGCCTTTCAGTACTCAAAACAAGTAATCTATTTCATTTCAAAACTTCTTAGAAACCAGTAATCTTCCAGAGGTACAAAAAAAGAAGGAAGGGAAGACTTTCTAAGTGGCAAACACTCAGAAATCCTTTAGGGATCAATTTATACATTTTTGTATTTGTCAAAAAATAAAATTAAAGACATAAATAAGTAGAAATACTTAGAGGTTCATGGGCCTGAAAAAGGCTAAAAACAGACTTTAGAGGCACTAAAGGTCAAACTCTACAGTGTTCTAATGTTGGGCATCTCCCTGTCCGCCAGCCACACTCCCTTTGCCTTTAAGGCACTGCCATTGAAGACTACAGAACAGTAGATTGTTCCTAGACTTGCCTGAGCAGAAGCATCACCCAAAGGACCTGCTGAACATGCATATTCCTGGCACCTGCCCCACAGACTGATCAAAATCTCAAGAGTGATACCTGGGAATAAATTTTTAATAAGCACTCAGATGATCCTTAGGAAATGACAAGTTTGGAAAACACTATTCTACATGATCTCAGTTGTCTATTCCCAAAGCCTGTTCCCTTAATGTAGTGGTTCTCATTCCCAACTGCACCGCAGAGAGTCACCTGGAGAGCTTCGTACACAAACTAATGCCCCTACCCAGACCAGTTCGCTCAGAAGCTGTAGGGTGTGGAGTCCCACCCACATGGCCATTTTTATTCAAATATGCCTCCATAGATGAGAACCACTGGTGGTGACCAGCTCTGCAAGATTCGCCATGAAACACAAGGGTTCTCAAGTGTACTAAGCATAGAAGGCAGTAGTCTATAAGCCCCTCTTCTAGATTCCCAGTGCACGCTGTCATGTCGAAGACTCTGGAAGTCCTATAGCAAAGAATTCAATTTTATTTTATCCAAATTTGTTTAAATTTATTTAAATTGTTCTCAAAATCTAACTGCAAAAAGAACTCTCTCTTTTGCTTATTTGGTGGCTAGATGGTTGGTTTTGACATAACATGAATAAGCATCCTGAACAGTAGGATGTACCTAAATAAAGGCAGTTGCCCTGTTTTCTGAGTGAAGAACTAGCCTACACGTTCCAATGCAGTTTTTGGCAACTCCTGTACTACAATTCTGCTTCCATTTAACTCCTCGTTTCTATTTCCACGTACAATTTATTTTATTCTTATCTCTGGATTTTGTATTGGCACTGACTCTCCCAAACTTGACTGTGGGTTCTCCCTCAAAGAATTTGGCCAAGACAAATCTTTCTTACCCCTGTCCTTCATTTAAACTGACTTGAGGGCAGCCTGGAAGACAGGTCCTTCCCAAATGCAATGACATCTCTCTAAGTTTCAGGCAAAGATATCATATCCACAGTTTTTAATATCATAATTTCCAGGTTATCCACTCCACACAGAAAAAGGATGGAAAATGGAAAAGTAGAGGTCACATGTGCCCTGGAGCTCATCCACCCTCAGATCCTGATTGCAGGAAAATTAACACAGGAAGTGGAGTCAACCACGATCCCCACATATGCGCACCCTTCCCTATGCTGACCGACTTCCTGAAGGGGAGTAGAAGGAAGTCATTAAAATACTTGAGGAACACAAAGTGGAAAATAATGGGCTCTCTACTCAGAAAAGAGAGAAAAAGAGAGAAACAATGAATTTTAGATTGACATTAACTTTCTCTCCTGCTTCTGTAGTAGAAATAATCATTCTGACTAGCACTAACTCTATGGCAGGATTTCTCCACAGCAGCACTATTGACATTTTGAGCTAGATAATTATTTGCATGCACTGTAGGATGTTTAGCAGCATCCCTGGGCTCTACCTACCAGATGCCAATAGTGTGACCTCCTCTAAGATGTGACAATTAAAAATGTTTCCAGTTAAGAACCACTGCTCTAAGGTGTAATTCTCATATGTAAAACACTTTGAAACCCAGCTTCAGTGGAGGAAATAAAAAGGTTAAATCACAAATCGTTTTTTTAAGTTACTTAACTATAATCATATAATAAAATATGCATAAACATTTTTCCAAAAAGTTTCCCCAAACTTCTGTTTCCTATACAAAATATTAATTACACTCCTTTTTAAATCTTCAGTTGACTGGTGGTGGGCAGTGATTGGGGAAGAAGATAAACTTTTAAAGTGAACCTAGAATTTTTTTTAATTACAAAACAAGTTGGGGAATTATGATTTTACTATATAAAAGTTTAAAATATTGCATGTTAAGAAAAAGATAACCCAAATAAAAAGGGAAACAACATGCAAAACTTCAAAATACATGTAACAAAGATTAATGTTCAACATATGAAGAGTCCACCAGATCATTTCTGTAAAAAATGAAAACCACCGAGATTGTGATAGGTAAGTGGCCAAAAGATACACACAAATAATTCACAAAAGAGGACACTCAACAAGCGAATAAGAGTGAGCACTGGAAAATTGTAAGCATCACTAGAAATCAAGGAGAACTATACTAAATACAATTTTTGCCTGTAAAATTAGTATCTTTTTAACTAAGAAGATTCTGCACTGATAAGGGTAAGATGAAAAAGATACACTCACAAACTGATGGAAGAACTTTTTAAAACTAATTTGGCAAAATGTATTAAGCTTTAAAAATATTCGTTTTGCGTAATCTGTCCTAAGAAATTAATCGTAATTACTGGAAAAGCTCAAAGATGCTCATTATAGCATTATCTAAGATAATGAAGAATTGATTATCACCTAAATGACCAACGAGAACGTATGTTTCAGAGGTTACTTGTAGCTATTAAATGTAGTATTATGAAGCCTTTAAAAAGTTGCCTAAGAAAAAACAGATGCAAAATCATACTAAAGTATCATTACAACTATATATATTTTTTCAAGGTGGCTGGATAGATACCAACTGAAAAGCTGAGCCTGGTTACCATTGGGTAGCTGGAATACAAGTGGAATTTTTCATTCTTTCTATTTTATATTTCTAAGGTTTTTGTAATGAGCATGTATTATTTTTACAATGGAAAAAGTAAACTCCATAAAAAATGATTAACTTTCCTAAAAGTGCAGCTCCGTATAGTTTAGGCATTAAAATAAACTGGCTTCTCAGTCATGTTTGCTTCAGACTGAGCTATTTTGAAAACATTCTCATCATATGAAAGCTGATTGAAGCCAAGGAAACCTAATCTGCCCTAATTTCAGGGTCATCAACCTCAGCCACATAAATAACGAGGGGAAGATAGACACTGGAATGCCCTTAAAGAAGCCTGAAGACATGATTTTTCTCCCTTCCCTAGCCACCTTTTTTTCACTGAATACATCAAACAGCTGCTTCTCTATACAACAGTAGAAAATCCTAAACAGGAAAAGCAACATCAAGTCAACTCATTCGGTGAGATAATTAAAAAAATAAAATTATATCTTGAATACTCAGTGTATCCCCTTCCTCATTATTGAAACTTGATCAATAATATTTATTATTACTCTGTTCCTTTTATCATATCACATTTATGAGACATAAGAAAAAAGCAAAAGACTTGAAACATCTCAATTCTGAGATAGTGATATAATTAGTAAGTAGAGAAAAGCTAGAGAGATGGATAGACAAATGGATAGATAAATTGATATAAGATCATTTATTTTCTAACAATGCAAGTCAGAAATTCATAGAATTTAGGAATTAGAAGTTACTTTAAGTAAAACTAGTCCTACTTCTTCATTTTGTGTATGCTTTTGTCAAAATGAAGCAGAATGCTGTCGGAGATCATTGTAGACAGACGTCAAAGCAGACCACAATGGTGGGGAGACCCTTAGAATCAGTCTTCAATTAAATTAAGGTACTAAATTAACTCAAGCAATTAAAATGTAGTGTAGTGCCTTTAGGCATCGAAAGCAGGATTCTTCTCTACAACCCTGACAGATAATCATCCAGATGAGGTTGAAATCCTTTAAGAGTTATCACTGATGCCTTCATCTCCATACCAAATTCTAGGTCATGTGAATTTTACCTTGAAAATAGTTCTTGCATCCATCCCACCCTTTCCATTCACATCAGTCTAGATGAAAATAATGGTATTAACCCAGGCAAGAAATGAAGATCTGGGTTAAGATAGTGACAAATGAGAACAAAGAGGATAGGGTGGAGATGAGATATATTTTAAAAGAAAGTACAGTAAGGGATTGATGACTGATTAGATATAAATATGGCACCCATGTTTTCTGAACCAAAAAAAAAAATGGGATACATGGCCTGACAATCAGGAGGGTACTTTTGAGTTCAATGGGGCAGAATATTTGCTCTCAGGTCCAACTCAGAAAATCCATGCAGAGGGATTTTTTTTTTTAAGTGAGCATGGCTGGGATTTATAGAATGGGAGTCAGGATGAAAGAGTGAGGAAAGCCAGCAATAGGTAGAAAAGAAAGCCCTCTCCAGGCTTTAAGTACTAGGTTATTTTCTTTTTCTATTCAAGCATGTTCTCTTCTGCTGGAAAATGCTTTGTTAAACTGATCTGAGGTCATTTCCATCCTCATGAGAAATCTGATGCAGTATTTCATCCTAAACGTTATAAAGCTTGGCATTAAAAGCTTCCCAAAGTCTATTTTCCCCTGGAGTCAGGTACCATTTGTCATTTGCTCACACATTCCTTCTGGCAGACTGCTTTATGATGATTCCCATGGGCAGCAGTGGGACTGGAGAGCATCCTTCACACATGACTTCCCTCTGAATCCAGAAGCTGATGGACACAAGTGGAAAACCAACTCACCCCATTATTGATGGCATCTCCCACTTAGGGAACACATGTATCATCTTCCCTCCTATTGTTCACCTTGGTTTATAATGCACCACCGAAAAACGAAACTTGAAACCTGAGAATAAGTTCTATATTAAAGTGTTCATCCTGTGGATCCAAGTATTGTTCTTTTTGGGTGCTTGCCCATGCCTATCTGTTCCAGAGAGACCGGGAGCAGTGAGTATACTCCAGGGTGAAAACAGAAGCATTGTGAAAAAGAGATACGAGCAGTATTTTAACCATAAATATGGTGATCACATTTTCTGAAACAAATGTGTGATTTATAGTCCGAAAAACATTTTTATATTCAATACAATGGAGGCCAAGAGAAAAGTATTTTTGAAATTAAAACAGAAAAATCCAAGACATTGGTCACTATAGCTATAGAGTCACATAAAAAATAGTCTTTGGTTTTTTTTAATCTTTGATAAAGGATTTCCAAATCCTAAATTCTTAAATTTGGAAGGAATAAGGGGAGGAAAGTGGATATCAGAAAGTATACTGATCTTACTAATTAAATTAGCAAATCACCAACTGTCTGTTTTTGAAACTACAGCTTGCAGTCTAGAAGAACAATTTTTTGGTCCATAACACAGTTCTGTAATATAGTTTTAACCTAGAGCCTAAAATGAGTATTGAGTACAAACCCTCTTGGGAGTTGTGGGGAGTGTATAACGTATACATTTCTCTTGCCTTGTGACAGGAAGGAATATGGGTGGACAAGTAGAGAGACCCTAAGAACAAGCAGCCTAAGATAGCAGTTGTATAGTCTTGTGGCCTTGATGGTGGTCTGGTTCACCCTTAGAATGCATGCCTAAGCACCATTACAGCTAATGGGGGATTGTGAAGACAAGAAAACAGATCTCGAAACAGGATTTTTCAGCTGATGTCTCTGTGAATATGGGATGAAGTTTCTGGTCTCTATTAATGTTATTGATTAAACCACAAGGCATTTATATATACAGAATGTAGTTTACATTTAAAATTTTTCTTTAAAGATTTTTCTGTACCTTAAGACTCTTTCATATATAGCGGAAATTTTTCTCTGCTCAAAGGGTACCCATTGCAGAAAAATCCCATCTCTGGGCATCAAAGAGGGGGATTCTTGAACCACGAAAGCAGGCTTGTGGTAGTTAAAACCATACCTGCATGACCTCTAACATGCATCTCTCTCCAAGCAGCCCCCTCCTCAGTGAAGGGCTTCCCCTGAGGAGAGGGTGGGTCTGGCAGCAGGGCTCCCACATCCGCAGCCCTAACAGACCTCTGGAATTCCATAGTCAGTGTTTGGGTGTGACCTTCGTACCACACACAATGATCTTATGATTTCAAGGAAATGGAAGGAAACTCCCCCTTATTGGAATGAAGAAGAACAGATTGCAGACTCAGGGTAACTCATTTCCAAAGAGGATGTCCCACCCCTCTTGAGGACCAAACAGATTCCGCCAAGCTACAGAAGAAAACCAGGCATATTCTCAAGGTGTCCAAATGCTAAGCAAGGTCTGAGGGAAGAGGCTAGTGTCACTCACTCAGTATCACAGCCTTCAGGGTTGCATCCACACACAGACAAGTTTGTGTTTAACTTGTAGAGTTCAAACAACAGCCCATATAGCATATTCTGGAAACTTTGCCCCTTGACTTAAGTCTATCTTTAAATTATCACAAATATGAATGTCAAGAGGTGTAACCATTCTGGAGGACAATTTGGCAATACTTTTCAAAAGCCTTTATAATGTGTATGTACTTTTGAATCCAGCAATTTCCCACCTAGGAATTTGTCCTGAAAAAGAAATCCTGGATTCATGCAAAAATTTAGCCACAAGGATGTTCAATCTATTATTTGTTTATAGTGGTAAAAATCTGGAAACAATCAAATGTCCAATATTAGGAGACTGAATAAATTCTAGCATATTGATATGAAATGCTATGCTCAATTTGAAAGTAGTATTATGGAAGAATATTTAATGACACTATATGTTAACTGAAAAATAAGAATATAAAACAATATGAACAGTATGATTCCACTTGGGGAAGGTATCATAAAAACTGTAAATAAGCAAATTAAGAAAATCAAATCTTCATCAACTTGTTAATGTTTTGGTGTAGCTTCTAAAGTTTGCACGATGAATATGGGCTATTTAAAATAAAAAGAAAGGTGTTTTGGGAGAGGGTTTTTTTGCTTGAGGAAGATTAGCCCTGAGCTAACCTCTGTGCCGGTCTTCCTCCAATTTATGTATGAGCCACCACCACCACATGGGTGACGAGTGGTGTAGGTCCACGCTTGGGACCCAAACTGGTGAACCCAGGCCTACAAAGTAAAGTGCACCAAACTCAACCACTATGCCTCAGAGCCAGACAGCCCAAAAAAAATATAAAGTTTTTTAATTACCACTTTTACATTTCAAATAATTAAATATTCCTCAATATTAATTATCAGCACAGCTGTTGGGAAAGAAGAAAGAAGGAAAGAGAGAATTAACATGAGTAGTTTTTTACATATGTCGTTTCTTATTCAATTTCATTTAAATATAGGGTCAACCCAACTTGAATTGCCCTCTTTTGGGAGATGTCGAAGAAAATTAGAATGTATATTTTGTATTGAAAAAGCAGGAGGAAAAGTGCCTTGCTTTTTCTCTGAATCCTTTATCATTAAAACTCTACGATTAAGATTACTTCTTTTATTTACTGAACTGAGTGAATTCTAAAGTTATTCCCCCCCAACTCTCCAGAGGTAAAGGCGCTAATTTGCATTACGACTGATTACTCATTCAGAAGAATGAGCCAGGTTGCATCTGCTATATATTATGCAGTGAACTGTTGATTATCTGTGGAGACAAGGACAATACAAATAATAAAAATCCACAGAGAATACCCAAACTTCATTTTAGCCAGAAGTGTCAACAGTTTGCCAGAGTTGTTAGCAAGGAACAAAGCTGATTTGAGTTTTATCTCCCAACTCCCTTCCATATGCTTGAGGATTATGCTAATAAGAAGTGAAATGACCAGCAGCAGAGGCAGCCCTGGGTAATTCCTAGTCCGGAGAATTGGTTTCTGATTAATCAACATTTGGCTGAATTGGAGCATGGACATGCAACTGTCTCCCAACAAGGATCTCAAGTATTCTTTAAATATTCATCGTCTAAAGATTCCATTTACTTGACAAGATGTTTACTAGAGTTTATCTCACTTATGAAACTCAATTTATGTGACACTCCATTTCTGCCCTACCTAAACCTACATATACAGTGTAGAATAAACAATGAACTCATTTCTCTGTCATGCTATCCTACTAAACTATCAAATTTAAATTTCTACATGTGTTATTTACATTAATTACCATTCCATATACCAGATCAGTCTATTTAGGCAACATGCAATTAACCTAAAATTCAATAGCCCAAAATTATTAGTTTTCTAAAACTTGGAAGGAAAATGTGTCCTTCTGTGACCTTTCCTTAGTTGATATAATCTACAGAAATTCTACACTCCTACATATTTACACACATACATAAACCCTAGCCATATCCATGATTTGATTTAACAGATGCCTCTGACACTCCATATGTCCACATATCTCATTTTAAATTTGAAATTAAGAAAGTTAAGACAGGCCTTTTCAGACCTTATGAGAAATATCATTTCTCTAAAACTGCTTTTCTTTGAAGGAGTATCATAAATTGACTGACAGGGATATTAACTGCATTAACTTTTTAAGATTCTTTCAATCCTCTGTCTTCTGCGAAATAACTGTAAATTTAGATTGGTAGTTCATATGGCTTTTTTTCCCCCATAACAAATACAAGTAAGATAAATTGGACTAAAACTGTTTTATGCTTTATTGAATAACAGCCAGTAATACGGCAGGCTCAGAGAGCAGATTCTAATATCAGATGCATGGCATAGCTTTAAATATCTTCTATTGCACTGGATAACAGGTTGGAATCTGTCCCTTTACTAGGAGAGTCAAATTGCCTCTTGTAGACTTTTCAACAAGAACTTTTCGGCCTTCCCTTTTCCAAAGTGATAAGACTTTATCTACCTAGTTTATGCACAATCTATGTCCCCCTCCAGGAAAATGTTCCATTTTCACCACAAACTAAGAAAATACTAAGCATTCTAAAGAGAAACTAATTCATGATTGGCTGGTTTTCAAAAATGTAACATTCTCTCTGTTGTGAATATTACGAGTCATTGTCACCAAGTTAAAAGGGAAACCTGAGCAGTCATCCTCGATGATCCCTATTTGTTTTAAGTTGGAGAAGCTTCTCAGCTTCATAAAAATTAATTTTTATTAAAATAAAAATTCACAGTAACATTACCAACTTAAATCTTTCTTGGCCCATATATTTGCTTTCTGACTCTGAAGAAATAATTGGGCATCTGGGGCCGGTCTGTGGCCGAGTGGTTGAGTTTGCACGCTCCGTTCAGCGGCCCAAGCTTTCGCCACTTCCGATCCTGGGCGTGAACATGGCACTGCTCGTCAAGCCATGCTGAGGTGGCGTCCCACATGCCACAACTAGAAGGACCCACAACTAAAACTACACAACTACGTGCCGGGGGGCTTTGGGGAGAAAAAGGAAAAATAAAATCTTAAAGAAAAATAAAAATAAAAATAAAAATCATTGGGTATCTCTGCCTAAAGTCTGGAGGTATGTATTGTGGCTTTCTTCTATGTGTGTGACTATTTCAAATCAAGCCTCATATTCGCTTCCTCAGCGTCTGCCCATATGAGGCACAAGGAAAGAGAACCAATACACCAGAACATTGTGCTACCATTTCTGACATTCACTTCCTGATTTAAGGGTAATTTTTTCCCAAATTTTATTAAATTTCTAAAAAGATAAATGTATACTTTCTACCTAGAAACTATTGAATCACACCTATTACAGTATTTCCACATCCCATAAAATTCAGTTTCAACATTTATTGATCTTTTAGGACCTCAAAATGTCCCTGTTATTTTCCAAAAGTAAAAAGTTCAAGAAGTAGGGTTAAAAAAAAAATAGCATTCACCTAAATATGAATGAAGGTGCCATATATAGACCACATATTCATCAGGCATTCAATAATTGCTTACTTTAAGTAAAACAAATTCTAGTGGTAATGATAGGGAAAATTATGCCTTCTATGATAAAAATATGATGCCATTTTATGACGCAAATTTTTCCAGAATTGGCAACGTTCTTTTTTTATTTTTGTTTTTAACACTTTCCTTACTCTTTTATCTCATTTCAACTTGTTGGCAGCGGTCCTGGGCATGGAAAGCTTAAACTCCAAAGAGAACACATGTACTTATCCCAGAATCAACCTGAGCCCAAGTCCCTGATCGTTCCTTCGTTCCTCCACTACCTTGTTCCAAAAACTAACGTCTGATTGTTTTTTCTTAATCATGTGGGAAGGAGGCAGGGGAATGGAGAGCTGTGTTTGTTCCAACACAACAAATGTTTGAAAAGTTCTTTCACTGAGAGCACTGAAATTGTCATGCAGTTTCACAAGAAGTAAGCAAATAAACTGAAAATACAGTATTTGGGGGTCTCATGCTGACTTTCATGAAGAAGTTGGAAATTATCATTGAATGAATGAATCAAAATGTGTTTTGATTCAAAATGAATGAATCAAATGTGTTAAAAGAAAAAAAGCTCTTGATGCAACTAAATGTTACCTTGGGTTGAATATCTACTGTTTCTCTAGCTGTTAGGTGAAGCTAACTTCATTTATGTCACATACACTTATTTTAAACCAACGTGTTAAACTAAACTATCTCCTTTATCGCTGCCATTTTAAAAAACTCAAAAAATGTCCGGAGTAGAGAGAATATAATTTCATAGATTCCCTGAAAGAAATATTCCCCCTTAGAGGCAAAGAGAAATTGGGAACTGAGCAACGGTCTTTTGATTTCATTAATTGTGTTAGCTATTTGAAAAATGCATACTAAATGGAGTCTGAGGTTTTTTTGGTTTTTGGTTTTTTTAAAGATTGGCACCTGAACTAACATCTGTTGCCAATCTTCCTTTCTTCTTCATCTTCTTCTTCTCCCTGAAGCCCCCCAGTACATGGTTGTATACTCGTAGGTCCTTCTGCCTCTGCTATGTGGGACACCACCTCAGCATAGCTTGATGAGTGGAGCTAGGTCTGTGCCCAGGATCCGAACCTGTGAAACCTCGGGCCACCAAAGCAGAGCGTGCTAACTTAACCACTCTGCCACGGGGCCAGCCCCTTGGCTTTCTTTTAATAGCCATACTTGGGGCACTGAGATATCTAGATATCAACTTCTTGCTTTACTTTTCATGCAAGCCTAGACTGAAACACTCTGATTAAGAATCTTGCTCCTTTCCTCCACAGGTAAACTTCTCAAAAGAAAAAACCAGATTTCCTTTGCTGCCCTTTCTCTCCTGCATGCTGGACAACCTGCTTCTGCAGCCACTGCTCCCTTTGACTGCTCTCACTAATGTTACAGTGACCATATATTGGTCAGTTTTTTAACACCTTTCAGTCCTTATCCCAGTTACATAGCTGACCCTTCCCCCATCACTGGTCCCTCAAGATGACACAGGTGTGACCTTCTCCATGAAGGCTTACCCTATCCTCGCCCCAGCAGTGACCTCGAGCATCACATCCCCTGTGTTCCTGTGCTCCTGGAGCATCTTTGCATATTCTAAGAGAATTTCCATGCAGCAAGGTACACATTTGCTTGGCTCCCTTGCTGACTACAAGCAATGCCAGTGTAGAGGGTTTTAGCCTAATTTCTCTTTATACCCACACCTGCCCAGTGTTTAGACTTGGCTGGCAAACTGCTATGTTTCCAGTCTCAGAGCGTAGAGCGAAAAGCCCTGGTTGCACTGCATGGTAGTACTCTCTCACGGCATTAAGACAGAGGTTTTGCCTAATTTCTTTCAAGGCACGCTCCAGCAAAGTTCTCATCCTCTCCTCATCCCAAGCAAAGAGGATCCTATTTCAGACCTCTGTGTCATCAAACATCTCAAGGCTCCTTTTGTACCTGCACTGGAGCCTGAAAAGAAGTCGGGTGTGTGGTGGCAAAGAGATAGGGAGGAGGGCAGAAGCCTAGAAAGTTTCCAAAATAAATCTGCTCTTCCTGCCTCCTTCCCCTTCTCTATGCATTTTCATCTGTTTTGGAAGTACTGACATCTCGTAGCCATCTAATCAAGACAAATCTTTCATGCGGTAATTAAAATACAGCTCATCTTCAAGGGGAACAGAAAAACAAAGGCTGAAACAATTAGCTGACTGTTCCAACCAGCATGGTTCGCCCCCCCCCCCCCACCGCCCCCCGCCCCCACCCCTTCCCTCTCTCCCTCCTTCCTTCAACTGCTTGCTTTTAAGTATTTTCACAGGAAGGAAAACTTCATTCTACTGAAAGGTAAGAAACTAAACAGACACTTAGACTAGGAAATAGTTTAATTGAATTTCATATGAAAAATGCTTAGGACTGTTTAAGACAAATGTCAGGTTCCCTCCTCGGCTTGAATTGCATTAGGCAAGAAAGGGAGCCAGAAATGCTTGCTAATCTGTTCTCGTCAGGTTAGAACAGAATATTGCATTAGCATGCAAAAGGACACAGGCCAGCAACACAGGGAAAGACAAGCCTTCCCAGAATGAAGACTGCAGATTGGAGAGGTAAATTGTACTAGTAATAACTCAGAAGGTGGGAAATGAACTTGTTCCTCAGAAGGCCGTGTGTGCCTTGATTACATTCGCGCCACTTGCAATATTATGCAGTATATTCATTTTTATTGTATTAGTTTTTGAATAGTCTGTAAAAGGCCAGTGTTTTATTTAGCTCTCTGAGCCACCTGTCTTTTCTACAACATCCCCTACCAGCATATTCAAGCATTAGCGTTCAGGTTTTCTAAAATCTTTTAACCATTGATGGCTGCCAGCAGTCAAATTAAATTCAAAGGGTTTAGTATAGCTCCAGGTTTTAGCTATATAATTTACTAAGAATGCCCAAAGCACTTGCAATCTAATTTGCAGTTCAGCAATGAATACCGTTTCCTAACGAAATCTGCCTGAAATTTGCTTTTGAGGCTCCGGAAAAAAATACACTTGTGACACCTGTGTGTCTTCCTCCTGGCACTGACTCAGAAAAAAAAAACCTGCCGAGAGAGAATGATACGCCTCATGCAAGGTGGCACAGGAAAAGATCTCAAGAGAATGGATTTGTTTTTATTGCCAGGTTATCTGGGCCAGTACAGCCACTCTATATTTCTTATGAAAATTTAGATTTTTTCCAATATCTTCCGAGTCCAATATTAGCACTACATTCATTACAGCTTGACTAGCAACCAGCATAGGCTTAACCAAAATCTTAGCTCTCTGATGGATAGATAGATAGATAGATAGATAGATAGATAGATAGATGGGCGGACGGACGGACGGACAGACAGAGAGATAGATAGATAGATAGATAGATAGATAGATAGATAGATAGATAGATAGATAGATAGATGGATGGATGGATAGAAAGACAGACAGGCAGACAGACAGATAGATAGATGGATAGATAGATAGATAGACAGATAGATAGATAGATATACCACTGCAGAAAAACCCAGATTTGATCATCTCCATATCAATGGAATCATTTCCATATCTCGGTGGAAATAGATTTGGTCTATTTTCAGTGGCAGGCCAGGGCGTCAGTTCCTAACCCTAGTGCTAATTTCATTTCTATCGCTTAATCCTGAAGTACCACTGCTTACATTGTCCTTGTGCCTCTATTTCACCCTTCTAGAAGGGAAATAAAGCAGAAAGTGACTGTAAAAAGTCTGCAGCTAACTGATGGTATTTTTTCATCTTATAAAAAGATGGCCCTCTCTTATCTGAGATTAAGGTATGAGGAACCCTGGAAGAGTGTTTTTAGAATCTTCCATGAAAGCTGAAAAGATAAATGTCATTTAAATTTTATTTTTAAATGTAATCTCTCCTCCTGGTATACAGGAATTCTGATTCTCAGGCATAATGACAAAGGAGCTGAGGGAAATGCAGGTCCCAGCTGCCAGGTAAAATCTGAAATCTCACAGTCTCTTCCTATCACAGTGAGGTACTCATCAATAAAGGAGGCTGTAGACATAAAGTCATCAGGCTGACTTAATTTCATTAATAAACGGCATAATTTGGAAGCCCATTAGAGAAGTCAGAGATGCTAGCTATGCCCACAATCGCGTTAATCACTCACCATCAAGCCAACTAAGTGTAACTCTAGAAATCGAACCGTTAAAGTATAAATTGGAAAAAGCCAAGTTTCTAATGACTCTAATGATCTAAATCTGGTTGTTGATCTCTCTCCTTGCATTTCCCAGTCAATAGGCCCCTTTATACCTTCTAATAAACTCTATAGTTTATAAAATTTGAAAATAATAATGGGGAAGCATTTTTAATACTTTCAAAGCCTACCAACATATCAGCCCTTAAAAAGAAAAAAGAGGAGTCCAAGACAGAAGGAGCAGAACCCGAAGACTGCATGAGTGCCTCCCCAAGAAGGTCACACCTCCCATTGCTAACCCCCTCCTGCCCAGACCTTGAAGGCTGCTTCAGGTCCAAAAGTATGGCAGAAAATGAAACAAAAGCGAACGCCACAATATTTTGATTTTTCATTTTTCTCACAATGGAATAAAAAACATAACTAACCTATTTCATAAAAATGAAAATGAATCTGCTTTTCAAGCATCCCCGTTCTCCTCACTCGTAACGGAACCCATCTCCACCCACTTCAGCTTATAACAAGAAACTGTATTTGTTTGTAGAGCACCAGACAGAAAATTAATGTAGTCAGCCGTTCCCTTTCCAATTAATTTAGTGAAGCAGCAACTAAATAATCCAATTCCATCAAGTCTGAACATAAAAATATCAGCTGCATGGCACTTAGTAGAAATAGGAAGAGGAAGCGAAGTAACTCACATTTTTAAATGCCTTCTACGTCAGGCACTTTGCTAGGCCCTTGTACATATTATTCCATTTTTATCTTTACAAGGACCCTGCAAGGAAGGAATTATTATCTCCATTTTACATAAACTCTCTTCATACGGAAAATTTAAATAATTTCCCAAAGATCACAGAACAAGTATGTGGCAACCCTGGGACAGGATCCAAGGTCTCTCTGACTCCTTGAGTTAAAATGAAAATGAATGAATAATAAAAATTGTAACACTTTATGTATAAGTATAATGTAGGTGAGGATCTATACTTGATATTTTTAATAATTCTGTTTATTTTTGTTTTACCTTATCTTTACTGTTACCTGACTATCTTAGTCTTAGATGTAGTCATTTACTTATTGAGAAATAATTCAATCTGTATCCATTTCTTTCCCCTCTTTCATCTTCATCTTTTCTTTTCTTCACTGACTTGGTTCTATCTCCCAAAGATCCAGGCAGGCAAGATGAGAAAGAGTATGACTTGACGGAAATTACTTAGTTGTGTTTAATGTAAAATTAATTCTGAATACAGATTGTTTGTTACATTTTATGGTTACTTCTCATGTGCGTTTCTCATTGGAATAACTTTACAGAGGATTAAGGTTCAATAAAATCAAGATGTACAGAGTATGTGTCAGTATGTGTCAGACATCTAAAAATTCTTGAGAAAGCAATTATACTGAGTGCTGTCTAATAATAAATCCAAATGGACAGCTATGATATGAACTGCATTTTCTAACAACACTACCCCCACCTGACTCTGCATTGCAATCTTTGCTAAACTCTCTGCAAAAGAACAGATGTTCTGCTTTGGGTTGAGAAATCAACAGTTACCATTCATATGTTCCAAAAATTCAAGGGCCTAGTGCTGCTGTTTTAAGAATGCTAATTAATTCCAGCCCTTATGCTCCAATATTCTTGCAGTTTCAATCAATTGCATTCTCATAGGACTTCGGTCCCCAGTATCTCCTTTGAAAGTCTATGGGGAAAAGCAACTAGGAAATGTACACATCATGGACCTGGGGGAGAAAAAGAATTAATCGAATATGCTCTAATTTTGTCTATTTCTCATAGCGTTATCATCGCCATCCTCTGCTATATTGATTTGAACAGGTAGGTACTCCCCAGATGACAAATTTAATTAAAACAATGCCTAGAGATGACTTTGGTCATATTTTTTCCATTTATTTACCATTCAAATACAGACTAATTTTAGAAAAAGCATAGAAATAGCTATTTATGAATTTGTTCCTGTTTTTATTTTATTGTTTGGTTTTATACCTAGTGTTGATTGAGTATAATATCCAGCTAGGAGCACGGTAAAAATGCGGGTTCCTGGGCCCGAAGCCCATTTGAGTGGATCTGAGAAGCTATGGGATATCCACATTTTGTAAATGAACACCCTATTCTGGGGCAGAAGATCTGAGGACTTCAGGAAATGGGGTGTTCGTCCAAGTGCACTTCTGCACACAGTATAAAGATCCCATTCAACTTACATTAACAGACCCTGCCTTGCTCCCGGCCCCACAGACATCCTTCACACCAGAGTCTCCCATAGTCTTCTGTGGTTTGGATCAACAGGGGTGATGACAATCGCTGGGACCCGGGATGGGGCTCAGGAATTTGCTTTTTGAATAAGCACAGCGGGTGCATCTCCTGCACGCTGAAGTTTGAGGAACTGCTACATAACACCAAAGCAGACCCAGAGAGCAGGTCCCTGCCGTGAACTTCCTTTGCAAACGAGAAAGGCTAGTGAGAGAGAGCGCAAGCTGAGGAGTCAGCCATCCCTGCACTGGAATCCAAGATGTTTTACATACAACTGCCTGATGTGAGCAAGTTTCTTAACCTTGACTTAATCTCCATGAGCTTTGATTCCTCCATCTCTAAATTTGAAATAATGGTGTTACCTCTCAAATTGTCGTGAGAATTAACTATGACAAGGTATGTCAAAATATATGGCACAGAGTAGGAATCTGAAAACAATAGGAGCAAGGAGTTTCACGTTTGTGTTTTGCCCACTTGTCTGGGTAACGGGGCCTGTGACCCTTTCCAGCAACTATTTGAGTGAGTTGATACACAGACTCTTTCAGGGTTTTGCTGAAGGAGAGTAAAGAATGTTATCTTCTGTTTTAGGAGAGTTTGGGATGGGGTTGAGAAAGAAGAGGGAGAAATGAAGGACGCAGAGAGGGAAATAATCCTACTCAACCCTATCCTGTCATTTGACTTCATATTGTATCCCAACAGGGAGGAATGAGGGCCGTGGTCTGAAGGCGCTGTTTTCTAAAGAGACTTTTTGTGACTGTATACCCAAGTCGCGATGTTTTAGGGCCCAAGTAACATAGTGAGGAAAATAAATGGTAAGAGAGCCATTCTCTGTTTCTGTGTGGAATCCATTGCCACTCAGAAACCTAAAGACGGGCATCATTAGACGAATCAAAAAACAGCACTTGGCATAAGTATCAGTGGTCTCACAGCTGCCACCATTAGAAAGGACAACGGAAAGCCCCTCTCAGAGGGCTTTGTGGGCTGGGGGCAAGGGAGCTCCATAGAAAGCACAAAGCAAGGACGATAGTCTAGTGCTGCCTGGTTTCTAAGGCTGCAAATTTGGCCATCAGACATGGCGGACTTCACTAGGGAAGCCCTCACACACCTGGAGGTCTTGCAGGAAAGCCCACTGCCCTACAGGAGAGATAAGGGACAGGAGCGGGAATTCTGAGTTCTTGCTAGCACCATGCCTTGCTTTGCATCCACAGTGGGTGACAATTTTCATTATAAATGCCTCTTATTGGTCTCAGGGGACCAGTCATGCAAGAACAGAGATAAATAAATGTTTTCTCTTTGCCAGAACTAGAAGTCAAAATAAAAGCTCAGATAGTAGTAGCTATCTTTTCTACATGGGCTTAGTTGTCACTGACCTCAAACAAACTATTTTAACTTATGGATGATACAGTGTCATCATCTGTGAAATAGCTTACTTCTCAAGGCTTGATATATGAAGATCAAAACAGCTCACGATGATATAGAGAGGGCATATAGAAGAGTCAAAAAATTAAGGGTTTCGTCTCTATCTGATGGTCAAATAATGCAACTGTCTGTGAACTATATTGTATTCGGGCAGGTAGGAGGAAGAGTGCAGAAACTCTTTGTGGGTTTGCTCTGCCAATAACGGCTGAGTGAACTCGAGCAAGTCCTCTAAACACTGTAAGCCTCACTTTCCTCCTCTGTAAAGGGAAGAGGTCTGAAAGGTCTATTTTGTCCCTAGGGTTCCAGGTAGAAGATGTCAGGTCTTAAGAAGAGCAAACTAAAAATATGATCTCTTTGTGATGTCAAGGGAGTTACATCACCCCACACTTACAAGAATCCAAATGTTGACTGAGATCTTCTGTAAGCAAAAAGAAACACGGAACAGCCTTGTCAGGCATTCTGCAGTCGTTGGGTAATGCAGATTTGAATGTGTCTATCTTGAGCATATCCAGATGTTTATACCATTTGGATGTGTGGTAAAAAGTTAACGTTTCACTTAATGAGATGCATCCAGGCCCCTTTCTGGCACTAGAGCCAC
The DNA here is from genome assembly GCF_041296265.1 of Equus caballus. Taxonomy (NCBI): domain Eukaryota; kingdom Metazoa; phylum Chordata; class Mammalia; order Perissodactyla; family Equidae; genus Equus; species Equus caballus. The sequence goes on along the minus strand of NC_091685.1, from coordinate 98,300,606 downwards.
AGTGCTGAGTGGAGGAAAGGGCAGCTCATCTTCACAGAGAGAATGACACTCTGTAGTCATCAGCTTATTGATCACATCAGCCATCGGAGTACAACTTCAATGTTCATTCATTAGTCATCAACAAATATTTACTGTGTAACTTTCCTAAGCCAGGCACTGTGCAAAGATATGGGAAACACAAAGAAGTCATTCCTACCTTTCCTGAATGTGAAATCTAGTTTGAAGAGACAGGTATCCAAGCAATTATAGAACAGGATAGTAAATCACAAGTGTCACATGATTCTAGGTAATAAGTGCCATTTATCCAGTGGATTTTATGTTTACTCAGTATCTCTCTTCAGCTGAGTGAAACATCACTTCTAGATGGAGTACTCTAAGGTCTTTCCAGTGAATGTGCACTTCGAGCTGGAATGTAATGGAAGAATGCAAAGGAAGGAATGAACTGGAGGAGGCTCACTCCAGGAAGGAAAATTAGCATAAACAAAGGCAGTAAATTAAGAAATCTCAAAGCAACCCAAATGGAACAGGTTAAATCTTGCACTGTTTCTCAATGTGGCAACCACCTACAGGTCCCTACTCATTATTTCTGTAACTCACAAAGTGGATTTCATCGAACCAATCATTATAAACAGCTCCTTCACTCAAAGTGCTTGTTTCTTTAACCAGAATTACTCATTTCATCAAATTAAGTTGTTAGTTACCCAACTACAGTTAGAGATCTATAAATCCTATCTTTCACTAACACAAGAAAAAAATAGATCTTCCCATTTTGGCTCCCATCCAGTAAGAATAGAACAGTGTGTGGCCCCCACCGCCCTCTCAGCTTTAGGTGGATCTCTGCCTTTAGCTAACCCAATAGGTTTAATCCACAATAAAGCCATTGGGACGTATCAGGAGCACGAATGGCAAAAAGTCAAACCATGGGGCTTCCCAGTGGAAAACATGTTGATGAATATCCCAGACATATCTGGAATTAGCAGGATATCATTGCTCCACCAAGCATGTGAGAAATCCTGTTAACCATTAGCGCTTGGTGATACCAGATTCTTACCATGAACTTCCTTTGCAAATCAGAAAGACCTAAATCGTGACATCAGCAGCAGCTGGTGCTGGGAAATAAACTCAGGACTGACACCAAGTGGAAACACAAACATTGGGATAAGCAAATATGCTCAACAAAAGAGATAAGCCTCTATACCACACATCCGGCAGTAACCTCTCTCACGACTGAGTTACGTCCATTCTATTTAATAACTGTCAGCCTAAAAGAAGCCTCGTTATTTTATATATTTTTCAGTAGTTTGAGTACTTTAAATTACAAAAAGCTTTTTACAAATAAATTATCTTCTTTAAAGATTTCTATTTCAATTACCTTCTGTAACACAGCAGGTCTATTATTTTAAAGTTTGGTGTTTGTTCCTTCACCTTACACATTCCTCCCTTTGACAAGTTTCTCTCACTTGGCAGTTTCTATTTATATTTCAACATATTAGTATAACAAATTTAAATAAAATCCTCCACTTGTATCATTAATTAGCATTTGGCAATGGGCCTGATTAAATGCCCTTGGCAGCAAAATTATTTAAGTATCTAAAAGGTTATTTTTATCCTTTTATTAAGACTGTCTCAGTGCCAGCCTCGTGGCACAGTGGTTAAGTTTGAACGTTCCACTTCGGCGGCCCAGGGTTTACGGGTTCAGATCCCGGGTGTGGACCTAGCACTGCTTGTCAAGCCATGCTGTGGCAGGCATCCCACATATAAAGTAGAGGAAAACAAGCAAGGATGTTAGCTCAGGGCCAGCGTTCCTCAGCAAAAAGAGGAGGATTGGCAGCGGATGTTAGCTCAGATCTTCCTCAAAAAAAAAAAAAGGAATGTCTGTTAGAGAACTATTACCATCAACTTCTCAACCAGGAGAACTCTGCAGAGTCTGATGTAGTTCTCAATGCTCCTCCCCAGATTGTGTTGAGTAACTGACAGTCAGCATGGTCACTTTTTCTAACAAATGAGGAAAGCTTGTCTGAATAAGAGGAAGTTTAATTGGTTAAAAAATTTGTGTCCATTGGTATATGAATGCATAAAGAAGACATGGTGTATATATATATATATATATATATATGCAATGGACTGTTACTCAGCCATAAAAAAGAATGAAATCCTTCCATTTGCAACAACATGGATAGCTCTAGAGGGTATTATGCTAAGTGAAATAAACCAGATAGAGAAAGAAAAATACCATATAACCCATACTCTTCGAATTGTGAAGCTGAATGCACTTCTTCAAACACCCTAAGTATGAACTGCTCTGAGCGTGGAAAACCTTTGCCTTCTAACTATGAACTCTCATGCATAAGTTTCTTGTTACTACTGTGTTTCCAACAACTAACCCAGTGTGTGGTATATAATAAGTGCTCAAATAAATATGTATGAAGTGAAGAATATCAATTCATAGCATACCTCTGAAAAGAGAGGGTGGCATAAAAATAAGGTGGACTGCCGTATATTTTTTACTTGTTTGTGATTCCATTTAAATAGGAGAGATGGCTGTAAGAAGTGAATAAGATGGAGGAAAAATATTTGGAGCAAGCAACATAGTAAATCTTGGAAAATCAGCCACTGTGACAGCATATTTCCCCCTTTCATGAAATGATCTAGGTGAAGAGGAAAGGAAAGAAGAAAGAAAGGGGAATGGGGAGAGAGGGATGAAAGAAAAGAAATTTGTTTTTACTTAACACAGGAAAATATTGCACTTAAATAAATATTATCACTTAAGTAGTTTAATGGATTTTTTACATTTCTACAAATTACTATACACACAGTATAAAGTGAATAAAAATATCCATTTGCTGTGACTTTTCCAAGTATATTGTTTTGTGGTTTCCTGACTCATCAGAATTGTAAACCACGTCCCATGATGAGTAATGCTTTGGTGACTAGCGTAAAGACTTGAATGTTGCAAATGGAGAGTCTGATTTACTAGAGACTTTCCTGGGCTTTTGGCATATATGTAAATATGTATTGAGCAAAGAGATTTAAAACATAAAGACTTCCTCCAAGGAGTTTACAATCTGGTTGTCTTCAAGAAGAATCTTAGAAGGAAAAAATATATGTGGAGATAAAGAGGAATCTTTATTTCAAGAAAACCTTCAAAAAAGAAAGAAAAACTAGAAACTTCCAGGATATGAGGAATAATTATACAACATAATGCATTTAACACCTGAAAGAGCCTCAAACTCCAGGAAAAAAAAGTGCTCAGAATTGTAATCCACCACCACCTTCAATCACAGGTACACTCTTATTCAACGTTACCAAAAAAAGAAGAAAAAAGGCCAAATATTGAAGGAAATGAAAGGAGATCTAAGCTATATTGTGAATAAAATATTTATCAGTCAGACAAATTCATAAGCAGAAGCTGACTACTTTTCAAACATAATTCAACAGTGAACGAGGTGAATTTTAGACCTTGTGTGTAAAAGAGGCTTGAAATACTTCTCTGAATATCAGCGCTAGGCTTTGCAAACACAGGCAATACACTCTTCAGTGTACTGGGTCCCCTTCATCTTCAGAAACATCCATTGCGTTAGTTGCAAATTCTTAATTTTCTTTTCTTAAATTTCCTTAGTGCTACTAAAACCTAAACAGCCCAGAAAAGGATTACTACCCTTTTCCCTGGAACAGTTATGGGTTGCAAAAGCACCAGACTAATAGATTGACTTGAGTAAGCTTGCTCTGATAAAAGGGGGAAAGATGGAGAAGGGATCTTTATTAAGGGCCTTCCATGCGCCAGATGCTGTATTAAGCATATTATATGGAGTAGCTGTTTTAATCCTTACAACAACCCTGTAAATTAGTATTAACAGGAATATTATTTCTATTTTGGAGGTAAAAAATTAAGAATCAGAGAGATTTAGCAGTCTTCATAACGCTAACCACTAGAGGAAATAGGATCTGAACGAAGCTCAGTTGGGCTAAAAACATCTGTGCTAAAAAAAATCTCTGCTCACCCCACTAGACCAAACAGCATCATTTACAAGAGAAAGTTTCAATAAAATGACCACATACTCATTCTAGGCTGTATATATGCATTCATTCTCACATGACCTTCACTATACCTGACTGACTGAGGGCTACCAGGGACAACCACATCGTTTCTTCTATAATCTGTATTCTAGATGTAATAGTCATACATCTGCATCATGCCCTTTGGGGATAATTTTTACGTAGCTCTCTTGTGAAGCTAATATTGCCTGCTTCATAGATACTACATTTGTTTACTTATCTTTTGTTGGCATCATCTCCACCACCAACAACAATACCAGATTGTATTTTATTATTCTCTTCAGCCCCAACACTGTGACTTGCAAATTGGTAGTAAAGAGTTACTGAATTGAATTGAAATATACTGAACTGAATAGGATTATCCCGAATTATGGGATAAAGCAGCATAGTCCATATCATCTTTGATTCAAATAATTACTGAGCACCAACTGTGTGCCAGATGACACTGGATTTTATAGTACCACCCATGGCATTTAGTGTTTCTACAATATCTTTAAATAGTAAATGAGACCCCATTGTTTGAAATGCCATTATAGACCCCTATAACTGGAGATATAACGGTATTTGATATCTTTAAATTTTGCCATTTAGAGGTATAAGTCAGTACTGTAGACAAATCCATGGAATCTTTCTATGTGACTTTTTTCTCCCATTGAGAAAGTGGAAATGTGGACATTTTTTCCTAGAATCTTTTTAATTAAGAAAATTCAATTCTTGGGACCAGCCCCGTGGCCAAGCAGTTAAGTTCGCACACTCCACTTCAACAGCCTGGGGTTTTGCCAGTTCGGATCCTGGGCATGGACCTAGCCCTGCTCATCAAGCCATGCTGAGGTGGCGTCCCACATAGCGGAACTAGAAGGACCTACAACTAGAATATACAACTATCTACAGAGGGTCTTTGGGGAGAAGAAGAAAAAAAAAGATTCGCAACAGATGTTAGCTCAGGGTCAATCTTAAAAAAAGAAAAAGAAAATTCAATTCTTGAACTATGTGGGGCATTACAGGTTTGGAGGAAAGTGGCGAATCTAAAACAATATCACAATGCTTTGTGATTTACTCCCTATCATGCTCGGATTTCCTCTCCACCTTTTGTTAAGAGTTCTGAGAACGACAGTCCCTGAGTAATTTAATCTGCTGGTTTCTGATCCTTCTCTCTTCTTTTCCATGTGGTCGTTGCAATGTGGCCATTCTGGTCCTTAAGATATGCGAATCCTTGGGGACGTAATTAAGGAGGCACTGAGATGCTCTCATCAAAGGACAGTTCATCTGCCGCAGCTCTACTGCTGTCTGTGCGGGTTAACTACTTGGCAGTCCTTTCATGTCCCAGAGTCAATCTGTGTTTAAAGGATGGAGGTGAGTGGGCAGGACAGGGCAGTTTATCTTTACTGCCTTCTCATTTATTATCACATTGCTCTCTCACATGGCACTACCTTAGCCGATCAAAATCAGGGCCCACATATCACCAGAGTCATTGGGATAAAAGGCAAAATACATTCTCTGTTCAATCTACACAAGAGTATTTAAAATAATCATAGCAATAAATCTGATGGAAATACCTAAACATAGAAATGGCTTATTCCAGAGCAGGAATTACTGTCTTCTTTTTTTGCTAGCTCCCCATGGCAGTTATAGACATCTTTCCAATATACGAATATTCTCAATTATCAGATTGGCCTGTGAAATCGTGTCAATCCGCACAGTCTGCCTGCAGCCAGCACATCTGTGCTTGATTTCAAACAGGGAATGGCCAGTTATCAGCAGGAAAAGTTCAACTCTATTCTACTTCCTGACACGAGGACACAACCCTTTGAAAGACTTCAGCATAAAGATGTTCTACTAAAATAGCATTCATCCAAATTGTGCTTTCTCGTTCTCCCTTCTAAAATCCAACACAATCAAAATTTAATACATGCCTATTATGTTCCTAGAGGGTCAAAGTGAGCAGCCAGAAAAATAAGAATGGAAGAGACAGAGGCAGATAAGAACTTAGGGAGATGTACAAGGAGAAATGCAACTCTGAAAGAAATCCTGAGCATTTTTCAAAATACCAGAAATCAGACCACTGAAATCAAACAAAAGCAAAAATGTGAAAACAGAAATTTTTTCATCTGTTGAAAAGACGTGAAAAGTCAATCAACATAAATGTGACAGCCCAGGACCCTTAATGCAGAAAACTCAAAGCAAAAATCTATGCCAAAAAGACAGATGGAATTCATCATTCCTTTGCAGTTTCCTGAAATACACAGACCTTTGAAAACTGTCCTTCTGAACTTTGAGAGTAACATCATTTAACACGGTCATTAAATGCAAGAGCCATAACATGTATAACAAGGGTGTGTAGGTGCCATAAGTCTGCTGGAAAAAACCCAGAACAGCTCAAACTTTGCTGGAAGACTGAAAAGAAAGTTGTGCAGGGCTCCCACACAATGCTGAAAAGTCCTGTACCGTGTAAAGCTACTGAGAAGAGACCACAAGCCCAGACTTAGCATCATTCAATAAGCTGGTGATCAGGAATGACTCAATGGAGAATGGCAAGCCATGCGCCAAGAGATTGGACATGGGCTCCACTAAATAGTAGAGATGATGGGGTACAGAGGGCAGTGGGGGAAGTTTGTGCGAGCTATCCACTTTGAGAACAAGATATGGTTTTCCTAGGAGTCTCTGGAATAGAGTATTTTTGCTGCTATGAAATGTTAGCTCTGAACAAGCCATTCCAGAACACAAGCGCACGAACTAACAATGCCTGGAGTCCAGTGGAGGACACCTCCTCACCCTGTTATATTATCTGTGACCAGTGGCTAGTGTTGCTATGACAACTTTTCAAAGTAGCCTTATTGGGGACCAAAAAAAAAACCTCCAAGCACAGATTGTATCTACAGGACATGAAAGAGCTGGTCAATTCAATGTAAGGTGAATGGTCAGGACAGCTGTTAAGCACTATTTAGAAACCCTCTACCCCCAATTTTAAAAATTGTCTGAAATCTTTGCTTACATCGTCATGAAAGTATATAGAAGTTTCTGTATAAACTTTAATACGATAATTACACAGGACCCCAAAAGGTTGCCTTTTCTGATTCCTATGATCAAAATGTAATTTTCCTCTGTCCCAGTACAAGCATCCCACATTGCAGGAGATTTTTATAGCCGACTTGATATTCAAGCCCCGTGAGAGAGGACCTTTCATGCTTCTCTGCAAGATGGGAAAGTTCCCATATCAGAGTGACTCCATGGTCAAGGACAGGCAGTCAAAACACAACAGATAATGAACGACTTTTCCTCATTTTCCAATTCTACCAAGAAAAAAAAATTATTTCCCTTAGTAATTATTTATTTTCCAGTTTCCACACGTGGTTCTCGTGATAGTTGCTAACTTTGTGAAATGTTAGAACACTAACACTTATGTAAAGTGAAGTGCCTTTTGACATTTATGAAGTGCTGATTCTCTATAAGTATAGAAAAGTGGTAATCATCACAAGAACTACTCAATGGAATAGATCAATAATGAAGACAAATACTCTTCTTTCATTGAAATTCAGACGGCAAAAAAAAGTCCAATTTTTATCTCTTTGATAAACTAGAACATTCTCTGACTAACAAATAAGATTTAAGATCAGAGCTATGACACAGCAGATGCAGGGAAATTTTAGGGAGAAAGGAATCATAGGTCAGCCTGGTCTATTTCCTCCCCTTGTATAGATCTATATATAGATATATGTGTCAGAACATCTTTGGAGACAGATAGTGACAGCTATACTGTCACTCACCTTATGATCTCTTATAAAAAAAAAATCACCGATTGTAGGTAGCTTGTAACACAAAATAAGCGATGATATCTATCACAAAATTGCTGGAAAAGCAGATAAGCTTCAAAGAGTGATGTGGGGAATATTAAGCGTAAATTGTGCTTCCGTTTTTCAAGCGACATTTCTTTTTCCTGGCAACCACTGAACAGTGCTGGAGAACGTGTGATGTCAGTTGACACCTCTGTGAAGAGCACATGTAGCCCAAGTCAGAAGCTTCTCAAAGGGCTGATGTGGGCATTTATGCTTATTTGCCAATTCAAATCTTGTTAAGCTTGTCTGCAATATGAGAGGAGGCCAAATATCTACAAACCAGGAAGCACCACCCCAGCAGAGGCTGTGCCCATCTTGTGAACTCAGCTTGAACACTGACTTAATTTTAGCATCCAACAAATCTAATGTGGCTCTCTGACCCCTCCCCCCACAACCTTCATCATATTTTAAACTCTTAAAAGGATCAGCGGTCTGATTTCCATCAAAGAGTTCCCAATTCCCACAGAGGTTCCAATTCCCACATGGGTGATATAGGCCTCTGAAAATATGTCAACTGGCACCATTCATTTATTGAACAAATATTTATAGAGCACCTACCCTGCATACGTCTATGAGAGTATGTAGTGTAGTGGTCAAAAACGTGGACTGTAGAGCCAGGCTGCTCAATTCAAATCCTGGCTCTGCCATTTGTTAGCAAGGGTGGCCTTGGGCAAGTTAATACAGGGTAAGTATTAACTTAACCACTGCCCCCCCCCCTTTTTTTTTGGTGAGGAAGATTGGCCCTGAGCTAACATCTATTGCCAATCTTCCTCTTTTTGCTTGAGGAAGATTGTCTCTGACCTAACATCTGTGCCAATCTTTCTCTATTTTGTATGTGGGATGCCACCACAGCATGGCTTGATGAGTGTTGTGTAGGTCCATGCCTGAGATCCAAACCCGTGAACCTCGGACAGCCAAAGTGGAGTGCATGATCTTAACCACTATGCAACTGGGCCAGCCCCAAATTAACCACTCTTGACTGAGATGCCTCAATATCCTCATTTGTAAAATGGGGATAATAGTAGCACCTACTTCATATGGATCCTGTGAGGATTAAGGAGTTAGAACATGTGAAGCCCCTTGACAGTGCCTGGCATACACCAGTGTCAGCTCTTATGTCTTACCAAACACGCTGGTGTCAGGTAATAAGGTGAATTAGGAGCTCCCCAGTTTCTGTACTATTTGATCTACCTCTCATCACAAAGAAATCAAGTAAGGCATTCTTCTGGGTTTTTTTCACATAGCCTAAGGTATCCAATTAAGTGTTTAATAAACTGTTAATTCTGCCTCAGTCTTTCCAAAGCTATTTACCATAATTAGTCTCATAGTCCACTAGGACTAACTGAAAAAAGTAGTTTGTTCCAACTTCGAAAAAGAAACACTCTAGAATCCATCAACAAAACAAAAAGACAATCTACAATTTGGGAGAAGATGTTTGCAAATCCTATATCTGATAAGGGGTTAGTATCCAAAATATATAAAGAATTCATACAGCTTAACAACAACAATAAAAAACCCAATTGAAAAGTGGGCAGAGAATCTGAACAGATATTTTTCCAAAGAAGATGTACAGATGGCCAACAGGTACATGAAAAGACGTTTAACATCACTAATTTTTAAGGAAATGCAAATTAAAGCTACAATGAGATATCACCTTATGCTCATGAGAAAGGCTCTAATTAACAAGGCAAGAAATAACAAGTATGGAGAGGGTGTGAAGAAAAGGGAACCCTCATACACTGCTGGTCAGAATATAAATTGGTGCAGCCACTATGGAAAACAGTATGTAGATCCTCAAAAAATTACAAATAGAAGTACCATGAGATCCAGCTATTCCACTTCTGGGTGTTTATCTGAAGAACATGGAACACTAATTTGAAAAGATAGATGCATCCCTATGTTCATTGCAGCATTATTCACAGAAACCAAGACTTGGAAGCAATTCAAGTGCCCACCAACAGATGAATGGATAAAAAAGATGTTGTATATATACACAATGGAATACTACTCAGCCATAAAAAAGATGAAATCTTACCATTTGCAACAACATGGGTAGACCTTGAGGGTATTATGCTAAGTGAAATAAATCAGACAGAGAAAGACAAATATCGTATGACTTCACTCATATGTGGAAGATAAACAAACAAACAAACACATAGACACAGAGAACAGATTGGTGTTTCCCAGAGGGAAAGCAGAGTTGGGGGAGCGCAAAAGGGGCAAAGGGGCACATTCATACAGTGATGGATAGCAAGTAGACTTTTGGTGGTGAACACGATGTAGTCTATACGGAAGTCAAAATATAATGATGCACATCTGAAATTTATATAATGTTATAAACCAATGTTAGTTCACTTGAAAAAAAGGAAGCACTATTACATTCCAATTTATTCTTCTTCTTATTAATACCTACCATTTATTATTTACTATGTGTTAGACATTATGTGAAGCACTTTATAAATTTTACCTCTTTCAATCCTTACAAAAAATTCTGTGAAGTGGGTATTAGTGCATCCATTAATTTATAGATGGGGAAAGTGAAGCTGATAAAGACTATGTATCTTGCCTAACGTCACACATGTAGTAGAGTAACACTAGCTGCTGTAACAAACCCCCAAATCTCAGCGACTTGATGTCATAAGCCATTCTTGCTCACATCTCAGCCAGATGAGGCAGCAGTTAGGGGGCGGGAGGGTACACAGGCTGTGCTACACCAAGTCCATCAAGGATCCAGGCAATTTCCAACTTCTCGGTTCTCTTCCAGGTCCCCCACCCCCGAGCCTTCTCCATTCAGATGGCTGAGGGGAAAAGGGAGTGATGATCACATATGGAAGAGTATATTTCTGGCCCATGCCTGGAAGTGGCACACTCTACTCCTGCTGCTCTCCTTTCCAGTAGCCAGAATTCAGTCACGTGGCCACAAGAGAACTTCAAGGGACGCTTGGAAATGTGGCCGACCTGTGTGCTCATACTTACGGTTTCTGACACATGCTGCCAGTAAACAGCAGGGCCAGGTCCTGAACCAGATCCACTGGGCTCCGAAGACCTTACTCCACCATTCATAGCTGCACCCGCTTCTCCGATTCCCCTGCCTCACTCTGCCAGCTGATTTCTCAACAGATTGTAGGGCTAACTCACTCAATCTAAAGCCATACTTGTAAAATTTTTTTGTTTTTTTTTGTTTTGGGGGGAGGTTTTTTTTGGTGAGGAAGATTGGCTGTGAACTAACATCCATTGCCAATCTTTCTGCTTGAGGAAAATTGTCGCTGAGCTAACATCAATGTCACTCTTCCTCTATTTTATATGTGGAGTCACCACAGCATGATGCCACCACAGCATGGCTTGACAAGGGGTGTGTAGGTCCTCGCCAGGAATCCAAACCCATAAACCCCGGGCCACCGAAGTAGAGTGCACGAACTTAACCACTACGCACAACTACATATCTAGTTGAATATAACTCTTTACTTGACATGATCTATTTAGTTTCATCAGGAAAATAGTTAGGAACACTATATGACTTTTATTGACCTCCCTCAATCTCTCAACAGCCTTTGATTCCATAAACAGGGATCATCTCTGACTGAATCAGTACAACCTCCACAGGGATTCCAAATTATTGCTGTCTCTTCAAAGTCCATATCAAAATATTACTACTACTAAATTTAAATTTGTGACATATGAGATTCCAATTATGTGTATGACTTTTGTTTGATCATTTTCCTGCATATATTCACTAGATTCTTGTCCTTGAACAAGGAAAATAAAAAGACACATTGATGACCCATCTTATCAATAAGTGATACATATTATGTAAAGCCTTTAAGAACAATATCCAAAATCTGATGTATTGATGCTACACTCAAAAAAATGATTCACAACAGACATAGCAAAGATTATTATAGTCAATGCAGGACTGCAAAATGATTAAGCATCAGAGAAGGCTTGAGCCATATACAAAACACATCATAGAAGTCTTACTAACAGTATAAATACAGCATAAGAGTCTTGAATCTGATTAGTTAATTCTGCTACTTGAGCAGCACACTATTGAAAATCAATTCAAGAAACCTATCGATCTCTAACAATAGAAGCCTTTATGTTCAACAATTGGAAAAATTTTATTAGCATCATTATTTCCATTTACTAAATACTTTCAGCCTTGTGTCTTCTTAAGAGCCAGCCCTGGTGGTCTAGTGGTTAAAATTTGGTGCTCCCACTCACTGCGGCCAGGAGTTCATTTCCCAGCCAGGGAGCCATCTGTCTGTCAGTGTCTTACTGTGGCAGCTGTGTTGCTTTAATGCTAAAAGCTATGCCACTGATATTTCAAATACCATCAGGGTCATCGATGGTGGACAGGTTTCAGCGGAGCTTCCAAACTAAGACAGACTAGGGAGAAGGACCTGGCCACCCACTTCCGAAAAAACTGGCCATGAAAACCCTATGAACAGCAGCTGAGCATTGTCTGATACAGCACTGGAAAGTGAGAGGATGGTGCAAAAAGACTGGGCAGGGCTCCACTCTACTGTACACAGAGTCTCTAGGAGTCAGAATTGACTCAATGGCACTAACAACAACAAATCTTCTTAACACAGGGTAGGAGTCCATTTCTCAAATTAGACATGACTATATGACTTGCTTTGGTTTATAAAATGTGAGTAGAGGTTACAATCGTCATGTCTAGGCAACAGATTTAAGAACAAATACATGATTTGCCACAATCCATTTTCTTGCTATGGTGGATTAAAAATGGCGGTAAATTCTCTGTGGCTTCTTCCATCAAGAGGTGGGGTCTTTCCCCTCCTTTTGAATCTGAGCTAGCCCTATGACTTGGTTTGACCTATAGACTCTGGTGAAAGTGACAATGTGACCATTGTCCTCAAAAAGCCTTGAAATTTCATCTCTCATTCTTTCTTGGAACAATGAAGCCCAGTATAGACTCCCTGAAGATGAGAGACCAGCTGGTTAAAGAGATCCAGCCATCCCAGCTGCTCCAGGAATCTCAATTGAGCACCAGACATGTGAGTGGCACCAGCCAGCCCCAGCCAGGTCCCAGCCAACCCACCAACTGACTGTGGCTGCATAAGTAATCCCAGGCAAGAACAGCAGAACTGCCCAGCTAAGCCCAACCCAAGTTGCAAAATAGTGAGCAAGGAAATAGTTATTGTTTTGAGCCATTATGTTTTAGAGTTGTTTGTTACACAGCAAGAAGTAACTAAGACACCACACTGGGCAACTGTAGAAACAGATATGGGGCTTCCTTCAGCCTGGATCTCTGGGTGAGGAGGTCAGAGCAGAGTCCCTCAAAATGTATAATACAAGTAAGAGAAAACCCTTTGGCATTGAAGCCACTGCAATTTTTTTTTTCTTGAGGAATATTAACTCTGAGCTAACATCTGTGCCAATCTTCCTCCACTTTGTATGTGGGATGCCTCCACAGCATGGCTGATGAGTGGAACAGGTCCACAGCCAGGATCCCAACCTGCAAACGCCAGACCACCAAAGCAGCACACAGGGAACGTTAACCACTCAGCCACGGGGCCAGCCCCAAGCCACTGCAGTTCTGAAGTTGTCTTTTACTACAGCATAACCTAGCCATTCCTGACTGATGCAGAAATTGGTACCAACGGGTGGAATTCTGCTCTCCCAGGAGAAAACTAAATGTGAGGTCAGGGAGTGGACAGAGAGGAAACCACTATCAGAAGCTACAAGGATCACAATTCCTATCACACAGTGATACAATGTTTAGTAAAATGTTCACCTGTGAAAACTCAGAAGGAACAATATACCAAATGAAGAGGTACCTCTAAGGGAGAGGGGAGAGGACACGGATCAAAGCTCCACAGCCACCCTACAATGACACTTAGCATAAGCAGGCAAGAGACCTCCCATCTTAAGACACTAAAATGTTTGTGGTGATTGTTATCAAAGCATGTCCTGACTAATACAGCCTCTGAGCCATTCTTAACACTGAAGTAGTGTCTGTCAGCACTGAAAAGAGAATGACACCAAGTCACTGCTTTACTGCGGCCTACAGAGAATGTTCACCAACAAAGTGAACATGGGAAATATTAACTAGGAAGTAAGGCATTGGTCTCTAAAATACTGGGAAATGAAAACCTTCATTCCTGCAGCCAAACCTTCAGAACACCTGACTTTCTTGAGTAAATTAGGTAGCCTGTGAAGTACAGGGCTGCAAATAGGGAAAAGCCCCGTGAAAGAGGAGAAAAAGGTTGTTTGGGATTTTCTCCCCTTTTAATATTCTTATGCCCCGACCGTTGGGAGTTCTTTGTTACAAGTGACAACACTGAAGAAAACATAACTCCAAAAATAAAGAGTAATTCTTGTTCTTCTTTTTATCAACGTGTAAGGCTGGTACAATCAAACACATAGTTAGGGTGTCGTGTAGAATGTGACTCAGAATAAAAGAGATGGTTTTGTTCTATTTTTTTATTTGGATTTAGAGTTAGTTTTGAGAAATGTGATTTTTACAAAACTGCAGGACATAGATGAGCTGGTAAAAATTTACAGTGATGTTTAGACCTACCCAAGCTTTCGTCTGATATTTTTATAGTCCTGACCTCCACTCAACCTTTCTTCCTTCTGAAACTGCAACCACCATACTTGAAGTGTGCAAAAGAGGACTTAGATATCAGCGGGAACTCCAGGTGGGGGAGTGAAATTTAAGTGCAATTGATATCAGGCATCAGATAAATCTCAACCAAGGGAATGAGTCTGTCCCTTCTCAAGCAGCAGGCTTGAACATGCCCAGATCTAGGATTGATAGATGTGTGCCGCTATTTCATATACACCAAGGTGACCCCATTCACTCAGCCTGCCATAGCAGTGATTCTTGAATAAATGTCCCCAACTGAGAAAGAAGTGCAAAAAGTGATTCTAACAAGCCAGACACATCATCAGAATCAAGATCCCTGAGCTCCAATGACTGAACCAAGCCAGGCTAGCACTGGGGAGCGCAGGACTTCATCAGTCCCACTGCATGCAGCGACAAATGGAAATCTCCACCCCAAAAACCCTGCTGATTCTCACGGAAATGAGCACCCCAATATTAACACCAGCTGGGTGGCTAATAAAGCAAATATCAGTTATCTAAGAAGGCCCTTAGTATTGGCTACAAGTAGGGGAAAGAGCCAAGAATAAAGTAAATAAATCCAAGGGGGGGAAATTGTAACACTTTGGAAGAAATATGAGCAGAATAGGCAATGCTAAACTATTTGATCACTTAACTGGGAAAGATTTGAAAGAGTTTTCACAAGATTAGTGAAACTTGAAAAGTAGTCTATTTATGATTCCAAGGTACGTTTTTTTCCCGATAAAATGAACACCAGCACAGAATTCTAACTTTCACATTTTATACCTGTTAGAGAATACTTTTTGTTTTCTTTTAACAGTGTTTGCTTCAGGCTGACTTACTGTCCTCTCTTTAATAATGCTTTTAGTTGAGAGATTTGGGGCTTGCTGATGCTATCTAGTTATCAACTTGTAAAATATCTGATTTTGCTATTTACCATAGCTTTGAGAAATTTAATGCTGTAATAATTTTCTGGCACTTGGATTCTTTTCCTAGTGAGTTTAAATATAAATACACAGCCCGATACTGGCCACCACCTCCATGTTCAACAACACAGTAATAGCAGGCCCAGTGAACTTGTAGGCTCAGTGAAAAAAAGGATTTCTCCATCATTATTCCTAGGAAAAGAATACAGTTTTCTGTCAAAAGGCCCCTGAAGCCCTTAAAAAGGAATAGGGTGCCTTGAAACAGGTTTTTCTTTGTTTTGTGTTTACAAAGATTTTTTTCTTCCAGCTTTATTGAAATATAATTGATGTTGAACATTGCACAAGTTTAAGGTGTAGAACGTAATGATTTGATACATGTATATGTTGTGAAATGATTACCACAATACGTTTAGTTAATACCTCCATCACCTTGAAAAATATTGTAATTATATTTATCCTACACAAAAAGAACTCAATGAAAAATCAGAAAAAGACATTTTTAATGTCAAACCAAACAATGTGATGATCTTTTAATTACTTTGTTTGGTAGTATCTAGGCACAGACTATGTGGACAATAAAATATCAAAGGGAATTTTTTCTTGCCCAAAACTGGGGCTCTGGGCTCTTCACATCTTGGTTGATACCAATTTCAACAAACATATTTCCAGCCCAGGGCCCACCACTTTATCAATGGTTGAGGAACAAATCCTATTATCTAAACCAATCTCTGCAGCCTCGTGTCCCACATGCGCCCTTGTAGATCCCTCCTCATTCACCTCTGATCCTGCCTCCCTGGATCACCTATGTTTCCCAAACATGCTAGACTCTTTCACACCGCCCTGTGCTGCTCTCCATGCCTGAAATGTCCTCTTCCCACTCCTTAAGGTAGTCAAATCCTAATCAGACCCAGTACCAGTCACTCAACACAATTTCCTCTAAGCAGCTGGCTGAACGAACAGCACTCACCCCTCTAACCCTAAAGATGCCATTCATACAGCTACTCAAGCAATCACCACGAACCATGTGCTCCGTAAAGACAGAAACTGTTATTTAGCCATCATCATATCCTGATCATCTGAGAGAGTGCTATATTTGTTATCTATTGCTGAAAAAAATTACCCCAAAACTTAGGGACTTAAAGCATCATTTATTATTCCACAGTTTCTGTGAGCCAGGAATCTGGGCACACTTAGCTGGGTCTTCCAGCTCTGGATCTTTCACAGGCTATAATCAAGGTGCTGGCAGGGGCCATCGTCTCATCTGAGGGCTCAGCTGGGAGTGGACCTGCCTTCCAAGCTCACTCCACTGGTTGTTGGCAGGATTCAGTTCCACATCAGCTGTTGACTGGAGGCCTTCCTCAGTTCCTTGCCACCTGGGCCTCTCCACGGGGCAGCTCACAACATGGCAACTGGTTTCATCAGGGCAAGCAAGTGAGAAGTCGAGAGAGTGCCAGCAAGAGAGAGAGCACTAGCAAGACAGAAGTTACAGTCTTTTGTCATGGTAGCAACTTCCCATCACTTTTGCCATATGCTACTCATCAGAAGTGAGTCACTAGGTCTGCCCCATACTCAAGGTGGGGGGGCTGGGGGGGTGGTATTACACAAGTGCGTGAATACCAGGAGTCAGGATCATTGAGAGCTGTGTCAGAAGCTGCCCCCCATAAATGCCTTACATAGTAAGGGTTTATTTATAAAAGTAAAAAAGAAATGTGACATTTTCTTCAAATATCTTTAGTTGTATGATCAATTCCATTAACTTTAAGGTTATGTATTAATAGAAATTATACAAAGCCCACGTTCAGATACACATTTTCAAAACAAGCACTTACGTGCAAACAATTGATTTTGAAAGACATCTTACAGAACTTGATGTCTGTGACTCATTTTCCAAAGGTTCAGAAGAAGAAAAAAAGTAGATAGCTAAATAAGAAAGATACTAAAAATGTGGCAAAATATTAATAACTGGTTAATCTAGATGAAGGATTTATGGATGTTGATTGTTTAATTCTTTCAACTTCTCTGTAGGTTTTGACATGTTTCAAAACAAAAAGTTGAGGAAGGATTTTTAAAAACTGTTTCTACGCAGCTCCCTCATAAGCTAACAACAGCACCTCAAAGGCAACGTGCATGTGAATTTTAATAGGTCATACTAGCTGCTGAAATTAGGAAACTCAACAACTCAATGGCTTCACGTGATAAAGATTTCTCACTCTTGTCATAGTCAGTGTAGGGCAGCTCTCCTTAATGACTCTCATCCACACAGTATGACACTGTCATCTCCAACCACCCCAGCAGGAGAAGAAGGTGTGTGGATAACTGTAAAGGGATTTTTATGACCAGAACTGAAAATGGCATCCATCGCTTCCCCTCATATCCCGTTGACCAGAAACCATTGAAATGGCCGCAACCCAACTGTAAGCAAGACTGGGAAATGCGGTCTTTCTATGTGCTCAGAGATAGAAAGCAGACTGGTTAATAAGCAGCCAATCTCTGACTGAAGACTGCTGTCACTCTAGTTGCTCGCCTTGTAGATGAAGAACCAAACCATCTGTAAATAAAGATTACACTAAAACAAGTTCCGGACAGTAACTAAAACCCAGGTAACACCGACTGCCAAGTCAGTAGCTTGACGATGATTTCCAAGACCTAGTTTTCTTAACAATCAAGCTGATAGTCCAAGTTGTATCAAGTTCTCAAAGCACTACATTCATCTGGTTACAATTAGACCTAAGCAGCTTCACTATCTTTAGATAAAGTCAGGTATGTTGCCATTTTAGGAAGTTGAAGTCAGTCTCATTCAAATTTCTTCATTCAGGCCAGATGAGATAGAGTTCTATTAAGAGCCTAGCTTTGAAGAAAATCTTTTGTGCTTATATTGACTAAAAATATTTAGCAAAACCAAAATAGAATTCAATCTTTATTTATGAGAAAAGTAACCACTACTTGTATCTGGGTCCAAACTTTCTCTTATCTGTACCAAAGACTCCAGGAGACCAGGGAGCAGGGTGGAAGGGGAACGGGGAGACGGGGGGAGAGAGTGCGGAAGGCAACCAGTAGAAGGATAATTAGAAGGCCCATCCAAATTTATACTGGTCTGTTAGCTGATAGGTTGTCATTTCAGTCCAGATGCTTTTAAGAGATTCAAAAAATCTAGAACTCTCATGTGAGTGAGTGGGAGAAAAAAGTGTGAAAGTATCATGGTATGTCTTTTTATATGCTTACAATAGAAATAGTCAAAGCAAAAAAAATGTGTGTGTCTTGCGTATGTGTGATGTGTCCAACAGAGGAAACCCTGTCTGATATTATTGAACAGATTGGTACGAGAAAGAAGAGCCTATAGATAACCACTGTGCCTTATGGATGGTCTGCATTAGCACAGCGAGGGAGAGGGAATCATGTTTCTGCATCATGAATAATATATGCAGCATATTGAACAATGCAATCTCTCTTTGTTAGTATCTCTTTCACCAATAGAAATATCAGAGACAGAACTCTAGGACTTAATAAGCACATATTTTGTTACACATGGAGGAATTTGAGGCAAGGGTACCATGAAAGTATTAATTATGCTCGTGTCTTCTCAACATCACAGTTACAAGACAGAAGAGTTTAGCAGAAGGACAGCTATAATGCCAGCAGTGTGACTGCATTACATTAGAATATGAATTCTTTATGACCATCTAGGTAGGAGGCCTTGGTTTAAGTGGTTGAACACCAAGAAGTTTTCAAAGATTGAAAGGCAATCATTTCTTCTGTATTTTTCAGTACAAAGCATAAACTGGGACTATCTTGCTAGAATTCAGCAATCCCTTAATTTGCTAGGAGAACAAAAAAGATACTATTCTGTTCAGATCAGATTACAATTATACTCATCCTATTTATGTCTAGTTACATAGGAAAGAAGGTGCAATAATTAAAAAGACCTAAGACTTTAAGACAATGAAAACTGGGCTGCTCGTGCCCACCATGGATATGATTTAAAATCGCAGGGAAAGTTCCACGTCCTAATGGTTCTCCTATACTTCTGAAAAGCTCACTTCATCCTTATACCTCCCAAATTCCATTTATTAGAGTAGGGCCTTGTAAATCCATAGATCTTGTACAACTGCACACAAAAATGTGCAATTTTTGTACAGGCTTGTGACATTTTCCTGAGGAGAGTGTCTAG
The DNA here is from genome assembly GCF_041296265.1 of Equus caballus. Taxonomy (NCBI): domain Eukaryota; kingdom Metazoa; phylum Chordata; class Mammalia; order Perissodactyla; family Equidae; genus Equus; species Equus caballus. The sequence continues at coordinate 98,281,034 of NC_091685.1, read as the reverse complement.
GGCTCTCATCAGATTCCCAAAAAGGATCTTTAAGCACACTAAAACTAGGGCACTGACACTTCTTTGGTTAATAAGCTCTTCAAATGCAAATTACCTTTGGAAGGTTAGTGACGCCTTTTACACAAACAGTCCCAAGGCTGTCCCATACAGAAATGTTTAGTCTGAAGCCTCCACCTGGGAAGATTTCTGTTGACCCCAGGGTGGGTGAAGGGGGCACCCAGGTTGCACAGATCTATATGTCAGCAGATGCCACATGGTGCTCGCTCTGTAGTCTCTTTTCAGAAAACTTGCTAACTAGACACCTGGCCACTGCTTAATTTCTCAGTTTTCTCACCAGCCCTGCCAAGAGAAGTTGTGGAAAAGCAATGGGCAACTTGAGGGCTACAGTTCCTGAGCTTGTCTTAGTTCACCTACAACATTTCAAATTGAGTGAATGAGTTAAAAAACAGCTTACAGTTTTGTCAAGTTGTTCCATGTGAAATTTGATAGTTGACAATGACTATGCTAAAAGAAATTCCAGGTGATGTTAGATACCTTGATCTCTTGATGTAGATTGCTTAGTTGACAATTTTACATGTAATATAAAAAGGAATGCTGTTTTAGTGAATTCTATCTTTTTAAAAATATATCTTATTTTTTAAAAATATGTCAATATGGAGTTGCCAGCTGTACTTGATGAGGCTGAATTATGTTTTATTGTAAGATTATCTCTATCCTAATTTGAAAGCATAAAGCTGTCCTTTACTTTATAAAATTACAGTGATAGAAGTTGAATAGAAAAGATGGCAATTCGAAATCTTCTAAATTTCCCTGACTCATAAAATCCAAAATCCTAGCACTGATTTATACCACAATGTCAATTTACTTATCAACTTGATTTCCTGCTTAGAGAGGGCTGAATGCTCTAAGGAAGAAAGGGTGAAGGCAATGGGCGAAAGGATAAAGAGAAGTCAAGATGTTCTGAAGTTTGGGAACTCTGAGGGAGGGTTGGCATAGGTGGAGCACTCTTGCAAGAGTTTGGAAAGGTCAAGGGCAGTACGAAGGATCTGGGAATGTGGGTGCCAAAAAAGAAGTGGGAAGGACCCCAAAACAAATTCATCTCTTTTGTCATGTTACCCATGGATTTCCCTGGCTGTAGGGTAGATTTGCGGCAATCACTGCCAAACAAACTTAAAGCCAATGCCTCCACTGCAAATACACCTTGGAGGTGTTATATTTTATTTAAATCTAAAAGTTATATTCAGAAAAGATCATTTGACGTGTTTATTTATAGAGACTTCTGAAAATTTTTGTTTTATTTTACTTTTATAGTTCTACCCCTATGGGGCATTTTAATATCTGCAGAGAAACAGAGAGATGTTACTTAAGCGCAGTCAAATCTAACAGAAACCAGAGCTGCTCTGATGGCCCAGTGGTTAAAGTTTGGTTCGCTCACCACTTCAGGGGCCCAGGTTCGTTTCCTGGTGGTGGAACCACACCACTTGTCTGTCAGTTGCCCTGCTTTGGGGGTGGCTCACACAGAACTGGAAGGACTTACAACTAGGATATACAACCATGCGCTGGGGCTTTGAGGAGAGAAAAAAGAAGGGGAAGATTGGCAAGAGATGTTAGCTCAGGGCAAATCCTTCCCTGGAGGAAAAAAAAAAGAAAACTCTGGGAGAGAGATGAGCTTCTTTAGCAGCATCTCACACAGCTGCGGAAGCTGGGTGTTCACTCACTAGTCTCCCTCAAAAAAAAAAACCTCTAATAGAAACCAAAGATCTTGCCTATATAGTTCACTTGCGCCCAGCGACATGGCCGCATTGCATGGCAATGGAAATTCCCCATAGATGCTATTCCTGCCATTCTGAAGATTCTCAACCATCCCTTCACCCCTTCAGCAAATATTTATTTGGAATGAGTTAGATATTTTCACCCCATCCAATTCAGCTAACTCATATTCACCAGCCAAAGAAGGATGTCAGATCTTTAAATATCAAAGGCCACATTTATATTAAGTAGAAAATATATTTTTAAATTTCTAAAAGCCCTAGCAGAAGCCAGGCTTTTTTTTTTTTTCCTCTAAGAATCGTGACCATCAGTCTGGGAAGTGACCACTCACCCGGTGGCCTGCTATTGAAATCTCTCTGGGACACTCAGCGCCTTCAGTTTACAACAAAGAAAGGCTCATTCTGCAGCTACATAAAAGGATCTTCTAATAAAAAAGCTTCTTACCTGTCTCAAAGGAATATTGGAAGGATGAATTAGATAATGCCTTCAAAAAGGTACTTTTAAACGGTGCTATGGAAATAGAAGATGCTATCACTATTGTCATTTTTTTATAGATAATAATGTTACTTGTTTTTCTTGGAAAAGCTACCTTTCCATCAAAAAAAGCCAAAAAGCAAATACACTTAAAGCAGTCATTTTTATGGACTTAAAAATATATTTGTGGCTAGATGGACATTTCCCTTCTCCCTTCCTCCCTCCAAGTCCAAGCAACCCCAAGGGACCTGAGACTTCTGTAGTCAAGGTTGGGAGAGGAATAGAGACAGGCCATAGCAATCGAGAAGCGGAAAACTGCAGAGAACAAAACTACAGAAACTTATTCCGAGAGGCGACATTTGACAGTATGTAATTCAAACTCTTTGCTATAGTGCAAGACTTGGACCCCAAAAAGTTAAGCAGAATTCCAAAAACCATACAGCTAGTTAGGAACAAAGTTGTGGTAGTTCTTAAACATAACCAAACGGATGGAAGGAGAGAAGGAAGTCTCCCATGCCTGCTTCAGCATCGCCATGCGTCATCCCAGAGCCTGCCTCATGCTCAAGTTCATGAAGGGGACCTCCGAGCCCTGAGACTCTACAGCGTGGGGCTTAGGAGTTAAGACCTTCAAGTCCGGTGGCCCAAGCTCTTTCCTAACCCCACCCTACTCCCTGGCTGGGTAACCTTCAGCAAATAATCTTGCCAAGCTTAATTTCCCTCTGCTGTAAAAGTGGTTATTATCAGTACTTACTCACCACAGCGTTGTTGAGAGGATTAAATGAGACTACACAGACAGTGTTTAGCATAGTGTCTAATGATAATTGTTGCATTTAATGTCTCTAGATAGCAAAATTAAATGAGGATTAAATGAGAAAATGCATATAAAGTGCTCAGCATGATGCCCGACACCTAATAAGTCCTCAACAAATATTGGAAAGTATCATTACTTCATACTCCCACACAGCATCCATTTAACGAGTATTTGTTGAGTCCCTCCCTCCTAGGGGCCAGGAACTATACTCTGTCCTGGGGATTCCACTGCTTGAGCTCAGCTTGGTTACGGTCAAATGGAAGAGACAGACACGGCCCGATAAGTGCTCTGTACCAGGGCTGGGCAAACGAAGCCCACAGGTCAAATCAGTGCCTGTTTTTGTGTGGTCCACAAGTTAAGAATGGTTTTTACATTTTCAAATGTTTAGGGGAAAAAATAAAGTGAAGAAGAATATTTCATGTTATCTGAGGAGTATATGAAATCTAAATTTCACTGTCCTTAATTAAATTTTATTGGAACACAACCACACTCATTTATTTAAATATTGTCTATGACTGCTTACAACCTTAACAGCCAAGTTGAATAGTTGCAACAGAGACCATATGGACAGCAAAACCTAAAATGTTCCCTATCTGGCCCTTTACAGAGAAACTTGCCAACTCCTGCCCTATGTCTTGGTAAATAGTACAATGCATATGTGCACTGAAGGGGGCTAGAGAAGCAGTGGTAGGGGACGGGGACACCTAACTCTGTCTGAGAACTCGTGCAAACTTCACTAAGGAGCTAAGTCAAAAAATGAGTAGGAGTTTGCCAGATGGAGAAGGAGACATGGACACATAAAGGCTCAGAATCGTGACAGAGCAAGAGAGGTTCTGGGAAAATAGCAAGACATTGAGCGCTTCTTTAAGCCAATCTTGACCTCATTGTCCTAGCAACGTCCATGCCATCACTGTATGTTCCTGTGCAGGAACACACTAGGTTTTCAACTGTCTAGTAATCTCTAGAACATTGTCCTTAATGCCAGAACAATTCTATTCTCTCAGAAACATCGCATAAAACTTTTGATCCCTTTGAGGTTTTCAAGTTTCTGATGGAAATGAGAGTTAATGGCCTCATTATAAATATGCTCCTTCCTTGTGTCCATGTCCGGCCTTATTAGCATGTGTCACAGGATTAATCTGTAACCATGACTAGTTCTTATTGCAGGTTTTGTAACCATACTCAGCTATGAAGTTTTAAGAAGCACTGTGACATGCACTCCGTGGATAAAAAAGAGTAGAGGATAAGAAAATAAACAAAGGAAGTGCAGAATTTATCAAGTGGCACCAAAATGACAGCTGGTAACATGGGAATGGTTGGCAAAAAGATGTTAAGGTTTTCTAATCCTGGGGCCAGAAGGTAGCAGCATTGACAATTAGAGAGTTTCCTGAAACCTGAGACATGGAGGAGAAACCAATGGCAAACGCATATATGACTTCAGTCACCGTGCCCCGTGACACGGCACCGGCTTCACTCAGTGAAGTCAACTGAAGCCTCTGCTCTTGTAAACTCAGAGGCTGCCATGAACTTGAAGGCCCACAGCAGAAAGTAAGAAAGACAGGATCCAGTTGTGAAACATAGACTCAAAACAAAACCCCAAGTATCAGTTTACCTTTTCCTCTCTGACTTGGAAGGGTCCGTTAATGGTCGGCCCACGCCCAGGGCAGCTCTCCTCCCCAGTCCTTCCCACTTCCTACAACACACAGCAGTTCGTCCAGCTCTGCCAGGTGTCCCCAACGCAGCCTCGAGCATTACTTCCTTCTTCCACCCAACTACGTTCTTCCAATAATACGCTGATTGAGCGCCTCTATGAGGCAAGCACTATGCTAAGAGCTGGTGAGACTGTAGGGAACAAGACAGAAGCCGTCCCTGCTTCCATGGAGCTTTCTGCAGAGCCAGGAAGACAGATGTGATGGTCAATGAACAGAATGCTCTGGAATGAGACAATCAAGGGGCCTAACGCAGCCAAGCTGGTCAGCAGTCTACAGCGAGGAGGAAGGGCAGTGGAGAGCTCCCCTCTGTGGACAGTCCTGTAGAGGCCCCCAAGCAGCGTAAATTGTGTCTCATTTTTTGAAAGTGTTGATTAAACAAATCCTCTGGCTTTCACTTAACAGCCACAAGAGCACAGGGGCTGTGCCAAGGAGACAAAGCCAAGTCACATGTAGCACACGGGACTCAAAACATCTCCCCCTGCTCCTGAGTCACTCTCTTCATGCCTGGCTCTCCCCTCACCTAAGAGGATGCTCTCCCAGAGGTCTCCTTGGTCCCCCTGCACATGGGCTTCAGTGGGCATCCCCACCAGGCCAGCAGAGATGCCCAGACATGTCTGCTCACCAGCAGAGGACACCGCTTGTGTTCTTTCCTGGGAAGCTACACAGCCGCTGAGAAAATAAATTGAAAACTTCAATTTGTCCAGCCCCTGGTTCATTAGCTGTGTTGGACATGCCTGAACCGCGCTTAGAAGCAAACCAGTAGCCCAGCTACAGGCATACAAACATCACTCACTGAGTAACCCTGGATGCAAAAGAATTGTGTGCTGTGGATTGCTGGGATCAAAATTGAATCCATGCTGCATATTTATCATTCCCTAAACAGTATTCACACCATAAATCCAGCTCCAGCACTTTGTAGAAATGCTTTCAGGTACAAAGTACCTCATTGTTATGTTCTTCACCCACAAACAGTGTATTGTCTTAAAGGCAGAGCCAAAGGCAGCAAACATTCAACTAAATAGGGAAATGCTCTTAATGCAATAAGTATGGTTGATGCTGCCAAACTTCAATGAAGTCAGAGGGAAAATATACTTCCTTTGCTCACCATAGAAAGAATGTGCATGAGTTTGAGGAAAGCTGAGATCCGCTTATAACCTCTCACACAATAGCAATCAAACAAACTACCTGCTCTTTGTAAAGAACGACTACATATAAATCTCCTTCCATCACAATGAGTAATATTGTTATTTTAGTATTTGTATGTGTGCCAATAGTAGACACAGCTTTATACAATAAATAAGATTGTACCAAACAAACAGTAAAGTCTCTGCCCTAAGGACCTTCGAAACCCAACGTATAAATAAAACAAGAAGGAACACTGCAGATGAAGCCCTGAGCTGGAGATGGGAATTCAAGGTAGCATGCTTCGGTCAGTCTGTGGGCTGCCTCTGGTTTCAAGGATGTACAAGGAAGACCACTATAGAAAGAAGAACAAAGAAGAGTATGAAAAAGAGAAAGGAGACAGTGACCAGTTGGAAAGTCAAGTGTTGTCTCTCCCCCTGGACTCCATTGTTTGGGCTAATGTTCAACAGAAACTCCTTCCCAAGGTGACCCAAAGCAAAGGGACTGCAGGAAAGGGAATTCTGTTCAGGCGGGGGTTGAGAGGATGGTGTCTGAGACAAGACCGGGTTAGAATCCTGGCTCTCCCCAATGTGTGATTTGTATCAAGGTCCTTAACCATCTCTCTAAGCCTCAGTTTCCTTATCTGTGAGATAGGTGACAACAATATGGTACTTAGACTCATAGGGTTTCAGGAAGAGTAAGTGAAATCATGAGGAAAGCACAGTGCCCAACATACAAAAAAGTTCTAAACAAATTTTATCTATAATATTTTTTTAAATAGATATATTTGTCCTCATCTTGAAGAAAAAAGGAAGTGGTTGTTTGGTGTGGTGAGGAAAGTACTGGCTGGCATCCAAATGGCCTCAGTTTTGGCATCAGTACTAGGCAAGTCATCTAACCACTCTGGAGCCAATTTCTTCATAGAATTCAAAAGTGTTGGACTAAACTATCCTAAAGCTCCCTATATCCTTAAAATAATTCTGTGACTCTGAGATTAAAACCAGTAATTTCCTGTCTAACTCACATTTCTTGCCCAAATGCCAAGCGCCATATGGGCTCTCTTGCTCTCTGTAATCTGGATTCAGTGTTACCACAAATCAAATCGTGTTTCCTGAGACATAGCTGACAAATTTAGACTAGAGTGTGGGTGTTTGTCCTGTTCCCCAACAAGAGCATTGAGGAGGGGTCAATCTCTCTTCTTGTAGTTCCACATCAGTCCCAAGAAGCCCAGGCTCTGTTTGTTCTGAAAGCCATCTGCACTTCTCCAGGGATGAGGTGGCAGCCATTACCTTCTTCCTCTGGAAAAATACCCTAAGGCCTGGAATTATGGAAACATATTCAGCTTACTTTGTGAAGTTTTCCCAAATCTGATACCACTGACATAAAAAATACAATGCTTATTCTAAACAATAAGAATGAGGTTGGAACTCCACAGGTAATTGCAGTAAAAGGAATCATGGAAATGTATCTTTTCTAGGAAAATATCTGACAATGGGTGATTTCTGAAGCCCAGGGTTGTGGTTCCGAGTGGCATATATGCAATTTCAAAATATCTCTTCACTCATGTTTCTCATAACCATCAATGCCATACGCTTGCTCTTTTGATAAGAGCCAGAAATTGTTTCATTTCCTTAGTGTTTCACTAGCATTTTGAAATCCTGTAACAAAGGGTGATATGAAATGAATGTATGAGATTTATCTAAAATCCAATTGTGTTTAGCAATAACATTGCTTATAGAAATCCCCCTTGTATAAGATCATATGTGATATATTTACACGGCAATTACAGTGGCCACAATAAATGATGTGGTTACCTAAGATGCAGGTATTAATGCTGTCCTCATCTCCCTTTTCTCTGGCTGAGTCTCTTTTGAACATAGTTCATTTCTATGTCACCCACATCCCTTTGATTGAATGTGCTGCTCCTCTCACATATAAATTAAATTAAATTCCTCAACAGCTAGAGTACACAAACCAAGAGAAGGCCAACTCTGCATGTCTCCATTGTGCTTATAATAATAGATGTTGATTTGTGTTCAGTTTCTATTACTAAAGAGCAGTTCCAATTTTTGAGATACAATACAGAAAATAAAAAATAGTTCTATCATACAGTATTTTACCCTAGTGACAAGCTGACTGGATGGTACGATGTTGGTAAAAGAACATGGGTTTAAGTTAGAAAATCTGGGCATCTGTTCTGGCTCCACTACTTATTCGATGTGTCTGAGATGCAGTCAGCTCATCTGTAAAATGAGAGACAGGATATTCGCCTCAATGGACCATTATAGGATTAAATAAAGTAATTTAGATCAACGAAAGAGTACTATGCAAATATTAACTGTGATTGTGTAATTTAATCAATGTCACCTCAAACCCTTTTTGGAAAAAGGTAGAATGATTAAACAGATGGAGATTAGATAGATAGATAGATAATAGATACATAGACACATAGACACATAGATGATAGACAGACAGATAGATGATATATACATAGATGATAGATAGATAGACGATAAATACATGATAGAATAGACAGAGATAGAGAGACTGGACTTATTATTAATAATACTTCCCAATACATGTATGCTATTTTATCATTACCAACAAAACTTTAAAGGTCGTGGAGTCTCTGCACACAGCTGTGCATTTTGTGGCCTGTACCAGGGCATCTCTCCAGCTGAGAGGATGGGATGGGTGGGGGGACCCAGCCCACAGTCCACTCACAAGGAGCAAGTCCTGGCACAGTGTGTCTGCCTGGAGGTAGGGACACATTTCTCTAATTTTCGTAAAGCCCTGCTATAGACCAAAAGTGAGCCTGACCAGAATTATTGCATTAAATCCTCAGACAAGTCTGAGAAATGTTATTGCCCCGTCTTACAAATTAGAAAACTGAGTCTCAAAGAACTGAAATGAATTGTCCAAAGGATTGAAGCAGGAATTAATGTCTTCTGACACCTAGGCCAATGCAAAGTCTAGTACACAATGGAAACCTAAGAGCAAAGGAACTCCCAAATAAGTGTTAAGAAGACTGATGGAAAGCTGGACAAGGCATGAGAAAGGCTCAATTAGAAAAGTTAAACTTCCTACTCCACTTATTTCCATCAATAGATCCTGAATCCGCAAAAGGGAGAGGTCCTATCAAGAGCCTAGAACACAAATCTAGGACAGACAGATACAACCTCCACCACACACTATACAATAACATACAATTCTGCCCATCAAAATGCTTTTAATATAAGTGGTGGAAACAGACATATAGTTATATGAACACTATAAAGTGTTCATTGGAACCATGCTAGAAATACAATACAATGTGCTTTCCAATTTGTATCTCTAAACCGATGAAGGATTCAGATAAATGTTCTCAAGATGGTGTGATGTGGGGCCTGACACCTGATAGGACTGGAAGTTGGGAGGGTGGCCCTGAGGGATGTGTTTAAGAACTCCTTGTGGCGAATCTGTCAGAGCAGGCTGGCTGACATCGGTCACCAAGGGTGGGGCAGGCCGCTTCAGCATCTGCATCCTGCAGGTAGAGATGAGAAGAAAGATCCAAGGGGTGCAAGTTGAACAGAGCAGATCAAAGCCTGTAAACTGGAGAGATGGATGTCAACGACCCCACTGAGGGAGGCAAATGATCGGGGGTCTGCGAATGATGAGAACAAGCAACAACACACGAATAAGAGAGAAGTCTGAACCAGGAGCAGAAAAAAGGTGTGCTCTACATGCTCTTAAATACATTCTTACTGTGGATGAACGATAAGAAGTTTCATTTAAAGGACCAAGTTCAGAAGGGACAAGAGGACAGAAGCCCTGCAGCTCTGGAAGACCAACCAGTGAAGAAACAAAATATTTTTATGGATAAATCTTCAGCTTGAGGCTATAAAAGAGTTCAGTAGCCCTGGGGAGGATGAAGTCTTCAAAAATGAAGATAAATGGAGCTGAAAAGTAGAAAAAGTATAGAAACATACACAAAGGAGAATATCTAACACATGGCAGAGTGACATTCATTCACTCATTTGTTCATTCAAAGAACTTCAGGGAATGCCCATCAACAATATGCAGTAGTAGCAGCAGTAACACCTACATGGCACTTCTCCCATGCCACACGTTGTTCTAAGGACTTTTAAACCATTTAACCCTCATTCCCTTATGAGGTAGGTACTCCTATTATTATAAAGGAGGAAACTGAGGCACAGGGAGGCTAAGTGGTTTACCTGATGTCATTCAGCTAGTGAGTGGCATGAGCAGGCTTTAGACCCAGGCTCTCTGGACCCAGAGTCCACACTCGCATCCTTAACTGTGATAATAACCCGCTACATATGTTCTGGTTCTCTGCCAGCTTCCACAACTGGGGTAAGGCCTGCCTCCTTTTCCTGAAGGGATTTGCCATCCAATGGAAGTTCTGGAAGAGTAGTAAATAGAACATGGAGGAGAGGGTCCAAGGTGAAGCTTCAGTCTATCACAATTTTCTTGGGTAGAGCAGATTTTCCTGCCCTTAGTTGGGTCCCATCCATGGAGAGCTCACCAACTATGGGAACTTAATGGTGGCATTAATCAGAGGGTGGAGAAAGAATCAGACCTCCCATACACTCATCCATCATTCTAATAATAGATTTCAATTACACACATTGAGTTTGAGCACTTAGCAGGTATCTGGAATTTATTTCTGATTTACCTGAAATTCTTGATTTAAAAAAAATAAAGCCTAGGACATCCTATAGTTTCCCGTTAAATAAATGTAAGCCTCTACCAGAAAACTGATAACATATTATTTAAGATGTTCTCTGTGAAAGTTAAATGGCCTTTAAGAAGAAATTCTGAATATGTGTCTGTGTTAAAGATTATTTATGACCTGAACACCTTGTAAGTATACTGCCAAGAAGAGTGACACATGCATTCCTGATAATGTTCAGAAGAGTTCAGAGGCATTCAAACCGCCTTGTTTCAGAGCCCCATATAATTGTTTCACTGGCAGGCTCTGTGGCTTCTGGCTTCGGCCTGTGTAGAGGACCCTTGAAGAAACAGTCCTTGACCCCCTGTGTGTTTGGCACACAGGTGTTGTAAAGGACTGTTTGCTACAGTTTGTAAGTTCTCTTTCAACAAACTCTTCCAGTTATTTATTGCTACACAGCAAACACCCTAAAACATAGAAGCTTAGAGCAACAAATAAAACTTACTTTTGCTCATAAATCTTCAATTCAGGCAGCGTTCAGCAGGGACAGCTCATCTCTGCTCCACTGGCTTCATCTGGTTGTTCTTCTCTTCATCTCCACCAGGTGGTCTCTCCTATATGGCAGCTTCAAGGTGGCCAGACCTTTTACACGTAGGTTCAAGGCTTCCAAAGCATGTGTCCCAAGAAAGAGAGCCAGGGAGAAGCCTCAGACGTCACGCAGCCTTACTTCCGCCATATTCTATCAATCAAGGCAAGCAGTCACAAGGCCAGCCTAGATTTAAGGGGAGGGGAAAATAGACTCTACCTCTGTGTAAGAGTAACAAGGTTTTGGAAAACCATGTGAGATCGAAAATATTGCTCCTGTGATTTTTGCTGCAGTCTACCGTATGAACCTAGGAAGAATTTGTCTCAGATCCTATACCAGGAATTAATGTGACACTAACCAAGAAAATGTTGGCTGAGCTCGTGAAGCTGTGAATCTTCTTTCTCTTTTTTCCCATTGGCTTCCAGAAAATTCAGAGACAAATATGTTGCCTTCCTCTAGCCAGATCCCTTGGCAAACTTCATATGCAATAACTTATCTTGTCTTCATTTTATTTTCCTACCATTATTTTCCCTTTGCTCCAATTTTTCTCACTTTTAAAACACCCTGTTGTTGTGTATTTTGTTAAACTGCCTTAAACAAAGTGAGATATGAATTTTAAAATACTCTAAAAAAACAGAGAACCCACACAATGGGAAATATATCTAGTAAAAAAAGATACTAAAAGAGAATAAACTTCACTAATAAACGAAGTGAATATTAAAACAAGGCACCAATTTTTACTTATAATTTAACGTGGGTCCTAAGCCCAGTGGTTAGTCCTTCACTAGTCATGTGAGTTATTAAAATGATTTTTTCTTCTTTGCTCAGGGACAGGGGTTGGGGTACAGACAACAGGATCACTGCTTCTGTATGTACCTGGGAGAGCTGTAAACTTGAACAACTGTTTTCACAAAACAATTTGGTGATATTTATTAAATGCCATAAACTTTCATCCAATAAGATCTCTTATAGGTTCTATAATAAAGAAAGAATGCAAATTCTGGGAAATCTGTATTTCACATTAAGATGTATGCATTTCCTACACGCAGTAGGATGTCATCTCAGCTCATCTTTTTTTAAAACATGTGATAAAATATACATACATAAAATTTATCATTTTAACCATTTTTAAGTGTGCAGTTCAGTGGCATTAAGCACATTCACCTTGCTGTGCAATCATCAACACTATCCATCCTCAAAACTTTTTCATTATTGTCAACGTAAACTCTGTACCCATTAAACAATAACTCCCCATTACCTGTCCCCCAGCCCCTGGTAACCACTATTCAATTTTCTGTCTCTATATACTTGACTATTCTAGGTACTTCATATAAGTGGAATCATATAATATTTATCCTTTTGTGTCTGGCTAACTTCACTTAGAATAATGTTTCAAGGTTCATCCATATTGTAGCATGTATCAGAATTTCATTCCTTTTTAAGGCTGAATAATATTCCATTGTGAATAATATTCCATACACACACACACACACACACACACACACACACACATATATATATACCATAAATGTTCATCCACTTGTTCATCAATGGACAGCCAGTTGCTCCTTGTTCCTACCTTTTGGCTACTGTGAGTAATGCTGCTCTGAATGCTGGTATATGAATATCTGTTTGAGTCCCTGTTTTTAATTCTTTGGGAATATACGTAGAAGCAGAATTGCTTTGGTTTATTTTATATCAATGAAAAACTAGAAGCAATCATCATGTACAACAAATAAGGGAATTGCTCACTAAATTATGCTTCATACCCTGGATACGCTGTCTCCTTTCCAGATGAGGACCCTAGAGACGCACAGGCTGCCTTCCTAGGCCCCTTGCTCTCCACACGCTGCACCTGCCTGCACCACAGGACCGGTCCCACCATATTGTAGTCCCCTTGATTGCCTCCCTACTAGGGCTTTGTCAGGATAGGGGTTTTGTCTTCCATCTCTGGCCTCCATTCCTCAATAACTGACACATAATGCAAGGTTGATAAGTGTTGATTGGGTGAAAGATAAATTAGCTGGACTTGGGACAGTCAGAAATCACCTCCTAGTAAATTTGATTCAGATGTTTACCAGCTGATTGTGAAAACCTTGTCAAGGACATGAACCCAAACTCTAATCAGGGGAATACAAAGTGAAAATCTTAGAAATGATGGGACAATCTTAGGAGGAGTGTGAATATACCTGGTATTTGAGGACACTAAAGTAGGTTGCTCTACTTTAGCATTTAATGTACAGAGAGAGAGACACCAGGGTTCTTAGAGATCGGTAATCTCTCAGGAAGGCCGGGTGAATCTTTCTCACACAGACACACTCATTCAGACACAGGACTGTCTCCCTTCTAGTCCAATGAATGTGCATACAAATATACACACCTGTGTTCTAAGATAATGAATGAGTGTCCAATATTCTAAAATGGTATTGCTAGTGAAGATTTAATAGCCATAATATATCTAACTCACTCTTAATTATTAAAGAAATAAATTGATTTTTAGTAGTATATGCCAGCAAATCCCAAGTCTCATTCAATCCAGATCTTTCCTCTTTTCATTTAGTACTATATCCTCTTGAACATTGAGTCAGACCTTTATTCAATGTCACTTCCTCCAAGAAGCCTTCCCTGATCCACGGCTTCCCAGAGCACGCCCATCACTCTCTCTCTTTCCACGGCTTTACTCACTCTTCAGTGTCATTGATTACCACCTCATATGCCATGTGTTTAATCCTGCCTTTGTTTATTTTCTCTCTCTCATTGTAGAATGGACGCTCTTTGAAAGCAAAAGATTTTATTCACCTAGTGCACCTAGAATACAGTAGCAACTCAATAAAAACGTGTTAAATGACTATATAGATAAAGTTAAATTAAAGCATCAGGAACTAAATCTCATTACACACACATGCACACATACACACACACACACACACCCCAGTTATATGTAAATACACCGAAAGTCAACAGTAACATCAAAATTGTTACATTGGTGGGATTGTAACTGTTTTTTTCTGCATTCTAAATGTTCAAATGCAGTTGCACTACTTTCGTGGGTGGGCTGGGGCTATGTACTTAGGTGGGGTGTTGCTGAGGTGAGCCGTTTGCTGTCAAGAACTCTCACGTTGGCACTTCGGTGAATTTGCAGTGCTCTAGAATCCTTTACTCAGCTTAGCAAGCTCAAATTGTTGATTTTTTTTCACAACCTGAGAGTGGATCATTCTTCTATGGATGCCCTCACATTAACCTTGCCTACAAACGACCAATATATAAAACCAAATGCCCAGTATGTCTTTAAAGCGAGAACTTTAACTGCCAAGGAAGCTCAGTTGTAACCTGTTGACTTAGTGATTACAAAATCGGATCAACAGTATTTGGCTTGAAGATTCTGGTATTTAATGGGATTCATCGTTCTATATATGGACTTGGTGGCTGCATCATCTCAAAAAAGCTGTTCCTGGAGCCAGCCCAGTAGCTCAGCGGTTGAGTTTGCACATTCCATGTCAGCGGCCCCAGCTTCACTGGTTCGGATCCCAGGTGCGGACCTACACACCACTTGTCAAGCCATGCTGTGGTAGCCGTCCCACATATAAAGTAGAGGAAGATGAGCACAGATGTCAGCTCAGGGCCAGTCTTCCTCAGCAAAAAGAGGAGGATTGGTGACAGATGTTAGCTCAGAACTAATCTACCAAAAAAAAAAAGCTGTTCCTGTCCCCAAACAGATGAAGACAGATGGAGTGTGCGGGCCAGAACTCCTCCCGGTCAGAGCTGGGCCGTAATGGCAAGTCTGCCTCTGTGACTTTGCTAACTTCCATCACTGCTCACCTACTTCCTTTTCAGATTGACATGTTTTTTTTCTTATGACGTATTAATTCATCTTAAATCATAATAGCTTTTTGATATGCTAATATAGCCAATTTTGTATTGTCTTTCCTGCTTCTGGACCTGAGCAATATTAATATTTAAGCCATGTTTTGCATATATCTGAAGTCATTATTATGCTTTGATTTTACAGACAATTCCCCAAGACTCAGGAGTACTTTCTTTTCACTGTTGCCTGCATTAGAATTATAAAAATAACTTCTAAAGTCAGGAAAGAAAATAATCCATATAAGGAAAAATTCCTTTTTAAATCATTTTTCTAAAAATATAAATGCTTCAGAACTGGTAACAGAGTCCCAGCTTGAATCTAAAGGTGTGTTCTCCCCAAATTTAGTAGATCTGGACAGTGCAAAAAGACTAGTGGGACAGACTCACCAGGGATCTATTTTAATGATGATCAAGGTTCTTCCTGGGAAAGAACTCATCCTAAGGACAGAGTCAATGGCCTCAAATGGCCTCAGTTTGGAAGGGAGAAGTCAATGAGAGCATAGCATGTGTCTGTCACTCGAAATTTCCTCCAGCCCAACCAGTTGGCAGGTTGCACTGATAGGAGCCAAATACTTCTTTCTCTGAAGCCTCCATGGCACCTTCAGACTGTAACACGTCAGCAACATTGGCTAGGTGGTGGCAGCAGCAGCTTTGTGCACATTGTCACTGAGAGTGGTGACTGCTTGAATGCTCTAGATATCAAAGGTACAGAGGTCAGTGCGCCCACTGCCAGAGGTCAAATAACTTGAACAATGGCAGCTGTGGTGCCTTGGGTGGACAATGGTGACATAGCTGAGTTTGGCATCTTCAGTAACTCGAGTCATTACTATAGCTAGCCAGGAGAGGAGACATTTTGGAAGTTTACATGACACAGACATTTCTTACAGACCTTTAGACTATTTTATCAAATTGGAGAGGGCCAGACTTTCTGCAGACCAAATGAGAACAAATAGACAGAAACATCACTTTGTGACCGTTGTTTATACCATTCCATACCAAGGTAGGTGTGGCCTGGGAAATATGATTTACACACCTAAGAGTTAAGTTTCAGTTGAATAGAATCACCTCACCTACAGAAAATGATTCATTCACACGTTAGAGAAGACCAAGTAATCACCAATTTTATTCCTCTTAAAATCAAGCTATTCCTAGCTTTAAGAAGGGGTCATTTTTAAATTTTAAAAATTATTATAAAAATGCAGAAGAGCACAAATGACATTGTGAACATCCACTTTTACTACTCAAAATGAATATTAATATTTTGTCATATGTGCTTCAGGTCTTTATCATTTGTGTGTGTGTGTGAGGAAGTTTGGCCCTGAGCTAACAACTGTGCCAATCTTCCTCTATTTTATGTGGGAGACCACCATAGCATGGCTTGATAAGTTGTGCTGGGTCCGCACCAGGGATTGGAACATGCAAACCCCAGGCCACCAAAACTGAGCACACGAACTTAACCTCTATGCCACCAGGCTGTCCCCTTAGACCTTTATCTTGTAAGACATGAAGCATCACAGTGAAGGATACTGTCCTCTACATTCCCTTCTCCACTCCCATTTCCCATCCCTCACTCTCCACCCCAAGAGGAAATCATGGATGCAATTTTTAAATACACAACAAACAATATAACACATTATTTATGGGTACATAAATATGAAGCAAAAGGATAAAGACAAGGAATAGACACATACCAAGCTAAAATTTTAAAATAAGAGATGAGAAGAGAATGTTTTACTCTTCTTATAAATACTGTAAACTATAAAGAGCCTGATTCCTTTTGAATTCAAGGAAAAGTAATCAAGGATAGTGAAATACTTCATAGAAAAGTGTTACACAGCCATAATCTCACTCTTCCTTTTCAGCTGAGTGTAAGAAAATGATAGAAGAAAGTTTGGAGCTGGGAACCAGAGATAAGATAGTGTTTCTTCCTTCCAGCAATCCTTTCCTTTTAGAAACTGAAAGAGGAGGAGACTAGAAACGACCTACAGTTGATCTCTGAGCAGTGAGTAGCTGGAGGCCCCATGATACCAGCCAGCCTAGAGGATTAAAGCAAATCCCTAGACATGGCTTTTGATTCCAAGCCAAGAAATTCAAGGTAAGCTACAAAAAACATTCTAATCAGGGCCTACATGTGTTTGATTACAATGAATACATATACCTGTAAAATTAGTTTAAAAGCTACTCAATTTTTCCATAATCTTTCCATAGTGTTTATTTGCTTTAAGAGTGACTATAAAACTTTGTTCAAGTACAACAGTCATTGTAAGTATTTAAATAAGGTTTTCAATTGAAAAGTGAAAATAATGTAGAAATTGGGGATTATATATCATGGATCAGATTTCTAATTAAACAAAGAGATTAAACTTATTACTTATCTCTGCTTCTTCCTGAAATCCAACTAATATTAATAGTAAAGTAATAAAAATATATTAACTCCCGAGTTCTCAGAGCATGAGGGGAGCTTGGCAACTGACCCTCGACTGGAGAAAGAGAGTGCAAGTCTCCCAGAAAGCAAACCACAGGAGACAAGAGGGCAGGCGAGCAGAAGAGAGGCATCAACAAAGTTCTGGAAGCTAGAAAAGAGGTGGACTTCTGGTAACAGAGTTAGTCAAAGACAGAGGGCTGGAAGGTACCATAGTGGAGAACATGAGGAAGAAGACAAGCAGAACTAACTTCTTCACACCACAGCATTCCAGAAAGATTCAAGACTTGGAGGAGTTGGGAGACAAGGGTGACTGATAAATAACACCCCCCTTTTTTCTCAACTGAATACACAACCAGTTAAGTTATAGATGCAGGAGCTGTATAACAGCTAATCAAAATGTCACCTTTAACGTAGAATCATGGATTGGATCCTGGACCAGAAAAAATTTGTGGATAAATTGACAAAATTTAAATAAGGCCCATGGTTTATTGTAATGTATGGGGAATCTCCTGCTTTCTATCTTTGTACTGTGGTTACGTAAGATGCCAACATGAGGAGAAGCTGGGTCAAGGGCATACAGGAACTCCCTGTACTATTTTTGCAACTCACCCATAAGTCTAAAAACATTTCAAAATGTAAAAGTTTTTAAAACTTAAATTCCTCCTTTATTACTGATCAAGCTCTTATTGGAAAACATAGCTTATTCTGCCAGAATTAGATAAGTTTGCCGACTCCACTCCTGAATTAGACAGATTTACCCAATCATGATCACAGGCAATGATGGGCCAACTCAGGTCTCACCACAGAATAGAGCCGGCAGGCCCCAAGGTGACCCATGGCCAAAAGCTAATGAGAACACATTCTGTCTACAAACAAGCAAATCTGAAATTTGAGATCTTAGGATCACCTGAAAGAAAGGTTGAGAGGAAAGGGCTGAGCATGCTTGCCCACTTCTTCTCCCATACCCTCCAATTAAGTCACTCATCACCTGGGGAAGAGTGAAGGAGGAAGAAGAATCTAGAAGTATTATTCTAATGCAATGATCTCAGACTTTTTGGTCTCAAGATCCTTTTATGCTATTAAAAATTATTAAAGACCCAAAGGAACTTTTGTTCATGTTGCTTATATATGCTGATATTTACCATAAAGCTAGTACTTTTTGGTATTTATTCATTCATTCAAATAATAGTAACAGACCCAGTACATGTTAACATAAGTAACATATTTTATGAAAGATAATTATATTCCAAAACAAAAAAAATATAGTGAGAAGAGTGGCCTTCTTGTACATTTTTACAAATCTCTGTGACGTCTGGCTTAACAAAATGGCTAGACTCTCATATCTGCTTCTACATTCAACTGCTGTGATATCACACATCATGTTGCCTCTAGAAAATTGCCCTGTACTCTCATAGGAGAATGTATGAAAAGGGCAAATAATGTCTTAGTATTATTATAAAAATTCTTTTGACTTTTCAGACCCCCGGACCACACTCTAAGAACTCCTGTTCTAATAAATGCATGCAGTAATAGCAAAGTAAATGTTCCCAAAACAGGAGACAGCAAGCACCTGTGAAGGCTGGAGGAAGAGTGAGTCTGAACCAAAGTAGCATTGGTCGAAAGTCGGTTTATGAAGCAGTTAAGCCCTTCCCCCTAAGTCCTCTCTTAGTTGGTAGAATCAGGTGACTTTCTCTCTCTCTTTGCTAGCAATGTACCGAGAACCTAAACCCAAACAAGCTCCAGACTCAGGGATGCCAACAAGAGCTGAAGAACACCCTACTAGAAGAGGAACACTGGGTGAAATCGTGCATGAAGTACAATGAGATCCTCCTTTACCCTCGCCCCACTCAGCTCTTAGAATCCTCACAGCCTGGTTTGTAATTCATCCCCCAACACACACACCGTAAGCAAGAAGCTGGTTAAGGTTTTTTTGAGGAAACTGAACAACCCAAGAAAAAAAGACTTACGAATACTGAGAGTTGGGATATCCGTCAACAAAACAACACCAACCAACTACCCTAAATTAAAGCCGAGATCTTGACAAGCCCTGCCTCTGCACACAGTTCCCATCAGCTCTTCATGCATCACTCTTCAGTACTAATAGACAGCCCATGATTGCTAAGCCAAACATTCTCCAAAAGCATCCAATGGGGGAAAAAATAGACAAAATGATAAAAATAGGATAAAAGGACAAAGCATTAAAAAAAAAAAAAGGAACATCCATCAAACAACAAAGGACTTTTTGGAAGGTGAAATATAAAAGCAGAAATACAAAAATCAATAAAAGTTTTGGAAGATAAAGTTGAGGAAATCTTTCAGAAAGTAGATCAAAGAAAAACTGATAAAAAATAGAAAAAATAATACTACGAAAATCAGAGAATCAATACAGGTCAAACATGCAACAAATATGACCCCAGAAAAATATAGCTGAGAAAATTATCAAATAAATAAAAATGAAAACTTCGCAGAATTGATGAGCTTGAGTTTCCAAACTACAAGAGCCTGTCACATACCCAGGAAAATACATGATTATATGAAAAAGAAAAAACCCCACACGTAGATATGAAACTTCAGAATACAAGGGATTGGTGCTGGCCCCATGGACAAGTGGTTAAGTTCACACACTCTGCTTCAGCGTCCCAGGGTTTCGCCTGTTCGGATCCTGGATGCAGACATGGCACCACTCATCAAGCCATGCTGAGGCAGTGTCCCACAAGCCACAACTAGAAGGACCCACAACTACAAATACACAACTATGTACCACGGGGCTTTGGGGCGAAAAAAGGAAAAATAAAATCTTTAAAAAAAAAAAAAAGAATACAAGGGATAAAGAGAAGAGACTAAAAGTTTCAAGAATACAAAAACAGGGAACACATGACAATGGAGAATCAGAATGGCATCAGACTTGACAATAATAACTCTGGAAACTTCATGGTAATGAAGCAATGCCTTCAAAATTCCAAAGTAAAATGATAACCTAGAATTCTAAACCCAAACGACCATTCAGAGATGAGGATAAAGACATGTTCAAAAACACAAGATCTGGGGGCTGGCCCCGTGGCCGAGCGGTTAAGTTCGCGCGCTCCGCTGCAGGCGGCCCAGTGTTTCATTGGTTCGAATCCTGGGCGCGGACATGACACTGCTCATCAAACCACGCTGAGGCAGCGTCCCACATGCCACAACTAGAAGGACCCACAACAAAAAATATACAACTATGTACCGGGGGGCTTTGGGGAGAAAAAGGAAAAATTAAATCTTTAAAAAAAAAAAAAAAAAAAAAAAAAAAAACACAAGATCTGAAAAAGATCACTTCCTAGGCAATCTTTTTCAGGATGCTACTAGAAAATGTAACCCACCAAAAGGAAGTAGTTAATTAGAGAGAAAAAACATGGAATCTGGGATGGAAGACATGGTAACCAGTCTTCAAAATGGACCCAAATGAGCCCCTCCTCCTGGTATTCACACCCTTGTACAATTCCCTCCCATATTGGACAAGGATTGGTCTGTGTGACCAATAGAAGATGGCAGAAGTAACTATCTGTTACTTCTGAGATCAGGTTATAAGAGACGCTGAGACTTGGTTGCTCTCTTGTGCTCTTTCTCAAGTCACTCACCCTGGGGAAAGCCAGCTGCCATGACATGAGCAGCCCTATGGAGAGGTTCATTTGGTGAGGGACTGATGCTCCTGCCAAGAGCCACAAGACTAAGCTTAGAAGCAGATTCTCCAGCCCCGGTCAAGCTTCAGATGCTTGCAGCCTCAGGAGAAACCTTGAATCAGAACCATCTAGCTAAACTGTTCCTGGATTCATGACCCACAGAAACTGTGAGAAAATAAATGTTTATTGTTTTAATCTACTAAGTTTTCGGGCAATTTGTTACACAGCAACAGACAGCTAACACACAGGGGATCCAACACAGTTGAGAGGCAAAAAAAATCCCCAAGATAAGGAAGACCCAGGGTAATAGGCATGTAGCAATCTTAAAGAGCATCAAGTCCAGATTTGAGCAGGAAGCCAGAGGGCTCTAGGAAGGATGTCTCCCCCCAAAAATGGAACTGGTAGATTATCTTAAGTATTTTATGGTAGAGAAAAGCTGCATTCACTTACTTCAATGCACATACACATTAGTTACAGTCACAAACACTTCAGTTTCAGATTGAAGTGTTAACAGGTACACGGAAAACTAAGCAGAAGAAAAATTGGAATAATTATTAACTCAAAAAAAAGATTTTTCAAGAAAGAAAATGTAGGTGCCAGCCCGGTGGCACAGCAGTTGGATTTGCGTGTTCCACTTTGGCGGCCAGGGGTTCACGGGTTCGGATACTGGGTGCAGACCTATGCACCACTTGTCAAACCATGCTGTGGTAGGCATCCCGCATATGAAATAGAGGAAGACAGGCACAGATGGTAGCTCAGGGCCAGTCTTCCTCAGCAAAAAGAGGAGGATTGGCGACAGATGTTAGCTCAGGGCTAATATTCCTCAAAAGAAGAATAAAGAAAAGAAAGAAAATGTAACTAAAGTACATATGTAGCCCATCTGTGAACAATATATATAAAATCATAGTAATGTAGATACTGGACACTGATTTTCCCCCAAATTGTAATAATTCTACTGAAAGTATGAAGAAAATCAAAGTGTGTGCAGTAGAGACGAGGTTGTGGTAAGGAATGCAGTTTAAGAAAGCTGAAACTTCTCTTTTATGGTAGAAAGTCAATAGATCATGTATAAAATCAAAAAAAGCTGTGTAAGTATGTCACTGAGACATTCAAAGATTAATACCAGGATCCAAGCTAAAAGAACTAAAAGTGGTTGACAGTGGGGAGCAGAAATTGAGGGTGAGGAGAAATGGGGCCATATAGACCTCAACCACTATAAGTTTCATCATTCTCTTCGTCTTAAAAACAAACCAACCCAAAAAACTTTGATTAAAATAAAATTTTAATTTAACAGTATTTAATTTAGGACAAAATCAACAGACAATATCTACAATTAATAAGTCACAAAAAAGAAATTTTCTTTGGATATTTGTCAGTAGCCACCAGAAGATACCAAAAATAGAAATGTCAAAGAGGTTTCCTCTGGGAGGCAGGGCTGGGAATGGCGTTCGGATATTTATTGCTGCATTACAAACTACCTCAAAGCTTAGTAGCTTAAAACAAGAAGAATTGGGACTTATAACGAAAACAATGCAGGGCTGGGTAGGAAAGGTTTGCCTCCGCTCCGTGCAGAGGCAGCTGGGATAGCTCAAGCGGGGCGTGAGTGACCCTCATCCAGACCTTGCGCCCTAGCTCCACAGTCTCTGAGTGCCTGGTCTTAGGTTCTGACTCCTTGTGCTCTGCCCCAAGCCCACACTAAATTTCTAATGTGACTTTATTCATTCACGCTGTTCTGCAAACTTGCCGTCAGCCCCTAGGAATGAGAGAAAATCATCAAGATTAAAGACAGACTAAGGCCATGGAACACTCAAGCCTGCCCCGGAGCTGGAGTCTAGAGAGCGGCAGGAGATTTGACAAGCTTTAGTCAGGAGATGGTTCCCCTACCCTGAGGCAGACCTCAGTATTTGGGTTTCCTCTCTGAGCCACCAGAGACGGGTGATTTACGCATTTCAGGCTGATACCGTAAACAAGGCGGCCATTTTCTATGTTGCTCCTGCCTGTTTCAAAGAAAAAGAATGGCAGCCAGTCCCAGCCTTCTCCCTCACTTCTCCACAAGACCTAAGTTACAGGCTTGAACAGCCAGATGGGGGACAGAGAAGCTGTCCGTCATGATACCGAGGCCTGCCGAGAGACAAGCCACTCTAAATCAAAGAATGAAGAAAGAAATGCCATTCCCAGACCTCTTTGAAAGCGTCTCAAGACAGAAGCTTGACTGCTTTGTGTCTAAAGTCAAGTGACTGCATCTGGTTGGGTGACTTTTAAGGTTGGATATAGGTGACATTTTTAAGGGTTGTGTCTGAGGACACTCCATTGCATTGACACTGGGTAGTGAAGAGGAAAACAATATGGCTTAAGGTGTAATAGGTCTTTCTTATCGAGAAAAGAGCCCATTTTAAAACAATTTTACTTCATGTGAGTTATGGTGACTTTGAAAACTGATTTCTTTCCTTTATTTTTTATGCTTTTTGCTTTTGTCTGAAATTCTACTGTAGTAATAGTATAAAATGTAAACTAGGCTAGAGCTTTTCTAGTCCCTATATGAATCATGATTAGCAATTAGAACTGGGAAGAAAAACACCAAGGATAAAGGCCATCAACAGGCAATACCAAGATCTTGCCCTTTTCTTCACGAAAACTTTTTTCTAGATTTATTAACATTCTCTCTGTTGAAGATGTTTACATGTAATGAAATGACCAAAACAAACCAAAAAAAAACAAAATGCTAAAAAAATACCATTTTGGGGGCAGACCCAGTGGCGCAGCGGTTAAGTTCACACGTTCCACTTCTCGGTGGCCCAGGGTTCGCTGGTTCGGATCCCGGGTGTGGACACGGCACCGCTTGGCACACCATGCTATAGTAGGTGTCCCACATATAAAGTAGAGGAAGATGGGCATGGATGTTAGCTCAGGGCCAGTCTTCCTCAGCAAAAAGAGGAGGACTGGCAGTAGTTAGCTCAGGGCTAATCTTCCTCAAAAAAAAAAAAAAATTTTTTAAGCCTTATCTTAGTTTACCTTCCTTTATTCAGACCTTGTGATTCGTCTACTCTTTTATATATATAATTAAAAGTTTAAAGAGAACTGATAACCTGAAATTTCTAATATACAAGGGGATATACAATATGTAAATTAATTAATCATGTTGCCATTGGATTAGAGAAAGCTAAAAGAAGTTTCCAACAAAAAGCCAGTATGCTTTTCACCTCCAGAGTTCTGCATCATTTGTCTAATCAGAAAAAATTTATTGAGAAAGTATGTTTCAGGCACTATTCTAGGCTCTGGGGGACATAGCAGTGTTCTGGATGTCTACTGCTGCTAAATGAGTTATCCTAAAATTTAGTGGCTTAAAAAATAGCAATCATTTTACTATTTCGCCACATAGTTCTGGAGGTTGACCAGGGTAACCTAGGCAGCGTCTCTTGGAGCCTCTGATATAGCTGCAATCAGATGGTGACTGGGGCCTGGAGTCATCACAAAGCCTTCCTCAATCACATGTCTGGTAATTGGTGCTGGACCTCAGGTGGGAGTATCACTGTACTAATTAAATAAGAATAGCCTATTCTTGTAGCCTGCGTTTCCACGTAGTATGGCAGCTGGATTCTAAGAACCCCAAGAGAACCATGAGGAAGCTGCATCGCCTTTTATGAGTTAGCCTTGGAAATCACATAGCATTGCTTCTGCCAGTAGTCACAGGCCACCCAAGATTCAAGGGGAAGAAGCATACTCCCCTCTCGATGGAGGAGTGTCAATGTCACATTCTAAGAAGACAAGAGATCTTGTGGCCATCTTGGAAAATTCAATCTGCCATGAGAAGTAAAGGAAAATATAAAGTCTTTACCCTCATAAATATGTTTAGGGGCAGGAGGAGCCAGACAATAAACAAATCAAGAGAGAAATACAGGAAATATCAGGTGATGATAATTCTATGAAGAAGAATGAGGGAAAGGAAGGGATATGTAAGATATCATCTATTTTATAAAGAATGGTCACAAAAGGCTTCTCTGATAAGGGGCCATTTGAGCAGAGATTCTGGGGCAACTGAGCAGTTGAGCCATGCAGATAGTAAGGCAACAGGATTCCAGTGGAAGAAATAGCAAGTGCAAAGATCACAAGGGGAGAGGGTGCTTCATGTGGTCAGGGGATGACCACGAAGGCAGTATGGTTGGAGTAGTGGCAAGGACTCTAGAAGGGGGCAAGAAGTTTGCTGGAGACCAATCTTGCAGGGACCTTGACCACGGCGAGGACCATGGACTTTGCTCTAAGTGGAATGGAAGCCATGGAGAGATTTTAGTAGGGAAATGGCAAAAGTGACTTTCATTTTACAGGGTAACTCTGGCTGCTGTGTGACAAACGGAAACACAGCAGCCAGATCTAGGATGGAAGTAGGAGACCAGTTTAGAGACTTTTGCAGTCATCCAGGTTTGAGATGACAGTACCTTGAGCAAATGTTAGCAGTAGAGGTTGTGAGAAGTGGTCGGGTTTTGATGCAAAAAATATCAAACTCCATTTTTTCAGCATTCTGATAATAAGCCATGTTTATTGATCTAAATATTGAACCTTGAGTTTAAACAATAAACGTTTAAGAATAAAAATGCATCAGTTATCATGGGGCTGTATATCACAAGCAAATTTTCATTAACATAGTATCACGGGTTATCTCAAACATTTCCTTCTACAGCTTTAATATTTGTCCCTCCTATGACATAGTCTAGTCCACATATCCAAAGTGAAATGCAAAATGAAGGCAATCATCACTTAGCCACAAAACATTTTACTGAGATATCTAGACAACTGGAGAAAAAGTGTTTTAGGGGTCCCTATGATCTAGGTAATGACCTCAAATTTCCGCTTCCCTTTACGTATGCAGATAACAGTAGCAGCTGGGGTGAAACTCATGGGTAAGAAAAATGTCACCCCTGTGAGGTAAATGGATTTTATAGGGCAAGAGAGTAAATCACCCTTCAGGGTACTAGGTGCCCTAAAGGAGGTCATTCCCTCCCACACATCAGATCGCTTTATTCCCAGGGAGTTTTACATTCCTGTCGGCTCATTGACCACACAGTCAGGACGGTTAGGCAGCTCTTAATAGATTATGGGTTATGTCCTTATTATGTTTGCTAAATGGTGGTACATCTAATCATTTTTATCATGTAGGGAAATTTCATGAGGTCTTTCTGGCCTAGCCAAATCCCAAAATAGGATTCCCTGTGTATTCCCTTGTGCCGTAACTGAAAGTTAGTTGAACCAATTAAAGAGAATGTAATAAGCCAAATAGTTGTTCCTCACTTTTCTTAATGAGTGTGTAATGTATGCCTGCTCAAATTACAGCTCATTTGGTAAGATTCTTTGCTATGCTACTACTGCAATTTGGCATTATTTCATTTCTTTCCTTGTCAATGGCACCAATCCAGTAGCTGAGATTCTCCTTTAAGATTCCATAGGAATTGAACTCATCCTACAAGATCATCATTCAGCCTTTAAATCCAGCATCATGACCAGCAGTGTGAATGGCTGCAACATGGCCCCTCAGAAAAATGAAACTGAAGCCAAACCACATCCTGAGGATGAGGCACTCTCTCGGGAATCAGCTAACACTTGGATATAAGGGCTTTGGGTCCCATATTTCCAAACTTACACTATTACCTTGCAGCCACCAGAGGTTAATCACTATGTTCTATTAGGTTCTTTTTGCCATGATCCATCTACAAAGATTGACATGCAAAATGAGCACAACACAGGCAAGGCCAAGATCGTATCCACGAATTATGGGGAAAGAAAAACTCTTGGATTATTGTAATTCAGCCAGCTCTAGCATCCAAAGGGAGAACAACAATCTAAAAAAAAAAAAAAAACAGAATAGAGTCGGAAAATTTTGTAACTTTGTCAACATTTATTTTCACCAAACAACTCATTAAATCACTATAAAAGTCAACACATATGGTCGGATATGACAGTTTAAATTCCAGAAAGAGTTATAAGTCAAGTTAAACTCATAATACTTAATGTAGCCTGGGTGTCTCATTCATGAATTATAACATTTTTATTACATCCCAACTGCAAATTACCAACTTGTTCCCTGTCCTGCCAATCTCTTGATTAAATGGGGGACTGTTAGGCATTATGAAAATATATTATGGTAAAGGATGACTCCATCATTTGTCTCCGTTATTTCAATATCCTTATTTAAAGCTTCATCACCAGAGCAGCTGGCCCAAACTGAATTGTTGATTTAGCAAAGTGATAGCAGCAGGAAAGAAATAGAAAAAGAAATTTGGCCAAAAAGGCCCATGTTCCCTAGTTATTATCTGGCTATGTCTCATCGTATCTTGCTCTAATATTTGTGAGACTTCAGTACTTTTGGTGTCCACTTTGATCACTTTAGTTCCTTCTCTTCAAAGTTATTCTTGCTTTACAGGCTTTATTCCCATGGATCCAACTGAAGGGCATTTTATTTTGTGTCTTACACTGATAATGGGGCAATAACTTGTATCCATCAAGTTTCCCCATAAAATGGTTTAATGTCTTGAAGCAGTGCCAATACGTCAGCTGAGGGAGTGAATCAAGTAGATATCATTTCACATTTATTGGAGATCCACACTGCATTAGGTCCTTATAAAGAGTTTAAGAATTAGTCGCTTCTAGAAGTTGAGATTCTAAAATTAAAGGACACATAAATATTTCAAAATATAAACAAGTACCTATATACTGATCAATTTTAATAATTTAATAATTTTCTTTGTATTTGTTTTGGGTTAAAGTGGTTTATTCACTTTTTTCTACTTGCAAAGAAATACATATTCATTATGGAAAATTTTGAAAATAAAAAGTCCAAAAAAGAAGAAAGCAATAATCACCCACAATCCCAGTATCCAAAGATATGGAGTGGTAACATTCTACAGTTTCACAATTAATTATGATTTATATTCTCCATTTATAGTAAAAGAGAATAAAATTAGTACATTACTAGCAGAGTTTTTCTCAAAAAGAAAACAATCTTTGTTTAAGCACATACATAAATAAACATATTTGATTATAAACTTGAAGCCCACAAGGCATGGCTTGAATCTTCTAAGACAAGACAAAGGAATATCTAAAGGCTTTTCCCTGAAATGGACAGGAATCATAACCTAGGAGGAGAGAGGATGAATGGAAGGAGAGAGGGGCCCTTCTGACATACATGGTAGAAGAAATGACCAGTAATGTTTAAGACTGGTCTACCGGAAGGGTAGAACGGAAACGTTTAATATGCTTTTAATAGAAGTAATGAACACAGACCCTCTGACACTGCAGATCAACCTGCAAATCTTCAGTGAAGTCGGCAATACACAGCACCTTAAGGTGTTGGGACTTTGGGGAGAAAAGACATTGGATAAGGGCAATAGGCAGCAGGATAACATTATGCAGGAAAAGAAAGAGCATCCAAGAGGGCACAATGCAGACTGGAAATCAAATATGGAAACAAAGTAGGAACTTATAGCCAGAAGTGATTACAAAAAATATCACTTCCTTGGAATCCCAGAGATCATGGAACAAACATTGAGTTTCCCACTGAAATGGGGACATAAACCAAATTGTATTCAAATATCAAAGACAAATGACCCCTAAACAAGCTGAAAGTTTCAGACCTGATATCTGGGTTATATTTTTAAGAAAACGTTGGAAGCTTTAAATGATGATGATGGTGATGATGCATTTTATACATAAAGGTGGATGTGATAGAGATGACTATGGGAGTGTTTTTAAAAGACTATTCAGTCAGTCAAGTAGCCAAATAAAATTCCAGTATTTGCCAAGCACTTCCAGAGACAGTTTTCTCAAATGGATTGAATACAACCCTGATTGTGTCCAGGTTTCAGATCTAGTCCCGTTAACAGCTTCTGAACCCACTCTCCCTATCCACAGCTAGTTCTTTGGAGAATCTTTAGCATTGGTTAAATGGTAATGAGGGGGGAGTACAGAAGGCAATAGAGAATGGGATTGGATAGGCATGAATCCATTCACATTATTACCATGTGGTCTGCCCTGTATCACAGGCAAAAGGAACTACAGGAATATAACCTTCAATTCACAAATAAAACCACATAGGTGCTACCAACTACAGTAGAGTGACCAGGTGAGCGAAAGTCACCAAAAATTGGAAGAGTCAGGGATGTTTGGTAACTTAAGCTAGACTTCAAAGAATGTACAGAATGTCAATGTATAAGAAGAAAGAAAAGAAAAAAAGATGAGGGAAGATCATTCCAGGCTGAAGGAGAGTTATGACATGGAGATGGGAGTTAGAGAAGAGAGTAACCCAATCAAAGTTCAAGCTCAGCTTGGAAATCCAGAGTAGGGTCAGATTACAAAAGCTAAAAAGATTAAGTCTCAATTCATTAGGAAATGGAGAGCCATTGTGGATTCTTGCTCAGGGACTGCCGTGGTAAAAGTAGCATATTAGAAAGATCAGTTTTATCTAGTTGGAGGGATAAAACATAGTATGGAGAACACAGAGAAAGTTGCTACAGTCATCCAAGTTCAAAGTGATGAGGAATGTGACTAAATGGGCTCAGCAGTGCCATCTCCATATGTGAAAATGGCTGTATTTACTAGGCACCTGAGAGCAATTACACAAAGGAACAAGATTTTAAGTAAGTGCCTATTTCGATTTTATTGTCTAAAATTCTGGTGGATTGACAAGACTAACAGGCCTCAGAGCACAAGATGGAGTGGAGAGAAGAGGAAGATGGTGGGGAGTTATGTGGAATAAAGAGTTTAAGAACAGAAACAAGCAAACCTAGTGTATTCATTTCCTAGCACTGCTTTAATGAATTATCACAAACTTAGTGGCTTGAGTAACACAAATTTATTACCTTACTGTCCTGGAAGTCTGTAAAGAGCACCTTTTTTACATTCATTGGCTGGAACCTTGTCATGCAGTCACACTTAGCTGGGAGATGAAGGTTTGTGGATCTGAGATGGGCCAGCCAGCCAACAGTGTCTGTCCCATCCCATAAAACTATTTCCTTAGTGGAAATAGAAAGCTTTCAAAAGGAAACAAAACACTGCTTCACAATCAAAGACCAAGAATGAAGAAAAGAAGGAAGAGGAAAGAGAGGAGGTGGAAAACCATTTCCTCCAAGAGAGCAACTTTTTGATATTTGATAACATGTATGGGATATCAGAAACTATTTCCTACTGAGGTGGTGCCATGTTTTTCCCTGGAGACATTTAAGGATTTTCAATTGCAATCAAGTGTATGGAAATGTTTTATAGTTTGTCTCCTACCAGAAAGCAAGGAAATGAACAAGATGGTCCCCTGAGTTGCCATTTCATCTCAAACTCAGCTTCTGAAATATTGGGTTTCTATCTTCTCAGAGCCATTTAGGAAAGTGTTGTTGGCAATAATCCAGAGGTTTCAAGTATAGGAATGAGGCCAAGAGTAAAAAATGCCAGATATTTAAAAAAATAAGTATAGTGAAATATTTCTAGGGATATATCAACATTGTGAATGATTTGATAGAATGTCCTTTTGTGTTTGAATGATAAGCTTAAGGTCAATATTACCCTTAATGAGTCAAATTCCATACTTCCATGGGCTTCCTCCATAGATCCAAACATGCAGATCCAAGATGGAAGTAAAAAAGAAAATCACAAAATCTTTCAAGAATCTAGTCTTAAGAGAGGATATTATCTTCTCAAATATTCAGAGAAGACTATCCAGTTGAAAGAGAGAATGTATATGTGTGTTAGTGTGACTCTGTAGGGGGTGGGGGTGTATGTGTGTGTGTGTGAGAGAGAGAGAGAGAGAAAGAGATTGGGAGAGGGGAGCAGTCAAAAGAAATAGAAGTGGTTTTTATGAATAAAACTCCAAAAACACAGCATTCCACCTGTACAGAAATTGTTGAGAGCAGTGTTATTTTGCTGACCCTGCAAGAGATTTGGTAAGCAATTCTCCTGACTACACAAGAACACATTGTCAAATTATTTAACTTGTTAATAACTTCAAAAACCAGGAGTTCTTGGCAGCGTCTTCACTGTGGAGGCATCTCTCTTGTTTTTGAGCTCATTCGCTGCTCTTCCTGCAGCCAATATGACCACTCCTCCCCGAGCTGGCAGAGCCTTCCTCTTCCCACCCTTGGCTCCAAATCCCAGTTTACCCACTTCTCTTTGTCCAAGAACCTGCATTATAGTCCTGCAGTCTCGTGTGTACTTGCCCAGACTGAACATATTCAAGTGGTGCCCTCCAATAATCCTCTTATCTAGGCCCATATAATTTATGAAAAGGAATTTTGTGAAGGTTTAAATGTAGTCGGTGCCATATTCAATTTAATTCATAAATATTTATTGAGCGCCCACCTAGAATTGTGCTGTACACTGCATGGAATATAAAAGAAATACATAGCACAGTCCCTCCTGTCAAGGAGTTTGCAGTATTCCTGGGAATAAAACTTGGAGGCTGAAATAATTACAGTATGCAAGACAGTATAGAGCAATGCAATAAAATTATGTAACCAAGACCAAAATATAAGATGCAGACAACATTATGTTTGGTTAGGGCAAGGCAGGATGGAGCCATGGGGAATAGTTCAGAGAGAGATGGAACTTGAGCTTGTCCTTGAGAGATGTCTGGATTCGGCTGGGTGCTGCAGCAGAGAAGGGCACTTCAGGCAATGGAAACCGTGTGAGTCAAATCAGAGAGCAGGAACAGCAGGCATGACGTGTAAGAGGGAGTGTGAAGAGGCTAGCCTGACTGGAGAGAAGGGGAAGGGAGTTCACAGAGTCTTTAGAAGACACCAGGTAGAAATAATATAATACAACCATATTTCTATGCCTGGAAGGGCACAATAACAAATCTGGACTTGAACCATATGCTCTTAAGCTGTCTATGTCCCTTCCTTGATGTTGATTCATTCATTGTCATCAGAGAATTCATTCAGTGACAGCCAGCATGACATGTTGAGAAAAACACGGGCTACAGAGTGAGAAAGCACTGATTCTGCCTCATATGTGACCTTAGCAGAGTCATTTAACTGCTCGAGCTTCAGTTTCCACAACTGTAAAAATGGAACTATCAATACCTATCATTTAGAGTTGTGAAAAATAGAGAAAATGTGGATAATGTGCCTTGTGGGTACAAATAGATGGAATCGTTTATGAGTTTCATTCACAGAACCTATTTGTTGAATGTCTACTCTGTACCAAACACTGTGTTCAGCACTAGGAAAATGAAAATGAAAACATACCGTGCTTATTCTCAAGACATGAACAGACACAGTTTAAAACAACAGAGAGAGCAGCAGCTTGAAGTCACATATACTCGGAGTTGACGCCCATTCCCACCATCTTGCTAGGTGTATGAATTTGGGGAAACTATTTAATCAGTCTGAGCCTCAGTTTCATCATGTGCGTAATTGGTCTAATAGTATCTACGTTATAGGCTGATTTGAGAATTAAATACAAATATGTAAAGACACTAATATACTTCCTGACAATTGGAGGCACTCAGTAAATGGTATTTGTTTTATAGAAGAAAGGCAGGCATGAAAAACAATCTTATAACAAGAAGTAAATGACTGGAGGGGAGTTAGAGAAGTTTTCACAGATGACGAAGTCCCTTCACTGAGACTTAAATAATGAATAGGATTTGCTGGGTGGGTGTGTATTAAGAGAACATTCCTGGAAGAGGAAAAAGTCATGTGAAAAAGTACAGAAACATTAAAGGGACTGGCACCTTCTAGGACATGCAGCTAATTCAGTATTTCTGGATCGTAAGTTCAAGACAGAGTCTAGAAGATGAAAGTGGTCAGATAGACAGGAGCCAAATTATGAAGAGGCTGGAATGTCACAGGAAGAGGTAGAGCCCAGCCAATAAGCAATGGGGGTCGTTGTTGAATGTTGAGTAGTAAAGTGACATGGTCAGCTCTACATGTTGGAAAATGCTATGTGGTGTGGAGGGAGAAGGGCAGGAAGAGCATTAAGGAGGCTATCAAAAACATCCAGGCGAAACAAAGAGATGGAGAAGATGAGATGATTGTTGAAGATATTTAGGAGTTGGTTCCAACCGAATGTAGTTTTGATTGGAGTTTAGAGGAGGGTAAAGATGAGCGAAGAATCTAGAATGCCTCTCCTTGTTTTTCTGGAAGATGATGCATTTCTTGAGATGAAAAATACAGATGGGAAGGAGATTTGGAGTAAAGATGATATACCCTGTCTGGGACACGATGAATTTGGGGTGCCTGTAGAACATCCAAGTATAGGTTTGGACATTTTGTTCTGGAATGGAGAATAGAGAACTGAGCTGGCTGCTGATGTAAACCTGGGAGTCCTTGACATGGATGAATGGGAGTTAGCCATGAGAATAGGCTCGCCCAAGAAAAAGGACAAGAGGAGAGGCAGCTCTCAAGTTAGGCCATTGCTACCTAGCCTTCATAATTGAGTTGCTCAAGTAGACAATACTCAAATCCTTTAAGGCAAAAAGATAAACCTCAGAAGTAGAGTATGCTTAGGTATGCCCAAGGTCAAAGAAATCCATTTTCTGGCATCTCTTTTCTCGACATGACGTAACTTTCATTTGTCTGAAAGAAATGAGAGAGAGTGCATGGAGAGCAGCTCTTGGATATTGAGGGGCTACATACAGGATGACAATTATAAACACACTGTCTCTGAAAAGCACTTCATTTACAAAGCAGATTTGACAGCTCAAGTTGCTTTTTGGCGGAGCATTCCAGCCCAGCCCCTGTGCGACCTGGTGAGCTTCGATTACGGCTTTGATGCTGGCTCTACTACAGAGACCCCCTAAAATGGGAGTGATAAATGAGGTCCTGTCAGCTTTCATTCCCTGGGTGGCCTTGAATCTCTGCTGTTATCTGTTACCCTGCCAGTCCTGACAGTGATGAACACAAGGCAGGCAGCTAACGACACCCCGATTCATTACCCAAAAAGAAGGGAGAGCAGAAATAAAGGGAAGGTGACTGCCATGTCGAAGCTTCACTCACATCAGTGCCATCTTCCTCCTACAGGTCTGAATGGTGAAGAAATGATGGAGCCCATTTGTCTCAAACAAGGGCTCTAATGATACTCAGAACAGAACAAGTCACAACAAAGCTTGCCGGGGAAACTGTACGCTGGCCTCTTCATGGTAAAGCTCTTCACAAGCCTTACAAACATAAGAAAAAATATTTTGCAGCCTGATTTTTTTTCAGTTCACTCTTTCTGTGGAAAAACATAACAAAATCAGAGACATATAAAATCACCAATCTATACTGATTGCCCCTGCTAAATTGTTATTCATTCCAGGAGAGCACACAGTTTCTGTAAGACTATAGTAAGCCTGTGAATCTGCAATAGCAAACAGTACGCAGCCCTATCCATTGCTTCCCATAATAGACAGTTATATCTTTAAGTGGTAGCTGGTCCCTCTCTAAGCAATATTTCATCAAGATTTTTGTTTCAACTGGTTTTTTCCTGACCTAATAGGAAATGAAGGCTTTTATTTCATGTCTCCTTTTTCTTATTAGTGAGACTTCCTGTGATACCTGAAGACATTGTGCATGTTGAATAAATGCATCTCAAATTTAATGCCCAAGGAAGACAAGATTTTCCATCTTAATCCAATCTATTTTAATCCAAGGTGTTAATTACAGCACTGGTTCTGTGGGGCATGAAGAGCAAGGAAGTTTAAAAAAAGAGGACAAAAAGTTTCATGGTCAAATAGATTTGAGAAACCCTGGGTTTATTCCTTTCCTGCAGATTTTTTTCCTGTAGGACTTTTTCAGAGTTTTTACTATATTATTGTGCATTTTGACTTCCCTAAGGGAAATATAATGTATAGTATTTCTCAATCTATCTTCTTCTACTCAGAATATTTTTATTGGATATATATCTAGACTAGTGTTACACAGAACCACACTTTGGGAACTGTTTGTCTAGGCTTGCCCATAAACCCCATCTTCTTACTCATTTATCCCATGAACAAAATCAAACAATTTTAAAGCTATGTTCTGAGTATTTTGCAGAGTGAGACAGTGTGAAGGTGGAATAAATGCTAAAGAAGACATGGTTCCCCCAAAGAACACATAGATCTTGCCTCTATATCCTATCCTCTTATATTCTGCCCTTTATCCTTATTTTCTGTGTCTAAAAGAAGGAAGTGTGGGTTAAAGAAGATGCTAAAGCAGAGAGAGAGGCAATAGTCTTAAATCTGGGACAAAGGCAATGGAGGTGATTAATACATGGATTTTATCCTTGCTCTTTGCTAAAGATCAAATTGTCTTTCTAAAAAGGTAGCATAAGACATTACCATTTCTTTTGGAAAGCATTCCAGGTTTTTTTTATAGAAGTACAAATGAAAGTGGTCAGAGCTTCAGAATACCTAAAAACTGCAGCATAAATTAAAAAACAAAAAAATGCCAAATCCAAGAACAAGCACAAAAGGATAATTCACTTCAGTGTTATATCTTATGTGTTTCTTGTTATGTAAGACATATACATTAGTAGCATTTCTTATGTTGGCTATTTGGTTTCTTCTAATAAAGTAGGCCACTAATTATGTACAAAATTTCTTAGCTGAGGAGATCTGAAGTCTGGGCTTCAGCACAAACAAAACTTAAAAAAGATATATGAACTAACCAGCTTTGTTTATGAGTGTTTGTTAATTAAGCTGTGGAGTAAAGAAAAAAATTAAAACCAAACTGGAATTTTCATCATTCAAAGAATTTTAAACTAGTATCAAAAGCAGTGTGTAAGCCGCAAACTTATAATGACTAGTGATGGACTATATAGCCTCTATGATCTTTTTCATCTTTAAAAAGCAATCAGGATTCAGGTGGGGAGAACCGATCATCCAAGAACTAAAGTAATATCTGGGAGAGATGAAACTATCATTATAAATTAGAAGTAGCCCATCATTCATTTTTCTGCTATCTTCTCTCCGGGAGAAAGTAGACTCTCTGAAAAAGCTTACTGCATTCTTTCCTCATGTGCTCCAGGAATTCAAAAGCCAATCATGATGTTCCCTAAATAAAGTACAAAGAAAGACAGTTCCATTTTTTTCCCTTGTTCTCAGTGGCAGATTATTTGGATTCAGACCTCACAGAATTTACCAGAAATAGGACGAATATAATTCTGTGGTTTTTAACAGGATGAGATTTATCCTTCCACCATTTCCATGTAAAATTCTCTTTCCAATTTCCTACAACCAACTGTGTGCCTTCTACTTTTTCTGCAAAAGCATTTATTTCCGTCTGGCCAATCTGAATTGCTCTGTTCTCTTGCTACCCACTGGTGACAAATATACTTCTTCGTTTCTAAGTTCTCTGAGAGCTGGAGGATTGATGGGCATGAAGGAAGCCGTGGGATCGCCATTGCAAGGAAGGAATTCATCTTATTAGTCTCTGATTCAAGTTAATCACCAGGGAGATAATATTTTAAACTCCAAAAGACTTCTTGGAAGTTTCCAGAATTTCTCCAGGGACACAGATCAATAGACCAGAATAATCAAGAAAAGGGAGCAAGTTTGCCGAATGCCACTCACTTGGTAGGGTGTTTTACTTGAGTGAGCAAAGCCTTTTAATGGAATTATTCCAACCCAGTGAAAGAAGGAGCAAATCAGCCCTCCAGGGCAGTGCCTCAAAACTGCAGCTGAAGATAAAAGAAGGGTGACATTTTCATTCCAGTCTCCAACTCTCAACACAGGGATATAGGTGGTACTTGCTTGTTATGTTGTTTAGTTGATGAACAGCTTTCCCACAGCACAGAGCAATCAATGAATGCACTGTCCAATCAAAATAATGCATAATGATATGGGGGTCCGGCGCCCCATAATTTTGCAGACGACCCTCCCCAGCCTTCTCTTTCAGCTAGAAGTAACTGAAAATGAAGTCTGCCTGACTGCTGTGAGGGCAACTTGGGCTTCTTCGATGTTTAAATGTTAGCCCCCCGAGCTCAGCTAAACTCCCATCGGCAAAGCAGAGTTATCTGCCCTCTTACCTTGCAGCAAGAAGCAAAATTCAAATACTTTAAAGCAAAGCCTAAGTTTTCAAAACAACAAAGGAATCATGGATGGTAGGGCATGAGGTAATGAGCAAATCTCTGGTTCCCAAGAACATTTCCCAAAATGGCTCCTTTACCATTTGTTCATCATAAGGCACACAGGACTCCTCGCCGACAGGACTTCTTTCTCTTTCTAGATGCCCCTCTCCTTAACACCACAACGTCTATCTGCACCTACAGCTCCCTTGGGACTCGGCTCCTTCCCAGTCATTTCTGTCTTCAACTTGATACGCATGCTCTTCTCATTTTCTCATCCTGTCTCTCTTCTCTCTGCTCCATCTCTTTCTCTTTTCCTCTTTATTCCTCCCAGTCTTCCTCCAGGCACCTTTCTTCTCTGGTTACGGCAGCCACTTAAGCATCCATGGGTGCCTTGGCGTGCCTGGCAGGGAGCCAGAGAGGCTGCCCAAGAGAAAGGAGACACTAAGAATGTATAAAAACCTGAGCTGGAACAAAGCATTTCTTTAACTTGAAATCAAAAGTATTTCCCTTAGCCGGTGCTGCATGTACTGTATTGTTAACTTCTGTCAAACGGGTTCATATCTCAGGAATCATGGGAAAGTTTCAAACATGACTGATGGCTGGTCAAAAGAACATCCATAGTGCGATAAGCTGCAGAGAGGGAATGTGCTGAGCCCGTTCAGGATTGCCTGGCTGTGCCTTTCAAATTCCTTTCATCGCGATCGGTGACTGTAAGCACTGCAGGGTGAGAACAAGCCAAGACTTTGTGGAATATTCTTAACTGCTAATATGTAATCCATATAGCCAGTGGTAGCAGCCTGAGGATAAAAGATTTAAAGAAATGGAGACACAAGGACTGATTTTTTTTGAAAGGCAACTTGGAAGGAAAAAAAAGTAAGAACAGTAAGATTTATGTTAACCCATTGGGAGTGCTCTGGAAATCTCTTTGATGAAGGATTGAGATTGCTTTGAAGCAGACTTTATTGAAGCAAAAAGTAAGTGTGGTGCCCAGGGACTCGGGTTGACTGGGTCACTTATCAGTCTTCCTGACTTTGAGTTTCCTTTTTCTTGCAAATTCTGCGTGCTACCCAACTCCGAAATGCTGCTCTACAAAAAATATTGTCCTTCTGAAGAGGAGGTTTTTCTTTAGCCTTAGTAACTGGTAGAAACTTGACGGTAGGGCGTATGGTAAAAAGACACGAACCCAGACAAGAGAATACACACACATAAACACACCCCAACGTAATACGTAAAAGGCTGCTAAAAAATCTTAACCATTATGCACATCTCTTCTTACCGTGAGCTCAGATTTCAAAGACAACGCTGCAAGAGAGTTGGGATAAACCCAGTGAGCATCATAGGAAGGCAAAATGGTTAGCAGTTTGCATTAATGGGGGAGTCATGGCTGGGCAGATACAGCCTTGGGAGCAAGAAGTAAAGACAGTTTTGGTTAGAAAGGAGAAAACAACAAATAGAAGAGTTTGCTGGAGTCAAAGAATTTGCCTGGAACTGGGAATATAAAAGCTTCTCTTAAACAAGTGAGGCTACCAGTTCAGGACCGTGGAAGAACGCCTCAACAGAAAAAGGTATTTTTTAAATCAAGGAGGAAAAGAAACAAGTACCAGTGTGTGACATAATGACTAGAAAAAGACACACTGCTGATGATGAAGGAAAAGCTGAAACTCTGGGCTGTCCTTTCTAGCACACACTGTTGAGTGTAGCTCTGCTTAGGATGTTATTATAATTATTCTTTTCTATCCTTGTCAGCTGTGACCATAAAGTAACATGGCTGATTTTTTTTTAACAAACTAACTGCAGTTTCTACATTGTCTTGATTTTCAAAGAGATCAATCTGCTGTTCTTAGATTTTAAAGTCCCTGATATCAGCAAACCATTTTCTTTTTTTTTTAATGATGCCATTTACATTTTTTTTAAAGATTTTATTTTTTTTTCCTTTTTTCTCCCCAAAGCCCCCTGATACATAGTTGTATATTCTTAGTTGTGGGTCCTTCTAGTTGTGGCATGTGGGACACTGCCCCAGCGTGGTTTGAAGAGCAGTGTCATGTCTGCGCCTAGGATTCCAACCGACGAAACACTGGGCTGCCTGCAGCAGAGCACGTGAACTTAACCACTCAGCCATGGGGCCAGCCCCAGCAAACCATTTTTTTTATGACTCATGATTTGCCTCTGAAGGCAGTTTGCAAAGGGAAGTCCCAGAAACGGTTTGAACAACCATCCAGCAACGTTCGTGGTGTCACTGGAGTTACTGTTCAACCTTCCCAGGTAACTCTTTGGAAGGACAATACTAACTCCGTGATACAAGTTCAAGAACAGAAGCACAGAAATCAGGCACTGGTCCCAAAATGAAGTTATAGGATTATTAGAGCAAGAGGTCCTCCTCCACAGCCCTGTACGCAGACACTGAGAAATAAAGCAATCTGCTTACGTGGACCAATGAAGAAGCCACGCGAAAATATGAAAGTGAGTGCAGTGGAGGCTCCACCTAGCAGATCATTATAGCTCCTGAAACAAAATGAAGTCACTAGGCTGCCATTTGCCCTCATAAAGCAATACAAACACAGCGTATTCTCAGATGTTTAGCATACAGATACGTTCCATGGAGAGCCACGAACCCAACACTGACAGCCAAGGTGGTTCCCAGGGAAATTGATAATACTACTGCTTGGCAAATGCTGAAAACCACCTCCTCCCCTTAGATTTTCCACAAGAGAGCAAGAACACTTTAAGAGAAGACACGGAAACTTCAATATCCTAAATGAGTAACTATCTACAAGAAACTCATCCTGTCTTTACAGAAGGAAACGGTCCAGGGACATAATAGTAAAGGGATGCGTCTCCTCTCCAGGAGGAGATCAAACGGCACCATCCCGCCCAACCTCAAAGAGTGTCATGTGATAAATACTCTGTGGTTTTGTAATATCTGGGCCAGTTTCCTGTGTTTTATTACATTGTCCACCATTGTTGGAGTTCCTTAGGGAGGGTTAACTTTAATACCATACAATTATGGCATTCTCATTTGGTCTATGGGACAATAAATATATTGAACACAAACTTTGGGAAAGGTTTTTTCCTACTATTTGCCAGCTTCTATAAAATCTGTTGGTTACCTGAAGCTTTTTCCCAAATATGAGGGAACTGACTCAGTACAAAATGTTGAATTTGCGCACTCACAGGAAACCCAGAATCCAATACAACAGGTTGGCATATGGTAAATGTGATGAGCTCCAAAGTGACACCACTTCTAAGGTACTGAGCAATGAGCAAAGCCCAAGCAGGGGAAGTCCTTGAGGCCATCTCAGGGGGCAGAACCAGAAAATTATCACAGGTGATTTCAGACTTGAAGATGAATCAGCAAACTCCAAGGAAAGTCCTGAAAAATAGTTTGGGGAGGGGCCAGCCCCATGGCCTAATGGTTAAGTTTGGCGTGCTCCGCTTCGGTGGCCCAGGTTCCATTTCCAGGCATGGACCCCCACCACTCAGAGGCCGTGCTGTGGCAGCCACCCACCTACAAAATAGAGGAAGACTGGCACAGATGTTAGCTCAGGATGAATCTTCTTCCTCAGCAGAAAAAAAAAAAAAAACAGTTGGAGAAAGGAATGGTTTCTTCACCATAACTGGCCAATTTCTCTGACAAACCAAGATGATGTTTTCAGTTCAGCCTAAATAGGTATGCTGATGCACATGAATGGAGAAAGAATAGGGTGAACGAACATTTGTTGAGCCTCTATCATGGGCTGGAGACTTTACATCACAATAATCCAGTGTTAGTAGAATCATGACCTCCTCTTCTGCACATGAATCACCTGAAGCCTCAGAAGAGAAGCGATTTATCCACAGTCACAGAGCTCCAAGATTCAAAGCTGACCTCTCCGGTATCCAAAGCTGGGTAGCTTTCACACCCTTAAGCTGAGCTCAAGTAACTTCTAACAACAGGTCTTGCAGTTGTTTCCTGCTTTGATGCAATCTGTACTATGAAAATCCAATTTTACAAAAGACTTTAATTAGGAAAAAAATCTATTTTAAAAATAATTTGCCATTGAGTTCCCTTAATAAAGAGCTCACTTGCAGTATCTTAAGAAATGAAAAGTTCATCTCTTGCATCAAGTATGTGTATTTGTATTACCATGGGATCATTCTTTATGATGCTTCACAAGTTTCCTCCCCATCTATCTCCTCATCCTGCCCCCACCGACACCACTACCAACAACCTCCCAATAGTCACAAGTATTTACCTAAGGCTGGTCCTCAGAGGAGCCACAAGACAAGGCATTTAAACAGATGAAAACAACTGAAGAATATGAACTTGGTAATGATAGGACAGGCTATATCTCCTCCACTTCAGGCTCCCCTCTGCACTATTGTTCTGACTCACCTTCCCCAGCCTCCCACTAGAAAGCTATATAGCATCCATTAAGTAAAACATAAACACTATACTCCATAGGGCCCCAAACAAAACCTAACGTGCAAACAGCACTTAAAGGCCCTTGGTCACCATTCTGTTACTCCCATCACCAGCCTGCTTCAGAAGCCTCATAACTTGTCCTCTCCACATGTGACTTGGCTACAAAAGCAAGTTGTTTAGAGTAGCAGATAACAACCTCCTTTGGAAGAAACAAGTGAGGCATTTTAGAAAATAGGGTCTGTAGCGAATGTGGTTACAGAAATCACATAGCAACCTCTCAGGACTCGTTTCCTTGGGCAACACCCTGACGATGTTGCTTACGGTCTAAATGATGGAGAACAGTTCTGCCACACCCCCTGAGGTCTGTGATGCCCCAGGATTTCCTCTGCCTCTGATGTGGGGAAAACTAAAAGGATGACAGTGCCAAAAAACTTTCTCCTGGTTAATTTGAGAGAGAATTTGAGATCACCTGGAGAGGCTCAGTCTATTGCAAAGACTCTTTGGGCCGTAATGAGACTGAGAGATTGATCTGCCTTCAGGCAAGGCCTCTCCTAAACTACCCCAGATGAGACTCTAGACTATTTCAAAGAGCTCCTAAGAAAGGAGGTTCTTAACTCTTCTCTTCTGCACGGGAATAGGGAGAGAAATGGGAAGGCAATTCATTTACATCTCAAATCAGTATATATGTGAGTCAGCATAATTGGCCAAACAAAACTGAATTCCATGATACTAGGTAGGTTATTCTTACATCATTCATAATGAAAGTATTTTCCTATCTATTGCCTCTTTATAGGATTTGCACTAAGGAAATCCAACCAACTCATTTGCTGGATCAAATTTCTTCTATGGCTCTGTGTAACCTCAGAAATTTCAAGTAAAGAAGATTGAAGAGAGAGACCTTCTTTTCAGATGCCAGGCATGTTTCACTTAGGGCTTTGCACTTCTTGTTCTGAGAGAGCCTACAGCTTGTCCCCTCACCTCCTTCAAATCTACATGCCAATGTCGCTTTCTCACTCAGACCTTCCATTACCACCCCACTTAAAACTGCAACACCCCAGCATACACACACACATACCCTGTACCCCTTTCACACTTTTTCTGTATAGACTTTACCACCATCAAACATACTACATAATTTATGTCTTTTTATTATCTATCTTCCCTTATTGGAATTCAAGTTCCATGAGGGAAAGTATTTTGGTCTGTCTTGCTCACTGTTTTGTAATCCTAGTTATTAAAAGAGAGCCTAGTACATGGTGGGTACTCGTTACATGATTGGTGAGAGAATTGAATGAACGTATAGCTTCTGCAAGACTTAGAGTTGTATAAACTAACAAATGATTACCTTTCTCAAACAGGACATGGACTAATGAATATGCAATAGCTATTCCTGGTTAGGATCTTAATTCTAGTTCTCTTTGAGTCTTCAGCTGTGATCCCCAGAGCCTTAGCACTCCTCTGAGATGTCTTCTTCCCCCCACAACCCCTGCCACAGAGCCTTGAGAGGCAAGAGCAAAAAGTAGGGCTTCTGACTGCCCAACTCCTGCTTCAACCAAGCCAGCTCTTCTATTATCTGTCTTATGCACTGGGGTTTCCTGTAAGATGTTACTGGAGAGGAAACTGTCCCATTGCTAAAAACATAGAAAAACTCTAGCCTAGACCATGAGACAGAAAAGTGTGAAAGAATACTGGACAGAGTGTCGTGAAAACATGAGCTTAATTCACTCCACAAATGTTTATAGAAAATCCACTGTGTTCCTAGGTTTGTGCTAGACACTGGGATTACACAGAAGACAAGCAGGACATAGTCAAGCTCACATTTAGCCAAACTCACATAGCAAATAATTATAATATCCCCAGAAATTTTGGGAAATGACAGGAGCATTGAAGAAGGTTGTCAGGGATGTGTCCTGCCAGGGGTATCAGCTGAGTCTTAAGGATACTTGTTAGTCAGGTAAAGCATAAGAAGACTGACCTTCACTTTGTGACTTTAAATAAGACCTTAATCTCTTTAGAATTCAGTTTTCCCAACTATAAAAAAAAAGACGCTTGAAAATTACCTGATATGCACAGTCCCTCCCAAATGTAAAACTATGTATCCAGCTTTTCCTGCTCATCCTACAACCAAATAATAGAAATCATTAGTTTCAAGTAAAATTACTAAATATGGAATGTTTTGGCCAACTCATCCGAACATTAATAATGCACTGGCACAGCATGATGATCAGTAAGTCCCAGGGAGAATCATTTAATTTATTGATGTTTTCTTCCATATATAAGAGATTTTTATTGCATTGTCCAGATTCAATTTCAATAATTTCATTATAACTATGCTCAACACCAGATATGAAGTAACCTTAAAATAAGCTATGAAATTACAAACTTCATTGTTCACCATCAGTATCAAGGTTTTGGGGTTTTTTTTTTTCTTACATTTAAGACAGTCTTTTACATTTAAGACATTCACATTTAACATATTGAGCAAGAAGCAGAGTTCTCTAAATCTGTTAAATTTGGAACTACCAAAAATTTCAAGACATTTTACTCCTGCATGCTTTCAAATCGTAACTAATATGTCAGCCAGAAATTTGTTCATTGTCATCAACTACCAAACTATCAAAAGTTAATAGGTTGGCATGATGATAATGAGTGGGATTCTGAAGTTCGTGTGCTTAGAGAACGTCTGTGTCGGGGCTTTAGATGTGTATAAATCTCATTACACTCACGGTGCCCAAGAACTTAGTCCCTACTCAGGAGATTAAAGAAAGTGACTTACCATCAAAGGAATCAAGTTAATAGCAATATTTCTAAACATAAATGTTGGGGTGTCCTTAATTTTAAGAGGAAGCAAGGAGAAAGTGAAAGAATATGAAAAGAGATATTCTTAAATTATGAAATGTGCAATGGATTTAACTTACAGTTCTGGCACTGACGGGCTGTGTGACTATGAATAGATCACTTGAACATTTTGAGACTGTTTCTTCATTTATCAAAAGAGGGTAATAATGCCTATCAGACCAGAGACATCCCAAATTTCCATCAACTGATGAATGGATAAACAAAATGGTGGTATATCCATACAATAGGATATTATGTGGCATTAATAAAGAAATGTCCTCAAACATGCTACAATATGGATGAACCTTGAAAACATTATACTAAGCAAAAGAAGCCAGTCCCAAAAGACCACGTATTAAATGGCTTCATTTACCTGAAATGTCCAGAAAAGGCAAATCTCTAGAGGCAGAAACTAGGTTAATGGTTGTCTAAGGCTATGGGGGTGGATGGATGGTGAAGTGACTACCAATGAG
Organism: Equus caballus; assembly: GCF_041296265.1. Lineage (NCBI taxonomy): Eukaryota > Metazoa > Chordata > Mammalia > Perissodactyla > Equidae > Equus > Equus caballus. The sequence goes on along the minus strand of NC_091685.1, from coordinate 98,236,224 downwards.
TATGGAGATTTTTGGAGGGGTGATGAAAATATTCTAAAATTGATGTGGTGATGGTTTCACAACTCTATAAATATACCAAAAACCACTGAACCACACTTTAAATAGGTGAATTGTATGGAATCTGAATTATACCTCAATAAAGCTGCTATTAAAAAATAATACCTATCAGCTTTACTGTGGAGATTAAACAATATAAAACATAAGAAAGCTCTTCATTAATTAAGAACATCCTACACAACATTAGCCATATAATTACATTTAAATTTTCCTTGAAAAAAGATGTTTTTGATGCCACCCCATCAACCAACAATATCTAAAATAAGCCTAAAACTATCAAAGTAGTCACTTTCCACCACATGTTCTTAAATTAGCATCTGTAAGAAATCTGGAGGCTGGCCCCATAGCACAGCGGTAGGCCAGGAGTCTGTCTCACCAAGATTCTGTATTCCAACTCCATTGCTGAAAACTTGGGCAGCAGTCACTTTAGACCATGGCAAACTTCTGATTGCCTCAATACTTGATATATTACTCTGAACATATGCCAATAAAGCAGACTGACAAAATGTGCTGAAAGGCGTTTTGGACATCAGAAATCTACAGTAAAAACAGAGGTGGCAGGTGTACATAAAACAGGAAAGTTGGAGACAGAGTTTTCTCATGTGACATAAACATCTTGATTCCAAATCTGAAACCCTTTGGCCCCTGCATTTGGAGTGCATCTTGGTGAACACAGCTTTCTCTTGTTTCAGTTAACAACTGCTGTTAAAATTTTAGTGACAGAATGAGAAAGCCATTAACAGAGATTGCCAAATGTCTAATTAGATGATGTCGAAAATCAAAGGAGGGAAATCCAACTGCTAAATATAATAAATTCAGGCATAAAATCATTGATGAAAAAGAATATGACACCTTTACCTTGTTAAAACAGGGTACACGTATTAGGTATTTTCTGCAATTCTCTATTGATTCAGTCCATTAGGACTAGTTATTGACTAACTAAGTTCACCTCTACATTGATTTCACATCTGATCAAGCTAAGATCCAGAATTACTGTGAACTCATTGTAATTAGAGGAAAAAAAGAAACTAAACCTGTCTTTCTAAAATTACAAAAAGTCAAAGCCACAAAAGAAAATATAAAGGTATTTGATTACCTGAAAATTTTTAACTACTTTTAAACAAAAAACCCCTAAACAAATTTCAAAGACAAGAACCAGATTAAGAAAAATATTTTAAAGATTTTATTTTTTCCTTTTTCTCCCCAAAGCCCCCCAGTACATAGTTGTATATTCTTCGTTGTGGGTCCTTCCAGTTGTGGCATGTGGGACGCTGCCTCAGCCTGGTTTGATGAGCAGTGCCGTGTCCGCGCCCAGGATTCGAACCAACGAAACACTGGGCCACCTGCAGCGGAGCACGAGAACTCAACCACTCGGCCTTGGGGCCAGCCCCAAGAAAAATATTTTAAACAAACATAAAAAACAAAATGCTTGTATCTAGAATATAGGAAGAACTTCCACAAATTCATAAGAGAAAGATAATCCAATAGGAACATAAACAAAGAATATAAATAGGAAATTGATTGAAGAGGATATACAAATGGCCAAGAAGTATATGACAATAAGTTCACCCTCACTGATAATCAGGGAAATGCAAATTAAATCACCAATGATATTTTGCGCCAATCAGATAGGAAGAAATGCTAACATTTGAAAATAGCATGCACTGGCAAGATTTTATAGAGAGCAGGATCTATTCATTAGTGGTGGCTGTGTAAACTAGAACATTCACTTCACACCACCTGTTAAAATAAAAAATGTTTATACCCATGACCCAGCTTTTATACTTCTAGATATCTACTCATTAAAAAGAAAACACTCTGGCATATGCAAAGATGTTCATGCAGTAGAAATTGTGGAATTTTTAAATAAAATGTATACTCAAAAGGTAGAATATTATATCATAGATTAAATGAATAAACTAGAGTATGAGTGGGTGTCTGTGTGCATCACCATAACTGGTTTTAAAAGTAATTTGCATAAAAATACATAAGATATAATGTAAATATAACGCTTTTCAAGTTACAAAGCAACACTATACATTTCATAGAAATATATATATATGTTAAGGCAAAAAACAATCATCGAGAAGAATATAAACCAAACTCATTATTATAAATACCACCAAGAAGGGAGTGCCGCTAACAAGAAGGAGGGCAAAATTTAGATGGCAGTTGAAGAGGACTTCAGCTCTATCTATCTGAAATGTTTTCATAAAAAAACAAAAAAGAAAAACATAGTCATGTGTTACTTGTATATTTTTTAAATTATATGCTTAGGAAAAAGCCTGAAAAGAAATCTACCAAAATGTTCAGGTGGCTTACTATGGGTGGTAGATATATTCAGGATTGTTATTGTCACATATTAGGGGGGAGGGGGCACCAAATTCTTTAAGTTAAAAAAAGTAGAAAATGTGGCTACTATAGTTGGATATTCAGTCAATGAAATGACAAGTACAACTGTAAGAGTGGCCCAGATTTCAAAGTGGTAAGAGCACACTGTATATGACATGGGAGAGATAACCCACTAACTGATCCACTATTATGCATTAGATTAAACAGTAGATTAAAATCTTGATTAAGCTTTAAGCTTTCACCTTGGAAATCAGAGAGCGGACCTTTAAAGAAATGAGCAGAACCAGTAGATTTTTGTGATTAAATATTACTACATAATTTGTCTTAAACACTTTCCCTTTTTAAAATGTCAAGATAATTATATGTTAAATATTATCTTAATAAGCCCTAGAAATTCAGATTTTAATTATAGAAACTTAGCAAACGTGAGCTTCTAGCCTCACATCGTTTAACTCTGGCCCCGTGGTATTGCAGGTTACGCCAGAATCCTTCATTACCTGGTTACACACTAGTGGACAATATGACATTTTGCTTTGAAATGATATAGGATAATATGATGGAAAATAACTGCACTTTTTCTATTGTGCTTCTCCTGTAAGGCTATAAATAAGTTGAATTGTGCTCCCTTGATTTATGTTTATGACTATTATTATGATGATTTATTTTGGGTTCAGTGCTGACAGTGTGCTGAGTACTGTACCAGAGTCATAAGAAGAAATGGTTATGCCCCAGAGGCTTACATACCAAGACAAACAATTCAGCCATAAAATACACCAGCTAAGAGATGCTTAATCTCAGCAGTGCAATACTTCTTAGAGTTTATACGTAGGTGGAGAAAATTTCCTCCTCCTGAGGGAAGAAGGTTAATGCTCTTTGAAAGACTTTGAGGGCCAGTTTTCAACAGAGATTTCATACAGGGGTAAAGAAACATCAAAGTGCATGCTCTTAGAGCGTAGTAAAGGGGGTGGTGATTGAGGGTCCCCAGCAAACAAACAGTGTTAGGTAGAGAGTTAGGTATTGTGGACATAAGATTGCCCTTCAAAGGCTTCAGTGTAGTGGGCATACTCATCTCTAAAATTCCAGGTAGGTTCAACATGTTACTTTTATATTACAACCATCTTAAATCTGTTCTAGAATAGTATTGGCTATGGAGATCTAACTATCTAGACCAGTGTTTCAAGAGGTATATTTTAAAGAATACCAGATTTGGAGGATGTTTTTGGGTATGACAAAATTTAAAAATCTGTGGGCCAGCCTGGTGATGTAATGGTTAAGTTCACTCACTCCACTCCGGTAGCCTGAGGTTGGCAGGTTCAGATCCCAGGCACGAACCTAGAACAGCTCATCAGACCACTCTGTGGTGGCATCCCATGTAAAATAGAGGATGATTGGCACAGATGTTAGCTCAGTGACAATCTTCCTCAAGCAAACAGAGGAGGATTGGCAATAGATATTAGCTCAGGACCAATCTTCCTCACTAAATTAATTGATCAATTCATTCCTTCATTAAAAGAGGTGAAAAACATCTAAAAATATGTGGACAAATAAACTTGATAAATGCTGGGTTAAACTGAAACAAGTATCTCTATTAGAAGAATTCTCCAAGTCATCAATCAGGTCAAAAAATTGTGAGTCTCTGAGTTTGACTGCAAAATAATTTTTGGTAGAGCACTTCACAGGACTAGTGCTCTGGGAACTACACACTGGGAAACACCCAAGTCTGGTAGAAGGGAGAATGAAAGAGAGAATGAATTAAAACACTTGGTTTTAATTGTGAGGGTTGTTGGAGTCCTTTGTTTTGTAATTCGAGTGCCCAAAGGACAAAATGTGCCCCAGTGTCTCTTCCAGCTGAGCTGAGCAAGGTACACTCCTCTTCACCACCTTCCAAGCATGGTTGGAAGGATAACAAAGGTAGGATGAGGCATAATAAATGAGTCTACGCATTTGTGGTAGCCAGCCTCCAAGATGGTCCCCAATAATCCTTGCCTCCTGGTATTCCTGCCCTTGGGTGGTCCCCTACCACAAGAAATAGGGCTGAGTTGTGTAACCAGTAGGATACTGTGGAAGTAATGGAGTGTGACCTCCGAGGCTAGGTCATAAAAGACCTTACAGCTTCTCCCTTGCTGTTTCGGATCACTTGCTCTGGAGAAAGCCAGCTGCCATATTGTGACAGCACTCAAGCAGCCCTATGGAGAGACCTATGTGGTGAAGAGCAGAGTCTTTCTGCCTATAGCCATGTCAGTGAGGCCTCTTAGAAGCAGCAAGTCTTGCCTTCAGATAACTGCAGCCCCATGAGAGACCCTGAGCCAGTACCACCCAGCTAAACTGCACCCAAATTCCTGACTCACAAAAACTGTGTGAGATAGTAAATGTTTGTTCTTTCAAGCAACTACGTTTTGAGGTAATTTGTTACACAGCAATAGACAACTAGTACAACATCCTAGATTTTTCAAGATTTCAAATATTCTGTCGTGTTGTTCATCCAGGTGTGCTAATTTGGGGGTTCAAAACATTTGATCACCAAAAGAACTGTTCACCTTGTACATAGGGTTAAAGTCACTGGATCTTAATCAGTACCAGGACCAAAAGTATGGCACTCTTTCAGAAAACACTATCACCACCCAATTCACTGAAAATGTCTATTTCCTAGATGGGGCAGGGCAACTTCTCAACGAACAGATAAAATGACAGAGATAACTATCAAGACCCTTTTGGAAAATAGGCCCAATGACCAGGTTACTGAGAGTCAGAAAGTGGCCTCTACTAGAGGGGTTGACACTGATATTGTCTAAGCTTCGTATGGGGTAAAGTAGAAGGATCAACCTCTTATACTAACTGAGCTGAGGGAGTAGAGGTGCTTCCAGCTCTCTCCTGCGGAGCATTAGCCAAGAGGGAAGTGAATAGTGTCCAGGGATGAGGGCAAGATTGGGAATAGGAGAAACAATACAAAGGGTCAGAAGAGAGCTATGCAGAAAGCTGAAAATGTGGTAAGAGGCAAGGGGGCCTGGAGCCAACATAATAAGAACAGAGCAAGTGGGTCTAGAAGAGCATGTCCTAGTGCGCCAGTAGGAGTCCTGTGGAAAGGAAATGTGAAGGATGCCGCGCAACTTTGGAAAGAGGGTGATCCAACACAGATGTGTGGAAAATCCCCAGATCGTACAGAAGCAGACTGACCTGCTTAAGGAATAGACACACAGGTTAAGCAAGGTTCACAGAGCCACATAGGAGCGGCATGCTCAAAGAGGCTTGAGCTGTGTGACAGGATGCACGTCACTGGGAAATGGAGCGTTAGCAGAGGGGGCTATCTGAGCTATGAACTTGGGGACATACCCAAAAATAAGTGAGGGGGGAAGAAAGGAAGAGAGGGGAGGGAGAGAGGTAGGGAAGGAAGGGAGAGACACAGAGAAGTATGCAGACTTCTTTGTTCATGGTAGCCACTCTTCCTCTTAAGGAAATCTGGTAAACCCTTACCCTGTCTAGCTGAGTCTGGATTTCTGGGTGAAGAGGCAAACCACAGGAAAATAACCCAGGGTCATTTGGACCACATGTGCCTCTGACACAAGAGTATGGGGTGGTTGAGTGTGTTTCCATCTCCTTTTGCAACACTGATAACCTTTTAAGGAATTCTGCATAAATAAGTTGGAGTTACTTTTCCCCATTGCACCAAATCCAGAAATAGTCCATGACCAATGATCCATTACAGCCGCCGGTAGAAATAAATTTACTTGAAACTTTGCAACAAGCTCAATACACAGTCTTACCACAGAATGCACGTAGAGGTAATCAGTATTCCTCTCTGGCCCCAGACCCGGTGGATAATTACAATTAAGCTTCAATGGATTAGCTGCCAGTGGGACAGTAGGTAGTGAGTGGTATTTTACATCTCTACTTTTTCAGCAAATTGGGGCATGTGGGGTTTTTTCCTCCTCTACGGAAAACAAAAAGTTATTTCCAATTAATTCAGGAGACCATCAAAATTACTGAAAATTGTACTTTTCCCCGTGGTAGGATGAACGAGGTACAGAGTGACTCTCCTCATTGTATTAGGAATGCAAGGGTCGCTCACATTACTCACAGAGCCCCTAGTTTACATTTTTCAATTAGGAGATAATCAGTGTGCCATTATGAGTAAAAATTGTTGGAATGACCTTTTGGCTGTATATTTTAACCAGCAAATCTTTGGGGAAGGTTTGATTGAAAGCATGACAGGAGAACAAGGTGCGTTATACTGATGATAAATAAGATCAATTATCACACTTATCATCTGATAAATAATTTATTGTGATTTGCCATTAATCCATTTCAAGCCACCTCCCAGATAAAAACACACCCTAAAGACTGACTTCTTTAGCTTTTCCCACCTCGTGTCAGAAATTCTTGTCTGAAAAGCACAAAGGAAGCATTTACCTGAAATATAAAGAGCTGTCACTGCATCCTTGATCATTTTAATCAGCACAGATAAATTATGCCCCTTCTATTAATGGTAAATCAGTACTTCTCTCTCAGCTTAAAAAAAGTATATCTGTGAGAAGCTGTTTTGAGAAGCCATAGCGCAATACTTAGGATTCTGCTTTGGTTTTAAATCTTGTCTTCCATTCTTCGTAAAAGCCATCAGCCTATGCACTTTTCGTCAATGCCTGCAGCACATTCCTAATTTCAGAGTGTATACATCATTATAAAAAGATAATTAAATTCTTTACAATACTCCATAAATCCAATTGGTAAAGATTGGTTGAATCTATAAAATTTATTCTAAATATTGAAGACTAGTGACAAGTGTTTCTCTATTGCACTCTACTTGTTGCTAATTCCAACAGGCTTATGTGTATTATTTTTAACCCTGATGCCAGATAAGTAATGTAGACCTTTTCAACATATAAATCACATTTCCCTAGTGACTTCATCTACTGATATCTTTAAAAAAATATTAATACTGTTTTTTCCTTTTGTGCCCTCAAAGCTGACCCCATGGTGTCTCTTGTTCAAAGAAGATGTTTTAATGCTACTTACTCCCTTTTTTTATAATTTTTGTTGCTTTTCAAAACAGATTTCTTTTAAAAAGTAAATTATTTTGATTTTTTATTATTTACCACTGATGTTAAACATATATTCTTTGCTAGGATTTTTTCCCCACACTTTTTTCTCTTGACATTTTTTGTCACTGTTTTGCTATTATTTAATTAGTCACCCTATCTATAAGCTTAGACTCATTTCACAGGATTCCAGGAACATTTTTTAATCAATAGAACATTAATATTGGGCATAAATCCATGCGTCATTATCAGAAATTACAAACGAGTATTACCTGTTGTGGTCTTCCCTACTTCAGAACTGAGTTATGGACCCGAAGTCAAAAGGTTCTCTGCCTCCAGGTATCCGAAAGACATTAAAATATTTTTTTAAGATCTGTTGAGAACGCGATTATATCACCATTCAAGCAATTTGACATCCTCAGAGTCAGGAAATTCTTCCTCATAGCTACTCAAATCCCTTCAAGTGCAATGGAAGCCCATTTTAAATTTGATTTTAGGGCTGGGAGATTCATTGAACTTCTTTATTTTACAGATAAGGGAACAGCAGGAAAGTAGACACCACAGTGCATCCCCAGCCATGGATGGCGGAGGGCTGCGGGGCGGATTTTTTGATAGGCATCCTTACCCATGGTCAGAAAGTCTTTTATTCACCACCATCAGATGAGCCAGGATCAACTTCATAGACCTCGACTAGAACAGCCCTGAAAAACCCTAGCCCCACATGCTTTACAGAGTAAAGAAATGGAATGGAGAATTATGAGTGCCCTTCATGGCATTATAATTTTAAATAGTGGGTAAATTCCTAGATTATATTCAATTTAAGGACAAGGCTACTTTTCCTAATATATTCAACTTCTAATATATCATACACAAGCCATAAAACCGCACTCCATGTAGAATCAAAGAAACTGTTTAAAGAGAGCTGAAAGGACCAGAAAAAAAAATCTGTATAGCTTTCTCTTGTCTGACATGAGAAATAGATGTCACTAATGCAAATGAGGACAACTGAAGGTCTCGTGATAACGCAGCATTCAATATTTTAATGCCAACATCAGGAGAATTTACGAAAGGGAAAATTTTTCTTTTTCTCTCTCCTATGTCTCTCAACTATATGTATGTGTTTGTAGATGTGCATGTGACTCAGACCACACAAATACAGTACTGATGAAAACTAAATGGCACAAGAAAAGAAGCATTCTACTCTCTTCCAACCAAAATTAATATGAGTTTCTTACAGGTGCGTTCCTCTTTTTAAAAGATAATCCACTTTGAATACTGATAAGCCAACTCTCCCCATCTAGAAGCTCTCAGGGAGATTAGATAGATGGTATTTGATTTACAAAGGCTAGCAGAATGCTTATGGGCAGATCCTTCTGTTTAAAGCAATTCCAGAAATGGCCCTTCTGTGGTGACACTTGCGATAGAACATTCCAGCACTCCCTACCAAGCAGAACAAAGCTCACATTTCACACAACTCCAGATATCCTCGGGCTTCCCAAGTTACCACCTGTGGTTTGGATCTAAGCACAGAAATCTAAAAGAGGAGAAAAGTCATCAGTAAATCTCTTGGGTGCCAATCCTCAAAATACTAGGAGCCAAGGGAAATAACCAGGAAGGTCTTGAGGTGATGCTCCCAGAAAGGGAATTATGATCTAGTTGGCATCGGGGAACCTGTTGGGATAAATCAAATGACTGCAATGTCAATACAGAGGAATGCAATCTGTGAAGAGAGGACAAAGAGGTGGGGAAAGGAGGGCTTGCGCTGTAGATCAAGACGAGTTGGACTTTCAAGGAAATACAGATAGATGATAAAGGAAGTAGCAACGCTGAAGCTTTACGAGTTAAGGTAAAAGAAATATATGAAATAAAGGGGAATTAGCAGTGGGGGTCCTCTGTGCACTACTGAATCAGGAGGAACTCACTGATAAATTACTGTAGAGGGAAAAAACAGATACCCATGTCCCCATAAATAAATAAAATGTAGCATGCAGTATAAATCAGCATCGATGTCTCCCTGCTGTTCCCTCCTAAAATGTTTCAGCATTCTTCTCCTCCTTTTCCTCCTTCTGACTCCCAAGAAGCGTGAGCACTAAGACCTCCGTTTAACTTCTCGCCTTTGAATTAATGATGGTATTCTTGGTTTCAGTCCGTTAGGTCCCTTAGGCAGACTCTGACCACTCTGGGGTTTAAAGGCACAGTATGAATAAACCAAACATAAGTAAAATGTTAAATGACAAGATCACAAAACTCTGCTACTCTAGATTTCAATTACTGAGACATTTCTTAAGGGATAATAAAAAGAGCAAAATGCAGGTCATCCGGGAATTTTTAGAGCTGCGTTGCTATTAGTTGTTTGTTTCATAAAGTGGAAAGGGCAGCTAGAGGTGAGTCAATTTGGGCCTGCTCACGACAAATAAGGAAGAAACAATCAGGAATCTTGAGGTGAAGGGCACTGGGGAGCGTGACCTGATTCCATTTGCTATGCTGAGAGGACCCTTATTTGTGCAACTTCTCACAGATACACAAAATAGGCAAAAGGTGAAGCCGTAAGAGAGAATTCTACCCGGAAAGTTAAAACTCACAAGGGAAAAATCTGTGAAGCAAAATTACACTGTGAAATGTCATTCTCGAAAGGGCTTAAACAAGAAGTGTGATAAATGCTATTACTCTACCATGCCATAAAGGTGGTGGGGACTCAATCACTACTCTGATTTTGCCCAACAAGTGCAAGAAGGCAGTTATAGGAAAACAGACTCTGTTCCAAAGTGCTTTCAGGCTAAAGGGTGCAGGGAGAGAGGCAAAATGGGAAAACCACTAATATAGCCATCAAGCTCTTAAATAACTTTGGATCATTGCTGTCTAGTTGCTTTCTTGGGTTTAAAGGCACCATAAGGTCAGGGTAAGCAACCAATGAGTAAAACTAAAGGTCAGAAAGGTCCAGAGAAAATCCACTCCAGAACCAAAGGAAAATCAGCCTAAACCAATCTTTAAGACCGATTTTCCTAAAAATCTCAGCAAAACAGTTGCAAGAAACCCTCTAATGTCACTTCAAGATCAGGCAAGTGTGTCTAAGACTGGAGAAGAACAGCTGCACTTCTAATCTGGGATACAGATAAAAGAGTATTTAAACAGTTAGAAATTAACACCCATGGGGATGGTGCCCAGATATGCGATCACAGAAACTTTACAAAATGTGTATGTGCATGCATGGATGTCAATACATATAGAGAGAGAGAGATAGTTATATACACCATGTCATGTCATGGACTCTTGCTGCAGTGCGAAAGAGACAGATTTTAATGAATTGAAAGTGCTATTTCAAACATTTTTTTTGTGTGCTTCATTTTGACTTTTGAAATGGGTCAACGTTAAGGCTGCATTATCCAAATTGTGAGGAAGCCTTCCCAGGCTACAGCCACCCTAAGGAGATCCTCCAGGAAGGGTCCGTAAATTAAGAGAAGAATCTGAGGGCACCATGAAAGAGAAGGGCAGAAAGGGTCAAGAATCCAAAAGAGTTTGTTCCCCAAACTCTCCTATGCATTTGAACAACTAGCTGTAAAGAAGGAAATGTTCTCACCCAGTGCACAAGGCCACTTCCAAGCTCGTTAGTAAATCAAAGCTGCCACCAAAAGCAAGATGGAAGATTTGAGCTCAGGTTTGGGCTTCCCCAGCAGGGATGCCAAAGACCGTCCTCACAGACCTGCATAGACTGACAGGGAAAGGTGCCAATGACATACCAATTTTTTAAAAAAAAAAGAAAGTTATCAAACAATATGTATAGTATGATCCCATTTTTGTAAAAACACACACATGTTATAAATGTATATATTTTATGAGCATAGAAAAAGATCTTAAACAATATATAAAAATCTTTAGTGGTAAATACTCCCGAGTGAACGTGAGATTGGAGGGATGACTTTTATTTTGACTTGATTCCTTTCTGGATTGTTTTGATTTTTATAATAATTGTGTCTTATTTTTTAACTTGAAAAAACAACTTTAGTATTCTCAGACTTCAACCTTGAAACTTCCTAGCCGCTTTCTACAGTTGCTTGTTAAAATAAAGTAACATTTGCCCATCCAACTTCCATGAACTCTCTCAAGGTGAAGAATTTACCTTCTCTGTGAAAGACAGAGAAAGCCTGAGCTGACGCTCCAGGTTAAGGAGACAAGAAGTAGGATAACTATGTACAACGCAGGTGCCCGGTCTGGATCTGGACCAAAGAAAATTATCTTTTAGTCTTGCTATAAAGGACATAAGACAATTGACAAAATTTGAATAAAGTCCATAGATTTAATAGCATTGTCAATTTAAGTTTTTTATTTTGATAACTGTACTGTGAGTATATAAGAAAACATCCTTAGAATACTCCCTGAAGTATTTAAGCATGCAGGGCTTTCTATCTTGTCTTCTACTTACTCTCGATGGGTCAGGAAAAAACATAGATATAGATACACACTCATAGAGGGATAGAGAGAAAGAAACAAAGAGGAAGTAAATGTGGTAAAACATTAACATTTGGGCAATCTGGGTGGAACTTATACAGGAATTCTTTATACTATTCTTGCAACTTTTCCATAAATCCAAAATTATTTCAAAATAAAGTTTTTAAAAATCCAGAAGGGAGAAAGGGACAGAGAGAGGAAGGAAACTTGCCTTCTCTTCCACTCCTTTCTTACAAATGATGCTCTGGTCCTCTACTCTGTTTTGTTTGTTTAGTTGGTTTTATTCATTGACATAGTTTGATCTTGTCAGTGAAAGCTGATATGTCTTAAAGAAAAGTGAGTTTTCACAAATGCTTGAGACTAATTTAGCTGACAAACATCTCGAGATATTTCACAAGCAAATATGGATATCAAGTGCGATTAACCTGACTTACCAACAGGTCAGAAGATTCAAGAAATTTGGACAAAGTCAGAGTGAGCCAGTGGTAGGACTGGAAACAGAATCCAAGCTTTCTAGCAGCTCATTCAGTATGATTTTTTAAGCCAGAATTCTGTAATGCAGCAGCTATTCTCCAGTGGGAAATTGCCCCTGGGAAGCTAAAAGAGTTCATCAAAGGCAGAGGGTCAGAGTCTTCTGTCTGCTATGGTGAGACACTGGTCATATTGCTACGTGCTCCATAAATCACAAATAATAATATCCCGAGGCATTCTCTTCTGTATTAAAAGATAAGAACTCTGTTTTTTGTTTCCAGAACCATTGCTCTCTTTCCCTGCTTCACGTGGCTCATGTAATTCAGAAGATAGACTTCATTCAAAGAATGAAAAATAGGTGAGCCTGAATCCCGGTGCCTCTCTCCATCAATTCAGCAAGCTGCAGAACGTTATCTGCCTTGTAAGTAGCTCGGCTCCCTCTAACAAGATGAATTTCTTTCCTGAAACAGGTTTGTACTTAGGGCTCCACCACCAGCTGTGTTAGCACACTCTGAGGAAAGGATGTGTCGCTATAAGAAGCCCAAATATGGGCTTTATAGTGTGCAAGTAGACCCCATCTTTGGAGAAAAAACACACACAGTACTCATATATAATGGGCCTTGGCCAGAAACGGTAAGGAAACAGTGTCCACAAATCCTGGCAGAAACAGAGAGGCAGGCAGAACTTCGAAGTCTACTTGAAACTAGAATGGCTCCAGAGGCTTTGTGCAGGCAGCATTCACATGGACTAAAACCTTTCCACTCAAAGTGTGGTTCATACACCTGCAGCTTCAGCACCACCTGGTAGCTTGTTAGAAACGCAGAATTTCAGGCTCCTCCGTGGATAGGTTGAATCAGTATCTGCATTTCAGCAAGATCCCCAGGAGATTCTTAAGCACACTGGAGTTTGAGAAACACTGGACTAGAGGAAATGATGCAAAAGACAGCTTGAGCCTAGAAGAAGTGGAAAGAAACAAGACCACAAAAGAAGACCCCCTGTCCTAGTCTGAACTATCCACACACTGGCATCCAGCACTCTGCCACTTCAACCCTCTGTCCCACTCCATTCTTCCATCCCTCCCATGCATCTCGGATCCATGACTTGCGTTCACCCGAAGTGAAGGGCAGGCGCTAAGCAGCCTCATGGCCTGTTAGCTTGGAAAGATGATCATATGATTTTTATCTTTCAGTCTATTAATGTGATTAATCATATTTATTGATTTGCGTATGTTGAACCATCCTTGCATCCTAGTGGTGAATCCCACTTGATCATGGTGTATGATCATTTTAATGTGCTATTGAATTCAGTTTGCCAGTATTTTGTTGAGAACTTTTGGCCCTATATTCATCAGGGATATTGGCCTGTAGTTTTCTTTTCTTATAGTCTGTGCTGTTTTTAATTGTCTGGGAGACTAAAAGAAATAACTTCCATTTATTGAGTGACTACTATATACCAGGCCCTGTCTCAGGCACTGCATATTTATCATCTTATTTAATGCTTGTAACAACTGTGTAAAGGTTATATCATTAGCTCCAATTTACTAACTAAAAAACTGAGGTTTTGCCCAAGATCACACAGCAAGAAAGTGCTTGAGCTAGGATCCTAGATTCTAAGTTCTGTGTTCGTTCTCCTGTACCACAACTACACAGAGACTAAGATTTTTAATCTTATTTCTTAAAGGAAAAAAAAAAAGTCAATTCTATATGACTCCACTTCCACAGGAAACTAGATTCCGTCCAGCACAGGATAGCTAGCTTCAGCAAGGCCAGAAATTGTTCATGAGTTGTTATTGGAGATGGAAAGAAAATTTATAAATAGTGATGGAATCTTCATCTGACAGCATTCTAAGGGCCTCTAGAGGTCGTTCAGGCCAAATATGTCCCAGACCACACACTTGCCTTAAAGCATTGGCTTGAACGGTGACATGAGGAGAAATTCACTTCCACAAGAAGCTACCCATTCCATTTAAACATTTTGCCCTCAAATGGAGCCAAAACAGCCTCCAATTTTTCTTTGGAAGCCACACAGAATAACCCCAAACCTCTCCCTTCAATAGCTTTTCAAGAAATCAAGACAATAAACAGGGCAAACACAAAAGTAGAATTTCTCTTTTGCCATTAAACGGGCTCGATCTTTGATCTCTTCCTTATATGACATGATTTTCAATCCCTTTTCCATTCTTTCTCCTCCCACAGGCACACATCAAGCTGCCCAAGCTCCGCTTTAAAGTGAGCTCCCAAAACCCATCTCACAATTATGGCCAATGTGTGGCTAAAGCAGAGACATTTTCTCCCCATAGCTTCACCCCAAATCTCTCTTTCCATCCTGACTTTTGCCCCAGCCCCTCACATAGAGCTGATCCAAAGGCAATCCATCTACTGAAGAGCCGTGCCGCTGATAACTACACAAATGCATTAACTCTCCCAAGTGTTTCACCCACCCACTCACCCACCTGCCTCCGAAGGCTCCCGTTCTGAAGTGGCAATGTGATCAATCAAGTCGGTTCCATGTTCCACAGCCCACACGGTACAGGGAAAAAATTAATGACACTGACTGTTCTTGCTAGAGAAGCAACTCAACTAGACAGCAGCCTTTACAACAACAGGAAAGGAACACTTTTAGTCATCCTGCAAGAGAACAAAAATATATATATATAGGTTTTTTTTTTTTTACACTTCATATATATATATGAAGTAAAAAGCCATTTGCCCAAAAGCCATAGCAGGGCTTATGCTCTACTGACCTAAGTAAAAACTAGGATTCCTCTTTTTAATCAGTACTTAAGCACTTCACAGACACCAAGGCAGTGAAGTCAGAAATACTTGATTTAGAGTCTAAACTCAGCCCCTGTGGTTTGCAGATTAGGATTTCCAAACCAACTCAATGTGAATGGATGCACTACAAGGACAGGAAAGGCTCCTCGGTGCCATCCATCACAGCTCCCAGCAGCTCTGCTTTGTTTGCTGCCCACCAGACCCAGGGAGTCAAGGCTGGCTACATTTCTCTTTCTCTCTCTCTTTCTCTCTCTCTCTCTCTCTCATTCTCTGTCTCTCTCATTCCCTGCCTGCCCCTCAATCTTGTTTCAAGACAAGCTCAGAGGTCGACCTCTCCACTACAAAGTTCAGATCCACCCCTTGCACAGGAAGAGCCGTGAGGTGTTAAGACCTAGTCCGATCATCTTTATGCACAGTTGCCAGGTCCTACCTCTTTCCCGCACCATCCTTAGAAGGAAACGGCATCTCTACACTCCTCATTTCTCTTTACCAAGACCTACTCAGACTTTCACACCCTTAAACATTTGTTTCCTACATTGGATTTACCACCAGCAGCATTTACACAGAAACAGCACAGAGTGATTTGAAATTTGGACCATAGAGAACTTCCTTTAGAGCGATAGGTTTCCACCTGTCTTCCACAGAAACCTAAGATATCTTGGAAACTCTTCACGGGGCAAAGGGAAGGCCCATGGATGGGCTTCAGACCCCCTCACATTTCTCAATCTTTTCTATAGGGATTCTATGTAGCACTTTTCTTTAATAGGAATATTCTTCCACATAAAAAAAAAAAAGAAAAAAAGGAACACTACTACCCAGAAACATGTCTTTCCTCACTTATCACCCTATGACCGTGGAACACACTCACAGAATGATTTGTGCCTTCTCTACCCTGCTATGAAAGAGAAAGAGTGAAGAAAAGTCTTTGTGTTGGACCATAAAAAGCCACAATCAGGCAGAATGTTTACTGCTTCAGAGTCTCCTAGGACATAGAATGACACAGTACGAGAGAACTCAGGAGCATCCAGGCCAGCCCTTCATTACTCAGATGTGAAAATGGAAATTCACAGAGGTTAATGGCTTGCTTTATTAACTCAGAAGCAAAGTCGCTGCCACAATTGTTTTTATACATAGCAGACCCTCAGTACTGAAAGAATAAACGTTTACATGATTAATTCTTTAATATATACCCAGTTCATTCCAGAAAAGTGTTCTGGTAGTTTTCTAAGAGACACAAAACAAAAAAAGAACGGTATTTAACAGGAGTGAAAAACAAAGAATGAGTGGTATGAGTAAAGTTTTCCCTGTCTTGAGCTCAAGCTCCAAAAATTTGTTCTTTGCTGCCTCAAGTACTCAAGACTCTGAAAATTTACATTCATTGCACTTTTCTAGGCTGTTCTAAATTTTGAGTGATGAATAATTTTCTACTTAGAACTTTAAATAACTAGTGAGAAGCCAGTGAGGACTTGCGGGCAAGGAGGTTTCTTTGTGGGTAATATCTTATATTTAGGTAGATTCTGCCTTGATTTCGTGAGAATTTCTTTGCTCTTTTCTCAGGACTAGAGCCTTTCTACCTCCATTTGCTGTAAGAAAATAGAATCAAGTTGTGATGAAGAGCAGGCTGAGCAGAGGGCATCATGGGCCATGTGGGTTGCCATGGGTTGGGATTGGCCTGATCTGTGTGTGCAGATGCCTTACAGCGGAAGGCTCCAGTCTCGCTTCTCCAAGGTGTGACTGTGGACCAGCAGCAGCAGCATCACCTGGGAGCTTGTCAGACACGCAGATTCTCTAGTCCTTCCCCAGACTCGCTGAATCAGAATCAGCATTTTAACAAGATCTCCAGGTGATCTGAATGTACCCTAAAGTTTGAGAAATAGCAATCCATAGCACCTTTAAACTCTCAGATGCAGATGTGCAAAATGCAGCCATAGAATAACTAAATAAAGCCTGACTCATACAGTTGGAATGGGGCACATCAATGAGAGGTTGTTTTGGAAGGGGTGGATTTGGGGTTTTGTTTGTTTGTTTGTTTGCAGAGGTTTTTGTCTACGTCCTTGTTGCTCTTCAGTGAAAATAACAAGTGAAAGCCAAATGGGAAAAAGGTGCTTTTTGAGCCAATTTGATTAGTCATACTTTGGCTCACATTGACAAAGATATTTGCCCCCCAGGGGGCATAATTGTTCTTGAGAAGTGACTTTGTTGTGGAGAAAACTTTTGTTTCCAGAGGCGCAGGCTACACAGCACGGAGTGGAATAGAAATATGGCGATTATCCAGTTCATTTACTAGCTGTACACAGCCAGACAAACCAATCCAGGTAGTGCAGGCTGTAAAAAACGTTCCAAGGTGCCTGAATTATCCAGGTTCACTGCTAACATTGTTCAAATGAACTGGATCACAGCCAGACTTGCACATCATTTTGTGCTTTTAAACATAGTGCAGGGGGAACCTGCACAGCAGACTTGAGAAGGGAAGGGGCAGGCGTAGGTAACCCCTGGACCCAAACGGCATCTGATGAGGGGTGACATTAGGCTTTGGCAGAGCTCGGGCTGCACTGTCTGCAAAGCAGTGATCACATGGAAGCCAGGGCAACCTGCCAAAATACAGACGCAGGGACCAACCAAAGGATAATTGCTATAAATTCCATACAGAGAGCGAAGACAGAGATGTCAGCAAAACACATCGCCTGACTGGGTAGCAACACACACAGGACTGCCGAGTAGAGTCGGACAAGAAAGGGAAGGGTTTTGAAAAAGCCAAATTTGTTCAAACCAGGTATGGCAGGCCAGCTGGAAGACATGTCAGTCAAGGACTAGACTCTCTGCTCAGAGGTATTTCTGTCACATGTACATGACAGCTTCGCAAAATTAAATACAAGAAAAAATTATAGCTAGATTTCCTCCAGGCATGGGGTATGTTCTGACTGCAGTTTTGGAAGAGGGGAGATTGACTAGTATTTATTGAGCCCCTCCTAAGGGCCAAGTCTTTTTCAGCTGCTCTGCATATGTCTTACAAAAGTTGGCTATTGGGAGGAGGCGGGAGTTCGACCTAGAGATCAACCACCCCTAAGGGGCTCTTGTTTGAACTTTAGGAATCCTTAAAGTTCCTGAAATTGTACGAAAACTTTTGCATGTGTATTTTTTTCTGGGACTAGAGACCATGACCCTCAAAGATGGAGAATTACATTTAGCTTAATGAACTATGAAGGATGAAGGAACTAACATCTATCAAACATTCTCTGTCAGGCCCTGTACTTGGTGACATCATTTAATCCTCCTAAAAACCCTAACGTAAGTGGTATTATCCTCATCTTACAGTTGAGAAAGAGAAAGTCTAACAGAGGACGAGAAGCCTTCCCAGGTAAACACGCCTAGTAACTGTAAGACCTGGAATGTAAACCCAGATTTATCTAGCCCAAAACAGACACTTTATCTATACTACGTTTCCTGGGTGTTTTATTTGCGAGGAGTCGGGGGCGGGGGGGGTTAAGAATTGGAAAAAGAAGGCATTAAGGAAGACCAACGTGACATTTTAGCTGGCTCTTGAAGAATGAGTTGAGTTTGCACGTCTAGAGGCGGAAGGAAGGAAATGCCAGGTGGAGGGGACAAGGGAAGAGACAGAGCAGTGAGAAGGGAGGATGTCACCTCCCCTCCTATTGGCTCAGAAGCTTCCTAAAGGCTGAGAGCCAAGTAACATTCACAAGACTAAGTGCATCCAGGGGTTAAACTTCTATCCCATTTAGTTTTAAATTTCCTGTCACCCAAACCCCAGCGCAACCAGAGGATAACCACTCCTATCAGAGACCCTGACACAAAGCCCAGGAGCTGCTTAATGCCCAGTATCGATTCAAACAAGCACATTTTGTTTATTTCTAATGCATCTCAAGCCGGGAGAGCAGGTTTAGCGCAGGTCAGGAAGAAGCCAGAGCCACTGGAGCCCAAACAGCAGCACGCAGCCTCTCTGGAAGTAAAAGATCATTCGCTCAGTGTGTGGGTTTAATGCATCTCCAGGCCCCCAAGATGCTTCTGTCTCAATATAAATAATATCCAGAGACTAAAATATTCCATGTGCGCCGCAACACATTTAATCAGGCTTTTAGACACGCACTGACTATATGGCAGGATCCTGCTGCCTTCTGAAATGGAAAAGCCACTCAACAAGGGGACTATTAACATGGAATCCCATGTAACTGAATTGTGGTTTTAAATCCTGTGCTTAATAGATGGCGAAGTCTTGTCCCAGTGTACCTGCTTCCCTCTCCTTACCCACGGGAGACACAACACACAGCCCTTAGGACCGTCGCCAGGAGCCATGCTTTCTTCAGTTCCTGTATTATTTTTAGCACTTAACTCTTTTTTATAAAGGAACCATTTCACAAGCACTATTATTGCTCAGGTAACAACTCCAACCAGATCTTCTCATTGGCTTGTAAATGAATTTAAGCGTATAATCGCCCAATCTTTTCAGGCTCCCTGGATGGAAATTCTTGAGACGTTATTTCGCACAGATGGAAAGCAAAAGAATATTAAAAGATAAAGGTACATGCTATTCATCTTGTTTCAGTAGATCATAAGAACTTCGAGGGCAGAGAGAGGTTATTTGGCTAATTGATTTAATATTTATTGAGTCATAACTATCTTCATGGACTGTGGAAATCAATCTATCAATACACTTTGTTACAAGACAGATGCATTGCTCTCCTTAGATAGGACCAAGCATCATTCCCTTTGATGCCTTCTTTCCTTTCTACTGATTAACAACTTGAAAGAGCAGCTCCTGTTCTAAAAAATATATGAGTAGAAAATACTGCATTCAATTCCATAAAACTGGAATAAAAGATTCTCCCTCTCTGAGATAATGAGTGGTAGGAAATGGAGAGGTGATGAAGAAGGGGGCAGAGGAGCTCACCCTCTCTGAAAACATTTCACTTTCAAAGCACACAATCTCAAAAATCCTGCATAATTATGAGATTTCATACTTAGTATTTCCCAAACCATGGGTTTCAACTGCAGTGGATGGGCTGCATACGGAAACAAAAATAACCTTTTTAAAAACACATCAAAAAAGCAAATTTCTAACAGAGTTACTATCAAGGCCAGGAAATGTGTGCCTATAAATGCATTACTCGTGCCCACCACCATATCACCTAAAGACGGGGAAAATGACACAGGAGAAAGGGTGGCTGCAGTTTCACCCATGAGAACGAACACCAGGCCCATCTACGGGAACAGCACACCCAGAGCTCCGGGGCAAGAACAAGCCCAACTTCGGCAGCTTGTTATCAATTCAGTGTAGGTGCTGTTTTGTAAACACATCTAATTTGGTTTTAAATTTTAATCCATAAAGTCATTACTAAAGGACTCCAGGCTGCTGAAATGATGAACCAACTGCTTCTACAGCAGACAGGAAGGCACCAGCGCCAGTTTGGGCTTCCTGTCCTCGGCTCCCTTCTTTGCCTCCCTTGTTCCTCTTCCATCTCTGATTTCCTTCTCAGTAGTGTGTTGACTTTCCCGTGCATGTCCTCCCACTTACACGGAAGATTTTCTGTTGTCACCCGACTATGCTCTCTCTCTGTCTCTGTCTTTCTCTGTGTCTCTCTGTGTGTCTCTCTCTTCCTGTCTCTCCGATTCTCTGTCTCTGTCTCTCTGTCTCTTTCTCTTTTACACATGCAGACACACACACACAAGTGCACACACTGAGGTCTATGCCTCTTTCTGACCCAGTATTCCAATCACTGCCTTCTCTACTCCTCCAATTTAATCTACTTCTCTACACAAAAGTTGCTCTTTAACCAAAAGATCAGGCGGCATGAGTTTGGGGGAAAGAAATTGTCTTAAAGAGTGGATGGCAGGGAATATAGTTGCCTGACAGATGGACTGACCAACTGACTATGCCTCCAGAATCTCATCTATTGCCCTCCTTTGAATATTGGTTCTCAGGGGTAATTAACTATAAAGTGAGAGGGTTTTTTCAACGAAGAGACCAACAGGTGAATCTTTCAAAATAAGGCATATTATAAAATTTTATTTATTTAACAAACTATGTATCAGACCTGGTTCTCAGGGACCTATCAATTTTAACCACTTGTTTACTCTTCATAACAACCATGTGAGGATGGTATAATTCCTCTCACTCATTTCCCAGGAGACTGAAGCAAAGAGAGGTCAAGTGACTTGTCCAAAGTCACCCAACTGGAAAGTGACCATCAGGATTTCCATACAAATAGTTTGTTGCCAGAGTCCATGCTTTTAACCACTACATTCAGCTGCTTCTTATTTGATTGATTGCATCTTTGTCTAATAGAGAGGAAAATTTGCATTCATTTTTTACACATTCTATCTACCATTAAAGCCAAGTTTTCTCTATCAGGGAAAATAGATAACTGATTTATCCTATTGGGTAATTATTACCCTATGTATCCTGTTGGATCAATATTTATCCTGTTTTATTTACCCCATTGGGTAAATATCCTACTGTGCAAATCACTTATTGCTCACAAATCATGTTCATGCCCCCCCTCCACCATTAACAACACATGTGTTGACTAGAGATGCTCTAGACCAACCTGTCACCTTCCTTTACCCCATTCGTTTTGCCGAACCATATACAACTCCCTTTCCAAAAAGCAGCTTCTTAAAGAACCCTTCTCAAGGACTTCGCCTTCCTGCTCAGTGCGGCTTGATGGAGCATCCTGGAGCAGCCAAGCAGATGTGGCCCTGGAGCACCCAACACAGAGCCCCAGGAAGCTTCCCCAGGGAGGAATCGGTGTCGATCTAGAAGTTCTCCACGTTCTGTGCTGCTAACTTCCTTTGCTCCAAAGTAACAGTGGGCAAAATCAACCCTAGACAATTTGGGAAAGCCAGGAGAGGGATTTCATCCTTTTCTGTAATAATAATAATAACATTTTCTATTCTGTAAGACTGATGTTTTTAGTGAAGTTTCTTCCAAAGTATGCTCTGCTTTAGGATTTTAAAGCCCAAAGGCCCCAGGATTTTTCCTCTTTCAAAAATGGATGGTTCTGCTTTTCATTTAAGGTGCAGTTTAGAAAGAAGCAGCCTGTGAAACCAATTAACTAATTGGAAATCACTTAATGACTGTGGCAGCATTTTGGATTTCTGGCGTTGGTTCACAGCAGTCAAGAGAAATTGCTTTCCAATATTATGATAAGGTAAGCTGTGGAGGTCTCACAGGGGGCGGCCGAAGGCTGCTGAGAGAAACAATCAGCTCTAATATGCCCACGAAAATAATGCAGACCTTATTACATGGAATTCAGTGATTGTCAACTCAGCACAACAGGAAAATCCAAAGCTATGTGGAGATCTGCTGAGAATAAATGTGCAGCTATCGTTCCTTGCTATGATTTTTGAGAGCTTACAATCTTTGCATAGACATTATGCTGTTGAAATTGCTCCCACGGAAGGAGCCAGGCATGCGCTGAAAGGGAGGTGGCATGAGGAGACCAAGAAAACAGAGCAAATGCTCACCCTAGAACAATTGTCCAATTAAGTGTTTTAGTATGAATAAAGTCTTTGCTCATATTAGGGAAGTAATCTAGTTAACTGCTCAAGAGTTAACATAGCCAGAGAAAATAAATTACTCCAAACATAATATTTTATCCATTTGCTTGTTTCAAGGTAGTGAATTCTCTTAGTATGTTTCTAAAACATAATTCATTAGAACCAAAATCATCACTGTAAAACACAATAGCGGCGAACTCTAATGATGTATCTAATCCCTTTTTACTTTATTTTAAAAGAGAGGCATAGGGACATGCATAGGTAAAGGTGATTTAGAATTGCTTTGAGGTAAACAATCGGTTCTTATTTCTCCTGGGCCTCAGAATGATTTTGTGAGTGTAACAATTTTCTTCACCTCTCTTTGCGTTAGTTTACTCAGCTGTAAAATGGCCTGACACCTGTTAGAAGATAATAGGTATTCAAATGATGGTGGAATTTCGCAAACATAGAGCCAGGCTGCTATAAATTCTTCCAGCAATACCAAACTTTTTCTTCCCCAGTAAGTTTGGGCAACAAAGACTCTCTCCCGGAGATATTTGCCATTGTTTTCCAACCTGAAGGAAAGTCTCTACACATACTTACTTGTCACTCCAATGCCTGCAAGTGGGCCTTACGTAGTCCCCAGCTTTATTAATTCAGTAATGATGAGCAATGTAGATGCCTCCGCTGGGGACTGCCTTAGATGCTTGCCTGGTACCCGACCATGACCCAAAGGATGGAAAGTGTTTTCTTTTCAGGCAGCAGCATAAACAAAGATGATGCCAACCACAGAAATTGTTATGCCAAGCATCAGCCCATCAGACCACAGGACGGCGTCAGCCCTGTCCTCTCACCTGCCTCGGATGGAGGTTAGGTGCTCATTCAAAGCAGGCTCCACATTACAGAGCCACATCCCTGGAAGTCCTGCACACATGAAACACCAGGGCAAGCAGGACGACAGTAAAAGTATAATAAACTGAAGATTCTTCCTTTAAATCAATGCTTCATCCTGAGTGGGGAAAAGCATGTTTAACTTATTACCTTTCTTGGGATTTAATTTCTAATCTACATTCCTGAAAATGACATCCTACTAATTTCAAGCTTATACCAGGACAATAGGGCTGATAAACTACTTTTAATTACCAGTAAAGATAATCAGTAAGTAAAACAGAATGTTGAATTTAATGATATACTGGGGGAGCAGCCACATCAAGAATTCCCTGGATATGAGGTGAGCTACCTCCTGAAATAAGAGGGAAACATTTTCATCTTCTTAATAAAAGAAAAACATCCAAAACATCAAAGGAGAAAAATCCTGGAAATGAATCTTTCAGATTGATTCAAAACATTTGCCAGGATGACACAACTGAAGAGAAACATGTGATTCGATTGATAGCATTCCAACGCTTATCTGTTGCACACTGACCCAAGGTGAGGCTACACCTCCCAAGACAGGCTGAATGCCAACTCGGACAGCCTCATTTGCACAGCCTGGCACTCTGGAGCTTAAATGTGCCTTTTCAACAAACAGTGAGCAATTTAGTCCATTGCACAAAGACAAGAGCAAGCCAAAGTCTACACCAGCCCCCCCCACCCCCGAGTCCTTGAATTAGTGAATGTTATCACAAAAAGAAGACATACTTTTATCTAGGTTGTTACTTCTTCCCTCTGCTGTCTTCCGTGGCTTTGCCCATAAGCTCACAGTTTGTAGTTAAATTGGACAATTACTGAACGAGAAGTGAATGATTAATGAACAGTCACCATATATGTTTGGGAAACTGTGACCCAATCATTGAACAGATAGCTGAACCACTAAAATAAATGGCTTGTTCCACTCATTACCTGATCAGCATTTGTTTAGAGGCTCCTAGTGCCCTATCAAAATTCTAATCAGTTCTGTTTAAATTACATTTTTTGCACTGCATTGTTATAAATGCTAATTTATGCCTAGAATGGAACAGCTTTATTTCTTACCTCCTGAAGAAACGGATGAATAAAAACATACTTCTACAGGGCATAAAAGATTATCAAGGTTCAATGACTATTGGATTTTGCACTTGCCAAAACACATCCTGAAACTCGGAGCTGAAGCTTTAGGAGACAACAAGGACATTCAGATCCTCCCACAACAAAACTGTCCCCGTGAGGAGGCAGAGGACTGTCACAGCAGCATCTGCAACCACCACCGGCAAATTCCTGCCATTGGGATGGGGGCCTCTTTTGGGGAGAGGAAGGGGAAATTCCTACTACTTGAGAATAATGATCCAGAGGATGTTAAAGGCAGATGGTTATTTCAGAATCTCTGGGCGACTTTCCTGTATTGAGGAATTTCCCCGAGCCTGGTACCCATCTGCTTTTGCCAAGGATCTCCACCTCCACCAGCTTTGAGGAGATGGCAGAGCCGGCATAGCGAATGGTGACTCCAAATGTTTTTTCATAATTAGTTTGGTCTTCAGTCTTAGTGCCACAGTGCCACTCTCAGCCACAAGAGCTGCTCCACCCAAGAGAGAAGATGGAAGCATAGTTCTGCTCTCTCTGATGTAGGAAGGAGCCAGACCACTTGCAGCCTAGGGGTGGCCCAGAAGGACCCAAGTCATTTGGGATCTAGAAGAGCTCAGAAGAGAAAGAAAATTGAGAGTGGTGTTCTAGAAATAGCTAGAAATCTCCTAATGAGACCACAAAAGTCCTACTTGTAAAACTACTTCATACAATACGATGCTCCCCGCCCATCCCAGGCCTGGGGTCTGTGGAAGTCAGTGAGCCTGCCATTATTCTGCCTGGAGTGGGAGGCATCAAGTTCAGAATTCATTGCTAGAAGTTTTTTATAAGCTGAGGAATTACCTTGAGAGGATTGAATTTCCAAGTGCAAGTCAGCAGCTGCTGGGGAGGCTGAGGCCACCTCAATCATCCCGCACCACCGAGTCTCTTGTGGAGAGGGGGCGAGGCGAGGCCAGATCAGCCTGGCTTAAGGCTGCATTGGTGGGGGGTGGAAAACACAGGTTCACACAAGCATTTAACCTCTTTTAAGCAGTGCAATGTGGCTGAGGCTTAAAACAAGGCTGGAACATTTTCTCACTTATTATCACCTTGATAACCTGTTCTTGTAGCTAAGGAAGGAGTGTCGCAAAGAAGGGGGGCCAAGAGAGAGCACTGGGAGAGGAGGGGTGGGTCACAGCACCGAAGGGAGGAGAATATAGCTGCTGTTTCCCTGTTTTCTGTGTGCTGTCAGGAAAAGGTGAGGCAAGTTTGCACTCTACATATTCCACCTTTTAAATAAAAGCAGTATTTTCCAGATCGCATGGTTAATCACTTAACAGGAGAGGGAAGAAAAGAATAGCTTTCGTTCATTTTCTTTCAGACCTATTCATTAGTTTGAAAGCAAATTTCTCTGTGAAATAACTGAGTCATGGTGGCGTTTCTACAACATCTAAGGGTGGGGAGAGGGAGCTGAGATGGGAGAAGGAAGGCAGAGCCAGGAACAGCTGTGCTTGGGTCATTGGCGGGGAGAGGACGATCCCCTGGGACAGATGTGGCTGCAAAGGCTTTTGCCGTTGGGAGTGGTCCTTAGGGAGAAAGGAACGGAGGCCCCTCCCCACACCTTCCCAAAGGGGCCTGTAGAAGCACGCCTCCCTGCTCCAGGGCTGAAACCAACCCTAAAAGGAGTCTTTTTAGAAAATTTATGTTGTACAGTTATGTTTCCCAATCTTTGTTAAACCATAATAATAATTGATCCTAATATTCATAAAAATGTCATCCTCCTTTGAAGTTTTTTGAATTAAACCCAAATCAAAGCTCTATGATGGAGGCATATCCATGTAACAACCTCACTGCCATTCCTACCATCCAGGGCCCTCTAAAACCCACCTACCAGCCTCCTGCCCCGGAATCTTTAAGACGTGAAACCAAAAGTCCTAGATGATCTTCCTGGTCAAATCCTTGTATCACTTACATTTGAGTTATAGAATTTCAACTTTCTAATCTGAAAGGAAAATGAAGTCACTGGGGGAATATGTATTGTCTATTTTATTTGTTACCAAATTTTCTCAGATCGTGATGTTTGATCATCATTGTGATTATCTTATTATTTTCATTGTAGGAATTTAACGTTAACTGAATGACCACAATTTACTTAACTGTATCCATGATAAATGATATCGGGGTTTCAGAAAATCATAGTTACCGTTGACTCCAGGCCAATAATTTGTCTTTTTGTTTCAAAAGGTGATGTTCTCAATGAAAATTTCACTCATATTAGAAACATGCAACTAGAGGTTAAATGAGAAGACACATTCCATCTGTGGATTGATTCACATTGTCAATGTATCCGTTTAGCTTTCATCCTATCAGTTATAAAAGTATTGAACAAAGCCAAAGGGAGCGTCCTGAGACATATCACTAGAGATCTCAGTCCAGATTGAAATCAGTAATCAACATTACAAATATATCTTATTGCTCAACTTTTTTACCAATTACTTAAAAGATGAAATAGAAGGGCACATTTGTTAAACTTAAAGATGGCACAAAGCTGGGAAAGATAGTTAATATTTTGGATTGCGCATGACTCAAATGTTCTTGCCAGGCTGGAATGTTGAGGGAAATTTAATATGAGACATCACAGGAATAAATGTAGCTCTGCACTTAAGTTCAAAAAGCCATTTTAGGTACATTACATTTCACCAGCAATCGTGAAAAATCAGTAAGGCTCTTACTTTGCCATAAAACCAGTATAAGCCAGTGTGATATGGCTGCCCAAGATGCTAATTCAATTTTAGATGACATTAATAGGCATCTAGTCCAAAACAGGAGAGGTCATTGTTCAGTTGTTTAATGGTCAGACACCACATCACTAGGAGAGAAAAGTTACTACAATCTCTTTCACCAGCTATGTGAATTTGAACAAGTCATGTGATTTGAGTCTGTGTTCTCATCTGAAAGTGGAAATAACGATAGCTGAAAAATAAATTCCCACAAAATTGCTGTAAAATCAAAGGAGACAGTTTCCATAAAAGTGTTTAGAAAATTACAAAGTATCATTGCACTGGGCATCTGCTGTTTGTTACCCAACAACCATCAGCCTCTTTCCGATAAATGCAATCCAACTCTCCTTTGGGAAACCTCCCCTCCACCATTCTTAGCAGTCTAGTGGGCCCTAATTGGCTGAGGCCACAAGAATTGGTTTACGAATGGGCACATAACCCAATCAGAGCCAAAGAGACATGAAGAAATTATGCTATGGCTTTTGAAAAGAAGAAGCTCTCCGTCCTTTGCTGTGTTTGGTCGTATAAGAAGACGAGTCTTGGGATAGCATCCTACTACCCAGGAAGGAGACATAGAAGAAGGTAGAAATGAAAGAGACAAGAAACTAATAACCTCATTGACTATTCTGGATCAGACCCTTCCTCCAGATGAAGCCAGTATTCCCCTGGGCTCTGCTGCATTCTAAGCCCATATATTCCCTTTTCTAAGTCAATTTGAGCAGGGTGCTTCTGTCATTTGCAGCAGGAAGCGTCCTACAATTATACTTTTGTTTTAACATCTTAGAAAATCCAGTAATTCAAATATATGGAAATAACAAATGGAGAGTTTTCAAACAGAGATGAATATATATTTGTTCAACAAAAATCAAAGCTATGTTTAGATTGTGTTAGACTGTTATGATTGTTGTTAGATTGTTAGCCATGTTAGATTGTGTTTCCCAAAACAAGCGAAATTTCATTATTGACTATGCCTTCGATCCTAAGACTCACATAAGGAATTACATAAAAATTTTGTTCTAAAGAGAATTTTTTCGCATTCTGCCTCTGGGAGAGCCACATTTCCAGCCTACCCCATCTCATCTTCCTTGTCTTCCTGCTGAGCTAATAGCCAGATCTCCAAATAAAACAGCAGTACCCATCTCTGATTAATGGGAACTTTCTCCCCACCTTTTTTAATGGCTTCCTTCCCATCGCGATTTCAATCAGAACATTGTGGGGAAGCCCTCCTGGGGCCTCTCCAGGACCACTTCTATTGCCGTTTTTTATAGACTTCTCCTCAAGAGGAGAAAAGCCGAAGAAATGTCTCCGTACTCCAAGGCTGAAATCAATGTGGAGAGTGAAGAAACTATAGCATTTTCTAGCCAGAAAGGGCCTGTAGCCATCATCTAGTCCAGGGGTTGGCAACGGGCTAAATTCAGCCCACCCGATTTTTATTTACAAATATTTTTGTAAATAAAATTTGACTTGAACACTGCCATGCTCATTTGTTACTTATTGTCTACAGCTGCTTTCATGTTACAACAACAGAGTTGAGTAGTTGCAACAGAGACCATATAACCCAAAAAGCCTCAAATATTTACTATCTGGCCCTTCATAGAAAAAATTTGCAAACCTCTGATCTAGTCCCATTGTTTAGTTTTTAAAAAGAAGCTTAGGCCCAGGAAGGCTAGCTAACAGAAGATATGTGGGCACACCCAAATTTGTTCCACATGGTGGTGTTTTCACGTCCTCTCATTCACCCACTAGAGTAGAGGTGCCTTGTAGGCAGAGATTGCGCCTCATGTTTCAGTGGCACCCCAAACAATGGAGGCTGAATACTGAAGTCACCATTAAAACGAGTCAAATAAATGCAAAGGAATTGAGGAAATAGGGTATTCCTTCGGAGACTTCTGTTCTACGTAAACCACCTCCTCTCCTGCCTCCACAGCCTCCAAATATTTGTAGCCACAAACTATTCCTTCCCCACTGGGCATCAAGCTACTGTCTGTGACATCATCTGTAAAAAGACATAATGAGATCCACCTCCCAGAGTTGTGAGGGTCAAATGAGATAAAGTGTATAAGGCATGTAGCACACTCAGTGCCTGACTCATGTTAAACACTCAAAGAGCAGCAGTTTATTATTTCTATTATTATTATCATGAATGAGGATGTATCCTGAGATATAACTATTGGGGAGACATGTAATTCCCAAACTGAGATTTCTCTTAGATCCCTCCACAAGCAATGGGGAAAAACAAGAAGGTGGGGATTCTACCACTCCACTTCTGCAAACAGCTGAATCCATGTTCAGTTGCCATCACACAGGAAAGTCAGAGCACAAGTAGGGGAAACATTCTCCCAGATCCCAACTGTACCTGTCGCACTGGAAGGAGAGAAAGAAGATTCTTTTCCTGGAGCTAAGGCATTACTAATGTCAACATGTAATAAACCAAGGGAAAATTTAGCAGTGTGTCAAACTGCATGTATATTGTATGGACCCAACTGTGGCCAAGGACATTTGTCCTGATTCTCCGCACATGGGAATGGTCCCACCTGATACCAGGGGCTCCCCTCAGGCCACAACGCCCCTGTCTAGTCTGACTAACCCTTCCTTCTTTAGATTTTAGGGCCATAACTCTCTCAGTCAATAAGAATTTACTGCCATTGCTCAACAGCATGTACATTGCATGAAAGACTTTTAACTAAGGGCAAAATATTTTTGCCACTCATCCCATCCTTTTGCCAAAGAATTATGCTTGTAATGTTATTTAGTATTTTGATAGTATCTCACATGGACGTCAGAAGGGAAAAATAAGGCTCACAACTCCATGCCAATGGAAAGAGCCAAGCATTCGTCCTCAATCCCACCTCTTTCTGGTGTAAGATGGCACGTGGCAATCCTCCTTCAGAAAAATGCCCATTTAGAACCTAACAGGGACATTTAGAGCAATGTAGTCTACCAGCTCCCCAACCCAATCTCTTTTTTTGATGCTAATCTCAGGGAGTAAAATTTTTCCACAGTTGCTTAGCCTGTGTTGGGAATTGAACTCTCTATGTGGTCCTCTGTGATGTGCTAAACTGATTTGCTTAGGCCTTGGCAGCCAGAAAAGATTACTGGGGCTAATAACCTGTAAACTCCCACTTGAGGAGGGCCTTTTCCACCCCAGCCCCCACTCCCACTGCCGCCATCTGTGTTTGTTCTTTTGCTATATAAGAACTCAAACTGGGTGGCGGGCCTGTTATTTTTAAAAACCTTTCAGTAGCGTCTATACCCAGAACTGCCTCATCACAATTATCCTCACCAAACGAGGAAACTTCACATTGAGAATGGATATGGTTTTCAGCCAGCACCAAATGTCTCTCCTTCTGCCTTTTTGTCTTTCTGATCAATCAGAACATGTGAAACTCCCAAATGAAGAGTAAACACCAGCCCAGGTTCCTTTCATCTCCTAACATATGTCATGGAGTGGGGAAGAAAAAGCCCCATTCCCAGCTTCAATCAGCCATTCGTTTTCTGCAATTTGAACCTTAAACTGAAAGGGATGTTCTGGGGAAGCTGCGGAGGAGGGTGAATGCAGCCGGCTCCTTGCAAGATAATAGGTATTCGCAGCATACCTGAGTCTTGGAGTCATTATCTCCCCTGCGAGCACTTCTGTATTTATGTATAATGAGATCATTACCAGGCAGCTATTCCAATTTTATTCAGACTTTAATATTTCTTGGGAAAAAAAAATAGCATACAAAAGGGTTTGTGATGCCAACTCAATCAGACGTGTTGTTGATGGAGAATTACTCAAGTGCAAGCCAGAACAGGAAAAAAAATAATTTCAGAGAGGTTTCTGTCAAAGCCGAGTTCTCCTGTGATGATGTTTCGAGTGAATGTGCCGAAGTGTCCAGAGGTGAGGAAGGAAAATAACAACTAACAGAAGAGAGGGCTGTGTATAGGATTAAAAACAAGGCGTGTTCCAGTCTAACCATTCGGGCAGGTAGGACAGGACCGCCTGCCAAGACTGGCTCCCACTCCCGCTTTCAGGGGGTAATAAGACCACGGGAGCAGCTTTACTCGCTGTCAGCTTCACAAGGAGCAGTCAGGTGTTAAAAATTAACCCTTTTGTGGCTGTCACTTCCTTTTGTGATTGAACTCGGGTGGTTAGGCGAGGTAGACAAGACAATCGCTTTCTCCTTTCACAACGAGCAGCTTTACTTAAAGAAGGGACTGTCCCCCCATCCCTGTTGCCTCCGCTGGAAAAAGGGGGTATGTTAGGATTTTCCTTCCCTTTGTCCCCATTCATACCAAATGGCGAAAAATGCAGTGCCCCTAATAATCAAATAGTCAGGCTAAGGTTTAATAAACCATACTGTATCAGTTTTCAGCAAATTAGAAAATCAAATGAAAGAAATCAAATACTAAGACTGAATGAAAAGGAATCTCTCTTTGATATTCCAGATGGCACCTCAGGATTATTCCACGCCTTGGGTGACAATTATGAAAGTTGTTCATCACTGGCCAGCACTTTTAGAAATGCACTCTGCTCATGTGAGCTCTCTGGATGGTTGAACTTCGGATGAACATGAATTTCTGGTTCATTTCTAGGATCCATGGTTTATCCTGAGATTACAAATCCGAAAAGAGGATCATTTTAGCTATTAGCTCTCAGTCCTGAACTGCAGATGGGAATAAGCAGTTGGAGCAGGAAAGAAGACTTGCCATCACAACAAATGTGAAATTAAAGGATTCTGGGTCTTTTCTTACAGTGATTGTAAAGTACCCATTATTTTTCCCCTAGCACCTCCTAACAGGCTAACCCAAAATAACATGGGAAGAAAATTTACAAAATGTACATGCTGTCCACTGAGCTCTCAAACAAGACTCGAACACAGAGTTGGCAGATTTTTTATTATTTGTGTTGTCCTACCTTAATGAGATAATCTTGTAAGGGTTAGTAGTTAGTTCTGGTTAAATTGTTAAGGCTACTTTATAGATCCTAGTCTTGGGATGTACTCAACACTTAGAAATCAGTCTGTAAGAGAAAGAAAGGGAGAGAGGATAGCGATCTGATGTCTCCGTGAAATACAGTTAGCTCCATCATAATCTGTAGTGTGCAGGCAAAGAATTGCATCCAAATAGTCCCAAAAACTCTTGAAATTAAAAGAGACTTAAGCAGGAAAATGGGAACAATTTTCTCCCTCCACATAAACCCACAAATATAGGAATTGCAGGATTAACTCCTTGAAAAGGGGAAGAATCAGCCCAAAGAAGAATTATTAAATTTCCATCCATTATTCACTATTGTGTGTTAGTGTGTTGTGTGTGTGCACATGTATGTAGAAAGAGATTTTTCATTTACCATTAACATGGACGCTCCAGAGGAGCATGACAACCCAGCAGGGGTCCTCCATCTGCCTCGCTTGTCTGTTACCTGCCTTTTGGTCTTCCCTCAGCCTTGAAAGAAGAGAAGTCTCTTTTTTTCTAAAACCAATGGCTTTTCCAGCATCCTCAACTTGCCTCCACTGGTCCTTTCCTTTTGTTGTCAAATATACTCCCGTTCCTCTTCTGTGGACAATCCTTCTGAGGCTGGATATCAAGAGATGTGAGCCCCAGCACCAACTCTTCCATGTACTTGCCATGACACTGGCAAGACTGCTGGGAGCATCGTTTCTCCTCATGCTATGTCTTCTTGATTCAACCTTGCTACTGTCTGCAAGTACTGCTTTATTTTAATCCTTTCTTCAACAGCCATACCTTCATTACCTCCCCACCCATTCTCTTCTTAAATATCTAATATACAGCTTTCATATTCACCACACCACGAACTTACTCTTCAAGATCATCAGATCCAACCTTTTTGCCGAATCAAATAGTCTTAAACCTTTGGACTTTTGGGATTTATCTGGTAAGACCAAGGAAACGCTTCTTGCCAGTCTTTTTGCTGAACGCCCACCTTGTCTGTTCCCCTCTGCCTCAATTTTGCCTGGTCCTACCCATCTGCTCTGGAGCACTTGGCTTTACTGATAGCTGGGCAGGCAGCTATATGTGTGAGGGTTTCAGAGATGATAAGATATTGCTCTCCAACCTCACCATCCCCACCACCACCACACACAGAACACCCCTCCACACCAAATGCGTGATTTGAAGTGTCATCTCTTTGGGTTAAAGTACTGTATCTCACAGAATCTTCTGTTTAAAAAGTAAATGCCTTTAAAAAGCTTGCACATTAATTCATCATCTATTAAGGCAAAATTAATTTCATAGCGAATTAAATGTTAGCTCAGAAATCAGAAAGTAGCACACTGAAGTAATGGAATATAAAATGAGTTCATTTTGAAGGAATGTCAACTCTATTGTCTAGATGGAACAAAATAAAATCATGCCCAAGAAAACAAATATACTTTAATACCTATATGAACACCGTTCACATAATTAAAACAATATAAAAATTCCCATAATTGAACAACTGGCAAGGTAATATCCTATTACTCTCCAGAACTCTGATTAAGATGACAAGTTTGATGCCCCCTCAGAGAATCAAAGGTCTATAGTAAGGAGGACTCTGGGAAAGTTAATTATCAATATCTGTCCATGAAGCTTCTAATGTAGTATGATGATTTACTGTCAGAAATATGAGAGAGAAATTTCCTTTTCTGCTAAATGCTGTGGTGCTTTTTAACTGCCCTCCCCCACTCTAACCAGGGAAAATTGGTCACAGGTTTCTGTTGAGACCCAAGGACCTGATTGCTTTTCCCATAAATAGCTTTCTCTGCACGTGTGCTCTGTGGGGAACACTTAACCCTGTGTGGCTGCTGTTAATGAAGTCTTGGAGCCTCACCCTAATGATTGGCTCGCTACCATTTAGACTATTGTTAGTAATCACCATGCTTTGTATAAAGCAACTGAATGTTTGTCTATCAGAGTTCACTTCTTAATTTTTGCAGCTGCCTAAGATGCTTCTTTTCTGCAGTCACAGAACCTAGATCACTGGGTAGGAAATAAATTGTCTCCAGACTGTATGTGAAAGTGACCAAGATTAAATTTCTCTTTTCTCTGCCTGCAAAACGTACTCTGGTACCAGATTAATAAGATTATGCCTCCACTCTGGAGCAAAGTGCCACCTTTAATCATTTCTAGAAATAGGCCACCTGACCTTCCGCTTGTTAGGTTCACGAACAACAGGAAAAAGATCACCAGGCAGCGTCAAAGGCCAAACATACCTCGTCTCTGTAGAACTTCTCATGAAGGGTCTTAGAAATCAAAGCAAGGGCATTATCACCTGGTAGTCCACAAACAGGGGAGGAAAAAATTGAAAACCTCTAGCATTTGTACTAAGAGAAACTGCAAATCGCATCAATATCAGAACCACACAGCATTTGCAAATAATATCCGTTATGTTGTACACTAACATCATGAAATGAAATTCAAGGACAGCATAGAAGTTGGGTTTATTGTGGATCTGACTATGAGGTGATTCTTAGGTTCTTTGCCTCTTTATGAACCTGACTGACTGTATCTTGTAGGAAAAAGCAAGCTGTGGTCAGAGGGCAAAAAAAGACACTTTCGCCCTATTACTAGTAGATTCTACCATGAAGAGAGTCTGAAGATAGGAAACCTAAAGATAACTTATTTAGCTCTTCTTTCCATGAAAAAAGACATCTGTTCTCTTTACCTATATCAACAGGATGCCTTCTTCCAGAAGCCATAGAGCAGGAATTCTCAGTTGCCCTATATCAGAGGTTGGCAAACTGGCCCACAGGCCAAAGTCTGTCCCACGGCACCTATTTTTGTAAATCAAGTTTTATTAGAACACAGACACACTCATTCGTTTACATATTGTCTATGGCTGCTTTTCTGCTACAATGGCAGAGTTGAGTAGTTGCAACAGAGGTCTTATGGCCTGCAAAGCCTAAGGCATTAAGCATTTGACCCTTTATAGAAAAAGTCTGACTCCTGTCCTATATCCTTTACGGCAGAATTTAAAATAATTATATTAATGGCCAATGTTTATCAAACTTTTCAACATGCGATGCACTATTAAATACATAACATGAATTTATCATTAAATCTCCACAGTAGCTCTATGAAGTAGGTATTTTTGTTCTCCCCATTTTAAAAGTGAAGGACTCGAGGCTTACAGAACTAATAAGGTCCCAGGACAAACTTTTAGGAAGTGGTGGCACTGGATTCAAAGACTGTCAGTCTGATTCCAGTACCCACTCTCTGGACCAGCAAACAATATTTCCTCTAATGTAATAATAACAACAGCTACCATTTGCCAAGTGTTTACTATACACTAGCCTTTACATAAATTGTCTCTAAAGCTCCCTACTGCCTACATTTGTACTTTCCAAAGATCAGGGAACAGGAACCCAGATCAGTTAAATAATTTACCCAAGCTCAGAGTAGAAGATTCTATGTTCAAACTCAGATGCTGTAGCTCTTTTGTTACATATGCCACCTCATAGCAGAAAGACAGCATTTAAGAGACAATATAAAAACATTAGAAATGATCTTTTTTTTCTAAATTTCCATTCTGTCTAGAAAGACTATGGGTCACCACACTCAGGTAGAGCCCTCACTTAGTCATTGACTATCTGTGTGGCATTTAGCACGTCATTTAACCCTTTCAGATGTCAGTTTCCTTGTTGGCAAAAGGAGGGAGTTCTGGCTGGATGCTCTTGGAGATCTTCCCACCTGAATACTCTCTAAATCTTCCACTCTGTGCCCTCACAGAGTTATGCGGTCATTTTTGCTCTGTGGGTATGCCTGTGGTCCTGGTAATTCCAAACAACTATCACAAAGAACCAGTCAAGTTTCTGGTTTAAAATTCCTCCCATGGGATAATCTCTCATTACGGGCCCTAATTGCTTTCCATTCAAGAGAGAGGCTGAACTCAAGTCAACTCCTCCAGTCACTTGTCATTAGAAGACGGGTCATGAAAACAGCTGCTTCCCCTTAGAACAGCAAGAGGACTCCAGACATTTCTGACTCTTGCTCCTTGTTCATTCATTTCATTGTCTCTTATTTGGAATATTTTGGCTAATTTATTAAACAGCCAGTAAGATCTAATTCCTGAGGCCAGATAGGTCAAATGCAGCAAAATGTACATTGAATATTATGTGATTTGGTGGAAGTGATTGTTTTCCTCTATTATAATATTTTATATCATTACCATCCATTTGGTAAATTAAAATAACAAGGCTTATAGCTGTTCATAAAAGGTAGAATTTCCCAATGAGCTGTTTTATCGACACCTTATTTTCTAATCCCATTATCTTTCTCTGTAGACCCTCAAACTTTAAGGACCACTGAAGTCACCGTATAGACGCCTTCATCAGGTTAAATATGGCTTCCCAAGCAAAGACTGAGTTTTAAAATCTGCCCTTTAGAGTTTCTCAAATGGCAGCTCTTCTCAGCCTGGATCCCTTCACTTTGACTGATGGGCAAAACTGATGTAAGGAAATACTTCTATTGAGTTTACTTCTTTAAGTGACTGGTTTTAAAAAAAAGAAAAAAAGGCCATCTTGCCAGTGATCCCTTTAAGCCTTTTTAATTGCAAAATTCTTTTTTATGGTGTCGCTGACCTAGCCACAGCAGAGTTCATTTCAGAAATGTGCTGAAGTGGGGACCAGCACTGACAACTAAGGCTGAGAAATGCTTTAAGTATCACGACTCTACATTTTTCTCCTGTCTGTGAGGTTCAGGGATTCATCCTGTCTGAATCACGCCTGCCCTTTGTTTATGCATGAATAAGATATTTTAGACACTGAGGACACGGCATAGACACCAGCTCTTCCAGGAAAAATAAGACCTAGACCTCAAATCAGGGTGAGTCCACAGACTGTCTCCAGTGCCAACTAATTTCCAAATGTGAATAAAGATACATTGGTTAGCAAGCTTCTCCAGTTCTCCTGTTGGCCCCTAACCTTTAGCAAGACAAAAATGTCACGTATAATGGATACTAAAATTAACGGCACATTTTGCTTTTCAGTTGATCAGAGCCGCTGAGAATGAGGTCAGTCTCTTACCTCCTCAAGAAAAGAGGTTGTCATTATTTGAGTACATTTAACAACACCACAGACATCAGGCCTCAGAAAATATCTGATAACTTAGAAGCTCAGAATATGGATCACAAATAAACCTGCAAAAAATCATCAGGCCTCATCCCCTAACTCTGGATAGAGCCGGACCTCAACCATCCTGTTTGAACCTCACTTAGGAAAATCTCTTCTCTGCTAAGCTTTGCTCATTCATTTACTAAATAACCATTTATTGGGCACCTGCTATTTACAACACACTATTCTAGGCACCAGGCATACTCTGAACACAATAGACAGCAGTCCACATTGTAACAAAGTTTACAATCTAGTAGAGGAGACAGGCAATAAACAAATGAGAAAAAATGTATGGTAGTAGTTAGTGCTATTTTGAAGTTAAAACAGGATAATATAATATAGAAGAACTAGACTGCTTTTGTGAATAATGAAGAAAGATTCTCTGAGGATTTGATGTTTAAGTTTGTGGGGGATGAGAACTCACCACCCCAAAATGTGTCTCTTTGCCTTAATTATTTTTTTTTTAGGTTTCTTTTTTTTTTTCCTTTTCGGTGAGGAATATGGGCTCCTGATCTAACATTCGTTCCCAATACCAGGCTGTCCCTTGCCTTGATTATTTTTAAGAACAAAAGACTCTGAAAGAAAATTTGACTTTCCCCCTAGTTGCCTAAAAGAATTTAAGATAAAAGGCCCGTTCCAGGACAGGCCATCATCATGGATAACTTTGGATATTGGTAGACTGGGAGGATCCCTGCTAAGCCCATTCTTTGTTTTTGTTTTTGTTTTTTTGATTGGCACCTGAGCTAACAATGTTGCCAATCTCTTTTTTTTTTTCCTGCTTTTTCTCCCCAAATCCCCCCAGTACATAGTTGTATACTCTAGTTGTGGGTCCTTCTAGCTGTGGCATGTGGGACACCACCTCAGTGAGGCCTGATGAGTGGTACCATGTCCACACCCAGGATCCAAACCAGCGTAACCCTGGGCCAGCGAAGCGGAGCGCACAAACTTAACCACTCGGCCAGGGAGCCAGCCCCACTAAGCCCATTCTTATCAAAGTTCTGTCTATCAAACATTTGCTTTTCCATTTCCATGTGAATTGCCTTCCTCCCGTTTGAAGCTCCAAACCACTACCCCCAACACCCTCCTTTGTCTCTAGCTGAAGATGGTATTTAAGGTAGCAGCCTCAGCCATTCTGGCGAGTTACCCAGTTTTCCTGGGTTTCTCGCATGAATATATGTTAATGAAGCTTTGTTTTATTTTCTCCTGTTATTCTGTCTCACGTCAGTTTAATTCTTAGGCCAGCCATAAGGACCTAGAGAGGGTAGAGGAATTGTCTTCCTTCCCTACAAGTTGAAACCAGAATAAAAATGATGAAACCCTGGGGGCCAGCCCTGTGGCATAGTAATTAAGTTCATGTGCTCCATTTCTGTGGCCCGGGGTTCACAGGTTTGGATCCTGGCTGCAGACCTACACAAGCCATGCTGTGGCAGTATCCCTCATACAAAATAGAGGAAGATTGGCACAGATGTTAGCTCAGTGGCAATCTTCCTCAAGCAAAAAGAGGAAGACTGACAACAGATGTTAGCTCAGGACCAATCTTCCTCACACACACACAAAAAAAAATGATGACACCCTATGAAGATCTTGGCCAGAGAAAGAACATTCCAGGCACAGAGAACACCTCCTGCAAAGGCCCTAAGATGGAAGGGAACTTGAAGCTCTCAAGACATGGCAAGAGCTGAATGAGGGAGAGGAAGAAAGATGTGAGAAAAGGTAGATAGGTGGGTAGAGGCCAGACCTCATAGGGTCCTGAAGACTCAGATGGAGAGCTTCATTTTCACCTAATTATTATGGGCAGCTATTAGAAGTTTTTAACAAAGGGAGCCATGTGACCTAATTGTTCTTTAAAAAGAGTTCCCTAGCTGCAGTGAGGAAAATGGCTCTTCAGCAGGCAAAATGGAAGCAGGGAGACCACTTAGAAGGTGACCTCAGTGGTCCAGGTGAAAGATAATGGAGGCTCTTCCTGGGTGGCAATTAGTGAAGATGGAAAGAAGTGGGAAGTTTGGAGAAATGTTATAGTGATAGTATGTCAGGATTTGTTGGTGGATTTGATGTGGGGGATGAGGGAGTAAAAACTGACTCTCCACACATTGAGCCCTTTCACTACTTTGGCATCTGCAATTGTGATGTTTCAGCCAAACGGCACCAGAAGCATGACCAATTGCACTGTAAATGTGAAATGCACCAGAGAAAACTGGTCTATTTTATAAACTATCACCAGAGAAATCGTCACTGTTCTGACTCTCTCCTACAGAGCAATTTTGTTACTTGACAGAGCCTCTGAGCATGCCTGCATAAGAGTATTCTTAACTTAGAGTGCATTTCCTCATTATGCTGCTGTAGCCAGGAGGCGCATGAACCAGAGAGTGGGCTGGGGATTCTGTGCTTTGTTAAAGTGAAGGGACAGTCAGCACCAGGAACATTAGCCATGGCAGTCCGCAGGATTGCTCAATGATGTATAAAAGGAAAAACCAGTCATCTGAATTGAATTTTCAGCTGGAGCCTAAGAGGCCAAATTTAATCATCCACCTAAAATTATCACACAAGTCAATACTTCCTCCCTTCTCATGGCAAAGGGAAAGGGACTGATTCTTTATTTTTCAGTCAAGCAGGTGGCCTTGAGGCAGCTAACCAGCTGGCTGAAATCTAAATACCTTCGCCAAGACAAAAGTCACTAACATGATTGATTATCTTCTCACTATGGGAGAAGAGAACCTCCCCCAGCCAATCAGCGTGCAGAACTGCTATCGGATTATGGCTGAACGAAACTAGACTCAGAGCTGATAAACGAAGGGGTGGAAATCCCAGGCCCCAATTGGCTGGGGCTTCATCTACCAGCTCAATTCCACTTAATGCATTGATTTCTAACAAGGTTCAGTTAGTTTCTTAGTTAAGCCCTGGCTTTCTTTTGCAGATCCCAAATAGGTATCTGCTCTCCCAGTTAATTATTTCAATTCATCTGCCTCAGACTTGGAATTGGTCTGCCCAACGAGAGAAGGCTCTTCCTCCA
This sequence comes from Equus caballus, assembly GCF_041296265.1. Classification (NCBI taxonomy): domain Eukaryota; kingdom Metazoa; phylum Chordata; class Mammalia; order Perissodactyla; family Equidae; genus Equus; species Equus caballus. Next base: position 98,195,742 of record NC_091685.1, on the reverse strand, counting down.
AACATCTTGGAAGTATAGACTTCTGAGCAGCTCACAGATTCCTCCCAAATTCCCTTCAACGTCTTCTAGAAGGGAAAAAAATACCTTGTGTACATCCCAGTTTTGGAGAGCCCACAATTATGATCCTATCTGACCGTGGTTTGTTGTCCTGCATCCCAGACACCTTGAGAGCAGGAAATAGGATGGTCCACCTAGGGCATCAAACCTGAGTTCTTTGCACAGGGAACTACCAGGTGAGGGTAGGACAAGACCAAACTGCCCCGTGAGGTGGTGCTCTCAAACCTCGATGGGTTTCCTGCCTCTGTGTTGAAATTTTCATGGGCATCTATAATATCTGCTGATCTCAAACCCAGGAAGAATATGAAAATTGAGATTAATTAAAACTCTATCTGGATAAGCAGTTGAACAAAGGTTTCAAATTCCACTTGCTCCTTGAGATTTACCAAACCTATCAATGCCTCAAATTCTTCATCGGTAAAACGGAAAGAGCCATGAAATCAAACGCTAGACAGAGGAATGTAAAGTAGGAGAATTAACCTTCTCCTGGATGGAAATCCCATTCAAAGATCAGAATAACTCCTCCTGAAACATCATAATGTAATGGTGTCCCTTGTTCCTAAGAAAATCAAAGGATGGCATTGACTCTCCAGGAATCTTCTCTTTTCTTCTCTGCGATTGCCATGTCATGGTTTGTAATGTTTGCGACCAGTCTTGATATTTGAGTTTAAGAAGAAAGTCCTTGGAGAAAGAAGTTGTCACAGAGGCAGAAGAAGCCAAGTGCTCAATACCCTAAAACTCTCCTCCCACAGGCTCAGGGTCAAGACAAGGTCTTCTTGTGGTGGGTCATAAATCTGTCCTCTCCCAGCTCCAGAAGGTTGTTTTCCTCCTAAAAGCTGAACATCTGACTTGTCAAAAATTTTTCTTACTGATCAGACAGAGACAGAATATTGAAGTGAGAGAAATACTTGCTGAACTCTCTCTCTGTTTCGGGGAAAAGCTGAAATTCTAGTGGTGCCCCTGACCGTGGAGATCATAGTAGAGGCTGTGTGAGGATGGAGGAAGTGCTGATTGAGAGGCACTACTCCCAGCCTAGAAATGCAAGCCTGATTATTAAAGGCGGGAAGGCCAGCCATCCAGCAACGACAGGTGGGGGAGGACAAGGAAGCCAGGGGACAGCTTGGCTCCTCTCCCCACCAACTGGCTTAGTGAGGAAATCACAGGAGGCCCATAGCTGCTGTGGTTCGACTTGCATCCTCTCCTATGCTTTTAGGCAGAAGCGCAAATACATCTTGGGCAAAACCAAACAGCAGTGGCCAAAGAGGAATGCTATTTTCCCAGGAATCAGAGGAGCCTCAGCTCCGTGCTGAGGGTCTCTGCAGAGTCTGATTCCCAGCACCCTTGCCGCTCCTGGGACTTTTCCCCAGCACGGTGCCACCACTAGAGAGGCTCAGCAGATGTTTTAAATGTCCCCTGACTCAGGCTGATCAAAGTTCAGTTATGGTTCTACCTCCAGGAAAGGAAAGGCAGAGGAAAGCCTTTCAGTGGTTCCTTTCCTCACTAACGGTATCCTTTATGTTCAGTGGTTTTTTAAACGGTAAAAAGTAAAAGGAAGGAAGGAGGAAACGAAGGAAAAGAGAGAGAGAGAAATGTTAGAGGACACCTAAAATCAAAAAAGTGACAACGTGCTGACATGGCATGAAGCACATCGCCTGTGGGCTCCGCACAGAGGGGTGGGGTATTAACCGCAGAGGGTCACACAGCAGCAGCCGAGGAGGACGGGAGGATTAGCTATCAGAATCGCCCGAGCAGCTTTCCCAAAATACCTTTCTCCTCCTCCCCATAGAGATTCTGAGGTTGATCTACAGCTAACAATTTGGAAAGATGTCTAAAATGTGTTAAGTGAAAAACGCAAGATGCAGAAGAGTTCATTTGGTAAGATCCCATTTTTGCAAATAATATAGCCATAATTATATGTCACATTTGCACATGTCATTATATGCCCAGGCTAATATAGAAGAAGATACCGCAGATGTAAACAGTGGTTTTCTCCAAGGGTGGTGTTATAAAGGGCTCTCACTCTTAAATTATGTATATGGGCATATTTCAAATTATTAATGAGTATGTTTCTCCCCCTAACTAGACTCAGGAAACCCTTTACTGGTACCCTGGCAGGAGTCACACACAACAGAACAAGAAAAATTTTGTAAATAATCTATTTAGGGCAGGAAGATTCTGCCATATGCTGACAGAGCAAAGGTTGAGACTGAGCGAGATGGGCAGAAAAGATCCCATGGGCTAGAGAGACGACATGGAGAAGGCACTGGCAGGGCCAGCAGAGGGTGGCAAGGAGAAACCATGAGCCCCACAGAAGAAAGTCTGGCCAGCTCCAGGGAGCTGCAGGAAGCTGAGAGTGGCTGAGTTATCTTCTCTTTGCCCCACGGTGAGGTCCACCCATGGCCAAAGGTGGTTTGTCACCCAGTGATGTCCACCTTGGAGTGACACTGATCCACTCCCCCAAGTGTACCCAGCACTGCCCCACACCTGCCTCCGCACCCACTCCTAGTGGAAAACTCCCAGTATATGGAGTCCAACAACACCTGACATTCGAGAGCAGCCACCTGGCCCCAAATCAGGTGAGACGTGAGCACAAGAGAGCGATGACAGGGTGAAAGGAAAGCCTTGCTCTGGACCAAGATGGAGCTACATGGAACAGCCTTGAAATCACTGAGCCAGATGGCAATGGAAGCACATCAGCCCTGCTATATGAACATTTCAGAATGTCTTCATTTTTTGCTACTTGCGTGTACTACTTTTGTGATGAGAAACATGTTTTGAAAGAACTCAATATGACAATATTCACTATTTATCAAATGTAAACTCCATATTGGCTCATAAGACCTGACCCCCATCAACTTTCTGTCAGGCTAATTCAGTGTCTAATTAATGCTCTGAAGATGCCTTTGCCCCATCCACAGGTACACAAGCACGTGTGCGCACACACAGACGCATACGCACACACACCCCTCATGAAGTCCCTTCTTTCTCTTTGCATGTGCAGGCTCTCTGCCTCGAATACATTCTTCCCTACTCCCCTCCACCCCCCCATTCCTTTGGCTATTAAATACTGACTGAATTTCTCTTTGGCTTTTGATAACAATAGCATTGTTTTTCAGTTACTTGATCTGCATTGTTTGCCCTCACACAATGTGAATCGGGGGTCTCCCCTCAGCAACAATGGTTAGTTTCCAGTACACAGTCAGGGCATCCGAGTTACCGCTGTCCACTGCCCTGGATACTGGATTGGAAACTAACTGCTCCCCTACCGAAGATTCTCACTCACTGATAATCCCGGAATCTAAACATTGTTTACAGAAAGCACTTTTTCAAACTGGAAAGGGTTTTTTAACGTTTCCTGGTAGTGGTTGTAATAAGACTCCGTTATCAGATTAGCAGAGAACGGTGATGCTAATAAGTGACATTTGCACAGAATTCTGTAGTTGACAGAGACCTCTTCACATTTGGTTTTCACTTACTGGATCTCATTCAGTCCTCAAGGAATGGGATATTAAAATGAGACTCTTTCTGCCTCCATTTCAACTGAGAGGCCCAAAAATCGGTACCTGCTGTCTGGATGACTGGAACAGATTTATAGAGATGATCCAGGAACCCCTTCCACAACTCTTGGTCCTTGTATTCCGATAAGGATACGAAAAGAGGGCAGAGAGGAGAGAGAATTTCTGTGAGGCGTTTTGATGAGAATATCTACCAAGAGATATGTTCAGAGGGAGCTACGCTGCTGCCAGTCCTGGGAGTACACAGCAACCCCCTTGTGGGACAGGGAGGTAGGGTGCCACCCCAGAGCAGTAAGGGGACTTTAGGGGACCAAGTTGAAAAGTGTTCCCTGCAGCTATATCCTTACATTCTGACCGGAGTGAGTAACTCTCAGAAGAAAGAGTGGCTAAAATGTGAAAAAGCAGATCTGCATTGCATGCAGTTCGCTTCATCAGTCTGACAGCCCACAGAAGCTGGACAAGGAGCTAGAGGCCAGTTCTGGCTCTCTCCCTACTAGGTCAGTGGCCTCAGCAGCTGGGGATGAGGTAGAGGTTTCTGTTCCTGCCGGCGTCCTATCCCAGCTTCTCGGGCCCAGTTGTTGGGCAGCAGATGATACATCCCCCAGCCTTGACCTGTGGTTCCACATCACTGAACTGGGATGCAGCCCAAGGAGACAGAGCCACCCTCATCTGAAGACCAGAGACCGTGACTTACCTCATCTTGAAGGGAAAGAAATAGACCTATCTCCTTGCCTGGAGGAGGAGAGGGGAGAAGGGAAAGGGAGTGGAAGGGAGGGGGAGGGAGGGGAGAGGAGAAGAGAGGAGGGGCATTGCGGGTAAGAAGTCTTCTGAAGTATCAAAGAGAAACTCAAAGCCTGGAATACATCCATCTGCTTCCCATATTATTCTATTTCTGGAAATGAAGTTTGACACAAAAGTGTGTCAATGGGAGAAGTAACACTTCTCTCACCTCATTGAGAGTTACCGCTGTGTTTATCCCTGGGCCTAAATATGAATACGTGCCTTATTGTATACCGGCATCCCTTTTGCAAATGGCCACATGGGCCTGGACTAAATATGGGATGACTATTTAGCATCATGGAAACAGTAGAACACCATCAAACTCTGGAAAAGAAAGATATTGACCCAGTAAATGCCTCTTACTTATGATACACAGTAATAAAAACAGCAAACTCATTAAAAATAACTGTGCCACATTCAACTTTGAGAATCTTGGTTTGATTTCTTTAAAAGACAGCAGGATTAGCCCCCATGTTTACAATGTGAGTGTGGTGATTTTCATCCTACTTTTTCCCATTGTAAGCTTGCAAGGTCTCTAGGTAAATCTCTGTCTCTAGAAGGGTCAATCTGAAATAGGTAGATTCCAGATTATGACACTTACGAAATAGAGAAATTAGCATCCTCTCTGTATACAGGGCCCCAGCCAAACCTACATGTCGTTCTTTCACCAAGCAAGTAGATTGAAAACCCACTATGTGCCAGACATGATGCCGGAGGCCGGGCACACAAGAGTGAAAAAGACACACAGGGCTTCTGCCCTTCTAGTTCCAAGAAATCAGTGTGGAGAATTAGCTGGGAATCTGTGACAGGTAGAGGTTTCAAAGGAATTGTAACTCAACATCAAGTTAAATTTTAGGTGTATGGGTTTTTTCTTTTTTGTTTTTGTTTTTACCTAATCTCCCATTTTGCCCATGATAAACCATCAACATGTAAAGAGTTCACCAATAAGATAACAAAAGGTGCATGACAATCAGGAAATTTCAGCCCTGTTGGTTGCATGGCACGGCTAAGAAAAGGACTGATAGGGCTGGCCCGGTGGCTCAGTGGTTAAGTTTACATGTTCCACTTCGGCTGCCCAGGGTTTGCCAGTTCAGATCCCAGGTGCAGACATATGCACCTCTTGTCAAGCCATGCTGTGGCAGGCGTCCCACGTATAAAGTAGAGGAAGATGGGAATGGATGTTAGCTCAGGGCCAGTCTTCCTCAGCAAAAAAAAAAAAGAGGAGGATTGGCATCAGATGTTAGCTCAGTGCTAATCTTCCTCAAAAAAAAAAACGGGAAAAGGACTGATATGAAGAATAAATTGAGATGTAGGTGAATGTATGGTGCTCTGTTTTCGTATAGATTCTGCTGTTGATCCTCTCATTTGGCGATTCTTGTTTAATGTTCTGTGATTCCTATCACCCAAGGAACATGAAAGACTGTGGGAAGGGAAGAGTCAAGGCAACAAAGAAATGCATTTCTATCTCACCAGTATTTCGTTCTTAAGCTCACTCTCAAGCAGGCAAATACTTTTTAAATGGAAGAAATTAGTCCCTGTTTTTCCCTTAACTTCCCCTCCAAAATGAAGGAGAATTTCTGTAAACTTGTCTCCCTAACCTGCAGGTTCTGTCTCAGTGGATCAATGAGAAAACATTTTTGACAAGTCAAATGTTCATTTTTTAAGGGGAAAAATAACCCTCTCTATCCGGGCTGCCAAGATTGTGGCTTATGGTTCTCAGTCCCTCAGGCCATCAATCCGCATTCCACTGCAGACATTGCCCAGATGTCTTGGTCAGTGCACATTAAAGGCTTAGTCGGCCTGCTTCTTAGGAAAGAGATTTAACATTAGCCCATGTTAGATGTTAAGGAACATCCTTCTCCATTGAAAGAGAAATTTTATTTCTCAAGGAGAAAAAAAATACAACATGTAGTCACTAGGATGCATTATGAACCTGTTATTGCGTGTGGGATTTATGATCAAGGTCTCTCTTCTACAAGGATTCTTCAGCTAAGGGGGGAATTAGATTTAAGGAGCCCGCGAGGAAATGTTGCACAGACCTTTGGCTCCATCTAGTGGCCAAATCCTGTCAGGTCTCGCAAACGTCGTCCTCTCGGAATTTGAGGAGAACGAGTGGCTCTGGCAGCGAAAGCTCAAAAGCTCATGCTCTAAACAGGCTTGGCAGAGGACAGAGTTGGCCAACAGAGGAACTGTTGCGCCTCAGAACACTGCGCTGGGTACATGACATTTCCTCGTATAGTCCCAGAGAGAGAGCTGCCGCCGGGTCTCGTGGCATTTTGAAAGAAGCCGTTTTCAAACCAATCTGTAAAGTGCTTTTGATGTCTCTGCTTAGTCACCTGCTTGAAGCACAGTGTCTGGAACGCACGGTCGGGGGGCGGGGGAGAGGCGGGGTGCGTGCAGTGTGTGTGTATGTGCGCGTGTGGTTGGGGAGCAGCACGGAAATGCTCAGGGCTTTTGCTGAGCTCTGCCTTGCCAACTGGCATCAGGAAGGGACATATGCAAAATCACACTCCACATGGCCTCTAAATTTAGATAAGCTGTCAATATCCTGCACTAGAGGGGCCTTCTTCCTCCACGCTCTGGTTTAAAGGCTTAAAAACAGAAGCCAAGTTTAGCCCGTTTGAAAGCTCAGGCGGTTAATGGCACTGTCCAGAAGGATGTCAAATAGCAGCTTACGCTACTGACTAAATGTGATGGAGATCCCACAAACCTCACAGAGGCAACGACTTGGGTTCAGTCCCCTCCCTCTCTTCAACCCTGCACCTGCCAACAGACGCAGAAGCAAAATGGTCAGAGATGCGGGGGCTGGCCCTCAGAGTTCCCTTTTCCTTCTGCCCATCCACCCCACAGGAGCCACTACTTGACCAATAAATTTTAAGAGGAAAGGTCAACAGAAGTTGGGCATAGATGGAAGCACAGATCTTTTTTCATCCAGCAGGTCTGTATTCCTTCCAGGGAGAGGGTGGCTGGAGATGAACAGAAGCCTTCACCAGCGCTGCAGGGCTCAGAATGGCTCGGACAAAACGCTTAAGCAATCGGTCTGTCTTACAGATGTCCTCAAGAGCAGACCAGTGGCCGAGGATGATCTCTAGGTGACGCTGAGCCCCTCCCCTCATGTCAACTCTGGCAGATCATGAATTCAGTAATCAGTGCCCTATTTTCTCCCTGCCCTATTTATCTTTATTGCCCTATTTTTTTAAACTATTTTTTAAATTATTTTTGCCTGTCAGTAGGGAATTTAAAAGTAAGAAATGTGGGTAGGACAGAAATTCACTTTTTGGATTCCCTTGTCTATTTAATCCCCAAGCAGAATGTGTGCCTTACCGTCAAGAAGATATCAGTTACCTCATTAACCCCCTTCCTGTAGAACAGGGCTATTAATAGTATCTACCCCATTGGGTTGTTGTGAGAATTAAGTGTGTTCGTACATGTAAAATCTTGTAACAGTACTCCAGCTCTCAATAAATGTCAGCTGTAGTTACTAAATTCTAGCAAGTCAAATGAGCAGGGCCAAGGAGCTAAAGGAGACTATTCGCCCTTCAGAAATTCTTTTCATAGGTTGCACGACTATTTGTTTTTGGGAAATGCACGTCTTCTTTCCAAGCCCTCAAGCTCCTTAAGGAAGAGGCGGCATTAAGAGATCCTCTGTGGGGTTCTGCAGCCTCCGAATTCCATCCACATCTCAGGAGACAAAGAGAATTTGAATGGGAAGATGTGGACTCTGTGACGGCCAGCAGGCACCTGGGGATGCCTCCTTGATGATCATACTAAAAGGCCTCCAGGACCCTTCAGAGAAGAGGGCCCCACTGTCAGCAGCTGTGATCTCCTGTCTTGGAATTTCTAAACACCCTTAGGAAGCATTATAGATGCATGCTTCAACTTTCAGGGCAGACTTGGAATTTTAATTCAATGAAACTATCTGAACAGTCCACTCAGGAGAAAGATTGACATGCCGTGGGTGGGGGAAAAAACTGCTTCATTATTCATCCTTCCTGGGAAGACAAGTAATTTCAGCCTGACGGGACCAAAATGAGAAGAGGCAGACAGAGCGAGCAAGTGAGATAAAGAGACAGAAAGGCAGATGGATGGATGGACAGACCGACAAATGGACAGACAGGTACATACATACACACCTGCATAGAATGATAGATACATACATACACAGAATGAAAGATACACACATACTGTGGGAGATTGGAATTGGCCACCCCAAGATATGTCTCTGGCGTGAGGATTATTTTGGGCTGGTTACTTTTAAAAACTGCAGACATGAGAGAAACTCTGAAAAGTAGAAGTTACCCTTTGTAAGAGACATTTACATTTGTAAAGGAAATTTCCATGTGTAAAGGTGTCTCCCTCTCTGTACCAGAAAGAAGGGGGGATGACCTTATCTCTAGAAACTCTTAGCAATGCGGAAGGCAACGACTCAAATCTGCGTAATAACCTTACTCTGATTTACTGTGCGTTTCTGGTGACCTCCCATATTGACTCCCCCCACCCCCAACATCCTCCTTTGTTTTTAGCTGAGGATGATATTTAAGGTGGTGGCTTCCGCCATTTTGGTGAGTTGCTCAGTTTTCCTCAGTCTCTCCCATGCATACATGTTAAAAAGCTTTGTTTAATTTTCTCCTGTTATTCTGTCTCATGTGAATTTGATTTGTTGTCCAGCCAGAAGGACCTAGAGCAGGTAGAGGAAATGTCTTCCCCCCCTACAACACATACATACATATAGTTTCATAGCTAGATCCACAGGCCACTGAGAAGAAAGGTAGAATGCAAGACACACTAATACAGCTTTTTTGTTCCTCACCTGAGAAATGTGATGGGCATTGTAGATTCCAGCCTATACATCATCCCTTAAAAAGCTCATTGAGAAGTTCGGTCATGATCCCATCCTTATCCCAGAGCTCTTGGGAAACCTTGCCATTAACTCTTACAATTGCTGCACCTGCTCATTCACTCCTGGGAAAATGTCAAGATCTTTTTCCTTTTGTGGAACAGAGGCTACAGGGAAGGCACTTTTCTTTTTCTGAGACTTTTTCAGAGGGTGTTTTTCTTTCTGCTACGATTCCAAAGATTTTCTTTTAGACCACGATAGAAAGCACAAAGAGGCATTCAGCTCAGCCTGTAGATTGCCAGAAAACCCTTCACATCCCACAAAAATTAGAGAGGCTGCTGCACTCGTCAGCAATAGTGTATAAATTTGGAAGGAGTGATTTTATAGAATCAGATCGTTTTAGAATGAAGAGAAACATTAGTCCATCAGCTTCATCTCAGAGATGCAGGGACCGAAGTACTTAAATCTAATCTTTGACTACTCAGTGCCTCCTTTTTCTCATCTCTGAAGCAGAAGAATGGCAGCACAGTGACTAAATTAACAACAAGTTGATATTCAGGGCTGTGCTGTTTATGAGCGATTGTTGTCTCTTTTGAAAGCCTGGAGCCCGGCTGCCTTCTCCACACTGCTAAGCAGAAGCAAGCCTGTCCCCTTGCAGCCCTGCAGCCCCAGAGCCCTGTCACAGGGCTCCTTCAGCCGGAATTCCCAAGAAGTAAATGCAGGTAGATGGCCTGTCTCGTCCCAGGCTGTCTGGTGATTACCGTCTTGAGTGTTCTTTACTTGGCGACCATGTTAAGCACAAGCCTTTGGTGGGGAATATTGAATGCAGATGTTTGGGAAGGAGTTTTGCCAAAATTGTCGGAAAATGCATGTGAGAAAATTATCTCCTGGTCCCTTGGTGGGTATTATGTCTTTTACTGTCTCTGTATTTTGAAGGATTTTCCTTTTTAAAGATGTGATTTTGAAAGACTGCTCCGTTGAGGGCATGGAGAAAGGAGGAGCAGGGAAAGAAGAAAACAAAAGAGAAAATGACACAGGGGGGCCCCCCACCCATGGGAAGGGAGGGCTCATTCCACTGCTGCTCCACACAGAGCTGTGAACTGGAGGCCCGGCTGAAACAGGAACTTGGCATGAAGAGAAGCTCCTGGGAGCTGTGAGGAGGGAGAAGATGCAAGGGATGCGGGTTTCTGTAAAGCAAGATGGCCTCTCCCAGTGGGTCCTGGCTGTGCCGAGAGGGTAGGCCCATCAGCTTACAGTGGTAGATCAGCCTTAAGGACTGGCCAGTGAGGAGCAGCTAGTAAACAAAACAGAGCAGAGACAGCAGGCTACAGAAGTGGGTGGGACTTCCAGGGGAGAGTCCTCGGGATGGCTGAAAGAGGAAATCTTAAAGGAGCTTTAGGTACCAATCTAGGAAATGTGAAATTTCTCCAGAGGAGAAAGGAAAACGATAGTTATCCAGACTAGAGCCTGCGAGATCACCATGGGAGGGAAGAAGTGTCTGGAAAAAGGTACAGAAAGATGGCCTGCAAGATAGCACCTACTCCCCTCCACCCTTCCCAAAGGGGCGTGTCCACATGGATGAATCAAAGTTTAAAATATGAATGCATCTTGGGGGCTACAGCATAGAACTTTCAGCTGGGCAGTAAACACGACTAGTTTCTTTCTGGATTCACCCAGGTCTTAGAGCAAAGACAGCCTTGGGAGTGTTCCCTCCTGAGAGCTGCCTCTACCCTAAGAATGGTCCCAGAAAGGGAGAGGAGAGTACACAGAAGTAAACACACAGGTCATGACATCACCTGCTTTCCTTTAGTGTCGAAGGCCACAGAAGGCTATCTCTAGCCTAGAAAACACAAGTCAGTGTGTATTTTACCTGAGCATGCCAGTGACTACATTGGGGCTTGGGGTGTAACCTCAATAGCAAGGAAGAGTGGCTCTCCCTGGCTTTGTGCTCTGTGCATGCACCTTCAAGGAGTTCACAGAGGACTGGACGTCACAACAGAGAAACACACAACACAATTGCACAAAGCAATTGTGCAAAGCAATTCCTATGAGCCACCTGAGGGAACCAGAGGGCCAACATAAGAGTCCCATACCTGGAAAGATTAGCAAGGAGGGCTAGAAGGACCCACCACACCCATTAGTCTGAGCAGTTTATGCAGCATCCAGCCCAATCAGACCTGGGTCACTAAAACTGGCCAGATAAAATAAGGACATGCAAGAACATCTCAGAGGGTGTCCCACAAAATTTAAGAGAGACATGGAACTATGGATCATGACTCCCTGCCATAAGAATGTTATAAGATGCCTGGAATCTTTGCTACATCTCTGTGGCTGTTTTCTTTTCCCTTGTTTCCCCGTGGTAAGCAGCACCGGAGCGCTAGGACCAGATGGCCCACCCGCTGCAGGAAACCTAGAGAAGAACCTCCCACTCTACAACCAGACTTACACTGGGAAGGAGAAAAAGCCCCCAGGAAAAAGCAGAAGATGACAGCTCTGAAGAGGAGCACAAGGGTCAGGCTGAACCTCTGGAGGCTTCATAGCTCAGTAGGCGGGAAGCCAGTCATGGGACATGAGGAAGGACACAAGTGGCAAGAATTCAGTCCTGAGCTGTAGGTAAGGAGCCATGAGTGCTGGTCGCGACTCTGTTCCTACCTCTGTGGGCAAGTCTCATCTCTCTAGGTCTGTTGTGATCAGTAAAGTAGGAGTTGGCTTCTTTACTAAGGAATTAGCCAGAGCAGTGGAGTACTATCATGGGGTGTGTGGGAATTGTCAGCCTTGGGTGCAGGAAATGACAGATGCATTGTCATTAGAGAACTTTAAAACAATAATAATACTGACCCAATCATTCTGCTTTTTATTATCATCATGCAAAGGCAATTGGAAGCCATGTCTGTACTAAAATGATCCTCCTTGCCAGCGTGTTTTACCACACACATACACACACACACACACCCTGTAGGCTGTGAGGCCAGAGAGCCCTTAGTTGACAGGAAGTCCATTGAAGATCTTTCCAGTGACACTCAATAATAACAATTAGTGCTATACTAACACTGAAATGCAATACTGCTGAAAGATTCAGACAGGTAGCGTAGTAGGCTGACCAGGGGCCCCAAAGATTCCAGGTCCTGATTCCTAGAACTGTTAATGTTACTTTACTTGGCAAGAACTTTGCACATGTGATTGTGTTAAGGATCTTGAGATGGGGAGATTATCCTGGATTATCTCAGTGGGCCCTAAATGCAATCACAAGCATCCTCCTAAGAGAGAGGCAAAGGGAGATTCGACATAGACAGAAAAGAAGGCTTCTAGCCGCCATCAGAAGCTATAAGAGGCAAGTGACAGATTCCCCTCTAAGCCTCTGGAGAGAACGCAGCCCTGCAGACACCCTGGTTGCAGCCCAGTGACACTGATTTCAGACTTCTGGCCCCCAGAGCAGTGGGAGAGTCAATTTCTGTTGTTCTAAGCGACCAAGTTTGTGGTAGTTTGTTACAGCAGCAGTGAGGGAGAGGTAAGTCCAATGAATAGAGAACATCTTCGAGGGGAATTGAGGTCTCTATAGAAAGGACTTCCAGCAGTTCCACGGCTCGTTTAACCTGCATCTTCTCCCTGGAGCCCAACATTCCAGATCATCAGAGGGCAGCAGGAGATACTAGTGATGAAGCCTTGTGAACACAAAGTTAGAAAAACAGCTTTGACAGTGCCAGTCTCCCCCGGTTGACCTCTGGCAAACTCTGCCCCAAAGAAGGTGGTGCTGACCACCACTGTCACTAGTGCCCTTGAGGCACTAAGTGTGAATTTGACACCAGACCAGAATTCCCACAGTCCAGAGATCCAGACATTCATACTCAAGTGACAACCTGGACAAGTCCTGGAAAGCCTTCCCGGGTGGCTGTGCCTCTCACCCTCTGTCTGGACTGTCCCTTTGGCAAATATCCTTTCTGTGCTGTTTGGATGGCAGATCATTTATCCATTGCATGAAGCATTTCATTAGTGACCTACTTTCTCACTCCACACATCACAGAAACCAAAATTCCCTGCCTAAAGTGAAAACAGAATAGAGCCAAGAGTTCGAATAAATGGGTTTTTTTAAGCCCCAATGGGCAGAAGGAAAACAACAGTCTCGCCGGGCTCGACTTCCCCCTGAAAAGAAGGAAACTCAAAAAGCAGTAAAATGCCGTGAGAAATAAGGATTAAAACTGGCTAATAAACTTACTGAAATTGGGAGCTGCCTCTGTAGCTCAGCCCAGTTGTGCTGCACGTTTACAGCAGGCGTGTTGCTGGAAAAAGCCCTATGGGTAGTGAATTTATGTGAATCAAAACACAGCTTAAATACACTGAGGAAGAGTTGCTCACTAAAGAAATCTCCCCGCCAGTCCTTTCATAATGTGAGGACTCCGTTTTTAATTTATTTTTGATGAAAATCTGGATTCTTCCCATCATATTTGCTTAAGGAGAGGCGCAGAATTACAAGTACAAATTCAAGTGAGTTCTGCTCCACTGCCAAGGTTAATTGCCGTCCTTCTTTCAAGGAAAGCTGGGATTCTAAGCCTCAACTGCGCCACTTTTGCAAGTATCAACTTGCCTGGGCCTGGAAGGGTTCCCCTAGCAATTTCCACATCTTATTCCCAGGGTGAGGAATCTTCTGGCCACTGAGTCAGAAGGTCATCGAGGGTCCCACAAGAGTAAAATGCACCTAATTTCAGAAGGAGGGGAAGTTTTTAGTAAGCAAATAACAAAAGGCAATATTGGCATTTTTAAACAAGAAAATGAACTCAAAATATTCTAATTCTGTTATATAATTAGTTAAGGAAATAAAAGAGAGGAGACGGAAAGGGCTTGGGAGAGAAAAATAAAAAGGAAGCAGGGAGGAAAGGAGATCAAAATAAAGGAACTAAGGGGGCTGGCCCCGTGGCCGAGTGGTTGAGTTCGCGCTCTCCACTGCAGGCAGCCCAGTGTTTCGTTGGTTCGAATCCTGGGCGCGGACACGGCACTGCTCATCAAACCACGCTGAGGCAGCGTCCCACATGCCACAACTAGAGGGACCCACAACGAAGAATATACAACTATGTACTGGGGGGCTTTGGGGAGAAAAAGGAAAAAAATAAAATCTTTTAAAAAAATAAAGGAACTAAGAAAGAGTAAGGAGGAAAATTAAATGTTGGGTAGAGAGAAAGAAGGCTGTGAGAAGAAAGAGGTACAGTGGGTTCCAAAAATTTAGAAAATCTCTTTTATCACTGGGCCTGTGAATAAAATGTTCCCCCTGAACTTGACTCCTTACATTTGTACAATGCTTTCCGCTGTCCAACAACCTCCCTTGTGATCCTCACATCATGGTGAGCGCTCCACTTTACATGAGTAGACAGAGGCTGTTTGCTTCCTGCCCAATATTCCACAGCTGATATTCCACAGCTAGAAGCGCAGCGCCCAGGCCTCCTGGTTCCCAGCACAGTATCTTTCCCATTACCCTCCTGAAACACAAGTAGGCACGCAGTGCCCCACAGAATCCTCACGTGCTTCTTGCATTGTGTGTAGGCAGATACCTTGAAATCACCCTCAATCCATTTGCACTAAATTATGTGGATAGCCTGTCTTAGTCTGCTCAGGATGCTATAACAAAATACCACAGATTGGGTGGCTTAACCAACAGATATTTATTTCTCACAGTTCCGGAGGCTGGAAAGGCCAAGATCAAGGAGCCGGTAAATTTGGTGCCTGGTGAGAGCCTACATCCTGGCTCGTGGATGCCGCCTTCTCCATGTGTGCTCACGTGGTCTCTCCTTGGTGCATGCTCCAGGAGAGAGCACTCCTGTCTCTTCCTCTTCTTATAAGGACATTAATCCCATCAGGGGGCTCCACCCTCATGACCTCATTTAAACCTAATTATCTGTCAAACGCCCCACCTCCAAATACCCGAATATCATCATGTTGGGGGTTAGGGTTTCAACATATGAATTTGGGCGGGACACAACCATTTGATCCATAACATAAGCTGAGACACAAATTCCAGGGTCTGTCAGAAGTTTCCCCTAGTAAGTAATGAGGCGTGGTATTGGTAATACCGCTAGGTGTTGGTAGACAGCCATCCTACGCTGACATAGGGAGGGTGAAGGAGGGGAGAGAAAACAAAAGAAAAGAGCTCTGGGAGGCCCCCTCCTCCCTCAACCTGCCCCAGGCAGACTGCAAAGTGTGGGGACTTGATCCTGGATCCTCCCACCCCTCTCCTGGAAGACTCCAATCCTTGGATAGCGTTCCTTCTCCTTCAAGGAAGCCCAGGGTCCCCAGTAGCCTACCCCACCTCTGCCTGCCCCCTGCTATGGACTGAATGTTTGTGTCCTCCCAAAATTCATACATTGAAACCCTAATCCCCAATATGACAATATTTGGGGATGGGGCCTTTGAGAGGTGATTAAGTCAGGATCCGTCATGATGGGATCAGTGCCCTCATAAGAAGAGTTACAGACAGCTTTCTTCCTCTCCTTCTCTCCCCACCACGTGAGGAAACCAGGAAGCTGGCTCTCTCCAGGACCCGACCATGGACTTCCCCACCTCCAGAACTGTGAGAACTAAATGTTTGTTCTTTAAGCCACTCAGTCTGTGGTGTTCTTGTTATAGCAGCCCAAACGGGCTGGGACACTTCCCCAACTGAAAAACAAACATCTTGCTTATCCAGTACACAGGTCCTTATACAACCACTACCCCCAACCCACACACACACACGCACACCAGAGTGGTGCTGGTAAATGTTCATCAATCCACTCTTTGAAAGAAAAAAAGCCCTGATGTGTAGGATTTGCCATTTCAGTGGTGTAAATACTACCACCATGGCTCATATCAAGTGACCAACATGACGTTGCCCAATGGAGCACTGGGAAGATAGCATGATAGCACATCATTATATAACATTATATAGCATTTCCACCAAACAGATACAGTAGACGTAAATAACCTCAAGGCATAGATTATTGTAAAACATAGTGAAATTTTTAGGAAATGATGACTTTTGAGTATTTATTACCTTTATTTCTAATATAACTTATTGAATTATATCTTTATATAATTTAATTCTTAACTAAGGATGCCTGTGTTTAATAACCAGCTCACAACTTTCCAGAAAATTTAACGATCAGCTGCCTCCAGCCTGTAGGGATAGCTGCAGCAAACCACTGCCCCACCCACTCCCCACCCAGGCCTTCCTTCTGGTTTGCTAAAGTGACCGCTAATTGGTGGCATTTATTGTGTGACCCAAAAGAGCAACCACAAAGGTTGAATTCCAGGTAACTTTGCAGGTCAGTGAAGGAGATGTTGCTTGGTCTCCTCTCAAATTATGTGTTTTTCTATAGAGCCTCTACCACCAGATAGATAATGGCCCCATGTGCTGTGCCATTCAGGGCTGCTGCCACCACAGTTCCTGTCAGTGGGAACACATCCCCACAAACTCAACATGGCCCCCAGACATCAGGATAAAAAGTGAAAAATACAGTCAACCACTTGTTTTTGCTAGACGATGACAAAAGACTGGTATAGCTAAAATGTTTTTCTCCTCTGAATTGACTGGGTATTTTGATGTTGTACAGACAAGGCCATATTCCTCAAAACAGCCACGCACGCACGCCTCTCAAGTTCTTTCTGAAGAAGCTCACACGGCCTTGAAACAGAGGGGAAGAAGCAGGATGCCTGCTCTGCTCCAATGCCCTTGACTAGAGGTTTAGCTCCCTCGCTCTTCTTCCCAAGCACACAATATTTGAAAAAAGGACAGCAGAGCCTGCAAATCCTCTCATCAAAGAGGCATTGACTTTTAATTTTACAAATGTGGCTCTTTTCCATAAGGAACAGAGAGAATTCATTAGTAATCCTACTCTGGAGACTTATTCCACCTGCATGTTTCTTTCTTCTGGCTATCGTATAATTACACCCCAGATTTCTGATTACAGAAACTTTTCCCCTTAACCTCTATACAATTGTAGAACCTCTCATTTTCCGGTCTCTCCTTTTCCAGTCAGCCTTAAAAAGGAGAGGAAACAGGAAATTGGCAAAGATAAGTATAGGAGTAGGTATCGTCCTTCCTAGATTAGGCTTCATCTGTAGATAAGAGCAATGGGTGCGATTGCTGTGTTAATGAGACCGTCACTAGAAAATAATTCCAATGTGTGTCCTTCTTGTGAGGGGGCAGAAGCAATCTGAACACTACTCTCGCATACGAATAAAAGGGGCATTGAAAAGACGCTCATTTAAAACATGAGACAATTCACAGACCTGTAAATTGCCACATATACCAGCAGCGTAGATAACTTCACATGTCATAACCTGTCCACGGCATTGTTTTACCATCCGCTGAAATGCACAGAGGAGGAAATTACTCGAATCAGCAGCCTTTACTACTTGCCTCACCTAAATCCTTCCTCTGCTCTCAGAGAAGCAAGGCCATTTCCAGAGCCACTCTCTGTACGAAATTGCCCCCAGCATGTGTGCTCCGGTGAGCGGTTGTACAGTGAGAGGCACGGGTGTGTGAAACACAGAAAGAGTTGGTAATTCAAGAAGGGGGCGGCCTCTGATGGGGCTCCTATTTGCTGTGGCAAAGGCATAGCTCTGCTAGCTGGAAGAACAACAGAACATGTGAGCTGTTGCAAGGTCTCTCCCCTACTCACACACTCACCATTTCTTCTTTTCAAAAAGAAAATTTCTCTTTAGCTTTGTGCTATTAGTCTCCAGTGATGAACAATAGGTTGGAAATTCTGAGAAAATAAACCGCTGAAATTATTATTCACTCCTTGCTCCAGATTGCTCTGTGAGCTACAGAATACATGTTCTGCATTCGGTGACTAAGGCCCCGTCCCATGTGTTTTCCCGGTTCAATCAACTGTGCTAAGAACTGTCACAATAGCCCTTGACGACAAGAAAATAAAATTTAGGGTAGAATGGAAAGCCTGACTTGCATCGTAATTCTTGGTCGCACCTGTTTCTCCTCCTCTTGCTTCGTTTTCCCCCCTTGTTGACAATGTTTACGAACCTTTTCATCCACCTTAATGACAAAGGAAAAGGAATGGGTTATTTTTCCAGTTTGGATAATTACTTCTGAAATGTTGTCACAATCTTCCAAATGACTATATTTCTTTCATGTCAGACCACTGTGATTTCCACGTCGCACAGGTTGTGGTTTTGTTAGGGTTCTGGCCTGCCAAGAGCCTTGGGAGTTTTGTTTTTTTGTTTTTTGTTTTTAAGAAAAAGACAAAGCAAAAACCAAATAAGTCAGCACGATAACTTATGACAGAAAAATCAACATCTGAATCGAATGATAATCGCAGGAGCCAGGCAGCCGGGAGAGGACGTGTCTTGTGCCAGAAAAAGAAAGGCACGGAAAGTTATTTAAAACTGATCGAAACCCACTAGGAGTCACAATCCCATCATGGTTTCCCTTTGGAAAAGCAGTTTTCAGAAGCCCCAATTAACCTTAATTGAATTCTGCCTTCGTAATATCTGGAATTTTAATTGACTGGGAAGGTGATCATAAATCTCCCTTCATAATGTGGCTTAGCCATTAGTAAATGCCCGGATGGCACACAGCCTTGTCATGTAGGGGACTTACTATTCTGCCGGGGAGGCTGGTTTTTAGATCATAAAACAAATATTCAAAAGAGAAAGCCCCTCACAGACAGAGCCCACAAGAAAGTGGCTTCAGTACAGAGGTTCAGAGAAGGGAAGGATTCCAGTGAACCAAAGGTTCACATTTGGGCTCTCAGGTCCATGGTTTCCTAAAACACGACTGAAGCCAGCCCCTGAAGCCCCAAGAAAGAAATTACCCTTCCAATCATTTAGGATAAGCATAGTATTGTTCATATTTTCTCTTTCAGAAAATCAACCATCACTTCACTCCTTTTTTATGAAAGCCATTGAGACCTGGGAACTATCTTAGACCTTTCAAATTGCCTGAGTGTGGCTATTTAACTCAAAGTCTCTCAATGAGTGTTGGGAGGCCTGTCAGAATGACGTCGGTGCCTTTTCAGAACCCCCAAAGCAAACTGACAGGAGAAGCTTGAGCATGCGTAGCTTGAAGAAAAAAGAAATATACCTGGTGGATTCTGATTTGGAGTTCCTTACTACCCTCCAAACTCACCTCAGGTTGAAAAACCATTGTTGTTAGTGCCATTGAGCCAATTCCGAGTCCTAGCGACCCTGTGCACAGCAGAGCTGAATCCTGCCCAGTCTTTTTGCACCATCCTCTCACCTCCCAGCACTATGTCAGACAATGCTCTGCTGCCCTTCACAGGGTTTTCAAGGCCAATTTTTTTGGAAGTAGGTGGCCAGGTCCTTCTTCCTAGTCTGTCTTAGTCTGGAAGCTCCGCTGAAACTTGTCCACCATTGGTGACTCTACTGGTATTTGAAATACCAGCGACATAGCTTTCAGTGCCACAGCAGCACGCAGCCAACACAGTGTGACAATGGACAGATGGGTGGTGTGGCTCCAAGGGCACCAGGTTATGGTGGTGAGAGCATCAAATCTTAACCAGTAGACGACCACTAGAAAAATCATGGCTGTGGTCAAATTGACAGAGCGCTCAATCAAACAATCAGATGGATTGATTTCTGTTTCACTAAATTGAAAGGATGATGAATTAACTAAGATCACCAGTTATTTGGAAATCGTCTAGAAGTAGTCTGAATATGATTTGACATTGTAGGAGAACCCATGGCTCCAATAGTTAAGTTACTCTCTTGCTCCTCTCTGTGTTCACTGACATATTTTGATCCCTCTACCATAGTCAAAGAAAAACCAGGGTGTTTCCCCTATGTAATGTATTCCTTACTTTTGTGTTTTTCATCCAAAACCTCTCTAACACTCCCAACAGAGGCCATTAAAACCTTAAAAAATCATCAGTGGAAGGAAAGAAAGTTCTATATTCTAGCTAGGTGGGGAAACAAGTGAAAAGGTGAATTTAAAGAGTCCTGGTTGAACATGAAGAAAATTAGTCACCCTTCTAAAACTTCCCAATTCTCTTCTCACTTCAACTACCACTATCCATTTCTTTCAAGGTCTATCCAGTTGTCCAGTAGTGAAAGTGGTCAGAAATGAACCATGGAAACTGACACTATGCAAATTCAGGCAAAGGACAGGATCATTTCTTCAAGTTCTAATTCACTTTCAAACTCATGAAGAATCCTGGAAGTAAAATGAACTAGATTGAAACAGCTAACTTCTTCTCCCTACCCTGCACGCATTTTCCTGAAACTTGAAAACTTGAAAGGAAAGGAAGTAATAGTTGTAAACATTACCCTTTAATAATTTTACAAATCCTCTTCTATCTTTCTCTTACCTTCTCTTTCTCTTACCTCCTACCTTTCTCTTACCTAGCTCTCTCTTTTACCTAGCTCTGTCTTCTATACACATTGTGAAGTCTTCTCATCCAAACCACACTTCTTAGGAATGACATTGAGAAAAAGGGAGACAGGAAAGTGTAGGGGAGGAAGACATATCCTCTACCCTCTCTGGGTTCGTCTGGCCAGAAAACAAATTAAATTCACATGAGACAGAATAGCGGGAGAAAATTAAACAAAGCTTTATAACATGTATACATGGGAGAGGTCAGGCGAGCTGACCAACTCACCAAAATGGCTGAAGCCCCCCCCCCCCCACCTTAAATATCATATCCAGCTAAAGCCAAAGGAAGATGTTGGGGGTGGGGGGAGTCAGTTACAGGAGGTTACCAGAAACAGGAATAAGATTATTATGCAGATTTAAGTCCTTGCCTTCCCCATTGATTAAGAGTTTCTAGAGATAAGGTCATCCCCTCTTCTTCCTGGTAGAGAGGGAGATAACTTTACAGATGGAGATTTCCTTTACAATGTAAATGTCTCTTACAAAGGGTAAGTAAATTCTACTTTTCAGTTGCTTTCCTGTCTGCAAAGTAATCAGCCACAAATAATCATCATGCCAAAGAGACATATCTTGGGGTGGCCAATTCCAGGCCCCTACAAGAGGAAGTTAAGCAAATCTAGACACCAATTAATTTTGCCCCCTGCTTGCTGTGTAACTTCTCAAGCCTCCTTGGTAAGTGGGAATAAGAATGTCAATGATTGATGAAAGTTAAAGAAGATGCTTGCAGAACTGGACCCCCGTTATATTAATTTCCCCAATATACCTCATTTAGAATAAAAAATATCAAAGAGAACAGAGCAAATTACATGAGTAAATCTGGCATCTATATGGCATAAGTATGGCAGATTGGCATTCTCGGCATACTGTTATTTGTTTACCAGTTGGTCTACTTCAGGAAATATTTTCAACTACCTATAATTAAGGGAAAATCACAGTGCAAGGCCAGAGAGGAGACATAGACTATTTCAGAGTCAATCTTTAATGTTTAGGCCAATATTTCCAAAGTGTGATCAGTGAAGTACCTGCATCATAACTATCCTGGGTCCTTATTTTCAATATAGATGCCCCAGCCCCACCGCAGAAGTACTGAATCACATTGCTGAGCATGAGGCCCAAGAATAAACATTTCACAAGCTCTTCAGGTTATACCTATGCTCATTAAAGATTGGAAATCACTAATGTAGACAACAATAATGATCATTTATGGGGAATTTTCATATCTAAATAAGTCAAGGTGGTCTAGCTGTTTAAAAATTGGACACAGGAGAAATTTTTTCCCAGGCCTAGCATTGAGCTGACAAAGTCAGACTTCTTATTTTGTTCTGTTTTTAAATTATGAAGAAAAGAACTTAAACCCTTGAGGATTGGCAGGTCTAGTGTTTGCAGTGGGGTGATACAATAACTCATCAAGTCCTTTGGGTCTATATAAGGCTGGGAAAGCCACAATTGATGATATTGGCCAGGGGCCCATCAAGACATGGTGAATCAGTTAGCATTTGCTACACAAGAAGTCAGTCTGAAATTTAGTATCTTGAAATAACAATCATTTATTTGCTCACAATTCTGAAGTTGAGTTGGGTGGTTTTTTGGTTTTGACCTGACTCAGGTGGAGCTAAGTGGTGTAGGATGGCCTCACTCACCCGTCTGGAGACTCAGCTGGCACTGGCTCATCTCTAGTCCCCGGGGTCTCCCTCAGCAGGTTAGCCTGGGCTTCCTTATATGGTGGCTACACCAGAGAGTGAAAGTGGAAGTGTGCCACACCTCTCAAGGAGCAGGCTTAGAACTCGCGCAACATCACCCTAACCAAATTAACTGTGGTCAAGGTTATCCCAAATTCAAAGGACCGGGAAATAGACTCTACCTCTTTATGGAAGGAAGGGCAAAGGATTTGTGACCATTTGCAACTACACTTCACAGGGTATAGAGGCAGAAACAAGGTAGAGTCTGGGGCATCGGTGGTGCTGAAAATAAGATCAAAGTGGATGCTGCATTTGTGCCCCTCGCACACTCAGCAAAGTTCTGGCAGCATGGCCGCCCTTCACCTAATAGCTCTCATTCTCCTCACATCCTTTTCAGCTGCTTCTCTCTCTCCTTCTTTGTTTCCACTCTCCTTTTCACAAACAATGAAGCCTCTTTATGATGCTAACATTATCAGGCCTGGTAAATGTGGTAATGGTAACAGTTTACCCCAAGCTGTCCAGCCTCAAAACTTGCGAGTCAACTTTGACTGGCCCCTCTCCCTTCCCCCTCACAATGGTCATTGCCTAGCCCTGTGGATGCTGTCTCTGCAGTACTCCTCTGTCCCCAGATCACGTACCCTGCTGAGGACTCATGCTGCCAGCCCCTTCTTCAGGCTCTCACTGCTTCTCCACCATTTCCTAGTTGTGAGAGCTTGGGCAACTTCCTTTAGGCTTCTATGCCTCTGTATCCTCATCTGTGAAATGGGAACAATAATGTACTTATCTGTCAGAGTTGTTAGGAGGATTAAATGAGATATTTCAAATGAGGCGTTTAGCTCAGAGCCCAGCATAGTTGCAAATGTTCATTGAACATAACTTGTTATACTCATCTTAGCACAGCTCATCCTTCTTATTTACCAGACTGTTTCTCCACTGCAAAACACACCAACGAGCCTCCCAAAGCCTTTGAAGATAAATTCCTCAAGCTGGCATTTCATATCTGAAGTTATACCTTTCCATCTTTCTCACTTTTCCCCTCAAAATTCCCCATTCTTTTGATGAAGGCCCTCACCCTTTTCCACCTAAGTCATAATCATCCTTCAAGACACTTACCGACAAACACTTATTGACCTCCTGCCTGCCCAGGCGCTATATTAGTGTCCTCAACGACTCAAACAGCACACAGTCGTGTCCTAGGAAGTTCGCTGTTCCCTCAAAAGACCCCGTCTTCTATTACACTTTTTCTCATTCTCCATTCTACAACCCTTGCCTCAAATGATCCTTTCTTCCTTTGAGCATCCAAAATAATGTATCTGTGCTTCTCTCGTGGCACTTGTACTTTTTTTTTTTTAAAGATTGGCACCTGAGCTAACAACTGTTGCCAATCTTCTTTTTTTTTCCCTGCTTTTTCTCCCCAAATCCCCCCAGAACATAGTTGTATATTTTAGTTGTGGGTCCCTCTAGTTGTGGCATGTGGGATGCTGCCTCAGCATGGCCTGATGAGCACTGCCCTGTCCACACCCAAGATCCAAACCAGAGAAACCCTGGGCCGCCAAAGCAGAACATGTGAACTTAACCGCTCAGCCCCAGGGCTGGCCCTTACTTTTCTTTTCTTTTCTTTTCTTTTTTTTTTTGAGGAAGATTGGCCCTGAGCTAACATCCGTGCCCATCTTCCTCTACTTTATATGTGGGACACCTGCTACAGCATGGCTTGATAAGCAGTGCATAGGTCCACACCTGGGATCCAAACCAGTGAACCCCATGCCGCCCAAGCAGAGCACATGAACTTAACTGCTACACCACAGGGCCAGCCCCAGAACTGTACTTCTAACTAATCTTACATGCTGGATTGCAAGCTCTTAGAACCATATCTGCCATCTAACTTTCACAATTATGTTTAATCTGGTGTTATGCACACAATAGAACCTCCATAACCATTTTCTGAATTAAGAGATGAGACTAACCCCAGCCTTATCAACACATTGGACCTATATCAGGCTGTCATTATGGGTTATATTTGAACCCATAATGCTGAGCTGATAGAACACACCGTAACTTTACTATGTTGTGTTGCCCTTGTATCAACCCACAAATGTGCACAATTCACTCCCTATATATTTTTGAAGAATTTGTGGGAGCAGTAGGTTCTCAAAACTCTCACTCGATTTTTTTGCCCCTTTTCATGGCAGCTGTGGGTGAACTATCATCTCTGATTGCATTTTAAATTTATCCAATGGTGTTTAAATTTATCTGATGCGGGCCACCCCATCGCCAAGTAGTCAAGTTCGCACTCGGATTCAGCAGCCCAGGGTTTTGCCTGATCAGATCCTGGGCGTGGACCTAGCACCGCTCATCAGGCCATGTTGAGGTGGCGTCCCACTTAGCAGAGCCAGAAGGACCGACAACTAGAATATACAGCTATGTACTGGGGGGCTTTGGGGAGAAAGAGAAAAAAAAAGATTGGCAACAGATGTTAGCACAGGTGCCAATCTTTAAAAATAAAATTTATCTGATGGCATTTTAAATTGATCTAACTTATTTAATCTAATTTAATTAAACATCATCTCCACCTGATGGTATTTAAATTAACCTGATGGTATTTTAAATTTATCATAGTTCAGTAGTTAATCAGAATCAATAAAATTGGTTTAAGGCAGTGGTTCTCAAAGTGTGGTCCCTGGACCAGCAACAGCATCAAGATCACTTGGGGACTTATTAGAAATGCAGATTCTCAGACCCCAGCTCAGACCTACTGCATCAGGAACTCAGTGGGTGAGTGTGTTCTAACAAACCTCCAGGATTCTGATGCATGCGAATGTTTGAGGAGCACTAGCGAAGAGATAAAGCGAAATAGTTTCTAGGCAAACAAACTGGTAAGGCAGACAGAAGATGGGAAACAAATTTTTTTATGAAAATCAACTATTCCTGGGTTACGGTTTGCATAGATTTTCAGGAGACCAGCAGAGATAGCAGATGAGTGCAGTGGCTGAGACCCAATTTCTGTGACTGGCCAAGGTCCAAGATATGCATCAGTTTACTCTGGAACCAAGGGGAGAGGGATTGTGTCATCATGTGACACTGTCAGCGCCCAGAGTTATTTTTAGAGCTGGGTTTTTGCTTCACACATGGAAGAAGAAAAGTCTGAAAGATTTAGAATGTGCTCCAAAGGATGCAGTATAAAAAATGTTTTAGAATTTGGGTTTTCCCTTCACAACGGGAGGTTCAGATATAAAAGGAAGGAGCAGAGTGATTGATGGCACCGTGCCTCACATGACAGTGGAGCCAGCCAGCCTACCTATTCAAGCATGCAAAGCGGTGGCTGGGTGGCTCGAGAGGCTCACCTGAGCTCCCTGAGATGGTGCTGGAGGTACACATGCTCTCACACACTCTCACCCGTAATAGGATGACCTTGTTAACCTCCACAACACCGGGGGGGGGGGGGGGGGGGGGGGGGGGCCAAGCAAATCAGATCACACTTTGCTGCATCGCTACTCCTTATCTTCGTGAAGTCCAGTGACAGCATTCCCACCAAGAGGAAAATACTCCTTAGCACATACTTGAGGACGCATTGCTAAGTCAAGTCAAGTGAAATCTGTGACTTTCTGAAAAATATATGGTATGGGCACATAAAAGTTTAAAATTCATTCTATATAGATTGCTGGTGGATAAGTTCCTTAATTGAAGGATTTTCTGTGATTTCTTAGAGAATCAAATTGGCTACTATCTATTTTAGAGATGTGCAGGAGAGGTGGAGAGAGAAAGAGTAAAACATAACAAGATGCAAAGAACTTCCATGGAGACAAGAATTTTGCACACGATACCTAAGGTTTTAAAAATCAGGGTGTAGGAGGCAGGCCGGCAGCATAGCAGTTAAGTTTGTGCTCCACTTCAGCCACCCAGGGTTTGCTGGTTTGAATCTTGTGTGCAGACCTGTGCACCGCTTATCAAGCCATGCTGTAGCAGGTGCTGCACATATAAAGTAGAGGGAGATGGGCACGGATGTTAGCTCAGGGCCAGTCTTCCTCAGCAAAAAGAGGAGGATTGGCGGCGGATATAGCTCAGGGCTAATCTTTCTCGAAAAAAAAGAAAAATTAGGGTGTAAGTGCTAAGAGCTAATAGAATACAGTTGGAAGGCACCATGGACCTAAAATCAAAGTAGCTACATAAAATCATGATTATAAAGCATTATAGAGAAAATAAATTACATTCTACATCCAGTGCAGGTTCTATCTGACTATTTAATGGCACCAGTCACTAGAGACAGTGACATTCATTGACAAACAGCTTGACATAACTTTGGGTCCTACAGTCCCAGTAATTTTTTTCAGCTTTATTGAGGTGTAATTGACAGATAAAATTGTAATATGTTGAAAATGTACAACGTGATGGTTAATACATGTATACAGCCCCAGTCACTTTAGAAGGAATTGACTTTATAACGTCCTCTCCTCTCCTCCTTCCCAGTCCCACCTCCATCAAAACCTAAAACGCAAGAATTTACTAATAAATACATTTCAAGGGGCCGGGCCGGTGGCGCAGCGGTTAAGTTTGCACGTTCCGCTTCAGCTGCCCAGGGTTCACCAGTTCGGATCCCAGGTGTGGACATGGCACCGTTTGGCAAGCCGTGCTGTGGCAGGCATCCCACGTATAGAGGAAGATGGGCACGGATGTTAGCTCAGGGCCAGTCTTCCTCAGCAAAAAGAGGAGGATTGGCAGCAGATGTTAGCTCAGGGCTGATCTTCCTCAAAAAAAAAAAAAATACATTTGAAGAAGGAGAAGAATCTCTTATCTTTTGACAAAGCTGCAGAAGAACTACCAGTACAGTTAGGAACAGTATGAAATTCTTCCTGAGATTCTCTGCCATCCCTTCTCGCCCTTCAGATTCAACGCCATTTATTCAGTACACAAATATTCATGGAGCTCCTAATAAATTCCAGTTGCTGTGATATAAACTGGGAATAAATTCAAGGAATTTGCAATCAAATGCAGCAGACTAAATTTTCATCGGCATCACCTGAGGTGCTTGCTAAAACACCGATTCCCAGGCTCTGCCCGAAACCTTAATCAGAATCTCTGAGGAGGGGCCGGCCCAGTGGCACAGCAGTTAAGTTCACACAATCCGCTTCAGCGGCCCAGGGTTTGCCGGTTCGGATCCAGGGTACGGACATGGCACAGCTTGTCAAGCCATGCTGTGGCAGGTGTCACACGTAAAGTAGAGGAAGATGGGCATGGATGTTAGCTCAGGGCCTGTCTTCCTCAAAAAAAAAAAATGAATCTCTGCAGATGGAAGCTTAGATCTGTGGGCCTCAGAAGCCACACCAAGTATGAAAGCCCACTGGTGTGTGTTAACAGGGAAAGTCTCTTCCTTTCTTGCAGATTAAGGTGGCTTTATGGAAGGAAGGCTGCATGCTTGGTGGCTTCAAGCAAATGTTCCCTCCACTCTGGCCTCACACAAAGACATTCAGATTTTGGCAAAGGCAAATGAGCCACTAGGGAAAGGTCTAGGCCGCTTGGCCTTCAGCTAAGGCTCCTGGACCACGAGGAAGGTCTCAGGAGAAGCGGTGCAGGCTGCTGCAATTGGAACTGCATTGTATTTGGCTTGTCTTCTGGGGTGGGGTGAAGGTTCCAGTGACTCAAGAGAATAAAAAATGGGAGGTGATGATTTTGGGGTGATGATTCTTTAACATAAGAATATTTGACTCAAGGGCAAAAGATACTTTTTTCTAATTTTACATCCTTTGGACTTTAAGATATCTAGACTTGGAATTTCAAGGATTTATATAACTTTGATTTCTCCCTGGGAATTTGATAATAGGAGTGACTATATATCCAACTTTGGAGTATTTCTATGCAGTTTGCATTTTATTATTAGATCTTGGCATCATTTAATCTCCCTATAGATTCTTCAAGATGCTATGCTGAACAACAGGGCTGGAGGGAAAAGGATGCTATTTCTTGGGTCCTCTGTGTCTTCAACAGCCTTATAGTATAATGAGTGTCTCAAAGCAGCAGAAACTTGCTGAGGGTCTGTCAGGTGCTTGTTGTAACTGGGTCCCCTGGAAATTAAATGTCTCTGGCTTAACTAGTGCTGAAAGATATTGAGGGAGGCTGGGAGTAGAAAATTGGTAATGCAGTGCTTCTGTGAAATCAAATAGACTTACACCTGTGTCCTAAATAGCAAGGCCCAGAAGCAACATATCTTGGGGTGGCCAATTCCAGCCCCCTACAGCCCCCTATCTAAATTCTTTTAGGCAGTTAAGGAGGAGGTAAAAAGCTCTTCTTGAGACTGCTGGGCCCCGATTGTCATTGTCTTGAAATAATCCACCTGCCGAAGTCGTACATTCTGGGGTGGCGTATTCTTCTTCCCCTCTGGGGATTCTGCTCCAGTTGGGAGGAGTTCACTCATGACCCCAGCCCCTGACTCCCAGCCTCCCTCTAGGATTCTAGGTGACTCTAAAAGCAGCCTCATTTTAGACTTCAGACATCATGGCTACCTTGTCCTTTGTTTTGAATGAAAGCACCTAGCTAGCCTTAGAGCAACAGGATTTCTGCCTTTTATATTTATTTCATAGTTTTTCTTTTTCTCCTTCTCTCTTTTTAGAGTTTGCAGTATATACTTTGTTAGACTCTGCATGAAAAAAAAAAAAAAATGAGTTGTTAATTGGAATGCCTGGGATCTCTCCATGCCTAGAAATTAAACGATACACTTGGGTCCCAAGAAGAAATGGGTATTGATTCCAGTTTAACTGTCAGGGATGTTCTCCGACTTCCAACACAGCCTCTGTTCCCTTCCCCCACAGCCAGAAAACAGCATATTTTAGATAATGTGGCCTGACTTACCTAATGTGAGGTATGAAGCCTTCGTTTAAAAAGCAAAAGCACTAATCTAACACCTTGAAATGAGGTCATTTCAATGTGTACTTGGAGCAAACTACGAAAAGCTTGGTATTTTCGCTGAACTTTCACCTCCAATGTCAGTTTAATCCACTCTGTGATTTTTATTCATGTATAAACCATTAAGGCCCTGTGGTTACTCTGATAGGCACTCCTCAGATACAAGACCAAAGAAGAGGAATTTTACTACTGAGTTTCCAAATGTAGAAGCATGGAGACTGCAAAGACACAAGATCTAAAAGTAGGGAAGGAAGGAGAGGAGCAAGGGCATGAGCTCTGTGTCTCTGTCAGCGTCCGTCTACCCATCTACATGCCTGAACAGAAGAATATTGCCAGCTCTCACTCATCTATAAGGCTGACGAGATTTTCACATATTGGGGTATAGCGGGTAGCTATTCTGGTTCAAAACTGCTTCGGCTTGAACTAAAAAAGCCTGACTTATGGCCTGTCAAACACACACTGTTCATCTGCTTTAACCAGTAAAGTAAATAACGCATTAAACATCATCTCAAAGAAAAAGAATACACTCTTTGTAGATAAGAATGTATACTTCCCCTCCTACGCCCGCCAGTATCGGTAATGCCCGCCCTATTGGTACTCTTGAAGATAGGTGCCTTTCTCAACATCAGGGTATGTTGACCTGCTAATATGCAACTGAATACCTCTTTGAAATTTTGATGAATATATATCCCGGGCATGTTTAATGTTTGTTCTTTGTCCTGAAAAGGTGTAAAACTGTACTGAAAACCATGTTTCTCTGAAACTCTTTCTTCCTTTGTAGAAACTGCCTTCCTGGATTACAGTCCTCCCCCGGCTCAAGTAAAACTCTCCTTCTCTCTCTTATCTACAGGATGGTTATCGGTTATTTTGCATCAACAGGACTCATGCCCAGGCAAAGTTTGGGATAACTGATAGGACAACAGCTCTCACAGAGGGAAAATCACCAACGTTATCCCACATAATTCCAAGGCATCATCATCTTAAATTATTTAATTTATAAATCCAAACAAGAAAGGTCCATGTTTTACCATCTTTGAGGGTCAGGTACTACCATACCACATACAAGTAGGCCTGGGATGTCACCTGGTTGTTCCCAGCCTCTGAACTGAGCCCCTCTCCTCACTTCTCACTTTGCTGCTCAGCGGAGGTCATCTTCCTGACTGTTCACCTTGATCTCAACTCGCATCTGAGAACCGATGTGCAGCATCCCCACCAGCACGAACACAGTCAAGGAAGAGCACGCAAAAGACTGCTGGAAAAATAGACTTAGAGCTGAAGATCATTTTTGTAAGAAACATAATTTAAATGATTGTATGTAGGGTGTATACATATATATACAGAGAGAGAGAAAGCCAGATATATAGATATATAAGCTTAAATATTAATTGAGTAGTGTTGTTTAGGTAATTTATGTATGCATGTATGATATATTCTTTCTTTCTTTCTTCGTCCTCTTTTTTTTTCTACTGAGGAAGATTGGCCCTGAGCTAACATCCACCACCAATCTTCCTCTTTTTGTATGTGAGCCACCACCACAGCATGGCCACTGACAGACGAGTGGTGTAGGTCTGCACCTGGGAACTGAACCCAGGCCACCAAAGTGGAGTGCACCAAACTTAACCACTAGGCCACTGGGGCTGGCTCTCTTTCTTCTTTCTTTCTTTCATCTATTTCAAGCCTGAATCTCCAGGACAATATCCATATTATCAAGGAGTGCTGTAAACTCCTAAAAAGGCTTGGACTCTGTTCCTATCTAAATTTTCTCAGAATTTTAGGACACCCAGGCTCTAAAACACCTCACAAAGCAGGACTTTTGATTCCAACTACAATCCCAAAAGTAATCTCAAACCTGCCTAAAATCCTGGAATATAGTCTGCAGATCCAAACAAGTCACAGACAGAGGCCCATTTACTGAAAATCCCCTGAGGGGTATTAACTGATGAAGAGAACAACTGGTGTCCTTCATAAATTAACATAATGGAGTTGACCCATTGCTAGTCAGGAAAGTATAGGACTGGCTTTAGAATCAAACAGACTCAAGTTAAACTCTTGGCTCTGTCACGCACCAGCTCTGTGACCTTTGGTTAAATAACCTCTCTTAGCCTCCATTTCCTCACCTGTGAAATGGGGAGAATTCCATCTACCTCATCAGGTTGTCATGAAGATTAATGAGATGAGGTTGCAAAGTGTTCAGCCAGTGTAGTGCCTGGTCATGTAGGTACTAAATCAACAGTACTGATCAATACTGAAGGCTACTGATAAGACCTGGGCTTTGAGCTATTTTTATGGTAAAGCACAACCCAAGCAATTAGCAACCCTCTTACAAAGGCCAGCTTTCTTTGTTGGGCACTAACAAAGATGAGGCTTCAGTTACCTCCTTGCTGAGCTCTCTACTGGGGATGTGGGGCAGGTCACCACTCACTTTGTGGCTGGTCCCTGTCTGGGACTCCTGGACACAGACTTCAGATGGATGCCGATGCTTTCTAAGGGAGCCAGCAGGGAGGGACATAGGCAGGCAGCACTTCCTTTTATTGTGTTGTCTCTTTATTCTCTGCATCACTCAACCTAAGGCCACATAAGGATGTGTATCAGATTTCCCTAAAAGGTTGGGGGAATTAAAGGAAATTACACACTGGAAGAGAATGTAAAACTCTATGTTAAGATGATGTTTCCCATAGCCTAGGGGAAAGGACTCAGACAGATAACTCCTCAATGACGGGCACATCCTACTTCCGACCCCTGCTCTCCCATCCTCAGGTCTGCCCTTCTCTGAAAAACATACCCTTCCTTTAAGCTCTGCAGCGAAGACAATGCTATGTGTTCCCACTCCTGTTTCACTTTCCTCTTCCTGGGCACCCAGGAACACTCCATTCTCAGCCTGCCTTGCAGTTAATGTTAGGGCATATAATTGGGTTCTGGACAATCGGATAGGATTGGAAGTGATGTTTGCCACTTCCAGACCTGATCATAAACTCCCTGCACGAGAATATCCACTCCCTCTCTTCTCCTGCTGTTCCAGATGGCATGACTACAAGATGGGGGAGCTGCCCACGCTCCATGAGACTGAGAGTGTGGTGTGAGCAAGGAGGAAACCCTTACCGTGTAAAGCCACTGAGAATGCAGGGCTTATACATTAATTACCCATACAGCATAGCATTAATTACCCATACAAATGCGCCTTAGACTAAGACTCTCCATCTACCCTCCAAGAAACCCTACCCTCGGGTGTTGTTCTTATTCCAAAATCTACCTCCTTCCTCTCAGCTGTACATTCTACCAAATCTGAATTATTGATCTCAAATTATGCCCCAAAGAAAGAAATGAGACTTCAGTAGAATAGTTGGTGATGACTTTAGCACTTCA
The DNA here is from genome assembly GCF_041296265.1 of Equus caballus. Taxonomy (NCBI): domain Eukaryota; kingdom Metazoa; phylum Chordata; class Mammalia; order Perissodactyla; family Equidae; genus Equus; species Equus caballus. The sequence goes on along the minus strand of NC_091685.1, from coordinate 98,163,246 downwards.
AGCTCCAGAGAAGAGTCCAGCAAGATTTTCTCAGACCACAAGTCACAGACTCAAATGTCTAGAGTGGTCACACAGGTAACGCCAATGAGTGAAGTCGACTGGGTACAAAACTTTGGCAAACTAGGTAAGGCACGCCTCGTCCGAAGGAAGCATCTTCCACCCGTCTCCCCAGCTGTTACCACGCAGACTGTGGGCCAGGGTAGCCAGATCGTCCAATTGCTTAAAAGAAGATAGAAATCTGGGTTTCTATATAAAATCTCCAAAGTCTTATAATTTGGCAATTACTTCAAATTAAAAACAAACACTTTGCATGCCAAACAAAACTGAGCTGCCTGCCGCATCTGGCTGTGCTGTGTCACATTACGTTTTGCAGCCTCTCTTCCAAAACGGTATAATTTCATTCTTGCCCCATGGTTTGCAAGGCTGCCTCTCTCATGGTGAAGTTAACATCCTACCTAATTATGCAGAGCAATACCTTTCATCACCACTCCTCCCCCATCCCCAAATTCAAATTGAGTCCCTATGGCCAGCTGGAAATAAAAACCCAACCCATTGATAAGTCAAATATATGTACATATATATGTGAATATATATACATATACATGTCTGGACTAGCTCTCTTACCTACACCTAGGCCTGCCTCAAGCTTTAAAATTATCCTTTGCAAGGACTCCATTAAATTTGTAGCCAGGGACTGCCCTTGTTTCATTCTCTCTGGGGAAAGAGGGAGGAGGACCATTAGTGATTATGGCCTCACACTGACGCACCTCCCTCACCCAAATATTCCTGTGAGCAACCAGCTACAACTGTGAAATAATAGTCAGGAATTAGAACTAGTTTTTTGTCTGCCTGTACTACAATTTTTCTGAGGACAAGGCTAGCTAGCTTTTAGAAGGATCAAATAGAATTTGAAAATCACCCTACTTTATGTGGCAAGAGCTGTAAGAATATCAAATATTTCTTGCCAAAGAAAAGCATTTGCAAGCAAATGGGTCAGAAGATTTTTCCACGATTATCTCTTCCAGAATAGAGCAGTTTGAAACCAGAGAAAATAGGTGTTGCCAGAGTAAAAAAAAAAAAAAAGTGAAAAACAAAAGAAACCACAGCTTTAAGAGTACAAGAAAGCTGGTCCCTGAGAATCTCAAAAATAGAGGTAGGTTCACTTTATCCTACTGCACAAGTGAGCTCCAAGCACAAGAGAGGCTGCATTTCAAGCAGAAAGCTCGTTTCAAAGCACAAATATTGGGAAAACAGACCAAGACACCAGCGCATTCTAAACACAGCTGTGTTTGTCCACACCTACTCCCTGCCAGGCTGTGTTCGATTTGACCTGGCAACCCAGGGGTGAAAGGCTCCCACATCCAATTGTTAGTCTCTGAGACTCCTCTTCTCCCAACTTCATTACGGCGAACGTTGGCAGATATAGTAAATCGACCTCTTATTAAATGTTGCTGCCAACAGAGAAGTTTTAATCATCTTTGGAGTTTCATATTAAATGTGTGTTTAGAGGGCTGTGATTTGTATTCATTCCAGGAAGGAAAAGGTCCCGCCACCTGTTCTGAGTGTCATGGGCTGCTCCTGCTGGCATGAGCTTTACCACCCGGTTCCAGCCCAACATAATGCATCTGAATCACAACCGTCTCCAGGAGAATGTATTTATTTGTATTGGAAAAAAGAAGAGAAAACGGAATGTCGGATTTGCCAATCGGTTGGGCTGGGCAAGTTACAGAATTCTGCAGATGATTTGGAGAGTTCTGTGTCACCTGAGAGTGAGGAGACCACGGAAGTTGTCAGGGAAGTTTAAAGCCCCAGGTTGTCATCAGAATAATGAGCTGGCCTGGCTGTACTGGTTATCTCCAGCCTACATCAGGAGGCCGGAGAGGTTTACAAGAGAGTGCTGAGGATGCAGTGTCAGCATGTCCCTAGTTAGGGCCTGAGGGTACAACCGACTGAGCATCAGCATCCAATAGATAACAACAAAAGCCATTATCTCTCTCCCGGCTGGGCTGCCAAGTGCAGGGGCCAGGATTGCCTGGTGTTTGCAGTTTCCATAGCAGCGCTGTTTTGTTCTAGCTGGCAAAGTCCACAGAAAGGACCAGATAAACATTACAGAAAATGACACGAACAACCTAAGGACTGAGCCTGGGATCTCATAGCAGGCTTTGCCCTTTGTGAGTCAGCGGCCGAGGTGAGGAAGGATGCTTTTCAAGAGATTCCTGGAAACTAACAGCTCCTTCAAGCACAGCGTCTGGCCGAGCACGGCCTTCCAGCAGAGGCTAGAGCTCTGGGCCTCTCTGCTTCATTTCCCAGAGTGTTGGAAAAGCATAGAGGGCACTCAGGATGCTATTAAGGGGTTGAGAAAGCCCCTGCGCAAGCAGAGTGGGGGATGCGAGTGAGGCACTGCTATCCTCTTATGCCCAGAATCCTTTAAAGCCTCAGTTCCTCTCCCACCTCAGTACCCCACCCACTCAGCCATGAGCTCGGCCGCCCACACGGCCACGGAGGCAGGACCGCAAAGAGGCGTCTGAAGTCCTAGTCACTGATTCAGAGCATCGCCCTCCACACCTGTATGTCAGAGGCTGCAAGGGGGCCAACACCTCCACGTCTTGCACTGGATTTCCCTGGGGAGGGTGCAGAGGCACATGATATATTGTTCGGTTCCATTATTTGCTGCTTGTACAGCTACTATTTGCTACAAAGGAAGGAAAGAGGAAAGAAGACCTGGTCCCTGCCTTATGTGGGAACCACACAGTATGTAACAAGGGTAATTCTCTTACATTTCAGTTTTCATCTATCAGACAAAGAGTGAACTAGCTGTCTCAGACAAGGAAGTAGCATTGTCTCCGGCACTAAGGAAATTCAGTAACTTCTTGGTATTACAACATCAATGCAGTCAGCAGTATTTTTAGTGTTAAATAAATTCCTGTAACTTAAAGATTCTTAATTATTTTTGCGCCATCCCCTCACCATCAGCATCGTCTCAATCTGACAAATGGGAAAAATCAGAGGTCCCGTCAAGTTTTATGTTTGTAAAAGGTCACAGATGTCAGATGAAGGGTGAGAGGTCACAAGCTCTGAATCCTAGTCACAAACTCATCTCACTAGCCTGGTGACGTCCTTGTTCCCCACCCCACGTGTACACAGAGGGTTGAAGGGAGATACAAATTGGCTGCCTGCATCCTCCCTATTCTGCTATAATGTGACTTCTCTAATGTTACTTCTCTTGTGCATGGATCCACTAGAGACATCCTTGCGTCACCTAGAGTCCATCCCTGTCTGAATATCTGTGCATTTGGACCCTCGGGAGAATGGTCTTAAATGTTTTTCATTTAGGTGAGCCAGAAAATAGTATAGTCTTGGCTAAATCTAAAAGGTCAAAGTTAAAAGGGACAGGAGGATGGACCCGAGGTGGAAGGAGTCAGGGAAAAGCCACGTATTTAAACCCGCACAGTAAACAGAGGACAACTGTCCTAGGAATTGGGTTTAGCAGTGATCAAAAATCAGATCTCATTTGTCTCTGTTTCTCCGGATCATAACCAGTTGCCAGGCACGTGGTCAGTGGTCATAATTATCTGTTGGACTAATGATCTTCCCCAGGCTCCAGCATCAGCGTGAAAAGAAGCGTCTGTGGAGTCTGTACACGCCCCTGAGGCTCACCTGCTTCACCTCCGACCTGTTCCACCCGAGTCCTGTGGGGAGCGCAGCCCATGGGGGCCCCGAGTGCACGGGTCACTGGCCTCTTGCTCCTGACTGAGGCTGGAAATGAAGTAGGTCATGTCTTGAGGGGGAAAAGAGGCAGCCAGCTCTGCCCTTGTGTTCCAGCACTAGGCAAGGACTTATTCTCCCTAATGAGTTAAAAACAAGAATACTTCCCTCCCTACAATCCCTCAGGAAACAAGCGTGTCACCATCATTGTGTGTTCATGCAATCTCTGTTGGAGTTTGCACAAAGCACTCTCAAGACTGATTTGGTGGGAGAAAATAACAAAACAGGACAACACAAAACAAAAAGCCTCTGACATCCAGGAGCTTTGAGCTTAATATTAACCATCATGGAAGGAGTCGTTAGTAACTGCCATGTGTTGTGCTGAGCGTGTTACTAACATCTGATTTACCATTCACTCATGTAAAATAAAGTGCATCTTCATTTTCCAAGTGAAGGAACAGAGCTCAGAGAGGTGAAGTAGTTTGCCCATGATCACACAGCTAGTGAAAGACAGAGCCAAAATTGGAATCCAGGTTTGACTGATCCCAAATTGCAGGCATGCTCTTTACCATTACATTAAGATGTTCCCTCCTGCCTAGAGGCAGTACATATGCTATATAAATGATAAATGAGTCTACAGAACTATTCTAACCACCGCTCCCCAGACAGGCAAGAAGGAAAAGCATTAGAAATACTCAGAATTCTTTTCAATTTTTTTGAATAGGAAAACATTTACAGGTCTCAGAAATCAAACAGTCTTCAGAGGTACAGACTGAAACATCTTTATTCCCATGCTGTCCTTAGTTGGCTCTCTAAAAAGGTAACCATTTCATTGGATTTCGAGGATATCCTTCAGAGTTCCTTTAAGCAAATGCAAACACATGTGAATAGATATTTTTCCCTCCTTGTTTTTCACAAAAGGTAATGGACTCTGCATCCTGTCCTGCACCTTGTTTGTTGTTGTTGTTGTTGTTTTTTGGTGAGGAAGATTGGCCCTGAGCTAACAGCTGTGCCAATGCTCCTCGATTTTTTGTATGTGGGTCTCCGCCACAGCATGGCTTGATGAGCAGCATATAGATCCATGCCTGGGATCCGAACCTGTGAACCCAGAACCACCAAAGCAGAACACACAAACTTAACCACTATACCACTGTGCCAGCCCCGCACCTTGTTTTGGGGTGTTTTTCCCCCATTTAACCAAAGACTTGTCAGTGTTTCCATACCAATACATAGAGACCTTCCTCTTCTCTTATGCTGCAGTATAGAATTGCTTAGCAATCTGTTGTATTGACACCATAATTAATTGAACCTGTCCCATATTGATGGAAAATTGGGCTGTTTCCAATCTTTTGCCATTAAAAAAAAATGCTACCATGAATAACTTTGAGCATATGCCATTTCATATATGTGCCAGTATATCTGTATGATAAATTCCCAAAAGTGGATTGCTGGATCAAAAGATATATGCATTTGCAATTTAGATAGATATTGGCAACTTGCCCTCCATAGGAGATATACTAATGGGTACTAGCAGTACGTGAGAGGGCCTGTTTCCCCATCAGCCTTGGCAAGAGAGGGTATTGTCAAAGCTTTGAGTTCATCCAATCTGATGGGTGAAAAATACAATATCTCCATGTATCTTTAATTTTCCTTTCTCTTATTATGAGTAAGACTCAAGATCTTTTCACGTATTTAAGGGACTTTTATATTTCCTTTTGGGGAACTCTCTTTTCACATGCTTTGTCCATCTTTTTCTATTATTTCTATTTTCTCCATTTTCCAAATAAGAACACTGAGGCTTAGAGGACACGAAGCCCGTTGCAGGAAAAAGTAAAGAAGCAGTGAGGCCTGAACTTGAACCCAAATCCGTCCAGAACCTGAGAGTTTAACCACCAACCCATACCGTCTCATATTATTTCAAAAAGGAATTATTAATGGAGTCGTTTGTTCAAAAAGGGTACAAAAATGAGATTTCAGTTGTCTCAATGTGTTTTAATAAGTTTGACATAAAAGATCAAAGATGATATTTGAGCTCCATCAGATTCATTTTCATAGTAAAAATTTTAAAGCAATGAGGGGAATAACTGGCAGAAGTTTGTGAGGCTGGTCTGCAAGGCCTCAGTCCAATTAACCTGCATCCGTTGGTTACGATGTTTTAAGGGAGAATATTCTAGTAGCTCTATGTAATCTTTGCTTCCAAAAGTCATGTACTCTAATTAGGAAAGGCCTGCAATCCACACATGAAATATGGGTCAAAATTGGAAACCAACATCCTAACTTTACTCATGAATTGGCTCAAATTAGGAACAATGTTAACTTGCCAAAACCATTCCTTATTCGTTCATTCATTCAATGTTCTTCTTAAATTTTTATTTCCAAGGTAGATAAACAAGCATGGGCTAGTGTAAATAAAGGTTGAGTGGACACCAGCTTCTCTTTGGGAATTCACGTGCTTCCAGGGGAGCCAGTTCCCTCCCAGAGCCGCAGTTGGAGTCCACCAGTCAGCACTCTCCATTCCCCTGATCAAAATGGCAGGCTCAGTGGTGAGCATCGCAGGCTTAGCATGTCCATCAGAGTGATGCTCAGGGCCTTGCTTGGAACTTTAGGTTAAAGGTATTTCTCTGCCTCTGAAAGGTGTGAAACAAAGTCTTTTTTTACCACAAGGAAAGCCAGAGGGAAGCAGAACTTTTAAAAAGTTTTTTAAAGACACAGCTAGTGTCCTGATGATCTTGTGATGATGATGATACCTTTGGATCAGCCCAGTTTACCTACAGACAACTCAGTGACATGAGCCAATGACATTTCTTTATTATTTAAGAGAATTTGAGGAAATGTCTTTGGATTGAAATCAAGTACTTACATGGAAGATATCAGGAGGGTGCTAGTGTTTGATTGAGTCTGAAGGACACCCAGGACTTGGATGGTGTGGTAGGTGGTGAGAATATTCCAGGAAACACGACTGATCTGAGCAAAGGCAGGAGTGCCCCTTAGTGCTTACCCCTCTTTGGTAGAATTTGCCTTCAAGGCGTCACAGTGCTCAGAGAGCGTCCTGCTCCACTACCCATGACTTGGCTTGCTGACTTGCCTACCACTAAGTCATCTCTTTCTCACATTGTCTTACCTAATTGGAACTACCTACCATTTCTCTCTTTTTTCTCCTCCATCTTTATGGGTTCTCATCATTGCTATTCTCTCTCCAGCAAATACTGCACTACTGAATTTCCCTCAGGTATCAATCAAGACTCTCAACTTCAAAATGCGTCAGTCTTAACGTGTAAACTTAACATGAATGTCATACTTGACATGAAGCAAACTCTCAAAAAGAGGCCAAGTCTCCATTCTTCCTATTCTCCACTTTTGCCTGTTCTGTGGGAACCTCTTCCTTCATCTAACCAAATAATCATAATCTAATTTATAACCAGACCCAATCCTAAAACTGATTACGATTAGCTACGTAAGTTCAATTTCATTGCAATTTATTTTCACTTTGCACCTAACTTTTGAATTTATTCTAAATAGGAAGCAAGTCCTATTCCAGAAGTTTTGGCAAATTTTCCTATAAGACCTAAGGTGATATGGATTAAGCAGAAAAATTCGTTCAGCTCACTATAGAAGTAGTTCAGTTTTTGACAGGATGATAGGACAGAGAGGGAAGAAAAAGAGAACATAGTTTCAAGTGTTGTCTAATCCTGTTTAACAATATTACCACAACTTAGTAGCTTTGAAAAACAAAAAGTGTACAATTGTTATCTCACAATTTCTGTGGGTCAGGAGTCTGAGCACAGCTGGGCTGGGTCTTCTGCTTAGGGTCTCACAAGACTACAGTCAAGGTGCTGACTGGGGCTGTGGTCTCTGAGACTCATCTGGGGAAGAATCTGCTTTTCATCTCACTCTGCTTGTTGCAAAGTGCAGCTCCTTGTGGTTGCAGAACTGTGGGCTTTAGTTTTTTTGATGGATTTCAGACGGAGGGGGTCCTCAGCTTCTTCAGGCCATTCTGCATTTCCTTACCACCTGGGGGTCTGCTCCATGGCTTCTTGCTTCTTCAAAGCCAGCAGCGGAGAAAGAGAGACTCCAGCAAGATGGGAGCTGCAATCTTATGTAACAGGATCATGTAATCACGTACATGTAATCTCATACATCCCATCACCTTTGCCATATTCTTTTTTTTTTGAATTTTTTTCTTTAAAGATTGGCACCTGGGCTAACACCTGTTGCCAATCTTCCTTTTTTTTTTTTCGTTCTGCTTTATCTCCCCAAATCCCCCCTGTACACAGCTGTATATCTTAGTTGCACGTCCTTCTAGTTGTGGGATGTGGGACGCTGCCTCAACGTGGCCTGACAAGCAGTACCTTTGCCATATTCTGTTGGTTAGAAACAAATCACAGGTCCTGCCACCCTCAGTGGTAGAGAGTCATAAGGGTGTGAACACTAGGAGGCGGGAGATGTGGGGGCATCACCTTGAAAGTTTGTCTGCCACACAGTGAGAGAAGACTTCATCTAAAATTAAAACAAAAAAGTCCCTTTTACTATTCTAGCTTACTTAGTCTCCTGAACTGAGATATCCACTCTCTCATCAAGCTTCTAGTTGAAATCAATCTAAGAATACCAATGTCAGTTCAATAATGACCCACCGTCACCAGATGCATCCATGTCTACCTCACCACTCCGCCTGCTTCCGTCAACATCTTAGCGCTCAGGACGGGTAGTGGGTAGAGATAGGGGTTGTTGGTAGGCATATGGAGACAGTGTTTGTTTGTTTGTTTTCTGAGCACATTCATAGGTCCGCATTCGTGTGTGTCTGTGTGTGGTACTAAGCTCCGAGGCCTTGTAACAGAGATGACGGATCCCCACTGAAGAAAAATGACAGTCAGAATAGGAAGACGAAGCCAATTTGTCACTTAATGCAAAGCCTGATTGTGCTGTAACAACAGCCTGGCGCTGGGATTGATTACAAACGAGACGACACTTCCCTGTGGGCTGCCTCGCGCGTTATTACAAATAAATACCATTCGTTTCAGTATCTGCATTACTGCACAGGACAGATTACACCTCGGCGCCTTAGGTATACAGTAAATATCCCAGGGAGTACAATGGCCCTCCGCAGCCTACAACAGTTTTGCCTCAAAACACCGTTTCATAAATAAAATAAGGCTGTAGCACAGCGCCATGAGAACAGAAAACGAACACGGAGTTTGACTGATATTAGGGATTCATTTCCATGCAGGGCAGACTTTAAAGTGTGCTAGGTTTTTGTTCCAAACGGCCTGGGGCCCCTCAGCAGCTGTGCGGCATCTCTGATTGCTCACTGGCAGCGAAGCCCAAGAGAACCACTTGATTCCTGAGAGTATTTCCTGAAAATCAGAGCTCGGCTTTCAAGATGGAAATAAATCTGTTGGATTTTTGAAATATCTCCTTGCCCTTGCCCTGACTGTTCCCAATCTGTCATCCTACCGTTTTCAAATAAATACGTTATTTTAACCAAGGAATAGAGAACGACTGGTTTTTTAATTTATTTCCTTATGCCTTGCCTCAGTACAGGGTTGAATTTGATCTACCTGTGAAAAATATCTTTTTCCATTTCCGTGCCTATCCACTTGTTTTCTATTTTCCTCTCTACCTCTTCTCAACACTTTCCTATCTTTTCCATCTTCCTCTCCTTCACAAACACGGAGAGGCACTGGAAGGTTCCAGTCCGGCCGTGTCTTAGATGTAACACGAGCTCCCTCTGCTGTCCAGAATGTGAACAGCTCCGCAGCCAGGCTGCTTCAGAGCAGGCGAGCAGGTTGGAAGAAAACCTGAAGACGGTCTCCCTTCTCTGGGCAAACACTGGAAGTATTGTTAAGATGAATAATTTATTAACCCGCGATTGTTTATTGACTGCCCTTTCTTTATTTACTTCTCAGTTATTAAACACACTCGGCGGAGTGCCTGGGTGTCAGCCCTCAGCCGACTTGCAGCTTCTTTCTGAGCCAATGGATGTTCCCAGCCCCCTCGCTTCTCTCCGCAGGAGACATTTTCGATCTCCTTTGTCAGGTCAGGGTCAAACTACAGCTGTTCTGTGATGACTTTATCAATTCTCAGTTGATAGACTCTAAATGAAAAAATGCCTACTGCTGCCTCGTCGCTGCTTAAGAAGGAGAGTTATTTGTGTAATGTTCTGTCAGCCTGGCAGGGTCTGTGACAGATGCAAGGAGTCGAGTGAAGTAAGGAAAAAGATGTTTTTAACGCCTTGTGTTAGTCTCCCTTCCTTACATCAAGGAGCAGATGACATCCATCCCAGGCTGTCCTTCCAACCCACACAGGCAAGGGAGGAAACGGCCCCCACCCCGTTCAGAAGGTAATAAGCCAGACCTGCGTTAAGTAAGTATACTAATTATCGTCCTTCACCTTGAGGTGATTCAAAGTCAAAAGCGCTGGGCGCAGGTGGGAGAGGGCCCTTTCTCCATGACGAAACTTCTCCAGCTCCAGATTTGAAGGGAAGCATCAGTCTGCACCCAGAGGGACTTCTGCTTTTAGAGGGCAAGGATTTCCACCATCCAGAATTTCAGGAATATATGCTGTAACCCCTAAATAAATGAATGAATGATAAATAAGGCTCAAGGCAAAGAAGCAGCAGAAATTCCCAAAAATGAACAGATTTTATTCCCCAACGTTTAAAAATATTTTATACTGACACTACATACAAGCATAAGAAAGCTTTCACACCGCCTTCTCCCTTTCTCTCCTGACTTCCCCACCACCTGCATCTCTCTCTCTGTCTTCCTGAAATAAGCCAATAGTTTCATTTCCAAATAACTCATTAGGCATTTATGTTTGACTGCAAATGGACCTATTACCAGATATTGCCCCCAAAAATTCTAACAGTAAATAAAATTAGAAATTTCCTCTGACAAATAGAAACGGCAAGAAATAGGATATATTGGAGTATATGAGGAAGCCATTTGGTGTAAACCTAATTCCATCCTATTTTTTTTCCAAAAGGGCCTGACATGGCCGCGGAGCATGCATTGTATATCCGCTCCAAGCATTTGCTATGGCAAGAACAAATGGCCTTAAGATAAAGGTGCAACTTCCCCCTACATTGGCATTTCTTTAAGGGTAAGCATCTTTCCTGAGGTTAGGAACTGATTGCTGTGCTCACCTGAGACCACCCAGCTCGAGATAACAGACCTACCACCCTGCTGTGCCCACCAAGACAGCAGACCTACTACCTGCTGTGTCCATCAATTGCTGTGCTGACAGAGCAGTCTCGTGACTATTGTAAAAGGGACATTTCAATCACATGTGAAACATCCTCTTTGAGGGTGTATAGCCACTCTGTACACCCCACTTCTTTGGTGCCCTTCCTTCCCTGAGGAAGGAAGGCCCCAGGCTATGGTCCTCACATTTTGGCTCAGAATAAACTCACCCAAATTTTCATTTATAGATTGGTTATGGATTATTTGCATCAATACATCAAATTATACCTTTCCTCAAACTAATGGCATTCAAGGAAGACTCACATCTTGATATTTTCTCTCCCAACACTAATATTTGCACACTCAGCATCCTGAAGAGGGGGAAGACACCCAAGGGTAGTGGTGGCAGTGATTGGGGAGGGACCTTACCAGCAGATTTGCATAAACCAAAGCATTGGGACAGTTAGTCTGTAAGATATAGTACATTTTAATGGTTAAGAGCACTAAATTTGAAGTGAATCTGACCTTCTGACCTGGGTTCCAGTGGTGGCTTTGCCAGGTAATCAGCTGTGTGACTTGAATGTATTTCATAAACTCACTAAGCTGCAGTTTCCATGTTTGTACAATGATGCTTCTTCTTTCATGAAATCAACTAGGAGAGTTCATACATGTCATGTCCGTAAAGTACTTAGCGCAATTAGAGGTACAATAAATACACAATATGTATAGGGGACCCTTAGCTTTCTATTTTCTTTCCCTTCTTTCTTGACCATAGTCAAGAAAAGGATTGTCCCTTTTTTTTTTTAAAGATTTATTTTTTCCTTTTTCTCCCCAAAGCCCCCCGGTACATAGCTGTACATTCTTCGCTGTGGGTCCTTCTAGTTGTGGCATGTGGGACTCTGCCTCAGTGTGGTTTGATGAGCAGCGCCATGTCCGCCCAGGATTCAAACCAACGAAACACTGGGCTGCCTGCAGCGGAGCATGCGAACTTAACCACTCGGCCACGGGGCCAGCCCCTGGATTGTCCCATTTTTAATCTTCCTAAATCCTGCCTGTCTTCATTTATTTATCCAGCAAACGTTTATTGAATCCTTCTATGTCCCAGGCTCTAGCTACTCAAATATGAAAAACAGAGTCCTCACCCTCTAGGAAGAGAACACACAAATTAATAATCTATATAATGAAATTTAGTCTCTATTTGTCTCTTTGTTACTGGCACTAAAATAGTTGGTGTCATATATGGCTATGCGGCATGGATGAAATCCACTTTGGGAGAGGGTGTTTAGGGTAGGAAGGAACAATTATTTTTCTTTGCATACAAAGTAATATAGCACATCGTTTCATTCAGTGCAACACAGTATGCTAAAAGTTTAAATTTATAAATCTATGTGTTTTGAATGTTGCCGGAACTTTATGGATGGTAAAGAAGACTCAAAATGTTCATGAATTTTTTTGCAGTTGTCCATTTTAACTTTCTTATTTTTTCCCTAGTGCAGTCACATAAAAAATCATGCCAGGAAAAAAAAACAGCCATCTTGGAGATAAATCTTAGCTCCTCATCAGCAAGAGCTATGAAAACTTGAGAATTTTGAGAGTCCAAAATGTTGAGTCTTTTCCTCCATTGTGTCCCCAATTCCTAATCCAAAATCTGGCATAGAGTAGGTGCCCAGTAGATCTTTTTTGTCAGAAAGAACTAACGACGTGAGGGCTGATCAGCAGAGACAGGCTCTCTCAGGCAGTACCCTCTCAGAGCCACACGGGGCTCCCATTTAGGAGAGGCAAGAGAACCAAGTGAACTTCTGAGCGCCCAGAGATGGGTGGCATCCTCCCAGAAGCTGAAATGCAGTGCGAGGAGACACCCAAGGAGGAACCCAAGGAGTGGTGGAACCTAAAGAGAGATGCCACTGGGAGAAAATACAAATAGAATTTCAAATGCGCCCCAAATTGATTATTCTGAATTTAATATTTGTTCAACACCTGAAATTCATCTCAATCGTCAAGCCCTAAAATAGAAAGGAAAGTGTAAAGAATAGGCTGTTCCAATGATGAAGTCAGGACCAATTCTGATCTTATCGTCCAGAATCAAGAGGACTTAAAAAATAGCAACAGAGCCTAACATAGCACATTTTTAAAGGGTGTAGACAAGAGAAATCAGTAATTAGTCCCAGTGAGTCCCCCAAATTACCCCCATTTGCTTCCCGATGTCTGTAGTGAGCAGGTGGACTCAGATTTGCACTCGCCGATTTTTTATCAAATTGCTTCCCACAGGGGGATCCCCCACCAATATTGATTTCTATGTGTTTCCAGCTAATAGAATGAAAACTGTAGTATAAAAAGAAGCTGTATTACTAAGTTGGAAATTATTTTAAGTCTGAATTAATTATTATAATTTTAGAAAATCACTACAATTGAAATATTTATTTTTAGTCCTTCCGTTAAACTTTGTTTAATAAGGATTAATAATTGCCCTGGTGACACCAGGTAATACAGCCAATTACCAAAAAGAAAAAAAAAATGGCAAGTGCAATGATTGAGCTACGTGCAAGGTATTATAGAAGCAGCAAGGAGACTACTCAACCCGGTTTGAGGAGTGGAGAGAGGCGAAGGGAAAAGGCAGGCTTCCTGGAAGACACAAGTGAGCCTTAAATCTTCCTCTCACCCAACTCCAGCTCCACTCTCCTTTCCACTTGTATCTGGACACAAATATGGATGACCATTTTGAAATGAATGTGAAAATCTGGAGACTGAATATGTCCAAACCCAACAAAGGGAGTTTGGCTTTGAGACCTTCCAAACGCTTCAGAGACTGCTGTGTTGTCACGTCGACGCAAACTGAATGATGGAATAATCAATTTTTAAAATATTTTTATTTATTCAAAGCTAAAACAAGAAAAAAGGAGGAGGAGGGAGAGAAAAGGGAGGGAAAGAAGGAGATTGAACAAGTCCCCCAGAAGAAAGGAGCTGGAAATGTTCCTTTGTGCAGAGAATCTTTCATCCATAAAAGTATCTGTCCACCCTGATCAGAATTTACAGAGCCTATCACCATAAACCCAAGCACTTTTCATTATTTTTATGAGAGAAACGGAGGATGCTTCCACTGGTAAGTGCTTCAAAGTTTCCTGAGCAATGATGCTAAGTGCAAGAAGGTGTTATTACGTCCTCCGCCTTCTTCCCTCATCCATACGGCGCTCTCAGAAGAGTCCTGAATGTTGGGAATGGATTACAATGATGTGAGGTCAAGGAAAATGGTAGCCAAATGTTGGTAAAGAGATCTACAAACGGCACCCGTATCATCCTTTCAAAAATACATTTCACTCAAGCAGCAGGGAAAGAATTTGATGCAGGATGAACTTAGAGAGAGTGAAGTAATATGACTGTCTGACAATAGCCTGAGCTTTCTTCCACACCCTCTGTAGGGATCTATTAAAGAAACAGGAAATGGAAAGAGAAGCTCAGTGTGTGATGAATGTCAGTTACTATTACTTTTTATGAAGCTCTTCTGGAAAGGCCTTGGGTATAGACTGGTATGTAACAAGGTAAATACATAAATAAACAATCACCTGCATTCCAGGGTTACTTGCCTCAGCCCTTTTTGTGAACTTGTTGAGACATGGTGAGGTTACAAGAGAGATTCTAGACAGAGTGTAATAAGAACTTGTCACTGTGCAATATGCTGAACAAAACAAAAAAGATTTGTGGCTTCTGTCTGGGAGAGCTGATGGATTAGGGTATTAGATTCTTCCCTTGTTGGTGGGGGAAAAAAGAATACTCAAATCCCCCTTGCGTCAGTGTTTGCTTCTTAGCACTTTTATGGATGGTTTTGTTCTGATTTGGAAAGTCGGTAAGACTAGGACCCTCAACAGGCAAGTGATGGGAATATGAGGAGCCTTGCTTATAATAAGCCGTGCTGATCTATATGTCTCCGGGGAGAATGTTTGGTAGCAAAACACAGACTTTCAAACAAGTGATAATAGTGCTTTATGGCTGCATGGTGTCTTTTTTCCTGGACGCATCTTCAAGCATTTTACAAACATGTGGAAAGGGTCCCTCACCAGTCATTGGGATGCAGTTGTATCCAGGGCAGAATAAAGACAGCCGCTCTGCCAGAAAGCAAGTATGTTTTCAGGAAGAAAGGTTATTTTGCAAGTGTGCTTATGAAATTCTCTAATATTTCCCTTTTTTCAGGGCATTTCTGTGTGAGAGTGGACATGGGCTAGTGGGTACAGGGTTTAATCCCATAGGATTAAGCTAGGGCACTTGATCTGCTGCCCACACCCTTCACCCTCCCTATGGACAGGGCTCAAATGAGCCAAAATGCATTGAGCTAGACGTCCCAGCCAGTCAGAAGTGTGTGTGCCTGTGTGAGCGAAGAGTTGGTTGCCGAGGGGGCAAGGTTCTTTGAAGGTATGAGACTGTCATGGGTTAAATATAAGGGTCTCAGGTCGTTTTTACCACCAGCCGGCAGAGTCAGAGTCCCTTTCTTCTCCTCAGCAGTCTGGATCCCTAAACCATCCCCAGGCCCAGCCACCAGAGGGAATTAGTATGGGTCCAGAAGGACCAGCTTCACGGACAGAAACCTGTGCGGTCACACAGGGCCTCCCACTCAGAAGAGCCTTGCTCTTGACTTCATGCTCCATTGTAGCCATCTGAAAATTCCTAAGAATGTTATCTTTGAACTTGTGTTTTATAAGCAAAGTCCATTGGGACAATGGAGCATGAGCATGTGCAGAGGAGATATATGTGTGCATACGGGGTTACCCTACTCCACCATTCACCTATACCGTTGCAATGCCCCATGCATAGAATGCCAGGGTTCCCATGATGCATGGGAGTCAAGCATGACTCTGTCACATCATGATTGAATAAGTGGTGCCCTGACAGCTACCCCCAACAAAAGAGGCCACAACTTTCCCTTCAAACCTGTTTGGCCTGAAAGAAGGCAACAAGAACAACCAAGGAACCTTATCATAGCCTTTCCTACGCATGTTACATCCCTGTATTAGCCAAAATGATGACACAGAAGGAAAAGGAAAGACAGGGCCACCCACGGTTCTTTCTCCTTCCTGTCTTTCCTTACTCAGTAAGCAGAAGCGAGTGTTCATAGAGTGTGTCATATCAAGTCAGACTTTTACATGGTGAAAGTTGGTTTGAGTTCCTAATTATATTTTTTTTTTCCAAAGATTTTATTTTTTTTCCTTTTTCTCCCCAAAGCCCCCTGGTACATAGTTGTATATTCTTCATCGTGGGTCCTTCTAGTTGTGGCATGTGGGATGCTGCCTCAGTGTGGTTTGATGAGCAGTGCCATATCTGCACCCAGGATTTGAACCAATGAAACACTGGGCCACCTGCAGCGGAGCACACAAACTTAACCACTCAGCCATGGGGCCAGCCGCTATACGATATTTTTTAAACTTTCGCATGTTTTATTAAGAGCACCCAAAAATATAAAGGCGGTTGACAAACTGATTGAAAAATACTTACAATATATATGACAGAAAAATAACATATTTCCTCAATGTTTTAAAACCAATTACAAAACAAGAGAAAGATAAACATCCCAATAAAAAATGAGATTAGGACACAAGCAAGCACATCACAAAGGAACTTCACGTGACCAAAAGTAAGCATTGTAAAACATCTTAAAATTCACTAACAGAGTCAGCCTTGATGGCCAAATGGTTAAAGTTCAACACACTCCACTTCGGCGGCCCAGGTCCAGTTCCTGGGTGCAGAACCATACCACTCATCTGTCAGTAGCCATGTTATAGCAGTGGCTCACATAGAAGAACTAGAAGCACCTTCAACTAGAATGTACAACTATGTACTGGGGCTTTGGGGAGAAGGAAAAAAAGAGGAAGATTGGCAACATACATTAGCTCAGGGTAAATCTTTCCCAGCAAAAAAAAAAAAAAAGCACTAAAAGAAAAATTCACTAAGACAAGAAATGCAAATGAAAACAAGTAGGGGCCAACCCAGTGGCATAGTGGTTAAATTTGCGTGCTCCACTTTGGCAACCCAGGGTTTGCTGGTTTGGATCCCAGGTGCAGACCTATGCACCACTTATCAAGCCATGCCGTGGCAGGCGTCCCACGTACAAAATAGAGGAAGACGGGCACTGATGTTAGCTCGGGGCCACTCTGCCTCAGAAAAAGGAGGAGGATTGGTGGTGTACGTTAGCTCAGAGCTAGTCTTCCTCAAAAAAACAAACAACAACAATGACATATAAGTTTCCACTCAGAAGGTTAGGAAATATTAAAATAAAAACATCAGCAGCTTGTACAGGCCTGAAATGGAATGTAACTGGAAGACAGTTAACTACAGAGAGCAAAATATTTGAAAAGAATGGCTTTTGATTCAGCAATAACATTGCAAGGAATCTACTAAAGAGATAATAGGACATTTATAAAGAGGAATAAGCAAGATGGCAGCATTGTTTGGAGTATCTAAAAATTAAAATAACCTAAAGATCCATCTATAGGATATAGGTTTAATCACTTATGGTAAATCCGTACTCCATAGGCAGCTGTTAAAAAAGGATTGGGTAATTTTATATGTATCCATCTTGAAAATGTACTCAGTAAATTGTGAAATTTTTTAAAAAGCAAACTACAGAATATAAAATGATAACATTTAGGGGAAACAAATGTGTGTTTAAGAGTTTATCTATTGTTATAAATTTTTCTGGAGGAGATCATATTTTAGGATTACCTTTGGAAGGTGACATTAATTGTAGAATAGAAGAAATATATGACACATCATTTACTTTATTCACTTCTACAATGTTTAGGAAAAAAATTTCAGAATCATATATCTTTCTTATAATTTTTTAAAATTCAAATGTTAAGATAAGTTAAAGTAATTTACACCATTTACTATATATCTCTACCACAGAGTATTAAGTAGCCATTAAAAATGATGCTGTAGGGGCTGGCCCTGTGACCTAGTGGTTAAGTTAGGTGTGCTCCACATCAGAGATCCTGGCCTGGTTCCTGGGCGCACACCTACACCACTTGTTGGTGGCCATGCTGTGGCGGGGACCCACATACAAAATAGAGGAAGACTGGCACAGATGTTAGCCCAGGATGAATCTTCCTCAGCAAAAAAAATGATGCCTCAGATCTATATGTATTGACCTCAAAATATGGTCACAAGATATATTTCTCTAAAAAGAAAAGCAGGGACCAGCCCTGTGGCCAAGTGGTTAAGTTCACACACTCTGCTTCAGCAGCCCAGGGTTCACCAGTTTGGATCCTGGGCACAGAGCTAGCACCGCTCATCAAGCCATGCCAAGGCAGCATCCCACACAGAGGAACTAGAAGAGCCTATAACTAAGGCATACAACTGTGTCTGGGGGGCTTTGCAGGGAGAAAAAAAAGAGGAAGATTGGTATCAGATGTTAGCCCAGGACCAATCTTCCTCAAAAAAAAAAGTAAGTTAAGTTCAAAAAAAATAAAAAGAAAAGCAGGTTGTTGAACAATATATGTAGCACAATCACATATGTATAAAATTGTTTATCTGTTGAGAGAAGAGAGTCAGCTGGCTGAAAAGATGTTCATTAAATATTAAAAGTAGTAATCTTTGGGTAGTGGTACATTTAATGATTTTTACTTTCTTTATGCTTTTCTATGTGTTTTTTAAAATGAGTGTGCATCCTTTTTGTAAATCAGAAAAAAAAAAGACTCTCTCCATTTTGAATTCTAAATTCAAACACTCATTTTAAAAATGAGCTAGGAGGAAGTGGAAGAAAGTTCTACAAAATGAATAAAAAAGGAATTTCTTCCTGATTCACAGTAGTACCCCCAAAGTCAGCACAAATAAAGATTATAACCTAGAACCTGAATATTTTCTGACTTGAATATTTTTGCCCCAATTTTGCCAACTTTGCTAAGAATAGTATGTCAAAGCCCCCCCATACACAAATTCATCCCTAGTCTATCTATTTAGCAATACATTTTCAAATGTAACCACGTACTAAAATTGTTTTTTTCCTAAAGTAACTTATTCTGAACTTTTTCATTTATCCCTTAAGCACTATGTTTAATGTTTAAGATAAAAAAATTTGAAAAGCACTTACTGACCTAATATTAGTGCTACATGAATGCGCAGGCGGATTTTTCCAATTTTGTCCTAATGGCAATAATTGTTTCAGAATCTTGCGAAGTCTCACTTCCTTATCAGTCTTTCCAATAATTCTCACTAGGAAAAATGGCAGTTTTATCCTTCTAGTCAGCAGAGATTTAGAGGCCAAGAACTATACTGAATTCTCACCTGGCGAAGAGTTTATTGCATTTTCAAGATATGCTGCAAGACGTTTATTAGTAGACCATGTAGTATTTATCACCAGTAATTAAAACTAATCTGTTCCTATTGTAATAATCGCACAGAGTCAAAGATGCAATACTGTGACTTTTGTTTATTTGTTCTTGCTTTAATCTACTATAAAATTTCCTTTACTAAAGGCATTCATCTTAAGGCTGATATTAAACAAACCTGTTTGGTTTTTACTAAGAAGACTAGGGAAAAGCATTGGAAGTCACTATAAAAACATTTCTAAGGCAACAGTGCAAAGATCCAGGAATGTTTGTGTACTGCTGACAGAAATAAACATAAATTGACTTTTAAAAGATAAGAAAGGGGGCCAGCCCTGTGTCCCAGTGGTTAAGTTCGCGCGCTTGGCTTCGGCGGCCCAGGGTTTCGCCGGTTCGGATCCTGGGCACAGACTTGGCACTGCTCATCAGGCCATGCTGAGGCAGCATCCCACATGCCACAACTAGAAGGACCCACAACTAAAAATACACAACTATGTACTGGACGGCTTTGAGGAGACAAAGGAAAAATAAAATCTTTAAAAAAAAAGATAAGAAGGTAATCTGCAACATGGAGGAGCCTTAAAACTATACAAGCCCTTGACCTTAAAAATTCCACTGACAGTTTTTATCCTAAAGGATTAATCATGAATGTACATGACGTGATACCTCTGAGACTGTCCAAACACTGGGGCTTGGTTTTAAAAACTGTCCAAATAATAAAACACTTTTATGCTATCAAAAATTATATTGTAGGTAAATATTTAATTCCAAGGAAAAAATGGGGGAGAAGTAGTTTACAAAATAGTATGCACAACATGATCACGATAGATAGATGATAGATAGATAGATAGATAGATAGAAAGCGTTGAGAAAGAGGAAATCCTCTTTCTACCCTTCTTGTCTTATGGCTGGACTAATAATAAAATTAACACAAGACCAGATTAACAGGAGAAAAACCGAGTTTAATATGTACATATTGGAAATCAGAGAGACACGGTGCTTGGAGAATGAACAAAGCAGACAGTATATATATTTCACACAAAGAAACAATAAATTTGTGTGGAACCATAGGACAAAGAAACTAGGTTTGAGGTACGTAATTAGTGAGGAATGTAAGCAGAGTTTAGACTTGCTGTCGTAAATTAGCAAAGTTTGTTTATACGGACTTCTTGGCCCAGAATCCCCTCGATCTGGTGATAAGGACGCAGGGAGAGCATCTTTCACATGGGAGACTTATTTCCTGCTTTCCAGGGACCAGAGCCAGGAGGGTCAGAAAGCCCTTTTTGCTTCTTAAGCAACTTTAATTTAAAATAATCAATATACTGTTGTGGGATATTTCGAGTCAGCCTGCCCTGGACCCCAGCAAGGGATATATGACAGAGAGATAGATAGATAGATAGATAGAGGTCAAAACTGGGACTATATCAACCCAAATACTAATAAATCACCAAAATATGAATGTTGAAATCTCTGGATGGTAGCATTATGGATGAGGTGTATATCCTCCTGTGTGCCTATCTGTATTTTCCAAATTCCTACAATGTACATATACTTCTTCTATAATGAGAAAAGGTTCTCTATTAAAAGATGGTAATTACTCTCTAAATACTTGTGGAATGAATGAATTCAACTTATTTTCTCATGTATTTCTCCTCCTACTTTGAGGATTCTCCATATGTGTAAAGTATAATTGGAGAAAGAGAAGCTTTAGGTGTAATTCAAATCCAGTCTCCTGAACTGAGTTTGAATTACACCTACTTCCTTGAGGCATGAACAATGAATTAAGACCGGAACAAGAGACCAAGAACAAGCACACCATTGAGACCTGAACGAGAACCCCAAGAATTGTCTCAAAACGACATCACACAGAGATATGTACACATGAGAATTGAGCACGTCACATTCTAATATCAGCCAAATGAGGTCAAATTATAGTTGAGGAATAATGGTTTGGGGATAGCCACAATGGGGCCCAGTCTCACCAAAGACTGAGAGCTATATGAGTATTCTGTTAAATTCAAGCACATAAACATCTAAAATTTAATAGGCACAATTTTTTGTAAAATCTCACAATTTTTTGTGTGCATGTGTGTGTGCACACACATGTACAGTGCAAAGCAGGACCTAAAGGTCCTGGCAAAGTGGCAGCATGTCATGCAGACATGCAGCAAATTTTTGCTAGATGAGTGCTGGTTACGGGCACAGCTGGCCCCCAGATTTCTAGAACGTAGAGAGCAAGTCAGTTCACGTGTGAAATTTCAGGCCTATACTTTAAACCATCACCTTTATTTTTATCATTTTGGGGCTATTGTTATTTTAGGAATGCTGAGGATGAGAATTGCATTAATTAATATCTAAAGAGTTTAAATCACTTAAAATGAAAAGCAGGTCTGGAACCCCTGGCCAATTCATATGCCCAGAGTTCACTACAGCTATATAGAGCGGTATCGCCAGCAATCCACCGAGATGCTCCCTATTTCCCTTTAAAGTTTTGAAATTGTAAAGAAGTTTTGCAATTTAAGGGACATCTGTGGTGTAAAAATCATGACAGAATTTAAACAACATAATACCATACTGACTTGCCTTGTTCTCCGGGTCTGAGGCAACTGCTCTTTAGTTAACCTTCTGGAATAAAAGGGGACACAGCAATCATCCATGAAACACTGCTTCTTGTTTCAGCCTAAACAACCTGAAAATAAAGAACTTCCTTCACGCATTGTTAATTGTTTAGGTTCCTTCACATCGGCCATCCAATTAAAAAGTTCACACATACATTTCATGATGGAAAATGCCAGTTAAATCAGGAAAATGAAATTAAGTCAATGATGCTTTCTTCACACGCAGAGGATCCTTTCTGAGGTGGTGTGGAGAGGGCTTGGTATGGGAATTCCCCGCATCTCGAGGAACAGGTTCAAATGCCAACATCCCTCTACAGCTCCGTCCTTTGCTGAGGAAATAATTTCAGAGGCAAGCTCGTATTTCAATCCAGCCACACACCTGTCTAAACCCCCGTGACACAGGGCTGGAGAGAGAAAAGACTGTCATTGACTTTACTCCTCTTTCCTTTAATGAGTTTTGAAGGGTTTCTTTTTACCAAAGAAATAATGAATGCTTCTTGCAAACTGTGGGAGAAAATGTCCTGTTTGAAAGTAATTGAAAATATGTTTTGCAGCCACTTACAAACTCTTTTCCAAATAGCTTTCTTTCCTAATTAAGTCACCACAATGTTTAGCTCTGAAATTCACTGGGTAGAGAGTGACATCTAGTGTGTAATAAAAGAATTTGAAATACATAAATTTGGAGAAGGGCCTAAGACCTAGGTTTATAAGCATGACTTTTACATGCTACCATTCTAATATAATAATAATGGCTAGATGGAAATGCAAGGCTGATATCATAGACGTTTCAAGAAGATTTGAAAATATGAGAATGTTTTCTCTTTAGAAATCTAGAAAATTTTGGATGTTTTAAGGTGCGTTTTGTCTAAAAAAACATGCTGGTCCTAAAAGCAATTTGTATGGGGACAAGGTAAGGTCATAACACCTTAGAGATGAAATATGGCTTTTCCCTGAGGTCAGAAAAGTAATTTTCACTTTAAAGTTAAAGTGGACGGGATCGCTGATGATCAGCGGCCCCTGAACTCTAGCCTCTTGTCATCATGGGAAATTTCCAGGCCATGCAGGTGGACAGTTCAAACCTAATGCAGGAGAAAGCAGTCTGCCAATTTCAGTGACGTGTGCAGATACCTAACGTGGGCAATGTCTGTGCTGCAGCGACGACAGGTGGGGCAAGGCAAGGCGAAGGCCTTAATTGAAACATAAATTAAGTGCTAATGTAGGGACTCAAAAGAGGAGGCAATCCTACAGAAGGAACAGAAACTATTTGGTTGAGATGATCAAATTATGAATAAAATTTCTGACGTGCAAATGGAAAGAAGGGGCATTCCAGGTCAAGGAATGCCCATGAGCAAAATCACAAATCATAAAAAGATCTGAGCGCCACTCTGCTTTGTTGAGCAGCAAGTAGTACACACTAACTCAAATGCAGGGTAGATATGGAGTAGAGACAGAAGATAATGTCGACTGGTATCATCTTGACAGACTCTCACTTGCCAGTGGAGGAATTTCTACAGGGTCCTTGGTGCCTTGCATCGCTGTTCTTCATCAAGGTGGCATGCCTGTGTTCTCTGATCCACAACCCACAAAGGGAGCATGAAGCAAAACCGCAAAGCTGGTGTACAGTCACCTATGGCAATTAAAAGAGGTGAGGCCAGCTCTATTCCTGTCAAGGTCGTTGCAGAGCCCAGGCATCCCCTGTTAACATCCGTCACTGAGAGTGAGCAATATGCAGGGGAGTTTCTCCCCCATGCCCACTCCCCACCTCCAGATTTAAAGAAAAAGATATTAGCTATTCCACAGGAGCAACTTGAGCATTTCTTCAGAGGGGAGATTCCCATCTTTGACCTTACCTGCTCCACCGAGGAGGCAAAAATCTCTCTAAGTAGATACACATCAATAGCCAGACCACTCCTGCTTGCTGAAGTTGAGATTACATCATTAAAAATAGTTTCCTGGGGCTGGCCCCGTGGCCGAGCGGTTAAGTTCGCGCGCTCCGCTGCAGGCGGCCCAGTGTTTCGTTGGTTCGAATCCTGGGCGCGGACATGACACTGCTCATCAAACCACGCTGAGGCAGCGTCCCACATGCCACAACTAGAAGGACCCACATCGAAGAATATACAACTATGTACCGGGGGGCTTTGGGGAGAAAAAGGAAAAAATAAAATCTTTAAAAAAAAAAAAAAAATAGTTTCCTGTTCTGAGTAAGTCATCTCTGGATACAACAAGGGAGCCGAGAATTATTGGCCAACTGAAAAATGGCTGGGCCGCGTCAAATCTACTTGACCTGTATTTTCCAGTTTCAAAGGACAGAAAGTCCTTTCTTCTTTGAGGCAGTGGAATAGGACATTTGAAAGCCAGCATCCAAGCACAAAATAAGGGTATTTGGGAGCATCCTTGGAATTCTTGGAATTTGCTAATCCAATAATTTGTGGTATCGATTACTCTCAAGCAGCTCCAAAGATTCACATTATGTAACACTTCGTCATTTTACTGAGATACAAATTTTAAGTAAGCATAGTGTCACGTCCAACCTTGTGGCTTTCTATATGTCATCATACTCTGGAACCCTAGAAATCTAATTTCTTGTTCTTGGAAGGAAAAAGGCATCAGATAAGAGAAAAAGTATTGGTGAAAGTTGAAAACCAAGTTTTGAAAACATGATGATCCTACAGTTTGGGGTCCTCTATAAGAAAAAGAATTTATGGGGCCGGCCCGGTGGCACAGTGGTTAAGTTCACACATTCTGCTTTGGCGGCCCGGGGTTCGCCAGTTCGGATCCCGGGTGCGGACATGGCACAGCTTGGCAAGCCATGCTGTGGTAGAAGTCCTATATATAAAGTAGAGGAAGATGGGCATGGATGTTAGCTCAAGGCCAGTCTTCCTCAGCAAAAAAAGGAGGATTGGCAGCAGGTGTTAGCTCAGGGCTAATCTTCCTCAAAAAATAAATAAATAAATAATAAAAAAGGTAAAGAAAAAGAATTTTAAAACCAGGTAAATATCTACTTAAAACCTGTTGGGGCCCAGGCCAGGCCACCCCAAAATATCCCATAATAGCACATTGACTATTTTGAATTAAAGTTACTTGAGTAGCAAAAAAGGCTTTCTGACCCTCTGTTTCCTCTGAAAGCAGGAAATAAATCTCCCATGTGAAAAGGGCTCTCCCTGCATCCTCATCACCAGAGCTGGGGAATTCAGGGCCGAGAAGCCTGCATAAACAAACTTTGCTAATTTACAACCTAAAGTCTAAACTTTGCTTAAATTCCTCACTAATTACATACCTCAAATCTAAGTTTCTTTGTCCCATCATTCCTCATGAATTTATAGTTTCTTTGTGTAAAAAATATATATACTTCCTGCTTTGTTCATTCTCCAAGCATCATTTCTTTATGATTTCCAATACATACGTATTAAACTGAGTTTTTCTCCTGTTAAACTGGTCTCTTGTCAGTTTTATTATTAGTCCTGATGAGGATTATTTTAGGCTGGTTACTTTTAAAACTGCAGATGAGAAGGGGGCTCTGAGGACTGGAATTTGCTTGCTCTTTGATAGAGACATTTGTATTTGTGAAGGAAGTCTCCATCTGTGGGGGGTGTCTCCCTCTCTGCACCAGGAGGAAGGCGGGATGGCCCTATCTCTAGAAACTCTTAAGTTGTTTACTGTCTGGCAACCTCATGTAACTGACCCCCCCTCCCCCACCAACATCCTCCTTTGTCTTTAGCTGAAGGTAATATTTAAGCGGTGGCTTCTGCCATTTACTTAATCTGGTTTGATTCTTATCTAAAAGTTATAGGACCACCCAATAACCAGACCCTACCGGCACTGATACCATTTTCACAACTCTTTTTACATATTCTTTCCTTTGTCTTGTAAAGAGATAACTCACATACCTATGCCTTAAATTTAGCCTTACTCTCCACCCATGTTTGCAGCAGCAGCTCCTCCTGCCCTTGGGTCCTGTCCCCACGCAGCAGCTCTGACTGCCCATGGGTCCTGTCCCCACGTTATTCCATACTATTCTCTAAATAAAAGAGCACTACTGCCAGACCTTGAGAGTCCAAGAAATCTTTCTTTCGACTCCTCGGCTCACTGACCCCGCATCAGTCCAGCCATAAGACCACAAGAAGGGTAGAAAGGGGATTTTCCCCCATCCCAACAAACTGAAAAACAAATCTCAACAAATTATAAATTTTTTAAACCTGTCAGACACCATAATCACCAAAATTAGAAAAATAACTTGATATTTTTACTAATTAACTATCTGACACACTTCTGTAATACATTTTTTATTACATTTTTTGGCTGCATATCTTTTGCCTCTTCATATCATGAGACTTTATAAAATCACTTTTTATAGAAAGAATAAAAAGATAATTCAGTCCTTCCTCCACAGGACTGATCAAAATGTGTTTCCATTATTGATAGTTTAGAAAGGCTTTTTTTAGCTTCACAACTCATTATGGAAGCCATGTAACATGTTTAGAATTATTGCCAAATTTGAAAATACCTCTAACAAGTTTCTTTCATACATGAGATGTAAAATTTCAGGGCATTTCAGGTTTTCTCCAGCAATGGCTAATCTTAACTACTAATTGACATTTCGTTAAATAGTTTGTCATCAATATCCTTGATGCAGTGACATATTATGAATTTTATATTGTCTTCATCAATATCAGTATTTTATCAAATAAGCAAGAAATGTAAATCTTTTCCTAACATGTTTACATGATTCAATTATCTTCATCAGTTGTATTATCAAACAATCTAAGACCATATTCATTATTTCTGTTCGAATTTAGTTCTTCCTCTCAATGGATTACCATCTTAAGCATGATCTGAAAAATTTATTACAATTCACTTCTTTTTTTTTTTTTAAGATTTTATTTTTCCTTTTTCTCTCCCCAAAGCTCCCCGGTACATAGTTGCGTATTTTCAGTTGTGAGTCCTTCTAGTTGTGGCATGTGGGACGCCACTTCAACATGGCCTGATGAGCAGTGACATGTCCATGTCCAGGATTACAAACTGGCGGAACTCTGGGCCACCGGAGTAGAGCGCACGAACTTAACCCCTCGGCCACTGGGCCGGCCTCATTCACTTCTTGATATCAGAAAAATTTCTATGACTTTTGTCACTCCTCTTAATCAGTTTTGTTTCACACTTGACAAATAAAAATAGCAAGTAATAGGATATATTGGAGAATATGAGGAAGCCATTTTGTGTAAACCTAATTCGGCCTGACCTTGTCTTTCCAAAAGGGCCTGACCGAGGCCATTGAGCATGCATTGTATATCTGCTTTAGATATTCCCCATGGCAAGAACAAAGGCCCTTGAGATAAAGGTGCAACTTCCCTCCCCCTCCCAACGTTGGCATTTCTTTAAGGATTAAGCATCTTTCCTTAGGCTAGAAACTGATTGCTGCGCTCACCTGTGACCACCCAGCTCAAGACAATAGACTTGCCTCCTGCTACGCCCTCAGAGAGAGCAGACCCACTACCTGCTGTGTCCATCAAGCGCTGTGCTGACAGGGCAATCTTGTGATTATTGTGGCAGGGACATTTCAATCATATGTGAAACACCCTGTTTGGGGGTATATAACCACTCTGTATACCTCACTTCTTTGGTGCCCTTTCTTCCTTCAGGAAGAAAGGCCCTAGGCCATGGTCCTCAGATTTCAGCTCAGAATAAACTCACCCAAATTTTCATTTAGAGATTGGTTATGGATTATTTTCGTCGACACATTCTATTTATTTTTTCTCATATTTTCTCCTTTTTTTAATAAAAATTTTAAAGATGACTAAAGAAGAAATCCTTCATGTAGGTCAAAATCAAGTCTATAATTTCTCAAAAGTATGCAAATGTTGCAAAATCTCTTCCCAAATTCACTTTCTACGGTATCTTACTATTACAAACTTTATGAAAAACAGATGTCCATGTGAACACATTGCTAAGACTCTCCCAGAGCCTTGAAGGGTCCATATGAAAGGCTGTCCCTGAAGCTTTAAGCCTCATTTGTCTCATAGTAAATCCATCTCTGTTGACATGACAATTATTTTGGGGTTTTGAGGATGATGAAAGAGAACCCTCCGATTCTTGTAAAATATGTCATTCAGGAGAAAAGTTGGAGCTTCTTCAAACACGATCATATTAAAAACTTTGGGAATTTTGAAAAGTCCTTAAATGTTTCCTGGAGGAAATCCAGAGTCGACTTAAACTCAAGAAACAACAAGGACTTTAACACCTTGCAGACCAGCCTATATCATTAAGTGTGTCAATGAAAATAATCCATAACCAATCTATAAACAAAAATTTGGGTGAGTTTATTCTGAGCTTAAATCTGAGGATTATAACCTGGGAGAGTCTTTCCACAAAGGAACAGAGCACTCCAAAGAAGTGGGGGTATACAGGGTGGTTATATACCCTCAAAGAGTATGTTTCAAATATGACTGAAATGTCCCTTTTACAATAGTCAAGAGGCTGCTCTGTCAGCACAGAGACTGATGGAAACAGCAGATAGGTCTACTGTCTCAGTGAACGCCATGGGGTGGCAGGTGTGTTGCCTCGGGCTGGGCGGTCACAGATGAGCACTGCAATCAGTTCCCAGCCTAAAGAAAGATGCTTAATCTTTAAGGAGACGCCAACATTGGGAGGGGGAGAGAAGTTGAACTTCTATTTCAAGGGCCTTTGCTCTTGCCATAGGGAATCTCTAAAGCGGATGTACAATGCATGCTCAACGGCCTCGGCCAGGCCCTTTTGGAAAGACAAGGTCAGGCCGAATTGGGTTTACACAAAATGGCTTCCTCATATACTCCAATATATCCTATTACTTGCCATTTTTATTTGTCAAGTGCAACAAACTGTATTAGCCAGAGTTCTCCCAGAGGAAAGAAGAGAGAGGAATGTATTGCTAGAACTTGGCTTACACAGTTGTGGGACTGGCTAGGCAAGTCAGAAATCGTAGAGCAGGCCAGCAGGCTGGCACTCACGACAGTCCTCATGGAAGCTTCAGTTTTGCTCTTTGGGCCTTTCATTTGATTGGATTAGGCCCACCCAGATATCAGAGATATTCTCCTTTACTTAAAGTCAACTGGTGGGAGATGTTAATCACATCTACAAAATACCTTCCCAGCAACACTAGATTACTGTTTGATTGAATAACTGGTACTATAGCCTAGCCAAGTTATCACATAAAACTAACCATCACACATTTATTGACATCTACTAAAACGTTAGACAGTGTGCAAACAAACAGGCTACAAAGACAGAAAACAGCTAGTTTTGACCCAGTTTGGGTTCATGAAAGTACAGAAAAGGAAATTAATTCTGCTGCAGGGGCATGGTCAGGCTTGGGGAAACTTCATGTGATGTATTGGTCAAGAGCTCAACTCTGGAGTCAACCTCCTGGGTTCAAATTCTGGCTCTGACACTCACTTCCTAGGAGGTGTCCTTGTGCCCTAGCTGCTTCAATGGTAAAATGAGGATAACAATAGTACCTATCTCTTATATGCTGTGAAAATTCAAAGAGATAAACCACGTACTTAGAACAGTGCCAGGCATTCAACAGTGCTTAATTATTAGCTGTCATCATTATTATTACTTGTTGTGAGACTTAAAAGATAAATAAGATTAATCCAGGATAGGAAGAGCATTCCAGGCATATGCAACAGTAAGAGTAAATGCACAGAGTCATGAAAATACCTGTCACATGGAAGGAGAGGAATTAATGCAAGGTAGTCAGAGCATGGAGGGTGGAGAAGAAAGATTGGATGAGAAAGGTAGGTTCGACTCAGCTCGAGAGGAGCCTTGATTATGTAAAAGAGTTTGTATTTTATCCTGGAGGCAAGAAGAGACAATGAGGTTTTTCTTATGCAAAAAGACAATAATAATAATAATCAAACCTATGAATACCTGGAATGCCCATGCTAAGATTATATATAAGGCCTAAGATTATATATGAGGCCACATTTGAATAATTACCCCAAATCTTAATACTCTGAGTATTCATCGCTTGAGTAACAGGAAGTACAGTCTTTTCCCAGAGTTCCTCCTCCTATGTATTTCCAAAAGTCTTCCTGAGTTGTTTACATAAGTTTTTCAATCAATCCTGATGGCAACTTACTGCCATCATGACTGGTGGTGCAGGACCCCATGCATATCCCTCAGGGGAGGACTGCACCACTACTGAGAAGGATCTGCTGTAACCACCACCAACTCAGTCCCGGATGCTAGAACCAAGAGGTCTCTGTTAAAGAGAGAGAAAGCTTGATGCAAGATTGTCCCATGTCAAGATTATCTAGATCTCAAAGCACTATAATCATACATATTCACATATACTCAATCTATCAGAGAGTTGCCCCCCAAAAGATTCTTTCTATCTGCCGTAATAATAGAGCTATAGCGGGCATGTAGCCACCTAGCTAGGGATTACATTTCCCAGCCCTCTTTGCAGGTAGATGAGGCCATATGACTTCTCACCAATGGAACACAGACACAAATGATATATGCCACTTCCGGGCCCAGGCCTTAGAATATCACACGTGTATTTCTCCACATACTTTCAGCCGCCCTCAAACTAAAATACTGACTGATTGTGACTCAGTTTCAACCATGTAATTGGAACCTAGGATTTAGGAAATAGTAGAGAAAAGTGAGTAATTGGGCACCCCAATGACTTCATGGAGTGCAGCTCACCTTGGACTGTGACTAACAAAGAAATAAACTTCCGTCTTCTTTAAGCCACTTAATTACTATGA
This sequence comes from Equus caballus, assembly GCF_041296265.1. NCBI lineage: Eukaryota > Metazoa > Chordata > Mammalia > Perissodactyla > Equidae > Equus > Equus caballus. The sequence goes on along the minus strand of NC_091685.1, from coordinate 98,132,689 downwards.
GTGTCTTTATTACAATGGTCTAGTTTTACCCTAAATAATACACTCAGCTCTTTCCCCAAGACTCATACATGTAGCCGGGTAAAACTTGCAGGTAGAACCATCAACTCCATGAAATGCTTAGATCTTGACCTCAGGTTGGCTCATTGTGCCAGACTTCCTATCATGAATTCTAATTCATACTGTGCGTGTGTGTGCATGAGTGTATGCTGTTGATGTAAATAATCCATAACCAACCTATAAATCAAAATTGGGGTGAGTTTATTACGAGCCAGAGTGAGGATTATAACCAGGGAAGGACTTAGAAGTTCTTCTGGAGAAGCATGGGTTTCAGTACAGTCTTACATCTTCTTAGAACAAAGAACATACATTAAACACACCCATAATACATTTACTTCAAAATTTCAGAGAGGTGTTCAGTTGCAAATTAGCAGGTCAACCTGACGGTGATGTCAAGAAAGGGACTGATCCAGGCATTACCAATGGGCGCCACCAATTGGGCATAGGAGGGGAAGAAGACATTCTTACTTTAAGAGAGTGCATTCTCTAATGGTTAAGCAGATGTACAATGCACGTTTGATAGGCCATAAGTCAGGCTTTTTATTTCAAACCGAATCAGTTTCAAACTCGAACAGTTACCCCATATACCTCAATATGTGAAAATCTCTTCAGTGCATGTACATCCTTATCTCTCCTACAATCTGGCTTATGTCAGAACCTCCTGACAAGGCTGAGGTCAAGGCTTTTTTTTTTCTTGTGGGAATTTTTCCCGCCCTTAAGCAATGCAATAAATATAAACGAATACCTGGGTAGGGAAAATGTCTAATACCTCTTCCCAGAAGCACCTGTGTGCTCACTCTGCTCTGCCAAGACTCCCAAGATCCAAGGTTCCTAAGATGCCTAAGAGACCTCTGATCACTATAGAGAGAGTAAGTTGAGAAGGCAAGGACAAGGCTAGACAGAGGGAGAATGTCGCCATTATTCAAATGAGAGACGGCGAGATCCCACCCAGGATAATGCCACTGAGAATGGGAAGAATTAAATTCAAGAGACATGTCAGAAATAGGAACAGTAAGACTTGATGACAGACATTTACCACAGTAATCACTTACACACTTAAATACTTTCGGTGATAATACTGATGCAGATAATGGTGGCGATAATAGTGACATTGTAGAATTACTTGATTTACGTACATCTGCTTGGTCCTGGGCCACACTGTGGGAAAACAGTTAAAACAACAACAACAAAACACACACACAATGCTGCATAACAATGTATCTTGTAAAAGTTTCTTTGATGATTGAAAAAGGGAGGAGGGGAGGAAATTCAGTTATAATAAAGTAGTAGAAGGTGAGCGACAGAGAAATACTTAGGCCATTCTGGAAGTGAACGAGTAATACGGGTTTTTAAGAAATTGTCAGGCATTGCAAAATATTCCATATTCTCTGCTGGAAAGCCCTGATTCATACAACGTTTTTTTTTAGAAAACCAGGTAGAATTTTAAAAAGGAAAAAAGTGACCTAGGACTCAGTTACTTTAATTCCATCCATCTTATCTTAAGTTCCTCTTTTGTTTTCATTCCATATGGTTCGGGGTCTCAGTTGCAAACAATATGATCTACTTTACTTGATTCAAGCAGTGTTATGGACTGAAGGTTTGTGTCCCCTCAAAACTCATATGTTGAAGCCCTAACTCCCTGAATGTGGCTGTATTTGAAGATGGGAGCTCTAAGGAAGTAATTAAGGTTAAATGAGGTCATAAGGGTAGGGCCATGATCCAACAGAAGAGGCACCAGAGAGTGCTCAGCCTCCCTCTCTCTCTCTCTCTCTCTCTCTCTGTTTCTCACACACTCACACACACACATACTCCCTCCCCCTTCCTCTGACTCATTGCTCTCATGGAAGAAAGACCATGTGAGGGCACAGCGAGAAGGCAGCTGTCTGCAAGCCAGGAAGAAAGCTCTCACCAGAAACCAAATTGGCTGAAGCCTTGACCTTGGATTTCCAGCCTCCACAACTGTGAGAAAATAAACTCCTGTTACTTAAGCCGCCCAATCTATGGTATTTTGTTATGGCGGCCCAAGCATACTAAGACAAGTGGTAAGGTGTTTATTACTGTTTTTCTTTAAAGCTAAAATGCCACCATTTGTAAGGCACACCATTGTTTTATAAACCACTGAGAAAGATATAACATTGCTAATTCAACTATAATATGTCATTGATTGTAAGAAGCATCCCAATTTGAAAGATCAAAAAAGTGGGAATGCGTACATTTTAGAATTGATGAAATAGATAAAATGTACCATGAACTTTATAGACTTTGTAGACTTCTCAATAAGACCAGGGAAATAGGTTTACATCCTAAACAGCCAGAAACGAAGCACCCTGGGAAAATGCCCAACCACTCCATGGGGCTAATCCAGCAGAAACAGCATTACCACCACTGTCTGTCACTCAATACCTATAAACGGCCACAACTGCCTGAGAACTAATGCCTCCAACCAGGGACCTCCCCAGCCAATCACCAGCAACAACTTCAAGTCACCTTGATGACCATGAGAGTGAAGGGGGCACTTTTCATAATTGTGCAATGAAAACAGACATAAACTCACTGCCCCAGGAAAACCAGACTATGGTTGTCTTTGGTGGAAACTAGAACCCTAGGTGCAAGGGAGTCTGGGAAATATTTTTAGCTTTCCTGCCTCTGTAGTAAAGGAAGACAGGCTAGAAGGGGGTTGCAGTGAGTGTCGAGCAAATATTAGAGAGTTCATGGATAAATATATTCCAAAAAGATTATCAAACAAGTATTCTAATAATTTTGTTATAAGCAAACAAACAGCCTCTGTGCAAACTGAGGATTGTTTTGAGCTGGCTTCGTTGTCGGTGCTTGTCTGCGTCCATACTATATGGTACCCCCAGCAGGAGAAGAGAACCCTTATGAAGACAACATTTCCTCAAGGGTGATTCTCATCCATTTTCACCACTCTGAGCTTCAGAATTCTGATGTTAAAGTTGCCTTGTCTGGGCAGCTTTATATTACAATACCTGAATGTTTTCTTTAAGTTGGAATTTTACGAGGATGACAAATGGATTTGCTCTATAATGAGAACAGTAAATATACAATGATCTGTAAAGGTTACACAGAAGTTTCTGGACTCAATCTCCAGTTCCTCCTCAGGGAGGGGTTGGTTATACCCTTGAGCTCTATAGCAAGGAGACTCATTCTGCTTCATCCTGTATCTCACTTTTCAGGATTTTACATTCTTCTGGCCCCAAACTCCTGTCCTCTAGGAGATGTCTAGTTCCTGCTCCAGAGCTCTTTTTCAATGATCACAGAGTTCGAGGCCTTTGTTTTATAAGGAGGTAATGTTTTGCAAATGGTCTACCTCTGCACGTAATTTCCCTCTTTAAATTTTACCTTCTAGAAGCCTCCCACTCGCAGGAGACGTCACCAGACCTGGGGCCCCAGAGCAGGAGAGAGGAGGAATTTGGCCTCTTTAGCAAGACTCTGAGCTTAAAAAACAAGGTTAGGCAATCCTGCTGGGGTGCTCAATAGGTCACCACTGGCATTTTAAGTAGGACAATTATCCCCTGTGAGAACTGTCACGGGCATTTCCCCACCTCCCTAAACGCTGCAGTTAAGTGCAATAAAAAAGCTCCCAATCTTTTCCAAATACCCCTGAGGGAACTGGAACTCCCCCAGCTGAGACCTACTGACTGAGCCGAAGAGAAGATTTCCTCCAGGTCTTTAGCACAGCACAAACCCAAGCCCGACTCGACTCCCACCACAGCGTTCCCTCAATGTACTGCGTGTGGAATAGAAGCCCATAGGCTTAAGAAAGCCAGGCCCAGGGTGACCACCTCATCCCAGTCTGCCCGGGACTGTTCTGGTTTTAGCAGCGAACCCCTTAGTCCCCAGCAAACTAGGAACCTTGATCACCCTGACTCAGCCATGGGGCTTATTGTCCTGGTGGAAAGGATGAGACAGAAATGCTCGTTTCTTCCAGGCTGGAGGAACTCTGGGAAAAGGAAAGGGGACAGAAGGGATGGAGAGAAAATAGTTCACCCAGCGTTCTTCCTTTATCTCCTACCACAGACACACTCCAAACCCTTCCTTGGAGCCTAGAAGGCCTAAGAAACATCCAGATTGGTGTGAGGCACCTGTGGGCAGGGTCTTCTACCCCGCTTCCTCATTAGGAAGTAGCCGCCAACCCCAGCCCAGCCCCGGGCAGTCCTGTCTGGCATGCTTACCCTCCTGTAAAATGAGGGAGGTTGGGGAGACTTCCTCTGGGGGCCCTATTGACTCTCACATTAAATATCCCCTAAAGTTCTGTCCATTTAACTTCTCAGAACTTTTTTTCAAACTCTGGGGAACTAACAACTTAAATTTTTCAAATGAAGGGTCACGACCATCAGGATGGTTTAAGTAAAGGAGCCGTAGAGGGTGGACGCTGATTCCGTGATGAGTAGAGCAGCGTCATCCCTCTCCTCTGAGGCTCTCTGCAGAGTGACAGAAAACCCACCGTGTTAGTTTGCTAGGGCTGCCACAATGAGTCTCAGAGGCTGGAGGCTGGAAGTTCAAGATCAGGGTGATACTTTCTCCTGAGGACTCTCTCCTTGGCTTGTGGATGGTCATCTTTCTCCCTGTGTCTTCACTTCCTCTTATCTTGGCACCTGTCTGTGTCTAAATTTCCTCTTCTTATAAGGACACCAGTTATATTAGTTTAGGGCCCACACTAATGACTTCATCTTAATTTAATCATCTCTGTGATCTCCTAAATCACCTAGCTTCCAGATGGGTGAAATGGGTCAAAAGGTACAAACTTCCAGTTATAAAATAAATAAGTTGTGAGGACATAATATACAGCATGGTGACTACAGTTAATAAGGCTGCACTGTATATTTGAAAGTTGCAAAGAGTGTAAATCTTAAAAGTTCTTATCACATGACAAGAAAAAGAAATTTTGTAACTATGTATGGTGATGGATGTTAACTAGACTTATTGTGGTGATCATTTCACATTATATACACATATCTAATCATTATGTTGTACACTGGGAACTAATACAATGTTACATTTCAATTATACTTCAATAAAAACATACATATATATAGGTATTGCCAAAACAAAACCTAGGGAAAAAAAAAAATTCACCTATCTCCCAAATAAGGTCACACTTTGAAGTTCTCAGGGTTAGAACTCAAAATATGCATTTGGCAGGGACTCAATTCAGCCCATGACACCCCCCTCCCTGGACTTGGCATTCTTTCTTCTGCCCTCAGGTCCTTGGGTCCACCTTCCCGGAAGATTACAGAGCCCAAAGACAGTCTTTAGGTAGAACCACTCACAACCCATTGATGCAACAACTATCTCCAGCTGCTGCTCTCAGCTGTTGGGGGGAGTCAGTGTGGTGAAGACAACCTCTCTTTAAGGAAAATCTAGAAGAGCAGTTCTCAAAGTTTTTGGAAAAGTTAAGTAATATGTTAGTATTATTATGAAAATAATTTTGACCTGACCAACTCTCTGAAAGGGTCTCAGGGAATCCTAGGTATCCCTGGGCATACATTAAGAACAATTGCCTTACAAAAAAACCCTTTCTGGATGCCTTCACTTTCAGATTGTTCTTGACTGCTACTCCTCACTGGCCAGTACTGGCCTTCCCCTTGAAGCTGGAGAAACTTCCTGCCCTACTCCAATCTCAACCCAATACAGACACACAGCAAGGCCCACATTTTAAGAGCTGTGCTTGCAGGTAGGTCCAGACGACCCGGGTCCCAGGAGACAGCACAATGCAGGAACAGACATGATATTCAGTAAAGCAAGCCAGGATGTCTCCTGGCTCTATCCCCTGCAATGAGATCACTTTGTCCTAGTTTTCCCACGTAAGTCAACAATTCCCCATATTAGGTAAGTCATAGTGAACAAGCCTGTATCCATTAGGATTAGTTTAGCTGACTATAAGAATAAAAAAAAATTTTTTTTACATTGGCTTAAATAAGATAGAAACATATCGTTCCTTCATAGAAAAGAAATCTGGGGTTAGGCAGCACAAGACCAGTTTGGTGCCTCCACAAAATTCTCAGAGATTGGCCTACTTTCCAGCTCACAGTCAGCTATCTCTAAGTTGTGGTGCTCATCCTTGAGGTCCAAGGTGGCTGCTGAGCTCCAGCCATGGTAATCATATTCCACCCAGGAGAAATGGAAAAACAATACTTCCTAAGAGTTATGTATATTTCTGTTTACTTCTCACTGACCAAAACTAAGTCATATATTTACAAAGGAAATCAGGAATGTTCTCTTTTAGTTGGGCAACAATATGTCTAACCAATAGAATGTACATTGGTTAGAAGGGGAGACTGCGTTTTGGGAGGCACCAAGCAGTGCTGACCACAAACTGTCAATTAGCTGCTCTTCCCCTGTAGAGAACAGCAAAGCCAAGTTGAGATGCAGACAGTGGGCACCACAATGTGACTCACCAACCAGTTGACTCATTCCTACCCACCAGCTTGTCAGCAAAATTGTGTTTCTACCTGCCATGGACCTTCCAGATTGCTAAAAATATTCACAACTCTGAATGTTAAATTCTTGAATGCAAAGAGTCTACAGTTTAGCATATTCTCTAGATTTCCAAATTGCATATTTCTATATAAAAATGACCATATCAAACGTTGAAGGAAAAAACACTTAAACATTGACCTAAAATTATTACAGGACATTTTTCTTTGCTTTTTTTTTCATTCTTTTCTGTAGATAGAAATGTTCTTCCAACGTACATACATTCCTTCTATAGTTAGATAAAACAGTAATTTCTTTCCAAGAGCCCAGACTTCTAGCCCTGTCATTCTCTAGTTGAGGGATTTATTGCTCTACAACCCCCACTAGCTGAGACCAGAAGATAATTTAGAAAACCTGACTCTTGAAGTAGTGCTTTCCCCTGATCCACTCTATTTCATTTCATGCCATGTTTCTTGGGTTAAATATAAAAATTACATCATAACCTTTCTTATTATTTCAAAATAAGAATTTCTCATTATTTATGTCTTACGGTTTAAACAGAATCTAAAAATAAGTGTAACCCACAAACGACATTTTCAAAGAACAGCCATCAAGTTCTGCTCTGCTGTTACGATTAAACCTGAGTCAGAGGAAGGGGAAAGCTGTACAGTTCAGACTTAGTAAGGAAAAAAGAATGCTTTTTTTTCCCCAGAAACTCTTCCGGAGGGATTCCCCTTCCGCATTTTAGACTTGGTCATTTTCCAGAGAACTCTTTGGAACTAAAAGTGATTCCAGCAAATCTGGGAACAGCTGACTCCCAAGGTTGATCTGTGCTGACCGTCACCGTGCCGCGCAGGGGCTGCTGCAAGGATGGTGGGCGGCGCTGGTCCAGGCAGCTGCAGCCCCCACGGAGGCACAGGACAAGTTCTGGGCTTCCAGAGGGAGCCTGTTAATAACCCACACCCGCTCCACTCTGCTTTTTCTCCAAAAAAGGCATTAACTGAAAAACTGAAAGACAATTCTTCTTGGTTTTTCTGTTTGTGCATGTCCCTACCCTAGAGCCAAAAGACTGACGACGATCAACCAATTTAAACACAGCAACCTTGCTGGAAAAACACCCAAAGGCACATGTAGAAAAGCATTAACTTCACCCGCAAAGAATGCCCCAGCTGTATTTGCTGAGATCTTATACAGAGTGTTGGACTACAGAGATAAAACGGGTCTGCACCAGACAGGAGGGCTTGATTACTTGTCTCAGGAAATTAAAGAGGAAGCTGTTTATTGTATTGACTTGAATCTAATCGATACCTAGCCGTTAATGAGCACAGGAAAAGTGGTGGATCCTACAATCCACATTGTACCACGACATACAGTAAAACCTGCCCAGCACAGGCACACCTGCCATATGTGCAGGGCACACAGGAGCATCAGAAAAAACATGAAACTTTTATGATCAGCAGAAGCCGATTCTCCTTCAAGCTAAGGAAGCTTAAGCTTCAGGACCCCTCCCTCACACAGTCCCTTCCCATTCTCATTCTAAGTAAATATCTGCTTTCTTCGCTTATTGTCCCTTTGTAATGTTTTCCTATAAAAGGAGTCCCTAAGTTTTATAAGCTTCAGGCTCCACGAAACCTGGATTTTCTAGAGCAAGTAAAACATTGGGTCAAGCGCTCTTACATTTTTTTATCTTTTTGATTTTTAATGGTGGTAATAAACACATACCATGAAATTTACCAACCTAACCATTTGTCAGTGTCCATTTCAGTGGTACTAAGTGCATTCACATTGTGGTACACCCATCTCCAGAACTTGTTCATCTGGCAAAACTGAACTCTGTAGCTGTTAAACAATTAACTCCGCATCTCTGCCGGCCCCCAGCCCCCAGCAACCACCCTTCTTTCTGTCTCTGCTAATTTGCCTGCTCTAGGTATCTCGTATACGCAGAATCATACTGTATCTGTCCTTTTGGTGAAAAGCTTATTTTACTTTGCACAGTGTCCTCGAGCTTCATCCACACTGTAGCACAAGGCAGGATTCCTTACTTTTTAAGGCTGATTAACTCTTCATTGCATGTAAATACCACATTTTCCTTCTTTATTTATCCATCCATGGACACTTGTGCTTTCTTTATTTTAAGGTAAATATGAGTAACCCTTTGGAAAGCCATGCTCTTGCTTTAGAATTGGTTCGGTCTGTAGAATGTGCAGTGGTGGTCCCTTGTCAGTCACTCCTCTGTGAGGATTCAGTGACTTTCTTTTTCTGATTTCAATGGGGAATCATAAAGGCACAATTGTCTTTTCCTTGCCAACTTGTGAATGACTCCCTAACAAACAATACAGTCTGCGTTTCCCCACCTGGACATCCCACGCTTCTTTCTGTATCTCTTATCTATTCCGGGATTCTTTTTTTTTTTTACCTACCACCTACCATGCTTCTATATTCTAGTATCCTTTAATCAACAGACACATATGTATTGAGAGAGATTATTTCATTTTATTTTCAACTATTATTTAGCATCTTCAATGTTCTGGGTGCAATACTCCACTTTGTAAGGCAAACAGGAAAAAATAAAATAAAGTAAGAGTAAGCCTGAATAAGTTCACATTCCAGAGGAGGGAACAGACCCACAAACTCCAATGAAGTGTAACCAGTTCAGTAATAAAGGCATGTACAAGGTGCTAAGGGAGTACATTAAGGGAAGGATTAGATCAGCGTAAATGAGTCAAGCAAGACTACCCAGAGAGGGTAGTATTTAAGCTGGGCATTGAAAAAGATATTTGCTTGGTGATGAAAGTTGCAAACGGTGTTCCTTGCAGAAGAAACAGAGTAAGCCAGAGGCTTAAAAGTATTTGTTGTTATGTTCTAGGAAAAAGCAAATACTCTGGTGTCTAGAGGGGAGAATGCATTAGTAAGGGTAGCAAGGGAGATTGGGGCTAGACCCTGAGGGTCTCATGAGGTGCTAAGGAATTAGGACTTTCTCTGGTGGGAGCCACTGAAGGTCTCAAAGCTGGGAGAGGTGCCCAGGGGCAGGGAGCATCATGATGAAATCTGTGTTTCGTAAAGACCTTCCTTTCACCACTTCTTGCCTATTGCACCTATCCTGCCTGCCGTGTGCAGGATAGGGTATCATGAAGAGAAACTGGAAGGATGAGAGCAAGGGCAGGAGAAAAGCATGAGGAGGTCTTTAAATTTGAGTAAATATTTAACCAAAAGATAATGTTTTTCCTCCATCAGCAGAAATGAGAGCTGAGGAGCAGGTTGAATTCAATCATGAAAAAAATTACATTTCTGTTCATCTGAGCTTTTAAAACTGCTACATATGTGTATATGGCTGTGTATACAATGTTACACAAGAAAATGCTAATGTTGGCTACCTTCGGGTGGGGAATTAAGAGCAATTTTTATTTTCTTCTCTATGCCCTCCTCAGTTTCCCAAATATTCTATATTCAAATGTATTTCTTTTAACAATAAGACAACAATATTTTTAAAAGACCATTTAGTTTCTTGTCATCCCCAGCTCTTTAATGTATTGGAAGCTATCATTTGACTTGAGGTGGGTTGAGAAGGAATGCGATAGTATCAGGGGTCCTTCAAAACCCAGTTCCACTTATCCCTCATCCCCAAAATAAATGCATGTGAGTAGTGGGGAAGGGGAAAGGAATATACAAGAAAATATGTGACACTTTTATGTTCACACAGACAATGTATATATTGTATAAAGCAAATGAGGCAGACAATGAAGAAGATGGGAGTTGGAGAAAGAAACCCTCGAGATGATTTGGATGCTCATAGAAGATGGTGGGATTTGTCCTAGTTTATCTCTGACGGACAGAAAAGTGAAGGCTAGGAGGATGGTATTCAAGCTGCCAGAATGGTGGGAGCAAATAGGAAAGCATGGGAGGGTCTGGCAGAAGGTGATGAGACCAGGCAACTTGGAACAAATGATTCATGAGAGACATGAGGTTGGAAAGGTGGGTCTGAGACCAAGAATCCTTCAGGTAGTGGGGAATCAGTGATAGTTCTGATGCAAGAAACACAGGACTTTATGAAGATCAGTTGGAGGCGGGGAGGCAGGAGACGTTGCCAGGAAGGAAAGGCAGTTGAGGTGCGGCTTCCCGATTGCCTCACAGATCTAGACATCTGTTGTCAATGCTGTATTTTCACTGGTTCCTCCTAAACCTGCTGTTTCTTTCTTCCAAAATAAAAACTACTTTGTTAGGATATAATTCACGTAATACACAATTTACCCATTTAAAGTACAGACTTAAATTGTTTTTGAGTATATTCACATGGTTGTACAAACACCACTACGATTTAATTTTAGAACATTTTCATAAAAGAAACCTCATACCCCTTCTCCAATCTCCCCTAATCCTCTGGCCTTAATCAACCAGTAAGCTACTTTCTGTCTCTATGGATTTGCCTATTCTGGACATTTCACATAAATGGAATCATATAATATTGACCTTTTGTGTCTGGCTACTTTCACTTAACACAATGTTTCAAGGTTCATTCACGTTGTAGCATGTATCAGTACTTCATTCCTTTTTATTGCTAAATAATATTCCATGCTATGTGTATACCACATTTTGCTTATCCATTCATCAGTTGATGGACATTTGGGTTTTTTTCCACTTTGGGGGTTATTATAAATAATGCTGCCATGAACATCCGTGTACAAAGTTTTTGTGTGGATACAGGTTTTCATTTCTCATGGTCATCTCCTAGGTGTAGAAGTTGCTGGATCATACAGTGACTAGATTCTCTGTTTCTGACCTATTCCTTTGCATGCTCTCTGGTGAATCTTAACTTTGTTCGTTTTTTTTTTTTTAAAGATTGGCACCTGAGCTAACATCTGTTGCCAATCTTCTTTTCTTTTTTCCCTTCTTCTTCTCCTCAAAGCTCCCCAGTACATAGTTGTATATTCTAGTTGTGAGTGCCTCTGGTTGTGCTATGTGGGACGCTGCCTCAGCATGGCCTGCTGAGCGGTGCTGTGTCCCCGCCCAGGATCTGAACCGACAAAACCCTGATACGCCAAAGCAGAGCATGCAAACTCAACCACTCAGCCACAGAGCCAGCCCTCTAACTTCGTTTTTGAAACTGGATTATGTCTCACCCAGTATAACTGAATTCTACCCAACAAGTGAAGTATCTACCTTAACTTAACTCAGCCTCATTTGTGATTTTCCAAGCCAAGAAGGAAATGGATTGTGTGTCAGAATCTTCTGCCTGCTCAAGAAAGCAGATCTGATCACAGAGCAAGTCATAGAGGCCCACATTCAGGGTGCCCTTGTGCCTCCTACACTTTCAAAGTAAAGGAAACCAAATGTCAATCTCTCTTCTCTCTCAAGTCTGGGTAAATCAGAAGCATCCTTACGGAAGCAAGAGATTTCAGCCCAATTTTGGATCTTCTGCTAGAACTGCCTTCCCTCTTGACTAAGATAAGGATTCCGTAAGGAGGAATCTCACGATCTCAAAACTGGTAACAGTCACAGAAAAGTGAGAGCCCAGTGCTTTAGAAATGTGTGTAAAATTAGAAATATCAAGAGGCTTTTGGTTTTCTAGGGTTTTAAGCAAGAATATCTGAGAAATGAATAACAATCAGCATGAAGGAGAAAAAAATATAACACTTTGGAGCCCTAGAAGTCAAGGTGATATCATGTGAAATAGAACAAATTTTTTAAAAATGCAACCACAGGTAAGTTAAGAAAGAATTTTGAATAAGCACCTGTGTCTTCAGATTCCAGAACACCTCCTCCCCTAGGAATCAATGTAACAGTAACCAAAGTCACATACAGTACTAAAACTGCTGTGTTGGCCAAAACCAGCTAATTGACCTGTGATCAATACCAAAAGCCATCAATGTGCGGTTAAGCAATAGCAAATGATTGACCTGTACTGAAGACTTGACAACGGAGGGAGCAAGATTTATACCTCAATATTGCTCTAACAATATTTCAGCATCCCTGCCAGCCCTGTGGGATTATAAATAGATTCTGCTAAGAGTAATAAGCTTACTCCCAGAATCCTCTCTGTATGGGAAATGAGGTGCCAGGGGAGCAGACACACTGAGACAGAGGTGTTATAAAGCTCAAGTTAGGAAAGAGATTAATGTTAGACAGCTATAGAACAAAACATTCCGAGGAACACAAGATGATGGCCTGTCTCCCTGTTATTGGGAGCTTGTAACCTACAAAGAAACATGGGAGGTAACAAGTAATTCAATGTTGGCAAAAGTGAACCACTTGCCTTAAGAAAGTAAAGATTTCGTTCTCGTGGTGCAAAAAGTATTGCATAAACTCACTTGCTAAAAATCAAGAAAGTGTTCTGTTCAATTGGAAGAGACATATCCTCTTTCTCTAGTTTCTGAACTCTCTAACTCTGATTAACCAAAACGTCTTCTGGAGAAATAATTTGAAATGTCTCTTTTGAAATATTCTCAGAAAAGAGTCTTTCTGGGGAATTATACAAGTGTGGGGTTTCTGCAACTCCCCTGGTTTCAGATATCATTTTCCTCAGTCTCCTGTTGCCATGTGCTGGCTCCACTTCCCTGCCCCACTCTGAAGCTTAGCATCTGATCAGCGGGACACTCCCAGTGGGCTCTTCCTTAGCCAGGCATTTTCCCTGTCCCTACTCCCAGATTCTTCCCCTTACCTCCTGGATGGCTTCCTCGAGATTGACTGAGGTTACTGCAGTGCACTTAAAGGTCCTTAGAAAGTCAAGGATATGCAGGACGCTGTGAGACTGGCCTCTGACCTTGTACACGTGGATGTCATTGCGTCACTTCAACTTCCCTGATCTCCTTTTTTCCTGACCTGCCCAAGACCAAAGGAGGAAGCAAGGGAGGGAGGGAGGGAGGAAGGGAGGGAAGGAGGGAAGGAAGGAAGGAAGGAAGGGACAGAAGAAGGAAAAGAAGGAAAGATGGTAGGAAGGAAGGAATCAACCTCCGGTGTTTGAAAGTTCACAATAATGCATCATACTCAACAGACTTCCACCAACTGACAATGCCTTAAAAAGTTTTCCTTTTAATACTAAATTGCCAATAAGAAAAACCTTGCATTTAACTGAGTTCTGCTTATACTCTAATTTCCCTTTCAGCAGCCAGGTTGAAGGCCCAGCAGGCAGCTTTTCCAAGGTAAAAAGTAGAAAATTCTGTTAATTGGCATTTAAAGAAAATAAATATTTTATGAATAAAGTTGATAATGATGATAGTGTTCATGAACAATGAGAACTACCGGCCATAAGAAGCATTACGCAAATCAATGTGCTACCATACAGGTACATAAGGTCATTTCAATCATCTTTGTATTCTCACTAGTGATGTATGAATTGTTTTGAAATATCCTCAACGACCTCTCAACCTGAACTTAGTTCTTGTTTTCACTCAGTAGAATCACATCAAGGTTTTTTTCTGTCAAGTATTCAAATAACATTAACTGATCTATTTGGTTCTGTCAATAATCGATGATGAAACTTCTATATTTCCTGAAAATGTATCTTAATAACTTGTATGAACATACAATTTATGAATCAGATATAATTTTATAGGCCCAATTATTTGTGAAAACTTTTGGTAACATTTCAATAAGTATAAATCAAAAGGAATGATCTCTTATAAAGACCTTTTCTATAAGCCAATTGGAAGTTAAAAGAATGATAACATTAGAATGATATTAAAGAAATGAAATAAGAATATTACATTTTTTAAAAGTAATTTCATTTCCCTGGTACATCCTTAACTTCCTAGTTTTTTAACAAGTGTTAGAATGGTGAGCGGAGTAAAAAGGAAGACTTCTCATCTTTTCAAACCAGTATACACTAGTTTTTCAAAAGCAGACGCTACAGGAAACAGACAATATGCAATGCTGAGCTATGCATTCTTTGAGAAAACAGAATTTGTTGAACAGAATTGTAGAAAAAAATAATTGAGGAATCATTGCTATTATATCCAGGGGACTTGCAATGATTTTGAAATTTTTACTGAATATATACTTTTCAGAACTTTTTAAACTAAGGATAATTTTGTCTAGAAAAGTAAAAAGAATATTTGCTTACAATGCAAAATCAAGTTTCAGCTGGGGAAAAAAAGCCTATTAAAAACAACAGCAGCAAGAACAAAAGAAAAAATTCCAAATACTTCTTCGGCAATTCTAATAAAAGGGTGCATTTGTTTTTTGAAATATTTTTCTGGTGTTTTCTTTCTCTAAAGCGGGAGACAATTAGAAAGACTCAGATATCTGAATGAAGTGTTAGTGGGTTACAAAGAAATTATAATCAGAGACAACAGTAAGAGGAATAAGGATTTCTCTTTTCTACTTCTCTTTTCAAATTACTTTTTTCCATGATTATCTTTTCCAGTTGGCAAGTGATAGACAAGCACTGGCATAGGTAAGTTCAAAATGGCAGATTCCTTTAGTTTCCAAATGATTACCTGCCTTTAAAATACATGCTTTTTTTGTTTTGAATTGGTTCTTCAAAAACTAGGAAAAGTTCATGCTCTTTGAAAAAATTTTTAATACAAGTGCATGTATAGTAAAATGTGAATGTCCTCCTTACCTCCTCGTTCATTTCCATTCCCAGTTCTCAGGGCTTACCCTGTGTAACGGTTTTTGTACGGATCCTTCCAGATCCTTTTCTGAGCAGATGCAAATACGGTTTTTCATATGAATATAAATATATGACTGTTTTACATGTTGTTCTACCACTTTTTTCTTTTATCTTTTTTTTTTTTTGAGGAAGATTAGCCCTAAGCTAACATCTGCTGCCAATCCTCCTCTTTTTGTTGAGGAAGACTGGCCCTGAGCTCACATCCATGCCCATCATCCTCTACTTCATATGTGGGATGCCCGCCACAGCATGTCTTGACAGGCAGTGCCTAGGTCTGCACCCAGGATCCGAACCATTGAACCCGGGGCTGCCAAAGCGGAAGTGAGAACTCACTGCTGCGCCACTGGGCCAGCCCCCCACTTTTTTTTTTTCAATATGCCAAGTTCACACAGTCAGGAAGACCTGAGACTGAGACATGACTCCTGGTCTGTCTGACTGTAAAACTTACTTTGTTTCCAATGCATGATCACCAAAAACACAGCACCAGTTTGGGGAGACTGTCTGGCGATATTGTATAGTTATATGACATCAGTTGACTTCTTGATTCAATCAAGACATTCTTGATCAGAAACTGATAAATATCCAACAAGCATGAAATAAATTGTGGCACATCAACTGGATCATATATCAATTGTGAGAACCATGAAAACTAGGTTCCAACATTGAAAAGTGATTGTGGTGAAATCTTAAAAGAAAAATAGTCTCTTCTGGCGATTTTTCCCAAAAAAGAGAATTTTGCACCAAACCTAAACTGATATTTCACCTCCCATAACAAAACCACCACCTACATTTAATGGGAATTTCTCCCTATACAAAAAAACGTAAAGTCCTGTCTCCCTGGGCAGAGACAATAAAAGCCTAGAAACTCTAAAGTCACTAGACAACTATTGATTATTATTTTCCTACAGATGATGGGAAAATCGTTATGGGTTGAATTGTGTCCTCCAAAAAGATATGTTGACACCCTAACCTTGATGCCTGTCAATGTGACCTTATTTGGAAATAGGGTCTTTGCAGACATAATCAAGTTAAGATGAGGTCATTAGGATGGACCCTAATCCAATATGATGGCTGTCCTTACAAGAAGAGGGAAATTTGGACACAGAATATCATGTGAAGACACAGACACAGAGGGAAGACTGTGATGAGATAGAGTTATGTTGCCACCAGCCAAGGAACATCTGAGGTCACCAGAAGCTGGAAGGAGCGTCCCCTGGAAGCTTCAGAGGGAGCGTGGCCCTGCCAACACCTTGATTTTGGACTCCTGGCCTCCAGAACTGTGAGAATAAATGTCTGTTCTGTTAAGCCACCCAATTTGTGGTACTTTGTTACGGCAGTCCTAGGACACTGACACAGGAATCATTAAGGATTTTTAAGAGGAAGGAAGCAAAGACTAACCATTATTGAGAACCTATGATGTTATTCCAGGCTCCGGGCTAGATGCTTTACCTATTTTATTTCATTCTAACAGCTACGTGAAGAAGGCATTTTACAGAGGAGGAAGTCGTAGCTCAGAAGCTGAGCAATATGCTGAAGTTCACTCAGCTGGAAAGGGCTGAGGCTCAGCCTCTGCTGGCTAAGTCCACAGTGTTTCCAATGCACCCCTGCCAAGGACACAGCGTTCATTTGTCTGAGAAGACTGATTCAGCAGGATTTCGTACACTGGTGTGACCATGTACATCAGTTACCACGCAACCTTTACCCAGGTAAACCAGACCTTCATGGCCTCCCTGGAAGATATGTCAACATCTCTTGACAGCCAAACGTTGTTGCATATAGCACTGAAGCTTCGCAGTCTGCCAACTAGTAGTCAAACCCTGTATTTTTAACCAAAAGTTAACTAAGGCTGAGTTTGTGAATAAACAGATCCATCTATTTACTCACAGACCTTCATATTGAATGGGAGAAGTAAAACATGGTGTGGTGTATGAGGGTGAACCATGCTTTCTCCAGTAAATGCCAAATCACAAGACGATATCCTAGTATCTAACTTAATTTTTGCTTCAACTTTCATAATCTCCCAAGGCTTCAGTGACTGCTGGCTAGTAAATGATAAAGCTGGTTTCCAGGATATGAAAGCCTAGTACACTATTAGTTTACAAAGTCCATACAGTGTGTAGTTAAGAATTCAGACTCTGGAGCCAGAATGGCTGGGTTCTCATGTGCACAAAGGCACATGCTGGGTAGGTGGGCAGTGGGCTGGATTTCAGGCCCCGCTTAGCTAGCATCTTTGTGCAGGGCACAACCTGCCCAACCTTTCATGGGCAACTCTGCAGGTAGGTTTCCACCTCCCCTGACTATGGGTAGTTGTGCTCTCTGTGTCACACTCAACTCCCAAAATACCATCCAAGTAAAAAGGAAGCAAAACCATCTGTGAGTTCAAAACCATTCAGTATATTTGATACTCATGATACTGCTAATGAAATCATCTATCTCCCCCCAGAAAAGAAAAGTAGAAACTGTAGGTATTACTATACCATAGTTTTTCCTGAGTGGGACCACTTTGGGAGAAAAGAAAGGATTGCAGCACTGTGGTATCGGGACTTTGTCAGCATAGCGCCCCCCCTTCCTACCCTCCATATAATTCTGCTCAGCAAGCAGTAGTCAGAACATGACACTCCGGATGTGGTTCGGGATCTGTGTCTCCAGGAGGACTAATTAGCAGCTCATGGAGAAAAAGCCATTCTCTGGTGCCCCATTAATTACAGCGCTCCTGGCAACTCAGGTGGGCCCACACGAATGCCTCCTGCACAAAAAGGTCACATCCTGGTGTTGCTAGTCGGATCTGTGCAAGATCTTATTGTTGTTCATGGTTATTTCCCTGATAATCGCTCCCCAGAGGTCAGTCCGGCTACAACCTAGAATATTTGAGTGCAGTAATTTGCAAGATTTATGGAAAACAATTTTTCAGAAATGTGCTCTCAATTTTCATTGGGCCAATTCCTCTTTCTCTGGTAAGTGCTGGGGCATATGGAGCAGGTAAATGTTTTAATGGACAGCATAAAAGTAACATTTTTCTTCTGAAGTTGAAGATTTGCACTTAGGGCTTCCAATCCCATTTTTTTACTATGGCAAGTGTTCAGCGCAAATTAAAGGGAGAGAGAAAAACTGCCATCTTTCAACCTTGCTATGGCCACAGTTCAGTAATGACGGCAGCATCTCACAGATCCATATCTCCCCACTCTGGGGCTCCCACTCTGGGGAAGAAACTTTCATTGAATTTTTCTACCCCAGGTTTTAGTCTCCTACCTGTCTCTTGTGTTAGATGCGTTGAACTCAACAATCTCTAAGATTTAACACAATAAGATGAAAATGGCCAAGGGCAGTCTTTCCAGTCTCTGGGAGGAAAGATTAATGGTAAAAACAATCACCTAATGAAAAGTTAGGAAAAAAAATGTAGTGCAGGTAAACATTACCCATGTGGATGTGTATAGCACCTGGGTACTCTTTACAAATCACAACAGTTGCAACTATTAAATTTTTTTCATTTATAACATGATAGAGCAATAATGGGGGTTTTGGAAGCAGCCATCCAACCATTTGAAGTTAACAGAACAGCAGCACAATTCCTTCATTTGTTCAGCCACATCCATCTATGAAGCATCCGCTATGTTTTACACACTTATTTTTTTTTCCTTTTCTTTCTCCCTGAAGCCACCCAGTACATAGCTGCATATTCTAGTTGTAGGTCCTTCTAATTCTGCCATATGGGACGCCACCTCAGCATGGCCTGATGAGCAGTACCATGTCTGCGCCCAGGATCCGAACCAGGGAAACCCTGGGCCACCAAAGTGGAGCGCGTGAACGTAACCACTCGGCCAGGGGCCGGCCTCACACACCTATTTTTTTAATATCTCTGAGTGTAACCAACTACATGCATTAGGTGGCCTTCCTCTGTTCTCCTTTAATGCCTCCTATATACCTCTAGCGATGCATTTATCACTTTATCTTGCAATTACCTGATAATATGATTGTCCTCTAAGTTGATAGTGGTGTAGGGGTATTTGGTGGGGGCAATGACACCCCTATTCTCCTTTGAATACTCAGCATCTGGACCAGGTGTTAAGTAATGTATGACAACATGCGTTCAATAAAATAATGAGACTTCACATGATAGCAAAATAAACTCTGCTCTCCTAACGCCTACTCTGAGAGTCAACAGGAAAGATTGGATACTTCTAAGGAATTATGAAGTTAAAAGAACAAGCTTTTTCTCTAAAAGTGAAATATCAGAGGGCTCTTTTAAAAGCTGCTATTAGATTCTTTTTAAGCACCAGAAGGGATTGTAGAGATCATCTGGCCAACTCTACTCCTTTCTCTGCCCTCCTCTACATGTAGAAAAATGGAGGTTATAAAATCTGCTTAAAATCACACAACTTGGGGGCTGGCCCAGTGGTGCAGCAGTTAAGTTCACACATTCGAATTCAGCAGCCCAGGGTTAGTGGGTCGGATCCAGGGTGCAGACCTGTGCACCACTTGTCAAGCCATGCTGTGGCAGGCATCCCACATATAAAGTAGAGGAAGATGGGCATGGATGTTAGCTCAGGGCCAGTCTTCCTCAGCAAAAAGAGGAGGACTGGCAGCAGATGTTAGCTCAGGGCTAATCTTTCACACACACACACACACAAAATTTTTTTTTAATCACGCAACTTGTTAGTGACTGCAGCGTAAGTGCAGTCCAGCTTATTGGAGGCTCCTTGTCCACAAGCTAGAAAAGGCAAAGCTGGCCAATTGCACAAGACAGACCCTTCTGACACTAACTTCTGCTTTCAGGAATGTAACTCTGTTTTAAATGCAAATCAAAGAAGAAACAGCCCATGAATCTTGTTCTGCTGCCCCTCTCACAGTTTGTAATTTATTTAACCTGTTCACATCTGCCTCAGGATCTTTGCACTACCACCCCCACCCCCTACAATGCGAACATCACAACCCCAGGGAAACTTTTCCTTATAATTCTATCACCGGCAGGCCAGATCAGATTCCCCTTTATACACCAGCAGGGCACCTGTACTTCTCCTTCATGGGACTTATCACAGTTTGAAGTTACATGGTCACAAGTCTCTAGGGATAAAAGGCATTCTGAAAGCACATCCTCACCCATCTTTTCTTCGTCATTCCAACCTGGGAGTAGAAAAAGGATCAGTGTAATAGTACCAAAATTATGTCTTTGAATCTACCGCACTTGCTGATGTGAGTTCTTCAAATTCAAGACGCGCCCCCCCCCCCCCCCACACACACACACACACGCCCTCCAGGGTTCTAGGAGTCTGAAGGTATGTCTCTCATGTGCTCACACTTGAGTCCTCTCAGCTCCCCCTGGACATCTCACAGCTTCTCTCTGGTGGGTGCTGGCTCCTTGTGGCAAGGTGCTGCTGAGGCACAAAGCCTCAAACCTGCCTTTGTGTTGTTATACATGATCTGTGGGTCCCAATCACAGAGATTTAGTCAAACCATTCTGTCCATTTTTACTCCCAGTGCCTGCTCCCTAGGGCCCAAGACTGGAGTCCTTCAGGGTTGGCAAAGAAGACAACAGCTCTCCCCTCTGATGTGGAAGTAAAGGCTTAAATCACGCTCATGTGACATGACTCTAAGCTTGGGATAAATTCTTCACCGGAAGCCTCCTTGGCAGCTTATATAAATAGACCCCTGTGTGGCCTACCACAGGGCCTTCCAGTTACCCAGGCCTGTGTGCATTTAAGGGGAACAGAATTAAGTCTCAAGGTTGGACCCTGCCAAATTCAGAGAAAGCAGCAGAATGTCAGTGCTCGTGGAGGAAAGGAACAGCAAGCTGAGCCTTCATCCCAGCTCAGACCGGGGAGAACTTCCCCCTGCACTCACTCATTCAACAGCTGTACTTGGAACAAGGTTTTCCAGGAATGGCCCACGCACAGGCACTGAAAATTCCAGCCGAGGACTTCATGACTTGCAAATCTTGGCGGAGGCCTGAGGAATATGACCGCGCGACTCTTGGAACAGAGGCAGGCATGGACGGGAAGCCATCCGCTGAGGACTCTGACACAGCCAGTTTGAGTCTTGGCGCGGACATCTGCCAGATGTGTGAGCTTGGGCAAGTTTCTTAGCTTCCGTAAACCACAGTTTCGTATCCATACAGCAGAACAATCTCTATCTCTCAGGAATGTTATGAAAATTAAACAAAATCGAGTTGGTAAATCATGCAGCCCAGTGCTTGGGACATAAGAAATACTCAATAAATGGTCATTCTCTTTCCTGTTACTTTTTCATCTATTCTGATTTTTGCAGTCATTCTTGCTCCACTGGCTTTGGTTAAAATTTTTTCCACAAAAATGTTAAAAGTACAGCCAGTCCCAGTGGCCTAGGGGTTAAGTTCGGCACACTCTGCTTCAGCAGCCCAGGTTTGGTTCCTGGGTGTGGACCTGCACCACTCATCTGTCACAGCCATACTGTGGCAGCAGCTCACATAGAAATAAAAGAGGAAGATTGGCAGTGGATGTTAGCTCAGGGCGAATCTTCCTCAGGAAAAAACTAAAAGGTTAAAGGTATCTATTTCATTAGGTACTTGGTAAAAATTCTACTGTGCTCCTAGAGTTTATTATTGCATCATTAAATCCAAGAGACTAACATTCATTATTAATTAGCTATTTCCTGGATTCATTCCTTCTGATGTGGGAGACACTATTTTCCCTCACTTTGAAAATGGCTTCCAGCTCAACAAACCTGTCTTCGGCAAAAGGATGGAAAAGAAATATTTATTTATTATCTACTATGTGCCAAGGGGGAGTAAAGCTTGGCAGCTAATTGCTTGGGCTGTGGAACCACAAGGCCTAGGTTTAAATCCAGACTCTACCCCTTAACTAGCTGTGTAACCTTGAGGAGGTAATATAAATTCTTGGTGCCTAAGTTTGTAATCCGTAAAGTGGTGGCGATTGTACCTACCTCATAGGATGCTTGTGACAATTAAATGAGTCAATTAGAATAATGTATGCCCCACAATAATGCTCAATAAATATTAGCTCTTATTACTTTCCTGTGTTGTATATAGCTTGGTCCTCAGAACAGCCCAGCAAGAGCTGTATTCTCCTCTCTAATCCTCCCTGAACGAGCAGCTGTGACTGGGAAACCCACCCCAGAGCCCATGGCTAGCATACAGCACCCTAACATTCCTGCCCAAAGTTTTATAAGCCCGAAGCCCTGACTTTTCCTATACAGCTTGATGCTTTCCAGGAGGCTGCGACTGTTTCTCTTCAAGCAGTAAAACAATAAACAAAGCATTAATCATGAGACGGATATCACGTGTTCTAAAGCACAGTCGACATAAAACTTGTTCCCCTACATTTGTCTAACCGGGTTAGACAAATGAATTTGAGAGCTACTTTTGTTCCAGATTAAATCATGGCCACATTCATGGTGACTGAGGCCTGCAGCCACCAGGCAGCCAGAAGACAGCATTTCACACCAGAAGCTACACAGCTCCTTCAATAAACAAAAGGGGAAAAGGAACTCGTATTTATTGAGTGCCGATATGTTGTGCTAAGCATTTTACATGTGTTATTTAATTCTCTTGGCAAAGTAGGGACTATTTCCCCCATTTTCTAGATGAGGAAATTAAAGCTCAGACAGGTTATGCGACTTTTTCAAAGGTCAGCCAGCCAGTAAGGGTCAGAGGCAGCATAACAACACAGGTAGACACCTGGCTGCAATGTCTTAGAAATAAGTCATCTCCATAAATATGTGGCATCTCTTCAGGACATCCTCACAAACCCCTTGCTTAAATACTAGCTAAAGCTTGTCAAGCGTTTACCACGCACCAGGCTCTATTCTAAGCACTTACACGCAATATTTCATTTAATTCTTACCACAGTCCTAGGAGTTGGTACTCTTGTTATTCCAGTTCACGAAAGAGGAAACTGGCCTTGAGGAGTTAATAGCTTGTTTCGTGTCACATATCCTGGAGCCAGGTGATTTCGGGGTGTGTGATCTTAAACACTAGGCTAGGCTTTCTCCCACATTAAGAAGTATGAGCATGGAAAGTAGACCCAATATTCTTTCTACAGCAACCTCCTAGAGTAGAAACAGCACTGGACCATAGACAACTGATCTGCGTTCTAGTCCTGACTCTTTCACTTTGCAATGTTGAGCAAGTTAATCATTCCAGGGCTCAGTTTCCTTATCTATAAACTAGAGAGGTTGAACCAGGGTTTACTCCACTGCTACACTTCTGTGATCTACAGCGTATCAATACAAGTGACAGAAGCAAATCTGTAGAGGAATTTCATTTGGCCAAAGATGCTCTTCCTCATCAAAGAGAGCACTTAAGACTCTAAAGCAGTTTATTAACGTTTCCCTGAGCTAGAAATTTGCTTTAAAACTCATATTTTGCTACCCTAGAGAATGCACTGAATACATTAATTTAGAATTAACGTGCCATCCACGTGAAAGTGACAGTTTAGCATATATAACACATAGATTTTAACTGTCTGGGATAGACATACGGATGGTTGGATAGATAGATAGATAGACAGACAGATAGATGAATAGGTAGAGCGAGCATTGGAGGCAAGTAGAGCCGTGTTGTTATGCTGCCTCTGACACTTACTGGCTGGCTGACCTTTGAAGAAGTCACATAACCTGTCTGAGTTTTGATTTCCTCATCTGGAAAATGAGGAAAATGGTACCTACCCTGCTGAGAGAATTAAGTAAAAAATGTAAAATGCTTAGCACAACATATTGGCATTCAATAAGCAAAAGTTCCTTGTCCTCTTTCGCTTCTTATAACAGATAAATAGATAATAATCCTCATTTTTAAAAATTCAAGAACTGGGGCCGGCCCGGTGGTGCAGCCGTTAAGTGCGCATGTTCCGCTTTGGCGGCCTGGGGTTCGCTGGTTCGGATGCCGGGTTGCGGACATGGCACCGCTTGGCAAGCCATGCCGTGGTAGGTGTCCCACATATAAAGTAGAGGAAAATGGGCACGGATATTAGCTCAGGGCCAGTCTTTCTCAGCAAAAAAGAGGAGGATTGGTGGCAGATGTTAGCTCAGGGCTCGATCTTCCTCAAAAAAATAAAATTAAATAAATAAAAATTCAAGAACTGATAGAAATGAGAAAAAGACAAGGACTACAAAGAAATAATCTAAGAGTGAATTGAAAATATGGATTTCTTAAAGGCATCTCTCTAAATTCGAAGGTATCCTCCAGTGGGGGCAGGAGCAAGGAAAAGGATGAAGAAGTCACAACAAGGTTGCCAAATGCTGCAAGTCCACTTAGAGTTGTTTACTGACTTCTTCCCTACTCGCTTCCTCCTAAGCTTGAAGGAACATAACAGAGAGCTCTAAACTCTAATTTTTTTTTTATTGTGGACTCTCCCATGGGAATCCATGTTGTAATTCACTAACATCCGTGTTGCCAACTTTAACCACTTAAAATCACGGAAATCTGCTATGGAAATGTTTGCACTATTTCCCTTACATGCTAAAAATAACAGGCCCCTTTGACATATTTAGAAGAGTCATCAGAAACACTTTCTGATGAACTGACACAATTCCTGGGGCACAGGAAGAGAGTAAGAACAAGGCCTCCCTAACAGGTTAAGGCAAATGCCAAGAAAGGGAGCCAGAGAACAGAGCAAGCAGGTTTTATTCTTCTGTTTTTTTTAATTAAACTTTTTAATTTGAGATAATTTTAAACTAACGTGCAGTTGAAAGAAATAATACAGAGAGATCCTGTGTAGCCTTTACCCAGTTTCCCCCAGAGATAACATCTTGCAAAACTACAGTATAATATCGCAACCAGGATATTGACAATGATACAGTCAAGATACAGAACAACTCCATCATCACGAGGATCCCTCATAGTGGCCTTTTATAGCTACATCTGCTTCCTTCCCTCCTTAACCCCTGGCAACCATTAATCTGTTCTCCATTTCTACAAGTTTGTCACTACAGAATGTTATATAAATGGAATCATACAGTGTATAACCGTTTGGTATTTAATTCTCTAGAGATTCACCCATGTTGCTCTGTGTATCATAATTCTCTCTTTTTATTGCTAAGTAGTACTCTGTGGTATGGATGTATCACTTTTTTGTTTAACCATTTACCTGTTGGAGGACATCCGGGTCATTTCCAGGTTTTGCCTCTTACAAATAAAGCTGCTATCAACATTCATGTACAGGCTTTTGTACAGAAGTCTTCATTTCTCTGGGATAAATACCCAGGAGTGCAATTGCTGGGCTGTATGATAGTTGCACGTTTAGTTTTGTAAGAAACTGCCAAACTATTTTCCAGAGTGGACGTAACATTTTAAATTTCCACCAGCGATATATGAGTGATCCAGTTTCTCCCCATCCTTGCTAACATTTGGCGTTGCCAAATATTTTATATTTTAACCCTTCTGATAGACATGTAATGATATCTCATTGTGATTTTAATTTGCATTTCCCTAACAGCTAGTGTTGTTGGGCATCCTTTCACACGCTTATCTTCTTTTTTTTTTTTTTTTTTTTAAAGATTTTATTTTTTCCTTTTTCTCCCCAAAGCCCCCCGGTACATAGTTGTGTATTCTTCGTTGTGGGTTCCTCTAGTTGTGGCATGTGGGACGCTGCCTCAGCGTGGTCTGACGAGCAGTGCCATGTCCGCGCCCAGGATTCGAACCGACGAAACACTGGGCCGCCTGCAGCGGAGCGCGCGAACTTAACCACTCGGCCACGGGGCCAGCCCCACACACGCTTATCTTCTTTAGTGAAGTGTCTCTTCATATCTTTTGCTTATGTCCTCATGGGATTGTTTGCTTTATAAAAACTACCGAATTTTGAGAGTTCTTTACATATTCTACATACTAGTCCTTTGTAGGAGATATGGTTTGCAAATATTTTCTCGCACTCTGCGCTTGTCTTTTATCCCTAACAGAGTCTTTTGCAGAACGAAAGTTTTAACTTGAATGAAATCCAATTTACCAATTTTTCCTCTCCAAGATTGTGCTTTTAGTGTCAGGTCTAAGAATTCTTTGCCGAGCCCTAGATCCGGAAGAATTTCTCCTATTTTTTTCCAAAAATGTTATAATTGATATTTTACGCTTATGTCTGGGATCTATTTTGAGTTGATTTTTATATAAGGTGTAAGTCTTAAGTCAAGTTTCATTTTTTTCCCCTATGGATATCCATTTCCTCCATCATCATTTGTCGAAAAGGCTACCTTTCCTTCGCTGAGTTGCATTTGCATCTTTGTCAAAAATCAGTTCAGCACATTCATGTGAGTCTTATTTCTGGATCCTTTATTCTGTTACATTAATCCATTGACGTCTTTCCACCAGTACTGCACAGTCGTGATTACTATAGCTACATAATGTCTTAAAATTGGGTAGAATAATTCCTCCTACATTACTTTTTCAAAAATATTTTAGCTATTCTAGTTCCTTTGCCCTTTCTCATAAATTTTAGAATAATCTTGTCTGTATCTACAAAGAATTTCACTGAGATTTTGATAGGAATTTCATTATACCTATATATCAATTTGGGGATATTTGTCACCTTTGCTATGCTGAGTCTTCCATTCATGAGCATGGTATGCCTCTTCATTTATTTCGAAATGGATTATTTACAAATCAAACTTTGATTTGTGATGCTCTGCTTTGATTTCTTTCATCAGCTTTGTGTAGTTGTTAGCGTACAAATCCTGTACATCCTGTTTTGTTAGATTTACACCTAAGTATTTCCGTTTTCTTTTTTTTTTAGCAACTATAAACAGTATTTTGTTTTTTGCTTTTTTTGTGAGGAAGATTGGGCCTGAGCTAACATCTATTGCCAATCTTCCTCTTTTTGCTTAAGGAAGATTGCTGCTGAGCTAACAGCTGTGCCCATCTTCCTCTACTTTATGTGGGATGCCTCTACAGCATGGCTTGACATGTAGTGCCAGATCCACGCCCAGGATCCGAACCTGCAAACCCTGGGGCCACTGAAGTGGAGTGCAGGAACTTAACCACTCTGCCACTGGGCCCACCCCACTATAGTATTTTTAATTTCAGTGTTTACATGTTCATTGCCGATATCCAGAAATACAATTGATTTTTGTATGTTTTTTTGGTCTGTTTATTTTTTTTATCTTGTATCCTGTGACCTTGCTGAGCTCACATATTAGTTCTAGGAGGTATTTTTTGTAGATTCCTCGGAATTTTCTACCAAGAAATCATGTGACCTGTAAATAGGGAAAATTTTATTTCTTCTTTTACATCTATATGCCTTTTACTTCCTTTTCTTGCCTTATTGCCCTGGCTGGAACTTCTAGCACTATAACTGAGTAAGAGTGGTAAAAGTAGGTACCTTCACCTTGTTCCCAGCCTTAGGAGGTATTATAGACTGAAATTGTGTGTCTCCCCCATCCTCAAAATTTATATGTTGAAGTTCTAACCTCCATTACCTCAGAATGTAACTATATTCGGAGGAGGGGTCTTTAAAGATGTAAGTAAGTTAAAGTGAGGTCATGATGGCAGGCCCTAATCCAACGTGACTGGTGTCCTTATGAGAAAAGATTAGAACACAGAATCACAAAGTGAAGACCACGTGATGACTCCAGAAGAAGACAGCCATCTGCAAGCGAAGGAGAGAGGCCTCACAAGAAACCAAACCACCTTTGCCAACACCTGGATCTTGCACTTCCAGCCTCCAGAATCGTGAGAAAATACACTGCTGCTGTTTAAGCCACCAAGTCCGTGATGCTTTGTTATGGCAGTCCTACCCAACTAAGACAGGGGTGTAGCATGCAGTTTTTCACCATTAAGTACAGTAGTTACCCCTTATCCGCAGGGGTCCAAGATCCCCATTGGACGCCTGGAACCGCAGATAGTACTAACCCCTATATATACCACGTTTTTTCCTATGCATACATACTTATCATGAAGTTTAATTTATAAATTAGGGACAGTAAAAGATTAGCAAGAATAACTTCTCCAGCCAGCCCCATAGTGCAGCAGTCAAGTTAGCACGTTCCACTTCTCGACGGCCCGGGGTTCACCCGTTTGGATCCCGGGTGCAGACATGGCACCTCTTAGCAAAAGCCATGCTGTGGTGGGTGTCCCACGTATAAAGTAGAGGAAGATGGGTGTGGATGTTAGCTCAGGGCCAGTCTTCCTCAGCAAAAAGAGGAAGATTGGCAGGAGACGTTAGCTCAGGACTAATCTTCCTCAAAATAAATAAATAAAATAGAAAGTCTTGTCATGAATAAATTGGATAGGAAGAAAAGGGCATGTTAGAGAAACATGAAAAAACTATATCCTCATCCTAAAGACTTTGCTTATATTGCCACAAATTCCCTTCAGAGAAGAAAGTTATTTTACATTTAAGTTCATTTATGTATCAAACTATGTCTGAGAAAATAAAATAATCTACCTAGTCTTCTGGGATGACTGGGCTTTTTAAGTTCCCTTTATGCTTCTTTTCTAGCTCAAAAGGCTTAGAGGGCCTCTTCCTGTTACTTGATTCCTTTTTTTTGTAATTTCATCAGTATTTTGCTCATATTTCATTATTCACTGTCATTTCCATTACCATGAACTAATATTTCTCCAGTTCCGGTTGGAGAGTATATGACTTGGTGACACAGATCCTGTGGCCGCATCATTGAGTCATTAGCCATGCAACTAGAGCTCGCCGCGATGCAGGGGCCCTGAAGCCTGTTTTCCTGTCACTCCTCTGCTCTCTTCACACACACACAGCGCTTTTCCACAGTGCTGGGATCCAGGAGGAAAAGACTCCCATGGTTACGGAGAGTGGGATTGAAGGGGGGAAGTCTCCTGCTCCTGCTGTTTGTCTGGAACCCTCGGTCTTCAGCTAGGAGGTCACTGGGAGACGGCAGAGTCTGATTCCCTTCTTACTACACCGCCTCCAACCCCCTCACCACCCAGCAGCCAAATGTCTTACATTTTATATTTTATGTTTTTAAATGTCCTTTATGTTTAAGAACATAAATCAGATGTTTTTGCTTACCCTCCAATGGCTTTCCATTGCTCTTAGAATAAAGTCCAAACTCTTCAGATGACAGTTGTGATCTGGTTCCTGTCACATTGGCTCCTCCTGTCCCTCAAAGTCTTCAGATAATTTTCCCATCTCAAGGCCAATACCCTGGCAGTTCCCTACCCCAGCCCATCCCACAACAGGGCTCAGTCTCATCCTTCAGTCTCACTTCAAGTGTTACTCACTCTCTATCACGTCCTCCTATTTACTTCCTTCATAGCATTGACCACACTGTAATTATCCTGTTTATTTTCCCAGCTTATTATCTGTGTCTCCTCCCTCAACTAGAATGTAAGATCCACAAGGGTACCTTTGTCTGTCTTGTCCACTGCTGTATGACCAGCACCTAGCACTGTGCCTGGAACATGGTGGGTTCTCAATATAAGTGTTTGTGGAACACACAAATGAATGAGCACTCAAAGATCCTGTGGGGGACAAAGAAATTTTCCTCTACACTTCTAGGTTCTTCTGGCTGATCTAAGCATTAAATTGAGAAAGATTAATAGGAGAAAATCAAATTTAATTAATTTCGTATGTACGGGCACACCACATACATGAGAGGTTCAGAGACAAAAGGGTAACATGAGGTATATATGCCATCTTGAGCTGAGGAATGGGAGAGGGGCCTGAAGCTTCAGGGGGAACAAGGGTAACTCACAGACAGTAAGAGGAGCAGGGCTGACCTGGTGGCCTAGTGGTTAAGTTTGCACTCTCCACTTCAGCAGCCTGGGTTCACAGGTTCAGATGTCATGCACGGACCTACACCACTCATCAGCCATGCTGCGGCAGTGACCCACATATAAAATAGAGGAAGATTGGCACAGATGTTAGCTCAGAGTCACTCTTCCTCAAGCAAAAAGAGGTAGATTGGCAACAAGTGTTAGCTCAGGGCCAATATTCCTCACCAAAAAAATAAAGAGGAGCAGATGATCAGTAATTAGATGTCTGCCCTGCCATATAGATGGGTCACAAAAAGTTATTTCTGGTAATAGCTCTTATTATAGGCAAGGCCCCCAATTTAAATTCTCTAAGGGAGAGGTCAAAGTTTTTCTTGAGCTTGCAGGATCTTGATTGCATTTAGCTCAAAATATTTCACATGCCAAAGTGGCGCATCTTGGGGAGGCCTGTCCTGAACCCCTTCAATCCTTCTACCCTCTGCCCCAAGTCAGAGTTAGTGGCCGTGAATCTGAGCTCCCCAATGCACACCACCTTGTGGGAAAACAAGTATCCTGCAATCCAAGAATCTATAGTCTAAAGTTTGTTCTTAAAGAAAAAAGCAAGAATTCCATGTGATAAGAATCCTCAGAATAGATAAAATCAGGATGAATTTACCATTTGAAAACAGAACATACAATGGCTGGTTCCCCACATTTCAAGTGTTGTGGAAAAGACCAGACGTTTGCTAAATCTCCCTCCGGGGTATATCCTCAGCAAGACAAGACTAGAATGCAGAGATGTTAAGAAACTTAAACCTCCTTTGAGTTGTAGCCAGAGGGCTATGGTTTGAATAGAGCCTAGAAAAATAAGCACCAGAAGGAAGACTCCACCTAGGTTTCTCAAACACTGTATAATCTAGAGGAAAGAATATTTGTTTCTAAATAATCAGGGCTTCTTAAACCTAATGATTCACCCAAAGCAGAAAAGCAACCCTTTGATAGCTAGCAAGCCCAGGGGCAATTGAGAACGAGGCCGTGGCCTCACTGTTCCCCTCTCAGGCTCCCCCTCTGCTTTCTGCTCTGCTGTTCCCGTCACCACAGCTGGAGCTCCTCCCAGGTGCCTCAGGCAGGTCCTGCCAAGGAAACTGTTAGTAATTTACTTGAGGGGGAAGAGGAGCTGAAAGTGAGGCTGCTCTTCTGTGGTTTGAATGATTTAACATCTTAACGTAAGACCGTATTCATGTATTACTTATAAAAAAAAGAAAATAATTTTACTTGAAAAACAAACCTCCAGCTTATCTTCTCAGAATGAGGCCTTCTGTCTTCCTAGGCAACAGTCACTTGAAAAACAATTTGGCAGTTTTTTATGAAAGTACATTTACCATACAATCCAACAATTGCACTCCTAGGCATTTATCCAAGGGAAATGAAAATGAATGTCCATAGCACATGAATGTCCATAGCACTCTATTCTTAAAAGCCAAAGCAGGACACAATCCAAATATCTAACAACAGACAATGGATAAACAAATTTTAGAACAGTAAACCCCCCTTATCCACAGGGGATATATTCCAACACCGTGAGTAGATGCCTGAAACCATGATAGTACTGAACCCTATATATACTATGTTTTCGCTGAACCCAAGTTCATTTTTTTCCTCTCGCCCAGAAAGCCAAATGCAAGACGATGAGATTGCAGCAGAGAGAGAGTTTAAAACTCTTAAATCACAAGGCAGCCAAATGAGGAAGTGAGTGAATGAGTCTCAAATCCGCTTCATCAAAAATAGGGACTCAGGGATATTTATGGGGTAGGGGGGTAGAGGTGGTCTGAAACATGGAGATAGGTGATTGCAGGTGAGGAAAGGTGAGGTAATTGATGATCTGTGAAGCATAGTCAAAATTCATGGTCCTCCATAGGACTCACGTTCACAAAATGGCAGCATTAGTATGATCTGAGAGTGGAGTCTTTAGCCTCTTGACATCAAAAGGTCACTTTTTGGACATCTGTGCGGGACCAGTTGATGGGTTGGTGGTCTCAACTGGCCTGGAGTGGACAAAGGGGTTCTAATTCCTGAAAACAGCTCAAACACCCATTACCATGATGACCCAGGCTCCAGGAAGATATTATCTATAGGAAGCTAGTGTGAGTCAGACAGCATATTGCCTAAACAGCACAGTTAACAATGGGTGGATAAACAGCTAAAAGCTATAATCAGTAATTGCAAAAGGAAAAAAACTTTAGTTCCTAGCTACTTAATCATCAATGGCTGTTTGTCAGTTTCAATTCCTCCTATTCATGGGCCATTCCTCATTCTTGAGGGATTTGGGGTGACAACCAATCCAGCTACTTCCTGCTGAATTGGGGTATAGAGCTGGGTTAGAGGAATGAAACTGTTTAGCATTCCTCTGGAAACATTCTCTTGTTCCTGGCTTCAGGTTGACATTTTGCATTATTAGAATTTTTGTACCTTGCTCAACAGTTTTGGAACAACATCTACAGTCACATTTTATAATCAAATATCTGATAAGAAGGATAAGAAGTATAGATAACCCAAATTTTAACAGTCCCTGAAAAATAGACCTAATCCCAGTGAGGCCTCCATCTGACCTCCATGTGGAGGCAGACATCTGGCCTTAGTTTGATAGTCTTTTGTTTTACTGGCTATGCATCAGAGACCAGAGCCACACCCTATACCCTGATCTTTCAAGTTGTCCTTGATGATGGCTATCAGCATAGATTCTCTGCCTGGGGGTCATCGAATTCCTAAGGAACTCAAAAGAACAAAATTATCAACTTACAGCAACTGGGAGGGGCCATAAAATCTACAGAGCATGTCTGGGTTAGGTAATGAGAGGTCATTCAAAGTTACAATATGGTTTCTTTTCCACAATATGGCTTCCCTTATGTCAACCTTGTGCTGAGCTGGTATCACACATACATATCTATGATAAAGTTTAACTTATAAATTAGGCACAGTAAGACTTAACAACAATAAGTAATAATAAAATAGAACAATTATAACAATACACTGTAATAAACGTGACAAGAGAATTTCACACACTGAGGTATATGGGGTAGCTATTCTGGTTTAAAATTGCTTCAACTTGAACTAAAGAAGTCTAATTTATGGCCTGTCAAACATACATTGTACATCTGCTTTAACCATTAAAGAATGGAAGTATGCATTCTTATTTTAAGAGTAAGAACACATACCTAGATAAGAATGCATGCTAAAGATAAGAAGACACACTTCCCCTCCTACAATGCCATCAATAATGCCCTATCAGTAACACCAATATTAGTATTCTTGAAGATAAATTCCCTTTCCCAACATCAGGGTCACGTAGACCTGCTAACTTGCAACTATCTCTTTGAAACTTTGATGGATATGTTTCCTGGGTGTGTTTAATGTATCTTCCTTGTTCTAAAAAGGTACAAGACTGCACTGAAAATTGTGCTTCTCTGGAATACTTTCTTCTCTTGTGGAGAATGCCTTCCCAAATTATAGTCCTCACCCTGTCTCAACTAAAGCTCACCTTATCTCTCTTATCTAAAGAATGGTTATTGGTTATGTTGCATCAACAAAGGTTACTGTAGGTCTTAGCAACCCCAGCATATAATTTTTTTCCTTTTCTTAGTAAGTTGAGAACTTTCACCTTTTCATTTAAAGGAAGCACTGTACGGCTTCTCTTTCGCATATCCGTATCTCTTTGGCATATCTTTTGGCATTTTCCAGCATCACTACTCTTGCACTTTGGGGCCATTATTAAGTAAAATAAGGGTTACCTGAACACAAGCACGGCAACACAGAGAGAGTTGATCTGATAACCAAAACTGCTACTAAGTAGATAAAAGGCTGGGTAGCGTATACAGTGTAGATATGCTGGACAAAGAGATGATTCACGTTCCAGGCAGGATGGAGTGGGAGACCATGATATTTCATCACACTACTCAGAATGATGTGCAATTTAAAATTTATGAATTGTTCATGTCTAGAATTTTCCATTTAATATTTTCAAATCCCTGTGGGCCACAGGTAACTGAAACCACAAAAAGCTAAACCACAGACAAGGGGGGACCACTGTATATATAGAATACTACCTAGTAATAACATGGAGGGAACTAATGAGACACACAAAAACACAGACGAATCTAAAAAGCATTATGCTGACGTGTACATATTGTATACTCCATTTATATAAAACTCTAGAAAAAACAAATCTAATCTATAACAATAGATAGGAGATCAGTGTTTGCCTGAGGCCAGGATTTGGGGATGAGATTTATTATGTAGGAGCACAAGCGAACTTTTTGGGGGTGTTGGAAATGTTCTCATTGTTATTGTGGCAGTGATTACATGAGTGTGTACATTTATCAAAACTTGTGGAATTGTACACTTACAAGGGAGGCAAATTTTGAAGTCACTGGATTATAAGAGGCTTAAGGAGTCTGGACTAAACTGAAGCCATCAAGAAAATCTAAAAGGAATTTTTAGGTAAATAGAAAGGCAGAGAAACCATTTAGGAAGTACTGAAATGTTCCAAGTATAAGCTGATAGGTGCCTGAACCAGTGAAACACAGTGGAGGAAGGACAGTGCTGTGCGGGTAAATGTTTAACAAACAGCTCTCCAGGAGGGGATGGGAAGCCCTGACTTTGCAGCATCTGCCAATTTCCCTGGTGTAAATGTTCCCACCAAAGTGGGAACCAAGCTACCAAAGTGAGGTTAACTCAACAGGGGTCAAAAAGCGAGACACACAATTGGCTCTCAAGAGCCAGTCAAGCCAGCCCCAGCACACCACAGGGTAGAAGGCATTGTTAGATTTGAGAACAATCATTAAAACGTGTGTATTAGTTAGGGTCAGGCAAACAGCATTAACAAATGGGTTTTAAAACGTAGTGACTTAAAGACAGGTGTCTTTCTTTTTCAAATAACAATTAGAGGCTGGGATTCCGAGACACTGAGGGCTCGGTTCACATAGACATTCAGGGACCCTGGCTGATGAGCCTCCACCATATGTAATACATTGCGTCCCAAGTCACTCTGGCCATCATTGTAAAGGCCAATTCAGCCCATGAGAGGAGGGAAGAAAGAACATAAAGGGAAGCACATGGGATAGTTTAGGGCCCAGGCTTGGAAGTAACACACACCACTCCTGCTCATGTTCCATTAAAGAAATCAGTCAACTGGCTCGACCTCCAATGGAGACTGAGAAATCCTGGGAAGCTGGGAAGCCAAAAGCAGAAAGAAAGAGAGCATTCCGGAGCCCAGGTAGCAGTGTGTGCTACTTCTGGAGATTCTGAGGAGGTAGGGCTGCCAGAAAAGTTAAATCTGAATTTCAGATGAAAAAAATGAACACTTTTGTGATAGGAGTGTTCCTAAATATTACATGAGACATACTTATACTAAAAAATTATTTTTAGTTTATCTGAAATTCAGATTTAACTGAGCACCTGCATTTTTATTTCCTAAATCTGGTAAGGGTAATTAGCAGGTTTCAGACTTGGGTGAAATGGTAATTGGTAACGTTATTATCTGGAGGGAAAGATGACAAGTTCAAAGTAATCAAATACACAAGAGATCCACTTATAAGACAGAATGCCAGTTCATTAATTTAAAATGGGACATGTGGGGCTGGCTCCATGGCCGAGTTGTTAAAGTTCCGTGTTCTGCTTTGGCGGCCTGGGGTCTGCCATGCTGTAGACGCATGCCATGTACAAAGCCAAGGAAGACTGGCACAGATGTCAGCTCAGGGATATTCTTCCTCAAGCAAAAAAAAAACGAGGAGAATTGGCAATGGCTCACAAAATAAATAAATAAATAAAATAAATTCTTCCTCACAAAAAATAAATAAAATAAAGTGGGACATGTACTTGGTTGTATTAAGCAATACTTGCCATCAATATAGGTCACTCTGGGTACTTTTAGAACAGTCCAGTCAAGAAACAATAATTATAGATCAAGAAAGTAGGATGGAAACAACAGCATTAGGACAAAATATGGAAAGACCTCCAAGATACACTAAGTAAAAAAAGCAAGGTGCAGAGTAATGTGTACAATAAGTGTGTGTGTGTGTGTATGCGCGTGTGTGTGTTCACTTGTATATGTATGGTGTATCTGGAGGGAAACACAAGAAACTGGTAATAGAGATCATCTCTAGGGAAGGGAACAGCATACGTGAGGGAGAGAACAATGGAGAGAGAGAGGCTAATTTTTCACTGTATACACTTTCATGATCTTTTTAATTTTTTTGTCATATGAATGTATTAGTCATTCAAAAAATAAATCTTTAAAAATAAATAATACCATTGCCCACTAAAAAGAACCAACCTTCTTAAAGAAATAGCTACTCTTAGGGTTGAGACAGGGAACGTACAAGATGAACCTGGAACATCTTGCTGTGCCAGAAAATAAAGATGAGTCTCCCCCAAAATGGTGGGAACATGTCACAAGGATACAAGACCTAGCTTGAAGGGGCTACCACTGGTCAAATATGCTACAGTTCAATCATGAAAATAAATAATAATAGTAATGGATTTTACCCTATTAAAATAGGAACCCGTGATTCTGCTCTCCTATGTATAAACATATATAGTCACATACATACATTCATAAGTAAAAGAGAAGGGAAAGATCCTCCTTAAATTAAAACATCAGTTAATAAATGTGGACAGAATGATGGAGTCAGAAATTCACTATTTTGTAACAATTATAGTAATAGTTGATTTAGGCCCAAATCATCAAAGGATGCTACTTTCCAGAAGCCATTTATTGAGTTTCAGATCCTGCCCGGACTAGATAATTTATCTCCTTTGATTAATATTTTATATGTAATGTACTAACATTATATATCTGTAATATTTAGATTAATGTCATATAAAATGCATATTACATATATAATATATACATAAATATATATAAAATATCTGTTAGGACTAGGTTCCACTGGATATAAAAGAACTCTTTCTCCCTCTCACTGTGGTCTTTTGAAAAATTGAAGCTTATTTTCTCTCATGTAGAAGATGACCTGACGTGGGCAGTTCTGGGTGGTATGCCAGCTCCATAAACGAGCCAGGCTCGTTTCAGTCCTGTTTCACCATCGATAAAGTGTTACCCTCATTCTCATGGTTAAAAATGGCTTCCAGAGTTCCAGTCATCACACCCACATTCCAGGAAACATTATGGAGAATTCTCAGACGTACCTTCCTTTTACACTTTGTTAACCCAAGTTTAGTCATACGACCCCACCCTTGTGTGAAGAAGGCTAGAAAATGTAGTCTTTTAACGGGGGATACTGTGCCCTGCTAAAACTTAGGGTGCTGTTGCTCAATAAGAAGGGGAAATGCACAGCGATTCTAAAATAGGCATTATTAAACCATTTTACAGTTGAGGAAACTGAAGCTCAGAATAGTTAAATAACTTGTCCAAGTTCATACAGCTTCTACATGTTACAGCTGGAATTTCACCTCAGCTCTCTCTCATTCCAAAGCCAGTGTACTTTCCCGGCTCACTCTCAGCATGAGTTTGGTCCTAGGGCTGGCACAGTGGCGTAGTGGTTAAGTCCACACACTCCGCTTCCGCGACCCGGCATTCACAGGTTCAGATCCTGGGTGTGGACCTACACGCCGCTCATCAAGCCACGCTGTGGTGGAAGATTGGCCCACATAGAAAATAGAGGAAGATTGGCACAGAGGTTAGCTCAGCGACAATCTTCCTCAAGCAAAAAAAGGAATATTGGCAACAGATGTTAGCTCAGGGCCAGTCTTCCTCACCAAAATAAAAAGTTTTGTCCTCGGCAACATGCCAGGAGATTCTCTGAAGCCACGCAATAAATATAGTACATCTTGCATGCAATAAACGTTTTACTCCAGGATTTAGGAATAAAACGTTTATTTAAAATAAACATAGATATATTATGGTGTAGAAGGCCAAATTTGCATTGATGTTTGCAATGAAGCAAGAGACTTGAAAGAAATTATATGATATGTCAGTCTTTGTGGGCTAGTTAAGCCCCTCACGGCCCTGCACTGTCTCAGCTACACTCTTCTGCTCATTGTTACATGTTGACTCTACTCACTTCTGTTTTCCGGCCCTTATCATCAATTGCAGAGTTTACCCTACTTGGAACCCAGAGCTTTCTAGACCCCAGCGGTGCTCACATCTTAACATAGTATCAATTTCACAGGCTGCCAATTGATTTTCTTAAAAAAATAGTCTGATTTTTAATAGAAATGTTCTTTAACATTTTAAAAGTTTGAAAATGCTTGGTGATTCTATTTGGCTAGAGTCCCCATGTAATAATATTGGTATTACTGCTACAAAATAGAATTTCCCAGTCAGTTGACACAGGTTTAAGACTATCTGCTGATTTGCAAGGAAGGGCTTCAACTCTGATGTCACTAATTCTGTGTGGCCCCGCAGGCACACAGCCTTAATTCATGATTACATTTACAGCCTAGCAGTTGCTTTGATGCCAAGTTTCCAGACAAAGCTTCCTGCCGATGGATCTTTCAAGGGTGGAACTGTTAATCGTGGAGCTTCATGTGCCTGATGAAAGTCTATTACGGTGTCTGCTGGAAGGTTGCGGTTCAATTTTAAATAAAGCTTTAGCAGAATTACTACCACGTTTGGTGTTTGCTCCCTACAATTATTTTACCAGCTAATGAAAAGTTTAAGAATACAATTTGGAGGACTATCAAATTGGTTCCAGACATCTGATGGCTAGGTATGCAAATGAGCAGAAGATTTAGATACTCATGAAAAACGTTTCCTTTTTTTTTTTTTTTAAAGATTTTATTATTTTCCTTTTTCTCCCCAAAGCCCCCTGGTACATAGTTGTATATTCTTTGTTGTGGGTCCTTCTAGTTGTGGCATGTGGGACGCTGCCTCAGCGTGGTTTGATGAGCAGTGCCATGTCCCCGCCCAGGATTCAAACCAACGAAACACTGGGCCGCCTGCAGTGGAGCGCGGGAACTTAACCACTCAGCCACGGGGCCAGCCCCACATGTTTCCTTTTTTTAAGGTAAGATACCAGAAGGCCATATCAAAGTATACGAAAGTTTGATTATAATGAGATAAATTGGTTATTATTCATACAGACAAGTAGCTTAGAGACTGACTCCCTAATGTCAACAAAAATCAGGTTGGTTAGTTTGCCTTAGCGCTAACACACAGTTTTGCTGGGTGACTAGATGGAGGAAGCGAGAAGAGGGGATCTGAAATTTTAGACACGGGGAATTTCATTTTCTAGTAGTTTAGTCTCTCATAAACAGATGATATTTAAGCAAAAAAAAAAAAAGTAAGAGCAGGGCCATTGCATTTGCTATATTGGAGGACAGAGTATTTAGACATTGGGGAAAAAATGTCTAAGAACATCCTGAAAGTCCAAGAACTTGTGTCTTTCGGGACCCAGGCCTTAGGTTCCATGATGACCCTGTGACTGATACAGCTCAGGCTGGTGGAGCCTAACGCACCCAGGCAGGATTTGGCAGAGCGCAGGGAAATCATGAACCTCCTAGGCAGCGTTGGGTGAAGAAAAGCAGATCTCAAAAAAGGGTTAGAAAACGACTGGTGATAATTTATACCTCTGATGAGTATAAATATTGAATTTCATTGAATTTAAGAGACCATCTCAAATCCCAAGGTGTTAAAATGTAAAGGAAAAAAAGTAAAACATGTATCTTAGAACTGATGACACACAGCTTGTTAGATGAGGAGGGACCAAGGAACACATTTCCTTAACTGGCAGAGAAGCGGAAGAGAAATGTATGGAAAAACACAGTGACAATTGTTTTAGGTTGGCAAAAACGTTGTTGAGACAAGATTCGAAACTGGGTATGTGCTCAGGACAAACCACAGGCCAGGTTAATTGGGAACTCCGAATGGGGGGACTGTTAGTTAGATGAGTCCATTAGGAAAGGATCTGCGTCAATATCTAGGCCCTGTGAAGTCACTCATTCGCACAGAAACACTCACACCTCCTTCTAAGCCCACTGCATTAGTCTTAGAGAGATATCTAAGGAGAAACTTTTCAACTGGTTTCTTATTCCCAAAAAACACCTGCAAGGAAGTGTGGAACCCACATGGTCATTAAACCAACTGATATGTCATAGGTTTTTTTGATTCTGTGTTCCACAAATGGACACTGGGGATTTAAAGACATTTTTTGGTTGCTGTGGTAGGCTTCAGAGTCTGTCAGCTGGAGACTGACAACTCTAGTCAAAAGGATTCTATCCTGTCATGTTCATATTCATAATTACAGTGTAATATTTTCTCTGCTTATTTACTTACATTTTGAATGACTGGCTTTGGACTATTGGTTTTAACACTCTACATGTCCAATATGTCGATGGTCTGTATAACCAAGACAGTCTATATTTTGCTACTTCACTATCAACAAAGAGGAGTTCTGCTTAATAACAGAGGCATGTAACCTGAAGCCTGGAAGAAAGAATGTTCTTGATTGTACAGCTGCCTGCATTGTCCAAACCTGGCTTGTTGGGCACATATTGTGGGGCTGGAGGAACAGATATCTGTGTCAGAAAGCCCAAGATGGCACCCCAAGTCTCTTTGCCTTGCTACACAACATAGAGTCTCTGGTCCAAATCCTACAGAGAGAAGACTACCCCGAAGAGAATGCTGACTGGATAGTGGGAGACCTTGAACGTTAGAGAAGTTTGGACTCTATAGAGAAAGTAGCAGAATAAAATTGTGGACTATTTGACATAGTATAATACAATTGGAAACAGTATTTTAGAAAATTGGTCCGGCTCCCACAATGCAGAAAATGGACAAGAGTAGATAGGGAACTTACAGTTTAAAAACAGGTCCACATAAAACAAAAGAGTGACATAGATCAATCAGGAAGTATACCATGACGGGGCCAGCCTGGTGGCACAGTGGTTAAGTTCACACATTCCGCTTCGGCGGCCCAGGGCTCTCTGGTTCAGATCCCAGGTATGGACCTACACACCACTTGTCAAGCCATGCTGTGGCAGGTGTCCCACATATAAAGTAGAGGAAGACGGGCATGGATGTTAGCTCAGGGCCAGTCTTCCTCAGCAAAAAGAGGAGGATTGGCAGCAGATGTTAGCTCAGGGCTAATCTTCTTCAAAAGAAAAAAAAAAAAGAACGTATACCATGAGATGAGGTAATGCCATGAGGAATTTTCCAAAACGAAGTAAGATTGTTGAACACCTACTATGTACTAGACTCTATTGCTAAGGGTATTTCCATTATCTCATCCAATCTTAACAATTGTAGACAACTGTAGAACAGGTACGGCAGCTCCCATAGTACAGGTGAGAAAGTAGTTTGATGAAATTATGTAACTTTCCCAATCTCACTCAGTTTCTGAGTAGTAAAATTGGGATTAAACCCAGACCTGACTGATCCCAAAGCCATTGCTCTTTCCACAAAACCATATAGTCCTTATACTCGAAAAACTACAAAATAGTGTTGAAAGAAATCAAAGAATACCTCGATAAATGGAAAGATATCCCAAGTTCATGGATCAGAAGACTTAATATTGTTAAAATGGCAACACTACCCAAATCGATCTACAGATTCTTCACATCAAAATTCTTTGATAGGATTCTTCCTATCAAAACCCTAACCTGCTTTTTTACAGAAATTAGTAAGTGGATCCTAAAATTCAAATAGAAATTCAAGGGCCCCAGGATAGACAATTTAAACTTGAAAAAGAAGAACAAAGTTGAAGGGTTCATACTTTCCAATTTCAAAACTGACCACAAAGCTACAGTAATCAAGACAGTCTGCTACTGGTATAGGATACACATGTAAATCAGTGGAATAGACTTGAGAGTCCAGAAATAAACCGTTATACTCATGGTCAAATGACTTTCTTTCTTTCTTTCTTTCTTTTATTTATTTTTTGGTGAAGAAGATTGGCCCTGTGCTAACGTCTGTTGCCAATCTTCTTCTTCTTGCTTGAGGAAGATTGTTGCTGAGCTAACATTCTGTGCCAATCTTCCTCTATTTTGTATGTGGGACACTGTCACATCATGGCTTGATGAATGGTGTGTAGGTCCATGCCCAGGATATGAACCCACAGACCCTGGGCCGCTGAAGCGGAGAAACAATTCAATGTTAGATCCTTACCTAACACCACATACAAAAGCTAACTCAAAATGGATCATAGATCCAAATGTAAAAGTTAAAACTATAAAGCTCTGTGAAGAAAATATAGGAGTAAATCTTTGTGACTTTGGGTTAGGCAATGGTTTATTAGATATGATGCCACTAGCACAAGTGATACAAAAATAAATACATTTGACTTCATCAAAATTTAAAACTTTTGTGCTTTAAGTCACACCATCAAGAAACTGAGGGGTCAGCCCCATGGCCTACTGGTTAAGTTTGGTGTGCTCTGCTTCAGCAGCCAAGGTTCAGTTCCCAGGCACAGACCTACACCACTCGTTGGCGGTCACGCTGTCGTGGTGACCCACATACAAAATAGAGAAAGATTGGCACAGATGTTAGCTCAGGGTGAATCTTCCTTGGAAAAAGAAAGAAAGAAACTAAAAAGACAACCCACAGAATAGGAGGAAATACATGTAAATCATATATCTGATAAGGACCTTCTATCTAGAATATAAAAATAATTCTTACAACTCAATAATAAAATGACAGATAATCCAATTTCTTTAATGGACCAAAAATCTGAATAGACATTTCTCCAAACATCATTAATCATTAGGGAAATGCAAATCAAACACACAATGAGACACCACTTGGCACCTACTTGCTAGGATAGCTGTAAATGAATAGATGACAAGTGCTGGCGAGGATGGGGAGAAATGAGAACCCTCCTCCCTTGTTGGTGGGAATGTACAATGCTGCAGTTGCTTTGGAAAACAGTCTGACAGTCCCTCAAAACGCTAAATATAGAGTTACCCTATAACCACGAAATTCCACTCTTATGTATATATCCAAGAGAAATGAAAGCATACGTTCACACAAAAACTTGTACACAAATGTTCACAGCAGCATTATTCATGATTGCAAAAAATGGAAACAACTAAAATATAACAACTGGTTAATGAATAAACAACATGTGGTACATCCATCCAATAGACTATTATTTGGCGGTGAAAAGTGGTGAAGTACAGCTTCACATGAATGAATCCTGAAAACATGCTAAGTGAAAGAAGCTGGCCACAAAAGACCATATATTGCACGACTCCACTTACATGAAATGTCCATAACAGGCAAGTCGACAGAGATGAAAAGTCCCTTCATGGTTGCCCAGGGATAGGGGTTTGTGGAGAAATGGAGAGTGACTGCTAATATCTATGGGGTTTCTTTTTAGGGTATCAAAATTTTATTTTATTTTTTTGGAAGATTAGCCCTGAGCTAACATCTGCTGCCAATCCATCCTCTTTTTGCTGAGGAAGACCGGCCCTGAGCTAACATCCATGCCCATCTTCCTCTATTTTATACATGGGACGCCTGCCACAGCATGGCATGCCACACAGTGCCATGTCCAGACCCGGGATCCAAACAGGTGAACCCTGGGCCACTGAAGCAGAAGATGCGAACTTAACTGCTGCACCACCGGGCTTGCCCCTCAAAATGTTTTAAAATTGATTGTTGTGATGGTTGCACAATTCTGCTAATATATTAAAAAAACATTGAATTGTATACTATAAATGGGTGAATTGTATGGTATATGAATTACGTCTCAATAAAGCTGTTAAAAAGAAAACCCTATATAGTCTCTATGTTTATATTTCCAAGCAGATGTTGTCCGCATATCAAGTTGACAACTTTTTACTTTGTTTTCTGTTATCGTCAATGTACTCAAATAACTTTTTTTTTAATTAGAGCCAGTGCTGTGGAATTGAATCACGAGACTCTGGTTTGATCCTAGAGGCTCGGTTTCCTAGAAACTCAGAAAATCTAACTTCCAATCCCTACCTAGCTATTAACAGCCTAACTTTGACAAGAGACTTTCACATATTGAGGTAGATGAGGTAACTGTCTGGGTTCAAAACTAATTCCACTTGAAGTAATGAAACCTGACTTATGGCCTATCAAACATACATTGTACACCTGCTTTAACCATTAAAGAATGGGTCCTCTTAAGATAAGAACGCATGCTTCCCCTCCTAAGCCCTATTGGTATTAGTCCCTTTCCTGACATCACGGCTATGTTGATCTGCTAATTTACTTTGATGAATATGTATCCTGGGTGTGTTTAACCTATGTTCTTTGTTCCAAAAAGGTATAAAACTGTACTGAAAACCATGCATCTCTGGAATGCTTTCTTCCTTACTGGAAAAGGCCTTCCCAGGTTACAATCCTTACCCGGGGTCAAGTAAAACTCACTTATCTACAGAACAGTTATTGGTTATTTTGCGTCACCCTATTGTTATCACATCAGCTTTGTTTTTGCCTGCCCACCTAGAAAGCCAAACACTAAGATGACGAGGTTGCAACAGAGAGAGAGTTTAATCACAAGGCAGCCAAGTGAGGAAACAGGAGCATGAGACTCAATCCACTTCCCTGAAAATAGGGACTCAGGGATTTTTATGGGGTAGGGGGGCAAGGTGGTCTGAAATGTGGAGATAGGTGATTGGAGGTGAGGAGAGGTGAGGTAACTGATGACTTGCGCAAGTGTAGTCAGACTTCATGGCGCTTCACAGGATGCATGCTCACAAAATGGTGACATTTTCTATAGGAACCTAGTGGGAGTCAGACAGCATATTGCCTAAACAGCACAGTTAACAATGGGTGGGTTAAATGGCTATAAGCTATAATCA
Source organism: Equus caballus (assembly GCF_041296265.1). NCBI lineage: Eukaryota > Metazoa > Chordata > Mammalia > Perissodactyla > Equidae > Equus > Equus caballus. The sequence goes on along the minus strand of NC_091685.1, from coordinate 98,088,167 downwards.
GTAATTGCAAAAAGGAAAAAAAACTTTAGCTTCTAGCTACTTAATCATCAATGGCTAACTGTTTGCCACTTTCACTATGGGTCACAGTTTTCTTCTTTTTTTTTTTAGCCCTTTTTTTTTTTTTTTTTAAAGATTGGCACCTGGGCTAACAACTGTGGCCAATCTTTTTTTTTTTCCTGTTTTATCTCCCCAAACCATGGCCCCACCGCCCCCCCCCCCGTACACAGCTGTATATCTTAGTTGCAGGTCCTTCTAGTTGTGGGATGTGGGACGCCGCCTCAACATGGCCTGATGAGCGGTGCCATGTCCGCACCCAGGATCCAAACCCTGGGCAGCCGCAACAGAGCGTGCGAACTTAACCACTCGGCCGCAGGGCCGGCCCCAGTTTTCTCCTTTGTAGACAAAAAAGATTGTGCAGATGATCTCTACAAGTCCTTCCTTATGATTCTAAAAGAGCTTTAATTCCACCAGTGGAAGCAGTGTGATTTTCTTCTCCTCTTCAAAACCCAGCAGTCAAAATCTGACGTGATTTCAATTAACTTAGATGGTTATTAGGACAAATTGTGAAAAACTTCTATCAGATCTTTGTATATAAGTAAAGACAACAGATGCATAACAATATGAGTTTAGCATTTGTGGAGGTCGATTACCTAGCACTCACACTGACACCAGCTTGACACAGGGTTTACCTAAGGGAAGCCATATTGTAGAAAAGAAACCATATTGTAACTTTGAATGAACTCTACCTAACCCAGACACGCTCTATACATTTTACAGCCTCTCCCAACTGCTCTAAGTTGATAACTTTGTTCTTTTGAGTTCCTTAGGAATGTGATAACCTCCAGGCAGAGAATCTATGCTGATAGCCATCATCAAAGACAACTGAAAGATCAGGGCATAGGGTGTGGCTCTGGTCTCTGATGCATAGGCAGTAAAACTAAAGACTATCGGAAACTAAGACCAGATGTCTGCCCCCACCTGGAGATAGATGGAGGCCCCCCTGGGACTAGGTCTATTTTTGCGGGACTGTTAAAATTTAGGTTGTCTATACTTTTTATGCTTCTGCTCGGATACTTGATTATAAAGTGTGCCTTTAGATGTTGTTCCAAAACTGTTGAGCGAGGTACAAAAATTCTAATAATACAAAATGTCAACCTGAAGCCAGGAACAAGAGAATGTTTCCAAATGAGCACAAAACAGTTTCATTCCTCTAACCCAGATCTACACCCCAATTCAGCAGGAAGTAGCTGGATTGGTCGTTGCCCTGAATCCCTCAAGAATGAGAAATGACCAAAGAATAGCAAGGATTGAAACTGGCAAACAGTTAGCCGTTGATGATTAAGTAACTTGTAACTAAAGTGTTTTTTCCTTTTTGCAATTACTGATTATAGCTTTTAGCTGTTTAACTCACCCATCATTAACTGTGCTGTTTAGGCAATATGCTGTCTGACTCCCACTAGGTTCCTATAGATATCATCTCCCTGGAGCCTGGGTCACCATGGTAATGGGTGTGTGAGCTGTTTTCAGGAATTAGAAGCCCTCATCCACTTTAGGCTGATTGAGACCATCAGCTCATCAACTGGGCCTGCACAGGTGTCTGATAAGCGACATTTTGACATTAAGAGGCTAAAAACTCCACCCTCAGATCATGCTAATGCCACCATTTTGTGAGCATGCATCCTGTGAAGAGCCATGAAGTCTGACTACGCTTGCGCAGATCACCAATTACCTCACCTCTTCTCACCTCCAATCACCTATCTCCACATTTCAGACCACTTTGCCCCCCTACCCCATAAATATCCCTGAGTCTTCATTTTTGGGGAAGCAGATTTGAGACTCATTCTCTTACTTCCTCGCATGGCTGCCTTGTGATTAAAACCCTCTCTCTGCTGCCATCTCGTCGTCTCAGTGTCTGGCTTTCCGGGCAGTTGGCAAAAATGAACCTGGTATGGTAACAACACTAGGACAGTAAATCAAGTCTCCAATGGTTGTGTTAAGTTATTATTTTTAACTAGTTTATACATGATCAATCAAGAAAATTAGAAGAATGTATCCAAGTGGGGGGGGGGAAAGCCCAACCTTCAACAATAATCATTATTAATATTTTGGCATATTTTCTTCCAATAGTTTTACATCATAGTATGTTCTTCACTCAACACTATATTACAAGCATTTCCCCATGTCATTTTGCAGTTTTTTTGGTGAGGAAGATTGGCCCTGAGCTAACATCTGTACCAATCTTCCTCTATTTTGTATGTGGGAAGCTGCCACAGCATGGCTTGATAGCGGTGTGTAGGTCCCCACCCAGGATCCAAACCCATGAATGCCAGGTAGCCAAAGTGGAGTGCATGAACCTACCCACTATGCCACTGGGCTGTGTGACAGTGTTTATAAATGTCATGTAATGTCAATGGAGGTATCAAGGTTTACTTAACTCTTACCCTATCACTGGACAGATAGACTGCTTCCAGTTTTCCCCTATCTTAAGTAAGGAGAAAAAGGATTAGCATCCTGATAAAAAAAGCTTTTTGGTATTTAGGATTATTTCCTTGGATAGATTCTGATTCCCAAGAAGTAAAATTAATGAATCAAAGGATATGACCATTGTAGGGGATCAGAATTGGCCACCCCAAAATGTGTCTCTTTGGCTTTATTATTTTTAAGGACAAAGACTCTAAAGGAAACTTTGATCTTCCCTTTAACTGCCTAAAAGAATTTAAGATAGAAGGCCTGTCCCCAGGACAGGCCATCACCATAGATAACACTGGGTATGGTAGACTGGGAAGATCCTTGCTAAGCCTATTTTTATCAAAGTTCTCTCTCTCTCTCGTCATGTGGTCTATAGATGGTCCAAATAGCATTTGTTTATCAAACATTTGCTTTTCCATCTCCACGTAAATTGCTTTCCTCCCCTTTGAAGTCCCAAACCACTACCCCCAACATCCTCCTTTGTCCTTAGCTAAAAATGGCATTTAAGGTGGAGGCTTCAGCCATTTTGGTGAGTTACTCAGTTTTCCTGGGTTTTTTCCATGTATACATGTTATTAAACTTTGTTTGATTTTCTGCTGTTATTCTGTCTCACGTCAATTTAATTCTTAGACCAGTCAGAAGGACCTAGAGGGCAGAGGAATAGTTTTTCCTCCCCTACACTGTTTCATAGCATTTTTCCAACAGTTATACCAATTTATATTTATATTGAGAAGTGATAAAATTAATTCATATATCAGGATCCACAAAATGGAGGCTGCCCGGTCGTCTAGGCCATGTCACAAATCTAAACCTAAATCAGCCTGCACTTAAGGGAAACACCTATCAAGGATCCCTAACATACACCAATCACAACCTTCCAACTCAGCTTTAGCTAGCTTACCTGACCCTTGAAAATAAGACCTGCCAGCCTCATAGGGAAATCCCCAACCTCCTGGCCAATCACGCCCTCTTTCTGTGTTGCCACTTCTGATGAAACTCGCTCTTGGCCCAAATTCCTTAGAAAGAGCCTTCCACTGCTAGTGAGGTACTATCTTCCCCCAATCTGTGGATTGTTTTTTCTTGAATAAAGGATATCGAACTCTTTACAAAATTGTTTTAGTTTTGTCATTTGACAGAGATAGTTAAGATAGATTCAGTGTGCTATAAAGGTGATTTAAGACTTGAAATTTATAAGTTATGTCTTCAACATTGAAATATTTACTTATTTATTGTTCACTGTCTATATACCTCTGCTAGAATATAAGCTCCTGACAAGGGCAGGAATCTTGGTTTGCTGATACATCTCACGCATCTAGAACAGTGGCCTGGCATATAAGAGACATTCAAATATACATGTTTCAAGAATAAATGAAATAGGGACAAATTTGTGTTTTAATCATTATTATTGTCAGTTCCAACACTGAACTGACAAGATTCAATAGCAAGTTGCAACAGGATGGGCAAGTGAATATGTTCCTATATCCATCCTATTCTCTGGTATTATTTATCATGACACAATTTAAGTTTGCGTCATTTATCACATGCTTACTTAAGACAAAAAAGTTGCATTCCTTAGTTCTTATATGTAGCAGAAACTGCTAGTTGCCCATTTAATTTCAGGCTCTCTTGCTTTCTTTAAAGCAATGTACTCATCTAGAAGACCACACATCTAATCTCCCTTGCAGGCAAGTGTGGCCAGATGACTACTGAGATATATATGGAAAGTATTGGAAGTCCTTCTAGGAAAGCTCTTTGAAATGGGAACCAATAGCTGGTGTGGTCCCTTGTTGTCCTTCTTCCTTTTGCTTCCTGCCTAGAACATTGACAGGACAGTTCCAACAATTGTATCTTGTACAATGAGGTAAACTTCAGGATGGCAACTCTGCTCAGTGGATCATAGAGTAGAAAGGTACAAGGAGTCAGAATCTCTGGTGATGGGCAGACATCACACCAACACTGCCTGCCTCTAAGCTATTTTACATAAGAAAAAAATAAAACTCTATTGTTTTAAGCTGCTGTTATTTCAGGTTTCTTCTCAGCTAAACACAACTTTTAACTGATAAATTATACTAATTGTCACCTTTCTTAACTCTTTAGACTCCTGGCCTCATATTCCTTGCCTTGCTGTTTCTGCCAATCCTAGATTACTGTCATGTCACAATTCATACCTAATCCCCTCACTGATAGATCTACCTTAAACCAAACTGTCAAAAGCTCAATACAGGGGGCCAGCCCTGTGGCCAAGTGGTTAAGTTCGCGCACTCTGCTTTGGTGGCCCAGGGTTTCACTGGTTCGGATCCTGGGCGCAGACATGGCACCACTCCTCAGGTCACAGTGAGGTGGCGTCCCGCATAGCACAACCAGAGGCACTCACAACTAGAATATACAACTATGTACCGGGGGACTTGAAGGAGGAGAAGGAGGAGGAGGAGGAGGAGAAGGAGAAGAAGAAGAAAAGACTGGCGACAGATGTTAGCACAGGTGCCAATCTTTAAAAAAAAAAAAGAGTTAACAGGATGTGTTCCATCCTTTACCAAAGGAAAAAATAAAACAAAACCACAACTCAATATAATCAGACCTCACCTTAGGCATGCTCTGCTTCGGTGGCCCAGGTTCAGTTCCCAGGTGTGTGAACCTACGCCACTCATGGGCAGCCTCTACATACAAAGTAGAGAAAGAGTGGCACAGATGTTAACTCAGGGCAAATCTTCCTCAGCAAAAAAAAACAAGATAGCAGAAGAGAATTACCATAAGGTTTTTGAATGAATATCTTTATCAACTATAAAAATCTAGTCAAAGAAACTGGGATTTTTCTGCATTTTTAAATATGTTAAAGACATGATCACTTCATTTATTAAAAACTGAAGCATAATTTATAGTGATGGAATTAGAGAGTCCTCATTACTTTTTGTTTTGTTTGACTGCTCATCAACTGATATATTTCCAGTCTTTGACAGTGCTATGGACTGAATTGTGTCTCCCCCAAACTCATATGTTGAAATCTTTACCCACGACGTGGCTGTATTTGGAGACTGGGCCTTTACGAAGGTAATTAAGGTTAAATGAGGTCCTAAGATTGGGGGCCTTATAAGAAGTGTTAGAGAGGGAGAGATTGCCCTTCCCCTCGAGCCCATAAGTGTGTTATTTCACTTCAGACAGCTGAAATTAGACGTTAAGAGATGAAAGAACTAGTGGAACTGCTGGGCAGACAGCAGTGCTAAGCAGAAAGCCTCAACGGCAGAGAAACTACAACTTCTATTTTATTGGCTCCTTCTCCTCAACTTACATTTTGAGGTTGCTCCAATCTTACGAGAAGAAAACTCACCTGGTTCTTTATCTCATTCTTCTTTCATCCATGTCTTGCCTTCCAGCCCCGTTAACCACCGCAACCTGGTTTCCACCATCACCACGCCTACCTGCGACTACTGACACCGAGGTAAAGAGCGGCCTTCTAATTGTTGAACCCAAAGAATTCAGTCCCCACCTTGACCTCTGGGGAGCATTCATCACTGTTACGCCTTTCTAGAAACTTTCTTGTTCCCTTACTGCTAAGATAGCAATCGCTCCTTGTTCTCCTTCTCTGGCCAGGCCTCAAGTCTCTTTCCCTTCCAGCAATCTTTAAAGGTACATGTTTCACAGGAATTTCACCCTTAATGTTTTTCTTGTCTCACTTTAAAGATTTTTTGTGGGTGAGCTTATTAGCTACGGCTTCAACTACTGAACTCTCACAAGTGTTTGGCCTTGACCCTGCTATGAACTCCAAGTCCATAGTTTTATTTGCCTACAAAGTGACTCCACCTGGGTGTTCCATGGGCCCATAACAATTATATGTTCTGATCTTAGGCACATCTCCACCTGTTTTCCTCATTTGGTACCATTATCCACCAGTCACCCAAGTCGTCCCTAGACCCTGTCCTTTCCTCCCTTGTCCCTTAGATTTAATCTGTCACTCAACCCTGTGGTTTCTGTCTCCTTCATAGTTCTTAAGCCCATCTCTTTTCTACCCTCACTGCCTCCAATTTATTTGTCTGGGATGTGGCAGTGAGGGAGGAAGAGGGATGTGCATCAGAATCACCAGCATGGGGTTTTTTTGTTTTTGTTTGTTTGGTTTTTTTGTTTGCTGTTGTTGAGGAAGATTTGCCCTGAGCTAACATCTGCTGCCAATCTTCCTCTTTTTGTGTGTGAGCCACTGCCACAGCATGGCCACCAACAGATGAGTGGTGTAGGTCTGCACCCGGGAACCGAACCCAGGCCACCGAAGCAGAGCACGCTGAACTTAACCACTAGGCCACTCAGGCTGGCCCTGGTTTCCTTTCTAAAAAAGCACACACACCCTACCCGTCCTCAGAGATTCTGAACAAGTGCGTACTCTTTCTCACCTGCACTGTTCTTATTCCCCAGTCTCCAATCCATCTTCTACACTGCTGACAGAATAATCTTTCAAAAACGCAACCCTGATAGCGCAACCCATCTGCTCAGTCTTTCAAAGGTCCCCAGTACCTTCAGGATAAAGTCCAGACTCCTCTGAAAACCCTTCATGCTTTGGTTTTTGCCCACAGCTTCCACCTCACCTCCTGCCACTCCCTTACAGGCACCCTGCACTCAAGCCTTATCAGAGTGTGGTACTTGCTGTTCTGGGACATCCCTCCTTTCCTCGCTTGCTGTTCTGTTTCTGGTGGATATCCTCCCTCATTCCTTTCTGCTTGGAGGTCACCTTAGTCAAAAAGCCTCTCCAGGCAATTAGGTCTTTCCCCTTCTATGTCTCCACAGTACTTTGTTCATATCATGATTCTATATTTATTATAATAATTATAAGTATTTGCATTTATATAATGTCTCATCCACTAAACTGTGAACAGACTTGGTTCAGTTCATTTTTGTATGCCCTAATGTAGAGCCTGGCACATAACATGTACTCAAATGCTTACTCAATGAATTTTTAAAGTGAATAAGTTTTGTGGGTTTTTTTTTGAGGAAGATTAGCCCTGAGCTAACTACTGCCAATCCTCCTCTTTTTGCTGGGGAAGACTGGCCCTGAGCTAACATCCATGCCCATCTTCCTCTATTTTATACGTGGGACGCCTACCACAGCATGGTTTTTGCCAACCGGTGCCATGTCTGCATTCGAGATCTGAACCGGTGAACCCCGGCCCACTGAGAAGCAGAATGTGCAAACTTAACCGCTGGGCCACCGGGCCAGCCCCTAAAGTGAGTAAATTTTTTTTTTTTTTAAAGATTTTATTTTTTCCTTTTTCTCCCCAAAGCCCCCCGGTACATAGTTGTGTATTCTTCGTTGTGGGTTCCTCTAGTTGTGGCATGTGGGAAGCTGCCTCAGCGTGGTCTGACGAGCAGTGCCATGTCCGCGCCCAGGATAAAGTGAGTAAATTTTAATTTATATTTTTATGATTGCTGTATATGGTATTTAATATATTAAAAAAACAATAATACTGACCAACTTTCAGGATAACATGCTCTTTGAATCCCTTTTGATAATGACATTTTATATTTGAACAGTACCTTTAATTTTTCAAAGCATTTTTTTCCCAACACTTCATTATGAATATTCCCAAACATACGGAAAAAAAAAGAAGTGAACACCCATATACCCATCATCTAGCTTCTATTTCACCATTTTGCTTTATTTGCAAAACACCTTTTATTTCACCTAAGGACTCAGGTGTGATTCTATTGTTTTATAGATAAGGAAACTAGAGACTAAGAGGGTTTAATGACTTGCCAATGGGCTGTCTCACAGAAGTTGTGATCAACTTGTGTCAGCTGACTCATCCACACCCTCCAGGTGTTAGATATACAACCCACATCTGAAAAATATTTTTAATATACTTGATAATGAAAAGCTTCCAATCCCATAAGATAGGAGAATCAGCAAAATCATGGGGAAACCAACAAGGAAACATTTCTAGCTCACTCGGAGTCACTCAGAAAGGAATCCATTCATGAGTGTCCGTCCCCCTCACCCCGATTCCATTCCTGGTTAGTCATCGTTTCCTGCCCGATCTATCTATTTCTTCATCCATTCTTTTCCAGTACCAGATCCAGGTCTGGAATATCTTCTCTCAGCTGGTCTACTCTCTCCTGCCTTTTCATGTGCCAGAGATACATAACCTTCAATTTAAGCACGGCCCTAATCATATCCTTACCCAGCTCACATCAACAGCTCACCGTTTCCTATCAAATTAAGTTTAGTATAATCTCTGCCTGCCACAGTATAACCTATCTAAGCATCTGTCTTCCTACTCCTTAGCTTCCATCCAACATAACTGAGAGGAGTTGTTTACTTAAATACACCCAGGGTTTTCTTCTTATTTCTTTTCTTCATGTGTAAATCACCACCACTCACCTCCCAAATTCCACATATGTAAATTCTAGACCCCAGTGTCATGACCCAACTCAAATGCCAATTCTTCTAATAAACCTTCTAGAAACCCCCGGGCCTGTTAAAGCCTGCCGCCAAACTTGTCGCACTGATCTTAATCTGCCTTGTAGGGCTTTCTGGTCTGATTTCTTTTGCCACCTTCTGCCCCCTTTGCCTGTAGCATCGTTAAGGAAAAAGGACGTTGTCATATTCCACATTGCCCTCGCCCGCAGTCGGCGCTTTATCGTGCCTAATTTCGTTTATCGCAACATATCCCGGAGAAAGGGTCCGGGGCGGACACCCTTCGCCGTATTCACACACACACACGGATGCTGCCTTCCACTCGGACACACACGTGTCCCCAGGGCCACAGCCCTGGAACTGTCTCGGGACTCCCCGCCTGTGGGCGTTTCCATTCCAGCCAGCGGAAGGGGAGGGTCATTTCTTTAAAACCGCTCCAATGGATACTTGTTACTTTAGACCTCCAACAGCCTCCACCCTACAAACAACTTAAGATGTCCTTCCTTTCAAAGTAGGATTACCCCGGGTCTAGGGACCCCAGCCTGGTCGCGCCGGCATCCGGTCCCCCGGGACCCCCCTCCAGGATCCACTTGGTAGCGCCCGCTTTGTCAGCGCGCTGCGCTGGCCTGTTACCCTCCAGCTCCCACCAGCCCGCGGCAGACGGTGCTGCTGCCGCCGCCGCTCCTGCTCCTCGCTCTCGGGCTCTCCTGCCCAGGACTTCCCCGGACCTGCGCCGGGCGAGAAGGAGCCTGGGAGCCTCGCTCGGACGGCCCCGAGAGCCCGCTGCCCTCGCCCCTCTCGGCCTCGCCCGCGGCCGGCTTCCGTCCTCGGCGCGCGGGGCCGCGGCGGTTGTGGCGGCGGCGCCCGGCATGTATCAGAGCCCGCGGCGGCTCTGCTCCGCGCTGCTGCAGAGGGACGCGCCCCGCCTGCGCCGCCTGCCCGCGCGCGGGCTGCGCCTCCTGTCACCGCCGCCGGCGGCCGCCCCCCGGCCCGCGTCCCCCCGGCTCCTGGCGGCGGCCTCCGCGGTCTCGGGCGCCGCGAGGTCGTGCTCCCGGACAGGTGAGTGAGCGGCGGGGCCGCCACCTGGAGCCCGCGCGGAATGAATGGGCGGCCGGGCGGCGGGGTCTGTCTCCCTTTTCCTCTCTCCCTTGCCCTCCCTCGCCTGGGGCTTGCATCACGGCTGCTCAGAACTAGAACGCTGTGTTCAGGTTCCCGTTGGATCCTAGGATGCCGTGCTGTTCAGTCTTCCTCGGTCTTGACCTACGTTAAATTTCCCCCTTCCGAGGCCGCAGATTGTGTTGGTTTTTCTTCTTATTACGCTAATTATGGAAATTTTTATGCCGAAAAGTCATATACAGCGACTCTTATTTGATCATATAGTTTGCACGGCCTAGATGTTCTGAATTTTTTAAAAAGTGTTAACAGTGTATAAGACACACATTGACTCATTTTACATTTATTTGGGGTTTTTTCGGAGCCTTCCGCTCTTAATGCTTATGTCATTCTGTATCCTGTATACCTAGGTTAAGATCTTGTAAAGATGATGCCTTCCGTTTGCCAAGAGCCAATTATATACATCACATACCCTGGACTTTCCCTTTTTTGCCACCTCCGTTTCTGCTTGAGGATACATTATCGTGGCCACACGTTGCATACAAATTAATCGTGCGTTTTAAAATGAGAAAGTTTCTCTTTCAAAACTGGCAATTACTTCATCACACTAAAAAGTGTATTTTGGCTGTGTTCATTAAGCTATTGCTGTTTAAGACATTTGTATAACCATCCTAGATTATAAACCACAATTTTTTGCTCTGAAAATTTTGGATTAATTTAAGGACAAATTGAGCAGCAGAAAGAATATTTTTAATGTGGCTTTCTTTAATTAATGAAAGCCATAATCCAAAATGGGATTGTAGCCAAGACTTTAAACTCTGTTCAGATTATTGGTGGGTGTTTAGGCTGAGACATACTTTTAAAATTAGGATGCTAAACTGGTTCTTGAAGACCCTAAACTCTTTAGAGTTCTTTAGAAAGGGTGAACTTGACAGTCGTAATCAGATTTCTTTCCAGTTGTATAGGAGTTGGGCACATTGTGAAATGGCTGTTAGAATGGGTACCACCTAATAACTGTTAGTGTTTTTTCTTCCAGGAAGTTTTCAAGAGGAACGTTGTTAAGTTTGAAGTGGGAGAAGTTAGAGTCTCCTGTATCTGCTCATATCTTAAATTCCCTCACAGTCCCTCAGAGGCAGTTAGTCAGTAGGAAGGTCTTGGGAATACAGATGGCTTGTGTAATACAGCTAGAGATGCTGTGCTATTAGCTGAGGGAAAAAATGGTCAGGTCAGAGGCTGGCCCAGTGGTGCAGTGGTTAAGTTCACATGCTCCACTTCAGAGGCCTGGGGTTCGCAGGTTTGGATCCCGGGCACCTGCTCTTCAAGCCACGCTGTGGAGGCATCCCACTTAAAACAGAGGAAGATTGGCACAGATGTTAGCTCAGCGACAGTCTTCCTCAAACCAAAAAAAGGGAGATTGGCAACAGAGGTTAGCTCATGGCCAATCTTCCTCACCGAAAAAAAAAAAAAAAAAAAGAGGTCGGTTCAGCTAGAGTGTTTGCGGTTTTAGGCTTCTAATACAGAACAGTGTTGAATGAACTTTCTCAAACCCCCTAGTTTTACAAATAAATTGAAAGACTTTATCATAGTTAACTATTGTAAACAGTTACTACAAAATCTTATGCAATTTTCCGGTTTCCTGCAGTTTTAGCTTCAGCTCCTTGTTAGAAGAAACTCTTGAATGCATTCATTCCCTCACTGCTCGAGCTTTCATTCATTCAAGTCTTTCCAGAATGTCTCACACACTGTAGGTGCTTTATTACAAGAGGTAACAGAATGTGAGCCTTAATCAGCCTTTGAGGAGCTTACTGCCAGTAAGAGAGATGAGATTTGCGCAAAGATGAGATTTGTTTAATGAAATGAAGCATCTTTTATTCTCTTAAAGGTTTGCAAATGGCACTAGAGTGCTGGAGAGTGGGAAGTCGTTTCAGCAATGGTGATCTTTTTAGGCTTCAAGAAGTGGTTGGCATTTGAGCTGGGATTTGAGGCATGGTTACAGTTCAAAGAGACTAAAACATTTTGTTTGAGAAAAGCTAGGAACGAAGAGGGGAAGGCATGAGGCATGGATGTGGCAGGGTGAGAGAAGAGGCACTTTGCAAAATGTGCCTCAGAACCAGCATTAGGAGCTTTTAAAAAAAATGCAGATACGAGGTCTGGGCTGGGGATGGAGGGGAGTCACACTTGACCCCATTTGATAGTCACTTCCTTCCTGACTTATGCCCCTTGGCAGTCAGAAGTCCCTGGGAAGATGTTTGGAGTCATCAGATGCTAGGTTATTAGAATTTAACGGGGATCTTGGAGATGATCTCAGTGTTTCGCCATCTTTTCCAACAGCAGCCCCCATAAAGCAGCAGCAGTTGTCACAGTTACTGTACTGGATGGACTACAGTCACGAGTCGTCTGTGGGTTTCTAAGTGCTGTCTTCCAGGTCCCTCCTCCTTAGATGATGAAGAGTTGGCTGAATTACTGTTCTCCACCACTGGAACACGTTGCCTTTTCCTTGGTACAGTTTTAAAATCAAATACCAGCTCATTTGAGGAGGTGGCTTTATTTAGTATGTTCCTTAACTATGTGAATAAGCCGCTTATGAGAAGAAATGGGAAGGCTTATAATTATCAAGCTTCTGCAGAAAGGAACTGCTTTCCTTGTGGGAGAACTAAGGGATTATTTTCGTGTAGCGTTCAACAGTAAGAGTTTAAACACAGTGAACTCTTCGGGGCTTTTGAGTTAATAACTATGGCTCCAGAATCACATTCAGCACACTCTTATGAACATTTTAAATTATTTAACCTTGCTTGTTCTTAACACTGGACTTTCCCTGAAAAAATAAAGAAGATAAATGGATATCAATTGATCCACAAGTTTTATGGAACACAATACACTTAAAAGGCCAAATATTATACATTGTGTCTCAGGACTAATTGCAGCCGGAATTGGGAAGAAAGAGAAATCATGGTGGCTGGATTTGTTGGTAAAACTTTGCTTTGAGGAGGTGAAAGGAGGGTGCCGGGCAGCGGGAGACCACATGCCTGGAAGAAGTGGAGGGTACGGGAGCGGTGAAGAACTCTGGCAGAAAAGAGGTTGCTTCCAGAATCACCCGGGACGCTTGGTAACGTACGGATTTCTGTCTTTCACTTACCTACTTGAATCAATTTTTCCAGAGGAGATTCTTGGTTAAGTTGTGTATTTGACAAGTGCCCCAGGTGATTCTTTCTGGAAAGCTTGGGGAGTGTTTTATAAGCTCCACTCCTCCTAGTTTGAGAAATGCTGGAGAGGATTCTGGAAGAGTGTTCTAATCTTTGAGTTTGGGGCGTCAGGCGCTTCAGGAGACCCCCGAGTGAGAACGTTTACTTAAACTAAAGTGGGCTTTAAGAAAGGGAAGGAATTGGTGTATTTGTGAAAGTCCAGTGAGAAAAAACTTGAGACTGACGTTGTCCTGGAAGTGCGATGGAGTAGCTGTCTGACTTACAGAGTGGGTAGGTGGATAAATACAATACCATGTAGGTTTCTGTGATGCCTTCCAAAAGAAGTGAGGCAGTTGTGTTCTGGTTTCATGGAAGGAGGAGGAGGAAGGGAGACGCACAGCATCTGTGTTAGGAGTCACTCTATTCAGAATTTATAGGACCTCGATAACCACTTGAATGGTTATCACACTTGAATAAACACTTAGAAACTCGAAGCATGATGTGCATGAGTATTTGGCTCCATGGTAAACCCGCTTGTACTTTCCTGACAAGCAGCTAAAATGTTTTGGATTTGTTGTTCTTCTTAGAATGGGGGGAAATCAGCCTTCCCAAAGGAAGAAGTAAGACCTCAAGTGGAAATCTTAGCTAGCTGTCCTCTTGTCTCTTTGTGGTCTCAAAGCAACACGTGAAACATACCGGTTCCCCAGTGTCAGGGGTGTGGGCAGGAGTGTCCAGGGGAAAGGGGGCCGAAGAAAATTATTCCCTTTAGATTGGAACGTCTCCCCAAAATACTTTTTTCTACCTCCACTATCAGAAAAATGCCTGGGCCCTACTCAGATCTGAATTTTAATATCTGCAAGTGGAGTCTGAGTATCTGCGGGTTCTGACGTAGAGCCCCGGCAGACAGCCACTTACCGACAGCCCAGGTGGACAGCCAGAGGAGACTTGCTTTACTAAAGGCTTAGAAGCCTGCTAGATGTTTCTGACGAATGCCTCCAAAAGAGACTGCTGTTGTGCAGAAAGGAAAAGTTAAAAACTATTTTTATTCCATCTTCAGAATTGGAGTAGTATGAGCAGTCCATGAAAATAAGTGCCTAAAAGTTACATGCAGCCAAAATGCAAGTAGAGAATTGTTGCAGTAGGATGTCTGGGAAGTCCCTTAGTCTTGTCGCGTCCTCCCCCGCCACCTTCCGCCGCCGCCTTCCTCTCCCTTTTCTATCGTTCCCCCAACGCTGAGCTTCCAGTACGTGGGCCGGTCCATTTGCCAGTCTGCAGAGATGCTTATGACTCTCAATACCTCATCCAGTACAGAGTACAAAGTAAATTACTTTACAGATTCTAATGACACCTTGGATATAATCGCTTTCTATTTCCTTATGCTTTGCTTGCGTGGATGTTAACTGTCCTTGAGGGACTGCTGAAGGACGATGTTCATCTGTCAAATCTTGGAGGTCACACAGATTTGCTGAGGTGTATTCTAAAATAAATTTCTCTTTGACGTGGTTCATTATTCTGAATTTTATTTGGAAAAATCTCATCATGATTTTTTTATTTTTTAATTTTTTGAGGAAGATTAGCCCTGAGCTAACTGCTGCCAATCCTCCTCTTTTTGCTGAGGAAGACCGGCCCTGAGCTAACACCCATGCCCATCTTCCTCTACTTTATACATGGGACGCCTACCACAGCATGGTGTGCCACACGCTGCCATGTCCGCACCTGGGATCCAAACAGGCGAACCCTGGGCCGCTGAAGCGGAACACGTGCACTTCAGCGCTGTGCCACCGGGCCGGCCCCGTCATGATGATTTTTTTGAATAAAAGTTTTTTTTAAATTACAGAAGTAACACATGCCCATTAATAAAAATTTTTCCTCAGAGTTTTAAATGTCTTTGTATTATCTCTAGAAGCTTATAGGATTTCTTATCTTTGGTGTTCAGAGTTCCATCAAGATCCATGTCTCCACGTCAGGTGAGCCCATTCTATCTAAGGACGTACCCTTCTTTAGCACAGGAAAAATTTCTATTTCTTGGATTGTTTTATCCGCTCTTTCGTCTCTGGGTTCTCCTGTTCTTAAACTCCCGTTAGACAGATTGTTGGCCATATGGATCCATCCTCTGTGTCTCTTCTGATTTGTTAATGTCTTTATCTCTTCTTTATTTCATGAGAGTCCCTGAACATTTCTTTTGCAGTGATTTTAAATTTCTAGCCATTTTCTAGTTCTCTGATTGCTCCTTTTTTGTAGCAGCCTATTGTTTTGTGTCCATAATATTGTTCCTTTAGTTTTAAATATATGGAAATAACGTATGCCTGTTTCTCCCTCAGGCCTGTGTCCTGAAGGGGAGAGCCATTTGCTTGCCGTGTCAGTAGGAAAATTGTGTGGAGGGTAGACAGCCAGGCTTCCTGTAGAACGCCTGAGAGAGAGTGGGCTGCAGGCCTCCGCCTTTGCCAAGCCAAGGAAGGCTTCTTTCTGTGTTCTGGAATCTGGCTCCTCACCCTTCTTTTAAAAGATGTCTGAGGTCCACAGTTAGCTCCTGATCTGGTCTGCTGCTCTTTCAGGTCCATCACCCCTGGGAGCCCTTCCAAGGCAGGCCGCCCACTTTCTTTGAAGTGTTTTCTAGTTCTGTCTCCAGCAGGCAGAAGCCACCCTTGCCAGCTTCTGTCTGGCTGAGAGAGGGGAAGCGGTGTGACTAGTGTGCAGCTGTTTCAAATGCCGTTCCTGAATGAATTACCCCGACAATTGTCCCTCAGCTTCTCCTGCCCTTTGTCTCTGTTGACTCAGCTTGGTGTTTGTTCACAGCTCCCTTGAGAAGAACCGTATTTACCTTTGGTAGCTTGTACTGCATTTGCCTCCACTCTTGTTTCTCTGTTAATTCAGATCTGGTTTTGTCTTCCTGGAATTCTCCCAAGTTTTTGACTCATTGATGGCATTCTTTCTTGTTTTACCATATTATTGTTTCATGCTTTTAAAAAAACTTGAATACCTGTACTTTATTCCTGAAAGCTCTTAGGAAGAAGTGACAGTAAACATATGTTCCACTTCATGACGGAAGACCTACTGATTGTATGCAAATATCAGTTCCTGTTTTAAAAATGAGTCGTAGGAATAGAGGTTTTAAAACCATTGACAGTTTCTTTGCCAATTTTTAAAGATGATTCTTTTCCTACCTGTACCTTAATTATTCAAGAAAGTCTGTGGAAATTTATATACAAAAATTGTTTTCCCCTATTTTAAGTGACTGAAGATCTTTCATTGGTTTTGTGAAATATATGTAAACTGACTATACAATTTTATTTCAATATAATCTAGACTAGGGGTCTGCAGACTTTTTTGAAAGAACCAGCTGGTATTTTAGGCTTTGTGAGGTGTATATCTCTGTTAAGCTACTGAACTCTGCTGTTGTGACATGGAAGCAGCCATTGACAATATATAAACTATTTATGGACACTGAAATTTGAATTTCATAATTTGCACATCATGAAATATTCTGGTTTTTTTTTTTGATGAAGATTAGCCCTGAACTAATATCCGTGCCCATCTTCCTCCACTTTATATGTGGGACATCTACCACAGCATGGCTTGACAAGCAGTGCCATGTCCGCACCTGGGATCCGAATCGGCCAACCCTGGGCCGCCGAAGCAGAAGATGCAAACTTAAGCGCTGTACCACCAGGCTGGCCCCTGAAATATTATTCTTAGGATTTTTTCCCATCCACTAAAAAATGTAGAAGATCACAGGCAGCACACAAACAGGATGCTGGCCAGATTTGGCTCACGGGCCGAAGTTTGTGGACCCTTGATACCAAGGGAGGAATCTGTACTCTCAGCAAAATTCTCCTTTTAGCTTTCATGTTGCCATTCATAACTGTGACAATGGACCGTTTTCTTGGGCATCATGAAGTAACACAGACCTGACGTCTTAGTGGAGAACAGTTGTCCCACCAGATTCTCTTAGTTTCTACCTTTTGACGTTTCACTTCAGAGCGTGCTGCTAGAAAAGCCCAGCATGTGGCAGTGATTGGCCAGCCAGCTAACAAGTGAGCACCAATTAAATGTGTTAACCTACGCTTTTATTGTGGGGGGATTTCTTTTTCCTTAGTGATATTTTCTGGATGAATCTGGCATGACTGAAGGCATGGCTCAGCCTTGTCTGGAAAATACTTTAGTGTTCCTGTCTAGTCTTTGCTGCCTAGCAAAGAAAGGTCGTTTGGATTGTCACACTGTCTAGGTGCTTGTATTTTTAGACACGTTAGGTTGAGAGTCGTGACCGTCACTTGATATGTCTGGTCATGCCGTGCAGGTCACTGCACTGCTTTGTACACTTTGTGTGGTGCCAGAGTGTATGCCGTGATGGCAGTGACGTCGACAGACGGTGGCGCTGGAATTCGACCTCTGTTTATTCCTTTGTGTGGCCCGGCCCATGCAGTTGTCCTGACTCACTCAGTATCAGTCCTGTCAGAGATGCTGATGCACAGCAGTCCAAGGTGCAGGGACCGTTCTCGAGGGCCAGACCCCTTCCTGGTTGTGCAATCTTGAGAAAATGTGTAATCTCTTAACCTCAGCCTCTGGGTCTGTAAAACAGCGAATACCATACCTACTTTGCTGGACTGCTGGAAAGAGTGAAGAAGATACATGGAAGTAGTGCGGCACGTGCTGGGCTCTCAAATGTTGATAGCATTCTCTTTGAACCCAGCACGTGAGCTTCACAAGTGTAACAGAATAGCTAACATTTAGCTGACTACTGAGGGTGTGCTAGGTATATCTAATTTAACTCGCTTAATCCTTGCAGTAACCCAGTAAAGTAGGTTACCAGTGATCCCCACATGAAAAAAACAGGCATAGAGAGGTAAATAATTTGTTCAGGATCCTGTTAGTAAGAGGAGGAGCCAGGATTTGAAACCAGGCAGCCTAACTGGAGTCCATATGTTTATGACTGTTTGGCCCCTGCTTAACTGTAGCCTCATCTTACTGGGGAGAAAGTTGAAGCTTTAGCTGGAAGGCTGTCACGTACTAACATACTCTGTTGCTAATTGCCCGGGGCATGCCTGCCACCTTCAGTCATGGGTGCTCATAACAGAAATTGGAAGACTGGTCACTAACTAAAATGTTTGACCCTCACCAGAAAATAGTATCTGCCTAAATTGGCACGTGGAAACCAGTCTCTAGGACCCAGGAGTTGATACAAGCGCACACCCACGTGCAGAATTTGAGACGGTCACGTTCGTTTACCCCATGGAGCTGCAGGGGACCTGTTGCACTGTGTTGAGTTTTGGTTTCCCAGCTGATGGGTGCATACCAGCACAGAGGCATGGAGTTCATGTGATAGTGACTCAGGACCAGGCAGACTTCTAGCCTCAGTGTCCTCAACTATAAAATAGCCAAGGAGTTCTGGAGAGGGCAACAGGTATCGGCAGGTGAAAGAGCTTAGCATCCCATAGGTGCTCCACCAGTGTGAGGCAATTCCTCCGGCAGTGTTTGCTGTCACTTTCCTGTCACTTGTCATCCCTTCTTTTATCAGCGTTTTTTAAGGCACTGGGCTGGGTCCTGCGGGAAGTGGGAAACAAGGTAGACCCAAGTCCTGCCCTTGAGCTTACTGTCTGGTGAGTAAAGGACAGGGATTGTAGTTCAACTGTCAGGGCAACTTAAGAGAAGCAGCCCAGGTGTAGGAAAAAGGAAGCCTGGGGGGCTTGATTCATAAAGCTGTGCAGGCATGGAGGCTGTGAATCTTTATTTATTGATTTCTTCGGTAAATATGAAACATACCACGTATTCAACATCCCAGCTGTTTTATGTCAATGTCGATGGTTATCTTGTAAGTGTTATCACTCACTTGTCGTAAGGTGGCCACATTTATTGGAACTTCCTCTAAGAAGCCTACTGAAAATTAGCAACTGAATTAGCTGTCTAAACTCTCTGAGGTGGTTCAACACAGGGCCAGCAGATGGCAGCAAAGGCTTATCTCAGTGATGCCTTCCTGTGACGTCTGTCCTTTACAGTTTTGTGTACTTATTCGTCGAGGTATCTTGGGCCCAAGGTTGGTCAGCTCCAGCAGCTTCCCAGCTGTGTACCCAGGTAATCCTGGCTTTCCTTTCCTTTTTGGTTTTTAATCAGCGTTTTTGCCGAGTCACCATTTCAAGAGACTAAACTCACACTAATTGTCAGGGAAATTATTCACAAACTGAATGGTTTGGGCAAGCTCCAGAATAAGCCCTTGCTGGGTAACTGGAGAAGCGTCATGTGGAGAGGTGTCTGCCTTGATTTCTAAGTGCTGTTAGGACTGCCTGGGAGGGGTGGCGCAGGCAGTCTGGGTCTCGGCTGTCAGCTTCTCATCCAGCATTCTAATTACGGATATGAGGGGGTTTCGTTAAACCTGGTCCTTGCCCTCTGCTGGTCGGCACCCTGGAACCCACAGTGTGGTCTGCCTGTTGCTTTAGAAGTGTGTAGTAATTGGTAGTATAAAGGGTAAACATATATTCTGTATTTTAGTGGTTGGCCCACTTCTCTTTTGCTTTGTTTTTTAGGAAAGGGATGGCTAAAAGATGCGGGAAGTTTACATACTACTGGATTTCAGGAATCTAAATAATCTGAATTCTCTGGCACATCTTTAAAGGCTATTATAAGGGTGAGAAGAATTATTTAATCCTATGAAATAAAATAGCAGTAAAGTATTAATAATGCAAGAAATGAAGGCACCCAGTGTTATAAGTGCAAAAGTAGTATGTGAAGTCTTTATAGTGTTCACTTTTAGTTATTAATTCCCTGGTCTGGGGTTTTGCACTTGCTTTGAAATGATGTCTATGTGTCACCAGAAAGTTTTGGAGAATAGAGCCTTGAGAAGTAAATGAGTAAACTCATATGTTCTCGGGACCATATGTTCTCGGGACTGGAAGCAGGGAGAAAAACCGAACATAGGAAGAAGTGACCCGGGACTTCTCCATCCCTTCTGATTTGATTCAGTAATATGCCTTTATGAGAAGAATAGATATTTTTTTAAATATGCTCTTTTTTTTTGTTTTTTTAAAGATTGGAACCTGAGCTAACAACTGTTGCCAACCTTCTTTTTTTTTTTCTGCTTTTTCTCCCCAAATCCCCCCAGCACATAGTTACATATTTTAGTTGTGGGTCCTTCTAGTTGTGGCATGTGGGACGCCGCCTCAGCATGGCCTGACGAGTGGTGCCATGTCCGCGCCCAGGATCCGAACCGGCGAAACCCTGGGCCACCGAAGCGGAGCCCGGGAACTTAACCACTCGGCCACGGGGCCGGCCCCGAGAAGACTGATTTTGAAGTATAGAAAATCTAGGTTGAATATGAGAAATATAAGGACAGAATTAAAGGAAGATTCTCCCTGATTTAGAGATAGTTTTAGTCTCTGGAGCAGGAGGGAGACAGCTTTCCAGCAGCGAGCTCCCAGCTGTTGCCATCATATGCTCTCAGTTTAGAACAAATTTCGATGTGTGCTCTGTGTTTTTATGAATCAATCTATTGTTTTATTTCATCTTTGTTAGATAAAAAAATAAAGTTCTCATTTTCTTCCCAGAGGATCGCCTTGTTTGTGTCCCTCCTTGACTTAGGTGATGATTGATCTGGAATAGAAACTCTCACTTTTTGTTCTCTGGATCCCTTTATATTCCTAAACAATATCGAGGGCCCCAAAGAACTTTTGTTTGTGTGGGTTATATATTGATATCCATCATGTTAGGAGGACATAAAATTTGCAAAAATTTTTAAATGTTTATCAAGTCACTTAATATAATAAAATCACTGTTACCATGAATAACATTTTTATGGGAAAATAACTATATTTTCCAAAACAAAAAGGAATTAGTGAAAAGAGTGGCCTTGTTTTACGTTTTTGGAAATTTCTTCGAGTCTCACTTAACAGGGGACAGCTGGATCTCTTATCTGCTTCCACGTTCAGTCTGCTCTTCTGATAGATTGTTTTGGTTGAAGTATATGAAGAAAATCTATTCTCTCACAGATATGTAGTTGGAAAAAACTATTTTAGCAGCCTTTTTAGATAATTGTGGATATTCTTCTTTGTGTTAGTTTCTATGTTAATAGTTATTTGCAATGTGGAATCTGATACCATATCAATGAGCTTTTTATACTGTTATGTTAAAATCCATTGATTTGTCTGGTACTTTGAATGGATCTTTTACCCCCACATGGTTTCGTATTGGTTATTTGGGGAATGTTGATTAACTGGGTTATGCATATCTTCCAAGTGTTAGACAATAACAAAAAAATAACATTAGTTAATATCACCACCGATATTGCCAGGAAAGTCTTAAATTGTTGGGAACGTGTCAAGCTGAGTTACTGAGATCACAGCTCCTTTTTTCCTGAACCCCCTCTGTGAGATGGTCATACGTTTGTAATACAGTTTGATTCGTTTGTCGAAGTCTGCATTCCCTCTTGAGATCCCTCCACTTCCTGGTTGCTATTTTAAATTTGCATGCATTAAAGTTTATTCTTTGTGATGGATAGGTCTGTAGATTTTGATGAATGCATAGAGTCATGCATCCCCCACCCTAGTACTGTACACAACGGATCCATCACCCTAAAAATCCCCGTAATCAGCCACAGCTCCCTCCCCCACCCCCTGGCAACCTGCGAGCTTTATAGTTTTGCCTTTTCCAGAATGTCATATGAACGAAATCATACAATATGTACTTTTTAGGATCTGACTTCTTTCACATAGAGAATGCATTTGAGATTCATCCATGTTGTATGGATGAGTCTTGCAAATCAGCAGCTTGTTCCTTCACTGGATGCTATTTCATCCTTTGGATGGATGTACCACAGTTTGTCCATTTGCACAGGGAAGGGAGTTCTGGGCTGTATGGTAAGTCTGTGTTTAATTTATTTAAAAAACCTGCCAAACTGTCTTCCAGAGTGGCTATACATGGAAAGCAATAAATGGGGTTTTGTGAATGATTGGTATTATTTCTTATTGAAATATTTGATAGATTAACCAGTGAAGCCATCAGGGCCTGGGCTTTTCTTTGTGAGATTTTAGATTAATAATTCAATATCTTTGCTGCCCTAGTTGAACTGCTCTCATAGAGCTGAAGGGGAGGGGCAGGAATGTGACAGACCAGCAGTGTT
Source organism: Equus caballus (assembly GCF_041296265.1). NCBI lineage: Eukaryota > Metazoa > Chordata > Mammalia > Perissodactyla > Equidae > Equus > Equus caballus. Next base: position 98,065,900 of record NC_091685.1, on the reverse strand, counting down.
CTTACCTGAAGTTTGATATATTTGTTTTATGCCCTTGGTGTCCATACAGAGCACTGAAATGCTTGGTTTTGACAGATTTGTGCGAGTTTATAGTTGCTTTTTGGGGAGAGGATTTGTCGGCTTCTTCATGCCATCATGCCAGAAGTCCCCTGCTTCATCATTTTTTCCTCTCTACTGTGTCGCCACTACTCCCTCTCTCTCCTCTTTGGGGGCAAAATTTCCTCAAAATACTTCTCTACTCTATACTATTTCCTCTTCTTCTCATAAGTCCACTGAAAATCAGAAATCACTATTGTTAAAGTCACCAAAGTGTTCCGTGTTGCTAAATCCGGCTCCGTTCTCACAGCCTTGGTTTTCCTTGAACTATCGGTAGCATTTGACACAGGAGATTACCACCTCATGGATGAAACTCATTCTTTACCTTCTTTCCAGGAAGATCATACTCTTCTCATTTTTCTCCGACTTCTCTGGCCTTGTGATGTTTGCAGATTTTCACCACATCTTCCCTGGTCTGCCCCAGAGCTCGGTCCTGTGACCTGTTTTCTCTCTAATCTCACTTGAGTCTCCTCTGTCCGCGAACATCTCCCACCTGTTTATTTCCACGTTGCCCCTCTCTCCTGAACATGAGTCGTATCTCAGTGCCACACTCCTGTTTTCTGCAGACCCCACCAAATCGTCCTGACTGTATTGGGATTGGCAACTTCATCCTTCTAGTTGTTGAGCCGGCGACCTTGCAGACCTTTTTGACTACTCTCTCTCCCAAACCACATCCAAGTCATCAGACAAACTTGTTGGCTTCAATTTTAGGTTGTCAGAATCCAACCACTTCAACTGCTACCACGAGTCCAAGCTACCACTGTATTTTGCCTTGATTATTGTAGTTTAGTGTATTTTAATACATCAGCCAGTGAGGTATTGTTTTTTAACGTAAATCGGATTCTCACTCTAGCTTAGAATTCTGCAGTGCCTTCCCATCTCAAATAAAGGCTGAAGTCCTTAGAGTGGCCTGCAAGGCCCTACACCATCCACTCCCCTGTCCTCACTGCCTCATGGCCCTCATCTTCTGTTCCTTCTGTAAATCACTCTAATCCCCTTGCTGTTCACCAGCCTTGCCCAGCATGTTCCTTTCTCAGGGCTTTTGCATTTGCCGTTCCCTCTGTCCGGAGTGTTCTTCCATTGGCTCTCCATAAGACTTAACTGATTTCCTCGCCACCTTCCAGTCTCTGCTCAAATTCCTTCCTGGAGCCTCCTATATGAAGTAGCGCCTCCTTGCTCACTGGCGCTCTCTGCCTCCTTGATCCACAGCACATTTCACTATATGGCCAACTATTCATTGTCTTGTTTGTTTCTCCCGCTACAACAGAAGCTCCACGCGGACAGATTTCATTCTGTTTGCTGCTGTATCTCCCGTGGGCTAGAGTAGTGTCTGGTGTCGAGTGTGTCGGTGTGTTTGAGAGAGTGTGGCGGGGTTATGGGGCTGCCTATGATGGACCACATAAGTGGTAGTCAGGATTCAGAGCTGCATGTCTGAAGTCCCATTTCTGTGAAGTCTTTCTGATTACTCTTATCCATCCTGATTGTTTTAACCCTTATTACACCCAAGCCCATTCTACATAGTAAACACTCAGTTTTTCTCTCGTTAGTTCATGCATATTAATCTTTTTCCGAACACTTATTAACCTCATGAAGGGAAAGATCACACGTATTTTTATTGGCATGAAGCGCCCATCCTGAAAGTCAGAGAATAGGGAAATGAGAATGTACAATTAACATACTGCAGACAGATTGTCCCTGAGGACTGTGAGATTAGATTAGGAAGAGTTTTGCCAGTGACCACCGCCCGAGAGGACACTGCAGAGTGCACAGTGAGGACAGAGCCTGGCACATCGGAGGCCCTCATTGTCTGGGAGGGTGGACTAGTGGACATGTCTTTCAGGACCATCTGCGTCTCTCTCCTGATTTCATGCTTACTGTACAACAGGCTGATTGATAAATCAGCTTCTCAGGTACATCAGTATTAGAAGGCATGGCCTGGGTCACTCTGTTGCTGAATAATCTGGTGTTCAGGTTCGCATCAGTCCATCATGGGGACCACCTTCAGTTTCCTGTAAGATCTCAGGAGCAGAGACAGGCCTAGAGTAAATATTCCCTAACAGTTCCCCTCTACCTAGTCTCTTATTCAAACTTTAGCCTAATGACATCTTTCTTGGGTGAATGAATCTACAGTGAAATAAGAGCAGAAGTCTGTGCCAGTAAAACTTTTTGTAAAAGGAAATTTTCGGCACATTCCATACCTGAGTAGTATTATCACACCTAACAGATTTGTCCATTCTTGTCTCAAATATAAGAGGAATGGAAGTTATTCTGAATGATACCTGCAAGGTTTTCTTAATTGAGAGAAATATATGTGTCTCTAGTGCAAATAATAGAGATGTTCTTTTGAAGTTGCTGGCTGTTCTAACCTGGGTGCATTTTCCAAAAAATCTTTTTTGCTGAAGAAGACTCGCCCTGAGCTAACATCTGTGCCAGTCTTCCTCTATTTTGTACGTGGGCCGCAGATGAGTGGTGTAGGTCCACACCGGGGAACTGAACCTGGGCTGCAAAGCGGAGCACGCCGAACTTAACCACTAGGCCACGGGGTTAGCCCCCTTCCAAAAAATCTTAAAGAAATTATGATCACTTAACAAGCTCTCATTTTCAAGATATGTAAGCAGGTCTGGAGAATTGGAGCACAGCTAAAGAGTGATAGCTGTGGGACTAGAAGTGGTCTTTTGCTGCCCATCCCATTCAAGGCCTTAGTACTTAGCCATGCTGCAGCTTGTTTGCTGCAAAGCTTTGTCTGCTGAGGGAAGATTTCATTTTTGAAAGCCACCAAAAGTCTTTCAGAGGCCGAGTCACCAATGAGGTGGGTGATCAGATCTCATTATCTGCTGTTGGTCCAAAATGAGCTGGCTTTAACAAGAATGTTTTCCTTTAGTGTTGTAGCTAATAGCCTATAAGTGCATTTCCAAAACTAAACCAAAAAAAGGACGACAGGAAATGATGGAATTAGACTATCCAATTTGCTTCACCTTAAGCCACACAGCAGTCTCAGAATAATAGTACTGTCGTTACTAATTATGATCATTGGAAACTTTAAAATTCTTTAATTGAATATGCTTTCCTCATTCTGGCCCCCGCTGTCTCCCCCGCTTTTTTTGGTGGTACTAAACCTTCATATGTTTGTTGTTGGGTCACATAGGCACTATATACTGTACTCTGTCTTTGAGCCTCATTTAGACTTGATTTTCTAAGTGCTTGTATGTTTGATGCTCACCACGAGTTCTTACATCACCGTCTCGCTGGTCATTTTGGTCTGAAGCTTGTTCTCTAGTTCCAGAGATGCCACAATTGTTTTGAAAAGAGCTGGATAGTAAACATTTAGGCTTTGAGGGCCTAAAATGATCCTGTCACATATTTGTGTGTGTGTGTGTGTGTGTGTGTAACAACCCTTTAAAACCATTCTTAGCTCGAGGACTGTACAAAAATACCTCTGGCTGCAGTTTGCCGACCTCTGCTCTTGTAGTTTCCTCAGGAAGAGCTCTTGGGGGATATAAAATCCTTGGCTCACATGTGGATGAGCCCCATAGATGAAGTTTGACTTGTATATTTCAAATATGTAACTGCATTTACTTCTGGCATAAAACATTGCAGTTGAAGTCTGGTGATGCACTAATTTTATTTTCCTTGTAAGTTACTTGCTGGTTTTCCTAGATGCCCAAGGGATATTCTTCTTTTTCTTTACAGTCAATTGGTGTTGGTCATTCTGGGTTGGTATTCTCAGGTATGTGATGTGTTTTTCAATATGTAGTTTCAAGTATTGTATTGGGCTTTTTTTCTTTTGAGTGTTTTTTTTCCTTTTTTCTTTTTTTAGAGTAACAAAGGCAGACCTTTATGTATTGATGTTTGAATATATCCACAATACATGTTTTTTTAACCTCATAATTATTTTTCTTTTAAACCATTTTATTTTTATCCAGCTTTATTGAGGTATAATTAACAAAAATTGTGTATATTTAAAGCGTACTATGCCTTGTTTTGATATACATATACATTGTGAAATGATTACCTCAATCAAGCTAATTAACATATCTGTCACCTCACATAGTTAAGTTTTGTGTGTGTGTGTGTGTGTGGTGAGATCACTTAAGGTCTCCTCTCTCAGAAGGTCTCACGTGTACAATACAGTGTCGTTAACTATAGTCATTATGCTGACACTGTACATTAGCTCCCCAGAACTTAATTTGTCTTGCATGATTGAAACTTTGTGGTCTTAAAAGTTTTTTTGATCTATGGTTTTTAGTATTTGTTTCATTTCTTGCATTGGTTTAACTACAAGAACTCCTGTTAACCATATGTTGGATCTTCTTTGCTTAAAATAAGCACACAACATTTGCCAGTGTCTCTCAAATGTTTATCTCCTAGTTTCCTTTTTGTTACTAATTCCTTTTGTTGCCTCATTTCTGAGTTTTCTGATTTAAGCTATTCTGTCATCTTCTTAATGACCATTAGCTCATTTTACAATAGGATACAGTTTTGATGTGGTTTTTGGGCATGTCTTTCTGGCATGCTTTCATTGTCTGAAGGGATGTTATACTGTTCCTTATTCTCCTTATGTGAAGGTTTTCTAAATTTTTAGAAGAAAGTGTGGTCCAGGATAGGTTTTCTGGTTTCACATAACTCCTCAAACCTTGGACTCCTATTGGACACTATTCCCTTTTTCACATTCATTTTCACATGGTATTGCTTTATATCACAGTAACCACCCCGAAACTCAGCTTGGCAAAGATATGTCATCAAAAGGATGTGGGGCCTTCCTCTTAAAACTGAACTACATCAAGCTAGTAGTTTGCCTAGAGCCTGACAGATGTCAAATATTGCTGTTTGTTTCCAATCGAAATGCCCCAGGGTGCCCCTGTGAGTTTGCTCTGGTGCCCTGTGACACTTTGGTCCACAGTTCAGGTGAGGCTGATGCTACTGATCTGGAAACCATGCTTGAGAAACCTGTAGGAACTTGAACTGCTTTTTTTTAAACTAGAAGTTCAGAAGCAAGATTTTCAAAGTTGTACTTCCAGCCAAGAAGAAAATTTCTTTCAGATTAGTTAAAAAGAATTTAATATATTCACATCAAACATTTCGGAAACAGGAGTGTGCGTGCATTTGTGCATGTGCATGTGTCAGAAAGAACAAGCTTGCAGATGCACGTAACATTTAAATGTACGTTGGGGGAAAGTAGTTTGTGTTTCTTTGCCTTAATCTAATTTTCTTTCTGGGGAATAAAAGTTACTTCAAGTTGATGAAAGGAAATAATAGAGAGCATGCTTGCATGCTTACTGACTTCAATGCTTAAGGACTTTTGGTGGTAAATATTTGAATTTGCTTTTGTGACCAGCCACAGTGAATTTGATTGATTGCTAGTTTCAGTCAGATGCAATTAGCCTGACAATGTATTTTATAAAGAAAACTTTGTATCTTTCAAGGCAAGGATATGGATATGGGAAGGAAGTCCAGATTCTTCCATACCAAGATTCGTCATGTACAGAATCTTGGAAGTTGTTCCAAGTAAAACTTGCCCCTAATTTATTCTATAATGAAGACAAAACATGGTTGATCTCTAAAAGAGCAGTCAAGTGCTTACAAGTGAGATGACAAGTACAACTTTCCTCATGCTAATGAGTTGAAGATTGTGCCCTGATCTTAGTGGATTATAATCTATTAGGGTAAAACATGGAGCACTAGAAAGTGCACTGAAGCCAGTGTGCCTCCTGCACCTCTCCTCACCCTTTCTCCTTCCAGGATCCCAGGAAATGGGGGCAACTGCCGCTTCTCCCTCCGAACCCCTTTTCTTGTTTTTAAAAAATCTGACAATTGATATTAGACTATATTGCTCACTGATGTTCAGAGTTCTATAGAAAGCCAGAGCCCTGATTTACAGTTAAGATCTAAGAGAATTGGGTTATGGATTGAATCCAGCCATTTCAACACAAAGGGATCTGTATGGATGACATGGCTGGAGCAGCAGCCTGCAACAACCTAATCTCTTCTCCAGGATTAACAGGCTTTCTAACATCTGGCTCTTTACAAACTGGTATTCAAGTTCTTATTAAAATATATAGAAAAGGAATGTAGATTTTGTCTAGCCATGTTTTCATAAGACTGAGTTTATAAAGACAAATCCTAGGTTAGAAGAGGTCATAAACATCAAGGTGTTTCTCCCCTAAAAGAAATAATTATCTTAGTTAATCAGAGACCAATTTTAAGAGTAGTATTTCAATTACCTGTCCTAGGAGACAGTTAAAACCTGGAAACTCCTTTAATCCACCTCTGCAGAATGGCTTTTTATGTGAACGTGGCAACATTGCTGTAAATTGAGCTCTTGGCTTCGATGGACAGAAAATGCTTTATCTTCTGGAAGAAAGGCAGGAAAAGGAGCTGAGTGTGTAACTGTGCTTTCCTTTCCCGTAGCGTGTTCCATGGGAAACGGTACGAGCAGACTCTATAGTGCTCTCGCCAAGACACTGAACAGCAGCGCTGCCTCCCAGCACCCAGAGTACTTGGTGTCACCTGACCCAGAACAGCTGGAGCCCATTGACCCTAAAGAGCTCCTTGAGGAATGCAGGGCTGTCCTGCACACTCGACCTCCCCGGTTCCAGAGGGACTTTGTGGATCTGAGGACAGATTGCCCCAGTAGCCACCCACCTATTAGGGTCATGCAGTGGAACATCCTCGCCCAAGGTATGCCCGATGCTTTTGTGCCTGAGCAGTTGAGTTCTGGTGACTGCCTTTCTGCCTCTGCACATGCTCAATGCACTGATGTCTCATGTGGAGGGAAGAGGTGTGGGCAGATGGAGGCGTCGGATGGGTGACTAGGGCAACATGAGGAGCTCCCAGAAGGGGAGGTTAGGAAAGGGAGTCATCTGGTTTTCAATAATAAATCTGGCAACTCAAGATTTATTTCTTACCTTCCGTGTTTGTAGGCTGTCCAAGTGCAATGAAAGTCTGTCTGCTTCCCAGCACATCTAAATTTAAAGGACCCTGTCTTTTATCAGCCTCAAACTTTGTTGTCTGCAGCTCTCAGTCCACAGCAGTAAGATAGCATTTGCAAGGGAGAAACTGAGTCTACTGAATGGGCAACATAGAACTTTCGGCAGGGAATGGGAGCTGGGTGACAGTACTGGTTAGTCTGGGTATTCTTGGGGCCAGACACATCTGAGTAAATTGAGGCCAAAGAGACGTTGCTTCAGTTCTCTATTACTTTGTTATGGTAGAAAGGACTCCTTTCCAGGGTCTACTGAATTAAAACACAGATGTGCCACTCAACTTTATCTAGTATTGCCTCTCATGTAGCAATTAAAATTTTAAGAAACTAGGGCCACTTTTTTTCCCCTAGAAAAGAAGGGCGTACTCCTTGACTTTCCAATCTTTGATTCATTAATTTTTTCCAGGTGTTCATCCATAAGTAGGAAAAGCTACCCACTTAAAATAGGTCCCATTCATTTTGAGTGGTGTCTCTGTCAGTTCTTACGGCTCTTATGGTCAGTGGTGAAAGCAGTATTATAGAGTTAAATATATGTATTTCATCTGACATAGTTTAGATCCCAGGACTGCAAAGAACACTGTTTAAGGCTAAAATCTAAGACCTTATGTCCTAGAATACAGTTACATGAAATAGTTTTACTATGAAAGAAAATAAGTTGCTTGCTTCATCTGGATGGTAAGAAGTTAAGCGAATGCAGTTTAGACAGAGAAGAATCACCCGGAGCATCTAAAGCAGAGGAAGCATTCTGAGGGGCTTGAGTAGTGTCAAACATAAGGAGACTCCCAGGTACTTAGCAGTCATGGTTCTGCATTAGCTGACAACTGCCTGGCTTTTTTATTTCAGCTCTTGGAGAAGGCAAAGACAACTTTGTACAGTGCCCTGTTGAAGCGCTCAAGTGGGAAGAAAGGAAATGTCTCATCCTAGAAGAAATCCTAGCCTACCAGCCCGATATATTGTGCCTCCAAGAGGTGGACCACTATTTTGACACCTTCCAACCACTCCTCAGTAGACTGGGCTATCAAGGCACGTTCTTCCCCAAGCCCTGGTCACCTTGTCTAGATGTAGAGCACAACAATGGACCAGATGGTTGTGCCTTGTTCTTTCTCCAAAACCGATTCAAGCTAGTCAATAGTGCCAATATTAGGCTGACAGCCATGACACTGAAAACCAATCAGGTGGCCATTGCACAGACCCTAGAGTGCAAGGAGTCCAGTAGACAGTTTTGCATTGCTGTCACCCACTTAAAAGCACGTACTGGCTGGGAGCGATTTCGATCAGCTCAAGGCTGTGACCTTCTCCAGAACCTGCAGAACATCACTCAAGGAGCCAAGATTCCCCTTATTGTTTGTGGGGACTTCAATGCAGAGCCAACAGAGGAGGTCTACAAACACTTTGCCTCCTCCAGCCTCAATCTGAACAGCGCCTACAAGCTGCTGAGTGCTGATGGGCAGTCGGAACCTCCATACACTACCTGGAAGATCCGGACCTCAGGGGAGTGCCGGCACACCCTGGATTATATCTGGTATTCCAAACACGCTCTAAGTGTGAGGTCAGCTCTTGATTTGCTCACGGAAGAACAGATTGGACCCAACCGGCTACCATCCTTCAATTATCCTTCAGACCACCTGTCTCTAGTCTGTGACTTCAGCTTTAATGAGGAACCTGATGGACTTTTATAAACACTTGTCTGTGTCTTTTTAGTCGCAAGAGTCTTAACCAGGGCTGTTTCAGGAAACTGAAATAGGATAAGAAGTTGCCTGAGGAAGGATTCTCAGTTTCTCTCACTTTACTTTCCTCGTTTCCAGCATGCCCTTGGGAAGGAAATCCCCTTAGTTAGTTCACAAACCTTTTCCATTAAGACCTACAGCGAGAAAGGTGTTTGCACTCCAGTATTGGCTTGTGTTTTCTTTCCCTTCTTAGCATTACATTTTGATCATTTAAGGGCATTAAATTAGGCTTGTTCTGAAGCTTTTTCAGTCTGAGGATGCTATATAAAAATAGATTTGCTTGAGTCCTCCATAATTAACAATAAGTATGCAGGAGCAATTTCTTTAGACAGCATTTCAAGTTATTTATTTGTGGGTTTTTTAAATGTCAACAAGACATGCATGGCAATATTTATTTTTTATATCTTCATGTAAAATTAATATAGCATTATGAACGTTTTAAAACCATGCAAAACATAAGTTATAGAGTAATTTATAGTAATTTTCTTAAAGCTTTAAGATGTTTTTATTTGGGGTCTAACAAAATAGTAGTGTGCGAAGGAACTATTTAGGCTGGAAGCGTTTTAGTTTGTTGTTTAAGTGGAAATAATATCAGGTCTCCTTGATACATTCTTCATAAATAATCCTTGCTGTGCCTCCATGTTCCCCATTGTGTTTCTTGAAGAGATTCCATGACCGATCGGTTTTCATTATTTAATCACTGTTACACATTTATAGTTTTCCATTGGAATGCTATTGGTATATATTTGAGGTCACTCAATGTCATTGTTATTTGTAGTAGAATGTGCTTTTCACAATAGGTTATTTAGGAGCTGTTACGTGGCAGTGGCTAAGGAAGTTAGTGGGACCTTTTTTTCAGAGGTGGGAAACTAGAAAGTCTGTTAATGAGGCTGTCATTGAAATTTCAGCCAGGTGACTGATAGAAAGAAGAATATAAAAAGTTAGAAAGCAACCTGGAATTCTCTTCCATCAGAAATAAACAAGGTAAAGATAACAGGTGAAGCCCTTTGCAAACAAAATCCCAGCAAATAACCTATTGGTAATTAATAAATATTTTAATCCTTGAGTTGTAAATATTTAAGATTAATAAATGGTCTTTTAAAGCTACCACTTTTATTATCTTGTCTTTTTAGTCTAAAAAGAACCTGGGAGTAGACTGGATCTTTTAATACTGTTAATGTGGCAGCCTGCACTATCCATTTACACACACACCTTCATTTCTAAGGTGGACAAAGGGGGATCCATAGCCGCGCACTGAAGGCACCTATGCTCTGCTTGTGTGGTATCTCTCAGCGCCAAGGCTGGAGTTCCCCAAAATGGTTCACCCAGATATTCTGCATTGGAACCACTTTTCAAAACAAATGAGCTTTTCAACACATTGTGTACCCCAACTCACAGGGCTACCTGGAAGGAATAGCAAGCAGGAAGAACATCTGTACCAAGTGCCATTTCATTCAAATCTTAGCATGATTAGTGGTAATCATCTGTTGTTGAGAAGCAGAATACTGATTAGAATACTTATTTGAACAGGTATTAAAGATTGTTTACCTACCCCAAAGTACATGAACCTGAAGAGAAATTATGACAGCCTTAATTAAGCAAGCAAATCTAGATGAGAATCAAAGCCAAAATAATGTTTGAATTTTAAATGTTGCTCACCAGCATATCAAATAACAGGCTATGGGTTGTGGGTGGGGCTAGAGGTGGGCGGGAACGCCACTGAGCAGAAAGGCCTCTGGAAGTATGAACATGTGATTGAAACGTGCCTGTAAATTACTGAGGTGGGGGAAACCCACATGGAACTCTGCTTAGGAGCTATCCTTCAGCGTTACCACAGCAGCAGTAAGCTAAGCACTTACTTCAATGTGCTTTTGTCATCTGGTGCTTTTGTGTTTGTCTTCATTTAAAATGTAATTATGCGAGCATTCTATGTAAACAGTGAGAGTTTTTTAGGAGTACATAAACCTTGTTGGATTGCACTTCATGTTTTATTTTTACTTCCCCTGAAGTCTGTCTTTGTAGACAGCATTGCCTCATGGACTGTCAGAGTAACCTGAGGCATAATGGTAAATAACAAGTCTGTATTGTACATTTTTAAGTATGTTCCATTACTGAGTTTCTCTTACTCCATCCCTATGTACCTTTTGGTTCAGCTTTTCCCTTTATATCCCATATTTTTATTGTGCTTATAGTAAGAGTCTAAGAAGGTAAATTGTGCAGATTTGGAGAGTGAGTGATCGATCATGGATTTTCTTCCTCCAATCCATGTTTCAGTAGGTCCCACTCTATAAGGTGGTAGGAATGACCACCTCATTTGTTTAAACAAATAATGGTGTATACATACGAAGAAAGTAACATTTGAATTCCTTACCTTTGGTTCTAAGAGCTTTACATGTGGTCTTACAACAACTCCTAATTTAAAATGGGGCTCAAAAGGTCAAACAATTTGACCAAAGTGACAGATAATAGTAGCGGAGCCAGGATTCAGGTCTGTGTTGACTCCAAAGTGGTCACCTCTTTCCCCACTAACCATGTTCCTGTGGCCTTGAGTGAGTACAAATGGGGAGAAAAGTATATTGTGGAGGAAGAAGAGATCTGTTAAATGAAAAATGGCCAAACACATAAGTCACATACCTTTGTAGTACACATACAATATAGAACAGAAGCGAGATATAGTGGCTGACAGAGTGGATTTCAGTTATTCTGACGCGAAAGTAGTTCTGCCAAAAGAACATCTGCTTCTGTTTGCATACTTTTGATTGTACCTTTTTTTAAAGGAAGCAATACAAACAACTATTCTAGTAGTGTTTCAAACTAAAGGAAGAAACTGATGCAAATATTCTGTATTCGAACCATTTTTTTAAAACATCCAAGAGTTTATAATAATGAAGGGAATGTTGCAAATAATTAGATGTCTTAGACTTGAGGAAAGATTTCTAAGATTTAAATTCTGAGAGAAAATAAAAACACGCTCATAATCATAATTGATCTCAATTTTTAAAAAGGAAAGTCATCCAAAAAACGAATGTACTTGCATAAGAAGCTCTGATGAATTCTTTTTTTAATCACATGTATAAAAATATCGCACAGGCGTTTATCTAGAGTGGATGGGTACCAGAATGGCAGAGGCCTGGAGCTTGGGCTTATAAAACAAGGGGAGAAAAAAAGCAATACGTGGACATTCACAGGCTCTAAGTGAAGAAACTCATCTGTGACCGTGTGGCCCTGAACGAGTCACTCCATCTAGGGCCTCGGTTTTCTCATCCACGGAGTATAGCATCATAGCTGCCCGGTCAACCACATAGATTTGTGAGACGTTTCTAAAACAATACTGTAAACTCCATTTACAGAGAATATATCTCTGACATTTGATTTTGGTTCCCATAGACTGGTAAACCTGAAGAGAACACACAGCAAAATTCTGCAGCATTTTAAAATTTAGTTTGTGAGAAAGCAAGGATCATTACATGATGAGATAGGCTCATTCAGAAACTAACCTTGCTGCACCCTCCCCCAAGCCCATTTTTTTGGATGGCAGGAAATGGAGGTTGAACCTAAAACTAAAGTGGGAGCCAGAGCAGTAGTTCTGTTTCTAGGTCTGCCACTGACCAGCTCAACTAAACGGATGAGTCAAAGTTTTTCTGACCCTTAGTTTATTTATTTATAATACAGGGAATAGACCAGAAAATCTCTAAGGTTTCTTAAAGCATTAAATCTCTGATTTGCACTTCAAAACAAATCTGAGTTACTGCTGCCACTGCTCAAAAATATTTTGAAACTTTTTGGAACAGCTTCCATATCCAGTTCTATGAAGGCCTCAAAACCAGCGTGAACTTTATAGCCACATCTCAATTTGAACCAAACATGGCATTACCTAGTTTGATTCACATCAATTTATTAACCTCCAGTGACTTGGCTATTTCTAAAACTAAAATCTTCCTCAGCAGGAAACTCGTCTCTATTAAATAGTTTAAAATTTTAGATTCTGCTCTAAGAAGCAATCCAAAAGTATTTTGAACAAGGTAGCATTGCTGGCATTAGTATATAGCTTTCCAAAATAATGTCTTGTAAGGGACAAGGCACATTAACATGGTGTACAGTTTCATAAGACTCTAAACACTCATCCTAATTAAAGAGATGTTGAATGTGAGAAAAAGGCTTTAGAATCAATGAAATTTTGTACAGTATGTAAGTTTTTTAGAAGCCATTTGTAATAATAGATATATTTCAAACTACCTTTTTCCTTTGGACATTTTAGAAGAGCTTAGGTTAAGACACAAATCCCTAAATCTAATGCTTTCCTTATTTTATCTCTACAATATATCTATCTATACATTGGGCAGTGGTTCTCAAACCTGGCTACACAGCGAAATCATACCTAGAGATATTTAAAACCTACTGATGTCTGGCTTCCCCTCCCATACATTATAATTTAATTGGGATGAAGTGTGGCCTGGGCAACAGGATTTTTAAATCTTTCCAGGTGATTCTAATGTGCGGCAAAGGTAACACTATTACAGTGAATTAATGTCCTACAACTCAGAATTAATTGGCAGATTATGTAAAATGGCTTAGTATTTCACCTTTTATGACAGTGACAGCATCAGTTCATTAAAGAAAGTCTTCTGAAATAGACATTTTCTCAAAGTTATATTACAATGGGATGAGAGGAAACTTCTTGGGAGAACATAACTGTTAGTTTACAGCCTATTCACAGTTTTCTTTTTGATATGGAGTATTTTGCATTAAACAATCATGTTTTGTTTGAAAGTTCTCACTTTGGAAGTTGTAATCTATTAAGTCCTCAAGTCACAGCATTACTGCTGAGTTGCAGTGTTCAAAAATATCAATAGTTATGGGTGCTTAAAAAGCAAAGTGGATACACATCAAATAAATCTCCTTGCTGCCCCTGAGTTTTTTAAAGGTTTAGAGGTGTGATGCAGAGAAGGCAAATCAGTGTTCCTGCGAAGGGTGAACAGTACCTTCTCATTCTCGTTAAGACTGGCATCACTGTGCACTGAGTTCCTACAGAATGTAACAGGTTTTAATTATGGAGGACGAGTATAACAAAGGCGCTGAGGAACAGATGAATCACAACCACAGAGGATTTGTACTGTCAATGGTCAAAAGCTATAATAAAGGGAAAAGTTGTGATGACAGTGAAACTAAAAGCAGGCCTACTTCTGCCTCCCAAAAATAATGTGCACTGTAGTGCCCTCATAAAGTAGGCCAGGAGACTTAAAGGATCATAAGTTGCTTGATAAATAACCCCAAAGCCAAAATTTTATCTTTGGGAAAAAATTTCTCTATTTATAATTAAATATGACTTGCTTATATAGTGATCAAGATGTACTCTCCTGAGTAAAGTATGCAGGGTGTCAGAAGCAAGCCGTGGGTAGCGTACCATCTCTTACATTCCGGCTTCACAGCCAGCCCCCAGTGGAACTGCCCTTTTATTGTCACTATCAGCAATCTCAGAGGCTTCTTCTTTGGCCTTATTTACTTGGCCCTTCCTGCTGCACTTGATATACTGTTGCCCACCATATCTTAAAATGTTACCTCATCTGTCCTGTTAATTCTCCATGAATAGTCCTTATTTCCATTGCTGATTCCTTTTCCTCTCCCCTTACCCTTGCCTTTATATACTGTATACTTTTCAGACTTTACACTCCCAGTTCACCCACAGTAGACCACTCCTCACCCTGAGTGGTTTTCAAGCCTATTTCAGGAATTTTTCTTTTGCTGTCTGTCACCTCTAATTCAGTAAATAAAAGTGAACTCAAATCTAGGTGAAGAAAGAGAGTGGTCCAGAGAGAAACCATCAATGGAATGGCTCAATGAGGTGTGGGTGCCTGGAATCTGAGAAAATGAGATATGTCAATATGTCTGTAGCCCAGAGATGCATAAAAGAGGAGTGGCAACAGAATAAGGCTTGGGACATAGGCAGAGGACTTTCAATGTTATGCTGTGGACTCATCTTTTTAGCAAGAGATGCCACTGAAGAATTTAAAGCAATCGCAAGGGAGTGATGAAATTTGCATTTTAGAAAGCTCTCAGCTGGCAGCACAGAAAAGAGACTAGAGGGAAGCTTGATAAGACAAAGCAGTAAGGAGGGTAGGGAGGATGGGAAAGGAAGCTATTTAGAAGGTATCATCAATAGGACTTGGTGAATGACTTGATGTAGGAAGTAAGGTGTCTAGAATGGCCCTCAGGTTTCTTCTGGCATAAGTAATGGGTTGCTGGTAATGTCATTTATTGAACTAAGAGGAACAGATTTTAGGCAGAAGAGAGTTCAACTGGACATTCAGGAGGAAACAGCCAGTAGGCAGTTAGATAAACCCATCTAAAACTTAAAGTCTAGGCTAGAACAATAGATTTGCTAGGAAAAACCATATGCACAGAAGAGATCATCAAACAATTAGGTTGAAGTGAAATCATAATAGTAAACATTTAATAGACTGCTTGCCATATGCCAGGCACTAGTTCTAAATCCTGAACGTATTAACTCATTTAATTCTTAGAACTACTCTATGAGGAAAAGAGCCCCAGAGAATCTTGGTAAGTACTAATATTAAATGGGAAAGCAAAGTAGGCTAAAAAAGAAGAGTTGGTCTGGCAAAAAGTAAATCAGAAGAGGGGTGTCATGGAAGACCAAAGGAGAATTTTAAGAAGTAGGGTGAGGCACAAGAGCACATGAAAAAATGAAGTGTCTGTCTGATTTGACACTTATTGGAGACTTCAGTGAGAACTGTTTCTAAGCAGAATTCAAACTGCAAGCTATGGAAGAAAGAGATAGAATGATGGGCTATTAACTGTTGGAACAAGGAAACCAAGGAGGTGTGAAAAGGGAGAAGATGCTGAGTACAGGAGGAAGGCGTATACCTGCCTCCTTACTGAGACAGGTAGTGAAGTAGATGCTGGAATAAGTAGATGCTGTTATAGCAAGGGGTCCAGAAATGGAGGGAGTTCACACTTATAACCTCCATGTTCTCTGTAAGAGGTATACTGGTCATTTGGTAAGCAGAGTGGTGAAGGCTGGAATTGTTGCTGGAAGGTGACCTAAGGAACAAATGGACAGATCATGTTCAAAAGTCTGATGAGGCTCAAAAATGTAGTGCATCAAGCCATTGTAATGTAGTTCTTTCTCCAATATGCTGGACACAAAAAGCAAATATAAGTTATAATGATTTACAGTTTATAAGGGTTGAGATTAAAAGCTGTATCACTGATAATTTCAATCAGCAGAAACACTGATCAGTATATGCAGTGAACATGTATGTTTCCAAATCTAGACCTGAGGCATACTTATTCTGAAAGACACAGAAAAATGTTCTGGTAGAGTGGTGGAGGTAAGCTAGGTAGCCTTGGCTTAACCTAATTAGAATTAATTAATAATATAGCATAGGGGGAAAGAACTACTCACTTAAAATTTTGTTTCTTTAGCTCTCCTCTATAGCAAGTGACTTAGATTCTTAGCAAAGATGTTACCAAAATCAATAAATGTCTGAGTGTCTAATACGCTCAGCACTTGGGGAAGGGTGTAGTTATGGTATAAGCTATCATCTTTGCCCTAAGAGTATTAGAGGACTCAACAAATGAAACTGCGGTTTAAAAAGGACAATACAATTAAGCGCCAAAGAATACAGTACAGATTTTGAAAGCTGAAATATTTAGGAAATGTTTTAAAAGGTAGAATTTGAGTTTAACTCCCAAATGGGATATAAGTCAAGTGAGGTTTGTTTTGAACTTTTATTAAAAAGTACCATCAGGTATGTTTACGGAAAAGATAAAAGATTATAAAGGGAGCTGTTATAAAAATCTGTTGACCTAAGTAGTATCTGATTAAATGCACAATTAAAGGCCACAAAATATTAAGTATCAGTTTATTTAAATTTCTAAAAGATGTAAAAATAGACAACTCTTCTTTGTAGTAGAAAGAGCATTAAGATGTGGAGTCACAGGACCTAGCTAGTTTGGTGTGAAATTCATGTAATCCCTCTGAGACCTCCACTTCCTAATTCGTAAAAGGACTTTTCTTCTTAACCTTCAAAAAGTTTGAGAAACAAATGGTCTGATTTGAAATATAAATTCTTTAAGTGTGGCCAACATTAAAATGGTAAATTCACTATGCTACGTAGAACATTATAGTTCATGATAGTAATTAGAAAGGAAGTGGTAACATGCAGATATTCACCAACTATTAATGTAATGGAACAAAGTAAGTAGAATTTCTTCAGGCAGCAGTAGGGAAGGAGAAATAGAACTTCTATTACTTCTTAACTAAAACAGTGTCTCCATACTAGCTTTTGAATATTGTTATAAATATCACCAGAGACCAAAACACAAGATAAATTTCATTTCTATATTTCAGAAAACCTACTTGAATACACTTTGAAACAAGAGTACAACAAAATAGAATATACTTCAAATGTTGAATATACAAACTATTATAGTTCAAATCTGAACACTGGTACTTTCCCTCTTAAACTTTAACTAAAAAAAAAAAAAAGAAAGAAAGAAAGAAAACTCCAGGTATTAGAGCTACCTGACAAAAATTCATGCTGAGCCTTAACTTCCAAGTGACAGAAGAACTGAAACTGATATGTCTGCACAGATGCCAGGGCTAAGTGAGTGACACAGGCATGTTACAGCAAAAGGCCAGGGCCAACTGTTAATTTGTCCACAATTAAGAAACTGACAGACTTAAACTACCATATAAAATGTTACATGTAAATTCTATAACAATACTGTGCTAGGTACAAGATTTTTAAAATTTTTCTTTTAATAAAAAAGCTTTACACAAACAAGCCATTAGCTTATTTCAATAAAGAAAACCAAAAATTAGTCTAAGGCCTTTGTTTTAAATCAGCTTAAGCTATATGATATAAAAAAAAATTCGCACTAGATCTTTTTTGCTATCCTCTTTCTGAAGTTTTTGGATCCGTTCTTCAATTCACATTCTAAAATACCTATATTAGCAGAGTCTTCACATAGCACCAGTTAAGTGAGTTCTGTGTGAACACAGTAATAATTGCTGGTATGCATATAAAATGCATCAAAAATTGCTATATGTAACAATGAGATCACCCATCCCAACCCCTCCCCACTGAAAACTATATAACCTCTTACAGAATGTTAGTGTTCCAAGTCTTAGTGTAACTTGATATTGTAGTGAGTTGCTTGGTCCCTTTCAATCCTTTCTCTTATTGACGGGTTCAGTTGTTTCCTACTGTAAGAGGCAGTTTTCTGTCAGCATCTCAATATGTAGTTCACTTCCCACTGAAACATGGGATAGGTAATTTATTTCCAGTAAGTTTGATTGTTTTCTTATATGCCTTAAAAATGTTTTAAAGTCTTCTTTTGACTTTTCTTGATGACATCCCTTGCAAATATTTATGTTAGTACTATCACTAACAGTCTAAAGTCCACGGTAGAGCTGCTGTTTTATTTCTCGCACGTCACTAGTCCTTCCGTTTTCATAGTCACAGGAAGGGCAATAGCTGAAGGCGCACTGACAACCACCACGTGGGTCACTGTCTTATTTCCATCTGCTGGTTTTTCTTCTTGTACCAGCTGCAAAGTTTTCACATCATGTTCCTGCTTTTTTGCCACTGCTTCTGATTTAACCTCTGGCCCTTTTATGACCGCACTGATAACTCGGGGAGGAGTCTGGCCAGATGCTTGTTGAGTAGGCACTGATAGTCTCATTACAGGTGTACCATGGGCTATTGAAACAGGGGTAAGTGCTCTCACAGCCAGTGGAGTTCCAACAATGTTAATGCTTCCTGATCCAGTCAGATTTGACTTTGTCTGCAGTTGACACTGTGCAAGCTGTGTTGCTGGGATGGTAATAATTTTGGCAGGCTGCATGGTGATTTTGTCTCCATTTTCAGTAGAGGCTGGCATCACAGTAGGGATTGTCTGAATAACTACCTTTGGAGAGGTTGCTGTTGTTGGACTAGTGCTGGTTATTAATGGTGCACCTGCGTTAACCGACTGAACTGCCACAGTTGAAATTTTCTGACCCAACGATGTCATTACAACAGGTACTTGCATTGCCACGCGAACTGTCCTATTAGATTAAAAAAAAGAAGTTGGTTATATTTAATGCGAAATTAGAAAATAGGTCTCTTAAGCAAGAAGATAAATGCAAATCTGAAATATACAAAACTAGTGCTCCCAAATTTTACAGATGTACTGACAATCCCTGAAGTTTAGAATATGAAATACCATGAAGTAAATATATTTAAAAAAATAAAGCCCATATTAAGTTGCATCTCTAAAACCGTAAAAACCAATCTAGGTTAGATGAGACATCTACTTTAACAACAACAAAATACATTTAAAATATCAAGCACTTCTCAAAGTCCTGACACCTGTGGGTTCTTAGAATGCTAATATTAAGAAAGGAACATCATTTTTGCCAAGGAGCTCTCTAAAAAAGTAAATACATTACAACTAACAGTTTCCCTCACTTACCTGGGAGCTGCTGTTGCTGATACAGATGCGGTAGTAGTAGGAGACCTGGATGAAGCATCATGACCAGGGGAAGTGATGTTCACAACTCTAGCTACACCCTTCTCTGCTCTGGAGCAGTTTAGAGGAGATGAGTTTTTCCCACCACGAACAGAAGTTGCTGCTTTCAGGAGACTTTCTGTAGACAGTGACACTCGTTCTAATGATTTTTCATCAGCAGCTGCTGCTAAATCTTCATTACAGGTTTCACTTTTGTCATCATCTATGACCACTATGTTTTTGGGCATATCCTTGAACTGATATACAAGCCTCTGTCCTTCAACCTTTGCAAGAATACCCCTTTGGTAATAATATCTGTAAAGGAAAAAGTACTAAATGAATCAAACGTATTACATTTTTTCCCCCCAAAAAACCAAAAACACCATTTAAAATGGATACTAACAGAAACATTGACTTACTCCCACAAGAGATAAGAAAAAGGAGCTCTTACTGCCTGGATTGTTCAAAAGGCTAAGAATTTGGAGTAGGAATGAACTTGGAACCTGGTGCCAAAGGTCCTATGGCCTCGAGATCTATAAAGTTGCTAAAAGTTCATTCTCTTTCTTAAAGGAACTAATTTAACCTAAATACAGGATATTTTACTGTATTTTATGGACACTAGTAAAAATTCAACTCTGATTTACATAGGTTATAAAAACAATCTGATGTTATGACTAAGCTATGCCTAGTAGAGATGAATCTGTAGGATATGTGAATACTGTCACATAAACTATGTATCATTTATAAACATCCTTAATTAGAATAAACCACGTACATTACAAAGTTTTGTGGGTTTCTCAAAGTGACAAACCTTAAAGAGAAATTTTCTTATCAAGATAAATCCATTATAACAAATTCGCAGGAGTAAAAAGCAAATTAACAATTCGGAAACTGTATTTCATTTGGGTTTAATTTTCATAAAGGTCTACAACTTAAATTTCTATTAAGGAATAGTCCTAAGTGAAAAAGCACATTTTCTGCAAAAATGGGTTTTCCCATGATATTGAAATTTCAGACCTAACTCCTCTCTCCCCATCTACCTCCAAATCCAAGAAGTTCCTCAAGAATATCCCTCAAAATTAAAAGTTCTAATTAAGGGATTTTTAGAGCTACTCTTTAAACAGCTAATACACAATATAAAGAGACATCTAAGTTTTGTTTGAAAATTCGTTCTTTTGTGTTCTTACCTCAAAGCTCGTCCCATAGTCTCATAGTTCATGTCTGGCTTGTTCTTATGCTTTCCCCAAAGCTTAGACACAGCCTTTGAATCCACGAGCTTGAATATGCCTTTTTCTCTCTGAGTCCACTTAATATACCGGGGACAAGTATTTTTATCTTGAAGCAGATCTAAAAGAAACTCCCACAAATAGGTTGTGTTCCCTTTGAAAACAATGATAGACATTGATCAAAAATTCATCAACATAATGAAAAACAAGTATCTACTTATGCTGGGTAAAAATCAATTCATTTACTACTGGTGAAACACAAATGTACTAAGAGTCTGTCATTAGGTACTTGACCACATCAGCAACGATCTGCAGCGTCAAATTGTGTTGTCTAGTAAAATATAAAGTATCTTTCACTATAACAAAAATCCTAAATACACTTGCTTGCTGGGTTTTAAAAATAATATCCTATATGTTATCCAGTTATGATACTAACATAACAGAGGTTTTGTATTTTGACTATCATATATCACCCCATCCTAGATTTTGAGTTCAGTAAAGGGAGAGGCATAATGCATAGCACAAAGTGAACCTAAATTAAATAGAATCAAATGTATTAATTTACAGATTTAAACTCTGAAGAAATTTATTTGCACCTGTATATTTATTATATGATAAGCCCAAATCCCATGATCAAAATTCATCAAAAGGCACCTATTAATTTTTTTAAAAGGTAAGCAGTATGTAATGGAACCTACATAACTTTCAGGCATCAGTCCTAGGGTCTTTTTGTAAGAAACACACTTTTCTTTGATTCACCTATAGGCATGAAATCTGAGGTACATGTCTTACAAAGTGCTAACTACCCATGACCCTTTAAACATCCTCTTTCATTATCCTCTGGACTACTAGTCAATTTAGATTTGTTATCAATGAAAGCTACTACTTCCAAAACCAGATTTTTTAACATTGCTAAACTGATCATAGCCAGTACAGTGAAGATAAGTAATATATCAGAAAGATTTCATTATATATGAAGAACTCAGTTATTAAACACATTTGTGCTTCAGTCTTAAAATATGAACTCCTTAAATAGAAACACTAAACACTGATGTGCCAATTTCTTAAACTAGTTAAGTATTCATCAAATGTTAACTATATACAACATCTGATCATGCTATTAGCAAGATCTGAAAATGAGATATTAAAATATTTCTGCAGAATGAAATAACTTATTCATCACATACTATATGCTTTAGTGTAGTAGAGAATACAGAGAAGCTTTTAAAACCTGTCCCTGCCTCAAGAAATTTAGTTGGGAAGGAAAAAAAATAGACAACAATACAAGAAATAAACAACAGTGTGAAACAATATAAGACATATCACAAGGCAATGCATAATTATATTCCAAATGAATGATAGAAAATAATGTCTGGGATTTCATGAGTGAAAATAAAGTGGATGGGTAAAACATCATGAAGTCTTGGAAGATGGGTAAGATTTGCATATAAGAAAAGGAGGGAATCTGGGTAGGTAAGATAAGGAATTTAATCCCACAAGAAGAAAGCGTCACTTTTTTTCCCTTTGGAAGTGGGGAAGAGTAGTGGGCGGTGGTTATGAGAAGACTAGGTTTTTCAAGGTGCTGTTTTTCTTTCATTTCCTTAATAAGCCTCTAGGTACAGAAGTTCTTAACTTGGTGAAAGAACAAAAAAGAATCCTGAGAAGAACATTAGAATACATGTGCCACCACTGAGTCACCAGGTCATCTCTAGCCTCCTACTCACTATCCCTTTACTCTCCTCAAATCCAGATCCAAGTTACAGTCTACGTGAGAAGAACCCCTAAGGGTAAGAAGCTTCCAAACCGAGCCATTGCTAATCAATAGAAACATCCTCCTCCTCCAGCATTTCATTTTCATTCTGGATGTCCCTGAAAATTCAGTAAATCTATTAACCCACAGCTGAGCCCAGTGTGCATCTCTTGACCTAAAAAGATTAACCTACAACTGAACTATGTTACGCTTGTATCTCTGAAGCCCTATTACAGCAGCATCAATACCTAAAAACTCTTACTATTAAACCATGTATAACTTTCAAGTGCACCAAGATATATAGCTGGGGCATTTTTAGTTTGTTTATGACCAGGAGATTATGAAGCCCTATGAGTGGATATAGTAAAAATAAGCAGAGAACTTATTCTGGAAGAAATTTTTGTACAACATAGACAATGCCTTGTACATAGTAGGGATCTTAATGCTTCCATGTCTGTTGAATTAATTAGACTCATCAATATTCCTCTGGTTATCTTTAAATGCTCCGCCTCAGTTCCCATCCCCAATTCAAAATTAACAATTCTATTTCTGGTTTTAAGGAAAACAGAATTCAGAAAGGGAAGTCTTCTTTATCAGACAAGGTAGTTCATTAAGCTTATGCAGACATTATCCTACTTTTGCAGAAAAGCAAACACTGGCTGGATTTTTAATCCAGGTGTGACTGTAATAACTTTAATCTTCACATTACAACAGGTTGCCTCAAGTTTAATATAAGACTGAAATTTTAATGATAGATGATTTTTGATTGGTAAAAATAGGTCATCACAAAGTTTTTCTCCAATGTTAAGCATAAGGTCTTTGAGTACAAGAGATACCACTGATGATGATAAGTATTTTAAAAAAACCATAATAATTGGATATTTACAATTTAGCTTTCTAATATTTACTATTATGTTAGTTTTAAAGTTTTCAATATAAATTGAAAGATAAAACCTAAGATGTAAGAAATGTAAAATGACCAAAGACAGACAAGGAAATAAAAGTATCCTAAATCAGTCCCAAATTGAATTATCAGTTCCTAAATAAATAAGAGTTCACTGTAACTGGATTTTTTGTCTAACCTAAATTTCTTGGAGGGTTACTACAGACTTAATTTTTTTTAATACAGACTTAATTTTTACTTTAATTATTTAGAATTAGATGTGTCGGACCATCTGTTGAGGATGAAATAAATTTGAATATATTAATCCAAAATGTATCCAACTATTGAATATTGGTCTGAAAACATTTATTCATGGAAGTGATAAATTTTTGGTTATCAGATTTTCAGAACATCTAAAACCATTATTAAAATATTACTTGAAATCAATTTATCCAACAAATTAAGAGAGCTCAGAATGTAGGCGGCTTATTGCTATTTTTGCTTTTAATGAGAATATACAAATTCTAAAGCAAAAACATGTTAAAATTTTTGTTCTGACTCCTGACTGACATGACTAAAATTTGTTGACTGGGAAATTAAATTCAGCTTGCCTTGAATTACTGCATTGCTTCTATCAGTTAAGAAAGTAATGTATCAGAAATAAGTCTTAGCTGTAAACCCCTTTCAATTCTAAGTGGCTCTGTGTGAGGAGGAGTGCTGTTATACATACACACATGCCCTAGAACAATGGCTCTTAAGAAAGGTGTGTATCAGGGGCTGGCCCCATGGCCGAGCGGTTAAGTTTGCGCGCTCCGCGGCAGGTGGCCCAGTGTTTCATTGGTTCGAATCCTGGGCGCAGACATGGCACTGCTCATCAAACCACGCTGAGGCAGCATCCCACATGCCACAACTAGAAGGACCCACAACGAAGAATATACAACTATGTACTGGAGGGCTTTGGGGAGAAAAAGGAAAAAAAAATAAATAAAATCTTTAAAAAAAAAAAAAAGAAAGGTGTGTATCAGACTGCACTTACAACCTTTTCCAAATACAAACGCCTGCCCCCTTCCACTCTCCCATCATATATCCACTGCTACAGAATCTCAGTGGGGTAGGGACCAGGTACAGATAGGCTGGAAAAGCTTCCTAGGCGATGCTAATACATCCCTGATTAAGAACTTCTACCAAAAACAGTACTCCCACTTGTGCATGTACTAGAAATAACTTTCTTACCAATGCAAAAATGTCACCTGACTGAAAAACAAATCATCTCACCTCCAAAACAGCCCCCCTCCCCCCCCAAATTACCTTTTCCTTCTCTGGGCTTCTTCTTTATACCTAATTCAGGAGACCCATTGGAAATTGGTGATTGCTGGGTCTTTGGTTTACGGCCAACTGAAAAAATAAGATATTGAAACCATACATTGAAAACAGGAAAAATAATAGAAGCATGATTAGCAGACTCTTTGCTAACACATTATTTGTGAAACTGGACACTAATTTGTGGATTAATATACTCCATGTATATAAAAAGTTCCTTTTAAAAGGAGCATTAAAAGCACTTCTGCAATTCTAGATTACAGCAGTTAGTTGGTAGTAATCTCAATGGACATGGCAAGTCAGGTACTACTATCCTATTATTTACATGGTCAGAGCCTCAATTTGCTAACCTTTTCCAATAATGTAGCAATGGGAACAAACTGTAGTACAAACTCTTTTGCTTTCTGTTCTACAGGATTGTTAGAAAAAGCTTTACCTACCTATTGCAGAAGATCTGATAATCTGCGAAGCCCTTTGAGCTCAAATGAGGAAAAGTAAAAAATATTATTTTAAATACTCTCTTCTGCTCTGAGCCAATCAATTCACCAGAATTCAAGCATAAGTGTTCAAATTTCCCCACCTAAATATGGAGGTACATTATAAGGGTTTAAAAAAAGTTCCAAGTAATTATTTCCTACATCTAATAAATGTTTGTACTCTTCCTTTTGTTTCTCCTCACTTCTGCCATAAGGCTCTCTAGCATCCACAATGAACAGAAAAGCAAGAGCTATACTTCTCTACACTAAAGAAGGCCAAAGTCTGAGACGTGTTGTATGCAATCCTCACCTCTGATGGATGAATGCTGGCAGGTGAGGGGAAGCCTCAAGAAAGAGGTTGGGAATATTCAAGTATACTATATTTTCAGATTAAATATATTAATACTGATTTGGTGATTGTCATACATCTGGGATTTCTGATGTCACTCTACTCTTCATTAGCAAGGATTATTTAGAGCTAAATAAAGAGCTAAATTAAAGTGTCTTAATTTATATTTCAAAATGCACAGCTATTCTAGGATTTCATTAAAGTAATTCTAATGAATAAGAAGTGTGCTTTGGCAAAAAATTAAAATGGAAAATTCACTGTTCTCTCCTTGTTAAAACAGAGCTTAATTTCTTAATTTAAATAATATCTATATATACATATCAGTCAATAATAAGACTAACATCTTTACCATCTCCTAAATTCAAGCACAAAAGCCCAACTTCCTTAATGGAAACGTTAGCACAAAAAGACAATTTATTTTCTTAGAAAGCAGCATCTCCCAAATCATATCCCTTGATAAATAGGTTATTCATCTGTAGGAAAAAGGGTTCTCCAGTCAAAAAAACTTATAGAACACTGTATGCTATCTTCTCTTGGAGATTCACAATGCATATTAGTATACTAAAAGCTTTGGAAATAAAAAGAAGGCTCTACTATTAAAAAAGAACTTAACTTTGTATGTCCCAAGTGTTCTTAACCACAAATAAATAAATAAGAGTGTTATATGTCATTTTTAAATGGTCGTTCATTAAGACCATCTATTTTCAAATATGTAAAATTAGCTAATTGTTTCCTGGTTTATATCATAATACACAGGCAGAGCAACCTGTTTATCTAGGTCTTGGTTCCCTATGTGATCCCAGCTTTTCATGGTCTTTTCCATCTTCTTTTAAATCTAAAAATTTCTTAAGCAGTTGTAATAGCTCCCACTAGATACAACCAGTCAAAGGCTACCATAGGCAGTGGGTAAACAGGGCTATATAGATGTATGCCTTTTGTTTTTAAACATTTACAGCAAGAAGTAATTCTTCCTTCTACATTCTCTCATTCATACCGCTCTCTCAAGATACATTTAATCTATATGTATTATTTAAGGGAAGGCACTCCATCGTATTCTCCATTGTATTCCTCATAGCAGTAAGCACAAACCCGTGAACATCACAACAATTTAACTCATCTGTCTAATAAGTGAAAGAAAATACCATTATTTCTAACCCAAGTTTTCCCTTATTTTTGCCTGTGATTCCTTTTTCCACTCTAAAATGTGAAGAAAGAGGGTAGAAAGTGGAATTAGATGAGTACATATTTACATAGGATTTCATTCCTTTCAAGTTTAACCTTTGATTCAAACAGGAAAAGAACCTACTTGTCCATCTCCTCGGGATGTTGGAAATGTGCTGGAGCCTTGTGCCCCACCCACTGGGATCAGGTAAGCAGAAGGGTCAGCAAGAGTCAAATACTAAGTGAAAATGCTCTTTACCCACTGGTGAATTTACTCCACTTAGAAGTCCCTATTGGCAAATTTGTTTTAAAGCAGAAGGAAAAAAAATTGGGCCTTTTATTTTTCGCCCTCAAAAGAGTAGGAAGGTAAGATTATGAAAAATAGAGAAAATAAAGAATAAAATGGGGGTCCAGCCCCGTGGCCGAGCAGTTAAGTTCCCTTGCTCCTCTTCAGTGGCCCAGGGTTTCACGGGTTCAGATCCTGGACGCGGACCTGGCAGCGCTCGTCAGGCCACGTTGAGGGGGCGTCCCACATGCCACAACTAGAAGGACCCACAACTATAATATACAAGTATGCAGTGGGGGGATTTGGGGAGATAAAAGCAGAGGAAAAAAAAAAAAGATTGGCAACAGTTGTTAGCTCAGGTGCCAATCTTAAAAAAAAAAAAAAAAGAATAAAATGTATGTTTGTTTTTTAAAAGTAACCAAGCACCTAAAAGGAACAGAAAGTAGACAAATGTACAGTGAATCTCTGCTCTTCCTTCTGTGTGTCCAACATCTGTTATAATCTCATATTAAGAGAAGTATTTATAGGACTCGAATACTAACTCCTTTTCAACAGTATGAACATGTTAAAACACAAATTAAAATCTCAATTTGTTGATTCTTTGAGAATATCTAGTTAAGATAACATCAATCATAAAGCTACAGCATTTTCTTATGTCCCTTGATGGGGAAAAAGATACCAAAAAAATTCCACTCACTTTTCCAGAAATTTATAAATATACTCTACCTTTTTTCTTTTTCATTGGCTCATGGCTATCTGGTGATGTAGGAATAGGAGAGGTATCCATTGGTTCAGATTCTTCAGTTGACACCTCCACTACAGTTTCTGTAATGACGTCTGGCCTCATAGCAGCATGGATAAATTCTGGAGTTGATACACAAGGAGGGACAAACACTTCCACTATAAAAAAAAGTTGAACAATTAAAATTTCCCACCCCCATTAATGCTTCTTAATGCGGACAATTCAGTATTTAGTAGAGGTAAGGTTTATTAAGAATTCATCAAAGAAGGATAAGAACTTGAAGTTAATTTGCTGAATACGCAATATGATCTAAAGTATGTAAAAAAAAAAAATGCAAAGAAAATTGACTTGCAGGAAATGTTAATCCTCCAGGCAAAGAGGGGATCATGAGTAGTCAGTCACCCTCCTGTTCTTCACACTTTTAGATACTTTCAAGCTCACTGGAGAAGACTGAATTATTTTGACAGTTGGGAAAACATTTGAAAATAAAATAATAGTATAAGAGTGAGTTCTTTAGTAATTAGTTTCCTTCCACGTACCAATCATGATTCTCTAACTAGGTAATACATGCACACGGTATAAAATTTAAAATATTTAATAAACGTGTATTCAGTGAAAAGTAAGCACTTACAGTTCATTTTAAAATATGAAGGAAAGGAAAATCTGCTCATTACAGCCCCATGAATATCATCTTTCAATATTTAAAATTTTATTATGTGGAAAAGTCCTGATGTTTTGGGTCACTAAAACAGTCCATACAGATTGCTATCTGGTATTCTATTACATACAATAATGTTGCTCCAACTTCCTTCCAAAGTGCATGAATAATCAGGATATGACATTTCTATTTCAATTAACAGACAGTTAATACATCTATCATGGATTAAGACACTGACCAATATGCCCTAATTTTCTTTTCATATCCCTGAATAATACTTGGGATTCTTATTCTAACTAAAAAGTATGGTTGCTCTTAGTCTTTATTGTACATCCCTGTAAGAAGGGCCAATCTTACTATGTGACGTCAAATTAACATGTGGACATTAAAATTAGGACAAAATGACTCTCAAAGGCAGTCTTAAGGGAAAAAAAGGACCAAAAGACAAGGAAAACCTGCAGCCCCAAAGAGAGAGAGGAAAGGGTGGAGTTACCTCCTCTCTCCACCATGGACGGTTCCCTGGAGCTCCTGCCTATTTATCACTGAATACTCAAAGTGGTCACAGAAGGCAACTGCCCCCATATGCCATGCGCTTAAGGACTACGAAGGTTTGCAATTCACCCAGAGTTAAGGAAATAAGACATGATAGTATAAAGAGCAATTTAATAAACATTGTTCTATTTCTAATTGCTCTAATAAGCATTTTCTGTATCATTTATTATGAAAATTAAGTATTTGAAGTATTTAAAGCATTTAAGACTTGGGAACCTTGACAAGATCAATTATTGCTGTCACAGGTATTCGTGCATAACAGACCTTGAGAACACCATCAATCCCCCTTGTATTTAAAAAAAAAAAACCCTTTCATTCTATATATGAAGTGATGTGACATGTTTAAGATAAAAAAGAACAGTTCACATACCAGGACTTCTTGAATCCCTCAAGCAGGTAGGAGATTCCATATGAAGCAGGGCTTCAGCAGCTTCGATGGTCTTATCTGTACAGTGTGCATTACTGCTATGAACCGATGCTTCCACTAGGGGAAAATAAATCATACTCAATTAAAAATGCACTGAGCACATTACTAAATGAAAACACATCACGGTATAAAAAATAAATATGAATTAACTCTCATTTGAAAAACTAAGTAAGTCACTGATACACATTAGTCTATATAAATTATTTACAGAAATAATTTAAAAACCAAAACAATCTAGTATCTAATGGATCTACTTTGTAAAATGAATGTTGATTATAAAGCAACTATAGAGATTGATTAGAAATAGAAATTACTGAGAAATTTCTGAATCTTATCCAAAGGAAAACAAAGACAGACCCTTGAAATTTGAACCCTCTATCAATTTTAGGCCAAAACTAACTCAAGGGGGAAAAGGATGGTTGTAATATTAACAATACTGTGAGGAATTCTTACAGACCCTCATGGGTGAGTGCATTAGTTTTAGCACCAGAGCACTTGGGAATTTTCTTCACAATAACCTTGCTCTCCTTCTTTAGGACCTCACCAGACTTTGCTGGGTTTTACTCAAGAATTTTTTTTTTTTGAGGAGGAGGAAGATTCACCCTGAGTTAACATCTGTTGCCAATCCTCCACTTTTTTTTTTTCTTCACTTGAGGAAGATTAGCCCTGAGCTAACATCTGTGCCAATCTTCCTCTACTTTTGGTATATGGGATGCCTCCACAGCATGGCTGATGAGTGGAGTAGGTCTGCACCTGGGATCCGAACCCTCGAACCCAGGCGGCCAAAGTGAAGAGCGCTGAACTTGAACCACTCGGCAACAGGGCCGGCCCCGCAAGAAATCTTTTTTAAGAGAGTTTCTCCACCCGCCCCCATGAAGCCTTTTGTAATTCTACCACCTTTTGTAACTCTCTTCTAGCTCTTTATGCCTTGTTGATTAAATTATTTGTGAAGCAGTAAAATGTACAGCAGTGGTTTGGGCTTCCAGGTCCAACAGCTTGAGTTCTAGTCTCTGCCTCTTATAGTTTCTGGTACCCTAGGCCAGGAATTTAATATGTTTTAAGGCTCAGTTTCCTCTTTCACAAAATGGGAGTATTACTCACCTCATTTAGTTGTGAGAATTAAGCGAGGTGATTCCCATAAAAAACATGCACAATGCTTGGCATATAGATAAGAATTGATGATAATTTCTTATCACTCCTGTAAGATTATAAACTCCTTGAGATCAGGGGGCGCTATCTCAATTCATCTTTGTATCTGTTATAGTTCCTAACATAGACTTTTCACATAGCAGGCATGCAAGTATTTCTTTTGTGTAATGAAGTGAAGGACAACCCACTGACCTTACAGGAAAATTGGCCACTCAAGCACCAACTTATTATCTTAATGATATATCAATTTCATATCCTGACTTAAAATATTGAATATTCTACTCGGTAAGATGAAACATGAATATATAACAGTTTCTAATTTGATACATTTTTCTTAAGATGTCCTCTAAAGGAACTAAAAGGAAATATTTATACAAATTTCATAAAATCATATTACAAATTCACAAGTTCTACACACTAAAGATACGAATCTTTTTAAACTGTTTCCAGGAAACTAATTGGAAAAGAAAAATTCACTTAGTCTCAAAATTCACCAAATGCTAACGCCTCAGCCGTAAACACCAGTCATTTGGAGAGCATTTATAAAAATCCAGTGACTGTTTGACCACCTGTTGCACATCATCCACACTCTCAACCAAGGTACTGGGTCTCTCCAGTTGCTCTTTCCATTTATGGAAATCTGCTCAAAGCTAACCGGTTCCAGAGAGGCAGCCAAACCTCTAAGTAAATCTATCTTTAGGTGACCCAGCTTACTCTTATCTGCAGCCTCACTGAAGCAATGGATTCAATCAGTCCTTCTAGCTCAACTTTAAGAAACTTAGTAAGTATAAAATATATTACCATTCTCAAGTATTTTTTTCAAAGTACCTCCCCACAATACTCACATACACTAAAGAACCTTGGAAAGCAAATTCTCAGGTTTTTAAAATTTATTCTAGGAACTTCATTTTCTTTAAAGTCTGCTTGTGTTGCAATTTAGCTGTTGTCTTAAGGTGCTATTAATATAAAAACATCCTGGGTAAACTAATTCTTTATGTAATTGTATTAAGACACACTCTAAAAATCCTACTGTATTAAAATCATAGCTTTGAGTATTTGATTACAATACAGCAATAGAATTTTACCAGATATTTAAATGTAATTTAATGAAACAAAATGAAATTTGCCTAACAGTTATATATTATGCTGCCTTGAGTTCTTATGTAGTTTGAGGAACATTTTCAAAACCATGATTTGATGTTAGTTATGTTACTAGAACTTCTTAAAAGTATATTTTCTTGCTCATATTTCTGACATCAACCTCCTCTTTTCCCCCAAATTCAACATATTATTTCCCAGAAATATTTTATATTTACACAGCGAGACAAATAAAATACATACAAACTGAAGAAGAAAACTTACCTGTTCATACTTAAATTTAGGATGAGAATATCAAAACTGCGTAAATTTTCCACGAATTATCAATCAGAAGATCTAATACTCTGGAGAGTCAACAAGTGTTTGTCGAGCATTTACCATGTGCCAGACCCTGTGCTATAACCTGAGATACAAGTGTGAACAGATCTCTGGCCTTGTGAAGCTTATACTAATAGTTCGGAGAATATCAAAAACATAAATGGAAGTAAACTATTTCAAAATTAAATAAAGGTGCAAAATAATTTAAAGTTACTCTGTAAGCTAACAGCTTGTGAAGCAGAGCACTGATTTCTTTCTTTTTTGATGCTTATGAATTTTACTTTTTGTCACTTTTATTTACTAAAATAACTCTAAGCACATTTTTTAAAAAAATGAACACCTAAGAGCTCACACTTTGATAAATTTACAATAATGTGCCCATGACAGTTTCCAAGAATACTTCACTCATTTTGTACAAGTGAGCACTATCCCTTTTGATTTTTGTTGACATAAGTCAAGTAGTTTTTCATAACAGAAATTTAAGAAATATTTCTCCTATTCAAGTTTCTGTAATTTTTGAAAACTTCTTAATACTATTTTGTCCAGATAATAATTCAAATACAATTTAAGCTAAAATTTTTCGCAATTCTTAATGATAAACATGAATTTAACAGTGTTGTGCAATTAAAGTAAGCAAGCTACAAGCAAGGACTGAAAATTCCTTATCTCTTACTTAAACTTGATTTACTGCTGTCTTTCTAAACCTGTGTATGAAATTTATGGGAGGAAAAACATAAGTAACTCATTTCAAAAATAGAAAAAAATGAAGCTAAAGGTAAACTGACAGCTATCATTTTCTAGTTACCACCAGTAGTTGGTGTTGCTGGTCAATATTCCTCAAAGACATAAATGTACCAAATTTCAAAACTATTTGAATTTTAGTCATTGTGCCAAAAATTAAATTTACTTAGCCCCTCCTTTATTATTGGTACAAGTCTTCTGGTTCCATTTCTAGCTTTCTAATCAACTGGTATTTGTATGGTAGACTATTCCAGACTCACTCAACAGCTGTTACTAAATACCAAACTTGGTAATTAAGTCTGACAAGAGACATACCTCTCAGCTTTGCAGAAGAGAATGCTGGCAATGGATCTAGTTCATAACAATGTTCTTAAAGTCAAAAATAAAAATTAATAGCAATTTAATTTGAGAGCAATGGAAAAAAATTAGGAAACACTTCATTAGGTGATAGTGGTATTCCCCTACAAGCAAGACCATAAACTAATATTACAAGGCCATCACTCAGCTACACACCTGACTTAGCACAGCTTATCCTAATGCCCCAAGGGTGTAACAGTAACAGATGAGTGAAGAATACAAATGAATGCAATGAAAAGGGGGAAATGGTAAAGGTCTGGGACACGCCATCTTTACCTGATCCCCTTAGACTTTCTAATCAATATAGTTGCATTATGAGGTTTAAAAGAAAAAAGAGAATAAAATTATTTTCTAAAGTAGAGCTGTCTGATAAAAATATAACATGAGCCACATATAATTTTAAATTTTCAGTAGCCACATTAAAAAAAGCAAGTGAAATTAATACCTTTCATTTAATCCAGTATTATCCAAAATATTGTCATTTTAACATGTAATCACTGTAAAAAAGTTTTCCACTGCTTCAGTTCTTACATTTAAATTAATTAAAATTTTAAAAAATGTAAAATTCAGTTTCTCAGCCACATTTCAAGTACTCAATAGCCACAAGTGTCTAGTTGCTACGGTATTCAAAAGTATAGACTAAATGAAACTGTAATTCAGCTATTCTCAAACTTTTTTGGTCAGAGTACCTTTTCAGAATCAAATTATTCACTACTGCAAAGAGATTTTGTTTATATAAGTCTTATGTACAGACATTTATCCTATTTGAAATTAAAACTAAGAAAACTTTAAAATATTTATTAATTCATTTAAAATAATAAACCCAATACTTTTAAACATAAGTGATATTTTTATAAAAAATAACTTCTAAAACAGAAAAATTAGTGAGTAGCTTTGTTTCACATTTTTGCAAATCTTGTTAATACATGGTAGAAAACAGCTGAATTCTCATATTTGCTTCTTTATTCAATCTGTTGTAATATCAAGTCA
The DNA here is from genome assembly GCF_041296265.1 of Equus caballus. Taxonomy (NCBI): domain Eukaryota; kingdom Metazoa; phylum Chordata; class Mammalia; order Perissodactyla; family Equidae; genus Equus; species Equus caballus. The sequence continues at coordinate 98,032,097 of NC_091685.1, read as the reverse complement.
TGTAACATCTAAAAAACTCCTCTAAACACTTGTGAAAGTGAAAAGGCAAATAATGCCTTAGTATTGTTATGAAAACAATTTTGACTTCACAGACCTCCTGAAAGAGTCTTGGGAATCCCAGAATCCCAAGATCAGAGATTTTAGTTTTTAAGAACTGCAGCTGTAATTTATTATCAAATGTAATTAATAACACCCAAATTCTATCCTCATGTTTCTGTAAGTTTTAGCTTCTAATCATAAACATTAGTGTGTAGATGAAAAATTATGATTCCATTTCCCTAAGTATAACATTTTGTCCACATGAAAGATTTTTTAAAAAGCTTTTCATAAATATTTCTTTGCATGTGTTTGAACATTTAAGCTACAGGTAACACATGGAATTTAAATAATTATCAAGAACACTCTCCTGGGGCCGACCCCGTGGCCGAGTGGTTAGGTTTGTGTGCTTGGCTTAGGCTGCCCAGGGTTTCACCAGTTCCGATCCTGGGCACGGACATGGCACCGCACGTCAGGCCACGCTGAGGCGGCGTCCCACATAGCACAACTACAAGGACCCACAACTAAAAATACACAACTAGGTAGTGGGGGGCTTTGGGAGAAAAAGGAAAGAATAAAATCTTTAAAAAAAAAAACAAAAAACACTCTCCTGCCTGCCCCTCTCTACCAACCAAATGTTTCTAAAACAAAATTGTTTCATGTTGAATTATCCTAACCGACTACACAATGATGTTACTGTTTAACTCAGTTTTTATAAGATTTTAGTATAATGCTACAATGAATTCTAAAAAGTAATTTCTTAAACACATTTTCATATAAATTTTTTTAAAAATTAAAGCCATTCTTCCAGTTGTATTTCAACACATGCTTCATTTTTTCATTCTGCTAAATGTTTTTCAAATTGATCTTTTCAAGATTGATACTAGATATTCCAATTTATAGTAAATTAGAAATAACATTTTCAAATTCAAATTTCATGATGAACTTTGACAAACTAGACAGATTTATTCTTTCAGTTAAAATACTCAAGCGAAATTTCCAAAAAAATTTCCCCCTTCCATTTAATAACTGCATTAAAGTAGAAGAAAATTCTGGCAACCCTACTTCTCAATTCTCAAATTCTCCAATTTCTTAAAAGAAGAAATAAAAAAGTCAAGGAAAATATATCTGAGAATAAGACAATATTTTAAATTGAAAATCTTCCAGAAAATTCAGACCATACGTACACAATACTTTCGCATAAATATTTAGTAACATTCGCTTTTCCTAGAGACTAGACATTCATTTTTTTCTATAATAAGCTATATATATATATATATACACACACACACAGTAGAAATTAGCCTAAATCATTAAATAAACTATATCATAGTCTTATTCAACATATAGTTATAGCCTCAAGTTCCAATTTGGCACAAAGACTGGCTGAAAGAAATTACCCTCACAATTACATAACAACCTTACAGACATATTCACTCACATGCTGTAATGTAAAGAAATCTAAGAAAAAGAGAAGTCCTCACTTTCCATTAGCTATTTCTGAACCATTTATAATTTTAGAGCTTGAGAAGTTCTTGGAGATCACCTAGTCAATCCTGTTCTCTTACAGAAATGAACCCTGAAAGAAGTTATTAAGGCGCTAGGACAGAGCTAGTTCAGTGACAGCCAGATGCAGACCCTCATCTCCTGACTGCAGGGTCAAGACTTGCTCACACATCATGTTACCAATGAAAGTTTAAAAAGTATGTCAAGTCTTTACCACAAACATATTCTGTATGTTAAAATGAAAGTGATTTTTAATAAATAAGCTTATTTATTTCATTCTTTACCCAAATGTTGATAACTGAAGCTGAAGCCGATAGCTAAAGTCGACAGTTAAACCTCCGAAGGAGAAAAATAAAAGCAAAAATATAACCTCTAGTATCTTAACATATAACAATGGTAGTGGTACTATTAAGTGCTTTATAGTTACTTAGAAACAACAGCTATGCTAACAATATTCAACTATCTCTTCTAGATGTGTTTCTTAATATCATTCTACACTAATCATCAATCCATTATAGCAATCACTGTAGTGAGACTAACATTTATATACCATATAGACTTTCATCCATCTCTTCAATTAGACTGTAAACTCTTTGTGAGGAAGAATTATATCTAACACTTGATGACTTCCCTCAAGGGAATATAAATCTACCACTCTGTCCATTTTGCAAATACAACTTTACAAACATTACTCTCCACGCTACTGGAAACCGTCAGCAATAAAAGTTTAGATCCATGATTCTTAATGTTCTGGGCCACCTTTCCTCCTCAACTCTTAACTCACTGAATAAACCTTGGGTAAATCTGAAAACCTGTCTCAAGTTTCCTTCTAACATACGGCTTGTAAAGGAGCTTCAAATTACAAGAACAAGACTGAAGAAATAGTTTGAAAACAGTTATACGTAAAATGTATTCTTTACAGAACATTATAATCACAAAGGAAACTTCAATTGCAAAGTTTGTGTATACTAAAGCAATGCAGTAGGGCTGGAAAATAACATTTAAACTTTTTTTTTTTTAAAAAAAACCTTATCAAAGGCTGATAAAACTTTGTATTTTCAAACTTTAGACTGTATGTATCTGCTCCAAGCAAAATATCTAGAAGTCACATTCAGTATTGGCTGATAGTTCCAAAAGTTTATGAGAAATATCTTCCACTGGCAAAATTAAGCCTTCCTACCTTAACAGTATTTTTCAAAATTCTAAGTGCAGGGGCTATTCTAAGGTTCTCTCGGTATGTTCACAACCAGTGGAAACGTTTCTTGAAATGTTCAGCACTCACAGAAATATCACTGACCCAAACAATTATAAGTACTGTTAGTAGCAATAATATAAGGCCAAAAAGTTCACCCCTTAATTCATACTATGTTATTAATGGACTGAACATACATAAAGGAACAACTCATACTCTGCTTCTTATTCACTAATACTTAAGTTCTTACTCTGATCAGAAAAAAACTGTCAAATGTGTTTTAATCACTACTCAGTAAACTGTGATTTTTCTTTGGGACCTTTGAAACGCGTCATGTTACATTTTATAGAATAAAAGGCTGGTCACTCATTATGTGTTATACAACACATACGGTTATATTCCAGACTTCATTTGCACTTAAAGTTCTCGGGTTAAATTTGTAGATACACATGTGTTCGTGATTTCCCCCATCGAACTGAATCACAGTTTCACCAACCAAACTACTCATTTCACGCTCCCTACCTAAAAACAATGGATAGAAAACAGAGGCTAAGATCTTTTACAGCATTACTCTTTGGTGAATATTTCCCATCTTCCAATTCCCATCGATGGCAATATGAAATATGACACGGAGAAAGGAACATGTATGCTCATTACTACAGCGAGTAAACACTACTCAAGCACTGCTACATCGATTCAGGGCCCTCACCGCGCCGTGTGCTATTAAGCTGCTTTTTCTATGTAACTTAAGTCCGTGCCCTTCCGCTGCAGCAGTGGCGCTGCACATCCCCCACCCCCGCGGCCACTTCCGTGTTTACACTCCTCTTCCCTCCAATTCCATGCGTACATTGTCAGCTTCACTCCCGCCCAATCTTCATTGGCCCAGCGCGGGCCCAGAGTCCCGCCCCCAGAAATCAACGTTCTTATTTGGAACATCTCAGAGAGCAGATTGGAACCAGAGGCCTGTCAATCCCGTCCGTTCTGTCCTCTCCGAAGCGCTTCCGCTATGGTGGGAGGTTTGGGGGGGAGGGGAAAAGGGGGCAATTCCGTGCCGAGACTTCCCTAGGGCCAAGAGTCCCTCCTGCCCGCCCCACTCCTTCTCACTCACCCGCTGTTTACAAAAACGAACGTTCTTCTCTGACGCCCCAACGCTCCAGGTCAGGGGGACAAAACATAATCTGTGTCCTTCCCATTCTCCCCCCTAAAAAAAACAACCCACGAGGGAAGGGGCATAAGGGTACTTCTTCGCAGCCACCCATTAAACGAGGGAGGGGAGGCGGGCCCCTGAGAGAAACACCATTCCGGGCTCCTCCGCATTAAGTGACCCTTTACAGAACCGTTACTCCGGAGCCCGCACAAGGTGGGGATGCGAAGAAGAGGGTCAGAGCATTTTTTTGGCGGGTATCGGTCTACCGGACATGGCCCGGGACTGCCTCGTCCATGCGGAAGTCATGGATTCGTGGACCCAGCCGGAAAGGAGACAGGGGCGGGGGTGGCGAGCGTCCACGGAGAAGCCCGCCGCCCCCGACCGCGGGCAGCAGCGGCCTCTCCGGCCAGACAGCGTGGCAGGCGCAGCCGGGAGACAACAGCCTCACTCACTTCCTGGTTCCTCGGCAACTGGAGTGAAGCGCACAACTCGTCCGCCCCCGAGTCCCCAACTTCACTGCGGCTCGGCTCCCAGGCGCCCGCTGCCAGCACTCCGCCCGGCAGCTGCCGCCGCTGCTCGCCAAACCCACCCTGAAGCGACAGCGCCGGATTCGAGGCAGGTTACTCTCCAAGGTGATCACTTCCTGATTCGTCGCCTCCATTACTTCATTCACTACCCCCCTCTCCCCCGGCCGCCCCAGTGACTGAGGTGGACACGGTGCCCCCTGCACTGACCGCTACAGGGGAGTCACCCCGCCTTCCGTGCACCCCCTCTCCTGCTGCACCGATGCACGGGAGAAAAGTTCCTCCGTCCTTACCAGCCCGGATGAGCAGATCCAGCTGGTTCGTGGGTCCCTCATGCAGAGACGTCGCCATGTTTATCCCGGGGCTGGAGCTGCTGCTTCACATTGACTTACACCGTGAGCAGCGGCGGCAGGGGAGGAGGCGGAACCCGCGGCCGGAGACACACGCCGTGCGACCGACACACACTCACGCACTCGTACACACTCAGACGCCCGGATCCTTGCGCGTCCTCCGACAGGAAGCCGAGGCCGGCCCGCCTCCCGCCGCCGGGCTGAGAAACCCCACCACCTAACGGCAGGGGCGGCGGCGGCGGCGGCGGCGGCGGCCTCGGATGGCAACGCGATCCTTCCGCCCCGCGCCCAGACAGGAAGTCCCGGACGCCCGCCCCGGAGAGCGGCCGCAGCCGCGGCGAGGGAGACACCTGAGGCTGGAAACCGCCGGGAGCCGCGGCCAGGACGAGGCCCCGCGGCAGGAAGAGGCACATTTCACGCTCTGCGGAAGAAAAGTCTGCAGTTGTCCCCTCTCTGGAAAAGAGCCATTAATCAAATCTTCTTCCTGGAAGAGATCTAATATCTAGTCCCGCAGCTGTAAATAAAGGTGGCTATTTAACTTGTTTTGGCCGTTTCAAAGCTTACGCAACATGTAACCCGTTCTCTTGAAAGAGCTGCACTTTAAAACAGGAATACCAACAAAAAAAGTCACACCTACAAAATAGTCTAAAAGCTTTACTTGGAAAGTAAGGAGCTTCCAGCTACTTTCAGAGACCGACTTCGTCCTTTTCCCTCTACAAAAGTGTTAAAGAGCACACTGAACAGGTACTTGCTAGTAAACAACATGCTTATCCTTCCCCAATTTGCTAGACGTGGAATTCATATACCCTTTCATTTCTGTCTGGTTCATTTGGAAACAAATAAGCGTATTCATTTATATCATCATCTACTTTTAGAAAACTTTTTGATAGAAATTAACCTTATTAAAAATAAAGTACATATTAAAATATGAGAGAGAAATTGCCGTTCAGTGACTATAAATTTATTGACAACACAAGAGATCAATCCAATAAAATGACTCAGGTGAGGCTTCATTAAAACAAAAAAATGCTTCCTTGGTTTCAAAATTACATAATGCAAAAAAAGGTTTGAAACAAAATGTTGCCTTAAAGTTGTTTCTACACAAAATTTACCTAAAACAATGCCGCCTACAGAGTAAGTGCTCAGTAAGTATTTGCTAAATAAACACAAAAAAGACTTGGCAGTTACAAATTTAAATAACAGAATAATTTTTATGATCTGAATTAAATGAACTGTGCTGATAATCTAGAGAAAAAAAATTTCTCCAGCAGTATTAATGCAATATCATTTTACAACAGTTTGCCCAACTTATGAGTGGAACTTCAGAATAGATTTACATAGCCTATGACTACTTTTTTTATTTCTTCTAAATACTTATTTTCCTGGTCCTTTCCCTTAGCCCTACCACCATGATCCCCACCCTCCCGAAAAAGAACCTATTACCATTTCCAAAGTACAACTCTATTAAACCAAATAAGGATCTTTTTCTTGCATTAGGTAAACTTACCACCTATTGGACAAAAAGAACGCTATGACTGGTAACTTTTATTTTCTACTTCTAGTCAGTTTAATATAAAGATCATCCACTGATTGGCAGCATCTTAAACTGAGACGGTTCCAGGTGGAGGATGATAAGGAACACTAAGAGGTAATTGCTGGCTTTAGGCAGATTATTGAAATTGATAACAAATCTGAATTTCCACTCTATCAATCAGAAGTTTTTCATGTAATCTATTTAGAAGGGAAGAGAGTTATGTAAAGCAAAGGTTTATTTTTTCTGGAGCTGAGAGGTTAACTTGGCTCAAAAAGGAGCACTCTTCTCAATGTGGGAGTGAGTTTGAAGCCTGATACATAACTTTTACCTTACTATTTGCTTCTTGAAATATATCTGAATAAGAGAATAGTATGCATGTGTGTATTTTACTCTCTGTACATCTTAATTATATGTATCCATGTCAGCCTTTATAGTTTAAATTCCAAGAGAACAGAAGCTGTATCTATTCCTGCATAATACTTCACAGTTATTATATTATGTGTATATAATGTGTGTATAATAATAACAAAATATGGAAGAAAAACTGGGAAATATTCCTATATATTTACAGCTCTTATAAAAACAATTTCCTAATCTACACAGAATTTGAAATATATTATGATGTACATCTGAAAGCTATATAATGTTATAATCCAATGTTACTGCAATAAAAATAAATAAATAAAAACAATTTCCTGGGCTTTAATGTGATTCTGCCTTGCTGCTATAACTAGGCTTTCAAAAGCCACCAATATTTAGAGACTAATAATACTATACTGGGAATACTAAGTAAGGATAGGTTGCTACTGGAAATATAAATCAATACAAACTTTCAGGAAAGCAATGTGGCATTACATATCAAGAGTTTAAAAGAGGTTCATATATTCTAACCTAGGAATTTCATTTCCAGGGCTTAGCCTAAGAAAGGAAATAAGACAGTCAATGGATTGTTCTATTAAAAACGTGTTTGAAGAATTTTTAACAACATGGTAAAATATTAAAAATAGAAATGTGGCAGGATTTAAATATATATGTATTTCTTCCACACAGTAGAACTCAAACCATGTAGTATATGTGAAGATATGTATATATAATTGTATATTTTATTGAACTGAATATATATATAAACGTATATGCACACACATACAAAACACCTACATTTCTCAAGACTTCAAGATTAAGCAAGTATTAATAAGCAGAATAAAAAACTGAGTAAGAATAGGTAGGTTAGCATGGTAGACACTTCAGAACAAATTCATATTCTGCTAATAACATTACAGAAAGACATCCCCTATATCTAAGTTATTGCTATGTCCCAACAGGGAAAAAAATGGTAAATAAAGGCTAATGCTTATTGAAATAAAAACCATGATGCTAAAGGCTTAACCTTCACTTTTTTCACTTAGTCCTCTCGACATTCCTATGAAGTAGATATTACTACTGTGCTCATTTTGTAGATGAGGAATCTAAGGTTCCTTGGCCAAGGTCATAGAGTTAATAGGAGGCACGGCCAGGATCTGAACCCAAGCACTCTGGCTCTAGAGCTCTGACTCTCAAACGTGCCCTAAGCACCAAAGTAATAAAGCCTGTTTATCTGTTATGATGCATTTAGTACCTATGGGTTTTCTTGTCTGAGAATTCTTTTATATTCCTCCCTTGAAGAGGTGGAGCATAATTCCCCTCTCCCTTTGAGTGTGGGCTGGACTTAATGACCCACTTCTAACAAATAGAATAAAGCTGAAGTGATGGAGTGCAACTTCAGAAACTGTCTGCTTGATCTCTTCCTTTTGGGTCATTCTCTCGGAGGAAGCCAACAGCAGTGTCATGAGTATACTCAAGTAACTCTGTGGAAGGCCCATTAGGCAAGGAACATGACATCCCGCCAGTAGTCATGTGACTGAGCTCTCTAGGACACAGAGCCTTCAGCGCTAATCAAGCCTTCAGATGACTTCATGAAAGCTTCATGAAAGACCCTGAGCTACAACCATGCAGGTAAGCCACTCCCCAATCCTTAACCTTGAAAACTGTACAGTATAATAAATGTTTGCTGTTTTAAGATGCTAAATTTGGGGTAATTTGTTAGTCAGCAAAAGATAATTAATACAGAGGCCTGCCCAGTGGCACAGTGGTTAAGGGTGCATGTTCCGCTTCTCGGGGGCCCGGGGTTCGCCAGGATCCAGGGTGTGGACATGGCACTGCTTGGCACACCATGCTGTGGTAGGCGTCCCACATATAAAGTGGAGGAAGATGGGCATGGATGTTAGCTCAGGGCCAGTCTTCCTCAGCGAAAAGAGGAGGCTTGGCAGTAGTTAGCTCAGGGCTAATCTTCCTCAAAAAAAAGAAAAAAGATAATACAGAAGGAAGGAGCAATTTAAACTCCCAATTTGTCACATTTCACAGCTTAAAGAAAGAAAATGGCAAAGTTTGTAAATGAACTCTAACTTTCAGCTACAGAGTCCTGAGCAGTTCTTTCCATTTCTTAATTCTTTATAGTCTAGGTATCAACTCTTTTTCTTTTTTTTTTTGGTGAGGAAGAGCAGCCCTGAGCTAACATCTGTGTCAATCTTCCTCTATATTGTATGTGAGACACCATCACAGCATGGCTTGATGAGCAGTGTGTAGGTCTGCACCCAGGAACTGAACCTGTGAACCCCAGGCTGCCAAAGCAGAGCGTGCAAACTTAACCATTACGCCACCAGGCTGGGCATCAACTCTTTCATCCTCCAACATCTACATTTTAAAAATAAGTCTTCATAATATAATCATTGGCTATTTGAATGATTTTATGGTCCTGCAGGAACCAAGATGGAAAAAATTCTTGAGAGATGTAAATACACAATTGTTCGCTATCCCATATAGGTTTTATATGTTTTTATTTTTAGCTTACCCTCGTGATTTCACTTGTATTTTCCCTTTATTGAGTACACAGAATCATAAAATGTTATGGTTGGAAAGGAGCCTAGAGACCACATCACCAAGAGGTTTTCAAAAACTAAAAAACCTGAACATCATGATCTCTTTTCCTGACTACCATAAATTAGATGTATTACACTTCAAAAACCAAATAAACGGGGCCAGGGCAGTGGTACAGTGGGTAAGTTCACACATTCTGCTTTGGCAGCCTGGGGTTTGCTGGTTCAGATCCCAAGTGCAGACCTACACACTGCTTGTCAAGCTATGCTGTGGCAGGCGTCCCAGATATTAAAAAAATACAGGAAGATGGGCACACATGTTACCTCAGGGCTAGTCTTCCTCAAAAAAAAAAACAAAACCCAAATATATAATTATGTGCTCTATCAGATACTAGTACAAACAAAGGGCAACAGGTTTTAAAGTTTAAAAAAAAGATTAAGGGTAGGAATCAAAGGAAGGAGACATTCTATCGAGTTAACTGTCATCTCCTTATAAACTGGGAGAAGGGTGCCAATTTCCTATTTTAATAATAAGAGCTCTTTAACCACCACTGGTAGAGTTATTTGAGAATCACTGATTAGTCCAATATCATCAGGAAACTGAGGCCCCAAGAAGTTAAATAATTTGACCAAAATCACAGATTATCTTATGATTTCAAGGTCAAAAATTCTACAAAACAATCTTCTATAAAACTTAGAAGTTATAAAATGGATGGAAAATTAAATCCATTTTACTATTATATTTATGAATAGTAAATTGCAAAATGTTTGATGTTTTGCTTTTTAATGTCAAAAGCTAAAGCAATGGTTTAGTGTCTTTCTGAAAACTTAAGAAAAAAAAAATGGGAAAAATTTTTGAGCAGTTAATGCTGGAAGAACATAAGAGAAGGCCAAACAGTTTAAGCTTTTCTGATACAACGAAACTAACAATGAAATTCTAAGCTGGGGTGTGGTGTGTTTGGATGTGTTTAGGAGAAAAAGGGGGTAAGGAAAACTACGCTATATGAAAAATATGTCTATCAAGGACAACAAGCTGGAATCAAGTGATTTAGGACCATTAAGTAAAACTTGATTCATCAACATTGGAAGATAGACAATAGATATAGGAGTAAAGTCTACAGATTCACACAGAGAAAAGAGGAATTATTTCATATGTTTTATACTACTGTTTAATTCTCTATTTGCAATTTTTTATACTACTGATTTGCTTTAATAGTCGTTTTATAAAAATATTATGTTTTACACTGTTTAATTCTCTATTTGCAATTTTTTATACTACTGATTTGCTTTATTTAATAGTCAAGTTTTATAAAAAAATATTGTTAAAATGAAGATGTTTGAACCAATATCACATATTCATTCATTTATTCAACAAGTAATTATCCAGCAGTCACTTTGAGCAAGTTTCTGTTGTCAGCACCTATTACTACACCTGGTAGCACTAAGTTATGTAACAAAAGAAAAAAAATTAAGCCTTCTCAATTCACATAGAACCCCACTAAGGGTGAAATTCTTAGAGACAGTATGATATACAAAATTGCTTGTACGTGAAATTAGAGAATAATGCGTATATGCTAACATTTTGAACTACTACCCAGGAAAGTTAAATTATTTTATATGTATAAAAGCCTTCCTAAGGCATGGATTTTATGAGGTTCACAAAGGCAAAATGTTGTTAGCGAAATGTGCATTTTTCTGAAGAGAAGTGCCACAGCTATTTTTAGATTCTCAAAGAGGTCTATGACTCCCAAAAGTTATTTTATCATAAGTTATCTTGCCATATGCATTTATGGATCATGAAAACCATATGATGAATAAAGATCCAGTATGTACCAGTTCTTAGACTGATGATTTGGCTTAGGTTCATGTTTTCTGCCATTTATTTGTTATCCCTGGGTCAGACTCTCCTTGAGCTTGTTGATTCTTCCCTTTATGGTTTATACTAGGCAAAACACTGCTCCCAATGCTCAGCAGCCTATTTGTTTCTTTTCAGTTGATTTCGCCCACCCCTACACAACCCTTAAATGTGACTATTCTTGCAAAGTGTGATCCTTAGCCACCTTCTCTCTTCATTCTCCACTCTCTCAAGAATGGTATTTAGCATCCATTCACCACCAGGGCTTTCAATATAATTTCTGTACTGACTCAAAAATCAGCAGCTCCAGGTTTGACTTAATTTTTTTTTTAGGTATATATTCTAATTTCCAATTGTATGGTAAACATTTGGATAATCCACTAGTACCTAAAGGTCTTTTACCTACAGATCTCCTTTGTTTCCTCTATAAATAACATCACCATCACCCCAGGCTAGAATCGGAGACATTTGTGTTCCTAGTTTAGGAACTCATCTCTCTACAATTTTTGAGGAGGATTTAAAACATAAATGAAATTACGAAAAATTTTGTGACAAATAGTCATGTTCCCACCACCTAGAACCAACAACTGTTATCATTTTGTTATTTATACTCAAACTGTTTTTCCGGCTAAGAAGTAAAACATTACAGGTGAAGATAACATCTCTGAATACTACTCCTAGTCCTCATTCACCATTCCATCTCTCCAAAGAAATGACTGTCTTGAGTTTTGTGTATATCCTTCCAATTTATTTTTTTACATTTTTATGTTTGTGTGTGTGTGTATATATTTTATATGTGTGTGTGTATCCCAGAATGATATACAGTATTATTTTGCATGTTTGGGTACACAAATGACATTATACTATATATGCCACTCTAAAAGTTACTTTTTTCATTCAAGGATTTACATTCTATCCTTGTTGGTATAAGTAAATATAGCTATGCTTTTAGATACTACAAATTATTCCAGTGCATGAATTTACCCTATTTTATTCATCACATTATCTATTGGTAGGCCAATAAATTTGTTTCCATTTTTCACTTTTATACAAATGCTGCAAAAAATTCTTAGCTATGTTTTCTTAAGCATGTATGCTAGAATCTCTCCCCAATATGTACCTACAAATAGAATTTTTAGGTCATAGAATAAGTGCATTTCTCATTTTATATGTTACTTTCTCCAAAGTAGTTGTGCAAATCTAAAATCCCACCAGTGATGCGTTGAGTTCCCATTTTTCTCACATTCTTGTCAATACAAGATATAATCTCACATTCCCATTTTTCTCACATTGTCAATACAAGAATAATTTTAAAATTTTGCCATCTGTTGGGTGACAAGAAATTTTTCATTGTTATATTAATTTGCATATATTTAATAAGTACTGAGAATAAACATTTTTTCATATACTTATTGGCCATTAACATTTCCCCTATGAACTGCCTATTCATACCCTCTGTCATTTTTCTATGACACTTTTTGTCTTATTGATCTGTACCTGTAGAGTGTTAACATATTCTTGATAATAATTCAGATATGTGTTACAAATATCTTCGCCTAGCCTGCAGTTTGACTTTATATTTGGTTGGTCTATGGTATCCTTTGTCGTACAAAAATTTTAAGTTTTGATGTAGTCAAATTAATACATGTTTTTTCTGTAGTGTATGTTAAATAGTTCTTGGAATAAAAAGGAAATCATAAAGGAATTAAGAAATATTTGAAATGAATTACAATAAAAATAGGACATGTCAAACTATGAGGTCAGGAAATGAAAAGGTTTAAAAATAAACAAGCTAAGCATTCAATTCATACAGATGGAAAATCAACAGAACAAACCCAAAGAAACAAGAAGGAAGGAAATAATAAAGAGCAGGAAAAATGAAATAGAGAACAATAATTTTTAAAAATAGAGAAGATTCACAAAACCAAAAGATGATTTTGAAAAAATTAATAAAATAGATACACTTTGGCAAGACTTATCAAGAAAGGAAGGTGCAAATATAATATAGAACAAAAGGGGAGAAATAACCACAGACACAATAGATATACAAAATAATAAACCAGTATTATGAACAATTATATACTAATAAAGTTGAAATCTGGATGAATTGTATAAAGAAACTGTGTAACTTGTATAAAGAAAAAAATTGAATAGTAAGTAGTAAAGAAATTAAAATATAGTCCAAAACCTCCTCTCCACAAAAAAAAAATCCCAGACTTAAATGTCCTTTTAGGCAAATTCTAAAATTAATTCTTATCTCATAGAAATTGATGCAGAAAATAGAAGAGAAAAATAATGAAAGCAATCTGGATTATTTTATGAGCCTAATGTAATCTTGATTCCAAAACCAGATAAGGACAATACAAGAAAAGAAAATTATAGTTCCATATTACTTATGAAGGGTCTTTAACTTAAAACAAAACAAAGCAAAATGATGAGCAACATGTATCCTCAAACCCAAGGAGAGTCCAACATCTGAGAATCCATCAATTACCGGCCACATTAACAGATTAAATGAGAAAAATCATGACTCACCAAAGAATGTTGAAAAAGCATTTGATAGGACTCCAAACTTATGTAAAACTAAGACAAAAACAAAACCAAAGGAATAGATGGGAATTTCTTAACTTGGTACATATGATATACTAAAACCTACAACAAACATTAAACTTCAAGTTGAAACTTAAATACACTCCCTTCAAGATTAGGAACAAAACAGGGATGTCAATTAGTATCACTACTCTTTAACATACTGGAGTTCTTGACAAACATCATAAGAAATGAAAAAAATTACATGACTGGAAAGAAGAAAGAAGGGCTGAGTTGTCCCAGCTGAGGCCCTCCCAAGACCAGTAAACTCCCAGCTAATCCAGAGATGAGCACTAACAGGAGAGTAAGCCCTGCCCATCTCAGCAGAACCACATAGCTAAGCCGTAGGGTCAGGAGAAACAATATGTGGTTCTTGTTTCAAGCCAATAAATTTTGGGGTGGTTTGTTATGTAGCAACAGCTGATACAAGTAAGAAGTGAAGGGTGAGCAGAAAGGTAAAATGTGGTGGGTGTCTATCATGAAGTATTGTGCAGCAGTTAGAAGCAACAGATTAAACAGATACACACAAAGCAACATGCATGGAGATTAAAAACAGTACGTACTAAAAAAAAAAGTAGGAAACAGAGTAAGATACATAACACCATTTATATAAATTTAAATATATACAAGATATACACACTCAATACACTAAAAAATAATCAAATTAAATTTGATGCTTATGAAAGAAGGAGATGGGACTGTTGTATAAATAACGAGGATAAAGAGGAATAAATAAATCAATTGAAAAAATAAATAAAACAAGAAGGTATGAAGTAAGGATCTAATTTCACTTTTCTCTCTATAAAAAGTCAACTATCCTAATATAATTTATTGAATTTCTCACATTTATAAATCCACGTCTATTATATACCAGGTATAAATACATGCTTACTCTGTTTCTGGGCTCTCTATTCTATCCTACTAAACTATTTGCCTCTGGGCCAATCACACATTTTAAATTTTTCTATAGCTTTAGAATCATTCTTTACGGATAGGAGAGCAAGTACCCCACACTTTGTTCTTTTGCAGAATTGTCTAGACCATTTTTGGATCTTTATCTAGGAGTTTGTCAAATTCCACCAAAAACAAGTCCTCTTGGGATTTTGACTGGAATTGTACTGAATTTAATAGATTAATTGGGAAGAAGTAACAACTTTACCATGTCTGGTTTCCATGTGTGTTTGTGGGTTAAAGAATAATGGAATCAAGTGATTTTGATCTGTTTAGGTTTTCTATTTCCTCTTAAGTAAACTGTATATTTTTTCATTTATTTATATCCCTCAATAAGGTTAAATTCTTATTTTCATAAAGGTATTGCATATTATTGTCAGATTTATTCCAAGATACCTAATTAAGTTTTTTACTTTTATGAATGGGATCTTTTTTTTGTTTCATTTTCTGATTATTGCTCTTGTATACAGCAACCCTAATGAACCTGCTGAGTTTAAAAATCTATATACTCTCTTAAATTTTGTATTAATTACACCATCTGCAAATAACAATTTTGTATCTTCCCTTCTGATCTTTACGCCTTTTATTTCTTTTTCTTGTCTTATTTGTATTTGCTAGGATCCCCAGTAATAATGCTAATTGGTAAAGGTGATAGCTGGCATCTTGTTTCCATTTGCTATAGATTTTTTTTTTCTTCTAAAGATTGGCACCTGAGCTAACAACTTGCCAATCTCTCTCTCTCTTTTTTTTTTTTTGCTTTTTCTCCCCAAATTCCCCCAGTAAATAGTTGTATACTTTTTAGTTGTGGGTCGTTCTAGTTGTGGAACTATAGATTTTTTAATATATACCCATTATCAAGTCTCAATACAGATTAAGAGTCTTTATCCTCAGAAAATGATGAATTTTAACAAATTCTTTTTGGATCTCTTGAGATGATTATATGGGTTTTCTCCTTTAATTTATTCATGTGGTGAATTGTATTAAAGATTTTCTAATATTTAGCCTTCCCTGCCTTCCTAGTATGCATTTAGTCATTAAGTATTTTTTAATCAGTTCCAGATTTGATTTGCTATTCTTTATTTAGAATATTTGTAACTATGATCATACATAAATTTGGCAAGAAATGTTCTTTTTTTATACTGGATCAGTTTTAAGGTTAAGGTTATACTAGCTTCATAAAATGAATTGGAAAGCTTTCCCTATTTACTGTTGTCTATGGCAGTTTGTATATGATAGGGATTATATATCCCTTGAAATTTTATTAACAGACCTGGGTCTGATGGATTTTATTTGAATGAGGGGATGCATATGTAAAATTAAAGAACTTAAATGGTTATTGATTTGTTTAGGTTTTCTATTTCTTCTTGAATCAGCTGTAATTTATATATATTTTTAACTTTCCACTTCATAGGTTTTCAAATTCTTTGGCATTTGGTTGTTTACAGTATTCTCTTATGATTTTTTTTTTGAGGAAGTTTAGCCCTGAGCTAACTGCTGCCAATTCTCCTCTTTTTGCTGAGGAAGACTGGCCCTGAGCTCACATCCATGCCCATCTTCCTCCACTTTATGTGAGGGACGCCTACCACAGCATGGCCTGCCAAGCGGTGCCATGTCAGCATGCGGGATCCAAACTGGTGAACCCAGGCCACCGAAGCGGAATGTGCGCACTTAACTGCTGCAGCCAGCCCCTGACTTTTTTTTTTTCAAGATTTTATTTTTCCTTTTTCTTCCCAAAGCCCCCCAAGTACATAGTTGTATATATTTTAGTTGTGGGTCCTTCTATTTGTGGTACTTGGGATGCCACCTCAGCATGGCCCGATAAGCGATGCCATGTCCAGGCCCAGGATTCGAACCGGTGAAACCCTGGGCTGCCAAAGCAGAGCACAAAAACTTAACCACTCGGCCACAGGGCCAGCCGCCCTCATGATTTTTAAACTCTCTATTCTGTTGGTCATATTTTTTGTTCTTCATAGTGCTCATTTTTCCTTAACCTGTCCTTACAGAGGTTTATCCACTTTTATTAATTTTATGGTTTAATAATCCATTGTTTTATTTTGCATTTCACTAATATTGACTTTTATCTTTATTATTTCCTTTCTTCTACTTAATTTGGATTTATTGTGTTGGTCCTTTATTAATTTATCTAGAGTTGAACATATGCTCATTATGTCAATCTTTCTTATTTTCCTGTAAATATATTTAAAGTTATTAAATTTCCCAATGAGTTCTGCTTAAGTCACATCTCAAATTTTTATATGCAATGCTTTTATTGTTATTTAGCTGCAAATATATGATAATTTTCATTTCCTCTTTCATCTAAATTAATCAGTGAGTTTTTGGTTGCCAATATTATGAAGTATTTTGATTGTCTTTTCATTGTTGATTTCTAATTCTATGGCATGATAAAATAATATATTTTGAATGATACTGATTTTCTGGACATTGTTGAGATTCCTCTATGGCCTAGTACACAGTTAAAAACTGACTATATAGAACTGAAAAAATATGTACAAGGTTGTATTTTATTAGGTTAGGTACAATGTTCTATATTATCTGCAGTTTATGAAACCTGTCAATCCTGTGGTTCAATTCTTTGAAGACATTTTTAATTTTGTGTCTGCGTGACTTTTTAATTTTGACAGAGGTGTGCTAAAGTCTTACTGTTCTGTAGACATGTCCATGTCTCCTTGCAGTTATGAAAGTTTTTGCTTTAATTGGTATATCAAGGCTATGTTGATAGACACATATACATTTAGGATGATTATACTTTCTGGACTGTTTCTTTAGCAGTTTGAAGAGTCTCTGTTTGTCCCAATTAAAGATTTCTACCCTAAATTCTATTTTATTACACCAGCTTCCTTTAGTTAGTATTTTTCTGACGAATATACTTTTCCATTCTTTTTTTTTACTTTTGTTTTGTCTATCTCTTAAAAATAGCACAGACTCATGTTAAGATCACCACAGGTGATTTTAATATAATTCCTGATGTTTTGGACTTATTTCTACTATCCTGATTTATAATTTGTATTTCCATAGTTTTTTTCTCCTTTGTTGCCTTTTGTTAGATTGGTCAGGTTTAGTTTATTCCCTAACCTACCCTCCAACTTAGTATTTTGGAAGCTATGCCTTCTGTTTCTATTATTTTAGTGTGCTCTAGTTGCTTAAAATAAACGTCCTTCTTTTCACTTCTCATCTTCTCTAGATCATGTTTCACACAGTTCCTAACTATTTTATTCAAGGGCCAACACAATCTGGTTCCACTCTATCTTTCTAGCCTTCTCTCTCTCAACCATATGCCTCTACAAAGCCTAATCTCTAGCCAAACTACATTACTTGTCAGTCTCTACATAAAATACAAAATTCCTGGCCTTCTGTTCTGGTTCTTGATGTCTTCTTACTCACTCACTCATTCAACAAATCCTTTATTGAAAAGCTACTTGGGGGACCTGCCCAGTGGGGTAGCAGTTAAGTTCATGCGCTCTGCTTCAGTGGCCCAGGGTTCACCAGTTCAGATCCCAGGCACGGACCTACACACTGCTGGCAAGCCATGCTGTGGCAGGCATCCCACATATAAAGTAGAGGAAGACGGGCACGGATGTAACGCTCAGGGCCAGTCTTCCTCAGCAAAAAGAGGAGGATTGGTGGTGGACATTAGCTCAGGGCTAATCTTCCTCAAAAAAAGAAAAGCTACTTGGTGCTTGGCTCTGAGCAATACTAGTAAACACAACGGATATGGTCTCTGGCTTTATGAAGCATTGTGTGGAAACATTAAACAAATAAACGCAAATATAATAGAGTAAAACTTCATGGATGCACGAATGCACATAATTTAACTGGTAATTGGCTCCCATCTTCCACTCTACCCTCAAAAGCAGTCGCTGAAGTACAAAACTACCACCAGGTGGCACCAAACCACAGCCGGATCTTAGACTGATTTGGTTAACCTCTGTCTGAATCCTGGAACCCATTCCACACACACTTTCTCCTCCACACAGACTGATTTGGGACATTTTATTAAACTCACAATAATGCCATATGTTATGTGATTTGAACTCTTTGTAACTACTTACTACCTTATTGTGGGAGTTTTTATTCTATCACAAGTTGTAAGTGCTAACGGGGGAAAAAAAAAAAAAAGGGGGAGCCAATAACAAAAAGAACAGTCCTGGGGCCGGCCCCGTGGTTAAGCAGTTAAGTGCTCCACTTGGGGGCCCAGGGTTTCACTGGTTTGGATCCTGGGAGCGGACATGGCACTGCTCGTCGGGCCACGCTGAGGTGGTGTCCCACATAGCACAACCAGAGGCGCTCACAACTAGGATATACAACTATGTACTGGGGAGCTTTGGGGAGAAGAAAGAAAAAAAGAAAAAAGAAGACCGGCAACAGATGTTAGCTCAGGTGCCAATCTTTAAAAAAACAAACAGTCCTAATTGAGATAGAAGAGTATCAGCTAAAGCCTCTCTTCTCTCTCTCTCTGAGAAAGTGACATTCAAACTGAAATATAAAGGATGACCCAAAGTTAGAAGCTGAAAAATAGAAAGCAATATGTTCCAGAAAGTAAACAGCATATGTGAGCACCCGTGAAGGTAAAGTTCAGATTAATGGAAAGGGGAAAAGACAACAGCGTGTGTGTATGTTGGGGCAGGGATGTATGCTCTAATTCTTCAGTGTGTGTTTAAGAGCCTGCGCTCTGGAGCCCTGCTTACTATTGGAGTTTAAATCCTCGCTCTACCACTTAAAGCTGTCTAGCCTTGGAAAAGTTATTCAGCCTACGGTTGTTGAGAGTATTGAATGTGTTAATATATAAAGCCCTAGAACTATTCCTGGCAATATAATAAAGAAATTTTAAATGTTAGCATTTTATTTTTTGTTGCTATTACTGTTGTTATTGTTTCTAGATGGATAAGAGGAGTCAAATTATTAATTGTCTTGAAGGCCATGTTAAAAATTCTGAATATTATCCTAACTGCAATTAGAACCCGCTGAAAGATTTTAGGGAAAGGAGTATCATCATTCAATTTATAAAATACATTTTAAATCACTTTGGCTACTGCTTGCTACGGGGTACTACTGAAAAACAAGATAACAAAATTAAACGTAGGATTATGTGATTTGCCAGTGGTGGTCGCTAATCTATAGTTCCTGACTCCCTTTGTGAGATGGTAAACTGAACGCACTGGCTTCTGCCCTTGACTTTTATTCCCAAGGAGAAGGTTCACCGAAAGTTCTTCCTTTTTTGTGAAGGCCCCTCTTCCCAGGACATAGACCTGCAGATGAAGCCTAGACATAATAATTAGCGTCCTTTTGTCTCAAGTAGATAACTGGCATTTTGAGGGCCTCCTAAACAGGCATGTAATGGTAGTAAAGGAATTAAAAACAAATGCGACTCTGCCAACCTTGGTTACTTTCCAAACCAAATGGTTATAAAGTTTAATGTTGTAAACCCAAATAGATGCTAACTGCAGACCAATGTCTCTAGAGAAGAAAAAGGAAGAAAAGTATGTTAAAGTTTATTCAAGAATGCAAGCGTCTCAAAAAGAAATCAGCACTTTTTTATTTCTTTCTCTTCTCGAACCAAATCCTGTTTCCTCTTCAAAAGAATTTTTTGATTCTAATTTATTATTCTAAATCTTTATTTTCTGAGAATTAAGTTGCAAAAAAAAGGTGATATAAACAAAAGGATTCCGATTTTCCTAAAAGTCTTGGCAAACACCATGCATAACAAGAAGTACCTTTATGCTAACTAGATTAGAGATAATGCTTTTCTTTTTGATGTAGAACTTTCTAGAGTGATCTTTTGCAAGCTCATCTAGTGATAAGAAAATCTCTACCAAATTCTGGCTAACAGATCATTCATTTTGTTCAAACATATTAAGTCCTGGAGGATAACTACATATTATCACCACCCAGTCTAATATAAAACATATGAAAAGTATTTTTAGTTAAATTAAAAAATTTAATTGTTCACTCCTTTTAAGTAGTATATGTATTTTGGCTGTTTTACAAAGTGAAAAGAAATCAAACATCTAGTTATGACCAAACACTGACCTTCACCTTGGAGAATATGGGCTATCTACTATAAAAACTGGTCTTCGATGATAAAGTCTAATGGAAAGAGAGGAAATGGGCTACATTTTCTTCCCTTGATATACTTAATGAAAAAAAAATGACAGAAATGTAAAAAATTTAAAAAAAAATTATTCCCACCCTCATCTCCTAATCCCATTCCCAAATTGTACCTAACCACTGCAAACAGGTTGAGGTCTTAGTACTGTCCCCTGATTTTTTGCGAATGGGAAAAAGAAGCCACTCATGTTTCTAATAGTACTATTTCCACACAAAAAAATTAAAATGGTGAGATCTAGGAGTGCTTAATTCCATTTGACTTGCTCCTCTGCCCCTAAACCCAGAGGCCTTAACTGTCAACTATACATTTATGATGAAATTTAAATATGAGCCACCATAATAGCAATAATGCATTCTAGAACCTTTAGATTCGATCCCATTCTTGGCAATTCTTTGTCTTTCCTCACATTTCCCCTACTCTGTCCCTCCATACTATTATTTCCTTGAGTGTTTGTTTTTCTAAACCTAGCTGGTAAGCTTCTTTGAGGCCAGGCACCATGTCTTATTCAATACTGAATCACTTACTCCCTAGGAGCTATGACAGTACTTGTATATAACAGGTACTTCGTCCATGACAAATATTGTTAGTTTACTAGTATCTCAATTGTACTTAACAATTGTCATATGAAGGAGGAGGGAGAATTTATCTGCCGCTGTAACTGCTTGAAAAGGAATGATTCATGAGTTTATTATTTTAGTTTAATTGCAAATACTAACTCTAAAGAACAATTTCAGGAGTTGTTAATTGATGTAATCTAATTTGTGACAAAGCAGTTTTATAGTATGGTGAACTTACATGTTTTCTCCACTAGATTCTAAGCACCACGAATGTAGAGACATTAACTGTCTTGTCTACCGCTCTAGCCCCATGCCTTAAATAGTGCCTGGCATATAGCAGATGCTCAATGAATGTTTACTGATGAATTAATTAATAGTAATAATGCATTACATCATCTCTTATAAACCTGAAAGAACTTTAGTATCTCTTTTTACCTCCAATAACAATCTTTTGTGATGGGTATACTATAGCATAGTAAGAAATTACAGTATTAATTAGGTTTTCACAATGGCAGAAGCTCCCTTTTGGTGCTATCGTTCCCAACAGTCAAGGTAATGGTTCTCAAAGTATGATCCCTGGGTCAATAACATCAGCATCACTGGAGACTTGTTAAAAATGTAAATTCTCGAGTCCCGCCCCAGGCCCACTGAATCAGAAATTCTGGAGGTGGGGCCTAGTAATCTGTATTTTAACAATCACTCCAGATGATTCTGATGTTTCCTCAAGTTTGAGAACCACCGGCCACAGGAATTTTTGTCATAGAAATAGAAGGGATCTCAAACGAATGACGAGGCCATAAGATATTAAATGAGCCTTTAAAGAAATATACTACATTTTAAAACATGAGAAGGTTTTAGAATAAGTTAAATTAAGTCAATCAGTTAAGAGACATGAAAAATTACCAACTACATAGTTGAAAGGCTTTTTTTTCCTTAGCAGGGATCATAAAACTGTATTCAATAAGTGACACATTTAAAATGGTTTCCAGACCATCAGTTCTTAGGGAAAAGAGAACAGAAGTAGGGCAGAATATGGAGGAGGAAAAGATGAGGAAAAGGTGGTTGACAGCTAAAACAGAACATGGATGAGACCTGGGAAAATCGTGGTTTAGATTCTAACTGAAATTTAGCACTTTAATTTTAAATAAAAGTACAAACAACAGTAGTTTTGGCAGTATCTGTGACTTTATGACCAATAGAAATCATAAATTATTTTCATATCATACAATAGTTCTTACAGATATCTCAAAATATTATTTATGGTCATCACTACTTTGAAATTACAGTAGTAAATCAGATCTGCCACTAGATCTCATTACTCAATGCATTATTAAAGATGCATATGCATTAATATATCACAATCAAAAATTAGTCTGAAAGCTACATTTCAATGTATTTCGTTCCTTTGTAATACCAGATATTTTATTTTTTAAAAAGATTGTTCTGAGAGAAGGTCCACAGGCTTCACCATCTAGTGAAAGAGGCCCATGGCATAAAAAGATTAAAAAACCATATAAAAGTTAACAATTAATAGCTGTGTTAAAATGTTGACCTCCTCTAAGAAATGGAATTCAGGAATCTGAGAAAACTTGTAGACTCTTTTCCCAGTTAACAAATGGGCATGGACGATGCATAAGAGACAATGATTCCTCCTCCTTCTGAAACAGCATTGTACCAAAGCACTCAACTTTTAATTCCAAACAGAAAGCTAGCTCTGTAACTACCTTAATCTCTATAACTCACAGCTTACTATGGGCAATGAGCATACCTATAGCCCAAATCTGTAGAGGGAGACAATTTAGTGGAAAGTGAATAAGAATAGTTGACTAGCTATTAGGGAGCTGTATATGTGGAGGCTAAGGAGTTCAGACTTTATTTTAGGTAATTCTTTGACTGTCTTATTTTACTTTTCATTTACAGTAACTCACTATTTTGGAAACAACTAAATTTGTATTAAAAACATACTTTGTTTAAAACTCTTAAAAGGCTTCCCATTGCATCAAAGACTTAAAGGTAAGACCTGAAACCATAAGACTTCTAGAAGAAAATTAGGCAGTACACTCTTTGACATCAGTCTTAAAAGGATCTTTTTGGACACCATGTCTTCTCAGACAAGGCAAACAACAGAAAGAACAAACAAATGGGACTTCATCAGACTAAAGAGCTTCTACAGGGAAAACAGGATTGAAACAAAAATACAACCCACCAACTGGGAAAAAATGTTTGCAAATCATACATCCGACAAAGAGTTAATCTCCATAATATATAAAGAACTCACACAACTCAACAACGAAAAGTCAAACAACCTGGTCAAAAAATGGGCAGGGGATATGAACAGACATTTCTCCAAAGAAGAAATGCGGATGGCCAACAGGCATACGAAAAGATGTTCATCATCACTGATCATCAAGGAAATGCAAATCAAAACTACATTCAGATTCCACCTTACACCCATTAGAATGGCTAAAATAACCAAAACAAAAAATAACAAATGTTGGAGAGGTTGTGGAGAAAAAGGAACTCTCATACACTGCTGGTGGGAATACAAATTGATGCAGCCTCTATGGAAAACAGTATGGAGATCTCTCAAAAAATTAAAAATAGAAATACCATATGACCCAGCCATCCCACTACTGGGTATCTATCCAAAGAACTTAATCAGCAATTCAAAGAGACCCATGCACCCCTATGTTCATTGCAGCATTATTCACAATAGCCAAGACATGGAAGCAACCTAAGTGCCCATCGACTGATGACTGGATAAAGAAGATATGGTATATCTATACAATGGAATACTACTCAGCCATAAAAAAGGATAAAATCGTCCCATTCACAACAACATGGATGGACCTTGAGGGTATTATGTTAAGCGAAATAAGCCAGATAGCGAAAGACAATCTCTGTATGACTCCACTCATACGTCAAAGATAAACAAACATGTGGACAAAGAGAACAGACTAGTGGTTACCAGGGGAAAGGGGAGGTGGGGGGTGGGCACAAAGGGTGAAGTGGTGCACCTATAATATCACTGACAATAATAATGTACAACTGAAATTTCACAAGGTTGTAAACTATCATAATCTCAATAAAAAAGAATTTTAAAAAAAAAGGATTCCCATTGCCCTTTAGATAAGGTCCAACAAACAGATACAAAGCTTACAAAGTCCTCAATAGTAATTTTTTTTTTTTACCTCTTTAGCCTAATTTTAATCCCCTTTCCATCTCATAATCCATATTCTAGCCATATTGAATTCTTTTCCACAACTCAAATAGGCCATGTTCTCCTTCCTCCAGACCTTCAACCATGCTATTCTCTACTTGGCTGATTACTTCAACCCCTTTCAATCTGTTTAAATGTCACTTCCTCAGGGAGGCATTCTCTGACCTCCTAGGCATTCCCCTAGTGTATCCTCCCTAAATCTTTCATTAATCCTATGATAACACTCATCACATTTAATTTAATAACGTGTTTAATTGTTCATCTTCTCCACAAAGCTGAAAGCCTAGTGAGGGCAAAGACAGGGTCTTGTTTACAAGATATCCGACTCTGAGCCCGGCAAGCTGCAGGTCCTCAGGAAGAGCTGGCAGAGGCTGAACGCATGTATGGATTTGCCTAGAGATGTGCTTTAAGCACTCCTATTTGTACCTCTAAGAACCTTGAGCTATCCCTACTTGGCAACATTTCTAACACTGTGGCTACTCACTTAAAATTCTATATAATCCTATTTAGCCCTCTCCTCAGACTGAATTAATAAAACTGTATTACTTAGACACATTGTTATATGGTAAAATTAAAAGTTAGCTAGTGTTTTTTTTTTTAAAAAGTCTGAGTGGAAAGGAATGAATGCTACTTGTTTCCAAAACCAAACATTCTTCCATGATCTATTTTCTAGATATCTTTCCTTTTACATAAAATAGATGTTTATTGAAAAGTATACAAATTCCATTTAAGATCATTCCTTTTCATTTCTGCTTTATTAATTGACAGGGTAGTTCTTTGCTTTTGCCCACTATTTTTTCCTTCACATAATTAATAATCTGTAAACATATATTCAAGTACACTAAAAATCAGTGCCTATTTTAAAGAGTCCTTAAAGGATCTTGTTTTAAAATGATAGTTTAGAAAACAGAAGCTGCATTTCATTTTCTTTTTAGATCACAAAATCCAATTAAAAAGTGACAATTATGAGAAAACTCTATTTACTGGTTTAAGTAAATATTAAAATAATTTTCATCTTCTATACTTTCCATAATGTAACACCTTATGGTTATTTTGTATACATTTAAACAAAATTAAAAACCCTCTCTTTAAAGTAAAGAATTTAGAGATCTTACTCAACACATACAGGGACTTTCACAATTACAACTCACCTCCATTTTTCATAAACCTGATATTTTAATGTCCAATTCCCAGTAAACAGGAATTTCAAGAAGATTCATAATTGCATGATACCATATTTCATTAATTCTAAGAGGCATATTTTTTCACATTTTGCCATCTCTGAAATCAGGATGTCTCTTACAATTGAGGGTATCCTAAAATTTATCACTGGCAGCATTTTTTCTTTTCGTGGTCTAAGAATAATGTTTATTACAATTCATGGCATCTTAGGCTAAATGAAATACAGTTATTAAAACATTAACTTTTCTCTAATAATGCTTTGTAACTTATCTAAATCACAGTACATTTATAAGTCAAACAATTCCAGAATCAAAACTAAATGAACTTAAGATTCACATTTTACTTAGACTAACGACTAGGCTAAACTCAAGAAAATAGACAAGTGGAAGAAAAAATCTCTTAAAAAAAATTTCAGAAGTCTAGATTAGAAGCAGAAATAACAGAAATGCAAAAAAAAAACTTGAAGATGTTCAGTCAGTAGTAGCTTCTAAGAAAGTGGAGGCATGAAATAGCCTTAGAGCTTATCTATAAGAAGAAACAAACATTAGGAACATGGCAGGGATAACTCCGATAGCAAATTGTTTAGGAGGAAAAATACTATTGTTTTATTTCTCCCTCCTTAAGGAGGAATCATTGTCACCCTTAAAACAAAAATATGGTATAGGTAGTTGAAATAATTGTAATTAAACGTAAAATTGTACAAATTCTTAATAAATTAAAAACCAACCTACCAGCATTGTCTTCCTTCTGGCTCAATCTGTTTCACCTTCAGGTAATCCTAGGATAGGGGCTCCTTTTCAGATCCCCAGTTTTTCATGTCGATCTTCTACCTCCCTGTGGCAACAATATTTTCTAATTAAAAGAGTCCTTTTGTGCCACAGGGAGGATTTCTGATAGTATAACAAATACAAAGTTATCACAGCTCATCATGAAGTCAACTTAGTCTTGAGATTCTTCAAGAAAGAAATTTGGCTCTTTATCTTATTTTTCAAGAGAGAAATCTGGTTTTCTTTTTTTTAAATGCATTTTAAAAACCTACACTTTCATTTATTTAAAAAAAAGCACTTCTTTTCGTTGAATTATATAAAAATTTTTATCTATCTTTTCAACAAATCTCTGAACACAATTTTGTTGATCATAAAAAAAGTTGTTTAAGTTTTCTTAATAATTAACTAAGACCAACTTTTTATGTTTTGCTACTTGGTTAAAAACTAAAATCTTGTACCCAATGATCAGAAGAGGTAGGAAGTTCCCAGATCCCTGTCAGCCAATGTTTGTTAATAAAGATTAGTAAGTCTACTTGTATTACATTACACGATGTTAATTATGCTTAAAATGTACATTAAAAAAAGACCAGCAGGAAATGTAAAAAAGCAGAAATTACTGTCCCCTTATTGGTAAGATGATAGGTGATTTTCACTGTTTGTTTATTCTTTACAATACTTTCCAATTTTTCCAATGAGCATGTATTGCTTTTATTATAAGAGAAAAATCAAATTTAGATGTAAGCAAGAATGATTAAAACGTACTGTGATTTTAAGATGAAGTTAATCTAAGTATGACACTACGGCTTTGATATATTTTGGATGACTACATTTATGTTTTTTGGATGACTTTTTTTTATACTTTAAATAACCTTAAGGTATTCAATATTTACCATATAAACAAAAAAGAAAATATATTTAAGATCTCACATAAACGGTTCTTGATTATACTACAAGTCAAAACTCAATTTGTTTCAGTATGTATTTCCTAACATCTATGTGTTAAACACTGTATTATATACACTACATTCGAAAAAATTAAAAAATATGGTCTCTGTCTTCAAAGGACTTATAAGCTCACTTTGAAAACAAAAGGGGTATACACACAAAGGACTGTACAAGAAAGTAAATGGTCAAGTGCCTACATGCAGATGGTCGAACAGAAGACCAGGGAAGGAGGGGGTGTTTAATGTAGGCCACAATCACTGTGGCAAGTTTCATGAGGCTAGGCCTTAAAGAATAGATAATACCTGAACAGATTCTTGATAGAAAACTGTATTTGAGCAAAAGCTCAGAAGCATAAATAGCATAGTCCATGCAAGAGGCAGTAAGGAAAAGAGCTAGAATACAGTGTTTCAGTAGCTAAGAAAGCCAGAATGGATCTGCTTCTGGATGATTCCGTGAGTCACTAAATTTGGCAGAGGAGTGGACTTTGAAATCTGATAAATAAAGAGCAGCTGGAGAATGAGAAATGGAGATGCCAAAGCACAGTAAGTTAAGGAAGGAATAATAAGGAAAAAGTACGGACTGAACGTATAAAGCATTTGTTTTGTTAAAAAGTGGAAGTGAAACAAAAGAGAAAAACTCCACAGAGAAGTAAACAACTGTTCTGTTTTAATGTATGAAAGACCTTCTCCATATTTGAAAGCACAAGGAAAGGTCCTAATAAAGTTAATGGAACACTTACGGAGCACCCACAACCTCACAAGCACTGTGCTTTAATATATTTATTTTATGAATTCCTATTTTATGACAGTGAAACAGACTCTGAAAAGGTTAAATACTGCCAAGTAAGTGATAAGGCAGAAATGTGAAACCAGGACTAACTAACCTAATCAACATTCTTCCTTTCCCTACAAAGAGCGCTACTTTAAAAGGCTAAAAAGAAAAAAAACGATTAAGCTCGGGAATAGTCACCCAGGATTTTCTATCATATTTGACTACTCTCTGGCTCTCATTTTTCCTCAAAATGCAAACATTCCCTAAGGTTAATTCCTTAAGTCTGTGCCATTTCTTTAGATCACAGAGAGACAAATACACAATTTAAATATCTTACCCCTTAGGGAAATCTCTCAAATACCTTTCTCCTTGGAGGTTTCATTTATTTCCAAGGCTTCAGTGAGGATGATTCCCAAATCAGTCTCTCCTCGGCCGTTCTTTACTAAGCTTCAGGTGTACTCGATATCGTCTATTTGCCCCTCCAGATCTATTCTCCACCCTTCCTCTGCTCTGTGTCAGGAGGCTGACTTCATCAACAGGGCTCCCACGGCTTCAGACTGGGTTTGGTCAATGGAGTGCCATGGCAGGGGAATAGAGGGAGAAAGGAGAATAAAATCAGAGTACTTATTTCTGCCCTCAAGCCAGCTGTGTCCTTTGACCAAAGGTCCCAGATTCTCCCAAAGTGACCTTCTCTCCAGGGCTCTCTTCTGGGTTCCGATAACCCTTCCCTCCTTCTGGTCCTTGGGCCAAAGGAAAGAGACAGCTCTGCTATTGCTAGCTCTGGAATACCACCCTCTCTTTTATGGTCATCCAATGCCTGCCCACATATTTTTAAGTAGCCATTTATTAAAACATTCCTTAAATTATCCTAATTTGAGTATGCCATCTCCTTGGTGATGCGATCCTGACTATACATTTGTGCATCTTTAAATACCTATTTCCCCTTAGATGCTCTGCTTCAATTCAAAATCAACACGCCTATTACCAAACTTATCTGCTTCCCGAAACAGTCTTGCCTTCCTCAACTCCCTATATGATACTATGGCTATCACTTAGGGTCCAAAAACTACGGGTAATATCTTACCTAACTATGCCTCTCCCCCTAATCTGTCATGTCAAGTCTTGTTAGATCTTCCCTTCTATAAGCCCCATCTGAAGTTCCTATTGCTTCCACCTTGTTTTCGTATTTCTCAAGTCATCCCTTGACTCATAGTACAACAGCTAGTCTTCCTGCCTCATCTTTTCCCCTATAATTCATCCTGTAGCTCCTGAGATGCTAATTAGTACTTTCTACTCAAAACCTTCCAAATCTTTCTGCTTCTTATATGCCTAATTACTAACTCGGGTTCAAAGCACAATTTAGTCACAACTCGTAATGGAAGCTCCTGCCAGTCTCATTTACTCAATATCTTACACATGCCTTGAATTTCAATATTCCATCCATTTATTAATTATATTTCCCTCAGTCTACAGTGCTTTTCACCTACCTCCTATCTGCCCATCCAAATCTGTCCATCTGTGCTTCTTCTTTACTTTCTCTAAAACGTTGCCTAATCCTGTAAATTGAACTTTCCTCTTCTGAGAATTTCTTTGAATTTGTAAATAGCACTAAATTAATTCTATGCTGCTTTATATTTTGACTATAATATATATATTTTATCTCCATAATTATTAACCCCTTGAGGGAAAGAAACGTGTTGAAAACACTGCTCTTGTACATAACAAATGCAAAGTATTTGTTGATGTATTCTTATAAATTAATGTGGAAGGTTAAGAGGATAAATATAATAAGTTAAGGTACAAGAAGAAGAAGCAGATCCTAAACATTTGCTTAGTCTTCTCAGGCAAGTGTTAAAAGATGTCTATCAAAACTTATCTATTATTGACTGCATTGGTATAAATTTGCTACTTTTTAAATGGTAATCTGTAATAACCTTTTAACATTTATATACATAATTTTTTTAAGAGTGAACATAAAAACTGCATTTTCAAATCTCAGTAGGGAATCCATGAGATTTGCTTCCACCCCCAACTCACCACATCAGTCTACCCAGCAAGCCTCCAGAACTGGTGGAGTCTGCAGCCAGTGGCAAAGGTATTTCCTGCCTGCCAGAGTCAAGATCACCGTTCATCCATACTTCACTACTATTCCTCAAAAGCTCTTTATGATTACTAATCTTCAATTATCATCAAAAAGCAATTTATAGGTTTAGATGAATATGCCTATTTTTAACGTTTCAAAACACATGCGGTTTTTCCTATAAAATTTAAGAGAGAATTACTACTACACACAAGCTCCATGAGGGAAATATAGACTTTAAGTCTATAAAAAGGTGAAGCAAAATAGACTATAATTACTACTAAGAAAACGAGAAATCACTTTATACACAAAATAATGAAGATGGCTAAATGTACATCATTACATGATTTTTGTACTCCTGCCTGGATGACATCATGAGCAGTTTCGGATACAGACATATACACGTCGGTATATAGGAATAAAAGAAGAAAAACCTCAATGTAAACACACAGAGAACTGATATAACAAGTCACTAAATACAATTTCAAACATTTCTTAGACTAACATAATCTAAGTTATTAATGTATAATATAATGTACAATGTGCAAAAACAAATTTTATTCTATACTGGATCTGATTTCCACCAATTCACCAAATAAAAAATGCTATAGCCATATTATAAACATGACTTTTCTTTTCTTCCCAGTCAGCTTCTTCTGCAAAACCTATACATATCTGGAATTTAAGTTAAAAATTTATATCACCACAAGAAACGAACCTGATCCTAATCCACTGCCTAGAAGGAAACATGCATTACAGTAAGTCATAACAACCTTTATTCATCTGTTCTAGATGTCAGAAGAATGAAAACTTATTTAGATTTTAACTTGTTTAAAAATGTATTTTATCCTTTAAATGAAAACAAAGTTAAGCTCGGATTAGCTGATTCTAAACTAATCTATATATATTAACAATCCTTATAGTTACTTTAAAAATCCATGAGCCATCATATTTTAAAATAACTTAGTATATTGTAGTCTCCAAGTTCTGCATGCCTTATGATGGACAAATGCAAATGTTTAAATTGTTCTGATTATAGATATATGAGACAGCAGTTTTCAGTCTGAATTTGGCATTGCCTTTCAAACAGTTGTATCTGAATTCTAAGTTTTACAGTGTTGTTCTGTAAAGAGAGAAAAGAATAGCTATACTATTCTTTATTTTTAGAAGTATTAAAGCAAGCATAGATTAAAAAAAAAAGCCAGAATGGAATTAAAAATGTAAGCTGAACTTCTCAGGTACTTTTAGACTATTCTAGAATAATGTAAGTTATTTACTAACATTTCTTTTCAGTGTTGAAGAAAAATAAATATATTAAGTATTCAAAAACCACTTTTAAAATATCACAAAAGTAACTGTTCTTTAACCCAGACTTTGTATATCCTCTTTTTCAATATCACAATCACTCATACCTTGGCCCTGCAAAAGATACCATCACCCTCAGAGTTCAAAAAGACTAGGAAAATAAAATCCCTTAAGAGGATTATATTTGTTGCTATTTGGAATTGTTATACCTGAATAATTTAAATTAATGAAACACTGACCATCAATTATACAACCAGTAAGATCTGGCCAACCTGCTCTGGTATTTTAATGTGATAAATATCGTAATTTTCTACTGATGCAAATTTGGCACTGTGGTTTTCATTTTTACAAAGTTTCCAATTTGCTACCAAAATCATAGTCTTCCTTACTTTTTTTGATCAAGACATTTTCCAGAAATTTCAAACAGGTTATATATTTTTTTCATTCAACTTAAGCTATCATACTTTTTTTCTCATGCTATTAGTTTTCTACTTAGTTATGCTCTTATAATAAAATTAGTACAATATCTACTTCAAAATATCATGCTGCATAATACTTTCAACTGCTCTTCCTATTCTTTTCCTCAAGAAGAAAATTCATCTCTGCCACTGCACTAGTTTCAGACTGGAAAACTCCCCAAACTCAAAAAATCACATGTATCTTCCTGCCACTTGCGTTATCTACTGTAAATCAAGAACCACTCCAGACTACAGTCACAAAGCCTATATGAAGTGTTTAGCTACCTGTTTTGATAAAATGAGTTGATTACCACTTCACATGGGGTTTGCTGGCACTGTTGTCCTTATTGCTCTGAAGAGCAATGTAACTTCCAATCCCTCAGCTCAGTAAGAAATAAAACTGGAGGAAAAACAGCTTTAAGCTGGAAGAAGCCACAAGTCCTAGGGAGTGCTACTGGGCCTCAACAAGCAGAAAGACATGAAATACTCAAAATTTTTAATCAGGAGACTTTGCCACATTTACGGAACTTGATTTAAATACTTAAGAATTTTTATTAGTATTATAAACCAAGTAATAGGATTCTTTTTCTCCATTAATTGCTAAAGATGAATTTTAATGTTTATTCTTATAAAATAGTCACTACAATCCTGCTTGTAAAATACTCTATTTTCTTTATGGTCAATGGCAAAAATGAAAAAGTTTCTCCAAGAATTATACATACTAATCCCCAATTAAACATACAGTTATCTCACCACAGACAGACTGAAATACCAAAATTTCTAAGAAGACAAAAAGGGAAAAGGAATTTGACAGACTACTACAAAGATGCTTCTGACCTCAGAAAAAAGGAACCATACTGCTCTATGATATTTATTCAAAGAAACTGTTAATCTGTTATAGAATGAGCATATTATATTTATTTTTTGAATTAAAAAAAAGTTAGCCTCATATACTAGCCTACTAACTTCTCTAAGTAAATAACAACTAGTCAATATTCACACTCCCAGAAAAAAATGAAAAAAATAATTTTATTATTATGATCCTGTAATTTGTCCTTAAGGTCCATGATTATGAGACTCATACTTCAAAAAATTATAATGTAGAACTTCTTATATCTATATACCTTCCCTTAAACAAGAGACGTTTCACTGGTTTCCAAGCTATACTAATAGCATTATAAAGAGGTTCTTTGGTATATTATTCATCCGGCAATAATAATGTTGACACTTTACGAAATGAGAGAGTTATAAATAATAAACATTTTATGAGACGTCTACCTGTTTCCACATTCTCGGTCTCAACTTCTTGTTCTTCTGCCACATCTTGCATCATATAAGTCTCATCATCATAAACCAGAACCTGGGCTGCATAGCCCTGCTCTAATCTGGCACTTGGAACTGGCTCCACAATCACTGCTGGGTATTCAGAAACCTTTTCACTTTCCTACAAGAGCAAATTTAAAAAACAATCAACCTTTTTATTCACAAATGCTGGATTCACTTATAAATCCTTGAGTTCATATAGTCTCAAGGAGTCCACACAATGAGTTTCATGTATTATAAATATGACTGTAAAAACCCAAACAAGAGATGAAAAGGGGTAACTTCAATAATCTTCTAACTCTCAAGAGGTGAGACATAGATTAAACATTTTAAATAATTAAGGCTTTGGGATTAAGATGGCAAATTAAAAATATGCATATAATTTTACTCTCTCAGGAAAGCCCACTGAAAGGTAGTAAAAGACTTTTAGACATATACCCATAAGGAGAAGAGATAAGACCAAGAAAATCTTGGGAAGATTGAAAGTGGATGGATGAGTATTATTATTAAGTGATTTAGCAGACCCACGAAAACTGAATATCATAGCCTGGCAGCAAAAAAGAAAGTTGGCAAACAAAACATCTTACACTGGAGAATCCACAGAAGGCAGTACCAATTACTTCTAGAAATGGAGGAGCAGCAGGTGGTACAGAAAGTGGGGGGGGGGGGGGGGGGGGGGTTAAAAACAAGAAGGATTACATTAAAGCTGTTTGAAAAGCACTAGACTGCTCCCTCCTCCATGACAACAAGCCCTCCCTCACCTCAACAGAAGATTGGAGAGTTACTTTCTGGAGAGGGAAAAACAAGAGCATCTTTGAGGTATATTAGGCATATCTGCTAGTATCCGTACTGTATCAAAAACCGAATTTCCAATCAGCTTTTTAGTTCTCCACTTTTAATCATGAGCAGGCAGCCAAAAGCCTCTAACATAGGATATATACATATACATACACACACACACATATATATTCATATTCTTCATAGAGATATGAGAAAACATTATATCCATGAAACAAGAACAGAATACAATTTACTAACATTAAAAAATAAAGAGTTCTTAGAAATTAAAAACGCAATAGCTGAAATAACAGAGGCTTGAAAGATAAAATTGAGGTAATCTTCCAGGAACCACAGAAAAAAGATAAAGCAATGGAAAATAGGAGGGAAAGGAGAGCAACATTAGAGAACCTCATCCAGGAGGTCCAATATCTGAATAACAGGAGTTCTAGAAAAAGAAAATGGAAAGGTGGGGGTGAGGAGGTGGGTGGGAAGGTTGGGAAGATATGAAAGAATTCCAGAAAATTTTCTAGAGCTGAAGGATATGAGCTGCCCATTTGAAAGGACGTACCAAGTGTTCAGTATAAAAAATTAAGGGAGACCTACACTGAGGCACACCATTGTGAAATATCACAACACTGGGGACAAAAAGAAGGTTCTACAAGCTTCTAGAAAGAAAATACAAGTCATATACAAAGCACTAAGACTCAGACTTCAGTCTTCTCAACAGTTACGCTGGAAGGAAGATGACAATGGAGCCATTTCTTCAGAATTATAAAGGAAAATTATTTCCAACCTAGATTTCTTCACCCAGTCAAACCATCTTATGAAAGTAAAATAAAGGTATTTTTTCAGACATGAAAGATCTCAAAATATTTACTCTCTATGCATTCTTTCTCAAGAAGCAACTGGAACATGTAAGTCCATCAAAAAAAGAGTAAATTTTTAATAAAGACAAGGACTTAGGATACAGAATGTAGGAGATCCAACATGGGACAGAGACAATTCTAATCTTCAAGGAGGACTGTGAAGAGAGATTCCAGGATGCCAGCTGTGCACTGGATTTAAAGGGTAACCAGTCCATACTGTAGCAATGTGACTCCTGATACAACGTGGTAAACTGTGATCACCAAGATAACCAAAGACATTGTTCGTAAGGATACAATGCCCAGGTAAGCCTATTCCAAATTTTTATTTATGTTTGGCTGCCTTGATGTACCTACTCACTCCACCTTGCCTTGCTACCTGGATCAGCTGAGAACACTCATTTTACCTCTCAGATGTGTTCCACTTTGATCTACTCCTAAGTGTTGGAAGAAGACCACGAAGAGCTTACTAACCAAAAATAAAGAACTGCACTCTTCTCATGTGACCATATACTTGCTGAACAAACCTGCAATACCAGGTCCATACTGTAGCACTGCCAGATACGTGACCAAGATGGCTTTATGTTTCCAAGAACTAACTCATGACATTGCTTACTGATTACCCGAGTAGCTTTTCAAACTCAGTGAACCTGATGCCTGATAGTCAGCCCTTTTCCTGGAAGCCTTCATCTAACTACAGCAATGCTGGCCTTCCCTAACTCAGTTAGCTTGGTACATTATTCATTTTTTCCAAAGTATACAATATGTTGTTTAAGAATATATCCACAGACAATAAAACTATAAAGAAAAGTAAAGGAATGATAACACATAAATCAGGATAATGGCACCTCTGAGGACAGCGATGGGGATATAAGAGAGGGGCACACTTAGTATTTTCAATACTACTAATCTCTATTTTTTAACCTGAGTGATAGGTAATATGTATTCTTTTTGTTATTCTTAACTGAAATATATATATTTTATACATTCTTCATTTTGTATGAAATATTTCACAAAAAAATTTAGATAAATTACAAAACAAAGATACAGTAAAATTTAAAAAAAGAAAGTACATGCTGAATATTAACATTGAATTTCCTACTATGTATAAGGCAAAAAATGTAAGACCAACTTTTTTAATGTTAAAAAAAGTCTTTCCCACAAATTGGATATATGAACAGTTGAATCTCCACGCTTCTTGCTCAGCTTTATAACCAAAGCCTCCAGGCAGCACCACGTAGCTATAAAATTGCTGTTAAGCAGAAGCATGGGACAGGTAAAGACTGATGAGGTCTCCACTCAACAGAAACTCAGAAAGAAACATCATAAGTAGCATCTGAACTAGTATTGACCTAGGCAGTAAATATTTATATATATATAATCCAAGGGACTTAAACTCCTTTCACTCCTCTGAAATCTAATGGTATTTTTTTTTTTTTTTAAGATTTTATTTTTTCCTTTTTCTCCCCAAAGCCCCCCGGTACATAGTTGTGTATTCTTCGTTGTGGGTTCCTCTAGTTGTGGCATGTGGGACGCTGCCTCAGCGTGGTCTGACGAGCAGTGCCATGTCCGCGCCCAGGATTCGAACCGACGAAACACTGGGCCGCCTGCAGCGGAGCGCGCGAACTTAACCACTCGGCCACGGGGCCAGCCCCTGAAATCTAATGGTATTTTTAATAGTAACATTAGTCTGAGATTATTTTATGTTATGAACTCCCCTCCCCCACCCTACCAGCAGGATATAAATCAAATTTTCTAAACTATGAAATACTTGAGGACTAGAATTCTGTACAAGGCCAATTCCTCTATCTATACTCTCTTCCCCACCCAGTAGAATTCTGGACCCACTCTCCTCTCTCTTATATCTTCGCTGGGTTTTGTTTTGTTTTACTATTTCAATGGTTCCTTCTCTTTAACCATACAAAAGCAAAAATATTTTTTACTCAAGAAAAAATTCAATTCTTTCTTTTAATTAAACTCCAGATCTTTGCTTCTTATACTTGTATACACCTCTCAAAAGGACAGTGTGACTCCTTGACTCATTATCTACATGTACTTTGTAATCTGGATTCCACTACCTCACTGAAACAATTCTCTCAAAAAGTCAACAGGGGCCAAATTCTTTCAGCTTTCACCCTCCTTTGCCTTTCCGTAGACTCTTATACGCTGACCATCACCTCGTCTTAAAAATTATTTCTTCCATCTTTTTGTTCTCTTTCTACCACTCTACTTTCAAGCATCTCCTCTGACTCTTCCATCTCCAGTGACTCAAATGTAGCCAACTTACTAAGGTTCTGCCCCAGCATCTCCCTTCTTTTTACTCTATACTACCTTCCCATGCAGGCCCACTCGTTCTTAAAGTTTCAAATAGAGCCTCTATGCTGATGATTACTAAATATATGTCTTCCTCTCTGACCCATCTCCTGAAATCCAGAAGGAAACTTTAAACTTCCAACTTAACATCACTCCAGGAATATTCAACCAATACTTCAGCTTCACATGTCAAAATGGAACAAACTCTCAACATCTCCCCCTCTTCCCCCACTGTGTTCTTCTCTAAACCTCAGTATCTTCATATTTAAAAAAGAGATTATTCATACCTCGCAAAGTCTCTTGAAAATTAAATATGCACAAAGTACTTTGTGTCTAGCAGAGAGTATGTACTCTGTTAGTGATAGCTATTATTATATTGTAACGATAGTAACAGTATTCAAGCCTACTACTTGCCCTCAACTTTGGAGTACATCTTTTCACATGACAATCAGAATTGTTTGTATTACTTCTTTGTACAAAAAGCTTTCATGACTCCCCATTTGTCTAAAAGGAAAGTTAAACATACTAAACAATGGTTTTCAATACTCTGAAATAAAACCTTCAACCCACCTGTTAAGAACTGAATTGTGTCCCCTTAAAAGATGTTGAAGTCCTAACCCCTAGAACTTGTGAACCTGCCTATTTGGCAATAGGGTCTTTGCAAATGATCCAGTTAAGATGAGCCCTAATCCAATATGACTGTGTCCTTATAAAACGGGGAAATTTGGACAGAGAGAGACATACAGAAAGAAGATGATGTGGAAGACACAGGGGAACAGCATCTACAAGCCAAGAAACGCCTGAAACTACCAAACGCTAGGAGGAGAGGCACAGAAGAGCTTCACCCTCACAGCCCTCAGAAGGAACCAACTGTGCCAACACCTTGATTTCAAACTTCTAGCCTCCAGAACTATGAGACAATAACTAACTACTGTTTAAGCCACCCAGTGGTACTTTGTTACAGCAGCCCCAAGAAACTAATACAACACCTTCACAGCCTTTCTCCCTACATTACTTCACATAGTTGTTTGATTATTTGCCTTGTTCTAATTGCCAAATGTGAAAGCTTCTATGACTTTTGCTCACATTCATTTTGTAGCCTGAAATTACCTTCCATATCTGTCTAAATCCTTTTCATCCACTCAGGGCTCAGTTCCAGGGAGTCTTCCAGAATCCCCCAATCTGCATCAATTTTTCCATCCCAGGTATTTCTAGAACAAGTTGTTTGCCTAATATTATCACTGTTCATCATCCTGTATTATAATTATCTGTTTATATATCCAACTCCTTGACGAGACAGTAAGATGTTTGAGAGCAAGAGTCCACATCTTAGTCAACTTTCATATCCTCCTCATCAACATGCACTTCATATAAACTGAAGTGGCATTTAATTATTTGTAGCTTCATTCAAAGAATTACAAAGCTCAACAAATTTTAATATTAACAGGTATTCATAGAGTCAACATCTGCTAATCTATAACAGCAAATAACTTCATGAGGTTTTTCTCTGCCAAATACTAGGGACTAGAGGACAGAGCATACAGATACACAGATAATTATTGCTTTGTACTGTGTAGAGGAGTGAGCTTACTGGGAAAGGAGGGTGGAAAAGGAAGGAATCAGGAGACTTTGTTTTATAATAATATAGTAAAAACTTACATTTCCACTAGGTTATTTTACTTACGATTACTATAATCTTGCTCAAGTCACAAAACATGCAATAATTAAAATGCATGAAATGGGGCCAGCCCTGTGGCCAAATGGTTAAGTTCACACTCTGTTTCGGTGACCCAGGGTTTCACTAGTTGAGATCCTGGGCATGGACCTAGTACCACTCATCAAGCCATGCTGAGGAGGCATCCCACAAAGCAAAACTAGAAGGACCTACAGCTAGAATATACAACTATGTACTGGAGGGCTTTAGGGAGAAGAAAAGAAGAAGATTGGCAACAGATGTTAGCTCAGGGTCAATCTTTAAAAAAATAAAAAAATAAAACAAAATAAAACACATGAAACGCAGATTCAGCAGGTCTTGGTACAACCTACCTAGTTCCCTATAAGCTAAGGTAGTCACCCTTAGCACATGAAAACATGGGATACCCAGTTAAATTTGAATTTCAGATAAACAACAAATATTAAGTATAAGAATGTTCCATGCAACATTTGGGATATCCCTAATGTAAAAAGTTATTTGTTGTTTACCTGAAGTTTAACTGGACAGCCTGTATTTTATATGGCAACCCTACAATAAGCACTAACAGTGATCTCAAAAACTTCAAGGAGAGAGATTCTTAGTTTAAATTAAAGGCAGGACTAGTGCAACACTGCAGTGTTCACCTAAAAAGTCCTTTTATAATGCATTCAAGTCATTGCTTTCCAGGTATCAGAAGTTTCCAAAGACAAATCCTATAAAATGGCTGAAGATAGTGGTACTGTAATCCTTTATCACTGTATGTTAAAAATATATTGAAAGACATGAAATTCGGGAGTATATTAAAAATACATGAATTTGTTTCCCACTTTTTTCTTTTGTGGAGACTAAGACCACTTTCAAAGCTTTATCAAAAATGAAACATACAACGTGACAGGCTCTGGGGGACTAATCTCCCTCCAACTGTTTACCCCCAGAAGTCATTCCAAATAAATATGTCACTAAAATAAAAAGTGTGCTTGCTATGTAAAGTTTTAAGACAAGTTCCCTAACCAAGATGTTCACAATATAGAAAAGAAAAACATAAACCCATCAGAAATGGACTAAATAACTATTGCATATCCATACAATGACTGACTATTCAGCATCAGTTAAAACTGGTTAAGGCAGACATCTTATGTATTGTCATGGAAAAAAATCCATGATACAAACAAGTGGGGGGGGCGGGGGAAGGGTAACAGAACAATACTACTGTATGAGACCATTTACATAAATATTTATCTTACATATCCATTAAAAAGTCTAGAAAAATATATCTCAAACTATTAATAACCCAGTAAGAGAGAGGTGAGCAGATAAAGGGATTTCCGTTTTCTCAGTATGTCGGAGTTGTTTTTTACAATCATCCTGTACAATTAAGAAGAAAAATCAAAATAATTCTATTTTTTTATTTAAAAATAATAAATGGAACAGTAACAAAAAAATCTTAAAGCCAATAGGACTAATTTGAAAACTTGAAAAACAAATACCATTTGCATAATATAAAACTTGCTAGAGAATCTATCTCAACAGATAAAACAAATAATTTTTAATTGACTTTACCTGGGTATATTTATATAAATAAAATGCACCTATTTTAAGTGTACAGTTCTATGGATTTTCAAAAATGTAGACATCCCTGTAACTACCATCACAATCAAGAAACAGAACATTTCCATCACCCCAAAAGGCTCCCTTGCACTCCCTATACCAGTCAAACCCTCACCACAACTACCACATACTCCCCTACCCGCCCACCCAAACGGGTCTAGGCAACCACCAATCTGAGTTTCTAACCCCATAAATTTGCCTTTTCTAAAATTTCTTATATATGGAATCAACAATTTGTGCTTTTTTATGTCCGAGTTCTTTAAATTCACATAATATTGAAATTCATACATGTTGCACATACAGGTATTCATTTCTTTTTATTGCTGAGAATTCCACTGTATGGATATATTAAATGTTTATCCATTCACTTGTCTTCTTAAGGTTGTAATGCTCCTATTAACGTCCCTGCTCTTCCTTTCCTTCCTTTCCGTTATATTCCATATTTACCTAGGAGTCAAATTACTAGAGCTTATGATAAACTGTACATTTTAAAAGGACTATCAAGTTATTTGCCAGAGTGGTTATATTATTTTACATTCCCACTAGCAGTGTGTCAGAGTTTCAGTTGCTCTACATCCTTTCCAACATGTGGTATCACTCTAATTTTCACCATTCTGTTTAAGTATTTAGTAGTATCTCCTTGTGGTTTTAATTTGCCTTTTTCTGGAAGTCTAATAATATTGGACATTTTTATATGTGTTTATGGCCATTTATAATTATCTATTCACAAATCTTTTTCCCATTTTAATGGATTATCTCCAACTTATTCTTTTATATATTCTGAATATGTCATTTGTCAGTATATATATTGCAAATATTTTTTTTCCAATCTTTGGTTTGCCTTCTCATTTTCTTAATGGAATTTTTTAAATAGTCAAAATTTTAAATTTAAATGAAGTTCAATTCATTTTTTTCTTTTAAAGTTCATGTTTTTTGTGTTTAATCTAAGAAATCATTACCTATTTCAAGGTCAAGAAAATTCTCTCCTGTGTTTTCTTCTTGAAGTTTTCATAGTTTAAACATTCAATTCTGTCATCAATTGAGTTATTCATTGTGCAAGATGTGAGAAAGCACTGTAGTTCATTTATTTGCATATGGATATACAATTGTTCCACTATCGTTTGTTAAAAAGACTATCTTTTCTCTACTGAATTACATTAGCACCATTATTGAAAATCAATCAGCCTTATGTGGATCTATATTGTGTTCCACTGATCTACAGGTCTGTTGGTTTACCAATACCACACGGTCTCAATTACTGGAGCTTCAGAATAAGTCCATAAATCAGGTGTATAAGCCCTCTAACTTTCTTCTTAACCATAAGTCTTCCAAACCATAAACACGGTTATGTCTTTCCATTTATTCAGGTCTTCAATTTCTCTCAATAATATTTTTTTAGTTTTCTGTGTACAGATCTTTCACTTATTAAACTTATCCCTATGCTATTTTGATGCTCTGTTAAATAATATTGCTTTTAAAATTTCATTTTCCAATTGTATTTTGCTAGTATATATAAATACAATTGATTTGTACAGTCACCTGTTCTAAATTTATTAGTTCCAACAGTTGGGCAGATTTCTTAGCAATTTCTATGTGCACAACTGCATTATTTAGAAAATACAGTTTCATTCATTCTTTTCCAATCTGTGGGTCTTATTTTTCTTGCCCTGTAGCAATGCTGCCAGTGCAATGTTGAATAGAAGTGGTTAGAGCAGACATCTGTGCCTTGCTATCAACCTTAACAGGAAAACATTCAGTCTTACACCATTAAGTATAGTGTTAGCTGTGGGTTTTTCACAGGTGCACACATCAGGCTGAGGAAGGTGCCCTTTATTACTAGTTTAGGGAATCTGTATAATAAACAGGTGTTGAATTTTGGCAAATATGTTTTCTGTGGCTACTGATATGATCACATGATTTTTTTCCTTTTTGTTAATATGATGAATTACATTGATTGATTAAACCTACCTCCCTGGATGAAACCCCATTTGGGACATATGATCCTTTTTATATGCTGCTGGATTTGACTGCTAGTATTTTATTAAGAATGTTTGTTTCAGCAACAAATGTTGGAGAGGTTGTGGAGAAAAAGGAACCCTCATACACTGCTGGTGGGAATGCAAACTGGTGCAGCCACTATGGAAAACAGTACGGAGATTCCTCAAAAAATTAAAAATAGAACTACCATACAATCCAGCCATCCCACTACTGGGTATTTATCCAAAGAGCTTGAAGTCAGCAATCCCAAAAGTCCTATGCACCCCAATGTTTATTGCAGCACTGTTTACAATAGCCAAGACGTGGAAGCAACCTAAGTGTCCAGCAACAGACGAATGGATAAAGAAGTTGTGATATATATATATACAATGGAATACTACTCAGCTGCAAAACAGAACAAAATCATTCCATTTGCAATAACATGGATGGACCTTGAGAGAATTATGTTAAGTGAAATAAGCCAGCGAGAGAAAGATAATCTGTGTATGACTCCACTCATACGAGGAATTTAAAATTATGGACTAAGAACAGTTTAGTGGATACCAGGGGAAAGGTGGGGTGGGGGGTGGGCACAAAGGGTGAAGTGGTGCACCTACAACATGACTGACAAACATTAATGTACAATTGAAATTTCACAAGATTGTAACCTATCAATAACCCCCCAAAAAAAAACTACAAAAAAAAAAAAAAAGAATGTTTGCTTCTATGTTTATGAAGGAAACTGGTTTGCAGTGTTCTTTTCCTACAATATCTATGTCTGGTCTTGGTATCGGTAATGCTGGCCTCATAAAATGAGTTAGGAAATGCTCCCTTGTCCTCTATTTCTGAAGTTGTGTAGGATTGGTATTATTTCTTCCCTAAATGCTTGGTAGATCATCAGTAAAGCCTTTTAACCCTGGATTTTTCTTCGCAAAAAAGATTTTGATTAGGAATTCAATTTATTTAAAAGATAGAGGGCTGTTCACACTTTCTATTTCTTTTGGAATAACTTTCAAGGAATTTGTCCATTTCATCTAAGTTGTCAACCTTATTCACATAAAGTTGTTCATAACATTTAATATATATAGTAATATCTCTTTCATTTCTGATATCGGCAATTTTTCCTTTTTGCTGGGAAAGATTTGCCCTGAGCTAACATCTGTTGCCAATCCTCCACCTTTTTGTTTTTTCTTCCTCCCCAAAACCCCAGTACACAGTTGTATATTCTAGTTGTAAGTCCTTCTAGTTCTTCTACGTGAGCCGCTGC
Organism: Equus caballus; assembly: GCF_041296265.1. Lineage (NCBI taxonomy): Eukaryota > Metazoa > Chordata > Mammalia > Perissodactyla > Equidae > Equus > Equus caballus. The sequence continues at coordinate 97,988,265 of NC_091685.1, read as the reverse complement.
CACAGCATGGCTACTGACAGACAAGTGGTGTGGTTCCATGCCCAGGAACCAAACCTGGGCCACCAAAGCAGACTGTGCCAAACTTTAACCACTAGACCATCAGGGCTGGCTCAGTAATTTTTGCCTTCTGTTTTTTATTTTCTTGTGCAGTCTACTTAGAGATTTATCAATTTTATTAATCTTTTCAAAGGACCAGCTTCTGGTTTAATTTCCCTGTTGTCCACTTTCTAGTTTACGGACTCTTTATTTTTATTATTTCCTCCCTTCTACTTAGTCTTTAATTTGCTTTTCATATTCTAGCTTGTTGAGGTGAAAGCTTAAATGATTGATTTTAGACTTTTCTCCTTTTCTAATACAGTCATGCATCACATAAGGTTTCAGTCAACAACAGACTGCATATACAACAGTGGCCCCATACGATTAGTAACACAGAGCCTAGGTGTTAGTAGGCTATACCATCTAGGTTTTTCTAAGTACACTCTATGGTGTTCAACAATAACAAAATCACTTAACAATGCATTTCTCAGAATGCATCTGTCATTAGGCGATGCATGACTGTATAAGTTTTGAACCTATAATTTTTCCTCTAAGTTATGCTTTAGCTGCACCCCTCAAATTCTGACATACTGTTTTCACTTTCATTCAGTTTGAATATTTTCTAATTTCTCTTGTGATTTATTCTTTAACCCAAGGGTTATATAAAGGCGAGCTGTTTAATATCCAAATATTTGTAGACTTTGCAAGTATCTTTTTGTTTTTAATTTCTGATATAATTCTGCCTTGGTCAGACATCTTTCTCTGTATGATTTCCATCCTTTTAAAATTGTTGAGGGGCCAGCCTGGTGGTACAGCGATTAAGTTTGCACATTCCACTTTGGTGGCATCAGGTTCACAGGTTCAGATCCTGGGTGTGGACCTATGCACCACTTGTCAAGCCATGCTGTGGCAGGCGTCCCATGTATAAAGTAGAGGAAGATGGGCACAGATGTTAGCTCAGGGCCAGTCTTCCTCAGCAAAAAGAGGAGGATTGGTGGCAGATGTTAGCTCAGGGCTAATCTTCCTCAAAAAAAAATAAATAAAATAAAATTGTTGAGACATATAGCCCTGCATATGATCTATCTTGGATCACTGTTCACATGCATTTGAAATGAATGCATATTCTGGTGCTGTTAGAGTGTTCCATAAATCTCCGTTAGGTGAAGCTGGTTGATAATGTTGTTCAAGGCTTCTATCTCCTCAATGATTTTCTGTCTAATTGTTCTACTAACTACTGAGAGAGGAATGCTGCAATCTCCAACTAGTACTGTGGATTTATCTATTTCTCCTTTCAGTTCTGTAAGTTTACACTTCACATGTTTTGAAGTTATAATATTGAGTATACACATTTAGGGCTGTTAAGTCTTCTTGACAAAACAGTCCTTTTGTCCTTTATGAAATGTCTATCTTCATCCCTGGTGATACTCTTGTCCTAAAACCACTTCAGCCTTTCTTTGACTAATGTTTGCATGGTATATCTACTTCCACACTTTTACTCTTAAACTATGTTGTTAAACTTAAAATGAATTTTTTGTATGAAACATAAAAAGGTTTGGCTTTTTTTAACACAATTTGATAATATCTGAATATTAATTAGACTGTTTCAAATATTTCCATTTAATATTATCAGTAAAACAGGGTTTAAATCTACTATCCTACTCTTTCTTCATTGTTTCATTTATTTATTTACTTGTGGGGTTTTGTTTTTGTTTTGTTTTTGTTTTTTTGCTGAGGAAGATTTGCCCTGAGCTAACATCTGTGCCCACCTTCCTCTATTTGTTTTTTAAGTATGTGGACCACCAGCACAGCATGGCCACTAACAGAGTGGTGTAGGTCCGCACCCAGGAACCGAACCCAGGCCACCAAAGTGGAGTGCACTGAACTTAACCACTAGGCCACTTGGGCCTGGCCCTTCTCTGTCTTCTTTTGAATTGACTACATTTTAATATTCATTTTAATTCAAATACTGGCTTATTATCTATACCTCTTTGCTTTGTTTTTTAGTGGTTCTCTAGATTTTACAATATGCTTTTTAACTTACCACAGTTTTCCTACAAACAGTATTACCTTATGTCTAAGGTAAAAAGCTTACAACAGCATTTTTCCAATTCCCTCCTCTCATCCTTTGCTCTATTATTGTCATACATTTACTTCTTCACATTGTAAACTCCACGATACATTATTATTTCTGTTTTAAACAATTATCTTTTTAAAAAGTTAAAAACTGATTTTTAGAAGTATTTTACACTTACCCATGCTTTTCATTCCTTTATGTAGATCTAAGTTTCCATTTGGTATCGCTTACCTTCTCCCTAAAGAATATCTTTTATTTTTAACATTTCCTTATAAGGCTGCTGGTGATAAATTCTCTCAGCTTTTATTGGTCTGAAAAAAAGCTTCATTTTGAAGGACACTTTCACTGGATATATAATTATAGGTTGTTTTAGTCTTTGAGCATTTTAAAGAACTCATTATCTTCTGACTTGCATAGTTTCAGTCAAAATGTCTGTAGATATTATCTTTGTTGTTCTGTATGTAATGAATTTTCTTCTCTGGATGCTTTTAAGATTTTCTTTCTGATATTGGCTTTCAGCAATTTTATTATGATGTGCCTCAGTGTCTATTTGCTCTCTGCTTTATCTTCCTTGGGGTTTAAGATTCTCTGATCAGAGCCAGCCTGGTGGCACAGTGTTAAATTTGCATGGTCTGCTTCAGCAGTCCAGGGTTCGCCAGTTCGGATCCCAGATGCGGACATGGCACCACTTGGCAAGCCATGCCATGGTAGGCGTCCCACACATAAAGTAGAGGAAGATGGACATGGATGTTAGCTCAGGGCCAGTCTTCCTCAGCAAAAAGAGGAGGATTGGCAGCAGATGTTAGCTCAGGGCTAATCTTCCTCAAAAAAAAAAAAGATTCTCTGATCTATGGGTTTATACTTTTCAGTAAACTTGAAAAATTTTATGGCCATTTCTTCATTTTTTTTTCTGTTCTCTCCTCCTCTCCTCCCATTTTGGGACTCAGATTACAAGTATGTTAGACAACTTGATATTGTCCCACAGGCAACCTAATCTTTTTTTTTTCCAGTTTTTTCCTGAGTGCTTCATAACGTAGTTTCTATTGCTCTCTTCAAATTCACTAGTTTTTTTTTTTTTTAAGATTTTATTTTTCCTTTTTTCTACCAAAGTCCCCCGGTACATAGTTGTGGGTCCTTCTAGTTGTGGCATGTGGGATGCTGCCTCAGCATGGCTTGAAGAGCTGTGCCATGTCTGCACCCAGGATTCGAACCGGTAAAACCCTGGGCCGCTGAAGCAGAGCGCGTGAACTTAACCACTCAGCCATGGGGCCGGCCCCCAAATTCACTGGTCTTTTCTTCTGTAGTACCTAATCTATTTTTAATCCTATCCAGTAAATTCTTCTTTTCAGACAGTATATATTCATTTCTGGAAGTTTCTTTTGGTTCTTTTATGTCAATTATGCCTCTCGTTTGAGGTTCGTGTTTTCTTTCAACTTCTTGAGCATACTTATAACAGCTGTTTTGAAGTCTTATCTGCTAATTTCATCATCTCTGTCGTTTGTGTTTGTTTTCATTGACAGTTTTTCCCTCCAAATTATAGGTTACATTATTGCTGCTTCTTTGCATTTAATATTGTTAGGTGCTGGATATGTAAAATTTTACATGGTTGGGTGGTGCAATGTGTTCTCTTATTTTAATAATGTTTACTACGACAGATAATTAAGTTACTTATGGATCAACTTTCAAGGCCTGTTTTTAAACCTTTTTAGGGCAAGTTTGGACTACCCTTTATTCTAGGGCTAGTTTAGCGCTACTGTAAAGCATGACCCTTCTGGAGTCTCTAACGGATGCCTGAACATTTAACAAGGACCCTCCAATCTAACTGGCTGGAACTCTAATCTCCCAGCCCTGAGTGAACTCTAAATTACTGAGTTTACACCTTTCTGATCATTCTTTGACTGGCTTCACGGAGTTGCATACCACACCTAAACAGCTCATTCAGCTAAAGACTAGGGGACCCTGAAGCAGAGTTCTAATAACCTTCCTCTGGGCAGCTTCTTCCTCTCAGATACTCTGCTCCTCAAATTAGTTGCATTAGCCTCTCCCAATTCCCAATTTTGTTTCCTCAATTCAGTGAGACTGTTACACTCTGCTTAGGTTCCTCCTTCTCACACTGTGGTCCAGAAAGTGGCTCAAAGCAATAAGCCAGTGCAATCATAGAGTTCTCTTCTCTCAGGAAGCATGATCCTGCGCTGCTTGTTGTCCACTTGTCTTTATCCATTCAGGTTGCTATAACAAAATACCACAAACTGGGTGGCTTATAAACAGCAGGAATTTATTGCTCACAGTTCTGGATGCTGGAAGTCCAAGATCAGAGTGCCAGCAGGACTTGGTGAGAGCCCTCTTCTGGGTCACAGACTTCTTGTTGTAGCCTCACATGGCAGAAGGGGCAAGAGATCTCTCTGGAGCCTTTATAAGAGCACTAATCCCATTCATAAAGGTTCCTCTCTCATGACCTAAGTGCAGCCCAAAGGCCCTACCACCTAATACTATCATCTTCGGGAGTTAGGGTTCAACATATGAATTTTGGAGGGACACAAACATTCAGACAGAGCACCAATGTTTCAAAACTGTGGTTTCCTATGTTTTGCTCATTTTCCTAATTGTTTATTGTAGGAATATAAGTCTGGTCTCAGTTATTCCATCACAATCTGAAGTGGAAGAACTCCCAATCTTGTTTGCCTGGAAGCAGATGCCCTCTAAAACTTGTACTCACTGTGTTTTTAAAAATATATTTAAATCCTTTTTTTATTTCTTCTGGATTAATTCTCCATTTCTATGAGACCTACCTGCTATGCATTTCCTTTTCAAAAATTGCTCTGGCTATTCATGAATATACAATCTTTAGGTTCATATAATCAATTTCTCCTAAACTTACTCTACTATTTGATAGAGATGGAATTAAATATATAGATTAACTGGGGAAAACTGACATCCTCCACAATACTGACTCTTCTCATCTCTGGAATCCAATTACAAACTATATATCTTTATTTACTACAGTCTTCCTTCACGTACATCAGTATCATTAATTTTCTTCTAACAAATCCCATATATCTTCTACATTTATTCCTCATTTTATTTTTTTTTGTTAATTTTCTGAAAGGGATCTTATTTTCCATAATCTCTTCTAACTAATTACAGTCCTTACAAAAGCTAGCTAGTTATTTTTTATGTCAATTTTGTACCCACCAAACTACCAAGCACTTTTATTAGTTCTAATGGGTTTTCAGCAGATTCCCTCTGGTTTTCCCAGGTGGAGAATCACATTATCTGCATAAAATAATTAGGTCTCCTTTATAATATTTATATATTTTTTCATTATCTTGCTTGATGGTAGGAAAATATTAAATAATAGTAACGATAGTGCCCACACTTGTCTTCTTTCCAATGTTAAAGGAAATACTCCAGTACTTCACCACTAAACAGAATTCTGGCTGTTCATTTGTAACAGTTATTTTTTTATAATGTTAAGGACCAAATATACATTTATATTTATATTATTAAGAGTTTTTATCAGGAATGGATATTGAATTTCATAGAATCCCATTTTATCAAGTATTTTATCACTTCTAACATATCATATGTCACATACATTAGTAGGAATATATATAATATTGATGGTTTTCTTCAAATTGAATTATCCTTGTATATCTAAATCCTATTTGGTAATTGGATTTTTTAAGATATGATTGCACTTTCTATATTTATTACTGTTTCTTTATGATTTTTGCATCTATACTCACTAGTAAGATTGTAGTTTACATTTTTGGTATCTTTGTCAGAAATACAATTATCCTAATTTTATGAAATATATTACTTTTATAAACAGGAATAAAGTTACAAAAAATAAACCCTGAAAATTATTAATAACTTTCCAAATGCCCACCACTTTTTAAACATTTATTTTTTCTTCAGATTCTGGAACTTTGATTATAAAATCTTGACAGGTCATTTTGTCACCCTACCCTCCTATCTATTTTAGAGTATAGATATTATTGTGTGTGTGTGTATACATATGTATACAAATATATATATGTATATATGCGTATGTGTGTGTATGAAACACATTCCTGCAAAATTTCTTGTAAGACAAAACTCTATCCTTCAAATACCACTTTCCCCAAAACTCTCTTGGTAAAATTAGAAGATATTTCAGATACAACGTTTCTATGGTCCAATCCTTCACTTTCTTTAGGTATAAACTAAAATGCCACCTCTTCAGAGAAGCCTTCTCTGACCACCCTAATTAAAATACCCCCTGCCACCTCTCCAGCCATCTCTAGCCCAATTTATTCTTCAACAGTCATTCTGAAATACTTTATCCTCAGTGCCCAAAAAAGTATCTGACACTAGGTAAATGGTTAATTTATATTTGTTGGTGGAACAAATGAATGAAAGTAAGTGGGCACCTACATAGTCTAATCTGAAGGAAAAATTCCCCAAGAATAGTTTCTCCAACTCTGGTGCCACGTTACCTAAAATGCCTGTGACCACCCTATAAGGGTACAACATAAATCATTAGTTAATAGTGCCTTGGTAAAATGATTTCATTTATCAGATTCTTTCTTCCATAATAATCAGTTCTCCAGGCCATGAACACCTGGAGTTCCACATAAAGGAAGAAAAATATAAGGAGTCTTCCAGAAACAAACTGTCTTACTCTTTTTCCCATATTAACAGTACCCAATCAGCACAAAGTAAATATATTCTGCGTATAGTTCTTGGCGGCTCCTCTCACAGGGTTAACACCAACAGAGTAAAACTATAGACTAAAGAGAAAGCACTTAACGTAGAAGCAATAATTGGTCTGGGTGATGCAGGAGGAGATGGAAGTCCCATGAGTCCCTGACCTCTTTGGTGAATCATACCTGGAAGCGATCACTCAGAAAGAGAATCTTCAAGGAAGAAGTAGAAATTGATTATGACAGTAAAGTATGCTCTGTAGCTGTGGCTTCTCTTAAAGGACTTTGAACCAGTTTTAGATTCAATTATGACAGGAACATTTGAGTTACCAAGTCCACTGAGAACAAAGGAAAAGGAGTACCTTCAACTTTATCCTCTTTCCACTGAATCTGTCCATAGCTATCCTGGAAGACTGAGCAGACACCAAGCAAGACAGAAAAAGAACACAGACTCCAGAACACATGGCCTGATGTTTTAACTTGTTTCTCAGTCATGTCTCCCACTATACCACTATAACAGCAGCATCTTTCACAGAATACAGAGAAAACAGATTTTTCAATACAGTAAACTCTCCATTTTCCCACCTTATCTCTGACCAAGTATCTGTCCCTTATTGTCAGAGCATTATTACATTTTAATTTAGATCCTTCCCAATATTCAGTCTTTACTGAATGGTGGGAACAGAAGCCAGGTCCTGGAAGTGTATATATTTCTGGTACTGTTATTTTTCTATATTCTCATCTCTTATTCTTTAAAATTATCAATAATAAGAAAATAACCAAATATGCTAATGATGCAAAATTCTACATGTATAAAATTTCAAAACATGAATTTGTTTTCTGATTTACAGATTATCTAAATTCTTAAGTGTATATATTGGGTTAAAATATGATGGATTTCCACACTAATTAGATATAACAGAATAACCAAAAAATAAAGATGACAACTAAAGGAGACACAAAATTCTAATTTAAGATGCATCTAATTTAGGTATTCAGGTACAGTATATACCTATATACTCTATAATCCAAAACAATGGATTTTATCAGGAATTTAAAACTCTCTCTCAACTAATACTACAGTTTCTTTCTTTCAATTTTTTACTCCCAATTCATTCTACGATATGCATGTTCCAACAACTGAGGTGAGCCTGGCAGGACTTTCCTCAACCTTCTATTACCTAAATTATATGAGGACACATGACATATACATGTACAATTTCGTGCATTGTACATTTCTACTCTCAACTACCTACTTTCCATTAATTTCAAAATCAGTTCATGCATTGATTTCTATAAACAAAACAGAAATGTAATACATTGGATGCCTAACCTCTTGATTTTCTACTCCATTGCTGGAAAGCTCCAAAAGAGAACCTCCACTGTCAACCACTGCTGATGCCATTGTTTATTCCCTGAGGAAGCTTCAAACTCTATTAATCAATGTAATTAAAAGTTCATGGATGACTGCCAGTATTACAGCTTTGCATTATCATTTTTAAAAGTCAATAGAGATGGAGTGGGGTAGATATCCAGAAATCCAGTCTTCTAAAGATGATTAACCAGAGAGCCTAAAAAGAGGAAGAATTTGAAAAGTTATTAAAAATATACAGGAAGGATATAAAGCACAACCTATTTTGCAATCTAATTTTTAACATTTTTGTAAATTAAGAGAAAGGAGACAGGCTTACACAGCCCTCTCAAATGAGGGCAGTAACCAGCATTCTACTTCTCAGAGTTGTCAACTTCTAGAATATATTGAAATAATGTCTTACCAAGCTACTGCACATAGGTAACATTATGATATTTACATTCTAAGACATAAAATGTTATAACTTTCTCCCTTTATGAAGATGTACTTTTATTCCTGCAATATTTTGGTAGAAATTTTTAAAATCTTTAATGCCCTGCATACATAAAATGTGCCGGACTGAGATAACTTCTAAAATTATTTGCCTATTTAACAAATTAAATGATTTATTGGTTTGTAAATATTTCATTCTTCTTCTTTGGCTCATTTGATTTGTTTACTTGAATAATATAATTAGAACTGTCTTTTGCTTATGGTAGCAATCTCATTTTGTGTTCACATTTTGAGTACTTTACAAGGAGTGTAAAACAGATTAATCTGAGTTGCTTATAATTTCAAATAGAGTGGTTTGAAAATAAGGTAATGAAATCACTTGGAATACCTTTAATATTACTTTATCATTCTCTTAATAATTCTTTTGCTATTGGTTCAAAATGCAATATAGCAAATGGCTTCAAGTAAACATAATTCAAGCTTTTTCTGCCCCTAGTAAAGATGAATGCCAGTACATGCATTATCTAGATTTATGCACTAGACTATTCCTAAAAAGTTACATTTTATTTGATTTTGTGTATTTAAATTTTTCATAGAGACATTAGAGATTTATTCTTAGAATATTTTTCATATAAAAATTAAAGAATGCAGAAAAACTGAGCATATTTAAAGAGAAAAGAATATAAATTTCAAATAAATCATTCCATTAATATTATGCCCTATATTGACTACCGGTACCACACAGCTATAGAAAAAAAATAATAACTTCCATAACCTTCTACAATAAAAAGAAATGCCTGAAAATAAGGAGAAACTTCACCTCACTACGTAAGACTAATTCAGTACTATTAGTCTCTGTTTTGATCTTATCGAGAGAAAATGGAATAGGAAATATTTGTATCTTAAAAATAAAAATTAAGAAAAATCCACAGTCCCATCACACTAAAGCTCCCTATTATCATATAAGCTAATGACTATTTTCAATTACTGTTTTCTAACCATATTGATAATAACAGCAGAAATAAATTTTACTTACAATTCGAATGTTAAGTAGTCTAAGCATCCTTCACTCTTTTCACAACTTGGCAAGAGCTAAAATATAAACCAGCAGTTCTTTGGAACTACTAGTGGGGGGGAGGGAAAGACAGTATTAATATAATTCTATTAAAAAATATTTTGCCCAAAATAGGTGTGATTCAGACAGTATGTACTTATTAAAACAAGCCATCTCCAAAGCCTAATGACACACACTATACAATGAACATAATAAAGAAATAATTTCTAGGCTATGGAAGAATCAAAAGTTTTTATCAAACAAAATTTTAAGTCACCACTAAATAACAATTATTGAGTAGGGGCAGATCCAACACACACAGCCTATGCCCCATAATATGAGCCGTATTTCAATCCACCAACAGGATTTTAACAAGTGCTTGCAGGTATAACCCCAGATCCCCAGGAGTATAAAATCAAGGTTTAAAAGATTAACCCAAAAAACTATAAAACAATGTTAACAATATAGTATTGCTTATTAAGTCATTTTCTTGCTCTCACGCTCAAACTTAGCATCCATACACATCCCAAGCCTCCTCAAATAGCCCTCCTCCTTTCAAAGGCTAATCTATTGATCTATGCACTGGATCTCAGGCCTCCCTCCATCAATTATTCCCTCTTCTTCCTTAACCTTCTCTTACTTAACATTGGGTCTCTTCCCTCAACATCTAAATATTTACAAGCCTCTCTCATCTTATACACGGGAAAGTCTTCCTCCATGACCCTGCATACCCCTCTAGCTACTGTTCTAGTTCCTTCCTTTCCCAGATAAGGTTCTAGAAAAACAATCTTCTATATTCTGTCTCCATTTCCTAATTTCTCAGGTATTCCTCCTTCTATGGAAGTTTGGCATCCGTCACCACCAATTGACATTTTTACTGAATTCTGGTTGTCAAATCCAATGGATACATTTCTGTCTTCATAGAACTTAATGTCTCTGAAGCACTTGACACTGTTGATCATTCCCTCCTTGAAACTCTATCTTGAATTTATCTTCTGCAACTCTGGCTACTCCTTTTCAGTTCCCTCTTGCAGGCCCACCCCTCTTTTCAAAGGGCTTGAGGCAAGAGTACAAATGGAAGCCCACATACTATAAGCCTAAATGTTTTAAAGTTATAAATGAAGCTAACAAGCTGTTAAATTATATTCTATCCCTCTATGTTGACACACACACTTTTATAACTACCTTAAAGGATGATTTCTGATTTGGGATTCTCAGACTCCTTTAAGTTTTATGGGGGTCTTGGAGGACCATGTCCTCTCCCCTGGCCTGCAGCCTGTCCCTTTTTCTCTTCCCACCTTTGGCTCCATGCCATACTACAAGGAGCCTCATACACATACATGTGGACATCCCAGCCCACACGTACCAGCTGTGGCCACATGCCTGCAAATAGCTGCTCCCTGGCCATCCCTTAGGCCTGGCCCATAAATGTAGTACAGTCAAGAGAGGAAAGAATCAGGGAAGAAGCCTGTGAGGGGCAACATGGGCAGAGAATTCTGGGGTTCAAATACTCAGTGCTTGATCTAGAAATAGGTACCAGATGGACTAATTCCCTTGGCTTCCCAAAATGCTCATCCTATCAAGAGGAGTGGAGGTGGAGGAAGGCCAGATGAGGACCTCTAAAGCACAAGGCCCAGAGCAGGGTTCCCACTTGGCAAAGTTTAAGGACAGTACTACTCTGTGGTCAACCTTACATGTAGGTGTTTCCAGGATCCCATCCCAGTCCTCTTCTGACTCTTTACACTCTCTCTAAACTATCTCATGTACTGCCATGGCTTCACTCAAATCTCTCTTCCAGTCTAAATCATTTTATGGGGTCCAGTTTGTCTACTAGACACTTCCTTGCCTCTACTTCTTTGTGAAATTAAATAGAGTACAAATAAATGGTAAGCATCTATTCCAGGGTATTCCAGGCACTCCATTATTAATTCAGTCATACAACAAATATTAACTGAGCACCTAGTATCTGCTAGCACAGTTTTCAGTGGCAGAGGTAAAGCAGTGAATAAAGCAAAAGTTCTTGTCCTTATAGATCTTAAATTCCAGTGAGGAAAGATGAAAATAGGCAAAATATGTATAGCACAAATCTAGCTGGTGATAAAAGCTAAGGAAACAAATGAATCAAAAGGAGAGAAGAATTTGTCAGGGAAGACGGCTGCAATTCCAAGTTGAATGGACAAAGACGACTCAGTGAAAAAGTGACATATTAGTAAAGACCTGAAAGTAGGAGTGAACTGTGTCAACAACTGGGGGAAGAGGGTTTAGCCAAAGGAAAGAGAAAATTCAAGACCTTCAAGAGGGAGTACACCTGACTAGTTCAAAGATCAGCAAAGAGGCCAATATGGCTGGAGTGAAGCAAGCAACAGGAAGAAAGAATAGAAAATGATGACAAAGAGGTAAGGGGAGGGAGCCATGTAGACCCTCTGTGAGGACTCTGACTTACTCGAGGGAAAAAGAGGGTTTATGCAGAAAGATGACCTGATTATTAAGGGGATCATTCAGATGCTGGTGTGAGAACAGACAAGGGGACAAGCACAGAAGCAGGGAGATCAGTTAAGAAGTTACTATAATGATTAGGTGAGAAATGATAGTGGCTAGGACCAGAGTGGTAGGTTCTGGTGAAAGTGAAAAATGGTCAACTTTTAGATATACTTTGAAGATAAAATGGACAAGATTTGCAGCAAATTGGATGTGGGGTGTGAGAGACACAGAAGAGTCAAGAATGAATCCAAAGATATCACTCAGAGCACCTGGAACAGCCATTAAATATGATAGTGAAAAATGTGGGAGAAGTCCAATATGTTTCAAGCTAAACTCATTTTTTTCTCTGCTGCCTCCCTAAAAGTATTACCTCTCCTATCGTGGTCAGCTCAGTAAGCTACCCAGCACCCACACAAGTTGCCTAAAGAAGAGATCCTGAAGTCATCGCGGCTCCTTTCCATCAACACCATCACACTCTCTAATCTCACATCCTCTGCCCTAGTTGGGTTTCCTTATTATCATTTTTCTATACTGTTGTAATAGCCTCAGAACTTGCCTCTTTGCCACTAATCTTCCCTCCCTTCCAGTCCATCTACTGCACTACCAGGGTGATCCAAGATTGAATAATGTCAGACCCCTCTCAAAATTCTTTAATACTTCCTCATCACCTGCAGGATGAAATCTCAACCTCTTTGCAAGCATCCTGATTTAGCAGGAACAAGCAAGGGGTCTAGGTCTATTTCTCAAAAGTGATGAAATGTTCAATCTGATATGCTCAGGTATGGGAATCACAAATCTAATCTATGTTCACTTGTCCAGCCTCATCTTCCTTTACTCCCTCCATCTAACTTTATACCACCGTTGTTTGTAGCTCTCTATATTCTTTATTATTTATTTTTTTTAAGACTGGCACCTGAGCTAACACCTGTTGCCAATCTTTTTTTTTTTTCCTTCTTCTCCCCAAAGTCCCCCAGTGTATATTCTAGTTGTAGGTCCTTCTAGTTCTGCTATGTGGGACGCCACCTTGGCATGGCTTGATGAGTGGTGCTAGGTCTGCGCCCAGGATCCAAACTGGTGAAACCTCGGGCTATTGGAGCGGAGCACGCAAACTTAACCACTCGGCCATGGGGCCAGCCCCTGTAGTTCTCTATATTCTTCTCTCTCTTGTCTTCAATATCCTTCACTTGCTTGCCCATTTGGCCAATTCCTAGCTGTCTTACAGGTCAATTATATACACACTCACGTTTTTTCAAACAGCTTTATTGAGATGCAATTAATATATCAAACAGCTCACCTACTTAAAGTATATAATTCAATGGTTTTCAGTATATGCACAAAGTTGTGCAATCATCACCACAATCTAATTCTAGAACATTTTCTGCACTCCTCCCAAAAATCCCATGTCCATTAGCAGTCACCTCTCATCCTTCCCCAACCCCTATTGCCTGGAACCAATAATCTGCTTTCTATCTCTAGAGATCTGTTTGTTCTGGCCATTTCATATAAACAGAACTATATAATTCTACAGTCTACATAGTGGACTTTTGTGACAGGCTTCTTTCACTTAGTATAATGTTTTCAATATTCATCTACATGTAACATGTATTAGTATTTCATTTCTTTTTATTGCTGAATAATACTTCATTGCATAGCTATATCACATTTTATTTATCCATTTATCAGTTATGCAAATTGTGGTTGTTTCCACTTTTTGACTATTGTGAATAATGCTATGAAAATTCACATTCAAGTTTTTGCATGGACATATGTTTTCATTTCTCTTGGGTATCTGTCTAGGAGTGGAATTGCTGAAACATACAGTAACTCTATGTTTAACATTTTGAGAAAACACCAAACTGTTTTCCAAAGTAGGTACATCATTTTACATTTGCATCACCAGTGTATAAATGTTCTAATTTCTCCACATCTCCACCAACAAATGTTGTAGGTAATCTGTATACAGCAATAGATAATTAATACATCATCTTGGTAGATGCAATAAAAAAGCAATTAATAAGATTTTTATAGTTTAAAAAAATGCAGCCAAGACTCAACGACAAAATATTTAAAACTTTCCCCCTGGTACTGGGAACAGAACAAATATACAAACCATTACCACTTCAATTCAACACCTCACTGGCAATCCTAATTAGCAGAGTTTAATAAGAAAAAATTAAAAGACATAAGAAATGGAAAAGAAGAAATGAGGCTATCATTGTTTGCAGATGATAAGACTATCTACATAGGAAATCCAAAAGAATCTTCAAATATTAGAATAAGAGGGTTTGCAAGGTGTGTGGGTACAGATTAATATGTAAAAATCAACTTTTTCTATATACCAGAGACAAACAGAAAATATAATTTTTTAAAAGGATATCATTTACAAATACCACAAAAGGAGCCGGCTCTGTGGCCGAGTGGTTAAGTTTGCGCGCTCCGCTGCAGCGGCCCAGGGTTCGGATCCTGGGCGTGGACATGGCACTGCTCGTCAGGCCACGTTGAGGCGGCGTCCCATGAGCCACAACTAGAAGGACCTGCAACTAGGATATGCAACTGTGTGCTGGGGTTCCGGGGGAGGGGAGTTGGGGAGATAAAGCAGAAAAAAAAAAAAAAAAACGATTGGCAACAGTTGTTAACTCAGGTGCCAATCTTTTAAAAAAAAAACACACAAAAACTATAAGCTACCTAAGACCCAATCTAACAAAAGACATACAAAGACCTCTATGGAGAAAATCATAAAACTGGCTGAAAGGAATTAAGGAAGTCTTATTTATATGGACATACCATTTTCATGGATAGGAAAGCTCAATATCTTAAAGATGTCAGTTCTCACCAAACTCATCTAACACATATATTTCCAGTGAAAAATTCCAAGAGGCTTTTACAAAAAATTTGACAAAGACAGTAAAAAATAGATGTATATAAAAGAGCAAAGGGCAAAAGTTAGCCAAGACCCTCCTGAAGAATTGCCCTACCTAGTCTATAATAATTAGGCCTAAATAATGGTATAGATATTGTCAAATACACCAATGGAACAGAATATAGAGGCCAGAAAAAGACCCATACATGTTGGAAACTTAATGTAGTCATGTGCCACATCACAACATTTCAGTCAACGACGGACTGCATATACAACAGTGGTCCCATAAGATTAGTACCACACATGGCGTAGGTATGTAGTAGGCTATACCATTTAGATTTGTGTAAGTGCACTCTATGATGTTCACATGACAAAACTGCCCAACAATATACTTCTCAGAATGTATCCCCATCATTAAACCACGCATGACTGTGTAGGACAGAGGCAGTTAAAAATCAATGAAAAAAAAGACTACTTAGTAAATGATGCTGGGACAAGATAAAAAATTAAATCACTACCTCTCACCATTCACAATAAATTACAGGTGTACTTTGTTATTATTAGTGATGTTGAGTTGATCCTAATGCCTAGCAACCCTGTTTGCAAAAGAGCGGAATGCTACCCAGTCTTTTTGCACCATCCTCTCATCTCCTAGCTCTGTATCAGCCAATGCTCCACTGCTATTCATAGGGTTTTCATGACCAATTTTTTCAGAAGTGAGTGGCCAGGCCCTTCTTCTTCGTCTGTCTTAATCTGGAAGCATTCTGTCCACCATGAATGATCCTGCTGGTACTTGAAATACCAGTAGCATAGCTTTCAGCATCACAGCAACACATTTTGTGAGAGCATAAATCTTAACCACTAGACCATGAGGGCTTACTACAAGTATACCAAAGACCTAAATATACAAAATGTTTTCTTAAATTAGTAGAATGTCTTCATGAATTCACACTTAAGGAAAAATTACCGGATAAGACTTGGAAAGCAAAAAACAGAGGATTATTAAACTTGACTACACCAAAATCTTTTTAAATTCATAACAACAGAAACCAAAAACAAAACTGAAAGACAAGAGACTAGGAAAAGTTATTCCCCTCCCTCCAAAAAAAGGGGGGGGGGCGGGGAGGAACTCTTACTAATTAATATACACAACCAAAATTCTATTAAAGATTTTAAAATAAATTATATTAAGGTATACCCGGGTAAATAGGATGTGAATTCTTATTAAGATTCTAGTTCTCATATTAAAGGACAGATTCATGTGTGTTTATTATATTACGAAAAATAAACAACAGCTAGGCTTGGGCTAATTATTTAAGTGTTTAATGAATCAAGGATTATGATTCATCTATTGTTTTACAACTGGGGTCCAAGGAATTGTATTGATTTTATTAGTTTTTCATCTAAAACGTGAAAACTGTTCACCTGAATTGGTCCTTTTTAAATGTCGTATAAATTAAATATATTTACTAATCCTCCGACAAACTCTTTTTTACAATTTTCCAATAGATCGTGTTCCTCTTTTCTCCTTTAATTGCTTCTTAATGCAATTCCTAATTTGTGAGAAAGCTGTATCAGCAGAGGGGTCAGTTATCTGGCATGCTATTGCAGCACCATCTCTAAACAACCTAACAGATCAGAAAGAGGAAGGGTGACTCCATTTACATGACATGCAAGAAAAGGTAAACCTGTAGGAACAGAAAACAGATCAGTGGGAAGAAGCTGACCTCAAAAGGCACAAGGAAACTTTCTGGAGTGACAGAAATGTTCTATACCTTGATTTATAATGATTAGACAATGGTATGAATTTGTCAAACTCAAGAAAATGTAAGGATGAATTTCACTGTATGTAAATTAAACCAATAAATTTTACTTTAAAAGAGGGGGAGGACAATGTTGACAATTAGAATGTAATCTATTAAAGAGACATTCTTATTCAACATTAACAATACTATCACAATACTAAGAAGAACTGTAGCTTGTAACCTAAATCTTTGTAAAGTTTAACTCCCAACTGGTTCCTGCCTGGATCAGTAAATTCTCCCTCTTAAAAACCTTATTACTCTTAGGCATTTTATTGGTAAAATTAAACCTTTTTAATATAGAACTCAATTCCTGAAATACTTCTGATTCCTATCTTCATTGTCCTATTTTTGGAAATTATCTACCAAGTCTGACAGGAATTACATATGTAGTTTATAATGCTAATATAATAGTCATCTCAATAATAATAATCTCAACCATGTATTTTTCTACTTATTGAACCATGCATTTTTATGCACTATCTCTTCATCCTTAAAATGGTCCTGTAAAATAGGTATAACTATCCCCCTTATTACATGAAAACTATTTTGACAATATGCTTTACATTTAAGAGTTAGTATGATTTAACAGTTAAGAGCCTATTGGCCACTGTATCCCCAGAACACAGCAGGTGCTCAATAAATACTTTCTGGCCTTACCTCTGAGAATGTAATCTTGGACCGTACTCATCCCTTTAAACTTCAATATCCTCATCTACAAAAAGATAGTGAGACAACGCTGGGAAGTAGGTGTATTTAGTTTTTTTCATTCTTTACATAAAGTGCCTAGCACACTGTAAGCAATGAATGAATGTCACTTAATTTATTATTATCTCTTTGATAGCATCAGTCAGAGCTGTTATCATATTTGTTAATGCTTCACAGAAGAATAAAGCAGAACAGATAATACCTAAAACCTAATTGTTCCTCATGCAAAATTGAGACATTCATTCTTATAATTTGTTAAAACAAAAACTAGTACATTTTAAAGAGATCAAAAGTAAATTAATGAATCTTTTAAAGACTGAAGAATTTCCTTGTAAAAATGGGAATGAGCTCATTTTGAGGGAACTAAGTCTAAGGAGTATACAGTTTAGAAACATTTGGGCCCTATCATAAGTCTGGACTGGAAATAATTTTGGCAGCAAGAATTCATGTCATGGGACTTAATTTAGGGCAAGGTGATTGAACCAGATAGTTAAAATTGGATGCTAGAAATTTACAGGGTAAGAAAAATTGCAGGAAAGTTCTTTTAATCTAGAAGAGATCTTAAATAAAGCTCATTTCACAGAAGAAACAGATTGGAGAGGATAATTGGAAAATCAAGTGAAATAATTTGCCAACCATAAAAACAATTTTGCATTGAAAGTCCCACACCATGGATAACAGTATCTTAAAATGCTCATTTACTCATCGCCCTGACATTGTTATCCAATTAAGATTAAGATGTACATTCTTAATCTTATATATTTTTATGGGTGATATACACATGAACGACACAGAGCTAAGTAGTGAATTTAGACAATTTGTGACTTCATCTAAATTCTATTTAAGACTTTTTTTTTGCTTTCTTTGCCAGGCATGTTTTGGCTGGTTTCCTCACCAAACAAAGAACTACAATGTCCAGGTTTCCAGGCATCATCTAATCAATGTTGAACCATTCAATCTACTTTATGATGGAGAAAATATAACAGTGAAGTAACATCTAAAAATACTCTGAATAATCAAACTTTACAGTTATTTAAAGAACTGATGAACAAAGAGACAGAAAGACAAAATCAACCTGACTCACCTGCCCACAGTCACCACTGGAGCCAAAAATGACATTGGTGCCTAGCTACACTCCTTTAACATTTTTATCCTCCTAATCTCTCTGTTACCATTTTACATATGCTCAATTCCCAGGGCAACAATAATAAGGGTCAGAAGAAGTATATGAAGGAAGTGATCACATTAAGCACATCTTAGAATTCAACCTATCTTGAGACTGAAGACAAGCAACAAAGAAAGGTCTGATTATTAATCAATAACCCTAAACTTATATGAATATCTATTCCTAGACTTACACCATGAACTATTTCTAATAAATATTAAATTGTGGAAATAAATGTGTTTAGCCATGTATATTCTGTGAACAAGCAAATTCTCAAGTCAAGTAAGAACCAGACAGAAGGACACATACCAGGAGGTTTGGTTAGGGAAAAAGTAACAAAGTCAAGGCTTCTGCCCTGATCATTCTTCAGATGACTGAAGCTCAAGTCTGGTGCCAATAGCTTCTTGGTATCTTCAGAAAGAGACACATAAAAGACTTGTTTCAACTGCCTTACTACAGTAGTCAAACAACTCGTTTATAAAAGGGTGGAGCTAGAGGTGATCCCAGGAAGACTCCTAGTCATTAAGAAGACCTAGAATCTAGTTTGGTTTATTCAACAAAGCAAATCGAGAGAATTTTTCATTTTTAAGGAGGCATAAATGACCACTTCAGCAATTGCCATCCTAAAGACCCTAGTGCACGCAATTTTAAAACCTTGGACAACTAGTTCACTTCCACGATTTAAAAAGGAAGCAAAAACTTGCCTTTTACAAGAATCTTCTTAATATTCTGGTTTCACAGAATAAGAATACATTAGGGGCCGGCCCCATGGCCGAGTGGTTAAGTTCACGCACTCCACTTCGGCGGCCTAGGGTTTTGCCAGTTCGAATCCCAGGTACGGACAAGGCACCGCTCATCAAGCCATGCTGGGGTGGCATACCACAACTAGAAGGACCCACAACTAAAAATACACAACTATGTACCAGGGGACTTTGGGGAGAAAAAGGAAAAATAAAATCTTTAAAAAAAAAAAAAGAATACATTAAAGTGAATTTATCCTAGAGGAAAGGCAATAACTAGCTTAGTTAAGAATATTTCTCCTCCTTCTTCCAAACAGTGAAGGAATAATAATAGCTAACATTTATAGAGTACTTACTCCATGCTAGGCATTACTCTAAACTCATTATTTATATTAATCTATTTAACCTACACAATCCTACAAAATAAGTATTAATATCCCATTTGACATTTAGGGAAACTGATGCATGGAGAAATGTAAGTAACTTGCCCAAGATCAAACAAGAGGTAAGTGACAGAGTCAGAATTTCAACCTAGGCAGCCTGGCTCCAAAGTCTATGCTCTTAATCTTAAAGTTTTTGTGCCTCATGATGATACAAGTGTTTTTTTTTTAATTAAAACTGTGACAGAGTGACATCAGTATCAAGGCAGAGTGAGCTCTCCCCTCAGACTCTCCTCCCTAAGATACAACAAAAAGGACATACATATATCAACAGAAGACATTCACACAACACAAAAGACATCTGAGGGACCCACTCAGCCATACGTCTGAAGGTGGAGGTGCTGGAACCCCTACACAAAGTGGAAAGAGCTAAAGGGAGCTCCTCTCCCTCCCCCAATGGCAGCAACCCTGAGCTCTGGACCACGCAGCTCAGGGTGGGGTGGGGGGCAGCCCTCTGCAGGAAGACTATCACTCTCTGAGTTCCCTCACAGCCCAGGGGAAAGCCCCAACAGAGGTGACTAAGCTATTGCCAGGGTGTCTCAATCAAGCCAGCACTCCAGGAGGGTAGACAGCAAGGGCAGAGCCCCCAGGATCAAGCAGGCAAAAGAAAGTTCCCCCCACCCCTACCCCTGCTGCCTTGTGCTCCAGCTCAGCTTGTCAGCCAGAGTGCTGCACAGACAGAAAAGCAGCCAGTGGCTGGAGCAAGCAAGCCACGGATCGCAGCAGGCTCAGAATACACAACTCTCGACCCCCACCCAGTGGCAGCTGTGACCAGATACTATCACTATGCAGAGGCACAAATCCACGCCATCAAACAATATGAAAAAGTATATTAATTCTCCAGACCAGAAGGAAAATGACAAGCATCCAGAAATCAATCCTGAAGGCACCGAAATTTATAATCTAAATGACAGAGAATTCAAAATAACTATCACAAAAAAACCCAATGAGTTACAACAAAATACAAATAGTTCAATGAAATCACAAAAGAGACTGAAACTATAAAGAACCAACCAGAAATGCTGGAGATGAAAAACACAATGGATGAGATAAAGAAGAATCTGGACTCCTTAAATTATAGAGCTGACTTATGGAGGAATGAATCAGCAGTCGAGGAAAGAAATAAAAAATGCTTCAGATGGAGGAGGAGAGAGAACTAAGATTACAAAGAAATGAAGAAATTTTCTGAGAAATACCCGACTCAATTAGGAAATGCAACATAAGGATTACGGGTATCCCAGAGGGAAAAGAGCAGGAGAATGGAGCAGAAAACTTATTCAAAGAAATAACAGCTGAGAACTTCCCAAACCTGGCGAAACAGCTGGAAATACAAACGAAAGAAGCTAACACAACTAACTGTATCAATGTAAAAACACCTTCTCCAAGACATATAGTAGTAAAGCTGGCAAAAGTCAATGACAAAGAAAAAATATTAAGGGCAGCAAGGCAGAAGAAAATAACCTACAAAGGAACCCCCATCAGGATTTCAGTGGATTTCTCAGCAGAAACGTTACAGGCTAGGAGAGAGTGGAATGATATATTCAAAATTCTGAAAGACAAAAACTTTCAGCCAAGAATACTCTATCCAGCAAAAATATCCTTCAGATATGATGAAGAAATAAGAACTTTCCCAGATAAACAAAAGCTAATGTAGTTCATTGCCACAAGAATTCCCCCTACAAAAATGCACAAGAAGGCCCTCATACATGGAGAAAAAAAAGGGGGGCTACAAAGCCTTGAGCAAGGAGATAAATAGGTAGAGAAAAATCAGAAAATTGCAGCTCTCAACCCTAACAGGTTAGCAAACACTTAATTATAACATAAAGTTACAGGGAAGGTAAAAAACAAAAACAAATATAATCTTGTAGTTTTAACCACAAACTCACAACACAAGATAGAATAAACTGTGACAATAATAACTTAGAAGGGGAAGACAAAAGGGATGGAATCAGCTTACTCTAAGGAAATAAGAGCCTATGAGAAAATGCACTATCTCTTTTATGAGATTTTTATATACAAACCTCATGGTAACAGCTAAAGAAATAATCAGAACAGAGACACAAATGATAAAGGGAAACCTAAGAAAATCATCATAGAAAACTTAACTGAATTGGCAGTACAAAATACACAAGATGAGAAACAAAGGAAATGCAGAAGAACTGCAAAACAAGCAATAAAATGGCAGCATTAAGCTCTCATATACCAATAATCACTCTAAATATAAACAGACTGATTCTCCAATCAAAAGACAGAGAGGCGGGATGGATTAAAAAACAAGACCCAACAATGTGCTGCCTCCAGGAAACACACCTCAGCTCCAAAGACAACAAGCTCAGAGAGAATGAATGGAAGACGATACTCCAAGCTAATGGCAAACAAAAGAAAACAGGTGTTGCCATACTTATATCAAACAAAGTAGACTTCAAGATAAAACAGGTAACGAGAGACAAAGAAGGGCAGTATATAATGATAAAAGGGATACTCCACCAAGAAGACATAACACTTATAAATATATATGCACCCAACACAGGAGCACCAACAAAGTACATAAAGCAACTATGAACAAACCTAAAAGGAGATATTAACAACAACACAGTAATAGTAGAGGACCTTAACACCCCACTTACATCAATGGATACATCATCCAGACAAAAAGTC
Organism: Equus caballus; assembly: GCF_041296265.1. Taxonomy (NCBI): domain Eukaryota; kingdom Metazoa; phylum Chordata; class Mammalia; order Perissodactyla; family Equidae; genus Equus; species Equus caballus. Next base: position 97,965,758 of record NC_091685.1, on the reverse strand, counting down.
AACAAGGAAATAGTGGACTTAAATGAAAAACCAGACCAGATGGACTTTATAGATATATATAGAACACTCCATCCAAAAACAGCAGAATACACATTCTTCTCAAGTGCACATGGAACATTCTCAAGGAAAGACCATATGTTGGGAAACAAGGCAAGCCTCAATAAATTTAAAAACGTTGAAATTATATCAAGCATCTTCTCTGACCATAATGCTATGAAACTAGAAATCAACTACAAGAAGAAAGCTGGGAAAAGGACAAATATGTGGAGACTAAACAACATGCTACTGAACAACCAATGGATCAAAGAAGAAATTAAAGGAGAAATCAAAAAATATCTGGAGATGTTTGTGAAATTTTATCTCATTTTTCTTTAAATTTGGCATCAAAGACTATTTATGAGATTGAGTCTCTTTTCATATAATGAGGATTTCCCTTTATGGAAAGTGCTTTCTTATACTTTTTGCCTGTCATTCTATAGTGTTTTTGTGCTGTTTTGGTCCAGCTGTATAATGAAGTTACACTATTTATGCTTGCCATGTATGTCTTTAACATATTATCTAATTTAAAAAAAAAATCTGGAGAAAAAAATGAAAATGAAAATACACTATACCAACTCATACGGGGTGCAGCAAAAGCAGTCCTAAGAGGGAAATGCATAGCAATACAGGCCCACCTTAACAAATAAGAAAAATCTCAATTAAGAAATCTTAAACTATACCTAACAGAATTAGAAAAAGAAGAACAAGGCCCAAAGTAAGCAGAAGGAGGGAAATAACAAAAATTAGACCGGGCTGGCCCCATGGCCGAGTGATTAAGTTCATGCACTACACTTTGGTGGCCCAGGTTTTCGCCGGTTTGGATCCTGGCATGGACATGGCACCACTCATCAAGCCATGCTGAGGCGGCATCCCACAGAGCACAATCAGAAGAACCTACAACTAGAATATAGAACTATGTATTGGGGGCCTTGGGGAGAAGAAGAAAGAAGATTAGCAACAGATGTTAGCTCAGGTGCCAATCTTAAAAAAAAAAAAAAACAATACTTTCTAATTTAAAAAAATTAGAGCTAAATGAAATCGCAACAAAAAAGACAGTAGAAAGGATCAATGTAACAAAGAGCTGGTCTTTGAGAAGATAAAACTGGCAAACCCTTAGAGAGACTACGAAAAAAAGAGAGAGAAGCCTCAAATAAATAAAATCGGAAATGAAAGAGGAGAAATTACAACAGACACCACAAAAATAAAAAGGATTATAAGAGAATACTATTAAAAACTATATGCCAACTAAGTGGACAATCTAGAAGAAATGGATAAATTCTTAGACTGATAAAGCCTCCCAAAACTGAATCAAGAAGATATAGACAATCTGAATACACCAATCACTAGTAAAGAGATTGAAACAGTAACCAAAAGCTTTGCAAAAAATAAAAGTCCAGGATTAGATGGCTTCTCTGGAGAATTTTATGAAACACCCAAAGAAGATTTAATACCTTCCTTCTCAGACTATTCCAAAAAATTGAGGAAGACAGAATACTTCCTAACACATTCTACAAGGTCAACATCACCCTGATCCCAAAGCCAGACAAGGACAATACAAAGAAGGAAAATTACAGGCCAATATTGCTAATGAACATAGATGCAAAAATCCTCAACAAAATATTGGCAAATCGAATATAGCAATATATTATAAAGATTATACACCACGATCAAGTGGGATTTATACCAGGGACACAGGGATGGTTCATCATCTGCAAATCAATCAACGTGATGCACCACAGTAACAAAATGAAGAAGAAAAAACACAAGATCATGTCAATAGATGCAAAGAATGAATTTGACCAGATCCAACATCCATTTACGATAAAAATCTCAATAAAATGTATATAGAAGCAAAGTACCTCAACATAATAAAGGCCATATATGACAAAGCCACAGCCAACATCATAGTTAATGGTGAAAAACTGAAAGCCATCCCTGTGAAAAGAGGAACAAGACAACGGTGCCCACTCTTATTCAACATAGTACTGGAGGTTTGGGCCAGAGTACTCAGGCAAGAAAAAGAAATAAAAGGGATCCAAATAGGCAATGAAGAAGTGAAACTCTTGCTGTTTGCAGACGACATGATTTTACATATAGAAAACTCTAAAGAATCCATCGGACAACTATTAGAAATAATCAACCACTACAGCAAAGTTGCAGGGTATAAAATCAACTTACAAAAATCAGTTGCATTTCTATACTATGAGAATGAACTAACAGAAAGAGAACTCAAGAATACAATCCCATTTACAATTGCAACAAAAGGAATAAAACATCTAGGAATAAATTTAACCAAGGAGGTGAAAGATCTATACAATGAAAACTGTAACACATTATTGAAAGAAATCAATGATGACATAAAGAAATGGGAAGATATTCCATGCACATGAATTGGAAGAATAAACATAGTAAAAATGTCCATACTACCTAAAGCAATCTACAGATTCAATGCAACCCCAATCAGAATCTCATGGAAATAGAACAAAGAATCCTAAAATTCATATGGGGCAACAAAGACTCCAAATAGCTAAAGCAATCCTGAGGAAAAAGAACAAAGCTGGAGGCATCACAATCCCTGACTTCAAAATGTACTACAAAGCTATAGTAATCAAAACAGCATGGTACTGGTACAAAAACAGGCACACAGATCAATGGCACAGAAATTAAAGTCCAGAAATAAAACTGCAAATCTATGGACAGCTAATCTTTGACAAAGGAGCTAAGAACAGACAATGGAGAAAGGAAAGTGTCCTCAATAAACGGTGTTCAGAAAACTGGACAGCAACATGCAAAAGAATGAAAGTAGACCATTATCTTTGGCCACACACAAAAATTAACTCAAAACGGAACAAAGACTTGAAGGTAAGACCTGAAACCATAAAACTCCTAAAGGAAAATATAGGCAGTACACTCTCTCACATCAGTCTTAGAAGGATCTTTTTGAATACCGTGTCTACTTGGACAAGGGAAACAAAAGAAACAATAAACAAATGAGACTTCATCAGACTAAAAAGCTTCTGCAAGCCAAAGGAAACCAGGATCAAAACGAAAAGACAACCCACCAACTGGGAGAAAATATTTGCAGATCATATATCTGACAAGAGGTTAATCTCCATAACATATAAAGAACTCACACAACTGAAGAACAAAAAAACAAACAACCTGATCAGGAAATGGTCAGAGAATATGAACTGACATTTTGCCAAAGAAGATATGCAGATGGCCAACAGGCACTGAAAAGATGTTCAACATCACCAATCATCAGGGAAATGTAAATCAAAACTACACTGAGATACCACCTTACACCTGTTAGAATGGCTATAATCACCAAGACAAAAAATAACAAATGTTGGAGAGGTTGTGGAGAAAAGGGAACCATCATACACTGCTGGTGGGAACGCAAACTGGTGCAGCCACTGTGGAAAACAGTATGGAGATTTCTCAAAAAATTAAAAACACGAATATGATATGACCCAGCTATCCGACTACTAGGTATCTATCCAAAGAACCTGAAATCAGCAATTCAAAGAGACCCATGCACCTCTATCTTCATAGCAGCATTATTCACTATAGCCAAGACATAGTAGCAACCCAAATGCCCATCAACTGATGATTGGATAAAGATGTGGTAACATACATAGAATGGAATACTACTCAGCCATAAAAAAAGACAAAATCGTCCCATTTGTGACAACGTGGAAGGACTTTGAGGGTATTATGTTTAGCCAAATAAGCCCAACAGAGAAAAGATAAACACTGTTATGATTTCACTCATATGTGGAAGATAAACACACAGACAAAGAGATCTGTTTAGTAGTTACCAGGGAGGGAGAAGGAGCTTCGGGAGTGGGCACAAGGGGTGAAGGGGTGCCTTTATATGGCGACTGACAAATAATAATGTACAACTGAAATTTCACAATGTTATAAACTATTACGACCTCAAAAAAAAAAAAAAACCTGCCAAAGAATCACATAAAACCTCTCCCACCCTACCCTGGGAGATTTTTCTACCTACTTCCTTATTGGCTCATAACATGGGCTGATTAGAAGATTTAAAATATGTTAAATGGAAATTACATATATCTTACCTACATAAGTATATAGATTTTTTTTCTTTTTCAAAAAAAAAAACAGGGATGTGGCAGGGCAAGGGGAGGGGCAGTGGCCATCAATTAATTTTTTAACTCACAAATTGTCTCAAATAAGTTCTGTAGGCTTTAAGGAAAAAGTGACAGAAATTCTTTCTCCCTTAATCTCTTCAGGGTTGAGCTTGTTTGTTTTTTAGAAAGAAAGGTTAGCCTGCAATTCTATATTAGCAAGAAATAAAGATTCTCAGATATAGGCCACCTATCCTAACTCAGGTTTACCCACGTTTCAAGTAAAAGAACTACCTGGAACCAAAATATAAACTTGTTCATAGGTGAAAATAAAAAGACCCTTTGCAGAAGCAACTGGGGGAAAAAGTACACCTAGTCTCCCATATTGAGGCCTAACCTATTTACAAGATTATCTCCCTTTACCTAATTAAGTCAAGGTTTTTAGCTTCCACCACAGGGCCTGGAACATGGACACTTAGGGGACTGCAGAATGTATATAAATGGATGAATGAAAGGAATGTATGCTTATTTTTATTTGAAGGACTAAAATATCATCTTCTCCATTGTACCCAAGACTCTAACCACCCGGTAAAGGGAAATAAACTTCTTCCTCAGACATTAAAACAAAATCTTCACCTTCAGCAGGGCAGAATCTCTTTCAGTCTCAAAGAGGTACGTCAGGGGTCTCAGAGAACTCAGCATACAGTTGTATTCACAGCTATAATAAGGATATACAGCAGGTCATAAAGGATAAAGACACGGATGGAATCTGGAGGAATCCATCTGCGAGCGTCCTTATGCTTTCTCCTCCGAAGGAGAAGTTAACACAGAGCTTACTTCTTCCAGCAAGAAGCAGGCACCAACATGTGTACAATGTTTCTGTCCAGGGAAGCCCATCAAAGACTCAGCACCCAAGTCTTTGGGGGCTGGTCACATGGTCACTCTCTGCTTTGTGTGTACCAAAACTCCAGAACCTCCAGAAGGAACGCAGGTGTTGAACATAAACCATATTATTTGCACAAACAGTCTAGGCACAGAGAATCACCCTTATTAGTTGCAGGGAACACTCTGAGAGCCAGTTCCCAGATGCCAGCCGAGGGCCAATCTAGCAAGCAGGCCTTTCCAAGGATCGCAGTCTCAGACCTGCAGCGTTAACATCCTTCCTGCACAGCAAGTTATTTAACTTCTCAAAATCTCACACTCATCTGTAAAAAGTGAAAAATGATAGAAACTACTTCACAACTATCATATTTATGATAGTGTTAGTAAGTCTCATGGTATTGTTATCTAGCCGGATGGCAAGACTTTGTAAAGATCAGTTGATCAAAGTGATGTGGAAGATAGAAAATCACAGATAACATAAAAAACTTCAACTTAAAACTTAAACTTCAACCCAGGAGCAACTTTTAGAGGAGGATAAAAACCTCTAAAAACTTTTAGAGGAGGATAAAAAGCATAATGATCTGAAATGAAGAAGACATGCACCCCATCTTTCCCCCATAAAATATACGGGATGTTTAAAATGCTTTATTATTTATTTCAGAGTGATATCATGATTGAGTTTAAATGCCTAGATATGACATAGTAAAAACAGCATCTCTACTTCCAAAAATTGAGTCAAAATTCATGAAGGCAGACTTCCTGGAACATTCTAAACGCATCCAGATTATGAAATAAAATATAAAAAATGAACTTGTTCTGAAACTTTATTTAAGCACACTATTAGAGAACAAAAACGTCAGAGAAAACAATTCACTAATTCTTTTCAAAATGAATGTATTTTCTAGTTCTTACTAATTATAATCTGAAATTAAGTTACTTATGAAATTTAAAGTTTAGAATGGTATATGTTTAACAGAGAATTGAGTTTTACAAGGAAAACCTAACTTTTTACCCACGTATCTTAACGGTACCCATTCCAAGGTCAAAATAAAATTACTCAAATTGGAAAGTTTATTCATGAAAATATTGGGATTCTGGCCTTCAAGTTGGCTAAGAAGCCAAAAGCTTCTGAGTTTTAATAGCAATTCTGCAATCACTATATTATTTGCTTGTAATACCCCCAATTCATGAATTTAACGTTTTTCCTACATCATTTATAAAGCTTAGCTCTGTAATCAATCTACCATAATGCATCTCTAAGTTTCCTCATTTTTATTGATTATGGCTAAGTAGAAGCCTACAGACCATATAAATCACCAAATTAGAGAAGTTTTGGGATTTTGTTCTTTAGCCAAATTTATAATCCAACAATGCAAATTAACATATGCTAGCCTGAGAACCAAAACAAATTAGTTTTACCCTATTTTAAATGAATCACATCCAGGACACTAAAGATATCAGGCAAAAGAATATTTTTTAACTATCTGGATGTTATCCTGCCCCAAACCAGCTTTTTGTCATTTCTCTGTAATGAAGTGCACAGTGAGGTTTTCATTTACATGCTTACTGCAAATCTTTCTTTCTACTCACTCCACCAACACAAAACACAATATAAGATCCATGAGAGCTGGGCCGTAGCTATTTTAATCACCATTGCATATACACCTCTCAGAACAGTGTCCAGCACAAACAATTTTTACCCAACTCAACTTTATCTTGTGCCTGGTTTCCTTCTTCTGTTTTAGTATCTCTAATGTACATGTGTCCTTTGTTAAGCCACTTTAAATCATTTGGGGAAGAAAGTAAGCACCTTTTAACAACCATCCATACAATACTGAATATAGTGAGAAAAAACGGCTACTACATATAGGGGCAAGAAACATATTCAGATACACATTATAAATCAGTACTAACCCAGAAATGGAGCAATTCAAAAATGCCTTCCAAATTAGGGTATATCTAGGTTGACTTGATATGACTAGTTTATTTGAAATATTTGATTTCCTTATAGGAAGCTATATTTTAAATATTAAAAACATATATGACATTACAAAGGGAAATACCGGAGGGTTAACATTCACTTTATAAAAACCATAGGTTGTTTTTGTTTAATAACCAATAGTGGTATTTTGAAAAGGTAGCTTTATCTTCAAAATTTTATTCACATAAAGCTTTCAAAGACTATATTCCACACTATCCAATCTGAGATTATTTGAAGTTACATCAATATTAGTTAGCCAAACAAAAATAACTGTGACTGTTTCTACTAGTGAAATAGTGAAAGAAAAAATGTTTATAGGCCAAATTATTTAGAAAGTCAGTCATTATATAACTACATGAAGCTATCTATATTTTAACCATAATTATAAAGTTGAAAGCATAATTTTATAATACCAACATAAACTGGTTAAAGTTATCACACGACTCTTTGCCATTACTATAACTGTACTACAAATTCCAAGTTTTATAGATATTAGTATTTTATTTTATTTTTAGAGAGTTAAACATCAAGGAAGAAACATGAGGAAAAAATTATTTTCCTGCTATTCTTTATAAAGCTAAAATCACTTATAGAAAACCCTACATATATTTACACTCAGAAACTGTTAATACAATTATATGTCAGAATGAAAGTCATTGCAATATTTTTCCAGTGGGTTCCCACCACACTTAGAAAAAAATCTACCCTCTTTAACACGGTCTTCAACCCAAGGATAGCCCACCTTACCTCTCTGACCTCATTCAGCCTCATCTCTCCTTCACTGGCTTGCTAAGCTCCAGCCATGCTGGCCCTATTCCTACAACACACCAAGCTTATTCTGCACCTCCTGTTCCCTGGGCTACAAAGCTCTTCCAGATCATCAATAGACCGAGTCCTCCTGACCCATCATGCAGATCCCACATCAAACAGCATCCCTTAGAAGAGACATTTCCCTCATGGCTCCCCTCCCCCAAATTGTATTCCATTTCCATGTAGCTCCCCCATCATTCTCTATTTGGTATCACATTACCCTATTTTATTCCTTCATTATATTTATCACCATCTAAAATGGTCTTATTTGTTTATATGTTTAATGTCTGTCTCCTCTACTAGAATGTAAGTTCCATGAGAACAGGTACTGCATTTATGTTATTTACCGAAATCTCTCAAGGACCTACATGAATGAATACTACACTATACTATTAAGTGCGCAGGCTGATATAAAGATGTTGATATTTTGTAATCATTCTAACACATATTGCTTTCACAGGCTTCTTCCATTTTTTTCTACCCATTAACACCTATCATGAGAGAACTGGTTAACAGGAAGAAATATGGACAAACAAGTAGACATTATTCTGTAAAATCAGTTCAGAGACTGACCTTAGGTTTCAGAATTAATGGCATGTGTTTCAAATTGTACACTGATCCTATGTTAATAAACATAACTAGTTACAAGTAAATTAATTATGTTTAAATAAAAACTATCAGATGAAACTTAGCATTTATGAATAATATACTTTCATGCATACCATGAAATATAGAAGAAAAATAGGGAATACAATTCAGAAGTAAAAGACACATCATTTTAGATTTTAATGCATAGTATAGATAAAATCTCCTAACTAAAATTTAATTTTACCTCCAAATAAAGAAACCATGTTTAAAGAATTAAACGAAAGTGAGACAACTATAACTCATAAAATAGGTAATCTCAGTAAAGATACAGATATTATTTAAAAAGAATAAACTGGAAATTCCACAGTTGAAAAATACAATGACCAAAATTAAAAATTCAGTTGAGCAGAGCTCAGTTACATATTTGAGATGACAGAAGAGTTAGTGAACTTGAAGACATATCAACAGAAATTACCAATTCTGAAGAACAGAAAAAAAGCAAAAATTTTAAAAATCAACAAAGCCTCAGAGACTTATGAGATACCACCAAGCATACCAACATACATGCAATGAGAATCCCAGAAGGAAAGGAGAGGGAGAAAAGAAGAGAAAAAATATTTGAAGAAATTATGGTCAAACTTAACAAATTATTGAAAAATATTAATCTATAGATTTAAGTTTAATGAACTGAAAGAAGGATAAACACAAAGAGATCCACACCTAGACAATCACAGTAAAAATGCTGAAAGCCAAAAACAGAGAAAATCGTGAAAGCAAAAAGAGAAAAACAACTCATCAGAATCAAGGGAGGCCAGAAAGCGGGAGATGACATATTCAAGTTGCTGAAAGAAAAAAAGTCTGTAACAAAAAACTCTATATCCAGCAAAACTATTCTTTAAAAAAGGCAAAACAGGTGCCAGCCCAGTGGTGCAGTGGTTAAGTGCGCACATTCCACTTTGGCAGCCCAGGGTTCACTGGTTCGGATCCTGGGTGCAGACATGGCACTGCTTGACAAGCCATGCTGTGGCAGGCGTCCCACACATAAAGTAGAGGAAGACAAGCACGGGTGTTAGCTCAAGGCCAGGCTTCCTCAGCACAAACAGGAGGATTGGTGGCAGATGTTAGCTCAGGGTTAATCTTCCTCAAAAACATAAAAAAGAAAAAAATAAAGGCAAAACAAAAACAATCCCAAAAAACAAAGATTGAGATCATTCATTGATAACAGACCTGCCTTACAAGAAATCCTAAAGGAAGTCCAACCAGACTGAAAGGAAATAACCAGCCCATAACTTAAATACACAAAAAGAAATAAAGAGCACCAGAAAAGGTAAATACATGTGTAGACATCAAAGATGTTTTTTTCTCGTAACTGTTTTAACGGACATACAATTTCATTAAAAAATTATAAACTGTATTATTGGGCTCCTAACATACAAAAATTTAATATACATGACAATACTAACAGACAGGAGGGGGGAGGAAATGCAGCAAAGTTTCTACATTTTACCATAAATAAACTAGTCAATTCAAAGTAGACTGTGATAAATTAACACATACATTGCAATCCCTAGAGCAACTTAACACAATTAACTCAAAAAATGTAGTTAAAAAACTAACAAAGGAATTCAATTAATACCCTGGAAAATATCCATTAACTCCAAAAGAGGCAGTAGAGGATGAGCAAAGAAATAAAAAAGAAATGAGACATATGGAAAATAGCAAAACTGCAGACATAAATCCGCCTACCAATTACTACATTAAATGTGAACAGATTAAACTCTCCAATCAAAAGGCAGAAATGGTCAGACTATTACCAAAACAAAAGCATTTTAACTACATGCTGTTTGTAAGACACACTTTAGATTCAAAAACCAAACAGACTGAAAGTAAAAGATGAAAGGATGGAAAAAGATATGCAATGGAAACAGCAAACAAAGAGAGCTGGAGTAGCTACACTAATAGCAGACAAATATTACTGGAGACAGAGAGATCTTTCATAATGCTAAGAAAGTCAATTTATCAGTAAGATAAAACAATTATATATGTATACCATACGTAAAACCAGTGCCCAAAAGCGAAACAAAAATCGACAGAACTGAAAGGAAAAACAGATACCTCAATAACCATATTTTAATAGTTCGCTCAATAACTGATAGAACATCTAGACAGAAAAATCAGCACAGACACAGAAGGCTTGAAAACTATCAACCAACTTGACCTGACACCTACAGAACATTCCTCCCAACAAGAGAATACATTTTCTTTTCTAGCACACACAGGACATTCTTCAGAATAGATTACATACTAGGCCATAAAACTGTCTCAATAAATTTAAAGTGAGAAAAATCATAGAAAAGCATGTTCTCCTACTACAGGGCAATTAAATTAAAAATCAACAACAATGAAATTTGGGGAATTTCCAACTAACTGGAAATTAAACAATACATTTCTAAATAACCCATGGGTCAAAGAAGAAATCACCAAGGAAATCAGAAAATATTTGGAATTGAATGAAAATTTTAAAAAGCAGAAAATATAAAATGGATGGGATGCAGCTAATACAGCATCTGTAGGGAAATTTATAGCTTTAAATGCTTATATCAGAAAAGAATTCAATAATCTAGGCTTCTATCTTAAGAAGCTAGAAAAAAGAAAGGCAAACTAAACCCAAAGCAAGCAGATGGAAAGAAATTATAAAGACTAAAATGGAAATCAGTGAAACAGAAAACAAAAAAACAACTGGAATAAAAATCAATTAAACCAAACTTCTTTCTTTGAAAAGAGCAACAAAACTGACAAACCTTTAGCTAGAATGACGAAGTGAAAAAGAGAGAAGACACATGCTACCAAAATGAGAAACAAAAGAGGGACATCACTACCTACCCTATCATAATTAAAAGCATATATAAGAACATTATGAAATGTATGCCAAAAATATTAAATAGCTTAGAGGAAACGGAAAACTCCCCAGAAACACAGTTACTGAAACTAACCCAAAAATTAGCAGAAAATCTGAATAGACCTGTAACAAGTAAGGAAAAGGAATCAGCAGTTTAAAAATTTCCCAAAGAGAAAAATCCAGGCCCAGATGCTTTCACTGGTGAATTCTATCAAACATATTCAAGGAAGTAATAATTCCAATCCTTCACAAACTCTGACAGAAAATGAAGAGGGAATACCACTCAACTCATTCTATGAGGCTAGTATCACTATGTTACAAAATCCAAAGACATCACCAGAAAACTACAGACCCATCCCTCATAAACATAGACACAAAAATGTTCAACTAAACATCAGCAAACCAAATCCAGCAACGCAGAACAAGAATTATATACCATGACCAAGAGGCGTTTATCCCAGAAATATAAGGCTGGTTTAATATCTAAAAATCAATTAATGGAATATACCATATTCATGGAATAAAGGACAGAAACCACATGATCATCTCAAACACTAAGGTGACCAACCACACTGGTTTGTCCAGGACTGAGAGTTTTCCCAAGATGTACAACTTTCAGGGTTAAAACCAGGACAGTCCAGGGCAAAGTGTGATAGTTACTGGTCATGCTAACAGATGCAGAAAAAGGAATATTTGACAAAACCCAATACAGAATCAGGATAAAAACTCTGAATAAACGAGGATTAAAAAGGAACCTGCAAACAAACCTAGAGATCTGCTATAAAACATTGTGCCTGTAGTTAACAATACTGTATTGTACACTTAAAAAGTTAAGAGTTTAGATATCACGTTAAGTGCTTTTACCACAATAATATAAATTTTTTTAAGAATTGTATACTGAAAATTACAAAACATCACTGAGAAAAATTAAAGATCAATAAATGAAAAGAAATTTTCATGTTCACGTTTTAGAAAACAGTATTTCAAGATGGCAATTCTCCCCAAACTGATCTACAAATTCAATGCATTCCTTATCAAAATTCCAAGACTTTTTTGCAGACAGTGACATGCCAATCCTAAAATTTTTATATGGATGACTCAGAATAGCCACTATTTTTAAAAACAAGAACAAAATTGGAGGGCTTATACTACTTGGTTTCATAAGTTACCATAAAGGACACTAATCAAGACAGGGTGGTACTGGCATAAGGACAGACATATAGATAATGGAACAGAACTGAGAGTCCAGGAATAAATCTTTATTTACAATCAACAGAGAAATGATGTCTTTTTGACAAATAGTGCTAAGACAATCCATATGCAACAGATGAATTTAGACTCTTATTTCATACCACACATAAAAATTAACTCAAAATAGATCATAAATCTAAATATGAGAGCAAAAACTAAAAATATCTAGAGGAAAACACAGGAGAAAATTCTCAAGACCTTGGATTAGGCAGAGAGTTCTTATGACAACAAAAGCATGATCTACAAAAGAAAAAATTGGGAAATCAGACTCCACCAAAATTAAAACTTTTGTGCTTCTGCTTGCTTCGGTTGCCCAGGGTTTCACCAGTTCGAATCCTGGGCACGGACATGGCACCACTCGTCAAGCCATGCTGAGGTGGCATCCCACATGCCACAACTAGAAGGACCCACAACTAAAAATATACAACTATGTACTGGGGGGCTTTGGGGAGAAAAAGGAAAAATTAATTAATTAATTAATTGAATAAAATAAAACTTTTGTGCTTCAAAAGGCTCCAATGAAAAAATGAAAAGGAAGCCCTGGGATAGGAGAAAAATATTTGCAAATCATGCACCTAATAAAGGACTTGCATTCAGAATATATAAAGAACTCTTACCACTCAATAATAAATAAGATAAACAAAAAATGGGCAAAAGATTTGAATAGGTATTTCACCAAAAAGGACATATGAATGGCTAATAATCATAGAAAAATGCTCAACACCTTGAGTCTTTAGGAAAACACAAATTAAAACCACAATGACCACCCACTTCATACCCACTAGAATAGTTATAATAACAAGCGTTGGCACAGATGTGAAGAAACAAAAATTCTCATACATTGCTGTTAGGAATGTAAAGGGACGGCCACTTTAGAAAACAGTTTGGCAGTTTCTTACAAAGTTAAACAGACGACCCAGCAGTCCTATCCCTAGGAATCTACCCAAGAGAATGAAATCATTTGTCCACATAAAGATCTGTACTCAGAGGTTCAAGGTGCAGTATTCTCAACAGTCAAAAACTGGAAACGATCCAAATCCCCATAAACTGGTCAACAGATAAACACAATGTGGTATACCCATGCAACGGAATACTATTCAGCAATAAAAAGGGAATGAAATACTGATACATGCTACAATATGGATGAATCCCCAAAACATCAAGCTAAGTGAAAGAAGCCAGATGCAAAAGACTACATACTGCATGACTCCAATTATATGAAATACCCAGAAAAGGCAAATCTATAGAGACAAAACACAAATCAGTGGTTGCCTGGGGTTGAGGGTGAGAATGAGGATTAACTGCAAGCAGGCTGGGGGAATTTTTGGAAGTGACAGAAATGTTCTAAAACTGGTTGTGGTGATAGTTTAACAAGTCTATGTATTTACTAAAAATTACTGAATTGTGCACTCAAAACAGATTAATTTTTGGTATTAAATAACTCAAAAAGCTAATTTTTTAAAAAGTGTACATATCCAAGAGAAATGAAAACACGTCCACACAAAAATTTGTACACAAATGTTCATAGCAGCATTATTCATAACAGCCAAAAAGAGAAAACTCATGTTCATCAACTAGTTAATGGGAAAATAACATGTGATGTATCCATACAATGAAATTTACTCAATAATTTTTAAAAAATGAAATACAGTCATCACCCAGTATCCACAAGAGGATTGGTTCTACGCCTCACGAGGATATTAAATCTGTGGATATTCAAGTCCCTTAGCTGGCCCTCCAGATCCGTGGGTCCCAGATTCAACCAATCCCAGATGGTAAACATAATACACAATAGGTTGGCTGAATCTACCAAGGCAGAACCTAAGGACAGGGAGGGCTGCCCAGAATGACACATGCTACAACGAGGATGAACTTTGAAAACACTATGCTAAGTGAAAGAAACCAGTCACAAAAAGCACATACTGCATGATTCCACTTACATAAAATCTTCAGAATAGGCAAATCTATAGAGGCAGAAAGCAGATCAGTGGTTGCCTAGGGCTGAGGGTATGGGGAAGAAACGGACAGTGAGGGCTAATGAGCATGAGTTTCCTTTTTGGGGTGATGAAAATGTTCTAAGATTAATTATGGTCATAGTTGCACAAGTCCGTGAATATATTAAAAACCACCAAACTGTCCACTTTAAATTGGTGAATGGTATTGAATTATATCTCAATAAAGCTGTTACTGAAAAAGAAAAGTGGTGTACAATCTGTGAGTATCAACACTGGTAAGCCCTACCACAGCCACAGTCACCAATCTATTTACTCAGGAGAGCAAAATCTCAAAGTTACAAATTCTTTTCAACCACACTCTGATTATTTTGTAAATGAGTATATATGTCTGAAATGAGATGCAATGATTAATCAAAGTAATTAGTGAAGTCACTGCTTAAAAAAATAAGCTGATAGTAAATATTCAAATTTCAAATGCCCAAGATATTCAAATTTTCTACTCCATGTGTTTACTAGAAGATATCTTAACAATATCCAAATGAATGCAATGTGTAAATTATATTGTAGTGTACATAAACTTTAATTATTGCTAAACTCCTTTAAATGTAATTCAATACTTTCCAGTTTTATATAAAGTCATTCCAACTTCTGAAAAAAGAAACTGAAACACAAATATCCAATCCTATCTTACGAAAGTGTACATTCTCCTGTGATTCTGGCACTGTTCTCTGATTACGGCACTAGAGAAAGTGCGTAATTTACCTCTCGAAAGAGACTAAGATAAAAAGAAAAGCAAATCTGATTACCAAACACAAGATTACTGTTCTATCATCACCGGATTAAAATTTAAACCACAGCTGAAGCAAATGTTCAACAACACAAGAAAGGGGGAAATTTTACAGTTTTACAATGAAGTTGTCCTCCTCTTACTCATTCAATGAAGTACTGAGAACTTAAAGAAAGGCCATTCTGCAGCGAATCTGGCCCCTAGAAGAAGAAAGCCAAAGATGCTGGCACATGAGAAACATTAGGAACTGCAATCTGGATTACTCTTGGCGTTATGAAATATTTTCTCTGTCCTTTATTGACACGGAATAAAAACGCCCAAGTGGAGCAAGAGAAGGGGCTCGGCTGCCCCGCTCGCAAAGCTGTTCAGGCAGCCAGCCCCAGCCCCAGCAGAGCCCTCACCGTCCTCCTCCCGCGCCCCCAAAACATCCAGCAGCACGGTCCCTGAGGGCCAGCTTCGCGAAGAGAGATCCTGAAGGCGGTCACTGGACGCGCGTGTTACAGAGCCCGTTTTTGTTTTGTTTAAGAAACAGATTCCTATCCGCCCTACCCCGGGGGAACAGAGGGAGATGGCAGCAGGGGGCCGGCGTTGAGAGAGAGAATAAAAGAACGACCGAGTACAACCTGCCGCGCGAGCCCGCAGCGCAGGGAAGGAAAGGTAAGAGGCGGCGAGAAGGCCCGACGGGGAAGGAAACTGCTCCCCAGCCCTCCACGCCACCCGGGCGGCCGGAGCCTCCCAGGTCCCGCCCCGAGCCCGCCGCCCTGCCCCGGCGCCGGCCGCGGCCGCCCGCCCTCCCGGACCCTCCCAGGACGCGCTTCCTCCGGAGCCGGACCCCCGCCCTGGCCTCCCCGCGGGATCAGGCGGGTCAGCGCAGTCCGCTTCTCGGCAGAGGTGACTCGCGCCGAGATGTAAACACGGCGAGCCAGCTGCGCTCAGCCCATCCCCCCCGCCGGGGTCCCTCACCTCGTCCCCCGGCCCGGCCCCGCGCCCCGCGCTCCCCGCGGGCAGGCGCGCAGCGCGCCGTTCCCTTTCTGCAAGTCCCGCTCCCTGACCGTTGCCCGGGGCGCTCAGCCCCCTGCCCCAGCTCCCGGCCGTTGTCACCGCCACAGCCTCCGGAAAACCCCTCCGCAAACCCCGGAGCAAACAACACAGGCGCGGGGCGGGGGCGCGGAGGGAGGCGGCGGCACTCGGGACAGCCAGGCTCTCTCGCCGCGCCCTCGGCGCTCCCTCCCACCAGCCGCGGCTGCCCGCGCTCTTACCTGCTCTCCGCGTCGCCAGGGAAGACCGCGGCGTTGCTCTCCCTCCCCGGCAGGGCCGCGGACTCGCAGCCGCCGCCGCCGCCGCCGCCGGCCGGGCGTCCGGAGGGAGCCGGGCCTCCCCGGCAGCCGGAGCCGCTCCACTGGGAGAGGAGGAGACAAAACAGCGGCGCGCCGCCCCGCGCAGCGCCCCCGCCCGCGCCGCCCCACAGACCCCCAACCGCCGAGGCGACGGCGGCGACACAGAGCCCGGCGCGGGGAGCAATGGTGGCCCCCGCCCTCGCCCCACTCCCGGACCCCGCCTTCCACCCCCCGCCTCGGCTCCTCCCCCTCGGCCTCCTGCCGCCGCCACCAGGACACTCGAGTCCGCCTCCCCCACCCCGCCCGCTCCGAGCGCTCCTCCCCTCCCCACGCGGCGGGGGGGAGGGGGGCGACACCGCCAGCCACCGCAGCGCCTGTCAAACCCCGGCCGGCTATTTATACCCCGCGGGGCCCCGCCGCCCTCGGCCCCCACCAGCCCGCCCAACCTGCCTCGGTGGCTCTCTCGAATCTCGCTCGCCCCTGATCCCCGAACTTCTCCCAAACCTGCCTGCTCAGGTAGACTGTCGCCACTTGTCCCGCTCCCTGCTTGGGGCTCCCCCATCCCGCTCCCTGCTTCGGCCCGAGACTGCTGCGGGGACTTCAGCGCGCGGGCAGGCGCGTGGGGGCGGCGGGGCCGCGCGTGCACCTGCAGCGCCGCCCGCTTCTCCCGGCCGGCCCGTACCGCGCTCACACCCTCGCCACTCTCTCAGGTCCCCCGCGGGCCCCGGCTGTCACCCCGTCCCCTGCTCTGGACACCCCCCCATCTCCTCAAGGGACAGCTCGGCACTCGGGCACTCTGACAGTTACTGGGGGCCGGGGGTTGGAAAAACTCCCGTCCGGTTCCCTCCCGTCTCCACTCCTCAGCCTCCACTAAGTACAAGGTGGGGGCGCGGGCGGGCTGGAGCGCTCCGCCGGCCCCGCCCTCGTGCCCGCCCCGGCCAGTGACGCTCGGGCGCCCCGCCCCGCCCGCCCTGCGCCCCTCGGCGCCGCCCGCTCCTCCTCGTCGCTGGCAGAAGCCAGGCCTCGTACGCCCGCGGACCCGCCCCATTCCCAGAAATTACCACCCGCCCAACGGCCGGGCCGCGCGGCGGTTGGTGCCCGCGTTTGCTGTCTGTCGGGCGGCGGGGCTCAGCGCGCAGCTGCGCAGCGGGGCGGGCGGCCCCTTGGCGCTGCCCCGGGAGCTGCGGGCGCCAGCATCGGGCCATTGTCGTTCCTCGTTCGGTCAGCAACGGAGAAGTAACTCAAGTCCCGAGTATTGTTGGTGCGAGAATGCGGGAGTGTACGGGTGCGGGAGCATTTCGGTCCGAGTGCCTACGAATTCGAAAATGAAAACCCAGCGGTTGCTGCACGCTTCTGGTTTCCCCACTTTCACACAAAGGGGAACCTCTGAGCAGGGCACTCACGCGCCTTCAAGTGCACAAAAGCCAATGACACGGTGCCCTGGGCTGTCCCGCGTTTGGAGCGCCTCATTAATGATCTTTCTTACGCACAGTTATGCATACAAACGCCTCATTCTATTCCCCCACCACCACACTTCGCCGCCGCCGCATTTTCTTGTATCTGTTTCTTTAACAAAGAACAGGGACTGTCCCGGTGCGCGTGGGGACTGATTCCGCTACCCTCTCGGGCTCCTGCAGCCGCACGCCGACGGCCCTGGCGCAGAATTCCCCAGGTTCATTTCTGGGCTCAAGCCTTAATCTTTTTGCGGCTCCACAACGAGTCCTGAACGAAGAAGAAACCCGGAGGAACATTAAGTGGTAGCTGTTCTTGAAAGTAACGTGGGAACCATGGAAATAACCCTAGACGAGGGCTCAAATGTCAGCGAACCACAGGAGGCCCCACTGATTTAAGTTTCTGAAAAGAATCTAAGAATTTAATGATCTCTTTCTTTTTTAAAACTATTAATGCCTCTTTATCTACTGGCGGGGTGGGGGGCATTCTCCCTTTCCTATCTTAAAAAGCAACTCCGGGGATTCCCTTTCTTAAAAGATTTAAACATAGGGGAATCCTGGATAGCAAATAGGGTTGGTCAAGGGGGTCCCCTTAACTCTGATGAAGTTTTATGGATTCCTGAGTTCTACAACATGGCGACTCTTGGCACCCTTTTGAACTAAAGAATTTATAAAGCTTTATGACATTCAAACCTTTAATACACAATAAACGGGATAATACAAACAGCACCCTTTCTAGAGCAGTATTTCTAATCCCCTATTTCCTGTAAAATAACCTATCATTTATGGGAACCACTGTCCCCTTTGATATGTGTAAAGAATTAATATCAATACTACTGCATCTCCATGGCAATAACATGGCATATTAAGGAGCATGCAAGGACAAAGCCTAATTTCTATAGTTAGGAGCCCATCTCACCTACTGGGTCAAATCATTCCTGTTTTTAGTTACCATGAGAAGAAATGTATGTCCCCTACTGCCAATTGGAAGTAAACTGGAAAGTCCCAGGTGGATAACAGTAGTAAATAACATTGCTCTCAATTCTTCACTGCTCCACGCATGCATGCCCTTCGAAATGTGGCTTTGTAGTTCCTCTCATTGGAGATAGAATGTTTCTGCACCCCACTGATGTAAGGATTAGTTCATTCCACTTGCTTTTGGCCAAAGGAATATGGGCAGAAGTGACAGTGTGACAGTTCTGAGCCTGACCTTAGGAGGTGTTGCATGTTTCTGCTTGCCTCGATCACATGCCTACCTTTCACAATGTGAAGAACATGCTTGGGTAGTCTGCTGGTGTAAAAAGAGAGACATGGAGCAGGTGTAGAGCCATCCCCAGCCTGGAGCCAGTGGCCTACACAAAGAAAGGACTGTTGTTTTAAGCACCGTGTTTTGGGGTGGTTGCAACCCAGAATTAGTGCTGCAATCATTGACTGGTACAATAGGAGACAGAGCAATCTGCTCTCTTGATATTGGCCTTGAAGGTGCCAAACTTGATGTCTCTGAGGCAGCTCTTTGATGGTGGGTCTTGGAAAGGACACATCCCTTGTGGAAGCTGGCCAAGTAAGAAACCCAAAAAGTTTGTAGCAAAGCTTGCCAAAGTCCTCAGGTTCAGCAGGAGAGGGCTGATGTGGCCTGTGGTTCTAGAAACAAGCTAATGATCATAAAATAGGAGATCTCTATGTTGCAACTAGGTTGCTTTTGCTTCTGTTCCTTAATATTACACAGTTTATTTTTTAATTATACAACTGGTTCATCAATAGTCTCATCATCAATTTTCAAATAATACTAAATTTTTTTTTCTTTTTTTGGTAAGGAAGATTCACCCTGAGCTAACATCTATTGCCAATCTTCCTCTTTTTTTGCTTGAGGAAGATTAGCCCTGAGCTAACATCTGTGCCAAGCCTCCTCTGTTTTGTATGTGGGACGCTGCCACAGCATGGCTGACAAGTGGTGTAGGTCCACAGCAGAGATCTGAACCCAGGAACCCAGGCCGCCAAAGCAAAGTGCATGCAGAACGCAACCACTACACCACAGGGCCGGCTCCCAAAATAAACTTTTTAAAAAGCCAGTCTCCTTTCCTTCTCTACTTCCCTTTCCATTCCTCACCCTCCACATGCCCAGCCATCATATACCCCTACCCTTCCACAGGTAACGTAAATGAGTTTAACATTTAAGCTTCCAGACTTTTTTATGGGCATTTATATACCTATACGTGCATTTATATAGATTAAATATAAATGAGATCATATATTTGTATTAGGTAGAATGTTTTTGTACTTTTCTCTGTTTATTTCTCCTTTGTTCTCTCTAATTATCTAGGAAAGTCGTTTTTAAATTTCAGCCTGTCTTCAGTAGACAGGCTAACCAAGCGAAGAGGTTTTCCCGCCTTTATATCAGAACATTAAATGGGAGAAGGACCCTTTATGGCCCAGTGTAGGGGTGGGAGTGAAAATCCCACCAACATGAGAAACACAGGAGACTAAATTCTCTGAGTGGTAGCCGGTAAATCATTTGCCCCTTCCAAACTGGAAATTCTCTTTCTTGGGCTAATCCTTAGGCGCTTTGAGTTATAGGTAATTAAATAAGACTATATTCCCTCATAATATTTATTTCAAAGTGAGTAGTCCACGACAATAAGGGGATGCTGTGCTACCTTTCCTTACCTAGCCTCAGGAGTCACACCCCACCACTTGTGATTTATTTTATTGGTCATGCAGATCAGTCCTAATTCATTGTGAGAAGGCATGACAAAAAGATATGAATCCCAGGAGATGAAGCTCACTGGGGGCCATGTTGGAAGCTGGCTCCCACAAGGGCATTCTGCAGCAGTGAATTTTGAGTGACTGACACAATCTGTCAACTTGTTGGATTCCCTCATTGCAGATGGGCACATGCCCAGGTTACCAACAACTAGTGAAACTTTGCAAGAACAACCAGAAAAATCTCATTTTGCCTCTCCTTAAAGAATAAGTGATTCTAGGCAACTGGCCAGTTGTATTCTGGTGTTAACCCACCTTATGTGTAAGCCATTCTGTCCATCCCTCCCAC
The DNA here is from genome assembly GCF_041296265.1 of Equus caballus. Lineage (NCBI taxonomy): Eukaryota > Metazoa > Chordata > Mammalia > Perissodactyla > Equidae > Equus > Equus caballus. The sequence goes on along the minus strand of NC_091685.1, from coordinate 97,944,632 downwards.
TGCCCCTTTCTGGGCTTCTGCAAAGATAATAATTTATAACCCTCCCATACTCTGGGTCTGCAAAGGAACTCAGTCCCCAAACTCACTTTTTGTGTTGCCTTATATGAATCGGAATCACTTAAACATTGTATATTAAGTAAGTTATATGAGGCCCACTTTAGAGAATGAGCAAAACAAAAATAATTTTGGGGGGACATGTGAAGTTTCCAGAATCCAGTTAAATAATTCTTGAGAATGGAATTTGTACCATCAAATGCAATCAGGTAAAATAAGCGGAAAGTATAAAGTTTTGAATATAGAAAGAAAGTTAAATCTTCGTGAGTTGCACATGTAATTTTACCATGTAATGTTTTCTAGCAAAATAAGTACGGAAAGTCATTTCATAATGTGAGTTCTTGATATATTTTAAAAGCAGACTTCTCTTTCACAGTAGTGCTTTAGTTGGAAGCATTTTATTAATTCTATCCACAAATTACTTTTAAAGGGCATTTTATTGCTTTATTGCAATATTTGAAGTGTTTAAGATGGATTACACTTTATTCTAGTTAGAATTTCTAGTATTTTCAATGTCAAAACCAGATTTTGCCTCCTTATCTTTATTATAAAATTAAAAGTCCAAACGAAATGTACATAAAGACATTTTATTAGTGATTTAAGATCATATTGATCTTTAAAGTTTCTGAATAAAATTGATTTCTTAATAAAATTCAGGATAAATGCTATAGCTGTTAATTGAAACACAAAGATAAATATCTTCCATGGGGAAAGATCTGAAATAAATTTCCATATTTGTGGGCTGATTAGTTTTTAAGGGCATTTAACTCTATTTCTTCCATGCTACTAAGTTAAAATGAATTAATAGAAATTTTTCTTTCCATTCATCTCCTGGATCACCCTAAAGATTGGAAAAGTGAAGCAAAAGCCTTGGTTTTCCCAATATTTATTCGTTTTTTTCCCCTGGCAGTTTTTCTTACAGACCAGCAAATCAGAGTGGGTAGCATTTTTGTAATAGTAAATAATAGCAATAACAAGAATAATCTTATGAGTTCCCTAAAACTATCTTCATCTTACAGTTCACCTTGAAGATAAGAGAAGTTAAGCCACTTGTTCAGCGTTACCCAGTCGACAGTGGAGTTTGAGATTGAATCCTTCTCTAAAGCCTGTGCTGTTAAGCACGAGTACTTCTAAAATGCAGCCTTCTTTCAACTATTCATGTTCAGACATCAAGGATGAAAAGTATTGCCCTCTGCTTCAGCCTTGACACCAGCCACATGTCCATTCCCCCAAATTCATAGGGCGCTGCTGCCACCTTGCAGCCCTACTCACCTCCGTTTGGCATCCCTTTTCTGCCTAACGTAGCAGGCACTACCGCAGATGGTTGAGTATTTCTGGCCATCTTCCCTATCTCACTCTCTCCAGACACTCCCTTCTCCACCCCTTGCCAAGAAACTCCCTCTCCTCCAGCCTGTGGCTCCTGTATCCTGTTCTTCCTGTCTGCTGCATTGTGTCTGAGCAGACTTTCCATATCTGCTGATGACACTGACTGCTAAGCAGAGAGAGAAATTTAAGGCCAGGATAAGAAGCCTATCAATATGGAGGATAAAAGAGTCACAGGAGGACGATAATTAAAATGTGAATACCAGACAGAAAAGAATGGAGTCAATGGGGAGAGGAGTTGAGAGTTTTAAAATATTGTGAATCTGCATGAAAGACTGGAAACTCCCATAATATAAAGGAGAGAGGGATATAAAAATAATTCTATGCTTAAAATTAATATTCAAGAGTCCATGAATAGGTGTAGTAATTGATTATATTTGTACTTATATGGTCAGAGTCCAAAATACCAACAAAACGCTTTTGAAATTTAGCATCATCTTAATAGTGTTGACTAAATGTGTACTTTCTTTTTATCTTTTCTTTTAATTCTCATAACAACCCAATCAGAAAGGTATTATTATCATTTTGTTCATCATGAAACTGAGGCGACTGAAGGAGTATAACAACTTTCCTAAGACCACCAACAAATGAGTAGTGGAGCTAGGCAGGAAAGCCAAGCAGGCTAGCCCCGAACTTCATGCTGCCAGCACTCTCTCAGCTTTCTCCTGTTCCTCCTCTGGTTGTAATCTCGAAGGTTGAAGGTATGGTCAGGCCAGCTTCTCCCTACAGTGTGCTCCCACCAATAGGCCTTCCCTTTAACTTGTGATCTGAGGGAGGTGAAGAAGCCCAGTTCACAATTCAACAAGCCTAAAAATGGCTTACATTCTATTAACAGAGAATTTCGGAGCCCACTTACAAAGGCTGCATTTTTATATGGTTACCTGAGTGGGGAAAGAAAATTAATATGTTAGCAGGTCCCTTTGTAACCAGTACAAACTAGAGAAGTAAGCTTCAACAGATGGAAGAGGCAAGGTTGGAAGCCTCCCGCTTGTAGTCTCTTAGATCTGTCAGGAATATTATATATATTTACTCTAACCAATCATCCTGCAGTTAAGGACACTGAGGCCTAAAAAAATTGTGACTTGCTTTTGCTAATACAGCAAAGCAGGGTTGGAATTTGAATCCAGGTTTTCTTATTTTTACAAGGTCCCTCTTTGACGTCACTGATGTGGAAGCTGGGGAAGAGGAAAGTCTTTGGAAATGTTGATGACCTTGAGCCTAGAGGAGGGAGTTTAGCAATAACCGGCTCCCTTTAATTGACTGGATAGGGCAGGGCAGGAGAGGGAGGGAGGGAAGGAGATGGTGGGGCGCAGGAAGCCAGGTATAGAATGACAGAGACAGGCTTGGATCTCCCGAGGCAGGGACAGAGGAGGGAAATTAGAAAGGTCATGAAAATCTCAGGAAAGAACTAAAATTGGTCAGGCAAATTGTGGATTCAAATGTAGACAATTATCTACTTTACAATTTTGTCGACAGCTAGCCATATCCATATGTTCAAAATTATTTTGCTTTTCAGTTTTTCCTCAGGATGTCCTATATATTTTTATAAGGTGGTTTACATCTATTATAAGCCAATTTTGGTATTTTTCCAACACTTTTATGAGGGAAAACTTAGTCATTCTTAGATTGTCTTATTAAAGTTTTCAGTCCTTAACATTTTTATTTGCCATTAGCCCCCTTTCAATCATTAACATAATACTTGTTAAATTAGGCAGAACTAGACGTTAGAGCAGAGCACTAAATCCTGCCTCTCAGGCCTAAAAGGACTGAACTTCTAGGTGACAGTTGCTGAGAAGAACAAGGGACAAATTTGTATTGAATAAGATGCACATCTGGTTATCAGACCAAGTGGGTAACACTGAATCTTTTTGAGTGTAAAATTTTCAAATGGCAACGGTAGATTTTTCTGTAAATGGTCTAGATAGCTTGAAAGGAGATCAATGAGTAGTTCACAGGAGTGTGGTGTATGTGATTGACTTTGTGGCACCCTCTCCCCAGAAAAATATCTTAGCGAGGATCCTGTCTTCCAAGTTTTTAGGGTGAGATAAATGAATGGGGTAAAGGAATGAAAAAGTAAGATAAGAAAGCAAGAGTCTTTTGTGTACTCCAAGTACACTGGCTGTTTCTATTCTCATAGGAAAAAGATTTCAAAGATCTGGTCTAGAAAAAAAGAGCAAACAAATTACAGTACATATACATATATTTACCAGGCCCAAGGTCATTCAGTATGCTAGGTAACAAACACTTTTTTTTTTAATTTTAGAACTTATAAAGTTAACATCAGTCTGAAATGATAATATTATGAAGGTAGCATATGAAAAATCTTCTTGAAGAGCTATAAAGGGGTAAAATCTTTCTTTAAAAATATCTTCACAGGGGCCGGACCAGTGGTGCAGCAGTTAAGTTTGCATGCTCCACTTCAGTGGTGCAGGGTTTATGAGTGGGGATCCTGGGCGTGCACCTACACACTGCTCATCAAGCCGTGCTGTGACAGCGTCCCATATACAAAATAGAGGAAGATTGGCACAGATGTTAGCTCAGAGCCAATCTTCCTCGCCAAAAAATACATATATAAGTCCTCACAAACAAATGAACTTTGAAATGTTGTAAAAGGAATATGGCCTCACTTAATCAAATGTAACTCAAAGCCTCCACGGATTAGTCCAAGAAAGTGAATTTCCAGATTGGGAGGAACAACTGATTTCCCTGCAACCAATCTGAGAATTTAGTCTTCCCCTGTGACCCTCACTTTGTCACTCCCACCCCCATAGTGAGCCAAAAGGGTGTTCCTCCCATTTAACATTCTTGTTTTACTCCCCACTCTAATCTCATCAGTTGTGAAACTCTCTAGCTTTTCCTTCCGTGCTCTTATACTTTCATTCCTACTCACAACCCCTCTAGTTCAACCTTGAGGGGCTGACTAGCTCAGGAGCCAGCTCCATGCTTTCACAAGCAGGCCCTGATCCTGCCCCCAGTAGCCATGCTTATTCCACGTAACTTTGCTCTCTTTGGCTATAAGTGACTGCTTGAACCAGCAAGGTGCACCTCATCTAAACTGCACCTGTCATATTTGTTCTTAGTCTCTTAATGTGTCTTGAACCTTGTATTTGTGTGTTTGTAGTTGTGGGAGAGCCACAGTCTGCCATACACAAACTGAGAGCAGGGAAAGCCCTTCCGCTGTGGCTCAGCCACAAAGAGAAGCAGACACAGAGAGCAAGAGAGAAGTGTGTGGGTTCCTGGCAGCCTTCTGGATCCAATCCATTCCAGTGGCTGGAGATGAATCCATCTTTTGTAGGGCCTGATGCTTATACAATCTGGCGGGGGGGGGGGGGGGGTCCTCTTTTAAACAAATGGAAAATGATGAATACAAAATTAGGTATGAATATGAATACTTATTTAGAAAGGGAAATAAATCACCAAAAAATGACAGATTTTTAAAAGCTGATCAATACTTCAAATATTATAAAACTCGGAAAAGTAAAATGTACTGTACTATTTTTTTTTAATTAATCTACTGCCTGACATGCCTCCAAAGTAATTTTCCTGCATTCGTAGGCTAAATACTCTCGTTGTTTCTTCATATGATGATTTTGCACTATTGTCTTCTATGGTGAGAATAGAAAGATAATTAAATTTTTCCTCTAGCTTAGAAGGTTAAAATTTTTTGCTACTGATAATTTAGAAAAGTTTCTTTCAGCCTCACATCCTGTTATTGGTAATGTCATATAGGTTTTTAGGATTGTTTTCAATTTAAAGGAACTTCTATCACATTTCTTTCGCATAGAAGATTTCAACACATTCCAGTTTTCTTATGCAGTGACTAATCTTGAATATTGTTTGAATTGAAAACACTCAACTAGTTTGCTATTTGATGCTCAGTGAGCAGTGATTATGAGTCTTATGTTATCTCTATGGATGTCGCTATTTAATATCAAATCAGCCATGGTTTTACATCTTTTGCCAATGTGTTCCTATAATTCACTCCTCTTTCTCAATTGTGGTATGAAATAACCCAGAGCTTACTCATTACTCATTTTCAAAATTTATCTTTTCCTTTGAATGATTGCTTTTGGCATAATCTGAAATTACAATCTTGAATTACTATTTTTAGTATGGCCATCATCTTTGTCACTTTTGTTTCATAGTCCTTTAACTTTTATCTAAAGAAAACATAAATATATTTGAAAATAAATAAATAAATTTTATAGATAAATTTTTAAAAGATAAAAGAAGACAACCTTCGTATCTATCCAAATCAGGAGTCTCGTCTTACTTGTTTTCTTAAAATGTTCCAAGATCTTTTTTCAAATTACAGTTAAAATGCACACTCAAGTTTTATCATCCTTTTGAATAAATATTTTACATGTTGTTTGTATATAAGTTTCTCTTCTGAATCTTCAAAAAAGTGTATTTTAGAATTCTCAACTTGTCATTGCACCATGCTGCAAGGCTTGAACAGTTTTACAGTGGAAAAACAGTCTTGGCACCAGCCCCGTGGAGTAGTGGTTAAGTTCAGCCCACTCTGCTTTGGTGGTCTGGGGTTCACAGGTTCTGAGTCTGGGTGTGGACCTAGACCACTCATCATGCCATGCTGTGGCAGTGACCCATATACAAAATAGAGGAAGATCGGCACAAGATGTTAGCTCAGGGCTAATCTTCCTCAAGCAAAAATAGAGGAAGATTGTGCAATGGATGTTAGCTCAGGGTGAATCTTCCTCAGCAAAAGAAAAGAAAAGAAAAACAATCTTGTTATATGTAGATCCCAAAGAGAAATCCAAGTTGGCGTGTGTGTTTAAATGCTCTGCCTAAGGGTTAGAACTGGTTTGTCTAAAGACATGAAACTAGAAAGGAAACATGTACCTGCTGCATATACTGAAGTAGTCCACAACTTCAGGTACTGAGGAGGCAGCTTTCCCCGCTTCCAACCCTCTCCCAAGAAAAAACATAGCCAGCAGTGGCTGGTGCACACTTGGGGAATGAGAGAGTGAAAGACAGTGATCTTAACCAACTATAGTTAAAATGTCTTACTTTTACAAATTTTACAAAAACACTTGGCCACATGAGTGTATCGCTGGGGCCCATCCCAGGTTCTCTATAGCAGTCAATCTAAGTAAGAGGCCCTGAACTTAAAGCTTATTAACCTGAGGCCCAGCTGCCCACCTGCCCCGGGATTCTCTGAATCACCTCAGTTCCCTTATAATATACTCTCCTTTTCAGCTTAGGCTACATCAACTTGGTTCCCATTTTTGGCAAACCAAAGTGTCTCATACAAGACATATTTTTCCAGATTACAGCTTTAGACTTGTAACTGGTATGCTTAATGCTGTTCCTGATTCCGGTTGGTTTCATACATCCCTGCCAGATTAATCCTCCTAAAGCAAAGCTCTGATGATGTCATTATTTGGAACCTCTGAGTACAAACTCCTCAATTTAGCATTGAAGGTGATGGGGTTCAGGACACACTGCCCCAAAATATGGCACCTTGACGTATTGAATATTTTAAGCTGAAGGAGTTTGATAAAACAGCGGAAGCAGGAAGGTCACTCTGACCTCCCCACCTTCCCCCCTTCTTCCCTGAAACAGGCCATAAAACCCACCTGTGAGAGGTGCCCTCTCTACATCCCGAGGAGAGGAGCATCCTTATCTCTGAAGACAGAAGGTTGCCAAGAAGAATCCTAACAAGCTTTGCTAAGTTTCCCCCAGTTTATTACAATTACTTCATACTCCTTAACCTATCATATTCCTCCATGACTGACCACTCGTCATCAAACCTAGCATAAAAGTATATAGGTCTGTTTCTTTGGATCTTCATTTCCTTATGAAGATTCCTATGTCAGATAAAATCTGTATTAAATAAATTTGTATGCTTTTCTCCAGGTAATCTTTATCAGTTTACTTTTCAGACCCAGCTAGGGACTCTAAGAGGGTTAAGGAAAACTTTTTCCTCCTTTACTATGGCCTCTGTAAAATGGCCCACTGCTTATCTTTCCAGGCTTCCTTCCCACCACTTTTCTTTTTTTTTTAACGTACTTATTTTATTGAGGGCATATTGGTTTATAACATTGTATAGTTTCAGATGACATTATTATATGTCAGTTTCTGCATAGACAGCATTGTGCTCACCCCCAATAGTCTTGTTCTTATCTGTCACCATACATATGTGTCCATTTACCCCTTTCACCCTTTCCCCCACCCCCTCCCCTCTGGTAACCACTAATCTGTTCTCCTTATCCATGTGTTTGTTTATCTTCCACATGTGAGTGAAATCTACGGTATTTGTCATTCTCTGTCTGGCTTATTTCACTTACCATAATACCCTCAAAGTCCATCCGTGTTGTTGCAAATGGCGTGATTTTGTCTTTTTTGTGGCTAAGTAGTATACACACTATATCTTCTTTATCCGTTCATCAGTTGATGGGCACTTGGGTTGCTTGCACATCTTGGCTTTGTTAAACAATGCTGCAATGAACATAGGAGTGCATAAATCTCTTTGAATCGTTGATTTCGTGTTCTTTGGATAAATACTCAGTAGTAGGATAGCTGGATTGTATGGTATTCCTATTTTTAATTTTTTGAGAGATCTCCATACTGTTTTCCATAGTGGCTGCACCAGTTTGCATTCCCACCAGCAGTGTATGAGGGTTCCCTTTTCTCCACATCCTCTCCAAAATTTGTTATTTTTTGTCTTGTTAATTATAGCCATTTTAATGGGTGTAAGGTGATACCTCATTGTAGTTTTGATTTACATTTCCCTAATAATTAGTCATGTTGAGCATCTTTTTATGTGCCTGTTGGCCATCCGTATATCTTCTCTGGAAACCCACCAATTTTCTTTTCTTTTTTCTTTTTTTTTTTTTTGAGGAAGATTAGCCCTGAGCTAACTACTGCCAATCTTCCTCTTTTTTTGCTGAAGAAGACTGGCCCTGAGCTAACATCCATGCCCATCTTCCTCTACTTTTATATGGGACGCCTACCACAGCAAGGCTTTTGCCAAGCAGTGCCATGTCCGCACCCGGGATCCGAACCGGCAAACCCGGGGCCGCTGAGAAGCAGAACGTGTGAACTTAACCGCTGCACCACCGGGCTGGCCCCCCACCACTTTTCTTGATGGAGTCTTGGCACCAGCCACAACTGGCTACCCACTGGTCATGTTCTGAGCTTCCCAACTCATGTACCTTTGCTCAAGTTCCTCCTCCTACACATAACTCCCTCCCTTGCTATGGCTGTCAGAGCTACACAGCCTTCATATCTCAAAGATCATTTCCTCCATGGAGCTTTTCATAATCTCCCAACGAACCTCCCAAACCCAAACTAAAAGTGAGATTTTTGCCCTCCTTTGACTCACGGTAGCTTTTGTTTCTTACTTTGCCATTGACACTATATTTTGCCTTAGTTTATAATCATTGTATACAGCAGCCTTACATCTGATACAGGGGTTAGGCACTAAAGTCAGTGAGCAAGAGAAAAAAATGTTATAATCCAAAAAGTTTCTGGAAATTTTTAAGAAGGTGCCAATTTAGAGAGCAACTTACTGCTCTCCCTAGGTCAACTCCAGCACTGAAAGACATCACTGTTGCACCCCAGATGAAATGAATTGGCCTGCATGGAAGGCCCCTATTGTTAGCACTACAATATCATCAAAGCTAAAATCCCCCACAACTTGGTGAAATGTCCACACTTTGACAGTCACAGGAACTGAGCAAGACAGTTCTTCATCTCCCATAACATGCTCCCTCCAAGGCATGTGGCAACTGAGTAGAATGAGAAGAGGAACTGCCCTGCCTGTTTGAATTCTTATCTCGGTCTCTCATTGCATGTGGTTGAATTCATGTAAATTAAATGCATATATACTGGGACTTTATAGTAGAGAAAGTCATTTAAGAGTGTTTGCGATACAGACTGTAGCAATGTTAATTGTCTGGGAAAGCAGGAGGTTACTCTGGAGTGGAAGGTGTTGCTGCCACCACCCTTTTTAGAGTGGAGCGTTTCTTTAAATAGTTCTCACAGTGAATTTGTTCTTGTGACAAATGGAAGAATATGGTGTGTCAAATTTCTTATTACTAAGCAATTTATTTTGAAAAGATCTAAGTATCTTATCCCCTATACTCATCTCTAACTTTGTGTTCTAGTGGAAGACCTTGGCAAAATCAAATGTCAGTGTGGGTGCATCTGTAATATTTTTTACTTGCTTTCGTATTAACCAGCAACCAGGAATTTTTTCAACCTCGAGCAAGTTTTCAAAATGTAAACACTTTCTCTCTTCACCAATCCTTGACCAGCTCTGATCTGGTTCACCAATAGGTTGGCCAGCATGTAATTAGGGTCATTCTGTCCTTTGTAGATCAAGATATACTGTATATCATGCCTTTAAGGACTGGACTTTTGGCTGTTTCCTAAGGAAAAATGTAGATAGGTGGCTATTATTTAGAGTTTATAACCCCATTATTAGCACCTTGTATTATGATGTCATTCTGCTGAAAATCACGAGACTTGGCGTAGATCCCTTGAGGACTAGATTGCCTTAGTGTGATTCTGTTTCCAGCTTGCAAAAAGTGGCTTATATTCAAAGGAAATTAAAATGTCAAAATCAAAATCCTAAGGAAAAAAAAAAAGATACAGACTGTGGCATTAGACTAAGTTTGTTTCATTCCTGGCTCCACCACTTACTGGATGTATACCTGTGGGCAAGTTATTTAATCACTAATTTTCTCTATACCTCCTTTGGCAAAAAGGAACAACAATAAGGCCTAATTTATAGACTTGCTGTAAGGATTAAATTAGTTAATCTCTAAAATAACATTACCTACTTTCTAGGCTTTAAATGAAAATTAAATAAGCTAATATACGTAAAGCACTTAGAATGGTGTCCTGGGGCTCAGCCCCGGTGTCCTAGTGGTTAAGTTCAGCAGTGTCCACTTCGGCAGTGCCTGGGTTCTGTTCCCAGCTGCAGACCTACACCACTCGTCTGTCAGTGGCCATGCTGTGGCAGTGGCTCACATAAAAAAGAGAGGAAGATTGGCAGTGGATGTTAGCTCAGGACAAATCTTCCTCAGCAAAAAAAAAAAGAAAGGAAAGAAAAGAAAAGAAAAGAAAGAATGATGTCCTGGCATACATGACTGCTCAATAAATGTTAGCTATTATTATTACTTGTTTTTTTGTCTCACTTTTCTCATATGCTTGTGAGGGATTAAATGAGAAGCACTTAGAACAGTACCTATCACAGAGTAAGTACTCTATAAGGGTTGGCTATTATTATTATCATTATTGCACTATTGTATCTTTCCTATTGCAAGTTTCTTGGGGACAGGGACATTATCTTACACAACTTTGTATCCTACAGTGACTCCTGGTACATATGAGTCACTTAAAAAATTATCATAAAGTCAGATAATGTTTTACCCCTATTGAATTATGATAGATTTTATTGAATCATAATTCAATACATATTAAATATTGAATTATGTTGATTTTAATTTTTAAAAGCTCATAAAGAAATAAAAGTATGCTCATGAATTCCTGAATGACTTTCCTACCCTCTTAAGCTGTCTTTACAATCTTCTGCAAAATACTTTGTTTCGAGAACTCCCCCAGGTGGCGCTGAATAACTTCCTGAATAAGGAGTTGTTCAAGTACCAGAGTTGGACTGTAAATGACTTGGGGATAAATGTTAACTTTGGCTTCTTTGAGTTTTACTGAGGACGTTTGTGTTATGGAAACTGATCTTTAAAGCTAGTAATTCATGATCTGTGCTTTGAAATCACCTTCGAAATGGTGCCAGGACACCAAGAAATACATAATCCTAGATTTGTAACCGATTACAAATCTTTTTGTATCTTAGGTTTTCTATCTTTTAAAGAAAGATAATAATACCATCTGACCTCAAAAATTTGGTGACGAATAATTAACACAATGCTTAGGAAGTCAATATGACTATAGTCTATTAGTTAAAAGACTCCATCATCAGAGATGACTTTTTTCCCATGCGTATACTTATTTAGGAAGGTTTTCCTCTTTCACAGTTCACAGCTTTCAAACAGACCACATGGAGAGACAGAGAAGACTCTCAGACAATGTCATCACCAAAACAACCTTTCCAATCAATGGGATGACAGAGGTGTCAGCCAGACAGAGCTGTGTTAACCCAGGTAGGCATCAAATACTCCTCTTTCTTGGTTTAATGAATGGGGAAATGCTATTCTCCTAGCAACTGGTGTGATCACTTTTCTTAGGTATGAGACCCACCCGTGTTGGGAAAATTCCATGTTTAGCCTGCTTGGAAGCTGAGACCAAGTATGAAGAACTGTCCAGCCTGGAATAAAGAGGAATTTGTTGATGGCACTGGAGAGGCAGGGGGTAGAGGTGGAGCCATTGAGATGATAGAAAGCTAGCTGTGCCCTATGAGAGGCATCTATCCAGCAGCCCCACAAGTCCTTGGCAAAGTTATTAACCTCACAAAGTGCTTGGCGGGTATGGAATTGCAGTACAAAACAGTGAGGAGAGTGCTTCTAACATCCATTGTAGCCCATGGCAGAAACACAGGGAGCCCCCAGTAAGCAGGCTTGGAGGGATGCACAAAAATCTCAAAGCGGTGTCCTGAGGCCGACCTGGTGGCACAGCAGTTAAGTTCGCACGTTCCGCTTCCATGCTCCGGGCCAGCTGGCCTGGATCCTGGGTGCGAACCTATGCACAGCTTGTCAAGCCATGCTCTGGTAGGCGTCCCACATATAAAGTGGAAGGAGATGAGCATGGATGTTAGCTCAGGGCCAGTCTTCCTCAGCAGAAAGAGGAAGATTGGCAGCAGATGTTAGCTCAGGGCTAATCTTCCTCAAAAAAAAAAAAGAAAAAAGAAAAAAAATCTCAAAGCAGTATCTGAACTCTGATAGTCCATAAAATAAATGGATGCTGGCACTCTTTTCCAAAATCTCTGAAGGGAGGTGAGGCCTCAGTCCCATCTGGTTTACATTAGTATTAGGATGAAGGTACCTTATTTTCAAAATTATGAATATTTAAACAAAATGGCAAAATAAGAAAAAAATTGTAAGTATTTTTAACTAAAACAGTAGAGCCTACAAACCAGGCAAAGGACTTTCACTATTAGAGCAGAAATAAATTATAAGAAGGAAACTTCCTTGCTGCGTTAACAATTTTGAGCAAAATTTGGGAAAGTACTTTAAAACAGATGGCTTTACTCTACTGTAGCACCTACCCGTATCCTACTAGAAATTAAGGGCCCTCAGACAGAAATACAAACCTTATTATTTCTTAACTGAAGATTTAACTTTTTTAGAATAAAGTTAGCCTTTTTTCTTAGTAAATGGTAACACATGGCCATTTTGGAAAAGTTTTAAAATACGAGAGAATAAATCCACGTCCTTTTAAGTTATAAAGTAAGTTGATCTCTCTCCCCCCTGAGACGCAAAGATCATTCTCAGTGGTAACCCTGGTATGAATAGCATGTGCTGAGAGTGACTTAGCGGTGCAGGTTCTAGAACTATCATAGTATTTTTGGAAAAAGATAAAAGAAGAAAGAACTTTGCACTTCACCCGTTAAATTATCAGGACTCTTGATGGCACATGACAAAAACTGATTTGAGCCAGTTTAGCCAAATATGGCAATAAACTTATTGGCTTACATATCCAAACCATGGGACAGGCAAGGACAATTGTAACAAAACCTCTAACTTTCAGGATGCTCCCTCTCCAGCTTTCTTCTCTGTTTCTCTTGGTATTTAAGTTTATTCTCTCAAGCCAGCTTGCTACATAAGAGATATTGTGGCCTTCAGGCTCGCATCCTCACAGTGTCCATGGACCTCACAGATAGAATGAGAGTGGACCAGTTCTTACTGAACACAGGGGTGCTATTTCTAGAAGACTAGAAAAATGTTGGGAGAAAAAAATTTTCAATCTAGTTCATTCTTTCACTGCTGCCTCCCCCACCACACACATTCATACAATACACTTTGTCCCATACACACAGTTCCAAAAATGTCCTTGATGCCTAGCCACTACACAGCTGCTCATATCCTTGTCCCAGCTCTGGGATCTTTAGGTCATGTTAATTCATGATCTGGATGGATGAGGCACCTCATTTCCTTACAACTTACAAACAACCAGTAAATCTGAATACCCTCAATGCATCTAAATATACAATGGTGGAGGAAAAAAATAAGATAATGGGGCCGGCCCAGTGGCACAGCGGTTAAGTTCGCACGTTCTGCTTCGGCGGCTCGGGGTTCGCCAGTTTGGATCCCGGGTGCGGACATGGCACCGCTTGGCACACCATACTGTGGTAGATGACCCACGTATAAAGTAGAGGAAGATGGGCACGGATGTTAGCTCAGGGCCAGTCTTCCTCAGCAAAAAGAGGAGGATTGGCGGCAGATGTTAGTTCAGGGCTGATCTTCCTCAAAACAAAACGAAACAAAACAAAAAAAAGAACAACATAAAAAAATAATAATAAGATAAACATTCTCTCAAAAGGAATGTTCAAAAGAAGGGAAATGGAGAAAGCAACACTCAGAGCATAGACTACTTCTTCCTGGAGAGGGATGGCAAGTCTTCTGTGGACTCAGAGCACTGAATCTTGGAGAGAGCTTTGTAGAGGGTACCACTAAGACTCTATATGTCTACAAACTAGCTGAATGGGCAGAATTATGAATTCATAGATAAAGTACAACCACTGCAGTTTCCTTGTGGTGGCTTTTTGCACCCAAAATTTTGCAGGGGCTTCTTGGACATTACTGAACCCAGTGGCATTTAAATTAAATGGAGATTAGAAAAGAAAGATGCAATATATACGTATATCGAATCACGTTGTGCATGTTAAACTTACACAATGTTGCATGTCAATTATATCTTAATAAAACTGGAAAAAAGAAAATAAAAATAAATTTTTTAAAAAAGGAAAAGGAAGAAAGGAAAGAAGGAAAGAAAGACCTAAAAAAAGGAAAGAAGCAGTTGCTTTCTTTTACAATAGGCATTTACACTATATTGTTATACCGTACGCAGGATTTTAGGTGTTTTTTTCTTTTACTAAGACGCACTTTATAATTGAAATTTGTAAGCATTCAATATGCAGGATTTTAGGCAGATCCCTCCTAAAGGGACACTCGGATATCCTTCTCTTTATCGAGGAGAATCTTTAGCCAGTGTTCTTTCTTTCTTTTTATGAAGTAGCGAATGGAAAACTTGTTGGTAAGTATGAACATTGACAAAGAAAGAAAATCCACGAGCTAAGCAGTGTCTAGAGAACATCTTGGGAAAAAAAGAGACATGTTAACATGGCAGCAAAGACGAGCAGAAGAACAAACAGTACAGTAAATTATTTGGTTCTAGACTGACCCTCTTGGTATTGAGATGGAAGTTCAGAGGGTTCATTTCAAGTCAGCTGAGGTAGTGCTGGATCGGATCTAACCCAGAGATCCCTGCTGTGGGGTAACTATAGGAGAAGAATCTGATGCTGGCCCTGACTTTTAGATGTGCCCAAACTAAAGGATTGGGGTGGGGAGGAGTGAGGACAGAGGTAACTACTAAAGCATCCTCAGTGAACAAACGTGTTCGATAATTTCCTATTTTACTTCAGAGTTCTGGGTTCAATGGATTCGTAAAAACATAGTCATCTGCTCAGAGCGTCATGAGGTGGCAAAACTTTTTTTATACAATTGAAAAATATAAAAGTTTTATGAAAGTTAAGTTCATACAACTCAGAAAATATGAAAGTTTAGTTTTTCAAATAAGGGTTAATACCACATCATTCACATACAATTCACTCAATTCTGAATATAAAATTGTAATTGGATGAAAAATAGAATTGAATTTACAAAAAAATCTGTGTTTACTGGATTATTTGAGTCAATTTTCTAAATTCTGAATATTCTAGTTCCATTTGTATTTATTTACTTAAGAGAAGAGTAGAGAAAACCACATCAGGTGAAATAAAATTTGCAGCATTATGTTGACCATTATGGAGAAATGTGAAATCCTTAATAACATAGTCCATATAACTAAAATTTAAATTCAATATTTACAAAATTAATGTAAATCACTTATAAATTGTTCCCTTAACTTCTGTTTTTGGGCTATAATGCAGCCAATGTTCCTCAAATGACAGTCTCTTAGACTTTTTTTTGAGTTTTGTGTCTATGACATTTTTAGAAATAGCAGAGAAATGACTCCCTAAATATATACTTCAAAAGTAGTTTAATAATTTTATTGAAAATGGGAAAAAAATTGCTTTCATATTGTAACTTTCCTTTCTTGTTCTTATATGCAAAGAAGAAAAAATATGTAAACATTCTGAGTGAAAAAGATATCCAGTATTTTAGTAACTGTTCAAGAAATTATTTTAAAAGGTAAGGTAGGCTATACACTTAAAAATGGTTAAGATAGGGGCCAGCCCGGTGGCATAGTGGTTAAGTTCACGCACTCTGTTTAGGAGGCCAGGGGTTTACAGGTTCAGATCTCCAGCATGGACCTAGCACCACCCCTGAAGCCACACTGTGGCAGCATCCCACATAAAATAGAGGAAGATTGGCACAGATGTTAGCTCAGTGACAGTGTTCCTCAAGCAAAAAGAGGAGGATTGGCAACAGATGCAAAAAAATGGTTAAGATGGTAAGTTTTTTGTTATGTGTATTTTACTACAATAAAAAAATTGAAAAAAGTTAAAGTAGAATTAGATTTGTAGATGGCAGTGCATCTTAGATACATTATTAAATTTGCCATTTAATTCAGTGGTTGCATATTTTTCCATGACCAAAAAATAATATGTTCCAGCCATGCACTGTCCAATATGGTAGCCATGAGCCACATGTGACTTTTGAGCATTTTCCTTGTGGCTTGTCCAATTGACATGTGCTGTAAGTATAAAAACTCAAATTTCAAAGACTTGGTACTAAAAAAAAGAATGTAAAATAGCTCACTAGCAATTTTTTTTATTGATGACATGTTGACTTAATATTTGGATATACTGAGTTAGATAAAATATATTAAGAAAATTAATTTCATCTGTTTCTTTTTTTACTTTATTTAATATGGCTAATAAAACACTGAAATTTTTTTTAAAGATTGGCACCTGAGCTAACATCTATTACCAATCTTCTCTTTTTTTCTTCTCCCCAGAACCCGGAGTCCATAGCTGTACATTCTAGTTGTAGGTCCTGTTGGTTGTGCTATGTGGGACTCTGCCTCAGCATGGCTTGATGAGTGGTGCCGTGTCCGTGTCTAGGATCCAAACCAGAGAAACCTTGGGCGAGTGCGAACTCAACCACTCAGCCACAGGGCGGCCCCAAAACATTGAAAATTATACACGTGGCTGGCACTAAATTTCCAGTGGACAGTGCTGCTCTGGATAGACTTTCTTTCAGCAGGAAGAGCTGAGCCCTTGTCTACAAATCCTGGGGAGAAGTAAATGGGGACAATGTGGGCAGTTCTCCCAGAAAAGGAAAACCTCAAACCTAAAAATCAAGAAATTACTCTTACAATGGGATACTGAAATATTTGTTTTCAACTGTATGATCCTAAAATCTATTCCAATGCTGTCATTTTGTGAAGTTTTACTTTTTAGGTTTAACCAGAAAAGCTAAATCTTCTGACACTTCTCCCAATAATTTACCCAACATATTTGAAAAGGAATTTTCCAATGTGGATAAAAACAGCAAACTATAGTAGTTTTCCTTCTAGAATAGAATTTTACAGAATTTACTAAAAGAATTTCATGTTAAAAAAAATTAAAATGTAACTAAGCAGCAGGAAAACCAAAACTATTTGTTTCATCATAATCTAGCCTTTGTCTGTATATTTAGAAAATGAACACACAGATAACATCTTATCAATTACTTGTGTCCTCTGTTTACACAATTTAGATTCCCAGCATGCAATCTACCTCTTTCAGTTCTCTCCTGTCAATCTCTTCTTCGGAGCATCAGTCACAAAATCTCAAACCCAATACCTTGCAAAACCTTGCAAATCCCACTTGCTTTCTAGCGTGAAACAGAAATCACATGAATTTTCACTTCTTCCTAATTTGCAGTTGCAATTGGGTTTGATTATGAATCCCCATCAATCAACTGTGCCTCTATCATTCTGCTTCCATTTCCCCCACTCCTTCCCCTTCCTGTGCGTCCCCCTTCTCTCTCTCTCTTTCTCTCTCTTTCACTTTCTCTTTCTCAGTCTCTTTCTCTCTCTCAGTCCCTCTCTATCTCTCTCTCCCTTTCTCACATCTCTGGGGAGCATGATGTTTGAAGCTCTCTGAGTTAGTGCCCTCTTCTGTTTAAAGCTTTCAGTGCGCATCCAGGCGATTTTCTGTGTTTCTCAGGAAGCGTGAAAGAGCTTGAAACTGTTAGGAGCAAACCTAGTAGGTTTGTATGCAGGACAAAACCATGTAAATGCAAGATGCTGAGAAACATGGAGAGAACAAAAGAGTTCAAAAGGACTTTGTTTTCATTACCTTGACAACAGTAGGTCTGAAAATTAGATTTGTCTCACTTTCCTTTTCCAAAACTGTGCCTAATACCTTTTAAATTCCCAATATTTCCGATTCAGTGAACATCAGCGCTCTTTCGTAGGTCAACACAACCAAGTATGCTTGCTTTCTCATTAGGCAGGGTATATGACCTGAATCATTACACTAATGCTGAAAATTTTTTAAGTGTTCTTCAGACAAAAGAGAGTGTTTAAGTTTGTGCCATGTCCTTCATGACAGTCCCATGGCCTTCTTCTTTACCTGCTGAAGGGGTGGGGTGAGACAACATTCTCCATTCTAGTCTGATTAGAGACACTGAGAGAACAGAGAATGGGAATACCATACACGCCACCCTGTGAATAGCCACTCAGGGTACCTTCCCCTGCCTGACCCTCGACGCCACTCCTGTCCCCTGGGATCCAGACTCAAATGGACGAAGCCTAGTCCCAGACTCCCAGAACCGACGTTCTGGGCTCTAAGAAGCAAAGGTAAATTAGCCATCACTTTACAAAGGTTTGAGTCTGTAAAATGTCCTTGACCTTGACCACAATTAAATTATGTTGCCACCAGCAGAATCAGGTGTCTTGGTTATATTTCACGGTCCAAAAAATGATAATTCCCATAGATAGGATTCTCATGATTAAGAGCTAAATTTGCTTCCTCATGAGATTGTGATTTTTACCAAAATATAAAATTTAAGATTGCTAAGATGAATGTTAACCAGTACATACTGTATGCCTTACTTTCATAGTACTAAAGCTCTCTCCTGGGCATTAGGGGATCCAGGTTTACTCAGGTTTTCTGCTAACTGGATGTGTGTCTCATGACAAGTCACATATCCTTTCTAAGCCTTAGTCTTCTCATCTGGGAAATGAAAATAATAATACTTATCTTATCTTCCCCGAGGTTTGTCGTTGCGAAAATCAAATGAGATAACATGCAAAAATGCATTTTAAACTGTAAAGCCAAAGGCGTTAGTAACCAAATATAAAATCAAACAATTCTTTTTGGATTTGAAGATGCAACCATTTGGGAACCCAATTGGATGTTTTGCATAGTAATAGGGTTCTGTTTGTTGTAAAAATTTAGCAGCAATGTAAGCAATGTAACTGTCCTCAGGGGTTTAGAGACACCTTATAAACCACCATGATCGAAATGTACAAGGAGGAAGTTTCAGCTACAGTGAATCAAATGGTCCTTGGATCTAAATAGTCTATGTCAGATTTTTTAAAAATAATTTTTAAATTTTTTAATTGTGGTAATAAATGCATAATATAAAATTTACCATCTTAACTATTTTTAAGTGTATAGTTCAGTAGTGTTAAGTATATTCACATTGTTGTGCACAGATCTCTGGAATTTTTTCAACTTGCAAAACAGAAACTCTCTACCCATTAAACAACTCCCTATTTTCCCTCCCCCAGGCCCTGACAACCACCACTTTACTTTCTGTCTCTATGAATTTGACTACTTTAGATAGCTCATGTAAGTGGAATCTTACAGTATTTTTCTTATTGTGTCTGGTTTATTTCACTTAGCATACTGTCCTTAAGGTGCATCCATGTTGTAGCATTTACAAAGTTTCCTTCCCTTTTAAGGCTGAATAATATTCCACTCTCTATATTTACTACATTTTGTTTATTCACCCATTGATGGACATTTGGGTTGCTTCTACCTGGTCTATGTAAGATTTTTGTTATAATAATATTATGTTCCAGGTGCCGGCCCCGTGGCCTTGTGGTTAGGTTCAGCGTGCTCTGCTTCAGTGGCCTAGGTTTGGTTCCTGGGTGTAGACCTACACCACTCATCACCCAGGGTGGCGACCCACATACAAAATAGAGGAAGATGGGCACAGATGTTAGCTCAGGGCGAATCTTCCTCAGCACACACACACAAGTTCTGAATTAGTTAGCTTGTTTAGGATTAAAGAAACACACACACTCACAGATCACCTTCCATGATAGGATGTGTTGCAGGGACACGTAGGAACTCAGGGTTGCAAGAAAGGAAGGTGGCTCTGGAAGTTGCCTCATCTAGCTGCTCATTCTTCAGAAGATTGTGTAAAAGGTACTACAGGAATCAGGACTCTTATTCATGGTAGCAATCTTACCTAAAATGACTCACCTTATTTTTGGTATATCTGGCATTTATATTTCCTGAAAGAGAGATTTTATTTGAGTTGATTTATCACCATTTATTGTGGAGCATCATCCTGGGGCAGAATGCTAGGCAGACGGCCTAGAGGCAGCGAGCCCACCTCCTGCCTTATGTGGTTGCCTTCAGCTTATGCTCCAGTCCTCCATCCAGTCCACGATGACTAGGAGGACAGACTCAGCTTCACCTGAAGTGCATACCGTAAGCCATAATGGTTCAGATTTAGTCTCTTCTTGCAGGATGGAGCTCTGAATGTGTAAGTCTAGGCCTTGTGGAACCTATATGTATATATCCGAACTTGACTTACATATCTCTTCCATTCGTTCCCCTAGCACCTTTCATTCATTCATTTATTCATTTATTCATTTACTGACTCATTTATTCATTCACTCATTTATCTGTACTGTCATTCAATGAAAATATGTTGAGTTCTCTGGTGTCTTTTTTTTTTTTCATTTTAACAGTTGACTTTTGCATTCTTTGCTTTTACAGTAAAACAATAAAAAACAAAATCTGCTGGTTGATACAGACCATCATAAATGTTTGTTCTAATTTGTGTTTTGAACAGATTAAAATGAATACAATACAATATTAAATAAAACATATGGCATAAACTCTTGGCCAACAAATAAATGTTGTTTTGAAGAACATTATTATATCAGTTTTGACTCAAAACAAACCTAGTAAATAGAGAAAACTACCTCCCAATCATATTTGAGTCAACGTAAATTAAAGGTATATTAATACCACCTGGAAGACTTTTTCAGACTGAAAACTATCTAGAACATAGATTTCAGAAAATTTTGAAGTCTTGTCTTTCACTGTAAATACTAAAAGGATATTATAAACATAATTATAACTGCTAATGCCATTGGCTTTTCATTAGAAACTAAACTATTATAGTCACTCATCTGACTTTGGTGAATAGAAATATCACCTTTTAGAAATCCAGGTAGAATAATTTAGCGTCTTTCATTTTGCTTATCTTTTAAAGAAGAATACTCTGAAACAGGTATAATTAGCATAAATGGCATGATCAACAGTGCCTTCATTTCCCCTCCCACCCACCTTCTCAGAGGCCCCGAGGGTGCCCAGTGTTCATGCCCTGGACCTGTGCAGGCTGCTTCTCCACACCAAGAATTGGTGGGAGGTTCAATGCTTCAGTCCTTCAGAGCTCTGCTGTCTTAATTAATTAACACATTAATTAATGTGACAAAATGGGTGTTAACTGGTGTTAAGTTGGTATGCTTTTCAGCTAAATTATTTGCTCTTAAAATAAGGCCCTTCTAAGGACAATGCTTTCTCCCAAAGGAGCGAAACTTGCTACATAATTTGTGGGGCCCAGTGCAAAGTGAAAATACAGGGCCCCCTATTCAAAAATTATTAAGAGTTTCAAGACAGCAACAACAGTAGAACATGAATCCAAGCACAGGTCCTTTCTAAGTGTGAGGACCAGTGCAACTGCCCAGGCTGCATACCCATGAGGCCAGCTCTGCAAAGCAGTAATGTCAAGTTGGAATTTGAAGCAACATGGCAGGTCAGTAAGGAAGATGGTTTGCTATCCTCCAAATTATACCACATAGGCAAGTCTGTGTTGAAACCACTTATAAAGCTATGTTTACAAAGATAGAGAAAAGAGTAAAGCTCTCTGGAGATCACTAAGATGTAGGAAGAAAGAAGAGTCAAATAATAACAGAAAAATAGAGAGGTTAAATAATGTGCCAGGGTAGTGTTTGAGCAAAGACTACAGGGGCCCTGTTCACTCTTCTCTACCCCTCTGCCTGCCTCCAGCACTACAGGGTCCACAAGGTTTGGAAACATAGGACAATAGTTTATTTATTTTAGTTTGTTCTTGTTGTCATTTGGACCCATTGCTTTAAATGTATCTGAAAAGGTGTCTGAAGATCGAAAACAACATATTGAACATGTTATTTGAAAATATAAGTAACAGCATTTAAAAATAAATTTTTCTTAATGAAGACGGTTGCACAACATTGTGAATGTACTTAAATGCCACTGCATTGTACACCTAAAAATGGCTAGAATGGTAAATTTTATGTTATGTGTATTTTAGAACATTTAAAAAAATAGAATAAATTTACCCTAGATTTCTCAACTTTTCAGACACCCAGAACGTGTATTGACATTGAAAGACATCCAATATATTATTGAGTGAAGAATCATATTACTCCAACCTATGGAAAGAATGTATCGTTTTTATATGTAAGAATGCAAAAATGGAAAGTAGAAAGGAGAAGGCCGTTTCTTTCTTTCTTTTTTTTTTTTTTTTGATGAGGGAGATTGGCTCTGAGCTAACATCTGTGCCAATCTTCTACTTTGCATGTGGGACGCCACTAAGAGCATGACTTGATGAGCGGTGTGTAGGTCTGCTCCCAGGATCTGAACCCACAACCCCAGGTCACTGAAGTGGAGCACATGGACTCAACCACTACACCACCAGGCCGGCCCCAGCAGTTTCTTTTTAGTTCATATGCTTCTGTATTATTTAAATTGTTTACAGTGAGCATATCTATTGCTTTAAAAATCATTTTTGAAAAGATATTTCTATTTGGGGGGAAAAAAAGAAGAAACAAATATATCAGAAACAGGCTTCATAGTCAGGAGTGGGAGAGAGCCTGAAGTTGGAGATCTCAGGCTACCTGACAGGCCGTTGTTGACCACTCTGAGATCTGTTACATTATTGTGAGTGAAGACCAATCTCCTGGGTTCAGAGGCATGCTCTAAGAATAATATCAACCCTTAGGTTTAGAATGGACCTGACCAGTTACCTGGCCTAATTTCCCATCAGATATACAACTTTGTACATCTACTTTGTCTCAACCCTGACCCAACAGCTTCCCATCCATCCTGTTGCTATAGACTAATAATTGTTAGAAAGTTCTTTCTTATATTTAAGGAAATCTGCCTCCCTGTAGCCAATAATTATTTATGCTAGTTCTGCTCTTAAGGGCATAATAGAAAAAAATTGATTCCATCTTCTATATGCAAGTCTGCTGTTTGCCAGCTGCCATGTCTATCCTTACTTTTCTCTTTTTCAAACTCAATAAACATCCTCAGTCAGTCTCCAACTATTTTAGTTGCTTTCCTACGGACCCAGTTTTTCTTTCTTTAGATGTGGCACTCTTCAGAGTAAGACTTTGGATGTGGTCTATACAAAGTTTAGTAAATTGTGCTTCTATTATGCAACGTAAGATTATATTAGCTTTTTTAGCCGCCACTTCATACTGTTGGCTTTTGATGAGTTCATAGTCACCTGAAACTCCCGGATTGCTATCCAAGTAGTTTGTTTCCCTTCTGTAAAAGTTAATTTTAAATCTAAATGCGAGCCTTATCTATTTTTTCAGCTTAATGTTTCAGTCTATCAGGCTCGTATTTGTAAGAATGTAACAAACTTTGTAGGCTTCTTTTTTTCTTTTAATTTCTTTCTTTCTTTCTTTCTTTTTGCTGAGGAAGATTCACCCTGAGTGTTATAACATCTGTGCCAATCTTCCTCTATTTCGTACGTGGGTCACCACGACAGCATGGCCTCCGATGAGTGATGTGGGTCCATGTCCAGGAACTAAACCTGGGCTATGGAAAAGGGGCGCACCAAATTTAACCACTAGGCCATGGGACCAGCCCCTGTAGGCTTCTTCCTTATTCCAAAAATTAATAAGACATTCATTGTGATTTTTTTGAAAACCTATATATGTAAATAAAAAGAAGAAACTAAAAATTTCCAGTTAATCCATCATCCTGACCTTATTCTTATTAATATTTTGGTATAAAAATAAATCCATCCCTACTTTTTTCTATGTATAACTATATTTTCCCCTAATAATTGGATATTATATACACTATTTTATAACTTTGTTTTTTTCACCTAATAATATGTTTCTGACTCCTTTTCCATGTTAGATGTCCCTCCCTAGCATATCAAAAGACTGTCTTCCCATCATTTATTGATTTATTTATTCAATCTACCTTAATTTATTTATTCAGTGACATGGTCCTGGATATTTATTTCTATTTTTTCCATATTATACATAGGACTGCAAAGACTATCCTTGAACTTACATTTTTGTTTATATTCATGATGTTTTCTTTGGAAATTATTCCTAGAAGTAGATTTGTGTGAAAGGGTAAGCATTTTTTACCTTCTAGTGCCCACATTAGTCTGCTCAGGCCACCATACAAAATACTACAGACTGAGTGGCTTAAAGAACAGAACATTCTGGAGATTAGAAATTCATAATCAAGGTGCTGACAGATTTGGTTTCTAGTGAGAGTTCTCTTCCTAGCTTGTAGGTAGCTGCCTTTCCCCTATGTCCTCATATGGCCTTTCCTTTGTGCACACTGTAGCCGCCCCTGACACAGGAAGGGTTAATAATCACTGGAAAAAGCTTGCCAACAAACTGTGACCCAGAGGTGAGAAGGCCGGTTAGCCAATGACGGGTAAGACCTCCAGGGGGAGGCAACCTAAGACAGGCATTGGCCGCCCGGGGGCACAGATGGAGACACGATATCGGGAGCAGGAGAGGCCGTTGCCTCGGAGGGCTTGCATGCTCCGAGAGAAAGTATATGAGCACAGAAATAACATGATAATATCAAAACAGAGGCCAAGGGAGGGCTCCTTGAGAAATCACTAAGAATTCTTGGCATTCGCTAATTACTTCATCCAGAACACCTGTGTATGTTTAACAGATGTAAGCTATGTATATATTGAAACTCTGGTTATAATAAACTCAGAGTGGCCATCAGCCCTCTCCGCATCTATCCTGATGTGTACATTGGATTGCGACACCGACACACACGTGGAGAGAGACAGAGTTCTGGGGTCTCTTCTTCTTCTTTTAAGGACACTCAGCTCTATTGGATTAGGGCCCTACCCTATGACCTCATCTAACCTTAATTACCTCCATAAAGGTCCTGTCTCCAAATACAGTCACATTGGGGGTTAGGGCTTCAACATATAAATTTAGGGGGACACAATCAGTCCATAGCAATACTTTTTGTCAAATTATCTTTTAGAAAGAATGTACAAGTTGATACTCCTATTCGCAGTGTTTAAGAGAGTGCCTACCCTACAGCCTCACCAGGAGTTCAATATTTACAGATCTAGATTATTTTGAAAACAGATTTTGTGGACCTCCAGAATGGGACAAATGTTCATAACTGTACGAGCAGGAGGCTCGACTAAGTGACTTAGGTCAAGATACACATTTCACTATTAAATGCTTCACCCTGTCTCAGATTCATTTCCTCACCTGTGGGTTCCATAACACCTGTAACCTTGATGGATCTTTGGGCCTAGGAGGCACCTGTACCTCATAACTCACAAAAAAGCTTACATGTGCACGTACATAGTTTGCTAAAACCCTGAGGGAGGAAGTGCCTTCATGCAAGGTTTAGAAAAGATGGGAAAGAATTGCTGAGAAGGAACTAAAAAGTATTCTGGCAGATGAATTAGGTGGAATATTGAAAGAATGTGCAGGGAGGGGTCATCGTGAGGACTGGGATTGAGAAGGATTCTTTGATATTGAGTTCCATAGCCCTAGGGCCTTTATTTGATCACAGCTGCTTTTCCTAACCCCTCGTGGCAGCTGAGTCTTAAAGGGCCATTTTTTCACTCAAATTGACCAGGGAAATGATGACCCTTTCTTTGCGCGGATCTCCTTGCCACACAGGAATAGGCTCTATATTCCTAATTTCCAGACAAGAATGCAATAGACTTTTGTGCGTATAGTGAAGTGCTGTTACAGACCGCAGAAGCTCAGCTCTTACAGGAGAGGAGAAAGTGCAGCCCTGCTCCATCTTTGCTGGCTTTCTCTTCCCTCCAGGGTACAGTGACTTCACCCTTCTCTGCTAATGGACAAAGCCCAGGTGGAAGTGGAAGAGCAAAAAGTACTTCAAATTTATTTTATTATTTACGTTTAAGAACAGCTTTATTGCTTTTACTTTTAAAAAATATTACATGCCCATTTTAACCAGTTCAAATACAGAAAAGTATAAAGTACGAAGTAAAAAATCATCTAAAGACTTATTACAGAGACACCCATTGCCATAATCATAGATATGTAAAAACAATTTTATGTAAATGAGCTCATACATGTATCTGTGATCTAACTTTACTCAACCATAAGCATGAAATCTTTTTGAGTTAGTAAATATAGAGGAGCATGATCATTATTAATGATTGCATAGTATTACTCTGAATATATATATATCATAATTCACTAAGCCTGTTCTCAGTGAGGTCGTTTCCAATTTGTGAAGGTACAATAATCAATATGAGATGAATGTCCTTGTGCATGTCTTTCACTACCTTTAGAAATATTTAAATAAGCATGTCTAATGTCTTTGGGACAGACAACATATTAAAGATTATGAAGTCATACTTAGAAAAAGCTAAAAATATGTACAGCTTCTCTATTCCCTATTTACATCTGTAGAAAGTAGTTATCTCTACCCTCCTGTAGACTACAAGGACCTTGAAATGCTTTAATTTTGATCACCCCCTCATCTTCTTCCTTGTCTCTCATGATACTGTGTCCAGAATTTTGAGTCTGTCCTTTTATTTTTTTTACTTTTACTTTTTTAATTTGAAAATTTTCAAGCACACAGAAAAGTGAAAAAATAGTTCAAAGAACACCTATTTACACCTCACCTAATTTATCAATTGTTAATATCTTCTCTCCCTGCCTTTCATCTCTCTCTTCTTCTTTCTCTTAGAGATATTTCTTACTTTTATGCAAGCTCAGCAAAGCATTTAAAAGAACATTTATTATATTTTATCCAAAATTTCTAGATATTACATGGTAAGAAGATTATCCAGGTTATCCAGTTGGCCATATTGCCAGAAATGGAAGTCCTATATTTATCAATTTGCATTCTGCTTTTTTCACAGAACAGTATATAATTTTTTCATGGTTCCACAGATATAATTGGATGCAAACTTGTTCTTTATAGTAATCTGAATTTTTTTTTTTTTTTTTTTTTACTGAGGAAGATTAGCCCTGAGCTAGCATCTGTTGCCAATCTTCCTCTTTTTTTGCTTGAGGAAGAGTAGC
The DNA here is from genome assembly GCF_041296265.1 of Equus caballus. NCBI lineage: Eukaryota > Metazoa > Chordata > Mammalia > Perissodactyla > Equidae > Equus > Equus caballus. The sequence continues at coordinate 97,917,509 of NC_091685.1, read as the reverse complement.
CCTGAGCTCATATCTGTACCAATCTTCCTCCATTTTATATGTGGGTCACCATCACAGCATGGCTGATAAGTGGTATAGGTCCACACCCAGGATCTGAACCCACAAGCCCAGGCTGCCAAAGCAAAACATGCCAAACTTAACCACTACACCACAGGGCCAGCTTATGAAAAATAATGTAAAACAATTAATAAATCATTTCTTCAAAAGCAATAATTACATTCAACTTTTTCTACATGTGACTTGCGTGGTAATATCATCCTTCAGGATTTTACATGTCTATTTATACTCTATATAGTTAATCTTATTTTCATAAAAATTCTGGCCTACATTTTGCTTAACTTTTTAAAAGAAATTTAGAATATGTTGAATAGGGAAAAAACAAACAAACACCAAATGGCATCATGCTGTATTTCTCAGACATAGAAAGGATGCAAGAAGCATCCCAGTTGGAGGGACTTGCATATACAAAAGGCCCGTGAGAGAAAGAAGCAAGGCACATTTTCTAGGACTAGAGAGAAGACCACTGAATTGGAGCACAGTGATAAGGGTACGAAATTAGGCTGAAGAGGTTGAGCCTCGGGATCTTGAAGATGATGTTAAGGATTAAAGTGTGTCTTTCGGAATAATGCTAAACCACTCAGTGTTTTGATTAGACTTGTATTTGAAAAGATGACTCTGACTGCAGTGGGAAGAACAATCTGGAAGGCACAAGAGTGGGTACGGAAAGACCAATAGAAATTACTGCGATGGTCCTAGCAAGAAATAATGGCTTGGAATGGGGTGTTGGCAGTAGTGATGGAAAGATGTAGGAGAGAAAGAGCATAGCTAGAAAATGATCTTGCTACAGTGATGAGCAAAATAATTTTGGGAGTTCACTTTGTCCTGTAATGGGATGGGAAGTCAGCTGACAGATAGAAAGTTCCCTGCTGTGGAAGCCAAGGAGGCTCCGTGTTTGGATCTCCTTTCAAGGAAAAACTTGCTGTTCAGCTGCAAGGAATTATTCCCCTTGGCTTTCAAGCTTAGGCCACACTTTACCTGGGCAGCCCCAGCCAATGACTCTGCACGGCAGGGCTGCTAGATCTGATCGCTTCTGCCCGAAGCTGGACTCTTCTAACATGCAATCTGCTCTGCATGGGTTGGCCAGACTTTATCAGATCTGCATTGGCCTGAGGCTCTCCCTGCCCCATGCGGCTTCCTCCTCCTTTTCCTTTTACAAGAATCAGGTCTGTATCATGGTCTGCTGGCTATCTCTACCCAATCCTGTTTCCTTCCCCTTTATCTTTCGTTGGCTTTATTCACCAATAAATCTCCTAACTCATTATCTGCTTTCCTTAGGACCTACTGATGCACCTGCCAAATAATGAGAGTAGGGATATCTGATGAAGGATATCTGATCAACTATGACATTATCTCCACAAAGGCCATAGCAGCTAGGCCATAATTCACTAATTGTCTGTTAAATTTTCTCAGCGTATTAGGTAACCAGACTCACCCATGCTTCTGAGGAGTGCTGCATGTTGTTTTGGAATAGCCTTTTGGACCTGCAGAATTTAGAGACAGAAGACTGCAGAAGAGATGTGCAGGCCTAATCTTCTCTTAGGCAGAAGGAAAGGCTGTGAAAAGAAGTAGCTAAGGCTTGATATAGCTCACTGTGAATTGTGTAATCGACTGCTTTACCACCCATGATATTATTTAACACTGTATAACTTTAGAAGACATACTTTTGAGCTAGACTACAAGAACCATAGGACCAGAATTCATGCCTATATATGGGAGTGAATTTTTCTCTGAAAGATAACTATGTCCCCACTGTCACTCACCTGGGGAAAACATTGGTTCCAGGACAGAAAGAAACTGAGGACTTAGAAAGGTGGGCTGTGGCTCAGAGGACAGAAGGTCTTCCTCCTCCCTCTAGGACTCAACAGAGGCTGGGGGTTCATGGGGTCTGGATTCTGAGGCAGAGGGACAGAGACTAGAGTGGTAAAGCAGGTTTGGGGGGGACAGAGAAAGTTGTTCCAGATCAGTTACAACAGTGTGGGAGCCAGGCGGGGAGGTAACTTAACCAGAGGCTCCAGGCCAGATCTGGGACTGAGCTGTAGTTATAAGTTATTCTCAGTGTTGCACTCCCTCCCTGAGCCTCCAGGAAAACCATGGCTCAAGTTACGTTATGGAGAATTAGTTCAAAGTTGTGCTCACATTTGGGCAAATCTATAAAAGAAGCCCAATGTCCAGACTGTATGCCTATGTGAACCTCATCCCCATGCTTGTCAGGATTTAGGGGGCCCAGTGAATGACATCCCTGTTTCCTGCCCAAATGTGGAACCCATTGAGAAAGAGATGGAAGAATAAGGCAACAGGAGGGCAAAAATATCACCTTTATTGCCATTAAAGGCAATTGAAGGATGTGGATTAGGTGTGTTAGCCAAGTGGGTTTCCTAATATTTCACCCCTGAATTGAACTTACCTACCTCCTCATAGGCAGTGCTGGACAGTCACATGGAAAAGCCAGCAGATTGTGTGCACCCTGCAGGCAGGCAAAACCCAAAGAGAAAAGAAGGAGGAAGAACTTGAACATGTTCAGCTTCTTCTCCCAAACTCTCCATTTAAATACCTCACTCCTCCCCTGGGGACCAGAAAGTGAAGGGGAGAGAGAAAGGCCAGGAGTGTTAGACATGGAGCCAGAGCAAAAGAGGTTTCTCCATTCCTCAAATAGTATGCAACAGTGAATATCAAGGCTAATCATCGAGAAAATCTCGATTATAAGAACATAACTGGTGATTTGCGAAATGAAGACCAGAGAAATAAATATATAAAAATGTATGAATTATGATTGCTTTTATTTTATACTCATCAATAGAACACCCAATAACATAATACAATGCTATATAATATAATATGTTACATAATATAATAAATAATCATTAAATTCATTCATCTTTACTATTTTGCCAATTTTTAGTCTTATTAGAAAACATAACTTTACACATATTTCAATTTTATTACTCTGAAGACATACTTCTCAAGGTTGGAGGATAGAATAGATTTTATAAGACAATTCATCCACATGATTTATAATTTATATATGTGTAGACATATGGTATGTGGGCCTCCATTTGAAGTTTTGCTCTACTTTCCTGACTTAGCCTCAGAAACTTACAGCCCTGTTGGGGCAAGGGATGGAGGGATGGAGCCTGTCCTTATTGGTTTATCATGTGGGAGTGCTTTTGGACTGACCAGGCTAAGAGAGGGAATGGACCCATTCCCTGCTTTTGTGGCAAAATAAACAAAATCCGCTCCATGGAACTTGACCAATTGACTATGTCAGAATCGAGGGGCATAAGCACCCTGCCCCCAGCAACGTCCGAGGAGTTCTAATCTGGCAAGTGCGGCACATCAGCAGGAACTTCCTGGTGGGGAGAATTATTCACAGTGAGGTAAATGGCAGCATTGGGTGGTCCATCTAGCCTCCAGCAGGACCCCAGATAAGCTATAGGGGATGGAGGCCCAGTCTAACCTCTTGGAAAGAAAGATGACAAGACCTAAGCACACTATGAGTATCCAAATCCAATAAGTTAGTAGTCAGGAAAGATTCCACTTCCAGCAGAGGATCCAGGTGTCTAAAGCAGACACTGCCCCAAAAGTTTAGGCACACACACTCTAGGCAAACATAGCAGGTGATTGGGAAGGGTACCCCTTACAGGGTAGGTACTACAGTCCCAGAGCTCAGGTCCTGGCAGAAGTATATGGCTAATAACAGTAGAATTGATCCCAGACACCATCTATGGGTGTAAATGGGTTCTAGATATATTGCTTGTCTTGGTCAGGACTGTCTCCAAAACTGGGAAGTCTGTGGTTATAGTGCTGGACCTGGAAAAGCAAGGACCATCAAGCATCAGTAGTTGGCTGCGAGGGAGCTATTTTTGACTAGAAAGTCTTTCAGCACCCATCACGTACAGCATTCAAATTACCCACTCCCACAAAACATTAGTTTTGAGCAGAAACAAATAAATTCTGGTTCATATTTTTAAATACTCAGATTGCTGAGGGACTGTATGCTGTAGGGGCAGAAGCACGATGACTATTGGAAGACTGCAGCAAGAGTCTCCCGGATGACTAGTACTTGCTGGTGTCTTGAACTAGACACCAGTACTAGACATCAGCACTAGAGAGGCAGTACTGATGGAAGGAAGTGAGATGGTCTGGTAGAGTAAAGCAGAGGAAATTACAATAGGAGAAAGATGAGAAAATTACCAAAGCAAAATCCTTGGGAAGAAGAGTGGGGATAACAGCAGAGCACAGGGAAGGGCTGGCTTGGGCATTTATTGTGGTTGGAATGAAGGCAGAAACGTGGAACAGAGGATACATAAGGTATACTCAACTCCCACCATATGCTAGGTCTGTTCTAAGGAGTTGCATGCATCTGAATTCATTCAGTCCTCACAACAACCCCCTAAGGCAGGCTTTATCATTATCCTCATTTTACAGAAGAAGAAACTCAGGCACTGAGTGGATAAGTTGCCTCCAGATCCCATACCTAGCAAGCGGCAGAGTTGAGATTTGAACTTGAGTAATTGGGCCCCACCCTTTGAGCTCGTAAAGCCATACTAAATCCCTCCACGTGGGGAGGCTGGCAGATTTGATAGTGGGAAGGATTGCAGAGAATGACAAATTATGCTTCCAAGGAAATTTGCTTTGTACTTGTTAATTGGCCTCCGATAAACAAAAAGGAAATATCTCTCATGTGAAATCCCCAAATATAATGCCTCTCATTTAGGAGAATTTGAAGACTCTTGAGATGCATTCGGACTAACACACACTGTATTCTTTTTTCATCCTGGCCACTAGGGGGAAGAGTGGAATGTCAAAAAAGTTAGATTGTCTTCCACGGGTTTTCAATGGCTGATAATTACTGTTAGTGTTTTCCCCTAACATTAGCAAGACATAAAACTTCTTTATATGTTTTACTTGTGAGAGATCATTTTCAAATAAAGCTCATTAAACATTCATAAACATTTTTCTCCACTTTCTAAAAATAATGTATTATGTTAAGTGAAAGAAAGTAGACACAAGAGACCACATATTGTATGATTCTGTTTATATGAAATGTCCAGAAAAGAAAAAGCTCTAAAGACAGAAAGTAGCTTAGTGTTGGCCCGGGGTAGGGGCTCAGGTGAACAGGGGTGACAGTCATTGTGCATGAGGGTCTTATTGAGTGATGAAAATGTTCCAAAACTCATATATGGTGATAGCTGCACATGTAAAATAGTAAAATAAATGTACTAAAAATCATTGAATTGTACACTTGAATGAATTATCTGACATGTAAAATATGCCTCAACAAAGTTGTTGAAAAAAAGAAATGTAACATTTTATACATCAAACCAAAAAAATTCTAGGTATTCAAAAAGATTGAAAATATGTTTATGGATGCATAGAAATGTCTAGGAGGATAGTCATTATTCATAGTGATTAACTCTCAGAAATGCTATTGTAGGGGGAAACTGGGAACTTTATGTCTTTCTGTATGATTTTTTGGGGCAATAATTAATGAAATAATTTAAAACATTTTTGAAAGATAAGAAGTTAAAATGTAAAAAATGCAATGGAATTATAAGTATCATTACCTTTGGATAGTGAAATATGGCTTATATTTTGTCTTTCTACATTTATTTTCTAATTTAAAAAATGATTATATATTACTCTTACAATAAAAATTAGAAAAAGCTTAATTTAAAATAAAAAGCCAAGAAATATTCAGATAGCTTTCTTAAAAGTCACCTTTAGCACAATATTTATTGTATTTCGTATGTAACAAGACAGTTTTTAGCTCAGCAAAGGCCTGGAGCTTAGACGCTTGGATTAAAAGAGGTAGCATCCACTGGCATTTGAGCTTGGATGCTGTCTAGTGAAGCTGGAATGTATTCTATTCTCACTTTTATTTGCATCTACAAATTTATATTGGGATGGGAGGAAAAAAAAAACCTTTGTGAGATTAGAAATTTGGATGTAGACTCTTCCTTTTAAGGTTTACATTTGTTAACACACGTATGATGGCAAAGATAGCTGCAGGGAGCCTGGTAAAAATCAGATAGTTAAAATGACAATAGGAGGGGCCTGGCCCTGTGGCATAGTGGTTAAGTTCACCTGCTCTGCTTCAGCCCAGGGTTCGCCAGTTGGGGTCCTGGGTGTGGACCTACCACTGCTTGTCAAGCCATGCTGAGGCAGTGTCCCACATAGAAGAACTAGAAGCATGTACAACTGGGATATACAACAATGTACTGGGGCTTTGGGGAGGGAAAAAAAACCCCAGAAGATTGGCATTAGATGTTAGCTCAGGGCCAATCTTTCTCACCCAAAAAAAAAAAAAATCCCCTCAAGGGAAATCCGCTTCTATAAATAAATAAATAAACAAATAAATAAATAAATAAAATGACAATAGGAGAGGAAAATCCTTGAGAGGAAATTTACTATAGGGGAGGAACAATCTGAATGGATGACCCAGACCTGTCTGTATGTCCTGAATCATTGGAGGCAGGTGTTGACTTGGGGCACGATGTATGGTTGAGGCAGGGATTTCTCCCTACCTAGATACTTGGAATACATTGAAGAAAATGTCTGCACGTGGTGAATCAGAAGAGCTGTATTGAGAAGGCCACTTCTAAGAGTGAGACTGGAGCAAAGTGCCTGGAAGAAACACTAAGCCCCAGCCACACTGGCAGAGACCGGTATTAGTAACCATGGAAATGGAGGACAGGGCACTAGGATGAACAGAAATGTTATCTTAGAATACAAGCCTCTTGAAGACTAGGATTTTTGTCTGTTACAGTGTCTGCTTAAAACAACACTTGACATGTAGTAGGCACTCCATAACTGCTTATGGAATGACGAATGACTGAAAGAATGAATGAATGAGTGGGAGCCCAGCCAGGCTCTCGGGCTACGATGCAGCCCCACAACAGGTGTCCTGGCAGGGAGGGAAAGGCCCTGGAGGTCTGAAGTCAGTGATCAACGAGTCAAGCATGATTTACACATAAAAGCAAAACTTTTCACTAGCTCGTTCTAGAAGGTCAAGAGTGAGGGTGCTCTGTCATCCCGCTGACGACCCGGAGTGATTGAACTGACCCTCTCTGCTCATGAGTGCCGCCTGCAGATGTGACTCTGCCTAAGAGAGCAACCTTGCAGCATACAGCACAGAGGGGGTTCCAGACAGCGTATGCCAAGTTTCAGAAACAGAAATGTGGTCCAGAAACGCAGTTATAATCTTGCTTAGAGATTTGGAAGTCTTTTGGAGTGGGGGGAGGTGGGAAGAATTTCAGGAAATATCCTTTAAAATGATGATATTTTTAAAAAGTCTCTCTTAAATGGGTCACATTTAGAATTTAATGGTTAGGCTGTAGATATTGGTATTATTCTTCCTGAAAAATGAAGCTCTAAATTCGAAACGTCTAATAAAATGCCTTGTTGTATATTCCTCTCTTCTGAACCAAGAAAATGCCCAAGAATGTCATAATTGTCATAATGTTTTACCTAAAAAAAGGGGGGAACTTTTCCTGATTGAAAAGTAGTACAATGCAATCTAAATGAGTTAGCTGAGACAAACAGTAGTCAATAAAATACTTGACTAATGGCAAGAAGAGTTGCCTCTAGGTACTGGTGTTCTGATTGCATAATATCTACATTAAAAAAAAGAATTAGTTCATGTGAAAGCATGGAAATGCTTTAGGCATGAAGAGAGCAGTAATTGTGTAAAAGGACCAGGAAGGCCATGGTCCTGTTCATACATGTCCCTAATCTGTGATTATTATGGATATATTCCAAGATGTTGGAGCTCCAGGTAGCACTGAAACTCATCCAGCGTATGCTGTGACATACACTCTAAGGTATAGCAGTGCCTACGGGAACCACCTGCAGACCCAAACATCCTAGACTCTGGACACTCATCCTGACTGCTCCCTTCACCTGGAATGCCCACTGACCCATGTCCCCACTTCTTCATCTGGCTGACCCTGCTCATCCTTCAAAACTCAGCTGAGCAATTATCTTCTCCAGGAAGCCCTCTATGACCATGATTCTCTTCCCCACTCCTCTTATAGGCTCCCATAGCTACTCTCACATTTCTCTGTCATAACACATTTTATAGCACATTCTGTTTGTCTCTCTCCCTGCCTAGAATGTTAGCTTCTTAGTCTATCAACACACCCAGTACAATGCCAGTACCATAGTAGGCAGTTCAATAAATGTTCATTAATAAATGTTGTTCACAGTCTTGAAAAGTACTGCATTGCTGTACCGAATAAAACCCATTGCTTAGAGAGCTCTATCAACAACAAACCTCAATAATGCAAAGTTTTCAGTGGTCATTAAAAGAGGAAAAAACTGAGAAGCACTGTTCCCTTTCCTTTCAGTTTCTTCTCTTAAAGAGGACTCTAAGAATTCACCATGGCTCAATTTTTATGCTCAGAAAAATCTAAGAACGGAGATAATCAACTTTCTTTCCATTTTCAGCAAAAGCTTTTGCTGTGTGGCAGGGAAACTGACTGGCAGGAAACCACCCTTTCCTAAGTGGTCCTTTTAAATTATAACCAGGTACTGCTCTGCACAATTATGGATCCTTTCTTTCTCTTCCAGGTTCAGGATGGCACATTCCCAATTCCCTCTTAACCACAAAAAATAAGAATCTAGCCTCAAATCTGGAACACCTCTGGCTAAGGAGAAAAATTGTTCTTCAGTTTCCATTTGACAGAGAAATATACATGGCTGAGCAGCAAAAGCACGACTCTTTGGGCACTCAGCAAATCACAGAAGCTCTAACAGATCCTGGAAGGGAATCAGGAAAATATTTGGTCCTATAGGCCAGGCAACCTCAAAATGGAGCTGAAAGCTTTTACCATTTTAATTATAAGGCAATCAGGTGACAGATTTTTATTTTTTAGCCAGTTCTTTTTTAAGGAATTGTAAAAGACGGCAAGCACGTACTTCTCTTGGGATACTTTAAATAGGGCCTTACATAAGTATTATTTGTCCTAAAGTCAGGTAGGTCTTTCTTTATCCCCACCCCACATTTTACATTTCTGAAAATAAAGCAGGAAATTACTTTGAGAAAATGCCTGGAAGAAAATCAAATATTTTCCAACCATGCAGAAGAAAAGAACTTTTTTAAAATTAAAACTTGCCAAAGGGGGAAAAAGCAAGTAATGTCTAATTCTGAAAATCCCAAAGAGAAAACAACCAACTTTATTATTGCGGTATCTACGCCATCATGTTTAGACACTCCTTCCGTTGCGTTATTTATCATTTGCGTCCGGGAACACACCAGGACCCTCTCGGACCTCCTGTGTCAGCGATCCAAAGGAGGGGGAAAGGCAGCTTCTTGTCTGCGTTTTCTGGCCCTGGAGAACACTTTGGCTGTCACCTACAGCTCTACTTCCAAGTCTGTAGTGACTGGGGAAGCGCCTAGCTGGTTTTATCTTTCCTGCGTGTGGAGGACGCAATAAGAAACCAGAAATGCGTTCCCAGAAATGCCTTCCTAAATATGCCGTTTATTTGTGTTTTCTGGGTCTCCTACAGACTTCTCTGGGACTCAATGTAGGGAGGCAGATAGGGACTCTATGATTTTTTTACTAAGTCCTAAGATTTCAAGATGCAGTAAGTAGGACTCATTCTCATCGTAACTGAATGAATTCTTATTATCTGCATTTCATTCTCATGTTAAAGAAATAGAATATTTGTGCACCTTTAAAACTAAAATTACAACTGAAATCAGTGTAGAGTGGTTAACTTTGAGTAGAAGATTTAAAGTACTAGAAGAATTTGTATTTAATAAAATTACTCATGAATCTATAATTATTGCTTCTTTCTACCTGTTTTTCATTTTCCTATATTTTCACAGAGTATGAATGTGATTTATTGAAAGTTACAGTAAATATCTTTTGTAGCACAGATAGGTAAATATTATAAGTAAGTAACAAATGTAAAATTACATTTCTTTAATCATCATTAACTAACCTTGACTGCATGTGTGTCCTAGCCCTATTCTGTATACTGTGGAGGAAGGCCGATGAGACATTTTCTGTCCCGTGTGGATTGTAACCCAAAGACTCGCGTAAGGAGTAATATCCTATTATACTATTTATCCACCTTCAGTCAGATGTTTTTCCAGTAGTACTCAAGAGTTTGTGCTGTACCAACCACCCTTTCTGAAGTAGCCCCTTCTTGACTCATGGCCTACATTCTCTTGAAGTCTTATAGTTGGGAGTTTGAGTTTTGTTCTTGAAGCAGAACAGAGATAACTAGAATACACGGGGTTCTAATTCACAAGCCCGGCCTTATTTCCATCACTCTCTACCTGCCAATTACATCTACACAAATATGTAGAAGGGAGCCACATGCAGAAGGAAACATGTTTCCCAATTTTAATTGTGACAGTTATGTATCAGCGTGTGACACTAAGCTCTAAAGAACTGACAAAGATCAAATCAACAAATACGTCATGCAATATATGATGATATATTATTTCTTTTGGGGATACTGGTGAAAGGTAGAACAGAAATAGATTTAAAGGAGAAAACAATTTAATTTCAAATATCCAGAATGTCCTCTGAAAAGGCCAAGAGACTGAAAGGAAACGGAAACTGTGGAAATGATTTTTCAAAAATAAGGAAACAAAAGTACCTGACAAAATCATAGACTGTGAATCAGCAAAGAAATGATGGATAATGAAGGCCATTAGGACAGAGCCCACTGGTGGAAAATGCTGGAGCCTGCTGTCAATACGTTTAACTTTTTTAGCAGGGTACTATAGAATTTTTGAGGCCTAAGAGACAATGGATGAGGCATTTGAGAGAAGGATTTTAAGATCAGTAAGAAAATAAATCACCTAGAATCAACTAGATTGATTGATAAGGGTAACAATGTTTATGGAAGAAGAGTTGTGAGATGTTTAGAGAAAGAAATAGTATAATTTATTAACTGTAGGGCAAGGGGCAGAAAATAAGAGTCAAAATTCCTCAGACATGAAGTCCATGACACACCGTACTCTTCAGTAGGACTCGTGGGCACTGCAGCGTTACAGAGATTTCAGATCGATGCAGTGTCTGCCTTTAAGACCGACATGGGTTTCCAGCCTCCTGGCTGCCATTTAGCTTCAGAATAGGTCCCTTATGACAGCAAGGATTCTTCCTTCCATCCATTCTCACAGGCACAGTGATAATCTCAACTCTTTAGAGTCAGAGGGAACTTAGAAGACATTCTAGTTCGATCTTCTCACTTAACAAGTTAGGAAACTGAGGTCCGGAGAGGATACATGATTTGTTCACGGTCACACAGTTAGTGTAGTGTGAAAGAAGAGGGAAACCCAGGCTTCCAAGTTTCAATGTGCTATATGCCGAATGCATCCTTTTGTCTGTCTCAGAAGCATGTTAGCTAACATGCTTCCTGATTTTGAGAAGAAGGATAAAGTACAATGTTAATCGTACTGTTTTATGTTAAACATTATACAGTGAGGTTTTCTCACTTTTATCTTAAGTTTCAAAATACTTCAAACATACAGAAAAGGATAGAGTAGTGAAATGAATACACATGTACCCGCCATCTTGCTTTGGAATAACATAACATTTTGCAATTTTTGCTTTACATTTTTTTCAAGAAATAAAGCAATAAAAATATAAAATCCCTTGTGTATCTTTCTTCTAGCTCATTCCTCTCCCACCCTCCTCAGAGCTAACCGCTAATCTGAACTTGTTTGCATCATCTCCATGCATATATTTATACTTTTATGATATGTATAGGTATCTACAAATAACAGAATATTTTTCTTGTTTTTAAGTGTATGGCATCATACATTACCTACAACTTGCATTTTCCACTCAATATTAGATTTTTGAGATTTATCTATGTTGGTACATGTAGTTCTATTTCTTTCATTTTCACTGCCTTATACTATTCCCATTCTTTTTTTCTCCACTGCTTTTATGCTTATACAAATAAAAATATATAACCCTCCAAGTTTTTAATTCATTATTTATTACAAGAAAAGTTGAAATAATAGGTCCTAAATTTCAATGGCATTTAATGAAAAATGTTAAGAAGCTGTTAAAACAAGAGATTTTGAGAACTTCGAGCACCAGATTAACAATTATCCTTTTAGGAAAAAAGGTAAGGATGAATATTCCATTTGCATACCAGTTACCAAAAATTTAAGTGAAATCTATATATTTTTCCTATCTTCTTAACAGAAAATTGCTATTCTGTTTACTAAAAATGGCCAAAAAATCCTTTTCCTATAATGTTTAAAGGTTTATTTTAATCGGTAAATACATTGGTTAAAATGTTTGCTGTAGTAAGCTGTTTACTTCATATTATAAATTATGTTTGTCAAAGGAGGTCGATTTTGCGCAACAGCTTTGCATATTTAACCACTGACTATCACCGACTGATAATGTAAAACAAACTTTTCTGCTTAATGTGGATATATAATTAATATGTAATGTATATATAATATGTAGAGGTTTTCTTCTTTATAAATAAGTTGTTTTCCTAGAAAAATAAATAAGGGACTCAGATTAACTTTAATATCCATTCAAAATCTCAAATTTTCAGAACATAACTGTATCAACAAACCATAAGTTATTTCTCCATTTTATATTGACCATCATTTAGTTATTTCCAATTTCTTCAACTATTACAAAAATTGTTTCTGTAACCATTCTGGTACTTATCATCTTGAACACATGTGAGAGTTTCCCTAGGATATATACCTAGAAATGGAATTGTTGGGTCAAAGGGTATGAGTATCTTCATCTTTACTAGGTCCTGTCAAATTCCTTACCAAATTGAATCTACCAATAAGCATTGAATATACAAACACATCACTATGAGATTTTTGAAAATTTTGCAAATCTCATGGGTATAATATTTTTGCATATTATTGTTTTGGTTGGTGTTTCATTGGTTACCAGTGAAGTTGAGGATCTTTTCATATATTTAGTAGCTATTCAGCTTTCTTCTTCTATGAATTCTTATCCTTTGTGAATTTCTACTTAGGGTGTCTCTTTTTCTTATTTATTGTTAGAAATTCTTCAAATACTCTGGGTTCTTATACTTTGTTGGTTTTATATCTTGCAAATATCTTCTATGTATGGTTTATCTTTTTACTTTCATCATGGTTAGTTTTATTGTACGGAAGTTTTTAATATTAATTTAATCAAAATTATCCTTATTTTTCTCCTATTTTGTAATTTTGTGTCTTGTGTTATCCTTCTCTTTTCTCAAGTCATAGAAATATTTTCTTCCAAAAAGTTTAGAATTTTTCTTCTCTTTTTAAAATTGTTAACCATTTGGAATTTTCTGTGTGTGTATTACGAAGCAAGGGGCTGACTTTATTTTATTTTTCATATGGATGCACAACAGTCCCTGCACCACTTACTAAGGGGTCATCATTGCCCCATGATTTCTAATCAGTCCCAATGCTCCTTTCCATGTATGTGCGGGCTTGTTTCTCAGCTCCCTACTCTTGTCCATTGGCTATTTGTTTATCTTCCACCTACACCAACTATCTTATTTTCTATAGCTTTATAAGTCTTTATTTTTAGCAGAGTAAGTTCACAGACACACATCCCTTCCTTCGCTTTTTAACCATATATTTTTAGCCATATGTTTATATTAGACTGCAGACTATGGGCACTTGACTAGACAAAACTCACGCACAAGAAGATATTCCACAGAGTCCAGATGGCGGCCAACTGCATGCACTGACAATGATATGGGAAACTCTGCTTGTGATTAATGCTGAGTTGTGAGGAAGCAGGAAATTGACTTTTAGGGAGAAGCAGGAAATATTACTCTAACCAAAATAGCCAGTAGGTAAAAAAGAGTTAAGATGGCCCCGAAAACCCTGCTTCACTACTCCTGTTTTCATGAAAAAAATCTGTTGAAGTGAGTTATCATCAGACAAGAAATGCCTTTGCAAGAACTTATTATATAAGCTCTCATATCAACTTTATTATATTGACTTGATTTTTGAATGAGTTTTAAGGAATAGTATGAAAATTTTGGGTGTTTCTCTTCAACTTTCAGCTTGGGAGAAAGCCAGTCACTGGTATGAAGAGTCATGTTTAAATACTTGGGAAACAATCTCTTCAGGAACAGTGAAGCTCAAATAATGTGAGATGGCACATGTAATTGCACTGGAATCTGCCTGCAGCTACAGTTCTCATGTAAATTGATTAATGTGGTGAGGCTTGTTCTAAAGCTGAAAAGGCTTCCCAGAGCACTGTTGAACCAAAACCTTATGTTTGCCCTCTTTAGATTATTAACAAAGATTTGAAAGGGAATGGTCCAGATAGAGTCCTGAACAGGATATCTATAAATGTAATGCTTTCTAAAACAAGTACAAATGGAAGGAAAATTCTATTCAGAATAACAAGTGGGCTTTGTACTAAGAGAAGAAAAATATAGACTGATTTCTTCATGGAAAAAAACCACATTTATATTTGGGAATTTCTTAAGTTGAGTTTCCATGTAATCTGAGAAAATTCTTGTTTACATTAGAAGTTATAATTATTTTAGTGAACTTAACAATCTGAACTTTTCTCAAGATTTACCTCTTGGAATATATTTAGGTTGAACCCCATGAAACTGCTGTTTTTGTAGGTCAAACATGGCCAAATATCAGAGTTTCATAGAGTTCAACTTTATAAAACAGGCTATGACTCCCTGTGTCTCATAATTTCATTCAATAAATATTTATTGAGGGTCCTAAAATGGTCTTTCTTCTCAGGAAACTCCTATTCTATTTGGAGATTCTAATATATAAACAAATAATTGAACAATAGAAGGATAAAGGCAATAATAGAGTAAGGTACAGAATGGCACAAAGGAGGGTGTGACAGATTCGGCTCAGTCAGTTGGGGAAGGCTTTGCAAAGCAGATAATGTTTGAGCTGAGGGAATAGAAAGGAGTTGAGCTGATTGAAGGATTGGGAGTGTCCAGGTGTAGTAAACTATATGTCTAAGATCTATGAGGCAGAAAACAGAATGGCAAGTTCAAGTAATGATGCTGTTAAGTTATTTAGGCTGTCTGGATCACGGGGGAGGGAAGATGGCTGGATGCCACAGGAAAATAGGAATAAGGACAGAAAATAAGATTGGAGAGAGACTGGCGAGGTACGGTTTGTGGAGAGCCTTGAATATCATCCTATAGAATAAGAATTTTGGCTGTAAAGCAACAACAAGTTTAAATGTCCTCATTCAAATACGGTGGGCTAGTGATGAGTTTTAAACTGGGAGGAACATGATCAGCGTACCATTTTAGAAGGATAACTGTGTGAATTGAATAGTTAGGGAGACTTGCTAAGATGTGAGAAATTGAACTAAGGTAACAGTTTGGAGATGGGGAGGACTGTGAGGTGGGAGAGATGGTGGGAAATTCATAAGTTCCAGAATATTTTGCTACTATTTGAGTTCTTTTAAAAAATGAAACAATTTCTTTATTGAAAGTTTATATGACTAAAATAACTGGGTTGTGGCTTTATAAAACCTATATTCTAAATATCTCAATAGAATAAAATCACTGCATGAATAATTCATTTATCATCTAATCTAAAGATGAATTTTAAAAATCAGCTTAGTTATTCTACTTGGTTTCTGCTTGAAATATAACAGACATAACCACAGTCTTTATACAATCTTCCACTCCAAAGGAAGATTCTTTTTCCTAGTTCTAAATGAAAGCATTTCTGCTATGTGAGGAGGAATTCTCATTATTAAAGGGGGAGTAGTAATGCCCACAATCTTCTCATCTTCATGTCACTTGATAAACAAAAAAGCTAATTTTCTCTTCAGTCTTCCCCACGCCAGAAATCACTATCCATAGGAAATAATTTCAAAAATAAAAGTTAAGGTTTTATATTAGTTTAATCATTAATTTGGGCAATGATTGCTTAAAATTATATATCCATGTGAAATAATAATATTTAACTTTCCAAATTCCCCCAACTGGTTCACTAAAAGCTTACCCCAAAAGTTAAATAAAATAAATAAATCTTCTTCTAGAAATTTCTTTAGAGGGACTTTTCACTAAGGAAAAATATTATATAACGTGCTTTATTATAATGGACAGCATTGCTTCTGGTCTACAGATGCTATCTGACAGGACAAATATTTGGCACAGAAATTACTAACACATTCAGAAACTAACCTTCCCTGAATCCAGCTTCAACTCTCAAAAGCTGGCTGTGGAATACACTGTACATTGCAACAGAAAATTCACATTAAAAAAAAATGGACAGAGTAGTTATCTCAGATCTATTGTTCAAAACTATGTCACACATTTCTTTCAATATTAAAGTAATATTTAAATTTCATGAGCATATCATTGATTAGAAGATTTGTTGCATTTTTCTAAACTTCATCTTTCTTTGATCCCTGTCTATATCAAAGAGAAGGAACCTAGATATCTGATGCTGCTGCCAATTTTTATCTTTTGCAATGGGTTTTACATTTTTTACCCATACTCTATTTATCCCACTTTGACTTTTCTAATGTACCTTTTTTTTTGAGGAAGATTAGCCCTAAGCTAACTTCAGTCAGTCCTCCTCTTTTTGGCTGAGGAAGACTGGCCCTGAGCTAACATCCGTGCCCATCTTCCTCTACTTTATACATGGGACGCCTTCCACAGCATGGCTTGCCAAGCGGTGCCATGTCTGCACCCAGGATCAGAACAGGAGAACCCCGGCCACCCAGAAGTGAAACATGTGAACTTAACCGCTGCGCCACCATACCGGCCCTCTAACGTACTTTTTAAACTTTATTAAAATCAGTCAATGGTGTGATAATAAAAATGCTGCTTATGGAATACTGTTGTTAAACTTTCCTTACATGGGTTGTTAAAGTCGAAAAATGTTTTAAAAAGATAGATTGCCTTTGGACTGGAGAGCTGCTGCTCCAAAAGTTTGTTGTAAATAAAGGTTGAATTTTAAAAGGAGAAGAAATCCCTCTGTATGTATGCAGTCACATTTGGCATCTAGTAGTTCTAGAAAAAACCTTCAGAAAAGGCAACAATTGGCCAGGAAGTTAAGCCAGAAAAATTCTGGATCTGCTGGGCACAGCTAGTTCTTTCTTCATCCCTGTTGAGGAATGTGAAATGCAACAACACTGGAGCTAGTCTGCACCAAATTCGAAGTTCAGTTTTCTTTCCTAACTATCTTAACTACATATTGTTGCTTACACTACTCCAACTTCATAGCTTAATATACTTATTTGCTCACAATTTTGTGGATCAGCAATTTGGTCTGTGTTCAGTTGCGTGTTTCTTTTCTAGTTTTGCCTGGGGTCACTCATATGCCTGTAGTCATCTGGCATCGAGGCTGGAGCTGGATGGTCTAGGATGGCTTCGCTCACATATCTGGGATTAGCGCTAGTGTAGGCGGGGCCTCTCTCCATATGGTCTCTCATTCTCATGGAGTCTAGCCCCAGGCTTCTTCACATGGCGGTCTCAGGATCCCAAAACGGTGAGAGCTCTCACAAAGTCACTTCCACAGCATTCTACCAGTCAAAGCAAAGTACAAAGCTAGCACAGGCGCCAGCCTGGTGGTGCAGCAGTTAAGTTGGCACGTTCCGCTTCTCAGCAACCTGGGGTTCACTGGTTCGGATCCCGGGTGTGGACATGGCACCGCTTGGCATAAGCCATGCTGTGGTAGGCATCCCACATATAAAGCAGAGAGAGATGGGCATGGATGTTAGCTCAGGGCCAGTCTTCCTCAGCAAAAAGAGGAGGATTGGCAGTAGTTAGCTCAGGGCTATCTTCCTCAATAAATAAATAAGTAAAATAAAATTTAAAAAGCTAGCCCATATTCAAGGAGATGGAAAAACAGTCTCCACCTATTGATGGGAAGAGATGTAAAGTCACTCTTCACAGGAGTGGGCATACAGAGGTGGGAAGAACTTCTGGCTATTTTCTTCCATCTACTACACTAACAATGGCTCACAATTTGGGAACAATACGGAAAAAGATCGATCAATTTTATTACATAAAAATAAAAAATCTTTTGCACTACAAAAACACCATAAATAATGTAAGAAGATAAATGATAAAACTGAAAAAATATTTGTAATTTATATCATAGACAACAGTTTACTATCTCTATTATATAAAGAGCTTCCAAAAAATAGAAAAGGAAAGGACTGACAACACTCTAAAAAACGTGCGAGAGAGATGAACAGTTTGCAGCAAAAGAAATATACATGGCCCTTAACTGTATGAAAAAAGGTTCAACCTCACTCTTAATAAAGGAAATGCAAATTAAAACTACACTGAGATATCATTTTTCATCTATCACCTGATCAAAAACCCAAACATTTGACAATATACTCTGACAGGAAACAAACACTCACATACATTGCCATTTGGGGAATGCAAATGGTAGACTCCCATGGAAGGCCTTTTGCAAGAGCTAGCAAAATTACATCTGTATTTGACTTAGCAATCCCTCTTTCAGAAATCTATGCCGATGATACACTGGCAAAAATGCAAAAAGACATATGCATGAAGCTATTCATTGCAGCACTATTTGTAATAGCAAATACTAGACACAACTCAAATGTCGATCAATAGGAGACTGATTGAGTAAACTATGGTACCCATACATGGAGTTCTATGCAACCGTGAAAATTAATGAGGAGTCTCTCTGTGTACTACCATAGAGTGATTTCCAGGTGCATAGTTAAATGAAAAAGCAAAGTGGAGAAATGCATGTCTAGTATACTACTGTTTATCTAAGAGGGAGAGGTAACAAACATATGTACAGCTTATATAAAAAATGGAAGAAAAAGCAAACAGTAAAATTTTATGGTTTTTTATGGGGAGATGGAAGGAACGAAGACAGAAGGTAGACTTCTCTGTATATGTCTTGTTTCATAGATTTGACTTCAGAATGATGTAAGTAGTTTATATCATTATTAAGAAATTTAAGATAGCTTAAAAAGGCAATCTCTCAAAAGCAATATGAAACTGTGATTTAAGTTGTGGCATAACTGCACAGAAAGGAAAGTTCCAAGTGACTTTAAATCACAGTAATTTAACTGTGTGTACACTATAGATAAAAAGTACCCCAAAAAACAATCCTGAAGTCTTTATAATAAGTCATTAATGGTAGAATTTCTTATTTTCGGACTGCTGTTTGTGTATCGTAGGATAGATCACTTGAGTAATGATGTTAGTATCTTTGAGATCCAAATTTTTGGGACGGAATAGGAGATCAATCAGGTTAAATAAAAATTCTGTGGTCCTAACTTTGAATTGGAATTATCAGTATGAATTCCTGATGTATCTTCTCTCTTTTAAAAAATGTACTTCTTAGTTCTGTCTACTAAAAGGCCTTAATACAATGACCAACCAAATAGCAATGGACACCCATAAACACCCAAATTGTACTTTAAATACTTAAATCCTTAGATAGTACTATAAACACATTAAAAAGAAGCAGGGGGGGCTGGCCCCGTGGCCGAGTGGTTAAGTTCGCGCGCTCCGCTGCAGACGGCCCAGTGTTTCGTTGCTTCGAATCCTGGGCGCGGACATGGCACTGCTCATCAGACCACGCTGAGGCAGCGTCTCACATGCCACAACTAGAAGGACCCACAACGAAGAATATACAACTATGTACTGGGGGGCTTTGGGGAGAAAAAGGAAAAAATAAAATCTTTAAAAAAAATAAATAAATAAATAAATAAATAAATAAAAAAAGAAGCAGGGGTCCTTAAAGAAAGCACTAATTCCATGTCTAGGATAGGATATTTACATCTTATCACACCAGAAGATAAGGAAGCTACCCAAAACCACTAGGGTTGCGTCAAAAGGACTCAGAAGTCCACTTGAAGAATCTCCCACTTCTCAGAGATGGGAAATTTGAGCATTAATAAGGATAAGAACTGTGATTGGATTGAAGCTTATAAATTATGTTTAAATCACTGAGTTCACAATGGTACAAAAAAATAATGCATTAGTCATCTATGGAGGGTGCTAGGGAGCCATCTCAATTGTTTTGAAAACTGGAAATAAAAAGAAAAATCCAAGTATTTATTCTGTCTTTCCTCCATGAACCGTACCTCAGTGCAAACAAATAGTTGGTGAAAGAGGTTCCTCTTTGTAGAAGTAGTCCAGGTAATAAATAAATAATGACAAAATTCCAATATCACCATTTTACAACTCCTAATGAAATAATGGATCGATGACTTCTGACATGACAAAGAGAAACAGTCAGACATTGTGTGCCCCCTGAAGGAAGTGTGAATACCACCTGTGAAATACTCCTGCCAAAATAATAAACCAAAATCTGTTCAAAACTCTAGATCTCAGTTGCAACTTATAGGCAGTACAGGGGAGAGGAACACGTTAAAATAAAAGTAAAATTTACATGTAGTTGCAATAAGCAAAACCCAGACTGTGAAAAATTCTACAGATCAAATGACCTGGTTTATTAAAAAAAAAAAATTGCAAAGAAAAACAGAAGACAGATGCAGGGGAAATCTATAGAAAAAGGACTTAAAGATATATCGACCAATTGCAATTTGTGGACTTTAACTGGATTCTGATTCAAAAAACTGACTAAAGGGGGAAAACCCTTTATGAGGCAGCTGAGGAAATTTGAGCAACAAGTAGATAATTAGTAATACTAAATAATACAGGGAGTGGTGGTGGTAGAAATTAAGTGGGTAGGGCTATGAATACAAGATTCGCCAAGAGTGGCTAACTGGCAAATCTAGGTGTGGGGCACATGAAGATTCCTTATATTGTTCTCTCTACTTTTGTTTGAAATTTTCCACAATAAAACGTTAAAAAAAGAAAAAAAGCATATTTTTTTTTAAGATCAGGAAATTCTTCTTTTTGAAAGACTTCTAGTGGACATTATTGTGGCTGAATAAAATACCTAGAATTGTGGTGATTCATCCTGTGATTATGAGGAAAGCCTGCCAAGAATAAAGTCAAAACATTCCTGATAGAAGAGCAGAATAATAGAAACAATCTGGTTCTTGACAATCCAGCCACAAAATAAACCAGCCCTGGAGCCACCCAACCTCTGGATATCTAGTTAGATAATAACTATCTCTGTTGTTTAATCCATTTTAGTTAGTTTCTGTTATTTGCAACCAAATAACAGAAACTGTTTTGCTAACCAAAACAATGGAGAAAAATGCATTTTTTGGAGTGTGTTAAGATCGTAAGAGTGGTACCATACATTTCTGCTCTGTTTTACAGAATGCTTAATAAAGCAGCCTCCCTTAATAGACTCCGTAATAGACCTATGAGTCTAATGCAGAGATGATGCTGAGACGAATTCAAAACAAATCCAAAGAACCATCCTGTACCGTCCAGTCCCCCCGCTCTGCAATGATTAAGTCCTTATAGTTACTGTTTTTCTGTCCTTTCAGATTCCAGAGGCATCAAGCCAGCTAGTATATCACCGTCCACCTACATCCCGTCCCCGTTTACCATGGGTGAAAATCTTAGCAATCACACTGCTACAGAAGGCCAGGGACTAGCAATCCTCCACTTACCACCAGTGATGGGTCCTCGTGGCCATCTAGCTGGAGAGGGATACAATTCCACAATCCAATTCTTACAGTCTTCTTCCTAGGACCACATTCAGTACCAATGATCTTACGTGGAGTTCCCTAGAAACAGAGCTTGAAACAGGAATTTGGGGGCAAGTGATTTATTGAAGTGTCTCAGCAGAGTAGGAGGAGAAAAGCAGGATAGAACAGGGAAGAAAAGCTAAGCAAGAATGTAATTGCAGCTGGAAACCAGCTTCAACCTGAGCCCTGGGGAGCTCTGGAGCAGGAGCTGTCCCAGAGAGTTGGCCTCAGCTTGTACCACTATGGCAGTCAGTCATGGTTGTGAGCGGCCTGCAGTGAGGGTGGGGGTGGGGTGTGCGTGTAACGCTCACAGCAGCTGTGAGTAAATGTACTGGCCTAGTTAAGGGCATCTAGGCAGAGCACCGACAGCATCCACTACAACTTCCCAACTCACTCCAAGTTATAGCCAAAATCTTACTACACTGTGTGATCTATCCCTGCCTAACCATTCTCTCTGTCTCTGAAATCATCTCCAATTACCCTCCCTCTTTCATTCCACTTCAGCCACACTGGCCACCTCACAAGTCCTCAAATTCTCCAGCATACCCGTGCTTCAGATTCTTGCACTTCTCAGTTCCCTCATCTGGAATGATCCCCACCTCCCATGTCCACATGACTAGGTCCCTTATACATCCTTGAGGGCTTTACTCACAAGACAGATTCTCAGTACGGCCTTCTCTCGCAGCCCCATCTAAAAATCACAACTCCCACCCCTAGAAAACACTTACAATCCCTTTACGTTCGTTACTTTTCTCTTTAAGCACTTATCAATATTGAACATATTATATAGTTTTCCTGTTTTTCTCATTTATTATTTGGTCCTACTCTAGAATATAAGCTGAAAAGGCTAAGAATTTTTATCTTTTTTTTAAGTCTCAGCACTTAAAACAGCGTGTGGTAGGTTACAGGTACTCAGTTAATATTTGCTGAATACATGAAGGAAGGAAGGAATGACTGATTCCTAGCACAAAGTGTAAGTCCTCAATAAACACTGTTTGAACTGAACTAATCTGAAACAGAAAATACCAGCACAGCCCCCCATGGAACAGAGATGGGAAAAAGGACACATATACTGCTATAGGCAGAGTTCTCCATAGATTATATATTTTCTTTGATAATATTGCAATGTTTATGAGATGTTATATATGTGTACGTTAATATATAATTTATACATATAAATACTGGTGAATAAAAATAGAAGCGCTAAAGATTTTCCAATTTTATTTAAATTAGTTCATCTCAAAACTCAACACTCTAGATTTACACACATTAAAGTAAGGTAAAGGTATAGCAAAATTAAAGGAAACGCAGGTTGTACAGATAACTCGATTCCTATGAAATAAAATTTAAATCCAAAGATGAAACTCTTTAAGTTCTTTACTGCAATGCCATATTCTGATCTCAGAGAGTAGAAAACTGTTCAGACATGTAAAATCTCAAATCTCTCAATCCTGAAATCTACCAGTAGATACCAAAAATCTCCAAGCCACATTAAACTTTTCTAGAGAAAAGCCTTTTTTAAAACTGAGATTACCAAAACTACAAAAGCATCTCTCAGACACTCTCTATCGCATTTTTTTGCTGAAGTGTCAATCAGCCTAGGCAGCCTCAGAGCCAACACTGGCTTCTTCCTGTAAATCGTCCCCCGCAGAGGATTCTGACTCAATTGCAGAAGATTCTTCTTCTAGTTCAGCATATTCACCAGAGCTTTCATTCTCTGTTGTACCTTTATCATTATTGACGGCCACAGCTTCATCCGGAGCTGCATTCATCATCTCGGAGGGCGGTTCAGTGCTGACCTCTGCGGTTTCGCCAGTCGCTGCGTCTGTGACCTCTGGCCCAGTTTCGGCACTGACTGCAGCGGTCTCCGCTGGAGCAGCCTCCTCAGTTTGTGGACAGGCTGAAGCCTCTGCCATGACTGCAACTGTCGCATCTGGAATAGCTTCAGCATCTACCACCTGAGCTTCCGCTACAGACATCTCAGGGGCTTCTAGACTTGCTTTCTCCACTCCCGCAAGGTTCTCTTTTTCACCTTTAAGATTTAGTCCATTAAGCAAAGTATTAATTGAAAGAGCATGGGAATACAGTGGACCACTGTGCAGTCATTTAAAAAAATGAAACAGATCTAATGTACTGATATGAAATAGTCTTCGAGGTAGACTGTTAATTGAAAAAAAGCAAGGAAAAGAGCAATGTATACAATATGGAACTATTTGTGTTAGGACAAAAGGAGGATAAAATAGGGGCTGGCCCTGTGGCCGAGTGGTTAAGCTCGCGTGCTCCGCTGCAGGCGGCCCACTGATTTGTTGGTTCAAATCCTGGGCGCGGTCATGGCACTGCTCATCAAACCACGCTGAGGCAGCGTCCCACATGCCACAACTAGAAGGACCCACAACGAAGAATATACAACTATGTACCGGGGGGCTTTGGGGAGAAAAAGGAAAAAAATTTAAAAAAAAAGGAGGATAAAATATATACCCAGATAGTTATATGTGCAAAGACTCTCTCCAGGAGGATACAAACAAACTGGTATTTTTTATTGCCTCTGAGGAGGGAAAATGGGGAATCTGCTTTTCTGTAAACTCTTTTGAACCTGTTGAACTTTTTAAGCAAATAATTTACATATACTATTTACTCAAATACAAAGAGCATAAAAATAAACAGCCAACCCGTCATGCAAAATAGCTCAGAAAAGTAGCCAATTTACTAGCTGATAACTCTGAGAAATCTCTAATCCTCTCTCAGCCTCAGTGTTGTCATCTGTAAAATGGGGATATTGATAATATCTACCTCACAGAGCTATTGTGAGGATTGATTAAATTAACATATATGAAAAGTGCTTCAAAACCAATAAGTGCTATGGTAATGCTGTATTTTATTATTATTATAATCAGCCTTCTCATGATTATATTCAATAATGTGTATTGAGGATATCCTGTTTCGTATTGTTTTCATGACTAAAAGGTTAAAACTGATCCATAAGCAGCTATTATCTCTGTCCCTAAATAGTGATCATAGTAACTGATAATAATGGCATAACGTTGAGATGGAAAAAAGCATGGTTTAAAGCAAGCAGTTTAAGGCAAGAAATATACATGAGGGTGAAAATGTAAAGTCTCTCTTCTCACAGTTGCCATTTTATCAGTCAGATCAACTGAGGGACTCGATAGACACCACCAATTCAACTGTACTTTGGGCAAAGACACATGGGCGGTCTTAGCCAAAACTGAAACAAAAATTAGTTCCATGATTTTAAAAAATAATGAGGGAAATGACAGGTCAAGCTGCTGAGAGAGGCAGATACTAAAATTATGCCTGCATGAATGGAAGCCTGAGTAGGGGGATAGTAACATTATGACACAAAGAACTCAAAGCCAGTGGTCAGCAGTACAAATGTAAAACATTTTCATTTATCAAATGCACTCATCCAAAATGTTTAACAATATTCTTTAGGTTTCAGTCGGGCTTTTTCTTTCTGAATGAACTCCTACCAGAGCCATTCTGGATTAAGTTCATAAAAAAGCCAAAAGCAAATAATGTTCATTGACTAAGAAGTAAGACTAAGACGATAGAAATCAGTGCCTCAAAGGGAAAAAATAATGAATTCACTTTACCTTGAAGTGGATGTAACTCAGCATTGGTTTTTTCTTTCAAATTTGCTATATGTTCCTTGTGTTTAGCTTTCTCTGATGTGACTCTCTTGTAAGTCTGAAAGTAAATGTGTGCTTAAGATTATTTCTTGAGCTTTAAGATTCCTGATAAAAGCTATATGCAATTCAAAGAAGAGAAACCAATGCACACTGTCTACTCTGTTGCTTCCCCTTTGGAAACCTCTGTCATTAAGTAGACTGCTTTAAAAAGGAAAGAGACAAATGCTCTAACAGGGGTTAAGATAACTGAAAATGCACACAGTAGATAGAAAGATGAAGACAAATGAAGAAAAAATAAATTATGCTAGAATCAAAATATTCTGACAGGCATTTACAAATATCCTCCAGGGGCCAGCCCCGTGGCAGAGCGGTTAAGCTTGTGCGCTCTGCTGCTGCGGCCCAGGGTTCGGATCCTGGGCGTGGACATGGCACTGCTCATTAGGCCATGTTGAGGTGGCATCCCACATGCCACAACTAGAAGGACCCACAACTAAAATATACAACTATGTACTGGGGGAATTTGGGGAGAAAAAAAAAAGATTGGCAACAGTTGTTAGCTCAGGTGACAATCTTAAAAAAAACAAAGATCCTCCAGCATTTATTCCAGAGAAATGGAAATTTGTGTGCACATGAAAACCTGTACA
This sequence comes from Equus caballus, assembly GCF_041296265.1. Classification (NCBI taxonomy): domain Eukaryota; kingdom Metazoa; phylum Chordata; class Mammalia; order Perissodactyla; family Equidae; genus Equus; species Equus caballus. The sequence continues at coordinate 97,891,589 of NC_091685.1, read as the reverse complement.
CAAATGTTCATGGTAGCTTTATTTGTCATAGCCAAAAACTAGAATCAGCCCAGATGTTCTACAACAGATGAATGGTTAAATAAACTGTGGTACATCCATAACCTAGAACATTACTCAGCAAGAAAAAGGCATGAACTGTAGATACAGGTTTGGACAAATCTCTAGGTAATTATGCTGAGTGAAAAAAGCCAGTCACAAAAGGTTATATAACTTATGATTCCATTTATGTAAGATTCCTGAAATGACAAAATCATAAAAATAGAGAACAGATTAGTGGTTGCCAGGTGCTAGGAGGAAGGGAGGGGAGGTGAGGAGAGAAGTGTGAAAGCATGAGGCCAGGAAGAGCTCTCAGGAGGAGCCAATTTAAGATTACTTTTGCAACGAAAGATTTAACAGACTAGAGAGGTTCCTGTCTGGCACTAGTAAACACAATTAGGGGTACAGTGACGTCCAGATGAAATTCAGTCTTCCAGCATCCCACATAATCACATAGCCTAGTCCAGTCTCTGTTTTTCCAGTGGCCTATATCCAACTGTCGTAGCCCTGGGCAGTGAATTCGACAGTCAGCAGTAGAAAGATGGTAGAAGCATAGGAATCTGGGAATGAGTGAAAGCTGGGAGATTAGTGGAGGACAATAATGTAAGTGATATGTTTGAAGTTTCTTGGCTTCTTGAGGCTCTCAAAATTCTGAAGATTGGAATATGTATTTTGTATTTTGGTTTGGCCATCTACATAGTCCTACAAACTGCTCCTAGTCAGGACTAAAAATCCCTTCATGCATATTTCTGGAGGGTCAAACCAAAATGTAGTGATTGTGTACTCTCATGGTTTCTGAAGAATTTATACTTATTTACTTTTATTCATAATGAAGATTAGATTTTGATTTAAAGTTTATGAAAAAGTGGGGAATGATTTAATAGGTTTATCTTATTTAAACTCACAAGTGTTCCTTTGTTTGGCTTTAAAATCAGACTATTAAATACTTTGTGGGGCCAGTCCCGGGCCAAGTGGTTAAGTTCTCGCTCTCTGCTTCGGCGGCCGAGGGTTTCCCGGTTCGAATCCTGGGTGCGGGCATGGCACCATTCGTCAAGCCATGCTGAGGCGGCATCCCACTTGCCACAACCGGAAGGACCCACAACTAAAAATACACAACCATGTATCGGGGGGCTTTGGGAGAAAAAGGAAAAATAAAATCTTTAAAAAAAGAAAATCTTTGTTTTATAGCAATTACCTGGGGGGAGCAGATAGAGGGACCAGAGAGGAAAACATTCCTTTAATTTTATATGTGTCTATTTTGAATTTTTAAAAATTCATGAACAAATGTTACTTTTAAAAATAATAAAAGTATATAAAGATATAAAACTAATAAAAACTATGGAGACAGTAAAAAGATTGGGGGGGAGGGAGGGAGGAATGAATTGGTGGAGCACGGGGGATTTTTAGGGCAGTGAAACTATTCTGTATGTTATTGTAATGGTGGATACATATCTTTATACATTTGTCCGAACCCATAGAATGTACAACACAGAGAGAACCCTAATGTAAACTATGGACTTTAGTTAATAATAATGTCTCAATATTGAATCATCATTGCTAACAAATTTACCACATTAATTCAAGATTGTTGATAGAGAAAAGGGGGAGAGAGGGTAAGAGGAGGTATATGCAAACTCTGTACTTTCTGCTCATTTTTCTTAAACCTAATCCTGCTCTAAAAACTAAAGTCTATTAATTTTTTAAAAAGTTAATCTTTCAAAAACAATTCTCATTAAATGTTAATAATAGTACCTACCATATAGAATTGTTGTAATTATTAAATGAGCCATGAGTCTGTCATAGGATAAACACTAAATGTCAGCTATCATTTGTAGTATAGATAATAATGCTGTTTTTACTGAAAATCACCTATACTTAGTGGTGTTAAGAAATATTGATTTTATACTTAAAAAGAAATCTTCGTAATCTTGTATATTTAATTAGTCCCATGTCCTGACCTTGACATTGCTTTGAGTTTTACCACAGGTTGTAAAATATAAGAATTCCTGAATACTACAGTGATTTAAACACTTACATAATATCCACCAGCACTGACTGTGACACCCACAACCAGATAATAGATCATATTTGATCCAGATGATCCAGGGAATTTGTTAGATGACATCCAGCGAAGAGATGCTAGGAAAACAAGTTTAAACACAGTTAGCCCCACTGCTTAAGCAAAACTATTTTAAATAATTGCATCTTAAAAAAATTTTCCCCTCGGTGAACCTAGAATCTATTAACATCAAGTCATTTTAGCTTAAGGGAATACAGTATTACAAGGTAGGGTAATAATTCCACTTGACATTTTCCCAATCTAATTTGATGAGTACTTATTAAACATGTCATTTTGATGCTTAGCATCATGCTTTTCTTGGAAGGAGTACAGGCGTGGATAAGGAGAAACGACAAAAGCATTAAACTATTTTAACAGCCAAACGCAATGCATATTAGCAAAAGAAATCCATTTACTGTATTTACTCCACCACAGGATTCAGTGGAAAAGATTATTTTTCCAAAAAATGAATTAAACACATTGTACTTAAAATTTATATGTTAAATAAAACATTTATGTTGAAATTCAACACATTTCTATAAATCTATAACATGTAAAGGAAGAAACTTTAATTTTTGTAATGTAAAGTCTTTATAAAGGTGAAGATATAAGCTTTTTTAAGACAAATGTTTGCAACGAGGTCATATTTGAAATAGAAGTACAATTCTGTACAAGCTAATAGAAATAGATGAAAGTACTGTATTATTATATGTAAATATATTTACTAGGTAGTGCTAGAATTTGTATATAACATATGCCCTGGAATTGAAATTTTTCTAATAGACTCAAAGTTAGAAAGAGCTTAAAGTTTATATAGTTCAAATTCTTTATTTTAAAGATAAAAAAGTAGAGACATTTATTCATTCAACAAATATAATTGAGCACCTACTATGTGTTTGGCATTGTTAGAAGCACTAAGAATGTAACTGTGAACAAGACACATGAGGTGCCTAGCCTTGGGTAGCTCACAGTCTAGAAGGAGAGAATAGATGTACAGAAAAATAACTGTAGGCAAATAATTGCAATGCAGTGTGACAAATGCTGTAATAGATGGAAGTAGAAGCTGCAAGAATAGCATGAAGATGCAGCGAAAAAAACTGCTAGTTGGCTCAAGGTAGATGTCACAACTGAAGAGACATGACCTAGGCTTTGAAGGAAAGCAGGAGTTTGTCAGATAAATAAGGGAAGGGGAAATTGCACTGGAGGCAGAAGGCACAATATGCGCAAAAGCATGACAGCTGTGTGACTGGGAAAGTGCAAAGTAATCTGATGTGGGCTGACATAGAGTACCGATGTGGGGACTAGTAAGAAGTGATGATTTGCAGAGGGCAAATCTTAAGACATTTGAACTGATTACAAATCCTTGTAGTAGCAATATTGGAAAGATTTCATATATATGTTCTTAGTTTGGATATAAATGACCATCTCCTGGAAAAAATATTTTTTTCCTGAAAATGTGCCCAAAGAGCCTATGCTAAGAGGTTACGGCTTTGACTTGTAGTGGGGCTTTTGTTGGTTTAAAAATACATCTGTTATTAAATAGGGAATATGTAGCTTTCATAGTTGGCAACCAGACATAAATATAAAAAGATTTTTTTAAATAGGAAGAAACAAAGAAAATCATCAGAGATTAAAACTTAAATACAAATACAATTATGGCAAAGCTATTTAGAAGAGCAATGAAATGGGAAATATTCAATAAAGATTAATCAGACAAATTTTAGCATATTCATACATGTGAAACAGACTATAATTTTTGCAGAAGAATACTTACAAGAGAAAATATTTACAATATATTAAGTGAAAAATTATAGCAAAATAATCTATGTGGGACTAGCCCAGATTTGTAGAAGCAATTTGTATAAGGAAAAAAAAGTCACAAGGGAAAAAAAAAGTCTGGAACACTATACTAAAATGTAAATAACGGTATTCACTGGGTGGTAGGATTACCGGTGGCTCCTATTTTACCTTTCTGTGTTTTCTCCAATGACCTATTATAAACCTAAATTATTTTTTCATTAAAAAGTTACATTTTAAAAGCAAAAACCAGAGAACAAAATTTAATCAGGCACAGTTAAAATTTTATCCTCCAGTAAAACTGAAACGACATTATTTTTCATCAAATTAGGAAGTTCCAATAAAAGGTTAATTAATATCCACGACTGAAGCCAAATTTCCAGTCAATCATAGTTCTTAAAATACATAAATCAGTGCTACAAAGAAAGTAATTGGATGAAAATTAAGGACAGACCAGTAATGCTACAACCAGTATTGCTAACTACTTCAAATTTTAAACTACTTTTCTCTTGCCCCAAGTTGGGCAGGAAATTATTTGAAACACGTGCAGCTCCAAAAAAAAAAAAAACAAAGTATGTTACGTTTGTGCGTGATGACGGTGGGGGATGCGGACAGATAACGCGAAAGGTCACGGTCCGGGGGCTCCTCTTTCTCCGTACAGCGCCCCCCCGTCGCAACAGCCCCGTTATTTTCAGAAGTTTAACATGATTGGCTTCTACCTGTTTCATCTGTGAAAAATGTGCTCTATCTGACTCGGTATAAAGATCAAGGAAAAAGAAGACGCCTTATTTCTGTTACTTGTGAGGCAACTTCTTCCCACCAGCATTTTAAGAGAAAAATAAAAGGGAGTTGGACAGACCTTCCTTTTCTCCCACCACCATCACCACCACCCCTCCGGGCCTAATCAAAGTGACAAAGACTGGCCCGCGGAATTTTCCGCAGAAGGCTTCCTTTCCGCCTCAAAAACACGAACTGGGCTAAAGCTACGTCACAAGCCTTAGGAAGCGAGGCAGAGTGAAGGGAGACCTCCAGGAGGTTGTCTGAGAGCCGTTCCCCTGATCAGGAGCGGGAGAGTGAGGGGAGACAGACGAGAACTAGGAAAGAACAGGTTGGGGCCGAACTGCACCGGAGAGCAAACCTGGTCCCAGGGCGCAGGCTGCGGGGATGAAAAATACTCTCAGGCTCACACTGAAGCACCTACGATGTTCCAGGCGCTGTAATAGGCGCTTTCGTACATGTCAATTTTTATTTAATAAGCTTCCAGCTCGCACTGCAACTTCTCCTTTAGGAAATTTCTTAATACGCCCACTTTTCCCCGTTCGCAAATCTAAAGGTGACAGATACATGGACGACAGAGCCTAACAGCTGAATACCTCCCGGTCTATCTGCAGCTCCTAAGGAAAGTGCTTCGAAGGCCGCTTCCTCCCCGGGGATACCAGGGCCCAGGCTCGCGGGGTTCAGGCTGCCAAGCCCTGGGTCTTCAGTTTATTCACTCAAAAACGTGTACCCAACTTCTACCGGGCCAGCACTCCCTCCCGCACCCTGCCCGGCTCGCTGATGAGTGTCCATCTTCCCACCCATTCCTCTGCTTCCTCCCGAAGTTGGAGAGCGCCCTGGTCTCTGTAATAGTAACAGCGGTAAGATACACGTATGTTAGCCAGGCACTTTTCTAAGCGCTTATAACTACATAGTAACTCATTACAACTCACAGCTATTATTGTCCCCATTTTACAGATGAGCAAACTAAGGTTAAATCACTTGCCCAAGATCGAGATTCGACCCAGGAAATCTAGTCTAGATTCAGAAGCCGCGCTAGAAAGGTTCCCTACTTCCAAAGTCTCCAAGAACTTGGGGGCGTCTTCCCACACGACTCTCCTGCATTTCTCCCTCCATCCCTAATCTCAGGCTTCTGCTGCACTGGGTCGAGTTTGCCCCACCGGGTGCAGACGGGGACAAAGGCGCTCGCGGAATCCGCGCGCGAGACGCTCGTCCTCTGCAGGCTTGGACGGCGGGAGAGGCGCCCGGGCCAGCGCCTGGCACTCACCGTCAGTCCGGAGCGGCGCAGGGCTCGCCTGCGCCCTCAGAGGCAGCGCCAGGGTCTTGGAGACCGCCCTGCGGAGATACATCGCGCCCGCGGTCCGCAGCGCAGTAGCCTCTGCAGCCCGGCGCGGGCAGCGGGGCGCGGACAGCCAGAGTGAGCCCCGCCCCGGGGAGGGGCGCCGACCCCTGTCCAGCCCCGCCCGGGAGGCCCGGGAGGTGGGTAGGAGTTGGCTGTTCTCACCATCCTGGTCAATCCGACCTCCAGGCTCCTTTGCTTTCTCCCGGGTCCAACAAGGTGATGGCGGCATCTCAGAAAAAGGATCAAGAAGCGAGAAGTCGCCGTCACTTGCCTGTCCAGTACTGTTCCACTGAGTGAAACCCCTCCGTGTAGACTGGAAATGTTTCGGGATTCGCATCCGGAATAAGACATAGACATTGTTTATCATGCCGAGGGAAATCTGAACCCACTTTATCTCATGCACTCCGTTAGCTTTCCTAGGAGCGGAAGGGGTAGCTGGAAGTTTCCTGGCGATGGAGCGAGGAGAGGGGCGGCCTCAGCCTTCCAACGGTGGTGCGCTGGGCGAAGTTCAGAATCGTCAGAAAATCCCCAGGCAATGGCTGAATCAATTCACCGTTACCATGACTTTAAACACAAACCCCTCAAATGCTGAATATTCCTCTAAGGGATGCGAAACCAGTATTTCCACATCAACTAAAAATGCTAAATTATTAGTTTCTTCTCCTAGATTTCAATTACTTGCCTCATTGTGGCTACAAGAATTTGTCATGGTTTGAATACGGAAACCAATAATTTATGCTCATAACATTTTCTGAATGATTAATCTTTGAAAGGGACCATTTCATATTATGATAGTCCCTTATGTGTGTTTGGCAGTTAGTTTATAAAGCACTTTTACATATATCGTCTCCTTTAATTTGCATTTCAACCCTCTGAGGGAGGTGCCAATTCTTCCCTTTAGCAAGGGACCAGGTTGTGGGGAGGAACGTCCACGGACTGATGGTCAGGATTTTTTTCTTTTTAAAGGATATGAACATAGTTCTTCTAGTTGCAAGTTCTCTTGCCATGTTACAGGCAAACTATCCGCTCATTTGCTACATGAGTAACTAAACATTTCTCAGAGGTTCTAGTACTGAACACAATTCTAATAATATTTAACATATTCTCATTTGACCGGATGAGCCAATGGTCAGAACTGGTTTTTTGATACTCAGAGTAGCTTGCTATTCCTAGTGATTAAACGCTTAACAAGAGCAATTAAGTAATCTGTAGTAACCAAGAGGTCAAATTCAGACTTCCAAGCAGCACAAGAAGGGGCTAAATTCAGACTCTCCACCAAGAAGTTAGGGAGTTCTGAAAGTAGCAAAACGCATATTAGTACACTTGCTACTTTTGACCAGCATCAAGTACACATTCTCCAGCAACTAGGATTCGCTACCTCACTGGCCAGTGTAGAATGCTTAATGAACTGCTAGCAGCTAGGACAGATTGACAAACCAAGCCAAATCTGTCACAAGCGCTCCTAACCACTTTTGGTTTGACGCTACCCGATTTAAAATTTAAAAACAAACAAACAAATCTTTCTACCACTATGGCTCATTCTTTCCCTTGTGTACTTAGGGCTGAATTTTGACTTGGTTGCCAGGGATAGGAAATGGTCAAAGGCGGTAAATGCATTTAAATGAATTAATGCATGAATATACTGTTATGTAATGTGTTGGAAGCTTCCCTGGGCTCCCCTAAAAAGGATTCTTTCTGAGTAAACATTTGTAAGTGATGATAGCTCCCAGGACACTGTTTTAGGCTCCCCTTTGGAATTTAGTTGTAGACTTAGGGTCTTCTGGGTCATCCCCAGGTTCCATGGCAGCCACTTAATCTCAAACTGTCTCTCTTAAAATGCCTACCATATGCTAGGGACTGTGCTGTATGCTGCGATTGGTTATAATTTATTTTACAAATATTTATCGAGTCTCTAATGTATTAGGCACTGTTCCAGGGCATTCTTCAATGAATAAGATAGGATTTCTGCTATCACTCACAGAGGTGATAGTCTCAGGCTAAAGAGACATGGAACTAACATCTTTTCTGAGGGGTAGCTGCCAAGCCCACCATCAATGGGGTCAATGATCACAAATCTCTTGACCAGATATCAATAATTAATGTAACCTAAGGGTTTTTGTTAAAACCAAACTGGTTTAAACAATGCAAGAATAACACACATGTATATAGGTCTTTAAAAACTTTCCCTAAAGTATTGTCACATCTATTTTTGCACTTCATCCTCTTAACAATCCTAAGGTGTAGGCAGAGGAATGGTGATTTTCCCTATACTACATATGACAAAAAACTGAGGTAGTATAATGTGGTTAAGAGCATGAGGTCGGGAGTCAGATGCCTGGTCAGAGTAAAAAGAGATAATTGCTTTATTCATAAGATTGTTTTGAGCTGTAAGGCACATTAGGTATGAAATGGGCTCGGCTAGTTGGAGGAAGTAGTGCCAGATTCTGACTTCCAGCCCAGGCCAAATGCAAGGCTCCCTTACAATGCTCTGTTGCCTTTCAGTGTGCATATGACAGGATCCATTATATCCCACCATCTTATCAGATGGTAAGGTCCAGTGGGGAGCTTATCACGTCTGTTAGGTTGGATGTGGCCATCCCAGCCAGGAGAGCAAGAACTGAGAGATAAATAGTGCCACTTCTCCAGATCTCTTTTCACCATGCCTCTTGGATCAAAGGGAATTTTCTACCTGCTCTACTGCTCCTATAGGATATGTGGCTCTCCATTTTGATGGCAAACTCTTTTCACATCTTCATGAAACATTTTCCGAGAGAGGACATGCCTGTGGGTTGTTACTTCACTCTGTTGCAAGCCGTTTCTCCCAAACCTGAGAGAACTTTAACATTGGGTCTTTGCTGAGACTCTGTAAGGCTCAGACAATAGTTTCCCAGCTGTGAGTCATTTTGTTTGTAATGCTGCCCTTGGGCACATCCTTGACATTTTTCTTGGTTTCATCAGGAAAACAGAATCTAGGGTCAGAGATTTCTTGGCTTACCTAAAATGATCTCCACCTAATTTTGATTGTTGACAAAGATGACATTAGTTTTGAAAACATATTGTAAGGGTCTTCTACTGGCAATATTAATCATACTTATTCAAGGCTTAAGTGCTATATAATTAAAAACAATTTCAAAGACTGAGCGATTTCCTAGGCTCCACAGAAAGCTAGAAACAGCTTTGTTTTTCTTAACACTGAATTCTTAGGCTATAATCTCTACTTTCAACAGATCAATGTGGATATCAGGTGAAACAATTTAGAAGAGTATCTAGGAAGACAAATTGGCAAGCAATTCAGAAAGTCCTGAGAGGCATCCTTTTGATGACCTAAAATATTTAGATAAATGAAGGGGGAAGGGTAATCAAGATGGTAAATTATTAAACTATTCTTGGAGGTCTCTCAGTACTCTCCCCATCTATTCACTTTCTCTTCCATAGTAAAATAAACACGATATTCCCTAACATTTCTGTATTATTTCCTAAGGCTACCTAACAAATTACTACAAACTTGGACGGCTTAAAACAACAGAAATTTATTCTCTCACAGTCCTGGAGGCTAGAAGTCTGAAACCAAGGTGTTGGCAGGGCCATGCCTGTCCTGAAACCTGTAGGGTAGAATCCTTCCTTGCCTCTTCTAGCTTCTGGTGTTTGCAGGTAATCCTTGGCTTGTAGATGCATCTCTAACTTCCGCCTCCATCACTACATGGCTGTCTTCTTCCTGTGTGTTTCTGTGTCTCCTCTCATAAGTATACCAGTCATATTGGATTAACGGCCCACCCTATTCCAGTATGAACTCATCTTAACTAATTGCATCTGCAACTGCCCTAATTCCAAATAAGGTCATGTTCTGAGGTACTAGGAGTTAGGACTTCAACATATCTTTTTGGGGGACACAATTCAACCTATAGCAACTTCCTATACTTGAAATTTAGTTCATATAGCCTGTTTTTCCCATGGCAACTTAAGAAAATAATTTAAATGACTACCTCACAGACATTAAACCTGAAAAAAGGTCTACCTGACTTTGATCTAATAAAAAACTTGACTGTATTTGATATATGATTTTGCCTGCATCCTCTTCTTATGGAAACTCTTCATTATTACTAAAGGAGCCATCATTTGACCACAGTTCCTCTTGGAAATTTAGAATCAGAATGATTCTTGTTCAGGCCAGCTACTCTCTTGAACTGATAAAAACTCAGGAACTATTCTGTGTGCAAAGGAAATAAAGCAGATACACAGACAGCAGAGCCAAGAGCAAAAGTCTTGATGACATTTGAGTTCCAGGCCCCAATTATTCCTGGGCCCAGGTGTATTCCTGTTCTTGGGGTCTGTGAGTGACTCTGTCTCCTCAAAACCTTTTTTTAGCTTAACATAGTTGGAGTTAGGTTTCCATATTTAATTTAGAAAGCAGTTTTTCCCAGTGCCACTACTTGGCACAATTCTATGAAGTCTTACTCACAGAATGAATCTATATCTGTGCCGTCCAATACAGCAGCCACCAGCCCCATGTGGCTATTTAAATTAATTAAAATTAAATAATATTAAAAATCCAGTGACATTAATCACATTTCAAATGCTCAACACCCACATGGGAGTACTGGCTACTGTACTGGATAGCACAGACAGAACATTTCCATCACTGCAGAAAGTTCTCTTGGACAGCCCTGCTCTTCATGAATGGCTCCCCCTGCAGTAATACAGGCACAATCATGATGAAAGTTCACACAGGGTAGCTATAAGCTTAAGGCTTACAACACAGGAGAAATTGTTTATTTAAGTTATATTTAAGGGGCCGGCCCGGTGGTGCAGCGGTTAGGTTCACACATTCCACTTTGGCTGCCAGGAGTTTGCCAGTTCGGATCCCAGGTGCAGACATGGCACTGCTTGGCACGCCATGCTGTGGCAGGCACCCCACATATAAAGTAGAGGAAAATGGGCCCGGATGTTATCTAAGGGCCAGTCTTCCTCAGCAAAAAGAGGATTGGCGGTGGATGTTAGCTCAGGGCTAATCTTCCTCAAAAGAAAAAGTTATATTTTATTTCCAATTAAGGCTATGAGTTTCCAGAATTTCAAGTGTCTTAGAGTTTTCTGTTCCCTTTAGGGATATGAATTTTTAAGTGTTTCTTTTAGTGGAAATTGCCTTGAACTGGGAGTTGATTCCTGACTTCTTGGTCTCTATTACCACGTGACAATATTAGCTTCCTACTGCTGCTCTAACAAACTCAGTGGTTTAAAACAACACAAATTTATTAATGTTTAGTTTTGTAGGTGAGAGGTCCAACACAGGTCTCATTGGGCTAAATCAGGTGTCAGCAGGGTTGTGTTCCTTTCCGGAAGCTCCAGGGGAGAATGTGTTTGACTTTTCCATTCCTTGGCTCTTGGCCCACTTCCATCTTCAAAGCTAGCAATTGTCAGTTGAGTTTTTCTCACATCTCATCACTCTAACACACTCTTCTGCATCCTCTTTCACTTAAAAGCACCCTTGTGATTACATCAGGCCCAACAAAATAATCCAGGATAATCTCCCCATCTCAATGTCAGCTGATGAGCAAACTTAATTCCATTTGCGACCTTTTGCCGTATAACCTAACATATACACAGATTCCAGGGAGTAGGACACGGTCACATTTGGGGCTTCATTACTGTACCTACCACAGTGATGTTGGGTAATTCACTCTTCACCTCTGGTTTTTGCATCTATAAAATTATGAGATTAGTCTATATGACCCCTAGGGTCCTTTCCAGCTCTATCAGCTAGGACTCCAAACTGATAAAAATTAACAGTTACTGTTTATCTCTCTCATCTGTTTATCTCATCTTTCACTGAATTTGAATTATATAATTATTCTGAAATAATGTAAGTCTGAATTTATGTTCAGAAGTGACTTCCAAAGATATTGGGCCATGAATCTCCCAGAGTAAGTGTTGCCCAGAACCCAAAACACACACAAAATCTATAAGGTAATGAACCTTTCCACTTAACATCAGAATGGAGACCAAATAATGAATTTTTAAGTGTATGGTACACTAACCGTTTAAATTACAAGTTAATGAAGCGACATATAAATAAGTTTTAACTGATTCACAAGAAAGGGTTTTGTGAGGGATAAATGAAGTGTATTCTAATTTGCATCTATTAACTCTCACCCTCCTCCCCTCTTTTTAAAAATAGTCAGGAGTTTGCTAAGCATTGGATGAAAGTCATATTAGCAAAAAAGGACAACAAACTTTGTGTTGTCATAACCAGTGAGTAAAAACAATCGCCCAAACGAAAATCATTCAAATTCAAGGAAATGGAGTCAGAAGAAATTCTGGTAATAGGATTCATCATTACTTTCTGACTTACCAAAATGCCTCCTCCAGAAGAAACAGTATTTGGGCTCTTTTGTATTTTGAGAAATAAGGTAGTTCTATCACCCTGATATACTAAAGAATAAGTGTTTTGATTAGAAATTAAAAGTTGATATAAAGAGTAAATCCTTCAGCAGTAATTTTTAAATCCATCTCCTTAACAAATTTTCTTACCACCATGTCCTTAATTACCACTGACGCTATTATCAGGTGGTACTTTCCACATTGAAATACTTCTAATAACGTACCTTAAAATCGACATTTTCTACGCATTTTCATAATATACAAAATCTGAAGAATACAGAAATATTTTTATTTTTTCATTTAATGATGCAAAACACAAAGCTGACTTGACATATATTCACATATAACTTTTTCTCTCACGTTTACAACTCAACAGGCTGGTGAATTGAGAGGAAGTGCTATAATCACTATATGGAGCACACCTATAATGAAGAGAAAACAAAATTAAAGCTGTAGCATTAGCCAGCAGAAACAACACTAAAACTAGACCATTCTGAACAATTCACCTTAGAGCATCAAAGAAAGTCCAGAAAACAAATCCAAAGAGTATTAACCCCTCATCTTACTTAAGTTTTAGCAAAAAATATTTTATCTGAACTCCAAGAGCAGCAAAAGCATCTGGTTTTGATTTACCTAGTTTATATTTATCTTTCAATTGGCTGAATGAAGTAGTGAAATGGGCAAGGTGATATTAATAGAAAGATAGAAGCAAAAAATTTGGATAATCAAACCCTAAAGAGCTGAGTTTGAGAGTTGTTAAGTGTGGGGGAAAAAAGTGTACGTTAGTGATCACTATTTTATTATCCAGCAGATATAAATAATCTACTTTAATCAACCTAATCCATAAAAGTTAAGATTTAGAGGAGTGGTTTTTCACTTTACAAAAGGATTAACATAGGATTTCTTTAAAAGGATTTTCAGAAATATACCATATATACTCACATAAAATAAAGTCACTCTCTTTTTTAAATCACAGACCATGCAAAGTTTGCTATCTTGTTCACAGCTAGGATTTACCAGGAATTGTCAAACTGGGTGTTAGTTGTAGTGACAACCATAATGAAATGGTCATGCAGTAAAAAATTTAACCATCTACTGCCCGTACACATTTGTCCATTCTACAAATATTAAACATCCAGCTGGGCCCGGCACTGGGCAAGTTGCTGACTACATGATGATTAACAAAACAGACAGGATTCCTGTTCTCATGGAACTTATACTCTAGTGTGGTGTATGACAAACAGATAATAAGAAATGCATACACAAATAATGATAACTTGTCCTAAGTGCTACGAAGGCACTGTGTACAGCCCTATTAGATTTAAGAAAGTATGATTTGGGTTTCATTCTTAAACACAACTTTCTTCCAATACAGTCAAGGTGTAATCATTAAAACTGATCATGCTAACAGATGCTTGAGCCAAGGTATTAAAAATTCATAAATCTGTCACAGACAGGAATAAAGGTGCTAAAAAATACAAACCCAATTTTAAAAAATCCAAGATACCTTATTTAAAAAAGGCCAAATTAACTTGCATAATTTCTTCATCCTATAAAATGACATACTTACTATATTAGTATTTCAAAAGCTTATTCCAACCCATTTCTTCTTTTATACTCTAAAACATCTTCATTATGTTGTTTGATGAGCTAGAAGTAGGTAACAGTTAAAATTAGAAACATAATCTTCCTGGCAACTTAAAGAGGAGGCGGCTAACTAATGATATTTATATTCTGCAAGAGGAGTAAGAATAGATTAAAAGAATTACAATTATTCTAGTTAGAAATAAAAGGCTAAGAGATGCCAAAGTCCAAAAAACTGAATAGTATATACTTGTTCACCACAGTCTGACATACTAAATTTGAGAAGGCAATCCTTGAAAGTTTAACTTCTAAGTCAACTTCTGCCAAACACATTACTTCATTCAATGGGTAATTAATGTAATGGACCACCTTGCTAAACCAGCACGAGAGAGCCTGGTTCTTAAATGGGGTCCAGGCTGGTTGGTGGGTGTGTATTATACTTCTAACCTTAGAAATTTGATACTGTGAGTCAATGATGCACCTCATCCTCTAACTATATGTGTCTTAATTAGATGTCACGGAGGACAGCCACTTTCTTGGAACCACTGTCTGACAGAATATGCAATCGGAAAAATGGCTGATAGAGGGTGACATTCGCCACAACCAAAGATCTCATTTTAATCAGAGTTCTCAGCAGCAATCAAGCTTCTTTTCAGGAAAGCTTCAAATTGAGAATGTATAAAATTTCACTATAACAAATATTTTGCAAAAAGATTAGTTACTGTTGTTGAGTTATAAGTGACTTTCAACATCTCTTAGTCCTTCCCATGTCAAAGAACCGCTGAACCGCTTTAATGAGAAAATCCAAAGTAAGAGATCCAAGAATTGGTGATGGGTGGCAGTGGACGAAGCTTCAAACCCATGAGATACACAACAAAAATTTTAAATACTCATGTAGCACACATACTTTGAGTCAACTTTTAAAAAATGTATCCATAGGGAGGCAGTATTTCACAACCTCTACAGTACAGCTCTGAAGTTAGGGAGATCAGGTTCAGCAAATTAATTTCTCTAAGTGTTTTCTTCATCTGTAAAAGGTCAACAATAGTACCTACACGTAGTGTTGTTGAAAAGATTAAATGAGCTTTTACATGTAAAACATTTGGCATACTGTAAAGACAAAAAAAAGGGCTGCTACACATTAAGTACAATTTCCAACAATGTATTTATACAGCATTGATTAAAATCTTGTTTCGTAAGTCTAATGGGATTTAATTTGTATAGCTTGTTCACTGATGGTTTGTCCCTATGGCATCTGAAAGAAGTGCCTTCATAAAACCCCAACCAGCCTCCATCCTAAGAAATAAAATAAATAGTTACTATGCAGTAAAACTGCCGTTCATGACAAAACCATGCTAAGTAACGATGAATGACAAATTTCAGGCTCATATTTTCTCAAAAGCGTTGAAATCTTAATATTCTTTAGTCCTTGGGATTCCCCTCACGGAGAAATATGTTAGGAATTATATGACTATCCTATTGCATGGGAGATTGGCTCGGCAACATGCAGTCTCACACTGGTATTTCTTCTCCCCACCGTGTTGGGGTCGCACCACATAAGGGAGTAAAGACTTACATAGATCCACAAGAAGACGGAGGTGCCCAAGGTCAGTCCAACTTTCAGCCAGTCAGGTTTGTCATGTGGCGGCGCCCGAATGTAGAATTTTGACCGCGCTGAAGCTGAAAGGGGACAGTCTGTAAATCTATAACATCGCCTTGTAGGGAAAACCTAGCATTTACGTGTATTAGCGCATTTAATTCTCCCTTCACTCTTCCCTCCCGCCCGCCCACGGGAACAAATGTTCGGAGAGATCACATAAGTCGTCCTGGGCCACCGGTAGAGCCAGGCCGGTTGCCTCTGTCCTCCAGGCTCCTGGGGACCCTCTGACGACTCGAGAGTGGGCGAGTAGCAAACGCCCCTGGGAGGATCCCCCCTCCCCGGGTCTGCAGGACCCAACCTGCAAAGTGGGTAGAGGAGGGACCCAAAATCCATTCGCAGAGACCAAGAGGGGTCGGGTGGCACTTGGCGGAGGGTCGGTGACGGGTGATAGGGAGCCGGGAGTCAGGGTGGGGGCACGCGTGGGCAGCGGGATACGGGCCGGCGAAGGTCACCGCAAGACGAGCCCGGGCCGCAGCCGCTCCCTGCCGCCACGGGCCAGGTTCGCCCTGGGAGGAGCAGGCTGGGATGCTGGATCGGCCTGCTCGAGGAGGGACACTTACAGCCGCTCGGGAGTCTGGCCGGGGCCAGCAGCCTGGAGAAGGGGCGCAACAACGCGGACGGCGCCATCTTGCCGGCCTGGGCTCCGCCTCCCAGCAGCCCCGCAGCCCCGCAGCCCCGCGGCTCTGGGGTCGGCGCCCGGCCGAGCGCCCCCTGGCGGGCGGAGGCGCGGGGCTCGCCGGCTCTGCAGCCGCGCCGCGGGACATGTCAACTCCAAGAATCGCAGTTAGGGCCGGGTGCTCTAGCTGCCCTGGTCTGTCTTCAGTCTGTTAAGTGGGGTTAGGAAGGAAATGATTAAAAGGAAAAAAAAAAAAACCCAAAAAACGTAGTCTATCCATTTCTCTGTCCTCTGAGAGTTTATTTCAGACCCCCTTCCCAGGGACACTCATGAAGAGATTTACTAAAATCTTCCTACATGAGCCAGGATACCTAAAATGCAGTGTCGTGTTGAATAATAACTAGTATTTTGATCGAATTCTGTGTTCCAGGCACTGAGCATTAATGCATCATATGGTTTATATGCATTGTCTCATTTCATTTTCATAACGACCGCATGACATGCCGAGATTATTATTCTCAATGTACAGATGAAGCTCAAAGAAGACAAACTATTCATCCGAAGTGATGTAGGTTATATTTGAAGAGATCTCTTACAGTTCCCAAAGTCTGTTTACACGCACTACTCCTAGTAAAGCCTCACAACCCTGTGAGGAAAAGAGGATCCTCCTTATGTATTTTAGAAGTGCCCTGACCGGCTGAAGATCACACAGCTGGGGGAGGTGGGATTCAGACACAGGGCTTCTGATGCCAGATCTAATGATCCTCGTTAGTTCACCTAACAGACTTGGTGAGTCCCCTGAGGCCATGAGCTCCAGAGCAGTGTTCAAAGTGCCAAGTTCAATGTGCCATTCCTGCTCACCACCTCTCTATGCCTCAGTTTTATATCTGTAGCATAGGGGGCTGGCCTGGTGGTGGAGTGGTTAAGTTTGCACTTTCTGCTTCAGCCGCCCAAGGTTCTGGGTTGGGATCCCGAGTTGGGACCTCTGCACTGCTTGGCAAGCCATACTGTTGAGGAAGTATGGGTACAGATGTTAGCTCAGGGCCAGTCTTCCTCAGCAAAAAGAGGAGGATTCGCAGCAGATGTTAGCTCAGGGCTAATCTTCCTCAGAAAAAAAAAAAAGAAGAAGAAGAATCTATCTGTAACATAAAACCTATCCTATAGGGTCGTTGGGAAGCTTAGAAAGTGTCTGGTAGTTGTAAACAACTTGTTTTTGCCTGTCAAAGACATTGTATGACCCATAGATTCTATCTTTCACAACTGAGCCAGATTTTTGCCCATTCAGTTCTCAATTCAATCTGATGTATAAAGACCATGTAAAAATATGTCTAGATAAGAGATAATAAATTGTAATACCTGAATCCTTTAAACAGAATGCCATTTAGGTTCATTTTAAAAGCAAAATAAGTATTAGCAAATCTCTTTTTTCCCTCTTCATTTTCTTTAGCACTGTTATTGAAAAAACAATTTTAACCAAAAATTATTGACCAAAGGGTGAAATAATTGTACTATGCTTTCTGGTTCATTTTTATGTGCAACTAATGGCTAAATAGATTGCTAAACTGTGAGTCACTTTATAGTTGGTAACCTAGTTTGAGCCTCCTTGACTCAAGCTCAAGTAAGCAAACGACCCACTGATACGCTGAGTCAGTTGTTGGTTCTCAACTTCTTGGCTTCTTGTCCACTCAGCAACCTGCCAGTTGTATATCCTTTCTACACCATCCCTTGGAAGCTTGTCCTGACACAGCTTTTGCTAGTATCCAACGAGTTGGAACAGAAGCCACATTTAGTCAGAGCATACAGAGCCAGTAAGCAAACTGCTAATTCCAATACTGCTGTTAGAAAAGGCTGTTTTGTGGTTTGGGTGCCTGTACACTTTTACTAGTGTATATTTTGGGAAAGTGATGAAATATAAGGACATTTCTCTCAGCATGTTAGAGCTGATGGAACCCTACACTTGGAGTAGGCAGCTGTAGGTGAAACTCCATCTTGAATCCTGATGACGCAATCCCAGCCGGGAGCTAATGGCTATGATATTTGGTAGACGTTGCTACATGACATTCATTTAAGCATCTCCAGAATTTGAATGAAAAGACCTTATTTATGACTATTATTTATGACCCAGGCAAAGAGAGAGGGATTTCAGTCAGCAGCTAGAAAACCAGTTCTAAGTCCTTAATTATTCCCCTGGGAAACATCCTACTCAACTCACACCTCCCAGGGAGGGTTAAAGAAGAGCAAGAGTTGAAAACTCTATAAAATGTACCACATACATGTTTATTGATTTATGATGCATGAGAACACTGTATATCAAATTCAGGATCTGGAGAGGGATGGTGTTCCTCATGTATATGCAAGTTTTTATTTAAAAAAAAGTTAATGTTTGTTAAATCTGGGTAGCAAATAGATTTCTTTTATCTTGTAGTTCTATAAAATTTAAATATTTAATAATTAAAATGTAAAAGTGTCAATAGAGAACATCTTATATATATATGAAGATGGAGAAATTTCAGTCTACATATCCCTTTTGTAGCATTAAAGTTTGCAAGGTAAATTACTCATTGATTGATTGATTGATTTTCGGTTAACTTTGTTTGGAAGAGGCTTTTTGACAATAGGGATATGCAAATACATCATCTTCATCATCTAGCCTTGGATATGTTAACTTCCTGTGTAGCTGACATTCATAACATAACGTGTTAAGTGGGATCTTCATTTGTGAAACAGTGGTGACCTATCAGAGGAGACATTTTATTGTTGAGTTCAGGCTATCAACTTACTGACTGTGTGGTCCAAGTGTTATCTGTAGGTGCCTTTTTCCTAGGATATAACTCAGATAAATGTTAAATCAGACTAGTATTCACTGAGTCTTAAAAATTACTATTTACTTGTTAACAGCCAAAAAGAACGTAACATTTGACAAATGATATTGCTCGCTCGTCTATTCAGGTACTCATCTTCTGGTGGAAACTACTGTTTATTTCAAAGACAGGAAATTTTCTTCCCATAAGGGGAAAATAGTATATTATTTACAGGAGAACTTAGAAAACCATAACAAATAATATTGCTGTAGGGACTTTTGGATATGAAGACAGATTTGGAAACCTAAGTTAGTAGCTAAGCCAAGATTATCACCTGAAGTTAGACAACTTTTCTTCCTTTCAATAGTTCAGATAGTTACAAGACCTCTTGTGAGCAGTCAAGTTCGAAGGTTATCACTAAATAACCACTGTTTTTTATGACTTCTAAGTTTGCTCTTAGCTTTATTTTTTTTTAAGTTAAGTTAAAAAACTGGCCATATTCCAAAACTTAAGTGGTTTTCTCTAGGTACAATTTTTTCTTTCTTTTTTTTTTTTGAGGAAGATTAGCCCTGGGCTACCTACTGCCAATCCCCCTCTTTTTGCTGAGGAAGGCTGGCCCTGAGCTACCATCTGTGCCCATCTTCCTCTACTTTCTACATGGGACACCTACCACAGCATGGCTTTTCCCAAAGCGGTGTCATGTCTGCACCCAGGATCCGAACCTGCGAACCCTGGGCTGCCGAGAAGTGGAACTTGCGCACTTAACCGCTGTGCCCTCGGGGTCAGCCACACTATAGGGGCAATTTTCTTAGAGAAACTTTTGAAGAGAGATCACGGAATCTGAAGAAATTTCAGGACTTGACTGCTAAAACCTTACTTATGACCTAGGCAAGGGGAGAAGGCATTCAAGATAGCAGCTAGAAAACCCCAGGATTAGTCCCAGATTTTTCCACCGGGAAACATCTAACTCAACTCACACCTTCCAGGGAGGGTTAAAGAGCAAACTGAAAATGGAAAATATCTGTCAAATTTAAAAGAGCAAAGCTACTGCACATATTATTTAATGATTCATGATGCAAATAATGCTACTGATGGAATTCAGGATCTGGAGCGAGATAATCAAAGGTAAAAGTGGGTGATACGATGTGAAAAATTGTAGGTCACCAACGGAATGCCACTTTTAAAACAGTTTTCCTGTCTATTGTTAATAAAATGACATATATGTAGAGGCCCTATTTGGTATCTACTCTGACCTTGCCTACTCCATTTCTCTAGCATTCTTGCCAAATACTCTTCGGCTTCTAAGATTGGAGGAATTCTGGTGATAAGTTCAACGAGTCACCATATTAAGCACTAGCTTGAAGCCAGGTCCAGGAGAGTCAGTTTTCGCTGAACTCTCCACTTCCCCAAGGTGACTTATGCATTCGTCGACTCTGCACTGTAAGGACTCAACGATAAAATAAAAACACACACTTTAACCTTCAGATGCTTCTTCGGCAGTGCAAATATGACACTTTTTGGATCTGGCTACCCACCTTTCCAGGTTCATCTTAAGTACAAATTAAATCACCAATACTCCAGCAAGGCCCATTTAATTGAGCAAGCTCTTTCACGCTGTTCAGACTCCATTAAGCCCCCTCCACTCCATATCTGTTTACAAGTCCCCAGTGGGGTGAAGCCTTCATTTCCCGTCAGCCTCTGCTGCTTAATTAGGCACTTCGTTCACGATCACACACAGCGCTTCTTAAACACCTGATTTTTAGCCCTTCAGACTCAAACTATGATCCTACAGTCTGGGAGAATCTACTCTATGAATGCACGGCCAATCTAGCAGGAAGGAACAGAAAGGCTATTTTTAACGCGAAGACAGGCAGAACCGCAGCCGGTCACTCTCCCCTAGTTTCCCGGGCGCCTCCAAAGACACCCAGAGCCGAATGGATGGGCGGGGCCTGCCGCGACCCTCACGGCCTCCGCCGGCCGGCCGGCCTCCAGGTTTCCCAGCAAGCTTCAGGACAGAGGAGGTGGGGAAAGGAGGTCATCGCGCCTGCGTGCTGGGAAGTGTGACCCGGGTGGGAAAGCCCTCCGCGTCCGCCATTTTGGCTGCCTCTGTCGGTCTGTTCAGTTACCACGTGAACCGCCGACGGAGACCCGTGGGGGGGTAGGCGGCGGCAACGTTAAGTGAGAAAGGGAAAAAAGACAACGAGGGGAAGGGGGTGTCGGGGTTGGGCAACGCGTTGACACCTGAGGCCTGGTGGCGGCGGTGGATCAGGCAATCAAGGCTGAAGCAGCCAGGGAACGGCGGCGGCGGCGGCGGTCGGACAAACACACTGACCAAGCCGGGCGGTGGCGGGAGCAGCGGGAGGAGCCGGAACGATGCCGGCCGTGAGCCTCCCGCCCAAGGAGAACGCGCTCTTCAAGCGGATCTTGGTAAGTGTGAGGCTCCGCGCAAGCAGAGGGGAGGATTTAGCCGGTACCCGGGCCTGTCACTCCTAACCTCGGCCCGGCGGGCACCGAGCCACCCCCGCCCGGGACCCCGCCTTCGTACTCCTAGTCAGGCCGAATGCACTCCCTCGTTCCCTCTCTGTGGTTCTCGTTCGGCTCGCGCGCCAAGGACCACAGGCTTCCTCCTCCCGTCCCCACGCTTCGGAGGCCGTGGTTCCGGATTAGGCCCTGTTCTCCTAGCTTCTAGACTGTGGGTTTTCATCCGCCCTGAGAGAAGGGAGAGGAGGCCCGGCCTTTAGTAGGGTGGCGGGCCACACGGGCAGGAGTCGGGGCCCCCCGGGTGGTGCGGGAACCCTGCCGGCAGGCCAGGGTGGCACCCTTGGAAGGAACAGGTGGTGCGGATGCGGCACAGCTCATTCATTGCCCAAGAGCGTCTCTCCCTCCATCGTCCGTCCCTCCCTCCCTTTTCCTCTCCTCTTGGGATTCACCTGTCTCCGCCCGGCCCGGGGTCGCTGAATGACCTGGGAGGAGGGAAGCTAGGAAGGAGTTCAGAAGAGAGAAGGAAGCTTTCTGAACGACTGCCTCCTTGTAGTCAGTTGCATACTTGAGTCTGCAGCTTCTTGTCCTCTCTTTTTCCCTCCTTTCTGGAGTAGGGAAGAGACATTTATTTCTTAGTTTCCGAGCGGGAAACAGCCCCACCCCGTCTCCCTCCTCGGGAGGTGGGGCCCATTGCGAGGGGGCGGTCCCGTAGGAAGTGAAAAGTGAAGAGCCTTTAGTTGGGTCGTTCTAGACACGAATTTTCTTGTAGACTAAAGTCAGTTAACACTGATGCAAAAATTTACCAGCAGAGAAAGGAAAACGTAACTTTTGAGGTGGATCTTTTGACACTAGCTGAAGCTCACTTATTCCCTACATTTCAAATGTGTGCAGTTTGCATTTTTTTAATAACACAAATGAAATGTTTGGAGGGACTGTTTACATTGTAAAATATGTCTTGTAGCCTTGGCGTTATAATTAATACATTGTAGCACATTTTTTGTTTGGCATTGATTGTGAGTTGTCCCTATCATGCATACATTTCTTTGTGAAAGAATTAACTGTATTTGCCAAACTTAAGACTTAAAGTTTGAGGTGTGTGTTTGAAAGTGTTAGCTTTTTCCCTTGCGATGTAAATTTATCTCACTTGTTTGGAAAGTAGAACAACTCTGGGGATCCAGTTTTTCTGGAAATAAGAAGGAGTAATCTATGTTGAACTAAATTTGATTTTACAAAAATACCTGTATGCCCTACAGGTTTACTCAGTTCACGTTGAAAAACATAAAGTTGTATCCAATACCATAAACTCTTAGTTACCTTGAAACCCATATTGCCATTTCGTTTTGTTTTGTTTTAAGACTAATTGGAGCGTGGGTGGGACTATAGCATAGTTATACCAGAACAATTTATTTATTTTTAAACATTTTAAAAGACTAATTGGTGTGTAGGTTCAACTATAACCGTTTTTGAATAGCAGTTTGTCTTTTATCTTCCCCCCATCTTCTCTCCCCCCCATTTATTTTGAAAACATTCAAGGCAAAAAGTAGAGAGAAGAGTACAAGGAGCACTCATAAACCCTTTACCAAAATTTAGTATTTAACATTTTGCCAGATTTGCTGTCTCTCTCTTTTCATGTATATAAAAATTAAAAGTAAGTTGAAGGCATACTTCATCCCTAAATGCTTCAGCTAGCGTCTCTTAAGGACATTGTCTTGTATAACCGTAATACCATTAACAGTCATTCCCTAATATTTTCTGATATCCAGTTTCTATTAAGATTCTCCCAGCTGTTATGGTAGCACTTTTTAAAAAAATCAAACTTTTTATTGTGAGATAACTGTAGAGTCACGTGTAGTTTTAAGAAATAATACAGAGAGATCCCTTGTATCCTTTACCCAGTTTCCCCAATGCTAATACCTTGCAAAACAGTAGTTCAATATAGTAACATTGATATAATCTACCAGTGTTATTCAGATTTCTCCATTTTACTTCTACTATTTTGTGTATTTAGTTTCATGCAATGTTATCACATGTGTAGATTACATAACCACCACTACATTCAATATATAGAACAATTTCATGAGCACAAGGATCCCTCTGTTGCTGTTTTAGAACCATACTCTCCCACCTCCCTCCCATCCCTTCTACCCCCAAGCTGACAGCCACTACTAATCTGTTTTATATTTCTCTAATTTTGTCATTTCAAGAATGTTTAATAAAAAGAATCACACAGTATATAACTTTTTAGGATTGGCCTTTTCTTTATGCAACCTAATTCCTTTGGGATTCATCCAAGTTGTTGCGTGTATCAATAGTGTCTTCCTTTTTGTTGCTGAGTAGAATTCTGATATGGATGTGCCACAGTTTGTTTACCCATTCATAGAATAGCAATTTTTGATTAAGCACCTTAAACAATTTTTTTCTTGGTGATAGTGAGACAAAACCTTTAAGTTCATTGCTAAAATCAAAGTGCTAAAGGATTTATTGTGATAAAGTATATCAGAAGAAATATGAAAATGACTAAGTGAAAGAAAAGGGGATGTAATGTCATTATTCTCTTCCATTAGGAAAGAAGAAAATATTACTAACCAAAAGTATACTTAGTATTTGCTTTTTCAAAATTGCTTCTGCTTCCTCAGTTTTTGTAATAGTTAGCTCTTTTGATTTTTAGCTTTCTTTTTCACCCTGTCCAATAGAGTAAAAGTTGGGCATACTCTAATGCCTTATAATTAAGTGTTGCTAGATTGGTAACTGGTAAATCATTCCAGCAGCATTCAGTTTTTGAGCTGTTATTTTGTTGTACCATACTTGTTTGTAGTAAACTTGGTTAGGAAATGAAGTTAGTTTATATTTGAAACCTCAATTTCAAAATAATGAAGTATGTTTTTGCTTTAATTTTTCAAAGGAAACCTGGTTTACATATCAGTTTGCAAAGAATTTCAGAGTTTCTGTGGTGGATTTGCCTGGCTTGTTTTAGTTAAGTTGGTATCTAAAATTCAATTTTGTTACATATTTGGCCCAGGTTTTTTTCTATATTACTCTACTGCTTTCTGACTAAAGCATTGTCATAAGTTAATCAAAATGTCTGCAAAATGTATTTTGTCTAGAGAAAGGTCGGAGACTGAATTTAATGTGATGTATATCGTGTAGGAGTGTAGTTTAAAGAAGAGTTATTTGTATTTGCCATGAACTTTTTTTCTTATTGTAACTACATACTTTTTTCAATTTGGAAAACTAAGTTATTAGAAAATTGTAGTTTTGGGGCCAGCCCGGTGGTGCAGTGGTTAAGTTCGCACGTTCCAATTCTTGGCAGCCAGGAGTTTGCTGGTTCAGATCCCGGGTGTGGACATGGCACCGCTTGGCAAAAGCCATGCTGTGGTAGGCGTCCCACGTATAAAGTAGAGGAAGATGGGCATGGATGTTAGCTCAGGGCCAGTCTTCCAGCTCTGGGCTAATCTTCCTCAAAAAAAACAAAAGAAGAAAATTCTGGTTTTACTTATTCTTGATGCTGTTTATCTAAGTAGTTTGAGGGGTGTTACCAGGTCTCTACACCACCTTCTTAGGATATAGGTTAAGGGTAGGAGAAATGAGGTTGCCAGGGTAGAATGAAATCCACGCCTTTTTAGATTTTAGCCCACTTGGGAAAGTTGGACATACCCTAAGGCCTTGCAACCAAGTGTCGCTACTCCTGCTTTCTTCTCTTTTGTCTTTTCACGTGTTAGAGTGAACTATAAGAAAAAAATCTAGGGAGTACTTAAAATATTGTACATTGTTAGTATATTTTTGGCCTTTTGCCTGAATGAGTTATTTTGTTAGTTAAAAGTCTAAAGGGCAGAGTTTTCCTTTCCTAGAAAAGTAGTAATAGAAGTTAGCATGGTGATAATATTTGTGATTTACTGAGAATTTACCATTTGTACTACACAATAGAACTTTCTGGTGATGGGAATGTTCTGTATCTCCTCTGTCCAGTGTGATAGCCATTAGCCATATATAACTATTGTACACTTGAAATATGGCTAGTGCAGTTGAGGTACTGAATTTTTAATTTTAATTAATTTAAATTCATACAGCTACATGTGAATAGTTACCACTTTGGACAGTACACTTTGTACAATTCTTTATTATCAAAACTTTTCAAGGTGGGGACATTTTTATTAAGGAAACAGACTGAGATTAAGGTTGACAGCTAGTATTAGTGTCAGGAATCAAACTTTTTTTTTTCAGGGCATTTATACCACACCTGCCTACTGTTCATCTGTTTTTGGGGGGAGGGATTTAGGGAGAGTGAGTGCTTTGTTAGATAAAGGAGTTGTAATAATTGTTAGGTAGCACACATTGTAGGTACCTACACATTTTGTAGGTAAATTATTTTATATGATTTATTGCTTTTGGAAAAAGTGCTCTTTGTACAGTTAATGATACTCAGGTTGGATTTAGTTGCAGATGAAATTAAGATGAGGAATTGTAAACAAGTAGATGCCCATATGCACATGGAAAGTCAGCTGACTTAAATTTCTATGTGACAATTCTAGTTTTTAACTCAGAATGGTTTTAATATACTTCTGCCTGTACTGCCTGTGTTTAGAATATAACAAAGAAAAAAAGGGAAACAAAGTTTTACCTGTTCTAAAGTCCCCTTTCTTCTGTACACAGTAGGTAATCAGATGTTTGAACTAGAATAAATTTATTTAAAAGTGTACCGGAAAATGAAATGCAATTTTGCTATAGTGTAAATGTACTTTATTCTTACAAAACTCGTAAAATACTTTTTTTAAAAGTCTGAAAATCTTATGAGAAGAAAAAACCTTTTGATAATGTGGTAAATTCACTGTTTGTTTTATTTTAATTTCTGCCCTAAATCCTTTCTGGAATGGGGAGTAGTATGAATGAACAAATAAATAAATGTTCTTATTTAAATTGGCAAAGCATATTTTTTAAAAAAATGCTTTGTTTGTTAGAAACCTGTAATGTTTCAAAAATGATTCTTTTGGGTTAAGAGAATTAGGTTAAAATACTTGTTTGTGCAGAAAAGCTTAGTAGGGAACTGAATTTAATGATCAATTCTGCAGATATTTCAAAGCCTTGAAGTCCTGGGTCATTGTTCGGGGAATACACAGCCTAACCTATTTGATGATAATAGAGTTGCCATCCCAGCTATTACTTTGAAGCACTGGTTAAAAGACAGTTCCCACAGAGGCAGACACGGTGCCCTGTATGATTGGAGGACGGGAGAGCTACTGGCCAACTGGCTTTGACTGAAGGGATCTCTTTGCTTGTGTGCATTCTTATTTCGTTTAATTTTTGTGTTTCTGATAATGCACTTCTCACAGAGCATTGATTCAAATGTATCTTCTTTGTTCATAAAAGTGTTATTGGACATAAAAAGCTAGTTCATATAAGGGATGATATGCAAAGGGCTGTTTGTTCAGACTTTTCTCCCCCAGATACCTGCATGGTCATTTCTTTTTGCTTTATTTTTCTCCATATCACGTACTACCGTCTGACTTATATTTACTAGTAATTTGTTTATCACATCTTCCACAATTAAAATGTAGGTTTTATGAGGATAGGGACTTTGTTCTGTTAATTGCTATACTCTCATTGTTTAGAATAATGTACCATAATAGATATTTAGTAAGTATTTGTTGGGGCAGCCCGGTAGCATAGTGGTTAAGTTTGCACGCTCCACTTCAGTGGCCCAGGGTTTACAGGTTCAGATCCCAGGCACGGACCTAGCACAGCTCGTCAGGCCGTGCTGTGGCAGCATCCCACATGAAATAGAGAAAGTTTGGCACAGATGTTAGCTCAGCAACAGTCTTCCTCAAGCAAAAAGAGGAAGATTGGCAAGAGATGTTAGTTTAGGGCCAGTCTTCCTCACAAGAAAAATAAATAAATAAATAAATATTTGTTACATGAAATGGGTGTTGAAACAGTGACTAGGGCAAGAGAGAAAGATCTTTGGGTTGTGTGCTTGCATAAAGGTTTTTGGAGAAGGGGAGTTAAGCTGGGCCTTGGCATCATAGAGTACGTTGTAATATGAGGTAATTGTAGGATTTCAGGCAGAACCAGTATTACCCAGTAAGACCTTTGAGGTTTCATTTATGAATGAATCATAGTATTTATTTGTTTATATGGCCTTTCTACCTTTACAAAAACATAATAAGAGGAAAATTTCATTGTTTATTTTTTGGTTATTTTAGCATTGGAGGAAAAATAGCATCTGGATTTCATGAAGTATGTTTGTCGTGAGAATCCTGCTGAATCAGATAGTAAGGGTCAGTCATTGGTAGTTTGCTGAAGCTCCACAATTGATTCTGACACAAAGTCAGGGATGAGGACCACTGCATATGATATTATGAAATAGTAATATAAAATATTAGAAGGGGAAAAAATTTGTAGTTTAAAGTTGTTCCGTTGAGTGTTTTTCAGAAAACTTAAAAATCAAGTTTAATTCTCGGAATTTGGAAAGGTATGCTGCTGGGAAGCTGGCGTGGCAGAGCGAGCTACTTAACTAATCAGTGAGCCTTGCCAACCATCAGCATTCACATCTAAATGCAACTTTGCTCTCTGTTTATAGGCAATAGCCCTATTGAAGAGAAAAAGCTTGCTTTTTTTTTTTTGAGGAAGATTAGCCCTGAACTAACATCTGCTGCCAATCCTCCTCTTTTTGCTGAGGAAGACTGGCCCTGAGCTAAGATCCATGCCCATCTTCCTCTACTTTATATGTGGGATGCCTACCACAGCATGGCTTGCCAGGCGCCGCTGTGTCCACACCTGGGAGCCGAACCGGTGAATCCCGGGCCGCTGAAGCAGAACGCGCGAACTTAACTGCTGTGCCACTGGGCCGGCCCCCAAAAACTTAAGATTCTTAGTGAAAGATAGTTTTGAAAAGAATGTCAGTTGCCAGTGCTCATGGTAAGAAGAGCAAGTGAAGAGGTTTAAAAGAGTGATGGTTCTTAGTTATAAATATTAGGGTGTGGAGGGGAGGGACCTTTATGCTATGATTGTATTATTGACTTTGGGGAACTTCCCTGGAATGTCAGCTGTACACTTACATGTAAGCTGTTTTATGATGCATGCTGTACAAACTTGTATTGAAGTTGTAACTTCAAAAAAACTAGTTTAGCTTGTTGCATGTGTTTTTTGCCCTTAGGTAAGGTATGAATTATAGTGTTCACTACTTAATTTAGATTTAAAATAATTGCTTAAAATTGTGATTTAATAAAAGCAATCTTTTTGGCTATTTAAAAGTAAAATAAAAACTACAGTATAGCAATAAATGGTAGAGCTTAATGTCTTTGTTACCTGGTGTGCTCTATTCCACTGAGATTTTCTTTGGTTAGTATAAGAACACATTTTCAGTTGAGATAATTTGAAATTTCTAAAACCTACTGGAGAAATTATAATTTTATTTGAACCTGGTGATATTTTTAATGTTAAAGGTTTCCTTTTATTTTATTGTGGAGATTATTTAAGCATTCCTGTGTGTCATCTCTAAGAGTTGTTTTATCTGATTGTACATAAAAAGAGAAATGAAAGTTTGCTTTTAAAAATGTAGACCTGGGGGCCCGACCCGGTGGCGCAGCAGTTAAGTTTGGACGTTCTGCTTCTCGGTGGCCTGGGGTTTGCCGGTTCGGATCCCAGAGGACATGGCACCTCTTGGCAAGCTGTGCTGTGGCAGGCATCCCACATATAAAGTAGAGGAAGATGGGCATGGATGTTAGCTCAGGGCCATTCCTCCTCAGCAAAAAGAGGAGGATTGGCAGTAGTTAGCTCAGGGCTAATCTTCCTCAAAATAAATAAATAAATAAATAAAAATATAGACCTGGAAAAAAAACCCCTTAGGGTTGGTTGTCTGCATGGTGGTGGTTCAAAATTAAAAAAAATTTTTTTCCACTTATGATAATGGCTTCCGCTTAATATGGTACTCTTTATTTTTCAGAGAGATCTCTTTGGAGATTGCAAGATCACCTTTGATTATCAGTGCTTGAAAACTGAATCAGAATCTTTAAGAAGGGGGAAATGTAGTAAAATGGCATTTATTGAACATCTGTTGTGTGTCTGATTTTATACTAGGCTTTTTTACACTTTAGTTGATATAAACATTGCATCACTCCTTTAAGGAAATTTTAAGTATAACCAGTACTTATAATTACATTGTTAAAAGTATATTTCTGATTGCTCTATATACAGACAGTTGTGCTGTATCAGAACATTTGGGTTCCTAAAAGTCACTGCACTATGCAGAATCACGCAGTAAAAACCACAGGACTTGTGGGAAAAATGGGGTTGGGTACAATGCTCAAAAACTTCATTAGTGACAAATTAAAAACAAAGATAAGAACCTAATAAAAACAATAGCACAGTTTTACATGTTAAATGATTAACAAATACATAAATACTACCATGTAAATACCACACTTTACCTTGGGAAAGACCTGAAGTTTGCTTGTGGAAGTGGGTGTCAGAAGGATTGCAGCTTGTGAATTATTGTGAAGTGATGGAAGGAAAGTTATCTGAAACCTGGGGGAAAGTAGTAATACCACGCGTGGATGGGTGTGGCTGGTAACACACAAGTTGAACTGAGGTAGCTAGCAGATGTTTGAGCTGTGTATTTGTGCTGTGCATGCCTATGCAGCTTGTTTCAACTGGGTAGTTTTCTGTGTTCACCTAGTGTTTCTGGGGGACAAAATTCCACAAAAGCAGACATGAAATTTGAAATTTAGTGTGCTCAAAAATGTTCCCTATTGTATCAGTCATGTTGGAGTAAATGTGTTTTTTTCAAAACAAACATTATAGCAGAACCGACTGTACATTATCTAACTTAGTGGTGTAAAGATCACACAGCCTAGGTTTGGGTAGCTCATCCTTCACTCTGAAGTGTGGTTATTTACTAAGCCAGAACTTCTTGAAACTAGTACTTGAGACAGTGTCACAGTCTTTGCTATTTTAGTTGCCACTGCCTCTAAGGAGACATAAACTTGTTGCAACATTTTCTTTGTTAGAAGAAACTTTGTACCCCAGGTATCAAAAGTTTCAGGCTGATTCATCCCAAAGGTTTTTGTGGGGAGACTAAGTAATGCTTTAAGAACAAGGAAATAAAATATTACACATTTCTTCAGTTTGTGTTTTGAGACAGTTTTGATGCTCAACGGGGGAAGCCTGGCATGGAAAGAACAGTAGAAAGATTCTGGATTTGAATGCTGACTCTGCTTTATGTTATCCTTTACCCTTTTAAGACTCAGTTTGTAAATCTGAGTAAAAAGAGAAAAACAATAGTTTTCTGACCTGTCTCACTGGTCAGGTAGCAAGCTATGTATGAAAGTGCCTGGCAAATAGCGTATGTATTAGTACTTGCTTTATTGTAGATGTAGTGTATTCTATTAAGAACTTTAGCTTTTTCATTGAATTGATCTCATCTTCATTTTATCTTATCCTTACTATGTGTCTTATATTCTGTTTGATATTTTTATTTTGTTTTTGTATATTTTTTCGTGTTTTGGAAGGTTTATATTTTCTAGTCAGTTACTGTTATATTTATGCCTTTGAAAAATTCTCTTAGGGGCCGGCCCCATGGCTGAGTGGTTAAGTTTGCACGCTCTGCTTCGGAGGCCCAGGGATTCGCCAGTTCGAATCTTGGGTGCGGACATGGCACCGCGCATCAAGCCATTCTGGGACGGCATCCCACATGCCACAACTAGAAGGACCCACAACTGAAAATACAGAACTATGTACCGGGGGGCTTTGGGAGAAAAAGGAAAAAAATAAAATCTTTAAAAAAACATTCCCTTAATCCTCCTTTTCTTCTTATTTAGGCTTCTGCTGTTTGATTTGTCAGCTTTAAATTAAATCCATTGAATCTTATTTTCTTGTCTGTGAAGCAGCGAATGGGCTTATTCTACTTTCCTTTTTTTAATGTGTCTTTTTCTCTGACTTTTTAAAGTTATTTTTACTTTGTGAGAGCATGTAATTTTACATACTATTTTTCCACACTCATCAATACCTTTGTTTTAAATTTGATTCTATTATTAAGTATAGTTAATATTCACCAGCAAACCTCTTGCTAGAGTTTTCCCAGTCATCTCTTAGTTGGACGAAGCTCAGTGTCTAGTAGAGATTTCTCAGCAGTGCTTGTGGAAATCTCTTGAGTTCTTGCATGTTAAAACTGTTTTCCTGTAGCCTTGAGTTCTGAAGGACAGGTTGGTTGAATATAAAGTTCTTGACTCACATCTTAAGTTTCTTGAGAATATTGCCCTGCTGTTGTCTTGCCTGTACGTTCCTGATGCCAACCTGATTTTCTTCTTTATGGATGACTTAGTCTTTCTCTTTGGAGATCTGAGAGGTTTTTCTTTATCTGTAAAATTGTATTGTTTTACTAGGATATATCCATTGACTATTTTGGATAAATTTTCCCTGGTGTGTGGTTTTGGAATGTAGATTGATGTTTTCTTTTAATTCAAAAATTATAGCTTTGAGTATTGTATTGTGTTGATTCATTCTTCAGTGATTTTTGCCTGTTGAATCTTCTTTGCCTTACTTTTATATCCATTACTTTTCCTTTGAGTTTTTCACCTCTATTTCTTTTTCATTTATTTGAGAAGCATGCTTGTTTTCTCTTTAGATCGTATGTCTTGTAGTTTAGTCTTCATTTCTGGGATAATTTTGTGTTTTTTCTTCTGTTTCTTAAATTCAGTCTGTTCCTGTTTTATATCTTCCTAATGTCTGTCCTCTCTATTTTAAAATTTGAATATCTGATTTGAGGTGTTCTTTTATGTCTGCGTTTATTATTTAATTATTTTTAATTTGTGATGGAGCATTGTATTACATCTTTCCTCTGTTTTATTGCTAGGGTTTTTGGTGTGTTTTCATCTGCCAAAATGTTTTTCACTTCTTTATTCTACATAAGTAACTTGATATGGATGCTAGGTTCTTTTTTCTGTTCAGGTTATTTGTGATGGATTTTACTGGACCAACAATAGAGACAATTTTATTTTTGGAATGAGATTTGGGTGGCTTCCTCAGTCTCTCTGTTCAAGAGCACCCTCTTCTGTTGCTATTGTGAAATGCAGTTTTTTAAGTAAATGTAGGGCGCCACCTCCCTCCCCCATTGTTCTATCTTATTTGAGTAGGAACTTTATCTTCAGTTGCTTCCTTCTCCATCAGCCTTCAAGTGACACTTCCTCCTTCCCTCAAAGTGCCTTTTTCTCCTCCAAAGCTGTGCCTTGCTGAAACTGCCACCTTTGGTCTTGCAGACTTTCTAAGAGCCTCTTCTTTTTGACTCCCCAGTAGCCATCACTCTCATTCATCATGTCTCTCAGTACTTCATCTCAGCAAGGAGCCCCTTCCTTCTGAGGATGAATCTAGTTAATATTACATATACTCAGTCACTACTAGGACACTGGTGTATTGCTCTTTTGGACAGTTCCCATTGGAGTCTCTGATCTTGGATGCTTATGCACTTACCTGTAAATTGGAGTTTTTAGTTGTCTTATCTCCTTATAATGCTATGGGTGATTTTATTTGCTCTATGTCTTGGCCTGTATGGTTTTTAAAGAGGATTTGTAGAGTGTTTAGAAATTAG
Source organism: Equus caballus (assembly GCF_041296265.1). Classification (NCBI taxonomy): domain Eukaryota; kingdom Metazoa; phylum Chordata; class Mammalia; order Perissodactyla; family Equidae; genus Equus; species Equus caballus. The sequence continues at coordinate 97,858,483 of NC_091685.1, read as the reverse complement.
GGGGCAGCCATTATCCTATAAGGAATTCATTTTTGTTTTTATGTGCTATGCTTGAAAATAATAGAGCTTGCTTTAAAATAATTTGCAGTTTAGGTTTTATATAATTGAATAATTGGTTATACTTCTCTTTCCCCATGGCCCCTCCATTGTTCTTTTCAAACTCTTTTGGGAGTATTTATCATTGAAATAATTATGAGGTTATATTATAGAGCTCTCTCTCAGTTTCATATATTTACCTTGAGTTTTATTGAATATTGTCCTATCCCTGGCATCAGAGTTCATGGCTTATAGCATTCTTGTAGCAGAGTTCTACTCATAGTAAGCAGGAATCCTAAATCTTACTTCAACTTTTCTTTTTTCAAGTGACATAATTTAATGCTGCAAAAAAAAGAAGAAGAAGAAGAAAGCTAAGATAAAATCTAGCACATTTTACAGTGCATTAACAGGGGTATAGTATCCAGAAAGCAGATGGTGATTGTCACCTTCGGTTCTGCTCCTAGTAAGACAATATCTGTAGTTTCAACTTGTGGCTCAAAACTTGGAGAGAGATAGACCAATGACTTTCTAATGCTGATACACTACAAAAATATTGGTGTAAATTTCCCACCGACCTTTCTTGTCTGTTTTATTCTGAGACTGTGTTCTTGTTACTTTCAAAATACTGAAATACCTTTTGTTTTGTGAAATACTAATGATAAATTTTTAAAAAATGATTTACTTAGAAAAATAAAAATTTAACAACTCTATTTAAATTATCCAATTTGTTTTTTTTGAAATTTTGGTAGTTTTAAAAAATAGACAGGTATGGGAACAATATTGTATCAACCTCAAGAGGGTGGCTCAGAGTGTCAAAGGACTTAAAACTTCCATATAAGGAACAGCTAAAAGAGCAGAGGTGTTTAGCTTGAATAAGAAAACTGAATTCTTACAGAGCTAGAATCAGTAAACAGAAGTTAGGGGGAACTAGAGTTTGGTTCAGGATATCTAAAAACATTTTAGTAAAGAATGAGCTGGCACCAGACATGAGCTGTGTGACCACTTGTACCAGATGACATTAAGGTCTCTCTGACTAGGAGATTCTATAAAATGGCCTTGATTTGTTAAGTCTTAATCTCAATTATCTTATTTTGTCATTTTTTTAATAGAAGGAAGACAAACTTATTTTTAAAAATAGTATAAAACTAGAAGGAGAAAAAGCATCTTAGAATTTGTTTTCATGGTTGTAGTAGTTCGCCAGAAATTGTATGGTGTGTAAAGGACAACATATGTATTGTCTTGTCTGCAAACGGAAGCTCTAACTAAAAGAATGTTAGGAAAGGGAGGATCAAGGTAGTTTTTCTGAGATTGTATGTTTTTTTCAAAAAACATTAAAAGAAATTAAAGTATAGTCTACCTGCAGTGAAATGTACAGGTCTCGAGTGTGCTGTTCTATAAGTTTTGACAAATGCATATATGCATGCAACCTATACTCGAGATGTAGAACATTTTCATCATCTCAGAAAGACCCCTTACTCCCCTTGATTGTTTATTTTAATTAAGTTTCTGCTTTCATATTTCTCTATAATCAGTCAACTTGGGTTGAGTCTAAATATTGTAAGCTGTAACTGATATCATAGTGCTTTATTTAAACATTTTTATTGAGTACTCACTAAGGTCATTTATGTACATCTGCATTTAATTCTCACCTAAACCCTGCAAGGTTGTTCATATCCACATTTTACAGGTGACACAGTTGAGGCTCTAATACATTTAGTTCCAGGCCAATGATAACAAAGCTATTTATTAAGTGCTAAGATTTGAGCTCTAGACCAGTGTTGTCCAGTAGAATTTTTTGTGATGATGGAAGTGTTCCACATTGGAGTTTCCAGTACATTAGCTGCTAGTCACGTGTAGCTATTGAACACCTGAGATGTGGGTAGTGCACCTGAGCAGCTTTAGTGAAGAATTTTAAATTTTATTTAATATTAATTAATTAAAATGTTAAATAGCTGCAACTCTAGGCTGACTGACTCTTAAGGCTGTATGTAGCCCTTATCCATCCCTTTGTGTTCCACAGCAGTAGAACTACTAAAGTAGTTCCGATACACTGGCACTGTTAAGTGCCAGCCAGGCTCCTAGTAAGCTCTTAAATGCTTCTTGATTTGATTTTGGCATACATAAGACTCATTTTCTTTTTAACTTTTTAATTAAAAGTGAAAAGATTCAAACATATGAAAATAAAGAGAATAATATGGTGAACCTGTCTCCTAGGTTTGACAATCACCAACTTTTGGTTCGTTCTTTTTCATCTGCGATCCCTATCCCCTGGGTTATTTTGAAGAAATCTCAGGCATCATTTCAACATGGCTAATTTTTAAAGCCAAGTTTTGCTTTTATCGTTTATCTTGATTTGAGGCTGCATTCCTTTTAATCAGTTTTGAAGAGTGAAATGTTTTTTGCTTTAGCTGAAGGAAAATGATGGAAAGGTATTTTTAATTCTCAAGAAAATTATGTAATCCTCATGCCAAATCTAAATTGGATGTATTTTATTTACATTTTTGTGTCGCTATCTTCTGTTGATGTAAATAGCCTAGTTTCTTTATTTGCCATGTCGAAGCTCCTACTTGTAAGGAAGTGTTTTTTTCTGTAACAGATTTTGGAAAATTTCTTTTTCCAAATGCATGATGCACTTTGTTTCTGCAAATGATCACCTTATGTAGTTGTTCTGAGTTTTTCACAGCTTGTCCAACTGTTCTGTTTATATAAGCAATCTACTGTTTTGGAGATTTCTTAACCTTTTTCATACTCTTATTAGAAATTACTTTTTCCAGGAAGATCAATGGAATGATTTTCAATATCATGACGAAGGTTCTGTTATTTAACATTGTGAGTTTCAGATGTTGTGATCTTGTGATACTATAGTGCATCCCTCAGCACTGCCATAGTGTTGATGGACCATGCCAGGCTATCTAAGGGTCCCTTTCTGGGATTCCTCTGGCACAGGTGCCTCAGGCTGTGTTCATTATCTAAAAAATCTCTTCCTTCTCTGTCGTTCAGTTTGGATAAATTTTATTCACCTATTTTCTAGTACACTGATTCTTTTCTCTTATCTTCGTTCTGGTATTGAGCCCAAACAGTGAGGGTTTTTCCCCCCCCGAAAAGTGTTGCAAAGTGTTCACTAATTACTTCCTCCAGCGTTTTTATAATAGCTAACTTAAAGTCTTAACTTTATCTCTCTCATCTCTACAATGGTGTCTCTTGATTGTCTTTTCCCATACAAGTTGAGATTTTCCTGTTTCTTCATGTACCACATAATTTTGGATTTTATCCTGGCCTTTTTTTAAAATTGAGACTATATTGTCTTATAACATTGTGTACATTTCAGGTGTATATTATTATTTTTCAGTTTCTGTATAGACTACATCATGTTATCACTAATAGACTAGTTTTTATCCATCACCATATATATGTGCCCCCTTACTTCTTTCACCCTACCCACTTCCCCTCTTGTAACCGCCAATCTGTTCTCCTTATCTGTGTGTTTATCTTCCACATATGAGTGAAATCATGTGGTATTTGTCTTTCTCTGACTTACTTTGCTTAGCATAATATCCTCAAGGTCCATCTATGTTGTTGCAAATAGCACGATTTTATCTGTTTTTTTAGGGCTGAGTAGTATTTCATTAAATATATACACACTGCATCTTTATCCATTCATCTGTTAATGGGCACTTGGGTTTCTTCCATGCTGGACATTTTGGATATTAGTTTATCAGACTCTGGGTCTTGTTTAAATCCTGTAGAGAATGTTAGGTTTTTTTAGCAAATCTGGTTAGGTTCAAGCTGCAAGTTCCAACTCATTCTGTGGGCTCTGGTTCTAATATCAGTTCAGTTTTCAGAATCTCTGTAGTCCTATTCAGATGTGTCCTACTCATGTGCCACCCAGTAGTTTGTCCGGGACTTGGACAGTGTATCTGTTAGTTCAGTTCTCAAAGTCTTTGGTGTTGTGAGTAGATACAAGCTTGTGCAGTTTCAGGGTGAACCCTAGAGTTCGTAAACAGCTCTCTGGGGTTGCTTTCTCCAGTTCCTCCTTTTCTCTGATCTTCTTGATAACTTTCTGTTTCCCTGGGGCTCCTCTTTTCATCCTCTGGCTAGAAAGCTGAGGCTCTAGTTGTTTTGCTGTGCTATGCACTTTTGTGATTATACCTGTGTACAGGTTTATCGGTTTTATTGATCTTTTTAAAGAACCAGCTTTTGGTTTCACTAATTTCCTCTATTTTTCTTTTTTCTATTCCATTGATTCTGCTCTTTTTAAAATTTCCTTTCTTCTGCTTACTTTGAATTTAATTTGTACATATTTTTCTGATTTCTTAAGGTGGAAGCTGAGGTGATAATTGGACACCTTTTATAGTAGAGACTTTTTTCTGACTTCTACAGTTCTCTCTTTTGTTGTTGCTTTTCAGTAATTGGATTGTGATGTGGCTCTGTTTTCTTGTGGGTTTTTTCCTATCTTTCTTTTAGTTTATTTTGCTCGGGATTTATTGACATTCTTGGATCTGTTTAAAGTTTTTGTCAAATTTGCAATTTTTTTCTATTTTTCCCTCTTTGGTCTTTCTTTCCTCTCTTTCTGATACTCCTGTTACATGCATGTATTAGACCATTAAACCAGTTAATCTTGTTCCTCAGTTCGTTGAGTTTCAGTGTTCTCTCTCTCTGTGTCATTTTACTCTTTCAGCTTCCGTTTTGGATCGTTTCTATTTTAAGTTTTCAAGTTCACTGCAGCCACTTTAAGTTCTCTGCAGTGGTTTTATGTTCACTGCCCTGGCTTCAAATTCACTATTGTGTCTAATATTTTAAGCCCATATGATTAACTTTTCATTTTTGGTATTATATTTTTCTATTCTACGATATCTATAGTTTTAATAGTTTCCATTTCTCTATTGAGATTCCTGTTTGTTTTCTGATTGTGTCCATGTTTTCCTTTCAGTCCTTTAATATCATAATAGTAACTGTTTTAAAAGTCTTTACTACTTTCATCATTATTATTTCTGAGTTTGTTTCTGTTGATTGATTTTTTTGCCTCCTATAAATCATGGGTGAGAACTTCCTGCTTCGCATTTCTAGTAATTTTTGTTTTTTTATAATATTGAATATTATGGATACTGAGATCCATGAATGTCTAGATCTTGTTGTCTTTCTTAACAGAGTTTTGTTTTGGCAGACAGTTAATTTGCTGTGCATCAGCTTGTTCTTTTCGGGGCTTGTTTTTAAGCTTTAATAAAAATGGGTCTGGATTAGCCTTGCCAGCTCTGGTGGTCTAGAGATTAAGGTTTGGTGCTCTCACTGCTGTGGCCCTGTTTTGCTTCCCAATCAGGGAATCACACCACCTGTCTGTTGGTTGGTAATACTGTTGTGATGGTTTGTTGCCCTGATGCTGAAAGCTATGCTGTTGGTATTTCAACTACCAGCAGGGTCACTCATGGTGGACAGGTTTCACTGGAGCTTCCAAACTAAGACTAGGAACAAGGACCTGGTCACCCACTTCTGAAAAAATTGGCCATGAAAACTCTGTGAATAGCAGTGGAGCATTCTCTGATACAGGTCTGGAAGGTGAGAGGGTGGTGCAAAAAGACCAGGCAGGGTTCTGCTCTGCTGTTCATAGGGTCACTAGGAGTTGGAATTGACTCTGGCAGTAACAACGAAGATTATCCTTATTCCTCAGCTGTGCTTTTTCTGGGTCTCTGCTGATTCCTGGAGTGTTTCATGAAGTCTCTAAGTAGATGTTTGGAACTCACATGTCTCCCAACCATGTATCAGCACCAGTAAGTTGTTCAGCTCATGCTACTTGGTAGTTGTTCTTTGCCCAGCCTCAGCAGAATCACGCAGTGTACCTGCTCAGCTTAATATTTGACCAAAGATCTCCAGCAGATTTCTAAAGCTTCATCTCTGTACAGTTCTCTCTGGTACCCTGACCCATAAATTCCAGCCATTCAAGCAGTTCCTAACTCAGATATCTGCTTAGATCAGTGAGACTGCCATGCTGTTTGGGTTCCCCCTCCCTGTTCTATAGTCTGGGAAATGCCTTTAGGCAAAAAAAAGGATTTTCTTGGGATTTACCTTGTTTTTCTTCTGAGATCATAGTCCTGTGGTGGCTCTGGTCCAATAACTGAAAATAGTTGTTTCATATTTACTTACCAGTTTTATGCTTGGCAGGAACATGATCTGGTGTCACTTATTCCTATACATTTGGAAGCAGGAGTCTCAGAGTGTATAGTGCCAGCATTTAACATGTGGGATTTTTTATCTACTGGGACAATTCATTTTGTGTTAATTATCCTATTTTGCTTTACTGTTTCTATAGCAAAGTGTTGATATTTTAAAATTTAACTGCTGGTGAAAGATAGTAATTGACCAAGTTTTAATATTTTTGAAACTGTGTATTGTGTTTAATTTTGCATTATCACGTGCCCATGTTATAGGCAAGAGGACAAATAGAGTACTGTGGCATTCGTTCCATACCAAGGGAAATCCTCATTCACAATTCTGAAATTTCAAGAACTCCCCAATACAAGTTTCAGTGTGGAATTGGAGACTTATATTTTTATTTAATTTGATGATTCTGTTGTGGAGAACATAATATGTCTGTTACCATGTCTTTTTATAAAACCTGTTTTCAATGAATTGAATATGAAACCTTTGTTCAAAGTATACTATATGTACTATTTTGCATCTCTCTTTCTCTAAATAAAAGTAAAGTAAGTTCTCTGAAAATTTATTTAAGCCTATGGGTTTGGTTAAGGCAGCATTAAGAATCTTCTCATGATACCTTCTCATGCAGTTTTGTAAAATGAATGGTAGTGATAATGTTGCATGGGATTTTTAAAAAGAAGCAGATAATCCTATTTTTTCATTTTGTACATTTACACCTTTTGAATGGTTCAAAAAAGGACTCCTTATGATTATATCTTCTTTTATATTTTAAGACTGCTTTTATAAGTTTCCACTTAACTAGAAAGAACCTGTGTTAAAACTGAATTGTACAGGGGCTGGCCCTGTGGCCGAGTGGTTAAGTTCGCGTGCTCCGCTGCAGGCGGCCCAGTGTTTCGTTGGTTCGAATCCTGGGCGCGGACATGACACTGCTCATCAAACCACGCTGAGGCGGCGTCCCACATACCACAACTAGAAGGACCCACAACCAAGAATATACAACTATGTACTGGGGGGCTTTGGGGAGAAAAAGGAAAAAATAAAATCTTTAAAAAAAAAAACTGAATTGTACATAGATCTGACCTTATGTTTGGGGGCAGGGAAATTGTTGAATGAAATATGATACACTCTTTCCTATTTTTCTTATTAACCTGATTTGTTACTAGAGTTTATCCTAGGGCAAGAGCATAAATTTTAAGGAAAATGTATGGGATAAGCTAAGTTGAATGTTTGTTATTATTTTTTCCATTGAACTATGAGAATACTACTATCATTTGTAATGAGTGACCTGTTGTAGAAGTAGTGCTTTTAGGGAAAAAAAGAGATGGAGATCCATTTCTTTAAATACTCACTGATTCTTGATGGGGGAGAAATTCATTTTTAGCAGTTATTTGGAGGGGTATGCCTTTCTGAATTATTTTTACAGGTCACATTGACAGGAGGTAATTGGGTTAATGGCATGGAGTATAATTTCAATATGGAAGACTGCCAGATTTCATTAATTGGGAACATAATCATTAGAAACTGAAACTTGATTACAGTTCTGAAGTGTGATAAAATAAGAAGCCAAGTACTATAGTCTTATATCTCATTCAAAGAAAGTGGAGTTTGGTTTTTGATTTTCATTTTGTAAACTCAGTTATTGGGGAGATTTATGCAATTGATTAGTTATTCTGTGTGTGTTCATTTTTCTCATCTTATTTGGGGGATTTATCCAGTTTAATTATTTTGTTTATGTGTGTGCATTTTTCTTGCCTTATTTTTGGCATTTTATTGCCCATTTGATGATAATACCGAGTAAGTGAAACAAAAGGTGAGATAACAGTTGAATTTGTTCATTAGAAGATCTGTTAAAAGGTTAAAACTCTTGGCTTTCTTTGTTTCTTTGTTTCTTTCTTTTTTAAGATTAGCCCTGAGCTAACTGCTGCCAATCCTCCTCTTTTTGCTGAGGAAGACTGGCCCTGAGCTAACATCCGTGCCTATCTTCCTCTACTTTATATGTGTGACACCTACCACAGCATGGCTTGCCAAGCAGTGCCATGTCAGCACCCAGGATCCGAACCAGCGAGCGAACCCCAGGCCGCCAAAGCGGAACATGTGCACTTAACTGCTGTGCCACCGGGCCAGCCCCAAAACTCTTGGCTTTAATAACACTTATGTTAATAAAATTTAATAGAATTTCCTATATGGTCGAAAGAGCTCTCAGCTGGCACTCAGAGGGGCTAGAGTATAGTTTAAATTTTGCCACTAACTAGCTATGTAATCTCTGGCAAATTGCTTGTTTTCTAAATCTTACCTGTACAATAGGGATTGAACCTTTTGTGCTTAGTTAACAGGAGTATATTGAAGATTAAATGAGATGTTAGTGTGAAGTCCTTTTGAAAAATGTGATGCTGTAAACCATATAAGGTATTTCCATAAGACCAAGAGAAAAAAAACAAATCCTGTGTATTGTATACAAAATAAAGTCACATTGTGCATGTCAAGAATATCAATGTCTGTGATTTTTATTTGCTAGTTAGGAATTATATTTATACAGGTTCATATTTATACCATGGGATAGTAGACTCTTCCGTAGATTTTGGATTAAAACTTTGTTTAAAAAATTAGAATGTTAGTAGCAGTTGTCTCTGTAATGGAAATATGAATTAAATTTTTTCTCTATTTCTCTCTCCCTCTCCCTCTCCCCCTCCCCCAAATTATATAACCCCTCTGGACCTCAGTTATGTCATCTAAAATGGGGATAAAAAGTACCTATTTCAGGGGCTGGCCCCGTGGCCGAGTGGTTAAGTTCGCGCGCTCCGCTGGAGGCGGCCCAGTGTTTCGTTAGTTCGAATCCTGGGCGCGGACATGGCACTGCTCATCAGACCATGCTGAGGCAGCGTCCCACATGCCACAACTAGAAGAACCCACAACGAAGAATACACAACTATGTACCGGGGGGCTTTGGGGAGAAAAAGGAAAAAATAAAATCTTTAAAAAAAAAAAAAAGTACCTATTTCATACCATTGTTAGGATTAAGTTTCTCTATAAATGTATAGATATATCCATCTATACTCTCTAAAACTCTCTAAAAATATAGTTTTCTCTATAAAGCACTTTTAGCACAGTCCTGGTACACAGTAAATGCTCAGGAAGTATTAGCTATTATTACTAAGTGTTTTACATGTCTTTTTCTGGTGATTTATCTCCATGATATAAGGATTTTTTTTTGATAGTCAGCAAAGGACTTAAGATTACATAACTAATTTTATCGTCTGAAGTCATTGTTTGAAACCAGAGCCATTTGATTCCAAAGGCAGCCCTTTTCACTACTTGACTAGTTTCTTGAAGTGGATTTTCCCATTCATAGTGTTTCTGGTATGTAAAAATTACCTAGGAATATGATGCTAGAATTATGACATGGTGATGATGCTTTATGATTTGTATATGGTCATGCATTACATGATGACATTTCAGTCAATGACATACTGCATGTATGACAGTGGTCCTATATGATTAGTATCATGAAGCCTAGCTCTGTAGTAGGCTATACCCTCTAGGTGTGTGTAAGTACACTATGACGTTTGCACAATGAAAAAATTGCCTAAGAACACATTTCTCAGAACGTATGTGTTGTTAAGTGATGCATGACTGTACTTTATAGAGAAAACCTAGACTCCTTTTATATCATATTTACTGTATTGGCTTTGGTAAATTTAAGCCTTAAGTGTAAAAGCTATTTTTAATAAAGTAAATTAAAGGTGACTATTATTAAATTTTTGATGACTTACTACTGTTAATTCAGGTATGTTATTCAGGTATGTTATTAATTTTAGGTCTTCTTTTTCATCACTTTCACATATTTTTTGTAATCTCAGCTATTAGTAAATGCTGTTTACATTTTTCCTGTCTTTTGGTGAATATATGTTTGTATTTCTGTTGGGTATATACCCAAAATTGGAATTGCTGGGTCAATATATGTGTATGGTTAGTTTTATTAGATAGTGCCAAACAGTATTTTTTAGAAATCTGGTTTATTGAGGTATAATTTTTGTACCATGAAATCCCTTCTGCCAAACAATTGAACCAATTGGCTAACCAGTTTTCCCTCGTACCAGCAATGTATGAGAGAGTTCCAGTTGCTCCACAACTTCATCAGTTGATGTTATGTGATTTCATGATATTTCAATTTTGATGTAATTAAATACCTTTTGTGTGTTTATTGGCCATTTGGGTGTTTTTTTCCCAAGGCTCTTGCCCAATTTTTTTATTAGTATTTTATTGAGGTCATAATAGTCTATAACAGTGTGAAATTTCAGGCGTTCGCGATTATTTGTCAATCACCATATATATGTGCTCGTTTACCCCTTATGCCAACCTCACAACCACCTTCACCTCTGGTAATCACTAGTCTGTTCTCTTTGTCCATGTGTTTGTTTATTTTCCACATATGAGTGAATTCATGTGGTGTTTGTCTTTCTCTGTCTGGCTTGTTTGACTTAACATAATAGCCTCAAGGTCCATCCATGTTGTTGCAAATGGGGTGATTTTGTCTTTCTTTAATGGCTGAATAGTATTGCATTGTATATATATATATATATACACACATATACATATACATACACCACATTTTCTTTATCTGTTCATCAGTTGATGAGCACTTGGGTTGATTGCAGGTCTTGGCTATTGTGAGTAATGCTGCAATGAACATAGGCGTGCATAAGTCTTGTTGAATTGTTGATTTCAAGTTCTTTGGATAAATACCCAGTAGTGGGATAGGTGTGTCATATGGTATTTCTGTTTTTAATTTTTTGAGACATCTCTGTACTCTTTCCCACAGTGGCTGTACCAGTTTGCATTCCCACTAGCAGTGTATGAGGGTTCCCTTTTCTCCACATCCTCTCGAACATTTGTTATTTTTTGTCTTGGTAATTATAGCCATTCTAATAGGTATAGGGTGGTTATCTCATTGTAGTTTTGATTTGCCTTTCCCTAACGATTACTGATGTTGAACATCTTTTCATGTGCCTGTTGGCCATCTGTATATCTTCTTTGGAAAAATAATCTGTTCATATCCTCTGCCCATTTTTTGATTGCATGTTTGTTTTTTGTTGTTGAGTTGTGTGAGTGCTTCATATACTTCGGAGATTAACCCCTTGTTGGATTTATGATTTGCAAATATTTTCTCCCTCTTGGTGGGGTGTCTTTTCATTTTGTTCCTGGTTTCCTTTGCCTTACAGAAGTTCTTTTGTCTGATGTAGTCCCTTTTGTTTATTTTTTCTTTTGTTTCCCTTGCCCAAGTAGACATGGTATTCAAAAAGATGCTGCTAAGACCGACGTCAAAGAATGTACTGCTTATATTTTTTTCTAGGAGTTTTATGGTTTCATGTCTTACCTTTAAGTCTTTAATCATTTTGAGTTAATTTTTGTGCATGGTGTAAGATAATGGTCTGCTTTCATTCTTTTGCTCATGTGGCTGTCCAGTTTTCCAAAAAGCATTTATTGAAGAGACTTTCCTTTCTCCATTGTATATTCTTGGCTCCTTTGTCAAAGATGAGCTGTCTGTAGATGTATGGCTTTATTTCTGGGCTTTCAGTTCTGCTGCATTGATTTGTGTGTCTGTTTTTGTACCAGTACCATGCTGTTTTGATTACTATGGGTTCATAGTATATTTTGAAGTCAGGGATTGTGATGCTCCAGCTTTGTTCTTTTTTCTCAGGATTGCTTTAGCTGTTTGGGGTCTTTTGTTGCCCCATATGAATTTTAGGATTCTTTGTTCTACTTCCATGAAGAATGTCATTAGGATTCTGTGTAGTATTGCACTGAATCTGTAGATTGCTTTAGATAACATGAACATTTTAACTACGTGTATTCTTCCAATTCATGTGCATGGAATATCTTTACGTTTCTTTATGGCATCGTCAGTTTCTTTCAATAACATCGTACTTTTCATTGTATATTCCTAGATATTTTATTCCTTTTGTTGCTCTTCTAAATGCGATTGTATTCTTGAATTCTCTTTCTTTTAGTTCATTCTCAGAGTATAGAAATGCAACTGATTTTTGTAAGTTGATTTTGTACCCTGCAGCTTTGCTGCAGTGGATGATTATTTCTAATAGTTTTCTGATGTATTCTTTAGGGTTTTCTATATATAGAATCATGTCGTCTGCAAACAGTAAGCGTTTCACTTCTTCCTTACCGATTTGGATAACTTTTACTTCTTTTTGTTGCCTAATTGCTTTGGCCCAAACCTCCGGTACTATGTTGAATAAGAGTGGGCACCCTTGTCTTGTTCCTCTTTTCACAGGGATGGCTTTCAGTTTTTCACCATTAAATAGGATGTTGGCTGTGGGTTTGTCTAAACAGCCTTTATTATGTTGAGGTACTTTCCTTCTATACTCATTTTATTGAGAGTTTTATTGTAAATGGATGTTGAATTTTGTCAAATACTTTCTCTGTGTCTGTTGAGATGATCTTGTGACTTTTATTCCTCATTTTGTTGATGTGCTGTATCATGTTGATTGATTTGCAGATGTTGAACCATCCCTGCATCCTTGGTATAAATCCCACTTGATCATGGTGTATAATCCTTTTAATGTATTGCTATATTTGGTTTGCTAATATTTTGTTGAGGATTTTGCACCTATGTTCATCAGTGATATTGGCCTGTAGTTTTCCTTCTTTGTGTTGTCCTTGTCTGGCTTTGGTATTAGGATGATATTGGCCTTGTAAAATGTGTTAGGAAATGTTCTGCCATCTTCAGTTTTTTGGAATAGTTTGAGAAGGATAGATATTAAATCTTGTTTGACTGTTTGGTAGAATTCTTCAGAGAAGCCATCTGGTCCTGGATTTTTATTTTTTGGGAGGTTTTTGGTTACTGTTTCAATCTCTTTACTTGTGATTGGTCTATTCAGATACTCTATTTTTTATTCGCTCAGTTTTGGGAGGTTGTATGAATCTAAGAATTTATCCCATTTCTTCTAGATTGTCCAATTTGTTGGCATATAGTTTTTCATAGAATTCTCATAATCCTTTGTATTTCCGTGGTATTCATTGTAATTTCTCCTCTTTCATTTCTAATTTTATTTGAGCTTTTTTCTTTTTTTCTTAGTGCGCCTGGCTCTAAGGATTGTCAATTTTGTTTATCTTCTCAAAGAACCAGCTCTTAGTTTCATTGATCTTTTCTCCTGTTCTTTTTGGCTTCACTTTCATTTATTTCTGCTCTATTTTTAATGTCTTCTTTCCTGTTTTGTGAAGAAGATTGGCCCTGAGCTAACATCTGTTGCCAATCCTCCTCTTTTTGTTTGAGGAGGATTGTCACTGAGCTAACATCTGTGCCAGTCTTTCTGTATTTTATGTGGGATGCTGCCATAGTGTGGCTTGAAGAGCAGTGTCAGGTCTGCGTCCAGGATCTGAATCTGAACCCCAGGCTGCTGAAGCGGAGTGCACAAACTTAACCACTTTGCCTCCGGGCTGGCCCCACTGCTCTAATTTTATTATTCCCCTCCTGCTGACTTTGGGCTTTGTTTGTTCTTCTTTTTCTAGTTTTATTAGGTGTAGTTTAAGGTTATTTACTTGAGATTTTTCATCATGTTTATGGTGGGCCTCTGTTGCTATGAATTTCCCTATTAAGAACTGCTTTTGCTTCATCTCATGTTAGTTGGTATGATGTATTTTCATTTGTCTCTAGATATTTTTTGATTTCTTTAATTTTTTCATGATCCATTGGTTGATCAGTAGCATGTTGTTTAGTCTCCACGTATTTGTGACTTTCCCAGATTTTTTCTTGTAGTTTATGTCTAGTTTCATTGCGTTATGGTTGGAAAAGATGTTTGATACGATTTCAGTCTTCTTAAATTTATTGAGGCTTGCCTTGTTTCCCAGCATATGATCTATCTTTAAGAATGTTCTGTGTGCACCTGAGAAGAATGTGTATTCTTCTGTTTTTGGATAGACTGTTCTATATGTATCTATTAAGTCCATCTGGTCTTTTTTTTTCATTTAATTCCACTGTTTTCTTGTTGATTTTCTGTCTGGATGATCTGTCCATTGATGTAAGTGGGATATTGAGGTCCCCTACTATTATTGTGTTGCTGTTAATTTCTCCTTTTAGGTCTGTTAATAGTTTGTTTATGTACTTTGGTATTCATGTGTTAGGTGCATTTATATTTACATGCGTTTTTATGTCCTCTTGATGGAGTATCCCTTTTGTCATTATATACTGCCCTTCTTTGTCTCTCATTTCCTTTTTTATCTTGAAGTCTGCTTTGTCTCATATAAGTATGGCAGCACCTGCTTTCTTTTGTTTGCCATTAGCTTGGAGTATCGTCTTCCATCCCTTCACTCGGAGCCTGTGTTTGTCTTTAGAGCTGAGATGTGTTTCCTGGATGCAGCATATTGTTGGGTCTTGTTTTTTAATCCATCCAGCTACTCTGTCTCTTTTGATTGGAGAATTCAATTCATTTACTTTTAGAGTGATTATTGATATATGAGGGCCTAATACTCCCATTTTATCTCTTGTTTTCTGGTTGTTCTGTGTTTGCCTTGTTTCTCATCCCATGTATTTCCAACTGTCAATTCAGTTTGGTGATTCTCTATAATGCTTTTCTATTTTCTCTTTATTTATCAATTGTGTCTCTGTTCTTATTTCCTGTTTAGTGGTTACCGTGAGGTTTGTATAAAACATCGCATAGATGAGAGATTCTGTTTTCTGATAGTCTCTTATCTCCTTAGCCTAATCAGGTTCTATCCCTTTCCTGTTCCCCCTGTAAGTTATTGTTGTCAGAACTTATTCTGATTTGTGTTGCGAGTTTGTGATTAAAATGAAGTGATTATGGGGCTGGCCCTGTGGCCTAGTGGTTAAGTTTGTGAGCTCTGCTTTGGCAGCCCAGGGTCTCACCAGTTCAGATCCTGGTCGCAGACATGGCACTGCTCATCAAGCCATGCTGAGGTGGCATCCCACATGCCACAACTGGAAGGACCCACAACTAAAAATATACAACTATGTACCAGGGGGCTTTGGGGAGAAGAAGGAAAAATAAAATCTTTAAGATGAAGTGATTAGTTTTACTAGTTTATGCCTTGGAGAAGTTCTTTTTACTGATGTAATTAGGAGTTCTCTTAGCTTCATTTGCATGTAATTCCAGCTTCTTCCCCAGGTTTGGGAAGTTCTCAGCTATTATTTCTTTGGACAAGCTCTCTGCTCCTTTCTCCCTCTCTTCTCCTTCTGGAATACCTATATTCCTTATGTTGCGTTTCTTAATTGAGTCAGATATTTCTTGGAGAATTTTGTCATTTCTTTTTAATCTTAGTTCTCTCTCTTTCTCTACCTGAAGTGTTTCTGTATTTCTGTCCTTTAAATTACTATTCTGCCCTTCACAATATCAGCTCTTTTAAAGATTCTAGATTTTTTTTTCATTTCATTCATTGTGTTTTTTGCCTCTGACATTTCTGACTGCTGCTTTTTTAATGGTTTCAGTCTCTTTTGTGAAGAATTCCCACTTCTCATTCATTTTATTCCTTAGTTCATTCAACTGTCTTTCTGAGTTTTCTTGTAACTTGTTGACTTTCTTTATGATAACTATTTTGAATTCTCTTATCATTTAGATTGCAAATTTCTGTGACTTTAGGCTTGATCTCTGCATAGTTGTCATTTTCTTTCTGGTCTGGAGTGTTAGTATATTTCTTCATGCTCTTTGATGGGCTGGAACTTGGCCATCGCATAGTGGTAGTATCTGGTTGCAGATTCCACCTGCTGTCACTGGGATGGGGGGCAGGAACTGTGTTTTCTGAGCCCAGTGCTACTCCTGGCAGTTCTGCCTGTCTGTTGGAAGTTGTGCTGATAGGGCTTTCTGCATCTGGCCACTGCTGCTTTGCACATGTAGGTGCAGTGCTCTGGCTGGGATCCCCTCTCCTGTCTGACTTTCAAGCTGATGCACCAGGTGGGATAGGGGAGAGGGGGTGCCTTCTTCCCTGCCCCTCTGCTCCCATTCTGCATTCCCTGGCTGCCTACCTGGACTGCTTTGCTTGGTGGGGACACCCCTCTGGTGGCTTAGCCACTTTGGTGTGAAGCGTTCCTGTAGAGGGCTGCTTTTTCCCCTCTTCTCCTCTCCGACTCATGTGCTGGTGGCCACGTGAGGTCCTGCATCCTAGATCACTGCCACTGGGGGTGGGGTCTGCTTACCTCCTTCCACTGCCTCCTGGGGGGTCCAGCAGCCCCACCTTCAGATGTATGGCTGCAGACATCTGTTGTGTTGTGTGAATGTCCTCTGTTGGTTACTGAATCTCATTTTCATCATATCTTAGCAGGGAGAGCCTAGGGGAACAGCTCACTTGCCATGATGCTGATGTCACTCCTCTTGCCCAATTTTTTAATGAACTGTCTCTCTTATTGACTTATACGAGTTCTTTATGTATTCTGGATGTAAGATCTTTGTTGGATGTATTTATTGCAGATATCTTCTCTCACTTGCCTTTCTTTTTTTAACACTAACTTGAATATTTAGAATTTCCTGGTTAAGAGATCTTGTCTAGCCAACATTATGAAGATATTTTAAAATATTTTCTTCTAAATGTTTTATTGTTTTACCTTTCACGTTTAGATCTGTGATGGTTTTAGAATTTATTTTTCTGTCATAAGAAGGGTCATTGTAGCTCTGTTAATTTATTTTTTCTAATTGTTTTTCTTTTCATATTTCAGGCTGAGTAGTTTCTATTGCTGTGTCTTTTGGTTCTCTGATCCTTTTGCACTGTCATAATTGCTATAATCTTATCTGAAGTTTTCTTGATAGATACTGTATTTTTCTTGATAGATACTGTATTTTTCACCTCTAGAAGTGCTGTTTGATTCTTTTCTATATATTCCATTTCTCTTCATATGTTTGTATTTTCTTTAAATTCTTGAGCATATTTAAAATACTTTTTTTCTTTTAAGAGTCGCACTTCAGCTAACATGTGTTATGAATCTTCTTTTCTTTTTTTTTCTTCTTCCCAAAGCCCCCCAGTACATACTTGTATGTTCTAGTTGTAGGTCCTTTGGTTGTGCTGTGTGGGATGCCACCTCAGCATGGCTTGATGAGTGGTGCCATGCCCATGTCCAGGATCTGAACCAGTGAAACCCTGGACTGCCAAAATGGAGCACATGACTGTAACCACTTGGCCACAGGGATGGCCCCTAAAATAGTTGTTTTGATACCCTTTTCTCATGATTCCGTCATTTCTCTTTTATTTCTCTTGGGTGTGTGTCATGTTTTCTTGCTTCTTAGCTCATCTGGGAATTTTTTAGTGCATGTTGGGCCTTATGAATTTTATTGTTTTACTGGATTTAATTATCTTTAAAGAGTGTTGGACTTTGTTATAACAGGCAGTGAAGGTACTTGTGTATCAGTCTAGGGCTTTGTTAGGGTGGGTCTACAGTACACTTACTCTAGGGCTAGCTTTAGTCTACTATTGAATAGACCTTTTTGCAGTATTTACTGAATTATACAGCTGTTCCTTTTCTTTCTAGCTACTCGGAACTCTCAGTGCCTTGTGAGCCCTGAGAATTGTTGAATTTACTGCTTTCTGGTCATACTTTGTTTGGCCTCATGAAGTTTCACCCTACATCTGCAAGGCTTAGTACTTAGTTTTCAGCATGGAGACCCCATGCAGAATTTTGGATCTTTCTCTGAATACTTCCATCATTCTTTGTCCTATGTCTTGCAGAGTACCTCAGCCTCATTGAACTTGAATCTTTGTCTCGTCAACTCTGGGCTATTGTGTTCTGCTTAGGATCCTTTTCCCTGTGCTGTGATCTATAAAGCAATGGCATTTCTAGAGCTCATTGTCTTTTCCATCTCTTATGGTTCACAATTCTGTGCTGCCTGTTGTCCAATGTCTGACCACAGTTGTTTCATTAATTTTTTCTAGGTTTATTGTTTGTGGTAGAAGGGCTCTCCCCTCCCACTTATCCCCCAGATCACTCTGCCTTCTGAGTGCATGTTTGATTGCAGGAGAGGCAGAGAGTTAGGAAGCTATTGCAGAGAAACTGGGACTGATGGGAGCTACTAGAGGATGCAAGTATGAGGGGAGGAAAGCACCAAGGATGCTTAGCTTTTTCGCTTCATCATCTGGTTGCATGAGTTGAGGGGAGTGCATCTACTAAGGTGGTGAAGACTTGGGGAAGAAATCAGTTGTGTTTTAGATATGTAAGGTTTGAGATGTGAAACAGCAAAGTGGGGTTGGTGAGTATGTAGTTGGTTATAGAACAGCTCTGTAGTTGGCTGTAGCATTGAGCTTAAGCAATTGATTTCTTGATGCTAAATGTAAAATTTTATGTTTCATTGTTTTGTTTCTACACATTTTTATACTATGGTTTAGTTAATATTTGCATTAACTATCACTCCCAATTTTGAATATATTGTTTCAAAAGTTGTGAGTAAAATTTGTTTCAATTTATGACAGTGAATTCTGGCATAGATTATCTTTTAGATGCAGGGTTTTTTTTTCTGTCACAAATATAACACTTCAGAAAACAATTGTTATTGTGAGAGCACATGTTGATACCTAAAATTAAATAGCACTAAAAGATTTATTATGAAAAAAATGCCACCCCCGTTCCCACTCCAGAATCAAATATCCTCAGTCCTTCTAGCCATTATCTTTGGTATTTGCTTTCTTGTTGCCTAATAATATGTCAGTATTGCTTGATACATGACTTTTAGACATTTGTTGACTTCTGGATATAAAAAATGAGGACTTAGAACTTCATCATTGACACATTTGCCCATTTTCCTTTTGCTCATTCCCCTCATCATAGTTAATATCACAATTTTTTTATAAACCAGCACTGAATATTTACCTTTTTATAATTACGCATGTATTGTTCCCTGTTAAGTGAAATATTACACTAAAACCACACTTCCTGTCTTATACTAGCCTTTATTTCCCCTGGAATTAATGCATATTTTATTTATTCTGTTGCCTGGTTTTCTGTAGATCTATTGCTCATTTTCCCCAGATGTACGTGTATTTCTCTCATGTGTTTATAAATAATACTTTTCCATATTCTGAAGTATACCAGTTCTGTTTTTGCCCTTGCTGGAAACCTATTGCATGGTGGCCTTTGGCTTCCTGTTTCATTTTGGAGTGTTTGTTCTGTAGTTCTTCTTTTCTGCATTAGATTGTTTGTTTACTAAGTCTCATGTTTGTCTTTTTAAATTTGTTTTGATTCCTTTAATATCTTCCTAAGAAAGACTACATAGAGATAAAATATTAGCTGTCTGAGAAGCCCTAAATTTCATTTTACTCACAGACTTGATTGATGCTTTGGCTAGGTATTGAATTCTAGGTTGAAACTTAATTTCGCTCTGAATTTTAAAGGCTGTGTTGTTTTCTAGCTTTCAGCAATAATCCATTATTACTTTGAAAAAAAGTTCAGTGTCATTTTGATTACACATCCTTTGTATATGACTTGTGTTTTGCCCCCTCTCTGGAAGTTTTTAAGAACTTTTTATTTCCAGGCTTTGAAACTTCATCATGATGTCCATAGTGTAGTTCCTTTTTTTTCCTTTGTTATTTTGCATGCATTTAATTTTCTTTTCCGGCTTTAGAGACTACTTTCCTTCGGTAAAAAAGAAAATGTTATTTTAAAATATAATTTCTACCCCATTATTATTTTCAGTTTTCACTTTCTTTAACACTTGTTGCACCTGGAGTGAGCTAACGATTTTCTTCCTTTTCCTAATTTATAGTCGTCCCTTTGTCTTTCTTTTACTGTCTGTATTCAAACCTTCTGTATTGTTTTTTTTTTTTTTACTGGCATTTTAGTGGGATTTAGGAGAGTATGGAAATAACGCTGGCTCATTCTGTTGGATTTAACAGAATCAAAAATTTAGCGTTGAATTTAAAATTGTTTGCATTTCTTGCTAAAATCAGTTTCTTTTGTTTTGACAGAGATGTTATGAACATAAACAGTATAGAAACGGATTGAAATTCTGTAAACAAATCCTCTCTAATCCCAAATTTGCAGAGCATGGAGGTAAGTGTAAATACTGTACCCATACTTGTAAGTATAAGTAGATAAGGCTTTGCTTACTTGTCTGGCTTTACTTATTTGTGTTCTATTACTCCTAGCTGTCTTAAATATTTTCCAGAGAGAAGGGACCTTCTTATTCCTGACTCCTGTAAGAAGATACTTAAACCGTATTTTGAATTTAATGTCAAGAGAATGATAACACATTCTACTTGAGCTCTCATTTATTCCCATTTTGAATATTGATGCTATAAGAAAGGGAGAAGAACCTAGTAGGACAAGTATACTTATTTAAGTTAATAAAGAAGTTTAAGATGTTATAAGAAAAATTTGCTTTAGAACTTTGGTTGAGCTGGAGAAATTCTTTATAATAAGCTTATTTAGAAAGTGCCCATTTGGTCCTCTGCTCACAAAGCGGCATGTTTTATTTAGCATTGTATCTTAATTAGTTTTTCAAGACAGTCATGTTTAAGATGTGATTTGGGGGCTGGCCCCGTGGCCGAGTGGTTGAGTTCACACGCTCCTCTTCGGCGGCACAGGGTTTTGCTAATTCAGATCCTGGGCGTGGACATGGCACTGCTCATCAGGTCACGTTGGGGCAGCGTCCCATGTGGCACAACCAGAGGCACTCAAAACTAGAATATGCAACTATGTAGCGGGGGGCTTTAAGGAGGAGGAGAAAAAAGAAATTATTGGCAACAGATGTTAGTGCAGGCGCCAATCTTTTAACCAAAAAAAAAAAGATGTGATTTGTATATTGCGATATTCTGAAAGTTTACATAGCTCTTGCGTGTGTGAGGGTAGAAGGTTGGATGGTGAGATGTTTTGGGAAAATGGGAGAGTGTGTAGCTAAACTTGAGAAGAGGCAAAAGAAAAATAAGTTTTCACAGGTCTGATTTGTACTCTTAGGAAGCATTGCTATTTGGTAATTAATTTGATAATATTCTCTTAGTATTGAAGAGGAAAAGAGTAATAGTTCTCTATTAGCTTTCTTTATTCTTGCATACTTTCACCATAATAATACCATTTTTTTGGAAATGGCAAACAGTGGGAATAAAAGTATCCAAATCTCTCTCTTTTTTCTTCCGTGCTAAAGAATATTTCTTTTTGCTGGCCAGCTGGATATTAGATTGTTTTATATTTATTTCTAAACTATGCATATTGGTAATGTAATCATAGAGTTTCAGTGCAGCAGAGTACCAATTTTCCTTGTTTGTAAAATGCTGTTTCCCTCATATTTTAACATATCTGAAATCAGGTTGTATATGAAGTGTCATAATTGAAAATATTTTTTTAACAGTATATAAAATGATTGATTGCCTTAAACTTAATGGGAACCCAGGGTTTTGTTAATTTAGACATTTTAAGATGTTGGATAAAACCTGAAAGAATAGATGTTACGTTTGATAACAAAGGGCTACTTTCTACAGTGGCTTGCTAATTTGGCCACTTCCAAACATATTTCTTTTGTTTATTTCCTTTTCCTTTAAATTTATACATGATTTGTAATGATTTGTACAATTCCATTTCTTTGTTTGTGTTTTCCTATAGTAGTTGGCTCTTCCTCAGGATAGTGTCGTCACCCCTTATCTTTTATTCCTAGTTAATTTTTCTATAAACTCTAAATTGTAATCCTGAAAGTTAGGCAGAGAAATCATAATGAATATTTCTTATTCCTTTATGCTTCATATGTTATAAAATTAGAAATCTTTTTTTCTTTTTCTGAAAACTTGTTGATTGCGAAAGACAGCTTTCTGACATCATCTTTTCCTTATATCTTTAATAGTAATCCCAAAGAATCATTTAAAAATAAATACATTTATGGAAATCAGAAATGTAGATAGTAATTATGTGTATGTTTTAATCATTGAACAGTGAATTTAATCTTTATGTAATTGGGTTTACAGAAATAAAGTCCATTTCAAGATAAAGTTATTCACACTTTAAAGGAGTGATTAAATAAGGTCATCCCACAGAATTCCCCTGAAGAACAGTAATAGAGTCATTGTATCTTGTTAGCATATGAATTACCAGATATTGATGCATTTTTGTATCTTTGTATCTAAAAACAAATAGGCCTAGAAATGTGTATTTACTTGGTTTGTCAGTTTTTAAAATATTTTAATTCTGTACAAACCTAGAAAATTTCCCAGTAACCTTGAAGTTTAAAATTTTTAGGATAATGTAACATTTGTTTTTGAGGTTATGGTTATGTTTTTTGTTGTTAATTATTTTTAGTGTTTAATTCCTTTCTTCTTTTTTTTTTTAAATAGAAACTCTGGCTATGAAAGGATTAACATTGAACTGTTTGGGAAAAAAGGAAGAAGCTTATGAATTGGTTCGTAGAGGTTTGAGAAATGACTTGAAGAGTCATGTGTGTATCCTTTTTGAGATATATTTAAGGATTGGATTGTGATGTCTTGAGCTAAGATAGCAGTTTGGGAGTCAGAAGTTTTAGATCCCTCTTACCATATAACTGCAGAGGAGATGATTCTTTTCTTAAATTGAATAATAACAACTGCCTTCATTCAGGGAACATTTTTATATACCTGCTGTGTTCTAACAGTATGTCTATTCACAGATAAATGAGATTTACCTTTTAAAATATCTAGGAAAGCTCTTCCCACGCTTAAAAAGAAAAGAAGCTCCCTGCACATTTCATCATGATCATAAATTTAGGGAAGGATATATTTATTATAAGGAATATTAGAGAGACAGTATAGTGTACTGATAATAGCACAGGCTTTGGAGCGTGCTTCACTTAGGTTAGAATCCCAGCTCAGTCTTTCTAACTGTGATCTTAGGGCACAGTGTCCTCGTGTGTAAAATGGGGATAGTCCTACCCACCTCATGGTGGCGTTGCGAAGATTTCCTCATAATGCTAAGTACTATACTAGATAAATTTTGTTAAGGAAAGTGTGAGGGTAGGAGCAAGTACAACTGCCTGAGGGAAGATTGAGAAAAAATTGTGGGTTGCTATTATTTAAATAGTTTTCAAACAAATATTTCTTTATCTATTTTGTGGGCTAACACAATTTTAAGTGTTGAAATACTTGGTAAATTTTGAAGTGTTTGCCAGGCCCCTGGCATAGTGTAGACTAAGAAAAGGTATGGATTTTGCTCTCAAGGAACTTACAGTCTGGTTGAAGGAAGATACTTATTAGAAGCATATACAGAACACTTTGGAATGTTACATAAATGTTAGAGCTTGTTCAAAAATTATCAGTAATCCAGTGAAGCAGGAGTGAGTGAGTTGGGAGTAACTGAAACTAGAAAGGTAGGCAAAGGATTGTTTATTAAGACTATTGTAGATATCTTTTCATCATATTTAATGATTGATTAGTGTTCTCTACGTATTTGCCATGATTTATGTAATTGGATTTCTCTTGATGGAGGTGAATTTCTTTAAATTTTTGGCCATGTTAAACTCCTTGAAGATAGATTTTTACGAGGTGAAGATTAGAGGGAGTTGAAAGGAGTTGCAGTGCCCTAGAGAGGTAATCAGGTCCTGAAATAGTAGGATATTGGTGATTGCAAAGGGGAGGGAGGGGAAGGTAGGTAATGGGCCAGATTATGAAGGGTAGTGTGTTTCAGGCTTGTTAAAACCATTTTCCAGGCAACTGAGAAGGTTTTATTAAGCTTTATTTTGTCATTTATATTATGAAAACAAAGATTGTTTTTCAAATAAAATTTATAATATCAAATGTGTATTTTCAGTTATACATACTATCCTACACATTCTGTGTTTTACTGACTCTTTTGAGGATCCCTGGTGTAAGAGTTATTAGTTTGGAAGTTTGAATTTGATCTGAGAGAGAAACATTGTAAGTTTCTGGAAAGGGAAGTGGATTTTTTTTCTTTTGATTATGTGTGTTTTAGAAAGGTTACTGTGGCAGGAGAAATTAAAAGCAGAGACTGAAGGTAGGAGGATGGGTGACTATCGCAGTAATCAAGATCTGAAGTGAAAAGGACCTGTATTAGGGGGGTGGAATTATTTATGTATTTTCCTCCTTTATAGCATTTTTGTTTTTGTTTTTTACAACTACTGTAATTTTGCTTTCTTATCTGTGTCCCTTACTAGACTATATTCTCTGAATGCAGGAGACTGTCCATTTTGGTCACCTATACCCTAATTATTAAGAAATTTTTTGTTAAATGAGTCTATGTTTTTACTTTTTGTGTGGTTGATTTTTAGGAACTTTGTATTGCACTAAAAGTTCTGTCCTGTGGACCTTGTTAGCTAAAGAAAAGAAAATATACATGACTTAAAATAATTATATGTCATAGATGCCCATTCCCTCTTTTTTCTTTGAAAAATATAGATAATTCCTAATGTGTTTTGTGCCAGCGACTGAACGCTTTATTGCATTTAGTTACCAAACTACTATGCTTTGCTGTATAGGCTTTCTATTTACATTTTATAATTGAAGAAACATAATGAGACTAAATAACTTGTCCAAGGTCACAGAGCTAATAAGGCAGGCCAGACCTATTTTTTTTTTCTGGCTCAAAAAGCTGTGCTGTTTTCGACTGTATTAAACTACCTTCTATATTTATAGTCTCTCCTTCTTTTTAAGCTTGTAATTTTATAAACAGCTAAAGTCTCCGAGTTTCCTGGGGAATATTATTTCTTGACTTGTAGGTTGTATCCTTAACTAAATCCTTTAGGTTGGCATGTTTATGGCCTTCTCCAGAGGTCAGACAAGAAATACGATGAAGCCATTAAATGTTACAGAAATGCGCTAAAATGGGATAAAGACAATCTTCAAATCTTAAGGGACCTTTCTTTACTACAGATTCAAATGCGAGATCTTGAGGGTTACAGGGTAAGTAAAATAGAGAATTTTTTTATACTAAGGGGAAAGTATTTTTAAAATACTTAAAACTTTTGAGTACTTTCTAATAACAAAATTTTCCATTTTTTAAAAAGAATTTAATTGAATCTTACCCCCTTGCCCCAATAGTGATTGTGTTTATGACTGGACTCATCATATTTTAAAAATAAATTGTTTTACTGTGAGGCAGAGTTGGATTACTGTATAGGATTGAGTTAATTCAATATAAATTAACATTAATATTTCTCAAATAGGCAATCCTTTGTCTGTTATTAACATGTAAATACAACCTTTACTTCTCACATTTTTCTAGAAAGCAAATTATTTTGTTTCTTTTTACCTCCATTGAGACTAATTGTAGCTACATTTTAATCCTTAAATCAGTCTATTAAATCACATCTATTTAGTTCTTCTTTTTCTTTTTTTTCCATGTCATACGTGCTGAGTTGTTTTCTGTAGATCTTAACTCAGGCACTGTATTTTTAAAAATTGTTTCCTTTATACTGTCTTTTCCATTTGGTCTCTCAGAGTAAGTAGATCAAGAAATAATAAAGGGTGCTTGGTCTTAACTTTTGAAAGAAGGACAAGATTGCCTTGGAGGCTTCATTGTGCTTCTTAACAAGTATTTTTTTGGTTCTATAAAGCTGCACAATATGGATGTTTGAAACTATTTTCTATTATTATTCCCAGCACTGGGTTGCAAATTGCTTAGTGTTGTGGGTAAATTAATATTCTTTTTAAGAAGCATTTGCTTTCACTGTAAACCTAAAACCTAAAAAAAGGTGATCTTTTCCCCTTAAAGGAAACGAGATATCAATTACTTCAGCTTCGACCTGCGCAGAGAGCATCATGGATTGGTTATGCTATTGCTTATCATTTATTAGAAGATTATGAAATGGCAGCAAAGATTTTAGAAGAATTTAGGAAAACACAACAGGTAACAACCAGAAGCCAGACCTAGTAAACTAAGTCTGATTCTAAGTATAACTAAAAGAAAGAAGTGTACATAGACTTGCTTACCTTTTATTTTAAAATAGTTTCAAATTTACAGAAAAGTTGCAAAAATAGTACAAAGAACTCCATATAAGAGTTCACTCACATTAACTAGTTAATATTTGACACATTTACTGTACAACTTCTATATTTGCTTATCTATTTAAATTTTCTTCCTGAAATATTTGGGGGTAATTACAGATGCCATATTCTTTTACTCCTAAATACTTCAATCTGATATTTCCTAAGAATAACTCTCTAGTCATCAACTCTATAGATAGTACATAGATTATCAAAAAATTAGGAAATTGAACATTGATATATTATTATCTAATCCACAGCCCATATTCAAAATTGACTAATTATTCTACGTATATCCTTTCTAGAATTTTTTTTTCCTGTTTCAGGATCCAGTTTAGTTATACTTTGCATTTAGTTATCATTTCTCCAGTCTCTTTTAATCTGGAAGTTTCGAAGACTTCCTTTGTACTTCATGACATTGATATTTTTGAAGAGTATAGATAGAACAGTGCTTTTATAGAATATCCATCAATTTGGATTTGTTCGATGTTTCCTCATTATTAGATATAGTTATGCGTTTTTGGCAGGAAACCACAGAAGTGATGTTGAGCCCTACTCAGTTCATCATATTAAGAGGCACATGATGTCTGACTGTTCCATTTGATTACTTGGTTAAAGAGGTGTCTGCCAGGTTTCTTCACTATGAACTAATTTTTCTCTCTTTTTATTTAATAAACATTTTGAGACTTTATGAATAGCCTGTTCCTCAGTAAACTTTCATCACTAGTTTTAGCATTCATTGATTATGATTCTTGCCTGAATCAGCTATTTCTATGATAGTTGCAGGATGGTGATTCTCTAGTGCTCTTATTCCTTCTAGATTTATTATTTGACATTCTACTGTAAGAGCTTTCCTTTCTCCTCTCTTTATTATATGTAAGAACTTATGGATTCTTACTTTGTTAAATGGATTATAAGTTAATATTGTCATTATTTACTTAGTTGCTCCCTAGACAGATATTTAGGAATGTTTTTTTTAAAGTTTTATCAATCAGATAATTATCCTTTGACTTTTTGTATATATTTGAGTGTGTAAACAATTTTCTAATGAAAACAAAATTCTTACTGTTAGTATTCCTTATATCCACATATAGACATCCCCTGATAAAGTGGATTATGAATATAGTGAACTCCTTTTATATCAGAATCAAGTTCTTCGGGAAGCAGGTCTCTATAGAGAAGCCCTGGAACATCTTTGTACCTATGAAAAGCAGATTTGTGATAAACTTGCTGTAGAAGAAACCAAAGGTATTTTTTATAAGAATGTGATTTATTCTAATATTTAGTTATGACAAAGCAAGGCTGAAAAATCTAGTTGCTGCTGATAATTACATATAATTCAACTTTTTGATGATAGAAGATCGGTTTCTTACTCCTGTACTTTGAATAATTTGTAATGTGGGAAAATACACATTTAAACAATGAATATTGTTGAGAGAGGAAAAAATAATTATGCACAATAAAAATTATTGAATGAAGTAACCCAAATATGTTTTCTTTAAATAAAATATCTTTTATATGAAAATATTATAGAGTTTGATAAAACACAAGAGCTAATTGCTTAATTGTATAAGACAGAGGATTAAATTTCCTGGAAACATCTTATTAGCAAAACTGAATGTGTATACCAAATCTCTTTATTGACAGTAATATATATGGACAAATCACTCTTAACTAAAGTGCATATGGGACATTCCTAGGGGGTCTTTATAGTTTATGTAAATGTCTTTCTGGACATGGAAAGAACAACAATTGAAATGAGAGATTTGGGTTTATATATATGGATTGTGATAGGAGGGGCAAATCCCTACCTAAAGATCTCCAATACTGCTATTTATTAGAGGGCTGAGAAAAAGGAGTCTTAGAGTTTTAAAAGTTGAGGAGCTGATTATGGAAAGGGAAAGAAGAGGACTAGGGCATTGAAAATACAAGTACTTTCTAAGAATTACCGTCTTAGTAGTTTGCCCTTGTTAGTCCAGGGAACTGAAGTTTGCTGGTTTCAGATTCCTTTGGTTCCCTTTGAAGTTGAACTCTAGAAAAGCTTGGTATCTGTGTGGATAGTGGAAATAGCCGTTATTTGCTAAATGAACTTTTTGGCAAAGGATAATGCTACTAGCAAGAAAAAAATGGAAGGCTGATTGTCCTGGAGCTCACTTGTGAGCTGTAGATCCAGGATAACCCTCTTTGATTTGAGTTGAACATCCTTTAGCAGTCTATTAGTTATAAAGGGAGGAGATTTCTGACTTAATGGAAAGATCACAAGATTGGGAAAAACTAGTTTGGGTTCTTTCCCTGGCTACTAACTATATGACCAGGGGCAAGCCTTGGGCCTCAGTTTCTTTATGGAAATACATGACAGTTTTCAAAATACTCTTGAGTACATTATTTCATTTGATCCGTTTGATAACTTTCTTAATGAGGAAGAATGACAGATCACCAATGGGTTTTAGCAATTAGGAAGTCATTGATGACCTTAACAAAAGCACTCTCTGAACATTTGGAAGGAGGATGGAAAAAGCCCAAACAAATCAAGTAGATTTAAATGAGATGAGGAGTAGAGAGATTGAAGACAGTGTGCATAAATGACTCATACAAGGAGTTTTTGCTGTATAGGGGAACAGATAGGGGTAGTGGTGGATGAAATGAGATGCAGGATCAAAAGATTTTTTATAGCATGTGCTCATGCTCACTGGAGAATGATCCAGTGGACACAGAATAATTGATACAGTAGAGGGGATGTGATCTAGTGGGCAAGTTGAAGGATTAGACTTAGATAACAACATAAATAGTTCATACACAGTGACAAGAGATGGTAAAGTATATGGGCAAGTAGATGTGTAGATAATAGTGGGTTTTGGGGGGTTCTCTTTTCATTGCTTCCATTTTCTCAGTGAAATAGCAAACGGGGCCATCAGTTTATTCCACAAAATATGTATTGAATACCTACAGTGAGTCAGGTGTTGGGGACAGAGTATATAAAAAGAATAGAAAGGAACTGAAAGTACAATCATCAGTCTTTGGAAATTCCAGTAATAAAGGCATTGTTGTTAGTGGTGGGTGGTGAGGATAATTTGGAAACTTTCTGGAGTGGGTGAGTGAGCATAGTTAGGCAGCAAGTTTCATTGTTAATTTTTATACCACCAGTTCCTTCTACAAAGAAAAGGTGGGAGAATATTAAGGGAGGGAAACGTGGATGGGTGTAGCGTAGGGAAGAAAAATTGCAGGGTATTTTTTATGTTCTTTGTGAAGTGAGCTTTTGGTTAGTATAGAGCATGCTGTCAACCTCAGCACTGTTGACATTTTGGGACCAAGATGTTGCAGATGGAAGTCTCCAGTATATTGCAGAATGTTTAGCAGCATCCCTAGCTTCTATCCATCAGTTACCAGTAGCACCCATCCCCCTCCCCCCTTACTGTGACAACCAAAAATGTCTCCAGATATTGCCACATGTCCCCTGGGTGGCAGAAGTGCCCTTCCTTGGTTGAGATCCACTGGTATAGACATTAAGAATGTGGGCTCTTTGAGCCAAATTGCTTGGATTCAAATCCTGACTCAGTTAGGTATCTGTGTATGTGTATCGACCTTTGGCAAGTTTACTTAAGTTCTCTCTGCTTTAAAATGATGAAAATAATAGTAACCTATCTCATAGAATTTTGAGAATTAGATAATGCACGTGAAACATTTAAAAGTCACTGGCACACAGTAAGCACTCAGTAAGTATTCATATTTGTTATCTGATGAGAGCAAAGGGTGCAAGGTGAAGTCATGGTTTGAAAATAATACCTTTGGTGAATGGAAGCACATTAAGAATAAGGATTTCTCGGCAGTGTTTGAGGCTTTGTGTGAGTTTGGGGCTCATATATTTCTAGTGAAACCAGTGCCTCTGTCCATTCATCTGACCACTTGCTTCCTTTTGTGAGAAGGTGTGGAGCAAACAAACAATTGGAATGATCTAGGCCTTAAAATTGGTAAACAAGGGAGCCTAGGTTTTGAGATTGATTTTGATATTTGGGGCTGCTAATGTCATCAGAGATGAGATTGGGCTTGCAGCCCAGAGGAGACAAGCAGTGAGTCTACTGAAAGGCCTTAAGAAGAGGGAATAGTGTTTCTCTAAGGTTGAAGGGTAGAATTAGTGAGACAACAAGAAGAAAGACAAGGTAGTTAAGCTTAAAGCAAGATGCCTATTTGGGAGTTGGAAGAGACAGAAAAAGCAGGTTTGGAATGTGGCCATGATTATGGGCTGCTACAGTAGAATCATTTTATAGTTAATTAAGGCATCGTAAGGTTAGGGTATTGGATTGCATCATTAATTTGGATGTTGAAATTGTCCATATGATGTCAGGAATAATTAAGTAGTAGGTAATAGCTTGATAACTGTTTTGTGAATTCTGGAAAGTAGCCTGGAGTTAGACAAATACCTGAATAAATTGAGAATGCGAAAGACAATGGCATTTCTAAATACGAACCTCAAAAATGGAGAGACAATAAAATAACATGGTAAACAGTCTTGTTGAAGGGAATTGGGAGCTCAGAAGGATACGACATCCAACTACTTTCCAACATTGAAAAAGTTTTAAGAGAAAGTTTGAGGAAAAGTTAAAGTTATAGTCAGAAGATATTTAGTTAATTTAATCTGATTTTTATCAGGGGAACTTCTGTTGCAATTATGTCGTTTGGAAGATGCCGCTGATGTTTATAGAGGATTACAAGAGAGAAATCCTGAAAACTGGGCCTATTACAAAGGCTTGGAAAAGGCTCTTAAGCCAGGTAGTATTGTTTAAAACTCACTTTCTAAGTTTTAATTGCTTCTTTTGTTAATATATATTTTATTAATGAAAGGCATAACTAGTAAAATAGTGGTTAAGAATTGGTTCAGAATCTGAATACAAAAATACATATGCAAACTTCCATTTAATATGGCCAACTGAGCATTTTCTGAAACCTGTCTTCTAATACAAATTCATAGAAATAGTTGAGAGAAGAACTTTAGAAACAACTTTAAAAATTCACAAATGCATAGCAGCATCAAAAACATAGAAGAGAAATTTCCGCTGACAGAAATGGAGATGTCTCTGTAAAGGAAAGAAAGAAACATAACTTCTTGGTAACCTGTGGCTACAGCAGAATAGCTTTCCAGGGGCACGTGAATGTAGCCAAGCAGAGAGACCAGTTCTGTGTCATATGTGAGAAGAGGGAGTAAATTTCCATCACTCAAATAAACTTGGGTCTAGAGATTCCCTTCTCCTCCCCCTCTCCCTCCACCCTCTGCCAGGAATGGGACCCACTTGTGAGGACAGGCCCAGAAACATGTCTTCTACAAACAGCCGAGATGATCTGATTTGAAGCTATGTTTCCCTCAAGAGTGGTAGTGAGCCATTCTAGTTACATTGATATATGCAAGAGAAATCTTGTAGCAAAGAATGTCATACTACCTAGGAAAACCAGCACAGGAAGGGTAATCATCAGTGCCAGAAAAAGGGAGAGTAGAGATGATGGAGGAATCTAAGATGAAGAGAGGGAATTGCAGCCATGAAATATGAATAGTTATGAGAAAGTACCAATGAGGAATCTGGGAAATGAAAAACCTACTTAGGGACATAAAAATCTTTGTAGATTGAATAGAAGCAAGGCAACAGCTGAGGAAAAATTAATGGAGTGGAAGATTGATTGAACTGAGGAAAGCTCTGAACTGACAGTAAAAGAGAAAGTGTAAAAGAAATATGGAGAAATGGAAATACAGGATAGATCCAGAAACTCCAAAATAAATCAAAGGAGAGGAGTTAGAGAAGGAGCCACTGAGGAGAATAGTGGAGAAGCCATGTATGGACACATAATAACCGAGCCTTTCTCAGAAGTAGAGTAAAGGAGTCTTCAGATTTTGAAAGGCTACCTAAAGCAGAACAAGATAAAATTATGTATTTTATATGATTATAGGTATTTAAAATATGAAAATATTAGAAGGAAATATTCTAAAATAATTATTGATGTATTTAGATGTTTAGATTATAAATAATTTTCTTCCCATCTTCAAATTTTTCTTTCATATGATCATTTTATATACTTTGAGAAATTTGTAATTTGGTGGAAAAATATACAAGTTATAATTAATGTAAAAAGAATGTTTTTGGCTGCAGCTAATATGTTAGAACGACTAAAAATTTATGAGGAGGCCTGGACTAAATATCCCAGAGGACTGGTGCCGAGAAGATTGCCGTTAAACTTTTTATCTGGTAAGTGAGAATAATTGCAAAGGAATGAAAATGATGTTATGATTTACAGTTTCTTTCCTTGTTTTTAAGTATATGAGTATGCTATATTAAGATTAAAGTATGCATTATTTGAATTGTCTGGGTAAATGTAAGTCAGTGGAATTTTTTTGCTCCCAAGGTGAGAAGTTCAAAGAATGTTTGGATAAGTTCCTAAGGATGAACTTCAGCAAGGGTTGTCCACCAGTTTTCAATACTTTGAGGTCGTTATACAAAGACAAAGAAAAGGTAAAGCAAACTCAGATTTTTTTAACTGTCATTACTTTGCACAGTACTTGGAATAGTTGACTTCCTGATTATCTGTGCACATATTATATCTGCTATCAGTCTTCCTAGCCTGCAGTTTAAATGCTTCTGTGCCTCCTACTTCTCTTTCATCCTTCTCTTGTTAGCTAAATAACTTATTGCTTATTTATTTTCTCTGTCTCTTGTTTCTGCTGTATACTTTAATGAGTCAACGTAGGTATGAAAAGTTAGTAAGGTAGTGACTTCTTCAGTATTTTCTCTAGTCTCTGCTCATGGTGAAAGTCAAGAGGGACTTTTTTTAAAAAAACTATTTTAGCTTAGTAATCTTGCTCCTTTTTTATTTGGTAGAAAAAAATTCTGTCAGAAGAGTTTGTTTGCTGTCCCAGTAAGTCAGCTTACTCTTTCAGCTATGTTATAATATTCAAAATGCTTGTTAAGAGGATGTTTTAATCTTAATTTAGATTATTTTTCTTGCAAGTACAGTGACATCAAGACATGTTGGTTGGATTAAAAAAAAATCAGTTACAATGAAGAATAAGAGATGGGCAAAATTAAACGTACTAAAAACACCTAAACTTAAAGCACATAAGGTGCACTTATTTGCCAGTCTTTTGTTGACAGGCCCAAGGTGTGGGCTTTATTGATGAGTGTTTCTTTTTTTTTTCTTGCTATATCACATTCAGAAAATGTATTCTGTTATTTCCAGTTTGGGTAGAGTGAGAACTTGATGCTTGCCGAACGTTCTGATTGCAGAATCCTGTATTTTATGATTGTCTCCTTGATGGTTGTCTCATTTAAATCTAAATTGGTTAAAAATATCTTATGTATCCTTGAGTCTTTCCACGGTATTCAACTCATAGAAACAATTCTTTTCTTTTTGTTCTCACTTCTTAAGTTTACATAATATTGACTTAAATTCTGCAATGATGATAATAAATGCAACTGATTCAAACAGGTTTGGGAAAACAAAACTCTTCGTAAGCATGTAGCTCAGCTTGTGGGAGCAGAAGAACATGGGTGCACTAGAATAACCCAGCCGTGACCATTCAGTCCTCACAATTTTGTGAGGTAATGGAGAGAGTTGGTATTAATCTGTTGAGTCAGTTAAGTTGAAGTCATTTAAGAGAGCTTCTATAGTAGCAGAAATTCAATATACATGAATTAAGCAAATAAGGGAATTAATAAATTAAAAGTATTCACAGATCTCTTACGAAGCCAGGAGCAAGTAGTATAATCATGACTCAGGAGAAACCAGAACCTGGACAGCCGTTCATTTTCCTGGACCTCAGAAACCCACTCACAATTCCATGTTTCAGTTTTACTAATGCTTTCCCCTGGATTATGAAATTGAAAGTTGATGCTGTCATCTACTTCTGGAATTTCTCTTTTCATATAATATTTAATTCTTGATTCCTGAAGAGCAAATGTTAACTGTGTTTGTTATTTATGTGAGTTGAGATAAAAATGAACCAAGACAAAAATCATCCGGATCAGCATTACCTCTTTTTGTCCAACCTTTTCCTTATTTCTAGTTCAGCTTGGTGCTTTATTTTCTAGCAGGGAAAGGAGTTATCAGTAAGTTTTTAGAAAGTTATGTCGTATTTACACACCTTCAAAAATATGTATGGTTTACTTTTAAATTTTTATCCATAGGTGAAGAGATTTATAAAAGTGTGTGTGTGTTGGAATGTTTATCTAACCCTTTAATAGTAAATAGCACATTTTGTACAAGAATAGTATCAGTGTGTTTGTATATATGTGTGTGTGTGTATATATATGTATTTAAAGTGTGCTTGTATGTTTGTGCTCTAGGTGGCAATCATAGAAGAATTAGTAGTAGGTTATGAAACCTCTCTAAAAAGCTGCCGCTTATTTAACCCCAATGGTAAGTGCTCAAGTTTTATGTTTTAAAAAAATCTTGAAAATTTTAATATATTTATAATATTCTTAATCAGGTCAGTTTTGTTCATTATTTAGGCAGTAGGCTTAGTATATTTAAACTTCTTTTCCCCTTTAAGATGGAGATGCACTAATTTGTACATTGTGTGAAAATATTTGGTAGGAAGAAAATCACGTTACATTAGCTTATTGAAAAAAATTTTATGTAAAATGTAAAACATCTACAAAACTAGATGTAATAATATACTGATCCTCCAGTTAACAACCACTCAGCTTCAATAATTTTTAACTCATGGCCAAACTTATTTCATCTGTATTCTTACCTACTTTCCTCTACTTCCATATTATTCTGAAGCAAATCCCAAACACATTATTTCATCCATGAGTGTTTCACCATTTTAAAGATCATAACCATAGTATTTCCACACCTGAACATTAATACTTTCTTAGTATCAAAGAAAAAAGTCCATGCTTACATTTCCAGTTATCTTAGAAATGTCTTTTTTGTGTTTTTGAAGTTTGTCTGAATGAAGATCCCGGTAATACTTATACTTTTGGGTTTGGTTGATATCTCTCTTAACTCTCTTCTAATCTATAGGTTTTCCCTCCATCTCCTCCTCTTCCTGCAATTTGCTTGTTAAAGAAATGAAGTTTTTTTCCTTGAGTTTTTCTATAGACAGGATTTTGCTGAATGCACCCCATGGTGTTGCTTAACATATTATTCCTCCAAATTTATTATAAATTGGTAGTTGGATATAGAGCTGTGCTGTCTAGTATGATAGCCATTGGCTACATGTGGCTATACAAATTTTTTAAATAAAATAAAAATTTCACTTTCTCAGTTGTAGTAGCTGAATTTCAAGTGCTACTCAATAGCCATGTAAAACTAGTGCTTACATATTGGACAGGGCAGATACAGAACATTTCCATCATTTCACAAACTTCTAATGGACAGATCTGACTGGAGGCTTGATGAGATTCATTTATTATTTTTTGGTTGGTTGCTTTTTGTTTTGTTTCAAATATAAGACGGATGAGCAAGATTATTTAATGGGTGGTATATGTTCTTCCTTGAGGAGGCTTGTATTATTTTTGTTTTATATGTTAGCAAGTGTTAGGAATTACAAACTGGTGATATTCTATCATTCATTTTTTATTATCTTAAAAGAGAAATTTCCCTTCATCTATTATCTGCTTATCCAGTGTATAGGAAAAGCAAGATAAATGCTGCTTTTTCTTCCCTACCTCTCCTACATATTTTTTTGTTTTACCAGTTTTCACAGTAATGAATTGGTTTAGTAACACCGTTCAAAGATGGCCAATACACATTTTAAATGTATTATGAATTCATGGATTTAAGCCTATTTGATGTTTTAAATCTTTGCAGTTTCACATGGTTCCAGCTCTCACTTACATGGTAGTAGTTGATAGCTTCATTGCAGTTTGGTATGACAAGATATTCCAGTTCATCTTCTACACTGCCCATAGCAGACCTGGAATCACTTGTTTTTCCCAAGGAGCCCTGGTTCCTACAGAAAGCCCACTATGGGACTTGGGGTGCTCATTGCTATTGGGTTGCTCATTGTTTTTAGGTCTCAGATTAATTTTAATAGTACTTTTTGGAAGGCATTACTGTAGTTTCCTTGGTTAATCATCATGATGTTCCTTTGATTATCAGCATTTTCCTACATATTTTACAAATGTGGAAGAGGTTCAATGACATGCCCAAGAATATGCAGCACTTTAGTTGCAGATCTATCAGATGGGGAGTTGGTGAGTTCCACTCCTATTGTTTGTCCACTGAGCCATCCTACTTTTACGAGGATAAAAATAAGCAATCTGTTGCTTTCTTTGAAAGCAAATAACAGTTCTTAGATTTTAGAAATTTGCATTAAAAATTTTTTTTAATGTGTGGGCTGTGTATTTAACTTATACATTTTCTTGTGAGTACTAGATAAAAATTAAATTATGACCTAAAATATAGAATAAGCATTTTTACTTGTCTCGTTTTTTTGGTATAGTTTTCTTTTTGTTTTTGTTTTTTTTGAGGAAGGTTAGCCCTGAGCTAACTTCTGCCAATCCTTCTCTTTTTGCTGAGGAAGACTGGCCCTGAGCTACCATCCATGCCCATCTTCCTCTACTTTTTTATCTGTGGGACACCTACCACAGTGTAGCATGCCAACCGGTGCCATGTCTGCACCTGGAATTTGAGCTGGTGGACCCTGGGCCGCCGAAGCGGAATGTGTGCATTTAACCGGTGTGCCGTGGGTCGGGACCCCGGTATAGTTTTTATTTAACTTAAATTATGCATCATTGCATATTCAGCATAATTTTAAAATATATTAAGAATATTATAATCACCAAAATTCAAAATAACCACATCACAAGTATATTTATGTATAGTTTAGTACATTGGCTAAAAACCGACTTAAGCAGTTAGGCCTTTTTTTTTAACCTCACATTAATGGAAAATTTCTTTTGATTTTTCTTTTTTTTTTCCTCTCTATAAATAGTATCCTGGTCAGTAGACTCTCATAGTTCTAGTACAGCTTGACTCCCCCTCACCCCCTTCAGTTTGTTTTTTAGGTAATTCGTTACATCTTTAATCCCATTTATCACCACCTTTATTATATAAAGTTCTTACTAAGTGCAAGGCGTTGTGCTGGGGTCTATAATGATACAGAACAGAAAGCATGGTCCCTTCCAAAGATCTTAAAACTTTAGGGGTAGTGTTATAGCTAGTACATAAATAATGTGGTCCAAACTACTTTCCTTATCAAATAAAGATAGAGCCATTTTGAGGTGGGTACTCTCTTAATATATGTAATGACTAATCTTGGTTTCTTTCCTCTCCCACCTCCCCCCCCCCCCACTTTTTAAAGATGATGGAAAAGAGGAACCACCAACCACATTACTTTGGGTCCAGTACTACTTGGCACAACATTATGACAAAATTGGTCAGCCATCTATTGCTCTGGAATACATAAATACTGCTATTGAAAGTACACCTACATTGATAGAACTCTTTCTTGTGAAAGCTAAAATCTATAAGGTAAAAATCTCTTCCCACCCCTTTTTTATAAGATAGTGAGACTTATAAAGATTTTTTCTGTATTTTACAGATTCTAAACGCTGTAAGAAAATGACATTTGATGGCTCATAAAACATGGAATAACAAGTCTAGTACATTTCTCAGTCTGATTACTTTTAGACTTGTCATAGTCATGCTAATTTGATCATTCATCTATCTATATATGTACACACATACATACGCATGTATACATACATATGGTTACTCATATATGTGGTTATTCATGTTATACCTTGACACATACACATATCTGGTTATTCTCTTGGTTTTAAGTAGTAAAAGTATAGATAAAAGTAATTGCATTTTCTGTGAAATATTTGTTTCTATTAACATTTGAGTATGATCATAATCAGTATCTGGTAATCTTAATGAAATGAAACTGAAGATTCTACTATGAATTCTACATGTTTTGTCTCTTTTGGCTCTCAACTCCTGGGTCCTGCTTGAGAATCTTCACTCCTATGTTTTAGCACCATCTTAAAATAAAGTTGGCTCTTCTCTCTCTTAATACAAATACAATTTGGTAATAAAATCTCCTGAGGAAGGGATTGTAAACCAATTATTTATCAAAAAATAGTGAAATTGAGTAATATTTTAAAAGCACTTTTTAGAGCCAGGTTATGCTCCTTAATTTTGTGGTTTTGCCAAATGGACTAGTTAGGCGAATTGAAATAGGATTATAGTAGAATGTCCACTAATGTTTCTGTGGTTCCTTTGGAGTAGGAATTTGGCCATTCATTTGCCTTTTATCACCTTTGCATTGAGTTATGTCGTTATGACTTAAAGATTTCCATTTTTATTTATTCTTTGATTCAAACATTCATTGTTTTTGAGTGTTCACTATGTACCTGGCATTGTTATGGGCAGTGAGGTTATGTAACAATAGACACATTGTTGAAACAAGTCTTTCCTGTCAGAGAGCCTATATTCTGTATAACCAGCTAGATATCAGACTTATGTTATGCTAGACTGTATGCATCTACATTGATTAGGGTCTCAAGAGTCCAGAGAATGCCTTTTCTTCCATTTGTGTTTCAGCTGTCAAGAGGTAGCTAATGACTTGCGTAGTAAAATCAGCATACTGACCGATTTATTTTGCTTTTGTACCCTGTAAGCATGCTGGGAATATTAAAGAAGCTGCAAGGTGGATGGATGAGGCCCAAGCCTTGGACACGGCAGACAGATTTATCAACTCCAAGTGTGCAAAGTACATGTTAAAAGCCAATCTGATAAAGGAGGCTGAAGAAATGTGCTCAAAGTTTACAAGGGTTTGTACAGCTAGTGTTCTTACATAGGAATAAACAATTTGTACTTGTATACCTTGCTTATTTTTCAAAGTTGGTTTCCAGTATTTTTAATATCAAAACAGTCGAGTTTAATTGTCACCTTATCAGAAAAAAAAACCCTGAAATCAACATGAGCATTAAACATTATTTTCTTTTTAGATGGTTGTACAGTGGGTTTTTAAACTCTGATATATTCTCATACGTTCAGATGGATTTTCTAGAAGTAAAGGGAACTAATATTGATTGAGTACCTGCTTTGTGCTGGTGTTCTTTTTCTTATGTTACTCTCCAATCCCAATTATGTAGATCTTTTGATTAATCATTTACAAAGGTATGTATCTTTTTTAGTGATTATAAATACTATTCCAGTTGCTTTCACATATCAACTATTCTTTCTTACTTTGAGAATGGTTAAAAAAACAAAAAATTATTTTGAAAGAATTCACATCAATTGACCATCTTTTCTTTCTTAAATCCTATGGTGGAATAATGTATTTGGTAAGAAATGGTCTTGAATATATGTGATTTTCATATAGGAAGGAACATCAGCGGTAGAGAATTTGAATGAAATGCAGTGTATGTGGTTCCAGACAGAATGTGCCCAGGCTTATAAGGCAATGAATAAATTTGGTGAAGCACTTAAGAAATGTCATGAGATTGAGAGAGTAAGTACCATATATATATGAGTTTCTCTTTTTATTTTGTTATATGTTGAAGGCTTTGGGTAAATCCTATAGTTTTTTCTTTTCTCCCATATTATAATTTACAGTAAGTGATTTGTAGAAATCAGTATTCACATTTTTCAGTGTTTATAATGGAAATATTATAGACTATATTTTCAGCAGACTTCCCCATTGTCTACTCTTCCTGTAAGAATTCATGTAAAAAACTTTATGGAAAATTTGTATCTTGGCTATGTCTCCATTGGTTTTTGAATGTTCCTTTCAAAGTACTGCGGCTTTTTCAGTAATACACACAATGTTTACTAAGTTACCCTGGAAACGTTTTTTTTGTGGGTTGATTGGTGATGCCATGCCATATACCTTTGGTATTTATAAGATATAAGCTTTGAAGCCTTTTCACAACGTTTCTGTAGCCTATGTAATTCCTCATTTTCTGATAAATTTATTGTTTTCTTAGTCCTTTTTACTTTTAATTCATTTCTGTCATGAGTATTCGCTTTCGTTTTTTGTGTTTTTCACAGATAAAAATAGCTTATATGATGTCACGTTTGTTCTGTAATCAAGTAGAGAGCCCCAGAGCTTAGTTGAAATGTGTTAGTTTCTGGTTGCTTGACTTACTTCCTCATTGATTTCTCTCCCACATACCAGTATTCCATTGCATAGGATTCATATTTGTATCCTCAGAAAAATTACCAACTACTACATATTATAATCCTTTGCAAATTGTTCTAAATATAAAAACTGAATATTTTATGTAAATCTGCTGTACTACACCATTATGTATACTAGTAAATTATGTTTGATTTGTCATGATAGCTTTATTTAAATATGATTAAGGAAGGAATAAATATATATATTTTAAAGTATTGTGTTTCTTTTTCATTCACTAAATAATTCAGTGCCTGGTGTATGCCATATATTGTGCTAGGTGATGGCCAATTGTATTTTTTTTGATATGCAAAGTATTCATATTGAATGATTGTAATTTCTTATATTTTATTTATTGGTTCATGCCTAAGAAACAAGTAATTCCAAGCTTTGTTTTTTTGTAGTTTTTTTTGACGTTGCTATACTTCAGTATAATAAAAAAGATAATTTTATTAGCATTTTATAGAAATCACTGACGACCAGTTTGACTTTCATACATACTGTATGAGGAAGATTACCCTTAGATCATATGTGGACTTATTAAAACTAGAAGATGTACTTCGGCAGCATCCATTTTACTTCAAGGCAGCAAGAATTGCTATAGAGATCTATTTGAAGCTTCACGACAACCCCCTTACAGATGAGAATAAAGAACATGAAGCTGATACAGGTATAGTATTCAAAGATTTCTTATTGTTCGCTGTGATGTGTGTATGTGTATTTATGTTGTTGTGTAATAGAGATTTTTCCTGAGCTTTTTATTAAGCACCTTGTGGGAAGATGTTATTACATGTTTAGAAAATAATGATGGTCATTTTGTGAATTTCTCTAAGCAACAAAAGAAAAATATTCTTTACTTTTTACTTTCAAAAGTTAAGCAAGAATTTAATTTGTAACTAATCATTAGCTTATAAGAAGTTGGATTTCATGAGTTTTACATTTAATATCTGGTTTACCCAATACTGTAAATTGCTAACGATGCAATACTATAAATTGCTACCTATATAATTAATATTGGAACTCTACATTAGTGTTGGCTGTCAGTATATCTAGTTATTCCTCTTTTTAATGGTAATTTATAATTAAGCTACTAAAAGATGAATATTGCTTGAACTTTAAAAGTCAGCTTGGAATTAAGCTGATAAAATTGCCCAGTGACTTTATCGTTTGACCAGTTTTTGATGTGCCATTTTTACAGCAGGATGTCAGGATGTATAGAGAGAAGTCTTCCTTAGATAATTATTTGGGGAAAAAAATCTCAGAATGAAAGTGACCCAGGCATATAGAAGGATATAAATTTAATTGTATATCCAAATATTTTGTGACTTATTCATAGCAAAAATGTTATAGGAGTTGGGGCATAAAAGTGTGTCAGATTTTTTTCTTTAGTCTGGAGTTTTATTCCTCTTCTGAGGTTATGGTTGGTTACTTTTTGTATTCTTCCTCCTGCTGAAGACCTTTGGATCATTATGTTAATTTGTTACTAAATTTTACTTCCGGTCGCCTCAGAACAGTTTAGAACTTTCTAAGATCACACACTGAAACCCTTGTACTGATTTCACTTGACTCTTTCTACTTACTACTTTGTCAACTAGAAAGAAATGCCAGTAAAAATCTACAGGACTATTGACATTTGAAACTGAGCTGTGATCCTCTGGTTTACGTTTCTGTTCACTCCTTCTGCCTTCCTCTTCTTCAAACTTTACAAATCATATTCAATTAACTGTAATTATACAAAGTTGGAACAATTCAGAAATATACCTGGGCAAATATGAAAATCCCCTTTCACTTTTCTGCTACCAAAAGGTTATCTCCCTTTGAACGTTATCCCTATGAAAGGTTCAGTTTCCTTTGTGTACAATTATGATTTTTGGAATTTTATGTGTACATACTCTATATACACATGTCAGGGTGGTTCTTTGTAGTTGTCCAGTTTTGCTTAACTTACTTTTTTCCCCTCATTTCATAGTGTTGCTCTATGTCTGCACACAGCTTATCATCATCAGGCATGTTAATGGCTGTGTAGGAATCCATGTGGAATTTTTTCCCATCATTGCAGTGCCATAGTAAATGTCCTTGTACATCATTATGCACTTACTTATTTAGCATGGATTGTTAGTAGTGGAAATCGCTGGGTCAAAGAGTGTGATAATTTCAGGGGCCAGTCCAGTGGTGCAGCGGTTAAGTGCGCATGTTCCACTTCTCGGTGGCCCTGGGTTTGCCGCTTCGGATCCCGGGTGTGGACATGGCACTGCTTGGCAAAAGCCATGCTGTGGCAGGCGTCCCACGTATAAAGTAGATGAAGATGGGCATGGATGTTAGCTCAGGGCCAGTCTTCCTCAACAAACAGAGGAGGATTGGCAGTAGTTAGCTCAGGGCTAA
Organism: Equus caballus; assembly: GCF_041296265.1. Classification (NCBI taxonomy): domain Eukaryota; kingdom Metazoa; phylum Chordata; class Mammalia; order Perissodactyla; family Equidae; genus Equus; species Equus caballus. Next base: position 97,815,894 of record NC_091685.1, on the reverse strand, counting down.
TCTTCCTCAAAAGAAAAATAAATAAATAAAATTTAAAATTTTTTTAAAAATAGTGTGGTAATTTCAAATAGTGCCAAGTTGCCTTCAATAAAAGATTCATCAGTTTTTATTGCCACCAATACTGTGTTGAGATTATCTTTTAATTTATTCCTAACACTGAAAATTACCTGTCCTTTACATCTTTGTTATTTTGGAGAAAATATCTAATATATAATTCCTAGATTTTTAAGAGTGGAGCATCTGCATATGTTTTCATGTTGCCTTTGGATTTCTTCTGTGAATTGCCTGTTCCATATTTTCTGCCCATTTTATTTTGAAACTTTTTGATTTGTAGGAGTTCTGTACATATCCTTGGTTATATTGCAAACATTTTCTTGCTGTCACTTAGGTCTTACCTTTGTTTATGGTGAGTATCTTTCATTATGTAAAAGTTTTAGTCTTTTATGGCTTCTGGGTCTTGCTTAGAAAGGCTTTTCTATGTCAAAATTTAAAATATATTTATAAATGTCTTCTGTGTTTTCTTATAATATTTGTTCCATTATTTTTACATTTGGCAATTTAATCATTTGGAGTTAATTTTTATATATGATGTGAGGTGGAGGATGGCTTTTTTACCCCCAAACAAACTTCTGACTCCTCAACAGAAGTTTTTGAATAGGTTGTCGTATTCCCTACTGATTTAAAATGCCACCTTTATCATGAACTAAACTGAAAAAGTAATATGGTGGGTTGTGGGCATGGTGTCTTATTCTAATATATATCAAAACTTGTAAAGACATTAAAACTGTGTGATATTGACACCAGTATAGGTTTCTGTTATGATCTATTTTTCTCAATCTAATGCTACATCTTTAGAATTTTCTTGGTTTTACATGTAAATTTTTGCTTATGTATAAACTGTAGGATTAGCTTTTCTTCTGGAAAGTTTCTTGTGGAGTTTTTAATTCAAATTACATTTAACGTATACAGATTACTATTTAGGGTGGGGAAATCTTAAACAATATTGAGACTGCATACTAGAATGCATGTATCTCCTACTATTGTTTAGTGTAATGGTTGTCATATAACTTTGGCAAATTTACTATTAGCATTATCCTTACATGTCCTTTTTTTCCATTACAGTATTCTAAATGAATATAGTTTTTGTATGTCAAGTTAGTATCCTTATTGAACTCCGATACTAGGTTTAGTTTTTTCAGTTGATTTTTAAAAATTTTCTCTGTAAACCATTATGTTAATCTGTAAACAATAGTTTTATTTCTTTATTTATACCTCTTTTTCATGCCTTATTGCATTGGTTAGAGTTGCTAAAATGTGCTGATTAATAGGAACAATAGTGTGCTTGCTGCCTTTTTATCAGGTAGATACAGTGCTTCTAATGGTTCACTATAAAGCTTGATATTTATAGTAAATATCTAGTGTTATCTTTTATTTGGTTGAGAGTTATCTTTTGCTTCTTATGTTTTTATTTTTCAGTAAACTTAAGAGCCTTTAAATGGCCGGATTTCTTTTATTTTGCCTTCTTATATGAATGTTAGTTGGGCTGAATAGAGTAGTCTAGGTTCAGATGTTATTTTCTATGTATACACATATATACAGGTGTACACACATGTATACACACATGCACAAACATTTTTCTTTTTAAGATAGTGCAATGTTATCTTCTAGCATGGTAGAATTTTCCTGACTCCTCCTAAGCTAAAATTCTCAGCCTCTATCATGTTCACACAAATAATAACAAATTCATGTAAAGTTGAGACCCTGCTTATCCAGATAATTAGTGCTAAATGAAGTGAAACAGGATTTGGACTCTTAATTTCTGTATTAATTTCCTATGTGGGTTTTTTTCCCTCTGTTTTTATATGACAACTCTGTTATTATGAACTGATATGAGTCCTTTTAAGACAGTGGCACGTATTATAGAATAGGATCACGAACTAGCCAGTGGGCCAAATCCATACTAGTATCCATACATAGTTTGTTTTGGTAAATGAAGTTTTATTGGGACATAGCTGAGCCCCTTTGTTTACGTGTTATCTATGGCTGTTTTCATGCTACAACAGCAGAGTTTAGTTGCAACTAAGACCTATGGCTTACAAAGCTGAAAATATTTAGTATCTGGCCTGTTGTGGAAAAACTTTGCTAACCCCAGGTATAGCATAGTGGAAGGAAAGCCCGGACTTTGGAGTCAGAGTGAAGTGGATTTAAATCCTTGCTCTGCCTTTTACTGTATCTGAGTCATTATTTTTCCTCTGAAACGTCAGTTTTCTTATACATAAAATAATATTGCAGTCTAATACATGAAGTTGTTGAGAATATTAAATAAAATAATGTATATATTGTATTTAGCATGCACTAAGGATGCAAGCAGTAGCAATTATTTTACACATCATTAAAAGGTCAATTTATGTTGACCACTCATTCGTAGCCTTCTGTTTCCAGGATATAATTTTTGGTCCTTGCTTGAAATTTTCTTTTTTTAGTAGAAAGGGATTCTTTACCAGGAAAAAGAGAAACAGGTTTGTGTTTGTTTTTGACAGTTCTGTCTGTTGCCACGTAATAACTTACTCCCCGACTTAGCAGCTTAAAACACCTGTTTCCACAGGTCAAGAATTCAGAAGCATCTAGGTGGTTCTGGCTTAGGGTCTCTTATGAAGTTGTAGTTAGGGTATTGAATGGGGCTACAGTCATCTGAAGGTTTGTCTTGGGATGGAAGATCCATTTTCGAGATGGCTTACTCATACGGCTTTTGGCAGGAGGCATTAATTCCTTAGTCTCTCCAGAGAGTTTCTTGGGTTCCTTAAGATATGGTAGCTAGCCATGAAAGAGAGCAAGGAAGAAGCCACATCTTTAATGTTCTATTCTCTTGACGTGATACTCGATTCACTTCCTTCACATTTCTGTTTGTAGAAGTGAGTCACCAAGTGCAGCCTATACTTGAGTGGGGAGGAAAATCAAAGAATTTGTAGACATGTGTTTGTCATGTTCTGCTTTTTGGACACAAATTATTTACCTTATTCTTACACGTGAAATACACTTGCCCCTCCCAGGGCCTCCAAAAATTTCATCCCATTACAGCATTAGCTCACAGTCCACAATGTTATCATATAAATGAGGTGCAGGTGCTGATGAGGTTTCTTGAATATGATTCTTTAGTATAGCTCTTCAAGTATAGCTGTTCTTGGTATGAAATCCTTTGAACTAAAGAGATGAGTGACCTACCAGCTACATTGTTAATGCCGTCAAGTCGATTCAGACTCCTAGTGACCCTGTGTATAGCAGAGCAGGAACCTGCCCAGTCTTTTTACGCCGTTTTCTCACCTTAAAGTGCTATATTAGATAATGCTCCGCTGCTGTTCATAGGGTTTTCATGGCCAATTTTGTTCAGAAGTGGGTGGCCAGGTCCTTCTTCCTAGTCTGTCTGAATGTGGAAGCTCCACTGAAACCTGTCCACCATGGCTTACCTTGCTGGTGTTTGAAATACCGATGGCATAGCTTTCAGCATCTGCAACAGTATGGACAACCAACAGACATACGGTGTGGTTCCCTGACAGGGAAACGAACCCAGGCCACTGAGGTGAGAGTGCTGGATCTTAATCACTAGACCACCAGGGCTGGCTATCAACCACAAATCCAATATAAAATGATGGGAGAGGAATAGGGCATCCACTGTAGACATTGTTGTTCAACAGGGGTGGTGAGGGGAGAATGGGAGGCACACAGGAGTTACTGGTTCATGTTAATTCTTTTTTGTTTTTTAGATTTTTAAAAAATTTTTCCTTGTCTATCCAAAGGGCCCCAGTACGTAGTTGTATATTTTAGTTGTGAGTCCTTCTAGTTGTGGCATGTGGGACACTGTCTCAGCATGGCTTGAGGAGTGGTGCTAGGTTGGTGCCCAGGATCCGAACCAGCAAAACCCTGAGCCGCCAAAGCAGGGCACACAAACTTAACCACTCAGCCAAGGGGCCAGCCCCTGGTTCATGTTATTTCTAAAGTCCAGTTGGGTACATGTTAGCAGTACTTTGATTAGGACTCAAGACCTTAGGAATACTTTTCTATGGCTCTTGACTCTGCCGTCTGGATTCTTGGTTCGACTTTCTGACTCATCCTTTCTTTTTCTTGAAACTTAGCATTTGTTTGCAACTCACTAGTTTTTTAATGTGCTTCCAATATTTAGGGGGTGTGAAGGCTTCTTTTCATTTTGTTCTCTCTTCCTTTCAGTCAAAATTTGCTGTCTTTCTTCCCATATAATTCCTTTAAAAACTTTGTGGAGGCTGCCCTGGGTGTCCTAGTGATTGAGTCCTGTGCGTTCTGCTTCAGCAGCCTGCGTTCAGTTCCTGGATGTGGACCCACGCCACTCTTCAGTGGCCTTGCTGTGGCAGCAGCCCACATACAAAATAGAGGAAGATTGGCAATGGATGTCAGTTCAGGGCAAATCTTCCTCAGCAAAAAGAGGGAGATTGGCAACAGATGTTAGCTCAGGGCGAGTTTTCCTCAGCAAAAAACATTTATGGATCTTTTGTGAATCTTATTGGAATCCACATGCACAGATCTTTGTCTGTCTTGAGCTTTTGCTGAGAGGATAACACTCTTAAGTTTCTTACAAGCTCTGTTTAATTGAGAGGATCTGTAAGTCACACCCTTAAGAGAGCCTTTAGTTTGACTAGTAACTGAAGTACCATGTTTCTGAGTTCTGAGTCCTAACAGAAGATTTTAAAGGCAAACTCTCTGCTTTCCCTCTGGATATGTTTTCCTGGCAGTCTTCTGGATTTGGTCTTTGCCCAGCAGCCATTTCTGGAGAGGCTGAGAATTTTCAGAACTGTCAAGTCCCTGCTTCTTCCTTTAGTTTCCTTCTCTCTTGCAGTTTTACTACAAGTAGCAGGGTGCCACCTTCAACACTGTTTTCTTTTTCTTTTTTTTTTTTTTGGCCTAGAAATTCCTCTAGCTAGATCACCCAGTTTATTTGATACATGTTCTAAGTGTTACTAAACTTTCTGCCTCTATGTAACAGCAACATGTTCCTCACTTCACTTGAAGTCCTCACTTGCAGACTCTTCAAAATCCAGACTTCTATCAATAGTCTAAGGCTCTTTAAGCTTACATTAATGCTCTTCTCCAAGTCTTTCCACCTTTTGCCACTCCCTGCTTCCAAAGGCACTCCCACGTTGTGGGTTTTTATTGCAGCAGCACCCTACTTCCAGGTGCCAGAATCTGTGTTGCTTACAGCATAGCAAATTGCTTACACTTAGCAGTTTTAAGTAACAAAACATTTATTATCTCAGAGTTACTGTGGGGCAGGAATTTGGAAGTCACTTAGCTATATGATTTTGAAAGACTTAGGAGTCTCAGGAGGTTGAAGTTAAGATGTCAGCCAAGGCATCTGAAGAGTTGACTTGGGTTGGAGAATCTGCCTGCAAGATGGCTTACTTTCACAGCTGGAGGCCTATTCTTGACCATGTGGGTCTTTTCATAAAGTTGTTTGGGTTTTTTCACACGATGGCATCTGGCTTCCTCTGAGTGATCCAAGAGAAAGCAAGGAGGAAAGCACAGTGCTTTTATGTCCTCGTCTTGGATGTCATACACTTTGATTTCTAGCACATTCTATTCTTTAGAAGTGAGTAAGTATAGCTCACATTTACGGGAAGAGGAGATAGGCTTTACCTTTTGGAGGGAAGACTTTATGGACATATATTTAATTCACCACAGTGGTGGTGTATTTTAGAATGACTTTTTTCTTTCTCAGTGTTAACAAATGTTATCTAAATAAATGCTGATTGAACATGTAGCTTTCAGATTTATTGCTTGAAGTCTAAACAGTATAGATTTTCCCTTTAATATAGCATATTTGCCAGTGATTTTCAGTCTTTGTTTTGAGACATTCCATAGTTTGTACCTCAAGGGACATTGTTAATTTTCAGTGTCAGATTTTTAATTTACCATTTATTCCTTATTCCGTTAACAAATATCCAAACAAATATTTGAGTGTTTTCTTTGTGTTTTGGTAGGCTGCTAGGCCCTGAGAATATAAAGATGATGAGTAAGACAAGGTCTCTTCCACGAAGGAGCTTACAGTTTCAGGGAGAAACAGATGCATAAACAAAGTATTCTGACAAGCAAAATAGATAAGGCATAGTGGCAGCTCAGAGTAGAGAATGCATAACCGTTTGACAAGATTAGAGAAGGCATAACTAAGAGAAAGCATAGTGCAAGGCCGTAGAGAGATGAAACAGCTCGTTAATAGAATTGCACATAGTTGAATACTGCTGGAGGAACTCACATGCTTTTATGCTTTGCTGTGGTTGCAGCACCAGGTCACCACCTGGTTTCAAAAAAACTTTCTGAAGTGGGTACAGTCTTCTCTCTAAATATGGAATCATTTAAAGGCTAGGTACACATAGGCATATGAACATGCATAACGTAATATTTTTAATGGGAGTTTGTGTGAGAGTATTAAATAGTAGTAATTGATCATTACTAATCTGATTAACATGCTTATAATTTCATTAATTAACACTTATTGCCTACAGCAAATATGTCTGACAAAGAGCTGAAGAAGCTACGTAATAAACAAAGAAGAGCTCAAAAGAAAGCCCAGATAGAAGAAGAGAAAAAAAATGCAGAAAAAGAAAAGCAGCAGAGAAATCAGAAAAAGAAGAAGGATGATGATGATGAGGAAATTGGAGGGCCAAAAGAAGAACTTATCCCTGAGAAACTAGCCAAGGTACTTCATAATAGCGTTTAGCACAATTGAGTGAAATCTCATGACCAGCTCTTGTCATTTTACACTGTCTTATTCAATCGATTTGATTATAGATTTTAGAGCAAAAACTTAGTTTAATTTTTAGTCGTCTTTGTTTGTTTGTTTCTGATCATATTTCACGTTTAAAACTTGAAATAATGATCCTGAGTTAGAGTAATCTAGTATGGTATAGTGGAAAGTTTTGGCATTTGAGTCATTCTGATCTGGGTCCACGTATCAGCTCTTACACTTCACTGTGTGTCTTGGACACTTTGTCTAACCTCTCTGATGGTTTTCTAATCTATAAAATGGGAGTAGGAAAAATCCCTACTAGGCAGAGATGTTAGGACTAGAGTAAATATATATGTAAAGCATGTAGTGTCTATTAAAAGTGGTGATAGGCGAGTTTTTATATCTAGGCTAAATTGAGCTTGTTAAAAAGTGAGTTCTAGATGTGTATCTCCTACTTACCGATGTTGTCAGTTTACGATACTTCTTTATTGGACTTTGCTATTTGAACCTGATATCTTAAAAGTCCCTAAATATTTCCCCCCAGCCAAAATCTTATCTACCGTTTTTAACCATTAAGCTGAAACCAAGGTATTCATTGTCACATGAACCGTTTTGATTAAAAACATACCTTTGCACTTTTCTTCTGGCCCTTGACATCCTCCTACTCCATGTGAAAATAATTCTTAATTCATTATGTTAAAGCAAAATAGTAAGCACATTGCCCTAGAGTTCAGTTGTAGCCTCACTACTAACTAAAAATTCAAAATCACTGACTGCTATAACTAAGGAAAATTATAATACCTAACAAATAGAGTTGGAAAATATCTTTAGAACTATACCAGAGCAGGTGGACAGTAATGTCTCATAGCAGTATTGCTATTTGAGAATCATAGAGAAATCTAACTTGGAGTTCACGAGGATATATTGACATTTTTCCACAAATGTGTACTTTCTAGGAACAAAGATGATAGTTTCTTACGGTTGTTGGGAGTTTATTGGAAGAGTATACAGGGAAGTGAGGAGACACAGAAAATTGACCTTTTAGGCCTAGTGGAGAATCATGAAGTTATTCAGGGATAATAGCAACTTTAGGGGCCTTCCAACTTGATGCCTTGGCTTTCTTTGTTACTGCCATTTTTATCACTATCACTGACTGCCTGCCACCATCATTCTTTCCGCTTGCTTTCTCTCTATCCCATGACTTTCCTTAATAACTTTTTTCTTGTAACTCTTCATGTCTTGCATTATAGTTCTTAAAGAGAGGATCTGTTTGGATTGTTTAGTTGCTGTCTAAGAAAGAGTACCCCTACAGAACAGAATTCTTGAACCAGGCATCCCTATAGACTCTATTAGGTTTTGCTTGTGTCCAGCTTATAATGGCTGCTTTGGGGCCAGATGCTAGGTTGTAGTCTAATCATTTGTGGCTAGAGGTGGTAGAGTCTCAGAAGAAGATAATGCCTGTAGAAAGTGCTTCTGAGTGCTTTATTTGGAAGGAGCCTAGTGGAAGGCACCCAGTTTCATGGATTGCTCTTTAGTGTATACTATTCTTATGTGTTAGGCACATAACACCCCTCTTTTCCTAGATGCCCCCATCTAATGGCATCCACACCTACCCGTATCCCCAAAGTGGTGGCAGTGCCAAATTACACCAAGCCATCATAACCAGGAGAGGCATTTTAGGCTCTTTTAAAAGCTGCCTGCCAAGTCTGGATCTGCAATCTGTAATTGGCTATTTTGTGATCCTCTATTTCAGCATTCTTCCGTGTGGTAAATGGTAAATTTAATGTTACCAGTTCACAATAACATATATAAAATAAAATAAAAGCATTATTAAGTTAGCAGGAATTTCAGTTAAGGAGAAAAGGAAACTAGGAAGAGGTTTAGTTAATGAGTTTAATAGTTAGGTAACTGAGTATAAATCTGAAGTCTTGGTGGAAGCTGTATTGCTTTCTCCAACTTACCTTGCATGAGACAGTAGTTGGTATTTGTGAGTTCTCATGCAGCATCCATCCTATTATGTTACCCCTTGCCTTCAGTCAGCATTCATCTCAACTGGATTTTTTCCCCCTGTTTTACACACCCACATTTCTTATCAAGAGTAATGAGTCCTTAGTATTCCGTGTTTATAATAGTGTTCTAATAGTTTTAAATTTTTTGTTTCTATGCTGAGAGTATTGGGAGATATACTCCTATACAACATATCTTAATATGTGGATTAAATTTCAGGTCAGTTTATAAATGAAAATATTGCATATAATCAAAACTGCCCTTGCAAATGTCTTAAATTGCTCCTCAAACTGTCCCATTCTGCATCTGTTTAACTTAGGTAAATTCAGATCTTCATGACTGGATGTAATTTTTTGTTTGAGAGAAAAGAGTATGCATAATGCTGGCAATTCCATCCGATACTCCACTCAGTGAACATATGATCCCAACTAAGTTTGAGATGGGGGAGGTATGACTGCTATTTGTGTAGGCTGTGTCAGTTCTTGTGTGCCTCTCATAGTGTGAATATCTTTCTACAATGATTGTGATTTTGGTACTTAAATATATGGTTTTCATACACATAATGTAAACTAGTGATATTGCATATTTATATCTATATGTCTATCTTTACAACTTTAGGGATTTTCAAGGGTAGTTTTGACAATTTTTTTCTTTCGTCTTCAGCACTGATTTTAGAACCTCGTTCCTCTTTATATGCTTTTGTATATGTAACCCTGTACTGCATTATGTATAGGTAAATGTAGAATGTAGTTAGCTTATTGTGGTTATGTATGTATATTTAAATGCCTAGATTTAGCCTGACAGAATCTTACCTGTGAGAGGCACACAACACATGTGGGGACAGCAGATCCACATCTCCTTTGGGGGCATATCTTCTCATTTACTAAGATTGTAGACAGAATTAAGTTCTCTCTTTTCTCTTTCCAAGTTCAAATACTTGATTTCAGTAAGTGTAATGCTTGTATTGATTTAACTTCCCTATATTCCTTGTTGTTTCCGGTTTGTAATAGCAGCTGTATCTCCCTGGTAGTAAATTATCCTGGTCAATACAGTGACCATCATTTCAGTCTGTACCCCTAGAGGCACAAAAAGCTTGGTATAGCTGGGTGGCAATTTCAGTTTCCAGTTTTCTTCCTTTCCCTGGGAACCATTTCTCCCCTGTATACCGTAAATTCCAACTCTGTAGAACATACAGCCATGGGAATAAGAAGCAAAATATTTACAAATGTGTGAGAAAGGCATACTTATGAGGGCCCCTGTTTTCTCCGTCTCTTGGTATCTACAGCTCTTAGGTCAGTGCTAGACACTGATTTCTGGTTTATCCTTCAGAATAATGCTAGCTGCTTCACACATTAGTACAAGATAAATCCCACAGACATCCCTTTGTTGCTTAACTTTTTTTTTTAATGCTGTGAAATAATTTCCTTGGCCAGAATCTATGTTGGTGAAACCATAATTACTGTACTAATAGAAGCATGCTGGACAGATATGGCAAATCCAAATTCCATTGAAGGTAAATTATTATTGCCTCTCTGATGAGAGAAGGTGAATAGAACCCAGATCTTCAGTGCCCTTCTGCTAAATATGGTGGTGTTCCCCACCACCATCCCAGTCTACTGAGAATAGTCGTCTCTCAATACTCAGTCTAGGAGTGTAACAATAGCACAATTATGAGGCAGACCTTACACATGTCCAGTAGTGGTTTACAAATAGGTAATTAATATGATGTTTTTTCTAGAAAAACTTTTTATTTTAAAATACGTTTAAAGTTACAGAAAAATAGGAAGAATCGTTTTAAGGACTCCTATATAATCTTTATCATGATTCAGCATTTTTTAGTATTTTTATTTAATATGATTTTTATATAATTAGTAAAAGGTTACAGAGAGAGTTCTATAAATATAAATCTTTTCAAATGCCATCTCACCGTTAGTGTGGCATTTGAATAATTTTGAATGTCTATAGAATTTGTAGTGGAACAAAGTAACACAGAATGGATATTGTAGTATTTTTTAATAGCTTGATTATAGTTTGAATTTAAAAAGAGCATTCACTCGTTCTGTAATGTTCTCTATAGTTCCTTCTTAGTCCTCTCCATCCTGTTTCTCATCCCTCCTCTGTCAGTTTTTCCCCTTGGGTATCTTACCTGTTTCTCTTATTGTCTTTCCCTGGTTCTATTTTATCTTCTTCCTTACTTGTATAGTTTCTATCCAGAGATAATGTAATCTCTGTGGTTAAAAACCAGTGAAGAGTTCTAGAGTTCCAAAATCCCCTTTGTTTAGATTACAGGAGGTTAAAATATGACAGTATATTTCTGGGAGACTGGTAAGTGGTTTTTGTTTCTTTTTTTAAAGTGTTTTTAATAGAAAGAGTAAACTCACATCCCCCAAAAATCTTGCTTCCATTTGTATAATATCTTTTATTTTTGTTAGGTTGAAACTCCATTGGAAGAAGCTATTAAATTTTTAACACCGTTGAAGAACTTGGTGAAGAACAAGATAGAAACTCATCTTTTTGCCTTTGAGATTTACTTTAGGAAAGGTAGGCAATTAGAGTATAGTGGCCCTGATAAAATTGATCACTGTATTTCTTAGATATAGTCGCCAAACTCTGATACCCTCCACTGCTGTAGGATTTTTTGGCAAATGCCAATGCAGCTTCCTCATAGAAATGCCTGCTATGTACAAAATGTTGTGGGGAGGTACAATGATGCAATTGTCTCTTCCAGGACATTAAAATCAACAGTAGATGTACATACATAACTAGGAGTAAGGTAAATACAGTAATTACCATGTACATGTGTGGATAAAATTAGTTAATAGATATAGAGCTTAGAATAGTGCCTGGTACACAGTAAGCATTAAATAAATTTTAGCTATTATTAGCTATTGTTATGAATAGAAGATGTGATGTTTGAGGTGTGTCTTGAAGGATGAATTGTATTTCTAAAAGGAAAGGTACATAGAAAGGAAGAATATCCGTTAAGAAAACACAAGTGTTTGTAAATAATATTGAAGTTATTCCCTGAGCCAGGTAAAAGATCAATGAAGGGTCTTAGTTGCCAGGTTTAGAATGCATAAACTGTATATAATAGATACTAAGAAGATTCTATGATACTGAATTGATGTAATGCAAGTGGTTCATTGGAAAAAAAGCATATGGAAGGGAAGAGAAACTGGTTAGTAAGATCCAACAGAAGGTTGTTGCTCCAAACAGTGTCTCTCTCCTACTAAAGAGATTGAATAAAATGGTATCTCTGTAGAGTATCCATTAAAAAATCATGTTTACCAAAAGTAATTAATAATGTTGGAGAAAGGTTGCTTCATAACATTGTTTCAAAATAGGATGAAAAACTATAGTTTGATTTTAATTTTTATTAAGATATTTACCTAATTCTATTAAGGTATTAAGAAAAGTGGCTGGGAAGAAATCAAAAGGTAACAGAGATTGTCTCTTGATGGAATTTGATTAAAATATTTTCTATTTTCTGCAATAATTATGTTATAATTTGGAAAATAAGTTTAATAAATAGTTTAGTAATTTTAAAACTTTTAAGTTAGTACTTCTCCCTTTTTAACAAATATTCTTAACTGGAACCCCAAAGTACAAAATATAAAAGCTGTTCTGCTTCAGGTGGGAAAGAGCAATCTAAATTCCATTCAGTTGGCTTCTTGGCTATGTTCTAACCTCTGAAGGACTCTCCAGTGTTTGGAATCCACTGCACTAGAGTGAAATGGGTGGTGACAGAGGGCGTGGCAGTATTTTTAGCTTTCTGAGTGTTGGAGGTAAGGGAAAAGAAATTGTTAGAGGAGCCTGAGATTTTGAATTTCGCCATTTGGGGAATGGTACCAAATTAGGGAAGTCTTCAAAGAGGTGATTATAGATGAGACTTGGCAGTATGGTGAGTATTCAGGTGCAGATTTACATTGAACAGGTGAAACACTACTGAAACTTGGGGAGCATGGGGGATCTGGGTGGGGGTGTAACATAGATAGAGATTAGAAAATGACTGAAAATATAACCTTGGTGAATACTCTACCTTTCAAGGGGGAAGAGGAGCCAAGGATTGACAGGAGAGGAATAGTCAGGTAGGAGGGAAATCATTTCACATGTCACAAAACACAAGGAAGGAGATAGTTTCAAGCATAAACAATGAAGTTTTTTAAGTAGTGGGGAAAATCCCTTTGTTTTGACTAAAGGAATTTAGGAAATGAAATGGCTTCACATTTCATTTCTTTGTTTATATAGCATTAGTTCAAATATTGTTGAATACTATCTAAATTTTTTATACTTCATAAAACCTTTTTTCTTAAAGAATGTTGTGTGGAAGGTACTAGCTAATGTTGCTAATCTGAGGAATTTGTGTGCTTAAGTCATATGTCGCAGTTGAGTTGTGATTGACTCTGAATTAGTTTTCTGTTTGTAAGGTCTTAGTCCTCCAAAGGAGGGCATCTTATTCTATCAAGTGATCAAATATATCTTACTTTTTCTTTTTATAGAGAAGTTTCTTTTGATGCTCCAATCAGTAAAGAGGGCATTTGCTATTGATTCTAGTCATCCCTGGCTTCATGAGTGTATGATTCGACTCTTTAGTACTGGTATGTTTTTGTTTTCTGTTACTTAAGTATTTGATTACAGTAGTTGATAGTGACTGTATAAGTGATCTATATAAGTTTATCATGAACTCAATCATTTTAACGCTAATGCGTATTAAATTAGCTTGGGGAAACAGCAGGATTCTTTTCTTTGTGATGAAGGTCTTTATTTTAAGACTAGAAACATTACCTGATTTTGACAGAATCATTCAAGTCCGGATATTTGAGAATCAGCTTTGTTTCCGTTTCTAAAAAGTTACATGTAAGTTGAAGTTTTGAATCATTTCATTATGTAAAGCTTCTTAGTAAATTGTTCTAAAATTGAAGAATCTCTTTGAAATTGATGTTATCTCCTTATTTAGCACAATTGTTTGAGTCGTAAAATTTTTGTTATTAAATATAGGTTAAAAAGAACTTTAAAACAATCAGTGTACTTTTCAAATATTTTGACGGTGAGATCCATCCGTTTTAATGTGAAGTAGAACTACAGAATTTTAGAGAATGAAAGGTGGAATTTTATGCTAATTATGTTTCATTTTATAGTTGGGAAATCTAGGATCTCAGAAGATTAAATTACTTATTCAAGCTAACATACATAATTATTGTTCTTCCTACAAGAGCTTTAAGTTTAGAAAAAAGGACTCCTGTAGTCAAGTAGTTCTGTTCTTGTTTTGATTGTTAAGTGACTGGAGAAGGAAAAATTGAATCTTAAATAGGACAGTCTGTAGAATTTAGAAATACTATTAAGTTACTTACCTCATTGCTAAATACTAGGCTCCATGAACCCATACGTTATATAAACATAATGAGATTTAAACCAGGCATTACAATCATTCTTTTGAAAAATGCTAAATTGTTCCATAAGAATATTGTTTTGATTTCTAAGAAAAAGTAAAGCCTTATTTAAATTATATTTATGCTTGTCAAAAAAAATGATTCCTATTATAGAAACTGAATCATAGAAATGTTTTTCCTCAATTTTTTAAAATTCTGAAGTAATAAATTATATAAGCATATCATAAAAATACAAGAAAAAATTGTTGTATTTAGAGAAAATAAAGAAGTTTCCTTTTTGTAAAGATTTTTTATTTTTTTCCTTTTTCTCACCAAAGCCCCGCAGTACATAGATGTATATTCTTCGTTGTGGGTCCTTCTAGTTGTGGCATGTGGGACGCTGCCTCAGCGTGGTTTGATGAGCAGTGCCATGTCCGCGCCCAGGATTTGAACCAACGAAACACTGGGCCGCCTGCAGCGGAGTGCGCGAACTTAACCACTCAGGCACGGGGCCAGCCCCCAAAGAAGTTTCTTTTTAGTCTCTTTTTTATATTAAAAAAATCTTTGAAATCATGAATCAGAAAATTAAGGCTAGAATAATTTTAATCCATTCTCAAGTTAGGATGGAGTGCACTTAAACTATTTTCAAAATTAACATACATGCTTTGTTTTATACAACCAGTTCTTTCCTGAAAGGTAGTAAAATAATACATATAAATCCTATGGAATTAGAGACTTTCCTTTGAAATATGAATTTAAAAGTGGCATATTTAAGCATATTTGCTTATAATGAATGTGTGGATTGTGAACATATGACTATTTTCTTGCAACACTTGTTTCAGAAAATTAAAATGTTCATGGACTTCAGAGAAACAAAGGCACAATGGTCCTGACATAAAAGTTAGAATTCCTGAGTGTCCCTGTTAACCATGCCCATTGCTCCAGCTGTTCAACTCACATCATTGTCAGGAAGAGAGTCACAAAGTGATCTTTATTTTGATTAAGTTTGGGGAATGAAAGCAGTGATAATTTGTAGTTAAAGGTGCACCGTCTCTTTAAAAAGCTTTTATGAAGTTGGGTAGACTGCTTATTACCTTTGTTAAGAACAGGTGTGTACTGTAAAGGCATTTGTGAAACTGGAGAGACACAAAATAGGGGCATGTTTGTTAAACCTCACAAGGTTCCTTCCTTTAACTAATATATTTGGTACTTCAAAAGATTTAACTTTGAAGTAATGTTTCAGGAACACATTTGTCACCTTAAGTTATATTGTAGTAACTCCTTTGCAAAGAGATCCTCACCAATAACACTTTTCTGGGGAGTATGGACGAAAAGACAATGCGTCTACATCTATTTTATCAGTTGTAGAAACATCTCTAAAGTGAATATTCATTTTCACATGGTTAAAGGTACCTTCCAAAACTGCAGAATGTTGTTATACTACCATTGTAATTAATATCTGCCACATATATGGTCATTTACCATATGGGACATTCCCATCCCCCATTTTTATGAGGATGATTTGGTACCCATTTAAAGTTTTTCAGTTTTTTTTTAAGTATTTTTTTTTAAAGATTGACACCTGAGCTAACATCTGTTGCCAATCTTCTTCTTTTTTCTTCTTTTTCCTCTCCCCAAGGCCACCCAGTACATAGTTGCATATTCTAGTTGTAGGTCCTTCTGGCTGTGCTATGTGGGACGCCGCCTCAGCATGGCCTGATGAGCGGTGCCATGTCTGCACCCAGGATCCGAACCAGGGAAACCCTGAGCTGAAGTGGAGCGCGTGAACTTAACCATTTGGCCAAGAGGCTGGCCCCGAGTTGTTGTTTTTTTTTTTAAGTCGTTGGACTTAAAGCAATTTAAATTACATTTCTGGTCAGTGCAAAGTAAAAGATAGGAGCTTAGGTATTCACTTGTTTTATTATTTCCTTATGTGTTTATATTCCCTCACATGCTTTTAAAATTAGCATTATTTGGTCACCTTAATCTACAATGAATCTTATATATCGTTTTCCTCTCTCATTTGTACAATCTCATTTCTTTTATCTGGAGATAATTTTCTTCTGTACTTAAGTATTTCCCCCAAAAAGACCGTGCTTAATACTCTCATTTATCTATTTTGTCATTTTAAGTGGCAATCACTAAGTGGGGTGTGCTATAACCTAGTAATGAATAGTCATTATCTCACACAAAATATGAACATTTTTTTACTCGAATTATTAACAAAAATGCTGGCTAGCCTGGGAACTCAGGGAAACTCCTTTTGCTAATCCCCTATTCAATGTAACTTTTCACAGTTGGTGATTAGTAAATTTATTCAATCTGCTAATAAACTAATAGCATGAATAAAACGTTATTTTAATTTTAGGATATCAGAGCACTCAAACCAAAAGCCCCTTACCAAAGGTTTTATTCCTCTCCCCCCAATTGTTACTCTTCCTTGATTCACAAGACTTACTGTTGTACCATGGAAGGTAATTAAGTAGTCAGATATTTTACTTTCCTGAGAACTCAATATTTTTTGGTTGGTTTTTATCACTTTTAAAGGATTTTTAGATTGATCCCCACACACACTAGTCTTTAGCAATGAAGGGTTAGCTAATAACCTGTGACATTTGGGGTGCTCCTTTCCCTAAAGGCATAGGTAAAATTTCATTATACACAATTCCACAGGACATTCTAAGTGTTACTTGCAGTAGAATTTTTTGTTTTTTTGGGTAATTAGTAGTTTCCTGGAAATTATACTTCCAATCTACATGATTTAGGGAAGAAAACTGAGTCGGCTGTAAACAAGCCTTTTGTGAATCAGTGAGAAAATGATTTTGGAAACAGCTGTTAGTGGAAGTTGGGAGTTATTTATTTCCTATTTATGCATCCTGAACACCATGGATATATGTTCATATATTTGTTTTTAATTGAGCGGGCTTTTTTCTCCCCAAATCCCCCCAGTACATAGTTGTATATTTTAGTTGTGGGTCCTTCTAGTTGGGGCATGTGGGCCGCCGTCTCAACATGGCCTGACGAGTGGTGCCATGTCTGCGCCTAGGATCCAAACTGGTGAAACCGTGGGCCACTGAAGCGGAGCATGCAAACTTAACCACTCGGCCACAGGACCAGCCCCAAGTGGGCTTTTTTAAAAGCAGTTTATTTTCTGGGGAAATTGTTTAATCTGAGGAAGACAAGTTAAATGAAGTTAATGAAAAACATGAAAAGCTTAGCTTCTACCTATAATGAACTATGATGCAAACTATATAGTTATTTTCTCATCTGCACATAAAGTGTCTCGAAAGCGTTTCAGGCAAAACCCAACAAGGCCCATGGAAATAACATATTTTGTAGAATCCCAGCTGTGGTTTTTGACATGTTTATTGTATTGGCTATAGCCTATTTTAGCAACTTTTCTTCCTATTCTGTCTCTGCTTCTGTGCCCCCCCGAAAAACAAACATTGATAAATTGCCAAAACCAAGTTGAAAGTACAGCCATAATGGAGGTTAAGCTAAATTCTTTAACTAGTACTTATTTATTTGAATGAATCAATTCTGTAGAATGATAGAAGAAATGCTGTTTAACCAACTAAGGGCATATCGATCAATTATTCAGTTACTAGTTATGTGTAGGATATTTCAGTTGGATGTTTACTACTCAAGAGTTGAGTGTTTTTTAAACTTAGGGTAGTGACTCATTAGTGAGACAATGAAAGCAATTTAGTGGGTCATTACCAGCATTTGAAAACCTAAAATAGAATAGAGTAGAAAATATCAGCATGTGTCACACAAAGTAAGGATCAGTGAGTGTTCTGTGAAACTTTTTTGCTTCACATAATAAGTTATCCTTTATAGGATACATATTCATGAGAATACAAATACTTCGTTGCAGTCAAAGTTTGAAAGCCGCCACCATAGTTCCTAACCATAAGGGAAAATCTTTTTATGTTTTCAGTCTGTGACAAAAATGGTAACTACAGTATATCAAATACCTATTATATAATTAGCTCTTTTATACGTAGCTTTTCCTTACTGTAATCCTTCTGGGTTAAATATTACTCCAGTTTTGCAAATCAAGGAATAGGTTCAGAGAGGTTATGATTTGTCCAAGCCTAGCTCCATACCCAGGTCTGTCTGGCTCAAAGCTCCAGACTATCTCTCTATACCAAAATAATACTGAAACAAAGCATAACTAGGATTCAGTCCAGAGAGGTTGGGGGTCAGCTTTTCCATCTCCAAATCTCAAAGCCTGGAAATACGACGATGACTGTGCACTCATTACAGGAAAATACTTTGGTCTTCCTTGGAGTTTATTGTATAGTGATAGCTTAATTCACATAGCCCCTGAAAATAAAGGTCAATGAAGTCAACCATGTTTTTTTTTTAATTGATAATTTTATAATGCCTTACTTGGGTATAGAAGAAAATGGAGAGGGTGAGGAAAATTCTATTGTCTTCAGCACTACATATTTGCTGTGACATTGTTTACCAGGTAGGTGCCATCAAGCCCCTGCTTTACAGACTCTCTTTAAAGTTGAGAGAGGCAGCCCCTAGGGGCTTATACAAGGCCGTGGAACTACATCTTTCATCATCTATTTTTCTTTCTGTTCTTTTTCTGGAAATGAATCATCAGTCAATGAAATGTCTTTGAGTGCCTTTAGAAAATAGATTATTTAACACACACTCTTTAAATTTATATAGGTAAACTCTTCTTTAAATGTTGAATTATCAATAGGCTTATTTAGTCTTTGTATATAATTGCTTTGTTTCATTGGCCTCATCAAGTAGATAATTTAACTTCTACACACTTTATCAGAGTATCTAACTTCTAATAAGAGTTTGTCTTTAATTTGTTCAGCAGTGTGTGAAAGTAAAGATTTACCTGATACAGTTAGAACAGTATTAAAACAAGAAATGAATCGTCTTTTTGGAGCGACGAATCCAAAGAATTTTAATGAAACTTTTCTGAAAAGGAATTCTGATTCATTGCCACACAGATTATCAGGTAATCGCTTTGTTTTGTCCTTATCTTAGCCTTCTGAAACAACTTGTTTTTATTTTAATGACTCAATGACAAGGTTACACAGTTTTCATGTGGAAGAGGCAATGTGTATTTGTCACATTTTAGTCCCATGGCAACAGGAGCTTAAATATGCTTCCTATAAATTTTTTAAAATTTCTTAGATAAAATTATTACTGTGAATCAAGGTTAGTAGTTTCTCCTGGTTCAGTATAGGCATTACAGAGAAGCACGTATAACTGAATTTAGCTGTGTATTACATACAACGAAAGAGGAGCTTTCTTTCTATTTCTTTTCTTTTTCTCATCGACGTGCTCTTAAAATTCACTTGGATGTGACTGTCATCTTCCATTTCTCATGCTTATGTAAGATATCAAACTTGACAATGCTGAACACCTGAAAGCATCTCACAGGCAAGAGTCATCTGGCAAGGTTCTGTGCTAGTGAGCCAAAGTCTGGACTTGATGGGACCACATGGGTAGTAGTGTGCTTTTAAAATACCTGGCTAAGAAGCAGAGCAGCTTCGTATGCCTTAGTGAAATTCTGAATTCAGCTTTATGTCTCATACCATCAAGATTGGGTACCCCCCACCATCTTCCCCTCCTCCCCCAACATATGTATTTAATGAAGTATTCCCATCAACCTCATTTTAGAAAGAGGAAGACTATCCATGGTCCAACCACACAAAGACAAGTATTAGAATATTTGTATTTCTTCATAGTCTCTGTTACAATCATTCTCCTAGTTTGGACAGTAAGGCTATTTCTGGTCTACTGTCTCAGCATTTTTTTTTTTTAAATAGTGATTCAAAATGGCTGTTCCCGTTTTCCTAATAAAGTGCCACACACTGCACACATACCTTGCATTTTATATTTGAATGAATCGAGGATAAGACGCTGGTTTTACCTTGAAATAAAACAAATTTCCTTTTTTCTTCTCCTTTAGCTGCCAAAATGGTATATTATTTAGATCCTTCTAGTCAGAAGCGAGCTATAGAGTTGGCAACAACGCTTGATGAATCCCTCACTAACAGAAACCTCCAGGTAAAGAGTTTTTCATAATCTCTCTGTTAGAGTACCTGACTACTTTTTGTTTCTCTTTCCACCAAGAGAATAATTTATTTATGTATATTATTCTCCAAACCATTATGAATCCATGTCAGAAACTCACCTTATCTTAAGTTAATTTAGGACTATGTGTGTGCGTGCACATGCGCAGCAAGCTACTTGGCATTCAGTAACTAGTTTCACATCTGTTACTTAGAATAATTTTTTGAGAAATATGTTTTAGAAAAATCATATGTACATTCCATAGTTAAATTTTGGATTTCAGTTCATATCTGCATTTCTGAGCAAGCAGTGGTCTCAGTGAAGATTTTGACATATTTAAGATGTATTTACCAAGGGTTAAATTAAAATGCTCATTTTATAGCTTGTACTATAACATGAGGATTAAGTAGAGAAAAAGATAATATGGGTGTGTTGCAAAATACAGACTGTAGTTTAGACTAAAAATGAAGGACAGCTACTGTGTATGATAATCGGCCAGATAAAAAAGCACCTGCTGAAAGACAGTTAGATAGAGTCCCTTAATAGCAAATGAAGGAAATACCTGTGAAAGAAAAATTTGACTTGTTGGATGCTAATTAATGCATCATTTAGATTAGAACCTTTCCAGACTGGCAAAGTTTGTGGGGTATTATATATCTGGAAACTATGTAGTGTTTTCAAGCAAAAAAATGAAGAAAGAAAACATGAGAAATGCAAGTCAACATGAATCATTTAAGAATAAAAGAAAGCAGAACTATGTAGGGGTTTGGTTGAAAGAGTTATCAATTTTCATGATCACATTTTTCTTGCATACGTGCACTTTGTGTTGGAGACCTTCTTTCCTCCTTTCTTGCACATACCTTAAGGTTCTCTTTCATTTGAATGCAAGGTTGAAAAAAAATGTTTAATTTTGCCAACTGGCTCTAAGCCTCCAAAAAAAACTTAAAGGCTTAAGTGTAGTAATTGACAATAGCGTGTAAATTTCGACATTTATGCACAGGGCTAGGCTAGGCTGAGGCAATGTTGCCGCCTGGAGTTGGACATTTGCTGAGAGTGAGTTGACTCTTTAAATGTAGCACCCTGTACACTTTGCTTGGCCCACCTTAGTCCTAGCCCTGTTTATACATATCCGTCCTTTTGTATAAACACTGCAATTCTGAAGAAACTAATTCTAATGAAATGTATATGTGGGAGTAAATGCTTTTGTTTATCTTAAATATGTACATTTGCCTCTTATTTTGGAAATCTGTTGATAATGGAATGTCTAATGAAGTTCACAGTAAAACCTTTTTTTGGCCAAGTTATAACATGACCTTTTTTCTTTCTTTAGACATGTATGGAGGTGTTAGAAGCCTTGTGTGATGGGAGCCTAGGAGATTGTAAAGAAGCTGCTGAAGTTTATAGAGCAAATTGTCATAAGCTTTTCCCTTACGCTTTGGCTTTCATGCCTCCTGGATATGAAGAGGATATGAAGATCACAGTTAATGGAGATAGTTCTGCAGAAACTGAAGAACTGGCCAATGAAATTTGAACATCATTGAACAAGCAAATGGAATGACTTTGGACCATATCTAGTGTATAATATTTTTGTCACGCACCTGCTGCATTGCTCTAACTTACACAGAATGAGAAGAGTAAATGTTGTTGCCTTCAAATAGTGTTTTACGTTTTTTTATCCTGCTGAAAAAGTATATATAAAATATCTAACATATTACAGGATATAGGTTCAGTTTCTTAAAAAATTAAAAGCTGCTAAAATTGAGGGTTAAAAAAAGATACCTTATCCTATTCCTACCTACCCACCCATGTTTTTAAACTAATTTATATAAAATCTGGAGGCTGTTAACAGCTAACAAAGCAGGTGTGTGGCAGAAATATTACTTTAAATTTGTCTTGTGAGATTTTACTATATCTCAGACAGCATAAATGCTGTTTTAGCACTGGATTCTTTCACTGAGCACAAAGAGTTGTTGGGGCTTTAGCATCTGACTGATTTTGTTACGGGGTTGATTCTGACCATAGGAAGTATGCAATGTGAATCACTATTTACAGAGAAACCTACAACAGATGCTTGATGTTGTAGAAGCTGGGACATATAGATACCAAGCAGAATTATAAGAAACCTAGAGGGTGTTCAATACGCTTGTTGTGTTTCCAAAATTCACTGTACATGATCAGTTTGGTGTTCTTGTACCACAGTTTTTAACTGAAGGAACCAGTTGGAACAATCTCAATTTTAACTAAAACTTGAAGAACTAAAATAACAATGCAAAACGTTCAGCATTGGTTTGGCCAAACTTGTTAAAACTGTAATGCAAGAACCAAATGCACTGTGATGTGGCACCAACTAATTAGCAAGCATGAATTTTTTCACCCAAGAGTGAAAAAAGAAAATCTACCATGGCTTGAAGTTAAAAGAGCAGAACTCCTGACTACCATTCTATGACTGATCAAGAGACTAATAGTTAAAACCTCAGCAGGCCTTGTTCACGATATGCAGAAAAAAAAGTGCTGCAGTTTAGATACCTCTGGAATTTTTCCACAGTGTCACAGGTTTGTAATACTTGAAGCCCTACATTTCTAAGAATATATTTCTTGCTCAGTTGTTTCAGGCAAGCCCAAGACTTTGTAATTTTTAAAGGGCCCAAGATTTTTTTTTTCAATAACAGACCAGCTTCTTTTTCCTGCAGTTACAGATGTAATTCCTTTTTGTTGTCAAACATAAGGTACCAAATATGATGCAATAAATTGTTTTGAAAAACAGTTGTGTGAATATTTCAACTAATCTGTGTTGGGCTTCTGTGAAAATACACAGGTGGAAACAGAGGTGCAAGCCAGAGGCAGTGTATTTGCTGTAAGGCTAGTGCAGAGGGGAGCTGTGTAGAATGGGCTGAGTGCTGGCGTCAGGGAAATTCCGGAAAGCAAGTGTGGTGCTGCTCCTGCATTAAGATTTCAGTGAGGGCTAGGATGGTGGCAGGTACTATGAATGTAATTCATGATCCATTATTTGAAAGCAAAACTGAAAATTGCTGTTTTCATTGAGAAAATGAGCCTTAAAATGTTAAACCTGTACATTGAGAACAGTCTCAGGCTCAGTATTCTCATTGCGTTTGTAAGATCTGAGCAAATACGATTAGGTAAAATAAATTGATTGTATATATAATTGACCTTTTTGTGGTACTTTTAGTTCATAGAAAGGGTATTCTAAAGGGAATTTCCAGGAAACCTGATCCTTTTACTGATTGAACACTTGTGCTAAACTCAACCTTTCATAGTACATGACCTGCAGTCCACATCCTAGTCTAACAATTTAGTGATGTAAAGAGAAGTACAAACTGAACTCCAGTGCTTTGTTATGTTTTATTAACTAGCCCTGTCTCAGGAACATCTTAACAGATGGCAAAAAAAAAAAACACAAATAACTTTTTTTTCAACTTCTCCTATGAGTGGCAACTGAAGTTCTTATTGTTGGGAAAGAACACTAGTGCTACCTCTGCCACTAATGAGGTGTTTGGAGGAGGCACCAGCCATATGATAGGGGGTGTACGTGTGAATTATGTTTAAACTCTACTGTATATTAAAATGAAATTCATATATTTGCCTTGACAATGTTCAAATGATGTAGATTGTCTTAGAATGAATATTCATGAGTACTCAGAACTCTTGATGCAGATGCCACCGTGAGGAGCTAAATTCCTAACGTGTATATTGTATTCCAACCCAATTTTACTGGAAATATTGAATAAATATTTTATTTTCTTTCAGGTTTACTTGATAGTGGATACATTGTCTGGTGTCAGAGGACCTTGACAGGGTTCATTTTATGTCCAGACATCACCCCTAAAACATTGTACTGTGCCACTTTGAGTAGTATCAACTGGATCATCTCACGTTTGCCTCATTCACTCTTAATTCCAAATGATACTGTGGGGGGAAAACAGGGTTAGAAAAACAAGTGGAAAAAAAAATGCAGTGATGTTGTAATCTAAACAAGTGCCTTATGTTTATTGCTAAGAATTGGTGTTATCAACCCTTTTGAGAAGAAAGGGTCCATTGACCTGTATTAACATAGGAAAGTAAAGTTCTTTTTGTTTTTCTTTATATTTACTACTCTTGTCATTTCTCATTTAAAAATGAAAATCTGACTAGGTTAGTTTATTCAGCTTTAATTAGATAGTTGAGTCATACATTTTCAGCGTTTTCCTGTGTCTGTTTATTATGCACAAAAATACAGTGTGATCTATAATAGCATGACTAAAAATAGTCCCAATATAAGTGAGTAGTTGTTCTGTGGGTTTTATCAGGCCCTTGTTTTTCACAATAGCAATAATTTTATTGCTATTAGAGCTGTGGAATTAAAGCTGTGATTAAGAAGAGGCCGGAAAATTGTGGTCTAGATTCAGGTAGGCTGTGATAAATTCAGGGCAGTCTCTTCTGCACAATCTCTAGGAATACTTCAGTTGCCGTATGTAGCTTCTGTTTGGAAAAACATAAAATGTGAAGTGTTGGATTTTCTTACAAGATGCGTATGTATTTGTCTTAGTGATTACCAGCCTTAAATTTTGAAATTATTCTTAAGAGAATTCAAAGGAAGACTGACCTTTCGGATGGATGGAAGGTAGTCTTTCTGTTCTAGCTCATGCTCCACTTCAGGTTGCAAAGTTTCTTGATACCATTCTGCTATCATCTAAACTTTGCTGAATCCACTGCTAAACCTAAATTGAAAACAAAACCCCATGGAATGAATGGCTGTGTTGCATTACATAGGGAGCTGAAAGCTTAAGTTTTGTTCCAATTTTAATGGTTGGAAATCTCACAACTTGCAGCAATAAAACATTTTTGGAAAAGGTTATTTATTGAATTGCACTTTTCGCGTTTCAGTATGCAGTCTACAAGATGGATGTTGAAATAAAAGTATTGATAGTGTGCAGGAGGTTTTGGAGAAAAGAATGCACTTACTTCGATAAAGCAGGATTGTTGGTTACATACTGTGAGTTATACAGCCTATTTAACACTGCTACCTCCGTCAGAACATGCCCCCTTCTCATGGTGTCATAAAAATGGGCAGAAGGAAAGGGAGCAGTATGTAATAGGAAAGAGGGTCTAAAAGTTTCCAGCCTTTGTTTATCCAGTTGCCTTTGAAGCAATGCCATCTTGGGACTGTAGCCAGAAGAAAGAAAAAATTGGTAGTATTTAAATGAGAACTTTTACTAAATTGTCAAACATAGACAAGCTTGGAATCTTAATATTCAGTGCTCTTTACAGAGTTATGTGTGCCAAAAACAATATAGACTTTGTTTCAAGGCTGCTTGTAGCAAAAGTAAAGTTGATACTTGGCAATCTAACAAGACTATAATTCTTACAGAATTATAGTTTTTCTTTATATTTACTACTCTTGTTCTTTACTACTCTATAGTTCTTACAGAACTATAATAGTTCTTACATTTTCTTATCAGGCCTTTCTTTGTGTCTATTTTAAGGGTCTGTATTAATTCATACAAGTGGTACAATTCTTCCTAACTGGAGAAAGATTGGTGGTGATGAATATATGATGGAAATTTTCTTATATGTGATATAAAGATTTCTGCTATTGCTACATCTTCAGCTTGACCTCAATAAGTACAAATTATCTTCTCATTTAGAAACAAGATTGGAATGAAGAGATTTTTGGAATATGTCCTGGATCCCGTGGCTTGCTTTCAGCTAATTACCTTTACCTTCTAGGTTTAGTTACCTGTGCGTTGTCTAACAAACAAGAAGCCTCTCTGTACTGTTCTACGGCTGTCTTTCCAATCTACCGTAGTTGCCCAACAGTGAGCTTCTATAAACTTACCACTTCTTTACTTTGATCTACCAGTTTATTGAGTCCGCTGTCTAATGCTTGATGGCGCATCACAACTGGCATAGGAACTGGCTTTTCTAAAGTGTTCTCCGAAAACTCTGGTGTTTCTTCATTAATAATGAATAACTAAATTAGCTACCACCTCATCTTTCTTTTGAACTAATTTGCCTTCAAGTTGTCCTAATGCTGGTTGATATCTTTAAAATGAAAAGGGGGCCATTTAAAGAAGTAGATAACAAACCTATCTCCCAGATTCTTCCCCTTTAAATTCTGAACTTTGGAATACTAGATACTAATTAGTCCCTTCTGTCTATTAGGACAGTAATAGAAGTATTCAGAAACATTCAGCTGGTGGTGTACTGTTGACATTATTTGCTCAGATCTTCATTGAAAAGGACCTAAGCATAAGCCAACCACTTCACTTGTAATTTTTAAAATAACTTAAAAGTTTTATTCCCAGAGCCCAGTTCTTATTTCAAGAATTCCATTTCACATAACATTTTTCACTCAACTGCTAGGATGCTTTTTGTTTGGAGAAATGTCTAATTATAATATGAAGTTAAATGATTAATGCTTTGGTTCAGACTCATGTAAATCCATTTCTAATGTGATATATGAAATCTTAAGGATTTACACTGGGTACATTTTAGTATAAAGCTATAGTGACTAGGAGAGTACATAGTAGATATTCAAATATTTGTTAAATTTGCTGTGATATTAATATTGCCCTACAGATTGTAGAAAATAGCAATAAAGTACTATTAATTTTCAGGTCACCTGCAAAGGCTCACAAATTTTTTATCCCTTATCTGTTGACTTAGAGTACTCCCTATATTTGCCCCTTGTCCTTCTCTGTTGGTCTTAAGGAATTTCCTCAAAATAGCACAGATCCATTATATTTTAAATATGTTGAATGGATTTCTTTTTTTTCTTTTCCATTTTTTCCTTTTTTTTTAATTAAGGTTATGAAAGTTAACATCCTTGTAAAATTACAGTTGTACATCATTATTAGTCATGTTGTAGGTACACCACTTCACCCCTAGTGCCCTCCCCCCACCCCCCTTTCCCCTGGCAACCACCAATCAGTTCTCTTTGTCCATATGTTAACTATCACCTATGAGTGGAGTCATACAGAGTTCGTCTTTCTCTGTCTGGCTTATTTCACTCAACATAATACCCTCAAGGTCTATCCATGTTGTTGTGAATGGGACGACTTTGTCCTTTTTTATGGCTGAGTAGTATTCCATTGTGTGTGTGTGTGTGTGTGTGTGTGTGTGTGTGTATGTATATATATATATATATATATATATATATATATATATATATATATACCACATCTTCTTTATCCAATCATCAGTTGCTGGGCACTTAGGTTGGTTCCATGACTTGGCTATCGTGAATAATGCTGCGATGAACATAGGGGTGCATGGAACTTTTGGAATTGCTGATTTCAGGTTCTTAGGATGGATACCCAGTAGTGGGATGGCTGGGTCATAAGGTATGTCTATTCTTAACTTTTTGAGGAATCTCCATACTGTTTTCCATAGTGGCTGCACCAGTTTGCATTCCCACCAAAAGTGTATGAGGGTTCTCCTTTCTCCACAGCCTCTCCAACATTTGTCACTCTTGGTTTTGGATATTTTTGCCATTCTAACAGGTGTAAGGTGATATCTTAGTGTAGTTTTGATTTGCATTTCCCTGATGATTAGTGATGATGAGCATCTTTTCATGTGTCTATTGGCCATCCGTATATCTTCTTTGGAGAAATGTCTGTTCATGCCCCCTGCCCATTTTGTAATTGGGTTGTTTGATTTTTTATTGTTGAGTTGTGTGAGTTCTTTGTATATTATGGAGATTAACCCATTGTCAGATAAATAACTTGTGAATATTTTTTCCCAATTAGTGGGCTGTTTTTTTTTGTTTCAATCCTGTTTTCCCTTGCCTTGAAGAAGCTCTTTAGTCTGATGAAGTCCCATTTGTTTATTCTTTCTATTGTTTCCCTCATGTGAGGGGTTATGGTGTCCGAAAAGATTCTTTTGAAGCTGATGTCAAAAGAGTGTACTGCCGATATTGTCTTCTAGAATTATTGTTTCAGGCCTAATCTTTAGGTCTTTGATCCATTTTGAGTTTATTTTAGTAAATGGTGAAAAAGAATGGTTGATGTTCATTCTTTTACATGTGGCTGTCCAGTTTACCCAGCACCATTTGTTGAAGAGACTTTCTTTCCTCCATTGTAGGCCCTCAGCTCCTTTGTCAAAGATTAGCTGTCCATAGATGTGTGGTTTTATTTCTGGGCTTTCAATTCTGTTCCATTGGTCTGTGCACCTGTTTTTGTACCAGTACCATGCTGTTTTGATTACTGTAGCTTTGTAGTATGTTTTGAAGTCAGGGATTGTGATGCCACCAGCTTTGTTCTTCTTTCTCAGGATTGCTTTAGCAATTCGGGGTCTTTTGTTGCCCCATATGAATTTTAGGATTCTTTGTTCAATTTCTGTAAAGAATGACATTGGAATTCTGATTGGGATAACGTTGAATCTGTAGATTGCTTTAGGTAGTATGGACATTTTAACTATGTTTATTCTTCCAATCCATGTGCATGGAATGTCTTTCCATCTCTTTATGTTGTCGTCAATTTCTTTCAAGAAGGTCTTGTAGTTTTCGTTGTATAGATCTTTCACTTCCTTGGTTAAATTTATCCCAAGGTATTTTATTCTTTTTGTTGGGATCGTGAATGGGATTGAGTTCTTAAGATCTTTTTCTGTTAGTTCATTGTTAGCATATAGAAATACTACTGATTTATGTATGTTGATTTAAACCCTGCAACTTTGCTGTAGTTGTTGATTGTTTCTAATAGTTTTTCTATGGATTCTTTGGGGTTTTCTATATATAAGATCATGTCGTCTGCAAACAGCGAGAGTTTTACTTCTTTGTTGCCTATTTGGATTCCTTTTATTTCTTTTTCCTGCCGAATTGCTCTGGCCAAAACCTCCAGTACGATGTTGAATAAGAGTGGTGAAAGTGGGCACCCTTGTCTTGTTCCTGTTCTGAGAGGGAATTTCCTCAAAATAGCACAGATCCATTATATTTTAAATATGTTGAATGGATTTCTTACATCTAGTTTTTGGATTCTTTTCTGTAGTTTGTCAGAGGAATGGTTGTGACGGGCTTTGTAGGAAGCAGATGACTGGAGGACCATCCTCTCACTTTCTCAGTTGCCTCTTCATTGTGGCTTTAGTTGCCAGTGACTCTACTCATCCTTCATGTCTTTAGCAACCAGCCACCCAGGTAACATCATATCCAGTGGAAGTAAGTTACTACAAAGATTGTCACTCAGTAGTAGTTTTTCATCAAACAGTATGAAGGGGCTGGTAACACACACCGCCTACCTGGCAAGCTGTGTTTTCTACAGCCTAGTATCTCCACTTTTAATCAAAGGAGACACTAGATAGGAATCTGTAATGATTATTTCTAGACACTTGACCTACAGTCAGTGTTTATCGCAATGAATAGCTGTGGTCCACAGTTAACCTTCTCTACTTAGGATAGGCAAAATTGACTCCTTTCAAGTCATAAACTCAACCCTGTTTGTATATTAGAAACCCAGGGGAACTATTTAAATAACACGCAAACCTCAATGCCCAGGCCCACCTGCAAAGATTCTACTTTAAATGATCAAGAGTCAGGCCTGGGCATTGGTCCTGTCCTTTCTTTTTTTCAAAGACTACCCTGGTGACTTTAAGGTGCATCCAAAGTTGAGAACCACTGTCCTTGATGAGGAAGAAGTTTTAAATATTTTATAATATTGGGGTTTTTTCCCTCAAAGAGAGGGGCAAGCAACTACATAAGTAAAAAAAGTTTACCCCATCTTACATTGAGGGGAAGAACTTGTATCTGAAGTTTCTGTCAAGAGCTTTCTGGTTATTTTTAAGTCCATGCTTTTCTCTACTTTAATCATGCTGCTAAACTAGACTACCTTAGATGCTGGGATTCAAAGAAAAAGAACCACCTCTTCCTAGTTTTATTAGATGTCATGGTAACTTGTCTCCATTGAGGCAACTTTTAAAACATAATTGCCATAGCAGATGCTTGAGTTTTTGAGTGGATGAGTACCAAAGCAAAGCACAGTGTGGCAGGCTTTTAAACAAGTATAGGTGGTAGATACGACTCCCTGAAAATGCATGCGCACCTAACCCCCAATCAAGTATATGTTTTTTTCTCCCCCAAAGACTGCATTTTCCATAAACGAGTGAATTGCTGTTACAAATCTCACATGTGAAAGGAACCGTGATTTTTAGGACAACCCGAAGCTACATGTTGGCCTGTTAATAAAGAATCTGGAAAGGAGATTTACATGCTACAAAATCATATTTCAAACTAAAACCTGCTTTATGAGATCTGTTGAAATAACATTCTGTATAGATCTCCCTAATCTGTCCATTCTAATATTTTTCTTTAATACAATAAGGATTGTTTTAGAGACTAACCCTCAATTCTATCTAGTTTGTTCTTGACGGGTTAAAGAATTTGATAAATGAGTCTGGTTGTGTTGACACTGTTCATCACCATTCTCAAGTTTATAGACATGGATGATTTTCTCACCTTTGCAACCTGGAGGGTCTTAATTGTTTTAGCCTTTCGAATAGAAGGCTTTCCTTATGCTTTAGTACTCTTCTCTAATCTTTGTGGCTAAATACTAAATTATTGTGGCTTGGTACAACAATAGTATGATGTAGTTAAAACACGCGATTTTAAGTCAGACAGAACTAGGTTTAAATCCTGGCTCAGCTCCCTTAGGCAAGATACTAAGAATTCCTAGTGCATGTAGCTGTTGGAAGGATTAAGTAACATACTGCATATAACATAATTCCCACAAGGCCTGACACATAGTAAGCATTCATTATAAATATCAGTACTATTAGCAAAAGGATGTCCTTTTCTGTTTAGTTGTCAGTACTCTACGTGATTATCTTTATTTCCCTATGCAGTACTTTGGGCCAGCATATTCAGGAAATGGTTTATAGTCTTTTCCTAGGTACTAGCAGCTCAAATTTTTATTTTTTCCTAGTACTTTATATGTGCTAGTTCTTTACACTATTTTGCCTTTTTACACAGAAAACCACCTGTAATACCTCCATCCTCCATCATCATTTTGACATTCATGGAAACTATAACTCGTCTTAGTGAACTTGGCAGATTTCTTGATTCTGCTGTTTAAAATTATTTAGAAGATGTGAAATAAGGCCAGTCCCGGTGTCCTTCCTTCCTCTCGGTAGTTATTGAATGCCTACCACCTCCAGGAACTATGCTTCATATTGGGGATATATGACATGGTCCTCGCTCTCTTATTTTTCACAGGCTAGTAAAGGAGACAGACAAATCAAGAAATGATTCCAACAGCGATCTGTAAACCCCTAGGAGTCAGTACTCATTTCTGTTTGGATGGACTAGGAAAGTTTAACAGAAAGAATGTTCACTTGAGTCTGGAAAGATAAAGATGAGTTGCCTAGACAGACAAAAGATAGCATGGGCCTAGAGGCACAGATACATGAAACAAGATATACTATCATGCGCTGCATAACGACATTTCGGTCAACAGACTGCATATAGACGGTGGTCCCAAGACATTAGTACCATATAGCCTAAGTGTATAGTAGGCTAAACCATCTAGGTCTGTGTAAGTACACTCTGTGATATTCCCACAACAATGAAGTCATCTAATAATGCTTTTCTCAGAATGTGTCGTCATCGTTAAGTGACACATGACTGTAGTGTATTCAGGGACTTTATGTAAACTAGTGTGAACAGAATCTAGGGAATGGAGCTGAGGCTCAGAGTAGAGGGAGACTTAGATGACACTAAAAGACTAGATTTGGCTTTGTGTAAGCAAAGGACAGTTATTGAAGAATTAGGGGAGGATGATAAGTGTTTAAGAGAATTTTTTTAGCAATGTGATGGTGTGGATGGGGAGCAAGGTTGGAGGCACCAAGACTAACCAGGAGACTCAAGTTGAGCTAATGAATAATGGCTATCATTCGCTGAGCTCTTACTATGTGCCAGGCAATGTAGTAAGCAATTATTGTAGTTAGTTCATTTCAGCCTTGAAAAAGCCACATGAGACAGTCATCATTCCATTTAATAGAAAACTTGAGGATCATAATTGGCCCATGGTCACACAGCTTGTAAGTGATAAAGATCTGCTTTCAAGCACAGGTATGTCTAACGCCAAAGTGCTTGCTTCTGATCAATATAACCTCTGGCAAGAAGTGGTAAGGACAAACACAGTAAGTATGGAGAGGAGAGCAGGGATTCATGAGATGTTAAGAAGGTAGGACCTAGATCAGCTGACTCTGTTGGAGGGAGGAGGGCAGTGCACAGGGAAGTTAAAGTTAACAATGATGTCCAGAGTTTTGGTCTAAAACTGTCTTTGTGTGATTAAGAGAGTAAGAATTAGGAAGAAGAGACTGAGGAGAAAAGAGGGTTTTTTAAGACATGAATTTTAGGTGCTTATGGGACAAAAGTAAGTCCCTTAAGATGTGTAGTAGGCAGCTAGGTATATGGGTCTGGAACTTAGAAGAGAAATGACTTGAAGAGTGAGTTGTGAGTGGTGTGGCTTGGACAAGACTGCTCAAAGAGAATGAACAAAGATGATGACTCGCAAATACCAAGAGAAGGAGGTAGAGGAGGAGAAGCTAGCAAAAGAGACCAAGAAATAGTCAAAAAGCTAGGAAAGGAGAAGATAATGGTGTTGAGGAATCAAAGTTTTTCTAGTATTGGACTCAACAGGGTCAAAAGCAAGATACTATAATTCACATCTATCAAGTTGGTAACATTTTAAAAGTCTGAATATCAAATGTTGGCAAGGATGTTGAAAAAAACATGGGAACCCTCAGGCACTGTCTCTGGGAGTATAAATTGGTATAATCATTATGAGGGCAATTGGCAATATTCACTTACTAAAATTAAACGTGCGT
This sequence comes from Equus caballus, assembly GCF_041296265.1. Lineage (NCBI taxonomy): Eukaryota > Metazoa > Chordata > Mammalia > Perissodactyla > Equidae > Equus > Equus caballus. The sequence continues at coordinate 97,782,900 of NC_091685.1, read as the reverse complement.
ATCCTATGAACCAGCAATTCCCACTAGGCGATATAGATATAGATATAGATATAGATATAGATATATAGATATGTCCTGTAAACATTCCTACACATTTGCCAGAGAGACGTCAAAGAATGTTCATCGCAGTATTGTTTATAATAATGAAATTTGGAAATAAAATGTCTGTAACATAAGAATGGATAAATTGTGCTATGTTCATTTAATGGAATGCTATACAGTTAGAACAAATAAACTAGCATTAAGTGAATCAAGGATTACCCTCCCAAACAGTGGTGATCAAAAAAAAGCAAGTTAAATGGCATCATATCGTATTTCTTGTACATAAATTTTTTAAAAATGTAAAACAACACTAAGTATGGTTTATGGATATATTCACATAAAGTAAAAGTTTGAAAACAGCTTGAGAATTACAGACACAAAATTCAGGCCAGTGGTTCTCTTTAGAGGAGGGAGAGGCACATAGGTGGCCTATTAATTTTTATTTCTTAAAAAACATGTTTGAGATAATGTGGCAAAATATTAAGATTTGGTGTTTTTGTTAATTTTGGGTCTATATGGGATACCTTTTTAAAGTTAAAAAAGTAAAACAATTTAATTTTTTATTCCTCACTGAAAAAGTAGGTGGACAAAAAATACTGGATAATACTAATTCACTCAGAAAGTAGAGAATCTACAATTGAAACAAATGCTGCTTTTGTTTCTATATTCTCCCAAAAGGTCAAGGGCACTTTTACTGATTTATCAAGAATAGTGAGAGAATGAAAAGCAGGAGGGAGCATTACCAGGATGTGTAACATAATTTTTCAGGAGGAAAAGAGGCTCAGTAATATCTAAACATTGTTACCTTCGTAATTTCCAAAGTGCTCCTCTGTAGGTGCTATCCCTTCTTTACAGAGATGTTAAACAACTTGCTACAGGGCACCCAGCCAGTAGTAGAAGGCCAGGTCAAAGAAGCCGTGTGTGTCTTTCCCTGTGTCACTCCTCCCATTATTAGCTGGATGTTCAAGGTCACAGAACTGTAGATGTCAGAGCAGGAACTTGAACCCAGGTTTTTCATTTCAAGGCAAACTAAACCACTCTATGTTCCTGGATCCCATTATTTCAACTAGAGAGCTATTACCGAAGTTAAATGCCTTGTGCTATTTAGAACTTCCTTAGAAGAAAGAATTGTTGAAGTAAAAAAATGGGTATTTTCTAAACTGCATTTTTAGTCAGTATTTGTTTATCCCTTTTGTTACATACAACATACTTTATTCTGACACTGCTTTATGTTTCAAACTTTTCTTTTCCGTAACTCCTGGTTATGCTGGCATTTGGAATTCCTTTTACAATGGGAAAGTGGATCTTTAAGATGGTGAAGATAAGTGTGTAAGATCATTTGCCAGTTCCATGAATTAGAAACTACCATCCCTGTATACCCTTAAGTGAAATACAGTGTCCTGCGAAAGAAACCACTCCAGTGGATAAGATGCAAGTAGTAAAGTGGCCAAGAGCTGTAGGTTATAGATGTGTTGATTATTAGAGATTGTCAGTCTGTCTTGCTAAAGTATTATAATTAGAAACCAAGAAAATAGGGTCCATCTCCACTTACCATTCACCCCAACTACGATGTTATACTTTAGGCCACAGAGTAACTCCTTCTGAGTAAAATGAGGGAAAACATTACCATTACTGAAAACTATTATAAACTCACGAATTCTAATGTTTATTAGATTTTGCAATTAGGAAGTCCTTCATCAACTTAACAAAACTGCTTTCCACAGAGTAGTGGGAATTGAAGCCAGGAAATGAGTTGGACAGTGAATGGAAGGTGAAGACAGAGAGATTTCAAGAGAATGCCAATTTTTTAAAAAGCTTTCAACGAGATGGAGGGCAGAAAGCAGAAGGAGAAAAAGTGGAAAAAGAGGGGTCATGATATTTGAGAGATTTGAGCAAGACTGTAACTTGAGTGAAAGGAACCTGTAGAGAAGGAGGGAAAAAATTTATGGAGCCAGGTCCCAAAGGAGATACAAAAGGTGGGCCTTGGAAAAGATACCTTTTCTCAGAAACTAAGAGGAGGTAAGGGAATAGTTACAAGTAAGTTTATAGCTGTGACGGGAGAGGTTTATACTAGATGGTCTAAGTATTTTTTGTGAAGTAGGAAGTAATAGCTGACGTTATTTATGAATTAGGAGGGGGTAGAAGATTAGTTTGGGGGGTTGGGAGAGAATGGAGATAGTGTGGAAGACACAACCGACTAAAGACAATGAACAGTGTTCACCACCAAACTGAGTTTGGAAATCATGAAAGTGTAGTGGTTTTATGATTGTTTCTAGTACCTCAGCTGAATGACTTATAGGACCAGGCATATTATAGGACTGATTCAGAATTGTGAGTTGGACGACAGATAGAGGAGAAACACAAGGATGAAAGGAGTTGAGGGCATTGGTGCCAAGCAGAATATAGCACTGTTCTAGAAATGTAAGTTAGAAGAGAAATACCAGGGAAGGAAAAACACGGAGAGGGCTTGAAAGAACTGGTGAGAGAACAGATCATACGACCAATTAAGAGATCCAGCTCAGATATGAAAGGAAGTGTGACCAAGAATAAGCTAGGGAAAAGGCAATATTACAAGAAAGGAAGTCTTGATGAGATTGTGAATCAGGCATACTGGGGTAATATGGATGGAAGGATAAGGGTATTGAAATCACTCAGAGCTACTTCATAACAAGTAGAGTGTGGCCAAGGGAATGAGGTTGAAGTGGCCGCGGAATTGTGATGCTTGGGTGTTCGACAGACCATCCATATGAATGTTGAAATCTCCTAGGAAATGATGAAGTGAACTGAGGTTTAAAGGATTAACATAATCCAGGTATAATGTTATTGTAAAGGAATGATCCAGAAGTTAATGGATTGTAGGGACAAAGCAAGGTAAAGAGTGGTAAAATTGGATGGAATGAACTTCAAAGGAATGAAAGTTTTTACAGGAGAGTGACATGGTTTGGAAGCGGCTGTGGGACAAAAAAAGGTGACACCAATTCCAAGCCTTGTGGCACATAGAGTTTGAGGAAACTGCAAAAGAAGTAGTATCTTTGAGAAAGTGCTCAAGGAAATAGAAGACATTCAAAAACGTTGTGGGTATAGGTGAGTTTATTTATCATGGAATAGGTTGCCAAAGCCCACACCGGAAAGGAGTGAGGGAGGATATTATGGGAAAGGTGGGGATGAGGAGTCAAGAGGACACGCTATCGGGTACACAGCAGTTTGGATACCAGAAATGAGATGGGTAAGAGGGCTGCCTTCTGAGCAGTGACCACGTAGATCAGCAATGAAAAGTTTGGATGGAATTATAGTTTGTTGGCTTTTGGCCCAGTTGTTTTGAACAAAACTGATAAACTCAGGGTCCCAGGCAGTGTTTGATCTTACCTTTGTAGGAGTGTTTCTAGATCCTCGGTATAGTGGTAATGCTAGATCCTTGTAGGGCAGCTGTGCAAAATGCTGAGTGTGGTAGGATTTGGCCTAGACTCTGTTGGACTTCCTTATGGTTTAAGACAAGCAGCCACTGGTTGGCCACACTCTCTGGTAGGTATTGCATGCAGCAGACATCCCAGAAGACAGAACCCAAAGACTTTTCTCTATGGGTTTGCACCCTCTTTACCATAAGGATCACTATCTGTGCTTTACATAGATGCAATCCCTTTTTTCCTGCTTTTGTAAGAGAGAGACTTCATTCACCAGCCTTTTGGAGAGAGTGGAGAGAGTCTTTTGATATAGTGGGAAAAGCATGGACTTGTAAGTCTTGGGTCTGAATCCTGGAAGCTTCTTGGGCAATTCACATAACTTTTCTGAGTCTTAATACATCATGAGTGTATAATAGACCTTGTATGTAAAGTGCCTAAAACAGAAAAAGTACTCAATCAATTTTTTCCAATCATTAATTCTTTCATAAATGTCTTGTTAAAGACTATCTGCCAGGCACTGTGCTGAGTCCTGGGAACCTAATGATGAATATGACGTGACCCTTGACTTAAGATCCTTACGGTTTAGTAGAAGGAGAGATGAAGATGAATATATTCAATGACAGATGAGGGGTACCTTGATAGATGGATGCATAGATGGAAAACAGTGGGACCCCAAGGGAGCAACAGTAAGTTCTGCCCGCCTGAGGTGGGAGTGAGAAGGCAGGGAGCCTCCTTGGCTATTCCTTCTCAGCTTTTTCTGTTCATCTTACTTCCACTCTATGTGCATGTCTATTTTCATTCTATGCACATTTCCTGAAATACATCCAGTGTGTCTTTTGTCTTCTCCCATGGTATCAGTGATAACCTATGTGCCAAAGAATTCCAGATCTCTCTACTCAACATCATACCACATATCCAGTTGTCAAATAGATATGTAAGCTTGGATGTACCATGAATGCCTCCAACTTAACAAGAGCTAAAATTGAATTTTATAATCTTTTCTTCAAAACCTGCTCCTCCACGTTTTGGGCACTTCTATCTGCTCAGCTGTCAAGTCAGAAACATGGAAGTCATCTTTGGTGTTTCCCTCTTCCTAATTCTCCACAGTTGGCTTTCAGCAAGTCATATTTATTATGTCTGTGAGACATCTTTCAAATCCACCCACTTCTCTGCATTTCCATGTTTATAATCCTAGTTTAGTATGATCATCTCTTGCCTAAATTACTCTAACAACCTCTCCCTGCCTCTAATCTTATCTCCTTTTAATCTATTCTCCATACTGCACCCAGAATATTATTTCTAAAATACAAATCTAATTAATTCATTCCTTGGCTTAAAATCCTTCAAAAGCTTCTCATTGCTTCCAGAATAAAATAGTTTACAGGGCACGGAGAATCTCATCTTTCCTTACCTCTCTAAACATTATTTCATCACTTCTTTCCTCTTACTCAATGCTTTCAATTTAGATAAACTTCTTCCCACTAGTCTTCCCTAAATCTGTAACTGCTCCTGGTTCTCTTCGGAGCTTACACAGTTTCTGTGCGTCTGCTCACATAGCACCCACTACACTGTATTGAAATGTTGAGGTGTTTGTTTCCCTGGCTAGACTAATCTGCTTAGGGCAGTGATCAAGCTGGCTTTTGTTTTGCTTTTTTGTAGTGTGTGTGTGTGTGTGTGTGTGTGTGTGTGTGTAATAGGAAGGAAATGTAATTAGTTGGGGCCTTCTGTATGTTCCTTGAATAGCTACATAAAAGAGAAATTTAACACTGTGGAGAATGGTTCAACAATGTACTCAGTATTCAACAACTAGATGGCAATGTTGTCTCTACAGTTTACGTCTAAATAAAGAGCTTGATTAAAATTAAATTTTCTCTCTCAATGAATGACCTGGTTTTACATTATTGCATGACGTAGTAACAGGACTATTTATTCCATTATCTACTTATACTTTGAATTTAAATATTCCCTAGTATTTCTTCTCTAATTAAGTCAAGCAATTTCGATCTATTGAAATAAAATATTGTGGACCATTTTACCTTATGCAAGGTACTTAATCATTTAACTATAATAGTTTATAACTGATTATACAAGTACTTTTTTCTTTATCATCATAATTATCTTATCTGGTCCAGAAATTAAAAACACACACACTGATATTATTAAAATTTTACACTAATCTTTTACTCAGATTTGACATAATGGTATAAAAGGTGAAGCTGATGGTCCTCAAAAGGAAGTATTTTTTTCAAAAACAGTTTACATACAATGATTTACATATAATAATCTGCTCCTATTTAAAATGTACACAGCTGTGAAATCATCACAAAGTAGTGAACATATCCATCACCCCAAAAAGTCTCCTCATGCCCTTCTGTAATCCCTCCCTCCCACCCTTCCCAGCCCCCAACCTCAGCTTTCTATATCTATAGATTAGTTTGCATTTTCTAGAGTTTTATATGAATGAGATCATACAGTATTTACTTTCTATTTTTCCTGAGGAAGTTTCTCCCTGAGTGAACATCTGCTGCCAATCTTCCTCTTTTTGTATGTGAGCCACCAACACAGCATGGCCACTAACAGACAAGTGGTGTAGGCCCATGCCCAGAAGTCAAACCCAGGCCACCAAAGTGGAACGCACCAAACTTAACCACTAGGCCACCGGGGCTGGCTCCAGGATTTACTCTTTTTAAATTCTGGTTTCTTTCACTCAGTGTAATTATTTCGAGTCATCTGTGTTATTGCGTGTATCAGTGGTTAATTCCTTTTTATTGTTTAGTAGTATTTCCCTAAAGATGCTCTAGAAAAACCAATTTTGAGCTTTCTCTGTTAGAAGAAAAAATTATTGTGAAGCATTGGGACTTCTGTCTTTTAAATACTTAAATTAAGTATCTTTCTGACTAAAATAGGCTGACAGTAATCTATAATAATATTGTGCCATGTGTGTGCTTTCATGGTTGCTCATGAAAATCTCAGGGTTAACTTTACTAATTGTGTGGTCAAGAGGACCATACTGTCTGCTTGTTGAAAATATTACCTTTGAAAGACAAAGGAAAGTGTTATTTTCATTGTTGTGCGATGTCTTTCCCTGTGGAACACTGGCACATCATAATTAAAAAACTGGAAACCTGCTTTCCATTTATCCATGAACAAACCGCTCAAGAACTGGGTTAAATTCACAGTTTTGCAAACATTCCCAATGCCTTTCCATGCCAAGACTTGTCTCCTACTTTTCACTCTTGCTGAAATATTCTTTCCTCTATTACCAACTGAGTAAATTCTGCCTATTCTTTAAGGTTTTTTCTCAACTGAATAGAATTTCTTCCTTCTCTGATCTTTCACAGCACACTCCATCTTTTAGTCATTTTTATGTGTAGTGTTATCTTAAGCTTTTTTGAGTATTTGTCTTCTTTTTATATGATTATAAGCTTTTTAAGTGCAGAAACCATGTTTATTCATCTTTAAATCTCACAAGGTATATGAGATGCCTTGTACATATTATGCCTTGGACAATAAATATTTGTGGTGTGAGTGAATGAAGCTACCAATAAGAAGCAGAAAAGCCACAAAGAGTCCCATTATTAGCCTACTTGAGAATAGTCCTAAAATTTCAAAGGGAGTGTCCATCGAACATTTATATATATTATATACATTGGAGCCATGTAAACTTTACACAAAGCCCCTCACCAACATTAAAAACAAGAGGATTGTTACCTTGATACTGTGCTCCACCATGTTCCAGGCTTTTGGTCTAAGCATTAGATTGGGCACTTGTGATATGGCAGGGACATCTAAGATGAAAAAGAAATTCATCCTACGTAAAATGAGTCTTCACAGTTGCACAAATATAGTTGCACAACAGTTGACATTATTGGCAACAAGCATAGCCTAGCTTCACCTTGCCTTCACAATTCCCCTGGACAGACCTCCCTTCCAGACAAACTGACTCAGACACCAACCTTCAACAGCTAAGCTTTTGCTCATTCCATTCCTCTCGCATAGAATTCACCATGCAATTCCTAATCCTTTCCAAAGCCCAGCATATTTCTCACTTTCTCTGTGAAGCATTTCTGACCATTTTAACCCACAGTGACGCTCCTCTCCTAGAAATTCAGCTCTACTGTCCTTACTACTCACATCAGAACATCTGATGTTTGTGACAGCTCAAATTGTTATTTATACAATTCTTGATTACTTGACATTTTTATTTACAGGGATCTTTTCTTCCAAACTGGATTGGGACCTGGGACCATGTATTTTACTTTCTTATATCCCTCATTACCCCTACCACAAAGACTTGCACAAAGGAAATACTCACTGAGTACTTGTTAAATGAATGAGTTTTATCTCACCTGGAAATGTATTGTGAAGACGTTATATATGCTCTTAGTTTGATTAGCAAAAGTCGGACTTCATCATTAAAATCAACCTATAAAAGATACAGACAAAAAAATTGCATTTCTCTAAGACCTCTAATGGTTATGATTTTGCATAAAACCAGCTAGTGGTTGCTTCAAGTAATAGGGCATTATGGTAGACAACAGAGTTGGGCCTGATATGCGGCTAAGCACAGGTTCAGGAACTCTGTTTTAAAAGTTTACCACTGGTGATAAAGCCCTGGGAGATCAGTTCCCACAAACCGCTGAATAAATTAGACACCCAGCTTAAATGTATTAACTTACCAAGAGAAAGGTCACCATCCAGGTTGACCAATCTACTTTAAACAAGTCATACGTCAGAAGATAGCTCAGTGAGCCAGAATAAGAAGCCAGAAAGCGTTCAAAAGAGATCATTAGTCATTTCAAGTTATATTTTGGACTATAGGAAACTTACTGCTGGAGCTTAACAGCTGTAAAGTCTAACAGTTCATGTGAAGTTAGAAATTAGATGTTATAAAACAAAAAGCTAATGCTTTTTAGCATTTTCCAAAAAGTCAAGCAAATCATGGACTATTAGATTATGGACCATTGGAAATTAAATCAGTAGTGTCAGTACTGCTCTAGGCCAGGCATTTAACTGACAGGGCCCCATCCCTGCTCGTTGTAGCTGTATGCTGTGGCCATGGATCACACAGGCTAGAGGGAATCCAGTGTTTGCTAAGGAGCAGTATCAGCAGCACACATGGTGTTTCTGGAGTCTGCAAGGTACAGGTACCAGCTGCTGTTTTTTTGTTTTGATTGTGGTAGTTGTGAGAGAAATTCAGAGACCACTGGTTAGGTCCAGTGAAATTTTTCAAGCAATTGATTCCAAAATAGTCTCTTTCCAAAATAAACATCTTTACTGCTGTTTTTAAATCCTTTTAGACAACCCTAATTCTTCTGTTACATAATAGCCAATACTTAGAAATGGTCAAATTTGATAACTGAGTTCAAATCTCGAAGGCCAGATAAATCACATTACAGGGTTCTGAAAGAATAATACAGTATGATTATGGAACGACTCAAAATTCTATTTTGAGGAGCTGTAAGAACAGAGGAGATTCCACAAAGTCCTTAAGGACAACTGGAGTTTCCAGACAGTTCTGTGGGTCCCTCTGAAGTTGGATATTATAAATTTATAGTGGTATCAATTAATCTATCTCCAGCAGTTCTGAGGTAGCCATCTATTATTTTGTTTGCCTGACACTCTCCTTCCTCATGGGAGAACTGTTCCTTCCCTGTCTCTACCGTCTAGTTCTAATGGAGGCTACCAACTCAAGTACCTTGTCTAGTTATAATTGGTCCATGCATGAATACTTGACCTAGGGTAGGCCAGAGTCCTCTCTTGGGATTTTCTGAACCAGAATAAGAGGGAAAAGTCAATAACTTTCTAGGGATTGAAACGATGGGATATGATGCTTGAGCCTATTTCTTGTTGTGTGGAGAAAACCAGTCTGTTGAGAGAAGCAGAAAAGACAGAGTGATTCCTAGCAGCATGAGTCTCTAGTTCCAGCTGTCCCAGAGGCCCAGCTGACCTTCCTGTGGTTTCATTTCATGAGCTACTTGGTATCGCCATTAAACTCTCTTTTTCTCTAAGCTATTTTGAATTGATTTTTTTTCGCAAACAACCAAAAAAATTCTAGCCAAAACAAGTACTCAAAAGCCTGAGCACATTTACCTGAAAGGTAAATGGTTATATTGTTCCCAGGCTGGATTTGAGCCAGGTAAATAAGACAACAAAGGAGCGAAGATGTTTGTAAAAAGTTGGATTGTGAAAAGCTGGACCATACATCTAGTCTGCTTAAGAAAGAAAGTGTCAGAAGGGGACTCTTAGCAAGAAAATGGATGAGCTAAAGGAATAGAAGATATTGAATTTAGGATTTATGAGGTAGAGCAGCTCCCAATGGTGACAAACTTAGTTACAGTCATAGAATAGACCAAGTATAATGTGTTAAAGGTCATCAAATTGAGAAGCTTCAAGAAATAGAAGACAGGACTGTCCAAATGGACAATGAAGTCTCCCAGATGATGGTGGGACCCGCATGGAGATAAAGACCACACACTAGAAAGAAGAATCACTAGGAGCTTAGTAGATGACAGCAACCAACAGAAGTAGAGAGGTAGACGGCTGAAAAATATAAACCTGAAAGGAGAGGCTTTTTCACAAGGGTGAGGCAAATAACCACCTCCACCCAAGGAGGCAGGAGAAAGAGTAGTATTCTAAAAGGAAACCAGCTTTCTGTTTAAGGCCTGGAGGTGGAAGAGGTATTTTGTTACAAGGATAAGAATATAGGTGAATCAGTTTTGAATGGCAGGAGTTCCAGAGGACCCAGGGGAAAGGGCAGAGCAAGAAGAGGAAGTATTTGGGAGGATTGCAGAGGAAAATGGGAGAGGACAACCACCCAGAGAGTCTTATATTGGGGAAAGTGCTGAGTGTGATAGGGAAGTGAGGCTTAACTGGCCTTACGGGTCTCAGGGAACTCCCTTGAGACGATGTTTCAGAACTGGCCCAGGCAAATGCCTAGGATGCATCAGAATTCTGAGGAAGGGGAGGGTTGGCAACCAGGTCTGGGGGAACATTTCTTTCTACCCTAGTTGGTGTTAGAGACATAATGCTAGTAGCAACCTTTATTCAAGGTTGTTTCATTTACTCAACATATATTGATTGAGCATCTCCTATGTGCGGGGCACTGTGCTACATTCTGGTGATGGGGTTACAATGGTAAGAGATAGGTACAGTCTCCACAAGAAACGTACAATTTTTGTTGTTAGCATTGTTGAGTCGATTCTGACTCCTAGCTTCCCTGTGTACAGCAGAGCAGAACGCTGCCAGGTCTTTTTGCACCATCCTCTCAACCTTCTGGCGCTGTGTCAGACAATGCTCCATTACTATTCACAGGGTTTTCATGGCCACTTTTTCCCAAAATGGATGGACTTGTTCTTCCTCCTAGTCTGTCTAGTCTGGAAGCTCCACTGAAACCTGTCCACCATGGGTAAGCCTGCTGGTATTTGAAATACCAGTGGCATAGCTTTCAGCAGCATGCAGCTGCCACAGTCTGACAACCAACAGATGGGTGGTGTGGTTCCCTGACCAGGAAACAAACCCGGGCTGCTGCAGTGAGAGCGCTGAATCTTAACCACTAGACCACCAGGGCTGGCTAAACATAAAATACAGTGTGGGATATAGGCTAGTTGCTATGGTCTGAATGTTTGTGTCCCCCCGTAAATTCATATGTTGAAATCTTGCCCCCCAAGGTGATGGTATTAGGAAGTGAGGCCTCCAGGAGGTGATTAGGCCTTGAGGCTAGAGCCCTCATGAATGGGATTAGTGCCCTTATAAAAGGGGCCCCAGAGAGAACTTGCTTACCCTTTCTACCATATGAGGATACAATGAGAAGTCTGCAACCTGAAAGAGGGCCCTCACTCCATCATGCTGGCACCCTGATATCGGACTTCCAGCCTCCAGAACTGTTAGAAATAAATTTCTGTTGTTTATAAGTTACCCAGTCTGTGGTATTTTGTTACAAAAGCCTGGATGGACTAAGACACCAGTAAACAGCAATTAAAATGTTTTATATTATGATAGGGGAAGTGCAGGATGTCATGGGGAGATAGGCAGTAGGGGTGAGACACACAACCCAGATTTAGGAAGATCAATGAATGCTTCATGGAGAAAGTACTGAATAAGCTGAGAGCTAAAGTCTAAGTGTGAATTATCCAGATGAGGGGAGGGGACAAAGAACAAGGGAAGAGAAAGTAAGAGTATTTTAGGCAAAGAACAGCAAGTGCAAATTCTCAGAGGCAGGAGAAAGAAAGGCTGTGACTCTGAAAGGAGCCTGTTTCCTGTCTTATAGGGTTGTTGTGAAACTTAGCTCTTAGAACAGTGTCTGGCACAAAGTAAGTGTCCTATAAATATCAGAAATTAATACTGTGCCTGGAGCATAGAATTAAGGGTGAGTTTGAGAAGAGGTGAGAAATAAGGCTACACAATAAGCAAACTGTAAGTTCTGTAAGCCACAGTACCAGCCAGTTAGACTTAATTCAGGAGTCATTGGCAAACCACTCACAGATTGTAAATAGTGAAGTACATTTCATGCATTTTAGAAAGACAGGCTGAGACTAGCAGCAGAGAGACAGGGCACAAGATTGTTGTAATCACAGTCTGAACTAGTGAGGGACATTGACGATGGGGAAACATGGATGGATTTCAAGATATGTAGAAGGTAGATCTATTTCCTATGACTACCATAACAAATTACCACAAATTTGGGGATTTTAACCAGCAGGGATTTATTCTTCCACAGTTTTGGAGGCCAGAAGTCTGAAATCAAGGTGTCGGCAGGGTTGGCAATGCTTGGTGTTCCTTGGCCTGTAGCAATCAGTAACTCCCTCCATCTTCACAGGTGTCTTCACATGGCCTTCTTCCCTGTATCTGTGTCTCAAATTCCCCTCTCCTTCCTCCTCTCCTTTCTCATATAAAGATACCAGTCATTGGATTTAGGGCGCATCCTAAATCCAGGATGTTTTCATCTTGAGATGCTTATCTTAATCATATCTGCAAAGATCCTATTTCCAAAAAAGGCCACATTCACAGGTACCAGGGGTTAGGATTTGGACATATCTTTTGAGGGGACACAATTCAATCCAATACGTAGAATTAATAGAACCTGATGATTGGCTGGAGGGGGTGGGGTTTGAAGGAGAAGGAGAAACCAAGGATAATATCCATGAACAACTGGGTGGATGATGACACCATTCGCTAAAATAAATATGTAACACTGGAGGAGAAACAAGTTTGGAGATGGAAGATCACATCTTTATTTTGAGGTGCTTGTGAAAATCCAAGTGGGGATCAAGTAGGCACTAGGTCACACAAACTGTGAGCCCAGTAGATGGAGATGTAAGCTGGGCATGCAGATTTGGGTGGTAACTGAAACTATGGACATGGGTAAGATTACCAAGGGAGAACTCGTAGAACAAGAAGTCTGATCAGCACCCTGAGATACACAGAATTTGAGGGAGGGACAGGAAGAGTAGCAGTCAGGGAAGTAGGAGACAAAAACAACAAGAGAATCATGTCTTGGAAAAGCTCAGGGAAGAAAGCGACTAAAGCAGGAGGGAGCTGTTTCAAAGGAGTTTTAGCAAAACCAGAATGAATGAGAGGTGAGGCAAGACGAAGAGGGTAAAGAAGCATTTCAAAAAGTTTGGCTGTGAAGAGCAGGAGAGAGAGACTGGCAGCTGATAGGAGATACAGAAGATTTTCTTTTCTTCTTTGATTTTTATTTAAGATGAGAGACTTGTGCCTGCTGGGAAAAAGAGTCTGTAGCCAGGGAGAGTTGAATTTAAAGGTTAAGTCAAGGTCACTGAGGAGGCAGGACACAGGAGAGACATTAACCTCAGACAGAAAGAAAAACACCTCTTCTACTTAAAAGGAGGGAGAAGAGAAAGGATGGCTCTGGAGGCAGGTGAGTTTGCTGATTTGATGGCAGGAAGTTAAAGGTTTTTTCATTAATTCACTCAACAAATATTTTTGAATGCTTGGTATATGCCGGATACTGTTCCAGATGTTACCAATACAAAGAGAGTAAAACGAAGTCGTGGGGCCCCTGTGGCCGAGTGGTTGAGTTCGTGAGCTCCACTTCGGGTGCCCAGGGTTTTGCCAGTTGGGATCCTGGCCCAGACATGGCACCGCTGGTCAGGCGACGCGGAGGCAGCGTCCCACATGCCACAATTAGAAGGACCTACAGCTAAAATATACAGCTGTGTCCTGGGGGATTTGGGGAGAAAAAGCAGAAAAAAGGAAAAAGATTGGTAACAGTTGTTAGCTCAGGTGCCAACCTTTAAAAAAAAACCAAAAAGACAAAGTTGCCAACTTCACAGAAATTACATTTCAGGTGGGAAGGCAGAATAAATATATACATGTATGTATGTGTTTTACAATGTCAAGGTAGAGTAAATGCTATGAGAAAAAATAAAGAAGCAAAAGGAGCAATAGTCTTGGAGGGTTATCTGTTTAAATAGGTCCAGCCTTTCTGAGGCGGGAAATGAAAAAGCAAGGCTTTCAAGATCTGGGAGGAGCATTCGGGCAGAGGGAACAACAGATATACAGGCCCTGAGGCAGCAGTATGCTCAGCACCAGCAAAGAACAGTACTGAGGGCAGTGCATCTGTCAAAGTAAGGCAGGAATGACGTAGGCGAATGGTAGGCGGGGGCCAGATCACAGAGGTCCGGGAGGCTTTGCTAAGGACTCTGGATTTTTCGTATAAGAGTGATGGGGAGCTCCTGGAAGGTTTTGAGCAAAGAAGTAACATGATATAATTGGTGAATGAATATCTTTGGCTGCATGCAAAGAGTAGATAGTGGGGAGCAGGAATGGAAGCAGGGAATCCAGATAGGAAGTTACTACACAGTCAGATGAGAGATGCTGATGGCTTGGTCCAGGATGGTCCTTGTGGAAGGGTAAGAAATAGTTGAATTTGGGATCTATTCTGAAAATGAAGCCCACAGAACTTATTGATAGATGGAAAATGGGATGTGAAAGGAAAAAAAAGAGCCTCAAACACCTGAGAGAAAACACTGGCTACGATAGAATTGATTCCTTCAGAGAAATGCTAGCCCAAGTGTAGAAGGGACATTTGGGTGAGACACGTACATACGCAGGGAGAAAGGAAGGAAATGTCTACTTGCTAGATGCCTGTATGTCCCAGTTTCATGTGTCATCTCTTTGAAGCCTCTCCACCACCTTTGGTGATGTTATTATCCTTAATTTTAGACATAAGAAAAATTTTAACTTAAATTAAATTTAATAATTTACTCATCATGGCTAATATTTGAATTTTAACTCAAGACTGTCTAACAACTAAGCTCTTTTCACCAGCTCACACTATCCTCTAAAAATATATATCTGGAAAATAAAGGAAATAACACTTTTACAATACTAGCACAAATTAAAAGATTTAGTTGTTTTGGAGCAAACCAGTACTTGAGAAGAATCAGTTTTATTAGACGATGATTCCAAGCTATGTATCAATTTTGGGAGCAATTCTGAAAGACTTTTTGGGTTTTCAAGGGCTTCAGAGGTTAATGGCACTAGTTATTTCAGATTTCTAATTTCATTTTTAGAAGATTTATCTCTAGTATAACTTTTGCACTTATTAGCGCTTATGCCATTTGTTTTTGATGCACAAAGATAGACAGAGAGATCCAGAGATGGAGACCATTGTCCCTGAGAATTTGGGCAAGCACTGGAAGAGAGAGGGGAAAAAGTTCGTGAACAACTGTGTGCAGCGATATTAACTCTAAGCTCTGGTAAATGAAAACTTAAGGGGAGAACCTAGCATGAATGAAAGTGGAACAGGGGAACCGAGGAAGCCTATCCATGGTCGCGACTCTGATGTAAGACTCCTTAGTATCTGGACATTGGAACAATTCAAAGTAAGTCTGTTTCTATCTGGACAAGATTCTCACAAGGAAAGGGGTAAAGTTATTTTGTTTCCTTATATTTCTGGCAGTAACTGTTTATACTTACTCTTTTTTCAACCACGAGGAACATAACACTGGGCGTATGCTAAGAGTTGTCACCAAAAGCACTGAAGGAAGAGGCAGTGGGATACAGTGGAAAGGGTCAAGGGCAATTCAGAGATTAAGATGGCACTGAGGAGACGCGGGAGAGGCAGGTGGCCCTCAGAGTACCTGGCTCTACCCCGAGTGTGCAACCTTGGGTGAGTCATTTACTTTCTCTGAGCCTCAGGATCCTCATCTGTTAAATGGGGACAAATGAGAGTAAAAATAGGACCTACCTCATAGGTTTCTACAAGAATTAAATGAGACAATTCATATAAAGTACTTGGCTAAAGGGCTCAACAAATGTTTGTCACTATTCATGTTTCACTAACAGTGTGACTTTAGACAAGTGGCTTAAATTCTTTGCCTCTTATTTCTTCAGCTATACAATGGTGGATTGAACTAGGTGATACTGTAGATTTCTTTTTTGTTTGTTTGTTTGTTTTTTTTGTTTTTTTTTTTTTGGAGGAAGATTAGCCCCTCAGCTAACTACTGCCAGTCCTCCTCTTTTTGCTGAGGAAGCCTGGCTCTGAGCTAACATCCGTGCCCATCTTCCTCTAGTTTATACGTGGGACGCCTACCACAGCATGGCTGCCAAGCAGTGCCATGTCCGCACCCGGGATCCGAACCAGCGAACCCCGGGCCGCCGAGAAGCGGAACGTGCGAACTTAACCGCTGCGCCACCGGGCCGGCCCCGATACTGTAGATTTCTTTACAACTTTATAATTATGATGTTATGTGCGTTATTTCTTAAGGTCATAGAAAAGAAATAAGCAATCTCTCTGTGGTAGCCACCAGGTGGCAGTAGTGAAGAGTTTAACTGCCATCCTATTTTGGGGAAAATTTACTATTTTTTCAGTATACAAATTCAAAAAACAATAAAAAAAGTATAATCATCCACAATGCTTATTCTAAGGGAACTACTGTTAACAATTTAATATATAACTTTCCATCCAGGTTATTTCTTCACATGTATATGTAAATTATTATTTTTAAATTTTATAAAAACAGGGATACTATTAGATATACTGTTTTGTAATCAGATTTTTTTTAAACACACAAATATGCTGAACACTTTCTACCTCCAATTTATGTGGTTCTACACAGTTGTTCTTAAAGGCTGCGTGGTCTTCCACAGGTATTTGTATAAACCATCCTCTGTCAGACACTGATTTCCGCTGTTTTGACTTTACAGGCAATGCGTCAATAAGCAGCTTTGCCATATTATCTAACCATTTCTCAAAACATATTTCCAGAAGTGGTATATCTGAGCTAAAGGGTATGCACTTTTTTTTTTAAGGCTTTTGAGACATACCACCAGTTTGTCTTTTCCTATGTTTTTGTGTCTTGTAAAGTCCCTCATCAGTGCCTTTTTTTAAAAGAATTTAATTAGCTATTATAAAGCATTTATTCTTCCTGATGAAATTTAAAATCTTTTTGTCAAGTTTTGCCCATCCCTTTCCCCTCAAATTTTCATTGGAAGTTTGATTGATACTGTGTTAAATTTGTAGGTTATCTTGGGGGGAATTCATATCATTACAACATTATGCCTTTCCATCCAGCAACCTAGTATGCTTCTCTACTCATTCAATTCCTCGGTCAGTAAAATTCGAATGTTATTTAGTTTCCATTTAGTTTACTTTTGGATATTTTACATTTTTCGTTGCTATTAATAAATATAATCTTTTCCTATATTTTTTTCTAAAGGCTTTTGCTGGTATATAGAAATGCTATTAATTTTAGGATTATTGATTTTGTAATTGGCCACATTACTGAATTCACTTAATGATTCTAATGTTCTTCAGTTAATCTATCCTTTCACTCCTTCTATAAATATTTATTGAGTGCTTACAATGTGCCAGGCACTATTCTGGGTCCTGGAAAGAAGCAAAAAAGAAAAATCTGTTCTCAAGATCTTTATATTCTACAGAGAGGAAATACTAAAGAAATAAACATATGACAGGTGGTGATAAGTGCTAAGAAGGTAGGGGGCAGTAGTAAGAGGTATGGTAAGTGACTACAAAAAAATACTACTTCAGATAATGTCTTCAAGTAAGTCCCCTGTGATAAGTTGAAGTTTGAGGAGAAACCTGAAATGATGTTGCATTTCTGGGGTTTTCAAAGTAGACACTTATATCATTACACCATTTCCGCCAAGGGCAGGATTTCCATGCTCCTGGGAGACTCTCTGTCCAGCAGCAGCAACACCAAAGCTTTATTCTATAAAGGAAACTTCCAGGGCTCCCAGTGTTCCTGGATTTGAATAACGCCTCCAGAGGTCCTTTCAGCCACAACCGCCGCTGGAGTTTAGAGGCTCACAGAGTTCAGTGTGCTCTTGGTAAGTCTACTCACCACTCCCCCCAAATCACAGTATCTACCTGCTTTATCAATATAAACTGCCTAAGAGGGGCTGGCCCCGTGGCTGAGTGGTTAAGTTCGTGTTTCGTTGGTTCGAATCCTGGGCACAGACATGGCACTGCTCAACAAACCACGCTGAGGAGCGTCCCACATGCCACAACTAAACGGACTCACAACGAAGAATATACAACTATGTACCGGGGAGCTTTGGGGAGAAAAAGGAAAAAGAAAAAAGAAACTGCCTAAGAGAACAATCCTGAGAAACTATAATTATAGGCTACAAACTGCTTAAAAAAAACAATCCCAGGAGATTATAATTAGAGCTTTCTTTTAAAAAAAAAATAGAAATAACCCCATCATACTCATATGCCTGTCTGTCTCTTTTAATAGGTCAAGTCCATCATAGAGATTCTTAATCCTGTAACGCTTTCCTCTAATCCAGCCTAACTTCCCACCTCTCTCAATCTATTTTGATTCTTTTGTTGTCCTGTCATCAGTCAAATCCCCTATATCCTTAACAACTTTTCTAAATACTCCATTTATGTTCTTACTCTACACAAAAACCTAGTCATCTCCTGATAATATGCTTCCTTGCAATAGTCTCAAGTTGCAGCTGTTTTTTTTTTAATCCCTCACTCCACTAACCAAAAGGCCTAGAGAGGAGGTGGGTGTCCTGCTTGCACCCCATTGCCAATTCCTGATCTTACCTCTTCTTTCCAAAATCCTATTTCCCTTGAGGTGCATAACATTATACAATATCATCCATTCTCCCTTCTTGTGATAGGCATCTACTGTCCTCCTAGTCACTTGCCCTCATCACAGAAAAGTTTAGCATGTGGTCTCCTGTCCTTCTCTCCACTGCTACTCCTGTCATTCTTGACATTAACAATCTATCTAGTACCTTATGAACTATGGCCCTACATGATCCAGCATCTGCCTACTTCAACTTCACATCCTGCCATTCTCCTTCTGTTAAGTCAGAAACTGTGAAGCGTTTGAGATTTCATCCTTTCTGCACACTAACGTGTTGGCCTGCTACAGTTTCACACATAAATACTGACAGAAAACACCAAACTCTTGGGCTAGGGACACAAAAGATTAGTTACTCATAGCAAAAAGCATTTCAGCAATATCTTGTGTCAGGTTCCCATGCCCCGATTCCCACAGAGTGACTAGATGAGGGCCAGATGTTTACCCATATGTGTAGTGGGTTGCATCACAGAAGAATTCTGAATTTAGGAGACTCTAAGCTTTTATCAAGGCTGCTGATAACCTGCCTATTCCCCCCTCAGGAGAAATTATCATGAAATGTAAGCAAATTTCCTCTAGGGGAGAAGAGGAAGGCATCTCTAGGTTTATTACCCTGGAATGTAATAAACATTGGGGGTTTTGGGTAGATATTCATATCATTATGCTCTTTCCCACGCACAGAAGGCTAGCCTGAACTTGTAATCTGAATGAGGCCTGAAGCTACCCACATTGATTGCCTGCTAAAACAAAAATATCAACATTCTCAGTAGAATTTAAACAAGACTCAGAGTCTCAAAATAGAATTTTCAAAGTGTCCAGGATATAATACAAAATTATCAAGCATACGAAGAACCAAGAAAACCTCAATTCACATGGGGAAAAAAATGCCAATGCTGAGAGAGCATAGATGGTGGAATTAACTGACAAAGGCTTTGAAGCAGCTATTTGTTGGGAGAAAATTCCCCATTGATTTCTTGTGTTTCTGCATGTCTTTTAGGCAGAGCTGTATTAACACTTTTTTCATGGACTCTCTTTTCAGGGGTGTTTGTATAGCAAACATCCTGGGAAGAGAGAGAAAACGTCTTCCTCTGGGGCCAAAGGCAGATTTATTTACTGTCCAGGATAAAAAAGATAATGTCTCTCTCCAAGGCAGAGTTGGATAGGTTTGCTAGCCCCTTATTACAAATTGGAGTTGCCCAGAGAGTTCCTCTCCTATAATGCAACTCACCGCATGTATTGGTATCACCCGGTCCTCACTCTGTGGGAATTGGGGCTCAGGAAACTGGCATAAATGCTGATACTCTGCTTCCTGCTAGTGCTGTGGGTAATAAATTATCCTTTGTCTCTGATCTAGGAGACTCATATCTTCTGCCACTATCCATGAAACTGTGTCAGCTTAACTTGTTAACTTGCAAGTAAGGTAAAGTCTCAGGCCCTTCAAAGCTCTTGACTCTGGTTATTAACTTACAAACAATCAAGAGCACTTTGAAACCAATGGAAAAATATAAAGCAGCAGCAAAGAAACAGAAGCTATAAAGAAGAACCAAATGGTTATTTTAGAATTGAAAAATATAGTAGCCAAAATTTTAAAAACTCACCGGATGGTCTCAGTAGCAGAGTGGAGAGGACAGAAGAAAGTGTCAGTGAACGTGAAAATAGATCAATAGAAATTATCTAATCTGAACAATAGAGAGAAAAGAATATTGGATAAACAATAAATAGAATCTCAGGGACCTGTGGAAGAGTAAAAAAAGGGGCTGAAAAAAATTTGACTAATGAATGAAAAGTCTCAAATTTGGCAAAAGGCATAAATCTACAGATTCAAGAAGCTCAACCAAACCCAAACATAATGAATATAAAGAAATCTATGCCCAAACACATCATAGCAAAAATACTGAAAAATAAAGACAAAGAAAAAAAATCTTGGAAGCAGCCAGAGAAATATATTACCTACAGGGTAACAACAATTTGAAAAACTGCAGATCTCTCATCAGGAAACATGCAGTCCAGAAGGAAGTGGCACAATATTTTTAAAGTTCTGAAAGAAAAGAATGGTTAACACATGATAATATATCCATTGAAAATATCTTTCAGAAATTAAGGTGAAATAATGGCATTCTCAGATGAATAAAAACTAAAAGAATTCATTGCCAGCAGATCTGTTCTAAAAGAATTGCTAAAGGAAATTCTTCAGATAGAAGAGAAATGATACTAGAAGGAAAATTGGAACACCAGGAATGAAGGAAGAGCACCAGAAATGGTAAATACCTGTATAAATATTGTAGGCTCTTCTCCTCTTGAGTTCTTTAAAATATGTTTGATGTTGAAAGAGTAAAATTAATAACACTGTATCATGGGGGTTTCAACATATGTAGGTGTAATTGATGACAACTATAACCTAAAAGGAGGAGGGTAAATGGGCGTTGGAAAAAAATATTGATTCTAAGAAGATTTAAAAAATTTAAATATGTATATTTACCTTCCTTGCCTCAAGGACTTTGCAGTTGCTTTTTCCTTTGCCTGAAAAACCATTCCCCCATATATATATACACCACTTGTTCCCTCACTTCATTCATGTCTCTGTGGAAATGCCACCTCCTCGAAGACGCCTTCCCTTACCACCCACACAAAGTAACCACTTCTTCCCATCATGCTCTAACTTCTTATCTTGCTTTATTTTTCTTCCTTCATTTATCGTTAACCAAAATTTTATTATATTTTTGTTAATTTGTTTATCTCCCCCCTGGCATATACGCTTTCCAGGAAGGCCATGGTTTGCCTTGTTCACTACAGTATACCCAGTGTATAGACAAAGCTCTGGTTTTGTTTGTTTAACCTCTCAAGAACTGAGAGAGTTGCATGGAAATTTGCTACCTCTTGTAGTTCTGACATTTTCTCCTGTGTATATTTTAAGTCCATTTTATTAGTTACTAACAAGTTTAGAGTTATTTTATTCTGGTGAATTGAACCTTTTATCATTAGGTAAAGATCCTTTCTACTTCTAATAATGTTTTTTGTCTTAAAATATTTTATCTGACATTAATATAAGTAAGTGAATTTTCTTTTGATTCTTTGCCTGGTATATGTTTTTCTTTCCCGTATCTTCTACGGTTCTGGTCTTTATGTTTTTGAGTGTCTTGTCCATGGCATATACCTAGATTTTTCTTTTCATTTTAATCTGACAAATTCTATCTTTTAATTGATAAATTTAATACATTTATATTATTGTGATTCTTGGTATATTTAGACTTGTTTCTACATCTTTTTTGTTTATGTTTGCCTTGCTTTCTCTATTTTTTTAAACCCCCATTTTTTTGCACTTTTTCAAAAATTTTTTTGTTTATATTTTTAAAATTCCATTTTCCTCCATTTATTTGGAATTAATACACTACATTCTTTTTTAGATAGAAGTTTCTTTGTACCTCCAACTTAAAATGTAAAGGTAAATAGTATATTAACATGTCTTCCAAACAAAACAACAATTTTATTTAATTTATTTTTTTAATTGCAGAAACATCAACTTATAACATTATATAAATTTCAGGTATACATCATTATATTTCGATTTCTGAGTAGATTACATCATGTTTACCACCCAAAGACTAATTACCATCCATCACCATACACATGTGTGAATCACCCCTTTCACCCTCCTCCCTCCCCCCTTCCCCTCTGGTAACCACCAATCCAATCTCTGTCTCTATGTGTTTGTTGTTGTTTTTATCTTCTATTTATGAGTGAGATCATATGGTACTTGACTTTCTCCCTCTGACTTATTTCGCTTAGTATAATACCCTCAAAGTCCATCCATGTTGTTGCAAATGGCAAGATTTCATCTTTTTTTTTATAGCCAAATAGTATTCCATTGTCTATATATACCACATTCTCTTTATCCATTTGTGTCTTCATGGGCACTTAGATTGTTTCCAAGTCTTGGTTATTGTGAATAATGCTGCAATGAACATAGAGGTGCTTATATATTTACACATTCATGTTTTCATGCTCTTTGGATAAATACCCAGCAGTGGAATAGCTGGATCATATGGTAATTCTGTTCTTAATTTTTGAGGAATCTCCATACTGTTTTCCATAGTGGCTGCACCTGTTTGCATTCTCGCCAGCAATGTATGAGAGTTCCCTTTTCTCTACATCCTCTCCAACACTTGTTATTTCCTGTCTTGTTAATTATAGCCATTCTGATGGGCATGAAGTGATATCTCATTGTGGTTTTGATTTGCATTTCCCTAATAATTAGTGACATTGAACATCTTTTCATGTGCCTGTTGGCCATCTTTATATCTTCTTTGGAAAAACGTCTGTTCAGATTTTTTCCCTATTTTTTAATTTGTTTTTTTGTTGTTGAGATGTGTGAGTTCTTTATACATTTTGGATATTAACCCCTTATCAGATATACGGTTTACAAATATCTTCTCCCAGTTGTTAGGTTGTCTTTTAGCTCTCCACAGATGTGTGGGTTTGTTTCTGGGATCTCGATTCTGTTCCATTGATCTCTGTATCTGTTTTTATGCCAGTACCATGCTGCTTTGATTACTATAACTTTGTAGTATATTTTGAAATCAGGGAGTGTGATACTTCCAGCTTTGTTCTCTTTTCTCAGGATTCCTTTAGCTATTCAGGGTCTTTTGCTGTTCCATATAAATTTTAGTATTCTTTGAAAAACAACGATTTTAGAATAATTTTAACTCCATTGGCCACTCCTCCTCCCAACAGCTACGTGCTATTGTTATTCAAGTTATTAGTTGTCTGTTTTTTTAAACCTCACAAATCAGACTTTTTTTCACTGACAATGTTCAGTTTGACAAGCTTGTTTACCATTTGATTCACTCACCATTCTATCTTGCACCTCAAATCATTCTTCTAGGATAATTTCCTTAACAAAATTCTTTTTAAGTTCTTATTTACAAAGCACTTACTTTATGCCAGGATTTGTTCTAAGTGCCTTCTTTTCTTTTCTTTTTTTTTTTAAAGATTAGCACCTGGGCTAACAACTGTTGCCAATCTTTTTTTTTTTCTGCTTTATCTCCCCAAACCCCCCCATACACAGTTATATATCTTAGTTGCAGGTCCTTCTAGTTGTGGGATGTGGGATGCTGTCTCAACGTGGCCTGATGAGCGGTGCCATGTCTGCGCCCAGGATCCGAACCCTGGGCTGCCGCAGCGGAGCATGCAAACTTAACCACTTGGCCATGGAGCCGGCCCCATGCCTTATTTTCTATTAACTCACTTAATCCTCATCACAATTCCATGAGGTATATACTATTATTGTCAACATT
This sequence comes from Equus caballus, assembly GCF_041296265.1. Classification (NCBI taxonomy): domain Eukaryota; kingdom Metazoa; phylum Chordata; class Mammalia; order Perissodactyla; family Equidae; genus Equus; species Equus caballus. The sequence continues at coordinate 97,759,077 of NC_091685.1, read as the reverse complement.
TCACAAATGAGAAAACTGAAACACAGAGATGTTAACTCACTTGCCTAATGTCCCACAACTAGCAAATGGCAGAACAGGGATTCGTACCCAGACTGTCTCCAAAGTAACTGTTCTCAAACTCTATATCAACTATGTCATCTAGGAGTTCTTTTAATGCAGAGCTCTGAGGTAAACTCTCAGTTCTCGTTTATCTTTAAATGTTTCTATTTCACCTTTGTTCTTGAAAGATAGTTTGGGTAAGTACACAGTTCTAGTTGACTATATTTTCTTTCAGCCCTTGATAGATATTATTCCATTAACTTCTGGCTTCCATTGACGCTGATGAGAAATCCATTGTCATTTTAATTGCTGTTCTTTTGCAAGTAGTGTTCTGTCCTTTCTCTCTGGCTGCTTCTGAGACTTTTTTTTTAAGGTCTTCAATTTCTTTACAATGTGTCATTATGCATTTCTTTTTATTTATCCTGCTTTGGTTATGATGAACTGTGTTTCTGGTATTCTTGAATCTGTAGGTACATTTTTCATCATTACTGCAGACGTCATAGTACTATTTCTTTAAATATTGCCTCTCACTAGAACAGTGGTTACCAGCGGGATGTAGGGAGCAGGGCTTGACTGACAAGGGGCATGAGGGAACTTTCTGGGGTGATGGATATGTTCTATTTTTTGATAGGAATTTGTGTTACACCAGTATATGCACTTGTAAAAACTCATTGAATGCTATATTTAAGATTTGTGCATTTTACTGTATGTAAATTTTACCTAGAAAAAAAGAACTATAAAACAATATTGAACACTAGTTAATGATAAACATACTGAAATCTTTACGTGTGAGGTCTGCAACTTATTCTGAAATGCATCACAAAAATATACTGGGTCGACAGATGGGTAGAAGAATGGATAGATAAACGATAGAGCATATGTAACAAACTGTTAACTCTAGAACGTAGGTTGTGGGTATGAGTGTTCATTGTACAATTCTTTCAACTTTTCTGTACATTTTAAAAAGTTTTACAAAATGTTGAGAGAAAATATTGCCTCTTATTCTATTCTCTCCTCCTGAGATTTCAATTAGTTATATGATAGACTCTCTCATCATAGCCTCCATCTCTTAATATCCCTTTCATATTTTTAGTTCCTTGTCTCTCTACGGTATACTCTGGATAATTTCTTCAGATATATCTTCTCATTTATTAATTCTCTCTTCATCTGTATCTAATTTGCTCTTCAACCTTTCCATGGAGTTTTGCATTCCAACAATTATATTTTTTATGTCTAGAAAGTCTTCCCTCTCCCACCTGCCTCCCAATCTGCCTGTTAATTACTGGTCGTCTCTTATGCATCTTTGTGATTATGTCCTTTACTTTTTTAAACATCTGGAACATAGATTTTCTATACTCTGTATCTGTCAATTCCACTATCTGTGGCCCTAAGAATTATATATCTATTGAATGTTATTCCTACAGATACTCACTTGTAACAGTTTGGCTTCTTGGTGGTTGGGGTTCTTTGATTGTGAGCTCATGGCTTGACCTTAATCTTGGGTGTCTGCTTTACCTAAATTGGGGATGTTTTCTTCCAGAGAGATTTTGCTTCTGTTTCTGCTCATATCCAGGGAGGAACACAGCCTTAAAACTAATTCAACTCCCATCATCTTGTCTCAGTGAGGGAATTCCATGCATGGCTTTTCCACCTGGCTGCTAGTCCAGGGCTCTGATTCTGGATTGCAGCTGCTATAGATATATGTCCTCCTGTCTGCTTACTGATCAGCCTGGCAAAGGGTTTGTCTGTGTGGAGGGGTGGTAGTAGGGAGTCTTTGGGACTTTCTCAACCAGTTATAGATTAATGATGGATTATAGAGCATGTCCCATGCAGATTATCACCATTCAGCAGGAGGAGGGCCCCTCAAAGAAACTTGCTAGCCATACTTCTGGAAGAAAATCGTTTTTTTTTTTTTTTTTTTTCCTGTGGAAGATGAGTCCGGAGCTAACATCTATTGCCAATCTTCCTCTTTTTTTTTTTTTTTTGCTTGAGGAAGCTTAGCCCTGAGCTAACATCTATGCCAGTCTTCCTCCACTTTATATGTGGGTTGCCACCACAGCATGACTGATGAGTGGTGTAGGTCCATGCCCAGGATCTGAACCCATGAACCCAGGTTGCTGAAGTGGAGCATGCCAAACTTAACAACTATGCCATGGGGCTGGTCTGAAATGTTTGCTATTTTTAATCAGCAAAGGAAGTATTCTTCTATTCCTAATTTACCAAAGATCTTTAAATTAAAAATGAATGTTAAGTTTTATATCAAACTCCATTTTCAGTGTTTGTAGAGATGATGACAGATAAGATTTTTCCTCTTTCAAGCTATTTATTAAGAATTGTTTTATCTCCTAGATTCATTGCCTGCTCTAAAACTGGAACTAGGCTATTTTAATATTTTTCCTTTGCCAGCTGGCAAAATGTTGAGCTATGTCAGTAGAGGGTGCTGGAAAGAATTTTCATTCCCAGTTCTAGCTTGCTTTCTTGGCTGGCACTTGCAGCACACGTAGCTTCTCTAGCAGTGCCTACAATCCTGCAGTGCCTACAACTTTTCCTTTGCCTGACTCCTGCAGTACAGGCAGCTTCCTAGCGGCTGGCTCCTACAGTGCAAGTGGTTTCCCCAGCACCAGGCTCCTGCAGTATGGGCAATCTCTCCAGCACCCAGCAGCTTCCCCAGATCCACCTTCAGATAGTTTTGTAGCAGAGCGGCTCCTGCAAGACACCTACCAATGAACAGCTTTCTCTGGCACCCTACAGGGTGCACCTTCAGCAAGTTCCAGAAGGTGGATTTCTATCATGTTTCACTGGAACAGCACCATGGCAAATTCTCTGCCAGTCAAGAAGCCAGGGCCTTACCCTCTATACCAGCCAGGGTCTAGATCTCAGCCTGCAGCTGGTGGAGAGGGGGACACTTTGGAGAATCTATCTCAGCCTAGGGATAGTAACTGCTTCTTACATATGATATTCCTAAAATATTTAGAGTTCTCTTTACTTTCTGCTAGCTAATCCCTTATTACCCCAATCTCATTGTAGTTAATAATTCTTTATATTAAACTTTGCACAGCCAAATTACGAGGTGGTTTCTGTTTCCTGATTGGACCTTGAGTGATAGAATTTTCAGTCATTTTTAAATTTATTGAGAACTAAAAAAAAAAAACTTCCCAGTTTATGGTCTATCTTAGTAAATGTTCCATGTGCATTTTGAAATAAATGTGTACTCTGCTGTTGTGACAGAGTATTCTATAAATATCCATTAGGTCAAGTTGGTTGATAATATTGTTCAAGTCCTCCATGTCATTACTGATTTTTAAAATCTACTTGTTTATCAGATACTGAGAGGGGAATGTTGAAATCTCAACTCTAATTGTGGATTTGTCTATTTCTTTTTTGTCAGTTTTCACTTCACATAGTCTGAAGCTTTGTTACTACATCTTCTTGATGAATTGATGCTTTTATTATTATGAAACGTCCCACTTTATCTCATCTTGAAGATAAGCCAAATTCTTTTTCCTGAAGTCTATTTTGTCTAATATTACTATAGATATTCCAGCTTTATTCTGTTTGCATATCTTTTTCCATCATTTTACTTTGAACTTTTCTGTGTTGATGTTGATGATGCCTTTATGCTGCTGCTGATAAATAGTCAACTAAAGAAATTTAAAAATGAGGAGGACGTCCTTTTTTAATTTACTCAGATATTTACCATTCGGGGGCTTTTCATTTCTTTGTGTAGTTCTGTTTCCATCTGGTATCACTTTCCTTCAGCCTCAAGAACTTCCTTTAGTATTTCACATAGCACAGATCTGTTGTGACAAATTTTCTCAGCTTTTCTTTGAAAATGTCCTTATTTTGCCTTCAGTTTTCAAGGACAAGTTTGCTCCACGGAAAATTCTAAGTTGACTTTTTTCTTTCAGCACTTCAGGGATAGTCATTGTCTTCTGTTTTTGTTTCTGATAGAAAGTCATTGGTAAATCTTATCTTTGTTCTATGTATTTACTGTTTTTTCTGGCTGCTTTTAATACTGTCTGTTATCACTGATTTTCAGCAACTTGATCATGATGTGCCTTGATGTCTTCTTTCTGCTTATTCTGCTTGGGGTTGATGGAGCTTCTTAGATGTATGATTTTATAGATTTCATCAAATTTTGAAATATTTTGGCTATTACTTCTTGAAGTTCTGCCCTCCCTCAGCCATACTCCTATTACATGTATATCAGACCACTACATATTGCTCCCCAGGACACTGAAACTCTTCCATTTCTTTCTGTGTGCTGCAGTTGGAATAGCTTCTATTGTTGCCTTCAAGTTCACCAATCTTCTACAGTGTCTAAGTTGCCATTAAGCTTCTACAGTAATTTTTTTTTTTTTTTTTTTTTTTAAAGATTTTATTTTTTCCTTTTTCTCCCCAAAGCCCCCCGGTACATTGTTGTATATTCTTTGTTGTGAGTCCTTCTAGTTGTGGCATGTGGGACGCTGCCTCAGCGTGGTTTGATGAGCAGTGCCATGTCCGCGCCCAGGATTCGAACCAACGAAACACTGGACCGCCTGCAGCGGAGAGCGCGAACTTAACCACTCGGCCACGGGGCCAGCCCCACTTCTACAGTAATTTTAAAAAATTTTTCAGATATTGTAGTTTTTATCTGCAGAAGTTGCGTTTTATTCTTTTACATATCTTCCATTTTTATCATTATGTTCATATTTTCTTGTAAGCTCTTGATTGTATTCATAATAGCTTTTAAATGTCCTTATTGCAAATTCTTTGATCTCTGTCATCTCTGGTTCTGTTTCTGTTAAATGATTTTTCTCCTGGTTATGGATCACATTTTGCTGAAGCTTCACCTATCTGGTAATTTTTTTATTATGTACTGGTCACTGTCAACATTACATTGCTAGTTGTCTTCATTTTGTGTGTCTGTGCTTTTCTTTTTTTTAAGAGTGTTGAGCCTTGTTGTGGCAGGCAATTAAGTTACTTGTGGATCAGCTTTCAAGGCTTGTGTTTAAACGTTATTAGGGAAAATCTAGAGTAGCCTTTAATCTAGGGCTAAGTTAGCCCTATTACTAAGGCATGAGCCTTCTAGTGTCTCTACTGAATTCCAGGCATTCAATGGTGTCTCTTTACTGTGGCTAGTAGAAACTCAGACATCTTCCAGGCCTATAGGAGCTCTGGGATTTTTCAACTTACATCTCCCTGGTAGTTCTTTCCTTGTTAGTTGATCTTTGCCTGGCCTTGTGGAGTATCACCCTGCTTGGCTTAGCAGTTAGCCAAAGACTCAACATTTCTGGAAATTTCTGAGTAAATTCCTTCTTCTCTGGTAGTCTGTCAAATAAACTCCACAAATTGGGTCTTCTAGCTAACCACGGTATCCTTAGCAACCCATATAGTGCCTGCTTGTCAAGTGGTAGGTGCTCAATTAAATATTTGTATGAATATATGGATTTATACATAGTATTCTCTTATGTTTAAAATTCCATTTTTATCTGAGCTTATTTCCTTTTTCATTCCTACAGTCTTCTCTCCCACTTAAAAATTTCTATTTTTATTTTGCTAATATTTATTTTATTAATCATTTCAAAGAACCAGCTCTTTCCTTTCTTGTTCTGTTCCGTATTTCTGGATTTAAGTCACTGCTTTTTACTTTGTTCTTCATTAATCATTTCACCTATTTTTCCTTAAAACTTTATGTGTTTTTCTCACTTAAGAGGCAGTATAATGTAGTGGCCAAAAGAGTCCAAATCTTGGCTTTATCACTTATTAGTTTAGTGAACTTCAGCAAGACACAACCTCTATGAACCTCAGGTTCCCTATCTATAAAAAGAGGAGGCTATTATCTACCTCATTGGTTTGTTGTGAAGATTAAACAAGTTAACTTTTATAAAACATTTACAAGAGTGTCTGACACATATTAAGTACTGCATAAGTGTTAGCTGTTAGGTAGACCATTTGGTACATGTTTATTTATTCTATATTGGCTAATTTTCAAACATCTGATCTATGAGTTTCCCCTATGTACTACTTTGGCTGAATCCTTATGTTTCTAATTTTTTGTCCTCAGTCATTAATCTCTAAATAGTTTGTAAATCTGTAATTGTGGTTGTGATTTTCTTCTTGAATCTGAATTATTTAAGAGATTTTCTTTTTAGCTTCCTAGTAGATGGTTTTCCTTTTATCATTTTTACTAAAAAAAAAACAAAAAAACATGTTTTTATTGCTCTGGTATAAGAGAGTGTAACTTAAAATTGAGATTTTTCTGTGTAGTTATTTTAAAAATCAATTTTTATAAATGTCTTGAGGATACTGAAAAGTGCCTTCTCTAGCTGAAAGTCAGAAAGTTTAATATATCTGTTAAATCTCATAGTTTAGATCCTCTTCAAAATGACTGTCTACTGCTTGTCTGCAGATGTGTCAAATACTGAGAATGCTATTACAAGCAAACATTCTACAGGTGATGAGGGAGAAAAAGAATGAAATAAAGAAAACAAGAGAGGCCACATGACCATATTTTTTACATACATCAAATATTTGTAAGTCTTGCTTATTCACAAGTTGGATTTATTAGCTAGAAGAATGACACTACCACAGGCACACTCATCTTTAACTTATTATTCACTACAAGGCCTTCCATCCTAGCTCCCAGTTTGCCTTCATACTTCAACACATCTAGAATTTTTGAAGTCCAGGCGCAAGCACCTCTAGGGTAAAATCTGGCATTCTATTTTACCCTGTGTTATTTGTTAATGGTTCCATGTTAACTTGGTTCTGTGGCTAGATCATAAATTCCTCATGGGCTAAAATCATATTTTGTATTTTCTCCCTTGCCCCAACCACTAACACATTATAAAGCTAAAAATTCTGTAAATCCTCAATGACCCTACTTATGAAGATATGAAGAATTCTAAAACTCAGTAAACTAACCTATAAAATGATGATGATAATTTACTGTTTAAGTACTTTTTAAAAGTCCTTGTTATTTATACTGTAATATCTCTTATATGATATTTGGGGTTACTACTAAACACAGTGATATGGTAATCTGGTAGAGGCCAAGAAGACCAATGCTATACTTCTCTGGGGGAATTGGAGTTCTGTCTTTAAGGGAGAGGTTGATTCTTACTATCAACTGGAATGGACAGGAAACCAGAATCTTGAGAAGAGCCCTTATATAGGCTGGTGGTTATCAATGAGATGGGGGGGGGGGGGAGGCAAAATTTTACCTCCCAGGGGCATTTGGCAATGTCTAGAGATGGTATGGGTTATTACAACTTGGGGTGGAGTACATAGGCATACAGTGGGTAGAAGCCAGGTATGCTTCTAAACTTCCTACAATGCACAGGACAGCTGCCCACAGCAAAGAATTATCTGGCTCCAAATGTCAATAGTGCCAAGGTTGAGAAACCTTTAAGCAGGCAAGCAAAGGAACTCTCAACTCTCTGTGCTCATGCCTGAACTTAAAAGACTGAAATTGTCTAGGAGCTATTCCTTGATAAAATTAGTTTAAAAAAAAGGCCTCTGCCAGAGGGTGGTTGCATCTCTGTAGCAAACAAAAGCTGAAAACGAGTAATTATATTTTGCACATAAGATCACATTTATGGGGGCCAGCCCCGTGGCTGAGTGGTTAAGTTTACGTGCTCCGCTTTGGTGGCCCAGGGTTTTGCTGGTTCGGATCCTGTGTGCAGACATGGTACCCTTTGTTAGGCCATGTTGAGGCGGCGTCCCATATGCCACAACTAGAAGGACACACAACTAAGATACACAACTATATACTGAGGGAATTTGGGGAGAAAAAGCAGGAAAAAAATTACATTTATGTTATTCTTTGTTTTTAATATCCATTCAATCTTTCCTTCTATTAGAAAAAGTATTTTTAAATATCTATCTCAATACCCTAAATAAACTTTATATAAATCTAAATAAATGTTCTAAAACATTTGTTATGTTCCAGTTTAAGCTGTACTGCTACAGGATCCAAATTCAGTCTCTCCTCAGCTGTGTAGCACCATATTAAGGAAAGGGTCATATGCTTATACTTTGACACCAGGGGGTAGTGACAGCAAGTGGTGAAAAACTTCAAGGACAAAATGAATTTTCAGAAAACAGTGCTGCATAATCCAACCACTCTTCCCAAGAGTAGAATCTCCTTCGAGTATCAAACCTGGAGGTTCTGGGGTTATTCAGTTAAGAAGAGTGACATATACTTCAGTCACACCAGGAGTCTCTCCAATTACAAGCTGCAAATACAAAACTCCTCATAACAATGTCAGGTGTCTACAGCGATTTTTCCATCTAAGTGGGGCTGCACTGTGTATAATTGGTAAAGGGTTCGAAGTGACAATCCTTACACAAGAAATTTCTCACTTCACTAATTTATTCATCATTTGCTGAAAAACACTCAACTTTCTGTCACTAGTCAAGAGTTGACAATCTAGTTGGTAGGACACAACACGTAATTATTAAACTTGGACAGTGAAGACAGTATTCAAAGACCAAATGAGCAACACCCCCGAAAAGTGTATTAGACTTAGAAGAAAGCAAAGAACACTGAGCTGAAGTAACCAGGAAAAGCTTCACAGAGATGAGAATTTTGAGCTACTGTGTGAAACACGAATAGGATCTGGATAAACAGAGAAGACTACGAATTTCTGAAGCAGTTTAGCAAGAGCTAAACCCCAAAAGCCAGAATACAAAAAAGAAAGAGCAAGGCTCTTGGGGTGCAAAGATGTTGACACTTTTGTCACCATCCTCTGAAATTACCTGATTATCCACAGCTTTAAATTCTTCAACTGCTTTTTGTCCTAAATCTTCAGATTTTCTTCTTTGAATGGGACAGGTAGAGTAAATTAGAGGAATATATTCCAAGGCTGCTAATAGTTTGATTAATCTTCATGAAAATAAACTCACATAAGCAAGTAGGGCTTTCCAGCCCACGTTCTCGTTTCTCTAACAGGAAACTGAATAAATGTAATTGGCATACACATTCAACTAAGTGAGTTAACTTTTTTCCAGGCTAACATAACTTGGTATGTTAGTGACTGTATAGAGCTTTTCTACCTCAACAGAAATTACTGTATATTAAGGCTTCTGCAAATTCATGTTAACTCTAGACGAGCTCAGGTTCTACCACTAATTTGCTGACTATATTTTCAATTTATGTAATGGAATAAGCAGTTTATTTTCTTTTCTAGAACTTTTAGAGTTCTATCGTTCCTCTCACTCTATTTAAGGCCTGCCACGTCCTCCTCTCCGTAGTCCTTGACTTTCCAAACGGCATAAACATTTGCTCCAACAGGAAAAAAAAAAAATAGTTTTGTCATTGTAAAACAAACCAACTTTTCACAAAAAGCAGCGTTTGTACATTGTGGACCTTTTGTAAGACAACGTATGGTAGGTTTCCTCTGAAGAACTCGCGGTAATCCAGAGAAGATTCTTTAAGTAAGGTTGGGTGGTCTCGTCTATCAATAGTTTCCTCGGGTTGTTTGCCACAGACAACTGCGTGAGCTCGGTAACGTTGAACGGCTACAGCATCGCCCCCCAGGCACTAAGAGACCATAACTAGGGCATGGTGAGTTCTAGTCTCATCAGAGAGGTCATCTAGTAGCTTCCGGGGTCAAGGCCCCCCCCAGGCAGCCCACATGTGACCTGCTCTCCTTCTTGGGCCGGGCCATTAGCCAAACGCGCCCCGGGCACCAGAGGCGCGCGGACATCCTCACGCGGCCTAGAGGGCGCCTAGCGAGTGTCTGTGCCGAGGCGCTGGGCGGCCTCGAGCTCCTGCCTGCTCGCCGGCAACCATGTACCTGCCAAGGCCGAAAATGCAAACTCCCGCGGCCAGGAGCTCGCCTCCAGGAGCCTCCGGCGGGCCTCGCGCCCCACCCCCTCCGACCCTGGCGCCGTCCCAGCTCCGGCGCTCGGGAGAGCCCGCAGGAGGCGGGGGGCGCAGCTGACCCCCCAGCCCCCAGCTGCCGGCCCAGGGAAGCCGCCTCCACCTCCAGGTCGGGAGAAGCCCCAACGAGACGTCGAGGACGGCGTCAAGGCCGACGCGCGAGCCTTTCCACGCTCTTACGGAGCCTCCTCCGGCCCACGCGTCCGTCCCAGGCGGCTCCTCGGCCGTCTCGCGAGAGAGTGCCTGGCGCTCCCTCCTTCCTTTCAGCGGTCTTTCTCTCCCCGCCCCCAGAATGATTGCGCGGCTTCCTCCCGAGGCCGGGAGCCTTGAACGTGGCGCGGCCGGGCCTGGGGCGCTCTGTTTGGCCGCTCGGCAGGCTGGCCTTCCCCGCCGCTGTCAACCCCACAACAGGTCCCGTGCCTTCCCAGGTAGACAAGTGCCGGCCCCAGTGACGCTGGGGTGGAGACGCGGGCCGGGCGGGAGGACCGGGCAGGCTGAGGTGGTGGGCGCCACACCTGCGCCGGGCGGCGGCGGGGGTGGGAAGGTGCGCACGCGCGCTGCCCGGCCGGAGGGCGGTGGCTCCTGGGACGTAGAGCGGCGGAGCCCGCTGGCTGGGCGTGCTAGCTCGCTCGGGGTGGCGTAATCTCCCTGCCTGTCTCCGTCTCCTTTTCTCTGCCTCAGATTGGGGCGGGTCAGGAGAATGGCTTCGGAGATGGAGTCGTCGCTCGAGGCAAGCTTCTCGTCCAGCGGTACGGTGTCAGGAGCTTCCGTGTTTTTGCCTCCGGCTCGCTCCCGCATCTTCAAGATAATCGTGATCGGCGACTCCAATGTGGGCAAGACGTGCCTGACCTACCGCTTCTGCGCCGGCCGCTTCCCAGACCGCACCGAGGCTACTATCGGGGTGGATTTCCGAGAACGAGCGGTGGAGATTGATGGGGAGCGCATCAAGGTGAGCGGATGGGGGACTGTCAGGGAGGAAAGATGCCTCGGGATGACAGGTGTCCCAAACTCACCATGGGTTAATCGCCGGCCTTGTGCAGGGTGTGTGCTCCGTCATTTCTCATGCTGATGTGGAGATTGCAATTGGGGATTGGAAGGATTTGTATATAGCAAACTTCTAAGGCAGTGCTTCTCAAACTTTGTCATGCGATTTACCTGGGGATCTTGCTTTTTTTTAAAAAAATGCAGTTTTTGTTTTGGTAAGGTCCCAGGTGCTGCAGGTGCAGCTAGTCCATGGACCACACTTTGAGCAGCAAGAGTGTGGGTTGTATCCACTGACTCATTGGCAGTGTCTCATGTACTGGGAGTCAGCGCATGACCGGAGGAAAAACAGTGAAATTTCTCAGGCTTGGAAAACTCATTTCATAAATACCATTTATTAAATAGTCATCTGAATACTGCCGTAGGCATTGTGGAAGTAAAGCCCCGTTGCCTTTGAGGTAGTACTTAGTTATTCTCTTGCATACGGTTTTAGTTTTGCTACAGTAGTTTCTATATGACATTTTGTTGTTTAGAAAAATCTGTTTTCTTGCAGAAACATTCTGTACATGATAGTTCCTACTTGAGTTGCCAGAAGCACATTCTTGGCATCATTCTCTCCCAATTCTTTAATTCTTAGTGGTAGCTCCTGAGACTAGAGACATAGTAGTGGTGGAGAAGGTAGTAGGCCCCAGGCCAAGACTGGGGTTCTGAGGGGTTGGAATGGGGGGGTTGGAGAATGAGGAACAGTGATGGGGCTGAGGCCTCCTGATGGTGTAAACCTTAGACACACTTCTTCATTCCCAACCACCACTCAATCCTCAGCCATCTGCTAATACCACCCCTGAAAACATGCAGACCCTAGGAACTGTTCTGCCTTCTTTATGCTGCCTTTACTTTTTTACTTTAAAAGATGTTTATCTTTACCTCAGTCCCCCCTGGGGGGGAAAATAAGCTGACTGCTTCATTCCTACCCTCACATTCTTCAGGCAAGAACTGTTTATTTTTTAGTTCCCTAACCACACAACCTCCCACCCCTAAAAGAGTTTAAATGCTAATGATGGTAAAGGAGAAATAGGATTGAAAAGAAATCAACCTTCTAAAGGCTGTTTTGCCTTTTAATTTTCCCTTTAATTTTTCATAGGCCCATTCAAACTGCCATTGGTGGTCCTTTGGGTGCACTGTATTAGGGAGTTAAGAAGGATTTGTATACATTACAGAGGAAAAGATAGCATGAGAAGAGGCTGAATATTTTTCCTCTGATTTAGGTTAGGCCCAGGAACTTGTGGGCAAGGAAAATAATGGGGCTTCTGAGATGTGAGAGGGAGTTTAGTTTGGGAGAAGCAGGAATTCTCGGAGAAAGTGCATGGGCTTTGGAGCCCAACTGACGTGGGCTGTGTGTCCTTAGTGTGGTGACCAACTTTATCTATGACTCTCCCAGTTTTAAAACTGAAAGTCCCACCTCCCTGGAACCCTCTCAGTCTCAGATGAACCGGGCTAATTGGTTACTCTAGTCCTTAAGCACCTTCCTTAATCTTTCAGAGTCTATTTTCTCTTCTGAAAAATTGGGATGGTAATACCCTGTCAGGCTGATGTGGGCATTAGATGAGAACATATATGAAGCACCCAATTCATAGTTGGTAATCTTAAGAAGATTCTTCTTCCCTGGTGGCTTAACATTATTATTTCTTTTTGGCACCATCAGTTCTGTGGCTGTGCAACCAGGAAGTGAAACAGAGATAAAGTAGGGCACAGGCAGACAGCTGAAGTGGAGAGAAATTCCCCCAAAATGGGAATAGGATATTAAGTAAGTAGAGGGAATGGAGGCAGGAGAGGAGTTAGGATTTGATGGCCCTTTACCTGCTTCTGGGTTGCTCCTTAGACTTTAAGATCACAGATGAATTAGGTGCAAATTTAAGAGAGAACTTATATTGAAAAAATATAAGACATGTCCATATAAAGTTGAATACTTAACTACTGGGTTAAGTGCTGGTGGTAAGTCAACCGAACCCAGAGGTGTGATGAATCTGGGAGCACCGAGTTGATCCTTCTGGTTGAGAAGAGTAAGGAGAAAACGTTTTTTCTAGGACTGTTCCTCCTGAGCTTTAGCATAACCTGCTATGTTGGTAGGGACCTGGACACTGAGTTTCTTTTTCTTCTTTCTAAGGCCTTAACAAGTGACTCGTACATCCAACTGTAATGTCTGAGAGAGACTTTTATTGTAGTTGAAAAGACTACAGAAATATTCTGAGACTTCTGTAGTAGAAAGAGATATTGCTATATTGGACATTTTTTTTAAAAAACTTTTATTTTTTTTGCTTCTGTGCTACAGTGGCAGAGTTGAGTAGTTGCGACAGGTGCCATGAGGCCCACAAAGCCTTAGATACTTACTGTTCTGACCCTTTACAGAAAAAGTTTACTGACTCTGATATAGTGCATAGATGATTTCTTGTCCTAGATAAAGATAAGATTTATAAACCTAAAAAGATGACCAGCAAAACTAGGCAGGGAATGAGTGTCAAGTTATTGGTTCTTTTAAAAACAAAGCTGAATTGATATAGAAAAGCTTTCTTCCCTGTGCTGCTTGTGCTTCTTTTTTGTTAACCTGTAGTACATCTTAAGTGCTGCTGAAATGTTCATACTGTGTCCACATTTCTCTTTGGAAAATTATAAGCCTAGTCTGAATTGACATTTCTTCTAATTTTTCATCTTAAAGCAAAAGCTGGAAAGCTCTGTTACTTTACTAATAAAATGACATTTGAGACATTATTTTTATTTGATAAAAATGAGATACTATGTCAAATGTTTTTAATTGTGGACTGGAAATTTTTCAGAGAGCATGTCTTATAGCAGCAGTGCCCTTTCAGAATCAGTTAAAATATTTTATGAAATGTAATAAAGTCTGTATTCGTTCATCTGTTCCTAAGTTCTAAGTATGTATAGTTGAAAGAGGAAAATCTTGTTTACAGAATTTTGGAAGTTGAATACAATTATAGAATTAATTCCTTAAATAAAAATATCTTTGATTTTTGAGTTGAGACTCCCAACTCTAATCCTGATGCTCCTTCCTTGCATGTGTATCCCCATCATAACTAGCCATATCCCTTTCATATAAGCATTTTATAATGGCAGCCAACAGTCATTAAAGCCTAGTGTTGCATCCTCTCAGTAGGGGTCAGCACTTTCTATTTGAACACTGGGAAAGCTTACTTATCATTTGTAGAGGTATGACATTTTGCCATGTTAAATACAAGATGTTAATGTTAACTAAAGGAAAATAATCAGAATCTCTCCCTCATTGGTAAATCAAATATTTAATGAGTAATTATAGGAAAGATGACATTTTGTTAGTCACAAGAATTACGATGCATTGCAGGGGCTGACAAACTATGCTTAAGGGCCAATTTGGCCCGCTGCCTGTTTTTATATGGCTTGCAAGCTGAGAATGATTCTTAGATTTTTAAATGCTTGGGAAGAATCTTAAGAATATGATTTCATATCAGGTGAAAATTATATGAAATTCAAATTTCAGTGTCCATAAATAAAGTTATATTGAAACACAGCTATGCTCATTTTTTTACATATTGTGCTTGCTTCTGTGCTACAGTGGCAGAGTTGAGTAGTTGTGACAGATGCCGTGAGGCCCACAAAGGCTTAGATACTTACTATTCTGACCCCTTACAGAAAAAGTTTACTGACTCTGATATAGTGCATAGATGATTTGTTGTCCTAGATAGGGATAAGATTTATAAACCTAAAAAGATGCCCAGCAGAACTGGGCAGGGAATGAGTGTCAATTTATTGGTTTGGATGTTGGTGAGGGAATCGCTAGGTGAGGTTTCGCAGAGGAAGGGCCGAGCCGAGAGGGCTTTTCTGAGGAACATCAGCAGGATGCTCCAGCAGGATCAGAGGTTCCTGTGGAGAAGTGGCAAGTGAGAAGCCTGTGAAGGTGTTAGTAGCAACATTCGTGAAGAGCTTGAAAACCAAAGCTAAAGAATCTAGGCTTCAGAAAGTCCAAGTGTTTTAGGAAGATAAATGTGGCAGCAATTGAAGATGAATCCAGAATGAGACTCAAACTGCTCCTTGACCTGTTTTTCTATGTACATTCTCTAGTAGTCTCTTGATCTCAGCTGTCGGTTCTATGAAGATGACTTCCAAATCTTTGTTCGGCCCAGACATTTCTTTTCATCTGCAGTTCTGCGTTTCTTACTATCTTCTAGATGTGGCTATTTGGATAATCTCTCCTTCACCTCAAATGTCTGAAGTGAGTTCATCTCCCTTAGCAAATCGCCCTCTCGTGTTTCTCCTCAGTGTCTCCTAGGTTGTCCTGATGTCATCATCCTCATCCTCAAGGCCTCGCCCCTCTCCTTTGCTCCTTAAGTTCAGTTGGTTTTCTACCTGCACGATTTCTCTCATTCATCCTTTCTTCAAAATTGTAGTGCAGGTCTTTTTTTTTTGCCTCTCTTGGAACTGTTGCAGCAGCTCAACTCATCTCTCAGTCCTCAGTTACAGGCTTACCTCCTTTTATGGTGCTTCACTTTATTGCGCTTCATAGATACCACGTCTTTTATGAATTGAAGGTTCATGGCAGCCGTGTGTCGAGCACATCTATTGGCACCATTTTCCAACAGCATTTGTGTCTCTCTGTCGCATTTTGGAGATTCTCCCAATATTTCGAACTTTTTCAGTATTATTCGTAATGGTGATCTGTGATCAGTGATCTTTGATGTTACTATTGTAATTGTTTTGGGGCTCCACAAACCGCACCCGTAAAAGATGGTGAACTTAATTGGTAAGTGTTGTGTGTGTTCTGACATCTCCACTAACTGGCCGTGCCTCCATCTCTCTCTTTCTCCTCGGTTCTCCCTATTCCCTGAGACACAACAATATCGAAATTAAGCCAATTAATAACCCTACAATGGCCTCTAAGTGGTCAAGGGGAGGGAAGAGTTGTGTGTCTCTTGCTTTAAATTGAAAGCTAGAAATGATTAAGCTCAGTGAGGAAGACATGTCGAAATCTGAGATAGTCCAAAAGCTAGGCCTCTTATGCCAGTCAAGCTGTGACTGCGAAGGAAAAGTTCTTGAAGGAAATGGAAAGTGCTACTCCAGGGAACACAGGAATGATAAGAAAGCAAAACAGCCTTATTGCTGATATGGAGAAAGTTTTAGTGGTCTGGATAGAAGATCAAACCAGCCACAACATTCCCATAAGCCAAAGCCTAATCCAGAGCAAGGCCCTAACTCTCTTCAATTCTGTGAAGGCTGAGAGAGGTGAGGAAGCTGCAGAAGAAAAGTTTGAAGCTAGCACAGGTTGGTTCATGAGGTTTAAGGAAAGCAGCCGTCTCCATAACATAAAAGTGTAAGGGGAAGCAGCAAGTGCTGATATAGAAGCTGCAGCAACTTGTCCAGAAGATCTAGCTAAGATAATTCATGAAGGTGGCTACACTGAACAACAGATTTTCAGTGTAGATGAAACAGCCTTCAATTGGAAGAAGATGCCATCTAAGACTTTCATAGCTAGAGGGGCGAAGTCAGTTCCTGGCTTCAAAGCGTCAAAGGACAGGCTGACTTTCTTGTTGTTGGCTAATGCAACTGGTCACTTTTAAATTGAAGCCAGTGCTCATTTACATATTCTCAAAATCCTGGGCCCTTAAGAATTATGCTAGATCTGCTGTGCCTGTGCTCTATAAATGGAACAACAAAGCCTGTTTGTTTAAAACATGGTTTACTGAATATTTTAAGCCCACTATTGAGACTTCCTCAGAAAAAAGATTCCTTTCAAAGTATTACTGCTCATTGGCAATGCACCTGGTCGCTCAAGAACTCTGATGGAGATGTACCACGAGATTAGTGTTGTTTTCATGCCTGTGAATACAACATCCATTCTGCAGCCCGTGGATGAAGGAGTAATTTTGACTTTTAAGTCTTATTATTTGAGAAATACATTTCATAAGGTTATGGCCTCCATAGGTGGTGATTCCTCTGATGGATCTGGGCAAAGTAAATTGAAAACCTTCTGGAAAGGATTCACCATTCTAGACGCCATTAAGAATGTTCGTGATTCATAGGAAGAGCTCAAAATAATGACATTAACAGAAGTTTGGAAGAAGTTGATTCCAACCCTCATGGATGACTGAGGGATTCAAGATTTCTGTGGAGGAAGTAAATGCAGATGTGGTGGAAATAGCAAGAAAACTAGAATTAGAAGTAGAGCCTGAAGATGTGTCTGAATTGCTGCAATATCAAGATAAAAATTTAACAGATGAAGAGTTGCTTCTTATGGATGAGCAAAGACGGTGGTTTCTTGAGATAGAATCTACTCCTGATGAAGATGCTTTGAAGATTGTTAAAATGACAGCAAAGAATTTAGAATGTTACATAAACGTATTTGATAAAGCACTGGCAGGGTTTGAGAGGACTGACTCCAATTTTGAAAGGCATCCTACCGTGGGTAAAATGCTATCAAACAGCTTCACATGTTACAGAGAAATCAGTTGTGAAAGGAAGAGTCAATCGATGCAGCAAACTTCATTGTTGTCTTATTTTAAGGAATTGCCATGCCCACTCCAGCCTTCAGCAGCCACCACCCTGATCAGTTAGTAGCCATCAACATTGAGGCATGACCCTCCACCAGTAAAAAGATTGTGACTTGCTGAAGCCTTGGATGATGGTTAGCATTTTAAGCAATAAAGTATTTTTTAAATAAGGTATGTACATTGTTTTTTTAGACATGATGCTGTTGCATACTAAACAAACTGCGCTATGAGGTAAACAAAACTTTTATATGCACTGGGAAACCAGAAAATTCATATGACTCATTTTGTTGCAACGTTCACTTTGCTGTGGTGGTCTGGAACTGAACCCACAATATCTTCCAGGTATGCCTGTAATCAATTTTGTACGTTGTTGCCAAAATGCCAGATTAGTGTTGCACTTTACGGGAGGTTGATCTCCCCTGCCTCAGATGCCCTGGATAGTTGTCTATTATATTGTGAAGCTCCAGCTTTTTAGATGAACATAGGCTTTCCTTCATCTTGCTTCAGACTGCTCTTCTAACTTTTTTCCCATTAATTTCCTTCAAGTACCCTGTAGTCCAGCCAGTTATTTGCTGATTCCTGTGTTTTCCCCTTCCATTTCCCACTCTTTGCCTGGAATATCCCCTCTTCCCATATTTCACCACATGTAATTCTTCCTTATTCAACTCAGTACGTCTCTCAAAAATCTCCCACCCCTTTTATATATCTACCCATACACACACAGACACACAATGGAATACTACTCAGCCATAAAAAAGACAAAATCATCCCATTTGCAACAACATGGATTGACCTTGAGGGTATTATGTTAAGCAGAATAAACCCTATAGAGAAAGACAAACACCACATGATTTCACTCATATGTGGAAGATAAACACATGGATAAAGAGAACAGATGAGTGGTTACCAGAGGGGAAGGGGATTGGGGGGTGGGCGAAAGGGGTAAAGGATCACATATATATGGTGATGGGTAAAAATTAGACCATTAGTGGTGAGCAGAGTGTAGTCTATACAGAAACTGATAAATAATAATGTACGCCTGAAATTACAAAATGTTATAAACCATTATGACCTCAATAAAATAATTGGGGAAAAAAAGATTAAATGAGCTAACACATTAAAAAAAAAAATCTCCCTCCTTCTCCATTTTATTTCTTTTATGAACTCTCGTAGCCTTTATTTAAATGGTCTGTGTCTCTTTCCTTCTTGTGTTGTATAGATGTCTACCTTCTTTATCAGGTCTTATTTGGCCTCCTTCAGGGCAGGATCCATGTCTGGTAATTCCATAGACCTTTTCCAGTGTCTAGATCAGTTTCTAAACTATACAGTATTCAGGGGATGTGTATTGAATATGTGGAGGCAAAAAGATCAATTGGTAGGCTGCTCCAGAAATCCAGAATTGAGGAGATAAGGGAAACTAATGGAAAGAGAGAAGATGAAAGATATTTTGATGATAAAGCCAGAAAGCATCAATAACTGGTGTTTGGTGACAAGAAGGAAGAGGACTCAAGATGACTGAGCTTGTGGGTCTGGTCGACTGGAGGAAGGCAGTACCATTAGAAGAGGTGAGGAGTACAATATGGAACATCGAATTTTGAAGGGCTCTCTAAAAAGCTTTGTTTTAGTCATTTGTTTGCTGAGATGATGGTATATTCAAATGTCTAATTGGCAGCTATAAATGTGCGGTTGGAGCGCAGGGAAAATAATCATGAATATGAATATGAGGTTAGGTAGATAACTTAGAGGAAGCATAGATAGATGACAACAAAATGGCCAGTGTAGTTAACATGCATAGAGAGATGAGGAGGGGTTTGTTTTAGTGTGATGAAGGTGATATACTATGAATGCTGAAGGCAAATATAAATTAGATTTTTTACCCTTATTCATTGTTCTGTCTTGATCTTTATTAAAAGTAAATTAATGTTTATAAGTCAAAGAATATTTTATATGAAGTCATCTTATATGTTACCTTCCAAGAATTAAAAAGTTGATAAAATGTGGTGGTGGTGGTAGTTAGGGAGATACTAAATTGGTCCTCTTGATTTGATTTGATTTAATTTGCATTGGAATTCAGTGAGTGAGAGTGTTAGCAGTCGGCGTACCCTAAAAAGAATACTCAAGAATCTTAACCTCTGACTGCTTAGCTCAGAAAGCTTTGGGGGATTTGGGTCTGGTCTGACAGAGATTCTGAACTGCGGTGGTTTGGTTCTGGGCCCTGCATGGTACAAGCAATACGTATGTGTTTCCACAGACCCAAGCCTTCCGACTCTCTGAAGGATCCCTGGAACCAGGTCAGTGCCCCCATTGTTCTTCCAGCCTGATTTCAGAAGCCTGTGATTCTTGGACCTCTTCTTATGAAGATGGCAACACTGATGTGTGTACTCCGTGTCAGGACTCTGTACTCAAATTAGCTTAAGCAAAATGGAAATTAGTTTCACATAACTGAGAAGCCCAGAAGTAAAGTTCTCTTTTTGCCAGTTCCCACAACAGTCCAAAAATGGAGACTCTGTGATTCTGTTTGAGGATTGGGGCACATGCCCATTCCTAAACTGTGGTGTGCAGGGATATGCAAAGCTGTGATTGGTCAGGTCGAGGTCACATGCTTAGCCTGGGAACCAGGGGCTCACATGAATTGAAAGCAAGGGAGCGATGGTTCCGCAGGGAAAATGAAGTGCTGTTAACAGAAGTGGGAATGGATGCTAGGCTGGGAAAAATTATGTGACCACCACAGAATCAGTCAACCCAGTTTAAGTCTTAACTTTAAGACTTAGCGGTAGCTTTGTGACCTCAGGTGAGACCCTTAACCTAATTTAGTAGGCCTCAATTCCTCATCTGCAGGATTGGGTAATTATTACAGAGGATTGTGTATCTTAAATAGGACAATGCGTGTAAAGGGCTTAGCATAGTGCCTGGAATGTGCTTGGGTTGTGCCAAGCCTCAAATAAATTTAGGTAGTTTAAAAGTAAGTGCTCATATTTTCAGGAAAGATGATGATAATGAAAAATAAGCAGAGAAAGGATAGAGAGGGATAGCTAACATTACTGTTTCCAAATTGTGTGTGTTCTTTGTTGTAACAATTAATTTAGAAAAAGGGTGAGCCTATAACGTTACATAAATTAGCCCTGATTTTAAGATTAAAATAGTCTCTCGAAAGGTTACGTGACTGGCTCTAGGTCACACAAGTTGGTGGCAGTGCTGGGATTACAACCCAGGTCTCCCAGCTCTGGTTTCCTTTCTCTCGCTGCTTATTGTCTTCCTGTCCCTTGTTAAACTAGACCTAAAGTCCTCATTTTAAAGAAAGTGTTTCTTTCAAATAATCACACAAAATTTGTCACTTCTCCATGTTAGGGAAGGTAAAATTTATTTTTAAAATTTGCCATTTGGATCAGTACATCAGATGTACATGTTTCCACTCTGCATACCAAACAAAAAGAGTTCTCTTGAAATGTTGCTAATACTAGTTACGATGTTGATTTACAACTTACTGAGTTGTTAATAGAAGTGCTTGTGTAGTTATCAGATCATCTTTTATGTATGCTGCTTAGAAGCAAAAATAATAAAAAATGTGTTCTTTAGAAGAACAGGGGAAAAGGAAAATTTGATAGCTGATCAAAGGAGGAAAGATCATTTGGGTTAATGTGTGTGTCTTTTTTAGTCATGCAAAAAAAGTATTAAATCACTTTAGCCAGATCATTTCTCATTTTGGTAGTAAAACGACTAAAATAGCTTTCATGAACAATAAGAATCTACTGTTAGGACTTGGCAAATAGCCAGGTTGCCATTTTTGTTGGAACTTCATACTGGAATTTAAAGTAGAGATTCATGAAATATTATTAAAGGAAGTATATTTTATGTTGTCTCTGTAATGTTTAAAATGGGAGTAATATCTGTGGGAGCATGAATTAGCCATTTTCCTAAGATATTAAGTATTAAATTGGGAAAAATTGCTCTGAAAATTCTTCCTAATCTAACATTTACCAGATAAAAGCATGTTACTTCCCTAGGTTCCAAAGCGTCATTCTCTTTTTTGTTTTAAACATGGTGAACCATTCCACTCATAGCTAAACCTCAAGGTGTTTCCAGACTGTCTTGGGATTTGTTTGCCATCTACTGTCTTTGTCTCTCTCTCTCTCTTTTGGCCAAAGTTTTCTCCAGCCTTGTGTGGCTGATGGTTTTTATCAGTCATCCTGTCCTTTCTTTGCGGAGTCTCTCACCGCTCCTTTCCCACTCTCCTTGCCTCATCTCAGTGCCATGTGCAGATCTGAAAGACAGCAGGCGGCAGAGCAGTGTGCCTTTGCCCAAACCTTCACTTGTTTTAGCAGTACTGTGAGCAAATTTTTAAAGCTTTCTTTTAAATACTCCTTTGTAAATACCCCATTAACTTAGTAATTACTTTTATGGCTTTCCAATAAAGTATGAAGAGTTATGATGTCATACTTCTTGTTTCCTGGAAGTCTTGAGGTGATTAGACTGCATAGAGTTTTGAGCAGGATTGATGAGGAGTATTGTTGAGTCAGCCCCATCCTCAAACAAACAAGAAAAGGTTTTCTTAGGGATAAATGTCTTCATAAGTACCACTTACATTTATTGAGGACTTCCACAGTTCTTTGAGGCAGGCAGGTCTAAATTCTGCATAATTGTTATGTTTTTAAAGTTTAGTTTGTTTTTATAGAAGCCATGCATGTTTGTTATGGAAAACAGAAAAGTAGAAATAACGAAGGAAATTGCCTTAAAGACATCCATTATTAATATTTTGGTATACAGTCATGCATTGCTTAACGATGGGGATCTGTTCTGAGAAATGTGTCATTAGGTTATTTCATCCTTGTGGGAACATCATAGAGTGTACTTACGCAGGCCTAGATGGTATAGCCTAACTATACACGTAGGCTTTATGGTACTAATCTTGTGAGACCACTGTTGTGTATGCGGGCCATCGTTGACTAAAATGTCATTCTGTGGCACATGACTGTATTTACCTTTTGTATGCTTTTTGTTTTTTTTTTAACTTATAAATGTACTTTGCTTAACACATTATAAATCATTTTTTTAATAAATGGTTTTTAAATACCTGAGCTACAGGAAATGTTATTAGAAGAGAAAAGATCAACTCCCAGTTTCTTTGGACAGCTTTTATATAGGTCATCCATATTATTCCCAAAATACCTTTCTAAGTGTTGAAGATACAGTTCGGAGTGGGCTTTCGTTTTTCATTTAAACAAACTGGCATATAATTCACGTCCTATAAGATTTGCCCATTTGAAATATACAATTCAGCAGGTTTTAGTATATTCTCAAGACTGCGCAATCATCATTACTATCTAATTCCAGAACATTTCATCCCTCCAAAAAGAAACCCCATACCCATTAGCAGTCACTTCTCATTCCTCTCCTTCCCTCAAACCCTGGCAGCCACTATGGATTGGCCCGTACTGGACATGTCATACACGTAGAATCTTACAGTATGTGGCCTTTGGCATCTGGCTTCCTTCGCTTAGCATAGTGTTTTCAGTATTCATCCATGTTATAGCATGTATCAGTACCTCATTCCTTTTTGTACTAAATAATATTCTGTTTAACATTTTTAGGAACTGCCAAACTGTTTTCTAAAGTGGCTGCACTATTTTACTTCCCCACCAACAATGTATGAAGGTTCCAGTTTTTCCACATCTCTGCCAACACTTATCGTCCATCTTTTCTTTTATTTTAACCATCCTAGTGAGTGGAAATGGTATTTCATTGTCGTTTTGACATGTATTTCCTTGATGGCTAATGAGGTTGAGCATCTTTTCTTGTGCTTATTGACCACTTGTATATTTTCTTTGGAGAAATGTCTGTTCAGATCCTTTGCCAATTTTTTCATTGTTATTTGTCTTTTTGTTATTGAGTTGTAAGAGTTTTTAAATATTCTAGGTACTAGACCCCTATCAGATATTTTTTTTGCAGATATTTTCTCCTGTTCTGTGAGTTGTCTTTTCACTTTCTTGATAATGTTCTTTGAAACACAAACATTTTTAATTTTGATGAAGTCCAGTTTATCTGTTTTTTCCCTTGGTTGCTTGTGCTTTAGGTGTCATGTCTAAGAAACTGCCACCTGATCCAAGTACGCAAATACTGACCCCATGTTTTCTTCTAAGATTTTTATAGTTTTAGCTCTTAAGTTTAGATCTTTCATCTACTTTGAATAAATTTTTGTATATGGTGTGAGGTAGGGGATCCAAACTCATTTTTTTTAATGTCCCAGCACCATTTGTTGAAATGTCTGTTCTTATCCTTATTGAATTGTTTTACCACTCTTGTTGAAAATCAGTTGACCATAGATATATGGACTTATTTCTGGACTCTGTTCCATTGATCTATACTACTCTTATGCCAATTATCACACAGTCTTGATTGCTGTAGCTTTGTAATAAGTTTTGACAGCTATAGTTTGAAGCATTTTTAATTGTATGTGAGTGTTTTTATTCTTAACATGTTAGTTGGAATAAAAAAGTATTTTTTTTAAAAAGGAAAGTTGTATTTTTAGAGAATTATACATTTACTTTATTAGCTCTTTGCATAGTCAGTGTAGATAGTCTATGAGTACTTATTTTATAGAGTCTGAAACTAAATTTTGCTTTTACTGTTGAGGGAGCCAAGGTCTAGAGGTATAACAGTAACCTATTGGAACATAGTAGCTATTGAATAAATATTTGTTGATTTAAACAGTCTTAGATGTTAGTAGTTAGTAGTTCTTAGATGTTAGTTAGTAGTTCTTAGATGTTAGTAGTAGTAGTAGTTAGTAGTTTGCTTTGCTGACAACTGTTTGCTTCTATCTCTCATTTATATGTTACTTGAGTCTTTATGGCCCATCTGCCAGTTGTGTTGTTTCCATGACAAAGTGGGTATTTTGTAGTGATTTACTTTGTGCTGTGGTCTCTAGAAATGCATTGAAGCAAAACCTTGTGATTTCCTGAGTAAATGTTAGTCTAAGAGGAAAAAGTTTTAAATAGTATACATGGTAAATAATATTAGGATGACATTCAGCTACATGTAAGAGAAATTCAACTGTGATAGTTTAATCATATAAGGTTTTCTTTTTCTCATGTAATAAGGAGACCAGAGACAGCAGTCTGTATGATGGTATCCTCTCAGCAACATTCCAAGTTTATGCTAGACTTGTGTTCTGCGATTCTTGTGTGTTGCTGTCTTCTTCATGCTCATAAAATGGCTGCTGAACCTCCAGGCATTATATTCCATTCCAGGCAGAAAGGGTAGGGTAATAGAGGTGCAAAAGGCGTGTGCCAAATGCTCTTTTTAAAAATCACAGATCAATAGCTTTCCTGGAAACCTCCACTGAGCAGACTGTTTACAAATTATTGGCCAGAGCTATATCACTTGGCTTCCCCTAGTTCCAAGACAGCCTGGGAAATCAAGTTTGTATGTTGCCTAGAGCAAAATTAGGAAGAAAGGAAAAATTTAAGAAAGTGGAGAAATTTGGACTAAAAAGAGCTACCAAAAAAAAAAAAAGATGAAAAATCAGAACCGATAAAAATTAAAGAAGCATAGAGAGATTGGTGATCAATATTTCCATGTCTAATCACATTTTTAAAAACGTATTTCTTTATTCATTCATTACATCTTAATTGAGCATTTACCATATCCTGCTGTGTCCTGAGCACTCCATGTCTTATATTCTACTTACTTTTTGGGCCATCTACAGTATCCCCTCAGTGTCCCTCTGCTTCTTTATTGCCCTAGGAGAAATCACCACTTTAGGCTTCCAGTCCGTACTCTGAATATCTATAAATAGTACAGATCTTTCAGTTAAAAGCTATCTAAGTAAATCTGCCTCTAGACTTTTCCGCTGTGACCAGTACCCTCATCATTTAACTGTTTTTTAGGAAGTAAACAGCAGCATGATAATTCACTGTTTTTAGGCAATCATAACACATGATGTGTGTTAAGCTTTAGATATCGTTTTCCCCAGTTCCCCCATATTTCACTCAGGAGACAGTGGAATGTTTGTTGGTAGACACATTTAAGATAGATAAGTGATTTTCCAGCCTTTTAAAATTTTCAAGAGGGCCTGGATATCATGGAATGTATATATGTGCTGGTTTGGGGGCTAGACCTCATGACTTTTAACATCTGTCCTAAGTCTACTGTTTTAAATTAGATTAGTGAAAGTTAGAGAAGGGCATGTAGTAACTAAATTTACAGGAATTAAACACTTAGCCTGTTGGTTAAAACCTGATATGTTTTTCTCTTAACATTTTAAAATCAGTTTTTGAGGTATAATTTCATCCAAACAGATTTGATTTACTGAAATTTAAATGCTAAATTGAAATATTTATTCTGACACTTCATTTATTATGAGGTAACTAGGCTAGTATCATGAAGTCTGGATCCCATAAATAACACTGAAAAGGCATTATGGAAGGCAACAAAGTAACAGAGGTGAAGAAGTGCTAAAGACCACGCAAATGTGATTAAAATTTTCGATATGTATAACTGGAATGAAATTTTCAGTTTTCCTCTTTTTTTTTTCATTTTCAGATCCAGTTATGGGACACAGCAGGACAGGAACGATTCAGAAAGAGCATGGTACAACACTACTACAGAAATGTACATGCTGTTGTCTTCGTGTATGATATGACTAACATGGCTAGTTTTCATAGCCTGCCATCTTGGATAGAAGAATGCAAACAACATTTGCTAGCCAATGATATACCACGGATTCTTGTTGGAAATAAATGTGACTTGAGAAGTGCCATTCAGGTACCTACAGACTTGGCACAAAAATTTGCTGACACGCACAGTATGCCTTTGTTTGAAACCTCTGCTAAAAACCCGAATGATAATGACCATGTGGAAGCTATATTTATGACCTTGGCTCATAAGCTTAAGAGCCACAAACCGTTAATGCTTAGTCAACCCCCTGATAACGGAATTATCCTGAAGCCTGAACCAAAGCCTGCAATGACGTGCTGGTGCTAAGTAACAGTCTTTATTATACTATCTAATTTTAACTAAAGAAATACTTTTGAAGTATGACAGTGATAAGTCATAAGATTTGATTTCAGATGTAATGGATCCTCCTGACACTTTACTTTTTATCATTGTCATGCTTACTTTTGTATTTTGTATCTACTTAATCAAGTTTGTCATTGTGACAACACAAGGGAAAAGTTGGATGTCAGGAGAGGTTGAAAATGAAACAAAGGTAGGATGAATCAACATTTTTCCATTGAGAACCCCAAAAAAGAGGCCTAAAATGAGAGCATGATGGAAGAGTCAGTGACTGTTCAATCTTCTGTTCTTGGGATTGAAAAAAATATTAAGGGTTTAGTGTACACTTACTGGTATGTCCTTTGAATGGGAAGTGTTCTCGATAGCATAAAAACTGGTATTTGCCTCGCCCTAGATTTCTTTCTTTGTATTATTAATGTATTTAATTGCATTATTATTGGTATATTTTAGAGCCAAGGCTTTAGTTCCAATGAGAAAAGACGTAGAATGGTTTCTGGTTCTCAGTCCATAAAGAATGACTTTTCCAACGGTTCTAGATGCTCCAAATTTCTAGTTGATATCAATCAGGTCTGCAAAAGTCATTGTTATTTTTAAAAGAGTAATTTGAACTGTCTTCTTAATCAATTCTATTAAAATATGCAAAAAATAAATCAAATTTTAATGCAAATGAAGTGACATAATGAGGTGCTTTATATTTTGTTTTGATATCTTTAAACAGTGAAAAACTAATTGGAAGCATTTGAAGAATTGTAACTTGGAGGGAAATAGGTAAACATGGTTCCTGGCTACCACAGGAGACCTATTCTTAGCTTTTAGTAATTTCAAGCTGTGTATCTGGCATAGTATCTCTTGCTCTCTCGACCCCCAATCAATTTAATGACTAAAGGCTTGAGTTAACAAGTCAACCTCCATCTGAGGGCATCCCTCTAATTGCTATGAGTCTACGTATATTTCTGTAATAGTATTGTGTTACAGTACATCAGTTTCAAAAAATCTTTAAATCTGATGATCGCAACAAGCTGTTCCTCCTCAGGATGAAAAACAGGTATTGAAAAATATCTTCTCTGTCCCTCAGTGATGGAAAGAATATTTCAAAAAGTTTTTTTACCCTAAATACTTTTATTTCGAATTTAAGACTTTGCACATAGAAAGTAGTGAGCTTGTATATGAAGCTATTACATGAATGGAATGTAAGCCATGAACTTTAACTGAAGTGTGCACATTCACTAGTTCTGATAGATTCCTGTCCTTGATAATTTTGGAGGAGATTAAGCCCAAAGATGATTGTACTTAAATATTTTCAGAATGTGGGAAACCAATTAAATATGTAATCTAATCTAGTTTACAATTTTTGTTTAATCATCATGGTGGTCCTAACTGGACAATTTAATTATAAAAACAAGATAATTCTGTTAAATGAATTAACTGAAAGTAATAATTATTCAGTTTTAAATATTAGAGCTTAAGGAGAAACAAGTTGGCTTTATTTATGTTTAGGGAGATTAATCCATTTTTCTTATCATGCTGGAATTAAAAATTGTTTGACTTCGTCTAAATTAGTGTTCATTTGTAACTTTTTATAGTAAAACAATGACATCTGTAATAATTGTGATGAGCGTAAGTTTTTTAAAAGAAGGGAATCTGTTTATTGCTTTTCAAAACATTTTCTAAAGTGTGGGAAGAAAGTTTACAGATTTTCCAAGCACATTTATGTTTTTTCAGTGCTGTTATTAATGGTTTAAAAAAAAAGTAATTTAACTTTATTTCTTTTTGTAAGAAGTTAGTAGTAAGTATCTTTTACAGTTCTGTGAAAGGACTTATTTTTTTCACTTTAATATTTATTAATTTTAAAATATTTGTATCTCATTTGTAATGATTTAGTTTTAAATTTTTTCTATGTGTGTTTTTATTTTTAAAAAGAACATACTTATCAGTTGAATGGGGATAAAGCTTTTAGATATTTTCCAAAATATTTATAAACACTTCACTGACTATTGAGAAATCACTTCCAAAATGGTGGCTATCAAACAACTAATTATTAATTTTTAAAGCACAAATCACACGTTTTGTAACTTCTGTGTGAATTTATTTTAACTGTGACCTTTAATTGGAAACATCAGATATGTTTTGGAAAAGTCTTAATTTGAGAACACCAAAGGAAGCTAATCCAGAATCAAAGGTAGTTTGCTATTAATGACAATGCTTTATGGACAATATATTGCTAATACATTTCCTCATGAAATCTAAAGTTAAATAATTTTGTTGTGAAATGGTGTCATTGTAACATTTCCCTTATAAAGTTCAATAAACCAGCTTTGCCATAAAGAAGTTGTCTTATTTCCTTTGTTTGGTTACTAGGTTGAGTATAAAATAAAATAAAAAATCTCTTCTTTCCCCTGGCTCCCAGGTAATATATAATACATTAGAAACAAACAAACAAAAACTAACCCAGTAGAAATTTATTTGCAAATACGTTTGAGGTTAAGGAACTTTTCTGAAGAAAACCCCAAGTATTAAAATTAGCCGATAGGGTAGCTTTTTTATTTGTGCGGCTCAGTAATCGAAGTTGTTTAAGCACTTCAGTGCAAAGAGCACATACTTACAAGAGTGGTTGACATCTCCAGATTTGGAGGCAAAAGAATTTAGCAGAATGAATAACTTTGAAGTGTATGAGAAAGAAGAGAAGGAAGTATGTTGCAGGTATAAGATTGCAATTTCTATGTTAGGTGACTGATTTAGGCTCTTTAGGAGAGTGTGGACTAGGGCTTGGGGCCTCTGAAGTTGGTACTGCTTTCCCTGGTCAGTTTTATTTCACATGTAAGTTACTCTTCTGTTTAAATATAAAATTACATTATTCATGAAAGACTGCTTTCTTAATTGGATATTAAGACAATAAGTTGGTCAAGTCTTTGGGGGGGGCAAATTTGCTAGACCGTGTGTGACGAGGGCTAATTCACTTCATTTGTTGGAATAACCTGATTCATCAAACATTTGTCAAGTATATGCCATGTGTTTTCCAGTTGTGTTAGGCAATAAGCTACAAAAGTGAATAAGACTCTGTCTTTGAAGAATTTACAAAACAATATGTAAACAAATAGGAATTCTACAATATAATGTGATAAATGTAATCAAAGAGGCATGTCCAAAGGACAATGAGCACAGAAATGGAGCCATCTTTTGACTTTGATGCAGAGGAATGAGCATGCTGTGGAATGAAGGGCTGGTCAGCACACTGGGAAGTGAAGCTTGCAAGACAGGTGTGGTTGAACTGCCAAGTTGCCACATGCAGTGGGATTAGGGCTGACTTGGGTGGAGGTATCAGAAACTCAGTTTGAATCAAGGGGGAATTTATTGTCAGGAGTCTGACTTCTCTCATTAGACTCCAGGACAAGGATGCAGCTGGACTCAAAGAAGAGCTGGGATTGAGCATCCAGTTTCCTAATTCTAGTCTCAGCTTCTCTGCATATCTTCATTCTCTCTGTCTTTTGTAACAGGATTTCTCCACTTTTCTGGTTCAGTTGGCAGGAAATGTGGCCAGTGACTGTTTCTGAACTTTTGCATGCTGCAGGCATCCAAAGAGAAATCAACTGATTGTCAATCCCAAGTTGAAATTCCTAGGATGGACTGTTACTGCCCTGGCTAGAGTCAGGTGCCCAGTGCAAGACTAATAGCCAAAAATGATCAAATAGGCAATTTCCACTTTTGAGGGAGAAGGAATTTGGGGGACGAGAGGGAAAAAAGGATAGCCACGTGAAAACATTCGAGCTTAACTAGTTAGGCAATGGGTGACTAATGAAAGCATTTAAGCAATGTAGTGAGACCATCACATTTATACTGGAAGTTCCAGCGGCAATGGGAAGGATAAGTGGGAATGGAGCCATGGTGGCCAGTTAGTTTCCTGTAAGAACCTAGAAGAAAGAGCTTTCACTGGGACATTGGCAGAAGAATATAGATTTGAGATGTTTCAGAGTTAAAAATTGGCAGGAGTTGAAGACTGATTTAATATAAGCTGATAAGGCCAAGGTCAGGAATTTAGTTCCACGAACCAGTTAGTATGGCTCTTTCCTAGGCTACACACTGCACTCATAATGTAGCTAGGTGTTTTTAAAATGAATGTTTTTGGTCTTTTCAGATTACAGTAGTCCCCCCTTATCTATGGTTTTGCTTTCCACAGTTTCAGTTACCTGCGGTCAACTGTGGTCTGAACATAGTAAATGGAAAATTCCAGAAATAAACAATTGACAAGTTTTAAATTGCACACTGTTCTGCATAGGTGATGAAATCTCAAGCCTTTTTGTACTGTCCCACTCCATCCTGCCAGGGATGTGAATCATCCCTTTGTGCCGCATATCCACACTGTATATGCTACCCGCCTGTTAGTCACTTAGTAGCCATCTTGGTTATCAGATCGACTATCATGGTATTGCAGTGCTTGTGTTCAAGTAACCTTTATTTTACTTAATAATGGTCCCGACATACAAAAATAATGATGCTGGCAATTCCGATATGCCAAAGAGAAGGCGTAAAGTGCTTTCTTTAAGTGAAAAGGTGAAAGTTCTCAACTTGAAAGGAAAACTATCATGTGCTGAGGTTGCTAAGATCTGCAGTAACTTTTATTGTAGTATATTGTTATAGTTGTTCTATTTTATTGTTATTGTTGTTAATCTCTTACTGTGCCTAACTTGTAAATTAAACATTATCATTGGTATGTATGTAGAGGAAAAAACATAGCATATATAGGGTTTGGTACTGCCATGGTTTCAGGTATCCACTAGGGGTCTTGGAATATATCCCCCACAGATAAGGGGGGCTACTGTATTGTTTTGGTTTAATTTGCCTCTATCAAAAGTTTGATTCCTGTGATCCGTCATTTCCATATTTGTTTTTCAAACTCTTTGAGTCAGATGAAACTTCCTATTTAAAATCACTAACTTTGGAGCCAGCCCTGACAGTCTAGTGGTTAAAGTTCAGTGCTCTTCACTTCAGTGGGTGGGGTTCATTTCCCGGTCACGGAACTATGTCACCCATCTGTCAGTTGCCATGCAGTGGTGGTGGCTCACATTGAAGAACTAGAAGGACTTACAACTAGGATATACAGCCATGTGCTTGGGCTAGGGAAAAAAAAGCAAGAGAAGATTGGCAACAGATGTTAGCTCAGGGTGAATCTTTCCCTGCGAAAAATAAATAAAATTACTAACTTTTATCTCCTAATTCTATTAGGTATTTATTCTTTTAAATAATTTAATTACAGAAGATTTTGCATATTTTTCTTGGAGTCCTGAAACATTCTTTAAGTACTAAAACAAAAGTTCACTTTTAATTTTGGTCCTTTATTCCACAGAATTAATAGGGTACATGAAGACATTTCATTACTTCTCTTGGCTCCTCATTATTAATCCTCTGGGAAATTGAGAGTTCCCTGTATCTATAAAATATGACAGGTAATAGGGCTTTTTCTTTTTTTTTTTTTTAAGGAAGATTAGCCCTGAGCTAACTGCTGCCAATCCTCCCCTTTTTGCTGAGGAAGACTGGTCCTGAGCTAACATCCGTTCCCATCTTCCTCTACTTTGTATGTGGTATGCCTGCCACGGCATAGCTTGCCAAGTGGTGCCATGTCCGCACCCAGGATCCAAACCAGTGAACCCTGGGCTGCCAAAGTGGAATGTGCAAACTTAACTGCTGTGCCACCAGGCTAGCCCCAGGCCTTTTTTGTTAAATTGGGTTTTTGTATAGGAAATACATTCACCTGGTTCAATATTTGGACAATGTACCCGATAGTAAATGGTGAACTCTTCTCCCACTCTTCTCAGCTCTCCAATTCTTCCACCACAAGCAACTAGTGTCATGAATTTGTTGTTTCTTCACATGGAAAAATATCCTGGAGATGAATTCATATCAAAATATACAAGTTTCATCATTCTTTCCTAGGCCTTGGGGAGTTCTTTTAGTTGACCGTGATTTATTTAGACAGCTCTCTATTGGTGAGCATCTAGGTTGTTTCCACTCTTTTGCTGTTATAAGCAATATTTAAATGAATAACTTTTTACATAAATCATTTCACAAATGTGTGAGTACATCTGAAGGGCAAATTCCTGGAAGTGACATTGCTAGATAAAAGGTATGTCCATTTGCAGGTTGGATTTCTAATTCTCCTCCTCAGAAGTTGCACTAGCAATTGCAAGAGTGCTTCTTTCCTCGTGTTCTCCCCAATACAGTCCATTATCAGTTTTCTTTTTTGTTTTATTTTGTTTTTTGTTAATTTTAAATAGTGTTTTTGGGTTTTTTTTGAGGAAGATTAGCCCTGAGCTAACATCAACTGCCAATCCTCTTTTTTTGCTGAGGAAGATTGGCCCTGAGCTAACATCTGTGCCCATCTTCCTCTATTTTATATGTGGTACACTGCCACAGCATGGCTTGATGAGCAGTACGTATGTCTGCACCTGGGATCCGAACTGGTGAACCCCTGGCTGCCGAAGCAGAGCATGCGAACTTAACTGCTGTGCCACTGGGCTGGCACCTATTATCAAAGTTTTTGATCTTTGCACATCAGTAGGTGAAAGATTGTATCAGCATTGTTTTAATTTGTATTTCTCTTATTGTTAATAGGGTTGAGCATCTTTTCATATTTAATAGTCATTTGTATTTCTTTGTCTGTTAAATGGTCTGTCCATATCCTTCATCCTTTTTTTGCCTTTTACTGATTTCTAAGAATCCTTTATATATTGGAAAGGTAACCCTTTTTTGTGACATGAGTTTTAAATGTTTTTTCTAGTGTGTTCCTTGCTGATTGACTGCTTATAATGGTTTTTGGCATGAAAATAATTTTAATTAGTCAAAGTTAGCAGTCTTTCTCATGATTTTGGTTTTGTGTCCTAATTAGAAACATCTTCCTTTTTCTGAGATAATGTAGGAATTCTCACATGGTTTCTTGTAGTACTTTTATGATTTCTTCTTCTTCCTCTTCTTTTTTTACATATTAACCTTTGATCCATCTGAAATTTATTTCAATGAAAGGTATGAGATATGAATCCAACTTTTTCTTTTCAAATGACACCTACTTGGCCTAACTCCATATTTTGGATAATCTAGCCTATCCCCTTGAACTTGACATGCCAGCTTGATCATTTACTAAGTTCTCTATGTGTTTGGACTTGTTTCTGGATTTCCTATGCTGTTCCATTAATCTACCTGCTCGTGTGCACTTGTTCTAGTAATTATAGTTTATTCTTTTAATATCTGGTAGGATTAGCTCTATTTGTACTGTCCTTTTCCAAAATTTTCATGGTTCTTGCTTATTTTTCCATTGGAACTTTAAAATTTGTTTGAGATCTAAAGTTTAGTACAAAAAAAAAAATGCTGTTAATATTTTTATTAGGTCCGTGTTCAATTTTGAGGTTAATTTAAAGAGAATCTGTATCTTTATACTTTTGAGACTTTCTATTCAAGATTGTGATGGGTCTTCCCATTTATTCTACTGTTCTTTTGTATCCCTCAGGAGCTAGAAGATTTTTTTTATATAGATATTCCTCATTGCTTGAGAGGTTTATTTTTGATACTTATCTTTTTTGTTGCCCTTTTAATGTGTGTTTTTGAGATTATTAAGTATTTTGAGAATGCATCTCAAAACTATTCTACAGAGTGATGTCAGCAACATGGGAGAGTGTGAGGTTTTCTTTGTCTCTCCCCTTTTGAACTACAACTAAATGGACATTCATTGATCAACGGAGGATACTAATACAGCACCTCAGGATGCCTGAGAGACCTGCACTGCTATACATTGGAAGGTGGATGGATTACCCCTGGGGAGGAGTTGGAGATAGGTGAAAACTCTCTGGCCCCCAGACAGCCCAGTACCCGTGAGCAACTCTTTCCTGGCTGAAGCACTCATAGCACCGCCACGGCCCCAAGGGTGGGTGTGTGCATCAGTGTGACTGTGGGAACAGTTGATGGGAGACCCCGCAGGGCCACTACAATCCCAAGGAGTGTGCCAAGCTCAGTCAGGAACAGCTGATGGGGATCCTGGTGGGTGCAGACTACACAGCTCCTGCCCCATCCCCCCAGTGGCAGCAAGTGGAATCGGTAACCAAACTCTATCTCTATGTGGAGGCACAAATCCATGCCATTAAGTAGTATGAAAAAATATATTAAATCTCCAGAGCAGAAGGAAAATGACAAGTACCCAGAAACCAATCCCGAAGACACAGAAATCTATAACCTAAATGACAAAAAATTCAAAATAGCTATCATTAAAAAACTCAATGAGTTAAAAGAGAGTACAGATAGACAACTCAACAAGTTCAGGAGCTACATCACAAAAGAGCTTGAAACTATAAAGAAGAACCAATCAGAAATGTTGGAGATGAAAAACACAATGGATGAGATTAAGAAAAATCTGGACTCCCTGAACAGTAGGGCTGATAATATGGAGGACATAATTAGCAGTCTGGAGGATAGGAATATAGAAATGCTTCAGATAGAGGAGGGGAGAGAACTAAGACTAAAAAGAAATGAAGAAACTCTCCGAGAAATATCCGACCCAATTAGGAAATGCAGCATAAAGAGTATAGGTATCCAAGAGGGAGAAGAGAAGGAGGATGGAGCAGAAAGCTTGTTCAAAGAAATAATAGCTGAGGACTTCCCAAACCTGGGGAGGGAGCTGGAAATCCATGTGACAGAAGCCAATACATCTCCAAACTTTATCAATGTAAAATGACGAACTCCAATGTAGGTTACACATTCTTCTCAAGTGCGCATGGAACATTCTCAAGGATAGACCATATGTTGGGAAACAAAGCAAGCCTCAATAAATTTAAGAGTATTGAAATAGTATCAATCATCTTTTCTGACCATAGCTGTGAAACTAGAAATCAATTATAAGAAAAAAGCTGGGAAAGGGGCAAAGGTGTGGAGATTAAACAATGTGCTACTGAACAACAAATGGATCATTGAAGAAATCAAAGGATAAATCATATATTATCTGGAGACAAATGAAAATGAAAACACACCATACCAACTCATTTTGGATGCAGCAAAAGTGGTCCTAAGAGGGAAATTCATTGCAATACAGGCTCACCTCAACAAACAAGAAAAATCTCACATAAGCACTCTCAAACTACACCTAACAGAATTAGAAAAAGAAGAACAAACAAAGCCCAAGTCAGTAGAAGGAGAGAAATAATAAACATTAGAGCAGAAACAAATGAAATTGAAACAAAAAAGACAGTAGAAAGGATCAATGAAACAAAGAGCTGGTTCTTCAAGAAAATAAACAAAATTACCGCTTGGCATGCAATGCTATGGTAGGCATCCCACATATAAAAAGTAGAGGAAGATGGGCATGGATGTTAGCTCAGGGCCAGTCTTCCTCAGCAAAAAGAAGATTGGCAGCAGTTAGCTCAGGGCTAATCTTCCTCAAAAAAAAAAAAAGAAAAAAGAAAAGAAAAGAAAAGAAATAAAATTGGCAAACCCTTAGCCAGGCTCACTAAGAAAAAAAGAAAGAAGACTCAAATAAATAAAATCAGGAATGAAAGAGGAGAAATTACAATGGATACCACAGAAATAGAAAAGATTATAAGAGAACACTATGAAAAACTATCTGCCAACAAATTGGACAACCTAGAAGAAATGGATAAATTCTTCGACTCTTACAACCTCCTGAAACTGAACCAAGAATAAATAGAGAATCTGAATAGACCAGACACAAGTAAAGAGATTGAAACAGTAATCAAAAATCTTCCCCAAAATAAAAGTCCATGACCAGGCAGCTTCTCTGGAGAATTCTACCAAACACTCAAAGAAGATTTCATATCTATCCTTCTCAAACTATTCCAGAAAATTGAGGCAGATGGAGCACTTCCTAACACATTGTATGAGGCCAACATCACCCTGATACCAAAGCTAGACAAGGACAACACAAAGAAGGAAAATTACAGGCCAATATCACTGATGAACATAGATGCAAAAATCCTCAACAAAATATTGGCAAACCAAATACAGCAATATATTAAAAAGATCATACACCATGATTAAGTGGAATTTATACCAGGGACACAGGGATGATTCAACATCCATAAGTCAATCAATGTGACACACCACATTAACAAAATGAGGAACGAAAACCACATGATCATCTCAATAGACGCAGAGAAAGCATTCAACAAGATCTAACATCTGTTTATGATAAAAAAGCTCAATAAAATGGGTATAGAAGGAAAGTACCTCAACATAATAAAGGCCATATATGACAAACCCACAGCCAACATCATACTGAGTGGGGAAAAACCATCCCTCTGAGGACAAGAACAAAACAAGGATGCCCACTCTCACCACTCTTATTCAACATAGTACTTTTTGTACTGTGGTTTTGGCCAGAGGAATTAGGCAAGAAAAAGAAATAAAAGGAAGCCAAATAGGCAATGAAGAAGTGAAACTCTTGCTGTTTGCAGATGACATTTTATATGTAGAAAATCCTAAAAAATCCATCAGAAAGCTACTAGAAATAATCAATAATTACAGCAAAGATGCAGGGTGTAAAATCAACTTACATAAATCAGTTGCATTTCTATACTCTAATAACAAACTAACAGGAACTCAAGAACACAATCCCTTTCACAATCGCAACAAAAAGAATAAAATATGTTGGAATAAATTTAACCAAAGGAAGTGAAAGACCTATATAATGAAAACTATAAGACTTTCCTGAAAGAAATTGATGATGACATAAAGAGGTGGAAAGACATTCCATGCACATGGATTGGAAGAATAAACATACTTAAAATGTCCTTACTACCTAAAGCAATCTACAGATTCAATGCAATCCCAATCAGAGTCCCAATGATAGTCTTCACAGAAATAGAACAAAGAATCCTAAAATTCATATGGAACAACAAAAGATCCTGAATTGCTAAAGCAATCCTGAGAAAAAAGCAAAGCTGGAGGCATCGCAATCCCTGACTTCAGAATATACTGCAAGGCTATAGTAATCAAAACAGCATGGTACTGGCACAAAAACAGGCACGCCAATCAATGGAACAGAATTGAAAGCCCAGAAATAAAACCACACATCTACGGACAGCTAATCTTTGACAAAGGAGCTGAGAACATACAATGGAGAAAGGAAGTCTCTTCAACAAACGGTGTTGGGAAAACTGGACAGTCACATGTAAAAGAATGAAAGTAGACCATTCTCTTATGCTATTCACAAAAATAAACTCAAAATAGATCAAAGACTTAAAGGTAAAACCCGAAACTATGAGACTTATAAAAGAAAATATAGGCAGTACGCTCTTTGACATCAGTCTTAAAAGGATCTTTTTGGACACCATGTCTTCTCAGACAAGGCAAACAATAGAAGGAATAAACAAATGGGACTTCATCAGACTAAAGAACCTCTGCAAGGCAAGGGAAAACAGGATTGAAATGAAAAAACAACTTACCAACTGGGAAAAAATATTTGCAAATCATATATCTGACAAAGAGCTAATCTCCATAATATATAAAGAACTCACACAACTCAACAACAAAAAATAAAACAACTTGATGAAAAAATGGGCAGGGGATATGAACAGACATTTCTCCAAAGAAGATATATGGCCAAGAGGCACATGAAAAGATGAAAAGATGCTCATCATCACTGATCTTCAGGGAAATGCAAATCAAAACTACACTACGATATCACCTTACACCCATTAGAATGGCTATAATAACCAAGACAAAAAAATAACAAATTTTGGAGATGTTGTGGAGAAAAAGGAACCCTCATACACTGCTCGTGGGAATGCAAACTGGTGCAGCCACTGTGGAAAACAGTATGGCGATTTCTCAAAAAATTAAAAATAGAAATGCCATATGACCTAGCCATCCCACAACTGGGTATCTATCCAAAGAATTTGAAATCATCAATTCAAAGAGACGTACGCACCCCTATGTTCATTGCAGCATTATTCACAACAGCCAAGACATGGAAGCAACCAAACTGCCCATCGACTGATGACTGGAGAAAGAAGATGTGGTATATATATACAATGGAATACTACTCAGCCATAAAAAATGATAAAATTGTCCCATTCACAACAACATGGATGGACCTTGAGGGTATTATGTTAAGTGAAATAAGCCATATAGATAAAGACAAACTCTGTATGATTTCACTCATGTATGGAAGATAAACCAACACATGGACAAAAAGAACGGATCAGTGGTTACCAGAGGGAACAGGCATGAGGGGTGGGCACAAAGGTAAAGGGGTGCATCTATAAGATGACTGACAAATAATAATGTACAACTGAAATTTCACAATGTTGTAAACTATCATAACCTCAATTAAAAAAATATATACACACAAAAAACTAGACAGAAAAAAAACCTATTCTACACATTTTGTCAAGATGGAGAAATTAGACCAGATTCACTCCAGTCTTAAACAATTATAATTTTGGGCAAAATATATGAAACACAGTGTTTAGACATTGGATGAAAGGCAACACAGGACTTACAATCCCAGAAAGAAAATAAAAGAAATAAGATGAGTTTTATGATTGCACAAGCTTATTGCTTGAGAGGTAATTTCCAGGCTGTCATGCAGGGAGGCAGAGGCTAAACAGAACCCTGGAAATGTTGCTGAGTTGGGAAGACCAAGGTTGGAGCTTAGGGAAGCCAAAGTGGCTAGACTTTGCAGGGTAGAGTTGTGGAGAGGAGGGATCTGTACTGAGAGGGAGCATCAGAGAATTGCAGAAACACCCCAGATCTTTTGCTGAGTATTGATTTGTGTATGTGTGAGAGGAATCTATCTAAGGCCCAGACAAGAAGCACTAGAAAGGAAAGAAAAAGAATATTCAGAGTTCACACAGGACTGAGAATAGTTTGTGTTCCAACCAACCAGAGTGAAAAGACCTTGTAATATGGAGGACATCAGGTAGAATCCTCAGAGGGTATCATCTTAATAGTGGGGCTAATTTAGGACCTGCCCTAAAAAGTTTAAAAGCAAGCCTTGAAAGAATCTAACTAATTTCAAATAATTTATCTGTGCCAGAACGAAAGTTCAATGCTATTTATAGGAATCCAAAAAAAATCCCACACTCAACAATGTAAAATTCAAAATGTCCAGCATCTAATAAAAAATTACCAGGCATTTAATGAAGCAGGAAAATGTGACCTATAACCAGAAGAAAAAATAGCTAATGGAAAAAAGACTCAGAAATGGTAGAGATGATGGAACTCAGAAAGATGGATGCTACAGCAGTTTTAAATATGATTTGTATGTTTAAGAAAGAAAAGCATGAACATGATGAGGAGAGAAATGGGAAATATAAAAGAGAACCAAATGGAATTTCTCAGCACTAAAAAGAAATGAGCTATCAAGCCAGAAAAGACATGGAGTACCTTAAATGCATATTACTAAGTGAAAGAAGCCAATCTGAAAAGGGTACATACTGGAGATTCCAACTATCTGACATTCTGGAAAGGGCAAAACTATGGAGACAGTAAAAAGGTCAGTGGCTGCCAGGAGTTGAGGGGGAGGGATGAACAAGGGGAGCACGGAGGATTTTTAGGGCAGTGAAACAACTCTGTTTCACTATAGTGATCTGGTACTATAACCATGGATACATGTCAGTATACATTTGCTCAAACCCATAGAATGTACAACACCATGAGTGAACCCTAATGTAAACTATGGGCTTTAGATGATAATGATTTGTCAATGTAGGTTCATTAATTGTGACAAATGTACTACTCTGACGGAGGATGTTGATAATGGAGGAGGTTATACATATGTTGGGGCAAGGGATATATGGGAACTCTCTGTACTTTCTGCTCAATTTTGCTGTGAACATAAAATTGCTCTAAAAAGGAAGTATTTTTTAAAAACCCATGCATCAGAGACTGCAAGTCGCCTATCCAATTTTTGTCTTTGCTTCTATGTTAGTGTCCTGGGACTGCCGTAACAAAATATCACGAACTGGGTGGCTTAAACAACAGAAATTTATTGTCTCACCGTTCTGGAGGTTAGAAGTCTGAAATCGAGGTGTCAGCAGAGTTGGTTCCCTCTGAGGGCTGCGACAGAGAATCCGTTTCAAGCCTCTTTCCTGGCTTTGTGGCCTCAGGTGTTCCTTGACTTGTAGATGGCTGTCTTCCTGCATCTTCACATCATCCTCCTTCTGTGCGTGTCTGTCTCAGTGTCCAAGTTTCATCTTTTTATAAGGACACCAGTCATAATGGATTAAGGTCCACCCTGATGACCTCATTTTAACTTGATTACCTCTGTAAAGACCCTATCACATCCTGAGGTACTGGGGTTAGGACTCCAACATATCTTTTTTGGGGGGTACAATTCAACTCATAACACCCCGCTTCCTCCTCCTTACTAATAGAACACTGATTTTGTTTGACATGGCCATGTATCCCATTCAATAATCCTAGCCTCCTCTACAGCCAGGTATGGCCATATGCCACAGTCTGGTCAAAGAGATGGAAGCAGATGCCCGCCAGGGATTTCCAGGGAATTTTGCTTTCCTGCAAAGAGGACTGCCCTTTCCTCTGTTTGCTTCCTTCATTTTTGTTCCTGTCTGGCATGTGAGTGGGAGGCTAGAGTTGGTATGGATGTCTTGTCATTACAAATGGTCTGGAGAATGGAATCCTATAGCCACCATACCAGCTCAGGCTGTTTACTTCATGATTTCTGGTGAGAAAAATAATCCCCACTTTTGGGAGGACTTGGTTACATGTTGCTGAACTCAATCGTAACCGGAAGAACACTTCAAGTGAAAGAGTGAAGACGACTTGAGAACATTGGGATAAAACCTTTTGAACAAAGACTCGCCCACTCTAGGAACTGTGCCTGTGTAGGCTGGGAGCCAACTTGGCAGCCGCATACTACCCTGGTGCACTAGCCTTTCGTGGGGAGGAACTTCCTTGGAGAGCTTGAGTTAGTCCCATTCTATCATCCTCTAAACCTGACATACCTTTTTAGGAACTTAGTGGAAAATGTGTGAACCATGAGACATCATTCCCAGGCAACATCCTAGGAGTGGCAGAGCAGCGAAATAGAAGGACCGTGGGTCCCAGACGCTGTGTAGCTACCTTTGTATCCCTGGACTGCTTATGCCGAGACTACTGAGAGTCAAGTGGAAGACTTGTATCTTGTTTAAGCCAATGTTATTTGGGGTTAACTATTTCCTTGTCTAAGTTATCCCAGGAAAGTATATCTAGCTTCAAATCATTAAAATCTGTCAATCTGTGATAAAATTAATGGTATAAAATTTTACTACTGAATATAAAAGAATATTTGTGTAAAGTCCAATATGGAATTGGTATAAATTAGAGGTCTCTTCTTGCCTGTTTAAGATGAAAGGGACATTATACTTTAGAAGGTTTTAGGTAGCTTGTAGAATCTCTCAGAAGATCTGGGGCCGAGATTTGGATGCTACAAAGATAGGAACAATATCGGCCAGGAGAAATGCCTAGGCATTGTGGGAGAAGGTCCACTGCATATGACCTCTCCTCAGCATCTGTGACACTCAGGACCTGACACCAAAACGTCCCCAGAGCTGCCTAGGAGACCTGAAGGCTTCCAACATCAGGCTGGCAAGAAGGGCCATTTTCCTCGTCACCCTATTACTGCACGTTTCCTCCCTTCCCAAATGCAAGCCTGCTGGGCAGAATCTAGACCACGCCCAGAGCTCAAGCTGCAAAGAAGTCTGGGAATTACTGTTTTTAACATTCCAGGCTTTGCAACAGGAAAGCATGATAGAGCAGGATGGAGAAGCATGGAGTGAGCCAGTCATAGCATCTACCACAGAAAGTGATACTAGCTTATGCCTGTGAACGCTTTTCACTGGGAAATACAGCATATCGCTATTTTCATCCATTTCTGAAGTGTGAACTAAAGAGATCCTCACTGATTTGGTAAGTTGTATTTTCATAAACTTTTTATGCAAATGTGAGATTAGTAAATGTCACCTACTTCTTGGAGTCCATAATTCCATTGTACATCCACAAACGCCAAAAATAGCACACATTTTTAAATTCTGAAAACATTGGGAACTTAATCACATGAGGTCACGTGTATCATAAACTAGACAAGGAGGCACTCTCTAAGCCTTTGCCTTTCTTCCTCTTCTCTTCTGGCTGAACTCCCTTCCCCCTTGTGATCTCTTCTTCAGAAGGCACTTGATTCTCCAACCCGCTTCCAGAGCTTTGACTTTGCCCCTGAATTCCTGGGGGCCATCTTCCTTTTGAGGTACCAGTGGCACACCCAAATAAACATGTCAAATCTAAACTCATAATCCTCCTCCCTAAACTTATTTTTCTTCCTGAGTTTCCTCAAAACCTCCAGGTTCTATTCGAGCCTGCCATTTTCCTCATCTCCCACATCTAGTCTCCCACCCGGATCTGTCGCTTCCACTGCCTTTGATCCTTGCACTTGTCCTCTTCTTTCCAAGAGGCCATGGGTGCCACACATAGACTCTGAGGTCCAGCTACGTGGGCATAGAATCCCAGATGTTCTAACAGTGAAACTTCTCAATGCTTCAGTGTCCCCTCATTTTTAAAAGGGGGCTGACAATAAGTCAAAGAGTTATTGTGAGAATTAAGTGGGTTAATATTTGTGCAGTATCTACTATTGCGTAATGGATTTCCCCAAAACTTAGATGAAACAACAGTCATTTATTACCTCTGACTGTTGTGCTGGGTCAGGAATGTGGGAGTGGTTCTGCTGGGCAGTTCTGGCCTGAGTCTCTCTAAAGCTGGGAGGGGAACTCTCAAACAGCTGGGCTGGAGCAGCTGGCACTCCTCTGACTTCTCTCTCTCTCTCTCTGTTATCTCCACATGGTGGCCATGAAGTAGACAGACTTTTTATATAGCGGCTGAAGACACGCAGAGCAAGTGGCCCAAGAGAAATCTTCAGAAGCCCAGGACTTTTTCTAACTTAGCTCAGAAGTCCCACTCTATTCATCTATAATGCCATTGCAAAAACCTGCCCGACTTTCAGGAGAGGAGACATAAGCTCCAACAAACAGTGCATGGAGGCCTGTCGAAAAATTCGTGGACTTTTTAAAAAACCATCACAAGCGTGACCATGAAAATGTTTTGTGCCATTCGGATGAGTCACGGGTTATCTCATGGCAGAGTACCTAAAAGACTTATCACACTGAAAGACGTGCTGCACATTTTGCTTTCACAAAGAGACATGGTTCAAATTGTTGACCGTTTCTATAATACAAGTGTCTGGAATGTATTTCATACTTAACAGTTATTTCTAGAAAAACAAGCACACTTAATCTCTTTCTTCCTGGGGGATGTGTAGGAATGTTTCAGTCTGATGTGCTTTTGTTTCTAAAGTCTGTGTCACTTATAAACATTCTCCTATCTGAACATTTTAAAAGCTGAAATTTTCCATTCTGTTTAAAAATCTTCCAAACTAAGACTTACATTAGACTATGGATCTATTTGTTAAAAATATAAATGCAACACGCAGTTAGTTTGCAAGAACGAAACGGGGAGATGGAAATATAACAAATGAATTCCAGTAGAAACCTTTGCACAGCTGGTGGGTA
Organism: Equus caballus; assembly: GCF_041296265.1. Classification (NCBI taxonomy): domain Eukaryota; kingdom Metazoa; phylum Chordata; class Mammalia; order Perissodactyla; family Equidae; genus Equus; species Equus caballus. The sequence goes on along the minus strand of NC_091685.1, from coordinate 97,715,092 downwards.
GAACTGAAAACTCGACGTCAGGGTTCAATAAACCCGGTCGATGATGTTCTTCTTCTATTTGGACTCAAGAATCCTGGTGAGGTCTTTCTTTTTTTGTCTTTGACAGTCATTAAATGCAAGTATCAACAGGAACTAGATTTAGAAATAGACCCTCACCTTACTTTCTCACAAAGTGTCAAATCAAGATTTTCAAAATGATGAAGCATATTTAATCCCACCACTTTCACCGAAAAATGTTATCAGCAAAATAGGCCTCTGTGTGTGTGCGAGAGAGAGAATAAAAAGGCTTTCTAGGGCTAAGCGAAAGGAAATAAAACAATTATTTAAAAATATTCTTTATTTCATCTCATCCTTTAAATTTCCATTTTGCGTATGTTTCTTAATTTACTTAATGTTATGAGTACGGTTTGTGATTATAATTTTAGATGAACAAATGAATGTGCATTAGAAGTGCTGGCTCACACACTTTCTGATAAGGGTCTATGGTCTAAAGAGTTTGAAGACTGCTGACGTAAACACCTCTGTCAGCGGTCCATAAAGCAGCCTTAGCAGATGGCTCCGGTGTCTTCAGCTTCGAGGCTTTGTGACTACGTACCTCTTTCCTGTGTGGGAAGAGGTGGAGGCAGGAGCCACTGCTTGAGGATTCATGCTAAGCATCATCCCCTCGCTCCATTCCTGCCTAGAATATTACCATGGGAAGGAGGAGGAACTACTTTCATTAATTCTGCTTATAGTAGCCTTGATTATGCATAACAGACTCCACATCTTCACAGTCAGTATCTTGTATTGAATGTCATTTGTTTCCTCTACAATCACCCTCTTTCCCAAAGTGTTCACCATTTGAAAATCACTCACATCCTTAAGTGATTCTTCTTGATTCCTCAACAATTTGGCTCCAAGGGCTTTGAAGAGGAAAAAAATTCCTAATATGATGGTTGAGTCATGCTTCGTGAAAATGAGCAATTCATGCCCAGCACGATGATGCTATAGCAATGCTGCATAAAGACTTTGCTGAGAACATGTATCTTCTGGGAGTTTTGTTACATGAAAGTAAAATGAAGTCCCTCTGCTTTTAACTCCTTTGCCAAGCTTAACAAAACAAAGCAGCATTTCTTAACTTTCAAAAGATAATTAACTTACAATGCTGAATTCCTCATCATTTTCTCTTGTTTCATAATGACAAACGAGGTCCAGTTCTGCTAGCTGAATCTCGGCAAGACCCCTACAAGACATGTTACAACTCTCTCACCCTCAGTTTCTCCATCTGCTAAACGGGGTCAATAATAATACTTGCCCCCTTTTATGCCTTCAGATTGTTATTATTAATTGACTAATACTAACAAAATCCTCTTAGCAGCGTAAGTAGGATTTCCTTCTTCTGCAATTGACAAAGTAGTTTCTAATAAAAACTTCTCTACTTTCTATTATATTTTGTCTTATGGGAGCCATCATCCCCAAATTTCCTACAGGCAGAATCTTTTCTGGCTTTATGAATTGAATTCAAATTAGGTACTCTCTATTTCAGGTATCCTCCACAGCAGAAACGAAACAAACAACAAGCCCCCAAACTCTTCCAAACTGTGTGCCCCAATCTGGAGTTGTGACCAGCACGGAGGAGTGCTTAAATTACATTTTGTTACTGTCTTGAGGGCTATTTCCCTCAGAGATGACCCATTAATGCCAGCTGCACAGGCAGGAAACTGATGTCTTCTAAAAGAAGGTTTTCTCTCTCGCCCTTTCTTCCCCTCTGAGCCTCAGGACTTCTCCTTCCAGCCCAGTTTTTGGAACTTGAGCAATGGCAGCTGCCTCAGGGAGGGGGAGGTTCTGGGCTTAAGACGGTTTCTATTTTGGAGGTGCACACTGAGTCACCTCTCCGTCTCCTGCCCCAGCCAGCTCTCTCGATCCCTTAGGCAGCTTCTGCCCCGAGTGTAGGATGAAGGAGCTTTCTGAAGACCTTCGAACATTTTTGAGACCTGAAAAAAAATAAGGATTGACCCCAAGATATGAAAATAAAACAAAATTAAGAAACATTTAATTAAATGTCTACGAACTAAAAATCGTGCTGACGTTATTAATTGATAAAAGGTTGATATTCATAAAAATAGTAATTATATTTGAAAAAAATTGATAGGTTAGATTATTTCCCTTTAAGAGGGCCATGGACCATGCTTGCTGAGAAATTGATTGGAAATGGAATGGTTTACTTGTAGCTAAATCATTTAAAAAATTTTCAGAAAACCAGTACTGTGGGTGCATTTTAAGATATTTGATATGATGTGGAGTGAGACCTCCAAAAGCAAGAGTGCTTGGAAATTTGGATACAGACTGCGTGCTAGATGGTGTTGGGGAATGATTGGCTGTGTTAATGGTATTGGGGTAAGTGGGAGAATCTTGGGAGATACATATGGAAGTATTTAGGGATGCAGTGTCGGGATGTCAGCAACCTGCTTTCAGAAGGTTCTGCAAAATAATAAGAACTGTATGGTGGAAAGGAGGAGGAACTAGCCTCATTTATTCTGCTCATTGTAGCCTTGATTATGCATAATCATTTCCACATCTTTGCGGTCAGTGTCTTATTTGTTTCCTACAAAGTCATCCTCTTCCCTTAAGTGTTTTTGAAAATCACTCAGCATGTCAGCCGCCTGCTTTCAAATGGTTCTGCAAAATGGTAACATATATATGTGTGTGTACTTATAAATACATATACATACATATATAGAGAGAGAAAGAATAAATGTGGTGAAATGAAGACAATAATAAAACAGGTTAAGAAGATAAAGAATGATGGAGGCTGAAGGGTCATTATTAAGATAGCATGGTTGGGAAAAGCCTCTTGGAATAGTTATATCTTAACCAGATCTGAATGAAGTCAAGGAACAAGATATAGGAAGATTTGAAGAAAGAGTATTCGAGACACAGTGGAGAAGGCATATGCAAAGGCCCTGAGGCAGGACTTAACAACATGATACTGTCCAACTGAATTTTTTTTTGTTAATCTAGCGAGAGTAAAATGAACTTTAATGATTTTAATTTTCCTGTTTACTAATGAGCAACTTTTTATATATTTATTTGCTAAGTGTGCATTTTCTGTGAAATTCTTGTCTAGTCTTTTGCCAATTGTTCTATTGGGTTGTCTTTTTCTTATTGACTTGCAAGAGTTCTTAATATGTTCTGGAGATGACTCCTTTGCCCATTATATGCGAGGCAAATACCTTCTCCCTGTCTATGGATTATCTTTTCACTCTTTTTATGGTGTTTTTCAAGGAACAGGTGTTATTAATTTTAATATAGCCGAATTATCAATCATTTTATTGATGGTGTGTGTTTTTGTCTCATTTAAGAAAATTTTTCATACCCTCAAGTAAAAGGAGATGCTCCATCTATGTTATTCTAAATGGTTTATGGTTGTGTTTTTCAGATTGAAGTCTTTAATCCACCTAGAATTGATTTTCATATAATCTGAGATGAGGATCAAGTTTGTATTTTTTTCCATATGAATATCTAATTGTTCCGACACAATTTATTAAGTAGCCCACCCTTTCCCCATTGACCTGTAGGGACCGTTCTACTATCAATAAAGGCACCATATGTGCGTGGGTTTGTTTCTGGGCTATTTTATTCTGTTGGTCTATTTGTCTGTTCCTAGACTGATACTAGCCAGCCCTGGTGGTCTAGTGGTTAAGATCTGACACTCTTAGCACCTTGGCCCAGGTTTGTCTCCTGGTCGGGAACAGTATGACATCTATCTGTTGGTTGTCACACTGTGGCAGCTGCATGTACTGTGATGCTGAAAGCTATACCACCAGTATTTCAAATACCAGCAGGGTCATCCATGGTGGATAGGTTTCAGCAGAGCTTCAGACTAAGACAGACTGGGGACAAGGACGTGGCCAGCCACTTATGAAAAAATTAGGCCATGAAAACCCTATGAATAGCAGCGGAAAACGCTGGACAGTGTTCCACTCTGCTGTACATATGGTCACTAGAAGTGGGCATCATTTCCACGGTACTAACAATGATTGATACTACAGGTACATGTCCTGATTCAACTTCTCGAATTCTATGGAAACCCCATAGGGATTTTAACTGGTATATTTTGAATTTATCAATAAATTTAGGAGAATTGCTATCTTAACAATGTTGAGTCTTTCTGCTCAAGAATATGCTAAATCTTTCCATTTATTTAGGTTTTCTTTAATGTCTTTCAATAAAACTTTATAATTTCCTCCTTAAAGGTCTTAATTTGATTAATCTCTAAGAACTTTATTTTTTTGTTCATTTTTAAAGGTAGCTTTACAAATTTTCATCTTCTAATTGCTTGTTGCAGATGTATGGAAATATGATTGATTTTTGTATATTAATTTTATCTAGGAACCAAGTGAAACGTTTATTAACTCTATTTACCTGTAGATTTTTTTTGCATTCTACATAAATAATCAATCACCTGAAAATGAGAAGAACTTTTTTCATTATTTCCAGTTTCTATACATTTTTTTTACCTTTATCATGTTTTATTGCACTGGCTAAGATGACCGACACAATATTAAATAGGAGTGGTGACAGCTGACAGACTTATCTTGTTCTTGATCTTAAAAAGAATACTTTTCACATTTCACTGTTAAATATGAGATCTGTAGGTTTTTCGTAGATACGTTTTCCGATGGGCATTCTCCAACACCATCAAGCAATTCTCCAATTCTCAGTAGATACTAACTGGGTTATCCCACAATTTTAACTCAATTCTGACGCTATCTACCTGGAGATAGTGTCAGATCCCACAGGTTAAGGACTCAGTCCCACAAGCCTGCCCTCACTTCAGATGCCAATAAGTCCAGGTTGTCATCTGTGCTTCTAACTCACTGGCTATAAATCAAAGATTCCCACGACCCCCTCCTTTGCTAGAGTGACTCACAGAACTCAGGAAAATCAGTTTACTCACTAGATTACCAATTTATTACAAAGGATTTTAAGGATGCAAATGAAGAGATACATAGGACAAGGTCAGGAAGGGTCCAGAAAACAAGAGCTTCTGTCCCTGTGGAGTTTGGGGTGGGTCACCCTCCAGGCACCTGGATATGTTCTGGTTCACCAAACTTGAAGCTCTCCAAACCCTGTAGTTCAGGGATTTTTACGGAGGCTTCATTACATAGACGTGATTGACTAAGACATTGGCCGTTGGTGATTGAACTCCATCTCCAGCCCTGCTCTCCTCCCTGGAGGTCAGGGGTGGGGGCTGAAAGTTCCAACCCTCTCATCACGTGGTTGGTTCTGCTGGCAACCGGCTGCCATCCTCAGGTTACTTAGGGGCTTTCCAAAAGTGACCTCACTGACATAATGAGGTATGGTTGAACGGAGCTTCTTACTAACACCAAGACACCAATTTCACCTTTATTGCTCTGAAACTGTTTTAGGAACTGAGGACAAAAGACCAAATATTATAACAAAAGTTGCTCCCTTTGCTCTTATCACTTAAGAAATTCCAAGGGTTTTGGGAGCTATCAGCCAGAACTATGGATGAAGACCAAATATTTATTTCTTGTTATAAATCACAATATCACACCTTCCCCCACCTTTTCCTCATTAAATTCCCTCCCAGCCCACCCTGTCTGTTTTAAAGTTATGACTTTATTACTCAGGTCCATACTGGGCCAGGTGCTTTATATATCATCTCATTTAATCTTCACAAAAACCCTTCTGAGGTAGGTATTATTGCTTCTCTTAGAGAAGTTAAGTAACAGTTCTAAAATAATATTGCTAGAGAGGGCTTGAGCAAGGCTTGTCTAACTTGGCAGGCCCTGCTTTTCCCAGAAATCTTTGCTGCCTTATCTTTGGGTTGAAATTTATCCAACATAGGGAACCCTAAGGAGATGAATCAGAGCAGTTAGTTTGAACAAAGGAGGCCTGTGAGGAGAGGAAGTAAAGAGAAATGGGAATTTAAATGGACGGTGAGAGCCACCTCACCCCTGGCATGTGATGCCGAGTTTGCAGGAAGCAGGCATTTCACCTTGACTGGCTGAGTCATCTTCCCTTCCAAATGTCTTCTCCCAAGATGCCCTGAGGCATCTATAGCCATGGCAATCCAAATAGCTGTTGGGCCATGAGGGTGACACAGCATTTGCCACTGCATTCTGTTCTCAGCCAATCACAATTGCTCCTTTATTTTATTTTATTTTTGCTGCCAAGTTGGCTCCCCTGATTATCCCTGCCTGGAAGTCATCCAACCATCATATGTGTCCTGTGTTAAGCACTTGTTATTTCCACTATGAACTCTTGTTTAGCCTCTCATTTCCTTTGATGAAGAAGTGATGAATAGAAGATGGGGATCCATAGGGAAGACCCATTCATTTATACAGCAAATATTGAATGGGTGTCTTGTATGTTTCAGGCACCGTGTAAGGGGCTATGGATATAGCAATAAACAAGACAGACTAGGGCTGTACCCCAGTGATGCTTATATTCTAGTGATAGAAGACAAACAAGTAACAAGTAAACAAATATACAAAATAACTGTGGATTGGGATAAGGGATGACAATGAGACAAATTGGGTGATGAGGCTGAGGGTAAATGGAGGGGGCCTTCTAAGATGGAATGGTCAGGGAAGGCATCTCTAATACTGGCCATATGAGTTAAGAGCTGACAGTTGAGAGAGAGCAAGCCATGCAAAGAGCTGGAGGAGAGCACTGGGCAGAGGAATCAGCAGGTGTAAAGGCCTGGAGCCAGGAAAATGCTTGGCAAGTCTGAGGAACAGAAGGTCTGGCTGGAGCACAGTGAGTGGGGGAGAATGGATTGAGTGATACTGGAGAGGGAGAGGGAGCCAGGCCATTGTAAATAGTTGGATCTTATTCTAACTGCAGTGGAAAGCCATTGAAGGGTTTCAACAGGGTAATGGCATGATCCGCTTTACTCTCTTAAAAAATCACTTTGGTTGCTGTGTGAAAAGTGGATTGGAGAGTGAGAGATGAAGACAGAATGTCTTTCTTTTACATAGCTTTCTTGGAGGCTCTACTCAGTGACTCCCCTCCCCCTGACACCTCATTGGCCAGAACGGGGTCAGGTGGTCAGCCCTAGCTGCTGCAATGACATAGGAAGGGCAAAGGGAAAATGACTCATGAAAGCCAATCCAGTATCTGCCCTGGGAGCATCTGCATTATTCTTAAAACAAGCCTGTGAAATAGGTGGGACAATTTCTATTGAGATCATTTATAAAGGGGAAATAGCACTAAAGAGCACAAAGCTCATAAAGCTTGAGTCCCATTTTTTTACTTCAAATAGAATGTGCTCTTCTCACTACCTTTCATTATTTTGGGCCCAGCAAAAGGATGATCCCATTCACAAGTGTCCTGGTGTGTCTACTGGTGAACCATTCTTCAACTCTGTGTTCAACGTCCAGGGTAGCTGAGCAATTATCACAGCTGAACGGGCACTGGGGGGATGCCAGGCTGTTGACCAGACTTTGGAATGGAAAGAAGCCTTCTAAAAAGAATGAGAATAAAAAACAAAATAACAATAGTGTCTTTTGTTCCACCAAACAATATGCTAAGGTGGAGAGCATGCACCCTAGGGGATGTGGAAGACAATCCATTGGAGTGTGGGAAGGACATTAGAATTTTGTGTTTGTATGAATATAGATGAGATAGATATGGACATAGAAGTTCAGCATTGCAATTGTCAATACATGAATTGACACTGGAAGTCAGAGAGGCACATGCCTTACATGTGTGGAATTCATGTATCCTGATTCTAGTCTACACTGTGGAGAGGTTAACAGCAGCATTCTTGCTATTTGTATCACTTTCAGTGGATTGTGACAATATGGGTTTACAAGTGACTCGTTGGGTGGATTTACCAGTAATATTATCTTAAACAGTAAACTCTTTACAATTCTTTGTAACGAGATGAAGAATGCCAATGAAATTCTACTTGGAAAAATAATCTTTAATAATCATTGCATACATAGATTCACACGGCACTGTAGCCAGAATATGACATTATAGATCATATGCAGTAAATATTCAACATAGGTACATTACGTCCGTAGATATGTGTATAATTACAAACCATGATGCTTTCTCCTGTGAAAATGGAGTGAGATGCCTAATGGAAAGTACCTAGTACAATGCCTGCTCTATAGTAAACATTCAGTAGGTCAAGGAGAGCAGCCACCAGCTGGATGGGGTGCTTATTCACCTGGCTGGCTTCTTCCTAAAGGTTCCATCAGTAGACATTCATTATCTTGGGAAATTTTCCTTTGCTTAGTGCTTTTCCTGGTCTTTATAGGCTCAGAACCTGGATGTTTTGTCAGCGCATTATGAATAGCTCTGCCTTTCAAAACACAGTCATTAACCAAGCTCATAAGAACAGAATCAAAACCAGAATCCTAGTTTGATCACCAATAATGAAGACTACGACTGTCACGTGAACTCAGGAGCTGTGCTAGCATGATCAGAATATTTTCTCCCTCAGGGCAGATTGACAATCAGAGGATTGCTTAGTGGGCAAGGAATCAGAGGAACGGGAATTTTCACTTATGTACACATAAGGCTTAACGTTATCTGATAGAGGCATTTCACAATAGCGATTAGTTGACCAATGGGCCCAGGAAACTCAAGGAAGGCAATTACTTGGACAGAATTAGGACAAGTAACGTTTGCCTCTGTGACACTTGTTTTTTGATATGTTTGTAGTTAATATCTTTTTCTTTTTAAAATTTTCTTTTTTTTTTAGAGCTGTTTATTATGGAGATTTTGAAACCCATAAAAACATACAGTATAAGATAGTGAGCCCCCGTGTACCCATCACCCAGCTTTAATCATTATCCACACACGGCCACTCTGGTTTTTATTTACATCCCTATCCACTTCCCTCACCTCCTGTATTGGAATTTGAAGAAAATTCTAAGCCTCTTGATTGTTTTTAAAGATGTTTTATCAGATCAAGTCCTGCTGGTTTGAGAACCATTTTTTCCTTTCTCTGGTGACTCTAGCTATCTCTGCTCTGATCTTAAGGCCACTCCCAGAGAGCGAGTTTTGAGTTCTTGGGGAAGCTGTGTTCTGACAACAATTATCGTTATCATTAGGCAGAGTACATTCCACTTATTTTTCTCTTTTCTTAATTACTCAGGTATATCATTTTGAGGATCACTCACTAGACTGCTCAGTAGAGCAGAAATGCCAGGTTTTTTGTGTTCTGCAGGGGGAGTGTTATCCACATGCAGGATCTCTGGGAACCGGGTCCAAAAATCTGCATAGTTAACAAATGCCTGGGTGATTCTGGCCGCCGAAGGAGAAGCACCGGCCAAGAACGTCAGAGATTGTTAAGGCATATAGGTTTCAAGCGACGGTGCCGAAAAACTGGAAAAGAGACTTTTAGAAAACCAACTGCATTTTTCTAATTCTTCTCTCTCCCCTCTCTCTTTCTGGCTCTCACATCTCATTGGCCTTGAGGCTCTGAGGCTGGGATGTGATGTTTCACGGTGTCAGGGTAGTTCTATAGAGCGAAGTGCCTGAGCTTTGAAATAGCTGTTGGCTGCTCTGAAGTCATTTGCTTTTGGCACAGCTATGGGTGCTGTAAGTCTTACCTGCATAAGACTTGGATAAGTCTTGTACACACACACACACACACAAGCACACAAACACATGCAGACTGAGTGCTCTATTTTGAATAGCTCTACTATGTAACGAAGTTTCGAGAGATTTCTCTAATATCTCTATTTTATTGGGATAAATTATTTTCCTTCTAGGGACCAGTCTCAGTAGGAATGGGATCGACACAACTTCTCCCAGTGTAAATCCTACTCACATGGTAAGCTTGACCATGACTCCGTTTTTTATTTCAAGCTACTTAAGCTTTCCTTGTTTTGCAGAAACTGTATTGCTCTGCCTCAGCCAAGAGCTAGATTCCAGAGTCTAGAAGAAACTAAGGAGCTGCTTGTTGGTGAAAATATCTCCACATTTCCATTTAACTCTGTATAGTTTGTGTGTATGGTTAACTAGATGGTAACTTCCTCGTGATCCATGATTCTTTCACCACACCATGGTTGACTCATTAAAACAAACAAAACCTGGTAGGTCAGGGAAGTACAAGATCAGATTAATTTAGGACTGATGAACTCATACCCCGTGTTTTGCAGAAAACTGTGCTCTAGCCAGATAGAGATTTTAAAGAGCTATATGACATAAAAATGCTCTTTTTTGTTTTAACAGATAAACAAGCTTTGTTCAACTTCGTTTACTGCAGGCTCCAAAAGTGCTATAGCCCTTTGGAAATTTGGGCTTGTTTAAAAAATTAAAAAGCCCTGGAAGTGACATCTTCATTTGGCTACTCAAAGTTCAACCTGATGATAGGAATAAACATCCACCCAGTTTTCATGTTTGTTTTTAAAACATATTGAATCATCCTTTCACTTTTCGTTTTCTAGCTTTCTGTCAGAAACAGTGTGAGAACAAATCCTCACCACAAGAGGGAGCTGGACCATGAAGAAATTAACGGGTTGTTTGGGAACTAGAAATAAAACCTGGAAGAGTGCAAGTGATTTAGGGTAAGACCATTATAAGTATTAGCCATGGTGACAGAAATTATTTTACAAGGAATTACTCTGTTTTTTTAGCTGCTCAGACCGAAAATTAGAGCTGGCCTTGACTCCTTTCTTTTTAATGAATTAAGCGTGTCTTTTTATTCTGATGCTTTAACATCTGAGGCCCTGCTGACCCTGGGCTACCAATTCCTAGAGATAGCAAACAACTTGTGTTTTTCATTTGCAAACCAACCAATCCAGAACTCACAGTGCAACTAGTTTCTCTATACGGGCTCTTATACAGATCTTCCTGTCTTACGATGGGGTTACCTCCCAACAAACCCATTGTAGGTTGAAAATATCGTAAGCTGAAAATGCATTTAACACACCTAACCTACCAAACAATATAGCTTAGCCTAGCCTACCTTACATGTACTCAGAAGTTACGTTAGCCTAAAGTGGGCAAAACCATCTAACACAAAGTCCATTTTGTAACAAAGTGTTGACTATTTCATGTAATTTATTGAATACGGTACTGAAAGTGAAAGACAGAATGGTTTATGGGTACAGATGGTTGTAAGTGTATCAGTTGTTTACCCTCATGATCATGTGGCTGACTGGGAGATGTGGCTCGCTGCTGCTGCCAGCATCACGAGTGTTGTACCACATATCGCTAACCCAGGAAAAGATCAAAATTCGACGTATGGTTTCTACTGAATGCATATCGCTTTTGCACCATTGTAAAGTAAAAAAATCGTAAGTCGGGGACCGTCTGTACTTTGGGCCATTATCACCCCAGGGCCAGGTATCAGACAACCAAAGGCAGCCCCTACACCCTAGAGGCTATTGAAATTATTCAAACTAGCCAATCCTAAACCTTCCTGCCTTGCCTCGCCCATTCCTCCCCCCAGAAACCACAATAAAGGCTCTTGCCCATATTTTCCCCTACTCCCTCTGCCTACTTACTGACCATGGTGCTTCCCTGTGTGGTCCCCACATGGGTGGTGTGCCCCTTCCTCTTGGGCACTGTGAGTAATGAACTATCTTTTCAGTGGCACTTGTCTATTGATCTGGTGGCCTCACCATACCTGCATAATAATAAAACCTATGTTTTAAAATATCTAATCCTACCTCTCAGCAAATTCTATTGTCTCTGTCTTTATGGTACATCCAAAATTCAACTATGTCTCATCACCATCGCCCCTTTTGTCCCATCCACCATCATCTTGTACTTTCTGCTTCCACTTGGGTCCCCCACCCCGAGTCCAGTCAATTCTCCACCTCTTAACAGCTAGACTGATCCAGTTACACAAGGAAGGCAGTCTTACCACTCTTCTCTTCAGAGCCCTCCAAAGACAGGGGTAATAGCAATTACAATTTCAAAAGTGTTTTTGGAACCTGCAGTAAACTAAGTTGGACAAAGCTGGTTTGTTTTTAAAACCAAACAAAAATATTTTGCATCGTTGGTTGACTTTCCATCAAACTTCAAGTTACACACAAAGTCCTTAAAATGGCTTTAGGGACCCCTGTAGAATTGGATTTTCTGCTGTCCTTCTGCGCACATCACCCGGTCCTCTCTCCTTGACAGCTGCCCTGGCCTCCCTGCTGTTCTCGGACATTCCACGCACACTCCAACCTCAGGGTTTGGCTCCTTGCAGCCCCTCCTGGGACTGGAAACTTCCCCCAGGGCCCCACGATTTTTGCTCCCCCTTGTTTAGTGGGGTCTCCTCAATCTTTCCCCTGTACCCCCTCCAACACTCTTTACACCCCTCCCTTGTCCCATAGCACTTACCTGACACGAAAAGTATTCCCTTGCTTGTTTATGACCACTGTCCCCAAGAAAATGTAAGCTCCACAAGGTGGGGACTTTGTTCTTGTTCAATGCTGATTTGTTAACGTCCTTGAAGAGTGACTGCCAGGTGGTAAAGCTTAAGAAATATGTGTCAAATGAATGAACAAACTGAGAAAGTGAGAACACGATAGCTCAGTCCTTCTCACATCAAATATTTAGAGAATGCTTTATATGCATCCAGTAAGACACACTTCTTGGTCCCCTAAAGCCTGCCATCTAAGGGGGAGGCCAGCTAGATGTTCTACTCATTATGCAGCTGAGAATATGCAGTGTACAGCCTGGTGGGGCCTGTCGACATCCACGGGGTCAGAGGAAGGGGACCAGTGAGGGCAGGACCTGAAGAGTCAGGCCAGCTTCCCAGGGCAGGGCGTGTTCATCACGGACTTCTCGGAAGGAGGCAGGTTTTGTCTAAGCCTGGAAAGGTGGCATTTCGAAGCAGAAGGAACAGTTAGTGAGTCTGCTCTATGCATCAGATCTTTTTTTTTTGTTTATTCTCAGGTATCATTATTAGTGTAATTTTACAAGTAAGAAAACTGAAGCATAAAGAAGTTTTGTCACACAGTTGGGAAACCGCAGAGCTGGGATTTCAACCTAAGGTGATTACCAGAGTTCTCTTAACTATTGCAATCTACTGACTCCCATTCATTCATTCAATTTATTGAGTGCCTACTATGTGCCAGATGTTCAGGATCCATCAGTGAATGAAATAGACTAAAATCCATGTCCACCTGGAGCTGACACTCTAGAGGGAGGAGACAGACAGACATAATAGATAACTAAATATATAGCAAGTTAGAAGGTGGTACATGTTATGGAGGAAAAGAGAGGAGGGTAGAGTGGTTTGGGAATGCTGGGAGAGGAGGGGGTTGCAATTTAAGTGAGGTGGCCAAGGAGGCCTCATTTCAGGAAAGACTTGAAGGAGGTGAGGCAGGGAGCCATGTGGATCTGGGGAAAGCCATGCGAGGCCTGAGAGGGGAGGCGTGAGCTGGCAAGGAGGGAGGAAGAGGGAGAGAGCAGGACGTGCGAAGTCTTCAACCCCAGCGCACCCATGGCAGCAGTCTTCACCCACATTTGCTAGAGTGCAACCTAAAGACCAGTGTCACCTGGACAGCAGCAAAGCTGATTAAAAACAGTCTGACTCCAGCACCCAAGTCCCTTCCACCGCATGAACCCCCGGGCGCCACCACAGAGAGGCAGGAACAGTGAAACCCCATCACTGAGGAAGCTTCCTGTGGTGGAGGCGAGAAATGAGAAATAAGATGGATGGAGAGGCTCCAACTGAAATCCAGGCAGAGGGTGTGGAAGTTCTGAGTTGGGGCAGAGAGTGATGAGAAGAAAAGTACAGGAAGCGGCTGGGTATCGCATGGATTGGACCCAGGAGGGAGCGTGTTCTGGAGATCAGCTGATTGGTTGGCTAAGAGAATGATCAAGGGAAAGGAAGACTTAGGATATTAACAGTTGGCCTTAACATGTAGAGAACATGAAGGAGGGAAGGGCAGGAGGAGAAAGGAACTCCTATAAATGTGGTTCAGAGAGCAGCCTGGAGCCCAGCCACCTGGCTTCCTAGTTAGTTCTGTGATGGAGTTACACACCTGCAAGTTACTTGACATCACTATGCCTCAGTTTCTCCTCTGTAAAATGGGGTGGTAAGAGTACCTATATCACATGGCTGTTGAGATATAAATGCACAATCTAAAACATTTAAAACTGCCTTACAAGCTCTACATGACTGTATCTTTGTAGAACCTCTCCCAACCTGCCACTAGAGAATTCTTTAAATTGATTTGAATTAATTTGCAAAAATCCATTTATTTATTTGAAGAGACTAATTTTCTTTCTTCTCTGAAGAAAAGAAGACAAAACCCATGATGTAGCTGAGGCAGACACTGTGGGTGGTCAGTCCAACTGTCATTTCTCCTTTCTTCCTTGCTGAGAGAACCCCAGCTTTGTTCAGGCCATCCACCCTTCTCCACACAGCTATATGCTTCCCTCAGATAATCATGGTGTCCCCGTGGCCCTTGCAAGTGATTGGTCTAGGTTTCCTCAGTGGTAGAGACCACAAAAGAGACTTTCCTTTTCACCGACTGGATGCTGCCAAATCTGGCTGTGATGTCTGGAATTGCGGCAGCTGTTTCGTAACTGTGAGGTGAGCCAGCCCCTGAGGGCAAACCTGACAAGCTGAGAATTGCAGAACAGAAAGACAGAAAGAACCTGGTTGAGTTGCTGAATTAACCAACTCTTTGGTCACTCAACACTTATTATGTGAGAGAGTAAATCTTTTTTATTGTTTAAGCTGTATTGAGTTGTGTTTTTATGTTTCTTGAAGCTGAAAGCATTCTGATACTTGCAGAAGTAAAAATTTGGTAGCAATCTAGATAGATTCATTAAATTTTTTCTGAGTACACTACAAGAAGCGAAGTTCTAAATTCAAAACTTTGGCTTTGGTTTTCACAAAGAAACAAAACTTTAAGAAAAACACATACCAATATGTTGCAGAGAAGTTAGCTTTAACTTTTTATGTGAAAGGCAACAGTTGTTTTCTAGAATACTTTTGGGGCAGAACTTTCTTATTGAACAACCCCAAATCAGTCAGATGCTGAGTTGAAACTAAACGTCTACGACAGCATAAAATCCTCCTGAATGACTGTTATCTAATTCTAGACTTGACTGCTGAAGTAATTTCAAGTCCGCTGTGAACTAGGAGGCTGCAGTCTGAAACATTAAAATATAAAGGCAGATATCTTATAAGAAGTATATGTGTGACGATTACTGAGACTAAAGTAACTTGGTTTCAATCTTCCTCACATTAACTTATGCTACAATCCTTGAGTCCACCAATCTTAACTCAGGAGAAGTTTCCTGATCCTTCACTTTTGAGAGTTTAACTTCTTAGATTTACACCAGTTTGTATTAAAATTTCAATCTCACACCCGTCTCCCCCACAGGGAGGAAGAATATTAATATTGGGTGTTGGGGCCAGCCCAGTGGCATAGTGGTTAAGTTTGTGTGCTCTGCTTCGGCAGCCCAGGATTTGTGGGTTTGGATCCCGGGCGCAGTATCTACACACCACTCATCAAGCCATGCTGTGGCAGCATTCCATGTACAAAATAGAGAAAGATTGGCATAGATGTTAGCTCAGGGCCAATCTTCCTCACCAAAAAAATAAAATAAAATAAATTGGATGTCAGTGGGTAAAATTCTGCCTTAAAGATCCAGCGTTTGGATGTATCTTCATCCAAGTGGTAAAGCTGATCCAGCACCAGTTTGGACTTCGTCATCTCACTGGTTTCCATTTCCTTCCTTCAGTGGAAGAAGTGTGATAAGATCTGGGATCAAGCAACCAAGGGAAGTTGAGTAAAGCAGGAGATCTCATGGCTTGCTTCAGTTTGACGCCTCACTGTTCCTCACATAGCACAGCCCAACTTACTAGAGCCTTGGGGTCCTGGGCAGAAGGCCCAGCTAATAGCGAGGCTATTTTTACCCCGTGTCATTGGCTTTCGTCCTTTGGGAATGTTGCAGGGGAGAGTGTGGGAATGTCGACGTGATTTGGGCAAGAATAAGGTGACCCTGGGTTCCTCTGTTCACCAAAATCTCTAACATCTAACAAAGTTCCTAGAATTCCTCTAAACCATGAGCTGAAGTTTCCCATCCTTCAGATATTTCGCCTGATCATCTTATTTGCATTCAATACACTGAATATTGATATAGGCAATCAGACATTTTTGGTTGATGTTGCTAATTTTTCTGGATTCTTGGGTGTATGTGGAGTCACATCAAATATACAGCAAGCTTCTAATCTTTCTACACCCCTCCTCAGGTCTTACTGTCATGTATTGAAAGTGGTAAATAGTTAATCACATTTTTAAACAACTTAAAATGTAAAGTTTGCTTTGTCATTTAAATATACAGGTAGGCGTACCATAAGAGAAACGTTACTGCCTTTCTGCCCTTGACAACCAAAGGAAGACAATGACAGATGATTGTATATTTTGTTTAATACTTGCATTGTTTCTATAGCGCAATTATAGCAATCTTTAAATTTACTTTTCATTACAAATATTTGTCAAGTTTTGTTTCAGAAACATTTTTCCAACTCTCTTGCACATGCACCCAGACACACTACAAAAAACTCATTCATAACACAGTAAGGGCAAACATTATTCATGTAAACATCTTTCATTAATTTCCCATAATTTAAAAAAATCATAGAATTATAGATATTGAATAAGGCTCATAGATTTAGTTCAAATTCCACAAAAGACCAATCAAAGATGCTCGTTAACTGTGATGGGGTTAACTTTTGGTTGCAATACATGCTGAAAGTGTACCCCTGGCTTCCGATCCTTAAACATACCTCACAACCTAATGAATGCATTTCAGGATAGAAAAAGAACATAGAAAACCCAGGAGGAAAACCTTTTGAAGTAGGGAGCTCAGAACCATGAACCTAATTTCTACTATGATAAGGAGGCATTATGTAGTCCCTGTAGTTTCTCAATACATGAATCGAGATTAATTATAGTAACCCAAAATTTAGCCAAGTCGATATGTTAAGATACATTGGCATGTGTGGACATATTGCTAGTATACACAGTGAAAATTTGTCATGATATTTATCGTTTCATTATATCCAGGACCAAAGCAGGAAAAAAAAAAACCCACTCAAGTTGAATATCATTATGAAGGAGTGTTCTAATAACGTAAGAGTCAGGAGAGTTGGGAGGTATGTCCTAGGGATGTGATTGGTCTTGATATTAAAACAACTTCTAACACGGTGTGTAAAGTCACAGACAGAGGAAGCAAGGATTTGCGTTATCCGAGGACGTCTCTCTCTGGCTGGAAGTTTGGTGCTTAGGTGCATAGTCTCCCAGAGCCGAGACAGGAAATGTACTGTGCTGAGAAATGGGCCCCTTGCCAGCTGCTCCCTGCTCCTTCCTCTCTGCGAGGTGGAGGTCAGGAGGCAGGGACTGCTGGCAAAACCGTGAAGTCCCACCCTGGGGTCTGCACCCCAACTCCACTGAGGGCAGCCTCCCTGACATGTGTGACTAGGCAGTAAGGGTGGCGGTTGATGGTGGCCAGAAAACCCAGTTCCGAGGTTCCCACGGCCATGTCTGGCTTCTGATTCTGCTGCCCTGCAAAGAAATTGTGCTCCGGATAACTGCACCGGTGCCTCTAATGCCTCTGATTCACTCCCAGGCCCTCCCAGGCCTGGAGCGATGTCACTGAAAGGTGGACAAGCCTCCACGAGCACCTAACTTACACCAGGAAGCGGCTGAGGCACTGGGGAAACCTACAGCTCTCTCCACGTCAGATGCAACCACGCAGGGAAGTTGCCATGAGTCAGAGTTATTTGTAGGCTTTTGGTTTTTAAAAAATCAAAATTGATCTGCATTGTATCTCAATAGACTCAGATAATTCTCACCAAAAATTTTGTAATTTGTTTAAATAGCACTGGAATAATTCAACTTCATTTAAATATATTCATTCTACCGTGAAAATATTTCATACAAACATCTATGTACATACAAACACATTAAAATTTGTGAAAAGGGTTTAGACCCCTGTGGTTGTATGGCTTGAAATAGTTTCATTGCTTTGAATAGGTATGCACACATTTGGCAAAATAAAACTATTAAAATTTAGGATTTTTAAAATAAAAAGTGACCCCGAGGCTCCAAATTCCTGAAGGGAAAGATCAAAGAAAAAACAATCTATCAAGGTACCTCAAGTAGACATAAAGTTAATATAGTTTGTGAACCTTTGATCTGTGGCAAATAAACATACAAACTACCGGTCTTGCAACATAGTTTTGCTTGTTTTGCTAAAACAAAAGATGTCTGGACTCTACATCATTACTCTGAAGACAGAAACTTGAGGCAACCGTTTTAAAACAAAGTAAATCAGAAAACCCTACCCTCTTGGGAGATCTTAAATGTATTTGACAGTGAGTGATTTACGATTTTATTTATGAAAGGAGAGTTACTAAAGTGCCTCATACTGTCTCACTGAGAAGACCACCCTTTAATTCACTGTTCACAGTTGCTGCAATTTGAATAGTTACGATTACATGCTGCAAATGGTTACTCTTGGCCTCCACCTTCAGGTTGTTGGTGACAAGGAAATAGTTTTTCAAGTGTGAAGAACCCGCAGGGGACAAATAAGTTTTAACTATGGCCCTAGACAGGTTCAAAGAGGTCTTGAAAAACGCATTTCCTTCCTCGTTTCTCATGTAGACCAGGGATGAAGCAGGTTAAAGTAAGAATAGGTTCTACAAAACTCAAGCCTTCCTCGCCTGTTGCTTTTAATCTCATCATTCTTTTGTGTCAGAAATTCAGTCCTTGCAGCTGTTTTGTTAGTCCATCCAAATGTCCATTTGGGGACATACTCCTACTGATTAGTTCCTATTTCTAAGTCTAACACAAGATAATATTTGTCATAGAAAAGCTGCTAAGGAAAGATCTAGTCATGCAGGAGTTGGACTGAGACAGCTCTGAGTGAATCTCCTCCAGACCATGGCATCATGCCCACTCACAGGCGCCCGCCATTTTTGGGGGAGAGCATAGTTCTCTCTTTCTTCCCCACCACATGGAATCTTCCAGATTTCTGCCACGATTATGATGCTGATGAGACTACCAGCTTCAGCAGCTTCCTGACATATTTCCTACCACAGTGGATGTAAAGACTCAGTAGAAAAATACATCCCGAGGTTTCCCCCCAAGACTTTGGCTCAAAGAAGGAACAAACCCTTACTTCCTTACCAGTTAATTCCTTACAGAACCTCAACCCCCTCGACTTCTTTACCTACCTACGGAACACAGTGAGTCTCAAGCTCCCCTCTGATTCCACCCTGTGACGAAGCCTTACATTTGGAAGTGTGTGTGCGTGGGGGGGGGTGGGGGTTGGAGGGGTGGAGAAGCAGGAGCGACGGAGCCAGACATGGACACAGGATTAGTGGAGAGAGGTACACACAGAGGGTCCGAAGGCCACACACAGCCTGAGGGACTAGCTAGAGAGGAGAGGGGCTCCCATCACGGAGGGAGAGACAGTAACTGAGCTGGAGAGATCAGCTGGGGGTATTGTTACATACAGGCGCCCAGGTGTTCTCACAGACAAGAGAGAACGAGGAACGAGAGAGGGCAGGAGAAAGAAGAGCCAGAAGACATAGGAACAGAGGAGGGAGAAAGAGATGCTCGACTTGGGTGTATTGTTTCCTCTGACTTGTCTGAAGGTCACAGACACGATGCTGGGTTTTAAACTCAGAGTTATCATTCAACATCTAATTGAAAAATGGATTAGTTGGTTAACCACTACTTAGGACTCTTAAAAAAATTCCATTTGAATGGGGTAATCAGAGTAGCCTATTACGACAGAAATTATAGCCCACTGCAGCCTCCACCAGGGCAATATCGCCCTCAGAATGGAAATCATTCAAAGCGGAGCTGTACCGGAGTGCGATCTGCGCCATCCCTTCCCTGACCTCACTCCCTGACCTGGTTCCACCACCCCACGGACTGGGGTTAATCAAAGCCATCTTTCTCCTGAAGACAGTCACTCACTTTGGGAGCATTTGAATTAAAGCACCTATCAGAAGACAAGTCCCAGGACTCTGTCCATCTGTCACAGTTTACAGAACGGTCTCTTTCTACAGAATAGAAGCAATCCTGTCCTGGTGCCTTTTAATCTAAAACTCTATTCAGTTCCCTTTGTGGGAGATCTTTCTGGCAACCCTGACAACTTCTCATGTGTGAACCATCAGCTTTTTGCCCTGAAACCACTGCCACCTAGTTGCACCACATGCATCGCGTGCACGGGCAGCGTGCTCGGCTCTGCTGGACAGAGGGGAGCTGCTGGAAGCCTCGCCTTGTAAAGAGGGAAGGGCTGCTTCTGTCACTGACTTGAGGGCTGAATCCCACGCCCAGGGGCTGCCTGAAACGCAAGTTGTGAGCAGCCCTGGACCAAGCACTTCTGTTAAATTCTTCCTAAGAGCAATGTGTAACTGACAAGAAATAGCAGACTTCCTTCTGTCTGTTTCTTTACTCTTCACCCACTCCCGGCAAGCCTTCTCTACTCAGCCAGAGCTCGCTATTGGCTACAGCTTGGAAGGCTTTAGCTTTCAAGACCAAACTGGCTCAGGCAACAGGTGCCACCATTGACAGTTGCGGGTCGGAGCAACTGCTGCTCTCCAGACCTCCCAGCTGCTTCGTTGAGGCATCAAAAGAAGACACAGCTATGGCATGTGGTGAGGACACTTACAAAAACCCAAAACTCTCAGAATTCATTCAGAGCAATCCCAGTTATGTTACATACCTAATTAGCTAAACTAAAAAACAGGGTTTTTCTCCTTATTTCTGCAGTTGTGATTACACATATGGCTTGCAAAATGGCTGAAATGCTATTGATATAGTTGCTTTTAAACTATACAGGTGTTATTCTTAATTCACAATGCCTTGAAGCAGGTAAGTGTTTTAAAATTACAACGATGAAGAGTTTTAGCGTTAAGGTTTGATTTGTACCTAGTGACCAGTTTGTCTCTCTTAATAGTAGCAATTAAAACAAATCAACGTTTGAATTCTGTGTTAGAATTCAAGTTTGCTATTTGACTTTTGAATTCAATGCACTGGGCCACAAGCCAGACTGCTCTATGTTATGTACATTTAATGTGTACCCAAGGAGAAAAAATTACTAGCACTATTAAAGATATTGCAAAATTGCCACAGTTACTGCTTAGAAATACTAATTTCCTTCTCTTCTTTCTTAAAGTATATATTACAACTCTTCCATAACTTAATGCAAACAAAGTAAATTCATTTCTTCTCACATCTTAAAGCAAAGATATCTTTGTTTACATGCGAGAATAATAATTCTATAATAATACCCCGGCACTATGAGCCAGATCTTTATATTAGGACATAATAATGAAACAATGAGAGAGAAAGAGCCAGAGAGACCTACACACTGGCACAGACACAAAATCCATTTGGAAGTTTTCTCTTGTGAAAGATATCTAAGAGAATAGGACAGAGGGGTGAAATGACTCAAAAAATGGGATTCTGTTTGCTAGGGAAAAAACAAAGCCATTCTATTGCAAGATACAGATCAAAGGTTAAAAGGCAAATTATACTACATTTAGAGAATAAAAATGTAGTAATTCTCCAGCCTCCACACGGCACGGATGCAAGTGTGAGAACACAGTTTGCATCGGCCATAGGAAAAAAATCAAGGAAAAACCACTGACTAAAAACGACTGAAAAAAACCCCTTTCCCTTTTTCAGTCTAATCATTTGGCATCTCTGGATGTGGTACAGATTTAGACTTGAACCACCCAAGAACATCACGCTGTCTTATGTCAAGTGCTCGACAATACCTCTCAGTAGGACTTTGTTGCAAGGCTAGCTAATTTTAAATCTGGTATGAGTAATACAGTCAAACCTAGTTAGTATGCGAGAAAGTCGTTGCTAACGCAGAGTGAGAGGATGTGATGTCACAGCATGAGCAGTCCCTGGTTGTCCCGTTGTCAGATAAACGTAGTGCATAGATCCAAGTTTCTATTCCAGGTCTCTGAAGCCCAGAGCCAGGCCTTTCACTTCTGCTGGGTGGCCTGGAAGGCCTTCAGCTCCACCTGGTACCACTCAGGAGCTTCAGGCCCACTCTTCCCTGGGGGGCTGTGGTCATAGCCATAGGCAACGGTGAGCTCCTCATCGGCCTCCACAGCTCGCAGGGTGCGGATGCATTTGATGGGCCCAAAACGGGGGTGGACAAACCTAGACATCAAGAGGCGAACAGTCAATCCCGGGCCAGACCAGGAGGTTAGAAGCAAAGGCTAGGGGGTGCTGATGCAGGAATCACCCATGTGCTCCTCCCTGGACACCACTGAGAGGTCCTCACGGTGTGGTGCACAGATCAGCCAGCATCCACTTCACCTGGGAGCGTGCTAGTGATGTGGAGAATCTCAGCCCCACTCAGACCTGCTGAATTGGAATCTGCATTTTAACAACACCCCAAGGTGGTTCATATGCACATTAAAGTTTTAAAAGCACTGTTCTATCTTCCTTTTTGAGCATATCTGGCACTCTGTATTTATAAACCAACGATCGTGGTCAACAACAATCTACCCTTAATGAGAAATAGGATCCTGAGCAGCCTATCAGCATTTCAGCTCACCTGGTCTGTAGCATCAGATTACCTGGCTGGACCTCAGGTGGCGAAAGGCTTTTCCAGAGCACTTTTGGAGTTCTAAGAAATAGCCCTGTGGATTTTCAAAAGCGAAAACTCTGTATTCCACTCTATGTGTATAGAGGAAGTATTATTTTCTAGCATAAAAGTAGACGAAGATTTCTTTCTAAGAGAGAAGTCCAGACCTCTCTACCCACCTGATTCTTTAATATTTCCCTGTGATGCCTTCTGTGAAGGGAGCAGCATCTCATCATGTAACAACTCCTCTCGGAACAAGAGGCTGGCTAACGCTATGACTGTGTTCCTCTGCCAAAGGCTCCCAACCCACTTCACCGGCACAGCTCCCTGCAGGAGCTAAGCTATTCAGGGAATAAGTAAGTAATAGACGTGGTTCCCCTAACAGCTGCCGAATCCCAAGACGCAAGGCATGGCCAGAAAGAACTTAGCTTTATTTTTATATGCTCCTGGTCAATCTCAGTCATTTATAGTCACATTTTGAACAAAGGGCACCGAGACACCAAAGGAGAAGTTTCCAGGCCCTAAGTCAGATTGGCATGTGGGGTATGCTGGTTAGTATGTAGCTGGTTCCCTCCACCGGTGGTGAGAAAGGAGTATTTCTGCAGTTTAGGGGCATCTTTTATGTAGGGGAAAAAGGAACAACTTTTCCCTCACTCCAAGGGGGCCTCCATGTCCACCTTACTGGGTGTCATGTTTCCTGGAAAGTACACTTGACTTGGGGTCAGAAGACTGGTGTGAGTCCTGAGTCCAGACATTCTTACTGCCTCCTCTTGGAAAACTCACCTCCGTATGTCAGAATCTCACCTTCCCCATCTGCAAAATCATAGTACTAGTAATCTTTATCCTACAAGAGTCTTTGTGGTGACAAAATAGGATCACATATATAAAGCACTTCATACAGTGCCTGGCACAAAGTGAGGACTCAACTAATATTAGTTATGACGTGTGTGTATGTGCGCGCGCATGCGTGTGCACAGAATTCTCACACTGTCCTCCAAAACAGAGGAGATCCCTGGACCAGGCATTTGGGAATTCCTTACTAAAATCACAATTCTTTGTCTCTAAATTAAAATATTTCATTAAAATTAATTCTCCTGAAATGGAGCTCTCGTTCATTTTCTGGGACACTGAAAAAATCCTGTGAGAAGCCTAAGACTTCTCTTATAATCCTCTCGTATTTTCATTTTCCTGCTCATTCTCATTATTTTCAGAGAGCAGAAGATGGGCAGCCTGAAAAGAAAGAACTCCATTTCAGGGCTGATTCTTCAAGCTGGCACTAAGGTACCCGGTGAAGAGCCCTTTGACTGAGAGACCTGCGCTTCCTGTCTGTGACCTGGGAGAGTCAGACTCGCTGCCTCACGGAGTTACTGGGAAAACTGAATAAGATAATGCATGAGAAGCACAGCAGTGACCTGGAGTAAGAGCTCAGCAAATGTTAACCGCACGATCAGCTGTCAAACCAAACCTCTGCACCAAATGGTTTGGGACCCTTGTCAACATGTCACCTATATTTACAGCTGGGAAAGTAACTCTTGTCTATTTGTCCATTTGGCATTTTGTACTATAGTTAAAACAGCTTGCAGAAGTGTTGTTTTGTTTATTTGAAAGTGTGCATAACAACACCAATGATTTTAGGAACAAACGAATGCCATGAATTGGTATCTAAATTTTATATTTGATTATTATTCAGGTAGTCTTCCCATTACCCCAAATAACTAATTGGTCACATTGGGCTTGGGGAAAAAACCCTGAAGAGTACAAGGACTTGATTTTGCACAATTGGTTCCTTCTCTTGTCTCCTGTGCTCTCTTCTTTTTGGTGAGAAAAATCACATCCTTGCAATGAAATCACAGAACTCATTTGTTTTAAAAGAATAGTCTATGTAGCATTTATTATTGTTAGTTACCGCTGCTTTAAAGTGTTGTTTTTAAGCTGTTTGCAGCTTGGAACTATGCTTTGGCCTCATTCACAGTGGCCACGAAAGCCATGGAATTAATAACAGTGTCAGTTTCATTTCACATGACACATGTCCCTTGCCATTTCTACCCGCCCTTTAAACAGAAGTTGTAGCTTCAGTACTTGCTATTGGCTGCCAAGGAGAGCAAGTCACTGCCAGAACAATTTTTTAAGCCATCTCAGGGATGCAAGAAGGGACATTCAAATCCTGGCAGTTTTCCTACAGACTAAATGCACATGATCTGGTCCTGCTTATGTTAACACCCTAGAGGACTGAGGGACTGCGAGCTATAGCTGAGCAGAAGAGGTTGCACACAGCTCTCAGGCTCCCAGGAAGAACTAGCATTCTCAGGCTGAGCTAAGGAGAGCAATGCCGATAGTATAAAGAATCCCACCTGTATCCTTTAAGGAATAGTTGGGGATGCTTGACTACGGGAAGAGAAAATTTAGGGGTCACATGAAAACTACTAAAATATTTGTAAGGCTCCTCCGTGGAAGAGAGATTGACACAGTGCACAAGAAATAAAGGGAGATAAGTAGGGCCAAGGGCTGGATGTTACAAGGAAACCCATTTGGGCTCAATAGAAAGAACTTTCTAATCATCAGAGTCCAAAAGCTAATTCCATAATATCTATTTCAGTCTGTCCAGATAGCCACCTTTGTGGATAACAGTAAGCTCCTATTCAATGGAAATTTCCAAAAAGACATTCAATGAGCACTTGTAAGGAGAGGCCCAAACCCCAAGAGAGTGGCAAGATTATTTGATTTTTTAAAAAATAGCAGCTTTGCTGAGATATAATTCACATATCATAAAATTCATCCAATTTAAGGGTGCAATTCAGTGGTTTTCAGTTGTGCAACCATCACCACTATCTGATTTTATAAACTTCTGTCACCTTCAAAAGAAACCCCATATTCATTAACCATCAACCCCCATTTACCCCACTCCCCCTAGCTCTAGGCAACCACTGATCTACATTCTGTCTGCATGAATTTAACTATAGCAGACAGTTCATATAAACGGAATCATACATTGTGTGTTCTTTGGTGACTAGCTTCTTGCACTTAGTCCAATTTTCAAGGCTCATCCATGTTGTGGAATGTCAGTATTTCATTCCTCTTTATTGTCAAATAACAGGGACTCGTTGATTTTGCAGGTCTTCTCCCACACTAAGACCTCATGCTCTAGACTTAGCATTTTATTTTCCTCCTTCCTTTCATATCATCAGAGGGTTCCCTAATCTCCATTGTGCAGAGTAAGTTCAATTTTTACTATTATTTCAAATAACACTATCCTTAACTTTCCAGAATGAGGCAATTGAACAACAAAAAGCTGCAATAAAACAGCCACCACTAAGTATAGTGTTTCTATAACATTTCTACTCTTTGAAGCACTTTTCCACGTCCTAGCCTGCCAGGGCCAGAGTGGGGCTGTTTAGATTCTGAATTTCAAGTCACAACCGAGAGGCCCCCCGCAGAGGACCTGGGTCATTCTGAGGGAGGGGACTTCTCCTCGGTCTCAGGGCCCTGAGGCAGAGATCTGCCCAGCGGCTCGGTATGACACTTACATATCGTAGATGCAGTTTGGAGTGAAGGAGTGATTTGCCTTGTGTCCCAAGGAGGCACAGTACTTGGATACGTGGTTGAAGGGCTCAGGCACATCAATGACCGTTTCTTCATCGAGGGAGAGAGTGTTCCCATTCAGGGCCCAGTCCCTGCTGTCAACCTGTGGAAAACAAGAAAGTGGACCTTAGAGACGACGCGTCTCCCAAGAGTCCAAAGGACATCAGGGATATTAACTCCTTTATCCCTAAACTTCATGGTTTGAGTGCCACACACGTGAAAAGAGCCTAAGGCATCCCTCTGCACACTGATGGGACAAAAGGCATCTGTGGGCAGCATCAGGCAGCTCAACATACTATTTCTTGATTTTCCCCATCTTATATGAAAAAAAGGATTTCAAGTCCCTTACAAAGACATACAGAAATATAACCAGATACCTTGAATTAAAAGTAGGTGAGTGTTATATAAATGAGCCAAAGATGGCTTCTATGTATTGGCTCCTAGGTTGTTTATTTCTTCACTGCACACTGAGACCTGGTACCTCAAAAGCCCACAGCACCAAACTCAAATTTTTACTCATCCAATTGCTTTTTAAATAACAAACAAGGCAGAGCTTTAGCCATTTAGAGTCTGCTTTCATGGCAGACCTCACAAAACCTCACACCACGTCTGCTAGCAATAGATAAGATAAACCCAGGACCATAAAGACCCCAGACTATAGCTGTTGTTTGGAGCTCTCTGTCCCAGACTCCTCACCATGCTGCACGTCACCTAGACATGTAAGCCCCCTCTCTGATCCCTCTCTTTCCCAGGAGTTCCCTGCCCTCCTCCTCTCTGGATGGTGGCCCTTGAGCCATAAGCCTCTGAATGGTCTAATGCTGGGAGGACATCCCCTCTCATACAACACTGTCCAAGCGCTACCCAACACCCATAAAGCCTGTTGTGAGCCGCTGCCTCTTGTGGTCATATCTTTTTCTTTGATCAGCCCCTAAATCCCTTTAACCCCTGTAGTGAGAAGGAGGAGGCAAAAGAAAAACAAAAGTAATAACATCAAATGGAACAAGAAATAAAGGAATGCAAAACACTGTGCTCTAGGAAATTCCTACACCTTTGCTACAGGAGGGCAACCAACGTGACCAGCAGATAACATCACTGATTACCTATATGCTTTCTTATCTACAACAGGACTCCCTATCTGCAGCACAACCAACAGGCTTCCCCCTTTCCAATCCACTCCCAGCCAACACACCCCAGGATCTGTCGATACCAGAACAGCCTTTTGGAGTAAATAGGATCAAATATTGATACAAAACTATTGACTCTCAGAGATATACCATCTCTCTCATTTCTAAATTACAGTTATGCTTTTATTTGCATCTGATATTCACTCAACAGATATTCACTGAAAGCTATGACATGCCAGGCACTGTTCTAGGTGCAGGGGATACAGCAGTGATGTAAGCGGAAAAAAATCCTCATGGATCTTAATATCCCAGACCTGTCATGGGACACAGATAAACAGCCCTAGGTACCATCTACCTTATGTTGTCACTAGTTGTGTATTTGTCTTATCTCCCCAACAGAATCTAAATTTCATGAGGGCAAGGAGGGTGTCTCACTCATTTACACAGTACAACATAGTGAGTTTCAGCACAGAGCCAGATTCTGCTATTTGGAACCTGCTTGAACTCTGCTAGTTATTTGTGGCCTTGGGCAAATGGCTTAACCTCTCTGGGCTTCAGTTTCCTTATCTGTAAAATGTTTGAACAAATAAACTATATGTCAATGTCCTGAGCCACCTTTCATACGCTGAATTCCTTGGACTTTCTGGACTGTTGATACAGAGGTCTGGCCATCACAAGGGGACACTGTGTGCCAGACCACACCTCAGTTTGGGTGCACTGACATCTTTGCCTGTGCAAAGTGCTCTGAATGTGCAATAACTCGATTATTTCATGGCATTTGCCTCTTTATTATTCTACAGGAATAAGTAAAAAAGTGAAGACATGAAGGTGGAATATGAGCGATAAGCTTCAGTCCCATGCTCTTGATGCAATGAGACCAGGATAGAGAGCTCTCGCTGTGCTCAGAGCATCGAACTTTTTGCCATTAAGCAGACACTTAAGGAAGTTAACTGTGAAGCGAAGAAACAAAAACAAAACACATGAAATCTGGGAAACGTATCAAAGATTGTGTCTTAAAGACAAGAGGTGATTCAACTCTAACTTTTTATTTTTAATTTTTTTGGCAATAGAACATTTCCTGGCAAGATGTAGACTACTGTACAGCTTTTGCACAAACAGAGCTAGGGCGCCTTCCTATAAAGCACCCTGCCCAAGATCATAAATTAATTACGGACAGCCCAATTGGATCTCAATTTTTCAGACACTAGGTGTAGTCCATTACAAAGCAACTACTGTGTCATTGACAGCACAATCCCACTTTCTATAAAATAGCTGTGGAACTTAAAAAAAAAAATCATATTAAGGCTCCACATAAGGAGGAAAATATCTGCTATAGACTGAATGTCTGTGTCTCCCCAAAATTGACATGTTGAAACCTCATCCCCAGTGTCATGGTAGTTGGAAGTGGGGCCTCTGGGAGGTGCTTGGTCATGAGGGCATGCAGAGCCCTCATGAATGGGATTAGTGCCCTTATAACAGAGGCCCCAGAGAGCTCTGTCATCCTTCTTGCCATGTGAGGTTGCAGTGAAAAGAGCGTTGTCTATGAACCAGGAAGTGGGCTTCACCAGACACCAGATCTGCTGACACCTTAATCATGGTCTTCCCCGCCTGCAGAATTGTGAGTAAATTTTTGTTGTTTATAAGCCACCCTGTCTACAATACTTTTGCTACAGCAGTCCAAAGCCTGTTATAAGACATGTCCAAGCAATTTTACCAAAAACCTAGCTGTTTGATCCATGATATTTCTAGTGAATATTAAAGTAAAGGGACTAATGAGAAAATTAAGAGTGTTTAAAACAAAGCCCTTTAACCAATCCGGTTGATTTTCCACTTTGACTCTACTCACCTCTTGGTGTGTAATTCGGACTCCATTATAAAAAGACATAACAGTATTAGGTCCCACTGCTACCTTTGAAAACAGTCCTTCTCCAGCACTGGAGATGAGAGATTCAGCAACATAAACCCTAAACAGAAAAAAGGGTCAAATAATAATTTTTTTTAGTCTGACATGTCACTCTTTATGTCAACCACCAAAATATCATTGTGGCTACTGAATCCAAAATGTTAGTACATAATAATCCAACGAGGAAGGAAGAAAAAAAAGTTAAACCACAAGATTTTGGCATTCGAAATTGAAGAACTCGTATTTAATGTCTCCTTTAGAGTGGTGTTTAAAAGTGTTCTCTAACAAGAGGGTTATTATTTTATATTCACAAAGTAACTCAGTGCTTGAGATAAGGTTTTTAAAAAAAATGTTATGTTTTTAGTTAATGACAATTTCACTGTCTTACTGGACAAGTAAAATACTTTCCAGAGCTAAAGCTATACCCAAGTTTATCAGTGCCAAATAGGAGGAAAAGACGGTTTTAATTAAGCCCCAAGATTAATCTCTTACATGAAAGAGTGACAAACAGTTAATAAAATATATCCCATAAGCACTTTCCAACAAAGGAGTTTATAATGGGTCAGCTAACTACAGCTGGAGGGCCAAATCTGGCTGCTGCTCATTTTTGTAAATAAAGCTTTATTGGAACACTGCCACACCTATTTGTTTGGTATTGTCTATTACTGCATTAGCATTACAAAGGCAGAGTTGAGTAGTTGCAATAGAGACCTACAAAGCCGAAAATATTTACTATGTGACCCTTTACAGAAAAAGTTTGCCAACCACTGGTTTATAAAAAAAAACGGCAGTCATGATTATGAAATTGAATTTAAGACAAGAGTACATGCTCCATCGACAGCAATTTCAGTTCTTCTGACACTCTGATGTAATGACTCTGGTGTAAATGATCATCTGTAACTTTTGTTACATAGATCTTATGCTTATTTAATGGACTGGAAGACTGAATTATTGCTTCCAACTCTACTCTCTCCCTGTGATAGAATTATACATCTTGCCACTTGGCCATGTGACCTCGTGGTGCTTCCTTCAGAGTGTGCAGAGGATATATCCCTGCCCGACTGACTTTGGGCTTGGCTGTATGATCTGCTTTGCTACTAGAACATTGGCAGGAGTGACTGCATGCTACCTCTCAGGTGTAAAGAAGCATGGCGAGTTTCTGCCAGCCTCCTTGGGTTTCCATTCATCTCCGCAAGAAGAAGATGCCCCAAGGGGCTGTTGCTCCTTTAGCCTGAGTCTTGGAATAAAAACGTGTGAAACAGACCTGAACTCAACTTGAAACCTGGAGTCCAGCCTAGTCCGGCTGAGCTGAGTTGAGCCCAGTCAAAAGTGGCTGAACCTCAGCCAATCAGCATAAAATAAAATGTTTGCTTTTGTAAATCACTGACAGGTTTAAGGGTATCATTATGCAGCATCATGACAAGGACAGTAACAAAAAAAAGATGGATACATATGGTTATGGTACTGCTGTGTTTTGGGGCTGGCAAGAAACCAAACCCTTCCCTCTGCAGATGGGCCACAGCCTCATGTCAAGAAAGAGGCCATTCATTCATAGTGATGTTGTGGTGTCAGCCCTGTCAGTTCAACCAGGCAAGAGGCCTATTCTCAGACAGGAACAAAACAGAAACTGAATGGAAGTCATGCTTACAAAGAGTGAGGCAAAGAGAAAACCAACTGCATAGGGCACTCTTCCTCATCAACAAGCCAGTTGCTAGGAAATGAGAATCCCAAGCCGGGTACCAGAGAAAGCCAAACTGAGAATCAAGAGCGAGAGTTTAGATGAAAGGGAACAGGACTTGACACGCTGGGAGTGAGCCTACAGAATCAGAGACTTGTAATTTATAAACTGGAATGTGTTTATGTTTCTTATATTTTCTTTGTTTCATTCCTGTCCCCGCTCAGTGAATAAAGAAATTATCTTATGTTCCAGACCCCCTCAGCTGAGCTAAGTAGAAAAGGGGGCATTCTGGTCCCTGCCTAGGCTAGAGCTTCAAAGAGTGTGAAATGCTCCTCTAGGGGCCAGCACGTGGCTGCAGCACAGATGGTGGCACCAGAGCCCGAAGAAAGGGGACACCTGGACAGGGCATGGCTGGCTGCCTGGCCCGACTGCTCTCTACGTAGAGCTTTCATTTGAGGACTGACCCACGGGCTGTTCTGTGCTTTATGGATGGAGGAACTCTCTTACAGGGCCAGATTCTATACAAGAATGATAACACTCTTCCTCAAAATATACAAATATTTTTTTCTGCTCAGGAACTTGGCCTGAGCAGAGAGCCACAGAAGAGCATTCGTTCCCACCACTAGGGTTATTTAACGTCACATAAACAGTGCCCTTAAAACCACAAGGAAAAAATTACCTCTCGGATTCATAAGGATCTGGAAGAAGAGCATTGGTAGAGATGCAAGATGAAGTCGACTTATCAAAGTGGTACACGGCACCTGAAAAGCAAATGGAGACCTCAGTCCACGTTCAGAGTTAGGGAAGGGCATTTAAAACATTTCTTTCTACCTAAGGGACCAGAAAGAATTAAAAGACAAAAAATGTTCTTCAAGTTATACCAACTAGAATGAAATTCTTCAATATAAATGGAGAGTTTTTAGATTTGCTCTTGAGTTTTATTTTCAAATCTTAATGAATAGCCACCAGAAGCATCTCTTAAAATCCCATTTTTGCTTTTGAATTTTCTTTATTCAAATGGTTTAAAAGATGCTTGTGTAATTAAAATTTTTAATCAAGAAAATGCTTTGTCATGAAATTTTGACATCTCTCTGGTCAGATCAGATTGGATAATGGTTTTAAAATTTTCTCGTGGTTTTCTTCATCCTAGACACAGCCTGTAGAATCCAACCGCCCAGCCCTGGCAGTTGTCTCCCTTACTAAAAATAAATATTCAGCCTCACCAGAATTAAGGAGAACAGAACTGCTTTTGATAAAGCATTAACAAAGTCATCTTACTTCTATTGAGGCGGTTCAGAAGCCAATTAGTAATTTATTCCAGAAACTAAGGTACACGACCGTCCTAGAATTAACATTGGCTTTCTGCAAAGGATTAGCCTTAGAGAATCCTTCCAGAGCACAATGAAGACATATGATGCTCTGAAAGCTAATAAGTGAAGAGACAAGTTTTGGAACTGGAGGGCTCACTCCTGCAAAGTAAATTATTTTAGGCACTAAGGCATCACAAATATTCCATTAAGCAATTCCTTAGTGGTTACCAATGGTTACCAGGTTCTCTTTCTGTTTCTTCATACAATCAAAACCCAAATTAATGTCTCAAACGAAAGGTGAGAAAACAATCCAGATCAGTCAGTGTCTAACTGTGAAACAGAGTATTTGAGTATTTCAAAGAGAGAGAATTTAATTTAGGGAATTGGTTACACAGAGAATGGAAGAGCTGAGAAGCCAATCAGGGCAGTGAGGAGCCCAGAAGCCGCGAGAGCAAGAAGTCAGAACCCTAAGCCAGAGGGACAAAGGCAGAGGTGATGTTCTTGGAGCTCTAGAGCTGGGGTAGCTCAGGGAAGCAGAACCATGGGGGACCTTGCTGGTGGGAGATGGCATCAGGAGACAGGCCGCTGCTAGAGACACGCTGGACACAGAGAGGGAGGGCTTCTTAGGGTGCCCTTCCTTCTCCGTGTCCTGGGCCAGTGCCTCCCTGTGGCCAAACCCAACAGAAGCCAGATGCACAGAGCCTGGAAAGTGCAGCCTGCAAGGGGCAGAAGCCCCCTGCAGTAAAAGCAGGGCAGGGAGAGGCTGAGGAACGCATCTGAGAGCACACCGGTAACGGACCAACACACAATCCATTAAAGGAAGTTAGTTTGAAAAAGAACACACTTTTAAACCAAACTTTTCTGTGGAATACACGTTCTCCTGTGTAGATATTCTCCTATGAACTTCCATCTCCTTTCGTGAGGCTAAAACTTTCATCGCAAATGTACTAGCTGTCGACTACATGTAAGGCACTCTGTTAGGGACTGTGCAGATATAGCAGTAACATCTCTTCCTGCTTTCAAGGAGCTGATGCCCCTCTCCTCAGCGCATACTGTCGCTTCCTCCACTCCCTGAACAGGCCCATGCTCCAGGCAAACAGAAGGCATCCTTTACTTCTCCTCCTTTCCTCTATAGTTTATACTATAACCTTTGACTAGAATTCGTTCATTCACTCAACAAACATTAATTCTAAGAGGTGAGCCAAGCCTTCAAGATGGAATAGGAATTAGCCAGGGAAAGGAATTCCTCTGTGGAGAGGTGAAGAGATGAGGAGAAAAGAAATTCCAGCCGGAGACGAATGAGAAAATCAGCGTGAAGTCAGTGGAGAACTGGAAGCAGTTTGTGGTTATAAAAGCATATGGAGAGTGTGGCGGGAGAGGTCAGCGAGGGGCAGGGCTGGAGCACGTGAAATATTCGCATTCCTTTCCCTGCTCCTCCCCCAACCACAGGACCGGATGGCCACACGACCCTGTGGGACCTGATCAATAATTGTAACTGAAGAGGGAGCGGAGGAGAGAACAGTAAAGATCTGTGCACCGGCTCTTCCGAGTCACCCAAATCAGCCACGGTTCCTGACCCTTTTGAGATCCAAGTTGTTCAACACATCCTTAAAATAGCAGGCCTGCCAGAAGCTTGCCAATAAATCCTCCTTTTTTTTTTTTTTTTTTTTTTTGCCTTAAGTTAGTTTGAAGAAGGTGTTTGTTAGTTGTATCCTGGAGTTCTAAGGAAAACAATCATTCCCCTGAGAATGATCACTTTTACTTCCCAAAATGTGTTTCTTACTTATACAAAGAAGAATGTCACCGCAACAATGACTTTCATTATATGTTTTACAGTAGGTGCCAATATCCGTATTTTATAATGAAGACACAGGTTCTGCAAGGATAAATAACTTGCCCAAGACCATAATACAGTCAGTGTTGGAGGTGAGACTCAAATTAGGTGACTCTTAAGTTCAAGGCTGTTGCCACTATAAATGCTGCCACTTCTGAAGTTTTAAAATTTGCATCACTAATTGGGATCCTTCCCTGGCCCAGTCTCCTCTTTTCTAAACATTATAACACTGTCTCCCTTTAGAACGTAAGTGAAGAGCACAGATGTTAGAATTTGAAGTTCAAAGATTACTGTTCCACTTTTAAAAACACACACAAAACTTTTCATTTTGGAATGATTTTAAGTTTACAGGCAAGTTACAAAGATAGAACAGAGAGTTCCCAGTACCCCTCACTGTTTCTCCTAATGTTAACTTCCTACATTTCTCAAATTTAAGAAACCAACATAGCTACACTGCTTTTAACCAAACTCTAGACTTCATTCAGATTTCACCAGTTTTTCCGCTAATGTCTTTTTTTTCTGTTCCAGGATCCAATCTCGAATCCCACATTGCTTTTAGACTGCCTCAATTTTTAACTTAAAAAAACAAAAACGGAGACATTTAAAACAACCCAAGTTGGACCTAAATGTAAAGCACTAGATTTCCTGTTTTTGGGCAACTACCCTTTGGAAAGTCTCCTTCAGATCACAAATAGCCTGATATTAGTTAGGTCTATTAATGCCTAGATTTATTATCTTTTCTACTTTTTTCTCCTTATAACTTAACTTGGGTTGGAAATACATGCATATATTGTTTTCAAGGACTCAGTCAATTCAAACAGCTTTCTCATCCTGTGCCACTCAAAATATAAAATCTTGACTTTTTTTTCCTTGTATGTTTTCCAGGTTTCCTCCAATAAATAATTTTATGATAAAAGAAAATATTTAGTGTGCCATACTGTACTTCTAAAAGGAAATAGGATTTTTTCTAATATGGACTCCAATGGGCTCACTCATGTATGGAGTGTGTACTCCATGAAGATGCTAGGCTCTGACGAGGGCAGGGATGTCAACATGCATTTATCCTTCCCAATCAGAGCTCAGGCTGAATCAGCTTTACCATTGGTACCAACCTGGAGATCTACCTAATTTGATTCTTGAATATCATGAAACTGTAGTTCAGTTTTTTTCTGAGACATAATGTTTGAAATTGATTGAATTACTACTGTCATTGCTTCATTCCTTCCCTGTATTAGAATTACATAGCTATGCCCTTGTCATGTGGCTTTTCAGCATCTGCCACTGAAATGCATGGTGTATATTTCCATCTCACTGATGTTTGGCTTGGCTGTGTGACTTGCTTTGACCAACAAAAAGTGGGTGAAAGTGACACTGTGCCAGTTTCAAGCTGAGGGTTTAAGAGACATCATAGGTGTCTGCTCATGCTGTAGCCTCCTGTGACCCACCTGAGGAAATCTTGACGCAGGTTGCTACTGTCCCTTCAGACTGGACTCCAGAATTAAGACAGATAGAGCAGACTCAAACCTGACTAGAAGCCTCAAGTCCAGCCTAACCCAGCCTAGACCAGCTGGAGCACATCTGGTCAGCAGACCAGTTTTTGCTGTTGTAAACCACTGAGGTGTTGAGATGTCTGTTATGTAGCAAAGCTGATTAATACACCATCAAAGTAGACCAGACAAAGAAATTAACTTCTCTCAAATAAGCCCTAACAACCTGGTTTGGGAATACAGCAACCCATCTGTAGCAGATTCAACTTACTTCCAGGCATCAGTTCAAAGTGAGGCCTTCCTTCTTCAGTGGACATAAGAGTAGCCAGTTTTCCTTCTATCATCTCTCCATCAATGAATTTTCCATAAAGAGCAGTCCTCTCATCAGGGTACACATAGGCTATCTTCTCTCCAGTCATCTCCCCATCTTCGTTTACTTCTCCTACAAGGCTGCCTCCATCCTGATGGGAGAAGCCAAAAACCAGAAAATATTATATATAGTATTTATCTGTATGACACGAGTTCAAGAAATTTCTCCTGTGCACTCCCATTGTTAATAGCACTGATATGGATCATAAGTTTAAGAATTCAGAGCTTTTTTTTTAAGGTTTTTAAATTTTTCCTTCGTCTCTCCAAAGTCCCCCAGTACATTTTATATTTTAGTTGTGGGTCCTTCTAGTTGTGGCATGTGGGGCACCACCTCAGCATGGCTTGATGAGTGGTGCTAGGTCTACGCCCAGGATCTGAACCAGCGAAACCCTGGGCCGCCAAAGCAGAGCGTGTGAACTTAACCACTTGGCCACAGGGCCGGCCCCAGAACTCAGAGCTTTTCACACGGGTGAGAAAAACATGATGCACATCTCCGCATCCAGCCCCATACAGATAAACTGCTACAAGTTATATGTATAGGGGACATATAAGCCTGATTTAGAGAGTCAGAGGCTGAGGCGCACTTTAAAATCCCGGACAAGTTACTCTATTTTGGTTTGCTATCTAAGAAACAAATATGTTATATTTATAATATTAGTTACAAATTTAAATATTAGCTACAAATTTAAAAATGTAAAAGTTTACATTTAAAGAAAATATAACTGAGTGTTACTTTGGGCCAGTATGAAATGTGATGAAGATGTGTAGCGAGACAGTCTACTAATCATATGCTCTCACATCTCAATGTTGAATTTTGGATTTCTGGTCTATTAAGAAAATCTCTAGTTCAAATGTACTTAAGAATTAATTTAGTATACACGAGTAAAGAGAGTTGTCTGCATTTTCTAAGAGATAAACCAAAGGACTTCTCGACACTGTCTTTCTGAGAATCCGATACCATCACTTTTTTTGGAGTTAGAAGGAGAAGTGGAAAAAGACCCACTAAATTCTACTCCCTTCCCATCACTTCTTCCTTTTCACTTTTCTTTATTGACGGCTCCCTCCTGCCTCCTTCCAGGAGAGGGGCCAGCTGTGCTTCCTGTTTAGCTCTGTCATTTACTTCATTCCTAAGGGTCATTAAATGCTTTAGGGCAGAGGCTAACATAGAATAACAGAGAATCCCTGGTGAGTGCTAAGGACACAGTAGGTGATCCATAAATATGTTTTGAATTGAACTGAGATACCAAAAAATAATTTAATACATACGCAAAAAATAATCTAATCTAGGGTGCAAGAGATGTTTTCTTTTTTTTCCCCATCCAGAAGGTTCTTATGGTATAACTTGAAAATATAAGACCTTTGTGGGTTTGATATTACAATACTAATGCCAAGACATCTTCCAAAAGCTTGGTTATTTCCCCAGCTCGAAGGTTCTAGGAGCAGCTACTCAAAGTCAGTGATGTAGGATGACTTCTGAGTGATCCCAAAAGCTGCTTGCTGAGAGACAGCAGGAAAAAATAACATCAGGTACATGATTTCTCCAGTTCATCGTAGTCTAATGGTTCTTTGGAGAAAAAAGGTTATAAATTAAAAAATGAATCACAGCACTTCCAAGAAAGAAGAATACTTGGAAGCCTTTTTCATGGATAGAAAGTGCATCAGGGATATATTATTGCTCTTTCTCTACCCTGAGTTGATTCTTAATAACCCAGCATAAATGGGGGTGATACTTTCGGCAAGATCTGCCTTCAGGCTTTCAGCGATTATTGAACTGACGGCGGTGGGAGCATTTGTGCTTCTTACATGTCGTAACTAATACAAACCATCAACACTGATATTTATTCTGTCTTTCTAGGGTTTCACATTTTGCCCCTAAATACTTTAAACTTCTGGTTTTGGGGACAAGTGAATTTATGTGTTAGAATGATAAAGCAGAGATTCTTCATTTCCAAAAGGAGTTATAAATTTTTAGTTAAAAACTTTACATCACTGTTCCAAGGTAAAATTTCGAAAGAAATAAACTGTCCTTAGAGTGAGCTAATAAATACTGTAGGGAGAATCATTATTTTTTCCTGTCTTTGTTCCTGCTTTGACCCCATGTCACAAAAACTTCCTTGTCTGCTGTGTCAGGGAGTGTTGGGGAAGAAGCTGCTGGTTTCTCGCCTCTGCTCAGTGGCTCCTCTTGGTGAGAGGAGGAACCATTCATCTGATTAGCAAGAGGCAGGGTCTGACACCCACTGACTTTCATCTCTCTACTGGGTGGCAGCTAACAGAAGAGAGCCTGCTGTTCCCATGTGTCCTGCTGCATTTTTGCTTACCCTCTCCTGGGTCCTGGAAACTGGCAGTGCCACAGGCTGTACCTGTCCCCTCTCCATTCCTGTCCTCTCCTTGGGGAAGTGCCCCAGGCAGGCCCTACTCCCCCAGAGGAAACCTGCAGCTTTCTAGCTGCTCTGTCTGCAGCTGGTCCATCTGTTCAGTTCAGAGGGAAAGGAGTAGAAGCCCACACCACATCTCCTATCCAATACTGCCATTATAAAACCGACATCTTGACCCCTGACACCTATGTCTATTTCTCGGTTGATTTTGAATCCAGAGAGCAGCTGGGTGAAATGAGCCCCCTCAACTGCCAACAGATACCTTATATAAAGCAAGACTTATCAAACAAGTTAATTTTGAAAGCTTATAACTTCCCAGTGCTTCCTTCCTAAGGCAGAGTCTTCTCTTGGTATTTAATAAGATAATTAAGGCTAATGACTAAAATGTAGCTGCATATTTAGGTTTCAAAATGCAACTATATTGAGTGAGGTGGATCCACTCATCTTAGTCCATCTTTGATCTCCTCTAGGGACTTTGCTTATAGTCAAAAGTAAAATGATAGGTAGCGGGAGAATCTGGTAATCCATATTTTGCCTCTTTCCTACACTCACCCTCACGCAGAGAGTTCCACTTTCCCTGACTTCAAGATTCACTGTGGCACAACCAGAGGCACTCACAACTAGAATATACAACTATGTACTGGGGGTTTTGGGAATAAGAAGGAAAAAAAAAAAAGATTGGCAACAGGTGTTAGCTCAAGTGCCAATCTTTAAAAAAAAAAAAAACATTCACTGTCATATCGGCGGGTCCCCAGCACTGGGCAGCAAGATGCTCAACATGCCCACTCATGAAGCAATGAAAGCTTCTGTCTTCCTAACTGGTAGGGACCTCCACCACTCCCCTCTTCCTGCTTGCCTTGTGGGCAGTAACCGAAAGGACTTCTGATCTATTGCAGAGCCTACCAAGAGGATGTACATATGCTTTAGTAATGATTAAAAAAATGTTTTACAATGTTTTTTCCTTATGCCCTGTTCCTAGAGATTAACTAATTTTTGAAGAATAATAATATGTAAGTAGATTTAGCTGGGACTACTTTTCTCATTATACATGTAATAGATTCTTTGTTTTTGTTAATACTTTTTAATCATAACACAAGATTCAGAGCAAGAAAAAATGTATTTTGACTTAAGCTCTGGACAACATAAAATATCAGATAAAATATTTTCTCAGGTCTATTTTCTGAAACATTTTCTGGAAATTCACTAACAACAGATGGGATATTTGAAATGCAAACAAAAATTAGAGCATTAACTCCCAACCATGGATTTCGCCACATCTTTTTGCTCTAATAAACTACAGAAATATCATAAAATGCTATCAAATACTCAAAGGCAAGTTAATTTTAATCACCCTAATTTAAGGGATATAAACCACGAAGCACATTATAACGTAGGGAGTGGTACTGTAAAATGAAGTAACAATGGTGTAGTAAGTCCAAAAAGATGGGAAATTGCTGGATTTGTTCTTATGTATGAGAAGCAGAATAGGATTAATTGCAACAACAAAATATTCCACCGTGTCTTTCTATATACCAAAGGAATATTTTTAAAAAGCAATATATTTTTGTCTTTATGAGTGGTACAATAAAATCAATTTGTCCCACTTTGTTTTATTCACGATTAATCATTCCTTTTCAAAACAACACTGAAAAGGAATTCGTAGTAGATGGAAGGACCAACAATCTAAGTCAATGAGGAACAGCAGCGAGATAGCACACCTCATAAACTGCTGCCTTTAGCTACCGTGACCCTCAAGTTTCATAGCTTCACATTTTCTAACACAGGGAATACATTTTACTCTTTATTGTGAAAAGTCAAAGCATCTTCTTAAAACATGTTACTTTCCAGCACCATGAAGTCACAAGGCTTACTGGGTAATATATCCAGCACACGCCATGCCGAATGTTGTCTTTATATTGCCCCTTGAAGATCAGTCTCCCATCTGTGTCGTATTCCTGGGCTGGTCCATTCAGCTCTCCGTCTACATACGTGCCCTGGAGAACGCCCCCGTCCTCATACGTGTAAACTCCCTGGCCCTGCAGGGCATCGTCCACGTAATATCCCTCCAGAGTGCTGTGAGAGAAGGGGGACAAAAGGGCAGAGTCAGATCACGACTCAAGTCTCCTGAAGAAAATGACCATCAAGGAACTGCATGCCCAGCTCTGCTGCAACGCTGACCTGCATCCGTGCATCCTTCTGAATGCTCCTAGATCGCCAGGAAAAATACTCCCAAGACACGGGTAGGATTAGGAACAAGGATGGAGACTGAATTCCTCATCTCTTGGTACCTATTAATCCTTTTTCTCTGCTGGAGGAAAGAGAGAAGGAAGAAGCCACAGCAGAAACTGAGAACAAGCCTCATCGGAATATGTTTCCAAGGCTAGATGTTGACCAATACTGGGCAATAGAAACGCTCGTGTTACCCTTTCCATATATAAACCACTTATGCTTCATTTCCCTCAAGAGTGGTCCAGAATTCACTGATAGTTCTCAAGGGTCTTTCAGATGGCTTGTGTGTAGTGGTTTCTAATAATACAAATGTGGTATAGAATGGGTAAATGTCTACAGATTGGTTTTAAGTTATTAATGTATCATTTATTGGTGACAGCCATAATTGGTATCATATCAAAAGAATCCCCTTCCATCTCTTTGGAAGATATGTGGGGATTTATTTAAGTGTGTGCGCGCGTGTGTGTGTGTGTGTGTGTGTACATGATTATGGCAAATAGGGGCAAATAAGGAAGAGTGCAGGCGACACCTTGCTAATATCATTAGCAGCCTGATAAAGTTTGTGAGCCACAGTCCTAGAACAGAAGGAAGCTCACAGCGGTGCTCATGCTGACTTTACAAGTACCTCTCTATCTCTCTCTCCTCATAAAACACTTTTGGAATTTCCATAACATGTTTTCAGTGTTAGCCTCACAAAGGCCATTGTGCAATCAAACTAAATTTACCAGAAACTCCCTTTATGTACTGAAATTTGGCATAAGGGGAAGACCAGTTCAATTTTTTAAGTTTAAAAGGTAAAATGTTTAGCAACAAAGACAGTTTGATTCCTTTAAGGTGTGCAGATGGCATTCATTCATTAATTTAACTAACAAACATTTATGGGGTGCCTTCGAAGGAGCAGGCATTGTGCGAGGTTTGAGAAAGCAAGACGAAGAAAACAAACACAATCAAATGGGAGAGACTGGAAGCTCACACTGCATACTGGGGACAGGTGGAACACAAATGGCACCATGGGGACTGAGACGGCTGCACCTGACGCTGCCTGGTCAAGTCTTGTCTTTCTTTAATGAATGACAGAATGATCTGCAATTATTAAATGAAAAGTACAGTCTAAATAACGATAGCCTTTGATTACATTGTAATTACACTATTTGTAGTCTCCCAAGGAGATAAATAGTTCTCTTTCAGTTTTGTTTGTACTCTCAGTGACAAATAGGTTTAGTAAATTCATGAAGAGAATAAAGTGCACTTTAGCATAGCCCTTGCATAAATAATCAAAATTCTAAATCTGCGAGGTTGGAATTAATGAGATTCAACTGTCATTAGACTCACATTAGATGCACAATAAAAAAAAAAAAGAACAACCTTGATGAAGGATAACTAATCAACTGAGATCATGATGCAATATAGTGCAAAAAACTATTTAATCTTCGATCTTCATTTTTAGGATTGCCAGATAAAATACAGGATGCTTGGTTAACTTTGAATTTCAGATAAACAACAAATTTTTAGTATAACTGTGTCCCAAATATTGAATGGGACACAGTTATACTAAAATATTTTTTCGTTGTTCATCTGAAATGCCATTTTAACTGGGTGCCCCGAATTTTTATTTGCTGAACCTGGCAACATAATGACTTTGGATTCTCGAGAGTTTGCAAAGGGTGACTGTGTGTGTTTGGGTAGAATTATCCCCTGACAGTTGAATTTGCCAATATTTCTCAGGTTTATGATCAAATTTACAAGACACGGGACTTGTGAACCAGTTAAACAATAATATAGAATTGTACATATTCCCTGCTAAGCATATCCAGTAGCTTGTTCCACTCTCCCTTACAATAGAGCCCATCCTTGTTAGTATCATAATACTAAGAACAAACTATTTCCCCTTAGCCCAACTGATCTAAGATACATCAAAGCAAATTCTTAAGGCACTGGAGAGCAAAACGTGCTGCATTATTTTTCAGCACCTGCCTGACGAAACAGCTTAGCTCTCTCGGCAAATTTTTATGGTAGCTTCGCTGGAATCTGCTGACAAAAGGGGCATGTTATCACACGAACTGGGTTTTCCAGGGCAATAAAAATGACAGACTTTGAAAACCTCTGGCACTGAGGAAAGAAGATAAAAGCTTTCCGGTCTGGTGTTAAAGGTGTTACCCTTCTTTCTTTTTCCTCCTCTAGGGGAGGTTGGTAAACTGTGGCCTCCTGCCTGTTTCTGTAAATACAGTTTTACTGGAACATAGCCACGCACATTCCTTTCCGTATCCTCTATGGCTGCTTTCAAATTACAACAGCAGAGTGGCATACTTGCGACAGAGACCGTATGCGGCCCCAAAAGCCTAAAATATTTACTATCTCACTCTATACAGAAAAAGTTCGCTGACTCCTACTCTAGAATCCTCTGCTCACATTAGTTTATTCACTGGCCCCAAGCACACCTCCATCTATCTTAGCTTTCGTGCTACATTTTCCTTGCTTTTTCCCTTAAAGCATATGTAATCAAACTTTTTAAATCCCTGAGGACAAATTCAGGGGAAAAAGTTGTGTGTCACATTTTCTTTCTTTTTCATTCAAAACAAAAATAACCTTGCGATAGTAATGAATATTCTCAAACCTCTGGCATTTTTCTATTCAAAAAAGAAATAAATTATGAGAAGATGGCACTATTTTGTAGCCACTAAAGGGTTAATATCTGGTCATATTTGGGAAGTAGCTACATAGAAGCGGCTGCCCAATCTTTCTTGCTGAAACTGGACTGAGAGTTGTGCCATGGAGCAAATCTGCTCATCACTGGCCTAACCAGAGCCTACGCATCCTCCGCATGTGGAGCCCTACTTCCCACAAAATCTACCCTCATAGGAGCCTAGTCATGGGCTATTATTGGACTTTCCAGGTCTTTATCGATGGTCAACCTATGTGTCCTGTTTCTCTAATGGGATTATAAGCCCTTTATGGGAACAAATTAGGCATTACCCATCAATGTATCCCTCCTCTGACATACAAACGTAGGATATCTTCAAGTGGCATTTCCTAAATGAAAGAATGGAAATGGGAACTGGGATAATTTTGCTTTGAGAAGAGAAGATGGAGAGGGAAATAGTGTTAACAACGTTGCTCCAGCGCAGGGAGTGCTCTGCCCCTGAGGTAAATGTGCATACAGTCTGCACGTTAGCAAAGTTTCTGAAACTCTCCCTACCTTCTTTCTTCATTTGTAAAGTGGACTCCCAATAGGGTTTCTGCAAGGATTAAACAGGTTAATATACATCAAATGTTTAGAAGATGGTCTGGCATATAGTGATGGCTTGAATAAATAATTGCCATTATTATTAAGCATGTGTATTGACGCATATGATGGTGAGCTTTCTACTGAGAAACTGGGTTTAAAACAGCAGCATCAGAGAAACAGCTATGAGACACTGCAATACACAGTTAAAGAAATTTACAAAACTGCTGTAAATCTACTGGAAAAAACAAGCAAGAAAGATTCCTCTCTGTCTGGAATAATTTATAAGTGATCTATTGAATGAGGGGAGGATAGAATAAATGCCTCTTTAAATGAAAAAAGTAATATGCATTCATTGTAAAACAAACAAACAAACAAAAACCAAATCAAGCACTATGAAGATGTAGAAAGTGGAAATTCCTAGTACTCCTATCCAATTTGGCACACATCATTTAAGACTTTTTTCCATTTATATTATGCATTTTCTCACCTTTTGTTGTTGTTTTAACAAAAATAGGATCACACTATACACAATGTTCTGGACTCATACTTTTTTAAAGTCCTTTTCAACATCTTGGCAGATTCTTTAGTATGTTAAGAAATGAAAAATAAAAAAAGGTATTTCAATTGTTTGATTTTTCTGGCAACAGTATCTGAATCAAATAACTGGAAAATGTAGAGGAAACTAAAACATCAATTTTAATTAAATTTCTTTCTCTGCATATACACATGGACCATTTTTATCTGTTTTATCAAAGCTCTTATACTTTAACTTCCAGTAATAAATTAAATGAGGAAATCTAACTTACAAAGAAAGAGAGAATTTTTATAATTGTTTACCAAGACTGATACATCTGCATTCTATTCAAATAGTAGTGTATTTTCATTAAAAAAAATCTCTTTAATATCTGAACACACAAGCGTGTTCTTAGGAGATTGCCAGCTTTGGCTTTTCCTTGGGGTCTACAAGCTTTGGAGCTTTCCACCTCATGAGGCATAAACTCTGTTCCCTTCCTTTCGCCAGGTATAGTAAAACAAGAACCAAGAGGGATATTTAAAATAATTCGTAATTCTACTTTAAATTCCCATTTCTAACCAAATTAAATTGTGACTCAGCATTAAAACATTGTTTCAGAAATTATTTTATATGACAATATATATTATCTCTTAAAATATTAAAAACTAAGAAAAGAAGAAGAAGAACATTAACAACAAATCCAAACCGTCTGCTAGGGCTATTTATTTCCAACCAGAAGCTTCTACTTCTTCCAAGGTGTGATAGGCAAGCTGGATGGAGCACTA
This sequence comes from Equus caballus, assembly GCF_041296265.1. Taxonomy (NCBI): domain Eukaryota; kingdom Metazoa; phylum Chordata; class Mammalia; order Perissodactyla; family Equidae; genus Equus; species Equus caballus. The sequence continues at coordinate 97,670,122 of NC_091685.1, read as the reverse complement.
TAATGCTTCCATGTAAGATATTGTGCTGTGTATCTTCAAAGTTTTTACCCTTTGATAGAAGGTCTATAAGTCTGTAGGATCTGATTATTATAAAGGCTCAAGACAGTAAAATATTTGAGGAGCAATTAATGAAATTTAGTTTTGCTCTCTAAAAAGAAACCTAAGAAAACTCTGCTAGCCATTTAATAATAACAGTAAAAATAATAATGATAAAAGATCATCATCATCATCACCCATCCTTGATACTGAGGGCATTATGCTAAGTGAAATAAGTCAGACCGAGGAAGACAAGTACTGTATGTCTTCACTTATATGTGGAATCTAAAAAAGTCCAACTCAGAGAAAGAAAGAGTAGAATAGAAGGTAGAGTGGTTTCCAGGGGCTAGGGTGTGGGGGAAATGGAGAGATACTAGTCAAAGGGTACAAACTTCCAGCTGTAAGATGAGTAAGTTCTGGGCATCTAATGTACAGTATGGTGACTACAATTGATAATACTGTATTCTATACTTGAAAATTATTAAGAGAGGAGATCTTAGATGTTATCAGCACATACACAAAGATTGTAATTATGTGAGGGGATGGAGGTGTTAACTAACTTTATTGTGGTAATCATTTCTCAATATATACATATATCAAATCATTGCATTGTACACCTTAAACTTACATATGTTCTATGTCAATAATATCTCAATAAAGCTGGGAAAAAACTGCATATACAGAGCAATAGAAAAAAAATCCATGCTTCCCCATGAGCGCCTACTTGGTACCCTCCACTCTACAAGGTCTTTACAGGTTTTCTCATTCAGTCTTCACAACTCAGAGAAGCAGGTATAATTATCTCCATTTTACAAAAGAGGAAGAGGGCAACTGTCTAGAACAGGGTCCTCTGAGTTGATTCCTTAGCAAAAACTCCCATCAATCTGCCAAGCTCCTACCAAGTTGTTCAAGCTCCTACAAGAAAGTAACTGAACTCACCCCAAGACCTCTTTGAACTTTTCACAATTACAGCCAATGAGTGACTTCAAGTAAAATTAAAGCATGGAAGAAAGGCAGTCAAGACCACAGGTATTTCTTTGTTTCTAGTTAGAGGAGGGTAGTAGATGTGGTAAAAAGAGAGGTGGCTCTAATTGAACTCACCTTGGCTTGACTGTCAGCTCCAACCCTTACTAAGTAGGTGACCTTGGGCAAGTTATTTAACCACTCTTTGCCTTAGTTTCTTCCTATGTAAAATAGAATTATAAAACCTACTTCAGAGCCCGCCCTGATGGCTTAGTGGTTAAAGTTTGGTGCACTCTGTTTCAGCAGCCAGGGTTTGGTTCTCGGGCACAGAACCACACCACTCATCTGTCAGTAGCCATGCTGTGGTGGTGGCTCACATAGAAGAACTAGAAGGACCTACAACTAGAATATACAACTATGTACTGGGGCTTTAGGGAGGGGAAAAAAAAAAAAGAAGACTGGCAACAGACTGGCTCAGGGCTTTCCTAGCAAAAAAACAAAGCAAAAAACTTTATCCTTCTGGCCCTACCTGATCAGGCTTCTGCTTTAAAAAAAAAAAAAAAAAAAAGAGAGAGAGAGAAGAAGAAGAAAAAGATAAAAGCTACTTCACAGATTGCTATGAAGGCAACGTGTCCAGTGTTGAACAAATGATAAGTACCCAAAGTTATCCATTTCTTTTCCACTCCCTTTGTTCTTGTATGCCACAAAAATTTTTGCTTTAATCAGAACCGTTCATTAGAATACAGATGAATATATTTGTTGAGCCTGGTTCCAATGAAAGCTGGATGACTGTCAGGAACATAGAAGGGACTTTTGCGTTGTGTGGGAGGTTGGAATATATGACTTCAGAAGTCCATTCCAACTCCAATTTCTCTGAAATGTGACCAAGCACTTTCTAAAAACCAAACACAAGGGGCCAGCCTTGTGGTGCAGCAGTTAGGCTTGCACGTTCTGCTTCTTGGCGGCCCTGGGTTTGGCAGTTCGGATCCCAGGGTTAGCCAGTTTGGATCCTGGGTGCAGACATGGCACCACTTGGCAAAAGCCATGCTATGGTAGGCATCCCACATGTAAAGTAGAGGAAGATGGGCACGGATGTTAGCTCAGGGCCAGGCTTCCTCAGCGAAAAGAGGAGGATTCGCAGCAGTTAGCTCAGGGCTAATCTTCCTCAAAAAAGAAAAAAAAACCCAAACACAAGAGATTCTGCATGGACCCGTCACCTGGGAAATGTCAGCCTTTCTCAGGAGCTCCTCCACGGGCAGCCTCACTTAGGTTATTTGGCCAGTGAGAACTTACAAGGAGCTCTCTAAGCCGGACATATTAATATAGCAAATCAACCTCAGAAAACGACTTGGGCACAGGAGAATGAAGTCACGTAGTAGTAAATAACACTTTGCAATCTAATTGGCATGTCAAGGAGAAGGAACAATAGTATAAAAAAAGAAAACTGAATGAAGTAACTCATCTCTATCTCATAATCAGGCTAAAAACCACGTGATTCCCTAATATTACAGAGCCCAAAGAAAATCTGCATTGAAACACCTCTTTCTTGCTACCATTCTAGGATTTCAAGAAGTCCTGCTAAATTGTCCTTACATCCATAAATCTTGGTTGAAATGAGAACAATTAAGGAAAAGATACATTAAAATAAATATCCATAATTGGGGATTAGTATAAAAATTAGAGTCGTGTGTATCAAAGTATTTTTGCATGCTAAAAGTTTTCATAATACCCCACAGTATTCCAGTGAATCCACTGATGCCGATCGACTGCAGAGCCACACCAACAAAGCATCAAGATGCCTTTTTCCTTAATACACAAATGCCTTTATCTCAGGACTAGAGCAGGTGTTAAGAAGTCCCAATTCTCTAATCTTAAGACAATTTTCTTCTTTCCTTTAAAAAAGGGAGGAAAATGGAAAACAGCTGCTTGAAACAACAATTTTCAAAATAAGGTCAATTTCTGCATTCATTCTTCATTTGTGAGATAAAACTATCTGGTAAAGAGTGAGTGGTCTGACTTTAGGTTTCCGACTTAACAAGCTGGTTGTAGTAGCTTAGCTCTTCTATTCTACATTTTGTCGTATAAAGAAGGAAAGACTAACTGTTAAGGTCTAAAAACTAGCAAATATTCTGAAGTTGAGACACTAGTAAAAAGGTGAACAATGTACATATTGGCTGTTGAAACTGAATCCAGAGATTTAGAAATAGATAGCAATTTCCTTATTTTACCTTGAATATACTTAATTAAGATGCTTAAATTCTCTGTCAACAGTGGTTACCTCCGTGACATGGCGGTAACAGTAAAAAAAAATAGAGCACATTCACTTTTCACATTTCTGTATTTCTTGAAGTTTTTTATTCTACCAAGCATTTGCCACATATGAAATTTAAAAATAAAATAAAATATTCTGCTTTTATCCAGGAACTTGGTTAAAAAATTTAACAGGGCCATTTTTCCTGGTGATCTGAACATTTAAAATTTGTATTCAGGTTTATCATGCTCTGTGATAAGGGAAAAATTGATTCTAGATTTTTCTTTTTTTACAGTAGCCTTCCTAATGAGTGTGAGGTGGTATCTCATTGTAGTTTTGATTTGAGTTTCCCTAATGATCAGTGATGTCGAGCATCTTTTCTCATGCTTATTGGCCATTTGTATTATCTTCTTTTTGTTGTTGTTGAGGAATATTAGCCCTGAGCTAATAACATCCATGCCAATCTTCCTCCACTTTGCATGTGGGTCACCACCACAGCATGGCTGACAAGTGGTGTAGGTCCATGCTTGGGATCCAAACCTGCAAACCTGGGCCACCAAAGGCGAATGTGCTGAACTTAACCACTATGCCACGGGGCCAGCCCCTAGAATTTTCTTGATATAAATTCATATTTGTTTGAAACCTTACCATAAATCACACACCCAGTTAATGGCATAGATTATGGTGATGGACATATCCTTAATTCCAAACTCACCAGATTGTATACACTAAATACTTCAGGTGTTTGTGTGTGAATCATACCTCAATAAAGTAGTTTTAAAAAAAACACACACACTTGGGTTCAGGTTTTACATAAGATTAGAAGGTATCAGGCCAAATTTTCTGTCAATACACTTTATGATTTTCCAAACACAGGTTCCCACAATTGCAAACAAACCCTCTGATGGGAGCACAAGCCAGCACTACAGGTTTGAACAACTTTCTTAAACTCGAACAGAAACTTTTTGTTTCCTCACCTGTTATTTCAAAACCTTGATTTCACCCTTTTTTGGGGAAATTTTTCCAGACTGAAGCCTCCTGACTGTCAGTAAAGGCATAGAGTTCCCACTTTATTTTACCTAACACATGAGACCCTAAAAATTGGGAGTGGTAATAGAGAGAAAAATTAATAGGTAAATGCAAATTAAGGCATTCTTAATTTAAATGCAAATTAATTTAAATGTAATTTAAACTAATTTAAATGCAAATTAAGGTGTATTCTTCATGTGGAAACAACTGACTTCTTCATGACCAAATCTTGCATCCCCCTTAGAAAGAGCTAAGAGATTCCATGGCCTTTTTTTCAGTCCTAAGACTATCTCACTAATTTTTACAGCAAATTCTTTTAGCAGATGTCTCATAACATGATCAGTATTAGGGTTAAGATAGATGGTGACAAGAACTTGTCGCCACATGGCTTCATCACATGTCATAAAAGCTGTGATACTGACCTTCTACCCTCAAGGTCATCTGAAGAAGTTGAACAAAGGTAACCTCTCAAGGTCCTCACTAATACCATCATTTTTTGGGTCTACTATTTGAACCAAGACTCTATAGGTGTTTGAAAGGTAGGTATAAATCCTAGTGAATTGGAGCCTCGAAAAGACTTTTTAAAAAGTCTATCAATTTATTTCTATCCCATAGATAGCTATTGGCTTAGTGCTTCAGCCTGACCTAGAGCTTCGGCTTTCTCATGTCACGAACACGTGCAAATTACTGCATTTGTATGACACACTGGGGTAACTGGATGAAGCTGCTTGGAGCCAGGATTGACCAGTTTGACAGAAGGAGGGAGGTGCTCAGCAAGTGTCAGGCCCCACTCAGCACCCTAGGGCTGAGGGTGTCAGTGTCTCAGAGTTAACATGCAGCTCATTCTTGGCACACTGGTTCAGAAGCTCTGGGTATCAGGTCTGTGAAGCAAGCAAGTAACCAACACTAAGTTCAATCAAACCTGTTGGACTGTTTTCCCATAGTCAATCACTTACTGGGTGTGATCATCAAACTACCAGATTTAAAGCATGAGTGTGTGGGGGGTGTGGGTGCGCGGGTATTCTGGGTGAATTCTACTCTCTCTTTCAGCTCCCATATTCATTCAGCAAGAGTTTTTTTTCCTTTTTCTTTTTTTAGTACCAAATTAAGAGAAAGTGCTATGAAGCATAGAAGATGAAATAGGCATAGACTGTGCCCTCAAGGAAACCTCTGTCCTGTAGGGGAAACAAGACATTTACATAATATATATTTGTTGAATGAATAAAAGAATAATTGCAGTATAAGGTAAAAAGTAACACCTTCCAGAAAAGAGCTCTGAGTGAACTGCATTGGGAATGAGGCAGGAAGTGTCCCTCTGGACAGGTTAAAAGGTTCAGGAGAGAAGAAAGCACTGACACCAAATCTTGAAAGAGGCCACCACGGGACTCAGGCATTCACCGGGTATTCCCAGCAGAGCAAAAGAAAGGAAGTAAAATATCTGACCACTTAAAATGTACATTTTGCAAGCAAATCTCTGCTGAAAAAGGTGGGGTATGGGGCTGGGGGCAATGGGAAAGAGAAGGTTGGAATCCATAACTAGAAGGAAACTTTACAAAAGTTCTGTGATGTGTTTTTATTGCTTTCCTCGCCCCTCATTATGTCAGATCATTGAGGGCCTGGGGAACAGTTAATATCTTTAAAAACAACTCACTCCACCTACAGAAAAGGGATTCTGTGTCACAAGCCAATCCCTGTGATCACCATTCAACTGCCAGCTTAGACATTTTCCTTCCCAAAGGAATTCCAAGGTTTAGGAAGCTTCAGCTTGCTACCAATGTCGCGAGCTTCGTAAGTGGTGCTACATTCCATAGAATCCTATAACCTGCTTTAGCTAAATCCACTTCTGTATTACCCAGTGAAGTGGTCTGAAAAGAGCTGACCCTTCCACGGCTCTGAATTCCTGTAGATGGTTGAAAAATTCACATGGCCACTCTCATTCCTGAAGTGGACATGGTGTAAAGTCATTGTGGAAAAGCCGGGCCCATGCAACCCCATCTCTTCTTGAAAGAGAAAGGTCCTATAGTCATTTCCAGCTATCTCAAGAGAGTAAGGAGCTTCTGCTGTATAGCCTCCTCACACAGGAGGTGAAAGCAAAGTAAAAAGAACCCTGCTGTGAAAAATATTTTAACTAGAGATAGAAGATAGAAAACACTAGTTTTGACATCAGCATTAAGGTATCTCACACACAGACCAGTTATCCCAAAGACAAGCATTTAGAACGCCGTGAGTCTGGAGCTGTACACCTCTTCCGTCTACCAGTCCATGTCTTAGCGCTTGGACTGTGATAATGTGACTTTGAACAACTTTGCTAAATATTTTCTTAACCAATCTCATGAGGAAAGAACAACATGCTGAGAAAATTATGAAGCTGCAGAACCAACGAGGTGGCCGAATCTTCCTTCAGGATATCAAGAAGACAGACCGTGACGACTGGGCGAACGGGCTAGATGCAATGGAGTGTGCGTTACAGTGGAAAAAAAGCGTTAATCAGTTACTCCTGGAACTGCACAAACTGGCCCCTGATAAAAAAAAATTCCCCTTGTGTGATTCACATTGCAATGCAATGAGATGCATTACCTGAATGAGCAGGTGAACTCCATCAAAGGGCTGGGCGACCACCTAACCAAATTGTACAAGACGAGGGGCCCCGAATGTGGCATGACAGAGTGCTCTTTGACAAGCCCACCTTAAGAGGCAATCATGATGGAGCTAAGCCTTCGGCTGGCTTCCCCATAACCACAGGGGTGACTTCCCTTGTCCCCAAAGCAGTGCATGCACTTTGGGGTTACTTTGACCTTTTCTATAAGTTGTACTAAAACATCCACTTATATTCTTTCATTTGTATCATTTCTTCAAATAAAGTAATTTGGTAATCTGCCCCCAACCCCCAAATAAAACAAAACAAAACTGTGAGTGCTACCTGCCATCAAAGAAGAAGAACTTCCCCCGTCCGTTCTTTTCTCCGTGAACAAAGTTCCCCTCGAATCTGTCCGTGGAGGAGTAGGTGACTGTGCAGAACCCGTGAGGTAATCCATCATCATCCAGGTGCCCTGGAGAAAGGGAACCCAAGGCAAATTTTAACATCTTCAACGCTCCCCCACTGATGCGTCAGCGCTCAGATGCTGCCAGTAATTCCCCTGAGCAGCCAACGCACCCTTCCCTGCCAGAGCGGAGAGTGAATGCAAAGGTTTCTCACCTCGCCTTGCCTGCATCAGCAGTATCAACCTCACTGTTACTCACACTTTGTGAATGGACAGGTCCACAACAGAGGCACTTAGAGACATTTCAGAATATGAACCAAAAATAAGCTTGCATTTAACTGGGCACTGAGAGTTATTATCAGTAATAACATCTGCAGTGCATATTTCAATTTACCAAGTACTTTCCCAAATGGTACCTCTCATATTTGGAATTAAGGCCCCCAAACTCTCATGCTTAACAGAAATCTGGTGGAGATAGCACCGTTTTATAGTCTATTGCCAGATACATTGTTTTTTTAATAACTTACCTAATTCTAGAACTAAGTATACAAGATAATATGATACAATATCACTCTGTAGTGTGATGTGGAGGACTGCTAGCAAGGTAACTTCTGAAAACCCCACTGCTATCTGTTACACTCAAACAATAAGGGACGTAGTCAGGTCTCTAAAACTGCCCTAATATTCATATGCCTCATCGTACTAATATATGGACTCAGAGTCCTTCTAAGCTTGAACTTGAGCTTAGCCTTGAACTTTATCTTACAAAATCTTTCAGCTTTGAATGTTTAGTGATAACCTTGTCATATACCCTCTACCACCGTGTTCAGAGGGCTGGTGTTTTAAATGTAGCTGGAAGTATCCACATGGCCATTTAAGCAGCGACTTTGAACACCAGCAGCAGGTATTATTCTGTGATCTTTAAATTGCTGGCTCTTCCTGGGTCACAGACTGGTATCTTCTAATATTTATGTTTACAGTCAATGTTTAGGCTTTTTATTACTGTCTGCATATTTCACAAAACCCAGAAATCACCTCACTGGTGTCTCCCTGATCAATCTGGTGAGCTGATTCTGCACAGGTGGGTGAAAAGGAAGGCAGTAGATAATCTACTGGCTTTTTCCTGGGTTAACGACCTGGGTCATGGATGAAAAGGTATAAAAGCATTAAACACTGTGTGCAGTGCAGGGACATTAAACACTTCAATGTGGCTTCCAGATGGCTCACAGACATAAAAGAAAACACAGACCATATCACCACAATGAATGCTTTAGTCTCCTAAAATGATTTCTTTTAAAGTGATAAAATACCATTCCCTGGAAGAGATGGCAAGTAAGCACTCCTATAAAGAACAAAAAAGCTCTCTATTTGTATTATTGATTACATGAACATAAAACAACAATGAACAAAAACACTGTTTCATTGCTACATCTGACTCTGTGTAGAATGAGTTACCTAGAAAATATTACAATAAATTGTGGCTACTTAAATAAATCACAATCAGTAAAATTCCTTTCCTCTTAATACAAATTTTTTCTACCAAGGGCCAGGAAATTAATGGTTAGGAGAGAACTAGGCCATAATTGCTTTCTTCTCGCTCAAAAATCAACTGTACCTGACACAATTCAATGACACTTGAGTCAAATGAAATAATTTGGACAATTATTTTCCAAATATCTACGGATGACATTTCTCTCAATGAAATAAGTTAAACCTACTTTTTTTCTCTTCATAAAAAAAAAAAAAAAACCACTCAGTGTATAGCTAAAAGCTTTTAGGAAATATCGTTGGGATCAAATTACATTTAGCTATTAACATTCCTATGAACTTAGCATTCTACTTTTGATTTAGGTATAAATATCAGAATAATCCTTTTAGCCTTATATTGAAGTATTTACTAATGTGTTGAAAATGCTTTCCCTCAGGAATGAGTTCACATATTTCAGACTTTAAAAAGTTAGTGTTTGATAAAACTTGTTATTCTATTTTAGATCAAGAGAAATATTATGACTAACATGAACACTAAGGGAAAAAAACCCAATGCCAATTCATTTCCACCTTCCCTAAGTCACAATAGTCCTCTCCTTTTTCTGAATAAAACACTGCAAGTACACCCTCAGCAATGGAATTTAGATATTAGAGAAAGTGGGAAGTGTCCTCTAACACACTAAAAGCACTTGAGGGACAGTGCTGATCCCAACTGAGATGAAAGCAAAAATATGAACCCCACCCCATGAAGGATTCTTGTTTCAATGCCTCTCTCAACAGGCCGGTGAAGAGCGGTCCCATCACTTTCTTAGTCTGTAGGGCGACAGAGGAACAGAGGAGCTGCTGAATGACGGCTGTTTCTCTGGTGACATCGTGTGTGCAGGAGCTGCTTTGACATATGACATTTCCCAGCCATTTCAAAGGTGTTAGGTTGCTTGTGGTGAGAAAACACTAAAATCTCCTTCTCTCAGACCGCAGCAGGACCCCCTGGTTGGCTTGTTTGTTTTCTTTTCTTCCAAAAGGAGGACTAGGTGATCAATTAACAGGATGGGATCGATTAACAGGCTCAATTAACTGGAGCTAGATATTAAGGGTGTGATCATTCAAGATTTCCACCCTGAATATTTAACAGCCTGGAGAGGCTGTCCCAGCAGTAGAACTTGATATCTAAAATAGTAGCCACAACCAAAACAATAACAATAACAAAGAGACTTCCCAAAGAAAGAACTATAGGGAAGAGAAGAGATTGAGTTGCCATGCTCTCACATCTCTTTTCAACATTAGTGCTGGAAGAGCTTCTGGTACAACTCTTGATCAAATGCCATTTGGACAATAAGATTATGTAATATTTGTCTTGTCAGTAACAGTCAATTCGATGGAGGTTGATACTGGTATACAGAGAAGAAAAAACTTTGCACACCTACTATGCATCTGGCGCTGGGTTCTGTGCTCTCCTGTTGTCTAAATTAAACATCACAACAATCTCCCAAGTTGCAATCTTACAGAAGAGGAAGCCAATACTTTGCAACTTCTCCAAGAAACACATTAACCACTCTGAATGTGCTAACAAATGGTGAAAGCTCCTTCCTCAAATCTTCCAATTCCATTTCTCTCTAGATAAGGGTGAACTGGCAGGACTCCCATTGTTCCCTGCTGATGGTGGAAGAAGGTGCCCCTAAGGAGGTAGGTGTGCCCAGCTCCCAGGGAGAGAAGTGGAAGAAACTTCGTAGTTAAAATAATTCTCATAGAACCACCAGGACTTTCAACAGCATATCCTGGTTGCAAATTCCTATGCTTTCCAAGTGTTACCTAACTCAAAGAGAAACGCTAGTCCTCCTTGCTCTGACTGGGGCCAATCTGCAAAATGTGCCAAGTCAGCCAACAGCCTTCCAGGCCAGTTCCCACTAAACAGAGGTTGGACACCAGGCCCAAAGGACAAGTCACTTGAATGACTGCTCTGTGTTGATAATGCTGTCCCAGCTCATGTGCCGTTTATCTGTCTGCAGCATGATTTCAAGTATTTATAGAAGTCAGAGAAAGGAAAAAAAATGTAACGGTCTCACAAGTCTACTTTTTCACTTTGTTCTAAAAATCATTACCTACTGAATAGATAGAAAGTTATATTTTTCCCCTCGAGTTACCTCTGAGCTTTTTCCTTAACCTGATGAGAGCCAGGCCTGTATTCTGGGCAGTGACGGCCCATCTTGGAAAGGAAATTCCCTCTGGATCAGACACCCGGCTGCTTACTGCCTCAGGCTTACTCACAGGAGATCTGAGAATGGGGTGAGTGGGGTGAGTGGGGTGTGTGTGTGTGTGTGTCTGTGTGTGTTTCCCTCAGAACAAGAGATCCTTACATGCATTCTTGCTTTTGCAGAACAGAACTGCTTAAAAAAATAATAATAAAAGGGAAGCTTATTTTGTTTAGTGCAAAGAACATGTCCTCATGATGATGCGTTTACACTGGTTGTTAAAAACATAGTTTGACTTTTGAGAGTAATTCTTTGCAAGAGCTCAATTATTACTTGTGAGGGTCATAATTTTCACGTGTGGCTCACACAGCGAGGGTGCTACCAGGACACTTAGCATGCGTTTTTCCTAAGCACAGAGCATGAGCGGTCTTATTAGAGACGGGCAGGATAAGATGTCAGGGGGACTATTAAAAATATCCTTGATATTCTGAGAGGGTTGAGGCAGTGAAACACTGAAATTCTTGTTTTTATCCTGGCTCCTTAGTTCTGGGGATTCTGATATTTCCCCTTTTGAGTATTCTTCCTGAGTGTCTCCTGTATGTTCCCAGGCTTTTCCAGATTTTTCTGTTCTCATAACCACACATTTGAACTATTGCAAAGAGCCTCCTAGGTGATGGCCTCACCTGCTCACTTCCACCTTCATCTTCCCAGAGCAGAGCTCGAATGCTGCCATTCCCAGCTCTAAAGAGCCCCATGGCCTCCCGTGGCTCCCAGCACGAAGTCCACACTCTTGGCCTGTGACACACACTCCTTTCCCTGTCTGACGCTCCCCTTTTTTCCTTCTGGCCCTCTGTTACAGGAGAACCGAGTGATTCGTCTCTGAATGTGCCGGCATAATTCCATATCTCTACCTCATTACTTACGAAGCTCCCCTCCCAACTCAGCTCCAAACCACCTCTTCTGGGAAATCTTTCCCTGTCTCCTGCCCCAAGCTGGAAGTAATTTTCACTTCCTCTCAACCACCATAATTCATCTGTTTAGATAGGCTATATTTATTTGAAATTATATGAGGAACCACATTGTATTCATTTTGTACCTATGGGTAGACAAAGAAATAGATATAGTAATAAATATTTCTGTTCCGAAATTCAACTCCACTCCCCACTGAACCAATGAGCCTCAAAGAGCTTTTAAAAATCTGCAGCAGGAGCTCAGGTGGAATTTCCAGGCCCTCTGAGGCCCAGGGCTTGCTGCCTTCCCAAAGGAGCGCAGCCAACACACGTACACAGCGCTCCCTCCACCACCAGCTCCCCTCGGGGATTCATCTACTCTGAGTTTCCAACTTCACTCAAGCTACAGTTCCACCCTGACAGAGAACCAAAACGTACAAGATGTGACAAAAGACATTTAAACCCAGGTCCTAAAGAGACCAATTTCTTCCCCAGAGTAAATTTCTAAGGAGGAAGAAAAAGAATGTCTGTGGCAGAGGCTGTGAGTGAAATTCTTTCCCCAGATACATTTTTCTGAAAGTCACTGAACTCTATCAGAACCAACTCTCTAAAGAATTGCCACTGAAAAAGAGTGATACTGACATAATATTTAACTGTTGCTTTCAAATTCCGGTACCAAGTATTTCATATATTTGACTGACTCATTAAAAATAAAAAATAAGAAAAATGTAGGAAGACAGTTGGGTTCGGTGGAGTGGAGTTCTGGAGGTCCAAGCCTATCTCCCACCCCACTGAGTATCCTTAAATTAGTTCTTAACTTCTCTATGCCTCAGTTCCTTCCTCTGTAAAATCAGGATAATATTAGTACTCACCTCATAAGACTGAATGGCTAATGAATGTGTGAAACATTTAGCACAGAGTCGGTACAAAATAAGAACTAAACAATTACAGCAATGATAATAATAGCTAAGACAACGAAACCACTGAGAACAGAGGCTTTGTTTATGGAGAGAGGTAGGTTAGTGGATACTGAAACACCAAGATATTCAGGCTAGTTTTAAACCAGTCCCCATGCACGTGTTGGATGTTAACTAAAGACTATTACAGATGGCACTAAAAAGGCCAAGAAAGGCGGGAGAAAAGCCCACTGGTGCAGTTGATTACGAGCACTCATGCATACTCCAGACACTGTGCAAGTCTGAGCCTTAGCTGCCTCTGAGGACTTAAAGATTCTGTGTTACTATAACTGTTGACTGTTAGGTACAACTGAGGGACCATGTGTCCCGGACTGCCCCAAACATTCAGGCTTAAGCCAGTTGTCCCAGCATAAGTATTAATAGGGACTCCTCTCACTCTCTGGCATGTTCTGATTTGGGGCAATAATGCATATGGTCACCCTATACAACAGAACCTTCCTTGTTTACATAAAAGGTGTCTCTGTTTCTATCCATTGAACAAGCTCAAAAACAACATTGATATTTTTCTAAAGTTGCTTGTTCACATTCTGCAACGAGCCTGGGGACCAAGGACAATTCGGCCTTGTGTTTCTAGATAGCTTCAAAGGGGAAGATGGTTTAACCTGGGGAGCGCTGACCAGGATCAAGGGTTTGCATTACACTTTCACAAGCAAAAGTAACCTTTGAAGAATGAAAGCAAGCCCTGACAGTTTGAGAAGAGCATTTTTCATTTATCTTTCATAACATGAAGACACAAGAAGTCAATAACTTAAATACTAAGAAGGCTTCCAATGGATCAACTCAAATAATGGTCTTGGGTCTCAGTAAACCCCAACACTGGCTTTACTTGTTAAATAGTAAGTAAATAGTAAATACTTATTAAATATAAATAAATAGTTCCATGAGTTCACAACACTGTGAAATTAGAAGAACAATAAACCCTTTTTGAAGCTGGATAAAGAAATGTTTTAATAGTTACATTAGATATACCTTTACATTAGGATACCTTTTGGAGAATTCAGAAATATTCCTCCACTTAATCTCATCCTAAGACCCCAGGAGTACCACAAAAGGAGTCAATTATGTTTTATGAAAATATAAAAATTGATTTCTTCTCCCACAGTAGCAATAACTATGTATCTTTATGCATTTGCACAGTGTTGCCACTTTGTTTTTCTTTACCATTCATGAGAATTTGTTTCTACAAATTAAACGGAAACCAGATTCAACCAAAAGCTAAATATTATTTACTTAGATGCTTAGTTTAAAATATTCTGGAACAATACCACACAACATTGCAAAACATCACGACGTACTGTCTGAGGTAGAATCAAATAAATAAACACGCTAAAGAGTATCTTCCAGGATTCACTGTTACAAAATCATAACATCCCATGATACAAACAACGAGATTGTATAACGTCTCCACCTCGCTTTTTAGAACTAGCAAAAAAAAAAAAAAGAGGTGGAGAAACTCAGCAAAACAAAGTGGCGAGAAAAGTCGGGGGAGGGGCGCTAGAAGAGAAGGGGCGGAGAAACACGACACCAAGGCGGTGATATCACCCGCAGCCAACTGCATGGAATTCAGAAAGTTAAGTGTCACCCAGCAATTTCGGCCCGGGCTTGCGGCGCGCCTGCACCGCGTGGCGGCTCGGAAGCAGGAAGGGGGAGGGGGCGGTGTGACTGAGTTCGCTCGGGGGCAGCAGAGGAGAGGGCCACCCGTCTCTCGGTTGGCGCGCGTTCAAGCCCCGGGTCGGGAGCGTCGTCCATTGCCTTGCAATGATTTCATCTTTTCGGAGGAGCGGCCACCCGGGCCGCTGCTGCCACGTGCCAGGTTCGGCCCCGTGCTCTGCGCCGGGGGACCGAGCCGGACGCGGCCGCGGTCACCGCAGGTCGCAGCGGTGAGCGGAAGGAAAGGGCTGGCTGCCGGACAGGGGCTCGGGGTTGCCAAAAGCGGGTGGGGGGGGGTGCTCCGCGGAGACCGCGGGTCTCAGGAGGATGTCCTCCTGCGCAGCCCCCTCCTTCCATCCCCAAAAGGGGGAAGGCCAGAGTGCGGGGCAGGTTTCGCAACTCCGAGAGCAGATGGAGGCGGTGGCCAGGCGGGATGGAGCAGCCGTGCCCTCCCGGGGCCCCCCAGCCCGGAGAAGCCCAGTTCCCGGCCTGCGCCTCGCCGCGCAGTGCGCGCTCCCGGCGGCGTGGCCGCGGCGGACTGGCCCCTGCCGGAGCCGGGCAACGGGCCACCCGCGTAGGGGACAGTGGCGGCCGCGGGGCCCGGCGCCGCGCGGGTCGCAGCCCGCCACTCCTTCCGCCTTCCAAGCCCTCGGCGCCTCCTCCCCAGCCCCAGAGAAATGCTTGTACCTTCCACCGCCTCCTCCACCATTTCGTCGTCGCTATCCATGGCGGCTGGGGTCCCTGCCCAGCTCGGGGCCGCGCCGCTGCCTCCCGTCCCTCTGGGTGCTCCCGGCGGCTGAGCGAGCGCTGGGGCTGAACCCTGCGAGTTTGGAGGAGGAGGAGGAAGAGGAGGAGCAGTCGGGGCTGGCTCGCACTGCCTCCCCCTACAGCCCTTTCAATTCCTTGGCCTTCAGCTGCTGCGGCAGCAGCGTCCCCCCTCCTTTCGCCCACTTGCCCCTCGCCGCCGAGGCTCCGGGGTGCCGCCGTGGCCGCCGCCGCCGCTGCAACTTTCTCCTGTAATACCCCCTCTTTGTTATCGAGCAGCTGATCCGCTGACATCACCCAGCGCCGGTGCGCTCCCTCCCTCGCTGATTGACAGTTCCCTGTCCCTTCCCAGAAGTAAGGCTCCTTAAAACGAAAGGCGCTCCCGGCCCGCGCTGACTCTGCGCGCCAGCCAACCAGCCCCCGGCCCATCAGGCTTTATCTTTTGCTTCTTCGCCGCTCGGTGCGCTCCGAGCGCGCCACGCGGTTCTGGGCGCCGCGGGCTTCCCGCGGGCACTTGGGACAAAGGGGTACCCGTCCTCCGGGGTCTTAGGACTCCCGACCTCCAACTGTGCCAGGGGCGACTTGGAAGCCCGCCGTGCAGTGCCCGCCGGCCCCGCTCGGGACAGCCTCCAAAGAGCAAAGGGAATGTAAGGAAGCGTCTCCGACGCCCCGGCGCCTCAACTTCCTCTTGCCCTCGCCTCCACTTCACCCCGTTTGCCACCCGGAGCTGCACGAGTGCGGCACGCACCGGAGCGCAGGTGTCCCCGCGTCGCCGCATCACATCCGCGAGCAGGTATCCCAGACTCAAGGGGGTGTCCTCCAGCCCCGATTCCGCCGGCGTGCGGCTCCCACCCCAGCGCGCCGCGTCCCACCCTCCTCGGGACCGCCGGGCGTCTCGGGTGATTCAGAAATTCAGCAAATCCAAATGGCAGCGGGCTCTTTCTCAGGCAGGAAACAAGCCGCGCGGAAGGCCCGGCAGGTTCCTCCTCGCGGTGGTGGTAATGGAAAAGGAGCCACCGAGTGGAGCTAACGAGGAAGGACCCTCCGTCTGGCGCGCCTCCTCGCGCCTCCCGCCCTGTACGTGTGATGTCCCCAGCTGTCTCCCTGTTTCTCCAAGTGCCAACCACTCCACGGAATCGGGCTCTTCAAGTGGAGAAAATCACGAGGCGCCCCGTTCCCAGCCTAGCCACTTAGTGTCATTATGGCGTTGCCTCTTACAGGTGGCGGTAAAGGGCGACTGTAAATAGCCGGTTAAATGGATGCAAGTGTACACAATGTACCGTGGAATTACCCGGTGCTGCTCTGGGCATCTGCCAAGAACAGCTACTGCACGGGGGAGGGGACGGGAGGGAGAAAAAGAAAGTTGTTCCATTTTGTTTTCTGAACTGAACTGAAATGGGACTTTGGGGATTTCAAAGTACTTCTAGCCCCCCAGAGACCACGCCCTGCTTTTGGCTCTGCGCTCAAATGCCAGGTATTTTTTATCGAGTATTATGAGTTTCTTCTTAAATTCAGTTTTCGTCTGTGAAAAAGAGAACAATGTTACAGACATTTGTGCCATATCCTGCCGGGAATTTCAACCCCTTCTGACTGTTTTGGAAAGACAGAGAAGGGCCCTGGACCAGGAGTTAGAAGACTTGCGTTCTCCTACTGCTCACCTGCCAGCCTGAATTCCTCCTCCCGGAGATAAGAGGCTTAGGCTATACTGGGATAAGGTCCCTCCAGCTTAGGCGAGACCACTCTGAGCCCCCCCCCGCCCAGCTTAGTCTACACCCCTCTGAAGCCTTCTGGCTTAAGTTTAACCTCCTTAAAATCCTCCAGGTGCAGTCCTCAAAGCTACACGGACAAGGTGTTCCCACAGTGGAAGGTGAAGGAGCCGCTTCAGGTTGCATCATTTTCAAACGTGCACCACAGAAACAGGATTTTATTTCTGATTAAAACAAAATGTGCCGTCATGTACTGAGCTTGATCACTCGCTGGTTTTGAGTTACATGATATTCTTATTTGCTCCTTTTTTAACATATCATCTCTTCCTTTACATATTACACTGATGCCCAAAACACACCAGATACCCACCTTCTTCCTCAGTTTCCAGTTTATTTTCAGGGGGAAAAAAGATGCTGAAAGCTAAAGGAAGAAAAAAGAATTTATTCCTTTATTCAAAGGGAGCTGAGGCAGGGAGAAGGTAGGTTGGAAGAATTCTCCCCTCAAAACACACAGTTGGAACCACAGAGACATAAATTCATGGTGAGTGGGTATGTGGGGGCAGGAGGAGGAGTCATGTCACAAGTGTCCTGCCCCTAACTTTAGGATCAGAGGAGAATGTCCAACCATCCCCTTGGTGCTCTGAGGTTTTCCCAGCCTGCGCTGCACACCGAAACCGTCAAGTGCCCCTTTTCCACCTGCTACTGTGAGAACACCTGGATCCCTGCACGCAGCTGCCATCACTGAAGCAGGCCTCCTCTGGACCCGTAATGGGTGGGATGGGAAGTGACCAGGGTCTTCCTGCCAGAATGGACAGTGATGGGAAGGAAAGCTCCAGAGAACGTCCATCAGATTTGCACATGAGGCAGGCAGCAGCTGGGACACAGTCCTGTCCCCCTTCCGCCTCTATTGATTCCGTCTGGCTCTGGGCCCAAAGTTTAGGCAAAATGTTTTTATGGCTCCCTTCAGATATATTTACATTTTTACAAATGATTGTGCGTATTTTTCAGTCCGCCTCTCTAGACTGATTCTTATTTCTTGCCCCAGGACCCAACACAGTGCCTGGTACCGAATGAAGGGTAATCGTTGTCAAGGATGCTTTTGCAGAGAGGAATGTTCTGTTTTATATAAACAGAGCTGAGTCTTTCTCACAGACGGGATCCTCTTCCTGTGTTTTGGCAAAGTGCTTTGTTTCAGCGCGAGTCTGAAGAGCGTTTTTGAGTTGCTCTGCTTTCCCACATCTACTGGCCCCAAATCTGCTTCCATCGCATTCTTTCCCACAGTTTTCTTCATTGAGAGCTCATTTCATAAACCCTCTTTCCACTTGGCTTCCTGCCATTCTCCTCTGTCGTACTCTGTCCCCACCAATGTGGTCATGGGCTCGAAAAATCAATAAAGCTCTTAATCACACTGTGCAGCAGCAGCAGCACAGCTCAGCTCCTAACTCAGCAGATCCCAACGCGCCAGAACAAGCCCTCCCAGGGAGGAAAGAGGCTGCAGGACATCCAACAGCCAAGCCCTGCCGGGGGTGGGACTTGCTTCCACGCGCACACCCAGGAGTGGCTTTTCTAAGAAGCTCTGACTTGCTTCCTTTGCATCCAAAGATATATCCCTCTCTTCACACTTATCTTGGGAAACATAAGTCCCTCTTCCACTGCAGCAAGCAGTCAAAATACTGAGTTATTTTATTCATTTTTACCACCCATGTCTTTCCCCAGAGAAGGCTGGTGCTTACTTATGAGACTGATATAACTTTTGCAATAAATATATTTATATAGGCATCTTGTATTTTATGCACCTTCCTACATTTAGGGGAAACAATTCTGTCAACTCACCACTATACGCACTGGCAAGTTGCGAAAAACCTAGTGGATGTGGCACTCGTGGAATCCACTAGTGCTGGCTGTCACTGACCCCTCATCCTGCCCTGCTGATAGGGGCTGGAGGAGCCCAGGCGGCTTTCCGAGGGGAAACAGGCGCCTCTCTAGGTGTCCCAGTGGATCTGTGGCTGGTGTCCAGACTCTGCTTTGATGGTCTCCTTACACTGCCAGCAGGGAGACAAGGACGGAAGGAGTGAAGGAACTCGTCAATAATCTTCAAGTCTTATTTTGGCACTGCTCACCCCTTAACAAGATTTTTTTCCTACCAAACTCACCAATGTGATTGGGTTTTCACCCTATTTGTTTTGGTTGCTCCAAGAACTAGCCATGCAGCTAGTCGGTTAAGCTCTCTGTACCTCAGTCTCCCCACTTGCAAATGAGGAGGTAGGGCTACAAAAATTCTGAGCCCAAACCTTCTCTGCCCACCTTTCCTGGGAAAAGTTAAACAGAGCATGAAGAGCCCCAGGATATGCACAGAAAAGGGAAAGGGGAGGAAGCCGGGGCAACTCTAGCAGATGGAATATTCAAGTCCCAGAGTCATCTCTACCCGATAGCACTGAGATCTGGGGTGAGGGAGGGACTTTATCTTACTCTAGGAGGAGAGGCACGGGCCTTTCGGGAGAACCAAGGTCCTTGGCTTCTGAATCTCTGAGTCACTAATCAAGTGGCTAACTGTGTTAGTGACAACTGCAGAAGCTGGAGGGAGGGGCAGAGAGAGGAGCAGCAAGAAGGAGAAGGGTGTGGGGGAGGAGATATGGATGAAAGGGAAGCATTTACAGCGTGTGGAGCACAGCGAAGGGCAACCGGGAACATCAAGGGCACCAAATAAAGGTCTGGGAGCAAAGGAAGAGACGGAGAAAATTCATTCTGCTGGAAATAGACATGACTGCAGCCATGAAGAGGACTCACGAATTCAGGGCGACCTGATTTGATTACGGCAACAGGAAGTGCAGGAGAGAGAGGGCAGAATAACCTGACCTGAGGAAGTGAATTAAATAATAGGGAAGACATCATAGTTGCCATGGCATTAAAATACCTCGCACCACATTAAGCTTCTTTTTTTCTCTTTTGCTTGATTCTTGTTCTTGCAACATGTTAATGTCATTGCAGTATACCCAGTAAACTAAATTTAGATCCTTTGGGGCCTGGAGGAAGGGAAGATGCAGCCCAGATCTCCTTGTTTGGGTCCACTCTGGGCAAGCATTCTTCCTTCGCAGTGTGCCTGGTTCTTTTGGTCTTCTTACTATGGGATATGAAAACCCTTGTCAGGTTTGGGTCCGGTGAAGCTGCTGAGTGACATAATTTGAAAAGAAAATGAAAAATTGGAAACAATTTTCAAAGAGGCCCTGCTTTAGAAATTACTTCAGAAAAATCAATAGGATGCTGGAATTTCAAAAATACAATTCTCATCAAAACCCAATGTATTTTCTTAAGTATTACTTTATTTCATTGCTTTAAAAAATTATTTTACTAGGCTATCATTGAGACTGTTGAGACCTACAGTTGGTCATATACAAATGCTAACAGTGCAGAGGGTGGGCACGTTGTGTACCCCTTTGACATTACTGTGCACAGAGTGAGTGGAAGCGTATCTCCAGCTGACTTGTTTACCACAAATGTCACAATATTCATCAAGGCCCGGATCCTGATCTTCCTCAAGTGGACTCACATTAACCAGACTCCAGAGACTGATGTACATACCTGAATGATGACTGGCAGACTGGAATACTCATGTTATGGCAAGCACAGTCTCTCTTTGTAGATCAATGTACATGAGAAGACAAATTCCATCCAGATGTTTGCTCAGCTAGCCTGGCGTTAGAATAAATGGAGTTAGTCGTGTGGTCTACAAGAGAAATATTCCTGACACCAATGTCCTGAAAGAGTAAGGCTACCACCTACCCCACCCTTCCCTGCGTAGATGGCCCTGCCAGCTTCTGAGACTTTGGGCTTTTTTTTTTTGCGTGTGGTGGTCTCTTCAAACCAGTTTCTCCACCCAGCATCCTATGCAGCCAACTAGACAGATTTATACTTTTAAAGTCATGGTCACACTCTATTTCTACCTCCCTGATATTACAGTTGAATCACTTTGATGGGAAGATTCAGGGTATCTCCAAATTCTTCAGTCGCTGTCTTGGTTTACTCCTGCTGAATTCTAGTCAAACCCATTGTGTGTGCAGGTTTTGCTAGTCTAACTGTCTGAGGACAACCTGGTGCCCAAGTTCTTGGAGAAGCACATCATTTTTGCTTCATGGGTCACCAACAGCGGCCTAATCTTCCTTAGGCTACCATGAACTTGGGATAAAGGAATCAGGCTTGTTAAGGTCCATATGTCCTGTGCTGTGATAGAATTGTCCATGTTTTCATCGGTACCCAGCTCAAGAATATTTTTCCTCTTCTTTGTGGGAGTAGAGAGGTTAGCCTTTTGCAATGATGACTTAGGCTGTGAAATTTCACCTTGAGGGTGTAGCTGCCATCTACAGTAACATAGATGGAGAGCATAGTGGCCTCCTCATTGTCCTAACAGGACTCTGATTTTGAACTCAATATCCGGAAGTGAGAATAGTCACATTGGGTCCGGCCCCGTGGCCGAGTGGTTAAGTTTGCGTGTTCTGCTTCAGCGGCCCAGGGTTTCGCTGGTTCAGATCCTGGGCACGGACATGGCACCACTCATCAGGCCATGCTGAGGCAGCGTCCCACATAGCACAACCAGAAGGACCTACAACTAGAATGTACAACTATGTACTGGGGGCGCTTTGGGGAGAAGAAGAAGAAGAAAAAAAAAAAATATATATATATATATTCAGATGGCCCTGTTAACTCAAGTCACAAACAAGGACAGGTTGATGAAGTGTCTCTGGGGCCCCTGGCATTGAAGTGACACCCTTGAGCCTTAGGCAGCCCACATCCAGAGGATCTTGAAGCTAAGCCATCCCTTCCTGGGATGTGCTTTGCTGAGAACTGCCTTGCAGTCTTTTTGAATGTAGGGTGTCCTTTCAGGTCATTTAAGGTCCTATTAATCCTTTTTGCTGAGTCCATAGATCAATTCTCAGGAAAAGATGCTGTGGCCAACTTTTTGGAATATCTTTCAGCCAAATTTAAAGAGCTGAGCTCAAATGCTCCTGTGCTCAAGACAGAGGAACACAAAGAAGCAGCCTGTGGCAGGCCTTCCCCTGCCTTTTTGGAGAACGATGCTAGTTGAGCAGCCCTGCTGTGGGAGCAGGTATTCTGTAAGCCCTAAGCAACTCTTCCCAACCTGGCATCTGGGCAACGCCTCAAGCCTGGGCTGAGCATGGGTTTCCCATCAGAATGGGCATCGAGTTATTGCTCAGCTGGGAAGGTGGGGCACCTTGTCCACATTTCCTACCCTCCCACCCCCCCACCCCATTCTGGACTGGCCTCCCTTGCGAAGCTCTACTCATGCAGGTGAAGAACAGGCTGTGATTTGAAGCAGGTTAGGTTCATTCTCAGTTGTATAGGAGATAAGAGAGAGGGGCAAATCAACTTTCTTTTCTCTCCCACCAATCCTGTGTAAGATTGGGGTATTCTGCAATTAACTTTCCTATTTCAAAATAGTCCCTTTGAAAATGCTTATTGAAAATTTTTGGGTTGTACAGCAGACTTATCTTATTTTTAGGTTCATTTTCATCCAGAGGACTATTTCTCTTGCTGACATACTTCTTTCTAGTATTTGGAGAGTTTCGTCTTGAAAAACAGTAATTTGGCATCTATGATCTCATTTGTATCTCATAGGATGGTTTAAAGACACCAGGATCCCACAACAACAATGGTGGCCGGATAGGGCTCAAATCAAGGTCCATTGGACCATCAACCATACCACACATCTCATCAGAGAAATGAAATCCCTCAGAGTTGGGGAAAGGAGGGCAGGAGAGAAATAAGAAGAGAATGGCATTTAGAGACAGTCTACTGTATCCCAGGAGCTTGAGCCATGGGATTTTATTTAATCCTGAAAACGACCTTCTGGAGTATTAGCTCCATTTATGCATGAGGAAAGCTGAGACTCTGAGTTTAAATAACTTGTCTGAGGTCACATAACAAGTGGTAGTGGTTAGCCATAGCTGTTCAAACCATGAAGAAGCACATACAGAGGAAAGGGAAATAAGAGGACAGGGCGGAGAAACAATTCTAGAAGTGGCTGAGTAAAGGAAAAGTTCTGGAGGAAGCTCTACATGAAATTTCATGGTGCCGTACAAGCACCCCAAGACTTATGGGGGACAGAACCACAAGAACATATACATGGCTGGCCTCAGATAGCAGAGAAGAGCTCTGAATTTATCTCTGGAGGTACGCTTTTATGGGGGTGTCCTCAGTGACCCTCCCTTATTTCAGATGACATGCTACTTGAGCCCACGTTGCTCAGTTTGTTTTTCTGGTTATCATGGCTGAGGTGGAGGGCAGAAATCTTGTTTGCTAGTGCTGGGTTCGCGCTCATGGTGCCCACCATCGTGCTGGATGGGTAGGTGTCCAGGAGATGTTCCCTGCCATTGAGGGGCCATCAGACAAGCTCACCAGAGCAGGCTGCTGAGTATGATCATCTTGGAAGCAATTTGTCTCTGACAGATGACTTTTGGGCTCTAAGCATGGAAGACAGAAAAATGCTTTTTGGAGAACTTCATTAAATTTTTAAAAAATCCAATCTTAATCTATAATTTTGAGCCACCATTTACTTTATTACTTTTGGAAGAAAAACACTCATTGTAGAGATATTAGAAAGATAGAATATCAAGAAGAAGAAAGTAAAACTCACTTGAAATCTTGACAAACAACAGTAACCTCTGTAAACAGTGTGGTATATATGCTTTCAGACACTTTCTAAAAATGTATAAACATAGGCAAAATGGGCTTATAGGGTACGTAATATTCTGTAGTTTTTCAATTAACTCCATTCTTAATTAATATTTCATATTTCATTTTAATTAACTTTCCAATAGTATACTTGAATCTATATTACAATTCAAGACTTTCTCACATTGTCATACAAGATGGATTTGTGGACGGTATTCTTAAAATTGATAATAAAGATGTAAAAAACCTGTAATCTAGGAATTATGCATAGGAGTGAGGAGTCATATGCTTTTGAGAACAGTAGATCATATATTTGCATAGCACAACATCTGGAAAAATATAAACCAAAATGTTAGGAGTGGATATCTGAGGCTCCTGTGATCTCAGGTGATTTAATTTTTTCTTTTTGCCCATTAAAACGGTTTTCTTATAATGACTGTTATTAACTTAAATAATTATAAAAGGAGGTTAGTTTTTTTTTAAAGATTTTATTTTTTTTTCCTTTTTCTCCTCAAAGCCCCCCGGTACATAGTTGTATATTCTTCGTTGTGGGTCCTTCTAGTTGTGGTATGTGGGACACTGCCTCAGCGTGGTTTGGCGAGCAGTGCCATGTCCACCCACGCCCAGGAATCGAACCGACGAAATACTGGGCTGCCTGCAGCGGAGCACGAACTTAACCACTCAGCCACGGAGCCAGCCCCAAAAGGAGGTTATTTTTTAAAAAGCTACCAGCAGGAAGTAAGTTTCTTTACTTCTCTAGGCTTTATTTTCTTTATGTGTAATATGGAAATTCTAGTAATTTCTAGGTCATGAGGACTGGTCAATGGAACACAGTAAAGCACTTTAAAGAGTTCCGCATGTGGGTGAGTGCACAGTGCCTGATGGCCACTACCATCCCAACCGCCAGCGTCTTCATTAATGCTTCTGCTTCTGTTCTTGACTTCTCATGGAATAGGCAAGCGGCCTTTCAAGTCAGAGCTCATAAGCCGTTGCCTGGCTTAAAGCCGTCCAATGTTGTCCTTGGCCCTAGGATCAGATCTAAACAGGTCACCCTGGCTGCATGGCCCTGCTGCAGGATCTGGTCCCTTGCCACCTCTGAAAGCAACTCTCACATTACCCTCCCTCCTTCTCAGTTGCTACACTCCGGCTACACTGACCCTTTTGTTCCTGGAATAAAATCAAGTTCTGTCCTACCTCAGGGCCTTTGCACTCACTGTACCCTGTTGCTGGAATTCTTTTCCCTATATCTTCTTATAGCTGGGTTTGAGTCTCAGTGTAAAAGTCCGTCTTCAGGGAGGCCTTCCCTGGCCATCCAACCAAAAGTAGCTGCCCAGACATGCTTCTGTTTAATATTTCCCCCGCTTAATTTTTGTCACAGCACTTGTCAAGACTTTACACGTTCTTTATTTGTTTTATTCTATTACCTAATGTCACTTTCTGTAGACCTTGTTTGTTGTGTCAGAGTTTTCTCTGGAACACCTAGAACAGTGTCCAGCATATCGTAGGTACTCAATCTATGGTTGTTGGATGATTTCATTAATTAAGTAGATTATCTTTGTCAAGTGAATGAACAGTTTCATCACCTCCCACCACCTTCTCCTCAGAGGGCCGGTGTTTTCCTAAAGAAGAAGAAGGCAATTATACCACTTTATTTCTACAGCCACTCCCCCAACTAGAAAGGGGAAGATAAAAAAAATATCAAAACAGTCTGTTTCTCAGGATCCCCCAATGTGACCAGATTTATAGCTTTCCATCTCAGATTGAGACTTTTTAAAAAAAGGAATAGGCTGCTCAAATTCGAAAAGAGAAAGCTTGCAGGCTTTAAGTCTGATACAGGAGGCTGGACAGAGAGGCCCCACTCTACAATGAGGTCGTGTTCCCAACGTTTCTTTGTGTATGTTGTTTGTTTCCAACACAGAATGCATTTTTCACTGGAAACAATGTTCCCAGACTAGCCCACAAAAGCCTATTTAACCCACCATGCTCAGTAGGAAAAAAAGATGATGAAATTCTAGGAAACAAAACAGGGAAAATGAATAAGAAATACAGTTTAAATGTTGATCTTGAACACTAGTGCTTGAGGAAAAGCAGCTTCCAACCAAGGAGGATGAGGCCATAGGGCCAGAGGTGTGGAAGATTCAGACAGCAGGGTGGAAGCCGACTGTCACGGCCACACCGGAATCCTGTATCTGATGAGTTGAGGCTGTGGACAGAAGCAGAGCTGCCTTGTCAGGACAGCTCGGACAGGGCAGCTCCAAGCCTGTCTGGGGGGGTATTCCTGCAGATCTACAAGCAAAAGAGGGCAGATGAGGGCCGACGCCAATGCTTCCATCCATTGAATTCTAGAGGCTAGAATCAACATGAGAACATTCTTCCATGAAACCAAGATCTGAGTATGTAGTAATTAGTGTCTCATGAGCTTTCCCAGGAAATTTCTGCTTGAGTTGTCTAAGTATAAACATAATACAACTAGAAAAATAATAGGTTCAGTTTTGGTTTCATCACTGAAAACCACCATTTCATCATGGAAACTACCCCTAGGTACTTTCAGGCATTTCCCCCCGTGTATCTGATCTTTGTGCCACTACTTTGAGGCTAAAGCTTTTAGTGCCTAAAAGTGAGGCCTCACAAAGCAGAGGGATCTCCTTATATGGGTGATCTTTTAAAATTTCTTGTGTTATTTTGAATAAGAAAGTATTGTATTTGGGAAAGACCCATTAACCTGAAACAACTCAAATTAACCCTAATTTTGGAAGCTTGTAGAGTCGGTCTCCTGGTAGAATTGGTAAAGAAGGAGGCAAAGAAATTTAACACACAGTTGCTTTGTTACTTTAGTTCCTATTCTTCGAAAGAGGACCTCACGGTTGTTAAGTGCCGTATATCATTGTAAATGAACTCTGAAAGATCCCTTAACGGCAATAGCGGTAAATGGCTGTACTTGTAGCAGCGATGAATCTATATTTAGAGGACAAATACAAAATGAGGTAACATCTCCAATTCGGTGTCTTATGTGGAATTTTAAGCGCTTAGGCAGGAGGAGAA
Source organism: Equus caballus (assembly GCF_041296265.1). Classification (NCBI taxonomy): domain Eukaryota; kingdom Metazoa; phylum Chordata; class Mammalia; order Perissodactyla; family Equidae; genus Equus; species Equus caballus. Next base: position 97,643,408 of record NC_091685.1, on the reverse strand, counting down.
TGTGCTCTGGAAAACTGTGTTTGAAGATTCCAAAAAGGGCCCTAGTGCTGATGAAGACGCTAAGGTAAGAAGATGTTTGTGAAGAGTGTGAATAAAATTGTTTCATGAAACGTGAGCTTGAAAACAGCAATATTCCTTAAGACATTATTTTATACAATGTGTGATTTAAGGATCTGTGAAGCCAAATTAATATGTTAAGTATTACAGACATCTGCCTCTTTCATCTACAGCCTTAATAGTTTATATATTTAACTGGACTAATTCAGGGGAAAAAATAGTGGAAAAATAAGGATCACATTATTTATATGATCTCTTTATAGATAGGCATATGTGGAATCCATCACAGACATGTTTGCTTCTAAAGGAGGCAGAGCATACTGGTCTAACAGTAAGGTGAGACCATCCAGGCCCTGGTTACAGCCGTGTCCACTGGGCGAGTCTCTTCTCTCTCTGCAGTAGCTCAGTGTCATCAGCTGTAAAATGGGAACCGTCACACTTCTTACGTCACTGTTTTTATCATCTTTATTATAAATACATAGACTCAATTATGGATTCATTTATACTAATAGTTAGAAACTGAGTTTAGATCATCTCAGATGACTTAATTTAAAACCATTTTACATTTTACTTAATAATGTGTTTTGGTATCCACCTGCTGTATCTGACCTGCAATTTTACTTTAAACAGAATAATGAGAATAATGAGACTAGGCCGCAAGTATTGGCTCCAGTGGTTGAGAACTGCTTAGGTTTCTTTTCTAGTTTTAGTTCTTCCATGGAGCCTGCTCTATGGTGTCAGTAGCAATATAATATGGAAGGCTTTGGGGTCAGATAGCCCGAGATCAAACCCAAGTCCCATCCCTTTCTGGATGTCCGACCTTCAGCAAATTTCTTGATTGTACTCAGCCATGCCTGCCTCTTTTCTAAAATGGGGATGGCAGTGAAATAAAAGTGGGGATGATGAACCCACTTCCTTGGGTTATCGAGAGGATTAAATGAGATCGTGCGTGTAAAACCCAGGAACAGATGGTGGCCATTAATTTTGTTGTTATTATTTTAAAATCTGAGTTGGTAACTGTATCTGTTTCTTAGAGTTGCTGTAACAAAGAACCACAAACTGAGCCACTTAAAACAACAGACATGTATTGTCTCACGCTTCTAGAGGCTAGAGGTCCCGAATCAAGGTGTCGGCAGGACCTACGCTTCCTCTGAAACATGTAGAGAACTCCTTCTCACCTCTTCCTCGCTTCTGGTGTTTGCCAGCAATCTCTGGCATTGTAGATGCCTCGCTCCAGTCACACGGCATCTTCTCCATGTGCGTCTTCACATGGTCTTCCCACTGTGCGTGTCTGTCTCTGTGTCTAAATGTCCCCCTTTTATAAGAATCCAGTCATATTGGATTAGGGCCCACACTAATGAGCTCATTTTAACTTGATTACTTCTGCAAAGATCCTGTTTCCAAATGAGGTCACATTCTGAGGGACTGGGATTCAGACCAACATCCTTTTGGAGGGTGTCGGGGGGTGGCCACAACTGAACCCATAACTGTCATAGAAGTTCTTTCAAAAATGTTCAAGTGAGAGCTAGTGTCTTGCATTTTGCTATCTAAAATCTCTTCCCTGCAAGATATGATTACAGAAATTTTGCTCATCAGAATGTTCAGATGCAAAAACATAAACTCTTAGGTTGATTCTGTTTGTCAATAAATTTGAAAGCAAGGAATTTGCTTTGTTTAAAGACAGAGGCATTCTTTCCAGCAGGGCTCTGTCAAGAACATGTCACAAAATCGTCTGTTTCCAGTGAACTATTCACTGCCTCGCGTGCAGACAGGCAAAAGCCAAACCTTCTTCTGTCTTGGGTGGCAGCCAAGCCTCTCACTGGGTCTTAATTTCAAATGGTCTTCCAAATCCATCTTGTGGTCTCTGGTTTGCAATAGAGACAAATGTCCTTATTTTACCGACATTTGGGATGTACTTGGCAATACAGGAATGGGGCTGGGGGATTGGGGAGGTACTATGAGGCTGGCCTTAGTGGAGTAAGGGAAAATTTATTGTTACCCACTTAGAGGTGGAAGCTGTCTTAGAGATCATCTAGTTCTAAGGTTCCCAAATCTGGCTGTGGGTAGGGATCACAAGGGAACTTTTAAAACATATCGATTCCTAGGCTTCATCTGAGAGATATTCAGTCAGAGTTGCAAAGTAGAGCCGGATTATTAAACAACTCTCCAGGTGATTTAGTTTGGGTCAACCTGGCACCAGCCTTTGGAAGTCACTGGCAGATGCAGAGCTGAGGCCTGGAGAGGCTGCCTGACTACCCATGGTTGGTCAGTGGTTAAGTAGCTGACTGACTCCTAGTTAAGGGCTGGTTCCACTGCTCCAGCTTTCTCCTCCGATGCTGCCAGGGCTTTAATCCTGGTGATATTTGCAAGGGGAGCACAAGGCTTCTCTCCTGCCTGCGGTAGTTCAGAGAGCCTTCTAAGGGCCCAGCAGGTGGAGGCGTTTGTGATTTCATCACTGTGCCAAATAGCTTCGCGATGGGTTGTACAGGTTTGGTGTATCTCTTTCTAAGAGTTTTGTCTTCTATGTTCTTTGTTCTGACATAATTTTTTACTTCACTGAATCATACTTCCACATTTTAAAATATAAACTTGTTTTTTCCCTTCAGTTTTTAAAAACTGAACTATCCTTCAAAAGGCCATCAACACCTTTCTATCAGAAACCACCCATGAAAGGGAGAGATTGAAGGGAGTGGGGGCAGGCCAGACAGAAAAGTTGCAGGAAATCGGCTTCCCACGGAGGTGAGAGTTTGGGGTGTGGAAGAAGAGGAAGAGGCCATCCCTGGAGCATTATCCAGTCCCTTACATTAAGACGCTGTCTGGCTATCAGTGCAGCCAGAGGCAGGTCAGCTGTCTCAGAGTTAGGCTGAACGTGGAAGAATGTACAAGTCAGGAACGTGGGTGTTGAAGTCAAGCAGACCCGAGTTCAGATTCAAGGTCTATCACCAGTGAGCCAGTTACTAATGTCTCAGAGCCTCAGTTTGCTCATCTGTGAAATGGGGGAGTGACACCTCACAGGGTGGTGGTGAGCTGTGGAGTGCCCCACATATGGTCAACAGTATACAAATGGTGGTGCTATTATCATGAAAGAATTATGTTTGGGGACTTGTGGGGACCTTTTTCTGTCACTTGCTTGAGGTCTTCTGCACATATCCTTCCAAGGCAGAACTTGGGCTTGCACCCCTCTTTAGCAGAGTGAGTGGTATGATTTGAATGTGGGCCCACTTTGCTATCTGAGGGAGGAGGTAGTGTCTCTGGCCATCCAACCCGTTCTGGTCTACCACTGGTGGATCTGAAATAGCAACCCTTTACTTTGCACAAATGAGGTCAATGCAGGAGAAGCAAGTTATGTTTGGGAGAGGAGATAGAGTGGGAGGCTTGGGTAGAAAAACATAGTTGGCTCTGGAAAAGACCTAGTTCCAGGCTAGAGAGGGTAAGCCCAGACACTGGGATGTTGGGGCAGCATGCAGTTGAGGAGCCAACCTATGCAAAGGAAGCAGGGCAAGTAGGAGCAGAAGAGGGGAGACAGCAAAGAGAAGACAGCCTGTACATCTGACAATTCCGCCCAGGCCCACCCTGCTGGGTGGACTTGATTTTAAGCTTTGAATTCCTTTCCTGATTATGACTGGTCCACCTGGGCAGGATGCTCCTGCCAAGCTTCAGCTTTTTCATCTCTAAGATGGACAAAACCAAAGGCCTCATTCATAAACTGATTAGAACAAGTAAGCAATAGATCACGAACAGCTGTGAAAGTCTTGACTGCATTCCTCGAGGGGTACATTAAGAGACCCTGGAGGGCACCTTCCCTCTCTCCTGAAGCATTGGAAGGGGCAGTCTGTAGCCCTGGACAGGACTCAGGCAGGTCTGTGGGAGCCCAACTGCATCCACCCGATTTTCAAAAGCTTTATCTTTCGCTCTCTGTGATTGCTGCTAAATTAGTCAAGTTGTATTAACATAGTAGTAAGTGCTGAATTGTGTGTGATTACGCTCTTCATGCCTCACAGACAACGCCCAGATGTTATTTATAGCCCAAATTCATTCTTTGCTTCTGAAGGTTTCTAAGTCCTTTGATATAGTGATTATCACTCAATCACTTACTATATTAACAATGAAGTTTCTAGACAAAACACAGATCCAGGTCCTTTCTTCTCTCTGAGCCTAGGTTTGGTTTGCTGTGTAAAAGAACGTTGTTTGAGCAACAGCTAAGGCTCGTTGTGATAAAATCCTACATCTCAAGAAGCACTGGCCTCGGGCAGTCCACGGTGGAGATAATGCAGAGCAGTGTTGTCAGCTGTAACAAGCAGGTGAAAGTAGGATAAAATGTGTGTCAAACGCTCTCTCAAAGGGGAAGAATTAATCCATTCACTCTTCTTTTATCTTTCATTCAACGAACATGTCTTGAGCACTCAGAATGCATGAAGGAATAGCAAAGAAAAGACATGGTTCTCAAGGAGCTGCCAATGGAGGGAGGTGGGGGCAGACCACAGACCTCTTGGAAGGGCTTGTGTGGGAGGCGGTGAGGTGAGGTGAGGGGATGGGGGGGTGGGGACAGAGATGAGACTGTCCAGGAGATGACAGAGAATGCAACCCATGCCTTTTTTTTTTTTTTTTTTTTTGCTGAGGAAGATTTGCCCCTGAGCTAACATCTGTTGCCAGCCCTCCTCTTTTTATATGTGAGCCACCACCACAGCATGGCCAGAGTGGTGTAGGTCCACAGCTGGGAACTGAACCCAGACCACCAAACTGGTGTGCCAAACTTAATGACTAGGCCACCAGGGCTGGCCCCTATGCCCTTTGATTTAAAAAATCCTGCCTAATTTCTCCATGTTCCCTATTTGGGGCTCAAAACATTTGTTCAGGGTAGCGATGGGGTCAGAGAGAATCATGAAAAAGCACCCTTGACCTCTCCTCACCCTGCAAAGTCAGGGGGCACAAGCCGGGGACTGAAGGGGCCCAATTTGCCTTAATGGTGGTGTTGTGCTGGGTTAGCAGCTGTTATGCATGTGTATGAACTCGGGTGTCTTTAAAATACTAGCCTTCCCCAATCTCTCCCTGAGTTTGGGCGGAGGTGGATAGATGCTGGGACGTGATACCTTAGGGCCAGCTCTGCCTGCAGCTCTTTTCTTTTAAAACCTCTTTTCTAGATCATGTCGTGAATCCACCCACCAGTCTGTGAAGAAGGAAGGAGGGGTTATCATCTCTCATATTTCACACACAGGAATATTAAAGAATTAAAAGCTTAAGTAATGTTCCCAAGGTCATAGGATGAATTAGTAACAGAGACAAGTAAGGGATTCAGGTTCCGGTTCTTGCAGCTTTGTTGTCACAGCACTAGATCTCGCTGGCTCTTTACATCTCACGTTAGGTTAGGATTAGGGGCCGTAGCTGTGGATTTGTTCCATCTTAACTTTCGTCATTAAAAACAAAAAGCGGGGTCACCTCCACTTTCCTAGTCTTCCTTGGCAAAGCTGTTTTTTGACTTTACTGACCAAGGTGCAAAAGGTCCTCAAGTTTCCCCTTCGGCAGGCATGAACGTTCTTGTTCCTCCAGCTCTTGGTATCCTGCAGCAGCTGTCTGAGGGAGCCTGGAGAGCTCCAGCAAGGACGGGCTGGAACTCCAGCTGCTCGTGAGCAAGTGTTCACTATTTATAGCGAGAGGGGGCCTGCCAAGGGATGGAATTTTTTTCCTTCCGTGTAGTTTTGATGCAACCAACAGGAAGTGGGCTCTGATAGATGCTCAATTCTATTACGTGAATGAAGTCTATCACAGTACTTCTCAAACTCGAGTGTGCATCAGAATCACCCAGAGGGGCTTGTTAAAGCACGGATTGCTGGGCGCCACCCCCAGAGTTCCTGGGGTGGGGCTCAAGAATGTGCATTTCTAACAAGTTCTCAGGTAATGCTGCTGCTGCTGGTTGGAGAACCACTTCTCTATTATAATGGGTGGAGTGTACAGGGCAGGACCATCATCCACGGCAGCAGACTGAGCCAAAGGAGTGCACTGATGTGCACCCAAGACTCTTTCAGGTGATCTGACTGTCCTTGTCAAATCAAGATCAGTCACTTCTGAGCCAGCATTTCCAGAGCAAAGGTATTATTTTATAAATAAAGAAAATTGCATAAAATTTAAAGGATAGAGATCATAAGAAATGCATATGTAGACTCTTCAGTAAAACTTATTTTTCTTCTCTCTCTCCTTTCTCCAGGGAAAAAAAATGCAATTAATCTGGTCATTTTATCACATCATTGTGTATGGAGTCAAGGCTACCAGATTTGACCTCCACTGTCATCTCCAAGGCAAACCAAACACGGGCCCTGTTGGCTGATGAGGCATCCGTCTTTGATCAAGGGTCAGGGACAAGCACGCTGGCAGGCACTGGAAAAATGTGGCTGATCTGCTGAGTAGACCAAGACCCTGGTTTTGGTCTCTCAATTTCTCGCATGAGATTGGCCTGTTAGGTTTTCTGCTTTTTTTTGAATGACCTTTCATATTTCACATTTTCCTAAAAAATTATCCATTTTGCTTGGATTTTCAAAGTATTAGCACATATTTGTACAAATGTTTCCTTTATAAGAATAATAGTTTCCCATCTATGTGTGTTAATCTACTTTCTGATTCCTAAGTTTGTCTTTCCCCCTTTTTTCCTCTATTAGGCTAGCTAATGGATTATTTCTTGTTGCTGTTTCTTTTTTTTTTTCCAATGAACCAGCTCTAGATTTCTTTATCAATATGAAGACTTGCAAAGGGTCTGAGATTTTTATCCTACTTGCACGCTAACAGGTTAGTCTGCTGGCAGAACACAGGAGCCTCCCAGGTCTGAGAGAGCTGGAAGGTCAGCATTTGTGCCAGTTCCCTCAAGCCTGGTCCCCAGTGGTTGACACAGAGAAGGCCGCGAGGTGATGTCTGCTCACACACACAGTGAGTTGTGCCACAGGAGAGGAATCTGAATCCCACGCTTAGGGAACTTGAATCTGTTATAGCAGACAGTAAGAATGCCTGCCCTTGGCTCTGGGTAGAGGAACTTTAACTTGCAAAGTTGGTTTGCTACACAAACTTCCTTGAAAAGATAGTCCAGGGGCCAGCCTGGTGGCGCAGTGGTTAAGTTCACATGTTCTGCTTTGGCAGCCCAGGGTTCACTGGTTCAGATCCTGGGTGCGGACCTACATACTGCTTATCAGGCCGTGCTGTGGCAGGCGTCCCACATATAAAGTAGAGGAAGATGGGCACGGATGTTAGCTCAGGGCCAGTCTTCCTCAGCAGGAAAGAGGATTGGTGGCAGATGTTAGCTCAGGGCTAATCTTCTCAAAAAAAAAAAAAATAGTGCAGAACAAAAGCAGCCAGTGCTTCTGCTTCTGGGATGTGCAGAAAAGCAAGAGACGTGTGGAGAATTGTCTCCCAACAATCATTCCACTGATTTCATTTTCAACCTCACTATATTCTTCTTCTTCTTCTTCTTTTTCTTTTTTTTGTGAAGAAGAATGGCCCTGAACTAACATCTTTTGCCAATCTTCCTCTTTTTCTTGAGGAGGATTATTCCTGAGCTAACATCTGTGCCAGTCTTCCTCTATTTTATGTGAGATTCTACCAGAGTGTGGCTTGCCGAGCGGTGCTAGGTCTGTGCCCGGGATCCGAACCCATGAACCCTGGGCCACTGAAGTGGAGCATGCGAACTTAACCACTATGCCACTGGGCCTGCCATCAACCTTGTTATATTCTCCTTTCATTTTTAATTTCTTCCTTCTACTTTCCTTAGATTTTAAAAATTATTCTTTTTCTATCTTCTTGAGTTGAATAATCACTTCCTTCACACTTATTCTTAAACTAAAAAGGTTTTAAGATTATAACGCTTCCTCTGAACAAAGCTTTGACTACATATCATAGCTTTTAATAAGTTGTGTTGTATTGATCATTATTTGCTAAAATTACCTAGGTTTTTTTTTTTTTCTTATTTACAGAAGTCAAAGTTTTGAACAAAATTAGTCAATCATCTTTGGGTCTCCTTGCTTTCTTGGTTTACTCTGGAAGCTACTGTCTTTCCCTTGGACCCTTGTAGATTAAAGCTATGAAGCCCTTTTAACAGGATCTCTGTGACTTGTGTGCTAAACATCATTAAGTTGCACATCACTGCAATTTAGGAGGAAATGGAGTTTGGAAGCTGAAGGCTCAGTTCCTGACTTTGCTACTTCTTACTGGTAACTAAATCAGTTACCCACTTGGAGTCTCACTTTTGTCCACAAATGTAGGATTGAATTACATTATCTCTAATATCCTTTTCAATTTATGACTCCAAGAGAGGTGGAGTTAGTTTCAACTAAACTGATTTAATGATTTCTAGGCTGACTTGTTAGTTGGGGCAGCATGGCTGAGAAGAAAGATCTCTGGCCTTAGGAACTGGAAAAGCTGACTTCAGCCCTTGCCACGGGCGAGCAAATTTCTCTGTTTCCTCTTATGTCTTCTTGGGTGACAGTCTCAGAGGAGAGAAAATCATATGGCCCTGGAGATCCATTTCCTCCCCTTTTGTAGCAAGAAGCCAGTTCAGTTGGTCAGAATTAGCTGAGGGAGGAAGAAGCTGATCCCAGATGCTGAGTCCCGGAGCCTCCCTTTCCAACAGGCTGTTTCAGGGCCCAGGAAGCTCCATCACTCGAGTTATCCAGAAGTTCTCATGCTTCTTTCTCCAAAGGCGTGTAGAGCACTAAAGGAACAGAGCCCCTCTCCTGGGATCTTTCCGTGGTGTGTTCCTGTCCTTTTCGCACAACCCATGCTATTTGATGAGCACAATGCTAAGGGCTTTACTATATCGTCTCATTTAATCCCCATAACAAGCTTACATTATCCCCATTTTACAAATGGGAGAAACCTAGTGCTCAGAAAATTGAAGCAACTTGTCCAAGGTTATACTGCTGGAAGAGGTAAAGCTGGAGTTTGAAGTCAAATTGTCAGGTTTTAGGGCCCATACTTTTGACTTTAACAGAGCCCCATTCACATCCTAGGCATCACAGACAATTTTCCCGCAGATGGTGCTAATGGGTCTTATTCAAACAAAATCAGTTTACTATGACAATTTTTTAATAGATGAAGGTAAAGTGCAGGGGACATCTTTTCTAATTTGTGAAAAGCACCGTATGGACAAGCAGCAGCCCTGAGGTAATATGACTATGTCGTAGGAGGCAGTTAGCACACGGTGATGAAAATATATTTCTTTGGGGCCGACCCTGTGGCCGAGTGGTTAAGTTCACGCACGCTGCTTTGGCGGCCTCAGGTTGGTGGGTTCGGATCCTGGATGCAGCTCATCAAGCCATGTTGTGGTGGCATCCCACATAACAGAACTAGAATGACTTATATGTTGCTTTGGGGAAAAAAACAAAAAAAGAGGAAGGTTGGCAACAGATGTTAGCTCAGGGCCAATCTTGGAAAACAAATTGTATTTCTTTTTTTTTTTTAAAGAAATGTTTAATTCAAGACACATTCGGCACTCATAAAAACAGAAAGCCCAGTCTCAGGAGGGAAGGAGGCAGTGGGACAAGGACAGAGGAGGAGGTTCAGAGAGCCCAATACATTGACCTCACAGGTCCCAAGGCCAGAGCATTCAAGGTCCCTGTGGCTTCTCACTCTTTCCTTACTGCTCTGTTGACACTTATTTCCCAGATCTCATAGGAAAATTATCGGGAACTAGAATGTCTGTGAGAGTTCCACTGCATTGCTGCTTGTAGGAAATAATTCGTTGTCCTATTGTTGGTATGGAAGTCTGTGACTAGGAACATCTGTTTTATACAAGCAGATGGGGGAAAAATCTTCATTTTTAAGAAATTAACTTTATTATGTTTCGTGAGCTGAAAGTGACCCCTTGGATCTATAGTGCTTTAGACCCACACGGGGCTGTAGAAATCCTTTACCTTTCTAACAGCATTTTGTTACAAAATATCCCTTAATTCTTTTCCATAAGGCTCAAATGCCCTACTTCCATATGCTATTTTCAGTTTTTGTGAGCAAAATACTCTTCTGAGAACTGCCAGCATTCATATTAACTCATTCCCTTCTTTTTCCCATGGCTCAGCAAATGACAGATTCTCTGGGGTCCAAGTAGGGCCCAGCCTTCTAGATTCTCCCTTGACTCAAGTTTTATCAAGGTATAAACAAATTATGCCTTCAGGGCAGCCAGCAGTCCTCAAAGTGTCCCCGGAGGACCTGTGATATGTATACGCTTTCAACACGCAGATGTGCATATGTATGCGTCCCTGGCTGGGTGATGTGCATAGTGAGATGAATGTTCACGTGGGCTTGTAAAGTAAAGCGCAAGGCTTCACTGTCACACTATAAACCCATACACCAGCGTGCCTGTTCATACTGATGCACAGAGGCACACAGAAACGCACGCACGTATCCATACAGAAATAGACACAGCATCCAGAGAGAGCAGATGGATGCACGGAGGCCGTCCTGTAAGAGGCAAACAAAAGCCTTCATAGGCTCCTGAGTTAAAAGGATCCCAAAACTAAGAAAAAGGTAAAATTGGCACAAGATAAAAAAGATAACTGCCTTGATGAGAATATGTTCACAGCCAGCCAAAAGCAAAATAACAGGGCCCTGGAATTTCATATAAATGTAGTTCCTAGCTTAGAATCTAGGAAAAGGAATAATTCCAATAATGGGATTTCCTTTGATTCCTCAGCACTACCAAGAGAGGGGAGCACTTTGAGCTACACTGGAATGTCCCCAGTAGGAAAGTTTTATGCAAATTTTATGAATGTTACCTCTTATACTAATGTCCTTTAAATCCATGTATTTATCATTTTGCTGATTCCAAGTTCTTCTGTATTAGCTTTCTGAAAATTAACTTGGCTCCCTGAGAGGTTTCTAACCTCTGCTCAATCGACAGAATTTTAGCAATACCAAAGGTAGTTCCCCTTGGAGTTTTTTGGGGTGCTTCCTAGGGAAATATTGAAGCAGGTATATCTCTCACTGCAAAATAATCCATGTATCTGGTGTATAAATTAGTCTCCTGAGAGTTTGTTTAATACAAATTCATTCAGTAGAATTTGAGCTAAGAAAATTGAATTTCTTTTTTTTAACATCAGCCAAAATTTAGTGCTTTCTCAGGGAATTCACCCTAACCTCTCAGAAGTAATCTCATAGCTTTCACTCACTCACTCATTCATTCGTTTACTTAGTCATTCAACAAGTATTTATTTAGTACCTAATGTGTACCAGGCTCATTCTAGGTGGGAGGGATACATCAGTGAACAAAACACACAAAACCCCCGTGGCCTTCTATTCTAGTGGAGTTAGTGCCTTGGCTTCCCCTTTCATGAGGCTGCACACAGTTGTACTTACCCATTTGTGCGATCATTTGATTGTCAGTTTCCTCCTCTTCTGTAAGACCCATGAGGACTGCGTCAGTTTTGCTAACCATCGTGCATCTAGCACTCACACAGTGCCAACTTGTAGAAGGCATTCAATAAATATTTGAGGAATGAGTAAATTAGTACATTCTCAAAGCTTCCTAACTGGACTCTGGGCCTTAAGCAACTGATCCTAAATGCTCAGAACTGCAACAATTATGCACGCTTGGAAATTACTAGCAGGCATTGCTCTCGTGGTACATGATCTCTTCCCCACCCAGTCTTTGACACAACCCTAGAAAAGTAATGTGGTCTCATCAGGAAAAGGGAGGCCCTGAGTTCAGCTTTCCTGAGCCGCCCTCAGCTCCTACTTGGTGCAGAGGCCGAGTTGAGAGTTGGTGGTCTTACCATGGGGCTCTCTGTGAGCACTGGATTAGCGACCCCATGGTAGGGCTTGGGTAGACCAGCTAGCCGTGTGGAGAAAGTGGTGAGAAGCCCAGGATTCTGCAGCAAGAGCTGAGATGAGGCTGGGTTAATAAGGGAGGAGTCGGCCACCCCACCCCTGCTGTGTCCCTGCCTTGCCTGCCCTGGAGTTGCTGAACCAGCAGTTGCCAACTTCTGCATTTGAGGCCAGTAGCGCCAGAGGGAAGAGATCAGCAGATTGCAGCCAGCAGACACCCAGACACAAGCACCCAGCCAGGGTCTCACCCTCCGCCCAGCACCATGGGGACAGTCAAACACATGTACTAATGAAGCACTTTAGAAAGATGCCAAACAAGTCTCTAAACTGGCTGGTTATCCTGCCGTAGTGCAGGTGAAAATGTCTGTCAGTAAGGGGATGAATGACGACAAAGGGAGACTCTGGACCGCGGCTACCTTGGGACAATCCAGGGGGAAAGTAGCAGATTTTGCTATTTGGGTTACACCAAGCCAGAAAACCCTACCTCTCCCTTCTTGGGGTGGCAAAGGCCGATCTCACCATTTCCTCGTCTTGTCATATCCTACATTCCTCTTCTGTTGGAGAACTGGCTGGACTCTCCATTCCAGGACAAGCCAGGGACACAAAGTTCTCTTCTCTCATATACTGAGGAGCCATTTTAGGAGAGAAGCAAGAGGAAGGAAAGGTTACCTGAAAGAGAGAGATTTTAAAAGTTTTTATAATTCACTTTACTGAGATATTATTTACATATAATAAAATCATAGATTTTTAGTACATGGTTTGAATTTGACAAATGTGACACATTTTTATCACTACAAAATTTCAGTCAGTCCTGAAGGAATGAGTGTTTTTATCCCAAAAGATTGAATCCTAAAATGAACCACACAAATGCTCAGAATGAAACAAACCTAAACATGGTAGGACCTAAGTTAATTTTCTTCCAACACATCCACAGTTTCAGATCTAAGGAAGAAGATCAAAATAATTATAGACAAAACAAAGTAGCTACAGTTTATCTGTATATCAGGTCTAGCAAGAGATAACTTTGTGTTCTTGCTATATTTGAGAAGTTGAAGGATTTTATGTTGGAAATTAAGAGAATTAGAGGTAGACTGAAATTGGGGAGAAGAGAATATTTAGATAAAGAGGTAGGCACACAAAAAAAATGGCATACCCATACCCATAGCAGCATTATTCACAATAGCCAAAAGGTGGAAGAAACCTGAGTGTCCATTAATGGATGAATGGATAAACCAAATGAATGTGGAATATATATATATATATATATATATATATATATACACACACATATACATACACACACACACACACACACACACACAATGGAATCTTATTCAGCCTTAAAAAGGAAGGAAATTGTGACATATACTACAACATGGATGAAGCTTGAGGACATTATGCTAAGTGAAATAAGCCAATCAGTAAAAGACAAATACTGAATGGTTCCACTTATGCGACGTACATAGAGTGGTCAAATTCATAGAGACAGAAAGTAGAATGGTAGTTGCCTAGGGGGAGGGGGAATGGGGAGTTGCTGTTAAATGGGCATAGAGTGTTGCAAGATAAAAAGAGTTCTGGAGATGGATAGTGGTGATGGTTACACAACGAGGTGGATGTACTTAATGCCACTGAACTGTACACCTAAAAATGGTTAAGACGGTAAGTTTTATGTTATGTCTATTTTATCACGGTTTAAAAAAGGAAAAGAAATGGTGGGTGATCAGAGAAGTACCATCTGACTCTAAAGCCAGTGCTTTACCATCAGGTACACAGCCTTCCACAAGCCAAAGGGGTACCGCCTCACTCCACCTCCTCTTCCTCAAAGGCGCAACGGTGGACCGTGAGGACCTTCTACCATGACTCCCTGGAGAGGTGCTTGTGCGGCACATGCCCATGCACTCAGGTGGAGCACACATCTGTAGCATTCTCCTGGGTGCAATTCAGGGTGCTATCTGGCATGTAGACATGTGGCAATGAGCCAGTCAACAAGCATGGACTGGCCGATCTTTGTGATCACACTGAACCAAGCTCAGTGGAAAATGTTCATAAATTATCCCTCCTCGTAGATTTGCCGAATGATTGCTGTGTTTAAGGTTTTGGCCTAGGAGTTGTGTGTGTGTGTGTGTTGGGGGGCAGCAGGTGGTGAGACTGAACATGGTGGACCTCAAGGAGGGTTGCTCTGGTAGGGGAGGTTACCTTGTATGTCCATAGCTGCAGAACGGTGTTCAAAGTCGTAGGTGCCACGGTGGAGGCACAGATAGACTGTTGGGAGCAGGGCCACTAGGAAGGGAACTTCATCTGCGCTGATCTTAGCCCTGTGGTTGGCAGTTTTACAAAAATAACTTCATGCAATTTTCCAAACAACTTTGAGATGGATCTTATAATAGGGATCACTGAAGTCTAGAGACAGCAAGTGACATCCCTCCCCAGATCACACAGGCAAAAAGTGACAAGAGCCAGGCTTCAAATCTAGACTTTCTGACTCAAAAGCCAATGCTTTATTCACCATACCAGTCGTCTCAACCTGGGGAACCTAACCTGGAGGTATTTGCAGATATTTCAAAGGGTATGTGGGTGAAGGTGGTTTTAAGGATATGGTTCATTTTTATTTTCCAAAAATAGCTGAAACAATATTTCCCATCCACATGCTCTTCTGGAACCTTGCCACACCCTCCTCAGAAGGAGGAGTGTGTGTATCTTCCCCTTGAACCTGGGTGGACCTTTGTGAATATCTCAACTAACAGAGTTGGCAGAAGTGATGCTCCACGACTTCTGAGGCTGGGTCCCTTTGCCTCTCTCTCAGGATGCTTACTTTTGGAACCCAGCCACCATGCTATGAGAACGCCCAGACCTCATGGAGAGGCCACATGAAAAGGAGTTGTGTCAGGGGCCCCAAGACCACCCCCAGGTTTGATGATTTACTACGAGGTCACAGAGGACTCAGCATATGGCTGTACTCATGGCTAAGATTTATTGTAGTGAAACGATTCAGTGCAAAATCAGCAAAGAGAAAAGGTGCTTGGAGCAAAGTCAGGAGGAAACAGGTGCAAGCCTCAGTAGTCCTCTCCCAGGGGAGTCACACAGAACACGCTTAACTCTTCCAGCAACGAGCTGAGACAACACGTGAGAAACATGGTCTACAGTGCCCAAGCCTTTTACTGTGGGCTAGTCATCTAGGCACCCTCTGCCTAGTATGTTCCAAGGTTCTACCCCTCCGGAAGGAAAGCAGGTGCTCAGCATAAGCCACGTTGTACAGACAATGTAAGCACAGGGAGCCACCCTTACCAGTTAGGATGGTAGGAACCCTCCCACATCCAAATTCCCAAATACCATCAAGGACCAGCCTGCAAGTAGGCCCTTCTAAGAAGAGCAGTCAGGCCCGCTGTGTCAGCTCTTTCCTGCACAGGACCTAAAGACCCTGACCTCTGCCCTGACTGAGCTCCCAGGGACAGCCATCCACAACTTGACCTCCGTGTAGGGAGTCATCTTGGAAACACATTCCCCCGCCCTTAGTCAAGCTACCCCTGCTGATGCCAGGTGGAGCAGAAACAAGCTTTCCCCCCACCAAGCCCTGCCCAAGTTACAGATCTGTGAGCAAAGGAAACGAGTGTTCTTGTTTTAAGCTACCAAGTTTGGGGTAGTTTGTTAAGCAACAGGAGATAGGGAATAATTTTCCAGATTCTAATCTTCCATATGCACTCTTCTAAAAGTGATCACCTTGAGAACCTAAGGGCAAGATAGACCCCTTCACAAAGGGCATTCTTTAACTTTACAACTTAAGGTATATAACCACCCTCCTGACCTTACCAAGGTGCTTTTTCCCAGGTTGTCGTCAGAACACTTTACCTGTAAAGGGCCAGATAGTAAATATTTCAGAACCTGTGGGCCACATACTGTTTCTTTGCAGGTTCTTCTTTGTGTGTGTTTTACAATCCTTTAAAAACGTAAAAACCATTCTTGGCTTGAGGACTGTGCAAAAACAGGCCGGGCAGGATTTGGCCAGCACCAGCTGGCTTTAGTTGGCCAACCCCTGTCCTAGATAATTAAAAAAACAAAAATCAGGCCCTGTGGCCTTGTGGTTAAGTTCAGCGTGCTCTGCTTTGGTGGCCTGGGTTTGGTTCCCCAGCACGTATCTATGCCACTTGGTGGTGGTCATGCCGTGGCAGCGATCCACATACAAAATAGAGGAAGATTGGCACAGGTGTTAGCTCAGGGCGAATCTTCCTCAGCAAAAAAAAAAAAAAAAAAAAAGCAAACAAATAAAACAAAACCTCCAGTGCAGCAAAGAAAGGGAGAATGTGAAATAATGGTGTCAATACTGAAAAAGAGAAGGACTCAAATATTTGGGTAACAAATCTTTTTGCAAGCCAAGTGGTTTCTAATTCTTTGCTTTCAACTGTATTGGAGGAGAATTTAATTAAATTTTTAGCTGGTAGATCATAAAAAATAATTTTAGATGCTGGATCACTATGTGATTGTTGGCCCATAACTTGGAAGGCATTCAGAGAATTAAGCAAAATTGCAGCTACAAACTTCATTCCATTTTCACCTGCTTGTTCATGTCAACAATATTCTTTGGTGCTGTGTCTATAAGAAATAAAAATAGGAATAGAATTCATATAGAAGTTTCTATCCTTCTAGCAATAAGTAATATTAATAAAAAAAATACAAGCACTAGTTGAAAAGAAAAAGTCCTATCTTAAGAGATACATTTCCAATAAAATTTTACTTTTTATCTTTAACAAATACATATATGTTGTTTTGTTCAACTGTATACTACTGATAATTATAATAATGACTTAATCCAAAATAAAATTTTTAAATACTCAGAGCCTAATCGTTACAGGAAATTTAAATAATTTTCAATTTCAACTTCTAGTCATATATTTATGGCAGAGATATATGAAAGAGTGATCAATAAAATACATTTAAGAATAAAATATATTACTTTAGCATAAAATTCAATGGAGGAAATAGAATGGAAATAAAAGCTCATGGAGGAAAAGGAGCAATATAAAATTTCCAACTGTCAAGCAGAGCTTATTCTTGTATTTTTTAAAATGGATGATGGTGGCTTTCAAATTGCTGTGGCTTTTAGATTCTACTGGATGCATTTAAAAGAGCGATACGATGGTTTTATTTTAAAATGCCAATATTTACAATAAACCAGAACAGCAGCTCTCAGGTGTGGTTCCTGACCCCTCAGCACTGGGATCACCTGGGAACTTCCCAGAAAGGCAAATTCTCAGGCCCCACTCCACAACCACAGAATCAGAGATCTGAGGACGGGCCCCAGCAATCTGTGTTTTAACCTGCCCTCCAGGTGAGCGGATGCATGCTCAAGTTTGAGAACCACTGTATCAAAATTGCTGCCTTTGTAGTTACTTAAACTTATAATGAAAATCTTCTAAAAAATTTTTTTTAAAGATTGGCACCTGAGCTAATAACTGTTGCCAATCATCTTTTTCTTTTTTTTCCTGCTTCTTCTCCCCCAAATCCCCCCGGTACATAGTTGTATATTTTTAGTTGTGGGTCCCTCCAGTTGTGGCATGTGGGACGCTGCCTCAGCATGGCCTCATGAGCTGTGGCATGTCCGCGCCCAGGATCCGAACCGAAACCCTGGGCTGCCTGGACGCAGACCACGCGAACCCAACCACTCGGCCATGGGTCGGCCCCAATGAAAATCTTTTTATGTCCATTTAAAACGTGTGAAGGGACATATGGTCTTACAAAAAATTATTTGAGGTGTCCACAAACAAAAATGTTTGAGGACCATTGCCTCTTTATATCTTTAAATGAAAAAGAATTTTCTCCCGTGGAGGGAGTACGGGACTGGGACAAGCATTGAGGATGGTTTCACCTAGAAACTGGATAGGATTTGATATTCACGTGAGAGAAGAGGATGGCAGGTAGAGAGGACAGTGTGGAAAAGGCTTGGAGGTGGGAGAGCACAGGTGTGAGGGAGGGAAGCCTTGGGCGAGGCTGGAGCACAGAGTGTGCGGAGGGAGTAGTTGGAAATAAATCCAGAAAGACAAGATTGCAGCCATGCCAGGATTTTATTTTGAGCAGGAGAGAGATGTGGTCAGAGATGTGCTTTGTTGGAGTGAGTCTGGCATAGATCAGGTGGGAGAGACCGGAGGCAGGGAGACCAGATCCTGAGGGGCACCCAGGAGCCTGTCATCACCGCAGGTGGGTCACCACCCTCTCTTAGCTGGAATGGCCCCTGTCATCCCTGAAAAGTGCGGGTGATGCCCATGAGGGGTCTAATAAGAGCTACATTTGGTCTTTGTGCCCAGTTGCTGGCACAGAGCTCCTGAAACCCTTGGAATTTCCTGAGTGATAGGCATGTCGGTATTCATAAGGTGCCCATTTTGAGCACACCTGAGTTTATGCTAATGAGGTGACCTAGTGTGGGGCCGCTCCATAGCCTCAGGATGGGGCTGGTCACCAAAAAGACGAAGTGGTTAGGAGCTCTGAACTTTCAGCCCCATGCACCGACCTCCAGGAAGGGGAAAAGGAAGGAGCTGCAGATAAGTCCTATAAAAACTCTTGAGGAATGAGATTTGATGAGTTCTGGCTTGGTGAAGGCATCCATATGCTGGAAGGGGGTGCACCCCAGTCCACGGGGACAGAAGTTCCTACTCTTGGAACCCTCCTGGACCTCGTCCTAAAGACCTCTTCATTTGGTTGTTCGTCTATATCCTTTACAATAAACTGGCAAATGTAAGTAAATGTTTCTCTGAGTTCTGTAAGCTGCTCCATCAAATTAATTGAACCTGAGGAGGGGGTTGTGGGAACCTCTGAGCTAGTTGCTCAGAAGCACAAGTAATAACCTGGACTTGCGACTGGTGTCTGAAATGGGGACTGTGGGAATTTAGCCCTTAACCTATGACGTCCAAGGCTATCTCCAGGTAGTGTCGAAATTGAGCTAAATTTGTTGGACTGTCAGTCAGTGTCTGCTGAGATTTGTAGAATTGCTTGGTGGTGTTGGAGAACATTCCAGACCACCCAATCCAGAACAATGCCCACCCAACCCAGGAAGACTGGCAAACCCCAGGGACTGAGTCTTGTTGCTGTTTTGAGGCAGCTATGGTCCATCTGTTGCCTTGGGCTCTAGCCTAGTGCCACGTTTGAATTCTTTGCCATTCCCTAAGTAGAGATCAAGCCCAGCTCCTGAGATCAATGAGATGTCTGCAAAACGCCAGGAGTTGCTCAGGCAGAAGGAATTCACAAACTCCTGGAGCACATTATTGTTATCTTTGTTTCTATTTAACCAAGGACTCGCCAGGGAGGGAAAGCATTACATCATCAAAGCAATCTCTCATTGGCTGCCCATTCCCCAAGGGGAGGGTCCTCTTTCCAGTTGCTTAGTTCTCCTAAGTATTACATGCAGCAAAGAGGCCTGTCCTGTCACTTCAGTTTCCAGATTCAATGCCTCTGATGTCATGAGTTTAAAGCAAGAGTTAGATAATGCAGTGATGGTAAATTTTGGTTGACAGAATTATGCACCTCAGAGTAAGCTGCTCTGAGCCTCGTGCTTTCCCCTTTAAGATTGCTTTCGATTTTGCATCACTACATTAATTCATAATACAATATGCATGAGGGACAGGGATAATGAAATTGTGACACTAGCTCTTCTATTTAGTGTCCTATAAAACGGGATGCAAATGAATTGGTTCTGTCGGTGCATTTTATCACAAGGCTTCAATTTACAGTTCCTGCAAGGATTGCTGTCCGAGTGCTTCGAGCTTCAGGTGCCATCTCAGTTTTCATTACCCGTCTCATTTCTCGGAGGTTAATAATTGAACGGATTTTTTTTTTTTAAATCTTATACAATTATGTTGAAGAAAAGGAGGAAATTGTCACAATTTCTTTTCTCCAGACTTGAATTTCATGTTTCTTTTGGAGGAGAAGAAGAGTTAAAATGAATACCTCACTTTTTGGGGCAGTTAGAAAGCAATATAATTCTAAAGTGAAATTTCACTTAATCCATCAAACAGTCCCAATCATTTGATGAAAAAAAAAGTAAAGAATAAAATTTCAAAGGGATTTTATTTTAAAATAGCTACTGGGCATGTACTGTAATAAAACTTTTAATGACTACTTTATTTTTCATTTCTGAGCTCATCTTTAGTGAAATTACCAGGTGAATAGAACCAGAGTGATGGCCTGGAAGACAAAATTCTTTGCTTTCTGAAATAATAAAAAGTAGCATCCTCTGGTGATTTAGAATCTTTCTCGGGAACTCGCGGTTCCCACTAAGCAGCCTCGCCTGGTGCCCTGCACATTCCCTTGGGGATGGTGATGGGAGCATTACCACACCTGCTGTCTTTGTCTATGCCTTGCGGAGGTGAGGTTGAGGAAGCCCTGGGAGGTGCCAAAGCTTTTCTGAGGCTGCACAGTCCCTGAATCAATTGAAACCAGGGCCTGGGGTCTCCTGGGAGGAGCCTTCCCACCTGTGGCTCTCCCAGAGTTACACAGCCAGCAGCGTCATGGGGCCAGTCCTCACAGATTGAGAGGCTGCAGGGGAAGCAGGTCTCCGGAGGCCTCTTAGCATCACACAACTCAGAAGGATCTGCCCCAGGGTGTGTTTTTTTCCCTCTCATGCACACTAGTCTTTCTGGAACACAGACCAAATTCACTGCAATGATGTCCAAAGGAACCCTTCAACGAAACTGTATTTTGTGAAGAGCTTTTCTGTTTTCAGAGAGGGTTTGAGGTGATGTTTTTACATCTGAGTGTTAAGAGCCAATATGGTGTTGTGGTTCAAACCTCAGGTGTTGGCGTTATAGTGGGCCAGCTCCTCAATTCATCCAGCACTTACTAGCTGTGTGGCCTTGTTAATGGAAACTTTCTGAGCCTCAGTTTACTTTTCTGTAAAACTGGGATACTAAATCCATGTCATAAGCTTGGTGTATGGATTAAATAAGATCATACATACATATATGTATGTATGTATAAAATGCTTACCACAGGGCCTAGGACATAGGAAACACTTAAAGAAGTTGAATTTCTTCCTCTTAACACTACTGTTAGAAATTTGATCCATTGTTGAAAAGTTCTAGATTGCTGACTCCTTTTCTCTCTGCAAGATAACCCAACAGTGTGAATCTGAGAGAATTTTGGGTGGAGAAAGACAGACTTTCGGTCGCCACTTAAGGAGTCCCTCTCTTTACTTGGGTTCTGGGAGGCGGGGTCGAGGCCAGAACAATGCCACTGGTGTCCCCAGCTGCATCATAAGCAGCCAGGGTTTTCTGTCAGGTATAAGGATACACAGGCCTGCAGAGAAGCACCGGGATGGATCTCTCTTCCAAAGGGTTCTAATCCTGCTCCTATTTCCCCTACAGTATCTGTCTTTTGCTGAAATTGGAAAAAGTCTGCTGGGCTATCATTTTAGAACACAGAACATTTCCATTCCTTAGAAAAAAATGTTTCTAAAGAAGTGTCTCGACTGGAGGCAGAGTGGAGACTCAGGGATGGTTCTGGTAAGTTATGTTAGGCCATAACCTCTTCTTGCATCAATCTGTTCACAACTACTCATGTCCGGAGGGGTGAGTGGCCTCCTGGGAAAATGGGAGCCTGCAAGAGGGCTGTTTCCAGAACGGCCTCCCGCCCAGGCAGCACGACTTCATGCCCCCAGGAGAAAAGGTCTTTGTGCCTGAATTGAAAGGGCTTGTGACTAAGGCTTGTGACATTCTGAGGCTGAGAACCCTTGTGTTGTCAACTCTCTAACTGAGTGTGACCAGGGAATGTTCTCACTTCTCCAGAGAGATGAGGCTGTCATCCAGCCCCAGGGGCACCCAGGCGGAGCCGTGGCTCCAGGCGGGCGAGGCCACCACCAGCTCAGAGGAGCTTCTCTGGGGTCAGGGTTGAGGTCCCCTTTCAGCCAAGCTTGCAACTTATAAATACACACCCTGGGGATTCCGAAATATATTCAAGTGAGGGGAATTTTGATGTTAAGCTGGTGGAGGCTGTGAGTCATGGAGATTTGGATATTAATACTGACAAAATCCCATTTGTGGTCACAGACTAGTGAAGCCTGAGATGTTTTGGCTACAGAGACACAGAAACAATTTCCACAAGATGTATTCTTCAGGATTTAGCACTCAATTCTTTAATTTAATCATTCATTATGAGTCACTAAACAAAACAAAAACTGCTCAAGATTTAAGCTGTATCTTCTGGATGCCCATTCAGTGGAAAATCCAATCAACCACCTCATGCTTTCCCCCACCGAATGGCAAACGACTTGGTTGGGATATTTAGCGACGTTGATTGATTTGACCAGATGTTTGGCAGTGCGTAGCAGACTTTCAGTCAAGAGGGTGGAATTTAGGGCATTTTTCACTTGTCTAATTGTTGTCTTGGTTCCTGAAGTGACTGCACTATTCTCTAGCAATAGTTTAGAATCTTTTAAAGCAGTTTCTCTGAGTGATTTTCCTCACACAGCCACCAGTGCTGTTAAGGACAGCAAGGCCTTTACCTCAGGAACTTAAAATTAGGAAAACAGTGTGATTCCAGCAGTGATGGCTCAGACCTCAGTCTTGCCGCTTTCTCCTGACCCTGCAGGTGGCTGAGTCAGGCGGCTTTCTTTCCCTTCTGGGTCAAATGCCCTAATCACTGACCTAATGAAAAGACTTTGCTGATGAAAACAATAACAAAACACTCTGAAAATATATTTCATTATAAGCTAACTTAAGGGCATTCTGGTGACTTCCGGTAGATATCATAGCTTTCCCACATCACAAAAGAGGAGTTACATGAAAATCCCAAAGTCTTATTACAAGAAACCACAGAGGAAATTTCAACTTTTACCTGAAAACCCAGGTCTGAGAATTTGCAACTATGACGCCACGGTCAGAATAAGGAGTTGATCGCTCCCTCTTCCTTGAAGCAGCTTCTTCGTTTGGTTTCTAGGATCTCACACTCTCCTCTCAGTCTCTTAGCTGGGTCTCTGCATGCTGGCACCGTTTTCCTCTCCTAGCTGTACCCCTCCCGATTGACAGCACGGGTCTCGTGGCTTTCAGTGCTATCCACATCCTGGTACTACTGTATTTGTATCTTAATACATACACTGCTCTGAGCTTCAGGCTTATTCTCCCAACTGCCTGCTCAACATCTCTGCTGAATGTCAAATAGGCATCTCAAGCCTGACACATCCAACCCTGAGGTCCTGGACTCCTCTCCCAAACCTGTTCATCCCACATTCTTCCCCATCTCAGTTAATGGCGAGTTCATCCACGCCGTTGCTCAGGCTAAAGTAACTTAGTCATTGCAGTGAGTTGAATGGTGGCTCCCAAAAAGATATGTCCATGTCCTAACCCCCAGTACCTTTGAATGTGACCCTATTTGGGAAAATGGTCTTTGCAGATGTAATTCAGTTAAGGATCTTGAGATGAGATCATGCTGAAATATCTGGGTGGGCCCTAAATCCAATGACAAGTATCATTATAAGACACAAAAGAGGAGATGAGGTAGATACAGAGGAGAAGGCCATGTGAGGATGGAGGCAGAGATTGGAGTCCTGCAACCACGAGCCAAGGAATGCCTGGGTCCCCCAGAAGCTGGAAGAGGCAGGGAACAGACTATCCCCTAGAGCTTCTGGAGAAAGGACAGCCCTGCCAACACCTTTCTGTCAGACCTCTGGCCTCCAGAACTGTGAGAGAATAAATTTCTGTTGCTTAAGCTGCCAAACTTGCGGTGCTCTGTTATAGCAGCCACAGGAAACTAACATGATCATCTTTAACCTTCCTCTTCTTTTTCTTTCTCTAGAGCCTTACCTCCAGCTTCTCAACAAATCTTGTTGGCTGCTATGTAGTGTAAACCCTGACGGTTGATTTTTTCCTTTTTTTTTGGAATACAAGTGGCTGACAAGCTTTGATTGCTGAGACATCCACTTCAAAGAGGCATCCACTTCAAAGACGGCTATCTCAAATAGACATGCTGCCAGCCACACACTAGATAAAGAGCAGGGGGTTCTTCGCCTGCTGAGGCCCCCTTGTTTTAGAGAACTCGGTTGATTTCAATAACTAACCATTTCGGCCAAGTGTTTTCTTTTCTTCCCAGGCTTTAAATTCCCCTTCTTATATTTTAAATTCACCAATAAAGAGTGAGCCCATTGAAACCCTACGCCCCCACCCTCTCAATCCCAGTAAAAGCAGGGCTGCACTCTCTCTTTCCACCTGTGACCTTGCTGTGCAGCCCCAGGTGTGCTATGTATTTCCAGGTCCTGTAATAAACCTTTATTTTTTCAAAGTTTCCTGATGGTTATTGCTGAAGGGCATCTTGCAATCATAATAGGAACCACAAGGGCCTGTCCAACCACCTTGGTTATTGATAGGCTGAGACTGGCACATGAAACACCCTATCTCCAAAATACACCCAAAATCTGATCTCTTCTTAACAACCCTGTTGCTAGCTACTTGGTTTGAGCTCTCAGCATCTCTTACCTAGGATATTGGAATCCTACCAGTCCTCCTGGTTCTGCCCTTGACCTTCCTCGGTGATCCTTTAAACATGGAAGTCAGATCATGTCATTCCTCTAGCTACCATCTCAGAGTATGAGCCAAAGTCTTACCGACAATGAGCTGCCATGGCCTTCACCATCTGGGCTGCCCTCTTTTATGTCTCTCACCTCATTTTACACTACTTCCACCTTGTTTACTCTGCTCCAGCCACTATGGCCCGTTTGCTCTTCCTTTTATGTAACAGTCATTCTTCTGCCTCAGGGCATTTGCATTGACTTTCTCTTTTGTTTGAAACACTCTTCTCCCAGATACCTTCATGACTAACTCCCTTGTCTCATTCAAGTCTTACTCATATGTCATCTTCCCAGTTAGGTCTTCTCTGACAACCCTATTTAAAATTACAACCCTTATACACACTCCATCCGCCTTCTCCATAGCCCTTATTGCCATCTAAACACTATTATGTCTTATTTATTTTATTTATTGTTTTTCTCCACCTGCTGGAAGGTGAGATCCCTAAGGATAGAGAATTTTGGGGATCTTATTTGTTCACTGCTGTAACTCCAGCCTCTAGAACAAAGCCTCGTACAGAGTAAATGCTCAATAAATATTTGTTTAATGAATAATTGAAAATCAGACAGCCTCACTGCAGTGGTCTACAGGAATAAATGCAACCAGGTGGCCCATCCTTGCTATCTCATGTCCCCTCTCATCTTCTGGAGACTAAGAAGGGGGAGAGAATTCTATGCTATCAAAAGCATGAGAAATGTATTTAACTGTGCATTTAACAGTTAAATGCATTTAACTGTTAAAATACATTTTAAGAAATGTATTTAACTGTGGCAAAATACACAACTTACCCTCTTAACCATTTTTAAGGGTACAGTTCAGTGGCGTTAAGTACATTCACATGGTCCAACCATCACCACCATCCACCTCCAGAACTTTGTTCATCTTGCAAAACTGAAACTCTGTATGCATTAATCAAGAACTCTCCATTCCCCTCCCCCCACCCCCGGCAACCACCGTTCTACTCTGTGTCCTTATGATTTTGACTCCTCTAGGTGCCTCGTGTGAGTGGAATCATACAATATTTGCGTTTTTATGACTGGCTTATTTCACTTAGCATTACATCCTCAAGGTTCATCCAGTTGTAGCATGTGTCAGAATTTCTTCCTTTTAAGTTGAAAAGCTTTACTTTCCAGTAACGCCTATTGTTCCACTTGGGCTCCCCTGGAGTGATCCTGGCCCCTCACCATGTTCGCTGCCTGTCTAGCTTAGGACAAGCAGTGAAACTTGACTCCAGGTGAAGCCACGAGATTGGAAACCACCTGCCACAGGATTTCCCGCAAATTCTGTTTCCCACGGTGTCAAACAGCTTTGCTGGGCCCACTGCAGAGGGAACGTCACAGGTTTTCAGGCAGGAGAAAGCACTTTCCCAGCCACAGTATCCTGTCTAGTGCTCACATATCCATCTCCACGTGATCTTTTTAGGGGGCTTTGCCCCCATTTTAGTGGGTGCAAGTCAACTCATCATCCCATGAAATAATCTCTATAAACCCTG
The DNA here is from genome assembly GCF_041296265.1 of Equus caballus. Lineage (NCBI taxonomy): Eukaryota > Metazoa > Chordata > Mammalia > Perissodactyla > Equidae > Equus > Equus caballus. The sequence goes on along the minus strand of NC_091685.1, from coordinate 97,617,524 downwards.
AGAATTAACTCAGACAGTCTGCCAGACTGGAATTAAACAGGCCTTTCACACTGAATTTCTCTCACTGGGAGAAATCACCCTTTTGGCTTAGACAGGCAGGGCGAAATGGGGCAAAGACGGCAATCCTCGTCGCTGGCAGTCAGGTCCAGAGAAGGCTGTCCAGCAATAACTAGAAAAGAAATATCTGTGTATGTTTTCTGTGTGCCAGATGCTGTTCTAAGGGCTTCACAACATTGACTCATTTAATTCTCTTAACAACCTCACTTTGTGTATGAATGTATGTATGTAAGAACACTTAGCATGAAATCCTCTTAACAGAATTTTAAGTGAATAGTACAGTATTGTCATCTATAGGCATGAGGTTGTACCTCAGATATCTAGAATTTATTCCTCTTTCGTAACCGAAATTTTATACATTGATTAGCTGCTCCCCACTTCCCTCTCACCCTGGCCACCGGCAACCACCATTCTATTCTCTGCTTCTATAGGTTTGACTATTTTAGATTCCACATATAAGTGGAATCATGCAGTATTTTTCCATCCATGACTGACATATTCTACTTAACCTAATGTCCTCAATCTGTGTTGTTGAACATTGCAGGAATTCTTTCTTTTTTAAGGCTGAATAATATTCCATATCTTCTTTATGGATTCATCTGTTGATGGATGCTTAGGTTGTTTCCATATCTCGGCTGTTATGAATAATGCTGCAATAAATGTGGGAGTGCACATAGCTCTTCAAGATCTTGATTTCAATTCTTTTGGCTCAGTAGCCAGAAGTAGGATTGCTGGCTCATATGGTAATTCTATTTTTAAATTTTTGAGGAACCTCCGTTATGTTTTCCACAGCAGTTGCACCATTTTGCATTGCCACCAACAGTATATAAAGGTTCCAATTTCTCCACATTCTTGCCAACACTCATCTTTTTTTTTTTTTTTTTTTTTAAGAAAATAGCCATCCTAATAGATGTGAGGTGGTATCTCATTGTGGTTTTGATTTGCATTACCCTGATGATTAGTGATGTTGAACACTGTCTCAGGTACCTGTTTGCCATTTGTATGTACTCTTTGGGGAAATGTCTATTGAAGCCTTTGGCCCATTTTTAATTCAAGTTATTAGTTGTTTTGCTGTTGAGTTGTAGGAGTTCCTTATATATTTTGGAAATTAAGCTCTTATCAGATATATGGTTTGCAAATATTTTCTCCCATTCCACAGGTTGACTTTTCACTCTGTTAATGGCTTCCTTTGCTGTACGGAAGCTCTTTACTATGATGTAGTGTCACTTTCTAGCTTTGCTTTTATTGACTGTACTTTTGGTGTCAGATCCATGGAATCATTGCCAAGACCAATGTCATGAAAATCTTCTCCTATGTTTTCTTCTGGGAGTTTTATAATTTTAGGTCTTATGTTTAAGTGTTTAATTCCTTTTGAGTTGGTTTTTATGTAGGATGTAAGATATGGGTCCAATTTCCTTCTTTTGCATGTGGATAGCCTGTTTTTCCAAAAACATTTGTTGAAGAGACTATCCTTTCCGCATTGTGTGTTCCTGGCTCCCTTGTTGAAGATCAGTTGAACATATAAGCATGGATTTACTTCAGGGTTCTCTATTCTGTTCCATTAATCTATATATTTGTCTTTTTGCCAGTACCATACTGTAACAATTATTGTAGCTTTGTAATATATTTTGAAATCAGGAAGTATGATGCCTCCAGCTTTGTTCTTCTTTTTCAAGATTGTTTTTGCTATTTGGGGTTCATAAAAACTTTAAAACATAGTTTCTATCTTTACCACCATTTTGCAAATAAGTAATATGAGGCACAGGAGATAAAATGACTTTCCCAAGGGTGCAGAACTAGTCAATGGCAATGCTTGTTTTCAAATGGAGGTAGTCTGATTTTAGAAATTATACTCAATTATTATAATCTATTGCCTCCCAAGTCTTTAAAACAACTACCTCACCTCTCTTTTTTTTTTTTTGAACCCATTTCTTTTTTCTGAACCCATTTCTTTCTAGGAAGGACAAACTGTAAAATCTCACCAACTGCAGAATCATCTTGCAAACAGTTGCATCTTCCAGAAAGCAGTTGCATCATAAGGTTTAGTTCTGACTCTGTAAGAAGCAAATTGGGGATGTCAGTGTCTCGTGGGTATATACAGAGGTACAGGGCTTTGAGCAAATAAAGCGAAACTAGGAATATACAAATCAAACAAAATCAGAGGGTAGTTGTTTACATTATAAAAGGATTCTTTAATTTAAAAGGGAAACCGGTCCTATAAATAGTGGCTCCCTAGTGCATATGAGTGCTTGTTTATTTGAATAAATGTTTGAGGTCAGAAAAGCCTCAAACTAAAATGTTAGCAGGGTAATGTGATCCTTTGAAGATCAATCAGAAATGGTGGTCAATTATCACCAAAATGATTATGCACTTAGTGAGAAAAGAAAATTTCTTTACTCCCTCCTGTCAAATCATCTTAAATGACACTTTGGAAACATCTTTGACGTGAAGCTCAACATACTCATACACGCAGTTACCATGTGGAACAGTCTGGCATTGCAACTCACACAGAATAAAAATCAGAAGACAGTGTAGCTGTCAGCGTTTTCACAAGCTCAGGGGATAAAGTAAGTGTGTTTACAGACAGGCAGCCAGATCCATAACTTCTCATTTACAAACAGCACACACACAATCTTTTTATGTATGTGCTTTGTTGAAAAATAACAGCTTGATTTTCAATCACAATAAAAGTTTAAGGGCTTCAGAAAGCACTGTAAGTCTTGGTGATTGTAAGCAGACACTTAGGGTACAATGTTAGTCTTCCAAGTGATAATTAAATTTACCATAAAAACCACGGCTATTTGAGGAGAAGGGGTTTTAGTGAAGAGAACCTGAAATTTCACAAGAAATTCTTAATATTCAAACAAAACACTCTAAAGGACATCTTGCAAAGGCCTTGGAGGTAATGTATTTTATGTAACTTTTATTGACTTCATGGTTAAATACACAATTCCAGTTGATTTCTTTTAAATGTAAGGACAAAATCCAGTTTTTCCATAATGAGAAAATCCCATACAGCAGCAGGGAACCAGATTTGTGTCCATCTTGACAGACACAGAACAAGAGACAATTCATTTCTGTCACCAGAGGGCACCAAAGCTCAAGTTGCTGGGAAAACAGCAACCCACAGGGTCACAGCATCAGAGACTACAAGACCCCTAAAGGTCACTCTTGTGGCCTTCTGACAGGACCTCGCTTAATGCTTTCAGAGGACTGAGAACGTCTCCTATAAGAAGTAACTTCCCCAGCTTGTTTTCATAGCCCAGTCTATTATTTAGCAACTCTCTTAGCCAAGAAATTCTCAATACCAACTCACGTGTTCATCCATCTCAGATATATTTATTGAGTACCTGCTCCAGACCAGGCCCCGGGGAAGCGGTGGTGGACAACACGGGCCAAGTCTCTGCCCTCTTGAACTTGCAGTCTAGAAAAGTGACTTTAAACAAAACAAACCCTTACAATTCAGTGTGATGTGATTATGAAAAGAGCAGACGGTGGGAACTGGGAGCAGGGGGCCTCACCTTATCTGTGAGGTTATGGAAGCATATCAGTTTCCTGTGGCTTTTGTAACAAGTTAGCACAAACTGGGGGGCTGAAAACAACAAAAAGTTATTCTCTCACAGTTCTGGAAGCCAGAAGTCAAAACAAGGTATCTGCAGGGCCTCCCTCCTTCCCACAGCTCCAGGGGAGAGTCCACTCCTTGTCTTTCCCTGTCTGGTGGCTCCAGGCATTCCTTGGTTTGTGGCTGCATCACTTCTATCTCTGCTTTTGTGGTCTCGTTATTTCCTCCTCTTCTCCCTGTCTCTGCTTCTGTGTGTCTACCCTATAAGGATACCTGTGATTGCATTTCCAGCCTGTTATGGACTGAACTCTGTCCCCCTCAAATCCATGTGTTGAAGCCCTAGCCCCCAGTGTGACCATGTTTGGAGTTAGAGCCTTTAAGGTAATTAAGGTTAAATGAGGTCATAATGGTGGGCCCATTTCAGTAGAACTGGTGGTGTGAAAAGAGGAGACAGCAGAGCTCTCTCTCGAAGGAAAGGCCATGTGATGACACAATGAGAAAGTGGCCATCCACAAGCAGGAAAGAGAGGTCTTACCAGAAACCAACCCTGCTGGCATCTTGATCTTGGACTTCCAGCCTCCAGAACTCTGAGAAAATAAATTTCTGTTGTTTAAGCCACCCAGTCCGTGGAATTTTGTTATGGCAGCCCGAGCAGATTAATACAAGGCCCAGTTGGATAATCCAGGAAAATCCTCTCTCGAGATCCTTAGCTTAACCATGTCTTTTGCCATATAAGTAAAGGTCCCAGGTTCCAGGAATTAAGACATGGAATAGCTTTTTGTGAGGGAGTGGGCAGGGCAAGATACCATTCAACCCATGATGGAAGGCTTCCCCAGGAAGTGACATGTAAGCTGAGACTGGAAGCCTAAGTAAGGGTTGGACAAGTTGAGAGAAGAAGAGGCGTATGGGAGGACTGTCCCAGGGAGGGAGGAACATGGGAGGGCGGGGTGAGTTGTGGAGATCAATGGGAGAGGCAGAGAAGTGAGAGTCCTGGGAGCCCCATCTGAGAATCTGCGCTTCATCTGAGGGGCCATGGAAAATCTGAGAGGAGTCCAGAGGAAGGGAGCCGGTGCAGGACACAATCCGATGAACATTTTAGATCATTCAAAGCTGTTTGCAAGAGCCAGGGAGGAACCAGGGGGGACCATTCAGGAAGGTTTGCTACAGACCCTAAGCAAGGGATGGTGGCCTGGACCAGTGGCAGTGAGGATGCCGAGACAGAGCTAGCTGGACAGATACTTAGAATGGAGAATTGGAAGACTTAGTTATTGAACGGATGTGAGGAGTCAAGGGAGGGAGGCTTCAAGAATAACTCCTGAGTTCCTGGCTGAAGCATGAGGGTAAATAGTGGGGTCATTACTATGAGCAAGGAAACCTGCAAGAAGAGTGAGTTGAGAGAAAGAGCTGAACATTGTCAGACTTAAGATGGTAAATGATGCCTTGAGAGTAAATGAACTCATCTAGGGGGAGTTTGAAGAGTGAAAAGAGGAAAGAGCCTGGGTCAGAGCCCTAGGAGAAAATACAGAACAAAACACGTCCTTTGAGGGTTGGGGGTATCTAGTCAGGAGACTGAAAAGGAGCTGGGAGAAAGAGAAGATATGAGACCAAGGAAAGGCTGGCATCACAGAAAGCAAGAGAGCAGGGCAGAGTCTGTAGTGGCAAATGCTGCCTGGAGGTCAAGGAAGATACAAACCAAAGAGAGTTTATTGCCAAAAGCTTTACCTGGGTCATGGGTTGCTCTGGTGAAAGCCATTTTGGTGCATTGGGGAGCCAGAGGCCAGCTGGAATGGGATGAGTGAGGGGTGTGGACGGAGACAACAGACAAGTCTTCCATGAAGAGGAAAGAGACAGGTTAGAAGTGGGGACTGAGGGAGAATTTTGATTTTCTTTTTTAAGAAGAGGGGAAGTGAACATGTTTAAATGCCGATGGGAGGAGTCTACAGAAAGGGAGAGCCTGGAGATAAAACGAGGAGCTGATCCATCCCCGAGAAGGTAGTTGAGGAGGGGTCCGGAGTTCAGAAGGACAGGATGGACGAGGGTGACCTATCCATTGTAAGCGGAGGAAAGGGGGAAGGGGGAAGGAGGCGGGTGTGACGATTTGGTGGCAAATGTTATGGGTGTTCTTTTCTGGCAGCATCTGTTCTCTTCTGGATGAAGCAGCGTGGGGTGGTCTGCTGAGGGTGTAGCGGAAGAGATAGGATTGCAGGTGGAGGTTTGAAACAGGCCCCCTGGAGATCAGGAGAGAGTTGACTCGAGAAACAAGGTGGGGCTGGAGAGGTCGAAGAGATGTCATCTGGGAAGTAACTGAGCACGCTAGTTGGAAGGGTCAGAAGTTTATGTTTTATGTGTGATTTCTGAGGAGAAGTGGATCTGGTGCCACAAGATCAAGGGTGTGTCCATGAAGTGAGGAGCTCTGGTCATCACGATGGATTTTGAGGTCACCTAAGATGCCGACAGGGCTTAGGGTGAAAAGGAAAAGTTCAAATCAAGAGCCAAAATTTTCAGTGGAAGACAGGAACCTGTGTGGAGTAGGGTTTTAAGGGTGAGTGGAGGAGTCCTTGTCCCAGCAGGCTGCACTGACTATGGAAATGGTGCTTCTCTGGCTGGCAAAGGTCTGCAAACCGGTCTAAGGATGGCCGGCTTTTTCCAAACTGTGATAAAAGCTAATTAAGATGACAACACAAAAAATTACCAAAAATGATCTACCAACCGCTCCAGTCAATTGTGCAGTAAATGAATGCAACAGGGAAAAAAGTCTGCAGAACAGTCAATGGTTGCTTTCACAAAGACGTTCTCTTAATAAGTGTCAATGACTTCACTTCAAAGCCAAATGGTTTCTTACATTATAAACTGGTTTGCATTATCCATTCCTTGATTTCTTTTTCTAAGTGTATTTAGTCCAGAGTTGGCTAAATCTCTTCTTTAAACGCCACAGTTAAGCCTCATAATTCATTTCTATCTTCATGGAAATGGAACACAGCTGACCACCATACTCATCATAATACATTTTAATATCCTTACTGAAGACAGCTATTAATTTCACACATGGTGTCTTCCTTTTTTTCTGAGCCAAATCCTGCTTCTGTTATCTCTTTCACAGTATATATTTCTTTACCCCTTAATAATTTCATATGTAAGCCTAAAAATCTCCCTTTTAAAAAGCAACAGATTTGATGGAACTATGTATTTATTAACAGCATCTAAAGACAGGTCAGTACTTGAACACTGGAGATGTTACGTCAAAGGAAACAAGGAATTATTCTTTTGCAGATGTAATTTTTGCCATCCTGTGGGTAAGCCAGGGTCTTTCTTTCTCTGATCTTCAGCGGAATGAAACCAGTCCAGGATGAGTTTCTTTCTACATACATCTCCACTGGTTAGCAAGTTACAGCAGTCATGGCTACTGTATGCCAATAGGTGAGAACTGACCGCGTGCCAGGCTCTGAGCTAAGTATCTCACATATGCCCAATGTAAACATCACAAAGCCCCGAAGAGGTGGATATTCTTATTATCCTCCTTTTATGGACAAGGAAATGAGCTTAGAGGGTGAGTACACGTCTGATGGGTGCAAGCAAATAAAAGCAAAACTTGGATTCAAAGTTAGAGCAGTCTAAATCCAATTTCCATGCTGTTAATGGACTGTTTACTGCTGTGATGGGAACACAGGGGGAATGTGTGCATGTGTGTGAGGAGAAAGGGGTTGTTGGTGGTGAAGTTGTTGGGAGTCGGGCAGGGATGGGCACAGGAAGAGAATGAAGAGTGTGGTGAGAGGTTTGGGAACAAGTGAAGTGGAGAAGCACCGGAACCAAGGGGGAAAAAGCAAAGAAGCACAGATAATCATATTTAACGGCCAAATTACAAAACGAGGTGTGGGAAACCTGTACCCCTTCAAGAATATGCTTTTTCACTTTTTTGCTCCCAATAGGGATTTGGGACTTGGGACTGCCTGTAATAAATTTTCTTAATAGTATTCTGATTTTCTCATTTGTAATCGTCTCTTCTTCCCTGGTGGGAGGACTATCGTTAGAAGCCGTGCCTTCCCTCAGCCTGGGAGCAGACAAATAACCTCAGTTAAGCCCGTCAGATGTTTGTCTCCCTTTGGAATTTGACTCTTAGTTGTGCCATCTCATCCCAGTGCCAGGTCCTCACCAGAGTATGCCTGCCACAGGGTTACTATTAGCTTTTGAGTTTAAATCTGCACTCTGGCTTTATGCTATTGTGCATAGGACTTTCCTTATGCCAGAGCAACAGTCTTGATTGTTGTTGCTTTATAGTAAGTTTTCAAATTGAAAAGTGTGAGTCCTCCAACTCTGTTCTTATTTTCAAGATTGCCTTGGTTATTCTGGGTCCCTTGAATTTCCATATGAATTTTAGGATCAGCTTGTCCATTCATTTCAGCGAAAAAAGGCAGCTGAGATTTTCATGGGACTGTATTGAGTCTGGATCACTTAGGGAGTGTTGCCATCTTAATATTATCTTCCAATCCATGAGCTCAGGAAGTTTTCCATGTATTTAGGTCTTTAATTTCTTTCAATGACGCTTTGTAGTTTGTAGCGTACGTGTCTTGCCTTTCTTTTGTTAAACTTATTCTTTGTTATTTTATTTTTTTTGGATGATGTTATAAATGGAATTGTTTTCTTAATTTCACTTTCAGGTTGTTCATTGTTAGTATATAGTGATATAATTGATTTTTCTTATTGATATTGTATCCTGCAACCTTCCTGAACTCCTTTATTAGCTCTAATGGTTTTTTGTGTGGGGGGGTTATTTAGGATTTACTATATACAAGATTATATCATCTGCAAACAGAGAGAGTTTTACTTCTTCTTTTCCAACTTTTATTTCCTTTTCTTACCTAATTGCCCGGACTACAACCTGCAGTACTATGTTGAATAGAAGTGGCAAGAACAGACATCCTTGTCTTGTTGCTGATCTTAGAGGGAAAGCACTCAGCTTTTTACCAATAAGTATTATGTTAGCTGTGGTTTTTCACAGATGCCTTTTATTAGGTTGAGGAAGTTCCCTTCTATTTCTACTTTGTTGAGTATTTTTACTATGAAAGGATGCTAGAATTAAATACATGAAAAAGACCTGTGTTCCATCTCTCCTTTCCCCGACTTGCGGAGCAGATCCCCTCTTGTTAGAGCAGAGTGATGGAAGAGCTTACAGATAGGGACCATGTGGCTGGAGCTTTGATATGCATCATAGGATGTTGTATCCATTAGGATTATCTTTGCACGTAAAAGAGTACTGACCACAGTGGCTAAGCCAAATATTGGGCTCATTTTTCTGATGTAACAAACAGTCTGGAGGTGGTCAGTCAGGGGCTAGTATAGCTGCTCGTGGATGTCACCAAGGACCCAAGACCGTTCCAGCTTCCTACTCTACTATCATTAGACTTGGTGCTCATCTTCTTCATTGAATGGCTGTTCCACCTGCATGACGACAACTGTGTTCCAAGCAGGAAAGAGTGGAAAAGGGTTAAGGGCAACAGAGATGAACTAGGTGAGTTTACACTTTTTTTTTAAACTCTGCAAACAGTGGTATTCCCAGAAGCTCCACTCAGCAGATTTCTGCTTTTATCTCATTGGTCAAAATGAATCATAGGGTCATCTCTAGCTGCAAGGGAGGCTGGAGAGATGAATACTTTTAACTAGGCACATTGTTACCTGGTTAAAAATTGATGTTCCATTGGTTAGGAAGAGGGTAGAACGGATATTGGTTAAGCCGCTAGCTGTGTTGGCCAATATCCTTAGGGAGAAAAAAAAATGGGTGTCAAAGTCAAGAAAAAAAGATACCATTTAGCCAAGAAAGGATCCTTCTTATGATTTGGAAATTTAGATTTTCTTCTAACGCTGTGTGTATTTTTCAGGTTTGTCATGGTTAATTGCATGTAAGTGCATCTAAAGAGGACTGCATCCATAGCTCCCTCGTCACGGAACTGGCTTAGAGAGCAGCCCTCCTGGGTTTATGTGGCAGAGAGGTTGCTCCCTCAGGTGACATGCTGCCGCTCTGACCCTTCGGTCCTAGGGTCTAAAGGAGGGGTTGACAAATTTTTTCGTAAAGGGCTAGACAGTAAATATTTTAGGCTTTGGGGTTATATGGTGTGGCAGACTGAATAGTGGCACCCCTAGGGATGGCCACCTCCTAATCACCAAAATCTGTAAATATCTTACCTTAAATGGCAAAAGAGACTTTGCAGTTGTGATTAAATTAAGGATCTTGAGATGGGAGATTATCTTGGATTATCTGAGTGGCCTCAATGTCATCATAAGGGCCCATATAAGAGGAACTCACAAGGGTCAGAGTCAGAGTGAGAGATTATAAAATGCTACCCTGCTTGCTTTGAAGATGGCAGACGGGACCATGAGCCAGGGAATATAGACAACCTCTAGAAGCTGGGAAAGGCAAGGCAATGGATTCTCCCCTAAGGCCTCCAGAAGGAATGCAACCCTGCTGACACCTTGAGTTTAGGATTTGTGACTTCCAGAAGCGTAAGAGAATGTGTTCGTATGGTTTAAGCCACTTGCTTGTGGCAATTTGTTATAGCAGCTACAGGAAATGAATACATATGGTTTCTATCACAACTACTCAACTCCGCTGTTGTAGTAAAAGCAGCCACAGACAACACATACATAAATGGGTGTGTCTGTGTTCCAATAAAACTTTATTTACAAAAACAGCTAGGCAGGGGGGCTGGCCCGTGGGCTATAGTTTTCTGACCTCTGGTCTATAGTCTCATGTTTGTACCACCGTTCTATGTAATCTCCAATTTTGAGACATTAATTTGTTTCCATTTTTTAATTAAAATAAATAATGTTCCAGTAAACATTCTTGTGGGCAGTTCATTGGGCCTATCTCAGATTAGACGTCCAGAATAAACTCTAGAAATGTATTTCCTGGGTCAAATTGTGTATATCCTTTTCCCTACACTGACCTTTTGCAAAACCACAATGACCCATACTCCCAGGGGAGCACAAGATGGTCTTCCACATGCTCAAAGTGTCCAATTCTTGGTAAGTAGATAGAGGAAATGGAGTAAAACACCAGAATAATGGCTCGCATTTGTATTTTACACACAAATTTTAAAATGAGTGGGTTATTAATCTGGTAACCTTGAGATTGGATTATTTAATGTGCCATTTTGAATACAGGCAACGGAAAACAAAATATAAAGTCTTGTTCCCGACACTTAAGGGCACTGGCAAATGGTTAGTTTTACATGGCCCCTGCAATTCAGTATGTTCTTAGTCGGCAGCAGTACTTGAGTTTGGTAGTCTGAGTATTGGCTCATTGGGAATGGAAAATGGCTGGGTGTAAGTGATTTTCTCATCGGTTGTCTAAACAGGGACTTAAAAGGACAATATTTCTGGAATGTGCTCTTGACCAATTTATTTTTATTATAAGAAAACCTATCCTTGTCTTCACAACCTTATATCTGTTGGTATCTACAGGAATTTCACTTTGGATCCCCCAGTTTGGGGTGACAATATATAGGGAAAATTGTGGTGGATTCATTCTTTGCTATTTGGAGGAAAGAAGAGTCAGCACCTCCTAATTTCTGGCAAAATTCATTATGTTTCTAAGACCGTCCTTTGACTCTTCTTGTTTTAGCAAGGATCCCAAAATTGGGGGTTATATTCAGATTGGCCAAGAGTCTTTGTAAGGTTCTTGGGGGAACTCCACAGGTACAGTGTCAGGGTCCTGTTTTAAAGTGAGATGAGGTGTGCGAAGATGCCAGGTGCACACTAAGAATAACGCACATTTGTTGAGAATTTAGCATGTTCTGGATGGGGAAAGTTATCCTAATTAACTCCTACAACATCTTTGAGAGGCAGGCATTACTATTATCATACCTATGTTACAGTTGAGGAAACCAGGAGGGTTAAGTAACTTGCCCTAGGCTAATAGTTAATAAGTAGAATTGCTGGGAGTTGAACACAGGCAATGTGATTCTGAAGCCCACACTTTGCATTATGGATTATAATAGATAATCAATAGATGCATTCTTCCTTTATTTATCCAATCAATCAATCAGTAGGTGTTTGTTTATTTATTTGGCTTAGTATACATCAATAAGCAAAACAGATAAGCCTTTTAGAGGTTTACCTTCCAGTGGGGGTGGAGTGGGAGCCAAGACAATAAACAACCAACAATTAACATACTAAGCACATTAAATAAGTCAATCATAAGTATGTTGGAAGGTGTTAAGTGTAATGAACAAAAGAAATAGAACAAGGGTGATAGGGACTGGGAGTGGGTGTATGTGGATAGGCTTTTGTTTGAGCATGGATTGAAGGAGGAGTTCTTCAAATTCCTATTCAATTCCCCTTTTTCTAGACAGTCACGTGTTGCTTAATGACAGGGATACATTCTGAGAAATGTGATTTCATCCTGAATCATTGTTAGGTGATTTCATTGTTGTGCGAACATCATAGAGTGCGCTTACACAAACCTAGATGGCACAGCCTGCTGCACACCTAGACCATATGGCATAGCCTATTGCTTCTAGGCTACAAGCCTGTACTTCATGTTGCTGTACTGAATACTGTAGGCAATTATAACACAGTGGTAAGTATTTGTGTATCTAAACATAGAAAAGCAACAGTAAAAATATGGTATGAAAGATAAAAAATCGCACACCTGTGTAGGGCGCTTACCATGAATGGAGCTTGCAGGACTGGATGTTGCTCTGGGTGAGTCAGTGAGTGAGTAGGGAGTGAATGTGAAGGCCCAGGACATTACTGTACACTCCTGTAGACTTTAGAAACACTGCACACACAGGCTACACTGAATTTATAAAAAATGTTTTTCTTTCTTTAATACTAAATTAACCTTAGCTTACTGGAACTTTTTTACTTTTTAAACATTTTAATTTTTCTTAACTTTTTGACTCTTTTGTATGAACACTTAGCTTAAAGCAGATTATACAGTTGGACAAAAATATTTTCTTTCTTTATATTCTTATTTTGTAAACTTTTCTCTATTAAAAAAATTTTTTTATTATTTTATAAAATTTTTTATTAAAAACTAAGACACAAACACACACACTAGCCTAGGCCTACGCAGGGTCAGGATCATCAATATCACTGTCTTCCACCTCCACGCCTTCTCCCACTGGAAGGTCTTTGGGGGCAATAACACACATGGAGCTGTCATCTCCTATGATAAGAATGCCTTCTTCTGGAACACCTCCTGAAGGACCTGCCTGAGGTTCTTCTTGAGGAGGGGTCACTCTTTTCAGAAATATGTCCATGGTGGTTTGCTTGGTTTGTTTCTTTTTTGCATCATAGATTTGCTTATAAGTAGATAAAGCACCTTGAACATTTCTCTGTATTAATGAAAACCTCGTGGTGTTGGGGTCCATGTTTTCAAACTTCTTAAGAAGCTTGTTGAGGTCTGCAAAAGCTTCTGCTAAACCCTTCACTGTGAATTTTCCTGGAGGTTCTTCTTTTTCTTTTCCTGCAGTTTCCTTTTCTCTTGCCTCTTCTTGAGCTATGAGTTCCTATTCCAGTTCCAATAACTCTTCATTAGCCAATTCCCCAGGAACCACCTCTCAGAGCTCCTCATTGTCATTCTCATCCACACCCAGGTTAAAGTCTGTCATCTCAACCACAGCCTTGTTGATTTTTACAACTTTCTCATCCTTGGCAAATCCTTTCAAGTCATGGATGAACCTGTTGAGTGTCTTCTTCCAGAAGTCATTCATACACACCTTGGTGACATCACCTGAAGCCCAAGCAAGGTTCCTGATGCAGTCACAGATGTTGCAATCCTTCCAGAATTGCATCAGTGTCTCCTCAGTTGCAGCAATAGCATGAGCAAAGGTTCTCCTCAGGTAGTAGGCCTTAGAAGCTGTTATAACTCCTTGATCCATTGGTTGGATTAAAGAGGTGGTGTTTGGAGGGAGAAACACTGCTTTGATATTGGGATGAAGATCACCAATAAAAGGAGGATGTCTGGGAGTATTATCAACAATAAGCAAAATCTTGAAAGGTATGTTATTCTCCAAACAGTACTTCTCCATTATGCTGGCATAGCAATTCAGGAGGGCATCTTGGAAGAGGAGCTGGGTCATCCGTGACTTCTTATTTCTCCTGTAGTACCCTGAAAGTGTGGGCTTATGCTTGAAAGGCCCTGGAGTTCTCACTGTGCCAGATCACAAGGGGTTTCAATTTGTAGTCTGCAACACTGCCCCCAAGCAAGACTGTTATCCTGTCCTTAAAAGCCTTGAAACCTGGCACTGACTTGGCCTTCTTATGGATCAAAGTTCTTTCAGGAATCCATTTCCAGCATAGGAGGTTTCATCCGTAGTGAATATTTGCTCTGGCAAGTAATTTTCCTCCATAATCAGCTTATCTAGGGTTTCCAAAAATCCTTCAGCTGCCTTCACATCAGCACTCACAGACTCACCCTCACTTTCATGTTTTGTAATGAACAATGATTCTCAAATCATTTAAACCACCCAGAGCTAGCAGTAAATTCAAAATTATAGTCAGGTCCAGCCTTTTCTTTCAATTTGGCAAACAAACATTTTGCTTTGGCCATGATTGCCACAATGCTGAGAGGGGTATACTTCTGTTTCTGGTCTTCAATCCAGGTCATTAGACGCTTCTCCATCTCTGATATAGGCCATTCTCAAATTTTTGTTAGTCTTGTTGACTTCAATGAAGCAAATCCTCTAACAGCTTCCATCACTTCATTCTTGTTCTTCAAGATCGTAGCTATGGAGGAATGGGACATGCCTCACTGGTGAGCGGTAACCATCACTGATTTTCTAACTTTGTAGTCCTTAATCAATTTTAATTTTGTTTCCAGGTCAATTGCCTTACTGGCAACATTAGCAGTGGGTTTTGTATGCATAGGGGCCATGATGAACAAAACCACGTGAAATTAAATCAAGCACAAGAGAAAATGATGCAATCAAGAAATGCGGTAAACATGAGGTGTATGAGGCTGCTGCCAGCATAACACAGTATACAGTTTTACAGTAAACTTTTTTTCTAATAAGTAGAAAGAGTACGCACTAAAATAATAATAAAAAGTACAGCATAGTAAATACATAAACTGGTAACATAGTTTATTATCATTATCAAGTATCCTATACTGTATGTACATAATTGTATTTGCTGTACTTTTATATGACTGGCAATGCAGTAGGTTTGTTGACACCAGCGTCACCACAAAGTCATGCATAATGTGTTGCACTGTGATGTTACAATGGCTACAACATCACTAGGCAATAGGAATTTTTCAGCTCCATTATAATCTTATGGGACTGTCGTGTATGCGGTCCATTGTTGATCGAAACATTATTACATGGTGCATGACTGTACTTGTAAATATTTCTCAGTGAAATTTAAACCAGCATAATATCTGCCACCTCCTATTTACAGGGTGATATTGTATTTACAGTACTATCTGTAGGATCCTTGGAATTTTCACTAAGCAGAAGACCCAAACTTAGATGATCAAGTTACAGGAAACTGTAACTAATAACATAAGCTTAGCCTCAATTATTTGGACGTTAAGTGAAAACAGAGATCCCCCCAGCAGTACATCTGATTTATGTACATATGTTGACTCAATCAAAAGGGCATCTATAAAACTCAGGAGCAAGATAAACATCATAGCAGTTGACAAAGAGGACCAGAAGGGAAGCTACCAAAAGATAAAACCAAACACCTTGGTTTTTATGCAAAAATTGGTTGTCATGCAAAAATCCTCCAGTGAGAATAGCATAGTAATACATGAGAAGTATTGGTTTTTAAAAATTTTTGTTTTCACTTTAGATGTCTGGTGTCTTGACATTAAATATGTATTGAACTACTTTTGAAAAACATGTTGGTATGTCAATTATCACAAAAAGACAAAGGGAATTAAAACTGGGATCGACATACAAGTGTCTGGCTGAACATCCAGTTTATTTCAATCCTTCACTGGATTGTAAGCTACATGAGGCCAGGGCATGTGTCTGTCTTAGTGATGCTCAATACTTATTTGTTGAATTAAAGGATGAGAAAAAGAAAGAAGGAAAGAAGCAAAGAAAAAAGAAAGAAGAGTCAGAAGAGAAAAGAAGAAAACACAGAGTAGATTCTCTTTGTTCAGCTGTCTTAGATATATATACTGAGCACTATTTGAATAGAAGATAGTAATGTAAGATTATGATTCAGGACAAAATGTTTCACTTTTGTGCTGTATGTGTACTAATTGTTTTTTGACTAAGACAATTGTGAAAGAGGCATTTGTACTTGCAGAGTGACACTAATTCACTCTTTTGCTAGTAAGCTAATGCCTATCTTTGGGAGGTAAAAATCAACGCAGTGGCAATAATTTTCCTAAGGATTTTTTGGTACATCAATGTCAATCAATGTTTGACCATATATATATTTGGTCTGAGAAAAGATCCTTTTGTTAGTGATTTCAAATTGCAGAAATCAATCTGATTATTTGTGACCAGCATTTTAAAAAGTGGTACGGAACAGAAAAGAATAGAACAGACCAGAGTGCATTGCACGCTGTGAGTATCATATCATGTATGGTGTACTGGATTAAGAGGCAAAAAGCATTTCTTACTATGAAAAGCGTTTTAAACAAAACTTCAAAATTCAACCTTTAAATCAACGAAGTCATTGAGTTGGGCTAAGTACTATCTCCAGATCATGAGTAAGCCATTGAAATTCTTATGAAGCTCGAAGGGTACTGAGTTTAGTAGAGAAGCATTGAATGAACGTCTATCCTGGTTCAAATTCACCCTCTACCACTTCCTGGAAGCGTGACTCTGGGTCTTTGTTGCCTTGCGTATAAGGTGGGATAATAGTAGTATCCACTTCAAAAAGTGGTTTCAAGTGTTAAAAGTGAGTTAATATATGTAAGGTACTTACAAGAGTGCCTGGTGTATAGTAAGGACTATATGAGTATTGGTGGCTATTTCTGCTACTGTTGTTGCTATTGCTGTTATGTGGTGAGCACTGTGGGAGAAGATATATATACAATGTGTTGTTTAAGGCAAAACCTAGTAGGAGTTTCAGCAGATGCAATACTTTGTACCTTGTGGAACGTAGAGCCTGGCCAGCTGACAGGAACACCCAACATCATGAAAAGCAACCATCTTCCTAGCTCTTCTTCGACATAAGATTATGTGTGGTAACCTAAGGCCACATTTTATTTGGATAGGCAGTGTTTTTTTAAAAACATTTTTTAACTTTTAAAATTTGAATGCCCATAGGCAGGATTTGTACTTTCCTATTTACCCCAGTCCATATCACTTCCTGTTTCTTAGTTTAGCCATGAGACAATTTATATTACCGGTCTCACCCCGGATGCATTTGAGTTTTAAATCCTTGCT
The DNA here is from genome assembly GCF_041296265.1 of Equus caballus. Taxonomy (NCBI): domain Eukaryota; kingdom Metazoa; phylum Chordata; class Mammalia; order Perissodactyla; family Equidae; genus Equus; species Equus caballus. The sequence goes on along the minus strand of NC_091685.1, from coordinate 97,600,556 downwards.
AAAGACTGATGTGCCTATAACTTCTGCACTCTGCACCTAGTTACTCTTCAAATCTTCAAACTGAATTAATACGAGGACTACTTAACTGGGCTTCCCCCTTCCTACATGTCTCCTGGCATTTTCCCTGGGACATAGAGGGTAGCAATTGCTCTGGTGTAAGCATCTTATCCAGCAGGCTTTTGGAAGTCACTCTGAAGCGGGAAGAAAAGCCTCTATCAGGTACATATTTTTCAGGTACAAAGCGACACTCTTCTATCTGGGGACAACACCAGACTCATGTTCTGAGTTTCGGAACTCTTAAGACAGCAGGCGGAGGAGGTGTGGAAATGTTCTGTGTTTATATTGCAGCCTAGAGTACAATAAAATCTATGTAAGTTGGTATATTATGGGCCTTAGCTCGTTTTTAACAAGGTCTTGGATTCATACGGTACTATTCTCTAAAAAGCTAGCAATGTTTTACATGCTGGATCTAATGCATCACCACACCATTCCTTTAGAGTAGATAGGTGGGTGGTATATGATCTGGGGAAGATGTAGCCACCAAATGGCTGCTCACACTAAAAATATCTGAAGTTGTACAGATGGAAAAGCCATGGGTTTCATCTATTCCGCACCAGGAACACAGAGGTCTGACTTTTCTGCTTAATCTGATGGATGTAGGTAGCCCAGAGCTAGATGATTTGGCCATCCCTATTGATAACATTTACCATTTCACTTAGGGCTGTAGATAGCTCTAGACTCTCAATGTCTACAGTTTCTTCAAAGGCCGTTAGAGTCACTAGATAAAAAAAATCTTCAGAAAACACTGCATGAATAACGGCAGCAAGAGAAGAAGTTCCTGGTTATAGCCCACTCATATATTTTTGAAATGTAGGTCAGCTCTGGAGGAAGTGGAAGAAACTTCCTGTTGAATTTTCATTTATAGCATGTGTCTGAAAATCTCTAAATGTAATTTCTTGGTGTAAAATAAACTGCAGAAATCTGGGATGTGTCAGTCTGCTTTATGTTTATTGAAGCCATTCTATTTGAAGCTGAAATGTTGTAAAATTATATAGTGGAGTGAACAGCTACAATTAGTTTAACAGACGTGACTGTATTCCTGAATTGAAAAGCTGTCAAGACCTCAACAATCAGATACAAAAAACACCCAGGAATCCCATAAAATCTTGTCTCCTAGGAAGGATAACATTTCCCTCTGGTTGCTACACATCCCCCTGCATAATTTACTACCTTCTACTCTCTTTTTTGTGTCACTAGAAAAAAGAGGAAGAAGAAAAGAAAAAAGCATTGCTCAAAGAGAAACAGTCACATATGCTTTAAAAAATTTGAACTGGTTGAGTCAACTTAGATATTTTGATGACCCCCACCAAGCTCTCAGAATAAAAAGAGTTTGGGCAAAATTGTAAAAATCTCATCACGACAGTGAGGCAGACATCCTCATTTATCTAATCTACAGTCTACTTTGACTTTGGATTTTTATTCTGAGTTGAGATGGGGACTCTATTAGCTGTTCAAGTAATGCTACTTCATAAAGGCTTCTTGGTGACAATGAGGGTTACTTGATGTCCCTTGAGGCAGACACTATTGATTCCCTATGTGACCAATAGTAAGGGCTCCGGTTTTGTGGTTGTGTCCACACCCCTTCATGTGAAAGTGCCTCACATGCTCTGTGAAGGTGACCCTATTTCTCAACCAAGGCTGAATCATGATTTTGCTAAGCCAATCATGGTAATCCCATTTTCCTTGTCAGTGATTGGTTTAAGGATGGGCTTCTGACCTAATAAGATATTAGTAAAGGTCTCCTGGAAGGCTTCCCAGAGAAAGTGTCCTCTCTTCTTTAGGAGGCTCTTGTTGTATCTGTATATAATGCCTGGAAGAGTGGTAGCTATCTTGTGACACTGGTACAAAGCTGTCACATTGAAAGCAGAGAGATGAAGTGAATCTGGGTCCTTCACGATATCTTTAAACCATCAAACCCTGAAGCAACCTACATTGAGACTTTTCAAAATGTGAGATAAGCAATTTTTCTTAATGTATAAGCCAAATTCAGTCAGAACTTTCTGTTACTTGCTTCCTCACACCCTAACTAACATGGCAGCAAAGAAAATATCTCTATACTGCTATTGGGAATAGAGACTTTTGCTTCATGGACTGAGTGAAGACTTGGCCTCTGACCTGAAGGCAGCGTAGTATTGAGCAGCGAGCCTTGGACTTAGGTTCAGAATAACTAGCTATACGTTACACCTGTCATTTATTATTTGCGTGATCTCAGCCAGATAACTTAAACTGCCTCAGGCTCAGATTAACAATACTAACTCATGGGCTGGTTGTGAAGGTTAAATGAAGTAATGTGTGAGAAAGGCCACCAGATGGAGCCTCCTTGAGGGCAAAGATTGTGTAGTGCCTATCTTTGCATCCCTTTCACACACTGACTAGCGTATAGCAGCAAATACTTATATCACCTCCTCTGAGCCATTATTTTTCATGTACTAACTCATTTAATTGTCACGACCACACTATATTATTATTCCTCTTTACAGATGAAGGAAGAGGCTCAGAGAGATTAAGTAGCAAGCCCAAGGTCATCCAGATAGAAAGCAGTAGAGCCAGGATTTGAATCCAGGCAGTCTTTCAGAGTTTAGAGTCTCAACTACACGATATTCTGCACAGTGGGGGCTCAGTATTTATTAAATGGATGGATGTTACTGGTAGGAGTTCAATTAATGTTTATTAAACAAATAGGACACAGTAGTTGAATAACAATTTCTTAATAAGGAATGTTATTCTATGGGTTTTTTTTTCTATTGGAAAAAAAAGAGAAGTTTTTCCAGGTTTAACAGGCTTCTGTGATCATGGGTTAGTTTGCGGGCATTTTCCGTGGTAATGACAGTGGCCCCCAAGGCAGCCACCAGCAGGATCAGGCCTGAATACAAGGACTGTTCTCTCTTAAGTCTGGAGAGTCTCTGAAATGAAGAATACGCCTTATTTTGCTATCACCTCCTCTCCCAAATGGTTTGTGAGAGCACATGCTGGGACTCCTCTGGCTACTAGAATGTCCTGGTCACACACCCATGACTATTCGTAGCTAAAGATTGGTTAGGTAGGTGAGTTTGCCTCATTGCTCTGCCAAGTCCCCATTCCCATGCCTTTGTCCCCATCCTCAGCACCAGTACTGCTCTGCTTGCCACACTCCCACTCCCACCTACCACCATTAAAATCTATGGTCAACATATAATCCTGAAGGAAAGAATTCTAACAGTGAAATCAAACACATAAATGACAGAAATAATAAATTCGACACTAAGATATATAATTGACTCATAGTTTAACGAATGTGTTCTTCCTCTGAGGACAGTAGAGGGACATTTCTCAACTCCAGAGGTCAAGCTGACAGGCCAGTGGAAAGAGTTGTTTTGGGAAGGAAGTGTTCTTCAGAGTGACAAGTGACATCTTAGAAGGAGGACACCTATTCTTCTTGCCAGGCTATACATTTAGTTGTCTCAGTGACACTATCACCTCTGAAGTATATGGCCTTCCTCCTTCCCTCTCCACACCTCCTTTCCCTTCCTCCACACCTCACTCCTTCCCATCTTCCCAGGGAAGCCACAACCTCCTTTATTTGTCTAGTCTATTACAGGATGTAGAAAGCCAGCCTTAGAACTAGTCTTAATGGAAATATTGCTTTCCAATCACCCCTTATTCCAGAACTCATACACCTTTTAAATACAAACAGAACAAGAAGTTTAGCGATTGTATAAGAAAAAGAGCCTAATAAACATTTAACTCCAAAGTAGCACTGTTCAATAGAAACATTGTGCAAGCCGCAAATGTGAGCCGCATATTTAATTTAAAATTTTCTGGTAACCACACTAAAAAAGGAAAGAGAACAAGTGCAATTAATTTAATAATATATTTTATTTAACTCACTACATTAAAAATAAGGTCATTTCAATGTGTAATCAACATAACAATTATTTATGAGCTATTTTATATATTTTTTCATGCTAGGTCTTTGAATCTAATTTTACGCTTATGACACATCTCCATTCAGACTAGCCACATTTCTAGTACTCAATAGTTACATGTGGCTAGTGGCTACCATATTGGACAGTGAAGCTCTATACTATTCATACTTTTCACATATTCTTCTAATTTTTCTGAACAGTCACATACATTTTTGCATGTATCTAACCAGTGCGTTTAAGCCCTCTTGGATTCTTTTCCTCTGAATTACTGAATTCTGAATTACTGTATATGTAAATATGTGTCACATATATTTATATGTTGCATGCATTATGTATATTTAAAGGTATATTTATCTCTATGATTGGAATGGTCTGTATAAATGGCCTACCATTTGTAAAATTGATCTAATGATCTTCTGTTGTATTACCATACTGATGTTTTTGGACATTCACCTATCAGGAATATGGGTAATTTACTATTGTTCTCTGTTGTAAGTACTGTTGCTATGAATACGTTTTTTTTTTTTAAGAGTGGAATTCACTTTTTTCTTTTTCTATCTCTCTCCCTTTTTCCTTTCATATTCTACCGTCTCTTTCAGGATTCCAGAAAGTGAGGTTGAGAAACCTTCCTTCCACAGTTGGTCCAGGATTAACCAACTTCCCATTATACAAGCACTACCTGGGGGCGTCTGTGTCTTCTGTGATAAATTAAACTTGGTTACCAACCCTGGGCCCAAAGCAGTTAATTCATGAATGTGTAGAGAAGGAACAAAGGATGGTAATGGAGGGAGCTTGACAGGTGTTAAGCAAACAGCTTCTTTCATAAATGCTTTTGCAGGAGAAAAGAAAAGCTCCCTTCATTTTGAAGTCTAACGAGGATATAGTAGCAAAATAGAAAACACATGCATGAATATGGATATAGCTCTCCACAGGGCCCCAGTGACTCGAAGACCACAATGAAAAGACTATCATGGCTCCTGTTACAAAGGTGATGGGCTAGATGTAATTAGGGATTAAATCTGAAATTCCCAGTACATACCCAGCGTCTCGGAGACTTGACAAGCTGCCATGGCTTCAAGATCCCTGGGAGGAGGAGTGCGGTTGGCTTAATCAGGAAGGGGGCATCGGGGGGGCCTGCCCATAGCAAGCCACTTATCACAGTGTTGATGAACAGGGAGGCCTTCGAAGAGGGGAAGTGGAGCAGGGGTGTCACTTTCCCTTTGTTGTTAGCACATCAGCTGGCATCTCTAAAGGGGCGGTGACTTGTCAGCAAGGAGACAAGTTGCTAAGTAACCAGGGAGTATGAGGGAAGCCCCCTCCCCCATCCCCAGGGAAGCAGAGTGCCAAGGGGGCTCCAAGAAGGAGTCGGCAATTAACAAACAAACAAAAACAACTACAGCCTTGAAGATGGAAAGATTAAGGGCTACCCTAAGGAGTAGCAAGCTACTATTTTTTTTTTTTGGAAGGAGAAGGCTGCTTGGAAGAGAATTCCTGTGACCTGGGAGTGGAAAGAGAGGGAAGGAAAGGAAGGAATAAGGCCAGAGAGGAAAGGAAAAGCACATATTAAAAAGGGACAGAGGGGGAGAGTATAGTGGGAAAGGAAGCATCTCCATCAGCTCTAGAAATAAGCACACTACAGGACGTTGTACTGGGGCCCCCATTAACTCCAGGGGCCTCAGAGGGTTAAGACAGTCTGTGCAAACACACTGTAAAGTATGGTCTCTGGACCAGTGATATCTTACCTGGAAACGTTGGCAATGTATCAAGCCGGACCCCAGGCCTACAGCTTCAGAGACTATGTTCTAACAAGCCCTCCAGGTGATTCAGAAAGACACCCAAGTTTGAGAGCCACTGCTACAGAGGAATGAGGTGGCTTTGGTGGAATGAGGAAGGAGACGTCAAAGCCAAGATTGCACCAGACAGTTCAACAGGTGAGGAAAGATTTATTCAAGGCTATTGCATGAGGGAGAGAGGCCAGGAGGGCGGGAGGGTTAGTGGAAAAGTACTGAAGGATTTGGGGGGGGGGGGGGCGGGGCAGGTCATAGGCCATTTGTATTTACTAACAACTTTCTCCTATCTTTATAACAGGAGGTAGTTTTACAACTTGGGGCAAAGTGTCCCTCTGAAGTTAGGCTCCTATCCTCCCAGTGAGACTGAGAGGTAGTAGAGCCATCTGCTTTGATGGTTACATTTCAAAAAGATGGTCCCCAGGTCCTAGAGAAAGACGTTCTTAGGTTCTAAAACTCTTGGAGACTTTTTAAGATTTACATATATCTCAGAGGGGCAGAGGAAGAATATGCAATTACAAGTTTTCGAATGAAAATGCTCTAAGAAAAGAGAGGTCAGGAAGAAGCCTGTCTGAAATTTTTACTCAAGCGGAAAGGAGCAGTAAGGCTGTCTTGGTCAGGGAGAAAGTGAGACCCTTGGCACAGTCAGGCGAATATTGTCCCCTCTTTGAGTTGAATTGAATTCTCTCTTGGATTTCTCCTGCTCCTCCTTGGAACCTTAATCCTGCACCTCAGAGGGCTGGATCACACATCTACAGAGCCATTTTGGAGGTGACAGGATGAAGACAGCTTACTCCAGAAAGTGACTTCTTCAGGGTGATGGATGGGAAGCAGAAGGATGGAGTGGAGTGGGATGGAGAAAGCCAGGTTGTGCAGAGCCTCCTCCCTCCCTGCTGCTGCTGGTTTCATGTCCTTCATGGGAAAACAGACCAGGACACACGGAGAGGAGGGCAGCTTGACTTGATTCGCCTGATTCTCTTGAAAGGTTTTCTGAAGAGCTGATAACATTCGCTTGGAACAAAGTGGGTGTGATTAAGACACGCCCACGGCCGCCCTGGCCCCCTTAAGCCAGGTCTTTCCCATTGCACTAAAAACTGCAGCTCCCCACAGGCCTACCTCTGAGGGACTTGCTCAAGACGAATTGTCCTCCAAGATGGATTAAGTGGAAGGCTCTGTGCCTCCAAATGTGGGGCTCCTGGGGGTACAGCCACCCTTGTATTTGAGCATTAAAAGTCCTGCCAGAGGGGCTGGCTTTCTTCCCATCCCCATTGTCTGCTGTGGTTGTGCCTCTTCCACATAGCTGATGACTGAGCACGCAGCACTGATCAGGGTTGAACTATTCCAAAGGACAGTCTTTTGCTAGTGACCTGTTAGATAACCTGCCTCTTTTATTGGCTTTTTTTTTTTGGAATGGTAAGGAGGCAGCTGTTCCTGGAAACCCAGACAAGAGGCCTGCTCTGGGCCTTGGCTAAAGTGCTGTAGCAAGCTATGCAGCTCCTCTGTGCCCAGTCCTGGCCAGCATCCCTGCTCCTCTGACCTGCCTCCTGTCCAGAACAAGAGGTGAGGCCACCAAAGCCATGGGGCTCCGATGCTTAAGATGGGCTTATCTGAGTACCAATATCTGCTACAGCCCACCGCCTGTATAAGATGCTCCTGGGCCAACCAAATGGTGACATTTAATAAATAAAAAAGCTATGAAAATCTCCATCATTATCACTTTATCTTGTAATAATTGGTTTATTTGTTTGGTCTTCTTAAGGCAGGGCTGAGTCCAAATGAATGCCTGTGTCAATGTATGAGTGGATGAATGAATGGAATGCCCCAGAACTCCTTCCATCCACTCCAGTGTTGCCTCTTACCATGTTTTATTTCATCTGTAAAAATGTTTCTGAGTTCAGAGATAAAAAAAGCTAGGCTTCCTTCACCATACTTAGGAGTTCGAGAATCACTGGCAGAGGAACTATCAGAACACTGGCAATCTTGGTAATATTTATGAGTATTAATTTAACAACAAACTAAATTAACCAGAGAAGAACATCATCTAGCACGTGGCAGTACTTTTTGGTTGAACTGCTAACAATGCAATGAATATAGGGGAACCGCCCGTTTGTGAAAAGGATGTACAAAATGGCCAAACCAACATTTTATAGTGTGAATTAGAGTCTAAGACAGAAGATTAGTGCAACTGCACCATAAAGAATTCACCAAGGAAATTATTTAGTGGGTGCTTACTGTGCGCTTGGCAGGCACCTGGCCAGACACAGAAATGCTAAGACCCGCTTAACCTCCTGCAGGTCTGCAAGCAAGAGGACCTAATGATGCCCAGATGCCCAGGGGGCCTAGAATTGGGCACATAAAAATAACATTTCCACAGCAGTTTTAAGAGACCCATTTAAAAAGACACTATTTGAAAGAAATTAAGCAAAAAACCCGACATTAAGTGGTTCCTGTTTTAAACTATTCTTCCTGTAGAATAATTTTCCTTATGATATACACTCTGAACACAGCAAAACCAAAGGATGATCTGGAGAAATTGGTTTTAGCCATAAGAGAAAAAGGCTGGAAACAAACCAAGCCATATCCTTCCAAAGTATCTTTATTCCATCTAATTCTAAGGAGCAAGGCGGGTACGCTCTTGTAATTATTTGCATTGCAAAGTAGGCTGGAAATTGGTCTTGTTTAAACAAGCGTTCCTCGCAAGGCCGCCCTTCGTCGCCCACCCTTGGCAGCAGTGACCTGCCCGTGATAAAGGACGCAGCCACATGAGCGTTGCAGCTGAAAAGAAGCCTTTGGGCAGCACAGCTGTTTAACTAATTAACGCAGCCTCCCCCTAAGGTTGGAAATGAAGGGAGGGGGAATGAATTGGTGAGCGGTACACCAGTTCGGGTCCATTACAAGCTTGCGAAGAGACAAGCAAGGTACCCACGCTGCGCGCAGTTTTCAACCTTCTCGCAGAATCCTCCCTCAACCCCGGCGTTGAGGGGATCAGAGCGAGGCCTCTGGCGCACAGGGGCTCTCGATGGGTCGATAACAACAGGAAAGACTCTAAAGCTGCTTTTGATCCTGGCATCAATCAGAAGGAAAAGAAATCCACGACTCCCACCACGGAACTTTAGTTATCTAAACTGGGATATTTAAAAACTAAGCGAACCTTTGAGAGGACTATCAAGTAACCCAAGATTAAGGCGGAGAGCTCCCAATTCAAACAGTTGCTTTTGTCTGAGGCAGAGTATTGGCCTCAGTCTGACAGCCAGCCCCAGAAGTCCAGGGAAGCGAGGACGGCAAAGGGTGGGAGAGGGAGGGAGGGAAGGATGGGAGGCGGTGGGCGTGCTGGACCGGGCGGAGCCAGTGTCCTGCTGTGTGACGAAGCTGTATATGCCGCATTCCTCCCCTTCTCCCTTTCCCTCTCCGGTTATGCCGCTAGAGCCAGACCTGCGCAAAATTGTGAAGAAAAATCTAGGTTCTGTAACCTAGATGAAGCTCCCCCCTTTATTATCATTATTTATCTTAATTAATTAATTTTGTTTTGTCTTGTGTTAGTCTCCTTGGACTGCTGTAACAAAGTACCACAGACTGGGGAACTTAACAGAAATTAATTTTCTCACAGTCCTGGAGGCTGGCTGTCTAAGATCAAGATGCTGGCAGGGTTGGTTTCTGGTGAAGCCTTTCTTCCGGGCTTGCAGACAGCAACCTTCTCAGTGTGCTCACTGGCCTCTCCTCTGTGTGTATGCACCCCTCGGGTCTCTTCCTCTTCTCATAAGGATGCCAGTCCTACGGGATGAGCGCCCCACCCTTATGACCTCATTGAACCTAATTGCCTCTTTAAAGGTTTTGTCTCCAATACAGTCATATTGGGGGTTAGGGCTTCAACATACGGATTTTGGGGGGGGGGGGGGGACACGATTCACTCCATAAGACATCTCCTTCCTCTTCTGTCCACGTTTGCAGGCCTATCCTTTTTACTTCTCTCCCTAAAACTCTATGAAAACATTCACCCAGGAAATGGCATAGCTGGCATTGCCCGAGGCATATGGGAGGATGGAGAGCTGGAGGCTCAGGAAGTGTCCTTTGTTAGGGTCTCCTGAAGACATGATGTGTGTAGATAACCAGACAGCAGAGCAGAATATGGATTGTGACATGCAGTGCTGGAACTCAGTGGCTACTACACTTTCTCCTTTTCACCTTCAGCTTCTAGAAAAGGAGAGGTGCACTTGTTTTATCCATTTTCTCATTCCTGTTCATTCTCCAACCTCACCTGGCTTCCACCATGATTCTGAAATGTTTTCTATTAGATGGCTAAAAACTGCCTTTTTTGTTTTGTGAGGAAGATTGGCTCTGGTCTAACATCTGTGCCAGTCTTCCTCTATTTTATATGTGAGTTGCCGCCACAGCATGGCTTGATGAGTGGTGAGGGTCCATGCATGGGATCCCAACCTGCGAACCCAGGCCACTAAAGTGGAGAGGTGAACTTAACCACTATGCCACTGGGCTGGCCCCAAAACTGCCTACTAAACATCTTCTTGTATTACACTGTAAAGGAAAATACACTCCTGTGTTTCTCCTCTACCCTCACACCACTACCACTGAGAACACTTCCTATGCCAGATGTCTGGGTTTATTCCCACACTGATCAATTCTGCAACATCAGCTGGGTGTCGTATAATTCATCAGTTCTGACAGTACCTGGAGCTAGCATCAGATCGCACAAGACTGCCCTCCCCCCACGTCAGATGCCAATTACAAGTCCAGGTTGTCACCTATGCTTCTGACCTAGAGGCTGTAAATTGGAGGTTCCAATGACCCCCTCCTCCTGTTCAATTAATTTGCTAGAGCAGGTCACAGAACTCAGGAAAATAGTTTACTTACTAGATTACTGGCTGATTATAAAAGAATATAACTCAGAAACAGCTAAATGGAAGAGATGCATAGGGCAGGGCATGTGGGAAGGGGAGAGGAGCTTCCGTGCTGTCTCTAAGGGAGCCACTCTCCCAGCACCTCCATGTGTTCACCAACCTGGAAGCTCTCTGAACTCTGCTCTTTTGGTTTTTTATAGAGGCTTCATTATGTAGGCAAGATTGATCAAATCATTGGCTATTGATGATTGATTTAACCTACAGTCACTCTCTCCTTCCCAGAGGGGTGTGTGTGTGTGTGTGTGTGTGTGTGTGTGCATCTGAAAGTTCCAACCCTCTATAATCACATGGTTCGTTCTCCTAGCAACAAGACCACATCCTTAGGGGGCTTTCCAAAAGTCACTTCCTTAACATAAGCTCAGGTGTGGTTGAAGGGGTTTGTTATGAGGAAGACACTTTTTTCACCTTTATGGCTGTGGAGCTATTTCAGGAACTGAGGCCAAAAGACCACATATTATAACAAAAGATGCTCCCATTGTTCTTATCACTTAGGAAATTCCAAGGGTTTTAGGAGCTCTATGCCAGAAACTGGGACGAAGACCAAATGCATATTTCTCACTATAAATCACACTATCATATACACTTCTCCACCCTTCATTCCTTCATTCAAGCATGCATTCAACTGAGCATTGCATTTAGCCTCAGCCTGCTTTCCCCAAGTTTGCATGCCTGGGCCTTGCAGACAGATCTTCAGTTCTTGAATTGTCTTCTTACTAGACTGGGCTGTGGGATTGTACATGAGATTTCTCTCATCTTATATTTGAGTTAGAAAAGTGCTTTTCAGATTTTAAACACTGTCGTCTACAGGGCATCATTTTATCTTGGGTAATAGGACCATGTTAAAGTTGCTTTATTAGAACAATCCCATGGCTGTTGCAATTCTGTATTTTTGAGAAGGAGCAGAATTCATCTTAGGGACTGATGGCTGTTTTCTTTAGAAACAAAAGGTGGGAGCCCTGCTAACCCCCCACCCGCCGCCATGGAAGCAAGTGTGGCTTGTGCATTCACTGTACATGAATTTAAGAGCCTCACCCCAGAGACTTGCAGTGAAGGGAGCTTGGGGGACCAGATGACAGGGAGAGGAAGAAAGGTAGAGAAGATTCTCCATAGAGAGAGGTGACCTGAACAAAACTGGCAGGGTTGGGACCTAAGAGGAAAAATGATCCTTGAGAAATTCCTATTGACTCCAGGATTTTATGTGTGATGTTCAGTTTTAAGTTATTTTTAGCCTTATGCTCTGCTGTGGTCTCCTTTTATCTGCAAATATTTGGTAAATGTCTATTACACATAATAGCTTTATGCTAACAGGGCTTGGGGAATGGAGGGGTGACGTTGGCCATGTATGGAGGGTCATAGTGAGGGAGAGGACAGTAGGTAGAGAAGAGGAGAGACCAAGCTGGATCCCCATTCTCCAAGGTTTAAGCAAGAGAGGAGAGACCCAAATCCTTTAGAAGTCTTAGAGTGGGTATTGGCTTTTCAATATCCAGTAGATAATCCATTCAACACCTTGACCTCGTAGTTCTTTCATCTGCTCATTTTCATTGATCTTGTCCTCCAGCCTGTCGCAGTCACTCACTCCCTTGGTCATATCGTGTATCTTGTCATCACTAATTGCTGTGCCTCTTCCAAAATTTTGATTTCAAGCATCCTAACCCCTGATTATCCTTACAGATCTTTCTGCTCACTCCCTGTAGCACCTTCATTCTAAAAATGATCAGCCACACTTGGATTTTTAACTCACTGACTTTCCAAGGTTTGCATTGCTGTTCACCCTCCCATAATCTCACTTATCTCCTAACTCACCTAGAATCTCTGGGCCATCCTTCAAATCACCTTGAGCTCCTTCTCCCCTCATCAGTTTTTCCTGGCAATACTCCAGCCCTACTTAAATCCAACTTTCTGTCTACTCTGTGTCTACACCTGAAGAAGAGCTGAGTGTCACATGCCATCCTGATTGGTCTCACTTTAAGTTTATGAACTCAAACTTCAAGTGGGCTGTATCAGTCTGGATCCATTTAGGCAAAAAGAAACTACTGTAAGTGTCTAAAACAGTAGGAGTCCAATACAGGGAATTGGTTCCATAAGAGATGGATGGACTGAGAAGCTAAATGAGCTGGGGAGGCAACTCAAAGATTAGCAACAGCGAGAAACTCTCCCATCCTTAGGCTAGAGACAGAGATGGAGACAGCATCACCAGTGCCCAGGAACAAAGTCACTGGGTGACAGGTGAAACCATGGTGGGTGTGTTGAGAAAGAGATGGAGATAGAGAAGAGATGCAGACGGGGCCAGAGACGTGCCTAAAGCAGACAAGAGGGAGGAGTTCCTTGGCTTTTTCTTCTCCTTCCCCTTCTAGCTCTGATTAGAATTTCCATTGGCTAAACTAAGCTGGAAGCCAGCTGAAGGAGGAGCCTGGGATACACAGCCTGTGTAGGTCAGCCTCCTGCAACACAGGGCTGGGGAAGGAATACAAAGACAGGGTGAGGAAGAGAGCTGAGGAAAAACAAGACATGATTGGGCATAGTTTTTTCCTTTTGTTACTTGGCATCCATTTTCATCCTTCCTCTGTGTCAGCAGAGTTCAATGAGAGAAGCAGAAAGCCACATTCTCACACATACGTACTTACACACACACACACATATCTATTTTTTAGTTTGGGCTGCTATAACAGAATATCACAGACTGGGTGGCTTATAAACAACGGAAATATATTTCTCACAGTTCTTCAGCTGGGACATCCAAGATCAAGGTGCCGACAGATTCGATGTTTGGTGAGGGCCTGTGTCCTGGTTCATACATGGACCTTTTTTCACTGTGTTCTCACATGGCTGAAGTGGTAAGGGGGCTCTCTGGGACCTCTTTTATAAGGGCACTGATCCCATTCATGAGGGCTCTACCTTCATGACCTAATCACCTCCCAAACCCCCCAACTCCAAATACTATCACATTGGGGGTTAAGATTTCAACATATCAATTTTTGGGGGACACAAACATTCAGTATATAGCAACAGACATATGTGTTAAGGGATTTTATAGGAGTTTGACCTTGTGCAGTGTGGGAGCTGGTTATCCAGTCTATCTGCGGCTGTTGCTTCTGTTGCCGGGGACTGACGTCGATAGGGCAGCCATGGGAAGGGAAGACGGATGTGAGGGGAGGAAGCAAGACACACTAGATCCTCCAAGGATGAGCTGGAACCCATGAGGATAGACTGAAACTCACGTCAGCTTCTCATCACCTCCTACCTCCAAGCTGCTATTTGTAGGGTTTTCATGGCCAATGTTTTCAGAAGTGGGTGACCAGGTCCTTCTTTCAAGTCTGGCTTATTCTGGAAGTCCTGCTGAAACCTGTCCACCATAGGTGACCCTGCTGGTACCTGAAGTACTGGTGGCATAGCTTTCAGCACCACAGTAACACACAGCTGCCACAGTCTGACAACCGACAGATGGGTGGTGTGGTTCCTCAACTGGGAAATGAATCTGGACCACGATGGTGAGAGTGCCAAATCTTAACCACTAGACCACCAGGGCCGGCTACCATCTTCCATTACTTATTTCATATTTCCTTTGCCCTTAGCAAATTTGACTGGACATGATTCCTTGCCTGGTGGATGACCCAAAACTTCATTCCCAAAAGGTCTGCAGGTTAGCAGTCCTGATAATGTAGCTTTCCAGGGACTTTAATCCAGGGCATGAGAGTACTAAGGGACACCTAAGGGAGCTCCTGCATTCCAGACATGCTCCTCAGGATCCCAAATTCCCCTTGATAATCAGGGTGGATCTCCTCAGCCAGTACATACCCCCCTTCTCTGTTGATTCACTGGCTTGAGGAACCCAAAATGGCCAGATGGCAGTCTCAACTTCTGGCTTAATGGAACCATAGTTGTGTCCCCAGGTGGAAGCATTCCTCCCTTGGGAACTAAAATGTCTAGGCTAACAGAGCCTGAAGATGCAGAGATGAGAAGCAAAACTGTCCTAGAGATCGTCATTGTTACCCAAATAATCAGCCAGTTCCCTGGTTGCAGGTTGATTACAAAAGACCACTTTCATAATGGAGGGAATATATCTCACTAAAATGTACTCTTATTCTGGATACCAGTTCACCTCCCCTGCCTCAGTATGTCAGATCTGGAGTCTGAGGCTGGACTCACACCTATTGCATATACCCAGCTGTGGCTGCAGCATCCTATAAATTTACTTGACCATGTTATAACACTCGAATTCAGAAATCTTACATCTTGAAGATGGCAAGTTGCCCTTGAGAGGGCCAAATAGAGAGTGGGTTGAGAATTATGCAGGTTATCAGATTAGAGGTAGTCTGCCCTTTGAGGCGGAAGGGGAACGGTCTGGGAAAAAGTAGGTGCTAGAGAAACATAGGTGTCAAAATGACCACACAATTACTCCCCAGCTTAGAGGAACTAGACTCTGAACGTCAGGCCTGTTGGCCACAGTCAGACAGGAGCTGCCTTCTTTATTCTCTAACTAGGCATTTTCCTTGTCTCTCTTCTGCAGTTTTCCCTCTGGAAAGGGACAGCTTCTTTGGGATTTCTTAATTCTCTATGACTTTCTTCTAAATGAGGCACCATGTAGCCTGGCCTGGGATGCTTCCAGGTTGAACAGATCCTCTGGCCTGAATTTTCACCCTGGGGACAACTCTGCCACCCTACAGCCAGGTGTGTGTCAGGTAGGGTGTGTCAGGTAGATCCTGGTTGCCATCCAAGACCCATCTCCCAGGTAGACCCATCCCAGAGGATGAGGGAGTTCTGTGACCTCCAGAAGTGCTCTCTATTGGAGGGCATTCAAAGGAGAGAGATGAGGGGAAATGATGCTTTCATAGAGAAGTGGACTCCTGGTGGTGCTCTAGTTAGAGCATCAGTTAGAGACTGCAAGCCAGATCCATCAGGGCTGCCATTTTGCAATTTTGCCTTTCCTTGGATTGTTTCAGCCATATTTATCCTTAACATCACACAATCGATGAAGTTCATGAGGTGAACTTCATGAGCATATTGTGACCTATGACTTTTCCTGTGACTTCTCGGGGTCAAAATTAAGCACAAAATTCTGCCCTCTACTCTGGGTTTTAAAACCTAAGTGATTGGGTGCTGTTATGGACTGAACTGTGTCCCCCTCCCCCATTCATGTATTAAAGCCCTAATCCCCAGTACCTGAGAATGTGACTGGATTTGGAGATGGAGCCTTAAAGAGGTAATTAAAGTAAAACGAGGCTGTAAGTTTGGGCCCTAATCCGATCTCACTGGGCTCCTTAGAAGAAGAGGAGATTAAGGGCGGGCCCCGTGGCCTAGTGGTTAAGCGTGCGCTCCGCTGCAGTGGCCTAGGGTTTCGCGGGTTTGGATCCTGGGCGAGGACATGGCACCACTCATCAGGCCATGCTGAGGCGGTGTCCCACATGCCACAACTAGAAGGACCCACAACTAAGAATATACAACTATGTACCGGGGGTCTTTGGGGAGAAGAAGGAAATAAATAAAATTAAAAAAAAAAAAGAAAAAAAGAAGAAGAGGAGATTAGGACAGAGAGAGACGCCAGGGATGTGCACACAGACAAATGGCCATGTGAGGATTCAGAGAGAAGGAGCTCGTCTGCAAGCCGAAGAGAAAGGCCGCAGAAGAAAACAAACCCGTCTACACCTTGATCTTGGACTTCCAGCCTCCAGAACTGTGAGAAAGTAAACTTCTGTTGTTTCAGCCACCCAGTCTGTGATACGCTGTTATGGCAGGCTGAGCAGACAAAGACAGGTCCCTTAGATCAGCATGTGCGTGTTGTGTGAATGTTGTGTATGTGTTGGGGGGGGGGGGTGGTGTTGGGTAAGTGGGTGTGAAGGGATATGTTTGGGAAGTGGCCCACCAGTTGCTATGGGGAAGGACTGCAGGCCTTAATTCTCTCCACCACCCAGCTCAGCTGCTGCCCTCTCTCTTCAGGACACACTATTCCCTGATGTGGGCGGGACGAGTGCCCTTGTGTCAGAGATGGAGAGAAAATAGAACCAGCGATGTGGGTTAGCAGTAGGATGGGGCAGGAAGAAAGAAGCAAACTCATTTATAGTCTGCGGAGAGCCAACCGAGGATCCCGGTGGGAGACGGGGCCAGGCAGCAGGCTTCACTTTCCTAAATAGAACTCTGTTTTGACATGCTCTGTGCAGCTGTGCTCCCCCACGCTTCTCTGTCTCGCCAAGCGCACTGATAAAAAGAAGCCGGATTTTAGCCTCTCACTGCGCCATCTGGTGGCGCTCCGGGAGAGGTGCAATCGTTCTTGTGCACACAGCCCGGTCTCCCTGCAAACTTATTAGAGAAACAACTTCCGTTCTGTAAAAGTGGTAGAGGGGTGAATACAAAGACTACTGGGAAGAAAGTGATAGTGCAAAGAGCACTGGACGGGGGTCAAAAGTGGCCTCTGCATATTATTAGCTGTATAATTTTGGGCAGGTTAATTAATCTCATTGTACCTCAGTTTCTTCGTGTAAAAAATATGGGTCACTAATACCAACAGGATTTTGTGAGGATTCATTGCGGTAAAAGCCCCAGAACAGTACAATACTTGGAACGTGGTGCCTCAGTAAATGCTTCACCTCTTCTAACCTTCTTCATTCCTCCTTGTATTTTTCCCCTTACATAATTTTGTAATAATCAAAAGTTATTACTGCTATAGACACTGCCTTTTAAATTTTAGTGGGTGGATTGGGAGAGGTTCTGGAAGAACGTGAACCTGTGTGTTGGGAGAACAGAAGGGAGCAGGTCGTGGGAGGCCCATGGCCCTGCCCTGGTGGGAATCAGAGCTGGTGTCCTCAGGCCTGACCGTGACCTCTTGTTTCAGAAGAGGACCCTGCTTTCCCACAATCAGGAGCAGGAGGCTGTGGGCTCCCATCACCTTAGGCATCCGGGCACAGGTGACTGTTTTACACTATTACTTTCTGAGATCTCCTCCAGGCCCGGGAATATGATGAGTCCATGAGCTAAAGCAACATTGACAAGAACATGAGTGAAAGGCACCAATTATCTAAATAATGTAAAACAGACTAACATTACACACATGTAGAACATTTGCAATTTGGGTTGAAGGTGAGAGGGAGAAGAGGAGAGTTGCATATTGAGAAAGGATTCCAACATAATTGAAAAGAACTAAAACATTTTCCCCACACATTAAAAAAAATAATAAATCTGATGACATCTCCCCTGAGTGTAGGGCATGATTCTATGTTTGGCGGCTCTTGCAGAAGCCATGTGCTTTCCTGGGGGCCACCTCCGTCTTCTCTACCACTCTATTCTTGAAATACACGATTCAGCTGGGCAAGGGTCCCAACCTAAGACCTGGAAAATATTCATCACATGGGAAAGAAGAGTCAGAGAGACCCTTAAGCCCCCCTGGGGCCCTGCAGTCTTAGAATCAATGACCTTGACCATCTTTGGCGACTTGGGCTCCCACTTCTTGCCATATCCAATGGACTCACAGAAACTTCAAATGGAGCTCCCTTTTTAAATCTAATTCCCATCTCAGTAAATTGCACCATCATTAATCTACCTGGTTGGTCAAGTCAGAAACAAGAAACATGGGAATCCTGACTCCTGCCTTCCCTCTACCTTACCCCTTTATCAGACATATCTAGGGCACTGTGTCCAATGTTCTTGACCTCATCTCACTCCTGAATCCTCAGCCACATGCTCCACCTTAGCTCCACTGTGGCCGACTTACTCCCCGTGGGGTATCTGTAATCTGCCACCTGAGGACCACTAGTCGGTGTCCTTGGCTCCTGTGTGAAGTGCCACACCACAGGGCCTGGGGTGACATCAAAGGGACCAAATGATGCAACCTGTCAGGCTGAGTCATTAACTCATAAGGAGATTGTTCCAGTGACTACTCAGCTGTGACAAATTGCCCCAAAGTTTAGGGGTTTAAAACAGCCATTTAATTAGGCTCATGGATTATGTGGGTTAGTAGGCCACAGTAAAACTTGCTTGTCTCTGCTCCTCGATGGCTGAGGCCACAGCTGGGGAGACTCAATGGCTGGAGGTGACTCCACGGCTGTGCACTAGATGCGCCTGAAAGGATCTTCACTCACGGGTCCCGCAGTTCACGCTGGCTGTTGGCTGGGACCATAGCTGGAGCTGTCGACCACAGCCCCTACACACGGGCTCCCCATCTGGCCTTAGGGTACCAGGGCCGCTCAGGGCTCCAAGCACAAGTGCTCCAGTGAGCAAGGCAGAAGCCACATGGCCTTTTACGACCTAGCTTTGGAAGTCATCGCTTCTGCTGTGTTCTTCTGGCTGAGTGAGTTATTAAGTCCAGTCCAAATTCGCAAGAGAAGATGTAGCACCTGGCTCATGAGGGGAGAAATGTCAAAGAATTTGCAGATATGTTTTAAAACTGCTACAGAGAGAAACTTTGACTAATGAGAGACGGGAGATAGAGGATAAATTCTTCTCTTCTCCCTCCTGTGGACCGTTCTGAGATGAAGTTTCTCCACAGCCTATCCAAAGACATCCTGGGCGGCTAGCTGGGGATGCCTGCTCGCTGACTAGCCGTGTCTCATCTCAGCTCGTTTGAAGCCGTGGTCCGGGTGAAAACACACTGCTCCCCGTCATTCTGCCCTTTTCCTTCACTCTGGCTGCCCTGGTGTTGTACTGTCCAAATAAAGCCTCAGCATTTAAGCCTTGCTTCTTGCTCTTGCTGCTTTAGAGAGCGTGGGCCAAACTGCCCTCCACCACCAATCTGTCACCAAATCCGATTGATTTGTTCTTTTAAATAACTTTCTTGAGACCGGCCCGGTGGCATAGTTGTTAAGTTTGTGCACTCTGCTTTGGTGGCCCAGGGTTCATGGGTTCGAATCTCGGGGGCAGACCTACATACCATTCAAGCCATGCTGTGGTGGCATCCCACACACGAAATAGAGGAAGACTGATACAGATGTTAGCTCAGGGCCAATCTTCCTCACGAAAAAAAAAAGTCTTTCTTATCCATTCCCCTTTCTCCACCCATACTGATGTGCCACTAGGCCAGGCCACCATCTTCTCTTGCCTAGACCACAATGTACCTTCCTAACAGATCTCTTTATGTCTATTCTGGTGATCCTCATCAGTCCACACTGAAGCACAGTGATCTTTTTGAAACAAATCTCACCGCAAAATCTCCCGGCTTAACACCCTTTAGTGACTCCTCCTCCTCAGCACTGCTGACATTTTGAGTGGCGTGATTCTTTGTTGTGGGGGCTATCCTGTGCAATGCAGGATATTAGCAGCATCCCTGACCTCTACCCCCTGGGTACCAGTGGCACCTCACTGCCTGGCGGTAACAAGTTAGATGTCTCCAGACATTGCAGAATGTCTCTGGTATGTGTGTGGGGGGCACGATCATCCTAGTTGAGAACCCCAGGTCTAAAGTAAGCATACCTATCATGGCCCTGTGTGGGCCGGCCCTGATCACCAGACGCTCCCCTCTCCCAGGTGTCTGTGCCACAGCCACCCTGGGCTCCTCTCAGGATTCTTTGACCATGCCATGGTCTTTCCCTCTTCAGGCCTTTTTGCTGCTGTTTCTCTGCCTGGAACATCCCGTTTTCTCCTACCTGTCCACCCCCAACAGACACACCTGCACACCATTCGGCTAGCTGACACTTTATTATCAGTCCTCAGCTAAAATGTCCCATTTGTGAAGACTCCTCTGGCCTCCAAACCCCGTTAGCCCCCTGCTGTGTGCTCCACGGCACCGGCTACTTCTCAGAGCTCTCATCAAGATGATCGTGAGTGAACTCGCTTTGGAAGCTTTGTTAATGCTTGTCCTCACTCCTCTGTAAACCCCACAAGAGCAGGGCTGCTGTCGTCTTGCTCAGCCCTGTATCCCCATACTTAGCACAGAGCTTGGCATGTGGTAGGCGCTCGGTGAATTTGATGAATGAAGGAATGAATGAATGAATGAATGGGCAAATACTACTTACACGTATTCTTGGAAATATCTTCAGAGTCCTTCCTTTCCATGCTTGAGATTTTTCTCTGTCCCTGCAAAGCGGGACCCTCATGCTGGGTGTGGGTGAAGGCCTCATTCTCTGATGTTTTACCAGCCAAACTGTCTGCCTGACCCCAAGAATCTCCCCGGCTCTCTGACCTGCTCCTTCCCAAAGAATTTATGCAAAGTGCCGTGCAGAGTACTTTTTAACTTCACCAAACCACTCTAGAAGCCAGAGGTGCATTGAAGGATCGAATCAAAGTCCAATATGTGGTATCTGATTCCTCAAAATATTTATCAAAAAAATGAGATCTCCTACCTTTGCTGTTGTATCCATGAAATGGGGCTGCTTTTGTCTGTTCTCACCTCTCACTCCTGCCTGTCTCCTGCAGTCTCCCACAGGGGTGCTAAATATGCAGTGTCCTTTTTTGAACCCTTTCTTGATGGAACCTAAGTCTCCAGGGCAAAGTCTGTTTGGTTTGTGTCTAATTTTGGGTGGATTCGCGTTAAGGGTTAAATCCTGTTATTTCACATTTAAGCACCATGAGTTTGCCTCCTGTGATTTGAAGCTCCTGTGTGTCACCGGTCTCTTGCTGGAAATAGTCAATATGTTTATCTCTGAAAACTTGACCTTTTTTAGGGCATTGTTTAGAAATGATCTTGGCAAACAATTTTTGTTAACTAATGTGTTCCAGTTTTGCTGATGTGCATTCTTGGGGGCCCCCGGAAGGCCAGAGGAGGAAGCTGTAGCTGAGCGCCAGCCTCAGGCTGGCTGGTCTTGAGACTCCAGCTTCCTCCTGAGGCGTTGCAGCCCCCGAGTTGTGGTAACCCTGGGATTTACTCCCCCTAGTGGCTTGACAAAATATAACATCTCTTGATGGAAAGAAAGTTTAAGCCACAGCTGCAGCTCTGAATGTGTAGCTGTTCAGAATCTTCCAGTTGCAGATTAGGGATGAAATGAGATGATGAGCCGGTGGGTCCTCTGAGAAGAGAATGGGAAATGGGCTTATGGAGGTAGAGGGCGTAGAAGGGCAGATGAAGCCTTTTTGTGTGGAATTCTGGTGCCAGATAGGTTTGGCTGGGACCAGCCAGAGACTGAAATTCTGAGGATGCTTTGCTGATGAAGTCCCAGAAACACAGGTAAGCACAATCAGAGGGAGAGCAGGAAGGAAAGGAAAGAAAGGAAAAGAAAAGAGAACCAGCATCCAATCTCTGAAATTCTTTATCCTCTTGCTCAGGTAGCAGAACAAAACAGTCACAGGCTCCATGCCTCCTGGTGTTACACTGGGGTTTCCTGTTCAGGGTGGTAGGTGTTGTGTTTTGATTTGTTACATTTCTTTTTCTGCAGGACACGGCTTGGCCTACGGTCTATTCAGATCAGTGTTCCTGAGTCATGTTATAACAGTCTTGTTGCAATTACTGTTGTCTGGCGTGTCAGCCCAGACAGGTTGAGTGCTACATTTCAAAGTAAGAGTTGCTTTTAACTGTTTGTTCTTAATCTGCGACCTTTTGTATTTTCTCATCAAGAGGGAGATAGATGCCCTTTCCTTCTGCCCTAACAAGCCCCAGAGAGACACTCAGGGAAACCACAGTACCCGCCTTTTTCTTAAGCAGCCCAATCGCTCTGCACCATCTGTGCTGGATTCCTTTACGTCTACTTAAGATGCCTAAGAAAGGAACCCGGCAATGCACGAGAAAACATTTAAACCTAAGGACAGGCTGAAGAGAAACATGGTTTAACTTCAGAGGGGGTAAGCTCTCTTCCTTTGGTGCATAGAAATCTCACTAAGTTCTCCCAGGCAGTAGTTGGCCATCCCGGTGTCACAAAATCCAAGAGATTTTTCAGTTAAATTGGTGTTTATTTAAAAAGCGCCCTTGGTGACTCGAATGCGAAAACCAGCGGTCTAGATGGACATCAAAGCCAGTTAACTGGCAAGTACTGGCGGACCCGACCTGTAATTAGCGGAGATGCAGGCTCCAACCAGACTTACCTCTGCTGGTACCTCGGAGCACCCCTTCTCCTCTGTCTCAGCTTCCATTTCCCTCCCATGTTTGTCTCTCCCCCGCCACCACAGGCACCCAGGAATTCCTCCCAAGGAAATCTCCTTACACTCCTTCTGGGCTGCACCCTGGGGCCCACAGGGTCCCATTCCTCCCAGCCTCACCTCTTCCCTCCTGCCACTGCAGAACCTTCCATACTCTTCTTCTTCCTTCCTGGGCTCCACTGATGCTTACTTTGGCTTCCACCAGCTCGCTCATTCCCCCCACCCCCACCTCAAGAGGATGTAAGATCTTTCCTCTTTGGGAAGCAGTGAGATTGAGTGACGAGGCAAGCTCTGGAGGGCTTCTGGATCTCAGTTCCCTTATCTGTAAGATGGGAATATCTTTCAGCCTCATAGGAGTGTTGAGCGAGTTGTGTGAGGCTGTGTGTGCTTCGCCAGCATGAAATGGATGCTCAGTAATGGATCCTGGAGGAGGCCCAGAAACCTGTGTGTTTATGTCACCTCAGGTGACAGGAGTGGGTGGTGAGGACCACACAGAAATACTGGTTAAGATGGTGGTTCTCCACTTTGGCTGTGTGTTAGGGTCATCTGGGGAGCTTTAAAAATGTTCAGGTGTCCAGGCTGAACCTGAGACCAATTAAATCAGAATCGCTGTGTGTGGGGAGAGCTAGGCATCAGTATTTTTAATGACCCTTAGGTTATTCCAATGTGCAGCCAAAGTCAAGAGCAAAGACCTCGGGGTCAGCAGGATTGGGTTGGACTCACCTTGGGCAAGTCACTAACCTCTGAGCCTCAGTTTCTCCATCTGAAAGTTGGGAATAAAATATGTACCTCATTGTTTGATTGTGCAGATTAGTTGAGACGGTTCTGTATGGTGGTCGGCACAGGCCTGGCACCAGGCCCAGACCTTCCCTTCTGTCGGCTGGAATTGGGAGCTGGGGGGTAGACATCAGAGGCCCCATCAGAGCAAGGCCCTCTCAGGAGCCCTGGGCCCATCGGTGTGCCTCAGCCGTCTGGGCTCAGGGCTCTCCACCTCCTGCTGTTCTGTCTCAGCAAGGCTATGAATCTGGTTCTGAGCTGGGCTCCCAGAGACCCTGGGCTTCTCCTCCCAGGGCAGGGCAGGCAGGGCAGAGTGCTCATGCCAACTACCCTGCTCTAAAGTACTTCCTTCCAAAGATTCAATGAAGAAGTTAGGGGGGCTGGCCCCGCGGCCGAGTGGTTGAGTTTGGGCTCTCTGCTTCGTCGGCCCAGGGTTTCGCCTGTTCGGATCCTGGGCGTGGATATGGCACCACTCGTCAAGCCATGCTGAGGTGGCATCCCACATGCCACAACTAGAAGGACCCACAACTAAAAATACACAACTATGTACTGGGGGCTTTGGGAGAAAAAGTAAAATCTTTAAAATATATACCTATGTGCTGGGGGATTTGGGGAGAAAAAGCAGAAAAATAAAAAAAGAGGAAGATTGGCAACAGTTGTTCACTCAGGTGCCAATCTTTAAAAAAAACGTTGGTAATGATGAACTCAAAGAGGCAAACCTCTTTTAGGCTTGTTCCTTTTTTTATTGTTCAATTGACAATATGCAGTATGTTCCCTCACACAGGTTAAAATTTTGTTTAATGTGTGGTAACCTGGAAACATGGCCACCATTTATAATATTATTTCCATGAGAATATGTGTTCTGAGGTCTAAACTTTCAGCTTACACATCCCCCTTTGGGACATGAGTGTAGAGTGAGTGTGTGTGCATGTGACTATATGAGTGTGTGAGTGTGCATGGGTATGTATGCGTGGGGGGGATGGTGTTTTGAATGTGCGCATGAGTGTTTTGCGTGGGTGTGAGTGTATATGAGTGTGGATGTGTGAGTATGTGCAAATGTGTGTGTGTTTGTGAATGTGTGTGTGTATGAATGTGTGAATCTGTACGTGAGTGTGTGACTGTGTGTGTGTGTGTGTGACGAGGGCCACATGTGCTCGGAGTTGTCAAGAATGAGGGTCTCTAACTCTCCTCTGCAGCCTCTAGATCCTGCTTTACTTTATCCTCTCCTAAGCCTTACGTAAACTGAAGACAGCTCAGGTGGAGACCTTCTATTACTGTCAAAAGCCATTTTGAAGCAATCCAAATACTCAGTTTCCATTCTTCTGGGAAATCCGCGCAGTCTCAGAAACTATAACAGCTTTCTGCGACCACCTGGGGCTTTGTAAAATGGCCTTCCTCACAAATAGATTTTGTCTCTTCTGAGCCCTCCCGGGGCTGGAGGGCGTGGGGCGAGCGGCAGAGAGGACTTTTGGACAGCCTGCCACAGGCCTGGTTCTGTGCACTTTGCTCCCCTCACGTTATTTCATTAACTCATCAGAGGAGCTCTGTATGATTGGGACTATATTTCCCTTTGAGAACACATGTCCAGGACGTTTAAGAACTCACCCAGCACTACACAGGGAGGTGAGCCTGGATCACTAGCTCAAAGCTTGTGCTCTTTCCTACACCACCCTGGGAACTGATCGTCCATTCCTCTCCTTTCTGCTCTTCTTTTCTCTCTGTCTTTGAGCCTTGATGGGACATTCCTGGTATTGAGTGACAGGCAGTTTCCGCCCAAGACTTGGTGTAACCCACCGGTAATCCTCTGCCCTATGCCCAGCCCATCCCAGAGCAAAGGCCTCCTCAACAGGGGAAATGCCTTGGCCTGCCTTATCTTGGTTTTCCACACCTAGGGTCACAGAGCAAAGTACTCTGGTTTCTGAAAGGGGAGCAAATATTCTGCAGGATTGCTGCACTTCTCTAAATTTTTGCAACATGTAGGTTGGGGCATAATTTGAAATTTGGTTTATCTGAGCTTTGTTTAAACACTTGCTATGTTGTTACTGTATTCTTCAATGGGTCAGAACTTCCAGAAAGACAATGCAATAAATCCTAGACTCATGGAGAGCCTTACAGGGTCCATTTGTCAATCAAGAGTATTCTTGTCGTTGACACTGTGATCACCCTGATTATTCCTGGGCATCCTTGGGAAGGAGATGCTGCAGGATGACAAGCTGTCATTTTCGAGCAATCAGGATAGAACAAAGAAGTGAGGCCAGGGAATAATTTGGGGCGAGGAGAGAGAGGGGGGCAATTGATCAGAGAGAGAACATTTCTATAATTAAATATATAATTTCTTTTCATCTATTACCAAAATTATACAGAAATAGATACATTTAGAGTTTACATTTCATGACAACAGCTCTTTCACACGGTTCAGAGTTGTTTTTATGTTGCCAAATGTTGGCCTCTGTTTTGCCCTACCCAGAGTACAATTTTCATAAAAAACAATGATTAACTAATCAACTAAACTCTCAGAAACCCTTAGAGATTCCTTTTGAGCATATGTGGTATTATAAGCATTTTAAAAACACATTACTATAATTATCAATATGCTGTTTCTCCTCTTGTTTTTCTTTTCTTACAAAAATGTAAGGAATGGGACACACACCAGAAGGATCTTTGTGTAAAATGGCCTTCTCCACAAATAGGTCTTGTCTCTTCTGCACCCACCCAGGGCTCGAGGGCCCAGGGAGTGCAGAGTACTTTCAAGGGAAATATACAGAGAAACTCAAATTTTTGTTGTTTTCTGTCAGTGCTATGGCAGTATGTCAACCGTGGAATCATCTGAAAGTTTTATCACCCCAGAAGGTGATGAACATTTCGTTATCCAAAGCTCCATGGTTTTATACATTCGTAGAGGCAGAAATGATCTACGTTGACTTTCAGATCTATTAAAGCAGATTACGCATGAATCCACAGGGTTCAAAGCACTTGAGGTACTTTTTTTTTTTCATTGTGTCAACCATCTCTTAGAACCTGGATTTGGGGATGGACCCAATTGGCTGGGAGATGTTGGAAGGAAATCTCAGGACTTGTCTGGAAAATAGGAAGAAGGGAATTCGGTGGGAGCCAAAGAAGGTCACTCCCGAGTTGTTTGTTTTTTTAAAACTAGTTTCCTAGTATGGATGTACCGGGGTTTCTCAAAACAAGAGTTATAAACACCCAAAGGTTGTGGCCATCAGCCAAGGGCCCCATTTCCCCATTCAGCTCTCCCCTCTGCTATTTCTCTTTCTCGGAGCAGTTTTCTTACGCGGAGAGCCTCTGCCTGCCCACAGGCCCAGCCCAAGCCTCTCGGTCGAGGCCTGTCATTTGGGGAGGTTATTTTAGTAGATGGTGATGTGGGTTCAGGGCAGCTGGCTTGAGCTTAGAGTCCCTGCCATATCCTGAAGGCCAAAACCATGAAATCAAATACAGAAGACAGTTTGGGTGCTGTCCTGGACTTCTAGCATCTGTCTTCTTACATAATCTTAGTCTTCAATGATTTCAAGAAAAAATGAGAGCAGAGGGATCCTGAAGAGACCAGCAGGGTGCTGTGAGCACACCTGGTTTGCAACTACTCGTAAATTAATTTCAGCATTCCATATTCCCTATCATTAAAAACAAGACAACAGGCCCAAAATGGAGTTGCTTGTGCTCAGCACCACATCAGCAAACAGAGACTTAATTATAGTTTCAGCTCTCCCAGAAATGGAATCTTAAACCAGTCAATCAGGAATCAGCTGATCAGTACTAGTGAGGTAATCCACCTGATAACCCCCTGCCATCCCCTTAAAGAAAGTACTCTTGCAATGACCAATTTGTTTTTTACCAAATATAATTTCCTTGCTCCTGCTCTTTTCTGCTTGTAAAAGTCTTTCATTTTGTACAGCTCATCAGAGCACCTTTCTTTTCTGTCTTTTTTTTTTTTTTTTTAAAGCAGAAGCTGCACCCTGGCAGTCTGCAGGCTGAACATGGCCTTTTTTCCTTTTTCTTTTTTTTTTTTTTTAAGATTTTAGGTGAGGAAGATTGGCCCTGAGTTAACATCTGTTGCCAATCTTCCTCTTTTCTTTTCTCTTCTCCAAAGCCTCAGTACATAGTTGTATATCCTAGTTGTAAGTCCTTCTAGTTCTTCTATGTGGGATGCCGCCACAGCAAGGCTTGATGAGTGGTGTGTAGGTCCACACCCAAGATCCGAACCAGCCAACCCCGGGCTGCCAAAGCAGAGCGTGCGAACTTAACCACTACACTACCGGGCCAGCCCTGGTGAACTCCTTTCTCTCTGTTAGATTGGATGCCACGTGATTTATGAATTGCTGAATAAAGCTAATAAGATCTTTAAAATTTACTTGATTGAATGTTGTTTTCTTAACACTATATATGTGTTAGATTCTCCTTTGAACTGTTTAAAATATCGTATTAGTTCCCTCATTAATGAATTCAATAAAATCTTTGATGTGTTTTCATTTTATATTTGTACAAGCGGCATGATTTTTACCTTATAAAAAATATCTTTTAACATTAAGTACAGTATACGCTAAGGACTTTTGAGATACTTGGTGTTTATTTGACAAATGCACAGAACGCTTTTTCCGGCGCCGTGTGCTAAGTGCTTTATAAATGTCAACTAATTCAATCCTCATTACAGCCCTATTTCATTTAAACTTCCCTTCAGCCCTTATTAGTGCATTTTATTAAACTGGGGCTCGGAATCCTGCCCAAGGTTGTGTCATCAGGAAGTGTCCAGGCTGGGAGCCCAGGTGCAGGCCCGTGGAAGGAGCTGGGGTGGGCTGAGGAAGGGACCCCAACTTTGTTTTGTAGGAAGCTGCATCTTTAAAGAGCAAAATGATTGTGCTGACAGAGGGCAGGGGCCCTTATGAATGGGGTGTGCAGAAGAAGGCCCCGGCTGTGGAGGGACCAGCTGTCCCTGGGTCGGGGGGACATTGCTCTGACAAGGGGGAGACCCTAGACTGGCATGGAGACCATGTGGGCTACCACCATGTGTCCTATAGGTGCCAACTGGAAATATTGGGCCACTTCTTTTCTCGAGAGCCCTCTTCCTTCTCAAGACATAGATCCTAGTTTATCTTTTAAAAATCTGTGCTACAAATTTCCACTTATGAGATAAATAAGTCCTGAGGACTTAATGTACAGCATGGTGACCATACCAATAATTTACCAACAATATATTGTACATTTGAAAGTTGCTAAGAGAGTAGATCTTAAATGTTCTCAACACAAGAAAAAAATTTGCAACTGTGTGGTGATAGATGTTAACTAAACTTATTGTGGTGATCATTTTGCAATATGTACATATATCAAATCATTATGTTGTACACTTGAAACTAATACAATGTTATATATCAATTCTGTCTCAATTTAAAAAAATTGATGGTCTCTATAATCATGGGAGAGTCAAGGTGACAGTGGGGTACAGAGGATAAGGCACAATTGGAATCTGCTGGACTTGGGTTCAAATCCTGGGTCTGCCATTTACTGGGAGTTAAGTTAGAATCAGTTTAAATTAGCATTTGGAGCCAGGGAGGGGAATACAGGAGTCCAGAGGTTGGAAGAGAAGGAGGGGAGATGGGTTTCAAAGTGGCTGAAAAGCTGGTTTAACTGCAGGTGCTGCTACTGGAGGGCTAAGCCCACAGCTGAGCCAGAGCCCTGGGCTGGCGAAGAAACAGACTTACAGAAAGTTCAGGAAGCAGCTCCCAGGCCAGATAAAGATCTGTGATTGGCCGCCCAGACCCGCCTGCTTTCCTGATTCCAGTTCCAGAGCAAAGGTCACCCAGCCTCTCAAATCCTCCTTTATTTTCTCCTCCCCTAGCTTTGTTTACCTTATAAGGAGGGTCAGCATCGCAAAGTTGAAAGTGCCTCTGTTATCTTCCCCTCGATTTCTACAAATAGTTCCGTGAACCAGAACGTTCCGTGTGAAAGATGGCTGGGAATTCAATCTTGCTGGCTGCTGTCTCTCTCCTCTCTGCCTGTCAGCAAAGTAAGAGTCCCGGGCAGCGTGTGTGTGTGTGTGTGTGTGTGTGTGTGTGTGTGTGTGTGTGTGTGTGTGGCAGAGGGAGGGAGTCTGGCGTTGAGTTTCTCACTTGCTGGTGGCCCTGTGTGCTCCACGGAGCACACAGTCTGTTCAGGGCCATCAGTGCCTCCTTCTCTGGGGAGAGGCAGAGATTTGGAACAACCCAGGGATTAGTTCTCCCAACAGAGACGTGGTGGGCCCTCCGAGCCCGGAGATTCTGCCTCGTCCGTGGTTATAACCGCCAGCCCGGTGCAAATAGGCATTAGAAGCAGGCTAACCTGGGGGAGTGAGCTATATATATTTTAATTACGAGAGTTTCACAGGTAGCGTAGTTCCTGCTTATAAATCGTGGCTGGGATTACTTGAACCCTGATCTTTTAATTAATGTGTTTTCTTAAATAAACTGCCTATGGCAGTTATGATTATCAGGTTTAAAAAAATCTCCCTGAGAAATATGAGCTTCTGATGAAGTAATTCATTCCAAATTTTAAAGTGCCTCCCCACCGGGATTATACAGTATCGCAACTGCCTGGTGAAGCAGAGGCCTCTTTCTCCACGAGGCTCCCGTTTGCTCAATTCATATTTTCTTACAATGCTGACTTCACATGCTAAATGGGGAGAAGGGTATGAGCGCTGGCGAGCAAGACTTCTTACCAGGGATGTGTATTTCTTTATTTGTTGAAGTGCTTGTACAGGAGGCAAGGCAGGGCTCTGACTGCCGGGTGCCCAGCCAGCCCGAAGCACGAAGGTGCCACAGCCGACGATAAAGGCCAGCCTGCACACATGCTCGATATCTTGCCTAGCCAGGCTGTTTTGTGAGTGTATGAAAATATTATACCTTAAGATACACGTTTGGGGCCAGTGTTGTGGTGTGGTGGTGAAGTCTGGTGCACTCCACTTTGGCAGCCCAGTGGGTGGTTCAGATCCAGGCGTGGACCTACACCACTCATCAAGCTGTGCTGCGGCAGTGTCCTACATACAAAATAGAGGAATATTGGTACAGATGTTAGCTCAGGGCAATCTTCCTCACCAAAAAAAAAAAAAAAGTTAAAAAGAAGATACACATTTTGTAGTTTGATTCACAATCTTTTCTGGAGTAGAACAGGATGTTTATTCCCAATTTAAGAAGCACTTAGGTCTGAAGGGCTCCATGACAACCCCTAGTTCACATAGACTTACTCATAGGCACTGCTGACCCCGCGCATGCCCTCATGCCGGCACTGCAGAGAGCACAGAAGCGGGTCCACAGATGCCCCAGGCTGACAGAGCCTCTGTTATCCTCACAGAGAGGCTTCTGTTTGCTGGTGGGTCCAGGGAACAGTGTGAACTCCGGCAGAAGGGCGAGCGGCTGGGTGAGGCAGTGGGTGGGAGTGGGAAGGCGGGAGAGGAGACTTGCCGGGGTGGTTTGTGGTGGACAGAGAATGTTTAATGACGGGGTGGGAGAGAGAAAGAGAAGACACAGCTGTTTAGTTGGCATTAAGAACCAGAATCTGCTGCTTTTACAAAAGTCTGGTGCTTATGGAGATAGGACATCATGCCCCATGGTAGAAGCAGCTCAGGTTTTGAAGATAGACACACTCCTAACTGTCTGGTCCAGACACTTACCAATTGGGTGCCCCTGGCCAGGATATTCTGTCCTTCAGTGTCCTCGTGGAAGAGGGATAAACAGGACTTTGAGTAAGAAGTGCCCGCCAGGGTGCCTGGCCCAAGGTTGTCAGTCCCCATCCTCAGCTGCCTCCCCACAGAGAGAAGCTTCTGCTGGATGGAGAGGTAGCCACAAGGTGAAGAAGCCCAGCTGTGGCTGGGGGGGTGGGGGGCAGTGAGGGGAGTGTCCATTCACTCTCCCCAGCACACGTGTCCCTCTGGAGAAAGCCAGGGAAGAGAAAAGACAGGCAAAACCAAAGGAGATTATTCTCAAGTAGTTTTTAATCAACTGGTAAGAAGGGAAATAAAATTGAAGATCTCCAGAAAAAGTGTTGAAATAACCTTTCCACCCTCATCATGCTGTCCCAAGGGTAGCCATGGTCTCTCTAAGGCTGTGATCCGAGAGAACAGAAAGGGGCTTCTACCCTTAGGGCTGTACTAGCCCAACTGAACCCTTCCTGGGGCTGGGGGTGGGCTGGGTGGGGAGTATTCAGAAGCCTCTCCATTTCCTGAAGCTCGGGCCTCCCACTTGCTGCTCCTGCAGACACGTGCCACCCAGGTGCCGTGCCAGCCTAGAGAAGGACAGCACTTCAAAGCTTTCCCTTATTCAGCTTCATTTTGAAGCTCCAGGTTCATTGCTAACCTCAACCTACAAAAACAGAAACCAGTTTAAGAGGCAAAGCATTTATTTGGGATCAAAAACTTGCAGTTTGGGGAGCACAGATTCAGGTGGAAACCCAAACTGTCCTGCTAGGGAGTAAAAGTCAGGGGCTTTAAAGGCAAAGAAGGGAAATTACATTACAAAGAATTTTAATTGGAGTTGGAGGCAGAAGCCAGTCTTGGCTAAACATTGATTGACTGTTGATTCTATCTTCAGAAAGCTGGCAATCCTCAGTCTTTGCGATCAGGATGTTCGTTCTGCTGACTTCTCAAACAAGGGCTTGTAAAACAATTGCTATTTTGGCCCAGTCCAAGGGTTGACTCAGCCCAAGGTTCAAGACAGCAAGGCAGCTTCTCTGGAAAGCCATTTTAAAACGGCTCCACTAAAGTCAATTTTCACACCAGTGAATAAATCTAGGGGCACACATCTTTCATTCCTGCCGTCTTTAGACAGCTAGTGTTTTCTCCAAGGCTGTGGCGGAGTTAGAAGCAATGATTTCAGCAGGGTCGAGAATAGCGGAGTCCCATTTTTTCCCTCTGTGGATAGACCTCCGTTTTGGCTCCTGCTGGGCCTATGAGCCACTGGTCTCTCCAGATTTATGCTGCCTTGCAAGCATTTAACCCAGGGATGGGAACAGTAATGGCTAATCCCACACTTTTCTTAGCTTTACCCTACTCTCTCAGGCTTCAGTGACGTGACTGCCGTTTGCATGAGGAAGACTCCAGCGCTAAGCGTTTACACACTTCAGATGTTCAGCTCCAGCTTTTAAATCTGAAACAACCGTTTATTTGTAGCAGAGGGGAATTAGGATCAGGGAAGCAGCCCGCTGGGAGACCCTTCCTCAACCAGGCTCAATATCTACTGACTTCTTGTCGGAGGGGAGATAGTATCGTGTTTCAGGAGGAAACACATCACCCCAGTACCATGACACAACGAGAGATTGAAGCTACAAACTTGGTGTGGAAAAGGAAACTATTTTTAAAATGTTAGCAAGTAGGAAATGGATGTTGAGGGACTAAAATAAGTGAGACTAGAATAGTGTTGGAGAGAACTGGTAAGGAACTGAAACTGGAAAAAATAATCTGAAGGGAAATTATAGATCCCAGAAGTTAATTACGGGGTAAAAAGAGGGAGATAAAAACAGGAGGTGAGAACGGCTCACAGAGGAGGAAGTGTGAGTCTGAAAGTGAGAGATTCACAGAACAAATCTCCAGATGCTGGTGATCCTACACCCGCCATCCAGCAAACGGAGGAGGAGAAAGTCATAACCATCTTGTCATAGGGAAACTGAGTCAGGCAGGGAGCCATCATCCTCAAAAGTTTTCTTGTGACCCTCCCCACTGGCCCGGCTCACCCGTAGGGAACCTCTGATCTGCTTTATGTCACTATGGATTCATTTGCATTTCTGAAAATTTTGAAAAAATGAAATTATTCAGTAGTACTTTTTTTGGTCTCGCCTCTTTTATTCAGCATAATTATTTTGAGATTCATCCATGTTGTTTTGTGTATCACTGGTTCATTCCTTTTTACTGTTGAGTAGTATTCTATTGTATGGATATACCACAATTTGTTGATCTACAACTTGTTGATGGACCTTTGTGTTAGGGTTCTCCAGAGACACAGGGCCAATGGAATACATACACACACACACACACACACACACACAGATATTTATTTTAAGAAATTGGCTCACACAATAGTGGGGGCTGGCAAATCTGAAATTTGAAGGGTGAGCTAGAAGCCTGGAAATTCCAAGAGTTGTTGTTGCAGTCTTGAGTCCAAAGGCAGTCTGGAGGCAAAATTCCTTCCTCTTTGGGGGACCTCAGTCTTTTCTCTTCAGGCCTTCAATTGATTGGATGAAGCTCCTCCCCCCCCCCCCCCCCCCCACCTTAAGGAGGGCAACCTGCTTTACTCAAAGTCTACTGATGTAAATGTTAATCACATCTAAAAAAATACCTTCACGGAAACATCTAGACTGGTGTTTGACCAAAGAACTGGGCACATGGCCTGGCCTAGTTGACACACAAAATTAACCATCACAGAGTTGTTCCTAATTTTTGGCCATTAAAAATGAAGCTGCTGTGGGCATTTGTGTACAAGTCTTTGCCTGGACCTACGATTTCATTTCTCTTGGGGAAAAACCCAGGAGTAGAATGGCTGTGTCGTGTGGTCGATGCATGTCTAACTAAAAAATCCCTTCCGAATGTTTTCCCAAAGTGATTGTACCATTTTACATTCCCACCAACTCTGTTTGAGAATTCCAGTTGATTTTATATCCTCACCTGTCTGTCTTCTTTAATTGGTATGATCTGTATTTTTCATTTTAGACATTTTAGTGGGTATATAGTTGTATCTGTGGTTTAAATTTGCATTTTCTGAATGGATAATGATGGTGCACATTTTTAACATTAATTCTTTTTTACTTGCAGGTTATTTTGCTTTTCAAGTAGGAAGGGCAAGATTAAAATACAAAATTATGCCCCCGGCAGTCTCTGGGTCACCAGAATTTGACAGAATATTTCGTGCACAGTAAGTAATGCTTCTCCTGCCCTTCAGAGATCCGGGCCTGCCACACGCACACAATTCCTGACTAGGGGGAAGATGTGCAGAGAAGATAGCCCATTATAACAAAGCACTCTTCACAGCTAAGACCCTTCTTGTGATCCTTGAAGCTTGAAGCGTCCAGTGCACGGAGTCTCTACCCACCTGTATTACAAACTCAGAGAGTGCATTTACGGAAAAGGCTGGGATCTTAGGAAGGACTGCTGTATGGCTAAGAATGGCAATGTGGTTAAAGAGCCCCTTCAAGCACCCTGAGAATTTGATAGGCTTAAGTTGGATTAGTTACACTATCTGTTTTCTATCTTCTCTTTCTTCCTCTCCACTTCAGAACGGAGGTGGGTCAGTATTGTTCTCTGCCCATGAACCATTTCCTAAAGTTAGAAACCTATAAGAAAGAGAAAGCTTTCCATTTCACATGTATTGGTAGCGATTTTGATCATCTTGTGCACCTTGCCTTTTCAGATCCACTGAGAATGTCCCACCATCAACACCATGAATTTGCCTGCTGCAAGACCCTAGGGCTCCTTTATATTTCATTCCCCACACGAAGTGCTTTTAAAACCTTGCGCATATCACCATTTATACATCGCTCGCTTCTTTTATTAACACTTTGGGACTTTTCATCTATGTTCATGATTGAGGTTGGCCTATAATTTTCCTTTCTTATATGGCTCTTGTCTCATTTTGATATCCAGATTACACTAGTCTCTCAGAATAAATTAGAGAATTATTTTCTCAGAGAATTTTAATAAGATTGGAAGAGTGTGTTCCTTCAAAGTTATTAGAATTTGCCTGTAAAATGATCTAAACCTGATGTTTTCCTTGTGGAAAAAAATTTAAAACATGAGATTTGATTTTTCTAATGATTATGGGACTATTCAGTCTTTTTATTATGTTTTGAATCAATTTGGGCAAGTCGTAGTCCTTGAATTGGCAACATTGGTCTCTTGTTTACCTGTTTGCTCCAAGCAGGATTGTACAGACTATTCCTTAGGCTTTGAAGTATGGGATGAATACCACTGGTAGTACAAGAGATAATTTTAAGAGGTGTATAGACACGATTTTTTTAAAAAAAATTATTGTGGTAAGAACATGCAATATGAGATCTACCTACTTAAATTCTTAAGTGTATAATACATTATTGTTGACTGTAGGTCCAATGCCATACAACAGATCTTCTGAGCTTATTCATTTTAGTTGATTGAAACTTTATGCCCTAGATATGATTTTAAATAACATTGAACCACGTGATAAGAAAGTCATTCCCATTTCAATTGTCTTTGAATCTTTATGGGTATGTCAAGTGGAAAGTATTTGTTTGGTGCCAGTATGTCCTATAGTCCAAAATTAATATTCATCTTTCTAAGAGTACTACATCTATGTGGTCTGAAGATAAAGTGAGATGACAAGCCTTATATAAACAAATAACTCTCTGTCCTCAATCCATTCCCAGAGACAACCATTGGCACCTCTTTCGATCACTCCTTTTGGTATTTACGTCCATACTGTGCTTTCACTGCTTTGATTCACAAATTTTAGACATTACCAATTGACTTCCTTTTACGGAAGAAGGAATCTCATGCTCCTCCTCTTCTTCTTTTCTTTATCTCATCCTTCCAGTAAAGTTTCATCACTTTGTCGAGTTAAATCAATAGCCAATGTTTATATTATTGTGATTAGGTAAATAACGTTCAAAGCTGAATCAAATAGTGTATTATGATTACATTTCCTTCTTACGCAACCTTTTGCTTTACCTGGGGTTAATAATCACCTCTTTGTTTTTTCTTTGCTTAGTTTCATCCCTGATTCTTCAACAGAACTGAAAATCTACTCTTAGTACACTCAAATACATTAAGTAATCTAGTCATATATTTGGGTTTTTTTTCTTGGAGCCATCTGCTTGAGGCTTCCATTTTTCTGCTCCATTCTGGAGGTTGATCTTTAGGCCTGCCACACAGCTGTCATCCTGAGACTTCCTGTCATCATCCTAGGAATTTCCCTTATCCTCTACTGATTTGAGTCACCTGTTTCCTGGATCTCATATTTTCCTGTTTATTTGTTTTCTCTCTCATTTTGGTGGAGTACAGCCTATGGAAGCTTCCTGAGAGAAGGTAAATGGTAGGTCAAATGTCGAGACTTTACATTTCTGAAAATGCCTTTATTCTGCCTCACAGTTGATTGATGGCTTGGCTAGACATATATTTCTAAGGTAAAAATCCTTACCCTCAGAATTTTGAAAATATTACTCCATTATTTTTTAGTTTCCACTGATATTGTTGAGATGTTCTGTGCTGTTCTCATTCCTGATCCTTTGGATCAGTTTGGAAACTGGTGCCTTGAGATGTTATAGTGTTGTGCTTGCTCAGTGAAATTTGGCTTCACTATGCTGAACTCTAGATGAGGCTTTTTCACAGCCTAAAAACTCATGTCCTTCTGTTCTAGAATTTTTTTTGATATTATTATTTTTCCCCAAATTTTCTCTACTTTGTTTTCTCTGTTCTTTCATTCTTCTTTTTTTTCTTTTTTTCTTTTTTTTTGTTTTTGGTGAGGAAGATTGGCCCTGAGCTAACATCTGTTACCAATCTTCTTCTTTTTTTTGCTTGAGGAAGATTGTCACTAAGCTAACATCCGTGCCAATCTTCTTGTATGTTGTATGTGGGATGCTGCCACAGCATGGCTTGATGAGCCATAAGTCCACACCCAGGATCTGAATGCACAAAACCTGGGCCACTGATGCAGAACACACGAACTTAACCACTAGGCCACTGGGCCAGACACTGTTCTTTCATCCTTAAAACATATATTAGTTGTATGTTGTATGTTGACCTCCTGGACTGCTCACCTAGTTTTCTTTTATCTTCAGTTTTTTACCTTCTTGGACTTTTTTTCTTTCTGGGAAATTTCTTGAAATTCTAACATCTTAGTGATTTTTTTAAAAAATTTCAGATATCAATTTTAATTCTTAAGATTAATTGCTATTCTCTGATTGTTCTATAGTAGTTGTTGCTGCTGCTGTTAAATCATCTTTTTTTAGTTTCATGGATGCAATTTATTCTCTTATGTCTGAGGATTATAATGATAATATTTTGGTTTAAAAAAAATTCGTGTATCATTTTTGTTTCTTCCAAGTTCCTTTTTATTGTCTATCTTGGATTTTGTCTTTCATTTTTACTTTTTATTCACCCATTAAATATTTATTGAGCACTTCTATATACCAGGCACTGTTCTAGTAGCTTGGGATATAGCAGTGAACAAATCAGATGAAGATCCTTGCCCTCTTGAAGTTTACCTTCTAGCCAAGGAAAACAGAAAATGAACAATAAGCAGATAATATTATAACAAAATAACACATTATGTAAGAAACTAGCAAGTGTTAAGATATAAAAGAAAGAGGAGAGCATTGCATGGGGGTATGGGGGTGGGCTGTTAACAGCGTGGGTTGCAATTTTAAAATAGGGTGGTCAGTGTGGGCCCCGCTGAGAAGGTGGCACTTGAGCAAAGGCTTGAAGCAGGTGAAGGAGTTAGCCATGTGAACATGTAGAGAAAACACTCTTGAGGCACAGGGAACAGCCAATGCAAAGACCCTAAATGGGAATGTGCCTGGTGGGTTGGCAAGGAAGTCAGTGCGGCTGAGAGAGAGAGCTGACAGAATGCGGTAGGAGGTGGTCAGAAAGGTAATGGATGGATCACATAGCGCCTTGAAAGCCTTTGTAAGGACTTTGGCATTTTCTCTGAGTGAAATGAAAAATCATTATAGGGTTTTAAGCAGAGAAATTACATGATCTTATGTTTTAAAAGGATCACTTTGTCTGCTTTGCTGAGAGTAGTCTATATGGAGGCATCGGGAAAAGCAGAAAATTCAGTTAGGAGTCTACTGAAAAAATACAGGTGAGAGATGATGGTGACGTGAACCAGGGAGATAGCAGTAGAGATGATGAGAAATCATCAGATTCTGGATGCATTTTGAGGATAGAGCCAATAGAATCTCCTGACATAATAAATATGGAGTTTGAAGAGTCACGAGTGACACTTAGAGTTTTGGCCTGAGCATCCCAAAGGATGGCATTGTGATTAACTGAGACAGAGAGGCTGCAGGAGGAGCAGGTTTGAGGGGAAGACCAGGAAGTTCCCTTCTGTCATGTTATGTCTCAGATGTGGCTCATGCCTCAGCTAAGGCGTAAGCAGTATGATCTACTAAGCTACTTGGATCATTTGTTACTGCAACACAAACTGGCTAATACATTGTTGTTTACACATCCAAGTAGAGATAGACAGTTGGATATACAAATCTGCACTTTAGCAAAGAGGTCTGAGCTGGGAATACAAATTCAGGAGTCATTGGCACATGAAGATGATTTAAAGCCGTGAGACCGGAGGAAATCTTTACGGGAGTGGGTGTAGATAAAGAAGAGGACCAGCAACTGAACCTGGAGTCCTCCGGCCTTACAAGGTCAAGAAGACAAGGGTCCAGCAAACAGATCTGAGCTGAAGAGATCTTAGAGTCTTTACTCGAATGTCAGGTGATTCTTGATTGGCTATCTGTGCAAGTATAAGAAAGAGGCTTTAGAGAGTGACTGGAGGCTCTGTGCGCATGCGCAGGGCTCACTGAGTGGGCATCTTCGCTAAAGGGAGATTGATCAGGAGGCAGCTTTCTACTGGAGGGCCTGCGAATGTCAGCACCTATGTGGAGGTCGTCTTTCTGGAACCATTTAGTTTCTCTAGGGAGAACTCTTAAACTCCCTGTGAGGGCAGAGAGAATAGGGGGTGATGGGGGAGTGAGGGGTGAGGGATGAGGATGGGTATAATGGCCTGACTTCGAGTAGTCTGAGAGTGCGGTGGGTGAAGCACGGAAATTCTCCCACTGTGCAGTATGTGGATTTGCACTGTTTTCAGTACAGAATTTTACACCATCCTCCATTGTTCCTGGAGCCCCCAGAGATTCTCTGGTTCAGTTTCTCCAGACAATAAACCTCCACCTCCTGTGATGGAGGAGTAGGAGGGCGGCTCAGAGGTGGAGAGGAGCTGAAGCCCTCCTTAGACAGTCTTTCAACCAGTTCTTCTGTTTCAGCCTTTGGCCTCCAAGGTACCTGGTACCCCCAATCCTTGAGCTTCTTGGGGTACTGGGAGAACCTCTCTGTCTTCACTGGTTCTTCCTTCTGCAGGCACATAGGTTTCAATTTTCTGCCCTCTGCCAATTTACCTACTATTCCTCCAAGTACTGTCCACTCTTGAGAAATTTGCTAAGATCTCTCTTCCACTGCTGTATCTGCTCCTATTCTCTTTGTTCTTGATGACTTTATATCTATTTTCAGTTCCTTTACAGGCATTTTAGTGAGATTTCAGGAGGGAGAAGAAATTAACATGGGTTCAATCTGCCTTGTTTGGCAGGAAGTCCTCATGATGTGTTCTTGACACCTCTTGAACGCCCATTCTCCTCATTCAGCTGAGAAAGGGTCTCAGGCTCAGAGCCTTCAGCAATCAATAGCATCTAATGAGAATTTGATAACTTTTTGTTTTCATGGGTTTTAGTTTTATGCTTATCTTTTATTTAGAAAGTGATACTCTTTTTCCTCTTGCAGTAGAAACATAAAATTTCATTTTCCCTAATTTGTTTAAATAAAAAAAATAGTTGGTTATAGGAAAATAGTAAGTGGTATAAAGGCTAAAATTTTGGCAGTGATATATTAATGATTAAAGTTTGGGAGACCCCATACCATTTATAAAAATCGTCACAGGAGGACATTGCACATCTTCCCACTTTGTCTTTCATCATCTGAGAACTTCCTGTTGGGGAGCCTTGGGCTCCCAGCAGGCTAAGTCCCTGGGCCACTTCTGGTTCTATGTTTGTTCTCATAGTTTGCACAAATTTGATTTTTTTTTCAAGTTATTGCTCTCTCTCTCTCCTCTTCTTTGCCTGGCCTCCTCTTGTCCTCGGAATAAAGCTGGACACCATTTCCAAACATGCCTCTCAAGTTGTTGTTTATAAAATAAGTATACAAACCCAATTTCCTTGTTGGAAGTGTTTCATTTGTTCTGTTTGATTAGTCACAGCAGAACAGAGAGGGGTTAAAAATCAGTAACCAATCACTGGGGCGGGGATGGGTGGGTGGCGGGATTTGGAGCTGTAAAATACCTTTCAGGGCACAGTAGTAGCTCCTGGATTCTCTCTGAAGGGTGAATGGGATTGGCCCTACTCCACTGCATCTCTTCTTACATATTCCACAGCATAGCCCCCTTCTTGCCTTAGGTTCTAAGGCCAGATTAGATTAGATTCATCGCTAGGGAAACCATTTCGACTTTATCTGAGGTGGTTCAGGCAGGATACTCTGGGATAACCAGTTCATTCCAAAGTCTATTTGGCTACCCATTCTTGTCTTCCAGGGTGGGCTCCCTTGAGCTCTGCAGATCCCTGAGAGGGAATGCACTTTCTTCTCTGGCTCTCCTGGACCAAAGCGTCGAGTCCCATCAGCCTCCCTTGAAGGTCTTAGGGCCTTGGCTATGACAGAGATGCTGCCTTTTCTCAACTCTTTTCTCCTGCTGCTTTGCGCCAAGCAGAGCCAAGAAGCCTGATGTTATGACTAATTCCATTTTTAAGTGGAACTTGACATCTCATAGCAATCACTTCAAGGTCCCTCTGACCACCACTTATGTACCTGTTTCCTGTCTGAGGTCAGGTTGGATAGTCATTTGCCAAGCAGAGATGATCATTCTGGAGCCTAACATACCTGAGTGACCAGCCCAGGGCCCCTTCCTAGAGTCCTCGTTCAAATTCCTCTTCTCCTCCTACAGGGGGGAACTTAGAGATGACTAGCTCTAGAGTTTTGCAGTCTTTTGACAGAATACATTTTTAAAAATTATGAAAATATGATTTCACCAAGGGCCATTTCTTCATGTTATTGCTGAGCTTGGAAATTCTATCTAGTCTAATTTGAGCACTTTGATCCCTTTAGATTAAGGGCTTTTATAAATCTAAAAAGTAGATCCAAGTAATAAATTGATCTTGTAATTTAAATATATTTCCTCTGGGTCTATCCTCCCTGGAAGAGAATAGCTGCTGATGACCTCACTCTTTTTCATATCTTTGAGGACCCTTATTAAGCGTCTTTCATCTTCTAGATTTTGAGGTTAGGTAGCATTAATTCTTTAGCTTTTTTTTTTTCAATTATTAAAAATTTTGGTTGCTCTCTTTAGACTAAAATTTTTCATATTATTTCTAAACCTGGAATCTAGACATATAGAGTATCCCAACAATGGTTTCATCAGTCTGAGAGGATAGAAGAATTGCCTCTTACTTTGTTCTTGTTGATGCACCCTTGTTTGCTTAATGCTGAATTATTCCGTTCCTGTTCCAGAATTAACCCGCCACAAGGCACAAGTAAACCCAATTGTCATGCATCTGAGTCCTCTTTGGAAATACTAGCCTCTTCTTACTTTACTATAGCTCTGTAATTTTTTTTCCATTTCACTAACTTTTTCTAGTCACTTTGAATTCTAATCTTGAAATTTAGAAATGAAAATTGGTGACCTAAATGTATGTTTAAAAACTATGGAGAAAAGGAAAATGCACAAAGATGATAATTTTTCCAATATTCTGCTAATACACTAGGATTATAGTAATGTGAGTCACCTGCTTTTGCAGTAAGTATAGAAAAGTTAAATAAAAGAGAGACAGTAAGCACATCTCCAGTTTTCTTACAAGTGCACCCATCTTAGACGTTAGCTGAAAGCACAAGATGTACTTATCCACTGAGTTGTAAAGGGCTAGGGATCTCCAAGATGAGAGGATGACTAAATGATGAGTTATTCAAACCCCATCCTCCTCCTCCACAAACCACCTGTGTTGGTCAGCTGGCGCGGCTGTAACAAAATCCCACAGACTGAGCGGCTTCAGCAACAGACATTTATTTTCTCATAGTTCTTGAGGCTGTGAGTCTAAGATCAAGGTTCTGTCCAATTTGATTTCTGGCGAATGCTCTCTTTTCTTGGTTTGCTATGTCCTCACGTGGCCTTTCCTTGGTGCACAGAGAGAGAGCAAGAGAGAGAGAGAAAGAGTGAAAGAGAATCAGTCAGTCTGTCTGTCTGGTGTGTGTTGGCTCTCTGGTGTCTCTTCTTATGACACCCATCCTACTGGATCAGGGCCCCCCCCTTCTGACCTCAAGTAACCTTAATTACTCCCTTCTCCGAATACAGCTGCACTGAGGGTTAGGGCTTTAACATATGAATTTTGGGGGGAGATGAACATTTAGTTTGTGTCACCACCGAATAGCTTCCATCACATAGGCTGGGCGATTCTCAGGTAGTCAGGGGACGAGAGGCAGCTGGAATTTGGATGCACTGCAAGGCTTACTCCCCCTTCTGCTCATCCTGTTCCTTATAAGCAGCACCACTGAAGTGCTGGTTAGATTTGTGCCCTCCCACCACCAGTGCATCCTCCCTCTGGTGTCCCTACACGAGGGTTACTTGGCAAGGAGCAATTTAGACAGTTATGGATCTATATAAAAAGATTAGTTCCAGTAACCTCTCCTCCCCAAGGCTTTTCTGAGCATAATAACCTGCTGCTCTGACCCCCAAGCCAGAGTGATAACCCAAAAGGCTTCCCAGTGTCTAAAGTCAACAGAGGGAGGCTGGGTCATTTGTTAAAAGTGCAAGCAGCTCATGGCGGTGTGCAGTTCACTGCTTCAGAGCGAGTCACCGAAACAAGCGGGGAAAGAAAAAGGAGCAGCGAAAAACTTGAAAGAGGAAAACCTCCTTTAAGTTGTCTTGTCTGCTTTTTATTTTGTAAAAGATGTCATACCATAAACACGGCATTGGAAGTGTTCTATGGCTGGTCAGGTTTTCTCCTTTGGCAGATGGTTCAGATTTCCTACGAATAAGATTGTTATAAGCAAAGTTTCATGTTGTGTGTCCATTAGGAATCTATCTATCAAAAAGCAGAAATATTCAGAAGTGTTTTAGTCAGAAGTCTCCCAAGTGATGTGTACACACTGAGGGGGCACATTAGGTGATCTATACTGGGGGTGAGGAAAATATTGGAGCTTCTATTTATATTTATTCTTAAAATATTATCCTTTAATTTCCATTTTGTGTGTGTTTTATAATGTATATGATATTCTTTTCCAGTTGACTGTTTCAGCTGTGCTAATAGATCAACCACATATTCCCAGGGGTTTAACATAATGGGAGTTTACATCTTGCTCATGTCAAGTCCTATACCGGTGTTTTCTGGCCACATGGCCTTCCACATGATCATTTAGAGCCCTAGACTCCTTTCACCTAAGGAGTCTGTCCCCATCCAGGTCCTCAGAGGTTCTCTCCATTCAACCAGTACGTGGGGCGAAGGGAGCTTGGCATACCAGCTGCTTAACTATTTGGTTCAGAAGTGACGTTTTTCATTTTCACCTTCCACTGGCAAGAAGTAGCCCCACTCAATTGTAAGGAGGCTGGGAAATGTAGTCCCTGACTGGGCCGCTCCTGCACAGCACCAACTTCAC
Organism: Equus caballus; assembly: GCF_041296265.1. Classification (NCBI taxonomy): domain Eukaryota; kingdom Metazoa; phylum Chordata; class Mammalia; order Perissodactyla; family Equidae; genus Equus; species Equus caballus. Next base: position 97,556,716 of record NC_091685.1, on the reverse strand, counting down.
GCCATCTTTGTTGTCGGCCAGCCACTCCTGCTACAGGAGGACATATGTGTATATTTATGAGGCTTATGCAACTGTTAGGGTGATGCAATCAAAGAAAGTTGGAGACTAATGTTTTAGGGACTGCCAGATTTAGGGCTGCCAGACCACAATTTGATTCGTTTTTTTCCAAAATGAGGTAAACTTTGTAGTATACTTAATGACTGAGACAAGACCCAAACAGGACACAGTGTGGGACCACCTCGCTGCTCCCAGCCCTCGATCCAGGCAGGAATCTGCAGGGGTCACATTCCTGAGCCCCCAGGCACAGACTCCCTTGGAGTTGGGGATGGACCAGGGGGGTTTCAGCAACTTTAACTAGTCAGTCTTCACAGGCTCTGTCAGCCCGTCCTTTAGGGTGATCAACTCTTCCCAGTTTGTCTGGGACTTTCCTGGTTTTCCCACTTAAGTTTCAGGGTCTCAGGAAACCCCTCAGTTCCAGGGAAACTGGGACTCTTTATGGGGGACTGTCCTGGTTTAAAACTGAAAGTCCCACTTTCTGAAAACCTTTTCAGTCCAGGGCAAACCTGGATGGTTGGTCACCCTACTGTCCTTCCAGCAAACACTCTCTCTGTTATTACCCCTGGGTAGAATTTGAGGCCCAGGGTGACATCTGCCTATAACAAAGGAGAAGCTTCTCCCTAATCTTTTTATGGGAAGCTTAAATAGCAAAGAGCACAGGATTATTGTGCAGAGAGGGCTTTAACCAGGGAATGAGTAGACAGACTCTTTTTCCCTCGGTGTGGACATGCAGGAAATGGGGAGTCCACTCATGGTCATAATCAGCCATACCCTCCATTCCCACCCAGGGAAATTGACACAGCTGTGGCCAGCTGTTTTCGGTCTCATTTGGAGATTTTTCCTGAGAATCTCCTGTAATAAGAGGACAGAATATATCTGCCTTCCTGTCCAAAAAGAGACCATAAATTACTTTCATTTTGGTTTTCATGTCAATGTAACTGTAATTGGTCACTGATAGGATGGGTCAGAATGAATTTTCAGAGTTTGGTCCCCTTGAGTTGAACAATGTCTGTTGACAGCTTACTGCAAACGAGCTGTCCTGGGACACATCTGGGCATGGACCAGTTAACTGTGATATGGGGGTCTGGAGGGGCCCAGAAGTGCTGGTGGCAGAAGGAGATGGCCACATGGTGGAGGGGTGGGGGAGGCCATAATGAGCAGCTAGAACGAAATTCCAGTTATTTCCAGGCCAAGCACTACCTGGTGTTTTCAGCAGGTAGCAGCAGAGAAGACAATTAGAAATGGCAGGGCTCCATGACTGGCCATCAGAGAATTATTTTCAGTCTCCGAAAGATGATAGCAAGAAATAGACAAAGCCTCAGGGCTTAAGGCAAGTCAGTAAAAGAGAGACCAGGAGAAAAGTACTATGAGCATAGGAGGGGCATGAGGTTGGGGTGAGACCAACAATGACTAACTGCTTGTAGGGAACAAAGGGTCTCCTTTCTTGGGAGAGGAGGCTGCAGAGATACCTACTAAACTGCTCAAGTACTCCAGGCTTTGTCCTTTGGGAGCACAAATGCAGTTACATTCCCATCCTTGCCCGAGTCTTCATGACTTCTAACCACCCCTGCTCACCCAGGACCTCAGCACCCTCTTCCCCCAACTTCCCACTTACTTCCTGGAGCCCCAGCTGGCAAGCAATTTAAGGGAGGGGCTGTGCCACTGCCCTGCTCCAGTCCTCCAGTGAGCATGGTACCCCTTCCCAGGTTCTAGAATGTTCCATGACTGCAACGGTGCTGCTCTGTGGTCTGTGGCAGAGGGAGGTGAAGGCCATGGCTCTCCCCAGCTCTTTGTCACTTTTGTCATCGAGGTATGGCACTGCTCCTGTCTGGGGTCTCACCAAGTCTTTCATGAATGCCATCCTTCACCTTTCAGCCTGGTCTCCACTCAGTGTGAAAAGAGTTCCTCAGCTTGGGCAGGGGGAAAAGACCCAGTAACATCTTTCTGTTCTCCTCATTTTCTCTCTCTTTCTTGCCCAAAGGCCTTCTTCCTCCTGCACCAAAGAGACACAAGAGCGCACATGCATATCAATGTCTGTGGACAGAGACCACAGAGGCCACAGACCCACAGGTTCTGCCCTCTGCAGTGCAATTGGGCTTGGCTAGGATGCTCTTAGACAATATTCTCTCTCTTCCCCTACATGCCAACCAAGGTCACTAGTACAGTGGAAAGAAATAGTTCTAGATAGTTAAACCTTTATGAGGAATAAAATGCACTGATTCTGAAGGTGATTTTAAAAAAATCTCATCATGGCTAATTTTGAATTGTGTTTTGGAAAAACTTAACCCTTAAATTTGGAATAACTTAAGGTGTGTTACAAGACTAGATAAAAGATGGGACAATTGTGTTTTGTTTGCGAAAAGGACTGCATAAACTTCCAATGCATGTAGAAAGTAGAGCATTCTTCTGCTGTTACTCTCTTTTACTTCAAGGAAAACAGTTCTCTGGATCTAGCCAAAGAAAGGGAAACGTTAGGAAGCTGTTTATTTTTTAACATAGCTGTGATTTTTCTGACCGCACAAATTTATAAAGTATCTTTTCACTTAACCTATGGTAGCAATTTACAAACTTAAAAGACATTAGTAAAAAGGCAACCATCAGAAGCAAAATAATGCCAAGGATGGAAAGACCAGAAAGAGAAATCTTGGTTACTTCCCCCAGTACTAGAAAGTTGTGGTGATGGTTTGTGAGGGTATCACCAGTGTTAGGCTCAAGATGAGACATTTCTTGGGTCAACCGTGGCCTTTTGGGCTGTAAAGACAACTGTTAAAAAATGAAGAAGAAAGCATTTTGCATTCATATCATGCGTTTCTGATTTTCTAGGGGTCTGATGGTCTCCCGGCACTTAGAGGGCCATGTGGGTAACTTCACTGTTGTCTTTGATGGGGGCTGGGGTTAAAAATTTCCACTCATGCTTCAGGACTCTGCCCCAGCGAGGTCTTTAGATGAGCATTGAGTTATGCAGTTTTCTTGCCCAGTTTTAGGAGATGGTTGAATTATTATCAGGGAGCTTTTTCTCATGGAGTTGAGGCATAAACTAATAAGGTTGAGCTGACCCATCCACAATTTCCTGTGACATTGTGGAGAATAGGGGAAGAATTTTACTTTGTAACTGTGCTTTCTTTTTCCCTTTTTTTGTTAGAGATTTTTTTTTTCGGATTTACTGAGGCATAGTTGACAAATAAAATTGTAAGATATTTAAAGTGTACAACTTGATGATTTGATATACACATAATTTGTGAAAGGATTCCCCCCATCGAGTTAATTAGCACATCTATCACCTCACATATTTACTCTTTTTTTTGGCGAGAACATTGAAGTTCTACTCTCTTAGCAAATTTTGAGTATACAATAAAGTGTTATCAGCTATAAGCACCGTGTTACACATTAGACCCTCAGACTTTATTCATCTAATAACTGAAAGTTTATACGTTTTAGCAACCTCTCCCTATTTTGCTCGCCCCCCGGCCCCTGGCAGCCACCATTCTACTCTCTGTTTCTATGAGTTTACTGTTTTTTTTTTTTTTTGATTCTACATCTAAGTGATAGCTTGCAGTCTTTATTTTTCTCCATCTGATTTATTTCACTTTGCATAATGCCCTCCTGGTTCATCTGTGTTTTGCAAATGGCAGGATTTCCTTCTTTTTAAAGGCTGAATAATATTCCATTGTATATATATTTACCACATTTTCTTTATTCATTCATGTATTGATGGACACTTAGGTTGTTTCCATACCTTGACTATTATGAATAATACTGCAGTGAACATGGGAGTACAGATATCTCTTCAAGATAGTGATTTCATTTCCTTCAGATATATACCCAGGAGTGGGATTCCTGGATCACATAGTAGTTCTATTTTTAATTTTTTGAGGAGCCTACATACTGTTTTCCATAGTAGCTGTACCAAGTTACATTCCCACCAACTGTGCACAAGGTTCCCTTTTCTCTACATCTTTGCCAGCACTTCTTGTAGTTTGTCTTTTGGATAATAACCATTCTAATATCCAATTCTAATAGTATATACCATTATAATAGGTATAAGATGGTATTTCATTGTGATTTTGATTTGCATTTCTCTGATAATTAGTGATGTTGAGCACCTTTTCACGTACATATTGGTCATTTGTATGTCTTCTTTGGAAAACTATTCAGGGTGTTTGGTCATTTTTAAATTGGGTTATGTGGATTTTTTTGCTATTGAGTTTGTAATTATTCCTTGTATATTTCGGATATTAACTCCTTATCAGATATGGTTTGTAAATATTTTCTCCCACGCCCTAGGTTGCCTTTTCATTTTGTTGGTGGTTTCCTTTGCTGTGCATATGTTCGATGTGTGTCACATCTTTATTTTCGTTTTCATTGCCTTTGCTTTTAGTGTCAAATCCAAAATATCGTTGCCAAGACTAATGTCAGTGAACTTTTTCCTCTATGTTTTCTTCTAGGAATTTTATGCTTTCAGGTCTTGTGTTCAAGCTTTTAATACATTTTGAGTTGAGTTTTGTGTATAGTGTAAGATAGCGGTCCAGTTTCATTCTTTTGCATGTGGCTGTCTAGTTTTCCCAGCATCATTTATTGAAGAGACTATCCTTTCCCTATTGTATATTCTTGACATCTTTGTTGAAAATTAATTGACTATATATGCATGAATTTTTTTCTAGGCTCTCTGTTCTGTTCCACTGATCTATGTGTCTGTTTTTATGCCATTACCATACTGTTTTGATTATTATAGCTTTGTAATACAGTCTGAAATCAGAAGGTGTGATGCCTCTAGCTTCGTTCTTCTTTCTTAAGATTTCTTTGGCTATTCAAGGTCTTTTGTGGTTCCATATGAAATTTAGGATTTTTTTTTCTATTTTTGTGAATGATGCCATTGGAATTTTGATAGGAATTTCATTGAATCTGTAGATTGCTTTGGGTAGTATGGACATTTTAACAATATTAATTCTTCCAATCCATGAGCATGGAATATCTTTTCATTTATTTGTGTTTTCTTCAATTTTTTCATCAATGTTTCATAGTTTTCAGTGTGTAGATCTTTTCCTTCCATGATTAAATTTATTCCTAAATATCTTATTTTTTTCATGCAATTGTATATGGGATTGCTTTCTTAATTTCTCTTTCTGATGGTTTGTTATTTGAATATAGATGCACAACTGATTTTGTATATTGATTTTATGTCCTGCAAATTTACTGAATTTATTTATTAGTTCTAACAGTTTTTTGGTGGAGTCTTTAGAGTTTTTTTGTGTATGTGTGAGGAAGGTTAGCCCTGAGCTAATATCTGTTGCCAGTCTTACTGTTTTTGCTTGAGGAAGATTGTGTCTGAGCTAACATCCATGCCAATCTTCCTCTGTTTTACGTGGAATGCTGCCACGGCATGGCTTGAAGAGCGGTGCTAGGTCTGCGCCCCGGATCCAAACCTGTGAACCCCGGGCCACTGAAGTGGAACACACAAACTTAACCACTACACCACTGGGCTGGCCCCTTTAGGGGTTTTTATGTATAATATCATATCATGTACAGACAGTTTTAGTTCTTCTTGTCCAATTTGGACGCCTTTTATTTCTTTCTCTTTCCCAATTGCTAGGATTTCCAGTACTATGTTGAATAGGAGTGACGAGAGTGGGCACCCTTGTCTTGTTCCTGATCTTAGAGGAAAAACTTTCAGTTTTTCATTGTTGAGTACGATATTAGCTGTGGGCTTGTCGTATATAATCTTTATTATATTGAGGCATGTTCCTTTTATATCTCACTTGATCATGGTGTGTGATCCTTTTAACGTAATGTTGAGTTTGGTTTGCTAATATTTTGTCAAGGAGTTTTGCATCTATGTTCATCAGATATATTGACCTATAATTTTCTTTTCTTGTAGTGTTCTTGTCTGGCTTTGGTGTCAGGGTAATGCTGGCTTTGTAAAATGAGTTTAGAAGTATCCTCTCCTCTTCTATTTTTGGAAGAATTTGAGAAGGATTGGTGATAATTCTTCTTTCGATGTTGGGTAGAACTCACCAGTGAAGCCATCTGGTCCTGGACGTCTTTTGGTGGGAGGTTTTTGATTATGGAGTCAATCTCTTTACTAATAATTACTCAGTTCAAATTTTATGTTTCTTCATGATTCAGTCTTGGTAGGTTGTATGTTTCTAGCAATTTATCAGTTTCTTCTAGGTTGTCTAATTTGTTGGCATATAATTGGTCATAATAGTTCCTTATGATCCTTATTATTGTTGTTATCGATTATAACATCTCTTCTTTCATTTCTGATTTTATTTGAGTCTTCTTTTTTTCTTGGTCTAGCTAGAGTTTTGTCAATTTTGTTCATCTTTTCAAAAAATATGCTTTGAGTTTCATTGATCTTTTCTCGTCTTTTTAGTCTCTATTTCATATTTCTGCTCTGATCTTTGTTATTTCCTTTCTTCTACTAACTTTGGGCTTAGTTTGTTCTTCTTTTTCTAGTTCCTTGAGGTGTAAAGTTAGATTTTTTTCTTTTTTGAGGAAGATTAGCCCTGAGCTGACTACTGCCAATCCTCCTCTTTTTGCTGAGGAAGACTGGCCCTGAGCTAACATCTGTGCCCATCTTCCTCTACTTTATATGTGGGATGCCTACCACAGCATGACTTTTGCCAAGTGGTGCCATGTCTACCCCAGGGATCAGAACCGGCAAACCCCGGGCCACCGAGAAGTGGAACGCGTAAACTTAACTGCTGCGCCACCAGGCCAGCCCCAAGTTAGATTGTTTATTTGAGAGCTTTTTTGTTTGTTGCTATAAACTTCCCTCCAGAATTGATTTTGCTTTATCCCATAATTTTGTTATGTCATGTTTCCATTTTCATTTGTTTTGAGATATTTTTTATTTCACTTATGATTTCTTCTTTGACTCATTGGTTGGTCAGGAACATATTATTTAATCTCTCCATATCTGTGAATTTTCCAGTTTTCCTTTTGTAATTGTCTTCTAGTTTCATACTGTTGTGGTCAGAAAAGACGCTTGATATTATTTCAGTCTTCTTATATTTATTAAGACTTGCTTTGATCTATCTTGGAGAATGTTCCATGTGCACTTAAGAAGAATGTCTATTCTGCTGTCTTTGGATGGAATGTTCTGCATGTCTGTTAGGTCTACTGATCTAATGTGGAATTTAATCCCAGTGTTTCCTTATTGACTTTCTATCTGGATGATCTGTCCATTGTTGAAAATGGGGCATCAAAGTCCCCTACTCCTATTGTATTGCTGTCTATTTCTCCCTTCAGATCTGTTAATATTTGCTTTATATGTTTAGGTGCTCTGATGTTGGGTGCATAAATATTTATAATTGTTATATCCTCTTGATTAATTGATCTCTTTATCATTATATAATGACCTTCTCTGTCTCTTGTCACAGTTTTTGGCTTATAGTCTATTTCATCTGGTGTAAGTATAGCTACCCCTGTTCTCTTTTGGTTTCCATTTATAGAGAATCTTTTTTCATCCCTTCACTTTCAGGCTATGTGTGTTCATAAAGCTGAAGTGAGTCTCTTGTAGGCAGGATAAAGTTGAGCATTGTTTTTTTATCCATCCAACCACTCTGTGTCTTTTGATTGGAGAATTTAGTTCATTTACATTTAAAGTAATTATTGATAGTTATGGACTTACTATTGCCATTTTATTAATTATTTCCTGGCTGTTTTGTAATTCTTCTGTTCCTTTCTTCCTCTCTTGCTCTCTTCCTTTCTGATTTGATTTCTTTCTGTAGTGGTATGCTTTGATTCCTTTCTCTTTATATTTAGTCTATCTATTATAGGCTTTTGCTATGTGGTTACCATGAAGCTTACATAAAACATCTTATATTTATAACAGTCTATTTTAAGCAGATAGCAACTTAACTTTGAATGCACACAAACACTCCACATTTTTACACTCCCTACTCATTTTATGTTTTTGATGTCGCAATTTATATCTTTTTATATTGTGTATCCATTAACCAATTATTGTAGTTGTAGTTATTTTTAATACTCTTGTCTTTTAACCTTTGTACTAGAGTTGTAAGTGATTTACCCTCCACCATTGCAATATTAGAGTATTCTGAATTTAATTATATATTTACCTTTCCCAGTGAGTTTTATCCTTTCATATGTTTTCATGTTTAACATCCTTTCATTTCAAATTGAAGACCTCCCTTTAACACTTCTTCTAAGGACTGTCTAGTAATGACAAAATCCTAAAGCTTCTGTTTAGAAAACTTTCTCTCTCCTTCAATTTTGAAGGACAACTTTGCAGGGTAGAGCTTTATTGGTTGGCAGTTTTTTTCTTTCAGCACTTTGAAGATATCATCCCACTCCCTTCTGGACTGCAAAGTTTAAAACTGCTCCTTATGGTCCTGTAGGATGTGTGAATGCAGGTCCCGTTGGCTATCAGAGCTAGGTGATTTGGGGGCCTGTCTCTCAGGTGGCAGCCACAAAAGCTGGGGTCCCAGATGTGTGTACAAGATCCTTCTAAATGAATGCTGGCAATCTGGTTTTATCATTGGAGCAAGTTGAAGTGGAAAAGCAGGAGAAGTCCCCATCAGCGCACCAGGGCTCCAGAGAGGATCATAGCCAGCTCCTAGATGTGTGCTAAATTAGAAGCTGGGCCCTTGGGCATCAGCTTGTAAAGAATGGAGTCAAACCCCTTCTTGGGAAAGACTGGAGACAAGTGTTTTTGCCTGCTCACTCTGCACTGCACCCTGGAGGGATAGCTGGGGTGAGTGCTCATGTACTCATTAAGAACTGCTTATTTGTTTGCTATAGTCCTGTGGGTCTTATAGATGCAAGCCCCATTGGTTTGCAGAGCTAGATGTTTTGGGGGCCCAGCTGTCAAGTGGAAGTCTTAAAAGTTGGAGTGCTAGATGTCCAAATCCTTTGCTTCTGGGGGAACAACTTGGAATTGAGGGTTCCCTCTTGATTGTATGGCACTGTGCTGGGCGTAGTGTTTATGGGGTGAGTGTATCTCAGCCTTTCCTACCCATTTCAGTGTGGCTATTTTCTCATTCACCTGATGTGTAGGAGTCACTCAGTTGGCTTCTGGATTTCCTTCAGCATGAATTTCTTTGTGTGTAGCTACACATTCAGTGCATCTGTGGGAGTAGGGAAGTTCAGAAGCTTCCTATGTCACTATCTTGGTCACAAAAACAAAACTAAAACTTGTTTTTTTCATTAAGAAAAAAAACGTCACTCATGGTGACCTGGGCTAGAAAACTCAGTCTTCAAGAACCAGAACCAACTATTTCTGGGTCAATTACCTCATAACCTTAAGTATACAAGCTTTAAGGCTTATTTAAGGAAGGATGTGGGATCATTTATAATCCTGTAGACTGTGACTCTTCCACCAGGATCAGCTCAAGACCTTATTATGAATTATATTAAAGTTTTTTCTGGTTGTGATATTGTCAGCAAAGAGCTCAGCCAACCTAACCAAGATCACTTGGGGGTGTAGCACAGGAAGGAAGATGAATATAATTCATCTTTTTTCCCTTTGCTAGGTGCAGATGAATTAATTATAGCTCCCAGAGAACTATTCCCTGTGCTTAAAATAGTATCAAATTTTCCATCCAAGTCTACTATGAATAGAAGCAATTTGACTTGACATTAGGGCAGAGCTTTGGAATCTGGAGATGACACAGTCTACCTTTGATTCTCTGCAAGGCATCAGTCATCTTGGGCTCTCAGGCCCTAGTTTTTTCTCCATAAAATGGGAATAAAATATGCTCATTCTTTTACTTCAGGAGGTTTTAGGGGAATTATTTAAATGCCATTTTTAATGTGCTGAGTATCTCAAGTGGAAGGCAATAATGTGAGGGAATTTGGGGGAAGAAATCCACTTACTATGAATTGAGTTATTTTCTGAGTTATTTAGATAAGATACAGAATGATCTTTAGGTTCAGAATCAGGACCATCTCAAGGCCTGTCTTTTGGAAAAGTGCTACAATTCATTTCTACTAATGACAGCTTACCCGTAGGAGAACGAGTCTTGGCCATGCTCTGAGGTTTGAGTCCCATCTTGAAAGACTCATTTTGCATGTAAGGACATTTAAACTCTTTATGTAAATTCTTATATTATTTTTGTAAGAAGACACTGGACATTTACCACTAGATGAAAACTCAATGCTTTGGTATATAGTTTTCTCATAAAATAACCCATGTCTTTATTTTTCCTTGCAGACAAAACAGTGTGGAGTTTTACCCCGCATTCATGATTACATTGTGGATGGCTGGGTGGTATTTCAACCAAGGTAATTTTAAAATATGGTCAACTCTGTCCTAATGATGACTACAGTTCTTAGAACTATTAAGGAGCAGACATGTAAACACACATATCCTGATCCTGGAAATTGTTTTAAACAAAATCAGCAATGTCTGTGCATCACAGAGCACTGTTCTGCAGGTACACTAACTCTGGCTTCATTCCAATTCAGTAGTTTTTAAAAAACTTGGAACAAACTATGTTGGGCACTCAGGATGAAAATGACACAAGATTTATCTTCAAACCTAACACTCTAAATTCTAATTTACCTGCAAGAACAGAACACAGAATTAACAATTCACCTTAATTATTATAGCTAACATTTGTTTAGCACTTACTCTGTGCCAGGTACTATTTTTAAATTTTATACATATATTATCTCCTGCATGGGTTTCATAGGATTAAAGACCTTCCTATGAGGTAGTTTCAGTAATTAACTTCTACTTTACAGATAAAGAAACTGAAGAACAGAGAGGTTATTTGTCCAATTTAACCTTCACCGATGTAGGAGAAAGTTAGCTTCCAAGTACAGAGCGGGATCTATAGGTATTTGACCCAACCATCCATGTCTCTTTTCTTAAGAGTTCCGGATGATGCAGTGCTATTGTTTGTATGTAGCAACTTTACAAACATCTCCTTTCTATCTGACTGGGGTCTCCCTGGTGAGCTGAAGGCTTTACCCAAACTCTGTGCCTTTCACAGGGGGTTGGACCAGCACCAGCTCCCTTAGTTGGAGAAATTCAATCCCTTTGCTTTCTGATAGTTCTCACTGCCTCATTTAAGTTTGACATTTGATTGCTAAGATTTAAATAATCCAAAATCTAGCTGTTTTCAAAGGCAACCCTATCCCTTCTTGTAATTTTTGCCGTCAACTGAGGAATTTCAGATAATATATCCCTCAGAGAACGACTTCTTAACTTTATTCCAATACACATTTTTGTCCCTTAAGGGCATGAATGGAGGCCATTGTTTCTTGTCAGGTGAGACCACATCAACAGCTAATAAGAAAAGTGCCTTTTGATAATGGGACTCAGTCTCTGTCATTCGACCCTTTCGATTTCACTGTGATGAGCTGACTGAGGCTGACTGCCTGTCAGGAAAGGATTTCTCGGGTATCTGCGTGTCATAATTTTCTTTTCATTCTTTCTCACCCAGAGTAGGTAGCCTATTAACTGCCCTGAACAGTTCTCCTTGGCTTTGTGGGAGTAATCATTAGATAGGAAGTTTCAAGACCTCAACATGCTCACAATCTCTCCACTTCCTCAGACGCCAGGTGGCCCTGCCACCCTTTCTTCTCCAGCAATTGGCCCTCTCGTTCTCATCCTTCCGGCCCCAAAGCAAATGTCAGCCCCTCAGGAAGGCCTTCCCCGACCCCTTTCTACAGGTGGCCTCTTCCAGTGCCCGCTGGCCCATTTCCTCTTCATTTCTTTCAATGCACATTCAGATCTGTAATTTTCTTCTCATTTTCCTCTGTTTGTTGTCTGTCTCAGCTGGTAAACTCCATAAAGGCAGGGAGCTTGTATCTACTTCACTGCTAAGCCTAGTTCTTAGAATAATACCTGTATATGGTAGAAACTAGAGAAAATGTTTGTGACTGAATAACTTAACAAATTTAATTCTGTCTAACCTACCAGAGTCCCAGAGATAGACTCCAAGTGTGTACAAGAGGGCTCTGGCAACTTGTATCTGTGAGGTGCTGAGGAAGAGAGAGGGTCCCTAATGTAGGGAGGATGTGATATTATTCGTTGGACAGGATGGCAGAACTTCATGCCACACTTTACGTTTCTTTCAGGTAAAACTTATATACAATGAAATGCCCAAATCTTAAGTGTGCCATTTGATGAGTTTTGACAACTATATACACCTATGTGACCCAAAACCCTAACAAGATATAGAACATGATTGCCACCCAGAAAGTTTCCTCATGCCTTTCCCAGTCAACCCCTTTCAGAGGCAAACACTGTTGTGATTTTTTTCATCATAGTTTAGTTTTGCCCATTCTAGAACTTTCCATAATTGGAATCATACAATATTGTACTCTTGTGTGATGCTTCATTTACTCGGCAAAATGTTTTTGAGCTTCACTATGTTGTTGTGAGTACCTGTTTCTTTTCATTGCCGAGTGGTATTCCATTGTGTGGTTATCATAGTTTGGTTATCCATTCTCCTGTTGAAAGACTTCTAGGCTGTTTCCAGTTTTTGGCTAGTATGAATAAAGCTGCAATGAATATTCTGTACAAGTCTTTTCATGGACACAAGCTTTCATTTCTCTTGTTTAAATACATAGGAATGGAATTGCTGGGTCAAAAAGTATGTTTAGTTTTACAGGAAACTACCAGAGCTTTTCCCAGAGTGGCTGTACTGTTTTGCATTCCTACCAATAATGTATGAGGATTCCAACATCGCCAACATTTTGTGTCATCAGTCTTTTTAGTTTTAGCCATTCTGGCAGGTGTGAAGTGGTGTCCTCTCATTGTGGTTTTAAGTTGCAGTTTGCTAATATTGAATGATGTTGAATAATGTTGAAAAAATGTCTGTATGCTTATTGGTACCTTTGTCTATCTTCCTATGTGAATTGTCTATTCAAATATTTTGCCTATTTAAAAATTAAGTTGTTCTTCCTTCCTTATTGAATTGTCAGAGTTCTCTATATATTCTGGACATGAGTCTTTTGTCAGATGTATGTTTTATGAGTATTTTCTCAGTCTTTACATCACATTTTGAGAGACTGCCATCAGACTCTCCATCTTCTCTATTTTTTTCTCTATCTCTATAGTTTTTGCTACTTGTCTGGGTCTGTTGTACATCTATGCCCGTCACCAGTATTTCTGGGGATATTCAGAAGCTGCTAACAAAAGGTAAGGAGAACCCAAGAATTGGGTGTTTAGGTAAAAAGTAGCAGGATGGAGTTTGAATTAGTTTCCTCTTCCTGAGAGTATTAACAGCACTGATGGTTGTGATTGCAAAAGAGATTTATGCTGCCTGAGGCCAAGTCTCACCAGGCCGTATGTGATTAGATGTGAGGCAGAACATGCAAATATAAAACTGTGCACTGAATGTGCACTCCTTGACCACCACATTTTAAATCCTTGCAAAAATGTTGCACTATCTCCAAGATGTTACCAAGGAAATAATCCTGCCCAGCTTTGATAATCCTTTGAATGTTCAAAGGAGCCAATTAACCTCTGTGGTTGGCTTCCCCTTTATGTGATGAATCAAAATTTTCAAATGGCAAGAACACAGAAGTTCTAGATGGTGTTAATGATGAGCAGCCTACTTTAGGACTCCTGGCTTCATCACTGTAGCCCTGTTTATAACCTCTTTCCCTCATATCCACCCTGCAGGATGACTGGTTTCCGGTTGGGTCTGGGGATTTTGGCCTTGTTGGCCATCCTGGGCGCCCTGGGGATTGCAAACAGCTTTCTGGATGAATACCTAGACCTCAATGTTGCCAAGAAACTGAGGCACTTCTAACTTTTCCCCTCCCTTTGCTCAAATGCTTGCAGAAGATGTTTCCACTCTGAAGCTTATATGGTGTCACTTGTTCAATTAAAAAAAATGAAAGTCTTCGTTTTGTTTTTTTTGAAATGGCTTTGTAGAAACATACCGGTTAGAGAATATACATTTCCTGTTTGTTTAAGAAATGAAGTTTGCTCTGAGCCCTGGTTATAGTTGTCAATGCTAAAGTTGTGCTTGTGTGGGGAGGAACAGCCTGACCTGTATGCTGGACTTTCTAGGGACCACTGCCATCACTCATCTCTGAGACTGCTTCTCTCTTATGGAAAGCTCCACACAGACACTGATAAGGCAGCTGAGCCCACTTCACTGGTTGCAGGAAAGCAACAGATGGCTGCGTGTCTGGGAAGTCAGGCAAACACATAGAGTAGCCAGAGAAGAGAGTGATCAACTAAGAGCACAAAACAAATCCGGCTGTGAAAATGGACTTCATAAAGAAAAAAGGAAAAAGAGAAAAGGTACATCGTTTTCAAGGAACCATCCAGAAACCAGGGCTCAGTGAATATTCTTGCCCCTGGGGAGGGGAAGGAGGGTCATGGTCATGGTTGGAGAGCCTAGGCTGGTTTCCACTGCACTCTGGGTGTCATGTGGGGTTTGGGGCCGGCTGCTGTTGTGACCCTGAGGTGCAGTCGCCGTCTAGCACAATGCAAATGACCTTTCTTCACTTTCTTCATCTGTAAAATGGGAATGAGTCCACTTCACAGTCTTCAGAGACCTTAGGAAAGCAGAATTATGAGCCTATATAACACATTTTAACATCAGGAAAAGAGCTCTCTGTAGATTTTTCCAAAGAAAGTTGGACAGCCTTGCGTCTGGCGTGGGCATCTTCCAGAAGCTGTTTATTGGAACTTTTCTTTTTTATGGGTACAAAGGAAGTTACAAAGCCTATGAATAATAGAAAAAGAAATAAAGGCATTTAAACACTAGTGCTTCCAGAAAAGTAGAGGAGAAGACATGACAATCCCTTGCATCTAAAATAGCAGTACTAAATGTCTTAAAGTATACGGAGAACGTGTTAGTCTGGGATGGGGTACCTGGATACAAGTCCGGTTCCCTCACTCACTGGCTGTTTGACTCCAGACAAGGCATCTGGTCAATAGAGGTAGTGCAGCAGGAAGTGAAGACTCCAGAGCTAGACGTTAAACCTGTTCTACCACTTGCTGGCTATGCTACCCCAGCACTTTGTAGCTCTCTGCCTCAGTTTTCTCTTAGACAAAATGGGGCTAATATTTTAAAATGCTGATTCTATGGTATTTTTACTTTTTAGTATTCTGATTGGTTATGGTGATTTGTATTGTGACATTTTAATTATTTCATATATTGAAGACAGCGAAAGAAGAGAGTGCACAAATCTTTGACCCGAAAGTGCAATTATTTGCATAATCATATACTTTAGAAGTGGGGGGAAAAAACCCACAACTTTCCAAATCTTACACTTGAGGATTTTAAAACAATTTCTATTTTGCATCTAAATTGGAACAATTTTATAGGTGCAAATTATAAATACACACACACATAGTTTGGTTAAACAATATATGGAAAAAGAAAATGGGTGCACCAGGATATTGGACCTTTGTACCTTTAAACATCTGAACTATAGAATTTATTGCCTTTGTTCTAATTCTTTTGTCACCAAGGCAACCTCTTGATTATTTTAATTTCTATAAATTCGGCTACAGAGAGTAAACATGCTGGCCACGGAGATGTGAGTTTCTGATCTGTTTGACAATTACATATGTATTTTTTGTATATTAGTAAATTGACTAATTTTATTTTCAGAAATCAGATTCATTGCCTCAAAAAGTCAATGTTATGAAAAAAGGGATGGAGAAGAACTTTTCTGTATTAAAAGTCTTTACCAAAAAAAAAGGCATATGGGGCTGGTCCCATGGCCGGGTGGTTAAGCTCTCGTGCTCCGCTTTAGCGGTCCAGGGTTTCGCCGGTTCGAATCCTGGGCACGGACATGGCACCGCTCATCAAGCCATGTGGAGGCGGCGTCCCACATGCCACAACTGGAGGGACCCACAACTAAAAATACACAACTACGTACCAGGGGGGCTTTGGGGAGAAAAAGGAAAAATAAAATCTTTTAAAAAAAAAGGCATAAAACAAAATGGCAATGTTGGAAGACATTTGGGAGACAATTGGGCAATTTGAATATGGAGTGAGAATTAGATGATATGACGGGGTTAATGTTAATTGTGTTAGGTGTGATAATAATGATATTGTGGCTAGAGAAGAGAATGTCCTGATTTCTTGGAGCTGCATGCTGAGAGGTTGAGGGATGAAGTGGTTGGAGGTGTATACTTTGAAATGGTTCTGCAAAATATGTATGTGAAGCATATATGGTGAAGTGTTAGCAATTATTAAATTGAGTTGGTAAGTGTATAGTTATTCATTGTACTAGTCTATTTTTCTGATTGTTTGAAAATGTTCACAATGAAATTTTTAAAAATCTGAAGCAAAGTTAAAATCTAAAATCAAGTTCTTGGTAGCTCTGAATGAACTTTTTTTTGAGGAAGATTAGTTCTGAGCTAACATCTGCCTCTTTCTGCTGAGGAAGCCTGGCCCTAACATCTGTGCCCATCTTCCTCTACTTGATATGTGGGACGCCTACCACAGCATGGCTTGCCAAGCGATGCCATGTCCACACCCAGGATCCAAACCGATGAACCCCAGGCCACAGAAGCAGAATGTGTGCACTTAACTGCTGCGCCACCGGGCCAGCCCCTGAAGATTTTTTATGTTGAGTGCTGTATGCTTGATTTGGGATCTATGGTATGGATAGAGCCGCAGCATTAGTGCTGGCCCAGCAGCTGTCCTGGACATGGCAGGGACACTGGGGCCATGTGTGTGGAAGCTGTTGTAATGACCTCTGCCTGTTGCATGAAATGAGACGGGTGTCTGTGTGTGGTAGCTCATCCAGAGGACACTAGACCTTAGAACTTAAAACAAAAAACGAGACTAGAGGAGAAAAGCGAAGAGAAAAGAAGAGGAAAAAAGACGAAAAAGAAAATAAGAAGAAAATGGGCTGGTTATGCAAACAAGCAGCCCTGCTCTCTTCCCAGGGGTTTTTCCTCCCCCGCTTTTCTTCGCAGGTTGGAGGTAGGTGGGATGTGGCCAAAAAAGTCATTAATAAGGAAAAAATATCAGGTCATTTGTTTTTCACTCTTTTTCTCCAGACACAGTCTTCCTTTAAGAAGGCCAAAGACAGAAATAGCTCATCTAATGCTTTTGAATGTTCTCTAAGTTTCAGCCATAAAATACATCTTTCTCACTGGGGCGGATGCCTAGTGACTTCCTGGATAGATGTCTATTTTCGCCCACCTTCTTCTTCCATCACGCACTTACTGCACTGGGATTTCATAAAGGTCAATACAATTACATATAAGAAATCGTTTTAAAGGAGAAAGGTATTGCATTCACCTAGTGCAGAACAAATTTCCGTGTAAATAAAAATATTTTATTTGAATTAATCAGGACTAGTGGGATCATCCAACTCTTCTCAGAGCTTCATGTTTTCACTTTTGACATCAGCCTTCCCACACCCCAGCCACGAATCAGCTTATTTTTCCATCCCATGGTACCTGGTAGAGTACTGAGCCGGTATTGTTGGGACAAAGCCCAGTGTCGCATTGTTTTCCACAGTGTTACTTGCCAGCCAGTCTGGAAGCACAGCCCACGGTGATAGAGCTGGCCTCTTCTTCTACGATCAAGTTCATTCTTTCCCTTGGTTTGTATATATTAAAACTCACCTTTGTTTCGGATCTATTTTTGGTGATGACTTTATTCTGCTCTGGTGGCCTATTTTTCTGCTTCACCCAGTCAGTTTTGAAATGTGTTGTGTTACTATATTTTTAATGTTTGATGGCACGTCTTGGGTCAGGTCTTCTGGAAGTGGAGGGGTGGATTCACATGTGTGTGATTTGTTCATGAAGGGCTCCTAAGAGGGAAAACGGGACAGAGACAGGCAAGAAACCAAACAAGGGGCAACTTCAGGCAAAGTCCCAGCCTCTGCCTGATCCTGCAGGGGGCGCTGGAGCTCAGATCCCATCTCAGGGCTTGTCCAGGCAAGTTACTTTCCCCCCAATATATTCCTTGAGTTTCCTTCCTTTTTCAAGAAAAATTTTACTATCAATTTTCCAAGTCCTCTGAATGAACCAGGGGGAATGAATTGTTATGGTACTGAATCTAAAATGGACTTCAGTATGTTCCTTCCAAAGTTGACTTTGCTCTCCTCCCTTTGCCACAGCCCCCGGAGTGCAAATTTAGAATATTCTAGCTGTGTGGTTGAATTAAAAAGGCTGGGAATGACTGACTGATCTCTTCTGTTACATGAGTGTTTAAAAAAATGACACCAAACTTTTGAGACAAGAACTGCAGTTAATCAATTAAAACTCATGCATAATATATCTGCCTAATTAAGGCTGGAGATCCAGTGACAATCCTAAAAGAAACTAAACTTTGCATTGATTCAGATAACAATCTTTTATTCATTTTTTTTTCCTTTAAAAGTGGTATGTCAACATCACTTCATTTCTACATTTCAGAGTTCTGTACATTTATTAAAAGGAAATAAGCAATGCTCAATGTACAAAGTAAAAACAGAAAACTAGAAAAATCTGAATAAAATGGAGCAAGTTGCCATAGGTCATACAGTACAAATTAGTCATTAGATGTCATCTGAAGTGCAATACCACTGCTGTGACGATGAGTTAAGGAATGAAATAAAAATACTCTATTTTAAACAAACAGTATATATATATTTATATGTATATTTTTTACAGATAGTAGACCCAGTGATATCTGCAGTATTGTAAAAACTTATTTACAAATAACTTTTTTAGACATTACATATACATCAGCACCGTAGGAAAAACAAAACAAAACAAAACAACCTTATTAAAATCTACCTCTCTATTTAGTTGGTCCCAGTACTGAACATTTGGAGGAAGCTTTGAAAAGGTAACGAAGTGCCCCCCTCCCCATCAGCCACCTCCAGTTTCTCATCATTGCTTATATATTTATTTCCTGTACCTTTCAGAAAAAGGTAATTATGTATTCTGTTTCTTGTTTGTTTACTTCTTTTTTTTTTTTGGTTTTCATCTGTTTCCACTCAAGAGTTTCCTTGGTGGTGTCCCTCCCCGTGCAGGGAGTTCACAGTCACCCTGCCACCACCTCTTCCCAGAGGGAGCACAGCCCCTGCCTGGGCTCTCACCCACCTGGCCCGCTCTGGCCTCCATCCTGCCCCTTGCTGAGTAGATCCACAGTCACGCGCCACATCACGTTCAGGTCAACGATGGACCGCACGTATGACGGTGGTGCCACAAGATTAGTACCATACAGCCTAGGTGTGTAGTAGACTATATACCATCTAGGTTTGTGTAAGCACACTCTGCGTTTGCACAATGATGAAATTGCCTAAGGACACATTTCTCAGAATGTATCGTGTTGTCAGCAACGCACAACTGTATAACCTTGGTACACGGCGAGCACATCTGGGGCAGTGTTTGCCTGCCTGCCGCCTCACTACATCCTCTGCCCCCAGCCTTCCATTCGAACCCCCCTTCTCAGGACCTTGCCCTGAGTGCAGCCAGTCCTGCTCCCCACAGCCCCGCCTGGGCTCTGGCGAGGCAAGTTGCATGTGAGTGCACAGAAGGGAGCCAGCCTTTCGTTCACGCAGGGAAGGAGTGGTAGGAGAAAAGCACACGCCCTTCTTACTCGGGACAACAATAGGCCACATGGCTTCCAGAAGAGGACAGTGGGAGGGGAGGCGAGGACTACAGAGACAAGCCTTAGATAGAAGAGGTTGTTGATCCCTTCCGGCAGTCTCCGGTTAGGGCAAATTTGAGTGAATTACAAGGAGAACAACTGTACAGAACTTTGGAAGTGGATGACTCTGCCCATATGAAATGAACCATATCTTCCTCCTTTTTATCACCAAAATGTATAAGGTGGAGCAATTGATTTTTCAGTTCCTCATCTCTCAGGATTTTAGATTTGTCTTTTCGGTGAGTAAGGATTAAGGACAAGGCCAATTTTACAGCATCACCCCTGGGATTTTCCCAAGGGGAGCCAGAGCCAGTGACCTCCAGGCCATTCATCCCTGGGTGTACCAGAGGTATCAGATGCAGCTCATACAAACCCACCATCCATCAGCAGAGCAGCCCACTCAGTTCCCAGCAGAGAATATTCACTCAACTCTACACGTTAGAGACAGAAAACTCCAGTGTCGCCTTTGCAATTCAGGCATTGTCTAAGTTCTTCTTGCATTTATTTTGACTCTGCCCAGGCTCCCTAGAGACAAAAGCTTCATTTCTTCTTGGATAGACTGTAAGGAGAAGCGAGGGCAGGCTGGAGTGGAGGCAAGGAGAAATAAAGGCAGGGGTGAGGGAGAAAGGCGGCATGCTGGCAGACACACAGCATCCAGCCACAAGTAGATGGGAACTGCCTAGACGTATAAGTATCATCCGGGCCCCCAGGAGGTTCCAGCCCAACTACGTGGAGGGATGGCCACCATGGCCACCAGCAGAGGGCTGTTCCCCAGGACAGCTGGAGGGACCCTTCTCCAAGCTTACTTGGCAATCCTTGTGAGGCAGCCGACAGCAACGCCTCTCAAATTCCTGAGGGTCATCACAGGGCAGGAGACAGGCCTGTAGGATCTGTCGTCGTCTCCCTGAGACATCTCACTGCTCTTCGTGTCTACCCTCCAAATACAGTAGCACGTCTTGAAGCCTGACATCTCTTTCCAGCCAGAGTCCAGCGCATTTCTGACCTGTGCTCTGGGCCTGCGCAACCACCCAGCAGCCTCTGTGGGACTCTCCCTGGCCTGAGGCTCTGTCACTTTTGTGTCTCCCAAGCTGCAGTCTCCGGACCTGGGCCAGGAGGGGCAGACGGATACCTCACCTTGGGCAGCAGTCCGTCTTGGCTGGCGCAGCCCTTGCTGGGCCAGGTGGTCACAGGGAATGCCGAGCACAGGGGCTTCAGACTCGTCTTCCCCACCTGCCTCTGGCGTGTCTCCCTCTCTCACAGCAGGGATCTGCATGGCATCTCGTCTCGACTGCTGTGTGGAAATCAGGTGAAATGAGGCCCCGCGGGGCTGTGGATTGGCACCTGGATCTTCCACTGTCAGCCAGCTGCAGTTTTGCTCAGTTTACGTGGGTCAAAAAAACGAAAAAACAAGGATGGGTCAACATCCTGTTTCTTTTTCACGTTAAGCTTTAACCACTAGAGTTGTGGCTCCTGGGGCCCCTCTTGACTAGGGGTTTCCAAATAATTCATCAAGCTCCTGCATCCACTCATCCCCAGGCCCACCTTTGATGATGGAGTCCACGAGGTCTGCACTGTCGGCGAGGCCAGGGAAGGAAGCCCCAGCTGCTTCGCCGCTGTAATTGTATGACACGTCCTGAGGGGGGTTCCGCTCATAGGCTTGGCTCTGGCTGCTTGCAGCAAAGCCGCCACTGGGCATCTGCTGCTGTGCCTGGGGCTGGCTGAACGCTGGCATACCAGGGACGCCCTGGCTTAGGCCAGACATGACCATCGGCCTGGCCTGGCTAGTGCCCTGCTGCCCCGGAAGTGGTGGCATCATCTGCCGACCCATCGCAGCCGGGTTGAGGGTTCTCACTGTGCCAGTGTTAGCGTCCACGACCTGGCTCAGTCCCTGTGGGAAGTGTTGCTTGGTCAGCCTCGGCTGGCCAGCTTGAAGTGGGTAGCTGGCACTGTTGTTGAATGCTCCTAACTCTCCACTAGTCCTTCCAGGCATCCCCTGTAAGCTCCTCTGTTGCCAGCTCTGTGCTCCCTGCTGGACCGTTCCCATAATGCTCTGCAGCCTCGGTGGGCCTTGGGGCCTCGGCAGCACCTGGCCTACCGGCCCTTTCATCTGCTGGTGCTGCTGGGGAATGGCTGAGTTCACCAGCATGCTCTGACCAAAACCACTCACCATCCCAACCCCCTGCCCAGAGGCGGGCTGCCTCGGCCCCTGGGCTTGGTTGTGTGTGATGCTCATGCCACTTTGGTTTGGGTGCTGCAACATTTGGGTCATTCCTGTGCTCATACTGTACATTCCTGGCTGGCTGGTAGGTGTGGTGCTATAAGGTGCCAGTCCCATCTCTGACTGGGCTGCTGCTGTGGCCATTGTCCCTGGGTTCTGGGAGGGTCCCATTCCCATCATGCCTGCGTTTTGTGCCATCAACCGTGATGTTCGCATGCTCTGGAGGGCTGCTTGGCTTCTCACGGCTGCTATATCCTGGGGAGAACCTGCACGGAAAAAAAGACACACATCACTCACTCTTCTGATAAGGAATGTACTGTAACAAGTTGTTGGAATTTTCTGTGGGAGTGACAAATTCTTTTATATGAAAGGATCTACTCTGATAACAAATCCTTAATAAAAAACAATTATTCTTCTGCTTATAACATATGCTGATTATGAAAAATCTGGAGAACACTGAAAAACACAAAGATGAGAATTAAAGTCACCTGAATTCCCGCCATCCAGAGATGACCACTTCCAACTATTATTTATATATAAATAGACACACAAAAATTGGGATCATACTGGACGCATGCTTTCTAAGTTGAGTTTTTCACTTTATATACCCTGATATTATTTTTGTTCACATTTCAGAAGCAAGTTTTTTCTTACTCTTCTTGATATGATGCCATCCTCAACCAATAAGAGATTATTTTTCTTGGAGGTGAGAGGGAATTCACCTCCTGGGCTAAATTAAGAAGAAATGGATGATCACTTTGCATATTCTATTTGTGAAATGGAACATGGTTCAGCAGAGACTACTATCAATAAAGACCACTAGGCTAATTTCCCTTGAGACTTGTAGGATTTGAGAGGTTAAAGGCCATTGTTTCTGCTAAGAAGTTATTTCGATAGACAGGAAATTTTTGGATCCATTCTGTAGATTTCCACATGCTCCAGATTCTCTGAATCATAACATGTCAGTGCAAACTGGCCAGCTTCCTGAGCTAGAAAAAGAAATCATCCTGCTACTTGCTACTTGGCAATGAACTTTACACATTTCTCCAGCGAAGTCCACTCCTTCAAATGGGCAGTGACTACTTCTTTCAGTAGATCGCTAGCGTAGTTCTAATGATGCTGCTTAAAAGTTGGCCAGAGCATCAATGCCAAGTCACTCAACTCTAATTAGGCATTTGAGTGAGTCCTTCTTTACATGTTCTACGAAAATTTCCAAACCAGCCAAGAGAATAGCAATGTCACCCTCAGAACCCCACTCAATGTTGCGAAGGGCTAGGAGGTACACCAAAATGCATTTTTCTATGTCTCTGCTAATGACTAAGTCTACGAGAAAAAGAAAAATAGTTTTTTCCTGGACTCTTAAAAAAAGATGCAGCATGGGAGCCAATCGATGTTATAAGCAAATCTGCTCCTACCTGGAACTGGGATGAGAAACCAGATGACAATAGTGTAACCTCGTTAAACCTGGCACCTTGGCAGATAACTGAAGCGTGGTTTTGTCTTCCGGATGGGGGTATTGATTTCTGGGTAGCATATATGTCTCCATATTTTCTTTCTTTCTTTAAGAAAGAAAATTACGGGAATTTTGATTATAGC
Organism: Equus caballus; assembly: GCF_041296265.1. Lineage (NCBI taxonomy): Eukaryota > Metazoa > Chordata > Mammalia > Perissodactyla > Equidae > Equus > Equus caballus. The sequence continues at coordinate 97,533,298 of NC_091685.1, read as the reverse complement.
TTAAGTTTTTGTGGCTTGAGATCAATATCATGCTGCATTGAAAAATGAAATGGTTACCGTGGGGAAACCTGAAAGATGTGAGGGAGCTCCTTAGAAATGTTTCAATTTTTTGTTTTAAGCTTAATTCTATCTAAGAGATTTAAAAAAAAAAAATGTAAAAAGCTGCTGATTAAACACTGAATTGTAATCTTGTTATGAAGTTTTGTGACCTTAACGACTAAATTTGAATCAACTGCAGGGCCAATCTGATCAACTGTGGTGAAACGGGTTATTGAGTTGTTTATAAAAAAATTTAAGGGAAAAATATTGCTGACTCCGAGACTGATTGGGTAGACTGAAATTACATAGACAGACTGATGGGCTGCTGGAAACAGATGAAATGACTTTCATATTTTGGACATTTTTGTCGTATATTTATAACGGATATGTTGAGGGACTGGATATTGTCGGGACTAATTTTGTGAATGAGAAATAGCTTCCTTTCTTAGGAAGGCAAAAATGCTGCGATGCCTTTTAAAAGGTATTAAAACATTAATCCAGGGCCGGTCCCATGGCCTAGTGGTTAAGTTCGGCATGCTCTGCTTTGGCGGCCTGGATTCTGTTCCTGGGCATGGACCTACACCACTCGTCAGTGGCCATGCTGTGGTGGTGACCCACATATAAAATTAGGAAGATTGGCACAGATGTTAGCTCAGGGTGAATCTTCTTCAGCAAAAACAAAGACAACAAACAAACAAAAAAACATTAATCCAAGCCAACTTTTACTTTTACTAAGTTTAAATGACTGCACTATCTAGTTGTAATTCTACTGGTTAAAAAAAAGAGTATTTTGGGGCTGACCCAGTGGTGTAGTGGTTAAGTTCACAGGCTCTGCTTCAGCAGCCTGGGGTTTGCGGGTTCAGATGCTGGGTGCGAACCTATACACCGCTCATCAAGCTGTGCTGTGGCAGCATCCTACATACAAAGTAGAGGAAGACTGGCATGGATATTAGCTCAGGGCCAATCTTCCTCAGCAAAAAAAAAAAAAAAAAAGAGGAAATTTTAAAATCAGCAATCAGCATCATATTTTTGACCTAAGAGAAACAAAAAGCCTTTTATTGGGGCCGGCTCCGTGGATGAGTGGTTAAAGTCGCGCGCTCTGCTGCGGCGGCCCAGGGTTCGGATACTGGGCGTGGACATGGCACTGTTCGTCAGGCCACGTTGAGGCGGCGTCCCACATCCCACAACTAGAAGGACCTGCAACTAAGATATACAACTGTGTACAGGCAGGGTTTAGGGAGATAAAGCAGAAAAAAAAAAAAAAGATTGGCAACAGTTGTTAGCCCAGGTGCCAATCCTTAAAAAAAAAAAAGAAAAAAGGGTGATTTATTTTTAAAAAAAGCCTTTTATTAATCCTACTTCTTTATTTTTGTCTAAAACAGATATTATAGTGAGACACTGTAGTCAAATTAATTTTCTTGTCTGCTGGTTAACATCACAATGTCAAAGAAAATCTTCCAAATTTGAATAGAGATGATAATATGCAATTTTTTCTTAAAAGGGTCTATGTATTATTTTCACTCACAAGAAGCCCTATATTTGTGAAAACAAGCTTTTCCCCATGGGCATGTAACACTGCCCAGAGGCACAAAACTCAGTAAAAGAAAGACAGTTGTTAAAACCTTTGAAATGTGTGGTGGTGAGAAAACATGTAGGGTCTCACGCAAGTTATTCCTACCAGAACTTCTTTCCAAGGACAATATTTCTTATCTATAATTTGCTATTTCCCCAGATCCATAACATTATGATATGTAGGGTGTTAGTAAAATACATGAAAATGCTGAAGATAGTAAAAAGAAAAAAAAAGATCCTATAAATCATCTCAAGGATCCTAAAAAATGTCACTGGTTGTTTAGCTTTAAGTGTAGCTAAATTTTTAGGTTGATTACCTGGGGCTTGGGATTTTAGAAAAGTTCAAAGAGTAGAACTATTTTTTTTTTTTTTTAAGATTTTATTTTTTCCTTTTTCTCCCCAAAGCCCCCCAAGTACATAGTTGTATATTCTTTGTTGTGGGTCCTTCTAGTTGTAGCATGTGGGATGCTGCCTCAGCGTGGTTTGATGAGCAGTGCCATGTACGTGCCCAGGATTCGAACCAACGAAACACTGGGCCGCCTGCAGCGGAGCGCACAGACTTAACCACTCGGCCACGGGGCCAGCCCCAAGAGTAGAACTATTTTAAACCGCACCCAAAGCATTCAGAATAACTCATAATACACAGGAATTATTACATTTCGGTGGGCCTCTCTATTTCAAATATAATAAACGTTGTGAACCTAGAAAACTCAAGAGACAGTCTGCTGGGTTTATCAGATTTCATGTCTTTAATTAGTTCGTAATATAAAGCACCGGTTCTCGAAGTGTGGCCCTCAGGCCAGCAGCAGCCACAACTCCTGGGAGCTTGTTGGAAATGCCAATTCTCAGGCTCCACCCCAGACCTACTGAATCAGAAACCTGGGGGGTGAGGCGGGGCCGTCTGTGTTTTCACAAGCTCTGCTGATGATTCTGATGGAAGATAAAGTTTGAGAACTATGAGTATAAACTCTGGAGGGCTCTGTGTCTGCAACAATATCTGTGCACGTAACAATGACCACCCCCTACTCCTCCCCATCCATGACCAAGTGAGAAACCTAATTCTTCCAAGAATTCTGGTACTAATTTAGTGCATAGGACACCTGTGGACAGCCCAGTTCCTTTTGCCTTACCTGTGTCAAGTCCAAAGGGGTCTGAAGTGATATAAATGTCCAGGGACGGAAGGCAGTGGGACCTACTCTAGTGCCAGTGTTTTCACAGACATTTGCCGTGAGATCTGGCAGTGGACATCAGTGGCTTTCAGACTTTTAAACCACAGCTCACAGTGTGTGATCCAGTATATGCACATTTGGGTTTATAACAGAAACAAAAGTTTCCTTTATTATGATATGTTCTGATAATTTCTTTTCTGTTGTATGTCATTTAAAAAATGTTGGTTGTGGAGAGGCTGGCCTGGTAAGCATAGTGGGAAAGTTCAGTGTGCTCCGCTTCAGCGGCCCTGGGTCCACAAGTTTGGATCCTGGGTGTGGACCTACACCGCTCATCAAGCCATGCTGTGGCGGTGTCCCACACAGAAAATACAGGAAGACTGCTACAGATGTCAGCTCAGGGCCACTCTTCCCCAAGCAAAAAGAGGAAAATTGGCAACAGGTGTTAGCTCACAGCCAATCTTCCTCATTCACACACACACACACACAAACAAAGTTGGTTGTGGCTCATTAAATTATCTTCACAAACTCCTTGTATTGCACCTCAAAGACAAAAATGCTACCTTAGATCATAAATTTTCATCCACGGTCTATTGAGCAGGGTAACACTCGTGAAATGATAAAGTTTATATATATTTACGTATGTGCATATTTCTGTGCAAGGGGCTTCATAGCTTCTGTCAGATTATCAAAGGGAAGGTAACACTTGGGAAGTTAGGACACATGGATCTAGGTCCCATAAAAAGGACAGAGGACAAAAATCAGGATTTCTGCCGTTAGACGACCCCTGTGGCCCCCTGAACACTCCTGTGGATGAGACTGGGAAGGGTCCTCAGGCTGATCCTCCACCCCACACAGGACCCTCAGGAGCTCTCTCCACTGGAGATGGAAGGTTTGATATTTGAGTGGACTTTCTACTTTACAAAGGAATGGCAATGCTGGGCATCCAGTGCTCCCATCGCTACTGGGATCATGATTCAGAATTTCCACAAAGGGCAGCAGGATCGAGACAGTCCAATCGAACCCAAGGCCCGGTTTGTCTTCTATATTCAGTAGAGATTAGCAGTTGCTGCAAGCCAGGTTCTTGCACTTTGGTTGTTGGAAGTGAGGGCCATGGTCAGCTGAGCTGCTGGGATTAGCAAGAAAGATGTAGCACAGGATTTTTCCCCTGTGGTCACTGAGATGACAATCTAGACACAAACAAGGCTGATACTGGGCCAACAGGCACCAGTATGTCCTTATTGCTTGTTAAACTATTCAAATACTTCTGTATCTTTGGTAAAGAACAGCTGTCCCAGTCCCACCCCCACAGCCACCCTGACCCCTCCCTGGGCCCACTAGGACCTGTATGGGACCTGGAGACCAAAAGGTTAATGCCTGGCACAGCAAGGGGGCCTCCAAGAATGCTCTATGAGTGGTTGGTATACTCAGTTCTTAAATATTTTTTTCCATTGGAGGAAGATTAGCCCTGAGCTAACATCTGTCGCCAATCCTCCTCTTTTTGCTGAGGAAGACTGGCCCTGAGTTAACATCTGTGCCCATCTTCCTCTACTTTATCTGCAGGACGCCTGCCACAGCATGGCTTGTCAAGTGGTCGGTAGGTCTGTACCCAGGATCTGAACCAGTAAACCCTGGGCCGTGGAAGCAGAACATGCGAACTTCACTGCTGTACCACTGGCCGGCCCAGTTCTTGAATATTTTTAACATTACCCGGACATAAACACAGCACATAGGGCAACGTCACTGGCTACACATTCGCTTACACTTCACAACTGGCAGGGCTACGATGGAAGAGGTGTGCACCGGCCTCACCTTGAAACTGATTGACCTGCTGCACAGGGTATGCATTCCGCTGCTGCTGGAGGTGCTGCCGGGGCAAATGCGTTTGCTGCAACTGCTAGGACAGGACAAGAAGGGGGGGATGGAATGGGGAGAGAGCACACAATTAAATATCTTGGCAGTTCCAGGAAGGCAGGTTTTTTTTCAAAAACTAAATTTTGTACTGAAGAATAACGCACATGCAGGCAAGAACACAAAGCATAAGTGTACAGTTTGATGGGTTTTCATAACTGAACACACTCCTAGTAACCAGCATCTAGAACAAGAAAGAGAACATTGGCAAGAGTCCCCCACGCCCCTTTCCAGTCATTACCCTTCCTCTGATCCTGACGGAACCACTATCCTAACTTAGCAACACTGATTAGTGATGTCTGCTTTTGTACTTTCTATAAGTGGATCTGTACAATGTGTTTGTGTCTGGCTTCTTGCACCCGTCGTTATATTTGTGAGATTCATCCGTGTCGATGCATGAAGTTGTGGTCTGTTCATTCTCACTGTTGAATAGTGTCCCATCATAGGAATAGACCACAATTTATTTACCCGTTCTACTAGTGATAGTCATTTAGAGTGTTTCCTGCTTGGGGCTGTCACGAATACGGCTGCTGTGAACATCCCTGCCCACGTCTTTTGGTGACCATCTGCGGCATTTCTGACGTGTGGACTTGCTGGCTCACGAGGAACGTGTACTCAGGGAGGCAGTTTTGATTCTGACTTTCCAACATCAGCTTGCATGTGTTCCTTAGCATTGTGGGGACCGAGCTCAAAGGGACAAGCAATGAGTTTTTAACGACCTAAATAGATGCTTCAGGTATAGGAAGATGGGATTCTCAGGGGTGATTTTAAAAAGGCTAATTTTATTCCCATGAGGCCACACTGCCTGTAAAAGACATCCCCACAAATGAAACAGGCAGCATTTACTGCCTCGAGGAAACCGCGCAGGATTCCACATACACCAGGAGCCAGGAGGCCCGCATTTTAGTCTTTCTTCTTCCACTCGCGGGGATTCTGCACCACTGGCGCTGTTACCAATACATGGAAAGGCTATTGTGATCACTATCATGCTGTATGTGAAAAGGGAAAGAAAAGAAGAGTGAGGTGGAAAGACCAGAGGAAGGGGTTTTAGGTCTCGGTCTGCATTCAAGTAGCTGCGTGACCTCTGGGGTGTCTTTTAACCTCCTTCTGTAGCTGCTGAATATTCATTAAGCACGTTTCTACAGAGAACATACAGCAAGGGCCCTGCTCCTGAGAGTGTTCATTACAAAAATAACACACACTGACCGCTTCTTAACACATGTGTTTATTTCTATTTTTTCTTTTGTTTTTGTTTCTGGGGAGCTCTATAATTTTCTTTTTCTTTCTCTCTTTTTTTTTTTTTTCTTTTTCTGGACAAGGCCAGCCAGCACTCTGGCAACCAAAGAAAAGCACAGCCTCTGCCCTATTCACCCAATCCCCTGGTGCCTACCATGGTGTTTTGCACAAAACGGTTGAAACTGTGAAATTAATTAATTGTGTGGACAAGAAACCATGCTAATTTGTTAGGCAGCATTATAAGGGCATTATTGAGAGCAAGCTGAGCACTTAAAAGCTTCTCCTCAGCCAAATGTTCCATATCAGGTAAGAATTTAACTGTCCCATTTACAACTGGGAGTGAGCCCTGGGGTAGCCTGCGGAGGGTTGGGGATGGGGCCCCCAGTTAGGAGTCAGGACGCCCCAGCTGCAGTCCTGGCTGTGCTTCTCTCTAACTCTGCGATCTCAGCTAAATCACATAAGCTCCCTGGCCTCACTTTCCTCATTTTAAAATGAAGGGACATCATGAGGTCTAATATTTCTTTCAGATCTAAAATTCTAGGCTCTGTTGAACTATTGTGAGTGGATGAGAGGTGACGTTCTGCGCTCTTTGAGAAGCAGGCATTAAATGTTAATTCACGCCTGCTTTCAACCTGCGGTTCTGATCTCTAAGTCCACTGAGAATCATTGCAGAGTCCCGGAAGATACGCAAGAACCCAAATCCTTCTGTTTTCCCTCACATGTCCTTTCAGGAAACCCAAGAGTTTCTAATATGCTCGTTTTAAAATTGAAATTGTTAGGTCACTTTCAATGCTGCTGCAGAGACTAAGAAAATCAGCTTGGCATTGATATGGCAATATTCATTCTCAAACAAAAAGTTGACAGCCTACCGCTTGGCGACCCCTGCATAGTCTGCATCAGTAAGCAATGTCTCCAGGGGCAGGTAAGATGCTACACTGACTTCAGTTTCTTCAGTGCAGTCTCTGGGTTCCATTTGTGGGATTTGTCCCTTGGGTCGCCCCCAGGATGGCTGGTACATGTGGCTGCGGCTCTTAACATCACATTCTGTGACATCAGGGTCATGTGACAGGTCCCCCCACACATTTGTGCAGTTTCCATAGAATTTTACACACATTATTCCGTGTGATCCTTAAAATAGCTACAGGAGGAAGACTGGTAAATTATTAAAACCTAACCTGGCAGAGGAGGAGAGAGGTTAGCTGGTTTTTCGAAAATCATACCACAAGCAAAAGATTGTGACCCTGAGTAAATCATTCTTCCTGGGTCCCTCTTCATTCTCTTCATACACACAGTTACTAAGGAATTATACTCATTTTTTGCAGTTTCCCATTTCCTCATCTTTTCCAGGGATCTCTGTATCTCTCTGTGTCCTGGGTCCTGAGGGGTCTCGCCACGTTCTCCTCCTCGTCTGTGGGCGTCATCTTGTGGCAGCTTTTCTCCCACTCTTCTGCCTCCCTCCTTGTTCCCAGGGTTTGGTGGACCTCACTGAGTGGGGACACTCCTGGGCTCGCACAACTGAGTTCTGCCTGGTTACCCGGCTCCTCTTTGTGCCTTGGTCACAGCAAACATATCAAAGGCCATCACTCAAAACATCAGGCACACCTGAAATTTCCTGGGATTGGCTGAGGAGAGGAGTCACAAAGCCCAGCTCCCCCTAGCAGCTCCATTTATCACTGCCTGAGAGAGATTAGCATGGTTCCTTGTCACACACCTTACGCAGGGTGAGAGGGATACAGGCTTGTTTGTACAAGAGCTGCCAGGCGGCTGACTGACCTTGGTGAAAAGGGAGATAATTACACAGCTGTTCAGGAACAAAAGCAAAAAAAGGAACATAAGTGAACTGCGCTCAACAGTACAATTTTTCTATTTGGAGGATGACTGGTGTTACTTTGAACTGCTGCTTTGGTTACTAGCGACCTCAACATGCCTGAGTCCCACACAGTATCTTGTATCTAAGTGGTGGAGGATGCTTGATAAATTTCAAAATTCTGATCCTATTAGGAATATTCTAGAAGGGTAACTGTGGGGCAGAGCTCTATTGGACCTTAAGCCTTATAGGACAAGCTCGCACCTCCTATAATAAAAGAGCGCGATGCCCCGTACAGACCCCCCACAGGAGCCACCTAGGGATCTCTTGTGGAAGGCCTCACGTGTTTCCTGGGATAATACTAAACCCAGCCTGGGGATCTTGAAAAGCAAAACACCTTGAAACCTCCAGGAGCAGCCCTCAGGGAAGCTTCCTTTCAAAGCTGGAGGAATTATATGGCAAAGGCGGACAATGATTCTAAGGTGAAGCTTCATTTGTGTTAGGCCTTCCTTTAACTCAAAGATTTCCTAAACTGCTTTAAAAGATTTTGAGAATTTTCTTAAGTTCACACCCTTTCTGTGACCCCGAGTTCAGGTTTCCAGGCAGTTCTGTGGGCCCTATTATTCTGCTATTGTTCCTGTTCTATTGTTCATGACCAACTCTGTAGAATTCTCCTCCTGACACTTTCCTCCAAGAAACAAAGTTCTCTGAATTATTTTCTTTTTTCTTCATGCTGGAAATATTAGCGTTTACGAAGAATGTAAGGCAGCCCTCTACCCCGCCATGCTGATTACATAGACCCTGCTACTACAAACTAGAAGAAAAGCAGTCAGGCATGAATTGAAGAAATGCCTCTGGCAAATGGGCCTTCAAATTGATGGCTGAAGACTGTCTTTTAAGAACAAACTAATTCATTCTAAGAAAAAGCCTAACTAATTGAAAGGTCTAAATTCTGCAGGTTCTTCTGTGATCCTGGGAAATGCTAGACTGTGAATATCTTGGCAAAGGACTGGAACTCCCTCGCAGACACCAGGTGCTGAATAAATGCTTGCTGAACGAATGAATCACGCCGTGGGCGCACGTTACCTGCTCGGCCAGAATCTGCTGCTGCTGCTGTTGCTGCCTTTGCTCCCGCAGGAACTGTTGCTTCTGCTGCTCCATCAACTGGGCCCGCTGGTCAATGAGCATCTGCTTCATGATGGCTGCCTGGGGCTGGCTGCCCAGGAAGCCGGCACCTGCGGGACTGGCTCCTGAGACCATGCTGCCTGAGCCTGGGGCTACGGAGGACTGCATGGGGCCTGTGGTCCGGGGAAGCCCAACTGGATGCTGCTCCTGGGAGGTTAGGAAAAGAAGAGAATGCAGCAATTCCACATTTAAAGGGAAGCACGGGGGAAGGGGGATGGGGCAAAGGCTCTGGCTTGTAGACCTAAGGGGTCCTGAGTAGACACCTTATATTTCCACAAAAACAACCCAGTAGTCTTCAAACTTGGCCTTACTACTGTAGAACTGGAGAGGCTACAGGGGGACAGTAATAGAGTATGGCTCTGGGAAATCTGAGACCAACTCCTGTCTGTTTTGGATGGGGCTGCCTAAGGGACAAGGCCTGGGTTTTCAGCTACATTCTGCGTTCCTCCAAAGGAAAGGGAATAAGCCTTTAAGGTGAGGCTGGGCTCACCTTTAAAGTCTGGAACAAGACAGCCTGACCTTGCCTCTTAATCCTTGCTGCCTACCTGGCCAAGATGGACTTCTTAGCTGGTAAAAGACACATTTACAGAAGACTGCTGGAATTTATTAATCAACAGATCTGCTATTTAATGGGATTCTCATTAATTGCAACATGTGAAAGCTTTGATATATGTAAAAAAAAAATCCTGCTAGTGAGACTTGTTGATGGTGAGAACTGCGAATATGTTACACTGACCAAAGAAACGTAATCTCTCAACATCTTCAAAAATAGAATTGAGTCGAGAATGTCTGGCATAATTTAAACGTGGGGGGGTTGAACTGGGTCTCTTGATTCTATAATTATGTGTTAGTCAGTTAAATGATGGCAACTTTTAAGGACTGGTCCTTAGGGAATAGGAGGTAAAGCGGTAAGGACCTGTTTACACACAGCCCAAGTGACTCCTTGGAGAATGTGCTCCGAGGGGAAGTCTGTAACAACCAGACAGTGTAGACCATTTGGGGAAAACACTGATGGGAAGAGTGGGTGTGTGACCATAAGATTCAGTTTCTAGACGTTTCCTTCCCTGTTCATTCTACCAAGCACATTTGGTAATAGCAAGTACTGTCTGAACATTTTGCAGAAATGTTCCTTTTAATTCATTCAACTTCCAAGTAATTAATCTGAACACAGAGGAGCTGATGTCTGAGATGTCCACAAATTAAATGGTACACATGTAAGGATACAGACAGTCATATTGTGAAGCAGGATTATGACTTAAATCCTAAGAAACGAATGTGAATAACTCTAGAGTCATTTAAAAAAACTTTCATCCAGTCAAATTGGATTTTCATATTTTTCCTCTTTTTGCTTTGCTACCTTTTCTGTATAGACAGTCAACCACACTGGCAGTTTCCTCTTAAAACACAGAGTCGAGTTTGGTCTCCGTCTCTCCTAGAGACACAGTCCTGGATTCGATCCCCCCAGCCTGGGCTTGCTGTACCCCCTTCCCTCCAACGTGTGGTGCTGAGCCAGTCACACTTTTCTTTCCTGCTGTGAGATACCTAAACTGCATCTTCTTCACTCCTTCCACCCACCCAAACAAAATGAAAAAGCAAAACACCATTATTCCTCTCACCCGGGAAACAATATCCCAAGAAGTTCTGGTTAGTTAGTGCAGTAGTCCCGGTCACCCAGCTAGTAAATGGAAGAACCAGAACTAGCAGAACCAGAACACCGAACCGGGGTCTAAATTCAGTATTCCTTCCACTAGCTCAGACCTTTCCCAGACGACGGCTCCAGGGTGCCCAGTGTGCACCTAAGAATTGCCTGTAGACTAAATATATAAGTATGTCTCTCATAAATGAACTGTGTTCTATTTTTTTAATGTAAATGTTGTTGCTGAAGTTAATAAAACTTCTCGCTTTGTGTATTTTCTCCGTAAATAGACAATTATCAGGTAGAAAGCTATGAAATATTTATATCAAAAAGACCTTATACTCAAAAATGCCAGGAGCCTTTACGCTACCCAAAAGCTTACTTTATGACTGACCCTGCAGGGGTCAAGATATTTCAGAGTTTTCCCTTTCCTCTCAATACTTGCTACTTGTTTTCCAAGCCCTTCCTTCCACTGGGATAAAGGTGTTTCTTGCCACCTTTAGAGACAAATGGCTGATTGACCTAACACTTTAACAAATGAACTCACATTGAAGTATAAATAGTGAACCAATCAGCAAAAACACATAGTTTTTTCTGAGTATTTCAGTATATTTGATACTTTCCAGTTTGATAAGGAGGAGAGAGTTGGAAAGAAAATGAAACCCAAGGGAAGATAAAGTTTTCTTCAGTTTGATTTTATGAGAAGGTCTGGTCTGGGGAGGCCCCATTTATCTTGGTGAACTTTGAGATAGTCCTGTTCTGTGTGACCAGTCCTGCTAGCTGGGGCACATGCCCAGGAGTGGTAAGTGGTGTCATGTTGCTTTCCCAGCCTCCCACCCGGGAAAAGAAGGGAGAGAGAGGCAAATGAGGTGATGATGATACAATCATCCCTCAGTATCCTCAGGGGATTGGTTCCAGCACTGCCCGCAGATACCAAAATCCACGGATGCTCAAGTCTCCTAGTCTGCTTTTAGTATCCCCGGGTTCCATATTCGGGGGAGCTGCATCTGCGGATGCGGCCCCCATGAATACGGAGAGGCATCTGTACATCCAACCACTTTTGACACCTGTCTTCCAGGAGCAAAAAGAAATAATTCAAAAGCACAGTGGGAAAAAGCCTTCCCAGAGGGACAGTTAGGTTATTACTTCACAGGATTATATATTTCCCTAAATGATTTCCTGCCAAAGGTTTTGCCTTCAGGTTTCTCACTAAAGACCCGAAGACATAACGGCAGGAGGGCTATGTGCATTTTTAAAGGATTGCCTTCCATATGAAACATCCGTGATTCTAGATTGGCACACCTTTAGGACTTTCCCAACCAGCTCTGCTGCATTCAACAGCGGGTGAGTGACACCTGGGTGTATATTCCAACGTGTGAAGATGCACCAAGTGACTCGCCTTACAAATTGAGCCGGCTGAGGCCATTAGCTGCTTCATCTTATATGGTGGCTTTTAACCTCCAGTCTAAGAGGGCTTAATGAGCAAGAGTCTGTCGAATCTCAGGATTTCAAGCCACTGTTCTTGTTTCTAAGGAGGACACACACTGTGTGTGCAATTAGAGAAAACCAGGCTGAGCTTTCGTCACCAGAAATGTAACGCCTTGAAGCCAAACGATGCAGTATTTTTAGTTTTAATTACTGGCTTGTTCTCCACCCCACCCCCTGCCCGACAACCTCCCTTGCTTTCTACCAAGAATCTTAATTCAGTCTCTTCCTCTCAGAAATCCAATTGGCTACACAGATCGTCATCATTCCCCAAACCTCTCACTCTTCAGTAAAATAAAGGGAGGGGGGATAAAAAATCAAAACCAAGAATCTATTTTACATGTCTTCTCCTAGGAAAAGATCTTCGCGATTTTCTAAGGGATGGAGCGAGGTAGGAGGTGTAAAAAACACTCTGCCTCCCCCCAAAGAAGCAGTTTTCTACTTCAAAAACCAGCTGTGGTAAAAATATCTCCCCAGAACAGCCAGCTGTTTATTTATAAATCTGTGCGTAGGGAAGCTTTATTTCTCTTAAGTGTTTTGAAGAACATGCATAGTGTTTGGAGAGAGGGCCCGGGGTGGCTGGCAGCGAACCAAAGATTGCTGGCTCCTTAAGGTGGGATCAGAAAAGGCTGCTGGCGGTGGTTGAGTCTGGGGTGACGGGACTTTGCGGAGAACTGGCTGGAGGACGCCCTGGGCTTCAGCCTTTTCCCGGCGTTCCTCGTCGGGGAACAAGGAGCAGCTGCTGTTCTTCCTCTGTCCCAGCAGATGGTGGTGTCAGCCCGGTCCTCCGGCTTCCAGCTCGCCTGCTCAGCGCGCGTGGCGTGTCCCGCCCCCCACCCCCATTTGCAGATGGCTTAATCATGACTCCGGTTCCTCCCCCGCCCCCGTCCCCCCGCCCCGCGCGTCTGGGCTAACGCTGCGAACGTGGAGCCAGGCAGTCGAGTGTTACAGCGTACAGCAGGTAGCCTGGCAACTGAGAGCATAATACCGAGCAGATGGTGTTCGCACGGCGTGATGGACATCACACACGACAGCCTGAGACAATCCAGGAATTCCCTGGGGACTCGAGGCCCTCTTTACACAAAATGAGTTCTCTCTCCATTGCCGTGTATCTCTGGGGTTATCTCCCCCCTCTCCCCGACTGACACTGAACTGGTTTCTTATTACCGACTTTTCTTCCAGCCCGAGGGGAGGAAGATTTCACGTGGGGGTGGGGGACCGGCCGTGGAAGGAAACGGAAGGGCTGGGAGCCGGAGGAGATCGTGGGGGGCGGAGGCCACCGGAGAGGGGAGGGAGAGTGGCGTAAACCAGACCCCGGGGCGGACTGCCCGAGAGAGGCAGGGTCTCCGGAGCCCGGGCTGCACAAAGCCGGCGCGGGAGGGCGGCGCGGAGGGGCGAGCCTCCACTCAAGAGTCTTTGCAATCGCATGGTCTGCGAACAGCCTAAATGAAATTTAGGATTTTACTTAAAAGGTCCCCTAGGGCGTAATTTAGCCTCTCGACTCGAGCCTATATGCTTACAAGTCCTTAGGGGACTCTAAGAAGTCAGGAGCCGGGCCCCTGCGCTCCCGGCAGGCCGGAAGATGCCTCTGCGCGCAGGCGTCCCTAACAAAGAAACCGACGAGGCGGGCGGCTCGGCGTTCCCGTCCCCCAATACCGTGTGGGCCCGGGCCCGGGAAGGAAACAGGAGCAGAGGGCAGGAGGGCAGAGAGGAAGGGTTGTTCATAATAGGAAAAAAAATAAAAATAATGCATAAACCAAAAGGACGTCCCAGAACACAAATCTGTGCTTTTCACACACACTGGACCAGGTCAAGTAATTAAGAAAAAATTTAAGTCAATCTTCAGCCCAAACGCAATTTTGCCTAGATAATATACATCAAGAGACTTCTCTGTCCAGTCTCTCCCCAGTATCCAGAGGCTTTCTTCTTGCAAAGGTACTATTCAAGTTTTAAGTTTCAGAGGAGGTAGTCTTTTCAAAGGTGGAAGCTGACGTTTCACGCAGAACATCACACTTGCTGGGAGAGCGTTCAGCAGTTTCATGTCAGCAGCACAGGATGAATCCGACACCCACGGGGGGCTGAGTGGAGGCATCTGGCTGTGACTCCCAGAGGCTCAGGGTGGTCAACTCAACTGGTACTCTGAGGCTCGAGGAAACCATCTGACCTCTCGGTCTCAGTTTCCACCTCCTCAAATGAAAATCCTATTTATAAGACTCCTTTCTTGACAATGAAAGAGATGAAAGAGTTATAGAAAGAAAATGGCTAAGAAGATGCTAACGCCTCCGCGCCCCCCCTCCCCCCCCCCAAGTATAGGCAGTTCACGAACAATAATGCGTTAAATCGAGGGTTTAAGTGTGATTCCAGGATCAGCATCATTAGCATCACCTGGAGCTTGTTAGAAATGCAAATTCTCAGACTCCACGTCAGGCCTACTGAATCAGAACCTCTGGGAGCGGTTTAACATGCCCTCCAGGTAATTAAGATGTCCCACAGTTTGAGAATCACTGGGACAGACAATCCTGGTTTATGGGCACTGACTGCAACTTGAGGCATCTGAGCTCTCTGTACCCTGATTAGATTGCAAACCCTGCACTTTCAAAAGCAGAGTGCTGAGTTGCTTAGGTTTGTATTGCAAATTAGTCTGCATCTGAAACAAAACTCCCAAATTTTCAGAGAGTTGCTCAGGCAACACAAACCAAGAATTCTGAAAGGACCCTATGGCCATGATTCTTCCAAGAAGGTCACTCCTCCTGCAACTCTGCGATGGAGGCTGAGGAGCAGCCGAGACTGAGGAAGGGGTGAGGCCAGTAAACTCCTTTGCTCAGGAAGGGAGTGTCAAACATCACTAGACTTCCCGTCCCTGATCTGATATAAGGTAGAACTATGGAAAGCTATGATTGGAGGAAAGTCCCCTCTGGCTGGAAAAGGTTCTTCAAACATGGAGAAGACCAGAAGCAACAATGGAAGATGACAGCTAATACCTACGGGGCACCCACTGTATGCAAAGCATCCTGCCAGGTGCTTTCACCTGAGTAATTAAACTCATTTTATTTATTTTAAAAACTCAAGTCTCTGAGCGGTTAAGTATTGTCTGATGTCCCATAGCTGGTGGTGGTATCTTTGGGACGCTGACTTTTCCACTGACCATAACATGCATCTGGTCTAAACTGAGCAGACCACCCAAGAGGACTCTGGAGTAAAGAGAAATGGGAAGGGGGTAAGGGGAGAGAGGAATGGGCATAGAATAAAAAGGTAGAAACTGTATTGGGATCAAAGGATGAAGTTGAAAGAGCACAAAAATATACATCATTTTTTATAAGTTGCCTGATACCCAAAATTAGGATGCCTTTGTCGTATCAACTTCGACATTTAAAGAAAGGGCATAAGATTAGACCACTCAAGCAGAAGTGGAAAGAAGAAACAAAATAAAATAAGACCTTAGAATTCTCTTTGAAGTTGGTCAAGTGTCAGGGCAGGAACTTGGTTTCAGGATAGTGGCTTCTTTTACAGACTTTCTTTGTCCTTGTCCAGAAGAATTTTTCACTATGAATTTGGAGAGTTGCTTACAATAAATTCATAGCAAAGCCCCAACAGGGCCTACCCCATATAAACCCCTCTGTTTCAGCAGATTGTTGAAGAAGTTTGGATAAAAAGGTTTTATGATGTGTGTTGGTGGTGTCCCCAAGATGACTGAGTTTTGAGGCAGTTTATCAATTTAGGAAGCTCATCACTGAAGTGGTGGTAACTTGGGGCCCAATGCTAAGCCTGCCAAATGGGTTCAGCAGAGTTCTTTGTTCAACCTCTAAGAAGGAGCAGTTTATCTTGGGGGAACCCAACAGGCCTGGGTAGAAACTTAGCTCCATCATGGGCCCAGTGACTGGCCCGCCCTGACTGTCTAACAAATAGCTTGTTGATATTACTGTTATTGCTGTAACCTCTTGATCATGCAGTTCTAGAAAGTCAAGTTGAGGGAAGTGCTGTGTTTCTGGTTCTAGCTTAGCTCCTAAGACAATGAGGACTAGGACTTTAAACGTGGTTTACAATGAGCAGAATGGAGTTCCTACCAGGACTTTTGACTATTTAAAAAATACATGTTTTGCTGAGTTTTCCCCCGATCACTGGGAAAATTTGAAAAAATTGTATAAAACTAGAAAGAACAAAAAGGCAATATTCATTTTTAACACTCAAAGGTGACCATGTTAATATTTTGATGTGTTTTTAGATTTCTTCTCAGCTTTTTTCCCCTGTATGCAATAATATATTTTGTGTGCTCGTGATCACTGTATATATATGATTGTATCACTGTTTCTTACTAGGTCACATAGGAGAGGTAGAAAGTTCCAACTTTTCAAATGCTTGGATAATTTTCTGGTAGGATGAGACTTGTACGGCATCATTCCAGCAGGATCTGCAGGTCTGTATGAGTCTTGCAGTGTCCAGCACAGAGCTAGGTGCACAGTTGCAAGAGAATAAATATTTGCTGAACTGAACTGACTAATTGGCTGTGATGAATTCTAGCCTAAACCAGTATCATGTATGATTGGAGAGGAGAATAAAAGATGGCCCTATAGTGAACTGCTTCTCCGAGCAACTGAGTAGAACCTCCACTGAAGAACTAAGCAAGGGTTAAAGGTGGTGGTCCAGTGCAAGATACGAGAGTGCCCTGGGCCACAGGAAGGTCAGGCTTTCATGGACTTTCTTGGGGGTAAAAACAACAAAAATACCATTTGTTCTTATCAGTGCTTTGAACATAGTTACCATAGGTCCCTCCAATGGAAACACAACTTTGAGAGTTATGCTTTTCCTCTGCCTTTGATGTAAATTATAGAGTCCTTTTGATCCCTTTGTTGTGATTAATTGCACCACCAAAGCAACTCTAAATTGGCTAAAAGTTCATTAGTGTGCAACAATAGGAGCTTGATTAAATAAATTATGGTACATCCATACCATGAATACTAGGCAGCCAATAAAAATCATGCCTTCTCAGACTATCTAATCACATAGAAAAAAGCTTACAATATATAGTTAAGGGGGGAAAAAGCAGTTTCTAAGAGAGTAATCAGAATAATCACCGTAGACAGAATTAGAAGTGATTTTTATTTTTATACTCTTTCACATTTTCTATTAAGAACGTATTACTTCAAGTAAGCATTATTTTAAGAAACTTATGCTCTAGAAAAAGTCTTTTAATTGCCAAAAAAGAAAGAGAGAGAGAGAGAGAAAGAGAGAAAGAAAGAAGGGAGCCTGTTTTCAAGGACTCCATAATTCTGATGAGGAGCGAGGATGCCCTAGTTCCTGAGCAGCTGGTGGCATCTTTGCAGAGGAGGAGCAGAAGCCACATCCCTGGGCCTTCTACATGGAGACAGCAGAGCATAGGGCCCAGTGGTGAAAGCACCTGACTGTGCCTGGAGAGGGAACTGAAGGCTTCTCAGAGGAAGTGATGTCTCGGAATGGCTTAGGTGGACAAGAGAGGGATGGCTTCCAGGACAGAGCACAGAGTGATCAAAGATGTGAATACATCCTGTTCTGAAATCCTATTTCTAAGGACTCATCTCATGGAAATACTCACAGCTTTGTGCAAAGGTTTATCTTTAATAGCTTGAATGATGCAGAGTAGGAAAAAATGAAAAAACAACCTAAATGGCCAACGTTGAAAGCATTTATTAAACTATAATACAACCCTCCCCCGACAAAAACCCAAACCTCATTAAGAATACTTAGCCTAAGCAGACATGGAACAGAATGTAGTGAGTTGAAGTGGGCCCCAGTTGTGTTCGGGACCTGGACTATTTCCACCTGAGCCCACCTTATCCTCTTGAGTGTATAACAAACATCCTTAAGTGGCTGTTGTCTTTTTCAAGACCTGGACATGGCATGAATGTGAACAAACTGAGTTTGGCTACAGGTTCAGCAACTAGGCCAGCTTGGCATTGCTTCGACAAAGAGCTCCCAAGTCCCAGAGAAGGCTCTGAAGGGCACTGACCATCTTCTGAGAATTCTCTGGTGCACCTGGACAAGCTTCCCTTTGTGGCACCATCTACTTTCTGTGGTTTTTCTCTATTCTAGGCTTGAAAGCACAGAGCATGGCCAGAACCAGCCCAATCTTTAGAGTTTAAGAACTCAAGAGACAGTGAAAACGATCATTTGCCTCCACAGGTTGTCTTCTCTGCGGGGCTGTAGGAAAACCCCAGCCCCAGGGGCTGTGAGACCTGCCCCACAGGGGTGGGCACGGCATCTGTCTGCATCCGAGTGGCCGCTGTCAGGACACATGGACTGCATGTGGTTTGTCAGCTGCTCCAGGAATTAGGTTTTTTAGCCATATGTTTGCTGCCTTTCTTTCCTTGATGTAAAAATAGGGAGGGGGAGGCAGGAGTCTCAGCTGTCTTCAGCAGAGCTGCTGGGGAGAGTTTTCTCCTGAGCTACTGTTTCCCCAAACCATACTTTTCTCTTTTATTGCCTCCTCCCCCCATTTCTGATGAAGTCATCACAGCAAAGATTGCATAACTGATGCAGAGGCCTATCTTGTGTTATCCTGGGAGACAGGCCAATGTTTCCGTTTATAGACAAGAGCACTGCCATGCAGCCAAATGGAGCTCTCTGCTGCAACCACTGCAGGACAGGAAGAAGGAAAGGAAAGCTTGGAGCTTGAGGGCGGGCTGTGAAGAGAAGACAGGGGCTTCCTCCCTCCTCTCTGCAGCCTCGGAGGGTAGCCGAGGGACACTAGCTCTGACTGCCTGGGGAAAGCCCCTTCTACAAGGCTGCTTGCGCTTGGCTCTCTGCTCTCCCCTCCTTCCAGAAGATGCTGTCAGGGGCGGGGAGAGGGGGAGTCCATGTCAGCCTGCTCTGCTGTTTTCTGACTGCTGAACCTACCTGTGGGCAAACCAGGTATGATCATGCAGAGGCTCAGAGAGGAGGGCAGCCCTCGCCACACTCCTGAGAGCAGAAGCCAGGCCAGCAGTTGTGCTGGGGTCTGAGGAGGCCAGGATCTGCGGGAGGGCATGAGCAAGTAGAAAGAAAAAGCAGTAACACTGAGAAATCTGGGCTTGTTACTTCACATATTTAGAGATTTTTGGCTGAGAACTAGGTTCCTAGAGAAAGGGAGTCTAGAGGAGGAGCTTGCACCTATGGGCAGGTGGGGATGGCGTCCTTGGACCCTGCGCCTTACATCCACAGTGGTCCTCGAGTTTAGATTTTCAGATACATTCTTCACACGAGGTTTTACATTGAGAAACCTTGACAGGATTGAGAGAGACTTTCTATTTCACGGCTTTAAGTTGTGTCCTGTTACTAGATTGCACTTGCCTAAAGCCTTTATGAATGAACATTCTTTATAAGTCCTGTGTTTATCTTGTGAATGGCATAATTACACTGCACTGTATTTTTAAAAATAAAAACACCACCTTCTTTTTTTTAACCCTTTTGGCATTTCTTCATTTTGTAAATATACCTGGTGACTCCAAAAAACAGAAGTGGCCCAGGTCTTTTGTGAACCTTGAGAAGAGCTGGGGGACAAACTGGGATAAAAACAGTCTTAGAAGAAATATGGACCTGAAAGAGGGTCTCCTTGATTGCACCTGTGTTGCAGTAAACACAGCTCCTGACCGCCCCCTGTCCCTCCAGTAACCTGGAGAAAGGAATCTGGAAACAATTAGAAATCCTCCTCTCCACAGATCTCACACTCGTCCCTCATTTTATCAGGACTGCTCTCAGGCAGCGTGATTCAGCAGGGCTTGCATACAGTAAGCGCTCATGAATGTTTGCTTTCATTGTCATCAATATTAATAATAATGAGGAAATTAGAAACTTGAGGTGGGGCCTACATTTTCAGCTCATATTTTGTTCTTTCTCAACAGATCAGTTCCTCAGCCTTATATAGGAAAACACCCTTGTTCACAAATGACCACCTTTTGATTAGGATAACAATTAAGTTGATAGCTAAATATGGAACTAGACCCTAGAATGAAGGTGAAGTTTATGGGAAGCCTTCATTTTAGTGAGGAATAAATCCACTCGTGTTGACAATAGCAATATAGGCCTTCAAAGTGGGGGTTATGTGCCAAAAATCATTTGCCACAGATCCCCTTTAAAAGCATAAATATTTTTGCTTAAACATCTGGGCTGGATCACCAGTTTCCTATTCTTTCCTACCAGAAGCTAAAGCCACGTCTGACCTCTTCCCATAATGTTACCTCAAATGCCCACCCCCTCCCCACTCTCCCCCCAAATTTCTTGTGCCAGTTCTTCCTCTAGCTAGCTGAATGAATACCCCCCTTCTGCTATGCTCCCCAGATCTGGGCGAGTGCCTTTAGAACACACGCGTGGTTCGCGTACACACTTCTCCACCTAAAACCGCACGCCTGCTTTAAGACCGTTCACAACTACCACTTCCCTCAGAGTTGACTGCTTGTAGGAGGTTAAAATCAGAACAGGAGGGTCGGGCTGATTAATGCTGGAGTCGGAGAGGGAGAGCTAACCTGCTGCTCAGGCTATTTATCACCCTGAGCAAGCTTCCCCAGCACGAAGGATCACGTTTCTGGTCTTCTTTACCTTTTGACCGTTTCTCTAATATACACACTGAGTTTCTTTTACCTTGCTCCAACTAACTAATTACTTCACTTTCTCCCTTGGGTTTCTTCTCCTCTTTATCCTCCCCCTATCTTAACAATTTCTCAATCAGCAATGATGAAATCCCTCCCAAGTCAACCAAACCTTTTCTGGAAGCTGAGATTAAATATAAACAGCTGGAAACCTGCTGAAAGGTGGGGAGATGGGGGATGATGAACCTCTAAACTGAACTGTAAGTCTGTCTCAGGTCCCCATTATGTGGCATACAGGAAAACCCAGCAAGAGTGAGATTCCCTTCTTTATCTGCCTTAGGTTCTCGGGGCTTAATTTTTACTGAAGATAACTTTCTATATAAGGCCCAGTGAACATTACCTCTTAGTTCATATTTAGAAGCATGTAAAAAAGACTGACAAGACCAATCCAAGGAAAGAGGGAGTTGCCAAGTCTCCATTAGTCAGTAAACGTAAGCCCCCAGGGAATGGACATCCATGTGTAGGATGTTGAGAGATACCTCACAGCATGGAGGGGCCAGCCCTGTGCCATGGAGCCCATCACTGTGGAAATATCTGGGGCTGTAGCAGAGTCCCACTCACTCTTAGCACCTTCCAGAGGCTTTTTGGGGACAGAGCCCAAATGTATCCTGCAGTCAGATGTGCACACACCCTGGGTAGGAACCTCGAGAGGTCTGGAAGACTCTGATTCACTTTCTGCTAAGGGACTCAGATAAGGAAGGGTGACTAGGTCAGTGAAATATATTGCCAAGCCTACTAACCTGATGGAAGTTCAGGGATCTGGTTCAAGAACACGGAGCCTTATGCCTGTCACTTGAAGCTGTACAGTACTGCACAACCCTAATGGCATTTTCAGTTTCAGTTTCTAGGTCTCAGAGTTGACTTTTCTTAGAGAATACTCAGCCACAGGTAAAAGGAACAAACAAACAGAACAAATAAGCAAACAATGGACTTACTCACTAGGACACAAAAATCCATGGGGTTGGCTACAGGTTTGGGTGTGCTTACAACTTTGTTTTGATTTTACATGCAGGAAGGTACAATCACTCCATGGCCAAAATGCATCTATCACCCAGGAAACAAGCATACAGCACAAACCCTCCACCCCAAATCTGAGCACTAGAACCTTATGTGTGGAACGTATAATTTGCCATTCAAGTTTTCTTTCCATTCAGATATGCATCCCGCTTTTTAAAAAGCTTTGATTGCTCAAGGAGTGCCCAGGGGCCTCCAGCACCCCAGCACAGTGGCAGGTGTTGTGGCTGGAATCTAGGGGAAGGGCAGTCACGCCCTCGGTCTTGTCGAGATGCTAGAATCCCAGTGGAGAGACATGGTTTCCCTTCAGTGAAAAGCTCAAGGAGGATCCCCGCTTGTGAAGGGTGAGAGTGTGGCATGTGCTCCTATTCCATCGGATTTCCATAAAGCCAGTTTGGTCAGAGCCGGGATGCTCAGGGTTACACAGTCGAAAGGGGGTGGAATAGGGGGCAGGACACACGGGTTCTAGGGGTTGTTTGACCTGGGGCAAGTCACTGAACATCGCTGAGCTTCAGTATTCTCCTTTATAAAGTGAGGACACCTGCCCAGGTGATCTCTAAGGCTCCTACTGCCCTAGAATTCTCTGGTTCTGCTTGGGAAGAGCTCCATGGATAAGGAGGGGCTTGACTGGGAGCCTCGAGAGAAGCACTGATTTGGATTTGAGTGAGCAGAGGAGAAGGAAGGAGCAGCCACCTGCAAGGAGGGAGGGGTCTGTGCCCAGGCCCAAGCTGAAGTGTATGTGGGGTGTGTGGGAGAAAACCTGTGCAGCAGGCGGGTCTGAACACGGACAGGTCTGAATGCAGGCACAGACATCTGACCTAACCAACAGACAGGGAGCCACAGCAGGCTCTTAAAGGAAATAAAACGATAAAGGCATTACTTTTATAAGATTAAGCTGGTGTCAGGTAAAGCAGAGATCAGAATGGGGCTGGATCAGAAGGAGAAAAGTGGAGAGGCAGGGTCGTAGGCAGCCATTGGAGTAACGCGTCCAGGAGGTGAAGGGAAGCTGGCCGAGATTTGGTTACTGACTGTGGGAACTGAAGAGTAAAGAGTCAAATTTAACTGCAAGGTATATTTTGGCAAGAATAAGAATTCACACCCTCTTTACCATATGCAAATGTCTGGGGTCACTCTCTGGTCCACTGGTCCCCACCTCCTCCTGCTCCCTTCTAGTCTCTCACTCTGCCCTCAGGCAGCTACCAGAAATCTGGCAGAGGTAGTGATGTCTGCTTAAAAATTGGGCATCAGTAATTCCAGTTTTCTTTGTCCTCCCTGCTTTTTAAAAACTGAATTTATTTAAATGTGAACTGAGTATACAGTATTTTAAACATCCCTCTGGGCTCAACCGGGAGTAGGATGGTAGGTATATATCTTGAATATTTTCAGAACACTCACAATATATCCTGGGGATGAAGAGAAGATGCCAAATAGTAACAGGAAATATGACCAAAACTACTTTGGGAAGAAAAAAAACCTTTTCTTTTTTGTGCTTCCTTAACTTGCTTCCCCAACTTTCTACTTCCTCCTAAGTGTTTCACTTAACTTTTTTTCAAGAAGGCCTGACAAGGAATAATAAAAATTAGATAGTGGCCCAATTAAAGGGTTTTAACGACAAGTAGAATTCATAAGAAATGTGATAACTAAGTATCTCCTAGGCTTAATTAGTGGGTTTAAGCTCTATATTGGATTTTTTAAAAAGTCAGAAAATCACTCTTGGTCTTAATGCTAAATCTTGTCTGCAACAGAAATGGTATGATATATTTTCATAAGATAGTTCATGTTGCGTTTATCCCACCAATCTTTTAAATCTAAACTAGAGATGGTAGTAAAAATAATTTCAAACAAAATAATCACTACAAAACCAGTTGGGCCATTGAACATTTATGACTGAACAATATGTTGGTGGTTCCAGGTAAACACACACTTTCTATCAGCAACTTGGAGACTGGGTGTCTTCTCTGGACAAATGAAAACTCTTCTCTTTGAAAATCTTCCTACCCTGTATTGAGACAACGTTGAGGAGAAGCAGATACTGTGGTCTGCAACACTCTGAAATTACCACTGGCCTCTGGAAAATGGATTGCTTTCCCTATTTGTTCTGTCTTCTAATCGGAGGGAGGGGCTGCAAATCTCCCCATCTGTCTCTCTCGCTCAGTGGGCCCCTCGTTGCCATGGTCCTTCCCACAGCGTCTGAAGGAACAAGATTCCTCTGACGTCTGACACTGGACCTCTGCAGGCAGCCAATTTGTTTTCCTTCAGCCTCCCCCCTCCTTCTCCTCGCTCCCTTTCTAATACAGGATATTCTTTCTGTGCATCCACCAAAAGTAATGTGTCAAACTATGATTATGTTTTCTTTTATGAAACAAGTAGAAGAGAGACAGATTGCTTTCCTTCTTTTGATCAGGCAAAGGTAATCAAAAGCCCAGGAAAGCGGAGGTGGGGGGTGTTGGCATCTGCTGTCCTGGGCCAGGCTGGCTCTTGTCGCTGTTCATCTGAAGGAATTCTGGGCCACCCGTTCCCGATTTTATGCAGTGGCCAAAGACCGGCAGCAGGAGCTCTCGCTGCTCCTGTGTTGTGAACCCGCTGAGTGTGTGCAAGAGAGTACAGAGCACAGGGCAACTTTCTTCCCCTTTTAGACGGGATTTTCCCTTTAAGTGTCTGTATCCCTTTAGTTAGAGAATGAATTTTGCGGGGAAGAACTTTAAAAAATCTTGTGCGATATTTTCTCCTTGCACACATGATTTTATCACCGATTCCTATTAAGAGCGGCAGGATCGCCCATGTAGAGGTGGTGGGCCTTTGAAGAGGGGATGAGAAAAGAAACTCAACACCAGCCTGTGCTCCATTAGCTCCCTCTATTCACAGGCTCTCGTCGAGTGCCTCCATCCCTTTAAACTGTCTGGGACCAATAGAGAAGAGAGTCCTTGGGAATTGAAGGTTAGGGCACTTGAGCCACAAGAGGAGACACTGTCTAGGTTGGGGTTTCCAGTGCTGGTCACCATGAGTCTCAATGCCGAGCACTTTCCCTATAGGGGCTCCAGAGAAATAGCCCAGATCCCCAGATAGAGGCACTAAGGACTTAAATACCAGGAGGAGGGGCTAGAAGTTGAAGGAATGGAAGTCAAGTCAAGAACCCACTGGAGAAAAGGATATGTGATACTGAACAGCAAAAACAGACAGCAAGGGGGAGAGGAGGACAAAATATCTAAACGGAAGGGATTGAAATTGAGGGAGCAGGATGCTGCTGGAGAAGAATCAGGCTGAGGAAAGTCCAAGAACAGACTCTGGCTAGCAGACACCTTCCTCCTCGTCCCCAACAGCAGGTGAAGTTTGGCTTGGAGACATTCTAATCCAAAGTTGTGCTTTCTGTTGTCTATACATTTGGGGGGTAAAGAACAAAGGCAATATCGGGGTGAAATTTCTTATTTTACTTTCAGTCCAAATGCAGCTAGCTTTGGAAAGTGGAGAATTTCAAGTGACTGCTCCTGAGGTTTTGGATTGTGGAAGGGCAGGGAAAAATGAAGGAGGGTCTCAGCCCCACCAGATATTTTGTGGGCAGCCATTTTCAAGGCCTGCAAGCTCACCCCGGCTTTGTTTTGCTGGCCTCAGAAGAGAGCCTGTCCTGGGGGCCTCCCTTTGTGAGCATGCCATTTCTGATCGTGTGTCACTGGCCACCAGAGTGTGGGCATGATTTGCAGCTGCTTGAGCCCTTGAAATGCCTGAGGGCACCTCCTCCTCCCCATTGAGACCTCCAAACTGCCAAGAAAAAACAACCCAATGGTTCTAAAGAGAGCTCAAATGGAACAAATATTTTCGTCCTCAGGAAAGATTAGGAATTTCTTCAAATTGGGGAAAAGCAAAGAATGGTTTATAAATGTATAGTTACTATATTTACAAAGATATTACATATCCTGATTATATAAAATAAGAGTGAAGTTCATATGTGACCTAACGATTTTGCTTTTCAGGTTTCTTTGCATTAATGCAGATTTTTAAAACATGAAACATACATTAACGCTAAAGTGATAAAATAATTTTCACTAAGAGAAAAGGCTTCTTAAGCACCATGGGGCCAAGTATAGGTTTGGTGGCATTAACATAGGTATTTGCATATATTCCCTTCCTAGTCTGTTTTCTCACAGATCCGGGTGAAAATCTGATTGTGTTTTGAGGCAAAAACCCAGCTGCAGGAACAGCTCGTAAACCTCACCACGGACATAGTATTCATAGCAACAGGAGCGGTTTCCTTTGGCTTATGAGCTGTGGTAACTGTCAAGGGGGGCCACCGATCAGAGAAATCTGGAAAGACATGAGTCTGTCAGAACACGTGAAAGGCCTTGACACGGAGGCCACATTCGTGTTGCACAATTTGCATGAGCACTTCTGGACAAATTCTGTTTTCACATGCGATTCACAGACCCGCAGCGGCAGTGCTAATTGGTGAGGTTGCCACTCAAGTGTGGTACTGAACAGGAGCTCTCACTACACGGATGAATAATACAGAGTTTGGAGCAACGCAGTAATTATTTTACAGTTATTTTGCATCACCATCATTCCATTATCTCTTTGTCCCTCCATTCAATAGTGGCGTTGAATAAGGAAATCCCCCCACCCCAAAAGCGAGATTCATTTATTTGAAATCAGCTTAAGAACAGGAAAAGAGATGGCAGGGAACAGCTATCATTTCATTAATATGGATGGATTATTCATGTCACTAGAGTGACAGTGAATTTGATTGTACCCTGAAGTGCCAATGGGATGCCAAACACAACCGTGAAAAACACAAGAAACTCTGAATGGCAGAAAGCTTTGGAATTCATCTGCAAGAATTCCAGTCCCCCAAGATAAGGCAGCTCATTGCCCACATGATATTTCAATGCTAAGTGAAGCGAAGGGAGGTTAAGATCCCCTGGGTGCCCCTACAGCTACATAAGAAAGGGAAAGAGGGGGGCAATCCCCGAGCCCCTTCCCTGGTGGCATTAGAAGCTTTAGAAACTTAACACAGGACCTCTCCAGTGGGTCCCTCTCCACCTCCAATAAAATCAAGTGATTCGGAAGGAAGGAGAGGCTGTCTTGGTGCTGGGTCACTAGTCCTCCTTCTGCAGACTGTCCAGCATTTGCTGCCTCTGCACTAAATGCCAACCAGGCAGAATCTAGAAATGGCCTTTGGTGCACTCTAGGGTCTTCTCCCCCTTTGTTCTTTGGAGATATTAAGCCTTAAATCCTCTTTGAACCTGAGAGTTACGGATGGAGCTGTATCTAAACCATCTCATGTCATGTGATGAAACCTGACACACTGGAATTCTCTCCCCCATTGTTCCCTCTGTCTGACCTCAATGCAGAAGTCTACTCTGGTGCAGCTGACAAAAAAATACATTTAAAGAGGCAGTTAGGCTCTCTTGAGGCTCAGTGAACTTCTTTTTATATTTTACCTAAAAATGGTCTCTCTAAGACCACTGTATTTTGAATTTGAAAAGTTAGTGACACATTTTCATCCTAGCATTTCCCGTCCTCAAGTCTCATCACTCCTCCCACCCACCCCCTTTTTTTCTTATAATGGGGACGGGAGGAGGTTTGGGAAGAGCGTTTTGTCTTGCTTTCACATGTCCGCTTTTGGGCTTAGTTGAAAATGATCATCCTTTTGCGGGTGGTAGGAGTGGAGGTGTCTCCTCCCGTTTGGGACAGCGGGCAAGTGGTCTCCAGTGATCCAGTTAGCCCTTTCCCGTGTGGAAGACTTTTAGACCTGAAAACCAGCCACCAGTCTTCAGGCTGTAACTCTAGATCTGGCATGCGGACTAGGCAAAGGACAAGTCTTCAGTGTAGGCGGGGAGGGTAGTTACCCATAGGTATGATCTACCTGATAACAAAATGCCTCTTACAAGTCTCTCTCCCATGTCTCTGTCTCAATAAAACATTTTCACATTCAGGTTTAGGTTTTCTAGGAGATGACTATGATACTTAACATGTTACTTGGATGGTCATAACCCACACAGCCCATAACCCTAGAGAGTGCTTAGGTTCTAAGGGGTGGTAACAGGATGGGTAGGTTGGGACCCAGGGAGCCAGGGGACAGGACCTTGTGCCTGGTGGGAGAGAAGGAGAGGACACTGAAATGAACTCAGCCCAGGTCACAGTTTTGCCCACAGCAAGTCACAGAGTGACAATGACATCTTTGACCTCTAATCCACAAAGGATCCATTCTTATTTCGTGTAGCGTCTGCATGCAAGGTTACAATATAGCCTCTTTGATAAAGAAAGGTACGTATTCAAGCAGAGACCTCCACAGAGCCTCCATGTAAAAGGAAGCCCGTACTGCCTTTATTACTGCTGTGGTCTGGGCCCAGCAGGAGAAATATGAAGCTTGTAATTACCGGCCTGACTCTGAAATAGACTTGTCTTCTCACTTGCCGGTGACTCAGGGATTCACATTCTAACTTTCCTTGCAGGTAGGGATTTCCACAAAATGTTAGAGAGGGACTATCTTTAGATTATCCCTAATATATCATATTTCATCAGCTCTAAGACTCATACATTTTAAGGCCCACATTATGTACTTCTAAAAAGAAAGAAAAAAGCTGCCTACTAAACTATGGCATGCCTTCAGTTATAAGATGCATCCTGACTTCAGAGATGCAAAGACGTGCATCTTGGGATCAATGAGATATGGTATTTAAGGCTCCTTTACAGCCAGGAGGCCAAAGGAGTGGTCACTTTTCCACCCACGGCAGCGTCCACCCTGGACCTAGCCTGGCTCCCTCTGTGCTCACAGCCTCACCTCTGAAAAGGGGTGACTAAGGATAACCACTCCTCACCCTCTCCTCTGGGAACCAGGAGAGGACGGCTGGGCAAAGTGGCCGAGGGTCATGGGAAGCCTCAGAGCCAGGGCTTCCCTCTCATGGCGTCATTCAGAGCAAGACTTAGCACAAACACCGTCTGTATTTTTCTAATGATAGTTAAAATATATCTCTACCACATGGCATTGCATGCATTTCTTCCAAGAGAACATGCGTATACATAAGAAGTAACATGGCCACTCGAATAAACCGAGGACTAGCACTAAAATGATTTTAGTTTGATTCCGGAAGGAAAAAAAAGCTATGGGTAGGCAATAATTTTAAAGGAAAAAAATGACTCTCTAAATTTATAACCATAGTTCTTCAGGCCACTAATGCTTATGGTCATCAGCCACTTCCTTGTGGTGACACTGGGAAGAGGTAATGAGGGAAGGAAATGGGATGGCAAAGCTTTTGCAGGCTGGGGAGGTTTTTTTGGACCTAACTGCTAGGTCAAGATAATAGGATGCAATACAAACCTGAGGAATTTATTCTTCCTGTCTTCAAAAAGACTAACTGAAGTCTGGAATCTTGTTCAGGAAAGGGCTCAACTAATAAAAAACAGATTTATAGAAAGAGCGGGTTCCACACGACTCAATTTCTATTTTCCTTTCCTTCCTTCCTTCCTTTCTTTCTTCCTTCTCTTCTTCCTTCTTTCTTTCCTCCTTCCCTCTCCCTCCTTCCTTCCTTCCTTTATTGTGGTAAAATATACATAACAGAACACTTTTAAATGTACAATTCAGTGGCTTTCAGTACATTCACGATGTGCAACCATCACACTATTTCCAGAAGCTTTTCATCATCCCAATCAGAAACTCTGTTCCCATTAAGCAGCCTTCCTTTCTTTGTTCTTTTCTTTTTATTTATTTACTTTTTGTGCTAGGAGCATTTTAACTGCTATTATGGATATTGATACAAATTTGGAAAGGAATGTGACAAGTACAGAATGGGAAAAATCTTGACCAGGAACTTAAAGATGAGTTTTAGAAGCTGGTGAGAGAACGATTATAATCAGGCCTTTATAATCCAGGGTCTAAAACTTCCTGTGAAAATAAAATATGATTTTACAAAATGACTAAAGGGGAAAAAAATCTGTATTAGGGCCACTGCAGACCTTTTATGCTCTTTACCTACACTCTTCCCTGAGGCTGAGGTCACAACGAATAAGTTTGCAAGGCTACTCAAGCCAAATAGATATTAGATTATCAAATGCTAGTCCTGTTGACTTCTTCTCTCCATCCTTTAGTCTATCTCTCCTTCCTTTCACACATCCACCTTTACTGAGCAGGTGTTATGCGTGTGCCAGGCACAGTGCTAGGCCCTGTGGCTATAAAGATACATGGGCACTGGCCCACCCGAAAGTACCTTCTACATAAGGAGGATGACAAGTATGGAAACAAAGAATTACATAATGAGCAAAACACAGATGAGGGAATAATTCATTCTATTCTGAGACTGGGGTGGGAGCAGGAAGTAGGAGTTAATGAAAATGCTCTTCACCTAGTAAATTTCCTTCCAAGTATCAGTCAAATAAAATAAAGATCATATTATTCCATTGTATGGACGTGCTATCATTTATTTACCCAATCATCTATTCTTGGACATTTAAATCATTTTCAATTTTTCACCATTTTAGTTCATGCTGAAATGAACACTCTTGTACATAAATGTTTGTGCCTGTCTCTGATTCTTTCTTTCGAGTAACTTCCTAGAAGTAGAAGTTCTGTGTCAAAGAGCATGCATATTTTTAAGGCTCCTGTTTTGGAACATATTCCCAAATTGCCTTCTGGAAAGACTTAACCTATTTACACTCCCATCAGGAATACACAAGGGCCTTTATATTCCACTTCAGATTCAATTTTTAAAAATGACCAATTGCCCCAGTGCAATTATGATTCTGCATGTTTCCTTCCTAATGAAGACAATGGAAGACACTGAGAAGAAGATTAATTTATAGCATGTGGTCATCTAAGCTTTTCCCTCAGTTTCTCCTCCTCTCCCCAAAGTCTGGGGAGGAGGCAAGGCCAGTCTTTGCTTTCCTTAATCAGCATGCTGACAACACATGTCTCCTGCCCTGCCTCTTCAGGGTGGTGAGTGCCTGAATACCACAAACACTGTCCCTGAGGGCTGTCACCTGAGATTCTTCAGCCGTCTGCTCAGAGGTAAGGCCCCCGTGTATCAGAGTGAAAAGGCATGTCTTTATTTCTGTAGTTGGCTTGGCCAGCTGGCCAGCGCCAATTCTTATGAATGACAGCTGGTTTGCTGTTCCATATTTCAACAGCCTTAAGCCAGGATAACACCTGTAGGCTCTGGGAATGAAAAGCGCCTGGAACGACGTTAGAGAAAGCCTGCTTTTGTTATTTGGCTTGGACCTCACACAACCTTAGCCTCTTGGATCAAAGATAACTACGCCAGCAATGAGAGCAACCAATCACGTTAGAATCTCCTGCTCTGTTACAACCGCAATTGATTTGATTCAGGGTTTCAAATTACTTTTTTGGTCCCCATATATGGTTTACTACAACAGTAAAAAAGAAAGAGAGAGAGAGCGAGCTTTTGAATGTCAGTATTAGGTGAACATGGACACACATATCACTGGGTAGTTCTGCTGATGAAATTACTAGAGGCTAGGAATTCTACTGAAATTTGTCTGGCTGTCAGAATTTTAGGCAGTGTATCAGGATATGGCAATAGTTAAAACAGAAAAAAGAAAACCCAAAAAACTCTAACTCTGTAATTTCTTTCTTTCTTTTTTTTTTTGAGGAAGATTAGCCCTGAGCTAACTACTGCCAATCCTCCTCTTTTTGCTGAGGAAGCCTGACCCTGACCTAACATCCATGCCCATCTTCCTCTACTTTATACATGGGACGCCTACCACAGCATGGCTTTTGCCAAGCAGTGCCATGTCCGCACCCGGGATCTGAACCGGCGAACCCCGGGCTGCCGAGAAGCGGAGCATGAAAACTTAACTGCTGCGCCACCAGGCTGGCCCCCTAACTCTGTAATTTCTAATTCAATTTATTTAATTGACACTGGGGTCTCAAGCTGGTTGGGAACAGTTTTTGAAAGTTTGAAGTCAAATTTCTAGCTCTGCAGAACTTATGTTAGAATATCCTCCATGCTCTGGGGAGAATAGATCTAAATGGGAGAAGGAGAAATGCAAAGGTAGCTCAAAAGTTACTCATTCATCTACATAATTCATTAGAAAATCTGCACATAGTAGATGAAAAAAGCAACTTTGTGAAGAGTATTAAAGCAAGTAGATTATCTGTGCAAGAATGCTACTTTGAATCTTCTAATCTGAATTTACTAGTTGTTTACTATGTTTTAAAAGTAACCTCTCCATGAAAAAAATGGCTAATTTTGAAAAATACGAGCATTGATCAATGGTTATTCCCTTTTAAAGTCTACCATAGTGTTGAATGAAATGGACCTCTAATTTTGAGAAGATAATGCCCCACAAGACATCCAAAGTAAAGCCAGAAGTATGTTAGTTTATGTAACAGAATCACATATAGCTGAAGAGGGAAAGATGGCCTTAAAATGTCATCTCTCAACATTCTCATAGACTATTCCAACAACTATACCTAAACCTTAAATGGACCCCAATGCACCAGCTAACTTCCACCTCACAGGGAAGCAGCCTCGGAGAAGTCAGTGTGCAAATTCAAGCTACTGGTGATAAAACATTTCTGGAAAAGACTTGGGTGTGTTTTCACACTTAGGCTGCGCTAAGCTGGTTTAGGTTCCTACCAGCATGGACAGCTCTTTGCTGGTTGCACACGCCTCCCTCCCCTCCACCACCTGCATTGCTCAGTCCATTGCTCTGGACTGAGTCAATGTCTGACATCTTGGCACAGTTGTTACTATGAATATCAGCACACAATATTCTTGAGAACCAAAGTAAGAATAATTCCCTAAGGAACCATCCAGGTTTTGCAAAGCCAAAATCCCCTCCCCTTCTCCCTAAGGTTTGTTTTTCATGGGTAGGTTGTCTAGCTTTGCAGGACCTGATAGGAATGCATGACGAAGTCTCAGGCCAGTACAGCTCCTACCATCAGCAGCTTGGAAGCGAATTCTCACAGCAAACAGATACTCACAGTGGAACCAGAGTGAAATGAGCTACCCTATGTCCCCCTGCCCCCTCCAGTCCAGCCTCAAACTCATGCCTCTGAAAATGGTGCTGCCATCTTGCTGGCCTGATGTCTGAGCCAGGGGGCCATCCTAGATTCTTCCTTTCCCCGCTCATTCTTCAGGTCTAATCCATTAGATAATCTGGTAGATTTTACCTCCTTAATATCATCGCACCTGGAATTTCATAGGTCCAGGTCATCAACACTTCCCTTGGCTCACTCTGCTAGTCTCCTCGCTGCTTTTCCATTTTCTTTTCTTGTTGCCCTACAGACACCCTCGAGGCACCCAGTCATGAGACTCATCTTTCTGATCATGCTTGTACTCTTTAATCCCCTCCAGCTCCCCTCAACCATATGCAGGGGAACAATCACATTCCTGAGTAGGGCACACTTCGTGACTGCTCCCCAGCCCTGTCAGTGGACTGCCCCCACCCCAGCCCCCACGGTAACTCTGGCTCTACCAAATTACTTTCATTTGGCTGAATGTGTCCTGCCCTCCTCTATCTGTTTCCTATGTCTCAAACCCCCCCTACCCTCATTCTTCACCTGGCTAACTTTTTCTACTCATCTTTTAACACTGAACTCTGATATGACACGCTGGAAGTGTTCCCTGTCATCAGCTCAGCTGCTTGCTTCCTCTCTGAGCATCCAAAGCGCCCTCTGCTTTTTCTCCACTGGTCTCCTTTTTTCCCCTCTTTTTTTCCATTGGCCTTCTTATTGCCTGTATTACAACCATGTGCTCACCAGCGTATCCCCCCTGTTTGGCCGTGAGTGTTCTTGCAGTCTTCATCTTTGTACCCACTTGCCTCCTGCAGCACCTGTCACACAGCAGGGACTCAGCGAATGAATGAACGAATGACAGAAAACAGATCTGTAATTACCTGCTTCACGAACCTTCCTAAATTCCCACCTGACTCCTCCATGAGTCAACATTTTTTTTGTTTCAGGAGAGAGCCACTTGCTTCTCCTGAGGCTCCTATCCTAATCACCGTTCCCAGCAGCCAGGAAGAGAAGGTGTGTCTTCCTACTTGGCTGATGTGGCCCATGTACACGTTGCTATAGAAAAGAAAAGAACTGAGGAGGCACTGTAGAATCTGAATGTATCTGTTAAAGTTTTTTGATAGTATGTTAAGACGTGGCTACCACAGCTGATTGTTAGCTATCTGTGTGTGCAGACGTGGTCAGAAAGACTGATGTATGCCCAACTGTTCATTTGATACCAGACACATAATTTGATTTGTGTCTGAAATCTCTACCTGTATGACCTACTGTTGCCTTTTGGGGTCAAGTTCTTGATATAATGGTTACTGCAATTTTCATTTATCCTTTCCTGCCACGTTCAACTGCAGGATTATGGTCTGTGTGGTATCAGACACTTCTGGCCTCTCTTGATTCCCCCTTTATTTTCCATCAACAACTTTCCCAGAATAGGCTTTTCTACACTCCTACCCATGCCGTCTGATGACTAGCTCATCTCTTCCCCAAATTCCTCTATCCGATTCATCTCTTCCTTAAGGCTTTCCCTGGACTGTACTGAAGTTTCACGAAGATCGCCAGCCACTGACAAATATATCAAGTGATACTCCCGTTTTCAAAATATCAATCATGCATTCAAAGAATCACTGAGCTGGAAGGGACCTCTGGGCAGTGCTGCACCTGAACTTCTCTTGATGAGAATCTACAAGACATTTTGTTAGATGTTTGTCCATCCATCCATCTGTGAAAAATCACAGTGATTGACTGAGAGATTGGCTCTAAACTGAACAGATTGTATTTGGAGACAGATGTCCAACATATCACAGTCACCCAGAGGGAACCTTCCCGCCCATGTGATTCCTTTTCTAATCCGTGATGTTCAAACTGACGTTTGAGGGGAAGAAAGAAATGTGTCCAGATAAAACTCTCAAGCCGGATAGTCTGGGGCACAACAGTTATGACAGAAAGAGAAAAACCACAGCAGAAGAGCAGCCCAGGAATTCCTCTGGGGAAACATCAAGAGGATTGGGGGACGACCAGGTGTTGCCTTGAATATCAGCACATTAAAGGACACAGTGTAAACAGAATAGCCCTGGTGGAACAGGGAGATGTCCTTCAGGCTCACGGCTGGGAGACCCTGTCTCCCACCACTCCCACAATCCTTCCCACTCTTGCCCGGGGGCCCAGCCTTCTTCCTCACCTTGAACCAGCATCTCTCCCATACTAATTTTCTAGCTAATAATTAGGCTGAAGCTCCTGCCCTAGGGGTGGGAAACCATCCTTAGATCTTGGCCATAAATTACTTTAGTGCCTAGGCAAACTGCCTTCTAGATTATAAAAAGAATTAGTAGAGGTTAGAGGCTATCTCTAGGATCACTGGACAATTTTTTGTGCTTTCTTTACCTATATTTGTACTTCCCATATTTTCATAAGAAGTATGCATTATTGTAATGTTTGGGGAAAAGGAAAATGATTTAAGATAAAAAATTTTTGCATCTGTGGTTGTGGGAACACTGTTGATGCTGCGAATGAATGAATGAATAATGGAAGATGAGAATGAGTAACGAAGCCTGAAACAGAAGCAACTGCTCACTTTCACACCGGGGGTAAAGGTGAGCATGAGACTGATTTCTGGCAAAACTTTAGGATGAAAGATTAAACTGAGAATTTGTGAAAATATACAAACCAAAGAGGCCACCTTTCACACTATTCCTTAGCGCTGTTAACCTGCTAGAGTGTGAGGAACACTACATATAGGACATATTTCAAACCAATATGCTATTTAACAAATTCTCTCATGATGACTTTTGGACAAAATGGAAAAAGGTGCAGAGAAAGGCAGGTTTCTTAGAAGCTGATGGAAAGGCTGGCCCCTACTGTGTCCAGAGGATGTCAACCTGGAAAGGGTCCTCGTATGGAGGGCTAAAAGGCACTGTCGTCGATCTGGATGACGGCAGCAGATCTGATGATACAAACCTGAAAAAGATAATCTGAAAACTCTGCCTGTGGGGTTTCTGAAATGCTGGAAAGTAGAGCAGAAACTCAGATCAAACTTAACGGAGATAAGTCTAAAATTTATGTGAAAAAATCAGCTGTACAAGTTCAGGATGGGAGGTAGGGCAGTGGGTTAAACAGAACGTGGGCTTTGGAGTCAGACAGTCTGCTGGGTTCAAATCCTGCACTTTGGGCCAATTAGTTAACCTCACTCAGCCTCAGCGTGGATGGGAGAAGAAAGGTATTGATGGTACAATGATGACCACAGTGCCTGGCTCATGGCACAGCACATGTTCAACAACTAGTAGCTGCTGTGACCATAATTATTAAACATGGCCCGCCAAAAGTTTGTTGTATGCAGAACACTAAGGAGTTTCACTGCTCATGAGAGCAATAAAAACCACAAACTGATGAGGCTGTAAAACACATGAATTTGAACTTAAGCTGTAGGTTCATGAAAGAAATTATACCATTAAATACTCCATACTGATCAGAAGCCATCTGGAAGAGTGTTCAGCTCAGGACGCCATGTTTAAAAGAGACATCAAGAAGCTGTAGGTGTCCAGTTGTGTGACACGATAGTGAGAAGCAGCTGAAAGAACTAGAACTATTTGGTAAGGAAAGATGAGTCTCACATGGGTCAGGATAACACTTTTCAGATACTTGAAGTGTTATTATAGAGAAGAGAGAGTCAAGTTATTCTGTTCTAGAGGACAAATCTCTGAAAGTCTTCAGCAGCATTTGTTTAAGATAAGGAAGAACTTTTCAACAGACATGACAGAGGAACAGATTGCTTGATGAAACAGTAAGTTCTCGGTCACTGCAACTGTTCAAAGAGAGTCAAGGTGGGCGTCCCCTAGGGGAGTGGGAGAGGTCTACACCACCATTGCTCCCCTTCTCGTCCTCCCCTGCTCCAGCACTGCCAGCCTCTACTGCTCCACCCAGCAGGCTCCCTTTTTGTCCCACTGATTACTGTTATGGAAAACGGACAGTCTCTTGATTCCCAACCTTTTCCACCAGGGCAGAGAAGGCACATTTTCACGCACAGATCCACATTCATCCAAAAAGCATTCATTGGTAGCAGTCTGCAGGTGAGGACCTGGGCTACTTGACGGGGGCAACAAAGATGGACCAGGCATGTGCCCAGGGAGCACCCAGGCTAGTGAGAAAACAGACACCGCAACAGATCCCTGCCAGGTGTTGAGGCCAAGTGCAGTGATAGAGATCAGCACAAGGGGCCCTGGAGGCACAAAGGATGTTCAACTAACCCAGCCTGACTGGGCCAAGGAGGACCAAGGAGGGTTTTCTGGGGGAGTAGATTCTGGAAGCTGTACAAGGATCGGTTGAGGAAAGCATTAGAGGCAGCAAGGATAGTATGAGCAAAGGAATAGAGGGAAGAAACAGCCCCGTGGACAATTCATGTGCTGCTGGACTGTGAAGTGTATGGCATGGGACAGGAGGAAATTAGGCTGGAAAGGTTGGAAGGGAGGAGAGCCCGGAATCCCATGTCGCTTTCTAAGGGCTTGCACGCCACAGGCACAGACTTGCACAGACTCTTGCTCAAGTTGCAGAGTCTCAACCAATTCCTACCCTCTAGGAATTATTTTTGCAATTGTTTGTTTCCTTACCGTATGTCTCCTCTGCTCCACGAGGAAGAAATGTTGTCTATCTTGTTCATTGCTATATGCCCAGTGCCTGGCACAGAGTAGGTGCCCAATAAATACTGTATATGTTTCCTTTGAAGGAAGAATTGCTAACAGAAAGGATGTAACCTCACAGGATTGTTGTGAGGTTTCTCTAAGTTACTATATATATCTTGCTTAGAGCAGCACCTAGCTCTAGTAAGCACTAATAAGGGAGAGCTATAGTTATTATTATTCATTTGCATTTCTTGTTCTCCTGTCTTGTTGGTTTTGCAAGCCCACCGCTTAGTACCTTTGCTTTTGTGGCTGTCCCTGCTTAATAAATTTTGATGAGTAATGGTGTTTGCCAAACAATAATAGCCCAAAAAGATATCCTCAAAGTAAAGAGAGTTACAGAAATATTCAGCATCATAAACCACAAAATGACATGGGAAGGAGAGAGGGGAGAGAGTGGTTTTCTCAAAGGAAATCCTCAGGCTCATCTTTGCAGGCCTCTTTGAGAGAGTGTACAAGAGTCAGAAAAGGCTCCATTGCTGGGCTGATGGCCAAAACGTGTGCCTCCCAAGTGAACCCTGGGTAAGAGGCAGGTAGCACACTGGTGGGACTAAACAGTGATCTGTAGACCCCATTGACTCTAGCAACCTTCTGAACGGACTTTCATCTGGTAAGGGGAGGGTAGGCACAGTTCCATAGCCTCCCTAAGGAGGGCAGGAGTCAGGGATGCAGATTTGGTGGTCCAAGGGCAAAGGCCAGGCTTCTCTGGGCATAGTGTCTTCCTGGTGTACAGGTGGCCTGGGATTGGCTGGTCTTGGTTATAGGGAAACTGACTCGTGGCATTTGTTGTACCCTACTGATTCTGAAGATTCAGGGGGAACAGAACTTTCTCTGAGAATCCAAGGACTTATCCAGGAACAACAATTTAACTTATCAGGGTCTGGTAAAAAGGTCAATGCATCACTTGTGAACAAGACCTTAACTCCAGAGAGATTTCTCCTACTACAGGCCCCTACTAGACCTGGAAGGAAGTTAACA
The DNA here is from genome assembly GCF_041296265.1 of Equus caballus. Lineage (NCBI taxonomy): Eukaryota > Metazoa > Chordata > Mammalia > Perissodactyla > Equidae > Equus > Equus caballus. The sequence continues at coordinate 97,495,039 of NC_091685.1, read as the reverse complement.
TTCTTCTCCTTTTTCAAGTCCCCAAAGGATACATTCCTTAAAGAAAATCCTGGCATTTCTCTCTTCCGCCAAATAACTAAAGCCCTAGGCAAAGCTGAAGAAGAGTCTGGATTCTGTGAGAACATGTAAGGCGCTGCCCTAAGTTGGCTGCTGTGGGTCCAGCTGTTTAACGGAGTAGAAGAACAGAACTAAGAGCTGCATGGTACTAAAACTTACCTGGTATAGGTCTCTGTACCAGCGCTTCTGGTCGGATCTTGAATCAGGAGAGAATAAAGCTTAGGGGTTAAAAGCTCAGAGGAAGGTGAAATGACTTCAATTGCCAAAAGGAACAAAATTGCTTAATTAATCCAACAGAAAAAATCTGTTCAGCATTGGATTAAAAAAAATCATGTTGATGCTGCCCCTGTTTATTTGGCCAAAGGCTGGACTGAGAAGGTATATTTAGCCTCAGTGTGCTTGCAGGATTGTATCTTGCAGCTCAACAGGAAAGATCTGGAGTCACAGCTAAAGACATCTCTGCATGTTCAGAAATTTACGAGCAGCTGTAAAAGTGGAACTATGGTGGTCAGAGGGCTGGAACAGGCTCCCTTCCCAATGAGAGCGGCCGCTGAATGAAACACTTAAATATACCAAGTTCATGGCAGGCAGACTGCATCTGACATACTAAAAATAGCCAAAGTAGAAGCGCTTCTGTTGCTAAAATAATACTGAACCGATATACTCCTTTTCTAAACCTACAAAGAAATGAGTGAGGGGGGAGAAGGTGGGCTCCGAGATTCCAAACAATGTGTTAGAAACTGTGCCAAAGCGAAGGAGGTAATTTCCTACCTTTGCCACTTTTCAAAAATAAACAGCTTCTCTAAGCCGAGTAAACTCAAGCAGCAGTAACCAATACATTATTTTTTAATAACATGAGACAGAAATGGTAGCACCAAAAAGACACCGTATACCTGGATCTATAGTTCTGCTGACAAGCAAACCTCTTCCATCTTGGTCAGGAACCATTTATTTTTAAACATCATTTTGCTAGACTCCCTTATCAGCAACCTCATGCCCTCCTCACTAATGCCCGGCTGCAAAGGTCCCTCCCTACTTGTGTCACAGATCTGGCAAAGCTGCTTACTTGAGTATGGACAAGGGTGAGTGTGTGTGATTGTGTGTTGCTGGGACAGAGTAGGCCACTACTCTTTCCAGAATGGCCAGTGGATCCAAAAACAGCTTAACTTTTATTCTGTGACCTAGGACATTGCCTCATCTTTCCAAGTCTCAATTTCCCTTTTGTATAATGTGGAGCTAATAAGGATCACCCTGATGACCTCCTGGGGCTGTTGTGGAGATATAATGAGCTAATGCATGCAAAAGCATTTTGTGACTCTGTAAAGCCTGAAGCCTGATGGAAGATGTCGTTGCTGTTGTTATTGGGCATTCTACTGGAAAGGCGGGGAAAGAATAGCAACATCTCCATGTGGTTAGAAAGTGCGGTGCACACAACTGCCAGACTGTGTTCTCTTGTGGGATGGCGCCATTTTAAGCAGGTAAAAGCAATGTCCACATCCCAGTTCAGAGCAGCAGGGGCTACAGGAAATCTACTTTCTTTCAATCTCAGCTTGGCTCACTGCTGTCATCGCTGGCTCTATTCCTGCCTCAGTAGCTGCTCCTCCTCTGGGCAGCTCACAAAGCAGGGTTGGGCCTGGAATTATTAGGAAGCAGGGGCTGAAGCAGAAGTGGGCCCAAGCATGATGTGAATGGTTGCCAGGTTATCACCAGTGCCTACTGTGGGACTAGTCCCCCAGGCTGGTTAGTTCTAGCTGGGATGACAAGAGATGCCCACCTTCTCTTAGGCAGCCCTACTAACAGCTACTATTTTGGCCATCATTTAACTGAGGTGATTATTATTTATTTTCTTTGGTTCTTCTCTTCTGCCTCTGATCCTTCTTACATGTTACATCTAAATCTAACAAAAAATTCTATGTTCACTTTGATGGTAACTGTGATGCATATGGACAAAAATATGTACGCATATTGTCCGAATCTGGAAGGGAATATTAAAAAATGAATTTACCTGTGGTGTTAGGATGGAGGGGCTATGAATGTTTCCTTTGTCTCTTTTCCATATTGTCTATAATGTTGTTAAATAGTCTTTAAAATAAAAAAGGAAAGGAACTGTGATGGGAGTTTTAATATTTTACAAAATGGCATCTGGGTGCCCTGATTTTGGCTTTACTGGGCTTGACAGTGCAAAGTTACTGCACAGGCTAAAATATTCCAATGCAATAGTTATATTTTCCGCCTCTCAAATATTTTAAGAATGCCTCCTTCATTTCAAGGTATTTTTTGGAGTATGCAATAAATGTCCAAGGGAGTGAGATGTTTAAAAATTGGAAATCATATCATAGCTTTTTCTATTTAGAAAATCCTTAGAAGTCTATAATCTTTTCAATTAATGAAGAACAAAGTATTTACTGAGTACCTACTATGTACTGACCATTGATCAAGGTGCTGTTTCCCCTTAGTTCATCTTTTTCCCTGTTCTCCTCCCCACAAAGTGATCATCACTGGTTGCTTTGTAAGGCACTCAGTAGTCAACTTGCTTCATGTATGATATATATATATATTTTTTAAGCTATAGGTGACAAGATAGTGGCAGTGAAGGGAACGTCTAAAAATTTGTGGTTCCCCAAATTAACAACCATAAACTATTACAAAATAAGGCTGGCACCCAGCCACACCCAGGTGTCGTACCCATTTCAGGGGGATAACAGAATGGGCAACTGCTCAGATCCTGTCATTTTTCTCCAGACAATGCCAAGCTCACCATTACTTGATTTCTCACCTCTAGCTTGATTTCAAAACTCATTCACCCTCTTTGGCAAGGAGGTAAATGAAGACAAGGTGAGGTGAAGGTTCTGGCTTCAGGGCACCCAGCAGATGAACAACAGAACTGAAGAAAGGACCAAGGTTTTCTCTCGCACTGTCTCCTTGCACACGGGCTCTACAGCCATGGTTATGGGGCGCTAGTGAGCTTCATGAGACTTTATGTGCAAGGTGCGCTAGTTACTTACTCTCCATATTTCAGTATATACACATGAAAAACTGGGGGTAATGAAACATGTTCCTCTCTACCTCACGAAAATGTCCTGTGCACACAAAACAAGCCTATGTACCCCTATTATTGCTCATTTCATTATCATACCAATTTGGTCACTTCCATAAATCAATTTATATCCCCTTACCTTCAAAAAAGAAACAGACAAAATAAAACATCCGCACCACCACAACTTCCCAGTTGGCACAGGTGGTCAATTCTAACCTATAATCTCCACATTGGAGATTGGATGGCCCACCATCCAATCCTTCAGCTCAGCACTGAATCTCTTTTGGTGGTACCAAAGGGACATAATGGGGGACATGTTAGGAAAGATGGCTATCTATGTTGATGTCAACCTCAAATGGTTAGGGACATATACCAAACCATTGAGTTTTCTCTAACATCTCTCATCCTAGATCTATCATCCATCAAATTAGTTTAAGCTATTTTAAAACCTATTTATAGTTCTGGTATTACCACATTGTAAGTTAATGAAATTCCATAAGCTTATGAAACCAGCCATATAAATCAGTGATGCTATTTTTTTTTCTTTCTGAATTTGCCTCTTTCAAACTTCAGGGAAGTTCTCCTGATTTTGTCTTACTATATCAGGATTTGGTGAACATGCCTGTGTTTGCACTAATCACACACTTGCCGACTTAAAAAAAAAATTCGATTACATACAGCATCTCTGTCTTTATGTATTAAGACAGAAGAGTCCAAACTTTTAAATTTATTCTTACACAGTATTTCGTAAACCAAAGGTTCCTAACTTTGGTCTGAGCACCCCAAGTTAGCCACGGATGGGCATGGAATTGCATGCTAAGTTGTGTGTGCACATGCCTACACATCTCTGGGGTAAAGGGTAAGAGAGATTCTCAAAGGGGCCTATAACCACCTAATGAACCACCATCTTTGATCACTTGGCTCCTTCTTGAAGCTTCTTTAGTTTTGGTAAGTCATTTCTTGAGATGTAGTGGCCAGAATGGTATATAATATTCTAGATGAGGATATATCAAAATTCAGAACAAGACTATTTTGCTATATTTGTAATCTTCCACCAGAGGCTGTCAGCTATGTTGGTGGACTCTTTGGCTGTAACAGCCATGACTGTATCCATGTCTTCAGAAAATGGTGTAATGACTCTCATGTCCATTTTCTGAATGGAATCTGATACTTTGGGACATTATCATACCATTAGTACAACCTAATTTGGATTATTTTCCCTAGATACATGGCTTTATATTTCTTCACACTGATTTACATCTGCTGCTTGTCTACCACTCAGCTGTAGTCCCATCAGATCTTCTAGGATTTATATAATGTGAATTTGACTTTTCATTGTGATAACGTGTCCTCTGCAAACTTACGTATTCTCCTGTGTACTAGACAACTTTTAAATAAGTAACCAAGTCCACATGGCAGAAATAACTAACTGTCCCCCAACCATTGTGCTCATTTTTCCACAGTAGAAAGTTGTGACTGGGAAGGGGCTGCAAGGAGGCAGAGGCCCAAGAGGAAACAAGCCTGGTGTCTGCATCACCATATGAAGAAGAGCTACCTGAAGACCAGAAACACCCATATCAGATTGTTAGGTGCTGAGTGAGAGATGAACAGCCGTTGCTCCATTAAAATGCAGGGTTTTTTTTTTTTTTTGCAAGGCAGAATTCTCCCTGAGCTAATATCTGTTGCCAATCTTCTTCTTTTTTTTTCCCTCCCAAAGCCTCAATGCCTGGTTGTATATCCTAGTCGTAAGCCATTCCAGTTCTTCTATGTGAGCTGCTGCCACAGCATGGCAACTGACAGACGGGTGGTGTGGTTGCACGATGGGAAAATGAACCTGGGCGGCCGAAGTGGTGAGAATGCCAAACTTCAACCACTAGGCCATCAGGGCTGGCTGAGTGAAATGCATGGGTTTTATTTATGATAGCAGATAGTATTCATATAGGCCACCACTCGGATTATTTCCATCTATAGCAAGATCCATTTCTCTCTATCCTTTATTCACATGTGTGTGTGAATAACAAAAAGGTCCATAACAAAAAGGTCCTCTTGTAAAATCTTGGTGTCTGAAGCATTTTAAAGGGTTTTATAAAGGATCTTGTCAAAGATATTTTTGATAGTCTCTTGCCACAGTTTAGTTATTTGCCTAAGTCCAGATTTTAGTAAAGGATAACATATTGGAAAAGTTTTTTTTTCCTCTAAAGATTGGCACCTGAGCTAACATCTGTTGCCAATCTTCTTTTTTTTTGTTTCTTCTTCTTCTCCCCAAAGCCTCCCGGTATGTAGCTGTTTATTCTAGTCGTGAGTGCCTCTGGTTGTGCTATGTGGGATGCCACCTCAGCATGGCCTGATGAGCAGTGCCATGTCCACGCCCAGGATCCGGACCAGCGAAACCCTGGGCCGCTGAAGCGGAGCAGGCGAACTTAACCACTCAGCCACAGAGCCGGCTCCCTGAAAAGTATTTTTAATTCTAAGAAAACAAGTTGCTTTATAATTCCCACACGTTAGTACATACTATTGCTCAGCTTTATCTGGCCTTAACAATGTAATAGCAAGGGCTCTGTTAGTTAAGTACAAACGTTTAATTTGGTTTAAATGTGTGAGTAGCTCCTTATGAATCAACAGCAGTGTAAATAAGTAACACCAGATCCTTAAACTGTTCTACCGATGTTTCTGAAATAAAGCAGTAGCGTTGTGAATTCTGGTGCTGCTCTTAGTACCACAAGGATGGAGAGAAGGTGGCCTTGGTGGGCCAAGGTGGAAACCAGTTCTGCTGCAGTGTGACTTGGGACCGGCAGATGTATGGGGTTTGGATAGACAGAAATCAAGGCCTGAGAGCTAGCATGGCTCTCTTGGACTAACCACTGGACACTCGCTCTTCAACAACCTGCTTCCCCTAAGGTCAACAGCATGTTTTCGTCCCTTTCCTCTTAGGCAGTAATATACGACAAGACTGTCTAAATTCACTTGGTCTCAGTCAGCAACACACAAAGTATAGACGACATGATTGGAGGGATGGGAGCCCCGGGTTGTGGCTGAGCCTATCCCTGGCTGTGGCTGCTTTGGTAAGAGCACAGTGTTTACGAAGAATACTTTCAGTCTCTTTTGGAAGCTCATCTCTGGGCAAATTCACTAAAGGAATTCCAAATCTCAGCAGCAGCAGAGGCCCTACCATCAGCAAAGACTTGGAGAACTCCTAGGTTAGTAGTAAAGAACCCTTGGGTTTTGAGGACTCAGCCAGGAGTTGGGAGCAGGCAGGCATGCTCTTCTCCCACACAACGGGGATGCCATGCTCACACTCGGAGGGGCTGTGAGTCCCTGAATCTTGCTGTAGTAGCGGATGAGGTTAAGTTAAAACACATTCTCCTGAGGACACACCTCAGGGACGTGGAACAAAAAAATGCTTTGATGAAGTGTGTTCTCCCCCGTTCTGTGCTGTAATCCATGGGAGAAGGCCATGACACCCTCTAGTTTACCAGAATAAGCGTTTTCTAGGAAAACCATTTTGAGTGGTGTGTCTTACAGGAGATGATAAGACTTAATAGTATAATCACCAGGAAAATCTATATATACATATGATGCTCAGGAGGATTCAGAGACATCCTGAGAAATATTTTCATTACCTTTGAATATGAATAAAGTAAATAATGGTATTGGAAAAGATCTTTGGGCACTTCTGGCTTAAATGGGCTTAGGGTGGAAGCTCTTTGGAGTCCAACAGTTATTCCCATGGATGGGGCAAGGGTGGGGAAAGGAAAAGATAAGTCCCCACTTAAGTACTTAGACTTTTTCTTTCAAAAGGACTATTCTGTTGGTGTCCCCGGTAACAAGCTCCTCCCAGGCTCCTAAGAAAGCTGGTAGGTAGGGAGGAGGAACAGAGATTGGTGGTGGTTGGGTTGAAGCAGCACAGAACAGGATCTTTTTTTTTTGAGGAAGACCAGCCTTGAGCTGACAACTTCAGCCACCAATCTTCCTCTTTCTGCTGAGGAAGATTGGCCCTGAGCTAACATCTGTGCCTATCTTCCTCTACTGTATATGTGGGATGTCTGCCACAGCTTGGCTTGATAAGCAGTGTGTAGGTCCACGCCTGGGATCTGAACCAGGGAACCCCGGGCCACGAAAGCGGAGTGTGCAAGCTTAACGCTACGCCACCCGGCTGGTCCCCAGAATAGGATCGTGATGTCAGAGGGTGAGGCAGGCACTCAGTTGGAAAGTTGCTCTTTGTCCCTAAAAATAAAATGTCTGACTCTCCTTTTTGGGATTCTTCCCTGGAATGTAGCCAGCCAACTACTAGCCTCTTTTTAGGATTAGCTCAAGAGCCCTTAGCCCAAAGGTGAACTCCAAAGACCCTCAAGATCTTCTGGCCCCTAATGAAATGTTACACAATAAAGTAAATGACATAAGGGAAAGTTTCTCTTGAAAGGATATGGCTTCAGTGTATATTTGTAAAGCAAAAGAGGCCAAGCAGAAAGCGTGAGTGGACAGTACTATGGAGAGAAAACCCATTTGGAAAGGCTGCCCAGAGGTTATGAAAGGGCTAATGACTGGATGTGTCAGGGTAACTGGATGGCAAGGATTCCTCATACAAAGACCCTGCCCCTCCCTGTCCCATGAAGGATCTAGACCACACCTTCCTTCTAGAGAGTTCTCTACAGCACACTGAATCTTTTCCAACTTTTCTCCATTCATGAAGTCTTCACCCAAAGTTATGACTTTGGTTTATAAAATGACAGTGATGTATTATGCTGAATATCTAACAAATAGAGGAGCCACAGGCCCTCTCCTTTGAAGAGGCTCTGTTTAGGGAAGGTTTTGGGCAGCCATTGTATAGACTCATTGCACACTGTGATGGGTCCAAGATTCAAAGCGGGTCTCAGAGCACTACTAAGATGAGCCTCATGCTATGGGCTGATGGTCCTGTATCTAAAGAGCTTTCACAACACAAAGGGACCCTTTTTGCAGTGTCCTTCCTAACTATCTCAGTGTGCAGCCACTTTAAATGATTTAAATGCATAAATAAAATGTCACGTAGTGAAGAAGACCTTCCCTTCCTTGGAAGAGGGAAAAGATTCCATGGGGATTAGCACTAATGCTGCAGTACACGTCACCCATCAGCAAACAGTGGGAAGAAGATTCACTAAGACCTAAATTATTATTTCCTACATAAGTAGTTGGGACCATAGGCTGTAAAATAATGGGCAAAATCCACTAGTTAATCTGCACACTCTATGCCTCCAGAGTTTAGCTGTTGGAAATAATTTTCTGGTTGAGAAAATAGAAGATGTGAAAGATGTCTCAGGAAAGCTTTAGCTTCTCAGACTGCAGATTTCCCAACCTAAGCCAAACTTTCTTCATTAGGTGTCCAGAGAACATTCGTACCAGAATCAGTTGTAGGTGCTTTGAAGATGCAGATTCCAGGAGACCATCCCAGACTTGGTTCTCTGGGGTGGGGCCTGAGAATCTTCATTTGAAGAAGCTTACCTGGTGATTCTTTTGCACATTGAGATTTAGGAACCATTGCTGTCTTTTTAACCTCCCCCCATTCTTTAAAGCAAATAAATAAAAAATAAAGGCTATTACACTTCTTCAGGTATAGGTCCTGCTCACCTATTTCACAGACATTTTTAAGAAGCCATCTTAACATTATTGGCCCTCCATTAACTTTCATGTGTATTACAGCAAAACCTAAAAGGACGAGCTGTCCAAAATCCAAACGGGTTAGTGAACTTTCCATCACGGTACATGTTCCAGTGGAGGTTGGAAAACCACTTAGCAGGGATACTGTAGAAAGGATTCAAGTACCAGTACAGGGTCTGAACTCTGAACTAATATATTACATTTCCTCCAGCTCTATGATCCTGTGAAAATATTATAACAAAATCAGCTCTAACACATCAAGTAAAACATTTTTTAAAAGTCTACACATATATTGGGGCTGGGCCCGTGGCTGAATGGTTAAGTTCACACGCTCCGCTGCAGGCGGCCCAGTGTTTCGTTGGTTTGAATCCGGGGTGCGGACATGGCACTGCTCGTCAAACCATGCTGAGGCAGCGTCCCACATGCCACAACTAGAAGGACCCACAACAAAGAATATACAACTATGTACCAGGGGGCTTTGGGGAGAAAAAGGAAAAAAATAAAATCTTTAAAAAAAAAAAGTCTACACGTATACTCAGAAATTGTATTAGTACTTTGTAAAAGAAGCAAGGAAACTAGTCTATAAAACTGAAGTTCAGAAGCTGAAGATAGATCCAACAATGAACTTGGGGATTCTTAGTTTTAATTCCAGCTCTGAAACTTACTGGCTGACCATGTGCTCATGACGAGAAACAGAGAAAAGGCAAAAGAGTTCATGAGCTTCACAATGGTCCACACACCTTGAGCATCCCAATATCTGACGGCACTGACATGACTGCTAGGCCTTTTCACTCTTCAGCTTGGTGTTCATCAGACCACAGACCTTAAATCCCTCCCAGTGCTTCAGGTTCCTCAACTCCAAGGAAGGATATCATGAAAGGACCAAGGGAATCTCAGTTCTCAAGAGGATAAATGCCTGCCGGTGCTGGTTGGTGTAGCTGTTTTCCACTGCCTTGGAGTTTACTCTCCATGGTCAAGAACATACGTGTGCATGGATCCATGCTACTAGAGAAAACTAACTCCAACATAGATGGTGGGGAGGGTGGGGTGGCAGTCAGCATATTACCAAAAGGCTCAGTGTTCATAGGAACAGAAGATGGGCCTGTGCAAAACAAAATAAAAAGAAGATCCTGAAGTTGCCCCAATTAATAATACCAACAATTCAGATAAAGAGGGGAGTGAATTTGTGGAGCCTGAGTTATTGGTAAAACCATGTACATGTATCATATTGATACGATTACCAAATCACCCACATTTCATGCTGTGTGAACTGTACCCAAGCATCTTGACACCCTTGGACCTGAGTTCAAACAGGCACTTGGAGAAGATGACTGAGAAGAAGAATGTTGAATTTGATGAGACATTGCAAACAACAGATGTGAAATCACATTCATGGATTTTTTCTGATTGTGCACTTCACTTCTGAAACAGTTTTCAAGTTTACGAATCTAAAACAAATGGTTAGGATTTGAAGCAAGCCACACTTGGCCATCCTGGGACTCTGGTTGGCAGATAGTAGGAGTTTAATCCTTAGTTGTCAAAAGGATGAAAGAATGAATGAACAAATGAATGGACAAATGAATGGAGAGACAACAGACTCTGAAAGTAATTAGGGCTCAATCCTGTAGCCTCCCTCCTAGGAGCAACAGCATTTTAGGGGACCCCAGTATTTTAGATACAGAGATTGCTAAGTACAATTTTGTGAGGTGTGAAAAGGATTTAAATACTGTGTTCCTCCCTTAATGACTGAGACAGGAAGAATCCTAAGAAGGGGAAAAAGGTGAGGAAGCGGAGGACAGCAGGGGGAAAATCATGTTTAAGAACTAATTGACGACTTATGGTAGTAAGTTTTTAATCTTAGACATGAATTATCCAAACCACGATATCTGAATTCAGTGCAAATGGCGGTTGCATAATAGGGAACTGTTATATGATATTTTCTTGAATCTTCACACTGCGAAATTGGTGGAAATTAAGCTGTTTGTAACTTACTTTGGAAGAAAGAGAAATGAATGTGCACGTAAGCGTTAATCAGGTCGATGACCTGTCTTTCGGTGCAATTGGATCTCTCCACCTGGGATGCGAGCCAAACGCTCTTTCGGAGAGGACTTACTTTTAGAATACTGGCAATCCCCAAATCCATAACGGTGAATTACACGGGTCTGAGAAGAAGAGGAAAAGTCACCATGACTAGAATGAAAGGATAATGCAGGGTACTGAGGCTGCCCAGGGCTGCATGCTATATGATTCTCTGGGTTTTATACTGCTCCTTCCTCAGCCCTCAGAACTCTTAATCCTATTTTCATTGCCCTAGGTAACCTGGGAAATATTTTCTCCTCCTAGACTGCAGTTACTCACACAATAAACAGGTAATAAACATTTTACTGCCCTGAGCAACCTCCTGCTAGGTAGGCAGTCAGAAGAGAAAAGACTGTGCATAGAGTAACCCCCCACAGGATAAACTGCAGGGGACAAAGATGTGGTAACCCTTTAACAGCGTGCACCCTGTCCGAGCTCTAAGAGAGTGACGGGGAGCTGCTGGGGCGCATTAGCTGGCCCTCTTGGTCTAGATTCCTCTCTGCTTGAGGCTAGTAGGGAAGATTTGATTTCACCAAAAGGTAATTTAGTTGCCATTTCAAAGCTCTGTCTAGCTAAATTAAGGATGAGGAATGAAACCGGAGTTTACAATCTCCCAGGTTAAACCATGGGCTGTGGGCCTGGAAAGCAAAAGAAGGGACAGTTAGCAGCCGACTGAAGTGGTTCTGGGGGGAGAATGATTCAGTTTGATTTCTGTTTGATTTCAGGTTTGCATTTTATTTTCCGATACATCCTGGCTCCATTGTTACTGTTTATATCCTCCCCATATATCAAATGAGATCGTTGTCATTATCTGTTGACTATATGAAAGGCACGGTGGACATCCTTTGACATCCTATTTTTCCACTGTACTCAGGGTTCCCTCAAAAGCCTGCTACCTTCAGCTTAGTTTAAAGCATTTTATGGTTCCAGCTGCTTAGGAAATCTTTCAGTTTTCTTTCACGCTGAAGGTACAACTTGGAGCTATGAGAAGACTCTGCACCTTCCCCCATCTCGGGGAAATAAGGGCAGAGCCAAATATAATACGATAAGCTCTGCTTCTCCCTCTGCCAGTTCACTTATTTATGGGAAATAAAAATCTTACTTACATAAATATTTTCCACCAAACAGCATGCCAAATTTGAATGTATTAACCCAAGGCAAGTGATAAATGCATCTGCATAAACAATTTTCCAATTCATGTAGGTTGAAAAAAATGATTATTTTGTAAATCAACAGTTCTTTGATATCAATCGCAGTTAATTTATGGTATTTTGCTCTAATTTTATTCTGGAATATTAATTTTGGCTGTATTTTGGTGTGGAAGTGTTGCAATTGTCTAGCAAGAACTATAACATGCTGACATGTCTAAAGAGATAAATTTGAGATATGATCATGTCCACAGTGGCCGCTGTCTTGATACTGGGCCCTAGAAAACCCACACGCCCCTTTCTGGTTTTGTTTTTCTTAACAACCTTTCCTAGGAGGGTAAAGGAAGTGACTCTGCAGATTAGATGATAACCAGTTAGAAAGCTATGAAGATGCACAGTGATGGGTAAGGGAAAAATAAGGAAGCCAATGGCCGCTGTAGGAAAAAGCGCAGGGCTGCAGTGGGGCTCCCAGCCATTTTGGCAGTGGCTCTCAAGTCGGGTAAGTCTTTCCTTGAACTGTCTTTGGACGACTCCAAAAACAGGACGGAAATACGCCCAAAGCAGATACTTGCAAAACAGAACACTTAAACCTCAAAACAAAAGGCAGTAACACTGGATGACAAAGCACGGGCAGAGGTCACAGGTGGACCAAGGACCCCAGTGGGGTGTCCCTGGAAAAAAGCACAGCATCCTGGGGCCTGCAATGGCTCAAAAGGAGACATACAGAGGGTAGGAAACAATCCTTGTGTTTTACTGGCATTAAACCATTATTAGACTTCTGTGTCCTACTTTGGCTGTAGCATTTATAAAATGAAATGAAGAAAACGGGTAAGGATCCAGAGACCAGCAACAGCCATGATTAAAGGAGTAGAAAAATGTTCCTCTGAGAGGCTGGCCTGGTGGCACAGTGGTTAAGTTCACACGTTCCACTTTGGTGGCCCAGGGTTTGCAGGTTCGGATACTGGGCACAGACTTAGCATTGCTTCTCAAGCCATGCTGTGGTGGCATCCCACATAAAATAGAGGAAGATTGGCACCGATGTTAGCTCAGCGACAATCTTCCTCAAGCAAAAAGAGGATTGGCAACAGATGTTAGCTAGGGGCCCGTCTTCCTCAAAAAAAAAAAAAAAAAAAAAAAAACCCAAAAAACCTCCAAAGTGAGATAAAAAGATTGGAAGAAAAAAAGGTTAAGGGGTGACAGTGACAGTGTTCAAATATAGGAAGGGTTTTGGAGGGGCACTGATCCACTTTTCTCCATGTGCAGGGGAGACTGACAAGAAGTAACAGGCTTAAATAAAAAGGTGGAGAGTATGCAGTTGGCTAGAAGGAGGAACTCGGGGAAAGGCAGGGTAATCAAAACAGTAAGCAGGCCAATATGGATCTTGGACTTCATATATCCTAAACAGAATTTCTGGTTCTGTTTTTCTCCCACTGCTGAAGTCGTCCCTATTTCAGTAAACACCACCACCATCTCAAGTAAAAAATCGTAGGAATTATTCTCATTTCCTTCCTTTCCTTACTCACCCCCAATCCAGGCCTTCAGCAGATCTTGTCAGCTCTCCCTCCAGAACCAAGTCTGAATGTGACCACTTTTCAATCCACTACCACCTTCCCAGTCCAAGCCATCATCCTCCCCTGCTTGGACCCAAGCCAGGAAGATCCTTGTATCTTCCTTCAATCCATTCTCCACATGGCTGCTTTTTAGAGGATAAATCAGATCATGTTACTCCCTGCTCAACACTATCCAAAGACTTCCCATCATGCTTAGAGTAAGACTCACACTCTTGCCCGTGGCCTTCAAGGCCCTGCATTATCTGGCTTCTTCTCACTGCTGAGTCCTCAGCTCATCCATTCCTCTCTCCCCGCTGCCCTCTTAAGCCACACTGACTTTCTTGCTGTTCCGGAACAAGTCAGCTTTGTTCCCTCTCTGCACCAGCTGCTTCCTCAGCCTGGAACACTCTTGCCCTAGCTCTTCACTTGTCTGGCTCCTTTTTGTCCTTTTTTCTCAGCTCCAGTGTCACCTCTGCAGGCCTTCTCCAGCCACTAGAAATGTACACTCTGAGAGTGGGAACTTAATCTATCTTGTTCACGATGGTATCCTCAAGCCTCAAACAGGTACCTGACACATCGGGGTAATGCAATAAATATTGGTTGAATAAAGAATAGGCTGATTATAAAAGCAAGCTGTTACTTGTTATCCCAAGAACTGGAGATGTGCAAAAGAAAACATTGTGAATGGACTAGATAATCTTTTGGGCTTATTCAGAGATTCACAAGGCTGTGTACCTTTGAAGTAGGTGGCCTTGCCTGCTCCTCTGAGGTCCCAGAGAAGAGGTGAAGCCAGTGGGGCATCATCCCTATAGGATCAGGGAATCTTAGGGGCATTTCCCTGAGCAAAAGAAAAAGCAACAAGAACTGACCTTGAGTCTCAGAAGGCAGTCAGAGTAGAAGGAGAAAAGGATGGGGATGTAAGATCCACTACCCGACTCAAAAACCATTGAGTCGGATCACAAGTTAGAATGAACTGAGGTTTTCATTTCCCTTCCTCATAGACAGTCATGAGAGGCTAAGCTGCTCCCTCACCTTTCTTGAAAGCTAATCCCTAGCTCTATTTCTATAACATTGTAAGGCCCTTGTGATTTTAAGTTGCCATAGGAAATGCTGTGAATTATCCTAAAGTTACCTTCATACAGCCTACCTTCATGCAGAATTGGACTAAGGAGCAATGGGAAGGACCCCTGGAAGACATGATTGTAAGATTTCTGTAGGCCTTGCATGCAATGACTTACCACTGCCCCAGCCAGTTAGCCAAGACCTTAAGACCAAGGTCAATGGCTTCTATTTTATGTTTGTTCTTAATTTCCCCAAAGAGCTGAGGGCAGTCTTTGACTAGGGCTCTGTAAATGTTTATGATTGATTGACTTACAGACCTCACAGAATACACAACTCTGGTAAGTTTATAGTAGGCTTTGTTGCCCTTCAGTTCAAAATCCCAAAGTGTTATCATCAGGCGGCTGATAGAAATGGAAGATAACTGAAATTAATTTAGAAACTGAATTTTAAAAATAAATTATGACCTCCAAGTGGTCACAGTTTTAATTGTGTTTTTTAAGGCTTATAACCCTGATTTTTTTATATTTAACACTGCTTCTAAAATGTTTGAGAAAAGCCAGTAAAATCTTCTCAAATTTAGAAACACAAGTTAATATCTGCTGTCCATTTCAAGAAGTATTTCTTAGACTATATCTGTATCCTGGGATCTGGCAGTGATACATATGACCATAGGATATGATGACAGACTGCAACATGGACTAGATTCTTTATAAATCAATAGTTGGAGGAGGGGTGAGGGACTGTCTGCTTTGGTGATTTCATTTTCAGCCACAGCTGGCCAGATTGCTTATTGGAAAATAAAAGTCATGGCAAATTGAGCTTGACAATAACCAGGCTTGACTACAGAGGCCCCTTCTCCACTCTCTGCAATTAGAATGAGTGGAGGAGGGGAGACCGACAGGGAAAGACTTTCCCCTACTCTGTCCCAGATCAGTCTTAGTTTATTTTGTAGGGCACAAGCCATATGTCGTTCGTGTAAGTGCTATTCTCTGTCAAGTCGTGGACTCTGCTGTTCTCGTGCCTCTAGGCTAGCTGATGTGCTCCCTTTCCAGCTTCCAGGCTCCTCAAGATGCACATGAAAATCGAGAACCGTGCTGTCCAATGCAGTCCCACTATTTAAATTTAAATAAAATAAAATAAAAAATTCAGCTCCTCAGTTGCACTACCCACTTTTCAAGTGTCCATAGCCACATATGGCTACTGGCTATACTATTGGACCATGATACAGAACATCTCCCACGTTTGGGAAAGTTCTACTGGACAGCCCTGATCCAGAAAACCCACTTGGTACCCAAAGGCCCTTCCTTCTTTGTTCACAGATTCTGAGATCATGGCTACCTTTGTGGTGAAGAAGAGAACTGGGTCTGTTAGAATTTGAGAATTCTCTGGGTGTCCTGCATCTACCTGGAAAGTGGGTGCCACAAATCTGTGACACAGCTTAAGGAACCTCAGACCAAGGACAGACTCTGAACTAACCTCAAATGTCTCAATAGAAGCATGAACTGTGCATTTATTCTACCAAACTGCAAAGGCATGTGGAATGCTTCACCCTGTATGTGCTCCCTTTTCAATGTTACTCACAAGTGATCTTTAACAAAACTGCTTTATATCCTCTACGTGGCTATGCATGGGCCTCCCATCTCTGATAACAAAGAATTACAGAGGCTCTGGTAATTCACCTTTGCTCATAGGACAGTCATTGAAATCATAATTTTGATGCTCAACACCCTCTGCCCCTAAGCCCAGTCACTACAACTGGTTCCACTAGCTTCTTACTCAAACTGCATTAGTCTCTGGATATTGATTGCATTGCATATTATGAATTCGTAACTTCTTAATTTATGTACTATCCTCAAAGGTGTTGCACATCATCATCGAAAAATAAAGTTGTAGAAGAAAACCCAGAAACAATCTAAAACATGAAGCAACATAATCTACTCTTTGCTAATGGAGCAGAATTTATGCTGTACAACTCAGTGGCTGAATTTTTGGAGTGCGAACAATGAAACGGAAAGCTCTTTATACCTACACACTGATATAAAACTGGGGACTTCTATAGTTTGAGAGGTTGAGGCATATGGTTTCCATTTGGTAAACTTCATGGTCTTTAAGTTTGGTAAACCTCAAACTCCCAATTCTACTACTAGACTGGATTTATGGTGAGAGCGTTCTTCTAATGGTCTTGAAGCATTCCCATACATGGAACCTGCACTGCGCACACATATGGCTGTTTTCTCTGCACTGGCGTCATTCATTCTCAGGCATTAGGCAGGATTAGCTATCATGATTTTAATTTCAGAGGTGGGCAAAGGGAGGCAGAAAGTGGTAGAAGACAGGGCGGTGAAATGTGGTTTTACTTCCAGGACAGTGAACACAAGCAAAGTTTATCTCACGCTGGAGCACGTGGGCACTGGTTTCAATGCCAGCTACTCCCTTCATGGCGATGCTGTCTCTTCCTGAAAACTTGAGAAAATATCTAGCATTCTAAGGTCAAGGTGATTGAGTAGAATAAAAAGCATTAAATGTTAAGGATGACAAAGTCCCTTCACAACATTTTCCCCATGTGCAAGCACCCCATTTATGTCATTTGATTAGGTAATATATATGATTATCCTTTTGGTCCAACAGAAGCTGAATCTGACTGGAGGGAGGGGGATGGACCGGGGGGAACTATACCATGGAATGCGAGCATTGATGTAACTTTGTGCAAAGTAGAAGGGAGAGGACAAATGATGCCACTCGAGAATTAAGGCTAGATCTATATGCCTGACTCATAAATCATGATTAGTCAAATCAGTTTTAAAAAATCAGCCAAAACATTTTTTAACAGTGTAACTGGCTTTTTGGCCAACCTGGCATAGTGAAACTTACAGTTTATGTGGACACAGAGACTAAAGTGTTAGATCACACATCTCTGTAAAACAGACTTCCTTGGATGGCTCTCCCCATGTTAACAGGGCTCTCGGGAAGGGAAGTGGAGGTGGGCCCTCCTTGTACCTCTCTCAGTCGGCCTGTAATGAATGGCGAAGCCTGGCACAGGAGCACCTGTAGGCTGTGCTCTTTTACTGCAAAGCTGGTGGCCTGGGCCCGCTGGTGCGTGTGCCCAGATCCTGCAGCGTCTGTGGGTGAGGCTTCACTTTAAACAGGGGGCCTCTGCTGTCAACCCCGCAGTTGTAGGCTGCAGGAACATGTTTGGGGCTCAATTTGGGAATCACTCCTCACCGGAAAGCATTTTTTCCCCTCCATCTTTCAGATGGGGATTTGCAACATCCAAAGTAGTGCCTCACAGTTTTATTTGCTGCTCTTTCCTATGCTCCAAATTTGGCTTTAGGCTGACTATTTTCAGCATCTGGGAACCTCTAGAAGGGAGCAATGCATAAAACCTCCAGCTAATACAAACCCTTCCCCAGGGCTTGGCATTTAGCTGCAGCTCCATCAGGCATTTCAAATTTAAAACAAAAAAAGGCAAATGCAGCCTCACTCAGTACACAGCCTTAAAGAAAACATGGTGCTTATAAGCCCTTTTGTGTTCTGACTAGCTGTAGCCCAGGACAATGAAAATGGATACATGTTGCCTGTTGTTCCTATGTAAATGCTACCTCGAGGATACAGTCTTTACCAGGCAGATGGCTAATTTCCCTGCTCTAACCTCTTTCCTCCAGTGATCCTGTGTTTGTGTGATGTCCTGCCCCCGGAGTCAGGTCCTAATTGCTGTCAAACGTTCAGAGACGAAAGTGGCATCTACGCATCATTCATCTGAAGGCTGTTACGGGCTGTGAACTGCAGTGTCGGTGGTCATTGCAGTGGCTGCAACACGGACTCCGTGGTGGGCAGGACCTGCCAGCGCCGGGCTGCTCAGACTGGCTTTTCTGTTTCCAAGTGTCAAGCTGAACACTTTCCTTTGTTATCACTTGCAGCCCCTGGACTCCAACGTGCGGAAAGCCCTGTGTCTTTCTGCTGGGATCAATACCTACTTCCTTAACTGCTCCTCTGGAGTTCAGACTGTCTCTTGGCATCAGTCTGACCATGCATATTTGGGCAGGGCCAAGAAAGGGCTCATTTGTCTCATCACAGATTTAGGGGGGTGGTTAACTTGTGGCCCCTCGGAAGCCCCACTGCCACCCAGCCGCCAGGTAATCCTCATAGCCGGGACCCTGCCAGTCAGCGATTGGCCGTCTGATTGTGTGCACATTCATCTTCAAATTATGTTGTGTGACAGCCCGGGCTGCTGAACACCATTTTAACATGCAGATTGACTCCTCAGAGGCTCTTCATTATGCATTTAGCGGTCTGTTTTCAGACTAACCAGCATGTCAGAGGGGCCCGCTATCCTTTTTCCACCTGGGTGGAGGAAACAACTCACTGACTGTGGGGGTGCCACAGATATTAAAATGCATATGTTTACTTTCCCAAGCATCCGTGCACAACGGTTTCCCTGATGCAAGAGAAGAAGAAGAAGAAGAGAAGAGAAGAAAAGACTCATGGTTCTGAAATTCAAAGAAAATGGCTATGCAAAACAAGTGAGCCTTTGTCGAAGAGAAGCATCAACCAGGCCAGGCCAGCCCGATGCCCGCCTGGCTGCCCACTAGCCTGCCTGGGTGCGTCCACACAAGTGCTCCTCTTATCGACACACAGACCCTCTCTTTCTCTCTCGCATATACAGCCTGAAGTATTTTAAGCAGAACACTTCCAATTTCCTGTTTCTAAAACTGTCTTGCATCTCCAAGGGATCCTGGCTAGAGATAGGACAAGCCAACTTGGAGTGAGCAAGCACAGCGCCTGGTTAGGTGGCCCTGGGGTTACCCGGGAGGCTCCAGGGCCCCCTTTTCACCTCTTCCCTCTTCTCTTCCTGGTGTGATTTACTTCTACTTGCTAAGAATATTTCTCTATGGCCTTAAGCCGCTACTGCATGAACACTCACGTTTTCCTGTGTGTGTGCACATGTGTCTACAGTCATGGGTCACTTAACAATGGGGATGCGTTCTGAGAAATGCGTCGTGTGAACATCATAGCATGTACGTACACAAACCTAGATGGTATAGCCTACAACACACCTAAGCTTTATGGTATTAATCTTATGGGACCACTCTCTGTATAACTGGTCCATCGTTGACCAAAATGTCATGATGCAGCACATGACAGTATCTCCTTTCTCAAGAATCTCTTTCACTTCCTTAAAAAGGAACCACATTTGCATTGCTTTTTAAAATCCCCACCTCTCCCTATTTAGTCCCTCGATGCGGTGCTTTCTCCATTCTTCAGAAAGACCAACAACATTTCAAGGGCACCCTGTTCCTTGGGCCTTCACTTTGGGCTATGCCTTGGCCAAGGCAGGGCCCCTTCTTTTGCCTCTGACCAGGAGTGCTTCCCAATTTGGGGCCTGAGGGAGGGCCTCTCCTGCTTCATTTCTTTGTTGCCACCAGAGGAAGATCCTGGACAGGCTTAGAAGGGTAGCTTGGACACAAAAGCTTATGAGGCCAGAGCTAATATCTGTCTTCCTAACCAACAGCCACCTTGCCACATGCCTCCTGGGTGGCCCCTGTCTGAACAACAGCCTGCCCCTCAGCTTCTGGGTCTTACCAAGCATTGCCAGATCCTGCTATCAAGGGCATGGATGGAATTCTGCTATTTACATGTTTAAATATTAAACAGCAGAGTTCATTTTAGTAGGGCTCTGGGCAGAAAATAAAACTGAAAGCCAAGCTGTATTCCTAATTCCCCTGGAAAGGCTGTGAGGAGAAATAAAACGGTTACTGATGCTTATTCTGGGATCAGAGTGTTCCTGATGAGTGAACTGGGCAGTAAATGCAGCTTTTTATTTTTGTATGGAATATGGTGATCCCCACTGACAAGAACAGGTTGCATGTGGTTGTGGGCTGTTGCTCAGCTGGTGTCGCACTGTAGAGCATTGTTTGGAAAGATATCACCCAGCAAGAACAATATGGCTACCCAGCGCCCGAGGTGATGTGTGGAGAGATCTGTCCCCTCATTCACATATCTCCTCACTAATTTTTTTTTCCTGTGATAAAACAAATGGGTTTCCTTGCATTTGAAATGCTACTGAGAGTTTTTGGTCCTGGAACTGCTCTGTGTTTTAAGAAAGGTCCTTGATTGACAAATGAGCAGGGAGCAACTTCTAGTTTGCAAGCTTCTCCTTCGTGACAGAAAGGGAACTGTGAATTTCAATTCCAACTCCAACAGTTACTTGCCACATGACCAGGGAAAGTCATTAAATCTTGTGTTTTAAATTCATGGGGGTAAAATGGGGCTGTTGTGGACTGTACTGTGTCCCCCCACACCAAAATCCACATGTTGAAGTCTCAACCCCTAGTATCTCAGAATGACTGTACCTACTTAGAGATGGGGTCATTAAAGAAGTAATTAAGGTTAAAATGAGATCCTTAGGTGGGCTCTAATCCAATCCGACTGGTGTCTTTATAAGAAGAGGAGATAAGAACACAGACAAACACACACTGAAGACCCTGTGAAGATGCTGGAAGAAGACGGCTCCCTACAAGCCAAGGAGAATGGCTCTCAGAAGAAATCAACCCTGCTGACACCTTGATCTGAGACTTCTAGCTCCAGAACCGTGAGGAAATAAATTCCTGTTGTTTAAGTCCCTCCGTCTGTACACTGTTATAATACACGTGCTGTATTAGCAAACTAACACAGCGTCATGAGTGCTAACGTGCTTCAAGGATGTGAGAAACAATGGAGGGGGACCAAGGGGAGTTTCACAGTATTCGGGGGACTTCAAGCATCATTTTAGCTGATACATCTTAAGAAGGGTGGCCAGTAAATCTCAGCCCAGATGCTAATTTCACAGAGATCAGGTGGGAATTGGGTTGTCTCCTGTTGGCAAAATACCCGTAAAAGTGCGGCCGCTCTTTAGCTTCCTGTTCTTACAGCAGAACTGACATCTTGAACTGAGAAAACGCTGTGAAGGACCTATCTGGCCCTTCAAATAAATCTTTAGATTTTTGTTTGAGCCAATCAATCGGTTCTCCAAGGTGTCAGCCGGTAACAGACACATCTGTCAATACAACAGTGCTGCCGTCACCGGGCGGGTTGTGTTCACTGCAGGAATCACGGCTCAGCAGTTACTTATATTTGGAAAATGGATAACCCAGGATTATGTGTTTCAGGAGGTGAGGTTAAAGTGGGGTCAAGGGCCAGGTTAATGCAAGTACAGTTTCCACTGGAGAAAGAGAGGACGATATATCGATTTCAGGGAAATGATATGTGTTCCCAGCCCCGCTTCCCAGCCCTGCTTCTCCTCCATCCAGGGACGTCCTCTGGCAGAGTCTAAACACCCTCTGCCTTCCGGAAGCACCCCTGCCAATTGTTGCTAAAGGAAATGCTGAATCATGAGAGTGTAGCTGGAGGGAAAATAAATATTCTGTATATACCAGAAACACGTACACGACTCGGTTGGGGCTGGCCGCCGAGCCTTTGGTTTAGTTTTCTCTCACCAGCTGCGAGCAGCACTCAGCTGAGCCTTCCCCAGTTCACACCCACACTTGGTCTAGTATCCCACAGGGAAACTCCTTACACTTCACTTACTTGTTCTTAGCAGAACAGACACAAATGTTAATGTAATTCTGTGCCCCTTAATCAAATACAAGTTCCCTCCCGGAACAGGGAAATTTACAACTTGAAGGAACACTGGTTAAAGATCATCTTATATTTCTGTTTAATATTCTTTTTTTCTTTTTTTTTTCTGCTGAGGAAGACTGGCCCTGAGCTAACATCCATGCCCATCTTCTTCTACTTTATACATGGGACGCCTACCACAGCATGGTGTGCTAAGCGGCGACATGTCCGCACCTGGGATCCGAACCAGCGAACCCCGGGCCGCCAAAGCAGAATGTGCAAACTTAACTGCTGTGCCACCGGGCCGGCCCCTGTTTAATATTATTTTCTGTTGAATTCACCAAGTGTTGCCTTTCCATATCATGGGACACTAGAACCAAGGAGGAAGAGTCCCTTTCTAGGTTGTTATTCCTGTTGTCTATATGACACCTCCTCTTCTTTCTTCCAAAATGCCATTTTCCATGTCAGTAAGCTTATATAAATCCCAAGTTGCACTACTCTACTAAACTATTTTCAAGTCCCCTTTCTGGGATTTAATATTTCCTACGATAACCAAAACTGGACACAGAATAGCACTAACATTTTATATGTTATCTTAAATTTTCTATATTATTTTTTCTTTTAACCCCCCCAAGCATCCTATTGGCTTTTTAAATTGCTGCTGTATACCAGACAGATATTTTCCCCAAGTTATCAGCCATGACTCTTAAATTATTTTACTGAGTTCAGAGCCTATCAGAGATTATGAGAAGTTTAGATTATTTTTCCCAAAGTGCATTATTTTACACTTAACCAAATTAAATTTCATCTGCTTTCACACTTCCCAATCCCCCAGTTTGCTTAACTTTGCCTGAAGTGTCGCACAGCAATCCTTAATTTTTTATTAACTGTGCCAATTCAATGCTTCCTACTTAACTCCCTGCTTTAGAGCTTTTGCCCTCTACTCTCTTCACACTTTAGGAAATCAGTGGGTTTTAAAAGGTGTGGAATGAAGCACTATTTGGTAAGATGCTATGCTAAGTCAGAGGTCAAAGATCCCAACAAGTTAAGGACAACACGCCTGAAGGTGAAGCACCAGGGTCAAATTCAGCCTTAAGAAGCACCTTCATTCCTATGCTGAGAATAAATGATCCTAAAATGTTTCTCATTTCATTTGGATTTTACATTAAAAACCCAAATAGGAATCCTAGCAGACTGCTCATTTTCCTGTAGAGCCATCCTGTATTCTGGCTTCCTTTGTAACCTGTGGTTGCAGCAGGGGGCCAGCCAACCTCCTGCACTCTCATCCCTTCCTTTTCTTCATGGTGGCTTTTCTTTTAATTGAATAGAAAGTAGGATCAGTGAGTTCACTAGATGCTTTTCCATGGTTGTTTCCAGGTTTCTTTTCTCAGATACCAAGAAAAAGATAAATATATTGCATTTCGTCCCAAGTGCTTTGCTCTAAGCTGTCTCCAATCCTTTCCCCTACATGTCTGCAAGAGGATATTGGAACTGACAGAATGAAATCCTCCCAATTTTAAAACTACCATTAAGAATGTGGCTGGGCCACAACTAGAAGGACCCACAACTAAAATATACAACTATATACTGGGGGGATTCGGGGAGAAAAAGAAGGAAAAAAAAAAGAATGTGGCTGAGAATACTAGCTGCCTACCAAGTACCATTTTCCCCATTTTTAACTGGACCTATTACTATCCAGTTAAAAGGCTATAATCCTTAACTTCTCTCGCAGAACTGCCAAGAAACTAAGTTTTGGCCTATGAGGTATAAGTGAAAGTTTGGGGAGGTCTTCTTGGAAATTTCCTTCAAGGAGGGCATGACTTCTATTCCTGGAAGAGGAGTTCTGCCTGGAACTCATATGTGATGGCTGGAGCTCTAGAAGCCATTAGAGAGCATGAGCATCATTATCTAGGCATGGCAGAGTAGAGAGTTGGAACAAACCTGAGTTCTTGACGAATTTGTGGAGCTGCCATCCTAGTCCTGGACTGCACACTCCTGTACTTCCTTTATGAAAAAGAAAAATAAACTATGCTGTCTAAGCCACTGTTGTGGGGGTGGGTGGGTGAGGGTGGGGATGAGAGTGGTGGGTGGGGAACATCTGTTATTTGCAGCTGTATCTAATTTTTACGGATACAGAAAGATTTGGCTTAGATTTATTTCATAAAACCAAGACCGTTTAATGGTAGAGAGCGGCCTTAGAGACCATCCAGTACAATCCTTTCAAACAGAATCCAATTTATCTCATTTGTTCAAGGCCTACTATGTGAAAGTCAGTAGACTAAGTGCCATAGGGGAGACAAAATGCACTGAAATGTTGTTTTTCCCTTGAACGAGCTTTAATTACACAACTGAAAACAATATAAGGCAGACTATGTCAAATATCACAAGAGAGGAACTCACCGTGTGCAGAAACATTGGGAGGATTATAATTGATTGGGGGGCAGGCTGAAGCAGCCTGAACCAGGGAAGGCTTCACAAAGGGTGTTTGAACTGAACATTGAAGAAAGGGAGCATTTCCTAGCAAGGATGGCCAGAGGGTAACACAGTGTAGACAGAGGGAGCCTAGTAAGCTAAGGGAGGCGAAAAGCAGGTCTGTGTGGGGGAACTGTTGGTGGTCCAGGGTGACCAGAGGCAGGGGGAGGTGACGGTGTGGCAGGGGTAAGACTTGGATGAGGGTTTGGAATCTGAGTCTGTAGGGTTTTGAATGCCATGTAAGAAGTTTTTATTTTAGTCTGTAAAATTGGGGAGCCATCAAAGTTTTCTGACTAAAGAAGTGATATATAATCCGTTTTTTTAGGGCGTCTGGGAATACAGAAAATACTGGAGATAAGAGAACAACAGGGAGGTTAATCCAAAGATCTTTTAGAACCTCAATGAGGGCTATGTTGGTGAGTTTGGAGAGGATGGGGGTGATGCAAAAGACATGGAAGGATCTGGACATGGGAGTTGAAGCTGACTGAATATGGGTGACTGAGAAGCTTATGAAGCTGTCAACTAGATTTTGAATATGTGGAGCTTGAGGTGCCAGAGTGATATTCTCAGAAGTCTAGCCGACTGTGGGAATGTGTAGGCTTGGTGCATGGGACATTCAGACCTTGTTCGGAAGGTCATGTGGAAAACTGTAATTATTCAGGCCCTCTCAGCTAACAACCCCCTGAGGAAGCTTGTCAGACAAATCTCTCTGAGGATGCTGGAAACAGGCAGCAAGCAGTGAGGGGATGAAGGGGCCACCCATCTAGCCTGTGACATTAGTGGACTCTACCCTAGTGACCAATAGAGAAAGATTAAGTCCACATCTGGAATGAAGCAGAGGGTGGGGTACAGAAGTAAACCTAGAAGGCATTGGTCCCAAGGTGAACACTGAACATGCATGTCAGCAGAGGAGGGAGAAAGTGAAGTGTGGGAAGAAGAGGAAATGGCAGGTAGCTCTCTGGTGAATTCATCATTTCATTTAAGGTTTATGGAAAAGGTAGAGTAGGGAATAGAGGTCAATGACAAAGACCGAGAAACAGCAGCTGGAGCAGCAAGAAGAGAATGAGGAATGCTGTGGATGCCGAGAGATGGAGAGTTCCAAGAAGGAAGATGACTTCTTCATGGAAGCAGTGTGGGGTGTTACAAAGGGTCTGAGCCATTGACCGGGCAGAGCTTGGTGTGGATCCCGGCTCCACTGTTTCATGCCTGAGTGACCTCAGGAAGTTAGGTGAACTCTGTGAATCTGTTTTTTCACGTGTAAAATCAGGGCACTTAAAAACACTAACTTCTCAGGGCATGGTGAGAATTACAACAATCTTAGTAGGGGACCTGTCTTACAGTAAGTATGTACTCAAGGGATATAAGTAAAACAAACCAATAATAATAATGAAAACCCCCAATAATATATTGTTCTCCACTCCTCCCTTTTTTTTTATTACCCGAGTAATCTTTTTTTTCTTGATGTGTAGAACAAACCACTTTTTTTGATTGCGGAAAATAAACATAACAAAATTTGTCATTTTAGCCATTTTTAAGTGTATAATTCAGTGGCGTTAGTACATTCACAATATTGTGCAACCATTACCACCATCCATTTCCAGAACCTTTTCATCATCTCAAGCAGAAATTCTGTACCCATTAAACAATAACTCCCCCCGGGTAACCACTATTCTACTTTCTGTCTCAGAATTTACCTCTTTTAGGTACCTCATGTAAGTGGAATTATACGATATTTATCTTTTTGTGTCTGGCTTATTTCATATAGTGTAATATTTTCATGGTTCATCCATGTTGTAGCATGTATAAGAATTTCATTCTTTTTTTAAGGCTGAATAAATATATTTCATTGTCTGGATAGACCACATTTTGATTATCTATTCATCAATTCATGGACATTTGGATTGTTACCACCTTTTGGCTATTGTGAATAATGCTGTATCTGAGTAATCTTATGTTAAAATATCCTCAACCAACCAGCTTTTGACTAAGTTCCCACAGCAACATGGAGAAACTCGAAAATTTTTATACTGTCCCCTCTTCTTTTTTTTTTTTTTTTTAAAGATTGGCACCTGAGCTAACAATTGTTGCTAATTTCTTTTTTTTTTGCTTTTTCTCCCCAAATCTCCCTAGTACATAGTTGTATATTTTAGTTGTGGGTCCTTCTAGTTGTGGCATATGGGACGCCACCGCAGCGTGGCCTGACGAGTGGTGCCATGTCCACGTCCAGGATCCAAACCAGGGAAACCCTGGGCTGCCGAAGTGGAGGGCGAGAACTTAACCACTTGGCCACGGGGCCGGCTCCCTGTCCCCTCTTTTTTGTTCTGGGAGTTTTGCATGGAGGTCATATCATTTAAAAAGACCATATTAACAAAAACTATACAGAATTTTTGAATACAAAACTGAGCTGATATCATGACATTAAATTAAGCTTAAAGAAAATATAGACAGAAAAATTTTTTCAGGATCTTTTTAACTCTTAATATGTACTGAATTTCAAAAGTTTTATAATTGAGCCTTATCCTTACATAAATCTTTAAAGTTTATAAAATACATTCTTATCCATTGTCCTCGAAGAAAACAAGGTAACTTTTATCCAAATAGACTATGTCGTTGACTTATAAAGTTACAGATAAATTTCTTCTGAAATATAATGAAAAGAAGGTTCATGATATATGTAAGTATTCCCTTCGGTGCATTTATTTATCTTTTAACACTCTTAATTTCAAGATGAGACTCAAGGCAGGTTTACTCATAATACAGGGCAATGCCCCCCCTGAAAGTTAGCCATTGAGCTGGCCACAAGGCACATTATTCCAAAACTAGTATTATTCCAGAACCCTGAGCATACTGTACAGCATTTCTAGTCCATTGTGTTCTAGCCACGTGTTCTGTATCACTTCCTCACTAACATAAGCTATTGTTAAAGCTCCCTGGCATTGTTACAGGAGAAGGTGTTCCTTCCCAGAGCAACCGCTGCAGACAAATGGACACGGCAATTACGGAGGCTCCGTCTGCCAGGGAGGGCGAGCTACAGTGGAATCTCTGAACTTACAGCTTTTCAGTATTTGGGCTGATGCATGTTGGAGGCTAGAGAAGCATTAATGCAGAAAGTGCTATGTAAGTTTTTGCTGCTTTGAACAAATCAATTCAATTTAACCATTTACTGAGCACTTGCTAAGTCTCAGGCACAGCGACAGGGGCCAAGCATGCAATTCTGCTCGTGGAGATATGAAGAGTGCAGAAGGAAAACATCGACACTGTCACGTACGAAGGGATGAGACTCAGGCTCACAGTATATTAGACTTAAAAGAGACCTGAGAGGTCACTGACTCCACTTCTTCCCTTATCAATGAGCAAACGGCATCCTTCACAAAGAGCATATTTAAAACAGGACAGATGGTTTTGGAATAGAGATTTAAGTTGATGTCTTAACGCCAATTCAGGTGTAAGATATTTGAGAAAGAAATTTTGTTTGACAGTAATTTACTAATGTTACTTATACATTAATACGCTCTCAATTACAAGCATTCTACAAGCATACTATTTCACAACCATGCAGAAGTTAAGCGAATTAACCAAGATCACACAGCTATTCTATTCCAGTCTGTATTTTCAGATATATAGCATTAGAAATGTCACGAACTTTGTGATTATAAGCTACCCAGATAGCAAAAAGAGTAATGCAATATACTCAGTACCAGACTATGCCAAAAGCCCTTCTTTTTCTGTTTAATACACGACCTTTAGAAGCTATTAACACGATTAACATTACATTGGATGGTAGAATTGTAGCTCTGGTAGAACAGGTTTTCTTTAACAATGCTAATAAGGATGAGTGGGCATCACCTCACTGGCAAAATCCATTCTTACTCATCTAAAGAAAGAATATTCATTTATTCATATAAAAGCTACCAGTTATGCTGTACGTTCCTGAGTCACTCCTCCCTCCAGCCCATCTGGCCTAAACTTAAGAGGTATAGATTCATGGAAAAAGTGCCAACCCACCCTGTTCACAACTGAGACACGAACATGAAGACTCAGAGTGACTGAAGGACTTCTCTGTAGAGGACATTTATTGATGTTAGTTTTCCCATCCTCCCTTTGGTACCGGCGCCTCACTTTCCTCTTGTGGAGCCATCTCCACTGACTTTGTGGAACTTTCAGGCAGGTGCCCAGTTCTCCTCTCACCAAGGTGTTTGCATATGATCCGCCGGCCAAGTGGACACTCTCTCCTAAGTCTTCAAGTCTCAGGCAGACTGATGCAAGGTGTCAACACTTGGAGTTGACACATTCTGGGGTGGCGTCCTAAAAGCCTAAATACTACTTCCTATTGAAAGAGCCCCAGATGTGCCCTTATTCCGATGATTTGCCAAGCATGGTTCGCCAGTGTTCTAGAATCTGTGGGCTACCTAAGAGTTTTCCAATAGTTTTTTTTGCTTCGGTTTGCCTGCGTTGATTTCTACTGCTTTGTACCAAAGAACTCATCTTACACACTCTCTGAGGCCAGAAAGGCAGATCTTGAGCTTTGGAGGGTATTATATACATTCTTCTATAATTCGTTCATGTGTTATTAGCAAACATCTACAGGTGGATGTTTGAATGTTCCATCTGTAGTAGCTACTGGTGGAGTACAGCCCCAGAAGAATATTATTTAGTTGTGCACTGAGCATACATTGCCTTCCTAATTAGAAGGAGAAAGAACAAACAAATAGCACTGCACGTCTTGGCTACTCACCTTTTAAGATTAGCCAGAACTCCACGTCAGAAAGTACTCATGTACCTAAGGGAAGTCCTACGTGGGTGATGGATGTTTGTGCCCAGGACCCCCGACCCTGTTATGATCCTGAAGTAACATAAATTATTATCAAAGAAAGATTACGTTGTACTTACTTCATTTTAAGGTAATGTGGGGTTTTTTTTGAAAATTTATAATATTTATGTTCAGTATTCTAGTAGTCAAATAAGATTAACCAGAATATCATATTTGCTCAGAATGCCAGGTAACAGACAAAGTCACCACATACCCTTGGCCAGAGAATGATGCTCTACCCGGGAAGATTCTCATTCTCTCTGACTTGGTGTGCGGTACCAAGAGGGACACACATAAACTGGTGAGGCGGGAGGGCAGTCACCAAGTCAGCTGGTTACATCTGCAAAATCAACCCAGGCAACCAATGGGGTGGCAGCGTCCCCAAACCCAAGCTGACTGTGCAATGAATGCCTGGGTAACTTACTCATCTCACTCTATTCCTGATCCTGCCTATATGTCTAATCGTAAGTCCTAAGCATACCGTCATTTCTAATCACTTCCATCTCTACCCTAGCAGTTCCTTGGCTCTATAACGTGAACCCCTATGACTCACTGAGATGGCCTCCAGATTTGGGCTTCCACTTGGTCTGAAAAGCTCTCTTCCAGTTTTCAAAATGACTCTCTATTGGAAAAATGCTAGCCTCTTTGCTCTCAGTTGAGGGGCCACATCTGTATTCCACACTGGAGGAGCACATCTGTATTCTCTTCTTGCAGCTGGTACTGCCAACAGCCTTTACTCCTGTGAGGAGCCGGTGAAGATTATTCCTGTCTTCCTACTGCTTAATAGACTGGGGTCAGGTGCCAAGAGGTTGCCTGCCCTGAAGGCTTCTTTTCTGAAGGAAAGTAAGAATTGGTGGCAATGACACCTAGAAGCTCTCAAATAGTTGAAGTTTTTGAGAAAAAAATAATTCTGCCTCACCAATATAGTTCTCTCTCTTAGAAAGTGACTGGGACCGAAGTTCTATTGCTTGTTCTCCAGGGCTCAGAAAGGGCAGCCACACCAAGTTAGGCAAGCAGGCACAGCTGAAGCGATGGAAGATTTGCATCCTGCCTGTCAGGTATGTCAATAATCCATCCTGAAATTCAGGAAAGCCTGAGAAACTGTCTAACTTGAAATTTCATTAATAATAGCAATAAAAAAAGGAATAACTCAACAACAACCCTAACGTAATGTTGAATTTCACATTACAAACAAACATGTAAATTTGGAAGCCCCTTAAAATGTAGACTTCTGACTGTTGTTTTTTAAAAACAAAAATATAAGGATGTCAACCAAATTTGAATTCAATTGAATGGGTCATGCTTTATGTGTCACGCATATTACACATGAAATGTTTTTGAATGCATTTTAGTGAGTGTTAAGGGTGAAATTAGAATGGTTTAAAAATCAGAGGCAATTTCCTGTTAAATTGTCAAAGCTATTTTGTTATAGGAGCTTCTGGGGAATGTTTAAGGCACCATGGTTCTTGTATTCTCTTTTACAAGAAACCCAAAAAGTGGAAAAAATATTCAAAGTCACATTTTCTAGTAAGGAATGGACTCCGTTCTTTTCTTCATAACACAGATGGGCATTCTTGGCATCAGGTTGACAAACCTCTACTACAGAGTTGTGGTGTCTTGAAAGCTGCAAGCAGGAAATCAGCTTGTGTCTTTTTTGTGACCCTCTGGAATGAGGTTTCAAGCTGACTCAACTTACAACATGCTTAGCGTTGCTGTCGGGAGGTAAAACACTTGTGGAGGATGCTAAATTGCTCTCAGAGAGGGTGGTCCACAGGTGTGTTCCCACGGATGTACGTGCATAGAAATGCACCTGAAAATACACACACTCTCTCTATCTGTCTCTCACAGGCAGATACTCCCACTTCACCTACCCACCCACCTACCCCCATTCGAAGTACAACTGTCTTTTCTTCAGCACAGGTGTATCACGACACTCGGGCATTCTGGTAGGGTAAATGCTAGGTAGCACTTGGGAACCTCTTCTGTGAGGCTGGAAAATTAGTTTCTCTTGGGCAGGCAAATTTGAGGTGAGATTCGTCACACATGGAAATGTGGGGGCTTTATTATTTTGTTCTAGAATGCCTTTTCTACAATTTTTTTATAAACAAAGGATAAGATCCGTCTCTGACATTGAATCAGATTCGTTACGCTTTATAATCCTTGGCTTACAGACATGATGGACTATTATGAGGCTTCAGGAACTGCTGATATCTTCTAGGGCTTTAGAGAGAGGAAAAACTTTGAAAAAAGAAGATATTTTACGCTTCACGTGTCTGACAAGGGTGTGTGGGGCCAATTTACAGCAGGGGCTTAATATATTTTTGATGAAAATTGTTGCAATGTGGCACACAGATTAAAGAGAAAACAGCTATTTTGTAATGACAGCAGTAGATTCTGAAATGAAGCCCAGCTGGTACAAAGATCCTACATGGATTTTAAGGGATGCTACCCTCTTCCCAGTCTTTTCAGTGGCATTTAAATTCCTCCAGGCTGGAGTATCTTATCAGACTTTTCACAGAGTGAGCTCTGTGGTTCCAACCTCTCAAGGAATTGGTCCACTATAGTGGAAAATCTAGTTATATGAATGTGTTCAAGAACAAACCAACCAACATGGATTTGGACAGGCCACGGTTAGCTCACCCTTCCAGAACCTACAGCAAACACCTAATATTAGGTAATGAACCCTAAGCAGAGTAGTTCTATCCTTCTACAGTAACAATTATAAAAACATTACAATATATATGCTTTAAAATGATCACAAATCAGAAAAGGAAAAATATTCACTAAAGCCAAGCATAATGCCTGGGACATAGCAAGAATGAATGAATGAATGAATGGTGATTACAACAAAGACTCAGTAGTTAGGTTTTCCAGATCTTATTTTATACCTGAGCACTGGACTTGGACACAAAGAGCCTTAGTTAGATTATTTAATTTCCTGTAAACTCAATTTCCTCATCTGTAAAGTGGGGCTGATAAGTCATAGGATAGTTGCAATGCCTGAAAGTGATCATGTCAAAGTGCCTGGCGTGGTGGAGGCGCTCCATATGAGACCACTGAACGAAACCGCAGCCTTCCATTTGTTCTTATAATTGAAGAAAACAATATCTACATCCTATGAAACGTCACAATTTTATAGTTTACTTCAACTAAAGTTAGTATTGTTTTAAAGTAATAAAAACATGCTAGTTATAAACACATACACATGTTGATATGTAACTACTTAGAGTCCAGTTAAGGGGGGGACCCAGCCATCTGAGCGATGAACATGTCAGCACGTTCATGCTCAGGATGTGGTGTAGGGCACTGGCCTTGGGGTCAGGAGAGTGGGGTGAGAGGCCATAGTTAGGATCACTTATAAGCTAACGACATCAGGTGGCACTGAAGAGAGCAATCTAGAAGATGACACTGGACAACTGCCTCAGTTTCTTGAACAAGTCAAGGGCATATAATAAAAAGGAGGTGAGGGGGAATACTGCTCCAGATTAAAAGAGACTTAATCCAAACACCACTTCCTCAATGGAAAAGGGCATTCCCCCATTCTCGGCAGTGAGGGCATCGCTGGCTGGCTGGTGACCACACAGGGAGGCAGAGATCAAATTCAGGTGTAGTTGGAATTTGCTTTAAAAATACTTCAGGGGCCGGCTCCGTGGCCAAGTGGTTAAGTTCGAGTGCTCCGCTTCAGGAGCCCAGGGTTTCACCGGTTTGAATCCTGGGCGTGGACATGGCACTGCTCGTCAGGCCATGCTGACGCAGCGTCCCACATGCCACAACTAGAAGGACCCACAACTAAAAATACGCAACTTTCTAGCGGGGGGCTCTGGGAGAAAAAGGAAAAATAAAATCTTTAAAAAAAATAAATAAAATACTTCAGCAAGAGAAAAAAAAAAAGAATAAATGGAATAAATGTCCTCCTCTGCCCCGAGAAAAGAAACGAAGATGTAACACCCAAACACAACAGGTGGACTTTGGATCAAGACCAATCATAAGCCAAACATAAAAAACATTTTTGAGACCATGGTAATATAGATCAAGGAATTACTATTAATTTTGTTAAGTGTGATAATGACACTATGGTTACATAAAAAATATCATATTTTAGGATTGAATATACACAATGTAGGGGTGAAGTGACCCGAGGTCTAGGACTTATTTTAAAATATCTCAGCAAAGGGGCTGGCCCTGTGGCCAAGTGGTTAAAGTCCTGCACGTTCCACTTGGGTGGCCCAGGTTCGAGGGTTCAGATCCCAGGTATGGACCTATTCCACTCATCTGCCATGCTATGGAGGCATCTCACCTACAGAGTAGAGGAAGACTGGCACAGACGCTGGCTCAAGGCTAATTTTCCTCAAGCAAAAGAGAGGAAGATTGGCAATGGATGTTAGCTCAGGGTGAATCTTCCTCATGAAAAAAAAAAAAAGTAGAGAGGGATTGATCAAGGAAGTGTGGCAATATCTTAACAATTGAATTTGGGTAGTAGGTATATGGAAGTTCATTATAGTAGTCCCTCAACACTTATTTGGTTAAAGTTTTTCATAAAATAAATTTAAAAAGTCATTTACTCTTTCTGAACTTGGCGCCAAATATTTAAAATGAGCCGTGTGCATTAGGTTGAGTCACATGACATTGCCATTTTTGTAGATCAAAACAGTTGAATGTCAACAACTTTAATTGTTTCAACCCAACCCAACCCAAAGATACTCAAAGTGCCTTTATCGCTGATATTCTTCTTTTTTTTTTTGCTTTTTCTCCCCAAATCCCGCCAGTACACAGTTGTATATTTTAGTTGTGGGTCCTTCTAGTTGTGGCATGTGGGACGCTGCCTCAACATGGCCTGATGAGCGGTGCCATGTCTGTGCCCAGGATCTGAACCGGTGTAACCCTGGGCTGCTGAAGCAGAGCGCGCGAACCTAACCACTCCGCCACGGGGCCGACCCCTATCTCTGACGTTCTAGTCATAACCCTAGGCAGAGCTAAACTCTGCACATAACTCAATCAGTATCCAAGTTGTTGGACAGTACTCTACAGGGATGGGCACAAAAAGTTAGACTTGGCTGGCCACTGTCAACACTGCTTCTATTATAACTGTGTAACTAGACAACTGTATGATTCCATTTGCTAGTATTGAAAGGCGATGGGCCCAACGAGACGTGGGACAAAGCTTTAGAATTTTCCTTAGTTCTGCCCCATGGAAAGTACTTATCCATCTCTAGGTGCCTCTGCTTTGATCTTAAAAATGGGGATAACAACGCTACTTTTCTCACAAATTTGTTCAAGCTATAACGAATTTTAAAAAGTTCAGTTTTAAAATTTTCCTTTGAACATGTCTGAAATATAAAAGGCAGGGTGTGAAATATATGTAAAAAAACCCCAAAAATTTCCTTCCCCTTTGTAGCCCACATCTTACTTATTGTAAAGCACAATGGGAAGATAAAGTCAACACTGAGGCCATAGCTGTTACCTGCCTTAGCTTTTTACAGTCAGAGCCCAGCAATCACTGATCACAGTGCGCTTTCCTGATGTTATTTACCTCTGGGAATCTGCATAAGACAAGTATCACATGGTTTACAGTCTAGGAGGTAGGACAGATCAGGGCCAATCCCACAAAACAACTGCTCCTCCAAGTGTAGAAAGTAGAAGCCCTCAGACACTGACATTCTGCCAGTTTTCTAAATTTAGTCTGGGCCTCACCTCCAAAATTAAAGAAAATAACAAAACTACTTTTGGTATTGTACTTTAAAATAGGGAAAGTTATCCAATTTTACAAGGATGCATAAGCATTTCTTTTTAAATCTTGATCCTCTACCAGGCCCATTTGTGACCTCCACCCATTAAATTTTGTAATTTTAAATATCTAATAAGTTTATCTATTTACCTGAACTGGGCAGATTAAACTCAGCTGAATCTCTTGATCTGTAAGTAATTATTTTAGGCGGTTAAAGCAGCCTAAACTTACGGGTAAGGTTTTGAGTTTCTTTCCTGCGCTTTCTTTTCTGCTCCACGGTGAGTAAGAGAATTCCAGCCCCAGCCAGCCTTACTGTAACCTCTGCTCCCCTAGTTTCAAAGACTGGGCAAGGACACTCAAGAGCATGACCTTTATTGTTTGCAGATGAGTAGGGCCATTTTTGTGTGTGAAGTGCTGCACACAATTAAATGACCAACTTCTTCTAAAGCGAATCACTTCCATGAGTTATAACCATTTCTATTTGTTTGGGATCAACAGTGCTCCAAGAGATTCTTTCAAGGAAAAAAATCCTGACGCTATCTATCAACCTAATGCTACAAATTGTCTAATGATAAAGGCAGCTATTCTATTTTCAAGGTTGAAGCAACTGAGCTCAGAAAATAACTAGACAATGTTCATACACAAGATGTACGTGTGTGTGTGTGTGTGTGTGTGTATTAAGGAAAAATAGATGGTTAATTTAAACCCTGGGCAGTGGGAAGGAAACTCAAAAATCCAAAGAAAGCACTTAATTAAACTCTTTCTGTCCTCATAAGACAATATATTATCAGGTTCATGTGCAGAACACTAGAAATGAAGCTTATAAACTAGAAGCAGGATGACACCGGGGCAGGGGAGGGGAAGGACGACAGGCATAGCTACATCAAGCACAACTACAGTTGATTTCAACTGTGGTACTTTACAATTATTTTTCCAGAGGGAGGGCTCCTGGTAAGCTTCCAAGACTCATATTTAAACAGAAGCAAATACATTTTAATATTTACCTTCTCAAGTTTCAGGAGAAGTAAGGGAAACAGGAGAAAAAGAGGAATATGAGACTAAATATTTACAATATCAAGAAAAAAGTGTAAATCATTGTATAAAACATAACTGTATTCTTCCATCATACTACAGAATATATAAGTGTATTATCATATCATTAAATCTATGACACACATTATTTACATTTCAGAAAAGAGTAGCCAGGCTATTTTTTTCAGACCTCAATAGCCCACGCTTCTTTTTTTTAATGTTACCTGCACCACCCAAAGTGAATATTCTTAAATGTTTCCTGGTGAAGGTTGATAAGTGCAATGATTTACTGGTAGTTAGAACCGGAAGCAGGCCATTTCTATGTCTAAATTTGCTTAATGATTACCTGTCCCATCTTCCTTGAGAACGCAGACAGAGTCACACAGAAGCCTATGTGTGTGGTCTCAGCAAAGGCAAATTTATAAAGATGTTGCCTTTCCAAGAGATAAACTCCTATGTATGAGGCTGTCACGAATACTTGTGTACTTAGGATTTGATTTGATGATGAGAATAAATAGAGATGAAAAACAGAGTGAAATTCATAACTCACTGAAAATGATAAAGTTTCTCTTTTAAAAGTTTTATGGATCAGAGGGAGATTTAAAAAGAGAAGAAAAGAAAGAGGGCTGCACCTCTTCAGTTGCCAGTTGGACCGTCGCAACAAAGGAGGCCTCCTGCACTGGAATACTGCACACACTCGACAAAACAGAAAGAATCAGAAAGGCCTCTGATTTGTTTTCATTTGAAAACTCAAAGTCAGCTTTAAATTTTGAAAGGAATGGAAGATAATGACTCAAAATATGGCAGACTAGTTTTACAAACAGCCATTTGCCCAAAATGAATAATGATTTTGGATGATGAGTTGTAAACAACACTGATTTCATTTATTTCGCAACCAGTAATCCTGTTGAGGAGACACAGGGCTGGCAAATTATTTGAGTTATCTGCAATGTTTTGGGCCCTTATTTGGAAAATTGGAGGAAATTCTGACAGAGAGAAAAATAAAATCACATTTTGATGCTTGTAAAGAGCGGCTTGCAGGTGGGGAGATTTTTTAGGGATCTGGTCTGGTGCTTGCTGGGCTTCAGATGTGACTGGGCTTGACTGGCAGCTCAAGTCGGAATCTGCTTAGTTCTTAGAAATCACCAGGCTTCTCAGGGTCCCTAGGAGCCCACTACTGGATGGGCCAGTTTCAATGGCAAAGACCACCTTTAGCACAGGGCAATGACCATCACCAGACCTCTTCCTGAGACGGCATTGAGTGCTTTCCCAAGGAGAGGCACGGTTCCCAAGGGAAGTTGCCAGATAAAATATAGGACACTCAGTTAAATTTGAATTTCAGATAAACAATTTATACTAACACACTTACACACATACCAAAAATTTTTTGTTGTTTATCTGAAATTCAAATTTAACTTGGGCTTCCTGTTTTTGTTTGTTTGTTTTCCATATCTGGAAACCATACTTCCAAGATGATCATTTACCACAGGGCAAGGTTCAGCTGCAGTAGGCTGAGAGCGATAAAGCCCTGGGGCAGGGGGACGAAGAAGGGGAGCCTAAACCATGAGCTCAGAAACAGTGGACTATTTTCCATCAAAAGGAAGGCCATCACAGCTATGTGCTGGTGAACACGGCAAAACTGAGGACAAATTTTTAGACTTGGATCAACAACCAAGGGAGGCCCGAATGTAAGGGAGCAGGAAAAGGGTGTGTGTGTACACATGTGGACACACACGTCTGTTCATGTCTGCATCTTTAGAAATTCCAGGCAGTGATGATGCTTAGCATCAGGAGCAGAGCAAATAACTCAAGTGGGAAAGTTGTTCAATGAGAAAAGATGTGAAATAGGAGTCCAGTCTTATAAAAAGTTAATTCCCAAGTATAGGGCAGGCTGCAGCAGGTCTAGTCTCCCCAGATGCCCAAGTGACCTGGGCAGAAGGGGGCCAGATGGACTGACAGACTGCCCCCTTCAGGATGAGGCTGGGTGTGTGCTTCAGGATACTGTGGTCTGGGTACTTCTAAGCACCAAGGTTTTCTTTTGCTATAGCGTTTCAATCCTAGGGCTCAGATTAGCAACAAACTACTTAGAAATCTCAATTACTGGTCGGCCCAAACTGGGATGCAGTTTGTCCCAGATGGGGTAGGTAGAGGGCAGGATGGATAGTGTGAAGATGTCCTGTAACTGGGGAACATTTGGAATGAGCCTGTTGGTTCTTAAGCTGACTAGCACCTCCTACTGGAAGATAATATACATCTTCTAATGTGCATCTCTGCCCAGCATCCCTGGCTACAGCTGGGTAAGTGTCTGTCACTGTGTTCCGTTCTCTCTCTCCTTAGTTCCCTCTCTCTCCTGTCCAGGGGTTGCTGTTGGGTTTGTTCACTGTTTGTTTTCCCATGAACAACTCACTTCTTTTTGCTTTCTGCTATGCCTGACTTCCTCTCATTATCTTAGCAGTGGCTCACTGTTTTTCCTTTTGTTCATTCTCTGAATACGTCTCTATGTTTCCCTCTACTCAAATATATTGGAATAATACAAATTGTAAAAGAAAAGAACAATCATTACATTCTTTTAAAAAAATCAAATTGAGTATAATTGTTTGTTATAGGACGAGAGCCTTCCAGGTGAGAGACAGATGGATGTGGGAGGAGTGGGGTCAAGTCCCGGCTATGCTGATGGTTAAGTGTGGGGCTCCAGCCAGTCAATCTCCATTCCCTCACTTTAAAAATGAGCATAATCATTCCTTCTTAACAGGACCGTTGAGAGGATTAAATAAATTGTACATTTATACATTAAATATAATGTTGTAAAGTGATTTTGAAAACTGAATAGCATTTTTCAAATGCAAGGTATTATTACCTAAATGACAAAAACGTCTTGTGCCTCATTGTACTCTATAGCAAACAGTGCTAAGTGAACACCTATTATGATGCTTAGAAACTTTAGAACTGCTCCTCTTCATAAATGTTCCCTTCTCAAATACCCAGCTTTGTGGCTCTCCCGAGATGCTTAATAGTAGGAACTGGTGAACTCTCCATGAAGTTTTTGGACCAATTCAAAATGCAGTGGTGCCAGATATAAGTTTTTAAGAAATTTCTTTTTTAAACTATAGTTTACCATAATCCTTCAAATGTTACAGGCTTGCCATTTTTTGGAAAAAATAAAGATTTTATACAGCAAAACAGAAACAGAACCCTTACGAAGTTCTAAGAGTTACAGGTCCTTTTTCTAGGCACATCATCATAAAGAGAATTTTTGTCAGCAGGTGTTTGGAGATGTGTAAGTCAGCGACCACGTTTGCTATCAAAGCAGTGGAAAGGGCGAATCAACGTGAGGCTGGCTCTTGTGGAGGCTGAGATGCGTGGTGGTGGCAGCTGAAAGTTACTAATGCTAACACACCACCACCGTGCTTCCCTTACCACAATTCCCCCAGGGCCATGATGAAAATAATAGCTAACACTCGCAAGCACTCTCCAGTTTATAAAGTACCTAGGTATGTACATACACACACACATCCTCCATTGTATCCTCTTTACAACTCTGTGAGATACCTCCTATTCCTGCAACTCAATTTCCTAGAAGAGGAGACTGAGGCCAGAATTGAACACCTTGCCCAGGGTCACATGAGTAGTGAGTCCAGAGCCAAATCTCAATTTGATGCCTTGGCTCCAAATTCCACACTAGTTCTGTCACCCGCCACACCCAGTTCACATGATGTGTGCAAGTATACGGCAGAACTTGCCTATGTAGTGTGCAGAAACGTGTCACAGAAAAAGCTGGGAAAAGGAGACCCAACTTCCTGCCTTGACTCTGCCCCCGAACAGCTGTGTGCCCAAGGGTATGTGTCCTCAGCAACTTGGGCCTTTGCTTTCTCAACTGACAAATGAGAGGCTTAGAGCAGCCCAGTCATTCTCAACTGTTTGTAGGGTCTTAGACAGTTAGCAAGTACATGAAATTCAGCTACAGACTTTCGCCTCAGAAAAACGCACACATGAAGATACACACACACACACACACACACAAATATGATCTCACTAACAATCTTAGAGCATTCTTGGATCCCAGTAAGACCAGATGGCTTGGGCGAGTTGATTTTTAACGTCTGTTTACGCTCTAAAATTCTGTAATCCTCTTTCTACAAACATATTAATTTATATCTGCATATAGTCTCACGCAGATATGTAAGTTTAAGTAGTACCACACTAAAATGTTCAGTTTTGTATTGGAAAAATGTATGTTTTTGGCAATCAAGATAAAAGTTTTACTGAGCTAGGGGCCGGCCCGGTGGTGCAGCAGTTAAGTTCGCATGTTCCGCTTCTAGGCCACCTGGGGTTCACCGGTTTGGATCCCGGTTGTGGACATGGAACTGCTTGGCACACCATGCTGTGGTAGGCGTCCCACATACAAAGTAGAGGAAGATGGGCACAAATGTTAGCTCAGGGCCAGTCTTCCTCAGAAAAAAGAGGAGGATTGGCAGTAGTTAGCTCAGGGCTAATCTTCCTCAAAAAAAAAAGTTTTACTGAGCTAAAGCCTGATCTTGACTTAGGAGAGAAGTGTGACTTCAGATGTAGGGAATAATGTGTCTAGAACATTGCCATTTAGTAATGACAAATGGCAATTTGTTTAAAAATGAATTTACTAGAGGCGTGCAGTTCATATATTCTTCACTACTCACTGACTACGAGTGGTGTACTACCAGGGAAAGCCACTGACGGTGATACAAGAATAGCAGTTGGACATTTCTCATCTGAGAAATAATACCTTAAAGTGGGTTAATTTAATCCAATTAGTTTTCAGATGGAAATTATTTAATTACTAATGACTTCTAGCTTGTCAGGTTCTGTTGGTTTTTTTCCTGGTCTAACCCCAATTTAGCTAATCAGGACCCTCCTTTTAAAAATGCCACTTTGCAATGATTTCAGAAACAAAAATAATTAAACACTCGAGTTACCCAGGAATAACCTTAATAAGAAATGAATAGGAACTATATGAAGAAAATTAGAGAATCATAGAAGAAGACCTGAATGAATGGAGATAAATTTCACTTTTCGGAACGGAAAGACTGTATATTGTAAAGAAGTCAGTTCTTCCCAAATTATCCTATAGATTTAATGCCATTCAGATCAACATTCCAGAGGGATTAATGTATAAATTTAACGAAATATTTTAATAGTTATTCTGGAAAAATAAACTGAGAGGAAGAGCTAAGCAGTTAAAGACAAGCAATGTGAGACATTAAAACCTACTATAACGCCAGAATAACTGAGAATTGTGTTATTGGTGTAAAAATTGGTGGATCAGTGGAAGAGAAATGATAGTCCAAAAACAGATCTTAAGAATTCATTAAATGTTAAAAATATGGGGAAAGGAAGGATTGTTAAATAGACAGACAAAATCTGGGAGAAAAATTTAAAGGTAGAGCTGTACCTCACAACTATCCCAAAATACATTTTCTGAAAAGCATATAATTAATTGTAAAAAATAAACACCAAAAAAAGTTTAAAAAGTCAAAATTTAATGATTTTGGCAGAAAGTCTTTCTAAGTATAAAATAACTAGAAGTTACAAAAAAGGAGGTTAACAGTTCATTACATAAAAATTTTAAAACTGCACATTAAAAAAACTTAAAAATTAAGAAGCAGATTAAAAACCAAAATAAAAAAAATTTTAATACCTAAGTTTTTAAAAAAGGAGAAATATCTTATTCTAAAAATGGGGAACAGGCACAAATAGAAGACAATTTATGAATGAAAAATTCAGTTTAGCCAATAATTCTTAACAAAGATGTTCAATCTCACTCATGATCATACAAATGCAAATTAAAACATCAAGATATATTCTTTTACTTTTATATCAGAAAAAAAATTTTTTTAAGTCATAATTCTTAAAGCTGGAAAGGGTATGGAGAGGAATTTTACTCAGATGGCTGGTATAAATTGAGATCATTCTGAAAACCAATTATACAACACATGTCAAGATCCTAAATAGTTGTTAATAACTTCCAGCCCAGCAATTTCTCTTCTAGGAATCTATACTATAAAACTAATCAGAAATTCCACTGAAGATTTGTTTATAAGGATGTTCATAAACAAAAAAAGGTAAACAACTAAAATGTTCAACAATAGGGCATAAATTAAATTTTAAATAATTTATGGTACAGTCATACCAGAGGAAATTATGCAGGCATTAAAAATCATGTTTTATAAAGAATGTTTAATGACAAAGAAAAAAATTTCAATAAAATGATAAGTGAAAAAAGTAAGATACAAAGCCAAATGCTGCATGATTTAATACTGTATAAATCAAAGC
The DNA here is from genome assembly GCF_041296265.1 of Equus caballus. NCBI lineage: Eukaryota > Metazoa > Chordata > Mammalia > Perissodactyla > Equidae > Equus > Equus caballus. The sequence goes on along the minus strand of NC_091685.1, from coordinate 97,452,534 downwards.
TTTCTATTAGTCTTATGTGCATAGAATTGACCGGAATGAATCGCTTCATATGACATTGGAGAGATCATTTTGGATGGTATGATTATGCATGAATTAAAAAATATCATGCGTATATTTTTTTTAAATTTCTAAAGCAAAAATTGTTAGCATTAAAATATAATGTAAAAAGTAATTTGCTAAATTCACCACAATAATTTAGAGAGACAATATTTACTCAATGGCAAATGAGGCTAGATGTCTCATCACCTGGCTTCCATTTCTGTTTCCACCACTTATTTGCTCTATGACCCTAAACAAGTCACTTATCTCTCTCCAAGTTTGGTTTCTTCAGCTTAAAAACAGTGACCGGTAAGACCCGCCATATGGAAAGCTGCTTTGCAAATTGTAAACTATCATACAAATATAAGCTATTATTATTAGTTGTGTGTGTGTGTGTGTGTGTGACTGAATTTAGAATTCCAACCTAAATGGATCTAGGAGTTTAGGCAAAAATTTACTAACCATATCTGAGAAGCCTTGATCCTGAACGTCGTTGTTTCGTCATACATAGGAGCCATCTTTGGTCCAGTGTACAAACATTTGCTGATTTATAAAACCTGGCTTGGTAGCCAAGAGGAATGATTAATTACTTCTAGGGTCATGGGTGGAGTAGATAAGAGAAAGATCCACCCCAGGATGGGCTGAGCTCAGACTCTACAGCATTCCTCAAATAAGCACACATGCCTCCTAAAATACACGCACCTTCACGGCAGAAGTGACTTGTGGTGGAACACAGCTAGTTGTATGCCTGGGGTAGACTAAGCGGAACACACTTCTTCGGCAACACTTTGCTCTCCTTTTGAAGTTAGATAGATGGTGTCAAAAAATTGGGAAATAAATAAAGAAGGTTGATTTTATTATTAGCTTAACAAAGGTAAAATGGGCTCTAGGCATATGGGTACAAAGCACACAAGTGATGCACTCCAAGTTTGATATTTTTTCTTATCAAACAAAACAAATGATCATGAATTTTAGCTTAGCAGGTGGTTCACAGGTAGGGCTAGTCAAACAGTCATGGGGAAATGTACGCACTTCTACTCATGTCTAGCTCCTCCTTTCCTCACTTTCTCTTCTCTATCCATGGGCACAGTTTTGAGGACAGTTAACACTTACAGTGTGTGGAGAGGGACAAGGCGTTCATTGGTCACAGAAGCTCTGCACTTCTAGCTTTTCGAGCTGTGTTCATAACACAACACTGAACTCTACTGTTTCATCATTCATTCATCCATCTACCCATTCATGTATTCATTCATCCATCTGTTCATTCTTCAAACAGCTGTGGAGCGCCCCTCCCCATCTCTGGTGGCTTCGATATTTTCAATGAACATACATCAGGGTACCAGTGAAGGGTGTATATCACCGGCCTGTGGCCAACCGCTACAGGCACCATACCACTTCTAAGCCCTGTGATTTGATTATCACCATCTTTATTGGCCACAGAGGGGAAGGGATATTATAGCTTTGTGGCTTTTGAGAGTTCGGTCCTTAGTGGACTGCCAAGCCTCAGCAGCAGCTCCCAGATCCCAGTGTGGGGGATTTTTATGACCACATCTCAGTTCTCACCAGAAAAGGCAAAAAGGAGGAAACAGGTGACACATCATAGAATACGTGGCAATGGAGAAGCCTAACAAAGCCAGATCATAACCATCCCCCTCTTACCTTTGTGTTCTCCCCCTCCCACGCTTCCTGTCACTCCTCCCAGAGCCCCTCCCAAACTGTACTCCAGAAGAATTTAAATTGGCTCAAGCTCAAAAAGAAGGAAACATAAAACTGACTATTTATTATATTCTGTGCCATGCTCTTTTTTTAAAATATGGCTTGCTGAGCCCATCCCAGTGTGAGCAACTCCTCTCAGCGAGCCGTGAGGAAAGGGGGCGGGCATGTGGGTGCATGTGCACGTGTGTGGGATGAGCTAGAGGCGACGGCACAGTGTGCATGTGAGTGTGTGTGTGTGTGAGTGTGCACGCCTGTGTGTGTGAGAGAGAGAGAGAGGATGAGAATGTTGGTGTGTGATTCCCCTGCTTTCTAACTGCGCAGTCTGAGAGGCACTCCTCTCTCAGAGCAATTACTACAAATGATTTATGTGGCCAGTCAAGAGGGCCTGCCAGGGTTCTTATTTCATCTCCAGAAAAAGGAACTCTGCTGGAATGTTATCAGGGAGCTTGGGATTAAACTGACAGCTGCCTTTTGTTTTCCCTGTGAAAGAGCTTCTCCTTTGGACTGTGGCATTTGGTTTCTACACAGACAGCCAGAACTCAATGTAGGCAAAGACCGGCTAGCAAAGGGCCGCAAGGGAAGAGAAGCATTTTTAAACAGGAGAGGTTTCTTTCTTTCCCTTCTGTATTTATCTTGAGAGGATGTGTTCAAAGCTGCTGAGTTAGGAGGCAGCTGGCTCATGCGGGACTGGAACACTGTTTCTTTTTTCACTGTACAGAAACAACCACAGCACCAAACCTCCCCGTCTTACCAGCGCTCATTTAGCTGGAGAGACGAAAACAAAGGTCCCTTCCAACTGAGGTTGTTAAAATGTGACCCTGGGTCCCTGTCCTCTGCTAGACTGTGCACTGCACATGTTCGGTCACAGGGCATGGAGCGTGAAACAATGCAGGACGCAAAGCACTCCATCGTATGTACAGGCAGGAAAATTCCATGGACATAAAAACGCAGAAACCATATGTGTTCTCACCCTCTGACACCCAAACTCTAATAGACCGTTGCAGTTTTCATAAATCCTCAGTTGTAGGCTTGGCTGGCCACAACCCTCCCCTCCCATTAGCCTCCTCACCTCCTCGACCCAACCTGGTTTATAAGGTCTTCACACAGCTTGCTATGTGAAGGGAGCAAAGGGGCAGTCAGTCACTGGGGCTGATTAAAGAAACACACACACACAGACATACACACACACAGTGATAGTCCAATGACTGCATAATAAAGCTTTGTAGATAAGTAACAGTAAATACAAATTAAGGATTCTCTCAAGAGATCAAGGGAAGAGTGTGGTAAAAAGAGGTTGGTGGGTGGGACAGTTATAAAGGAAAGGGATATAAAGGAAGATTAAGGATTATAATAAAAGACATGGATCTAAAATCATCTTTCTAGTCTTATATTTGCTGTCTTATATTCAGACATTCTAGGCTAAAAATACATTTTTTGACTTGTGATTCCCAAATTTCATTTTTACTAATGCTCTGTCAACAGGTACTGTGTAATGCACAAAAGAAACAATTTTTATCAAGTAATATATGTCTGTATAGGTCTTCACAGCATATGCTGACAGTGTGGTGTGTTCAGAAATCAGACTAATATTAAGGATCACAGAGCAGGAAACTAATGTTTATGGAGGGCATATTATATACCTGGTATGGTGCTATGTGTCTTACAGACATTTTCTCCTTTATTTCCCATTGCAACTCTATGAGGTAGATAATTTTATTCTCAATTTACAGATAAGGTTATAGGTGCTAAGTGAGATTAAATAACTTGCTCAAGGATGTACACCTAGTGAGGCACAGACACTGTTAGCTGCCCAGCTAATATCCCTTTTCATTTCTTCATTAGAATCCTGATTGTAATTGAGGAAAGACTGCCTAGCCTCCCTTGCAGCTAGGGGTGGTCATGTGACACAGTTCTGGCCAATGAGATGCATGTAAAGTATGTTGGGAATTTTTGATTGGCCCCTTCCCCTTCCCCTTGTCCCTTTCTTCTTTTTTCTTGGGCTGGGAGTGCAGATGTCAGGCTGCTGGTGCAGATGCCATCTCATGACATTGAGATAACAAGTATGAGGATAAAAGCCACAGACTGGGGTAGAAAGATAGAAGGAGGTGGCAAATATCTGACAACATGGATCAGTTGCATTTCCTCTCACCTGCCTATGTCTGGCTTCTTATTACATGAGGAAAGTGAAACACCTTTTTAATTAATCTAGTGCTTCTTGCATATAGACAAACGTGATCCAAACTGACACCCTACTAAGGGGCAGAGCTAGAATTGGAACCTAAATCTAATCTACCTAACGACCTCAGTCATACTATGATATACTATTATACTATGATAAACTATGTTTTCAGAGTGCCAACAGTCTAGAAAAGCCTTGAACAAGGGGCTGAGTATGGTGTGATTTCTCCAGTTCATACTGAGACTCATAGCTTGGGGAGCTCTAGTTCCTTGGGCTGTTCTGGAGTTTGGGCCTGGATCTCAGTCCAGATTCCAGGGAACTGGTTGGCTCTGATCTTCTGTGAATTTCAGACTACTTACTGGTAAACCAGGGAAACCTGACTTATGTTACCAGGGATAGCTCTAGAGCACACTGCATTTCTTAAAGGTTTTCTGATACAGACCCACATCACTATGGCAGCCCCAAGTGGAAATAGTCCAGGATGAGGGACTTGCCAAGTAACCCAGACAGTTTTATTTTGATGCATAAAGAAACAGGTATCCCTTAGAAACAAAGGGTCAGTTCATAAATTGCAGTTAAGCACGGCAGATTGAATAACATGTTTATCTCCACCCTGTTTCTACCTTATCTCCCCACGCTCCACAAAAATGACAAAAAAGAGATTTTTTTTTAAAAAACATAAAACTCTACATTGAGAGGATAGGAAAGGAGCCAAAAGCAGATATGAGATGTCAACATAATTTTGGAAACGGGAAAGCAGAGTGGTAACTAATTTAGCAGAGCAAAAAAAGCTGAAATCTAAACTTTCAATAGGGAAAATCCAAGGAGAAGCAAATGAATGTATATTAAGAACCTTAAAAAGCTCAGAAATTGAAGGCACTAGCTACCTATGATGATGGGGGTATAGATAGGGTTAAAAAACAGGAGGGTTGTTGAAAGTCTGTATAAGAAGCACTAGACTCTGAGACCCTTCTCATTCTGTGTATGGCCATCCAACTATTCTTCCTACATCCTGAAAGGGCTGGTGCTTTCCTCTTTGAAGAAGTGGAAGCACAGGGAAACAAAGCACAGTTGAAGGTGGGGGCACTAGACTGGAAACAGAGGAATTAAGCAGAAATCTACAAGTCAATGGTGAGATAATCTTACCCCACTCCAAATACTTCCCCTACTGGGCTTCAAGAACACTGGCAGCCAGTCTTACATCTCCTAGACAGAAGACCAGCAGACTCCTTGATACAGAAATTAACCAGCCTATGAGAAATGACTAACAGATCCTGGATGTCCTATGGCTGTGTTCCAGGCCAATCACTATCACTTCAAAGTCCTCACATAAACATGGAGCTCTCCATTAGACTTTTAACATCTTCCTCTTAACAATGAATGGATAGGCAAGGATCACCACACATTTGAGGAAAGCCTCTGACACAAAAGGTGGAGTTGAAATAAACCAATGGAAAAAGAGAAAACAGAGAAAATAAAGGTAACAGGAGAACACTTAAAAAAAATCATTAATATATTCCCAGAAAGAAAATTTATTGAACCTATGGATGAAGAACAAAATGGTATAAAAATCAACATTTAGGAAATTAAAACAAAACTTTTATAAATTAAAAATATGGTAGCAGAAATAATATTAAACTAAAGGGTGGGAAGTTAAGGTTAAAGAAATCTTTCAAAAAGCAGAACAAAAGTTAAAGAGATGGAAAATAGAAGAGAAAAAGATAAGAGAATAGGGTATTAGTACAGAAGGTACAACATACAAATAACAGGAGTTCTAGAAAGAGAGAATAGAGAAAACAGAGCAGAGGAAATTATCAATAAATCATACAAGAAAATTTCCCAGAACTGAAGGATGTGAGTTCTCATATTGAAAAGGCCTAGAAAATTCCCTGAAAAAGAATGCAAAAAAGGGCCACATTAGGGTGCATCACTGTGAAATTTCAGAAAGCCAGGAATCAAAAAAAAAGAAGATCCTATAAGTTTCCAAAGAGTAGGAATTAGAATGGCAATGGACTTTTTGAGAGCGACCCTGGAAGCCAGAAGGAAATGCATGAAGTTCTTCAAAATTTCTCCTCAGAGTGATTTACAGCCTAGAATCCTATGGCTGGTCAGACGTGAGAGAAGAATAAAGCTAGTTTCATACAGGCAAGGCTTCAAAAATGCAACTTTCATGTACTCTTTCTTAGGCAGTTATCAGAGGGTACATTCCACTAAAATGAGGACTAAACCAAGCTAGAGAAGACTTGGGATCCATGAACAGGGGACCCAACATAGGCGCAAGGTGAGCGAAGGACTGAGATGTCAGCTCTGCATCAATCTTAGCGCCAATCCAGGTGGGAGCAGAAGGATGCAGAACTCCAGGAGGAAAAAGTCCATGAAGAAATGGATTGATTACCTGGTGTTTGGAAATGTATTGAGAGATTTCCAATGCTGATGAAGATTCTGTGAATGACCGACTAAGGACAGGAACACAAAAAACTAAGCAAGCAAACAAAGCAATATGGCCAATAAGTGCAGGAAAAGCAAAAGATATATGAGAGAGAAATGTAATCAAAGTCCACCACTTGGTTCAGCCGTGAACAACATTTATGCAACCATAGTACACACACACACACACACACACACACACACACACTACCCATTTCACCAAAAGTTGTGATATAACAATAATGAGAAGGTGGAGGAAGACAAAGCATGTTTGAGAGGTGGAAGGAGTAAGTGAGTTAAATCCATATTTTCCACGGTAAAGAGTCAACAGGTAATATCTAAAACATGATAATCAAGAGAGAACTGTAGGAACATGTTATTTAAAAATATGAAGGTTCATACCAGAAGAAACTGCTAAATATTTTAAAGCTTTGGGGAACAAAAATCAGGAAGAGAAGGGGGTGGGCAAAATTGCTGCTTTTCATCACATAAGCTTTACAAAATTATGCGACCTCTCAAATCATGAAACCATGTTACTTGGATAAAGATAATGATTGAAAAACAAAAGAGCCTACTAGTTATCACTGGACACCTCAACAGGATGAAGGAGACTGTTTCTAATCCTCTCAGGTTTGGAAGCCATCCTGCCAGTGCTTCCTGTCACAGGGGAACATTTCAATGTTGGTAGCACTGCTCCCCACGAACCTGTGCCTAAGCTTCTCTGCGTCCTGATTTGTGGCTGTTGTGTAGATATGACCAAATTGCAATGAATTAGGGTTCAGATAATTTTTGGTATAGCTTTGACAGCTGAAAGGTGGGTGGTGCAACTCCCCTAGATTTTGCACGCCATAGCGATAACATAGTTTCTGGGGGCTCACAGAGTTGCTGGGAGTTTTCTGAGGACCTTCTGGATCCCGCCTGCATCTGCGTTCTATGAGCCTCCATTGGACTATTGCCAAACGAGCCCAGCAACTGGCCTCCTTCCCCACATCCAGTAAAGGGGTAGGGCTGAGTGAGGGAGAGACCTGGGTGATGGAAGACAAAGGGAAAACTTTGCTACAGAGTTTCATATGTGATTTCCATGGCTGTATTGTAGAAATGAAATAGTATCATTAGGCTTTAGAGTCTAATGAGGCAGCATTAGATAAGCCAAGGAAAAGTCAGTGTATGCAAAATATAATTATTTGGAGGAGAAGAAGCAAGTGCACTTGGATTTAGACCACATGAGAGCCAAAAACTAATTTTGATGAAATGAGACTAAAATTCTGCCTATGCGAAAGGCAGCGTGGAAAGCTAGAAAGCTCTACTTATGAATCAAAGACAATAGTCTGTTCTGTAACTTAGTGTCCACTTAAATGTCCATAAAATGGATAGCCTTTAAATTTTGAAATAAAGGAAGGTAAAATCCTGAGGTGTACTGTGCTTACTAAAAGTAAACTCTTTTGAAGACTGAGTCATTTCTCTTACAAGTAAATAGGGCCTGTTGAATAATAATAGCCAACATTTATTGACAACTTCTTATGTGCTAGGTGCTGTTTTATGCACTTTATAAATATTAGCTTATTTAATCTTCAAAACAATTCTATGAGACATATACTAGGATGTATGAATGAGAGGTGAAAGTCTCCGTTTTATAGATGGGAAAATTAAGACACAAAGAAATTAAGTAACTAGCCCAAGATTACAGGCAATAAGCAGCAGAGTGCAATTCAAAGCTAGACTCCAAAAATCCAGGCTCTTAACTTATATTTATGTCTACAAATTATAACATCAATTTAATTATCAGCATGCAGAGGCCTAGGCTGGAAAAGATATTTTGCATTAATGGTGCAATTCTTACAGGTAATGGTACTATATTCTGTTTGGTATATGCTTTACAAGGATTCTAGTTCAGGCTTCCAGAATTCAACTGAGATAAAGTTAAAAGTTTCGGTTCAAACTGAAGTTTTCTCTGGAGATGAGTTTCAGAAATCAGATCAGGGCTCTCTCCCTTGCTTACAATTCCTCTTAGACCTCAGGAGAGAAACAGCAGCTTGAGCAGGAACACAGCAACAATAAGGATGACGATGAGCATAATAAATAATACTTATAACGTTTGAACCCTTGTGCCACAAGGAAAAAAAAAGAAAACTCATTGGATTGAATGGTAGAAATATCACATCTGTGCATATATTCTCTTCAGTCCCAATATAATTCTTTTAAGACTGCCAAGCTCGGAGATCTAGAAATGGTGAGTCAGTCAGGAGGGGGGAAAGGGTGGGGGAGCAAAGATAAAAATAGAGATGTTGATTGCATTGTTACTAATTCAGTTTAGCTCAAATGGCCCCAGCCTGGTGAGTCAACAGCAGTGACAAGACGACACAAAAAAGAAAGAAGCACGATGCTCTGTGGGCCTGAGCAGACGGCCACATCAGTAACTTCATGCCAGAAGGAGACCAACAGCATTGAGGCTGTGGTGTGAGTTCAAAAACAAACAAGTAGAGAGTGCCGAGGGATAAAATGGGCTCAAATCGATGAGGGGCAGTGTCGCTGACCCTCTGGTAGAAAGCTGCCTTTTGTAAGAATCCCCTGATTGTGGGGGATGGGGTCTGCAGACCGTGCACGTTAGAGGCCAACTTACACCGTTCAAACAGAGTATTGTTTTCTCTAGGGTATAAGGCTTACTGTGATTCCCGGCATGTCTCCATGGCAGCAGTGGGGGAGGGAGGGAGGGAAGGAGGAACAGATGGGGGTCACCAAGGTCCTAATTCTCATGCAAAGGCCACCATCACGCTCCCCTTTCCCCTTGAGGAACCCAGTGTTGAGCTGGGTCTTCTCTCACTACTTCACTGATGTCAATCCAATCCAATTGAAACAGATCTTTTTGAGCACCTACTATGTGTGGGTCTTTCACTTCTAATTAGCATGAGCTTCCATTAAACTACGAGATGTCTGCTTAGTTATGAAAAGCTGAAAAGGAAAAAAGACCGAGTTTCCACACTCTCAAAGTTGATCTTTTCCTATTCCTAAACTATATGGACTTATAGGTTAAAGACATATAGCCGTACATATGGAATATAACGAATGAAGGCATACGAATTTGATAGTCATCTCCAAATGCTAACTTTATATTACAATTAGAAAGAATGAAGCACTCCTTTAGCATCTTTAGAGTTACTATAATGGTCTTCTTCCCCCTGGGTTCTTGTCTGCGTTTAACAGTGTTGGATCAATCTTCCCAAAACATACCTCTGCCATCATGTTACCCTGCCAGCCTTCACTGGTGATCCAAAATCACTAGTTTGGAACTCAAGATCTGCCATAGCTGGTCCCCATCCCAGCTACTAATCTTCCTCTCAAGTATTTCCATGTTCTTGGGAGGGCGTAATAGGCAGAACCACCACCATCCATCTAGTTTCACAATCCTAGGCTCCATCCTGACACATCTCTCTCCCTCAGTCCCCATTTCAAAATATTGCCAAAGCCTTTTCACTGTCACCTCCTCAAGATATCTCAACCCCATTCACTTCCTTCTGAATCAAAATCCTATCACCCCATTCTACCAGTTTTCAAATCAGAGGTCTGAAGTCTACTCCCCTCCATCAGTCCTCCATTCTGTGATCAGACGGATTTTTCAAAATGCAAATGATCACAGGTTTTCCATGGCTCTCAGGACAGTAGGCAGAATCCTTACCACAGGCCCCGAAGCAATCCGACCCCGGCATATGTTCCAGCCTTGTCCCACCCCACTTTCTGCTTTCTATGCTGGCCTCCTGGTAGCTCCACTTGCTCGTCATTTTCCTCCCAGCTTTGGGGCCTCACTACATTATTTCTTCTAGCCGGAAGGCTCTGCCCTCAGTCCCACCCCACCCCACCTCTTCTGTTGGTGCAGTGGTTCTCAAACTTCAGGGTCCATCACAATCACCTGGTGGGCTGGTTAAAAGCTAGAACACTGGGCCCGACCCCCAGAGTTTTCGATTCAGTGGGTCTGGGGTGGAAGCCCATCATTTGCAATTCCAAGTCCCCAGGTGACGCTGATACTTCTGGTCCTGGAACTATTCTTTGAGAATCATTGCCCTACTTACTTTCTATTGGTTCTCCAGATCTCTGAGAAGTCTTCTCTGACTGTCTGCTCCTTCACTAGGCTAGGTTATACATGTTCATGGTCATCTATACGTTTCCTTCACAGCACGTGACCTCATCCTGGGCTGTAATTATGAATCTGTGTGATTACTTCACTGATGTCTGTCTCTGTTAGACCCCTGTGCCTGAGGTTAGGGACTGTCTCTGTTTTGTTTAGCATTCTGTCCCCAGTGTCTACTAAGTCCCTGGCATATAGTATGTGCTCAATAAATTTGCTAAATGCAGGACTCATCTCTTCTATGACATTTCCTCTAGCTAATCGAAGGCATATTGCTTTTCCTTCCTATCATGGTTAATTTTATGTGTCAACCTGACTGGGCTAAAGGATGCCCAGATTGCTGGTAAAATTTTATTTCTGGGTGTGTTTGTGTGGGTGTCGCCGTAAGAGATTAGCATTTGAATCAGTATACTAAGTAAAGAAGATCCCTGTCCACAATCCAGGTGGGCATCATCCAATCCACTGAGGGTCTGAACAGAACAAAAAAGCAAGGCAAGGGCCAATTTTATCTCTTTGCCTGAGCTGGGACCTCCATCTCTCCTGCCCTTGGACATTGGCAATCCTGGTTCTTAGGCTTTTGGACTCCACCTGGGACAAAGATCATCAGCCCCTGATTCTCAAGCCTTCAGACTCAGATTGAATTACACTACTATCTTTCCTAGTTCTCCAGCTCGCAGATGGCACATTGTGGGACTTCTCGGCCTCCATAAGCACAGGAGCCAATTCCTATAATAAATCTCCTCTTTCCTATCTATCTATCTATATATATCCTATCGGTTCTTTTCTCTGGACAATGCTAATATACTTCCTATTGATGACCATTTTACTTCCAAGAAGCCTATCCCACTTCGGAGCAGATATATTCTAGAGCTTCCCAAGAGTAGGAAAATCATCAAATACTGTTGAATACCAATGATAATTGGTGAAAACCTGTCAGAACCAGAACAGTTTTTTACAAAAGATACTAGCACCTGTTGTGAGGCCCACTTCCTTGTGATTGAACTAAGCAGATACCAGCTATACGGCGCGAATAATGGCAATCAGCAGCTAGTAGGGCCTCATCCAAGGCTAGAGAGAGAAGCCCTGAGAAGAAGGCACAGGCCAAGTCTGTGCAGTGGCCCTTTGGCTTCCTGGTTAAGAGGTTCTTCCAAGTCTTGGCTTCCTATTGATAAAATGAGGGCAGTAATAATACTTCAATCTCATAAGGTTGTTGGGATGATCAAATGGGATATAATATAGAAAGAATTTAGTGTAGTGCCTAGAATGTAGCAAACATTCAAGATGTTAGCCATTATTATGGGCTGATATTACAGTAGCCTTCACAATCTGGGCCTTTCAGCATCAGTCTGATTTCAAAGATTCTGTCCTAAGGACAGATTTCTGGACATATTTTGCCTGGAAAATATGGTTGCACATATGGTCTGTATCAAACATCTTAATATTCATATACATCCTGTATTTGACAAATTCAGCAAACACCTATTAGGCGACCACTGCATGAGGTCACTTGGCTTGGCATCAGAGGCATTTGCAGATGAGTAACAATCTGATGGGGGAGAGAAACAAAAATAAGCAGCTAAAATGTAAGGCAGAATGAAATAAAGATGAAATGAAGGCACCTATAAAAATCTCCAGATATGGAAAAGATGGTCAGATCATTTCTGACTGAGGTGGGATCTGACTAGACCTGGAAAGTAGACAGTGATCTTGATGAGCAGAGCATTTCAGGCCATTTCAGGCCAAGGGAACATAATGGACTGAGGCTGCGACTCCCTGAAGTGTGTGGCTCACTCAGGGGAAAGAGGAAAGCACAGTGTGCCTGCAGAGATGAGAGATGCAGGGAGGGGGAGAGGAAGCTGGAAAGGTCTTTGGGATCAGATGATATATAATCTTGAATGTAATGCTAGGAAGTCACTATTTTGTTCCATAGGTAACGGGGTTCCAATTGCATCCCCTACATGAAGCTGCCTCAGTATCTTATCCTTTTTTCTCAGGGTTGGCTTAGGGAAGACAGGTGTAAGGCTTACAACTATTTGATTGGCTAGATTTGCAAGGCTAGTCCTCCATTTGATTTTTACTTCTTTTGGGGTATTTTCTTCCAATTGGGCATTATATTGCCACCAGGTAAGTGGTCACAGGTAGATATGACTTTATTTTCCAAATACGCAAGTGTTCTCAGAGATATGATTAACTATGAAAGCAAGATTAGTACAAATATCAAGATATAATTAGGTAGCTTTCTTACAAACTGTTGACTCAGATTTCTCTCTAATCTAATCCGACTGAGATTTGAAGCCTTCCTTCAACTGATTCTAAGTGTTTACATTTTATACTTCATGTCAAAAGTCCTTAGGGGACACACACAGTCCATCCATAGTTTCCCCATGTGTTGAAGAACCTGTTCATTTTCTTCTGCTCTGACTCCTCTGGTTAAGATAGCATTTTCATGACTTGGGCTTTCTCATTCAGTCAATGGTGCTGTGCTCAGCATGCCAACATCCTAACTCTCTCCCTTTCACCCTTAAGATAAAGAAGAAATTACCTTCTGTATCCATACGAAGGCCATAAGAATGGATGGCAGATATGACTCATGCCTCCAGGTCAGAAATGCAAATCACTTACTTGCCACTTTTTGATAAGGAAAATGTTTGTAAGCCACTTGACCAACTTGTTTGAAGATCTTGGCAATGAAGCAGCTGTTACACAAATGGCATAGAGGCCTCTGCTTTTCTTTGAAAGTGACTGCTTTTGAAAGAACACGAAATTGCAAATATATCCGCTTATAACTTTGGGTTAAATGCGTTTTCTTTTTTTTTTTTGGTGAGGAAGATTGACCCTGAGCTAACATCTGTTGCCAATCCTCCTCTTTTTGCTTGAGGAAGATTATCCCTGAGCCAACATCTGTGCCAATTTTCTTCTATTTTGTATGTGGGATGCCACCACAGCATGGCTTGATGAGCAGTGAGTAGGTCCATGCCCAGGATCTGAACCCATGAACCCTGGGCTGCCAAAGTGGAGCACGTGAACTTAACCATTATACCCCTGGGCTGGCCCCTTAAATATGTTTTAAAGAAAAGAAGAAAATTAAAGAGAAACATGAAGAAATTTTGGCTATCCTATTACTCATTTCACTTGGAACTTAGGCTGATGGGAGAAAGCATTTCTTCCATTGTCACAATTTTCTCTAGGTTATTTCTTAAAATCTTTACTCCAGATTTAGTAATGGAAGAAAAAAACTTATTCTCCATTTTGCTAAACCGAAAGTCTCAAGTTGTTTACATTCTCACTCTTCCTAAAATATTGGGATCACATGTAGTCTTCTATTTTACTTTTTTTCACTTATTATATCGTGGACATTTCCCCATGTTATTAAACACTCTTCCAAAATACTTTAACAGCTTTGAAATATTCTTTCAGTTGAATGAACCATAATTTATTTAGCCAATCCTCTACTTTTGGTCATATCATTCTTTTTTTTTCTTCTTCCAATTTTCACCACTATAAATAATGTTGCAGTGAACATTTTTATATATACATTTTTTATCACATCTCTGATCACAGTCTTGGGATAAATTTCCTTAAGTAGAATCACTGGGTCAGGGGATAGGAATACTTTTGAGGACTTCTCCACATACTCCTAAATTGTTCTATGCCTGTTTCTCACACATAAAATGTTTGGTGACACTGATTGAAGTTTCCTATGAGAAAACTCATTGTCAAATTGATTAGAAGCAACAACTTTTGTTATCAGAGTAAATCTATTGTTATCATGATAGGAATGGATTATTTAGTCTGCTTGAAGGGAGCTGATCACTGAGTTTCAGTTTAAATTAACTAGATGAACTATCTATTGCAAAGGTTGAGAAACACACATATTAGGCAACAAGCTAATCTAAGTAAGCCAGGCCCTTCTGCAAGGCATGTCTATGTACCACACATCTCCCAGGAGAACAGAGAGGCTGAGAGCAGAAGAAGAGTCAGGGAACTCAGCCTGTCCACTAGAACCCGCCATTTCTGAGGTCAAAGCCTGACTCTATAATCCTGGTAGTTGGAGAGTTGTGAGCCACGGTCACTTTTTCTCATTTGTGTAATGTGGGTAAAAATGCCTAAACTCAAAAGATGTGTGAGGGAAAAGGGGATAAAACACTCATCATAGTACCAGCTGAAGTGTGAGCATCCAGGAAGTACCTATTTTTGAAAATTGTTAATTCCATGCTCACAATTGCCTACGGAACTTCAGTATTTGGAGAGTGGATGAAACCAGAAATAAACCATCCATTTGGGACTAGAAATTTCTAAAGGTCACACAGCTCTCTTAGCCCTTTGTGTTGGTAAGGCAAGTGAAAGTCAGAATCATCAGCAGCAGCATCATCGTCATCATCATCATCATGGTTATCACCATCATGGTGGCAAACAAGGGAGCAGTGGCCCTTAAGACAAGGCCTCAGTGACCAAAAGAGCTGCAGCTGGGCTGTGCCTCCCACTCTGTGCTTAGAGCTGAGTTTCTAGTGTGAGTTCTGGGCATCAGGACTCCTGCTAACCCCACTCTGCCTCTCTGGGCAACAGGTCTGCTGGAGGAAAAATCAGCCCTCATGCTTTTGAGTCTCAGGAGTCCCCTTATTGGGCTTACACATATGGGCAGGGCATTTCTGCCAGGGTAAATGTTCTCCACACTTAAGCACGGCATCTGCTCCATCAGAACTAGGGCTTTCTTTGAATCCACTCCTTCCTTTTGCTGACCACAAACAAAAAGAAAGCAGCTGGAGAAGCACACACAGACATCAGGATTTCGGCAGGATGGCTGCCTGCACGGGGGAGTATGGGCCCATGTCAGTGATCTGCTCCACATTTCGAACCCTAATCAGGCAGGAAGCCAGGAATCCTAATTTCAGTCCCAGTAAGGAGTGGGAAAGAAGAATCAGAACTCTGTCTGCTTTGCTTTGCAACCAAATTGATGCCATCATCTCACAGTGATGCAGCAAGCAGAGCCCTGACTAAAGAGCGGAAGAAATGCTTGTCTAGTATCTCTCCCCAACATGCTCCCACGCCAGGCCGAGGCGTGGGTGTGGGGGTATTTGCCTTCATCTCTCCTATTTAGCTGTAGGGAGGAAACACACGCAGGGAGGAAAAAACAGTTTTTAAGTGAGTAAAATGGACCATACATAAGGGAAACTTGGAAATTTTGTAGTTTTGCCTTTCAGATGTCCCTGGGTGTTAAGGAACTCAATATCTGGCTTGGTCCTTCTTAGAGCATCAATAAATGATTCCTCACCATCCAGGTGAGCCAAATTTTAATACCTGTACCTTGTGATTCTGTGAATATGAGCATTGTCAGGAAAAGGTAAGTCTCACAGTGAACGTTGCATGATGAACCACTGGCAAAGGCAGAAAAGGAACCCAGAACTCTAGCTGGGAATCCTGAACTGAACTGGGACTGCTGAGGCCGGCCCTCCAGCCCAAAGGGAGGGCCTTAACTATCTGTACCCACCTTCCAACCCTGCACTCTTTCATAGACACATACACACGGACAGCTACTGGTCGCAGCAGCCAGGGCTGGTGCAACAAAGATAATCAACTGTGGCCGCTGCTGCCTGGGTCACATCTCTCTTGGGTCTGTGGCCTCCTGTGTCTGCGTGTGAGTGTTGACCTTCCCTGTCCTTGGTGTTTGTGTGTGGGCTCTGCTCAAGTGGGGGACAGGGGTGGGATTTAAGGCATCAGCAGCTCATAAACCCATTGCCCAGGACCTTCACTCTACCCTCTGTTAAATTAATTAAACAAGCAGGCCAGTAGACTGAGGTGGTTCTAATACCTTAATAAGTAAGCAAACCAAAACCTAAGTCTGTAAATGCCTCGTGATTAAGAAATCAAAATCTAAGGACAACCAACCACCAACAGCCTACTAGACTTTTCCAAATAAGGCAAATGCTTAAGCTATGGCCAATCAAATAATCTCCTTGCTTTGCGGCTGCTTTTTCTCTATAAAAGTCTTTCCTGAGCTCCTGTCCATGGTGGAGTGCTCCTAACCACTTCTGGTTCGCTGCTGCCCAATTTGAATTGGTTTTTGCTCAAATAAACTCAATATTTTTAATATGCCTCGGTATATCTTTCAACACCTCCTTCACCCTGCTCTACTTTTTCTTTTTTCCATAGCCCTTACAACTCTCTAACATATATATAGTTTATTTATTTATTATGTTTAAAGTTTGCTAGAACATAAGCTGCACAAGGACAGGAGTCTTTACGTTTTTTGAACATGGATATATTTTAAGCATCTAGAACAGTGGCTGCCACACAACAGGTACTCAATAAATATTTGTTTAATGAATGCATGCTTATTAACCATTCTAATTTAGATTCTAGTTAAGCAGTTGAGAAGTCCACAGGCCAAGACCTGTTCATCTATTTGAAATATTTACCCCCACCCCCTACCCCTCAGGCTCAAAGCAGCTCCTGGCGTCCACCAGGCAGTGAGCTCTGACATTGCCAAACAATCACTGTCACTTGGTAAAATTGAGGAGGAAGTAAAATATTTACTGAAGCAGAAACTCTGGGGGGCCGTAGCCTGGGTTGTTTTCACTTAACTAATGATCCCCATTGACATCCCACCCCCAACTCAGTATTTATTTCAGAAGCAACACAAGCCAGGGTATGATTTTGATCTATAAATCAAGAATATTCAAGATTTTTGTTAAATCTGCAAATTGCCTATATTGCCACTAACTAAAATGAGAAAAGATCCTCACTTACATGGCTTTCCATGCTCAGGGTGCCTCACACATTTGTTTTCAGTAAATGTTTAAGACTGATCTTGAAAGTATGCAAGAGAACAGAGAATAAAAATAAAATGATACTGAAGCCGAGGATCCTTCAGCTTTTCCCAGTTGCTGAGAGGTATAATTAGGCAAATATATAATTTTTCGCCCAAACCAGGACAATGGCGTAAACTGGGACTTCTTGGGTAGATCCTACACTTGGTTCTCTTAGGTATAATCAGCTTCTATCACATTACAAGATGGGAAAAGCTAGCAAAGATTAGTGCATCTGAAATGTCAAAAGCTCTGTGGGTTGCATCCTACTCGGTTTGAATTCAAGGGTCACAGATGTTGATCAAAATATTCATATTGCCAATTTACACTAATTTCACTAGTTTGTAAGTATTAGGCAAGACTGTTCAATAAATGACCTAGCAAATTAATCTATTTCCCCCCATTAGTTTCCGACTCTTTAGCATGACAATATCAGATACCCAGTTAAAGCAAAGGCCGCTCAAGCTGTGTAACTGACGCATCCCGATTCCCCCTCGGAGACGCATCTGTCTATTTGCCACCACCCACCCAAGCCCGCAGCCCCCTCCTCCGTTCCAACTAGGCCCCTGTTTTTCAGTTTTTGCAGTACAATCAGAGTAAGTGAAAGAGGACCCTGATTTTCCGGAGGGACCAGGCAGTCTGAAAAGGTACGTCTTCAACATCATTAGCAGTGCATCTTCCAAAACCTCAGGGCAGCCCCCAGGCAGCCCCTCCTGCCTCCCCCTGCCACTGCTACCCCTCTCTTTTGGTGTCGGCTTATCAAATTAATGAAGCCTATCTAGACGGGAAGTTGGGGTGGAAGACAGTGGCTTAAGAGCAATTCAATGCAAGCCCCTCCCTCCCTTTAAAAAAAAAGTAAGAATAATGGGGGAAAATTCAGAATTTCTTTCTCTTAGAATGGGAAGAGGGAAGGGAAATGGTGTTGGGGGTGGGGTGGGGGGTTGCTGTGATTGTCTCCCGGTTCCCTGAAGGAGGAGATGTCTATTTACTTTCTCTGACTGAACATTTGCATATTAAAAAGGCGCAGTTCCTTTGTGGGCAGGATTTATCAGGGCCGCGTTTTCTACTTGACAGAGCAGAGTGCGAGTGAGGACGCCAGGTAAAGGATAAAGCAACTTCCCGCGACCTTCCCGCTCACCTTTTTACAAGACACTCCCCTCTCTCACACAGAGTGCCAGAGAGGCCAGGGTGAGACTGCGGCGACACTGTGCCGAGTGTCGGCGGGTGGCACAGGGCAGGTCCCACCCGCAGCCACGGGCAGCGTGGGCTGCAAGGCACGCAGCGCCAGGCGGGGCCATTAGAGGCTCCCCATTCTTCCGTATCCGGAGAGGAGAGGCAATTTTCAGCGTGAGGTACAAAACACATCAACATCTCTCATCACGTCACTGACCTAAATATAGACAATGACTTCAAGGGAAAAAAAAAGTTGCACATTCTTTTATACCTGCAAATGCTGCAGAGCTCTTCAAACAAGCGCTGGCAATGAGGAACAATAGATAAGCAGTCAGATGTGAAGGGAGAAGAGGAGAGATGGGTGTTCTAGAATGATCGCTGTGATAAGGCCATTACAGTTTCTCAGCTTAACATCAATCCTCATTTGTAACCTGGGGCCTGGATATCGCTTTGGGAGTGGTTTTGTGTCCCTTGCCCTCTTTTCCATGGAGAGCCCTGAGGGAGGAAGGGGGCACGTGCTATACATCTTCACTGGGTAGGGCAGGACTCTGATTCAAAGAAAGAGGCCTCTTGATTGAGAAGCCATTTAAGAGTGTGTCGTTGGTTTCTTTGTTGTTCTTGAGCAGCCTTCCCCAGCAGCCGCTTTTGGCCATCCCCAGCCCAGCCCTCCACATTAGCCTCCCAAGTCAGTGCCCCCTTCCACATCATTTTAGGGAAAACCTTACAAAGGATTCTAGAAAGCTAGCGTGGGCCAGCTCACTTGCTTACGCCACGAGGGACATCAGGAAAGGTTACTTTTCCCTCCCGGTATGAACTCGTGGTTGGGTGGAGTCTTTTAATGCTGTGTTCATAAGAGTCCTTACCTTTTTATTAACTTGGGGATTATTTACCTGCTGAGTGAACAGAAGGGCCATATTAGATATCCCATACCTAGGGACCTTAGGAACGATATCGGAGCAAAACATTAAGTATGGATAGACCGGTGTGGCCCGCAATTAGGATGCAATCAATTGCTGAGGAGAAGCCACGTTCTCTCACACATTTCTACTGCTCTTCCTGTTCACTCAGACAACTATCTGCATAAGGAACTGCCTTATGTGTGGAGGCTCCCGGAGTGTAACATAATTGCCTGCTGTTAGGGAACCAGCCAGCACTTCAGGCTTAAGCTGCCCACAACTCCAGTATTTACGCTGAAACACAGACTCATGCTCTTTTGTGTTAGCAAAGCGTCCGCAAACGCAGCCTTGAGTTTGTTTCTTCAGAGAACACTTACGCGACCTTTGCAGGAACACACTAAACCATCACAAAAAGAGCCTTCTCCTTCAGAAAAATAATATTGGAAAATACCAGAAAGAACACACATCTCATACAAGATGATAAAAGGAGGCTGAAGGCACCACTACAAATGAAATAAAACAAAAACAATGGGAGAATCTCAACAAGAGTTGAGGACAAAAAGAAAGTAAACCAGAAGCTCTAATTAAAAACAACAAGAAGGAAGAAAAGGTTTTGGCTACAGCAGATCTGTACGTGACCAAGGTTAGTACAGTCTCCGCACGTGACAGTCTCGGGGGCAACATCTCCATGGCTTTCCTGGCACAGTGTACCCTCTGGTGCTCATTGCTCTTCTAAAAAGTGAGGCTGAAATAGCATGGACAATAGGGAGCTACTTGTTGTCAGAATTAAAGACACCCGAAGGGTGACTGAAAAAACGGCTCCAGATTTCAAATACCAGTTTTAGCTTACCACAACCAGAACAGAAATCTAGCTGCCCTATGATTTGTCAAACAAAAGATTCCCTCCCAGCGATGCCCTTCACCAACAAAGACTGACTGCTGACGGTTTCTAAAAAGGAACTGGGGACTGAGTTCAGGGGAAGGTACTGGGAGAGTCTGACACAGTAACAGGGAAGTCTTTTCAGAAAGTTTGCTTCTGTTGGGTTTCGGCTTCCCTACACAGACCCTTGGAAATACACTCTCTGAGAGAGGTGCATGCAATTAAAAATTACCAAGAACTAGAGGGGAAAAAGAATAGACAATAATTTGGTCAAGAAGAAATATGCCCAGGGCCATTTTTTGCCAATCCAATATCTTTGTTAATTAAGCATTTTCCAACCTATGCTCAGAATACTAATAGTAATCTAATACTATAGTACTCATTACTAATAAAACATATTTATGAAATGGAAATATAATGTGCCTATTTCCAAAATGTGGTTATAAATGACTTACTCTAAGCCACAATGTAAAACGGTTTGAGAAATGAGTCTTTAATAAAGAATTGATGAGGATGATGAGTGTTGATAATAATTCTATTTGGTGAGATTATGTGGTTTGCTATGGCAATTTGAGCTGAGGTGATTGCCTCAAAAATTACTGCAAGTAACTAATATAGGGAAATTTAATTGGTGATAAATATAGTGGTGGTATGTCAACTCTTGAAAAAGTGAGCATGTAATTGAAGAATCCAGTATCGTCTTGTCTGCTGATTACACTGTCATTACAGAGCTGTAAGGATGTTATTTGTCTGACATATCTGCACATAGTAGGGATTTAAAAGATGGGTGAATAAGCACCTATAATTAGTCCTCAGTGTGGGTTCCTATATGCAATTACAGTTAATCAAAAGCCCATTAACATTTAGAAAAAAAACAATTATAATATGGCTTAGGATAGAGCCATAGTGGTATTCATAACAGTGAGTTAAGTGGATGTTCAGCATGGTCAGAAAGCCTTGACACTAGGACACTAGGCTCTAGCTTGAGCTTTTTAAACAGGAGAAGAAAAACCTCAAACCACCGAGGCTCATTTCTCTTTTTAATGGTATTACTATGCTAATAGGTCAGGGTGTCTTGACCTGAGGAAGGCATTCCACATAACTTCTTTCACTGTCCTTTTGAACACAGAGAGTTAAATGTACTAGTAGACTTGCAGAGATATCATATACACATATAATCTTACTACATACTAGGCACTGTCCCAGATAGTGGAATGCCGCAGAAAAAACAAAACCCTGACCATCAAGGAGTTGAATGTCTGAGAAGGCCAAAAGTTGAATGCAACATAGGAAATGATAAATGTTGCACTGATAGTGCAGACGAGGTGCTTCAAGGAGACGAAGGTTGAAAGTGGGCCAGAGAAGGCTTTGCAGAAGAGGCAGTTCTTTTTTTTTTTGAAGTATATTTTTATTGCTAGTGAATTATGGTCTTTACTGAGAATGTGAAAACAAAACAATACAAAGATACACATGGAACATTGGCTTCAAGGATTGGTTATGGGGTGGAAACCCTCTGGTGTGCCCCTTCCTCATGATCCTGACATAGAGCTTTAAGGAGAGGGATTCTTGAGTTAAGTCTTAAAGGAGAAGTAGAAGTTATGAGTCAGATAACGCATGAGCAAAGCCTTCCAGGGAGAGAAACAGCCTGTGCGAAGACATGAAGAACATGTTGTATTTGAGGAACGGCACTAGTGGGTCCCACAGGACGTATGAGGGGGCAACAGGGATGAGGTTGCAAAGGTTTGACAGGGAGCAGATGATGAAGGTGGCTCTGCATACCTAGGGGTCTGGATTCTCCCGTGTGGTGATGGGCAGCCCTTGAAGAAATTCTGCTCTCCATTTGTACTAATAATTTGTCTCCTGGCATAGTAAGCAGGAAGAATGACAATTGCAAGAAAAAAATAAATCTTACCAGGCCAGGAAAGATATGTATTAATACTCGAATACCCAGATTCACAAACACTAACTACTCTTGTAGTAGTTACAAGAGTAACTGTGCTAGGAAAATCTTGTCAAATGTGGTCTATATTAAAAGATTTGAGGTTTTTAATTGATGCAAGCACCTTAAAGCTGCAGGCAAGTTGTGATCATTTTTATTGAACTCTGCATTGGTCAAATGACATCTGAGATGGTATATACAGCTCAGGGAATCTCATTTTTAGAAAGATATCAGTTATTATAAGCATGTTAGAAAGAGGACAACCTTTGTGACAGGGGTCAGACGTTCATGCTAATATAAGGAACTGGGAATGTCCAAGTTGGGAAAGAGAAGATGGAGAAATACGAAAGCTTTGTTAGTTTTCTAAAGGTTGTGTATGAAAAACGGGGTAGATTTACCCTGTGTCACAACAGAAGAACAAGGTGGCAGTTGTATGGAGATAAGATTTCAGCTGAATGCAAGGAAGGACTTTCAAATCATTCTATATCCAAAAAAATGAAAATGAATGATAAGCAAGGACTGTGGACAAAGAGTTTTCGAGGAGATTCCTACTCTTGACAAGAGGTTGAGCCAGATGACTTTGATAGTCCTTTCTATCCATAGATTCTATAAAATGTCTATGCATCCTGGCTATATCAGACATCTGTAATTTCAAATTACAAGTTTTATATGATCCCATATAATTTACATTATGGAAATCTAGTTCATGTTAGAATAATCACCAACTGTTTTTGCACACTGCATCAGTTTTTGAGGAGGATAAAAAAATAAGACATGATCCTGTCATCTTTCCTCAAGGAGACACCACAACATGATCCCATAGACGATCACTGACCTCCTCTGAAATTGATCCCAATTTAGCATGAATTAGAAAGCAGAGATCATTCAGAAATAGTTATATTAACAATGGAGCTTCTAATGTACTTTGAGGATACAAAGGATTCCTTTGAGTTATGATACCAAAACAATAAAAGCGATATTGATAAGAGTACTTAGAGCATATTGGGTACTCCATATTCTGGCTGCTAGGCTATAAGGAGATTAGCACAAAAACGAGAAGTTTTCTTTTCCAAATTTGTACCAATGACACAATCATGACCACCAAAATCCCTCAGAACACAGGAGAGGTTTAAACCTTCATAAGCAAGAAACAATCAATGAAGTCATGGGGAGGAGGTTTCCAATTACTTGTTGCTAAACCACTAGAAGTATCAATTTCATACACCAGAGATCTGTTTCCACCTATTATTTACTATAAAATCCTCAGGGTAAGAATTAACATTAGTCTTCTGTTTTTAAATTTTTAATGATTTTTAAAAGCAAGAATGAAGGTCTTTTGGTTCTGCTTTGGGAAAATAATAAACACTTAAAATCTTAAAATGAAAAATCTGTATTAACCAAATATTTTAAGATGCACTGACACTAAGTCCCAAACCCAAACCCAAGATTCCGATTAGAGCCTTCAGAATGAGATGCTCCTGTCTCACTGTAGTTAGTTTTCCCGTATGCTAAATACACCCCTCCCTGCTTATTGATAAAGGCGTGTTACACAGCAACATCTTCTATCACAGACCAAGAGGATGTGGCCTTCCTGATTCCGGGGACCAAGGTGAGAACTAGAAGAGTACTTCTCACCTGACAAAGGTACCAAATATATGTACACATTGGAGCGTAACTTTAGACCTGAGCACAGGATCGCCTTGTCCTCTGTGTGGCCAGAGCAGAGATTCTGAGCATGTGACCAGGAGAAAAAAAATCAATCAAACCAAACATGGTATCCTGAGGAAGAAAGGCCAGTACCATCCCAGGGAGTTGATTCTCCACATATTTCAATAACGATTGTTTTCCTCCCAAAGTGCAGGAGGCTTAAGGGAGGAACTCGATGTAGTTACTGTCTGTACTTCTCTTCTCCCTGGAGAGAGAGGACAGAGTAAATACGGCAGGAGTTTTGCCTGATATCTTCTTACCATAACTTCAGCCTCAAATGTAAGGATGTACAAAAGTTATTACTTAAAAAAAATTTTTTAGGGGCCAGCCTGGTGGTATAGTGGTTAAGTTCGTGTGCTCTGCTTTGGTGGCTTGGGGTTTGCAGGTTTGGGTCCCGGACGCAGACCTAGCACCGCTAATCAAGCCAGGCTGTGGCTGTGTCCCACATAAAACAGAGGAAAACTGGCACAGATGTTAGCTCAGCGACGATCTTTCTCAAGCAAAAAGAGGAAGATTGGCAACAGATGTTAGCTCAGGGACAATCTTCCTCACCGAAAAAAAATAAATAAAATTTTTTTTAAAAGGAAGACCTTCATATTAAAGTGAAATGCATAGAAAAGCAGAGGCCCACGTGATCAGATAATCTGTGTAAACCAATGATCTTAAAGGTTATCTGGCAGTATATTAAAATATCTGATATTTGTGTACATCATCCTTCGGTGACCAGAATGAGTTCTTCCTCTTAAATTTTAAATAATAACCTTAGAAGAAAGGGGACATAGCTCCTTTATTTCGAGTTCAGAAAAACCACAGCAGACCAGAGAGCATAACAGTAATTTATGATTTTGCTGGTGCATTATCATCCAGTAATAAGTGCAACTTGAAACTACCAATTATCTCATAAGAGAGGTATCACCTTTTCTCTTGTGAATGAGTACATCAATAAACGTAGGTTCAGCTCACTCACTCTCCGTCATATCACCCGTAGCTTTTCAGTGGCAGAAATGAGCCAGGGCAGCACAGACAGAAAAACAAAAACAGACCAGACACAAACACTCAAGTTAGCCCAGCCTCTGGCTCGGGAACCCAGAGAGCAACCAGAGGAAGACAGAGAAAGGAAGGGGGAGGGAGCAGCGTGGAATCGCCTGGAGCAGTCGGTAGGTCACACACACGCGGTGCTCGGCAGCAAACTCAGTTTACAAAGAGACATCTGTTCCATTACTCCAATGCATTGTGGCTAATTACATCCTGGCCCGTCTGTGAAATGACAGCCACTTATTCTCCAGTGAACCGTAAAATCTGTACATGTTCGATTTGGGGAGTGGGAGAGCAGAGGCGTGGAGGCTGGAGCGGGAGGAAAAGGGGGCAGCCGAGGGGAAAGAGAAAAGACAGGAGAAATCCGAAGAAATAAGGCTTTCCGGCAAGATAATCATGGTCCTGGTAGAAGGAATACGATGAGAAATAGAGTGGTTCCACTGCGAGTTCAGAGGCCCTAAGTTTACGATGAGAGAATTTGTTCTCACAGCTGTTGCTTTCCCTTCCTATTCAAAGACTGCGATGCCAAGGGTGGGCTGCTTGCAGTTCTCCATCATCACTACCCCAGGGTGTGGCTTGGGGACAAACCCACTTGGCCATTTGCTTCAGTCTCCAAGGGCTTGTAAAAAAAAAAAGCAGCTGGTCGGAACCAGGGTGAGGCCACTGATGGGCGGGGTGGGGGTTCTCCTGTAAGCTCTTAGCAAAGTAAAGAGCTGTATCCACTCTCACACAGGGGCTCTGTGTCAGAGGCAAGCGTCTTTGATAGATTTTGGGTGGGGGGTGGGCTTCCTGAAGAGTTGGAAGAAATCTACACCCACGATTTTTAAGAGGAAAAATCAGTGAAAGAAGCTGGGAAGAAGAAAATGATGCTCCCCTTGCTTTTGGTTAGCATTGAAACTTTACCCTAAGAAAAATCCAAAATCACTATGTGACTTGGTGACAGGTACAAGGGAATAGAAATGGAAAATACGGCACACTGCCATTTTGAAATTAGACTTCAGCCCACTGTGGGTTTTAATAGGAAACTTATCTTCATTGCTACACAAAAGCTTTCTGCCAGGGGATTTACACACTTCCATTGGAATCTATATTAAACAACTGATGATATTATGGGTTTCTTGTGTGGTTAAACATCGATCTTTCTTCCCCTTGGAACAATGTTATCTTCTGTGGATCACAATTGCAGGCTTGAAAGATCTGGCAGCTCTCTGGAGGGGAGCATTCCCTGTAGCTTCTACTTGGCACCACTAGACTCAGCTTATTCCGACTCTTGGAAACCCAAGTTGCCATCCCTCTATGAGGCCTGGGGATCCCTGCGCCCAGCCATCGCCATTTGTAAAACATGGCTTTTCAAGCCCGAAGGTGCACAGCAATCACTGGGATGGTGGTAAAATGCAAATTCTGCTTCGGTAGGTCCTAGGCGGGGCCTGAGCTTCAGCGTTTCTAACAAGTTCCAAAGAGAAGCTGATGCTGCTGGCTCCTTTGGGAACAGCAAAGCCCTAAAATACCCCGCCACCTCTGCCCGATCCTAGTTGGGCTGACACGGGGGAACGGTGGACAAATGCAGAATTCACTGAACATGCAGCACTGTATATAATCGCTCTGGGAATTTTACTAATTTTGAGTCAGAGTAATTTCAGCAACTCTGTATTGACTACAGACATCATCAAAGGGTGACCACCCCTTTCTGGGAGAGATGGGAGGGGAGTTAAACATACTTAGAGAGAGGACGTGGAACATGCACAAGGTCCTGATTTTATGTTTACCCCAACAAGTCAACGGTGTTCAGTTCCCAATGGAAAAGTTATCTTAAAGGAGTCCTGGGCTTGCTCACATTCCACCAACATGTTTCCAGTTGGGTAAGGAAGCAAACAGCTCTGGCAAAAACCCCAGTAATAGGGACAGGCAAATAACACAAGGGGCTCTCCCCTCTTCTGAGGCGTGTTCTTGCATAGTAATTTGGATTTAACTAAAGTTAACTAAAGTAAATGTTTTCTCTAGGAGCAGAGGCTGAGGGAGAGAGGTGACCCCTTCATCCCAGCCCTGAGATGTCCCCACGTGTCAGCAGCATGCACGAGCACCCTTGGTTGCATGTATGTTTCTGTCCTGTGTTGGTAGAGAGTGAATTTTAGCTTTTGCCTCAGGTGCCTGATATCATGCTACAGATACTAAGTGTCCAGTGAATGCTGCTGACTGACTGAAGATGCATGACTTCAGCTTTTGAGGCATCCTCAGACTGATTTTATTTTGGTTCTTGCCATATTCCTTCCAGACTCTGAACCTATGGGTTTCTATGAACCAGGAAACTATGACTAGCCAGTGACTGGGTTTACAAGTCCATCCAGCAGTGAGTAGTAACACGCAGATCCCTAGGATAATATTATATGTTCACAGATTGAAAAAATAGTTTTAAGGCTGAAAGGAGGCTAGAAATGATCTCATTCAACTTCCTCATTTTACTAATGGGGATCCATCTCCATTTTTACCTGTGATCTGTAGTTACTGAGGCAAAATGAGTAATGGCTAGTGTCAGCTCCTCGACTTGAACCCAACTTTCCTAATTCTCATTTGGGAGTTTTTTCTATCATATCCTGTTGCCTCTCACCCAAAGTTTAATATAACTTTTCCAAAGAGGGCTGTCATTTCCTTCATACAATAATAGAGGAGTCAAATATTATTTCCACGAAGAAGGACTTTATTGTGGCTCAAAAGAAGCAAAGCTAAATGCAAAGATTATAAGAAAAATTCTACCTCTATAATGGAAAGGAGAACAACCTTGTAATTCCGGGAGCTGATATTGAGGACATGTTTTTATGCTGACCCTTGAAGATAAGGGAGCCCTGGGTGAGGGGGTCTGCAGCAGAGAGTACTACTGGGGTTCCGCAGGAGAGAGCAGATTACACAGAACCCATCAGGGAGGCCAGTAAAGGTGGTGGATCTTTATGGTCCTCGGTTCTCTAGGGCTGAAATGCCAGTAAGATGTCAAGACTCACCATTCTGTCTCCTTACTTCCATAGCAGTTTCTAAAGATAATCCACATTATAAAATGTACCAAAAGAATAGATACATAAATAGATGAATACAAACAGGAGCAGAAAGGTGTAATAGAGAACAAACACCTACATTTCAGCCACTCAATCAATTTGTCTTTTTTACCCTCCTATCATCTGCCAACACATTGGTAAAAGAAAAAACCTAGAAAAGGCAGTTTGCAGAAATGCATCAATATAATAAAAATCACAGGCCTATACAGTATCAGATGACATGAGCAGGAGTTATGTTGGTGATAGGAAATACCCTCAGAGGGTTGTTATGAGAACTATTTCCAATTCAAAACAACAATGATGAGGAACTTTATTCAATTATCAACTTCTGCTGTCTTAATGCCATGTTTAGAGGTGGTCAGATTACCGATTAAAAATGGAACACCACAGTTCCAGCAAGCAAGCCCCAGGAGCTTAGCAAAGTGCTGGAGCCCTCCTGTGATGGTACAGCAAGGGGCCCTTCTCAGCTTCCTGGCACCTGTGCATTTCTCCAAAGGCCAAGGAATGCGGGAGAGCATGGACTAGCCTTATTCCTGCTGGAATACATCATTATTCTCACTTACAAAACAATACTGTTTTTATTACAACTCCATTATTTTTTCATCATTATTCTCACTTACAAAACAATACTGTTTTTATTACAACTCCATTATTTTTTCAAGAAGGTATGAGGTGCTTACAGACCTTTAATTTGCTCAAGAGTTACCAACCCCAATACATCCCTATTGCAATCTCTTCTCCAACAAGGGCACAGCTGAGCTCTCTCAGTTAGGGTAAGAGAAGGCACTTTCTCCCACATCATACTTAACAATTATTTCATAATACTATTAATTATAATTAATAATATTAATTATTTTGGATGAATAAAAACCACCTGTACTGTCTGTATTAGATGAAAAGCATGGAAGATAAGCTGACTGAGAGATCTATCTATTAGATTATACTCCCAATAAGGGAATGGTCTGGATCAGCAAAGACTGCGTTTGTGACACATTTCCCTAGATCATCATTACTAGGATAAGGCAAGGTGCTGGAGGCTGCCCTGTACGTGCCACCCACGCCTCCCTCTGGTTCCAGGGCTCTCTTAATAGTGATATTAGCATTTATCTGAATCTACTGTTAATCTTCAACCAGGCACTAGATTTTTAACTTTCTTTTTTGGGTTATTTCAGAAAAAATACTGCATTTCAGTAGTATTTCCCTACCTTAGAGATATTTACTACCCTATTGAAATTCCTTCCTTTCTAGTATTAGTTTGAGTCTAATTTGGGGGAGGATAGTGTCCATTAGATATTGTCTAATCCATCTTTTTCTTCAGCCCTGAGCACCCCTGCTTTGTCTATTGAGCTAGTTTGGTTCCCCAAAGACATCTTTCTTAGAAAAAGGTATCCTAAGCTTACTAAAATGAATTTCTGAGAAAAGAAAATTCTGGAAGTTCAGATCCTTGAATCAAACATTTTTATTCTTGGTTTTTCTACTCTTTGCTTTTTCGGTTCTTTCTCATGTAAAATGGGTGCAATGTCTACATTTTCCATAGGAAAAACGGTGTTATGTTATGTTTAGGACCAGATACTGTTTTGCACAGTCTCGTTCCTTTCACCCTAGAACAGAAAAATCATCATCATCATTATTAAACACTAATTGCCACTTTCAAGGCATCCCCACAGAATCAAGATGTGGTATGTACCTTGCTTTCTCAGCTGTAATGATAAGGTTAAGGATGGTGACATGGCGTGCCTGGCCACTTGACACAGTGTCAGTGACACAGCTGTAAACAGATTTCCAAGGTCTTTTCTTCTAACCTGTGGCTGAAGTTGCTTGACAACATTCACCCTAAAAATTTCAGGTGGGCTGAGTGCCAAGCCTGGGCCATATTCTCAGTAAAACTGGAAAGTCTTTTAAGAGAGATTTCTGGAAGCCAGGTGGCTTGCACATCTGCAAGTCTGGCTTGAGGACACCATTTGCCATCAAGAACCTGCTGGCATCGTTCCTTGTCAGAGCAGCCTGCGATCCCCATACACACCCTCCCTACTCACAGGGAATGAGGCCTGCTTGAAGAGAATCAGACAGAGGCATCTGATTCTCAGTTTGCACAGAAAGTTCATCGCTGTCTACCATCACACAAATCAGAGCCTACAAGAGCAAGAGGGGTCAAGGGTTAAAGCACTCCTGAGACACCTTCTTTACCAGGATGGGGGCTAAGAATCAATTGCTTTTGGCATGTTACCCACACTTTTTCAAATACAGACAATCCCTAACTAGCTAACCTGCTACACAGCACCCCATCCTAGTCCGATGGATCGATTCTTTTTTAAAATGGAGGGTACTTTTGTTGGCATTCCTTTTACACCTCCCTCGAGAGGAATTGTGTTTGAGAGCAGATATGCAGCCCATGTGTACACCCAGCATGTGTTTTCTTGTTCCCACCCTACATTGTTTGTTGAAATAAATATGGAAATAAGGCTGAGTAAGACAGCCAAGCCAGCCAAACTGAAATAAATTCATCACTCATGGGCTCTCAAGGGAAGGAAACCGTGCATTTTTTTCTAAATGATTATTTCTGAAGCACTGAAGGAATGGCTATATCACTAATGAGGCCTGTACGCCATGGCTGCTGATTATAAATGACCTGCAAAGAGACAAGGAGATGGTGGAGACGAAGGGGAGATGGTGGGGAGGGGCCAAGGGGAGCTGCGGCTGCTGGTGGCAAGCAGTGGAGATGAGTACCCGGAGTCAACTCCTCTCCTTTTCTGACCCAGCACTAAACCCTTGGAAGAGCATGTGACTCATTCTTGGTAAATTCAGGTGAATAGAAAAATGTCAAAAGCCCCCAAAGACAGAAAAGCATCTTGTGTACAAGTACTTATGCCACCACGAACATCCACCTGTGCATGGAAGTTCTTGGCAGCATCCCAGGACCTGGAAAAGACCTGGATGGAGACAGCAGTGACATGAAAACCACACTAAACCACCAAATGGAGCCATGGCTCCTGGCCCCTGGGATCCTGCCTTGATGGCTAGGTACTGGGACTACAGGATAAGAAGACACAGATGTAAACACAGTTCATGGGATGGGATCTCTTCCCCAGAGCAGCTGGTGAATTCTGGGCCAGGCTGACAACAATGGACTTACAAACTGGGTATCCAAAGCCATGGCAGATCCTGATAAAACTTCTCAGAGCTTTGTGATTCAGTGGCACTATTAAGTCATATGATGTGCTTTAGGAAAATGCCCAAATATCTCCCAGCGTGACCTAATAAGAATCATTGAGACAGAAGAACCCACTGTACAGTGTCCGCAGCAGCAGCTAGAAGAAAAGGCCTGGAAAGGGATATTCCTGACAAATGAAGTAATCCAGACTCCAAGGGCAAGGGCAGAATGATGTGGTAGTTGCTTTTTAAAATGGATGTATTATTCAACCCAAGGAAATGCACTAATTAGCTTTCCATCCTCATGGAAAGGTAGAGGTGGAAAGGAGCTTCTACAGCCTGTCAAAGAAGCTGTGACAGGGCGGGAGGTATGTCAGCGACGTGTAGTGGTGCCAGAGGTTCCGGAACTTATGGAAGATGGTTGCTCTCTTTGTCCTTTGCAGCCGGCATGCTCTTCCACAGCTTTCTGACAGAGCTGCACAGGCAGCTTCTCATTTGTTCTGTGCATTCTGCTGCACCTGGATTCATGGATGGAGAGTCATACATGGCGAGAGTGAAGACCTGGGCTCCAGCTCTTGATGCACCGGGCACTCCAGCCGTTCTAGGTTATCAGCAACTCATCCAGTCACAGTGATTGCAAAACGAACTGAGGATTCTGGAGTATCACCCTCCATTTCTTAAATGTTCAAAGGGATAACAACATTAGAACCAAAAGATTGTGGCTTCAAGTATTATAAGGCAGTCTAGCCACCAAATTTGTCAAGGCAATACTCATCAAACAGGGAGGGAAAGGGAGAAAACAAAGGACCGAGCATAGAGTTCCACTCAATTTACTTCCGCTTTTCAGCCTTGTTTGCTGTGTGGCAAGAAAGACATGTGCATTTCACTCCCTCTCCGCAGCCGTCCTGAGCAACAAAGAGCCTCACGTTAGCAAAGAGACAGGCAACACGCAGCAGGCCCCGACATTCCTTTTCTTCATCAGTGGGGTGAATGCTATTCCCAGACCTTTCTTTCTCTCTCTTCTTCTCCATGTATGGTCAAAGAATAAACAGGGGTCTCAAATAGTCATAACAAAGAAAAGAAGTAAAAGTCACTAATTCCCAGTTGCAAGCTCCAGCCCTTGCTGCTTCCAACAGGGGAGCGGGGAGAATCCCACCAGATGCGACGCCACCTCACTGTCGGCACTGATGCTCTCTAATGAATCTGACCCCCGGCTGCCGCTCTAAAAGGATGCAGCAGCGTGTCAATGTAAACAGCTAAACCTAGTGTCACGTCAAGTGGTAACAAGGCCACTGCTGGTTTTTTACAAGCGCTGTGCACTTAGCAGATAAAAATGAGCATCCTATCGCTGGCCTCCACAAGTCACACTTATCAACAGTGAGAAGAAACAATGCTTTGTTTGATAGGTGTTGCTCGGTGCCAGTGATAGGAAGTTAAATTTCTTACAGGCTGTCCATTAGCATGATGAAAAGGCAAGTAACAGCTGCATTAACAAAATCTTTTTGCATGTGTCCACTGGTAAGCAGTTCAGAGCTTCCTGACCTTCCCTCCAATAAAGAGAACTAATTACCCTCCATAATGCCACCTGGGCTTGAGACAACGAATGTCAGGAAAGGGCTTTGACAAACACATTTATTTGTCCAGGACCAAGTCCAGGGCCAGCAACCTCCATTCTTCCTGGTATCACAGAGGAGCCAGATGCACACAAGATCAATAAAAGGTCCCGAGTTCACTGCAGGCTGGGGGCAGTACCTGCAGACAAGGCGTCCCCTGGGAGGACAAAGGCTTCCAGCCACACAGCGGCGATGCATTCACAGTGCGTGCAGAGTACAGTCCTGCTCGTGCACCGTGACTGGACACTGGGTTGAAGTTCTCGTTTGAAGAGAGCTGAGAGGTTTGAAAGGTGTCAGACAAGAAAGGGGAGTTGAAAAGAAGAGAGGGCTGTTTTTTTGATGCTAGAGTACTTGCTTTTCAATAGAAGAATTTTAAGCCGATAAATCTTTGTTGACATTATTATCCTTCATTTTATATACAGGGAAACTAAAGTACACAAGAGGCATGTGACTGCATCAGATATCTGAAAAAAGAAAGAGAATTTGCATTTACTGAGCAACTACTGTGTATAAGTCATTTTCAGAAACATTATCTAGTTGAGTCATTTCCACAATGCTAGGAGGCAGAATTCTAGACACACACACAGAGACACGTACACACACACACAGACACAGATATATACACACATGGGCCGAGGAAAGTAAAGCCTAAGGAGATTAATCACCCCACTAGGGCTGGATTCACATTTTGATCCGTCTGACTGTAAAGTCCTTGCTGGTTCCCTTCCAACCGCTCAGTGCCATTTTGAGCACTGAGCCTGTGCAGGAAGCCAGGTGATCTGATTTTTGGAGTTATGAGAGTACTTTTCGCAAGCTGCTGGGCCTGCAGGAAGCTGTCATGCAGTCTGTGGTCCATTCCATGAGCAGAGCTTTAATACAGTAAATAAGCACGCCTCTTTCTGTTAGTTGCAGATGCTTTCTTCAACTTTCTCCCACTCTAGAGAAAAGGTAGGACTAAAACTATAACCAATGACATCTGTTCTTCCCCAAAGCTCTGTGTGTATCCATTGGATAATGGGGCTCTGGCAATTACCTTGTGTCCCCCAACCCACCCCTCATTCTACTGTAGAGCTCAGCACACAACACAAAGAACATCTGTCTTTTCTCTAAAGGTGAGTATGCTTCTAAGACACAACACCTTTCTGGGTACATATGCTCATGTTTAGTAAACACACTGGACAATAACTTGATACATCACAATTTTAGATTTACTACCAGTCCCAGCACAGGGGAACACAGTGTTTCAAAAACTATGAACAAAAATGCCAACTTACTGTCAGGTTTTAATTACCCATGTTTAAGGACAATGCAAAAATAAAAACAAAAACCTAGTTAGTTAATATCCATGATAATTTAACCTAGTCCATATTTTTACCTTCTCAGCTCATCAAATCTTTTGTCGGAAAGAATTTTTGGACTATCTATTCATAGATATAAGTAATTATATACAGTTGGGGTTTTTCTAGAAGTTACCCCTAAACTAAAGGACCTTAATTCATTTGCATATTCTAATGAAGCTGCTGCTATTCCAAATTTAATAGCCCAAACTCTCCTGCTTGATCTGGTCCCCATCCTAGTCTGAATCCTGGCTGTTTCACGGTAGGAACTTCCCTCATTTCCTGAGACCTCACTCAAAGGCCCGATGAGGTGACCTCCTGTGGGCGGTATTCTGGTCATGGAGAAAAACCCCACCCACCAA
Source organism: Equus caballus (assembly GCF_041296265.1). Taxonomy (NCBI): domain Eukaryota; kingdom Metazoa; phylum Chordata; class Mammalia; order Perissodactyla; family Equidae; genus Equus; species Equus caballus. The sequence goes on along the minus strand of NC_091685.1, from coordinate 97,418,111 downwards.
AGGAAAAAGCTTTGCCCACAGGGCCCCTGGGAGGTGCCATTTTCGTCTTCTATTGCACTGCACTGACATTTTTAAATTATAATGACTCCATATCCCAAATGAGTCCTAAGAACATTCTGAATCAGCTAATTAATAAATCAATTGCTCTTCAGAATGGCATTTATCAAATTCACAACTAATATGTGAGGTGAGGCTAGAGTGGAAGTCTGCAGCTGCTACACCAATGGCTCTAGGATGATCGGTTTATGTAGGACCCAGCTTGTTCCAAAACCTTCGCCAGGTTCTGGCTGTAAGATAAGCACCTTCAAGTATCTATGCATACTATTTTGAGTCCGCTGGTGCAAATTTCTTTGACGGAGACAACAACTTATAGAATAATGAGTAGGTGCTTGAAAGAATGAAGAACGAGAGCATCCCCACTAATCAGATCCTCAGTGTCCCATATGGTGGGAGTAATTGAAACATCCTTCTGGTCAAACTGTTGAACTAAGATTAAAATCAATTAGATGCCACTGTTCAGATGTTGGTGGCATTCTGGTGTCTTTATCTTGTTCATTAGGCACAGATATGATGTGGGGGTTGACAATACCAAGCTAGGCATACTTCTTTGCAAAGAGTAGACCATCTGAACTTTTCAATCTCTTAAGACCTGATACTTTTTCTATAGGCTTTAGAATCACTGCCAACACATTTGAAATCTGTCGTGACAATTAGGCTGTCATAGCAGCATGTACTGCTCTAATCGTCTACTTAGTGCCTTGGAAAGTCTCCGTTTCTCTGCCACAGACTGTCCCCTCCCCTCCCAGTAGCTGACTGCTCATCTTCATGTGTTGCTGACGGGCTGGCATTGACAGTGTGGGTGAGAGAGAGGAAGGACGGGAAAACAGCCCAAGTGTGCAGGCCACCAATAGTGGAATGACCTAAAGTTGGACTAGAAGATGAGCAGCAGAGAGACTGGGGCCTTAGTGAGCAGAGGCAGAGAGCCACTCTCAGAGGCCAGAGGGCTGAGCAGAAGCCTGTCATTGGTTTAGTCTGATTTTAGCACACATTATTTATCCTTCTTTCCTTTTTATATCCTTTATATCGTCAACACGGTTTTTCTCCTGAAGGGGATTTTTTTTTTTTAAGGAGAGAGAATGGGCGTTGACTTTTCAGTCAAATAATTACTCTAGCCTAATAGCTCCCACATTGAATCCTGAGGGCAGACATTAAGGAGAGAATATGTGTGTGGGGAATCAGAAACGGCACCATGTCCAACAGAGAGGACACACAAAGAAGTAAGAAGACGGAAGAGGAGAAGCAGGGAGGGTGACAGAGAAGGAGAAAGAACTAGACATATGGCTGTACTAGAAAGAGCACATAGAGGGGTTCACCAGCCCAGAAATGGAGAAAGACTTATAAACTAAGAATGAGGGGCAGGCCCCGTGGCCGAGTGGTTAAATTTGCACGCTCCGCTTCGGCAGCCTGGGGTTTCACCGTTTCGGATCCTGGGTGTGGACATGGCACTGCTCATCAAGCCCTGCTTTGGCGGTGTCCCACATGCCACAACTAGAAGGACCCACAACTAAAAATATACAACTATGTACTGGGGGGCTTTGGGAGAAAAAGGAAAACTAAAAAAAATCTTTAAAAACAAAAGAATGAAAATAGAAAAGTGTCTTTATCCAAGGTCAGGGTTTCTGAATCGGGTCAAATTAGCAGGGATACCCAAGTAGGAACTAAAGTTAGAAAAACTAAATAAGTGCAAGGGAATCTTCTTTTGCTGTGTGACGAGTTCATTTCTGGACATAGAGATGTCAGAAAGTTTCAATTAATGCCCATATTCTTTTATTCTTTTCATGACCGTCCTAAGATCTCACACAGTAAACGATACCAGGAATTTGCCTTGAGACCAAGACAAAGTGGGAAACCATTTTAAATACAATTTTACTCATCGCAGTGTTTTTGGATTTGAAACAGATGCTTATCCAAACTAAAGCGTTTGTGATATGATTTCTTATTTTCACATATGATGTGATTTCTTATTTTCTATTTTGTAGTCCCATTTATAAATCTATGGTAAGTGGTTTATGCTAGTTTCATTGGCACCACCATCTCCTATGCCCAATATTATGATAATTCTGAAATACGAACTGAATAAATACATAGGTAGGTCATTTTCAAAATGATTTTTATTTGCTCAACAGATTGAATCCGTGTGGTAGGAAAATTACAGCTGGTTAAGTCAATCTTGAGTCACAGTAAGGTTTATCGGGGTAATGTTGATCTTTAACCCTTCAGTCTAGAGTATAGTGTAGGAGCAGAAGGATATCCCAACATCCATATAACCAGACAATTCACAGAGTTTGAAATGTCCCAAGTAGACTTTCTTGCAGTTATTTGCGACACCTTGAGAGTAACAAAAAAAATAAGGAGCTGGAGTGCTTTCTCCCCAACATGGTGGCTGCCTTTTTATGCAGTCCTTGATAGATCATTCCGTGCCTTAATTTCCCTTTCTGCAGATTTCCAGGAGCCTTGTCGACTGAACTATAGATTATAATAAGCTAGCCCGGCACCTTATTTCTATTTCACTACCCAGATTCTCTCTCCAAACTAAGCACCACTTTTGTCCGTAAGAGGAAGAGTTTAAGAACTAAGTGATCTATTAATAACAGTTTAAGTATTATTTTATATTCAAAATGTATTTTAAAATAGTCAGTAGTTTATGACTTTCGGTGGCAGAGAGAGCTTTTTTCTACAGTTACAGTCCTTAAAGCATAGCTCCATTTAAACACTTTTCCTTCTCCTCTATACTTAAAAATACCTCTTGCGTGGCTTCATCAGGATATCCTGTAATTTAGAACATCAAGGTGACTCATTTGATATTTTGGAGAAAAACTGTGTGGTTTTCCCTGTGAAACTACTGATCCACCTCACAGCTCTTTGGTGGCAGAAAGGCAGTGCGTGTGTCGTGGGGGGCAAAAGAGTATAATGAGACTGGATGGATCTGCTTTTTCTCACATCATTCAGTAAGATTTTCACAGTTCACACTTAGGATTTTCTGAATCTAGGCGGGCCAGTGATGGGGTAATGGAATTGAGCTCTGACTGACTTGCACATGGGTACAAATTTCACTGCTTAACACATATTCTTCCTTCCCTCTCTCTTTCTTTTCTCAGTCTTCCTTCCTCCATTAATCAGGTTGAGTAAAATCAGAACATTAAAAAACTACATACACTCTTCTTTTCTTCTGGGTTAGGATAGATCACTATTAGTCCATGTAAGGGTGGAAAGCTGGGTGCTGAGGGCAGAGTGGAGAGAACAAGATCACTCACTGATCCAATCTGTCGAGCAAATCATAAACACAAGTGGTTCCTGCAAGAGTCTTTCGAGATTACATAAGGCTTGTTTTAAGTGTGTTTCCGTGCATACCTGATACTGTCATTCTCTCTCAAGGACTTCGGACAGCTCAGGTTATGAGGAAGTATCAGGTAAGCTGGAACACATTTTCTGGCCTCTATACAAAGCCTTTTAAATATGATTTAGGGAGTGGGGAGTGATTAAGAAGCAAAGTGCTGTGGCTAGTGGTAGGAAGCTGACGGCACCGGTGCACTGTTCAAATTAAGCACAGAAGGTAGAATCTTCAAAGAATACTTTCCAGCCATGGCTGATCACCAAACTCCTGGTAATGAAAGAAAACATACTTCACCTGATTATTGTGACAATGGAATACACCGCTGTTTCTATTGTTGTGAAAGCCTCCCTTGAAAAGGAAAGTTAATCTGGAAGAATGAATGACCGGAGTGCCAAGCTTAGGTCACAAAGCACGAGGCCCTTGTAAGCAGAAATCTCTGTCTGGGTGGGACTCAGGAAGAAACAGAATTTGGAATATTTTGTTTATTTGTTTATTTGGTAGTATGTTTGCTCTGGGCAGGAGACTATTTTAGGCATCTCCAATCTCATCTGTTTGATCCGTTTTTCTCTTAAACATGTGTGCTTGGTAAATTATATATTGTAAGCGACCCTGGGGTGTGTAATGCCATCTCTTTTAATACACTTTTCCATCCTGACAAGGGGCTTCAGTGGCTTGGAATAATCCTCTTCAATTGACAAAAGCAGCCCCCAATTTCTAAGTTTTTAAACCATTAGTGGCTGATCAGTTGCAACAAATATGCTGTCGTCGCTGCTGCTGCACCTAATGATTGAATTTTAAATATTCATGATGGATGGATGTCTGTGTGTGTGCACAGAAATGACAGCATCGACGGCTGCTTCTCACCAGGGCACCGTTAGAGCTGAGCAGAAGCTGCATATGTCAGATATTTTCTGGTTAAATATTCCAGTCATTAAAAAAATTATTCTATCGTATAGATCCAGCAGCATTAATGCATGAGATACAGGCATCTACAAACATACAATGTTGAAATGGGCAGACTCCTGCCCTCAAAAATTGCCCTTTAATCATTAAAAAAAACAGTGTACACATCACCAATTTTGACAGTGGCTATTTTGGGGTGTTGTGATTTTCATTTTCTTATTTTTGCTTGTCTATATTTTCAAAAACATTTTCTATAATACACACAAATTATTTTTGTAATGAGACAAAAGTTAACTTAAAAATCCCACAATGAGCAAAATAACAATGTCATCATAAAATTCTAACCAATTAAAAAAATTCGTCATTGAGAAATATGCACTTATTTGTTATATAAACAAACACAAAAGAAGAGAATAAATTTTGTCTAAGTTTTAACTATGAAATAAATGGAAAATAAGATCTATTTTTCCTCGAAGACTTGAGAAAAGGTGAGTCAAGTTTTAGAGGAAATTCAATAGAGAGGATATAGTGATCAGAAAAGGGACATGCTTTATGTGATGAAATTACACCAAGCGTATTCTTTGGCCATTATTTATGGCTGAGATTATAAACAACTGAGAAAAATTAGCTGAAGTGAAAATGCCCCCAGTTTCAATCTGCTAGGATGAGCCCCGGTTTCTCGTTTCTCTCTTTGCCTTCCTGCTCAGCAATATCTCTGCTCCCTTTTTACTGTTCGCCTTTTCTGGAAATGTTCTTCCTGACACACATATTTAAACACTATTAAATCTTACCGTTCCTTGCATTGTACATTCATATCGTCTTTTTTCATGGATACATATTTAATAGTATATATGACTATTCTGATCTCAGGAAAAAGGAAAAAATAATGCACGAACACAGGTATCATAGAGTAAAACCAGATATACTTGAACTGCTCTGTGTGTGTGAACAAAACTCAGGGTTGTCCTTCTGTAATAGGATTCTATTAGTTCTCCAGACCAGTGACTAAGTGGTTAAAAGGAAAAGTATATTAACTGCTTGGCTCTGATTGGTCCCTAGAAACTTCCTGTAGAAAAAGATTAGAGCAAATACATTGAAAGGAGTGCCCAGATTCTGTGTCTATAAGAAACGTGGGGGAAAAAATAAGACAAGGTCTGACCTTGTGGCTGATAAATGGGTGAAACTGTACATCTGAGTTTGACTCTCCCTAGTTAAGAGGTTAGATTATGAGCTTGTTCAGAAGAAGGAGAAACAGCAGCGATGGGAAACAGTGAAGGCAGAAGGAGCCTCATTGGAAAGCATAGTTTTACATTTTGAGTCTGAAAATCACTTGCATCCTAACAGTACTGCAGCTGGTGGCAACGAAATCCTCACACAGAGTAGTTAACCCAAATGAGATCCGCTGTAACTTAACCACTCAGCTTTTAATTTGTCATGTTTGCTTGATCCTATCAAAACATCCCTTTTGTGGTTCAGTTCATTTCCTTGAAATTTTACATAAAATTCTGAAAAGCTATTTTTCTATAATTGTTGACATTTTAAATAATATTTGGAATTTAGAGAAGTTACAGAGAAAACTATGTTATAAGAAAACATGGCTCAGGATGCTTACTAGAAAAAAAATCACATATGGGCATTTATACTACATAAAAAACACCATGGAGGCCAGCCCGGTGGTGTAGTGGTTAAGTTCACGTGCTCCTCTTCGGCAGCCTGGGGTTCTCGGGGTTGGGATCCTGGGCATACACCTATACACCGCTCATCAAGCCATGCTGTGGCAGAGTCCCATAGACAAAAAACAGAGGGAGATTGTCACAGATGTTAGCTCAGGGCCAATCTTCCTCATGAAATAGACAAATAAACAAAAAACCATGTGTGTCGTGACTTACGTGGGATTTACGGGTGAGAACTGCTAGTATAGTAGACCATCTTTTTAGGTTGCTTAAAATTCTCAGTTGCCTAAAACCCAATTTTATTTAGATTCAGTGGGTTTTTTTTTTTTTTCCTTCTAGACCCTATTTATTTGAAGCTAGTTGTCCTGTAGCTTGTAACAGGACAAAAGAAAGGAGTGGATAGTATTTTATGAAATTTAAGCTTCTATATGATTCTGTGTAAAAGAGAAACATTTAAACACTGGCAAAACAAAATCCTAAAAGAGAGGTGCAAGTCATTATTAATGTCTTACACTCTGTGTTCACCCAGTTAATCTCCCTGTGCGTAATTAAGATGACCATACCTCCTGCTCTGCCCAGGACCTTTCCAGCGTACACCGGTTGTCCTGATGACCCACTTGGTTAGTGTCCCTTGACCTTCAAAAGTGTCCTGCTTTGGATGATAAATTAGACGGAACTGTCGGAGGTTTTCCATGAGCCCACATGCTAAGCTAGGTTGTGCTGTCAACATCTAGCAGTGGCACAAACCTCAACTTCATATATTTTCTTTCCTTCCCACAGAATTGTTGAGAATAAAACTTTCACTGTACATATAAACCCATGTTAAGATAGAGAGGACTATTTGCAAGATGAAAGAAAAGTACTAAAATGTAGAATATGGCTGTCCTTAGAAGATTACCCATATTTTCAGAGCCTCTTTCCAGAAAAGTGGGAAATTATGGTAGTTTTAGATGAAATTTCTTTGGATTTTTAACATTCACCCCTTTGGCCATTTGGGTTCCAGAACTTTCTCTAAATACGTTCTCCTTTCACATACCATGCCTTCAGGTGCTTTCTATCTGAAGGTACCAATGGCTCTATAATCTTGCAGACTCCCACTGGGGCTCCTAGAACTGACCAGAACCAGGAACTGAAGGCCAACCTCTTCTCAGATACAGAGCATCACAGTTAAGACAATCTGACTTCTCCCAGGCTGCTGTTTATCTATGGCCTAGGCTGGCTATTGGCTGGTCTGTTTGGTTTCACAAACTTAATATGCCACCTGGACTACTGCTTCCTCTCCAGGGCTTTTTGAGACTCCTCAAAGGAAGGCCAGTTTCCTTTCACTCTGAAAATCCAATTTATATTGTCAATGCCCAAGGCTGTAAATGCGGGAGCTTGGAGGGAAATATGGGAGAAAAGGAAGAAAAACAGCAAGAAAGAGCAACCAAATTGTTTTATGTCTTCAGGCTTTTTCTCTTCTCAAACACTGACAGCCAACACATAAATAGTTCATTATTTCCATTTTCCAAACAGAGGGTCCCTGTTCATGCTGGGCAACATGGGGCTAAAAGCGAAAAAAGTGAAATAGGTTGGGTGGGCACACTGGCTCAGGCCCTTCTGCAGAAAGTGGATTTTGTGTACATGGCTCTAGGACTCCTCTTGAGATTGCAAAGGAAATAGGAAAGCATGGTTATGTCTGCAGACAGTGGTCATTTTGGCTCGTAGGTAGATATTCTCACATTAAAACGATGGCTGCTTGTGAAGAGCTGACCATTCATGGAGGGTAAAGGGCCCTTCCTGTAAGAAACTGACCTTCGAGCTTCTTGAGTGAAGAGTGGAGGGGTCACGGATAGGAAACAGAGAAGTGAAAGTGGCCCTTCTAAGTCTGTACTTGGTCTCTCTCACAAAGAAGGGAGTTTGAAGACCTTGGTTACCTGGGGGCTTGCTGCTAATTGAAATCTGAGTTGGGATGGCACCACAGCAGTCTGTACCTTGGGTCTACCAGCTATGTCACAGGCTGTACTAACCATACAGAATCATTCAGATTCATACGTTCACCACCTACGGGAATCAGACACAAAGGAAGTACAAATTTTGCAATTATTGAAAACATATTTTGGAACACTTGTTCTATTTTGCTAAAAATAATTTAATCAGTATATCATTACCATGTTATTGAACAAAGCTTGATGAAAACTTTGCAAGGCATAACAATTCTAGGGGTAAGTTTCATAGTTTTTTATAACCTCTCTGCAAATCAACTTTTGCCCACGTTATGGTCACAGAGTAAAATGCAAAAGATATAGAAAGCACCACAGGTCCAAAGACATGTGAAACCTATCATCAATAGCTTAATTTTATTCCCAGTGTTCACAAAGATTCAGAGGATTGTGTATTTTTAGTTGTATGGTACTTTTCCTATTTCTGTACTGTTAGTAATCCATTCCAGGAACTTCAAATTTGCCAAACTACATAAGAAGCATTCTAGTTAATTATCTCTGCCTTCCTCATAGACTCAGCTATTGTGAAATGGAAAGAGCACATCAGGTTTATCTCCTGGATCTGCCCTAATTTTATTAGCTGGGTAATCTTGGTCAAGTCTTGTACCCTCTATGGGCCTCACTTTATTTATTTATAAAATACTTGTCCTTTCAGGTGAGAATTAAAAAAAGTAATGCATGTGAAAATGACCTGTGAATGGGAATGCACAGTATACAAATTATTATTGTCCTCTTGTGTTGTAGACAAAGAACTGATGACACAGAAAGACTAAGACAATGAAGTGACCAGAATCACGCAGCAATTCCATTACAGAACTGCAATCAGACCCAGCTCCTACACATTCCAGGGAACCGCCCTTCTCATTTCTGCTTCCACTTACACATACAGACTAATGGCAGGCTTCTAGTCTACTTAAAGTTTCATCCATTTCAAACAGTACTATCAGAGAAGCTGCTTCTTTCCTCATAATAACAGCATGTTCCCCCTTTGAAAATGCTAAAAACCAAACTAATTAACCTTGCTGAGGATGCTTATATATTCCAGGTACAGAATACATAGTCCTTAAATTCTCCAACAAACGAAGTGAAAGAGGAGCAGGCGGGGGGCCTGCAGGTGTATTTGCTGGGTACAGTGAAGGAGCAAGGCTGGAAGGATGCTTTGAGGATTATGGAAATGGCCCGGCGGTCCCTAGGGAGCAGGGTGTTAGAGGCTGGGCAATAACACACAAAAAGGCTCTTCAGGAGGCAAATGATCTCTGATCACCTCTGTGCTGAAGAGAGCAGCGAAGCTGATAATAACACCTGAGTGTTGATTCCCTTGCTAAGCTCTTAGGCACCCCAGTCAGAAAGTCAGAGGATATTAAGGAAGGAACTTCAGTATACTGCCCTCCTCTAAGGTTAAGGCTGCTGGATGGGGTTCAAAAACCAGTTCTGCCTGTTACCAGCTATGAGGTCTTGGGTAAGCTCCTTATCCTTTGCATGCCTCAGTTTCTTCACCCGAACATGGAGGAAAATAACCTCATAGGTTGTTTGCGAATTAAGTCTGATGTCTACAAAGCTTTCCTCTCCGTGCCTGGCATAGAGTAAGGGTTCAAGAAATGTCAGTTGTTTTTGCTACTAATTCATCTTCCTCAGTTCCCAAGGAGAAAATCGAGGGCCAGAGACGAATAGTGGCTTACTCAAATCCACAAGGCTCAGATTAATGGCAAAATATGGACCACGCTCCTAATCTTTTTGCCACCATTACAATACATTTTCCTCCACACCCTTTGGTAATTCTATACCCTATGTGTCCCAGGGATGGTCATCTGTTGAATGGACTGGATGAGCTCTGAGGGCCCATCTAGGTCTAGGTTCAGAATCAATGATGTTAAATGACAGAGTAATAGAGAAAACCATTTCTCAATGTCCTGAGTTAATGGGAGGAATATTTTCGTGGATAACCCCAAGCTGCAGATCATGCACTCAATCTTAGTTTGGGCCTGGGGGCAATAGCAGAGAGCAAAACCATGGTCTGCAGTCCAGGAGATCGCCATCCTGAGGGGATCCCACTCCATGCTTAAGAATACTCGTCAAAGCTGAATGCTGTTTGGGAGGAAGACCTGCCCTTTGCTGTAGAATACGGCATTGGGTGCTCTGGCCATCCAGGGCTCTCTCCAGCAGCATGGTAACTGTCAGACAAATTCCGCTGGAGGAATGTCCTGCTCTGTCAAGGCCCCAGCCAGGCTGTGGACTCTCAGTCTTAGACTCCTGAGGCTCATTGTGATCATTCTCAATTCCCCTCCACAGCCTCCCTCTATTTCCTATATCATGCATGTGCTCTCACTCAGGAGAGAGGGAATTCAGCTTGTTTAACCACTAACCACCATCTACCTCCAATTCTCAATCAATGGATCTGATCCTGGGGGTGGCTCTGCATCTTCTGCTCCATCTCTCACCCCTACAGTTGCGTCTTTTTCTATGTCTGAGGTTTCTAGACGACTCACCAGCAGATGAATGGGGGTGTAGCTGGAGCAGCTGTCATATGTTAAGCAATCCTGTGCTCTCTCTCTTTGAAGATGAACTTCATCCTGTGCTACATGCTGGTGGATCATAATTCTCATAGTCTGAGACTTTTCGAGATCTGAGGGAATAAAGCTGCTGTGAGATAAAAAGTGTTTCATGCAAAGAGAGAATCTAACGTCGGAATAAAAAGTTTATCGGTGTACATATTAGAGAAAAGAAATTTGTCCCAACAAAATGGCTTCAGACATGTTTTACAGTTAAAGCAATTTTTAAAATGTCCCCCTGTCTTTGTCTCATGTGTACAAGATTTATCATCCTAGTGGCATATCTACATGCATTGCATGGTGTTCTTTGCCTCATCTTTCTAAAGGATTTCAGTTCTTCAGGTTTAAAATCACCAGGGAATTTATAAGGAGTGAAAAATGTTCCAGAAAGTTTGTTTGATAGTCCTAAACCTAAAACCTTACCTTTGTATGGCTCCCTTTACCTTACAAAGTACTTTTATACACATTATCTCATCTTTATCATGGGCATCAAAGGTTTGATATCATTTGGAGAGCAGGAGACTAGTGGAGACTGTATTACCAACCCCTTCTTGCTAACTTTTACTTTTCACATGGCAGCAAAAATGTCGTGAGTCTACAGGAAAACAAAATAGACTCATTATGAGGAAATCATTACATGCTTCCTTATAAAAATTGTTCTATTCCAAATGTTGGCTCTGGAAAACTCCCACTCACTCTTTAAGACTGTTAAGGTCTCGCTTCTTCAGGGCATCTACCTTACACTGACTCCTTTTCCACTGTCTGGACGTGCACCCTTCCTTGGGACTCCAGACGCCCCTGTGTTTACCAGTATCCCAGCTCACTCCACAGCATTGCAGCTGTCTATTACCCCTGTGGACTACAAGCTCCTTGACGGCAATGCCCATATCTTGTTTTCAACTGCCCTGTTCTTACCCAGCACAATGCGAGGCACTTGGGAGGTACTCAGTATACGTGGAGTGAATGGAGAGAAAAACCCATAGGAAATAGGTACTTATGGAACGTGTGTAGCATGAACTGGGTGCCTGCTAGTGCAGTCAAAGAATATTCTTAAGCAATAAGATGAATATAACTTTTTCTTTTTTAAAAGATTAGCACCTGGGCTAACATCTGTTGCCAATATTCTTCTTCTTTTTTTTTTCCTTTCTCCCCAAAGCTCCCCAGTACATAGTTTTATATTCTAGTTATAGGTCCTTCTGGTTGTACTGTGTGGGATGCTGCCTCAGCATGACTTGATGAGCGGTGCCGTGTCTGTGCCCAGGATCTGAACTGGCAAAACCCTGGGCTGCTGAAGCAGAGCGCACGAACTTAACCACTTGGCTACAGGGTTGGCCCCTGAATACAATTTTTATCACTTATGAAGTCAAATTCACATGCGGCAGAGGAGAGGAATCAGGAGAAGAATCCTCTTGTTGGTAAAAGGTCAATTCCAAGGACTTGCAATGTGGGGAACCTGGATGGATACAAGCAATGACTGACCTTAACTCTCTCTTCCAGCCCATAGCAGTTCTCTGGTTAGAAAGATACCGGGGAAGCCGAATGAGTGGGTAGTGCTCAGAGAGTCAAATGCCAGTGATCAGAAAGCAAATGAATGGCTTCATCCTGACATGTTATACTCAGGCAGTTAAAGGTTGCAGTAAAGCCTCTTGTCCAAGTTCTGTGAAGCTGTGAATTACTGGAGTCAGAGCTAAAGTTACACATAAGCAGTGAAAAGCTTGTGCCTTTAAGAAAAGCGGCAATCTTTCACCTCTAAACGTTGTGATTCTGTAAAGCATCCTGGAGAGTTCTGGGTGCCCCATCTCCCCCGCCAAAAGAAAGTAAATCAACAAGTATAATCTTTGCTATTATTGAAGAATGTAATATGTAACTTTTAGGAGACTGCAACTAATAAACCATATCAATGCTATTTTGTAACATTAACAGATGCTCAAGGCAACAATAAATATAAATACACAAAGGAGAGGCAAAACTGTATAAGAGTGTCTGTGTGGTTCAAATCTTAAATTCTAATAGTGAAAAGATGAAAGAAAATCCAAATAAGAAAAAGTCACGAAAACACAACATTAAAGAAGATAATTAATTAGCATAGGCGTAATGAAGTTTTGTAATTTTAAACAACAAATAGAACCCAAAGCAAACAGGAAACACAAATATCAGTGACATTAAACACCAAAAAGAAAGAGGAGTGGGGAATCAGCTTAACCTCTGAAACGGGTTTACTGCTGGCTGAGGCAGGAAGAGGTTTAAATGAGATTAAGAAAGATAAACAATAAGCAGTCTGTTGAGCTACTCTTTATTTGGCTCATGTACCCAGGCAAGCAGAAGGTCTGTTTTTGAGCTAGTGGGTTCACATACACCCAAGAAAGCCAGGAGGACAGGCGAGCAGGGAGCGCTCGCTCTAGAGCATGATGGAGGTCTCCCCACCCCGCCAGTCCCGCTCCCCGCTCAGTGAACCTGAAAGAGAAATTGCCATCACCAGCTTCTGAACCAACAGTCTTAGATCTTCTTTGGTGTGTAATAAATCAATATATTGATAATAAGTTTTCTTGCTTATTGTCTTGACTAAAATAGCCTTGTTTATTCTCAGAATCACAGAGTTTCAGAGAGTGGACATTAAAGGTCACCAAGTCCACCCACCAATTCATCAAGTGGCCATTTGGCCTATGATCACCTCTAGTGACAAGGACTTAATTTCCTCCTGAAGTAGTTGTTACCATCCTTGAGCGGCTCTGAATATTAGCAAATTCTTCCTTAGATTGAGCCAAAATTTATCTTTCTGAAATATCTATCTTTGGGCCCTCGGTAGAGAATAAATCTAAACTGTCTAAATATGAGAATCTTTCAAATACTAGAAAAAGCTATTTTGTACTACTTGAGTCTTCTCTACTTCAGGCTAAATATACTCAGTTCTTTTAACCTTTACTCATATGATTTTAAGTTTTCTTACCATCGTGGCTACTTTCCTCTGAACTCAATCTAGTTTTTCTCTCTCTTAAAGTGTGGCATTCACTGGACCTATGTCACAGAATGTGGTCTGATAAGCATCAGTCACAGTGGACCACCCCCACCTTTTTACCATATACTTTCATCAGGCAACTGCAGACAGAAAGGAGTATTTGCTCTATTTACTGAGCTTCCACAGTGTAACAGGCATGGTAAGTACTTTACATGCACTGAGTTAAATATTGAGAACAAGCCCATGTGTAGGGACCGCCGTTATTCCTATTTCATACCTAAGGGCCCAGACATAGAGAAGTTACGTAACTTGTTTAAAGTCACATGGTAACTGGCAAGCCTTACATTGATTCCTGATACAACTTTATTTTCATAGATTCTGCCCAACATTCCAAATTGTGAAGCTCTTTCTAGGTCTCCACTCTTTCCCTCAATGTGCTGTATTCATTATTCTTCCCAGCCCCATCTCACGTCCAACTTGATAAACGTGCCCTTTATAATTTTTCCAAGTCATTCATAAAAAGTTTGGGCAGGACAGAACTATGGCTGGGTTCCCTGTTGACTCTTGGCTCCTTTTGTTTTGCAATGCCAGTGGAAATTATTCCATTTGGTCAAATAATGAGACTTTATTTAAAAAAAGAATTCATTCTAAGTTCTTTGAATGCTTGTCATATGTTTCTTTGCATCCCACGTAGCTAGTTAATGCTCAACAAAACTCACTGAAAGAAGAACTGTGTTCTGAAATGTGAAGCCCGAGGGGAGGATTGGGGTGGGGGCTGGAGGGACGGGACTTGCGCTGCCTGCAGTCTTAGTATGCAGTTTCTCAACTCCTGGCTGTTCTGTCATCATACCAGCCTCTCTCGGTTGGCACATGCTATTCTATGCTTTCCACATGTCAGCAACACTGGTCAACAAATCCAGGATATAATGCTTTGGATATTGGAGATCTAAACTGGTCACTGAGAATTTTAGAAAATGAATCACTTTAAGACTGGATTTATCATTACTGGATCAGAAGTCAGGTCATCTGTAATAAAATCATGATGAGAAGTGTCTGTCCACCATGACAAGACTGGAGCCTAAAAACAAGAGTAAAATCAAGGGAAGTTTGAGGTACATCCCTCACCTCTGAGGACACCATCATGCATTATTACCACACCAGCTCTCAAGACATAATAATACCACAATGTCAGAGGGCAGCCAAGACCTTAGAACCACCATCCATCCCAGCATGCCATGGATCTGCTAAAATGGTAGGTGAAATCATGTCCCCAGGGATGCACTCACAGGAAAAACATCTCGATTTTACCCTGAAAAGTCTTGTCCTGCGACACCAACATTATCAGAGATTCTACTATATTTTATATATAATATGTTGAAGTACATTGGAATAAAGAACTCTGAAAATAGTGTTACACTTCAAAAACAGTAACAAACAATGAGTGCTTAATAAGCATCAGAAAAGTGTCAATTGATTTACATGAATTATCTCTTTTAATAGTCACAACAATTTTACGAGAAATATACTAAAATTATTCCCAGTTTACAGATGAGTAAACTGAGACACAGAGAGGTTAATTACTCTGCTTGTCCTTAGTGCAGTGCTAAAGCTTGAATCCAGCTTCGTTTCACACTTACTCTCTTACCCACTTAAATACAGTGTGTGTTAGCTCAGATCTTCCAAGAAGCAGACACTAAGATGGTATTAAATGTGCAAATTTCTTTTTTTAGGGAAAATGTTTGAATGAGAGAAAATGGGGAGAGAGCCATCAGAACGCAATGCAAGTCTGACCCCGAGTGAAGGGCAGAGAGAGATCAGTGAGGTCTTAGCCACTTGGTCTGGAGAAATTCCAGTATGACTGCCAGGGAGTCCCCGAGTCAAAGTCAGCCTTCAGGGGAGTCCCCTGCCACCGAGGAACGGGTGTGCTTTAGTCAGTCATTGGCTGGGAGCAGCGTTGGCAGCGTGGCCTCTGTGGAAAAGCAGCGATGGGGTCCAGGGAGCAGCAGACGGGCCTGGAGTTCAAGGTCAGCCAGGCACGTTCTCACAGCTGCCACACGCAGCCTCTCAGGAGGCCTCAGGACAGAGGCACCTGATTCGCTCTTAAGGTATAAAATGTAAACCTTATCAGAAAGATTTTCATTTATCAACAAAGATATTTCAACACCCATAGCCTGAGTTGCCAGAGTCACTAATTCTCAGGCTACAGAGGCGGAGGAACGTGGCCGATGGGAGTCAGGGTCCCGTTTCCATAAGATGCTGAGCGTCACCCCAGAGCCTGGGAAAGGAGGATGGAGTGGTTTCCTACCAGCATCTGGAGTAGACTCACTTCAGGTTTATTAATCTGCTTCCAGAGAATGTTCTTCTGAAGACGTGGAAATTTTGTGGATTCTCTGAAAAGTGTTTGGGAGAGGGGTTTCTTGTGGCCATATTCCAGAAAGTTCCCAAAGGGGAATTTCCCATGCCATGGATCTCATGGAAACAAGTAGGGAAGTTCCAGGAATGGATCTTAGCTGAGCATAATGCTGCTAACACACTGACTTCTAGTCTTCTCTTTCTCTACATTCATGCCCCCTTATCCAAGGAGGATACTCTTTCAAGACTCCCAGTGGATGCCTGAAACTGTGGATAGTATCAACACACACTACGTTTCTTCCTATACATACAGACCTATAGACAAAGTTTAATTTATAAACTAGGCACAGTAAGAGATTAACAATTAATAATAACATAGAACAATTATAACCATATATTGTAAGAAAAGTTATGTGAATGTGGTCTCTCTCTGAAAATACCTTATTGTACTGTACTCTCTCTACTTCTGGTGATGATGTGAGATGATACAATGCCTCTGTGATGAGATAAAGTGAGGTGAATGACCCAGGCATTGTGACGCAGCATTAGGCTACTATCGGACCCTCTGATGATACATCGGAAGAAGGATCAGCCATGACAATGTTGATGGTTAGATGTCAGGAGCAGACGATCCCAAGACAGTCGATCTGATAACTGAGACAGCTCCTAAGTGACTAATAGGTGGGTAGTACATACAGTGTGGATATGCTGGACAAAGGGACGATTCACGTCTGGGGCTTGTAGGATAACACATATAAAACACCTGGCAGATTGCGTGGCATTGGACAGACATTCACATACATGAATGCCCTTAACCCTGTGGAATAGTGATGGGAGGATATTTTGCAGTAGGTTTGTTGGAATTTCAGATGGTGGGACAAGGTTGGAGGGGCAGAGAGAGAAACAATAAGGGGGAGCCAAGGATACCTTGGGTTTCTAGCATGGGAGTGGGACAGAGGGGGATGGCGTGAGATTTCATTATGCTACTCAGAATAGTGCGCAATTTAAAACTTACAAATTGTTTATTTCTGGAGTTTTCCATTTAATATTTTCAGACTGAGGTTGCTCACGGGTAACTGAGACTGCGGATAAGGGGGACAAGTGTATTTTTCTTTTGTCTTAATCGAGCCAACTTTTATTCTCCCACAAAATAAAGAAAAGTGGGACAGATCCCCTCCTTTTATTTTGCTGAAATCCGAGGAGAGCTGGGCTTGTCTGTTCTCTTTGACCACTGTCCTGCACCTGCCTACTCAGGCACTGGGTCAGTTACTACCTCCTGCACCCTCTGAGCTCTGGCTCCAGTATAGGCTGTGTGCCCAGATTACACACAGCTTACAGGGCACTCAATCTATCCTTTTAAATATACTTACAAATACGTACCTACATAAACACACATAATATACATCTATGTATAAAAAACTGCCTGAACTAAAAGATGAAATCCTCCTTTTCCCTAGCAGACCTAGGACTACCATGCAATTCATGCATCATTTTCCAGCACTTGACCTCTTGACTTCTCTGTGGTGTTGCCTGGTGCCAACTCTCAGACCTGCCTGGCAATCCTTAACCTCCCAGACTCCCAGATACTTCTTTCTTGTCTCTTTCCCTCCTTCTGTTTCCTGCTTGCCTGCTTAATCCTTAAATATTGGTGTTCCCAAAGGCTTATCCTTGGCTCCTTCTCATCTCCCTGTGTACATTCTCACTGTCTAATTTTATCCACTCCCATGCTAGAAACCTGAGGTATCTTTGGCTCCCCCTTCTTATTTCTCTCTCTGCCCCTCCAACCTTGTCCCACCATCTGAAATTCCAACAAACCTATCACAAAATATCCTCCCATCACTATTCCACAGGGTTAAGGGCAGTCACGTATATGAAGGTCTGTCCAATGCCACACAATCTTCTAGGCGTTTTATATATATTTTCTCACAAGCCCTACAATAAGCAGAACAGATACTATAAATTCCACACTACAGATAGGGAAATTAAACCCACGGAAGTTTAGTTAATAGCCTGAAACTTAAAGTTGGCCAAGAAGTGCCTTTACTTTGAATCGAAGTCTCAATTTCTAAAGGGCAAGCTTCCCCTGAGGCCCACCATCAGGCCCCTGCACCCTTGCCTCCTCCGCCTGCTGGCGTCCCCCGCACACTCCCTGCTTGGTGCACCCTTGGTGTGGACAAAGTTACTTTTTCCAGAAACAAGTATGATCATGTCTCTTTTTCTAGAAGCCCTTGTTAATTATACTCCAGGATTAAGTCCTTCCTGGTTGGTTTGGCCAGTGGCTACCAAATCGTCTGCACATTGGAATCATCTGGGGAGCTTGGAAAAATACTGATGCCTGTATCCTACCCCTAGAGATTGTTAGTTCATTGGTCTGGAACGCGCCCTGGTTTTGAAAACGTTACAAGATCCCAGGTTATTCTAATGGACAGACAAGTTTGGAAACCACTGAGTTAGGCAGTGACGCCTCTTATCTTCTTCCTCTCTCTCCAGCAACCGTTTTCCCTACTCCAGACTCTGCTGTGCCTTTGACCATCCAGTGCCCTGTCTGGAGTCCCTTCTCTCTTTGACAAACTTCTACATCCTTTGATATTCAGCTCCAATGTACCTTTGATTTTCTCTGCTCTGACCACCCACCTTGTTCTTTGTTCTCGTCACTGGCCATTCAAGCTACCCTGTAATCTAGCTGTTTACGTAGTGGTTTCCCCAGACGTGTGCTGGGGAAGAGTGGCTACTCCTTTTCACATTCTCTTTGTCTACTCCTAGAACACAATGCCTGGCAAGAGGAGGTGCTCAGTAATGCATGAATGAACGAATGAATGAGTCCACGAATACCTACATAAGAAGTGGAAGGACACTGGACTAGAACAGGACTCTGAAGACCTGCATCTGGGTGGCAATGTGGAGTGGACAACTTGGGATTGGGAGCAGTACAGACCTGAATTTGAACCCTCGCTCCAGTTACTGGCTATGTGATCCTTTTTAGGCTGTTGAAATACTCTGAGTTTCAGCTTCCTCTTCTGCAAAATGGAAACAATAATAGTAATTCCTTCATTATAGGGCTGCTGTGAAGGTAGGAATTGATATTTGTGAAATGCTTAGCATAAAGTCTAACACTCAAGTACTAAAAAATATATTCACTTTATTATTATATCACTAGCCCTGGTTTGTTCATTTGTGTATTGCAACATTTTTGGAATGTTACATACTTTTTCTCTGTCTTTTTCTCATCTATGAAATGTGCACGGTAATATTGTGTCTTCTCTCAATAGGAAGATGAACGTCTTCAGCTTGAAAGAATATAAGATGCAGCAAATGCAACAAATGATGATTAGCGTCCTGTGTGTGTTTACTTCCTAATCTCTGCACTTTCCTCCTCCTTCTGTGATAATATCAGGGCAAACATTTTTCTTATACCACAAACCTTTGACATTTGAGGGGAAAGTATCGAGAAACATTCTTGAATCCAAATTTGCAAATACTACAAGAGCAGATAAGTTTCCCCAGAAAATACGGCAAATTATAACTGAATATTTCATTAGGGTCACACCTTCAGACCCACAGTGATTCGACAAACACTGGACCAAAGAAATTTTTAAAGCTTTTAAAATAATATCTGCCACAAAAGTAATTTCCCACCAGAGGTGTCGATGACATCACTATTGTAGTAATGTCAGACGTGAACTTAACAAAATTTGTAAAACCTAAACAGTAGGGATGAATAATAACAAACTCTCATTTCATGAGTGCTACTTCAAGGTAGATGACAGGCAGGGAAGCAGAGATGAAAAGAAGATGCAGATTCTGGGTCATTCTGGGCCATTGTGTGGCTCATTCACAAACTCTCTGATTTGCTTGCTCCCCATGCTTGCCTCAAATTCACATTCCAGTATAATTATTAATTACTCATACCATGATGCTTTGACTTTACTTGTGATGAATAAAAATCTTGAATGACAAATTCCTGAAAACCAGAAGTCAACTACGTTCACTTACTCCCATCTATAATTGCCATCAACATGTTTAGGAGCCAAGGGACAATGTTAAGAGGGGTTAAAGGACTCTTAAGGAATATCAAATTCCCTGCCTACTAACTTGATTCAGAATAAAGCTAAGTATGGATAAAAATAATTTTAGGACAATAGTAACATAAAGTTGTATCTTGATTTTTTTGCCAAATCTTAACTTGTTACTCATTTTCTTCCCTCCAAAATCACTCAAATACTTTATTCGTAAAACAAAAAGAGAACTTGTGAAATGGAGATAAATTGCAATGTTGAAACGTCATTAGAATTTTCTTCAATTCTACAAAGTATATTTGTGCAAAATTTAAAATCTGTTCTTCTTTAGTTCTGCAAATAGTGCAATTTCAAATACAGCAACTATCTTCTCTTTGTCTTAGCTAAATATTCAATATTTATACTCAATATTCTACATAAGTTATTTCTCAATATTCAATATTCTAAAATGTAATTTTTTTCTCCCTGGAGAATCACAATTAACCTTCAATTTGGTTCTCTTCTGGGAGAAGACAATAAGGTGGAACGCTTCCTTCTGAACGGGTTCAGGGGCCAGGATACAGCAGGCAGATGGCACAAGGTGCAGAAACAAGATGGAGCCAGGTGACCTTGGGGAGAAATCATTCCCAGGCCTGCTTTTAGCTCCAAAACCATCATTCTTTTTTCCTTTCATATCTCTTCCCTGAGTTATGGGGCCCTTTGGCTTCTGTAAAAGCAGTTTTTTTTCATTCTCTAACTAAACACAATAATAAATTAAGAGGCCTTATCTTGGTAGAGGTGATCAGGTCTGGCCTTCTCCATTGTTTTCATCAGCCTCTCTTCTGTCCTGTTTGGCTCCTCCTAACATATTCTCTTCCCCCCCAAGTTGAATTGAGCAGTTTTAATGATTTTCCCTTAAACTCCTTCCTAAGTCTCCCTTCTTCTCTTCAGTTATGCCCTTAGACATAGGCATTGAGGGCCCCCTGCTCTGGCCCCCAGCTTTAGAGGGTCTGATCAGGTTTTCCTCTGGCCGCATCCCTCCCCACCAGGGCAAGTAGTTTGCAGGGCCAAGGCAAGAGCCCACCTCCCCCTTCTAGACTGTGTTCTGGATGTCTGGAACTCCCAAATTCCCTGCCCAGAGGGCTTCAAGTCTGCTTCCCCAGGTCCTTCCTCTGGCAGGGTGACACACAGCTGTGTGCAGCTCTAGGTCCAAAGAGTGGCGAAGGGGGTTGTTTATGGACCTTGAAGGTGTGGGCTGGAGTGTCCCATAAATGTGAGAGGCTCCTGTGGTATAGCATAGAGCCAGGGATGGAAAGAGAATTGGGTGGTCCAAGGAACCCATGCTGCAGAAACCCCAGGAGGGAAAGGCTCTACATTCAAAACTGGCCTTCCCTGTGGCTACGAAGTTATACTTGTCAAGGTCAGATGATGATACAACATATTTTACTTAATAGTTAGCTTGATGTATAAGGAATAAATATGAAGCATATGGTATGTAGGCTTACATTTGTACTCTTGCCTTGGGCCCATAAATGTTAAGGGCAGGCCTGTGTCTCCTCACCCAACAATTTTCCTGCAGATTTTCTGGGCTAAATTCCCATGCCATTTTGGCAATGAATACTGAACAAAGTCTAGAACTTCAATGTGGCGGGATTACCTGTCCTATTAGCCAGGCCGCCTTCTTTTTGCACCATTCTTCTCTCTCTTCAGATTCAGTCACTGACAGAAGTCTCAGTGGTTAATTTGTAAACAGGGAAGAGAAGCGGTTGTGCATCCCACAGAGAGGTTTTCATGAAGCCTGGGTGATCCTGGGTCAGACCCTGTCCAATGTGGAGTCCGTTTGCAGTGGTAACCATATACAGACAGGTGACCTCTTTTTTCCTTGCTGAATTTTCTCCCTTCCTCGCTGTATTATTTCAACCCCCTCTTTTCTAAAATGCGTTTCAGACACAGAGGGAGAAGCTGTGATGAAAGTCGGCCAAGCAAAGACGAGGGGTGGGGGAGCAGTCGACAATTCCAGTTTGACGCTAATGATTTGTGTACAATTCAAGGTCAGAGAATGATATGTGAGGCTTGTGCGCCCACCCACACAAGCATACACAATTTAGCACTTGATTATATCAGCATATAGCGCTAATACATCTAATGCTGCCTTGTTCACTTGCCTCTCCAATTAGACAGAAAGGGCTGAGGGCAGGGACCACATGTTAAGCTTCTTTTGTTCCTCATAACACCCACCACCTTATTAGGCACATAATAGGCATTTGATAAATACGTTTTGTTAAAAGAGGCTTGCCTCTGTTAATGAAATAAATGTGTTCTTGAAATGTTCTGAATAAAGTGAGTTTTTTTGTAAACAGAATTCTATTTTAATGATACTGGGAATACTATAAGTCCTTTTACAAAGTGAATAGTCATTCCATTTGGATGTCATATATTTTTTTTATCCTCTTGGGCCTAAACTGGGGAATCTTACCCTGTGGGGGCCGGGGCTGTGGTTCTATGAATCCCCAGCAACTGCATCCAAATTTGTGTTAAGAATGTGTATTTTTCTGTTGATACTGTTGTAGCTTTCATTGTATTCTCAAAGGGCTGTGCTACTTTAAAAAGAAGAAAAGTTAAAACCCAATGGGCCTAGAGGGTACTAAGGAAGTCGGTCTAAGCTTCTAGGAAAGTAATTCACCAGCTTTGGTAAGTAGAAAATAATAACCAGAGCTCACATTTGTTGAGCATCTGCTACATACCAAACACTTGACATTTGCCATATTTAATCTTCCCTGAAAGGTAGGCATTATCATCTCATTTTGCAGATAAAGAAACTGAAGAGACATGCCCCAGGCATATAGTTATTAAACATCAAATGTAAGATTTGAACCAGGACTGGTTTGATTCCAAATTAGGAAGTTTTTAATGAAAACAGTTTCTGTCTCTCTCTGATGCCCTACCTAAAATAATAATGCTGATAATGATAACAATAAATAAATTAACTTTGAGTATATTATTATGCTCATTTCACAGATGGGAAAACTGAAGTGAAGAAATATATATGAAATTCAAGTACACTCGATAACTTGGGGAAGACTCCCCAGCTGGTAAATGAAGGGGCCAGTATTCAAACTAAGATCCACCTGTGTCCTGAGACCATAGCTCCTCTCTGCCTTTCACAGCCGCTGTGGAGATGGCCTGGCTTCTCCATGACTCACACCAAAATCAGTGGACTGGTTCCTGGTTTCAACATACCATAATTATTCTTCTGGAATTCAATTCTTTTCCTTTTCAACTTCTAGAGATGAATCCAACCCTTCAATCATTTGTAAAGCACTTCTTTTGTACCTAGGGCTGTGTTAGGTACTGCAGGAAATGGGAAAACATATCTGTGTGTGTATGTGTGTGTGCGTATGTGTGTGTGTGTGTACAGCAGCCACACTTTTTAACCAAAATTCCAGAGACTGTTTCTGATACCTGATTACACTTAGGGCTTTTCAGGAAAATGATGACTGTGCACTCAACCGTGCAGTTGCAATACTTTCTCTTCAATCTTCAAGCAGCACTACCTACAAACTTAGCAGGCACTCAGACAGTACTGTTGACACTGGATATATATGGAAGGTTGGCCACAGGATCATTCAAGACTCATTTGATAATATGAATTCATTCCATTTAGCTATTTGATACTACGAGAGTAAATTAATATGTGAAAATGCTATTAGCTCTTTGAAAGAAAATAATATTGAAATTCAGGTTTAATATATAACGTGAAAGGAAGTTTTGAACAGAAGTTAAGCAAAGTCTGGGTCCTGAATTCAAAGAGATCTGAGTGCAAATCTCTGCTCTCCCATTTAGCAGTAACGTGCCCTTACGGGAAAATCACTTGACCCTTCTAAGCCTCAGTCTTCTCACATATAAAAGGAGATGATACGACCTTTATGATAAAGTTTGTGAAGATTAAATGGGGACATGCACGTAGAGCATGTAGAGCAAAGCTTGAAACATTGTATTCACTCAAAAGATGGTAGCATTCTGTTTTTATAACTTCATGTCTAAAGAAATAGGATGTGCAGAAATAATGAATTTGTTAAATTTCTCTCTAAAAATAAAAACAGGATAATGGATACAAACAAATTCTCCTTCTTCATGAGTGATAACATTGGTACTAAAAAAGAAACTCAATTCTGACAATAAAACTTCACAGGAAAAGAATTCTAAAGTCAGTCCTTTCCTGTGCATAGGTCTATCCAAATTTCCTTCCTAATTTTATTACTGTTGACACTTTATTACTTAAAATAATCTTGTGTGATCCAGAGAGAGCCAAAGAAAATGGGTGGGGCACTATGAAATGTGCTATTGTCTTTCTGAACACGTCAATGTCAGAACTAATGATTTCGACCCCATGTTGCTGTGGAAAAGATGGCAAAGGGAAGATAGATGGAAGAGCCTCACTGGTACTTTGCAATTCTTGCTTCTATAGTAATTTAGTATATATAAGACAAAATTCTTTAAAAATCTTAATTTTCAATCAGAAAAGAAGAGGTGAGCGATGGAAGCAGAGTGAAAATATACGAGTGTACACAATAATGGGGAACTCTACTCTTCCCTCTCAGCTGACAAGCAAGCCAATTAGATCCACCGAGTTGTTGATCTATGTTTTCAAGGACCCAAGGAATTCAGCTTTCTAAAAGCAATAAAGTTTTTGTTTTTAATATGCAGTGTCCTTCGGTGAAAATGACAAGGAGGGTGAGGTAACTTTAGGAGGCTGGAGACAAGAACTCTTTATCCAAAGATAAAGGGGAAGAGACCCAGGAAGCTGCATAAGAACAACGTAAGAATGTAAGTCTGCATTCTTGCCAGTGTGCTAAAATAATACAATAAAGTACGAATTCTCAGACATTTTCAGATTGCTTCTCCATGATCAAAAGGCCTGCAGATCAGAAGTATATCCATTCCCATTTGCATAACCAACCAAACAGCCCCCCCAACCCCCGACTCCAACAGAAGCACAAAATACTCATAAAAAATAAACATCTATTGGGAAGACGAGGATGGAGGGACGGGTGAAAGGGAAGAGACACAGAAAAGTGTTAAAATTTGTTTTCCCAGTTACTGCAGTCTAGGAAAATAAAAGTGGTTCTGAAGCCACTGCCTTGGCAAGGGTAGAAAAAATAAGACCAGAAGATCCCATGGGATCTTTAGATGGCTTTCTTGCTCCCATTTCACTGTGTGAGTGTCAACATGGAGGCAAAATTGCATAATGTTTGAGAGCTCAGGTTTAGATTCAAATAGACTTTCCTTTGGTTCCTAGTTCCAGTGCTTACTGTGTGACCTTGAACAGGCTACTTAACTTTATATGCCTGAGTTCCAAGATCATTTAAAGATAAAACGAAATTATTCATGCCAAGTGTTTAACACAGCTCTTGGCACACCAAGCATTTTATGGATGGCAGCCATTAATATGTACCTTCTTTTGGATCAGAATTTCTCAACCTTGGCACTATTGACATTTTGAACTGGATAACTCTTTGTTGTGGGAGATGTCCTGTGCATTGTAGGATGTTTAGCAGCATCCCTGGTCTCTACTTACTAGACGCCAGTAGCAGCATTCCCCTCCCTCAGTCCTGACAACCAAAAATGTCTCTAGATGTTGCCAAATGTCCACTGGGATATGGGAGAAACAAAATCATCCCTAATTGAGAACCAATCCAAGTTCCAGAAGAGGAGGATAACTCCATTCTTCTCCTTGACAGATATATTTTTAAGCCCCAGCTTCAGAAAATTCATACTCTTATTTTGAAAGCCTAGAAATAAATCACATAACTATCAGGGTCTCAATTTCCTCATCGTGAGACCCTTATTTCACGGTTCCCTTTTATTCTGACTCTGAAAATTCTATTCCTCTCTCTTTCATTTCACCAAGGATTTAAAAATGATTTCTTCCTATGAGGAAACTTATATAAGTGATACATGTTCAACTGGAAAAATTAGGAAATGCAGCTAAGCAAAAAAAGAAAGAAGGGAAAAGAAAAGAAACATCATTTTTAATTCTAGCAGTTAGAACTAATTGGGTTAACATTATGAATGGGTTTTCAGATACTTTTTGAATACATATATGTGTGTATATACACAAATACATATGTACATATACACTCACTCGATATACACACATACACACAGGTATTTCTTGTATGCTTGTTATTTTTGCTAGTCAGTAATTCAAGCTGTCTCTGGACCTAGTGCTACACACTCTCTCTTTTTTTTTCTTGTGTACAACATCCTGCAAGATCAACTCATGTTTTCAACTACCACTTGGATGTGGATGAACCTGAAGCCCATAGCTTTAGTCCTTTATTTCTCCACAAAAGACATCTTTAACTGAATATCCAACTGACAATTAAACCAAACAGTGTTAAAATGGTCCCCTCTGGTCAACTCTCCTTTTCCCAGTAACTGATGGCTATCCTCAGTGTTTTAAGTTAAATGTTTCGAAGTCAAGTTTGACCCCTCTTTTCCTTACATGTCCCTACTCATGCCCAAGGTCACTTCCACCCTTCTCTTACTTTTTCATTGGATCTATTTCCAGGGTCACATCAGTCAGGTCCTAATTATTTTGTTCCAGGTGTGCTGTTTCCTAGCATCTCTCCTGCCAATCACTTTGATCAAGATAGCACTCTCCTCTTTTCAGAAACCTACAATGACTACCCATGGCTTCTTGTATCACCGGTTAGATCTTAATAACGAGCTCCGAGGGGCCTCCTCACGGCCTGCAGTTCTCCTCCCGAGCCATTGTCTTTTGCTCCTCCTCAGCCTGCACTTTCTATTCCTTATCAACCTTTCATGGCCCACAATTCCCCTACTCCCCTTTCTGAGCAACAGTTTATTAAAACTAAAGTAAATCAAAGCACAGGGCTGACGTCTTTTAAAAAATAAGAAAAACTAGAATGCTAATAAATTATTCTTCTGCTTATACTTCAGTTACCAGTTGTAGATAATTATTTATTATATTAATAGGGGGTATCTTTCTTACAGATTATTAACAAATGCTTTCTTTCTTTATTTTGGTTTCAAAAACACACTTGAATTTTCAACAGATTGGGTGAGATGTGTTTCTAATACTAGGAAGTCAACCTCATGAAGTGATTTTCTTGCAGCAATATTTCTCATCAAGGCACATGTACTTACTTAATCCAAAAGACAGCTAGTTTTCTCAATTAAAAGGTATACGAAGGAATAACCCTTGAATTTGATCATTGTAACTTGGACCTACATGTCACTCTGTTGAATATAATGGAATCTGCATGCTGTTATTATTTAAAAATTTTTTTTAATCCAGCTTTTACTAGAGGATAAACTTCCTAAGGGCAGGAACCATGCCTTTTACATCTTTATGATGCTCGCAGTAACAGGAATACAGTTTTGTGTGCAACTGGTCCTCAATAAATGTTGCTAGGTGATTCATATTTGAAGGGGAAATGGAAAGAAAAGCCTGAGGGACTTAAGGATTTGCGTGCATGCATCTTGCTGTGAATAATACAAATGTGGAGAGGGATGACTAAGTGGACAGCATGGGGCAGTGAGGGCTTTGGCCCCTGAAATATTCAATAATAAGAAGTTATAAGGAGACTAATGGCAGCACCTGGGTTGTGAGATGGAAAACAGAGGAACTGAAGGATGTGCTGGAAGAACTCTGAGGTGCTGCAGAAGCGAACTGCAGCATCAAGCGTGCAATGTTTTCAGGGGGAAATACTTAGTAGGAGAGAGAGCACAGAAGACAGGAGAAGGAATAGAAACAATAGGTAGAAACAATAAATGCCTTAAAGTGAACAGGTGAGGGAAAGAATTCTTAAAGCAGAAGTGAAAAATCATGTAACTAACGGGGTTGGGTTTCATGTGAACAAGATAAGAGCTCAGACGCCAGGTCCTCTAAAGTTTATTTCTTACTCTAAACAAAACCAGAGGCTTCTTCACATTTGACCACAGAACTCTACATTAATCCTCTGCCAGGAGGCAAAGCTTTGATATCGGGTCTGGGGCTGCAAACTGGAAAGCAACAAATTTCTGGCGTGTTTGGATTCTATGATTTCTCCCCTGCTTCCTCCCCTCCTTGACTCCAGCACACCATCCCAATCCACATGAACCCCCCGCCCCCCACCCCACCCCGGGTCTGCTCATCTCTGCCAGCTCAGTTCTTCCCTGTGCCAAGACCACTTAAGCACTTTATGAAATGTCAAAAGCCTTTCATGGTAATTATGGTGTCTACAAATACGTCCACAAATTCTTGACACTCCCTTCAGAGGGTAGAACTAATACCCCTCCCCTAGAGCATGACTGGACTTAATGATTTGCTTCAAATGAATAGAATAACAAAGAAGCGAAGGTGCACTGACTTCAACACTTTGTCATAAAGGCATCGTGGCTTCCTCCTTGCTCTCTCTTGAATCACTCACTCCGGGGAAGCCAGCTGCCATGTTATGAGAACACTCAAGCAGCCCTGTGGAGAGGTCCATGTGGTGAGGAACTGAGGCCTCCAGTCGGCAGCCATGTGAGGGTTTCCCCTGGAAAGCCTCAGTCTACCCTTCAGATTACCTCAGCCCCAGTTAACAGATTGACTGCAACCTCATCAACCACCCAGCTAAGATGCTCCTAGATTTCCTTAGAACTGTGTAGGATGATAAATGCTTGTTGTTTGAAGCTGCTAAGTTTGGGGTGTAATTTGTTACATAGCAATAGGTAACGAATACAGTAAATTTTCCAATGGAGCTCTTGTTTATTTTGGAGTTAAGTTTTGAAAGTTTTACTAAAATGCCAGTTTTAATCTAAATAAACCCCATGAGAAGAAAAAAAAAAAACCATTTTAAAGTAATGAATTTTTATTTTTTTTGGAATACTTATTTACCTACTCCTAATGCATAAAAAGGTTAGCTGTTTTAAGTGTTCAGTTGAATTAATTCCACCTTCCTTTTCAGCTTTTGATTAACAAAGACAAAAATAAATGATTTTTATCATATAATAAGGTTCCAGAAATAACCAGGGCACTGTAAGGCCTCTAAGAATCTAAGAGACCTCTAAGGTACGGGGTGGGGAAGTGGCTAGATTTTTCTTGAGGTGTTTCCCTCATTTAAGATCATTTAGGGACTGACTCCATGGTGTAGTGGTTAAGTTTGGTGTGCTCTGCCTTGGTGGCCCAGGTTCACGGGTTCGGATCCCCGGCACAGACCTACACCACTTGTCAGCCATGCTGTGGTGGCGACCCACATGTAAAGTGGAGGAAGATTGGCACAGATATTAGCTGAGGGCGAATCTTCCTCAGCAAAATAATAATAATAATAAAGATTTAACACATGTAAACAAAAAAGGTTGCATTTTCATATTGAATATTAAAGTATGACAAGCAGTTTTTATTTTAAACAGAGGTAAATGCAAGAAGATCAATCTTGTCATAGTCAGGATGAAAGAAAACTCTTTTCATCAGCATTTAAAACTCACTAACAGTTGGTTTTTCAAAGAGAGTATTAATACAATTTTACCACTTTGTTTGCAGTTCCTGTCCATATAATTTTCACAAGTGTATGATAACATGTTTCTCCAGAATCTTTCCCTCTTTGCATGCTAAATGCCTAGACATTTCAGGTACATTATGAATGTCTGTTGAATGAATGAAGGAATAAAGTTGGCTTAGAGGAAAACTGAAGCATAGTTACACTCTTCTAGAGGATTAAAAAAGTGTAAACAGAGCCAGCCCTGATGGTCCAGTGGTTAAAGCTCCATGCTCTCCACTCTGTCAAAGGGCTCGTTTCCCAGTCGCAGTACCACACCACCCATCTGTCAGTAGCCATGCTGTGGTGGCAGCCCACATAGAAGAACTAGAAGGACTTACAACTAGAATATACAACTATGCACTGGGGCTTTGGAGAGAAGAAAAAAAACGAGGAAAGATTGGCAACAGATGTTAGCTCAGAGTGAATTCTTCCCTTCCAAAAAAAAAAAAAACACTTAACGTTAAAAAAAAAACCGCAAACGTGATGTGATATGATTAATGTTTTTAATTTAAAAAACACACACAGTACATACTGTGGGTCTGATACTATTCTGAATGCTTTCCATAAATTAAGACAGAATTACCATCATAACCCTATTATTTTCGTCCCCGTTTTCTAAATGAAAAACCTAAAACTCAGAGAGGTTGTGTAACCTGCCCAAGGTCCTACAGGTAATGAAGGGATGAAGTCAGCATTTGAGGATTTGTCCATTTAGAGCTGACTCCTGACCTCTATACCCTGCCACCTTCCTACCAGGGCAGTTCCGTACCTGACCTCACACCAGCTCACACCCAGATGGTTCTCAGGTCCGGAGAGGGAGGAAGCCTTGGGAAAGAGTGCTGAGAAAGCAGAGAAAACTGGGCCTGCTTTGAGGTGTTTTGGGGAATTGTGTTTATTCACAAGTTTCTCTCACTAGACCACCAATTTAACACTCTGCCAACTGTCCCATTATTCACGTTCATGTGGAGCTAAGTGGGTTCTTCTCCAGCTGTACACCTTCTTTTCTCAACATACAATTAATGAAGCTTATCAAAACCCTAGAAAACAAGCCCAGAGCACCAGCCACTCTCATTGAGATGTTAATAAGGGGTCAGGTGCTCCTGACCCCGCCACAGGATGTTTATATGGCCCCAAGGCTGCTCACAAATGTTCTATGTCAAGGAGAGGGCATGGATGAATAAGGGCTGTGTTCCTTCTCCTGATAAGCAGCGACATTACACACAAATGGCTGTGGAAGTATCTGAAGGCAGTGGGCTACAGAGACCAGGTGAATTCTAACGACAAGGGCACAGAGCCTGCGGTGTGTGGGTTGTCTGGAGGAGAGGGCACAGGGCCACTCTGATGAGGGCTCCCGGGCAGGCGGAGAGCAGTAGGAAGCACTAACCTATCCTGTCCAGTTTTAGGGTTATACAGCTTTTAAAAGGTGACATAAAGAGTCAGCGGCTCTGAAACAGCAAAAAAATGTTCATCTTGCTTCACCTCTGGTCCTCTTGATTGCCTTTCTGATCACAGAGCAGATTTTGTTTTTTATTCTAGACCTGCCCTGTCCAACAAGTGCCCACTAGCCACATGTGGCTGTTCAGCACTTGAAACATGACTGGTCCAAACTGAGCTGTGTTGTAAGAGTAAAAGACATATCAGATTTCAAAGACTTGGTATGAAAAAAAATGTAAAATACCTCATTAATAATTTTCATATTGATTATTTGTTGACATAATATTTAAATATACTGAGTTAAAGAAAATATATTAAAATCAATTTCACCTGTTACTTCTTGCCTTTTGTAACGTGGCCAATGGAAATTTTTAAGTTCTATGGTTTGTATTTGTGGTTTGCATTATATGTCTACTGCATGGTGCTGCTCTGGAATTCAGAACATCTAAGCCTATCACAGCTCCTAGAGGTATGCAAAAGCCAAAGACTTTCCAGCTCTTTTCTCTGGGCTTTTCTGCCACACCAATGAAAATCTTATTAATAGGTGATATTGAAACTGGCATTATCCACCATAAAAGCTGCTCTGCAGCAGACGTGAACAGCCTTGTGTTCCAGGACCTTCAATCATCCTTCAGCCTGACGGCATCACACTACAGGCCCCGACTGGCCACAGCCTGAGCAACGGGCACTGCGTGGCACACGTAACTCAGATTCTTATTGCATGGACCTGAGAAGCTGACTCTCTGCTCTGCATTTAGCAGCTTTTAGAGAATGAGCGGGTGCACCCAGAGGTGGATAGCACAACTATCACACCATCACTCCTGGGGTGCCTGTGGGGCTGTGGCTTCAGTCCATCTGCTCAGAGGGGTTGCCTTCTTCCTAATTCTCACCAAGGCACCAGAAAGAGTAGCAGTGACCTGAGGCGGACCGCTCTCTACACCCAGAGATGACCTTTTCCCTTGCACCACTGCCTAACTTCAGCTTGGCCCTGAAAGTGTTCCTGGCCTAATAAGCCCATTGATGTCCTTTGAGTGAACTGGCTAGAGCCCAGGGCAGAAAAGAAACCCAAGTAAACTCTCAGATGCAAAAGCAATTAGAGAATGCAGGCATGTTTATATAATCTCTTCTGGGAAATCATAATATTAATAAATGGAAGTTATCAGTTTGGATACTATTTGGGGTCAATATTTACTGTTTAGTAAATAAAAATGTATAGGTAACCTGCATAATCTCATGAATCACGTTAACTAATCACGACAATGTATTGGAAATCTAACTAACGTGAAAGGTATTTTGATCCTTTATGCACTGAGTCAGATGCAAACCATTTGGTGTCATCAAAAAGATTAATTCCATAGAAACTTGCTCAGGAACCAAGATACAATAGAATAGCTTTGTATAGAAAAACAGCACTTCTTTTTTCCAAAGACCTTTGTAACCTCTGGAAAAGCCCGGAGTTGCTATGAATAGTTAATGAATGATGACATAATATGTTTTAAAGCTTGGAAAACCTGTTCCTCTGATATACTTGCATCATGACTATCTTTAGAGAGTGCTCTCTTCAAGTAATAGATGTGACCAAGTAAATCCTCATAACAGAAATATTAGGCAAAAGCAACATATGATAGTCTGTTACTCCCCTAAATAATGAAAACAACATTTTCACAATAATAAGAACTTACTGAAAAATGAATGCTTGTAAAAATAAAAAGCCCAACTATAAAACACAGGAGTAGCTTATTTGTGGTTCAATTTAACACAAACTTTTAAAAAATTTCTAGGAGCTTGCTTCACATTTTTGTTGAGCCTGGAACAAGTACCTTAACAAATGAGAAACACAAATCAGAAGAATAAGATAAATAATAAGTGTTATATATTATAAATACATAATAAGATAAATATTTATCTTATATAAGATACATATATATCATATATAAGATATATAGTAAGATAAATAATGTTTGAATTGTTGTCAAATACAAATAAGATTTGATATTTAGATTTACATATGACATGCTCATCATGTTAGAAACGATCACACCACCCTAATATTTAACCTTATCACGATAAACATTTGATTCATTTCCCTTTCATCTTATCATATAGTTAATGACCAAGTTCTGTTATTTCTTTCCTCTAAATGCTGCTGTGCCTGTTTTCCTTAAATTTTAAATGCCGCATCCAGATAGAGATTCTTACCGTCTCACACTTCGAATAGCAGAAAGTCCTCTCACTGCTCTCTCACGCATTTCACCTCACTGCTCCCCAACATGAACCCCTCCCTCCAGCCTGGCTATAATCTGCAACGCCCACTTAAGGAAAGACCCTTTGCCTGTACCAGAATGTCTTTCCACCCACCCTGCATCCATCTAACTCCTCCTCCTTCTTGGTCCTACCTCAAAGCTTAGCTCCACCTTGGAGGCTGCTCTTGTCTACTCCAGGCTATAGTGACCCTCGCCTTCCCTCTGCCCATGACCCTTAATTAGAATTTAGGAAGGTGGCCCTGAACCACTGGCTACCTTGTATTGACTCGATGTGTGTGCCTCCTTATCTCCTCAACTAGACTGCACACTGCTGGACACTGTAGATGATATTATTTTGGTATCTCTTTTTAGTCCATAATATTTAGAATTTTAGGAGTGAATACACCGGGGGAGGGTATGCTTGGTCAAGTTTCATAATTTTCTATACTATGACAGAACCCTTTGGCTAGTAGGATTCTGTCAGGGGAAAAATAAAGCTAGAAGTACTCTCTTATGTGTGAATGCACTGGACATCCAGTGGGGAGCATTGTACATGGCCCTAGGGTGCAGTGAATGACCTTGAAAGGAATCTCAGACTCAGGAAGTAGAATCAAATGGGGCGTCCGGCCAAGGTGACACCTCCTTAGAGCCCAGGAGCACCTGGGAAAGGTGCCTGGATGCCATCCTTGATGTAACAATCAGAACACGGAACAGTGAGTTGTGGCCCTGCTGATGTGCCTGAGAGCAGTCTTGCCCTGAGGAGGATATCCCAAAAGAGGTCTTAAGTCAACCTGGTGCTTCCTTCAATGTGGCACTTTCCATTCCAGGGCAGTCTCTCTTCCTGTAGATCTTGAGAAAAGCAGCTCAGCACATACAACATCATGCCCTCAGTAGGTCCTGAAACAGGAATGAATAACCAACCCCCTCTTGGAGAAATGAAGGGAAATTCCACCCTTCACCACGGTGGGAGTTGGCGGGTGTGGGCAGCTGGAGGATGGACTGGTTTTGTCTTATTAAGAAAATCAACAGGAGTAATTCTATGATTGACAAAGCATAGCTAGGATCCACAAGATTTGATCTCTTAAAAAATTTTACTCTATCCTAAAAAAGAAAAAGAAATCCATCAAGCACAGAATACCCTAACTTTTCCATCTTACTCGAAATGATACAAGTCTTAGACCTGACAGAATTTATAGTTCCACAGACAATAACTGCCATATTTAAGCAATGAAATAAACATAGGTTGCTTTAATTGCAGTTTCAGAATTACATACTATTTCTCCATTAGAAAACAGTAGTGGTGTTGGTGGTTGCTTATTAAATGCATATCCCCAGGCCTCATCCCCAACCTACTGTTTCTGAGTCTTTGGCAGTGGAATCAGACTACCCGCATCTTGAACAACGTCCCCAGGAGATTCTTAGACCCACAAGTTTCAGAACCATTGTTGGATGGGTTGTAAGCTCCCTCGGTAAATAAGAATATTGTTGCCCCACAAAACCTTTAAAGAGTATTCTCATAAGGGGCTAACTAAAATGTCTTTCTTCCGCAATTTTTTATAAAATGAATTCCTTTCCTAAGACTTTTCCTTTTCTGCTTACTCTTAGCCTTATATTTCCAGGACTCTGACAGAACATCAATCTGGATTTTCAAAATATGCCAGTATGGGTAAGGAAATGACTTACTACACCCACCAATAGGAACATTTCATTTACTATGTGGATATCTGTAGCACTTCTGCTCACTGGTTTCCCCTCAGCTGGGAGGCCCCGGATGCAGTCAGCAATGAGCATTCCATCAATATTTTACTTGGCGTCTAAGTTGCCAGGAACTACTGGCTTAGTCGGGGTCAGGGAACCTAAACTGTTTTTACAGTCCCTTGACGTCAGTCAATATTTTCAAGATTCTTAAAACTACTCAACGGTTTTAACCACAAGATCTTATTCTAAAATAGATGATGATCATGTTGACACTGCTGTTTTTGTGAATACTTGTTATCTGACATATGTAAATTTTATGTTAAGAGAGCACTTTAGGTTTTATGAAACCAGCTCTATTAAAGGCCAAAATGTTAGAAGCAATAATGTGAAATTTGCGGTAAAATATAAATTTAAATATTAGACAATATTAGATATTCAAACAGAAAGATGTTGAAAGTCACCAAGGGAGCCTCTGATAGACTGAACACCCATATTTATCTTGGCTTTCTCCAACACCCCAGTACAATGACAATAAGGGAATAAAAATGATATAAACATTCAAGAAGAGGATGGGAGATGGCAATAGCAATTGAGGGTTGTCAACAAAATTCTGGAAGATGAACATCAGATGGCAGGGTAGTAAACGACTTAGTGGTTTAGATGGAGCTAAATCTAATCCTGCAGCAGGGAAAGTCAAAAATAGAGCAAGACGGTTCAAGCTACAGAATACTGTGAAGACTCAGGAATCAGAAGCACCTCAATGCCAGGGTGGGAGGTGGGGACGCACACAAAAGAAAAATTGGCTAAAGTCCAGCTTAATTAAGAAGTGGACCAGACACACTTCCCCAGACTGGGAGAACGAAGGTGTATTACTCTCTGGAGAGATTAAGCCACAAGACTCTGGAATCCTGGATCCCAGCCCTATCTGAGGGTGGGTTGAGGACCGACACAGGGAGGTTAATCGAAAGCCTACGTAGTATTGCTGAGCCACCCCTCACCATCACCATCCCCTACTGACTCCCTTCCCCTGCTCACCTTCAGAAAGCCAGCCTCCAGATTTACAACTCTCAGTGGTGAGACTGACAGAGTCTTCTCTGACCGGGACTAGGGGAAAAGTCTACAGACACTGACCCAGTGAAATGGCAGGTTCTGGTCCAATCCCCCTACAGCAAAGCCCCACATCTGACAAGCACACAGAGCAAGTAAGTAGCTTTACTGTGCCTCACTCTTAAACAGACATTTGAGAAAAGCTTCTAATGTGAAAGAAAGAAAAATAAAACGAGAATGGAAAAAGGGTGCTTGGGAGAAACAGAGACAAACAGGGAGCACAAGAAAACTTAATTTAAAATGATAATTAATATCCTTAGATGGAAAGGGGTAAATCAGAGACCAAGAAAGGACTTATGGAAATTAAAAATGTGATAAATAAAATGAAACATTTAATCTTAGAGTTGGAGAACACAGAACAAAAGGACAGAGATATGGAAAATTTAAAGATATGAAAATGAGAGAATAATCCAGGAGGCTCAATACATGATGACTAAAAGTTCTGGAGAGTTAAAGAAAAGAGAGAAGGGAAGGGAGACATATTTGAAGAAATAATACAAGAACTAATCTCAGGACACGTTTCCAGATTTTTCTAAAAAGTTCACAGTACCAGACATAGTGAATGAAAAAGAGCAACATTAAGGTGTATCATCATGACTGTTCAGGGATAGAAAAAGATTTGAAAAGCTCTCAGACTGAAAAACAGGTTATATACATAGAATGGGGATCCAAATTTCACTGGACTTTCCAACAGTGCGAAACCCACAGCATTGTGAAGAAATGCCTTTAAAATTCTGACTGAATGTGTTTTCTTAACAATATTTCTACATCTGGCAAAATATCAATCGAATGTGAGGGTAACGACATTCTCAAAAATATTTTCCATAAAAACAATTGCCTGTGCACCCTTTTGTAAGACGCTCTGAGCATGTGCTCCACTAATTTGAGGGACTAAATCAAGAAAGAGGAGGACTTGAGCTAAGCAGCAGACGAAGAAAACTGTAGTTAGAAGAAGATTGGAACAAGAGGGTATATATAAGCCTTCAGGACACTGAAGGAAGGAAGGAAAGAAAGAAAGAGAGAGAGAGAAGTGGGAGGAGAAAGGGTAGAGAGGGAAGGAAAGAGAGAAAAAAGGAAAGAAAATGTAAGAAAAATAGATTATTTGATCATTTTGAAAGTTTTACTGGAAGAAAAGTTTGAGAATGGATTGAAGGTAGGTAAGGAGATAAGACCAATGAAAAAGAAGGGGCAGGTATTAATTCCAGAGAAAACAAAAAGTTGTACAAGAAAGGAAATATAATCATAGCATGCTACATAGCTAAAGTGTGAGGCACTGTGCAAAAATCAGTCATGTAAATATGGAATACTTCAAAAATAATTTATGATAATATATAACTATATAGAGAATTTGAAGAAGAAAAAAGAAAGACTCAGTGTGTGGAGAGGAGTTGTGTATATTTGTGAGGAGGTATTGGAAATGAACTAAATCTTCTATAGAATCAAATAATTGAAAAATTAAGAAACAGCAGTTTATGGAGATAAATAAGAGAAAACAACTTAATGAATTGAAGTGGTCACCTCTGGGAAGCAGAAATTTAGAATGGAGGGGATGAAGCGGGGGCTGAGTTTTTCATCATAAGCCCTATAGTACTATTTGACTTTCTGAACTATGCCATGTATTATTTGAATAAAATAAATAATATATATTTTAAGGAAACTAAACAAGGGGACTCCAGGTTTTTAAAGTTAAGGAAAACGTATCTTCAAAGAGATTTCCACTATGGCTGTGAATATTGGAGCTCTGTTCTTTTTGTGGAGATTTTATGGCTAAAAAGCTTATAATAGTATACTTCACAAGGTACCCAAGAAATTTTGGTAAAATAAAACTGAAAGGGGAAAACGTTTTGCAAAATATCAATATATAAAGACTCATTCTGATATAAACAGCCACACACACAGAAAACACACAGGTATAGATAGTCTATGATGTATCTAGTCTTATGATTGCAACTGCTAAAAGTTAACATCACATTTTGGAAATTATTCACTTTCCACTACTCCATGTAGGAATTATTCCTGGGTTCTGGGTGTCCCTGTAGCCTTCCTCGACCAGCCAGCAGTCGTTTGCTTTGGTTTACTTCTTTCACAGTTGCTCCGTTGTTGTTTTGTTTGTCAGACATGGAGACTGAATTTGCCATCCCAGCAATCTCACTGTTGTTCCACTGGTTCCAGATAAGCACTTCCTATCAAAGGGTTCTTTCTAGACTTGCCTTTCCAGTTCTTCTATTTGATCTCAAAAGCAGCTCTGTTATTTGTGCTGATGCTCTCTCCATCGGAGCTGAGAATCAGCTGTAAACATATTCGTGGCCAGAACTTTGATAATTACCATGCTTAATGATTTATTAAACATCCCTATATTTACGACAGTGTTAGGTACGAGGCAAAAGATAGTGAAAACAGAGAGAGAGAGAGAGACAGAGAGAGAGAGAGAGCCTGCCCTTAAGAAACAACAAGATTAGGAAAAGATAATAGATAGACACAACCAAAGTAAGTTCTGGTTATTTCACCACGGAATCATATATTGTAAAAATTAGACAGCAATCCATAAGGTCCAATACACAATGAACAGAAATTTCAGAAGGTAAATAAAGAGAAAAGGGAGAGGAAAAATGATCAAAGAAATAATATAAGAACATAAGCCAGAGAAGATGTGAAAGCTTAGAGTGGTGGAAATTTTATTGATACTTTCATTGTCACTATTTTAGCTGAAGTTTTATAGGAATTAAGAGAAGACGGTAAGGAGTGAGAAAAGGATGTGGAGAGAGAAAGGAAATAGAGTGAGTGTGGGCAGGAGGGTGCTGGAACTCTCTCGTAAGCAGGGATTTACAACTGAGATGTGTAAATGAACAGAAAAGAATGGTATCATCTCAATCCAACTGGCAAACTGGATAAATAAGGATTTTTTTTAAAAAAGAATTAGTGAAGTATAAACTTTTTAAAAATAGGACTTCCCTTCCTTAAAAAGTATTTTTCCTGATGGTAGAATTAACATACACGTATTATAGAAAACTTAGAAAATTCGTAAAGTTTAAAGAGGAAAACAATAATCACTTATAAATTTACCAACCAGAAATAGTATTTCTAATATTTTAGTTCTTCAGTATTTTTCTATACATACTAAAAAGCACAATCTAAGTTGTAACATACAAGCTGTTGTATGATCTGCTTATTTCACTCATTTTATGAGCATCTCCATGTGATTAATCACCCATTAATATCATGATTTTCATGCACATTATTTATTTTTTTAAAATACCTATTTTTGTTCTAATTTTTCACTATCATAAGTAACACCATGAGCATCATCTTTGTACATAAACTTTTGTTCAATTCTCCAATTATAAGGAATACTATGTAAATTCTGACAAGTGGAATTACTAGATAAAACATATTCAAAAATTAGAGATTTTTTTTGTTTCTACTTTTGGTTCTCTCTTTTTTGAAATTCCCAGGAACTGAGTGAATTTTGATTCATTTCTGAGAGAAATGGCATTTTCTGCAAATGTCCCAAATAAGTAAACATCTGTATAAGATTATTATCTTAAAATAAATGTTCTAGTGTTCCTGGCTTTCATTAAAACTAAGTGTTGATCCTGGTCTTTGTGCCCAACAAAGAAAAAAGTGAATTTTCACTAGCAATAGCAGCAAACAAATTTGAACTACACCTAAGTATAATTATATTTTATATATCACCTGTAATTCCTGCTCGAATTTGTGCAGTGTACTTGCATATAGTGTAATTAACTATTCGGAGAGCTATGTAAATACTGCTCCACAATCAGATAAACGCATGAAATAAACGGTATGTTTGCAGAAAGATATTCACATGTTTATATATGTATTTTGAAGCTTGTTTCAAACAGTGGTGAGTTAATATTTCATTAAAAAGCATGCCTTTGCTTGGCAGTTCTTTATGAGGTTAAGAAGTGATTATTCTAATGAGGTCTCAAAAAGAAAGATGCTGTCTACCCTGAAAGTACCTGGTGAGATGGAAGCAAGAAAGGAGGAGCCCACAGATTGAATCCAGAAAACCACCACTTTTGTTTCTTCACCTGACTGAGCCTTTCCAAACACAACCTCTGCAGCTCAAGGCTTCAGTTACTCATAGTCAGGCAAGCATAAGGACCTGAAATAAGTACCTTTAAAATTCATGTTCCAGCAAAGATAAGAACTTTGTCCCAAGTTAGCAAATTTCGAAAGACATTTAGTGAGGGTGGGGAGTGAGGATGGGTTCACACTGCACCCACATGTCTGCAGAGCCTGTGAGTTGGATTAATCATCTTTGGTCTGGCTCGTGGGAAATACTTTACTGTAGCTGGCGTATAAACTGTGAATGTAGAAGCATGATTTGTATTAAGATTAACAACAGACCATTCTGACAGCTTGCCACCTCACAAACCTCTGATGCGTCTGGCTACAACAAACATCCCTGTATATTGCCTATATTTTTGCCTGCTTCAGAACTTAATACTGAAGTGTATAAAATGTTGCACTTTCCAAAGGTATACGTTTTTTTTAATTAAACCAAGATAAAACATAAAAGTTCACATTTCAATGATGTTTTTCTACCAGCTACTGATTGCAGTGGATGTAAACCAAGCTATGTTTTTATTTCTCCAGACAGAATTTCTTTAGAGCTGGCTGGCATGTGCAGACAAGAAACCACTATGAGGTTTTGGGGTTGGAAGGCTGTAACGGACAAGAAGCAAGCCACAGAGCTCAGTCCTGTCTCTGCAGGTCGGCACCACCTTCGGCCGTGCGGCCTCCATCAAGCTTCTGGGGGTTGGCGGAGAGATGGGGCGGGGGCGCACGACGACAGACCGATGGACGGAACACACCAGGAGATACAAGATGCACACAGCTGCCTAGTGATGTAAGATCCACCTGCAAGACTTCCCAGTATTTCTAATGCATCCAGTTGTGGACACACATCCAAGCACTAGTTAGAACCTGTTTGCACATGAGAGCCCCTAAAGCAAAGACTTTTCTGCAAAATCTCCAACTACAATGCAAATGGTGGCATCCTGAGAGAATTGAGGCACATAATAGCAACTGGCAGTAAGTGATGGCTTGTGAATTACCTCAAGTTGGGGGAAGGTCAGCAGAACAATGCCTTTCCCCACTCCTCCTTTCCTTTAAGGCAGACAAAGTGATAAATTAAAGGAGAATTGGTTGCTTGCCACACTGGTCAGGCTGAGGAGAGCGAACGCTTGTCAATGAGTAGTCACTCCCCAACTGGTTGCCACTCATTATTACCACGGATCTCTGAAAGCCCTACACCCCTAAACCAGGATATCATGGAGAAAGACAGTGGGGAAGAGGAGACTTTATTTTGAGACAACGCTAAGGCATACTCATCATCAAATTTTCCTGAATTAGAGCTGAATGAATTGGAAAGCTTTTCCTGTGCTCCCAGGTCATGAGGTTGAAACAGCTTCCAACTGCGCTAGTTCAGCAACAAATGTTTGAACATTGAATGGTCTTACAAAAACCTGTCCTCCATTTCACTTTGATAATACAGAAAAACTTCCCACATTTGAACATCAAGAATCCAAATTTCCAATATTCATAATTCAGTAAGATAAGCGAGGGCTGTTCAGGGCTTTCTAAAGCTGTTGTAGGGACCCCTAAATGCTCTAGTCTTCCTACCACCCAAGTCTAGGATTGCATGACCTTAGAGAAAAGCTACAAAAGGAGCACCACGTTTCGCCATGTGACCTCTGCAGACTGCCTCCCTCAGAGTGAGAATTTTATGCAATTTTTGGTTTCTTATCTACTGTCAGCAATAAAAGGAGTTTGATTCCTAGGTATTCAAATACAGGAAAGTCTATTGTACCACCCTTTTCCATCTCTTAGAAGAAAGGAAAAAAAAAGTCAAACCTGGCAAGAACATGAGGATGTGTAGGAAGGATTTCTGCAGGTAATTAAACCCCGCTACTGCCGAGGCATGGAGAGCATTACACATCGACAGTCTGAAACACACCATGAGAACTGCTTAAAGTGTGTCTCACTTTCACACTTACCTGACCGTGGGATGGAAGTGCAGCGTAAGCCATGGGCTGATTCATCACTCCTTTCTGCTTCATGAGAAGCATGCGTTTCTGGTCCTCACTCAGGTGTGCTCTGGGAGCCTGGAGCTGGGGTGGCGGCTGCTGCTGCTGTGGCTGCTGCTGCTGTGGCTGCTGCTGCTGGATGTATGGCATCAGGGGGTTTTTGTTGGGGTTGGCCATTGGTGGTGTCATTCTCTGACTCAAGTCTGCATTAAAATGGGTCAGAGGCTTAGTGTTGCCATAAGTGAGAATATTGTGCTGTTTGTTTAAGGAGTTTGTACCCAAGTTATTTGGCTGCTGATTGATCATATTCATGTGATTCTGAGGGAGGTAGTTATTCATTGTCGTCTTCTGCAGGTTGTTTGCCATTGGAGGCACTATAGGGTTTTGGTTGTTAAAGGCTTGTGGGTACATCATTGGGCTATTTGGTTTTTCTGCAGTGAAAGCTGCTCCATATGGACTGGACGGAGGCCCCAAAGGAGACCAACTTGAAGTCTGATTTGAGTGTTGCTGCTGCTGTTGCTGCTGTTGCTGCTGCTGCTGCTGTTGCTGTTGCTGCTGCTGCTGCTGCTGCTGCTTCTGTTGCATGAGTTTGGCCCTTTGTTGCTGTTGTGCAGCCATCTGTTTGAGCTGCTCCGCTGGAGACATGTCGGAGCTGGGCACAGCCACAGGGCCCGAGCCTGAACTGGCCGCTGTCACTGCTGCTGGATTAAGGAGATAACCATTTCCAGGCCGAGGTGGAGCTTGGCCTGGAGTGTGGGCTTGGTTTGGAGTTTGAGGGGACAGGACAGCACAGTTTGCTGGTGAGCTAGCGGGGTTTGGAGCTGCGGGAGTGCTGGCAACAGAAGGTAAACTAGTGGCCGTGGAGACTGTAGAAAAGGGAGGACCAGAAGAAGAAGGCCTCACCTGGGGAGATCCCATGGAGACATGTGTAAAAGGAGAGTGAGAGGGGTCACTCTTCACACTTGCACTTTCCTGGGAGAGGGGGGTCTCAGTCACCGGCTGTGAGAATTCTGGCTCCTTCTTCTCTTCAAAGTCTTCATTGAACAGGTCCTGTATGTCATCTTCAGGAACCGTGTTGGCCAACTCATCTATTAATTCTTGCCACTCCTGATCATTCAGGTTAATGTCTGAGAACAGCTTGTTCTGATTTGAAAGTGATGTTTCTGATGTGTCTATGCAAGTAGGGTCATCTAGAGGTTCTTGTTTGAGGTCCTTGCTCTGCAAGATAGTGAAGCTATCCTCCAAGTCACTGCAACCATTGACAGGAAGTTTAATCTCTGGGAGTCTACCATTCTTATTAAGATCTTCTAGAAGCCCAGGAGTGTGAGTTCCACTATTCTGCAAGGGCAGAGAAGGCTTCAGGTCAAGTTGGTGAAGAGGAGAGGCTGAAGGCAGTGGCATGTTGTTGGGCAAACTGTTGATGGCTTCCATCCCTGGGGGAATGTCCTTTCGTATTCGCTTGCTAGTTGGAGAAAAACTCCCATCGCAAGCACCATTCTGCTGGTCTCCATTAAGTGGTGATCGGGCTCCTTCCAACTTCCTTTTCACAGTCTCTTGGAGCTGGAAAAGAAACAGGAAAAAGGATGACTAAATCTCCAAGGCATAGTTTACTCTTTAAGCATGGTGATGTGTATTTTTATAAACTAACTTTTAAATGGTTTAGAATAATAGGAAAGAAATTATACTTCTAATGTCAAAATCAGCCAGGCTTTAATTCAAATTCTATGGGAAAAGGTTTTATCCAAAAGGAGAGCTCACAAGGCTAAGCTATAGGAAATAGGAAAAGACTGGAGGGTGAGGGAACAAAAGAAAAGAGATAGTACTTCTCTCATAGGGAAGAATCACGTATTATTATTTTCTAAATGAATGCTAGGGGTGAGACTTGGATCAAAATGTATCATACTCTAGAAAGATCTTAATACCT
This sequence comes from Equus caballus, assembly GCF_041296265.1. NCBI lineage: Eukaryota > Metazoa > Chordata > Mammalia > Perissodactyla > Equidae > Equus > Equus caballus. The sequence goes on along the minus strand of NC_091685.1, from coordinate 97,374,318 downwards.
ATCTTTAGATTCTTAAAGAATTCTTTAAATTCTCATCTAAGAATCTAAAGATGGGTTTAAGATTTTCAATGTACCTTAATTGAGAACATCAAGGAATTAAATCAACAATATTTTAAAGAACACCAAAAATTCTCTAAGAATATGGAATTTAACACATTTCCTGAATAGCACAGAAATGAAGATTAGAAATGAAGGTTAAAGTAACCCAAAACTTCCTTTCAGTTCTTACTTTACTTGACTTCCCAGCACCTTGTGATACAGTAGCTCACTGTGTTCTAAAAGCATGCTTCCATTGCTCTCCATAATATCACTTTCCTCCTTTCTGTCTAGTGCTCTTTCTCAGTCTCTTACGTATTCTTCTTTCTTTCTCCTAAATGATGAGATTCTTCAATGTTATATCTTAAGCTTTCTTCCCCGCTCACTCTACATGCTTGCCTAGACAATTTCATCCATTATAACAGCTTCAACTATCTTCTCTGGGCTGATGACCCCATAACAAGGTACCCAGCCCAATCTTCTCAGTTGAGTTCCATCAACTCCAATGTTCTCTTCCTGAATGTTTCATGGGCATCTAAAACTCAACACATCTCAACATTGAGCTGATTATCTTTTGCTACTCAAATGTGATTCTCACCAATGTTCTCTATCTCAGTATCTACCCAGTTACCCAAATCAGAAACCTGAGCATTCTTGAAACTCCTCATATCACAAGTCACCAACCCCTATGGATTCTGCATCCAAAATATGACTCTAATATGCCCACTTATCTCTATCCTCACTGCTACGATCCTAGGCCAGGATACCATTATCTCTTGCTAGATTGTTGCAACAGTCTCCTAACTGGTCTCTTTGCCTTGCCTCCATTTATCCATCCACTCACTCTTTCATCTATTCCTTTGTTTTGTCTTATTCTCCATCAATCTAGTCTCTATATTACCACCTCTTTCAAAAAATATATTTCCCTCCTGTTTATAACCCTGCAATGATTTCTATTGTCTTTACATTAAAATCCAAACTAAGCTTGCTTCAGCTGGCTCTTGCTTACCATTTCAGGCTCATCTTTTTGCCTCTCTGCTCAGCATCACCTCCCCATCCCTTCCCAAACATTTTCTATCAACTTTCCTGAAACTCTTTCAGTTTTTTAAGTGCGCCAAGCTTCCTTCTGCCTCTAGGGCATTGTACATGCTGTTGTCTTTTCTCGGAACATACTCCTCGCCCTCCCTCCTCCCTTCCCCTGGTTAATAGCTACTCATCTTTCACATTGGATCTTAGGTTTCACTTCCTCTATGAAGTCTTCTCTTACATCCTTTCCCCATCCTAACTACATTAGGTTCCTTCTTTGACCCACCTATACTGGGTTGGATATCCTGGAATAAGTTTTTCCAAACAACCTGCACTTTTCCTTCATAGCTTCTATCATACTTTGGGGTAATTGCTTAAGTGTCTGTTTAGTTAGCTCCAAGAAGGTAGGGACTATGGCTGACGTGCTTACTATGTATCCAAGGGGCTGCCCCCAGTGTTCAGGTTCATAGGAGTGCTTAATAAATAATGGTAAATTGAGTAAACGAGTCTATTGTCTAATTCACAGGGGCTGAAAGAGCTGAGTTTGAATCAGAGTAGGAGGCAGCCCCACTGACCACATGGATTGCCTCACTTTGAGAGTCTACATTCCTAGTAAGGGGCTCTCTTGCCCTGGAGAGTACTATGTCCACCCCACAGACTCATTTAAGAAGTCCAGTTAAGAAAAGTCTTGCTAAGTCTATGGATTTATTAACTATAAACCTAATTCATCTGGCTGCCCCCTTCCTTTCTGCTAGAAAGGGACAGCGCATGGGGTTCTGGTGAAGGAGCTTGGCATGAAGTAGGTACTGGGAAAATGCTTGCTGAATGACAAAAGGAAGACTAGTTCAGATTAGAAGAGGTTTCAGTAACTTTACAGAGTTGGAGGCAGAAGGCAGAATGACACAGGGAGGGAGAGAGGAGGCAGAGCCGTCCTCCACTTGGGCATTCTCATTTTCTTGGCAAAGGTACTGTGTATTACAGAGCAATGGAAGAGAGGAGCAGGATTCCCTGTGACTCTGCACTTTGACACTCACGTGTAGAACTGCTAAGGCTCTAGAGGAGCCCCATGTAAAATAAAACCAATCTGGGGATGATGTGGGGGATTCCAAGAAGTGCCATTTTATTGCTATTCTCTCATAAGTAGAGAATTCTATTTTAAAAGTAAACAGAAAAGGTCCTTGAGCAAAAATCCAGTCTAATCTTTATTCCTAAATTTTGTATTTTGTGTGTGTGTGTGTGAGGAAGATTGTCCCTGAGCTAACGTCTATGCCAAGCTTCCTCCATTTATTATAGGGGGACGCCATCACAGTGTGGCTTGATGAGCGGTGTATAGGTCCACACCCAGGATCTGAACCTGTGAACCCCAGCCCACCAAAGCAGAGTGTGTGCACCCAACCACTATGCCAGTGGGCAAGCCCCCTAAATCTTGTATTTTTAATCACAACACTGCACCCTGTCTGCAGTCACTTGGTGGAAGCCCCTGAATTGCTGAAAAGAAGGCCCTAACCGGAACACACTGGAATTTGACTTCAAAGAAGATACTAGTTCAATCCATCATATTACATAGAAATAGCTAGAAAATTATGATATTTATTGAACAAACCAGGAAACCGTGGTTCTGATCGTAGGTATGGCAGATACCTGGACACAGCTCTAAGATATAGTGGCAAGTTCAAATATCACAGCTTCAGGGCCTAAAGGAAACAAGGCTTGAGACCCTCAGCACCATGTGAAGTGATGTTAACCTTAAAAAAATAAGCACTTGTCTTAAAAATGAACCTGACTTTATTTTAGGAAGCATAGGTCCAGGATTCTATTCTAGGCCGTGAAGGGATGGGCAGGATGGAGAAATACAGACAAATGCTCCAGTTTGTTCCTCTGTAAAGTAGTGGTGGCCGAGACCATGGAGACAGACAGACCTGGTGGGAACCCCATGTTCTACCCCTTACCAGCCGAGTGGGCCTAGAAGGGTGAGGCAGTACACGGCAGGAATGCAGAAACAGGATCACAGGCTCTGGAGTTAGAATGCCTGCGTTCAAACCCAAGACCCTCCATCTAAGGGAAAACACATACAAATGTCATCTGGTACTTCATGACTGTTAGCTATGCTACCCTCCATTAGGAAGTGAGTTACGCGAAAGTAGGGATTTTTCTGATTTGTTCACTACTGGGTCCTTGGTAGTTCACAGTAAGATAATAAATGCCTATTGAATGAATTAATCCTGGAAAACTTATTTAAACTCTCCTAAGCCTTGGTTTTCTTATCTGCAAAATGGGTTAATAATATGTAGCTCACAAAGTTACTGTGAGGACGAACCCAAATGAAATAATGTGGAAAGCACTTAGCTTCATGGCCGGTGTCCAGTAAGCACCCACTAAGCCTTAAGCTATTACTATTTTAAATTCAGTGATACCAACAGCCACAATTGCAACTGAGATAGATTCCTTTCTGGATCTCTGAAATACAAATAGGTAGAATGATAATATTTCTGTTCCCTAGCCGGTAAAACCTGAATGTTTTCCAAGCATCTGGTGTAGCTTTTTTAATATGAACAACAAAAATCAAATTTGCAATTCAAGCCCAAGTCCAAGTGCTAATGCATTCGTGTCCTAGATTGTAGAACAGCACTGGATTGTTGAAGTTCAAATCAAATACATTTCCAGCATGTGACCTGAATGGAGCTGCTGAGTACTTCCTTTTCCTTGAGGGCTGAAAGTTCTCCACCGCTGGCCCCTTTAACCCAAATCTTGACATATTTTTTATGTATCAGCATTTGGGACTATAGGAAAGACATCACTGAAGATGCTATGTTATGGTTTTTATGTTTTGTTTAGTTGTGTCCACAATAGCAGAGCAATCTTAGCATCCCTACTGTCTGTCTCATCATCCTTTGCTCTCTGGAAAGGTGGTCTGAGAGTCCAACTCTCTCCTTATGTCCCTCTTGGGAGATAGATGGAGAGTTGGCAGGAAGAAATAGAAGCTGAATGCTGGAGAAGGCTGAGTAACTCGCAAGTTGTAACTCTCTGCTCAGTGAGCATGAGAACGGCTGACTGCACATGGGGAATGTCCTTGTGAGCTCCCCCACACTCCAAGGACTAAGGTTAGAATCTCATCCCAAATAGCCTTATCTTAAGAAGTCCTTGGCCCCTCTGCCTTACAAAGCTGGAAGCCTCTTAGTATGATTTGTGCCCTTGAGGGAGAATCACAGAAACTCTTTACTGAGCATCAGCTTCCTTGCTCCTGTATTGCTATTATTACATATAAATGTTTTCTCCCATTAAGGGAAGCTGTGGTGCCAGGAGCTGAAGTATGCTGTTCATCCAATGCCTATGACAATATGTGCCACTATCACGTGTCAATTACTCTGAAGGAAACAATTCCTCTTCCATAATGGCTCTAGCACAGGTCTCTTGTCTACAGAGTGGCTTGATGGCTTGCATTTCTACGAAACTGTGTGTGTGTGTGAGTTTGTGTGTGTGTGTGTGTGTGTGTGTGTGTGAGAGAGAGAGAGAGAGAGAGAGAGAGAGAGGGAAACTGAGAGGCGGAGAGAGAATGGTTTGAGAGAGGTGATATGACACCCAGACCAGTTGTAATAAGAACAGCTGTGCCTTTGGGGTTATAAAGCACTTTCACATAGGATCGTATTTTATCCTCAGAGCAAACCTTTGGGACAGGTCATGTACTGCTTTGATAGTTCAGGGGAAAGGGCAGTATTTTGGAGGCAGTAGAATGGGGAGGGGTGGGTGACACACATAACAAGGAAGAACATGGCTCAGATTACCAGGTCTCTGCTGACATAGAGGGGCCTCATTCCCAGCAGGTTATTAGGGGTTCCCTGGCCAGCATGTCCATGGTAAAAAGATTCTTTCTCCTTTAGGCTTTTTTTTTTTTTAAAAGTATAGTTGACATTCTTCCTTTAGACTTTTAGCAGTGTTAGTAGGTTCAAAAATACTCTTTATTGCCTTGTCCCTGATTTTGCATGAAATTGGGCAGGATCACAGAGCTTGGGAATAAAGATGATGATATTACTATTAATAATGAAGATTTTAAGACAGAAGACATGACTGTAAATCATCAGATTCCTTGTCTCCTACTCCCAGTGATTCTAAAAGAAAGGTTTTATTATAACCATGTTATAGAGAAGGAACTTTAGGCATAGTGAGATTAAGCACTGTGTCCAAGATTACACAGCTGAGGTGGAAGTGGCTCAACTTGGATTCAAACTCAGACTCAGGTCTGACTCCACAGCCCACACTCCAGCCTCATGCCGGATGGCAAAGCACAGTCACGCCTTCATCAACGGCACCGGGCTCCAATGCTAATCGTGATCATGCCCTCTCAGATTGTTTTCCAGAATCACCCTTGATTCCACCCACTCCCTACCACCTACACCCAATTAAACCTCAAGAACTATCTGTTGTTATCATTAATGAGTTTTATTCTCATTTTCCACCCCCAACGCCACTACCTTAGTTCAGATCTTCCACAGTTCTTTCATGGATTTCTGCAGCAGCTTCTGACAAGTCTCTCTGCCCCAGCCTTACCTCCCCCCCAACCCATTCTCTGCTTTGTGGCTGTGATTTTCTTTACAAAACTTGAACCTGATCATGCCCAATACTCACTTGCAGCTTTTCTGGAGCTGTCCACTACCTTCAGCATCATCTAAGCTCAGCACACAGGCCCTCCACAACTCGATCCTCATCCCTGCTTACCTCCCCAGTCTTCGCTATCACCTGTAACGTTCTTCCCCTCCACTTGCCCTCCAACACCAATCAACTCTAAACCTTCCGCTATACTCAATTATTTGCAGTTCTCAGGACACACGATGTTTATTCTCTGTCTCGCTCTGAGCCTTTGCATATGTTATATTCTTAATCAACTTCTTCACCTGAACAATTCTATTTGTCCTTCACGATTCAGTTTAGACATTACCTGCCATACAGTCTCTTTTGACAGGCCCTCCCCACAACTCCTGATCTTGGAGACCCTCCATTGCTCCCATGGCATCGTAATACACACCATACTATAACTGCTTTCCTTTCCCTCATGGGCTTGTGCGAATGAATGAATGCTAAGAAGATCTCTCAAATAACCACACTGAGTCTATGTAATTGATCTCCAAAGCAGGAACTTGAAAATGTTGGCCTGCATAATGTTTTCATGACATTTGAGTAAATGTACAATTTATTCTAGTTATTTTCTAAATGTTGGAAAGGGCTCGAGGACTGTCCCATCCTTAATATTTTCGAGGACTCTAAGAGTCCAGGGAATCTATGTTGAGAACAACTAGAGAGCACATAAAGAGACTTGTGTAAAGGAAAACTGAAACTGAAACGCTGAGCCTTTATGTGACATTACCAAGGTCATGTGTTTCGATATAAATGTGAACTCAAAATGCTGGATACTTTCATAGCTGAATTTTAAATTTCCATACAAAGGCTTCAAGTGGTTTTCATCCAACAATGTACCCCCTCCAAACAAACGTGTGAGTGAGTTTCCTTTATCAACTATTAAACACACAACTATTTCCCAAGACTTGAAGATGAATTGGAATCTCAGCTTGCAGATGCTCGAAGAGAACATTTTGGTCATTTTGATCTTCTCTGGTCAAACCAGAAGATGATTCACTGAATCAATTTTCACATGGTTATTCTCTTTCATTCTATCAGCAGATAATAAGCATGTGAACCCATGGATACATTTGACTTGCTTATTTAATGTTATTTGATGAGTGACCCAGAATACTCATGTGTTAGATATTTTAATTAGTAGAATATGAACAGTGTGCAAAACACTTCCAGAACTGTCTTTTAGATTTAAGCACCCTTAGAAAGGATCTTTTGAGGTTTATTTAGAGGTTCAATTATCTAGACCAGTGATTATCCAACTTTAAAGTGACCTGGGAGGCTGTTTAAAAATAAGATTTCTTGGTTTCAATTCCATAGTTTCTGATTTCCTAGCTCAAGATGGGGCCCAGATTGGGACACAGGTTGGAGGCACAGTATCTAAGGTAGTTGGTCCAGGATATCCAGTTTTGTTTTTCTTTTGTTTTGGTGAGGAAGACTGGCTCTGAGCTACATCTGTTGACAATCTTCCTCTTTTTTGCTTGAGGAAGGTTGTCCCTGAAGTAACATTTGTGCCAATCTTCCTCTATTTCATATGTGGGATGCCACCACAGCATGGTTTGACAAGCGGTGTGCAGGTCTGCACCCAGGATCCGAACCTGCAAACCCTGGGCCATCAAAGCAGAGTGCGCCAACTTAACCACTACATCATTGAGCCAGCTCCCAGGATGTCCAGTTGTTAGAAATTCTGACCTAGACTAATACTTCTATTGGAGTTCTGACATTTTGAGGTTGTTGGTTTGATTATTTTTTTAATACACAGACGCATATAAACCCAATGTCAATATAGAATGTTCCTGAGTTCATTGGTGATACTCCGGGACAGCTTATAGACAGGACTGAGAAACAATGCTCTAGACTGAGAGATTCTGAACCTCAGGGGATCTTGAGTTCTGCAGAGGCTTGCTGGATTTCTATAGGACTTTTCATGACAATGTTTCTTTTTTATATTTTAGGTTTCTCTGAGCACAGGAGTACCCTAGCCCATTTTCTCCCTCCATGTCATAGACTCACCTTTGCCTTTCATTGAACTGAGGCATGCCGTGTGCCTGGGTGCCAGGTGCTGAGGGGGGGCTTATTCCCAAGAACAAAGATCCACCAGAAAGTGAGCACATGTCAGACACGTATTGACAGAGGTTGAGCATGTCTGCTTTAAGGAGATCTACGTGAAGAATAAAGCAACACGAAAAGAAAAAGGGAAATCTTATCACGACTCCTGAAGTCTCCCTTGTCAGTCTCATACACCCCTAACATTATTTTAGAGAGAAAACAACTTTACTACATAATAGAAGTCATATGAATTAAACACACACACACACACACACACACGTTATTTCCTTGACAGCCAAGAGCTTAAAACCTCTACTTGCGACCATCCCAGAACACAGCTTCTCTGGTTCTCTGGACCTGGTCAGTAGGAAATATTGGGTCTCTGGAGGGGATGTCAGCCATCAGCAGTTAAAAAAATCTCCATTCTAAAATGCTCCAGGATACCATTGGGGAATGGGGGGGGGGGTGGAGCAAAAGGGGTGACTAGGGTCACATGTGAGGGGATGCACTATAATTAGTGTTCGGGTGGTGAACATGATGTAATGTATACAGAATTTGAAATATGATGTACATCCGAAAAAAATAAAAATTAAAATAAATAAATAAATAAATAAAATAAAATGCTCCAGGAAGAAAAAGATCATCTGAAAAAGGGGCTTCATCCTCCTTTTTCTGGGCTTCTGAAACCTCAGCTACAGAGGCCCAAGGGAATGCTGGGGAACTGCTGAGCCCCCAGCCCAAGGGGGGAACAGCACAATCCAGAACATTCTGGGGAACTTTGAGGCTATTTTTATAAAGGAGCATGATTGTTTTCCTTTTTGCTATAAGTCAGATTTAAAACTCTATTCCCAAGCAGTCTCAGCTGTACAAAAGAGTGGTCGTACCTCTTGTCAGTGTCTGGAACACGAAGCCTCAGCCAATTCTAGCTGCGAGATGCCACAGTAAGAGAGTCTTTAAAAGCATTTTAAATCTTCTTTTGTGTGGCTGAATTTTTAGGTATGCTTTTATCCTTTAGTTATTTTTTAAATGTGTAATAAGCACCAACTGAACGCACAGCAACACATTGAGAACGGATGGTAAAACATGAGGAGCAGTGGCAGTCAAGCCCTTGACATTCAGAAAGGCTGAGTCCTGCAATCTCCTCAAATCTCCATATTTCCAATACGTAAGTGTTCATACAGGCTCTTGGCTTTCTCTCGATTGAATGAATAAATTATATTTTCATCACAAGTCACAGGAATCCTGTGTGCTCTTTATATCTGAAGTTACAAAGTTTTTCATAAGCTCCATATGTGTAGTTCGAATTGGTGTTTTAACAAAATTATTAACGACTCATTAAAACCAAGACTGTTATCTCTGCAATGGCCAGGGTGATTTTCAAGTCTCCTCACATAGTTTTCAATAGAAAGCTCTAAACTTCTAAGTTTTTATCAGAGAATTTGATTCACTGCTTACTAAATATTTCAAGATTCTATTGTCATTTAATGTTCTAATTGGCTGAGAGCTTACCATGTATCAGGGACCAATCTAAATGCTGTACATTGTATTACCTTGATTAATTTGATTAATCCTCACTGTAACCCTATGACGGATGAGGAATGAGCTCAGAGAGGATAGTAATTTGTCCCAGGGCACACAGCAGCACCTTACTTCGTTCCACCTACCTCTCAAGTCTGTGTTGGCACCTACTCTGCTCTTCTGTGTCTGATGACTCCTCTCCTGATCAAACATGAGTAAATCTTGCTTAGAAATTCTGGGAAAGTGTTTTAGACACCTGTGTCGTGACGGTCTAAGGAGAATGTGTTTGTGTCTTTGAGTCAGATCTGCCTGATTCACAGAAAAGCGTAGCGCTCCTCTACAACGAAAGATGTTACTCTGCAAATTTATCGTGTGTTTGAGAAGGGATGATAGCTGCAGCCCTGAAAACTTCAGGAGGGAGCAGATGTGTGCATCCCAGGGGCAGCCTCCTTTACTCAGTAGCTTTCTGTAGGAAAAGCTCCACTGAGATCTGCAGTTGCCATCAGAATTCCACAATCTGAACCCTGAACTGCTCTGTCTTTTCTTATCCATAAACACACACACATATTACATCACATTTATTTTTAAGGACAAGAAACAATTTCCTTAGGAATATCTCCTGATATCTCTTACTAGAAGTCATGCATACATTATCTATTCAAACGCGTCTGTATGCATGACCTTGTATTACAATCTGAGATTCCTAATGGGATTTCATTTAGAGCTGTAAAGAAATGACGGTGAAGGAGGTTGATGAGGAAGAAGGGAAAACCATAGGGAGGAAGTGAGCAAATGAAAAGATCAGATCTTATCTGCATCATTCACAGCTGGAGACTTAAACGCCAGCAACACAGACCAGAGAACAGGCATGTTGGAACTGAGCATGAGGTTTCGATTTGTTTGTTTTCTGGGAGCAGGGAGGCGGGAAGGAGAAACACTTCAGGGAGGCTAAGTACTTTTCTCTCCCTTGGGTAGGAATCAAGACTATTTTTATTTCACTGTTTACTCAAAATGTCCCTTCTTTTCAGAGAAATTCTCAGTTTTGTTTTTAGCCCCTTCCAGGAGTGCCTCCACGGCTCTGAAGTCGAGCACCAGCTTAGGGAACGCAAATAGCCCACAGCGCCCAGACCTGACGCTGCTTTTGAATAATATCCCAGCACGTGTTTATCTCCCTGTGGAAAATCAAAGTATTGAAACAAGATCTCCTAGTCTATAAAAAGCCTTGTTTCCCTCAAAGAGGTCAGACACTGCTCTTCCTTGTGAGTTGTAGTTTGCATAAAGCAAAGCTAAGAGATACCTCCTGGAAGAGAATTTTCTTTCTCTCTCTCTTTCTCTCTCTCTCTCTCTCTCACACACACACACACCCATCTCATTGAGTGCGCAAACAGGACCTTATTCTCATTTCTACATAGTGCCTGACTTCCAAACCTCCATTTCATAGCAGGTGTTTACTCCAAAGCTGAAAGCTAACGGACTTGCCTTCATTTACCAACAAGGGGATTGCCATTATTTACATGTCTTTAGAGTAACTGTTCACAAATAGGAGACAAGGCAGAACTAGAGGATTTTCCTCTCCAGGATGAATCACCCGTGGGTGAAGATGTCCACATGTAGACAGGCGCATTCCCACATTTAGGCAAACATGGGGTGATTTCACTGCCTCTGAAAATGTTCAACCGGGCAGCAGCGTGCACAGCACCACGCACTCAATCCATAAACAGCAAAGCTTTCATCTGTGGGGAGAAGCTGCGTGGCTCCATCCCACCAGCTGAAATTCATTTCTCAAAAGAAATTAGACCAGGGTACTGTTGTTATAGCAACAGTCGGAGTCACTTACACAGCCTCTTCCCCACAACCTCACTCTGACTTCTGTGGGCAGCGATTTCAATTATGTTCAGAGAGTGACCAAGGTTGGGCCTACGTGGACCCTTTCTTAGCCCTTTAAGGAATGGAAGTCTAAATCCTGGACAGCCAATGTGAAGCTAAAAGACAAGACTTGATGGTGTTCCACAGAGTTTTCCCAGTCCTGAAGGTCGATGAGCAGTGAAGGTCAGAGGAAAAACTTTGGACCTGACGTTTTTATCTCTTGGGTAGGAAACTGACATGTGACCTCTGAATTTCCTGGGGTTAACCAAGTACCAGCCATTTCAGAATGGGAATTTCCTGTGAGGACAGTAATATTGGCAATTAACCATCATGTTACTCTAAAGTATTTTCAGTACTTTAGTCCTCTAGGACTTTATTCTTGGAGGTGTGGAATTCCCAAAATAACAGCCCACTCCAACCCCTGAAAACAACAAGCAACTCCAAAATGCCCCTTTCTTAACGAAGATGTATACTCATTACCAAATCTTTAAGGAAAATAACTTTCCAAAGGAGTCCGCAATGTAGCAGTCTACATTCACCCCAGGGATATATCAAGGTGGTAAAAATCTATGAAGCCAGTGCTCATGACCAATGTTATGGGCTGAATTGTGTCCTCCTCACTCATATGTTGAAGCTCTAACCCCTAGTACCCCAGAATGTGAGTGTATCTGGATATAAAATGAGGTCATTAGTGTGGGCCTTAATCCAATCTGACTGGTGTCCTTCTAAGAAGAGGCAATTAGGACACAGATACACACAGAAGAAGACCATGTGAAGACAGAGGGAGAATATGGCCATCTACAAACCAAGGAGAGAGGCCTCAGGAGAAACCAGCTCCGCTGACACCTTGATCTTGGACTTCTAGTCTCCAGACCCGTGAGGAAATGCATTTCTGTTGTTTAAGCTACCCAGCCTGTGTGCTTCTTTGTTAGGGCAGCCCTAGCAAACGAATACAATTAATCATCTGATTTAAACATATCTCCGTCCTCTCAGTGTCTTCCATAGTTATGTACTCGGTAACTATTTTAAAGGAATATCTTGCACAAATCTGTTCATGTTTTGATTCAACTAGCAGAACACCTACTGTGTGCTGGCTTCTATAGCAGGCAATAGGGATGTACTAGGGAACAAAATTGTGTCTTTGACCTCAAGAGCCCTCAGAGTAAAAGGGAAAGAAGCAGATGACAAGGACAAGGTCATTTGAAGCAGGTGCCTGTGCTGTGGGAGCACAAAGGAGGGAGTGCCACTCAGTCCAGATGAGGTACGGCTTCCTGGAGTGACTGATACATAAACTGAGACTTCAAAGATTTACAGTGAAGTGAAGACATCGGAGGAGAAGAAGCTATGGCTACTAAGTGAAACCAAGTGGTTGTGTCTGGCTTGAGCCAAAGTGCAAGGAAGAAGCGCTGAGAAACCAGGCTGAAGAAGAGCTATATAGATCATGAGGGGCTTGTCTGCCATGTGAAGAAGTCTGGACTTTATCCAGAAGGCTTTGAGAGACACGAGAGGAAAAATAGTCATAATGCTAACTTCTGATTTCGTTGTGATAGAAGTTGGTTGTAAAAGGTAAAATATTAGAAGTGACCTGTACTAGTTTGCTAGGCCTGCCACAACAAATACCACAGACTGGATGGCTTCAGCAACCGAAATGTATTTTCTCACAGTTCTGGGGGCTAGATGTCCAAGAGCCAGGTGGCGGCAGGGTTGGTTTCTTCTGAGGCCTCTCTCCTTGGCTTGCAGATGGCCACCTTCTCGTGGTGTCCTCACATGGCCTTTCCTCTGTGCATGTGGATCCTTGGTGTCTTTTTGTGTGTCCAAATTTTCTCTTCTTATAAGGATATCAGTCAGATTGGAATAAGGCCTACCCCAATGACCTCATTTTAACTTCATCACCTCTTTAAAGGTCCTATCTCCAAACACTGTCACATTCTGAGGTACTGGGGGTTAGGGCTTCAATATGTGAATTTGGGGGGGGGCGAGGGAGAGAGAATTCAGCCCTTACATGATCCAATATCATTCCCTGTATAGCTAATTAAGCAAATTGTGAAAGCCATCCTTAACTGATGAATCAATACGACACAGACGTGGTCTTGAGGCAAGTAGCTCAACCACTGCTATTTGGTACAGAGCTTAACAATATATATATATTTTTAAGTGTTTGTCTCTCAATTATAATTCCAAATTCAAAATATATTTCACATTCACCCCTTAACTACTAGCAAAGAAGTATAGTCTGAGATGACTCTAAGCAAAGCATGGGAGTAGGCAGAAGTAGCCTGCCATGATTTGGGAGGCTCTAAATAATGACTGTTTGTTCCCTAAGGCTTAGTAAACGTTCCTTTACATTGATAATCCACCTAAGCCTCAGAGAGACGCACAGAGGGAAGACAGAGGCACAAGAGCCTAGGGCCACAACAGTAATTCAGAAGAAGAACAAGGAATGACAGTCAGGTATTCCTTGCTCCAGCCTGATGCCCAGTGCAATATATCACGCTGCCCATAACAGGTTCAGAGTTTGTCAACTTTCTGTTCAAATTGCAGTGCATTGTAAATGTACTGTAACAGTGCAGAGTCAAAAGTACGTATTTCAATGGTTTTATCTTTCTTACCTAGCCATCCAGATATTATTTATGCAGTTTCCATTATAACGCCACAGTTAAGTTTGCATAATATTTTCTGTAAAATACTACTTTTGCATGGTTATGGCTCTCGAAAACTCCCCTGAGACAGAATTTTTTTCACCTTGGCCTCAGTTCAGAAGTAAATTTTTTTTCTAACAACAAACGATGACTTTAGGGATATTTTTGAAGTTACGTGAATGCAAAAGAAAGGAAGATTTTTTCCTGCAATGACTATTTTGTTACCTTTTGTCCAATCAAACACCACAAATCAAAAAGAGCCGAATATAAAGGCATCAAGCAAGGCAATGTAATAGATTTCACTGAAGACTGCCCACACTGCCCGATTTAACTAAATGAGGTTTGCATTCACATGCTTATCAGTATTTAAAAATACCCTGAGTGTACACAACAGAAAATGTCAGGAACTCAAAAAGCAAAAATATGCATGTGGCGTTTTCCAGATCTCACTAAAGCACAGCAACTAAACGAACTTAATTATGTGATCGGGCAGCCGTTACTTAACCTCTCCAGACCTTCGTTTCCTCAATTATAAACTGAGCGGGCTGGACTACCAAGGCTCCAAGGCTTGTTCCAGCTCCAACAGAGTCTCTATTTGGACTCCGAATTCAAATCAATGACTCACTTTCACAATCGCCCTGGAAGGCACTGTTAACTCAGATGCGCAACTGAACTTGGCAGGTAGTTATCGAGTAACTAAGATCCTCATTTTAAGTCAGAGAGCAAGAATTCATTACACTCTTCTGCAAAGGTTTCTTGGTTTTAGCAAATTTCAGAGAAAAATTAAACAAACCCTAATCATAAGTATCTTCAAAAAAAAAAAAAAAAACCCAGAAACCCAAGTATGTAAATTACATGGTTCATTTAAAATAATTTTTTACTTTTTGATGGCTGGCTTGCTGTCAGGTGCTGAGCTGGGTGCAGAGGATGTGAAAGATGCACAAGACCCCGGCTTTCAAAGAAATTCACAGCCTGTTGCATCCTTTTCAGTTTGCTCCCAAGTGTCTACGGGAAAATGCTCCTGTTAGGCATAACACTTGTTAGACGCAGACAACAGCGATGTTTCCATTCTGGCAACCACAACTTGGCTAACTCATAGAACAGTGTGTGGCTCTTCTCCTTCTCCACCATGTATGATTTTGGGTAAATGGCCTTAAATTACATGAAGAGCCTGAATGTGCCAATTTTGGTAATTAGATACTAGACCAGGTTACAAGTAGGAGCTGCTCACTTTTCCTGGGTGAGCACTACCACAGGTTCATCTGGAAGAGATAGACAGGTGTGGGCCTAATCACAGGCTTAGAGCCAGGCGTCCTGGCTCCTAGAATCACTCTCTCATGACCAAGCTGTGTGTTTTGTGGAAGTCACTTGACTATTCTCTGCTCCATTTTTGCCTGAACAAAATAATCTCTAAAATTTCTTATAGATTTAACAGCCTAGAATTTTAATCTCTCTAGGTTAATTTGGATATAGTTCAAAGATGAACCAACTGACATTTTAAGTTTCCTCCTAACCTTGTGGTTCTTTTCTAAAATGTGTAACTAATTCCTACTTTGAAAGAAGGAAAAAGTTTGCGTCTATTGCTGTTTCTATGCGTTGTGCAGTAAAACCTGATTAATTCAATTCCTGCTAATTTTGCCTTTAGCTGTAACTTGGCTAAGGGCCAACCTCATATTTATTCTTATGTACAAAAAAAAGAGCTTACTATGTAAAAGAATAAGTATAATAAAGATTATAAGGGGAATGCTTAACCTACTTAAAACGGAAATGGGTCTCAAGAATTCAAGGACTCAAGAGACTCAAATTTAAATAAAACAATTGATACATGTATTATGAATTCTTCTCATATATTAATTAAAGTAGTTCCCCAAGGATGTTTATTTACTAACAGTTTGATAGCCTAGTTTGAATTGTAGTTATTACTTTTAAATATATCACATGTAGTATATATTTACTACTATATGCACTTCAATTCGGATTTTTCTCAATTCAGGCAGTTTGCCCAAATTAGTTTAAATTAGGGAGAGTCTATTGTATTCATAAACTCTTCATCTAAATGGCAGAGATGATGACTCTAAAATTTGTCTTAGGTTTGTTGGAACTCTGCAGCTTAACTTCTAGTCTGAGATTCATAAAGAATGAACATGGAATGATTAATGGCCATTACTGATTTCTTACAGCTGTAACTTATCAGAATATGTATACTCTAATACTGTACCCATGGTAATTATCTCATTACTATGAAGTGTCACAGAAACGCATTATGCGAAGTACGCCTTGAATCGCATTTAGCAATTTCTTTTTACGTTTAAAATCCAGAAGCTTGGTGTTCTTTAATAGAGCTTGGCATGAGAGTTGGGGGCTTTGCATGGGAACTGGGGGCTTAGCAAGGGAGTCATACACTTGGGCTGGAGTTCCTTGGCAGAAGTATAACCAGCTTTGTGACTCTGGTTATTCTTTTAAACTTTTCTGCACCTTGATTCCTAATTTGAAAATGGGCATATTCATGTGTGACCTCTAGGATACCTCGTAGAGAGGATTAAGCAGATTAAGTCTATAAAACAGTTGGTCACCAGGAGGAGAGGCATTAAGGAAATTACTCAGCATACTGCAGGGGTGACTTCTCTAACTGCATGAATATTTAATGAACAGGTACACATAATACTTGACACTTCTATGGAGCTTTTCATGCAAGCATCTCAACATCACTTAAAGAAATGCATGGTGACAATGATCAGATATCCAGGAAGCATCAGCTCATGATCAGAGAGGGTAGAAACACAGCAGCTTAGTTTTTAACATCATCATGTTCAAGAGTAGTGATATATCCAAATAGCTATCCCACAAACCTGAAGATATGGCCTTAGAAATGAGGTGATATTTATTTGAGAGTCTTTCATGCATACATATGAGGCAGCCTAAACAATCTAAGTGCAAAAATTCTCTAAGAAAGGGAACATATAGTTGGAGATGAGTCCTGTTAATTAGATGAGAGAAGTCAGTAAAGAGACAAAGAAACCGTATCAGTGGGAGATCAAAATAAAACCTCATCAAGAAAGTAGGACAAAACAAAGAAGAATAATTTGTGGTCAGATTTCTAGTGTCAGTTGCAGCTCTGAAATGAGAACTAAGAGACCATTAGATTAATATCAGAATAATTCACTAGGAATCTAAGAGGGTTCCTCTGGGACACACCCAGCAGCATCAATATCACCTGGGAACCTGTTGGAAACGCAAATTCTTGGCCAGTCCCCTGACTTCCTGAATCAGAAACTCTAAGGGTGGGGTCCACACTTTGTGTTTTAACAAGCCCTCAAGGTGATTCTCATGATTTTGAGAATCCTGGTTCAAGAACAGTGCCATGAGTCCAAGAGAACTTACTGAGATGATGGAAATGTTCTGTATCTACACTGTCCAATATGTTAGCCTCTAGCCACATGTGGCTACTAAGTACTTGAAATGTGGCTAGTGTTACTGAGGAACTGACTTTTTAATTTTATTAATTTTAATTAAATTTAAAATAGCTACATGCAACTAGTGGCTACCGTACTGGATAGCAAACTTGTAGAACTGAGCTGTGAACGAAAGCCTGTTTTTTGGTCAATAACAGAAGAAATGGTGAAAAATGGGAATGCTGAGTTTGACTCTTGTGTATAAGAAATCGTTTGGAAAAGCAAGAGGAAAAGAACGCATCATAGCTTGCATGTCAGGAGGTAAAGTAAAGGTTGTTTCAAGAAAAGGAAGTCCTGAGTGGGTTTGAAGAAGTCAGGAAGCAGAAGTCAGGGAGTAGGAGAGGCTGACACTAAGGAAGGAAGGACAAATGAAAAATTGTGTTTGCAACGTCCAATTCTGATAGAATATCCATAACATAAAATTTGCCATCTTAACCATTTTTAAGTATACGGTTCAGTGGCATTAAGTATATTCAGATTGTTGTATAGCCATCTCCACCATCCATCTCCAAAACTCTTCATCTTCCAAAACTGAAACTCCGTACCCATCAAATAGCAACTCCCTATTACCCCCTCTCCTCAGGCCCTGCCAACCAGCGTTCTACTTTCTTTTTCTATGAATTTAACTACTCTAGGTATATAAGTGGAATCATACAGTATTTGTCTTTTTGTGACCGGAATATTTCATTTAGCATAAGGTCCTCAAGGTTCATCCATGTTATTGGATGTGTCAGAATTTCCTTCCTGTCTAAAGCTGAATAATACTCCATGTACTATCCATACATTTTATGTATAAACCACTCATCCCTCTATGGACATTTGAGTTGCTTCCACCTCTTGGCTATTGTGAATAGTGCTGCTATGAACGTGAGTTTACAAATATCTTGAGACTTTGCATTCAATTCCTTTGGGTAGACACCCAGAAGTGGAATTGCTGGATCATACAGTAGTTCTATTTTTAATTAAAAAAAATTTTGTTTTTACATTGGCACCTGAGCTAACATCTGTTGCCAATATTCTCTTTTTTTTCCTTCTTCTTCTCCCCCAAACCTCCCAGTATCTAGGTGTGTATTTTAGTTGTGAGTGCTTCTGGTTGTGCCACGTGAGACGCCGCCTCAGCATGGCCTGATGAGCGGTGCTGTGTCCGCGCCCAGGATCCGAATCAGTGAAACCCTGGGCCACCAAAGCGGAGCGTGGGAACTTAACTCCTTGGCCATGGGCCGGCTCCCCATTTTAAATTTTTTGAAGACCATCCATACTGTTTCCCATAGTGGCTGTACCATTTTACATTCCCATTGAGATATTTGTTTTTGAGACAATGAAGAATGGTACATCAGAGCCATCAAAAGAATGCCTTACAGACAAATGTGAGAGAGAGGTGTGTGGAGATGGGAAGCGTGAGTGTGTGTGGAGGAGACAAGGCAGCCTGGCTCCAATAATTTTGATTTTCTCACTGACATCAAGGCAAGGACCTCACCTCCAAGGAAGAACACTGCTGAGGAGGAAAAACCAAGGGCTTGAGGAGAGAAGTGAAAGAATTGGTAGAATTGGTCCATTACAGGAGAAGAACAGGGAAACTTTCTGGGGGCTCTGAAGCAGAGGTATAGGCACTGCTATGGGATTAAATCGTGTTCCCCCCAAAAAAGAAATGTTGAAGTCCTATTCCACAGTAGCTCAGAATGTGACTTTATTTGGAAAAAGAGTCACCTCTATTATGTGCAGATGCAATTAGTGAAGATGAGGTCATACTGGAGTAGAATGGACTCCTAATCTAACATGAGCGGTATCATTCTTATAAGAAGATGGCCATGTGAAGAGATGGAGACACGCAGGGAGAAAACAATGTGATGACAGAGGCAGAGACTGAAGTTATGCAGCTGTAAGCCAAGGAATGCCAAAGAATGCTGGCAAACCATCAGAAGCTAGGAAGAGGCAAGGAAGGATTCCACGCAGAGTCTCAGAGGGAGCAGGGCCTTGCTAACACCTTGATTTCAGACTTCCAGCCTCCAGGACTGTGAGACAATATATTTCTGGTGTTTCAAGCCACCCAGTCTGTAGTACTTTGTTATGGCAGCTCCAGGAACTAATATAGCCACAGAACATGAATCTGCAATAGGCCAAGGTCATCCTGTGTCAAGGCCAAAATGAGTATTTCCAAATTACTGTGCGTCCCACCTATGAGCAATACACTTTCTGGCATACTGTGATAATATAGGCAGTAAGTCAAGGTAATATATATTTTGAACCACATTCCTTACTAAAAGGTTTTCTTTCTTTCTGTCTGTCTGTCACAGGCACAAACTGGGCATGCATATAAACACACTAAATTGTATGCTCTGAGAGCCAAGAGAGGGGGAAAAATATCTCAGTATGTCAGGGCAGAGGCACGTAAAGTGGATGTGTACAAGCAATGCCTTAGCTCTGTCATTACCTGGAAGTTCTTCTGGATTTTATTTTACCTACATTTGGCCCCTAAATTTTTTTTCTGGGTTCTAAGCCTGAGTAGGTTCTTGCTTCACCTGTAAAAATCAAAGACTTCCTCAATTTCTAAAATTTCTAAGTTTGTCTGCTTTACTAACTTTGGCCTTTGATTTCGGGAAAATAGTAATGCAATGATTTTCCTGCTTTTACACTTGCATTTTAAGGAAAAAAGGCAGCGTTAAGGTAATGAGTGCCAACAGAGTAAGCCATTTCAGAAACAGCTCTCTGGTTATGAACTCTGGAGTGAGTCTCTCCCAGAGGCGGATGTGCCATGGCTATGAGAGCCGAGGGGCTTTGTGGGGTCAGCATCGCCACTGACTGCAGCGCAGGACAAGGGTCAAAATCCTTCATAAAGTCTCAACAGAAGAGTCTGGTTGGCATACTTCGGAAGAAGAGCTCAGTGATTGCTGACATGAAAGCAATGTGGATTATTTGGTTAAGCAGAATAACCTTGAGCATTTGCCAAGTCAAAACACAAGTCAGAAAAACAAACACAAAGTCTTTCCCTTCTGCCTACTCGCTCTTCTGCCTTTAAAATGTACCCCTTGCTTTTGTTAAAATTGACCTATATCCTAGTAAAAGAGGAGAAAAAGAGCTATGAACTGCAGTTGTAAAGAAAAAAATCCAAGAAGTGTATCCAGTTAAATCTATTTATCCCTCTCTTCCATAGCCCCTCAACATTTAAAAAAAAAAACAAGCATTTAGACTTTGGCTTTTCATGAAAGGCATACAGTAAAAGTATCATTGTTCCAAAATTCCGAAGCAATTTCACAATCATAACGAAATGAGGGAGGAAATGGTTTTGTTGAGGTCTTGAAAACAATCACCCCATGTTGCTATGTGGAGTATCTTTATAAATTATAAAGGGATTTACAAAAATTAGATCACTCATTCAACACACACTCACTGAGCATCATTTATGCACCAGACTCTATGTGAGAAGCTGGGGATGCAAAGATGAATAAGACACAGTCGGCCTGAAGAGCTCACAACAGAGGGAGACAGTTATTATTATTATTCATCATAATGTGGCTGGGCTTCCCATGCCCTATTCCTACCTCCAGCCCCAGGAACCTTGATTTTAATTCACAAAGAACCATATTGTGGGGAGAAAAAAAAGAAAATGACCACAGTAAATCCTGTAAAGGTGGCAGGTCTCTCCAGAAATATAGCTACACTGCGAGCTTAGACCTCCTTTAAACTAAGGGCAGGGAAGGAAAAAGAACAGCAAAATGCCTAAGCAGTTGTACCAAACCGAACCACAACAAACATCTGGAACTAAATCAGAGAAATTCAAAACTGATTGGGAAAGAAAATTATATAGAGGGTAAAAATCAGTTAAAAAGGAAAATGAAGCAAATTGGAATAGAGTCAAAAGCATCTTTCTCTCCTTGTCCTTTTCAGAATTGCCCCAGAGTATCCTCTGAAGAGAGACATTACCTTCAGCTCCACTGGAGACTTTGAGGTTTCATCGACAAAGCGATCCAAGTCTGGACTTGATAATCCAATTTCCACATATTTTGGGTTTAACTCAGATGAGCAAACCTGAATATCAAAACTCAGGTTTTCTGATGTGATTTTATGCATGCTTAGAATCACTGGCTGAGGAGAAGTCTATACACAATAAATCTAAAATCATTCAATTATCTTAAGTCAATTGGGAGGCTGATATTTACTGAGAATAGGCATTCGACTCCCATATTACAAAGACATGCAAATGACTCCCATGTTGCAAAATCATTCTGGATAGTTTATTCCTCTGTTCTCAGTTGCTGGAGGAGCAAGGAAAGGCTGGAGAGTTTGATCAGGAAAATACTACATCTGTCAGTTGGCAACAACAACATGCTCACACAGCTCTCGAATTAACAACTGCTGTATGAGCGTCAGCTCACAGGAAGGGAAAAATTCAGCCCCTCTTTGGAAACAGACATGCTGCAAAATTATCCAAGTTAATTTCCTTCAGTTAATTAAGCCAGTTTCCTTATTAGCAAAGGGAGATGACCAAGTCTAGTCTACATCTAATGACTCACAGAATGAGGGGTTAGCTGGCCCTATCTCTAGTTTTAAATTTAACTTTCACAAAGAGTCTCAGAAACTATCTAAGCAGTACCAGCCCTACCTAGTATTTAGTTCTGCTCTGACAACTGTTTAACCAAGGATTCTCTCAGAAATGTCCATTTAAACTACCATCAAGGTCTGCTAACTGCTGAATCTCCACGCCGCTTCATCTCAGAGATCTGTGCGTGTGTGAGCCCAAAGTACCATAATATTCAGTACCTTTTCTGAGGTTGGGGGCTAAGCAGAAATGGGGGGGTCCTCTGAACCCCCTTGTGATATGGTGCCTCGCATGGAGGATGGATTCAAGGTGGACACACTCTGATCTCCTTCTTATCTTCAGCAATATTTTCGTGATGATGAGGAGTTGGGGTGGGGACAGGAATTCCTCTGGAATCACTCGGGGTTCCAGGTCCAAACCAGGGTAATACTGATAGTACTGCTGAACCAAACCTACTGTCACCCAGACCCGCCCCAACAGTTTAGGCTTTCCTCAACATTATCAGCAAACATCAACCAATTGTTGTGCATCCATTATATGCCAGGCAAACCCAAGATCTTTTCTCTTAGCTCCCCCATCAACCCTGCAAGGTAATAAACATCCTTTATACAAACGAGAAAACTGGGGCTCAGGGAGATTAAATAAATTGCCCAAGGTCACACAGCTGGTGTGAAGGAGTTGGGATTTGAATTCCAAAGCCTATGCTTTTCCCATTACATGCCTCTCCACTTGTGAATGGAACGTATTTCTCATTTGCAAACTATTCTGAAGTAAGCATGGCTCTGAAGTGAGACAGGAAAAGAGGGAAAGCGTCCTCAGAACTGCTCTCTTCTTTCAGTGATCAGCTGGCACATAAGGAAGTACCATCCGAAAGTGGATTTCCTATAACGGCTGTAGGTCTTTCAGATGTTCTCAGAACGGTTCTGTAGCTGTATGAGTTGCTCAGTTATAAATATATATTGGCCACTAACCCAACTCCAGCCTGACCCTGTAGACAATGGTGTAGGTGATGGCATACAGCCCATGTGGGCCACAGTAATGACTAATCACATTGATGACCGCTTTCCACGGACCTCACTGCAAAGGCATCAACACAAGCACACAGTTCCTAGGAAACTAAACCTGCTCATGAGCATCTGAAATGCCATGCTCTAGGTAAACACAGACTCAGCTCTTAAAAGCTCTTAAAAGCTGCCAACCATAGTTCATTGCTGGAGCTGTAAAAACCACACTATGCTGGCATTGCCTTCGCCTGGGTCTTGCTAATTCTCTTTATTTTTCTTTATTAATATCTTTAAATTTCACTTTCCTTATAAGATATGCCTAATACTGCTTAATTCAGAAGATGAGTGTAAGGACTAAAGGAGGTAACATAAGCAATGTATCCAACAATGCCACTGCAAGACATTTTCTAACTTTCCTCTTCCATTAGTAATTCCATAGTAGGAATTTTCAAGTGGGTGTTCTTCATCCCCCTGTACGATATTGTTATCAAATAAAGAGATAATGCAAATATACAGTTTTAGATGACAGAACCAGAGCTCCACGATATGGATATGGCTGACTTTTTAAACTTGAAGTCTACGTAAAAATGGATTTTATGATCTCGGAGAACCCCAAACAATTCCATGCAGAATTTTGTGAGTATATGTCCTTTTTTCAGGAAAGAGGATCTAAAGCTCTTATCAGATTCTCAGTGTGGTCCATGATCCTCTAAAAGTTTAAGAACCACTCTCTACAGGTTAGCAGTAACAAATAAGATTGGATGGAACTTGTCTTATAAGTAGCTTTGATTTTCCTGAAGTTCAAAGCCACGTGCTCTTGCAATTCTAGGTTGCATTAATGAATGTATGTTTTCCAGATCCAGGGAGACTTCTGTATGTTCTACACTGAGGGCATCTGGAAGGCTGGTCTTGATTCTGGAGTCCTCATACTCATCAGGCAGCAGTGCAGCGACAGGGCATGACCAGGGCAGAGCGGAGCCCAAAATCATACCATGTGAGAAACAAGTGAAGGAGCTGAAGATATTCTGCTGGAGAAAGATAAAAGTTGGGGAGTAGGAATGCCATAGCTCCTCTTTAGATAGGTGACAATTACTATGCAACAAAAGGATTAGATTTAATCCACGTAGCTCCAGAATATGGAACTAAGATCAATGGAAGTTGTGAGGAGAAAGAATTCAGCCTCTATCTAAGGAGGAACTTTTAAAAACCATTAGAGAGATTCAAAATAGAAAGGGCTGCCTTGTGTGGCTAATGAGCTTCCTGTCCCTTGAGTTTTCATACCAAGGCTGCATGTTCATCTGTCAGGGATTTGCAAAGGGGATTCTTTACTGGGGAGAAGGTAGGAGAAAATGACCTCTATGATTCCTTCTAATTCCATGATCTGTTTATTAAGATGTTATATCTCTTATTAAACTTTATAGTCAAAGACCCATGTATAAGTTCTCTCACTTCATATAATAGATACTTGTGGTGAATCACTTTATAAAGGGAATAATCACTCTTTTTTGTAACTTTTGATTTTATGTATTTTGTTTTCTTAAAATGGGGGCGCACCTATATATGGAACGCTGTGTCTGCATTTTTAGCACACACTCCTCCTATCTATCTCCTTTATTGAGTCTCCACTGCCTGCCCCCACCAGAGTTCACTCCACCGTCATCTCTCCCCTGGACTTGGACCCTTTCCTCCTGTTAACCTTGCTTCCCATCCCACCCCTCTCCAACCTTCTCCATGAGCACCCAGAGTAAGCGTTTAAAAACATTAATCAAGGCTTATCTTTCTGCTTAATGCTCTTCTATAGATTCCCATTTCTCTTCAAGTCAGATTTGTAACCATGGACTACAAGGCGCTGGGTGACCTGGTGTCTCCAAGCTCATTTGACGCCACCCTCCTCTCCACCACTACACTCTAGCCAGGGCGACCTCTCCTGCTCATTTCCTCCTCTGCATCTGCACCTGCTGTCCCCTCTGTGTGCAACCTGCTCCTCCCAGCTCCTCAGCATCCTTCAGGTTTCAGCTCAAGTACCTCCTCAGAAAGGCTGTCCCTGGCCACCCTGTCTCATTAGCTGCCCATCTCCACTTACACTCTTATCACATCACTCTGTTTTACTTTCTTCATACCATTTATCACAATTTATAATCACCCTGCTTCGTATTTTTGACGTGGCATTGGTTTCTTTCCCCATTCGCGTGTAGGCTTATTGAAGATAAGGACCTAGTCCGTACTTTTCACTAATGTGTCCGTGTCCAGTGTCTGGCATAGGGACTGGCACGTGGTTGGTAGTCAGTATTTATTTCTGGAAGGAATGAATGAAAAATTGCATGCACAAGCCTGTCCAGTATAGATGGTCAGCTCTGCGGTTGTGTGTCACCTTATTCTTCTCTTAGATTATACACATGAATATGTTTCCTTGATGACTCACCTTCTTACCTAGGACAGGGCTGTGTACACAGCACGCCCTCAGGGAATTTTGGATTGACCTCCAAAAAGCTCACAAATGTAATTTAAAGCCAAAGATTAGAGAAAACAGTCTTTTTCACTGAAGAGAGAAAGGCAATACCCCTGCCTTCAAGCATCCTTATACGCACTGTGGGGTAAAAGCCCATTGAGGAATAGCGCTGGTCCCTAAATCTAGGATAGTGTCTTTTTTTTCTCTGACGGCTCTCAGAAAAAAAATATTCTGGCAATGAGGAACAAGAGATGCTGGAATGGGTTACTGAGGAGGTGGTAGAATCTCCTTTTCTGGAGATCTTTAAAAATAGAACAGCCATCTGGGATGATTTAGATATGGTCTTCATTGAAGAAGGGGGATGGAAGAGGGAATGAAAGATCTCTCTAAATCCCATCTCATCCTTGATTTTCTGATATTTCGCTTTAAAGTTTTATTCATAGCAAAAGCCTGAAAGGAGCTAGGAATTCACTTTTTCTTTTTAACTGAAAGTTGAATCCCATTTTACTTTGAACTGTAATTCTGCTATATCACTCTCCTCTCCTCAAATGGGCAATTTGGATGTCATAATTTTTTTGTTATGTAAAAAGTTGGGAGATGAAACTTAACTTCCATTCTCTTCTTTCCTGGAAAGGAAAGCAAAGGGATTTAAGATGGAAGAGTCTAGATGTTAGGAAATGACAGCCTGGAGAGTACAAGTCTATGGGGTTCTGCTCATGTCACGAAAAGGACTGAGGGACAGGAGCAGCATCTGGAAAACCAGGCAAGACCCTGTGGAATGTTTTACCTCCACAACACGGACCTGTAGTAGTTGAATACCAAAGCTAAGCCTTAGACGTCTAGTGTACTTTTCATTACTATTGATTCTTTGTTTTCATTTTTTTAATGGGATCAGGCTTGGGAAAGTCAACATGTAAACAATAGAAGGTATATTTCTCTTATGCTTGCCTATGAAATTATAGCAATTTAATAGTTTCCTAGCTTTGTTCTCATGACTCTTGCTTGATGTGTCAAAGCTGTGTAGTCAAAAGAATAATAGATTTTAATACTTGGGAGGCTAAATTTTACTCTTTTCTACTATAGAGGCCACACTGTAAAAATAAAAAGCCTTGTTAAATTTGTTTCTCAGCAATATCTGTACACCATAACTGTTTTTCTAACCTAAATAAACTTGGTTGTGATTATCAAATACATTTATTATTTTTTTTTATTTTTTAAATTTTTTTTTATTTTTTTTCCTTTTTCCCCAAAGCCCCCCAGTACATAGTTGTATATTCTTCGTTGTGGGTCCTTCTAGTTGTGGCATGTGGGACGCTGCCTCAGCGTGGTTTGATGAGCAGTGCCATGTCCGCGCCCAGGATTCGAACCAACGAAACACTGGGCCGCCTGCAGCGGAGCGCACGAACTTAACCACTCGGCCACGGGGCCAGCCCCTCAAATACATTTATTTTTAAATGTTCATTATAAGCAGTGCTATACATAACAAACTAATGGGCAATATGACCAGTTGTTTTTTTTTTTAAAGGAATACAAACAGCTTTCAATGATGACTTAATTTTTTGCCTTTATGTAAATTAATAGAGAATCTATATTTTTATGGAATACGTGTTAAGTCAGAACAAAGTGTGACCATAAAGTTCTTTACAAACCATACTTGAAAACTGGCCTTTCTGACTTTGCATGACATTAACCAGGTACACG
The DNA here is from genome assembly GCF_041296265.1 of Equus caballus. Classification (NCBI taxonomy): domain Eukaryota; kingdom Metazoa; phylum Chordata; class Mammalia; order Perissodactyla; family Equidae; genus Equus; species Equus caballus. The sequence continues at coordinate 97,347,415 of NC_091685.1, read as the reverse complement.
TGCTCCTTCATTTGCTCCCTGCTTCCAGGATGCTCACTGCTTTTATATTGGCAACATCTCTGTGGATCCGTGTGTATGTCTGTGTCCACTCCTGCTAGAAACAGAACCTGAATGCCAAATGTTTGCAGAAAGAAAATTCTAAGGTAGAAATAAGAACTCCTAAAAACAAAAAGGGAGAAATGGGATATCATCAAAGAACTTTAATACAAATTACTTTAAGGGGGCTTCGTAATACAAAATCCACACACTGTTGTGTTTTGGTACATACCGTTATGTAACTATTTGCTAAAGTGGCCATCACCCACCTTTCATTTGTTCAGGGCAGGGAGAAACATCTGATCCTTAAACAGAGCGGGATTAAGTGTCTGCAGGAAAATTGTAATTTCTACAGAACATGGCTCCAACTTTTCCTCCCGTGAGGCCATAGTGTCAGTCTGGAGTCCCTGGGATTACTGCCTGGGGTGAATGAGGTGCGGGGGTCAAGATGGGGCCAGTGCTACAGAGCTGAGGCATAGGGGGACTTAATCTCTGGGGTACAGCCTGGAGCGGTTTGAGCCCACCCAAGTCGGATCTGAACAGAGCGGGGCCCCTGCACACGACCTTCATTCTATCTGCTTTATAGCATTCTCTTTGCCCCACTCATAGCAACGAGGGCAGGGGGGAGCAGTGGAGAATGTAGTCCTCCCAAATCCCATTGGTTGAAGCCCCTGCCCTTTTTTCTTCTCTTTACTCTTCATTTGTCCCCTCTCTCTCCTCTCCACATTACGCTGCCCTGGTGGATCCCAGAGAGCTTCCAGAAACCCAGAGCAAACTTGGCGGACAAACGACACTCTCTGGGAGGCCTGGGTCTAAATCTGGAGCTAGTCTCTCTCCTGCCACTCACACTGCCCCTCACATCCAGGCTCCAGGATGGCTCATATTTAAGACCTACAATTTCCCTTTCCTGGCTGGGGTCAACTCTCTTTCCTCTCCATGGCTTGCTGGCACGTTGGAAAGCTGGTCACTTTGTTATTTACAAACTACAGTTTTCAGTCTCAGTTCACACTCCTGCACCGCTCACTATTGCTCCTGTGGGGTTTTCTCACAGCCTTCCGTCACAAATTCAACACCACCACTCCCCCAGTGCAAAGCAAGCGTCTGGAGCTTGCTGGGGCTTGCATAAAAGGGGGCGGGGGGAGGCTGCTGCTTTCCTGAAGCCCTTCCTCTGGCACCGCAAATGTTAACGCCAATCTGCGGGGAGATTGCAATTCTAACATAATGAGATATTAATGAGCTTTGCACATGTCCCGAGCCACAACATTTCTCTCCCCCTCCCCCCTGCACTCCCTCTTCCGCAAATCTAAAGAGAATCTGTTCCTTCTCCGACATGACAATTCCTCCCCTTTTCCTCGCGCCTGCCCTCTCCCACTTCAGTGCCCCGCTGCCCTGCTCACCTCAAGCTGCCAGCACTACAGAGCACCAAATGGGCTGGCACCGCCTTGTTTCCTGGCCTAATGGATGCTTGTTTAAACATTGGAGCTGTTTGCATTGCTGCGGCTCACTGCATGTTAAACACAGTCCTCTGAAACCCTATGCCAATCCAATAAAGGTATCAGCAGTTCAGTGTGGGGAGGCAATTACTCTATGGTCCCAAGTGTGCCTTCTAAGCTCTAGGAAGGAAAATTTGATCGAACAACTAAAAGGAAAATCTGATTCGGCTCAGCATCACGTGGAGGACACAAGGCTTAACTGCAGCCAGGTCTGTGGAGGGCAGAGGGAAATCAATGAGAGCTAGGGAGAGCAACTCCACATTGTGAAGAGGGCTTTAAGCCAGCCTGTTAGTACACTGTCTCCTGCCTTTGCCGAGAGATACCCGCCTGTCCTCCCACTTTGGCTCCCTTCTGCTTTCTTTTTTCCTTTTCTTTTAATTCCAAGGGGTATACTTATTTATTTTTTAATGACAAAGTGCCATCCTTCTTAACACCCTGCACCTCTCACTCACCTTTAATTCCTTAAGCACTCATATTAAAAAAAAATGGCTTTTCTTGTGCAAGATCATTACCATATCAAAGGCGACAGAGAGAGAGCAAAAATGATAGAGGGATAATATACTGGCAGAGAGCAGAAGGCAAGCCTGCTTCAGAGAGAACAGTGGGTCTCTAACCTCAGGCTAATGATACAAGTCGATAAGGCAATGGATTGGATTTCCCCCTTAGCTGAGTCTGAAAAATCAGGGGAATTAGACACCAGATTTAAATTTATTTCTGACCCAAGAAGGAAAAGTTTTGGAAAAGTGAATCCTTTCCTCTATTTTTAAGTTCTGGTCATGAAGAGATATAGGGCTTGGGTTTCTTTTCCTTTTCCCTGGTTTTCATTTAAAAATCTGCCCCTCAATGGCTCTTCCTTCCCAAGGAAGAGTGAGAAAGCAGCAAGGTATGTGTCTGGCAACACTGAGAAATGCTATACACAATGCTCACTGGGGCGCCGTCCATTTACCAGGAATTTTGCCAAATCCCTGTCTATTCCCTGAGGTTCCTGGCACAAGGGACACAGCCAAGATGGAGCCAGAGCGCTGTTGTCAGCATTCGGCAGCAGCAGCTCCCAGCTAATGGGTGTAAGGATAAAGCTGAGCCTTCAAAGGGTGTGGGGCCAGAGTGCTCAGTGGGCCTGTAACCTCATGTGATCTTTGCACCCCAAGGCCAAGAGGTGGAGTGAGCTCTGCTCATGATAGGGCTCCAGAAAGATAATTAACACACTGAAAAGTATTCAATCTATAAACAGGTTTATGGGGCCTCTAGACCAGCATACACTGAGTCCCCAGAACAATAGAGGGCCTGGCCTTGTACCCTAGACTTGCCTTTTTGTTACTCATTGCACCCGCCTTAGAAAAAAGTCCCGCTCCCACACCCCAGGCTCCTGGCGGTGGGGCAACTGAGGAATGAAGCTCCACTAGGCAAGCAGCACGCTGGACCGGCCCGCCCTTCAAAGAGACGCTCTCCTGCACGTCCCTTTGTCACTAACTGGGAACCGACCATCATGGCAACTTGTAGAAGGCAGTAAACATCCATGCCCATAACTGTTGATGTCAGGTAAAGAATTACTGATTTTACATAAGCCACAAATGGTATATTTGGTTCTTGTGTTCTCCTTTGTTTCCTGACTTAACATTCATGGAGTAGCCTCATTATTTCAGGCCTAGAAATATAGGTGAGTGCACTATGACAAAACCCGTCAGAAAATTATAATAAATGCTTTGCTTATCCTACACATTGGGGAATGAAGTGTTCCGCTTGATAGATAGATAGAGAGATAGATAGATAGATAGATAGACAGACAGATAGACAGACATATGTAGAGGCTACATCTTTTAAGTGCCAAAACAATTAATTTTAAATCTTTGTGGGATGAAAAACTTTCTAAGAATATTTGAATGCTTCCCTAGTTTTTTAAAAGGTAGATAATTTTTTTGATAACTTATAAGGTTATAAGTTACCAACCCTGTTATTGGTTATAGGTCTGTTGTTTAGTTTCTTTGTGTAGGAAAAAAAAGAAACCAGTTAATTGGTTCCTACCCACCTTTATAAGGAAAGAAGAGAAACTTACAAAGATGATAGACCAATACATTTACGAGACTCATTTATGATCCTGTTACTGTATTTTCAGCCTAAAGTCTGTAGGAATGCTAGATCTGTTTCTCAACAAGACATGAATTCTCTCTCATCTCCACTCAGCAGAAACAGCACATTTTAATTTCTTTTCTCTTCTTAGTGTTAGAATATCATCATGGAATAAAAAAGTGATACTGACCCCAAACTTCTTCAACATACTCTCTTTTTCTCTCCCTAGACACAGAAACTCACAAAATCCCTGAGTTCTTATAATGTCATTCTAATCCAGAGATAACAGCTGAATTGTAATAAAGGCACAGAAAGAAATTCTACTCCAAAGATGGAGAAATGCAGTGAGAGGATATTTTGTTAATAGAAATTCTGAGATGATCAAAGTAGAGGCAATCACAGGTGGACAGGAGGGTGTTCCTCTTGCTTTGACTGCTTCTTTGTGTGTATATTAAGAGATTATTTTAATTTAAAATATAAAAAGAACCATCTCTGAAATCTTTACCTTTCATATTATCTACATAAAAATGTTTTCTCTTGTTTCTAATTTGTAACACGTGAAATTTTCCCTCCATGTAAACATTTTGAATTCTGTTATCCTGAACCGAGAAATGGCATTCCTTCTCACCACCATGAAATAAAAATCATATCCTATTATAAAATTGTTAGATGATTATTCAAATCATTGAAGTGAGGTATTCTAAAGAGTACTTTCATCATCTGGCAAGCTTCACTCTCAACTACTACTTCTCTCAAAGAGATATAGTTTCACACTTTGATATCCTACTTGGATAAAGATGTAAAAATCTTTCTTCCCCTCAGGAAATGAGCATCTTATTCATCTCATTTCAGTATCCATTTAGATCATCACTTTCTGACGACCAAAAATTGCTGGAGTGTTTTGTGAGAAATAAAACCTGAGACTCCTAAAGCCGGCTACCCATGATGGAAAAACCCAGATTAACAACTGGAAGAACTCTGGTTCAGTGACCTTTCGCTCTCCGTTGTCCTTCAGTGTTTGGTAACACAGAGGCCCAATCTGTAAAACATGATTTCAGCTTCTGTTAGAAGAATTAGACCTTTAGAGCAAAAAATGATTTTGAGATTAGAGTAACACATAAATTAAATTTGGGTCCCGAAGCAGAACATTTAAAGAGAGTCCTCTTTGATTAGCCACGCCAGGAATGACCTCAATCTGCCTGGTGCAAAGGGGTGGGAGAGAGGATCTTTTGTGGGTCCCTGCACAGAGCAGTTGTTCCTACTGATAAGATAAAGTGGCCAAGAAACAAGGTATTGTCCCCAAACCAAGAGTATAAAAGTAAGTATGGAAGAAGTATGGGAACTGGGGCCAGTGCTGTCACCTTCATCCTCACTATGCAAAACAGTGTAGAGACCATTGATGACCCTTGGAAATGGTACCTGTCTGGTTAAGAACAAACTGCCAAAGAGTTTATCATATTCTCTTTATTTTTCTGTATGTTTCACCATTTCCAAAATAAAAAGTTAAAAAAGAAAAGTATGTCAACTTGTTCACTGGAAAAGAAGAAGGTACAGAGAGGGCAAAGGAAGTTAATATTGTAACAGTCCTTAGGACTGGAAATCCCGAGCACTCTGCCAAGTCACAATACAAGAAGAAACAGGAGGATGGAGAAAGCGCAGATGCAGGGGGCTGCCGCTGGTCTTGCTCGAACAACTTCCCAGGGTGATGGGAAGGTCTAGGAAAAGGAGAAAATGCTGCTGCTTGCATCATGTTCTCAGAAGAGATCTCAGAGAGAGCCCTGGTCAGCTTGAAACCAAACATCCACATACAGAGATGGCATATGTTCTGTATTTTCTGACCCGAAGGAAAGAGCTTTTTTTGCACAGGCTGTTAGACACATATATCTAGAAACAAGTGGAAACAAGAGATGTAAGACCTGGAAAGGAATGGTGAGCAGAAAGAATACAAAAGATATTTGACTGCTAGACTTTCTTTAAAGGTAGTTTGGATCCTCTTTGATCAAGGAAACGTTCACAATATTAATGACTAATAGCCTCCCTTTAAAAAGTTTTTTTTTAATTTTGAACTATTTTTTGACCTACAGAAAAACTGCAAAAATAGTACAAAGTCCTTCTCATCCTTTATGCTCCTTTCCTTAATATTAATATCTTACATAACCATAGTATAGTTATCAAGAACAGGAAGTAACATTCATACAATATTAGAATTCCACCATTTTACACTGGTCTCCTTTTTCTTTTTCACAGTCCTAACCAAGATGATCACACATTGCATTTAGCTGTTATTTCTCCTTAGCTCTTGCTGGTTTGTAACAATTTGTTAGTTTTTCCATGTCTTTCTTGGCCTTGACGCTTTTGAAGAATACTGAACAGTTATTTTGCAGAATGTCCCTCAGTTTGGGTTTGTCTAACGTTTTTTCATGACTGGAATGAAGTTAGAAATTTTTAGCAAGAGCACTACCAAAAGGATGTCGTGTCCTTCCCAGTGCTTCATATCAAGGGGTCCATGATGTCTATATGGCTTGTTACTGGTAATATTTCCCTAGATCTCTGGGTTAGGATGGTATCTGATGGTTTCTCCACTGTAAAGTTACTATCTTTCCCTTTGTAATAAATATTTTAGGGGAGATATGCGGAGACTATGCAAATCCTGTTTCTTCTTAAACGTTATCCACTAATTTTAGCATCCATCTGCAGATCTTGTCTGAAACAACTATTACTGGGGTATTTGCCTAATGATGATTCTGTTTCCCACCTTCCTTTCAAATTTATTATCTAGAATTCTACTTAAGGAAGAGCTGTCCCTTCTCCCCTATTCGTTGTTGTTGTTGTTTTTTAAAATCAGTAGGGACTGCTGGATATTCATTTTATTCTGTGGGTTAAAATTCAATACTATCATTCTTTATTTTTATGCCCAAATTGTTCCAGCTTTGGTCACTGGGAACACATTAATGTTGAATCCTTTGTTCTTTCAGTAAGGCCTTGTCTTTTCTTGGGGGGGAGCATTTCTTTATTTATTGACACTATAAGATGTTCCAGGTTCATTTTGTGTTTTCCTTGCCTGAGCCCTGGAATTAACAGCTTCTCCAAGGAGGCTGGTTCCTTTAATTGGAGGATGGTGTTTAGAAACAAGATACAGGTGCTCAGTAAGGTTATTGCTTCTAGGCCTTCTCAGCAGACAGAGCTAGGTAATACATGTATGTGTACTAACCCGTTTATATGCACATACAGCTATATTTCTGTATCTACCTATCTATCTGTGTGCACTTATTACTCTGAATCTAATCCAACATCACAGGGTTCATTTTAGCCTTTCCTTTTCCTTATTGATAACTTTTTCTCCATCAGTGTGATGCCCATAATAGCCTCCTTTTAACTTAAAAGATAGTTACGTTTAATAATCAGCTCCAAAGCCATTTGTTGATTAGATTGGAAATGGATTTATTAATTTAGCAAATATTAATGGGCATGTACTGTGTTTAAGGCCCTGTACAAGGCCTTCTAGTGGAACAAGGATGGATCTTGGACCCTGCCTTCATGTAGTTTATGGGCTACCAGGAAATATATAAAAATAATACAGAAAGTAAGGAGTGTTAGGAGAAACAAACAAATTGCTATGGGCATGTAGAGGAAGGTAAAAATGCACTCTGATTGAAGTAATAGGGAAGACTTCCTGAAGAAGCTGTGGATCTTGAAGGATGGGCGATTTTGGGACCTAGGAAGATTAGGGACAAGTGCCCAAGAAAAGGGAACAGCTTGAATAGAAGCACAGGAAGGAGGCATGGAGAGAAGGGGCGGAAAGGGATAGCTGAGTCTGGTGGGGAACTAAGGCCTATGAAGGGAGCAGGGTGCCTAGAGCTAGAGCACAGCACCGGGAACAGCTGGCTGTGGTGGAACCTGGGCTCTGTTCAGTGGGCCGTGGAGAGCTCCTGAGAGCTTGTGAGCAAGAAGTGACCAAAAAGGAGTGACACAGTGGGACTCAGGATGGAGGCGGGATTTATGGCCAGGGAAGATCTTTGGAGGAGATAAATCAGTTTGGAGGCTACTGATACAGGTTAGAGGATCAGACAGGGTCTGAACTGGGGCAAGGACAACAGGTGTAGAGAGGGGGGGATATACATGAGGAGCTTTCATGAGCACAATCAACAACATTTGACAATAGATTAGATGAGGAGAGTAAGGAAAGAGTCAAAGATAAATTTAGGATTTTAAGGAAGAATATTAGAAACTATCAGGGGCCAGCCTGGTGGCGCAGCAGTTAAGTTCACATGTTCCGCTTCGACGGCCCGGGGTTCACCGGTTCAGATCCCAGGTGCAGACGTGGCACTGCTTGGCAAGCCATGCTGTGATAGGTGCCCCACATATAAAGTAGAGGAAGATGGGCACGGATGTTAGCTCAGGGCCAGTTTTCCTCAGCAAAAAGAGGAGGATTGGCAGCAGATGTTAGCTCAGGGCTAATCTTCCTCAAAAAATTAAAATTAAAATTAAAAAACAGAAAATAAAAAAACTATCAGAGTTAGAAACTAGGATATAAGCAAGATGGTGAGAAAGGGTCCAACATCCCCAAAATATAGAGTTGAGGTAGATCACTTCCCATGTGACCACTTTGGTGCTTTGTCATGAGTGGACAGAGAAGGAGAGAAAAATCAAACTTTCTAACAAACAACGATGTTACTTGTTAGCAGCAATGCTAAATCTTCGAGGTAACAGAAAACTTCCTTAAAAAGCAAAATGAAATTTCTAGATGACAATGAAATTTAATTTACCTATGGTGCTGGTTAGCCATTGGCAGTGATAATCTCCACAAAGTGGTCTTTTCTTTGAGGTTAGATAGTTAGCACTCTCTAAACTAGAAATTGTCCACGTTTTATCCATTATGACTTGGAAGCTATTAAAACAGAGCCATGTAACTCCAGTCACCAGGGAGTTTTGGAACACTGGAGTTAGAATGAAACCATCATGGCTACTCTATTAACGCTGTATCACTATTCAGAAAGGATAGTTTACCTCAGGGAACAGCTTAAACTCAAATGTACTCGGATCTACACAATGATGACAGCACTTATTAGTTAATAAATAATGTACAGGCATAGGCTGTGCTTGCTGGAGAATATTTGGCTTTCAGGCTGGAGAAACAACTATGAGTCAACTGTTGTTACGCCACAGCCTCTGCTATGTTCTTTTTAAGGAAGAAAGGAAAGAGGTAAATTTGTTCATTTGTTGCAAGATGCTAGGCAACTTAACTGTGCCATAGGGCAAGAGGAAAGACGGAAGTGGAGGAAAACACAGCGAACAATTTTTCTTCTATTAGATCATGGAGATGTTTGGAACTGTAGACCCATGGGCTGTAAGAAAGTCTGGCATGGATGCTAGCCTTGCCCCAGCCAGATGACCACATGGGAATGAGTCAGCATCCACTATCCCCCACTCCTCCTTCCCACTGGCTGTAGAGGTGAATGACTTGAAGCCTTGTCTTAGACAAGGTGTCCCTCCTACTCTAAAGGCTCTCACAGAATGAAGCTGCTAAAATGGTTCCTAAAACAAACATGCTTCCTATAGAAACGTAGGTAATTTTAATCTGGTGGCAGATTAAACAGGGACTATTTTTCTTCTTCGGGGGAGACAAAAGAGTCACATTGAAGGAGAAGTCCATGTTATCTTCCAAGAAAAGCTCTGTGACCATAAGAGCTGTCCACCACCAGAAAACGTTTCCAGGCAGAGTTGGCGGACACGAACTCATAGACTGAGTTCACAAAGGGATTGGACCTTCATTGGGACAAAGATGGGCTGACGGTGCAAAGACGAAAAGGACAGTCCCCACTATTAAGGAGCTCAACAGCTCTGAAGATATTAACAGTGATTCCTCCAGAGATTAAACTCCCTCATTACAAAATTGCCAGATTAAAAAACACCCTTATCAATTAAGGTAACCAGAGTTGGCAAGATGGAAGGGTTAACTGAAAGCACTCTAACACAGTAGCAAGGAAGAGTTAAAAGCGAAAACTGAATCGGAAAGAAAGACACACGTCATTGTGTGCTGTCCCCATTCTTCCCCACAATGCTCTCCTCCCCTCCATGGCCACTCTTCCTCTTCTCTGTACCCTTTCAGATATCCTCTTATAAATCCCAGTTTCTTAGGTCTAAATGGAGAGTAATCTGACACTAGACCTTTACACTATTTATTGATTAACTACATTTTAATCTGTTGGTTACTTAGGTTCTTATGGTACCAATTGATTCTGTGATTTTTTAAATTTTTGGTTTCTTTGTTTCTAATTACGAAATTGAAGGCCTTGTCACTGCTATAGGAATTTCAAGCCTTGGCCAGTTGTAGGCTGTGTAAATTGAGTGGTGAGAAGGGCAGCTACAGTCACATTTTTAGTTCTTGAAAGATAACTGGTGAGGTAGAAGAATTGGAAGAAATATGGAGTCCATATTTCCTTCTTTCTCCTGGAATGACTTAGTCTGTGGTTCTTGTGTCCCGAGATGCTGTGAAGGAACCTTCTGTTCCAGAAGGACTGACTATACAATTTGTAAGACCCACTGCAAAATGAAAATGCAAGACCTCTTGATCAAAAATTATTATGAATCTCAAAGATGGCAACAGAAGAGGATTAAACCAAGCCTGAGTTCCAGGTGCCAGAAAGCCCAGCTGTTCTGCGTTCAGGTTCCTCTTTCCTCTCTATCTCATTTATCCTTCCATTAATCTTCACTGGATGAGAGGTGTGGTAGCCTGAGCAAAAATATCATTCCTGCAACTAAAATTCACCAACGCTAAAACACTACTTGACCACTGACAGGGTTTCCTCTACCATTTCTTCCTCTTACTGCGAACCGCTTAGAACTGCAGAGACATATTGAAATATTTCCCACTTCATGTTTTGTTATTTTAAGTAATATTTAATTATGTTTTTATGTTTTGATACAATGCCTGATGTTCTGGAACGTGTCCTCATGACTCCTCTAATTTTTTTCACTATGCTGAAATTCTTGACATTCATGTAGGTCATTGGAATGCGTTCTCTCCATCAGGCGCCTTTATCTTTCTCCTGCCTAAATCTCTTCACAATGTCAACAATGCTCCTGTGTAGTCTCCAGTAATCCCTTTTTCTGGAATCTCTTTTGGAGAGCGAAAAGAACTTCTAAAAAGTACTTTAGAAATAATTTCCTGACTTGCATAATACTTTGAAGAGTGTTTTTGACTGCCTTTCTTTGACCAAATTTTTGTAAGAAAAATATGTAACTAGAAGGCATTCAGTTCTTATTTCTCACATCAGGACACTAACTTTCCCTATGCTCAAATTTGTTTGTTTTATTATTTTTTAGAATTATTAAAATTTTATTCTTTTTAGAGCAGTTTAAGGTTCGCAGCAAAATCGAGGGGGAAGATACAGAGATCTCCCATATACCCTCTGTCCCTCTGCTCAGATTTCATTGCTTAATTTACACATTTGTTCCTTACTAGTTTAGAAGTTTTCGTTATGTTGATATTTTTTGATATCTTGGAATTTTTTTATATTTCCCTCTAATTCAGACTGACTGGAAATGGAGAAATGTCATCTTGTGGGAAGAGTGAATTATAAAATACTTAAAAGAAGTTAAGTTTCATTGATCTCAGGATTACGCAATACCTCAAGCCAAGGTTAGCAAAATGTTGCTTAGTTAACAGGGGCTAGGAGTCAGTTAAGTGCTTCAATAAATAGATAAGGCTTATTTTTAATTAGCATATTGATTGTTTACACATAAATGAGTACTTCTAAAATGCTTAAGGGGAGCTGAAAAACAGCTGCTTAAGAGTTTTAAATACCCCCTTGCAAATCATTTATTTCAAGACTAATAGACACTATTTTAGAACCAAGTCTTTGCAGGTCAAGGAAATATCAACCCAAAAGCTAAAATCACCACAAATTCCAAATAAGTATAGTCAACTAGTAATCTTTATTTGTAGAAAAATGTTACCCAAAATCCCTTTGAAAGTAGGTTTGCATGACTAACAAACAATTGGAAAAGATAATATGGAACTCATGGAACTAATCTAGTTTCAAACTCTTTCACCAGCAGGGTTGATCTCCCATATCTCCATTTTAAGGGAAATAACCAAAGCCTACAAGGTTTGAACCTGAGGCCATCTCCCTTTGGTTATAGCTGATGAACAAGGGATGAACACTGGATCCAAGGAGAGCTTGTGGTCTCTCTATGACATAGGCTGGCTTGAAAGATCAGCTTGCTCCATCAGCTTCTGACTCTGGGAAATGGATTGGAAAGAGAGAGAAACAGGTGCAGGGAGCAGTGGCAGCAACACCTAAAAGAGTGACAGAGAAGCGAGGCCAAGGAGTGGGATGAGCCATGGAGGAAAAGGATTACTATGAGGAAACGGAGATGCTGAGAGAGAAGGAAAGAAAGGAAGGAAGGAAGACAAATGGAAAGAAGGAAGGAGGAAGGGAAGTAGAGAGGGAAGCAAGGGAGGAAAAAAATAGAGAAAGACACAGACACACAGACAAGACAGCTGATAGCTGGGCTGTGTGACCTTGAGAGGGCGTGGTTTGCCCCCAGAGATTCCCTTGTTGGATTTTTTCCACTCAGGCCCAGCCCACAAGCATCCTTAGAGTGAACCTCTTTGTCTTCTGAGGTAAATTGAACATGTCGCTGTTTGTTACTCTGAAGCTTGCTGCCAGAGACTAACTACAACACCCCAAAACCCCCAAACTCTGGAGTGTGTGTCTGTGGCCAGGGGGCAGGATGGGGAGACATCCAAGGCATGAGACATTTCACCCTGAAGAGCCTTCCTTCTTATCAATGTGAATTTGCTTAAATATGTCTGTATTTTCACTGATAAAGAACCACAAATTGGTCTTTTTCTGGGATTGTCAAGGCCTAGGTCGTGCTGCTGAAAGCCCGTGGTGGCTGCTGCACTGTTGGGCCTGATGCCAGCAGCCGGCGGTGGAGTCTGTCATAGTCCTTTGATGTTCACAGTCAGGACAGCTTCTGCCTGCTAAATATTTATTTAATCCAATTTGGCCAATCCAACTTCAGGTCTAATAAACGATTACAGTAACAGGCAGCTCTTAACCCAGAGTCCCCTTCTACTTCCTGAGGTCAGCCTGGGGCTTTGTTTGAAAACAAGGGGCTAGCACAGCAGGGAGGGGAAACCCAGAGAAAGAAAGTGTGAGAGAGAGTGTGTGTGACTGTGTGTTGAGGGCAAGATGAGGGAGAGGAAATGGAGAAAAATTAAACGGAAATGAGAGTCTGTGTAAAAACGCATGTGGAAATTCTCTCTTCTCTCAACGGGAAATACAGATTCACATGTAAAAAACCAGCCATCAACTGGGTTTTCAGCTTTCCCTGCAGCAGTGATGTCATTCTCCATTAATCAGAAAGCAGATGCTCCTCGCCTTCAGTCTCGTCCATCACTCTCAGAAACAGGGTGAGCAAGTCGACAGGGGCTCTTCAGGTCTCCTATTTCTGCTTCCATCAACGGACAAATAGGAACCACGTGGCTCTCTCCACCCCAGACTTAAAAGCCTGTGTAGCTAAGGGACCTGAGCTTCCAACAGGGTATTCCTCAAGGGGGTAGAGAAAAAACCAAACTCAACTCTTTACGCATTCTTCCCGAAATGTCAAAGAAATCTAGTGGGCTGCTGACGTTGTTTTTGTAAACCTCTTTGCCCTAACAACACTTTGTAACACACGTGGAGTGCAAGATTCTTTATCGGCAGAGAGAAAATAAACCCTAAGGCATATAGCAATTTTCTGCTTGTTGAATCTTGTGCCTGGTTTGTTTCAACAAAGCCAAGTTTCCTTAGCATCACCCGGCCCAAGCCATAGAACAGGTACTTCCATGCAAGTGTAACAATGTTTAGCAAAAGATCTCTGCTTTGCCAGCCACTTAATGACCTGGGCAACATACTGCTGCCAATATCCACTCAATTAGAAGGTATTAATCATCCATTTTACTGCTCTTCTCTACTGCCCATCACCCTCCTTCTTCAGCAAGACACAGAGCACAGCAGTCTTCTCATGTAATCCAGCCTTCTCGGCAGATGCAGTTACGTGGCAACCATAAAGATACTACTTTTTTTCCAGACCAATATTCTATTAATCCTTACAAGTTTATTAGTTCTGACTCATAACAATCCATCAGCCATAAGTGCAATAAATGATGCTGAGAAATTAATACCCACATTTCAGCAGAGGAGGTTTTACATATTAAATTATCTTTAAAGTTATAAATAAATAACATACGTGAAATAGATTTAAGCAATAAACATATATTCAACAAACAACACTCAGGAAGCTTCCTATTCAGCAAGCAAAAGCGATTTTGGCAATTTCTTGTTAATAGGCCCTCCACTCCCTGCTTTCCTTCTCTTCCCTGGGAAAATCATAAATCTATCACGTTCAATGTCAGGGTGGTTGCTCTCAGGAAAGACGGTGTTTCCTTATCTAACACTGATTCTCAATGCTTCGGCTTTCCTAGGGTTTTTTTTTTGCTTGTTGTTTTAAAAGAATAGTTTAGAAATTTTCCAAGATATCTTTGTTTTCTCTCACCTCCTCCTCTTTATCTGTCACCGTCATCTCCCCAACAATGCCCCTTGAATAGCTTTTAAAAAGTGACTCCGTGAAAGGAAGTCCCATTGAAATCATGGCTTCAGTAGGGCTATTCAAGAACCAAAACATTAGAAACTCATCTTACTCGTGAGAGCCAAGAGGCTGGATTCCGGAGTCTATTCTAACATCTGCTGCCAATCCTCCTTTTTTTTTTTTTTTTTTTGGCTGAGGAAGACTGGCCCTGAGCTAACACCTGTGCCCATCTTCCTCTACTTTATATGTGGGATGGCTATCACAGCATGGCTTGCCAAATGGTGCCATGTCCGCACCTGGGATCTGACCCGGCGAACCCCAGGCCACCTAAGCAGAACGTGGGCACTTAACTGCTGCACCATCAGGCTGGCCCCTCTATTCTATTTTTATTTTATGAAAGCAAGGGAGGGTCAAGTTTCTACCAGGTGACAAACAACTGTATCACATTATCATCCAAAAATATGTCAGAAAACACTTGTTTGTTTTTATTTTTGTTTTTAACCCAGGAGAACGTGAAAGAGAGAGGGAAGCTGCGGTGTTATTTGCCATCTTGTATTTCTAACTAGCTGAATTTTCTAAAAGACTCACTCTCAATAAAAAAGTTTTGTAGGGAGAGTTCTCTTTCAGTACTGAATTAAATCCACATAATTTCATCAAATTTTGCTCCTCATGGAAATGTAATTATTGCACTCTTGTTTCTTAGAACTAAATATTTCATTCTTAACCTCATTCATGGATTTAACCCACCACAACAAAACACCACAGGATTTATGTCAGTGACAATTTAAAGTGAATTAAGGGTTAATGACAACAGTCTGGTCTAGATAATGCTATATCAAGGCACATTTTTACTACTTAACCTCAAAGGCAACCGCAGCAGAACTCAACTTTACGTCAGCCACTCCTCTAGCTTCTTGGCCCCTTCCTAACATGTCTCTTTCTTCCTATGCTTCTCTGCACACAGATGTGCTTCCTACTTATGAATTTAGGAGAATGGCCTCTATAAATCACGTCACACTTTTTCCCACCTTCACACAATTTCCCTAGACTTCAAAATTTCACAAACCAGACAGACCAAGATCCACAGACTTCAACTCTGCTAGATTCCGAGGCTAGATAGACAAATGCTGATTTAGTAGTTGTCTGCTAGGTAAAAGCACTTCTTTGATACCACACACAAAATGCTCCCTGCTTTTCTTGTCTCTGGTGCCAACATCTACACATTTACATCTCTCAGAGTCTGATCACCAAGGGTTATGTGTGGTCCCCAAGGCCAAGAGATTTTAAAATATAGGTAGTGACATATTCTGAAACTATAACAGCAAACATTTTGAACTGCCCTTAGTCGTTGGGGAGATGCTCAATACTAGAAACTGGGAGAGACGGGCAGCAGTGCCAAGTCCCGGGCATCAGGAGCATGGGGTACCTCACACAGGGGCAGACCCTGGTGACCAGCTAGTCCAAGTCCACCCATTTACAGAAAAGGAAACTAACATCCAGAGTCATGAAATGATTTGCTCAAAGTCACAGAGCCAGGATGAGGCAAGCTAAGGCCAAAAGCTGAGTCTACTACCAGTTAGTAAGGCTTGTTATACTTATTCAAAACTCTACATCGGAAAATGACGTTCTAATGCATACACCGATATCACATTAGCACATTACATATTATAATAGTGCCTGAGTGATAAGATATGATATGGCTGTGGGAGTGGAGTGCTGGCAGTGGTGGTTATGAAAGGGATGAAATATTTTAATAGCCTGCTGCCTTCTGAAATACTTGCACAGTTTCATTTTGCCTCAAGGGTTACATAAAAGATGAAGATAAAACTCTAAATTAAAACAAAAATGATAATTCAAGTCAACGGAGGTCATCTTTTTCTTAACAAAGGTGATTTAAAGATACATATATGAAATATATGTATTATTTTTATATATTATATATAATTATATATTATTCTTATCTATTAAATATATACTTAATATATCATATATAAATATAAACAATAAATAATACTATATATAAATATATATTTAAACATATATTATCTTTATATTAACAAAGATATAATTTAAAGATATATATAACATGTTATAATAAAAATGAGACTAATTTTAATGTATGGCCAATGGTATTCACAGTGCCTATTCAGTGCACAAACACTTTTGTATATACACAAACCCAATTCACATAATGTGTGGGACAGCTATTGTCTTTCCCAGACACAATTTCGCTAATAATCTTTTATAACCTTGATATATATATGACTAAAGAAAGGTCTGTCACCAATAATGCTTCCTCACTCTGCACACTGTGAAGCCTGGCCTCTAATTTAAGTTTGTATTTTATAAACAGCTTTACTTCCTCTCCTTTCTGGAACACATGATACTTTTACTCAAGAAGACCCACGGCTGCATCATTGATTCCGTGGCATTTTTCATTCTCCCTATTTTGTCTGATGCTGCCGCTTCAGTGACTGTCTCTTGTATGCGTTTCTTCCTTTTTCCCTGCCACAGACTTGGTTGAGGTTCCTTTACCTCTATTATAAACTATTACAGCAAAAACTTTGTAAGTGTTCTCATTTCTTTTCATTCTTGACTGAGGCATCAGAATTATCATCCTAAAGCACAAGTCCAGGCATGGTTAAGTTGCTCAGAAATCTTCAAGGCTCCCCATGGCTTACTGAGTAAAGTCTAAACTTCTTGGCATGACAATCCAGGTTCTCCAAAAGATGGCTCAACCTGGCTTACAAACTTTGACCCTATCCTCTAGGCATCCCTTGGTGTTCCCATCATGTACTTTTGTGCCTACTGACCAGTGTTCGGAATGCCCTTTTTACACATTCTCATTCCCATTCCAGCCCCCATCACCACTGACCAAAGCTCTGTCTGTTCTTCAAGGCCAGTTCTGAAGCCCCATGCTCAACAAATCCTTCCCCAAATCTCAGTTACACTTTAGTCTCTTCTCTCCTGTGCTGCCATAGCACTTTGTTAATATCTCTAATGAGAGCTCTTAACACATTGTCAGATGTCTTTTTTCTCCATTCAACTATAAATTTCTTGAGGGCAGTGATATTTCCTATATGTCTGAACAAGGCACCAGTACAGATCCTTCTGCATAGGACGCTGTCAATAAATATTTGTTAGAATGAATTTGAATGTACTTCGACATGCCAAAGCATTTGTTAGTGCTTTGATTTTCCAGCCTGCATAGCTCTTTTGCACTGTTTCAAATTGTTTTTTAGGTGCATCCCTACACCTTCCCATGCCTGTCCCTCCGCTGCCTGCATCGCTAATACTGCTTTTGGTTGTTTCATTTAACTTGCCAGCAACCACCTTCACTTGTATTTGGCGAGCTTATTTTTTCCACATTTATTCTGTTCAATCTATGTCATATTGGTACTCTATCTGTCTTAGTCCATTTGGGCTGCTATAACAAAACTACCACAGACTGGGTGGCTTATAAATGACGGAAATCTATTTGTCACAGATCTAGAGGTTGGAAGCCCGAGATTAGGGTGCCAGTATGGTTAGGTGAGGGCCTTCTTTTGGGTTGCACTTTTTGTTGAAGCCTCATGTTGGGGAAGGCAAGGGAAGTTCCTCAGCCATTTTTATAAGGGCACTAATTCCATTCATGAGGGCACTGCCCTCATGACCTAATCACCTCCCAAAGACCCCACCTCTTAATACCATCACCTTGGGGGTTAGATGTCAACATATGAATTTTGGGGGGACACAAACATTCAGTCTGTAGCAATATCTAAAAGTGTATGAGGGCACTTACAGTAAAGAATGATTAGAATCTGTACTCCCTTACTTCCTGGCTATGCGACTTTGAGCAAGGTACTTAACTGCTCCAAGGTTGGTCTCCTCACCTGTAGAAAGGGATAATAATTCCTAAATTCTGTTAGGACTACTGTGGCAGTAACCTAGGTAAATTACCTGGCGTAGAGAAGGCATTCAA
This sequence comes from Equus caballus, assembly GCF_041296265.1. Classification (NCBI taxonomy): domain Eukaryota; kingdom Metazoa; phylum Chordata; class Mammalia; order Perissodactyla; family Equidae; genus Equus; species Equus caballus. Next base: position 97,329,277 of record NC_091685.1, on the reverse strand, counting down.
TAAATATTACGTGGTATATTTTAGACCAGGCCAAAGAAAGCTGGCTGAGAAAGGAAGCAAACTGTTTCTCAAAATCTCTGTTAGTTGCCTCATGAATAAGCCCTTATACTCATCTTCAAAACCTGGCTCCCTCCTTGAGGACCCACTTGGCTTCTCCCCAGCACATTGGATTTCTGAATTCCTTCAAACGGACGCCAGCACTTATCTCTCTTTACATGTACAACGCGATGCAATGCCTTGTGCATATCACCCTTCCCTTGAAGAACACAGAACAGCTCAGACTGCATTTCCGCCATGTCCCAGCACACAGAGATGTATACCAGTGAATTGTTGTTTATTAAGATTTGCTTGTATAACTTAGGAGTTGGCTCAATTCTCAGACTTTGCTATTAATGATATTGTCCTGTAATCTATGTTAAATATAGATCCTGAATGATGCTGATGAATGGGTTGGATGTCATATTTGCGTTAGTTCAATCGCAATCATAAATTAAACTGTTCTCCACCCCTACTATGTAGATTTGGTCTAGGCTTTCATTACAATGACATAATACTCTCTTAGTTTTCATAAAGACATGCTGGCTTTTTTATTTTGTTTTCTATTTCTAGATTTAGCTGTACATTATTGGCAACATGTGCTGCCCAAATTCCGGAATTTGGTAATAAATTATATTTATACTATCTTTGAAAATTCTTTTCAGGGTGTAAGATTTTCTAGCCTAAGTTGTTATATGTGTTTAATCTTTGGTTTTCCTACCATATTACAGATTCTGCAGAATGATCCATGGACTCATGAATGTATCACTGAGAGTAACTTTCCGAAGCAAAGCCATCAACATACAGAGGGAGGTCGATGAATTAGGTATAAAACTTTCAACAGTACTTATATTATGTTTGTTAAGAAGTATTCTCCCCAATGTCATGCTGTAGCCTCATTCTGGTGCACAAAACTAGGGTAGTCTTAATTTGTTGTTGTTAGTGGTGGTGGTGGCATTAGAGTCTTTTATTTCAGGGTAGGGGAGGATTCTGGCGGCAGAAAGAATGATGATAATGACCAGACATCAACTACGGCGTGTGTACTACTGTGTGCATACGTCCTGTATGTGTGTAATCATGTATTATGTGCATGTGTGCATGGTTAGAGGGTTGATACATGCTAAACTTCAGTTGGGGCAAGACATAGAGGGATGATCAGCGTCTGAGCCCTTTGGTTTAACAAACCCTTATATTTCAGTGTGATGACATACAACTGGATGAACCACACAACCCTCTCTTACTTCACATTAGAAGTTCAACACCAAAACAAAGAGGTATAACCCCAAGGAGAACCCAACCCAGAGGATTTCATGACATTCTTTAACAGCCAAGCTAAGAGACTCAAGAGTCCACTGCTCACTTACCCTGGCGTATTATTAAGGCTGATGAACAGAAGGTTGAAACCTTGCTGTTTCCCCCTTTCTCCTTGCTACAAACATGTTGTGGCCTGGAGCCATCCTGTGATTACTGAAGTAAGTTCTCTGATTAATCTGGACACGACACTGTCCAGAAGAACTGGAGCAGACATGTCATCTGAGAGCCCATTCTATGACCACGGCATGAGGTCACGGGGCCCTGTTTGTCTTAGGTTGTACCTAATTTAAATCACTCATCAGAAAGATGATTTAAATCAAACTTCAAGAAGATACAATTTCATTATTTTTTCTCTTACCAATGTATGCCCTGTTGTATATATATTCCTAATATTAATTACAAACAACTCAGATTTATAGTTTTTCCATGGAAAGAAGGTACATATTATATGTGCAAACTACACAGAAACACATGTTGGAGCAGTTACATTAAAAAACTGAATCGTGATTTGGTTATTTTATTCCTCAAGGCTAAATAAAGCAGATATCTGTGAAGTCACGGAGAGACAAAACATTTTCAGTTTGACAGGTTAATTTGGGCAACATTTTTTGCTCTGCTGTATCAGAACAACCACCACCATAATTCAAAACAACCCATATTAAAATTTTGCCACAGTAAAATGTTTATATAAATGCGTTTGTATTTTGATCTTTTTCTTCAACAAAACATATAATTTTTAAACAAAAATATAAGATCGAAATGTATTTTATCTATACATGTAAAACGGGCTGCTGACAAAAATATAAAAGAATGTTTCACTTAAATAAAAAGATGCTTCCAAAATGAAAAACTTAAAATATAGGGTTGTTTTGAATAGCACCTCGCCCCTCCAATCATTTAACATTAAAGAGCAAAAAGTTTCTTCTGTTATAGAAAAAAAAAAAAGGTTTATAATCTTTACAGCATATGGAAGTAAAAGAAGATATTGGAGAAACCAGGTATGATTGACAGGAAAAGAATAAAGAGGACCCACAATTGATGGGGCCTGGAGACGGGCTCCAGAGAGGTCGAAAACTGCCAGGGGCTGGAAAAGTAAAATTTTAGTCTTTGGTTTGAAAATAGAGAAAAGAAGTAGAGAAGAAACAAACTGAGCATTAGAAAAGAAGAATAGGAAGCCAATGTAATTTGAGCCCTGGGGTGGGAGGTAGGCTACGGGGGATGGGCGCATGATGATGGGTTAGGGTTTAAGGAGATAAGCCTATTGCAGCATTCCTGAAATTCTAGGGAATGACAAACTCTGGATTCAAGTGATTATGAAGAGGATCTTTTTGGCTCAAACCCAAATAGAAAGAACCGGGACCAAGGGTGGATGGATACATATGGAGTTGGATTTCATACCTACACCAAATGTGTGTGATTTACTTGTTTAGAATATGTACAATGGAGATCTTGCAGTAGCAGGTTTTATATGTTAAACAGCTACCTTTCTGTTGATTACTCAGAGTCTGTTGATTATGCACTACAAAAAGTCTAGAAGACAACATGGTACTGTAAGGTTAGGTTGCAGGACAAATTTTGTTAGGTTGCAAAGACCAATTTTTAAACGGAGGCTCCCCCACCCCAAGCCCTTGGAAATGATAAAGGCTACCCTCCAGGGAGTTCTGATCTGAGGTCCACACTGGACGGTTTCAGTCTCTCAGGCATCCGTTTTTCCTTCTAACTTACTTGGGCCACTAAGGAGACATAAGCTTCCTTGCTTTTTAAATTTTACTTTCTTGATTAAAACTGAATTATTCCAAAGCAAACAACTCTTCCCATTCCTGCACATGATTTGAATTATCATTTTACTTGCTTCTGATGAATTCAGATGTTTAAATGACCCAGCAATACACTGATGTGACTTTGTCTAAAACCTTAAGAAACACTCTTGAAAAGATTTATCCTTAAGCCCTGAAGTTTCATATTTGGTAGTATGGATTAATGACTGCTGGATGCCAATTCCTCCTTAATAATAGCCAAACACTTATCCTTACTACAAAAACCAAACCACAGACAAGACAGCATATTCCACAGGACTCTTTCAGATATAATTTAAAGTCAAAGTTTTCATTGCATGGAGATATTTAAATAGTAACAAAATCATCACGATAACTTTAAACTAGCTTCACAAACTTTGTTTCACTGAGTTTAGACAGCCTGACACCAGATAGATATTTAATAACTGTTTATCCGAAGTGTATTTTTCCCTACAAATAATAAAACTAAATCAAAATTTTTGAACTAAATCAAAAATTGTTGAAAGGCATTAGTTCCTCCAGATCATGATTTTACCAGCACGGTTTCATTTACCTATCCATGCACATCATACCAAAGCATTTATTCAGGCAGTAGTTTTTGGTAAGCCACTGTATGAAACAAACAAAAAAAAAGTGGAAGGTGTTGCCTGGGAACTAACAGCAGTAATAAGGAGCCAGCGGATTGCTCCTTAATAAGTGTATGCACCACACATCTCTTCAGTCCTGATTAACTACATTCTATTTTAGCACGAGACATCTTCTAATGAGAAAATGTTAAGTTTCCCCAAATGGTGTGATGGTAGAATCAGAATGGAAAATACCAATAAACCTTGTGAACACTATATCCCCAAAATGTGAGCTTATAAATGGTTTCATCTTTCTTAGTTCCATCTTGATTTCTTTTAAATTAATCATTCAATATACATAATATCGGAAACTTACTATGTGCAAGGTGCAGTAAAATCTTATATTCAGAAGCTAAAGATAATATATACATCAGATTCACATTAAAAGGTGGTTTTTAAAGTTGAGGTGGAGTTTATTAATTATCTAGACAAACCATTCAGGCTGATTATTTCAGACTCAGGGAAGGAGGGTCTGAGCAAATTTTCACAGTTGATATAAAGGACTTGTGGGTAGAATCAAGTACTTTTCAGTCTGTGCAATGAGCCTGACAATATGAATAATCTCAATGCAATAATTTTTTCAATGTTAAACACATGGGTATGTACAAACACACAAAGGGAATCCCTAAATAGTCAAGAAATAACTATAGCAAACATATAACTGTTGATTCTGGGGATAATACAACGAAGAATTACAGACTTTTTAAAAATATAAGTTTCCATGCTGGAAAAAATTTATTTTCAGTAGAATAATTAGTGCATTACTTAAGTAAAAATCAAAGTGCAAGTCTTCTAAATAGCCCAGTTGACATCCTCAGTTTTATTTAAGGAAATAAATATTATTAAGTAGTATGGTGAGAGCTAAAACAGGAATGAAACATGCTTTCTGCCCTCAGGGAGCTTAGTTCACTGAGGGTCAAGAAATATTATACTTCTCAAACCATCTTACATCAACTCCTACTGATACTTCAAAAGGAAAACAAAAATAGCACCTGAACTTCTCCAGGCAGAGTAAGCTACGCACACACACACACCTACACACACATACACACACCTACACACACATATCCCCTTTACAAAAGCAAAGTGTGCAACACGCTATAATTAAGTTCACATCCTGACAGTAAAAACACGAAGTTTTATTCTAAATATAGAGGAAGAGTCTTCACGTGGTGCAACCTCTCTGATTGCTGTTTTTTTAACTTTAGTCATTGATACATTAGTGTCTCCTTTGCAGAAAAGAATCACTCTTTCTGAAAATACACATACAGTAGACACGAAAATTGTACTGCTTTCGTTTTTCGTTCCGAGTGGACATTTTCTTAACATTTTGGCAAATTTTATCTCTGCTTTGTCCTTCCTTTAGCTCTAAACAGTTATTTAAATGGCATTTTCCTTGTTGCTCTCCAGGTGATGAAGTGCTGCTTGCTAAATGGACGGGGAGCGCCATACGGAGCCCCGTTCCTAGGCCTGGGCCTCCTAGAAGGGGTGTCTCGAATCTCCTCCAGAGATGAAACTTGTCCATGGCAGAGAACTGGCTGTCAGGAACCCGGGACAGTCCTGCTCAGTGAAACACTAACCACACTGGCACGAAAATTACAACTTCCTAAACACACCAGATTGGACTCAGTACTATTTGATAAAAGAATTACAGACCCGAGAGCAGCTCAGCCCACACCTTGCAAAACACCTCCAAGCCCCTAGCAGAAGGTAGGGCTGACTTTAATTTACCAGACTTAAAGAGCATTAGGGGGCAGAGGTAAAGTATTTGGGCTTTTGTATTCCCACTACCTAGAATCCAGCTACCTGTCATGGAACTGGGGCAAGCTGATCTCTCTAAGCCTCAGTTTCTTCAAATGGAAAATGGTGATAATAAGGGTACCTAGTTCATTGGATTCTTCTGAAGATTATGTGTGATGATACAAGTCAAGCATTTAATATGGTGCTTGACACACAGGAGAGCGTCATAAAAGATAACTAGCATTATTTTTTGAATCAGAATTTTAAAAATAAAAGCTACCACTTTACACCAAAAAGTCACACAGGGAAGTATACAAGACAAAGACCTATCTAGAAAAAAGACAACAATTTATAAAGATAAAGTAGATGTATAGGAAGCGAACACACTCCTACACACTCCTTCACTGGACCCCTACACTTCATTGGGCTGTTAAGAACAATTGACAGGCCTTTTGGGAAAATACTTCAGCTTTCAAATAACTGCTTAGAAAAGGACTAAAAACTATATTTAACTGACTCTCGGGCAATTAGACCACGGCCATTGCCACATCTGCTATTTGCTCATCAGGAAACTGCTTCCAAGACATTTAACATTCATAGGTGTATTAGCTCATTATTAATACGCTGGAAGTTTTCCATGACACTATTAACTACAGTGCAGAATTTGATACAAGGAGCCTCCATCTTGGTTTCAATTCCTCTAAGAGGATTATGAACAGAATTCCCTAAACAGCAACACTATAAAGTGGTCTCAAATATGGACTGAATTATAGCAAATTTCCAATGTATAATCTATTTTGAAAAACTTTCCTGCAATAATCTCCATCCTCTACTCAGACTTTATCTCTTGATAGTCCCAGGAAGTAATCATTATAATAGGAAGCACTTATGTGGCACTATGTGCAGACCATATATTAATACATTTAATCCTCATAAGAACCTTATGAGGTAGAAACTGGTACTATCATCCCCATTGTACGTGTGAGGAAACCGAGGCACAAGTAGGTTAAACAACATACAAGTAGGGCCAGAGCTGGGATTTGAACCCAGGCAGTTTCATCCCAGGGTTCACTCTCTCCCCTCTGGCAATGTAGCCTCCATGCCTTACTGACATGCTTCTCCAAGCACAGAGTGCCGGGAGAAATTAATTACACTCAGGCTCTTACCATAAGACAAAGCCAGTATCAGGAATTCAACTCCTGCTCTTTCAGTGCTCTCTCTGCTAGGCCATGTACTATTCTTCTGACATCTAGGAAAAAAGGACTATTTCCACTGAATGTCCATTAGATCAGAAATTACGTCAAGCACAATCTGTCACAAGAAAACCAGCAAGCACGTCACTGAGACAGCTTGGCTTATAACATAACTTATTACTCTAAAGAAATCTCTATTATTTGACCTGTGGGCACCTGAATATAATGTTCCACTTTCAATGTACAAATTCCCTATGCGATGGCTAATGTTATGTGTCAACTTGGTTAGCCTATGGTGCCCAGTTCTTTGGTCAGACACCAGTATAGATGTTGCTGTGAAAGTTAGTTCTTTAGAAGTGATTAACATTTAAATCAGTAGAGTTTGAGTAAATCAGATTATCCTCCTTAATGTGAGTGGACCTCATCCAATGATTTGAAGGCCTTAAGATCAAAGACTGAGGTTTCCTGAAGAAGCAATTCTGCCCTAAGATTGCAACACAGAAACCCTGCCTGAGTTACCAGCCTGCAGATTCTGGACTCAAGACTGCAACATCGACTCTAACCTGAATTTCCAGCCTGCCGGCCTGCTTTACAGATTTTGGACTTGCCAGTGCCCACAACCATGTGAGCCAATTCCTTAAAATAAATCTCTCTCTCTATACACACACGTATACAGTCATGAGCTGCACAACGAGGTTTCGGTAAGCAACAGACCGAATATACGACAGTGGTCCTATAAGATTAGTACCATATAGCCTAGGCGTGTAGTAGGCTATACCATCTAGGTTTGTGTAAGTTCACTCTATGATTTTCGCACAACAATGAAGTCGCTTAATGATGCATTTCTCAGAACATAACCCAGTCATTAAGGAATGCATGACCATATGTAGATATGCAGGGTATATATGGCGATATATAGGATACATATAACATATATATGATATATGTGTGTGTATATGTCCTATTGGTATATGTATCCTCATATGTATCTATCTCTTATTGGTTCTTTTTCTCTGGAGAACTAATACACCCAAGAACCCCACCTCTATCACCTTTCACATAGGAGGTTCTCAGTAGAGAGTTATGAACTGTTAGTAGGTCGAGCCTCTATCCTGACTTCCCAGGCAGTTCTTATAAGAGAAGATGAAGTTGGCTATTTTATGTACAAGCAACAGACTGGAAAACTTTCTGGAAGTGGCTAACACACTCTCCCTGGTTCGACTGTGGTGGACTCTAATCCACATGCCCTCTGTGAATGGTTGTGGTTTGACATGCTACAAAGACACACACCCTGGTCTGTGGAAGTCCCCAAATGGGGCCCGAGAGACCTGCTGTCACCCAGCTCAGAGTCCAGCCAAGTCCTGCCCTGTGGTAATGGCACCTCCCACCATTGTGGCCCCATGCCACTGGGGGCCAGCCTGTGGGACTTGAAGACGCACTTCGGGCTGCAATGGTATTCTGGTAAGCATTTCCTTTCAAGATCACGAGATCTACCTCATTGCCTTAATGGCTCCCAAATTCTCTCTGCACGTGGATTTAGGTGTTATAATCTCATTTTGCTTGCTGGCAAGACTCTCATTTCAGCTGTATGAATTCCTCTTCTGTTCCAGCTCCCAAAGAAGGGACCCAGGAGAAAAACAATATTTATTTCCTTAAGAAAAGATCTCAACAAGCCAAGCCTCCTTCTGTTTTCCCTCCTTCTTTCTTTCTCCCCATCCCACCCAAACCACAAAGCCCTGTACTTTGTAAAGGGACTCTGCTGAGAGCTAGGAATATGTCACACCAAGAAAATCCACCATTGCCCAAAGCTGTTTTCCTTGTGGCTTCTTCAGTAGCAGGCATGCCGCCTTCTGTGTTTACAGTCAGCAATTTTGAATGTGCTGACATGGAGAACAGCGACCACAGAGTCCATGCAAACCAGCAAAGGAGAGAAAACAGATGCGGAAATGCCAAGGCGATGCTGGGCCTCTCCTCCCCTGCTTCCCGAGGTCCAGCAGTGACCTTGTGGGGCTTGTGGGGGCCTGGAGGGTAGGGAATGGAAGCAGCTCACCTCCTCCTGCCTTTTCCTTACCATCACAGCTTCATCCCAATGTTTCTATTTTGGGGGCTGACGCACGCAGAGCTACGGAGGAGGGAGCCAGTCCCTCCACGATGTCAGGTCCCCCTCCCTGCTGTTGGCTGGTTCTGAGAGGAGGGAGGGACAGGGTCAGGCTCCTACACTCCCAGCAGCTTTATGAACTTCTCCCTTTCCAACATTTAACTTACACAAGTTCTTTATATTGCTGATTTGTTTTTGTTCATTTTTCTTCTGTAGTAGCAAAGGAAAAGTTTCGTAAGCAACAAGGGTGCCAGAAAATTGCTGGGTAGCAAGTCTATTATGAGTGAGAGAAAGAGAGAGAGAGAGAGAGACCATTAAATTAAAGCTTGAGGGGCTGGCCCCGTGGCCGAGTGGTTAGGTTCGCGCGCTCCGCTGCAGGCGGCCCAGTGTTTCGTTGGTTCGAATCCTGGGCGCGGACATGGCACTGCTCATCAGACCACGCTGAGGCGGTGTCCCACGTGCCACAACTAGAAGAACCCACAATGAAGAATACACAACTATGTACCGGGGGGGCTTTGGGGAGAAAAAGGAAAAAATAAAATCTTTAAATTAAAGCTTGAAAAGGACTATTATAATATCACTATAATGTTTGAGAGGCAAACTGGGATTTGGGGATTGTGGAATCCCTCTATTCTTGGCTCCATCTAGGTTAGATAACAGGGAAGTCATTTAGTTCGACGAGGTCAAATAAATGAAGTGATCAGGTAGGGAGCAGGTCTCCCTGTCCACAGACACATGCAATGGGGCAGTTCTGGGATCTAGGCTCACAGAGGAGCAGGGGCAAAAGCTGAACTTGATCTTTGATTTCCTGTATAAAGTAGTGATTCTCAAACTCGCACAGGCCACATCTGTGGTATAAAAATCCCTATCAAATCCCCCACTGTACTTCCACGTGCCAAGAGGAAAAAAAAAATCCTGCTCACTGTAATTAAAGAAAAATCAGGGACATTTGGGGATGAAAATGGTAGCAGAACGGCTAGCTATCCATCAAGGATGTGTGCACCCCTTTACCTATGTGGATTTGATCCTGGTAAGTGGTTGCCCAGTCAAGGATTACTTTCCCCACTTCTCTTGCATCTAGATGGGGATATGTGACTTAGTTCTTGCCAAAGGAATGTGGGTAGACACGATGTGCCATTTCCAGGGTTGACCCATAAAAATCTACAGCAAGATTCTCCATGATCCTCTAGGTTCTCTCTTTTCCAACCACCAGCTGGAAGCAAAAGATTCCAAAACCCACAGAGGAACTTCAGGATGAAAGGAGGTGGTTGCTTGTCCAACGAATGCCAACACTGGACTGTTGCATGAGAGAGAAGTACATCTACATTGGTAAGCCACTGGAGATTTCAGTGTTTCTCTGTCCCAAAAGATATTTTAACCACACAAAATTAATAAGTGATACCAGAGGAAAAGTATCAATTTAATTAGACACAATGACATAGATGTTAAATCTGGTAGAGATGTTATACATGGTATGGGTACCACCTGGGTTAAAAAAAAAAGCCTATGCCCACATACACACTTATATATGCTTGGGATGTCACTGGAAGGAAACATAAGAAAATGGGAACAGTTGTTGTCTTTGGGAAAGGAAACTGGGAGACAGAAGAAAGGGATGGAAAAGAGATTTATCTTGCACTGTATACTTTTTGTAACTTTTTGAATTTAGTACTTGGGGCATTTATTACCCAGTCAAAAGTTACGTTTAAAAACCACAAATCTTGAAAGAATCCAGTTTTCAGACCACCTGAAGAATGCTTATAGACACTACTATTAGTCTCCAGGGCCTTTTTCAAAAACCAGTGGTACAAAGTGTTGACATTTAAAAATACGTAAAACTGTACTTTTCTTGAAAACCCCAGGGCTGGGTAGAAGTAGCTGCTATTCTCACAGTTCATCTGAATCCTTGGGGTTAACTGTCTCATCCTCCGAGAGACTTTCCTTTCCTTCCAATGGTGACAGGAGGCTGAAATTAGAGAGGGAGTTGCCCCTTTTGCTAGATCGGATTATTCTTAAATGTACATATCACAAGTCACTCATAGTGCTTGGCAAAACAGGAGGGCTCCTGGGCCCCACTTCCTGAACATTCCAATTGAGTCACTCTGAGGTGAAGGGTAGGAAACCATATTGTTAACAAGAGTGAGTTGACTTGTGCCAAGGCACACTTGGGAAACCCCGCTCTCATCTGTCCACGCGTTCACCTGCCACAAAGAAAGAGCAGGTGTGAATTCTCCATATTCTCTTCTCCTGCCACAGAAAACCCTGAGGTCACATATTGAGATGGCAGTGTCCTAAGATGGTGGAGCCTTTGTCAGCCTGGGTCCTTGAGTGACAAGGTGGAGCCGAGCCTCCCCACCCTTTTCCCACAGACTCGAGTTGGCAATGGAGAAGAAGTAACATCTGTCATGTTAAGCCAGTGGAACCAAGCGGTGAAGGGAGGGTGTGTACGATTGGCTACTGCAGCATAATCTTGCCTTTTCTAATTAATCAAAGCTACTGGTTTAAAATCTCTGAGTTCCAGTCAGGACCCTGGACTTCCTGCCTGTATAGGAAGTAAACAAGTCACCTAATCTTTCTGAGCTACAGTTTTGTTTTGTTTTAACTGTAAAATGGGAATAATAATTTCTGGCGAGTCTCCCATTCAGGGGTATGTGAGAATCAAATGAGTTTTTCTGAAAGCATTTTGAAATCTGTAAATCACAACCTTAGATATAAAGTGCTGGCCCTGTGGCTGTGGGTTTATCTGGAGAGCTTAAGGGGCTAAATTTGACCGCTTATTTAGGGTCAGTTATTAGAATTCATTGCTTCATCGTTCTTAAAAATCCAATCAGCACACCCCAGTGATAGATCAGGATCGTGAGAAGTCAAATTCTGATACCACCTGGAGAATAATTCGTTATCTTAAAAATGTCAGGGCTAGCTGAACGGTTTCAGAAGTCTCACTGCCAGCAAGCAAACTCAACTATTTGCCTCTGGCATAAAAAGAAAGGAAAAATGGAAGCCCCAAATGAAAGGCTTGGCACAAAGCCCTTTATTCCTCCCACAGCCTGTCAGAGGGGGAGAGGGGAGCACAGCACAGGGGAGGAACTGAGAGACTGGGCATTCCAGACTCCACCCCTGCACAAAGAAACAGGGAGAGCAGCGACACACGTTCAGGAGGCGTACGGCAGACCTCTTCCGGTGTCACTCTCACAGAGAAGACAGGCTTCTCCACAGACGAAAGGAGAATCGGAAGAGATCGCCCGCACACGCAGAAGATCTAGAAGCAGAGGCAGAATCTGTGTCCCCTGCTGTCCCTGACAAAGGGCTAGGGCACTCTGCTTCCAACCCAGGAGAAGGGCTCCTAGTGCTCAGAGTGGAGGACACCGATCCACAGACTGATTTGCAGAGGGCCATTCTCACCCAGCTGCTTGGATTGTCAGATAATAATGGCTGACTTTTTTTGAGCACTTCCTAAATGCCAAGCTCTGACATCTTAGATATCTAGAAACTGAGGCACAGCAAGGCTAGGTAACTTGCCTCAGGTGGCACAACTGGAATATGGTAGAACCAGGAATTATACCTAGACAGTCCAGTTCCAGATGCTGTGTTCTTAACCACTCCATTTATAAGGGTAGAACAGCAAAAGGGAAGGAAAATTGGGGGGGGTGAGGATGGCAATTCTCTCACCTGCTACCTGCCTTGCAATGGGCTTCAGACACATTAACTCACTTATTCCTCATATCTATTCTAACATGATTGGGGTATTCTTACCTCATTTACAGGTGAAGAGACAGAGGCTCAGAGAGGTCAATTAACTCTCCCAAAGTCACACAGCCAAAAAGTGGCAAATTAGGAATTAAATCCAACTTGACTCTGTCAGATTAAAGTAGGAAGGTTTAAGGCTAAAAAATATGCAAGAGTCTGGGGAAGAAGCCAACATACATTAAGAAGGTAAAGGAAAGAAAGACTATGACAGATACTTAGAAGCTGGCATTTCCGGGTTCTGAGAAATGTAACAGATCTAAATACAGGACAACACCTATTGACAGAGTTCCCTTTATCACATAGCCTTTTTGTCCTCACAGCAAGAAAAATGGTGAATCCAGTGTTTGGACCAAAGAAAGGTAGTTTTGCATATCAAGCAAACCTTTTTTAAAATCAGCAAATGGAGACTGACTATGAAAGTAGCCAGTTGCTTTTTTTTGGCTGTCTTTACTTCTTCTGACACTAAATTGTTATGATCATATACTTCCACATTTCCTAAACTTATGAATCACTGAATAATTGTTAGTTGTTTTGTTGTTGTTATTTTGCATCATTTGCTAATCCTCAGCTAAAATGTTCTCCCAACCTTAAGCTAGATAGGAGCAATGCAATTATGACATGGGAGCAGAAGCTGCTCATTAACATACCTGTGACTGACACGGAAGATCATTAATTAGGCATTCTGAGCATAAGTATATATGTATAAATTAGCATTTATTCACCATTTAAACTGTAAGCGATTTTTCATATCTGAATATTAACTATGTTGGAAAATTACTAAGTTTTCTGAGTGAATTCCACAAATAATACCCATCCCTGATAACAAAAATAAAATGAAGAGAAGAGATTCAATGAGCAGAACCAGACACAGTGGAAGAAGTCAAATGACGTTATTACTCTTCATCTCTCAGTGTCCTCAGTTGTCCGTTCCTCGTTTTTGTATTTCTGAGTACTCCACCTGTTGGGAGCTTTGTGTGGGGACCCTTTTCTGTCGAGAAAGCATAGATACGATATGACCATTGAGATTCTAGGCCTGTGTCCGTGTGCTGTCATTGTTCATTCATTTATTCTTTCAACACACATTTACTGGGTGTGATCCGTGTACCAAAGACAAGGTGGAGAATACACACATGAATATGGCAGAGTTTCTACTCTCAAGGACTTTATAGTCTAGCAGGAAAGATGAGACATAAAGTGTACACACAAAGCTATAATGTAAGGTAGAGAATTACACTGCCAGAGTACCACCTCACTCAGTAAGAACAGACCTACTCCGGCAGGGGGAGGATGGAGAATGCTTCCTGGAAGAGGTGGCATTTAAGGAGCACATAAAGGAGAAGGAGCAGTTCTGGCAAAGCTTGGGGCATGTCCAGAGAGTCACCTACTGGAGAAACCAGAGCCGAATCCACGTCTGTCTTCACACTCAGGTCTTGAATTGTGCTGCTCCTGTAGTCAACAGAGCTCCTCCTCCATTTTTCCAATGTATCTACAGTATCTATCCCTGAGGGCTCTGAAAACTACTAGCATCAGGAGTACAATGATAATAATACTCCATTGTCCTTCACGTATATGACAATGACACTAATTACTTTGTAGAGCTGTGCTTGCATTGTTTTTCTTGCAGAAGTGTTGGATTCAGGCCAGCAAATCCATCGTTCTCTGTTGATTTCTCTTGGGACCAGTGGCACATTTTTGTAACATGGCTATCCTGGATGAGAGCTGAAATTCGCAGCTCTTAGACCATTTCTTTTTCCTAGGTGGAGCTAACAAGTCTGTGTGGGGACCGACTGAAGGAGGTTGGTCTTTTGGGCACCAGACTGTAACCCCCGGAGCTCACCAAGCACATGAGTTTCACTGGTATGTCTTTTCCAGCAGAAGAACTAAAGCATTTTACCAAAATCTGCTATATACAAAAGGCAGCTAACTGGATAGCTTCTAAGTAGGGTAAAATAGAGCCTCCGCAGTTTTTGACATCTACCTGTAAAAATTAAATAGCCCATAGATCAATGTGCTCAAGAGGCCCTGAGCATGGGCCTTTCCTAGCTGTCTTGAGACTACATCAGTGGGGAGTCAGCCTATGGGACTGCTTTCAGGCTGAAATCCTTATTCTGAAGCCTGCAGAACACATCAGTTCCTGAAATGGCATGGATAGGAGTCAAGACATAGCTGCTTCGTACTGGGTACTGCTCTACGGCGGAAAGGAAGGCTGCTATCAAGGGCAGATTCCAGGTGTGCTTTCAGTTCCAGGAATTGAAAAACTAAGTGGCCAGCAGTGGTTTTCATGGGAGTGTGGGCCTTTTCAGCCTCAGCTATTGGCAGGTATTGAAGTTTCTGAGGCACTCTGGGTCCTGAAGGAAACGAACAAGTTACCTATAATGGACTAATCTGGAAAAACATTGACTGTTATTGAAGAAAGAACTGTCTAGGATCACGACTGCTGATTTCTTCCATGCTCCCAGCGAAATACAAATCTATCTTCCTATTTGTGGGGCAGATTTATGTAGAGCAAGTATAAATATTCCATTTTTCTAATGGAAGTGGAACTTTTTAAGGTCATCAGTCCCCATGATTAAAATGGTGCAGAAATTCTTGACTCTTAGATTATTATAGTGGATAATCATTAATGAATTGAAAAACCATTCATTAAGATCACGTTATATTTCTGACCTCATGTCTGGCATGTAGTGGACATAGATGAAATGGAAAGCAGAGAGTATCATTTAGCTGGAGAGAACCACAGAGCTCCAAGTACATGCCTGTCCTAGAAATTCAGAGGAAAGGAAAGTTCATGGCGGTCTGAGGTTATTTTAAGAGCCCTTTATGGGGGAAGGAAGATATGGAGCTGGATCCTACAGAAAATGAGGGAATTACATGATCCTCATGGCAAAAGACATAGCTTGAATCTTGGAAGTACACACACAGAGAAAAAGAATCTGAGTTAGATAATCTCAATAAAAATGTCTCAAATTTCATTGCATCAAAGAAAAAATATAAACACGTTGTCCTGTGGGCATCTGCTGAAATGTGTCTGTTCTGAGAGATGACTGGCTTCAGCCAATGGTTGCAATTGCCCCTTCTGCCTCACCACCTTCTAAAAGTGGACAAAGCGTTTCCCATGTTGTCTTCTGACAAAGACGGAATCCTGGGTTTTCATGCTAAAGCTCCTCTGCGGTACCACGTGTAGTTTGTTAAAGCTTCACCGAAAGAGATGTTCTGAGTCCAACCCACGGAGACACGTCCCAATTTAGGCTGCGGAATGAAAATTACAGGGCAGCCACAGAGGCAAGTTTAAAATTAGGACAAACTTCACTTTGGGCCGCTTAAGCCTCAAAGAGTTAGTAGATGAGGCAAAAGAAAATAGAGAAAAAACACAAAAAACCAGTAGGAACTTGAAAAGCAAAATCCCCAGACTTTTATTCCTTCCTATGGTCCTCCTGACATGCAAAGCTTTTTGCACATCTGAAAATCAGCAGCAAAGAGCTTTCTCAGTCCCTCAGCAGCTTCATAGAAGACACAGCCTGTCAGGGCCTGTCAGGAGGAAATTCTGGAGGCAAAGAGGTCAGGATAATCCTGCCTAGAAAAGAAGGAAAAGGAAAAGAAATGCGGAGAATCCTCTCCAGCCCAAGTCCTTGTACTCCAGTCCCCATTGCTCAGTCCAGGAGTTACCCAGCAGATAGCTCTGTTGGACATCTAGAGGCTTCTTAGAGTGAGCCTAAATCACTAAGTCCAGTCTAGCAACAGATTTGGGGCTGCAGGGTAACAGACAGAAACTGTCACCTCTCCACTGCCCTGCCAGCTAACACTGACCGTCCTCCCTAACAAGGTGGTCTCCGAGGAACCGACTGGGACCACTAAACTGGGTCTACTTCTTGCCTCTGCAAGTTCACCTCTCAGTTTCTGAAAAGTTAAGAAAATATCGCTACATTTACCTTCTTTTGAGACTTTTTTTTTTTAAAGATTTTATTTTTCCTTTTTCTCCCAAAGTCCCCCGGTACAAGGTTGTGTATTTTTAGTTGTGGGTCCTTCTAGTTGTGGCATGTGGGATGCTGCCTCAGCGTGGCCTGATGAGCGGTGCCATGTCCACGCCCAGGATTCGAACCGGTGAGGCCCTGGGCCGCTGCAGTGGAGCGCACAAAACCAACCACTCGGCCACGGGGCCGGCCCCCCTTTTCAGACTATTTTTGATGGGTTATTATGTTTGTAAAAAGTTTGAATTCCTTTGAGGAAATCAATGATTACTAAATAGTGAAGGAACTTTTCTTACTATTCCACAAAAAGGCTTATTTTCACTTGAAGATCCGTTTTGAGAAAGCTCAAGGGTATACATACTCAATTACCAAGAGACGACCTTCCATTAGATTATCCTGAAGCAGGTACCAAGTATCTGAATGGGGGGAAGAGCCAGTCAGATGTGATTGTCCTCGCAAGGTCTCACAAGGGGCCCCCTTTTTCAAAATCATGTGTTAGACTCACTTCCAGGCCTGGCTTCCTGGAGGCAGACTGTCTCATAGGTGCTTTAATTTCTGGTTCTACATTCCTAAGAGTCAGAAAGTAGAAAACAATCAAACGTGGAAGAATGGGTGCTTTCACGCGTGACTCTTACTTATGGTCTAAGTGTACTAACAAAGTCTGCTAAAGGAAATGCCCACTTTTGTTATGTCACTCTTTGGAAAAAAGTTCTTGATAAATAGGAAGTAGAATGAGTCTCCAAGTAGTGTAAATACACTTGTAAGCCATCATGCAAACTAAGACGTCAGACATATTAGAGCTATCGCTCATCTGAGTTAGATAATCTCAATAAAAATTTCTCAAATTTCATGTGTCAAAGAAAAAATATAAACACGTTGTCCTGTGGGCATCTGCTGAAATGCATCTGTTCTGAGAGATGATGGGCTTCAGCCGGTCATATTAGATGACTATACGATGGTCATGTTAAACCTATAACTTTCTTAGTCCAAAGAGTGTTAATAACTCAGATCATCCTATCAGTGGGCCTTTCTCAATAGGTGTGGTCTTTCAGGCTACAAAACTCACTTTGTCAGAGCGATTTCAGCTCGAGTTAGAACACAACTAGTTACACAACTTGATCTCATTAGAAATATTTGGTGCCTGCTGATATGTTCAAACAAATTCACCAGATCTTGATTATGTTCTGGCAATTAAAGCTATTAAGTCAGTAGATAGACAGCAGGTTATTTCATTGCTGGTTGAAAAAGCCAGCTTTCTTTTCTCCCCTTTTTATGTGACAGCACTGTAATTAGCCTTAATCAAATACCATTTGCACTAGGTGCCACAACTTTGCTTCCTTAGCCAGGAAACGCTGCCAATCTGGGGAAAAGCAGAAACACAACTGCGGTCAAAACTCAAGAAAGATGGGCATGAAGTAGATGGGAACTCTCTGTACTATTTTGCACCTTTTCTGTAAACCTAAAACTGTTCTAGAATAAAAAGTTTAATTTTAAGAAAGCAAGAAAGAGGGAAAAAGAGAGGAATGAGAAAGAGAAATGCTATTTAATGTCAGACTTCAACTTTAGCAGCTTACCACGTAAAAGCAAGCTTTAGAAATAGTCAAATAGTTCAGAAAACAGGGTTCCAGGTTAATTCTCTCATTACATTTGGGATACCACAGTGCTTCTTTTTTACCTCTGTAAATAAGTTCGTAAAAGAGACTAGAGCCAGGTGAAGAGAAAGACAATAACCACGAATAAAATCGATTCTTCCATCATCTATCCAACTTCCAGTTTGTTTCTCTCTGTGTCATAAACCCACCATTTCTTTCAATATGTCTGGAAGGGGTAGTTTGGGGATGAAGTTAGTGAGCAGGTAAGGCAGTGTTTCTCAAACTTTAATGTTCATACAGATTGCCTGGGGATCTTGTAAAACTATGCATTCTGGTTCGGTAGGTCTAGAATGCCCCCCAAGATTCTGTGTTTGTAGCAAGCTCCCAGCTGACGCCAAGGCTGCTGGTCCCCAGACCATAGTTTGAGTAGCAAGGGTATAAGGAATAGTAATTGGGCCAAGTCATGACAACTGGCCGAAAGCACAACCATAATATCTTGTCTACCTGGCTGACAAGGAGAAGTCTGCATGAAGCAGCTGACAACAAAACAGATACACATTTTCTATTTCCCTTGGCCAATAATCCTTTGTGTCAAAAATGTAAAATACATTGGTAGAATGGCATTATACTGCGAGTCAGACTATCCATTAGCTCAGAGAATCCCAATAATAGAAGTAACTCTCTATTCTTGTTCAAAGTACCTCAGCCATGATGGGGAAGCATTAGGGACAATGAAAAAAAAACGGCAGTGATTTGATCTTTGTTTACTATTTTTATTATATGTATCCTCATACCTTAAATTCTGTCTCTGTAAAATATTAGCTATTAGAACCGGTCATATTTTAACTCTTAGAGCCTTCCCAGAAGTACTCTATCATTTTAAGGGACAGATCTTAGCTATGTTCCACAAGGGGAGCTGTTGCAAGATGGAGGACCATCCTGCCATACGGCTAATATTCACTTGACAAACATATGATTCAATTCACTCCATTCAAAATGGTAAGACGAGGCCATTAGCTACTTTGAATAACTGAAAAACATATTTCTTACAACTACTGGAAAGTATTGTGGTAACTGCCACAAACGCCACATTCCTAGTACTCCTCCACTAGATTTTTTACCCCTGGAATACACTGCTTGAATTCCAAACAATAGTTCTTCTACATATTTTAAATTTCTCCCATATCTTGGTTAATTCGACTCAGTTAGGCTTTATATCTAATGGGGTGCTGGTAAATATTTAATAACTAGCTCTCTAGGAAAAATAGCCCCGGTATGTAGCTTTTGCCACTTTTTATGGTGTAAATACTATGGCTGATTTCAAGTATCAACCTGACTATAGTGAACAAAGAATGGAGGAAATGTGCACATTCACACACTTGTACGAGTCTGCTCTGGTACACAATAACAAGTGACCCCAGAGATAGAAACCATTGTTGTTCTCATAATTAAATTGTAGTCATCCAGGAGGGATAAAAGTATTCTATAATTCCAAGACAGCTTGTCTCTTAAAATGTTTCTACTTTGTTACTGAAGAGAAAAAGTCCACATGCCCTTGTGTCTTTATAAGCCAAAAATAACTCCCTGTTAGTATTCTTTTAAAACGACAATCTCACGATCTGTATAATTACCACAAAATCTTATAAGTAAGCCGTTTGGATTTTAATGACACAAACATGCTGAAAGTTCAGAATTCTTCTCTATGACCTTGAGAGTTGAACTCCTCCATTTTTGTTTTTGGCTCATTCCAAGCTCTTCCTTCCGTGAACTCGAAGGCACACCTCAGCCAGCCTCTGTGGCCTTTGGATCCGCAGAAAAGGCTGCAATCACCGTGGTTTTTATTGTTCCCTGCAACTACCTCTGAGAATAATGGCAGCTTAATATCTTTATTTCCTCTCCTATATTCGAAATGATTTGCTTCAAATTAAACAAAAAACTATTTCACATTAAAATGGACACCAGAGGGGCCAGCCCAGTGGCAGAGTGGTTAAGTTCACACGCTTTCCTTCAGCGGTCCAGGGTTTGTAGGTTCAGATCCCGGGGTTGGACCTACCCACAGCTCATCAAGCCATGCTGTGGCGGTATCCCATATACAAAATAAAGGAAGACTGGCACAGATGTTAGCTCCAGGACAATCTTCCTCACAAAAAAAAAAAAGACACTAGAAGAAGAAATCTGCCTTTTTAACAGAAAATTTGTAGGGGCTTTTTTTTTTTTTGGTATATTTAATGCATACAACTCTTTCTAATATATCATGCCTTCATTCTACTTTTACTCTATCTGAGATTCTTTATTTAATTGTTTTTCACATTTTTACACCTGCTCACTGCCAGTGAGGTTCTTTTTTTTTTTTCCTTTTTCTCCTCAAAGCCCCCCAGTACATAGTCATATATATATATTTTTTTTAGTTGTGGGCCCTTCTAATTGTGGCATGTGGGATGCCGCCTCAGCATGGCTTGATGAGCGGTGCCATGTCTGTGCCCAGGATCCAAACCGGGGAAACCCTGGGCTGCCGCAGCAGAGCGTGTGAACTTAACCACTCGGCCACAGGGCCGGCCTGGCCAGTGAGGTTCTTATAAAAACACAAATGCAAAGAAGGCTACCGCTCACAGGATGGTGGCAGGGAGAACACTGGAGAAAAATATCTGGCCAAGTAACGTAATTAACTTGAAGAAAAACACTTGCATCAGGACTCTACTGTACTCATGTCTTTTTCCATCAGCAAAAGCCAAAACCAAGTGAACAAAAAGCCACCGCCCTTCGCCCACCACCTCAAACCCGAATGATTTGGGCAGAGCAGCTGACATGACAAAATACTGCTTGCAAACAAACCACAGGGAAAAACCTGCTTCCAGTCGAGTCTTCCTGCTTGCTCCCATCACCCTCACCTTTGAATCTTTTGAATTGTGTACCATGTACACCTATTCGCGCTGCAAAAATATATGTTTTAAAGTCTTCCTATTTTTTGAACTTTTAAAATTCTTTTTTCCCCGAGCATCCCATCTATGATGAACGCATTAGGTTGTAACACATGCAGAACACAGCACAGCAGACCCCCTACCATTCGCCAGATGTTAGGAACTAGAAACATGCAAGGATTTTTCATGTTAGGAAAATGGTGGCAGTCAGCTCATCAAAGGGAAAACAGGCAGAATATGTCCCTGCCTTTGCCTTTCCTAAGATGCATTTAAATTCACTAGGTTTGTCTCTAGTTTGACAGGATTATTAATGGGATGGGTTTACCACTCTGGTGGAAGAATCTGTTAGCCACAGGACAGCCTTTTACTCCCCTGGATGCTTCTTACCAGGGCCTGATGACTGCCAGCTAATCTGCACATTAACCAGAGATTCTGGCTGCTGATCAGTTTCCAACACAGTCAAACTGGTAACATTATTATCACTAAATTGGAGTCCAGCTTTTTTTTTTTTGATAGACGATTTTTACACTAGCTAGAAGCCTGGCTAACAAAGCTTTAACGGTGACAAAAATAGTCATCATGAAAGAAAGAGTATTCACAATACTGGATCTTCTTGAACGATAGTGCAGAGACCTCTGGACTTGCTGCTAATCAAGTACACAAGCCCTGCTCCATGAAGACCTTAAAAAAAAGTCATGAAGACTACAGATCTATCTGAAGTACAGACAGATATAGATATCGACATGAACACAGACAGGGAAATAGACGTAGACACATATATTCTGGTAAACAAATGAGTAGTCATACCATTTTTAACAATTGGGAATAAATTTAATCATACATAAGAGCAACACAAAAAAATCCTTATATTCTCTATCAGAAGAAACAAATACACAAAAGTATACAGCAGCAATGGAAAATAACTCTCTTAGGGATTCTGCATAGATATTTGGGAATTCCTCACTGCTGAGTAAAAGGCCAAGGAAAAGAAGCTGATGAAAAGGAGGAGACACTTATAGGTGTTCAATGAAAGCAGTCACCTCTGCAAAATTTATGGTTCTTTCCCTGAGGTCACCTTTCTGCCTCTCCATTTGTGCCCTTCCTGTGGTAGCATTTGGGAAACACAAGAAGGAAAAGGGACTGCGGAGTGAGCTGGCATTAGAATACAATCTTACTCTATTTCCTTGAAGCCTAGAGTACATTCCTGTTTAAAAATAACGTGAAAAAAAATATTAAGTTGGTTTTCTTTTTAAGACACACACACACACACACATCTATTCTTCATTCCCAGCAGTTTCCCAGTGAAGGCAATGAGAGAGGCTCTCCCTGCCAGGTCTGAAGAGTTCTTGAGGGCACCTAAAACTGAAAGCTTTTAGCAAAACACAGATGCAAGCAAATTGCAAAATCACAGTGTCTGCAGGACTGGATTTCGGTTGGCATAGGTTTGGAGACAATTTTTTCAAACACCTGGGCAAAGGGGAAAGGAGCCTCTGTGCCTCTTGGCCAGCCCTGTGCTGTATTCAGATCTTACTTTTGTTTTCTTGCTACACATTCATCTAAATTCAACCCCTCTTTCCCAACAGTCATCGCAACAGACACACACCCCTGGCTCCATCTGATTTTGGAGTCGCGTTAGGATGTCTATGCCTCCTTTAGAATACGCAGAGGGTAGACAGAGGCCCATATTGGGTACATGTATTTTAAGTCAAGTAACACTGTGGCCTTCATGGGACCTCCATTAGCTGACTGCTTTATCTCAGTGCCTTAGTTTCTCCTCCAGTCAAGAACGCTAAAAATCCCCCTTGACAAGTCCATTCCAAGAATTATAAACTGAATTCTTGAGCAGCAGGCAAAACCATTCTAACAATAATAATAGCTTGATATTTATATAGTGCTTATTATGGGCCAGACACTCTTCTAAGAGCTGTATCTATGTTAACTTTCTTAATCCTCACAAATTCCCTATGAGGTGGGTTTTACTGTCCCCATTTTACAGATGAGGACACTAAGGCACGTGAGGTCAAGTATCTGCCACCTTGACAGGCAGAGGGGCTTGCATCTTGCAGTGCCACTGCAGGGGCCAGCTCTTACCTACTCCCTCTCAGGAGGGACTTTTTCAAGCAAAGATGACTGCTTAAATGCCTTTGTTTGCAAACACTGTAGTGGTTGTGGGGAGTACAGAGAGCACATCCTCTCTGTCAAATAGTGGAGAACAGGGGAGGCTATGGGTCCTTCCTTCCTACCAGCATTTTCCCATTCCAGGGAAGCAAGCTGACCAGCATGCTGCCCCAAATTCTGCCTGGAGGCGTACAGACAAGTGATTGTAAACAGACCAGACAGCAAACACGAGCAAGAGGAACAGGTAAAAGGTGCTAGGTGGCCCGAGCCAGGGTGAGGAGGGACTGGATGGAGCGGGGCCAGCCAGCCAGTAAATGGGAGACCTTAGGTGAATGCTCCCTGAGTCCGAAGAACAGATCATGATAATGACGGGCCCTGACCTGCAGAGGAAGGGGCTTGCAGATTGTAAGGGAAGGATGATCTGTAGCCCTCCTGCTCTTTCCAGAGCCCTCACCCCATCACATAACGCTGGGTTGACCAGAGATTTGTACACGCTCCTCGCGATGCAGTTGAGACAGATCGACAGATGAGAGATAGAGAGACTGGTTTCAAATACCAAAAACTGAGCCAGTCACTCCTCACTTCACCCCTTCTCCCTTCTGCTTCCCAACATTTTTTCATCAGAAAATTACACATGGAAAAATGAACACACACACACAGACACACACACATTGAATCTCCTTTTAGCGCATTCTTTTGTCAAGGACCTTTATAAGCATGAAGAATTTCCACATTTCATAATTTACAACAAATTCTTCATTTGGGTATTAAAATGTAGACATTTGAAAAGCTCCCTGACACCACTTCTCCCTACAATGGTAACATATTTATGTAAAAGAATTCACAATACAGATTTTATGTTAATATTACTTAATTTTTACTTCTTACGTTTCAACTTAACTTCCCTCATAGGAAACAGCTTCCAGACTTCCCTTCAAATATTCATAGGGCCTATTGTAGATGGGGAAATCGTGCTCGACATAAACACATTCATCCTGACTACCTCCTCAATCTGGCTGCCACCATAAATGTTGGAAGCCATGACAACACTGGCAATTCTGCACCACAGACGTACAAAGAAGCTTTTGAGAGGTGAAGCAACTAATGGAGTGAATACATGCTAGGTAACATCTCGGAGTTCCTAAAATCTTGATATAGATAAGAAGAACCAGGTTTTTAGACCTGGATCTGCAGCTAACATCTGATCTTGGGCAATATTCAACAGCGTTAGATGAGGATTTATTTATTGACCACGGGCTATGAGGTCAGTAGGTTACGAGGGTTATGAGCCCCTTCCAGGAGCTTATAATTTCACAAAAGAGCTAGAACCACAAACACTAGCCATGATCAAAGCAGAATGCAACTATTGACTTGGAAGTTGTCTGCAAATGGGTGTTGGGCAAATGCAAGGGATTAGTAATTAAATCGAACTGGGAGAATCAGAGCAGGCTTCATGGCCAAGGTAGCATTTGAATGAATTACTTGAGTTCTGATACGTGGAAAGAAGCTGAGCAAGGAAGAAGAGCATGAGCAAAAGCCGGAAGTAGGAAATGCTGGCGGTGTGCAAACAGGAGAGTAGGTAGAGGTAGTGAAGCACAGTTGGTGGAGGAATGTGATGGGAAGAAAGTGGATGGTGGCACATCTGAAAATCATGGTAGGGAGACTGGACGTACTGTGCAGGCAAGAAAGATCCACTCAGGGATTTAAGGGGAAAATGGAGCACTGGTTTATGAATGGACCAAAGAATCAGAAGTTTAGTAAGCAGAAGGGAGGTCAGGAGGATCCCCAAGTATTTTGATGACAGATGATGAGGAAAATAATTTAATTTCTCAAGGCCTTAGTATCATTTTCTTTTCTCCAAACGAGGGAACAAGGTCAGTTACAGAATAGATGAGCCTAAGTATCTTGAGGCAGACTTAAGGGCTCATTCTCCAAGGTTCTAATGGTGCTTCATACACATCTTCATTACAGCAACTTCCATGGAATTCTCATGAGGCATGTTCATGTCTGTCTTCTCACTATGAGAAGTGCCTTACAGGGCCTATGACTTTTCATTGTGTTTCCAGAGGCCTAGAAGAGTACCTGGCACACAGTAGGCAGTCAACTATCTAAATTATTCTACTGTATTATTTCCAGTTTCCAGATAAGGACATAGAATTTCCCATGACCACAGATGAGAAAATAAGAGTCTACATTTCAGGTTTGTTACTGTTAATTAGAAACTATCGTATTACACTCAAAAGGCTTAGAATACCTATCTATGTTTTAAGGACATTGGGGTTAGTTTTGCAGTCTCTTCGTATCCCAGTTCTCCTCTCAAGTTCTCAAAAAGTACAGTCACCAGCCCCCACCCTTTTTGAATGATCTCCTCTAGTTATGAACACTTCCCTTTGTGCCCTCTGAGCTATTTACGTGGCACTGCAGCTGTGACTCTCCACCAGTCTACTGGGCCTCTCGCAATCAACTACCATTCCAGTGATTGTAAACTGAACTACCGAAAGCATCTGAAGAACTCTCCATCTCTAGCTCAACAGACTCTACTTCAAATGTCAACTCCCCTCATATTCTTGGACACACACTAGGTATAACTACACATAATGATGCTGGTATCTAAACTAACACAACAGAACTTACAGACTAAACCTTCCGTCTTCCTGAATCCCCAAATCCAGAAATACTATAGCATATAATTTGCCTTGTGCTTCACTGTAATGTAAGTTATGACTGAAAATGTAAGGGATCTCTTCAACCTCTCACGACTTATTTCTCTCTTAAGGAGTTATTTTTGTATAGCTGGATTATTCTCCAAAACTATTTTAAATATTTTTATTTCCATATAGAAAATTCATTTATGGTCATGAACTAACTACCCTTTAATCTGCTCAACACTTCCATTTTTCTGGTTAAGAAAAATTAATTTCTTAGCCCTCTTCACTTCCATCTCCAATACCAGCACTTGACTTTCTTTTGGGAGCCATTTCTCACGAAGACACCATGTTTCTATCACTCTATGAAAATTACCTTATTCAGACTTGGAAGAGACCTTTATAACGGTCCTTTGCAACTGGAATGATTTGCAGTGGGCTCAGCTCACTCACTAGTCAACCCACTTACTCCTGTAACCCATACAGCTTGTAAAATCAAGATTCAAACTTATGCCTTGGCAAAACTAAAAATTTCTTCCTATTTCAGATCTTTTGGGTTCTTTTAAATACACAAAATGTTAAATCTGCAAATACCAGGGGTCTATTAAGAAACCAAATAAGTGTTATCCTTCACAGCAGTAGCCACATTGGGAGACACAACTAGGGTTTATTACAAAAATATATGCAATCCATTGCTCAAAATGTTGTTGGAGCTCATCTTTGAAATGGCCATCAGAACCTGTTTACAAGCCTCATCAGAAAACAGATGCCATGATTTTATAATCACATCTTGTTTTTCACTCAAGGTCCTATCACTCCATGGGATCACCAACCACCTTAGCCACTGGACTTCGCTCCCTATGCTTTTTCAATTGCTACAAAAGTGAAATCCACTAAAATAGTTGCCATCAAATAAAAGTAATAGTCAAAAATCTGCTAAAATTTAAAAGTCCACTAATACTGGACTTTAAAAGAGTTCTCCAAGGCCAGCAGGATTTCTCCACAAGTTATTTCAAACCTCAGGAGCTTTATTTGGCTGTGGTGTGTGAATGGGAATGGCAGACAGAATTCACTTTCTGTACTTTAGCCAGTTGTTTTGGTCATACATAGGCCAAACTCAAAATGGTGCTGAATTTACTGGTAAAGATTAAAACACTGAAAAATCATCATTGATTTGTTTGGATGAGTCTGCATTTTAAAGGTTAAGTGTAAGAAGTCTATGTTCTGGACCACAGACTCTTGGAAACCACTTTGTTTCATTGTGCCCTTATTACTGGAACAGGGACTTAGCATCGTCCCCTCAGGGAGCTGTGTTTTCAAGTAAATCCTATGCTTCACAAGGACATCAAGTAAATCCTATGACATCACAAGGTCAAAGGAGGAATTGGGTCTCCTGAAATAGTCCTAATAGGCCATCAGCATCTGTGAACATTGCTAGTTTACTTCTGTGATCAAAACCACTAGTTCTCCAAAGAAACAGCTCAGAGAATAGGACTTAGCCATGACTGTCTTTCCCTTGTGGACAAAGAATGGTAAAACCCATTTTGTTTTCAATCCAAATGGCCTCTATAAATCTTATTGAAGTAATGAAAATAGCTGTATCATGTACAGATGATAGAATTATCTTTTACCACTTCATCAGAACAAAAACCTCTAGGATAGGCAAAATTTTTCATTCTCCTAACCACACTCACAAGCAAATCCCTAAAATCCAAAGCCAAATCACATGCAAGTATTTTACATGGCTTTCTGCATCTAGAATATCTGTGAATTCAAGATGTGGTGGATGAATTAAGGGCCTACAATATTCCTTTAAAAACAAACCAAAAAAATCAATTTACTTTTCCATTTAGTTGAATTTAATAAGAATCTGTTACATAAGTACTATGTTAACTACTATTATAGGGGACTTTGGGGAAGTATAAGGCATGGTATCGTCAATTAATGAACTTATAATGTCATTATGAAAGGCTATTTATACATTAAACAACTAGCTGAGAGAACTTGAGCAATGTCCTAAACTTTGCTGGGCCTCAGTTTCCTCATCTGTAAAATGAAGGAGTCAGTAGAGATGCTTCCTGGGTCTCAAATTCTTCCAGGTCTCAAATCCTATAGACCTTTTGGTATGATACCTATGAGACCTGATTAGCAAACAGTGCAAGACAGTATATGATCAAGTCCAAATGCATCCTATAAATAATCAATACAATAGGAGGCCAGAGCAGAAAGAGATCAATTTGGGGGTGGAAAAGGTTTTCTGGAAAAGCAGAACCTTCAACTTGGACTTGAAAGTGGGTAGAATTGAAGAGGGGAGGGGTCGTTCTTTACTGAGAGTACAGAGGGCTTTTGTAGGGGGAGTGGAAGAGTTCTTGAGTAGGGGAGGGAGGAGAAGGAGTTTGTATTTGACTCTGGATAACAGGATTCTATGTTGTCAAGTGGTGGGTTTCAGTAGAGGAAGTGACACGTGACTTGATGACATGATCCCATTAACCCGTAAGTCAGATCACACACTGTTCTTCTCAGAACCATCCAGCAGCATCCATCTCTCTCAGATAAAGGCCAGAGTCCTTGAAATGGTTTGGAGGCCCTGCATCATCTGCTCCCCCATCCCATTAACCCTCTCAACTTACTTCCTACTTCTCTCCTACAACAGCTTTCTCAGACCTTTCCTCAAACACCAGACATGCTTCCAGCTTTTGCACATGCTGTTCCTCTCCCTGGACTGCTCTTCCTCCCAGTACCTACGTGTTTGGCTATGTCTTCATGTGAAAGTTACTTTCTCAGTGAAGCCTTCTCTATCATCTCTTTAAAACTGCAGCTCGCTCTTTCCATACACACAGACACACACAGACTCACATTCACACATACACACCCCCCTCACTATCTCCCCTCCCTGCTTTATTTTTTCCATAACATCCACCATATTCTACCATATTATATTATTTATTTATTTTGTAAAAATGTCTGTCTCCATTTGCGACCTCTCCCCCAAGTGCTGAGTGGAACGTAAACTCCATGAGGGCAGGGATTTCTGTCTGCTTTATTCATTGCTTTCCTCCCAGAGCCTAGAACAATGTCTGGCACAAAACAGGGCCCACGTGAATGAATGTATGAATGTAAGAAAAAGGTGTGAGGCCAATTAACCTCACAGGTTGAACTGCAAGTGGGAGAGCCTAGAGGTTATTACAATAATGGGAGTGTGACGTTATGAAGGCCTGAACTAAAGGAAGGCCATGGGAAGAAAGAAAGGGCTGACTTCGAGAGTCCACATCCAGAACTACCAACCAACAGGGACTGTTAATCAATTCAACACCCAGGTCTGGATTAAACGAAAGATATTCACCACAGGAGTAAGGAGAATGTTCAAAGGCAAAAGAGAAACTGGAAATGCCCTCAAAATAAAATAATACATGGCTTTATAAACAAATATCAGTCAGATTTAACTTCAGTTGTTTCTAAACATAATTGATTGCAATTTTCTTCCTGCTTAGATTTCTGAGAAGAGCTGAAAGGAAACTAAAAAAGAAGGAAGTGGAAAACGTACAGCATGCCATATTTTCCTTTTAAGGCAACTTCAGCCTGAATGGCAGGGCAAAACCTCACACACATATCACAATTTATTCTCTATCAGCTCTCAGGAACACAAAATGAATACAGGAAAGACAGATCTTGTTCTTCTGGGGTTTTTTCCTTTCTTTCTTTTTTCTCTTCATTATGTTTTCTTCTCCTCCAAAATAGTAATCAACGCAGATGACAACAAATCTTTCTAACTAACATCAGCTTTGGTGTAAGCAAACATATTGGAAATGGGAAAAGAAAGAAGGTTTATGACATAGTCTTTACCGGTCTATGCAGACATTAAGACTTGACTAGAGTCACAGCAAGAAAATACTGCCTATGTGAGGCTAATATCTTATTCAGGTATTTCTTAAGAAATTATTAAAACATGGTAATTAACATTCAGCCATCCAATATTATTTAGAATCATGTGATATCTTCAGGAGAAAAAGAGGTGGGTGGTCCTCTTTCTTGACTCTTTAGTGATAGCTCAAGTGCACCTGATGAGGTATATACGGATGGTATGTACGTAGGAAATGAGTTTAAAGGAGGTCCAACACTTTGGCTAACTCAAATTTTACTATTACCTCTTTAAAATTCAGCATTTTTCTCCCAGAGGCATTTGAGTAACTAAGTTTGCGTCTATATTTATTATTCTGCCTTTCAAATACATACCCTAAATCAGTGGACAGCAACTGGAGGGGATTTTGCCCCCCAGGGTACATTTGGCAATGTCTAGAGACATTTTCCTTCTCACATCTGTGGGTGGAGGGGTGCTACTCACATGTAGGAGATAAAGTCCAGGGATGCTGCTAAACATCCTTCAAATACACAGGACACCCCCATAGCAAAGAGTTATCTAACCCAAAATGTCAATAGCACTGAGGGTGAGAAAACTTGCCCTAAATCATCTCTGACAAAGACCAACAAATTATGAAGAACTAATAACGTTTTTAGTCTAGGTGTGTCCTTCACACAACACTAAGTAGAAAAGTCGAAACCTGCAATTTGCATTGTTTAAAAATGCAGTCAGACTCTGCTTTGAAACATTTCTGTCCCAATTGGTAATGTTTAGGAATATTTAGATTAAATCTGCAGATAAGCATTAAAAGGATGTTCTATGCTCTCTTCTGTTCCTGCACAGAAATTCAAGGAAATTCATAATCATAGAATCAGGGAACCCGAAAGCTGAAAGGGACCTTAGAGGTTATCATGACTCACCGTGTCATCTTCCCAATGGGGTGGGGCTGGGGTGGAGAAGGATGCAGAGCGAGATCAGGAGACTTGCTTTCAGGCCCACAGCTGGTTAGTTTTACAGCTGGGACTAGAACTCATCCTATCCCTCAGGTCTGTGCTCCTTCTACTTGAATCAGAAGCAGATGTGAAAAATGGAGCCCAAGAAGGTCACAAAGAAATCCTTGCACCAAAATCTACCTCTTGATTTCAGCCTCAAAGGCAATAAGCAAATAGGGAAATGCATGGCACACTGGGCTTTCTATCCTTGGGGGTGGTGAGCCACCCAAACAGAGGAGGATTCTCTGGCTGCAGACCTCTCCCAAGGCCCAGCCAGCATTAGCCAGGACCTCTCAAGAGGGCCTATCAAAGGGAGGAGTGAACACCTCAACAGGTGGCAAGTGTGTCTCAAGAGCCACTTCTCTCTGAAGGGAAAGTCTTATAAAAAAATGAAGATCTTGAAATGCTTTAAAAGCAAGTGGCATAGCATGGCTTCTCTATTCTTTCTCTTTCTGGATAAGGGGCAGTTGCACTCTCACCACATCCTCCAGATGCTTCCTATGACTTTCCAGCACCAACCACATCATAAGAAAGAAGAAAATACACAACTGCACTGAGCATATGTGACATTCTTTCTCTCCAGGGTCTCCAACCTAGGCCCTGGTTCGTTGTCAGAGAACCTGGGTCTCTTTCTGGCTCTCCATTCCAATCTGGTCTTGGTCACTCCTTTGGCCCTCCCATGGATCACATCCCTCCCAGAGACCTTGCCTGTCAGTCTGCCCCTATCCAGCTGCCACCACCTGGCCTCTCCTCGCAGAACTGGCTATAGAGTAGGAAGAAGATCTGTCACTTCTCCATTTCCAGATGGCACTGAAACAAGTACACATTCCCCTTTCACTTTCAAAGGGCTAGTTACTTTTAGAGAAACTGACAGGAACAAAAGCAACAAACCTTCCTGTATGGTATGAGCAAATCATAATACCAGCTACTGTTTACTAAGTATCTTGCAAGTGTCTGGCCCTGTGTTAGGTTTAAGACCACAAAGCTAGGAAATAAAATTTTAAAACATTTTAGTCTAAGTTGTCTTTTTCTTCAAGCTGATATAAACAAGTCTAGACTTGCCTGGCTCATAGCTCCATCCTTAAATCCCCTTCATCATGTTCACTTAAACATGTCTTCCACATATTGTGCCTCGAGCCAGAGCTCATCCATCCTCCCCTCTGTGTAGACCACCATCCCACCTGCCTGTGTGCCCCAGCCGCAGAGGCCCACCCACACTGCCCACAATGCTGTTCTCCATATGCTACCTTAGCTCTATCCAGGCCCAGACACTAACAGCTGGATTAGTGGTTTCCTGGAGCAAACACCATTAGTAAGGGGGGTCTGTGAATATCCTACCTGCCCCACACAAGGTCTAGGTGGGTATGGACAGAGTCTCAGGGCCTGACTGAGCATTGAGCTGTAGTCTTCCTGGACTATCCTACTAGCTGCTTGGCTGGGCTGCCACAGAGCTCCCGGCATATGGTTCCCCATCCATTCAGTTTCCTGCAGAGCCTGAGACGAGCCTTGATGCCCAACCAACTGTCTGGAGGCCCTAGTTCCTACCAGCCTCTTTATCCTAGGGCAGGAGCCCGGCTCTAGGATCCCTCACCTCATCTTAAAGGGCCTTTTTGGCTTTTCAATTCCTATACCCACAGATATCGAAGACTATATCCACCCTTAGACTCAGACGCCACACTTCATCCTGCTCCCTCTCTCGCTGTCTGCATACAAAATTTGGCTGTTACCATAGTCTTATTTTGACTTGATTTTGTCCCAGCCTCTGAGGGTTGGTGAGGGCCTCTGGCCAATACAGTATCCGCAGCCTCCATTACTGGTTTAGATCTAAGCTGCTTCATTCTCCTTAGACAGGAGAACATATCAAAAATCAAACATCTTGGGCCACATGCTATACAGTCTGCCCACCTTCTAGATTCCAGTAACTCACAAAGACTTAGAGAGGTGCTTTTAGTCGAACAACAGAAGCCAATAAATAGTCCAAATCAAGAGTCCCCAGACTCCAGAAGGGCTCGTTATCCATTCAACAAATATTTACTGAGTGTTTACTATGTAGCCAGCACTGGTCCTGGTGTTCGATGCTAGCAATTCAGCAAGGAACAAGACAGCCAAGGTTCCTCCTCTCAAGTAACTCATATTCCACCGCAGGAAGACAGGCAACAAATGAATAAACAAATGAGCAAAAGAACCGTTGGTGGTAAGCCCCAGGAAGGAAAGTAAAATAGGGTAATGCGATTAAGAGAGAATCTTGTGTGGTCAGAGAAGGCCCCTTTGGGTGATCTTGAGCTGAGATCTGAATGATGAGAAGAAACGGAGGCAAAGGCCCCGGGTTGGAAACAGAAAGAATGCCAGTGCTTTCTTAAAAAATAATCTCTTATTTTAGACTAGTATATTAGTTTGCTAGGGCTGCTGTAACAAAACATCACAGACTGGGTGATTTAAACAACAGAAATTTATTTTCTCACAGTTCTGGAGGCTGGAGGTCCAAGATCAAGGTGCTGGCAGAGCTAAGTTCTTCTGAAGCTTCTCTTCTTGTCTTGCAAATGGCCACCCTCTTGTTGTCTTTTCACATAGTCGTCCCTTTGTGCAAGTATACTCCTGGTGTCTCTTCCTTTTCTTATAAGGACACCAGTCGTATTAGATTAGGGTCCCATCCTAACAGCCTCATTTTAACTTAATCACCTCTTTAAAGGCCTTATCTCCAAATATGGTTATATTCTGAGGTACTGGGGGTTGGGACTTCAACACCTGAATTTGGGGGGGGGGGGGACATTCCGCCCATAATGAAGACTTTTCAATTTACAGAAAAGTTGCAAAGATAGTACAGAGAGTTCCCATATAGCCTGCACCCAGTGTCTCCTATTATTACATCTTAGTATGGCACACTTATCACAACTGATGAACCCATATTGATATATAAAATTCATACTTTATTCGGATCTCCTTAGTTTTTACCAATGTCCTTTTTCTGTTCCAGGATCCCATTCAGGACAGCACATCGCATTTAGCCATTATGTCTCTTTAGGCTCCTCTGGCTGTGATAGGTTCTCAGACTTTCCTTGTTTTTGATAACCAGTTTGGAGAGGACTGGTCAACTATTTGGGGAGGATTGACCAGCATGTAGAATATCACTTAGTTGGGATTTGTCTGATATTTTTCTTATGGCCAAACTGAATTTATGGGTTTTTAGAGGAAGTCCACAGAGGTGAAGGGCCATTCTCATCACATCATATCAAGGGTGCATGATACCAACAGGACTTGTCACCGTCGTGAGCCTTCATCATCTAACTGAGGTAGTGTTTGCCATATTTCCTCACTGTACATTCTTTTTCCCCCTTTCCATACTTTCTTCTTCAGGGGGAGTCACTATGTGACGATGTGACTGCATTTAAGGAGTGGGAAATTATGTTCCATCTCCTTGATGGCTGAGTAGTTACATGAGTTATTTGGAATTCTCCTGAGGGGAGATTTGTCTTTCTCCCCATTTATTTATTTATTCAATCATTTATTTATGGACTCATGGGTGTTTATTTTATACTTTGGGTTATAATCCAATGCTTTATTTATTTTCTTGCTCAGATTGTTCCAGTGTTGGCCATGAGAGTTCTTTCAGTTGGCTCTGGTGTCCCTCTGGCATACCCCCATTATTGTGGGTTTTTTTTTTTTTTTTAACACTTCCTTACTTCTTGGCATTACAAGATTCTCCAGGCTCATCTTCTCTATTTCCGGCTCCAGCCCTATGATCAGCCATTTCTTCAAGAAGCCCTGGCTCCTTTTACTGGAGAATGATATCAGAAACTAAGATCTGGGCACTAGATGTGTTGTTACTGGGGTGTCATTTCTAGGTCCCCTCAATTGACAGAGCAAAGGAATATATGTGTGTATACTAACTTGTGTATATAGACATATCTATAAATATTTCTATTTGCATCCTAATGTATCTATATTAAGATAAACAGGAGTTCATACTAACACCCCCAACTCTAATCTATTACCACATGGATCATTCTAGCTTTCTCTCCTTGCTTTGTTGTAACCCCCCATTTCAACAGTGAGAAACCTGCTGCCCACAATCCACCATCCATTTACTTAATTATTCAATTTCTATATATATTATAGTTGTTTTAGAATTGTTAACCTGTGCCTTCCATAGGAAAAAACTATCAGAGCACAGCTCCTTTTGCTTTTAGTTTTACAGTCTCCACTAGTTTCTAAAGCTACTTAGGTCAGCATCTTCATCCCTTACTCCCTTCAGTGAAGTGATTTCATGTATTTGTAATAGTTAGATTCTTGTCACAATCTGCATTCTATGTTAGGATCCTTTGACTTCCTAACTATATATTTTCTAATTTGTATACATTAAGGTTCACTCTTTGTGCGGTAAAGTTCTACAGGTTTTGACAACTGCAGTGTCATGTATTAATCATTACAATATCATACAGAATAGTTTCACCACCCTAAAAATCCTCCTGTGCTCCACCTATTCAATCCTCGCTTCCCCCTCAAATACTTGGCAAACACTGTTCTGTTTATCTCTATAGTTTTGCCTTTTACAGAATGTCATAAAAATAGAATCATACAGTATGTAGCCCTTTCAGACCAGTTTGACACCAGTGTTTTTACAGAGAGGTAATGGTCAACAGTGTTCAATGTTGCTGAGTGGTAAATAAGTACAGAAGAGTGACAGATATTAGCACGGCACAGGCTAAGTCTAGAAATTTCTAGCAATAGAGTTGAACTTACTTACTGATTGCTATTTTAGTTCTCAATGTCAGTGACTCAAGAGTGAGAGGAGGACTGTAACACCAGCCTCCAGAGAAGGAAAATCTTACCACGGAGCAGAGCTCCAGAGAAGGAAAGTTCGAACCTCAAAGATCCTCAAATCATAAAGTACATCAGATGTTGGATAATAAGCAGAAGGATGAGCCAATACCCTGCAATAATTTAAGTCTCATAGTACACAATAAAAGGTCAGTGCTTTTAAATGTGCTTAATCTATTTATTTGAGTTAAAATGGATTGTGATCAACAGGGAAACATGCCCAACCAACTTGGGAACCCCTTAAACCAGCTGTCTATGTCGTTTAGCTAAGAGGCCCCAGATGAAGAACGCATATGTACAAGGATTAAGATTGTGTGCTCTCTGGAAATCGCCATGTGTAGGGAGGTGCCCACTGAAAGCCTTATCCGGGGCACAGCATACATGCCCATATTTGCCCTCGCCTGTGGGGAATTAGCTAGAATTCCACTGTGTGCTACAGATACCAAGGAGTGTTCCAAGAAAAACCCCAAAAACACCAAAAGAGGCAACAAAGATCTTCACGGAGACCCTTACAACAATTTCTTCCTATAAATTTTAGAATATAAGCTCCTAAAAAGTGGCTAGGGAAATAGATGGACTGCTTTGCTGTCGCTAAGGTGATACTTCCTCATACTCTTCTCAGTCTTATTCCTGCTGGCTTCCCAAATTCACTGGTGGATCCCGTAGCACCCATCCTGTTGTTTCTTCCAGCTCTATTGAAAGCAGTATCAGGATGAGCAGAGCCCAACATGTGCTTTCTGCCATCTGTGGCTCTCATCTCTTTCTCCTATAGACTGCTGAGCATAAACTGTGCGTTTTCTGATTTTGGTCATAGACAGTATTATCACTTGTCATCGGAGTGCTATCACATGTAACAGTCATTTGTTTATTCTTCTCCTCCCAGCTGACCTCTTTCTCCTCCTTCTATTGTGTTTCTTTGAGTTGAGTATCAAAGTTCCCTAGTGTACATCAGGGACAGGCATATTTGCCAAGATCCAAGGATAAAACATCTTGGAAGGAAGCCGAGAAAATGGTGCAGCCACTGAATTTCTACTTCTTTTTATAACTACTTGTAGTCATTATTACTGGATTAAACACATACGTGCACAAAACTGATTAGTTCTGGTTGTTATTCATTATTCTCCCACTTCTTGTTTCTAAAAAATCTGCATTACAAACAACCCTCCAGGATCTCATTCCAATCACCCTATCTCAAGTCTCACAATTAATATTCCTAATACAACCACTACTGCCACTCGACTTTTTTTTTTTTAAAAGCAACAAAAACCAGTGCTGATGAATCACAAATCTCCATGAAAAGAGGCCAGAGAGGTTAACCAGAGAGTGAACTTGACACTGCAAAGCAAGAACGTCCCCTGTGCTTCCCTGTTCACTAAAGCTAGTGGTTTTGGTTAACACAGGAAACGCAGTAAATACACAGTAAATTGTACACACAAAGCAGCCATCAGCAATTTGCCTGGTGGGGTCGGATAGCATGTGGCTGATAGGTCTCAGGAGATGAGGAACAAACAGCCATGATGGATTAAGTGATTGCTATTGGCTGTGCGCTTGCCCTGAATATTTCACTGTGGACAGTAATCAATTACTAGAGACCAGTAATGATACCAATCAAATGCACTTAGCACTTTTGCACTATCAACCGGAGCGTTGCCGACCTGCCAGTTTGAAAAGGCTTAAGGCTGTGTGAGAAGTAGTATGTAAGGTAGCCACTGTGAAGGCTTTTCATCAGGGAAAGCAGGCTTCTTTCCCTTCACGTTAAAAAGATAAATGGATAAATTAGCCACTCACCTGCCCTACATTAAGGTTTCTTTTAAAACAAGCAATATTCTCCCTCACCCTGTCTCCCGAGGGGATGACTGTTTATAAATATTTTGGCATAATTTGAGGCATCCTGGTCAGCAGTTTCCCATGAACAAACAGCCTCGAAGAAAATGAGCGAACAGAAGCTGTGGCAAAGCAGAAAAACAGCCAACCTATTTCTTCTACAGCCCGCCAGTCACCATAGAATTCCACTGCTATGAGGTCACTCCCTGTCTTTTTCTTCTGTGGTGGGAAGGCCATGCATTATCATTGTATGTCCACAATGCCCCAATCTAGAATGCTCTTCCTATAGTGTCCATGAGAAGTCGAAAAAGAAATCTGCCTCTTCGTGTTTCTACCTTGTCAAAATATAAGTCAGTTCCATCTCTTCTTGGGGTACGGCATCTCTTTTTCTCTCTTCACGGTCATCTTCATTTACAACATGGGAGTTCTCAGGAAGAAGCCGAGTTGTAAGTTTGCAGAGTCTTTTCCAACCCTCGCCGGGCTTGCAGTGCCTTGTCTTCTGTTGCTTCAGTGCCAGTCTTTTACGAAACAGTGGACTGTCCCACAATTACTAGTTTGACGGACCTTTTGGCTTAACAATAATGGTAATTAATCAAAATGGCAAGGTAGGGGCGAGCCTCAGAAGAGTTGTCCCACACTTAATTCTTGAGGTTTATTTTTGCTGTGTTTTAACAGTTTTTCCAGACAAGTATAAATTCCCTCTTCATGAGGTGGAGAGAACAGAAAAGTCTAAGTCCATTAAAGGCTTCCATTAAACTGCCGTTTACAAATCACTTCACAGTTTGAGTTGTCCCGGCTTAAACTTACACAAACCAGGGACAAGAAGGGGCAAAAGAGAGCATGTTAGGATGATGGAAAGAGTGTATATCTTGAATGGGACAGTGGTTTCACGAGTAACCATTTGTCAAAGCTCAAACTATACACTTAAAATTGGTGCATTTGTGGAACGAAAATTTTATCTCAATAAAATTCAGTTTAAAACTCCTAAAAAGCAACTCCTAACTAATGAGCCAGATCCTCTGATGGGGAAGTGAGATAAACGTGTCCTTATCTTACCCCTGGTTAAACAGGGAGCGATATTTTCAAATGCCACACATTCCTGGGAGAATCACCCTGCTGTGCTCACTGAGCAGCAGTGCAGAATCCAAGGGAGTGCTTGCTGGTCGAACCTGCTCCTTCTCGGGCTGCCTCCCGGAGGCAGCTGCTGGGTACAGGTTTACTAAATTGCAAGTCACCTCCGTCAGCAGGACTGCCCCTTCTCAGGGATTTATGAACTGTCCATCCAAGTGCACAACCCAGAGCAGGGCTCTGGTCGGGAGAGAAGCAAGAATCTTGGCCAAGGACACAAATCTCCCAGAACCACCAAAGGCGCTGTGCTCCAATAAAAAAACATTCTGAATGGATTCACTCACGTCCCATTATCAATATTGTTCCTAATAATATGTGCCACCTTACCTATGCCACAGGGGCATTGTGTGAATTAATGAAATAATGAGGCCTCTGGAGCACTTTCCCAGAGAGAACACCGGGAGAATCAGAAGCATCAGCTTCCCCCGAACCGGCTTTTAAGGATGAAATACTAGAAGTATTTCTAGTATTCTGGCTTTAGCTGCCTTCTCCCTGTTCTTCCTCCCTATTATGGTATCTCTATCATGCAAACTGGACAAAGATTTTGTTGAACTTGTCACTGGATGTGTGTAACTTTTCAGTTGAATTCTCTCCAGTTTGGGATGTTATTACAGGTCCATGAGTCACGGACTCTAGAGGACTCTCTGTGAAACCAGGAGATTCTGCCTAGTTCCTATCCCACCAGCACCACCAAGTGATTTGTGATAAGCTTCATCCTGCTAAAAGGATTCATGCTCTGGTTGTCTTTCTGTCCAGGTGCTTTGGTCAGGCTACTCTTTTCCTCTGAAAGCCAATGGCCAAGGCCTTTAGAGGACTGGACAAGAACAGGGAACATGTTAATGCCATAACTGTGGGTCTGGTATTTTAATAATTTTGTTTATCTCGTCCCTGCCCTTAGCACGACTGCTCCCTCCCTACACACACACACACACTCACACACATGAATATTTACTTCAGGAATAATTTACCAAAGCAATCTACAAATTCAATACAATCTGTCAAAATTCCAGTGGCACTTTTTTACAGATATAGAAAATAAAATCCCAAAATTCCTATGGAAGCCCAAATAGCCAAATCAATCTTGAGAAAGAACAAAGCTGGAGGCATCATATTTCCTGATTTTAAAATATATTGCAAAGCTATAGTAATCAAAACAGTATGGTACTGGCATAAAGATAGACACATAGACTAATGGAATGGAGAGCCTAGAAATAAATCCATCATATACAGTCAATTTAACTTCAACAAGGGTGCCAAGAATACACAATGGGTAAAGGAGAGTCTCTTAAATGGTGTTGAGAAAACTGGATATCTACATGCAAAAGAACGAAATTAGAACTTTATCTTAGCCCATACACAAAAATCAACTCAAAACGAATTCAAGACTTAAAGAACCGAAATTGTAAAATCCTTAGAACAAAACCAAGGAGAAAAGCTTCATGATATTGGTCTTGAATATTGGTAATGATTTCAAGGATGTGACATCAAAGGCACAGGCAACAAAAGCAAAAACAGCCAAGAGCGACCACATGAAACTAAAAAGCTTCTGCACAGCAAAGCAAACAATCAATAGAGTGAAAAGGCAACCTACAGAATAGGAGAAAATATTTGCAAACCACATATCTGTAAAGGGGTTAATTTCTAAAATATTTAAAGAATTCCTACAACTCAATGGCAAAAATACTAATAACCTGATTTAAAAATGGGCTAAACACTTGAATAGACATTTCTCCATAGAAGACATACAAATAGCCAACAGATACATGAAAAGATGGTTAGCATCACTAATCACCAAGACAATGCAAACCAAAACCACAATGAGAATCACCTCACATCTGTCAGGGTGGCTCTCATCAAAAAAACAAAAGACAACAAGTATTGGTGAGGATGTGGAGAAATCGGAACCTTTCCACACTGTTGGTAGGGATTCAAAATGTTGCAGCTGCTATGGAAAACAGTATGGACAGATTTCTCAAAAAATAAAAAATAGAACAACCACATGATCCAGCAATCCCTCTTCTGGATATTTATCCAAAAGAACTGAAATCAGGATCTTGAAGAGATAGTAGCACTTCCATGTTCCTTGTAACACTATTCACAATAGCCAAGATGTGGAAACAAGCTAAATGTCCATCAACAGATAAATGCATAAAGGAAATGTAGTATGTATACACAATGGAATATTATTCAGCCTTCAAAAAGGAAGAAATTCTGCAATATGTGACCATGTGGATTAACCCTGAGGACATTAAGCTAAGTGAAACAAGCTAGTCACAGAAGGGCAAATACTTCATGATCCCACTTACATGAGGTATCTAAAATAGTTAAATTCATAGAATAAAGAGTGGAATGGTGGTTGCCAGGAACTGGGGGTAGGGGGAAATGTGGAGTTGCAAATCAACAGGCATAAAGTTTCAGTTAAGCAAGATGAATAAGTTCTATAGATCTGCTATACAACATTGTACCTACGATTAACAATACTGTATTGTACACATAAAGATTTTGTTAAGAGGGTAGATCTCATGTTAAACGTTCTTACAATAAAATAAAGGACTTTTTAAAGTCATGATAGTGGTTACTTTTGTTTGGGGGGTAGCAATTACTGGAGGAGGGCATAAGTGGAACTTCTTGGTTTCTGGTAACATTCTGTTTCTTGCTCTCGGTACTGGTGACAATGATGTGTTCATTTTGTGAAAATTCATCTAGGTATAACTTAAGATCTGTGCATTTTCCTGTATGTATACTTCAATGAAAAGTTAGAAAGGAATAATTCAAACATTTTAAATACTAAGTATTTTTAAAGTAAATTGATGATAAAAGAAAAGAAAATCAGGACTGTAGGAAAACAAACAGGATAGAATTAGAAGACAATTATCTTTCTCTAACATAAAGTAATTCTTAATTTTTTTAACTTTTTCACACTTTTCAGAGTCTGAAGTATTTTTGACTATAACTTCTATAGTTATATGAGTAACTAACCCCACTACACAGAAATCTTAATATTTATTTACCTTGACAGACCTAACAAGCATATGTAATACGATAAAATCTAGTCACCAGATTATTTCTAATGATTATGAATTACATGTAGTAAAAAGACATGTGAAGAGTAAGAATAATATTTACTAGCTGTGAATGGTAATATTAATGTCCAGTAACATAGATTTACAACATAAATCTTTTCCTGGAAAACAATATTATTTGAGGTTTAAAATGTAAGGGTTTATTTCTGGATTCTCAATTCTGTTCCATATAGAATAGAATTGCACCAATAACATAGCCTCTTGAATACTCTAACAGTACATTTTGAAATACTATATGGAGTAGAGTAAGTCTACCAGCTTTGTTCATCTCTTTCAAAATTGTTTTAGCTATTACAGGTCCATTGCATTTCCCTATAAATTTGAGAGCCAGTTTGTCAATTTCTACAAAAAATTCAGCTTGGATTTTCACATAGGGATTGCATTGAATTTATAGATCAATTTGGGGAGAATTGCCATCTTGACAATATTTAGTCTTCCAATGCATGAACTGGAATATCACTCCATTTATTAAGATCTTTCATTTTTTTCAGCCATATTTTATAGTTTTCACTGTACAAGTCTTATACTGCTATTAACTTTATTTCTAAGACTTTCTTTTTTTTTACATTATTTGGAATAGTATCAATTAATTTAACTGTCAGGTTGTTTGTTGCTTATAATAGAAATGGAATATTGTTGTGCATTAATCTTGTACTCTGCAAACTCATTGAACACGTTTATTGGTTCTAATAGTTTTTTATGTGGATTCCTTGGGATTTTTCGACATACAGGACCAAGTCATCTGCAAATAAACTTCCCATTCTTGATGGCTTTATTTATTTTTGCCTTGTTCCATTGTCTAGAACTTTCAGTATAATATTGAACAGAAGTGTCATGAGAGAAGTGTCACAAGCAAACATCCTTGCCTTTTTCCCTATCTTAGTAAAAAAGCATCTCATCTTTCACCATTATATATCATACTAGCTGTAGGGTTTTTGTAGGTGCCCTTTATCAGGCTGAGGAAGTTCTCTTCTATTCTTAGTTTGTTGAGAGTTCTTATCATAGATGGGTGTTGGGTTTTGTCAAATGCTTTTTCTACATCTATTGAGATGAAAATGTGGTTTCATCTTTTATTCTATTAACATGGTATAGTACACTGACTAATTTTCAGATATTAAACCAACCTTACATTAATGGGATACTCATACGGTTTCTATTGACTGCATTTATCCCTGATATGGGTCACGTTCTCTTCTTTCTTTGCATATCCCATAATATCTTGTTGAAAACGGAGTTTAAAGATGAAAATATTGTAGCAATTCTGGATTGTGATATTTTCCCCCTGAGGGCTGTAATTGTTTCTGTTTTTCTTTCTTTATTTAGTTGTTTAGTAATTTGCCTGGATTAATTCTGTGAAATCCATCTCCCCTGCAGTGTGAGGTCACTAAGTCTCTTCTCTGTTTTGTTTTGTTTTTCAATTCTTGTCTTCATTTTTAATCTTGGCTTCCTAGTTGTCACTCCTGTGTCTGAACATGTTTGGCCAATGTTTTGGTTATAATCAATGTAATGATTGGCCAATGAGTTGACAGAGATTGTGATCAAACACCTCAAGTCAGTAAGATTTCCATTCTCTGACGATGGATCTGTCTGTGGGTGGAGGACACTCTCAAAGTTTGGGCCATTTTCAAGTGAGTCTCAGCTTTTGCTCTCCATTGGGCCCTTTCACGTTTCTGTGAGCATATGCTCAGCCTCAGGATTAGCCAGGAGTGTGTGGATGACTTGGGCTCCCTGTTGTCTGCTGCATATGTGGGCAGCCTCATTTACAAATACGCTTACCCCAACCATGACTTCAACCTCAGGGTAACAGAGCCACTGGCCGTCTCCAATCTCCTGCCACCAAGACCACTATATCCACTGACAATGCCACTGGTCATGAGCTGCCTGCCATTCCAAATCAAGCCAGTTGTCTCTGACAGCAGCAGCAACCTGCCATTCCTTATGGACTGAGGTGGTGACCCTACCCCTAGAACCTCTAAGACAACTGAGCTGGTCACGGAATGGGTGCAGCCCCAGGCAAGAATTCCATACACCCCCACTATTCTTAACCAAAGTGCAGCAGTTTTTCTAGTATAAACATTTCTCAAATTGTTTTATGCCTTTATACAATTTCCAGAGCACTAAAATGATTGTTTTTGTTCATTTTTTACAATTTTATATTTGCTTTTTTAAAGAGAGGATTTGTTGACCTCCTTACTTGGCCACAGCCAGAAGTCCCGCCCCAGGATTTATTTTTAAATGCTGTGTATACTACACAGAAATTTAGCACTCCAGATTATTTATATCCATCCAATATGATTTTCATTAGTGTCAAATGTTATATAGTTCTTTGTATGTCTGATAAAACATTTGTCTTTTGAAGTGAATAAGGCTCAACTTGAAACTGTAGAATAAAAACACAATTGATAAATTGAAGATTTAAGTCTAACCATGGGGGCCCAGTTCTGGATATACAGAAGGAACTCAGTAAATGACCCTTGATTCATAGATGTGGATTACCACATATGTTTTGACAAAAAAATGTGCTTATTTCCTCCTGTTTTTATGATATTTCTGTCCACTATGTTTCATCAAGCATCTATATTAGATGCTGTATGAAGGATATAATTAAGTATCTTTTAAAAAAAACTCCCTTAAATATTAAAATATCCAATCATCGCTACATTTTAGTTTCTGGCCCGATCTTCCTCTTGAAAGTCACAGTGGATTTTCCAGTTAATCTCTAGTCAAGCATCTGATTGAGATGTTGTTAATGTTAAACAGCAATACCATTTGATTAATATATTAAAACTGTCATGGTCGTCTTCACGGACCTTCATAAAGACTGTTCATTACTTTCAGTGACTCTTTATTGCTATAGGTCTGAAATTATGAGATAAAAAGAGCCAGCAAAGCAGTAGGAGATCCATAATTTCTATTCCCTTATCTATGAAGGAAAAAAAAAACAACACAGCACTTCCTATGGCATGATTCAACCTGGGAATAAAAAGAGCTTTGCCAACATCAACTAAAACTCACCACAGCTGGTGAAGTTAAAATCAATACCAGCCCTTTAAAGGAACATCAATGTAGTGGCCTGAGATCATGTAACAAATTGGTACAAAAACCAGAAAAGTGGACCAGAATGCTTCTCCTTTAATTACCATACCCCAGACTTCCTCTACTGACATCAAAACCCAACTACAGGGCCAGTTAGCCAAACCTTTATCCCAACCTCACTTCTGCTTAAGAGTCTTC
Source organism: Equus caballus (assembly GCF_041296265.1). Lineage (NCBI taxonomy): Eukaryota > Metazoa > Chordata > Mammalia > Perissodactyla > Equidae > Equus > Equus caballus. Next base: position 97,284,548 of record NC_091685.1, on the reverse strand, counting down.
TTCCTAAAAGAGAATAATGGTGGTGCGGAGGAGGACAGAGATTGGTTCAATGATCCAGCTGTGTTAATAGTGCCCTCCATGGAAAAAGAACAAAGAATTAGGAAAAGATTTGGCATTCTGTTCCTTCAATTGCAATGCAAGTATGATCAAAAGACCAAATCTCAAATAAACTAACAAAACACAGATTGGTTTTGCTCTTTCAGCCCAGAATGGAATAGATGTGTGTTAAATCTGCAACATCTACTCCAATTTTCTCCATGTGCAGTTGCAGTTTGAGCCCCCATCAGTTCTTAACCATGCTGAAATACATTTTCAGAGCTTCTTCTCTATAATGATACCACTTTGAAGGTTCCAAATGTCTTTCTCAGGGGGGATGTTATCTCATATATCCTGATAATTGTTATAATACTTATTTAAGGAAGGTAGAGAGCACGTTATAATTCCAGTGAAAGGAAAGCCAAGAGCCTAAAAGATGCCCCCAAGAGGTCTCAGAGTTTGTAAGTAGCAAAGTAACAACAAGTCAAAGTCTCTGAAGTTGGTACAGAGCTGTGTATGAAAAATTAAGCTGACTCCCTCCTGGGCCATCACTTTATGTAAGAAATGGGTCAAAATTACAGGTGACAAAAAGCCAGATGAATACCCTCACCTATCTACTCATCTGTACACATGCACACCTTGATTCATCAAAGGTTTTGTGTATTAATTAACCCAACACTTCCCAATTTATCCAGGTGATTCTTTGAAAACCACAACGAGTCTTTACCCATTCACTATAACTTATACTGGGAGCCTTTTTCCTTTTCAAAAAAAACAACAAAACCAGATTCACACCTTGACTACTATGCCTTTTTCACAGCAACATGGAAAGATGAAAATCCTTCAAATGAACTCTATCTGAGATCTGTTCTGTTTAACTTATAATTTGGAATAAGTTTAAAATCTGAAAAATTATTCAAGTTGAGGCTTGAAGTGGGAGAACTTATTTAGAAGTAGAAGCAGAAAACACAAATCATGATTTTTAATAAGTCACAATGGGAAAGAATAAGACCAGTCAACTTTCCATCAAATTTATTTTCATGATACATTTGTAAATATTCAGAAGACAACATTGACTTCAAATTCCACAAGATTACAGGTTCTAAATACTAGACTTACAATCAGAAGACCCAGGACTTGCTGTCATTATCATTAATTACTTATTAAGTTGCAACCCAGCCCTAACATCGTGTTATTACCTGGCTCCCCTTAAGGAGCCTGCACTCTGGAGGAGAGTCAGAACGTTCACACCACACAGGAACTCAACTAACATGAAAACAGCTACATGTACCCCTCGGTTTGTTTACTAGCTATATACCCAAGCCAACTTGGCAGATAAGAAATTCGTGTGTATTAGAATTCATTTTCCAATTACACAGCATCCCTTGTCCTGAAGAAGTCCCAGCGGTCCTCCTTTACCAGCAGCATTGGTCCCTTGAGTGAGCACTGGCAGTGGAGCTGGTTGGAACGGCTTTCACAGAGGCAGCAGGAGAGCAATGGAGGGTCAAAGCACCCAGCTCCAAAGTGGGACTAAAGATCTGGGTATCCAGGAGCCTGAGCCTTTAACAATACAATTTGACTGGCTTGATGCTTCAATTGATCAATTCATTCTCAAAATTCCTCTCTGCAAATGTATATGAAGATTTAAGATTCTAGAGTTGGAAGGAACTTGGCATGGGAGTCCACAGGAGTTAATACGTTTTCTGACCTGGTACAGGCAACAGGGCTTGATCTCCTGCCCCCAGGCCTGTTCTGCTTTTATCCTGCCACACTAGGTTGGGGTACATTTGGAAATGACATTAGCATTGTTTCTTTGGGAACATGGGTTAGCTCAGGCTACCTAGGGGAAAATTCTTGAAGGAGCTCTTGGACAGAGTTCAAGATATAGTGGGAGGGAAGTACCTAGTCAAAGAGAAATACAGGACACACCTTGGGTATAAAGAGAAAAAGCACTGAATGGTGTTGATGGGTAGGGGTAGGTTAGGGGCAGTGCAGGAAAGAGCAGCAGAAACAAGAATTCTGGGATGGCTGGGGGCAAGGAAATGATGCCTATAAGGCCAGTATGATTAACCTCAAATAGCTTAGGAGGGCTGTGAGAGAGACAGGGTTCCACCTCATGGGCTTTGGCACAGAGGGTTAACACTGCGCAATGCTCTTTCTTCTGTGTTTTACTGCTCCTCATTTTAAAGTGGAGATAATAACATTTTACCAGTGACATCTTTCAAAGAGGACTAAGCTACTAACATGTGCCCCTGAAAGAGTACCAGATTCAAGTCCTAGTGTGGCCACACTCTGACTCTGTGTCCTAGGAAACATCCTTTAAGCTCAGTTTCCAGATCTATAACAATAAGGGATTGGCTCCTTGAATTAAGTCTGCCCTACTTATATGATTTCCATATGTGAAGTGCTTTACGTTCCCCCAAGGAAAGTTTTTGTATGAATTACAAATGGCTTTAAGAGCCTTGTCAACCCAACCTCTCTCCCCTCGATGCTCCCCTCCTCAGCACAAGCAAGAAAACCACTTAAAAAGCATTGTAAGCTCCAGGTAATGGGCAGAAGGGAAGAGCGAGACTGTAAAAGGGCTGTTTAGAGTAAAGCCCCACCAAGCCATTAATGCTTTACACAAGATAGACTGGATTAGCGTGTTTATTTCAGAAGGCTTTCTGAACATCAGTACCTGGCTATTTAAATTCACAAGGCATTTGTTGTCACATTTCATTTCTTATTAACAATGGCACAGAAGCCAGGGTACACTGACACTGGGTACACTGGGATTCTCAATATCCCAGAATATTGGGGGAGGGGGTGTTACTCAATAGCACAGTGTCTTTACTTATTATTGATGTGCTACTTAAGGACTAGCACCACCTCCCCATTCAAGCGCCCCCCCCCCCAGAACTTTTAACTAGAAACTGTTACATCAAGATCATATAACTCCCAAATCCACACAGGCACACTGTCAATTTTAAAGGCATCATATCTTGTTTCTTTACTTCTTTGAAGCTCATTAGAAACTGTACCTTTTGAGCATTTACTTCACCAAAATGCGCTCCAATCACTTGAATCATAAAACCAGTAAGAGAGGAAGGGACCTGGGAGGGTTGGGAGGGCGGTCAGGCGGGTGCAGTGAGAAGAGAAAGAAAGAAAATGGGACGAACAGAGGCTGAGTGAGACTGGCTGTGGAGCGGGTGACATGAGCTACCCACCGCAGACAAAGAACACCATGCGACTGGAAGGGAGACAATGAAGGCTCAGAGAAAACGCAGAGCACGCGGGGCTGGCAGGGAAGCCCGGCACAGCCCCCTCCCCAAACCCGTACTCCCTTCTCGCCAGCTGACGGGCTCACAGCAGCTGCTCCACCAAGGAGAGAGACACACACTCATTTCCCGGCTAAAAGGATTTCTACCGTTTTAATTAGGTTTTGGGGGGGTTTTCTTGTTTTTTTTTTTAAAGATAAGAAATAACACCTCTCCATTATCACCTGCCCCAGTACAGCTGTATTTTCAACTATCAAAAGAACAAACAATGATTTTGATTTCTTGAAGAGTTTAGAATTTCTTGTGAAATAAAATAAATACTTAAGAAGAAAAAAGAAGTCCAGCAAAGTAGTTCAAATCTGTCCTTGTTCGAAAAACACAGGTAGAAAAATTTTGGTCGTAAGTGTGATGGGAGTTGGGATACAAGGACTGTTAACAGTGTTGATAAATTAACCTCATGGTAACACCACGCTTTGTCCTGTTTAGCTTGAGTGATAAGACAATGCAGAGGGGTTGAATTTTTAATATTTTGCCTCTCTTCTTTCCTAAAAAAGATCTAGAACGGGTTAATTCACTAGTGATTCCTAGTCATCCTTGACAGAAAAAGAAGTGGGGATTTCTCAAGTAATATGTGTAAAATCTTCCTTAACCTAGAAAACATTAGGGAAAAAAATCAACTCAGAACTGAGATCTAAAACTAAAACACAGAGAAGAGAAAAACTGACGGCGCAGCTGCTAAACAGCCACAGTAGGATGTGGGAGACACGATCACCACAGGACTGGATCTTTTTAAAACCACTGTCTGTTTACAAACAAAGCACTTACTGAACAACACTTAAGGTAACAGATGATGACAGGAATAAGGTTTGCTCTTTTAAGTAACAACAGATTAGAAAAAATATTTCAATACCATCAGACAACAAATTAAAACAAAACATTTTTTCTAACTGAAATAATGCAGATCTAGCTGGGAAAATGGATTTCCACCACCCTCCATTCTCCCAAAAGGAGATTAGAAAGAGAAAACAGAAAAACATACATCCTGGAGATGGATTTTGGTAATGAGCGCTAGAAACATTCAGAGGGAGATATGCTCCTATTTCATAGGTCTTTGAAAAAAAATATTTTGGTATGCACACGTGAGTCAAACCCTCTGCAGTAAAATGCACTTAATGTGTAATTGTTTTTATACGCTGCAAGAGGGAGTTAAAGTCTTGTCACTCACCTGATGAAATCTGATCTCTCTCAAATCATCTCACCCAACAGCGCTGGAGACATTACTGCTGTGACATAACTCAACCTCAAGACATCTTGTGGGAAACACAGGTCAGTTTTAAAGCACCAAGTGGGTAAACAGTCATTATTTAGTCTCATGACCTTGAATTTTAGGACTTGTATACTCATCCTTTGCTTAGAGACTGCCACCGAAGATGATGTGCATGTACATGTAAGGGTTTCCAAATTTAAGTGAACTTTGTAGAATAGGCTGACACTTTTTTATCAGAACAAATGAGGTGCCAAAAAAAATACTCTTCCATCTTGTCCCTAATCCGAAAGTGCCAACAGGGAGAAGGGGAGTGGAAGGAGGAGGGACCTGTAGCCCTTCGCTCTCCTGGTTGGGATGAGAGTGAACAAGAAGTAAATCGGGGAACATTTCAAGACCCCTGAGCAAAGTGGAGAAGAAGGTAGTTGGCATGTTTTCTCCCTCAACTGAAGTAGTTCTGTTGACCTCTAATGGGCAAAGAATTTCCGGGTCAACTTTGCAGCCAACCATAGTTGGGGATGAGCTGAAATCGACATTCTATATTCTTCTGTCAAAAAAAGCAATAAAGTAGGTAGTAATAATAATAGCAAATACAGTGAGCTTACCCTGTGCCAGGCACTATTCTAAGTGCTTTGTATATACTAACTCATTTAATAGATACTATACACAAGTGAATATAAACTTGGTTACAGTCCAGAAATAAAAAGCTTCATGATACTGGTGGTAAATGGGATAGAAATGGCTAACAATTTTGAAAAGGAATCTCTGAAACCTACACATCCTATAGCATGGGATGCTGCCCTATACGTTCCTCGGGCAAACGTTATATGAAGAAAACATATAGGGATCTCTTATCTGCATTTTGTTTAAATAGTTTTGTTCATAAATTTCCACTGAAGAGAATATTAACTTCTATAGAGATAAAAGTAAGATTTAAAAGAGACTACAAAAAAAAAAAGAAATGTGGTAAAGAGTGAAAAGACCTCACAGGAGCTAAAAATCTATCACCAACCTGAGGAAAATTGTCTACGCTCATTTAAAGAGCAGAAAATCTCAAAAGAAAAGTAGGCTGGTCCTTCTCAGAAATCATCATCATTAAGGCCTTCACTTCCTGGGATTCTTCCTAAGGCCAATTCCTAGTAGCAAAAATAATAATAGGGGTATGGAAAATGAGGCAAAGGGAGAATAGGAAATGTTTCTGTATTTCATTACATTTGGGGGTGGGGCGAGGGAAGCCTCAGAGATCAGGAAAGAAAGAGGAAGAAGAAATAGTCATTGAAAACAGGTTTCTTTATGTTACTTTTGCCTTTTCACCCATTTTAAATTGAGCTGTTTGGAACTAAAGGGAGGGCGGTTCAGGTATACTCCAAAGCCACCCATCCAGGACAGCTTTGGAAGACCAGGCTGATCACACTCTTTCATCAACAGCTGACTGAGAAAGGCGGGGGAAAATACAAGTCTTACCGGGCTCTAATTCTTGACTCTATGCCTCTTCTCATGCCATCCTGGAGAAGCCACTGGCTTTCAACCACCAAAACAGCTTCCCTGCTCTTTGACTAAATCCAGTGAGAAAACCTGCCTTTTTAAGGACATGGCCCTTTAGGCCACATTAGTCCTATAACTCAGTCATTTATTTGGCCCTACTGTCAAAGAGAATTTTTCATCAGTAAGAAATGGCATTGCTGGGTGCTGTTAAGTCAATTTGGACTGCTGAGAAAAGAGATTCCAAATGTCTAGGGTTAATATTTGTGATATTTACCCTGGGCTAGTCCCAGAGTTTGAATATTTTTAAAATGTTTTTGCATGGTGTTTACAGGTTGCTGACCTTTTAGAATCATATCACATGGTGAGGACCAAACATTTTCTGACCAAACATTTTTTTTCAAATAAAGCAGGTTTATTAGGAACAGAGTTTCCTGCCTCTTATTCTCTTCTGACATGGTTCCCTGAGGGAACTATGATGAGAAACTATGCGCAGATAAGAGATGAAAAGGCAAATGACGAATCTTATTCTTTTTTCCCTCACAAGTTAAAAGCCTGCCTTTATATTGATTTTCAGATACTGAATATACATAGTTCATCTTCCAGATAATCTCAATGTGTCTTACTCTAATAAACAAATAAAATTTATGAGAATGGAAAAAAGCGATGAATCTATATCCGTAAACATGCTTTATACACACACACACACACACACACACACACACACACATTAACCTGATATTCAATTGACTCCTTGCAATAGAACAGACCTTTCTATCAGGCCCCAACCTGTCAGCATTCACAGGGACGTAGATCCACCTGTACACTTCCCCATGCCAAAAACTCTTACCAATTGATTTGTCAGGAAAGGGACAGTGAAATTGCTCATAAATTATAATTTGCATATTCGGCTTAATCTTGACTTCAAGAATATCAAAAAGGGTCATCTTTCCTTAAAATTCCAATACCTTTCAACCAAGACTTGATGGTACAGTTATTCCCGTGAGTTTGAGTTCTTACAATAATACCATGATACATACCCAAAATCCAGTCTGTACTGACACCACTGTACGGACATAGATATCCACCTGCTCAAATCTGACAACAGCTAATGCTGAGACAAAACATCAGCCTGTGCCTGTTGTTAATGTGTCATGTGCATTTCAGTCTCTAGAATTTTGGTTTACAAACTGGGAACTGCCAGGAAGACACAGAGAGGAGTCAAAGTCAGGAACCAATGGCCCTCAGGCTCCCACAGGCCTCATGCTGCAGCATGAAGTGACTTACTTTCTTCTTAGAATAAGTTTTCCCTCAGCCCTGCCATCGCACAGGCTGCCCATCTGACCTGAGCTTACTCACTTCCCCTAGTCCGTTCCACAGTTCGGTGTAGAACGCGTTCTCCCAGCCTTTTCTTTGGTCTCTTATTCTGGTTAGCAAGAGATCTTTTCTTTTTTTGTCCTCAATTAACCAGTCTGACCAATGTTTAAGAGTCTTTACATTAGTTAATTCTCTTACTCAACTGCAACATGTATTATAATAATAATATATTTTAAACATCACTTCAATAAGAAGTTCTCCTTAAGTCAAGGAAACTGTTCTCAGTAATCCAGGCACAAGAACTAGCCATTTATTTCATTCAACAAATACGTATTGAGTACCTAGAGAGGTATCTGGAATCACAGGAATTTTCTCAGTTTAAGCCAAACTCATTTGAGATAGAATGTATCTTAGCATAATACCATTATTTATATATCCTGAGGCTGAGCTTACCATTTGCTGAGCACATGGCTGGATAGTACAGAAAAATTAATGAACTTTTGGTTATCCAGAGAAATTATTTTCAGCTAAGACCATGTGGAAATAGGCATTGCTTTTATTGGGTTCTTCCACATTCTAAAAATTTTGTTTCCCTGTGCAAAAGATAACTTTACCCTCACACGTATGAAAGTGGTATAGAATATACTAAATGAAATGAAGGCGCATCAGAGAAACTTCATTCTTTATTCTCCACTTTTAAAAAATCATTAATGTTAGCTACAAATATGAGGGCCCTGTTTGGAAGTTAGTTCTAGACCTCTCTAAAAGAGGCTCATTTCACCTGATTCTAAACTGCGTGTCTGGCATTCAGCAGAAGGAACAAATTTTAATCAGATGTTTTGACTGGGGTGATTGGAAATTTGTACCACTGATAAGTACACCTATATATATGTACACACATATCTATGTTTGTGCCATATGGTAGAAGTGTTTTTTAAATGTTAGTATTCATTCCAAGTGAATATGTAAATATATACTTATTTGCTAGTATAGTTATTTTTGCTCTTTAATTCACATTCTCTTTGTAGGGGGAAGATCAGTCTGAACCATTTAAAAATTAGAACTAAGAATTTTTATGTAAAGAAATGCTGTATGTTTTCAAGCACATTGCTAACTAGAACTAAATCAATAAAATATGTGTTGTCAAGCATTCGTCCTTAAGGTATCTACTTGAATCTATTTTATTGAGTATATTCACATATCTACAACAGTTTTGTAAGATCTGTTCATGTTAGGAAAAATCCTTTGGGATAAGTCGAAACAAAAAGAGTGTAAAAATATTTTGAAAGGGGGTGCACTTGATAAAAAGACGAAGCTATTTCTAATTTGAAATAAGAGAAACAAATGAAATAATGATCCCATTAAACAATATATAAGAAACATATAGGCCCTAAATACTTTCCTTTGTTTACAAAACAGAGAAAGGATATTCATTAGTTTTACTACAAGGGTTTTTTTTTCTTTTTCTCAACTGAACTAAGTCCTAACGATTTTTATTAGTGTTTAAGGTTTGACTAACTACATCTAACCTCTCTCTGCATTTGTAGACTGGCAACTTTCTGTATATGTAGAGAAAAGATGCTTTCATTAGCATAAAAATCACTTTTCCAAAGTGCTATAAACAATTTATTCTCTTATTCAAACCCAGCTTAAACATTCCACCTCCCCAAAAAAAGGGAAAAGGGAGGAAAATCATTTTCATGGAGAATTATAATGGAAATTTCTTCCTACCTAAATTATCAAAAGTTCTGAATTAGTAAGTCTAAGTTAATTTTTACAAATATTAAAGAGGTAATATAAAAAAGGTCTACAGATGTTTTAAGCTCTTATCTGTTATTTAATCTCTTCAAACAGACAAATTTTCTTGCAAAGAAGGGGCCTTAAAATAGAAAGTTTTGAAAACAGAATTCTTGCAAGTTTGGCAACCAAAAAATTTTTACTTTGGAGGTCATTCAATGAGGAAAAGGAGATAAAAGAATGAGTGTTGTTTAGATACAAAAATAAGTTTTGCTTCTGAAATCTTAGCTTTAGTTGCCATGATGTATGACAATCTATTATATTGTATTTGCGAAGACATAAATTGTGCATATTACAGGCTCCAGTGACAGGCATATCTGGAGGGTCAATGTCACTTAAAATCTTGGTTGTCTTGGCTCCCTCCCTCTTCCCACCCTCCTATACGTAATCAGCCATCTAGTCCATCAGTTCTTTCTTCACATTTCCCGCAGCTCTCGGATTCCTTCCACCTGCTTTACTCCTGTCTAAAGCCAGAACTCACAACCTCACACCTATATTTCCAAGTTACCACCTAGTGAGCTTCCTGCCTTAGTTCTCTCACGCACTTCATCACCAAATAAATGTTCCTCAATTCCACCTTGGAGCTTTCTTACCAGCCTTCCAAGAGACCTCTTTGCTTAACAAATAAAATCCATATCTTAAACCAGTGAGACAAAGTTTCCCCTGGATCTGGCTCTAACCTACACTTGGGCTCTAGGTTCTACTCCTCTCCATCCTCGTTGTCCAATAAAGTAGACGCCCAATGAGATCACTGCCTGGGCACCATCCCATAGAGGGCACTGAAACACCACTAATAAATTACAAAGACAGTGCCAGTTAACTCGGGTTTCTACTCTCAAACTCCTTACTCACTAGTGAAATGTAAACCAGACCCACTCCTATCAAAGCAAACAATGCCCTGGCAAAGAGACCATGTGACTGTATTCACATAAATTACGTCTATCCATGGTGAGTATGACTAACTGCATCCAATTATGACTGATAAAAAAAACCCCTGTAAAATGAAAGACAAGTTCAAATAAGTTAAAATGTCATGTTTCATTCAGAGCATGTAATAGACATCTTATTTTGAACAAAAAGAAACATGAAGAAAAGTATACTGATTTCATTAATAGAAGAACTTTTTTTCTCCTTAGTCTACCACTAGAAAATGTTCACAAGATTCAAGGATCCAAATACTTGGGGAGCCCACGTATCTGAGTCTGTCTTCACCCTTGCCATCTGGTCTACCTACAGCCCATGAACACACCACGTCATTCTTCCTCCTTCCTGTGCACATGTCACCCTTTTCTCTGGAATACCTTCCTTACTTTTTTTCTCAGCCACTTTCAGTTCCAACCACCCTTTAAGACTCTACCTTTTTTTGTGACGTCTTCCTTAATCTCCCTAGCCATAAGTAATCTCTGTCCTCTGAATCCTCTATTATCTCTAACACAATACACCATACTGTCTTTTGTGCCATTGTTATTTTTTTAAGAAAAAATTTACACCTACCTCATGCCAAGCACTGTTGTAAGAGTCTTATATACATTTTTTCCATTTATTTTTCAAAATAAACTTAGATATTATCTTTATTTCCATTTTACAGATTAATAAACTAAGGTTTACTGAAGTTAGAACACTTGCTCAAAGCCATACATCTAGGAAGGGGCATGGTTTAAACCTAGATATATCTAATTCTGGGTCATGAGCTCCCACCTCAACATCACAGGGCTTCAGTCTTACCTCTTCAGCCCTGGTGTAAGTTATTTGAGGGAAAACACCATATTTTTAGTATCTATGTGCCTCTCTACACTCCCCAAAAGAGACCCTTTCTTGACCATCACAGATAGTCAGTAAATGTACGTTAATGATGGTGCTGGGACTCCTTGCCTCTTCTGATAAAAATGCTATGTAGATCTCACTACACCTTCAACTGCTCAGAAGACACTTCAGGAGGTGACGAAGCTTCCTTCAGTTGTTTGAACAAAGCCAATTTCTGTAGGAGCAGCACTGCAGAAGCTACACAACTTGCAACCACCTTTCCACGCTCTTCTGCTAAATTAGTCTTATAAATTTTAGTCACAGCTTTTAATCTTTCCTGGTCAACCTCTTTCTCAATTCTAAAGAGCTCACCATCTAACACTGTTCTAATTTGTCAACATTACAGTGGAACAGTAAAGTAATGCCATATGCTCATTTGTTAAGCAGCTTGACATAAATATCCAACCAAACAACCAGAGAGTAGAGAGATTAAAATGACAAGACCCTATAAGGGCTTAAAAAAAAAAAAGGACATTCAAAAGTCTAATGGAGACATAACTTAATTTGAAATCAGATGACTTATCAAGGCAGGAGCAGAGTACAAAGATTTAGCTACATGTCCATCACTGTAAAAACTGGAATAGCCTAAAGAATAAGGAACTGTTTAAATAAAAGATGATGTATCCAAACAATGGAATACTACACAGCCATCAGAAATTATTCAGTCATTCCGCAAATATTTACTGAGTGCCTCATTTACATGAGACAAATAATAAAGAAATAATCTCTGTCCTCATGGTGCTTAGAGTCCAGATGATGATATAAAAGAGTATGTAATGACAAAAATTTTATATTGTAGAGTGACATGATGGGTTACAACAGAATATAATTTGTATGAATTAACTTTTGTTGGTGGTGTTTTTCATAACTTAAAGAAATATTTGTTCTATGTTCATAGGCTGCCTTGAAGAAATAGACATCTTAGTGAGTAGGTCTGGCAATATTTAATTTTATAGAAGAAAGTAAAGTTGCACATTCTAAAACAAAATTCTGAGTGAAAGCAGGCAAGCAGAAATCAAACATTAATTTGGAATCCCAACTGAAACAAATTTTCAGATAGCTTTTTGAAATATTTTTATATACTCAATATAAACACATAAAATTTTAAAGTGTGAATAAAAAGGCTTCCATTGATCAATTATCTATTGTCTATTGCTGCATTTGAAAAAAAAACAAAACAGAAAAAGAAAAGAATCAAAGCCAAGTAGAAAAAGCAAGAAGAAATGAAATTTAAAATCTCTTATGAAATGGCAATAAAAAGGATGTCTATCAGTCTGGGTTGCCCTGTTTTGCATAAGTCCTGAAGATATATCTAAGCATCAAGAAGATAAGCTCTATAATAATTTCTTAAGCTAAACAGTAATAACCTATAAGATTTATAATATTCAAACCTCTTTACTCTTTCAAAATCTTAATACTTAGGAATAGAGAGAAACTTCTTCAAGTTTGTAAAGAGCATTAAAAAAACCCATATACTTAATGTTGAAAGATTAAATGCTTTCCCTCTAGGATCAAGAACAAGGCAAGGACGTCTGCTCTCACCACTGTCATTCAGCCAAGTATTAGAAATACTAGTCAAGGCAATAAAGTACGAAAAGGAAATAAAAGATATACAGATGAGAAAGGATCTGTTCTTAGTTGCAGGTGACATAATTATCTAAGTAGACAATCCCAAGGAATCGAGGGAAAAAACTCTCCTAGAGTAATAAGTGAGTCTAGCAAAGCAGCAAGATACAACATTAACATAGAAAAATATAATTATATTTCTATATATTAGCAATAAATTTGGGGAACCAAATTAAAAATATAATACCATTTACAATCACTAAAAAATAAATAGGTGCAAATCTAACAAAACACGTACAGGATTTATATGATGAAATATAAAAAATGCTGATGAATGAAATCAATGAAGTTCTAAATAAATGGAGAGCGATACTGAATTCATGGACTGGAACACTCAACTCAACAATTCATGGATTGGAACACTCAAAATGTCAATTTCTTCAAATTGATATACAAGTTTAAGGCAATTCCTACCAATACTGCAGTAAGATTTTTTGTAGATAAAGATAAGAATCTTCTACAATTTATATGAAAATACAAAGAAATTAGAATAACTAAAACAATTATAAAGAAGAAGAATAAAGTGAAATGAATCAGTCTACCTGACTTCCAGACTTATATATCTATGGTAATCAAGACTGCAGTACTAGTGGAAAGACAGACATTACATCAGTGGAACAGAACAGAGGTCCCAGAAATAGATCCACACAACATAAAAATGTTCAAATGATTTTTTCTACAAAGGCGCAAAAGCAATTTGGTGTAGGAAAGATAACTTTTTCAACAAATGAGCTGGAGCAATTAAACATTCATAGGCAAAAAAAAAAAAAAAAAAGAACCTTGACCTAAATCTCTCACCTCATACAAAAATTAACTAAAAATAGATTGCAGACATACATAAAATGCAAAACAATAAAAAATCTTAGAAAAAAACATAGAAGATCTTTGGGATCCAGAGCTAGGCAAAGAATTCTTAACCTTTACAGCAAAAGCACAATGAATAAAGGAAAAATTGATAAATTGGACTTCACCAAAACTAAAGAATTTTGTCTCATGAAAGACTCTCTTAAGAGGATGAAAAGATAAATTACAGATTAGAAGATATTTGCAAATCTCTTATCTGATAAAGGTCTTGTATCTAGAATATATAAAGAATTCTCAAAACACAGCACTAAGAATCCTCAGAACACAGCTATCAGAGATACAGGAAAACTGTTTCATTCACACCTTCCTGGTGGAAAGGCAAAATAATACAGCCACTTTGGAAAGCAGTTTGGCAGTTCCTTAAAAATAAGTAAACATGCAACTTCCATATGATCAAGCAATTGTACTCCCGGGCATTTATCCCAGAGAAGTAAAATTATGTCCACAGACAAACTTGTACAGGATTGTTCATAGTAGCTTTATTCATAATCTGGAAATAACTCATATGTCCTTTGACGGATGAAAGGTTAAAAAATCTGTGGTAGGGCCGGCGCAGCAACATAGTGGTTAAGTTCCTGTGTTCCACTTTGGGAACCTGGGCTTCACAGGCTCGGATCCCGGGCAGGGATCTACATACGGCTCATCGAGCCATGCTGTGGCAGTGTCCCACATGCAAAAGACAGAGGAAAATTGGCACAGATGTCAGCTCAGTGACAATCTTCCTCAAGCAAAAAGAGGAAGACTGGCAACAGATGTTAGCTCAGGGCCAATCTTCCTAACAACAACAACAGCAACAACAAAAATCTGTGGTATAGCCACATTCATGGAATACTACTCAGCAATTAAAAAGGAATAAACTATTGCTACAAGTAACAACTTGAACAAATCTCCAGAGAATTATGCTGAATGAAAACAGCTAATCCCAAAAGGTTACATAGTGCATGATTGCTCAAAATGACATTCTTGAAATGACAATAATATAAATAGGGAACAGACTAGTGGTTGCCAGGGTTAAAAAGGCAGGGAAGGGAGTAGGTGTAACTATAAAAAGGCAACATGAGGGATTCAGCTGGTGATGGAAATGTTCTGTATCTTGACTGTATCAATGTCAATATCCTGGCTGTGATATTGTATTATAGTTTTTCAAGATGTTACTGTGGGGGAAAACTGGGCTAAGAATACTGGAGATCTCTCTGTATCAAGTCTTACAATTCCACGTAAATCTACAATTACCCCAAAATAAAAAGGTGATTTTAAAAAAATCAAAAAAGAAATGAAGATTAGTGCTAGTTAGAATTGGCTAATTTTCTACCAAGTCTAAGGGGCCATCTATATACAGTGGCTGGTGTATATATCCCAAGTTCAAATAACCTAAATTTTTAATTAGAGAACTAAGCCTGATTCTAATTTAAACCTCTAGGTATCTCGTTTCCTCATGTAGCAGCTTCTGCCAATACATATACTGAACAAAAACCAAACAAATGTATAAGATACCATAAAAAATCAAAACCCTTCACACAATAGTATTAAAGTGGAAATGAATGTGTGAATACTGAAAACAAATACACACATATCTACTTGCGGAATATGATGAATAAGTCAAACGTCCACTGCGATATTTTTGTAGCAGTGATAAAGTAAATGTTCTAAATAAGGAAAACAATTTTGTCCATCTTAATATACTAATTTCATATAATGGAAAGGAATAGAAAAAGCATTGGACAGTTATTAGGCCCTAAATTACTCATTTCAAACATGACGTTAATCAAAACAGTTTTTGTCCAATTTCATGCAATTCCTTTTCTGCAGTTAATTTTTTGGTGAAAGGTAAAGTCCAGTAGTCTCTGTGGCCATGCTTAGTGCTTCCCATTCATTCATGAATGCATCCACAAACATTTTTGATAGTCTACTATCAGTCAGGTCCTGCTTGGTACTGAGAGAGGCAGGAAAATGAACTAGAAATGGTCTTGGCTACTCATGTTTTAATGCCTTAAAAAAATGAGTTGAAAAATGAATGGTTCCATATAGTTTCAACATTTTTTATAATTTTTCTCTGTATTGTCCATAATATACATACATGTGTGTATATATATATTTTTTCTTTTCTTTTTGCTAAGGAAGAATCGCCCTGAGCTAACACCTATTGCCACTCTTCCTCTTTTTTTTCTTTGCTTGAGGAAGATTAGCCCTGAGCCAACATCTGTGCCAATCTTCTTCCATTTTGTATATGGATTGCCGCTACAGCATGTGGTGTAGGTCCCTGCCTGAGATCCAAACCACGAACCTGGGCCACCGAAGTGGAGTGCACCAAACCCAATCACAACACCATGGGGCCACAGGACCACCCTGTACGTAGAATATTTTTAACTTAACTACATTTCTGTAACTAATCTCCTGATGTTGGGCATCTATGTGTTTTCTCAACTTTTCATGATTGTAATTAACACAGAGCAGTAATAACTGAATGAGAATAAACTAGAAATAAGACCGAAACACTGAAAAATGAAAAAATTACTTGAAGATAGTTGAAATCTTACAAAACCTCTCAACTCAAATGTGAAATACGTAAAAAAAAAAAAAAAAAAATAGTAATTGGAGAATGACTTTTTCTTTTCTTCTTCCAAATTGTTACTTAAACCTCAACCTCTTGACCAACTTGGGTTCCTATTGTTCTCTGTTGACTAATCTGTAAATTATCCCTGAACTCGACCTTCCAGCCATGCTGAACTACTTTCAGTTCCCCTAACTGGCCATGTTCTTTTCCAGGGATCTGGTCTGTTTTCTCAGGGTTGAAAACTGCCCCACCCAACATGGACTGACTATATCCTTCCATATCCTCCAGCTTCGAACACACCCTTTTTTTGCAAAATCTTCCCAGATCCCTCAGAAGGTTGGGTGAAGCATACCTTATGTGTCCTGAAATTATTTCACCATACTGTAATTACCTCTTTCCTGGTCTGTCTTCCTCACTGGACCTAACGCTCTTTGAGGCAGGGACAATGTTTTGTTCACTATTTTATCCCCAGCACTGAGGAAAGGGCCTGATCCATAGCAGATGCTCAATAAACATCTAAGAGTGATGAAAGAATGAAAATAAATGAATGAACAAATAGATTCTTAAGTCTCTGGCACAGGAAGATGCTTGTTCCCCCAGATGACTGGTTCCTGCTTATGATGATGGCCAACAGCATGAGGAAGCTCCCTGGAGACACCCCAAATCGATCTTAGAGCTTCATCTTCCTACTGCTCTACACTCTAAGCGCTTAAGCATCTTTCCAGAAAATAACACCTAATCTAACAGGTGTCTCCTGTGAGTTACTCTTAGAGGTACTGAAGTCCTTTTTGGCAAATACCGCAAGGTCCTTGAAAAGATAGATCATGTAACTTCAGTGTACAGTGGGCAGCTAGGAGTGTTCAGAGTGAAGCTGGCATAAAAGGCTGCCTCTAATAGAATATTTAGGTAGGTTAATCTGACTGCTGCATTTTCCTGGAGAAACATTAAAGGCCTGGGTACTTTAAAGCAAGCACTTCCTAGTACTAAAGACTGTCACTAAGTTTCCATCTTTCTCAGTATTGAGACTGCAAATCTTTCAACACCGGTTCTGCAAGAGCTCGGCAGTACTCCCGGGGACAAAGGCCTTAAGATAGAGGATGTAAGCCTGTCCCTTGTTTTCTCACGTCTCATTGCAGAAGGTTCTTCCTACTGCAAACAGCAGCGCTACTTTTTTTCCTCCTGACCTTTGTCAACTGTGTTGCTGGACTGCGCTTGGAAGTATTAACAATGGTCATTACCTGCCCTGTTTATTCAGTGTTAAGTATTAACAAGGTCTGTGCTATCTCAGCTGCTGCCATATTTCTCCAGGAAAGATGTGACTATGTAAATGCTCTAATGCAAACAGGAGCCTTGTCTTTTTCTAGGTGGGAGTGGGGAGAAGATTTGGAGACAACTGAAAAGACGGGGAAAAAAAGTAGCTATGTTAAAAATATAATTTTCAGAAACACATAAAATAATTGCACCACAAAATCTCGTTCATGGCTGATTTTTGTCTCTGCATTTGGTCGGTTCAAGTATTTGCTAATAGAAGGGCTATAAAACACATATTTCCGGGTTTGTTTATAATGGTTTCAAACAGTTTGATGTTGACTAAACAGTATATAAATATTTTACAGAATAAAGAGAAAATAATTCAGCCTTGGCATTGAACTCTTTTTGTTCAGGGTCTTTTTGCATGTTTGATTTTCTTGTGTGGAACAGCTATGGCAGAGTGGGGGGGAGCCTGTTTGTGAGGGATTGGAAGAAAGCAGACAAATTTACTTGAGCACAAAGAAGGGTGAAGGGTTTTATTAAAACTCCTATCAGATAGTGCTTGTTGGACAGTGAAATTGCAAAACTTGCAAAGAGGAGGGCCAAATGCCATGCAGAAGAGATCAAATACAAATAAAAAATCGACTTGGGGGGAAAAAGGCCTTTCCCTAGAGTCAGCTTTTCTGTAAAAATTGGCTCACTCTCGTAAATTTACCTAAATTTAGGTCTGGGTCAAGTGACAAGGCAAAATTTCATCCTCAGAAGAGTTGTAGGGAGCTGCCAGGGAAACAAACTGAGGCCAAATACATGCTTCCTGGACAAGATTTGATGCACAGAAAGCAAAGGTGTAGGTCACCTTTTCATTTTTAAAGTGCAGTCACCAGTTACATAGAAATGAAAACAGCAACGTGTGGAGAATAGAAGGCTGTGTCTTTTCTGTGTGTAGAGCTGTAAGAAATAAAACAACAATGCTACATCCATCGGGATTTACAAATTTGTATGTTGTTTAAGAGCAAGGCTTTGGAGTCATGCTTGCAAGCTCAGAATCCCAATTTAACCACTTCATTCCTAGCTGTATGATCTTGGACAAATTACTTAACAGTTTTAATCTTCTGCTTTTCAAAAGTGAGCATGGATTACTTAAGCAAAAGAAATTAACTAGGGATGGAAAAAAGAGTGATTTGCTGGAAGTACTTTAGCAACATAACCTTTATATGAGAACAATTGTCACCATTTATTGAGGGGCTAATATGTGCCAGGCTTTTCAGACACATTATTCTAATCTTTGTACAATCCTGTAAGGTTAATACTATGATTCCCAGCTTATAAAATGAGAAAACTGAGGTTCAAAGTAGCTAAGGAATTAGAACTAGTCTAGAGCTGATCAATGGCAAAACCAATGACCTACATTCCTTATCTCATTTCTTTTTCTCATCTTTTTTTAACAACTCAAGATTTTCCTTCCCTCTCTGATTCCTTTTTTCCCAATCCAACTCCAAGTCACAACTATATTGGGAGTCTTTCTTCTTTCTTTCCCTTCTTTGGCCAGTTTAACTTTCCTAAAATCACTCTCTCCACCTTCTTCCTGATGCCACTGACCTCAACACTTCTATCTAATTTGGTTTGGCTGGAGCCCCATCCTCAACTCCACTGCTCTTATCAGATCCACCTCCACCATCAGCACCATCATCACAATGATAGCAAACACTTATTTAGCACATTTCTATGTGTGGATACCTTATAAGATAGGTATTATTATTATCCGCATTTTAGAGATCTGGAAACTGGGTCACCAAAAAGACAAATAGCCTACCAGAGGCACAGAGTAAGTGGCAGAGATGTAATACTAATTCTCAGCAGCCTGGCTCCAGAGTTCCTGGTCTAACCCTATACTGTACACCACCATAGCCCTGGAGGGACCCTAAGTCAGTCCCTGAGTCCAGCAAGTGAGTCTGAGCAGGAGAGAGAAGTACTTGTTAAAAAGTGGGTAAATATATCTTATGATGTTTCAAATAAAATTTGCTTCCTTTTTATTGTAAATGTTCAGCATTTTAATCACTATGGATTAAATAATTTTTTAGTGGGCTAGCCTAGGAACATTGTTTTTATGGGCACATAAATACTGAGTTCCCCCGCAAATTGAAACAACCTGTCCACAAATTGGAGACTGCTTTTATTTCCATTTGAAGTAAAGTTAAGGTGGGAGAAACATGAAAAAAGGGAAAAGGAGACACTTCAAATTCCTTGTAGATGCAGTTCCTGCACAGCAGAATGCAATCTGGATAATACATCCCAACTTTCTAAGTGTGCTAAAAATAAACATAAATGGTTCATTAGAGCTAATGTGGCAGCCAAAAGTGAATATTAATAACATAGAAGATCAATAAGATGCCTAGCAAAGAACAATGGATTAACTTGGTTCTAGAAATAGCAAAATTTGTGTAGGCCAGTGAGGAAGCAATGGGACAAGAGGCATAGTCAGAAGAGAAATTCATCTCTTCTTTATACAATTCAAGGAATTGAGAATAGACAATAAAACATGCCCATCTCTTTTTGACTCTGCCCACTAAATAAGCAGTTTAATCAATTTTTACCTTTCCCTCTCTGTCTTCATCTGCCATTACTAATTCAATAGAAGAATGTATAACCCTAGTTCAAATACAGGTCAAGATGACTATTATAAATATTATGAGCTTATGCTATTACTTTCTCCCTCAGTTCTTGTCTCATGTGCTCTATTTAAGTAAAAGACTGCACGTGGTAGTTTTTACCCAAAGCATATCCAATAAAAAAGGGGTTCCATGGGCAAATAAATCTGAGAAATGCTGCATGATAATCTCCCTTTTAAGATATTGAAGGGTCTGAGAAGTCTTTCAGGAAAGACACCTGTTTAACATATATAAGCCAGTGTTTCCCAAGCCTTGTGGCCACATAATCCTTTTTACTTAAGCCTTATTAACATCTTTGTACAGAATGAAGGTGAGAACTCTGGAACAAGAGAAAAGCAAACCAAGTTCCCATCCTTCCTTCCCGTGCGACTTAGGGAAGTCATTTAGCTTTCCAGAGCTTCAGTTTCCTGAGGGACCTGGACTACATGACACATGATGGCTGGAGCCTCTGTCTAGCCATATGGTTCTAAGAGCATCTTCAACTCATCTGCTCAAGTGGCCATGGTCCACAGCATAGAAGCCAGGCTCTGTGGAGATACTCTAGACCAGCTAGCTCCCTCCTGCTAAGCCCACACCTCCGGAGCGACTCACATCACCCAGGAGCAGCCCAGACAATGGGCTCTTTTACACCCCTAACATTCGGTCCTTTATGCCCAGGCCCAGCACTAATATTGCAAAGGCTGTTTTGGGGGGATAAGTGGAGGGAGGGAATTTGTAAAGAATTGTTAAAACAATCTTACATTTGTTCTTTGAAACATTTGCTGGCATTCAGACATGGCTTTTAAAATAGTTTCTTGTGCTTTTTCACTTAAATATGCAAGTTTAATAACATTATTCACCCAAAACAGAGAAATGAAGTAAACTCTTGCAACTGATTCATTAGGCCTACATTCTTAGGCTACATCCTCGGCTAATTTCACTTGAAATGCTGTTAATTCTGACATTTCAACTTTTGGGGGGAAGAATTATCACAATCCAGAGGATTGTTCTTAATATTGAAAATATAACTTTTAGACAATTTCACAAGATTATTCACCTTTTACTTTTAGTTACATGTTTTTCTCCCTTAAAACACTCTAGAGAAAACTAAGGGTTATCTGTCTACAAGTTAAGGTTGACTTCTTACTTTCTTGTTTTTGTAGCAAGGACATATTGATATAACAATAATAACTAACATAAATAAATGACTAGCATGCGACAGACATTCTAAGCAATGTACGTATGTGTGCATTAATCTTAACAACAACACCGTAAGATAGGTACTCTTATTATCTCAGTTTTACAGATGTGGAAACTGTGGTGCAGAGAGGATAAGTGACCCGCCAAGGTCACACACCACTAGGAAGTGGCAGAGTTGAGATATGAATCCAGCAGTCGGTGTTCTTAATCACTATACTGTACTACCTCTTGTTTAAATTTCCAAAACAATGGAACCATCACCATAAAAATATATAAATCATTGAGGAACACAACGTGGAGTTACATGAACTCCATGATATGACTAAAGAAAAAGGAGTTTCTGCCCTCTTGGTTCTACTGAAGTCAGATCAAGGGGGAAAGGCCTGACATATCATGAAGGAGAAGAGTTAGATACAAGAAAACATGTTCTGTCTGTTCAGTGATGTGAGACTGGCTCACCTAAGAAGCCTGTGAAATCTCCTTCTCAAATGCTTAATAACAGAAGTGAGAGAACCATCTGAAGAATTCTGGAAAAGTTCTCATGGAAATGAAAATGGGCTAAGTTAACTATCCTCAACCTTGTTATTCCAATTCCTTCCTGACAGTACTCCATGACTATTTTCCAAGTCATTAAAAGAATGTTCTTCAACATGTTAAGGGTGGGTGGAGGAAGTAGGGACTGAGATAAAAAAAGACAAGAGACATTACAACCAATGTAATGTGTGGACTTTGACTGGATTCTGATTGGCACAAACCAACTTGGAAAAGGCTTTTTGAGATAACTGAGAAAATTTTATTATGGGCAGGGTATTAAAAGATATCAAGGAGTTGTTAATTTTATTGGGTCTGATAATGGCATCATGGTTATACAAGAAATCTCTATAATTTTTAGAGATGCATCCTGAAGTAAATAAAGGTAAAACGGTACTAAGATTTTTACTTTGACAAAAAAAAACCCTAAAAAACAACAAACACACACACACAAGAAGGGGCTAGATGAAGCAAGTGTGGCAAAATCTTGATAACTGTTGAATCTGAGTGATGGTATATGAGGGTTTATTACACTGTTCTCTTTGCTTCTACATACACTTTACAGTTTTCAGGATAAAAATATGTTGATAAAGAATATGGAAAGATTTTTCTATCTTGATGAAAAAGAGATATATGAGTAAAATATTTTGAAAACAAACTACTCTAGAAATGGTCAGATACACACCTGGGTATTTAGTTCAGTTCTTAGACTGAGGTCAGGTAAAGGAAGTGAGAATTAAAGGGAAGAGCACCTGGCAACTGTGAACAGAGAAGGACAGGAAGAAAAAGAACCCCCCAGGACGGTGCCAACATTGTTTCAGGGAAATTTTAGAGGACGAGCCTGTCAGCTCTAGTTTTGCTGTTTCTGCTTCAACTTCCTTTAGAAGTATGCATCTCAGCCAGTACTCCCAACCACTGTTCGAAAAATACTAAATAAAATGAACCTGGTATCCCTGCTCACCTTAAGCATTTGGCGTTTACAATCTCACCCACTGATTGGCTCTCAGTCCTCAGGAGAAATTGGTTTAATTATCGAGGGGGGGGGGTGTGTGTGCGTATGAATGCTTGTTTCGATGTGTCGTCAGCTCCTCCTTTATCACGGTGATTATAAGGTACATCCTTGACTTTGACCCATGGGGTTATACCTTTATTATAAGACCAAGAGCCAAATGTCAATTTGGCATTTCAGGTGTGCTTAATACACATCCATTTCAGGACAGCTAATATCCCTCGATAATTGGGAAATAAGTTGCTTTATTTTTTCAAAGAAAATGACCACATAAGCTAAATCATTATACTTTCCCTAATTATCTTGACTAGAGGCTCATCAAAACATATTAAAATGCAAATAAAAACCTTTAGAGGCAAGAATAAACATCCTGAACAAATTAGTTGGTCAGACTCAACCAATACTACATTTTCTAGCATCATCTCTCCCCCACCAGAAAAAGAACCACTAACACATTTTGTTTCTAAACATATACTAGCTTTTTGCTTTTAATCGGGCTCTATGGTAAATTCTGCATCCTCGTTTTCTCACCTAACATTAAAATATGAATATTTTCCTATTCTACTTCTTCATAAACACCCATTAATGGCTAGAGAATATCATATCAACTGGAGACGGTAAACTTTACTTAAATTTTCCCCGACTACCGGACATCAGGGGGTTGCCAACTGTTCAATATTATAAATACTCTACTGAACATCTTTATGTGCAATACTTTCTTACATAATTATGTGTATTCCCATAGGATTAATCCTTGGAGCATAATAAAAAAACTAAATTAAGGACAGTATCTAGCAGTTCCCCTTAAAACAAGAAAGAAAAGAATATTTTTAAAAGGTCCCATTGAGAGATGAGTTTGCACTGGATGAGCCCAATGTTCAGACTCCATACTCTGTGGCTTATACTGTGTGCTTGAAGAAAAACGTCACTCTGTCCTGTTGCTTCTTGGTTGTACAAGCTGTTATCCTTGACCTGACCCTAGTCACTTCCCCAAAATGTTTCTTGCTCCAGGAGTTTTTCTTACAGTGTGACAACATGAATTTGCAGTCCTGACTGCTCTAGTTAGAATTGCATCACTCCTTTGCTCCCACAGCAGTTGTCTTTTCCCCCTAAAGCAGCACTTCCTTCATTCTCCCTCACGGTATAGTTAGCTGTTTGCGAGATCTGGCTGCTGAGTCTCTTTAAACTCATCTTTTAATCCCCTACAGTGCCTGGGACTGTGCTCTGCGGGGAGTAAACACTGCCAGGACATTAGCTGATTTTAATCAAATTATTAACATCATTCTGTTCTTGAACAGGTTAGTTCCCTTTGTACTGTCCTCTGCCCCATCCAGGGCTTAAAAACACCCCTCTATTTGGCTTCTACAAGCCTAACAAATGTGCTGTTTATGTGCTTTCTCAGGTAATTAATGAAGATGTTAAATAAGATCATGTTGAACAAAGATTCCCACCCTCCTTTAGACTCAATACATTGCCATTTATCATTACACTTTCAGTCTTCCAAGCAATTTGCAATCAATTTGACACATGCAAGTCAATTTGAATTCATTTTCTGAACTAGATTTCATGAGACCTGGTATCAATTCTTCCATTAACGTCTGGATGTATTAAGAAGTAATAATATATCTAGTGCATTCTTTTTGTCCACTAGTTTCCACATTTTCAAAAGAATCAGCTAAGTTGGTCTAACATAAAAAGCTTATAAATCTCTGCTGTTTGTGGCTCAGTTCTAATATCCCTTAGATGTTGATATGTTTACCCATTCAAATGTTCTATTTGTTAGTCATGTAGTTTTCCTAATTCATTTATTTATTCAACAACTGCCTATGGAATACTATGGTAAGGTACTATGCTTGGAACAGGTTTAAAAATAATTCTATTTAGAACTTAATTATTCAGGGGCTCTTTTTCTGTGAAATATACAGGACAATGCTCTCTTAAATTGTTATTTTTACTATGCAATAGTGACACTGGATCATGGATGGGGCAGGAAGAAGAGAGAAAGCTCAATTTAGAGTCTTATTGGCAGCTATGATAAGCAGGTTCCTGGGGTAAGGATTCTGAAAAAAGTGGCTCAAAGAAGATATTAGGATGAATCTGTGCTTTGATTATCTGTGATATCTCTGCCAACAGTGCTCTGGACAATTTGGAATCGGATAGCCATCCTTTACTCCAGTGTCAGTGGTTTCTCTCCCTCTCTCATTATTCTTCAAGATTTCCAAAGGAGAGCTTCCATATTTTGATGAATTCATTACTACTTCCATTAACACTGGTTAACACATCGTTCAAGACCTTGCCTATTTATTTGTTTTCTTCTTTTTTTTAATGAAACGGGTCTTCATTACTGTTTGATTATCCTTATTTATCTTCTTAAAGGCCAGTTTTAAAAAGCAGTTCAGAAGCTCAGCCATTTTGCCATCAATAGCTCAGTCATTTGAGCATAATCATTAAGCTTATCTCCCTATTCATTTAATTCGAGGCCTCATTTATCTCTGGTATGCCTTCCTTTCTCTTCTTTATTATGTTTGTATTATTACCCTTTGCACCACTGATCGCCATAAACACTTCTTGCTTGTAACTCTGGAACCTCTCTGATGATTCATGCTCTCTTGTGAGAGTCCTACAGACAGACTTCATTTACTCTCAGGTTTCTCCTTTTTTTCCTTCTATTTCTGCACTGTTGTCATTGTCACTTGGATATTGCTTCGGGTTTTTCCAATGATGTCTGGCCAGCCTTTGTGGTGAAACCACTGACCCTGAGTGAAGCACCTGCCCCCATTTCACAAGTTGAGAAGTGCTACAGAACCACAGGACCCAGCTAACTGCTCAGAGACCGCTCAGACACACCTGCTCCCGCCCCAGCAGGACAGATACCATCTCAGTAAAACCAAACTCTGCTCAGCACACGACAGCATGAAGGAGGACTGAACTGAGGAAAAGGGAGATGATCCCTATCTGTGAGGTGCCTACCTCAAAATAGCACACTTGGCCACTTCCAGCGATGCTTCCTCTCTTCAATACTGGCATTGCAATGAGGACAATTAATTATCTGTCTCATTTATCAATTATGCCTGTAAAGACCACAAACTAAGAGAAACGCTAAATTATCTTTCTTTTCTGAGTAATATCCATGCGCATATTTGGATTTAGATATGTTCACTCTTTCTCTTTTTATTCCTTTCTTATTGTGTGATATCTGAATTTATGACTGTTAATTGTTAGGTTAGATTAATTACCAACTAGTTTTCACATCCTGTACTGTAGCACAGAAATGCATTTTTTTAAAATAGGGAAAATTTTAAGAGAAAGATTCATATTAAAGAGTCCAACTAGGAAGAAGTCACAAACTAAAGAAAAAGAGGGCTTGTTACTATATTAGTAAGTATAATAGTATTTGGAAATATTACATCACTTCAATTATATGCTTCTTTTAAAAATACTGAAATAAAACACCCATAATTATTACATAAATGCCATTTTTTATATCAGCTTAGCAAATGTGCGCATTTTTCTTTCAATAGTGAAATAAGTAAAGGTGTCAATTTATTATGTTCTTGAAAATTCATGTGAAATAAATCAATCTAAATTTCTTGCTCCCAAATCTATATTTTTAACTGAAGTTATTGTGGATAGTTTAAAGAAGACTCTTAGCTTGGTTTGACAAAATAAGATGATAGAGACAAAATAAGTTGATTTTTTTCCTCCTCTGACTGAAAGCTACTCACATATTCAGACTTTTTTCATTTGGGATTAAATACAGCATTTTTATGAGAGAGAAGAAACAAATAAAGCGAAGTACAGATCCTTTTTTCCCCACTACATCTTTCTCTTTGTCTATCCTGATATCTATGTCTACCCTGACTTATCTCCCCTTTTATTCTTTGCTTCTTCTTCAAGATCTGGCACTGATCCTGTCCATGGTTCATTCTACCCCTCCTCTCCCTTTTTTAGGAAAATTGTATTCTTCATCTTTAAATGCCACACCAACCACACATCAGTAACTTTGTGGCAGCTTTGGAGGAGATGGAGGATTAAAATATTTTTAAATTACAACCATTTATTGATAAACTACCATGCGTAAGACACTGGACAACAAACAGCTTCTTTGGCAAGGGGCATGCCCTAAATGTCCACACACATCCTAGGGAAAAGACTCTTTGTTTAGGGTGAAGATAAATGCCACAAGGAGGCAAAAATCAGCTTTTTACTAACTGGTTAAACAGAAACAAGGGCCAGGCTTGGAACAGTTTATTCCAAGGCATGTCATCTCCATCCCATTCACCTTCTCCCATTCTCCTTTTCTCTCCTTGTGTTGTTTTTCTTTTCTTTTCTATCTGTCTTGCTTCTGGATTTTCTAAAAACTAGAAACCTCATCTCAGCTTCTTTCCATTCCACTCTCCAGGCATTTCACCTCCCTGCTGCCTTTTTTGGCTCTCCATCCTAGTATCCCAGGTTGCTGAGATACAAATGCAAGCTTCCAGCCACTGCCAGCTAAGTGCTTCAGGAGGAGGGAATTCTGAGGTTACTCCCCGCCACTGGGCAAGCCTCCTAACAGAGGAGACATTTTAAACCCCAGGGATAGTAAAAAATCATCATCATTATTACCTCTCCAGGCTCTGCAGCATTAGGCAGAGATTAAGGCTCCCACTTTTCATGTGAGAAACTCAGAAATTACATAGGTTAGTAACACAGCATCAGCATATAATACCATCTAAAAAACTCAAGCTCTAGTTATCTCATGATAGGCAGTGACAGCAGAGATTAAAATCCAACCAGAAAGCAGCTGCAGAATCTAGTGATGCTGTGTGTCTGCACTACATTACCCATCCCTTCAATATTGCCACAAGTTAGGACTACTCTTGTTAGTCTCTATTTTTTCTTTTTTTAAAGATTGGCACCTGAGCTAACAACTGTTGCCAATCTTTTTTTTCCTGCTGTTTCTCCCCAAATCCCCCCAGCACATAGTTGCATATTTTAGTTGTGGGTCTTTCTAGTTGTGGCATGTGGGAGGCCACCTCAGCGTGGCCTGATGAGCAGTGCCATGTCCACGCCCAGAATCCAAACCGGTGAAACCCTGGGCCACCAAAGTGGAGCGTGCGAAGTTAACCACTCAGCCACAGAGCTGGCCCCTCATTATTCTCTTATAGTAGAAAAATTAAAAATGGGGGGCGATGGATGTACACTAGTCTTATTGTGGTGATCATTTCACAATATATACAGATATCGAATCATTATGTTGTACACCTGAAACCAATGTTTTGTGTCAATTATACCTCAATTAAAAAAAATTAAAAATGGGGCATTCAAAGCAAAAAGAAGCACAAATACATTAACAACAAAGAAAAATTCTCCATTATTCTTCCAATGCTTACTCATTCTATGATTTAAATATTTATTCCTCAAATACAGCCAGTGTGTGTCCATGTGAAATCATCAGAACACTGGACCTCCAACTCTCTGCCAAGAGTCAAAGCCGGGATTTTGTGTATATAATATTATTATACAAAGAATAAATATTTAAAAATGAACTAAGTCATTTTTTTTTTCTTACAGACTACAGCAGAGAACAAAAAGTTTCATCCTGCTTCCAACTCTGAGGAAGTTTGTGACTCTATGTGAGGGGACTATAACGTTATTAGAGGATAGACAACAAACCTTATGAGCCTGTCACAATTCCTTCAGCGAAATTTTGTTATATTAAATTTTGATTCAAATCAGTGATCCATCAGCAAAGGCTTCGCAATATTGGTTATACAAAGATTTTCCGTGAATGACATTTGTTGAACTGGAATTTAACCTAAATTTTATTATAATCCTGTAGTAGTGGCATAGAAACTTCTACCCATAAATTTTAAACTTTCATAGGGTCAGACATCATGATATTTTGTTAAATGACAAGACTAAGTTTAGTCAGAAACTTCCTCTATCATCTTTACTGGCCAAGATGCACCTGAAAAATTTCTTCCCTCACAAAGATTTTCCTTCTCTCCCAACTGAGTGTGATCTCTCCACCCTCTGAACTATGCTCATTCTCCCAGAGGTCTACTTTCATTCTTGCTGCCTTCCGTTCTTCCATCCCTCACTCCCACACCTGACCGGAAGCAACTGTATCAGCAGCTGGAACTAACTCTGCAGCCTCTGTTCTGGCTGACTGGCCAAACACCTTCCACAGCGAGTACTGAATAAATAAAAATTGTCGAAAGAAAACATGGAACTTTGCACCCTAACTAGCTCAGCCTCAGATTTACCTCAGCCTTTAACTAGGCAGGTCTCATCTTCCCACCCACCAAACAGTATTCCCACAGCTCTAGCTGTATCCATATCAATTTAGAGAGAGGGTTCTTAATCATAGCACTGAAAATGGTTCTAGATATAGTTTAGTTCAACCTACTCATTTCAAAAGACAAGGCAAAGGGAAGCTCAAAGAGGTTAAGTGCCTTTTTATCAGAGTGAGTGATAAAATTCAAGCAAAATTGAAAGTGGTTGTTCTGGCCTATTTTTGTGGCAGATGACCTAGTTTTGGAATTTGTTGAATCTCTAGCATTGAATGCAGAGTGGTTTTAATCTGAATGATAATTTCTGACTTGAAATTATCCTGCTTTCAAGGAGACTAAAAGTATTAATTTGTTATAATTAAACCAGATATTTAAAATCATCTCACTTTTCCATTCAGTTCCTCCATGACGCCTAAGCAAGCTCAAAGTCCTTTGACTACAAAAACTGTTAGTTATCTGAAAATAATTTCTGTTGCAGATTACATGAAAATAAAAATACTAGACTCACACACACATTGCTGGTACAATTAGGTAAACTCGTATCATCTCACTGAATGGCATTTAGCAGTATGTTATAAAAGACTTTTAACATGCGAACCCTCTTCAACTTCTCAATGTCACTTCTAAACATTTATTCTAAGGAAAACTTACTAGTGATCTAGGAACATGATCAATTTCTATTCTTCGTTCTTTGCACTTTTGGATAAATTCCAAAATTTCTTGCAATGAATTTATGTCATTTCTGCCATTCAAAAAACAAAGCAAAACAAAACTCTCTCATTGTTTGTAAAGAATGAGGAATGGAACTGGCTGCTTAGCCTCCAAGATCCCTTTTAGCTCTCATGTTCTGGTTGATTTTTTTCTGGTCAAAAGATTATAGCAAAGGGGGGCCAGCCCCATGGCCGAGTGGTTGAGTTCGTGAGCTCTGCTTCAGCGGCCCAGGATTTCGCCAGTTCAAATCCTAGGCGCGGACATGGCCCCGCTCATCAGGCCATGCTGAGGCGGCGTCCCATGTGCCACAACTAGAAGGACCCACAACTTAAAATACACAACTATGTACCGGGGGACTTTGGGAGAAAAATGAAAAATAAAATCTTTAAAAAAAAAAAAGATTATAGCAAGGGAGAAATTGTGTTTTCTGGAAAAGGCCACCAGCTTGTAACTATGAATAGGCGTTCAGAGCACTAGTTGGTACTTGACTTTTCAAGAAGATATAGAAAAATAAGCATCGAGCTGAACTTCTTCTTCCTATATGGATTTCACATAATCAATAGACCTAAAAATACCTATTGAACACAGCCTGACCAGCGTTGCACTGAGAGCCATGTAGAAACAAATTTCAAGATCATTTTCTTGCCCTTCATAACTATCTGTCATGCCCTGTAGCAAGGACACAGCCCATGAAAAGATGACCATAAATGAGAGGTAGTAATTAATTTCCAAATACAAAATGTAGGAATTCAGAAAAGGAAGAAGCTCATGCAGAACAGGAAGGATTCAAGCCTTGAAAAAGAGATGGAGCATAAAGAGGCAAGGTATGGGAAAGGGCCTACCAGGGAGGTACAGTGGTGCCAATAAATGTATACAGGGCCTCATCTTCATGAGATATTTCAAATATTTCACCTACAGGATGAAGCTGAACCCACGGCATAGAGCTCTTCACAATCTTACCCAAACCTTTAGTTTCAGTTTTCACTGCATACTGAATTTCTTTCCATATTCTGGTTCCTTGCCTTTGCATATACTGTTCCCTCTGTTCTTCCCTATTTCTCCACCTGTAAACTCCTACGCATCTTAAATTCCAGCTCAAACGTCACTTGCCCCATGAAGTGTTCCCTTAGTTCACACAGTTTGCTACAGCTTCTTCTGCTCATGCTTTTCCTATAGATTCTTTCTACAAAAGACCATAACTACTCTGCTTATGATTCAGCCTCCCCCATTTGACTGTGAACTCTACAGGCATAGACGCCATGTACTTCGTTTTGTTTTCCAAACTCCGTATTACTAGTTTGGAGTACAGGATCAAAAGAACTGTTGCCAAAAGAATAAATTAGTAAATGAATGAACGAACGAATATAAGGAAAAGTGAAAATTGGAAGACAGGGTGAAAAAAGGTTTTATCGGTTTTGAGTGGTGGAATACTGAGAAACAAGGGTCAGAAGGAAAGGCTGAATGATCCCAGACTGAAGGGCACCTTGAATCTCTAAAGACATTTGATAATCACTCACCAAATACTCACTGGGTATCTATTTGCACCAGGTGCTACATGAGGCCGTATGGCACGGTGATTAAGAACACTGATTCTAGAATCAGGGTATCTGGATTCAGATCAACTCTGTTGCTTACCAGCTCTGTGATCTTGGACAAATCACCTAATCTCTCTAGGTCTCAGTTTCCATATGTGTAAAATGGGTACAACGACAGTACCCATCACACAGTGCTGTAAGGGGGATTAAATAATTTATGTGTAAGAACTGTGTGCATGTTCAAATGTTGGCAAGGCACTGAGTATAAAATGGAATGATGTCTGCCTGCATTAAGTAATGGTGTGAGACTTCAAAAAATTTTTTCATTTCTTATCTAAAAATCTTTGTAAGATATATTAAATGATTTACCTGCCTTTGAAACTACAACAACCTGAACATAAACAAATTGTTTTCTATGACTAACCATCTTGCAGTGGGTCTCAAAGTCAGCATTATATACAGCTCTTCTCACAGTGTGGACCAATAATAATAATAATAACAACAGCATTAGCTTTGTATAGCACCCAAGTGTTTCCAAAGGTTTCTACACCTTTCACAAGAATCCTGTGAGGTAAGCCAGCCAAGTATCACGATCCAGGCAAGACTAGGACCCAGGGTTTCACATCCATGGCCAGTGCTCTCGCTGCTTATCAGGTGACCTCATTGAAGAGAAGAGACGAATACAAACTGATCCCCACACTCAACCTGGAAGTTAATTCCTTATAAATGAACATCTGACATGTGATAGTTTGGCTGTCATCTGACTTTGACAGAAAAGGAATACATTTCCAAAAACTTTAAACTCTTAATAGTTTGCTGATGCTTTACTGTCCAATGCTAATATATCTATAAATTCAACTATTCAGTAACTGAACCAATTTTTGTTTTGCTTTAGAGTTGAAGGCGGAGCAATAAAAAAGGCATTACCATTATTTGATTGTATTTTGACTCCCTGCTTGTCTAATGCCAGTAAATTCCAGTTAATGATGTATAACCAAATCAAATAACACATCACTGGGGCTTATACATGGGGAGAGGCAGGCAGAATAACGTTCACAAGCTCTACTCAAAACAATTACCAGATACAGGTCAAAAACGTGCTGAGTTGTCCAATAATATGGACCAAAGATGTTCTCAGGTTAAACCCTCAAAGATGGAAAGTTCATGTTCCAAATGAGTGAAGTCAACAGTCTTTTTTCAGATCTGATGTTTGAACTCAGGACCCAGATTTTTCTCCTTGTTTTACCCAATAGTATAATTACTGAATCATCGCTTAACAAAATATAGCTTTTAAGAAACAAACCATGTCTTTACCTCTGGGGAATATATGGAAGTCTTCCCATTAAAATGCTAATAGAACAATAAAGTTTAACACCAAATTGCGCCATCTAAGGTTGAGGGGTAAAACTTTAGTTTACTTCTTTTCAGAACACACTGTCTACTTTTTTGTTAGAGTTTACCATGCTGTTATTTCTTATCGAGGAGCTCAAAGAAGAACAAACAGCATAGTTGAGAATAGAGTGAGATGAACTTAAACCAGAAACAAAGCATACCTACAAAAGGGAATGATTGTATAGGAACGTAAGGATCAGGACATATTCCTTTTCTAAATGGCCTGTTGCTGTACTACAGCCTTATTCTGTTGTTAACAGTATTTCTGCTGTTAACTGAGCTTAGATACCCTGCTGGTCGAGGTTTACATTAAGTAATAAGCACATGTGTTTTTCTAATGCGTTTGAGGCCCATTCTGACACAGTCAGTGCCAATATGACGGAAGAGGATAATCCATCAATTGCCCATGTCACAGTCGGCACAACTGCTTTCCTGGATTCATTTGCAGCAGGTAGATACAGCAGTTGGGGGCGGGATGTAGACAAAGACCTCAGTCACCCACCAGGCAGGAACATAAGTATTTACTGGCTCCATCGTCATTGTCAGGGAATACTACATGGAGGATGAAAGAGCTACAACGATTTCAAACCTGCTCTTCTTGAAACAGCCATGCCACTGCTGTGCCACACAATGACCCTTTCAAGTCGAGTGCTGAGCTGGGTCGGCACCTTCGCCTCGACCTCTTTGATGGCTCGGTGCAGACTCCAAGCACAGCTATAGTAGGATCTCCTTGGGCAGAAGGAACAGGGGATGATGAGAAGGAACAGCTTCCTGTTTTCTGCCTCAAGCACAGTCAATGTGCTCCAGCCTTCCTTTTTCTACGCCAAGTGAAATGTTCTTTCTTCCTAATTCTCTCTATTTAACAGTCACACAAGAACAATTTACTTAAAAGTTCTTAGGTTACAAAAATAATCCTGCTTTCTTTCATTTCTTTTCCCGGCAGTTGGTCCCCTAGAGCTGATCTTGAGAAGCAAATTTTTGGTGTGTCTTTTAGAAGACAACTCAAAGAGGGAAGGGCGAAATGGGGAGATGTTGGTCAAAGGCTACAAAGTTTCAACGTGCAAAATGAATAAGTTCTGAAGATCTATTGTACCACAGAGGGCCAATAAACAATACTGAATTGTATACTTATATAAATTTGCTAAGAGGGTAGGTCTTATGTTAAGTGCTCTTACCACAAAAGAAAAAAATATTTTAAAAAGCTGTGAAAAAATAAGATAAAGGAGGCAGAAGAAAACATCATGAGGAGATGATGGATAAGTTTATGGCCTTGATTGTGGTGATGGTCTCATGAGTGCATCCTTATCTCCAAACTCATCAGGTTGCATACATTAAATATGTACAGCTTTTAGTATCAATCACATCTCAGTTTTTTAAAAAACTAAGCAACCTACTCCTCTTTTCAAAAAAATAAGCAAAGAAGACAAGTGGAAGATAACAACACTCAGGAGTTCGACATGGTGCATGCTGCGATTACAGCCATTCCCTGGGCTCCTCATTCCTACTTTCCAATATGGACTGAAACTTGCTTCAACCACAAGAATTTCTATGATGCCAATATTGTCACAAGTTCCAAAGATCCCAAGCATAAGCTTACATCACTGTGGCCCTGCTTAGGGGCAACCGAAGCAGAGACATCGTATTATTTCACTGGCATCTCTTGGTCTGCTGCTGAGTGTGCAACACAATTCAGTAGATTACTGGGAAAGTGAGGCACTAAGAACCCTGACTTTTCTTTCCCAGAAAAACTCAAAAATCAAGGCTGTTGAGAGTGAAACACTATACATGACTTCTGACTCTCTGCTTTCAAAAAAAGGATCAAGAAGAACTTCTGATCAAGAAGTTCCCTGACTCAGTTTTTAATGTGAACCCTTAGATTATTATTCTTCCACTCTAAAAGTGGAGTTTATGCTTTAAACAGAGATTTCGATGAATTAATGCATTAGCTAAAAAGAAATGGACTCAATTTAAATGACTAAGCAAGTGACCTGAATATTATTTCCTCTAAACAGCCTAAGCAACATAAAAAGAAAATGAATATAAAAAGGAATCTGAGTAATGCCCTATGTCTACAAGATTGCATCTAAGGAGAGCGTGTCTCGGTGTGACATGACTCATGGGAGGCCTGCAGCTTCAGTGCTGAACAAATGGATGCAGTTTCACTCAGCACAAAGCTAACTAGTGTTAGTTACACAGCTAACTAGTTATCCAAGCTATCCATGTTTGAAACATAACCAGAAACACACCCTCCTTCAATAAGACAAGGCCCAGTGAGCTTAAGGGTGACCTAAGGTACATGTGTTTCAAGGCATGTCAAACTGTACTTTTCAGAAAATCATTTCATTTAACAAACTCTCAGCCGGCACCCTGACTAGACATAATCTATAAGGGCCTTTTGTCTCAGGCTGCACTGCTCTGCTGTATGGGCCTCTCTTTGCAGTGATAATTGGTTTGGCTGTCCATTCCACCCATCAGGTGATAGAAAACTATCAATCAAGCTAAATGCAATGTGAGAGAAGTCTCTTTAGCCAATTAGTCAGTAATGAGAACATTAGCCATGATATCTTCTGCAGAGGGCACCTTAGCCATTCCACTGGAGTCTGAGAAGATGACAGTCTCTGTGTGATTAATAAAGATCACAGGATGCTTCAGAAATTCTACACGGGTGAAGAAGAGAATCAGAGAGAAATGCACTTGGAAGCACTCAATGTTTTTAATGCCACTGAGTGCTCTATGTGAAAACACTCCAAAAGCACAGAACCAAACAACTTCAGAGCTGGAAGAGACTTTGAAGATAATTTGATCCAACTCCCTCAGTTTACAGATAAGGCAGGGAACAAAATGACTCGTGCAAGGTCACACAGCTGGCTGGCAAGGTGCACCTCTCATTACTCTAAATAAAACTTTAGGGTTGTTGAAAACAAACAAAAGGCAACACGTCAATATGGGGAGACCCCTACACGGCTTCTGATATTTTTATACATGTCTTTTGTCTCTACTGGAGGCAAGGATCTTGCATTTTCCTACCCTGACTTCCTAGGCCCAGCACCATGACTGCACACAGTATCTCGAGGAAGGACCTAGTCTGTATTTAGAGCATAACTTCTAAGCCAGACTGTCTGGATCTATAATGCCAGCTCTACCACTTACTCAATGTGTGGCCTTGGGCAAATACTGCACTCATGTACCTCAATTTCCCCATCTGTAAAATGCAGATAATAATAGTTCCTACCTCACAGAGTTGTTATGAGGATTAAAGGAGTTAGTCTACATAAAACAAAGAACAGAGACTGGCACATGCCAAGCTCAGCTGTTATTTGGGAAGGTGCTCCTGGGATGACAGCTGTAACAACAGGGCTACTTCTCTACATACAGGAATAACACTAAGGTAAATTAGGGCAAAGTAAACAAAATGCCATATCTTCCTTAGAATGAAGTCTCAGGGAACAACAGAAAGAAGAGTAAATTCCAAAGGGAGAGCCAAGGTGAGGCTGGTGAGGTTGAGACATTATTTGTGGAAACATCATTGAAGCTTTGGATGATGATGCCATAACATCCGACCTGCTGCTGGAATCCTCCCCAGGAGGGTCACCTGGGCACATTCAGGTGGAAATCTGTGTGCCCACTCACTCCTGCAGCCCACCAGCCAAGGGGCCATGTCCCAGGTGACTGCACATGGCAATCTTTACTCTCGTGCACATGAGTGGTCTGAGAGTTCAACACGCCTTACTTAGAAACATCAGCATTCTCTGAGTCAGCATGCCCTGACCCTAAGGTGACTTCACCTCTTCCAGATCCTTCCCTCTTCTGCTCCTCCTATTGGCCCCACAGCACTTTAGGCACAGCCCTCACACTGCATTCATCATGCTGCATTGTCCCTGCTTGTGTATTGGACGACTCCCCTCACTCCGTTTCTGCATTTCCTACTCCTCATTAGTGCTTCCTGAACACAAGGTCAGGCAGGTATTTGACAAAAGGAGTACCTCAGGAGACTGTCCTGGTGAACCAAACAAGAGCTACCCTGATGTGGAGTGCTAACACACTGCTATAGAACACTCTGAGACTGCTCTCTTTTACCTCTTAAAACCAAATATACTCTACTATCATCACTACCAATTCCTCCTCCTCCACCACCCCCCCAAAAAGAAAAGAAAACACACTCGACAGCAAAGGCCAACTCCTTTGCCCCTGCTGGGGCAGGGGGACAAACAGTCATACACAAACACTCACAGAAGCTAAAGAAGTGAATGAGGAAAACGGACTGCAAGAAGACATAGGTGGACACACTAGTAAGACCAGAATGCACTCAAGAACTGAAAGTTTAGGGTAGAAAAGGCCCAGGAAAAAGGGCAGGGCACTGCCTGACTTCTGCTTTTATGTAGCAGTATATCTAGTCTCATATGAGAAAAACAGAGGAAGAGGGAGAGGGAAGGAGGGATCTTACAAGATCTTTCAAGGTAGGAATGCTTTCTCATTTTCATTTCTAGTCCATCACAGGTTGAGGGCATCTCTAATCATCTGGATGAGTGAATGGATATTGAGTAGGAGACAGAGGGAAACAAAGAAATACATCCCAAAGTTAGGAGATACACCTCAAAATTTACCTAAACTCCTGAGAGCGAGGTAGTCATCATGTGTGGTTTTCAACCATCATGAAGAATTCACAAACAGAATTCATCTCTAGGAAGAGGATGAGGATCTTTCCCACCTGAACATCCACAAGTACTGCAACTTCCTCTCTCCCATGCAAGGTTAATACGGGTGACATCCACCAATGTGTCCATCTCTTCCTCTCTCCCATGCAAGGTTAATACGGGTGATATCCACCAATCTGTCCATCTCTCCTTCTCCTAACCCACACTACATCTACTATTATGTTCAACAGAAATTAGAAAATTTAAGCACACTCTGTGAAAACACCAACAATACGCAGGTAAAGTGCTTAACTAAAGGACACCATAATTTTGTGAAAAATGCAAATGTTAAATTACACACAGAGTAATTACCATATGTATGTCTTTCGTACTGACCTCATCTTGCCAGAGTATGGGAATCAGTGTCAGGAATGAATCCTCCACTGATTTAAATAGGATTCAAACATATATATATTATGCATAATAATAGTCTTCTTCTACTATTACATAAACATAAAATATTACTCTCCTTCTATTCTGGAGACGTTATGACAATCTGAGCTAATACATTTAATTCAACTCAAATCCCTGAAAGAGCAGAACTACAATTACTATTTAGCCAGTGTTTGATCCATTCTGCTTGACTCTGAAATGCATTCTCTGCAACTTTCATGGAAGACATCATGGAACCACTGTGTGGCATGATGCATTATCAATATTTTTTAAACTTTTATATTCCTGACATTTAAAATAAGACCTCATTTTCTTTAGGCAGGAGTTATTTAATGTCCAATTATATGCAAGCATTTCTATACAAATGCATATTGAGGTTTCCAAATTTTAGAGAGGCAAATTACACTACTTTGGGAGTGAGTCTTGGAGCAACAGCTATGAATGAGAGTGGCTATATACATATCACTGGATATGTACACCTTTGCTAGCTCAGGCTCCGTGGAGTAGGGCAGAGGTAGAACCATGATAAAGGGACCTAAGAAGAAAGAGGATGGAAGAGACAGAAGAGAAGGGAAGAGAAGGCAAGGCAGGGGGATCAACGATTCAAAATTGAGGAAATGGAATTAAATCCATGCCCGTTCCCTCAATCAGAGGAAAGATCTCATCTCTAGCACTGTTTAAGATGGGAAAATATTTATTTTTTAAAGAATGATTCAGACAATGATAAATACAACAACAACAAAAAGAACTGCCTCTAAGATTTAAAGAGAATGTTGCAATTCCATCACCCAGAGAGCTTGACTATTTCATGAGAGACCTTTAACTAGAGATCTTAGTGAGACTATCTGGATAGGTGTCTCTCATTTATGAGACAAATGAATAAAACAGCTAACCTTTACCAAGATCTTATTAAGTGTAAGGTGCTGTTTGGAGCACACATTAATTCATTTAATCCTCACGAAGCTCCTGGGAAGTAGGAATTATTGTTATCCACATTTTAGTAATGAGAAGTAAGTAGCGAGCCCAAATCACACAGCCAGGCAATGTCAGAGCTAGGATTCAAGCCCAGCTGTCTAACTCCAGACCCAGCACCGTCAACCATTTCATTAAACAGTGAGTGAATAAATGAATGAAGGAAGGGATGCAAAAGTCATGTTGACTGTTTCTAACTTGTGGCTGTAAAGGCTTCAGGCAGAGCTTATCCATACCACAAACGATTGCCTTATAAACAACAAATGGGTCAACAACACCATGCCTCACACACATCCCTACCCCTAACCTCATCCCTACCCCTATCCGTGACCCCAACAATGGGTCAACAAGACCACGCCTCACACACATCCCTACCCCCACTGTATCCCCACCCTGATATAGCGCTGTTTTTTAAAAGGGGAAAAGTCAAAAGTAAGGTTGACGTCTCATTTGTCAGACCCAGTCGCATAGGGACCCTGTGACAAGGCAGTGTTGCATGCAAAGAGTGACTGTGGAGCTTCCTGTGGGCCCCATGGTGCTTCCGGCTGGAGGAGAGATAGCCGTCCTGGGGCCCTGGCAATATTCCAAGTGGGTACAAACTTTACATGAAGTTTGAGGTTTCAGTTAGTGGCAGGGTCTCCACTTCCTGTTCCAAGCTGTTGAGTAACAGTCTTCTACTTCACATCCCTGAGGTGTCTACACTTGGGCGGTATAATGCCCTGAAAGGCTCAGGAACAGAAAGGGACCCAAGTCTGATAAAAAAAAAAAAAAGGTCTAACTATGGGGACAAAGAGACAAACTGTTCAAATTCGGGGCTGTTCCAACATACATGATAGCACTCAGCACTGACAATTAGAACATGAAATGCATATTTTATAAATGTATTTTTCCCTTCCCTTCTGCTTCTCACCCCTCTTCTCTCTCTCTCAAGTCTTCATTTATGGATGCAGAATAGGAGACACTTCTATCTGTTAAATCAATATTCATTTGCCTAAGGCTCTGTTCAACTCTCAGATCCCAGACAGAATTCTTTTCTCCACCCAGTTTCAATTTTGTTTCCCTGTATTTGAGAAATGCGCTGTTTCAAAAGCCCTGATTTTCAGTTTATAAGAATACTGAGGAAGAGGCCCCAGGAAGGCGATACTGTAACATTTTCCAAGCAGTCATCTGGGGGATTCGTGACCTTACAAAAATTTCTGGTGGTTTCTGACATCCAACTTCCTCCCTTCCCCGAACTCTCTCCATCTCCCCACATTCTGCCACATGTTTTTGGGCAAGTATTTGGGCTAGCAAAGAATTAAAAAATGAGAAAAGTGAAAACGTCCAACAGCCACGATGAACTTTTAATTTTAAAATTGCAGCACTGTACCTGGAACAACTTAAACAAGAATGCACAATATATTTTAATCATATCAACTGTGCCCACCTAGAGTTACCTCTTGGGAAAATTCTAACGAAGACAACACTCTCAATCAGTTTAAAAGAGTCTATTGTGACAGGAAAGTACCTTGAAAATTGGTGAAGACTCATACATAGAACCAATTTCCCCTCTAGGGAAAATCATTGAATATAAATTCATTAGGGCAGTTAATTCCTCCGAGTAAACAGCTCCTGACATCACTGTTAAAACTTAGAAAAATACGCAGCCTTTTCTAATGAACAGATGGTAGAACCTAAAGTGACGAGAGTTGAGTTCTAATTATGCTCCTTATAAAAAGGGAATAATAATA
Organism: Equus caballus; assembly: GCF_041296265.1. Classification (NCBI taxonomy): domain Eukaryota; kingdom Metazoa; phylum Chordata; class Mammalia; order Perissodactyla; family Equidae; genus Equus; species Equus caballus. The sequence continues at coordinate 97,244,207 of NC_091685.1, read as the reverse complement.
CATGTTCCTTTTCCATGGGGATGTTTTAAGAATAAATAAGACAAATGGGTAAAAATACTTTCAGTTCCTTTGTGTAAGACACTACCTAATCCCAAGATAGTTCCATAAGAAAGAAAAAAATAGATTGACGTGTTCTCTGCAGTTTCAACGAGGGCTATGGGCCCAAAATGTTTTAAAAGCAGAAATCTGTTAACACTGGAGATATTGTCAAAATACATTTCCCTCTGGTTAAGAAAAGGCGAGAGGGAGGGCGAAAAGGGTGGAGTGGAAAGGAATTGTCATCAAAGCATTGTTAATATGAACTGAATTATACTACAATGGCGATACTTCAACATGGAGAATGAAAATTGTTCCGTATTATTGTGGATTGACAATATGACAATCGTTCATTGAAAGTGGATGACAGCTGTAGCATTATAGCTCAGTGAGCAACACAAGATGAATGAGCGTAACAAGTTCTTCCAGAATGGGTCCCTATTTCACAAGAATTTGTATCATCCCAAAATAAATACATGCCAGTTTTTCACTATCTCAGCAAATTTAGAGTCTCTTTACAAACCAATGCGATACCGGCGGCCTCAAAGTGCCAGTGTCATGCCCCTGCTTAGTGGATTTGCAGCAGCTGTGAAATGTCAAGTCAAATGCCATGAAAGATCTATACAGCGCCTCAGAGGAAGAAAGGGCAAGAAATGGTAAAACGCATATGCGTGGACAAGTGTGAACTAACGTCAAACTGTCTCTTGATCCACAGGAACACTGTTTCGGAACCCTGGTCTTGGTACTAGGCCCATTCCACTATATACCAGAATTGTCTGTGTGCCTCTTATTCCAAACTGCTCACCTAAGAGAACTAACACCATGAATGTTACTTGAAATTAACAAACATCAGAGGCCAGAGATATTTACATATCTCCTTATGTGCAACAAAAGTCATTTGTGCTTACTTAAAAAAAAAAAAGAAAAAAAGCAAGGGAAAAAGCACAAAAACCACTCATAATATTACCACGGAGATAAGCCTTGTTCACATTCACATATTAGCATATGTCTTTCCAGTTATAATGCACTTTTAAAATGCAGAATCTGCTATATATTCTGTTCTAGTGCCTGTTTTTTTTAACTTAGCAATCAATATATTGTGAACATTTTTTTACTCTTATTAAATATTCTTCTAATATATAATTTTAATGGCTACATACACTCCATTTTCTACACAGACCATAACTAACATAGCTAACCCCTTATTGTTGGATATTTAGGCTGTTTCCAGATTTTTACCATGAAAAATAATGCAGCTATTACGTAGTATTCGTACACTCTCTGACTAATTTCTTAGAATAAACTCATAAAACCTTGTACTGATTTTGTACGATCCTGACTGTAGCAACACTCAAAGTGAACCTGGGGGCAGTCCTTGGATAGGTGCCTAGAGCATAATTTACCCATCATAAGAGCCTCTGAAGTATTGGTAAGAGCAGTTGAAGAGGTGTAAACAATGGGCAAATTCTCCATTTTATACTTAGAGACAACAGAACCACTTATCCCTTAATTGCTGTGGCCAAGTCTTCTAGAGTTAAGCAAAGCAATCTGTCTTGGTGGGTGAGGGAAAGAATACTGTATGCAAAGGGAGAGGATTTGTGTATATTCTCCGTGCCCGCGGAGCTCAATATTAAATATAAACTTCGTCTAAAAACCTTTGAGTGAATAATAAAATGTGGGAGTTATTTCATGCGATTTTCCAAATATTTCTGGCTCTGTCTTCCAGGCACACAGAGGAACTGCTCTTCCTGGCCCTTATGTGGTTAGATGGGATCATGTGACTAGTTCTGAGGAATAAATTGTGAGCCGCATGCCAGGTACCATTTCTAGCCTGTAATTAAATTGCTGCTGTTCGACCCTCCGGAGCCCTCTTTCCTTTGGCACAACCACTGGGGTGAGGTACTGGGCAGTTTTGTCAGAATGAGCCCCTGAGTGACAATGATAACAGAGCTCTTCCTCTCCCCAGCGACCCACAATAAACGTGAGCGAGAACTAAAGTTTTGTTGTTTAAAACCATTAAGATTTGGAGATTGTTTGTTACTATATCATCATCTAGCCTCTCCTGATGGATAAATACAATAATATTTAACTAAATTTTTTGATCTCATGATCTAACTTAAAATATTCACATAAGATTCCACTCTACCCTACACGTACAGTTTGAAAACCTGGTGAGTTAGAGACATAATCTTTAAGGTTCAGACATAATCTTCAAGGTTTCCTGGGCTTCACGATGTGACAATTCAATAGGTATTTTTCAGTGCCTATTGGGCGCTGGGCACTTATGTTAGAAACTTTGGGAAATGGGAAGACAAGGAAGACACAGCTGCGGCCCTGCATAGCTTAAAATAAAGTGGGGAGGACATAGTTTCAGAATTTCTATAAAGGAGGAATTTAGGGTTAGCAATTGGGATGCAAAGGGCCCTGGGGAGACTGTCTTGAAGCTGGGTTTGCATAGCAAGGGCAGTCTGTACGTAATTATACATTTATTTGAAGTGGCTTTGCAGGGAGGCCAATGCGGAATCTAGGAGAGTGGCTACAGTCCTCCTCTGAGCTGTTGGCACTACCAAGGATACAGAAAGTACACGTTAAAGCAGAACATGGGGAGTTTCTAAAGAGAGGTAGGAAGAAAGACTACGGTGCTTCAGAGGACTGGAAGATGCGGTCTGAGTGGGAGAGGCTGAGAGAAAAGTTTTCCTGAGGAAACTGTATTTGAGATGGGCTTCTGAGGCCAAGATTTCCACAGGGAGAGAGGGGGGAAGAGAAGCAGTCTGGAAGTAGAACCTAGCTTCAGCAAAGGCACAGCGGGTAGAAAACAGAGGCCACATCAGGTATGCAGCACAGAGAAGTCATAACTAATATCTAGAAAGAATGTTAAACAAGTACAAATTTGAGGAGAAAGTGCTGAGGGACTTCAAAGGATCTGTGCTTGGATGGCTGAGTAAGGAAATTCAGGGCAGTGGAGGTGGACAGGTGGACATGAAACAGGAACTGAAAGGAAGAGAATTATCATCTAGAAGGAGAAAAGCAGGAAGAGCTGGGCCTGGCAGGTCTACTTGGCTGGAGCATGGCGCCTGTATCTGAATAATGAAGTTGGTAAAACCGAGAGGGCTGCAACCCAGAGACGGAGGCACCAAGCAGGACCTGGCTTACACTGCATTTCCAGCTCAAAACTCTCAGCACAGGGCTGAACATAAAACAGATGAGCCGTGAATGAATAATAACTAATAATACCAACCTACTGACCAACTGCGGGCAAGTCAGTCTTACAGGACATGCTGGCCAGTCCTTTGTTTTTTTAACTTCTTTGCCTACTTTTGGAGCCTTAGTTTGTCATTAACACCTCCCCTCAAAAATGGGCATGGCAGAAGACAAAGATATCACTCAGATCTGAGCATGTGGCTACCTGTAAATAGTTCTGGTTTAACCTGGAAGAGACTGAAAGTTAGTAAAATGAGGTCTGGAGATTATCTACGAATTTTAGCTTTAAATGGTGTGTATGTGAAAACTGATGGCATCAACTGTCTTTTACTTCATAATAAAAAAAAGGCTCTTAAAACAAAAAGTTACTCAACATTTGGTAAGGTTTTTCACTGGAAATTCCCTTTTGGTTAATCAGATCCCACATGCTTCCCTTTATGAAAACATTTTAGTTTTGGTTCAAAAAAAACAAGACAAAAATTAGTACAAAGGCTGAAAAAAGCAGGTGGAGTGTGAGAATAATGATCACTTTTCTGTGTGATAACAAGTAAGTGGAATGGATTTCTGGTCCAGTAGTAGGATAGTATTTTAAGCATGAAAGGAAAATTTCTTGATGGAAATGGACAGTTTAACCATGAATATCATCCTTTTGATATCCCACCAAAACACAAGCAAATCCAGGAATAGGTTACAGGAAACCACAACACCCTCGACTGAGAAATAAACACAGGTTATTTTTTCAAAAGGAACATGAGTGACCAAATAATAAAGCCATCTCCAAAAGGCCAGGAGAAATTTACTGGGAACCTACTGGGCACAGAACCGAAGAAAGTCTCCTTGTAACTGGATTTCACACGGTCGCAAAAACAGTGGCTGCCTTCACTACTTTTATCACCAAAGACGGCAAACACTTTCCACAGAAAACGTAACTGGAATCTGTTGTTTCAAGGTCAGATCTACAAAGCCATAATTACCCAGGTAACTTGGGTCTGATGTTGCCCAAAATATCCAGGTAATTATAGGAGAAAGGTCATTTCCTCTGTATAATCTCAACTATACCACTGGCTGTCTATACTGGCAGTTATCCAGTTAAGAACAGCCTTTCATTTCACTTTGTGCTTGCACAGACCTTGCCAAGGACTATGACATTCTTAACAGGGGATATTTTTTTTAATTACCTTTATAAATATTCCTCCTCTCCTGCCCCATTCCCTAGGATGATCTGATCACTTCCTCCAAAGGGCAATATATAAAATATCCGTTGCTGATTTTTACATTCAAGGAAATGCATTATGGAATGGGAGAATATCGTGAGACGGAAAGGAAGCAGGAGAGCAGAAGATGAAGGATGAGTAGGCGATGCCAAGATCTGCAAAACTGCGGAGATTGAAAGATTCACAGCTATGTCAAGAGAGAAAAAGAGAGGGAGAAGCAAAGCAGATATGGAGGTCGACAGATATCTTATTCAGAGTTTGAGCTTTGACAACACAGGCAGTTTGGGGGCAGAAAGAAGCACGTCTGCCGGTCTGTGATTGCTCAAGAGAAGCGACCATTCCTTTTCTTCACAAAGAAAAAATGGCATTTATCTCAAGTACAGCAAGGCATATTAGGATTCACCTCCCCCATTCTCTTTCTTCCCTCTTCCTCCTACATCCCTCACCGCCTCCCCTTCCTGTTGGAAAAGAAAAGGTGGGAGGGCAGAAGGAGGGGGAGCAGGACCCACCGGCCACAGACAACACTGTGGGAGTCTCTTTCTTCAGCTTTTACCAGCCTATGGGGGTCAGGATGCTATTGGTTCAGCTTTATGTGTGATATGGTGCCTCTCACTTAGCAACAGCGAGCAGGAGAGGCAGGAAGCAACGCCACCTGGCTCAGTGAGTGTGCGGAGGGTTTAAAACGAGCCACTCGCTCAGAGGGAGACAGAAGGGAAGAGAGAGAGAAAGAGAGCAGTCTGAGCTTAACATATTGTACCATTAAGAGCAAGGCTTAATCAGAGTGTTAACAACCAAAGGGCAGGCTACGGGGGGCGGGGGGTGGGGAGCAAAGGCTAGATGAGTTATTTTTACTGAGTATCTAGGTATAAATCATATATAATGCCTTCATGTATTTTTTTTAAGGACAAACTACACTTTGCTGCATGGCTGGTGGGAGGGGAGAGAGATGGGTTATCCAGGCAAAAAATAAGACTTAAGATGAATCTAAAACTCTATAGTGAGTTTACTAGGTTTTATTTTGTTTTCACACCAGGGTGCTACTAGAAAAGAAAAAGTAAAATTGGGTGTACTTGAAAAAGCAATTGGCTATGTAATCACAGGATTTTTTTTTTTAATTAGTCAACAAAGTAGCTATTTCTAAATCCTAAATTCCATTTTAGTGTCTGAAAATTAACTTTCTGGAGTGGAAAGTGGCAAAAGAGAATTACATCTCTGCTAGAAAGAGATTTTTTTTCTTTGCTTCCTTTGCGGTAAAGGGGAAATTTCTGAGAAGGATGCTAAGAGAAGTACTGAAAGCTCACACTGCCTGAGTGTAACAGGGCTCAGGGCCAGTAGCAACAAGGAAATGTATTCTGCTCTTCCATATTCTTTCATTTCTCTTACTATAATGTTCCCTTCCCCTCTGTCCTAGGTCCCCAGAAAACTTTAGAAGGATTATCTCACCTATTTATCCACCCCACCCCAACCCAGCCCATAACACCAAACAGGCTAGCCTTGGACTCTAAAAGATAGATGGGAAAGTATCTTTCTTCCCTTCTTAAGAGAAAAATGGTGCCTTGAGTATGGACTGGGGCCCTTCATTGGATCAACTGGGGCCCTAGGGACAAAGGCATACACCCTGCAGGGCACAGATGGACCTCTCTCAGCCCAAGGAAACCGACCCCAATTAACCCCTTCAGTTCTGAGCAGGAAAAGCCACTGACTACAGTGACACCTACTGATCGGGGCACAGCTGTACAGCCTCATATCACCTAGCAGGTTCTCAAAACCAGCCACTGGCTCCACTGAGGCGGGCTCCACCGAACACACTTCCCAATACTCTGGGCTAACACCTGCATGAGAAAACTTTCAGCCCCTCGCCCCTTGGCTGGCCTCAGAACCTGTAACTCGGGACCTCCTAATAGGCCAGCGGTCTTCACCCCGGGGGTGAAGACACACTCCCTCGCATAAAGACACTAACTAGTGGTGTTTCTACACAAGACTAACGTAGTTTGATAAGAGCCCACACCTCCTTTGGATTCACTGAGGTGAAATCACTGTCTTAACAATCTTCGTTGATACCTGATTAAATTATCTTGGGAAAAAGGAAACTTTTATCCAGCATCCACTGAATTTTCCTCTATAGAGAAAAATATGACAGTGAAGCACTAATACAATAGAGGTTTTTGGAAACTCCACTTCCACCATTTTTTAATAGCATGGTAACTAATTCATATTTCTTTTACACGACGCATTTAGTCAGATCCCAGAAATCCCTTCCCACTGAGAAAAAAAAATCCACTGAATTGTAAAAGTCCAAGTCATACTTTTCTGAAAGCATAGCAAAAGTGCCTATATGTTAATAACAAAAGTATCTATAAGTCTATGATTCTTTTCTCCAGTAAGAACAAGAAACAATGTCACTACTAACAGAATCCACAATTTCCCCCCATATGGGCATGAAGTTTAGAACCACATTAAAGGTGCCAGGAGTAGTAAGTCGGCATGATTATAAAAGTCATGGTTCAGATGGTACAGCTGGATTCCTTTTCGGCAAAGGATATCTAATGAGTCTTCACCAAGATAGGGACGCAATGAACAGAATCTTAGTAATGATGAACATTCAAACATCACTCTTCTCAGAGGATGCTCAAAGTGCTTCACAAATATTTTGCTTTTTATTTCCAAACTCTCCACGTGGAATAGCTGGATGTTAAATTGTGATATTCTCATTTCCTAACTGGGAAATAGAGGAGTTCTATAGTTCGCCAACGTTACAGAGCAAGCCGGTAGAGATGGAGAAGTAAGAACCAGGCTTCCTGATTTAAAGCCCATGGCTCGGCCCCTGGGCCACTGGTACCAGGCAATTCCCTCTGAAGACAGTCAGGTCTACCTCACACCTCTATGGATGCCTCAGCCCCGTGTGTTCATTTGTGCCCCTGTCTCAGAGTTGGGATGTCCTTCTATTTACATTCTTCTTCAAGTTTCTTATTTTGTGATCTCTTTTATTGGTTGCTTTCACGAAATGGTTTAAGGCAAAAAAAATAGTATGTGGAAGGCTTAAGTAACACCTATGAAAAACCCAGACACGGTTCCAATAGAAATCAAATGAAAGGCTAATTGACCCACCTATAGCTACCTCCCTGTCTAGCATTTTAACACTAAAATGAACATTAAGTGAGAGGCTATCTCTGAAAGTAGCTGCATGAGCTCACCACTGAGACACAATCCACAAGGTGGAGCTACTATGGGCTACCCAGTTATGTGGTCTAATTAACAGACAACAGTGAAAGTTTCATTCTTTGTCACAGAATTTCACACTAGCAGAACACACCTGAGCACAAACCCATATTATGCATGCAAAGTAAACCTCTATGACTATGCCATGAATCACACAGCCCCATGTGTAAAAATCTGTTCAGTGGGATGAGGGTGGTAGAAATGACATCCTTAAATGTCCCTCAAAAATCCCAAGTATTTCTGTATAAGGAGAGGCTCCTGCCCTCAAAATATTCTTAAATCTACAACTGTTTTCCCCTAATAGGGAAGGTAAATGGTGATAAATTTGTCCCCATGATTCATTCCTTTCCCAGATAGTGTTTTAACTAAAAGCCCAAATATCCAGCGTTAACCTAACGAACATCGCTTATGAGTTGTATATAGCTGAAAACAGGCACCTAGAACTCCCCTCATTCAAAATATGAGAATTGTATTTTATTAAATCAATCACGCAAGATCCAAATGCACGGTGAGGGGTTACGCATTCTTCAGATGGTAACACGAATTGTCAGCACCAACAACTGGTACTCCTGCTTAGAGCCGCATAGACCTCTTCAAATTTGGCAAGTCTGATACTTGCCTCCCCCAGCACAGTCCTTTCCAATATTCTTCGTGTCTTCCACAGTACTGACCTGAAAATGGGGGCCACCTTTGACTGTTCCCCATCTCATCTCCTTCAGTGAGCAACATGCCTGGACTATTCTTTTGGAATGTCCCACCTCTGGCTCCCACTCCCATCTGAATTCAGGTAATCCAGGCTGGGAGCACATCACTGTACACCTGTATCATTGCACGGGCCACATTCCCTCATCCTTGGTTTTCTCCTCTGGGCTGTCTGGCTTCGAGACACCTGTTACCCTCACAACCAACAGTGGCGCTTACTTATTTAATCATTTCAGATCTAAAGAACTTTGTCATAACATGGCTCATACAATCCCACGTTTATTTAAAAAAACAGAACACAAAAAACATGTATATGTGTGTATACCTATAAAAAATTTTGTCAACAAATATACTAGGGCCAGCAAATCTTTTCTGTAAAGGACTATTTATTTAGCAACTATTTTAGGTTTGGGGGGCCAAAAGGCAAAATCGAAGCTCTCATATGGATACTTACATAACAAGAGAGAAAGCAAATTTCCACAAATTTTTTTATTGACAAAATTCAAAACTTTATTTATGGACAATAAAATTTGAACTTCATACAATCTTTATATCTCATGAAATATTCTTCTTCTTTTTTCCAACCATTTAAATATGTAAAAATCATCCTTAGTCCGTGGACCGTACAGAAACAGGTGGTGGGCTCGCTTTGCTTCACGGACCATAGTTTTGCAATTCCTAGAATATACATCAAGTGGCTAAAACTGTGGTTAGGTTTAGAGAATGGGGAGGGGAACAAAAAGATAAGTTCTTTTTCTTCCTACTTTTTAATTAAGACATTTCTGTATTGTTTGCATTTTTATTACAAGCATGTATTATTTTATAATGTGAAAAACAGTAACAGAAGACGTGATGGATTGATTAATTAAAGTAAAGACTTCGTCAGAGCTTTCAGGTTCCTCCCTATCCTTATTTAACTTAATTTCCGTTACTATCCTCTGTGTCTACTGGGAGGGTGGTCTCTTCATTATTTGCCTAAAACCCTATGTTCCCCTCTCCTGTTTTCATGCCTTTGCTGCCTGGCAAAATCATACTCATATTTCAAGGCTTATTTCCCGTATCTAACTTCCTCCTTTAAGACTTCCATATCTATGACAGGAAAAGGAAAGCTTCAGTCCTCTGAACATCACTTGTCAGTTAATTTAGTGTGTGTTTATCCTGTCTGCTAACTAGTCTGTGAGCTCCCCAGAGGCAGAGACTACCTGAGAACCTTCAATGTCATCACAGCATCAAACAGTAAGGAATTTCCACTCAGGGGTTCAATAAACGCTTGACAGCTTTTTGGTCACCTTATGCTAAAATACAACTGTAGAATATTTAATAAATATTCTGCAACTAGTGGATGGAGGTTAGAAAGGATACAAATTTTGTCTTAATGTATGAAAATTTTATTTTTTAACTTCTGGAACTGTCCAACATTGAAATACACTGCCTCTTGAAATAACACATTTCCTGACACTAAAAAGTATTCAAAACACAAGTGTATGACCATCTGTCAGGGATTCTGCAGAAGGAATTTCTGTATTATTTGAGGTCACACCACATGGCCTCTCAAGTCCCTTCTCATTCAAGCATTTGTTATTCTTATTGACACTACCCCCCTACCCTAATAGCTCATTGATTCGTTAAAAGTAAATGATTTAAAATAAATGTGCTTCTTTGCTGTTTGTTGCAATTCTACGGGTATATTAGGAAGATACTGGCTTGTTCCAAGCAGGCTTACTGTATTTGATAAACTACCAATACTAATCTGAAAAAAAGGTCCCAGAGCAGACGGAATTTTTTGCCCCTTATTTAGACAGCTCCCTGGGGGCAGTTTTCTTATTATTTTTGTTTGCTCGTTTATTTATTCTTTTTAAAGAGAGGGTGTTGAATTGCTGTCACTAATCAGCTGTCTAAATGAATACATGTAAATCATACTATGGCCATATTTTGCTTATCTGAATCTAGCTTTCTAGATCCTTTAGAATTCTGTGAAAACCCCAGATTCAAAAGGAGCTTAGAAACACATATCCCACCACCTCTCTGGAGGTAAAAACATAGCCCCTGAGCAGTCAGCCACAGGTAAACATGACTGCAAAAAGCCAAAAGGCCAAAAATACACATCAGGAGTTCTTTCATCAAGTCCCTACTGAATACTCATGTGGGCCAGGCAGTGCTCTAAGTGCCGGGGACAGAGGGTGAGCCAAAGAGCCAGACCCTAAGCCAAGGACTTACACTGGTCACCTGACGAGGGGTCAGTCAGTTGTAGAACAGGCAAGAAAGACATTGACTGGCTCTCCGTGTCTACAACAGACCTACTTATCCAAGAAATGGATAGCTGATGACAGAAGGGATAACAGACAAGAAATAAAAGCACATGGAAGGAAGAGAAGGAAGAAAAAGAGGGGAATGAGAATCAGCTGCAGCAACAAGGGCATGAGGCATTAGAAATAAGGACAGGGAGACACAGACAGAGAAGACTGACTGAGGTGTTACCTGGAGGTTAAGACTGATCCTTCTGGAAATCACTGGGGTACCTATTACATCTATGTACACAGCCTCCAAGGCCACATGGTTCCTGTCACAAGGTACCTTCACTTCAGCAGATTAACTGGTGTTCATAATCAGGAATAACCTCTCTATACTTCAGCTTCCCAAGTATCTTCTAAGGGTGTCAAGACATACTTCTAAAAAGCACCTATTTCAAGGCCTGGCACGCAGGTCGTCTTCAGTTAATGTTAGTTTTCTTTTCATATTCCCCTTGAGTCATTAAGAAAAGATTCAATCACACTCTACATCTTCGTCTTCTGGCCATTAAAACAAATCAGTGAGTAATAATAATAGCTCACAACTTTTGAGTGCTTACTGCGTACAGGCACTAAACTAAGCACTTTAAACGGATTATCCCAACAGCCCTATTACATACAGCCCATTTTTTTAGATGTAGAAACTGAGGATTAGAGAAGTTAAGTAACTGGTCCAATGACATAAGGCTAGTAAATCCATGCATTCTAGCTCTAAATCCGGCGCTGTTAACCGCCAAGTTATAAAATACTGAAATGCCACGTTGACTCGCCTTCTCAATCTCAGAGGCCTTCTCATCTTTGTGCCTGCAGAAGCTATTTACTTTTTTAATATCAGAGAATGAGATGGTAAATTTTTGCTCTGTTAATAAAAGGTTAACTAGAAAGTTATTCTCATTAAAAAAAAAAAATACTAAAAACCATGTCTGAGGAATCCAAAATGAAATTTGCCCCAAAAGACTGATTCTTTGAGACTACTTGCCAGAAGGTTTTTTTTGTGGAATTATAGAAGAAGAGGACAAAAATGAGTCAATTTATTGGCATTAAAACAGGAAATCTAAGGAACAGCCTCTTGGTCAGCAAAAGAATGATCTAAGGTGATGGCTAAGATAGCACTTTATCTGGCTTTAAGAGAAATATAGTATTCCACATAATTGAATTATCCAGATACTGAAGTTTTAGTCATTGAAGTAAAAGCTATTTTTATGGAAATCTTTCTAAAACATTACATACTTGTATTCTTAAAGAGAAAATACCATTTTCTTGATGGCTTATTATGGGATCATCATTATGAATATTATTAGTAATACTAAGTTTTTATTCAATTATATTGGGGGAGGGGTGGTGTGGAACTCAGTAGAGCTCTTTGACCCTACACTGAAGACCCCAAACTGCCATGGCTTCCAGGTGTCCAACTCTGCTTTTTATCTTTCTTTTCTTCTACTCTCTGCTCTCTGCACTTCTGGCTTTCACACTGCTTCTAGTCTGTTCTCTTATTTTATACTTGGTTGGCTTGCTGAGGATCTCAGAGTGGCTCTGGCCTCTCCGGGGTTCATTGTGAAGGGTTCTCCCCCACACTCTCTCTCAGAGATTTTTATTTGTAATTTTTTTTTTTTTTTGAGGAAGATTAGCCCTCAGCTAACATCTGCTTCCAATCCTCCTCTTTTTGCTGAAGAAGACTGGCCCTGAGCTAATATCCATGCCCATCCTCCTCTACTTTACATGTGGGATGCCTGCCACAGCACAGCTTGACAAGCAGTGCGATGTTCACACCCGGGATCCCAACCGGCGAACCGTGGGCCACCGAAGTGGAACATGCAAACTTAACCACTGTGCCACCAGGCCAGCCCCTTTATTTTGTTTTTTTTAAACCCCCTTCCAGGTTCCAGATGGCTGAAGTTGATGGAAGTCTAACTTCCAATTAAATGTAGAGTTACTCTCATTTTCTCTTTAAAAAAATGACTTTCTTAAAAGCCAGAATGTGGATTTCTGGAGAAGTTTTATTTTATTCATCTGAAAAATTAGGTACCATACCCTTTTAAAATTAAATATCAATACATAATGGACCAGTAAGGGAAAAAAAGTATGATTCTTCTAAAAAGTAAAATAGAATTTTGTTTTCCCTTAAACAGTTCATTTATTTTGGAGGAAAGCCCTTCATGTTTAGAATATGTTTTTAATTACTAATTTAAGTCACTGTGGTAAGAAAAATAACCTAATATTTGATGTAATTCTTTCATTATTTCTGCTTGATTTCGGTCCATGGACGGATAGATAGATATTAGATATGAAATGGAAGAGTTTAGAGAGAGAGAGAGATAGCATTATTGTTAATATGTATATTCATAGTATCTGTATTCTCCTTGTCTCAGTTATGTTATTTCATGTTTCCACATTTCAACTTAGTGCCCAACATCATGTTATAGCTTTCTGGTATTCCTATTATTTTTGTTTTGTTATTCCCCTATTAGTGAGCATTTCATTTGTCTTATAATTTTTTTGTTGTTTTAAAAAGAACTACAATAATGTTTTCATATAAAGTACTTATTCTTCTGAATTAATCCTTTGGGTTTAAACATGAGTCTTCACGTAATTGAGCCAACAAAAACCCCAAGCACAGGGGCCAGGCCTGTGGCTGAGTGGTTGAGTTCACGTGCTCCACTTTGGCGGCCCAGGGTTTTGCCGCTTTGGATCCTCGGTGCGGACATGGCACCGCTCAACAGGCCATGCTGTGGCGGCATCCTACATACCACAACTAGAGGGACCTACAACTAGAATACACAACTATGTACTGGAGGCCTTTGGAAAGAAGAAGAAAAAAAAAAGAAAGATTGGCAACAGATGTTAGCTCAGGTGCCAATCTTAAAAAAAAATCCAAGCACAGTTAGAAAAGAGAAATGGAAGAAAAAGAAAAAGAGAACAGGCATGAGATAAATGAAAGAAGAGTCTGGGGATATGTTTTCTCCTGCAAAGACTGTATCTGGTATGTAAAATGCTGGTTCTTCTGCGCATGCTGAACATCATGATTCAGGTGAAGATTGTTTTTTCCATTGTGATTTCACTTACTGCCTAGAAATTCTAAATGTAGAGCAGAACCAGCGTTCAGTGCTTTCTAGAACAACTCCCATTATTTCTACTTGAGGTTTATTTTCATTTTTTAAATTTGTCTGAAATAGTTGGATACTACAAAAATATAGCTATCATTATATTATCAAAAGTTTTAGGGTGGTTTTGAGCTTGATGAAAGAAAGAAAAACATTTTTCTTATTCACTGTAATATCCCAGCACATTCACAGGGACACAGTAGGTCTTCAATAAGCACAGTCACAGGAAGAAAGTAGGAATTCAGTAAACATTTCCTGAAGAAATGACTAGTGGCAGACAGAATGTTCCTTTCCCTGAAGGAAATCACTTTCCCCTACTGTATAGCATACTTAGGGATGGAAAAGTTTTAAAAATCTGATAACACGTTGTTCCTAAGGAATGTGCTTAGGAACACTTACTGACTGGGGATTTAGGTCAAAGTTGAAAAGAAATGCTCTGACATTCTCATTGTCTGATCATGAAGGAAGTCAAATAAATCCTTATATTTAAAAAAGCATAAAAGAAATGCATAAAGAAATGGATGAATGTTCCATAAAGGGATTATTACCATGTCTGAATCAGAAGACAGTGCGATATAGGTCAAATTTTATAAATTTGTATTAGCATATTCCCCACTGAAGGAAGTCAACCAGTACAAAGGAGGCTGGGGTGAAAACTGACCTTGATGATTTTTAAATGTGTCTATGAGAGTTAAAGACCAAGCTAGGAGATAGAAACAATAAAAGGATTTGTTAGTTTTGCAGAAATTGTCAGGGTTTCTATGGCACTGCAATGGCAAAATAAAATATGCATCTTTTCCAAATGTAAGACGCATTTAAAGCATGAGTAAAAATGTTTTTCTCCGGCAAAATAGCTACTATATTTAGAACCCAAAACATCTTTAATTTAGATACGTGATGTGATATATGAAGCAGTATCAATTTTTATTTATATTAATAAAGGTCTAGAAGAGTCTAGCTGGGATTTGCAACGGCATCAAAGAAAAGGGACAGTAAAGCCATTAGAAGTCACAGACTTCATTAGCACCGGCCTGAAATCAAAGCAAAAACTGTGAACCAAGATGGACTAATTTCTCCCAATTTAACTCCGATACCCTGCCCCTGATACAGCTCAGTAACACATATCCTAGAAAATATTATAAAGATTTCTTTGAACAGGGCATTAGATCAGTGCTAACATGGCCAAGCACAGTAAACGCATAGAAAGCCATTTCAAAGCCAGATACTAAATTAAAAGGAAAATTAATGTCTTGCTTATGTTATGGATTTCTCCTATAGAGAGTGTCAGAACCTATATTTATGTTATAAAACAGTGTTTGAATAGCCATTGCCTACCTAAAACATTGCTGTTATAAATGATACTCTGATGTTCTTAAACATTCTAGAATCTATTTAAATAAGGTACTGAATATTTTGTAGTGTTCAGACAGAAATAAAAGGTTTGACCTATTCCTAATTACAGTATTAATGCAATGATCAGCATGATCACATGTAAATAGAAATCTAACTATACATGCCACTGGATTTCAGCCAGAGGGTTCAGGTTTCAGTTGAAATTTAATGACATCAGCAGAGAATAATCTGCTCAGCTAAACAGGCAAGAAGCATAAGCAACTGTGGTACCAGGCATTTTTGTTTTTAGTCCAAGTTATCATCAAGGAATACCATGGCTCAGATTTCATATCATAGTAGTGACAACAAGGCATGCACATCTCATGTAGATTTCTATGTGGCGCCCTCACCCAGAAGTGGATTTTCAAAGCTCTACTCATCTCCCCTTTTCTTTTCCTACTCCTTCAGTCACAGTCCCAAACCCTAAAGCCGTATTTCATTTTTCAGTGAACACCCTGGGAATAGTCATCACTTTTTAGCAGAATTGGACTCAAAAGAAAACATCGTCCCTAAGTAAGTTAAACAGTTCATTGCACCTAGGAGATTTATCCTAGAGAGAGATCTGCTTAATGAAAGTAATCCGCTAACTATGATATGGAAGACTACATTCTCTCTAGTTAAAAAACATACTGCCCCTGATATAGGAGGAAGACAGCACTCCACCACTTCTAAGATTAGCAAGAAACAAAATGCTCTTCTTAGAAGGTCTGGTATGAGAGAATTCTGAAGGATTTCTGTAATCAAAACAATGATCAAAGTTTGCCATAATGCAAGAGTTCCAATATGTCAATTCAAAAAAGTAACAAGACCAGGTTTATACCTAGTTACTAAAATTTAACTTTAGCCAGTAATAATTTTTGCCAATCTAGATACATCTTCCTCTAACTTAATAAAAAAATTTTAAATCTCATGTTCAGAATGGAGATGGTGTTCATGAGGAAGGCTGTTGCCTCTTCCACAAACGGTCACCTTAGTACACGACTTGTTACTTAGACTTTATTTCATTTGGTGTTGGCAGAAATTACCACTGACTGGCAAAAGGAACTGAGAAGAGAATGGCAATATGGTGCCTGTATATGCAACTGCCACAGAGCCCAGTGTTTTGACATTGTTACTGAAACAAATTCAACTATTTATGAGAGCTAAGTTGAATCAAACAGTTGGTGTGGCAGAAAAAACATCTGTTTGTGAAGACTTTTTGTCTAGAAAGTCACTAAGAAAAGGAGGAGGAGGCACAGCAATCACACAAACACACATACCTCCAAAAAATCATAAATAGGATTGTCAAGTGAGGACAGATACCTCCCACCATCATTATAACAACACCTGCAGATTTGGCTACCCAGGAGTCTCAGACAATGCATCACTGTGGACTGCCATCTCTTCTGGATAGTTGAAAGTTCCCTCTTTACGCACAAAAAGGTTATTTTTAATTAATTATTTTGAATATAATATCTTTCTAGAATGGAGCGAAAGCCCCTTTTCTTGAACAGAGAATAGCGAACACAATTAAGCTTCCTTCTTCATCTCTGGATCACGAAAATTAGGCAGTATACCATTCGATGGTGTACTGTCTCTATACCAGTGTGGTCCCAGGAGCACAAGACCTGGGAACTTGTTGAAACTGCATACACAGACCCTCCTTAAACTGATTGACTCAGATACTATTGGGTGGGGCCAAGCCATCTGTGTTTTAACAAGTCCTCCAAGTGAGTTTGACACAGGCCAACTAAATGGCTCTGAATTTCTGTGCTCTTAGAGTTTTCTGTCCGCTTTCAATGGGTTTTCCTTCTATTTGCTATTGAGTTATTACTTATTTCTGCCCACCATGTAGCTGCCTCTGTTGGTCCTTCTCCCTTCTAATTTGCTGTCATCTAATCTGCTATAGGTTTAGAAATCAGCCGTCACAGTTGTTAAAGACCATGTGTAAAATACAAATACATAGGATCAAATGAGTAAAGAACTGCGTAAGAACTGGAAAAGCAACCCTGGGATGCAAGTGCACAGTTCTAGGGCATAGATTTTGGGTATCTATTTTGGCTATTTAGAGGCTTTTCTGCTTACTTCCTCAATTGTACAATATTTCCTTGTTTTTATTCCTGATCAGCAGAGAAGGTGACTGAATAACTGAGTTCCGGGGGTGAAATGTTTCTGTGGTTTACAAGTGAGTCACTGCAACACTCATCTTAATATTTTTAATATCACAGTCATAACTATCGTTCATTAAATATTTGCGAGGTGCCAGGCACTGTGCTAAGCATTTTATGTACATTATCTAGTTAGATCCTCACATGAAGTTGGTATTGTTATCCATTCTAGATGAGGAAACCAGAGGCACAGGGCTGTCGAGGAACCTGCCTAAGATCACAGGGCTGTGAAGAAACATAGCTGGAACTCAGTTTAGCTGGATCCCAAAGCCTTCATCGTTCTTTTCTTTTTAAATATCACTGAGCTATGTAGCAAAGAGACAGCTAGGTGTGAACTCAAAGATTAGAAGAAAGACAGAGAGAGAGAGAGAACAAATCTCAAGAGTAGGATAGGACTGTAATAAATGGTCAATATTAAAAAAAAGGATTAGATGTATCCGTCTCAGGAAGGAATCAAGGAAGACATGCCTCAAGTTATACCTTCTCATGTGGAAAACCAAAACCTGCTACTGTCCACCGGTAAGAGAGGCTCTCTTACTTCCTCCCACGTACAAACTGAGTGGGTGCTGTCAGCACTTTCTCTGCTTCCTGCCTGAAGCTAGCTGATCCACATTTTGGATAGCCTTAAAGGATTTCCTAATCTATTTCCCACAGGGGCCAATATTTCCTTTCACATTTTACTTTGGGATCCTTGTTTAAAGGACACATGATCTTCATATTTGTAAACATCATGCAATCAGAATCTTCTGGCACATGGCTGAGATACTACAACTGATATTAACTGACCATCCAGAATACTATAAGTCAAAGTGCCTTGTTTACTTGTTTGCTTGCTGTAAAAAAAAAAAGGGCAAGGAAAAAGATTTCAAGTTCTCTTCTTTTAGCCTAAGGTCTTGCTAAACATACAGCAGCACTATGACGTGCTGCTGGGTGCCCTCTGAAATGTTCAGTATACAAACAGACGCTATGGGTGGATACTGGTAGAATAAGTCACATTCGGCATGTTGAAAAGAGAGATTATTTAAGAATGCGTGTCATGAAATATCAAGACACCTCATGCCCCCCTCTTCTCTCTCCATAGAGCAGCTAGAAAAACTCCATTTCTTATTGAGAAAATCAGAAGCAAATTTTAACAGCTTGATTATAATCCATATTTAATCACATAAACGGGTGTCTGCTTTCTAAATTTCTAACAATCTCCTTTGATTTGGTTCTTTGAAGAATCTGATCTTTGGGAGGTATTTCAAGAAAAAAAAATGCATCTCTACAAAGAAACTGCCTATAGGAATGACTGAATTGAGGGGGAAATAATTAACTGTTCCTTAAGTAAGAGATCTTAGGGGCCGGCCGGGTGGCACAGCGGTTAAGTGTGCACATTCTGCTTTGGCAGCCCGGGGTTCACCAGTTTGGATCCCGGGTGTGGACATGGCACCACTTGGCAAGCCATGCTGTGGTAGGCATCCCACGTATAAAGTAGAGGAAGATGGGCATGTGTGTTAGCTCAGGGCCAGTCTTCTTCAGGAAAAAAGAGGAGGACTGGCAGCAGATGTGAACTCAGAGCTAATCTTCCTCAAAAAAAAAAACAGAGAGAGAGATCTTAGCATTCTGATATAACACTCGTGCCAGAGGAAATGTAAGAGCACATTATACGCCTTTTGTGTTTTGATGAGGAAGATGTTATATAAGACAAAATGTAAAGGGAACGTAATCTCATCCAAAGTTTACCAAATAGGTGGCATAGAAAAGTACTTTATCATGGGCTTTTACTGAACTGTGAATGTTTCTCTTGTTTATATAGTTGGGCTTTTTGCCTTTCTACTCTTCAAGCACTAGTGTGTTTGTCTGATTCCTCAGAGAAAGGTAGAGGGTAGCCATTGAGACCGGGTCCTCTGGTTCCCAGCAGATCAATAAGGAACAAGACTTGAGCCCTTCTGACTCTGCTCTTCGGAAGCCAGTATCTCACAGTGTTGTGTACTGATCAGCTCAGACTGTCCATCGAGATGCATGCCCCTTCCTTTCCTGTCTCCCTATCAGAAAAACAAGCATGCCTCTCTCTCAGGACCCTCATTCCTCCTCATCTTACCAAAAACAACAGAATGACAGCTGTGCCCTAAAATTAAAGCGGGCCTTTTTAGGTTTTCTTTCTTAAAGCTCTCTTCTAATTACTAGAAGGTTTTCTCAAGGCTCTTTTCAAATTGCTGGAAGCCTCCAATCATTCCAAATTTCTCATCTCCTGAAACTGAAAACTCTTTCACCCAAATCGCCAAATGTTTAAATACACAGAGATCACATTTTTTCAACCACATGTCTGTCTGAATTGAGGTTTTCTTTACCTTCCATTGACATGTAAACATACTTACAGGGTAGAACTCCCATCCATGAAGCTATGTCCACCATGAAATGCCAAGACCTCACAGGGAAACAGAAGTAAAGATTTTCTATTCTATAGAGGGTTTGCCAACAAAATCCAAAAGGCGTTTTGTGATGCGTACACATATGGAGGTGAAAGTATGAATTAAGCTGACATTAAATACTCAGGTGTGTTTGAAATTATGGTTTGCCTTTACTTTCCTTTGTAAAATTCCATCAAGATAGAATCTCATCTCTCTTTTGAAGTTTCTTTTTTTGCCCCTGACACACATTGCCAGTATTTATTCTATCGAAGAAGGAGGAAAATAAATATAATTACTGCACGGAGCAGTTGGCTCTACTGATGGTACGATTTCTCCTATAAAATGCCTTTGGAAATCAGGAGCAGCCTTTCACCCACAGACCTGTAACTTTTCAAAATCAATGTCTTTTGGCTTTACCATCTTCAAAACCTTCTGGATTAAACTCAGCTCAGACAGTCTGTGCTGACCTTCACAAATCAACAGGCTTGCAAAGCTAATAGAGTTTGCGGGGAGAATTTAGGCCCTGACTCACCCATGTTAAGATTTTTCAAACCTTTGGCAGAGCCCTGCCGTAAAAGTATCTCCCAGCCCATACAGGAGTTCTAAGTTTTACTCCTTGTTTAAAAAGTAATCAAAATGTGAAAATCCAAAGTTATAGATCAACTGAATCAGTCTGAGATTATTCTTATCATAAAAAGGGCTTTCCTCTGCCCCATCCCCTCCCCACCAATTCCTGCTGGCACCTCTACCCGATAGTAAGCTCCATGAGGAAGCATACCAACACTCAGCTCCTGCCATGAAGGAGCTGCTCAGTAAGCATCTACTCAATCAGTGCATGACATCCTAACTTTACAAAAGGATTTACTCAAGGTCTTCCTCGTTTGTAAGAGCTTAAATCGTGAGACCTCTTAGCGCACACTGTTAGCAATGACTGATTTACACACAGTTTTCAGGGACACATCCATGTGTCTCATGCACGAGGCAGACCAGAAAGGATGGGTGAAAACAAGTAAATCAGATGGATGAAACATCCCAGATGAGACCTTTGCTTTTCAAGACTGATGTGTTAGAATCAGAATCCGGAAAGGGCACAGACTTGAGCAGCAGACAGACCTGAGTTTGATCACAACTTTGTTACCGGGCAGGACTAGTAACTACTCTGCGTCTTGACTTTCTAACAATGGAGTGGGGATAATCTCTTTGAACTTGTTTTGAGGAATAAATAAACTATTATATAGCTAACATAGTACCTTTATTGCATGGAAGACATACAATAAAGGAAAGCTCCTAAGACATGCTGGTTCCCTGAATAAGGTCTGCATCTCTCTGCTTGCTATCCATAGCAGAGGTTTTGGGAAGTATCATCCTGACACTTACAGAATTCTCTCTCAGATTAGACCTCTCAGACCACATAGGTCGGCAGCTTGCCCAATTTGACATGTATGTGGATAGATGTGCCCTGGGAATTAATCTAAGAGGAAGGAGTTCCACTTTAGTTTGAAAGACAAGTAAATCCAAAAAATAGGAGTCCCAACAATCATATTGCTGAAAATGACTAATGCAAAGTTTAGGGATTCAAAGCTGAATAATTATAAAATGATAAATGTTAAGCGAATCCCAGCTCTATTTCCAGTGAAGTCACAGAGGCAGGGAATACACGTAACACGGAAGGCGTGTGTAGGAGCTGCTGCAGAAGCTACAGCCTGACCTGGTCTGGAACAGCTGAGCACTTGGCAGGCAGTACCAGGACTGCCCAGATTCTCTCATCCTACTAGCTGCTGCCTCCTTTCTGGGAGATCCCATCCAATTTAAGTCTTGACTAGTATCACTTTGAACCTGATATCTTTAGATCAGTGTTGAGAGGTGAACTGCAAATCTTTTCATGCCAATTATTCACGCACAGAATGAAGGGGATTTTATACCACACAGGCTATTTTTAATCTCAAAGACTTCCAATCTTATATGTAAATGGGTTAGGGCCAGCATCACTTATATGAGCAATCTCAACAACAGTGTTCACATATGAATCCCTGAATGATGCATTTTGGCATGCTTTTTCTCCAGTATCAAAGCTTTCTGGAATATTTTCATTAGTTTGGAAGCAGTGAGAAGGACTCAGGATAGTAATCAAGGAAATCACTAAATATTACAACCCCAGTGGATCATTCAGGGTTTGTGTGTGTGTGTGTGTGTCTATGAGACAGAGAGAGAATAAGAAAAATGAGAAGAAAAAAGAAGAGAAGGAACAGAGAAAAAGATCCAAGGCTCTCAGAAAGGTTTTAATTTCCTCTCCTGCTCAGGGACACGATTTCAGCCCAGTTATCAAAATGGCCAAGAGTCTGCAAATCTGTCACACAGATTCTCAGAGAAGTGCTGGGGACAGCCACAAAGTCAGAGGAGGGAGACAGCCTAAGGTATTTACAATAAAACTTGCTAACAATTTCATATGCTATAAATTATAAGGCCCCAGAATATAAAAGTAATTGGAATGGGGAGGGGTGTGGTTGATAGTATTAAATTCCCAAAGCAGGAGAGTTTTCTGTACTATCTGTGCTATTCTGCAAAAATCATACTCAGCTGTCAAGATTAGGCAGCTAAATCTATTTGTGATAATAAAAATAACATAAGACTGAATTTCCCCCTCTATCTAAAGTTTTCAAACATTTAAAATTTATATTTCAGGTATTACACAAATGTCCATCTTAACCTTATTTTATCTGCTTTTGGTGAACAGAAAAGAAAGGATAAGTTGAGGAACAAAGTTCCTAAAACAATTAGAGTAAATACTAGTAATTTTTAAATAAATAGAGAAATCACTACATGGAAAATATTATTTAGAATTTATATTATCTCTAAATTAAGTGACCACTGTTAACACTGCAATATATTCACATTATAAGTGATGATCCTTTTCAACATAATTGGTAAAAAAAAAAAGGAAATCAGTAAACCACATAGTATTTGGTTTCAAAGCTTGAAGATTTTTAGATTTTGTATGCATAGTTAATTCCTGTAGATTATAATAGCCCTTCCCAAAACTCAGTGGCTTAAAACAACCATTTTGTTTTAGTGAGTCAGAAATTTGGGAAGGGCTCACTTAGGATTTCTCACAGTCACAGTCACAAGTCTGTTGGCCCTGCATTATCAGAAGGCTCCCCTGAGCTGGCCATGCAACATGGTTCATCTGCATGGCAGGTAAGTGACAGTAGGGTAGTTGGTCTTAAGTTGCAGCTGGCCTCCCCCAGAGCAAGGGTCCCTGGAAGACCAGGCAAAAGTTAGGACAGATGGCCTTTTCTGACCTAGCTGTGGAAACCTTGGAAGTCATGAAGTATCACTTCCACGTATTCTATTGGTCCAAGTAGTCAAAAGCCTGCCCAGATACAAGGAGATATAGACCTCACCTCTCAATGGGATGAGTATCAAAAAATTCTGGTGCCATGTTTTACAACTGTCATAATGGTTTTCTCAGTCTTTGCATTCTCTATAATTCCTTGCAGATAGTTTAATTTGTGCCGATAAACCTGAGCACACACAGGCTTTTTACATAGGAGTGTCAATAAATGTTTGGAAGGCATATTATGATTCCTTTTCTCAAAGGGAAGGTATGGCACGGCCACCAAATTGAAGTCAACTCACAAAAGAGTGTCCAAAATATGGGGTAGATACGAGGGCCTCTGCCCAGGAACTTTTCAGACTCATTAGTCCAGTTCCTAAATTTGTAAGAGAATGAAGAAAAACACTATTCAGGAAAGAGAACTCTACCAGGAGCTTACTCTTTCACCTTTCAAGTGAGAAAAACGTAGAACTGAATCCCGACCCTATCACTTACAAACTGGACCTTAAAACACATTACTTTACCCCTCTAAAATCTGTTCTCTCATTTTGAAAACAATAACATATAATACCACCTATCCCATATTGTAGTTGTGAGGATTAAATGTGTAAATACCTATAAAAGGCTAAGAATAGGGCCAAACACATAGTTGGCGCTCAATAAATATGTGTTGTTTTTGTATTATTATTGCTATTTAAAAATTCTTAGACCATTCCATAGTAGACAGTAAGCAGTCAATATATGTTAGCTATTCATATAATTATTACCCATTAATCCTCATTTTGTCCAGTTTCTATCTACCTCTCTACCTTCCTACTAGAAGGAAGTTCAATCCAAACTTCCAAACGTTCAATGTTCAATTCAAGCATTGAAGGGGCTGCTGACAAATTTCACAATTTGACAGATCAGACTTTCAGAACTTCTTATCCTCCTTTATGTTCTGAAAAATGTGAAAAGGAACAAAGGAAATGCCCAAGATGGATAACTTTAAGAAAAATCAGGTTTTCTAAGTTGCTTGAATAATCACATAATCAATATGTAATTTTATCAGCTTCAACATGACATAAAAAATTTTTCACCTTGATTATTACAACTTCAAAATGTTATTATCCAGTAGGAGAAGGCAAAATGTGGAGTCTTTTTCCTTTGACAAGGTTCTACTGTGGAGTAGCTGCCTCTTTCTTCAGTAGAGGAAATCAGATTAAGAAACAAATCCACGTAGTTAGTCTTTGGGTGGTGAACATGATGTAATCTATACAGAATTTGAAATATATTACGATGTACACCTGAAATTTATATAACGTTTTAAACCAATGTTACTGCAATTAAAAAAATTAAAATAAAGGTTAATAAATTAAAAAAATATAAAATAAAGTTAAAAAGAAGCAAATCCATTGTATGTCTAGTATGTATAGAGGTTCCTGATGTTATGAGAGAAGGAGAGAGGAGAGGTGGCTTTTGTGGGCAGAGGGCCTACAGAACAGAATATAGAGTTAAATCACACTACAGAGAAAGGTCACACACTGGAGTTGTTTTTTAAAAAAATATGAAACTAAAAATGAGCCAGACTCCAACTTCTGTGAGGACAGAGACATATCCATCTTATTCACCATTGCATTTCTGGTATCCACTTTAATATTGGCACTTAGAAAAGGCTTCAGAAGTATTTGTTGAATGAATTGCATAAATTCATGATAAAATAAATGCCTGGGAAAGGAACTCTCTAAATATTTTAACCTAAGTGAGTACTTTGACTTTGAGACCTACAGACACAATCTTATCTTAACCTATTACAATCATGTTTTTCCATTATGAAAACATTTCTCCCTTTTGAAATTGAGCTTACTTTTTCAGTTCACTGATGAAGACAATCAGAATAAAGTAGCACACACTCTGGAGGGGAAAAAAACCAAAAAGCAAGCATCACAACTGACGGCAGAACCCACAAAAACAAGGAAAACACTGTGCAGCAGCCCCGCCACCGACACCCAAGAACCAAAATGAAATTGGCCTCTGCTTAGCAAAGCCCGAATTAGAATCACAAAAAATAAGCCCTTGAAATAAAGATGGCACCTATGTGACGATGAACAAGTTTTAAACCCTCCAGAATGGGCAGATGACTTCAAATGAGCTTCTTGAGAAGGAAGGACATCTACCCAAGGCAACTTTTCCATACTTTAGCTTATTGTCATCTATATTTGAACTTGACTGAGACTTGTACACACACAAATGATTTTCCCCTCTGCATTTGGTCAAGGTGGTCGTCACTGAAACATCTCTAGGAAGCAGAAATGCCCCGTCCCTCTTCAGAAAGGAACCCCCTCCACACTAATAACTACACAGCACCGCCCAGGCTGGCCAGTCTCCTTGCAGCTCGGCACCTGGGTCTTTATGAGAACAACCCAACTTCCCACAAGACATAACAGTGTGTCATGTCAGCAGGAAATGTGGCATCCTTCTGCCCTAAACTCCAGCTTCCAGGATCACTTGCCGAAGTCCCATCTTTTACAGCCTTCTTTGTCTCTCAGTTCCTGAGCATTCATACCATGACTTGTCATTGTTGGGGAGGACAAAACAACCAGCAGTTTCTCAACAGCTGTTCAAAAGGGCTGCCACAGAGGACACACGTGTGTGCAGACTTGAGCGCACACACCCACTCCTTCCTCTCAGAAACACCATCCACAAAAGCTGCAAGGCTGCTCTGAACTTGATCCATCTGATTGAGCCCGCCAGCCTTTTCCTCGAGATACAGTCCTGTAGCTCGACGAAACCATGCAGGAGCAAACATTTGCCCAGCTTTCTAATTTTATAGCTTTTACACTGAGGTGAGACCCCTCCCCTTCCTAAATTCCCATTGCCCCTGTTAGCTTTAAATGTTAAAAACAGAGGGGTTAAGACACCTACTTTTTTAACATTGAGAAATCCAAAGTGGCAGAGAATAAATATAAACACAGACTCACTAGCCCAGGACTTAAAATAATCACCTTTTTCTTAGACTCACTGCCTCACAGTAATCATACTTAACAAAAAAAAAACCCACAGTGAAAATGTATCAACAGACATCCTCTTTCAGATTCAATAAGAAAAATCTTTACATTTATAATTTTACAAAGACCAGGATTTAAAAAAAAAAAAAAAGAGCATCTGCCTTATGTTCTCAGTGACCAGCTGGACAGATGGTCAAGAATATCATTAGTTAAGAAAGCTCTCATTCATTATCCTAAAGTCCCTTGGGCAGGCTGGTGTGGGGTGCAAGAATGTCCCAGAATGTGCTATTTGAAGAATGTGTTCATGTCTGAGATAGGAGGCCATTCGGTGGACGTGGGGGAGGAAGGGAAAGAACAGACAGCCCGTTGTGATCCAAACAGCAACCACAAACACCTCAACATTGGTTTGTCATTCAGACACTTCCGGCTTCCCTTCCACCCGTTCCCTCGACATATTAATAATGAAGAAAACCATTTAGAGGTCACAATAGCTGCCAATAATCCCTCCTTCTCTAGACATAAGTACCTCACAATGGAAAAATACAAAGGGACATAGAAGATGATATGCTGGCTGCAACTGTCACTTCTTTGGCACCTCTTCTGGGTTCACACAGATGTAAAAAGAAACAGGGGGTCTCATGTGTTCATCTTGACAACATGTTTCCAGGGTAAAATTTCTCTAAATTTAAGTCACTCCTCCACCTGTATAACAAAAAGAGTGTGTGTGGGTTTGGGGGAGGAGGGGAGGGAAAGAGGATGATAACAGCCCTAGTGAACCTGATGGGAGGACAAGAAATTGACATATCTGCCACTGTCTGGTTTTCTGTACCAATTTATATCCACCTTTTCAACTTGATCTCTCATGAACTTCCATCAGAAGAACTCTAGTACAGACAGACATACTCCCTGACCCTTTGGATGTTTTTGCCCACCCATCAATGAGCACCTACTGGGTGTGAGGTGCTATGCTGGGAATACAAGAGAAAGAGGTATGGGGATTCCCACCTGCCACTTTAGGGCAGCAGGTTCTGAGTCAATGTCAATCAACATTCACAGCTTCTGAAACTGGAAAAAATAGTCTTCAAAATAGTCCATATCTTACTTTTTGCCAACAACTCACTTTAGTACTTTGATTGGAGAGTACTGAAGAGGAAACCACTGAGAAACCTTAAGGGTTAAGTAGGAACCAGGGTCACCAAAATCAAATACAAGGCCAGGTTCAGAGAAGGGAGCAAAGAAATTGGAAAAAGAAGAGGACAAACCATGAAGAAGAGCATCACTATGCATCCCCAGCTGCTCCTAGTTTCTACCTGTTTTCCTTCTATCTGTCAGCTCTCCCTGGTTCTTAGAAAACATCTCAGGCAAAATCCTCAGCAGCCACCACAACTGACCTCTAGGGGGAGAAAACTAATAATAACCACAGTAATAGCAATCTACCATATTGAGTACTTATTACAGGCTTGGCACTATGTTCAATGCTTTAGATCTATCATCTCATTTAATCCTCATGCCATCTCTCAGAGGCAGGTGTTACTGCCAATTTACAGATGAGAAAACTGGAGTGGATAAGCCACTTGCCCAAGATCACACTGCCAGCAAGTGACAGAGGCAGAAATTGGATCCAGGTATTTCCCCTTCCAGTGTCATGGCTCTTAACCACTTCACTATAAGGAGTCCTTTCTAGATCCTGGCCAAGACACGGTTGGGATTCTCCAAAATGACTAAAGAACTAAGAAAAAAGCAAAACATAAATTCACAGGAAAAAGACAAGTTAACAAAATGCAAGTCTCTTGTGCTCCTGACATCAAAATCTAGATGTCTGTCAGTTAATAAGTTCACCAACCAATCTTCCTCCCATGGTATTATGAAGAACATATAATACATATACATGCACTTTACATATTTGAAAACAATATAAAAGTTATTTATTCTTTATTCTTTCCAGGAATATTCCCTCTCTATCCCCCAACCCAAGGTCTGTGAAGATCAAATGAGATGTTATGGAGGCTGAGGATTCTGCTTTAGATTTTTTTGCACCATCTAAAAAAAAAAAGAAAAGATATTTAACATTTAAATTTTATATCTTCAAAATGAAAATATATGCCCATTGCTTTTGTAAAACAAACAATAAAAATAAAACTCAACCAATCTTCTTGACTGGTGGAGGTGTGCATATAAAAATGAGACAAGTGAGATTTTTGTGCTTAGATTGAGCAGTCTCCAATCATTTTGTACTGACTGTGCAGTTTTCCTTTCTGTCTCTCTTCAAGGTCTCGGGCTCCCTGAAAGTCCTGCCTTCACCTATGCCCTACTTTTCTCGGTGCCCTTTGCTTCGTTAGACTTTGTTGAGGCTGTTTCTACCCTTCTCAAAAGCTCATTTTCTTTGCCATCTATTCTGAGCTAGCATTTGGCCTCTTTCACCTGTGGCTCTGCATGGGCACCCCGTTTCCCGGAAACCCGCCTGCATCTATCTGTCCCTTCTAACCATCTTTTGCAAAGTTGTTCCTGAAGATGGCTGCCAGAGGTTGCTATTCCCTGACTGGGGCACAGCTCCCACTCATGTGCAGATACAGGGAATGTGTTCTTATCTTCAATATTTTCTGCCAAGTTCTTTAATTTGAAACACCCTGAAGAATCTTCTCTTCATTTGTCTACGTCTAGAGCAGAAATCTTATCAATGTACTTTATAATACCAGTGTTCCTAATTCATACCTGCCCAGTCACCACTGCCATGAAAGGAAGCAGACGGCTGTTCCCTCCACACCCAACAAAATCTGGCTGCCCATGTCACAGGCAGCCCTGAAGCGTCCGAAGAAGAGGCCAATGGGTTTATCCATCATATTGCCCCTTCTCAACACAACACTTAGCTTTTGGAGTCAAACAGATTTGAATTCAAATTCTAACTCTCACAAAGCTCTGTGACATTGGGCAAGTCATTAAACCGCTCCACCCTTTGTTTACTCATCCGCCAAGTGGGGCTGATGATAACAGCTATCTTAGGGTTGCTGTGCTATTCACTAGGGATAACATATGTCAAATCTTTGCACAGGGGACTAGTAGCATTTATCAAAGTCACTCCCCGTCTGAGCAAAGCAGAGTTAAAAGTAAGGTCAAGTCCTTCTGTCCCCAAATACTTCTGGAAATGAATCAGTTGCAACCAACAGCCTTTCCTAGAAGTTAGGTCTGTCCCTCCTCTCTTCCTCTCTCCTTTGCTCTTTCCAAGAGGCCTAAAAACAACAGGGATAAAGAATATAGGCAAAGGACAAGAAGGCACCGTAGCAGTCAACTCCAGCACCAAGGAACAAAAATAGGATGTTTGGGTTTTTAAAAATATATCACCCACTCCCACACTGATGATTTCCAGCTTTATCAACAGCTAAGCATAAGCCATATGACCCCCACTTTAGTTTAGAAATGGCAGAAGAACCCTACAGAAAAATAGGACTCTTTTAATCATTACCATTTTTATTACACTTCTGTGCCTCCCACACGGTGCTTTGAGCAAAGCTACAAGAGCCCAGGGCTATTAATGTGACACCGGCTATGCCATGGTGATCAGCGGTGGCCACTTCGAACTTCGCTTTTAGAAGACCCTCGCACTCCAGTCCTTAAGCCTGCCAGGACTTGATGAGTAATTTGTATCTTTACAAGAAAATTTTAAAAAGGGAAAATTAAAGATTAAAAGGGTGGAGTAGAGCAAGAATAAACAAGAATGGCATAAAAATGAAAAGACAGCTATAGAGTCCAATAAATTAAGCTTTGTCTCCAGCATCTACTACCAGGACGACGGAACTGCTTGGTGCTGGCTCTAAGGGTAGGAAAGCTCCCAACTCAGCACAGATTCACTAGGGCCCATCTTGAGGACTGGAAAGGAAGGGCGGGGGGGCGGGGAACGGACGGACAGATGGACAGACACTGCCACCTCCCAGGTCCTAGAGGCCAATGTTACAGGAGGAAGGATAGGCAGGAGAGAGAGAGAGAAAGGTCTGGGTGCATGCTAAGTTACTAAACTATGTCCACAATGGCACATGAAAACCCCAAGGGCTCTGCTCATCCAGATATGAGAACTCCATCTTCTGAATCCCACAGTAGGGTCACTAAGAAAACCAGGCAAAACTGGGATCAGGTGCTCAGCGCCCTCTCTTTTCTGGTGTTCACCACTGACAAAGAAACCTCTGCCTCACTCTTCAAAAAGGGAGGCAACCTCTTCAGCAGGATGGTCAACCGTCTTTAAAAAAAGGAAGGAATTGGGAGAAATTAGATTCATGAATGAATGTGGGAAATGTAAGAAGCAAATGGTAGTTCTACATATCTATATTTTTACTCCTTTCATTGGGAAACTAAAGAGTAAACAACTCCCATCTCCAAAAGAAAGTTGCCTCTGAATCCTAAAAGCTGTTTAGTCAAAGTTTAGCCATATATGAGAAAGTAGGTATTTCCCAGATGACCCCCAACCAGAGTGAATTCTGCATTACTAATCCCAAGACCTTCTTATTTACTGCCCTGTTTATAGGCATTCAAAGCCAAAGACAGGAAGTTAGCAGAATATTTATTTTCTTAATTGTTATGTAAATGTCTCAGACTGACCTGTAGAATGTATGGAATCATGGAAGGTGTAATTCACTCCAAAATATATGTTTACAAAATGCAAGACAGGTGTTTGGATTTATTTCAAATGTATTTAAGAAAAAAATAAAACAATATGCTACTTCCTTGAACAAAGAATACCATAGTGTGGTAGTTATTTTTGGGGAAAAGAAGCGCATGTAATCACTTATATTTTGGAAGTAAAGGTTAATTTGTATGAAACGGGAAGTTAAGACATGTGTAATTAACCCTGGGTACACAATATAAAGAATGGAAAGCAAAGACTAATGAAGGAGCTAGAATGAGCTAGCACAGAAATGCTTGCAGCAATGACAAATGGCTGAAATATCTCTTCTTTAGTTGTTTTTTTTCTCTAACCATCACAGGCAGAAGCTCCAGTCATAGGTCAAAACATGCCTGAAGACAGCGTCATTCAAAGTATGGTCTCTGGACCCAGAGCGCATCCCCAACATGGTAATATTCCACATCCACAGGATGAGCACAGGCCCTAGAAGTGCACAGCTAGAAGCCTTTATAGCAATTTGTAATTGAAGGAACATCCAAGCAGGTGATCATTTTTCTACTAATTCATTTTTACTGTACATGTGGTCCACAATGGATTGGAAATAGGAGAAGGAGAAACTAGTCTTTCGCCACAGGCAGTTTGCAGAGCACTGCTAAAAAACCTAAAATCTAAAACTGCAGATAGTAAGCACTCACCATGGAGTTAAGAAAATATATGAAAATTTTCTGTTGTTCAGTTTTTACCTTTGATTTATGTTTTCCCAGCGCAGAAGCCTTCCTGGCTACTGCAGAAAATGAGGTGAGAAGCTAGCAGTGATGGCTACTTCAGCTTCAGACACTGATGCCACTCAAACCAACACCTGGCTTTAAACTGCTGATCTAGTCCACATAAGGCAAAACTCCATACAATCTTTTTGTTTGTTTGTATGTAAAAGGGAATTCTGAACTGAATAGTCTCTATAGAGGAAAAAGGTAATTAATAGTTCTAATTATTAAGAATAGCCAAATATTTATACATCATTAAACAAAACATATGAGCTCCTAGATGGGTTCCTTTCTCCCCCATACCTTACTATAAAGACATATGTTACAATACATGGACCACATTACACCCTCTACCTCTTCCTTATTTTTTGTTTTACTCTCTGTGGTCATAGTGATGTCTGCCCATGGGTCCTGTCCCCATGCTATTCCACACTATTCTCTAAATAAAAGAGCACTACTGCCAGATCTTGAGAGTCTAAGAAATCTTTCTTTCGACTCCTCGGCTCACCGATCCCGCATCAATAGCAATATCACTTTTATCTTCTAAATATATTTTAGGCTTCCTCTGCCTAGCTATTTTTTTCCTGGAATTCTGTTTATGAAGAGGTGTGGGTATAAGAAATGTCTTTGTCATAGCATTAAACACATCAAGAAAACCAAAATATGCATACACATTTGTACATGGACACAAATGTAAACACACATCTACAACCCACTCCTGAAATCCCACCAGCAAAACCCTCACCGACTTACTGAGGAGAAAAACGGTCTGCCCAAGGACCACACAACAACAGTCTCATTATATACCAACACTGTGTGTTTCTTGAAATAAAACTTTTGAGTTACTGCCTTGGTTACCTTAAGCAAGTCAGTTTCCAGTTCAATATATAAATGCAAATTTCACTAAATATGCAGGCATTGGTTGGCTGACGAAGGGAGGGGCACTGATATCGGGTGACTGGAAGGAGGAAGAGGTAGAGAGGTGAAAACAAGTCAACAGGGACTTGATTTGAGAAATCCTGTTAGTAAACACTGAAGTCTTACTGGCATGGTTTTATCTAATGGCTTTAATATTTAGCCACTGCTGCAAATGCTGAGGTCATCTAGTGGGAAGGTAAGAAACAGATCTCCTGCTCTCCCGGCTGAAGGCTGTGAGCGGTGTAGCCCTGCCCCTAGAGCTTCATAAACAGGGCCTTTTCCCATCAAAAGCCTTTGTGGAATGGAGCTGGAGTTGTTTATCCTGCTTTCTTTTTCTATTAGGTTTACTTTCCCAATGTTAAACCCTGTCAACTTTACTGCCCAGAAACCTGTCTTCCGAATAGGACTTTCTGCTTTGAAGACTCCTTTTAAGAAATGTCAATGGGCAGTAAACATAAAATAGGATCCATAGCACCACCAATGACAACAAAAACAGGGCCCAAGCTAATCAGTCTCCTCCATAAAACACACGCTCTGTCTCTTTCTCTCGCTCACACACAGGAGCAGCCCAATAAGATCTGTTGAGTGAATGTAAGCAACAGGGTAGGAAGAAGCTGAAAAGAAAGAATTCCTGCTGTGTTCTCCCCTTGTGCCTCCTTCCCACTCAAAAGGGTTCAAGGAAAGAATGTTTTATGACACACTACTGTTCATGACAACAGTGCAAGTTTCTTCTGCTGGGGGGCCCAAGTGGGATGAGTTTGGTCATCTCCATATGTTCTCAGAGTGAAATTCCTCCCTTTCATTTTTCAGGCCTGGTCCAATTTAAAACAAGCCACACAGAGACACAACATACATACACGGTAAAGCAGCATGCTCTCTCTGGGAGGGAAGGCAGGCCTGCAGCACGGGGAGCATCTCCACAGAATCTGAGGAATGGTTTATTTCCATTTGCATCCCAGTGTCCTTCCTCCTTCCCTGTAGCCTTTTGGGCCTAACATGGGGCTCTGCCCACAGTAGGTGCCATACCGTGACCACAAGCCTGCATCAATGTAAGGCCTTCAGGGTCCACTGCCTACGGTGTTCAATCTCACAGGCCAAGTCTGTCTCAGCAACATTGTGGGGGAAAGTTCAAATAAGGCAGTCACAAAGCACCCAGTAGGCTTTCCCCAGAACAGAACGAATCCACTCAGGAATTTTTTTTTTAAAGAAACTGAATTTAGGACTTGTCAAAACTGCTACAAGTACACCCTAAAGTTGGAGACCAGAGTGCAACACCTGTGCCCCACGGGGGCTGAGCTCATAACCAACAGCCCTAACATCAAACAGAACCAGAAAAAGTTCTGTTTACAAGTCAACTGTACTTCTGAGGCTCCATCTAGCAACTGATCTCTGAAAACAGGTGAGATTAGCCAATAGTGCTAGTCCATGCTGGGTATGTTATTATTATTTTTTTAATAACAATCATCTTACATGTATATACAGGGCTTAACAGTTTACTCTTTCTATGAACATTATGTTCATATGAATGTTCTATGAACATTCTTTCTATGAACAATATCACTTATTATTCGCAACAAATCTAGGAGGGAGAAGTGTAGAAATTATTATCCCCATTTTATGAAAGAAAAACTAAGGCTCTGAATTGCTAAGTGATTTTTCCAAAACAACCTAGCTAGTAAGTAGAGAACTGATGATAAAACTCAGGTCTTGTCTCTTTCCAGTACATCCCAGCTCATCTTCAGAAAGAAGCTTTGCCTTTTTAGAAGCAGTAATGCGCTTCTCCTATTTTTCCCCATATTTCCCATTCTTCTTAGGTAGGAGAAGAAAATACTCACTACTTTAATGCCTGTAACTGATGCTCAGCAAATCATTGTCCGGATCAACAAACACTCCCACTACGTGCCATTTCAGAACACTTTCACCCTTCTTGCCCAGGGGCCAGATTTAGGGGGTTACAAGGGTCTAATATGGAATCTTAAGTAATCAGAAAAACAAGGAGGAATACAGATAAATATGCTCCTTGTTGGCAAATAAATGTCATCTGGGCTCCTCAAACCTGACACTGAAATCTTTCCTGAATCATATGCTTTTTCTAACATGCATGTCTGCCTATGAAAGTTATGCCACCAGGCTGCCCTGCACCTCTCTGGATACTGTAGTTATTCTTCAGAGTGACCTCTCTCAGTTCTACCAGAAGGTTCCCCTAAGGCTTCCACGTTTTTAACTAGGCGAAACGATGTTTTATCAACAGCAAGCTTTGGGGTTTTTGTTTTGTTTTAAAATCAACTTGCCGTTCCCTCCCTCTCCCAGGCCGTCCATAGGCATTTGGCCCACTCCCCTCCTCCTCCAGGCCAGAGCTCTCTCCCTCGCACTGGCTTGTCCTGCAGGCTTCAAAGAAACCCGGTAGCAAAAGAAACACCTTAGATTTAACCTGCTGATAGTGGAACTCGACTTTGGGAGTACCAGGTGCAACTGTTAACCTTGCTGCCAGCAGAGAACGGCCAACCGTGTCTCCCTAATTCTGGTGATATGTCACCATCACTCAGCACTCAATAGGTGCTGAATGAATGAATAAATGAATGACTTCTGTTATCCTACAATATGCACTTAAGAGAAACTTTGCCAAACTCTTACTGAAAATATAAATTAGTGGACAAAGGGCCAATGACTACTCAGATATTTACCCTTTAGTGGCAAACACAAATTTAAAGCCATGTTTCTTTGTCCTATTACAATCATTTAAATGTTTTACCTGTTTACAAAATTTTTGTCAGCTATTTTTTATGATTTGCTGCCATACAAGCAATGTCCTATCCATGTGTCCACAAGGAATGAAAGTCTGTCATGCTGGCATTCTATTATTCTAAAGATCAGACTCCCCAAGACAATGACGATGTTGTTTATTTCATTATACATTTTTACTAGTAGATCTGCCATTTTCAAGTTTATTTCTTCCTAAATTCTCCAACTTCCTGTATCTGAGGAGTTATGTCTCAGAGTTCCCTCATCACCTCCTTTCCCATCACTTTACTCCTAATATTCCACTTTTCACCTCCGGTTACTTATGAAGCACGACCTCAAGCCAGCATTTGTTTCCTGACCTCCAAAACGAAAAAGATTCATAAACAAAAAGAAAAGAGGAAGTTTTAGCAACTATTTTTGGACTCAATAAACAAGGCTTATTTTTTCAGAGACAGAGAATCCTTTAACCTACCTTGCAGACTCAGACATGGCTTGAACGCATTGTGTTCAAGGTTTTATCGTAAGATGGGAAAATACAAAGGTCTAATAGTTAAAATGCTGCGTTTTTTTCCTACAATTAACCACCTAGTCAAATAGCAACCTTGGAAAACAGTTTTTTTAAAAAGGATAGTTCATACTGTTTAGTGTCGAGCGATTGTTCTTGTTACTGAGACTGCAGTTGCCGGGTGGTAATTTGGAAATGCGCCCCTTTAAAGTCTCCTCTAGGGCTATCTGCATCTCCGTATCTGCTCCCAGGACCACATCGAAGCTGTCAGCAGGCTGTGAACAAGTTCACGAAATCAAGGATTTGTTTACCTAGCAGCCACAGCATGGAAAAAACAAAAGGTCTAACTAGCTGTTGTCTAACCTGTTTTTGTGTTTTCTTTGCTTATTTCTTCCCAAGCTCTTAACAAACAGGTAATGGGTAGTTACACATTTGGGACCAGTTAGTCATCTTGCTTTGCAGTCATAGGGCTGGTCCGAGTGAAGCCGTCAGTCACTTCAAAGGACACCCCCAGTTTGGGTCAGTTTCACAGGGGACAGAGCCCAGGCCCGACGGTACCTATAGAACTCAGGAGGCAATTACTTCATTCCCTGCCCCTGGTTACATGTGCCACACTGTGCACCTGCGATAGCTATTACTCCTCACTCATACGCTAAAAGGGTTCTCTCCCTCTTAAGTTTGCCCCTATTTGACTCTCTAGGAAAAGGAAAACATAAGATGGGTCCCTGCCCTGGTCCCTCTCACTTCTGACTGACTCCTGCTCTCTGTGCCCACACACAAGCTCCTTAGGAAAGTCATGTTTTTAGAGCTGCTTGGCCAAAGCAAGCAACACATAGTATGAAACCGAGAATTCTGAAAATACTCCTGATTTCTTTTCTTGTCTCTCACACAAGAGCATGCTTAGCCCACAAGTACCTTGCAATTTGAGTTTATAATACAGTTTCAAAATAAAGAATGAGGCAGCCATACAACAGTATGAAACTGTAGAAACACCTGAAATCCCACTGTTGGATTCAGCTGCTGCCTTCATTCACAGTCACATTCTCCCAGAGACTGTAGCTCTCCAGTTGTTCTGAAAACCATCATTTTTAATTATTTTATATCTGTGGCCATTTGTCTTACAAATTGCTTCTTAGGCCTCTAATATTTTTATATTTTTATCAGTCAAAATTTATGCTTTCTCCTTTAACTGGTCTAAATTTACTTTACTAAAGGAAATTCTGGCCCTAACTAAACTCACATGACCTTCCCACTTCACCAAGATGCTTTTCCTTCTTGGATTCAACACAAGTCTTTTCTGAATCTAGGTAACGGCTCTTAAAGACCCTCCATGCATGTTTGTTTTCTGATATAAGAGCATCTTTCTGCACCTACATAAAACATTAAAAGCTTCAGCGATGTGTTCAAAGTTGCTCTAAGCTGGAATAGCTGATCTTTGCAGAGGGTTCTAACATGCCCATGGGCTCTTACAAAACTTGGCCATAAGACCCTGTCCACATAGTGTCCTGCAACTTTTCTTTCTTTAATTCCACTTTGACAAACACATTTTCATACTCAAAACTCTCACCAGTTCAGCTCTGGGATCCATTTCTTTTATTTCCCTTTCTGCTCACAGCAGAGTTAAACAAAATACTACCAAGTTGTCAAAATGCTTCAAGTGCTTTTACCTGTTCTATTTCAATGATCTTCTCAGCATCAATGTGAGAACAGAGAAGACCAGGAAATTTAAAATATTAAAAATTATGTGACTGACTCCAAATCTTACAGGTATGACAGAATCAGAACTAAAGTACCAGCTTTCAGACTCTCACAGATAGTTTAATTCATCCTAGCACTCTGTCTCGTGAATATAGAGTTAATATAAATGGAACCTCAACCACTTACAGAGGGGAAGGAGGAGGAGACAGAGCAGGGTGGGGGGGCTAATGAACAGTAAACTACTTCACTAGATATTTTCTTCCTGTTTTCAACTGTGCCCCTATTTGACTCACTTCGGAAAACAATGAAAACACTAACAGACTCTTCTACCAATCCCTTCCCTGTATTATAAACTTTCATTTTTTTCTGTGACTCTAAGTTCTTTGAGTAAAGGCATATTCTCTAGTTGTCAGCAGAAGGTCCAAGGCGATCTTCCACATCTTGCCACTCAATGTTCCTCTAGATACATGTCCCTTTCACAGCATCCCCTTCTAAGAAATAAAATATCCTATTAAGCAGTTTGCCTTGATATTCTGTTATTTGGGGATTTGTACTGTTTTTAGTTTTTCACTGTTGTAAAAAATGCTGCCATAAGAAACTTCATTCTTTACAATTATTTGCAGTTTTTTTTATGGTTTTAAGGCCATGAAAAGTAAAGTTTTAGTTTTTCTTAATTATTGCAAGCTTCTTCCCTGCATATATCATACCTTTTATAAGAACATCAGAAAAATGTAGGTGAAGATGTTTTCCCACACTGTGATCAAAAGTGGGTATAAAACTTCTATTTACTTCGTTTCTAAGTCTTCCAGATACACAACTTCACCTTAAAGTTGTCAATATATGTTCCTTTAACTCCTAACTAGGGCGTGTACTTTTAAGAGTGATAATTTATGGTCTGTATTCCATCCTGTGTAAACTGTCTGTCTCCTTCACTACACACACTGCCTTTTCTTAAGCACTGAATCATGCCGTAGGTGGGAGAAGGGGTCAAAAATAATTGTTTAATAGTAACTACCTACGCTACCAATTCTTTAGGACAGAAACCAGACTTATCTACTCAAAGAAAATGGAAACTATTTAGCCTTCTGGAAATGAGTAATAATCAATCATAAATATTTATTAACAGGTCCACACATAGGAAAAATTATTCACACAAAATTTCATTCACACAAAATTGACCTGGTCACAGGGAGAAAGCCCTTTCCCACCTCCCTTGCTAAATTCTCTACCATCCACTTACCTAAACCCCCCTTCTCCCAGGAAAACCCCAATCTCTCTATCAAGTCAGGGCTGCCCGCCCAGTCCTCCAGGGCACCATCTCATACTCTTCTTCGAATGCTCCCTTTTTCACCCAGTTAGTTCCACCTCCAAAACACCTTTCCCTTTCCATTCCCACTGCCCCACGGCTTGGGCTTTCCTCACTTCTGCCCAGGCTAAAGCATTTCCCAGGAAACTCTTTTCAGCTTCCAGTTTTTGCCCCTCCATCTATCCTATGTGGTGCTACCAGATAAAATTCCTATAGTACAGCTCTGACCTTTACGCATCTGCTTTATGCACCACTAAACTGTATTCCAACTGGTTCCCAACCGAGAAACCGCATTTCCAATTGCACTCTATTTGTACCTCTCTCTGGTATTCATAAGCTTCTTGAGGAAAGCGAGTTTGCATTATCATCTTCATATCTTCACTGTGCCTAGCAAAATTCCAGGTGTACTCAAAAGAACTTATCTGAATTAGAATTTCTTGTGTGCCCATTTCATAGTACCTATTCAAACGTAAACTTCTTAATTAACTGTATCTCCCATAGTTCAGTGCTTTCTTCATAGTAGAATTTCCACAAATAATTATTTAACAAGCGAACTAAGGAATCAATAGCTCTTAATTCCGATCTGGATCCACTAGCTGTGTCTTCTAGAATAAGCCACCTAGAAACATATTGGTATTTAAAATGTCAACTAAAAAAGAAGATAGTAATATTCAGAAAACTGCTATAAATTAGATATCAAAAAGAACTTATCGTAAACATAACATACATAATAGGCCTTTAGGTTAAGCTCTGTTATTAAATCACACTTATGATTAATACCAGCAAACATACAGATGTGCCACAGGAAGAAATGTATTACCAAGAGACTAATCCATATATGTTCTACAGAAATTCCGTCTCCTACAAATCTACTCCTTCCAAAATTGTCATAAATAAGGCTCAGCTTGCTTGATCAGATTTTGACCAAAAATAAGAAGAAGAAGCATGGAAGTCCCCCTTGACAACCAGCTACACGTTCTTCATAACCCCAGCACGACTTAACAGATGC
The DNA here is from genome assembly GCF_041296265.1 of Equus caballus. Classification (NCBI taxonomy): domain Eukaryota; kingdom Metazoa; phylum Chordata; class Mammalia; order Perissodactyla; family Equidae; genus Equus; species Equus caballus. Next base: position 97,204,639 of record NC_091685.1, on the reverse strand, counting down.
TGCCTGAATTCCAAGTTCATGCTCTTTCTTTAATTGGCTTCATGACCTTGGGCAAGTCACTTCATCCTAGGGGTCTCTGTTTCTTCACCTGGGAAATGAGAATGTTTGGCTCTGATCTTGAAAATTCCATCCAGCTCTAGAATTCAGTGATTTATGAGTTAAAAATAAGCTCTTTACTGACACACACAACAGCAGGAATGAATCTTAAATGCATTATGCATTTAAGTGAAGAAGTCAGACCCAAAAGGCTACATACTCTATGATTACATTCACATGACATTCCAGAAAAGGCAAAACTATAGGGACAGAGAGCAGACCAGTGGTTGTTAGGGCCCAAAGGTAGGGGGAGGGGTTGGCTACAAAGGGGTAGCATGAGGAGATTTTCTTTGGCGGTGGAGTAATGGAATTGTTCTGTATCTTGATTATGGTGGTGATTATATGACTACGCATTTGCCAAAATTCACAGAACAGGACACCAAAAGGAGTGAATTTTGCTGTATGTGAATTAAATGACTCAAGGCATTAAAAAATATATTTCTCCAAATTCAATGCAATTTTTGACAATATAATAGTTGGATAGTTTCCCCTAAGAAGTTAACATTAACCTTCTGTATTTGCTATCATCATTCTGTTCCAAGACTGATGAACCAAGTTTGTATCTAAATAATTCGCTGCGTGTGTTTGTGGTGTTAGTGTTGTTTTAATCTTTAGACAGACATTCTACAGAATCCTTTCTGCGTAGCTCATTTTCCAGTGTGATGCATCTAACAATGGAAAAGTAAAATGAATCCAAGTGGGAATGATGCTGGGGCTGCCCAGGCCCTGCATGGCGTTCACGGAATGTTAGAATGTTGTTATTTCTCTTGTGATTCATACTAAAGATATGAGGTACAGAACATGAATAATAACAACACAGCAGTAACAACAACAGCTAACATTTCCTTAGCACTTACTGTGTCCCAGGCACTATTCTCAGTGCTTACAGAGAGCTTTACTAAGTGCTATCGTAACTCATTCAGTTCTCAGAACAATCCTGATAGGAGTTACATTGTTACCCTCATTGACAGTTGAGAAACTGAGAGATTAACCAATGTCTCAAGGTCAAATGGCTAATAGGCTGCAGAGTCTGAATCCAAATCTAGACAGCCTGATTCTTACCACAAAGCTAAGACCCTGTGCAGAAAAGCTTTATTTAAAGGAACAATTTATTCATGTTCTTGGAGAGTCTATAGCTACTACCATGTGATTCCATGAAGTCTTATCTAGGCTTTCTTCAGCAACTGGACAGAAAGGCCTTTTCCAATTCAACAAGCCAGCATCTCCATCTGTGCCTGGTGAGTTCATGGAGAAGTGTATGTAGTCATGCATCGCTTAATGACAGGGATACGTTCTGAGAAAGATGTCACTAGGCGATTTCATCATTGTGCAAACATCACACAATGTGTCTTTACACAAACCTAGATGGTACAGCCTACTACACACCGAGGCTATAAGGTACTAATTGTGCGGGACCACCGTCCTCTATGTGGTCCACAGTTGACCGAAATATTGTTACGCAGTGCATGACCATGGCAAAAAGCCCTACATAGATGACTTTCACAACCAGGTCCAACTGCATCTTCCTATTCCACCCTCATGGCCTGCAGCAAAGCTGGCCTTATCTGAGAGGTGAGCTTTGCCTAAGGCCTTCCAAGACTAGGCAAGAGAAGGGCTGAGCTTCTCCCACCTGCTACTAGTAAGGGTCTATTTTTCCTTTTATCATTCTGCTGTTTTATGTAGGTTTGGGCCTCGAGGTAGGACCTGTCCCAAAGCAGATAAGCCCCTCTTCCTGAAATGACCAGTTCTCTGCACAAGGAAAAGAAGCTGTTAGAACCCTTTCAACCAGAGGGGATGGTTAGTAAAAAGTGACCAAGCTGCCTAGGCTGAAGGAAACCAAACAAACAAAAACAACCAGCCCATTAGACAGTACTTGTAAGGTATTTAGACCCTGAGAACTTAGTCTGAATGCAGTAGAAAGGCAGATTACACAGAGAAAGGGCTCTCAACTAGTTCATGGGTTTGTTTAGTCTGCTTATCTCAAGTCCAAGCTAATCATCTTAATGGTTGTTTATGACCAGAACAAGGCTCAAATGGCCTTTCAAAGAAAACAGGGCAGGCCTAGCCCAGCCTACACTAGATTGCATCTTCTCCTTTCCCCTGTGTCCCCCAACTTTCGCAGGACCCCAAGCTTCTCTTTATTAAGGATCTTCACTTTGAGCAAGGAAAATAGCAGGCCATCGTTTTATTTATTTCCTATCCGTCTCTTCAAGCCAGACTGTAAACTCCAAAAAGGGCAGGGACCATTTCTGTTGTTCACTGCTGTATCTGGCTGATAGATCATTTCTGGAATAAAACTCTTAAAAAGAAAATGAGAGGGTTAATGGACTTCCTGGAGGGAAAGACAACAACTTTGAGTTTAAGGTCCTGCTTTTCCGTGATGTAGACACCAGAATCTTGTGACAGAGAGATAACCGGTGCCTCCCTCCTGCAAGAGAGCTTTTAGGAAAACTTCAAACTAAACCACCTCTCAGTTTACCAGAATCAAGGACATAAATGTCCAAAATTCTAATCCAGTTGGAGTAGGGGAAGGGTCCAGGGTTGGGGGGAGGCAGTCAACAAAGCAATCCTACTCTCACTCCTCAAAGCAGAATCAGATGAGAATCCGGGTGAGGCACGTTAACTGAGAAGCCCTCCTCCAATTAAGGTGTTATTGCTCCTTTAAAACCGAGAACAAACGGCCCAACTGCTCATGATCCCGGAGGCTGCAGAGCAGTAATTGTCACTTAGCTACTTAACTTCCCACCGCACTGCTCACTCATTCGTTGTGGTTTATCTCTCAGCCAATTACTGCTGTCATTTGCGTTTCAATTTGTGCCGTCAGGGGCCCGGCCCAGTAGACAGCGGAACAGGAAACAGGGGGACAGGAGGTGACTGGCTACCAGGGGCTGGAGGAGCCCACACCTCACTGCTGGCTGTTCTGTGGGGGCTGCAGAGGTATTGTGAAGAGAAGCCCTCCAAACTGCTCCAGAGGGACCCGAGGATCCCCGACCACACTCCGGTTTTGTTCTGAGCCTGGGTCTACATTGAGGCAACCGAAAAAAGGAATATCTGACTCTAAAAAGCCCAAGTCACTAATAATGATGGTCATATTAAAGCGATAGAAATTTTAGCTGCTAAGCATGACAGCAGACAAGAGACAAGTAGTGGAAGTGGAAGGAATGACTGCAATATATTATTGTGAAATCAAGGCAGGCACAGTGTCCAAATGTGAAGACAGGAGAACCTTAATTCAGTTCTCACTGCTCTTTGATGCACTCAGATTTCTACACGGGGGGTTCATCCATCTATAACTGGCCCTAAACTATAGGGAACTTGTGAATTTTCTTACGTGATCCTGAGTTGAAATATCTAAAAATTATATTTGTATCCTATTGTCAAATGATAGGTTTGTGGTAAATTTATACTTAGTCACAAAATTTTATTTAAACAAAAAAGATTCTGTAAAGGCATAACCAGATGTGAATTTTTATAATTAAATTATTTTTAAAAAAGCTTTTGCCAGATCACGTGTCCAGATTGTTAATTTCTGAAAAGATGTCCTTTCTGGTTGCTCAGTGGGTCCTAACCACAAAAGTCAAGTCTTGCCTTTTCATATATTTTGTTTACTGTGCCTTCCTGGATCAAATCTAGACCACTGTTCATGGCATGAAGGCTTTTATCCCAGAAGGTTGAAACCTCCCCTGTTTGCAGAGGAAGCATCTAAGTTGAAATGTATTAACCTAACCTGAGACGTCCTTCAGAAGGCACTTGGTCTACTTTAGGGAAATAAGCACATGTTTTAAACTCTGACTATGGAAGAAAAGAGGAAAGGATGAGAATTCGAGGAACAGACAGGATCTTTTATAACCGAGCTCCTGCCTGATGCACTAGACAGTTAACAGCAACTGAGAAGGCAGCGTGCGCCAGCGTGGAGGGCAGAATATCAGCTTGCTGGGTGGTAAGCGATCTCTGGGTTGTCAGCATCTTCCTTTTCCCAGCTGAATAGCAGCGAGGTTGTCCTGCTCACCCTGCAGTTAGCAGCAAGCTCCCTCTGACATTCCACCCTCTGAAGCCCCAGCAACGGGAGGAGGAGGGCCGGCCCTGAGGCTGGAAGAGACCTGTTCTAGCTGGATCCACACAGCCCAGTCTCTGGGTCTAAAATAAGACTCGTAACTTCTCTGCCAATGAGCTTCGCCGGGACTGATGACGTACAGGTGCCGTCAGTTCTATTTGCAGGCAAGTTCCGTGTACACCAGGATTTCATCCAGGTAAGGAGAAATTTGGGAGGCGGAGGGAGAGAGGGGCTCTCCAAGGATGGACTTGTCCTCCCACTGTGTGCACAGAGAACGTCTGAAAGGGCTGGTGAGGTGCCAAACTAATTGTACACCTCATCTTGGGCTGTGCAAAGAAGAGATGGCTTAGCTATAGCTAACTGCCATCCTCAGGCTACATGCTCCCCACGGAATACGAGAGAAGGGAATCTGTTCAGTGCATAACAAAGAAAAATCACAACTCAAATAAAGCCAACCAGGAGCCACCAATGCTGACCGTGGCCAGCCACATGAGCGGAGACAGACGGTCCTCCCTCACTTCCTCTAGGGCCTTCTAATTAAGAAAACCTTCAACTTGGAAGCAACTCGCTCCTTTCTTGCTCCTTTCAAGTCATCACTCTGACCCATCTCTGAGGAAGAGAGAGCACTTCAAAAGATGGACAGTAGTTCCAAAGACAGCTAGTGGCAAGAGTGTCAACTTCCTAATTAAGGACCCCACAAAAGTAACTTTCTCTTCCTTTCGCTTTTTTGTTTTTTAAAATGCTGTTTCAAGATGAATAAACTACTTGAACATCTTCTCCCTCCCTTCCTCCCTCTGTCTGTCTCTCTTGCATCTTCTCTCTCTCTGTTTCTCGGCTGATCAATAGCTTCTCTCTGGATCATAAAGTGTGCAATAAATTGTTCTTTTTCTTTTGTCTTAAAGCCAAAAGTCACTTTATGGAGAAACAAGTTCCTCTTCTCTGGCCCTTCCCCCGTGAGTGGGAGCCCAGTGGAGGTTTGGAAGCCGGCCACTGACGGCCAAGAACAAAACCCAGGCCGATCAGCAGGGCAGATCTGAGTGCCCATGGACGGAGGAGCTGCCCTGTCACAGCCTGGGCCGCTGCTATCAACTGTCTCAAGAGCTACCCCTAGTCTGGAGCCTTGCTTTTCTCAAACAAGTCAGAGTCCCCTGCAGAGCGGGTACACCCTATCTTTCTTCACTTTCTTTTGTCAGATTCGATTTTCACTGAATGGGAAGAATCTTGCTCTCACCTCATCTATTCCCAGCAACCTCGGTGGCTCTCTCCAAGTTTCAAAGAGCAAATCGGTGGAACTACTAACCCCAGATTCTCCGAGAACATACTGAGAGCTCAGCCTGGACATCTCCACAAACAGGACAAACCTACATATCCAAAGCTGAATCCATTATTTTCCTCTCCAGTGTGATGCTTCCGTGTGTGACACCACCTGCACTCGGGGCTGGGGGGTCACGCTTTACTGCTTTCTCTATTCATCTCCTACATCCCATCTGCAAGCTTTTTGAAATGTACTTCACACACATTTCTCAAATCTAGCTCCTAGCTCCAGAAATAAGGCCATGGCCCTAGTTCAAGCCCAAACCCATCCTCCTCACTAAAACCCCTGCCAGGAGGGACCTAATGCATAAATCTAACTCCACGGTCCAATGTCTCTCTGCCCCCCCCCCAAGCCCCTCAGCATGACACTCGGGAACCTGTGTTCCTTTCCACCTTCACCTCAGTCACTCCCTACAGCACGGACCTGCACTCAGCGCCTGCCCCACCAGGATGCTTCCTGCCTCCATGCTCTTGTTGAGGCTCCACCCTCCCCACAGAACAGCCCCTCTCACCCCTTCATCCAGCTAATAACCATGACTTTGCCCAAGTATCATCTTTCTCTGCTTCTCCACCTCCAGACTAGGCTGTATGCTGCTCCTCTGGGCTCCCACACAGCTCACACACATTTCTGTTATTGCATCTACTTCCTTAAGGTCAACTTCGGGGGGACTGTAAGATTTCTGCTTGTAGTCTCAGCACCTAATTACACACAATGGATACCTGTTACACACAGTAGGCTCTCAGCAACTGGGATGCTGAATTTGTACTTTCAGATTACTGGCTAACGCCATCTATTACCGCCTGGCAATCAATACCTTAGTCTGAATTAGATCCATTTTGGTGTTATCTATTTAAAGAAGACAGACTTCTAGACACCAAGGATTGTGTCTACGTAACATATTTTGTCTGACAACTCTTGTACTTTGGGTACTTATTTAAGTGATGGAGTTGGAGATGATGACGATGACAATGACGTCAACCATGACAGGAAACTGGAGATGATTAGACATCCTTTTATTCTCTGAGGCTGCGTAGCTGCTTAAAACAGTACACGATGAGTCACAAAATGACAGCTCACTTGTCTTGAAACCTTAACTAACCAGAATACAATCTGGAACCTCAGTCAAACATGCTTCTGAGAAGCCAAAATAACAGAAAAGTACACACACTAGAGCTTAAAGAGATAAGTTTTTCGGGGTCATCTGGTCTGCATTCAGAGTCTATCTGTTCTTGCTTTAACTCCACCTCTGATAATCTGTGCTATCTCATTCCCCAGTCATAGCAAGTCAGATGTAAAATATGAGGCGAGTTGAGGTGGAAAGCAGCTCCTAGGGACCAACACAACACAGTGATAACAGTGCAAGTGTTAACCATATGCAAAAGAAGAGACGAACTAAAAGAACACAAAGTACTCAGCAATCTGGGGACATTTCATGTTCAGGGACAATGAGTTCCACACACATTAACAGACCCTAATGACACCATCACACAAGAGAGGTACAATATTTGCCCTTATAATGATGACTGAGATAGCAAGAAAGAGTTGATTTCTGTCCAATATTCTCTACTTGCAAAGAAAAGGAAATGTAGAATATTTTAAGAAAGATTTAAGGATTTCTATCAAAGTGTTTGGGTTGGTTTTGTTTTTTGTTTAAGTTTTAACACTTTACTGGGGTAGACTGTGTTGATCTGGAAATTTTACTGCTGAGATATCTGACAAATGAGCCATTGCTTAACCTCACCCAGTGTGGAACTGTTAAGTGACCATGTCACACGCCTTGCCCACCAAGAGTGTGCGACCTAAAACAACTCAACACCCTAGAGAATTCATTTGTATATGCAGCTTTATTTTAAAACACAGTGAAACAGGAAACCCTATCTGCCAAAAAGCTACCAAATATAGCATGTCCCACACCTCCCCATCCATGCAAAACGCTAATGGACTAAGATTTAAATTCAGGTCAAGAGCACAAGAGATGAATCTATTTCAAGGAAGGTTCCATTTCCGAAACAATTTTCTTTCAGTCTCGATGACCCTCTCTCCTCTGTGTCTCTCTTCCTTCTTCTGTCCCACTGCCTTTCACCACCTTTTTTGAGACCCTTAAATATACAGGTGCAGCTTACATGAGGGAAAAGGTGAAGACTGGGTTTTGTTCACTTCATACCAGTCACGTGTTCATCACTGCCTTAGTGGTGCAGCAGGTACAAGCCAGGTAAATCCAAAGAAGGAGGGGATGAGAGATACCTGGCTATTTTTCACAAAAAACAGGAGTTTGAAATGAGATTAAAAGAAAAGGCTGTTGGGTTAGAAAATATTAAATGAGAAACTTTTTTAGAAACAGGATATTGCAAGAAGGAATATACTGAGGGGAAAGAAAGGGTGGAGGGTGGACAGAAAAAAGAAATTGGTTAATCCTATGAACAATATCAAAGAGTTAGGTAAAGAGAATGATGGGAAAGAAGCTAAAGTTTGGCCACTTATCTGACCATTCCTGAAAAACCAGAAATTTCACGACTGCATCTCCTAGCTTACTCTTTCTTCCCTTCCTGGTGACAAGAGGGAAATGAACACTTTTAGCAAGATGGGAGAAATTACTACAACATTCCCAATATTGCATTTTTACCAAATGTTTCCAAACTGGCATAGGATAGGGAGCATTAAACAGCTATCATTGATTGGTTAGACATTTTGTCAACCCACCTCCATTAAGAAACTTGTCTTGAAAATAACATTTTTAAAGTTAAAAATCTTTGGGTCTTCCATATTTTTCTCCACAATAGTTAAGAACAAAGTAGCAGACTAGAGAGACATAAACATGAGTCATTCATTTATTCACCATTTAGTAAGCACCTATTATGTGATCCATCTAGGGAGCTCTTAAGAGTACTCATATTTTCAAATTGGGGTGAATTCTATTTTGCATGTGTGAAGTGTGCTGATTTATACCCAAACAATTTCTGATAAAGAACATAATAGCGCAGCGCACTCACAAGGGCATGGGTTTAAGAGCTATACAAATCCAGGTTTGAATTCCAGCTCTATTACATGCAAGTTACTGGACTTCTCTGGGTACTGATTTCATCCTCTGTTTAATGGAGGGCAAGGTTTCACTGTTTTGCGAAGATTAAATGAGACATCAGACACAAAGCACCTAGCAGAACCTGGCACATGGTGTTTAAGCCATCACTCTTTCAGTAAATATTTACTGAGCACCTATTACACACAGGCTCTGTTCTAGCCATGGAGCGTCAGCAACAAAAAAGAGAATCCAGATCCCTCTTCTCATCTTTTACATGTCATCACCGGGGAGTTGCCAAGGGCTCTGAAAACCTGGGAAAATGAAACCAAGTGGATGCGGTACCAACCTTCCGGATGCCATCATTTTCACATCTCATTGTGATCTGCACCAAGAATTGCATTTTCAAGTGAGACTTAGCCTGCAGCCATGGGTCCTGAGCACCCAAGCACAAAGGCCCTGTGGCTACTGGTTCGTGTCAGGCTGTTCACCTGGGAACCCAAACGCAGAGAGCTAGAGCAACCCACACACTGGCCTTCAGGGTTTAGGCAGAAATAGAATTGAAGAGACACAGATTGTTGTCCCGCTTGCCTTTTTGCTCTTAAAATGAGAAAAGTGACTTATTTTGTGAAGGGGGAGGGGGAGATGTAGCTCTATGCAGAGGAAGTTCCAAAAGAACTGCTACATTGTTTCTCTTACTCTCTGACTCATTTGTACTTTTCCTCCCCAGCCCTCCCTGCTGTCTTGGTCTGTTCCATATGTGGCACAATAGATTCTTTGTTTACAAGATTCTAATATGCAATAAAACTGGTTATTAAGCCAAGAATAATTTATGCACAAAAAATAGAGGCAGTTAACAGGTAAACTGACCTAAGTTGTGTATTTTACTTGCTTCTCTCTAACATTTAAGTCAACAGAATTGATAAACTAAAGAAACTAGCTGAAAGTTTTAAGTGTTTTAAAACTATCTTCAAGTTGGAAGTATGTGATTGATACACACACATACATACATATATACAACTCAGGGGCAAACATTTTTAAAAGCTTTAAGCAAAATTCTGTGTTCTCTACTTTTATTGCTGGCACAACAATCCACCTAGTCTCCTAAATAAGAAATTTTCAGTTATTTTTAATGGGTGAGGCAATGAGGTTTTATGGAAAGTCAAAGATGCTCTGTAGCCAAACACACCTGACTTTGAATCTCAATCCTACTCACTTCCAGCTATCCAATGTCAAGGAGGTTCTTAAATGTCTCTAAGCCTCAGTGACTTCATCTGAAAAATGGATTTTCAAGAGAAATAAATTAAAGGATATAAGCAGAGTATTTGGACATGGGTTAGGCATTCAGAAAAAGTTGTTCCACCGCCCCCTCCCCCAACAGATCACTCTCAAAACCTTTCTCTTCCATTCTGCTGCCCATGACTCTTCTCCTAGACTACAAGTCTCTAACTGGTTTCTTGGCCTCTTGTCTGCAATTCCTCCAATCCATCCCAAACCTGCTATGAGAAAGAGCGTTCAGAATCAGAAATTTGATCACGGCACTCCTCTGCCACAAATCCTTCTACGGTGATTACATTCAGAACAAATCTGCATTCAGAGCAAAGTCCACATGTCCCCAACCCATCTGCTCAGCCTCGCCTCCCATGACCACCCCACCTCTGCCCCCTGAACGACCACAGCCCCCACGTTCCAGGCTCCGGCCATTGTTTGCGGAGCACACCATCTGCTCTGGTGCATTGACTCTCTCTGCCCCTCCTCCTAGATGCCATCCCCACTCCACCCCCTCCCATCTGTAGAGACCACTGTCCCCCTCAAGGCTCAGCTCAAATGCCACTTCCCCTTTGAAAACCTCCCCGATATCCTTGGCTGGCTCAGTGCTCCACTCATGCCTTGATGAAACTTTTCTCAAATTTATTACTTAAGCTTTGTGTTCTACAGTTATCTATATCCATGATGGTTCTTCTCCACAGGATGGTTAGTTCCTCCATGATAGACCAAATTTTATTCATTTCTTTTTTTTAAGTATTCTTTCCTTACATGAAGAAGATCGAAGGTAAAAATGGGGCAAGACATTTCCAAGGTGCTTCAAATTCTGGCAAAAGGAAACTAAAATGCACTGGAAATGAAGTCTTGGCTGTATTTTAAAAAAAAAAAATTAACCCTCCTGCCAGCAAATCACAGAGGTGTATGCCATCTATGGTAGATTAAAGATGGCCACAAAGTCTTTGATTGTTCTCCCATTGACAGCTGAATCTATTTCCCTCTCCTTGAATATGAGCTGACTGTGATCGTTTTTGACCAATAGAGTGATATTATGCCATTTCCAAGACTAGCATTTAATATGACTAACAGCTTTGGTCTTGGTCTCATGAGACCCTGAACCTCCCTGTGAGAAATCTGATTGTCCTAGCGGAGAAATCTCATGGAGAGACCGTGAATCTACATGGAGAGGAAGAGGGACCCAGGGGAGATCAGCCTTCTAGGCATCCTTGCCAAGGAGCCAAGCAGGCGAGGGAAGCCATATTGGACCCTCCAGACCAGACCAACCATTGACAACCACTGAATACCATTGAGTGACCAGAGTCAATGCTATGTGGAATAGAATAATCACCTAGCTGAGGCCTGCTTGAATTCATGATTAACAAAATCACAGACATAATTAAATGGTGGGTGTTTTAAGCCACCAAGTTTTGATGTGGTTTGTTAGCAGCAATAGGTAACTGGAACGCCATCTTCATCACTTTTGATTCAGCGTCCTAGCTACCTAATAGAATACTTTTCTTCCAAAGGGGATACTTCTCCTTTTTGTCAACAGATAGAATAGTTTGGGGAAACCTAACTTATCTTAAAGAAATGTGCACACACGTGTATTGTGTAACTGTCTTACAGCCTGGGAGATCTCTCTGGACCAGATGATCAGCAACTTGAGGGCAGCTCCCACATCTTACACTATACCCTTATGCCACAGGACGTGGCACAGAGTGGGTGTTCAATCCTATTTGTTTGGGGATTTGATTTACTGACTGCCAGCTTAGTAAAGAACATTGTATTAGACTAACCTAAGCTTTATTCTTTACTTTGAGATGGAAAAAGACAGACTCGTCACTAATATTTGGACAGATATAGTTAACAGATAACTTCAGGAACAACCCAGTATAACACTGTACAGGAAGCCAGGACACTCCCCATTCCATTCTTTTACCACCCACACCCCTTGTGGATGTGAGGAAGAAATCTTTGTGCCTTCAACTGTCTAGCTATCTCGTGGGGAGAATCATATCTGATAGCTTTTAGATCAGTATAAGTTAGAAGTAAATGAAGTTAAATAAATCAGGTTATGCATTGAAGATTTCTTCAGTTCCTTGGCCAAACAATGCTAGGTAAATTCAAGTTATCATTATTTTGCAGATATATGTGATTCTAGTGGATAAAATAGCCTGAATGAGTAGATGCAATTCCACGTGCTGGGTCAGCCGAGCATTTGTTTGAAATTTACTGGATTTCCCTTTTATTGTCTTTAAAGTATAGCAAATAAAACACTAAAACGTATGGAGAATTCAACTAACTTTTGAAGGAGCTATAACATGTGTTGGGACTATCTGTGCCATAAGTCTAGGTCTTCCACAAAGCCTCAGCCAGGCAAAATGTGGTGGAAAACTCAAAACTTACATATGTAATGATTTGTCTTGTTTTGTTGTAATGCTGGGCACTCGGCAAAGATCCTGGGCTCTTAGAATATGGACACTAGCCTGTTCTTCAGGCACTGATTCTTCCACATATGAGATGGCATCTATTGAGGCACTATGCTGACTGCATTATGTCATTTCTCATACAACAATCCTATAACATAGGAAAGACTCTACCTTAAATTTAGATGGGGAAATTGAGGCCTAGAAAGATTTTGTAACTCTCTTGTAATAGTTTGCTATTGCTGCCATGACAAAATACCACAGACTGGGTGGCTTAAACATCAGAAATTTCTCACAATTCTGGAGGCTAGAAGTCCAAGATCAAGGTTTCTCCAGAGGCCTCTCTCCTTGGCTTGCAGGTGGCCACCTTCTCACTGTGACTCACAGGGCCTTTTCTCTGTGCACAGGCTCTCCTGGTGTCTCTTTGTCTTCTTGTATGGACACCAGTCATACGGGATTAGGGCTCCACCCTTTGACCTCATTTAACCTTAATTATCTCTCTAAAGGTGCTATCTCCAAATATAGTCACACTGGGGGGTTAGAGCTTCAACCTATGAATTCTGGGGGGATATAATTCAGTCCATAACATCTCCTCAAATCACAAAGCTAGCCAGTGGTAGAGCTGCGGTGTGCATCCTGGCTCCCTGCCACTTCCCATACTATCCACCCAATTGCTGTCTGTGCTGTTGTGGACAGCTTCACCGTCCCACCACCGCCTCAATCTATGTCCACAGAAAATGGCTTTGTGTAATCTCCCATTACACAAAGTTAAGGGAATGGAGGCCAGAGTATGGATGTGAAGGAGAGAAAGGAAGCTGAAATGCAGAAAGGCAAGTACAAAATCCAGAAAAACTGACTCTTAGCAAGGCAGGAAATGTAGCTCACACTCAAACTTACTCTTCCAGGCTGAGTCCTCTCCCGGCACCCCCATGCTGGCTTTGTTGCACCAGCAGGAAACTCCCCCATCCTCTCAAATGATGAGGAAGGGCTTGAGAACCAGTGTTTGCTCTCCTACTGGAAGCCATTGGAAGGGCACAACCCAATGAGACGCTTTGTGCAAAATGACAAGGTAATATACAATTTAATTTTTTTCATCACGTTTTTGTAACCAATAAACTTCAAAGACCCTCTTGCTGTGCTATGTAGCTTATAAATGCAATTAATAAAGATTTTCTGATTAGCTAAAATATGTTAAATCCAAAAAAGCAAGACCTGCTTCTCTCCTTTTCTCAGATAATGCAAAGAAGCATCTTATATTTATAAAGCACAAGCTTTCAACTATATTGGATTTTCCTTTTAAAAAGAACAATAATTTAAAATGGCTGCTAGCAGAGAATTGTTAGGTGCATTTAAATGGATATTTGTGTTCTAAAAGTCTTAATTGGAACTCTTATTGTTGTTGTTCATGTATGTGTTTGTTTGGGTTCTTAGAAAGAGCTGAGATTCTTTTGTGTATTAGGAAGTCTTTCATCTGAAATTCTGGTTTCATGTAAAATTAAACCAGCGTATTGGAGATACAACTTTATTAAAGCATTAAGACACGCTGAAGCATTGTTTTAAAGATATATGAAAATTCCAAATGGTTTTTCTATGTGAATCATTCCGTAACAAATATGAGACACAGCAGGACTGATGAAATTTGGAAAGAGATGAAACCTATGTTGCCCATTACCTATCCTCACGACATCACTTTCCTGGGCTCTGCAAGATTGTCAAGCCTTACAAGCTAACCCTAAGACGTGGCTAATGAGGTAAAAATTCTGCTTCATCTTCGGTCTTACTGGCTACTACCACATTAACATCAAAACCACATTCTCAGCTTTACCACAGCAGAGACCAAATTTTGGTTGACAGGCCAACCCATCCTACTGGTCAGGAAATGACTCATAATAATATTTCTCTACTCTTTTTCTCCCAGTAAAGATACAGTATGTACCACTGTACACATATCGGTAACCTCTGTTCTCAAATAGAGATGCTCATTTGGTACTAAAAACCAACAATATAGTACCCAAATAAGAGAATTAAGGCACTATTATAAAACTTTTCTTTTTTACAAACTAAAGGAATTTAAAATTACATATATATTTTAATGTGTATATTTTAATAGTCTGTTAATGGCATTGTCCTTCATCTGAGATATTAATTCAAAGCCTTTCAGCCTTTCTCTCTGAACTTTCTAAGTGGGTGTAGAAGACCCAGAGTGCTTATGTAAGGAATAAAAGATAATCCTGATATTTCCACCAGCATCCCCTGCTTAGCAGCAATATGTTCCAGGGTCCTTGTCCTGAAGCTCCCTGACCACAGACAGCCCTCCACTCTCTTCACAGCCACCACCACCAGCGTGTTACTCCCTTATACCTTTTTTGTGTCTTACCACAAAAAGATGTTGTGTAAAATAAAATCCTTTTTTACTAATTCACATTTGTGGATAAATCATTTTACTTATAACTTGAAAAAAAACACTTTAAAATGGTGATCAAAATAGTAATGATATTAGATTTAACCACTGGTTGATCTAGAGGTTTCATGTGAAACTACATTATCTTGGTCTTAGCTTGACACTCCATTCAAATTCTCATCAGTCTATATCTCCTGCTCTACTTTTTGAGCCAAACTAAGCGCAGGTAAGTGTCAAGGGCTCCTACAGAAACTCTTAGTACCTTGTGGAAAAAATAGGAATTAAACATGAAAAGATCCAACAGGTCAGCCATGCCATTGTCTGTCAAAACAGGGTTATTCCCTACAGGGCATTTTCTTTTCTTTTCTTTTCTTCTTTAAAGATTGGCACCTGAGCTAACATCTGTTGCCGATTTTTTTTTTCCTTCTTCTTCTCCCCAAAGCCCCCCAGTACATAGTTGTGTATTCTAGCTGTAGGTCCTTTGGTTCCGCTATGTGGGATGCTGCCTCAGTATGGCTTGATGAGCGGTCTTAGGTCCATGCCCAGGATCCAAACCAGCAAAACCCTGGGCCGAAGAAGCAGAGTGGGCAAACTTAACCACTCAGCCATAGGGCCGGCCCCCTCAGGGGATTTTCAAGTTAGATCACATCCATTTTTCTTGTTTACAAACCCTGGTATTGGTAAAGTCTAACAAAACAGCTCCCTGTTTAAAAAGCTTAACGGACAAATTAATAAGTGGGCATATAACTCTGAGACGTTGCTTGTGGGGAACATGGTAGGGAAAAAATGACACCCTCTTCCACAATCTGGTCAAGATATCCATGACCATCAATCCAGTGATGGAGATACTTACTGGCCATTGATGTGATGTTGAAATCCTGAGATCTGGCTGTGAAAACACCCAATGAAATAATTAGGAAAACATTTCTGTCCTTGAAAAAATTACAACTGAATATGAAGTGGCTACAGTTTTGCAAATTCAAAAACGATTTTAAATGAGCTAGCATGTTTTTTCCACCTCAGTGCTCTTAATCCCACTTTTAAGACTCCTTACTAACAATCCCATCACTCTGCATTATGCTATACCACCAGGGACAGTCATCCCAACATGAAGGAATCACTTGTCATCTTTATTTCAGGATATTTCTTTGTAAAAACTGACTTTTCTTAGTAAAAAAGAAGAACCCCTCCTGAGATATGTAAAAAGATTGAGGGAGAGGAAGCTTAAATTAATTTTCCATTTTCTATTGTTTCCAAAAATCTTTCTCTTTGATTAGACATTCCCTGCTTGGAGACAAGGGTAAAGTGACTAATCCTTCTATTTAGCCCTGGGTGTCACAGAAATATTCTTTTCCTTCCAATTTCTCCTTACTGTCATAAGCCCCAGTTCTGGTCAAGGTATTTACAGCTCTTTGGAGTAGATTTCCTTACATAATACACATGGTAAATTGCTATATGCACTAGTCTTAGACATATCAATCCAACAGAAGTATACATTCACGTGTGGGCATCCACAGACAAGCAAGATGTAAAAGTCAAGAAGAATCTTCCTTATGCAACTGCGACCTTAGACTCTAGTTTCTTTGTCCAAAACAAAACAAAACAAAAAATAGGTATTTCCAAATACCTCTAAAGTACCGGGATCTGAAATCTTATATTGACAAACTAGTTTGTGTGGCAATGCAGGCTGCTGCACACCAACACTCCATTTCATCACTTTTTCTGGCTTTAATGTCATCTTTTTCTTAGTCATCAGTATTATAACTACCTGGGCCATTTGTACACCGACAAATAATCACAGCTCGAGAACAATTCATTATTTTTCTTTTTTGATCTAAAATAGGCAAGGCTTAGCAAAACCCTGAGATTAATTTCTAGAATGAAATCTATTAATCAGGGAGTTAGTGTTAAAAGGGGGTGGTGTCTTTATGAAAACAAGAAAACAAAAAGCAGAGAATTTATGCACATTATTGAATGGAGGACTAAAATCTCCATTATGTATATAAACTACATGATGAAAATATATTGGTCAGTAGTTAGCACAGACATTAAAGCTGAGTCTAGTTTTCAATCAGCTTTGTTGTTACGTCCCATCAAGTCAGCTCTGACTCCTGGCAACCCTATGAATGACTGATGTTTACAATCTCCTGTCCTCAACAGCCCTACTCAGCTTCTGTAGACTCATGCCAATGGCTTCCTTTATGGAGTCAATCCATCTCATATTTCGTCTTCCTCTTTTCCTACTGCCTTCTACTTTTCCCAGCACTATAGTCTTTTCCAAAGAATCCTGCCTTCTCATGATGTGCCCAAAGCAGGACAGCCTCAGTTTTATCATTTTGCCTCCAGCAATACTACAGGCTTAATTTGCTCTTGGCCCCACTTGTTCGTCTTTCTGACAGTCCAGGGTATCTGCAGAGCTCTCCTCCAACGCCGTATTTCAAATGAATCAATTTTTTTCCCGTCAGCCTTCTTCACTGTCCAGCTTTTGCACCTGTACATAGTAATCGGGAACATAAGGGTGTGGATAATCTTGGCTTTAGTTTCTACTGACCCTTCCTTACACTTGATGATCCTTCCTAATTCCTTCATTGCTGCCCTTCCAAGCACCAGTCTTCTCTTGCTTTCCTGGCTGCAGTCTCCATTTAAACAGATGACCGAACCAAGGTAAACAAAACTTTTAACAATTTCAGTGTCTTCATTGTCTACGTTAAAGTTGCGTAGTCCTGTAGTCATGATTTCTGTCTTCTTGATGTCCAGATGCAGTCCTGTTTTGACACTTTCTTCTTTCACTTTCATCAGAAGTCCATTCACGTCATTGCTGCTTTCTGCCAGTAGGATGGTGTCATCTGCATATCTTAGATTGTTGATATTTCTTCCACCAATCTTCACTCCTTCATCTGAATCTAACCCAGTTTTTTGCTTCATATATTCTGTATACAAACTAAACAGGGAGATAAAATGCACCCTTGTCTGACACCTGTGCCTATAGGAAACCATTATGTCTCTCCATGTTCTACCCTGACAGTGGCTTCTTATTCCCAATACAGGTTATATACCAGGACAACCAAGTGCTGAGGCATGCCCATTTCTTTCAAAGCAGCCCATAGCTTTTCAGGATCCACGCAGTCAAAGGCTCTACTGTAGTCTATAAAACACAAACTAATCTTCCTCTGAAATTCTTTGGACCACTCCAGTAGCCAACAAATAAATGCAATTAGATCTCATGTGTGTCTCCCTTTTCGAAATCCAGCTTGGACATGAGGCATTTCTTGCTCCACATAAGGTAAAAGTCTTTCTTTACAGCACCTTGAGCATCATTTTGCTTGCATAGGAAATTAGAGCAATGGTCCTAGTGTTACTGCACAACTTGGCATCTCCTTTTCTGGGGCTTGAGAAATATAGAAAGAGAGTTTCCAGTCTGGAGGCCATTGTTTTGTTTTCCACATTTGTTGGCATATTCTCATTAGGATTTGGGCAGATTTAGTCTCCGTAGCTTGCAATAATTCCATTGATATCCCATCCACCCCTGGTGACTTATTTCTTCCCAGTATTTTCAGGGCAGCTTTCACTTTACTTTCTAAAATTATGGGTTCCTCCTCATAGGAATCTTCTTCAAAGGAATCTGTCATCCTTTTGTCTCTTCTGTATAGATAAGCTGAAGAACCATCATCTTTGAGTCCTTTGAACGTACAAATCTTTCTCATCTTAATTATTTAAATTATTTTTCTGGGACTGATACGTGACCAGACTCTTTACCTGTTCTGCCTAATATCTTCTTTTATTTAGAGTCTCACAGACTATGGATTGAAAAAATGCTTCTTTAGGTAAAGAAGAGAGCCTTCAACCAGAATGATGAAAGAAAAGACAATGGAAAGGTGAGCAAGAACTATTCTGAAAAATGAGAAGGTACTGAGAGAAAAACAGAAATTAAAATAAAACAAAATCTAGAGGGAATTATCATGCAAATCAACAACCTCCAGCTTGTAGGAACTTAGAAGGCAACAACCACAACCACAGTCTTTGAACCCCGAATCACATATATGACAAGAGACATACTGGGTTATCCTACACTAACTCTAGGGAATCACTTTATATACTTTTACCCTGCTCCCATCCCTCAAATAACTAACTCAACCCAACACACATGCATACACACACACACACACACACACACACACACACACACTTCTCATTCCAGAATATTCCATGGTCTCATTCTTTTGTGTCTTTACTTATGGTGTCCCCTCTGCCTGGAATTCCCTTTCCACTTCATCTACCTTCAAATTATCTATTCATCCTTTAATAACCAGCTCCATTATGGGCTCCTTGGGAGTCAGATGCCCCCTGCTTTGTACTCCTTGGTGCATATGTCTATTATAGCACTTAACAAGCTATATTGTAATTATTAAATGCTTCCCTGGGTCTCCAATGAAACTGTGAGCTCCTTGAAGGCAAAGCTCATCTTCTACATCTCTTGAAACCACATAGTAGAAAAAAAATACATGGAGTCTGCAGTCAGACATCTGAATCTTGGTTTTGTCGAGGTTCTTATCAGTGAAATTGTAATGGTATATCTATTTTCCAAGATTACTGTGAGGATTAAATAATTTAATTACCTCACATATACTAGGTACTTAATAAATGTTAGAGCTACTTCCTTTTGAATACCAGTATAAGCAAAATACCTACCATTTAGTACATGGTCAGTACACATGAGTGGATTAAACTGAATCCCTAACAATCTAACTGATAATTATACGCCAATGGCATATAAATGTAATAATACCTACTCTTGTTAACTTAGATTTCAATGCTGAAGAATATGCCAAAGAAGATACCCCAAGTAAAATGTCAGAAGCTGGGGCCACACTGCCTAACTCAGGGGCCTACCAGGAATTATCCACTGCTTCATCTGTTATGCTTAACTCACCAATGAACAGACCGTCCTGCCCAGGAATACTTTTTAAACTTCAAGATACCTCTTTTTCTTCAAATATAACATGGAAATGGAAATATACATGATTTTTTTCTTCCTATTTACCAAGATAGTATGATTAAATGAGAACTATAAAGCTAGTTTCAACTTCTTGAGACAAGGCACCACACATGCGTGCACAGACACACACACACACACACACGTTATACTCATTGTTGCTTAGCATTTGAGGGTTTCAGTTTAAGGCATTTATAAATTTTTAAGGAGAGAGAGAAGATATTGAAAAAGAAGAAGAGGAAAGAAAAAGAGAAAAAAGAGAGATGTGGTAATTGTGTTTCACAAAGAGGAAACTCTGCATATTTGAATGTACCCTCCTACATTCACACAGATCTAGTCCAATATGCATAACTGAGTATAACTCTATATGATA
Source organism: Equus caballus (assembly GCF_041296265.1). Taxonomy (NCBI): domain Eukaryota; kingdom Metazoa; phylum Chordata; class Mammalia; order Perissodactyla; family Equidae; genus Equus; species Equus caballus. The sequence goes on along the minus strand of NC_091685.1, from coordinate 97,184,702 downwards.
CTTAAGATGCTGTATTAGAATTCTACAACGATTTCTCACCACTTCTTACTAACAAAAATTCAGTGAATCTCTCTGGAAAAAGAAGGCTCAAACCTTTTGCAGTGTGCAGCGCAGGTTCCCTAAGCCCCAAGCAAAGCTTCTAGACCACACGGTGTCTCCTTGCCTCTTCTGAAACCACTACATTATCACATTAGCTCAAGGGGGAAGCAGAAAGGCATCATGTTAATTATGTGTATGCAGATAGCAGTGCAACATCCAGAAACCATTTTTTTCCTTTTAATAGTCCACTTTCATCTTGTTAATAAAAAGTAAAAACTCTGACTTCTTCAGAATCACCTAGAGCTTTTAACGAAAATCTTTTCTCCAACTAGGCTAGCTTTTCTCCAGCTGATCCTATAAACACTGCTGGCAATTTTTTCCCCAATGCCTCTAACATATTTTCACTTAGCACCAGTTTGATGTATAAGATCTGACAACCCGGCAGTTATAGGCCACCTGCATCACTGTCGCCATGACAACAGTGAAAGACAATCCATGATCCCATGCCCTGGTCACACGTTTCAATACAGCTTATCTGTCCAAAGCCACTGAGTCTAATGGAAGAGAGTAATTACCATCTTCCACTCATTGTCAAAATTCCCACCATATAATGCTCTTCAAAATTATTTTATTCCTCTCACATGGCTGCTTTGCAAAAACTAAAAGAAACCTTAAGTGGAAAGAGAGGCCGTGTGGGAGAAAGACGAGGCTGGGACTGGTATAAACGTAGGTGACTGTGTGTGAACTGTCCCTTTGCAGGCAAAGAATGCCCAGCCAGCAAGAGGGATATATAAGTATGTCTAGTTCACTGATTATCACTCTAAGATTTTTTAAAATTTGAGTAAGGAAATTAGGAAAATTTCCCAATTTCAGCCCATTCTATAGGCGTTTCATTACTACCACTGCAATCCTCAGACAGTATTACAATCCCCCTACGACAGTGTGTGACACTGAACAGTACGACAGCTCACAAGGGTGGAAATCAGGAACAAGCAGAGGCCTTCAATATGGACACTTCTCCTATCATCATTTTTTCCAGTACTCTTGAACCCCTCTCCTTCACATGCAAATAATTAAAATGGATACTTGACTGTCTGATTTTTGGATTCAGGACTGCACATTCTTAGTGGTGGGTACAATGCTGTCTTTGAGAAAAATATGATTCATACAGTATTAAAAAGTGAACTTTGGCCAGCAAACAGTTTTGTGGAAAAACCTTGTAGAGAAAAGCACTTACAGGAAAGAGTAATTAAATTTAAAGGCAAAGTCAAAAGTCACATGGACTTGAAAAGCAAACTACAAAGAGCCAAAAATGAACACGAGGGCACAGAGAGAGATAACCTTTCAGGTGTGGGCACCCAGCTCTTGGTAAGGCTGCTCCACCCTTTTCTAATTTCAGTCATTTCACAGAAATAAAATCATACCCATCATCTACTCATTAACTACCAAGAAAGTTAAATGAAGTGGGACTTAGCTTCATGGTTAACATAAAATACTCCTATTAAAATAAAATAAGCAATTTCATATGATGGAACAAATACCAATCCACAAAAGAACAAAAGTATGTAACTTTTAAGTATAAAAACTTAATTCTTAGATTAGTATTTGTACACCTGTCAGAATGAGCCTAAAGTGTTTTACTTAGGCTAAATCCTAAAAACCACAGTCATAAACATTTAACCAGCTGTCAAAACATCGTAGTTATGAACTAACATTACGTACACTATGCATTAAACATGGCATTATATACATTATATAACAAACATGAAAAGCCTGATTAACCAAAGGCCTCTGTAACACAGTCACTTTAATTATTTGGTGGTTGGTGGACAGGTCTTTTTATGTTCTCTTGATCCTCCTTTGGCCACATTAGCAGTCATTACCAGAGGCTGGACAAAGATGGTATGAGATAAAACTGAGGCTGAGCTTCCTAATAGAAAAATTCAGTAGTTTGTGTAATTTTCTATAGGACACCACAGATACAGATGCCAGCAAACACATGGATGTTGAGTAATCTCTAGTCAAAATAGCCAACCCATGACTAGAACATTCCAATCTATTCTGCCAACTGACAACACTTTGATGAAATGTTTTTATATAATCATTTGTGGATTTCACTTAGTCATCCCAGCTTTGTCCCCTCTCCCTCACGATGGAATTTGAAAAACACCATTTAGACAACAAATACAAAGGTCTTGATAGAAGAGAGCTGGAAAACAAGTTGCCATTGGCAAAAGAATTTCCTATCTGTCACCCCACATTGTGAGAGGAGATCCAACTTGTAACAGTTTTCTATAACGTCTTTTGTAATCTTCATTTAAAAGGTTCTTCTCTACTATGCCACCTCACTTGAAGAGCAAACTCTGAAAACTGGTTTGGAAACCCCCTCTTGAGGAAGCCAGAAGCTCCCACAACCAACAGAAAGAATGGAAGTATTTGTTCTCTCCCTTCAACTCGTTCATTTCTGTAGTCCCAGCCCTTACCCTGCCTTCCTCAGTAATTCTTTGTCTTCTTGACCTTGACATTTTTGAAGATTATGGGCACATTACCTTATAGAATGACCCTCAATTTGGGTTTGTCTGGTGTTTATTCATGATTAGATTTACATAATTCCTTTTTGGAATAACACAGAAATAATTCTGTGTCTTTAGCACATCATATCAAGAGGCAAATGATGTTGGTTGTCTCTGTGTTGGCAATATTAACTTGGATCATTGGGTTAAAGTGATATCCCTTCGATTTCTCTGCTATACAAAGTTACCATATTTACCTTTGTAATCTGTGGGGAGATACTTTGAGACCATGTAAATATCCTGTTCCTCATCAAACTTTTACCTACCAATCTTAGCATACATTGATGATTTTGTAACTCCATCATTCCTTTTATACTTATTAGCTGGCCTTCTAAGTAAGAGCTTTTGCTATTTCCCCCTCCCCCAACACACACATTTACTTATTTGTTCAATTCCTGTATCAGTACAGATTTAGGGTTTCTTTTACTAAATTGGTTATAATCCATTACCATATTTATTTTGATATTCAAATTCTCCCAATTTGGCCAGTGGGAGCCCACCAAGCAGGCTCCTCAATCCTTTTGATTCTTTGACCACTCCCTCTACTTTCTGGCTCAACAAGATATTCTAGACCCATGTTTTATTTTCCCTACCTCAACCCAAGAAGTAGCCTTTTCTCCAAGTCATGTTCCATATTTTTTAAGGTAATATGTTGACTTGATGGTTTTCAAGACTATGATGCAAGTACATTAATGAAAGCAGTGTAAAAATAAGTGTTAGTCTGTTAAGTGTAGATGGAAACATCTCTGGTCAATCTGGAGAAAGTAGCCTAGTGTACCTTTTTCATGGGCTCACTCCCAGTGACATCAGAACTGGCTTTACATCTGGCCATACACAGCTGGGCTATGAAAGCCATGGGGTAGCTTCAGGTCAGAGAGGAGAAAAGTCAGAACACAGAGATCACAGTTCCAAAGCAAGTGCAGGATGGTAGAGACAAAGGACAGCATGTCAGCCAGTCTGCCCTGGACAGGGCCAAACTTAGCACAGCTTCTTTGCAGTAGTAGAGCCTAACCAGGGAACCTACAACGAGGAGGGGAAGGAAGCCTTCCCCTCTTGTGTCAGTACCAAATTATTTGTCACATTTCACTTGCTCAGAAAATAGCTTCTGGTTCCATTTTACATACAATTGCTTAGTAATTACTCTGTGATCCATCTATGAGAGAGGAGATATTGTTATCTGTTCTTTTCAGAAAGAAAAAATAAAGCAAAGAACTTTCTTTAAGATGCTCAGAAGGAAGGGCAGTTTCAGGTTTTGTGGGGCCTGAAGCCAATGATATTTAATTTTTTAACAATAAAATTACTAATATAAAAGAAAGAAGGACTACATGAAAATTTCTAGGGCCCCTCCCAGAACTTTATAAAGGGCCGTGCAAGTGACGGGACCTGAAGCGCAGGCTTCACCTGCTTCATGGTAAAAACCCACCTCTGCTCACAAGCAATTCCAGCTTCTTGCCCACAGATCCTAAGGTCTAGCAGTAGGAGAATAATTCTTCAGCGAGGCCAGTCAGACAGCCCTCCACTGGTCTGAAAGAGTCAGAGCCTCCAGTTTCTACTCCAGGAACCAGGATTGAGGACATACCTACTAGATGGGCTTCAAACCCCTCCAGTATCATTCAACATAAAGTAGGATAGCCACCAGAACTCCCACAAAAGCACGGGAGAACCTGTTTGGCAGAGGAGTGGAGAGTCTTGCTGGCTGTTTGTTAACAAACTTCATCTGTGCACAAATGCCAGACTGTTCACCCAAGTGAAGTGACGCTGCAGCTAGGATACCTAGAACTCCTCCAATCAAACTAGGGTGACAAATCCTACCCAAAGTCGCAGGTGAAGCCTGCAACTGGACCTGGAAATTTAGGGTAACAACTCAACAAATGATGCTCCTCTTCAGGCTGGGGGGAGAACTGACATTTTAGATCTGACTTTCATGTTCCTGTATCAGCCTCATTCTCCACAGTGCCGACCCCATTTTACCTGGTTCTTCACACTCACCGAACCTCTTACCATTGGCCAAACTCCTTTTCACACCTCTGTGCTGCTGATCATGCTGCTTCCTACACCTGTAATGGCCTTCCCACCTTCCCTGCCTAGGAAAACCCTGCCCATCCCTCAAGGCCTAGATCAGATGCCAGCTCCCTGCACAGTCTTTCCTGATATGCTCCTTACCTGCTCCTCCTGCCTTACAAAAGTAGAATTAAAACATTCCAACCTCTGTGTTTCTATAATCGTTTTTTATAAGTCTAGTAGAGCCCTTATGACACGATACTGGGGAATGACATGTAGAAATCTCACCAGCTACATTAGTACAAGGCCTGTGTCCATGTTCTTCTTTGAATTTCCAGCAATCTCTACAGTTTCTGGCAAAGAGGGGCTTTTAAAAAAATGTTTGATGAATTAAAGACTGTTGCCAAAACTGCAAATGTTCTTTTTCCTTTCACCTAAGTGGAGGTTTATCTTAATTAAAATAAACCTACAATATTATTGGGTTTCAAAATCATGTAGCTGCATATAGCTGTATATAATTGCACTGTAATCAAACTGCTGATATTTTTAGGCACCTCCTTTCTTGAAACTCTCCTTAACTATCTTTGAAATATCCATGTATTTCTACTGTGTAAGTTTTGTATATATGTGTGTGTGTCTTTTTCTCTTTTTAAAACTCTGTTATTGAAGATTTCAAACATACAAATGTAGTCAGAATAACGTAATGAATCCCTGCTGCCCAGTTTCAACTCATGGCCTATCCTGTTCCATGTACACCTGGCATCTAATGCTACAGCCTGAATATTTGTGCCCCCCCAAATTCATATGTTGAAATCCTAACCCCCAAAGGTGATGATGTGAGTAGGTGTCGCCTTTGGGAGATGCTTAAGTCATGTGGGTGGAACCTTCATGAACAGGGTTAGTGCCTCATCAAAGAGGCTCCAGGGAGAGTCCCAGCCCTTTCTGCCATATGAGGATACAAGAAGCCTGTGACCCAGAAGAGAACTCTTGACCATGCTGGCACCCTGATCTCAACTTCCAGCCTCCAGAACTGCGAGCAATAAATTTCTGTTATTTATAAGCCATCCAGTCTGTGGTAATTTGTTATAGCAGCCCAAAAGAACTAAGACATCCACTTTCTTCTTTCATATTATATTAAAGCAAATCTCAGTCATGATATCCTATCTGTAAATATTTCATAATGTACCTTTAAACATTATTGTCTCTTTTTTCAAAAACATAACCATAATACCATTATCACATCTAAAAGGTATTTTAATAATAATCCCTTAACATCAAATATTCAATTAGTGTTAAAATTTCCAACTGTCTCTATTTGTTGTACTAGATTTTTAACAGTGAAACTATCCCGCTGTTTCATACAACTCATAAACAAAATGTCTTATTTAAATAAAAAGCCCCAAATTTGTACCCTATAGAGCCATAATATTCCATAGGACAAGAGCCATGAAGTTTTACTTCACTGCAATGTACTAATTATGCTGCTGAAATTTTGTTAAACATTTGTCCTATATAGATATATATAAAAAATAATTTGTTTTCAGTTCATTACCTTTCTACCCAAAGATTTTATTCCACAAAGATTTCCACATGAGTTAGCACTACTTTTGAGTTATTCATAGCCCATAACAATACAGCTTATTTTTAAGTCTTAAAGTACAAGTTTTTCCTCTTCCTGAAACTCAAGAGTTCACTCTTAATTAACACAAACGCTTTCACTCTAAATTTTCACTTTTAAAATAAAACTATGGCTAGAAAAAAATGCCCTCAATGAACAATTCATAAACAAGTCGAGGATGCAAAGCTACAAAATATCTCTTATAATTCTTACTGGGGCAAGCACATTAATACATAAATGTTTACATCCACAATAACACAAGTCAATGAGCGCAAAGACCAGCACCAGGATGAATCTGGGACGTAACTGGTCTCTTCGGGCAGACCCCAGGACCACAGGGATATTCAGAGGCAAGTAGGAGACTTAAGAACAATTGCATATGGTCATTTCTTGATGACATATTCTATATATTCCTTGATGATGAACTGGAAACTGATGCATAAGGAGCACAAAGTAAGTGCACTCAATTTATGCAACTGAAATGCTTCTGAAAACCTGAATACAAATAACCAAACATTTGTATGGGGAAATCCTGCCATTAAATGAATACTAAGGTAGAGACCTTGAAAAAATTAAGATTCTTTTTTATAATGCAAAAATCATCCTTTTTAAATTTAGGTTTCATTACAGGAGGTTTCCCCACCAAATACACAAAGTCATTGGAAATGAAGATGCCAGTTTAAACACAGAAAATATTTACTAATTCACATATTGAAGGTAAGATGACATGGACTAATAAAAAGTAGGAATTACTTTGAAATAGATAGAATGGTACAGACCATAAATATTTGCTAAATACATGTCCTTTAATATCCTCACTTTGGTGATTTTATTTGCAATTATTTTATTGTTCCCTGTTAACAAAAAAAAAGTAGATGATTCTAAATAAAGGCAGTTTACTTTATTTAATGGGTTAAATATTCTCCCCTACTCCTGTTTTATTATTCTGTTGTTTACTGATACTCTTTCATGTGAAGTAAAAAGTTATGTTACAATTACTACAAATTCTGAACACCTGGGTTCAAATTAATCTAGTCATACTGTATTCCTATATTCTGAATTTTCACTTTTGTTCATGTACTCCAAACAACTCCATCCTATGTCCAGGGTCCCCAAGAGAATCGGCCCTTTTGTACTTTAAGATGCAGGGAGCTCCTTATTCATAACTGGCCCTTAAGTGTTGCTCATGTGGTCTCCAGGGGAAGACACCTACACACAGAACATTGCTCTTGCATGTTCTAGGCTATTGCCAGTCCTCAGAAATCAAGAGGGTGTCTAGTCTACTTCAGTAGAAGGACGAGGAGGCTGACAAAGAAACTCGAAACTACAAGTCACGTGGAGCCAACTGCCTTTTGGATGCCTCGAAGGATTCAATTCCTTCAGAGAGTTAGGTTAGAAACTGCCACGCTAACCCTGGGCACCAACCCGGCTTCAAAAGTTGCCATTCTCTCCATCCTCCATGGCTTTGGCCAATTCCAGACTAAACCATTAGAGCTGGTTTACACCCTACAGGGCAGGAAGTGAATCATGCTTTACTCAACTGAAACAGCAGCAGGTTTTAAGGAAGCTAAATACAGTCAGCCAAATTCAATCAGTAACACATCATGCAAAGAAGTGTCACGGGATTGGTCTTGATGACAAGGGTCAGCACTTTGGATTTAGATCTCTCCTCACAGATGTAAAAAGCATAGGGCAATTTACCCACGGACACAGAGCAGAGCTACTTGGATCACCCTCCGAGGTATAAGCTTTCCAAGTGCTCTCACTAATAACCTAGGCACCTCAACTCAGGGTCGAATCTCTAGCTTGCAGAACACGCCTCGTTCCAGACTTTGACTGTCTTTCCTCTTCCTCAGTGGAAGAAAAATGTTCTACTTTTTGTTCTCGGGATGGAGATTTCTTTGTCTCCTCTTTTATCCTTAGTGTGATCTGTGGTGATTTTTAGGGTCTTAATACAAGCAAATCCTAATTATGGGGAAGGCCATTACCTTATATCTTACTTATTATTATCCAGAAGCAAAGGTTTGGCTTTATATTGATCCATAGACTTCCCTCATATTTTCTTAAACACTCATTATTCTCTCTCAAGTAAGACTTTTAAAAGGTATTCCCAACAGAATTCCTCAATTTCCACTTTTACTTAGAGATGCTGACCATATAAAAGTCAAATCCCCTAATTAAAGTTAAATTTGAATGCAATTTTATGTTTTTAAGCATATCCTTAATACAAAACTTAAAAAGGATGATTTACAGAATATTTATTTCCTTAAGAAAATATTCAAATGATCCATCAGTGACCAAATGAGGTATCAGAAATTCTTTGTAAAACAAAGATTTTTGAAAATTCATGAAACACATCAAAATCCTAAGTAGAGAATAGAGATATTGGTCCAATCTGATGCCACCTTCCCAGGTTTCATTAAAATACAAATAAAAAGTTTCTAAATTACAGCTATATCCTTAATAAAGTTACAAAAATCTGAGATTATGCAAGGAGCAAAACAGATTCTCTAAGTATATCAGACAATATCAGAGGTCAACAGTTCAGATTAAAGAGGAGAATTTTATCTGGTAATCCTCAGGGCAGTTTGTGTGTACGCGTTTTCAAGGCTTCTCACAGATAATCATATCTAGTAATATATGCAAATGTACAAATAAATGAAACTCTAAAAGAACAAACTAAATTCATTTACAAAATGTTCTAAAATGAGAATCGCGACCTCCACAGAAGGCATTTCTTCAGAGTCTACAGCTAGACATTTGCCACAAAAGATTTGCTCTCTGATGTCAGCTATAACCCATAAGTCAAAATATTTAAGGGTTTTCCTGTGGGGGAAAAAAAACGAAACTATATTCGGTCTTTTAAAACATAATAGTCATGAGCGCAGACTCTGGAAGCAGAGTCAAACCACAGCTCTACCACTTACTAGTTGTATGACCTTGGTCAAGTCACTTAGCCTCTCTGTGCCTCAGCTTCTTCATCTGTGAATACTCCTATTTTGTTGGTTGTTTTGAAGATTAAATGAGTTAGTAAGAGTAAAATGCTTAGTACAGTGTCTGGTACACAGTAAGTACCATATAAGTATCAGCTAATAATAATAATAATAATACATACTACACATGAGAATCTGATAGCAGAATCACAACCTTGACTACCTTTGTGGGCATCTATATCCCATTGTGGAAAAAAAATGAGTTCCTAACAGATGGAAGTATGTAACACTGAAAATAGTTGGGCCAGTCCTGATTCATTTCTCTGGTCAATATTTATATTACAGCCCACTGGAATTGAACAAGCTGTAGCAGGGGAAGAGAGCAGGACACTCTCTCCAGTGGCAAAAATAACATACACAAGAGCCACTTCTGACCAAGTGGTCCAAGTTGACTAGATTCTCTCCTTCTGCCAAGGCGTCTGATGGCACACAGGGGAAGGACAGAGGGTCCCACATTCTAAATGTAGTCATCCAAACCAATCATATTACTTTTTGACAAGGGATTTGGAAATTCACGCAGGCTTGTTAGCTAGGAATGGTTGTTAGCAGCAGCTTCAGTTAAAGACACCTTCAATGTACATTCTAAAAGTCAAAGTCTATGACAGCATTTCCCACAGAATTCAAGGGAAAAGTTAGATAGAGTGTAAAGGTGGTTTTCAAAATTCACCCTGATAAGGTCAACCTCAAGATCTTGTCCTCAGCTCCAATCTCACCTGATAGAAAAACCTACTTAGTCTTCCACTACATAGCCCTTTCTAGACCATTTTAAAAGATGTCATCACTGTAATCAACAATTTTTAATAGATATGCTTGAGATGGAATTGTAACCATCTGTCTACTCATTTCAGGTGACACAAAAGGAACCTAGATTCAGCCATTAAAGACATATTAGAAAGAACTAGATTTAATTGACCTGGATACACTTTTCTTACACCTCACCATCCATTTATGGATACGAACTGGTGATTCATTTACTGTACCTAAATACAATCATTATAGACTTATAGTATCCTCTAAAGAGACACTTTGGGATACACAATATTTATGCATTTGAAGACAGGCACTCTTCTGTGGCCATACATCTCTAAATCTCTCCATTTAGTCAACTACTATTAGCTGTGCTAGAGAAGCAGATTACTAATTACTGTGCGCTTGAAAAGAGACTTCCAATCACAATCAAGTCTCTCCTGAGGTTAAAAGCTAACCAAAGTGTGACGCCTACCATGTGACTCTAAGAGCCTCTCCTAATGAGTAACGAGCAGTATGAAATTACAGGTTACTACCGATACCTTATACAAAAAGCTGCACATCCAAGCTAGATGTCTTATAAAAGTAGTTATTAACCAAAGACAAATTAACGACACCTTTAGCTAAACTGATATCATTCTTGTTTCTCTATTTCCTTATCGATAACATGGAAATGTGCAAATGTGTCTAATGTAGATTAATATTTTAAGGGTATCCAATCCTTAGGAATTATGCTTCCACATTAATCTTTTGCATTTTGTTGCATATAATCCTTTTCCCACAGTTCTAATTTTAGATATAGTTAGTCCATTAGAATTAATCTCTTCCCATGTAAAGACTGGTCACAGCTAAGATCTAACAGTTTCTCCTTAATCTTTTTCTTCCCCTCATGGAGAAACATATGGATTATGTTATTAGCTGTTCTTTTTACTCTCACTTTTCATTTTGAAATTACCAACAGATAGCAAAAAGGTGTCCTTTGCCACTTGTTCCCAGAGCTAAAGAGGCACAGTAACATTCAGTTTGCAAGTCAACAGCATCCTTAGGAATGGGTTACATCGTGGTGATCTTTAACTATTATTTTTTTTAAACACAGTGGTTTTAGGGAAAATGTACTTCCAGTATCAAAGCAAATCTTTTGGGCTAAAAACTCTGAATCCAGACTGAGGGACAGACTTAGTATTAAGCTTTTAATATTGTCTACATTTTTCTAAGTTTACAGAAGAGCTCTTTGACTGAAAATTCTGCCCCTGGATATGCCATAGAGAGAAACATCAAAAGGCAAAGTCATTTTCATTTGGGCACATAAACTATGATGAGCTCAGACTCAACTTCTTGGCTTCTTAAAGTTTTTGTTTGTTTTATTTTGCACAGTGGTTTCTGAAGCAGAGATTTATCGTCTCTAATTGTGCTGAAGAGGTTGAAATATTAATGTTTCATTGGGACTTACCATTGCCAGTAAAATTTAAAATGTTAAAGACTCCTTATTTTCACATAAATAATCTGATCTTTGAAGCCTCAGAAAACTGTCTTGGCCACTTCACAACATAACATCTCTTTCCCTTGATTCTAATAGCAAATAAGTTTCAATGTCCTCTGAAATTAATCAGAAATATTCTTTGGCTGGCATTCAGGACTAAACCCCCACTCTGAAACAGAAAAGGATGTGTCCGGCTATGAAGACCCTGGGGTGAGGGGATAGCCTCTATTTTTATATATTAGCCACTGATTTATTTGTATTGATAGAGACTCTACATGGCAAAGCAAAAAGAGTTTTACAGATAAACTTTATTTAATTAACTGACTTTGTTCCCTCAAAATGGCATCTAGGTCAAGTTTTATAAATCAAAACAAAATTTACAAAATATATTAGAGGCATTTGTACTTAAAGGGTACCGAGGTGAACTATCTATCTAAAGAAAAACACTTCGATGACAAGAATAATCAAGCTTGAATCCATTTAGTAAAAATATTTTGTAAAACTGAAAGTATCATCATTTCTTAAAATAAAGCACAGCACTATTTAACTAAATTTTAAGTAAATATCCGCTTGTACTTCAAGTACTTAGAGTTCTGATCATACCGATAATGTTTGAGCTTTTCTGAAATACTTTTCTTACTATCTCATCCTCCAATCTCCTCCATTCTCTACTAAACCAATATGGTCACGATACTAGAAAAAGACAAAAATAGAAATTTTGAGCATTTCCAACTTCTCCTAGGTAAAAAGCTCTATAGCTTTTTAAAGAGAGAGCCACAATCGGAGAAGAGCTGGCACAATTTGGATCACATTTACTTTTACAATAAACTACACTGGGACCCCATATTTATTTAGTCCTACCTTGTCCCAGAAAAGGTGGAAGGTGGCTTACAAAAATACATACAAAATAAACCATGAAGTTAATTATAAGGGATTGACAATTGTAGGAAAAGGGTAAAGGTAACATATGTGTCTACACACACACAATAAAAAAAAGGTCTGAAAAGTTATACCCCAATTTCATAGCATGTCACCTCTGAATAGTGGAGTTATGAGTAATTTTTTTTGGAAACATATATACTCTTAAGTTTTTAAAAAGAAGATGAGAAATTGATTATTCTAAGATGTGCAAGTGGGTGAACTTCTTGAACATAATTTCATATTTTCTCTCTCTCTCTCAAATGTAACTTTCATGATACCTTCTGTTTTCTGGTTCCTAAGCCTGATCAGTTCAGAGGAATCCCCTTTCCAGGCACAGAAGAAAACAACAGCACAGCCCGCTCCATCAGAGAATCATCTTTGAAGTCCAGTTTTACTCCTGACCATTTGGATCTGAATGAGATGAAGGATTTAAAGAGCAAAAAATTTTAAATTGGATTTTGTGTGGCAACATCTTTAAAAGATGGTTGATTTCTTTTTGTGCGGTCAGGCACTGCACAGACCCTCTGAATAACGAAATAAAGGTGAGGAGGTGAGAAAGAACTCACCTATAAATAAAAAAGAGGAAGGAGACAGGGCAAAAAAATCTTTGTAAGGTTTCTGGGGTAGAGCAAGGTGAGGTCTGTTTTATTCAGCGTCAAGACAAATAACACTCCCTTTGTGTCACTTTTCACTACAAACTCCAAAGTGGATAAAGCTTGAAACACAAATCCCTAAATTTTACTCCAGTTTTAAGGGAAAACCCAGTCAGACTTTCCTCCAAAATTTCCAAACATTTTCCAATGATCACTTACTAGTTTTCCCTCTTCTCAAACTTCCAACTTGAGCGGTCAAAATGCTTTTCCTTCCAACAGGCCTACCTTTACCCTTTTCTCTGAGTTTTTTAACAATCACACATTCTGCCTTTTCTCTCCAAAGTTTCCTTGAGGCTTCCTGAACATCTAGTCTTCATCCACTGTGCTCACTGCCATGTATGTCAGCATCTTGACACCTGTGAATGGAGAGCTAAAAAATCATAGCTACTCTGAAACTATGCCCAAGATATTGCCTTCTTGATTAGCCCCTAAATGCACCCAAGACTAAGCCTTGTCCTGACTTCTTTTTGCAGCTCCCAGCAGGTGCCTCGTGCATTGCTGTTTCTCCTGGAGTCATGCAGCCTCCTTACACTGCACTGACTAGGCCTGGTGAGAAAACCTCCAGGAGGGAAAAACGCTCCGACATTTCCAAGTCTGTCTTAATTTGGAAAGAAATAAAAGCCATTAGGAAGTGTTCTCTCAAGAGCCTGGGGACCCTGTACAAGTTATCCCTAGAAGCACAATAAAATCTAGATGAAAGAATAGAAGCCAAAAGCTATCATAAAACAGACGCCCAGGTACTTCTTTAAAAAGCAGACCAACTAGGGAAGGTGGATTTCGTGTCTGGACTTTCAAGGCTACCAGGCCTATTTCCAGCCCTAATAAGTCATGAGCTGCCTCCTCTTCACAGTCGTTAAGCTAATAAATTCCCAGAAAACATGGATCACACCTTGTCCTTACTACAGGAAAGTCCATGGTGCAGGCGGCAGACCCTTGGGCATGCTGAATTCCATGATTAGGATCATGAACAGAGTAGCTTGTCCAACATTTGAAACTGCCAAGAAGGCAAGTCCCACCAGGTTGATACCAAGTCTAGAAACACCCTATATCCAATGTAAAGAGTCAGATTCTATAATGCAGAAAAGGCAAATTCTTCCAAAAGAAATGATTCATAGAAATTAATTGTTCTTTAATGTTCTTTAATTAAAGAAACTGGGCAACGACTTTGCTTTTTTAATTAAGCCCAACTTTAGCTTATTTTTCAATATCCTGGAGTTTTGACATTCCATTCGCATAGATTCTATTAAAAGACGCTGCAACTCATATCAGAACAGAAATTAATATTAATGTATGTAAACTGATAAATACTCAATAAAAAGAACGTTTTTTACAAAATAAAAGCTACTAAAATTTGTGTATTTGAAAACAATAAAGTATTCACCACAAAATATTTTATTGGTAATCACATGACTTTATTTCTCTTACTTGTCCTTTGCAAGAATCCAAATTATATTACAGACACATACTCATACACAAGTAAACCAATTGATCATATCACTCCTGTGTAGAGGAGAATGTCTAAGTCTTAAAGAGGCAATGCCATAATTCAATTTAATGGACCCTCTTTTAAAATAATAATCATCATCATCATAATAGATCACCTCCCTACCTTCCTATGCATGCTGTTTTTTCCTATCAAGTCAGCCTTTCCTCTTCCACACTTCTCATTCACTCTCTCTATGCACACCATCCCATTGCAACTACCCTGACACAAAGCTAGGAGCTTCCAGTTGCCACATCCCAGGGCATCGTTTGGTCCTCATCTTGCTTCATACACTCTCCTTAGTTTTCAATATTCCCCCCAACTCCTCACTAATGGGACTATTCCTCTTTCGTCTTCTTTTGAGTATGTCCGCCTCCAAAACTACATTGAATGTTGTTTCCAAGGTTCCTGCTCTTGTTCTTCTCCTCTTATGCTATATACCCTTTGCCAGTTTCATCCAATCTGAAGTTTTAGCCATCTTCAATGCCTATACTTGCAACTCAGACCTCCAGGCTAAATTCTAGGCCTGTATATCCAAATGACTACTGACATCCCTTCAGGATGGACCATAACCCCATTAAACTTTGCATTGTCCAAAGATGAACTGATCCTCTTCCTTCCAAAACTTAAGGCATTTCCTACATTGGGTAATGATGCTGTCATCCAAACCAGAAATCTGAAGTCATCTCTGACATCTCTCAATCATTCCGGTCTACTCAGTGATTACTTCCTCGATATTTTTTGAAAATGGTCTCACGTCTCCATCTCTACCTACCATTCACCTACTTCAGGCTCTTCGACATCTCCTGCTGGAGTATTCAATTCTCTCCTAACTGACCTCCCTGCCTCCAGTCTTCGTCTCAAAACCCATCCTACATATTGCTGACAGAGTGCTTTATCTAAAGTCTACTGACCATGTCGCTCCCTTGTTTACAACCCTTTGATGGTTTCTCTTCATCTATATCATACGGTTCAAGCTCTGGAGCATGACATATAAGGCCATCTCCCTCCTAATCTCTGCCTATCTTACCAGCCTCTTCTCCTACCACTTTCTGCCCTGAACCTTCTGTTTCAACAACACTAATTCACAACAACAAACCACTCATGATTCCCTGCTCATGCCCCATGTTTCACACCTCCATCCTTCACCCACCCAAACCCTCTTCAAGCTCCTCCAGGGCAGGAACCATAGCCCAGCTGCAGTATCTTTTCATTGCTTAGCCCAGCAGCTGGCTCATTAAAGGTGCCATGTGAATGGTCAATGATAAATAATGGAAGACAGTGTACAGCAAGTCCAAAATGAATGACAACCAATAAGAAGTGTTGAAGGAATTTGGACTTAGACTGAAAGTCACTGCAGTGGGGTCTACACATGATAAATACTTTCCAGACAAGATGTACAATGTACAAGAAGGCCAGCAATAGCTCTACTCCCCCTACAACAGCCACCACACACTTAGAGTCATGCTCTAGTTTTTTTGGAGAAATCACGTTGGCTACCTGCTGAGCCTGCCAACACGAGGCACAATAGTAGGCATCTCAGTAGTGTGCTAATAATAACAGCTGATATTTATAGAATCCTTATTGTGTATCTAGAACTTTACTGAAAATTCTACATGAATTATATCTCAGTCCTCACATCAGCACTATGTGGATGGAACTACGTTATCCTTGCTTTACAGGTGGAGAAACTGAGGCCTAGATATCAAGTAACTTTACTAAAGGCACAGAGATTTAATATTAAGGACACTATTCACCAGAACAGAAGCCAAGCCTCCATTCTATATTTCACTTAGTTCCCAAAATTGTACGTGTGTATCAAGAGCTGACCAGGAATGAAAGGTCAAAAGAACTCATGTGTCATCAAACCTTTGAGCCACTCCTCTCATGAAATAAAGTCACTTCACTAAATTACAGAATCACTGCCTTTATCCATTGCCTCAAAGACTGTGTCGCCAGCACATCAAAACCTAAGTGATAAGACAGACTTCTCCTCTTCTCCCAGGGGAGGCCCTTCGCCTGTGCCATGACTCTTTTTTACCCCCTCATCTATCCATTTTCCTCTCTGGTTTGCTCCAGACCTCTCCTCCCACCTTTGATTATGAAGGGTGCTTTAGAACACCTAAGAGGCAAGATCTCTTCCTCATAAAAACAGAGAACTCATCACCTCAGGAGGTGCAGAAGCCAAAAGTATTCATACGCTCAAGAAGGACGTGGATACATTCATGGATGAGAGAACTCTGGTAGTTCATAAGAAGGGAAGGATGGAGAGGAAAGTATGAAATTTAGAGAGAAAACTTTGTGCCAAGGGACAACCATGCTTGGCTATAAAATTAATTAAGTTCACAGATTTGCACTGAGCACCTACTATGTCTGAAGAACCATTCCAGGCTCAGAAAACTGCAGGGAACAAAAGAAACAAAAATCCCTGCCTTTATGCAGCTTCAAGCTCTGATCACTAGTTGGTTCCTGCTAGGGAGCATCTGCTCACCTCAGGCAACTGCGTGTGTGGAACAGAGACTTCCTCCTAACCTCCAGGACCTGGCGCTCTTGGAAAGCCTTGCGTGTACCATCAAAAAGTGTGCACACGCAGGCTCTCACCACACACAGCTCCAAAGGCAGCGGCACTAGTCCTCTAGACTTTTACTCAAAGCCCGAATAAGATTCTGACTTTGGTAATCTGGGAGAGGAATAAATTGATAGAGGCAGACAGTACATTTTGAGAACAACCACGGCCATCAGGCCACACGTAGGAGCCAGGCAACCCAGAGCTGACCCCCAGCAACCCAGAAGTATCACCCAGTCCTCGAGGTGAGGGCAAAGCGGAGAGAGTCAGTCAGGGAATAAATGATAAAAAAGTACCATCTGAGTGAGCACCTTCAAGATTTCCCTTCAACCCTGCTCCACTGGCACAGGAAAACAGCCTTCCAAAGTCCTCAAGCCCTCAGCCTCCTCCTAGGACCAACACGGAGAAGTAATCAGACACAGTAGTTAGTCACACCTCTGGAGCAATACTGTCTGGGTTTGAATCCCTGTTCTACCACTCATGAACCTTGACAAGTAATCAAAACTCTTGGGGACTCAGTAGCCTCATCTTTTCAATGGAAACAATAATTATAACAGCCTCATAGGATGGTTGTGAAAATTAAAAGAGAGGATGACATGTAAAGTATTTAAAACAGTGTCTGGCACTCATGAAATGAGAGCTGTTACTATTATTACTTTTTCCATTAATAGGATCATGGAGGCCCCCTTCCAGGCCATGGCAAATTCTGGAAGCCACATAGTTGCTATATAAATGAATAGCTTAAAAGCATGAGCTATCCCATTCTGAGGTAAAACCAAAATTTAACCAAATTCCTAAACACACACACACACCTCATTTCTTACACAAACCTTCCTTCTCTGATGAGACAACTAGTTTTTATCAAATTAAGTCAAAACTGATTTTGACCACAGCATGTATTTTCAAAAGGTGAAGGCAAAAGAAAGGGTAGATTTTTCCTTCTTAATAATTTCCCCTGGTCCTCTGGAAATACAAGCTGAGTCTTTGTCTGCCAGACAGCTGAAAAGAAAATGAGAACAGGAGGAGTTTTCAGGCTGATGGCCTATTATTTGTAACTATTCTAATGAACCTGCACTGGTGGAAAGGGCACCAATAACAAGTCTAAGCAGGTGTCAGACATAAGATAGATGAGAAAAATTTAAGAAAAAAACCTTCTATCTGCAAACTTAAAACCAAGCAGGTACGGGTTTTGGGGGGAGGGGAGGGGTAATTGTGGCATGTGACAAGAAGTTCACGGTGCATTACAGCAACAGAATCATCTGTGTAATCCCCAGGCCAGAAACTAACGTTAAACTCAACCAAGTTCATTTCTCTTGTCCTTTAATTTGTTTGGAGTGACTTTTATCTTTTACCTTGAAGTTAAAAAAGAACATGAGCTGTTAGCAAAACACTCTGAATCTGACTTAATTATGAGGCCTTCTCCTGTTTTTCCATAACGCTTGTCAAAACTAGTCAGAGAGAACAAGAGAGAAAGTATGCTTGCCCAAAGGAAGGGATGCAGAGGACAGAAAAATAACTATATATACAAGAAAATACTAGATAGCATACTACATCTGGAAAGTTTTCTGTTATTTATCTTGCTTTATTGAGATAATCCAAGCATTCTAATTTATGAAATTCTTTCTTTAGAAAAAGTACTGGTAAACCTACTATAAAGCTACATCTTTAGAATTGAAGAAACAATATCTATATTCACAGACTATGTCCACATCATTTGCACAGATTGTGAGTCCTGTAAGTTGGCCCATTTCTCACCCTCACAATTTTATCTGTTCAAATGGATATTTCCAAAGGAAATTCAACTAAAAATGGTACAGTATTATGTTGTGAGATAGTCTACTAGTAAGAAATTGGGAGTCTAAAAAAATCATCCTGAGACTCACCTATACATACCTGCTAAAAAGACCTGTAAACTGAAGTTTGTATAATGATCTTTAAAAACTGATTAAAATCTTTGAGATATTATTTGGCCTTATTGAAGGAAGGGTTTTACTTATGAATCATTAAGAAATGGTATAAAAAACTATGCCTTGGTTTCACTATTGGATGGCAGATGGATAAGTACCAACTGAAAGACAAGAGAAAGAAAGGGACTCCAACCAACTAGAAACAAAGTTGGTTTTGTTAGCCACATTTAAGACTCTAGCCCTGAAATTCAGGACTAACACCATAATTAATAAAGACATGAAATATCTCAGCCAATATTATAGTTCAGGTCCATTCAACAAACATTTTTTGAGTTCCTCCTATAAGTCAGGCCCAATCTCTGCTTTGAAGGAGCTCACCCTGCACTGTTGGTCACTCACCCATAAGCAACAGAGGACAACTACCACATCATGCACAGGGTGCCAGGAGAGCATGAAAAGGGAAGGAGAGGCCCAGGGTTCTAAACAGAAAGGACCAGCAGAATTAGGACACATCCCTTCACATCTTGCTGACTTGCCTAATTTTACACACTGTATTTCCAAGCAGGGCACATGCACATATGCATTAAATGTATAAATTATGATCTGCTAGACAAAATCTTCTAGTCATTTCAGTGAAGCTCCAGCCTTTGTTTGTTTCTGCTGTGGTGGGGGCCTCTAGGTAGCCAGAAAGAAGGATGCAGATATTTCTAGGATTTAAGGTAGTACCAGCATGGCTACGCAAAGTTACTAAAAATTTGCATTTCACAAACCTGTTTCCTTCCTACTCTAAGTGTCCTTACTAATCCATTGAATCAAACAATGAGTTTTGTGATCCTAAGAGATTAAGTGACTTGCTCAAGGTCACACAATTTATTGTGGCAAAACCTGAACTAGACCTGATTTCCTGGCTCCCAATATAAAGATTTTTAGTTAGACCACACTGGATCCCAATCATGGGGATGAGAGCCAGAGACAGAAGTGATAGTGGGAGCATTTGTTATATTTGATCATCAAAAATTCTGTCTGTGAAACACAGATGGATAATATAGCCATCCAGAGGAAGTTACTGGCTTGGTGTTGATTCAGCCTGGGAAACCTACAGAACAGGCCAAAAGAAAAGTAGGGGAAATCCCCAAAGCAGTAGACCTCTGCCAAGACCAAAGGCTGGATGTTTACTTGTGCGCAGCTCCCAGAGAGCACAGGGTAGAGCCATCATCAGGGGAAGGATGGGATTTCCTAAGTAAAGGATTAGAAGGAGGAGATCCACTCAAGGGGTGGCCTCACTTCTCCCACAGAACCACAAGCTCTTTCTGCCCAAGGACTCAATAGAGGCAGAGGGCTCCTTGAAAGTTGCGCAGAACCACAAGCCAGGAAGGAAAGTCAGAATGAAATTTATATAAGCTATCTCCAAGAAAAGTGGAGACACTGTCCCTCCCACTATTTGAAAAATCAATTCTTGGTAATGAAGAGTCCACATCCAAATGTCTCCCAGCAGTCTTTGCCCTTATTTATTTCCTTTTTCTTCCTCTTTCTTCCATCTAGCTCTCCTCTCCATGGCCCATCCCATCCATCTCCATTAGTGGTGACGGTGAGGCCAGAACATCTACAGTCAGCCTACTGCCCCCAACACCAGGCCAGAAGCTGTGAAGCAGTGAAGGGGAAGTTTCTTTATATCATCTGCCTCCAGCCTCCTCTCAGAATGAGACATTCTGGGTGTTCTCCACCCTCCTAAATTCGTGAATGCTCTCTCCAATTTCTATGTAAGGCATCAGAGATGTCATCATTTCCATATGCTTCTCTTAATAAGAAAGCACCATCCTTCCAAAGGCACAGTGGTCATAAGGTTGTGTGGAGATTGGGCAAACTGGTTTTGTTTACCATAAGGAGGTACCAAGGTGGGGACTATACCAGTATAACCATCGCCGCTGCTCTCAGGTCTGTCCACAACTCTGCAGCTTGTATCTGACCTCTTATTGGCATGCATGCTTCACTAATAATAAGCTTAGGAAGAGAGAAGAGGAGGAGAGGCACATACTCTATGAATGTATGTACTCCCCGGCCCTTCTCTCCCAGAAGAATAGAGTTAATCAAGCAAGAGGCTCAGTAAAAACTGGAAAAAGAGAAGTTCTTATTAAAGTATTGACACTTGCCACAAAGCTTGGCCTATCTCAACAACAACTCACTTTACTTTCACATATACCTGCTCCCTCATAGGACAAAAAAAGGGAAAACAAAGATGACTTCCAGATAACCATGCTTCTCACAGCTGGGCAGTCAAGGGGGGGAAAAACATCTTTTATAACTTCCTCTGGCACTAACCAAAAACTCTGGACTTAGGGGAGGCTATTAGAAAAAGGTTAAATATGAGACTAGATAATGATATCCCAAGGGACTCATGTCAGGGGTGTTTGAACACTAGTCAGAAGCGACGGCTGTTGAGAGCTGGTGTCTACTTTAAAGAGCTCTGGAAGGAGGCAAAGTCTGCAAGTAAACGCCTCCACGGTGCCTTGGGAGGAGCAGGCAGAAGACTCCTTATTTTGTACAAATATCCTTCAAAACATTCGTTCTCCATTCTTCAATTCAAAGATTACTAGGTACCCATATCTAGTAATTATTTCCTATATGTGGCATATTTTCTTGTATTGTGCTTTGTTTAACTTTAGTTTTACAAGGAAATAGCTTTCCCTACACAACAGTACCCTCTCTCTTTCTTTCATTGTAAGCTATAGAGTCTCTGGTCTATATCTTTAGATGTCATATTTCATTTATTCTAAATAAATAAATTTATTCTAAATAAATAAATTTGTCAGTTGGTTATTTAATATTATCACATCAGTATGCATTTACTTCAAAAGTCCTATTTGTGTAACTTAAAAATTAGTAGTAACCCTTTCCTGCCCCTAAGATTAGATCCATCCTCCCTTATAAAATCTGTAGTATTACCCAAAGCACCTTGTGCTATCAATTACAGGGTTATGAACAACCAGTCACTAGGGCTACCTGATTGGCTCACTGTCCCCTGGTGCTTTATAATGATAACTAGACAGTATATAATTACACGGTCCCCAGAAGATACTTATAATTGAATCACAGGGCATTTTGTGAATGTTTGGGACAGTGATTAGAGGACCACAAAGTGACAGTATTTCTAACTCTCGCCAGCTAGAATGTAAATGAAGCACCCTAAAATTCAATTATAAGCGTCCTTTAGGTATTAAATAATTATAATACAAATCACATCAGGGGGCAAGTTTTTTTTAATTGAACTGTCCCCATAACCCCTGAAGATTATATTTCCTAATAATTTGTAAAACAACACAGCTGGATTTCCACATTCCCAGTTCAACTGGAAAAGCTGCACCAGAGGCAGAACACTGAATGTCCTGTTTCTACTTTCACTTTGCCACTTACTTACCTGGTGACCTAGTAAGTGAGCTGGGTCTCCCTCCACCTCCATTTGTCCCACAAACGTGCTGCATGATTAGAATGTCTAACACTATTGTGTGAATGTAAAACGGCTATAAAATACTCACAAATTTAATTTAATCCAAATAAGCATATTGTATCTATCTAAATTTTCACCTATTCTTAACACCCTGAAATGCCTTATTTCTTACCATCTCCTTTTCCCCCTTTTCTCCAGCTTTCCCTCCTAGCTCTCCTTCTTATTCCCAATCCTTCCTTCTGCCTTCTCTACATTCTCCCTTGGGGGAGATTGTGACAGTAGTAGTAAAACATCCAGGAGTGGCTGTGGTTGGCGCCATAGTGCTCAGGGGAAGGATAAAGAAGAGTCAAGTATAGGTCTTTTTCTGTCATTACCTTCTTGCTTCCATTTCTTAAAGGGAGAGAAGGTAAAGATTGCTCCTCTAACTCAGAAAACTCTAGAAAGTGAAAACAGAAATACTTCTCCCCTGACTTTGACTTGTGTAAATACACCATCAAGGAAAGGTTGCAAGGATGTTCACACAGTCAGGGAGCTCCTACAACCAACCTAACAAGTAAACAGAAAACAGGACCCCAACCACTTCTCTGGATGCTCCGAATCACACCCAGGACAGAGACATAAACTTTCCCAGCCCCTGAATGCTACAGCAAATACATATCCACTTAGAGAAGATTTGTAACAGACCTATTTTCTTTTATCTAAAAACATTTTTTCACGGCTAGTGATCAAAAATGTAAAACTAAGGCCTGAAAAAGTATCAGCACCCCAGCGTTAAAATGTAATCTCTGATTAGTGATTAGTAGAACATCACAGAAATAAATAAATAAACATATACATATATATGTATATTTTTTCCACTAGATTTGGCCTTGTAATGACATTCGATCATGAGAAAAAGAAATTCACTGATCCCAACAGGAGAACACCTCCTTTATGGGTGTTCTGCAAAAAAAGGTCCCATAGAGACCAAGAATATGGTGACATCTGGTGCTCTTCAATCAGAGAATCAAGACCATCAGTTTTCTCCTTTTAGCTCCTGAAATAAAAATATTCTCACGCACGGAGCACAATAGCACAGGCCCCAGCCCTTCCTCATGGAGTGTGATTCTCTTTGAGACTCGCCTTCTGCTATGTTTGTAGGAACTACTCTCCCAGGACCATGCAGCCCTTCTGGATTTTCCCTTACACTTTGGAGTCAAGAGTAAACGAACCAGAATGGATGACCACGACTACATAGAGGTTGAAGTCAGAAAGGATTCAGCATCACGGCACCACTCTGGCCAGCGTGGAGCACATTAACAGGACAGCCAAGGAGACCCCTCCAGAGAAAAGTGGAGTTAATTAGTCTTTTTATGCACACACACATGCCAGCTTCACACATTTAAAAAATAGACCCATGCTAAGCAAAGGGCCTATTTTAGCACTGTCTTGTAAAAACTAGATAGACGGGGACTCTCTCTCCTTTCTAGCAGCAACACTGGCCCTAACATACTTTCTGGTTTTAGCTAATCTAGCCTGAAGAATGAAGAAGTAATGTGCAAAGTTCATCTGAAAAGCACTAACACAAAACAAAACAATTTTCACTCTCACAAGAAGAACTGAGCACTAGTGAATTAATGCACCTAATAATTAATTGGCATTCCTATAGAAAATTTTCCTTTTGTAACATAGCCACTGGGCTGCTGTGGAAAAAGATCCCAATTTATACTCACCAAATAAATGACTTGATTAGTGACCAAAGGAAGGAGGCGTGAATGCTCTTCAAGCATGAGCTTTTCCGCATGGCCTGAGTTAGCCACCGTGCAGTAGGCTGGCATGGTGCCAACAGCCCTCCTCCCAATGAGACCAGAAGTTTCTGAAGAGCTACCACAGACCCAAGGCTGGGAGAGTCCCCCAAACAAAAGCCAGGCACCGAGTTCAACAACTGGCTTGCAATGGCACCATATGCTCCACAATATTGTCCTGCTGCAACACTGGGACCTATCTTCAGTGTTCCTGTGAGCTGCACAGCTGTCAGCCTAGGAGCTGGTTTATCATTATTTTCACTGTTTTATTACTTTTCTGGGAATTCAAATCTGTGTAACTGCGCTTGATGCACTGAGTGAAAAATGGTGCCCCCCTCCTCCTCCTTCAACCTAATGAATTGCCTTTTTTCATATCAAAGAATAATGAGCACCAAACCACATAATATTTATTCATGGAACAAAAGACATAGGAATGGAGCGGGTGGGGGAAGCAGAAGCAGCCTGGGTATGGAGAGAAGAAAAGCTGGACATTTTCAAGGAGCTCCTCACTCTGACCCTCAGTGACACTGGGTTCAATTTATAGAGAAATTCAGACCCTTCAGCTCTCCCCATTCTCCTTTCCTTGGAGCTCCTTCAAGCAAGTCCCTAGTCAATGCTCAGAGACTGCTGCCCAGAGCTGACAGTAACCAAGTGTAACTCATCCCGCAGACTTGACTGTAAACTGTCTAAACATTTTCTTTCTCAGTGAAATTCCCCTAAAAAGCCTCCTCTTCTCTCTCTTACGAGCATTAAGCCAGTATATCTCAGAAGGTCCTAGACAGATCCTTTATTTTCCTCTTGTATCATCATGACCTCCATTGTGAATGAGGGCATGTCTTGGCCCAAGGAGGAAGAGCCAAAGAAATAATGGCAATACCGGAGCCCGACTTACTCATTGCTTTTACTTAGATTTCTTTTACTTAGATGACATGAATTTCACCGCCCACCCTTTTTTGCCATAATCAATCTCTCACTCTCCATTCTACAAGTTTTCTTTTTAATCCAGAAAATAGAAAATAATGTAGAATAATAGGAACAATTTAACCCAACCCATGGTTAATCTCCTTTATAGACATCAAGACAGTTTTATTGTCCACTTTGCAAAGGATCCTCAAATTGGGAAGAGCAAGATGGACTACTAAGTCAAGTTAATGCGGAATGAGCCAAGTTTCTTGAAGGCCACTTCCTTGAATGCATAAGCCACCAAAATAAAAGGAAAATTACTCTTTAAGGTAAGATAGCTGTTAAAGAAAGTTTCCTCAAAAATGATGTACGGGATTAAAGATCAAGGGCGCCGAGAACAACATAAGGAATTTTTAACACCAGTGGCTGAGTTGCTGTTCCTTCCTCCCATTTTATTACTCAGTATCTTAAATTCCTCCATTTAAAAATTCTATTTTGAGGGGCCGGCCCCATGGCATAGTGGTTAAGTCCAGTGCGCTTCACTTCAGCACCCTGGGTTCACAGGTTCGGAACCCGGGCACGGACATACAACACTGGTCTAGCCATGCTGTGGTGGCAACCCCACAAAAAGAGAGGAAGACTGGGAACAGATGTTAACTCAGAGCAAATTTTCCTCACCAAAAGAAAAAAAATCTATTTTGAGAACTAAAAAATAGAGCTTTTAAACTATGAAAAATGTTTAAATTTTAAAAATCAAAATAATCCACTTCTTCCTATAACCTGTGCCACCCATACGGTTGTGCATTTTCACACTGAAGAACTTACTTGAGTAATTTTCCTCAAACTCAGTAATGGAATCCTTGTCTTAAGCAACTCTTTTGCTTCCTCCTCTTACAGTCTCATATCTGTAAGTCTGTCAAAGCTAATTATCTCTCTTCTCAAATTTATTGTTCTTCAGTGTATCATAAACACATATATTACGAAAAGTTGAAGAAAACAAGTGAAGTGTGCATTATACTGTGAAGGAAGAGACAAGCATAAATAATCATTCAAAGTATCCACTCTTTGTTAATAGAGTAATGAGAATGGCATTATAAAGAGTGGATGAGAATACCAAACCAGCCAATCCCCCTTTCCTCTTCCATATACTGTTGTCCCCACTCCCATGAGCCAATACCAGAAACTCCTACACCATTACTTTAGGGTAAAGAGGGAAGCAGAATTCTTAGGTTTTCAACCCTTTGACATTCCAGACCACAGATAAACATGAAGCCTACCAAACCAGTAACACAGACAACCTGTGCCTCAGCAGAGGGAACCAAGACTAGATTCTCCAAGTACACACTATCATTAAGCTCGCTTACTTGAAACTATTGTGACATATTTCTAAGTATTCCAATTCCAGGCTGGGACCACAAACTTAAAGTTAATAAAAGGCCCCTGAAGGATTCGTATTAGCCTTTTAAATCTAAGAACAGGATCAAACACTGAAAAAAAAGCAACAGCCTATTTGCATTTCAATAGCCTGGGTGCCAGATATCCCTGATCCCCAAAGTACCAGTTTGTCATACTTTGTCACTCTCAAAGTTACCATCACATGCTTCTAGTTCATTATGGGCTCCACAAAATTAATAATCCATTCTAACAAATACAACCTGTCAAAAATATTTTTGGAATGTGGTTATTTACTGTTATGACAAACAACTTTTTCAAATATTCCTTCAGTAGATTGTGAGAATTAAGCAGCCTGAAATCCAAATCTAAAATCATTGTCTCCATGCTTCACTGAAGAAAATGAACATGTTTGTAAAAACCCAAGAGCAGCTGCAAACCACTTAGGAATTCCTAGTTAAACTGCAAAATACGTTTTCAGCCATTTAGCCATTACAACTTCAAAACTGAGAAAGTTGCTTCTTTATATAAATTCCCTCTGTTTACCAAACATCAGAGAATCTGGCAAAGGGCTACCGCAGGACGTGAAGAGTAAGAGAATGTTACGATCCATGAGTGCTGATCTGCACACACCACTGTGAGGAAATACCTTAAGTGATTAAAGATAAACACCACCTGCATGCTTTGCGAAGGCGTCCACTGCTACAGCCACACACTCCTCTCATGGAGACAGGGAGAAAGGATGGCCTGAAATACCACAGTGGATTAGAACAGAGACAAAAGGAGCCCGGAATAGAAGATGGGAGCATGCAAAGGGAATGTATGTTTTACCTCCTGCTGGGAACTCCAGCTTTATTATCACTTAGACATTCTGAAGCCAAAAATCAAAAATAAACAATTAAAACAATTTTATCTCACTTCTTTTACTTAGTATCCAGAAAATTTTGCTGAGCTCTCATATATGTCAAATTTCTTTGCATAAGTGTTAACATTAAATTCCAGATACTCTTATTTATGAATATATCCACGGTTACTGAATTATCTTCAAAAAAAAAAAAAACCCAATAGGTCCGAAACACTTACATTTTGTAAGATAAGTTTTTTTAAAATGCCATAATAAGGTAAAACTTGATTCTAGTCATTTGTTACCTGTTACAAATGATCTCTGGACTCTTTCAAAGAGAAATAAGAAAACGCTTCCCAAAGGAATTAGAAATTAGAAGTTCACTGCAACAAAGCTGTAATCTCAAGAGCCTTTGGAAAACAGTTTTTATCTAATAATTATAATCAGATAGCTATGAAACAACTAATATTCAAAACAGATGGCCATTTACCTGTCTACAATCAATATAAAGATAAATGTTATACTTCATGCAAAACGCAAGGCAGTTGTCCACCTTGTGCCTAGGTGAAAGTCATCTTTTAAAGAAAACACTCTATTGCTAGAAATGAAAGAAAACATCTATGAAAAATTAGAAGCAAACACAAAAAAAGCAAGATGACACTCCTCAGAGGGACAGTAGACTAGCAAAACTAATGTCACTGTTTAAACCTGACTGTCAGCAGGAAAAGTCAAAGGTTGAAATTTTATTGCAGGACCAGAGGAGCAACTTTCAGGATCTCTCAGTTTATCACATGGGATGGCCTAGTTTCAAGATTAGGAGCAAGGTTCTTATTTTATGTACACAACCAACTCTTGCCATTTAAGCTACTGAAACAGAAGATACCTAGCTGTCTTTAGACGAAGGAAGCCCCCTTCCCGGAAGGCTGTACCGACCACGCAGCTGCATTAACTTAGCTGGCCAAAAGGGTTTTTCTCAGTAAGATGCTATGTGGCGCACCTAAAAGGCAGAAAATGGCTGCTGCTAATCAGTATCTAGGTCATAAATTGAAGCAGAATGTCTAGTTTATTGGAATCCCTTGGTCGAGAAGGACCTGTAAAGTTTAGGCCCTCCCCCCATCATTTACATTCCCACTCTGGTTTATTTCTGTGGTTCAAATAACTGCCACCTACACCTTCCACAAGTTTCCAGGTCCTACCATCACTGTAACAGAGGTGAAACATGAGGTGGTGGTAAAGGAGATGGAGAAAGAGG
This sequence comes from Equus caballus, assembly GCF_041296265.1. NCBI lineage: Eukaryota > Metazoa > Chordata > Mammalia > Perissodactyla > Equidae > Equus > Equus caballus. The sequence goes on along the minus strand of NC_091685.1, from coordinate 97,156,101 downwards.
GAGACACAAGGCCAGAGGTATGTGAGGCCAGGAGACAGCAGAGTGGGGATCCTTATTATAAAACAGCAAGGCCAGGCAAGGACCAGCACTACCATATGTCTTAATTTTGTCTCCTGTTCAAACTGATGTGAAAACCCAAAGGAAAGACAAGTAGGTGAGGACTGCTCCTTGGGGAAGCATGGTTATTTAGAAAAGGCAGCTGTTCACAGAACGTTTTCATGAAAGAACCCTTCAGGCTGACGAAGGTAGAATAACCTTATAGCCAAGAGCACAGTTTCTAGAACCAAACTGCTCCCGCTACATAAAAATATAGACTATAGTTATGAGTATCTCGGTGTAGGGAAGCTGTTTTGCCAAAAGTAAACGAACATGACCAAGAACTCCAGCAAAAGGCAGTCCTGAGACCACTTCAGCACATGTGTATAATGAAAACTGATCGGACGTCTCACCATCTAAACAAATGCTATAAGGTGACTGTCCAGGCAAGTCCACTTCGATGCATTTTCTACAGCTGGCCAGGTCAGCAGGTTGTTATGACCATGTTACACAGATGACTGGATTAGTCAGGGCAATTGAACCTGTAGGAAGTGGCGACTCACAGACCCCCCGATTTTTACGACCACTCACACCTGCACCTACTGCTGCCCCAGGTGCTACATCACCAACTGAAATACATTTACAGATAAAGCCACACAGGCCTGTGAGACACAAAGCTCAGGAGAGACACAGAGAACTACAAACTTGTCCGAGAAAGGGAACTGCCCACTTTCACTTCATGAACAGGAGCTGGTTAACTAGGCTCCTACTCCATCCATAACCTCCTCTTTAGGACCGGATGAAAAGAAGGAAAGTCATTCCTGTAAGATGTGTGGCCAGATATACAGCCTTTAAAAAGTAACAATGTTCACCTTAGACTACAAAGACCAATGCCAGTTCCTTGAGTTGATGCTTTTCTAACACTGTATTTTTAACAGGACAAACTAAAATGGCCGTAATAAGATTCAGGTGCTATATTAAACATTATTAGATTAAGAGATTTTTTTTGTCAACTTTTTCTGTTTATACATATTACATATATAGAAAGAACCCTAAATCTGTGCTGCAGAAATGCTCACATATGTACAAGGGACATACATGGAGAAGGATGTTCATTGCAGCAACGTTTAATTAACAAAAAATAACAAACTACCAGAATGTCTATCAACGGGGGGGAGGGGGTCTCTCAATAAATTATGGAACATTCATATTATAGAATGCTATATAGGGGGCCAGACCAGTGGCGCAGCAGTTAAGTTCACACATTTTGCTTTGGTGGCCCAAAGTTGCCAGTTCGGATCCTCGGTGCGGACCTATACACTGCTTACCAAGCCATACTGTGGCAGGCATCCCACATATAAGGTGGAGGAAGATGGGCATGGATGTTAGCTCAGAGACAATCTTCCTCAGCATAAAGAGGAGGATTGGTGGCAGATGTTGCCTCAGGGCTAATCTTCCTCAAAAAAAAAAAAGGAAAAAGAATGCTATATAGCAGTTAAAAAGAATGAGCTGAAGGTCTATATGTATTGACTTGGACAGATCCCCAAAATAAATTAATGTGGAAAAAGTGAATTTCAAAACCATATGTATAACATGATTCCATTTATGTAGGAAAAAACTAACGTGTGATGACATACAATATATAATATATATGTAAGTGAATAGAAGAAGGTCTGGAGAGAGAGATTCTAAACCATGGTAACTCCAGAGGAGAGGAATTAAGTCATTTCTTAATCTACTTATTTTCATTTAGCAATTTATTCAACAAATATTTAGTGTTCCTCCTATATACAGTTAGGTCTTTTTCTAGTCAAGAAGATATAATAGACGAATAAAGAGACAAGGTCCCTGTCTTCATCTAACTGGTATTTTATTTCCGTATTATTTAAAAGTTTTATCATTAAAAAAAGAAGAAAGATGTCGTAATCCCTTTTCCACCATTTCAGCCAGTTGAACAGCTTTTGCTGGAACATTTCACTCATCAAGACAGCCCATTTCATCTTTGAACAGCTTTAATTTTCATAAAATTGTTTTTCTTATATTAAACCAAGCCTGGCACCTAATAACCGCCAACCACTGATCCTAATGTTATCCCCTTGAGGCCATAAAGAGCACATCCAATCCTTTCTTCACATGACAGCCCTTCAAATATTTTAAGAAAGCAATCATATCTTCCTCTAAATCAGACTAAACACCTACAGGTCTTCCAATTGTTCTTCATGTGACATGGTTTCAAGTCCTTGCACCTTTTTGCTTGCTTCTTTCTAAATGCTCTCCTCTTTGTCTAATTTCCTCTAAAAGCTTAATGTCAAGCCATGATCATGGTGCTACAAGTGTCACCTAGTCAAAAAAAAAGGAAGAAAAACAATCATCTGCCTCATTTTTAAAAACCATACTTTAATCTTATTCTCCACCATGCCGACTAATCGTCTCCCCCTACAAAATGATTTTATTTGAAAAATAATAAGATAAATGTTGCTATGGAAAGCAATGCAAGAAAGCTGTAACTAGAGAAACCTTGCAAGAAGATGCAAAGCATTGGGCACCCTTAGGATTTTCCTAAATGTTAGTTTCTTAATGACTTCCATTAACACGTTCTCATAAAACCACAAAGACCATTTCATACAGCTAATCTGAAACATGAAATGATGCTCTGCTGTGTGAGTCCAATGACAGCAAGGATGCCCTGTTCACCACTGTATCCCCAGTACCTAGAAACCGTGTCCAATATACAGCAGTTGCTCATACCCAGTCACTAAACCTTGGGTGATGCATGAGTAAAATAATCTTCAAATCACTCAACTTTAAGTGTGGACTCGGGCAGGAGGCAACAATTAAGTGATATGAAAGTAATTCATAAAAATAGGCCTAGCATTTGTGTAGCACCATAAAGTCTTTGGGACTCTTACATATATTAATTCATTTGAGCCTAACCATCATTCCTCGAGGTAATAAGGAGGACAGCTAGCTGTTCGCCTTCCTGACAGGCAAGGAGGTAGAGGCAATCGTGAAGTGAAAAGCCAGGTCCTTACATGGCCAGAGCTAAAACGCAACACAGTAGTCCTTTAACTTCTTCCCAGGCACTCTCTATCTCCCCCCAGCACCTCCTCCTCTCTCCACGCTTGAAGTCATAAGAGTGTTTTTGAAAAGCTGTGAGTAAAGCCACACTGTGTATTTTCAACATTCTAAGAGAACTCCTCGTTGAAAGCAGGGTTTCTCCACAGCGGCAATACGGTATTTTGGACCGGGTAACTCTTTGTTGTGGGTGAACTGTAGGATGTTTAGCAACATCCCTGGCTTCTACCCACTAGACAGCAGTAGCTCCCCTCCAGTTGTGACAACCAAAATTGTCTCCCAGCACTGCCAAATGTTCCTGGCGGGGAGGGGACAAAATCTCCAGTGATGGAGAATCACTGATTTAAAGGAATTCCATAGTAAATCCATTCAAATGGCCGTAGTAATAATTTAAGAAAGCATGGAAATGTTTTAGGAATATGATTTTTTTTTCCAGCTACAAACAATATAGCCATTAACTCTTCAAAATATATACTCAAGTTTTAGTAAGGTCTTCAGGTTCAGAAGAGACTACAAGAAGCGTACATTACCCCTGTGAACTGCCAAAGCACCAGGATACTGTCTGTTTACACAAACGAGCAAAACCAATCATCTCTCTCACGTCTATTTCCACTGCTATCCATTCCAGGTGATGCCTCCAAAATCCTCATCCCCTTTGCCTCCCCCATCTTACCACTAGAGTTCCTTAAAGCCCTTTAATGGGGGCCAGTCCCTTTAGATTCACTATCAATCACTGGCCTACTTTCAGCATCTAACAAACAATCAAAGAAAGAAAAATAACCAACTACTGTGAGAACAAAGGGCACTGACAGAGTTTGTCTTTTAGAGCTGTGCAATCCTTCTGAGTCACAGTTACAACCCAGGTTGAAGCTGCACAAATAGACTCAGAGCACTTCAGCCTTTTCTTTTGAAGGGAAAGAAGCCCCTATCCAGACATGAGTTTTCCGTAAGTGGAGAAAGATACCGTGAGAGGGAAAGAGACCGGTACAACAATGTATCCTATTAACATCCACATATGCCCCAATTAACCTTAAGTAGTTGAAGGCTGGAGAGTCCATAACATGAAACATTACACAACCAGATTCTACCCAACAGAATGGAAATTTAAGGAGTCAGAAAAGAAATTCTGGAAGTTGTTACTTAAAAATTAAACATTTCACTTGAGTTTTCCACAACTTTTAATAGCCATTGCTAAGGAGGACGAACGTTAATTATTGGTATTTTAAAAGATTCTCCTTCAACACAAAGGTCATTCTAACCAAGGGGAGGTCCAATATAATTTTTAAAAGGTGTCTAAATTATTCTTAAGGAATGACTTTCCTTATGTCAGAGGAAGTACTGCAAGCCTTTTGAGATTTTTATTAAATTCCCCCAAGAATAGTTTGCACAGCTTGCCTTAAAAAAACCTGAGCAGTAGTAGTAATTTGCTTTTTCTGTGCATATGTGTGTGTGGCCCTAAGGGAACACTGTGCTTCTTTCCCAAATGGAGTTGCTTATCCACAACTCAAAAGCCCCTCAACTGTTTAACAGATGGAATAATCAGGTAGACTTAAAAAAAAAAAGTCCTCCTTCTCTGATCCACTGAATGAAACCCTATGAACTTTAAGGTTTTGTTATACAGCAGGCTCTCAACTCCATCTTCTGAATAATTTTATCCAACCTTATTTCCTTAGTTCTTTAAACTTTCTTAGATTTGAACAAAAAAAAATTTTTTTAAGTTAAGGAGAATTCATCAGTTCTTGGTGATGGCTGATTTTCCAGAAGCTATATTTCCAACTTACAAACATGAATAATGAATTTTTGGAATGTGTCTCTCTGAAAAGCATGCTGTATTTTCAATGAAAATTTAATTTGGGGGATCCTATAACTTTGGAGCAGTTATATGTAAATCAGCTTTTGTTTTCAGAAACTAATGTCAAATTAGTTTGAAACAACAGGAAAGTAAAGCATATTATTTTAGTTAAAATACCACAGGAAGGGGATATTACACACTGATATCGAGCTGAATGCTGATTAAAAAACAAACAAAAACCTGTTATCCCTTTAAACCTAGCTAGAGTAATACCGAAAATCTACAAAGACTATACATTGTCAAAGTCTTGGATGCAAGAATGTGATTTAGCATCTTAACTTCTATGAAGCACTATGGACTGTGTACCAATATTGTTGAATGAATGAATGACATTTTAAAATTCAGTCTAGTCTCTATTATCTGTGCTAATGAAGAACAAATGTTATACAAAACCAAATCCACAATTAATCCAAAATAACTGATATCTTACTCAATTGTTTCATTAATTATGAGAGTAGGAAGCACCAAAATTAAATTTCCCTTCTTATTGCTTTTTCCCACTCTTTGGTAAAGGTGCTAACGATCAGCGAAAAGACCAAAAGGTTGGCAGCAGGAGGGGGAAATAAAGGCAAAGCAAGCAGCTATAGGATCTGAAAACTCAATAATCAGCCTCTGAATAATAGAGTGAAAACTGCAAAGCTATTTGAGAGACCTAAATGGCAGATATTATGAAAGTCTTGGGACTGAGTTTTAAATATGGTTCTCTTTGTAAGATTTTGGTGTCTGATTGGTTGATTTCACAGTTCTCTATGATGGGTAAAGTGGAAAGAGATGATGGCATTTAGCTACTCGAAACTCAAGAATATAGTACAGGACTCTTAATTAACAAGCAGCGCACGGTGCACTAATCACAAATAAAATGACATTAAATAATACATAAAAACTTCAGATGTGTGCAAGAATTACTATGTAACGTGCAAAATGGTTTATTATAATAGATTCCTTCTATGGTAGTGGCTCTAAGGAGAGAGAAAGATTCCCCATTCTTACCTCAACCAAATGGAAGAACCCTGTGAGGAAACCTCTAACAAAAGTTAGCTATTGGTCTCAGAGAGGTATTTAGGAAAAAAACCCAGATAACTCTATTTAATGTTTAAAATCCTCATCCTTCTTCTTACAAAAATGTCAGTAAACCCAGTACGTGGACTGTTCAATTTCCTCATACCAGGTGGCAGAAAACCTACAAAGATTCTAAAACTTGCCCTTATAATCCTAATGAGACAGGAAATATAACACCTGCCTGAAAATTCAGCTCTGCCTGGGAAGGAACTCAGCCTGAAGAGCATTTTGTAGATTCTGATTAATGATTAACTGTGCTTCTACTTTTCTGATCACTGGCTGCCCAGTCCTAAATAAAATGGACCACAACCAAAGAATATAAACAACATAATTAAATACGCATTGGAGCTTTTTTTAAAAAACAAATTCATTTTGAGAATTAAAAGACAAGAAAAAGACAAGAGAAGACAAGTGAACTTTCAAAAAGTTTTTCACAAACTTCAGGCACACCCTGTGTGGGCATGGAAGGGTTTTAAGGAGACAGCTGTCAATCTAATCACCCAGGACAGCAGTAGAACAGGATAAGCCAGTGAAAAGGTTCATAAGAGAGATTTAGAAATGGTTTGGCGTTACAAGCTTGCCAGAAAACCTGGATATAGAGCCAGTAATTTACCTCTAAAAGGATAAGAAATGGGAAACCAGTCATTTATAAGGAGGTGTACCACTGGACGAATATGTTGACATTTCCTGGATCTATTCCAGAATGGATGAGAACATTTTGGACCGGTTGCATTTTTCTCCAATACTCAGTAATTAACACATTTATTATCAAATGAATTTTAAAGATTTTTATTTTTAGTTTTTCCTTTTTCTCCCCAAAGCCCCCCGGTACATAGTTGTGTATTCTTCGTTGTGGGTTCTTCTAGTTGTGGCATGTGGGACGCTGCCTCAGCGTGGTCTGATGAGCAGTGCCATGTCCGCGCCCAGGATTCGAACTAACGAAACACTGGGCCGCCTGCAGCGGAGCACGCGAACTTAACCACTCGGCCACGGGGCCAGCCCCCAAATGAATTTTACATGATAAACTCTTCAGAGCAGGAATCACATAGATCTATGCAGTCTGAAAGCTGTGTACAAATTAAGCACACTCTGAAAGTTATGATGGTGCTAATATAGTGGAAAGGTCACAGAAACATGGGACTATGCAGGTCAAGTTAAGACTACCAAGGTTTTGGAATTCTGAAGACTGCACTATCATGCTTTCTGGCATGCGTGAATGATTATATTTTTGTCAAGTCAATCTATTTTTGGCTTGAAAATGAATGTCAATTGGAATTTACCTTAAAATTCTAACCAGGACTTCAAGTACAGGGAATGAACAATGTCTCGCGTTAGCACAAATAATTAAAACTATTTTAGGAAAAGAAACCTTTTCAATTGAGACTTTCTAGTAGATGAAATCAATAGTCCTCATCAGCAACTCTTTGCGCGGGGAAAAAACTCTTCTGTATAAATCAAGTGTGTGTCGGGGGGCATCATTTGACTACTTGTCCAGAAACTACCTTTTCACCTGAGGTAATGGCAGCTTCAAACCCAGGCCTGTGCTAACTGCTCTCTAACAGGGCTATTGAGGGACCCACACAAAACCCAAGCCCTTCCCAGCAGCCTGGAGCCAGAGAAGATTTCTATTTCACTTCTCCCATCCTGTTTTTTTGTTTGCTTGTTTGTTTTTCATGCCTATGCTTGTAAACATGTAAGATGAGAATACAAATCAAAAGAGGTGAAGCTCTGATTAGACTGCCTTCTTAACCAAAGCCAGGCAGAAAGACAGCTAATCGATATTTAGTACTTTGGACACATTGTCCTAAGAAGGTAAACAATAGCAATAAAACAGAAAATCCTATTCATCTTTATTTTTATCATCACCATTACATATTATTATTTTCCTCTGATTATTGCTTTTCTTTAGGGCTTTCCAAATAGGCCCATCTCAGAACTAAATATAATTGTTCCGTGCCCCAGCAGAGCACAACTATAATCCAGCAGCCAATTCAAGAAAACGAAGAGCAACATTTCTTTGCCACCTCTGTTTCCGAGATTTTATCTCACACACAAGCTAAACTAAAATACTCTTTCATTTCAGGGGCCAATGTGAATATTAAACTATTTATTTTTAAAGAAAAAATAACATATTGAATGATATTAATTTCTTTTCTTTTTGGGGCACACAGAATTGACATGCAACTCTTTGCTTAAGATTTAAAGCTGTTTATTTTCATTACACTCATCACACATACTTCCCGTGATATCTATGGGAGACGCATATATGATATACTGTTGAAGCCAGAATATACTCCTATTCTGTACCTAGGCTTGGAGTTTACATCAGTCTGATCAATAAGCTAAATTACTGTCACAAAACTAACAGAAAAATGTTATTTTCAGGTAGTCATTTTTCAAGTCTATGTGTTGTTAACTTGTTAAACTGAGATTCACTATGAAATTAACAGCTGTTGTCTCCTTCATTCAAGTAAGCATTATCTTTTCATTTTCAAAAGTAAAAGCTCTGGCTTGGGCTTGCTACCTCCTTCCAGGTAACGTCGGGATCCTGGGCTTGGTTCTACCTGCGGGTGCGCGCACCATGAGTCCTCCTTTTACCCCTCTGAGGGCCGACAGGGGACCCGTGTGAGAACAGAACCCAAACACGAAAACTTTCTGGCCGCAAACTCTACTCCTCTCGCCCGCGATCAAAAGCGACCCAGCAGTGGGACCGGTCTTGGCTTTTGTTCCAGCACTGCCCAGCTGGCAAGGTAAGCGCCACAGCAGTTCTCTATCCGGAAAGGTCGGGAAAGACTCCGTGGCACTAAAATTTTGGCGCCTCACGAAAGCAGCCCATTTCCACGCCATCCGTGCGTGTGAGGTGTACAAACACATGAAAACAGGGCGTGGGGTAGGCAAACATGAAATTCTCAGTGCCTTTCAAATTCTACTTCACTCTTAGGTTCGCCGAGTCCCCCCCCCCCCCCCGTGGAAGGGCGCGAGGGGCGGGGCGTGGGAGACGACGCGGACCCTGAGAGAAACAGGTACCAGGAGGGTACAGGAGATACAGTCAAGATGCAGGTCCGGCCCCGCCTCCGGGTACAATCAGAAAAGCTACAGTGTGTCAGTGGTTTTCGGCTTCCTGTTTGTAAAGCGAGAACCTCCCTCCCTGACTTTGTGACCGTCGTTCTTCCTCAAAACGGAGTCCGCCTCTTCTTCGCGCTCGGGGCTGGCTCCGCGGCGCGGGGAGCGGGGCCGAGCGGGGCGGGGGCGGCCGCGGGGGAGGGGGCAGGGCCGTGGGGCGCCGCGCCCCTCCCAGCGGGGCGGCCTCCGGGGCCGAGCTGGGCCGCGAGGCGGACAAAGCGCCTCCCGCTCCCTCCCCCACGGCCGCGTTCCAAAAGGGAGGGGGAAGGCGGGCTACAGGGATGGAGGAGGAAGAGGAGGGGGGAGGAGGAAGGGGAGGGGGGAAGGTGCTGCCGGCAGGACTGGGCAGGATCGCGCCAGGGAGGGAGGAGAGGGAGGAGGGGCTGGGCGGCCTCGGAGAACTGGGAGGAGGGAAGGATTCTTGAAGCCCAAGATAAACAAATTGTTCCTCTTCACGTGCGGGGTGGGGGGAGGTGGAGAGGGTGGGGAGCGAGCGCGGCAGCCGCTGCTCTTCCCCTCCCCCCAAGCCGGCTCTTTGTCAAGGAGCGCCGGCCCGAGCGCCCGGCGCAAGCCCGCGGCCGGACCGGCACCACCCCGGCGCCGATGACTCCCAGAATGGGGACGTGCGCGATGTATAAACCGCACACCGAGAGAGCCGCCCGCGCCGGGCCCTGCGCCGCCGATCGCGGTGCGGTCTGCAAGGGAACCGAGCGAAGGCGCGCGGCCCCGCCGCGCTCCCGGATTCCCAGCGCCCGGCCCACCCCGCATCCGCGCGCAGCCCTAACCCCGGCGGCGCGGTGGGGGAGGGGGCAGCAGACACCCTTCCCAAGCTTCCGGCCTCCCCCCACCCAGAAAGGAAAGCAAAAGAACCGGAGAGAGGAGATAAGAGAAAGGATTCTACCCTCAAGGGTTAGGGGTGGGAACTGCCCCTTCCTCCCCGAGAAGTTAAGCCATTGGCTGCTCATCCTACCTCGAACCCACCCACCCAGCCATTTAAGCCTCTTTCACCTCCCAGCTACCTTCCACTCCTCGGGCTTATTAGACTGGCCCGGAAAGTTGGCGGGGAGCGGGGCGGGGGGCCAAGGAGGGAAGGCTCGGCGCACAAGTTTAAGGGGAGGAGAGGAAGGAATCTCCATCAAAGTTGCGTGGCGGGGACTCGCCACAAGCCGAGGGCGTAGGTCTCCCCTCCCGCCCCCGCCGGGCCGCTCCTCCCTCGACCCTCCCAGCCGCTCCACCTGCCGGGCCGGCCCCGGGTCTCCAGCGGCGAGGGAGCGCACCCGCGCCCCCATCCGCGCGCGCTCCCGCGAATGCGCGCGCGCAGCCACCCTCGCTCGCTTCTCACCCACTTCAAAGTTCATTCACAAAACTCTCAGACTTTCTCAGCCCAAAGGGGGTGAGCTGAGGAGAGGAGGCGAGAGCCTCTCCCTTCCCCCACTCCCCCCAGGGTTTGAGGGCCTGGTGCCCGCCCAGAATCTGCGACAGCATCAATTTCTCTCTGCACCCAACGGAGTGCTGAGAGGGGTGGGCGAAGGGGGACGGATCTGGGGAGGAAAGGCGGCACGGCGAGGGGTGGGGTGGGATGGGGAGCGTGAAGAGGAGGAGCGAGGTTTCAACTCTAGGTTCACTCTCTTTCAAATCGGTATCTAAGAAAGGGAGCGAGGGGAAAAAAAAACTTTTCCAGCGCCGCACTCTGACGCTCCTCCAGGCTCCCTCCGCCCCTCGCAGTCGTGACTGGCTTCTCCCCTCTCGCCCCCTCTTCCCCAAATCTGACAACCCTGACAGATTAACAGGTAGCGGCGACGGCAGCTTTTGCCTCAGAAAAGTTGACATTAACCCTTCGGCTTCAGCCCACCTCACCCATCGTGCAAATCAGACCCCTGTCCCCCCATGTAAGAAGCTCCACGCCCCCCCCCCCGACGTGCGCGCCCCATGCCCGCTGCCAGTGCGCCCTCACCATGATCAGCGTGTGGTTCCTCTGCTCCGCCGAGGCTGCCTCCGCATCTTGCTGGGGTTTGCTCTGGTGCGGCTGCTTGCCGGTGCCGACGCCGGATTTCTTGGCCCTCTGCTCCAGGGTCCGCTGGTAGAGGCTCACGGTGTCCCGGCGCTCCAGCTCCAGCTGCTCCACCTGAGCCTGCTGGTACCTGTTCTCGCAGTTGACGTGGTGCCGCCGGCAGCCCTCGATGCGCTGGCGGAGCCGCTCCACTACGGTGCTGTGCTTGGGGACGGCCGCCGAACCGCCGCCGGGGCCCCCGGAGCCGCCGCCGCCGCAGCCGGCAGCGGGGTGATTGCTACTCGGAGCAGCAGGAGTACTATTGGGAGTATTATTCACACCGATCCCGACCCCGCCGAGGCTGCTGTTCAGGCTACTGTTGATGCAAATACTACTGCCATTCGCGGCAGCAGCGGGGGCTGCGAAATCCCCCATCCTGCTCCCCGGGCACACTATTTTGGAAGAACTTTTTTTATCCACCCCCCTATCAGCCTCCTCCTTGGGTCCAAGGATTAAAATAGTTTAAGTGGAACGCGGGGGAGACGCAAGCACATGGATGGAAACAGCGATCCCGCCGGGGCGAAAAAAAGGGGGAGAGATTTTGGGGTGGTTTTTTTGTTTCCTTTTTTTAAACTGTAAAGCTCGAGGGGAAAAAAAGGGGGGTGTTATCAGAATACCATCAGACACCTATCAACAAAAAGAATCACAACAAACTGAGCCAGCAGCAAATCGGGTTGCAACTCAAGGGGAGATCCGCTCCTTGCCTGCCTTCTTTTTATAATCCATTATTTTCTAATAAATTCCAGGAGATTTCCGGTGGTTGGCAAGCATTTTCTCCCTACGTACCGAAAAACACACCCCATGTACACACACAAGCATATGCCTCCAGTGCGGACACGCGCGACACACACTCACTCCACACCGCATCGGAAAACGGCAAGCTTGCTTATTGCATTTTCCTTCCACAAAAAAGTTTTGGTGTTTATGCCGCCCCGTGTTCTCAAAGTACTTTGGCTGCTCAGTTGCATTTCACAGGAACCTAGATATCGAATCCTCGGGCTGGGGGAAGTAAACACATGGACAGTCCGAGGCGACTGCAAAAGTAGATCGGTGAAGTCCTTTGCAAAACGCCGCGCGGAGAGCAGCCCCTAACGCTCGGCTGGGCTGCCGCTGCCGCCGCTGCTCCTGCCACCATCACAATGATCAACTGCTCGCCGCCGCCGCCGCCGCCTCCTCCTCCTCCTCTCGCTCCTCCACCTCCTCCTCCTCCTCCATGCCAGCGGAGTGATATCAGGACGCGCGAGCTCAGTAAACACGGCAGCGGCGGCGGCTGGAGGCCGTGAGACAAGCCCGGGGACACGGCGCAAAACCCGGCCCGGACTCTCACCCGGCAGGAGCGGGCGCGGCACGCACCGGCACCCGGCTCCCGCCTCCTTCGCCGCGCCCTCCCCGCCTCTCCTACGCCCCCAACCTCTCTACTACCCCGACTGGGAAGCCGAAGCTGCCAGAAAAGAGAAAAAGAAAGATTCTGGGGGATCTCGGGAATTAATCAACTTTTGACCTGTGTGTGAGAGAGGGAGAGTGTGTGTGTGTGTGTGTGTGTGCGCGCGTGCGTGCGTGCGCGTGCAAGGACAGCCGCGTGGACGCGCGTGGCTGGATTTCCTTATTCCAATCGAGGTATCAGGCGAGCCCAAGTTGTTGTTATACATTTATGCATTATATTGCAGAACTGTGCATGACCAGACAGAAACACTGAAGCTTCACAGCAGTTGTCTGTCATCCCTATCCATGTGGAAAGAAAAAGGCAAATGAGTGACTTGTTTTGAAAATGTAGGTAAGGAGTCCTCGCTAGTAATAACCCTGCTTATGGACACTTGTTCAAACTCTAGGCCAGTCTTAACATACAAATGCCGAATTCTAAACAAAAATAAATAGGAACCAAACAACTTGGAATATTATTTAATTCGCTGTACATAATGATTGTTGTTATTAAGGCTATTATTGTTTTACTTACCCTTGCAAAAAAAATTAAAATAAAGCAAGCAGGGGCTTGGAGGTGAGAGTAACAGTACATTTTAACAGACTGTTTTGAACACTAGGTGCTAATGACAGCAGTAATTAAGGGTCCTTCGTAAATCAAGTGGAAAGATTGCAGATTTCATGGACTAGAACTATAGGAAAAGCACAGCATTTCACAGTTTGTCATGACCAAAACAAAAACAAGCAAAAATAACAGACTAACTTTATTGCTAGATATATTTCGTTCTGTTTAAATGAATTCACAATAAGTGCAATTAAAATGGAATCGCGACCACAGAAAGCAATCCAAACTTTCTATTGTCTTTCCACATATTGAGTATCTACAAAAACAATAACAAGAAGTCAGGATCAAATATCCTTGAATGTGACCTTAACCCATTGCATATACATAATTCTTTAAAGATTAAAATGGAGAAACAGCATTTCTGTGATCATCAGTAGGACAAAATCTTGATTGTGAGCTGTTAATAATAAGGCATTTTGTATTATCTCAATAAATTTTATAGACTTAGTTTTTAGGGTAAAAATACACCCCAGTGTTCTAAAATAGGCAGGAATAAAAGAACTTTGGGTATCATGCATTAGTCATGAGATCTGATTTAAACCATCTTCATTTCTTGGCATTGCAGATTAGCATAGGATGCTATTTCTAACCTCATAATGTTAGTAATAAGAAGCCATATTTTTCTTCAATTAATCAGGTCTATATGGTGAAATATATCTCTAACATCCACTGGATTATATGGTAAAATGGGCAGCAAAACATTGATTAACGTAGTGTAGGTTTCCTGTAAGTCGTGAAACCAATGTGAGAAAGTATCTTTCACTGAAGTTACCATACTTTTCAGAGGGCTAGTTAACATACAACCTTCTCTGTCATATCTGCCCCTCCTTCAAGTCGATTAGGAAATTCAACTGAGTTCTATAGCAAAAAGTCTGTTCAGATTCTAAAAATATAAAGAAAGTTGTAAGAAATTATAAGAAAAAAATCAGAAAGTGGCCTTTGTCTTTTTCACACGTTCACTAAATAATCTCTGTAAAGAAATTCAGGAAGCACATGGCTTCACTACAGAGAGGAGACCATGACTCTGCATTCACTCTGCTCTCTCTTCACTTTAGCTTAATTCCTATCCCTACCCCTATACACCTACATCACCCATACATGACTGCAATTTGATTTACGCAGGCAGCAAGTTTGAAGTTCTTGAGCATTGGGTCTTCAGTTTTGAGACTTGCGTTCTAGTTCTAGCTTTTCCCTATGATTCAGAATTTATTTATTTATTTATTTATTTTTTGAGGAAGGTTAGCCCTGAGCTAACATCTATTGCCAATCTTCCTCTTTTTGCTTGAGGAAGATTGTCGCTGAGCTAACATCTGTGCCAATCTTCCTCTATTTTATGTGGGAAGCTGCCACAGTGTGGCTTTATGAGGGTGCTAGGTCCCCACCCAGGATCCGAAGCTGTGAACCTCAGGCTGCTGAAGCATAGCGTGTGAACTTAACCACTATGCCAGTGACTGGCCCCGAGAATTTAACTTTTCATTGAAAGTTTGTCATTCTGAAAAAAAAAAAAATTCTAACAAGGGCAGCAACATGCATTCCCATCAAGCTATTTACCTCTCCTATCATGAAAGGAAACCAAAAATACACAAGAATTTGCATCCTTCTCTTTGGGGGAACAGCAGGTGTAGGACCACACTTTGTGGCTTTACCCTAGAGCTTCCCATTGACAAATGGAGCTATTCTTGCACAACCACAGTCTAGTTTGCCGCTCAAGTTTAGTGCATAAGTGGACTATACAAAAAAGAAAGATTGGCTGTTCATGGGTATACACACACACACACACACACACATACACACTGGCACCCATCTTTTATCTCATCAAGTTGGTGGGAGTGGCAGCCATAAGGTCCAAAACCAAAATGGGGGAAAAGAAGGACTGTGAAGCTGTATGATGGCCAATGGGAGAAGAGTCTTTGAGGAAATTAACCTGTGCAGGACTCCACTGCGACATACTTGAGGTCAGAAACCCCATCCTAATTGTGCAGGATGATTAGAAGAAAGAAGCAGGAAGTGAACAAGACTTGAGTCTTGAGCAACACAGACAAGTGATTCTGAGTTAGAGAGTTAATCTGCTCCAGTGAACTTAGAAGTAGCAGAGGCTTTCATACTGGTTAATTCTAGACTCTCATGATATATTCATATAAGGTGGCCAGCTTTGTTGGTCACCATCCTAAAGAACTCCTTGAAAACTGTAGAGAAATCCAAGTAATGGGGAAGCAATTTTAGTCCATTCTCCCTACCAAGCACTCTAATAGCATGACCATCTTTATCTTTTATGTGAGCCTGCTGCAAAGCAAAACTTCCAGATAGGAGCCATGGCCACATCATCAGTGCTGTTGCTCTAGAATGGCAAAGAAATCTGAGATGCCATAGCAGTGATGAGAAAGAAATTATGTAGCTGCGTCCCCAGACTTTGATGATAGCTCTCTGGATGCCAAATAGAAGAAGGGTGTGATGAATAAGTACCTGTACCAGGTTGTCCTTAGGCTCTGGCTCTGAGCCAAAGTTGGCAGTTCTAAGGAGCTGTACCAGATTCACTTTTCTTTAGGCCAACTCTGCATCATCCTCTTATGTCCATCTGATAGGGCCCAGTGTCCCAGTGTTAAGAAAGAGGACTTTGTGTAGAACCTCCAGTGTATAGGACACTTCTGCTTCCTTATTAATGTGGGTCAGTAGAACTGGCTTCATAATTGTACCAGGTAGAGTAGGAACCCTCTGCTGCCCACCTATGGGTAAGCAAACCTTTATATATACCCACAGAGTGGGCGAGGCAGTCCTCAATTACTAGCAGCAGTGGGGTGTGCCCTCAACTCCCTAGCAAGATGTAGCTGTCACTTCAATAATTCGTAAATTTAGTTATGGCCTCTCTGTGCCAGGCACAGTGGTAGGCACTGGGAGTTCAGCATAACAGCGTATGGAACACAGTCCCAACCTTAATGACGGCCAACTAGACTCAGGGCAGTAGATGATGCTGAAATGGGATTAATATGGAGTAGGTACAGGAACACATAAAAGAGGTTTCAAGTACATGCTTGTGGCTCTAAGAAGGTTTCTCCAGAACTCATTCTGAAAACTGGCTAGAAGAAAGCCAAGCTAAGGTTGCCGGTGGGTACGCACTGGGGAGCTAGAGCAAGGCCCCGAAGCCTGTTGTTTCAGCAAATCCCCCAACAGTTCTGTCTCGCAGGAGTGTGAGTGTGAGATGGTGTGATAAGGAATGAGGCTGAGGCTGGGAAGATAAGCAGGAGCCAGATGGTGCAAGGCCGTCCAGAAGTTGAGGCTGTGTCGTTGGGACAATGCTGCCATTGAAAGGATTAAAGCTGACTTATACTTTTTACTTTGGCAGTGCAGGGATGTGTTATTATAGTGTTTTCTAGAGTGTGTTTTGAAGAACCTAGTCGTCTAAGATGTTTCACCAGAAAGGCTTCTGAGCCAAGTAAGTGGAGGAGATGATCCGTACCGCATCTCTCTCTTGAAGATTTATTACCACGTTGAAGGCCACAAGAAATCTGCAGCAAAGCATACTTAACTTTGTTCAGCCCAGTGTTGCCAAAATCCCGTTATGTCCCACAGAATGAAACACTGTAGAAAGCTCTGTGGAGGAGAGAGTAAAAATCGAAGGCAGTTGTAAATCCCCTGAAGTTCACAACGATTGCCTGGGCAAGTAATCTGTGACAAAGAGCCCACTGCCCTCACCATCTGCTCTGCCAGAATCACGAGCACCCAGGGCTCAGGCCCGTCCCTCATCTTAACTGGATGTGTGGAATTCTGACCTTCACGTAGAGGGGAGGTAGCAATACAAAGGGAAAAATCCCAGAAGGGTGAATTTGACTAGCCTTTTTCAGCATTAGTGCTTTGAGTATGTTATATTAATATGTATCTGTGTATAATAAAACCTCCTTATTAGGGGGAAAGGTCAGCCTTATTTAACTGAAAATCTTAATTATGTAATATCTTTAAAGATGTAGAGTTTCATTTCTTTTGAAGCATACATTCTGTCTAGTCTAACAATTACTGGCCTCTTGGAGCTGTTTTAATGAGCTCCCTCTACCTAGTGAACCAATTGTACGTGGGTGACATCCCCCATGGACTAGGGGGGTTTCAAAAGTTTGGTTCCTTAAGTATTTAAATATTCTTAGCAAGATTCTGTTTACATTATTAATTTTCACTTTTTGTTAAGAAGGGGCTTGCTAAGCTATAGACCATGTCATAAATTTTGAGAGGAATGTGAATTAATAGGGTTTATTTTCTTATTCATGTATTTTAATATGTATATAATAGTTTTATGGTTATTAGGAGAAAGATTATCTAAAGTCCATGGCAGACAAATTTTTTAAAAGCCTTTCATTCTATTTCACACATACCTCTACTCTCAGTGCTAAATAATTTATCTTAAAACGCCTTCTTTGAACAAGGTCTGGTTTCCATGTAAGAGGTTGAAAACTTCTGAAATTTGGAGAGAACGTATTCATAAAATCTTTTATTTATTGAAGGCCTATCAGCAGCCAAACTGTTAATTTTAGAAACAATTATTTAACAAATAATCAAAGAACTGAGTAATGGTACTTTCTTCTTGTAAACATTTACTGGTGCTCAACAATAATAACTTAGGATGTAATTTTAATGGTCAACGTTCATTGAAAGTTTGTTCTATTCCAGGTTCTTTTATTAGACCGACTTCACTAGTGAAATAACTGAGGCAAGAAAGTTTAAGATTAAATCACAGATTAAGACTGAATCACAAATTAAAAGTAGCCAAGTCTGAATTGAACTCAGGTGGTCTGAGCCCAGAGAGCACACTACTGAAGGAAGATGATATGGAAGTAGGTTCCTAAGCTTCCTTCTAATTTTAGGGTTCTACATTTTATGAAACTAAAGTTACTGCACTTTGCCCAGGTCTCTCTTCAACAGAAGCCTGTTACTGAAGTGTTTCGAAGGGATTCAGCTCAGGAGTCCTTATTCCAAAAAGCTGTCTTTGGCCATGCCTCCCTTAGCCCCCATTCTGGGTTAATCATCTTCTCAGTGTTCTGAGAATCATGAGCATTTCTCTGTGTTGGCACTTACATTAGCACATTGTATTGTAGCTGTCGATTTTCTTGTCTATCTCTTACTTGTGTTTTATTGGTCTTTGAGCCTAACACAGGGCCTGGCCATGACAGAGCTCTGTAACTGTGTTTGGGGAATTATTTGATGAAAGAGTGACCGATTCACAATTTACCAAAGTTACAGAATTGGAAAGGGAGTTGTGACCAGTGCCGAACAGCAGTCCCCGAGGAGGGAAATACTATGCTGCCACTCTGTAGAAACTATTTGAATGCAGTATAAGAAAATCATAGTAAGGTGTGATTTATTTTTCAAAATGCTGTCTCTCTGGGGGTTGAGGTATTCTGCAAATTGGCTTGGAGAGGTGCAGGGGTGGAAGAGAGGCAAATGGATCAGAGCCAGCCTCTTACAGATTCTCTCACCGCGCTCTGCCGTCTGTCAGCAAGGGAAAGGGGCTCACGTTTATTGTGCACCTGTGGCCATGTGTCAGCTACTGGGCAAGGCTTTTTCCATATGTTAACCAACTTAAGAATGCCAACAACCCTAGGAGATATGTAAGCCAGAGATGGCCCAAATATGCCTTTAATATGAGTTCAACTATATGCTCTCAGTTATAAAATATATATATTTTTTAATTCAACAGGTCTATCTACTTCATCTGTGCTCTAAAATAAACAATGGAGGGGGAAGGGGACAATTTGGGAGTGCCAAGAGTTAGTAGAGGAATATATCAAACCATGTATGCTTATTTTACTTCATGGGCGACATAAGGGCTTTAAGGCAATTACAACTACATGCCTGAGAAAGCTGTAATGCACCTTATTATTACTCCCATTTTATAGATGAGAAATGAAGGCTGAAAGAGTTTGCATAATTTGCATTCACATCAGCTGCAAAGCCTCTGTCCTATATGCCTGTCTGGATTCCCCTTCGTGTATGTTTTCATTTTTGTTTTTGTTTGCTGAGGAAGATTCGCCCTGAGCTAACATCCACTGCCAATCTTCCTCTTTTTGTATGTGAGCCACCACCACCGCATGGCCACTGACAGAAGAGTGGTGTAGGTCCACACCTGGGTGGGAACCGAACCCAGGCCCCTGAAGCTGAGCACACCGAACTTAACCACTAGGCCACCAGGGCTAGCCTATCCCTTTGTGTTGTTTTGTTGCTGCTGTTGTTGTAGGGGCTTGTAGCCACTCTGTTGCTGCTGTTGTCATCCATTCAGCAAATATTTACTGACTATTGACAAGTCCTGTGCCAGGTGTAAGGGAAACATACTTAAACCAAAACATTTTCCTCCCAAGGGAGCTAACAATCTAGTGGGGAGAAAGAAGTGAAAATAATACAACAAGCTAATGTAAGAGAAGTGTAGTCAGCTCTAGATTGACCAGAGTTTGAGGAAGGGATAGAGAAAAGTTTGTCACAGTTAAAATAAAACTAGTAAGAAAGAGATTGGGGAAAAAAATTAAGTTTAGTTAGAATTACACCCAATTTAAGATGTATCATCCTATACATGTTGTTTAAAAGGTAAAAAATAATAAGATACAACAGTTTGAGAACACAAAACATCACTTTCATTGTCTGGTGAAAAATCACCCCAAAGTATCTGTTTAATGGTCTGATATCATCTGTTCCTCAGCTGCGTGCTCCCTTTTTAACGTTGCAATAAAGCCTAGGCAACATCAGTATGTCTCTGAGCAAACTGCATTCTTCACTGTTACTCTAGTAGACAGTCGAGGTCAGCGGTTTTTAAGCCACGTTGAGCCCTAAGAATTCCCTCTGAGGGGCCTCGGGGGCTGTTGTCTGGTGGGGAGAGGAATTGGTTGGATCTTGGCCCCTCTTCAATTCAACCGCCTTCTTTTTCAAATTGGAGTGAGATTTCCTTTGAAAAAAAAGGGTTCCGCAGCTAAAAAGAGTTTGAAAATAGTTCTATGTTTCAATTTTTTCTTGCTGGCAAACTCTCCCTCTCTCCCCCACCCGATCCCCACCCTCCGTCACAAACATATTATCATTTCATTCTTCTTTTCTTGTTGTCACCAAACCCTGGTTCACATTGGCTCCAAATTGGTTAACTTTGGCTCCAGAGTTTAATCCTCTCGCTTACTGTCAGCTTCCTCAAATTTCTGTTCATTCCTCTGAGCTGGGCAGGTTTAAGGATGACCCAACTAAATGTGTGGTGAGATGGAGAAAACTGTGTTTTCTAGAACTCCAAGGAGGAGTACTGTGTATTCAAGAGGAACGCTAGGATTATCTGCCTGGTGTTGTGGTAGGGTGGGGTTTGGGAGACCCTAGAGTCATACCAAGGTAGATGGTTAATAATTTGCCTGCTAAGAAGGGTGTGTCCTGGTACCACAGGGTTTTCGTTTTATTGAGTGGGGTATGTAAGTTTGGGAGGGGAGAGGAGACAGCTACTGGTGATCTAGCCTCTTCCACTACTCTCAGTTTCTCCTTTAAGTAAGTGCCAAACAGTGATTTCAAGGGCCACCAAATGGCTAACCTATCCAGGTCACCCACATACCTTGGTCTAATCATGCCTCTGGTTATACGTTGGCTTTTGGTGAGGCCAGAAAATAATCTTATGGGAAATGTGACAATTTTAGGATCAGTGTATTAGTTGGCGTCTATGAAATTCAGAACAAAGTTCTCAGCTTTGGCTACAATGCCCTTCATTTCTTCCACATCTTCTCCTGCCACTCTCTGTTAAAGAAAATCTTCAGCATGGGAGAAGTAAAAAGTCTGTAATACCTCAGCTGCCATAAGGAACAGATCTAGCATGGGGATGAAGTAATGGCTGTCCAGGACAGTGGAAGTTCATCCATCCAATTCTGCTCACCATCCGTGGATGAGTAACTGACAGATATTGCAAAAAGACAAGAAGACAAGGCTGATGGGCAAGGGGCAGGAGTCACCCAACCTTAAAGCAGAAACAGTGTGGCATCTCTTGGTTAAAATGAAGTTCCAACCATGGATATCTTGCAGGTCAATGTTATACAGGTTTGCAGTCATTAAAAACTTTCTTTTTTTTTCCACAAGAGCACTGGTGTTTTTTTAAAAACTATGTTAATCCATCTTTTTTTTTTTTTTAAAGATTGGCACCTGAGCTACCAACTGTTGCCAATCTTCTTTTTCTTTTTCTTTCTGCTTTTTCTCCCCCAAATCCCCCAAGTACATAGTTGTATATTTTTAGTTGTGGGTCCTCCTAGTTGTGACACGTGGGACGCCGCCTCAACGTGGCCTGATGAGTGGTGCCATGTCCGCGCCCAGGATCCGAACCAGCAAAACCCTTGGCCCCCCCCGTGGCGGAGCACGAGAACTTAAGCACTGGGCCATGGGGCTGGTCCCTTAATCCATCTTAAGTATTGTTATTTTTGGCTTTTTTAAAAATTTTTATTTTTTTCAGATGTACATCATATTTCGAATTCTGTTTACATTACATCATGTTCACCACCCGAACACTAATTATAGTGCATCCCCTCACATGTAAGCCTAATCACCCCTTTTATTGATTGCCATGCTCTTGTCATGTTAACAGAACACCTTTGTACCTTTTCAGAACCCTCCTACCTACATTTTCAACCCATGAAGTTTGCAGAGGTAAGGGAAGACTGAACCCTCCTTGGCTCCAGGAGCATGTGGTCACTTTCCTCTTGACCACAGTGATTGACTCTAAGATGGGTGTGTGACTCAGGCTGGTCCAATTAAAGCTCTCTCTGGGAATTTTGGTGGAACTACCAGAAAAGGAACATTTTCTCCTCCAGGAATCATGGAAGTTAAGGGCCATATAAGCTTGCAACTTTGATATAAGATGGACAAAGTTTATTTGAAGATAAAGCCAACCCAGAGAAAAACAGAACCATGAATTGGAGATAGTCCTCATGACACTATTTCTGTCCTGGGTTCAGTTGGACCTAAAGCCAGGATGCCCTAGAAGTTCCAAATATATGAGCCAATAATTCTCCCTTTTCCTACATTTTCCTTCTTTCTTTCCTCCTTCCCTCCCTCCCTTCCTCACTTCCTTCCTTCCTTCCATTCTTTCAACCTCGTGTGTGTGTGTGTGTGTGTGTGTGTGTGTGTGTGTGGTGTGACTGAAATATCCATCAATTAGGGACTGGTTAAATAAATTATATTAAAATTATATTATATCCAAATAATTAAATCTATGCAATGATTTAAAAGACTCATGCAAAGGAACACATGATTCATTGCATTACTTATCATAGCAAAAAAAAAAGTGCAAACAACTGAAAGCCACTATTAGGGGACAAGATAAATAAAGTACATTATAGCCATACACTCAAATAAGCAACTGTTAAAATGAGTTATGTTCAACTATATTGATTGACATTAAAAGCTCTTCATGACATATTGTTAATTTTAAAAAGCAGGTTATAAAACAAGTTACAGAAATACTCATTTTATAAAATTATACAGTTTTGTGTACATAAATATAGCAAACTCTAGAAAACCAGTTAAACATCATTACTCTGGGACTTTAGTTGCTTTTTACTACCATTTATTCTTTCTTTATTGCCTTAATTGTATAATATTTACATATAATTGTATAATAAAGAGAGAAAATGAGAACTTTCTATTTTCTAGAAAGAAAGAAAAATAGAAAGAGAAGGGAAGAAAGAAAAGGAGGGAGAATCTGAAGAGAAGAAAGAATGTGAGTCTATAGTCTGAGGTTTGTCTAAAAGATTCAGGAAAAGATGCTAGGAGGAGGTGATACATCTTAAAAAGATATTTTCCAGGTGGACAGATGAGGAGAGGGCATCTAGAAAGATGAAAGAGCAGAGGCGAAAGTTCAGAAATGTGAGAAGCCATGATGTTTTAAGGAATAAGTTTTCTGATACAGTCAAATAAGTGTAAGTAAATTAGCAATTTAATCTTAATAACTATGGCAGGGCCAATTAAAGTCAATGTTAACACAAGGAATGTTATATCAGGATTACATATGGGATGTACGAGGGAAAAGAAAAATACTATAGCTCAAGGACACTGGTCTCTATACCCAATTCCTTAACTACATCTCTCCTTTGAGGTTCAATAAACATCTCCAACCTAACATGTCCAGAGCAAAACTCTTGATTTCCTCTCCACATCTCCTCTTCCTCTATGGTGGTTCATTTTACGTGTCAGCTTGATGGGGCCACAGGGTGCCCAGATACTTGGTCAAACATTATTCTGGGTTTTTCTGTGTACATGTTTTTGGATGAGATCAATATTTAAATCAATAGACAGTAAAGCAGATTGCCCTCATTAATGTCGGTGGGCTTCATCCACTTAATTGAAGGCCTGAATGGAACAAAAAGGCTGACTTTCTTGCAAGTAAGAGTGAATTCCTCCTGCCTGCCTGCCTTCAAACTGGGACGTCGGGTTTTTCCTGCCTTCACACTTGAACTGACACACATCGGCTCTTCCTGGGTCTTGAGCCTGCTCGCCTTGGGACCCACCTGTACCAAAATGGAGCTTAGATACCATAGTGATTTGGAGCTAAACTCTGCAGTCGGAGAGACTTAGGTACAAATCCCAGCCCTGCTGTTATTGGCTACATGAACTCTGACAAGTTATATAACTTCTCTAAATCTCAGTTTCTTTGTTTGTAAAATGGAATCAATATCAATTATGAGGTCTACCACATTGGTTTATTAGGGGGATTAAATGAGATTGCCTAATATACACTAAGCATTTGGAAACATACTACTCATGATGGTATAAAATCTATGTGACTTTGAATATGGTTTTGTACATATGATGAACTAAGGTTTTGTGGGTTTCTGTCCATTCAAGTGACAAGAGCTTGTTTGAATTTTAGAGTCTTGAAAGAGCGTAAATTTAGTCAATATTTTCAGCCAGAGTGCTAAACCTTGTGATGAAGTCATAGGGTCTTACTTTCACAATTAGACATCAGAATAGAACTATTAAAAGAACTCTGATTCATTAATTCATTCATTCTTGTTTCCTTTTGGGGCTATCTGGGAAAGCTGCCCATTTGCAGAGAGATCCTTTGGCTATCATCCTTTGCCTTTCAAAGCCTTCAAAACAAAGTTCTTAAGTACCTCATAATGGGTCCATGAATTGTTGATTTTGTTTATAACATGTCAGAAGTAACCATTTTTATACTACTAATAGACTCATTACAAAGTATTAGGGACATCTCAGGTGGTTTCTGAATGGACCAAATATTCATATTTGTTTATAGGCCCTTCTGCCTTCATGGACATTAGACCAGGAGTTAGGAACCACAAATTCTAATCCTGGGCCTGATAGTAATTAAGTCTGATCTTGACTTTACTGGTGACTTGGTGCTTATCTATCAAAAGGTTAATGTCTATATCATCTTCCAATTCTGAAATTGTCCATAAATAAAGCTAATCAACAAGAAAGCTATCCCGCTTAATATGTAGAACTGAATGTGAGGCTACAGGGACCTATTAAGGAAGAGATGAGTACAGGGGCTCTCACATTTCAAGTTGTAAACCCTGTTACAGACCCATGCAATGAAACAGTGAAAAGGGGTCAAGGAACAACATACATACATCTTTTTTTAAAGCATAAAGATATATAATAGCTACATTCATTTCCTTGAAAAATATTTGAATAATATAGGGCATTAAAAAATCTATTGAAAATGCCAATGCAAATATATCTAACACCAAAAAGTTGAAAACTGAGGCATTCCTTGCCTGTTGTTCAGTGAGTCTAATCAACCCCATGGCACATTTAGTTAGAATCAATATTAGATTTGAGATTCAGTCCAGACCAACACTTCAGAGAAGGCTGGTCTTCAGATGGGGAGTTATCATCTGGCACATAACTTTTTGAGGGCTTTGGGATCCTTTGAGATATAAAGGACACATTCAGTGTGAGCTCCTGATGAAACAGAATTAATAAAATGTCCTAGCTCAAAACCATTTCACCCTTGGGAAACATAAGAACTCATCCAGGACAACTGGCTATATTTTAAAGACTGAAAGGGGCCATTGAGTAAATGCTTTGGTGCTAACATCTTTTTAGTGAGGAAAATGTTCTCTAACATCCTTTCGGACTCTCTGCAAGTTGGGTTTCTTTGCACAGAAGAATGAGTCTGAGGTGCTTTCTGAAGGGAGGTTGGAGGCAGGTTGTCAGAACTGTGGCTAAGGCAGTACTATTCTAAATCCATGGAACTTCTAATTACTGTCCTGTGTGAGCCATGCAAATTAACCTGAGCCCCTTCCACTGCCCGAGAAGAAATAAGGAATAATAAAATAACTGACTGTATTTTTGCATGTCCGTTAGCCTTCAGTTTGATTTTCCTGGGAATGTGTGTGCAGTGTGCTTATGTTTGATGCAGATAGATGGTTGATTTCCTGAGCTTGATGAAATGGGAAGCTAAACAGAAGATAAGACATTCTAAGAATCCTCGTCAGTGCCAGGGGAGTGATTTTTACGTAAAATAGGCACTTGATTTACGAAAAATAAAGCTAAATAAGATAGAATGAATTTAAAGCATTTACCCTCTTGAAAACTTAGCTGGTCACAATCCTGAATTTTCCATACCTCGATGCACGACTGTGGATATTTACACAATTGAGTGGTTATTTATAGGAACCAATTAAATATGAACATCCTCAAGAACAAGTATATATGAAAAAGGACTGATTAGAAATTTTGGAAAAATGCATCCTTTGAAATTAAAAATCTTAATAGATGGGATAAAGTCTAGATTGAAATCAGCCAAAGAGAGAACTGGAAAATAGTGCTGAGGAATTTACATAGAATGCAGCACAAGGAGACAAAAACTATGAAAGAGAAGTTACAAGTCATGAATAATAGATGGAGAGGCTCCAAAATAAATCTATAGGAGTTCTAGTGAAAAATAGATGAAAGAGAAAGACAGAGGAACAACATTTGAAGAGATAAAGGCTGAGAATTTTCCAGAATGGAAGATATATCCTCAAACTACAAGTTCACAAAAAATTCCAAGCAACATAAACAAAAATAAATCCACTTTGTAGGGAAACTATAAAACATCAAGGGCAAACAAAACAATCCTAAAATCTACCAGAGGAAAAAGACAGGTTACCTATAAAAGATGGGCAACTGGAGTGGCAACAATCTTCTCATCAGCACTGTTACAGGAAATAATTATTCAAACAGCCAAAGACTGAAAAATAATTTTCAATCTAGCTAGATTCTCCTACTAAAACTAAACTACCATTCAAAAGAGACAAAACAAAGACATTTCACCCATGGAAAGTTTACCCCTCATAGACGCATTAAAGAATTAACATGAATGTAAGGAAAAGAGCCTAATGATAATTATAACAATAGCTAATATTTTACACACATCAATCAATTTTAATCCTCACAATATTGCTATGAGGGTAACACATTTTTAACCCCATTTTACAGTGAGGACACTAAGGTATAGGAAGATTAAGATCTCACAGCTAGGTAAGAATCAGGATTTGAACCAGGGGAGCTAGAAAGACATTGGATGGAAGAAATAATAATAAGCAAAGAAGTTGACAAGTGGATATATTTTAATTAACTATTGACTGTAATAATTATCGTTTTGTGCTAAAAAAAAAGAGGAAAAATTAAAACTCTATGTAATAATATCAGGAGTTGTTCCGTAAGTGGCTGACTCATGCCAAGACCTTCAGTGTGTTAAGGAGAATGGTGATAAAGAATAACTTAAAGCTTTTTATAAAAATATATAGTTACATAGGTTAAAAATATAAGGGTAACAATAACAAGGATAGAAATTTAATTTATAATTTCAAAATCAGCAGAAGAATATTTAAAATGGAATAAAGGTATTTATCGATTCAGCCAAAAGCAAAAGAAGGAAAATTACAAAAAGGAAGAGGATGGTAAAAAGAAAACAAAATAAAGACATACTCAAATATATCACCAATCACAATAAATAGTTGTCAAGTGAAATGTACTTATTAAAGTAACTTACTAGTTTATTGAATTTTTTTAATTATCCAAAAAATTTTATCACCAAATTTTATATCTGCCTTCTACATACTAGTGTTATTTTTAATCGCTAATACATTGAGAACATTCAAGAGATGTATCTTGCATTTCTGATTTAAAAACCTGTATTTAAAAATTGAGACGTGTTTGGGGCTGGCCCGGTGGCGCAGCGGTTAAGTTCGCACGTTCCGCTTCTCGGCGGCCCGGGGTTCGCTGGTTTGGATCCCGGGTGCGGACATGGCTCTGCTTGGCAGCCATGCTGTGGTAGGCGTCCCACGTATAAACTAGAGGAAGATGGGCACGGATGTTAGCTCAGAGCCAGGCTTCCTCAGCAAAAAGAGGAGGACTGGCAGTAGTTAGCTGAGGGCTAATCTTCCTCCAAAAAAAACAAAAACAAAAACAAAAAATTGAGACGTGTTTGCATAACCGTGATGATAAGGGAAATTAAAACCCAAACAGATGAATATTATAAAAACTGCTATTTCAGAAAAGGACTTGAAGTAAGAAGTCCTTTCCCACTCATTTAATTGGAGAAGAATTATTTTAGGATAGAGCTTTTTCCTAATTGTACTCCGGAGTATGTCAAAGCAAAAACATTTAGCAATCTTAAAACTTTTACATCCTAAAATTTTAGATGAATTGCTTTTCAGAATGATTTTCTAATCAACATTATAGGAAACCTTCTAGTCAATAAAAGGCCAAATGTCTACATATTTCTTAAAAGTTGAAGGATTTTTTAATGCATTAATGTGCATGGTATCCAGTATTTACTATACTGAACCAGAGAGAATAACTTTTATTGTCCATGTACTGTATGAATATGAAATTAAAATGTAATTCTCATTGATCAATACCATAGATGCCATGTCATGATTAATTCCAAGAACGCAAATTTCTGCATCTTCCATGAAACTGTACTTTTCAGTTGTAACAACATTCTCAGAGTTTTCGGGTTGTCATTATCTTGCTCTTTTTGATTGCAAAGTGCAAAAGATTCCTGAACAAATTGCCTGCACATCAAGAGCTTCCTGTAACTACCACCACAATCAATACAGAACACCATCACCATAAGGCTCCCTCTTTGCTACCCCTTTAAAGCCACACCCACTTCCTCTCCCATGCATCCCTAACTTGTGGAAACCGCTAATCTTTTCTATATCTCTATAATTTTGTTATTTCAAGAGTGCTGTATAAGTGGAATTATTCAGTACGTTACCTTTTTTCCCATCCATCTTTATTCCCTTGAGTTTCATCCAAGTTGTTGCATTTATCAATATTTCGTTCCTTTTATTGTTGAGGACTCATTTTTGTCATGGATATACCACAGCTTCTTCATCCATTCACCCATCCAAGGACAACTGGGTAGTTTCCAGTTTGGGGCTATTATGAATAAAGCTGCTATGAACATTCATGTAAAAGTTTCTGCATGAACATGAGTTTTCCTTTCTCTGTGGTAAATGCCCAGGAGTGCAGTTGCTGAATCATATGTTAAATACATGTTTAATTTTAAAAGAAACTGTCAAACTATTTCCCAGCTTGGCCGTACGTACCATTTAACATTCAGACCAGCAATGGATGAGTGATCCAGTTTCTCTGCATTCTTGCCAGCATTTGGAGTAGTCGTTACATTTAATTTTAGCCATTCTGATAGATGTGCAGTGATATCTCATTGTGGTTTTAATTTACATTTCCTTAAGGGCTAATGAAGTTGAACATCGTTTTATGTGCTTCCTTGCCATCTGTGTGTTCTCTTTGGTGAAGTGTTTGTTCAAGTCTTCTGCCCATTTTCTACTTTGATTGTTTATTTACTATTGTGCTTTGAGAATTCTTTATATTTTCTAGATAGACGTCCTTTGCCAGATATGTGTTTTGCAAATATTTTCTCCCAAGTTGTAATTTGTCTTTTCATTCTCTTAAGAGAGTCTTTCCCAAAGCAAAAGTTTTTAACTTTGATAACGTCCAAATTATCAACTTTTCCTTTCGTGGGTGTGCTTTTGGTATCAAGTTTAAGAACTCTGCCTAGTTCTAGGACCCAAAGATTTTCTCAGGCTTTTTTCTAAACTTTTGTAGTTTTACATTTTACATTTAAGAGTGTGATTCATTTTGAGTTAGTATGGTTAATTTTTGTATATAGAGTGAAGTGGTTTTTTTTTGTTTTGGGTGGGTTTTTTTGCCTATGGATGTCCAATTGGCTTAGCCCATTTGTTGGAAAGGCTATCCTTCCTTTGCTGAATTGTTTTTACACCTTTGTCAAAAATAAGCTGAGCATATTTGTGTGGGTCCCTTTCTGGGTTCTAGCTTCTGTTCTGTTGATCTGTGTGTCTGTCTTTCCACCAGTGCCACCCAGTCTTGATTACTGTAGCTACTTAAGTCTTGAAATCAGGTAGACTGATTCCTCCTACTTTGTTGTTCTTTTTCAAAATTGTTTTACCTATTCTAGTTCCTGTGCTATTTCATATAAATTTTAGAATAATCTTAACTTATGTCTACAAAAAATTTTACCGGTATTTCCATAAGGATCGTGTTAAATTTGTATATCAATTTGGGAAAATTGACGTCTTTATTCTAAGTCTTCCAATCTATGAACACAGTATGTCTTTTCATCTACTCAGATCATCTTTGATTTTTTTCATCAGCATCTTGTAAGTTTCTTTATACAGGATCTATATATTTTTATTAGATGTATATTTAAATATTTAATATTCTTTGGAGCAATTGTAAATGGTATTGCATTTTTAAAAATGTTGGTTTCTACTTGTTTGCTGTTAGTATATAGAAATGCAATTGATTTGGACATGTTGATCTTATGTCCTGTGACCTTGCTTATGAGTTCTAGGAGTTTTTATGTTGTTGTGTTGTTGTTTTTGGTAGATTCTTTCAAATTCTCTAGGTATACAAGCATGTTTCCTGAAAATAGAAACAGTTTTATTTCTTTCATTCATCATATTGTATTTTTTTTTTTTTTTTGAGGAAGATTGGCCCTGAGCTAACATCCACTGCCAATCTTCCTCTTTTTGCTGAGGAAAATAGAGACAGTTTTATTTCTTTCATTCATCATATTGTTTTGTGTTTTATTTTTTTGAGGAAGATTGGCCCTAAGCTAACATCTGCTGCCAATCTTTCTCTTTGTGCTGAGGAAGATTGACCCTGAGCTAACATCTGTGCCCATCTTCCTCTATTTTATATGTGGGTCACCGCCACAGCATGACTTGATAAGTGGTGCTAGGTCTGTGCCCAGGACCCAAACTGGCGAACCCCATGCCACCAAAGCAGAGTGTGCGAACTTAACCACTACACCACCGGGCTGGCCCCCATCATATTGAATTTTTAAAAAGTTAACTTCTGTGCTTCTTTCAAGCTTAAAAAGACTCTGAAAATTTAAAAGCAGAGAATAGAACAAGATATACCAGGCAAATACACATACATACACACATACACAACAGATGGTAGAGACTTATTAATATCAGAAAAAAATAGAATAGAAGCATTAATAAAGCTAAAAATGGGACACTACATAATATAACTATCAATCCACCAAGAATACATAATTGTCATGAACTTCTATGCAACTAACAACATGGTCTTGATATTTTTAAAGCAAAAGCTGACAACTATAAAGATAATTTTGCAAAATAAGGTAGAATATTTGAATATATTTATATTAAAAACTAACTGATCAATCAGAAAAAAATTATGAGGAAATAAAATTTTGAAAAATAAAGTTCTCAATTTTGAGTTAATGTGTGTGCATACACATACACATATCCCACATCCAGCTAATAGAAAATATGCTTTAATTCAAGCACTAATGGAACTTGTATAAAGTGGATCATCCAAACAAGGTTAAAATTTCAAAGTAAAGTTACCATATAGACCACAATCTCTTGTCATGGTACATTTAAATTAGAAACCAACAATAAAAAGAAAATCTAAAAAGCACGTATGTTTGGAATATTCAAGATACTCTTAAATAATCCAATGACTAAGTAGGAAATCACAGTGGAAATAATAAATTTTTAGAAATAAACACTACGAAACACCTGTCAAAACCAGAGATAGGCTAAAATGGCTTTTAAAGGTAAATTGTAGCCTTAAAGTCATTTATTAAAAAGATAAGAAAATCAAAAATAAGTGAGCTAGAAGAACAGAATAAACCTAGATAGAGTGAAAGGTAAGAAATAATTTAAAAGCAGAAATTAATAAAATAGAAAACAAAGAGAAAAGCAACCAAATCCAAAATCTGCTCTTTTAAACTATTTTAAATCTAATTCTTTGATTAGATGAATCATTCACATGCTTCAAAATGCAAATGTATGAATTGAAATGTAATTAAAAGCTTTCTTCCTATTTCTTTCATCTGACCATCCCAATTCCCCTCCTAAAGACAACTAATTATTTTCTTTCTCATCCTTCCAGTGACAACTTTTGTAAATTAAGCCACTGTACATAGTATAGTGCCTCCTGCTTCCATTGTTTAGCTCTAATGGTAACCTGGATATATTTTTCGTATCTTTAGCAAGACCGAAGTAAGAGAGAGAGAGCAAGAGAGAGAGAGGAGACACAAGTAAACAATATTGGGAATGAAAAAGAGGACATAACTATGAATATGGTAGAGATTCTAAACATCCTAATTAAATATTGTGCTAATAATTTCTTGTAGGTATGACAATAAACTAGAAAACCCAAATGAAGTAGATGATTTTTCAGAAAAATATAAACTGTCTGGATCAGTCATGTTCCAGTCATGAAAAGAGAGCCCCTCCAGGTAGTCCAATGAAAGGAATTTAATACAGGAGACTTGCTACAAAGGAGAACTTCAAAGTGAAACAGCAGGTGGTGAGGCAACCCTGGGATTAGTTGTTACTGCCCCTAGGGCTGAAGGGACCAAGAGGGGAGATGGCATTGTTGGGGGCGGGGCTGGATTTGTGGTAGGGGCTAAGAGGAAACCGGACCATAGGGAAAAGCTGTTTAATGGGAAGTGAAACCCCCAAAGAGACAGCCACTGCTGGAGGGAGAAAGAGGACAGGAGAAATGGCTTGGCTTCTCCCTTCCTCCTACCCACAAGTCTTCTGCTAACACTTACCATTGACCAAAACTAGCTAATCGGATAGAGAATCTCAGAAATGTAGTTTGCAACAGGAAGGCAAAGAAATGATCTCAGAGCAACTAGGAAAGAAATGGCATCATTAAAATTGACTCAAGAAGAAAAAAGAACCAACAACAATAAATCTGTAACCATTAAAGCAATGGAATCTGGAAGTAAAATATTCTCTATGCCGTCCCTAACCTCCTAACCTCTAAAGATCCTGGACCCAGACAGTTTTATAGGGATTAAACAGATAATCCTAGTATTATACAAATTATTTTAGATAACTAAGAAAGTGGAAAAGCTACTCAATTCATTTTATGAAGGTAGTATAACTGAAACTAAAACTAGAAAGGGATAGCATAAGAAAGATAGTCATAAAACAATAGTATCTCATTTATGAACATAGACAGGAAAATCTTAAGTAAAATAAGAACAAATTGAATTCAACATACATATATGTATATATCTGTATAAATGATACATCATAATTACATGGCATTTTCTCATCATGCAAAGATGTTTCAATATCATAAAATAAATGAATGTAATCATTGTCAGATTGAAAGAGAAAAATCATTCTCTACAGATGCAAACAAATATATTGGGATAAAATTAAATGTTTAAGTTTTTAAAAATCTTAGGAAATTATAAATAGAAGAGAATTCCTTTAATCATATTTCTAGACTAACTGTTTCTACCTCCTCGTCTAATGTTTTCTCCTCAACCTGACTAAATCAGGCTATAATCCTCACCATTTCACTGTCAAATTTAATGGGAAATTGTTATTTTAGTCTCTCAGCAGGTTTTGACACAGAGGATCTCTCCGTCTTTCTTGCAATACTTTCTTCCCTTGGCTACTATGACTCTATACTCCCCTGGTTTTTCCTCCTAGATCAGTGGTCATCCATTCTCATTCTTATTCACTGGTGCCGCCATATCTTTCTGATATGAAATGTTAAAATTCCCTGATTCAGCCCTCCATCCTCGTTGTTTTCCCTCCTCTCTTTAGACTTGCCATCTTGATGATCTCATTCATTCCTGTGACTTTAAATACCACATGAGCACTGGTGACATCCAAAAGCATATCTAGTTCTAACCCCCTAGCCGATATCTTGATTGAATATAAAATAAGTATCTCAAACCTAACTTGCCCAAAACAGAACTCTTGATTTCCCATCTTCCCCTACCAACACACAACCTTTTCCTCTCCGGGGCCTTTCTGACTTTATAAAGGCAACTTCATTTTACCGGTTGCTCAGGCCAGATATGTATGGTCATCCTTGACTACTCTCTTTCCCTCCACCATACATCCAATCCATCATTAAATCTTGTTGGTTTTATCTTCAAATACATCCTTAATCCAACCAATTCTTACTACCTTCACAGTCTAAGTCAGCATCATCTCTTACGCAGTTGACTGCAGTTGCTTCCCAATGGGTCTTTCATCTTCCACTCTTGTTCCTCTGTAGTCAAGTCGGCCAACAGCAGCCAGAGAGAACTTCTAAAAACGTAATTCAGTTCAAGTCATGTCCCTTCTTAAGACTCCCCAAAGTCTTCTGTTGTACTCAGGGTAAGTTCCAAACTTCTTGCCATCACCTACATGGCCTGACAATGCTACCTCAGTGACTCATCTCCTACTGTTCTCCCTGTTTGCTTCCTTCTAGTCACACTGCTCCTCATCTGCTCCTTGGGCATATTAGGCTCATTCCTAACTCAGGTATTTCTTTCACTGCCCACTGCGTGGACTGCCTTTCTTCCAAATCTTCACATGGCCTGTGATGCTCAGCCAGATCTCCTTCAGAGGGTCTTGTTATCTTACCTTCTAGAGTCTCAGTAGAGAGCCTGCAGTGGATGGTCTCTTCAGTCTTAGCTGAAGAAGGCCACCTTGTTCATGGTCACACTACTTCCTGAGATAGCCACCTCTAACATCTGATCCTTACCAGGGTATAAAGGCCAAGTCTCCTTGTCCTTGGTTATTCTAAACCCCGGCTGGGGTCATTGTAGCTCTAGAGCTCCCTATTGAAATGGGCAAGGCTGTTGATGGACCTGCACTGTAGCTTCTCCCTCTGCCCACTCTTCTCTCCTTCTTCTCACTTCCACAGGTATTGGTCCCAAGGGCACTTCCTAACACATGACCTGCATGCTGAATCCCATCTCAGAGCCTGTGACGCACAACCCACCTCACTTATTCAGTTCTCTGCTCACGTGTTAATTTCTCAGAGAGGCCTTCTCTGAACACCCTATCTACAATAAGCATTCTCCTATCACTCTTTATTTTTCTTCATATCATGAAAGTGCCTATGTGTGTATATAAAATATATAAATATATATAAAAAATATGTGATCTATTTCTGTTTCCCTCACTATCTTTTAAGCTCCATGAAGGACTTTGTCCTATTCACAACTCTATCCTCATCACTTAGAAGAGTTCCTGGCACAGAGTAAGCTCTGAATAAAATGAGTTGAATGTAAGACTGAATGAAACTGATAATGGATATCAAATATGGAAAACAATAGAAGTCCTTTTCTTAATTGTACAAATTTATAACTTTAAAGTAAGAAAAAGTACAAGTGTATCTGATTGAGTTAGTACTCCATTGTTCAACAATGCAATAAGATGAAAATAATGATTAAAGGAATAAGAACTGGAAAGGAAGAGACAAAATTATCTCTATATGTACACTATATGAATGTCTATAAAAGAAGTTCAAAAAAAGCATTCTGACAATCTATTAGAACTAATAAGAGAATTTGGTCTATGCCAAATGTCTTAGATAAAAGAGGAAAGTACAGATTTATAGCATTTCTATACACAAACAATAATCAACTTGAAAATAAACAAAGATAATTTATAACCATAATAAAAGCTATAAATACTTAAGAATAAGTCTAACAAAGGTGTATAAGACTTTTTGAAAAAATTTACAAAATATTTGCTGAAGAACATGAATGAAGACAAACAAGTGGAGTGAAGTGCTATGATCCTGGGCAAGAAGACTTAATGCATTAAGAAGAAGGCAACTTCCTCCAAATTAATCTGAAAAGCAAACACATCTCCAGTAAAAAACACAATACAGACTTTCACAAGCTAATTCTAAAATTCATTTGGAAGAGTAAAGGCCAAACATTAGCCAAAAAAATTTGGAAACAGAAAAAAACGGGACAATCTCGACCCAATACCAGATGAAAATATTCACGATAGTGTGACTGAAGGACAAGGAGAGACAAACCAGTGAAACAAAATATGAAAACCCAGAAATTGGCCTATGGAAAACTTGGTGTAGGACAGAAGTTGCATGACAAATCAACATCAAAATTTGACAAGTAGCGTTAGAACAATGAGTATGGAAAAGAAATGAGCCCCACCTCACACCATACCAAAAAGAAATTCAGATGTATTACAGAATTAAATGTGAAAAACAAAACTTTTAAGAGAAAATATAGAAGTTTTATGCTAACAAATCAGTGTAGGAAAGGATGTGTTAGATAAAAGATCCCAAACCATAAAGAAATATTGGTAAATGTGATGATATTATAACTTAAAAATTCAACATCTGGGGCTGGCCCCGTGCCTGAGTGGTTAAGTTCGCGCGCTCCGCTGCAGGCGGCCCAGTGTTTCGTTGGTTCGAATCCTAGGCGCGGACATGGCACTGCTCATCGGACCACGCTGAGGCGGCGTCCCACATGCCACAGCTAGAAGAACCCACAACGAAGAATACACAACTATGTACCGGGGGGGCTTTGGGGAGAAAAAGGAAAAAATAAAATCTTAAAAAAAAAAAAAAAATTCAACATCAAGAGCAAGAATAACCACACAACAACAACAGAACCCCAAAATATGTAAAAAGACAAGCTACAGACTAGGAGAAGTCTTTCGCTGTGTATCGAACCCACAAAGAGTTAGTAAAATAAACAGTCCAATGGAGAAATGGGCAAAAGATGCAAACAGACAATTTATAGAAGAAGAAAACTGAATGGTCAGTAACCAGATGTTAAGATGGCAACCTTACTAACCGTCAGGGAAGTGAAAATAAAAATGAGACACCTTTTCACATCTATTGGATGTAAAGGAATAAAAATTCTGACTGTAACATGGGTTCTCACGTTCTACTGTTGGGGGTACAAACCGATAGAACAGCTTTGGAGGGCAATTTGAAAAGCAAAGTTAAGATGCTTATACTTGATCATCCAGTAATTTCCTTTCTAGGACATACTCTCTAGTTGAGAGAAACTCTTACACGACAAGTAAATGTACAAGAATATTCATTGCTGCCTTATTTGCAATAGCAAAATATTGTAAACTACCCAAGTGTCCTTGAATATAGAAGAATGACTACATAAAATGTCAGACACAGTGATACACTGTATTGCTATGCTGCTGTGAAAATGAATGACCTGAAGCTACATGTTTCAATATGGATAAAGCTTAAAAAATATAATGCTGAGGGGCCAGCCCTGTGGCCAAATGGTTAATTAAATTCAATGCACTCTGCTTCCGGTGCCTGGGTTCGTGGATTCGGATCCTGGGTGCCGACCTACTCTACTCACTGGCCATGCTGTGGCAGCATCCCACATACAAAACAGAGGAAGAGTGACACAGATGTTAGCTCAGGGACAATCTTCCTCAAGGAAAAAAAGAAGATTGGCAATGGATATTAGCTCAGGGTGACTCTTCCTCACCAAAAAAAAAAATATATATATATATATATATATATATAAAGTAAATAAATAAAATGTAAATAAAATAAAAAATATATAATGCTGAGTGAAAAAAGTAAATTGGAGACTATGTCGAGTATAATAATATTTATTTAAAGTTTAAGAACAAAAAGACAGTGCTATATTTTGTTTATGGATGGATGTATTATTCAATTACAGATATAAAACCATTCATGGGAATGCTGTACCACAATTTCCCTTTAGGGAAGGAATAAAGGGAATGTGATTGGAAAGGGGTACATAGGAGGCTTTATCATATTATACTGTTTTATTTCTTTTAAAAAAGATTTGATCTAACTGGCAAAATGTTGGGATTTGTTCAAACTGAGTGGGAGGCTTAGAAATGTTTATTATATTATTCTTTACACTTTCATGTATATTTGAAATATTTTATTTAAAACATTTAAATTTTAGGATATTTTATATTCAAGCAAAGAAAAAAATTATCAAAATGTTCAGTTTCTTCAAAATCACCTAAATGCCCGTGAATATGGAACTACTTAAGTAGACAGTATATAATGAATTATTATACAAATATTAAAAATAATGCTTTATATTTATATGATATGGAAAGGTATCTAAACATTTTGTTGAATTAAAAAGTTACAAAATATAATGTATAGTCTAATTTCATATGTACACAGTATCCATATATATCAGAAATGTTAAATAAAAAATTTTAAATTGTTCTCTCTAGTTATATCTAGATAGATGTTCTTTGCTGTTTTTCTCTATTTCTTAATGATCATGTGTATTTTTATAAATACAGTAAAACGATTGAAATAGTTCTTCAGAATTCACCTACCATGGACGTGCAAATTAAAATAAAAAAGAAATACCAATTTTCACTTATTTAAACTTCCACATATTTTTTTCAATTTGTAATATTGAAGGCTGGCAAGACTACAGTTAAATTTTACCCTCCATCACTGGTGTTAGCCATGTGAATCAGTATTACATTTTCTGAAAAGTAATTTTGCAATATGTAACAAGAGCATTCTTATCATAATAGGGAAATTATCCTGAGGAAATAATCCAAGATGCACACAAGAATATACAAACAAGGATATTTTTGTTACAGCATTATCCAGAGTATTAAAGCATTGGAAACAACCTAGATGTCCAACAACAGGGGATGGCTCAAGAGATGATGGTACATAAAATAAAATACTATGTAGCCAATAAAAAATACATGTTTGAGGAATACCTAATAAGATGAAACATGCCCATAAATAAAAGCAGGATATAAGATATGCTTCAAATTTTGTTTTATATGTATATTTTGAAAGACCAGAAGAAACATACCAAAATTTAACAGAAATTGTCTCTCAGGGTTAGATGATCAGTAATTTTTACTTTTTAATCTATTTCTGTACTTTCTAAATTGCATAAAAACCATAAGTTTTATGATCTGAAAAGTTACTTTTTAATAAAGAAAGTAGCCTTCATTTCTACCCCTTTCTCATTTCAGCACTCCCCCTCCAGTCCAGTTGGCACTAGACCACAGAACACAGAGACATCTCTGGGTTCCAGTCCACTGCAAGTAATTACAAACCACCAATATAAATTGCCCCCTTGTCCAGACTCTCCTTTCAAAACTGTAAGCAGGGTTAGGTGGCTGTGCAGGTCAACAAACAGGAAAAGCTAGTGAAGGATCAGCATTTTATTCCCCAATCTTGCCCAAATATATAAATATTCCTTTATTATCCATTGACCCAGATCTATTAGCCATTGCATCGTCCTGAACTGGTTTGTGACATGAACTGATAGTATTTGTTGCCCCAGGGCAAGGGTTAAACTATGAGAAAAGAAGGGTGGATTAAACAAGGAAGAAAAACTATCAATATGTCATAAAATATACATGCTATTTCTAATTTATTCCTGTTCATTTGGGGTAACATATCTAATGTGTTACAAACATTTCTGGTAATACAGTATCGTTGTTCCCTTTAATAATGTGTTACTGTCTGTAACTCTCATTTGGACTTGGTGAATTACTGTTTTATTTAATGAAAAAAAAGATAAATTGTACTTGATTTGTATTTATTAATTTTTATGAATTTGGTATCTGACATTTATGAAAGCTTAGGCACATAATTTCTCCTTTCTTTAATTTACAGCTGGGGAACTGTTTAAATATAATTTTAAATGATGCATAAAATGCTTCCTGACATATTTGTTTTCTGAATTTCCAACATGCATATTTGCCATTTCTATATGATGAACAAACGCTGTCTCAAATTGTGGAGAAAGAAAAACTTTACCTGTTTAGGATTCCTTTATTAAATCTGAGCTCTTGTATTTTGGTGGTGGCAGGCTGGGTTTTCTGGAGGTTGATAAGTTTAGTTGCAATTGCGATCTGGTTCATGCTAACTCCATTTGATAGGTAAGCCTTTGCAGGTGTAGCAATCATCAATTTGGTGCAAAACCTCAGAACAAAGTCTAAAAATAGATGCTACTTTGATAGTACTTTGGGGGGATAGAAGAAGTTTAATAACAGACAAAGTACATTTCTTAAAGAATATTATTTCTCTGATTATTTCCTAAGTAGAAAATAGCTTTTACAGTAAGATAGATATTTTTCTTCATATTTAATTTCTTTAAAATGATTCTATTTTTCCTACTCTGTATTATGGTCATATCAATTTGTACCTCCTTTGAAAAACTGTACAGCTATTGTTCAGATAATATTAACATTCTGAAATTTCAATTTTTGAATTTTCAAGTAAATGCAAACTTTAGATGGTATTTTCCCTTCTATAAGGAAGTAAGAATAAAGAATTTATTTTACTTTATTTTTAGTCAGAACGTATTTGGAAAAAAATCACCAATTCTTTTATGAGCAATCAGTGAATAAAAAAATGGAGAGGCTCAAAGTGCTGCTCTTCCACTGACTTCTGTCATTAAAACAGATGTTCTCTATAACCTTGACCAAACAACTCCATCCTCTAATCAGAAGGCAGCAGACTTGTTTGTGGATTTATGATAGATGTCTGTGCCAGAGCTTGGAAGACTGTCTAGCACTGTGGGCTCCTACAGACTCATTTTTGTGCTGAAATTTGGCTTGTAATCCTTATTTTAATTTGTTTTATATACTTTCACCCAAACATGGTTTTCTTTATTTTTTTTAAAAAAGATCTTATTAATTGGATATTTCAGATGTACTCATCACAATTAAGAGTAGCTATAGCTTTAAATATATGATGGACTTGCTGATGTCAGCAGCTGAAAACTAATGCTGCTGATATCAGCTGACAGGACACTAATTACTAGTTATGTGGCTGTTGCCTGCTTAAGGAGCTATTCAGTGAGTTATGATTTGGAAAAGCTGGAGAGCACGGGGCTGATTTGTGAAGAGATATCTAATGTGAAAATACCACAGAAGTTCTCAGATTGATCCTCATGACAGAGATCTGTCTAATTAGGAAGTGTCTATTTTAATACTAAACCACAAAAAAGCCCAGCTGGAAAAGAAGAATTTATAGGAAGACACAGAGCCATCACTAGTTCAGCTGACAGCAAATGCAGCCTAAGCATGTTTCTCAGCATTTAATCAATAGTGGCTATAGGACAATTACTCCCTCACAGACAATCTATCTCATCATATCAAGAGGGAGGGTCTTCATAGGTGATCTGTGTGGAGAGCCCCTATTCAACACTGCTTGTCTTACCTTCGGAGTTGAGGCCTGTCTAGAAGCTAGATACTTACTAAATTATCACTGAGAAGATAGTAAAGCTGTCAATATTCTGTCCTTGGGTGACTAAGGCAGTCGCTCTTCGTTCTGAGATCCAGATGAGGCAGGACAATGGGGAGAGTGAGGACTTTCAGTTCAACTGAGGGATTGGGTTGGTAAATCCTGCTACTAGACCCTAATGTTTTTGAAAACAAGAACTTGTCGCTAAGTTTCTATATATGGTCAATAAAGACTGAGGGACTGACTCTAGACAGATCTTTGGGGGAAAAAAACTATAGCTTTCCTCTGAGGCTGAAAAAAAAATCTGGTCACGTATTTGCCAAATATGAGAAGACACTAAACCTTCACTGAGCTGTCTTTCTCAGTGGAGTGATTAAGGCTGTGTCCACATACTAGCTTAGAAGCGCTTTTGCAGGAGTGAAACCGGGCACGTAAGTGGGGGCATCGGTCTTTCCACCTCAGCTGGCTTCCTTCTTTTCTCTCCTCTGTGTCTGTGTCGTCAGTTGGTATGTGGAGACTTTTACAGACCAGCCTGCTGAGCAGGCTGTTAATGAGTCATGCCTGCTCCCTGCCTCAGCTTTGGCACAGTCTCAAACACTTGCTTATGTTGATACATGTTTTATCGTTGCGGATCTGTCCACAGAAAAGGTAAGAGGATGATAAATCATCAGAGGTTATTCCAGAAATATCAACTAACTGATTCCACACATTTTTGAGTCTTGATTCCAGAATGTGAAGCCCTGGCCTGGGCTACAGGGTAGGATGGAAACAGGATAGCCATCAGGCCAAAGAGAACGGTGAGTGTTCAGCATCCAGCTTGACTGCTGAGCAGCTACCTGACCAAAATAAGCAAGTTCTGTGCTTCAGATTTCTCAGCTATGAAACAGCTCCCTATCTCTCATGGCAGTGGCGAGGATTAAATAAATCATACCTATAACAGTCTTAGCACAATGCCGGGCACAAGAGGCCTTCTGTAACTATGACTTGCCTTCCCCACTCTGTCTTATTTTGGGTTCCCACCACAGCTGACCCTGAGACAAGGATTCGAGGACATGGATGGTCTAAAGGAGTGGAGAAGTGAAACAGGGATTGGGAAGCAGCCAATAAGGGTGTGTTATTAAGGTAGACGCCAGTGTGGGTGACTGGAACTCAACCCTTCAGTGAAACGGTGCAACACAGAGCCTCAGAATAATCCCACCTCAGCGAGGTGAGTGCTGCGGTATTTATACACCTATTCCCAACTCATTGGTTGAAGGCTATTGGAAGGGCAGTAGATTAATTGCCAGGCAATTCCAGCCCGCTGTGTGCCTTCTGCTGCTCTAGGGGGAAAAGCTCTCAGCACAGAGATGCAGTTCTGGTAGTTGAAAGTGAGCTGAAACACACTGAAATTTCCTATGGATGTGGGCAGGGCAATGAAAGACACAGTTGGGAATACCAAGACATCTGAAACATGGTAGTTTCCATCAAGAAACCACCAATCTAATAAGGAAGATAGGACAGTTGAAGCTTCAAAGGAAAAGGTTTGTGATGCCAAGATGTCTGCAATTTCAAGGAGAGGTCAGCAGCTGGATTTCCCAGGGTAGCACTCACTACACTGGGACCTCTGGCTCTTAGCCCTGCATTTGATCCATCAGCATTCAGATGGTGAACTCAGAGGAGCTGTCAGACTCACATTAACCAAAACCCACAGAGTCTGAGCAAAAAGCTAGAAAGCCCATGTGTTGATTTGCATTCTCGCTCTGTAGGCTAAGCTCGATGAGACTAAATTATTATCTTAAAGTGGATTTATAAGTGGAGATGCATAAAAATGGATGCTGCTAAGAGCTCCTCAATTGAGATAGCTTGAGGAACTCTTCTCCACTGAAGGGCTGGCCTTGCTAGTAGGGTTGTTTAGAGGGAAAGAGTTTGCCCCCACATCTCCACCTGGTTCTGCCAATGGTGGGTGCTAGTGCTTCTATTTGTGACTTCCAGAAAGGCAGGGTATACAATGGTTAAGAGTGAAGACTCCAGGGGCTGGCCCCATGGCATAGTGGTTAAATCTAGTGCACTCCACTTCAGCAGCCCAGGTTCACAGGCCCAGATTCTGGGTGCAGACCTATACCACTTGTCAACCATGCTGAGGCGGCAACCCACATACAAAATAGAGGAAGGCTGGCACAGATGTTAGCTCAGGGCCAGTCTTCTTCAATAAAAAAAAAGAGGGGGAGGAGATTGGCAACAGATGTTAGCTCAAGGTGACTCTTCCTCACCAAAAAAAAAAAAGGAGTGAAGGCTCTGGAGTCAGAATACCCCTGGTTCAAATCTTGTCCCACTATTGTATCAACTGTGTGACCTTGGCAGCTATTTAATCTCTCTGTACCTTAGGTTTCTCATCCATAATTGTACCTATTTTATAGAGTTGTGAGGGTTGAATGTAATACAAATAATATGATACATATAAAGAGTCCAAAATAGCATTTGGCACAGAGTTAGGTGTTAGTTATCATTATAGCTGCTATTAGGAATCCCATTTTAAGTTGACTCAGTCTTTGCTTAGGTATGGTAATATCTTTTAGTGAGTTTTACTCTGGTCTTTGTACCCGTTTATATCATCAAGCTGTCTTTGCTTATTGTCTGACAAGGTCTGTCATTTGTGTGTTGGGGAGGAGGAACGCCTCATTTCTCCTCACCTTTTCCTGGTTGTACATATAAATACAAAACCAATCCAATTGCAGATCAAATTGGGCAGGGCTCTGAAGACTGTCACAAAGTGCCAGGAGGCTCAGAGGCTGCCCGAAGTACGGGGTGGGAACACTGCAACTGCATTTGACTGATGGCTGAACAAGCAGCCGATCTAGAATTGTGTGTTAGGACTGTATTTTCAAATGTTGCACAATCGAGAACATCTTTAAGTACGTGGCCCTGGAATGCACTCTGGGATTCTGCCAAGCATATCTCTTTTATAACTTGGGGACAAAGCAACAAATCAAAGCCACTGTCAGATGTAGCCTGATAAAGTATGAAGTATATTCCTTGATGGAACCGAAGATCCCAAACCATTCAGGAAGACAATAGGGCTCCCTAAAAAGTGAGTGAAAAGCATCAGGATGGAATGTACACATTGAAAGAACTGTTAGAAAACCTATCAGCTGCAAGTGTGTGGGAAAGGATGTTGGACTTAATGACCACAGTCCAGGAGAATAAAAGGAGTCCTTGAAAGTGAATTAAAAGTATGGCTGCAGATGTGGCCATTGAGAGAAGCCAATGACTCAAGCGAGTCAACAGCAAGTAGGAGAGAAAGGATGTTGGACTTGGAGTGAGCAGCTCAGGTTCTATCTCAAACGGGGCGCTAATTGGCTGTGAGACTCTGGGAAGGTCATTTAGCCTTTCTGGACTTTCTCCATCAGACGAAAGGTTTG
Source organism: Equus caballus (assembly GCF_041296265.1). NCBI lineage: Eukaryota > Metazoa > Chordata > Mammalia > Perissodactyla > Equidae > Equus > Equus caballus. The sequence goes on along the minus strand of NC_091685.1, from coordinate 97,111,960 downwards.
ATTAGCTATTCTGTAAGATATATTCCAAATCTAGCACTACTCTGTTATTCTAAATATTGAGAGAGATAGTAGAGTGGAAGAGCTGTTTCAGTTGGAAAACAAAAATTTCAATGTTCCTAAAAACATCCCCCCATCAATCCACAGTCCCTGGCAAGAAATCCAAGTGTACTAAAATGAAGCCAATTAACATTCCTTACTACGGCTCTGTCATAAATCATCGTTAACTCAGAGAAGGCAGATGGTTGAATAGCTATAAGACATATTCTTATAGATTGACTTGTTTATATCCCACAAATTTAACTTCATACAACCAGAACCCCATTCCTTTCTTCAGAAGCATACTGAAAGTACTGTGGACTTTCCAGGCATACGTAGGTAGAAAATCTGCTGATAGATCAATTAGATGAGAACCAAGCACTGCCCATTGAAGCTGAGCAAGGGGGAGTCATTGGTGACTTGATAAGAGGAGTTTGGTTGAGTGGGGGCAAGAAAGCCTGATTAGACTGGGCTTAAGGGAGAATGGGAGAAGAGAAACTGCTAACAAGGGGAATAGACAGTTCTTAAGTTTTGCTGTGAAGGGAGATAAATGGGGTGCAGTAGAATCAAGAGGGTTTTTTTTCCAAATGGGAAAAATAAAGCATGCTATGACACTAATAAGAATTATTCAACAGAAAGGGAACAGAATGATACTGGAGGAGAAATGGGACATTTGTGGGGGCAAGGCCCTTGAGTAGATTAGAGAGGATGGGACCCAAAGGTAGAGTATATGCGCATAGCAAGTAGTGGTTGGATATGCTGTTGGGAGAATCATTTCTGTTTTCTCAGTGAGATAGGAATCAACACCATCAGCTGAGAGCAAAGAGGGTGGAGGAGAAGTTGGAGGTTTGAAGAGATGGAAGACATGAACTGGCCGCCTAGGAACAGGTCAAAGTGATGGAACCAGGATGAATGCCAGGCAATATTGAGGACCATGTAGGGTTAGTTACCATTAAGTTAAAGTGAAACCACTCAGTATTTTTGGGGTTTGTCTGACCATGTTTGGGAGTTTGTTTGGACATGCCTTGAGGGTACAAGCACCCAGTAGGCAGAGTTGAAATTTGACTAGGGTTTTGGTTCAGTTGAGCCGGTGCAGGGGAGAGAGGGGCAAGAAGTCAAGTCTGTATTCAAGGGGATGATATAAAGATAGACTATGGAATTTAGACTGGAAGAAGAGAGAGAGCAGATCAAGGGAGTGGAACAGTGAGAAGGTGATAGCAGCATTGGATTAAAGTCCTGGTGGTAGAGAAGGATTGTTTTCCTTAGGGTACCAGAGTGAACCAGCTGGAGAGATAATAGGTGGTGGTAAGAGAGTAGGATGTCTGAAGTTAAGATTTTTTGGGTGTTGCAATTGTTAATAGTGAAAAGGTCAAAGGGATGACCATAGAAGTGAGTAGCAGAGATTGAAGGGAGGACAAAGCCACTGGAGAAAGGAGATTAAGGAACTGAAAGATCAGGGTATTGGAAGGAATATCTGCTTATTGGAATCATATGAATAATAATTGGACTTATTTTGAATACAGTGATAGAATTAGTTGCTAAATCTCCAAGGAGTGAGGGATAGTGGCCTAGGGGTTAGTAGATAGCCGAAACTAAGGGGTAGTGTCATCTGATGAATAAGATTCAAAGCTGAGTGTTTTCTGGAAGAAGAGAAGGAGCGTAGTCTCAAAGCAACAACATGGAACAGGGAAAACGCCTATTCTACCTCTGGTTGCATGGTACAAATAACTACTAGACTGCCTGAGAGGGCTGCAGGGGAAGACATGTCCAAGAGAGAGCCAGGGGTCAGCCAGAGGAAGGTCAAGAAACATTGTTGAAAGAGGTTGAGAATATAGGGCAGCTGTCAGCAAACTACAGCCCATGGGCTCCCTGTGTTTGTAATAGTCTTGCCGAGAGGTGTGGAGTCGAGCAAGGTAGCAAGTGGGACTCTCTCTTGATCCCGGCTGCCAGTCCCCTATGGAGTGGTAGGTCTACTCTGAGTATGCATTCTTTTTCTTCACCTATACTGTGATTTCTCCAGGCCAAGAGATCAGCTTGGATAGAACGCATCCTTACAGAATGTAGCCTTAGTTAGCCTTGCTAACTTTCCTCTTCTTAGATTGGCATTGCTTATCAGATTCTCCAATACAAATTTCCTAATTCCAATTTAATATTGATGCTTCATTAAACTGGAAGACCTTCAGCCTGACCTTCAGTGAGTTGAGCTTGATTCTGCTTTATGACAAATGGTACCAAACACCATCCGTGTGCAATAACTTTAAAGAATTAAGTTAAATATTCAAAGGGAAATAACTTTATAATGCACTTTGTTTTAATATTAAAATGTTCTTCCTGCACACCCATTGGCTAGTGATTCAGCTTGGACCCTTGCACAAGTGGCTGGACGAAAAGAAATTGTGACACATAACAAGCTCTCTTGCTTTCTTGTTTTAATGACAAAGGAATAAAATAAAAGGCTTTCAAATAGTAGCAATTTGGATTGAAGCTGCAGCTCTGCAAACATTTCCCAGCCTGAGTCACGTCTTGCTCAAAGGACCTAAACTTGAGGATTATCACATTGACCGGGAAGCGCTTTTCCCTGATGTCAGAACTCCCTTCAGGGACTAGCTCCTGTTTTCGCCTCTCTGTGAATCCCTTCTCAGGCGGTGAGCGCTCTCAGGGCTGCCTCACATCACACCCAGGAGGACCACGGCTCTCTTGCTGACGGTGTGCATTACCCAACGTTACATGTTTATTTAGATAATTTCATTTAAGCCGTCTAGAAGATTCTATCGGATAATCACTATTTTTCATTCATTCATTCTTTAAACATTTATTAAGCAACTACTTTTTATTTTCCAGAACAGTGCTCAGCAAAGAGGATTCCAAGCTAAGTAAGACATGGCCCCTGTCCTTGTTTTCAAAAGGGGTGAGGGCAAGGTGGGAAAGGATTCTGGAAATCAAGAAGCTTACTGATGATTTCAGACAAGGTGCTAGAAAAGATTATTAAGCAGATGTCTTGCGAGCACTTAGACAAGAGGGCAGTGATGATGAGAGTCAACGTGCATCCACCAAGGGTTCACTGAGCCTGACATAATTTTCTCTTCTGATAAGGCTACCAGACTAGTGGATCTGGGAAATAATGTAAGTCAGGTGGCTTAAGTAGCATTTGAGAGTCTTTCACGTTTTCTTGAGAACTTACAGGAAGATGGATATTAAAACAGTGGGTGGATTCTGAGCTATTTAATTCCTTATTTTTTTAATTCATTCATTCAACAATTGTTTATGTTGCCAAATAAACAATGTGTAACGTACTCTGTTAGGTGACGGGGATGGATAGATGATGCCTACCTTCATGAAGCTTACTATCTCTGGCAGGAATGAGACAAGTACCATGCAAAATACACACAGTGAAATAGGTGGTCTGCAGGGGAATCACCAGGAATATTGATTAATGAGTTAGTGTAAACACAAAAAGAAGCTTCTAGTGATTTTACTGGCAGACCTGGCTCTGGACCTCCCCAAAGTTTTCTCAGTAAATTGGATGATGGTATAGAAAGTATTATAATATTGGGGAGGAGAATTAATTTATGCCCCTATGTTAAAGGACATGCAAAATCATTCATAATAAAAATAGATTAAAAGTACTAAATAATTCAAAATTGTATGAAATCTGGTAGAAAATAGAATAAAATGTTTGTAGATCTGTGGAAAAATGATAATGTTCTCAGCTGTGGAGAACCATAAACAATCTAAACTGAAAAGACTAACAAATGACGGGTTTGAATGAGTAGACTTTTAAAATCTCCATACAATGCAAAATAACATCACTAACATTAAAAGGAATAAATTAGGCTGTGAAAAAGATTTGCATCAAATATGACAGAATAATAACTATAATATATAAAAAACTGGAATCAAATTTGTAAGAAAAAACATGGTGAATAGAAACAATAATTCACCAAAGAGGAAATATGTTTAAATATATTTGAAAGACATATTCACAGGAAGAAAGTTCACAATTTGCAGAGCAATGGGGTCTCAGTGAGTCTCTGAGTATGTCATCTGACTGAGGGTCTGTGTTTATAATGGATGGAGGGCTCTCAGCAGAGAAACCCCCCCAACAGAAAAGATAACCACCGCCCCCAGGATGCGTTCCCTGACTTCCTTTGTCCTCCCATAGTATCATTTGTATTTTTCTCTCACAGCGCTCGTTACTTTGTGTTCTAGTTAGATCTCTCCCGACTCGATTGGAAGCCTCTTGAGTAACAGAACCGTACCTTGTGTATTTGTTTTCCCAGTACCTGATAGGAACCAACACTTGCTAGTTATGAAATAAGTGGAATACGTATTTTTGATCAAGAGACAGCAGGTCATGGGAGGCCATGGGGTAAGTTGAACACAGCAAAATAGTGAGTGAGTAATAATATGTCCGCACCTCCAAGCCATGAGTCTAAGAGCAGCCCTTGGATCTCCTGTCTTCAGGAAAACACTGCCCTCCCTGGACATCTCCTCATCATTAGGGAGAGTTAAGAGGTGGCACCAGAACTTCTCACACTCCTGGTAAGACCTTTACCCTTCCCACCATCTCCTCCAAACACTGGCAGCCTCAGCAGCATTATTTGCCTTGAGATCATCCGGACTTAACCCCAGGATGGCCTTTATTCCTGTTTATGTCAGTCATCAAGGGAAGCTCAGGACATCCTTCATCTCCAGGAGACTTGTCCACATGGGCAGTGATGCTGCCATTGTGTCCTCCAACTCCTGAGCCATAAAGAGGCTCTCTTGCCTCTGATTGGATTCAACCAGTGGGCATGGCAGAATACCAGGGGGCAGGAGGAGAATGAACTTGAGGTATGTGTTCACCTGACATCCTCCTTGTTGGGTTGCCAGAGGTTGCCTGCATCCCTCTTCCCAAGGCCACAGCTCCTGTCAGGCAGCCCTCTCCTTCAATCTGCTCTCTCTGGATTTCTGTAACCACTCTCTCCTTTTGTTCCTTTGGGTGTCAACAGCCTCTGTTCGTTGCTAGCCCCTGGGCACTACATCATCCTTTGTTGGTTTCCTTAACTCCTGCCCATATTTGCAAATAATTCCTTTATTAAACTCTACCCAGTTTGAGTGTGCCATCTGTTTTCTGCTGGGATTTTGACTGATACACTATTGAATAATTAGATATTGGATGAATGAATGACTTTGAATCTCTGTAAGAAAACTGAGATCACCAGGAAACACTCTTTGTAACAAAGCTAGTGGCTGTGGGGATGGTGGGAATTTTCCCCGTTTCGGTAACCTGACACTGGAAGCACGGAAGGGAGGAGCAGTTACCCATCAAACAAGGCAGAGGACAAGGGGGCAGTCACGGAGGAGGAGGAGGAGGACACGAAGACCCAGGCCCTGAAGCATGCAGCTGACACCAAAGCAGCCAGCAATGGGAGCCACAGTAAAGGAGATGCCACCAGTGAGACACATCAGGAGACTCAAGGAAGGAGCAGAATGGCATGTCTAGGTTGCTGTTCCACAATCCTAGAGGTGGAGGCTGGGCCAGAGAAATTATGCCTCCCCTCTCACTTCTTCCTACTGCCCCACCCCCTGCTTCCTTGTGGTCTCAATGAGCATGGGTGGCGGTAGAGATCAAAGAAATGAAAATGAGGGCAACCTGAATCAAATTACATCTGCAAAATCAGCAGTTATATAACTGGTGAAACTAATATATTCATGAACTTTGGTAACATTATAAACCAATGCAACTCTTTCAGAAACCTCTATGGCAATATATATTACATTTTAAATGATACTTTGTATCTTGTGACTCTGTAATCCCATTCCTGAATGTTCATTCTAAAGAAAGCTCATAAAGACAAATGTGCAGTACAGCGTTATCCCCTGTGTTAAACAATGTAGAATATACATATTCAGTAAAAAGAATAAAACATGGAAGTATATGTACCATGGGCAGAGATGTAAACTAGGTATGCATAAAAGCAAAATTCGAAGAGAATATGCAGAAATGAAAACGGTATTGTTGACGCAAATAATCCATAAGCAACCTACAAATCAAAATTGGGGTAAATTTATTATGAACCAAAGAGAGGATTATAACCCAAGAAGGTCTTAGAAGGCATTCTAGAGAAGCATGGGTTTCAGTACAGTCTTATATCTTTTTAGATCAAAGAAGATACAGTAAACACACCCAGGATACATTTTCAGAGGGGTATTCAGTTGCAAATTAGCAGGTCAACGTGACCATGATGCCAGGAGAGGGACTAATCCGGGTGTTACCAATAGGGTGTACCATGGGAGAGGAAGTATGCATTGTTTATCTTAAGAGAGATTCCTTACTTTAATGGATAAGCAGATTTACAATGTATGTTTGATGGGCTGTAAGTCAGGCTTTCCAGTTCAAGCTGAATCAGTTTTGAACTTGAATAGTTACCCCATATACCTCAATATGTGAAAATCTCTCGTCAGTATCAATAGAATGGAATTTAAAATTATTTTTTCCTAATATTCTTTAATGCTGCTATAACATTTTTACAATCTAATGTAAAAAAGAAAAAAAATGCTTTCTAAATTTTAAGTGAACACCAGCAGGAGGAGTCATATCACTCTACTTCCTATAACCCTCCAATCCTCCAAGGGTTTCCTTGTGCAACACAAATACCATGCAAATGCCCTTCCATGGTTTCTCAGGTTGTACATGTCACACCTCTGCCACCTCTTGGATTTTGTCTGTTGACTCTCTTTCCTTGTCCGCTATGCTCTAGCCACCCAGGGACTTTATCTCCCTTGACAACACCAAGCTTATTCCTGTTTTAGTCTTTGCTCCTGTTGCTCTCTTGATCTAGAATGTGCTTCCTCCACATCTTCATATGACTGCCTTTTCTCATTATTTAGATATCACTTCAAATGTCACCTTTTTAGGGAAGCCCCATATACATTGTCAATTATCTGCCCAACAACTGAACATCTCTGGCTCCCACCATCAAAACTCCTGAGGGCCAGGTATTCTCTTTTCCTACCTGTGGAAACTAAGACCTGGGCACATGACTTGAATGCAGCCAATCGGTTCCAGACCTTGGTTTCAAATCTCAAGAGAGTGATGCACAGGGGGAGTGGAAGTTGCAGTGTCCATGGCAGCTCTGGTGCCATGGAGAGTCCAGTAGAACATTAGTAGTATCTCAGGTGAGTGGAGTTCATCATAGTGATGGTCGTCCAGTTAGCCATGGCCACGGCTGGTTGGTGTTGAGGTGGTACGCAGACTACCGTGTAAGTTTATCTTGGTTGTGCTTTGCCTCCCTCGGGTCCTACCAAAGCTGGGCTATGCAGCTATTTATAAACACTATTAGGTACCCGAAACACTTCCCCAAAATGTTTTTCTGCTTAAGTTAAGCAGAGTTGTCTTCTATTGTTTGCAACCAATAACCTGTACAAAGAACTTCCCTGAAAAGCTAAGCTAAAGCAGCCACTCCTCTACCCTGGTTATTCTCTGTCACAGTATTCAGTTTCATTTTCTTCATGGCATGTATCACTATCTGAAATAATTCATTTCTGTATCTGTGTATGATGTATTCCCCACACTCCTGAGATGTCATCTCCATGAGAACAAGAACTGTGTTTGTGTCCCCCGTACCATCTAGAACAATGCCAGGCACATAATTGGCACTGATACATATTCATTTAATAAATGAGATAGAATGGATGGCAGAAGCAAGAGTCAAAATACCTAAGAACCAAAAGTAATACGAAGAAAATTAACAGAATAAACATGAGAGCTGACTTTAAGTTGCTCAATCAATCACATAAGTACAAGGTCAGGGAAACCTTGATTTTCATGTATTTGAATGTTAAAAATGAAAAACCCTTAGACTGTGATGGACTGAAAGCTCAGTAAAACTTGACTTCTAAAAAGGATCAAAACAATCTTAGTCTATACGAATAGGAATAGAATAGGAATACATAAGGGATTTCTGCTTCTGGCCAAGATGAATTAACAAGAACCAGATTTTTCTTCCCACCCTAAACAGGTAAAAACAATGGAGGAAATATGTGAAACAGTGTTTTTACGACGTTGGACAAGTAGCACAGGAAAATGACCATTGAGAGAGGAAAGACAAACAGATGATCTTTACAGCTGCCCAGTGTCCTGCTTGGATAAAGTTTTCAGGCCCTAGTACAGGGAGGGGGACCCTAGGCAGGGCCTGGCCATCTCCCTAAGTTGAGGAGATGGAGCTGGAGTTTATGGAGTTCGCATGTTCCGCTTCAGTGGTCCAGGCTTCACGGGTTCAGATCCGAAGTGCGGACATATGCACCGCTTGTCAAGTCACGCTGTGGCAGGCGTCCCACATACAAAGTAGAGGAAGATGGGCACAAATGTTAGCTCAGGGCTAATCTTCCTCAGCAAAAGAGGAGGATTGGTGGCAGATGTTAGCTCAGGGCTAATCTTCCTCAAAAGAAAAAAAAAAGTCAAGAAAAAAGTCTCAGTAAACTAGGACTAGAAGGGGATTTTCTCAACCTGATAAAAGGCATTTACAAAGAACCTATAGGTACCACCGTACTTAATGGTGAAAAACTGATTGCTTTCTTCCTAAGATCAGGAATAAGACAAGAATGTTCTTACTTCTTCTAATGAGTATTGTATTGGAGGTTCTACACAGTGAAATAGGCAGATTGGACAACAAGAAGTAAACTGTCATTACTTGCTTACAAAATGATCATCTATGTAGAAAATCTTTAGAAATTTTTTAAAAAATTACTAGAACTAATGAGTGAGTTTAGAGAGATTTTATCACACAATGTTAATAAAACATCAATTGCATTTTCATATATACTAGCAAGAACAATGGGAAGTGGAAATTTTAAAAACGGTATCATTTACAAGAGCATAAAAATTTGATATACTTTGGAATAAATTTGGCAATAGATGTGCAAGACCCATACTCTTAAAACTATAAAATATTGCTGAAAGAAATTAAAGACTCAAGTAAAAGGAGAGCTATACCATGTACATGGATTGAAAAATTCAATATTGTTAAGACCTAAGTTATCCTCAAATGATCTGTGAATTTAATGCAATCTAAGTTAAATCCCAGCAAGCTTTCAAACGTATAAATTGGTAAGATGGTTCGAAAATTTATATGGAAGCGCAAAGGACCTAGAATAACCAAAACAACTTTGAAAAATAACAGATTTGAAGGAGGTAGGCTACATAATTTTAAGTGTTATTATAAACATACAGTAACTACAGTAGTGTGGTATTGGCATAAAAATAAACTTGGAGAAAATATTTGCAAGTCATATATCCAAGAAAGGACTTATGTTTAGAGTATATAAAGGACTCTTACAACTCAATAAGGAAAGCAACCCAATAAAAAGAGGGCAAAGATTTGAATGGACATTTCTCAAGAAAGATATACAGGTGGCAAATACAATCAACATCATTAGTCATTAGGGAAATGCAAATTAAAAGCCTAATAAGATACTCAACACACACACACTAGAATGGCTAAAATTAAAAAGACAGACCATATGAAGTGTTTGAGATGATAAAGAGCAAATGAAAAAGAAGGAAATCCTGCCATTTGCAACAACATGGGGGGACCTTGAGGGTGTTATGCTAAAGTGAAATAAGTCAAACAGAGAAAGACAAATACCATATGAGCTCACTTAGATGTGGAATCTAAAAAACAAACAAACAAACAAACCCAACACATAGATACAGAGAATAGATTGGCAGTTGCTAGAGATGGGGTAGGGAGTGGGGGTGTGAAATGGAAGAAAAATGTCAAAGGTGCAAACTTCCAGTTATACAATACATAAGTCATAGGGATGTAATGTACAATATGGGGACTATAGTTAATAATACTGTATCGCATATCTAAAAGTTGCTAAGAGCTTAGATCTTAAAAGTTCTCATCACAAGAACAAAAATTTGTAACTAGGTGTGGTGATGGATATTAACTAGACTTATTGTGGTGATTATTTCACAGTATGTACAAATATTGAATCATTATGTTATACACCAGAAACTAATGTATGGTACATGTCAATTATATCTCAATAAAAAATATACATATACATATGTGCATTAAAGTATCTGAAAGGATATTCACTAAATTGTTAATAGCAGTAGAAAAAAAGAGCAACTGCAATTCTCATTCACTGCTGCTGGCAATGTAAAATAATACAATCACTTTGGAAAACAGTTTGGTAGTTTCTTAAAAGGTTAAACATATACCTATTACATGACTGGCCCATTTTACTCCTAGATATTCACTCAATAGAAATGAAAGATATGTCCACACAGGATTTGCACATGAATGTTTATAGCAGCTTTTTGGGTAATAGCCCAAATCTGGAAACAAACCACACACCCACCAACAGATGAATGGATAAACAAAATGTGCTATATCCATATGATGGAATACTATTCAGCAGCGAAAAGAACAAAATCTTGATATACACAATAACACAGATGAATCTCAAAATAATTATGCTGAATGAAAAAAGCCAGCGAAAGAGAATACATACATTTGATTCCATCTATATAAAATTCTATAGTGATAGAAAACAGATCAGTGGTCGCCTGGGGATGGGATGGAAGATAGGAAGTTAGGGAGAAGGGATTACTAAGGGGCATGAGGAAACTTTGGGGGATGATGGATATGCTCATTATTTTGATTGGTGAAGACTTCATAGATTTATACATATGTAAAACCTCATCAAATTGTACAATTACAAATGTGCAGTGTACTACATATCCATTATACTTCAACAGAACTGCAAAAAAGAACAAAGAAATATAGCATGGAAAGCAAGATATTTGATAGTGTCTTGATTGACATACAGAAGCCTCACATAGAATAGAAGCCTCACTCAATTTCTTCACCAAATGCACGTGTGCTTTCGAGTAGAGAACATCAAGCCTGGACTCATAAGCAGATGACTGAAAATCAGCTAGACTCACTCAGGGACAATTCCAGCACAAATGTGAACTACATATTTGTTGAGTGAAGGTATGGATGGATAAATGAGTATAGTCCTCACGGAAGCCTATGTGATTCAAATTTGTGCCTCAAGAAAATAGCGTCATGAAGACTCACACAATTTCTTGAAACTGCAAATTTGAAATCCTCATAGGCCAAGCATCTACTGCATTAAATTCTGGGCACCACAGTTTAAGAGGTTGATGTCTACAAGAGAAAAGGAAGGGATGAAGAGTCTGGAAAATTGTGTCACTTAAGTAATTGGTGATGTTTAACTGGGATAAGTTTTAAGAGACCTGAAAATTTTCTTCAACAGTTAGAAGGAAGATAAATGAAACATCCTGAGTAGCTTCAGGAGTCAGAACTAGGATCCAGGAGTCGATAAGTAGGAAATACATTTTAATCTAGAAGTCAACCGTGAAGTTGGACCAGGTGCTTCTCGTCTGTACTCCTTTTCTATACACTCATAACACCCTGCACATATGGCGTTTTAACACTTACTACACTCTATGTGGTTACTAGTTTGTAAAAATGATTTCCTAGCTAAACTGTATACTCCTCATTTTTGGAGAGCAAGACACAATAGTGTAGAGATGTCAATTCTCCCTAAATTCATCTATGGTCTCAACACAATCTCATCAAAATGCTACTGGGTTTCCCTCTTCCGTCCTGTTATTGTTTTGAACTTGAATAAAGAAATGTGTCTGAAATCTATTTGGAGGAAAAGATATGAAAATTGTCAAGACATTCCAACATTAGAGGGGAAGAATTGTTCTATCATACTAAAATGTATCTATAGTAACTAAAATACTTTGATTTTGGTGTCCGAACAAATAGGCAGATGGATGGAAAATAGTGGTGTCCAGATGAATCAATTTAAAAGAAAGAAATACATCAGTAAATAGTGATAGGGGAAAATGTTCCAGAAAGCAAGTTATGCACAGGATGTATGTTTTGAGAGAAAAAACAAGCAAAGAAAAAAAATGTGTGTGTGTGATCATGTGTGTAGAATATAGTGGGATTTACACAAAAAAACTGTTAGTGAGTGACTTTCCTTTAGCAGGAATGTCAGTGGGCCAGAGCTGAGGTTAGGAAGTGAGAATGGATGAGGTGGACATTGTTACTTTTCACTTTATTCCCTTCTGTATTTTTTGAAATGTTTTTATATATTGCATGTATAGTTTTTAATAAATTACATAGAAAAAGAGGGAATGAGAGAAAGGGAGAGAGAAAAGGGCACAGAAATAACAGAGAATGGAAGGAAGCAAGGCAGGGCTTTGAAGTCACATTGGCAAGTCAGTTAATTTCTCTAAGCCTCAGTTTCTTTTCTGTAAAATGGGGATCAGAATGTCTCCTTCACAGGGTAGTTTCAAACATTTAATGAAATAACTTATGTAAAGGGCTTAGGCAATAATAAACAAGCATTATATAACATCTGTAATAATTATCATTTGTTACTAGTTATTACTAACTATAGTCCAAAAAAATTTTTCAATAAATCTGCAATTGAAAAGTTATAAGAACACCCCAAATTCACTCACAATAACCCAGAGGGTAAGCTCTGAGAAGCATGATGGTTCTGAGATTATAACCATGAAAGCTTTAATCTAATCAATTGCATTGCACTCTGTCTGAAGAAAGAATGTGTGAACAGAAGCGTGGGTGGGATCTGTGTGGAACCCAGAAAAGAGGCTATTAGGGGAAATAACAGAGGATGGATGCTAATAAAAACAATCCTGGGATTAAATTTTAACTCCCTGGGTAGGTTTTGCTATAGAGCAAGAATACTCTAACTAACTGATACTTTTGCCTTTCTATGTATTAGTTTGCTGTAAACATCAGCCTCTTTTGAGTTTGGTTAGTGTGGGAATCCTTGACCGTCTGATCTCATCTGGTCAGACAGAAAACACTGAGTTTTTGGATCTAAGAAGCTGAGGCTCAGACCCTAGAATTTCATGATCTCCTATAAACAAGCTTTTGCTCTACAGGCATGCTATGAAGGAGGGGAAAGCAGTTTTCTGTTTTGGAGAATTAAAACTTCAACATGAACGAACAAGTGGATGGAGGAATGGATAAATTAGTACCTGGAGGAGCTGCCACGCAGAATTGTAAACTCTGCATCACTGTGTTATTCATACACATGGGATGGTGTTCTCCTTGTTTCTACCTGACCATCCTATGCAGGTGATCAACAAAACTCCACAGGAGCTGACCTTTGGTGGACCTCTCCATCTTATCCTTGCCACTGTCCCTCACCCACGACACTCCAGCCTTCCCGGCATTCCCCAGGCCAGAATGCAGTCCCTCTGGCTCTCTGAATGGTTCTTTTCTTCTTCTTACTTTACATCCCAAGTCAGCAGTCACTTCCTTAGAGCCTGGAATCAAATCTCACCAATGCCTCTTCCAATTGTCCTATGTAAAGTAGTCACCTCCCCATCCCCAACCACCGCAGTATTCTCCATCATAGCAACCAGCATCCTATATATTTTATGGAATATTTTAGTACTTGTCTGCTGGGAAACAGATTCCTAGATGGGATTAAACATGCAAGAGATTTATTAGGGGAATTGCTTGTGAAGGATAAAGGGAGAGGGAGCAAGGGGAAGTGAGGAGAGCCACCAGTTGCAGGTTTGACACTTGTGAGGGGGAGAGTGAAGGGAGAAAGGAGAGTTGGGTAGGAAGAGTCTTGAACTGCAGTACAGATCAGAGGAAGTTTCAGCCAGGCCTATGGAGGATCTTCAAACCAGAGTCACCTATTGGAGGAGTCCTGCATCCTGAAGGACCCTCATCAGTACTCCCAGCATGCTCAGTCATGGGTAGAGAGCCCACAGGTTTGGCCTTGGTGCAAGCCCAATGGTGGATCCAGAAGGGCAGCAGCTGGGAGTCACTTGTGCTCCCTGCACTTAGTCATCCGAGAAGTGCATTTTCATGAGGGTGGAGCCCCCATGATGGGATTAGCGCCATTATAAGAAGAGGACACCAGAGCTCGCTGGCACTCTCTCTCTCTCCATCATGTGAAGATACAGCAAGAAGTATGCCCTCTGCAAACCAGCAAAAAGGTTCTCACCAAATCCTGAATCAGCCAGCACCTTGATCTTGGACTCCCCAGCCCCTAGAAATGTGAGAAATAAATGTTTGTTTTTTAAGCCACCCAATATGTGGTATTTCATTACAGCAGCCTGAGCTGACTAAGGCACCAAGATCTATTCCTTGTGCCACACAGATTTCTTTTTCATGCAACTTCAGGTAGCTTTGCCATGGTTCCTGTGGGTCTCTCTTCTCAAGGGGAAATTTAGAAAATGAAGTTAGTGGTACAAACTATGGCCCCATCCTGCGTAATTGTTCTCAGGGTTGCAATTGATACTCATCTTCACCCTTTTCCACCATCCATTCTAAATTTCCCTCATCCTCAGCCATCACCTCAGTGGGGCTTGGTGGCTTACTTGTTGATGTGACTAGACCTTCATGCCTAAGGAGTCTAAGCTCTTGGCTTTTGCACCCCCTTCTCAGTTCCAAAGCAGCAAAGAAGTACCAGGAAGCACCAAGTGCATACCTGGACTCAACATGTTTCCTCCTTGCCCCTGTATATAAAAGCAGCTCCAGCTCCTCCTGCTGATCAGGATCAATTACCCGTGCTACTATAGTGACTCCTCCTTTGGCCTGCTTGTCCCGGAACATGAAGGGTACAATTTGCCCTGGCAACTATTACATCTTATAGTTCAATGGACTCTTGCTATGTCCTTTGGCAAGACTAAGGGACATCCAACCCTGAAGATCTCAGAGTTGGAGCTCATTCTCCAGTTGGTCATTGGTAGTGATGTTAAGTGGCATCACACCTGCTTCCAGCCCTCCTTTTCTGGATGCATGTATTCTTCTCGTTGGAGACGCAGCACTGTAGAGAGCCCTCTCTGATTTAACGCATATACTATCCTGAAGTGTGGTACCCTATCTTTTCAGAGTGTTGCTTCTAAGCTGGCCCTTCAGCTGTGACAGTAGAAGGTCATTCTAGCGTTCTGTGAGGCTGGATGGTTCATTATATGATATGACCATTGGACCCAATGGTCATGGACCCACTCCTTTACCTCTTTTGCTGTGAAATGCGTCCCCTGGTCATGTTATATGGAAGATCATGTCTGAGGATTTGGCATCCTGTAAGTTCTCTATTAGTGCTAGCTGAGGCTTTATGTGCAGGAAAGGCAAATTCATACTCAGAATTGAAAATTATCCTAAGGGCATATAGAGCTGGCCTTTCTAGGATAGGAGGGGCCCAATGTAGCTGATATGCCACCAAGTGGCCAGATGATCTCCTGGAGGAATAGTTCCATATTGCAGCTCAGCATTGGTCTCTGTTGCTGACAGGTTGGACATTCATAGGCAATAGTAGCTAGATTGGCCTTGATAAACAGTCTGTCCTCTGGGCCCTCCCACCCAACATAATCCTCTGATGGTTTTTCTGGACTCACATAACATATCCATCCATTCCATGATGCCCACTTCCCTCAGTCTCTTTATTCCTTCCTCTACCATCTGCCTAGGCAACTCAGGCATTTGCACTTTGCTCAGCATTGTCCAGCAATTTCTCCAGGTTTCTAAGAACCACCCTGTTCCCCAGGGCTCTTGCTAGAATGTTAAACCAGTGTCCTGAGAAAATGCCCCTAAGGCCATAAATTCATGTTTATCCCGTCTCACATTTGACCCTATTGATCAAGCACCCTCGAAATCCAATCCCAGAGGTACTCCGGCTTCTGCTGGAACATGCTAGCTAATTCTTACAACACTGTAGTATATAATCTCTTTCTTCCGTTGTCAGGCACAGCACATACCTAGCCAGGTCTGTTGAGATGTAACCCCACTTATGAGCCTAGCAACCAGAGAGGAGATGGGCAGTGCCTGAGGGGGGCAATTGTGGCCTCTGAGAATGAGACACTGCAGGGGAAGTGCCAGCTCTTACTACATATATTAGTTTTCAATCACGGCATAAAAAATTGCTACAACCCTGGTAGCTTAAAACAACAGACATTTATAATCTCACAGCTCCCAGGAGTCTGGGCCCTGCTTAGCTGGATCCTCCGCTCAGTGTCTCACCAGGCTACAGTCAAGGTGTTGGTCAGGCTTTGTTCTCTTCTGGAGTTCAGGATCCTCTTCCAAGCTCACATGGTTGTTGCCGGAATTCAGTTCCTTTCAGTTGTAGGACTGAGGCACTCATTTTCATGCTGGCTGTCAGCCAGGGGCTGCTCTCAGCATCTAGAGCCTCCCCCCCCTCCCAATTCCCTGCCACATATGCCTCTCACAGACCCCCTCACAACACAGCTGCTTCCTTCTTCAAGGCCATCCAGAGAATTTCTCTTATCTCAGGGAGGATCTGAGTCCTTCTTTTAAGGGTTTTCACCTGATTAAGTCGGGCCCAACCAGGATAATCTCCCTTTTGATTAAGTCAGTCGACTGATTTGAGAATTTACATCTGCAATAAGTCCCTTCATCTTTATTATATTTTATTGCCTAGAAGCTAGTCACAAGTTCTGCTTACACTCAAGGGAAGGGGTGTCTACAAGGGTATGACTCACTGGGGGTCACCTTAAGATGTGTCTCCACACCGGGGAAGGGTAAGTCTCCAAAGGAACATGGTGGTGGATCCAGAGGCACAGAAGCTGGGCCATTTGTCAAATATGGTCCCTGCAGAAGGAGACCTGAGTAGCACATTCATGGGTATTATCACAATAATCATCAAGGTATTATCACAATGTGAAATTCATGAACTTGATAATGTGTTATATGTTTATTCTCTTCCCTACTGGAATGCAAGTTCTGCAGGGGTGGGGACTAAATCTGTCTTTCACTCTTGTATCCTCATTGCCTAGCACAGTGCTTTTTTTTTTAATTCTTTTAAAGATTTTATTTTTTTCCTTTTCCTCCCCAAAGCCCCCCAGTACATAGTTGTATATTCTTCGTTGTGGATCCTTCTAGTTGTGGCATGTGGGACGCTGCCTCAGCGTGGTCTGATGAGCAGTGCCATGTCCGCGCCCAGGATTCGAACTAACGAAACACTGGGCCGCCTGCAGCGGAGCGCGCAAACTTAACCACTCCGCCACGGGGCCAGCCCCCTAGCACAGTGCTTTTTGTATGTAATAGATGTTCAAAATATCTTTTAAATGAATGAGGCATTTTATACTCTGATGCTGTCACCTGATCAGATTTAACTCAGCTAAGGGTGACATCCTGGCCCAGGCTAAGCTGATGAGTTTCTTCCCTAATAATTTTGCCCTGAGACTGACAATTAGGCTGCTCATGCTCCGGGTGGCTGAACTGTAACCAGCAACATTCTCCAGAATGTTTCCTGCCTGTGGACCGAGCAGCAGTGGATATGAGTTTGTAGCATGGAGGAAATGCCACACATCTTTCAACAGAAATAGAGAGGAGAGATAGCAACCTCCAGACACATGTTTCTCCTGGGACCTCTTCTTTGACTATCAAGAGGTTCCACAGCATTCTTCCTCCAAATCTTCCTTTTTTGCTTAAGGTAGTTGGAGTTGGATTTGTGGGTCCTATATAATATACTCTGGAGATGTTAAAACACTGGGCACCTAGCAGCCACCTGGCCTTAGCTCATACAAAACAGAGGGGCCATATATGACGGGGTTTTAAGGAAGGGGAAGAGACTTTGAGAAATAGCTAAACCCTGCTCTCCAGCATTGGGCACAAAGGACAGAGGCCAGGGATTCTGCCCCAAAGAGGAGCTGGCTGGAGCCTCTCAATGGCAGGAGACAGTGTGCAGAGTGTGAAGCAGCTGCCTTTGGGGAACTGGAAGCATTGTTACTACTCCAAGTGGCCTGGCTCAACCTGCCCTGTCCTGTTAGGTGGAAAGATTATCCAGTCAGGGGAGGGGTTCAAGTACAGTTTTTTCCACTGAAGCCTCCTTGGGACACCACTTAAATCAGAGGCTTCAAAAGGACATTTGCAGATTATTCTGTAACATATTCACTCATACTTTATTAAGCATCATTAAGGTGAAATAAAGGAGGCTTCAGTGAAAGGAAGAGGGTCTAGATGTTGATGGGCATAACAAACTGACGGAGGGGTGCTGCAGAGGACAGGAGACGAGACGAGCAGAATGAGGCAGAAACCGGAGAGTTTAAGCAAGGAACGATGAATGGGAGACTAGGAAATTTTGGCATCATTGTAGGTGGCGCAAGTGGGTGTCCAATGAGATATGAAGGCTAAGAGGAATGGATGAAAGGGGCAGAAAGACATTCCATTTCTTCCAGGTGGGAAACAGGATAAAGAAACTATGTATGTATTTAATCATTCATATTTATTCAGCAAACATCCATGAGTACCTATTATATGCCAGGGACTCTTTAGGTACTGATGATACAGTGGTGAACAAACAGGCAGAGTCCTTGCCTTCATGGAGTTAACTTTCTTGTAGACATATTTAGACAGAGCATAGCTTGTCACCACTCCTTCTCCATGGTTAGGGAAGGACTGGCTTCATTAACACTCAGGTGGGCACACAGGTCTTTCTTCCAACCCCTGCTGCCATCTCTAAAGAAGAACTGAGTGTGGAATGAGGGCTTGGATGGGGAGACACCATAGCATATTCAAAGGTTCAATCATGAGGAGACAAGGCAAGAGAAGGAAGGAGAATGGCCTTTACATTAGGATCAGGCCCACTGTGGCAGAGATGGCTAGCTGGCTGCTGGAATTCACGTTTCCATCAAAGCAGAGAAGCAGCTGCTCAGCTAGAGAGTACAGCTCCCTTTACATCTAAGTGTGGCCATTGGAATGGTCGCCACAGAAATGTGACGAAATATGCATGTTACTTCCAGGCCAGGAGTTTTTTTACAAAACTCATATACACATCTTTCATATTTTAACATTCTACATGCTCGTATTTAATAATGCCCAGCTATATGAGAGCAAGTTCATTCCATTACTATTTACATCATGAAGTAATAAGAATTTCAAACAATTTTCATGCCTTTCTTAAATTTTACTATGAAATATAGCATATAAGCATACTTTTAAATTACTACTAATAACTTTCAAAAAGAATATATATGTACATACTCATCCCTCAACTAACAAAGCTGCATGGGATTCCAACAACAAAAAGCAAACGATAATTCCGACTGAAGATAAACTCACGCACAAAAATTACAAATCACACAAAGGCAAAGATCTTCTGTGAAAAAAAGAGGCAACCGAAACATCAAACGGGATGTAAGATAATGCAACCATCTGAAAGAAACAATAAATTAGCTACATTTAAAATTATAAAAGAGATAAGATACAGAATGGAAACCATAATGAAAGAAAATAATCTATGGGGAGAAAACACAAAGAATTAATGGGAGGGAAGGAAATGGAGATAGGAGAAAGGGGCATTTTTAGTTAGTTAATTAATTGAAAAAGTACCATGTTAGGTGCAGATGGAGAAATGAACAAGACGAGAAGATAGGAAGAATCAAAAAATAAAGAGGGTGAGAGGATGAGTTTCTTAGCAGCTAAGGCAAAGAGAGAAACTCATTGTGCTTATTGTCCAAAATTAAAAAATAGAACAGTTCACTAACAGAGATAAACTGTTTCTGGCCCTGAGATCTAAGAAAAATTTATTTTTGGAGCATCTTTATATAAGGTGAATTTAATAACATTGTGAACTCTGTCCTCAACAGCACATTCACCAAAGATGCAGAGGGCTCACACTTGGCTTTTGGTTGATCAGCCCTTCACGAAGGCTGAGGACATGACTTAAATCATAAAACAAATTTTCCAGAAAGCAAGAATTATGACGGTTTGGTTTTAGGATAAAAAACCTAAACACAATGACATTATGTACTAATATGTATATTATGAAAATGTCATAAAATTTTGGAACAATGGAGAAAATATTCTAATTCTGGGTTTCTCAACCTTGGCACTATTAAGATTTTGTACTGGACAATCATTTGCTATAGAGAGCTGCTCTAGGCACTGTAGGATGATTAGCAGCATCTCTGGCCTCTGCCCAGTGGAAGCAATAGCATCCCCACCCCCCCATATATCCCCTCTGGCCAGTTGCAACAAATATACCTCTAGGTATTGTCAAAAGTCTCCTGGGGGCAAAAATTAACTAGTTGGGAACCACTGTTCCAATCATACCAAGTAAATACAATTTCTTTCATATTTGAGTAATTTGTTGCAATCTTTTTTGTATGTTATACATATATGTATACATATATTGTATCCTGTGCTTTTCATTCAAAGAATGTGGTGAATGACTAGAGCAGACTCCTGGCATTTGAGAAGGAGACCCAAGACCTTTGTAATCCCCATACTGTCAAATAACCACTTTAGCATATAAGATCTCCCACAATTTTGCTTGAGAATGAAGAGAGAACAGTGAGACTGCTCCCAGACTGAGAGAACGAGCAGTTGACTAGGTTCATTCAGTAACTAAAGTATCTGGGTGTCCACTCTCCACCCTTGCAGCTCACTTTAATCAAATTTGTCTCAGCTAAACTACAAATCAGTATAGGTCAAGGGTTCCCGGGGTCTCTCTGGAATAAGTCAAGCAACGAATCCACACTCTTCAAATGCCAAAGGACTACTGTGGATCTCAAGGCCTGTGCTGCAGACACTTAACCATCCTAGGAAGTATTATGGAGTCCCATGAGCTAGTGCAGGGTTAGGCCTAATAGGGCATTCATTTATGCAAGATAAGACCTATATATTTTAAAAGCGGTTTGTTTTGTAGATAAAAATATTTCAAAACATAAGAAATGAGGTAGAGTGGTGATAATAAAAATTACAGATGCAAATTTAGAGGTTGGCATGCAAGCTGGACACCACTACTGAAGGTTTCACATCATCTCCAAGGCCCCTAAAGCCTGTCCAGTTCTGACCCAGCCCTGGCACTGCAGAACCAGCCTAGGAAATTCACCTTCTGCACAGAGGAGCCCGTTTCAAATCATTTCTGCTCAAGGATGAGCTCAGGAGTCTACTTAGATTCAAGACCTCAGAGACAATGTGAACATAATCTCAGGCGCTGCAATAACTGAAATTACTCTCGGATGTAGATAGAGCACGCTATAATGGAGACAAAAAGGGACCAGGAGGAAGAATATCTTTGTTCTGATAAGGACTTTGCTGCTGACAAGCCCACCTCCCTGAACAGTCATTGAACTCCTGCCAAGTCCAGCTTCGCCGTGGGGCCCATGTCACCTGTGAAAGCTACTGAGTTGTGAGAAATAAATAAAAACAAAGAGTGTGAAAGAACTTTGGAAACTTTAAAATGCAAGGTATTTGTGGCAAATTCATCTCATCACGAAACATTCCAATGCACTACAAAGTTAGAGAAAGGAGGTTCTGAACATAGCTTTTCACAGACCAAATGCAGTGGTTTGGAATGTTGCTTTTCTCTCAAGTCTTAAAGCCCAGAAGCAAGGGTAAATTCAAGACCTGGGGATTCAATCAGAATGTTTCTGTCTTTGTACTCACACCCAGAGGTTAAAAAGAGATGATGAAATATCAGGAAAAACTGTTCACAAGTTCTCAAATCATTCAAGCCTTAGTCCCTTCTTGGTCTTACCTCCTGTTGCTCAATCCTTGGCCTTGCGGAGGAGGGAAAAACACTTGCACCTCTGCCACGTAAAGTGGCGCAAAGTCACCTGATCTCTCTAGACCTCAATTCCCTCACTTGTCAAACTGGAAATTTGGGGCATACCTACCTCCCACAGTTGTGGGGAGGATTAAAGGCAATGACAGGCTTGCCTGACATAAAGTGCAAAGCCTTTTGCAAGTATCAGCTGTTATTTGGCACATTTATTGTTCATTATCAGATCCATGGCTACTTATTACAAAAATAGGTGAAGAAGGTCAGCAATACTAATGACTAAGAAGAAATTTGAGAATTGCCTATAGATTTTCAAAATTTGTACTACTTTGCTTCTTTGGCTGTGAACTGAAGTTTAGCCATAAATTGAAGTTCTGTTCCACTGCCATGAAAAGGAAATGTTTACACGTTAACATGGATGAATCTCAACATTATTTTTTGCAAAAAAAGAAAGTCTCAAAAGAATACATAGAATATAATTCCATTTATATAAAATTCAGGGAGACACACACAACCAATAAACTGCTTATGATGTGCACTTACGTGGTAAAATTATAAACAAAAATGCAGGAGAGGGAATATATTGGGGAGGGTATAAAGGGTGTCTTAAAAGTTATAGAGATGTATTTCTTAAGCTGGGTGGTGGGTGCAAGTATGATTATTTCATTATTTTCATTTGAACATAGCTTAAATAATAGTTTATGAATAGTTTAATGAGAATATACTTGTTTAAACTATATGTCAGTATATATATATACACATACACCATATATAGTATATATACATATTATATATATTTGTTGTTAGTGCTGTTGAGTCTCTTCCAACTCCTAGTGACCCTGTGAGCAGAACCCTGCCTTGTCTTTCTGCACGATCCTCTCACCTTCCAGACCTGTATCAGACAATTCTCTGCCGCTATTCATAGGGTTTTTGTGCCAGGTTTTTGAAAGTGGGTGGCCAAGTTCTTCTTCCTAGTCTGTCTTAGTCTGGGAGCTCCGCTGAATCCCGTCCATCATGGGTGACCCTGCTGATATTTTTGTGTGTGTGTGAGGAGGACTGGCCCTGAGTTAACATCTGTTGCCAATTTTCCTCCATTTGTTTTTATATGTGGGACACTGCCACAGCATGCCTTGATGAGCCGTGTGTAGGTCTACACCCAGAATCCAAACCTGTGAACCCCAGGCCGCTGAGGTGGAGCACATGAACTTAACCACTAAGCCACCAGGCCAGCCTGCCTGCTGGTATTTGAATACCAGTGGCATTGCTTTCAACATCACAGCAACACGCAACCATCCCAGTATGACAACTGATGCCTGGGGTGGGGTTTGGGGGTGTGATTCCTTGATCAGGAAATGGACCCAGGCCATGGAAGTGAGAGCCTGAATCTCAACCACTAGACCACAAGGGATGGCTATGATATATATACATATAATACATATACTCAGTATATATGATTTACTTCATACATTTTTTTGTTTGTTTGTTTTGATGAAGAAGACTGACCCTGAGCTAACATCTGTAGCCAATCTTCCTCTTTTTACTTGAGGAAGATCAGCCCTGAGCTAACATCCATGCCACTCCTCTTCTGTCTTGTATGTGGGACACTGCCACAGCATGGCTTGATGAGTGGCGTGTACATGCAGCCAGGGATGCAAACCCCAGGCCGCTGAAGCAGCATGTGGGAACTTAACCACTACGCCACCAGGCCAGCCCCCATAAATTTTTTTAAAAGATTCTCCATGCCTCTAGAATCATACTATAATAAAATCTTATTGATATAATTCTTTTTTTTCTCTTGGCTTGTTCGCCTCTTAGCTTGGATCCTCAGCCTCATCTTGCACCAGTTTCCTTTTCCCTACCGAGGCCCTGCTCATCATGGACTTCCCAGTCTCTCGTGTTTGCCCTGGGTTTCCTGCCTTCCTGAGGGACTCTGCATTTGCTGTTCTTCTGCCACAGGGGCTCCCTCCCCAGTCTCTCATCCTTTAGGTCTCAGTTCAAGCATCATTTCTTTAGGGAAGTCTTCTTACTCCTTTGATTAGGTTAGGATCTCCTGTGACAAGCTTGCAGAATATCCTGTATGTCTCCTTCCTAAAATTCCTCACACATGTAAATACTTAATTTCTGTCTTCCCAACAGACTATAAATCCTAAGAAAGCAACACTACATCTGTTTAGCTTTCTGCAGAATCACTAGTGTTTAGCCCAGGCATCTGGTGGGCTTGCAAACAATGTACATTGAATGGATGGATGGATGGTCGGATGGAGAAGCCAGTGGATTCCCACTGGCAGGTATACATTTGACATTATAAAATAAATTTTATCAGCTACATTTTGGGCATTGCTTCCTCTACTTGTTTCTAAGAGCTTGATGACCAATTAGCACCAGCTCTAAACATGAAAATGTCGACAATGAGATATACCTTTATTGTATTTAATTTGGTCTAGCAATTGCTTCTTATTGATTGTAATAAGTTGGGATTGGCATGGTGATGTCACTTTAAATGCCTCTATGAGGTCTTTCTTTCACTGCTCTGGAAGAAAAAAAGGCAGATTCTTTTCAGAGAGGGGCACAGGATAATGCATTATCTGAGTTATCACTGTTCAATCAAAAAGTGCATGAAGGAGCCACATAATTCATCTAGACAGCAATCACCACGGAGTTATGCAGGTCTCTTAGGTAGGTGATGAAACAGCCAAATTCCCTGACAGTGGTGGATTACTCCTCATGTCACTAATAGTGATGCCAAAAGAAGTGTCAAGGCCATAGACATGGAGAATGGGGGGCTCTTCAAACAGTACGAGTAAAAATTTGATATGTTTTATTGCTTTCTTTTAATCTTGATCATTGAGGTTTTAAAATAAAATTACAGGGATGCTAAGCCTAGCCAATGGGTAGGGTGATTCATTTCTACTTGGCAATAGTGTTAGTATGGTGGCTTCTGTCCAGGCCAAGCCTGGACTGGGGCCCCCGTGCCTTACCATTCCACCACCATCCCCATGGCTTAGCTGGCACCTCAAATCCTAACGAGGGTGCATGACATATGGGATTCTTTTTAAATCTATAATCAAATAGTTCAGCAAGTATATATGCCTTTTTCTCCTGCAGTTAAAATATTGAGCTGATGTAGTAAACTTCTGATTTTTAAAAGCCTTGTAGTATGACAGACAGACTAACATATGAATTTGAAATCTGGTGATTAGGAAGTGTTTTGAATGGCCTTGAAAACTGCAGGTAAAACATTAAATTATACTAATATTCTTGTTTAGTTAAACTTTTTAATGTTTTAAAAAGCCCTTCATAATATTATGGATAAGTAAATTCTTGGGCCTGATTTCAATTTGAGTCAAATTCCAACTAATAATGTTACACCCATAAACCTTCTCCTTAACAGCCCATAACATTAAACTGAAAACAGAATCCTTAAAATACACTGGTACGCTGTCTATCCATGAAATAAGCATTACAGACTTTCACCAGATGTCTTTAATAGACATTGTTATTGAAAATAATATTACATAAAATAAATTTAGACTGTTAGTCCAGCACAATTACTAAGGGAATACTGTTGCATGCTCACACAGTCACATCTACACTTAATTGGGAGGGAAAAAAATTCTGTGGACATGATCATCTCTGGTAGTAGCCATGTACTAGTTATTTTCCCATCCAGCTCATTATCCCAGGTTAGGATTTGTTAGTGCCTTCTCCATATCATAAGCCCAATTTTCAGGAAATTAAAAGTTGGTCAGAAAAAAGAACTTCAGTTAACAAGTATTAGCCTAAGAGCAAATTCCTTATAAAAACCTTGGGGAAAGAATTCAGCTCTTTTTCAGTGATGGGTGCCAAAGAAAAGAAGTTTTGTGGTTTCAGGCACTTTTAAGTTTTATAGTTTGAAAATAAGTTAGACTTTAAACAGAAAAAAGAAAGTTCCAAGTCCATAGTATGGATTAATGCCTCTGGTATGTTTTGAAGATGACACAAAGCTAGTAAGAACAACCAAACTATTTTGGAAAATATGTTGTATTGCGCATGAATATTTTTAAAAAAACCACTACTACTTATGCCAGCACTGAATTTTGGTTTCTGCCTTCAGGCCTGCAATATGAAAAAATTATCCGCTATAGTTAATTACGTAATAACTAGAATTTACATGACATTTCTCATTCTAGAATATTGAACACAGTAAGGGGAAAAGGACCACTTTTCTGGT
Source organism: Equus caballus (assembly GCF_041296265.1). Taxonomy (NCBI): domain Eukaryota; kingdom Metazoa; phylum Chordata; class Mammalia; order Perissodactyla; family Equidae; genus Equus; species Equus caballus. The sequence goes on along the minus strand of NC_091685.1, from coordinate 97,086,162 downwards.
CAATGGTGTGTCCCTGTGGTGGCAAGCTCTTATGGAGATAAATCACAGGTAAATGGCCATGAAGACAGCCCCGATATTGTCATTCCTTGTAAACAGAGAAAGAACATGAAGGCAGGTCTTAACCAAGATTATACAGCAAATCAAAGCTGAAGTTCATATCTTTCCCAGGTGAGGATATATTTGCAGTGTGTTAGGGTGTGGCTTCACCCTCTTTTTTAGATACTCTGTGTTCGGGAGGTCTCGGAGAATAGGATGGACCAGCACTTATAAGGGAGGCATTCCTGCTGGCGGCTGAGCCCGCTTGGAGGAGAAGGGGAGCGTGTGTGGATTTTGACTCAGACAAACCTCGACTGGATCCTTGTTCTGCAACGTACTGGTTAAAGTTAGCTGAGCTTCCGTTTACCCGTCTATAAAATGAGGCTAAAAGAAATATATATCTCAAGGGTAGTTTTAGGTTGCATAAAGAAGAGAGTTTGGCAAGTAGTAACAATCAATAATTGTTAGCTTTTATTATTGTTATTCACAAATTCCAAATCTTGCTTCCCAATTATCTATAAATTGCATTTTAGATGTACTATCTAAAAGAATAAATCTTACTACTTTAGGTACATAGGAAATAGCAGGCTATGATCGCTTCCTTTTATACATTTTCTTAAACCTGACCATAGAGTTAGTTAAGGAAGTAGCAATGAAAAGATGCGCAATCTAGGATTTAGAAAACCTGGTTTCTGCTCCACCATTTACAACTTAAGCAAATGCTTAAGCCTCTAGGAGCCTCAGTTGCTTTTTGTTTTTTTTTCAATCCATAAAATTGAATGATGACTCTTACCTACCTCACACAGTTCCTGTGAGGATTATGTGAAAGCAGTTTGAAAACTATAAAGCACTTAGTTGAAATAAATTAGAATATTTTTATAATTTTTATCATGTTCAAAGTCACTTAGGACGACAGATTTCTATATCCATCATTTTTTTTTCCTTGAAAGTTTATCTTTATTTGGAACAATTGTTATTTATTACTCATTTAATAATAAACATAAAAATAGTTTTGATGACAGCCTTTTGCTAACAATAAACCAAAAATGGATTCATGGTTTAGTAGCGCTGTTCCGCTTTTCTCTTTTTTTGAAAAGTGGAGCCTTCACAATTTGTTGGAGCAAAGAGAGGGCTGTATTGCTTCACAACTGTTTTACTAAAGTTCACCAAATTGTACTTGATGTTCTGACATTTATTGCTTACACAGAATATGTGTTTTCCACCTGGCCTTATTAAGCACACACACACAAAACTTGCTTTGACCAAAGTGGTCACATGAGTATGGTTAGAAGAACTAGATAAATTCAATTTGTCTGAAACTTCAGGTCTTCAACAGCTCACCTCAAGTGACAGAGCTATTGAGAAATTTTGACCAAGAGAAGAACCTTACCTTAGAAAAAGGACAAACATTTCGTATAAACACACTGGCTCCTTCCTCTGGCAAGGTTGTTTATGCTTAGTCACAGGGAAGTTTCAGCTGAACTTTGATCAACCTGGCTCAGTAATTACCAAGACATTGACTACCTACAGCCTAGATAGAAAAGGGAAAGCTTAACCTACTTGTAGCATGGATACCTGAAAGAATAACTCATGTTAATGAAATATTTTCCTTGCAACACATCCCTTTATTTTATGGTCATACCCCGTATAGTCCCTCTGATATCAGGTCTGCTTTGCCCAAGAAATAAGGAAACTTGAAAGTATGAGAGAATCCTGATTCAGATCTCCACACATTATTCAATGCCACCCAAACTTCCATGTCTTTAGTATACTTACTATCTGCTAAGCTTCAAGGAAGCAACCAATGCACACTAAAATGTGATTACCTTCCAGTTATGAAGTTATTGTCGCTCAGCTCCACACCCACCCTTGTATACTTGGCTTTACGATGTTGGAGCTGGGACTCTGCAAACCATATTCCTCCTTCGCCAGCTGCTCCATGTTAGGCTCTGAAAATCATGGGGATTAGACGGAGCCTGCAAGGCTGGAGGAGGAGAAGGGACTAACTCCTTCCCTTTCACTCCCTATTGGCTTGAGGTCTGCTTGCCATTGCTGGAAACAACCCCCCAGCCCCACTTCTTCAGTCAGCAGCAGCAGTTCTTTCCCACAGCAGTGAGTGAATCCAGTATTTAGTTTGCCCAGCACCAGCAGAACAAGCCACCTTGTGTGCCCCCAGTCACCAGCGCCAGCCAAGCATCACCCCTCCCTGGAGGTCTGAGTTTTAGCTCTATAGGGCATCTCCTCTAAACTTGTAGATTTTGACAATTTCATCCTCTCCACTTCTCCCCCTAGCCCTAGTATTTAATATCCTCTTTTTATACATTTAGTTATCTAGTTAACAACTTTGTACCTAGTTATGAATTCCTTATATTAAATTCTCTCTGTTAAAATAACTGGGGTGGTTTCTGTCTCCTGACTAGACCCTTGACTGATAACCAGCTGACAACCTGAATTTATATATTAACATTCCCACGATATTCTCTGTTCTGTAGTAGCTTGTAGTCCACACCTATTGCATTTGTCTGCTCAGAAACCAATCTTTTTATCCTGGCAAACCTCCCCAAACTCACTCTCTGTCCATGTAGTGTAGGGAGGACTGTCTGAGTCCCTTGATCCACAGGTAGGCTTGTGACCCAAGTTTAACCAATGAAATTTTTGTGTGTCCTAGACAGAGTGATTGGTTTAGTGCGTAGACATGTGCTCCAGACGTACTTGAAGTCAGTGTCACCTTCTTAAACTTATAAGTTACATAAGCCAATAAATTCCCATGTCTTAAGAAAGCTATCTTGAGTTGTGTGTTTGTCACTGACAAGCTCTTAAACAGAAGGAATGAACCTTTTATAGTGGTACTTTAGAAGAAATTTGGTGGATGTGTGGGTGAGTGGCAGGTAACGCACCATGGCTTTCACAACATACCCCAGAATGGAGTTGGTAGTGGCAGGTAGGTCCATGCCTCATGTGGTCCTCCTCCAGCCTGGAACCTGGCTGGGACTCTTGTTGCCCACTTCCCCACAGGACTGATTCCACATGACCACATGCTGATGAGCAGACAAAGGAGTCTCTTTTGGCAGTGGCTTGGTGCTTTGACTTCCACAATGTGAGACCAATGTAACATTCTAAATGCACAAACTAATTGACAATTTAGCTTAATTGCCTTACCCAGTGACGGGGACAGGACAAAAATGCTTCCTCATATTATCTTCTAAATATGATTTATCTGATACTAATACTGAAGTTAAGATAGGACTAGGAGGAGAACCGGCATTTATTGAATACCATTACAGACAGAGAGTGGACTGAGCACTTCCACTTCACAAGCAATTCAGGAAATATGTATCATTATCCACTTTTTAAAGATGAGAAAAGTGAGGCTTAGAAAGGTTAAGCAACTTGTTTAAGGTCACAGGCTAATAGATTCAAATCCAGTTCTCTTTGACATTGAAGTTCATTCTCTCTCACCACATCAGGTGATGACTTCCCTGAGGAAGTCAACAGATAGTTCAAAGAGAAAAGGGGATCACCGTAAATGTCTTGTCTTCTACTTTTCTCCTTGTTTTTCTACACCTAAGACCCCAAAGCAGAAATGTGGCTGGAAACCTGTTCTAAAGCATCATCGCGGGCAGGACTCTATCCTATGTATTGGGGGAAGCAAATCCAAAAGCAATAGTACTTGGAATGTTAGAAAAGTCTTAGGCTGATTCTAGTCCAGCCACAATAAATAGAGGTTTATGTGTGGAGTGATTTACTATCATTCATTAATATATTTTATACTTCACTGAACTTAGGCAAATTATATACACACTTTATATATAAGCAAAACATGTCAGATGTCAGGACTCAAAATATGTATTTAATTAAAAAAATACATCTCTTAAAACCAAAGCCCTAAATACATATTAAACGATTCTCTAATCTGAAGGTAAATGATATGCCACCTAACAGATATTAAGTGACCCACATACACAGCAATACCTCCATTAATGAGGCAAATGCGTTCCAGCAGCACACTTTAGTGTCAGAAACTTTATTACTCGGTGAAACAATAACACAGACGTCGTAAGGACTCATCCAAGAAGGACAGAAAAGAAGTGGGTACAATGTGAATTATTAAATATTAACCAAAATAATACAAGTAGGCTGCTAGAAGACAAGATTCTGGAAGTTCTAAGAGAGGGAGAGAGGGGATGAGGAGGGAGCGGGACTCTCAATCTGTGATCCGCCAGAGAAGTGGGGAAAAGGTTTGAAGGAGAAGACTGCAGATGGCCGGGACTGGAGCAGAATGGACTCAGCCTGCTCTGGTCACCCCAGCAGCCCCAGAACAGGCCTTGAGGAGCTGGAGCTGAGCCTGGCCCAGACATGTCTCTGTAAGGACACAGACTATCTAAGAGGAGAAATGGCATCTCTGATCCTCCAAACCCACCAAGGGCAAGCTCAGGGTCAGGGTTACATGTACATGATTTCCTTGTGTTCCATATTGCCCCATCTTTGGAGTCCTTTCATAAGGGGGATGTCTTTCATTACTCCATTAGAAATAGAAGATCAAGTATATTTACCTGGCTGAGCTTCCATATTGACAAAAACTCAGACTTAAATGTGTCGTTTGCTCATCAATGAATCAATCAGTACATGAAAATGACTCTGATCAGATCCTTTTCTTTCTTGACAAGGGCAAGGGAGTGGGGAAGTGGGCTGACACAGGGCAGCTGAAGGCACAGAGGAGGCAGCCACCGGGTTAGGAGACAGAATTGAGAGGCTGGGGAACCCCAACATTTTTGCTGATTTCTTATTTATACCATAAACCATGCAGGACAAACACACTCTATTCACCGAGGTATTTTTGTCCCGTGCAGCTGTGTGGCTTAGCAGGAGCTTTGCTGTCGAGCCATATGACTCATGCCAACACTGCTGCATATGATTTATGAAGACTTAAAGGAAAAGAAAACAGCCAGCTTCATTATGAAGGAGCTTCGTTTTCAGGGGATTTGTTCACCGAGGATCAGAGGACTATTTGGACCTTTCTTGCTTGCTCTGAGTGAAACAGTGAGCCTGGCTCAGCCAGAGAGGGACGGGAGGACACCCTCCTGCTTCCCTCCTCCCCACCTGCCCTTTTCCAAGCTTAAATGAGGATACCTCTAGTTTAAGAAGAGATCTGATAGCTGTAGCCAAAGGATCTGTGGCCTTCAGCTGCCACAGGAGGTTTAATGACTCAGAAACGGGCCAAACCACACTCTCAGAGGTGTTGCTTCAGCCTGGAGCTGCTTCCCTCACAGGGTAGGCAGCCCACGGCATGGGGAGAAAGGTTGAAAAGGGACCAGGTTTTACTGGGACCCAGGCTGACCACTTCTGTCATACCATCTCCCTGCCTCACTGATTAGGAGACAGCCCGTTGATTTTCTGAAATGTGCTGCAGCGAACGTTCGACAACACTCCTTTCCCCCAGAACTGCCCCACACTCCCCACTGCGGATCAGAAAGAAAAGGGCTGGGATCTCTTACTCTGAAATATTTCTAACTCCTACCCTCAAAATTTTCCAAGCTGGACTTGAAGAGTCTTGTCTCTTTCGTACCATCCTTCCCTGTTTCAGCTTTCACTTTCAAACAAGGCTGGGGCCCACATTTATCCCTTGAAAAATAGGAAAATCAGGCCAGCTGATAGCCGAGGTTTGTGGTGACACATAACAGCTGCCATGTGATAAAGCAGCTTGGACTAAGAAAGCAACCTTGGTAATTTCCTGTTTATCTGCTTCCAAGGGTCCGCTGTTACCCACCGGTACCCTCCCCACAATGCAGCAGAATAGAAGCTCATAAGAATTTGTGAACAATAACGTGGTCACAGAGCCTGCACTTTGGGTACTCTCATCTTAAATTAAATTTTGGGAGGCTCAGGATAAAGTTTGTATTCATGTCTAACTTGTTAATAAGATATATAGTTTATCATTCCTATGAAAGAGAAGAATAAAGCAGAGTTGGAAATTTTGCAAAAAAGGAACTTGAAATGACAAATTATTAAATATTAAAAGTATGTCCCTTATTCCAGTAAGATTCTATTTTAAACTAGAAAATAAAAAAGTACATGAAAGTGTTGGTACAATCTTTAATTTTCCAGCAAGAGTTAAATTAAATATCCTATCCTTTTCTTCCTTTTGTTGTAGTTAGTTTGGGTACAGTGCTTCCGGTGTAGCTTTGGGTTTATTTGTTTAATTTTTGGGTGGTCCAATCCCTGTCTCCACCAACCACACACAGAGGCCCTGAACAATTGGTTACAGGTAGTTGTTGTAATCTCTCCTGGCAGCTTTGAAGGTGGTTCCAGCCGCATCAAAGTGCCTCATTGCTCTGTGCATCTCCGCCCAGCTTCAAAGCCTCCTGCAGGAATTTGCAGTGTAATATACCATGTAGTTCTAAAGGAGCCATTACTCTCCATTTATTTTGCAAATTTTTATGGAGATGCCCTGGTATCTTTCTTGACTCACCGCTTAGCCTCACAGTTGCTCCTTCTAATTATGATGAAGAACCGCCTAGGAAAATTATCTAAAGGAATAGGTGAGGGTCAGACTGCCTGAAACTAATCCTGCTGACTTTATGTCCTTTCAAAATCTACGATGCCACACCCTGCTTAGCTGTTTGAAAAGGGTCTACTGGCACAGTAGCTGGGGAGCTTTCCCTTAGGAGCCCAGAGGAAGCTAATTAGTTCTGATTTAAGTTGTGGTTAAAGAAAAACAAGTTTCACCTTCATAAAAATTATTGGTAGAGGATTCTGAAAGGAACAGGAGTCCTGAGATTCAAGAGCAAATAGATGCTCTAGGACAGGCTGTCTAATAGAACTTTCTGCAATGATGGAAATGTTCTGTAATTCTGTGCTGTCCAGTATGTAGCCCGTAGCCACACATGGCTGCTGAGAACTTGCAATATGCCTAGAATGACTGAAGTACTGAATTATCAATTTTTAAAAAATTTTAATTAATTTAAATTGCCATTAGTGGCTAGTGGCTACTGCACTGGACAGCATAGTTCTAGGAATTAACTGCGGTGTGTGTGTGTGTTTAGAAAATGTAAGACCCCGGTTGGAGGAAAGAGAAGGAAAAGGAAGAAAAAATATTGCCTACTGGGACCCTACTGGAAAAATCCTTTCGACCTGTTGCCATAATCTCTCCACCCAGAAAATAAGGAGATCCTAGCAATCAGTCCTAAAGAGAATAGTGTCCTCATTTATTTTCATTAATCATTAGGGAACAAGGCTGCCATGCCCACATACAGGCTGGCATCTTCTCTGCATTCACGCTGACTGATTGATAGCATTTCAAGTAATCCTGTGCTAGGCAATGGACAAGGGAGAAAGGTAATGAAATTGCCTCCTCATTTACCAGCCCAAGCCAATAATATGTCATTGTGCATGGCTGTCACTTTTATACATCAAGGGTGCCCAATACCAGGTGGGACACTGGCCCTTTTAAAGCCACATAAATCAGGAGTCGTACAAGTGGAGAGGGGTCATCAGGAGGCCACAGGAATCTCAGGCCTGTCCACTGGTCTGATTTGGGGCCTTGAAATTGCTCCTTGAGCTGGCAAAAACATGGGATTCTGAATACTTTGGTGGGGAGTCCAAGCCTTACGGATGCTGCAGAGAACCTGATGGAAGGGAGAAAAGAAACAGGGAGCGACCACATGGATGGGACGGTCCACATACGTGAAAAGAAGCTCCCTGCTGGTGTGAGGATTGGGGATTCCAAACACAGCAGCAGGGAAGACAGCCCCCCACCCATTTCCCACCCCCTTCCTCTATGTTCATTTTCTTGCTATGTTCTAATTAGGAAACCCTGAAGAAATCTTGGAAAGTATAACAATCCAGACATTAATAAGTTTTCTCCATCCAGGAAAAAAAACCGCCAAACTTGTTAATTAACCCACATTTCACTTCTATAAAGTTGTCTTTTTCTTTCCCTCCTGATGTAGGCATCTGGGCACAGCATTTAGCAAGGTACTGAAATGTTTAACTGCTGCTGCTGCTGCCGTACTTTCTAGTCAAGAGAGATTTGCCTTTTTCATCATGAATTCTTTTGTTTTTCCCTGTGGCCAGCTGCTTCCAAGATGCAGTCAATTTAGATTAAACAGGCTAAGGAGTGCTATTCAATATGTCAGCCAGGCACACGTCTCTAAATACAGTGTTCAGCAGGTACAGCTTTTCTAAAAGAAAAGTCAGGGGGCTGTTCCCGGAGGGGCACAGACTTTTGTTTTTAAGTCTGGGAACAGGAGCAGGGATCCTTGGCGTGCAGACACGGGGTTCTCCATATTTAGCGCTGGGAGCAGCTCGCGCCCTTTCTTTCTGCCTGTCTTCACCCTCGTCCTGCTCCTCCCCTTCCCCTGCTGCCACCGGTTTCTATCTCCATTGTTCCCCTAAGCCCAGCAGCCAGTGTGCAGCCAGGCCCAGCACACGCTCCCGCAGCCAGCAACTTCCTCTGAAGCTGCAACGCATAATTACAACCAGCTGCTCCTGGCTGCTGGCTGGCCAGCTCTGCAAACAGGCATCCTGATACCCTGAGTTCCAGGGAGGAAGCAGCCTGCTTTTGGCAGGAGCAAATTCTCCGAAGGAAGTGCCCACACCCTTGGAAGAACAGGGAGCAGCCCTTCTCTCTCGTGTAGCTCCCAGAGGCCAGCGTTCCCCTGTCTGGTCTCCTCTCTCTTCCATGTCAGAGAGAGTCATTTTTATTGTTAATAGGAAGGTGTCTGCTTTGTCACCTGCAGCTGCCCTGGCCCTGTGGCCTATTGTCTGAGCTGGTGCCACCTCAAGCAGGATGGCATGTGCTAGGCCTAACTCGGGGGGCAGTAGCATGGGGGACCCAGGCTTTTCGTTGGCATCTCAGCTGCGTCAGTTTGCAAACATGTGCACTGCCCTTACCTAGCAGGAGGTGAAAAGACAAGTGGCGTGGCTTTAAAACAACACCAGTGAAAATCCAAACAAGTCTAACTTGACCTCCCCAAGGAGAACAGCATGTGGGCAAGAGAGCTGAGGATTCACCCAGGACCTGCCTCAGAGCTGGGGGTTCATTTTGGGGCCTTAGTGATCTTTCAGGCTTGCCTACAAGTATGACTCTGATCCAAAATTAGGCTTTGAATGTGTAACACAAGGCTCCCTGCCCCACCCACCGCCTCCCTCTGCCCTGTGCCGTTTCTTCAGAGCCTGGCTCTGGGCCAGATCTGGCCCTTCTGGCTCCTGGGGGAAGGGCTGGATGCAGTGTTCTGTTTCCAGGCAGGGCTTTAGGGTGGGTGAAGGTGATTGCACTATTCAGGAAGGGGTGCGGAGGTGATACGCTTGGGAAGGGCACCCAACCCTCAAATGCCTCACCCCATCAACCCAAAGCTGGAGAAGACTTAGGGCAGTGCGCATTGCTTATGCCCACCTGTGCCTTCCAGCTTGGGCTTCTAATAGGCCTTCGACAGCGAGAGAGCCAAGCCATGTGGGCCGGCCACTCTGTCAAGCCCAACAGCAGCCTCAGAGGTGGGGAGCAGCTGGGAGTCTGCTGTGGAAAAGGAGCTGCTTGTTCTATAGGGCAATTTCTCAGGGATGCTCACCCTGGCAGTGGCAGCTCAAGTGGGGCAGACGGGAGCGTCTTTGAGAGGGTTTGTTCTTTCTGTGTGAGCTTCGGCAGCCCGGCCACGGCCAGCAGCAGTGGGCTAGCTATCCCTCATGTTGAGAAACAGAGAAAGCTCCCTTTCACAGCTTTCGCTGTTTCACTGTTTGAAAATCTCAGTAGAACTTTTTCTGCAAAGTGGTACCAGGCAGGGGGTACTTACTCAGAAGGAGTTGTAATAGCAACCTGGATTGGCCAAGGGCGTGCAGAGAACTCGAGTCATAGCTGAATGTGTGCAAACAATGGAGTTAGTGCCTCCTCAGCTGTAGCTTGTCTGAGTTTCCGCATCAGCCTCTGATAATCTTTGCAATTTAATTCCCCACAGAAAAAAAAAAAACCTGTTCAAAGTGCTCTTTTGGTGTTCAACCCATGCTTTCCCTTCTGATTCTTCAGCCTGGATACACTTTGGAAGCACATACAAAGCAAATGCGTGTCTGTAATAGCATCACGACGCGGCTATTTCAGCCTGAATATGACTCGTGCAGCTTGACTGGCTCCTCCACTTAGAGCCGTTTGGAGGTCCTGATGACTCAGTAATGTGATTTTTGGCAGGTTTTTCTTCGGGCTTGCAATGAGGAACAAGCTTAACAAGCAAACAGTCATGTCTGAGCTCTCAGTTCACCGCAAACCATACTTGAGAACGTCGGGATGAGAGCGTGGCTTTAGAGGGCTCCGCTCCCCGAGAAGGAATGTGGAGAAGGCACCTACAGCCCTGTGGTATCAGTAAGTGGAGAAAAAAGACGTATAAGAACAGGAGAAAAAAGTTCAGTCTTCAGGATTATAAAAAATGAAGTTGAGAGGGATAAGTACTGGATTTTGAGACAGGAGACTTAGATTATTTTCCTAACTCTGCCCCTAATTATCTGTGTGGACTTGGCAATCCATTTACTTCTCCTGGTTTGTTTTCTCATCTATAAAGTAGGAGTGATGATACCTTCTCTCTACAATTCTATTGTGTGTGTGTGTGTGTGTGTGTGGTGTGAGCAAGAGAGCAAGCACATTAAAAATGTTAAAAGTGGTATGGAGATGCATTTTGTAGTTGAAAAGTAAACTAGTAGTAATAATAGCAGCCATGTGTGCTCCTTGTACAGGCTTATGCTTATTTGCTCATTATTTAAACGAATATTTAGGTCCAGCCATTGAAGTGGGTTTCATGGAAAACCATCCACCGACAAAGAAAGAAACGCAAGTACTTTCTTCAGGTATAAGATCATCTTATTTAAAAAGTATGTCCTGTAATTTTTAGACCATCGGATGGGGTTTTATTTTACCACATAAAGGGAAGCATGGGGTCTTTCACGCCCCTTCTAGCATCTTCCAGTGCTTTCCAAAGATGTTCATGACACTCTGACAGCAAGGTATCGTGTGTCACTCTTTCCACCAACAGATGGAGAAACTGAAGCACGAAGAGGTGAAGTGAGGTCACCAAGGGAGCAGGTGATGGACTGGCTTCTGGTCTCTTGCTTCAAACCCTGCTCCACTTTGTCTCTCTCATAAACAGCCATCAATAACTTCATCACCAGGCTGAATACTGAAAAATAGGAGCCACGGTGTACAAAGCATTTGTGTGCAAATGAGATCTCCACCACCCTGGGGCAGAATACAGGGGCAGAAAGAAATGGAGGAGAAAGAAACAATTGTTACCATTGGAGGAGGAACCTCCATCATAGGCCAGTTTCACAGTGACGTCCCAGAATCAGGGAAGTAAGGAGCCGAAAACTCACTGTCATTGGTCAACCCACTACTAACAGATTGAGATCATATAAACCTAATGTCAGGGCTTCTTAACATTTACTTTATTTAAAAACCTATTTTTGACACTAAGAGATTTTTCCTTCCTTAATATTAGAACTATACAGAGAATTAGACTGATGACAAAATAATTAAAATTTCATGTTAACGTTCATATATTGGGATAATGCATATCATCATGTATAAGTCAACCAAATACTTAAGTTGACTGAACATTTCTATTTAAAAATTAAGGTTGTGACCCATTTTCCCTTTACATATTGTCTACCTTATCCCTTTAGGTTTTCAGTCTGGCTCCGCCACTCACTACGTTTATGACCTTAAGCAAAAGCTCTGAGCCTCCACATCCTCCTCTGTAAATGGGGCAATCAGGCCTATCTTAGATTTTTTTTGCTAAGACTAATTGACTTCTTGTTTGTAAAGTATTGAACACGACCCCTGGTACATAGAGGGTGCTTAGTAAACGCTATTTCCTTCTTCCCCATCTTTGAATATATTCCTTACAAAGTGCTTTACATATTGGAAGTACTTTCACATATATTGCACCCAATTCAATAAGGTAGTTAAGAAATTTGTCATTCTCCCTTCCAAACATGTGAGAAAAATCTGTCTTGGAGAGGTTAAGTAATTTGATCAGAGTCACACAGCAAATTGCTGCAGAACTGGAAGCCTAGCACCTAATCCAGTGATCCCTACTCCTGTGATCTTTCCAGAAACTTCCATCTCTTGGCACCATTGCCTCTACCTGAATGTGCCTCTTCCTGGCCTTCCCTGCACTGTCACCCAGCTTCAGTCTTGTCTCATTCCTCAGGAAGCTCCCTCTACCTCCACCCGGGGCCTGATGTTCAGGGACTAATCTATGTGGCATATGAGTCAAAACAAATTGGGAGAGAATGTTCTTTTAAACGAGAGAGGTTGAATTAGATACCATCATCCACATTATGTTGTTAAATATCTACAGCATGATAAAATCATCCCAAATGTCAGCAATCCCTGGGGGACTTATTAATAATTAAGCATTTTTAGTTCACTTATGAATGCAGATTCCATTTAACAAGAGAATGTACACTAAATATGTCCATTATATTGCAGCTTGCAACAGAATATGTTAGAGATCTCAGCTGGGTTTCTCCAGGACAGATGACAAAGTTAATGCAGGTATCAGTCTTTCCGAAAGGCAGTGCAGGAGCCAAAAGTAGCATCTTGGATTGGTTTATAGGGTTTGTGTTTATTAGGAGTGTTTATTAGAATGACTAATAATGGAAGAGAGACAACTTGGCAAGGGTTGGGGGAAAGCCGGGAGAAGCCCAAAGGAAATGAGACGATCTCACAGAATGCAGAGCAGACCGAGCCCCACTGTCTGCGGTGGAGCGAATCACTTTTCCCACGTTGAGTTTTAAGGATTTTAAGAACTGGAATAGGCAAAGGCAGCCTCGTTCTGTATGTTCTACTTAATGGGAAGGCCATTTACATTTTTATTTAGTTGACTCCAAAAAGATATATGGCCCTAGTTTTACACACACATACAGACGCACACACTTTTCTTTAAAAAGCAGTTTTCTTTATTTGCTTTGTTTTGTTTTTGAAGATATCTAATCCTCTTTTCTTTCTCTTCTCTCTTTATTTTTTGGGCAAAGTCAGAATACTGAATACCTTGAAATAAAGAAAGAGAAGCTAGCAAACAGGTTGCCAAACTTCTATGTCTCTTTCAGAGATTTTCTGTTTTTGCGTAGGCCCACCACAGAAGGGTCCTTTAGAAGATGACCAAGGGCAGAGAGAGAGTGTGGGGAAATCTGGGGAAATCAGTTCACCCAGGCTTTAGTCCTGGGGCCCCCTAACCAGCTTTGTAATGTAGGATCTTTTGGGCCCCTTTTTCTCTCTAGGCCCCTTTCTCTTCTGATAGAAGTTTTCATAATCTAGAAATCCCTTCTAGTCTTAATGTACCAGAAATCTAGGCTTGAAGCAGAAAGAAGCCTTCTTCTCAATGGTACCCAAAGAATTTTGCAACCTTACGTCAGAAAATGATTGTGGATAAATTCTTCCACTTCCTTGTTTCCTGAACTGAAACTGTAAGCAAATCTTGCCACTTCTTTCCTCCCTCACTTAAAGCACCTGCCCACCTAATAAAAGAGCCATAAATTCAGTCATAAGGGGCCCCCACAGAGGAGAAGGATCCTCTCCTGACCAGGGAGGTCAGTGGGACAGGCTGTCACCAGGAAGTAGAAACCACAGGGGAGATTATTCTCGTGGCCCTTGGAATCAACCTGGGAAGTCTCAGTAACGTCAAGAAGCAGCAGGACTTAATATGGAGAGTGAACGTGGCTTGCCTTACAGCCTCGCCACTTTCATTGTGATGTTATTAGGGTTCAAGGTCCAGCTCTTACTGCCTCCAGAGGACTTCTGGTCTGAAAAAGGTGTGCGTATGTCTATAGGAATCTCTCCGCAGGTGTTCTCTAAAACCAATACTTCCTGTTGTTAGATACGAGGTCTGCAGTAAGTGGGCTGTTGAGTAAAGATTCCCACCCTACTCTTGGCAAGAATCAACATGGATGGAAAGGAATGTGAGAAGAAATGGGGGAGAGGGCAGGGAGGGTATGGAGAGCTATTTATCATGTAGCAGCCTTGGGAGAATCAGAGGAGGAGGGGCTGAGTTTCAAAACAATTTGTGGACTTAGAGACTATAAAAATGGTGGAGGAAAGATAATTTAAAGTCAAATAGATTAATAAACTCAGTTACCCTGGATGGTTTTCTTTAGCCACTGGTTTTCCTATTCTGAAACTCACTGTTGTTTTCTCCTGCTAATCACCAGCTCATCCGCAATGACAACTGTGTGTATTATATTTCAGCATTTATAGGAGCAGGTGGGGAGGTTTCTCGCTTTACCTTCACACAAACACACACCATCACCACCAACCTGATAGTTTCAGGAATTTCTTTGCTCTGTCTCTAAAAAATCTAGGACATTCTCTGGGTACTGTCAAGGCTAATCAATCAGAATTATAGCCAAGTGAGATCCCATCACCTATGGTTCATAGTTGTTTGAGATAGGGACTGAGGGGTCATGCCCAATAGGGCATGGCCTCCCTCTTCAGCAGACTAAAAAGTATGTGTACACCTGGGTGGGTGTGGGGCAGGGGCGTTGTTACCTGGTTTAGGTGCTGTAATTTCTCACACTTTTGGCTCCTGGCAAAGACAAGCATCTTTGAAGTTTCTAGGGCTCTAAGCATAGTCACAGATTGTCCAAGCTTGTAGGAGTCGAGTCCAACCAATTCATGGCACAGATGATTAAACTGTGGCCCAGAGAAGTTAGCCAGATTAACTGCGGGTCATGCAGCTGGTTAGCCACAGATCCAGAGAAGGAACACAGACCTCTACGCTCCTTGTCCTGTGCTCATTCTACCCAGGGTGGATTCCAGGAGGTCTGCTTGGCAGAATTTCCTTTCCACCTTGTACTCAGCTAGAGACAGTAAATCATATTATGGGTTTATGTATCCAAAGTTTTTATCAGTCAAAAGTTCCCCAGCACTCTCCACTCTCACCCACACTGCTGGAGGCCACAAACCTGCATAGGGATACAACTGGAGCACCCTGCTCCAACACGACATATGTTCTTTTTCACAACAGTCCTTTTTCTTTGCCTTGAGTTTAATTTCTTGGCCTCAATTTCTTTTTTACCTTTTTCTATTCACTTACATCAGTTCGTATACCAAGACTCATATGCACGACCTTTACATTTGGGAGACACTAAACAAAGCTAAATGCAACCCATAGTCCCTAAAAAATAATCTCAGTTAATGTAATATTTCCTATGTTCTCCCCTTAGTGATCACGTGATGGATGGGAACTTTGAAGCCAAGTCAGAATCAGATCTCTCCTTCTGAAGATGAGGTTAAGTGGTGTGCCCAAGAATAGCAGGCAGAGCTGGGAATAGAGCAGTCCCCATAGACTCACTGCCTTTTCTTCTTTCTATTATGCCACAATACCAACCTGCCAAAATTGGGTTTTACATTCTCTCTTTGCTCTTGTCCAACCCCAGGTAGGTAACAAAATGGACATGACATGAGCACAGACAGGATATGGAGAAGAGAGGATGAAGCCTGAACAACCTTGCCTGCACTATTCAATACATTAGCCGCACGCCATGTCTGGATATTTTAATTAAAATTAAATGAAATTAAAAGTTTAGTTCCTCAGTTACACTAGCCACCTTGCGAGTCCTCAATAGCCACAAGTGGCTACTGGCTACCATATTGGCAACACAGACATGGAGCATTTCTCTCTTCACAGAAACTTCTATTGGACAGCTCTGCCAGACCCTAGGCCATCAGGACCTAACAATAATAGCTACTATTTATTGAGCCCCAACAGCGTAACAGGCTCCATTTTTGGCGTTTTATGCCTATTATTTTATTAATCTTCATAAAACCCATGAAGTATTATTTTTTGCATTTGACAGAGGAAGGAACTGATATTAAAAATTCTTAATAATTTGCCTTTCACGTTCAGTAGTAAATGGCAAAAATATGAACACTGACCTGGTAATGGCAAACTAGAACATGATCTCTAGTTTCCTGTGAGGAGTCATAAAGACTGATAATATAGCTAACATTTATGGAGTACCTCTGATATGCCAGGCACTGTTCTAACAGGTGACATACATACAACCACTGAATTCTCTATAAGGCAGGTATGACCATTATTCCCATTTTATAGGTGAAGAAATGACCTTAGAGAGGTTAAGAAACTGTCCTAAGGCCACCCAGCTAGTAACTGATGGAGTCAGGATTTGAACTCAGGCTGTCTGATTCTAGAGTCTGGGTGCTGAACCACCATACCGTACTGATGAACAGCTGGCTGTGCTTCAATGTTGTATAAACCACAAGGACTAACCTGCGGCTTACGATTCCAATCCTTGGTCACACGGCCAGCTGCTCTTTCTAGATAGGTTCTCTTATGGAGCTGACTGTCAGATGCCTCTGCTCAGAAGGATCAGCTCCATTTCTGCTTGCTGCTGGCCAGCAAGGTCTGTTGCTCTCGCTGCCAAGCTGCCACAGCTGGAAGTCATCACAGAAGTCATGCTTGAGCAAGTCTTGAAAGGAGTCCTTTGGCCTACTCCTTGGAGTTGTCCCACCTCAGCTCACCACAGGGTAACTTTAAGAGCATCCTGTTGACAACGCTTCTTGACGTTTGGTTGGCCCAGTGAACATCCCTTCAGTCCTGGTGGGCTGGCTGCATTCCAGGCATATTGGTGAATCTGCCTTACCCTTTAATGTGACGGTCTGGTAGGTGATCCTCATGAGCTGGCTCAAGAAGGTGGCTGTGATATTTGTACAACTGGTCTGTAGATTTTTATTTAGTCTGGTCTAGAACCAGGTGCCACATGGGCACCATACTCCACCTGCCAGCCCCATCAAGATATCCTGATTTCTTTTTGCTTTATTTTTCTACAGTTTTTATACTTTTAGAGCATTTCTGCTATCTGAGCAGCAAAATTCCCTGGAGGTTTTTTCTTATATTTCAGTGGTGAAATTCTTTTGGCTACCAATAGGCTTTTCACTGCATGGGTTAGCATTTATTCTTGGTCAGATTTTTGACTTTTCACACTCTTAGCAGTATTATAACACTGCAAGATGGTCCAAAATCCTTGGGAGGCTGTTTCAAGCAGGGTGGCTTAGGAATCACCACATAACAGTTCATAAATGACTTTAAGAGAGAATGGCCTGTGGGTTGTTAAGTTGGAACTACCTCCCTAAGACCTTGAAACTTAGGTTTCTTGATGTACTCTGGAACAAATAAATACTCAAACTGCTCTCAAACTATTAGTAGTATGGACTGGCTGTGGGGACTACCTTCAAATAACTGGCAGAATCTTCATAGAATCCCATTGAGCTTCTTTTGTCAGGTCAATAACAGGCCGTGTGTAAGTCAACTCACGTTATCAAAGACTTTTGTAAAACTGGTGGATACGGTGCATTTCCTCTATGTAATGTACCACAAATATCACAGGAAAGTCACTCCCACCCCACCACTGTGGCCCAAATACCCGGCCGTCTTTCAAGGGCACAAGTGACTTCATTGCACAATCATTGGTTTGCCAGGATACTGACATGAATTTTGTTCAACAGAAAAATGTGGGAAGTTTGTGAGAGCGGTCTTATCATTCTCACATTTTTTTTCTTCTTGAAAAGGATGATGAACTTGAAATCCTGCTGTATGTCTTTGGCGCTCCACATAATAAAGCATGGTAAATAGAGCTAAGTAGCTTCTTTCATTGCAACTTGAAAATTTCCTCAGGTGCAGGCCTGTGACTACAATTCGTGATTCTAGTTCCAGCTTCCTGGTTGGAACAAATTCATATTTTTAAGCTAAACTGGCATGGACACTTCAAGAGTTAGTGCACTCCCTTGCGTGAAGAGACTCAAGCACAGATGACTGGCTATTTAGAGGGAGTATTGTGAAGGGGATTTAAGAACTGGTTGGGTGGCCAGACTAAATTACCCAATCAAACCCTGACAGGCTAGGATTTAGCATGTTGTCTAGTCCACAAAGTTCTGTATTCATAATGTTCTACTCTTTAAACATATCACACTTTTTTCTTCTCAGGCTCTTTACCCATACTGTGTTGTTTTCCTGGAAGGTTGACATGTGGCAAGGGTTCACCTTTTTTATTGTGCAGATGTTGACTTAAATGCTTTTTTCTTAGAAAGGCCATTTCTAATCCATCTCTGTAGGCACACTATGTTATTCTCTATCTCTGAATTCATTAATTTTTTCCCCCAGGATATATGCAGTTGCAGGTATATCTACACTTGTTTGTGGATTGGTTGTCTGTAGAATGTATGGAGGGATCCATGTCTGTCTTATTCATTAATGGTTATCTGTGCTTAGCACATAATAGGTATTTAAATAATTGTTGAATGTCTGACTGATTGAATGAACATTAAAATCAGATTAAAGTCACTTAGAGAGTCTAAGCTGTAGAACTTTTGAGCCAGAAGACATGTTTAGAGACACCCTGTTCCATCGTTTATCAGTGGAGTATAAATACCCTCAGTTTCTTTTTTTCCTAACTCTACAAGGTCAGCGGTTGAGCTATGTAAATTTCTAAGCAATGTATAGCTATTTTTGGTTAGGTTACACATTGGGACTTGTGTACTGTACCATCAGAAATTCCAGCAAAAGAAAAAAAAGGTTTTTGTTTGCTTTTTAAACAATATCCAGGGCTTGGATATATACTGATAATCTATCAGTTCCTTTCCAGATCGTTTGAATAACCTTATCATCCTTCAGACTTCACATATCTCCAGCTTGTCTGACTGGAGTGGGTGGATCCTTGAGGTCTTCCTCTGGTCCTGTGGGTAGACAATAACGCTGCCGGTCTGACTTGTGGTCACCATGGTGAACTCTCCAGGTGGGGGCTGGTCACACTGAATACGATAGGACCAAAGTAGAAGGCACCAATGACCAGATGCATCAGGAACAAAGAGGGAGGAAAGCAGGGTCCTGAAAATAGAAATCACATCAAAAAATAGACGACGAGTTGATAATGCCTTGAGGCCTTTGTTCGGGAACACTCTGGCACTATAAAGGGAAAAATGACAGTGCCATATTCTTCTGTGAAGTGTGAGTCGGTTTTTCTTCAAGAGTTCTTCCCAAAGAAGGCCTTGTGGGTTGCGGCTAACTCTATTTTCCATTTTTATCTAGATTTGTTCTTTAACGCAAGTGTTATTCTTTTCCCAAGGATTGCTGTATCATCACGTTAGCAATAAGATAAACAAGTGACAAAAATTCACTGAAAACAGTCAGTGTGGTAATTGCATATTCTTGTCCTAGGTATTCCCTTTTTGTTCTCAATTAAAAAGCAGTTCCAGCAGTGGTGTACGCTGTATCATTTGTTCACCTTAAATAAATACTTTTGAATCTAAAAATATAGCAGAAATAAAACTTTCTGAAAAAAATAAAAAACTGAAACTTAGAATCACATCAAAAATAAGAAATGGATTTTTAGGGGATCAGGATGGTTTTCAAGAGGGTGAAGTTTCCCCAAAAGCCAACTCTGTTGTGACCCTGTATCTAGGGGATCTAAAGATTTACACAAAACAGACCTCTAGCTGAACGGTATAGACATCCAGCCAGATATTTTAGATTCATTTAAACTTAACAAAACTATGAGTTAACTATACTCATTGGCAGATATTTCATGAAAGAACAGGATTCCAACCAGCCTTTGGTCAGCGCAAGACTATTATCTAGTAAATCACTTTGATTCACTCTGCTTGAATTAAACACGTGATTTTTAACTGTGACAAACAGTGAAAAGTGTGAGACCCACACAAGGGAGCTGGTACACGAGATTGAGTCTACCACTTTTAGGGGCATAGGCTCAGCCACATGCTTCTAGCTACAGACAACCGATGGAAATGACCAGGGAAACTTCAGGAAGAAGCAAAGTAACCAACCACTGTAGCTCTCACACCTGATCCGTGGAGTGGCGGGGCCCTATACCCCTTAGGACATGGTAACCTGTCTCCTCCCCTCCGACCCACAGGCTTTTCAGCAGCAGGCTTCTAACAGGAAGAGTGAAAGATCTGACACAGCCTCCTTTTCTGTGCTCACACTTCCCCCACGACATGCTGAAACCAGCACATCAGAACAGACACACTCATAATAAGACCAAAAAGCAGTGACAGTGCTGGCAATTTTATAACTGGGCCAAGTGCCAGAACTGGCTCTGGGGAGGAGGCGCAGGGAGGGGAGGAATGCCCTACTCTCAACCCTTTTCAAAAACAAAGGTGAGGGCTCCTATTAACTCAGTGCTGCTGGGAGACTCTAACTTGGGTTTTCCCTCAGATCCTTTGGAGGTGGGGCCTTCAGGTGAGCTCAAGAAGGGGCTTGTGTATAGAACCAGCAGAGCTGACTAAGTGAGGGGGTGGGGGCCTCATTACTAGCCCCACTGTAGCCCCTGGAAGCCCCATGGCTTTTTTGAGTGTTGCTGAAATAGTCACCTATACAGCATCTATACACCTCAAACCGGCCTACATGTTTTTATCTCACACAGTTTTTCTGTGAGTCGGGAATTCAGGGATGGCTTAACTGTGTGGTTTTGGTTCAGAGCCTCTCATGAGGCCAAGATGTCAGCCAGGGCTACAGTCATCTAAAGCCCTGACTGGGGTTAGAGGATCCACTTCATCCAGGATGGCTCACTCATACGGCTGGCAAGTGGGTGCTGGCTGATGGCAGGAGGCCTCAGTTCCTCAGTACATGGACCACTCTGTGCAGCTGCCTGAGCGTCCTCATGAGATGGTGGCCAGCTTTCCCCACAGTGAGTGATGCAAGAGACAGCAATGTCTTTTAGGTGCTAGCCTTGGAAGTCATACAGTGTCATTTCATAATATTCACTTGGTACACAAGTCAGCTGTGCTTAATACGGGAAGGGACTACATTAGGACATGAATATCAGGAGGCAACAGTTGTCGGGGGCCATCTTGGAGGCTGGCCTCCACAACTGCCTATTGATCCTACTGATGCCAATGGGAATCAGTCTGCCTAATGACTGAACTTCTCCCAAGAACTATACAAATCGAATGCTCACAGAAACGTCCAAGTGTCCTTTTAGAGAAAGGTCAACAGTTCCCGATCTCTTGCCTACCTCAGGCAGGTGGTGGCTGAGTGCCACGCCCGAGCCACCCCACCTCTGCTTGGGTAGCATAACACATGTGAGTGCTAAGAAGGAGCCACCGAGTCACCCATCAGCCAGGCACATACTGTGGCTTAGAATGCAACTTTAAAGCAAGACACTCTCCCAGAGAACCTTCCAGCTGGAATATTACTCTAAAATGGGTATCTCATAGCCCCCAAAAGTTAATAAGCCTATTTAAGTGTCTGAGGCTCTGGGAGAATGCGTCCTCACTGGATTTCTGCTCTTTTCCTGGAGAGGAAATAAACCTTGCTGACTCAGACAGGAGTACAGAAGCCAATTGTTAGCAGTTGCTGGGTTCACCTTTGGAGGATATCTGTGGAAATTCCAGTGACCTTCCATTATCTTCTGCAAGATAATCTAACCTAACTTCAACCGTAAAACTGAAAATTTTAAATTTACCGAAGAGACAGTACGTGCCAAGCAGGTTATATATACGGTCTCCCAGGACCGTGTGAGGTAAGTATCATGACTATCATTTATAGAGGAGCGAACTGAGTGAAGCTGAGAGAGGTTGAAGGACTTGCCCAGCTTCCCAGGTAGTGCGGTGCGTGGCAGGACTCCAACCCCGGCGTGTCTGACTCCAAAGGCTGTGTGATACACTCTCTCAGAAACTCTCCAAATGCTGATGGGACATAAAACAAGTGAGAATGGACACCCAGGGAGAGGAAGGAGGGCCTAACAGCCACCGCCCAGCCTCAGCCCAGCCTCAGCCGCAGGAGGAGGGGTGGGGGCTGAGGGCAGCAGAGAGACAGATGGGAAGAATCTGTTGGGAGGGAGCAGTCTGAGGATGTTCCCTTGGCTCTCCTCTTGAAGTCCGTCCCCTCAGTCTAGGCAAGAGTGATGCCAGATCTGTCTCAAGGGCTGCCAAGTGTGCATCTTCCTCCCCTCCAAGGAGAGTCAGGTTGTTAATAATAATAGTTACTCTAGCTAGGCCTCCTGCTAAGTTAAGCTCCACTTTTAAAAAAAATCCTCACAACGTTCCTATGAGGTATTATTGCGGCCTTCTACAGCTGGGGAGATGGAGGGCTGGGGAGTTGAGGAACATCCCCGAGGTCACAAAGCCCCAGGTGTCAATGCTCACGTTTCAACCCAGGCCTCTGACTTGAAGGCCATCAGGAATTTGAACACGATGTTTGACCAGACAGAGGTTGGGGGTCGGACGACCGCGTGGCCCTCATCGTCGCAAGAACTGACAGCGCCAGCCCGCGACTCAGGAGGGGCAGGCTTGGCCGCGGCTCCTCCTGGAAGGAGGTTTGCTGATGGCGCCAGCCGGGCCCACGCACCCGCCTGGAACCCTCCCGCTCTGGGGCTCAGCCAGACCCTGCTGCTTGGGGACCTGACCGGGGGGCAGGTCATGTCTCCTCCTGCGGGCCCCGGTGTCCCCCGAGTCGGAAGCATCCCCGCGCCCGGCTGGGGTGGGCTTGGGCTCCAACGCTGGGGATGGGTGAGCTGGGGAGGGAGGTGTCCAGGCTTCAGCGGGCGCCAGGCACCGCGGCGCGTGGGGGTTCCGCAGCCGGATCACCACTTTCATCGCAGTGGTCAGTCTGCTCCTCGGCCCGAGCCACGGCCCCGAGGAGGTGGAGGTGGGGGGCGCCCTGCTCCTGAGCCGCCGAGACCCCGGAGGCTTTGTGTATTCGGAACCGGATTCCCCACCTCCCCTCCCCGCCTCCCATTCCCGCTTTCTTTTCCCCTAACCGAAGTCCCAGTAGAGCATCCAGCAATTAGCACGCGAGGAGGGGGTGGAAGACGGCGGCGGGCGGGGCGGGGGCGGCGAGACCCCCCCCCCTCCCTCAGCCCCCCCGGGATCGGCCCGCGCTCCCGCCTGCGCTGCCTTCGTGCGCCACCTACCGGCTGCTCGGGGCCGCTGCGTGCCCGCCAGAGCTGTTCCTAGGCAGATCCAGATCTCCGTGGACAATAGACAATGAGACTTTTTTTTTGAACAATGATTTATTTTTGGGGGTGGGGATAAGGAGGAAGGAGGGAGGGAGGAAGCAGCAGTGTGTTTGTCATCGCTTTAGAAAAAAATCTCTGTTCTATCATTGTTTCTGCATATCCATTATATTGAGGACAAAAGAATCTCGTTCTGGAACAACAAAGCCAAGGGAAATGTTTTCTGTGGCTGACATTTAATTGTGTGCACAAGGTGCTACATTATCCTGGGGAGAGATGTAGAAAGGAATAGGGCACAGCTTCCGTTCAAAAGCCTGACTTTTCTGCTTTAAGGTGTGGGCTTTCTTACGTGAGCCCCATTTTATATTGTCTCATGTATCTCCTCTCGTGTTATGCACTACACACAATTCTGTTTCTATATAGTTTCCCAACCCATCACAAGGAATCCTTGTGGATTATTTTCACCCCACCACCAAGGTCTATTCTTTTCCAGCTGACAGGGATAATTATGCCTCTCTTCACAACCTCCCTACCCTTTCTTACCAAAAGGATCCTAATTTTTAGGAGCTGTTAGGAACCTTGGAGAAGACTTAGTTCAGCCTCCTGGTTTTACAGATGAAACAAAATGCCTTGTCTAAAGTCACAGAAATAATTAGAGGTGGAGGCAGGGCCAGAACCCTTGTGTCCCGAGCCCTGGTTTCTATTATGACCTGCTGTTTGATGTCCTGATACCCAGGACCCTCTGACTTGTGCACTCTCATGGCCTCCTTTCGGGCAGAAGAAACCCACACACAGTGAGGCATGATAACTCCTCAAAGATGGCTGATAACTTGGGGCAGTGTGTGGGGGTGCGGATGTAAGCATCGTTGCTTGGTGGCAGTCCCTTTTGCTCCCCTTTTCATCTTTTCCCCTCTGTATGAAGCAGGGGTGCGATGTGGATGTCACCTTCATTTATTTATTTTGCTATAATAAGTTAATATGTAAAACCCATTGCAATTATCCACAACTCTCCAGAAAATGCTTTTCCTGGGATGTAGGGCCGGAGTGCACCTCTGATCCAATGCTAACCTAGCTACTGGGAACATAAGAAGGAATGCCTTCCAGTTTTGGAAATTGTGTTCAGTGGTCTCCTGGCAAAGGTAGTTAGTGCTTGGGAACTTGAATAATATGGATTTCCTTCTAAGTTTCATGAAAAATCCATGGGGAGGTGCAGACAGCTGATTGTGCTGTAGAGCAGACATTTGTCTTCTGCCACCCTCCAAAACGTGCTACGACAGACGGCGCTCCCCTTCAAACTCTTAACTGTGTCACAGTGAGACAGAAAAATTTTCAAGTCTTAGATGAGAAGCTCAGCAAACATCTTTGCACATCCAAAATAAGTCAACCCGTCAGAGAAGTCTGCTTATTTTAAAGGTCGTTCAGTCTGTTTAAAGCAAATAGACCAATCTCACAGTCTGCAGGCAAGTAGACAACAAGCAGAGGAGGTTTCAAAACAAAAGACCAGAACATTCCCTAACTCTCTTTAAACTGTCTTCTAAAAGCACAGAGGAGAAGACACACTTAGGTTGTAAGCAATTCCTGAAGCTTTCTGCTGGGTTTTGGCACTTTAAGAGCTTTGGTTTTTACAGGGGCCATGTGATATGTTAACAGGGAGTTAGATCTCTAACTCTCCCAGTTTCCATTTGTTTGTTCCTTTTTTTTCCTACCGGTGGTGATTCATCCTGTCTCTACAAAAAGACCCACAGTTCAGTGATATTTTAATATGACAACCACACACTTACAAACACCTTGCCTTGATTTTGTGAGAATCACAAGTGATCAAATGGGATGAGGTAGGGGAAAGTACTTTTGAAAGCCTAGGGTACTCTTCCAATGTGAAGTATTATTCCCATATATTTAAAGTTTTGACAGTATTCAAATCATTCATTGGAGGAGAGCATAACTGTTCTGTAAAATTGTGATTCAGTCCGTGTTTCAGACAGCAACTTAAGGTTACACATGTGAGATAAAGTTTAATGTAAATATTAGAATATCCAAATTTCATCTTAAAGAAGACCCTCACCTTGTGCTGGAACCTGGTAAATGCTAGAATATGGGTGAGGGTGACTCGTTGCTTCCCCAATGTCCTTATTTGGTAGCATGCAAATACAAAATGATCATTTTCAGATTTAGATTTTCTCAAACCGTGCTGCGAGCAGCTATTTTTTGCTTTCGCTTCAGTCACCATTCTCTGTAGTAGAAAGTGTATTTAGAGTTGTAAAAACTGTTTTTCCATTTGCAGCCTAAATTTGAATATGCAATACAGCAACAAAGTACTTTCTTGGTCAGACACAGGAGTCACCATAATTCAATCCAGTACTTCTGGCGTGTGGCCCTTATTTCTATACATGTAAGGACTCCACAGCACTAACTTCACCAGCACCTCCTAAGACTATTTTTACAGCACTTATTGACGGAGCATCTCTCTTTAGGACAACACCAGTGATTTGCAGATGCTCTATAATTAATTCCTTTAATATCTGTTTTGGAGAGAGATGGATCCATTGAAATGGTACGCAATTTGTAGAAAGTGAAACCTACCCAGTGAGTGGGCTTCTATATTAATAACAGGCCCATGAGGCGCACAGCCTGTGCTGAGCTCCACATGAAGAAATGACTATGGTACCAAAGGAAGAGCAGAGCTTGGAACCCTGATTTCCCCAGCAGATGTTGTCCTATCTTACTGAAGCCAATCCTACTGTCAAGGTTCTTCAGAGCTCAAAGCCCAAATTTGCCTTCTGCTCATGAGGTTGGCTGCTGGGTCAGGAGAGTTTGGGACCCATTTCCTGATTGACCCCCAGGCGTTTACACAACCTGCATCCTGGACCTGACTCAGCAGCCTGAGCTGTGACTAACTTCCTGTGACTGGACATTCAAATGCTAATGGTGATGAGGTCCCTTCCAGGATAACCAGTCCAGACTGGCCAGCTGCAAGAATGATTTCAAGCTGGTTTCGGTTAAACCGCATTCTGGTGTCTATTCCTTTTCTCTTTTATAAAACCTCCCTTGGTTCCTTGGGGCCAGCTTGGTGGCTCTAACTTCTTGGAAGCTTCTGTTTACTGGGCTTTGTGTCTATAGAGCAGTAGATAAAACTCAGCTGGTTCTCCTTTTGCCTCTTTGGCTGTCCTGGCAGCTCTCTCATGTTCCAGATTTTGTGGTGGACCTGAATCTGACACCAGATCGTGATGAAATGCGGGACAGAGTGTTGCCATCGAAGCTGCCCTAAGAGCAGGTGGCTGGAGGCAGGAAATAAAGAGGATGCTGGCAGGTGTTGCACCTTAGGTGACTGGGCATGCTCTCTATGCCGAATGCCACCAGCCCTGCATCCATCCCAGCCTGGAGCTTGGTCAGCGGGGCCTCCTTGGAGGAAGGTCGGGGCATGTTGCTGCTTGCTCTTCTTCCATTCCCCTTCAGCTCTACCATCTGCATACTGGACTTCTGCCCCTATAAGTTCTTGCAATGTAGGAAATGCCCAGTGGAAATGCAAAAATAATCATGTCATCTTTCACACATTTATGGTATTTTGGCAATGTTTCTAATAGCCACTAAGGGACAAGAGTTTATCTTTCTATCTTATATCTTGTAAATCTTTTTCTTTTTTTTTTTCATCACTGGTGTAAATTGTGTTTAGTCCAATAGCAAGGTTAAAATTATAGTGCTTTTCATCATTACAGAGATGCTCTTGCCTATGATGTAGGACAATGGCTGAATCTGAAGCTTAGCAAATTAATTTTTTCCCTTTGCCTGTGTCAGGTTGTC
The DNA here is from genome assembly GCF_041296265.1 of Equus caballus. Classification (NCBI taxonomy): domain Eukaryota; kingdom Metazoa; phylum Chordata; class Mammalia; order Perissodactyla; family Equidae; genus Equus; species Equus caballus. Next base: position 97,059,360 of record NC_091685.1, on the reverse strand, counting down.
ATTGGGAAGATAAGTAAAGATTTTCGGTTAGCTCTGTGCACAGGCTTTGTTCAAGGCCTCTGTTTGGGAGAGTAAACCCTGTGGGAGAGGCCTGTAGCTGAGGGGAGAGCCCCTTCATCTGTGCCTCTGTTCTTCCCCCGAGTTGCTTTTTCAGACAAAGAAATGGGGGAGAGTCATCTGAGGTATCTTGCAGTGATGAGGAACCCAGGCTGTGTAAATACAGACAAGTTATTTAACCTCTCTGTGCCTCACTCTTCTCATTTGGGGGTAATAATAGTGTCTCATAAGTTTATTGTGAGGGCTTAAAGCAATAGAATGTGTACGGAGATTAGCACAGTGCCTGGCACGAGATAAGCACTCAGTACAAGTGCCTGTCAGCATCATCATTGTTACCATTCTATCCTGCTGTATCCACATGATGGCCTTCTGCCCCGGCAGGTCCCTAAAGCGGCCAGAATAATCCATGCACTGTTGCCATTCTGTACCTCTGGCTATGGTGCCGTGATTCCCTGTATCAGCCTCTGCTCCTTGAGCAGGGAACATTTCCAGGCAGAATTGGTGAGAAGCTGGTAGAAACTTGAACCCCAGGCAGAAATGGTGTCCCTGAACAGTGCTGCCTCTCCTTTCTACCGCTGGCTGCTGCTTCTCCTCACGGAGGTGGTCACGCTGCTCTGGCTCTCAGCCTACCAAACCTACTCCACAGAGGGGTCTTTCAGCTGGGCAGTCTGTGGGAGATGCTCTGTCTCTCCCCTCTGCCTGGTACTTGAGCTCCACAGATTCTTTCCTTCTGCCCACACAGCTCCAGGAAGCGGCTCAGGTGTGGAAATTACCCCCATTTTCTGGCTGTAATAAGATGTTTATTAACAGGTTCTCTGCAACTTTTACTCATATCTGAATGGAGGTTTCACGTTGTCCCTTTCTCCAGAAGTACCTCCTCATTGACCACTTTCTGCAGTATTCTGTGGTTCTCCTTGAGGCCAGTGTCTCTTTCCAAATGTCTAGGAGGCATCTCCATCCTCATCTCCATCAAATATCTAGTTTTTGATTGAGGGTTGGGTTAAGACATTTTCTGCCTGTCTCTGGATAAGATACAATCCCTATAATCAGGCTGTCTTTCACCGTCATTGGCCTTCCTCTCCAGAACAGAAGGCCAATGCGCTGCAAACCTCTCTCTCATTTGAAGTCACCACTTCAACTTCCTTATTTTCAAATTTGGTCAGACATTCATTCATTGTGGAAATGGAGGAACCCCTTTAGATGGTGTCTAAGTAGGAACACAGCTCTCCCTCAAGAGCTCCAGGGTCTGCTTTCTCTTCTCTTTCTGAGTTATTAAGCAAGCCCCAAGAATAGCTTGCATTTGCATCTCTTAAGAGCCAAACCTAGTGTGGAAACTAGTGTTCAGGTTCAGTTTTTTGAAATGATGACACTTCGTATGTGCAGACCATTTCCTCCTGATCATAATTCTCCTATCATCGATCATCTATCTATCTATATATCATGTATCCACTTTTTTTGCTAGTTACTTCCTTACATCTGACCCAGAGTACTTCAACTGAAGGACAGATGTGCCAAGATGTGACTTACCGCTGACGCAGTGGCCTGGTTTTTGCCAGACTCTCTGTTTGCTCTCAAGAAGTGGAATTGGACGCCCCTTTGGTAACAGCTTACATTAGAATGCTGTAGAGAAATGCCTGGATATCCACACAGACAGGGATATTACTGAAGCTGATAAAAGTCAATGGAAAAATGCATTGGCAAGGCTCAGACACAGAGGAAACATCTTTGTCTGCAAAAGGTTGGATGCAGCTGACCAGTGATCAATACTTACAAGATGAGAAAGGATGCTCATTTTGATTCCTCTCTCCTTTGCAATCCCATCTCCCTTTGGTTGCTGAGTTCTGTTGTCCTTTCTTTACTTCATAATATCTCTCACAATCATTTCTTTCCTTTCATTCCCACTGTTCTCTAATCCTGGTTAAAGTCTTCTTCCCTTGTGTCTGATCCATTGCAATAGCATTCTAACTGTTCTATCTGCTTCACATCTTTTCTCTTTAAATATCATTCTAAAATTGCCATCTGATTAATCCTGTTAAAATTATTTTCTCCAAACTGTATGACTCCCAGTCCTCCAATTTCCCTATGGGAAAATGTCCACAATTCTCTTGGTATGGCCAAGAGAACCCCCCACGAAGCAGGTCTTCATCTTGCTCATCTCTCCCCACCTTTCCTGATTAAACCTCCACCTCTATCAAATGGTTTTATCCCTCCTCATCTAAAATGTGTTCATGCCATTACAATTCCTGGATATACCCTTTCTTTTCCTTTCTGCCTTTCCAAATCTTCACCCATTTTAGAGATTGGGCTCAAATGTACTCCCAGCTTGAAATGATCACCCTCTTCAGAACACACTGAGATGTTATTATTTACGTGATTCATTTCATGTACTCAACAAACACTGTCTTGTGACATTTCCTCCAGTGTTTTGAGTTGCTCCCTAACTTTCATTTGCTTACCTCTTGTCACATGTCCTCGGTGGTGAGTTCCTCTCAGATGGTTGATTCCTATTCCCAATGTCTTCTGAAGTATCTTGCCCAGGCCTTGCACTAAGTAGGCATTCAAGAATATTGGATGTAATTAATTAACTGAAGAAAAAGCAACTACAAGGAAAACAAACCAATTGAGCTGTTTTCATCACCACCACAGAAATGACAGGCCAGAGTTTTGTTCCTGTGCATGTTGAATTTGAAGGGATGATGGAAAATATGTTTTTTATACTATTACATATTTAGTAAGAATCTTGTGAGGCCATCTTGTCCAATTTCCTGGCTCTAAGCCATCCAAATCACGAAGAGATTTACCATATGCTTGAAGAATCCAGAGAGAGAATTGCTTGGATCTTTTGGATAACTGAGCTTCAGAGTTGCTTCAACTATCCCTGTGACAGTTCTCTCACTTGTCACTCTAGGCCAATGTCCTGAAATTTTAGTTTGCCTTAGCAGCTCCTACAGTGCATGTTTAAAATGTAGGTTCCCATGCTCAACCCAAAGAATAACATTCAGTCATTTTGGGGTGGGGGCACATGAATCTGAAATACTATATATATAAATTGTATGTATATGTAATATAGCCCAGGTAATTCTTATAGTGTGGTCTGGAGAACACACTGTGAGAGAAAAAAAAAACTGCTCTGAGCTTATATTTAAAAAAATTTTATTTTATGCATATTAATTCTAGGACTATTTTCTTTGAACATTACAAAACAACTGACTAATAGTTTTTCTTAATAATTGTGTGTCCTTACATGAGTATTTTTAACCTCATCTATGTTAAGCTCTAAGAAACATTTGATGTGCCACACATATTTATTGAGCACCGGTGTGCCAGGCATCATAGTTATAAAGATGAATGAAGTAAGTTAGTGATACGGTAGATAGATCCTCATTCTTAGGAAGCTCATACTATAGTGGGAAAATGAAAACCTTTGAGGATGACAGTAATGACCTCTCACCTTTCATTGGAAATTTGTAGATGTCATATAAGTTTGTGGTAGTCCAGCAGGGGCAGGGACTTGGGGTCTATTGCCCATGACACTAGGCAGAAAGTATATATAACATACTCCCTTGCTCTGGCTCCTGTCTTTGTGCATCTAGGACTGATGAAAATAAGATGCCATCACCCCACCACTCCAATGGCTTCCCAAAAGATGAGTATTAGTCAGTCAACCATGCCTTACTGAAGATTTGGAATGATGAGCACTCAGTAAGGCATTTGGAGAGGACATTCTTCCCCTTCCCTATGCCTTGGACTTTGTCCTAATAGTATTACAGTCCTTCTCCATTCCACTGCCTCCAATGCTGAGTTGCCCTCTCTATCCATGAAATAAACATTTAGTGACTTCTCCAGTGTGCAAGGTGTTGGCTAAATGATGTGGTGAATATAAAGATGAATCAGATACAGATCTGACTCTTAAGGAACTTACAGTCCAGTGTAGGGATACATCATGTCCATAAATACTCTGTCACAAAGTTGAATATAAGCGAATATACTATGGAGTTACTTCCATCTGGGATGGGGATCATGGGGCTGGGTGTATAGGAGGGATGGGGAGTGAGGGGGGGATTGTGCTGAGGGGGTGCAGGTTCAGGTTTGGACGTGTCTGTTTGGAACTGTTGAGGGACATCTTGGTGAAGACAACCAGTGAGTAGTTAGAACATGTGTGACCAGAGCTTGGAAGGAGGTAAAGGCAAGAGATACCAGTGGCATGTGACACTACAAGACCAGGTTTTGTTGCCAAAAGAGTCTAGCAGGCAGGAAAAGGGGAATTGAAACACAAGAGAAATGACTCAGACATACTATATTTTCTTATTAGACAGCTTTTCACTGAGAGCTTGAACTTGTAAAGTCTGAAAGATGATTTAAAATATTTTATTTACTTATGTAACTAATAAAAATCCATTTTAGTTTTTCCCCTTGTTTTTCTTGGAAGATAAGCTTAAAATATTTCCAGGTAGCTTGACCAGTGTCTCTACTAGACCATGAAAGAAAGACATAAATCCTATCGGATTAATGCCATTGTGTCTGTTTTATTCAGGAGAAAATTGAAGGGACAATAAAAGGAAGAAGGGTGGGAAGAGAACAGGATGTCTTTTTCATGGACCTATATTTGCTGATAACTGAGGAAAACATCATGTGTACTGACTGTGACTTGACTGGGATTATATGCTTTTTCGCAGGCTGAGTTTACTCTCAGGCTCTCAAATGGCTCTATATTGAAGATCCCCATTTTTGGCCTTTTGGATTAAAACTATGATCTCCAAAATTCTACCCCACAGTCCTCATGTGCTCTGCTTTTTGGTTTCTCTCTTTTCTTGTCTTTTACTATCTTCCTCTCTCTCCTCGTTTCTAGTACAGCGTGTTGGGTTCAATGATAGTGGCCGCTTGCATAGGAGTAAAGAAAAAGGGGGAAAAAGAAATAGCCCTAAGAGAAGAATACCAAAGTGATGATTTGAAAATTCCCTTAGAGTAACTGTTACAGGCACATGCAAATTAAAACCATGCGCATAATCCTGTTCGAATGCATTTGTGTCTCTTCCAAAGATCACATACAGCTGGATGTCGTCCCGGGAGGAGGTCCTACTGGAGATCCTTGCCAGAGTAGCTAGTAGATTTTCAAAGACCTTGTGACTGATGTTTTCTTCCTTGACATCAAGTCCCCTAGAGGAAAATGGACTTTGCCTTCCACAACTTAATTTAGGACCATGGGTGTTGCAGAGCCTACAAGCAACCTGCACAGGAGGCCAACCTGAGTGTGCTCGTGCAGAGCTGAAGGAGGGGTGAGCAGAGCACTCTGCATTCTAGATCTGCTCTCAGAAACTCTCAGGGTGCCGCCCGCTGAGCAGCTGTGGGTGAGAGGTGAGCTAATCGCTTCTGAAACATCCCATTTGGCAAGCGAGCCTTTGTTTGAGATGACTCGGGGAGTAAGAGCCGGTTATCATCGCTGTACCCAGCGGTCTGACAGAGCAAACGGAAGAGCTCTGAGAGGTGAGAGAGGTGAGGAGAAAATTAGCGAGCCTCCAACAGGATAATTGGAAAAGCAGAGGGCAGGCAGTAAATTATGCCTCTTTTACTTGGTTTAGTTATCATATCGCAAGAATGGATGAAATAGGTCAGCGCCCCACCACAGAAAAGCCAGCTCAGAGAGCGTGGAGGGGTGAACTGAGGATGGTCCTTTCGAGGGCCCCAAGACGGTGCTGCTGGAGTCATGCTTAGAAAGAGAAACAGGACAGAACAGCAAACAGGGCTTTCTGTGATTCTCTGGAGGTCTTACCACGTTATCAGAGCCAAGACCTGTCAGGAGAGAACAGGTTGGGAAAAAAGTCACGAATGGTGAAGCAACTCCAGAAAGGGAGTGGCACTGGTTCCCCAGGTTCTAGACTGTTTACTTTGGCTTCCACCGACCTGACCTAGAGAAGTTACTTAGCCTCTTTGTGCCTCAGTTTCCTCATGTATGATAAGGAAATAATGACTGTAGCAATAACTTCATACATTTAAGTTTTTTAGAACCCTTCCTAGAAAACACTCACAGAGGCTGGCTGATTAACACTTTAGAGCAGGTTTCCAATGCCCTCCAGAGCATTTTGGAAATTTTGGGGGCTTTTTTTGGATTGTTGCAAGGATACGGGTTACTAGTGTCATTTCGTGGGTGGAGGCCAACAACAACAAAATTATCTTGCATCCCACATGACTTCGGAGTGTTCTACGGGAAATCCCCATAGGGGAAAAATCTGACAGATCTGGGGACCTAACTCAGTTATAAAAGTTTACATGAGGTCTTTTTGCATTGTTTTTAACATGCACTGAATTCTACTCATCCATTTAAATCAAGGAGACAGTCACACTCTGCTTTGTTCAGAGTATTGTCAAGAGTTGTTTACCATTTCGGAAAATCACATCACGATGGCAAACCCCACCAGTAGCGGCCATGTTTGTGACTCTTACGTTCCTGGGGCCTCTCCACGTGGGTGAAGCCTCACGACTTGATTTCGACTTCCAGTGTTACAATGCACAATGCTAGAGCATTTACGCCTCGAAATGCCCATTATTTTATTATAAATAATGTTGTGTCTTTCTTGTATGTTGGTTAAAGCATTGTGTTGATTTCTTTTTGAAATGTGTGAGGATGGGTTATGTTTATTAATTTTATTCAAAATATTAAAGGGGCATTACAAAACACTTGATGTAATAAAGAAAGGCTAGCTCTGAAAGGTTTGAAAACCACAGGGTTTTAGAGCCAAGCTCAGCCCAATCATAAATAGTTCTCAGAAATTGGCCTCTGAGAGAAGGAAATTGGAACCCAGAGACAGAGTTTTTCACTTGGTCTAAATTAGCCTCTGTCCTCTCTTTTTTAAGCATTTAAACGCTTATTTGGCGGTCAGAGCGTGTGGTGTATTTGCCTGCACTGTCCTCAAGGATCTTGCCCTCTACTTGGTGATTAAGATGTAATCTGTCAGGTGTCTGTGGAATACTTAACTTCAGGAAGAAAGACCATCTTTTCTCTTCTGCGTGTGAACTCTTCAACACTCTCTCCCTGTAGGAGATAGACCACTCCAGAAAAGACTCTTCCTGATCTTTCTGTCCTCTTTGCCTGTGGAAAGACCAAGGCAGGCAGGCAGGAAGCACTGAAAAACCCCCTTTCACTGTGGCACCTCCTGCTTGGTCAAGAGCTATCTTCCCACCTGAGCTGCAGTCTCAGGGCTCCCACTCCCAGCTGGGGAAGTGGAGTCAGTTTTCTGGGTATAAAACCTGATTTCAGTTTCTTTCTTTTAATACGTTAGCATATACTAGTGGTGAAGGTGAGAGTCTAGCCTGGGAAAATCAAGAGAAAATAGTCATTAAATCTTTCAAGGTTTAATCTGTGATTAAGCTATAGGCAGAGATGTACTGCTTGCCAAAGATTGTTTTCCTGTCTCTAGGTATTATAAGAAAATAAAAAGGCAGGGAGGGAGAGAGAAACAGAGGGAGAGAGGAAATCTGATAAAAAACTATTAATTAGGATTCAGGAAATCTATAAAGTCTCTGCCTGGGGCTGGTTGTATTTTCAAAGTTGACCACAACAATGTCTCCAGTCACACAGGCTCTTATGCAAAGAAGTGGGGTGTAACTCCTTTCCACCTTAAATTGGGCCTATCTTGAGAGCAAAAGACTACCTTCTGCTGGAGAAGAGGAACGGCGAGTATATTCTATGGTGAGAAAGAGGATTATTTGATACCAAACTCAGACCTTACCCACTGGAGCAAGGGATCAGCTTACAAAAATGGATCTCTGACAAAATCAAATTGGTAAAGACACTGGAGAGTCAATGGGAACAACAGCAAGCTAGAAGGCAGCAAAACTGTAAGCAAGGAGAAGACGCCCAAGGTGGGAGGCTGGAGGAACAAGCCGCCTGAAGCTGAGATTTGACCAGAGTGGGGCTTTAATAAGAAGGGCTGTTACTGGACAAGTTTACATCAGCGCATTCAGAATAGATGTCAGCAGCTGAGACTTTCGAGCAGCTGCCAATGACCTTGGGCTGGAGGATGGATGTGTGCTGGGTCCTGGAGAGACCACTGAGAGCTGAACGAGAATAGATCTGCGGGGTTACTGCAGTGCACATCCTGCCTCCGTTTTCTTTGGGTTTTCTTCTTGCCCTTTCCCTACTCTGTTCTGAAGCAAAGGGGTCTGACCCCTGTAGATTGCTTTTCCAAGACTGGAGGCTGGGCGGCAGTGACAGGTGACTGGAAGATGGCGGTAGGGAAGGAGAAACATGTACCTCTTCCCCTCCTTCTGTACAGCTGCACAGCCTCTCTGACTCCAGTTGTTACTGGGTAGGTCTGCTGTGATTCCAGCCTCCACCTGTTGACAACACCCCTGAGCTCCGGAACCCCCTCCCCTCTTCCCTCTGCCCTGTGTCAACGTCACCTTCCTGTCTCTGCCGTCTCTGGGTTCCTCACTGCCCCCTGCCTGGCCTCTGGGCTCTTCCATCCCTCATGTAATCAGTTCCTGCATCCAAGTCCTTCTGTTTCAAATTCTCTTGTGGTTTCTGTTTCCTGGCTAGATCCTGACTGATATACTGGTCTCAGGAGCTGGTCAGCTGTGATTCAGGGGGAGAGCTGCTAAGGACCAGGATGGGAACACTGTGCTGGGAGAGGTTTGCTGGAAAGCATGAGGTCTTCAGGATAGCTGAGTGTGTGCTTGCCTAGTCCCATCCTCTCTAGAACCATATCAGCTCTTGCCTTAAGGGAGGGACGTTAACAAAGGAATTGAGTTGGGGAAAGGAGGGGCTAGCTAAAGAATTCACTAAAATAGGAGCACCAGGGACACCAGCCACAGAAGAAAACTGTGTTGACTCAGTTTAGAAATAACCAAGGTGCTCTGGAGGGGTGATTCATGAATCACTGAATTATAGTGGCGTTCATGGGCCCTATATAGCGTTTGTACCTTGTGTCTGGTTTCCAATAGAACAGAGAATAATGTTGAGTGCCTCTAATTTAATATTCCAATAATATTTCCACCACATCAAATTCCCACTAGGACAAATGTATACAAATGAATCATTATAATTTTTTTCCCCTTACCCCAGCCAAGCCACTTGGGCCTTTGTTAAGAAATGATGATAAAAGTGATGAAAACAAAACAAAGCATATATTATAATGTCATTTAAAAAATAAAAGATTTCCAAGAGATCCTTTGTTGCACCAGAAGAGCACAAGCTGCATTTTAAAGTGACTTTTTGTTTTCCCTTTTGGATAATCACAGAGAGTAATGCAACCAAAATAATCCTTGGCTGCCGCTGAGGTCATCATTTAGCTCCTGCTGACATGTTGAGTCGGTCAGAGAGCCCAGGATCTCAGAGGGAGTGGAGCCCTGGAGACACAAGACAAGGCGTCACTCAGACTTCTGGTGCCTCCGCTAGAGATGACAGGAGCATCATGTTTGAACCGGTTGAACAGGACCCCATCATCACGCTGGAGATGGGGACAGGAACATACCCGTGTCACAGGCACTGGAGACTACAGTGGGAGAGAGAAATGCCATCTGAGACTGTGTCCTTGGGGGATGTGATTTTTCATGCTGTGTAATGAACCTGCAATAGGGAAGGGCATTTCATTGTGGGTTTTACTGTACTAGGCAATTCTGACAGGTATATGGATACTTATTCCAAATCATAGTCATAAGATGAAGACAGTAGTGGGGAAGCTGCTGGGCTTGCAATGATATATTTGGGGAGAAAATTTAACATCAAAAGTTCAGAACAGAATACCAGAGTAAAATTATAAAGTCTTATGGTCATTTGCTTATTTGTTCTAGTCCCTTCACCAGAAACAAGGCTGCAACCAAACATTATGTGATAGTTCAAAAACATGGCCAAGAAAGCCTTTGCCACGTCTCCCATTAAAATGTGAGATCCATATCTCCTACCCTTGAGTTGGAGGCAAGGGAGTTGTAACTGCTTTGACGAATAGAGTACAGCAGAAGTGACAGAATGGGACTTCTAGGGCTGGGTCATAAAGGCCATATGGCTTTCACCCTGTTAGCTGGAACACTCTTTCTTAGAGCCCTGAGCTGTCATGTAAGGAATCTGACTACCCTGAGGCCACCACATGGAGAGGCCACGTGGAAAAGCTATAAGTGACAGTCCCAGTGGAGCCCAGCCTTCAAGCCATTCCGGCAAGGTATCAGACATGTGAATGAATCAGCCCATCAGCCAGGTAAATACCTTTGAGTGGCTTCCATCAATGCCTCATGAAACAGAAGATCAGCCAGCAGAACCCGGCCCAAATTCTTGACCCATAAAATCATGAGATACAATAAAAATGGTTATTTTAAGCCACTAAATTTTGGAGTAATTGTGATGCAGCAATGGCTAACTAGAACATATTCCTAACTGACAGAGCAAAGGAGGATGTCAAATAATTTCCACAAAACATAATTATAAAAGCAATGAGAGGGAGAAGAGATCACTTGTATTGGTCAAAAAAGGCTTTGTGGAAAAAATGTCTTTCAGACTCCTGGGTACTCCTACTCAGAGATGACAGGGCCATCATGCTTTCTGGGTGGGTCTTGACAGTTGGACAGAATGAAGCCAGGCAACAGTGAGGAGAAAAGATATTCTGAAGAGATGGGAAATGATGTGATCACAAGGCTCAAAGGCAGTGATGTGCAAGGTCTGACGAAAACACCAAGTGTTAATAGGCTGCCTTGGTTACTGGAACGTAGATTAGAAGGAAAGAGAAGAAATAGGAGATGCAGCTGGACGCCACCCAGTTTAATAAGCTGAATCCATCAGAAGCAGTGCATGGATGTACAAAACACTCAGCATGATGGAATAAATATCAACAAAATATCCCTATTGAAATGTAGTGCCATAATTTAAATGCCTGGGCTAGAGGAAATTCAGAGTAAGAATCAAGCTGGAAATTTCCACCTTGACATCTTGCAAGATAATAAGTTAGACTGGGAATCTGTGACCAACAGGGAGCTCACAGACAAAGAAAGTTCTTTCCACTTGGACTGAGCAGAGCGTCAAAAGTTTTGGCAAGAGAAGTCAACAGCCATTCATTCAGTTAGAGGTTTCTGAGCACTCACGCGGCTCCAGGAACTGTGCTAGGTGATAGGGAATTATAAATCATTAGTCATATTAATAAAGCAGGAGCTCTGCCTTTGAGAGATTAATAAGGTAGTGAGCTCCCAGTCTGTGCAGCACAGACCAAGCACAGGAGGTTTCTGTGCAGCCCAGCCTCAGAGAGGTGCAACGAGTGGGCACCTCTCCTCTTGGTGAAATTCCAAGAGGCACCTGGAAAGATCCAGGCAACACAAGATCAACCCTTCTGCAAGTCTCCCACTATCTCTGGGGGGTTGTCACACCTTACACCATCACTCTCACACATTCTGAGGATCTAAATCTCCAGGGGAGTTTAACAGTGCACACTGTCCCTGGGCTCTGCCCCAAGGGATGCTGATTCCCTGGGTGATGAAGGAAGCACTACCTTCAATCCTCCATCAATACCTTTGTGAGCAGTTAACATTTCGGCAGCTGGAATTAGCAAGAATTTAACTAGAAGGTAAGCTCCAGACGGGCAGAGATATTTGTCAGTTTTGTTCACTGCTATATCCACAGTGCTTGGTCCATATCAGGTCTTAGTGAGTCTTTGTTGAATACAGGAATTGGATACATATGTATGGCGGAAAGAGGGGAAGGGAAGAAGTCAAGTCAAGAAGAAACAACAAGAAGAAAATATATACTTTTAACAAGGGAGGTGGCAGGGTATTAAGAGCATACTTGGCTTTTACCAAAATTCTGCTATATTTGGGGAGAAGCCTCAGGTCTTCACTCTGCAGAACTAGAATTGCAAGTTGAATGGTGCCTCTTAAACCATTGTCCCAAGAAATGCTGTGCTTATGGAAAAATAACCATTCAGTGCCTTTCAGACACTGTAAAGGCTCCTGTCTCTTACTGTTTCTACGCTCAGCTCATGCCATGTTCAGAGAGCACAGACGCCACACGTTTCTGAGCTGCAAGAATTCTCTGAGCGCTCGTCTATATACATGTTGACCAATTCAAGGTGAACTCAGGCCCCAGCAACAGCCCGGAAATGCCCTGCCTCTCCACACCTCCTTCCTCAGGAGATGAGCATATCAGCTTGAAAGCATAACGTGAAAGGAGCAGATCTTGGAAAAGATGGAGGAGAAAAATCCAGACCTCTCACCAAGCTAAGCAAACACCTCATCAAACATCTGGACGAAAGGATTGTGTTACCAGGTTTTTGCAAAATTATTTTCAATGGGAAATGCTGTTTTATTCAATATCTATCAGACCTTACATTTTCAACACTTCTTTTCCCCCAAATCCTTCTAAAAATTCTCAGTTTTGGTTTTGAATCTAATTCACTCTTCTGTTTACACATCTTCTTGGGAAAGATATTTTTTTCTTCTACAGTTTTTCTTTTTTTTCTCACCCATTTCCATATTCGGCCTAGTACTCTTTTTTCTTTGGGCCAGCAATAGGTGGGTGGCCTCCAGCCGCAGGTGGGAAGGTAGCCGGTCTCTTTAACAGAACCAAGCAGATCACAAAATGTCTGTCAAGTGAACATGTCTGCCTCAAGCTTCCCACTCTGATCGGGCTCAGTGCCGAGCTCTGATTTGCTCTAGTTAAAAAAAAAAATTCCCCTAATTTCACTGTCAAGATTTTGAGAAGCATTCTCATGGTTTTAAAGAGATTATTGCATAATTTGTTCCTGTTTAAAGAATTATATTGTTAAATAAATTTAGCTCTCCAGATTCTAAATGACAAAAACAAGTGAAGTTACATCATTTGAATTATGAAGTGATAATGTCTTCCAATTCTGCCCCAATCAAAAGTGTAACAGTTTAAAGCTTATAATAATCATGTTCAAACATATTCAGATTATAATTACTTTTCTTCTGATAATGATAGCCCGTCTGATTGGATGATTACCTATTTGACTTTGATAAGTCTCAGAGGTCAAAAAAGGGATAATTGCAGACATCTGTTTTCTATGGAAAATATAATCTCAGAAAATAGTGTTTAAAGTGACATCTGCAAATATGTGTTTTAGAAAGAAACTCGTTGCACATTTAAAATCACAGGGAAAAGAAGCAATTCCTAAGCTACTACGTATCACACTGTCTTTGTAAATAGAAGAACAAGTTTAACTTCCTAGTATTCATGTATGCATAGGTAATTACAAGCGGGCATGATTATATTTTGCACAGGTAGAATTAGAAATGGAAATAGACTGTGAGAAAGGAATGTGGAAGAGCCTATGATATGGAATGATACAGAGGCTTTTTCTCTTTACTTTTGTTTAATTCAGTCTAGACATACCTAGGTGTAACCATTTTCCTGGTTGTTTTTATTTTGAAATTGGAGCTGGGAGATTTTGTCCCCTTGGTTTCTCCTTGTAGGTGACCTTCTTCACTGGTGAGCTGGCTCTTAGTGGAGGAAAGAGCTCATTCCGGTCAGCCATGATTCTCTCTGTAGGGGAGGGCCTGGGGTCTCTCCCTGCAGGTGGATCAACTTCCCAACCCTCTTAGGGAGGTGCCAAGAACCTCTCCCTCCCTCCAGCCAGCAGCTGCATTCTGCAGTAAAAAGGGAGAACTTCCTTTAGTATTCCCTTCCACACATGGTAAAACTCCCTTGATTTTAATTCATTAACTCAGTCTTGTCTAATTCATGCAAGACCTGAGTTATCACTTTTGCCAGATTAAGCTTCTTAAGATATAACTTTGACCACAGCACTTCCCTTTGCAAAAGCCTCTCAGTGGCTCCCCAGTGTCTGCAGAAGGAATTCCAAACTTCTCCGCAGTTCAGGATCCTTCCCCACCTGACTGTAACCTATTTTTCTCATCCTTATCTTCTACATGGAGCTTTCCTCTTTTGGTAAATCCATCTAACACCAAAGCTTGTTAACCTTTCTTGCCTCTAGCCTAAGTCTTTGGTGACACCATTATACTTACCTAGAATTTTCTCTACCTCGTCTCTACCTGTTTGTTTTCAGTTGTTGGTTGGTTAGTTTTTGCAACTTATGTGCACAGAACTGGATAAATCATAATCTTTGTTTCATAACGTACTAGTATGATTGGTCTGTGCAAGAGCCTTTTTGTATTAATTCATATTAAAATTATAGTCTACCTTAAATCCTATATTTTCAATAACCAACTCCTCTGTACACATAGGGATGATGACTCTGCAAAGTGGGTTATTTCTCTCCTTTGAACTATTACAGTATTTATTAGCTAGAGTCTGGACCACCGCTTGAAGGAAACAAATCGCATGCTGCCTGGTACCATCACCGTGTACCGTCATTGTGTCCACGCATCTGCAGCCACAGTTAGCTCTGCCTGTTACTTAGCTGTAGCTCTGTAATACCCATTACCAAGTTCTGCTGTATTTTATCTAGGTCCTTCTTCTCCACAAGAGTAAGTTCCTTGAGGCCAGACTCAGTTTCTCATTAATCTTTGTATCCCAAGTGCCAACCACAGTGCCTGACAATATTTAGTAAGCGGTCATTGAGTAGAGAAATTAGATTATAAGCTCCCGGGAAACAAAGGAGGAGCCACAGAATTTCAGGCAAAGGATGGACCTCATGACATGCTCCTTCTGTATCTCTCACAGTACCTTGAGAGTACGGAGCAGATATAAGTACTCCATAAAAACCTATTGATCAGTTGATGCTTAAACTTTTCCAGAAAATTAACAGAACATACGTATTAGAGAGGGTGGCCAGGTTATCTCGGGTTTCCGCTAACTGTCCCAGTTTTAAAAGAAAAATCCATGTCCAAGAATTACCCTCGGTCCCGGGGAAACCAAGGGGGTTGGTCAGCCTAGTTAAGAGGTCCCATGTACATACCAACAATATAAACGCTAATATTATTCTCCCTCCTTGTTAACACCTTTTAAGGACCACTTTTGCAAACTTGAGTTTCTGTATGTTTGGCAAGGCCTTAATGAAAGGTTTCTTGAAGATTAGTCTAAAACGAAAGCTCTTCAGAATTAATTTTTTTTTTAAATGTATAGTTATTATCCCTAATATAAATTAGTAATATTTTGAAAGGTAGCTAGGAGATTTCATTTCTCAGAGTGGGGTTTCTCTTTTGGGAGCTTAAAGAAATAGAGCTCAACACAGACTCAAGTCGGACTTTTTGGCCAAGCCGGAATCCGTGAGCCTGTCACCTTCCAGCCCCGCTAGCTGCAGACCCCTCCCACTGGGGTGGGTTGGGGGAAGGGCTGTTGTGAGTTACTAATTTGCTTTTGTGTAAAACCAGCCTCCTTGGATCGTCTTGGAAATCTTTTATTAAATCTCTAAGAATTTTCATATTCTCCATGCTGTTCCATTTTTATTCCATTCTGCATCCATTGTTATTGAGGGAATATTTACTTCCTATTGAAGGAAGTCATGTGGGATGTAGAGTCAATAATTTCATCAAGGAATAACTTATCTTTGTGCTTTTGGTGAAAAAGGGAGGGAAATAGTTTCACTCAAGTAGCTTATGAGCTTTTGAAGAATATGTACAAAGAGATCTTTTTAGACAAAGAGATTATTATTTTCCCATTTTAGTAGAAAAAGCAGCATAAAAAAACAAACAAATCCTGAAACAAAACAAAACAGTAGAGACACATCCAGAGAGCGTGATGGCCATTGATTTTTGTATTAGTCACTTAACAAATATCACACCCACAGCGGGTGTGTGCTTATTTCTAGGGAAAGGCTCAAATGAGAATTTATCCTGGATGTAACTTATATGATTAGAGATTCGTTGGCTCTCTAAGGAGAGGGAGATGGTACCACAAATCCAAAAATTGAAAAAGCCTCTTTATTTTGTCAAAGGTGACAAAACTTCTAGCAAAAGCAAATTTTTGCCATAGTGGACACTGAAACTTTGGCACACTTGCAAATCACACTATTTACATAATTCTGTGGTTTCACTCTTGTTTCTTTTGAGATATCCGTGTGAATTAAGTTTACCTGGCTAAGAGTGTGATTCTTTTTTGTGCCAGGAAATTGACTTCCAGCTAACAACTATCCCATCTCCAGACATAACTCTGGTCCCAATGATCGTCATTTCTTGCCTAGGCAACTGCAATCATTTCCCTGCACTCACTCTGCTACCCCTCACCCCATCTGTTCTTCACAATACAGACAGAATCAATGTTCACTTTGCATATATGATCATGCCATCCTCCCCCATCTCCCCATTCTCTGCTTAAATCCTTCCTTGGGTAGGAAGCTGTCTGATGTTGAAGACCAAGATCCTCAACATGGTCCTCAAGACCGTATGTAGTTTGGCCCCATCTACCTTTCCATCTCATCATGCACCACTCTCTCCCTATCTCTCTGCACTTCAGCCAGGCCTTCACCCAGTTGCTCACACCTGCCATGCTTCCTCCCACCAAAGGGCCTTTGCACACATGATTGCTTCCACCAGGAACATTCTGTCTCTCCCATTCTTTACTTCATTAAATCCTTTTACTCCTTCAGCATGCAGCTCAAGCACATGTCCTCAGGAAAGGCTTCCTAGTGACCCTTATCCAGGTCAGTTTCCTTTGTAATATGTTCTCTTAAGTCCATGTTCCTTCCCTTAAGCAAACTTGTGTCAGTATATAACAATACATTCATTTTGGTGATTAAGTAACCTCTACCACCAACTATCTTGGCCACGAAACCAAGGACTTTATTTCTGCTTTGTATTTCATCCACACTGCTCAGCAAAATGATTGCAACATGGCAGCCACTGGTCAACAACTTGGAATTTCTTGGAAGGATTTGTTCAAGGACTATCCTTGTATACTAGACATGCAAAGTAAAGCAAGTACTAGACTCAGTAACATAAGAGGAAAATTCTAGCTCTGATTCTATTCTTCTGACTTGCTAGAAGATATCATTTATTTGCCTTGGTTTCTGTGTCTATAACACAAGAATAAAAATACCATCTGCCCACTGGGCTCATCACATTGAATGTGCCATTCACCAATGAGTCAGTGCCTTTGTGTGTTGTATTAGCTCATACTTTAGATGCTGGTTTGGCTGCTGTAACAAAGAGGCCTAAAAATACAGTGCTTAAACAAGGCAGAAATTTCTCTCTCACAGAAACATCCAGGTAAGCATTCCAGGGCTGTTGTGTTGGCCCAATGGTGTTAGCAACCCAAGCTTCTTATATCCTCTTGCTCTGCTATCCTCAATACATAGCTTCCATCTTGAGGTCCAGGAAGGATGCTCCACTTTCACCATCATAGCTACATTCTAGCTATAGGAAAGGCAGAAAATGGAAAGAAAGGGCTTGCTACTTCCCTTTAAGGATATGAACTGGAAGTTGCACACACCACTTTCAATTTCATCCATTGGCAAGAGCTGAATAATATGGCCACACCTAAGGCAAGATACCTTGTATTGTGATTTTTTTACTTACCATTGTGTTTTTTCCATTAGACTTTGGGTTTTTTGAGTCCAAGAATATTATCTTGTCCTTCCTTGTGTCCCCTTTTAGTGCCTAATCGAGAGCCCGCTACATGACAGTCCCTTAGTAATTACTTATTTAATTAATGAAATAAATCAGACTTGACATGGGCCCAGAATAACTGAGTGTTAGTGAGTGTTTGTTAAATACCAGTGTTTTTACAAACTCCTAGAAGGAGCTTATTAAGTCTTTCTGACTTGCTTTATGTATCAACATATATAATTCATCATGAAAATGAAAGCAGGTGTGTTTAAACTGATGTTTAAGCCCATGTATCAGCTTCAGGGAATGTGTTTTTCTGGGGAGAGGGTCCATGAGATTTTCAAACTGGTTTGTGACCTGAGAATGTTTAAGAACCCCTGATGTGGGGCTGGACCAGTGGCCTAATAGTTTAATTTGTGTGATCAGCTTCAGCGGCCTGGGGTTCTCAGGTTTGGATCTTGGACACAGACCTATACACCACTCATCAAGCCATGCTGTGGTGGCATCCCACATACAAAAATAGAGGAAGATTGGCACAGATGTTAGCTCAGCAACAATCTTCCTCAAGCAAAAAGAGGAAGATTTGCAACAGATGTTAGCTCAGGGCCAATCTTCCTCACCAAAAAAAAATAAATAAATAAAAAAGAACTCTTGAAGAATGTGGGGAGTTGAAGGCCCTCAGTAAATCTGCTGGAATTCAGAACCAACTGAGAAATAAGGCAAAAGACTAAGGCAGATGGAGGCCAAATTTTTATCTATATCACTACAAAGCTGATATTCAAGAATGTGGCTTATACGTTTTGAAAGACAAGTAGTATTCCAAATACTGAACACTAGATATAAGCAAACTTACTCAACAGCTCTGTACCTGAACAGACCATTTGTCCCCTCCCTACAAGGAGAGTGCCTTCGCTGAAGGAGGCAAGCAGAACACGCTTCCAGTGGATTGCTTATTCCCAAGAAAAGAGACAGGAGGAAGAAGCTAGGTGGCATTTACCTAGTTTCTTCTTCCAAGAGTCCTCATCACATTAGCTCACTCTTTCTTCCTTGAGGCAAAGTATAAGGTTGGGGCGAGGAGGGGACCACCAGGAGTTTCACACTAATGAGGCTCACCCACCGGTGTGGGGAAGAAAGGCTCTCTCCTAACAATAGACTGAAAAATTCTTTCTGGTTATGAGGCCCTCGTTTCTTCACTGGTTAGATGAACAGATAGACTAGGTGGGCTCCAAAGCCTTTTGCAGCCCCCAGATATGTGAAACAATTCCAACTATAAGATTCATGGCTTAAATTTTTCATTTTTTGGGTTATGTGGGAAGCCTTCTTAGGCAGTGCTGTATTTCCTGCTTTTTAGCCCCAGTCTTTGTCACCCTGGGTCCCAGAGAACTTGCCTGCGCCTTGTGAGTCCCTCATCCAGCCAGCCAACGCTGGGGAGCTGGTGACCTTCCCCGTGTCTCCAACTTAGGACCACTTCAGGCAAGGGGATGTGGAGTGCTTCACTTGAACACTCTCCCTGCCCCGCTAATCAGCTACTCAGGGAAAGCAGAAGACATGGGAATGGGAGAGCTGGAAATAAAGCCCCTTGCGCCACTGGAGAGTCTCTGGGAATTTGGGGGGACTCGGTACTTGGGTCTACAACCTCAGTTATCTCTGTTTATCGGTGAACAATGCATTGTCCTGCTTTGAGCACTCTCTAGAATGTATCCCTTGCAAATAGTAAGGCAATTGAGTGTCCTATATGCATATAAATAGCATCCTTAATCATCATCAACCAAACACACTACGCCTTCCTGATGATGTTTCAGAAAAGCAACCAGGGCATTCCCATGGCCTTTAAGGGGATTTTCCTTGATTCTGTAAAGCCTTGAGTAATATTGAAGCTCTGTAATAACACCGAGCTACTTTTGCATTTATTCTAGTCTTAGGTCTGAACATTATAATATTAGTTGTTTAAATTTTCATAGATTCCAAGGTTCAGAAGAGTTCTTGGGAAATTATTTAAATTCATCCTCCTGCAGGTCTCTAGGTAGGACTGCAAGTTGGCTAACAAAGACAAATGGTTTTCTCTGTGATTCAGAAAGGTCTCCAGGGGGAAGATTCTGTAACCAACCACAGTAACCACAAATTACTAACAGAGTGTGCCCCCACGTGAAGAAAACATGACATCTGAAGCCAATGTGGCAAGATAATTTATTGAGATGCTCATCTGTGCTTTGTTCTCTGTGATTTGCCTCCCCTGGCCCCCTGCTCCCCTTGAAGGTAGCCAGTTCTATTTCCCTTCTCTGGAAGGTGATAGACTTGTAGTAGACAGAGGCACAGAGAAATGGGGTGCACTTGTCTCTGTGCTAATTCTACAGTCAGAGTCCAACTCCTCAAGGAATAGTGGAAGGAGGCGTGTTGCTTAGAGGGAACAGCACCGCCTTGGGAGACAGGGGCAGGTAGCTGTGTGTCCTTAGACCTCTGTTTGATCATCTGTAAAATGAAAGATTGCTTTAATGACGTTTAGGTGCCTCCCTGCTCTTGAATCTGTGAGATCATCAGTCTCTTGAGCGCTGACTCCCCAGGAGAGCTGTGGAGCATTGTCTTAAAGGCTTTTGGGGAAGGGTGACCAGCTTTAGCAAAGGAAAAAGTATATGCAATATTTGGGACAAACTTATACTTAAATATAATTTGTTGTTTATCTGAAATTCACATTTAACTGGGCATCCTATATTTTATCTGATAACCCTATTTGGGGGCATGTGTGTTTTGGGAGATGGGACACTGAGGGTGGAAGATGTTGGCTTTGTTCACTCCTGTCTAGACTACACCCTGCACTGTGTTCAAGAAACAGGTTTGTATATTTCCTTTTCCTGTGAATACACCTATTTTATTTTTAAGAGAAATTAAATGTATTTAGAGAAGGGGCATCTTGGAATAAAAACTATCCTAGCATGATTTTCTTCAAAATCTTCAAAATTAATATTTAACAGGAAAAGTTAAAATGGGATCTACCCATTTTACTAAAGGTCAAGATTTCTAAACTTTATAGAAATTAGAGACCAGACCAATGAATCCTAAAGCAAGGAGAAACTGGCTGTTCAACTGATCAAAATGATAGAAGTTCTTCCTTATCACTTCTCCCAGGGAGCACATGGTGGGGTCACCAGTGGGAGTTATATTTTTCTCCTGTCCTCAAAATTTCTGACACAGGAAAGCAAATGAAGTCAAGGTTCCCATCGCCTTTTCTGTAACATTATAAGCTTTTTAAAAAATGTCCCTTTGAACTTTCCATTCCTTATTTTGGAATTGCATTTAATATCATTCTATGATTTAAGGAAATCACCTGTGAATTGAGCCAACCTTGATGACATAAGGTGGGCTCCCTGTGATTTCTTGACACAAAACAGGTCAGGATCCAAAACTGAATGTGGAGAGAACCACGATTTATATTTTGTCCAATTAGTGCATATATGACCTTCATGTGAAAGAAACGTGGCCTTGGGTGAAAGGACTCTCCCATTGATTTATCCCATTTTTAATCAAAGTAAGGTACCAACACATGTAGGATGCAGTAACTCACAGTCTCAAGATTGAATGCTGTTAAAATTTGCAGCAAATTTAGCATCAAATATATCTTCACCCATAACAAGAAGGTCACTCTATTAGTGAGTAGGTCTGGGCACAAAATTGGAAGTCCATTGTCCCACTTTAATAATTTAGTGGAATCTAAAGCTTTGTGAATGAAAATGACTGACTTCTAATGCCGTCAGCGCATCTGTGTTTGAATTGAGATTAACGTAAGTACGATCTGTGGGAAATAGGTACCCTTTAAAGATGTGTGTGTGTGTGTGTGAGAGAGAGAGAGAGAAAAATTGAGAGACTGAGTGAAAGCAATTCATTTATCAATGTTCAATTTTCCTCAATGTCAACCTGATCTCTCTCTCTTTTCATACTTTACAATCTAGAAATAGGTTTGCTTTGAGTCACAGGAAGTGCCAAAAACCCATCTATTATTCCTAATTTGCTTTGTCAAGAGATTTTGCTTTACTTGCATTACTGGAAGGGCAAGTGGCAAGCGTTTCCAGGCCATGAAAGAATGCCAATGTGATGCGGCTGTGAAATACACGGGCATGGTCTGGATTCAGGACCCTGCTTCTGAAATGGCATTTCAAAACAACTTAACATGCTCAAGCATTTTCTAAGCGGCAGGACTGTCTTATAGAATAGATAAAATGGTCCAAGTTCAAGTAGGTAGACAACTGTTTAAAAGAAAAATTGGGGGATGCTTAGCCTTGGCAATGTTCTGATGCTCAGTGGGAGCGGAGAGTCTGGCGCAGGGCTGAGCCCAGGGGAGCAGGGGCTGGGTTGAAGGCAGGAGAACTTGAATCAGATGTGATGTTGCTTAATCAAGGTTAAGCTTTAGCCTGCTACTGGGGGGAGGAAGAGCCAGTGAATCTGACTATATAATTGCTATTTATGGCTCTCTCAAAAAAAAAAAAAAGACTGGGAAAAAAGAGAGGAAGGAAGGGACAAACTTAGACTCTGTGTAGGTTATTTCTGAATAATGGAAATATTTTAAATTCTTGTTATGATTAATCAAATCTATGTTCTTTCCAAGTGGAAAACTAAATAGATGCATCATCAATGGCTTGCTGTAAAAGTACAATCATGCAAATTTCACATGGTTTCCTATTCAGTCCAACTGGAAACACTAATGATAGGAGTTAACACCTTTAACTTTGCCCATGCGCCAGACATCATGTTGAGATCTTTGCACACATTTTCATCCCAACCACAGATGAGGAAACTAAGGCTTAGAGAATTGAAGTGAATTGTATCTCAAAGTTTGTGTACGGTATAAACAGGATTTGAATCTGAGGCCTTACTCCAAAGTTGTGCTCATAGCCACTATGTCATATTTCTTTTCCTGCCTCCCTACGACAGACACATCACCGTAATCAGGAACAGGTTTTTCTTAAGGAGCCAAAGGAGAGAAGAGCCAATTTAGATGATAGGAGGAAAATTGTAGCAGAGCACACCTCTGTCACAAACAGGTCTTTGAAAATCCCAGGTGACTGAACTGAAATAAAGGGCGAGACTGTACTTATTGGATGCAGTACATGGTTTACTGCTAGAGCAGATCAGCAGTGTCCAAGGGGCCAGTCCCTTGAAGACAGAGACTGATGACAGAGCTGGCAGGAAAGGAGCTCTTGGTCCCTGCATTCTTGGTTGGGGTCGTAAAAAGCTGGGACATTTTGTGAATGTCTCTAGATTTTAATTTTTGTCTTGTGAACTATGGGGATGCTAAGAGAAATAATATGAAAATAGGGCTTTTCCAGATTTCAGAAGAGATTTTGATGAGAATACAGTATTTCCCTTGGAATAAAGGTCAGGTAGGGAAGAATCCTCCTCCCCTTTCAGTGAACCAAGACAATGCTAAACCCTAACCATCATGTGGGTGGTCCCACATGCAGGTGATACAGTGGGAAGAGCCAGACCGACTGGCTTCCCACCCACGCTCCTCCATGCAGGCAGACTCCATTTCCTTATCTGCACCACGGGATTAGAATGCTGACTTTGCTGGGTTGCCACGAGGATCACAGATCATGTGCACCTGTACCTGGCCCAGAGGAGGTACTTGACAGATGGCGGTTACTACAGATCCACAGTTTTTACTGGGTGGGTAAATGAAGGCCAAACCAGGAAAGGAAAACATTTTAAAGGCGAAAATGAAAAAAAGGGAGGGATGGGACAGAGGCATCTGGCCTGTGAGCACTGCTGTTGCCCCTCCCTAACGCTGTCCTTTTAATGAGCCATACGCAGCTTCCGATAGATGAGATCTGGTGTCTGCAAAGACAAAACAGAGCCAAAAGGCGATGTAACATGGAATTATAGACTGCATTTCTTTCTAATGAGCCAGTCTGCTCGTTAAAAATGCAGTGCTGTTTGGAGCCCAGACTGGGTGGTACGTGCAGTTGTGTGCCTGTGCCCCGCCTCACATGCACTTGGGTGGTTTGAGCGCACGAGCACGACTGCCAATATCACGGTTGGTTAGTTCCCGGCCCAACACTGGGCAGCGTGATGTATGCGGGAGGCGGGGTGCTGGAGCCTGGTTGTCAAGGACAACTATGGGAGTCACGCAGCCTTCAAGCTACTTGGGAAATGGCCTCTCATCGGCTCACGACGCTGTCAAGATCTTGCGGAGTGAAGAGGTGCTCTGAAAGTGAGAGGGAGAAGAGACACTAGCTGTTCCCCCAGAGGGCTTACTGCTCAGCTGGATGCCCACACACACCCCGTGCACATACACACATTCCACACACGCACTCTACACACACTACATGCATGTGCAGACCACACACATACATACACATGTGTACACATCCACACGCATGAAGTGCATGCGCACTGTGCACACACACACACCCAACACACACACCCTCTATATATACCACACAAATATACACACATCACACACATACCTACCACAAAGAGACTGCAGACACATACAAACACCATTTATCACACACATTTACACCTACCACATGCACCAGACACACGTACATGCACCACACACATACATGTCACACAGAGCATACATACACATATCCATATATATCACACACATATACACACAGCAAACCCACACTATACTTATGCACATATACAACACACACAGCACACACTTGTGCACACACACCATATACATAAACACACACCCACATAAATCACTCATGCCCCACATCATACCCCCCTACATGTACATACACATGCTACTCCCCATAATTCTATACGTACTACACACACACCCCAGATAAATACATACCACACAGATACAATACATATCCACCACATATCACACAAATATACAGATCATACTCTCAGTACATACTTCTACACACGTCACACACCACAAAAACACAAAACACACACATACCCACACCACACACAGAAAACACATTCCCACACACTAAACATATACCTACACACTATGCACACACATGCCACACATACATATGCCTTGCACACATCAGACACGTACAGAAATCCTCACACACCCCACATATATCGCACACATATCCATATCACAAACATGAACACACATGCACACCCATACCCCCATATATCATTCACACACACATACAAACCACACATGTGTATATATACGCATACTACATCCACCCACACACAGCACACACATACAAACACACCTCCACTCCACGTACATACATGGTCCCACCACATACACCCCCCATGCATACACACACCTGCCACATATCACACAACTGATAGACCACATACAACACACACATGACACATATACCGGAACTTCTCACATGTCCACACACAACACACATTGTACTACCACACACATGTCCCATAAACACACATAACAAGCACACACAAAATGTGCCTTGCTGTGTTTGCAAGAGTGCCCCTTCCAGGACCAGAAAGCTAAACATGGAGTGCTCAGAGTTGTGGGGGCAGAAGTATAATAAGTCATTGGGAGTGATAAGTGGGGTCATTCTGCTTCCACCTCTTAATTCCTGAACGCAGTAATTTTTCCTGTTGGAGACACAGCACCACATAGGGGTCTCTGACTTAATGCACATACCACATCCTGAAGAACAGCATCCTGTCGTTGCAGAGTATTTCAGCTGCACTTTTAGAAGGTGGTTCCAAAATTCTGAGACTGGTAGATTTTGGATGGTGTGGTATGTGATACGGTGAGGGGTCCCATGGTTCCACTGCCTTATTTCATTCACCCTGAGGTGGGCCCTCTGTTGGATGCTATGTTGTTAGGGATTCTGAGACTGTGGATCAAGCATACTATAAACCCCTGGATAGTGGTGCTGGCTGAGGCTCTGTGAGCAGGAAAGACAAATTCATTTTGAGATAAATACCTATCCTTGTGAAGAGGAACTGCTGACCCTTCTAAGATGGGGGCGTGGGGCCCAATGTTGGTGACGTGTCACCAAATGGCCCATTGATCTCCTTGAGGAATAGTGATACCTCAGGGACTCATTATTGATCTTGGTTGCTGACAGGTTGGGCATTCCAAGGCAGTGGTGTCTAGACCAGCCTGCTTAAGTGGAAGTCAATACTGTTGGGTCCATCCATAGTCTCTGTCTCTGTGGCCATTCCTTTCATGTGTCCATTATGCCAGTTCTGAGATAGCTGATGACAAAGAATAGTTAACATAACTGGCAAAGTCATTTTGTCTACTTGGTTCTTCAGTACCTCTTCTGTGAGGATGCTTTTTTAGTGGGTATTAAAGTGTGATACAACAATCTTTACACTTAATGCTCAAGTCCTTTTGTCTATCTACATGCCTCTACCACAGGACTTCTCACCAATCTTCCAGTTCCTTTACTCCCAGGCTTCTGGCCAGCCCAGGAATTTCTATATATTCTCCCCTCAGGCGCACTGTTACCTGCTTTGCCCATTGGGAAGGTTTTCCTTGTCCATTGTCTTTCAAGGTCACCCCTTGAATAGGGCTGTAATATGGCTGCCATTCTTTTCTTTTCTTTTTTTTTTTTTTTTTGAGGAAGATTAGCCCTGAGCTAACATCTGCCACCAATCCTCCTCTTTTTGCTGAGGAAGACTGGCCCTGAGCTGACATCTGTGCCCATCTTCCTCTACTTTATATGTGGGACACCTGCCACAGCATGGCTTGACAAGCAGTGCGTAGTTCTGCACCCAGGATCTGAACTGGTGAATGCCAGGGTGCCAAAGCAGAATGTGTGAACTTTGCTGCACCACCAGGCCAGCCCCATAGCCACCATTCATTTTTGGTTTGCATCCCATATCAAGTCATGCGAGAGACAACTCTCCATGGGTCTCCATTGTTTCTGCATGTTTGCAAGGAGAGGCACTTACTGCCTTTGTTCCAGACCATCTTCTCTGGGATGTTTGTATAGTCAACAGCTTTGGAAGACAGAGATAGCGTGTCCCTCCAGAGCAAAGAGCAGACATGCTCACTATCTACTTAGAAGATTTGGGTTTCCTAAGCTCAAGGTTTCTCTCCTGTAATGCAACCCACTACATGTGCAGGTGTCACCTGGCATTCTTTGCATTGCTTTATAGGAATTGGAGCTCCGGGAACTGGTTCAAAAAAATGCGGTTACCCTAGCTACTGCTGTTGTGTTGAGTAATAAAGTTCTTTGTCTCTGACCTTAAGGCTTCTGCTAGCCTCCATACAACTGTGGCAGGATAAACTCTTAGCTCACAAGCAGGGCAAAGTCTCAGACCTTTCACAGTCCTTGACAAGCTGACCCATCATAAACCAAGCTTAGACTTTCTTTCTCCTCCTTTAGCTGGTCATATGGGGCACTCCTTTGGCAATTGGAGAGAGCTGGGGATAGGCACTGGTGCAAGCGTGATGGGTTACAATGGGTTCCCTGCTCATGCAACTTCTTCATGCTTCCGGTTCCACTAATTTCCATGTTACAATAGATTGCTTCTGAGCCTGTCTGACTTCATGACTTGGCAATTCCAACAGAACCCAGATCATGATAGAAAGTCTGGATGCATGGTCATGTGATGCCCCATGGTCTAGCATTCCATCAGAAACATGCCCAGAAACATGCCAGGAGCATTCTCAAAAGATATTATAATTTTACTACAGATGGCATGGCCTTTCTCCAGAATCCCAGGAGCCTGCCTTATTGTTTTCTTACTGGGACTTGCAATAAACTCCATACTCTATCTTTTTATACTACTGACACTCCCAACAACCATAGGGTCTGCTGGATCAAAGGCCAAGTGGCAGGACAGCTTGCCTCACAGCCTGGAGCTGATGTAGGGCCCCATTCCTACTCCAAGCCCAACTGAGAGATGGCAGTCTGCTGTGTCACTTGGTATATGTGCTATTATTTCTGGATGTGGAATGTGAGGTCTCCAGAAGAGGACAAAGAGGTCTATCAGGTGCTGTGCTTCCCTTGTTTGTGATGGAGGATGCAAGACTTTTGTCTTTTACTTTAGAGGGGATGTCCTGAACCCCTAGAGACTTCACTGCAGTGACAGTGTCCTGATTCTTCATATATCTCACCCTCTGAAGTGCAGGTGTCTTCCCAAGGCCTTCAGTGTATAGCAACCTCTTTCTCATCTTTCCCGATCAACATGATGTCATCAATGTAATGGATCAATGTGACATTCCCCAGAATGTCTGGATGGTCCATATCTCCTGAGACTATATTATGACAGAGGGTAAGTGAGTTAAAAAGCCATAGAACAAAATTGAACTATTATGATACTATTTTTTAGTCATGTGCTGATACATGTACCATGTACCTGAGGCTTATTACTCTATTCTAGCAATGAAATCACACCTGGCACAGCAGTTGATCAGGATTACTACTTAGCTAAGTCTGTAGTAGACAACAGTAATACTTGAGGATCCACCTGGTTTCTATAGGGACTGGACTGGCAAATTAAAGAGAGATATTTTGGGGATCACCACCCCTGTATCCTTTAAGCCTTTATTGGACACAAATTGCCACCCCTGGAATATGATATTGCTTCTGATTTACTATCTGAGCTGGAGACAGGGTAGGGGTGGGGGCAATTTCAGGGGCTCCCGTTTGGCCTTCCCTGCTGTGGTAGTTCTCATTCAGTAGGCCAAGGGACAATGTGGGGGTTGCACCAACTGCCAGGTGTATCAATTCCAATTACACCCTCAGGGCTTGGAGACATGACTACTGGGCGGATTCACGGACCACCCAGAGGACACACTGTAAGCCAGGCTTTAGCCACAATTTGATTTCCTGGCCTTATGAACCCCACCTCTAACAGGGGCCTGTGATAACACGTCAGGTCTCCAGGTATCAATGCCAGCTAAGAACTATGTCTGATAGTTCTCAAAATATCTGGGTATTTTCCTTTCCCCAGTGTATGCAGAACTCTTTGAGAAAGAACTGGGGAATCATCATGGTACATATTTGCCATGGTTTGCAGGGTCATTCTGCCTAGGGATCCAGGTACCTCTTTAGTCATTGGGATCCAGATCTGAAAATCTTCTCATGTCCAGGAAATAAAGCAAATGGTGATGACTTTTTATTGAATTGACCACCCTCTGCTCCTGCTCCTCCATTCGTGCCTTCTTCTCATTGTAGGTAGCTCACTGGCTGACCAACTGTTTTGCCCTCAGTCTTAAGTTCAACCATCTTGATCAACCATGTTCAAAATCTAATTCAAGGGGTGCTCCCTTGCTCCTGCCGGTTCATGCTAGCTAATTCTCGGAGCTTCTTTGGGATATCATCTCTTTCTTTCCTTATGAAACCCAATATACCCCCAGTTGCATTATGCTGAAATTTAATCTTAGTTTTTGGCCTGGCAGCCGGAATAAGAGATTGGACAGCTCCTGAGGTCAGTACCTGTTACCCTGTAGAGGAGAGGACTCCACAGTGTCTTTCCGAACTGGAAAAATGCTAGCTCTTACTCTGGTGAGGGGTGGGGCACCTCTGAGAGCTCTGAGGGTTCAGTTCAGAATCAAATCCTGGGGACTATCCACCCAGATGTCACCATCCCAGTTTTTAGGGTCTCATGTTTTCCTAACCAGGGCCCTGATCCCATAACAGATCTGCCTTCGCTGAGCATTTAAACATCACTGGGGCTTCACAATCCTAACTCTCAGATTTTGAGTTTGCTCCTCAACTACGTCTGCTCTTCCACAGCAGGAGATGAAAGCCTCTTTAGAAACCACCAGCAAGGCCCTCTGGCTCCCACATTTAGCTTTTATCTGTATGGTCACTGCTCTCCATTTCCCAGTATTCCCCTGCTGGCCACCAGTACAATTTAGTAGCAAGAAGCAAACTCCACTGTCCTTGTAGGCCATGTTCCATCCCGTATCTTTCAAATGTCCTAATCATTGCACAGGCAAAGGCATTCTCCCCCATCAGAATGTTTTCCTAGGTAACCACATATGAAATCTTCAACAATTAGGCTGCCACCTTGTGCCAGGGAATATCTTTATCCCACATACTACTCAGGATGGGGTCCTTCTCATCAGCCAGGTATTGAGTAACCCATTTGGAAAATACCATCTTACTTCCAGCTTTCTCAGACCCCTCTTGGTGTCTCCTGTGTCTTTCGAGAAGCAGATGCCCATACAGGATTAGATGTGCAAGATATTTATTGGAGTAAATACCTGTAAAGAATAAAAGAAGAGCAGGAGTAGGTGGAGATAGTCTTTAGACTACAATGTTGGTCTGACATCTATGAAAGAAGACAGGGAAGGAAGGAGTGAGTGGGAAGAGCTATGGACCATTGTACAGTTCTAGGTAAGGTTCTGGCCGAGTTGATGGGAAGGGCTTGAACCAAAGTTCATTAGAGAATTCCAAGTTAGGCAGGAATGGACTGGTCTAGTAACCCCACCATTCTCTGTCATTGGCTGGGAGCAGTTCAGAAATTCATAGTGGAGCTAAAGGTGCAGGAGCTACAGACTGTCAATCAGCCATAGTCCCCACAACACATTCTCTTAAAAGGAAATCTGAGTAATGCACCTCGATGATGATCACACTTACAGAATTGATGGAGATAGCTACCAAGAGGACAGTCAAGCAGAGCCAGCCTCTGGTTGCTCTTCAGAAAGGATGCAGAAGTTATTCAGGCAGCAGAAAAGTTAGAGTCCTCAGAAACAAGTTCCTAACTTAGCTTTCCCCTATTCAGCCATACCTTTTCTAACCCTTTGGTTAAGTTGAGAAGAAGTTAAAGAAGACCCTTTAGGGTACAAGGTACTTACAAACAGAGGCACCTGTAATCAGAGCCTAAAACCTACACTGGCAAGTGTGGTAACTACCATGGCTTCCAAAGCACCAAGTAATGCTAAGGATGGCAGTTTTAGGCATAGATTCCAGATGTCTCAGGCCAGGTCAACCCACTTGGAATGCCCATCTCCCTCCAACTTCCCGGTGACTCTCTCCATCTATGAACAGGAGAATCAGGCAGCATCAATATCAAGGAAAGGTATTGAGGAGGAGGCAGTAGCCTGCCAAACAATTCTCAGTTTACCTCCCATGGAAGCACCTGATACCAACATAAAAACTAAGTGATTCTTGATTTCCGACATTATTGCTTCAGTGTATGCTTAAGCGTAAAAGTTCCCTGCACACGTGAATGCAATTCTCTATTTAATTACATGAAGACCCAGCCCATTACCAGGAAAGGATCTGGGCCCTGAAGAGTTCATCTGGGTGCATGTTAATTGGCTGACCAACAAACTGAATTCTCCTGTTCAAAGACTTGGAGGAAACGAGTCCAAATTCTGACAGCAGGAAATTTTAGTGGCTGTGTTCTGTTTCCTAGGCTAGTGGAGTCTATTTCAGGGATCACCCTCTTCTCTAGACCCACATCTGATCACTGGGTTTGCAGTTCTACGTTCATGGAGTTTCAAGATTAGAAGAGATCATACAAGCCATCTCACCCAACCCCCCATCACCTGAAATGTTGGCAAACTGTCGTGTAGATGTGCAGACCCAGTGATGCCATCCATATCCACTCTGGTATCACATATGTTTCCCTTTCTGCTGATCTGGACACAGCTAGAATTAGTTACTGGTCCACGGTCTTCCTCTTACAATTATTTGTTGTCAAAAGTATTCTGTGTCCAAATGTCTGGGCCCTGTGACTTGAAAGCTTACACACTGAGCATAAATGTAGTTATCATAATAAATTTGAAATCAAATCCCATACTAACTTCCCCTGGCCATCCCACACACTCCCCTCTCACCATGCAACCAGCTGGCATATGGCTTAGGAAATATCAGCCACACACCAGTAAAAACAAGTCACAGTTAGGAAGCATATCTGCTGTCAAGAAACCATGCAATTAATTTCAAAGTAAAAAATAATTGGATTATCTGTGCCATGGCTTCATTAGTGCAGATAATTGGGAGATTTTAGTAGTATACTTCCTTCCTTCTTGGAGAAAATGCTTATAATGTAATGATGGGGATCCCTCCCCTTTGGGTTTACATGGGGTGGGAGTTTATAGCTTGTGTCTGGTATTTTCAGTTAGCAGGTAAGGGGTACAGTACTAGAAAAAAGTAACCTTGGTGGCCTGGACCATGAAGAAAATCACCGAAGCCCTAACTCTAACTGTCCACCACAACCCCATGTGAACATGACATCTGCCACACACCGCCACACTGGGGTTGAAGCCACACAGATACATGCTTTCCAGAAGGAGTCAGTGGTCAGAGTCAGGCTGGCCAAGCGGGATCTGGCAATGAAGTAACAGAATAAATCCAGGCAGGAAGGATCCTGAGGGCAAGGGCTGAGAGTCGGCAAGACTGGCAGGGAGAGAAGTGTTTCACAAGATGGGAAGACACACTGCTCTGTCCTCCGTGTTGCCCTGCCTGCTGGCTGGGCTTGGCTCAGGGAGAGATTTCTCAAAGTGTGGTCACATAACCACCTACAGGAGAATCACCCAAGGGCTTGTAAAGATGCAGACTCCTGGGTCTCTGCCACAGCCTGTTTGGGAGCCAGGCCCAGGAAGATGTTGTTTAACAAGTTTCCTGGGTGATTCTCCTACACTGAAAATTTCATACTCACTGCTCTGGGCACATGGTGCAAACTCCGGTAGGGGATTTCCACCTGCCTAGGTGTGAATCTGTATCTGATTGTGGCAGGCTCATGATGAGGGGGGCCTTCACAACCCCCCCCTGGCATTGATACTCACCAGCATCAAATCCAAAATGGGTTTAATGAGCATCTTCTTTTTGAGAAATGCTGTTTGCCAATCCCAAACCAGCAGTGGGCAATCTTAAGGCAGAAAGGCTGAAAATAAGCAACAATTTATTTTCTCAGAACTGGTAAGGGTGGAGTGGCTGTCTTTTCTAGCTGGATGTACTGAATTAGAACCCTGAAAAACAAATACTGTTCCCCTGGGGCCCTGTGCATGATTTATTTCCAGATTTAATGAATGGCCACGTGCCTGGGTTAGTGGAAAATAACCTGCAGACTGGCTCATCCCTGAAGTGCAGGGGAAAAGCCTCTCTCTCTGATGCCCCTGAAGGATGCTGACCCATTTCCACATCCTAATCTCCCGGCAAAGCAGGTGACATGGCAGGTGGACAAGGTCCGCAGGTTGCCTGCTTTACCTCTGAGAACACAGTTTCTCGATATCCTATGAAATGTCTATTGATCTGAGCATGTAGCTGATGTCAACACTGATTGTCTGAGGGGAGGCTGCTCAATACCACAAGGTCATGATGAGGGAAAAAACCTAATAATTCACTATCTTTGTACACAAAGGACTGGGCATTGTTTTCTTCCTTCTTAATGGTATCTTTCTGTGGCTGCCGAGTGACTCTCTCCCTGTCACTGGCCTTGCTGTGGGATTTAGGTCTTACATTTGCTTTTTATTTACCTGTTTCTACCCTGGCTTAACTTTTCAGATTCATGTCACAGCGAACACCTGCTTTATATGCTCTGTTTCTGCTGCAGCCTCATCGCACAAAAGGCTGATTTAACTCCTCAAGAGAAAGCCATTATTTCCCAAGCCCTGGGACTTTTCTGAATCATATTTTCTGCCTGTTAGGAGCACCGTCTCTATACTGAAATAATGTTTATCGGTGCTTAATTGATTTAATAGGCACCTGCCTTGCAGCTGTAGTGTGGGGCTTAATGAATTCATTAGTTTGTGAGGTTCTGTGAGGAGTGCAGAAAGAACAAGGTCTGGTGATGATGCATGGGCACCGCTGTTGGTATGTGCTGTTGTAGCCCACCCAGTACTGAGAGATGAATCACGTCAAGTGCTGCACCTCCCCTGGAAGGGTGGCCACCGTGAGGAGAAGCAGGGCAGTTTTTAATAATACAGAATTAGCTCTATCCTTATGGCTGCTCCTACCCAAAATTACGAGGCAGGCAACGTTCAGGTTCAGAGGTACCACTCTCCTCTTTGTTTTGCATATTATGTTTTCTCTTGATTCATTCCTTCTCTCCTGTCCTCCCACGCCCCTCCTTTGTCTCCATCCTTTGCCCTCTTTTTCTCTCCTCTTCTTTAGGAAATATCACTTGCTTGTACCTTGATGTCAGAAAAACACAGGATAAACTGATTCACATTAAGTAGTAAGTGACTAAAAGGTTAACATCCCTCAACAGCGTGTGTATTTTAAGAGGAAAATCTTAAATCTAAGAGAAGAAAACATTATAAGGGTGGAAATTCACAGACTAGCACAGCAGTGAGGGAGAAAGTGGGGTTTTCATTATTCTCGAAATCACAATACTAGTTAATTTCCTTCTGTCTTTTCTTTATGGTTAATAGAAACCCCTGTTTCTTAGATCACAGGTAACAGGTATCAATTTCATTCCATAATATTCAGGTGTGTCAGAAATATAATTCTTTGTTTTGCTTTTTTTCTCTTTAAGCCTCCGTTCCTCTGGGGTTGCAGAAATTTATTTTCAATTAATTTGACTTCTCCCCTCTCACCTTTTCCTGGGTTGCCTCTAAATTTTGGAGGCTTACACAGTGCCAGGTATTGGGAGGGGACATCTGGTCCTCAGGATCATTCGCCATCCATGCTGGCCTCCCTCGAGGAGTCCACCTTGCCATCTGGTCTTCAGTTATTGGTTCACCAGGTGGCTGCTGACTCACCCCTTGTTCGTGACCACAAGACTCCTTGCCGTCCAGCTCTCGCACAGCTACCTCCAGGACCTCTTGGGCACATAGGTGTTAACTGTTTCTGCCACAATTCCAGGCCTCAAAATCTCCAAGAGGCTCTCCAAAATCTTTGCCCATTTCTTTCCCACTCACATGAATCCTACCAGTGCCCCACACCATGTTGGCACATGAGAACAGTATTATTTTGTGAGATTATGTTGCTTCCTGGGCTCCAGCTGGGAACCTGGATGCAGGTGCCTTCCTTCTCTAGGCAGAACCAACCAAGATGGGTAGGGAGGATCCATCTTCCCTCCCTAATCCTGCACAAGCCTGAACCCCTGGAAGAAGGAGTAAGAGACGTTTCTCAGGGACCCACCAGCCTCTAAGTTCTTGGGGCTTTCTTCCACCTCCCTTCCTCCCCAGGGCGAATCAGCTACTCCTCTTCCCTCTGATTTCTGCTTTTCTTGGGACCAAAAATGCAAAATGACTGAATAGAGGGATAATCTAATGGATGCAAGAAAAAGATGGACAAAGATTGAATTTATTTTAAAATATCCAGCAAATTGTAAAACGCTATGCTAGCCATTGTAAGGGATATAAATCATTATAAAGCATAGGCCTTGTCTGCAGAAACTTACACACATAAATGTAATGCTAAACAGCAACTCAGGAGTCATGTGAATTTATAAGGAACAAAGTCAGTTTATAATTGCCGCAACACTTTTCCTTTTTTTTCCCTTTTTTTCATTTTTCCCTTTCAAGGAATTAGGATTCTTCAGCTGCCAAGGGGAATTTCTTCAAGTTAGAAGCTAAATAGAATAGACTCTATATCAACAAATATTACTACAGCTCAAATCGATGATTAAACTGGAAATACCAAAGCTTTACCATGGAATTTACTTACTTTGAGCAGTACTGGATACAAATGGATTCTAAGGCTAAAGGATTTGAATACACACCCCCCTCCCCTTAGAACTGTAATGGCATTTGCCTTTTTTAAAGATCTGTAAGTTCTTCATTTCTCCAAATATAAAAAATTGGGAGCAACAGCCATACAATTCGGGGACTGGCGTGGAAGGAGATGATTGTATTGGTCAGGGTAGGTAAGGCTAGCTGCTGCAACAACAACCGCAAGTCTCCAGGCCTTAACACAACGAAGGTTATTTTTCACTCACTGCACAGTCCATTGTTCCCCACAGTCACTGAGGACCTAGCGTCTGCCTTTAACGCACAGCTCCCAAGTTCACTAACGGAGATGAGAGAGCATGCAGATCCTGCCGGAGGGCTTATGGACCCACCTTAAAGCTAATACACACCACTTTCTCTCATCTTGCACTGTCCAGAACTCAGTCACATGCCTCCATCTAACTGAAGAGGCTGGGAAAGGTCATCTAGCTGCGGGTCCAAGAGAAAAAGGCAACAGGTTTGGTGAGCACATCACAGCTTCTCCACCTTATTTGCGAGCAAAATTCTCTGACTGCATAAGGCTCCCAGTGACTAAAGCTT
The DNA here is from genome assembly GCF_041296265.1 of Equus caballus. Taxonomy (NCBI): domain Eukaryota; kingdom Metazoa; phylum Chordata; class Mammalia; order Perissodactyla; family Equidae; genus Equus; species Equus caballus. Next base: position 97,023,779 of record NC_091685.1, on the reverse strand, counting down.
TGTTAGCAAAGAACAAGAAATGTTTCCTATATAAAGAGAGCTGGTGTGTCAGAGAGGCACGAGACTTCTGTCTGACCTCCTTCCTTCCTCCTGCTCCCCCTTCCTCATGTCAGTCCACCCAACTTGGGAGGATGGATAGGCAAGGCTAGAGCCTGCATCTGCATGCTCGCTGGTGCCTTACAGGTTTCTTTAGAAAGCAGAGGAAAGAGCAGGCAGAACTGGGGTTCTCCTCCAGGTGCTCGGCAGCGCCCAGCCCCAGCTCAGAAAGCACAACACATGAATAATCAGCACTAACGGATGTCAGCCTCATCACTGGATGTTGGCAGAGGCTCAGAACAACACTGGAGAGAAACCGGGTAGCTATGCAGGGCATGTGGGGTGGGGAAGGAGCCAAGACCTACTGACCGTTTGGGTGGAGGACTGTCTGTGCTGGAAGGGTGCTGAAGGAATGTATTTTGGTCTCTCTAGTGCTGTTCAAGCCAAGCCCAGGCCCTGCAAAGCACTCACTTTGTTGATTGAAAGGGAATTGTTCTGAGGCAAAAAATGTCAACAGCGCTGGTGGGAATTCTGCTTTTGCTCTTTAGCATCTAAGTGGCTTTAAGGAAATGGATTAATGTGGTGTTTTCTGATGAAATATTCTTTACTTCCTGTCCTCAAACATATTGTGTGTATATGCCAGGCAGCCTTCTTCTGGAACGAGCCACCACCTTAGGACAGAGGGCTGGCACCTCTGTAATGGCTGTGACATTTTCATCAATGGATCAAGCGCGAGGAGCTGGTTGGTTTAGGGAGTCATCTTCTTACATTACACATGCCTCAAAAAACTGGGACCTGAGAAAGGGACATTTGCCACAATGAGCCAAGCTTACAAAAAGCAGCAAGGGTATTTAGGTCATGATCCAGGGAGAAAGGCAGTTGTCACCCAAGAGGGGAATTGGAGATGGAGAATGATGGAGAACTAACCTGGGCTTTGCAGATGGGAGCATAGGTGAATTTGTAGGAGAGGAGGATGAAAGTAGCTGATGAGGAATGTATGGTAGAAAGAACTCTGTCATTCTTTCCTTCTTGCTTCTAGCAAGTTCTAAAGCAGTAAAGTACTGAATTAGCCTTTCAGCTAAAAAGTAATCCACTTCAATTCATCTCTGTGGAGTCAGGGGGGAGTGGAGTATATGAAATTCAAAAGTATCTCCCCTCCGACCCTTCTATACCCATAGGCTTCAAGAATATTCAATCGAATCGTTGCTATATATAATCTCACAACCCTTTTAATAACCACAGAGTGTCAAGCTCTTAATCCAGCTTTCCTCAGAGATGACAGTTGTGCTGGATGTCAGCTCCAGAAAGCCTCAGGCTGAGCGCCTCCCAGAACTCTGTCACCAACACCATTTCCTGCTGGAGTGAGGTCTGGGTCCTGAGAACTTTCTTCTGGTAGACCTTTGCCCACTCCTGCATAGCTTAGAAAATCAAGTGAGAGCATGGGTCTGTTGTGATGTTACAATGAGTTACAGTTGAACTTTGATAAATGCAAATTATGCTTTTTTCCATACACTGTCAACCTGCCATGGAATTACATAATCACTATTTTTCTGAGAATTTATGTTTCTAAAAAGAAGTTTAATTGCCAAAAGCACACAGAACACGTTTTTGATTTCTCGAAAGTAATGGTTTGGATCAACTGGGTTTTTTTTTTTCTGAGTACAAAATTGAGACAAGCTCATTGAATCTCCTGACCACAGAAGGTCAAAGAGGTCTTTGTCATTTTATTTATTTTTTTCATTCTTTCATGCTCTCATCAATGATTAACTGTTATGGACCAGGAGAAAAGTTATACAAGAAAGGAGAATCTTGTTGCCAAAAGGTATTGAGGAAATACCCTGCTTTGAGATTCTTGTCTTTAAAGAATTGGAGGAATTGAAGGAATAAGCCGGAATTATGGATTTGATTTTTCGCATGGGCGTTGAACCAGTGTAAGACTGTGTAGAGTTAGTTGATTATCCAAAGGTTTTCATTTCCCCATTCATATGTAAAATCTGTAGGTAAAATGTACTAAGAATAAGCCGGGTACTATTTCTAGTCCTGAAGTCATCCTGAACAGTATCTCCAGAATGGATATCATCCTCAATGATAATCAGGTGATTTTCTAAGATTAGAAGTGGAAATAAATCAGCTAAGTAATGCTTATGTCATTCACAAGAGACCAAAGTGAATATCAACAGACGTTATCAAGGTAGGGGCTCCTATCCATGTATGGTGTTGGAAGCCAGTAATGAAAGTAGATTGTAGACGTAGTTACCCAGTTGAATATTTAAATGTGTCCTTATTTGACTGTGCAATCACACAGCCAAATATATTCAAGGGCGGTTTCCTTTATAAGAAAAAAAAGTAAATGAAATGCTCAAAGACGACATTAGCTCAATTTTATGTTTGAAAACTTAAATGCACCCAAGTGAGAAAATACAAAATTGAAGTTTTCATTGTGACAATTGAGCCTTACAGTGCCTAGTAACGAGGAGAGATTTTGCCACACGTGTTGGAAATCAATGTGATGTGGCTACTGAAACCTAGTCTGGGGAACTGCCTGCAAATCCTTGACTGCCCATTTCCTAGAGCTTGAAGGAAAGTTTTCTTTAGAGATTACGCAAAAAGGCTTTTCTTGAGAGTTACATCCAGGAGTGCATCTTGGAATGCACCAACTGAAGGGGGTGACAGAAAGAAATTACCATTTATTGAATGTCCTACTACTGGCTAGGCCCTTGTACAAATTTCATGTAAAAAATACTTTTCTCTTTCTGGGTCCCCTACAGACCTTGTCTACCAAGACAACCCCATCAATTCAGAAAGATGAGACAAACCCTGTATGAGTGTGTAGAAATGAAACCTCAGGCCCTGTGGTCCTGCCACTAACCTTGCTTGGTTATTGGAGTACATGAGTGACTAGAGACGCTGCTCACTGTGATGACCTCAGCACTTTTCAGTGCTTGTGGTTGGGACTCTGATCTGTTTCTTTCCTTTGGAGGCTTCTGGAGCCTTGGGAATGTCTGGTATAGCTTCTCCATACCCAAACCAGCCCAGAAGAGCCCAGGATCCTCTCTGCTTTCCACAGGATTGTCTCCTGAGTTCCTCAGTTCAGCTGGAGCTATGGCAACAATACTAGGAATTGGTACTGTCTTTGTGAAATATATAAAAGAATCTAGGAAAGGGGAAGTGGAGCTCAGTCTAGTGAAACAGAGTTTGGAGACCTTTCACCTAGAATTCCTCTGATGTGGCTTAATCCCTTTCCACCCTTCTCTGTTGTACCCTTTAGGTATATAGGTGAAAAAGAAAACAAACATTGCCTGTGCCACCTCCACTGCCTGCTTATAGATCTGTTCATTCAGTCATTTATTCAACAAACTCTAATTGAAAGTCTACCATAGTGTTATGCAAGTCTTTTTGGAACATTCAAAGACGATTAAGATCTGGTCCATACCCTGAAGGAGTTCATGGTGCAATTTGAGAAATGGCACATGTACAAATATTCATAACATCAGTTAGAATATGTTGACTACTGTGGGAGAAACCCAAGTACCATGAGGGTTCTGATTTGAGAGGAGGCCTCAGGGAAGGAGTGACATTTGAGCTGGGCCTTGAAAGGGAAGAGTTTGGCATGGTGGCGTGGCTGAATATAAGATGTTGGTGCTATGGATAGGACAACAGTAGATAAAGAGGAACAAAGGGACTCTGTGCGGGAGGAGGGACTGGGCAGTGAGGTAGCAGGTAGCAGGCAGGGGAGAGATATGGAGACAAGGCCACTGGTTCTGGACATGTTGAGTTTGAAATTCCAGTTTGAGAGCCCAGTGGAGCTTTCTAGCAGGCAAGAAGAGCAGAGTCTTGAGCAAGTTTAAATGTGGGATCACATGTCTGCACAAAGAGGCCTGTTGAGATATTGGATGTTGCCTAGGAACTGGAGCTAAGCACAGTGAAGCAATTAACACTCCGAGCAACAGATACTAATGTCTTCATTACTTGCAGGCAGGCCATGCACCAACACACAGGGAAAAATTCAGCTTTTCTCTGCAGAACTTCTGGGAGAACTCAGAAACATGGGGAGACTCTTTGCTTGATGAGAGCAGTAAGGTTGGTCTTTGGTAAGTGGATAATGTTGGCTGCATTTTGGTGCAGTGATCCCCATGATTAAAAGCTGATCTGTCCCTTTAAATTAAAAAAAAAAAAAAAAGGAATGCTGTACTTTTCTCCTCACCCAGAACCATTTTAAGGTTGACGTCATGAGTACCCCTTTTTCCTCTTGCTATCTGCTGGATCCAGTCTTCTCAGAATGATGTAGACACACGTTCTAGCCCTTCCGTGATTTGTCCGCTGCTGTACTATTCTAAGCATTATTGATCACACAATCCATTAGGGCACCATTCACCATAAATAATTTATCTCTTCAGGCATGAGCTCGTCTCTGCCACAGATGCCATCAGCAAGAATCCCCTTCAGGAGATTTGGGCTGGGGGAAAAGCAATTCCATTGCAAATGTGGTTTAAACATGCAAGGCCCAGGGAGAAATAAAAATAATGACAGAGCAAACCTCATGCCTGGAGACTGCATTCTACTAGGGGTGGTCTGTCAAAGGGGAATCTGAGGTTTTTCAGACCAGCGTTGCTCCCACAGAAAGCATGCTGTCCTGACAAATAGATATAGGCTTCTCTTCCTAGCTGAGGGAATTTGTTTAGGCAGCATATCAATATTTGTTGAACACACTAGAGCAGTGCTCGATGTTAGAATTGCCAGGGGCTGAAGGGGCCGAGGGAGGGGTAGGAACAGTCAGCAAAAGAAATATAGGCATGGCCTTCTAGCTATACAGACCTTAACATTCTATTGGTCAAATAGGAAAGCATGTGCAATTAAAACTACAAGATCTCTGGCAAAAATAAACAAAGAGTACAAGACCATTAGAGCTCAGATTGCACCTGTGACTTACCGAAGGACACATAACAGGGACAGATGGCTCAGATTTCAGGCTTTAAGCAGGGTTGCAAAGGAGGAAGAGCCACACAGACAGAGAGGTGAGTAGGAGAGATGCTGTTCTGGGGAGGGACGATGGATGTGCAAAAGGCTGCAGTTGGGAGCTCATTAATCATGGGTACCGGCAAACAGATTTCAGCTGGGGCAGAGATTCCATGATGGGAAGCCTGAGAGTAACATGGCAGGATGGTGACACGGAGCTTGGAGTTATGGCTTTCCCACACAACCCTAGAGTCAGAGGGGCCTTCTGTAGGGTAGACAAACAAGGGGAAAATTCTTCATCCCTTTCTCCCCTTTGAGTCCCTCTTTCTTGAGCTCCCCAGGACTCCTCTGTTACTGGAGGTGTTGCAGAGAGAAAAAAAAGAATAAGCATTAAGCTTACTTATAATATGTTTATATGCTAACTCTCTGAATAAGTCACAGTGGAGACTAGAAAACAGAGCCCAAGTCAGGTAGTTCACTAAAGGGAATTAATTGGGGAACTAGCTACAAACACGGGTTGGAAGAGTGGAAGAGTCAACAGGAGCTGATGAAGGAGAGATGGTAACAGCTAGAGCTGGAGGCTAGAGCTGGAGGTGGTTGTTAGTGCTGCTGAGTTGATTCCGACTCCTTGTGAGTCTATGTACAGCAGAGCAGAACCCTGCCTGGTATTTTTGCACCATCCTCTCATCTTCCGGTGCTCTATCAGATAATTCTCCCTGCTATTTATTGGGTTCTCGTGGCCAAATTTTTCAGAAGTGGGTGGCCAGTCACTTCTCCTTAGTCTGTCTTAGCCTGGAAGCTCCACTGAAACCTGTTCACCGTGGGCGACCCTGCTGTATTTGAAATACTAGCGGCATAGCTTTCAACACCACAGCAACACGCAGCCACCACAGTATGACAACTGACAGATGGATAGTATGGTTCCCTGACTGGAAAATGAACCAGGGCTGCAGCAGTGAGAGCACTGAATCTTAACCAATAGACCAACCAGGTTGGCTGAGTTGGAGGTACCAAGGGAGAAGAGCCTGGACCACCTGGAGGACACTGGAGCTGTCAAGGGGCCTGGTGGGAACTGGGACCACAGAGGAAACATGGATACCACAAGAGACAGCACCTGAGACAGAGAAAGATGGGTGGAAATAACCCAACGTCTCCCAGTCTCCTCTCTGACTTCCTGCTAGGGCCTCCCTTGGGCCTAACCTAACCGGAACCCAGTTGGTAAGGAAACCTAGGAAATGTAGTTTGTACATTTCTAGGTATCAGCAGGAGAAGGCTAGGGAGTGATCAGCATTCCCTGTACAGTATTTGCAGATGACTTTCAAAGAAAAGCTATGCCTGTCTCTTGCAAATGGATTTATGACGGTGGAGTTAGGCATCAAGTGAGGCAATATTTGGGAGCAAGATCTTCTTGGTGACTTTGCAGCTAACACTACTCAGTCACTGTCTGTAGCTGAAATCGGTAGCTGAAATCAGAATCATAGGGTACGTGGGCAGTTGCCTAGGTCTCTCTTGAGGAGTCTGTGATTCCTTCCACAGTGGCTCCCCAAGGTTAGCTCTGGAGAAGAATCAGCCAACAGCTGTCTGACCCAGGAATGAAAAGGCCACAGACTCGGTGAAAGCTGAGCAGGAACAAATCAAAGGCTATGGTTGGGGCTGGCCCTGTGGCATAATGGTTAAATTCACATGCTCTGCTTGGGCAGCCCAGTGTGTGCCAGTTTGGACCCTGGGCATGGACCTGCACACCACTTATCAAACCATGCTGTGGCAGGCGTCCCACATATAAAGTAGAGGAAGATGGGCATGGATGTTAGCTCAGGGCCAATCTTCCTCAGCAAAAAGAGGAGGATTGGTGGCGGATGTTAGCTTAGGGCTAATCTTCCTCAAAAAAAAAAAAAAGGGGGCTATGGTTTCTGCTTCTCTGACTCCACCCCAGATGCAGAGTCCTGTGGTCCAGAAGTGCCTGTGGTCTCCCCTTCCTCACAAAGGTCCCCTGCTATAGTTTTTGGGCCCCTCTTGCTCCTCAGACACCTCATACATCCCAGAGGAACAATCTTGACTACTCTGAGTCTCTTGGGCCTGATCTGAGTAACATTAAACCACACGGTAGTTCTACCAAGGGGACTCGAGCCACGGCGTTCCAAGGCCTGCTGGGCACTCCTTGACACTGGCTCTCCCACAGAAACCCTGTCCCCAAGGGGGATACTGCTCAGTAAGCTTCAGGGGTAGGATGACTTCACATCCACTAGTTCTGCATTATTTTAAATGATGGTCATGACTAGCGATGATAAGAAGACTGAGTGACTCTAAGAAGTTACTGTTGATGTATATTGCATTGATTTAGTGTAGTTTGCTTAATATGGATTGATCAACCACAGGGCAGATGACCTTACAGAAACACGATCCCTGCCCTTAGGCTAAGGCAAGGCCAAGAAGAGGGTTTCACATACTTGCTGGCGCCCGGGGCTGCTAAAAGCCCAGGACCGTGCAGGCAGAGCACTGCTTTTCGAGAGTGGGATATGATCCCTTTGCTGTTCATCTGTTTGGTGCGATTGGTACAATCCACTGGTTCTTAAACAGAGCTTGACAAAATAGGCTTATTGCTAAGCCAGGCTGCTAATTGTGCTGGTAATTGAAAATTGGCAGTACTGAGTTTGGCCCACATTGCCTACCTCGAAACCTCCCAAATCAGCGTTTGCCGTTCACAATGAGAAAAACACCTGCTCTGTTTCCTGCACTCATTTTCTAGGACGTTCAAATGCCACTTAGCTGATGCTTTCCCACTGCCTGGAAGGATTTCTGGTATTTCATTCAGAAAGATCGCATGTGCACTGCAGGAAGCAGGGCTATATATAGCAGGGGCCAACCAGAAGGCGACCTCTGAGAATGCTCCGAGGAGCCAAAGGCGTGACTGCGCTCATGGCCTCATCTCACCCTCCTGCCAGGGTGCTTTGATGACGCCACATTCCGTTCAGATTTTCTAGCTCTGAGTGTCGATTCCTGGAGATTGAGGGCCACGTGGCAGTCTGCAGCTCACAGGCTTGTTTGTGCATGCACACTCACGCACACACGCTCATGCATGCACATCCCCTCAGAGTAGATGTGTCATCCTCCTATATTTATCCAGTTGCTGTTTCAGTGGCTCTAAGAAGGGTCTGGAGAAAACCAAAGCTGCCTCCTCCTGCCATGCAAGCTGTCTGAGCTCCAGAGACAGGCTCGACTGTCTCAATCTGTGTATGTGTGTGTAGGATCTGTGGTCCATGGTTCCCAGAGTGCCTGGGTCACTGAGGTGACACCGTCTCCCCACTCCAGCCAGCCCATAGCTTATGATTCAGGAGCAGCAGCTCTCCTGCTCTAGCCATGGCCCCACTGTCCTTGCTCACCCCAGTTAGGTCTGATTGGGAGGGGCATGATGTGAGTGGAATGAACATCTGGGTAGGCAAGGAAAACTGGCCAGGTCTCTGGGGCAGGACAAATTGGCACCAATAGCTGCAGTAAGGAATGGGTGCCTGGAAAGGGATCATCGCATGCTAATGCTGAAAAGGATTAATGATGTTGTTTTCCGAACACTGTCGTTTTTCATGCGAGAAAACTGAGTCCAAGCAGGGGAAGAGTCATCCAACGGCAGGGCTGATCCTGAAGCCCTGTACTTTCAAGTCACCGAGCACAGTGACTTTCTATGACCCTGTCCCCAGCAGCTGGAACCTCACCTCACCAGCAGGCCATTCTCCAGCAAACCTCCTTCAGGATGGAAGGGCCAAAAGCAACATGCTAAAGACTGTTCACAAGCCTCGGTCAGGGGAGCCCTTTGATAGGTGACAGGAACTGTGTTGGTGAAGAGTGACTAGAAAGGTGATTATACCTCAGATCTCTGGCTTCTGCCAAGGGCTACCTTCTAACATATTCCTGTCACCACTCTGTGCTTGAGCCATTGTCACACCCTGCTATGCACTCTGGCCACCTCCCAGGCACATCCTTTTATGATCACTACTTTATTCTGTGTGGACAAGCTTGGTGCTAGTACCCATGAGAAGACTCACTCTAGAAAGATCCAAATAAATTTGGGCTTCTTTGCCATTCCTTAAAGCCTATCGCCTTGTGATAACTTATCCAAGAGAAAGATAAGTCCCATTCCAAAATCTTGAAGAGTGATTAAGATCTTTATTAAAGCTTTCCTTCATGTTGGTAAGAGGAAGTTACTCAGAAGTACCTTTCACAAACTTGCTACAAATCCCCTTCTCCATTCCTCTCTCCCCCAAACCCCACGGCTCATGGCAGCCACTCAAGTTTCTCTCTTCCAAAATCTCTAGCCTAGGCTGCCTCTCCCGTTGCTCCCTCTTTCCCTCTCTTGCTGTCCTTCTTGGGTCCTGGATCTTTGCTTCCTTAGGTGACTCTATGCCTTTTCCTATGTAGATCAAGTTACCTCTCTTCACTTTCTCCCAATTCTTTCTACCCATTTTCCTGACCAGCACACCGAGGGCACAGGAACTGAGCAACTGAAACAAAAATCCTCCTTAAAATGTGGGGAGGAGAATGACTGTAAATTCTTATATATTAATATTTTTTTATCCTTGCTACATGAAAAATCAAATCAAATTGATCTTCAAATAATTGTACTTGGTTGGGTTGCTCTAGTATTGAATTCCTAAAGTCCTGAAAGTAATTCAGTATTAATTAAAGGCTCTCGAAATCTTTCTTGTTTCAAATAGGCTGCTGCTGCTTCTCAGACACGGAAAATAGCCAGCTTCTCCCCTTGACAGCAATGTTCTTAGGATGACATGGTGGGTGTGCTCCCAGCTACCTAACTGCTGCCAGCTGGATCCGCGTCTCTTGTTCTGCAAGGTTATGGTCAAATCGTAAATAAATCACAGAGAACAATAAACCCTTCAGGAACCTTCACTTCCTGGGCAATGGATCTGTGTCCTTGTTTTACATGAGTAAGAACTCATTCCTAAAGCAGCAACCAGCATGCTCAGAACATTCAACACAATTTCTGGAGTTTGAGGAAAGCTTCCCCCTCCCTCTAAGGGTTCTGGCTTTGGACTATATGACAGGACCTTTGCCCTTTTGAAAGCATTGGGAAGCAGCTGCAGGCCCTGTTTCAGCCCTGTTTATTCTTCCCTGAGGGCCAAGTAGTACCTTATCTGTTTGGTGAAGTTAGAAGGGCTGAGCAGGAAACTCAGCCTTTTCTTCCTCTTTCTTTTTGGATCTCCCTATGGGAGGATGGGTGTGTTTGGCTCACCTCTTGCCTCATGGGTGGCGTCACAAGGGGATCAGGGCCCACCTGTTGCTAGGGCCAGGTCTAGAGACCTAGCTCTCACTCTGTTCCAAAGGACACAGTAGAGGCAGCTGTTTTGCTATGTCTGCATGTTCTGCAGAGCCAGCCCCTCCTTGGGAGAGCTGTACTAAGTTTGAGACTTGGGGAAAAGCATTAGGGAGTCTGACTGTGGCCACAATGAAGGCTTACCCTTCAATCCAGCTTTATAATTAACGAACCGTATTTTTAAAATCTTCATTTGTCTGATTTCTGCAACAGTTTCTCAGTAGCACTTGTGAAACCATAATATATCTGCATTCAATTCAGTTCAATTACCAATTATGTAAATATCCCTGGGAAGGGAGCATGTCAACTCTAACCCTTATAATGAATGAATCTATATCGTGCAATTAACATTTCCCAACCATCCACCATAAGTTAGTCTAAAACCAAGAGAAATAGTAGGCCCACCCTGAATATGTTCCTAGGATGACATCAAGGGTGAGGATGGAGACCTCAAGCCCCACAATCCAACTTATAGTGGGTTTTTATCTCAGTGTCTGACAGACTATGAAACGGCCCCCTGTCCTTCCAACAAACCTGGGCACGTGTTGGTAGCAGCACAGTGGTGTGGTAAAGGGGGCGGCTCAGGGTATGTGCTTGGGTTCATCCTTCCTCCATCTCAACCATAAGACCTTGAGCTGGTCACTTAACTCTTTTTCCCTTAGATTCTGTATCTGGGAAATTGGGACAATATCTCTTACAATCATTGTGGACAATAAAATGAGGGAATTATGTAAAGACCTTAGAACAATGCCTGGCAGATAGTAAGCCCTCAATAAATATTAGCGATCATTATTAGTAGTAATAAAATATGTTTCTGTCAGCGAAAATACCCCACGAGGATGCATCACTAGAATGTGTCAATGGGAAACTGTGCTTTGCTTTTAAAATGATTTTGTTTTGCAAATATTTTAGGAAGAACACTTTATCGAAGTGAGAAACAACTATATAGCTTCCTAGCAAATATGAATTGGAATTTACTTGTTAAAAAATAGAATTACCATTTTTATTGCTTTCCCTATCCACATCATTTCAAAGAACATTTCTAAGCTGCTTTTACCCAAAGGCACATGTCAGACCTAAGATCTAGTGACAACTGCCTTCTGAAAGTCTTGACATGGGCCCCTAAGTGGGGGCATTTCTAATTTTGATACGAGCTGTGTGGTTCAAAAGCTCCTTGCTTTCCAACGAGTGGATGATTGATCAGACTTTCTCGTTCACTGATCAAGCTTGGTAAAAAGAAGAAACAGGAACTAAAAATACCCTTTGAGTTTGAACCAGGGGCACAGAAAGTAAAAGAAGACCCAGATTTACATATATGATTACATAATTATATATTTAATTAGTAGTTTGGAGTAAAATTATCCTAAAATCTAAGCATTTTTTTTGTCTCATCTCATAAATTTATAGTTGTTACTACAATAGGGCAGAATGCCTCTCTGCTGATTTTTTTTTCTATTCAAGCTACTGGTCATTATACCTTCTAAGAATTTTGCAACCTATAGAACTACTAAGAAAGAAACTCATTTGAAGGTCACATCAGCCTTCACATGAATTTTCCATAAAACGGACATGACATTTTACGTGTTAACTAAGTAAAGATGACATAATAAATGGTGGTCATTTAGGTTCTGTTCCTACCTCCAGCTGGAATTCACGTGAGGGCTCCTTAGAGTAACTCTCACTGAGTCAGAGCTCCATCTTTTCTTGCCAGGGGATCCTCGTGTCATTTGATGCATTGGGGTAAATTGTTGCATTTCTACTTGAACAAATAAACTAAGAGTCACTAACCTGAAGTTTGTTCTGCAAGCAAAAAGTATCAAACTGGAAATGCGGATTTAAAACTTAGCATATGAGCTAGCGTGGAGAGTATTCATAAGAGCAGAAAATTCCTCTCTTTTATTGCACATCTCCCAACTGCACCTAAGAGATAGGAATCTCAGACTCAAGAGCCTAAGCTTATATCCTAGGGGAGGTGGCTATTAAATTCCAGACTCTTGCTCATTTACAAAGTAGATCCAAGGATCAAACCAGTAAGTCATCATTTCAGGAAAGAATTGGGTCCCATTCTTTATGTCCTTTTGGGATTCCAGGGCTTCCTATGAGTGAGAATTCAGTCCCACCAGAGGAGCCTTATATATCGGAGGATAATGAGTATCTCAAGCCCATTCTCTCTCTTGCATATGAATCGCAGGGAGACAGGGAAGCAAAAGCAGCAGACATAGAAGTTGGCAGAGAAGCTGGCCAGGTGTTCGACGGAGACACTACTGCGAGGAGCAATGAGAAGCTGGTTTCAGAGGGTAATGAGATGACCAGGGCCAGGGAGCCGCTGGGACCTGAGATCCTGTACAGCCATGAATGCCCCTCCAGTTCTCCAGGAGGCATGGCTGTGTGACTGCTGAGATGGTTCTCTGCCATTTTTGACTTTGTCTATTCTTACGATAACCCCCTACCACCAAATGGGTCTGAGTCCATTGAACCCAAGAGAATCAAACAGTGGATCACACTTTCTATCAAGAATCTGAGGGTGATGTGGCAATTCAGTGTCCCCATAATATGTTGGGACTCCTACGTAAAGTTCCTGGTTCTTTCACACTGACAAATCCCCTGAAAAGAATGTGATATTCTCTCCTCTCTGTGAGTGAAATAATAAAAATGCAAATCCTTACTCTTCTCCTTGATGTCAACAGACATTCCTTTGCTAGGGGGACGTGACCTTTGAGTAATGGTGCAAAGTAGTAGACTGTAGCTTAAATATTTTCAAAGGGAAGAGTATGGCTCATAATATCTAACGTGTGTTGTATGGCTTTACAGGCTGCCCTACGTTACCTAATCTAATCCTCACAATTGCCCTTGGAAATAGGTTTTATATTATTCTCGTTTTATATTTTAGTAACTAACCAGAGGTCACATAACTAGTAAGTGGTAGAATTGGGGTTCAAACTCAGTTTTAACTCCGTAACTTCAGCTTCTATCCAGTATGCTGTAATAGGAGCCAACTCTCAAAATCATTTCATCCCATCTCTGGATGGGATATTTTCTGTTCCCAGAAAGGTCTTCTATTAGCAGGTCCAGGAGCAGCCCATATCCAGCCTCTTTGGGCCACACTAGGCCCTGTCAGTGTGCCTACGGTGACACCCACACTGTTTGGTGGAATCTCGGGGTTTTCTGTGCTCCGCGGACAAATCACAAGGGAGCACCTTCGTCTCTCAGCGTGCTCGTTGAACATGTTAACCTAGATTTTTAGAAGTCTTTACTTTACCTGGTTCTTGCTTTTTGCTTCAATTTCCAAGAGATTCCTGGTTTCAGGGCTTTGTTTTCTTTCCCTAGGAGGGAGAAGAAGTGCTGTAATATGATTTTATTAGGTAAGAGAAATAGGTGTAACTTGCGCAGTAGCTTGAAGATATCGGGTTGCTGTGGTCTTTTGGGGTGGTGAAACTTTTTAAAAAATAACACAAGAGTCCCACAACCAGGTCTCTAACCGTGTTTCTCCACAATGGCATCAGACAGAAGCTCTGGAAAATGTGTTATCCTCCCAATGCTTACTCCCAGCCAGTTGCGGTCTCATTGGCAGAAACAGTAGCAAAAAACACACATCTCTGCTATGGGAATGTCAAGGACCTCTCATGTGTCCGCCAGCACTGGGCCTCAGTCAACAGAACTGAATGGGAGAACTGCGGTAATTCTCCCGATTGTTCACTTTGCGGACATTTCCATTCAGATGCTTATGTGTGTGTCACATGATCCTTCTTACAACCTCAGTGGGAGGCCGGGTCAGAAGGAGGACAGTTTCCCAGGTCAATAACTACTTCCCAAGGAAGAAATCCAGGGATTTTTTTCTCTCCTACCTACAGATTCACAAATACACTTATACTTTGGTTGTTTGTAATGCAAATAGCAGTAACCATTTCAACTTATGTATATAGCACTATATGTTTTCACAGAAATATATTGGCTTTTGGGTGCACCTTTGTAAGAACACACCTCTGGCTTAAAAGAGTCAAACTGTGCCTTTGTTTCAGTGTCTTAACTGAAAATAGGCATGGAGCCCAAGAAAGAACAGGGATTCTCAGGGAAAGGGTGGGCAAAGGGAGCTACTCTGGGCAAGAAAGAGTTTTCAGAATCACCTGGGCGATTCATTCAAAGTGCCTTTCCTCTGCTGTCTCTACCACCCACCCCAGCCCACCCCAGGAGGAACCATTACAATCGAGGTCACAATGAACCCCTCAGAAGCATTGGAATAGAAAAAATCTTGAGTCACTAGAACTCAAAACATTTTCAACAAAACAGAATAATAACTAGGTCCTGGGAACAGAATCGTTTAGTAGCAGGTATGATTCTTAGTCCACAAACTAAGATATGCAGGCGATATTAAACCTCTATTTTTTGGAAATCTACTATATTTGGCTTTGAGCCCCAATCTCTCAAGGCTGAAGAGAAAATATAATCTCCATTATTCTCGGGGCCTCCTCTCCCTCCTCAAGGTCACGTCAGGTGTCAGGCATATTCTGCAGTGTGAAGGTATCTGTGGAGGTGAACTCTGGGATTTGTCATCTGTCCCACAGGTTTCTAATAAAACTTCCATTTTCAGGGCCGGCCCCATGGCCGAGTGGTTAAGGTCGCATGCTCCACTTCAGTGGCCCAGGGTTTCGCCGGTTTGCATCCTGGGCACGGACCTGGCATTGCTCATCAGGCCATGTTGAGGAGTCCCACATGCCACAACTGGAAGGACCCACAACTAAAAAAATATCCAACTATACACTGGGGAGATTTGGGGAGAAAAAGCAGAAAAAAAAAAAGATTGGCAACAGTTGTTAGCTCAGGTGCCAGTCTTTAAAAAACAAACAAAAAAAGCCTTCCATTTCCTTTGGTCCTAATCACCTTTCAGGGCTGGTGGCACTTTATGCTACCAAGTCACATCTAAGACACGGGAATCTTTAATAAGGTGGCTTAAGTGTCCTGTCTGCCTAGATGGTGCAGGCAGCTCTTCCTCTGAGGGTTCTTGTGACCTCTTTCCTGCTCTATTCCAAGGCCTCCCTTGATCTCCAGGCTTAGTGCAGGAACCTTCTTTCCAGTCTGGGAAAGTCTCTTTGTCCATTCGGGATCTTTGCTGCTTCTTATAAACCCTTATGTTCTTCTTTCTCTGCAAACCTCCTAAGTTCTACTACAGGCTCAGGCTTCTGAAAACAAAACCCATAAATTCTTGGAAGTTACTTCTTCTTTCTGTCCTACCAAATACCTCCCTTGAGGCAAAGAAACACAGAATCTGTATGTAAGAAAAAGATACAGAAAAGAAAAAATATATCAATTAGCAACCCAAAATATTACTTCATTACATTTTTATACTTTCTTCATTGGTGATTCCCAGTTCTAGTTTTTAAACACACCTAGAAAGACGTTTTTGAGCTGTTGCAAAAACCCTCCAAAACTTTCAAAATCAAGTTAATGTTGATGAAATTTAAATTTTAAAACATAAATAATAGTTGTAGTTAAAGCTCAGAGATTTAAGAACTGAAAAAAACACTCTTCCCACCCTTACGATAAGAAAAAAGCTGGATAAACTTCAAATTAACAACTTTTCTTGAACCTATCAGAGAACTAATATTGCAGGCAAACAACTAACTTAAAACCAAGAGAAAGACAAAGGGCTGCAGGGAGAAACAGGATTCAACCTTTGCTTACCTGAGACAGATGCTGCCGAATCCCATAAAAGCTGGTAAGAAGATTAAACTAGAAATGTTTGAAGAATTGCTAAAGGCCAAGTGTGGGCTAGCATGAGAGTGTGAAGTCCCAGGGGGCCACAGATGTAGGGGGATTCACACTCTCCTGTAGGCTTTTCCTCTGGGAACACCAGGTGCTCACAGGGAAGATCAGGGAGAATCCTAAGCAAATGTCCTGTAAGGTGCTAGGTGGCAACGGAGCACAGCAGCCACTGCCCAGATGTCACCTAGACATATCTCCTTTATCGCCCCTCCCTAACAAAGCCTTCATCTGCAAAGAGAAGAGGATCAAAACTGTACCCTGAGGGCACTGATGGAAACTGACTGTAGCTAGGAGAGGAGAAGGGGGATAAAAGAAGCTTCGCCAGTGGGAGAGGGGCAAGAATACTTGCTAGTTCCAGCACTTTAGCTGAAGAAGGGGCAGGAACACTTGAGACCCAGGTTTCCAGTGTCCTTCTAAGACTGAGGCTTCACGAGAACAGAAGAGGTCAACCCACCCCCATCTCCTAACACCGTGCTAACAAGAGTTGCAGTGGAATTCAGCTAGGAGAGCTGCAAGATGCAGACTCTCTCTAAGGGTTAATCCAAATGAAGACCAAATATCAAGACGAGAGACAAAGACAGTGTCACTAGAGGAATCTGAAGCCTCTGGAGCACTGAGGGTAATCGCAACAACAAACTCCCAATCCACCTCCTGACTAGGTTAATACAAACTCTCACATTTTAGGCTTAGCAGAAAGAAAGGCTTGCTCATTTCTGAACATAAAAAATATTTTCTTAGTATCTATTGTCCTATACAATATGTTCATCTTTCAACAAAAAAATTACATGACATACAAAAAGACAAGAAAAAAACACAGTCTAGAAAGACAAAACAATCATCAGAACCAGACTCAGACATATGCTGGATTTATCAGACAGGGAGTGGAAAACTACTATAATTAATATGTTAAAGGATCTAATGGAAAAAGTAGACAAAATGTAAAATCAGACAGATAATTTCAGTAGAGAGAAACAGTAAGAGAATCAAAGGAAAATGCTAGAAATCAAAAACTCAGTAACAGATATAAAGAGTTGCTCACATCTTTGACAGGCTTATCAGTAGTCTTGACCTAGTCAAGGAAAGAATCAACGAAGTTGAGTATAGGTCAGTACAATTTACTCAAACTAAAACACAAAGAGAAAAAAAGAGTGGGAAAAAAATAGAACAAACTATACAAGAGCTGTGGGACAATACAAATGGTCTAACATACGCACAATTTAGAATCTTAGGAGAAAAAAGAGATAATGGACAGACAAAATTTTCGGGAAATAATGGCTGAGAATTTTCTGAATTACTGGCAGACCCCAAACCACAGATTCAAGAAGCTCAGAAGACACCAAGAAGAATTAAAAAACAAAAACAAAGCAAAGCAAATAAAACAGCAAAACAAGGAGGAAAACGCAAAGACATGCCAAAGACAAAGAGAAAACCTTGACGGAAGCCAGAGGAGAAAACACATTACCTACAGAGGAACAAGGATAAGAACTACAGCAGACTTCTTGTGAGAAACTGTAAAGTAGAATGACATCATTGATGTGCTGAAAGGGGGCAAAATGTCAATCCAGAATTCTACATCGAGAAAAAATGCTCTTCTGAAATATAGAAACCATAAAGACTTTCTGAGACAAATGAAAATATAGGGACCTACCTACAAGCAGAAGATGTACCTTATAAGAATTGTTAAAGGAAGTTCTTCAAGATAGAAGAATATGATATATGTCAGAAATTTGAATCTACACCGAGAAACCAAGAGTGTCAGAAATGGAATAAATGAAGGGCTTACAAAATCATTTTTGTCTTATTTTAATTGCTCTAAAAAATAACTGACTGTTTAAAGCAACCATATTAACAATGTATTGTGTGTTTATAGCATATGTAAAAATGAAATGTATGAGAACAATGGCACAGGAGAGGGAGAGAGGAGTTGGGAATATACTGTTATAAGGTTCTTGAACTACATGTGTAATAACATAATTTTATTTGAAAGTGGCTTCACGTTTTTAAAAAGTGAATATTGTAAACCCTAGGGCAACCATTAAAAAAGTTTTTAAATGGGTAATTAAAGCCAAAGAAGGCAGAAAAGGAGATAAAAAGAAATAAATAGCAAGTGAAACAAATAAAAAACAGCTAGTAAGATGGTAGATTTTAGTCCAACCATATCAATAATTATCTTTAATGTGATCAATTTAAACACACCAGTTAAAAGACAGAAATGATCAGAATTGACTAAAAAAACAAGACCCAAGGATATGCAGTCTATGAGGAACATGCTTTGAATATAGAGAGATATTCAGGTTAAAAATAAAAGAATGGAGAAAGATATCTCATGCAAACACTAACAAAGTATTTATATTAATTTTAGATAAAATAGGCTTCATAGCAAAGAAGTATTATCAGAGATAAAGAGGATATTACATTAGGAAAAATAAGTTAATTCTCCAATAAAATATAACAATTTTAAATGTATATGCACTCAATAACAAGCTTCAATACATGAGGCAAAAACTGGTAGACCTTAAAGGAGAAATAGCTGAATCTACAATTTTAGAGTGAGCCAGCAACACTCCTCTTTGAGAAAGTGATAGAATAAGTAGGCAGAAAGTCAGTAGGATATAGATGACCACAACAACACCATTGAGCCAGCCCTGATGGTCTAGTGGTTAAAGTTTGGTACTCTTACCACTTCGACTGCCCGAGTTCATTTCCTGGTTGTAGGACCACACCATTCATCTGTCAGTTGCCACGCTGTGGTGGCAGCTCACATAGAAGAACTAGAAGGACTTACAATTAGGATATACACCCATGCACTGGAGCTTGGGGGAGAAAAAAAAAAAGGAAGATTTGCAATAGATGTTAGCTTGGGCAAATCTTTCCCCAAAAACCAAAAAACCAAAAAAACCCCCAAAAACAACCACACCACCATCAACCAACTCATCCCATTTGACATTTATAAAACACTGAATCCAACAGCAGCAAAATATACATTCTTCTCAAGTGCACACAGAATATTCTCAGCCACAAAAAACTTTAACAATTTAAAAGAATAGAAAATACACAATGTATATTCTCAAACCATATGGAAACTAAACTAGAAATCAATAATAGAATAATATCTCATAAATACTCAAATATTTGGAAATTAAGCAACATATGTCTAAATAATACACAGGTCAAAGAGTAAGACTTCAGGGAAATTGAAAAACATTTTGAGCTAAATGAAAATAAAAATACAACATATCAAAAATTTGCAGGGTGCAGCTAAAGCATCTTTAGGTGAAATTCATAGCATTAAATACTTATGTTAGAAAAAAGTGATAAAAAAAGATCTGAATTAGTAACCCAGTCTTCCACCTTGAGAAATTAAAGGGGAGCAAATTAAGTCTAAAGCAAGCAAATGAAAGGAAATAATATAGAACAGAAATCAATGAAATTGAAAACAGAAAAACAATGCATTAAATCAATCATACCAAAAGTTGATTCTTTGATAAAGTTATAAAATTGATAAGCCTCTGGTCTGGCTAACCAGGAAAAAGAGAAAAACACAATCTACCAACACCAGGAATGAAAGAGGGGACATCACTACTGATCTCATAGGCATTAAAACACGGACGTTAGCTCAGGGCCAATCTTCCTCAGCAAAAAGAGGAGGATTTGGTGGCAGATGTTAGCTCAGGGCTAATCTTCCTAAAAAAAAATAAATAAATAAACATCCACGCATATCTCATACCTTGAAGAAAAGTTAACTCAAAATGGATCATAAACCTAAATGTAAAATATAAAACATCTGAAAGAAAACATAGCAGAAAGTGTGCATGACCTTGGGCTTGGCAAGGAGTGTTTAGATACAACACCAAAAGCACAATCCATAAAATAAAAAATTGATGAATTGGACTTTATTAAAACTTAAATCTTTGCTCTGCCAAAAATATCCTTGAGAAAATGAAAAGACAAGGCATAGTCTGGGAAAAAATATTTACAAATCACTTATCTGACAAAAACTTGTATCCAGAATCGATATCTTAAAACTCAACAATAAGAAAGAAACAACCCAGTTTTTACAATGGGCAAAAGAGCTGAACATTTATTTCACCAAAGAAGATGTCAATTGCAAATAAGCATATAAAAGATGCTTAACATCATTTGTTACCAGGAAAATGAAAATGAAAACCACGATGTGGTAGCAGGACATACGTATTAGAATTGCTGAAATCAAAGAACCTGACAGTATCGAATTTTGATGAGGATACAGAGCAACAGGAACTCTCATTCATTGCAGTTGAGCATGCAAAATGTTGCATGCTACAACCATGTTGGAAGACAGTTTGGTCATTTCTTACCAAGTTAAATATGTACTTAACAAGAGGACCCAGAAGTCTCATCCCTAGGTATTTCGACTCCTAATGAGTTGAAAATTTATGTTCACACAAAAACTTATATAAGAATGTTTATAACAACTTTATTCATAGTCATCCCAAATTGGAAACAACCAAGATGTCCTTGAGCAGGGTAAGGATAAATGAACTTGATATATCCATACAATGGACTATTACTCAGCAATAAAAAGGAATGAGCTATTAATTCACACAATAATACAAACGAATCTTAAATGCATTCTGTAAGTGAAAGAAGTCAACCTAAAAGGCTATATATGGTATGATTACATCTTTATGACATTAAGGAAAAGGCACATCTATAGGGATAGAAAACAGGTCAATAGTTGCCAGGGGTTGGGTGAAAGGGGAGAGGTTTTCTCCAAAGGGACCACGCTGGGGAATTTTTAGGGTGATGGAATGTTCTGTATGGTACTACGGTGGTGGACACATGACTCCATGTATTTGTCAAAGCCCGTAGAACTGCAACGCAAAGAATGAAATTTACTGTATGTACACTGAAAAAAAAAATCAATGAGGATGCCTAGGTGATCCCAATAGGAAGTGCAGAAAAAAACTATTTGCTGAGTAGCAACTTTTAAAGAGCAGAAAAAACAAACAGCAATAAATGTGGTGTCATCGCTTCAAAAAAGTCCCGTGATAGATGCTGTGTTAATACAAGCTCCTGAAGAGCAAGGCCTGTGTTTGTCTCCCTCTGTAGGCCCAAGGGTTATAGTACAGTGTCTCTCAAACTTGAGGAATATACAGACCCCCCGTTTAAGGAGAAAAACTTCTCGTGGGTTGTCAACTCATTATGCTGACATCTTATATCATCTCGTTTTAAGAATATGTATAAACATACTAATATGTACATTTTTTATGCTTACAGTACTTATACAGCTATGAAACCATAACAGAAACCCCAATAAAGCTCAATCTAATAACATTAAATTGGTGAAATGAAATCACTGCTCACAATGTGATTGTATCTTTTGAGGTGGGCGGGCCTGACTACTACTGGGACTATCCAATGTTCCTGCCATTATTTTCTCTTCAAACAGTTACACCAACCTCATTTTTTAAAGCCTTGATGTCTTTTGAGATAGCTTGAAGAGGTTGGGAATCACTTCCTACATTAACACCATCATAACTACCACTAGACCCTGTTATAATGATCCTATTCCTATCTGTACCTAGCCTTTGAGGAAATAAAATTCCACTTGAGTTAAACCTGGTCCTTGTCCTCTGAGAAGCTAAGTATGAAGATATCACAATGATGCAGATGGACACAATTCGTCTTTGCTCAAGGAGAAAACACTGATGGCGATTATGAGGGAAGGCTCTGATGTCCCTGTCCTGAGTTTTCGCCTGCTTTAGAAAATTCTGGCAAGCAGAAAATGCAAACATCACCCTAAGGTGGGATTTCAAAATCTTGCACCACGACACTGATCTGTTTTGAACTGTTTGAAACTCTGTAAGGTTACAGGAATGCTTTCTACTGTGCTTTCAAGACTGAAAAAAAAACTCACGTATAGGTGGACAGCACTTCTAACTCATCAATGTAAATAGAAATTTTAATCAATTTAATAGAAAGTGCTTGACACCTGATTCTGTTGATTACTTGTGATTTGGAGAAATTCATGTCATAACAATGAATGCTCAAGCGATCACTAGAGTAATTTTTGCTATATTTCATATGAAAATAAAACATGCCTTTAGGGGCTGGCCCTGTGTCTGAGCGGTTAAGTTTGTGTGCTCTGCTTCAGTGGCCTGGGGTTCACCGGTTTGGATCCTGGGTGTGGACCTACACACCACTCATCAAGCCATGCTGTGGCAGCATCCCACTTAGAAGAACTATAATGACTTACAACTAGGATATACAACTTTGTACTGGCGCTTTGGGGAGAAAAAAAAGAGGGAGATTGGTAACAGATGTTAGCTCAGGGCCAATCTTCCTCACAAAACAAAAACAAAAACAAACAAAACCCATGCCTTTGGATTTTTACAATGGTACAGCCAGCTTTCACTCAAGTCTGTAAGACAGCAAGTTGGGAGCTGGACTGGGACTGTGTCAAAGAAAGATGCTGACTGGCATATTTTTCTGTAGTGATGAGTATGGCTCCTGGTTGGGAGGCTCAACAAACGAGATAGTCAAAGATCTGCTTGCTCCCTTCATCCCCTGCACGTGCCTCCAACACCGCGCTTGAAAAACAGCTGCAGGGAAGTGGGTACAAGTGTGGGCAATGGAGCCAAATCCAGGCAATCACACTCAGCAGCTCTATTGTCCTTGGGCAAATCACCAGCCTCTCAGTGCTTTCATTCCCTCATTAGTAAAGTAAGAGTAATAGTGATGAGGCTCATATCAGGAGATGTCGGTAATCTCCTGAGAGAAAAGCTTGATACTAGAACACGTTAGCTCTTATTATTGTCACTTCACACATTGGGTTGGAATCACCCATTTCCTCTTTTTGCTTTAAACTCAGTCTATGAGTTCTTGGAGGGCAGAGATGATAACTTCTTCCTCTCTGTACCCACAGTCCTGAGCACACAGCACTCAATCAAGGTGTTTTGAGCCGAAGAGAGAGAATAGAATTGGAAAATTGTTCAAGAGAGAGCAAAGAGATTGCAACCAGGCAAAGGGACAAAAGTGAGTAATTTTCACTTTGGAGTGGAGGATAGTGATACGTGTGGGCCACCTTAGAGTTGCCCTCTGCACTCAACATAATTTCATCTCAATGCATTTAACAAATCATTCCTCGCAGTTCCTTTGAGTAGACTATTGGCTACAATTCTGTAGCTGCTGGTAATTTTCTCTGCTGCAAAGAAGACTGAATTCTAATAAGCAAACCAATTTTGAAAAAGTCTTATCCTGAGGTCCTGGAAGTGGTTTTTGATCTGGGTGTTGGATATATATTATCTATCTATAATCTTATAATTTGCACACTTTACTATATATATTGTACCTCAGAACAAAATTTTAAAAAGCCCTTTGCCCATCTATAGCACTTTCATCTGACGCGTGTTCACAGGATCACCACTGTTACCCCAGCGGTCCTTTCCTTGGTACCTCCCAACCTACTGCTCCCAAAGGCGTCCTGTGTATACACAGCATATAATCATGGGAAATCTGTTACTCACTAGGAACAGGCAAAGCCCTCAAGGCTTTGAAACGCTGAAGCTTTTTGTTCAAGAGGCCCCAGAATTAATGTTCACATAATCTAGCCACGAGAGGGAGCCAACACAGCCAAAATAAGAGGAACATACTGACCGTAGCAAGCCACCAATCAAGCTTTTCAGATAAGGACTGCAGGGGTTCAACACAAGCGACTATCAATTTCTTGGTTCCTAGGAAGGCATGTGAAATTTTACTGAAGTCAGACTTAATTCATGGCTTTATATTTCTTCTCAACAGTACACATGTTTTTAATGATAAGAGGCAGCTGACATTGGAGGCATTAACTCTAATAAATTCCTCGTAAGGCTATGGACACGAAAATAAGGATAGCTCACCTTGAAAAATACTTTACAGATTAGGAAGAATTTTCAGGTGGAGAAGTGAGTGTTGGCAATTTTTCTCCTTAATACAAGAGTTTAATTTATAAATACGGTTTGTGCCTGTTAGAGATGGAAAACATTGTTTCCACTGCATTGATGCAGGGCCGCCACTAGCATATATGCAAATTAGGAAAAGACCCATGTGTGAGGTCTCGGGCAGGGCTTGGCGAGCAGAGCATGGGATGGATTTCAGATCCAACTTTACCCTAGCGGGCGGCTCTGTGCAAGGACAACTGCACATCGATATGTAGCACCTCCAGAGTCCGGGCAGACGCAGCTTCAAGGGGATGCTTGGGGGACGTTTCTAATCCTCCCTCTCCCCAGTTCTTTAACAAGGACGATGATTTTTTTTTATCTCGTATAAAATACAGCTCCAAGACAAGTTCCCCACCTGCCCGCTTCCGATCAGAATGCTGACCTTAAGTTCTTCCTTGAGAGAAATTCTGGATTCACCACTGAGCTATGGAAATAAACATTGTCCATCCTGTTCTCTGGTTCCAATCTACCCCGCTGGAAAGGTCTTTCTCATATTTTCCAAGTTGTCTTTTTCTTTATAATTTCCATTTCCTGGTCACTCCCCAGCTCCTTATTTTTGTAACCACGACTTTTTCTCATTGGTTAAAAACTTTTGGAGGAGGAAAGTGAAACCAGGCATTCATTTAAACATCGTATATGTGATCGTTTCTCAGTCCTTATCTTATTTGACCTACAATAGCACTTAACCCTGTTGATCACTCTTCCTCTGGAAACAGTTTCTTCAATTGGCATCCAGGACACAACTCTTTGGATTCTCGTTCTTCCGTGCTGGCTGTTCCTTCTCAGTCTCCTGCATGGATTCCTTGTCATATTCCTGACTTCTAAGTGTTGACATTCACGAGCCATCCTCTCCTCTGCTATGTCTATACCACTGCCTATGCGATCTCACCTGGCCCAAGACTTTACACACCATCCATCACAGACAAGTCCCAAGTTTATATTTCCCCCAGCCTCTGCTCTGAACTCTGGACCCATATTCAATGGCCTACCCGACATCTCCATTTGGATGTTTAAAGGCATCTCACACTTGACATGTCCAAAAGCAACCTCTTAATTTTCTCTCCCCACCATGTGCTCCTCCCACAGTCTTTCTCATCTGAGCAAAGGGTACCTCCTTTTTCAGTTGCTCATGCCAAAAACCTTAGAGTCATCCTTGGCTTCTCTCTTTCTCTGACTCCCCACATCAGCAAATTTTGTTGGTTCCAAATTTGAAATATGTCCAGAATTAGACTACTTCATACAGCGATTACTCAGGTCTAAATCAGCATCACCTCTTGGTCTGGATTATTATTATTATTTTTTGAGGAAGATTAGCCCTGAGCTAACATCTGCTGCCAATCCTCCTCTTTTTGCTGAGGAAGACTGGCCCTGAGCTAACATCCGTGCCCCTCTTCCTCTACTATATATGTGGGACGCCTACCACAGCATGGTTTGCCAAGCTGTGCCATGTCCGCACCCAGGA
Organism: Equus caballus; assembly: GCF_041296265.1. NCBI lineage: Eukaryota > Metazoa > Chordata > Mammalia > Perissodactyla > Equidae > Equus > Equus caballus. The sequence continues at coordinate 96,998,284 of NC_091685.1, read as the reverse complement.
TCCGAACAGGCGAACCCCGGGCCGCCAAAGCGGAATGTGCACACTTAACTGCTGTGCCACCGGGCTGGTCCCTTGGCCTGGATTATTTGCAGCCATCTTCTAATTCACTTCCCTGATTCTGCGCTTCCTCCTCTCCCCAGTCTCTAACCACACTCAATTTTCTTCACAACAGTCAGAGTGATCCTAAGTGAACCTAAGTGAGTTGATGTCTCTCCTCTGCATAATGGGTCCCCTCTCACCGAGTGAAACCCAAGGAACTTGAAAAGCCTGTAGGGCTCTACGTGGTCAGCCCCCTGCTGTATTTCTGGTTTTCGCTCAAGCCTCACTGTCCCTCGGGCACCTTCTTTGAACATACAAAAGCTGCTCCCGTCTCCAGGTCTTGTACTCGCTGGTCTCTCTGTCAGGAACGCTCTTCCTTCAGTTAGCCTCATGCTTGTTCCCTCAACTCCTTTAGTCTCTGCTCGAATAGCATCTTATCAGATAGGCCTTCCCTGACACACTGTATCAAATAACAACACACTCCTATCACTGTCTCCTTTACTTTGCATTATTTTCCTTCTTAGCACTTCTCTCCATTGTGTGTATGTGCATTTGGGTATACAGTCGGTCCCCCTTATCCGCAGGGGTACATTCTAGGACCCCCAGAGGGTGCCTGAAACCGTAGATAGTACTGAACCCTATATATACTATGTTTTTTCCTATACATACATACCTATGATAAAGTTTAATTTAGAAATTAGGCACAGTAAGAGGTTAACAACAATAATTAGTAATAAAATTGGTTTGGGGACCATTAGTAAGTGAAATGAAGGCTACCTGAGCACAAGCACTGCAATACCATGACAGTCGATCTGATAACCGAGATAGCTACTAGGTGACTAATGGGCTGGTAGTTTACACAGCATGGATACACTGGACAAAGGGATGATTCACATCCCAGCAGGACAGAGTGGGACAGTGCAAGATTTCACCACATTACTCAGAACAGCATGCAACTTAAAACTTATGAATTGTTTATTTCTGGAATTTTCCATTTAATATTTTTGGACAGCAGTTAACTGCGGGTAACCGAAACCATGGAAAGTGAAACCTCAGATAAGGGGGGACTACTGTACACATTTGTATATACATAGAGTATATATATTCATGTCTATCTGTTTGATCATTGTCTGTTTTCCCCACTCGGAATGTAAACTCTGTGATAGAGAGTATTTTGTTTCATTCAGTGATGTATCTCCAGTTCCTAGGAAAATGCCTAGCACATAGCAGATGTTCAATAAATGTTTGTTGAATGAATGTTGAATGAATCTAGGCAGTTTATACACTGTCTAAAAGTTACATGCAATATATGAAATAAAATGTTAAAATTTTCCTGTGTTGCCCAAGCAGAATTGGGCATCTTGAAAGGCATTTAAAGAAATACGGTATTTGCCCTTGAAGCACAGTGAAGCCACATAATGTTTGATGGATATTAGAGTGAAATCTGCCATATTTGTGCTCTGTGAGTAGATTGCCTAAAGGTAATTGGGCAAAACAGGAAATACTAACTAACATTACTTAACCCCCTTGTTGCCTTGTGTTGCATCACAAAACATTATATTTATTATGTTTGTTTGTTTTTACTAATTGCTGTCAAATTCTACAACTAAATGGGATTCGTACATATGTTTATATGCCCATCTAAATGAGCATATTATGAATGTCCTGGTTCACTACTGCAGATGCTGAAAAATCCAAGCTGACGTCTTATAAGGGAATATCCGTCCGTAAAGTCGAGAATTATGTTTCTACTTATCACCCTATTGCCAAAGCTAATTCTTTGAAGAAGAAGAGCAGCCCTGAGCTAACATCCATTGCCAATCCTCCTCTTTTTGCTGAGGAAGACTGGCCCTGAGATAACATCTGTGCCCATCTTCCTCTACTTTATATGTGGGATGCCTACCACAGCATGGCTAGAGAAGCAGTGTGTAGGTCCGCACCCGGGATCTGAACCAGTGAACCCTGGGCTGCCGAAGTGGAACGTGTGAACTTAACCACTGCGCCACTGGGCAGGCCCCCAAAGCTAATTTTTTATGTAAAGATTCCTGGATGTGAGCGGTTACCATCTTAAGTTATATTTACTGAAAACTGAATACATGATTTAATGACATATAATTTAAATATACTGTGAAAACCAAAAGGTAAATTCATTTAAAACAAGGTATAATGAAGGAAATATTTTTACTTAAAAAACCACACGAATAGCTAAACTGGTTTATAGTAGCCTAAAGAAGAATAAAAATCCAAAATTTCCTAATGTTTCTTTTCTTACATATTTTAGGGTTTGATCTTTACCTTTAAAATGAACATACAGAGGTAAAAATACAATATTAATCATATTGTGTAATTTAATGCCTGTGTATTATAGAGGCCACCCACTATGGTGCTTGGAGTGTGGGCTTTGTACCTGGGCTGCCCAGATATGAATCCCGGCTCCGCCACGCCCTGGCTGTGGATCTTGGGCAAACTGTCTTGTCCACGTGTGTTTCTGTGTCCTTATAGGGTTGTTGTGAGGAATAATGAGATGGTTATAGGTAAAACACTTAGAATAGTGCAAAGCATAGAGTAATCCCTCAACAAATACTAGCTAGTGTTATTAACTACATGTAAAGAAAATAAAGTTCTGCCATCACGTTCCCCCTTTTTAGCTAATGGACTGAATTAATCCAATTTGCACTAATTTGTCAAAAATATCCAAATAGTTTCATGTAAAATTATTCCTAAAGAAAGAGAACATTTTATATAGCAGAGGAATGCTTAGTGCCTTCTCTGGAGATGCTACTTTCTCTCCGGGAACCTACTGATTACATACACTTCAGATGTCATAATTGGTACTCAGAGCACTTAGAGGAGATCCCTGGGTTATTGCTTAGAAAAAGCTCTGAGAAAACCCGCAGCAAACACCGGCTTCCCATGCGCTTCATTATTGATATTGATATTTTGAGATCATGACAAAGGGAGTGTGAAAATCCTGATTAGTTTACTAATTCTCTTCATTTTATACTGTCTTCAGCTCTGTTACCCCCGACACCCATTTACACGCACACACACATTTATATTTCACACTCCCCGATTAAAAATGAGAGATGATGATTTGTTATATAACCATATTGACCATAGTGTTCATGCTTTTGAATCTTGTTTTTAGGAAGATCATATTATAATAGAGATTTATATCTTTATGATACATGGGAGATATGATGCAAGGTCCATTCTAGCCTTATTAATTTTATGATACGTAGTAGACTAGTCTTATGTTGAATTTGATGTTGTAGAGTATGCTATGATTTAGGGGACTTAGATATAATTTATTCAGTTATACTATGGAGAGACAGGCAAAACATGGCTAATTTTTTTTTCCTACTTGGATTTTCCTCATCTTTTTTTTTTTTTTTAAGTGAGGTGAAATCCACATAACACACAATTAACCATTATAAAGTATACAATTTAATGGCATTTAGTGTATTCCCAGTGTGGTGCAACCACCACCTCTCTCTAGTTTCAAAACGTTTTCATCACCCCAGAGAAACACCCCATACTCATTAAGTAATCACTCTACATTCTCTCCTTCCCCCACCTTCTGGTCCATTAATCTGTTTCTGGCTCTATGGACTTGCCTATTCTGGATATATCATATGAACAAGATCATACAATATACGACTTTTTTCTTTTCTTTCTTTCTTTTTTTTTTGCTGAGGAGGATTCGCCCTGAGCTAACGTCTGTGCCAATCTTCCTCTGTTTTGTTTGTGGGTTGCTGCCACAGCATGGCCACCCGTGAGTGATGCAGGTCTGCACCCAGGAACCGAACCTGGGCCACTGAAGTGGAGCATGCCAAACTTAACCACAAGGCCACGGAGCCATCCCAGTTATGTGATTTTTTAAATCTAGCTTCTTTTACTTAACATAATGTTTTCAAGGTTCATCTAAGTTGTAGCATGTATCAGTACTTCACTCCTGTTTATTGTTGAATAATATCCCATTGTATTTCTATATCACAATTTGTTTACCCATTCATCCACTGATGGGCATTTGGGTTGTTCTCACCTTTTGGCGTCTATTAATAATGCTGCTATAAACATTCATATACAAGTTTCTATGTGGACATATGTTTTCATTTCTCTTGGGTATATACCTAGGAGTGAAATTTCTGGATCATATGGTAACTCTATGTTTAATTTTTGAGGAACTGTCAAACGGTTTGCCATAGAGGCCACACCAGCAAGGACAAAGGTTCTTATTTCTCCATATCCTTGCCAACACTTATTTTCCATTTTTGTTGTTGTTGTTTTTATTAAAGCCATCCTAGGGGGTGTGAAGTGATATCTCATTTTGGTTTTGATTTGCAGTTTCTTAATGGCAAATGACATTTAATATATTTTCATGTGCTTATTGGCCATTTGTGTATCTTCTTTAGAGAAATTTCTGCTCAAGTTCTTTGCTGATTTTTAAACTCGGATCGTTTGTCTTTTTGATGTTGAGTTGTAAGAGCTCTTTATATATTCTGGATATTAAACCCTTACCAGATATATGGGTTGAAAATATTTTGCCCCATTCTGTAGATTGTCTTTTCACATTCTTGATAATGTCCTTTGATGCACAAATATTTTTCATTTTTATGAAGTCCAATTTATCTATTTTTTCTTTTGCTGCTAATGCTTTTGGTGTCAAATCTGAAAATCCATGGCCAAATCCATGTCAATCCTCAAATTCATGTGAAACTGTAAGGGACAAACATAGCCAAAACAGTATTTTAAAAAAGAAAAACAAACTTGGACTACTCATATTTCCTGATTTTAAAACTGACCACAAAGCTACAGTAATCAAAACAGGGTGGTACTGGCATAAGGATAGACCTATAGACAAATGGAATAGAACTGAGATTCCAGAAATAAACCCAAACATCTATGACCAATTGATTTTTGACCAGGATGCCAAGACCACTCAATGGAGGGAAGAATATTCTTTTCAACAAATGATGTTGTGACAACGGGATATCCAAATGCAAAAGAAAGAAGCTGCACCCTCTACCTCACTCCGTATACAAAAATTAACTCAAAATGGACCAATGACTTAAATACAAGAGCTAAAACAATAAAATTATTAGAAGACAACATGGGGTAAACATTCACCATGAATAATTTAAATCTATGGATAATTCTTCACTCCAGTTGAAAGTAAACATCTTCTCCATCATAACCTTTGCCCAACAACAGTGGGGATGGTAGCAAAGTTGACTGACTTGAGTTTTATCTCTTTTCATTCTCCTGTCCATTAGGATAGATTCATCATGAGAAAAGTCCTTGAAGGCAGTCAGAAAGAAAGCAAAGAATCAAATGCCTAGGCTATTCCTAACAAAAGGTACAACTGACCATGAGTAATAAAACAAACAAACAAAAACACCCAAATATGCAATTTAAACCAAAAGCATCTTTTGGTTTCTAAATTCTTTTGCCAGGTTGATTAACACTTCTCTTCCATTCTCTCCCTTACCCAATTATTTTATTAGGAGTTGTTAACATAGTGGTTAAGAGCACAGATCCTGGATCCAGAAGGCCAAGATTCCAACCCCAGCTCCACCACTTACTTAACTGTATGTCTTTTATTTAACTTCTCTCCATGCCTCAGCATGTCTCAACTTTTAAACGGGATAATATTAGTGCCCCCCTCATGGAGTTGCTGCCTAGCACATAGTAAGCACTTTTTTTTTTGCTGAGGAAGATTTGCCCTGAGCTAACATTTGTGCCAATCTTCCTCTATTTTGTATGTGAGTCACCACCACGGAATGGCTGCTGATAAGTGGTGTAGATTTGCACCGAGGAACCAAACCTGGGCTGCTGAAGTAGAGCACATCCAACTTAACCAGAAGGCCATGTGGCTGGCCCCAGTAAGCACTTTTTAAGCGTGTGCTATTATTTCTAGGATTGGCAGAAGATGGATCAGGCAAGAGAAGTATTTCTATGCTTTCTAAAGTATTGGTCCATGATTATATATACAGTTTCTAGAAAAAGCAGCTCTTGGTGGCCAGAAGTATGTGCCTTGTAGACTTCCAACCACAGGGAATGTAACTGACCAAAGGGCCCAGCTGCTGTGCTCTGAAATCCATCACCATATTAGCACAAAGGCCTCCCTTCCCACCAGCTGCTCCTAGTCAGTAATTATGCGCTGCAGGAATGCTAATCGAGGCCTTTCCTGGGAGGCACAGGACTCCTCCTATGGTCAACTTTGGCTCGAGTACTCCTCAACAGCCTTACTGAAACCTCCTTAGTCTGAATGACAAGCTAGACCTTCCATCCCACTTTGTCTTCACTCTGGGTCAATCTTACATCATGGTCTGATGGCTCTCTCAGCCTTTCCTGGCTCCTTCCTTACTTCTCTCACCCTTTTAATCCCATCTTAGTGTCTGATTCCTATAGGACTTTGACTAACACAGTGTGGCATTCAAAGCTCTCTTGATATGACCTTAACCCATATTCCACCTTATCTCCCACCTCTTTGCTACATGGATCTTCCACTCGTGCTTCCCAAATGTGCCTAACGCTTTCCTGTCTCTGAGCCTTTGCCCGTGCCCCTTCACTGAGAAGGCACTCACCATCTGGCCATTTTCACCTATTGGATGCTGTTTGTCATTGATCATGCATCTCAAATGTCACCGTCTCTAAGCCTTTCAAGCTCTGCCAGCCAGGTATACTCTTTCCCTTCTCTAAACCTCCAGGACTCTCACCTTTGAGCTTTCTTATAAGCTTATTAACAGCAATAATTATCTTTTACTTTGAACCCTCCAAAGTGCCCAGCTTATACAGAATAGACACTCAACATTTGTCCACTGTAATTGGAAAATTAGGGGGAATCCTATTCTAGTGAATTTAATTTTTAACATTCAAGATTTCCAACAGCTCACATCCATTTTGCTCAATATAGCAACAATGAACTCGGGTGAATAAAAAAATCCTATGTATAAAAGCACTTAGGGCAGAATGTAGTATGTAGTAACTCAATTTTAATATCTGCTTAAAATTCATCATCAAATCTGGTTGAATTTTTTCCCCCAAAGGGTGATGATTTGAAATGCTAAAATAGTTTTGAGTTTGTCTATGTATATGAATGTAGACTAGGGGACCAGAAAAAACAGTTTTGAAAGGAGGCTTCCTTCTCTAACAAAGAGCCCTTGGCCTAACAGCTGGCAAGGCCAACATCCCTCCCCTTGGGCTCCTCCAGATATAGAGAAGGACGATCCTGTCATTTTAATGAACTTTCACAGGGTGAAGTATATATACAGTAATATGAGAGGGCACTAATGAGCTCAGTACATAATTTTATTTCTTCACATACGCCTGATCATTTGTGGTTATTATTGTGGTTGACATTTATCAAGCGCATGTTATTCACTTATAATCCTTACAACAGACTTATCCTCATATTACAGACAGGAAATCGAGGCTCTGAGAGGTTAGGTGACTTGCCCCCAAGTCATGCTGCTAGGTCACTCACCAAAATCCTTGAGAATTTTATCATAGGTGTCCAAAAAATATGTTAATCGTATACAATTCAATTTCTTCCCCCAATCTCATCTCACTGCTTTTTGGACAATGTTCTTGGGCAATTCAGCCCAAAGAAACTGTCATTGGATTGAAGGTGAGGTTTGGCATCTGGCCAGGGTACGGCAGCAGTGCCAGCTCAACAGCTTCAGGTAAAGGGTTGTAACTCTTTAACTTGGGTCTCTAACCATTTCCGGTTAGGAATGCAACGCTCAGGTAAGAACTTCTCAAGTGGAAAGTAGCAAGAGGGTGGCTTGTGCTGGGGTCAGATAGCACCTGCTTGAACACTCATTTATTAATGATTTAACAAGGGTGATCACGTGAGGGATCTGCTGTTCTTCCCTGGCCTCATTTTTCTCACTAACAGGCCCGAAAAGTGAACAAGATGGACGGGGCCAGCAAAGAGGAAGAGGAGGACAGCACATTCACCAACATTTCCCTTGCAGATGACACAGGTAGGGAAAACTTGATGAATTCCGAAATAGAAAATTCAGCAACTGTTCAGCATTTTTTAAAAAATATGACGTTTATTACAATCGTGAAACAAACTCTTTGTAGAAAACTTGAAAAAATACAGCTAGAAAAATAAAACAAAAAGTTTTAAATTAAGAGCTATTTTTCTTTTTCTTTTGAAATTAAATGATTACTTTAAAAGTTCCTTGTGGTTGTATTACACGTACTTTTAAAAATAAATTAACAAATAAAAACATAAAATGTTTATTTCCTAAAAGCTCAGGAAACATGACTTCAAAGTCGTTACCAAAATAAACTATGATATTATCATACTGTGTTGAAGTATAGTCAATTTCTTCTGTATTTTGTAAAATAATTTTATCATTTCTGAAAAGTGAACTGGAATATGCTGCAATTCACTTCCAGAAATATTTGAAAAAATGTCTGTTTTTTAAGCAAGGACAAAGTTTGCTGAATTCAACATGAGAGAAAGAGAAAAGGGGTTAGTGGAACTAAAATGCTGACAGAAGGAATAACTATGGTTCATTCAACATCCTGGAGAAAATAGACAGTGCTGAGTTGCACAATGCTAACTGGAAACACTTCAAACCTATAAGTACCTACATGTTGCCTGTGTGTGTGTGTGTGTGTGTGTGTGTGTGTGTGTGTGTGTGTTGGCGTTTTGTATTCAAGCTCCTCTAGCACAATCATAGTAAGAAGCCAGCAAGACTTCAGCTAAGCAATGGGGGTTACAGATTTTGATTAATAGAGAGCAGAGCATGAATATTTAACATCAATTGCTCTTTCATACAGCCACACTTCTCCACTTTCTCCCTAAATGCTCAGACTCAAAAAGCCTCTTTCTAAAGTCAGGCCAGACAATTAGCACAAACCGCCAACCAGCCGGAGCTAAGCTTCCCCTCCTCGCACTGCATAAACATGCTGGGGGCTTTGAAAATCAAAAAGGAGCATTTTCAGTCTTTATGAGGGGAGGAAAGGTACAAGGTCCTGCGGCTGTGGAAGAAGTGGGATACCGCTGGCCTTAACATGCTCCCACCAGGGTGTTTTAGAGAATGACAGAGCTGTAGAAGGCAGCGAAAGAAACAAAGACCAGGGAAACCTGTGTCTTAGCTTCTAGAAGGCACGATGAGCGATGAGCGTGCGCGTGGGGAGCTCTATATGCTGTGGGCGGACGCTGTTACAGAGTTCTTGCTTGCTCCCAAGTCGGCCCAGCGCCGGATTCTTTCTGCACTGTACCGTGGGCTGGGCCAGAGAGCGGCCCGTCGGTGTGGCTGGGAGACGAGCCTTTCTAAAGCCGCTCTCTCCTATCCAGCGCTTGGCGCCGCCTCAACTCTACCCTCCATGTCTCATCGTCCTCCATCCTCACACTTCCAGCGCAGACAAAAGCAGAGGAGGGCGGGGGATTTGAATTCAGGGGTCCAGGCCACTGTTGACAATGGTTTTGAGAGGGGCTCAGTCTGAGTTGCCTGCTACCCGAGTGTGAGGCCGTGGGCGTAAATGCTGAATAAACTGGGACGGGTAAGCCATACTCCCGGGTGGTAGTGAGGGTGGTGGCACTGAGGGCAGGCTGCAGGCTCCTTGCTCCCGCTCCCGACCTCCTCGTCCTTGGTTAGAAGAGTCACAGAATCTCAGGGCACAAAGGGCCTGAAGAGGTGCTCCAGCATGGTAACCAGCCGTGGGCTGAGGGACCGGTACTAATTTGTGCTGTTTCAGTATTCCAAGATGGGAAATGGAAATTGTTCGTATCCTTGTGACAAAAATGAACTGAAAGACCATGATGTTTTGGCTTTTGGAGATAATTACATCAATTCGATGGGGTAGGACCCATTCACTATTGTTGATAAGAGGTTCTCGGTCTTTGGTAAATAAAAATGGGAAAACAAATTATTACGAAATAAGTGCAGCTTGTTTGGTAGACATCATTCAGATCGTGGAGTCTATGAAAGAGTAAAGCATTAAAAGATAAAAGCACTATATATATTTCACATATATACACACATGTATGTGAAAAGGAGGCCCAGAGAGGTTAAGTGACTTGCGCAAGGTACACACTGGCTAGCCATGTGTGGTATTTGAGGCTGGATATGAAGGCTATCAGGCTATCATACAAGGACAACTCACTTTTTCTTCTGAATAAACAGTCAGGTTCACATGTTCTGGGGCTGATTCCCAGTGTGGCTGCTTCAGACCCAGTCGCCTTCTCCTTTCACCCTGCCCGTATGACACTGTTTCTTTTCTTATTCAGAGGATGACAGCAGAAAGGAGAAAATAATATGTGCTAACTCTGGGAAAAGGTTTGTTTGGGGAGAGGACTGATGGTGATAGTTAAACTTTGGTTTATCTTTGGCTGTGTTTAGGTAATCCTACTTCCGGTTAGTCTGGCACCGTGAGAACTGGCAGTGGCACCAGTTATTCCAATCACAAACCAGTGTGCTCCATAAATTCATTTGTAGGTTAGTTGTATGGATTTCAGGCCAAATGTCGCCATAGAAACAAGGTTGTAAATGATAGTGAGGATTCTAGACCAGCCCATACTGTTTCACCCCACGGTTCCCAAACTGTGTGTCAAGGTGCCCCGGGGCACTGCAGCAAAACCACAGAGGCTCCATGGGGCGTCTCCACCTTTAGCAGACACTGTGAGAACAACTGGCTAGAGGTTGTTCACAGTTTCACATAAGATCGAGCTATATTTCTTTCAATGACATTTGTTTAGATGCTGGGTTTTCTGTGGTTGCTGTGATAAAAACCAAGTTCTGTGTAAAAGAATCAATGTAGAACAGATAATGAGAGTGTCAGTTTGGGAAGGCTGGAGAAGCTATGAGGTGCTTAAGAGGTGCACACATTCCCTAAGTAAGTAATTGTGTTTATTTAAGAATGAAATTAAAAAGAAGTGGAAATTTCTTTCAGTTTAGGTGCAGTATTTTTTCAAATGTGCTGTTTTAAAAACATAAACACTTATTAAAGTGTTTGGACCTAAATACCTAATTCATGGAACTGTTTGGTATTTCTCTTGGCCTTGGAGCACTGTAAAAAAAATTAGTTCGACTTAAGGGCCCTGTGAACCAAGGTAATTTGGGAATCTCTGGTCCAAGCTCTATGATAGCTGATGGCCTCCCTTCTGGGTGGGAGACACAGAGTGCAGAGCAAAGACATCTGATGGTATTGATCTCTCCTTCCTTCCTGTGTTTCTGCTCGCCTGGCTCTGATGCTACCACACTTCTCAGGTTCTCCTTTAACCTCTCTCTCGTCAACCTCAAGCTCCTTTGGGAACCCTTTCCCTCAAGTGTTTCCCCAAGATTCTGCCCTTAGCCTACTTTTCTTCTCTCTCTAGACACACTCTCTGAATGATCTCATCCACTCCTAGTTCCATTCTCACTGTCCGTGCTAAATACCAGTGACTCTAAAACAGAGGTTGCAAATCCAAACAACTTTAGGGGCCAGGCAATGTATTTGTGGGAAAGAAGTATATCATCATTTGTTTCTTTACTTTCCAAAACGAACTATTAAAGTTTCAATTCTTTTTTCAGTTTATTTGGTTTCTCATCGTGCCTCTTTTTTTAGTTTTTTAAAAAATTTTATTTTAATGTGGTAAGAACACAACATGAGATCTACCCTCTTAACAGATTTTTAAGTGTACAATACAGTTTTGTTAACTATAGGCACAGTGTTGTACATCAGATCTCTGGAACTTATTCATCTTATATCCCTGAACTTTACACTGTTAATTAGCAAGTGCCCCTTTCCTCTCACCCCAGCCCCTGCAACTGTCACTCTATTCTTTGCTTCTATGAGTCTGTTTTAGAGACCTCATATAAATGGAATCATACAGTGTTTGTCCTTGTGTGACTGGCTTATTTCACTTAGTATAACATCCACAAGTTTCATCCATATTGTGGCATATTGCAGGATTTCTTTTCTTTTTTAAGTCTGAATAATATTCAGTTGTATGTATGTACTACATTTTTGTTTACTCATTCATCTGTTGGTGGGCATTTAGGTTGTTTCCATATCTTAGCTATTGTGAACAATGCAGGAATGAACATGAGAGTGCTAATATCTCTTCAAGATCCTGATTTCAGTTCTTTCAGATAAAAATCCAGAAGTGGCATTGCTGGGTCATGTGATAGTTCTATGTTTAACTTTTGGGGGAACCTCCATACTGTTTTCCATAGCAGCTGCACCATTTTACATTTCCACCAATATGGTACAGGGTTCCAATTTCTCCACATGCTCACCAACACTTGTTGTCTTTTAATTTTTTGATAATAGCCATCCTACAGGTGTTAGGTGATATCTCATTGTAGTTTTGATTTGCATTTCCCTGATAATTAATGACATCGTTCATCTTTTCACATACCTGTTGATCATTTGTATGTTTTCTTTGGTGAAATGTCCATTCAAGTACTTAGGCAATTTTTAATTGGGTTATTAATGTTTTTTGTTATTGAGTTTTAGGAGTTCTTTATATTTTGGAGATTAACCCCTTATCAGATATATGATTTGTGAATGCTTGTTTATTTTTGCTTTTGTTACTTGTGCTTTTGGTTCATAATCACAAAATTATTGCCAAGACGAATATTATGAAGCTTTTCCTCTATATTTTCTTCTAGGAGTTTTGCAGCTTCTGGTCTTACCTTTAAATCTTTAATCCGTCTTGAGTTGATTTTTGTGTGTGGTGCAAGATAAGGGATCAAATTCATTCTTTTGCTTGTGGATATTCAGTTTCCCAACACCATTTATTGAAGAGACTGTCCTTTCCCCATTGTAATTCTTGGCTCCCTTGTCAAAGATCAGTTGATCATATATGCATGGATTTATTTCTGGGCTCTCTATTTTGTTCCATTGCTCTATACATCTGTCTTTATGTCAGTACCATACTGTTTAATTACTGTAGCTTTGTAATATATTTTTATTACACTGAAATCAGGAAGTGTGATGCCTTTAGCTTTGTTCTCTTTTTGTTCCCCTCAAGATTGTTTTGGCTATTTGGAGTCTTGTAGTTTCATGCGAGTTTTAGAATTGTTTTTTCTATTTCTGGAAACAATCCATTGGGATTTTGATAGGAATTGTGTTGAATCTGTAGATTGTTTTGGGGATAATGGACCTTTTGACAATATTAAAGACTTGTACACTGAAAACTACAAAACACTAATGAAATAAATGAAAGAAGATACAAACAAATGGAGAGTCATGATGCGTCTTTTAAATAGAGTAGGGATTGCTCTTAATATGGTTTATTTCACAATGGTGTCTCAAGTTTAATTCTTCCAACAAAGACATGCTTTGTTTGCATATAAAATATATGGGGACATTCTTCATTTCTCACCATTTTCCTTGAAACACACAGTCCTCATGGATTAGATTTCATTTTGTACTTTGTTTTAGATTTGCCCTGAGCTAACATCTTTTGCCAAACTTCCTCTTTTTTAATTTTTTTTTCTCCCCAAAGTCTCAGTAGATAGTTGTGTATTCTATTTGTTCTATGTGGGATGCTGCCACAGCATGGCTTGATGAGTGATGTGTAGGTTCACGCCCAGGATCTGAACTGGCAAACCCTGGGCCAGCTAAGCAGTGTGTGTGCACTTAACCACTACACCACCAGGCCGGCCCCCACTTTGTACTTTTGATTGAGACAAAGGAACAAGAAAATTTTACTTTTCTCTTAACTCTACTGTAAGAAAGGCAGAAAAGCAGTTGTGATGATAAAATGTCAACCAATCCTGAGCCTCGAGGTCGGGGGTCAAACCAGGTGAGGACTGAGGCTCCCTGGAGAGCATGTGCCCTGCTCAGAGAGCAGACCTGCCTGCCACTTCTAGCTGACTGTTGCCATGGAAGAACAGAAATGCCAATAAGCAGAATTTTTAAGAGATACCAGAAATACAGATTTTGTGTGTGTGCCACTTCCTGATTTTTCCATGTTTTTTTTTACCAAGTCCTAATTTTGAAAACAATATCACAGAAGTCCAAACAAAACACTCCTGCAGGACAGATGTGACTACAGACGAAACTATTTCTAGACTTCGTTCTTTAATCTTTATCATTGTCTTAGACTTCTGAGTTTCTGATTCATAATCCAACTGCTTGCTAGACACCTGGATATGTGCCAGGTGTCAGATGAGCTCATCTTCCCCCATCCCTCCCTCCAAACCTGCTCCCACTCCTGATTCATAATTTTAATGAATGGTCCCATCACCCACTCATTTCTTAAGCTAGAAATTCATATGTCATCGTTCCATTCTCATCTTTCACCATCCAATCAATCACTGATTCCTGTTGGGCTGATTTGGAAAATGTTTCTCAAATAAATCTAGCCTTCTCCATCCCTATCACCACTCCCCTAATCAGGCCCTCATTCTCTCCCACAGAAACCTCAGCATCAACCTCCCAACTGTTCTTGCTATTTCAGTTCTTATCCCTTCAAATCTATCCACTGCTGACCATATCACTTCCTCTCCCAGCAGAGAACAGTCAATGCCTTGCATCCCCTGCTGGATGAAGTCCAAGACACTTAGCGTGGCATTGAAAATCTCCCTCCTGCTGGCCCCACCTATCTCTTCAGTGTCATTTCCTGCCACATAGTTTGGGCTCACTAGGAAACACTTAAGGTTTCATGCACACACTGCCCATTTAATGCCTCTGGACTTTGTTCGTACTGTTCTCGGTGCCTGGAATAACACCACTCACCCTTCTCTGGCCTGGCTACTTCCTACTCATCCTTTAAGAATCCACTCAGACATCATCTCCTCTGGGAAGCCTTCTGTGACCTTTCCAGGCTGAGTTAAGTTTCCTTTCTTCTTCCTGAGAATGCTGAGATTGCCTCTACCTATGTTTTTCCCAGCATATTTTACTTGTATGTATATGGGTCCTACCCAAACAGGCTGTGAGCTGCTAGAGGACAGAACCTGGGTTTTAAAATATCTGCACTTCTGGCACCTAGCACAATGTCTGGCACATAATAGACACTCAACACATATTTGCCAAAGAATTCTGACTGAGTTTGTGTGTTTATTGAGGTGAGGGCCTACCTAGCTGAGAATTGACTCCTAGGGTCAGCTTTTCTAAATTACTTCTACTCTTTAGAATTTCTTTCGTATCTCTATTTCTGGGTCAGTTTAGTTCTGTTTTCAGAAAACATTTATGGAGCACCAGTATTTCATGCCAGGTAGTAGATAGGACCTGGCCATTTGGAGAATTGGCCCAGGGTAGTGTGGCAGGAAGGGCTTGAACTTTGGAGTCAGAAATGCCTATATTTGAATCTTTTAGACTCTGAGCAAGTTATTTAACATCTCTGAGCCTCAGTTTCCTCTATTGCAAAATGATCATAAGAATATGTCTCAGAATTGTTTTGAAAATTAAATGAAATAATAAAGGAAGCTTTTTGAACTGTCCTGGCATACCGTAAGCGGTCAGAACATTTTAGTTCCTTCTCTACCCACTTCAAGGAACTCACGCAAAAGTTTCTTAAAAGGCTCCAAGATTTGTCCGCATCAGTTGTCATGGTAACGGCAGTGTCCTGTGGACGCTGCTCCATAAGCCACGACTGCCTATTGACGTTCGGCTGATAAGGAGGCGCAAGCGGAGGAAGAGGGAGCTGGATGTGAACCAGCTCTTTAAACAAGAGCACGATTCTTTTCTGATAAAAATAATACAGCGCCTCTTTTTCCTCTTCATGCCGGCCCTCACCCCTTCCTCGTGGATGTCCTGCCCATCACTGTTCTCCTTTATGCCTCAGCCTCCTTCCTGACTCTGCTCTCTAAAAACCTCTCCTGAATAATATTCAAAGCTGCTTCTGCGTCTGCTTTTGGCATCAGCCAATTAGCCCTCATTGTAAGGTTGTAATAAGCTTCCCAGAGAAGTGGCACAATTGTTGTGTGCTTTTATTCGGTGCTGCTTCCTATCACTACACAGAAAATGTAACAATACCCCCCTCACGCCTTGCTGAAAGCAGCCTGGGTTTGAAAAGGTTTGAGAAGGCCATCTGCCATCCCCTCAGCCAAGCAGAAGATCAGACACGAGGCCCTGCATTAGTTAGCACTCCAAGTAAAAGGTATCAAGAGTCTGTATTCCTTTTCATCTCCCCCTCCATTATAATACCGGCTAAAGAAGGAAATAGACTTGTGGCTCCCCAGCTGGTAGACACACTGAGCCATCGCAGGAGTCTCGTCCATGAAAAGGGAGCAGGCCTTTCTTTTCTGATGGTGAATGGAGCCAGTGTTTGCAGCCAGCACTACGCTCCTGAATGTCGGCTGGGCTGCTGTTGATGGCTTTGCCGGGTTACACTGGAACTCGTGGGAGGATACTGTGCAGATGAGAGCCCCAGAGTGGAGGTGTCATTAAATAAGTACACAAGGATGGGGCAAGAGTCTGCCGTGTGTGCTGGTCAGGGATGGTGAAGCCCTCCCTACATCTTCTCAATTTACACCCTCCAATGAATTTGGTTGTGAATGTTAATTTAAAAGATTATTCAGGGATCCTTAGGGATGTCGAAAATTATCATCTCTAGAATGGTAGAAATGTGTTTTTTAGTGAAATTGAACAAGTGTCTTCTTTGCACCAGCAGTGGCAGAAAATTTCAGCAAATCTTAATTGGCATTTGGGATCCATGTAAGTATAGATAATGACATTGGCCGAATGAAGTATCTGTTCCTGTAAGCTGAAGATAATATGGACAGTGGCATTAAGAATACCTCCCCTGGCCCAGCAAATGCCATAGAGACTTAGCATAAGACATTCAATAAGAAAAAGGAGATTAACTCCGCTTCTCAGTAGCTTCTGAGAGTGGTATAGCTCTGGATCACTAATGTATTGCTAGAAATTGTAAGTGCTCCTTCTGTGAAAAAATCTTCAATCAGAAGAAATCCACTTAACTGAAATAAATGATGTAGCATAATGCAAAAACTATTTTTAATAAACAAGCTTAAGAAATGGAGTGTTAGAGCAGTATCTAAATGTTTTCAGTAATCTAGAGTGTTCTCTAATTTTCTCATCAAAGGATAAGTATTAATATTTTGACTCTTCCTTTAAAAGACAAAACCATCCATCAGTTGCCTTGTTTCAGCAATGCGTTTTTTCTTCTTCACTAGATTAACCAAAAAAAGGGAGAAGATTTTGTATGTTATTTATATGAAATCCTCCATAATTTTTGCTAATTTTTTTTTTCCTAGAGAAAATTCCAGAGGAGATCCAAGAAGTCAGGGTGAAATTTATTTACCTGAGCTCATGAGCTAATGAGATACTGACCTTTCCCAGGTTTTCATCCTGTTGAGAGGGGGGCCAGGTAGCTATTTTCCCACATGGGGACCTTCATTCCAGAAAGGCCCCAGATGGATTGGATCAGCTTTGGACACACTTCCCCTCACAGGCCTCCTGCCTGCCTGACTTGTTCACATTTGAGGGTCAGAGCCTGGTTTCCTTAGAGACTCTTGGGGTTCCCTTGAGAGACCCTTTGAAGGTTCTCTTTGAGCCTTCAAAGAGAATCTGGAGTGTAGACAGGAGGGTAACTCTAAAAGAACAGTACAGACGGGATGAACCAGCTTCAGTCGTGCTCCTCAACCCTAGGAATGAAAATTTTAAATGGCCCAAAAGCTATCAGCTACCCTACTGGAAATAATATGCACTCCAAGCACAGAACCAGAGTTATTGTCAAAGCTGCTCCAGAAAGACGTTTTGCTTTCACAGATACTTCAGGGTTGGTTTTCAACCCTCGACATGGGAAACGAAAGAGACTCAGTGGCAGCCCACGTGAATGGTCCAGGAGAATAGTACGTCTCCTTTGCTGGCCTTCTGTTAGAGTGACCTGGGTCTTTCTGCCACCAGACTTCCCAGGATGCACACAGCCAACAGCCGGATCTTTTCAGCCCTTACCGGCTTTCTTCCCCATTTAGTCATTGTTCCCCCGTTTCTCCACGCACGCGTCTCATTGTCAGCTTAATGACTTTGGCTCAGAATACTTGGCTGTGCACATGCGTGGTGCTCTCATCGCTGGTAGCATGACATTAGTAAAAGCGGTTTGAAAAAGCTTGCATTTTAAAACACTTTCTTCCTTTCTTAGCACTCCTAAGAATCTTCACTACCTTTTCCCAGCAGACAAAAGACGACTATTATTTGCTCATCCATGTGAATATTTTGCTTTCATTTTCATTCTTAATGGCAAGGTTAGTGGGTTATTCTCAGGTCACGATAACTATTTTAGAAAGCTTTGTTTATAAAAATTGAAGATTTTTTTCAACATTTCTTATCCATTTTTATTTTAGAAATTTTAAATGGCTTGAGCTTCATGCTAACTCAGCTTACACAGTGGATTCCTGTCTCTTCTGCTTTAAAATAGTGTAAAAACAGAATTTCTGTAAATAGAATGTAATCAATGTGTAATTTGAGAGACTCAGTCACAGGTGGCAGTGACTATTGGCCCCTAAACATTAAATTTCTCAGCCAGTGCCTCTCTGTGAAATACTTAGTGATCATTCAGCACAGAATTGCCCAGCGACAGCCTATATTTCAAGGAATTTCTCAAAGAACAGTGTTTGCAGAATGTTTTTTACTAACACAAACAATAACTCCTTTATTGGTCTGTTTTATAAGTGGGGACATTACCCTTTTTCCAGAATGTGTGTAATCATTTGATTGTGAAAGGAATTAGGCAAATTCATAGCTAACTGATCGTTTTTTTATAAGCAAACTGTGTGTGTAATATTTCTGTCATGTTCCAATGATTACATCTTTAAGAGGTTATTTTCTTAACTTTTTTGGGAGAGGCAGAAAAAAGCAGGTGTTGAAGAAAGATGATTAATCAGTTGTCACTCCAGTTTTCCTATGGCTTCTCAATTCTGGTGATGATTAGAAAACCAATTTGTTTCTCTAGAAATCCTAGTTAACTCTGTGGATACTTGATACTATGTCAAAAATACCCATCATTCATCAGAAATAAAACTAAGAGAGTTACAAAATTAAATATTTGAGTAAGCCCACATTTTAGTAACTAGTCATGCATTTCTTAGGTGAATAATGATAATAACAAACATTTATTCAGTACTTATTACATACCAGGCACTGTACTAAGAGCGTCACATTCATTATCTCATTTAATCCTCACAAATATCATGTGATCCGTATTATTATCCCTGTTTTTCAGATTGAAAACTGGGGCTCAGAAAGGTTTAGTACCTTGTACAAAGCAGAGGTGCAATTCCAACCCAGGTCTCAGTGACTTCAAAGCCTTTGTCAAATGACAGTGCATCAGGATAGAAATTACCAGATAGACAGCATAAGTGCACTATACTGATGAGGTAGATGCAATAAGGTTCCTGCATTGCAGGTATTGAATAATGAATTATGGTCCCCTAGTTATGCCATGAGGTCACTGTTTCAAAAATGTAATCATAGAATCTGAGGGCCAGAAGAGCCCCAGAGGCTTTGTAACAATATTGGAATATGCTCAGACAGGAAAGGTAGAATATAAAATCATATCTATGTTGTGATTACAATCATGTGTAAGTAATTTATGTATATGGACTAGGATGGGTAGAGAACTTGGAAAAATGTATTACTAGTGTGAAGGGATTATAGGTTATTACATTTTCATGTTATATTTATGCAATAATTTTTTTCTTAAAAAATAACATTGACATTAGAGTTTTTCTGGTATATGGAAGTAAGATACTAATCCTAACATGAATGCTGATTTTGAGATGTGAAAATACCAGTGCTAGGATTAGGGATAGCTATCAAAACATCACTACAGCCTTTTGCATTTTTAGTGATGCATGCAAAAATTTGTCTTAGAAAGGGCCAGCCCCGTGGTGTAGTGATTAAGTTTGTGCACTCTGCTTCGGGGCTGGGGTTCACCGGTTGGGATCCCAGGCATGGACCTACACACTGCTCATCAAGCCATGCTGTGGCAGGAGTACCATATATAAAGTAGTGGAAGATGGGCACAGATGTTAGCTCTGGGCCAATCTTCCTCAGAAAAAGAGGAGGATTGGCAGCGGATGTTAGCTCAGGAATAATCTTCCTTGAAAAAAAAAGTTGTTTTAGAAAAATAAAATGTAGAAAGTGGCAAATTTAGCTATAGGACGCATAAGGCACAGAGGGTGGCGAGCAGGGGAGATAAGACGTAAGATGTAAATGCCACCCTTCAGCACAATCATCTCTTGTTTCAATTTTATTTTTATTTTGAAACAATCTCAACTACCAAAAATTTGCAAGCACTCTAAGAAGGATTCTTCTTTTGTGAATTATTTGAGAGTAAGTTGCCAATCTAATGCCCCATCACCTCTGGATACTTTAGTGAGTATTTCCTAGAAACAAGGACTTTCTCCTTCATAATCACAATATAAGCAACAAAATCAAGAAAATGACATTCATACATTACTATCACCTAATCTTCAAAGTGCATTTAAGTTTCACTAGTTATTTTGATAATGTCATTATAGCAAAAGCATCTAGTTTAGAATCATACATTGCATTTCGTTGTCATGTCGCTTTAGTCTCCTGGAACAATTCCTCAGTCTTTACTTGACTTTCATGACCTTGATACTTTTAAAGATTATAGGGCAGTTATTTTGTAAAATGTTCCTCCATTATCAGTGAGTTTGGCAAGAATATCACAGAAGTGTTATGTGTTCCTCTCATTGCGTTCTATCAACTGCCACATAATTTCTATTCATCCCTTTACTAGTGAGGTTAACTTGATCCCTTGATTATGGTAGTGACTTACTCCTTTTTCTTTTAATAATAATTCAAGTATTTTGAGGGGGAGAGATTTTGAGACTATTTAAATATGCCCTTTCACATCAAACTATTTATTTATATCAGAATAGACTCATGGTTTCCTAATTGATTGAGTGGGTTATAATCCTCAGTATGTCCTTAGAGAAGGAGAAGAGGAAGAGGTACATAGTATCTTGAAATCTTTTATATGTAGTATTTTAATCAAGTGTATATAGATTCTATTCCTACTGCCTCGAGTATTAAAATTCTCACTTATAGTCACTTCATTTCTTCTTCTCTTGTAAATTAGTTTCCAAAAGAGAGATAGAGAAAGATGACCAACAAGGAAAAATGGAACATTTCTTTATTCATTCATCCATTTAACAAATATTTAATGAGAGACTACTATGTATCAGGCATTCGATTCATGCTGTAACTTCAGTGTGTCTGGTTTGAGCCTCAAGCTGGGCTTCTCCTGCAGTGAATGGCCACTGATGGAAGGTGGGTGTAGACAGCAAGTCTTCTTATTACCATGTGGCCAGGCTCCCCAAAGTTGTTAACCTGGATTTCTCTCAGAAAATGGGATGTTTATAAACCAAACATTGGTATTTTCACATGGATCTCAAATTCAGGACTCATGTTAGGATTATGATCTTAACTTCCACATATGAGATATACTGTAACCACCAAGAGGGGCCTTCTACTCGCTGCAAAGACAAGCCAACAGTCCAGAGACAAGGTGGGAGGAGAAAAAGGGTCCTTTTATTACAGCTTGCTAGCAAGGGGGAAGATGGCAGACTAGTGTCCTAAAGAAATATCTTAAAACTACAAAATTTTGAAGCAGTTATATAGGGCAAATGGGCTGAAGGAGGGGGGGGGGGTTGGACTGTTGACCAGCTGGTGGTATAGTCCTTGAGACTCCAGATCATCCCTTCCTCTTGTCACCTGTGACAGATACCAGCAGAAGGCTTTTGCCCAGAGGTCATTACATCCCCGGGAAAACTTAGAGAACAGAGTTATTGCCTTATTGAAATAAGGTGGTCTACGTCTAAGCCAAGGCTACGAAAATAGCAGAGCATGCACATTTCTCACAAGCAAGTATGTACGTATCTAGGCTACGTGCAAACTAAAGTACTGCTGACAAGGCGGAGGGTAGGGGGTTGGGGTGGGATTTGTCTTGTGGATCAGGGTCACTTATAGTCCTAACGTGGTTCTCCTCTATAAGATGGCTTCCCTTATGCTAACCTATGTTAACCATTGGCTGTATTTATCTTAGCTATTCAGGCAGTGCTAACAATACCACCTTGACACAATGGTGACACAGAGCAGAGCTGTCTTTGTCATTTCACTACACTATTTTTCATAACCCTTCCTCCTACATTTGTTTTAAGAAAAACACCATCACATTTGGTCTCATTTCCAACATTCTAATAGAGGTCTATTCACAGTAGCATCCTTAATTTGTTGTACCTCATGCCTTCTCTTTTCTCTTTGTTGCCTCATTCCCTCCACGCTTTTTTTTTTTAGCTTGAGGAAGATTAGCCCTGAGCTAACATCTATGCCAGTCTTCCTCTATTTTTTTGTACATAGGACACCTCTACACCATGGTTGGTAAGTAGAATAGGTCCATGCCCAGGAGCTGAACCCATGAACCCAGGCCGCCGAAGCGGAGCACGCAGAACTTGAACCACTCAGCCATGGGACCAGGCTGAGTTCTTGTAAAAGCATATGGCACCTGGTAAATACTGAATGAATGTTACCTATTATTATAGATGACATTAGATGGTACAATCTTATTTGATTTTTGTACTAAAAACCTATTTCCAAATATAGTAAAAATATTTGTGATATACAATGGAAAATTCTCTACAACTAATATTCCTGACTAAACAAATAGTTTTTTCTTTTTTTTTGATAAAGATTGGCACCTGAGCTAACAACCGTTGCCAATCTTCTTTTTTTTCTTTCTGCTGCTTTTTCTCCACAAATCCCCCCAGTACATAGTTGTATATCCTAGTTGTGGGTCCTTGCAGTTGTGGCATGTGGGACGCCGCCTCAGCATGACCTGACTGACGAGTGGTGCCGTGTCCGCACCCAGGATCTGAACCAGCAAAACCCTGGGCCGCCGAAGCGGAGCGCACGTGAACTTAACCACTCGGCCACGGGGCCGGCCCCTAAACAAATCATTTTCAATGTTTTTTTAAATTGTCACTGCTAATATGCAAAAACTAAGCTCAAAATATGAACTTTTGTGTTGTAGTTAGCTAAAAATCCACCCACGGTTCTTTATTGTTCTATCTAAAATAGCAATTATTTTTCTTTTTTGTTATCCCCTCAGTCCTAATAATCCCCTGCAGAAAAGTCCATAAAGTTTAAATATTTAAAGATAAAAAGGTGAATGACTTATGGTTAGGAAGCTATAGAAACCTTTCTCCATCAGTTTGGTGATTGACCTAAAGGAGTTTACAGATATTCTGGTCAACACCCACCACTCTCCCAGTGAAATGTCACCATGAGGTAAGCCCTGCCCAGCCTCAGTGGATAACAAGGCAGGGAAAGGGTACCAACCCCAAGTGGTGAGAGGGGAAGCGTCAGCACTTCAGTAAAGGCCTGTGGAGTCCTGGAAACTCTGGGCTCTTTACATAGTGGTAGAATGTGACTAACCTGCAAAGTCTAGATTCTGCGGTTGCCATTTTAAGCAGGCAAAGTTACTCGTGGAAGGGAAAAATCTTTCCAAGAAAAATTTTTATAGAGAAAACAAACAGGAAAACAAAACAAAGCAAAACAACTAGCAGTCCAAGCTGTTGAGTTCAAGAAGAGTGAAATTCAGTGGACTAGGACATCAAATGGTCTGAGAGCTCAGAGGAGGAACTTGCTCAGAGTCAGAACTTTTGAACCAGTACTTTCTTGGTTAAAGTTACTCAGTTTTTTGAGGTGGTTTACTAGACCAGGGAAGGACAGGAGTGAATAGGCTAAGGAAATGTTCTACACTTTCCAAAGGAAATCTGCTAAACAATCATAGCCTTTCTCAGCCAGGTTTCCTTCCATGAGCCATGGAACACAGAAAAGGATTTGAGTGACTCCTTTCTCAGTTCTCCCAGAAACGGCACGTAACTAGTACCTTTCTAGCTGCAAGGAGGGAATTTAATTTATTTCCTGCAGTGGATACTTTAGGAGGGCTCCGTTCTCTCTGCGAACCTTGGGTGAAAAGGGCTGGAGGCACTATGAGCTAACCGATCCATGTGACAGAGCTGCAACATGGTACTACCATTTTTCTGGAACCCGAGACTAAAAACCATGGTCACCTTTGACCCTCCCTCCCTTTATCTTCTGTAGTTGATTTAATCTGTTAACACATTCCTGCTTTTTTACTTTCTTTAAAATGTTTGTGGTAATATCCTCTTTTCTCCATTTCCGCTGCCTCTACCACTCACGACTGAATTATTGTAACAGTCTATACACTCGTATAACTCAGCTTCTCAGAATCTCAGCTTCTCATGTACAAAATAAAGATAATCATAGTACCTACCTTATTGTATTATGGTGGGGATTGGATAAGATATTTTATGTTAAGTGCTTAGTATGGCACCTTACAAATAGAACTCAATACGTGTTAGCTAGCACTCTTGTTATCATAGACTCCTCCTGCCGTAGCCTCTTCCTGCCAATTCACCCTGTATTCTACCTCTACACAAATATTTCCAGAAAACATGTTACTCATCCCCTTAGGAATCTATCTTATCACATTCCTGCTTGGCTTTCCTTGTCCTCCTCAGCTGATTCCTTCATTTGCTCTTTGATCTATTAATTCTTTCTGGTTCAAACTCTAGACGTTGCTTCTACTTCCAAGTGTGTATCATTCAGCCACTCATTCAATGTGTTTACATTGCATCCCTATAATGGGCCAGGTATTGGAGATACAGTAGGAATTAAGGCAGAAGCACTGTCAACTCTCACAGAACTTACAGTTGGGAAAATAAATATACTAGTCATAAAATGCTCTTCGCCATGCTCCCATTTCCACATGTTCTGTTTGTTCCTAACCCAGCCCAACTGCTGTCTCCAACGTTCTGTCATACTTAGTACTACCCTACTTTACAGTTGTTCTATCTAATGTGGGTGCTACATGTCTTACCAACTAGATTCTAAACTCTTTGAGAGACTTCTGTAGTCTCTTAAGTGACAAATACATTAGAAGTTGAAAATGTACTTTTCAATGGAGACTGACTCGATTTTTTATAGGAACACATATGTCCTCTTCTGGATTCATATTTTGAAAATCTACATATCTTTAAAATTTGCAGACTAATGGGGGAAGAAGAACTTATATTTCTATCAATTAGAATGTGTATTCGTTTGGACCGAGAGCTCCTTAATTGATTACAACTGTTATTATTGCCTGTTAACAGAAGATTAAGATTCCACTAGTATTTGAGAAGCGTACATTATTTTGTATTTTTCATTCAGTATGTTTTATAGAACCAGAGAAATTTCCTAATTAAACTCTTTGTTCTGATTATTATTGCTGTGTAACATACCCCAAAACTTAGTGTTGTAAAGCACAATCATCTTGTGCTCACTATTTTGTGCCTCAGAGATTCAGGAAGGGCCCAGCTGGGCAGCTCTTCTTCGAGAGCCTTTCCTGCCGCTGTGCTCAGATATCAGCTGGGGTCAGTCATCTGAAGTGTGGGTAGAGCCTTAGACCCATTAGACTTTTATTCCCTGAGGACTTTCACTCCTGAGGTGAGACTTCAGCACGTCACTTTATTTCTCTGGGCCTTGTTTTCTGCTCAGGATGAAATAAAACCAATAAATCCCTTTGAGAGCTCTTTCAGCTCAAAAGTTCTGTGATTCTATGAAATGTAAGAATAATATTTGGTGATGAACAGATGAAAATCACTGTGCATAATTAAGATCATTCCACAGGCAGGAAATGTTACTAAATGAAGGGAAAACATAAGGATTAAAGTAATAAAGAAGTGAAATTTTTCGTTGTGAAACAGAAACATCTTGAATCAATGTTGCCACTAGAGGTCACTAGTGTACCATCTCGAAGAGAATAAATGCGATCAAGTCACCAGCAGTTCTGTATTAATGGCTGGCCCCTAAATGACATTCATGATGTCTTTTAGTTTTTTCTTAATATCTGCTGACAGTTGTCGGAGACATATGTTATGAAGAGGTGACGATCACTGTCACTCTAGGTGATGTTCCATGTGTGCCAAATGTTCTGTAAGTGTGAAGAGCCACCACTGGAACCATAAGGAAAATTACTTCTCTGGCTTTTCTGCCGTCTCACGGGGATGTGATAAGGGGCAGTGAGATAATTTGATAGAAAGTAATGTGAGCTCTGAGGTAAAAAGACACTGTGGAAATGCAGTGTCATCTTCTAATGCAGCACAGACGTGTCTGCTTTTTATGAGATAGAAAAAGTAAGGACCCGGAACAGAATATTCAATCATTCATTCAGCCGATATTTATGGACACACGTGTAGGCACTGTGCTTGGCAATGGGGCTACTTAATGAAGAAGATCAATTGGTGCCTCAAGGAATTTAAAGAATCAGGTAGAGGAGGTTTCTGTTCAGATAGAATTAGTGCTTACAGACCACCAGGCTGAGCAATTTTGCCTCAGATTTTCTTACTTCATCTTCCCAACAGATCTTTAGGACAAGCACTAAAATTCCCATTTCTGTAGATGGTCACTAGCAGCACACCAAGGGCCAGTGGATTTTTTAAGTTCATGACACTTTCCTGAGGTGATGTTAAGAGTAGACTGTACACCTTTTACATCAAATCCAAAACTGAACCACAGAGATACTTGCAAGAAAATGTTGAAATGCTGAGTTGGGTTGTGGCCAATGATGCCCGTTAGGAAAAAAATATTAAAATTTATTTTAACGTAAAACTCTTTGGGCCACAACTAGAAGGACCTGTAACTGAGATATACAACTATGTACTGGGGGGATGTGGGGAGATAAAGCAGAAAAAAAAAAAAAAGATTGGCAACAGTTGTTAGCTCAGGTGCCAATCTTTAAAAAAAATAAAATTGGATGGAAGAACCAATGCTCTGAGATTAATGCCCTAAAACATAGAGATCCATAGAGATCTCCTCTGACGAAACTTCTATGAGGAGATGGATTTCTCCTCATAGACTTCTGTTCTGGATGGACTCCAGAATACCTCTGAAGGCCATATCAATTTTCTCCCAAAATGAAAACTACATTATGTTTTCCCATAATCTGCTTCATGCAGTACATAAAGAAGAGATTATTTTATAAAAATTTAGTGGAAGATGTACCCAGCTGAAATGATTGATAATGGTAGACCCGTGTACAGAGGATCACAGAAACCCAAAATCATAAAAGCTGGAATGGAGGAGCTCACAGATAACTCACTCAGGAAAGCTTTCAGAACCCACGGCAGGCCCGTTGCCGAGGGCTGGATGGTCAGACCCTACCAAACCATCAAAGGTTTACTCTTAGACTTGGGGAACCATCCACTAAAACCCACTGATAGTGTTATTTGATAAATCCCTCAATGTTATTTTATACAATATTAGAGAAGCAGAATTAAGTCTATTCCAAGCCCTCATTTGAGGAAACGGGTCTACAGTAAAGTGAGTCATCCCCCACAGCCTTCCGGTCAATTTCAGATACTCAGATACTCTACAGTACCTAGCGCATAATGAACACTAAACTTTTAAACTAGTAAACATATGAAGAATTGAATGAACAAATATAAGTTGAGCCAGAACTGGGACCCAGGTTTCCTCTTTTTCAAACCAATGCTTGTTGCACTGTTGATAGATCAAGGTTTTCCAAACCAGTCACATGCATACCAACATCGAAAGTTTTGCCACACTAAATTAACCATTTAATTAGCATGATTTTTGAACTTAGCTTTGTTCTAAACAACATCTGCAAACTGAGAGTTAGTTGCATTATTCATACTTTTTGTAATACAATAAAATATATAACAATTTTTTAAAAGCTTATCATGTACAACCAGAGGTATAGGCACCAATCTTTGGGAAACACTGATTAGACAATATTTTGTCTAAAGCAAAGTAAGCATCAAGACTGCCTCATTTTCATTTTTGTCATAAAGTTCAAAGCTTGATTCCATGGAGTCCCTGAGGTCCTTCTGAATTCTCATTTGAGAAACACTAAAAATACACTGGTAATTTATTACATTTTTCTTTATAGAACAAATGAATGAAAATTACTCTGATCAAATTAGCCACCTATTGGTTGTTATCAGGAAATTATAATCTTGAGAAAAGTATACAGGAACTACTTAATTTACCAAATAGCAGTATAGTATACTAGTAAGTCTAGTTTGGAAATCAAGTTTCAACAAGTAGAACATATCCATTACACACCAAATTCAAGACAGCACTCATTCTCCAATGAATTCAATAACCTTTCAAGGGAAAAAAAAATAAGTAAAAAGGAAAATGTGAGCTCTTATTTAGGAATGTGATGAAACACATTTTGCAAATTCATGAGGAAACACACCTGGTTACACTTGAAAGTTTTCAAAATGCCTCCATTTAGCATATTTCACTTTAAAATATCCACAGTATGTTTAGAACCCTCTAATTACTTAAGACAATTTAGGAGTTTTTATATGCATGAGATGAGAGCCTGCCAGACTGGAACATCAAAATGATCTAGGAAGTTCTCCATTTTACTATTTATCATTTCTTCCTCACATAATACATTGCCTTGTAACAATAGTTTTCAATTTAGAGTTCCCCATTCTCTATGAAGAACATTTTAATTTTGTGCTTTTATTTAGATGGTTTATATTAATATATGCATATTCCAGGCCACATGAATGTTCATCTTATTATCAAATATTTCTATGCAATGTCAGTAGTTTCTACTTGTACTTGTGCGTTTTCCTTATTCAGAAGAAGGGAATTTTGTGGCTATTTTAAAACCAATTTTTTATTGAAAAATATAATGCAAATATGGAACACTGTATAAAGCAAACATATAGTAATGAACGTTCATTTCATGACTAGTTTGCCAAAATTTAAACTCCCTTTTTATATCAGCTTGGACATACTGTTCTTTTTTGTAACCTTTTTGTCATTTCAAGGATTTTTTTCTATTCATTCAAGGACACATCTTAATTATCAGCAACACTGTTTTATCCAATTTGCAACATTTTGTGAATAATATATTGCTTTGTAATGTTATGGCTATCTTTTTGTATGTTATCTTTTTTAGATAGTCTAAAGACCTGCTTTAAAGTTTGAACTATCTAACAAGATATGTTTGGTTCTGAAATTTTAAAAAGGAGAATGCTCTAAAATAGCTATATCCTACTTTTGGGCAATCATTTTCTTGCATTTTAAAAACAGCTTTATCATCCAAGGTTGCGTCCAAAATAAACCATAAGTTTTTTGCCTGTTTTTAAAAATATGTATTTTAAATGTCTTTTGGTCTACAGGTTTTCTTTCCATTCTTTTTTCCCCCAGTGCAATTAATTTATTAAAGAAAAGGGCTTTGCTTTTTGTTGGTGTTGTTTTGTTCCATAGCCAGATTTTGCTAAGTTTATCCAGATGGTAGGTTTAAAATATTTCTCTGTTCTCTGTATTTCCTGTTAAATTGCTAGTTTATGGGCTTGATCACATCAGCTTGCAATTTGCTATATTTTTTTGCAAGACCATTCCATAGGTAATGGCGCATTCTTCTTTCATAAATGCTACATGGCAGGTTCTCTTTGTGACGTTAGTGATGTTGGTGCTTACTGTCTAGATCAGCAGCCTTTTCCATTATACCACATCCCCAGAGTCTTTAGACATCATTTTCCTAATCACCCCCTCCCTTTGTGAAATCGTCTTTTGCCAAACTTGGAAAGCCATTATTTCTTCAAATATTTTTCAGTACCATACTCTTTTTTCCTTTCCTTGTGGGACTCTCATGACACAAATGCTAGATCTTTTTTGTTCTCCATTCCTGAGGGATTATTTTTCCAATCATTTTCTCCCCTGTTTTCAGGTTGGGTAATTTCTACTGGGGTATCTTCAAGTTCACTAACTCTCTCCTCTTTCATCTCCATCCTGCCATTGAGTCTTTTAATCATTTTTAAATGTATAGTTCAGTATGACCTATAGTTTGTTTAGAAGTGTGTAGTTTAATCTCCAACTATTTGGGTTTTTACAAATATCTTTTTGTTATTGATTCTTGGTTTAATTCCCTTGTGGGCAGAGAAAATATTTTGTTATAAATTCAGTCACTTAGAATTTGCTGAGGTTGTTTTATGATAGAATATGATAGGATATGGTCCATTTTGGTGAATATTCCATGTGTGTTTGAAAAGAAGGCAAGTTCTCTAGTTATTGGGTGGAATGTTTTACAAATGTCAATTAAGACAAATTAGTTGATAGAATTGTTCGGGTCTTCTATGGCAATAGTTTCCAAATTTTCCTGCTCTCTGTTGAAATCACCGTGTATCTTCCAAAGATATTAATAGAGATTGTGATTTAATGTCTGGGGTGTATCCTGTTCTTTGGAATTATTCAGAGATTCCCAGGTGATTCTAACGTGCAGGCAAGCTTAGGACCTGGGTTCTGTATCCTTACTGATTTTCTGTAAATTGTTTTACGAATTACAGAGAGGGGAATGACAAACTTTCCAACTCTGGCTGTGGGTTAGTTTCTCATTTCACTTCTATCAGTTTTTGCTTCAGTGCTATTTTGTGGCACTGTTAGGATTTTGCATCTTCCTAATGAACTGACCCCTTTATCTTGTTTTCATATGCATTTCCCTGATTACTAGTGAAGGCAAACGTTTAAAAATCTTGCTGGTCATTTAGTTTTCCTCTTCTGTGAGTTGTCTATTTATGTTATTTGAACTTTTTTCATCTTGAATTGTCACAATTCTTTATATTTTTAGAGCTTTACTATATTCTCCCTGCATGTAGCTTGTTTTTAACTTGATTTAAAATGTCTTCTCTTTTGTTTCTAAAACTTGTAAATCTTCTGTTTATAAAACAATTAAAATTTAAAATCTTTTCCTTAATGAATGGTGCTATTTTGTCTGGTTTAACAAATTCTTCCCTACAGTGATGTCATAAAGACATCGGTTTTTTCTAAAAATTTAGGGTTTTGTTTTTTGCTTTTCACATTTACTTCATTTGGAATTTAGTTTTATTATGATGTGAGATCAGAATCTAATTTCATATTTTTTATACAAATAGGAAATTTAAAACCACCATAGTTTGACTTTTCTATAGCCAATTAACAAAGTTATTGTGCCAATTACACTCTCAATGTAATGAATAATAGTTCTTTCCCACAACGTCACCAGCACTTATTCCTTACCCAGACACCTTTATGGTATATCAACTTCCAGGTACTGGTACTCTCCTTTCTAATTTTCCTCTTGTCTGTTCTTGGGTCAATACCACATTTTTAAAAGTTGCTTTTAAAATAGAATTATTATATGATTTAGCAGTTCCCCTTCAGGATATATATCCAAAAGAATTGAAAGCAGAGTTTCAAAGAGATATTTGCACACACTGTGTTCCTAGCAGCATTCATTATAGCTAAAAGGTGGAAGCAACCCAAGTGTCCATTGATGGATGAATGGCTAAACAAAATCTGGTATATACATAAAGTGGAATAATATTCAGCCTTAAAAAGGAAGGAAATTCTGACACATGCTACAACATGGATTAAACTTGAGGATATTATGCTAAGTGAAGCAAGTTAGCTACAAAAAGATATACTGTATGATTCCACTTACGTGAGGTATCTAAAGTAGTCAGATTGATAGAGACAGAAAGAATGGTGGTTGCCAACGGCTGAGGGTAGAGGTAAATGGGGAATTGTTGTTTCATGGGTATAGAGTTTCAGTTTTGCAAGATGAAGAGTTCTGGAGATTGGCTGCACAACAATGTAAATGTACTTAACACTACTGAACAGTACACTTCAAGATGGTTAAGACGATAAATCTTTTTTATGTCTATTTTACCCTATTTAAAACAAACAAAAAAATGTTTTTCTAGCAAAAAAACGTTGCTTTTAAAAGTTCTCTTAGTCTTTGGTGTTCTGCATTCACCACGATGTGTCCAGGTGTGGAATTTTTTACTTCAATCATGCTCAAGAATAAGTCCTTCTTGAATCTGAGAAGTCGAATATTCCACAATTCTGAAAAGTTCTTAGTTATTACTCTTTGAATACTGCCCATATCCATTCTCTCGTCTCTCTTTTTGACACTCCTATTAGATTTATATTGGATCTTTCTTTCATTTATTTAGCTCCTGCAATGCATTGTAGTAAATTTCCTCAAGTTGTGTATTGTAGTTACCAGCCAAATGTACAGTTCTCAAACACTGAATGGAAGATTTTTTAAAATGCATTCTTTAAAAAGATTAAGGCTTTATGTCAGCAAACTGTGCCCGAAGTCAAAAGTGAAGAAACAAGTAGACATAAGGTTCATCTCTACAACTCAGAAGAATGTGCCAAAGCCAAAACAATAAGGTGTTACTATGTTGTACTCAACCAATATCAAAAACAAGCAGGATTCTGTTTTGTATCAAGCCCGATTACATTATATCCGAAAGCCTGGCAACATAGCATTTCACACTGCGTGTGTGACCTTGAGCAAGACATTTATCTTAAGCTGCAGTTTCTTTCTGTGGGTTTCTGTGAGGATCAAATGGGATAAGGTGAGCGAAAGCGCTATATATCAAAGTACTATTAAGGTATTTTCTCAATTCTAAAATATTACTAAACGCTCAGGTGCACCATGGATTTAATAGTTTGGGGAGGATGCAGAGAGGAACAATCCACTAGAGGTACATTTATGGCTTTCCGATTTGAGAAATTAAAAAATATGGAAAAGTATGCTTTTACAATTGAGGAACCGCAGTATGGCAATGGCTTTCTTTCTCAATGTCCGTAAATGCCCTCTTCTTGAATTTGAATGATTTCTCTCGCCCCCAGCGTTTGGTTTTGCTAACCTCCCTCCTGACAGCTGTCAGAATTTCCACAGTAAATTTCTGACCCCAATTTTCTGGGTCCTGTGAGACTGAGGAGCTGCTTCGCTCGGACTGGCTTTTACGCGCTTCCAGTAGCTTCTGCACTGTCATGGGCTGTTGCTCTTCCCGGACCCGCCCACAAGGATCTCAATCCTCATTGGACGCCAATGTCCTTTTGTTAGGGCAAAAGGTGGATCCCGGAGCTTTGACAGAGGACGATTGGGGCGTCGGGCAGCTCATGCGCAGGCGTGCCTTCTTGAGAGGGGATTGGCGGGCGACTGGGCGGGACTCCCTTCCCGGCGCACGCTCTGTGGGCGGACAGGGCGGAGCTATCGGCGTCCGTTGGTCCAAGTGTCCCGGCCTGAGGCATCCTCCCGAACCCTCCCCCTCCCGGCGCCTCGAACGGCAGGTGAGGCCGTCTTGAGCCGCGGAGGGCCTGGCCCCAGGCGACTGGAGTTGGGGCCTCGGTACCGCCGAGGGCCTGGAGGGCGGGGCGGGCTGGATGCGGCCCGGGGCACCGGGGCTCCGGGAGAGCGGCCCCGGGCCTGGGCGTTTGGTGGGCGGCTGAGGCCTGCTCCCTGCAGAACCCCTGCGCAACCTCTTTTTCTCATCGTCTCCTCGTTATTGCGCCCGGAGGGTCCCGCGGCTCCTGACTCGGACATCCTCCACCTCCTCCCGCTTCTCCTGGGCCGAAGGCCGCTGTCCAGCCCCGCGCCCTGAGATGGGACTGCGGGAGGGGCGTTGGGGTAGGCTGGGACCTGGCTCGCCCGGACTTGCCCGTGGCTGCTCTGCCCAGAGCCCGGGAGATGGGGGGATTGGACGCCGAGGCGGGAAGGGAGGCGAGTGAGCGGTAAAATGAGGGCTGGCGACATCCAGGCGCTGAAAGCAGCTCCCGGGTTAGTTTCCTCATGGGCTTCTCTCAAGGGTCCTGCTGAACAAGTTTTGGGGAGTTAAGATTGGAAAGGAGAAAGAGGATACATTCCTGAAAGGCAGGACTTTTGTTATACAGTTTTCACCGATTCCAGTACTATGACGTAACAATGTTAAGGATGCTATGCTATGCTCCCAACACTGTTATCTGTACCTGAGAATCCAGAGCTATGCCTGTATATTCTGTGCCTGTACTCATCGATTGACATTACATCGATTAACTCATTACAGCTAACCACTCTGGGGATCTAGCTTCTGTTCAAAGCCTCATTTGGCCAAACAGTTCCTTAATCTTTTGGAATTTGAAACTGGATATGTCTAACCAGAACAGATCAGAACTTGAACGGAGCTAAAACCAACCATGTTGAAAGCTGATGCAGCTTTAAGGGAATGAAATTTATCCTCAGTTGCTTAGTTAGTAGAAATATCAAAGGAATTTGACATTAAGGGTTGCAAAATGTTTAGCAAACTTAGAGCCATTTTAAAGTTTCTTCCATTGTATGATGGAAAAAACTAAAGTTAGACCTGGGTTCAAATTCTTGGTACAAACATTGGCTGTGAAATTTAAGGCAAGGTACATATTCTTTCTGAGATAGTGTCTACATCTGTAAATTGCAACGTCCTTCTGTTGATTTCTGAACTAATATATGTAAAACATTTAGGATATTAATGGACAGTGACATCATTTCAGTAGTCTTACCAGTTCACTAGTAAGTGGATGACACGATGAAAATGACTTTCAGATGCAGAAAAGTTGGGTGGTTGAGGTTAGACAGATATCAGGAAAATGTCTCAAAATCTCAGGTCTCAGGTGTGAGCCTACCTGTGGTTGCATGGTAGAAAAAACTAGACTGGGACATTGGCTGTAGTCTTGGCTCTGTAGTTAAAACTACTGGGATCTTGAGTAAGCCGTTATCATCTTTGGCCTTGGTTTGTTTATTTGTAAAATAAGGCAGCTGGACCAGATGGTTTTTCTAAAATTCTTTTCCTGGCCTGAATTAGAGCTAAAACGGGGAGAAGATAATAGCTAACATTATTGAATACCTACTATGTACTAGGTATGTTGCAAACAGATCATATATATATCAACTCATTAAATTCTCACAACAAAACTATGGCGTACATGCTGTTCTCATCCTCATTTTACAGATGAGGAAACCGAGGCTGAGACATTAACCTTGCCCAAGGTTCGAGAGCTTATAAATAGCAGAGCTAGGATTTGAATCCAGGTAATCTAAATTCTTGTTCTTAATCACTGTGCTTAAACTGCTTCTTGAGAGAAGGATGTTGTACCATTCGGGATAGTACAAAAGAAGGTAGAGAGAAATTTGGTAAAATGATAGTCTTTGGTCACAGTTAGGTGTGTGGGCATGGAAAGTGGGTCTGTCCTAATGCTTGCCACACTTCCTGGTCCTTGTTCTCTCCATACCTTCTGCTTCCTGGACTTAAATTATCAAAATTCTAGATTTTCTTCCACTGACCAAGACTAGATGAAGGTAGGCGTCAAAATTTACTGTGATTTTTGAGAAAAGTTTTTGAGATTTGACCTAGGCTTAGGTGAGAGTTGAAGAATCTTAGAGAACCATATCCATTTCGGAGCTAAGGCAGATTTAGGATAAACAGAACAGCCTTAGCACCCCACATTCATTTCAGCGTCCCTGTACTTGAGGTACTTTGGTCTAGGTTCTCTCTCTTTTCATGGCAGATTTGCATTTATGTGTAGGAGCAGGAGTTGAAAATGAACTCTTAAGAGCACATCTGATATGGAATTTGATTGATATGATAGCAACTATAGATTGAAAAAAAGGATTTTATAGTTAAACAACTCAGTCTTGTATTGAGTACATATTATGACATAGTACCGTGCTAATGTAGACATGAAGTTTGAAGATTGGTCCTATTTTGAAAGAAAATAAAATCCATGGTTAAAATACTTCGATATAAAGAGCTCAACAAACCTTTTAATCCCATACATGAAATAAATCAGTTTATTACTCTAAATTTACTGAAAGACTTTGAATATATACAAGAGTAGCGATTTGAGGCCAGTCTAGTTAATCACATCACAATAAGAGGAAATTGCTATGTGTCTCTTTTGTTGCTGTGCAGAGGCGGCCGGTAATGCTCTGGTCTGCTTTATTAAAGAGCAGTGCCCTTTTGCACAGGGCTGCCATGTATGCTTGGGCAGGTTCTGCACTGTGCAACCCTCAGGGTGCACTCTTTCCAAGACCATGATGTGAGTGGTGCTCTCGGGTTGTGTGGTATATCCTGTTGCACTGTCCTCGTGCCTGGCTTTTGTGCTCTTGCCTCCACTCCCATCTTGAAGGTGTTTTTCTAAGAGTAATTTTTCCTCTATTAAAGCCCCCTCCATCCTGTTTTTCTGTGTTTTTTTCCTTCATTTTTTCAGATGAAGTCAAACTTGATAAGCCATGCATAGATTTTCTATTGTTTGGGTTACAGTGGCCAAAACTTCAGAAACTGGCTTCTTTTTCTTTACCTTCTACGCTAGTCAGTCTGGTTTTGTAGAAGACTTTTTGGTTTAATTTTAGTATTAGACTGAAACATAAGCAAAAAGACGTATACCCCATCCCTGTACTATATCTGATTTCAAAATCAGGTGCATTGATTTCATGATTATCTGTTGCTTTGGCTTGTCTATCTTATAACTCTACAATTTTGTTTCAGCTGTATTCTCAAAAACACTAAATACTGGAAATTTGAAGCACTTTTTATATATTATTTAGCAGGAGAAGTAGCCAAGTTTCAGTCTGCTATTGCTCAGTACTCCCATGATCACTTACTTTTGCTTTTGGCTGTTGCCTCTGTCATCCCTCTCAGACCTTCTTTAACCAGAACAGTGGATGAAATGGTGTGAAAAGTGCTCTTTTCTCAGGGAAGTGCCAAATAAAGTTTTCACTGCTAACACTCTTCCTTTTCAATTATAAAGAGACACGTTGATGGAATGGAGAGAGTAATTTTTGAAGTATGGTCTTCACGTACTACAATAGGTTGAATAACTTAAAAACTTTTGAAAAGATTTTTAGTAATCAGCCTACTTGAATTTATATAGATGTACTAATATACATATACTTTCTCTGAAATACAAAGAACTGGAAAATTAAAACCATGTGAAAAAGATGTGAGGGAGAGCAGCTTTAATGCTGGATAAGTGGGAAAATGCTAGAAGACTTGGAGTAGATTGATTAAGCATTAAGTTAATTTTATACCACTTATAAGTAGTTAATTCTTTAATAATGCTATGTAAAGGAGGTTTAATATCTTTCAGTTTTAGACTAATGAGTGATCTTTTGAGGGGTGGTTTAAACTGAGCATTCTGTTTCCAGGATTGTAGTAGTATCTGAAGTGTTACACAACTAACTAAAGCTGTGAGGAAATGTACAACACGCTGATAACGCTTGATGGTGATTCTAGTTCTAGTATGTAGATTTCCTTATTCAATAGGTTTGGGTCCCACTGTTTAGCATATGGAGGCATAAGAACGCCTTGGGTATAGTCTGTGCTCAGTGAATACTTGTTGAAAGAGTAACATTGACAGGTCTAAACTGCTTCTGTGAGTAGATTGGTTAACAAATCTGTTTTCAGTAATAATCTGGTAGCTTTATTTAATAAATTTTGAGCACATTAAATGTACAATGAATGTTAGCAGTAGAGCAGAACATGTTTCACAGGAATTTTGTGCTCTAACATTTTGGAGCCTTTTATACAGACAATAAAATGTTAATATTTATATACGTATTTACATCCCAGTTAATCTGTTTTAATCATAACCAAGAGGTGACAAGTGGACATTTTTCATTTATTCCATGTTAGTGTTTCAGATACCTGGTATTTTTCTTTTGAACTTTATGTATTAAAAAGTATTACACAGTAAATGTAAAACAATACCTTAATAAGTATTTTTAAATAGATTTGTCTTCATCCCTACCACAATCCCTAATATGAGTTTTTTCCATTTTGCTGTGTTTTATTTATCCATACTTATGTATACTTTACATAATTTTCATCATCCATGTGATTATAGTCATCACAGTTATTTTTAATAGTCACTCGATTAGAAACTGCAACTATAATTAACCAGACAGACTCTAAATAAACAGTTTATATTGTTTCCATTTTAGTGGGTTATAAATAGGTTGAAGTGAAGATTTTTTATGTATATAATTTTTTCCTCCTTTGTAATTTTCCATAGGCCAAATTTCCAAGACTAAAATTAGTTACTAAAAAATATTTAAATGTTTTTATGAATCTCGTTTATTACCATACTGCTTTCCAAAAAGATTACATATTTAAAATTTGTGTCCAATATTTGGTATTTGTTTTTCCATAACTTTGCTAGCATTAATCATAGTCTTTTAAAAAATAATAAATGTAAGTGGTGTTTTACTGTGTATTTTTTTGATTACCATGAAAGTCATCATTTCCTCGTGTTTAGTTAATACTTGTCTTTGTAAACTATTTGTCCATATCCTTTGCATATTTACCCATTGAGTATTTACTTTAGTCGTAGAAACAGTAAAGCATGTGCAAAGGGTCCTACTGGGCCACATAATTTTCTTTTGAAAAACAAGCTTATATTTTATTACTGTATGTGTTTTTGTTTCTTTTTCTTATTGCAGACCATTCATCAAGGATTTTCTGTCCAAGGCCCAAAAGTTTGTTACCCAAGATGATGAATGCTGACATGGATGGTATGTTCTTTATTTCCCTTTTTTCATGTTCCTGGTTTTGTGAATATTAAGCACAAAATATTTTGTGCTTTATTAAGAATGGAAAGACAGAAAAGCAATAATTAGAAGATGTGGATCTTGGCTCATTTACTTATTTATATCCCATCTAGTTCTAGAAGGGATTTAAGGCAGCTTTCATTCCTTAACTGTGAGATGTTGCAACACATTTTCTCTTCACCTTGGTGTCCTTATCTGCAGTATGGGGATGTGAGTTTTTACTTCACAGGGCTCTTGTGTAAGTAAGATGATGAATGTAAGACAGTTTGCAGATCAAGCGCTACACTACACAAATGGTACCTAATGCTAATTAACAGTAAATTCAAACCTTTTTATTACAGCAGTTGATGCTGAAAATCAGGTGGAACTGGAGGAAAAAACACGACTTATTAATCAAGTGTTGGAACTCCAACATACACTTGAAGGTTAGCTTGCATTTTGTAGTTTTCTTGAATAACATCCAATTAATTAAAACTGTAAGTATTTACGTTGCTAAATTTTGTGTGTGCAGTTTTAAAAAGTATAAACTTTAAAGTCCATTTCATTAGGGTTTTTTTTCCCCTCCTGCCTGTAGCTTTGGCTGGTGATTTTAAAGAGCAGCTAGGCTCCAATAAGGAAGTCAAATCGTGTTCTTATGCTTCCTTCTTTAAGGTCTCACAGAATGCTATTCGTACATGAGAGCCCCTTTTAAGCCCCCGTATTGTGTTAGGAAGTCCACTTTAATAAAGCTCATACCAAAGAACAATGCATTAGCCTCTGAGAGTAAAAGAGATTGATCTGAGTTTTTTCATTTTCTAAATGTCTTGCATAAAATTAATACTACCACTGAAACATCTTTTGGTTTTCATTGAAATTAAGAGGTTATGTTTTTTGCTTTTTGACACCAGAGTGTCATGTCACTCCAGTGGCTTCCCATTTCACAGTTACAAAAACCAGGTTACTCTCTGGAAGTCGACTACTTCCCTTTGACCTTTCAGAGTGACGTCACACGCACCATCTCATACATTCCCCCTCAGACACTCCGACCTCCTTGCTGTCTGTCAGCATGCTTCCACTCCAGGTCGTAGCAGTTGCTGTTCTCCTCTGCTTCAGCTGTTTTCCCTTAGTTACTTATCTAGATGGCGCATTCTCTCACTTCTTTTTGGTCTCTGGTTAGATTCCCTTTATCAAAATGGCTCTGACTATTCTGTATAAAAGGACAACTTCCCTTTTGCTTCCTGTGACCCTTCCCTTTCTTGCTTTTTCTCCTGACCCTCACTCCAAGCCCCTAAATGCACGTGTGCCCACGTGCACATTAGAATGTCAACTCTGTAAGGACAGGCACCTTTCTTGTTTGCTACTGTTGCCTCTGGAACAGTGCCTGGCTCTTACAAGGCATCCAGTACTTAATTGTTAAATGAATTAATGGAGGTAATGTTTTATTTGATCATTAAGAACTGTGTCTTTTGACTTTCACGCTAATGTAGAAATACAAAATGATCAATTGCTTAGAAACTGTCTATATCCAGTATATGAATTCAGTTGTGTTCACCTACCGCATTTTCGTAAGCATTTCTAGTGAACACATTATGGTTTTACGTTGATAAGACATGAAACAAGATTCACATTTTAAAAACAAAGTCCATATTTTTTTTAAATAACCATTTTAAGAATTAACTACTCTACATAAATGCTATTTACAAAGCATAAATATTTCACATTTAGTCCAATGTGAAATCTCTCTTTAGGAATTTTCAGTAAATTTTCAGTTTACTTTGCTTACCTTAACTTCTAAAGTAATCTGAATTTAAAAACAGAAAATTTAAGGATTGTGTATCTCTTTAATGAATGAATCTTAATAAGCGTTTTATAATATGGAGTCATTGCCACCATTTTATTGATAATAGGCTTTTTTATTTTTAATATAGATCTTTCTGCAAGAGTAGATGCAGTTAAGGAAGAAAATCTGAAGCTAAAATCAGAAAACCAAGTTCTTGGACAATATATAGAAAACCTCATGTCAGCTTCTAGCGTTTTTCAAACAACTGACACAAAAAGCAAAAGAAAATAAGGGATTGATATCCCTTCTGTTTTATGGAATTGCTGCTGATCTTTTTTTCTTTAAACTTGGATAGATTCCAAAAGTTATAGTTCTTTTGTTTATGGCTTCATTGAATATTTATGAAGATAATGTCAGATCTAGGCAAAATTAAGAGCATTAACAGAGGACTTCCATGAGTTTGTGTATTATGTTAGTCTATGAAAACGTGCAAATGTATTGTAGAGACTTTATAATTAGAAATGCACATATTTACGAAACTTGAAAATGTTTTATTGAATTTGCATTGATTTATAGGTTTAGCACTGTCTTTTATTATAGGCATAGTACGAGATACAAGGAAATAACCACCATGTTGTGAAAAAGTGACCAAAATCATGTACTAAATGCACAGCTTTATGTACCCTGTCCACCGTCGTGTGCCTCTTCTCCATTTGCTTCTTCCCATTTTCCTTCCTCTAGGGAAAAAATTGGTTTCACGTTTGTAAAAGTGATTTCACTAGTTAATCACCTTTGAGAGTAACCTGAACTCTAATAGTTGAAACTTAACCAAAATAAGATACTTTCTCAGTTAGGCCTTGTTGTTATATTTAGTCATAAGATAGGGTTGCTGGTTTCTCTTTAATCAGTTGAAAACAGAGGCTATAAAAATGATTTTTCTTTGAAATTGCATTGTCAAATTGGGAAGATTTGATGTTAAAAACTTCCCTTTGCACAAAATAACTCACTTGGTATCTGAAAAGATGAGTTCTGGTTGTGTGTGTGTTTGACATAGAAAATTTTGAGAAAAATACAAGTAGGATGGAAAAAGTACTTGGTAAGTAGTAGTAACGAACTCAAAATATTTTTACTCCAGAGACATGTTCTCTCCAGCACAGACAGATCTTTTGGGGAACATAGATGAAAGTGGAGTAAGTTTGACTAACCTGATCTAAACCACATCTAGGATAGTTACAGAAAGTTTGACTAACCTGGTCTAAACCACATCTAGGATAGTTACAGAAAGTTTGACTAACCTGGTCTAAACCACATCTAGGATAGTTACAGAAAGTTTGACTAACCTGATCTAAACCACATCTAGGATAGTTACAGAAAGTTTGACTAACCTGGTCTAAACCACATCTAGGATAGTTACAGAAAGTTTGACTAACCTGATCTAAACCACATCTAGGATAGTTACAGAAAGTTTGACTAACCTGATCTAAACCACATCTAGGGTAGTTACAGAAAGTTTGGTCTCGAGGTTTATTTGCAGGATCTAGCAGATCAACTTTTGCAAAGTCCTGTACGAGTGTATTAGTATCAGAATCATGAATAAATGGGAGAGTTTTACATGTACACTAATTGATACTTTCTCAGTGTTTTCTCTACTTCTCCCAGAATTTTTTGTAAACCCAACTAGTTGATTTGCAGAGTTTTAGTCATTCTTCAACAATTTTTAAAAATTTAGTTTGTAGACTCCATTTGGTAAGGAAATTAGTATCATAAGTGTAATGTTAAAATGTTAAATAGAAAAAGAGATCCACTAATATAGCTTATGGTTATTAGATTTGGGCTACTTTTAATCATGGAATAATAATGTTTGTATTGGTGTAAGATTCGATGACTTTAGCTGTATGAATAGTCATACTGCAAACATTTTGCATCCCTTTTGTGACCTTACATTTAAAATTGTGTTGCAATTATGCTTTGCTGTTTAATAAAATGCTATTTCAGAGATTGTGTTTTGATATTGTTGGCTAAGTAATCAGGGTGTGTGTATATATAGTGGTGTAGCAGCATATCCAGGGTTATTCAAAGTGAAGGATAAGTAGCATATCTTATTACTGGATGTTTAGGGGAATACTAGTTTTATTAAAACAAATGTTACAGGATATTATACATTAATTTTAAAAATAAAAGAATTCA
Organism: Equus caballus; assembly: GCF_041296265.1. Taxonomy (NCBI): domain Eukaryota; kingdom Metazoa; phylum Chordata; class Mammalia; order Perissodactyla; family Equidae; genus Equus; species Equus caballus. The sequence continues at coordinate 96,955,907 of NC_091685.1, read as the reverse complement.
AACAAGGATCCAAGATTGCAAGGGGAAAGGTGGGTTGTACTTTTTAGGTTACACTAAGCTCTGGAAACAAGAGATGCAGTGATAAAGAATATAAAATAATATAAAAGTTTCCCTCCCAACTAAAAGTTATGGGGTGAGCACTGCAAGCTAGCAGGCTTTGTTCCACATAATCATTCAGGGACTTGAGGATGGCTTTGCCATTTTCAACCGTGGCTTCCAAGTCACTCTAATTATCATTATTCTCATTTGCAGGAAAAGTACATGGAGAACATATGCAAGGTTTTAAGTGTTGGGCCTGCCTAGAAATGGCTCATAGGTTTTCTCACGTTCCAGCGGTGTGGAGACTTAGTTACATCTAGATGCAAGAGGAGCTGAGAAATGTAGTCCCTGGCTGGAAGGCATATTCCAGCTACAACTTTATTAATATGGAAGCAGAGGATTTTGGTGGCAACTAGCAGCCTCAGTTGCAGTCCTCTTCTCTTGCTATTAAATATCTGTGTACAACCTTCTTCACACACAGAACATACTCAACCCCTCCTCATCCCATTACTGATTCAGCTGAACATCCAGGATCTCTATCAAGGTCCATCAGTTGTAGATGTGGCTTCTAATAGTCTTATGACCTCAAAACTGATGAGCAAATTATTTGCTCTCACCCTCACCTCTGCCCATTTATAGTGGGGTAGTGAGGACGGGATACCCAAATAAAAACTCTCAATTTGGAAAATGGAATAAGGGAAAACACTTACTGATTCAAAGCAGTTGTGGAATACTCCTAGGAGACCCCGTGAATATTCTGTCCCTGGTAGTGGAGAGGGTCCTTAATTAGACCTTGATTCTGATCTCTGGCAAAGGACTCCCCTTGTCCATTGCCATCCATGGCTTCTCTCTGGAAAGTTATTCCTTATCCAATTCCCCCACGGCTCTGACTGAAGTAGAGGTTGGGAGTGTGCCCTTCCTGGGAGTTGTGAGGACTGCACTTCTTGCTGGTGTGAGCTTGGTACCCATCACTTTAAGGCCAAGCTCAAATTTCTTAGGTAGTACAATTCCCTCAAAAACTCAGCCTTCTGGTCTCTATGCTTCTGGTTCCATATGCTAGGAACCATCATCAAGCTCTTTTCTAGACTAAATTCTCAAAGTATGCTTTCTTTGTTTCCTTCCTCACAGGGCCCTGCCTCTCTCTAACAGAGGCTACCTTGAAACCAACTGAAAATAAGACTGCACTGGGAATGCTATGCCCAAATTACCACTGCAGAGGTGGGTCCCTGTGTTGGCTTAACAGCTGGCAGAGAAGTCTTACTGGGCTTCCCCCTCCACTTCCCACACCTCAAAAATAAAGCAATTTTGAACCTTTTCAGCTATTCAGGGTACAGCAGCAACTTGCTTTTCTAATCCTGTGTGTGAGGTCCTAATACCTGATCTTTCTCTACTCCCTTCCATCTCTGCTTGGAAACTGGTAACTTCTTTCTTGTGATACCTTGCTAAAAGCATCAAGAAACAGCCAATTCATTTCATATTCTGGGTTTTCCAACAGCTACCCCTAGAGCTTCAACTCAGTAGTGACAAAATGTTACCTGAAATACATGCCCCACCATCTGCTTGTCGTGTAAATGGTAAACCAGTGCCACATATTTTGTATTCATATGGCAGTCTCTCATTTCAGGGTATCAACTTCTATATTAGAAATATACGAGGTGGACAGTGTGCACAGGGGCTGTGCCTAGCTTCTGACAAAGACTCTCTTTGACCAAACTTTAGCTAGGCAACTGAGCCCTCTTTTCAACTAGGCCTCATCTTAGGTCCTGTCTTTGGCCTGCCTAGTCCAGCTTTAGCAAGAATCCTGCTAAGTCAGTTTAGCAAGCATCCCCCTACCCTTAATGTCTTCTCTTCATAATTTTCCATCCGCCAAACCCCACCCCCTGCTCATTGACTATAAATTCCCAGTTGTCTTTGTTGTATTCAGAGTTGAGACCGATCTCTCCCTGCTAGTGCAACAGTATTGGCACCTATTATTAACACTCATGAATAAAGTTCCTAACTGTTTTAACAAGTGTCACAATAATTTTTTCTTTAGTACTTACTAGCTCTAAATGCTGGTGGAATGATGACTGGCAGGGAAAATTGGCATACCCCTTTTCCTTAGGGTCCCCCAGTAGGACTTCCATCAATACTGACACGTACTAGCATTCCATCCAAAATCTGTCCTCTTCATATTCCCTTTGGACTTTACTTATAGCAAGTTACTATCAATCATAATTCCCTATCTGGACCTCTTGGGACCAGTTCCAGAATTTGGAATTTTTCACATTTCAGAAAACATTCATATGGTTTGGGGCAGCACCTGTAATCAAACTGTTAACATTTTTGTAGCAAAATATGCATTTAATACTAAATGTGATAACTAAAGACTATATAAAAGCCTGTAAGCGAGGTCAGGTTTGGCTGCCAAATGAGTTTTGGTGTGAAACATGAAAAAACTTGATTTTCAAAGATTTTTGGAATTTGGAATTGTATGTGTAGCAACAAAACATTTTGTAGAAAAGTAACCAAAATCATCTGAGCATGTCGTTCCTACCAGTTTATAATGTCACATTTCTATTCCTGTCCATTAACTCTTCCTCTGATCTAGTCCCTTTTCCAAAAGAAAAAGGAGAAATTAATTATAGAATCTAGAATTAATTTTGTGGTCCAAAGCAAAGCAAAATTGATTCTTTACTCTTTAAGATGTGAAGCATTTCTTTGCTTTCCCCGGTAATTTTGTTTTCCCCTATCATGAGTGAACACCCTCTAGTGGTTGTCCTCAGATATTTCTTCAATGCTGATATACAAAATACCAGCAAAAGACCAGAGATTAGTTAAAACCACCTTTACTTTAGTAAAGACCATCTGTAAATCATGAAACAATAGAGAATGTGATTACATGAAAGGTTAAGGATTGGAAGAGAGAATGACTTAATTGCCTCTTAGCTACTCTATCGGAAGAACAAGCTACAGTTTATTCACTTAAATCATACAGATTAGTAGTATTTAAAGACAAATTTGCAAAAAAACAAGGACTTTGTGTTGGCCTTTGGACTGAATTTACCTTATATTGGAAGGAGGTGCTGACATGATGGCAGAAGCTAAAGTGATACATTATAATCAACTGTATAATGTATTTACCTTGTTTTAAGTTTTATATATGATTTATAGATGGCTTATCAAATGTTTAGTCTAAGTTATTAAAACTTGAAAATACTCCCCAATTTTACAAAGAATGTAAAATTGTGTTCATTTAACAAGCACAAAATATGTGCTAAGACACTGCAGGAGGTGTTAAAAGGTCATTTTCTAATTATCCTGTTGCCCATCTTCTATAAAACTACCACTGCTCTTCCATGCATTTAGATGTCTGAAGACAAGCTCCAAATGCATCCCCAATATATTTTCTCTCCCATCAACCTACCCCATCTCCCTGTCAGATCAGGGATAATTTTATTTCCTAAACTCCTCACAGCTGTCACACTACGGACATGCATGGGAGCTATAATTTGGGAAGAGATTGTTAAAATTTATGTAGAAATGCTAGTGTATTTTAATAAATCAAATACATCAGAGATGTAAGTAGTTGTCTGATAATAGCCATCTAATTCTTCATGTATAAAACCTGCTAAAGTTAAAACATATAGCCACAATTGAAAAGAGAATGAAAAAACTTCATAGAGGCCTGACCTGTAATATATCTATGTCTTAACTATTCTGAATAGTTTCCACCAAATACAAAACCATTTTTGGATTACTGTTCTAAATTTCTAAGGTATATTCAATTAATTGCTAGTGGTTAATTTTAACATATAAGTAGTTCCATCCTGTGTCTCTTGCAAATGTGGACTGACACTTCAAAAAGGCTACTAATTCTAGTAATATGTCTTTCTAGAGAAATGATCAGTGGAAGAAAGGCTATCTTAAAAAAATCTTCAAGAATAAGGAAGCCACTTTAGCCTGGTCAAGTTAAAAAGCCTCTAAAAAGTCCAACTAAAACAAAACCAAAATGCATTTATTTTCTCCTTAATTAGAGAAAAGGATAAAATTTAAGTCATTTTAAACAATAAAGTATTAGGAGAGTAAAAGGAAAAAAGCCATCTTGTTACTAAGGAAGACTCTGTACTTTGTCTACTGCATGGATCTAACACACCTATTTGGAAGAGTTTACGTTTTGGTTAAACCTATCAGCCTGGGTCCATCCACAGAGGGCATATCCACAAGAAGTAGCCGTGAGCTGGCAAAACTGGTTGCTCAGATTTTCCCATGCAAGCTCATGTAGTTTAACCAAACGTTAATGTTAAAATGAATCTGCAACCAAGAAAGCAGAAAAAGCTTTAATATATCTTTAGAAAAACTCTTCACATACAAGACACTCGTCAGGCAAGAAGGTTTCCACAAAATTAAGAAAGGATTATCTCCTGAAGTAGCAGTTTACCACCAGAAACATTCTCACCTAGAATCATTCAGCATGTCTAGTTCATTTGGACATTCCAAATACACAGCAAGAAAGGGAGACCTTGCAAGATGTGTTAAGTTCAGTTAGTATTACATACAAAGTATGGTTAACTATGTAGTATTAAGATTTTCCACCACCAATTTATGAAAGTTCAGCTCACAGCAATGGAATAAAGCACTACTTGCATTTTCAATTCACTCTCTGAAATAAAGAGTGAATTGTATTACTGGCTACGTTTGGCTCATTTTCTTTATATATAACCTCTAAATATATTATTGGGGTGGAGGTGAATGGGAACTTGGTTGGGGCTTGCCCAAGGATGGGTGTGTACGTCCATGAAAGGATCCAAAATATTACCCAACTAGTATAAAGTTCTCTGGACAGTATTAAAGTGGTTCCATGGGCTCAAAGATTTAGATCACCTTCCAAAGGGTCTAACCTGTTACCTAAACATAAAAAATACTTAAAATATTTTAAATGGAACAACACAGCTCCATAATAATGTTGTTCTGTGACATTTGGTGACTACTTTAAGAAGAAGAGCAATAGTAGTCATTGCTCTGTCTACCTTAGAGGCAGCTTTGAAGCCAGATGAGATATCACACTTAACAGGTTTGAATTTGTCAGGAAAAAAGCAAGATAAAAATACAAAGCGTGATGACTGTCATCCATTACCCATCAGAATCTCTTAAAGATCAGATAAAAGAAAATAATTTACAGCCCCCCCAACAATAATTTACCTATTAAAGAGGGTATAATTTAACAAAAAAACATTTAAATTTTATTTTCAAGAGCAAAGTAGGCATAGCAATCTTGTGAATAGGGTAAGCCATTCTGGCATAAAACAACTATCAAAGCTTGAAAAAGAAATCTGTACACCATTTTGTTTTGATAAACCTATTATCTTTGTATTCAAATGTAAAATATGCTGCACTATTAACCAGTGATTCTATGAATGACACTTAGACATCTCTGTTTTGTTGACTTCTCAACAAAGCACCTCTTTAAAGGAATCTATAATTCATGTGAACAACGGACCATAGCTATAATTTGACACAAACTAGGTAAATGTGGGTCACATACAACACTTTGAATTGTTGATAGAATCAAACAACCATACAGAAACTTTATTGCATTTAGCTCTGTAGAACAGAACACACTCTCATTTCTATCAGAGAACTGCCAGCTATTTTGTGGTATAGCCCTTTAAGAGGAAATTCCAAGAACTGATTTTTCCAATAGCAGTGAAGCTGCTACATGTCATTTTGCTCTGCACAAACCAAAACTTTCTCCAAACTGTTAAAACTGTGTAACTTCAATGATATTAATCTCTTAAATCGGATAAGTAACGTGCCATATTCTTTTATTCTAAATTCAAAGACCAGGTAACTTCAAAGGTTTTTTTCCTTGAAAAAGAAAGACTAGAATAAATGTCTGAAAGAATAACATTGCCAGATATTAGAAACGGGATGTGCGGACTGACGCAAGTTCAGTCTGGCACACTGACTTTAGAATCCAAATCTTTCTCTCAGGAATTAAAAATACTTGAATATAGTTTACTCCTTTCGTACTCTTCTTTTGCGTACTGACTTCACTGGCCCATCTCCAGATCCTGTGCTCTCATCTGCTTCTTTCATCTAGAAAAAAGAATTATGAAAATGTTGACTCTCGTATAATGGGTAACTAGTTATAGCAATACATATTTCTTATTCTCTAAAATATGTGTTCTGACAAATGCTATCTTATATATGTTCCTTTACTTCATGCAGCTGATCAAAAATGTGTATATAAATTGATGTTTTAATTGGCATGATGACATTTTTAGAATAACTGCTTATCAAATATGCATCTGACAAGGCATATTGCTAACAACTCAACTGATGATTTTATTTTATGATTTAGAACTTAATGTCATAGTTAATCAAGGGTTATATGATATTTTCATTGTAGGATATTAAGCACTAACTATTCATTACCATATTTCTGGAAGTAAAGAATTGCTGAGGTGGTTTTACAGAGACTTTTTAAGAACTCGTGGCACATGGTACTTTGAGAAAAATTAGGAGAGAGGAAAGGGCAACATCAAATTTATGGTTTGGATTTTTTCTTTTCTTTAATTCTTATCCTTCCAGAAAAGCATTTATACATAAACTTTTCTATCAAAATAAAATAATGAAGATGTTATATAGTATTATACAAAATAGTTATAATTAATTCTCAAGGTTATGCTATACAAAAATTGGCTTATTTTCGCTCACAGACAAATATATGAGTCTAAAAGTACACAAAATATTTTGTGAAGCAAAATATAACTAGAATACATATTCGAATAAACGATTGCAAGTATTATTCTTAAGAGAATGACAGCTGAAACAATGACTTTAAAACTCTGTTCTGGAAGAAAGGATCTCCACCTGGCTCCCTCGGAATATGCATATTCAGCCATACTAGATAATGATGCCCCAAACCCCTTTAAAACTCACAAGGCAGTGAAGACCAGTAACCAGGTACATGTACTAATAAGCTTTAGAAAACAATTAAACAGTAACCATAAAACAAGTTTATTTGGGAGATTTCTTCAAATAGACAAAATAGAAGGTTTTTTTATCACACGCAACAGACCAAATGTTCTTTTCCCTCCTTAACGCTGAGTACCGGGAGTGGTGAGGACGGTGGCCATGGGGGTGGACTGTGCAGCTCTTAAAGGGCTAGGGAAGTAGAGTAAACAGGCTTCCGGTAGATGCTGGGTGAAAAAGAAAGCTCTGGTTCTGAATTATACCCTGGATGGTTTCTGAGTCCATAGTAACTGACTGAAAAAAAGGCACTGTGTAAAGTTCTCCTATATATCAGGATGCAAAAAGGGGTGGACACAGGAAGATGGGAAAACTAGTTTACTAAAGATTTGAGAAAAACACCATTTCAGGCAGATAGTCTTCAACTACCCAATGAATGAAATATCAAAACGTGACAGTAAATTATTGAGAATGTTTTTACAATGGTTATAAAGAAAATTGTCTTGTAATAAACAATTCCCTTTTAAATATTCAAATAGTCTGTATATTATACCTTTCAACAGAATACTTAAATGATAAAGTCATAATTTTTTACAGATGCACCTTTCTATATTGTGTAAACTACAGGCTTACTTTACAGGCATTAAGCATGAAGGCATTAAGATGATATAAACTATAGTATTTTCTTGCCTTCTTTATGGATACATTTTAAAAACAATATAGAGGCTCTTATGAAAGCTGGGAGAAATACAGCAAAAAATTCTTCACAAGCCAGATTGATGTTTCTATTGAAATAATTTTTTATGGATAATGATTATACAGAGAAACTAGTTTATTTTCTGTTAAAGAGTCGCTTACCTCATCCTCTGATCCAGACTTATTTGATTTATTACCTTCTTCTTGTCCTTCTATGATTTCAATTTCTTCTTCACTCTTTTCCTCAGGTTCACCTTCCTCTTCTAGAATACAGATTTTATTAAAGGCAAATACTCAGTGAATTAGAATCTTGCTACTGAAAAGTATTAAATACAATCTGGGAGAATTATTTAAATTCCAATATTTAAAAGCTTTCTTCCATTTGAAATTTTAAAAAAATTAATTAGAAGGGGCCAGCCCCATGCTGAGTGGTTAAAGTTCCACGAGCTCTGCCTTGGCAGCCTGGGTTTTTGGGTTCGCATCTAGGGCGTAGACCTACTCCACTCATCAGCCATGCTGCGGAGGCATCCCACATACTAAATAGAGGAAGATTGGCACAGATGTTAGCTCAGGGTGAATCTTCCTCACCAAAAAAAAAAAAAAAATTATAAATACTCATTATTTTACCACATTTTATAAATAAATCATCATATTTGAGGAAAAGGACAGGTTTGAAGAATTCTTAAGCATTCAGTCTATGTAATATGGAAATCAAAAGAATACATATATGTGTGTGTGTATTTCTTTTTTTGAGTGTATGGTTTTTAAGTCAACTGTTTGCATTAACTATTAGGTTAAAAATTGTGCTCAAGACATAATTTAAGTTAAGCAAAGGGCTCAATCTGGAACTTGGTTTGTGACACCGGACAAATAGCAATAGTTTGATTTCTACCTAGATGTGTGTAAAAAGGTCTCACTGGAGAGCCATCCAAAAGCCTCCGTCCTTCAGTTCTCACATCTTCCGGAGTTTAGTCCAGGGTGGGAAGGGGACATGGGATTCAGCAAACCTTTCAGGAGGTTGAATTATTTGCTATGATACACTGTCTGATAAATGGCCACCATTGGAAGACTCGGCGTCGATTTTGCTGCTGCAGCCACCTGCCCTGAACCTACCACTCTTCCACAGAGGGCATGGTCTGTACCTCTCGTTGCATCTACAGTTTCGGAGGCAGGAAAAGTCCCTGCAAAAGGCTACAGCATATGGGATTCTTAGTTGCTGGGCCCTGAAGCAACTGAACAATATTTAAATCTCTCTCCTCCTAAAAGGCCAAAACTACAAACAGGATGGCGGCTCAGGGTACAACACCCAGGCAGGGACGATCACTCCGCTTTGCCATGGTCACATGTTCCTGGGGATTCAGATGATATAAATTGGACAATAAAGCAAGTGCAACAGCTAGTGTTTACCAGATAATCCACTGTTTTTCTGAGCTTTACCCAGGGTCCCCATTATAAATCACTATTATTGTCTTACCTTTTTCAAGAATTTCACCATCACTTTGCTTTTTTTCCTCTTCCACGTCCACTGGCTTCTCCAGGGCTGCCTTCTCCTCCTTCACTTCTTGCTCGAGTGCTCCCTTGGTTTGCGGTTTACATATGTCAGTTTTTTTATACTCTGCATCTTCATATTTTTTCTATAAAAGTTTAACATAAGCTATTTTTACTAAAAGCAAAACCTTTTTTTTAAATTTTTTTTTTACAATAACTGACATACACAATGAACTGTCAGTAAACATTTACAGGAAATTTAGTTTATTACTTATTATTTAGTTTATTGCTCAATTCACAGAACTCCTAAACACTAAGACATTGTTTTTTAAGTTGAAGGAAATTCATTTTCTTTACCTTTACTCTTCTTGGCCAACAAAATGAAGTAATTAATGCTATTGGGAATCCCACTGCCACAAAATAAATGAGCCAAAGCCACGGGCGCTCTTCAGCAATTGCCATTAACTGTTTAAATATACCAGGCTATAGAAGAAATAAGAATAAAAATTCAATTCAGATTTTACAAACCTTCATTAGGAAATACAGCCTACCAAAAAAAGCCTTATTTTACCTAGGTGTTTTAAGAAGTGATGAACTTGTAAGCTAAAAAATATTTTATTTTCTCATCTTATATTTTGTAAAGTTTAAACTCTTTAATTATCAGCACGCTCGCTATTTGAGACTTTGTAGTAGAAGATATATTACTACATATGTAGAAACTGATAACCTACCAGCAAGAGTTAAGACAGTTTTCTTTTTAGGCAAATTTTAAGATGGAATTACTCTTTATGGACGTATTATCTGGTTCATCTAGAAATATACAACTCTCTAATAACTCATTCTTTACTTTCAAAGGGATTATTAATAAAATCAACCTGAGAATTATTGGGGTTTTTTCTTTTTTATTAACACACTTCACATACAACCTTCAGTAAGGAAATTGTTTCTCTTATTAAAATAAAATCTAAAATCATCAAATGATTTAGTTAAAGGAATTTCAAAATGAGAATCTCTCTACCTTTACCTACTCTTTTGACGGGTTTTGCTAATGTCCAAAGAAACCAAATGTAAGGTATGAATTTTTCTTTATAATAATGGATTTTAAAGATATATTCTCCAAAATGCATTGTGTTGAAATGTTTAGCTTAATCTTTTCTAAACAGTGTTAAGATTTGGGGGAAATAAAACCAGAACACACTTTAATAATATTAAATTTAAAAATTCTCTACACTCCCCTAAGTGAAAAGCAACTGAAATGAATAAAGAATAATATTTAGATTACTGTTACCACTTAGGCCTTGAATTGACAAGATGACAAATGTATTAAGTATTCTTATTTCTATAAACAACAAATAGGCATTAAATCCCATTATGCTATCATAATTTAGTGAATGAAATGAAGACTTACATATATAGAGTTCATTATATACTTTATAATGAAGTTGATTATAATAAAGCTGAATATTGTCTACATAAATTTATTTAAGGATATTTCTTTGGCATTTAGTAATTACTGAGCATTTATTTACCTTTTCAAGGGCCATTTGTATAACCCATAACAAGACCAAGTCCTATTATTACTCTATGGTAAATACTGTACCTCATTGGCATTTGCTACCATTATTTTCACTCCCCAACCGTCTGCAGCCCAGTGATCTGCTACTTCCTTTTCCGAACAGATAATGAAATTATCAAAGTAGATATCAGAAGTCATAGACCAAAGCTCTAAACCAAGAGCACGGAAAGAAGTCAGAAGGAATGGATGGTCATCTTCAAAATAATCTGGATTAGGAATTTTTCGAGGACTCCAGATTCCCTGGAAGAAAAAGTAATTTAAAGACATTTTCAAATAATTTCATTATAAAAGCTACTCAAGAAGTAGTTGCTGTTGAATAAAATCAGCAATACTAACTGGAGAAAAAGGAAAACTTTAACTGATATTAATTCATTAGTAATTCACCAGAAATAATGTTTCTTCTTATTCTGTACGTGATATTCCCTATGGATAATACTGACTTAATCTTTGCAAAAAAAGCTAAAGTGAAAATCAAACACACAAAGAAACCTGAGTAATTAAATTTCACAAGTAAGTGATACTACTTTAGACAAGTTTTTTACGTTTAATAAACTTATTCAAGGCAAGTTGTCACTAAAATTGCCCAAATCAGAGAGGTTACTGTATGGCAAAAATGGAGTCACTACTTTTAACATACACCCATGACAGGCATCAATAATCAATCAGGGTTGAACCTCAGAACAATTATTCAACATAAAAGTTCCTTAAGCCTTTAAATGATTAAACTCAATCAAATCAAATAAATTTGACAGTACAATCACTCACTGACTCACTCCACCATCATATATATCTATCCTGTGCCAGACACTATGCCAGGTGCTAAGGATACCGTGATGATAAAGACAGACATGGTACCTGTATCATGGAATTTAAAGTCTAATGAGGGAGACAGACATTAAACAAAAAAGTTACCAAAATAAACATTTTGTGATAAATGCTATGAAGAAAAACTACAGTGAGCAATTAGAATATATAACTGCATATATATAATAAATGTTAGAAAATGTCAATGAATAATTAGAAAGATAAAACTACAGTGTTAAATGGATAACAGGGACATCTACCCAAAAAGCCAGGTACACTCAAAAGACCTCTGATTTAGGGGGCCGGCCCCATGGCCGAGTGGTTAAGTTTGTGTGCTCCACTTCAGTGGCCCAGGGTTTCGCTGTTTGGGATCCTGGATGTGGACATGGCACCACTCATCAAGCCATGCTGAGGTGGCGTCCCACATGCCACAACTAGAAGGACCTGCAACTAGAATATACAACTATGTACTAGGGGGGGAGGAGGAGGGGGAGGGGGAGGAGGAAGAGGGGGGAGTGGGAGGAGATTGGCAATAGATGTTAGCTCAGGTGCCAATCAAAAAAATATATATATATCTGATTCATATTAGATATCTGATTCGTATTAGAAAAAAATCCTAATTTTAATAAGACCAGAAAGTAAGGAGCACATTAATTAAGCACAGGTATTAATTACTAAAATATACAGTGTGAGTTTGCTTGATCATCAGTTGTTTACTAGGGAAAATATAGTATAAAGTAACTGATCTTTAGTTTTTAATTTTATTCCCCCAGAAAATTAAAAAAAGAATGCTTTACTTTCTAAATATAAATTAGTTGGAGTCTATTTTCTTTGCCTTCTCAAGACAGCTAAGGCACTCTATTACAAATCACATTTCTACAAATTAACATTATCAATAACTAGATATATAAAAGAAATATCACAACATTTTTAACTTTACTATGGGACTGGAAGGAGCGGCTATTACCTGGTAGTCAGGATTATCTATCATTGGAGGTCTCCATACTCCTTTGTACTTTGGGTTATCTATCATGGGAGGTCTCCACTCACCACACCCAATCTGACATGCTGGATTAGAAATCTGAGGTGCCTCCCATTCTCCATCCATGTCTTCATTCCTTAGGATGTTAGAATAAAGCAAATATAGTAACCTCAAGTCCCTTCCTTCAGTCATATGAACCAGTAACAAAAAAGCAAGTAAGAAACATGAAATTGACATTTGAAGGTGAGGAATGCTTACCAGTCATCAGGTTTTTCAGCATTAGGATCTGGAATAAATTGGGGTTCATCATCAAGCCAGCCATCAGGTTTAACAACACTCAAATCTTCTATTTGGGCAGGTTCACTTTCATCCCTGTAAATACAGTATTTTATGTTAATTATTAATTATTTTAAAAGTTTAAAAACGTACATTACAAAATTCAGAAGGTACCAAAAGGCATTTCCTACCCTTCTGTCTTTGTGCCTACTACTTCCTCCATCTCTCAGCCACCTAAATCTTCAGCTAACTTGCCACTTTTTTGTATATATTCCATTGTTCTCTGTGGATACATGCACATATGTATATATTCTTTTTTTACACAAATGACAGGATTCTGTACAGGGTATGTCAGACCTTGCTTCTGTCACTTAACAACACAGTCATTCATCAACAAACGTATATTGAAATGCTTACAATGTGTCAAGACTGTTCCTCTATTTTATATACATATAAATCTGCTTCATTCTTCTTAACAATTGTATAGTTTTCCACTTTGTGGATATGGCACAATTTATTTAACCTATCTACTCTTAAGGGACATTCAGTGTTTCCAAAAACTTACTATTACAAATAATGCTATAATGAATATCCTGGAATATATTCGAAGCTAATAAGAAATTAGCTGTCAGCAATATGAATTAAAAATATTTTTTCCAGTTTCTCATATATTTTTTGAAATAGTTTTTGGGTTTTTTTTTCCATATACAAATCATTTACTTTCAGGTGGCTGAAATTTGTTAATATTTTCTTTTATGATGCTTCAATTGTATGTCCTATTTGCAAAGGTCTTCCCTACTCCAATAGTATTTTTTTTAACTCTGCACATTTACTTCTAGTAATTTTATATTTTCATTTTAAAAAATGATACTTAGAAAGTAAATTCTAAAGTATATAAACATAATCATAGTAAGTACCGAGTAGAACTGCAGTCGTGCGCCACCTAACATTTTGGTCAGCAATGGACTGCATGTATGATGGCGGCTCCGTAAGATCAGTACCATATGGCCTAGGTGTGTAGTAGCCTATACCATCTAGGTTTGTGTAAGCACACACTATGATGTTCACACAATGATGAAATCACCTAATGTCACATTTCTCAGAACAGATCCCCATCATTAAGCAATGTATGACTGTACTAATATAAGTTTCATCTTTGTAGAAAAGTAGAAATTTTAAGAGGCTACATAATGATTTTGCAAATAAAATTTGAGCAACAAAACAAACTGAAATAATCAATCTATATATGTAAAGACGTGTACTTGCATGATATCAATGCTATCTTGAGTCTCTGAGGGCTCAGAGTAACCAGAGTTTAAAATCTCAGGGAGCATTTCTTCTGGTGCTTTATAAAACAAATTCTAACACATATCACCAATCAGAATGAGGTTGTTCTATGCAGTTTGTCTCATTTAAGGGCAAACATTTCCCAGCCTTACTCTGTATGGCTAAACAAACATGAAGCAATGTTAGAAAGCCCACATGGAAGGATGTAGTCCTGCCTTTTCTGATAGAATGAATTCATGAAAGTGGTGCACTAAGTGACTTTCTAATAATTTTTTTTAAAACCATACTGTTCTTCCCACCTTGTACAAGTTACTTCCCTATTATACTATTTGCCTGAATACAAAGGCATTTTCATCATTAATCAGTATCCTTCTTTACCTACAAGAGAATTAAGAAGTTAATACTTTTGGTTATCTAGGAGCAACACTCTATGTTCTAAATAGGTAGCAACCTCAATGTTTATAAATAAATAAGAACTTGAAGAAATAGGAACAGACATTTTCCAAAATGAAGCACAGAGAGAAAAACTGGTTTTAAAAAATGGACAGATCCTCAGTGACCTGTGGGACAACAGAAAGCACTCCAACATCCATTTGAGTGGGGCCCCCAAAAAAGAGATGGGGAGACACATATAAACATTTAAAGAAATAGTGACCAAATATTATCCAAATTTGATACAAACTATAAACCCACATTCCAAAAAGCTCAAAGAATCCAAAGCAAAAGGCAAACACACAAAGGACGACATCAAGGCACAACAAAATCAAAGTGCTGACAACCGGTGACAATAAATCTTCAAACCAAACAGAGAAAATGACACCTTAGGTAAAGGAGAACAAGGATGAGAATAACAACTGACTGCTACTCAGAAACAATGCAGCCTCAGGACAAGGGATGCTGTCACAAAATAACTATCAACCTGTAATCCAATAGTGAGAATATCCTTCAAAAATGAAGGCAAAATAAAGACATTTTCACACAAATGCAAGTTGAAAGAATTCAAAGACAGCAGACATGGACTACGTATGTTGAGTTTATCAGGCAGAAGGAAAAGAGATGCAAATGCATATCTATACAAAAGAAGAGTACCAGAAATGGTAAATATGTGGGTAAATAAAAGGACTTAACTGTCTGATTAAAAGACACTGACTGAAGAATAAATATGTGTGGCCTTCAAAGTATATACAATGGTCCCCCCTTATCCAAAGTTTTGCTTTTCGTGGTTTCAGTTACCCACAGTCAACTGCGATTGGAAAATATTGACGGGAAAATTCCAGAAATAATTCATAAATTTTAAATTGTGTGCCATTCTGAATAGCGTGATGAAATTTCTTGCTGTCCCACTCCATCCCACCAGGGATGTGAATCATCCCTTTGTCCAGCATATCCACACTATATACACTACTGCCCGTAAGTCACTTAGTAGCCATCTCAATTATCAGAGCGACTGTCCTCATATCCCAGTGTTTGTGTTCAATAACCCTTATTTTACTTAATAATGGCCCCAAAACGCAAGAGTAGTGATGCTGGCAATTAGGATATGCCAAAGGGAAGGTACTATGTTGTTAATCTCTTACTGTGCCTAATTTATAAATTAAACTTTATCATAGGTATATATGTATAGGAAGAAAACATATATCTAGGGTTCGGTACTATCCACAGTTTCAGGCATCCACTGAGGGTCTTAGAACCTATCCCCCGTGGATCAGGGGGTCTATTCTAACAGGGTAAATGTGTGATAATAGCACAAAGGATGGAAGGGGGAAAATATGACTCATAAGATTAACTTAGACAAGAGTCCTATTATTTGAGAGCAGATTGAAATAAGTTAAAGATGCATACTGTAAACCCTAGAGCAACCATTAAAATAATAAACGAAAGAGGAAAAGCTAATAAACCAATAGAGAAGAAAAAATAGAAGACTAAAAGAAAATAACCCAGAAGAAGTCAGGAAAAATTTTTTTATAAAGGACCACAAAATACATGGGACAAACAGAAAACAAGTAGTGAGATAGTAGGTTACATCCGACCCTATCAATAATTAAATGTAAACGGTTAGAAGGACTCCAATTAAAAGACAAGACTCAAATATATGTTGCCTACAAAAAAATCACTTTAAAAATAAAGGCATATATAGATTACAAATAAACAACTGAAAATAATATTCAATGGAAACATGATTTAAAAGAAAGCAGGAGTATTGATTTAATATCAGACAAGTAGACTTAAAGACAGAGAGTATTGCAAGAGTTTATAAAGAAGGATATTTTATAGTAATAAAAAGGTCAGTTCCTCAAGAGGTCATGAAATACTGTGAATGGATCTAGTAACAGATCTTCAAAATACATGAAACAGGGCCAGCCCGATGGCCGAGTGTTTAAAGTTCTGCGCACTCCACTTCAGCTGTCCGGGGTTCGTGGGTTCAGATCCCACGTGTGGACCTACTCCACTCGTCAGCCATGCTGTGGAGGCATTCCACATACAAAGTAGAGGAAGACTGGCACAGATGTTAGCTTGGAGCTAATCATCTTCAACCAAAACAAAAAAGAGGAGGATTGGTAACAGACGTTAGCTCAGGGAGAATCTTCCTCACAAAATAACCCAAAACAAACAAACAAAAATACACGAAACAAAAACTAACAGAACTCAAGGGAAGCACAAACAAATTCACAATCATAGCTGAAGATTTTAATACTCTCCTCTCTGTAAGAGAACGGACTGAAAACCAATAAGAATATAGAAGCTTTGAACAATACTAGCAACCAACCTGATGAAATCGACATTTGTAAATGTTTTCTGACCATACTAAAATTAAATTGGGAGTCAAAATGAAAATTATATCCGGAAAAGCAATAAATAATTGACAACAAAGCAACACACTTAAAAACACATGGATCAAAGAAGAAATCACTAGGGAAATTAGAAAACATTATGAATTGAATGTTCTCATAAAAAACATATATTTTTGGAACATATATTTGAGTTCACCATCTGAATTCAAACTATGGGAACTCAGGAACTGAATACATTTCTTTTAAAGAAAAATTCATAATAGAATAGAAACATGAATACTCAGCTAGTGAAAAATTTATGATTAAGCAAACTGCTATGAGTGAATCCGGTAGAGTTTTCCGTGATGCTGAGGATATGGCTATTTTAAGCCAAGTAACTATTAACTGAAAAGACTGCAACTAGATAAAATATGCACACACACGATAAAGATCAAACTGGGAATTACATTAAAGTGTTGGTGTTTTAGATTCACGGAATTTTTTTCACCATAGCATTGAAAGAATAAAAAATAAAAATATATTGAAAAAGGCAACAAAATTAAAATATTAATTAAAATGAAAATAAAGGTAAGTAAAAGGCAGGGAAGTGCAAAATCCATTTTAGAAAAGTATTTCACCCAAAATAGGCAAAATAAGTAGTTTTGATGGTTCAAAGAATACATTTCATTGGTCGTCAACTTTACTTACATGATATGTCTCATGACCTAATTACACCAAATAATGCTCTGCTGCTGAATTCTTCGCTTACCAGTCTTCCGGTTTGACGGCAGACAGATCCGGGATCTTTGCTCTTTCATCCCAGTCATCAGGTTTTTTATCACTGGGATCTTCAATTTCTTTGGGAGGATTGATGGGAGGAACCACATCCTCTAGTAGGCTTCCTTTGTTTACAACTATTTGATCTATTAATAGTTCAAATGTGTCATCTGGATTCATCACTAAAAACCAATTTAAACATATTACACTTAGCATATTGATAAACATTTTAAAGATAATCTTCTAAATAATAAAATTACCCTAAACGTCATGGGTAAAATTTTCTCTCAACCAGAAATGGAGGTATAACATCAATGTATTATATCAAAATATGCTGAAATCACCAGATATAATGCTTCCTAAAATCAAAGAAAAAAATTTAAGTAATGATAATAATTTAATAAAATGCTCCATTTACTTCTCAAACAAAAAATACCCAATAGCTACCTCAGTTTGGGACTCATGTGACCAGTCAGCTTCTTTTATAGTCAACAGAACACGAACTAATCTTCTTCAGTATTTTAAAATAATTTTTTTGAAACGATCTCAAACTTAAAAAGTTGCAAGTACACTCTAAAGAACTTTATTTTTTCCTGAACCACTTGAGAGTAAGTTACCGACCTCATACACATCATCCCTGAATGTTTTAATGTATATTTCCTACAAACAAGGACATTCTCCTACATAACCCCAATCTAGGTACCAAAATCAGGAAATTAACATTGATAAATTACTATCATTTCCTAGAAATCTCTAAAGTTCCTTGGCATTTCAAATTCAATGAGTCACACACTGTAGTGTAAAATAGCTCATGGAGGATTGAAAATATTCAAGCTTACACTTATCAGTATGTTTGTTTGGAGGTAAATGCTAGCTCTCTAAAGAGACGTCCCCAAGCCACAACTTTCATAAAGGAATTCCTCGTCCATTGTAATGACAAAATGAAAGCACTCTCTCCTCCTTTTGTAAATGGGGGGGGGGGGTCACTGGGTAAAATTTGTATCTTTGGAAAGAATGGTAGATGAAAATAGCTCCTGAACATTTGCTGTCAATAAGCTAAGGAAGCAGGAGCTGTCAGCAGATGTCAGAATGATCCTGACTTAACAAGTAAGTGGGCTACCACTTTCTGAAAAAACAGTTCTCAAGTAATAACAATCTCCAGAGGTTTCAGTCATGGCAATGCTAAATTATTTATATCAAAATCAAATACTGCAATTTATATACAAACTCAAATAACGCAAATGCTCAATATTTTCTCTCTTTTCCCTACTATTTCCTCTTCTATTACAGCTGAGATTATAAAACTATATGACTTTACAAATGAAAAAAGTCAAGACTGAAGCAGAGCTAAAGTAAGATCTTAAATGTAAAAAAGTACCATATCCTTCCTAATCAAAAAAAAGGTTTCTCAAAAAAATTCTTGAAAAGAATGCCTTCTGAATAAATTTTGCAACTGAAATTGATTTAAAATTACAGTTAAAACAAAAAAGCACATGACAAATATGCATATGTGAAAAGATATCTTTGTCCAAAAAATTTTCCATTTGGAAAACTATATTAAATATTTCAAATGAACTTACAATAAAGGCATTGGATTATAAAGTCTTTTAAGGTACTCTGTAAGGTTCTTAGAACAACTACAGAATAATGTTACAAACATATAATAAAAGTTTTTTTAAAAAGAAAAAAGTCATTCAATAACCTAGCACAACAAAGTTTTCTGTTTATAGTGGTAAGAAAAGCAAATGTTTACGAGTCAGACTGGATTTCAATTCCAGTCCTACAAGTTACTGTTGTTTCCTGGGGCAAGTGACTTAACCTAAGTTAAGGCAAAATAGAGAGAGAAACTGTTCCCCACATGCGATCGTTGTAAACAAGGTGCCCAGCATAGAGCCCGGTACGTATCAGGTGACTAATGAAAATTAGTTCTTTTTTTCTAGGCTTTTTCTATTTGCTTGCATAATTTGCCTAGTGGCATCACAATGTGTCTCTAATTTGAATTTTGTTTTCTTTCCCCATTTTAATATTTTAAGAATTTCTTCCTGGTTGCTAAACATTTTGATAGTTATTTTGTATTGCTTAGAAAACCTCTACTGTAACATTCGGACTGCCTTCAAATTTACAGTACGTTTTCACACACAGGTCATTTTCTGTCTTCTGGATTATTTTCTTTGGATAAATTCCTGAAAGTGGAATTACGGTTTCAAAGGCCATAAACGTCTTATGGCCTTTGATATACTTTGATATACACTACCAAATTGCTTTTGACCATAAATTCATTTGTTCTGTTCTAGTTATAATTTCTCATTATTTCTACAGTTTACTTTATATTCCCCAAAACGTCCAGTACTATTTTCCAATTTCAGAAAAAGATATTTGACATCAATGCTGACATTAAAAATAAAATTGGTCATTGCCTTGGCAGACAAAATGCTTGTTTCTGCAACTGCAGTCTTTTGAAAGAAACTGAAATACTTTAGTCTTGGATGGAGCTGTCCTGTTCGGTTGTGACATGCCGTGACTTTGAGTCATCATGGGCAGACCGAACATCTATAAGCATAACTGCTTGGGAAGAGGGGAACAACCCCTTAGAATACTCCACCCCTCAATGTCTAAGCAAACTCTACTTACTTAAGTAAAGCTGTCTATTAATATATGGTTGCCCAAGGCTTTCCCTTTCAAAGTTTAGACATGCACCACAACCACCACGAGACAGGACCCAACAATGACCACGACTGCCTATAGAATGAAATCTAAGCTTGTGAGCTTGGCATTATGGACTTTTTCCTCTTTAACCTTATTTTCCAGTTTTCTATCCTTACAGCACCACTAACGTCACAGTGCCTAAAATATCCTTTTCCCTTCCTATCTTCCACGTTCTATCTACACTTCAAGACTAGTTCAAATATAATCTCCTTCATTACGTTTTCTCCGAGTCTCCACACTGGAAGTAATACTGCTCTTGAACTCTTAACTGCCCCTCGTCTGTACCTCTCACGTGGCACTTTACTTTCCGTCTGTGCTATAATTGTCTTATTTGCCTAAAAAGAAAAGCTCCTTATGAGTCAGGTCTATGTTTGTTTCTCCCAAAGCACTTGCCATGAAAATAACAGTAGTCAACAAATATTTTTGAGTTAATGAATGAATTAAAAAGATATACCAAGGGTATAAAGATGAGTCTTCCTGTCTGTAAAGAACTTTTTAAGGTCTACATCTGGAGGTTTGGCATGTTTTTCTTCAAAAACTCCAGTTTTTGGATGTTTATGTCTGAAGATAAAATGAAGTTTATAATCTTCTCCACATTTATCTGGTCCAAACATAATGGTATAGGATGTCTTATCATAAAAGTTTTCCTTCAAAGAGAGATGAGTGTTGAGATTAGTCCAGAATTAGAGTACTTAATGAATTTCTCTATTCTATCCAATTGGGTGGAGTTTACAAAAATGTATTAAATGCTAATTCAACAAAGAATTACTTGACACAAGTGACAATAAAGGATGTGGAAAAATGACAAATTTTACTTCAAAATATTTTTTTAAAAAGCACACACTACTTCCTTCCTGAAGACGTAAAAGAGAAGCTGAAACCACCCTGGGAACAGCCTCCTAAGCTTTAACTACTTTATGTAAATCTGTATTATTAATATTTTATTAAGAAAATTAAGCATAAAGGAAAGCATACTTATGATCTTAAGACGACAATGATTATCCATTACTATTATTCAGGAAGACGCCAGAAAATGACCCTCCTGAGCACAGAGTGAAGAGAGATTCAGACACAAGAACAGACACAGACATGCTCCCTGCTTCACTACTAGTAATTTCCCTTTATTTGGCATGGCCTCCTGGTTAAGAGCCTGGGATCCAGAGTCAGATACGGAGGTTCAAAGCCTACACTGACACTTAAACTAGCTGTATGTAGCCCTGAGCAAATTTCTTAACCTCTCTGTAGTTGTTTCATCACCTCTGAAGTATGCAGATAATAACAGTACCTACCGCATGAGGGTTCTTTGAGGATTAGCTGAGTTAACCAGATAAAGTGTTTGAAAAATACTTGGCATTTGATTTTATTATTGTCATTATACCTTCAGGTGATCGTCACCTTACAATACCTAAAACAAGAGCTTCAACATTTATCACAAATGGGCTCCCCTTTAACTGATCCTAATAATACTACATGAATCCTTTAATCCATGTTTCATAGCATAGCCACATGTTTTCACAAATATCTCACTGACGTCTCACTTATCTTACTTCTGTTATATGCAGAAATGCTGACACAGCCTCCTGTAGGAGAATGCTGTAAGAAATTTCCCCAGCCTTCAAATGGTCCTAATACAACCTGCTTCACTATGACAACACTTTTAACTTCGTTAATTTTTGTGGGCTGCCAACTCCTGAACTGGCCCGCCTTTACTTGGTTCTTTGGCCATTATACTTTACTGCCTTGCTCTGTTATCTTGCTTCTCTGAACAAACATTTGATTCTTATTTTGTAAAGAAAATAACTCTAAGCTGATCTTTCAACTGCATTTATAAGCACCATGTTATTTTTTATTTAAAGACATGGTAAAATTTTTACATTGATAAAAATTACAAAACTGATGCCATCAAGTAACACAGCTGTATACAAAACTTGAAGGCACATTGTAAAAGCTATATAAACTCATGTTGAATGGATTTTCAAAGTTCTTTTCTATTTCAGTTGAAAATAAAAATTTCAGTTTTATCAATTACTCCTTAAAAATACTTATTAACTTTAATAAGGTTTTCTTAAACATTAAAATATCATACCAGATTCAAACCATCAGTGTCTGCTAGGAGTTTAATGTATGCACCTCCACAATCAATACCATCTTGAAAATTTACTTCATATCTAAATGAAGGGAAAAAGAATCATACTGCTGATAAGTAAAAATTACTAATTGCTCTTCAAACTCTAATGTATTACTCTCAACTCATTTAAACATCAATGATTACATTACTAGAAAGCTCAAATAAAGCATATTCACAATGTATAGGGAATATAAGCAGAAATGCTTTTTCTATGCACATCTTTAAAATATCAAAAATAGAATGATTACACTCAAGTATAGAAAAGCCAACCAATTTGTTGAAATAATTTTTTCCATCAAATCTGTTGAATTAAGATATTTTGACTAAAACTATAATAGGAAAAACAAAAATTAAAATAAGGTACACACTATACATACTCTTATAAAGATAAACTAAAAAACAAAGACTATGAGGACCACAGCCACAGCAACAGATTTCCAGAATCGCTAACGATCTTAGCTATCCAGTTCACTACTAATTGTTCTTTTAGTTCAACTATACCTAAACCATGTTAAATAAGTTGTACATTTAATTAAATACCTCCAGTAAAGAGATTTCATCATCTCACTCAATAACCTGGAGACTTAGCAGCCAAGAGATACAGGAGATACAGTGTAACAGCTGAAAGAGTGCACTGACATGAGAGTCTTCTCATGGATTTACAACACTGTGTAATTCTCAGCAAAATTTTCCTTTTAAGGAAATAGTCTTATTTAGGCAATGAGACATAGACTTACTGAATTTAGAAGAGATTTTTGGTAAACATAAATTACATGTGACAAAAATCAAGGAGGAAATGGCTATCAAAGTGAAAAACAGTGACAACCAAAAAGGTTTAGATTTGGTTTAATGAAGTATAAGAAAAAGAGATGAAAACTAGAGAAGCAACAGGAACTAGTGATAATTTTAACAAAGAACTGTGGTTTAAAATGTTCAATGTTCCTGAAGAAACTTTAGTGATGAGAAAGTAGAAAAAAAAAAAAATAGCACACAAAACTTTGACAGTTTGAACCCAATTAGCACATGTATTTTGTATTGAAAAGAACAGACAAAATACAGCAAAATTTTATGTGACTTCTCTGAGTTGCAAGATTATGGTGATTTTTCCACCTACTTTCTACTCTGCTTTATTTCTCAAGACATTTACAGTAGTGGTTACAAGCAGGTACTTTGGGGTCAGAAAGACCTGAGATTTATTCCTGATTCTGCCACTTACTCTAGTGACACCTGGGGTGAAGGCAAGTTATTTAAGCTCTAAGTTTCTATTTGCTCATTTATAATATGGGGACACTGCTCATACCTGTACCTCAAAGGACTGTTACAACGATTAAAGGACATTATGAACAGTGATGGACAAATAAATGCTCAAAAATGTTAGCTTCTGTTATGATCTAAAGAGAGGTTTCGCTTTGTTCTTTTAAATTTTTTAAATAAAAGGAATTTGTTTGTTTTCCTCAAAGCCTTATCAAGATTTTTATTTTAAGCAGTAGCTGACAAATTTTTTTTCATGGAACATGTCTTTGAAGACTATAAAGTAAAAGAAATGGTATGCGATGTGAATTAAAGGTAAAGATTCACTATTTTAGGTAAAATAAAACAAAGAGATTTACAGCTTTTTCATAGGTGATCTAAAGACAAAGGGTTCTGTGAAAATGGAAGAACTTGAAAGAACAACTTTGTAAATTGTCTTGATAACTGTAAACATAGCTTTGTCGTCCTATTATGCCCACATTCAATTACTATGTCTATTTCTTACATTATAACTTTCAGAGTTTCCAGATCATTAACTTGTGACTAGTATAAATAGCTCACAATGGATTAGAGGATCAGTGAAATGTATATCATACAGCTTGACTGCTGGTCATCTTAAGTCACAGGAAAAATGAGGAGGTATGCAGAGTATATGTTAACCCTATTTTCTTTAAAGTACCATTTCCCAAACTCTTCCATGAAGTATAATTATTGTTAGGGGGAAAAAACTTATGTTGTCAAATATGTTTGGGAAACACAGTACCAAAATTAAAAACAGGTTTTTATATGTAGAACTTCTCAAAGTCTTTAATGGGAAAATATGCTTATCTCTACGGTTAGAATATTCTTAGTTTCTAAAACTTATATGACCACATAATGCACGTTAACATGTACAATTCGGGAAAAGCAGCTTTAAAGTAAAGTTATGTCATTAAATCCATAGTATTTATAGTAGTTAAAATAAAATTTCTTCATTTTCTTTATCCCATTTCATTTTATCAATATAAGAGAAGACAAACATTCACTCTCCCTCTTTGAACTGTTTTCAAGCATATCAGAGACAGCGATTCAGTTCTTCCTGGTCCTCCCTTTCTTTTGCTAGGATAACAGTTTCACAATTGCTTTAATAATATTTTAGACTTATTATCCAATCTTTGCTTCTAATCTTGCAGGCTAGCTTTTGCTTACTTTCTTAACAGTGATTTATACTTTCTGAAGATAATAAATTTGATTCATTTTACTCTGGAGAAGTTAAACTTTATATTATTTTCCTTTAATCGTTCATTTAGGCCACAAAAGGTCAACACAGAAAGTGGTATTATATTCCACCTAAGTTTCAACAGAATAATAAGATTAATTTCAAACTTTCAAGAAAAAACAAAAACCACACCCTGAATAATGATAAATAATATCAAGCTCAAATATTAGTCCCAATAAGTACTTGTGGCAATATTTTTAACTTGTTTAAATAATGGTGAGATACTCTTTTACATTATTTAATATTTTAAATTTATTGAAATAATGGAACTAAGCCAAAACATCACAACTGAAAAACTAAGCCAATTACACCAAATGCCATATTTTTTAAAATTTCTAAAATACAAAGTGGCATTTTAGTGATCCCACATAGGAACACGTGCAACTTGTTAACAAAAAAACTGAAGGCGTTCTGGAGTGACAGAGTGTACAGTTTAATGATATTTCCTTAAGCTGTAATTAGCTTTGGACAGCCAAATCTTCTGATATGAGGTAGAAAGTAACATTTATACATTTCCTTTTCTTTGATTTTAATTTGAATTTTACTGGTTTTGTAATGGTATTTGTATAGATCTATTTTTTGGTTTTATACCAGTAAAGATGAAGTAAGCTTGAGGAATTCATACCTGATATTATGACAGTACACATGCAAGCAACACCATAACAAAACTATTTATGTCACATTGTTGGGGCGGGGAGGATTGTCTATAAGAACATGTGCCTGGGGCCAGCCCGATGGTGCAGTGGTTAAGTGCACACGTTCTGCTTCGGAGGCCCGGGGTTCGCTAGTTCGGATCTCAGGTGCAGACACAGCACCACTTGGCACACCATGCTGTGGTAGGCGTCCCACATATAAAGTAGAGGAAGATGGGCACGGATGTTAGCTCAGGGCCAGTCTTCCTCAGCGAAAAGAGGAGGACTGGCAGAAGTTAGCTCAGGGCTAATCTTCCTCAAAAAGAAAAAAAAGAACACGCCCCTTTAAAAGGGGTCCATGCTTGAAAGACACTGACCTATACATGTTATTTCCTTTTTAAAATAAATCTACTGCCTTTGAATCTCATCACTGGTTTAACAGCAATATTTACAGTTCCATTCTGAATATATTGAGGTTAATATCTTAATAGCAAGTAATTTTAAGAGTTAAAATAAAAATGGAAAAATGGTGATTTTAGTAAGCATTTTATAGTTTATGGTGGTGAAATTTTATATATTACAGTATATATTATATTATTTTTAAACTAATCTGCTTTTCACTCAAAACCTCAAGGTGTTTGTATGTATATATGCATTGTGTTATTTAAGTAAATGAAACTGAAAAGGAAAATCTGGATTTTTATGTCCATTTTATATCCATTATAACTATATTCAGAAGCCAAATATATAAAGACTAATATTAATTTCAGGAAAAGTATTCAAAAGCATAATAAAACTTACTGAACTATCAAGGGTTTATCAGCAAAAACGAAGGGTTTTGCTAATACAGCAGATATTGCATGATGCTTTGCTCTGGATTTCAATACCAGTCCTCTGTCACCAGGTACTCGGTTTTCTTTCAATTCTTCTATTTCCCATCTTCCTAAAATATAGAGCAAAGCAAATTAAACTAAAACCAAAAACACTGACTTAAAAATTATTTATCAGCAGTGGTGACCAAGGCTGATTTAAGAAAAATAAAACAGAACTTAAATCAGGAAATAATGTCTCCAACCTTATGTCATACCTGGTCTTTTTTTCTCTTATCAGAGGACGGTTTCACTTTCTTAGCTAAAATTGTGGAAACTAATAAATAAACTCTACAGTATCTGATTAAAGCACCTCTAAAGCTGGCTTAGTTTAGATTTCTCTGAAAGACTTTTAATCAACAAAGTTACAAAATGTGGTTTCTCTCATAGGCTCTATCAACATTGTATTTTTAAAATGAGATGTTTTAAAATTACCCTCAAAGTGCATCCTTAACACAAAACGAGCGGTTTGCCTCGATCTATTTCTTTTGAAATCCATGGTATTCATCAGCTACTTTTCTTTACGGAAGTTATTGTAGGGATTTCAACTTTATTTTGAAAATTGTACGCTCAATGAAGCTTCCCAGGCTAAGTCATCAGCTCTCAGAACTTTTGGCCAAGAAGGTAGCAAGCACTGCAGAAGGACTAAGTTGTACACAGCAAAGCTGAGTCCGGCCCTCTCTGGGCTGGAATTTCCCATGTTTGAGACCAGGAAGATCCTGAAATTCGATCACGGGCTGCACACAAAGCAAAGCTAGCTGGGCTACCTGTAGCCCAAAAGTTGTGTGTTGGACATTTCTCCTTTACTCTTTATAGAATAGAAAATAACCAACTTATATTAATTTGTATAAAATGTTCTAGGCTGAAAATTATAGGTATTGCCTATTCCAAGAAAATTCAATTTAGCAAAAATTGGCTATTTTCTAGTACTGTCCCAAATTAAAATATTTATTATTGGGCAGTTTCGGATCCCTAATTCGCTCTGTATTACTTTTTTCTTTCTAAAAACAACAGTGTAAGAACCTGAACAGTCTCCTGAATCAGAGATGAGTGTTTTCCTGTCCATCACTGTGCACGCTTTACTGGACTCTTAAAAATGTGTATTTGAAAGTTTCCAGATTTCTTTTCCTTTTATTCCCCCTAAATTGGTTATATTATACTTTTCTATAAGAGATGAATTTATCTGGTTTTTCTCCTCTCACATTGATGATAAATTGTATCATCACTACTAACCTGTGCTTTGACCAAATCGAAAGGTCTTCTTTTAAGAAGTAACAACTTTACCTTTAGGGTTTATTGATAGTAAAGGATTTTAGAAACTATGTGGTCTTTTTTGCAATTATGTACACACATTTATCAGCTATAAAAAATGTATCATCTAGCTCTTTAATTTTAGAAAACTGTGACAAGGTAATTATTCCTCAATGACAAGAGGTTTTCCCCAACTTCAAATAAACAATAACTTTCTATTAATCGATGATTTACCCAAATTCTAGACAATATCAGGTTAATATCAATTCTTGTGTAAATAAAATTTCAAAAAGAATTCACATGGTTTGACAAGACATCCTGAAAGTTGGTTACTTAAAGAATTGGTATTTATGACATCTACACTTTTATTAATAACTTAATCTGAAAAATCTTATAAGTCTCCTCCAAATGCAAAACCTGTATCCTGGCACACAATGTTTCATACAGATTAGCTCCTGAAATGCTAGGAACTAGTTTTACTCAAGGGTCACTGGATGGAAGCTGTGATTAACTACTGTGACTACGAAATATTCCTGCAAAGAAATCTGACATTGGTCTCAACTACCCACTATGTAAACACTGCTAATACTGATATACAAAATACCAATTTCAGTAGCTGGAACTTTAAGAGATTCCATAGTTTTCAAAGTCGCTTTTAAGAAACTGGAAAAAGTCAGCCAACCAGACCAAATCTAATGTGCTAGAAAATTATTTTCGTGGATATTTATGTTTAATAAGACTACAGACCAAGCTTGGATGCTAGGAAGTTTGGTTTTTGCTTGCTTGTTTGATTTTTAATTTTAAACTGGGGAAGAAACTCATTTAAACACTAAAAGCCATTTTTGTCCAGCAAGAAATAGAGACTTAAACTCATTTGTAAGATAGACCACATCTTAATGTTAGGGAACCTCCATCAATAGATTCTTCTAAAATACAAATGTGAAGCAAGTATCCACCGAATGCTGTTGCAAAAAACTACAAGTAACCTAAACGTAGATGTTTTAGGCCAAACGTTCTGTTTGACAGTGTGTATTTCTGTGGGTATATTTTAGGTAGTACTTTAACTCTGGAGACTTGGCTCTTCTTTGGGGGAAATTATTCCGTTCTCTAAATGGATTCACACCGAATGCAGTGTTGCTTGTTCTGCTCATAGGGTAGATTTCTTTTCGGAGCACAGAAGAATATATAAGCACAGAGGGTTTTCTGGGATGGGGAACAATGCAAAGGAAGATATGCAGGCATGATCTTTATCTCACACTAAAACAGAAACTACAAAAAGGAAGGAGATAGCTGACGTCCAGCACACCCTGTTGTTTTGTTGTTGTTCTCATTTAACTGCCTGTTGGGGTCTGAGTGTGAGTTCACATCCTGATGGGTATGAGGTCCTCTGGGAGGGAGAAAATTCCCACTATCAGTCACCCTGACTGAGGCTGATCTTGCTGTAGGATATAACAATTGAGGAGGCTGGTTTTAGACTAGGAGGAGGAAGAAACTCTCTCGTCATACTCCAGGAGAGTCCTGTTAGGGAAGAAAAGATGACCCTTGCATATAGGACATTTCTTTCTATAGCTAAGCTTGAGGATAATCCTATTAGAGACCCAGTGATAACGGACGTAGGCCTGGAGATGTGGGCTCCAGGAGCAGCCACATTGCTTATAGCTCTCATAAATTATCTCTGTTTTGTACTCGCTAGGAGAATCTTGCCACAAGTTATGACTTGATCTAGGTGTGCCCATGCTTGAGATGAAACAGAAGAGAAGAATTGTAGCCTGGGAAACACTGTTTCAGGAAATGCAAAAGACTAACTACAGTGGAGTGAAAATTCAACTGCTCAGAGTTAGAAAACTGGATGGTGGCTTAAATATGGATTACCCTGGGACTTCCAGAAATATTGGAAAGGAGACAAAAGTCTGAACATTCTATTGTGAAGCAGGATGGGGCCTCAGGCCCTATATATCTATATATTTAACAGAAACATAATCTCAAAAGCTAGTGAACTCTGTCTGGGTCCTACTGGTTATATTGAATATTTAAATAAATATTTTACCATCATATATTGAAATCTCCGCATCTGCATCATCTTTCTTTGCTTTTGATAAGACCCACCTATAAATAAAAGTGAAAACAAACGAATATCATTAAAAATAAAACTTGCAATTTATAGATACAATGCATATTAGAAATACAACAAAAGATTACCCAACAATCACTCTTCATTCAAAAATAAATGAATACTTAGAGGCTAAATAAAAATCCTGCAAGGCTAGAGTTAAATCAAATTTGGAATCTGCAACTTACTAGCTGTATGATCACAGAGAAGGTACACTAAGCCTTAGTTTCCCCACTGGGAAAACAGAGATAAAGATAGTACCTACCTACTTACTTAGGACAGTGTCTGGCATATAATAATCAATAAATAATAACTTTTATTGTTTTTACCATTATTTAGGATGTAAGAGTAATCTGAATTTGTCATCTGAAATTAGATTATTAATATCTGTCCTAAGGAATGAAGAAACGTTATAAGTTTTCACTTTATATCATAATTCATTTGTATATTTTCTTTGTATAAATGAACAACTATTCAAATTAAACATTGCTATGAATAACAAAAATGTGTTAAGCTATTGGTTTACACTGCCAAATAAAGTACTTTAACATTTTTTATAGTTCTGTAGTAGAAACAATTTTCATAGGCCAATAACCAATAACTTCAAAAAAGCTAATCAAATCAAGAAAAAAATTCTCTTGAATGAATACTCACCCAGCCAACTTTCCACTATCAAAAGTTTCTGTAAAATATACTTCTCCTATAGGTTGAGGTGTCTTATATTCAATCTAGAAAATAGATATTTAAAAACAAAGTTATTCATCATCACAAATAATTCAATTAAATAATCTCACTAGTTAAGAACCTGGCATGTAATACACATTTAGGTAATATAGATAGATGGTCTTTGACCTCAAAACTCTGTATCCTAGTGGTGATAAGATACAAAAGAACATAGGAGATATGATGACGGAAAAAAATATTGTACGTGTAAACAGAGAATACTGACTCTTTCTAAGACAGGAGGAATGGAAGAAGTAATGAGAGAAGGCCTTAAGACACATGACACATGGCTTTGCAAGGCTTCTAACAGGGGACAATATCTGGGAATAAAAGTCATTAAGAAGTGAAAGAAAGAGCTTGATCAAAAGCATATAAGATGAAAAACTTAGTGAGTTTTGTAGGCTAGTTTAAAATTAACTTAAATTCCACTCTACGTGACTAGAGGAGGATGATACCATTTTGAGAGATCAGGAACTCAGAGAAGAAAAAGATTCAATAGAGAAAGCATTGCAAAGCAATTATCTGCAAAGCATGGTTTCAAGTGCCGTGTAAGTGTTAGCTACTGTGATGATGATAACGATGGTGGTGTTGGTGATATGGCAGCTCTTCTAATCCTCATAATACTTCTATGTGGGGAGGACCACTACTGCACCCATTTTACACAGGATGAAACTGTGGGAGAGGGGCACAGTAACTCATATCATATAATCGTAGGACTTAGAGATATGAGCCAGGCTGTCTGGCTCCAAAGCTCATACACTTAACCACTACACTATATAGAACGTACCAACAAAATAATTTAAAAGATTAAATTTACTGACAAATGATCACAAGATTATCTGAACTGATGATGAATGAATACAATTTTGCCTAAAGTAATAGATCAATCTTGGTCCTTTTGAATCAGCCTTTGTGATTTTATCTGTATGATCAGTTAGGAGATTTTTTCTCTCAGCCTTCAGGCAAGAGCATGCAGGAGTACTTCTATTTTCACTGTCTCTACCCCTGCCCTGAGAGTACAAGATTTCCTGTCTGTCTGAGGGAGGAAAATCAGTAACTAAACAAAATTCTACATAATTACTGACAGAGTCAAGATTCTGCTACCCAAATTGTCAATCTTCTTGAAGTTTACTGAATTACAACTTTACTGTTCTCTATATTTTTATGGATTGGCAAAATGGACAATGGGGTCACAAGAGGCTTCCTTATGTTCAACCACCCTGTAAATCACCAGCAGTTGATTTTGCCCTTTATTTATACTTTACTCTATCCAGAGCACTCACGCTATAAACTTAGAAGCATCAAAAATTGTTCTTTCCCACTTATCCTCTTTTCAAATTATCACCAAATATAGTTAAGAGTGGCAGGTGTCTGCCAATTCCTTTGAAGTAATAACCTCTGAAAACGCTGTTAGCAGCCTATCTAGTCAGTCATCAGCACTTTGATTACTTACTTTCTGTGGATCACAGAACTAGGTTTTAAAAGAAATGTCTTTGTGGAACTGAAAAGCTTAACAAGAGAAAGAATATTCACCTTAAACAGCTAACCATACTTGCATTTGCAAATAAAAAACTCTAAAAGGAAGTAAGGCAAAGAAGTCTCTAACAACTATATATTATTCTCCTCGGCCCTTTAAACAGTAGCTAGCACAATACAATTGATGCTTTCTCACCATCAAAAATATTTCTGAAGGAAAATTTCTGATTGTCCCAATATTAGCTATGAATATTCCTCAATGTGAAAGCTCTTATGGGTTGTCAAAGTGTACAAAAACCTCTGTAAAGTTAGCTACCACCTCAAAACACGCATCTCAACAACGCTGAGACAGAAACACGGGTGAGCCTCACCACCACTTCTGTTTCTAATTCATCCTCCTATTTAGCATTTTCTTCCCTCAGAGAAATAAAGAAAAGCTACTGACTTTACTTCTAGGAGAAGTGCAAATTATACTACTTTTTCTTTTATCTGAAGAGGGATGGCAGTGTCAGAAGTAGGCAGAAAACCTTCCTCTTAGCTAGAGTACTTCGTCCTCTTTAGCCAGTGATGAACTCCTATTTTGATAGTAAAAACCTTACTCATGTTTATTTGATGATAAAACTGTGCTAAGTGCCATGTGCAAATTTACATAGCATATGGGCCCTCTAAAAACACAGCAACAGGGCTGGAAAAAAGCAATGTTTTTCTATTTACTTAGAAAATGAAACTAGTAAAACAGAAATGAATCTTAAGAGTTCAGTCACTCCTAAGTGCCATGTAAAGAAATAATTTATAGCTCACTTCTCAATAACCTTACCTCTGAGGAGGCGTCACCTTTATTAACATCAATCTCTTCTGAATTTTCATCAAAGTCTTCCATCTCAACACCATCATCCATAAATTCTGCATTAACTGAGATGAATACAAGACCAAAACACAGCCAAAAGCCTTGGAAACGCATATTGATTATCTGCGAAATTAAAAGTAATCAGTGAAAATAAAACAAAGTTGTGAAAAATACACGTAAGTATACTTACAAAGAAATAATTTCTCCTTAACACTTCCTTTATTCTAAGATGGCTTTAAAAACAAATCATTACCAAAATTATTTAAATTATAATTTGAACAAGTGATAATACAAACTCCAAATCTCACAGGACACAGATTCTACACCTGCAGGCCCACCCCCAAAACAAAGACCAAAGGCACGAAACCTACAGATATAGATAACAGGAATCACCAAGCTCTAATCACGGGGACCCCTTCAAAAGAAAGAAAAAAGGATCATGATTCCTAAATGTCCACTTAAGTTACTTTTTTATTACAATGTTGCTTAAGTGTATATAAACATACAATTGGAAATTTTATAATTATAAAACCAAAATACTTTTATATATAAACGCCAAAAGAACTTAAGAAAAACAATTTTACCACAACTTAATGTGATAGTCTTTTGCTGAAAACAAATCTCAGCTAAAAAATCAAACAAATATGTGGTTTATTGCAATCAGGTTGAATGCTATGGAAAAAGTTCTTTTGTATTTATCAAAATGATAAAGACAGCTATCTAACCATTTCTCTATTCAAATACTGCAAAACTTCTGTTCCTTATAGCATTAATTGAGATGAGTAAAAGCCAAATATTATTTGGCTGTCTCTTGGCAGAAAGACATGATTTAAATAATTACATCCTCCTCTATTCCCATTAGCATGTTAAAAATTGAAATTTTATCTCTTGGTGCCAAACGACTTTCAGACACTGAAACAGTATGGCAGTCCTTGGTTACAAGGTGGCCAGTCATCCAGATGATCTACAGTATAGTTATATTACTTTTTAAAAAAGTTACCATCAACATGAAATTTTTTTTTTTAAAAAAGTAAATTCTTAGAATTCTTAGATCCTCCAGAACATATCTATAGGACTAAATGGTTCTGCTTAGGAAACACTGGATTTACAGGTTAGCACTCTACACCCACCCAAATGGCTATAATCAAAAAGAGACAATAACAAGTGTTGGGAGGATGTGGAGAAATTGGAATCCTCCTATACTGTTGGTGGGAATGTAAAATGAGCTTTGAAAAACAGCATGAAAGTTCTTCAAAATGTTAAAAACAGAATTACCTTTTGACCTAGCAATTCCATTCCTAGGTATCTACCCAAGAGAAATGAAAACAGATGTCCACACAAAAACTTGGAATATAAATGTTTAAAGAAACATTTTTCATAATAGCCAAAAAGTGGAAACAAGCCAAATGTCCATTAACTGATGAATGCATAAACAAAATGTGGAATATTCATAAAATGGATATTATTCACCAATAAAATGGAATGGAGTACTGATATGTTACAAGATAGATGAATCTTAAAAACATGTTGAGTGAAAGAAGTCAGTCATAAAAGACCACATACTGTATGATCTTATTTAAAAGAAATAAGCAAATCCATAGAATTGGAAAATAGAATAGTGATTGCCTAAGGAAAGGAGTGGGAAGAAAGAGTTAATGGGTACAAGGTTTCTTTTTGGGGTGACAAAAATGTTCTAAAATTGGAATGTGGTAATGATTGCATAACTCCATAAGTATAAAAACCCAGTGAACTGCACATTAAACAGGCGAACTCGAAGATATACAAATAATGTATCAAGAAAGCTGTTTTTAGAAAAGAAACAGATTATAAAGGCATTTTTCCATACTGTTAGCTCAACTGATTAAACTCTTTTTAATGAGAACAAAACTTTACATGAATGAGTGAGCCAGTTAGCCTTGACTTCATCTAGAGGTCACTGGCTATAACTCTAAAGTTTACTTTGAAAATGCATGTTTTTAAGAAAAATCAATACCAATCTACCATAAAATGAACACTCTATATTAAAAGATGTGTTAATACCACTATCTTTATAGACAAAGATAACACAAAAAATGATGCATGCTGTCATTTGTCACAAGAGTTTAATCTCTCTGAATCAGAAAAAAAGAGGTGGGATAGGAAGTAAAGATATCAATTAGACTCAATAAGAATAAGGTAGGTTTCTTTTTTTTTAAGTTTCACTTATTGGCACAGGAATGAGTACATCTGCAAATTGCTTATTAACTGTTAAGAACCCAAAAAGCTTCATCGTTCTAAAAGTTTAAGAGCCTTCCATGACTTACATATGTATTAACAGGTGTTTTGCCTGACTTGCTGTTAACAATATTTGAGTAAAACAGAAATGCATAAAATAATAATAGCAGTAATAACAAACACTAATATCACTTCAGGTCCCTATCTTCTTCTTCAAAATGAACACACACTTTAGTTTCTTAATAATTCGTTTGTTGAAAAAATATTCTCTAAGTGCTCTTTTTGTGCTCTGGTGTTCTGGGCCGCCAGGGAAGAAAGAGGAGGAAGCCAAGCGGGCAGTGCCCGCTCTGGAACTCTACTCCTGCTTCACCCAGAGCAACCAATTTTATTTGTTTTCTGTATTACAGTTCTTCCTAACTTTCCAACTGTTTTCCAAAATAGTTGCCAAACCTTCAGAAAGAAAGTTTAGAAAACCCATTATCTTGAAAGTTTGTTTCTTCTCTGAAGTTCTTTGGCTATGATCATTCATTTGTATAAAGGAATGAGCTAATTCAATCTTTGCAGTGCAGGACATGAACAGGATAGGCATTATTACTCCCAATCTACAAACTGAAAACAGAAAGATTTAAAAACTTGGTAAAAGTCACATGATTGGAAATGTGAAGGAAGATAAAAATCCAAAACTTTACATCAATATACCATGCTACCTCTTATTTTAATC
The DNA here is from genome assembly GCF_041296265.1 of Equus caballus. Classification (NCBI taxonomy): domain Eukaryota; kingdom Metazoa; phylum Chordata; class Mammalia; order Perissodactyla; family Equidae; genus Equus; species Equus caballus. The sequence continues at coordinate 96,920,071 of NC_091685.1, read as the reverse complement.
TTACCCCACTGCATTACTATATGCTTACTGATAAAGCACTGAAAAGGAATCACAAATATGGTAACAGCCTACATTTTCAAATCTCGGAATTTTCCAAAATTTATATTATTATTACTATTAAGCTATGAAGATATTTTCCCAGAAATGGCCCTATCAACCTTACTGCAGAAGTGAAATACTTAAACTGCAATTGGTCACAAACAATTCTGCAGGCAATACAGTTCTACAGGATAATAGTCTTCATTAAGAAAATGATACAGTCCAAGGTTGTTATTATTTATGCCTTTTTTTAAAAAAATCAGAACTATCAGGGCTGGCCCGGTGGCATAGTGGTTAAGTTCACGCACTCCACCTTGGCAGTCCAGGGTTCGCAGGTTCGGATCCTGGGTGCGGACCTAGCACCGCTTGTCAAGCCATGCTGTGGTGGCATGCCACATAAAGTAGAGGAAGATTGGCACAGATGTCAGCTCAGTGACAATCTTCCTCAAGCAAAAAGAGGAAGATTGGCAACAGATATCAGCTCAGGACCAATCTTCCTCACACACACAAAAAAAGCATCAGAAATACAGACTTAACAGTTTCTGCTTAATTCTGCAGTTTCTATCATTATTCAATGACGCACCAGCTGACAATTGAGAATTACATCATGCAGTTCACAGTATTAGTTAGAAGTTATCACACTGTGGTGCCAACATGTCATCAAGCTCCAAACAAAACTGTGAGGTTTGTCACATATGGTTTCTTGAAGAGAGAGGTAAGATATCATCAGCCTGCACTGGAGCTTTGAGAGGCCTGACAATGGGGTAATACCACAAAACACTGAAGTAATGTATTTATGCAGTTTTTAAAGATGTTTTAAATTGTGGAACAATACATATAAAAGTTACCATTTCAACCAATTTTAACTGTTGAGTTCAGTAGTGTTAAGTACATTCACACTGTTGTACAATCCATGTCCAGAACTCTTTCCATCTTGCAAAACTAAAACTCTATACCCATTAAACAACTCTCCCATTTCCCCCTCCCCCAAGACCCTGGCAACCACCGTTCCTTTATTAGTTCTAACAATTTTTTTTGGTGGAATCTTTAGATTTTTCTAGATATAAGATCATGTTGTCTGAACAGAGACAATTTTACTTCTTCCTTTTCAATTTGGAATCTTCTATTTCTCTTTCTTGCCTAAATGCTCTGGCTAGGACTTCTAGTACTATGTTGCATATAAGTGGCAAAAACAGGCATCCTTGCCTTGTTCCAGATCTTATGAGAAAAATCTTTCAGTCGTTCACCATTGAGTATGGTGTTACCTGTTGGTTTTTCATATATGGCCTTTATTATGTTGAGGTAGTTTCTTTCTATTCATAGTTTGTTGAGTGTTTTTATCATAAAAGGGTGTTAAATCTTGTTAAATGCTGTTTCTGCATCAATTGAGATGATCATGTGGTTTTTTCCTCTCTTCTGGTAATATGGTATATTACACTGATTGATTTTCATGTTGAACCATCCTTGTATTCCAGGAATAAATCCCACTTAGTCATAGTGTATAGTCCTTTTAATCTGCTATTGAATTCTGTTGGCTAGTATTTTGTTAAGGATTTTTGCATCAATATTCATCAGGGATATTGGTCTGTAGTTTTCTTGTAGTTTCTTTGGTTTTGGTATCAGAGTAATGCTGCCCTCATAAAATGAGTTTGGAAGTGTTCCCTCCTCTTTGATTTTTTTAGAAGAGTTTGAGGAAGATTGGTGGTAATATTTCTCTCAAAGTTTGCTAGAATTCACCAGGTAAGCCATCTGCTCTTGGGCTTTTATTTTTGGGGAGGTTTTTGATTACTGATTCAATCTCCTTACCAGCTAAAAATATGTTCAGATTTTCTTTAACATCATGATTTAATCTTAATAGGCTGTGTGTTTCTAGGAATTTATCCATTCCACCTAGGTTACCCAGTTTGTTGGCATATAATTGTTCATAGTATTCTCTTATAACCTTTTTATATCTATAGAATTGGTTGTAATGTCCCCTCTTTTATTTCTGACTTTAGTTGAGTCTTTTTTCTTATTCAATCTAGATAAAAGTTTGTCAATTTTGATCTTTTCAAAGAACCAACTCTTGGTTTCAGTGGTTTCTCTATTGTTTATTCTCTATTTTATTTATCTTTCACCTAATCTTTATTATTTCCTTCCTTCTGCTAGCTTTGGTTTTTCTAGTTCCTTAAGGTGTACAGTTAGGTTGTTAACTTGAGATCTGTCTTTTTTAATATAAGCATCTACAGCTATAAATTTCCATCTTAGCACTGCTTTCACTGTATCCCATAAGCTTTGGTATGTTGGGCTTTTGTCTTTATTTATGTCAAGAGATTTTCTAATTTCCTTGTGATTTCTTTTTTGACCTTATGGATGTTTAAGAGTGTGTTGTTCGGGACCAGCCCCAGTGGCCTAGTGGTTAAGTTCAGTGCACTCTACTTCAGCAGCCCAGGTTCAGTTCCTGGGCATGGACTTACACCACTCATCTGTCAGTGGCCATGTTGTGGTGGCTCACATACAAAAAGAAGAAGACTGGCAACAGATGTTAGCTCAGGGCAAATCTTCCTCAGCAAAAAAAAAAAAAAAAAAAAAAAAAGTGTGTTGTTCTATTTGTGGATTTTCCTGTTTTCCTTCTGCCACTGACTTCTAGTTTCACTACATTGTAACCAGAAAAGACATTTTGTATGATTTCAATTTTTAAAAGTTTACTAACACTTTTGTGGCCTAACATACAGTCTATCCTAGAGAATATTTCATGTGCACTTAAGAAAAATATATATTTGCATCAATATTCATCAGAAATATTGGCCTGTAGTTTTCTTATAGTGTCTTTGTCTGGTTTTAGCACCAGGGTAATGCTACCCTCATAGAATGAGTTTGGATGTATTCCCTCCCTTTTGGGAAGAGCTAGTTTTAGGAAAATTGATCTTAATATTTCTTTCAATTAATTGGTATTAATTTTTCTTTCTGCTGTTGTTAGGTGGGGTATTCTGTATATGTCTATTAGGTCCAGTTGATCTATAGTCTAGTTCAAGTCCTCTATTTCCTTATTGATCTTTATAGTCATCCTAAGTTATGCAATTTTAGTGCGGCAAGAGTTTATAAGGCACAAAGCAGAACATTTAGTGCTGATACTACCTCCTTCCTTCCTTACAAATGTGTAAAAGGTAGCAAGCCCAGGGTCCTACGCTTCATGTGTATTCCTCACTTCACACAGGTTGCTGAAACCACAAAACACCATTTGTGCCTTCGTGAGGAAGAAGGGAGGCACCGGAGAAATATATCCATTTGCATGTATCTTTTATCTCACGTATGTTCTCTGTGGTGCTTCTGGGCTGGTTCAATAACAAAGTGAAGTATAAGTAACTCTGGCCAAGTATAAGATACCATTCTCCCCAATCTCTGAAACCAAGACCAAGCAGCCTGATTTACGTCAAAAAAATTCACCAATACCACCTAAAAGTCCTATTGAATCTCCACTGCCAGCTCCAAATCACAAATTACGAAGCACAGTTCATTTACTGCTATTGAACTAATGCTCAATGCCCCATCAAAGGTAGCTAGAACACTAAAAGAAAAGACAATCACAGGATACCCAATATTCCTTGTAAAGTGTGGGAGAGATTGCTGGCTGATCAACAAGATATTTCCTCCTTTTCCAGGGGACAGGACCAGACTATATTGTCCTTGGAGTTAGGTGTGATTCAGGTGAACGGGAGTCAGGTTTGACCCAGGAAAGCCAATGATACAGCTCCGGTCTGAGTCTGAAGGCCTGAGAGACAGGAGAGCCATGGTATAAGTTCCAGTCTGAAAGCCAGCAGGCTCAAGACCCAAGAAGAGCCAGTGTTTCAGTTTGGGTCCAAAGGCAGGAAAAGACTGAAGGCCCAGATCAACTAGTCAGGCAGGAGGAGTTCCCCCTTCCTCACTGGAGCGTCAGCCTCTTTATTCTATTCAACTGATTGGACGAAGCCCACCCACATTGGGAGGGCAATCTGCTCTATGTGGTCCAACCATTCAAATGTTAATCTCATCCAAAGACATCCTCACAGACACACCCAGCATAATGTGTGACCAAATATCTGGTCACCCTGTGGTTCAGTCAAGTTGACACACACTTAACCATCACAGCCATCTACTCCTGAGGAGCACGAGCAACTAGAAACGCTGTTAGGCCTCTGAGAATTTTTTATCTTCTATTTGAGCATTAACTTAACTAACACATACTGTTAAACAAAACTAAGTATTTTTTCCTAAATTAGAAGGACCTAGAAACAATTAAAATACCTCAAGAAATACAGCAAAAAGTGGGACAAGAACCATAACAGGAGAAATAATAGTTGAAAATACAACTTAAGGTGGTTTAGGCAACAAAGTGCTAAAAGCATTCCAAGGAGTTTGGATCTGATTATACAAAAGCGAGAAACTTCTGAAGGTCTGAGATTAGTGAAATGACCAGGGCTGAAATCCTGCATACAGGACTAGCATTTGGCTTTACTAACGATAGAAAGAATGAACTAAATCTGTCCTGGGTTTTAAAATCATAGCTACATACTACAGTTAAAATTGATTAAATAGCATCATTTTCAAAATAATCTTTATATAAACATTATAATGAAAACTTTACTTATTTATTTAGGGTTTATTCTATCACTACATAGTTCCAAAAGAATAGTTTGAAGCAACTTGCAAAACACAAAACAGACAAAAATATAAGCTCGCCAAGGGGTGGAATTCTCTCTCATTTCTGTATTCACAGTGCCCCCAAAGTGTGCTGGTGTATGAGAATAGGAAGAGAGATATGCTTATAGAATGAATGAATGAAGACATAGATGACAGTGGAAAAAATGGCTACACTGGGGAGAGAAATAGATGTTACTAGGCAATCAGCTGGAATGAGTTTGTTGTTGCAGTGATACATTTAGCAAAAGGGTTTCTAGGCAATTAGGGGATGACCAGAAAAAAAATGAGGGAGTTTCCACTGTCCATAAAAGTCTACAGATTCCTCAGAGGGAAAAGTCCTTTTCTACAATTTAACTCCTAGAAAAATATATGGACTAAATCCTCATGTAATAGATGTCTTTCACTGTGGTTTTATGAGTGAGAAATAGTTACGTCAACGCTTCTAACATTGGCCCTTGAAAGTTTTTTAGAACATTATTAAAACTAAACACAGCAAAAGTATTTCTATAGAGAAAGAAGATAATGGTCTAGAAAGTTTGAAGTTTTATGATCTAATATGGGGAGATTAATCATATTTTTAAATTCTTCTCTATATCTACCAAGAAACATCTCTTATTGTGAATTATTTCAGAATCTTGCTATAGCCATGCTGCACTCTAACAACTCAGTTCATAATTTACTTATAAAAGAGAGTAAACAGAAAAATTAGATTAAAAAGTTTTGTGTTACCACATCACAAAAGTAAAACTGGACAAATTTTCACCAAAATTAGAGGGTATTATTGGAATTATCTGGCTACACAGCACACAGAAAATTCACTTTGAAGGATCACAAGTGATGTGGAGAGGAAGGTAATAGTGGCATCTTAAAGAGGCAGCCTTCTTCCAAAGAAGTCTCAAGCCCTCATTTGAAATGTAGCTACTTTCTCACAGAAGAAACTAGCACGATTCAGAATAAGCTGCATCAGAGATTTATTAATTTTGTGATGGCTAATGTTTCCAGAAATTCAGGGAAGGCTAGCCAGTAGATAATAAAATTCATCATTCACGAATTTCTTTAACACATATTTATGATTGTCAATTATGTGCCAGGCATCATGTCAGACACTGAATTTACAGTAACGAGCAAAACATACATGGCCCCTGATCTCAAAGAGCTTACAGTCCAGAGTGGAAAGAAGATGTTAAATAATCCGGGTATACCATGTAAACTAGAGTAAGTTTTACAGAAAAGTAAAGAAGTTGTAACAGTTGGTAATTGGGGAACTGAATCTACACGGTCGGGAGAGGGTCAGAGAAAGCCTCCTTGAGGAAGTTGCACCTAAAGCCAGATGCAAAGGACAGAAAGGATTGATTTCTCGAGGCCAAGGACAAAGGAAGCAGCCTGTGATAAAGGAACTGAAAGGGCAAGAGCGGAGTGAGGAGAATAAGAAGTGTTATTTTTGAGCACTTACAGTGTTTCAAGCATATTAATTCCAATCTTTACAGAACTCTTCAGGTGACGGTATTAGTATCCCATTATAAATAAGGAAAGTGAGGCTCAGGGAGATAAGTAACTTACCCAAGAATACGAATGCTACTAGGAGAAGGAGAAGAGGTAAGACTCAAAGTTAGGTCTAGTTTCAAGCTCTACATTCCTTTCATTAAGGCTCTAAGGTCAGAGAGTTTAATGATTTAATCCTCACTAAATGGCATTAAAGTTCTAGGCCTATAAAATATAATACAAGGTTAAATATTTCCTTATTATGGTCCACCCTTTAGACATACATTCCAGTTTCTGTGAGGTTTTATATTTTAAAAGCCACATTTTGATGTGTTTCCAAATTATATTTTATGCACATATAGTTAATTGGTTAAATGGCCTTTAAAATCTTTCCAGCAAAGATTTTAAAGCAGCTTAAGGCTACATAAAAATACAAAATTAACAACTTCATGGTATTACCTTATATTTCTATGACACTAAAATTTTACAGAGTGTATACACAAATTTCAGGATATTTAAGAAGATACTTGCATTTTTCAGTTAAAAAGCTCAAGGAGAAACAGTATGGCTTACTATTGGAATTATAATTATCACATGCTAGATAATATAAGTGTCTCTGGGTATCTCCTTTCCTTAACAAAAGCTTCTAGAGGGAACATCTTCATTAACTGTTAATACTTCCAACTTCTATGGCAGACAGAATAATGAACCCCCAAAAATGTTCACACCCTAATCCTTGGGTCCTGTGAATGTTACCTCACATAGCAAAAAGGGCTTTGCAGATAGAATTAAGATTGCTAATTAGTTGAGGGTAAAATAGGGAGAGTAGCTTGGATTATCCAGGTGGGTCCAATATAATCATATGGACCCTTAAAAGTGCAAGAAGTCAGTGAGAGATGGGCAGAAGAGACTTGGAGAGTGAGAGAGACTCCCACGGCCATAGGGACCTTGAACACGGGGGAAAGGAGCCAGGAGCCAAGGAATGTGGGTGGTCTCTAAAGCTGAAAACAGTTCTCAGCCGACAGTCAACAAGGAAACAGGAACCTCAGTCCTACAACCACAAGGGACTGCATTCTGCCACAAACCTGAATGAGCAAGAAGCAGAATCTCCCCAGAGCTTCTAGTAAGAAATGATGCCCTGCCAACACCTTGATGTTAGCTCGGCGAGACCCGTGTCAGACTTCTGACCTACAGAACTGTGGGAAAATAAATTTGTGTTGCTTTAAGCTGCCAGGTTTGTGGTAATTTGTTATGGCAGCAATGAAAAACTAATACTTTTTTTATTCCTGTACTCAATTCTAGCTTCTTTGAAATGTTCCTACCAACCAATTCTTAGTTGACAAGTGCAATAAATACAGTCCTATTGCCTACTCCTCCTCCTGACCGTGCTGACTGCTTCCTTCTTGGAGTCCTCTCCTCTCTTGGTTTCTGTGGTACCATTCCTGATTCTTGATTCTCTTTTCTCTACCTCCTGCTTGGGCACTTTCTCTAATCTTCCGTAAATGTTGCTGTTCCTGAGGGTTCTGTCCCCAGGCTCTCTGCTTACATTACATATACTCTTGGCTTCTACCTATGAAAGGTAGCTAAGGACTCGCAAGTCTCATCCACAGCTCAGATGTCACACTTTAGTTGCAGATCACTACACATCTTCAAGGATGTCCCAAAGCCTCCATTCATTTGAACTTGGTCTTTCCTCCCAAACCTGTTTCTCTATCTCAATTCCCTTCTCCCATTAACTCTACATCCAGTGAACCGAATCAGTCAAGTTACTTTGCCATTATCTTAAGACTATTCTTTCTCGCTAACCCTCTATGTTATTGGTAACTAAATGCAGTTGGGTATTTCTTAAATGTCCCTTTCTATCCCCATGCCACAGTCTCAATTTAGGAACCCATCATTTCTGAAAAGTATTAGTAAATCCCCACTTTGCCTCTTCACCTCCTGTCTTGTCAATCTTCAAATACATCCTCCACCTTCTCTCTAGCATGAGTTCTCTAAAAAACGAGTCTTAATCTACTGTTTATAAAATGTTCAATAGTTCTCTGCAGTTCTCAGCACAAAATCTACCCTTTTAAGACTCATTTCTTTTACGCCCTTCAACACTCACCTATTTAACACATTCATGCTGTTCTATATGCTATTTCTTATAACTGAGATGCCTTTCTGCTCTTCAGTTTTAATGGCTGACGGAGGACTCAACACTGGTATGCCTCAAAAGTCGTGTTTGAAAATCACTCTTATTTAAAGTTTCAATTGCACGCAGCTTCAGGAACTCAACTACAGAATGATATAATAGAAAGTATACTGAACTTGGCACCATCACACCAAGTTTCTAGTCCTATTAATTGAAAAGGAAAGGGGTTAAAACTGCTCTGGGCCTGTTTTTTCATTTGTCAAGTGACACGGTTAAACTAGATTATCTAAACTAGTCCATTAAAGTTGACAATTCCAGCTTTCTAATTAAGAGCACTAAAAACATTAGGTACTGAAAACAAGCACTAAGGCTAATTTACAGCGCTGTTCAATTTCTACAGATCCATCAACATCCTTACATCATTCAAACACAGTAAATAACTTTATCAACTAGATAAAGAAAGAATATAAATTATCTTGTTCTAAGAATTTAGAGATAGGGTCTAAATATGATTGGAAGATCAAACCTATTAGATGTGAAGGCAAAATTATAAACTGAAAAGAGGTCAAACTTACAATGACCAAAAGGAGGACTATCTAGAGTGATTAAATGACCAATAATGTAAAAATTTCAGAACGAGCAAAATCATAAGACTTGATCAGGGTTTTGATGGCTTTTATGCATCAAACAGTTTCAATATAAATTAACTCTCTTCTAATTTGAGACTTCTTCCCATGGCCGTTCTGTTTACCTTCTCTATCCCACCTCTGAGCTTTGCTGCCATTTGCTTTTAAATCCCAAGCAAACGCCTCTTCCTTGTCGCCTGGGCAGATGCTATAAACAAATTTAGCTCAAGTGACTGATTGATCGTAAACAGGCTGTAGGCGATAATGAGTCTCTACTAATTACGGTTTCATTGGTTTCAACCCAGCCCTCTCGCTCCCTGCCCAGCGACGCACACCGCGCTCCAAGCAGCGCATCCAGGGAGTAGCCAGGAGTCACAGGCCACCATCGCTGTGAGGGTTGGGTCCCTTCGCCTTTAGAGAAGCGGGGATTGCGTAAGCTGAGCCTATTTTAGTTTTGTTCGCGTTTTTGTGAGAAGTAACCGCTGGGATGAGCAGTGCCCAGACGCGCCCTGGGCCCCTCTACACGCCTCGCGAGCGCGCACCGGGGCTCGAGCTTGGAACGGGGCTGAAATGCCAACCGCTGGAATAACGGACTCGCCTCCCTGGGACCCCTTAAGTCATCAGGGGCAGGCCGGGCTGGCGAGGGTACCTGGCCTTCCCGAGCCCGCCCCAGCCCCAGCGCAGGAGGTGCACACAGCAGTTCTGGAGGACCCAATGGCTCTGAGGTGGCATCAACTCCCACCACCCGGGACTGGCCTTCCTTCTCCCGAGGCCGGCAGAGCCCGCCCAAGAACCTCGCTCGCTGCACCCCCATCCCAAACTCAACATCCACTCCCTCCCCTGGCCCCAACCGGTTCAGCCTGGCGGGTCGCCAAAGAAAGGGGTGCGGCCCAGGAACCCCCGCCCCGGGATAAGGAGAAATGACTCCGATTCCTCCCCCCTGCCCGAGTGCAAAGGGCAGCGGAAAGTGGCATTCTGCCCACGCACCTGTCTTGTGAACCCGTTTTCGGCAGTGGCAGTTCAGATGTCCGAGCCGCTGCCACTTGGTCCCTGAGTCTCCCCAGACCAATCCCGCCGGCAGCCGCCTAGCAGCGACTGCTAACCGCGCATGCGCGTGCGGCCGCAGGCGAGGAGGAGGCGGAGGCCGGAGGCGCGGGCCGCGCGCACCTGAACTGAGGGGCTCAACGGCCGCCGGGGGGCGCAGCCCCGCGAGCCTGAGCTAGGGCAGCCGCCGGCCGCCCGCCTCCCCGCACGCCGTGAGGCGCGTCCCCGGGCCGCGCGCCGCGCCGCCCCCGCCGGCCGGTCGGAGAGCGAACCCCGCTCGTGGGTACCAGGGAAGGAATTCCTGGTTATCAGTCCCAAAACTGTTCCCTCTGATGGAGCGCTTGCCCTCTCTGAGAACAGGGGCGTTCTGCCTCCTGTTGCGTGTAATTGAGTCCTGAATTTTATATAAATCACATTTTTGAACAGCATCCAGTTAGGACACCAGGCCTTTCCTAGAGTTCTGGATGCTCAGAGATGAGAGGTCACTCTGGTCAGCGAGGAGGCTTCCTATTCTGTGTGGCTGTGTGTGTGATAAATATAGGTATATTAAATGGTAACCTAATAAATACATTGTTTTCTTTTCGAAATACTGTTAAGAATTGCTCACATTTATTGTGTTCACTGTAGTCTAGGGTTTGACAGTCGCGATCTCATTTAACCTCACAACAACCCAGATGAAAAAACTGAAAATAATTACATGCTGAGTCTTTGACTAGGAAATGGTAGAAATAGGGTTCAAATCCAGGCCTATCCCTCTCAGAGCCTGTAGTTTAAACCAACACACTAAAAATAAAAATGCAGCATAAGCGTAGTATTGAATTACAAGCTTCTTTGCCCGGTAAATGTTGGGTCATGGGTCTTGTACTACTTTATATTTTAAAGTAAATCTTGACTTTGACTTTGGTATAATCATGATTTCCATTTTATTGGAAGACTAAAATATTTAATTGACTTGTGATACCCCTGTTAAAGAGTCTCAGATTAGAGGATTGATGGCGCTCCCCACCTTTCTGCCACACGCCCATCTGAGTGAGCAGCGTGGGATAGCTTGCTGAGAGACTAAAGAAAAGATCCGGAGACAGCGAATGAGACATATGGGTTTATTGGGAGTTACTTACAGGGAAGGTCCAGTGGCGGCCGGCTGGACAGCAGCGTGCACCTGCTACCGCCCCTTGAGAGAAGCTCGCTGAAGCAGGAGAGAAACAAAGCCTGCATGTTTGCCAAGGGGGATCATCCCTGTATGACCTGCATTGCAAGGACCAGAGCTCCCCCGGAGGGCCCCTATGTTTCCTCAGACCGGGAGGGTCTTGGTGATAACCTCCCACAAAAAAGCAACTGGGTTGGCCAAGTCCAGGACTGTTGTCATCGTGAGTGTCACCTCAAGGACACATGGTTTTTAAAGGGGCATGCCAGCTAATGCCCCTACGCCCACACAATATGTTATTGGCTAGATGTTGTGGGGGATCAGAGTTGGCCACCCTAAATGTCTCTTTGCCTTGATTATATTTAAGAACAAAAAGACTGAAAGAAACTTTGACCTTCACCCTAACTGCCTAAAAGATTTAAGATAGACGCCCTGTTCCAGGAAGGAGCTAATACGGAAAGCTAACTATAGTGTCCGGTAAAATGCGTTTCTCAGGTCGCATTGTCTGTAGTTTGCCCATTTGCGTTACCATCTCCATGAAAATTGCCTTCCTCACCTTTGAAGACCCAAACCACTATCGCCAATATCCTCTTTTGTCTTTAGCTGAAGATGATATTTAAGGTGACAGGCTTTGGCCATTCTGGTGAGTTACTCAGCTTTCCTGGGTTTCTCCCTTGTATACATGTTATAAAGTTTTGTTTGACTTTCTCCTGTTATTCTGTCTCATATCAATTTAATTCTTACACCAGCCAGAAGTACCTAGAGGGCAGAGGAGTTGTCTTCCTCCCCTACAATGTCAATATCACTGAATATTTTTCACATTGCATCAGTAATAAAGTGACTGTTTCTAGATTTTTGACACTATCACCTTCCGAAGCATGTTTAGATAGTATTTAATTTTATTGGTTTAAAAAAATTTTATTTGGGGTACTATGTAACAATATATCCTCTTAATCTCTTTCTTCGGTCTTTCCAACTTCTATTATTCAACTTAATTCTGTGGCCCATAACAAATATCCTTGACTTGCTAGAGAAGGATTTCTGAAGGATCCATTCAAGGTCGGCAATGGAGAAGCTGAAAACTAAAAATTTTGAAATGGGGAATTTGAGCTAAATGGGCCGTTACCCTGACCTATTGATGTGAAAATTTGTTAAAACTCCAAGTTCTAATATACACTTAATTCTTATTCTCAGTTTGGAATGTTGTTTTAGGAGGATACCTGTCTATTTTAATAGGAATTCAGAATGTTAAACTCAAGTGCTTTCCTGTACAGTACTTCTTACTGGAAGTCTCATCAAACATTTGTTGAGCATTTATCTTCCCTGTGCTAAGCTGTGTGTGAAAATTTGGGGGATGTGAAGATGACGACTATATGAGCCCTGCTTTCAACTAGCTAATAATATAGTTAGAGAAATAGATATATAATCAAATACTTGTAATATATGATAAATTAGATCATAGGAGCATGGACAAAACGCTATGGGAGCATAGAGTATGTTGCCACTCATTCTTCCTAAATCAAAGAAACCTTCATCAAAGTAGTGCAACTGGGCCCGTGCCATGAAGGCAAAGGAAATGGGCATTCTTAGTATCATGGTGAGAGCAAGAGGTGTCCTGAGAATGGAAAATAGTCCATTTTAGTTAGAAATAGAGTCCATGGGAAGGAATAGTAGAAAATGATTCTGGAATGGTATATTGGGCCCAGTTTATCAAGGAATTTAAACGTCAAGAAACGGAATTTAAACTTTATTATTCACATAGGGCCATCAAATTATTTCAAGCAGAAAAGTGACAGGATCAACTGTAATTTTTGAAAGATAACTGGCCACAATGGCCAGCCCTGGTGGTCTAGTGGTTAAGATTTGATGATCTCACCACCACGGCCCAATTTCGTTTTCTGTTCAGGGAACCACACCACCTATCTGTCCGTTGTCACACCCGTGGTGGCTACATCGTGATGTGATGCTGAAAGCTATGCCACCAGTATTTCAAATACCAGCAGGGTCACCCATGACAGAGAGGTTTCAGTAGAGCTTCCAGACTAAGACAGACTAGGAAGAAGGACCTGGCCACCCACCCACTTCCTATGAATAGCAGCAAGCATGGTCTGATATAGCACCAGAAGGTGAGAGGATGGCACAAAAAGACCCGCCAGGGTTCGACTCTGCTGTACACAGGGTCACTAGGAGTCAGAACCGACTCAATGGCACTAACAACTGGCCACAATATGACATATGTTGAGTGGTATCATTTGTAGGTGCAATGTGACTGTCAAGACACGAGTATCCTTCTGAAGTCCCAAGATGAGTCAGCTTGCCTGATCTGCATGTGGCTACAGGTACCTGGCTGTGGTTCCAAAGCTTCAAGCTCCAGGAAAAAAGATAAACATTGTTGGGATGTCTAAGCAGGATGAAGGGATGTTGCATCAAGCATACTGACATGACAGAAATACATCAAATAGTCGTAGTGACAAAGGAGGTGGTGATCCGGGCCAGGGGAAAGCAATGGCGCTTTCTTTCACTCTCTTTCCTTCTAACTTCTCCTCTTTTCACTTTAAGTTTTGTGTCTATAAAGGCAATGTAAATAGTCAAAATAATTTCAAGAATAATTTTTTTTGGTAGTTATCTTCTGGGCACATGGCAAGATTGCACTCCTGCCTGTTGGAATTTAGGGATGACCACAACTTACTTTAACCAATAAAATATGAACAGATGTGTTGGGTGTCAGTTCCAGGTGGAAGCATTTAATTGTTGGTGCTTGTCTCTGACTGTCTTTTCTCCTGCACAGAGATCATGGAAGCACATGCCGAGATACAGCCCCTGTCAACCTGGTCCTTGTGTGACCCGATCAGTGGAGCCTTCTCGCTGACCTGGTATTGTGAGCGAGAAATACATTTTTGAGGTTGTAAGCCACTGAAATATTGGGGCTATAAGTTACTGCAACATAAACTAGCCTATCCTAACAGAGTCATTTATCTTTTCTAGAAGACTTTTTTCCCTAATAACTAGTTGCATGTTTGATAAAGTGAGACGTAAATTTGAAGGTAAATGAACTTAGACTGAGGTCCTTGTCAAAGAGTAAGGGGAGAGGAGTCTTCAATTATATCCCCAAGGTTTTTTGTTGTTGTTGATCTTGTTGCTTTTTATTTTTTATTTGGAAATACTTTCAAATATACAGAAAAGTTAGGAGAACAGTGTAAAGAAATCCTGTATATCCTTTGCCCAAAGTACTTGCTAATTTTTAACACATTGCCACATTTTCTTTATCTCTTTTTTCTTATCATCTATCTATCTTTCTCTGAACCATTTGAGAATAGGTTGCCTTCATCATGCCCTTTTACTACTTAATAATTCAGCATATATTTCCTAAGAACAAGGATATTCTCTCACATAACCACAGTATAGTGATCTACTTCAGGGAATTTAACATTGATATAATATCTTAATCTATAGACGATACTCTGATTTCTTCAATTGTCCTAATAATGTTCTTCACAGCATTTTTACAGTACAAGATATAATCTCATGCGAAATATTGCATGTAGTTGTCATGTCTCTAGTCTCCTTTAATCTGAAATTGTGCCTCATATTTCCTTGCTTTTCACGATGTTAATATTTATTAGTATTAGTATACAAGCCAATTATTTGACAGAATGTCCTTCAACATGGATTTGTCCTGTATTTATTTGTTATTAGATGTAAGTTATGAATTTTTGGCTAGAATATTATATTAGTCAAGGTTCTCCGTAGAAACAGAAACAATAGGATATATATATAGATATCTATAAGAACGGATTTATTATAGTAATTGGCTCACGTGGTTATGGAGGCTGAAAATTCCCACAATCTGCTGTCTGCAAGCTGGAGAACCAGAAAAAACCAGTAGTGTAATTCACTCTGAGCCCAAAGGCCTGAGAACCAGGGGGGCCATAGGTGTAAGTCCTGGAGTTCAAAGGCTCCAAAACCAGGAGCTCCAATGTCCAAGGGCAGGATAAGATGGACGTCCCAGCTCAAGAAGAGAGAGCGAGAATTTGCCTTTTGTTCTATTTGGGCCTTCAACAGTTTGGATGATGTCTGCCCACATTGGTGAGGGCAGATCTTCTTTACTCAGTGTATTGAATCAAATGTCAATCTCTTCTAGAAACATCCTCACAGAAACACTCCTAAATAATGTTTTACCACCTCTCTGGTCATTCCTTAGCTCAGTCAAGTTGACACATAAAATTAACCATCAGAAATGTATTGTAAGTGATTTGTGACCTTTTCAGAGTAATATACCTGAGACACATATCCATTTACCTCTTTTTGGTGATGTTAATTTTAAACACTTGTTTAAGGTGTTTCCTGCTTTCTCTACTGTATAGTTACTATTCTTCCATTTGTAATTAATAAGTAATCTGTGTGAAGAAAATTTGAGACTATGTAAATGTCCTATTCTTCATCAAACTTTACTCTCCCTCTTCTTCCACCCTGAGACTTAGCACCCATTGATCCATTTTTGCCTGGAGCAATTTTACTATGATGATTGAAATAGTGAGTTTTAAACTCCATCTTCTTTCTATATTTATTAGGCAACATTCTATAAGAAAAAGCTTTTGCTTCTTGTCCATCCATCCATCCATCCGTCCATCCACCATCCACTGAATCTATGTATCATTAGTATAGAATCATGACTTCTTTATTTTAGTCAGTGAGTTATAATCCATTACTATGCTTAGTTATTCTGGTGCCCAAATTGTCCCAGGTTTGCACAGTCGGAGTCTCTTCATGCTAGCTCCTGTATCCTTTTGACATGGTCCCGTCATTTTTCTACAGGCTTATTTAGGAATATTTGGCATGCATTTTGATGACTTTTGATGTATGCATACACTCAAGAAACACCAAAACAAATAATGAACACATCATTTACCTCTAAAAGTTTCCTTGTCCCCCCATTCCTAAGCAACCACAGACTTGAATTCTCTGACATTATTGATTAGATTGCAATTTTCTAGACTTTTCTATAAATGGAATTATATTGCATGTACTTATTTTGGTCTAGCTTCTTTCAGTCACTAGTTATTTTCAGATCCATTTCTATATTTGTAGACATTGATAGTTTGTTCTTTTTTATTGCTGAGTACTGGTCCACTATACAGATATGAAACTGTTTATGCATTCACCTGTTAATGGATATTTGGGTTGTTTCAAGTTTTTGGCTGTTACAAATAAAGATGCTAAGGGCATTCATGTACAAGTCTTTGGGTAGACATATACTTTCATTTGTCTTGAACAACTAGGAGTGGAATGGCTGGGATGTATGGTAGGCATATGTTTGATTAAGAAAATGCTGAGCTGTTTTCCAAAGTGGCTGTTTTCCATTCCCCCCAGCAATGTATGGGAGTTCACTTTGCACCACATCTTCCCCATCACTTGTACGGTCAGTCTTTTAGTCTTGCTAGAGGCCAATCAATAATATCTTACTGTGGTTTTAAATGCTATATAGTTTTCTTATATATTACCAAATCCCACCCAAAAGAGTTGTATCATTTTGTATTCCCACAAACAGTGTATGAGAGTGTTTATTTCTGCATAACGTCAGCAAGAGAATGCACTGTCAAGCTTTTGGATTCTTGCCAACCTCATGATGGGGCAGTTTAGGATATCTCTGTGTAGTTTTAATTTGTACTTATAAGTGAGACTGAGTAACTTTCCATATATAAGGGCAATTTTTAAATTTGTGAATTGTTCATGACTTTTGCCCATTTTTCTGTACAATTATGTCCTTTCCAAACTTAATAAATTTCTTTATATGATAGAGATATTATCCCTTTATCTTTAAACTTGCATAAAATGTGTTTTTGCCATACAAAATTTTATTTTATTTTTTGTGACCACGCGTCAATCTACTTTTTCTTTTTATTGTATCCAGATTTTGTGTCATAGTTAGAATGCCTTTCCCTATTCCCAGATTTCAGAGAGGTTCCCGTATATATTCTTTTAGTACTTGCAAAATTTCAGTTTAATTTATATTTCTGATTCATTTGGAGCTTATTCTTGAGTAGCATGTAAATTTTATATTTCTCCAAATGGCTATCAAGTTGTCCCAATATCATTTATTAAAATATCCATCTTTTCCCAGTGATTTAAGATACTGCTGTCATCATTTACTAAATATCCATATGTACTTGGTTGTATTTCTAGACTTTCTATTCTATTTTGTCAACTTGTTTGCTCAAGTGCTAGTACAAAGTAAAGTACCACACTGTTTTGATTATAGAGGCATTAAAAAATGTTTTAATACCTGGTTATTCAGAGCTTCTTTTATGCCTGTAATTGTTTTTTCTTATCTAATTTCATTGGCTAACATTGCCAGAACAATGTAACAGTCATGGGGATAGTGGGGATCATTTGCATTGTTCTTGTCCTTAATGGAAATGCCTCTAGTGTTTAACCATTAAATAAGAGCCATCTATAGGATTGAGGCATGTAAATTTTATCTGTGATTGCCAGATTTAGCAGATTAAAATACATGATGCCTGATGAGATTCCAATTTCGTATAAACAAATAATTTTTAGTAGATGCATTTTTCATATGTGTATTTCATCTGGCCACCTTAATTTTATCATGTTAAGGAAGTATCCATTCATTGTAATTTTCTGCAATGCTTTGATAGGAAATAGGTGCTGAGTTTTTTCAAAGGCTTTTCCAATAACTGTGGAGGTAATCATGGTTTTTCTTCTTAGACCTATTAGTAAGAATCCTAACTAGATTTTTATTCCCCTGGTGTTAAAAACCAGGTCATGGTGTGTTGTTTTCTTGATGTGGCTTGGGAATCTATTTCTAATATCCCATTTAGGATTCTTGCATCAATCCTCACAAATGATAAAGGTCTGGTTTTGTTTTTTGTGCTATCATTATCAGGATTGGATATTTATGTTATACTTGCATCATTAATTTGTAAATTTTTCATTATTTGCTATACTCTGAAACAATTTTAAAACATTGGACTATCTGATTTCTAGAATTTTAATTGAGTTCCCCTGTGCAATTGTCTGGGCCTGGTGCTTTTTTGTTATTTCTCAATAACTTTCTCTACTTCTCATAATTGTTGCAATTCTGCCACACGGTTCTGGAAGGTCCATATAAGAGTATACAGAAAACTGCAAGATATTTTTGCACACCTGTCAGAAGAAGGTATCTCTTTTCCCTCTACATAAGAGTGTAGCCACACATACTGTTACTGCTACTATTGGCAATGTTGTTGTTAGTGCTGTTGAGTCAATTCTGACTCCCAGCGATCCTGTGTATAGCAGAGTGGAACCATGCTTGGTCTTTTTGTGCCATCCACCTTCCTGGGCTATATCAGACAATGCTCTTCATGCTCTGCTGCTATTAAAAGAGTTTTCAGGGCCAGTTTTTTCAGAAGTGGGTGGCCAGGTCCTTCTTCTTAGTCTGAAAGCTCTGCTGAAACCTGTCCACTGTGGGTGACCCTGCGGTATTTCAAATGCCCGTGGCATAGCTTTCAGCAACACGCAGCCACCACAGTGTGACAGCTGACAGATGGGTGGTGTGGTGTGGTTCCTTGACTGGAAAATGAACCCAGGCCGCAATGGTGAGAGTGCAGAATCTTAACCACTAGACCACCATGGCTAGTGGTAATATTACTATGTTACCATTTACTTCAATAGTAAATGGTGCAGATGTTGGTGGCTTGTCTCAATATTTGAGACACATTTTGGCAACAGAGAGAATTTCACTTATCATGTCTCCAATATTTGCAGAGCTTCTATTCACTTCAAAAGTAGTGTCTAAGGAAAAAAGATTTCTGTAGAATCTGGTCTGAATGTGGTTTCTATAAACTTACCTGCTATATTGTTTCAGGGGCTTAATCATTTGCCTTCATATATATGAGTGAATAAAATTGATTTTAAAATAGCAAAAGGAGTAAGAATGCTATAAAACAAATGCCCAAACCAACCAATGAGCACTATTTGCTTGGCAGTATACCAGAAGGTGGGGGAGTTCTCCAAATCTCCGCTTCCTCATACACCTCAGACCAGAGACATGGGTAGTGAGTGAGACCCTCTGAACACCAAGCATTTGGGAGCAGTAAGGATGGGGATGGAAGGTGGGGGCATCTCTCCTGGCTACATTAGGAACATTTTCCAGAAATGCTTTGTGCTGGCCACCAAAACTCTCTTATCTTGGATTCATTTCATTTAGGACAGCTTTATCAGACTGAATCTTTAATGCTGTCTTTTAACTTCTTTCACCTTTTGCCTTCTAGCATCTGCCACTCTCAGGGCATTTTGGTCAGAGTTCAAATGCCTCTTTCTGAGCGCCAAAGCAGCACTCCCTTGGAATCATCTCAGCTTTTCATAATATTCAGCGTATATTAGACAGTGTCTTTTAATACTATTCCGCTGTGTGGTCCCAACCCTCCAGGTATTTTGTTCCAGAGTTGGATGGTGGGCTGCAAACTCAAAATAAGTAGCTTTTCAAGGAATGTTGCCATCTTTTCAAGAAGTGCTGTAACTGGACTTAGTTTTATTTTTTCATATAAGCCTGAATATGCTCTGACAGGCAATTTTAAAAGTTCAAAATTTAAGTCAAATTTAAAATTTTTGTAACATACATATGTTCTTTTTTTCTCCCCCTGCCAGCTTTATTGAGATATAGTTGACATATAACTTCTTTTCATTTAAAAGGAGAGAATAAAATGGACACATGAACAGTTTATCTTCCATATTCTCTTTATATAGTAGTATGTGATACAATTCATTCTGAGGTAAATGTGTGACATTCTGGCACTCAAGGATAATACAACAGTATGAATTAAGATTTTCATATCTGATTGAAGGATAAGAAAGAAGAAATACCTCGGATTAATTCTCAAAATAAATAAAGTCAAACTCAATAGAATGATAAGAAGAATAGCAGGCTTTAATAGATTTCTATAAGAAAATGATGGATCAAGCAGACAAAAATTAGGAAAGATTTAAAAGACTTAAGTATATTAAAAAGCCTGATGTAAGACAGCCCTGCATCCAGTAAATAGGAATATTTTAAGGAGAAATTTTTAAAGCACAAAACTAATATTTGTAAAATCAAATGAACGCAACATATTTTAAAAGGACATACAGAGACTATACATTCTTTTCAAATTCACGTGAAACATAAGAATTCATAACAATTCTCAAATTTTATCACGCAAAGTTCTCTAACAACCATGTAATTAAATGATAAATCAACAATAAAAGGTGGCAAGAACCAATATATTTGGGAAAACAAACACATACACATTCCCTAATAACCCATGAGTTAAGAGGGCAATAATAAGAGAAAGTATGAAATCTTTAAAACTGAATGATGATCAGAATACGTACATATCGAGATGTTTGGTAATCAGCTCAAATGGCACTTAGGGGTAAGTTTATAGTTTTAAATGCGTTTATTAAAAAGACAAGAAGATATTGTGGCTGTACTGCCAGACCCAGACTTGCTTAAATTTGCACTATTTCTTTAGATGTCTTAACAAAATGGATGAGAGTATATACCAGTTCACGTGGAACCTCTCAATGACAACAGCAAGTTTCTGAACTTTTAGCTATTTATTGAAATTATGTGTTAGCATCACTATCTAAGTCAACAAAATACATTTCTTCACTTTTAAAAACTTCCCTGCTTTTACTATTTTCAAATTAAACTGTAATAGTAAGAACACAAACACCATAGATAAACGTTGTAATTTTTCTGGACATAAGAGATAGTTTAATACTTCTAAGTCCACCAGTTTGTTCATTGTTTTATCCTCTTCTATATAATTACATATTTTCATTATTACAATTTCTGAAAGATGCCGTTAGAAATCAAGGTCATCTAAGGTTCCAAGGTATTACAGAGTTTCTTCTTACTATGCTTATTATCTTCATATTTTCTGAAATAAAAATAAGAAATCTATAACATCTAGAAATAACATATTATTAATTCATAAGGATGTAATTATTTTCATAACAATTTCTTGATATTCTTTCCTTAATTCTGTCCTTTTGACACTATCTTCCCCTATTAAATAGAGAAGATGACTTTACATTGGCAAAACATATAATTCTTAAGATGTGCTAGACAAATTTTTTTTATATTTTTTATTCTTTTAAATTTTATTGCAGTAACATTGGATTATAACATTATATCGCTTTCAGATGTACATCGTAATATATTTCGAATTCTGTGTAGATTACATCATGTTCACCACCCAAAAATTAATTATAGTCCATACCTTCACATGTGAGCCTAATCACCTCTTTTGCTCTCCCCCTCCCCTCTTCCCCTATGGTAACCACCAATCCAATCTCCATTGCTATGTGTTTTTTTCTCGTCGTTTTTATCTTCTACTTATGGGTGAGATTGTACAATATTTGACTTTCTCCCTTTGACTTATTTCACTTCGCATAATACCCTCAAGGTCCATCTATGTTGTCACAAATGGCTGAATTTCACCATTTCTTATGGCTGAGTAGTATTCCATTGTAAATATATACCACATCTTCTTTATCCATTCATCCCTTGATGGGCACCTAGGTTGCTTCCAAGTCTTGGCTATTGTGAATAAGGCTGCAATGAACATAGGGGTGCAAGTATCTTTATGCCTTTGTGTTTTCAAGTTCTTTGGATAAATACCCAGCAGTGGGAGAGCTGGATCATACGGTAGATCTATTCTTAATTTTCTGAGGATACTCCATACTGCTTTCCATAGTGGCTGCACCAGTTTGCACTCCCACCAGCAGTGTATGAGGGTTCCCTTCTCTCCACATCCTCTCCAACACTTGTTGTTTCCTGTCTTGTTAATTATAGCCCTTCTGACTGGAGTGAGGTGATACCTCATTGTAGTTTTGATTTGCATTTCCCTGATAGCTAATGATGCTGAGCATCTTTTCATATGCCTGTTGGCCATCTGTATATCTTCTTTGGAGAAATCTCTGTTCAGATCTTTTGCCCATTTTTAAATTGGGTTGTTGGGTTTTTTGTTGTTGAGCTGTATGTGTTCTTTGTATATTTTGGATATTAACCCCTTATCTGATATATGGTTTGCAAATATCTTCTCCCAATTGTTAGGTTGTCTTTTTGTTTAGTTGATGGTTTCCTTTGCTGTGCAGAAGCTTTTTAGTTTGATGTAGTCCCATTTGTTCATTTTTTCTTTTGTTTCCCTTGCCTGGTCAGACATGGTACTTGAAAATACACTGCTCAGACCAATGTCAAAGAGCATAGTGCCTATGTTTTCTTCTAGAAGTTTCATGCTTTCGGGTTTTACTTTCAAGTCTTTAATCCATTTTTAGTTGAATTTTGTGCATGGTGTAAGGTAATGATCTACTTTCATTCTTTGCATGTGGCTGTCCAGTTTTCCCAACACCATTTATTGAAGAGACTCTCCTTTCTCCATTGTATGCTCTTGGCTCCCTTGTCGAATATTAGCTGTCCATAAATGTGTGGGTTTACTTCTAGGCTCTCGATTCTGTTCCATTGATCTGTGTGTCTGTTTTTGTGCCATACCATGCTGTTTTGGCTACTATGGGTTTGTAGTATATTTTGAAATCAGGGAGTGTGATACCTCCAGCTTTGTTCTTTTTTCTCAGGAATCCTTTGGCTATTCAGGGTCTTTTGTTGTTCCATATAAATTTTAGGATTCTTTGTTCTATTTCTGTGAAAAATGTTGTTGGAACTTTGATAGGGATTGCATTGAATCTGTAGATTGCTTTAGGATGTATGAACATTTTAACTATGTTAATTCTTCCAATCCAAGAGCCCGGAATATCTTTCCATTTCTTTGTGTGTTCTTTGATTTCTTTCAACAATGTTTTATAGTTTTCAGTGTACAGATCATTCACCTCTTTGGTTAAGTTTATTCCTAGGTATTTTATTCTTTTTGTTGCAATTGTAAATGAGATTGCATTCTTAATTTCTCTTTCTGCTACTTCGTTGTTAGTGTATAGAAATGCAACCGATTTTTGTATGTTGATTTTGTATCCTGCAACTTGACTGTATTCATTTATTATTTCTAAAAGTTTTTTAGTGGATTCTGTAGGGTTTTCTATATATAAAATCATGTCATCTGCAAAGAGACAGTTTCACTTCTTCTTTTCCAATATGGATCCATTTTATTTCTTTTTCTTGCCTGATTGCTCTGGCTAGGACTTCCAATACTATGTTAAATAAGAGTGGTGACAGTGGGCATCCTTGTCTGGTTCCTGTTCTTAGAGGGATAGCTTTCAGTTTTTCTACATTGAGAATGATATTTCCTGTGGGTTTGTCATATATGGCCTTTATTATGTCGAGGTGTTTTCCTTTTCTATACCCATTTTATTTAGAGTTTTTATCATAAATGGATGCTGCATCTTGTCAAATGCTTTCTCTGCATCTATTGAGATGATCATGTGATTTTTATTCTTCATTTTGTTAATGTGGTGTGTCACGTTGATAGATTTGCGGATGTTGAACCATCCTTGCATCACTGGAGTGAAACCCATTTGATCATGATGTATGATCTTTTTAATGTATTGTTGTATTTGATTTGCTAGTATTTTGTTGAGGATTTTTGCCTTGATGTTCATCAGTGATATTGGCCTGTAATTTTCTTTTTTTGTGTTGTTCTTGTCTGGTTTTGGTATCAGGATAATGTTGGCTTCATAGAATGAGTTAGGAAGCCTCACCTCCTCTTCAATTTTTTTGGAAGAGTTTGAGAAGGATAGTATTATGTCTTCTTTGAATGTTTGGTAGAATTCACCAGGGAAGCCATCTGGTCCTGGACTTTTATTTCTTGGGAGGTGTTTGATTGCTGTTTCAATCTCCTTACTGGTGATTGGGCTATTCAAATTCTCTACTTCTTCTTGGTCCAGTTTTGGAAGGTTATATGTTGCTAAGAATTTATCCATTTCTTCTAGATTATCCAATTTGTTGGCATATAGCTTTTCATAGTATTCTCTTATTATCTTTTGTATTTCTGAGGTGTCTGTTGTAATTTCTCCTCTTTCATTTCTGATTTTACTTATTTGAGCCTTCTCCCTTTTTTTCCTTGGTGAGTCTAGCTAAGGGTTTGTCAATTTTGTTTATCTTTTCAAAGAACCAGCTCTTGGTTTCATTAATTTTTTCTATTATTTTTCTAGTCTCTCTATTTCATTTATTCTGCTCTGATTTTTATTATTTCCTTCCTTCTGCTTATTTTGGGATTTCTGTGTTCTTCTTTTTCCAGTACCCTTAGATGTGCTGTTAGATTGTTTATTTGGGATTTTTCTTCTTTGCAGAGGTAGGCCTGAATTTCTATAAACTTCCCTCTTAGAACCTCTTTTGCTGTATCCCATAGATTTTGGCATGTCTTATTTTCATTTTCATTTGCCTCGAGGAATTTTTGATTTCTCCTTTGATTTCTTCATTGACCTAATCGTTTTTCAGTAGCACTTTGTTTAATCTCCACATTTTTGTGGCTTTTCTGGTTTTCTTCCTGTAGTTGATTTCTAGTTTCATACCTTTGTGATCAGAAAAGATGCATGGTATTATTTTGATCTTCTTAAATTTATTGAGACTTGTTTTGTGGCATAATATGTGATCAATCCTGGAGAATGTTCCATGGGCATTTGAAAAGAATGTCTATTCTGTGGTTTTTGGATGGGATGTTCTACATATATCCACTAAGTCCATCTGGTCAAATGTGTCCTTTAAGGCCAGTGTTTCCTCATTGATCTTCTGTTTGGATGATCTATCCACTGGTGTAAGTGGAGTGTTAAAGTCCCCTACTATTATTGTGTTACTGTCTATTTCTCCTTTTATGTCTGTTAGTAATTGCTTTATATATTTAGGTGCTCCTATGTTGGGTGCATAGATATTTACAAGTGTTATATCTTCTTGTTGAATTGTTCCCTTTATCATTATGTAGTGCCCTTCTTTGTCTCTTGTTACAGTTTTTGTTTTAAAGTTTATTTTGTCTGATATAAGTATTGCTACCCCACTTTCTTTTCTTTGCCATTTGCATGGAATATCTTTTTCCATCCATTCACTTTCAGTTTGTGAGTGTCTTTAGATCTGAAGTGTGTCTCTTGTATGCAGCATATATATGGGTCTTCTTTTTTTATCCAGTTGGCCACCCTATGCCTTTGGATTGCAGCATTTAGTCCATTGACATTTAAAGTGGCTATTGATAAATATGTATTTATTGCCATTTTATTACTTTTTTTCTGGGTGTTTTAGTAGTAGTTCTCTGTTCCTTTCTTTTTCTCTTGCTCTCTTCTCTTGTGGTTTGATGACTTTCTTTAGTAATGTGTTTGATTTATTTTGTCTTACTTATTTGCTTATTATAGGTTTCTGATTTGAGATTACCATGAGGAACCTATATAATATTCTATGTATATAACAGTCTATATTGAGTTGATAGACTCTTTAGCTTAACCTCTTTCTAAAGCCTCTACTTTGTCACTCTGCTCCTCCCACATTTTACGTTTTGGAAATCATATATAATGTCCTGTTTAGTGTGTGTCTATCCATTACCCTCTTATCATTGAAGTAGGTAATTTTAGTACTTTTGTCTTTTAACCTTCATCTTATCTTCACAGGTAGTTGATCCGCTACCTTTACTATATTTTTACATTTACCAGTGATTTTATTGCCTGTTTATTTTGGGGGGGTTATTTTTTTGGATAATTTTTTTATCCCTATTTATGGTCATTGCTTTCCCACTTAAATAAGTCCCTTCAGCATTTCCTGTAGAACTGGTTTCTTGGTGATAAACTCCTTTAATTTTTGCTTGTCTGGGAAGCTCTTTATTTCTCCTTCCAATCTGAATGAGAACTTTGATGTATAGAGTATTCTTGGCTGTAGGTTTTTTCCTTTTAGCACTTTAAATACATCATGCCATTCTCTTCTCGCCTTAGGATTTCAGCTGAGAAATCCACTGATAGCTTTATGGGCTTTCCTTTGTATGTCACTTGTGGCCTTTCTCTTGCTGCTTTTAGGATTCTCTCTTTATGTTTAATTTTGGACATTTTAATTATAATGTGTCTTGGTGTGGGCCTCTTTGGGTTTATCTTATTTGGAGCTCTCTGAGCTACCTGTACTTGAATGTCTGTTTCCTTCCTTAGATTAGGAAAATTTTCATCTATTATTTCTTCAAATAAGTTTGCTGCCCCTTTGTCTCTCTCTTCTCCTTCTGGGACACCTATAATACAAATGTTGGTGTGCTTGATATTGTCCCAGAGTTCCCTTAGACTGTTCTCATTCTGCCTAATTCTTTTTGCTGTTCTGCTGGGGTGATTTCCTCTAGTCTTTTGCCTAGCTCACTGATCTGTTCTTCTGTATCCTCTACTCTGCACTTGAGTCCCTGTAGTGAATTTTTCATTTCCAGTATTGTATTATTCATTTCTGATTGGTTCTTTTTTATATTTTCCAGTTTTTTGTTGATGAGCTCACTGTGTTCATCCAGTCTTCTCCTAATATCTGTGAGCATCCTTATGAAATTTTGTTTGAACTCTTTGTCAGGTAGGTCACTTCTTTCTGTTTCATTTAGTCCTTTTTCTGGGGTTCTGTCCTGTTCTCTTGCTTGGAATGTATTCCTTTGTCTCCTCCATCTTTCTCTGTGCTTATTTCTATGTATTAGGTGAGTCAGCTATGTCTGCTGGTCTTGTAGAAGTGCCCTTATGTAAGAGATGCCTTTTGAGGCCCAGCAGTCTGCTTCCCTTGCATCACCAGTCCAAAAGATCCAGGAGTGACCCCTTTGTGGGCTACTTGTGTCTTTCCGCTGTGGCGGGGTTGTTCTTAATGCAGGTACCCAGGGAGTCGAGTCTTTCCTTCCCTGGCCAGCTGTTTGTAAATCTGGTTTGGGGAGCCTCAGCACCATTGGCTACAAGGTGTAACAGCACACTCCTGTTGCAGTTTTCCTGTTAATTGGGTTGGTACCCAGTGTAGCTGGTTGCTAGGTTCAGGGGCTTACAGTTGCTAAAGGCCTCAGGCCTACAAGGCTATTGTTAGTTCTCTTAAGAGTGCAGCTGAGTGGGGCTGACCTTAGGCAGGGGAGCACTCAATTGTCTCAGGCTTTGGATGTGGGGCCGATCCTTTTTACGGCTATTTGTGAAGCACAAGTCTTCTGCTGCTGATAAGCCTCACCCCCCACAGGACCACACACACTGTCAACACAGTCCTGGTCCAAGCACACTTCCCAACCCCCTGGAGTGTACCCCGATGCCCCACTGCAGAGGCCCCCACCTCTCCACCAATGCCCTCCACAGTTCACCTGGTCCTCACACAGGCCCTGCCCCACAGAGGCGGACACACTCACCTGCCTATAGAGAATCAAGGCACCCAGTCAATGCAGGCAGACAAGTAGCCTGAGGGTTGCTGTTGGACTGGGTGGGTCCCTAGGGTGGGCTGCCTGCCCTGGCTGAACTGGATTAAATCTGCACTCTAGTGGGTGTGGCAGCCCCCTGGGCTAACAGGCCAGGGGGAGAACCCCAATGGCGTCTTCCAGGGTCTGTGTCAGCACACCTGGACCAGGTCAGAACAACGGCCCCCACCAATGTCTCAGTCTCCGGAGAGGCCCCTCCTCTCACCAAGATACCAGCAGAGCCCACCAGGTGAGTCTCTCTTCACCAAAGGACTGTCAGCCTTCTCTCTGGTGATTTTAGTTTGCTGAGATGGGTAAGTTTGTGCATGGGCCCTTTAAGACCCAGGTCTTTTCAGCTTTCATCCGATAGCTTTTCTGAGGGTATTCCCTGCTACAGTTAATAGCCAGCAAAGCCAGATAGTAAGACCATCGTCTCAGTTGTGCTGAGTCTGAAGGATGCTTACAGCAGTATTGGCCCCTGCTCCAGACCTCACTCCTCCAGGGAGGGCTCTGTACCTTAGGGTGGCTCCCACCTGGCCAGCTGAGAAACTCCACTGGTCCTGAGGGTGACTTTTTTCTCTCCAGTAGGAATTTCTGCCCCTCCCACTTTAGTCAGGACTGTCCCTTGTTGTAGGGGTTCTTTTTATCCAGTTTTCAGTTTTCTACCCAGGGTAATTTTTCCAAAAATAGTTGTAACCTGGTTGTGTTCATGGGAGGAGATGAGTTCAGAGTCTGCTTATGCTGCCATCTTGATGAGATCTCTAACCTTGATAGTTTTAAAACTCCCATTTTTTTTTTTGTAGAGAAAGATTCACCCTGAGCTAACATCTTTTGGCAATCTTCCTCTTTTTTTCTTTCCTTCCCAAAGTCCCACTGCATGGTTGTATCTCTAGTTGTAAGTCCTTCTAGTTCTTCTATGTGAGCCGCTGCCACAGCATGGCAACTGACAGATGAGTGGTGTGTCACTGGGAACCAAACCCAGGCTGCCAAAGAGGTGAGAAAGCCAAACTTTAACCACTAACCCAGCAGGGCTGGCTCAACAATGTCAGTTTTGATACTGCCATGATGTTAAAATTATTTAAAGTAGATTTCCATCACTGTTATCTCTGGGAAATCTGTATGGTTGGATTGTCATTATAGCCAGCAAACAGTTGTAGATAAGGTACAAATATTTTTAAACATTCACTTTATTTTATTTTTATAATTTAAAATTTAAATAAATACAGAAATGATTTAGAGTAACAAAATGAAAACACAATAATCTTTTAACAATAATATATGAAAGAAAATCAGAGACCAAATATAGAATGAGGATTGGAGAAATTTTTCTGTGAATATAAGATAATATGGGTACTACATTTCATATGAAATTAGTTTTGAATTTCTTGACAGCCAAAGGGGAAAAAAAATCCACAATGGGTCAAAGGAATCATGACAATTCTTTGGGAAAGATTATCTCTTTCTGGCTCCAAATTCTAAGAGAAAATTGTTATATGTATCTTTACATAAAAGGGAAACATAAAACTTCAACAATCTTAAAGAAAATGTAGACATCCTGTATTCATTCTTTAATAAAAGTCAAGGGCATAAACTTAAATAATAATTCAGTTAAAGCATTTTGATGGGAAATCTTCTAGTCCATCACCTCCAACTAGGCCTCCCAGATTTTGCAGCAACAACAAAACAAATGGGTTGTACATACAAAAGAGTTGTTGTTTAACTGAAATTCAAAGTTAATTAGGTGTCCTATGTTTTATCTGGCAACCCTACCTCCAACACACTGAAACACTTTGCCGTATGCCTAGTGTACTGCTGTGAAATGGAAATGACTTTTCATGCAGGATGAAGCACTAGCAAATGACAGAAAACACACTATTCTCTTGCTTATCAACTAATGGAAAAAATCTAAGTATTGTATTTGAGTTTTCAGAAATTATTAACACCAAAATATTTTAGTTGTTTCTAAAGAAATTTCTTTTATGTTTATTGCAGATGTAGAACATGAAATGATAAACATTAAAATCGAAAACTGGCAAAAATTTTAAAATTTTAAAAACTAAGAAAATTGATGACTAAGATGAATTTTTGCTTGATTAAATTAGTACTTTTAAACCACAAGCTAGATGAATAGAGATAAACTAAATTATTTTTCTGTTTAATAAACTATAGAAAATTTATCTTACATTTAAAAAGTTTTATGAGAAGTGTAATACGTAATTTAACTGGTTACAGAACAAATTTTACATAAAAGATTTTTAGAAAGAATTAAAGGAATGAATATTAAGGAAAACAGAGCAACAAAAGTGTTGGTATGTTGGCCCTGATTAAAGAAAAGAGGAGACATTTATCTCTCCAGGGCATGTATGTAAATCTTATTTTACTTAATAAAATTAAAATTTGAAAAAAATTGAAATGAAACATCCAAACTCTTGTTTCAAGGTGGTGGATGGCTAGACCTCAGTGAAATAGGAAATGAATAGAAAAGGTGTAACTCCAAAACATTGTGAATAATGGGAGGGGGGGGGGTCTCAGCCCAGGAGACACTTAATCAGATTTATGAAAGATGTAAATCTGATAGAAGAATGGGGACTGAGGAATCTATGGCCTAGACACAGGGGACGACAGCTAGCACAGAGATAGCAGATTTGATGGAGGATACGAGCTAAACTGGGGCTAACCCTGGAGAATGAAATAAGACTCTGGATCAGGAGCACCCACAGCCCACACCTGAGCGGCCAGCACTTTATGCCCCAGGCAACCCCCCCACACACAGTCCTCTCAAACGAAAGGTGCTTGAGCCATTGGGATACACGTAGCGCAAGCAGTGTGTATGCAAGTGCCTCAGAACAAAGCTGTCTATTCTGGCATGTTGGTGTCTCTTCCCTCAAACCACTAGGAAGAAAAACCAAAAAAACTTCAACACAAAACAATCGCAACCTAGTCACTCGTATACTCTAAAACCCAAAAAATTCTACCCATGTACCAAAAACTCCCAGGAAGCTTCATTCCTTTCACTTTTATAAAGGAATATGAGGATATGTACACTTCGGGGGACCAGGGGGGAAGGATAAAACTTACCCATATTATACCATTCAAAATTGATCTATATTAACATTTTGTATAAGCTCAATAAATTCAACGGACAACCAAGAATCACTAAATATTTGAGACAGCATGCAACATGACAGAGAAAGATAAAAATAAACAAGCAGACAGGGTGATCTGACCACAGAAACAACAGCTAATTCAGTATACAGAAGACAACTTTAAAAATATTTAATGAAGAGGTCTAACGAATACTCAGATTCATTGGGAAAAATTGTATCCACAAAAAAGTAGATGGTAGGAAAAAATGAACAAAATTAAAATAAAAATTTAATAGAAAAGTTGAAAGTCAAGGAACCCATCTAGTACATAGAAAAACAAGTGATGGAAAACAGAAAATAAAAGCTATGACATAGAGAAGATCAATTCAGTAAATTTAATATTTGATTATTAAGACTTTCAGAAAAGGTGCAAAATAATCAAAATAGTAATATGCTATGGACTGAATATTTGTGTCCCCTTTTCTCTAATTCCTATGTTGAAGCCTAAATCCCTAATATATTTGGAGGTGGGGCCTTTGGGAAATAAGTGGGTCATGAGGGTGGAGCCTGCATGAATGGGATTGGTGCCTTTATAAGGGGATAAAGAGACCAGAGCTTTCTCTCTTCCTGGCTGTGTGAGGATACAGCCAGAAGACAGCCTTCTGCAAACCAGGAAGAGCGCTCTCATCAGAACCCCCCATGCTGGCACCCTGATCTTGGACTTCCCAGCCTCTAGAACTATGAGAAATAAATTTATGTGGTTTAAGCCACCCAGTTTGTGGTATTTTTATTATAGCAGCCCAAACTGACAAGACATAATAAAAACAAATAAGGATCTGACCTAAATATTCATCTATCCTGCAGGAAAAATAATAATAATGTGGATAAATAAAAATTAGCCACCAGGCCGGCCCCGTGGTGGAGTGGTTAAGTTTGCGGGGCTCTGCTTCAATGGCCCAAGGTTTTGCCAGTTTGGATCCTGGACGTGGACCTAGCACCACTCATCAAGCCATGCTGAGGTGGTGTCCCACATATCGGAGCCAGAAAGACCTACAACTAGGATATACAACCTTGTCCTAGGGGGCTTCGGGGAGAAGAAGGAATAAAAGAAAAAGATAGGTAACAGATGTTAGCTCAGGTGCCAATCTTTAAAAAAAAAAACAAAAACTGTAATTGACCAGTAATGTCTGCCACAGGCACAAGGGGGTAAAAAAAAAAAAAAATAGCAGCATAAGCATTTTATTTAGAGATATAAAGATAACTATCAGAAGATTTAAACAAGAAATGATCAAATGTCATTGCCTCTGATGAGTCAGATAGGGCTAGGGAAGTGCAGGGGATTGTTGCCTTTTATTATAAACTCTTCTTCTTATTAATTTTTACCCACATGTGTGTATATTACCTGATAAATATAAACAAGGATAAGAATCTTATCCAATTGAATTTTATTCCATTTTGAAATGCACCGTTTGGAAAATGGACCGGATAATTCATTCTGCAACCCTTTCATCAGTTTGGAAGCATCTAATTTTAAATATCTAAAAGTGTTAGCAAAAAGATAGTTAATTGTTTCCCTGAAATTGTTTTTGATAGGGAAATGTGGTTTCAGTGAAGGATGCTGAAAGCATTTCAAGTTCCTAACTTGGGAGGGGAAAAGAGATGGGGTGATGGTGTTCTTTTTCTTCTCGCAAGAAAGAAGGGAAACATTCTGGAAGGAGCTATGAAAAGAGAAAGACACTTGACCGATAGGGTAGCAAATGAAGGATCCTAGGAAATTTGATGTCTGAGCTGCCTTATTCCCAAAGAGCAGCTGGGGATCATATTTTGAGCTATACTACGTTTGGGGTATCTTGGAACATTACAATGTTGAAAACTCCACATATGTCTCACCATATCTCATCTTTGCTTCAAACTTTTGCTGATCTCAGTCTCACTAAAAAATGAAAAAAAATCTTCATCATCATGGAAGTCTAACTGACACTCATAGAGTGCAGGGTTATCTTCATGGAAATGCACCCACATTTCCATGGGAAAGTGGTATGTGTACAAACAATGCATACATTTGATTATATATTATGCGCTTCTTTTACTGTTAAAGTATGAAAAGATAATTTTGTATGAACACACTTCCATCCACATAAATCATTCAGAGGGCAGTTTTGGGTGGAAAGTAAGTGAGACTGGATTCGAAGGGAAGGAATTTAAATTCCAAAACACAGAGGAGCCAGCTACTAAAAAGATGGGAGCGGCTCTAAGGATGACCCACGCTCAGAGGTGGTGGATATAGGGAACAGGTGGGGGCCTTGGGGTTAACTGCAGAGCCACAGTTGGAATATCTATGTTCATGTCAAGTAGCAGACATCAGAAATGACTATTCCCCAGCAGAGGGAGTGAGTGTGGGTATTTGATGTGGAGAAGAAAAGCAACACCCAAGAAGAATGAGGTCTTCCCTACTCAGAAGAAAAGCTACTGCACACCATGAGCAGTAGAACACCCATCCCTCCCCTATAAATACTGGAGGAAGACTACAGAAAACAATTCAGCATTCAGAGACAGTCTCAAAAACAAGCAAGACACAAAATTTCAGTTGGGGTATGGGGGCGTGAAATACAGGAAGCAGCAGAACCAAAACTGAGTTCAGTCCAGGAAACAGAAGCCACTTGAGGCATCAAGAGACAGATTTAACCCAGGCAGGGTAAAGTAGAGGTGCACTCAACTGTTGGAAAGGTTGGGGGAGCAAAGGTGACAGAGCCACCTTCAGGAAATCTGGAAGTGTAGGGGTCACAAGGGAGCCATTGCAGATGCTCTCGACTGCCTCAGCAAACTAGTGGGCTATTTTCAGAAGAAGCCTGGAAGCCAAGGGAAACCACCAGTGATTTCAGCTGCCTGGCAGCAATGTGATCTCAATTTTCTGCCCACAGGAGACCACTGCTGCCTTCTCAGCTGTCTTCCATGTCTACTGAGAGTATCTCTCACTGACAGAATCTAGCTTGGAACTTTTTGGGGAAAGACATTCTGTGAGGCGTACTTCCCAGTTTTTCCCCTGAGAAGAGGAGGAAAATGGAGAGGAGGATGGCAATGATACAGAATTAACAACAGACAGTAAGTGTAGGAAGAAGTTAAGATAATGAATTACATTTATACTGATGTACTAACGTTTAAGTGGAATTAATCTTCTCAGAGAGATAGGATATTATATACATAAAAAAATCAACTGGAAGTCCTTGGAAATTAAAATTTTGTTTACTGAAGTTAAAAAATGAACAAATAGGCTGAAAAGTAAAATAGACGTTTTAGTTCAAAATGAACTAGTAGTCTGCCCAATAAAGATGGTAAGTCAGAAACAAGTTTTTACTTTTTCTTGAAATCACACTTAAAATAGCATTAAAGGCCATTTAAAAATACATAATCTTATAAATAGAATGGGAGAGAAGACAAAGGCAACAAAAAGCTCTGAGAAAGGTGTATCTCAAGCTGCCAGTGGGAAACAGAGGAGCTATGTGCAGGGCAAAGCCCCCAGTACTACTAGAAATGGAGGTGAAGATGCGGCAAAACTCTGAGGGTGGCTTGCAAGGTTAAACCTCTAGATAGCCTCTCTCACCCTATGAAGCCAGGTGACTGTCTTTTCTCCACTCTTGAAGGGTAATTCTCTGAAAAGGAAAACAGAGGCTATCCAGACTCAAACCAGGGTAGAGAGAATAATGAAAAACACGACAAATAAGTGAATTCTGGCAAACTGAACATTGAAACCCCCAACTACCTTTGCCCTTTTGGCTCCCAGATTCTCTAACAATTTAAGCAAGACTTAAAGATACTAACATAGGGGATTCATGAAAAAAAGAGCCTGGCCTCTCCTCCCCAGACGGTGAAACTCATGAGTCCGGCCATGTGCTCAGGGCCTCCAATCAGGTTTCTCTCTCCATTTGAACATACAACCTAAAATGATGGGGTATATGAAGAAACGCTTTAAGGTGAAAAAGAGACCAATGAAAAAACCAACTTGGAGGGAATAGAAATTATGCAGGAAGAAAAAATTCTTTCTTAAAAAATCTTTTTAAAAACTATTAAAGTCTTCAGCAGGTTAAGTGGAAGTACTTCAATCATAGAATAAGAACAGAATGTTATAAAAAGAGACAGTGACATTAGGAGAAGAGAATGCATTCTTAAAAATTAAAACTAGAAGAGCAAAAACAAACAAAAACGAACCAAACAAACCAATCAATGAAAACAGCCCTCCCCTGCAACAAACAAAAAAAAGCACTAATAAAAAGGATATAAGATAAAATTTAGAAAAATTCCCAGAGAATAAAGCAAATAGAAAGAAAACAGGAAGAAGAGAGTAAGAGAGAAAGAACATTAATCCAAGAAAGCTAACATTTCAAAAAGGATTCCTTAAAAAGAGTATGGAAAATAGACCAACGTTACCTCAATACAAAATAAAAAATAAAACAAAATGAATTAGGGAAAAAAAGAGCATAGAAAATAGAGGGGGAAATTCATCAACAAAATAATGTGTGAATATTTTCCAGAATCGAAGCATGAGTTTTCAGATTTGAAAAAACCACCAAACCAGGGCCAGCCCCATGGCCTAGTGGTTAAGTTTGGTATGCTCCACTTTAGTGGCCCAGGTTTGGTCCCTGGGTGTGGACCTACACCACTCATCAGTGGCCATGCTGTGATGGTAACCTACATACAAAATAGAGGAAGATTGGCACAGATGTTAGCTCAGGGCGAATCTTCCTCAGGAACCCCCCCCCCCA
The DNA here is from genome assembly GCF_041296265.1 of Equus caballus. NCBI lineage: Eukaryota > Metazoa > Chordata > Mammalia > Perissodactyla > Equidae > Equus > Equus caballus. The sequence goes on along the minus strand of NC_091685.1, from coordinate 96,884,751 downwards.
CCAAATATTAAGCACAATAGATAAAAGTAGACCCATACCATAATCATGAAACTGTAGAACCCAAATACAAGAAAATTTTTAAAGGTTTACAGACAGGAAAATTTTTCTTATGCAAAGAAATGGGATTTAGAACGACTTTACTTTTCAACATCTGCACTCTTGAATGCCTTCAAAAATTGAGGGGAAATTATGTCCAAGTCAGAATTCTTTGCCCAGCCACTTTAACAAATAACTTTGATAAACTGTAGTCATTTGAAGACATTTTAATTCTCCAAGAATTTACCTTGCACACAGTCTTTCTCAAGAAATTACTGGTGAGTGTGCTTTACTAAAGCGAACAGGTAAACCAAGAATGATGCACAGAACAAGAGAATCAACTCAAAAGAGAGACAGAAGAACCCCAAGAGGTTCCTAAGAGATCTGCTGGAGCTGGACAGGAGGCCCCAGGGGAGAGGTGTTTCAAGATTAGGAAATGATAGAAATGCAGAAAAAAATTTGACAATAATAGACATTCATTCATGATTTTTAAAATGTTTGAATATATCGCAAACAGATTTAGATAATTCACAGAAAATTTGAGGTTGAATTAGTGATAAGTACCAATAAAGCAAATTTAAAACTGCAAAGAAAAAAAGTCATGTAATAAAGGAAGAGTATGTAGTTTAAGTGTAAATGCATTTATATTCTCATAACTATAAAATCACTGAATACTGAGCTAACAAATTATATAACTATATTGAGAGACCAGAGGTTTGAGTGGAGTGAACTCTATCAAAATTAAAATCTTTTTTTTTGCTGGGAAAGATTTGTCCTGAGCTAACATCTGTTTCCAGTCTTCTTTCTCTTTTTTTTCCCCCTCCCCAAAGCCCAGTACATAGTCATATACTCTAGTTGTAAGTCCTTTTAGTTCTTCTAGGTGAGCCCCCACCACAGCATGGCTACTGACAAACAAGTAGTGTGAATCCATGCCCAGGAACCAACCTGGGTCGCTGAAGTGGAGAATGCCAAACTTTAACTGATAGGCTATGAGGGCTGGCTCCCAAAATTAAAATCTTTTGTTCACTGAAAGACACTACGACATTAAGAAAATGAAAGGGCAAGCCATAGCTGAAACTTGTGGTCAGACTACATACAGAATTATTACAAATCAAAAACGAAAAGGTAAACAATCCAATTTCTTAATAGACATTTCACACAAATATATTTCATAAAAATATATACTTCATTGTATATATTTATATATCTACAAATATATATAACAAGCACATGAAAAGATGCTCAACATCATTGGTTATTAAAGAAACACAAATTAAAATCATAATGAGATATCAGTATCTGCCTTTTCTAGAATTTCATGAAAACAGAATCATACAGTATGTAGTCTTTTGCATCTGCCTTTTTTCATGTAGCATAATGCTTTAGAGTTCATCCATATTGTTGCATCTATTGATAAGAATGAGGCTTCAAACTCAGATCTATTGTCTCCAAATTCACTGTACATCTACAGTATATGATAAGGGGAAAAATACTTCTAAAACAGAATTTAGAGAGTGTATCAGAAAGTTATATATAAAAACTAAAAACGTACAGAGGACATAGGGACATAAAATAAGATGAACAAATATCTGATAATTTTCTATATATTTATATCAATTTTTATACTTACCACTTTATTATTGAAATTTTAACTTTTTAAAATACGATGTAGTCTCTTATCCACTATGAAGAAAGTTGAGAAATGTTCTAATCCTTGTTATGATATTTTTTTCCAAAGAATTATTCTAATCATTTTTAAAGACAGTGTTAGAATTATGGAACTCCTAATAATAGATATCCTGTTAGAAAATTTAAAAATAATTTAAATATAATCACATTTGACATATCATTACATTATTTCTATTTTATGAGGTAGAGAAAAGCTAAGATTATAACACCAAAATATGTCTTTAGAGGAACATTCTCCTTAATCTGTCATGAATTTACAAAGGTAGGGTTAAAATACTTTATGGCAAAAAAAAATATAATGGAAGAAAAGAATTCTATCCTAATAGCACTAACGAATAGAATGGTATAGACCAATTTCTTTCTGCATCATCTGCGGCTATGTTTTACAAATTCTGACGGTGTGACTTTTTGCATAAAGATTCATAATATTTAAATTTTCATTATTCCAGACACTTGTCTTAAACAACAGACACTTTTAATCTTGAATGCCTCCTTGACGATGGCTAATAGCTGACATTTACGAGTTCACATTATGTGCCAGGCACTGTTTCAAAGCCTGCAGTACAATAAATACAAGAGGAGAAAGGGTGGTAAGAGGGCGGGTTATAAATAATGGACCAAGTGATGGGAGGATGTATATGTGCATTTCTCTCATTTCAACTGACAAAGGATTAAAGCCATCATTTGCTTTGTGTGTGAAGAAACTAAGAAGGGTAGAGATGTCAATAGTATTGCAAAGATGGAAGAAATCTTAAGGATCATCTAATTTAAACTCCTCAATTTATAGATGAACAACACTCAAAGGAGTGTTAGGGTTTGCCCAATACGTACATGGGTCACCATAACTAAAAACTAGGTGTTTTGACTCTGAAGTCTCTGCTGCTTCTACCCCACACCAAGACGCTAAGTCAATTACAAATAACATTGTTTCCAAAAATGACGGAAAATTTAAGAATGACTGAAAACCAAATGCTGAATTTTCCTTCATCTGGTAAACAGTGATCTGGAGAATGTCGACACACTTAAATTCAGTAACAGGGGCATTTTACTTTTGAAATATTCTTGTATAATTTTGAGTATTAGAATAAAATAGTGAATTATGATTTTCAGAACACTTTTTAAGTCTTATTAATTGCACAGCTGGGAGCAGTAAGGCAAAGAAGTTTACACAGGTTGGATTTTTCCATCCGTGATAGGTAACCTGGGTCTTGAAAAGATGACTGCTTTTCACAACATACAGTTCCGTCATAAGATGAATTGTGTTTAAACAACCATAATTTATAGTCTCTCTCATGTTGTCATCACCCTTTTTCTAAATAATATTTTATAAGTTCATGAAACATTGTATACTATTCAAGTTACATTTCAAAATCTTACTTTTAAATGTTGTTCTCTTTCAGGGAACGATGACTGTATACCCACATGCTGGAAAAGGGAAGGTTTATATCGAATACGAATTTCCCTATTTCGCTCTATACACTTTTCCTGGGGGAAAAGTAAGAGAAAATAAACTTCTGTTAAAAACCTAAATATTCTTTTTTATTGCACTTACTGATGGCAGAATTTTTTATTATATTAATTTTTGCCAGAGTTTAGTATTAATATTTTAAAATGTAAACAAAACATTTAATTCTTAGCTTTTTCTTCATAAGAGTAATAGGACAAAAGAGTTGAGATACAAAAGGGTTTTAGTTAAAGCATGTATTTTCATGAAATCTGTCTTAGAGAATCACGCTACTGTTGTACCAACTATAATTGTCCTCTCCTTTCTTTTTATTCCAACAACATAAATGAAGTTTTTAGTATTTTCCTGTCTGTCCATTTCTCTCAAAATATATTATTCTTTTTCTTTCCATGTTCATTGATTAATTCCTATGGTAAATTACACTCTCCCCAATTTCTTCTTAAACAGGAAAAAAGTATATGATTAAAACAAACAGCCAGCATTGCACTTAATAAAAAAGAATTTAGACAATCTCCTTCAAAATAAAAATAAGAAAGATGACCTGTGATGCCACTATTAAAAATAAACATTTAAAATTATTACTATCACTATCTGAGAATTATTTTATATATCGTATACATAGAAAAAATTCATAAAAATACATTTCAAATTTATGTACATCATAATTTTTAAGATAGCAGGCTTATTTAAGTCATTTCTACTCAACTGACATGTAGGAAAATATATTAAAGGATCGTTTTTATAACTATGAAGTAATTAAATAATCCAGAGTTAACTTAATTTGAAACTAAATTAAGTCAGATAAAATTAGTTGAGGAGTTAAAATTTAGCAAATATGATAATATTTTCTAAGCTATTAGTAAAAGCTCCAGTGGGATGGTACTGTCAAACGCCGGCTCCCAAAAACACGCCCTAAATAACCTATTGATAAAGCAAAGCTGAGTTAAGTGCTTATTGCAGTAAGGGAGAAACTACCTTGATAGAGTCTTGGTAGTGTCTGTTCAAGTCTTGTGCCTATTTTTTAACTTGGTTGTTTGTTCTCTTGTTGAGTTTTGAGAATTCTATGCATATTCTAAATACAAGTCTTTGTTGTACATGGAATTTACAAATACTTTTTACGAGTCTGTGGCGTCTTACCCTCTTAACAGTAAATTTTGCAGCAGAAAAGGTTTTAATTTTGATGAAGTCCAATTTATCAATTCAAAAAAATGGATGATGCTTTTAGTGTCATGTCCAAGAACTCTTCACCTAATCTTGGGTCCAGAAGGGTTTTTTCTATATTTTCTTCTAAAAGTTTTATAGTTTTATGTCTTATATTTAGATAGATGATCTATTTTGAAATAATGTTTGTATCAGGTGTGATGTTTAGGTTGAGATTCTTTTTTATATGTATATAGATATCCAACTGATCCAAGAAACATTTGTTGAAAAGACTATTCTTTCTCTTGAATTGCATATGCTTCTTTATCAAATATCAACTGGCCATATGTTGCAGACCTCCTTCTGGACTCTGTTCCATTCAATGGGTCCATACATTTACCCCTTTGCCTATAAAGGCTTGGCTTGATTACTACAGCTTTATACTAAGATTTAAAATTGAGTAGTGTGATGGCTCTGACTTTATTCTTCTTTTTCAAAATCATTTTAGCTAATTGAGTTCCTTTGCCTTTTCTTAAAAATTTTAGAATCAGCTTGTCTATATGTAACAAAGAAAATCCTGCTGGGATTTTGATTGGAATTGTGTTAAATCTATACATCAATTTAGAGAGCATTTGCTTATTTACTATGTTGAGCCTTCCAATCCATGATCACGGTATGTTTATTTTTCTCATCAGCATTTTGAAGTTTTCAGCATATAGATAATGTACATTTTTTTTAGATTTATAGACACACAAATATAGATAGATATGTCGTGAGATTCTCTCTTTTATTCTAATATTGATAATTTATGCCTTCAGGTTTTCTTTGTTGGTCGTTTAGAGATTTATCAGTTTTATTGCTCTTTTGAAAGAACCAGTTTTGGTTTCATCAATTTTCTCTACTGCTTTTAGATTTTCAATTTTGTTGTTTTCTGTTCTTATAGTTATTATTTTCTTCCTTATGCTTGATTTGGGTTTATTTTGCTCTTCTTTTTCTAGTTTCTCAAGGTAGAAGCTGAGATTATTGTGAGATCTTCTCTTCTAACATAAAAATTTCATGCTATAAATTTATACTTAAGCAGTGCTTTAGCTGCATCCCACAAATTTTGATAAATTGTATTTTCAGTTTTATTGAGTTCAAAGTATTTCCTAATTTCCTTTGAGAGCTCCTCTTTCACTCATGGTTTACTCAGAAGGGCGCTGTTTAATTTCCAAGTGTTTGTAGACCTTTCAGTTATCCTTCTGTTATTCATTTTTAATTTGACTCCCTTGTAGTCAGAGAATATGCTTTTTATGATTTCAATTTAAAATCATTAAGCTTTGTTTCATGATACAAGACATATCTATTTTGGTGAATGTTCCACGTGTATTTTAAAAGAATGTGTTTTCTACTGTTGCTGGACATAGTTTTAAAATATCAATTCAGTCCAGATGGTAGACAGTGTTGTTCAGTTCTTTTATTGCCTTGCTGGTTTTCTGCCTACCAGTTCTGCTTCTTACTGAGAGAGGAGTGTTGAAGAGGCCAACAATAATTTTAGACTAATCTATTTCTCTTTTCAGTTCTGACATCTTTTGCTTCACGTATTTTGAGGCTCCCTTGTTAGATGAATACACTTTTAGGATTGTTACATCTTCTTGGTGAATTGACCCTTTCATCAGTATAGTATCTTTCTTGATCCCTGGTCAATCTTTTTCTTTTTTTGCTCTGAAGTCTACTTTGATAATAATATAGCCACTACAGATTTCCTTTGACTAATGTCTTCATGGTATATCTTTTTCCATTTTGCTTTTACCCCATCTATTTCATTATATCTGAACTGAGTATCAACAGCAAGTAATTGCATAGTGTTTTTTTAATCCATCCTGATGAACTATCTCAATTGGTATATTTTGGCCATTTATATTTGATGTAAATATTGACATGTTTGGATTTATGTCTACCACTTCATTGTTTTTTTCTGTTTGTCCCTTTCTTTCCACTTTTCACTGCATTTGTGGCCTCATTACTTCATTTAGTAGGCATAAGTGTCAGTAAAAATTTAAGATATGGGAAGTTTAAAAATTGATGCACTCATCAAATTTGTTTAGGTAAACAAATTTTAGGTAATTACATTAGACAGGTAGTATGTTCCTAAAATATTTGATATTTATAAAGTAAAGAAATACTCACAGTTGTTTCTCCTGGGTGACACATCTTTATCTGAAAAATGTACCCCAAAAGCCAGTCTATGGGTTTATCTTTGTAGAACATTAAAAAAAACTGTACAAAGTCAGTTAAGTCCGCAGATTTGAATAGCTTTCCTATGCAGAAAAAGTAAAGAAATCCAAGTAACTCTTGAGTGTTTATACAATATACCATAACATGACCCTTATATGAAATTGTTCATTCCATGAAAAGGGGAAGAGAGAAAAAAATTATTAAAAATTAAATATATCCTATTCCTTAGAAATTATTTAAATAAAGTTTACATTGATGAAGTTGGAGAATAATAAAGTAAAATAATATATATGCTTAAGAATTAAGGATTACCGGCGCCGGCCTGGTGGCCGAGTGGTTAAGTTCGCACCCTCTGCTGCGGCGGCCCGGGGTTTTGCTGGTTCAGATCCTGGGCACAGACATGGCACCACTCATCAGGCCACATTGAGGCGGTGTCCCACGTGCCACAACTAAAAGGACCCACAGCTAAAATATACAACTATGTACTGGGGGGATTTGGGGAGAAAAAGCAGAAAGAAAAAAAATAGATTGGCAACAGTTGTTAGCTCAGGTGCCAATCTTTAAAAAACACAAAAAAAGAATTGAGGATTACCGCTTCTGGGGAGAAAAAGTGTGAAGCAGGTTTAGAACAGTGAATACTCTCGGGAAATCAAGTAGCGCTTCTAAGTCGTAAAAAACAATGAACCAAATGAACATAAAGCAACATGTTGACAGTTTTAAAATCTAGTTTTGAGGACAAAAATGTAAGGAACAGGAATAGGTTTTTCATATCACCATTTATGTAAATTTTAAACAGATATAAACATGATAAACACCAAATATTTTACATGTATATATGTATATTTCAAACATATTAGAGTGAAAATCTATGGGATTGCACATAAAACAGCGGAATAAAATAAGAGAAGGTTCTGCATGAAACAAACATCAAGTGAGTATGGTAATTCAACTTGCTGCCTTGAGGGTCAAATAAAAGAAAAAAGGACAGGAAGAACGCAGGAAAGAATGGAAGCAAAGAAAAGGAAAGTCTACAGAAGAAGTGTAAAACAACAGAAAAAAGCACATCATGCACAGAATTTTAGGAACTTTTCTATAGTGAGGATAATACACATATTTTCAGATTTTTTTAAGTATGTCAGCATTGGCACGCTGGAAATCGCAGGGACTTCAGAATACAACAGTCCTAAGCTAAAAGTCCTCTCTCTACAACTTTAATTCTTTGAGTTTCAGTGTTTTTCTATGTAAAATAGAGAGAAGTGCGTCTAAGTCACTGAGTTAACATTTATGCCAGACTCAGAGCGAGCATTTAACAAGTGGTAGCCATCATATGTTTTTATAACATACAGTATAGATGTCAATCTGTTTATTTATATTACCATCCAGAAAAAACATTTGGTTTAAAAAGACATCTTCTGAAATTCAGATCCTTGAATCTGATTTTACTACTAATGTAATAGTATCTTTATAGAAATCACGCCATTCCTTTCCATTTAGGAACAAACTTTTTGATAAGTTCTTGAGAAATTTTAAGTTTACTGTGTGCTAAAATCTTGACCCCACAAATTAGATCCATTGCTTACCGATGAATCCAAGAACTGAAAACTCAATAGAAAACCAGTTATTTGAAGTGATATTATGTACGAAATCTGTGATTGTTGTAAAGTAGCTCTTCTTAGCTATGATATCATCTTCTAGCTGGAACAAAACCAAAAAGGCATTAGAACTTTTGATTCTTCCATTGAATAAGATATTAGCTTGGAAATTGAAAATACTTTCAAAAGAATACACTGAAAAAATGTTTTTATGAGGTAATAATTTTATTTTTAGTTCAATTCACTGATAATATTTACTGTTGGTCAATTTTCGTTTTCTGACTCTGAGACCAGAGATGATCTCTTTCTCTCCTAAATACTAATACGTAACATTCAATCTAAATCCTCTTTGAAGAGTCTATTTATCTGCATCCATTTTCATCCTCACAAAGACTTTAGTTTCTATTTTAAGGCATTATGTGTGGATGATAGGTGCCATGTTCTATTGCCAGATACTGTAGTTGGCAAAGAGATGGCAAAGGGAATTATTACTCTCATCCACAACTAGCTCGTTAGAATCATTGTGCTAGTAAGCCTAAAAATACTTCTCTATAAGAAGGGCAGGGAGGGAAACTAGAATTTTCTTTCATAATTTAATATACATTATGCATAATCTATAGACTAAGAGGGCCACCTAAGTGATTAGGAAAAATGTGGAAGTCCTCAGGCACAGTACCAGAACACAAAATAGAATTGTGTTGCTTCAAATCAGGAAGAGTACATTGGCTGGATCTCATGTTGCTAATACATTGCCACTAACTAGGAATGAAAAGAGATTTTTTTTCTTTCTTCCAGTATAAGAGAAGACCTTGCTTCAGGCCTTTTTATAACTCTAGCTATTCTCCAATGATATTCTGCAAACCCTTCTCACAACTGTACGTTGTCTCGTGTCTCCTGTGGTGAGGTGTATACTTAGTGTTGGGAAACATAACATTATTAAACAATACGCAGGAATTTAGGGAGTAAAAACTATATATACTGATTTATTTCACAAATACGGTAAGGCAGCACGGAACTGTTACTTACAAAATGTGAGGCAATGTAGAGTAGCAGTGATAAGCATAGACACTGACATACAATAAGTGCTTGTTTAATTTAATAAACTGTGGGTGGAGAAATGTAGGCAGTACCATTTCTATTTTTTTCTAATTTGAGAATTTTTTTTCAGTTTGCTTCAGGTAGCTATAATTTCCTCTGTTAATAGTGAACCCAGCAAGAAGACTCATATATAATCAACTTTAAGCTTGCTTTTGGCATTTTAATATAATGCATATTTTCTATTTTCTGAGTATAAAGTAAAGTGAAGGAAGGAAGGAATCAAAGGAGGGAGGGAGAACCTAATACTTCTACTTTAAATTATATATATAGATATAAAACAAAGTCTTACCTGTAAATAATACATGGCCTTGGGCTGGGCATACAGCATCAAAAAACAAAAATCCAATACTTGTTTGGTTTTCCAACTAAAGATGAGTAATAAAATCATTTAATATTTGTCATTATTATTTAATTTTTATTTATAAGCACACTTCAGTAATTAGAAACAAATTTTGTTTTATACTTTGCTAAAATAAAGTACTATTTACATTAAGAGAAGTTGAATACGTTATACTAAAAATTTTCCCATCTTTGCTCAGTGGACAGTGTCTGCCGTTGCTAAACTAGGATAAGCATAATCCATTTATTTTATGTTTTGGTTCAGTTAAATCTTGATCTACATAATAAAGTGAATATCCTTTCTGATCTTAGGTCTTGTTCAGATGAAAGTATAAAGAAACTTTATTATAATTTAATACTAAACTAGATACTAGCAATATACAACGTAGTTCTTGCCCTTCTGGATCTTGTAATCGGGTATGAAAATGTAGAAAAATAATAAGATTAACACAATGAGATGAGTGCCATATAAAGATATTGACAATGATGACTTACAGTAAGGTGGCAGGGTGGAGGAGAAGGAGGTGGGGCATTCAGTGCAGAGGAACAGCATTGCAAGGGTACAAAACGTGTGAAAGAACATGCCACCTTAGATTTAGAGCAGAGAGAGTCGATGGAAATGAAGCTGGTGGTGGTGAGGTTGCCAGAGACCGGATCACGAAGGATCTTTCATGACACACAGGAAACTTTGGACTTGATCTTATATGAAAAAGGATTCTTCTGGCTATGGAATAGAGAAGCTAGGCTAGGCTATGATCTGGAATGGCCTGAACTAAGTCTAAGGCAGAGGGATGGAGATGAGAGATGATGTGCAGAGAGATTAAAAAAAGGATAGACACATAAAGGGCAGAAGGAAAAACAAAGATCTAGAATGACTTCTAGCTTTATGACTCTGAAAACTGGATATAATGCGGGTCATTAATTAAAAGCAAAACAAAACCCTTAAAAGATTTCCAGATTCTGAAATACTATTATTATTTTAAAACAAAACAGAGCTAATAAGTTTCCTGGAATAAGACTTTTTTCTGAATTCTGACATGTCTTTCGCTCTATTAAGTTCTGAGGAGCCAAATTATTACATTTCTTATAATATCTACCACATTTATACCAAAGAATAATAATCCTTTGTACACGTATGGAGCTTTTAATTTTTCAAAATTCTTTTATAAATACTATCATTTTGTTCTCATAATGACTTTGCCAAAAATGTAATGTAGATTTTATGATACACACTGGATCGCTGACAAAGCTAAGAAAAAAAGGCTCAATTACCTGCCTAGGATGATCAGGAAACAAAAAAGCTGGGACTCAAATCTACGTATAATAATTCATAACCCTGGGCTTCTTTTTTCCTGCATTAGGCCTTTGCTAATTATTGTTTGTAAATATGGATATAGATAATCAGTGGTGTGCTGGTGGTAAATGTTTAACAGCTGTTTCCCTGCAGGGCGGGTGTCGGGAGGTGGTGGTGGTGAAGCCTGATTTATAGCTTTTGCCCATTGCCATGGTGTAAATGCTCCCGATTTCACACTTCCCGTTGGATGTCACTGAACACAGAGTTGGGAAGTGATGCACATAGTCAGCTCTTGGAAGCCAACAGGAGGTGGCTGTGTTTGAAAGAGGATCTATTAGATGCTGATTCCAACATTTCATCAGGTAAAGTTAGTTATTTAAGGATACTATTTTCTAAAAGGTCATACCGCTCTAATTTTTCTGAGTCCTCAGTTGATTCCTTGTCATGTAACATGGTTGGATAAAAATAGGCAGGTATTGAAATGACCTCTAAGGACCCAGACTTCACTTGCTTTCTGAATCTATAAGTAAAAGTAAATGGACGCTTGTAAGTGAATATTTGGTTTACCAAAACAACATAAATACTTAAAAAGAATTTCCTTATGCATGTCCACCTAAAATTTTTATTTCAATTATTTCACGTTGATACATGACATCAACATCATGAAACTAATATTTTTTAGCCAAAGTATTTCTTTTGTAAATTAGTGACAGACATATCAAAAAATTAAAATATATAAAATTTATTTCCTCTCATACAAATTATAGATACTTTAAATTTTTTTAAGTTTACAATCAGATATGTACTCTAATAGATCCAAGATAATGAAACTAATGATTAGAATAATACAGTAAATGCAAAAGAGCAAGAACATTAGATGGTTTTTTTAAGCATGCAATTTTGAGTTTAACAAGACTCCTACTGAATAGCAATGTGGCTCCTGAAACTAGACTGCCACAGCAAGCAAGGACTAAATGTGACTCTTGTCCACAGCTCACTGGAGGACTATATGTGCTTTTTAGAATCTTTATTTTTAGAAGTTAATATTTATAGACCAACAAGGACATCATTAACATGAATAAAATATTGCTCAAAACACTGTAATATAAATCTCGTATCATCAAGGCAAAGGATGGGAGACCAGATAGAGCATTTTAAATGGTTTTCCTTGAGAGAGATATAATATGACCTTAAGTGAGATTTAAATTTAGGCATTACGTTATTTGTTATAATGTTAAAGTCTCAAGGAAATGTTTATTTTCTACTATTAGGTGAACAAGAAGGACAGAGTTTATATGAATGATCTCAATTATGTGCAAAATAGGCAGTCTTCACTTTGGACCATTTCCATATGTGTGAATTTCAGTTACCACATTTTAGTTAAATAATACCAGTCTCCCACTCACCATGGTATATTAACCGTGAATAGTTGCAGAAAGTACAAACTTCGCTGCTGGCTCTTTAGTTCACAGATCACTACATAAATAACAAATGCACATCACCATCTTGCCACTTCTTTCGAAGTCTGTTGGTGACTGGTCACTGTGCATCTGTTATTCAGTTCACTTGCAGGCAGCAAAACACGTAGTTGTGTTGCTTCCTTGTCTCCCCGTGACAAAAAAGCCCACATGACACAGAATTAAAATGAATAATCAAAAGAGGGAAGTGGCCAACAGATGAAAGCACAGAAAGTAATCACACTGAAGGTGAATTTGGAATAAGATTCCAAGAGAGCTGAGCCTGGGAAGGCTGACACTGCTGCTATTCAGAGAGACTCTAGGTACGCAGGCAGAGGCACTTGGTGAAGTGAACCTATCTGACATAAATGAGGAAAGTGGCTGTGGTGGAAAGGATGTCCCATTGGATGTGATGCTGGCAAAACACTTCACATTAAAGGAATTCTCAGAGATATTTCACAGCATTGAAAATTCAAATAATAAAATGTAGGAGGCTGATCCAGACTCAGAGAGGAGTACGACAATTTGCAAAGGCATAAAAAAGATATTCGCTCCGTATTTAAGCTGCATGACAAGAAGAAGGCAAATACTGTAAACTATACTCTTGATAAATTTTCTAGAGGAAATAAAATACTTTATTCTCAATAATTCTTATGTTTTATATGACAGTTTACTAAACGAATATTAGCTTTACTATATTTTTCATTTTTCTAAACATTAATAGTCAACAGTTAGAGAATATTTAATGTTTTCGCAAATGTTTAAAGGTCATGGAACAATTGTAATTTTTCCCATTGATTGTGAATATCGCCTTTTGCATGGTTTCAACCTGCACAATCATTTTTATGTCCCCATATTATCGTGCAAATCAAGGATTGCCTGAGTATGTGTAAGCACACACACACACAGAAGAAAGAAAGCACATGCTTTTTTAGCTATGAGTCATTGGAATGTGGACAATTGTATTCCTTTCACTTGCTTTTTAAATGGTTTGGAGATGTTTAATAATAGGGATGTATCCTGATCATGGGGTAGGAGTAGTGTCATGTGCTAGAAAGAATGCAGTGTTTTGAACCAGAAAAGTGAATGTACCAATTTTGCTTCCTTTGCCTTCAAATTTGGAGTGAGTTATTTACTTTCTCTGACCTTCAATTTCCTGATCTATAAAACTGGAATAGCAATACATACCTGGCAGGGAAAGAACTGTTCAAAAGACACACTTGAATTCTTCCCAGGCTCTATGTTATTTATTTACTTTGGTGGGAGCGTAAATGGGGGAATGTAGGGGGTGAAAGCCTTACTGGCTGCCCTCTGATTTCATGGTATATCAAACGGAAAGATTTTTGAAAATTAATTCTAATACGTTCCTTAGGGAATAGAAAATGCTGGTATGGAAGAAAAGAATGGGGAATACTTATTGTCTGCTTTGGGGTAAAAATTTAGTAACATAATGTCTGCATTTTTTTAAAATGAAATTGCATGACTATAAGCCTTAGGACTGTGTACAGCAATTTAGAATAACAGAGGCAAGTGAAAATGACATCAAGTTGCTGTATACGCAATCATCAAAAGGTTTGTATTACAGAGGTTAATAAGTAAATATTGTCCTCTAGACAATTTTACCCAAAGTCCAAAAGCAACAAAAGTCAAGTTACAAGTAATTTCTACATTAATAGAATAATCTCCCCTTACTGATGGAGAGAAAGATTCCAAGCACAGTTTTATGCAATTCCTCTTAAGCAAGACCCTTGGAATGCTGTATGGTGACACCTTTCTAGGACTCTTTAAAATTTTTCTAGCTTGTTAGGTTATGGATATGATTAAAAGACCTTGAGATAATGATAGTAGAATTGCTAGTTGCCAATAACTGGAGAAAATAATATAGGTTGTTGCCATTATAGATGAATGATTTTGGCTTATTGTCATATAAGAGTGGAAACTTTACAGCTCTATAGTTTTGTATAAAGTACATAGTTATATACAGTTTCATATAAGGTTGTATATAACCTTAGTTGCATCCTCTAAAAATTGCTATATAGTCTCAAATTTAGGGTTGATAAAATATAGAGCAATCCCTCATTATCCCCAATGAGAAGACCTAGAGAAGGGATTTTGAGCTAAACATATAAGTTTGGGTATGTAAATGAAAAGCTATGTGTCTACATTAACTTAGATACAACCACATATTTCTAACCTCATATTCTATAATGTGCTATTTTTAAATTATAGTTTTATTTTATTCTCACAAAAATAACTTTATTCCAATTTTTGAAAAATTTTTTATTGAGGTCATAATAGTTTATAATGATGTGAAATTTCAGTTGTACATTATTATTTGTCAGTCACCACATATATGTGCCTCTTTACCCCTTATGCCTACTCCTTAATCCCCTTTCCCTAAGTAACCATTAATCTGTTCTCTTTGTCCACGTCTTTATCTTCCACATATGAGTGAAATCATACAGTGTTTGTCTTCTCTGTCTGGCTCATCTCACTTAACATAATACCCTCAAGTTCCATCCGTGTTGTTGCAAATGGGATGATTTTCTCCTTTTTTGTGGCTGAGTAGTATTCCATTGTATATATATATACCACATCTTCTTTATCCATTCATCAGTTTATGGTCACTTGGGTTGCTTCCACGTCTTGGCTATTGTGAATAGTACTGCAATGAACATATGGGTGCATAAGTGTGCTCTTTGAATTGTTGATTTCAAGTTCTTCAGATAAATACCCAAGTATTCCACCCAAGCAGTGGAATAGCTGGGTTGTATGGTATTTTGATTCTTAATTTTTTGAGAACTCTCCATACTGTTTTCCACAGTGGCTGCACCAGTGTGCATTCCCATCAGCAATATATGAGGGTTCCCTTTTCTCAACATCCTCTCCAACATCTGTTATTTTTTGTCTTAAGTGATTCTAGCCATTCTAATGGGTGTAAAATGATATCTCAATGTAGTTTTGATTTGCATTTCCCTGATGGTTAGTGATGTTGAACATCTTTTCATGTACCTACTGGCCACCTGAAATATCTTCTTTGGAAAAATATCTGTTCATATCCTCTGCCCATTTTTTGATTGGGTTGTTTGTCTTGCTGTTGTTGAGTTGTGTGAGTTCTTTATGTATTTTGGAGATTAACCCTTGTTGGATATATGGTTTGCAAATATTTTCTCCAAGTTTGTGGGTTGTCTTTTGTTTTGCTCCTGGTTTCCTTTGACTTGCAGAAGCTCTTTAGTCGCATGAAGTCCCATTTGTTTATGTTTTTCTTTTGTTTCTCTTGCCCGAGTAGACGTGGTATTTGAAAGATCTTTCAAAGATCGATGCCAAAGAGTGTACCGCCTATATTTTCTTCTAGGAGTTTTATGTTTTTACATCTTTTATTCCACCTCTTTATCCTGCATTGTTAATGTCAATACCCTTATTCTCACTAGAATCACTTTCTGAATCATCTGACATAGTTCTCAGGTACATTTGACCTTCAGGTCTAACTAAAATACAGCAATTTCTGAAACCAGTGGCATTGTCTCTGAACATTTTATAGCAAAACATAAGTAATATTTTCATTTGTGATCTCCACAAATAACCACATACCATAATTCTTTTTAAAGTCATCTTCAAAAGTCTTGCAATTATGTGGTCATATCCCCAGCAATTGTTTGTAAACTTTTGCCTTCTTTTTAACTGATCCTGTCAAGAATCCCTTATAAGGATACCAAACTAGCAGAGACATAAGTCATTTCAGGCTAATGCGTCTTCTCCAAACAGTGGTTTATTATTGAGAATAAAGCACATGAGAGCATATCCTGACAGGAGAACATTTTAAGGATTCAAGTATAAGGCAACTTTTTTTCTGGGGAAACTTTTTTGGTGAAAACTAGACATATATGGTATTTTATTTCATCTTGTGCCACTCCATCTCCCTTTGCACACATCACCAACTTCGAGCCTTCACTACTGCTCTCAAATTCATTTACCACCAACAAATCGCTCATTCTCAACACATGATCTTATCTCCTTCACAGAGAAGAGAGGAACCTTTATGGAGAGGACTCTTTCATGTCACCCTCTCTCCCCAAACTAATTATTTTCTTCCAGTCTTTCACTTGTTCTTATCTCTTTTTCCTTTAGTCTTAGCTTAGTCCTGCCTAAATCTCCTTCCGTGTGTATCCTGCATCCAATCCCCCACAGACCTCGCTCCATCAGCTCCTTCTTCTCCACTGGAGGACATACAAAACACTCAAGTTGCTCCAACTCAAAACCTCCCCAAACACAACTTTCCCTCAAGCTACTGTGTTTTAACTTTTCTCCCCATCAGTTAAGCTTGTTGAGAATAGTCTGATTTGATTCTTTAAATTTGTAGTATGAAAATTATGAAACACACACAAAAGTAGAAATATAGTGAATCCCAAATCACCCGATTTCAACCGCCATTAATTTTTACGACGCTTGTTTCATCTATACAGCCCACTATTTTTTGCTGAAGTATTTTAAAACAAATCCTAGGGGCCGGCCCCGTGGCCGAGTGGTTAAGTCCACGTGCTCCGCTGCCGCGGCCCAGGGTTTCACCGGTTAGGATCCTGGCCACGGACATGGTTCCGCTCGTCAGGCTACGTTGAGGCAGCGTTCCACATGACACAACTAGAAGGATGTACAACCAAGATATACAACTACGTACTGCAGAGATTTGGGGAGATAAAGCAGGAAAAAAAAATTGGCAACAGTTAGCTCAGGTGCCAATCTTTAAAAAAAGAAAAAAAAATCCTTGATATCACATTTCACCCTTAAATTCTTCAGTGTGAAAATCAAAAAAGGACATTTACATAACCACAAGCCATTATTACACCTTACAAAACCAAGAATAATTATTCAATATCACATAATACTCAGTTCATTATCAAATGTCCCCAGTAGTATCTAATGGGGGTGGGGGTGATGTTCAAAGGAGTATCCACAAAAAATCTTCTCATTATAATTGAGTATTTCTAATATCTTTTTAAAACTTATTAGCTAGACCAGTCACTTTAGTTTTTATTTCTTTTTTTCCTTTTTTTAATGCAACTGTCTTGTTTAAAGAACTGTTTTATAGAAAAGTTGTCCTGTAGACTGTCCCACGTCCTGGTGGTTTTCTCCAGATTGCTTCCTCCATTCACTATGAATACTCTAAACTGGAATTTACTTCTAGAGGCTTGATGAGATTCAAGCTTGTTTTGTTTTTTGGAGGGTGGTGGGCAATAACTCCCTATAGTTATTTCATTCTGTATTTCATTTGCATCAAAACAGGAGGGACAAAATGCCTGACTGGCTTCCAGTGATACGGAGCTTGATCAGAGGTTCAGGTCGGGGAACTTGGTCCCTTCCTGCTGATGCCCGTCTGATCTCGGCCCACACTCTCGCCCTCTGCTCTGCCATGCATCGTAGGGCTGGAGGTCTGCACACCACAGTCCCAGGCACCTGTGCTAGCCAGCTTCCCGGTAGGTTCTGCCTGTCGGAGGCAGTAAGTAACAAGAGATTGGAAGGCCGTAGAAGAGGAGGACATTCTTGCCACTTTCGGTTTTAGGTGAAGTCTCCAGCAGCAGCAGCAGCAGTGATGTCAGCACTGGCAGGAGCAGCAGAGTTGGTGGAGGTTGCAGCTCTGACGGAGGCGGCACCACTAGACCCCGCTGTCGCAGCATTTACAACAGGGCAGCAGCAGGTGCAGCCCAGTGTCAGATCTCGGGGTGTAGCCCCATCTCCCTGTATGCTTCTCCCGTCTCTTCTTCTACCTTTTGTTCTCTCAGCCTTTGTAAAATTTTTCGACCTATTCTTTGTATTGAATTCCCTCTATTTCTGCTTTCTGAACTACCAAGAGCTCTCCCGTTTGGATGCTAACTGCTACACCCTCCTTGTAAAGTTCCCCACCCACCTGTCACTTAATGACATGCCTGAATCAGTTATGTCTCAAAACGGTGATTTTCTAATTCTATTAATTCTACAGTTATCAGCTGGAATTCTTTTGACCAGAATAATGTTGCCTCATCCACTTGAGCTTTTGGTTGAGGAAAAGACAAAACAAAATGCAACACTTTGCTGGCGAAACCAAGCATATCTGTTAGCCAGATTAGGCTTGAAGAGCATGTTTGCAACCCCAGTCTGTAGCATAAAGCACCTATTCTTCTGCACGATACCTAAGGCTCTTCATGATCTCATCATGGCCTGCCTCAGCTCCCACCAATCCTTCCTCCCTACTCCCAACCAACCATGTTCCCGAATATACTTATATTTCCAAAAATCTAGCATGCTCCCTTTGGGGCTTTTCTGCCTTCTCAAGCAATTCTGTTTGCCAGGCATTCCCTTTCTCCTTTTGTCTGCCTGAAGAATGTCTGCTTACACCTTTAGACTCAGCTTAATTCTTACCTTCTCCACAAAGTCCTTCTTGATACCTACAGATAGAGTGAAATACTTCCCCCTCTCTGTGTTCTCATAGTGCCTTACTCATACTCCTACGATAACACTGGCTTCCTTGCTGTGATTTGTTTTTTTTTTACCAGTTGTATCGCCCACTTGAACATAACGATCTGGAAAGCTGACTCCATTCCAGAGCAACTTGCTTGATAAATAACTTCACATTGGTTCGTCTGTATGTGCCTGCATATCCTGGGCTGCATACAGCAGGAGATTATAAGCAGCAGCAGTGAAAGTAACTTCATACAGTAAGGAACACAAGAATGTTTTAAAAATAATCAAGTAGGCTTCTCTCAGAGGCAATGAATTTCATGGGGGAATAGATAGTGTAACAATAATAACATGAAAAATATGGATTTTAATAGGTAGATAACCTACAAAATTGGGGAAAATTACAAGCTATACTTCATCACAGCTTAGACAGAACTACAGGTTCTTTCTGCACAGCTACACTCATTAAGAAGAATTGATCACTAATGAAATTATATAATTGATATAAAAAATAGGATAGAAAAATGAAAGAAGGGCTATTTTTAAATTTATTGAACAGTACTTACTTTTTTGTAATCATGTCAACAACAGATTTTACATAATCTTCATTACTCTAAGAATGAGAAAAATATTTCACTGAAACCAAGCATGCCTCCTATTTTACTAATACATGTTTACTACATGTAACTCTAGTTTATGTGTGGAATGTCATCATGTCCTAATCATTTCTACTGTTTTCACTTTCTATAAAAGAATTTAAAATATCCATGTGTCTAAAAGATCTGACTTGAACATCAAAAATATTTCATTCTCCCTTTGTCACAATATGAAATATCACTACACGTTATTTACACTTAAAAATTAGTATACAAAAACTTATGTACCTAAAACAGTTTTGTCCTAAAATTTGGGATGGCTTATTTCAAAGTACTGCTCTTTTTGAAAATGCCTTCATTTTATGAGTATTATACGACAATAAGCTTACTTCAAAATTACATCACATTTTTCCAGACAGTATTACTCAGCTTGATTACCAAATTTTCTTCCATCAACAAACTTTGTGTACCTACTCTTCATCGAACACTATGCTGGATTAGATGACAGACTCATTTGCAAATTAGCTTTTGGGGGTTTATTCTCTCAGATCATTTTTTTTAACATAACTGATGACATTTACAAGATGTAGCTTCAGGGCCCACCAGCACTCCCAAGGTAAAATTCTGGAAATATTTTCAACAATGATAGTTCTAGGATCAAATCTGAGTACTCTGAAAGGCAATTCTGAATGAATGTAGTTAGTTTAAAAATACCAGTCATGATGCAGATAACTAGTACATAAGGTTCTTAAGATAGCCATAAGTTGAATCATGCCTAGCGGCCAGCGCAGTAGTACAGCGGTTAAGTTCACACGTTCCGCTTCGGTGGACCGGGCTTTGCTGGTTCAGATCTCAGGTGTGGACGTACACAGCACTTATCAAGCCATGCTGTGGCAGCCATCCCACATATAAAGTAGAGGAAGATGGGCACAGATGTTAGCTCAGGGCCAATCCTCCTCAGCAAAAAGAGGAGGATTGGTGCTGGATGTTAGCTGAGGGCTAATCTTCCTCAAAAAAAAAAAAAAATTATTTAAAAAAAGTTGAATCACAGCTATTTGTTACCCACTGAAACATATGATATTTTAAATATAGTACTAAAGTTACACTTCTTTAGCATTTTATATTCCATTTTAAAATTTGTCCCCCAATATTTTATTATTGGTCTAAACATTTTGGGCACATGTGCATTGTGTCAACAGCAAAGAAATAAAGATTGTAACATGTAACAGAGGAAATGTGACAAAACGTTTTGGAGACCTTGTATATGCTTCCAATATTAAGAAATTAACTTGGAGAGAATGATTGTTTAACCTTTCATTTATATTTTCCTATTAGTTCTTCAACTGCTTGTTTTGTTGGAGTTTTTTTCTGCATTCAAAGATAAGTTTATTACAGGAAATTCAAACAATAGAGAAAAGAATAAAGAAAGGACAACAAAGATCCTTCTAACTCCCAACATCCAGAGATAACCATTATTTATATTTTGGAGACCATGATTGCTCATTCTGTTTTTCTCTTTATACATTTCATCTGTCTTTATATCTTTCTTCCTCCTTCCTTCCTCCCTTCTCTTTCTAGCACATTTTACAAAGATAATATTACGTTAAACAAGATGCTTTACAACTTTTTTCACTCAATAATATGATGTGGACATCATTTTACGTCAGTGACTATAGATATTCATTCTCCCCTCAATGGTTGCAACATAGACATAAGTATTTAATCAGCCTCTTGTTGATAGATATTTTGGTTGTTTCCAATATCATGCTTTTATAAAGCAACAGAGCACTGAAAATCCTTGAAAGAATTACTTATTGAACACTTACCATGTGCCACCCATCATTTTAAATACTTTAAATATATTAGCTAGTTTAATTTCCAAAACAACCCTATGACGTGGGTAATATGATTATCACT
This sequence comes from Equus caballus, assembly GCF_041296265.1. Taxonomy (NCBI): domain Eukaryota; kingdom Metazoa; phylum Chordata; class Mammalia; order Perissodactyla; family Equidae; genus Equus; species Equus caballus. The sequence continues at coordinate 96,863,479 of NC_091685.1, read as the reverse complement.
ATTTTACAGATAAGAGAAGTGAAGCATACAGGAGCAAAGTAACTTGTTCAAGTTCACAAGCAAGACAGTAGAGAAGCTGGCATTTGTGACCTTTTTTCTCTTTTTGAGGAAGATTGGTCCTGAGCTAACATCTGCCTCCAATCCTCCTCTTTTTGCTGAATAAGATTGGCCCTGAGCTAACATCTGTGCCCATCTTTCTCTATTTTATATGTGGGATGCCTGCCACAGCATGGCTTGATAAGCAGCACGTAGGTCTGTGCCCAGGATCCAAACTGGCGAACCCCAGGCCTCCAAATTGGAGTGCGTGAACTTAACTGCTACACCACCCGGCTAGCCTGAGAAGCTGGCATTTGACCATTGGCAATCTAGACCTAGAGTCTCTTCCCAACTACTGCATGACTATACTGTCATATTTTTATTATTTTGAAATTCTTGCCTGTTTATCTCCTTAGGATAACTTCCCAGAATTGAGATTTCTGGAACAAAGGATATACACATTTTAAATCTGATACATGTTGCCAAATTCCCCTTCAAAAGATCTTATGGTGTTAATATTTAAACAGTTCTTTATGGTTCTACATGGCATTAGAGGCAGGATTGAAAACTTTGGGGCCATCAGAGAGACCTAGATTTGAAGATGCTCTATGAGTTACTCCACAAGTTACTAACTTTATTTAAGCTCCAGTTTCTTCATCTGTAAAGTCAGATGGTAATACCTACTTTACAGAAGTGTAATACAGGCTATAAATAATGTGTATAGAAATTGTCCACTATCCTACAGATGTGGAAAGGGGTCCTTCAATTAGTGGTAGTTATTGTTACTTAACATAAATTCTTTCCTGATTTGTATACCAACCTTTTTTGGGGCTGGCCAGATTTTATTACTGTAGCATCAATTTTACTTTTCTGGTTGCAAATATAATTTCTTTACCATATAGTAGGCAAGGCTCCTATTAACACATTTAACATGCAATCTTATTTCTCCACATGGAACCATTATATTTTCTTTTTAGATTTACGTACTTAATTTCTTCTTCTTGGTGTCAAACAGGTATTCAGTACATGGTTTGCTACCAAAAAAAGGCATCTAGGAATTGTTTTTTTAAATTTAAGAGAGAAATTCAAAATAATACAGTGGTTACCATGGAGGAAGTGTATTTGGAGGCTACAGGTTGGGAATGAGGAGACCTACTTATTTTTCATACGCACATCTGCAATAGAGACAATAACCACAGAGTCATTCTCTTCCGAAAGAGTCATTCTGGAGACAATAGAGGTCAGGGTTTGCTTCAGGTAAGTATGATTTCCTCTGTTAACAGTGGGAATACCCAGCGCAAAGGAAACTGCAAACAAAGGAGTATGGAATCATCATTTCAAACCACAGAGAAAAACATAATTTAGCATTATTATCTATGCTTACTTGTATGTTTGGGTTAGTTGTATGGTCATAGAAAGAGTGTTTGAAACTGTATTCCAAAAAAACTCCAAACTACTGTTAATTTTTATCACATATTTCATTTTCTGTTCCAGGAAATTTCAATTTGCAATGGATTGTTAGTAAACACATTAAATAGACTCCAAGATATTCTCATGTTGGAGGATGTCGGCAAAAATAAAACTAACCACTCTCCATTTACTACAGCTTTCATCTAAGTGGGTACAAAATGTCATACATTGGCTGATTCTATACTCTTTTTCCTAAGGAGAAGCTGGAACCCAAAATAAGGACAATATTACGAAATATTTTCATCTGTAAAAAAAATGTATGAAGTAATTTCCAAATGATTTGCTGGAATGAATCCATGCCTCTAAGTGATTTTATTGCACAATAATAACTGAAGCACTGGGAGACTAGACCTCACGTGATCATAAATAAATATGAAGATTCTATCAGCGAAGTCTGCCCAAACTCAGTCTTGGCTGCATAGTGCTTGGCTGTATGAGCTTGGTCAAGAAACACGGCCCCTCCAGCTCAATTTCCCCATCTTTAAGATGGGGATAAGGACTTCCAGAATGGCTGAGTGAGGAACTCAGAAAATCTTCTCCCTAAGAAGACTAATAAACTTAGGGAAAAAAATTGTCAAAACAATCAGGACCCTGGTATACAACAAACTGAGAAGCATTTATTTAAAAAAAAAGTTCTTGAACTTTGGTGAGAACAGAAGGAATCAGTATTTCTCCGATTAGTATTGAGTTTGAACATATATAAAAATATGTTTTTGGCCTTTGGATATTCTTTTGTGAAATCTCTGTTTAAGCTCTTGCCCATTTCTCTATTGAGTTGTCTTCATTCTTCCTATTGATTTATTGATGCTTTTGATATATTCTGAACATGAGCCCTTTGTCAATTATATGTGTTACAAACATTGTCTCCCACTCTTGGTTCCTTTTTCAATGTTTTACCTGTTTATGAACACAAATTCTTAATTTTACTAGAGTGCAATTTATCAGTCATTTCCTTTATAGTTAGTACTTTTTGATTCCTGTTGAGAAATCTTTGCTTATCTTCAGGTCATAAAGATATTCTCCTGAACATCTTCTAGATGGTTTATTGTTTGTGTTTCATATTTAGATGAATAGTCCACCTAGAATTGATTTTTATGGATGATGTCGGGCAGGAGTCAAGTTTCAAGCTGCGAGATCCACTCTAAAATGCAATTCCTGGAATGGCTTCCCATGCCTTAAGATAAGGAGTACACTTACAAAAGTTCACAAGGCCCTTAGTGACCTGGTCTCGCCCTACGTCTTCTGTTTCAACTATCCTCTTTCCAAACCAGTATTACTTAACAGTCTGTCAGCTTCTCAAATTGACCAAATACCACTTTCTCATCTTCAGGCCTTTGCACATGCATAGAACATTCTTCTGATTCCTTGTGCTAATTCCACTCATTCTTCAGATTCCTTGTGCTAATTCTGCTCATTCTTTCTAAATTAGCTTGGGTGTACCAGCTATATATTCTTACTTCATCTCTCATAGTATTTCTTATCCTTTTTATTTTTACCTGTTGTTTTCCTAGCTGGAATGTAAGCTTGGTGAGGGCAGACACTGATGCTCTCTTGCTCACCATTATAAGTCCAGCACTAATATAATGACTGGAACATAGTAATGTCAATAAATTTGGGATGAGTAAATGAACGGATAAGCCCCTTTAATTATTTGGCCTCTGTGCCATGTCTTATTGCTGATAGCCTCCAGCCCCACTTGTGCACACAAGCCACACTCTTTTCCCAGGCTCTCTTGCTGTTAGATCTTTCACATTTCTTTTCCTCTATCTGGACAACCATCCTCCACCTTTCCACTATCCATCACCTACCTGTCCCCTGCTTAGCCTACTCCAGTTCTTTTTACTCTTCATGTCTCAGCTTAGATGTTACTTCCTCCAGAAAGTTTTCCCCAATTCCCTGAGGATAGATTACTTGGCTCACACTTGTGTTTCCTCCATTATGGCACTGGTCACTCTATATTGTAATTGCTTTCTCATTTGTCTCTATGAGGATGAGGTCCACATCTTGTTCACCACTATATCCCCAGGGCCTAGCAAGTGCCTGGCACAAAGCAGAAGCTTGTTAAACGAGGGGACATGGTAGGCTTCACAAAGAAGTTGTCAGTTAAGATGAAAAGTCATACTGGATAAGGGACTTACACAACAAATTAGCTGTGGGTTGATAGGAGGTGGTGTGCTCATTATAGGCAGTGATCAGCATGTACAAATACATGGAGATCTCAAAGAGCTTGGTCTATTTTTGGGGACTGCTAGTGGTTTGGAGTCGCTGGAAATGGAAGGAAGTGGTAGAAATTGAGATTTGAAAGATATAGCCTATTATGAGTATGCCATGTCAAGGAGCTAACTTCATCCTATATGCACCGAGGATCTAGTGAGGGATTCTAAGCAAGAGTTGAGCAAGATGAGTTACGCATTTTAGTACGCATCTCTGAGGAAAGCATGGACTCACTTAGTAATACTAAAGTCATGAGAAAAATTACGTCTATTGAAATAGACAAGGCAAGAAATGAGGGGCTCACTAAAAAACAGTTGTAGAGGGGCTACAAAGAGCAGAAATTATTTGAGATATATTCAGAATATAGAATAAATAAGACTGATGATAGATTCCCCAGTAGGCTATGCTACAGGCTTCAATACATTTGCAAATGTCTTATGTGTTAAGATCTTTTAGTTACCAGAAACAAAATCTCCCTTTATATTGCCTCTGGTAATGAAGCGTTATATGCAGGCCGGTCCCCCTAAAAACCTAAGAAAAGCCACCAAAGGGACCTTGAAAGAAGGACCAATATAAATACAGCATAGCTGGAAATCAGGACGTAGTTGGGAAATTGGAAAATTATTCAGGATTTAACACAGTTCTGATTACTGGTTTATCTCAACCCACCTCCCACCGACCCCTGCCCCCGGCCCCAGGGAACAGAGCTCTATTACTCTTCCCAATTACCAGCATCTCTCTCCCTCTTTCCTTTCACTCTATATCATGGGCTTCTGCTTATCTTTGCTGATGCTTTTCCACAGCTGTGCTTATTCTTGGTATCTAATATCTTATAGATTCTATGCATTGGTTTTTTTCTGTGTCTTTCAACTCCTCTTCCCATAAACTCCAGCTTTCATCCAGCACACGCTCTCTCATACATTCAAACACACGTGTACAAGCACGTATATGTGCATATTTATATGCCACAATCAAAACACTCCCAAGAGGGAATCTGATGCAGTTAAAGACTTACAAGTGTGATTTCAAAAACTTCCTTAATCTCTCTAAGCCTCAATTTTTTCAGGTGTAAAATACAGATAATCATGGGCCTACTGCATTGGGTTATGAAGATTAAATGAGATAATGAAAGAAAACATAGCAACTCAGTGTATGGTACACAGTGAGAATTCAGTCAATGTTAAACAATGTCATCTGGCACCCCCATCCCAACACGAGAGGCTTGTCAGAGGCATGTGATATAAAACAGCACTTACTGATTCCCACCGAACTGCCGAGAGCAGAGGTCAGCAAACTTTTCTATAAAGGGCTAGATAGTAAACATTTTTGGCTCCCGGGCCAGACTGTTTCTGTCGCAACTACTCAACGCCGGCCTTGTAGTGCCAAAGCAGCCACAGACAAGTAAACGATGAGTATGGCTATGGTCCAACAAAACTATTTCAAAACAAGCAAATTTGGCCTGTGGGCTCTAGTTTGCTGACCTCTGACCTAGAGTGCCTCACTGGAATGAACAAGGTTTGTGAGAATGGCAGGTGTTCTGAGACTTGGCCTTAATATCCCTGCTTCTAACTCAAATGCTTTTTCTCTTCTACACCTGGTGAGCTTGAACTCATCTTTCACGGGTTAGTGCAAACATCACCTCTTCTGTAAAGTTTTTGCTGACTCTGGTCCCCAGAAAGATGGGGACCTAGAAAGATAACCAAGATATCTGGGTTAAGATATCTTGAATAGATTTACCAAAACCAAAGGAGAAAAGAGTTGCCAAGCACTCAGCAGATGCTTATTGTATGTTTGACTTATATTGACTTATTTTCAAAGCATCTGTATTAAAATTGAATTTGAATTCAAGTCTCCCAATACTTACTGAACAATTTTTTCTGCCAGACAATATACTGATTTCTGGTAATCCAAATCACTGCCAGATAGGCTGGTGGTCTGTATGTCAATCTGAGTGTCATTTTAATGGATTACATTTTAAAACTTAAAAGCAAGTTCCCAAAGATCAAAATATCTGTATTTGATGATACAAATCTAGGTTTTCTTACCGCCTGTTTTCTCTTTGCCAATGATTACATTAGGATAAATTCTGCCTACTTTCCTTAGATGAGGAAGAAAGAACTTTAAGATTTCAAATGCATTAGTTACGGTTTCAATCTTATCTGATGTATTCACTTTCTTCTCAACTGAAAGACAGAAAAAATAGGGCTTCTGAGTTCACAGCTATAGGGATTTTTCTCCCCCTGGTATAATTTTTTTAAATGAGGGTTTATAAATTAATTCACAGATTAATTTAGTATTCAATATATAAGAGAAATACTATTAAATGTAAATTATCAAAATATAGCTCAAATGTTACTGCCTCATACTTATTTCAAAGGTAATACTTAAGTCTAGCACTATGAGCTATACAACCAGAGACTTATACAACTGCCAGTTCCAAATAAAGGGAGTATAAGTGAATCAGGCTATAACTGATCTGTTCTGCTACTTGGATTAAGATCACATCATTAAAGTTTGTATCTTCATAACTTCGTTTTGTAGCCTCTGAACACTTAATGACTCCATTTGTACTCTTCATTTGAATTTGCCTCTACAATTTTGACAAAGAACAAAGTTGGAGGACTCACACTACCCAATTTTAACTCATACTATATAATACAGTAATCAAGTCAGTGTGTTATTACAGTAAAAATAGATACATAGACCAATGGAACAGAATCCAGAATCCAGAAATAGAGCCACACAAATATGGTCATTAAGTTTTGGAAAGGTGCAAAGGCAATTCAATGCAGAAAGGACAGCGTTTTTGACAAATGGTGTGAGAACACTTGGACATCTACACGAAAAAGACTGAATCTTGATCTGTACTTCACACCATTTATAAAAATCAACTTGAAAGTTTCATAGACCTAAATGTAAAACCTAAAACTATAAAGTTAAAAACACACACACATAAAAGAAAATCTTCATTACTCTCAGCTAGGTAAAGAGGTCTTAAATACAACATTGAAAACATAATGTATATAAAGAAAAATTGATAAATTTGTCTTCATCAAAATTAAAAATGTTTGCTCTGTGAAGAACACCATAAGGAGGATGAAAAGACTAGCCACAGACTGGGAGAAAATATTTCCAAACCACATATCCTTCTGATATGTAGCCAGGATATATACAGACCACTTAAAACTCAACAGCAAGAAAACAAACAACCCAATTAAAAAATATGCAAAAGACTTGAACAGACATTTCGCCAAAGAAGATACATGGATGGCAAAATAAGCACAAAAAAGATGTTCAACATCATTAGTCACTAGAGAAATAGAACTTAAACCATGACACTAGAATGTCTATAATAAACTGGAGTGACTGGAAACCTCATACATCGCTGTGGGGAATGCAAAATGGTACAGCCACTCTGGACAACAGTTTGGCAGTTTCTTATAAAGTTAAACATAGACTTACCACATACTCATGAATCCTAGATATTTATCCTAAAGAAATGAAAATTCTCTTCATACAAAAAATCTGCACATAAATGTTTATAACAACAGGTATTTCTAATCACCAAAAAAACAGGAAACAACCCAAATGTCCCTCAATTGGTGAAAGGATAAACAAACTACCAAGTTTACATCCATACAATGGAATGCTACTCAGCAACAGAAAGGCAAGAAAACAATTGGTCACACAATAACTTGGATGAATCTAAGCAAAGTGAAAGAAGCCAGTGTCAGAGTCACACACTGCACCATGACATTTCTACAGCAACTGGAAAAGGGAGAGCTAGAGAACTGATCAGTGGTTACCAGGGGTTAAGAGTGGGAGAAGCATCTAACCACAAAGTGGGATGCATGAGGCAGGACTTCTATCCTAGAGAAACGGGGAACCACTGAAGGTTGATATACAGGACAGTGTAGTCTTCACTTTGGTTACAGTGAGAATAGAGAGGCGGGTATAAGTCTAGAGAGAGAAAGAAAAAAATAAGAGTATGTTAGCAGCCATTCAGATGAAGTATGAAGGTGACCCGACTAGGGTAGTACAGATGGCGATGGAAAAATGTGGACAGATTTGTGAGATATGTAAGATTATGAATTAACAGGATTGTTTATTGACTGACATGGAGGGATGCGAGAAGGAGAGGGAGGAGTCAGAGATGATGCTCAGGTTCTGGCTGCATCTGTTAGATGGATCAGGCATCCTGGTGCAACTCACAGAGAGAGAACACATAGAAAGGCCGTTTTTGAGGTAGAGATGGGAAGAACTGTATCAGTGATATCTCTCACCTGACTTTTGGATGTCTCACAATAAAAGAACAAGTACTGATTTAGCTATATTTATTGAGGAGAAATGCCCTAAAATCAGAAAGCATAAAATCTAAACTTACAAACACAAAACCTAAAACAAACAAATAAATCACCATACACAAAAACAAAAGCAACACAAACCTAAGCGTGCTGATAGATTTTCTCTCTGTTCAATTTCATCCTTCATTCTATTCAAGGTTTTCATCAGTTCTTGGCGATTTGTTTCAGTTTTGTTTTTTAAACGTAGCATATTTTCCTTAAACTCCAGAATATGGTTTCTACAATTAATTAATTGATTATCTGCAAAGGAAACATATATGTATACGTTTATACATGTAGCACTGGTATCATACGATTTCCTATAATGTATAATAAAAATGTAAAATATATTCTTCAATATAGCTATATATATAGCTCTCTCTATATATGTATAGAGAGTGCTATATACGTATGGCATATATGTACATATAAATACACATAAAAGATTGAAAAAAGAATAAAATGTTAAAAATATATGAAAGGTGGAATTATCAATGGTTTTTGCTTTATTACTTTATGCTTTTCTATGTTCTCCAAATTTTCCATTTTGTGATTGTATTAGGTTTGTAATTAGAGAGAAAAACCAATTGAGCCAAAAATTTTACTTCTAAGAATTTATCTGAAGAAAATGACCAGAAATATGTACACAGATTCGGCTCTAATGATGTTCGACATAGGCAGCATTATTTATTATTATAAGAAAATTGGAAACAACTTAAGTGCCTAACAATAAAAATATGCTAAATAAATTACAGAATATCCTTTTAAGAGTTCTCATGGCTCTGGTGTTAAATCACATATAACTGAATCCCAATTTTGCCACTTAATATTTGTGTGACCTTGGATAATCTGGTTAATTTTTGTTAGCCTCTGTTTCTTCATGTATAAGTGGATATACAAAAATCCTTGCCCCAGAGTTGTAAATATGTAATGTGATAATGCATGTCAATCACATGGCAAAGCTCATGAAAAAAATGTTTTGACATGTCTAATAAATATTATTTATCAATGGACTACTCTTCATTAACGTAAAAATGGAATACTATGCAGCTATGAAAACCAGCTTGTAGAAGAATATTCAATGCTATAAAAGTAGTTGTTTTTTTAAAAACAAAACTATGTATAATTTCTTTTTTGTAAAAAAAGTATATATACATACAGTAAAAAGGAGAAGAGTAAGTGTACAAGTTTATATTTTGTTAATATATAATCTTTGGTTTGTTGGATCATTTTTTATTTCCTCATTTTACAAAATTCTCTCATTTCTAAAATCATGTTGCATTGCTTCTATAATCAGAAAAAAATAAAAAATAAAAAACTAAGTACCTCTTATTTGCCAAGTAATCTGTGTCAATGGAAATACAAAAATAAAAAGGATAAACTTGCCTTCAGGAAGTTTATTGACTAACTGGTAGAACTAACTTAATTGATAATTTAAATCAGTGTGATATTTCTGTTGTTACATATTCCCTTCTCCTTGAATTTTAACTAATTAAGCACACACAAAGATAACACCAGCCCCCAAAAGGGCCTATTAGCTTTATTTGGGGCTCTCTGACAATGAGTATATTGCAGAGTGCACTGGAGTATCCTACCTCCCTACCCAAGTTAACTCACCCCTACTCCCACCCCGTTATTGAAAGAGAAGCTGGACAACAGTGGAACCACACCCACAAAAGGTAGGACTTATCACATGTGCTTACTACTTTGGAGGGAAAAGTAAAGAGGGAGCTGGCCCTTCTTTCAGAGAGTACATAAGATAGATATTACAAGAGAAAGAGCCAGGGATGGCACAAGTTCCCATCTCAAGGAAACGATTCTGCCTCCTTGTCCATATGACCTATAAAAGTCAGGTCTGACCAATTTCACCATTCAGATGAATCTCCTCATCTTCTGAGAGAGGTAATGAGTTACTGGGAGAAGGTTCAGGTGTTCATTTTAAAATGCCCATTCTAGCAGGGTAAACTGAAAGATATTCCCTTGGAGGAGAAATGGACACAGCAGAACAAGGTTTCAAGCCCTGGCAAGTAGTGATAATACTAGGCATAGAGGACAGAATCTAAATGGCTGGGAGGGGAGAGGAGAGGAAGCTAGAGAAGGATTCTGGAGGATATGATGCCTAGCAGACCCTTGAGGGAGCAAGAGTTAGACAGCCAAGGGAGGCAAGGAAAGGCATTCTAGTTGGAACTCAGTGCGGGACAGAGGCATTCAAAATACGGTCTCTGCAGACCTGGAAGCTGTTCATCGTCTCAGGGACAACATGGGGAAAACTCAGAAGTGAGGTTAAAAGAGGGATCTGGTTATGCTGATCTTTTTGATAAGCTATGACAAGAAGCTTGAACTTTTTCCTATAGACCAGTGTTTCTTAAACTTTTCTTCTAAAAAACCTCTAATGGCAGTGAATTTAAATACAAAGGATGCAGGTGGAGGCATAACCTGAAATAGCCCACCACATTCATGGAATTTCTGTGAAGTTTCTTTAAAATGTATGCAAATTCCATAGTCCATTCCACAGTACATATTGGTTTTAATCTAAAGATAACGGAGTCACTCTCCACTCCCCTCCAGATTTTTTTCAGGCGACTTTATATATCTTGGAACACCACTACAGACCATCATGGGAACACCTATTTCAATTGCGAAGCATAGCTGAAGGTTATTAGGTGCAACATTTGTTTTAGAAAAATCATTCTGGTGGCCATATAGAAGATTGTTTCAGGAAAGCAAAACTAAAGCCAGAGAAACCACGAGTTAGGGACCTATAGCGATAACAGTTTCATGTGAGAGATGATAAAAGAACAAACCAGGGCAGAAAGGATTAGGAAATAGGGGATGAATATGACAAATATCTGAGAGCTTCTATTGGAAAGACTTAGTAACTGATAAGAGAAGAAGAGACAAGAATCCCTGCTAGGTTTCCAACATGACCACTAGATTTCTAAGCTAGTACTCAATCTGGACTGGGAAAACAGGAAAAGGAGCAGGGCCAGAGGTAGTCGTGATGCTTATGAGGCATCCAAATACATGGCAGACATTTGTCTATATGCCTTTGAAGTTCAAGGGAGAGATTAGGGCTGGTTTTATAGATTCAAGAGCAAACATCTTAAGATTCACCTATAAAATGGAGCAAGAAAATGTAGTGATAAAATACCAGCCCAGTCTCATCTCCTGCCGTTTCCTTCATCCCTGCCTTGACTCACACTAGCCTTAGCCTAGGGCAGAGAGTTCAGTCTTGAAATCCAGCAGGGTGCCTAAGTGTCTGGTTCTCAGAGGTCTTAAATCCTTGGCCATAGACAGAAATGACCCCTCTGACAGACTTGCATATCCATTTTGGTGTCCCACTCACCTTTCAGAGAAGCCAGCTCGGGATAAAACTTGAGTCTTGCCTGAGCTACCTGACTGAAGATAGGAAGCAGCTAATAAACTAATATCCTCATATTTCTCTGCCAAGCCTCAATGGATCATCCACCCCAAGACACAACAGAGGACGTAAACCACTGCTTCACTACTCTCTAACAAAATATTTTGTCTTTCCCTCTTGGGTTGGAGGGATCCTCACTGCTCTAGTCCTCACCCAAACTTAGCCAGTTCCATCTTTAAGGTCTGTTATTAGTGATTCCCCTTTTCCAGTTATTTGACACTGAGTCCCCACATTGTAGCACAATTTCACGTTATATGCGTCCACAGGGTTTGCATCAATGGAGTTCGCACACAAGAAGTCGATTCAGGTATTATGGATAGTTGGGCTTGCTGAAACAGGACAGCAGAGGTCCAGGGAAAGACTCAACTGATTGGCTAAACATTTCAGAGATAGACAGTTCTGGCAGTTTTCCAGAAGCAGGTGTTGCACAAAAGCTCTGGCTTGCCATGGTACAGCCACTAGAACTCAAGGCTTTAGATCTGTCGTCTTCACTGGTGAGTGGGCAGTGGCACAAGATCTATGATTTCCTTCCTCAATCCACCCTCAGTGAAAGGACAATGACTAGGAAAAGGCACTGCTAGATCCAAGCCACACTTTAATCCTCACATACAAATCACTCAGTTAGGAAAGATGGAGGATTACCGGAAGAAGGGAGTAGCCATTTACAAACATGAGGCGAAGCAAGTTTTGGTGTGAATATCAGGAGTTTGGTTGGGGACATACTAGATTTGAGATGCCTATTATGCATCTCAGTTGGCAGCTGCATATGTGAGTCTGGAGTACAGAGAAGTGGCCCGGCCTGGACACATAAATGTAAAAAGATCTGTGTTTAGACCCATGAGATCATTAGGGGAATGAGGATGCATAGAGAAGAGATGATGCCTAAGGACATCCTGAGGCACTCCAAGTTATAAGCTGGACAAATGAGAAAAGGCCAGAAAAGAAGACTGAGATGGATTAGTGGTGAGACAGGAGAAAACTCAGGAGTATGTGGAGTCCTGGAAACCAAAGGAGCAAAGTGTTTCAAGGAGAAGAGAGGGATCAACTGTCAATGCTGTTGAATAGGACACGGAAGATGAGGACTCAGAGTGTGCCATGAGACGGAGCAATGCACACTCCCTGAGGCTTTGACGACACTGATTTCTGTGGAACGATGAAGGTGAAAGCCTAACTGGAGCAGGTTCAGGAGAGAACAGGAGGAGACGGCTTAAAGGCAGGAGGGCTGGACAACTCTTTCTAGGAGTTTTGCTATAAGAGGGGGTAGGATAATGGGGCAGTAACTAGAGTGGGCAGCGGAGTCAAGGCAGTTTTTCATTTTCCTTTTTAAGATGAGAGAAAACAGCACGTTTGTGTGCTGATGGATATGATCCAGGAAAGAGAGACAAACTGATAACACACGTGAAAATAGACAAGATGCAGGTGGGATCCAGTATATGAGTGGAGGGGTGGGCTTTAGCCAGAAGCATGGACAAGTGTCACCATAATGATATGACTGATCACAGGGTAACTAGGAACTAGTTACCCCAACTAAGGTGTGCTTTCCATTGATTATGGAACTTTTGGAAGCTCTCTTCTTATTGTTTCTATTTCTAAGTGAAATAGGGAGCATAGTCATCAGCTGAGAGTGAAGGTGGGGGACAATGTACTATAGACTTGAAAAGAAAGAAGTGTGAAATAATTTTCTAGGAAAGTAGGAGGGTGGATGGGACAGAGAAGTATAATATGATCTTGAAGCAGCCTTCAGGGCCTACTTGAGGTCAGTGGTCATGGATTTGAAGTGAGACTGTCACTGTGACTGCTTATTTTACTCTAGTCACATTCAGTCATCAGGGTACAGATGCAGAGTAAAAGGAGAACTGAATTTCATGAGGATGGTGATTTAACCAAGTGGATATAAGTAAGTGAGAGAGAATCAAGAGAGTCGAGGGTGTATGCCAGGGAATTATTATAATGATTGTCCATGGAACTTAAACACAGTGTAAGGAAGAACACAGTGGATGAGGGGCGTGAAAAGGTAGACAAATCAGTAAATTGTAGGCCCTGGTATGTCAAAGGATTGTCAGAGTTAGGGTATTAAAGAGAGTGGCCTAGAAATTTGGGAGGTGCCAGTCAGAGACTAGGATGCTTGATATGGAGTTTATGGAAACAAAGCAGTTATTGCTAACAAGGGAAAGTGACCCATGAGTTTGAAGATGATTGCACAAAGAGAGAAAGTGGGGATATAATTAGAGTAAATGCTGAGGCATTGGGGAAGACAAGTGGGAGAAAGATTTGGAAGCAGCAATGAGAAGGAAGGAGGACACCTACCTTGCCTTGAGTACAAGCGGTGTGGGAGAGAAAACAACCACTATTTGAGAAAGCCCACAGGAGAAATAGTGTCCTCAGGAAACAGCCAAGTTTCAGTGAGAGCAAGATGGTGAAGGAAACTTTAGAGAAGAGGATGAAGACATGAGCAATTTTAGTAATGACCATGAGCTCTAGAGCACAAAGGCTTTGGGGCTTTGGGAAGGGTTGGGGATAGAAGTGGAAAGGTGAGGGCACAATGTGTAGATCCATGTATGGAGTAGAGTCCAGAAGAAGAGTAACCTGAGAATCAGAAGCTGAGATAAAGGGGTTAATGAGATCAGCCTTGATGGTCTCAAGGAAGAAGGTGGTGATGAGATTATGAGTGATGGGAAGAGAGAGGAATGTGTAACTTGTCAGGAGCACAAGGAAGTCTGCAGGTCCTTCTTGAGCCTTGTCAATGGACGGGTGAGGGCCGGGGCTGGAGGTCTTACTCTGAGCATTAAAGTCTCTGGGACTCCCACTTGCCCCCTGATGATGGAAGCATGGAGGCTGGGAGAGTGAGGTCTTATCCTGAGCACATGGAGCTCCCTATTGAATTAGCTGTGGTCTTGGAAATGAAGTAATTTTAGCTAATGCGTTGCTGGCCCAAACAAAATCACAGCTCTGTAAGTAAAAAAAAGCATCTAGGGTTGCATACTGGATGGACAACCTGTGGTGTCTGCCATAGTCAGGAAGATAAGAGATAGCCCCAAGAAGTCAGGAGCATACAAAGGATGTGTGTGTGTGTGTGTGTGTGTGTGTGTGTGTGTGTGTGTGTATTAGAGTAGAGGTTTGAGGGAGGGAGACTGAGGTAGGGTAGAAAAGGTGTTCCTGAGAAACGGCACTGTAGCAACTGGTTTTCAGCTTTCTTTAATAAGCCAGCTGGACCGCAATTCTGGATGACTCAGTATAGCTTATAGGACTACAGGTGGAAGGGAAACCAACAGGGGCAAGATGGACAAGTAATCAGAAGGAAAAACTATTGTAATCCAATAATTTTATACCCAGATACGTTTTGATTCACATGTAAAAGCAATGGAAAAACATTGTCATAAATGTAAATGGTACTTACATACCATTCTTGAAAAAATATACTCAAAAAATGTCTTCCAAATAATTGTGGGAGGCATCAAAATAAAGAAATTCAAAATAAAGAAAATGTGGTATAAAAGTATCAGAGGTACACATAAAACCCATTCAATATAGAGACTTAAATGTAAATAATTATTGTAAAAATGGTTACAAAATGGACTATAAAGACAAAGAAATTAAAAATAAGATGTACAGGGTAAAGAAAATTATTTTTAAAAACTTTTATAATTCTAGATTAAAGTAGCAAAGACCAGAAAGCAGTTGAAGAGGGAAGATAAAAGAGGTAGAAATAAAGGTGCTAAATGATTAGATTTAAATGGGAAGAACTCAGTCTCATTTTTATTGTTACTGTTCTGATCGTTCGTAGTTACTGAAATACACGTTCTAGTTTATAGTAAATGATAATTATTGTCACATCCCCTCTCCCTAGCTGCTGTTCACTGTTTCCTGGCCTCCACACCAGCTCTAGGAGAACAGGCTGAGAGATGGGGCAAGGCAAAGCGGAGGGCAGACACTCAACTGTAGGTCTTAAAGGATCCCAAATAAGATGAGTAGAGAGAGAGAGAGAGAGAGACAACCTTTCTCTTCAGTCACTCTTGTGGGGCTCTCCTCTCTTCACCCTTCTCTCTCTTTCCCTCTTTCCTTCTCCATGCAGTTTCTGTGGTAAGACAGGACTCAGGAGATACTCCTATCTACTTAAGCCTCTACACCTGGAAGGCTCTAGGAGCCATTCAGAGTGATCCACTAAGACTCGTTTTTCCATTTTATAGTGGTAGAACTTTCAGCTGGGGCCAAGGCCGCCCAACTAAATACTTGATTTCTCAGTCTCTTGCCTTTGATTTGGCCATGAGAGTACATTGTATCCAGCATGATGTGAGCAGGAGTTGTTGAGTGAACCTTTTGGATCGGACACTTAAAGGGAAGGAGTGTGTCTTTCCCTTCCTCTTTTTATCTGTCCCTTTAGTGGAATGTAGATATGGGTGACCCATCCTGGATCATGCAGATAAAGAAAATGCCCTATAGATGAGCAGCAACAAGATGGAAGTAACCTAAAGACTGGAATGAGGTTAGGGAGGAAAATCTCTACACCAGCTTGTTATTTAAATGCTAAACCATTGTTGTTTAATGGAACTAGTATATGGCCGAGAGAAAATGAGGACACAAAGCAGCTTCCAACCTGGGTAGCTGTGCTAAAATATTCAAACATCTGATTAGAGAAGCAATACCTAGGTTAAAATTTTAGAAAAAGGCACAGAAAAAAAAAGTAATCCATCGTAATTCCATTACTTGAAGATAACCACTCAATGTTTTACTTTACATGTTTCTAGATGTTTACTTACTTTTTTCCCCTCACATTAGAAATGTCAGATATAATAATGCAAGGAAAAAGCATTAATGCCTAAAACAGTGACTAGCATACAGCTCCTACACAAACATGTGCTGAATGAAATGGACAAATTAACAAACGAATGGACTGGCCAGCAAAGGAACTGATTTGAGAGATTCTTAAACAGAATCATGTTTTAATCTAAAAACTCTAACTATCCCAGACACAGTGGGTACTCTTTGAGGATGCTTCAAATTTTAGAGGCAGATGCAGTTTAACCAGGAAAACCCTACATTATTTGGTTCCCCAGGTAATATTCTCTTTGCAACATGGATCAAGTGTTTGGAGTTGATATATCACGGGTGATGCAATGTATCTGGGCTTCCAGAGTGTCAGTCAGTCCCTGAGGGATCAATTTGGTAAATGTGAAAAGGGACAGTTTTCTCTAGAGGAAGTAGTATTTGTAGAAACAACCATACAGAAATGTTAAAGGGCATAATCCCTAGTCTTGGATCTGCTTTTTGTCTATTCTTCCTGATAATTCAATTCATCAATAATCCATTTAAAATATTCATATTACTTGCATATTGATTCAGGTATTTTGTGAGGATGAAATGTTATGACGCTATTTTGGAAAGGTTTGAAATAAACGATAATTTGAGGTTTTGAGTCCATCGTGGTGAAACTGTGAAAACAAACACTAGTCCACATGTGCAATGGGCCAATGTGACTTCCACCCATAAAAAAGGGTCCAGGTGAGATGCTAAGGACCACTGACCTTTGCTTCTCACAGCAAAGGCCCAAAGCACTTTCTCCAGTAGAAATAAAATGCAAGCCACATTGGTAATTTAGAATTTTCTAGTACCCATATTTTAAAAAGTAAAAAGAAACAAGTAAAAGAAATTGTAAGTAACATATTGAATGTAATCCAATATACCTAAAATATTTTTCAACATGTAACCAACATAAAAACATAATTACTGGAATAGTTTACACTCTTCTTTTATACTAAGTATTCTAAATCCCAAGTGTATTTTACACTCACAGTACATCTTAATTCAGATGCTAAATTGTTTCAGTTACAGTGAAATGTAGTAATACCAAAACAGCAAAATTTAGCTTAATGGGGAAATGTTTTGCACCGCTTCAGTTTTTAAATTTAAATTTAAATGACTTAAAATTAAATTAAAAATTCACTTCCTCAGTTGCACTAACTACATTTCAAGGGCTCGACAGCCATGTGACTAGGGGCTGCCATATTGGACAGCGCAGGTTGATGGCACCAGCTGTGAGCAGATTAGAAATGCAGCATCTCAGGCCTCATCCCAGACCTACTGGGCCAGAATCTGCGTTTTAATAAGATTCATAGGTGATTGGTATGCACGTTAAAATTTGAGAAGCACTGTACAGACCTCTTTAATTGTTTTATGTTTCTCATCATTGACTTCACCATAGTTCAGGTTCTCATTGCCTCTAGCAATAACTGCCTCTTAATTGGTCTCTCACCTCTAATCCACGCTTAATCTTAAACCTTTGTCAAAGACTTTAAATGGCTCCCTGAACGCTTCCTGAAGATTCAAAGACCAAACCACTCGCCTTAGTATACAAGGTCCCAGACAATGTAGTCATGACCTGACATTCCACTTCATTTCATTCACTCAACACCTCCAGAACAAGAAGCATGCTGAGACAGTCATTCTTTCTTCCAACTAATACTTACCATGTGCCACTCTCTGTGCTATGTGATTGGTAAATACACATGAATAAAGTCAGGTTCCTGCTCTAAATTAACTGACAATTAGGCTGCAAGGGATGGGGGAAAGGAGCCTGCAATTAAACAACTCATTATAATGTAATCATTAAAACAGAATTATCCTCAAGTGCCACAGGCAAAGGGAGGCAAGAATGATTAACTCTTAAGGAGGAGTGAGGAGTGGGGGAGGGAGGTGGGAGAGGTTTCAGAAAAGAGGGACTATGTGAGCATTTGAAGAATGCATAGAATTTTGCCATACAGCAAAGGGCCGGGAAGGGCATTCTAGACTAAGAAAACAACATATATGAGTAAGGACGAAATATATGGCATTTTGAGAGGAAAGCAAGAAATTCACTCAGGGGGTAAAAAGAAGGGGAAACGGCATGGAGTTAAAGTATTGGCAGGCCACTTTCAATTTATTATTCATTTATTTGTACCCAAATATGGTTCCAAAGAAAGACTATCTGAGGCAGTTAGTAGGAGACGAAACTAAGAAGGTAAAATACATTTCAGATTACTCCCCTCACAAAAGTAATCAAATCACATCATGTACCACGCCCTTTAAATTCCCTGTGAGTAGCCCCCTATGCGTTACGTTTTGTGGTGATATACTTCAGACGTTACAAAGAGTATATAAAACAGTTTAAAAGACAATAATAAAAATGGACATCCAGGAACCCAGTACTCCCTTAGCCTTAGATATTCCATCAGTTTCCTTCCAACATCCAATTCCCCTTCTTTCCCACCCCAAAGTAAGCAGAATCCTGAATTTTGTATTAATCATCCATTGCTTTTCTTTATGGTTTTACAACGTTTGCAAGCTGATTTGCATTTGGGTTTAGATATTAATAAATAAAACTTATATGTATTCTTCTGTATTTGCTTCTTTTGCTCAGTTTATGTTTTTGAGATTCCTCCATAGTGATGAGCCAAGCTCTAGTTCATTCATTTTTACTGCCGTAAAATGCACCACTGTATTGAATATGCCACAACATTTTATCTCTTCTACTGTTGATGAACAATTATAAAAATGCTACCAATAATATTCTGGTACATGTCTCCTAGTAAACATGTTCAAGGGTTTCCCTAGGATATATCTGGTGGTAGGGATGTTATTTAAAATATTTAACAACCTTTATGGCATGAGTACTGATCAGTGAGAAGAGAAGTTGGCCAGGAGCCATGGGCAAGGCTGCACATCAATTTCAGCCCTCTTAGCAGAGCTGCTGGGACAAAGGAAATGCATGTTTCATAAGGAAAGTGATAGAATGAATACTCCCCGACTAAGGGGACTGTTTTTAATTCCTGCAGTACCATATTCTCCCCAAACCTCTGATTTCCTAATTTAACAACTCTGAATGGAATGAAATGGTATCTCATGTTTTTAATTTGCATTTCCTTGATTGCTAATGAAATTTTTCTAGTTTATTCAACATTTATGTTGCACTTGGCCTTCGAGTCTACTTTGCTGATATTAACATAGCTACATCAACTTTCTTTCAGCTCGGGTTTGCTAGCATATATTTTTCAATCCTTTTTCTTCCAACATTTCTATGTTTTTAAAATTTAAATGTGTTTCTTGTAAGCGTCATCAACTGGGTTTTGTTTTCTATCCAGTAAGAAAATATTTTAATTTCCTTTTTGGAGCATTTAATATAATTAGTGATACAGTTATGCATTATTTTACTATAATTTTAGTGGTTAGACTAGAGATTTCCATTTGAATCCTTGACTTATTATAATATAATGTAATACAAAGTCGTACATTCTCACTTCTTTAAACCATTTAACTCTATTTACCCCCTCTTACCTTTTCTTGTAATTGTCATGCATTGTTGTTCTACACGTATTTCAAATTCCACAAGCTATTTCAATTACTGTCTGGAATAGCCCAATAGCCCTTGGATCCTGACTCTGCTGACTTAGAGCTACATTGGGATCTGCTGTCCCCACCATTTCTCTTCCACGGCATTTTGTAGGCATATTCCCACAAGGTCATATACCCGTGGCATACATATACATCTATATATATAATCTCCTACTTGGATGGGGAGGAGGGTACTTTCCTTTCACCAAGAAAAGAAAGAGAGACCCCAAAAAATTCACTCATAAAGTTTAGGTGCTCCAGAATGAGCCCTCCTTCCACTAAGTTAGGGGCTGGGGAGCACTTCTACCCTGAAACTTACTGAAGTGCTGGACCTGCAAAATGTCTCATGTTGCCAGACGAAAAGGGGCAGGAGAGAGGGAGAGAAATTGCTAAGCCAAGAGGGAATATCTGCCAGGGAGCCTGTAGGAATGCAGCAGAAGTGGCAAAGATGCATGAGTTTGCTGCGGCTCAAGTGAATGCTGCAGGCACCTGAAGAGGGTCACCTGCTAGGCAAGAAAGTTCTAGCAGCAAGAGGCTGTGGTGAGGGCAGAGCGAGGGAGGAGGGGCTCAGGCAGGAGACGGATATTCTAACCAGGGAGCAGCCACAAACAACCCGACAAAAGAGCCAGCACTGGATGTCTGCCATACACAAGCACCTTCTCGAGAAATTGGAACTTCATGCTGCCATCACACAAAGAAACCCCTCTCTGCCTCTCCACCTCCTTCCCTGACACCATGGAGGTACAGCACAAGGAGGGAGGAGGGACGCAGCAGATTCTGTTTTCCAAAGATGGCTACAACAGCTCTGCTGTGCCCTTGCCAGTCGCTCATCAAGAGGTAAAGTCAATGTCTCCACTCCCTGGGAGCTGGTGAGCCCTGTGACTGCTTTGCCTAGTAGACCACAGCAGAAGGAACGCAGGGCCAGTTTGGGGTGGAGTCTTTAACTGGCCTGCCAGCTTCCACTTCCTGCCTTTTGAAAGGGAGTTGCCTTGCAAAAAGCACAACTTTACTAAGACCACACTGCTGTGAGAAGCCAGGCCACATGGGGAAGCCTTGGAGGACAAGCCACCACGTGGGGAGACATAAGAGATGCCAGAGTGAGGAGGATATCTCAGGAGAGTCTCCAGTGCCAAGGGCCCAGCTGATGCCACTCAGATGGCAAACTGCCCAGCGGAGTCCTTCCTGGGTCCTTGATTACTAAATCAAGAGTTAAACAAAATGATTGTTTTAAGCCAAAAAGGTTTGAGAAGTTTTACACCAAACAAGGGGGAAAGGTCTGAAAGAACACACCACTTCTTCTCCTGCCACTGAATTTTCCTAGAACAAGTCTAGCCTGTCCAATGGGGAAAGGAGAAGAAAGCTTTGAAATGACTCTCAGAGCAAAGTTTTTAAAAGAATGGGACAGGGTCTTTAAAAACAAGAGACTGTTTGAATAACCAAAAGTGACCAAAAGAGAGACAGAATAAGTTTTCAGTATCATTCTGAATGACCACATTCCTCTTGTACCATTAAAAAAATACTGGCTATATTAAACTCTTTCAATCCAAAGAAGAATTCTTGGTGTGGCTTCTGGTTCAAAGAATAGGTAGTGATTTTTTCTTCAGCCTATTCTTCTACTCAACACTGAAGGAAAACGCAGCTTAAGCCAAGTTTTGCAGGACAAGGACAAAAACCTATCCTTTCTTGATTACCTTATTAGGCAATTTGTCCTTTAGCATGTAATACATATTTTAAAAATACACTCAATATCTGACGTTTTGTGGAACTGGATTTCAGTTTTTCCCCTCCCCAATGTTACACTATGATTATTTTCAAACATACAGAAATAAAAAAGGAATCACTGAACAATGGTACACCCTCCACATAGATGCAATAATTGTTAACATTTTGCTGTTTTGCTCTCTATTTATCTATCGTCTTAGTCTATTCAGTCGGCCATGACAGAAATACCATAGACTGGGTGGCTTAAACAACCAACATTTATTTCTCAGCGTTCTGGAATCTAGAAAGTCCAAGATCAAGACACGGGCAGATTCCATATCTAGTGAGAACCCGCATCCTGTTCACAGACCTCAGATTTCTCACTGTGTCCTCACGTGGTGGAAGGCGATTGTGTGTCAAGATAAGAATTTGGGGGGGGGTGCGGCACATTCAGTCTGTGGCTTGTATCTTTGTTGAAGCATTTGAAATCAAGTTGCAGACATCATGACACTTCCTTCTTAAACTCTTGAGCACAAATTTTCTAATAATAAAGACATTCTCCAAGATAATCACACAAAAATCGCTATGAAACCTCTATGGCTAACAGAGAAGGGCGTTCGATAGAACACATATGGGTAACTTTTGGAAAAATAAAAGTTCATATTTATATACTGACAAATTAACCACTTTAATAAATCAATTACATATGTAGGTAATATGTGTGTATGTAATAAATCAATTACATATGCATATAAAAATTAGCATTTATTTAAAGACATTTGTAAAAATGCATTCTGATTGTTCTATATTCTCAAGAACTGAGTACTGTGTGCCTCCTATCACTCATCAATATGAGTACAAATTCTTTCAGTTTTTAAAAACGTTATACATACAAAAGAAAACCATGTAATACATAGGTAAGCTCTGCAGCATAATATGAAATGCATACAAGTAACCCATCACCCATGCTGACAACTAGCCTATTACCCAATGCCTTTGCTTCCTACAGTGGATTCCTTTTCTACCCCATCTCGCTGATGTTACTGCTCTCCTGAATTATGTTTACTGTTCCTTTGCTTTTTAGAATTCAGTTTTTATCAATTTATTTCTGTCCCTTATAATATGCAGTTTAGCTTGGCTTGTTCCTGGACTTCCTAAAAACCCCATCTGCTGACAGTCAGTCTTTATATGCCTTTCTACACTCTCTTTGGTATGATCAAGACCAGAAGTCAGTTCCTTGTCCCAGATCCCCTTGTCAGTTGTGTTCTCATTACATTGTGCCAGTGGGAGGCAGCTGTGCCAGATTAGAGAGTATAAAAAGGCGAAGTTATGCTGCTTTTTGTGGTTCCCCCACCAAACTGCTAGCCCCTGCTGGAGTGTCCAGGCAGTGGCGGCAGCAGCAGCAGCAGGTCCAGGTCAGTGGTAGTGGCAGGCCAAGTGCTGGCTTTTCCAAGGGAGGTAGCTAACAGATGGCTAGGGGCTCCTGGAGTGGCTGCATTACCCAGGAAACACACTCTCAAGGGAGGGAATCTGGGATTGGTTATCTGCCCTCCTTGGGCTTAACTGCATGGATACCCACCACACCCCACTAGAAGATGTGATACTGGAGGTCCATGAGAGGCACTGGCAAAATGCTTATCTAAATTATCATCTGCGGTTGACTGACATGAAGCACCTACTCAAATTGAGGCCCTGGAGATCAAGTGGCTGCTGTATTCCCCAATAATGTGGTGATGATGACTTTAAAGATTATGAGTGCAATGGCCTTTTATGACTGCACTAGGGAACTTTATCAGCATTTTTTGACAGTGTTAAACTCTTCTTGAAATACTTTCTTGGCTCAGCTCTCTCAGCTTCCTAGTTCTTCTTTGACTTTGAAATATTGGAATTCCCCAGCTCACTCTTTGGAACTTTTCATTATCTACAGCCGCTCTCAACATGATCTCATCCAATCTCATTGGCTTTAAACACTATCCGCTGACAGCTTTCAAATTTATATCTCCAATCCTGACCCAAAATGATATATCCAATTGCCTATTCAACACTGTCACTAGATGTCTAATGAGCACCTTATTCTTAACAGAAATATTGATTTTACCCCTCAAATCTGCTCCTCCTGCAGGCTTCACTATTCCACTACATGGCAACTCCCTTTCTTCACTTGTTTAAACTGGTGGCTCTTATAGTGGTTAAGTTCGCACACTCCACTTGGGTGGCCCAGGGTTTGAAGGTTTGGATCCCAGGCACAGACTTAGCACCACTCATCAAGCCATGTTGTGGCAGCATCCCACATAAAATAGAAGAAGGTTGGCAAGAGATTAGCTCAGAGCCAACCTTCCTCACAAAAAAAAGATAAAATTAAAAAAAAATAAAAAATAAACTGGTGGCTCTCAACCAGGGGCATTACGCCTCCCAGGGGACATTTGGTAATGTCTTGGAGACATTGTCACACTGGAGAGGGAGTGTTGCTGCTGGCATCTAGTGGATAAGGTCTAGGGATGCTGTTAAACATTCTACGATATATGAGATAGCCCCCCAGAAAAAGAATTTTGCAGCCTCAATATCAATAGTGCTAAGGTTGAGAAAGCCTGGTGTGGGCAAAAATGCTTGGAGCATTCTACGATTCTTCTCTTTCTTTCATAGCCCACACCCAACAATCATTTAAATACATACGTGCCATCATATCACTCCTCTTTAAAAAATGCCTGCAAGGCTTCCTAGCTCACTCAGAATAAAAGTCATAGTTCTTACTATGGTCTCCGCCATCTCATCCTTCTGTGACTCTCCTCCTTGCTCACATTGGCCTCCTGGCTGTTTCTCCATCTTACCAAGCTGATTCCATCACAGGGCCTTTGCTCTTGTTTTTCTCATTGCCTGGAAAACCCTTCCCCGAGATACCCACACAAAATGCCTCCTCACTTCATTCAGAAATCTACTCAAATATGCCCTTCTCAGAGAATCCTTCTCTGACAACCGTAACCAAAATAGCACTCCCTCTGCCCTGGCCCTGCCAACACCTGACATCACACAGCAACTATATCATTCATGTTTGTTGTTCATTTCCCCTAATCAGAATGTAAGCTCCATGAAAGTAAGGGGTTTTTAAAACTTTGCGTAGTTCCTACAACGTGAGTAGGTAATTACTAAATTCATTCATTCACTCATTCATTCAACTATTCATTTCTTCAAAAATATTTAGCATACCTATCACACGCTAGGCATTCTCCTGGGTCTGGGACACAGCAGTGAACCAAACAGGCAAAAACAGAAAAAAAAATTTCTCTCCTCATGGAACTTGCTTATTTGTTGAACAAATTCATTATTAATATCATGAGCTCACAGAAAGAAACCAAAAGGTTATCTACACATAAAAATTAACTAATTTTTTTTTAAAGATTGGCACCTGAGCTGACAACTGCTGCCAAGCTTTTTTTTTTTTTCTGATTTTTCTCCCCCAAATCCCCCCAGAACATAGTTGTCTATTTTTTAGTTGTGAGTCCTTCTAGTTGTGGAATGTGGGCCGCTGCCTCATAGTGGCCAGATGAGCGGTGCCATGTCCACGCCCAGGATCCGAACCGTTGAAAGCCTGGGCCGCCGAGGCGGAGCATGTGAACTTCACTCGGCCACGGGGCTGGCCCCATAAAAACTAATTTTTAAAGGGGAAAAGAATAAAGCACTAGGTGGTGGCTATGTTTCTAATAAATATTCCCAAATTTTCATTGATAAGAATTACAACTATAGGTCAGGTTTTTAAAATATTGTGACTATCTTCAGTGTTTTATAAAAATTACTACTTCAAAAACTACATGAAGACTGTGTTTTCTTTTGTTTATGTAAGAACATCTCATTATAGTACTAGGATTGATTTCCTAATTATTTTAGAGCTACGTTCCACAGAAACACATAGAAAATGAAAAGCCTGTTTTATCTGCTCTTTTAAGAGGAGTGCATTCTCAAGAACAATCTCATTTTCTGAACTTGAACATATGAACGATGGGAATATGAACACTTCACAGAACCAAACTTTTTTCTTGGTCAAAACTAGAAAACACAAAAATCCTTGTGTATATCTCAAAGTCTACAGTTTCATCATAAGAATATTAACTGTATTAAAATGCCTTCTGAGGTTACCAATCTAAATTGCAGTTCAAAAATACTATAAGTTTATATTTTGCTTTCTAATTATGAGTAATTGCTTATTTTTTGTTATAAAGGTACTCGTGGTTTATTGTTCTGAAATAAATAAAAACACATTTGGATAATTTTCTTTAAAGAAAATGAAGAAGAGTGAAAGTATATAAAATGATTAAAGATTAGTAGTATAATTCAGATAAATATACACTTCTAATCTTTGAAACAAATGTGGTACAATGTTGATGTATGTCCATAACAAAATTTAGTATTAACCAGATGACTAAAACATAATTTTAACAGTAATTAGAGGACATAAACATTAATTACAGGACTAAAGCCACTTCCAAATTTGATCCTTGACATTATTACTTTTGTAAGATTGCTTTGTGTGCAACATGAATCATAAATGTGTTTAAGAAGAAGAATGAAAATTTAACCCAAAAACCACAGAAGGACAATCTTGGAAGGCTGAGTTATTATATTTACAGGATTCTTAAATCTTAAATTCAAAATTCAACTATGAATGCTAAAATGTTACACCATGGGCTAGAGTTGAAAGATAAAATATAAGAAGCCTAGCTAAATTTGAATTTAAGATAAACAATGCTGTTTTAGTATAAACATATCCCACGCAATTTTTATACTAAAAACTTATTCCTTGTTTATCTGAAATTCTAATTTAACTGGGCATCCTCTATTTTTATATGCTAAGTTGGCAACTCGACAGACAACAATAAATGAAAACCGTGGTGTGTTTCAAAGTGGTAACGCAAGCTGCATGGTACATCTGAGAAAGTTCAGGGGCTAAACCAGTGCTCTAAATCATCGATTATGTCTCTCTCCATCTCATACCTTTTCAGCTTCGCAAAAAATATTTGAGGGAGGGGGCCAGCCCCTGGCGGAGTGGTTAAGTTCGGGCGCTCTGCCCAGTGTTTCGTGGGTAGAATCCTGGGCGCGGACATGGCACTGCTCATCAAGCCATGCTGAGGCGGCATCCCACATGCCACAACTAGAAACACCCACAACTAAAAAAGCACAACTATGTACCAGGGGGCTCTGGGGAGAAAAAGGAAAAAAAAATTAAAGTTAAAAAAAATTAAGATATTAAAAAATACTTGAGGGAGCCTTGAAGCGTGGTTCAATAACGTAACGTAGAACACGAAAGAGGAAAGCTGTTGACTGTGTAAGGAGTTCTTGTAAGGAGTTCTTAAAGTCAGACATTCACATGTTTCTGGAAACCATGGAGAAGACGACGCCTGGGGGTAGCGGGGTGGCAGGAAAGCTGTGCGCAGATTGGACCCTTGAACCTTTGGAGGGAAAGGAGCCCGCAGACGCCTGGGAGGACCAGGAGCGCCCGCAGGCCGATCCGTTAGCGCGCGCGCCTGCCGAGGTCACCGCCACCCCGGTGGACCAGGGGCACCCGTTACAGCTTAACCGCTGGCGGGACAAAGGCGTGGCGGGCTACATCTGTAAAGCCCCAAAGACGAGACCGGGTGACAGCAGCCAGGTTCCCACGTCGCCTCCCTTCCCATCCAGCCGCCCCAGCATCCCGAAGCCCCGAAACCAGGGAGGCGGGAAAGGAGGCGAGAGGAGCCACCCGCGGCTTACTGGTTTGAGTCATCCTAGAGATGCAGAAGCAGGAGAAGCTGAAGAGCACGACCGCTGCGAACGCGATCAGGAAGTTCACTTGCTTGGTCCTCATGGAGCTGGCTGGGTAGGAGACAGCCGGCAGCGGAGCCGATGGAGGCGACGAGCAGCACCCACGCCGCCGAGGATGAGCACGCGCGGCGCCTGCGCCCTGGACGCGCGCGCCCGTGAGCCCCCCTCCCCACCGGGTCGCTGGGGACCCCAGCACACCCACCCCTGGGGGGCTCTCTTCTGGCAGAACTTCTGCACCCTTTGCCTCCTGTGTGTGGCTCAGCTCTTAGAATCCTGAGCCACATGCTAGAGCTGCTGGTGATTATATATGATAAACTATGAGAAAGCTGCCCACTGCATGCACGCGATGAGTGCTCAGTGACTGTTACTTTATTTCCTGCAGTAGTAAGCGACTTTTGTGCCAGACTCTGGGCTATACAGTTTGCATACGTTATCTCGTTAAGTCCTCACAACATCCTAGTTTTTTAAATTATAATATGAAGATGACAAAAGCATCTACTTAGTATGCTGTTATCTTCATTTTATCTTGAAAAAATTGAGCCATTGTGAAATTGAGCAACTTGCCTCAGGTTGCACAACCGGAAGAGGTTTCTCTACAAATCTTGTACATAGGTAAGAGTTCGTAAAGACGATATGTATCTTTACTTGGAGATTATTAGCCTTAAATGGTAGCCATCAAATGCCCAAATGACTTAGGGGGCTTAGATTTTTGTGTGGGAAGTGACCAACCCCAGACCTTCAGCTAATCCCCTTATCTTTAATTTGTTGGTACTCCCTCCCACAGGAAAGGAGCAGGAAGTCAACTTTTGCCAAAGAAAAAAGTTATATACACGATGAGCAGCAGCCCAAGGGAGATTTGCTGAGCTTTGCCAAGTTCAAGGTATCGGTTTCTCAGCCTTTTACCCAGGGCTGGGAAACACTAGGAGAACATCAGTAGATGAGTCTCTCTTTGGGCTCTTTGAATGTAATTTGCTATTTGGGTTCTCCACTCTGATCATGCTTCTTACTTGGGACTCACTGACACTGTCCGGTAAGAAGCGTTCTACTTCATCCCTGCACCAGCAGCTGGGCTAGTTTCTGGCTCCTTGAGAGGAAGAAAGATTAGAACACTTGCCAGCCTGAGGATGCCATTATAAGCTGTATTTTCTCATGTACTAATGGCCAGGCATTGTGGCCTTCAGTTGAGCAGTGAACCAACCAGATCCCAAAAGAGGGAGCCAGGAGGAATAAATACCTCAACTTTATTCTCCTTCTTCCCTTCAGTCTCTTGCCAGTGCTTCCCATTGGTTAAGCTTCACTGGAAACCAGAAGGCAAGGAAGTTCAGCTTCATGTACTAGATCATGCAAACCTGCCTCCTGGGGTATGCAGCAGGGTGAAGAAAAATGCAGAGTCAATTGAGGTGGGAGAAGGAAACTGTCCAGCACAAAGAGATAGCTCCAAAATCAATACGTCATTGTCCTCTTACGTGAGTTCCCTTTTCACATTGGATGTAAAACTCCCCCTTCCCAGCACTTCTGCTTTGATGTCCCACATCAAATCCAAGATGTCTAAATGTTCTCAGCAGGCGCACTATCTTCCCAGAGTCCTTTGATTTTTATCAATGGCACTATAGTTCCTCTGATCAATTTACTCTTTCATTATATCCCATCACTTGTAAAATCTTTACAGTTCTTCTTTGAAATGGCTCCTTCCCAGATTTGCATCTCTGTTGCTATCTACTACTCCAATACCGAGATTATTACAATAATTCTCAAAGTGGTCGCACTGTCCTTGGTGTCTACCCTCTGCTGTCCTCTCTTCACTCCAATGCCAGGTAATCTTCCTAGTTCACCACTGTCAGCTGTCACTCTTGTTTAAGTAGCTCCACTGTTCCTGGATGAGAGAGTTCAAGTGCATCAGGGCCTTCTCTGTTTTCTCAAGATTCTCCCCTAAGACTTTCTTACATGCCTCCAGGACCTGCCAGACTCTCCTCTTTATTCTGTCCTGAATATGTCATGTTCACCTCTCTCTTTCTGTGCCTTTTCCTTTGATGTCTATCCTCTGCTGAGGATGCCCAGCCTCCTCTCTGATCATTCAAATCTTTTCCACATCTCAAAGTCTCACTCAAGTTTTATCTGTTTCATGAATCAAAATCTGACTACAGCAGGCCACTCGGATTGCCCCTTCTCTGAATTCCTTTAATATGCAGGGTGTGTAACTGAATTAAGGAAACCTCATTTAAAATGGAGTGAGGAGGCCAGAAGTGGGAGTCCTCACATCCTACCATAGGAAGAATCATCAATTACAGACCCCAACAGGAAGAGATATAGATTGCACCCCCAACAAGAAATCAACTACCCCAACAACTCAGCCAGTGAGAGACTGCCACCACCTTGACCTTTCGTTTTCCACCAATGGAATTTTGTTCCAAATAACCCCTTCCAACTTCCTTCTTTTTCTCTATAAAATTTCTTTCTCTCTATAATATTCCTCTCCTTTGCTTGCTGGACTTGCCTGTGGCTTTTGCAATATCTTGGTTTTCCTGAATTGCAAATCCTCTGCTATTCCCAAATAAACCCATTGTGCAGGTAAAATAACTGCTGTTTTATTTTTTTAGGACAAGAAACTGTCTCTGCCTTTCATTTAGATACATATCCCAATGTACTTGAGGGTAGAGGTCCCTAGAATGAGCCTAAATTCCATCCATGGTTGAGGGTGAAATATATTCAAAGCAGATTGAATTGTTGGTGGTTGTCCTAAGAAATGTATTTATACATGGTAGCATCAATGGTTAAGGAGGTTAAGGGTCTAGGAAGGATATTTGCTCATGGATGCCTGGGAAAAGAGGGTTTCCGTATAGACAAGTTCTGGGGAGAAAAGAGTTGGCTGTGGGCAGAAGCTGGAGGGCCTGATTCCACAGAGACCATGGGAAACAGAGGTGGAAAAGCTGCTTAAGAACCTAATCCCTCAAAATAAACAATTGATTATTGCAATGAGCCTGCATACATAAACCTTGTGCGTGCGTAGGGTCAGTGCAAACAATGAGAGCCAAACAAAATTTTGGTAGGCTTAACTCTCTTGATAATTTACAATGCACTAATGTATAATAAAGAAAAACCTCAATGTAAACAGGTCTAATAGGACAAACACACGTGCCCAGAAAAAGCTCTGGGATTGTTTTAGATACTGCTAAGCTGAAGGAAAGTAAATAACTAAGAGTTTCTAATTGTTAAATCTTTCTAAATTTAGCTCTAATTGCTTCTGAGTATCAACAGTTTTCATTGGTATCAGAGGGAGAAAACCAGCAGATCTAAAAGAAGAACAGGGGCCGGTCCATGGCCCAGTGGTTAAGTTCTCACGCTCCACTTCAGTGGCCCAGGGTACGGATCCTGGGCACGGACATGGCACAGCTGGTTAGGCCATGTTGAGGTGGCATGCCGAATGCCACAACTAGAAGGACCCACAACTAAAATATACAACTATGTACTGGGGGGATTTGGGGAGAAAAAAGCAGGAAAATAAAAAGAAAAAAATAAAAGAAAAGAACAGCTAGTGCTTTAATTTATCCACAAAGTCCATCTCTGTTGGAAACCCAAAGATACCGTGATGCTAAGCACAAAAGAATAATCAATTTACTCAAAATACTTAGGTTTTGTGTGACAAACTCCTTGAATGTAGAGACAATTTGTAACTGTACCGACACTTTTAGATCCAAAGGGTGAAAAGGCAAGCTTACTCTTTAAAACTTCTGTACATTTTGGCATTTTACTGTAAACTGTATATCATTATAAGTCAAATCTGTAATGTAATCCAAGTCACAAATCCAAATAAACACATCTTCTGCATATTCACTATTTATTTATTTCATAATGGTGATTTAAACATATTAGCAACTAATTCATTAAAATGCTACCAGCTTTGGGAACAGATAAACTCCTAAACTTCCATGGCTAACACAACAGAGGTTTTGTTCCTGCTCAAGTAATGTTTCTTGCCCAAGTAATCACAGTTTCTAATTGGCTGGCAGCTTTTCATGCGATCTCTGAATCCCAGGCTCTTCCATCACGTGGCTCCCTTCTCCTCTGGGTTTTAGAATTCTCTCCATTCCTCCGGCGGATGGGGAGAAGGCATTGCAGAAGAAAGTCGGACCAGAATTAACACACCTTCATTCTGCTCAAATGCTGTTGATGAGAACTGGATGCAAAAGAACTGGCTGGGCAGCTGCTTCCCGTCAACACTTTTCCCTGGAAAGAGATTGCAAATCTTCGATGGTCAGCTATCCATCTCCACCACATCAACTTAACCAAAATCAAAATTACAATGTTTCTCAAGATATTTAACCCTCCTCCCCCCAGATAAGTCAATTACTAGTTTCTGGATTCAAGAAACTAGGATAACTAAGAAGGAGTATGGCATTACTTTCCTAATACTGGAAAGAAGTATTTTTCCTTTCTGGAAAATAGAATATCCGTGTTAAATATAGAACTTTTTTTATGCTGTGTTGGAAAGCAAACTATGTCACAATTCACTAGCAGAGTAACATTGGGAAAGGTTTTTAATCCTCTCTGAGTTTGGGTTCCTCAATAGTAAGATAGGATGACTCTCTGTTTGAGGTTGATAAGCTAAAATGATACTCAAACTCACTTAGCCTATTTCCTGTTGTTGTGTAAGTGCAATACATTTTGGTTCTCTGTTGTTGCCCATTGGAAGCAGTGCTAACTTTTCACTGATTCTAACTGTTACTTTTCCTACAGCAGACTACCTGCTCAAAAAGCCTTCAGCAACGCTCTGTTAAAAATCAAAAGTATTAACCCGGAATCCAGGACTAACACAATCTGGTTCCATTCTGCCTCTCTAGCTGTATATGCCTTTATTTAGGACTTAAAAGTTCTGCTCCACTCAAATTCACCAAATACCATGTTTTCAAGATTCAAAAAAATACTTTGCTCTCCTATCTTAACGTTTTTGAAATCAGCATGTGTCTTCCAATCGATTTTTATATTACAGCTATTTCTTCTTCTTTTATGTTTTTTCCAAAAAAAGGAAAAACCAAAAACCTGCTCTTCAGTCAATGGCTTGTCTATGAGTCAGAACACATACTTACTGAGCATCTGCTCTGGGCGGTCATTGAACTAGGTGCTAGAGATACAAATAGCCACCTGCTGGTTCTTCTTGGCTCCACCTTCTGCTTCATGCTCAAACAAGGACTGCACCCCCCACAGAGACACTCATATTCCTACCTATCAAAAGAATTCAAGACTCAGCTGAAATGCCACTTCTTCCATGAAGACTTCATTGATTACTGTGTATGAGGGAATCTATCCCTCTTTGAACCCTCGTAGCAGCTGGTCCTCTCAGGACACTCAGTCTGCATTTTATTGAATTGTTATGTACATATTTTATTTCCTCTGCCATGTTATGAGCCTGGAGGAGAGAGAGATCAGGTCTTATACATTTTCATATTATATTCCCCATGTGCATTTCAGGGTGTTTCACGGATTAAAGGTGTTGATTGCAACACAGGCCTGTGGTCCAGCTGAGCAATATTCACAGCTAAGCACCTGCAGTCACTACCTACTACCATTTAAGCCAACAGTCAACATCGCTCCAGGAAATCCAGTAGATAGAGATTGCAGTAGCATTCTCAAAGACTTCAGACTTCCCTGTTTTTGTTTGTTTTTAAAAATTAGTGTCCCATTCAGATCATGGGAAGTAGAGAATTGCCAGGCTGAAGATAAATATTTGCTGCAGTAATAGGTATAGAAGGAGCGTCCTGTGGGGATATTACTGGCATCACAAACAGTCATCAAGCATTCTTCAGTTAACCTCAGTCTAAATAGTGTTCTCACGACTGTTATTAGCACAAAAGTAAACTTAGTGGGGACAATTTTTCTAGTCTCATATATATGTAGGATCCTGAAGGTGAAAACAATCTGAAAGATAATGACTGTTGATAAAATGCCAGTTGCCCTGGCGCCTATTTTCTGCTTCAAGTTACTTCGAAAGAAGTCATCTGTACCCAGGGTGAGTGCCATCTGTTCAGCACAATTCAGGAAAATGTCACACTGAAAGGGGCTTTTACAGATCACCTATGACAGCCGTTCTTCTCAAAGTTTAGCATGAACAAGAATCACCTGGGGGCCGGCCCCATAGCTGAGTGGTGAAGTTCACTCGCTCCGCTATGGCAGCCCAGGGTTTCACTGGTTCAGATCCTGGGCGTGGCCATGGCACCACTCATCAGGCCACCTTGAGGCAGCATCTCACGTGCCACAGCTAGTAGGACCCACAATTAAAACATATAACTATGTACTGGAGGGATTTGGGGAGAAAAAGCAGAAAGAGAAAAAAAGAAAAAAAAGAAGATTGGCAACAGTTGTTAGCTCAGGTGCCAATCTTTAAAAAAGAAAAAAGATTTACCTGGAAACCTTGTTAAACACAGTTTGCTGGGCCCACCCTCAGGGTGGCATGTGGCATGTGGGTATGCCAGCTGTGTCCTACCAAGGGGCCCTGCCTAGGTGAGTGCTTAAATCAGCACTTGCTCCAAGTGCACTGGGGTGCAGGACGGTGTCTGTTCAGAGTGAGGAAGGCATCTTACACTAGTTTACACAAAAGTATCATGTAGCCTGGCTGAAGTCTCACCATTCCTGGAAGCAGTGGGACAAGAAGAAGCCATTGTCCAGGTCCTAATGAAAACTGGGAAGCCACACAGTTCATCGTGCAGGGTACCTAGAAAAGAAACAAGAAAATAGGCATAGCCCATAAGTCCCCAGCCAAACAGTTCCAGTCTGCTACCATTTGGGCAGGGATTCAGGGGTCCTGTGTCACAGTTTTTCTCCAGATTACCCTGGCAGAGTTTTCAAGCCAAACATGTAAATCAGCTTCAATTCAATTTGGGGGGAGAACGGTTCTGAGGGCTTATCCTACCATCAACCATGATGTGGCTTTACATCTGAGAGAAATAGCCGTATTATTCTCTTACTATCAGATGCTCTTAAGGGCTAAGAGTAACAGTATCTTTTCCCAGCATCATCATTCATTTGTTCTCGTATTTTCCTTCTTTTAATGTTTCATGCCTTTTCCATTTATCACGTGTCAGAATACAGATCTAGGCTCCCCAGAGGTGCCTCTGGATCAGCCATACTCTCAGTCCACAAAGAGGGCAGCAATAGGAAACTTGCCAAAGCCTCCCCATTTTTCCATTCTAGGGAAGAAGTGGAAGGGTTGCCTTGGTCAAGTACAATATAGCTACAATCATGGACCACATAACAACATTTTGGTCAATAATGGACCGCATACCATACCACCGGGTCCCATAAGATTAGTACCATAGAGTTTAAGGATGTAGCAGATTATACCATCTAGGTTTGTGTAAGTCCTGTAGGGGAGGAAGAAATTTTCCTATACTCTTCTAGATTCTTCTGGCTGTTTTAAGAAATAAATTGACATGAGGCAGATTAAAAGGAGAAAAACAAAAGTTTAATAACATGTATATATGGGAGAAACCCAGGAAAACCAAGTAACTCACCAAAACAGCTGAAGCTCTCACCTTAAATACTATTCTCAGCTAGAGACAAAAGACGTTGGGAGTAGGGAGAGTCAGGGACTTCAAAGGGAAGGAAGGTGGGGCTGGCCCCCTGGCCGAGTGGTTAAGTTCACGTGCTCTGCTTCAGCGGCCCCGGCTTTCGCCAGTTAGGATCCTGGGCGCAGACATGGCACGGCTCATCAGGCCATGCTGAGGCGGTGTCTCACATAGCACAACCAGAGGCGCTCACAACTGCAGTATACAACTAGGTACTGGGGGGCTTTGGGGAGAAAAAGGAAAAATAAAATCTTTAAAAAAAAAAGGGAAGGAAGGCAATTCACAAGTAGGTGAAAAGGAGCAAACATTTGAAAACAAGGGTCTGTTTGGCCACACAAAAACAGAACAACACATAAGGGAGCCCAAGAAACAGGCTTTTCTAGGTTCCTCCCTGTCCACCACCTAGTTCACATTATGCTAAGCTGATAGCTCACTTCCCGAGACAGGATTTGTTTGTTTTAAAGATTGGCACCTGAGCTAATGTCTGTTGCCAATCTATTTTTTTTTCCTCTTCTTCTCCTCAAAGCCCAAGTGCATAGTTGTATATCCTAGTTGTATGTCATTCTTAGTTCTAAGCCACCTCAGCTTGGCCCGATGAGCTGTGGCACATCCATGCCCATGATCTGAACCAGCAAAACCCTAGACTGCTGAAGTGGAGTGTGCAAACTCAACCACTCTGCCCCTCACTTCCTGAGACAAGTTTTTTTTATCTGAATTCTTTTAGATAGTTAAGAAGGAGG
Organism: Equus caballus; assembly: GCF_041296265.1. Taxonomy (NCBI): domain Eukaryota; kingdom Metazoa; phylum Chordata; class Mammalia; order Perissodactyla; family Equidae; genus Equus; species Equus caballus. Next base: position 96,827,838 of record NC_091685.1, on the reverse strand, counting down.
TAACAAGCAAAACTCTGAGTCTTGTTTCTTAAAAATAATCAGCCTGAGATAATCCTCATGTTAAAGAGACACATTTTGGGGTGGCAAATTTTGTTCCCCTTCAGTACATTCTATGATGTTCGCACAACGGTGAAATCACCTAATGACATATTTCTCAGAACGTATTCCGGTCTTTAAGTGACACGTGACTGTATATCCCCACTATATGGGGTGAGTGAGGGAAATGGAGTGAGTCATATACTCAATCCTTGTTTGCCACGTGATATGAAGTCAGTATCCAACACAGGAGTTTCTTTAAAAATATGCACATTTATGTTCAAGGGAATAGAAATGATGTCTTGGGCAGCAATTTTCCCTTCCACTGGGTCATCCAAATGTAATGTCAGTCCTTTAAACACAGGATCCAATAAAACAAAAGTTTGTACTGATGGGGTTCAGGGCAGGCTGCCCCAAGATGCGCCACTCTGGTATGAGAATTATTTTGAGCTGAAGACAATAAAGGCTCAGAAGACCCAGGAAGAACATTCAACCTCCCTCTGCCAAACTGCCTAAAAGAATTTAACAAGAAGGCCTGTTCCAGGAAGGAGCTCATACCATACGATAGCTATAGTGTGATGTAAAATAGGTGTGATAGAAAGACACCAACAAACCCATTTCTTGGCCCAGCAAAACCTGTTTACCAAACATTTGCATTGCATCTCCACGTAAATTTTCTTCTTCCCCTCTGAAATCCCAAACCACTACCCCCAACATCCTCCTTGTCTGTAGCTGAAGATATTTCAACAGGCAGCCTCCGTCAGATGGCTGAGTTACTCAGTTTCTCCCGAGTTTCTCCCACGTATATATGCTATTAAACTGTGTTTGATTTTCTCCTGCTAACCTGCCTTTTTAATTATTTAACCAGCCATAGGAACCTTAAGGAAAAGGTGGGGTGGGGGGGGGGGTGTTGAATTCTTCCGCTTCCCCAACAGTTTCATGGGAAAGAGAGAGAGTTCTATCACAGCACCATCCTCCACCTCTTCATTTCCACCTCCAGCACCGAAAAATCTTTGTATTTATTTATTTTTATTGAGATGTAATTGACATACGACACTATATTAGTTTCAGGTGTACAACATAATGATTTGATATTTGTATATATTGCAAAAATGATCACTATAAGTCTAGTTAACATCCTTTGTGATACATAGTTACAGAATTCTTTTTTCTTGTGATGAGAATTTTTACAATCTACTCTCTTGGCAACTTTCAAATTTGCAATACAGTATTGTTAACTGTAGTCCCCATGCTGTACATTACATCCTCAAGACTTACTTATTTTATAACTGGACGTTTGTATCTTTTGACCACCTTCACCCAGTTCAAACCCCCCTCCAAAATCCCCCACCTCTGACAACCACCAATCTGTTCTCTGTGTCTATGAGCTTGCCAAAAACCTTTTTAAAACTGTTCCTCCTTTGCTACTCGTATTTGGACAAAGCACCTGTTCCCCTAACTGATCTAGCCAGCCCACCACATCTTTACACTGTATTTTCAATAATGTTTCAATTACCTGTTCTAGTATCAATTTAACAGCTACTCTAAGGTGGTAAGGAATATGATATGTCCAGCTTATGGTGGGATTTGGGGGGCCTATTTCTATACATCGGCCATGTAGAATGCATTCTTTGGTCCAGCAAGATGTATGATAGGGAACAAAATAGCCCTTGACAGTGGATGGAATAAATGTCAAACTCAGTTGACTCTTCTAGAGGCGTAGACAGCAATCCTATATAGTTCACTGGCTTGTATGCTGGGACCCCTGTGCCCAGGATATATTTCCAAATGCCATCTTTAAATGGCTACTTCATTGTTGATGTTGTTGTTAGCATTCCACAGTCTCTTACCAGAAGAATGGCTTAGGTAAGAGGCAAGCGGGGTATATCATCACTCCACCCAGTATTGCATGGCTTTGGCACCACTGTACCTGCTTAAATTGCCCAGATGCCTACTTCTAGGGAATCACGGGGCATCAGCTCAACGTTCTCCTTCTTGAGCCAACTTGATTCTTGTGGGCATCTCTGTGATCCACTATAATCCTCCCTCGGAAGTCCTGTAGGGCCTTCCACAATTTCTTCCCTACACTGGGAGTATTCTTAATGTTAATTCATCAAGATTCTCAAATTTCTTACTGTCTATGACTCTTTATGTCCACAGACACTGCCCTGAAGTAAGAAACTAAGTTCGCCTTCCATCGTCGTGTATACTGTTCTCAACTCAGCCCACTGCATGGACTTACCATTGCATTACTATTTGACTGGGTTTTTACTGTCCATGGGGCAAATAGCAGCTAACTTTTATATTGGAGTTCCTATGATACAGGACCTCTCATGGATAAACCAAGAAACTTATTTTATTTTGGTGGACAGAGAGCTATGAGATTTAGACCATTCAGCAACAGAAGTGGACTGCTAATTAGTCCTAAAGCAGAGATGCTACCTGCTCATATGTGTTAAAATTCCTCAGAGAGGCCAGCCAGGTGGCGAGGTGGTTAAGTTCACACACTCTGCTTGGCCAGCCCAGGTTCACAGGTTTGGATCCTGGTTGCAGACCTACACACCACTCATCAAGCCATGCTGTGGTGGCGTCCCATATACAACATAGAGGAAGTTTGTCACAGATCTTAGCTCAGGGACAATCTTCCTCAAGGAAAAAAACAAAAACAGAGGGAGATTGGCAACAGACATTAGCTCAGGGACAATCTTCCCCACCAAAAAAAAAAAAAAAAAACAAACCCAAAAACCACCTCAGAGACACTTCCTGAGAGGTGAATTTCATTTCATTTGAATTTTGTTGTGAAGCTTTCTATTTATCACAACTTCTTTCTGATATCAGCCATATCATATCATAGGTAGTTTGGATCTTAATTTGCTGTTCTTAAGTTATGGGGACTGTTTTCATAACAGCCCAACAGCATGCTGGCAAACCAGCTCTCTGGGACGTCATCAGGAACTTTTTGAGTCCAAAAATCCCAGTGGTTGCCACCAGGTGACAGTATTACATTTCAGTCAGAGTTTCCAATTTGCATGCAGAGTCACAAACTTCTGAAATTGTGTGAATGTGTTAGAATCGTCGAGTATCAGCAGCATGCATTATATATTTCTTCATAGCTTGCTAAATAATCCTTCAAGGTGTCGTGCCTCCTTTCTGTTGGCAGGGTCCTGGAGGGAAGAGTAATTTATTACTTACTGTTTACAGAATACCTCTGGTGGCGTAAAGTTATTGTTAGAAATTTCACTGATTGCACTAGGCTCTGAATCTTAGCTGGATTGATTAACCATTCGGCTAGTCATATTGTGCCACTGCAGCCCTCAAATCTGAGTTTCTTCCTCCACGGGGGAAATGATCATAATATCATCGATATTATGAATTAACTTAATCTTGATGGTGATCATGTCTAAATCCAATCTCACCAAATTGTGGCAGTGAGTTGGAGAAGTCAGATATCCTTGGAGATGGACCATACACATATGTTACATTCCTTCTCAGGTACAAGCAAGTTGTGCGTGACTTCTCTCTGAGGGTGAAATCAGGAAGATAGCTTTAACTAAATCTATCACAAAGAAAAAATCCAGTCACAGTTAGCTTTTTGAACCTATTATACAATTTTTACAATGCCTGGCATTGTAAAACAGACACTTGTTTAAATCAAGGAAACTGTCTTGTCTAAATCATGACAGTTACCAGTTATTTCCAAGAGCCTTCGCTTTTCCTCCTGGGCCACAGAGGATTCATAGAAAGCACTAGCGGAGCTTAGCACTTCTGCTCCCATTGCTCCCTAATGAAAGATGAGGTTTTCTGTGTCCCTCCAGAATCTGACACTGCCTGATATTTACTACAAAGGAAGGTCTGAGCAAGTCTCAGGGCTTCCCTTTTGCACATCCAGTTAAAACTACATCAAGGGCAGACTTCTCTGTCGCTTGAAGATATTTGACTTTAAGCTGGTAGTGACAAGGACCTTCTTCACATCCATTCTAATGACATATTCTGGTAAAGGCAAGAAGTGGATATTACTTTCTTCCTTATTTCTCCATCTTCAGCTTCCTAGTGCTCCTGGTGCTATCTACCATAACCTTCCCATATGCCCCAAACTTCAATTTTCATACCTTAATACTGCCTTTCCATTCCCCCGTTGGCATTATGGTACATTTTGCATCATCATTCAATGGTTTCAAAAAGATTTTCCGCTATCGTCTGCCGCTCCACACTAGCTATATAATACAACTTGGACCCCATACCAGGGGTCAAATGAAAATTTCTTCACCCTCATATTAATCGCCCTTTTCTCCCACAATGTTAATTGATGAATTAAAATCACTACCTGTGCTAAACACCTTATTTCCCTATTTCCCTTTAGCATCGTTGGCTTTAAACTCATCCAGGCTGGGATAACTGGTACAGATCTGATAGGGTACTCAGGTGAGGTGGATGCAGGAGCTAGAGTAGGTTTCCCTCCTCTCAACTATTATTAATGTGCCACCAAACCCTTTGTAGGGATCCTGTCAAATTCCTGCTTCTCAGGCCAGCCCAGTGGTGCAGTGGTTAAGTCCGCACATTCTGCTTCGGCAGCTTGGGGTTTGCCAGTTCAGATCCTGGCACCGATTGACAAGCCATGCTGTGGTAGGCATCCCACGTACAAAGTAGAGGAAGATGGGCACGGATGTTAGCTCAGGGCCAGTCTTCCTCAGCAAAAAGAGGAGGATTGGCAGCAGATGTTAGCTCAGGGCTAATCTTCCTCCAAAAAAAAAAATTGTCACTTCTCTATTCCCCCTCACCCTCTGCCTTAAAAAAAAAATCACGTAAATAGTTCTACCTGATTTGATATTTATTTCCCTTGTTCTGGTTGCCATTTTCACCCCAGCCCGTTAGCTTAATTCTAAATAGCTTAAACGTTCTTTTCATTGGTAAAGCCAATTACTAGAAGCTGTGAGAACAAATCCACCTTGACATTCTGTATATTTCCTCCTTCTCCCATTAAAAGAATCATATGGGAAACCCATACCTGAGAGGCCACCCCTAATCACAGTATGTAACATAGGTACATGGAACTGCAACAAAAACCATCATAAAACCAGTCAGGATTGATGGCTATCAATACTTTTACGCTTCCATAGAGGTAATCCATTTCACTATTAGTAAAAGGAGTATAAAATTTCCCTTCTCAGTATAAATTTGCTGCATTTCAGGCTTCACACACTCCAAAAGGAGCATTGATATTTAATTTGGGTCCTCTATGGATCAAATGCTGAACACCACAAGTTCTCGAGTAACAGTCATCCCAAACAACTCTTCCCATTAACCAGTTTCTAAAATCAACAATGCCTTGGTTTTTCAGTCTGAGAATTCAACAACACAGAGATTTCACAGTACTACTCAAAAATATAACCACATTCCATTATACTATAGCCTTTGTTTTCCATGTAGGTGTATCTGATAAGGCCAGATAAAAGCATACAGGTTGGTTCAGAGACCAATATAGGTCCCACCTTCTCCTTAAAGGCAGAATTCTAACCTTAGGACTTAATCACCACTTAGCCAGCCTCATGGAAGAAAAAACCAAAGAGAAAATGAGAGAAAGAGAGGACATCAATCTTCCCTGGAGGGCAGGAGTGGTTTAACATATCTCTCAGGTACATGCAAATGAATTAATAGAAAAGGGAGAAGACAATCATTTGCATGTAACGTTTTACTGTACAGTGACCCTGCGTCCAATAAATGCAGTTCAATCAATTTCTCAGGTTCTTACCAAACAGGTTAGCATTTCTCTTGGAGAAAAACGTGGATAGAAGTGGGCCAAGAGGCAGCATGGAGACAAGGAGAAGAGTTCCTCTCTGCACTCCCTACTCAGTATAGCACATTGAAAAGACAAAAGGATGATGTCATTGCACTACAGCATTATCTCACTCTCTATTTCATGAACGTCTTGTGTAATAATAGAGAGACCCCGAAGTATAAATTAGTTTCTACTGCTTAATTTGCTAATTTGGCTGTGTACTTTGCCTTTCTGAATCTTTTTACATACAAAAAACCCACAAACTGTTCAATGAGATGATCTTTAAGTTCCCTTCAAGATCTAAGATTCTATGATTTTATTATTATAGTATATGTCCAGATTTCGTTACCAAGTTGATTGTTGGTCGCTTCTGTGAGGCAGGGATGATGGCTTATGCACCCTTCAGGTGTCTAGTGTTTTACAGTTAGTACCTTTTAAAAAGATGTCGGTTGAGGTGTGGAAAAGTATTGCTGCTTCAATTTGTGTTAACAAGGGGCTGAAGGGAAAATACATAAATATGCTTGCATAGACTATTCCTGGAGGTATAAACGAGAAACTAATACCAGATGCTTTCTAGTAAGGGGGCTGAGGGACCAGGAGTCTTGTGTGGGTCGGGGGAAGTTATTTTGCATTGTAAATTGTCCTTTGTACTTATAGTCTACTCTCCCCTTGCTCTTTCTCCTCCAGCCGCACTGGCTTTCTTACTGTTCCTCCAATTTAGGAAGTATGCTCCCGACAGGAGTACTCTGCACTTGCGTTTCTAACGTCTGGAGACTCCTCTAACTACATTGTATGCACCCGCCCCCCGCCAACTTCCTAATACCCCTTTCTTCAGCACCACCTGACACGCTAAATATTTGCGTCTATTTAGTTATGACTTGCTTTTGGAACACTGCCTGGTGCATAATAGGCAATCATCAGATACTTTTTGAATTAATGAATGTACTGTTCTAAGTTGATTTTTTTAAAAAAGCATGTGAATAACTTTTTCAAGGAAAACAACCAATTAAAGAATGTTTGATGAATTAACTGTTAGATGTTTATTATAGGATAAAGTCCAGACTCCTTTTCTCACCATATAAGGCTCTCCTTATCTGCCACGTATTGCCATGGGCAAGTCGTTTAACATAAGTTCCCTTTCCTCATCCATAAAGTGGGGTTATTAATAATTACTTTACAGAATTAAGGTTAAATATAGGTGAATGCGCTTTTATAACTTTGGCGCTATGAAAGTTACCAAAAGCACAGTGTTTCTTCCTTGCTTGGAGTCTAGGAGCACCACACGGTTTCAAGTTGCGCCAACCACCTGAGATTTAAAGCCAGAAAAGCCTCAAGGGCTGCTCCAGGAGAGATCAATCTTGCGCGTGGGGAGCGCTTGTAGTTGCTGTTGCCAAGGAAACCGTCCGGCGTCCCTAGAATCCAATCACGAGCGCCGAGGCAGCTCTGCTCGACCGCCTTTCAGCGTTAGCAATTGGTGGAACGCGAGCCAATCGGAAGAGGTCGGAGGGGCGGGGGCGGGGCTGGCAGTGTCCTGGGCAAGGCGTTCCCGCGGCCTCGCTTCCTGACTTCCGGGTCGCGGTGCTTGCAGGGAGCGCTCTGCGAGTAGCGTCGTTTCCGTTGCCGGCTGTTTGCAGTTGGGGAAACCGAGGCAGCTCCAGCTTCCCCCTAGTTCTTCCGCTCCTGTGAGGTGGCCGCTGTTTCTTTTCGTCTCGCCCCGCGCTGCTTCGGTGCGGCTGCGCTGAGGGCGCGCGGGCTGCGCGAGCCCCGCGGTGTCCTACGGCGGATCCGCGGGGCCCCGGGGATGGCTGGGCTTTGTGCGAGCCGGTCCCTCCCACTGGCGGGCAGCGCGCGAGCTGGGTTCGGCTGGGCTCGGCCAGGCTCCGGAAGAGGGGCTCCGCGCAGCGGCTCCCCGAAGTCTGGGGAGCTCAGGCGCCACAAAGCTTCAGTTCCCTCCGCTTGGCAGTGCTGCTGCTTTTGTCTTGATGAGCGCGGACTGGATGGATTCATTTTCAAGTCACAGTTCAGCCCATCTCTGATGTGCATTCTTTCTGCGCTGACCTGCGGGGGGGTTCGAATTTGACAATCCCTCAGGCCCCATTGTGGAGATGGGAATGTTTAAGGCCGGAAGATGAGCATTTTTGTTTGTTCTTAAGTAACTCTTCCTCACTTGCATTGCCCCCATCCCAATTCATTTAGGAGCTGAAGATCTTTCTTTGGCATAAAGATTCAGTTTTATCGATGGTGTAGTTTATTACTATTCTGAGTATTTCTGCTCTCACTTTTTGAATGGAAAATCAACGATTAGCCAGGGTGTGATCTACTCCTGTTCAACTTGAATACTTCAATTTGTAAGCCATATGTAGTGTTTTTATTTACCGGCATCATCTGACTGTGGGACAGATGTAACTAGAATTATCCATAGGGGTTAAGAAGAGCTTATTCCTTAGAAAAACAATTCTGATATGTGGCATATTTTATTTAATTGTGCTTAATTGGGTTCCTTTTGTAGCTGAACTGTTGAGCCGCATTCTCAAAGACTAAGAAATTAAAATAGGGAACAGAGCTTGAATCTAAATCAGTAGTTTGATTTTTACAGTTGTTTTAAAGTGATAGATTGACCATTTGACCATCATTTAATTAATCTAAATTGTATATATTACACCTGTCATTGTTTTCGTAGATGCCTAAACACTACTACAAAATAGACACAATGGAATAACATAATAGACATTGATATAATTTGGGACTTGATGAGTTGGATAAACTAACATTTTTCATTTTAAAATCCAATATAAGGCTGTTAAACCTGTCATATATTTCCTTCTCCAGGAAAAAATGTTTGTTTCTTTGTGGGAGTTCTTCTATGGGCACTTTTTTCGATTTTGGATGAAATGGCTCTTACGACAGATGACTGGAAAGTGTGAACTGCAGCGAATTTTTGATACCTATGTAGGTGCACAAAGGACACACAGGATAGGTAATGTTACTAAAAGGAGAATAATTAAAAACAGGAAATTTTAACTCGGAATGAATATTTTTTCTCAATACTCATATGCACTCGTGTATCCTGATCAAGTCATTTAAACTCAGTTTCGTAATCTTTGAAATCTAGCTTGAATCCTTCCAGCTCTAAAACTATGATTTTATAGAAAAGGAAACTGATGGTTATTTAATTCTGCATGTGTGCAAAGAATTATCTTCTCTGCCTCCTGAAATTCATCACTTGTACCTTAGACTATAGTTGCGACCTATTTTCTAGAGAAAAATCTTTATGCTTGTATAAGCCCTTTGAAGTGTTAGCTCAAGTGAAGGGGAAGAATGAGTGGATCTAGATCCGTTTTTATAGTCAGCATCGTTCATCAATCTTTTAATCTCTTACTTAATCATGAAAGGACAATAATAGGTATCTAGTGATCCCTGGGAAGGATTATTAGACTCAAAATCTGCACTGGGCAATACTCTAGCCATTACTCACGTGTGGCTCTTGAGCACTTGAAACATGAATAGTCTGAATTGCGATGTGCGGAAGTATAAAATATATACAGAGTGTCAACGAGCTTATATAAAAAGGAAATTTAAAAATATCTCACTAATAATTGTTTATGTTCATTATATGTTGAAATAATATTTTGGGTATATTGGATTAAAAATATATTAAAATTTTATCTGTTTCTTTTACTCTAACGGGGCTACTAGAAAAACTTAAGTACGCATGTGGCTCACATTTTGGCTTGCGTTGCATTTCTGTTGAATGCTGCTTGTCTGTTACCTCCTAAAAATTCATCAGCTTTTAATGCTTAATTGAAAATATTGCTTTCAATTAGAATAGGAATGAGTGAGACATATGGTTGAGGTCAATTCTCTTTGGCCAGAGTAAGGAAGACCAGGGATTGTCTGCAGTTCATGTTCACTGCGTTAAATGGAAAATCATGACTTAACCAGATCTTTTGTGTTGAACAAGTTTGCTTCACCTAAGAAATCCACCCCTGTAAGATTTGGGGAGGGAGTGTTGGTATCCAAGACAACATGGGGAGAATGACAGACATGAGGGAGTAGGCCTCAGGGCAGCTGGATGATTGAAGTTTAATTACTTCCCTAGTTTTCTCACAACTTTGTGGCTGACTTAAATTATTGCCTGCTCTTTTGATTTGCCCTTTTGACGGCTCTGAGAAGAACAAAGTACCTCTTGATAAGAAACCTTGGCAATATCGGTTGGTTTTTTATAGTATGGGGGAAGAACATATTAAGGCCTTATTTTGTGGCAAAAACATTCTTCTGGAATTTTTCAAATTACTGAGAAAAAGGAGACTATTCATCAGTGTGCCTGAAAAATTTTTAAATAGACCAGTAAAAATATTCTTGTCATTCTTGAGACAGAAAACCAGAATGGAGAAGCTATACTGCTGTTTGTCTGGTTAGAGAATGGTTGGCCAAATAACCTGAAGTCTTTTCATTCTTGCCCCTTTGTTGTTGGATGATTCAGTTGCTAGCTCCCCAAATCTAAACGTGTACTCTTTAAAGCTAATAAATGAAGAAAATATCATAGAGAACTCTTTCAACTTTAGTCTTAAGTTGAGTTTCTGGGACCTGAGCTATTCTGAGGCAGCCGTGGATGAGTTTGCAGTGGTTAGTGGACACTTGGTGTTCTACACAGAAACAGATGACCCTGGGGAAATAAGTCGGTCGCACCAGTTTGGCTCTGGTATGTTGTGTTGGTTTGAGGATTTTGGAATCATATCTAGTTCTCTATACTGTAAGGATAAAATTTTAAAATGCTTGCTGTGTTATTCATGTAGAAATGATATCTTCTAATTTTATTAGAGGAATTTATTACTGGTTTGATATTTATACTATTTATTTATGGAGTAATTCAACAGCATTTAAGTGATAACATTCTGGTTTATTTTTTTTCATTTCAGAAAATTCCTTGACGTACTCCAAGAATAAGGTAGGATCATATCAAGGTGATAATTCTAGCAAACTTAACTTGGGGATACTTTTCCTTTAAAAGAATGCCTGAATTTTAGAATTATTTTTAGTGTCCTACTGGAAGAATCTTTGCCGTAAAGAGTATTGAGTGAAATTTTCCCACTTTAGAAGTAATATTCTATTTTTAAAACATTTTCTATGTGTGTGTGTATTTGTGTACTACTTGTGCACAAAGAAGGTATTTGAATAATTTGTCCTCTTCTGTGGTTTTGCTTGTTTATTTTTGCCTGAAAACTTGGTAGCTTTTGGGAAAATGGGGTCTTAGGGCGAAAACCTTCTCTTAGACTGTGTCCTTAGGATAGCTTTTTATGTGAAAGAAAAGCAAGCAATTTTGGGTAGTTATAGGAAACCCTGGTCATGAACCTTTTGCTCCAAAATAAATCATACTTCATGTTGTTTATTAATCAGCTTTTGCTGTGTAACAAACTTATAAAATCTCAGGGCATTTAACAATACGTTATTTATTTCTTCCTCATGTGTCTCTGGGCCAGCTGGAAAGGCTTCTCTTTAGGCTGGTGTCAAGTTCAAGTCTGTTCCAATTGTCTCGTTCTGGGACCTAGATTGAAAAGATAGTGGGTCCCTGGGGTATGTTCTTCTCACAGTGGATCATTGAAGTTCCAACCACATAGACATATTTTAAGTTTCCTTGTGTCATGTCCATTAACATCCCATTGGCTAACATAAGTTACATGGCCAAGCCCAGGTCAAGGGGTGGAGACATACAATATGCCCACCATAAGGCCATAGTATATAATTCAATTACAGGAGAGTGAAAAATTGAGACTGATAATTCAGTCTACTACACGCTGTACTTCCCTATAGTAGTTCACAATTTTTTCTATATATATATGTAGATAGATTATTTGGTGTGGCAAAGGTAGAGTGTGGGTCATCTAGACCATTGTTTGAAATCCCAAGTAGATCACAGCCAGCATTAAACAACGACATAACGAATAGAATAGAAAATATTTAGAAAACATTGGTCATAATAAGGTTAAATGTTATTTTATGAAATTTTAATTTTAGTTATCTATGTGTGTGTGCATCTATATGTGTTTTAGGTATCTATGTATGTTTGTGCTTGGTTGTGATGTACAATGTGGATCAAAAATTTAGAGTCAAAAAAAGTTGACTTGCTACTGTCTAGTGATATTGATGTGAGTTAATATGTCATGCTGGAAGGAATATGGATGTTGTTGAATGTTGCAAACATGTAAGTTATGTTATGGAGAGTGACTTATAAGTTAGGTGCTTTACTGATTTACTTTCAGTCTTTTATTTAAGAATGGTCAGTGTAAGAATAACTCATATACATGAATGAATATTGAGGGGAGGAGTCTAGAGTCCTACTCTTTTGTTCAGAATGTTAGAGAGTAATTAATATTCTTTTTTTTAAATGAGAACAGAGGGATCTAGAAAGTTAATAAGTTGCTGGTTCTAAAAATTTATTTATACCTTATCCACTCATATAGTTCCATTAATTGGAATTTAGGATGCCATTTCACAAAGCAACAATATCGTAAATTGTAGATGAACCTCTGGAGAGGTCCTGGAACTGAGAACTCAGTGTCACATCTATTCTGTGTAACTATTATTACTGCAATTGATTGTAACAACACTTTTGGTCACAGAATTTACTAATGGGATTTTGTGTGTGGTAAGATTATGCCAAACTCAAGTGGGACCATGCATAAGATGTTACTTTTTAAGAACTCTAGTGCCTCGGTCAAATCCTTGACCAAAATATGAATGATTGCCATCTATTCAACATTCCACCAGGGTCTTTGGGATATGCAAAAGAAGTAAAGACCAGTATTGCATGCAGTTATAAATAGGCATTTAGAGAAGGAAGAGGTAAATTTGGCCTGAAGTGTTTGGGGAATTTAAGGTAGTGATTGCAAATTAAAGAAAAACAAAATGTTCATTATTTTTTAGGTCATTTACTGGCTATTAAAAGGTCACTTGAAAAGTAAACATTAAAATTTATTCTTTTGGCTTTATTATTAAAAAGTATAAATTGCTAATAGTGTTTTGTAGGACATACTAAAAGAATGATCAACAAATGGGTAGTTAATTCCTTACTGAATTAAATCATAGAAGCTTTGTTTTCTTGAAGTTTTAAATCTGAGGTAAACTTGTCAGTAAACAAATGGAGGAAGCCTCATCAATTTAAACATACAGTTTATGGTATGTATTGCATCTCATTTGTATATTTTATTTGGTTTGTAGAGTAAAATTGAATTCTGATTTTGTGCTCTTTTTATCAACCTTATCTGCTTTTTTGTATGAAAGAACTCTAGATTCAAATCCTGGTTTTATCACTTACCAGTTGTTTGACTTGGTGCAATTTACTCATCGTAAAAGGAGGTATTAATACCCACATGGTTGTTTTAGGATTAGAGATATTAATATGGAAGCAGTCTAAGAGAATGCCAGTACATGATAGGTGTCCAACAGACAGTAGTTACTAGGAATATTAATGATAATGGGATTGAACCAATATATACTACAAGATTTTTAGAAGTTTAAAATATTCGTGAGAACCTCTTAGGTATTTAAATACTTAGCATTACCAATGATTACTGTGAATAAAAGTGATTTTATTCTATGAAGGCCAATTCCCTGAAGCAGTGGTAGTATGGTCAACGGTACCATAGTGGAAATTCTTTCTTCGATTGTTAAAAATTGAGTCTAATTTGCTTGTACTTCAGACTAAGGACTACTTATCAATTATATATTAAGGGTTACTAAACTTCGGGATTTATAAATGAAAATGAAAACTTTATTAGAATTCAAGGAATCAATTCAGTGTTCTGCTCAAAAGACTGCCATGCGATGTATGGTAGTGTTGCAGAGCTCCACTGTCCCTATTTAGGGAAAGAACACTTTGTTGATCTAATAGTGTTTTTGATTGGCTGTGTTTTTCTATTGCAGCCGCTGTCTTGGCTTTTAAATAATAATGATAACATTCTAGCTGTTGAATAATAAATTAGTTTTATGGCATCAGTTTAGTTGGCTGTGGGTTGATGTTATAGTGATTTACATTTGCATATCTTTTGGTCTTTAATTTGCCAAAAGCTAGACTTTAAGTACCTAACCTATAAGCATATAACCACATAGGCACTGTGGTTCAAAAATGAAACATTCACACCCTGTGGATATACTAAAACAAATGTATACATAACCTTCCCAAATTTGCTCGCATAGTGAAACTCACTGTTGATGTTTGCTGCCTATGAATGTGTGCTAGTCGTATAATTTGTAACCTACTATCAGGGTAGGTGTAGTAAAACTATATGTTCATCGATGTTTTATTATAATAAAATCATATACATAAGCATATATTATTTTCTTAAAAAATCTATGATAAGTGAGTAGTGTATGTTGCTCTCCCATTCTTTATTACCTCCTTTTCCTTTAGCTCAAAAGTAAACATCATTGGGAAAATGGTCTTTGGGTGCTTACATGGTTTGAGGTTAAAAAAGAAAGTTTTAGAATTGCTGACCTAAGAAATTCTTTAAGTAGTATATATTTCAGTATTGAATATACCTTCAAAGTAGTGGGGTATATGAGAATTTAGACAATATTGTAATGTGTTATATTTGTCCTCCATCCAGCTTATTATTTTGTTTTTGTTGAGGAATCAAAGACCTACCAGAAGGTTAAAAAATAAACCAGAGATTGACAAATGAATAAAAAAAATCCAAATCCAATCGAGTGTTGTTTCAGGAAACACACTCTAAACAAAAGACAAAAACAAATAGAAAATAAAAGGACATACTTTGCAAACAATAAATGTAAAAAGCTGTTGTTGCTTTCTTTTGGAAACCATAAGCTTGGAGTATTACCAAGGACTAAATCTTTATTTTGTAATGATAAAAGGGTTAATTTTTATCAAGAAAACATAACAATATTAATAGTGTATGTACTTATCAAGAAATCATAATATTAAAAGTGTATGTACTTATTAACAAAGCTGACAAATACTTGAAGCAAAAATTGACTCAACTAAAGGGAGAAATATGTGAATCCACAATCATAGCTGGAAACATTAACATGCGTCTCTCAGTAATTGATAGTGCAACAAGACAAAAAAAAAATCAGAAGTGATATATATGGTTTGAACATTACTATTAACCATCTTGACCTAATTGACATCTATAGAATGCTACACCCAAGAAATGCAAAATACACACTCTCAAGTACACATGGAACATTCATATAGCTACATTGTATGCTGGGTCTTTAAGCCTCAACAAGTTTCAAAGGATTGAACTTATACAGAGTATGTTTTCTATCCCCAAAAGTACAAAATTAGAAATAAAAATGTGACATCTAGAAAATCCCCAAATATCTGGAAATTAAAAATCTAAGAAATCAGTGAATCGGAGACAAACTCACAAGGGAAATTTTAAGAGACAATTGAACTGAATGATTAAAAAAAAAACGTATTGAAATTTGTGGAGTATACCTAAAGGAGTTTTTAAAGGCCTAAAATCAATGATCTATGCTTATATCTTAAGAAACTAGAAGAAAGCAAATTAAACCCAAAGGAAATAATAAAAATAAGATAAAAGTTAATGAAATAGTGAACAGACAAAAATAGGAAATATCAACAAACTGAAAAGTTGATTCTTTGAAAAGATTAGTAATGTTAATAACCCTCTAGCAACACTGATCAAGAAAAAGAGAAAACCCAAATGAATGGGGGGGACATTACTACAGTCTACAGAGATTAAAAGTACAAGGACATACTACAAACAACTTTATGTTGATAAATTCTATAGCTTAGATGAAAGGGACAAAGTCCTTGAAAAACACAATTTATTGAAACTAACACAAGGGGCCAGCCCGTGGCCAAGTGGTTAAGTTCCCATGCTCCACTTTAGTGGCCCAGGGTTTCACTGGTTTGGATCCTGGACGCAGATGTGGCACTGTTCGTCAGGCCATGCTGAGGCAGTGTCCCATATAGCATAACCAGAAGGACCACAACTACAATATACAACTATGTACTGGGGGGCTTCAGGGAGAAGAATAAAAAAAAAGATTGGCCACAGATGTTCGCTCAGGTGCCAATCTTTTTTTTTTTTTTTTAAAGATTGGCACCTGAGCTAACAACTGTAGCCAGTCTTTTTTTTTTTTTTTCTCTGCTTTATCTCCCCAAATCCCCCCGGTACATAGTTGTCTATCTTAGTTGTAGGTCCTTCCAGTTGTGGCATGTGGGATGCCACCTCAACGTGGCCTGACGATTGGTGCCATGTCCATGCCCAGGATCCGAACCAGTGAAACCCTGGCCCTCTGCAGCGGAGCACGTGAACTTAACCACTTGGCCACAGGGCTGGCCCCTCAGGTGCCAATCTTTAAGAAAAAAACTAACACAAAAAGCAAAAATCTAAATAGCCATAGAGCTCATAATTGGAATCTGTAATTTAAAAGTTTTGCACAAAAACCCCTTCTGATATTAGCTTTACTAGTGAACTCTTATCAAACATTTAAGAAGAAATAATACCGCTATTACATAAACTAGAGAATCAAGTAGGAGGAAACACATTTTATGAGTCCAGTATAACTCTGATACTAAAACCAGACAAGGACAATATAACAAGTGAAAGTTACAAATCAATATCCTTCATGAATATAGTTGCAAAATTTCTTCATTAACAAACTAATCCGTGTAATATATAAAAAGAATAATACGTCACTATTGAGTTTTCAAAATCAGTGAATGTAACTCACCATTTTAGCAAAGTAAATTAGAAAAATATGCTTATTTCAATAGATTTTTGTTGTTAGTGTTGTCAAGTTGATTCCAACTCCTAGTGACCTTGTGTACAGCAGAGTAGAACCCTGCCTCGTCTTTTTGTGACATCCTCTTGCCTTCTGGCACTATATCAGACAATGTTCTGCTGCTATTCATAGGGTTTTTTAATGGCCATTTTTCCAGAAGTCGTTGGCCAGGTCCTTCTTCCTGGTCTGTCTGAGTCTGGAAGCTCTGCTGAAACCTATCCACCATGGGTGACCCTGCTGGTATTTGAAATACTGATGGTGTAGCTTTCAGCATCATAGCTACAGACAGCAACTACAGTCTGACAACTGACAGACAAATGGTGTGGTTCCCTGACCAGGAAACCAACCCAGGCTGCAGCAGTGAGAGCACCGAATCTTGACTACTAGACCACTAGAGATGGCTTTTCAATAGATACTGAAAAACTGTTTTGATAGAATTCAATACCTATTCATGATTAAAAATTCTCAACTAGGAGTAGAAGGAGCTTCCCCATCCTATTAAAGGCCATCTATGAAAAACTTGTAGCTAACATGATGTATAGTATTGAAATATTGAATGCTCTCCACATTCAACTGACAACAAGGCAAGAATGTTTACTCTGTCTGCTTTTATCCAGCATTGTGCTAGAGATCCTAGATAGTGCAATAAGGCAAGGAAAAGAAATCTAAGACATGACTGAAAAGAAAGAACACTGTCTTTATTAACAGATAACATAGTTTGTGAATGTAGAAAATCCTAAGAAATCTACAAAAACTATCATTATTAGTAAATGAATTTAGCAGTGTCACAGGACACCATGTGCTTCTATATGTTATCAACAAACTTTTGGAAAAGAAAACAAAAAAAGATCAGTACCACCTACAATAGCATCCAGAATACAGAGAGATAAATTTTAAATACTCAGGGATAAATTTAATGAAAGGTATGCAAGACTTCTGCACTAAAACTTCTTTTCCTGAGAACAGTTAAAATGAAAAGATACACTGTATTCGTCGATTAGAAGACTCAATATTATTAAGATGCAAATCGCCAAATTGACGTATGGATCCAGTGCAATTCCAAGCTAAATTCCAGCAAGCTATTTTTGAAGAAAGTGACAAGCTCATTCTAAAGTTTCTTCAGAAATGCAAGAGATTTAGTGTGGTCCAAATAATCTTCTAAAACAACAAAATTAGAGGACTTAGACCACCTAACTTTAAGACTTTCTAGGCAAATATATAAATATAACAGATGAGAGACCACAAATAGACCACACATACTTTTTAACAAGGTTGCCAAACCAATTCGATGAGAACAGGAAAGTCTTTTCAATAAATAATGCTGGCACAATTGGATATCCAAATGGAGGGGGAAAAAAAGCTCGGCTCCTATCTCCCACCACATCTGGAAATTAATTTGATATGGACTTTATACCTGTTTTTAAACTAAAACTTTAAAACTTCTCAAAGAAAGCATACGAGAATATCTTCCACCATGGAATAGGCAATCTACCAACTAAGAGAAAATACTTGCAGCATATATATCTGATTAGGGGCTTGTATCTAGTGAAGAACTTTTAGAACTCAGTAATAAAGACAGCACAATTTTAAAAGGGGCAAAATCCTTGAATAGTCACTTCACAGAGGAAGAAAACATATATATATGCACACATATATACAGATATATATGTATATTGTGTGTAAAAGAATATATATACATATATAATACACATACATGAAATGGAATATATATTCATGTATATGTACATATAAAAGAATATATATATAAGTAAAAATGGCCAAAAAGTACTTGAAAAAGTGTTCCACATTATTTGTCAGTGGGGAAATGCAAATTAAAACCACAGTGGGGGGGCTGGCCCCGTGGCCGAGTGGTTAAGTTCGCGCGCTCCGCTTCAGGCAGCCCAGTGTTTTGTTGGTTCGAATCCTGGGCGCGGACATGGCACTGCTCATCAGACCACGCTGAGGCAGCGTCCCACATGCCACACTAGAAGAACCCACAACGAAGAATATACAACTATGTACCGGGGGGCTTTGGGGAGAAAAAGGAAATAATAAAATCTTTAAAAAAAAAAAAAAAAAAAAAACCACAGTGGGAGGACACTAGGTACCCACTAGAATAGGGTAGTGAAACTTCCTAAATGAAATAGACTAACACCGTCAATGCAAATGAATGCCTGTGGGAGCATGAAATGGTAGCATCACTTTGGAAAATGGTTTTGGCATTCTTTAAAAGTTAAACATATATCTATCCTATATCTTAGCAATTCCACTTTGGTATCTAAGAAAAATGAAACATATTTACAAAAAGATGTAACCAAAAATGCTGTAGCAGCTTTATTCATAACAGTCTAAAACTGGCAACCATGCTAATACCAATCACCAGGAGAATGAATAAGCAAACTGGGGTTTATTCCTACACTGGAATACTACTCAACAATTAAAAGGAACAAATTACTGATAAAAGCAAAAATGTAGATGAACTCTAGAAACATTATGTTGAGTGAAAGAAGCCAGACACAAAAGAGTACACACTTTGTGATTCCATTTATATGCCCACTGCAAGGTCACGGTGATAGAAATCAGAACAGTGGTTGCTTTCTGGAGGAGGGGTTGATTGGGAAGGGACATGAGCGAGCTCTCTGGGGTGATGGAAATGTTCTATATCTTGATAGGGATGTAGTTTACTTGCTATATGCATTTGTCAAAACTGATCAAACTGAGTATGTAACATCCGTTCCTTGCACTGTGTTTAAATTATACCTCAATTTAAAAAAACGTAATCGAATATTATAGACAGGAAAGAGTGCTGAGAGACTAGACATGGTTTCTGGTCTGAACTCTGTCTCTAAGTTTATATATGGCTTGGGCAAGTTCATTCAATCAGTCAGTCATTCATTCATAATGTAAGAGTACATAAGAGTGATGAAGTCCAGTGGAGAATATAGAAAAGTAAACAGATATGGTGTGGTAAGTGCTCTCTAACTGAGCGATGAGCATAAATGGGAGTACCAACTCCCAGGCTGAGGAAGGCTTCCCAGAGGAGGTGACGTTTGACTAGGTTTTTCATGTTTTAGGATTTTGTAATATATGCAAGAGGTTTCCACCCATAATGAAGGTAACCCTTTTACTAGTGCTGGTTTTTAAGCCTCACGACATTTCCTGTAGCCATAGAATCCCAGGCTTATAGATGTGTTGACCATATGTGTCCTTACTGATTGTTAGTCTTTGATAATTTTCCTTATCACTTTTGAATTTGCTTTGGAAAGTCATCCTTTTCTTCCCTTTCTTCCCTTTTTCTCTCCCTTCCTTCCTTCTTTTAAAATCATCATACGCATTGCTGTACGTATCTTTTACTGAAACAGTTTCCTTTCTTAAGGTTTTCATCTGTTAGATATCTCCAATAATTATTTGTCAATTATTTCTTATATGCAGGATATGCAAAGATGAACTAGATACAATCTCTGTCCTCAAAGAATTTTCCACTTAATATATAAAAATAACTATAATATAGAAAGTGGTAAGGGTCGTAGAAAGGTTAAGATAAGTTATTATGGGGACTCCAACAGAAGAGAGATTGCTTCCACTTGAGTAAATCAGGGAAAGCTTCCTGGACTGGTATGAGCTAGCTTAAAAATGGGAAGGATTGATACATTTAGAGATTGGGGAAAGGAGCGTTCCAGAGAAAGCCTAGGATGTGCAGAGGCAGAACTCCAGGTAAGAGCACACTGTTTTGCCTGGAGTATAAAGGATACCAGAGAAGATGTTGATGGTAGCTTACGGAAGGATAAGAGTTAAAGAAACTTTTTAAGGGTAAGGAAGGCCTGCACTTGCTTGTTTGTTGGAAGGCAGGATCCAGTGGACATTTATAGGACATACTATTTAAAAATTCTGTTTTATATGCATAGAAAAATGACTGGAAGGGTATATGCTGATCTGTTACCAGTAGCTCTCTCTCGTGGTAGAATTACAAGATTGTTTGAGTTTTCTTCTTTTTGCTGTTCTGCATTTAAAAATTTCTTTGACTGCTACATTGAAATTTTTTTGTATGTATATTTTTATTACGTAATTTTAAAATTTTATAAAAAGTCTCTGCTTCTTAAGCACACTATGGTGGTAGCTCATTTGCTGAGAACTCACCAGCTGAGAACCTGTTGATTTTCAGTTAAGGAGTTCTTCAGCTGAAGCATCATGCTGCTTCTATTAACTAACTTATTCATTTATAATTTTAGCCATAATGAAAATTTGAAACAAACTTGGTTTCAGTATGCATTTCAATATACGCATTACAACGTTGACTAAATAGCTCACAACTTACTGTTCTTTTTTAGGTATAAGACAATTTTCTCATTTAGCTTTCTTTTACATAAATAGGTTTTGCAGAAGGCGACACTTGTTGTTCAGAGTGAAGTGGACAAATGTGTAGAAGATATAATGAAAGAAAAGAATATTAACCCTGAGAAGGATGCCAGGTACGCTGCCTTTACAGGATTCTCTTACTGTGCATGTACATCTGGTGAGGTGTGGAGATCAACCACAGTTGTGAAACATTGGAGCCGAAGGGGTTGTGGGAATCATCCAGTTCAGCCTTTCACTTGACTAGCTGAGGAATTAAGGCCCACAGAGGTGAGTGACAGAAGGAGGACTAAAACCTTTATCTCTTGGTTCCCAAGCTAATACTAGTGCCAGTTTACCATCTGCCTTCTTTAGGCTAACTTACCATTACTTTTCCAAAGTTAAATAACTTCGGCTACTATGTCCTTCTTGTCCTTCAAAGTTCAGTTTCTTTGTCCTCCAGGAAGGTCGTCCCTGGCTCCTCCAGTCTGAGCCAGTGCCCCTGCTCTGTCCTCTCCTGGAGCTCTCTGTCACTGCATTTAACCCACTGTACCATCACTGATGTACTCTTGTTCTTCCCTCATAAATTCTAAGTTCCCTAAGAGAAGAACTTGACTTACTCCGTTTTTGTGTTCCCAGCACAAGTATGTTGAGATAGTAAGTATTTAGCAATTTTTTCTTCATTCAGCATTTTCTATGCAAATACAGAGGAAGGAGCAATTTATTTTGGCTGGAATAAGGAAGGGTGCAGGAGAGAACTGTGACAATAATTCCACAGAAGAGGTGACATTTGAAGTGGACCTTGTTGAACGAGTAAGGGAGCACATTCCATGCAGAGGAACAGGGCCAGCAAGACACGAAGTACTTGAGTATCTGGGAACCACAGGGAGTCCTTTGTAGCTGGAACATTGAACAGGCGCAGAGCCATGGTTGAAGTGAGTGGACTGCAAGAGTAGATACATTGCACTGAGTCTTGCATGCATACTGAGGGATTTAGATGTTGTCCCCTGGGTTGTTTTATCAAACAAGCTACATTATCAGATACATATTTTAGGAAGATGGAGGGTAAATTTGGGGATGTGGGAGGCTGGTAGAGGGAATAAAGACAGAACAGTTAGGAAACTGAGTCAGTCTGACAAGAGATGACAAAGCCATAAATACATCAGGGCAAATGGGTATGATGAGTACTCTGAGGGACATTTCAGAGATAGAAAGAAGAAGAATTCGAGGATCTTTTGATGTTTTGTTGATGGAGGGAGGAAGGTCAGAACTTGGAGGGTTCTATTGTGGGGAACTAATGATTAGTAACGTCATTAGTAGATTTAGAGACTTAGTTAAAAAAGAGCCTGTTTCTTCAGGAAATATAAGCTATTGTATTTGGGAGAACTGGGATAACCTGTCATGGAGCTATTTGTTATCGTGTACTTGGAAAATTAGGTCTGTCAGTAATATCTATTCATAAAGATGTGGGAATATATGAGATTGCCCAGAGGAAACACAGAAAGAAAAAGAGGCCAAATCTTTGCAATTGCAAAGTTTGCCATTCCTACCATGTCTTGCCCTCTTTCTGGACCCTGTTCTGTCCTATCCTGCATGATACTTCGAATAATGTTTTGTGTTTCAGAGACTCTTGATGCTGATTGTACTAAACTGAAAGCTAGAAAATGCTTTCTAGATAGACATGTGAACCACAATCTATGGAAGACATTACTTTATTGTACTAAAAAGGTATAATTTTAAAAATAATTATTTTATCTCTTTCAGTTTTAAAATTTGCATGAAGGCATGCTTACTGCAGATATCCGGTTATAAACAGCTCTATTTGGATGTAGAAAGTGTGAGAAAAAAGCCGTATGATTCTGATAACATGCAACATGAAAAGCTGCTTCTCAAGGTAAATTTTTGTTTTCTGTATTTGGAATTAGTGAACATTGGAAAAATAAATCAGGCTTGAGCTAGTAAGGTATGTGTGCAGATTCTAGAGGTTTATACAGCTATCCAATTTCTTTGCCCCTTAGAAAATTTTGTTATGTTGTTGAAAGATTTTTGGTTAACTACTTTTTATAATTGTGTGATAAGCATCATTAAAATATATTCAAATAAATTTTAATGCTTTATTTAATTCTGAAATAAATTATAAACTTATAAAGGGAGATCTTTTCAACTGAAAAGTATGAGTCCACAAGCTTCAGATTTTCCCCCTACTTTTTATATAAATTGCTAATATAAATTAAGCATTTTTTCAGCGTACTCTCAAATTGTGAATGTGGATGTCCCTTTTCAGATTATTTTGTCAAATCTTTTGGGATTTATGGAATGTTGGTCACCAACTAATGCCACAACAGATTTAAAACTTAAGAAAGTAAGGAAATTTATTTAGAATTCTCCTATTTCTTGTTTCTGAAGTTTAAGTACATAAGGCCGGTGAGATGCTGAAATTAGAGAACGTTGGACCTGGAGGAAGCTGTCCAGGTCATCTAGTCTAGTACCTTCATTTTAGGGATGAGGATTCTAAGGCCCAGAGGAGGTGAAGTAATTTACTTTAGGTCCTAGAATGGTAAATTCTGAACTAAAACTGAGTCTCCTGCTGTCCAACACACCTGTTCTCATTGTATTTTTAAATGGTTCAAGTTAGAGAAAACAGCACATTGCACTTGGCGTTTGGAGTTTGTTACAGCTAAAAGTACTATGGAAAGAAACATTGATGGTATCTAAGTAACAGTAAGAGACAAGTTTAAAAACCACAAAACCTTGTATTTTTTTCTGGAAAAGTATAAATATGCACTTCACCTAATTTTAAAATTAAAAATAAAACTTGATTTTGTAAAATGAGGATAGTAAGAATACGTACCTCAAAGGGCTATTGGTGTGGATTGAATTTTTATATTTAAAGTGTTAAAATAGTGCCTAGTGCGCCCTGGGGCTTGTTCGCTCTTTATATCCTCCTCCTCATTATCATTATTCCCTTAACTTCAGACCTTTTCTACACAATACCTTCCGTTTTCAAGGGGAAAGACACAAGTCCTATCATTTCATCAAGGGAATTTTCATCTTGGTGATTTGTTAAGAAACTCAGTTTTGACGAGCCAGTTGCCAGCAGGGAGTCACCCAACCACCACACATGCTCAGCAGTCTCTCTGAGTGAAGAGCTAAGTACATCTGTGTTTCTTTAAGTGTAGTCCAAGGACCACCTTCTCTGAAGTTAACCAGTCTTTAATATTTAAAATCCAGGGCTCCACCTTTGCCTTACCAAATCAGAATCTCCGGGGCTGAAACCCAGAAATTTGATATTTATGCATATTAAATTTTGAGAATTAGTGGTATTACTGTGTCTCTCACCACGTCATTGGCACATCAGACCCCTTGCTGAGCTCACGGAGAGACCCTAATGTGAGCAAATTGCATTTGTTAGTAATAAAAGGGACCAGATGAAACTCAATGTCGTGATTGGATTTAGCTTCAAGGCCAGAGTCCTGACCCTGTCCTAAAGTAACGTCACAGGTCCTCACATTTTATTTTAGGTAACAGGATACTCCTTTCATTAGGAGCCCTTTACTCAATAATGCCTAAAATGGTAGTGAAATGGGGAAAAAATGCGGGTATTTCTGTTCTGCACATTTTCACAAACTTTCTTATCCACTTTTCTAAATCTGTTATGTTGGATGACTTCTGGTGTCAAATTTAAAAAATGACTGATTAATTTTTTTAAACTTTATTTTGCATTGATTAGTTTGTTGCTATTCTTAAATCCTCAGTCTTAAGGTGTGTATTTACTTAAAACCAAGTCATATTATTTTTTTATTTTAAAGCTATGAAAATTTGTAAAATAGTGATCATATAAGTTGGGATACTATCAGTATTATTTCTCCCTGATCCCTTCCCTTTCTCAGACCTAGTTTCCTTCTTCTGAGTATGAACTAATCACCCACCATTGGAATAGAGCCTGCTAAAGTATATAGTGTCTGAGTCAAGGGCCACGTCCCAACATTGTGTTCTTCCCAAGGAAGCAGTTTACCAATTATGGTATATTGTATTACTTAGTGAATAAAGGTATCTTGTTATTTTAGATTTTTGTGTGTTTGTTGCATTTTCAAAATCTTTTATTCTTTGTATTAATCTTTTAAATGGGAATAAGTATACTACATTTTTTTTTAGGATAATTGGAAAGTTCTCTAAATATAGTCTTTGTTGAACCTACGGTTTGTTTATAAAAATTGTATAATTGAAAGCATTCAACTTACTAGTGTATCAGCTATGAGAAGAAAAATGTCTTGGTAAATTAAGAACGTCACTATTATTTGTAATATGGAAGCAAATGTTTATACAGCTTTGGAATCTTCTAATGCCCACAAAAACATTGAAGGCTAGAATCTCCAAGCAGTGGGCTGACATTGGTTTCCAGGGTGATGATCCCAAAACAGACTTCAGAGGCATGGGCATACTTGGATTAATCAATCTTGTGTAAGTAAAAATAAACTTTTTTTTCTTCTCTAAGTGAAGTTGTATGTAATCTCCAATATTGTTAAATTGTAATAAGAATTGATCTAGTTGTAAAAATAAACTTTTTTTTCTTCTCTAAGTGAAGTTGTATGTAATCTCCAATATTGTTAAATTGTAATAAGAATTGATCTAGTTGTTTCATACTATCTCTGAATTTTAATAGCTACAGTGCTGAAAGTATTTACTAATGTGCTGGCAACAATGTGAAGACATTAGAAATATGCTTGGTGTGTGTATGATTTCTTTTTTTTTTTTTTTTCTGTTTTATCTCCCCAAATCCCCCCAGTACATAGTTGTATATCTTAGTTGCAGGTCCTTCTAGTTGTGGCATGTGGGACGCCACCTCAACGTGGCCTGATGAGCGGTGCCAAGTCTGTGCCCAGGTTCCAAACTGGCGAAACCCTGGGCTGCTGCAGCGGAGAGTGCAACTTAACCACTTGGCCACGGGGCCAGCCCCCAAGATTTCTTCACTTCACTTTCCTCTTCTTTTGTCTTCCTGACCGCCTTTCTGATACTTCCTAAGGAATTATGTACCCTCTTTTCTTACTCTTTTTATCCTCTTGCCTCTTCTCTCTTGGCTCTCTGATTCCATTTTGGGAAATATAACCAGATAAGATGATAGTAAAGTCTCTTCACACTTATTCTTTGATGTCTGTGACAACTGATTTAGATCTCTAACTTTTTAGAGCCTATACGAACTCTTTTTCTTCTTCAGTACTTGTGAAATCCCAAAATATGTAACTAAAATCAGAATTGATAACCAAAACTATTCTAGAAAGTAAACTGAAAGGTTAATGGGGATATGGCTATACAAATGAAGAAATTCTAGTGTTTGGGTGTGTCCTTGAATTGTGATTTATAGACTATAAAATGCCTAGAATGGGAAACTTAACCATTAAGAAAATTTGGATAATTGTTACTGTGAAAAAGTTAGTCCTGAAACTGAGCTAAATTATGTTAATATTGAGAAAAAACACTGGGTCAATATGGATAAGGCTATTTTGGGGGAAAATAGAAGACTCAGTGAGGTTGCAATATCTATAAGATTTTTCAGTTACAGAAGTATTTAATTTTTCTATAATACCCAAATTTTATGACTATGACATTTCCTCATAAGTCTGCCTCCCAGAGATAAAATACTATAGTCTTAAAAATAATAATAATTACAAAAAATGAGATTTCCAGTTTTCCATCTTGATAAACAGAAACTTCTATTTGGAATTTAAGTTGAATAAATGCAGTTTATTTCTTCTTGGAAAAGTAATAAAATATTGTAAAATTCATTATTTTTCAGAACACATGAATCTTTTGTTCTTAGCCTTTAAAGATACAGCTTGCTTCTTGGTACTTGTAAAGTACACAGATATTTGAACCTTAATTAGATATGCACTATTTTGGTGTTTTCTTTCTTTCTCTGCATAACTTTGCTTCTGGCCCTTTTGCTCCGAAGTCAAGATTTTTCAGCATTTGCCAGAAGAGAATTTAATTTAGCTTAAAATTTAAATAAGTTAATAGGCTTTGATTCAAGATTGTGGTAAGGGATACTGATAGACCTTTAATTGATTCACAGATATTTTTACTCTATTTAGAGCTAGTATCTACTAATTTGAAAATGACCAAGATTCACATATATTAAGAATTATTTAATTGCTAAGGTACTAGAAATAGTTGAAAACATAAAACTAACTCTGATTCCTCTATGGTTACGTTTATCGTCCTGTGTATGGAGCTATGAGTCTCCAGGATCAAAATAAAGATACAGTCAAGAAGCAGGCAAGCTGTTCAAATACTCTTATGTAATTTGCTTTTGAAATTTCTTGGCTTTTGTCATCTAATCTCTTGAGATATTTTGTTGCTTTGAAGGATAGCTGCTAGTTTGATAGATAGCAATGCTTTAGGTAAATGAATGCTGAGGCAGATATAGAAGAAAGGGTATGTACAGAAAATGAAATCAAGAAAGACTGAAGAAATCTGAATAGAGGAGGAACAGAAGCAGAAAAGAAGAATATACAAGTTAAGGCCGAAAACATATGTAGGAAGGGAGAGAGGGAAAGAAGAAAGGAGGTTAGTTAATGCGGATTATTGTAAGGAATAGTTTCCCTTATTGCATAGATGTTTATTTTTCTTAGATATTGTTAAGATGGGGTTGACTAAGTTCAGCAAGAAAATTAAAAGTTGCTCTCTCTGTGTTACAGATTGAATATTTTAAGAGTAGCTTGATTATTGAAATACTAAGGTAATATTGAATTGTATTAGGAGTATCATGTGAAAAAATGAAATATAAACATAAATAGTCTGCTACAGGCATTTTAGAGCCAACCTAGGGATAAAGTAGAAAAATTAGAGGATGTAAGGAAGGCATTGCACTAAAACAGGACTTTTTCCTGTTTGGGGATTTACAGATCCCTTTGAGAATGTATGCCTGCCTTAACGGGTTGAAAATTAGAGCAGATGAAGAAAAACGGAAGTCAAGAGTCTTCTGTCTGTAGAATAAAAATAGGGGAAGATTTGTTAGAAATTTCTAAGCATTATGAAAATGTCAATGATCATGCCCTCTAAAATTTAAATAAACCGTAGAAATCCATTTTTTCATTGTCCTTCTTAGCCTCACATAAACATCCAGTCAGTTGTCATGTATGTATATGTGTCAGAGTACCAGTGCATTATGAGGTGATTCAAAGATTGAACAGAAGACTTGGTCCCTATCTTTAGGAACTCAAAGAGGTTGCATTAGTACAAACTAACAGGATGTATGAGCCTACAGACAGATAGCTTTATATATTTCTCTGTTGTACGTGCTAATACTTCTATTTATGGCCAGTATTTTAGTTATACCACTGGTCAAGGAAGATTTTTTTTTAGTGCAAAAGAAAAGTTATTGACTTTCTTCTGATTGCACTGAAAATGACATTAAACAATACAGACTTAAGTTGTAATAGAAGGAATAAGCCTAGGAGAAAGGAAGAGTGTCCCAACAGGTATGCCTTGACTATTTTATGGAAAATTTAGAACAAACAAATACAAAGAACTCCAGATTTTCTTTAAAGTAGATTAAAAAATCTCTTCTTGGATCATTTATTTATTAAAATACTTTAAAGTCTTGTCAAGGCCCCTTGTCCTATGCTAGGTAGGCCTGATAGCTCAGAATTAACTTTTGATTCGGAAGCATTTCTGAGCCGCTGAAGTGATTTGGGATGGAGACTGGGATCACTGTGGCAGTGCTAGGACTATCATTTTGGCAGTGGCCTTTTGAACTGCTTCTGGATAGCTTCAATTTGAATGACGTGTGTTAATTTCATTATTTCTTTTAAACCTTTTTAGGTATTTTAGTGAAAATTATACCAGTGAAGCTCATCAGATTCTTTCCCGTTCAAATCATCCAAAATTAGGGTAAGCTGGAAGAAACTGTAAGTTTTTAAATTTAAATCGATTATATGATCTGAATTTGAAAGTATTTCAAGGTATTTTTTTAAATTAGATTATTTTAATTAATAAGCTTTATAAAGGATATTGCATGATACATTATTTTTTGCTAAATGTGATCAGAAACCAATTTTGTATGTGGTTCAGTATATTTTTATCACAAGATATAATTTATCTGTAAAATGGAGATACAAACTGTCATAAAAATTTTTTGAGAAATAGATTTGAAAATAGGAATAAGAAATAGCTTTGAAGTAGGATTGGGAAAATGATAAATAGGTTTGAAAATTGTCAAGTGAAATACAAATTGAGGTCACATCATTAGCTTTATCATTGTTATTTTATTTTTATATTTCAGTGATACCTATCTTTGAAAAACATTATAACAATATTACATCATAAAAATAAATACCCCGATAATGGAGGAGAAAATGTCAGATTACCCAGTGTATTTTAGAAATCAATGAGCGTATGTAGTACTCCTTTAAATTCTTTTTAAGGATTTTGGTTTTAGATATTCATGTGACCAGAGTTTTATTTTTATTTCTTACATTATATCCAGAAAATTAACAGCCTCCAAAGAACGAAAATTGTGATCTACTCTGGTTTTTCTTAATATGCAGAGATTATTGTAAAATCAATATTTTATTAGAAATGGATCAAAGTAACTTTTTACTCTTTCCTTGCCTAATTTTAAATGTATTTTATGAGCTGTTTGGCTAGCTGGTATAACTGGTGATGTTTCTGACTTAGGTATTCTTATGCAATAGTTGGAATCAATCTTACAGAGATGGCTTATAGCTTGCTGAAGAGTGAAGCTTTGAAGTTTCATCTCTACAACTTTGTTCCTGGTGTGCCAACGATGGAACACTTTCATCAGTTTTATTGTGAGTTTTAAAATGAGTTACAACTAGATATTTCTAAGAGAATTTTTAAGTCGTTAGGAAGGCATAATATATAATTTAATACCTCTATCAAGTACATAACTTATGCTTGTCATTTTGTTATTTAGGATCTTTGAAAAACAGGAAAATAATAGAAGATGGGTCCCCAGAGTATTTTGTACTTCTGTTTCTATATTTGCTGATTAGAAAATTCAGAGGCAGTTTTTGCTTATGTACACAAATTTAGGGTTCATGCAGTTTCTCTTTAGGCATCCAGTTTTCAGTCAACTATAAAATGAATTTTCCCTCTTGAATACTGGTTAATACATGCTGTTGAGTCAAGGACAGACCATTTGCAGATTATTTTGTTACTCTTGTAAGGAAATTTAATTTAAAGGAACTTTTCATGCCCCTTTTTTCAAGGTCAGATTTTCTTAGGTTAGGTTGGGGATACTTAAGTGTTTTTAAAGCAGTCGTTATTAGTCCTGTTCCATTAAGTTTTATTATGGTTTTATTTGAACACTGAAGACTTAACTGAATGAGTCCATCTTCTGAAGATACTGCTCAGAATATCAAAGAATTCAAAACTAGCTTAGCTTCATACTCTACTTTTTTTTATCTTTTTGTCTCTTTAGAATGTCATTTGCATGTTGGTAGGAAATGGGAAATAACTTAGATAATAAATGGTCGCGTCATAATTTCTTCAGCTCCATTGTTGAAGGTGACATCCTTTAGGTCTCTCTATTCCACGCTGTCTCTTTCTTTCGAAAGAGAGGGGTCTCACCTCCCCCTCTTTCTCATTCTTTTAAACCTCTTTCACCTTGACTTTATCTCTAATTCTGGTTTCATCTACTTCGTAAATTTCGCTTGCATTTGTCTACTTTTTCCTATCCTCACTGTAACTGCATGACATCAGGCCTTTGCTACGAAGTTACTGTTATATCTTTTTAACTGGTTTTCTATCATGGCCCTCTTCCAATTCTTTACCACATTGAAGGTATAGTTATTTACAGTAAAAATCTAGACATTTTATTTCACTACCTAAAATTCTTCAGCAAGTGCCATTTCAAGCCACACCTTGCAACTTCTGCAGACTCATCTTTTGCCACACATCAACCCCCACCCCCACAGTCTAACATTAAAGCTTACTGGTCTTCTTTTAGTTGCACAAATGTGTTATGCTCTCTCTTGACTCTGGGCCCTTCACTCAACCTGGAACACTGTTCCTGCTCCCTCCTTTGTTTCCAGGTGATGCCTACTCATCTTTCAGATCGCAGTTTAGACGTGACCTTCTCTGGGAAGGCTTATCAGAGCCTTTATTCCTTCACTTATCCGTTTTCTCTCCATTGTTCATCTTTCCTTCTCTATTGGAATATTCCTATCAGGCTGCAGACCTGCTTCTGCATCTCCCATTCATTCATTCACTTGCCACGTGTGCCAGATGCTGTTCTGGCCTCTGGGGATATAGCAGGGAATAAGGCAAAGTCTCTGCATTTATGAAGCTTTCATTTTCAAAAACCAAACAAAACTTTCCCTTATTGCAGCATCCACTTCCAGATACCGCCCCCATTTGTCTGCTCCCTTTCATCATAAAACTTTTATAACATAAGTGCTGTTTTCATATCCTCACCACCAATTTTTTTCTAACTCCAATTTCGTTTCTCTCCCCATTACTCTGCTGAAACTGGTTTTTTCAAAGACACCAACAGCATGATTTGTTACCGAATCCACTTGCCCCTTTTTTTCCTTCATGTTATTTGTTCCTTTTAGCAGCACTACACATAAATGGCCATGCCTTTCTTCTTCAAACATTATCTCGGCTTTTCTGATGCCACACTCTTCTGGCTTTCCTCCTGCCCCACTGGCT
Organism: Equus caballus; assembly: GCF_041296265.1. Taxonomy (NCBI): domain Eukaryota; kingdom Metazoa; phylum Chordata; class Mammalia; order Perissodactyla; family Equidae; genus Equus; species Equus caballus. Next base: position 96,796,244 of record NC_091685.1, on the reverse strand, counting down.
TTTCCCTGGACTTTTTTGCTGTCTCCTCATCCACTGCCTTATTAAAAGTAGGAGCACCTCAGAGCCAGCCCTGGGCCCACTTCTCTCTTTAGCCTCCGGGATCTTATCCAATCCCCTGTTTGACATACCATCTGTGAACTAATGATGCCAAAATGTGTATCTTCAGCCCAACCTCTCTTTAGCTCTAGCATTTGTGTGTCCAGATTTTTTTCTTTTACTAAATAAAGATAAAGGATCTTGTGGTGGTGGTTACACAAAGTAGGAGTCAGTGCAACGTGTTTTCAGATGGAGGGACAGGCGTTTCCGGTCCCTAGGACCACTGTTGATGATTCTACCTGAGTGGACAGAAGATCCCACAGCGGGCATGAGATGCTTTCCTTTACCAGTCGAAAGTTGTCCTTGTTTGGTTTAGCTACCCTCCTGGCCGCTCCTGACTGTTCTGGAGATTGCCTGCATCCCTTGCTCCTGCCAGATAGAAATAATGAAACTGGGTCAAAACAGCCCCAGCACATCTATCCCTTAGTGTAGACTGTGAAACTGTATATTTGTTCTATGAGCTGAGAAGAGGCCCCTGCCCTCGACCTGCCTTGGGTCAGACTCAGCCAGTCTCCTTTGTTGGGGGTTAGGCATTTTGAACAGATTTTCATCCAAATCTGTACTGTCCTCCTCCCTGTTCTCCACTCTTTTCTTTCATCTTGTTGCTGGGGAACTGTTTTCTCTCCCCACTATCTTGTTGAATTTCCTTTCCTAAATCTCTCTTGCCTTTTAGTGTACTACCTAAACTCCTAGGACTTTGCTAACTGCTTCTAATATTTGTTTTCTCTGTGAAAAATATGTTTGTTTAATGTTGCCCATTGAACATAAAACAAATATCAAAAGAAACAACCAAAACACTTCTTCACAAATCGAGAATTTTACCATATTTAAGTAAATAGAGGAGTGTTATAGTTAGGAAAGCTGCGCAAAAGGACCTCTGTCCGGTACTCTTTCAGCTAAAGACGGGTAACTTGAGCATCTTTTGTACTCTTGATCTCCAGGGCCCTTAACACTAGCATCTTGTTTGTCTCCTGTCTAGGAAGAGCATCAAAGTAATATCTGAGGCAGGAGAGTCATTATAGAACATTCTCAGTTGCCTTGTTTCTATCAGTTCAGATCCATAAGCTCTGTGGATCCTCCTAGAAGCAGTGAAGCTTATGTTTTTCGAATTTTTTGAAACATTTAAAGCAAACACATACACATACACACATATCCATCATCCATCTTTTATTTTTTTTGAGGAAGATTAGCCCTGGGCTAACATCTGCCACCAGTCCTCCTCTTTTTTGCTGAGGAAGACTGGCCCTGCCCATCTTCCTCTACTTTATATGTGGGACGCCTACCACAGCATGGCTTGTCAAGTAGTGCGTAGGTCCACACCCAGGATCCAAACTGGTGAATCCTGGGCCACTGAAGTGCAATGCGCGAACTTAACTGCTGTGCTATCAGGCTGGCCCCTGTCATCCATCTTTTATGCAGAAGTTTCCCCCCAAAATTGATTTTCATGCCCTTTACCAGTAGTAAAGTTTCTTGTCTTAACCAAGGTTCTACTTCTCTTAGAAATTATTCTCTAACCAGAAAATAATTTGAAACCTTATCTGTTGAACACATTTACCTTTTTTGTTGGAGGAGTGGGCCCAGTTTGTTTACACGAATCAGTTCCAAGGTCGTAGTTTCTATCTAGAAGAAAGAGATTATCTATGAAGAGATTAGCTTTTACATTTTTTATTTCCCCGTGATGTGTCTCGATCTCCCCTTTCCCTTTATCTTTCCTGCCATTTTGTCGTTGTTCTCTATAGGCAAGACTGGAAACAGTGAGTGGTAATTTAGCTTCTTAGCTCCATTGTCACCCTCTTGTACGTCTAAAATGTAAGCAGATAGCCACCGTCCTCCTTGGGAAGTTGCTGACCTCTGGTTTGGTGGTTCCAAAAAAAATAAGTCCTCAAGTTTGTATAACAAAAAAGTTATGGCTTAATAACAACTTTATTGAGGTATAATTTATATATCATAAAATTCACCCATTTTGAGTGTACAATTCAATGAGTTTTAGTAAATTTACTGAGTTGTACAACTATCACCATCATCCAGTTTTAGAACATTTTTATTACCCAATAAGATCCCTCAGGCTGGCTTACAGTTAATCCCTGTTCCTGTGGTTCCCTTATTTTTAACCTCTATCAGGAAACCTCAGGTGCCCCTGTGGCTTTGGTTAGAGGCAGTAGAAGCAAACAGGGAGTTCTGAGTTTACAAATTTTGTATGGTGTTTATATTGAGTCTAGTGTTTTAAACCTCCTAGAGTCGAAAGAGCAATAGATGTGATTTGTGGAAACAACTCTTTTCCATCTCTGTCTGCAAAGCCTTGGAAGTCTTATGCCATGTATGGCCCTGCCAGCTTCCTAGAATTTTGGTATCAACTGCAATTTCCTGATGTCTCATTAAATCAACTTAGCCATTATAGTCTTAGTTCTTTGAGTCAGTCTTCCTCTGACATCAGTTTACATTATGGACCAACCACCTCACTCAGAAGCAAAAAATTTCTAGTACTCTATACTCGAGCAGTTTGTTCCAGGTCTATATAGTCAATTTGAATAGGCCACAGTCCTGAGAGTAATGAAAAACAATTTAAAGGACTAATAAGAATGGTCAATAGCTGAAACCTAATAGCCAGAAATACTAAAACAAATGGTATACCATAAAATTTAGGTGGATGTGTGACTTTTCCTACTGCCCAAAACATTAATCTCCAAATGTTTTGATCGTACATCTCTATCAGTGTATCGGGGGTCAGGGAGAGCACAGCCTCAATTTATATATGTATGGATAATTTCTGTAGATGCATTATTGTCCTAATGTGTACACAAAATAAATTTTGAATGGAATAAAATAAAAAATGTTATTTAGAAATAATTATCAAATTGCCATCTCAGCTTGTCTTTTGGGAAGAAGCGGTTAGCATCCCTCAGCTCAAAGAGGCCTTCTTGTTTGATTTTCTCACATATCCTGATTGACAAGAATCTGTTTTATCATATATCAAGAGACTAATCTGAAATCATTCTTAAATTGACCCTCTTAGGAAGTGCTATTTCGATGTTGAAATGTCATGGTTTTTACTGTTAATGTTTGCTTTGTGACTAATGTTTTAAAGTGGAATTTACATTTTTTTCATATTAGGCAATTTATGATAGTCCACCCACACTTTTGTGTAAAGTCACTGGCTTCCCCTCCCCCACATTTATCTGAAATAAGTCACCTCTATCCCTTCTTGAAAAGTCTTACAGAAGGGAAAAATGAGATTCTGATGGAAACAAAGTCTAATTTATTAACATAATAGAGACCGCTTACAAACTGTGTGTTTAGGCAAGTCATTTACGCTCTCTGCACCTGTTTCCTCTTTGGTCAAGTGGGATAGCATAGGACTGCATCATAGGATTGCTATCAGAGTGGATGAGCATGCAGCAAGCCCTGTGGTAGCATTTGTTAAGTAATTTAATAAACTTGCTTGCTTGAATCCAAATAGGGTTTAGGGGTGGTTTTACAGTCACATTTTGTTTTTGTTATAAATATATCTATTTACACGTTTATTTTTATTAAATACTTTTAACATTTTGAGGGTTAATTTGGCTACTGTATTGAGGATATTGAAAAACAAAAATGTTAATTAAGGCTCTTTAGAGTTCGTGTATTCTTTTTAAAAAGAGAAGGTGCTGATAGTTCATTGAAAAAAGTAAAATAACTCATATTTAGAAATCAAGTAGAAAACAGCTTTCCTTACTTTATCCTTAACCAACATTTTCTTGTTACTTTCATTTTTGTGTCTCTGAGTATCACTTTTTTCCTGTTCTCGAGGTGTGTTTTGAAAGTACTGTACCTCTTAAGTTTGAGGGATTTTGTTGATTTTTTGAGACAAATAGGAAATGTACACTAAATATTTTATTGAAATTACTCTTTATTTTGGACATACAAAAATATTTCTTATAAAGTTCCTCAGGTTTCTAGTAGGTTCTGATCGCTGTACCCTAATATAGAATTTAAAGGATGGTTACATACTTTTTAAATGAGATGGTTTGGATATGATTTCACTATTGAGCACTATATTTCTGTTTTATTTTTCTTTAACTACAGGTTATCTTGTCTACGAATTTGATAAATTTTGGTTTGAAGAAAAGCCCGAAAGCATTATGTACTTCAACATATATAGAGAGAAGTTTCATGAAAAGATTAAAGGACTCTTACTGGATTGCAACGTATCGCTTACTTTAAAAATATGAATCGTCCTTCACTTTTTCTATTTCTACCACATTTTGCACACACTACAGAATTTATATGTTGTAATAGAAATTATCTGATCAATTATTCTCCTTATATCTAATTTCCTACAAAAATATTTCAGAAATTCTATTTAAGAAAGCTAGTGGACAATCAGTGTATGTTTACAGTCGTTTGTACACTGTCCTTCCAAAGATCCCCTCTGGGAGTCACGAGAACTGCAGTTTGGAACTTGGGACCTAGCCCAGTTAGTGTCAAAGTACAAATCAGGTATTTGTAGTAAATTGGTTGATTAAAATGTGTAAACGTCAGTTTTCATTGTTCTGTGTTGTAGCTGTCAAGTTGGTATCTTTTCGAAGTTCTTTTAAGATTTTTTTGTTCTTTAGTTTGGAAATGATTGTTTTTTATTTTTGTCTTATGGTGTTTTAAAGTTAATTAACAGGGAGAGTTGTTCTTCCTAGTTTTCTTTATTTTCATCTCAATCCCATGTCATAATGTTGCTTCGTTAGGAGCAATGAGAACGTAGGGATGTTGGAGAGGATCAAGAATCACAGCCTCCTTGGTTTCTCTGATTAGTTAGCATTATAATTAATGAGAGAGTGACAGTATTGGTGACTAGCTTTTCTGTTTTTAAATACCACACTTTAAAATGTCATGGTGTTATCTTAAAGCTTAAAGACATTTTCTCCTCTTCAGTATTTGCTTTTTATCAGTTGTGGTAAAGAAGCTTTGCAGTGCTTGGTGTGAGGGCCTCTTATGAGGCCTCTTTACCTCTGTGTGTTTATGAAAAGAGATGTATGTGCTAAGAAAATCTTGATTGTATTCAAAGGACAGTTGATATTTCAATAAAGCTGTCTTTGAACTTAAACAAGAGGAAAACTTAAAGCTTTTTAAAAATCTCGCTTAAATATCGTTGGTTTATTTGACTTACTGTTAACTCTTTACTTTGACTCCCTAGTGTTTCTAGGTAATGATGTCTGGACTTCTTGGGTATTCTTTGAGTTGACGGTCTGTGGGATTCTGCGGTAGGCTGAGGATGATCATTCTGCAGGAGCATTTTGTATAGCTTTATTCTCCTAAAATCTCAGGAGGGCAGCACGTACTGTCAAGGAGCACGCAGTGATGAGATTCTAATGGGAGTGGTTTCTTCTTTGTGTGTTTTACACATTCGTACTCATAGCAAAACTAAGAGTTTAAAGATAAGTTCATCTGATTACTAAGTTCTCCTTAAATCCTACAGAAGCCAGCCTTTTAAAGACATAATTTAATCTAAAACATGATGATATTTAGCACATCTTTTAACGTGGTATATATCAAGTGTTTAAGGACTGGCTTTTATGTGATATAGCAAGACCTGAGACTTTCAAGTATTTGTTCATGTCTGTTGACAAACCCCTATCTTCAAACTTGCCAAAGAGAAGAGTGGTAAAAAATATCCTATTGGAAAATAACAGATGCAGTGTTGTACAGCACATACATTAAGAGTGCATGCATTAAAATTATTATTTTCCCAACAAGATAAAACTATTTTTAAAATTGGGTTTATTTTATTGTAATAGTGGCATTTTAGTTTTCAGTATTATAGGAATTTAAAAATTGGTTTCTTGTGGGGGACTTCTCAACCTTGAGAGTATCTTAATTTTTTAAATGTTTTCAATACTTTATTATCCAGCTAGAGTTCTATGCGATGTAGCAAAATCCTGATAAGGATCAGGCTTAACCTTTAAAGTTCATTTTATCAAGGTGTTTACTATTACATGGAAAACAATTCTCTTAGTCTTAGTTTTCGTGCTGAAATACTTATCTTTATATTTTAATCTTTCAACAACTGAGATCTTGATCTGATTTTAAACCTTTATTAGTATCCTTAATAAAAGAATGATTGAAGTATGGAAGGGGAAACTTTTTAAGTAATTAAGTCCTCCCCTTCTAAGGAAAAAAACTTTTTAATAATATTTAAAAAAACAGAAAGTTTGCTTAATAATATGTTCTTTAAATCCACCTCTGTTTGTACAATGTTCTGTTTTTGCCTAAAATAATCACTAATAATTTCAGATAGTTCTATAGTGAATTGGTCTAAAAGCCACCAACAAATTCTAAGGTTTGATAGTCCGGAAGCCAAGCTAAGTGTCACCAGTTTGTAAATTAGAATGTAACATGAGCCTTCTAACTTTTATGTGATAGTGACATACGTGAAAAATATCGTAATTGTGTCTGCCTTCCTACTTTTCCTTGCTTTCAACATATGTATGTTTAAATTTTATGTAGTCTTAAAGTCCATATTTAGAATTTTACCTGTTTCTATAATAATTAATAAAATACCAAAGTAGTAATAGGATTGAAGTAGCAGGAAAATTATGTTTGTTTTAGCAGCAAACAAGTGAATCACTGTTGAAATGAATTTTTGTATATGCCAGATTGAAGACAGTGTGTCAGTGACAAGAATGGTATACAAATGTAATTACAATAGTTGTAGTTCAAATATGTTCTGAAAGACAATCTTTAAAGAAATTAGAGAAATCAGGAGATATCAGTGAAACTAGACGAACCTCTCTTTGTGTATAAATGTGGTGATATAGTTAAATATACCATTTACAGTTTAGAAAACATCTTTTTCTTGAAAATCCCCATTCTGATTTTTTTTTCTATTTTAAGAGCAACTTGGATTTGTATTTTTCTCTGTGAAAATATATGTACTTTTCATTTTTATTCCAGTGTTCATAATTGTTTATGTACTGTTTCTCCTCTTTGCATTCACTGAACTAGGACTTGGTCAAAGATTTGCTCAAAATAGAAGCATTATATGAATGTGAAAAGTGGAATGCTCGTTGCCAGAGCAGAAAAGATGAAATGTTATCATTGCAGAAGAGAAGAAGTTTGGCTTAGAGGGCAGTAATGTTTATTATCCTTCTTGAATTAATGATTGGGACCAGCAGCTATTTTCTCTCAGGAAAAAGAGTCCACCCAACTTCTCTGTGAACAAGTCTGGGGAGACTTAATTTCCATTTTCATATTTATGAACCTCTCCATACAAGCAATTTTTTAATGAAGATTAATGGAATTGTTAAAAATCTGAGAGAAATAATGAGTGAGCCTTTTTTTCTTTTCTGGCCTGAAGCCATTTCTTTTGACAAGAAAAATTTAAAACGTAGTGCACATAAAACCCAACTGCTACATTACTATTATTGGGTGATTCTAAGTTTCTGTTAAACAAAGTATTCAAAAAATGTCTAAGCAGTAGCTTTCCCTGGGGGAAAAAGTGCTAGTTGGAAACTTAAAGAAATAGATTTTTGTCTACTGTGGATAAATCAGTTAACTTCTATGTAAAAGCAATAGTTGAAATGTGTTGTCATTTGTTCAGAATGTTGTGAGCAAATAAAAAACATCTTTAAATTGTTAGAAGCCTTTCTGTTAATATTTCTGCTCTCTTCCCATCCTCCCCTTCCTTTATTTAACTTGTTTATGTTCATGAAACAGTGCTTTTCTTATTTAATCCTTTAAACATGTTTCTATAGAATAAATCAGAATATGCAGAAAAGTTTTTTGTTTTTGTGACTTTAACTCATTTGCTAATTACGTATTTAAGATGTTGTTAAGAACAATTGCTTATGAGACCAGAAAAGAAGCCACCGCACCCCCTACTCTTAGAAAAGATAAGAATAATTCATACTATATTGCAATGTTTTTCTTAACTTTGCAATGTATCTTAGATCTATTTTTGTATTAATGCATAACTTTCTTCTTCTATTTTTTTACAGCTGCAAAGCATTCCAGTGTGTGTATCTTATTTTGAACTAAACAAAAATACTACATGTGGAATTGGTTAGATACAGCTAAAGCAGTACTTATTAAAGTTAGAATGAATTATAGCTTTAAACATATATATTAGAAAAAAGAAGCGCTGAAAATTAAAGACAAAGCAATCATCTCAAGGAGTTCAAAGAAGAAGAACAAAATAAATCTAAAGAAAATTGAAAAGGAAATATTAAAGATAAGATCTTAGATGCATAGAGTATAAAACATGCATATAGTAGGATCAACAAAAGTAAAAAGTTGTTGGTTGAAAAGACTAACAATATTGATAAACTTTGGTGAGACAAATTAAGAATGAAAAAGAAAGCAAATAATAGATGATGTCAAGAATGGAGTATGAAACATCACTACAGATCCTACAGATATTGAAAAGAAAATATATTAAGAATAACCTTGGGGCCAATCCGGTGGTGCAGCGCTTAAGTTTGCACGTTCTGCTTTGGTGACCCAGGGTTCGCCGTTTCAGATCCCGGGTGTGGACGTGGCACCGCTTGTCAGGCCATGCTGTGGTAGGCATCCCATGTATAAAGTAGAGGAAGATGGGCACGGATGTTAGCTCAGGGCCAGTCTTCCTCAGCAAAAAGAGGAGGATTGGCAGCACATGTTAGCTCAGGGCTAATCTTCCTCAAAAAAAAATAAATAAGAAGAACCTTATCAAAAATTTGAAAATTTAGATGAAATATAAAAATTTCTAGAAAAATACAACTCACCAAAACAAAACTGCAGAAGAAGCAATAAGAGAGCAAAAAGTCTTAAGAGCTATTAAATGGATTCAGCAATTAAAAAGCTTTCCACTAGAAAACCTGCAGTTCTGTATGGCTTGCACCAGTGAGTTATCACATTTAAGAATAAAATCACTTCAGTTTTCACAGACTTCCAAATAATAAAGAGTGTACACTCTGCGATTCATGAGACTATGATAATCTTGATGATTAAAACCCAACCAGGACAGTATGGAAAAGAATACTTACATGCCAATGTCACTTTAGATGCAATAATCTTAAAATATTAGCATACTGAATCCAGAAATATATTGAACAATATATTATGTAGTAAATAATGAACTACATATATAGATATAGATAAGCTGTTCAATACGGTTAATGCTCAGAATAAAATTAATGTAATTTGCCACATTAACATTTGAAAATCATGTGATGGTCTTAATAGATGCAGAAAAAGCATTTGATACAAATTCAACATCCATTTATATTAAAAACTTCTAGCAAATGATAAATAAAAAGGAATTACCTTACTTTTACAAAATGTTTCTTTATAAAATAAATTATAGCAAATATACTTAATTGTAAAGCATTGAGATCAGAATTAAGAAAGGATGTCCTGTGTAACCACTTGTATCATCAGTTATTGCCACAATAACAATGTATAACCACCAACCACAAAAAAATCTTGGTGGTATACAAAAACAATTTCCTCCTCGCACATGGGTAGACTAGCCAGGCAGATTTGCTAATCTCAGGTGGCTTCAGCTTGCCTTAAATCCAGCTCATGGGTTCAGTTCCACTCAGCTCCACATGACTTTAATTCATCTGGGACAATGGACTACCTGAGGCATGCTCTTTTCATGGTGTGACAGAAGCATAGGAACAAGCCCAATTGCTCAAATGTATTTCAAGGTTTTGCCCACATCATGTCCACTAACATTCCCTTAGCCATGGCAAGTCACATAGCCAAGCCCAACATCAATGGAACAGGGAAATGTACTCTATTAGGAAGAGATGAGGAGTGAACGTTTGCTAAATAATCTGGATTGTCACAGCACACCTATTCAGAATAGCGCTATTGATCCTAACTACTGTAGTCGAACAAACAAATGGAAAGAAAGAAAAGTTATTGTTCATAAATGGTGTGAATGTATACAGAGAAAATCCAAATGAATCAGTGGTCAGATATCGAAGGGCAGGGATGAGGAATTTGATCAGATATCAAGGGTGATCACATTTCGAGGGTGAGGGATTCTGGCTAAACCAATTTAGCAGGATTCTTGCTGAAATTGAGCTCTTGACAAGCCCAAGGATGGAACCTAGTCAAAAGAGGTAGCTCTGAGGAGCCTGACTAAAGTTTGGTCAAGGGGGAGCGTCTTGTCACTACTGCCCATTGCCTGAGCAGGATCCCAGCAAAGAAATGAAGTTTTATGATTTCTTATTCTTGAAAGAAACTCAAAGGTTGTGCATTGTCTTAGTTTGAATTTCCCTAGAATCAACCTTGAGACAAGGATTTGCCATTCATGTGGGAGGTGATCCCAGGAAACACTGATGAGAGAGTGGGGAACTCAGAGAGGGAGTGGAAGTCATCCCGTAAGGGATTTTTGTACTAAGGAAAATACACTGTGTGTAACTGAATTTTGACCCCTCAAAAGTAGTCCACCTGAGGGTGAAGGGCCTGAGAAATTTATACACCAAATCCCATAAGTTCCTGGTCAAGGGCTGCTCCCAGGCATGTTATTTTCCCTGTTCTAGTGTACCATGCACAGGTGGGCAACGATGGCTCTGGTGGCCAGAGGAAGACCCTCAGAAGTACAGGTGCTGACATGACCATAGGAAGTCAGCCCAGCGTGTCCTAAAGTGGTCAGAGCAAAGTGATGTGTGCAGGATACTGAAGCATCTGCTACAAGACGCTTTTACAGGTAACAACTGGGGAAAATAAGCATGAGGAAAACCTCATGAAGTCAAGGGGGAGAAAACACAACCGTGAGTGTAATGTGGAGCTGATTGAAACAGAAATAGAATGATGCCTGACAGCCTGTAGGCTTCCTGATCCTGCTGCTGTCAGACCTGGTTTCTGGATTAAAACAAGCCTTGTCTTTGACTTTTTTCACTCTCTTGTTTACTCTTTCCCCATCTCTTCTGCCCTAAGATTGTAGGCATGAAAAAACTGACTACAGGTGTTGATGAATTTAACTTTCCTGGAAAGATGCCATGAAGATTCATTTTTATCTCAGTAGGAGTCTCAGACTATTCCTCTGTCAAATCAAAGGTACCTTCTAGCTCAAAAATTCTGTAATTCTAGGATAGATAGCATGATTCTAATAACAGACATGCCCAAATGAATATAGTGTCTTAGATTAGAAGTTATTATAGATGCCATAAAATACAGACTCTAAAAATTAAAAATCTGTACTAAATAACATTTAAAGTAGGTTTCTGCCTATTGACTCTAAAGACCTTCACTTGCTATTGGGAAATTCTATAATCTAGGTGAACTTCAACTCTAACATTCAGATATAGATCCCAAAAGACACACTTTTAAAGGTGTTAGCAATACTTTATTGAATACATTAACTGACAACTGGATTAATAAATAGAAAGAAAATGGTAATGTTTTCTTTGATAACTGTTCATTTTTAAGTATTTATAAATATAAAATGCATTTCACTTAGTTTTCTGTCAGTTTGATTTATAATTAAAACATGTTAAACGTCTTCATATTTAATCATAAAACTCCCCCCCCCCACCAAACAAATAGTCAATCAAATGGAGTAACTTATCTGGACATTACATTTGCCAGGTTGTATAGTGAGTGTTTTGCTTCCCCCTCCTTAAAACACAGAATAAGTTACAAGAAATGAGTATTAATTAAAAAAAAAAAAAGTCCGAACTCTCTACCAGAATTCCTTTATCTTCTTAGAGTGAAATAAAGTGAACAAATTTTTTTTTTAATTATCCAGTCAGCTAAGATTCCCACTGGTATGTTGCACCCTTTTCCTGAAGATGATTATGTGGCACAGTCCATGGTCTGCGTTGACTTCATCAATTCTCGCTTCAGCTGTTCAAAGCACACAAACATGATGACATGCCAGGATCCGAGTCGCAAGAAGGAAGGCACAAATCTGGAAAAGTGCATGTCACCCTTCTGTTAGTCTCCTTGAAATTCTTACAGTTATTATAGTACAGGCAGCTAATGCTTCTCATTTTACGACTCTTCTCAAATGAAGATGCTTAAAAGTACCCATTCTTCGTCTTTCCCTACTCTGCCTAAAATGAAGCGTCATCTAGATGATACTGCTTCCAAACGACAAAACCCAGATGATCACATCTATGCAAGCACATAAACGTCCTTCATTCCCACCAGACCAGAGCGTGTCTCCTTTCTGACATGGCCTTTTTCAATAACTTTCCTCCTTTTTTGAAGGGAGAAGAAATTTTTGTTTTGTTTTGCTTTGCTCTCTGAATGGAAGGAAGAACTATTAAAAGAGGAAGTGAGAGGAGAAAGCAAAGAAGTGAGAAGTAAACGGACCATTTTCCAGAGTCAAGAAAAGAGGGCTGTCTAGATCTTGGCAATTCTTGTTCTTAGACTGTCAAGGAGCTAAGTGCATGTTTTTGTTTTTTTGGTTGTTTTTAAGAATTCTACCAAACTATGCAGACCAAATGATTGATTTTGAATGCCTGTTTGCAGCAATGAAATATTCCAGGAGGAAAAGATGTCATCAATTAAATCTGCCTTGGTCTATAAAAATCGTCCCCCGAAGGCTTTTTTTTTTTAGGTCTCGGTGTATTTCTCCTGCCCCTCGGATGTGTGTGTGCGTGCACACACGCGCATGCTTTAATTGTGGTAAAATATACATAACATAAATTTACAATTTTAACTGTATAATTCAGTAGCATAAAGTACATTCACATTGTGAGCAACCATCACCACTATCCATCTGCAGAACTTTTTGGTTTTCCCTAACTGAAACTCTACACCCATAAACAATACCTCCCCACTCCTCCCTCCCCTCGACCCCTGGTAACCAACACTCCACCTTCTGTGTCTATGAATTTGACTGCAAAGTTACTGCAATAAGTAGAATCATACAGTATTTGTCCTGTGTCTGGCTCATTTTATTTAGCATATGTTTTCAGGGTTCATCCTTGTTGTAGCATGTATCCCCAAAAGGTTTTAAATTTGAAAAGAATAGAAGTATTGTTAAATGCTTAATGGTTAATAACTGGTGTATCCATTTTAAGTTAATTTTACAATATATTTCACTTGTGTTAATGTATCATGAGTACACATTATGGTGAATTGGAATCTTGTGTACATTTATGCTTATTTTATTTTTATATTTTTCTTTCTTTCTTTCTTTTTGAGGAAGATTAGCCCTGAGCTAACATGTGCTGCCAATCCTCCTCTTTTTGCTGAGGAAGACTGGCCCTGAGCTAACATCCATGCCCATCTTCCTCTATTTTATATGTGGGACGCCTACCACAGCCTGGCTTGCCAAGTGGTGCCATGTCCGCACCCAGGATCCGAACCAAACTGGCGAACCCCAGGCCGCTGAAGCTGAGTATGCACACTTAACCGCTGCGCCACTGAGCTGACCCCTATGCTTATTTTAAAAGGTCTGAGGCATTATCTTATAATTTTAAAGGATTATAGAATTTTATCTTATCACTAGTTTAAACAAAAATACTTATATCCATAAATTAGTTCATACTGTATTTTCTTAGGAAGGTATTTTCCAATATAATATTGCTTTATGGGAAAATATGATGTACTACACAATACTAGTTTCTAGCTGAGTGTAATAATTACCCAAACCACATCATTTTCTGCATCACTTCCCTAGGTCAGTTGCAATGATTTTTTTCTGGTTTAGCTTTAATACAATCTAAATATCTGAGTCCATCAAATTAAAATAGTGAAAATCAAATCTTATTTTCTCATAGCCTTCCATTATGATTTCCCTCCACTTTATAGTTCTTCTGCCCAGAGAAGGCAAAATACTGTCTACATTTCCAATAGATTGGGACCAAGGAGAGGTCAATGATTTCAAATGAGCCTCTCTGATCAAGGTTGAGAAAAATTTAATATCACAGCCTTTAATTTTCAGGCGCAGCAGAATTGGTGGATTGGAGAAATTTATAGCAAGGAAAAGTAGACACTAAGTATCCTGCATATACTAAGGCTGGTCAGCTACATGCCAATTGTTTAGACAAGATAGTGTCCCAAAGCACACAGATACCCTGACCACAACATTATAGATATGGAAGATCATATCCTACCCTTTGAAAAAAGCTGACGGTCCTTCCTTAGTGAGCATTGTCGTTGCACAGTTGGGCACACTTGTGTACTGTCCTGGTGGAGAATTAACAAATGTGGTTTTCACCATGTCCACTGGAGAAGACAGAACTGTTGCACAAAATCTGGCGATGACAGCCGACACAAAGTGGCAAGGTACATCATCTAACATGGATCAGTGAAACAGGTCGACATCAGTTTGGGGAGGGGTTTGTAGTTTTTAGTTATCTATCAAATCTTGTAAAGCTGTTGATAATAGGAGGTCAATGCAGGTGTCTTATACATAAAGAAAATATAATAAGGAAGGTTACACTTATACCAGAAAAAGATGGTATGTACTACATGGTATAGTGGATTTTAAGTGCCTTTAGGAAAATAACCTGTCAGTTTTCTCTGTGCCCTCAGGGTATGGCAGAAAGCCCGATATATAGGCATCTAATACTTTTTGACTGAATTAAAGTCATTGTCCAAGGAGAGGTTCAATGTCTCTAGAACCTGTTAGGATATTATTTTTAAGAACATATCCAATGGTACTACTTTTTGGATGAGACCACTGATGACCTCTTATATAACCAGCTCATTTGGATACAGTACAGAATGGACTCACCTCCTGAGTTCTGCTTTATAAAGAATAAAATGCTAACAGAAGTCCCATATGTTCGTATTAAATAAGAACTGCTGATGTAAGAATACAGGTGCATTTTGTTTTTGTTGCAAAAAAATTTTATTGCAGCTAAACTTCTAAAACTCAGGGTTTCAGTCTTTTTCTGCTTCTCAAAAGTTATATCTAATATTCAAAATTACTTAACTTCTTAAAGAGGAAACTATTACTATTAAGGGATTTGATATAATGTGGCTGGAGAAGTTCTAAGGTGAAATTGTAAATTTTTATATTTACAGTTATTAAAACAATTAGAATTTTTATTTTTTATATAAAAAAAGTTACCTGCTAATAGTTGGTTTTTCACAAGGGCCTCCTTCATTAGGTCATGGGTTACTAGCTCTGTACAATTGATGATGACATTTCTTGTCAGATTGAGAGTGGTCCCTGGGAAAAAGAAAATGTTTAATAACTCCATTACATGATAAAGTGCTGATTGGATGTATGTGTTTTAAGGATTATAAAATCCACCTTGAAGTTAGTTACCTTTCCAAAGACCCGTCCAGCCTTCTGTTGTTGCTGTAATTCTGTAGGCATTATAAGTACCAGTGTAGCGCGGTTTGGGACCATGCAGATGGCTCTGCGCTTGAAGTCTGACCTTCACGACCTCGGTGGGTTGCCCAATGAATACTGCCACTCCTCCAGTCGTTAGGCCAGCTGAGACCTTGCTTCCTAAACTAGCTGTTGTTATTCAGAGAGAAAAAATATTTATCAAGCAAAAGAGAAAAAAAATCGAGGCCCAGAATGCATGTATGCCTTTTTAATTTTTAGTGGTTAATATTGCTGTGTCTTTATATCTTTTCTACTTCCCTAATGCTGGTGCATGTGTTGATCATGTACTAAATATGCACCAAATCATAGTAGGGCTAGAAGACTTCAAAGTTGACTTAAATTTTTTTTAAAATGAAGACTTTCAAGTAAAAAAGAAAACATAATGCCTATTTAAACAGTGCCTTAGTTCTTTCCTATATTTACTCTCTGTTTCAGTATTTCCCAACCGGGAGGAGGCACCAGTTACCAATGACTTAGTCTTCCTCCCATCAATGGTAATGTTAATTACTGGACTTGGGGGTCTTCGGAAAAGCCTCAGTGGACAAACAGCCCCAATATGGGATGTCAAGTGGGGTCAGACTACAACAGACTACCAAAGGGACAAAAATAAGCTGATAAAGTGATTTTTGACTTGAAATTTTGAAAAATTAGCTTAAGTTACTCCAGATAGATATCATTTAATAAAACCACAAATAGTCTTGCAGCCCCATGCCCATTCCTATAATTAAAGATAAAGTATGAATCGATAACATTTGCTCCTCAAGGACTTTCTCGGTCTCTCTAACTCTGTTTCCTAATCTGTAAAATGGAGATAGTTATCTTCCTCACAGTCATTGTGTGAGTTAAAGTAATATCAACATAGCACTTAAGACACTGTCTTGCATATGGGAAGTACAGCAATTCTTTTCATTACCATTATGAGTGTACTCTTCTCTCATCATGGTCAGGAGCTGAGCATGTAATAGATAACCATCTTTTAATTGGCACCATCATGTCATTACAATTCCCTTCACTTTTGGCCCACATTTCTAATCTCATTCTGATGCACTCATCCTCCCCTCCAGGCCCCTTTCCATTTCCCCATCAAGCTCCTTGGGAGAGAGGCTATGTTCTTTGTCTTCACATCTCATGACCCATTTCCTCCTCAACCCTCTACAGTGTAGCTTCCACCCCCACTGCTCTGCTGAAGATGTTTTTGCTAAAGAAACCCATGAGCTTCTATTGTTAGGTACATTGATCACTTTTCGGTCCTTTCCACACTAGATCTCTCTGCTCAGTTTGACCCTGCTGATAGTTCCTCCTGTGACTCCTTGGAATCCAGATGTTTCTCCTAAACTCACGCGATAGCTGGACATTACCTGTCAATGTGTCCTAAACTGAATTTCTTACCTTTCCCTTTAAGGCGGTTTCTGTATTCCCTCCCTCAATGAATGGTATCTTTAGCCTGAAATTTGGAAGTCATCTTATATTCCTACCTTTCCCTTACGCCTTACTTCCAGTTGTCCCAGGTTCAATTATACTCCCTAAATCTTTCAATTGACCTCTCTTCCCCTTCCTTATTGCCATTGCTTCAGCATACCCCGATCATTTCTAACTTACCCCTCTCTTTCCCTTTTTCTATACATTCTCTATACTACAGCCAAAGTGATGTTTGAAAATATAAATGGTTTATGCCACTCCTCTGCTTAACATTTTCAATGCCTTCCCATCACTGTAAGCATAAAATCCAAATTCCTTAGCGTGGCCTGCATGGTCTCTTGTGATCTGACTCCTTTCTGGCTTCACCTCTCC
Organism: Equus caballus; assembly: GCF_041296265.1. Classification (NCBI taxonomy): domain Eukaryota; kingdom Metazoa; phylum Chordata; class Mammalia; order Perissodactyla; family Equidae; genus Equus; species Equus caballus. Next base: position 96,779,101 of record NC_091685.1, on the reverse strand, counting down.
CTCCTTGCCAGCTTGTCTCCCCTCTCTGCGGTGTGTGTTCTCGCCACTCCTCTCGCCAATCCTCTCGCAGTCTTTGTACTGACCTTCATTCTAATGGAAGGTCTTTTCTCACCACTTTGCCTGTTTACCCTATTGTCCTTCAAGACTCATTCAGACATCAAGTCTTCAGGAAAATCCTGCATGGCCATGCCCAAAAGGCTAGGTTAAATGTTCCTCTTCCGTGTGCCCCAGGGGCCTGTAATTACTTCTGACACAGCATGCATCACAGCATATAACCATCTATTAACTGGGCCTCCCCCATACCCCACACTCTGAACTGTAGCTCTTGCCTAGAGAGATATTTGTCATCTGTGCATCTCATACAGTTTCTGGCACATGGCAGCTCAAGAAAGCTAACTAAATGAATGGAATAGGCATAGCATAGAATACTGCCAAAATACGTCCTATTAATTTGGTGTCTAAAGTCCCCAACAATTGGTTAGAACAGTAAATTGTGGAAAAAAACCACCAGAATGGGCAGCTTTACATCCTTTGGGTTTATTCTCTTGCTACATCTATAAATAGACAATGTAGTATTGATCTAGAAACATCCAGATTTTATCTTTACTTTGGAAGTACTCGTGTAGATAAACTTAAATTTATGTGTTTGTATAAATAATATTTATAACATGTCCCGTGAGGTCATGTTATGCAAAGGTTACTTAAAACAGAAATGATGAAATCTGCCTAGGCAATGGGTTATCATATTCATTTTACCATCAGTACACCTTCTCTCTGGATGGTCTGCTCCACAAGAAAGTGCCTCTGATATTTGCTAGCTGAGTGGTCTTGAGATTACTTAACTTTTCTGATACTCACTTTCCCCACTTGAAAATGGGGATAACAGTTTGTATCCCACAGCATCGTTGTATGGTTGAATGATGCACCAAATCACATGCAAGTTGCAGGGGGCAGGACAGTGCAGTGCTTACGAGCCTGGGCTCAGAGGCCAGACTGCCTGGGCTTGAACTCTTGCTCTGCCCCTTTCCAACTGTGTGACCTTGGCAAGTTAAAATTGTGCTTCAATTTTTCCACTTGTTAAAGGATAAAAATAATAATGTCTTTCCAGTGGTGATGTATTGAGGCACTTAGAACAGTGTCCAGCTCCTAGGAAGCACTCAATAAACGCTAACTAAACTGACAGAAATTCTTGGTATTCACCGCACTCAAGAAACATTAGTTTCCTTTTCTTCTCAAACTCACTACAGCTGAAGTCCACTTTTTCTTCTTTGGTCTTCCCCAGCATTAGAGACCTTACAAGGAACCTCTTAAAGGAAAAGAGTCTTTTCTCATCCTTTCAACTCTCCTCACGAGGTCTGGTTTTCTTCTCTTTAAACCAAAGGCTTTCAAATTTGGTGCATACCAAAATTACCGGGGAAGTTTGTGAAAACACGGATTCTGTGGTCCCAACTTGAACCATTCAGATTCAGGGGACGTGGTAGTCCTCAGCACCTGGATTTTTAGCAATCTCCATTGGTGTTTCTGTGAGACTTCGCTGTTCGGGGAACTTTGATTTAAACATTATTTTCCAGCCCATCCATCGTCTCCAGACAGATATCCAAATTAGGCACAAAACTTCCATGACTGACTGGGTGATTTTTACAAGTTTAAACCTGCATCTGAAAAATCAACTTTGCACTCCTCTCCTTCTTTCTATGAACAGTGAGTACCAAGCTAATTTTTTGGGGGGGTTGGGGTGGAGAGAAGTTCAAATATTGATGTTGGCTTGCCAATTTGTTATGAAGACCACAAGCCTGTGTGTAACATTTTTTTAACAGAGCTGGGCCCAGGAGGTGTCTCTCTGACTGTCTGCCCTCCCAGGAATGTTCATGGCTTACTTTCTTTCCGTGTGGTGAAGAACTCCTGGACCGTATCATAGAGGCCAATCCTCAGAGAGGCGAAGCTTATTTATCTCTGGAGGCCAGCAGGCGGCCCGCTGTAGAGTTTCATTGGCCCTTCTGTTTTTGCCAGAGTGGTGATTGTCCCCAGGATACCTTTATACCTCAGGGCACTGGAGGTCTGGCGCTCGCCTTGGATCTGAAAATGAGAAAGGTACAGGTCAGAGGGAAGTAAGAATTGAGTGAGGGGTCTTACCTGGTGAAAAAACAAAGACTGGCATCAGGCTGGCCTCCGTGGAGAAAGTTCAAGCGAAGATTTTTTTCCCTTTGTGTTCCTATTTTCAGTTCCTTTTCCCTTCTCAGCAACATCTCCCCCAATATATCTATATCTGTATCTATATCTATATATCTATATGTATATGTACATCTGTATCTGTATCCATATCTCTATCTATAATCTATGGAGAGAAAGAATCTGGCCACAATGCACATTTTGAACATTCTCTCCCCTGCCCTCCCCACCCCCAACTCTCCAGAACCCCTAAGACAGTAAGGAAGGTCCCCTTGCCCAACCCAAGAAAGAAGGAGAAAGAGCCTGGCTTGTAAACTCGGGAGGGGCTGATATTCTCAGCTCTTAGAACATTTAGTGCACCCTTACTTTGGAGGAGTTTGGCCATAGTCATGGTCAATTCATCCTCCTTGACCCTTGTGGTTTTTCGGTTAATTCTGGAAAAGTTCCAGTTTCCCATCCTAAAACCTCCGTCCGTTCGACGACCAGCCAAAATGTTTTTAAGGTGGCCACGCGCCTTGCTTAACTGAGAAACGGTGGTTAAACGACACCCGGAATCAAAGGGGCGCCCACCATAGGCGTCCCCTCTGGGCCCTGAGAAGCCTCCCCGTCCCCATCGCGCTCGCCACCTGCAGCCGGACTTTGGCCGTGTCCAGCGGGAAGGCGATCACGTCCGCCACGCAGGCCGCCACTCCAGCCGAGAAGATCTTGACCGCCATGGTCGGGGGCACGTCCGAGGCTGTGGGCCCCACCATCCTCGCTCAGAGCGGAGCGACGCGCCGGAGCACGGAGAGAAGGGCTCCAGCCCCGAGGGTGGAAGTCCTCCCTGTCTGCGCGCCGCGGTCCGGCGCGGGCGGCAAACTCGCTCTCCCCGACCCCGGGGACGGGGGGCGGCCGGCAGCCTCGGCGGGGCCGCGGGCCCTCGACGGCAGGCGGAGCGCAGAGTGGGGCCGAGTCGGGCGGCGCCTCCCTTCCCTCCTTCGTGTCGGAAGCACCCACGGCGCCCAGGCTGGCAGCGCCCATGCGCCCTGCCCACCGCTGGCGGCTTATGTAGCTGGTCAGTCGAGGTCTCAGAAGACATGGGCGTGAGACCCGCCAGGGGCGTGTCCTGAGGCGCCGGGCCCCTCCCACTGCCGCCTCCTCGCTCCGCGCCTGGGAAGTCACCCTCCGCTCCGAAACCTCTCGCTGCGCACCTGGCCGCCGGCGTCCTGCACGCGCGGCACCTTCGAGGCTTCTGCCAGCCTTCAGCTGCGCGCCCTTGGCTGGGAAGGGGAGCCGGTGGGGCTCCCCGAAACAAGCGCGATCGCAGTGATGCTGGTAAAAGGTTCTGCGCAGCCGGAGCTCTCCAAGGCAAGCATGGGGCGTTTCTCTTATTCCTGACTCCCTAGGAACCTTGCCGGCACCGTCTCGGCTCAACTTCCTTTTCCTCTCCCTCTAACTTCTCGTCGTCCCTTCTTTCCAACCACCAAATCCAGACCTGGAAAAGTCCCGGGCAGAAACCAGGAACACTGTGAACTTTTAAAAGAAATAAAGTGTTTCGTCTGAACTTTTTGTAGGAGAATGTCAGATGAGATCGTAGACATACTAGAAAGCAAACAGCAAGTTGCTAAAGCGCTATACAAAGGGAATATCACTCGCTCCTTTTAATTCCATTTCTTAGGGGAGTGCGGTGGAAAGGACACCGGCAGGTCGCTTGGCTCCAGGTGCAGCTCCGCCGCTCACCTGCTCCGTGACCCTGGGATTCATCTTTACTCCCGCTTTTGCTTCCATCTGACTAGAAGGTGGTTCCGGAGCTCCGCCCGGTGTGAAATCCTGCTGCTAACTTAACTATAGTGATAAATTGAACTTTGTAATGTGTGTTTGTTGTGGGAGCAGGAGCTTTTCCTCCTTCTATCCTTGTGCAAAGATTTATTTTGAGAGTTCATTTATTCTTTTGGTCCAGGAGCAGGGAATAAGATATGAAGCCCCTAGAGAATAATTTCCAAGTCCTGTCTAAGACCACGTTGTGTGTACTGTGCAAGAAGCCATTCCTAAGGGGCTTCAACGGAGGTCGTGCTCGAGGGACGTGGAGGAAGTCAACATTAAAGGTAGGATGGGCTCTGGATAAACAGAGGAGAGAAGGAGGCTGCTGTGGGTTTTCTCCTCTGCAAACACCTGTTGAAATAAACAGCACCTAACGCAAGTAAATGGCATGCATGCAGCAAAGATGTTGGGGAAAGCAGAGTGACTATTTGGGAATACGTTCTGTTGTCCTGACTGGGAAATTGGAGGGTGAGGAAGAAGGAGAGAGGCAGAGTAAGCAGCTGGTAAGACGTGAAGCTGTAGAAGCCACATGAGACCCTGAGAGCTGACCATGAAAGATCTATTCTGAATGTAGCTTCATGTTATCACCTCATGCCTGTGTAGTACTTTATAGATTCTAAAGTGCTGCCACAAAAATTTCGCATTGAATCTGGTAGACAATACAGTTTTATGAAGGGTTGGATATGGAGTCAAAGATTTTTAGAGATGACTGCAGGTTTAAGAACCTGGGTAGAAGGCTTGGTGATGGTACCCGCTGATTGTCATGAGGCATTTGGTAAGGGGAGGTGATTTTAGGGACAAGAAGATGAGATCAGCTTTTAAAGTCTTGGAATTATTTGAAGAGAAGGGTGTTTATCATAGGCAAAGAGCTACCATAGGAAACTACACATAGCATGCTAAGAGAGCAAGAAATCAGAGCCGGGCAGTATTTGGGAGTCAGCAATATGAATGTGATGAAAGAGGGTGCCCTTTGCATGGGAGGAAGTACAATGGAACTAGGAAAAGGGGTCAAGGACCAAGCCATAGAGGTACCCAGAGTTATGGTCTGGGACGAACAGCTTGGTCAAAGGTAAAGTTAGGAAAAGAAACAGAGGGAGCCAGCCCGTGGCATAGTGGCTAAGTTTGGCATGCTCTGTTTCAGTGGCTCAGGTTCATGGGTTCAGATCCTGATTGCGGACCTACACTACTTGTTAGCCATGCTGTGGCAACAACCCAAATATAAAATAGAGGAAAAAAAGAGTTTCCAGTCATAGAACCGTGGTATTTGAGAACATAAGGAAGAATGAGGTCTTAACTAGTGTGAAGTTTAGAAGAATGTCAAAATAGGACAAAAACAAAGAAAAGCCTATTGGATTTGGCTCTAACAGTATTGGTCATCTTAGGGAGGGCCGCTGTGGCGGAGTTATTAGGTTGTGAGGCTTATGGCTAAGCAGAGATTGAGAATGTTTGGCATACTATGACTAAATGTATAAAAGGGGAGCATTTTTCCTTGCTAACTCTAGTGAACCTCTGCCATCGAAAGGTTAATCACCAACCCACAACCAAACCCTAGCCCTGAATCCTTCACAGCGGTTCCAGCTGTAGTGGTTTTACAGCATAATCTCAAATTCCTCCCATGAAAGAGTGAGAGTCCATGTCCTTCCTCCTTGTATCTGGGCAGGCTTATGAATGCGTTGACCAATAGAATAAGACAGAACTGATGCTATGTGGGTTTCTGAGGCTGGATTGTGAAAGTCCTTTCAGCTTCTGTCTTATTCATTTGGAACACTTGCAGCCCTGGGTCACCATGTAAGAAACACAACTTCTCTGAGGCTGTCATACTGGAGGGGCCCCATGTCTGTACTTCCAGCCCTCCCCACCAAGGCACCAGACATGAGACTGCAACTATCTTGGACTCTTCAGATAAACCCACTTGCCAGCTGAATACCACCAAGTAATCTTTGTCAGTGTCAGTAAGGCAGAATAATCATTCAGCTGAGCCCTGCCCAAATTCCTGACCCATAAAATTGTGAGATATAATGAAATGGTTGTTAGTTTAAGCTGGAATATCACCTTTCCTGTTCTGAGAAGTTGGGAGCAGCATGTACCCTCTCTTTGCCCTTCCCCCTAACACTCCCTTCATGATGAGGAATTGGATGCAGTGGGTGGGTTTGGAATCTTTGGACTTGGACATAAAAAGAAGTCATAGCATATTTTGAAGGAGAAGCAGGGTAAACTGAAAGTTGTTTTGTTTCCATAAGGCGTGTGTTTGCATGGTATAAAGGCAGGGTTTGACAAACTAGAGGAGAAGGTGAAATGAAAGCTTTAGAAGGGATGGGAATATGAGAGAAAGATCTGTTAGAAAATAGGAAGGGTCCAAGACAGGCAAGGACAGGTAGGAGACAAAACCTGTGACAGGAGAAAGAGGCTGATTTATTTGAGACCATAAGAAAGAATGACAGCATGAGCCTCTGGGATATTAATAGATGTGGTCAGTTAGAGACTTCTTCAGGAGACAGTATCAGTTTAGTTCAGTGGTGGCTGAGCACCCAAGAAGTGCTAGGCACAAGGCCAATAGTAAGGGTCAGAAAGGAAGCAGAAGTCAAGCCTCTTGAGAGGTTGCAGGAGTTCAAGATTCTGAAATCTGGATTCCAGGGAGCAGGCTCCCTCACCCCTTCTGAGAGGCTCTGGGAAGTAGGAGAAAGTTTGCCTCAGGTCGGAGAGCACAGTAGGGGAGAGGGTGGCATCCCCAAAGGGTTAGACTTCTGCTCTTCTGGCACAAAGAAGAAGATAAGAAGTAAAGGACAGGTCAGTGTGAGCAAGAGTAACGGACATTTTACGACGTAGCTAAGGCGTGGCAGCAAGTTCCTAATGTACTAAATTCCTGTTTTCCTCTTTTAAAATTTAGAGCAACATTTACAACAGCGCTTGCTTGAACCGTGGTCAATCAGGAATTATTGAACAAAATGTCTTCATATTAAATAAAAAAGGATAACAATGCTGTGCATAAAATAGAGTTCTACACTTTCCAATAGTTCTCTCATTAACCACCGGTAGGAAATATCATGTGGTAGTTGTATAGATAAACGTGCAAATGACGGAAGAGACAGTTTATAAAAGAAGAAATACAAATTTTAAAAATTGGGGGGATATGTTTAATATCACTAATAAGGAAATTTACCTCTTTCACCTAATACATTAATATCTTGTCCCTACCAAAATTATAATTTTTATAACATTTATGTATACATTTTAAATTTAATATTATAAATATACAAAAATAAATTATGAATTTTATAATTACAAATTGTGAATGTAAATATATAATTATAATATCATGCCATATTAATGATGGCATTATAAATTTGCATAATTCTCTTGGAAAGCAATTTGGCAGTACACGTTGAGCCAAGATAATGTCTATATCCTTTGATCTAATAATTCTACTTCTAGATATCTTCCCTAAAATAATTCACTAAAGTATGAAAAAGTTGTATGTAAGATGATGCTTATTATAGCTTCATATTCATACCAGCACATTAGTGGGAGTACCAACTTCAGTTGGGATCTACACGTGCATATCTGGGATTGTCTGAAGAGCTGTGCGTATTAGTGGTCCGTAGGTGTCTACCAGTACATATTGATATGGAAGTGGGAAAGGAGACTTCCCTTAGGAATTGGGAAGGAGTAGGGGGAGGACAGGATGGGGTTTTCTTGGTCTAGCCCAGCCCAAAGAGAGAGCATCAAGCTCTGTATTAAGAGAAAATATTCCATTTCCTTTCTGATTAAGTTCGAATAGTGTAGTGATTAAGAGAAGAACAGGTCCACGTTCAAATTCTGTCTAAGATACTTACTAGCTAGGTGAGCATGGACAAATCACTTAACTTCTCTGAACCTCCAGTTCTTCACTTTCATGATGAATATTCCTGCATCACCAGGTTATTCTTATGAAATAGATCACTAGTCCTAAGTCCCAATTACATAATCATCATAACCCTATGAAGGATTTATCCACTTCATGCACTTAACGAACACTTATATGGCATTTAACAAGTGCTTGACACTGTTCTAAGCACTTTACAAAATTGAACACATTTAGTCCTCCTTGCAGTCCTCTGAGGCATGTACTACTGTACATGTTGTACGTCCACTTCATGGATGATGAAACTCAGGCTCAGAGGAGTTAAGTAACTTCTGGGTCATGTAACCACTGATTGGTATACTTAGTATGTCTGACCCCAGACTCTCAATCACCACATGATACCCAAGCTGCCTTCTGAATATATTTATGACATGATACTTTCCCATGCTTTGAAGATGTATTATGGTTAGATGTACTCATTTTTTTTCTAGAAGTCATATCAAAAGCTTTATAAAAGTCATTTGTTTAAAACTTACTTGGTTTGTATACATTACTAAGGAACTTACCAAAAAAAGAAAACACTTTTACTTTAAAAAATCACTTTATTTCATCTTCAATATAACCTACTGGAAGAGGTGGGGAAGCTGATATGTGAGATTTAGAAAAATGAGATTTACAGGGATTGAGGCCCAGTAGAGGGATCAGATAATGAAAAGGAAGAGATGACTTACAGAATAGGACATTTCTGTCCACAGAGGTCTTGAAGGCAGATCCAGTGGGCAGATTACATTTTTTCAGAACACAAGGAAAAGACAATTCTTTTTTTTTTAAAACAGATATTACATCCTCTTTGGTTTTTTGGTTTCTGTTTTTTTTTTTCTTTTTTTTCCTTTTTCTTCCCAAAGCCCCCAGGTACATAGTTGTATATTCTTAGTTGTGGGTCCTTCTAGTTGTGGCATGTGGGACACCGCCTCACCATGGCTCGATGATCGGTGCCATGTCCGTGCTCAGGATTTGAACCGACAAAACCCTGGGCTGCCTGCAGCGGAGCGAGTGAACTTAACCACTCAGCCACGGGGCTGTCCCCTAGAAAAAGGCAATTCTGAGGAGTGTAAAGAAGAGGGTGACAGATTTTAGATAAGTGTGAAAAATGTTCTACTAGTCAGTGTGATTGGAGATGGAACGGGATGCTATTTCAGGTAATGAGTTCTCATCAATACAGGTGTTAAACTTCAGATATTTTTGTGTGATATTAATTCAGTGTCAAATTTATTGTCAGAAAGACCTAGATTTGAATCTTCCATTTGCTATCTATGTGACCTCAGGCAACTTACTTAATCTCTTTACAGTTCTCTTTTCCTGTCGGCAAAATGGAGAGAGTAATCATATTTATAGTGGTATTGTGAGGATATCATTAAATAACACTAGTAAAGATCTTAGCACAGTATCTACAGAGTGGCACCTACCAAGGGCATAATCAATGATCGTTACAATTACGTTTTTTATCAATACAGTTGGATGACCACTTTGCAGGTTGTAGGGAACCAAAGCATGGAACGAAAGTTTTCACTAAAACATGTGAAAGGTCCCTTCGCACTCTGAGATCCTGAGTTGGTGACGGTGACCCACTCTGGGGCACAGTTATTACGTAGGAGAAGGAGGACTGTGACGCAGGTCTCTTTATTGAGAGCAGCCAGGGTGAAACGGGGACATTCCAGCTGAGAATCAGCCTTGAGGCTTCTGGTGCTGGGGAAGCTGAGCCTCTGTTCGGATGAGGACGCGGTCGCCGGGTTAGAGGTCACAGCCCAGTTCCAGGACCCTCTCTTTCCCTCATCCCTCCTCTTCCTAATCTCCCAGACAAATGGAAACTGCAGAGTGGTGCATCCCGCCTGGCAGAGAGGACTCGGCTAAAGGTCGGGGATTGCAGCCCTAGTGTGAATGTGACCCAGACACTGGGGAAAGGGGCAGAGACTAACTGACGTCACATGGTAAGCATTCTTCGTGGTGTCTGTGGTGGTTGCTTCAAACCCTGTTTGCTCATTTCCAACACTACGTGTGAGTCAGAGACACACCAGGGGGTTTGCAGCCGCTGCACTGATTGTGAACAGCCCCATGGCAGCCGCTGCGTGGTGAGCTGTCGATCCTGCATGTCTGCGAAAGAGGAGGCCCTGACTCTAAGAATAAGATGGATTTTATTTCATACACAGCATGATGGGGCAGGGCAAAATAAAGAAAAGAAATTACTTCCATTGATTGTTTTCACTTTGTTGTTTGACTATGGTGAGGAAAATGCTAAGAGAGCAGGTTATGGGGAACCTCCCAAGGGAATTCAGTGTCTCCCACACCTGAGGTGCCCAGGGGACTGTGTCTGAAGGGAAAGGACAGGGGAAAAATCATCTGGAGTATATGCAGTCTTTATAATGTGCAAATATATTAGCGTGCTTAAAATGCCATAAAAGCCCTCTTTTTTACATTTCACTCGTGTGGTTAAAATGAGTTTTTGGAAACACATATGTGACTGATTTTAAAATGCCTGAATCTCACAGACGAGAGAACAAAGCTTGTTTTCCATTATTTTCCTATGATCTGTAGAATGACCTTTTGATCACTCTCCGGGAGGGTTTCCTTGCCCAGCTGAATTTCATAATGAAGCAGCTCACTTGGAGGTAGTTTACTCAGAAGCGGTCCTTTAGCATATGCTCTGCCCCATGTTTCTGGGCCTTTACCCTTTCAAGGTGCACCCTCTTTGATTAGCTCCTTTGCTAAACTCTCTTGTTCAGCTTTTCTTGGTAGAGTATGAAGGGGACTGGCATTTGGGGTATCCATCCATTGGGTGGAGCTGTTCTAACGTTCTTGGAGTAACTGTTTATTCAATGAATGTCTCATTCCACATGCAGTTATGCACTGATTACCCACTGCATGCACTGCGCGAAGATCTGAGGACATGGACACATTAATAGATGATTATGATTCAGTATGCTAAGTACAGTGTTAGAGATGTACCCAGGAGATTGGGAAGCAGAGAAGAAGGGTACTTGTCCCAGACTACGGGCATTTGGGAGGCTTCCTGAAGAAGGTGCTGATGGATCCAACTCCAAAAGAGTGAGTAGGAGTTACCCAGGCAAGGGACGGGGGCATGGGACATGGAGAGCGAGGTCACGCTGGACGGATGAGACAACATAGCCAAGACATGGGGCCAAGGAACAGCATAGAGAGTTTGGATAAATAAAAGCTTATTGTTTTTTCTGGACTACAAAAGGCAAGGCAGAGGAAAGCTAGAAATTAGACTTGAGCCTAAGGAGGTAGGGCAAATCTGGAGGTTTGATCCTATTATCTCCTAAGTAACGAGGAGGTTTTAAACAGGGAAGTGACAAAGTTAATTTTATGTTTTAGATGGCTTTATGTGGCTTTGGGATGGAAGTCTTGAAGGCTATGAGGAAGAATCTGTTCCATGCCTCTCCCCTAGCTTCTGGCGGTTTGCTGGCAGTCTCTGGAGTCAGAAGCATCATCCTGGTCTCTGCCTTCACCTTCACATGGTGTTCTCCTCTTGTGCGTCCAAATGTCCCCTTTTTGTAAGGACACCAGTCATGCTGGATTAGGGCTCACCCTAATGGCCTCATCTTTTTTTTATGTAATAAAAAGTGTATATATTTAAGGTGTACAACATGATGTTTTCATATATATACACACAATGGGGTGATTACTATAGTCAAGCTCATAATATATCCATTTCCTCACATAGTTAGCTTTATTTTTTCTTTTGTTGTGGAGAGAGCACTTGAAATCTACTTAGCAAATTTCCAGTATTCAATACAGTGTTATTAACTATAGTCATCATGCCGTATGTTAGATCTCTAGACTTACTCATTGTACACAACTGCAACTTTGTACCCTTTGACCAGCGTCTCCCCATTCCCTTCACTTCCTCACCTGTGGTAGCTGCTGTTCAACTCTCAGCAGAAATTCTGTATGTTTGACTTTTTTAGTTTCCACATATAAGTGAGATCATGCAGTTTTTTTCTTTCTGTTTCTGGCTATTTCACTTAACATAACGTCCTCCAGATTCATCCATTTTGCCTAATGACCTCATTTTAATTTAACTAATTATACCTGCAACAACTCTATTCCCAAATAAAGTCACATTCTGAGGCACTGGGGGTTATGACTTCAACATATGAATTTTGGGGGAAGAGGGACATAATTCAACCCATAAAAGATGCCGATGACAAGCTGTAGAGGCCTCTTTGGCATGCCTTGAGTCTGTATAGGTCAGCCTTGGGTTAAAAATGAATAAATAGAAAAAAAAAAAAGAATAAACATGGTGGCAAAGACAACTTCTTTCTTCAGGAGTCAGAAGAAAATGTAAAAAGAATTGTGCAGCCTATTAAAAATGATGTAAAGAAGACACGAATTTTGAAAAAAGAAGCAGAAAGTCCCAAGAGAAATCATGCTTAGATGAAAAAGAGTATGAGATGCAGACAAGTTGAGAAGAAAAGGGACCTGTGGAAGATAAGAAGAAATGCAGAGAATTCAAAATTTCAATAGCCAAACAGAAATCTGATTTAGTGAAAGAAATAAACAGAATTTGTATAGGACTACTTAATATTTCGAAATATTATTTTATGAAGTTTTTTCTTCCCTATATTTTCCCCTTTCCCTTCATCTCATTCAAGCAGGTAGCTAGCTTTGTGCTCATTTCTTTAGGAGATAGGAGGTAGGATGGAATGGACAAGTTGTCCTGAAAACTCTTCCTTCCCAGCTGTTGTTTCCAAAAACCCCAGTCCCAGAAAGGGAGAGGATTTTTCAGGTAGAGGCAGAACGACTTCCAAGAACAGCTTAACTCAGAATTGACTGCCCTCTCCCGGAAGTCCTTTCTCTCCCCAACCACCAGGAAAGAGCAACAGCTTCAGACCAGTTTTCCCTGCCCAGGTGTGGCCTGAAAGTGGCAGAGACAGGCTGCTTGAAGAGCCTTCAACCACTCTTGACATTGTAAGACCCCCAGGCACGCGACAGGATGCGGAAGCCCCAAGAATAACGAAGAACACATTTTCTGCCAGACCCGAAGAAAGGAACTAGGAATCAGGAATGAAGTTTCATCCCTGAATTTGCCAGTGTCTTAGAAGCACTAATGGAATTTAAATCAGTGATTAGACAACAAACTGGAAAACTTCCCTAATGTAGAGAACGTTGGGCAAGAAAATAAAACTGATTAGACTGATGATGAATATGGAAAAGAGAATAATGATTCAATTATAAGATATGCAAAGCTCAGAAACATCCACATGCTCTTTGGCAAAAATTACTTGAACATGTAGGTCCGCTTATGGAGAGATGGATCAAAATTAAGAGCCCAAGAAAGAAGCTGGAGGAGGCGCCCTGCTGAGTCAGGCATACCTGGGCTGGTGGCCGCAGGGCTACTGCGCGAAGGGATCCAGGACAGGCGAGGGCTTCCTGGCCCCGCGTGGAGCCTGGAGTGTCGGCGCCCGCCCGGGCCAAGCATCCTGCCCTGGACGCTGGTGGACCAGTCGGGCAGCGCTCCCTCCCTGCTTCCATCACCGCGGGCAGGTAGGCGAGCAACGACCCTCTCGCGCCCCAGCTCCTGCCATGAGGACGTCGGTCACGTTGGGGACCCCCACACGATCTCGGCTCAGGAAACCCGCCCCAGTGTCCTTATCCTGTTGTCCGAGGGGAGGAGCCCACCAGGTTTGGCGCCCTCACTGTCCACAGCTTTCAGGCGTGGCAACATTGTCACGTACGGAGACGAATAAGAGAATAAGCGATGGAAAAACAGAATTCAAGTCATTATTAACCAAGAAATGGCATCGGGTGTTAGAAATACCTGCTGGAGAAGTCAGGACATAGAAAATAAAGCCACTTAATATTATGTCTGCATGTATTTCAGCATGACTTCTGAAGTTTAACCGGAGGGATGTGACTGTTTCCTGAAAGAACGGTTCTTTTCAGCCCCAGGGCCATCAAACAAACCAGCCTGGAAATGACAGCTGCCTGATGTTCTTGAGATTGTACTTGGGAAAACATAATGAATCTTCCTGACAGGAATGTGAAAAAATGCCCATGGACTATTTGGCATTTCAATAGTATGCATCAACCTTTAACTTTTGGTAAACTCATCCATTGTATTCTGTTTCAAGATTTTGTATTTCTATGCAATGAATTATTAAAAAGCTGTCTGGATTATTTCCTTTATTTGTGGTTTTTTTTCATTAGCAAATTGTTTGGTTTATTTCCTCAATTTATGTAAAAACCACCTATATTCATTATAGATATTTCATTTTCTTACAGTAACTTTGATTGTTTTGCAATTCCCTACATTTCTTTTGGGAGATCCAGTTATCTATCTAAGTCTGAATTAACAGAAGTTTTATTTTTGTCCATATCTTTTCTACTATGTGATGACTTTCATATATATATATATATATATATGGCTTTTGTAATTTGTTGGGCAGAAGTTCTTACCAGGGTACAGATGATTAGGATAATTACAATATGAATGAGCCTGTCCATATTTTCATTTTGGATGTGATTCTGTCCTATAATCTTGCCCTAGCTTATTATCTATTTTTTGGAAACTAGGCACTATATTCTATTTCAAATAATTTTTTTTGTAATAGTATAAGCTTCAGCCTATATTGAGATGAACATCCCTTGTGTATACATTATCAATAGTTTTCTTCTTTTTTTGCAGTTTACTAGTTTAGGTGTCACAAGCTAAATTAAACAGACATTACATTCATAAGTGAATCCGCAGAAGCTCTAATGCAGCTTTATCTTATTTAAAGTCTATGATCTTAAACAGATGGAAAAAAAGATTAAAAATAATCTGTTAATATGTTGCCACATTAAAGTAAAGCAAAATAATTTGTTATATCTAAATAATTGGAGGGCAGGCTTAAATATTTTGCATTCAAAAGAGAAAAGAAAAATCTAGAGCATCTTAAGAAGGATGGTTCACACCACATAAGAAATGCTTACTTAGATGAGTGATTTGGCATTCCTGGTATAGTGGTGATTGGGGTTTTCATACTCAAAGTTTAAGAACTAAATTTGAACTTAAGTTCCTCTTAAAGCTTTCATCTATTCAAAAAGTATCACTTGGGACCATGATTTTGTTTGTAAAATAATACAAAGCAAAACAAAACATTCCAAGAAAATTTTTACACTTGTCCAAGAAAATTATCCACCAAAATTTGTTTTTAAGACCAACATGAAACAAAGTTGAGTACTTTTGGCCATATTAAGGTTTACAGTGATCAAAGTTTTATTGAATGCCCATTGTCTATGTTAATCTGAGATTTACTAATGACTTTGACATTATAAAAACTTAAATATTTTTGTCTATTAAAAAAATGGAGAAGTTGGAATATGAAAGGACTGGCAGTGAGCATTAAAGGCAGTTAAGTAAATTTACATGTTGTAAACATGCTTGTAAAACTGAATACGAAAATGATTTTTAAAAGAGAAGATATGAAATGTAAAAAAGGATAATATTTGATAAATAAGTTTAGTCCCTAAACCCATATTAGATTATCAGAGACTATAAGGAGAGAGGGGCCTGGGGAAGTCAATTGGGGAATGGATAAACAAAGTGTATATTCATACAATGAAATACTACTCAGCAATAAAAAGGAATGATATACATGCAACGACATGGGTGAATCTTATTATGCTAAGTGAAAGAAGCCAGTCTCAAAAGACTACACAGCATAGGACTCCATTTATATAACATTCTGGAAAAGACAATACTAAGGAGAAGGAGTACAGATCAATGGTTTCCAGGAGTAGGAGAAGGATTTGTCTATAAAGGAGTTGAATGAGAGTTTTTTGGTGGGTTGATGGAACTCTACTGTACCACAATTGTGGTGATGGTGGCTACACAATTCCATGAATTTGTCAAAACTCATAGAACTATACACCAAAAAGACATTCTACTGTATGTCAATAAAAATACATTTAAAATGATAAAAATTTCACCCTTTGAATGGATTGTCACCAGACTTAGAACAAAATGAAAAACCTTTACTGTATCTTCTAAGATTATATAAATTGGCTACTGCCTACTTCTTTTAATTTGATATATGAAAAAGGTAACATTTCAAACTTTGGGGGAAATCTCTTTTTAATGTCATTCACAAAATACGTAAATTAAAGACCTAATCATTAAAGAAAAAAACAATAATAAAAGTACTAAAGAAATATAAAAGATTATATTTATTAACTTGGAATAGGAAAAGCAAACTTGAATCAGACAAAACTGGCAAAAGAAATAAGGGAAGCTTGATAAATTTTATTAGATCAAAATTTAACTCTATGATAAAAGCCACCACAAAGAAAGTTAAAATAAAAGAGACATGGAGCAAAAGTTGTAACATTTTTACATCCCAACAATATCAAACTGATTTCTATTTCTCCTAAATTTCCTCTCTTGCCTCTGTCTAACTTCTTATGTTCTCTCTGCTTGGAATGCCCTTCTTCCCTCAGTGGCTAACCAATCCCATTCACCCCTGAGACTCAGAGGAGGCATCACATCCCAAATTCACCCTCCCTCCCCACAGGGTGCTCAGGAATCTTTTAAGTGATTGCAGACTCCCTGGTTTGTCTCTACCGTTGCACCTCTCCATTGTCTTGGAATTGTTTTTGTGTTTACATCTTCCAACGGATTGTGAGCTCTTCCAGGACCATATGCTACATCATTGCGTCCCCCGTGCCTTCTACTTGCCTGTCACACACAAACACAGTATATGTTTTAAATGAACTAATTTCTGTGGATAGGTGACTTGATTGCGGCCAGTTGACAATTCAACTAAGTGCCCTTTTCTCATCTCTTCAAATATTGCTTCTGCTCATTTTCTTTCCTCTCCTCTTCTGAGATTCCAATTATGTAGATTAGACCTTTTCCTCAAGTTCCGTATGTCTTTTATGCTATTTCCTATTTCATTTTTCTTTTTGCTTCTGTCTAGACGTTTTTCAGCTCATCAGCGTTTCTTTGGCTCTGTCTGATCTTCAGTAGAACGCCTCTATCGAGTTTTTAACTTCAGTTATTTTTATCTGCTCTAGAAATTTCACTCAATTCTTTGTTCCAGTTCTCTCATGAAGTTTTCCATTTTATTATTTGTTTCCTTAAACAAATTGAACACAATCTTTTAAGGCTGTGTCAATCACTTCAATATCTGGGTCATCTGTGGGTTTGATTCCATTGTCTATTTTTTTCTCTTAGTCTTGTCCTCTAGGATGCTTGCTAATTTTTTATCGAATGCCAGACTTTGTATATAAAAAGTCATGTAGGCTTTGGATGATATTATCTTCACCCAGAGAGATTGTACCTTTTTAGGGGAGGGAGGCATTGAAACTAGGTGCAGTTCTCTTTATTTCAGAGATTGAGCTTATTTCTAGATTTCGGTCTTGATAAAGACTGGCCTTTTTTGGGTTCACACTTACTTTTCGAATATAGGCCTTCAGAACTCCCAACTAATAACGTAGGGTGTTTACTACAACTCCAACTCCTTGACAGGCCCTGAAACCTGATTTCCATTTCCCTGTTCAGAGAGAATGCCTGAAGTTCTGCTCAGCTTCTTAATGTCTTGGCCATATGCAGGTTAGGAATCAGCAGAAGCCTTGAAGTGAAAGGAGCACCCAATGCAGAGTTTACTTCTCTTTGCTTACATTCTCTCCAGGATTTGGGTCCTCATGTCCTTGCTGCCTTGTCTTTCCTGAGCTCCAATTTTTCTCTCTCTAGCCTGGAGAGGCTACTGAAAGTTCTGTTCAGCATCTTTCGTCTTTGCTACCACTTTTTGCTTAGCTTCTCAGCCTCAGCCCTGCCCTGATAAATAACTGACAAATTCTCAAGGAGAAAAGTGCACAGAATGTTGGCATCACCTCCATGCACACTTCTTCTTTCCAGGACCTTGGTCCCTGAAGTCCTAGCTGCCTTGATAGTTTTCTTATGACTTCAAACAGGTTTCTTGTTTGTTTTTATTTTTTATTTATTTTTATTTTTTTAAATTTTGCACGGACTTACTTAAAAAAAATTTTTTTTTTTTAAAGATTGGCACCTGAGCCATCTGTTGCCAATCTTTTTTTTTCTTCTTCTTCTTCTGCCCAAAGCTCCTGGGTACATAGTTGTATATTCTAGTTGTGAGTGCCTGTCATTGTGCTATGTGGGACGCCGCCTCAGCATGGCCTGATGGGCCATGCCATGCCCGCGCCCAGGATTGGAACCAGTGAAAACCTGGGCTGCCAAAGCGGAGTGCGTGAACTTAACCACTCGGCCACTGGGCTAGCCCCTGTGTGTTTTTATTTTTGCTTTTTGGTATCTTATCCAGACTTCCTAGTTGTTCTTGCAGTAGAGTTGGTCTGACACAAGGTATTCCAAAATCATCCTTAGAGGCAGAAATACTCAATAACATATTTTTTAAGGAGAGCAAATAAAAGTGAGCAGATGCTTGATCTTTAAGATACTAGAAATAATTATTAAACTACAAAAATCAAAGTAAACTCAGAACTTTAAACATAAATTAGTTTATCTGGATTTTAAAAATTGATTTGTACTTGAAATCCCTAAGGATACCAAATGATCTGAAACAAAGAAATCATCTCCTTCTATACACATTCTCTGAATTTTTTGTTTCCATATATGAAGCATTCTAAATCAAAATCAATAAGATTGTACTGTACACTGCAGCCATAAGCTTACATTTTAATGTCATTCATACAAATTGAGCATTTTTTCCTGCCGGTTATAAACAACGGAGATTCTTTTTACTGTAAATAGTGAGAAGCAGCAGAGAAGTTTAAATTTCCATTATAAAGTGAATTCTGATATTTCTTGGGGGTGAGGTGGCCTGTGGTCACAGAGAGAGATCGTCAACACCCACCCCCATCTGTCTAAGCGTGTGCTAAGGAAAAGCACTCAAGACATGAATATCTGAGGACAGGCTTCCCGGGGGGCCCCTCCAACCCCTCCAGGACTATATAGAAAAGTATTGGGAAATACTGGCAATTCTCAAAGAGAAATCTTCACTATTAGTATTTGGGCTTAACATATGTTTTGACAATTGCAAGTTGTCCAAAGCTCTCAGTTTCTTTAGATATTTGGAAATCAAACAAATTTGAAACTGAAGATTGCCAGATTCACTTTTATTCCATAAAATTGGGTAAAGCTTAACCGTTCTGAGTCTCAGTTTCTCCTCTGTAAGACTGGGGAGTTTGGACTGGAGTCTTTGAGATCCTTTTAAATATTAAAATGTTATTCTGTAAATATGGGTTTTGCCGTATTGTGGTTAAAAGAATATTTTTGCCACCATTGCCAGCTAACAGCCATTCCAAGCTTAGCACCCTGGTCATTCTGATCTTACTCCAACCACTTGGGCTGAAGGAAGACTGTGTGGAATTTGGGGACTCCTTTGTTGTCCACAAACACTTCTGAAGTGCCTGAGCCTGCTCACACTGGCAAAATGGCATGACGGCAGCCACAAGAGGTGAATGGTCCATGACAAGGACAGAGAGGCGGGCTTTTACTAGGATGAGGAGGGGCTCAGGAGAAGACAACAAATGCGTGACCGAAAGCTGTCTGCTTAACTTGGGATGAGCAGAAGGGAGGTTACTCTTGGTTTCCAGAAAATAAAAACCCAAGTCCAGTTCAGACTCCAGTCTTCACTATTCTAGCTCCTTAGGATGTTTCCAGTTTAAAATAGGATTAAGTCTAAAGGGCACACCCTTAGGAAGTTTTAAAATATTTTCTTTTTGACTGGTGGTGGCAGACACCTGGCACATGTGTGCTATTTCTCCATCCTGCACCAATGGCGCATCTGGCTAACTCGTCACGGCACCCTTTTTCATGAGTCCAGAGAATGTCTCAGAATCTTTACAAATATAATACACAAGCCAGGATCTGGCTTGTAAGATAAAACCTGTCGGCCATGGCTGTCTTAGGCATTAGGCTTGAAATTGGGGCACCACTTGCCACGAGGTGAATAGTAATGGTGTCAGCCCAGAGGTTAGAAGCATTTACTAGACATCCAGTGGTCCACAGCATCAGTACAGGATCAATTTGATCATACAGCTAGCTTGCCCTCCATTCCTTCCTGACCCTGCTGATGCATTGTGTTATAGACTAGGTTCCTTTATAAATTGATTTCATACTAATGAGTAAATAATTGTGGTCCCTTTTTGAAGAAAGATCGTTAAGCCAAGCAGGCCCACTCCAAGCATTTTTGGGTGGTGCAAGAGTACACACGGAGGCCAAAGGGCTACCCCCGTACGGGCCCCCTCCATATCTCACCGTAAGTGGCCTTGTGCAAATGGTGTGACAACCCAGCTTATATGCCAAAGATACAGAAAAAATCTTCTCAACTTATAGGCACCCTTCTGTCCTTGGTGCCCACATCTAGGATAAATGGATCTGCTCTGAGGAGGATGGAAAGAAGATTGGTTGGCTCTGGGAGGGGGCTCAGGGCTGTTTGGGCGGGGACTAATGGGCTCCAGGTCTGGAACGTGGTCTAGACAGTGAGGGTGATGCAGCGCCACTGACCACGGTCTCTGTGCCTTCTGGAGTGGTATGTAGGAAACCGTATGAGCTGAGGAGAAGGACAAAGCTGCGCCCTCTAAAGGGTGGGGCCCAAGACCACACACCAATTGCCTGTGTCTGAGGACAGTCCTGAAGCCAAATGGCTCTCTGATTCATGGCATTTCAGGATATATTATACTAAATAACACATAGTTTAAAATACAGGTGGAGGGAAGGACAGCTAACCTGGGATCAAGTCTGCCCACAAGCTTAGCTTCACTAAGTGGTTTTACTGAATTTCTTTCTTTCTTCCTCTTAGGAACCGGAGGGGGTCACAAAATCTCCAGGTTTGTTTTTTTTCTCATGAGAATTTCAATGGCAGCTGCAGTTACTGGGAGGAGGGAAAGAAGACAGAAAAGGGAGTCAATTCAGAAAGGAAGGATGTTTATTCCCATAAGAGGGGCCTCCGTTAATCTGCCCTCTGCTTCACTGACTCCCTTGCCACATTTTTACTCTTTTTTTTGTTTTTTTTTCCAAGCTCTCAGGTTATAGACTTCAAACTGGGGCATAATATCCCTTCCTGTTTCCAAAGACTGGATCTGTAGATGGGAAGGAGAGCCATAGAAAACAGACGTGGGAGTGTCAGCATGTGGTTGTCTTACCTCCTGAAACCTGGCTCAGTGAGCGCTGCCCCATCCCTGTCACAGCCAGAGGTGCCTTTCAGAAAGAGGATGTGGACATCTCTAGAAAGCTAGCCTCCTTCGTTCTTGATGTTTTGACTCTTGGCCTAGCTATTTTACTCGGTGAGCTCACATGTCCTTCTCTCGTGTGTGTTCTCTCTCTCTAGCCAGATCTGGGAAAGAAGGTTACCTAGTTTTGTCTGCTGGTGTTACTGTCTGTGAGCTTTCTGGGTGGAAGGCCCACCTGGCACTGATCCCTCTGTCAAGGCTGAGGCTTTATTATTTTTTTTATTTTTTATTTTTTTCTGCTTTATCTCCCCAAATCACCCCAATACAAAGTTGCATATCTTAGTTGCAGGTCCCTCTAGCTGTGGCATGTGGGATACGGCCTCAACGTGGCCTGATGAGCAGTGCCATGTCCGCACCCAGGATCCGAACCAGTGAAACCCTGGGCCGCCACAGCAGAGTGCGCAAACTTAACCACTCAGCCACGGGGCCAGCCCCTAAGGCTTTATTATTTTAAAAGTAGCATCCTTGAATCCTTAAATGGTTGTCTCATTTAATGTGGATCATTTTGACCTTTGTTTAAGTTTCTTCATTCAGACTTTTCATGTTTTTAAAGGAACTTTTAAAAGAGCAATTGTGGTTGCCTTTGCAGAGAAAATAAAAAGTGTGCAATAGAAGGAAGTGCCCTTGAGAAGTGGAAGGTATTTTGAAGGATGAAGGGTGATCTGACCTAGATCATGTTTTGTACATGATTTTTGTACGTGCTTTTGTACAGAAAGTTGGCTTCCACCCACTGTGTCATGAGCTTATGACTGTCAGTGGAGGCCACCAGGGAGTTGACTGGGTCCCAGGCCAGCCCCTGATGGGAGGTGCCAGAGGCACACTAGCCGTGGAAAATGGCCCCTTGAGACAACCTGGTACTGGCAGCACTGTACAGGGAAATTTTGCCAGTTTGAGGCCATGAACCCAAGAGGAAATTGCATTTTAAGCAGAAAGAAAATCCTGTGGAAACAGTTAATGTTAGGTAATATTTGCATCATGAAGGATATCATCTATCTTCCATAGCATCTTTTCTTTCTGTGATCCCTTGGCTTCTGGTGTTCATAATAGAATAGAGTGCATTGTCTTTGCTGAGTGCTGCCTGGAGCAGATGCTTCTGTCAAGCTCTTCTTGATAATATCACTTCAATTACACTTGAATTCAAAACTCCGCCCTTCTTTTCTGCCCTCTTGACTTGGGCATTAAGGGGGAATGTATTCTTTTATTTTTTATTGGAGAAGTAAAACTTTAACCAGAATATATTGAATATGGCTCTCGAGTTTAGTCGCAGAGGATGGTCTTTAGCCAGCATTACCTCCTAGCAGGATACACTAGAATAGATATTAATTTGGGTATGTGGGTTGCAACTGAACAGGTGTAAGCGGCTATTAAGAATATCATTTAAAAATACATCTTCCATTTGGAACGTCACTAGCCTTCCGTGAGGGTGGAACAATTCATTATGCTTAATAACCTCCTTGTTCTCTTTCATTTTATTCTCTCATTGTTGCCATAGTGAATGGCACTTAAGAACTAGAGAAATAAGAAACAGAAGTCATATATAAAAAGAGTAACAGATTTGGTCTCATGAAAATTACACACTGTTGCAGAACACAGGACACCAAAAGGTAGAAGACAAATCCAAAAGAAATCTAAAGGACTGATAAACATTTCAAAAACTATCCACCTCCCTACCATGAGAGAAATTCAGATTAAAATGAAATATCATCTTTCACCTAGCAGATTAGTAAAGATTCAAAGATTAACTTCAAATGTCAGTCCATGTGTGTGAGAAGAGAGAAGTCCCTGCTGATGGGAGTGTGAACAAGTGGATTATTTTAGAAGTCAATTTGGCAGTTATTTGTTATGATTTTAAATGGGCATATGCTTTGATCCAGTAACTTTAGTCCTTCAATTCTCTCTCAATGAAACATTCTTAATTATGCCCCAAATCTCTTTACAATGGTATTCATGGCCACAATGTTTATAAGAAGAGTCTACCATAGTGAAAGTCCATCAGCTGGGTGGGGGAGGGTGTGTGTGGTTAAATAAAACATGGAACATTCCCTTTCTATGAATCCTGTGCTGCCATTAAAATAAATGAGGTAGAGGGCCAGGCCTGGTGGCATAGTGGTTAAGTTCACGCACTCTGCTTCAGCAGCCCGGTGTTCGCAGCTTCAGATCCTGAGCACAGACCTACACACCACTCATCAAGCCATGCTGTGGTGCTATCCCACATACAAAATAGAGGACGATTGGCACAGACGTTAGCTCAGGGCCAATCTTCCTCACAAAATAAATAAATAAATACATAAATAAATACATAAATAAATGTGGTAGATCTACATATACTGACATGAAAAGATCTCCCTGACACTTAGGTGAAAAAAATGAAATCACAGAATAACTTTTAGTTTGGTTTCACTTTTGTTTTTTAAAAGAATGTGTGTATGTATGTAGATGTGTATATAAATTCATAGAACAAATGAACTTCAATCTATCAATAATACTTACCTCCATGTGGGAAGTAGGAGTTGTATTAATAAAGGCAGACTCTCTATATCATTTTCTAGCATTCAGTATGGGTATTTGTTTTTGATTGTCGTATTGTGTATTACTTGTATATAAAAAGTAAACAAAATCATTAGTTATTATTACATGATGTTCATGAGGATGCACTGATGTTTACTGCAAACTTCACTGTAGGACATAGAAAGTTTACATTTAGCGTGTGGCAAGGCTAAGCCCAATGACAAGTCCATCCACTAAGTGTCATTTTTCAAGAAATCTCAGCACATAGATAAACATTTTGCTAGAAAGATGAGTGGATCTCTAATCCCCTAGATAGTTTGGATCTTTCCCTGGCCTCACCACTGCCTGCATGAGCATTGTTTACTGGGGGCCTCTAGAATGAGCCGTGGTGGATGAGGTGGCGACAGTTGCTGAAGTGATGGGTACAGCCTGCGGAACTCCAGCTGTGATGTCTCTTCACAGCAAACACTCTTGAACCTGGTCAAGCCACCAAGGATACAATTTGCTCTAAAACAGTCCTTTTTGCTCCTCCCCATTTAGAAAGAAGATGGAATTCCAAAGGAAATTCTGAAATCTCCATGTCAACCTGTGTGTATTATTAAAGGTCTTTCATCTTATACTTCATTTCCAAAGGAGTTTATAACTATATTTTGCTTGTCTTTTAGGAAGCCAATATACCCAGATTAACTCCACTGCAGCAGGTACTTACAAGTTCCCTTATGGCATGGTGCATCTTCTTCTTTATGAGACCAGCTGCTGAGGAATTAACCCAGCGCCGCATCCCAAAAGATTTGGTACTTTTTTTTTTATGGACTCTTTCAAATGTCTTCTCAGCTTAAATGAGCATTTCTTTGATTTGTCTTTTCCAGAAGGACTCAGTGAATTCCAGTGTTACTTCCTTATTTTTTTCCTTGCTCTGATGTACAGTTCTTTCTCTCTCAGAGTGAGAAAAGATAACATGTTGTTTTATTGTAGAAATAGCTGACATTTCAATACAAATTATAGAGAAGTATTGTCCAAATATCTGATGCTAAGGCTTCCTTTTTGGCTTTTGATGAAATTTCATATTGATGATACATCATTTTATATGAAGATTTCTTTCACTGCCAAAACTTCGAAAGTCAACACTCCTCCGTCTCTCACTCTTAGATCTAAATTTTTGGGAGGGGTTGAAATATCTCACGTAGTTCATAGATTTTGATAGTATGACAAAGGATGCTGTAAATTATATATCAAAACCAGCAAGTGGGAAAAATGAATAAATGGTAATACCTTGTATATTTTAGGTTCTTCACTTCTTGGAATACTAATAAGTGCTGAGAAACTGGTTTATAGAGATATTGGCAGTGACTGATCATAAGCATTCTTATATGCTTGTTTATTACTCTGTAGGAAGTTGGGATGTTGAGAGTTTGAAGCAGGGGAAAACATTACACTGAAGTTTTAGAAAGATCACATAAATGGCAGCTTAAATGAGTAACTGGAGGGTATGAAGGGAGAGACCAAGGGGAGAAAAATAAAGTGGCTATAATCCAGCCATCATTGTTGTAATCCAAATCTTTTTTCTTTCAAACACTTGCCACAAACATTAATAGACACACATGAAAGCCTGGCATCATGAACTTACAGACTTGACCATTTCTTTCTTACTTGCCAATGATTGGAAGAGTAATTATGTCATACTCAGACTGACCAATTGCCAAAAGGCTATTTTGAATGATTGCCTTCCAGTTATTAAACAACAGATCCAATTAAGGAAAGTTGCCTTAGAGTTGCCAGGGTCAGGGACATAAATCTATACATAACCTTTCATCAGAGCATCAACCTCTGAGTTCCCCTTTTGAGTCACACCTTGGGGCATAAGAATTGGACCATTAGATATTGCACAAAAGATGTCAAGAAGAAACAAGATGCTGAGAGCCTGCTCAATCCACCAGGGCCTGAGGCATGCTTTGTTCTTTTAAGCACAAAGCAGTAGATCTTATCTTGTTATGTGGCAGGTAGTTGGGGTTGCTACTTTTGTTTAAGGATAACCTATTTAAAAAAAAAGTACAGTCCGGACTGAAGAGGATAGATCAAATATTAATATATGAACCTAATAAAACCCTCTTGGACCTATATCAACAAATGCAAAGCTAGACTAAGACACTATAATTGGGAATAGAATAGTAGAGATTGAGGTGTTTAGAAGAAATAATGGATAGGTAACTGGAGGTGTGTCATACACAATCAGGAGGAATCAAGGATTACTCATACTTCTGGCTTGAGGTACTGGATGGTATTGGTGTTATTAACTAAGTTAGGGCATAACAAAGGGGAACATGTTATAGGGAGAAAATACAAGCCCAGTCTTTGAGGTGCATATGGTATATTCAGGAAATGAGAACATAGACAAAGCCTGGAACACCCAAGACATTTGATACATACTTGTTGAATCAAACAGTTCAGGAGAGAAGCCTGGTCTGAGATAACCTTTGGGAGTCAACAGCAGATAGACAGGAGCTGAAATCATTGAAGTGGGTAAGCCCTTCAGAACAGGTAATAGAGAAGATGACCTTAGACAGATCCTTGTGGTATCCATCATTTAAGGGGTGGCAAAGGAAGGCAGCCCAGGAAAGCTGATGGAGGATTTGTCTGAAAGAGAAGAAGGAATCTGGAAGATACTGTTGCCACAGAGACCATGCAAGGGAGGAAAGAATTTTAATGAGGGAATGTCAACAGATCTGAATGTCAAAGAAAGAGGAAGTAAGTAAGTTAAGAACCAGCAAGGATCTACTGGATTCAGCAATTAGGAAATCCTTGGTGCCCTCAGCAGGAGCAGTTTCAGTGCAATGATGAATCCAGGAGTCAAGCTGAGGTGAAATGAAGTTAGACTGGAGCTGAAGAAATGAAGGCAGTAAGATCAGACCATTCTTTCGTGTTTGGCTGTCATGCAGTTGATAAATCAATAAGCAGAGTGTGTAACAGATTTAAGGGACTGAATAAATACTCTTACAATCTGAAGCCAAGAAATCCATTGTGAAGAAGATGTTGAAGATGAGAGAGGCAGAGCTTAAAGGATGCCAAATTTTTCTCCAAGATGGAGAAGGGAGAAAAGCAGATTGTGGGTACAGATAAATGTGTAGTTGAGGAGCTAAAAGTTGAGAGTTGCAACTGATAGCACAAATTATTTCTGTGAACTCAGAATCAAGTTTTTCACCTAAGAAGGGGCAGGAATAGGATTAGCGGTTTGAAGAAAGGAGTCAAGAATTAAAATAGCTATTTTGGGAATCAGAGGATTGGATAAGGACAGGGAAAAGGATAGAGGAGCAGCATTCAGGACTCATCTGATAAGATGAAATCACAAAATTGTAGTAGCACAAATCTATCTAGTGTGAATTTCCCCCACTCTAGCAGTACCTACTACTCAGAAGCCCAGATGTGACTGAAGAAGGCAGATGTTTGTAATGATTCAAGATTTGGGGACCGCAGAGTGGCCACCACACGTGGCAGTTACAGAAGATTAGGGAATTTGGAGTTGAGAGAGCTGGGAAAACAGTGGTTGAAGAAATGGCCAGACGATCTAATTGGAATAGGAAAATCAGTGAGAGACATTGTGGATTAATAGAGGGGTTAAGGGACTAGAAGTGACGGGAGCCAGTGTAGCAGGAATGACAGAGCTGGAACGATAGGAGGGTCATACTTCTGAGGTACAGCTGGAGACGGAAAGTCACGGAAATCAGGGTTGGAGGGTTTGCCGGCTTCTCTATGTAGATGCTGAAGTTCCTTGAATGGTAGCAAAAATTGGGGCAGAAAGGAAATCTGTGAGCCAGATGCTAAAGTATTTAGTGAATGTTGGAGAAGGCTCAGGAAAACCCAGAAGGTTGGGAGATGTGACAGAATGAAGGAAGCACAAATTCTTGGACACACCTTTCATCGAGAGATAGGGTCTAGCTCACCTTCATTTGAGTCTGACCTCGCCTCTGACTGGCTGCTTTGACCATTAGGATTGGTGGAAATGTTCCTACTCTAGTTCCAGGCCTCAGGAGTGAGGGTGGGGAAAAAGTCATGACCAACTCTTCCTTGAATCCTGCAGTGACCTCCTATCTGGTCTGCCTTCTTCCATCCTTATGCATCTACCTCTATGCTCATTAGAGCTGTTAGAATTATTAAAACCTAAGTTGGATCATGTCTCTCCCCTGATCCAAACCCTTCTGTGGCTCCCCATCTCACTCAGAGTTAAAAGTTGAAGTCTTCTCATTGACGTCCTAGACCGTGTGTGATCTGGTTCTCTGTCACCATCCTGCCTCGTACCTTCCCTCTGCTCCATCCACAGCTTCCTTGCTGTTCCTCAAACTTGCCAGGTACCCGCCCACCTCAGGCCCTTTATACCTGCAGTCCCTTTTGTCTGAAAAGTAATCCCCCTAGATATCTAGACCCATTTGAAAGATTACCTCTGGCCCAGCCCTAGGGACGCGGCGTGAGTCTAGCTGACACTTTGCCCTTGATGCATACTAAGAAGAGCTACGGGGTTTAGGTGTGCAGAGTTTTAGCCTTTGTGAAGGGTGAGGAAAGGAAGTAACTGTGAATCCAGAAAGCGCAAATAAGCTACAGCTTGGCGCTCAGCCATCTGCTCCTAGTTGCTGTGCAGACCTGTCTCCTGGCAGCCAGTTGTATTAACAAAGCCCACAGGAAGCGAATCCTAGTACTTGCCTTCTATCCTCACTCTGTGCCTATCTCCCAATTCCTTTGTCTGGCTCCCTATGCTCTCCTTCTAAAGAATTAGACTGTCAGGAATATGTTAAACAAAAGGCACAGGGCCCTAAACATTATGTAAAGCGAGTCATTTTAAAGCAGAAAATAGTGTGAGATGCTTTGTACTCACCACATCAACTGCTGTTCTTTTCAGGTTAGAAGTAACAAAAGAGTCTTTTTACAGGATGGGTAAGGAAGAACACCCCATCAGAGGAGCGCTTAACCAGAGATGGGAGAAATGAGGCAGCTGCCAACACTCCCCAGGGGTTTCACTCTGTTAAATCCAAGAACTAAAGTAGCTCTAAGTTTAGGTTCCCTAGACAAAGCTCCAGAGACCAGGCCAAGGCTACTCTGCTCAGACTGGGAGGCTGCTATCCAATCTCTGGGAACAGGACAGCGAGGATGAGAAGCCTGGCTATCTCTCCTCCTTGCTGTGACAAGAGCATGCTGGGAGCTGCCCTCTGCCTGGCTGCCAGGGTTCCCAGCCTGCACAACTCAGTGGGAGGTGAGGACGCTGCTGGCATATGAGCCTTCTCCCTGCCCAGGGCTCCCCCTGTGGCACTTCCACATAGTTCAGCCCCCTCCTACCCAGAAACAGACTTGAAGTAATGCTGGATGGAATGACGTTGACGTGGTTGGATCTGTGGTTTCTCCGGCACACTCACTTCCCTAGCATCTAGGCTCCAAAAGCTTTCTTTGTCTCCCCCCCGCAGTAGCTTTCTCTTCTGAGTTTTCATATGTGGAAGCTCCCCCAAAGCCAGGGCCCCGTGCTCTGGAGCTAGAAGCTCACTGGGATGTCAGTTCAAGCCTATTGGGATATAGACACCGACCCCACCAACATGATGGTGACGGGGTAATGATTCTTAGCTTGGGAAACTAATCATCACAGAGCTAGACGGAAAGTGACCATTCAGAGAAGATAAATTAAAATAAAAAGAATAATCCATGGAGATACTAAATAGACATAACACAACCATTAAAAATGAGGCAGGAACTTTAATTTTTTTTTCAGAAAATGCTCTTTGAAATGCACTGCCTGCCTTCTGGAGGCTGAGGAGAAACGAGCTGACAAGCCTATTTGTCTCACAGACTGAGCTGGAAATAATCAACTTAAGGGCTCAGGGCTCCTCCAAATGCAGCTGTTAGAAGCAAACAGACCAAAACCTGCCATTATATACTATATTGCTGCTGTGATGAAAAGCACTCTGATGTGCTTGAACAAATAAGGACAATGTTTAAGATATTGCACAGTATTACGATAGAGCATCAATGATACGACAGAGCATTCAGAGAGATGTACTGTTCAGTACAGTCCCTCTCTCAATGACAAAGGGAAGTTCTGACTCCTCTTGTTTATCTAGGCCTATACCCTTCAACGCATGCTTAGTCCCCTCCCAAACCCATCTTTGATGTTGGCGAGGCAGAGGTGGGTTAGAGTATCAAAATTTACAGAGTTATTTCTTGAGGCTTGCTTAAGTGACTTTACAGATAAAAACACATGATGCAGTAATGGGAACAATCTTAGAGCCAGATCAAATAAATGACTAGTAACTCCATTAAATATATACCAAATGGTATCATAGTGTACCAATAAGGATTAAACAGAGGGATTTTCACCCTTTTTTCACTTACGTAGAATGTTAAATAGATAACTGATGAAAATTCTCTTCCTTATTTTAAATACTCATTCATATGCACATCATGACATAGTCTATTTCTTATCTCAAAACATTTGCCTATAAAAATTTGTTTCATTAGTCAAAATGGTTGCCTAACATAATTCCCCCTGCAAAGCTGTCAAAAGAACGGTTATTGCCTTCGGCAGGAACTCAAGCACCAAGAGAAAACCACATCTGAGTATCTGACGTATTTTATTTGTTCACATTTATCCTATTTGAGGTTAATACTACTTCATTTGACAGTTTAAAAATCATTCTGTAAACAAAATAAAAAACAGCAGCAACAGCTCAAACAAGGACACAATGTACAATAAAGTAAAGGAAGGTGCTGAAAGGAATATTCTGAATAAGCAAAGAAAAGGTGACCATGATCATGAATTCAACAATAAGAAAAAACCTTCAACATCTGTCAAAGACAAAACTATAATAGTCATAAAAAAAGAAGCATGAATCAAAGTGCAAGTGTGCTAGTTTTCATTTCCACATCCATTCAGGAACTAGATAGAGCATACTATTCCTTTATAAAGTGACAAGCTCTGCTGTAAAACATTCAGTTATGTTATCTTGCAGAATTTTTCAGTTTACACGATCTCTACTTTACACTGATTTAACTGGAAAGATGGCCATAGGTGATACATGGTATAATTTCTTGACTCTATGGAGAGTATGGAAATGGTAAAGCTTATTGTTTTATTTTTTGCTTTATTTGCAATGAGTAACAAGAAGCTGAAAATCCAGTATCAGAAGCATCAGTACTTTTACTCTTTCCAAAAAAAAAAATCCTGAGCCCTCTGTCATCTTCGTTGCCACTTTCAGATTCTCTGGCACAAAAGATTGTTCATTTTCCCTGAATTCTGGTCAGCTGACTTAAATAATCAGAAGAGTTTTTTTAATGCAAAACTGGTCTCTTATTTGTTCGAATTGATCAAATAAAAGTGTTACTCTGGCATCACGTAAAAATCATTTAGACTTTCATGATTGTTTAGAAACTCAAATGTTTACCCTTGAGGGGAACATCTGTTGAATAGGATTTGTGAATAGAAGACTTTTATGAAACATATTTCAAATCTTAAAAAATATTTTTAACGCTCCCTAAAATGGTATAGGATTTACCCCAGCTGACAACGCCTTTTTCCATTTAAGAACATTCTTGTGTTTGTGGCATTTCGTTTTCCTTACAGCTCTAATTGTATTTAAAAAGCCCAAATGTCCAAGTGGCTGCTGCCTTATTTAGCATTAAACAGCACTATTTTTTAAACCATGTATACAGCTCAACAGCGAGATTAAGAAGTTATAATACACACATATCACAGACAGGTTCAGGTTTTTTGGAATTCACTGAATAAACTGTATTCTGGTAAATCCCCTCCCCCCAACAACAGAGTGTACTGTACCTACATCGAGGTGTTTAAATATTTCTCCAACAGTTTTCTTTATATTATATTATGAAAACACTAGGCTTTAAGCCAGGTACTAATAAATATTTAATTTAAAAGAAAGAAACCCAACACAGAAGAACATAAAAAAGACCCTTTCCCTCCCTCTTTCCCCCATCCCCAGTGAAAGCGCATGTCAGCCTGACAGAGCTGAGATCTCGTAGTCACTGGCCGAGGTGAGGGGCTTGCCCATCATCCGGATGTTTTTCGCACTGGTGATCCTGGCCATCATGCACACGGGCTTGTCAAAGTACTTCACGAGGGCAGGCTCAGTCAGAAGGGAGGCCAGGAACTGCTCGAAGGTGATGGCCCAGTCCCGGTCCAGGCTGGTGCTCCGGGGCAGCGCTGCTGTGCCCTGGCCACTGCGCACGAGGACTGTGTCCTCCCCAATGTCCTCGCAGTGCAGCTTGTCCTCCTCATGGGAGCCAGCACTCAGCACCGAGTACGAGGACATGGAGCTGTCGTCCTTGGTGTCATCGTCGGAGATCAGCATGGAGGAGCAGGCCCCATTGTCCCGGGGCGAGGAGTCCTCCAGCTTAATGTCCTCCATCTGCCCTCCCAGGGAGTGCTCCTCGCCCTCGCCCGCCAAGCTGGCTGGAAGGGGCTCAATGGACTCCACCACGTAAGGCTGGCTGGGCCCTTTCTTGGGGAAGAGCACGCCTGGGATGCCCTGGGTGCAGGTGGGCGCGCTGCCCCCGCTCCCGCCCTCCTTTGCAGGCTGGGCGACGAAGAGCTTGCCGACTTCCCCAATCTCCAGCAGGAGGCTGGTCACCGCTGCCGTGGCATGGTATAGCTCCTGCTCGTTGGGGTCCTCGCTGAACATGTTATACATCGTCTTACACAACTCAATAAACTGCCCCTGAAAAGTATGGAAAAACACAAAGAATGTGACCATCTCATGGGGAGCAGCGAGGCAGGATGGAAGTGGACCGCAAAGCCATTTAACATTAGACTAGTACGAGATGCCCAAAAAGTCCTATATGTAGGGTGGATTGATGTGTTGTTTAAAGTCTCTTTATGGATGGCTCCATTTTTTTTAATCTGAAAAATTTCCAACATCCACGAAAGTAGAAACAACGAAATAATAAAGTTTCACGTACCTATTACCTAGAGTCAGGAAGGACTATGTTCTACAGTTGCTCATTAACTCTTTCACCCCCTGTTGAAGTATCCTAAGTAAATCCCAGATCTCATCTCGTTTCACGTCTACACACTTTAGTATGCTGCCCAATTTTTCCAAGGTTAGCTCAAATCCCCCTTCCCACGACACATCTGCTGGTGTCCCTGGACAGAAGTAATGCCTTCCACCCCCCCGCCCCGATGATTTACCTCTTCTTCTGTTAGGAAACTTAGCATTTTCATCTTGTGTTATAATTATTTATATTGTTTTATCTCCCTCATTACATTTCAGCTTTTTAAGAAAAAAGTATGTCAGACATCTTTATAGCTGAGCACAGTGATTTCTAAACAGCATGAGCTTGTCTTTTGAGAATCAGAGGGTATTTTTTTTTAACTTTTTATTGAGATCATGATAGTTTACAAGCCTGTGAAATTTCAGTTGTACATTATTGTTTGTCAGTCATGTTGTAGGTGCACCACTTCACCCTTTGTGCCTGCCCCCCACCCACCCTTTCCCCTGGTAACCACTAATCTGTTCTCTTTGTCTACATGTGTAACTTCCACATATGAGTGGAGTCATACAGAGTTTTTATCTATCTGGCTTATTTCACTTAACATAATACCCTCAAGGTCCATCCATGTTGTTGTGAATGGGATGATTTTATCCTTTTCTATGGCTGAGTAGTATTCCATCGTATATATATATATACCATATCTTCTTTATCCAATCATCAGTTGATGGGTATTTAGGTTGCTTCCACATCTTGGCTATTGTAAATAATGCTGCAATGAACATAGGGGTGCATGGACTTTTGGAACTGCTGATTTCAAGTTCTTTGGGTAGATAGCCAGTAGTGGGATGGCTGGGTCATACGGTATTTCTATTTTTAATTTTTTGAGGAATCTCCATACTGTTTTCCATAGTGTCTGCACCAGTTTGCATTTCCACAAGCAGTGTATGAGGGTTCCTTTTTCTCCACAATCTCTCCAACATGTGTTACTTTTTTGTTTGGGTTATTTTTGCCATTCTAACGGGTATAAGGTGATATCTTAGTGTAGTTTTGATTTGCATTTCCCTGATGATAAGTGATGATGAGCATCGTTTCTGAGGGTATTTTTAATGATTGGGATGAGAATGCGTGTACTCTCAAAATTGGCTATTTCATGGTTCACGTTTTATCTAAGGAGGTCATTTCCTCACAACCAAGCACATTTTTGATGCACAAAAACATGCCCAAAATAGATCCAGACGGATACTACTTAAGCACCCCACGTTCTGTTTGAGGATGCTTCTTCCGCATTTATTTATGACTGGGAAACAGAGCCTCAGGGTTTGAAATGAACGAATTAAACTGTTCAGCACTTACCTGATTCAACTTGGGTAAATCCTTTGCATTCTTTGATTTGGATTTATTTTCTGGAGTCCAGAGTCTCAGATAATTACGATTTTCTTGAGAATTTGTCCTCTTCCCTAAAACCCAAATGCCAAGAAATAAGTGCTCAAAGGTCAAGAAACGAGTGTTCAATCAGCAGTGAGGGAAACATACATCGAGAGGAGAAAATCGGTACCTCGGTCCGGCTTTAGACTCACTGTGACAAAGCCATCGTCGGCACTGTTTTTGCTTCTGCTATCCAGTCCAACCACTGCCAGGAAAGAGTCAGAAGGAAAGAGGAGAATGTTATACAATAAACCCATAGATTTAGCATTTGTAGTAGAAAATTGAAAAAACTTTTAGGTAGGGTTGCCTGAGCAAAAGAAACAAAACAAAAACCCAGCATACCAAGTTAAATTTGAATTTGACATAAAAGAAAAATGATTTTTTAGTACTGAGTCCCAAATACCTCATGGGACATAACCCATGAGAAGCAAATAATTTGCTGTTCGTCTCAAATTCAGATTTTACTTGGTGTCCCATATTTTATCTGACAACCCTATCTCTACTCTAGGTGAAGGATTCCCCCGGAATTCTCTTTCACAAATGGGGTTCAGGGTGTAATTAGGAATTAAATGGATGATTTCATGTAGTCTTCAGTACTTAAAAACTGGTGGTCCCCAAGGAATGTTGGCTTCCCTCCCTTCTCTGTTATATTATCATCCGAACTTTGCTGGCATGAGATTGACTTTCTGTCAGGCCCCACAAAAGATCAAGAACTCACTTTTTAAAAAGAAATTAAAACCTATGTTGATAAAAGAAAACAGAAACATGTTATATACTAGAAATTTCCTTCAGATTCATAATCTGGCATTTTAAAAATATGACTTTCAAGGAAACCACTTATAACTGTTTTCTTTCTTCTTCTTAAAACAGGACATGAGAGGCGCATAGGATTTCACAAGAGAAAGGCATACAACATCACAGAATCCCACTCAGTTTGCCTGTAAGACAGCATTACAGCACTTCCTCAGCCATCCAAAAGGTGTGTCAGATATGGGACCTTTACTGCATTTAGTGTCAAATCAATCTCAGCAGCTTTTTTTTTTTGAGGAAGATTAGCCCTGAGCTAACATCTGCCGCCAATCCTCTTCTTTTTGCTAAGGAAGACTGTCCCTGAGCTAACGTCCGTGCCCATCTTCCTCTACTTTATATGTGGGACGCCTGCCACAGCATGGCTTGCCAAGCGGTGCCATGTCTGCACCCGGGATCCGAACCAGCGAACCCCGGGCTGCTGAAGTGGAACGTGTGCATTTAACCGCTGCGCCACTGGGCCGGCCCCCTCAGCAACTTTTAAGACAGTGAGGACAATGTACTATATGTCATTGATAAATTCCTCTCCTGTTAATGTTGAAAATAATTTAGGAAACAAGTAGATATTCAAAACTAGTTAACGTATGGTAAGCCCATGCAATGGATATTACACAGCCATTTAAAAACCATGTTTTCAGAGAATGTTAATGACATGGTAACATGCTCACTGGATTTTAAGTGAAAAAAGTAGGATACAAAACTGGATAAGCAGTTTGATCCCAGTTTTATATATACTTATATATATTATTATAATAATATGAATAAAGAGACTGAAAAGAAATATTTCAAGATATTATTAGTTCGCTCTCTATTATTAGATTTTAAGGTATCTTGGCTTATTTCATATATTTTGTTTTTGTTTTAAAATTTTAATACAAAGCAATAGTACTTTTGGAGTCAGAAAAACATTTTTTAAAAAGTGTCTTTTAATGATATTAAATGCTACTGGCCTGTGACTATGCCTGAAGCATTTCTGAAACAAGTGGCTTCTTTCCTGAAATGAGCGTCCACCAAGAAAGATATGGCAAACATTCTGCAGCCAAAATATGATTGCTCACAATGGTGAAAATACTGTAGGATGTGGTAAGGCACTATGCTAAAAGCTTTACTACATTATCTCATTAAGTCCTTACTACACCCTATATGACAGCTATCATCTCCATTTTCACATAAGGAAACTGAGGCTCAGAGACGCAGGAACCTGCCTGAGGTCACCTAGATAAAGATATACAGAGCCAGCATCCTGTCTAAAGCTCCTACCCTCAACTTGTAGTAATAAGACTGGGTCTGACTCACTCCTCTCTACTCAATTACTTAGAGGCTCCCAGTTTAAAAGCAGGTCTAAGCTGTGCTTGCTTCGGGATGGCAACATTTAAGAGGCAAAGGACCCAGCGACAACCCACATTTACTTTAGGATTCGGGTGAAGTCATGGAGCTGCCCTAATGATGAATGAGAAGGTAAATAACTCGCTGCTAGCAATCTGAGAGATGGTGCTTAGATTCACACCGGACAAAACAGTACATGCTTTAACACGTAAACCCGGAGATATATACAGTGAGTTGGATCATGTCTATGTGGACCTAACAACCACACAGAGCAGGGCTCAGCAAACCTTTTCTGTAAAAGGCCAGATAGTAAATATTTTAGCCCTTGCAGGCCATAAGGTCTCTGTCTCAGCTACTCCTTTCGACCACTGAAGCATGAACGCAGCCATAGGCAATATATAAATGAACAGCTCGGCTTTGTTCCAATAAAACTTCATGGACACTAAAGTTTACATTTTATATAATTTTCCCATGTCATGAAATATTTTACTTTTGATTTTTAAAAATTACTTACAATGGAAAACTATTCTTAGTTCACAGGCCATGCAAAAAGGCAGTGGGTTGGATTTGACCCAGGGGCCAAAGTTTGCTGATGTCTGTTACAGAGCAAAGACAGATATAAGAGAATGCTTTCTGAGATAAGTGCTAGTTCCGATTCTGGATCTTAATGAGCCTGACTGCAGTGGGGAGAGGGGAGCAAAGTATACAACTATATAGGACATGATTGATTTTTCTAAGCCGCCAGGACTCAAAGTACACGGTCTCTTTGGTGGGCAGAAGTACCTTCGTCACAGTAATTGTCCAACGTCAAAAATCTTCTAAAGAAAGTAACACACTAGGCAACTGAATTCATATACTTCTTGACTGACTAGCTTTGGAGGCAACTTTTTCCAATAACAGGGGGCTCTGTAGAAATGAATTATAGTACCCCTGGTGACGAAAGTCACTTACCATGTGTGCATTCTGGGGTGATATCTTCAAAGAAGTATTGAGTGGCTTCAAAAGCAGAATCTGGCTCATCTTGATCAGAGGATGGTTCTAGAGCAGGGAGGAGAGAGAATTTTCATATTGGCAGGGCCATGACTCAGTCAAAGTGTGCTTTATTTGTTAAAGAAATGACACAGGAGAGGATGAGAAGCTGAAGTTACAAAGGTGGGAGGGTAGCATCACTGGGGGCCTTGAATGCCTACAGCCTCTAAACCCTTATTGGGGGAGGGGCTCACTCATTTCTAAGTCGACCCTCCTTTTTAACAGCTCCACGCCTAAGTGTCTCTTTACATTTTCCTTTTTATGGAGACTTTGCTAAATTCTGTGGAACGATGCTTTAGGAACCAAATTTTAGGAAATAGTAAGCTATAAAGATAATTCCCAAATTTACAGTTTTACTCTATCTTTAGTGCCAATCTGTCCTCAGTTATTTATTATTAGTATTATTATTTTTGTATTTGCTAGATACATCTCAATCAGAGGCCAACCTTGTTGAAAACTGAACTCAGAACCTCATCATCTTTCCCACTTGTTTCCATCACTGGTAAAACGACTCCCCTGGAGCCAGAATCTCAGGCTCCTACACCCTTTCCTCTCTAACAACCTTTGCATTCCATGGGTTACCAAATGCCAGTGATTCCATCTCTTGCAGAAGTCTGCTCTTTCTATTACCACAACTCATTGTTCTAACAGGGGAATGACCACAGGATCAAGCACATGCGGATTCAGGAACTTACGTAACTAGTCATTGTTCAGTTCATTCTCAGT
This sequence comes from Equus caballus, assembly GCF_041296265.1. Lineage (NCBI taxonomy): Eukaryota > Metazoa > Chordata > Mammalia > Perissodactyla > Equidae > Equus > Equus caballus. The sequence continues at coordinate 96,741,216 of NC_091685.1, read as the reverse complement.
GACCAAGGAGTGACTTTGTGTATCAAAAAGAGGCAAACAGGTCACACCAAAAAGAAGTTTCAGGCCAGGTCATGGTTACAGGTACAGGTGCTGCTCTGTGTAGCTCACTTACCAGGCAAGACGTGCATTTTGTACAGGAGTTTGAGTTTCTCTGTGAGGTCCCCGTGGCACGCGGCACCTAGAAGTCACGTAAGTACGGATGAGAAATGCATTGTGTGTGCTAGTATCCCCTCCCGGCTTAGCACGCCCCTGAAAGTCTACTTTACAAATTGAAACATTGTGTGACAGAAGGTCTGGCCAGGACATATTTGGGTTAAGAGCTCTGGAACCAGGATGTCTGGCTTCAAATCCTTTGTACTAAATATGTGCCCTTGGGAGAGTGAACCTTGCTGTACCTCAATTTCCTCTCCATAAGGCCAGATGATAAATAGAAGATGCTGCCAGGGGTCTTGACATCAGGACCCATGAAATGTGAGAACTAAATGTGTCAATAGATATAAACTGCTTAGAATAGTGCCTGGCACATAATAAACTAGTGTTATTAATAAGAAAGATCATGCGACGAGGCTTCAACACTCTAAATAACTGTTAGAGCTCAGAAATAATCTCAAAATATATTTGAGATTGCTTCAAATTACTCGTTTTACAAATCCTTTTTAGTTGTTTTGGGTTCTTCTAAATGTTTCCTCAGTTTAATTTATCCTAACCTATCTGCCATTACATCATAATAGCTTCAATCAAAAGAATCCTGTTACTTTTTCCCTTAAAGTCCATATGTATTTCAGGAATCAGAAAATCCTTTGCAAATATTTTATCTCAGATCATCGAGGTGAAGATTAATCAGATTTGGGAAAAGAGGAATCATAGAATCTGGGTTGACAGGAACATCAGCGGTTATCTTGTTGGATGTCCCACTTAACATAGGATCCCCCTTACACCTCCACATTAAGACAGGAATCTAGCATCAGCTTGAACATCCCCAGAGACAGGGAGCTCATCACGACCAGAGGCATCTCATTCCACCCATCTTTGCTTCAGTTTCAGGATCCTAAACCTGCAGTCTCAACTTCATAAAGTCCATGAGCCCACAAAACGTAAAATTCTATGTGTGTATCGCTTTTGGGGAAGAAAATAGCTATAGTCCTTATTAGATCTCAAAGAGTCCATGACTCAAAAAACGTTTAGAATTCCTCCTCTTCCCCTTATTATACTGTCTAAAGCAAAAGAGAATAGGTCTATTGCCTCTTCAACGCAACAACCTTTCAGATTTTAAGGACAGCTGCCCTGTCCCCCTCGAGTTTACCTCTTCCAGGTGTTAATCTTCCTCAAGGTACAGGTATCCACATTTTTCAAGTTTTCACATGACATGGTTTGTATGTATACCCTCCCCTATTCTTACCCACATCCATTAACTGTATTAATTTGTCAATCAATCTCTCTCTGGACAGAGCGTTTCCAGAAGCCTTTTCTTCACATCAGAGAATAGTGGAACTCTGCTTGACTTGCACTGATAGAGCCTAAGTTTACATTCAACTTCTTATACTCTTTCTCCTCTCTGGAGTTTCACACTGACCACATGGTTAACTAAACCCCAAGATGTCTGCACACTCACTAATACTAATCACGAAAGTAATGACAGACACTTATTAACCATTTGTTTGTGGTAAGTCCTACGCTAACTATTTTCTGTGCGTATTTCACTTTCTTCTCATAATAATTCCATGAGATGGGTTTAATTAATATCCCAGTTTTACAGATGAGAAAAGTCAGGCTTATTGGTGTTAAGTGATGTGTTCAAGGTCACAGGCTAGTAAGCGGTAGGTCGAGGATTTGAACTCAGATTTGTCTGACCCTAATGCCATGCTTGAAACCACTATACTATACGCAGACACCCTAGCTGGTTCTTCTACAATCATTTCTTAAAATTTAGGATTTCTGATTTATCCCTTTCCATTTGTTTTTGCCAATCATTTCCTCTCCTTATACTTTTTAATCTTGTTTTTGTCATCCAACATATTGGCTATCTCCCCCTGCTTCGTGTAGCCCACCCATTTGGTAAGTATGCCTTCTCTAGCTTTATGGTTTAAGTTGCCGATTGCGTCCAGCAGAGGGGGATAAATAGTAAGCATAGTGACAATAATACTTAACCCTTTTTGAGTCTGGCACCGTTCTAGGAACTTGACTTGAATTATCGCTTTTAGTTCTGACGATAACTCCATTTTGCAAATGAGGAAACAATCAGTGAGGTTGAATACCAAGCCCAAGGTACCAGTGAACTCTCAGCTGAAATTGACTCATTAACCATCACACTTGGGGACCGTGTTCAGTCAGTCATGCAATCACTGACTTCTATACACTTCCACCTTTTCCATTGATAATGAGTTATCTGGCCAATGACCGGCTGCATCATGACACCCATGACATGCTTAGAGAGACTCTGCCTTCCATCGACATGGCTGGAAAAGAAGATGATCTAATTTATGGCTTCTGATAGTAATCCCTCGTTTCTAATTCCATACAGACCATCTGTTCGCTAATTTCTAGAGGGAATTTCTGGGAATTAACATTAGTTACTGATCTATCTTTTCCAGAATTCATTTTTTAGCTTTTTTTTTTTAACTTGAACAGAATTTCTCATCTCTGGTCTACTTGTCTGTCTTCATAACTATATTTGACCCACAAGGCTGACAACAGCTCTGAGAGCTCACCCAGTAATCTGGCGTGTAGTTTACTTTGTTCAAGAACTCAACTGCATTTGAAGAAGCCTTAAGCACACTTTTCCAGTGTTTTCTCTATCTTGGACTTCAAGCCCTCCTATCCTTTCTTGAAGATTTTGAAGAGTATTTTCCTTGTTGGATTTGACTGAACTTTAGTAAATCAGATATTTGCATTTATTTCTATGACTTTCTATATGCAGAACATGTTTCTTTTTCTTCCTCCTTATTCTCCAAAGATAATTTTTAAATACTCCCCTATTGATACATACTAATAGGATGACAAGTAATTGCCTTGGGACAGAAAAAGATTAGGATAAGGCCAAAGGGTTCTTTAGTTTTGTCTGGATTGTCTTGCTTTTTAAAAATGCAGAGTTTACTTATGTATTCCTTGTGTAATTAAAAATTAATACCTCCTTCTTCCCTAAAAGAAATCCAGTTTGCTGTCTTCAGCACTGAGTAGTGAGAGAAAGATGAGCTTCCTGGACAGCCCTCGTTGGAATCCTGGGCCCAGCAGGTACTGACAGTTCGAGAACAGAAAACGTATTTGAAGACCTGCTAAAAACTCCCGTCTCAGCAAGTTACTTAACTTTTCCGAGCTTCCATCTCTTAACTGAAAATGGGGATAATGATAGAAGCAGGCAAGTAGTGAAGCATAATAGGAACTGTACAAACTGTGCCTCCAGCCTTGTCGCTATGTGCCTGGAGGCAAATTAAATGCACATAAACTATTTACCGTGCCTGGAGCAGAGCCGACGCAGTACAAATGTTAGTTACCATCATCGTTAGTACCTCCAAGGGCTGTTGTTTGGATTAAGTGATAAAGAACAAGTTCTAATTCATTTGAACAGTGCCTGCCCTTAATAAAGGCCAGTTCTTCCACGGCCCCCCTTTTAAGGAAAGATATCAGTGCTTCATACAAATCATTTTTTCTTACCTAAGAGGACCTCATCTTTGCCTTTTTAAAAACCATCAGCTTCCTTTGGCCTTTAAGCCTTCTCCCAGTCATTATTCTTAAAGGTTTAGGGCACTCTGTGGAATCATCGTTGGCTCCATGTCTGACCCCTTCATCTTTCCTCGGTAGGTCATTTTAAACTACATGGCCCAAGGTCACAGAGGGGCACAATTAGAATAAAACATTTTTTCCTTCTTATCTCATTCTGGCAGCCTGATATAATGCCTGCTACATCCACAACCTCACATCAGGTGGGCCAAGCTCGACTACGACGTAGCTATTTTGCTCAATTATAAAGGGAACAATAATCCAGTAAGAATACAGGGCAGTGAACAGGTCAGACAGTGAGGCTGACACGCAGCAATCCACATGGCCCTGGGGAGGTGTGGGTGTGAGTGTGCACTCTCATGATGGACAGCCCTTCTTCCCGGGAAAGCAGACAGAAAAGACTTCCATTTGCACTGCAGAGCTGTTGTGGTTTTTTCAGCCCTTTAGTAAAAGCGCTATGAAATTTTATGAAATATATTATATGTAATATAAATATATTTTTTGGTGAAAGAAAAGCAATCCATCCAAACATTTCTTTTTCTGTTGTAAAGTTATCACAGTCTGTGGTTTCAGTGTTTAAGTTGGAATTTTACTGTCTTGTGAATTCTCTGGTAATGTATTTTAATAGTGCTGAGAACTATCTAATGTAGAAGGTAATAATTTAATGATATAATATATCCATTCATTAAAAAAATTTACAACCAGTTTTCAAACCTTAAAATGTGGTCCTTTGCCCTCTAAACCCAATCTTCTGAGGCATTGTGGGGACAATGGCCCTGAGAGCAGCACTGAGGACCATGGTAGTGACTGCCCCATCGCCCCCTCCAAACTCATGCAATAACATCACGTCCTTACTTAGCCCAGAGACAAACTCTCGGAAGTTAATCAGAGAATCTCCATTTTCATCTAATAACTGGAATAAGCGGGAGGCCAGCACATCAGAGTGAGTTCCACAGGCCCAGGGAAAGAGAAGAGCAAACATCCCCTTGAACTGCTCAAAGTCAATGCGATACTGCTCAAGGTAAGGCAGGCTGGGGTCGTGCCGGTCCAGCGCATTGCTGCTCCCACCCCAGTAGCAGCTGGTTAGATGTTCTGCCTGAAAAATTAAAGAACAGAATGATTATTGGGGACTCCATCTCGCAACAAATACCAGGAAGAGGCCCCCACCCCAAGTTGGGAAAAAGGCTTTCAGTCAACCTGTGTGCATCTTCTAGGGCTGTGCTCTGGTCTCAGGGCCCCCTCTGCCTTCTCCTTGTCTACACATACCTCTACTTGACCACCCTTCACCAATGCCATGGCAACCATCTCTACTGTTTATATCTGGCATGAAAGATCCAGTTGAACTACTGGAGGTAGGTGAAGAAAGAAGGGGAACCCCCCAGAACCCCATTTTCTTCTCCCTTACACACATACTCACAAGCATTTTAAGAAATAACTCTCGTAAAGATAAACAATTTTTTTCCTTAAAAGAAATAAATAGAACGTTAACCTGAAAAGGATCTATAATTTGGGCAATCTGACCACCTTGTTTCCTAGGTGAGGATGGTGAAGCCCAGAGGTTCAGTGGCTTACACACAAGGTCACCCAACCAGTTAGTCAAAGCAGAGTTATGAGGAGATCTCGGGTTTCCTAATTCCTGGTTTAGTGTCCCGTAAACCCCCTATCTCCTGGTCATCACAATCACATAAACATAATCATAGTCACAATCTTCAAGCTATAAGTGTGGTCCTATTTCACACGTCTGAAAATAGGTCTAGAAAAATTATGAGTAGGAACCGCTGTGGTGAGGAAGAGATCTGGATCCAACAGAAAGCTTCCTGTTTCTATTCTTGGAAACAAGGCAGCTTCTTTATTCACGAGGTCATATTGATTCTGGTGGACACACACACGCATTCTAGGAAGACTGCAAAGATAAAACATGTAATAGAAAAGCCCAGAAAGACATCCCTCCCCCCAGACATTTACAGTTAGCTCTGGATGGTGGGTGGGGGAGACGGGAAGGGCATGAAGACGGGGACTTTGTTTTTACTTTATTCCCTATAGTACCATCTGAATATTTCCCTACACGCACGTATAAATACTGCAATAGAAAAAAGCACCTTCGAAACAGATCTTTCCCCCTTGCCTGGGGATTCTGAAAGTGGGGGAGTCTGTTGTGTATAGTACTTCAGTTTTGCTCTCATTTAGAAAGAAGCAAAGAGGACCAATGTTTTTATCACATTGTTGTTTACTGGGAATTATAGCTAATAACCTAAAAAAGAGAGTAGAGTAGGGGGAGGAGGAAGGAGAGGTGGAAAGCAGAGCCAAAGCCAGGTTTTTTCCAAGGTGGCCTTGGGAGAATAAAGGAAGCATGTCAAAGTTCACCAGGGATTGGGGACTGCATTTCTGGCTGCAGGGCAGATGCAGCGGTGACGTCAGAGGCAGGGAGGCAGAGGCTGAGGTTCCGGTGGCCATGGGTTGAGCTGTACTCTGAACTATCACTGGTGATACCCAGTAACCGTCTGTGAGTGGGCTGTGTTGATGCTACATCCCCAGGAGGGGTCCTCTTCACCTGAGCTGTGTCAGTGGATAAAGGTTACCCAAAGCATCTCCTCTTAACTGAAGCACCCAAGTTACTCTGGAAATAGGCCTGAACGTGGGTGCAGGCACCTTCCTGGTGCTCGCAACCATCAGCAGAGACAAGCCAGGCAGATCACCTCCTATTTCTTGATGAGACCCATACTGCATCATTCAGTGGCTAAGGGACCAGAGACTGAACAAGGACCGAAGGACTAATGAGGAAACAGTTCAAGAGAAACTAGGACAAAGAGGTCCTGAAGCACATTTTCTACCAAATCTTCAGCAGGATGGCAGCTTTTCACCTTTTTCCACCAAGTTTTACCCTAGAAACCCAAGCAGTAAGCATCTTGGGAGAGGACTGCATCTTTCCTCTCTATCTGCAGAAAAACTCCCAGAAAGTGGCTTTTTACATGACTGAAAAGTCGGGCAGGGTATATGACATGCAAAATGCCTCAATAAATGTTTGTTCAAGTGAACTAAAGCCAATAAAAGTGTTCAAAAGACTCAAGAAAGAGTCCATAACTGAAGTTTTCATCTTGGGTTCCACAGCTCCAGAGACTCCTTCCCATCCCTGACACCAACTGAGAGTCTCAGGCTCTTCCCATTATCTGTCTACGGTCTTGCTGCCTCCAGCAGCTACTCCCACGTCTGTTTAGTGACCCCAAATCCTGGCCCTTCCCCTCACCACCCTGTGAAGCAGATCTGTTATGGTCTTCAGTATCCCTTTAAAATCTGACCTTAGTTGGATCATTACATTTTTTTGTTTTGATATAAGTTGCATCATTATATTGACAACCAACTTACACCAAGCAATTAGCTACAGTGCTTTATATGTATGAATGAGATGGCACATGCCAGAGACTTCACTCTCAAGTGCTGAATGGAGGCTGGTGGGGGTGCTATTGTCCCCTTGGTTGGTCATGCTGCGGGGCTGCACAAAGCACATCACTAACCATCCAGGAAACCCCAATCTTTGCGTCTGCACAAGAAGCATGCAGAGACTGTACCAGATTGATAACTGACCACTAATTTACCTATATATTAAACACACACGTTTCGAACACCTACCGGGGAGAGACACCATAGGAGGCACTAATGAAACAAAAATAAATAAAATGGTAGCACCCTCCAGTTGCTAACAGGCAAGTGGGAATGTTAGTGAAAACATTCCCAGCGATCATATCCTCTGATTCTAAGATCTATTGACGTTCAGCTCAGATCTTCATGCTTGTCCCTTTATGTTTGTCCCTCTATGATCTTAGCAGGTCTCAATACAGCCAAGTTTAGTTCTGGGGTGAAAGGCACCAGTCATGAGCCATATAACGACATTTCGTTCAACAATGAACCACATATATGATGGTGGTCTCATAACATTAGTACCATATAACCTAGATGTGTAGTAGGCTATACCATCTAGGTTAGCGTAAGTACACTCTGATGTTTGCACAATGATGAAATCACCTAATGACGCATTTCTCAGAATGCGTCTCTGTTGTTAAGCGACACATGACTGTATATATGAGAAGCTACCCAACTAGAGATGGTGATAAAAATTGGTACCTGCATAAAAAGCATCGTTAGGATTTTTTTCCTGTCAATTGCCACATTTTTACCTATGAGGTCGATAACGATAGTTATGACAAAAGTATTTTTTCTAGAAGAAAAAAATTCTACATTGCTTTATTTACTAACATATTTTCTTATTCAGGATCAAGCCTGGTAGGGGCTGAACTACTAAACTGAAATCACAGAGACTCAATCAATTAGGCTTTTCCTTAGCCATTTGATCAGCTTTATTCTTATTCTGCTATATATCTCTTTTTAAGGGTGCTTTAGTACAGCTTGATATAAGAAATTACAATTTACAAGAATTTCAGGCAGAATATAATACTCATCATTCCAATGGGCATTATAAAGTAAACACGTTATTTTCTTAAGTCCAAGGAAACAGTTAAAATATTACATGGAGTGGAAGAAAGCTAAAACATCAACTTAAATGATTACAAGAATATGTTTATTTTTTCATATTAAGTACTCCATTTTTATGTTCTCAGCTCTATCTTCCTATTTATGTATGTTGAGACTCATGCTATCCCTTAAGAATTTAACAGAAAGATCCAGAACTAACTGAATTATTAAAGTGAACTCTTTTATGTCCCTGAATATACATGAATTTACTTTGAAACTCACCTTGAAAAGAGCATAAAGTTCTTCTAGCTCATCAATGGTAAAGGAAGTTTCTGTTACAATGGTCCGTACCTACAAAAGGAATAAACACAACAAATTTCACAAACTCAAAAATGTCATATTGGGGGTCAGGTCTGGTGGCATGGTGGTTAAGTTTGTGTGCTCTGCATCTGCGGCCCAGGGTTCACAGGTTTGGATCCTGGGCATGGACCTACACACTGCTTGTCAAGCCATGCTGCGGCAGCATTCCACATACAAAACAGAGGAAGATTGGCACAGATGTTAGCTTGGGGACAATCTTCCTCAAGGATAAAAAGGAAGATTGGCAACAGGTGCTAGCTCAGGGCCACTCTTCCTCACCACACACACAAAAAAGAAAAGATACTGGGAAAGTTCTTGATTTTCTTCTTTTAAATCATCTTCAGTCTGTCAAGTAGGAATTTATGGACCTGTAGGAGGGTGAGGAAGGATAGAGAAAGAAGGCCACATGCCATTTCTCCAAGGACTTACCACATTCCGTTTCGTAGTATCCTCCAGGGTCTGGATCACCTTCAGTCTCTGTTTGAATCTCATCTGCTCAATCAAATCTGCCCGGATAGTTCCAAATTTCTGGAAAGGAGCAATATCGGTATTTCTGACAAATCTGCTACAGCACAGTGTGTCATGTCTGCACGATTGATGGAGACACAATCCTGATACATATGAGAAACTTCTTGCCACATGACAGGCATCCTGTCCTACACCTTTACTTACTATCTTACGTTTATTTATTTTAAAGCCATCTAACAATCACAAATAAATAGCAGGAAATTCTCATGCTTCTTTTCAGCAGATAAATACCTATGACCCAGAAAATCCTTTCCTAAGCATATGCCCAAAAGAAAAGTGTATATATCTTACCTAAAGACATATATATTAGAATACTCATAGTGCCACTATTAGCCAAAAGCAAGCAACCACTCAAATGCTCATTAACAGGAGAGTGAATAAATAAACTGTGGTATTGTCACACACTGGATTACTATGCAGCAAGGAAAACAAACAATTTGGACAAATCTCACAATGAGAATGCTGAGCAAAATAAACCAGAATGAAAAGAGCACATTCTGTATATTTCCATTTACATGAAGTTCAAAATCAGGCAACACTAATCTATGGTGTTCAAAGTCAGGAGAATTATTACCCTTGGTTGGATGGATAGTGACAGAACGGGGACACAAGGGGCACTTCTGGAGTGCTGGTATTGACCTGGGTAACAGTTACATGGGTAGGCTAAACAGAGGTCTAGAGTGCCTTCGTATGTCCCTACTGCGGAATACTGTTCAGAAATGAAAAAAAACACAACTACTGAATACATAATGACTTGGACGAACCTCAAAGAAATTATGTTGAATGAAAGAAGACAAATCTCCAAATGATACATATTGCATGTTTCTATTTATGTAACAACCATGAAATAACATAATTATAGAGATCGAGATCAGATTAGTCATCGCCAGGGTTGGCAATAGGGTGAGGGAGGCGTGGGTGGGGCTATAAAGGGGTAACTTGAAGGAGTCTTATGGTGATGGTACATTTGAGATCTTGATTGTGATGGTGGTTATGCAAGGCTATGCGTGTGACACAATCGCATAGCTACACCTCCCCACACACACGTAAATGAGTGCATGTACAACTGATAAATCTGAATACGCTCCGTGGATTGTGCCGATGCAATTTCTTGGTTTTGATTCTGCAGCGAGGTTGTCTGGGCTGTTAGCATGGGACAGGAGGGGACTGGGGGAGGAAGTGCACGTGACTTCCCTATACATTTCTTTGCTACCTCCTGTGAATCTATAATTATTTCAAAATAAAAGTGCTTTTTTTCTTTTTTAAAGAATGGCTTTGAAGTTATGGGCTAACATTTTAGGATAGAAAACAGTCAAGCCATCTGAAAAGTGAGTGACAACCCGGGAGTTGAGAAATTCCCTTTGAGTTTAAGAACAGTATTGGTATAGAGAGCACTGCCTTTTGAAATTTTTGAATGTCTTTTATCAAGTAAGGACTAGCATTATCTAGCCAAGTCAAATGTGAAAGACACCTAATGGTAGTCACACAGGTTGGCAACTGACTCCCCAACATCCCTCCATTCTCCCTTCATCTATAGAATTCAAAATGTCAGCTGAGTACCCAGATGCTCAGCAAAAGACAACATTTCCCAGCCTCCCTTGCAGCTTGTTGTGCCCAGGTGACTAGATTTTGGCCAATAGGATGTGAGTAGAAATTCTAGGCATAAGAGCCCATAAAAGAAAAGGAGCCACCCACCCCTCATGAAAGGATAAAACATTTTTCAAGAGTGGATAAGAGAAAGTGTGGGTCCCTGACGCCATGCCGCTGAGCTCCATAAGAGCCTTGAACTGCCTATGCAGACTGAAAGCAAGAGAAAAGCAAATTCCTATTTTGTTTAATCTATTTTGGGGTCTATAGTTACAACAGCCTAGCCTGTATTCCAACTAATACAAGAGCTAAAACATAAACTGCTGCTGATGGTGCCTGGCATAAATTTACATGTTTCAAATCCATTTAATCCCATTCTCCTGCTTCTCTTCATACCTCACTGGCCACTCCTTTTCTGTCTCCCCTCCATCTCTAAACCTCAGGGAACTCCAGGGCTCAGTCTTTAGACATCTTTTCTCTACCTACACCTACTCCTTAGGGATTCTCACTCACTGGTCACCACCTCTACTGTTCCCACCCTCGTCTAAGCCACTGCTGTCTCTTACAATAGCCTCTAAAGTGATCTCTTTGCTTCCTCGGGGCACCGCACCTTTATTTGCCCCCTCGCAGCAAGAGTGCTCCTTCCAAAACCTGAGTCAGATGGTGGGACTTCTTGCTTAAAACTCCAGTGGTTTGATCTTTCTCAGTTTGGCTTATTTCGCTTAACATAATTTCACTCATATGTGGAAGATAAACACATGGATAAACAGAACAGATTAGTGGTTACCAGAGAGGAAGGGGGATGGGGGTGGGGGAAAGAGGTAAAGGGGCACATATATACAGTGACAGATAAAAATTAGACTATTGGTGGTGAGCACAATATAGTCTATACAGAAACTGATAAATAATAACGTACATGTGAAATTTCACAATGTTATAAATCATTATGACCTCAATAAAACAATTGAAAAAAAAATGCTAGCTCTTGACCAACAGATAAATAAAACATGGTCAATTCACACAATGGAATATTATTCGGCGAGAAAAAGGAATGAAGTCCTCACACATGCTACAAAGTGATGAACCCTGCAAGCATTATGTCCAATGAAAGAAGCCAGACAAGAAAGGCCACATATTATACGAAATATCTAGAATACGTAAATCCATAGAGACAGAAAGTAGATTAGTGGTTGCCTGGGGCTTGCTGAGGGGGGATGGGCAGTGACTGCTCATGGGGACGGGGTTTCTTTTCAGGGTGATGGAAATGCTTTGGAATGAGATAGTGGTGACGGCTGCATGATGCTGTGAATATATTAAAAATCACTAAATTGTACAGTTTAAAAGGCCAATTTTATGGCATGAGAATTCTCTCTCAACGAGAAAAATAAAACTTAAAAACTAAAAACAAACAAACAAACAAAAACTCCAGTGGTTTTACAGCTCACTCAGGGTCAAATTCCAAGTCCTTCCCAAGGCCGACAAGGCCCACATGCTCTCCTCCTTCCACAGCTGCCTCTCTGATCGCCCTTCTCTCAGCCCCTCTCCTGTCACATGGCCTTTTGCTGTTCTTCAAGCATATCATGCAGGCTCCCTGGCCAACCAGGACCTGTGCCCTGGCTGCCCCCTCTGCCTGGAACGTGCTTCTCTCAGATAGCCATGTGCTTGCTCCCCCATGTCATTTGCGTCTCTGCTAAATGCCACTTCACCAGAAACACAAACCTTCAGAGAAACAGCACATCCCATGTTTTACCTTGCTGTGTTCCTTCCGACTTGAATTTCTTACTACCTAACATTTGGTTTCTATTTATTACACTCATCACCCTTACTACGAGGGCTGCGTCCACCAGAGCCAAGCACGGTGCTGATTCATAGTAAGTGCTCAACACAAATTTGCTGAATACGCTGAATCCTCATGATAATCCCAGGAAGTCAGTCCTCTTCTTACCCCCGTTTCACAGACAAGCAAATGGAAGCTTAATAAAAATCATTAACTTGCCTGAGTCCACAGAGCTGGTAGGTGGTAAAGCCAAGTCTGAACCCAGGCTGTCTGATTCTAGAACTCGCACTCAGCTCCATCCCGGGGAAACGCCCCAGCAGTTCACTTCTCAGACTGAATGCAGAATACAGTGGGTGCTCAATAACTGGCCAGGATTGCCAGATTCAGCAAATAAAAATACAGGATATATAAGGTGCCCAGCTAAATTTGAATTTCAGATAAACAATGAATACTTTTTTACTCTAAGTATGTCCAGTCCTGTATTTTATCTGGCAACCCTATAGATGGTATCTCTTTACAGGTTGCTCCAGCTGGTGGACTCTGAACTATATAATCTCTCAAGTTGGGGTTTATAGCTAAAGACTTCACCTTTCTAGTGCTTTCTATTTTCTCCCTGTTTTGAAAGAACTAATTCAGGGAACTGAGTTTTGACCCAAGCATTCTTTTCTGATAATCAACACAAAAGAGCACACTGACATCTTCGAGCCTGACCAGTTGGTCTTCTACCAGTAATGCACTGGGCAGGTCTTGACCTAAAAAATATGGGATTTACAGAAGAAATTTCTCATCTCCAGAGAAGCACCTTCTAAAGACTGAGCCAGACACCTCTCAACAATAAGGAAAGATGCCATATTTATTTCCACTGAGAAGCCAGAATTCAGAATGAGCTGGAAGGGGTTGCAATTACTGATGAAAAATGTGATTTAATTCACTCTGGGGTTAAATTTTTGGATGAGAAAGTGAAACTTCCAGGAAAGGTAACTCTTTTGATCTTAACAGACAAGTGGAAAGCATTCATTGCAAAGGGCTGCACATGCTAAAGATGGAGGATTAGTTTACTTCAAGCTGGGCCACAGTATGCCCTTGATCAACAAAAAAACATGAGCTGTTAGCCAGAAGGAAACTAAATTTTATTGCACCTATAACTGGCAGGGATGTTTACATGCCATGTCACTGGCTCCTTATAATAACCCTGTGAGTTAGTACTGGTACCTGCATTTTACACATGGGAAAACAAAGGTTCAGAGACATTAAATAAGTTAGCCAGAGTTCCACAGGGGCTGAGCTGCAAGACTGAGGCCCAGACACCAGCTTTATAACTCCACCATCTATGATTCCATCAGACAGTAAGTTCTTCCTTGTCTCTCGGTAGAATAGAACATACATTTTGGAGCCAGACAAAATTTGATTCAAATTCTTGTTCTTTCACTAATTAGCTGTGTGACTCCAGGCAATTCACTTGAGTCTTCTGACCCTCAGTTTCTTCCTCTGTCAAATGAGACCCCAAAACTGTCCTTGTAGAACTGCTGTTAGAGATAAGGATACATTAATATAAAATACCAATAATAATAACTAATATTAAACGTTGGCTTGGTAATCTTTGCAGATCACTAAAGCAAGAGTTGTTTCCCCCAAGCCTGACATTCAAAAAGCCCTGTATATTTTATATTTAATCAACATCTGTTCCTTAAGTAGAAATGGATCCTGCTGTTTGCCAGGCAGGACCCCTCTCTCAGCCAGGCCTCTGGGACTGGCCACAGACAGAACACAATGGAATACAATGGCCCTTCCACCTGGAGCCAATGGTCCTGATCTAAAAGGAAACCATGGGCTCTAAGTTCCTGCCTGGCTGTTTCTGGAGGATTTCCAAAGCAAAATGAATAATGAGAACAACTGGGTCTTGGTCTGTCTCTCCCTTTTTCTCCTCTCCCTTCCCCTCTACCTTTTGGAGGGGCTCTGACAGAATGACATGCTAAACATAGGGCAAACAAAAGTTGGCTCGGTATATCCCGGAGCCAACATTTCCCATTTCCCAAAACAAGGGGGAAGGCCCCGCGTACAATACCTTCTACCAGGCACTGCACATTTCAGTTCCCTGAAAAGAATCAGTTCACTAAGGTAACAATACTTTTGCTAACAAATAGAATTTAGTGATGGAGGTGAAGGAGCCTAAAATTATTTTAATTTTCTAAAAATCTCCCCTTCCTTAAACAATAAACAAAATTACCCATCTTCATTTACGTCTCTTCTCCAACTCAATTTTTATCTGAATGTTTCTGTGGCTTGTTTCTAATTTTCCAGTCTAATTTCTAATGACTTGATGAGCGGAGAGGCAATTTTCAATGCAGGCAGTACTTCTTTTTGCTGCTTTGCACCGTCCCCCCGCCTTACACCCCGGGTTGCTGATACCAACTAACAAACAGGTATGCAGCCTCTCATACCACCTTCACCACGTTGTCTGCAGATGTTTCCTTTCTCCCCGACAGACTTGGGACGAGGAGCAGGTAGCTCAGATAAAGGAATGAGGTGGAGCCGCTTTTGTCCAAGTGCCCCGTCTACGTCTGGCCTCTCCCACCCCCACCATCACTCCTGAGGGGAACACGAGTTCCCCTCCCCATACTGGGCACCCTCTCTGTGATTTCCTTCATCCTCCAAAGCTTTCCCTTGCACTGCTGGGAAGACAGGGAGGATGCAGAACAGACACAGATTTTAAAAAGAGACCATGAGGGCAGCTCCATCAAGTTCAACAGGCTCCTCCTTTCTACGTCCTCCAGAGAGGACCAGAAATATGCAAATGACACAGTGAGAACTGACTGAATATTAGCCGTAGCTTGAACATGCTGGTTAAAACATAAGAAATAATGTGAAGCACATGAAAGACAGACAGACTTGGGATTTGAATCCCAGCTCCAACATACTGGGGAACCTTGGGTAAGTTACTTAACCTCTCTGAGCTGCAGTTCTATTATCTGTAAAAGGGGCATAAAAACACCACCTGATTCTCAGGCTTGTGATCATCAATTCTGATAGGGCCTGAAACACTCTAACCACAGTTCCTTGATCATTACATATTTATCTAGAATTTATTTTAAAAAGTTGCAGAAATTATAGAGGTGGCTAGTAGGCAAGAATGTCCATGACATATACTGTTTGACCCAGGGAGTATTTTGAAAATTAGGACAATTCAAATAAAATCAAGACCTCCAAATTCTCTTGAAAAATCAAAAGATCGGGCAATAAGGGCTCCTCATCTCAGCAGGCAGAGAGACTCCCCTGGCCCACCACCCAGGCCCATGCTTTCCCACTCCTTCACCCCCTGCCCACTTCGTGTTTGCCTTGCGAGCCATGTGAACCTGCCACTCTGCTCAAGAGCATCTTCTTTTAACACACATTAATGTCAAGTTCAGCCATATTAAGGAGACACGCTTTTTTTTTCCTGCTTTTATCTCCCCAAACCCCCGCCCCGTACACAGTTGTATATCTTAGTTGCACGTCCTTCTAGTTCTGGGATGTGGGACGCCTCCTCAATGTGGCCTGACGAGCAGTGCCATGTCCGTGCCCAGGATCCGAACCCTGGGCCGCCGCAGCGGAGCGCACGAACTTAACCACTCGGCCATGGAGCCGGCCCCCGAGACACGCTTTTGACAGCGAGCATCAGAAAGGGCATAGCTTCTTAGTCAGATATAGAGACAGGTCCCAGATTTCACAGAAATTTCACAAAAAAGGAAGATGAACCTAAGCTTCCTTATCAGCAATATAGGGAAAATTATTCCTACCTCTTTGAGTTGGTGTTAAGAATTTCATGTACTATGCAGGTAACCCAAATAGTATGTAGCTCTTATCATTCCTAGTACTGTTGACAAGAAGAGGAGGAGGAAAAAGCATGAATCTTTAAATCAGGCAAAATGTGCTAATGTTATAAACAAGGTTCCACTGTCAACTAGTGATAACTAACCTACAGATCTACATTTTTTTTTGAGGGATGAACAAACTTTTAAAAATTAAAATTGGACACAAAGAAAGAAAATTATAGGCCAATATTGTTGATGAACATAGACGTAAAAATCCTCAACAAAATATTGGCCAACCAAATACAGTAATACATTAAAAGGATCCATATACCATGATCAAGTGGGATTTATACCAGGAACACAGGGATGGTTCAACATCCGCAAATCAATCAACATGATACACCACAATAACAAAATGAGGAGTAAAAACCACACGATCATCTCAATAGACGCAGAGAAAGCATTTGACAAGATCAAGATCCATTTATGATAAAAACTCTCAATGAAATGGGTATAGAAGGAAAGTACCTCAACATAATAAAGGCCATATATGACAAACCCACAGCCAACATCATACTTAATGGGGAAAAACTGAAAGCCATCCCTCAGAGCAATAGGAACAAGACAAGGGTGCCCACTCTCACTACTCATTCAACATAGTACTGGAGGTTTTAGCCAGAGAAGTTAGGCAAAAAAAAGAAATAAAAGGAATTCAAATTGGCAATGATGAAGTTAAACTCTTGGTGTTTGCAGACAACATGGGTTTACATATAGAAAACCCTAAAGAATCCATCGAAAAACTATTAGAAATAATCAACAACTACAGCAAAGTTGAAGGGTACAAAATCAACTTACAAAAATCAGTTGCATTTTGATACTCTAATAATGAACTAACAGAAAGAGAACTCAAGAATACAATCCCATTTACAATCACAACAGAAAGAATAAAATATCTAGGCATAAATTTAACTAAGGATGTGAAAGACCTATACAATGAAAACTATAAGACATTATTGAAAGAAATTGATGACATAAAGAAATGGAAAGATATTCCATGCACAGGGATTGGAAGAATAAATATAGTTAAAATGTCCATACTACTTAAAGCGATTTACAGATTCAATGCAATTCCAATCAGAATCCCAGTGACATTCTTCATGAAAACAGAACAAAGAGTCCTAAAATTTATATGAGGCAACCAAAGACCCCAAATAGCTAAAGCAATCCTGAGAAAAAAGAACAAAGCTGGAGGCATCACAATTCCTGACTGCAAAATAATCAAAACAGCATGATATTGGTACAAAAAGAGGCACACAGATCAATGGAACAGAGTTGAAAGCGCAGAAATAAAACATCTATGGACAGCTAATCTTTGACAAAGGTGCTAAGAACATAAAATGGAGAAAGGGAAGTCTCTTCAATAAATGGTGTTGTAAAAACTGGACAGCCCCATGCAAAAGCATGAAAGTAGACCATTATCTTTCGCCATACACAAAAATTAACTCAAAATGGATCCAAGATTTGAAGGTAAGATGTGAAACCATAAAACTCCTAGAAGAAAGTATAGGCAGTACATTCTTTGACATCGATCTGAGAAGGATCTTTTCGAATACCATATCTACTCAGGCAAGGGAAATAAGAGAAAAAATAAACAAATGGGACTTCATCAGACTAAAGAACTTCTGCAAGGCAAAGAAAACCAAGAACAAAACAAAAAGACAACCCACCAACTGGGAGAAAATATTTGCACATCATATATCTGACAAGGAGTTAATCTCCAAAATATATAAAGAACTCACACAACTCAACAACAAAAAAAGAAACAACCTGATCAAAAAATGGTAGAGGATATGAACAGACATTTTTCCAAAGGAGATATACAGATGGCCAAAAGGCACATGAAAAGATATTCAATATCACTAATCATCAGGGAAATTCAAATCAAAACTACACTAAGATATCACCTTACCCTGTTAGAATGGCTATAATCACCAAGACAAAAAATAACAAATGTTGGAGAGGATGTGGAGAAAAGGAGATCCTCGTACACTGCTGGTGGGAATGCAAACTGGTGCAACCCCTATGGAAAACAGTATGGACATTTCTCAAAAAATTAAAAATAGAAATACCATAAGACCCAGCTATCCCACTACTGGGTATTTATCCAAAGAACTTGAAATCAACAATTCAAAGAGAGACCCATGCACCCCTATGTTCACTGCAGCATTATTCACAATAGCCAAGACATGGAAGCAATCCAAGCACCCACCAACTGATGACCGGATAAAGAAGATGTGGTATACATATACAATGGAATACTATGCAGCCATAAAAAAGGCAAAATCATCCCATTCGCAATAACATGGATGGACCTTGAGGGTAGACGTGAGGCAAAATAAGCCAGACAAAGACAAACACCATATGATTTCACTCATATGTGGAAAATAAACAAATATATGGACAAAGAGAACAGATTAATGGCTACCACAGGGGAAGGTGGTGGAGGGTGGGTATAAGGGGTAAAGGGGCAAATTTATATGGTGACTGACAAATAGCATGTACAACTGAAATTTCACAATGTTATAAACTATTATGACCTCAATAAAAAAAAATTAAAATTGGAAATCAAAGCTATGGATTAGCAAAAAAATGTCATGCCCCAAATGCCCTTCCCATTAGAGATACATAATGAAGGGTTTGTGAGTGAAATAATATGCTGTCTAGAGTTTGCTTTAAAATATTCCTGGGGAAAAAAAAAAGAGGGAGTTAGATGAAATGAAAATCAGGAAAATGTTGATAATTGTCAGGACTGGAAATGCATTATATTATCTTTTTGACCTGTACCGCGCTCAAAAATATCTATAAATTAAAAATGAATAAAGAAAAAGATTCACATCAAGTGTGATAAACTATCCCCAGGGCCAAGCATGATGCCTGGCGTAGGACAGAAACTTATGAAATCTTAAATAAATATTTTTCTGAATAAATGAATGGACACTGTTTCCTGTTTCTCTTGGGATCTTTCCACACTGACACAACTGTACTATCTTCTTTGCTAGTCTATCCCTTCAGCTCTCCCCACTCCAATCTACTGCACAGGGAGCAGAAATAATATCTTGAAGAAAAACTCCCCTCAGCTTCCACTGGCTGTTGGGTGCTTTGCAAATCAATTAGGGGTTTCAAGACTCCCCATGAACCAGCCTTTACTGGATCATCTGACCTCACGTCCATATCACATCTAGAAATTCCATCTCCCGTCTATCCAGGCCAACCCCCTTGGCTCTGGCTTCAATGCTAGGGAGAACTTACTTGGACACTGACTCTGCCATTTTCTAGCTATGTGGCTTGAAAAAACTAGCTCCACCTTTCTCAACTTACATTTTCATCTTAAAATTGGTTACCATTTACCTAGCGAGGCCATCTAGGAAGTTCGCAGCGCCCTCCTCCACACAGGGCAGACTTCAATGAGTGGTAGCATTATGGTCATCATTAACCAGCCTGACACATTATTCTGAACTTTCATAACTGTCTACCCTTCTGCACAAACTCCTTTTCGTGTTCTATTAGCCACATCCTTTCCCTGCTTAACATTTCTCAGATTAAACCCAACAGGCTGGGTCATCTTGAGTATGAAGAAACTGCGGTGGTCGTGTGTCTGCTGTAAGATCTTTTATTAATGTGCCTGTGTGGCTTCCAGGATGGTCATCTTGGTCTCTGAGTCAAACCTGAAGGCTGGGACTTTGTCTTCTACTTCTGTATAACTCTACAAAACTGCAGAGCCTCACACACAGGGCTCACACAGAAGACGACCGTTTCTGAAATTGTCTGTACAATTCCCTTCAGTAGGGGCTTGGGAGAACTTACAATAAGGGAGATTTTCCCCAGGAGGCATTTATGAATAAAGTTATCATCTCTACTTCCCAACTGAGATCTGATCAATATCAGACCAACCTCTAGCAACCTGGGGAGTCCTTGACCAGATCTCAAAGCTAAACGTGCTTTCAGTATTTTTCCTACTTTTCTATTTTCGTGGCTAATTATCCTAAAGCATAGAAAGAAATGTTTTACATGCCTCGGAACACTCTGGCGTCATGCCTCGGTCCAAACCAGGTTATAATCGGCTTCTGCAATGAGCGGCCCCATTCTGCATCTAGGGCAGCAGTTCTCAACCCTCATTGCATACTGGAATCACCTGGGGAACTTTTAAAAAATACTTATTCTTGGGCCTCATGCCAGAGATTTAGATTTAACTGGTCTGGAGTGAAGCCTGGGAATTCATATTTTTAAAAGATTGGCTTTAAAAAAGTTTTTAAAGTGATTTTAATGCACAAGCATGATTGAGAACCACCAATCCAATAGCCAGGAGGGAAAGAAAAAAGATAGGGAAGAGTGGTGGTCCCTTTAGGTTGACCTATAAGGCATCAGGAGCCATTGGTAACTTATGAGCAGGTGACACTGGGCTGAGAAGAGAAAACAAAAAACCAATCATTGTGCATAGAAAGACCAGGTAACACAGGCATTGATATAAATATAAGGGGCTGTCTTCCCAGGCAGAGGAAGGAAACTGCTGCTGTGTCCTGTGATAGGATGTTTGGCAGCCTCAAGGCCACTACTAGGGATCAGCCAGACAGGATGTAAATGGAAACCAGCCCTTAGTCTTCTCTCCATTTTCTTCTCTTTCCCATTAAAAATGGGCCAAGTGCTGACTTCAGCACGATGTTAGCTTATCTGCCGTCAAGAACAAAGCTGAGTTTCCATATACAAAGCTTTACTACTTTGGTCCAGAATTCTCTAAACAGTAAATGTTTCAGGGGATGCCTTTAGAAAAACAACCTACAAGTATAATAATAACTATTGTCTTAAATCACATGGGCTCTTTTTCTGAAAAAATAATCATGCAAAATTTCCGATAGAGTATGATCCAAAAGTCCTGGAGCAAGGATTTTTTAACAATGCATTATGATAATAACCAGTTTTGGAGAGAGTGAAGTGAAACAGCCATTCTTAATCTCTACTGATGGAAATATAAATTGGGACAATCTTTATGGAAATTGGACAGTGTGCACCACGAGCTTGGAAATAATTCACACTTTTTGATCTGTTGATGTAAACCCATTCCTAGGACTCAAAGAAAATAATCAGAGATGTGATATTTGTGTACAAGTTTATCATATTATATACATATATCATTATATATAATAGTGCCCGTTTGCCATATAATACTGAAAATTTGGAAGTAACCAAAGTAAATGTCCAATGAAAGGGGACCAGTTAAATAAATTTTGGTATCTCATTAAAGCAGAACACTAAGAATCTATTAAAAAACCCACAACTTCAAATGATATTAATACATTAGAAGACGTTCATGGAATGTTCTAAGTGAAAAACAGAACGTTACAAAGCATTATGCAGCAGAAACTTATTCTTTAAATGCATACTGCAAATATAAAAACATACTTGAGGGAAATATGGTGATATGCTCATAAGGATAAACTATTTTTTTCATATTTTTATACAGTTTCTACATTTTTTACAATAAACATGCATTACTTTTATGATTCTAAAACATACCAAAGAAGTTTTGTTTTCAGTATACATGGAGCCTCAGTGAAAACATTTAAAAATAAAAAATGACCAGTCTTTCTCCTATTGTGAGTTAAGGACACACATTTCTGAAAAGGCTTTGGTATCTACACCAATTTTTTTAAAAAGCAGTAAAATTTTGACTCTAAGCGACTTTCTGACCTCAGCCCATTGCTCACCATTTCCCCCTTATCCAGGTTCTTGCTAGTCGGAGTGCTGGCAATCACCAGTCAGAGGATCCCACAACGTCTGTAGAGGGCAGTGTGCTCAGCAGAAGATTCATGCTCTCCTAATGATCATTTCTATGAAAGCTTTCAGGGCCAAGGCTCAGGAAATGAAGAAACCATGAGGTGTTATGAGCACTGAGTCCTTGGGGCTCCACAAACTACCAAATGCTACAGGGCACACGGCACCTAGGAGCTTCTTAGTTCTATGCTGGGATTCAGAACCAGCTCATAAGCACCTCCCCCACCCAGGCCAAGCAATTTTAGAGGAACCCTACGACTCTGGTTCTTCTCTAGGACAGTCCAGGATATTCAATGAGGATTGGCTTGCCTACTTCAGAGAAGACCTAAGTACTTGGCATGAGAACAGAAGTGAATTGATTTATACAGGTCAACCTCCCTCTGCCTGCTCTCAACAGCTCCTCCTCAGTCCACCCAGAGTTGAACCTGAGCTGCTACTTGATCAGGCTTCAGGGTGGGCAGAGCAAAGAACCACAGGGCCAGAGCTTGTCACACCATTTGCTCCATGGTATTAGACCCAGCAGAAGTTCTGAGCCCCATTCAGTGTCCGTCTCTGGAGTTCAAAGCTATCAGCTGGCAGGTAGCTGCTTACCCTGACAACTAGTTCTCAGAAGGTGAAAGGAAGCAGGTTCACCCATGGGTTAGCAATGGAAGGTGGCATACATCCAGCCAAGCCCCTCACAGCATCTTCAGAGTACTGTAACACTCAGCTAGGAAACACGACCTACCTCATAGGAAGTTCTGATGAGTCTGAAGATGTCTACCTCAGGGTAAGGCTCCACGTCATCACTGAGCAGGGAGTGGAGGTGAGGGATGGGAGGCAGTGTGCTGTCTTTATTAGTCACACTGTCTAGATACCTGGAAGAAGAAATGAAGCAGAAGTCACAGGGAGGCTAATCTGGAATTCTCCCATTAGAGTTCTCCACCTATTTTCTGCAAACTCTGCATTTTAAAACAAAATCCAAGAATTTCCTTAAGAACAGGATGAAACTTCCTTAACTTCTAAAGACAAAGTATATGAAAATAAATCCTCAGCCACAGAGAGAAGTGGGCAGTATGATCACCACTGAGCCAATTATGACTCATGAAACCAAGGAGCAACACAGATGGAAACCAGAGGTTTTCAAAGTAAGGCTCAGTACATTACCTTCCTAAAACGGTCATGGCCTCTCCATCGTCCTTGCAGTTCAACAGTTTGTCCACGTTTGCATCCAGCACAGCCAGGGCCAACTGGAAGATCACTTTGATTCCTTCATAGAAGAAACAGTCGACAACCACAACTGCACTCTCAAAGGGCATCACACTGAGAAACAGTGTGAGGAACCAAGACAGGGAGATGGTGGAAATCACGCCCAGGTCCTGCATGCAGTCATACAGCTGCGGGACATAGTCTCGTGCCAGTTCCTCAAAGACACCCTGGTCCACCAGTGCACCTGTAGCAGGGGCGGACACAAAAGGCTGCAGGTTAGTCAACTACACCTTCTTCCTAATGAATCCAAACAAACAGCTTGACCACAATAATCCAGTTCACAATTGCTCCTGAGACTGAATTCTGCTCCCTTCTCTAGCTATTCTGCAGTTATTATGTTACTAGTTACTATTTACGAGACCAAGACGTCAACACAGCTCAGTCATCAGATTAGTCCTGGCTGCATCTTCTCTTTCTTGGGTCTTCCTGTCATGCTTTCCCTACCAGGGAAGAGCTATAATATGGCAATTATAAGGGATGTTGAAAAAGCCAGTTTACAAAGTTTTCATGACATACCATTAGGTATTTTGTCAGCAACCTAACGTTTGGTTAGGCATGAAATGTATACCTAAGTAGCTCTATATCTTGGCAAACTCCTATTTAAAAAAAAAAAATCACTCTTCTGGATGCATGGTCCCCACATATGAATCATTTTTTTTAAACGATTGTTTCTTAAACTTAAAAGCACGCTAGCTGGACATATTCATGAACTTACTGACATTTCTGGAGAATATTTCCAATGAATCGAGGTTTAGAAATGAAGACAGGACACAAGAGGGAAGCATAAAACATACCTTTTACTACACTAGCAACAAAAAGCTTGTCCTGCTAAATGAATGTCTAACACTTGAGAGGAGTATAAGGAGTAAGAGCAATTATTCGTTTAAATGCTCACAATCGTTGCTTGCTTTGCAGCAAAACAGTTCTGAAAAGTACTTTAGAAACTTAGCTTTGGATAAATTTTATATGCTATTTTGTCCACTCCTTTTTTGAATACTTCTGCTTTCCAAAGATGCCATCCTCTTTGTGAAAGAATTGTTTGTCAAACCTTTTTGGCTTGATGGTCCATGTGCTTGATGTAGCTCTCATGTGCCATAAAGTGACACCCACACCAAATGTTGTCTAAGATAATTTCTGTAACAGTGACACGTGTGTATTCTCTTAAGTTACATGCGACTCCTTTGTGTACAATCTATATGTCTCAAGCCCTCTCATTCCCATTTTGGAAAACTGGAGTAGTCTGAAACTCTTTTAGCAAATGGTGCCTGGAAATGGTGTTCCAGCTGGTATCTCAGCTCTAGAAACATCTTCCTGATGAGATATGGGTGAAATGTTAACTACATCCCCACATACCAACAACTCTGGTGTTGTAGTAATCAGGAAGCATGCGCTCACACAGAGCCACCAGCAGCCAAAAAGCTTCCTCCTCTTTGGCATAAAGCAGCAGCACTGATGTGACAATATTCATGGCCTAAAGGAGTAAGAGGATGTCATCAAATACATTTTAAATACATCAAATACATAAGCAATTTTGTTAACCTAAAAAATTACTGAGCTAGTCTCACAGGGACCAGCAAATTTTTTCTATAAAAGCCAGATAATAAATATTTAAAGGCTTTGCAAGCTACACACACATATTCTTCTGGGTTTTGTTATGTTTACAACCTTTTAAAAACGTAAAAACCCTTAGTCCTTGAGCCTGTAACTGTTAAGGGTCTTCAGAACACCAATATTCACCAAGGACTAGGTGTCCCCCCGACCCCAGATATAGGTAAACCTCATTCACAAACTTTGCCCAAAGCCTATTTGACAAAGCTTTTAACCTGCTAAAATCTCAGTGTTTTTAATCCTTAATTCTGTGCAGTAAATATTTCCTTTTTAATTATCCATAATGGTTCTATAACCAAGTACACATGTCTTGAGGCTCTCCTCAGAGAACAAGGAAACCTTTCAAAGTTGGCCTCTTTGCCCATTATTTCCATCTGGATAAGGATGGTAATGATAGGTATCAGTGATTTAAATTCTAAAGTAACCTACTTTATTAAAAGATATTATCAGATAGCTCATAACCACTCAAGGCGCAACTACTTTAATAGTCCTCTTAATTAAAAAGAGGAAGATCAAAAGACAAATACGAACTCCATTATATTAGAGGCCAACTAATTCCTGTACTTCTTTTGATCTTCTAGAAACCAGTGACGGTTCATCAGATTTCTACAATATAAACGTTAAAAAAGGAATCTTGGGCTAACAGGCTCTTTCTTGAAAGTCTGATTCAATATTTTCCCAAGTGAAATCATTATTAAAACTCCACTTGAGAATTAACCTGCCAATCCTAGTACATGATCATAGCCATGGTTAGTTCCTTAGTCATTCAGTCAAGGTAAGTTTTTTTTGAGGGTCTAATTTGTAACAGGCTCTGGACTAGGTATTGGGGGCTGAGGGGCGGAACACTGTGGTGACAAGTCTCACAGGGTTTATATTCTGGTGTCAGAAAGATAGAATAAATATGTAAAAGTTAATCAATTTTGGGGTATATTTAAATTAAGTGCTATTAAAAAGATAAAATACACGCATGTGCTGCATAACAACGTTGGTCAACGATGGACGGCATTTATGGTGATGGTCCTCTAAGAACAGTGCCATATAGCTTAGGTGTGTAGCAGACTATACCATCTAGGCTGTGCACTCTGTGATGCTAACACAAGGACGATATTGCCTGACAATGTATTTCGTATCCCCTTCGTTAAGTGATGCATGACTGTAATGTGGTACAAGGAGACATGCACTGTGTGTGTGCGTGTGTGTGTGCGCGCGCGCACACGCATACACACAGAAGAATTAAGCCTGCTTTAGCTTTTAGCTGAATGGTCAGGGAAGCCCTCTCTGAATACGTGGCATTTAAATCTAAGGTCATATTATCCTGGAGCTTCCCAAATTGTGATATATGTACTAGTGCAAGAGATAATTTTAGTTGGTATGTGAGCAACATTTTTTTAAATACTGAATTAAGCATTTATTTTAATGTGTATTAAAATATAACCATAGCATATAAAAGTTATATTCTTGAGGACATTATTGCTTAGGTAGATGCAAAGAAGGAACACTGTGGAACCTAGAATCCAGAATTAGGCTTGGTACTCAGGCATGCTCTCTATTACCCCAGAGAGGGATGAGAGTGATCAGAAGCGACTTTCCAAGGTCACTCAGCCAGACAGTGGTGGATCTAGAAAGAGCACTCTTGTCTCCTGGCTCCTCTGCTCAGTGCAATGGTTCTCAAACCAGGGCCCAGGGCGATTTTGCTCCTCTGGGAACATTTGGCAATGTCTCAACATCTTGGTTGTCACAATTAGGGGGTTCCATTGGTATTTCGTGGTAGATGTTATTAAACATGTTATTAAACAGGAATGATACTAAACATCCTACAAAGCACAGGACAACCCCACACAAAGAAGTATCCAGTCCACAATGTCAACAGTACCAAAGTCGAGAAGCCCTGGTGAACTGATAGTTCTGTTAACCTCTTTCTCCTGTTTACTGACTATGAAATAAGTTTTCTTTTTTTAGTCTAAACCATCTGTGACATTTACCTGGCAATACCCTATGTTAGGATTTCGAAAAGCATAAGCTGTTAAGACTCTCCTCAGAGCAGCAATGCCCATTTCATTCTGGAACGCTGGGTGTTCTGGAAGGGAGCGGTGCAAATCCCTCTCGATCTCCTCTGTGGCGAGATTATACTTCCCCATGGACTTCTCCACCAGGTCTTCATAGTACCCAGGATGCGTGGCCTTCTCGTTGATGGCACCTGGGAAATACCCAACAGAGGTAGCATCAAAAAGTGGAAGCCCTGCCCTGTGGTCTGCAACTACAACTTCCCGACAGAAACTCTTCGTTTTGCCACCACTCAATGGACACTTGCGCAATAATAAGGAAATCCCGTAGATGATGCAGTGTGTTGCAATCGCGGCTGGACTGGTAAATTTACTTGTGGCCTCCTTCCCTCTTTCAGCTCCATAGTAAGCTGGCTATATAAAAACCTCACCAGGTGGAGATTTCCAATCTAAAACACTGTGTTCCAAGGAACTTCCACAGACAATCCTGAGGGGCTGCTGACGAGCAGAGCAGGGAGGTAATCAGAGTGAGCCAAGCTGATGCCTCACCGTCTCAGCCCTCCCCTCAACCTCAGCAGCTTTGCTTTTATTTTATTGGGGTTTTCCTTAAGATTTCACTTGAAAAAGGAAAGTCCGCCTCTCAAAACAAGTTAGAAAACTGCTTGCTAAAGCACAAGCTTTGAAGGGCTTAAGCAGCCATACTGAAGAGCAAGAGGAGGTTCTGGTCGACGTGGAGGGATTTCTGTAATTGCGGGGGTGGTGAGGGTATTCCTAACAGCGCTGAGGCACTGTGATTGCTGGGAGTCCCTCAGCTGGTGGGGATGGGGCGGGAGAGGCAGGCTGAGAGTCACTGGTTTGGGGAATATTTGCATTCTAAGATTCCTGAAGATAGAAAAACCCTGTATGCAAATATCTAAACCTAATTACGTATAATGTATATAATACATACACATTGTATATATTATATAATGTATATATTACATAATTATATATATTATATTATATATAACACATATATACGTGTGTCTGCATATATATATTTGTTTAGTGCCAGGGTAAACATTCATATTTCACTGTTTAGAAATAAGAGCCCCAGGGCTGGCCCAGTCCTTGTCGCTGATGGTCACCCAGAAAGCCAGCCTTACAATTTACACACATTTGCCCTGGAAAAGGCAGTCTGCTTGACAGCAACTTAACATTGGCTTTTGCTCTGTTCTCAGGGAAACCCGCTAGGATTTCTTGCCATCTGGCCTGCACCTCACTGCAGGCAGTACACCGAGCCAGGTCCTGGGGCCGTGGCCCTAAGGGTCATCAGCAGCAGGGCAGGACCCAGGCGGGGTTACCCTGCCAGGAGCTGGGGTCTCCTCATGGACAAGCCAGTCTCCACGTGAACCCCACCCCCAGGGAAGTGGGTAGAAACATGGGCTCAGTCATCTACCCAGCAGAGATAGTGTGTAGACCACTTCATCCTCTGGTCTCACGGAGCCCATCGCCATTAAAGAAAACACTGGATGGTCTAAGTCTAAGCGTGTCTCTGCAACAAGACTGTGTACTGCAGTACACTGTTTCCTGGTGCTCATTTCGAGTTTCATTTTCATCTAAAATGTGGCTGTAAATAACTTCTAATTTGAATAAGGAGGATGAAGATGGCATTTTTTTGTTTACTCTGTCAGCGATCTGAATCAGGTTGTCAAGGTGACTAGTTCAACAAACACAAGGATGACAGAAGACTGGATGGCAAGGATCCTCTTGGGCTGAATTTGTAATTAGAGATGAGCTGACTCAAATCTGGGTTTCTAAACGAGGAGCTATGGCTGATCTACTTAAGGAAAATGAAAAAACAAGACATGTAAATGAGGCTACAACAACCTAACTTTACATGAAACGGATAAAGCCAATTATTTTTCAGGCTTCTATTCCCCTACTTCTGAGATGTTAATACATCTCACTACGGGCACTTACCATCATATCTGCTTTGACGAAGAGCTATGAGGGTTTTTTTAATGGCTTTCCTGTAAGTCTGGTAACTAGTCTTTTAATTTTAATGTCATTTTTTAAATAAAAGGTTTTAATAACAGCACTGCGTCAGACCATCTTAGGTTCAAATAAAATATTCACATCAGCCTATTTAGAATGATTACATGTCAGGCCTCTAACGAGGCAGAGAAGTTAGAGCTTTATACATTGCAGTAAAGACTGGTGACACCTGAAGGAAAGCCCTGATGTTCGTGACAGAAGAGATCCCTGGGATACGCTGGATGCTGTCGGCTGGGAGGAAGGAGTGATGGATGGGCTTAGCCTGACGGACCTCTGGTTTCTGCAGCAGGGCTCAATGGTTTGACCTGACAGGGTTAAGTTTGGACATGAGCCTGGCTTGTGCACCAGAGAAGGTGGACACATGTTTCCCACAGGTCCATGACCCGTCCCCGTTCTATCCTTCCTGGCGTCTCCAGCTTGGAATCTCAGCAGCCTTTCGGTTCCACAGTAGATTCTGGAGTCTCCTCCACATCTCCAGTGATAACCAGTCAATTCAGGCGGTGGCGAAAATCAAGGAGGCGGCTCTCACTGCTGCCATTTCCTCCCTCTGTCCCCGACCTCAGTGACTGCTCTGCACATGTGCCGCACTTAAACATTCACAATGGAGTTGACACAGGTGGGAAAGGAAAAAAGGATTTCCCAAATCACAAAGTATTACACTCTTTTCCTTCAGGTTCTCTTTTTTCCTAAATAGCATTAGTGAAGAAATGGAAGAGGTCGTGAGGCCTTGAAGGATGGTAGCTTCGACATCTGGGCCAGTGAATAAGTGTCCTGTATTTTTATTGAGTAATTGAGGGACTTCCACACTCTGGTGAGGAAATGAGATGTCGTTCTGAATTGAGGGTTTGAATATTTGAAAGAAGCCCTGATGCATGACAGAAGGCAGAAGGGAAGCCCGGGTCCCGCAGGCTCCGGGCCAGTGCTCCCATCCCAAGCCGGGCCGTACCTGAGAGCAGCAGCCAGAGCTCCCCGCGCATGCTCTCCGGGATGCCCTTCAACACGAGCTCCCGTGTTTTTTCTGTGCGGTACATGCAGATCCCTTGCCCGTACTCAGCAAAGTGAATCTTCCAGGCTTGCTCTTTCAAAAACTCTTTGGCCTGAAAGGGATAATGAAACATGACTACATCCCAAAGTACTTGGAGGATGGTAAGGAGACGTTCCAGGGAACGTCAGAACATTTCCCCTCGTGAATGGAGCAGTTAAGTTCTAGACAAGAACTCCTAATAATAAAGAACTCAGATCTGGTGGAATCCTTCCCTAATTTTACACCTCTATCATAGCCTGCAATTCTGCCATGAAGCTTTCTGGCCCAGAGTCAGAATTCCACTTACCTGTGACAGGTCAGCAGAATGCAAATTATGTTTATAGCTTTATGTTGACACCTCCAAGTGAAAGTGAGTTATGTGTTTTAAATGTGGGCTGAGAAATTATGAACTCCTTTGTTGGCTGACTTAAACAAGTTAAAAGCAAGACAAAAGAATGTCACCTGTGCCCTCTATAACTCTTGTCTCTTTTCACGAAGAAGCTACTCAGAAACCTAGTGACATATTTAGACAAAATCTGCTTTACTTACAGGAAAATATCTATTTACATAGATATTTATGAGTTTACTTTGATTTTAAAATATTTTTAAATGTTATTGTTCTAATATAGATTGTTCGAATAATATTGTTCTAATATTGTTCCACGGAAGAGCAGGAGGCACCCACCAATTTCGGGTTGAATTCCTCAGGAGACCGCCGCCGATACATGGTCATCAGGGTCTGCGTGGCTGTGGGGACGCTGTTGCCGTTTAGGTTAAACTGGCGCTCTCCATCAGCATCCGAGCTCGTGCTTCTCTGGGGGCTGGAGGAAACAAGGCTGCTGGGCCGAGAATACACCTGCCAATGCAGAGAAGAAGAAGACACTGGAAGGGGCTGGGCAGTAGAATCTACTTCTTGAGTGTCCTCTGAACAGACACCAATAGCTATGTCATTGTTCCCAAGACATTTCCTGCTATGTGAAGAAACAGGACAAAGGCAGCAGGCCAGCATTTCTGGCAGGAATTAGACAGGTGCATGGGTCATACGCTACAGAGCTTCAATGTTCGAAACAGGGTTCCTCCATATTTTAGACATATTTTTGCAACAAACCGGTTGGGCATTTGCCTCTCTGATTAGCATGTATGCAGAGCATGCCAAGGTTAAATCTGCTGCTTATGGGACTGCCTCTCTCACCTCTTCTCTAGCTTCTGGTGCCTCAAAGATGCCCACATAAGCTTGGAGCAGGTGGACAGGGCCAGGGATGTTACTTGTGAGCTCACCATCTTTATAACATGTTTAAGCTGCCAATAACTTGCCCATCACTTGAGCTAGTCATATATCTTCCGGGGCTCTAGTTTCCCTGGATGTTGGTCGGGGGTCTAATTCAACAGGGACACAATACATATTTTATCATAATAAAATCATCATAATGTTGTTGTACTTCAGGTCTGAGACTTTACTTAGTGACCTCTGTAGCATTCCCATCAATGTCACTATATGAACCAGAGTCACTTGCTGTGTAACTAGGATAAGTTACTTCATAATTTCTTCAACCGTAAAACAAGACGGTTAGACCAGATATCTGTAAGGTTCTGTCCAGCTTTATGATCCCAAATACAAACTCCATGAGATTTAAATGAGATATTGCTCTGGGCATCAGGGTAGGTGGTTTATCTTAGCACAGCCACAAAGCCTGAAGATCAAACAAAATGGACAAGGAGGTGCACACTTCCAGGCAGAGCAATAGGACAAACCAGAACACCCACAGGTGTCTTCCACAGACCTCATCATCTGAACTGTTGTAGCTTCCTGCAAACTCTTTGTCCGAGTATATTTTGGAGGTCGTCTGTTGCAGGAAATCAGAGATCCTCTGTACTAGGAAGTCTCTATCTTTCAAATTGGCAAATAGGAAGGTCATCCTGTTCCTGGTGCTGATGGATAAAGGACTGGGGAGCACGCTGGAGCTGTCTGCCTTTTCTACAATTGTCACCTGAAAAGAAACATGAAACAAGGTGCTTTACTTTCCAGGGACTACCCAAGCAGCCTATAAGCAGCACTAAAGAAGGAACACAGCAATTTTTTATTCTATAGAAACCACCCATTTTTATTGAAGCAAATTGAGATTCTTTGACTCTGTTCCAATAAATAAAACAGCTCATAACAAATCAAACTGGAGCTCACACCAGAAGCTGAAATCATCTTGTTGGTCTTTCTAAAGCAGTAGTTCTAAACTGGGAGTGATTTTGCCCCCTCAAGAGACATCTGGCAACATCTAGAGGCATTTTTGGTTTCACAAGCGGATGGTGCCACTGGCACGTAGTAGGTAGAGGCCAGGGATGCTGCTAAACATCCTACAGTGCACAGTGCACAGCCTGCCCCCAACTAAGTCTGGCCCAAGGTGTCAACAGTGCCGAGGCGGAGAAACCTTCTTGCGAAGGGATTCTCTGATTTTCATTAAAATTTCATGGAACCCTAAGAGAGAGGACTTGTAGCTGCTGCATAATCTAAGAGACAGAAAACAACCCATGATACTGGTTCCTTTTACCAAGCTTAATGTTGGCATGGGTTTCAAAACACTACCATCCTTCAAATGTCTCACTTATACTCCAGGGCTTTGCACCCTCACCTTCTACCACTTTCAAGTGTGAAAGGCTCGACTCTGCACAGACATGAGGTAAACAGCTTAACTGCAACCCTATCTGCACTGGCTGACTTTGTGTGTCTGGGTGTGTGTATGCACACAAGTGTGTATGCGCGGTGAGGTAAGTCGACCACATCAGGAGATAAGTGGGAGAGGGAGACATCTGTTTTAGTTCTGAACTGAAGACATACACTTGGTGGTTGATAATAGGATTTTCATCAACTGAGAACTAGGATAAATGCATTAAAACTTTTTTCTTTAGCACATTAGAAAAAAACCCTCAAGGCAAGTCCTAGATAAATGATTTACTTGCAGCAGCTCTGACTATATACTTAAAGTGTCTTTTCCTCTCTTTACTTCCACCTGCAAGCAGTCTAGCTTCATCTTTAACCCGTTCATCAGCATTTTCGCGTGAAATACATTTCCTCCTCAGCAGAACTTTAAAAACTTTTCTCCCCCATCAAGGCTAAGAAATCTATTGGAATTGCCTAAAAAGTTGCATGGTCCCCAAGTTCCAAAATGGGTATGGCAGAGATCTATAAAGGGAAAACTGCAGAATGTGATGTCTACTCTCAGATTTTATAAATACATATAGTTATATATATTTATATATTTTTAAAGGAATCCTCTGAAATACCTAGAGTTGCACATAAAAGCTTTTTTTCCTAATGCCAAAAAAACCAGGGAAACAGAAGAAACCCCCTCTTTATCATGAAAAGGATTTTCCCGTGACACTTAAGACATGTTAAACAATGCTTACTTTTAAAAGACCTATAAAAACTCCTTCCCCCAACAAATTTTTTTCTGATTCTTTTGATCACCACGTGTTGGGACTAAATGACAGATGCCAGGAAATGAAAGGTTCAAATTCTGTGCCTAAAACACAGACAGCCATGCGGCTCTTGATAAAGGCAAAGTGGAAAGTCCTTAAACTAGCTGGATCATGGAGATAGAAACAAGAAAGCTCCCACATAAAACAATGAATGTTCACAAGGGTTACAAAAGATTTTTCACTGATAAATGAGTTCTAGGAGAATTCTATCCCCATAAGCTTTGTGCCACCAGAAAAGGGTAACAGCTATAGTCAAGCATCCTACAGTACAAGAAGACAGATTTTCATTACCAACTTAAGTTATAAAATAGACTGGAATTTAATCAAATCTGGAGGTTTAATGTGGAACATGTGCAAGGTAATTTATGATTTAAAAAAAGAGACTTCATCTGGAAGCTCTCTCTAATGAGGAACCAAATCAATTCACTTTATCCTCCTGCTTTGCTGCCCCTCAGTGATGTCTTCAAAATCTATAGCAACGTGATTGTGTGTCAACATTTAACATCTGTCGACTTGGTCTACCTTAAGTCTATATGTGGAAAATATTGACCTGTAGTCAATATTTCAGCTTATTTATAAAAAATTAAATGAAACAACAAATCCTAGTGTACACAATCCTAAAAGCGGCCATTCCAAGTAGAATGTAACATTTCCATGGAGGCTCCTGGGGATGAATCAGCTTAACTCAGCTGTGGAAGGTACCCAGTTCATGGAGAGACCACTCTTTACTCAAACAGACCGCGGATGGATGGTGGAGGCCCTCCTGCCATGCTTTTCTGTTGTTGTGGTTACCGAAAGGTAATAAAAATTACATCAAGTCCTTTGCTTCTTCCATTAGCCGGGGTTAAAGATCTACTGTTAATATACCTCAGTGATTCATCAGGTTACAGGGAGGGGTGCTGCTGTCTCATTGAGCATTTCTTTAAAGCCGCATCCTCCAGCCACAACATGCTAATTTCTAAATGCTTCCTCTGCTACTGTCCCTCCGTCAATTTGCCCTGGAACATGACTGAATTATATCTGCCCTACTACCTATTAAGGAAAACTGGCAAGCAGAAGATGGGCTGAGAATATCAATCACCCTTCTCTCAGTGCCTCTGAGCTCTCACTGTTGCATTTACTCTAAATCATACTAAAATGTAAACAGAGCTCACTGGACCTAAACCTTGGGAGACAGTGAGCCAGAGAGCAGACGTCTTGACAACGGCTTCCAGCCCTTCTCTGCTCCTCACTTCCTTCTGGATAAACAGTGATGACTCGCTCAGATTCATAAACGGCACATCCACGGTACATTCTTAATCCCCGAATGGGCTTCCCTAGCCATTCCAGGTAACTCTGCTTTACCACATTCCAGTAGTACTTGACGAAGAAAATTAAGTTTAGTAAGAGTCTATGGCAAAGAAGGTAAATTTGCTGGAAAAAGTTCTGAAATCCATTTCAGAGCCTAACGTAAGTTCTGATGAATTATGCATCTCACAATTCACCCCCAAGAACAAATCCTAGCCTCAAAATGTATTATAATACCACGTTTGCTTACCCTATAAGAAGGAGAACTAATTTGTCAATTGAATCATTTATTATGGGGAATCTTAACAAAGAGTCAGTCTTATTTAAATAACCAAAGCTTCTAACAATCTTAACTTCCAGAAAAGGACTAGGGTAGGTTGAAAGTTGCCAGGTTAGAAATTGCAGGGCTGCCAAACCCTGACATCCTAGCTGGAGTTTCTTCTCAACCCCAAACCTCACACAAGGACCGGGATAACCTATCACTGTGAAGACATGACAGAATCATCTTCACCCCAGATACAGTAATATTTCTTTAGTCTTGATTTTGCATGACAATCCATCTGGGACTTTATTAAAATACAGATTGTAAAGCTGCAGAGATTCGGAGTCAGAAGATACGGGGTGGGCTGAGGGGTCTACCGCTGTGGCCAGCAGCCTGGGTGGATCTAAGGCAGGGAATCAGCAGACCAGATCTGAACAACACTCGGCTTTCTGATTCACAGCCTAGACTGTCTCCTTTACACCAGGGTGCTCTCTCTCGGGATGTGAGCCAGGCTTCATAATCACATTTCCTAGTTTCCGAATTTGATGCTTTGACATCCTGGGGCCTTGCTGACCTTGGGAGGGCCAGCCCTCCCAGAGTTAGCCAACTCCTAGAGATAGTAAAGAACTCACCTTGGAGCAGACTTTCATATGCAAACCAACCAATCCAGAGCCCACAGCCCAACTACCTGCCTTATAGGCTCTCACACTCAGGGCCACTATTCACCTGCCCTAATCACCCCAGGGCCAGATACCAGACAACTAGGGACAGCCTCTATGCCCCAGAGTCCCCTGAAATTATCCAAGCTAGCCAATCCTAAACCTGTTCACCCTGCTTTCCCTGTTTCTTCTCTGGAAATCACAATAAAGGCTCTTGCCCACATTTTCCCCACTCCCTCTGTCTGCTGACTGACCCTGGTGCTTCCCCATGTGGTCCCCATGGTGTGACATGGTCCCCATGGCATGGCATGCCCCCTCCTAGTGGGATCTGCGAGGAAAACAAACTACCTTTTCAATGGCAGTCATCTCCTGATTTGTTGGCCTCACCATACCTGAATGATAAAATCTCCCTTTATAAACACCAGGCTGCCGCTGGAAGAAGAGATCCTGCAGGTCCCACAATCACTTAGAGCAAAGACAACACATGAAAGGGGAGCAAGTGCCATCAAAGAATTATGAACATTCATGTACGGTTAAAAGCCAACGAACTGTTGGTAAAATATTACTGGCTCACATAGAAAAGTATTACAAATGAAACTCTTAAAACGCCCGTTTTTGCCTGACACTTACCTCACGGAGTGGGATAATGAGGCTACATAAGTTCTCCTCCTTGCTCATAAAGCAGATGTAATTTGTGGACACAAACATCTGCCCCAAAATGTGCATTTTGTTAAACGGAGTCCAGAGGGTGCAGTCTGTGTGGCCGTCTAATTTTTCATCTTTGGGCAGCCGGAAAAGTGCACGGTATCTCTCACTCTTTGCCCTGGCATCAAGATCACTAGAAAGCAACAATAATAAGTCATCTCACCCAAGAGAAATGTTTCAATACCTTCAAAATGACGCAGCAATGGAGGTTCCCCAGCCCATCTTTCCCCTCCTTGATCTTGCCAGACTTATCCCTACCTTCCTGGCTTTCTATTGGCATTAACACCAACCGATGACCCAAAAGTACAACAAAATTATTTTAACATATTTAGGTCCCTTGTGTAGCCATTTTACAATCAATCTGTACATGTTAAAGAATCTTAGGAAAACTAGGCCTGGACAGGAAATTCATTCTTATTCAAAGGACTACAATAATTAGTTCTAAAGAGATTATTACATTTATACCTACCCAGAGCCACTTTTAGGGCCTTATCTTTTAAGACAGACCTAATGAGAATGCAAACAAGCCACATGAATCTGCCAGCCATCACTGTCCACCCTGAACAGACAACAAAATTTCCTGAAACACAGATACAACACGCCTCTTGGACAACTTGAGTTTGCAACTTCAGCTGGGTCCTCTAGTGACTACAGTCTTTTCCATAATGAGTTCCTTTTTCATATACATCAGGTTGTTGTTTAAATCTGTCCCCTCAAGTTTCTACCCAACCTCAGCCCCTTCATGGTCTAGTTTCTGGCTTCACAGAGAAAAGAGAGGCTATGAAGCAGTGCCTCCTTCCACTTTCCTCCCTTCTATCTCCAAAATTAACTCCATCCTCACCTATTCTTATTTCCTTTCTCTGTTTCAAAGGCAGAGGAAACAGCACACATAAATCCATGCCCTATAAGATGTCACTTTTAAAAATTACTCATTTTCTTATAGCTTTGTCTTTATGCTCCATCCTGTCCCTGTACCTACCCTCACCACCAAACTCTTCCCATCTGCCTACTTCATTCTATCCTATGTTCAAATCTTTTACATTCTAGAAAGAGGAATCCCCCCTCCTTTACTATTGAATTTCTTGAAAAGGCAGTCTACACTTGCATATTTCCTTTTCCTTGCCTTTCATATGCTGTTTAACCTGCTGCATTAACACCATCCATCCTCCACCACTCTATTGAGACAGGTCTCAAATCAACAAAGTCTTCTTCATTGCAGTGACCTCATGTCAGGTTCCAACCACCAGCTGTACGCCAATAATTTCCAATTCCATATATCTTACTGGACCAATCTCCAACTCAATGTCTTGCAGGCAACTCAACGTGATCAAAACTGAGCTCTCATCTCCCTTGGACTTATTATCCATCTCAGTTAGGGGTAATTCCATGCACACAGTCACACTTTAGAGCATCAATTTTTCCCTCACGTCTTGTGAGCTCTACTCCTACATCCAGACTTCCAGGCTCTCTGCAGCCTCTCCTCATCCCAGGCCCTGCCACGTTCCAGACATGTGATGGATTACTTCTCTCTGGACTCTTCCCTTGAGCTTCCCCCAGCATGTTATTCCCTCTGCCTGAAATATCCATCCTTCTGAATTTACAGAGGTAACTTCTACAATCTCTTGAGAGTCCAGCTCCAAGCAGCCTCCACTGAGAGGCCTTTCCCATCACTCTGCCCCATCTCCTCATGTGTGCGCCCATGGCACTCTGCTCACAGGACCAGAAGAGTTCCCATCACACTGTACTGGAGCTGGTCATCTCTGCCTCACGTACAGAACTGGAGTGCCTCAGGCAGTCTTTATCTATATCCATAAAAGTGCTCAGAACCCTTGAAGTTGTTCAGAAAGTTAAACTGCATAAATGAATGGATGGGTTTCTTGCTTCTAAAGTCTGTAAGACTCGGTCTTGGTCACCTACCGTTTTAGAGCAGACACTTTTTTAGGAGATTTCTTTTTCAGTTTGGGCAGGGATCTATCCTGTTCAAACCCTTCATTGTCCAAGAGTTGCCTCATGGCTATGTTGGCGAGCTGCTCCATTAACTTGAAGGTCTCGTTGATGTTGAGAAATACAGAGAAGAAATGTTCACTGGACCTTGTGCTCACTTTGATCACATCAGGCAGGAGCAGCGTGGCGTTCTTCTCAAGCTGAGTGATGTCCACCCACCGGATAACCAGCTTGGCTGAGCACAGGGAACAAGGCTAGGTCAACACCTGGCTCCTTAAAATCCTTTCAAGATGCTGCAATCCCACACCTCCACCCCCCAATCTCGCTCAACTCCTTCGAGTTTGTGTGCCCATATTTATTGTTATTTTGTTAGTTTTAGGAGACAAATCTGGACCATATAAATTCTGAGTTCATAATCATTACAGATTTAAGTCCATGTCTGCTAAATTAATTATACCTTTGGTGAATCTTTATTCCTTAATGACCAATTTCTTTACAAATACTGGACCAAAAATAATTGAATTCATTTGTTACATCATCAAAAATAGGGCTGACTCAGTTTTAACTACAGATTTATTGTTGGTATTTTAATGTGATTTGTGAGTTCAGGGCAAACCTCAGTAGACTTTCCAAAGCTTCCCTCTGAAATGCTAGCCAACTTACCTTCCCTTCCCATAAGAAAAGAATAAAAGCAAAGGTGATTAATACTGAGGTACATCCAACCCTGACGGGGGACCTTCCCCTTCCAGTAGCTGCAAGAGTAATAGTTGACGAGTTTCTCTTCCTCGGGCATCCCGAACAGCCTATGGAATTTCACAATGGCTTCTTTAAACTTCTCTGTGTCATCATCTTCCTTCACATCATTGATTTTGTTATACTCTGCAATGATGCCCTAAGCAGGGATAAAGCATAAAGCATACAACTGCTATTAACATGACTAGAGGTGCTTTGTTCCTTATGCTGTACATATCAGAAAGGAAAAAACAATTTTTAAGGTTACAATTAAAAAAAAATTGACGAATTATTTTCAAAGCCAATCCCCAAGTTCTAAGTCGATCAACAAGTAGCATGTGTGTACTAAAAGATTTTGACATGACAATATAGATTTTATTATCTGTTTATTGGTGGTGATCATTTTGTTCAGTTCACTTAAAATGAAGCCCCTAGTTTTACATCACAAATGAGGAGATGTAAAGATTTTGCTAGTTTTACTACTTTTCCTAGCTTATCGTGATAGAGTCACCCCAAAGGTCAACTTCTGCTTTTCTCAAAAATCAACAAAATTCCATCATGAATAGAAAGGGAGGAAAGAAAGATCAGAACACATCAATAACTGATGCTTGGCCACAGATCTACTGTCCCAGGGCCATGAATGACATCAGGGAACCTAGAAATTGCAACAGCAACCATCTGAACAGAAAAGGGGTGAAGATGAGAGCAAAAATTATATTAGATACAAATTTTGGACAGCAAATGAAATATCTGCATAGCAAGTGACTGGCTTAATCTACCGTTTAATCATTATCGTAGCTTGAGAAGCCATTTCATTGTTATCCTCTGTAATCCCCTGAAAATTGGCTTCTACATATATCTGTTGATAGAAAATGCTTCCTTGAATTCCACGTTAGACTTTGTAATCATCAAATCTCTCTCACCTCATCTTCATTTTCTCTGATCTCAAGGTAGCATTGGAAAAGCACAAGCTTTCAAGCATGTTTAAGTCTTGGCTTCAGATTCCAACAGCATCATTGCATATCTGTGTCAAGTTGGGTAACCTCTTGGATTCTCCTTGATACGACTGAGGCCTCCATATTCCAAGGACAGAAAAGTACAAATGCCTCATATCTAGAATTCCTGCTTTCGACTCCTATGCTTCCAATACATCCTGGATGCTCTCTACAAATTCATTTTCTAAAACTTATTCTGACTACAAAATTCTTATTATCAAAATCCTGAGTGGTTCTCTACTATCAACAGCATGAAGTCCAAAATTCTAGACCATGCACATTTTTGATCCAACCACACTGCAACCTTTTCTCTCTCACTATACTACGTCTGACAAAAATTCCCCATTTGTAATTCTGCCCCAGCCACCCTGAGGCACCCTCAGGGCCTGAATATGTCATTTGTGTGCTTTCCCACCTTCTTGTCTGTGGTCCTGATGCTCTGTGTGCCAAAAATCTAAAGTCAGACTGTTCTCTGTCTCCTTAATCCTACTAAGCCCAACGTCTGGTCCAATTGCCACCTCCTTGTGAACCTTCCCTCAGATAGGATTCCCCTTCCTCACATTAAGTGCATCGTGTACTGAAATGACTTGCTAGAATTTTATTTTTACTGCTAGATCTTTCACCCCTGTTGCCAGCAGTTGCGATAATGAGTAATGGCAAGAGGGATGGCTTTACTCTTCCATAATCTCTGTCACCATTCAATTCTAGTAAAAAACAAACATATAAACAATAACCATAACAGCAAATAGTGGGTCTGCTATGTAACACAACCCCAAGACAAGTCTCCAACCTATTCTTCTAATAGGAAACCACCCCTTAGCTCCTCTACACAGTCCAGGAATTACTTCATAGC
The DNA here is from genome assembly GCF_041296265.1 of Equus caballus. NCBI lineage: Eukaryota > Metazoa > Chordata > Mammalia > Perissodactyla > Equidae > Equus > Equus caballus. The sequence continues at coordinate 96,700,332 of NC_091685.1, read as the reverse complement.
GTCCAAACTGGTAGCCCCTCCAGTGTCTTTCCACACTCTGATCTATTTTGTATGGCCACTTTCCGAAATAGAGATCTCACAATAGCATTCTTGCCTTAAAAATGTCCAAGGCTATATCAGTGAAAGAGGGAAAAAGTCCAGTCTGGGTCTCATGCCATAAAACCCCATCTCAATCTGCCCAAATCAACTTTTCCAGGTTAGGCGTGAAAATCACGTTCTTTGTGACACTAACCCGATCCTATATGAGGACTAAGTATTCTCACCTCTATGTTCTCTTAATTCCTATGTTGGCTGAAAATATTCTGTTTATATGTCCCTCTTCCACTAAATATGAGTTCCAAAGATAAAGATAGCATCTTAAACGGTTTTTTATCACCCGTAACTAGCATCTAAAAGATATTCACTAAAAGATTAAGTGGGTATATGTTGCCTTTCCAAACTAGAATGTATCTTAAGTGCCATATCTTAGCCTTTATTGTGTCCTCCAGAGTTGCAGATTTCTAAATGAAAAATTGTTTAAGAGTTAGCAACCCTTGGGAAATTAAGTACCAAGTTGCTGAGTCCTGCTCTTGAGTCACACGGGAGGGCTCTATGGCTGGCACGGGAAGTAGCAATATACTTCCCTGAGAGGATCTAAGATAAGGTTGTTTCCTCTAATTAGTTTTGACATGGCTCCACTGAGAGAATAGAGATGTTGACTTTGATGGAGCTTAGGGGAGATCCATATTTGGACCTAGGTAAGCAGACTTTGGCAGAATGCTTATTAGGGAACTTTAGACAACCAGGAGGCAGCAGGAGGGTCCTGGACCTCTGGATGGGGAGAAGCAGCAGCTAGTTCAGAGGGAAAATCTTTCCCAGTTGGCAAATTTACCTACAGTCAATATGACATTTCAAAGTTATCAGTGCCTTTAGAAGGGGATCAGAATATATATAAGAATGAAAGAAGAAATAAATGAATGAATCGATTAAAATGCTGAATGAGAACCCTGTAATAAGAAGTAGCAATTGGGTCACTAGGCAATCCCAATGGCCAACCAACTCAGAGTAAGCCTGGAGACTCTCAAGTGGGCTAACATGTGCTCTTCTCCGGGACCACTGGAGTAGGGCTCTCACCTAAAGTCAGAATAAGGAGAATATTAGCAGGGAGCAACATATAACAAACCAAATGATACCCATATGTTTTCAGTAGAAAAACATTAAGTTCAGACTGTGCTATCTAAAAGATCTACTAAAAATCGCACTTCTACTATGCTCATTTAAATTTTCAAAAGAAAATATTTTTAAATATAAGAAGATTCATGAGGATATAGAACTGAGACACATCACTCTGAAACACTCTGGGGTCTAATACACTAATATCAACAGACCAGGCCTTGCCAACTAATTTTAATATTAATGATAATACTCCCCATAAGGCTCCACTCCGAACTTCCTGACCTCTAAGAAAAGAGAGGGTCTAGAATGCTGAATCTCGTTTTAGTTTGCTGTAATATTTTAGCTAGGTGGACTGGATGATGGGACGGAGTATCTCCTTCCTGTATGTTCTCCATAATATAAAATGGGTCACCGTGGTTCTAGACAACAGCCCCAAATATCTCTGGAAAATTACTATGATCTAAATATGCGGGATGTTCAATATAAATTTATATATGCAAAGGGCATTGACAGGTAATTCATGAAAAGGGGAAAGTTAACTTAGCAAACAGGAAAAAATGTTCAACTTCATAATCAATCAAAGACAGAAAATTAAAACAATAAGACACCCACTTTTCCCTGTTAAATTTGGAAAACCATTTAAACAACTATAATGCCAAAAGTCAGCAATGGTGCAATCGCACAGGGATTCTAATATTCCAACAATATCTACTACTATTTAGCCCAGTAACCAATATTTTGTAATCTATCCCAAAGGAAAAAAACAAAAACTACAGGAAAAGTTCTATGAACAAAATTGTTCACTGTATCTTTGCTTGTGCCTGCCCCCACTATCTAGAAGCTAAGGAGATACTGAGAAAGAGAGGAATGGTAAGGTCAATTATGGGACAACAATAACAATTAAAAATTATATAACAATATAGTAGATAGTGGTCAAGGAAAAAAGATGTGATACAAAATTATACATACCGTGAGACTATTATGATAAAACGCATACTAGAAATTTAGAAAGAAATACACAAAATGTTATCTAGGGTGTTTGGATTATGGCTGCCTCCTCAATTAATTATTACATTTATAATTTATAAAAGTTAATTAAATCTCAAAACAAATTTGTTGGTTCTCTTCATTATTGGACAATCCGTGAATGCTTAAACCATTCATTTGCACATGAATGACATTCTTTCACACATAATTGCATTAATAGCAATTCCTTCCTCATAATTGGTTTCAGGGGAATTAAATCTGACATTTTTGCTGTAATGAAACGGTGAGAAGAATGGCTATCTGACATAATTTGTCCTTGATTTATTTTTCTGGGTTTTTCCCCCCTCCTGGCTATTATCACTTCTAAGCTTCCGTTTCTTCCTATAGTTCTTTATTTGTACCTTTTTTCCAAAGATGATAACATTTGAGGGAGGACTAGGAAAAGGTAAGTGAGAACCTCAATAGTGGCTCCTGGATAGAGAAGATGCTTCATGTCTGTACCACACCAATCGGCTGCCCGCTTTCAACCAGATCCTTCAACGTGATCAAACTAGGAATCCTCAGACTCTCTCCATTTACACTACTTCCCAGAAATTCAGATACACCACTGAGAAACCAAATGAAGATGTTATAAAATCTGATTGGTTTTAATAATATAACAACTCTCAATTATTAAAGAAAGAACTTTTTGCCTGTAAGTTTCCAGCTCCTCCTACCTTCACACTGGTCCTTTACAATGTCTCCCCCCTCTCATTTTTATCTCCTTCACTACTCTTTTAATCTCTTTAGTAAGGATAGAGTAACAGACTTAAATCACCAATCTTGAAGCAGGGATAAAAGATTCATTCTGAGGAGTAAGGGGTGGGAGTAAGGAAGAAGTCAGTATTACCATATGTACTTTCATACTATTCAGTCCTCACCAATTTTTTGTGGCCCAGTTAAAATTCAGCTCTCTCCTTCAAAAACATCAGACTCTAAAGAACAATGAGATTCCATTTGTACTCTTTTCCTTCTTTTTCTGAGTATAAAACTATTACATGTTCATGTAAAAGTTTAGGAAAGTAGAAGAAATAAAATAAAAATCAACCGTTCTGTGGAATTTTAATGAGAAGCACGCTGGCAGATCACTTCCCAGAACTCCTCCTTAACCTGGGTGAAAAAAAAGGCTTTCTCACTATGACTAAAGCTCCAGATCTTATAGTAGAAAGAACTGCTAATTTTGACTAGATAAAAAATTTAAACTTTGCACAGCAAAAGCTAACATGAGCAAAGTCAAAAGACAAATGACAAACAGAGAAAATATCGATAACATATGTCATCAACAAAGGGCTAATGGCCATTATTTTAAAAAACTTAAAAATTAAAGAAAAATAAGACCGAAGTCCCACAGAAAAGAGGCAAAAGACAATAAGCAGACAAAAATGGCCCTGCGACATATGAAAAGATGTTCGATTTCACTCATAAATGAGGCAAATACAAATTAAAACAACACTAAAATATTTCTCCCCCATCAGACTGGCAAAAACTCAAAAGGTTGGCAATCCGCCTTGTTGGAGAAGCTGTGGAGAAACAGGACCCCCGCTCCCCCGCCCTCCCCGCCCCGGCCCCCTGACCACCTGACCATGCCAGTGGGGATGTAACATGCACAACTCCTGGGATGGGGAACTTGGCAACATTCAGCAAAAGAACACAAGCATTTACCATTTGACCTGGCAATCCCACTTCTACCAGTTTATCTTAAAGATACAATGCCAACAACACAAAGATACATATGCATGAATATATATACGAAGCATTATTTATAATTGGAAATTATAAATTATAATTGGAAACTGACTAAATGTCCAAGCATAGGAGACTGGCTGAATTACCTATGGTGCGTATACACATAACACGCAGCTTCAAATAATGAACTAAACGCAACATGGGGCCCTAGACTGGATCATGGAATAAAAAAAGGCCAAGAAGTGGAAAAACTGGCACATCCAAATACAGCTTGTAGTTTAGTTAACAATGTTGTGTCAATGCTAATATCTTAGTTTTGATAAATGTCTCATGGTTATATAAGATGTTAACATTCGGAGAAGGTGATTGTAGGGTCTGAGGGAATTCTCCCACCTATCTTTGCAGTTATTCTGTAAATCTAAACACTATTTCAAAATAAAAAACAGAACTATTAAAATGAAAAACCAGGGGCCGGCCCCGTGGCCGAGTGGTTGAGTTCACGCACTCTGCTTTGGCGACCCAGGGTTTCACCAGTTCGAATCCTGGGTGCAGACATGGCATCGCTCATCAAGCCATGCTGAGGTGGCATCCCACATGCCACAACTAGAAGGACTCACAACTAGAAATACACAACTATGTACCAGCAGCTTTGGGGAGAAAAAGGAAAAATAAAATCTTAAAAAAAAGAAAAAACACCACTACCACGTGGACAATGTCAGTGAACTTATGTGAGTGTCACCCAGGAGCTATTAAGTGAAAAAAGCAAATGCAAAGGAGCATACATACATGAAGTTTTATGTGTATGAATTAAAGACAAATAAGAAAAATACATATATCTGCTCATTTTCACAACTTTTCCGTAAGTTATAAATTATTTCCAACTAAAAAGTTTAAAAACAAAACAAAACACCCACTACCTGTATTTTTCCTCTCACAAATGTGGTGATATCATTCTCATTTTCAAAGATGGAGAGTGTCTGCAGGAGATTCTGCTCAAGCCATTCCCAGTGTTCAGTGATTTCTTTTCTGGAACCACCTGTACGAATGTAACAATGATAAAAATAAATGTCAGAATTTAAAAGATACATAAAAAACCAGACTCACTTCATGCATATTCAATACCATTGAAGGAGACTCGTTCTCACAACTCTGCCTTTAAATGCTTTCTCTCCTCCAGAGGAGACACACACAAGACACTTACAGATGTAGAAACCCAAGAGTAAGAGCGGTGTTACAGTCAACTCTGATCAGGAGAGTCCAAAAACTTTTCAGACACTGTTTCAGGTTAGAAGGCAGCAACATCTCTCCCATTCTGGTTTCTGGACTGGAAGTTTAGCACCACCCTCCTCTTTTCTCCCTCCTAGAACCTGCACTTGACAGGGTAACTGAGACCTTGCTAGGATCCTACGTTACGGTTGTTAAGCCACAACAATAGGAGAGCTTTGGTACGCCACTGGAGACCTGATGCAACCCCCTCCTGTAATGGGCAGAAAATGATCCTCCCTCACTTCAATTATGAATGAGATGTGAAAATGGACTATCGCTGGGGAATAGCAGCCTGGCTCTCTGGAGCACGGCTGCCTTGAGATGTAAAGGGATGAGGTCATCCTTACCAGCTCAACCAAGTCACTGCACTTCAGTCAGTAACAAGAAGCATAGGCGCCTCGCCTGGCAACCTGCAAATTTAAACACCCTTTGCCTTGTACAACCGCAGCACCTCTCTCTGCTCACAAGGGCGTAACGGGGATGATGTCAGGATGTGCTTGTAAAGACACTGGAATAAATTCTCTTCCTTTTTTCCCTTGCTCTGGGATTGTTAACAATCTTGCAGAAAAAGTGTTTTATAAATCATCCATAAATCATATACATAAAATGTATGTACTATTCATTCCAGAATTAAAGAATGATTTTGTGATGCCACTGATTCGTCCTTTAGGCCTCTGCTTAGATTTCCAAGTTATCTTTTAACTGATTTCTTAAAAATGTCTTCTCTCTGTTCTTTGTCACAGTCATTCCATATACCTCAGAATCTCACTCTGACTCCTGACAAAGAAAGGTGGCAGACACAAATGTGTCTACCAGGATACTAAGAACTACAGTCGCTTCATGGGGCCAGCCCGGTGGCGCAGCAGTTAAGTTCGCATGCTCTGCTTTGGTGGCCCAGGGTTCGTCAGTTCGGATTCCGGGTGCGGACATGGCACCATTTGGCAAGCCATGCTGTGGTAGGCGTCCCACACGTAAAGTAGAGGAAGATGGGCACGGATGTGAGCTCAGGGCCAGTCTTCCTCAGCAAAAAGAGGAGGATTGGCAGCAGATGTTAGCTCAGGACTAATCTTCCTCAAAAAAATAAATAAATAAAATCTCTTCGAGAACGAGAGACAGGCTTGAGGGGTTTCAGACCCACTGTGCACAAAGGCAAAGCAAAACAAAATCCAAGTTCATTGTCTTTTACTTTAAGCCTAAACACCAAAATTGCCTAGATGGAATGCTTACGTAGAAGATGCAAAGCAAATTTCTGAGTAGAGAGGCAGCCCCAGGAAAACACTAAAGAATAAGAGAGTCTGTAGTTCTCCATGGGCATTTTCATGGCTCACTTATTCGGGGCCACAGTCAATCACATGTAAAAGCAATCAATGACTCTATACCACGAGGCCATGGCAAGAGCCAGAATGCAGGATGCCTGGGTCCCCCTCCCTCTCTGTCTCAAACACTTTACATGTAAAGTGGAGACAAATGAAAAACAAAACAAAACTCTTACCTATCTCAGAGCGATGCTGTAGAAATTACAAGGAATAATGTCCACAGATACACTTTGGAAGGTAGAAAACACTTTTTGGATGCAAAACACACAATGCCGATTTGGAATATTTAGGGAATGAGTCATTTTGGAGTTTGCTGGAAAGCTTTAAAAGATTTTAGACTTTAAAATTTTAAACAGTCATTGGAAAATTTTCTAAAACATACAGCTCCCTTCCTCGTCTGTAAACAGGTCACTACCATCACCAGCTGTGACTGGCTGGGATCTACAGATAGAGCCCTGTCCAAAGTAAATGCCAACCATGCGCCTTCCACCCACTGTCCCATCTGTGCTTGTTGGCACTGTCAGCTATATGCACCTTAGGACAGAGGCACTCCTGGGGACCCATGAGACTGCTGAGCTTCTGCAGGCCCATCAGGCACAATTTCCAGCACCTGATTTTGCCTCTCCTCCAATCCTGCCTATGATGATCACAGATGTGCCTTCCAGAGGCTGGCTGTCACACATGCCCTTGGCTCAGCCAGGGCAGTCTGGCTGTTGACTGGTACCTCATCGTGCTCTGCCCTTTACCAGGTAGTCATACCAGGTACCTGACTGTGGAGTTGCTATTACACTGGCCGTGGAATCCAACCACAGTTCAACCTCACAATTCTTCAGTTATCCTGGATAGAAAGCCCATTGCTACAGGACCTAGGGCAGAACAGGTTTGCCTTCAGCTTTGCACATGCTGTCTTCAGTTTTCCTTAGGCACATATTCACATAAGTACACCCTCCCCACACACACACCCAGGGTAGAAATAGTGTATGCATGCATGCATTCACTCAATAAACATTTATTCGTACTTCCAATTTTCATGGGTATCATACGAAGACCTACATGGCTGATCCCCGTCTTCAAGTAACCATCTGAGCACTCTTGTATTGAAGTTCAGGTTTACTATCCACATTGTTTCCCCATCTATTGTCTTCTCTGCTGCCCCAGGACCTCCCGCTCTCCACCCTGCCCCATGGTCCACCACTTCTATCACCTCCACCCTCCACGATCTAACGTCATGTTCACCACTGGCTCTCTACCTCTCACTGCCTGGGATGTACATCTCCACATTTCTGTCTTTGCTTATCACCACTGGCCTCCCTCCTCCTGCTGCTGCCTGTATAGTTTCTCTTCTAGCCTCCATGTCCTATTGCTTCTCGCACGCATGTCAGTGTCATATGAAAAGGCTGGCCTTTCAGAGTTGTCACCAGCCACTCACTGCCCCCATGTATAGGAGAGGAGCTGGGATGGCAAATCTCAGTATCCTTAGGTCTTCGACTCTTTCAGCTTCCTTGGCACTTTGGGCCTGCTTCTGTACTACCAAAGAGGTTCTGGAAGTTTCTTCTGGCTACATCCAGACCTAAGATTCCAAAGTTCCAAAAGACTGGGTTCTAGATAGGGAAGAACTTGGTATACCATTGCATGAAACCATTATCACCATATACTATCTGAGGAAAGAAAAAGACGCAAATGCCATCAGCCAATGGTAGTTTCAGGTAACTATGGATTCCTGTTTATACTCAACAGATACATCCCAGGGAGAGTAATGTAAATGCACCATTTACATTTATATTTACTGTGCAAATGCACTATATTCTCTGAATGTTTCCTAAATGCACAAAGAATAAATGAGGACAGGTGTTCCAGGCTCCAGGTTCTGGAGACTAGAATTATGAGGACACCCATAAGGCAGAGCTGGATTCCCTCCCCAAGCAGACGCGACCAATTCTGAAGATGCCAATCTAGTAACAATTATTTCTGAAAGCAGGCGTCTACTTGTGTCCACTTCTCACCCTAGAACAAACAAAGGGTCCATGTCACCTCTCGGAGAACAAAGCACAAACATCCTACTAACAGTGTGAGAGCAGCTGTCGCTTTTGCTGGACCACTCTTTAGGAACGAGCGAGACTCCAGAGGAAACATGTTGGAATCCCACGTGTTCCTCATAAATGGCTCATTCCTTTCTCAAGAAAATAAGCACAAGTGCTGCAATATTTAAGATCTTGGAACTTTTCTTTTGTTATTGTTTAAAGTGAGACAGCATGAAGCTCTTGCCGTGACTGAAAAGGGACGGGTCTATTTACCCAACAGTTTGAGCAAAATGGGTTAGACGCTCAGAAGAGAAAGGAAGGGCTTGGCTGTCGACTTTCTGGGAAGGCTTCATTTACGGAGATTCAGCAGGAAAAACAGGCTGACCCGACTGTGCAATCAGCTGGAACAACAAAGAAAGCTGGTGCCAGGAACGGGAATCCTTCAGGAAACCCGAGTGAAAGCGTTCTGCTCTGGTAAAAACTAGAGCAACCCTCGATGGGCTTAAGGTGATTTAGAAATTAATTTTGGAAAAATGGGAATCTTTATCGTTCAGAGTGGTTTTTTTTTAGAATACTAGCCACAGGTCCTGTGTACATATCTGAGCAAAATTTAAACATTATTTATGATGAGGAAAAATACTAAATTATCCTCATTTCTCATCTAGTTTGAAACGTATCTTAAAGCACATAAAGTCTATCTGACATAAAAAGGAAGAAGTATTAAGATGGACCCACGCATTGATTCTATTGCATCTGGCCTCTGAGGATTAAGGACAAAGGTTTAAGGCCCCACTGATAGATATTCAGTGGATATTTCTTTGCAATGCACGATTAATAATAAATTTTGGTTTTGAAATTATCTCACTGACTTAAAAAACTAAATTCCAAAATAACTAAGACGGTAAATTTTCACTGATCAAGAGTGTGTGTATGCACACGTGTAAGTATACATTTGTGTGTACATGCAAAAACAAAAACCACACATGACACAGCAGAAAACAAAACAAAGCAAAACAAACCCACAAAACCTCCGGGGGATTAAAAAGCAACCAACCTAGTATTTGCAGATACCAAAATGGGCCTTTGGATCCCAGAGGTGATCAGTCTTCAAACGAATAGCACTTGAAGCTACTTAAACAAAGGGAACCAGGTGACAGGATCATCTATTTTATGGCCTTATCCAAACACCACCTTAGCCACAAAGATAATAATTCTGAAATTTAAATCCTAAATGAAGGCAGCAGTAATACTCAGTACACTAGAGTAACCCCTATTGTCCCTGTAGTATTTACAAAGCTACCATTGTACTCTCCACACGCAGAAAAATGACAAACTTGTATTTGGAGAGGGCAAAAGATAAAACCCAAAATCATATGGCGATTTGAAACATTTCTAGAAACAAAAGGGAGATTTATGTTTTAAAAGTCCACAGCTAATTAAAGCTATAATTATAAACAGGTTAAATAGAAAGGTAAAGAGAATGTTATCTCCTATTTGTGCTGACCAACGCTAGGCGTCATGCTTTCACTTTGGACACGTTATCACACGTCATCTCACAGCCATCATATGAGTAGGTCCAGTTACAATGCTTTTACAGACGAGGAAACTGAGGCTTTCATATTTCCATGAAATCAAATTTAAATTTTTCTGGCTTCAAAACCTATCCTCTTAATTGCTACACTTTACCACTTCCTGATGTATTTGTAAGTGTGGTAAGTATGACTAGAGGTGAGGTTATCTGGAGTAATAAGGAGCCTGGTTATCAGGGAAACAATTTTACACAATGGCTCAGAACACAGACATTGATGTCAAAAAAGTACACCTGGTTTCCAGTCCCCACCATGCCACATACTAGCCTCGTGACCATGGGTAAGTTACTTAACCTCTCTGTGCTTCAGATTCTTCATCTATAAAATGTAGTTAACACCACCTACCACAATGATTTGTGCTGGAGTCTAAAGACGATAATATATGTAAAGTCTTTAGCGTAGGTCTAGAACACACAAAGCACTAAATAAACACTTACGTTTGCTATTATCATCATAAACCACAAAACGCACAGATCTCATCTTGAAGTGTGATGCAGAAGATATTCCTAGCTTCTGATGTCAGGACACTATGAAATCAGCTGTTTGTTGCCTAACATACATCCAGCAGAAATCTCTCTGGCCCTGGCACCAGTATGTTTGGATTGCAAACTGTACATATTCCTGAAGTCAGGCATGCCTGGAAGCACTCCCTGTGTAACTGTTAGAAGCTTCTCACATAACTCTGCGGGTCGTCTCTCACAGGCCATCACAATATGCTCACAGCTTTAGGATCACTTTGAGAAAAGGGAGGCCCAGGTAGCTCACCCAACCTTGGCAGTAAGAACCAGTGGTTAATGTCCTTATTTTACTTATGTGCCAAGGTCCTCTTCTAGCTGATGGAGAGCATGAATGTCAATGACTATCTTTCTAGAGCGCAGTCAGGCTAGAGACACTAAAAGCCTTACATATATGCATAGTCTTTGACTCAGCATATTGACTTCTATAAATTTATCCTAAGGTGATAATTAAGGGAATGTGAAAACATTTTGTTCAGAAGATATTCACCAAGGTTGTTCAAAATGCGGTTAACATTAGGTGGAAAAGACCTAGATTTCCAACAATAGTATATCAGTTAGGTAAATTATGTTATATACACAACAAAATATTATCTACCTATTAAAATTGACATGACAGAAATCTATTTTACTGACATGGAAAGTCTATACATATATATGTATACACACATACACACACATACCTATAAACAAGAAGTCTGGAAAGTGAAAATTTGTGATGTTGTATTGTTCTTAATTTTTTATTCTTCTTATCTATATTTTCTAATTTTCTGGAACGAAGATGTATTGCTTAAAGAAAAAACCCAACTTCCTTTTTTTTTAAGCTGCTGTGTTCCCAAGGATAAAAGAACAGTTCTTGAGGTCCACAGACCAAGAAAACAGGAAATACTGACCAACTTCCACATTACGTGTATCTCATGTGGAAGGCAACTAAATTACCCAACATTTTCTCTCTGCTGTAGAGAAATAGCAGAAGCAGAACCAGAACCAATTAGCAATCTTTAATTAAATTCGGGGCTTACCAGCTGCTGACTAAAAGAATGTTTAATCATAAAAGCCAGCATGGTGCCGCTTAAAAAGTAGTGGGCTGGGCATCGGGGAGACCTGAGAACTTGGTCTCAGCTCTACACTAACTAGCTTGAACTAGCAATGTGAACTCCGGCAATTCACTTTACCTTTGTATCCTATTGAAATAAGAGTGTTGAACAAGATGATGGCTAACACATCTTTCAGTTCTGAAAACAAACGACCACCTAGGCCCAGATGAGATTCTGGGATGGTAAAGAAAAAGGAAACAATCAATGGGCAGCTGAATCAAGGTACTTTCAGGGTGTTTTATCAGTGAGGTGTCCGTCACATGTTCCCTCCACCTCATTTCCTTTATCAGTCCTGTTGGAGGGTCACATGTATCCAGAGGGAACTGTCAACAGCTCCTCTGTCTTTCTGTTTGTAACTCTTCTCCCTAGCTGCCCCAGAACTCCTATTTAGACAATATCCTTGGAATTACCTGCATTTCTATGTGTCCATGTGCTCACTGAGGCCGTATAACCCTGCTTACTGTTAGAATAGTTCTTCTAACGGGGAGAGTCAAATGGGCTGCCTTCTACTTAAGTCCACTGAAGGCCAAAGAGGGCAAAGGACTGGGCTCTCTCCTGCCTCTGGGGTCCCAAGTCCAAAACACCAGCTGTTGGGGGAAGACCTGCGGCCGTTTAGGTCCCTAATGAGAGCCTCAGGTACAAATACTCAGTCAATTGACTGGTTGGGAGAGGTAGGATCATTAGAGTACAACCAGCTCAACAAAGCTAGCTGGGCAAATTCCTCTACTACTGCTTCGTTTATGTTCTTAGAGATGGCAAAAAGCATAACTTCCTGCACAAACCACTGAGTAAAATGCAATTCAGTAGGCTAGAATTGATGGCACAATGGAATACCAACCGAAGAGAATGGTGGCCTCATTTTGGGCAGGAGTGAAAAGAAAGAGTCATCACTTAAGAAGGTTTTTGGCTCCCCTACCCCAGTTAAATGCCAAGGAAATGTAAAAAATCAATTTATTCAAAGCAATCTGGATACAGACCGCTAGAAGATAATAAAAAGGAGTATATGAAAATAATGTCTCACCAAATAACTCTTGTTTTCTTCCACCTTCTGTATCTGTATGGTTCATATTGCCAAGGGCCAGGTGATCATTATATTGGCAGTCAGTACAACGCCTCCTGCCCAGTTCCACGTGGCCCAAGGCTAAGGCAAATCACATGACTAGGATTTACCACTAAGACTACTGCTCTTAAAAGCGGTCAACATGAAGACATTGTTGCTGTGTAATTCAACTTACACAGCTTGAAGATTGCAAGGCACGTGGCATCGAACAAGGTTTTGCAATCCTATGGATATTACAGGATAGTGAGTTAAAGTCACCCAACTTTCTGCTGAAGCTCTCTTACAGCAATGACTCACGAAATTCAAGCAAACTAAAAAGCTGTCGACCTGCTGTCCCACCAAATACCAACCTTGTAGTATATGAAAAAACAACATTAAAATTACAAACCGAAAGGCCACCATATCAAAGAAATCTCTTTAAGGTAGCACCTTCTGCTCTTTAAATCTTCTCATGAAAGGGAGCCAGCAATTTGGGTTTTAAACAGAAATCGATCAGAAAGAACAACTAACGGGTGAATGGGACTTTCACAACGGTTGTCACTTCCGTGGAGTCTTCCACAAGGAAATTCTGGAGCTATCTCTATGGGTAAGCAATATACACAGAAGCTAAAACTGTGCTGCGTTTATTATAATGAGATCATACAGTTGTGACAGGCATTACTTGCTGGGAAAACGAAAGTAGATCTCTCTGTGGCATAAATTATGCCATCAGCATTTACTGCCTAGGGTTCCTTAGCCTTGGCTCAGCGAATAATTCAGGAATAATTCAGCTTCGTAACTCTGGGCTCTTTCCCACATGAGCATTCATAGGAGCATCTGCTTTGTAGAATGGCAAAGCCCCAGAAACAGACTGAGGAATAGTGATGTCAGGGAATGGGAAAGAAAAAAAGGTTAGGGCTGAGGGGACAGGAAACAAGAGTCACACAGGCACCAACCAGCTGCTCAGAGCACTGCATACACTGACCTGGGAAAGCCAGGAGCCTAGAGCACTGTAAGGAGAGATCCGAGGGCCCTGAGGAGCTCCAGGCTCCAGAGGATCTTGAAAACCTCTGGGCACAAGTAGAGGAAGTGCTGGAAGGTGAGTGAGAATGTGTCAAGTGTCCTTTCCACACCCTCTTAAGTCAAGTGGTTTCGTGGCTCTGCCTAATTTCTAATTTCCTTTCTTTCTGCTTCTTCACTTGCTGGCTACAACGTCTATTTTAACACTGTTCTAGATTGTTTGCCAACAGAATGTGACACTTTCCCAACCAACTACCACAGGGCACTTCCCCGTCAACAGCAGCTACTGGGCTGTTTCCCTTTGTACTAAATGAATGGAAGAGATGGCTGGAATGCTATCTTACAGGAGCCTGGGTTACACTAGTGAGTCTGTCTTCTTCAGGGTCCCAGCTTCCCTCTTTCTTTACCTCTTTCCTCTCACTCTAATCCCCATGCTTCACTCCTAGGTGGTTTTCCCCAAGCCCTAAACCCTGATGCCATTTCTTCATTCACCAGAATGTATAAATGACTGATAGATTCTACTGTTCCTCACGGGGCTGTTTGCATCTGAACCAGAATCACTCTAAACGGATATAACTACAATGTTAGAATTTCGGGTACTACTAAATCCTTGAGGGAGCATTACTAGGGCACTGGAGCCTCCCAGCAGGCTGAAATCACACCCAGACAACTTCCTGTACCTACGGAGAAAGCCGGCAGAGATTCCTGTATTTAGTTGGGTGCTCTGCAATCAAATGGCGCTGTATGGTATTTGTTCACACTGGGCTATAATTGAATATTTACTGTGTTCTCAAGAGCAGAGACTGGGTCTAACTATCTTTAGATCCCAGCACAGCACTTCCTGTGGAGTAGAAACCAATTTAAAAACTGAATAAAGTCAACTGGAAGAGCTCCCAATGGCCAAAGTTGGAATGATTTGAGCAACAAAATAAGTAAAGTACTACTGTACTCCTCCAAAGCATAAAATAAATATTCATGGTCCCATACTGATAAAAATAATTGAATAAATTATAACTCCCCACTTCTTAAGTGTGTGCTGTGTATAGTGACTTCCTTCCAAAGAGGACAGCATGGAAAGGGGAAGAAAAGAGTAACTTGATGGTGAAGATCAGCTGGGTGATCAAGGACAACATCATCGCTCATAAATAAAGCTGACAGTATGTACCCTTGCTTGACACGTGATGACAGCAGCACTTTACCTCTGTGATCTTGGTCACAAAAATCCATCACCCTAACCTAACCATGAGAAAAACATCAGACAAATTCCAGTAGAGGGACATTCCATAACAAACCTGACCAGTATCCTTCAAAACTGGCAGGGTCATAAAAAACAAGTAAAGTCTGGGGCCAGCCCGGTGGCACAGTGGTTAAGTTCACATGTTCCGCTTCAGTGGCCCAGGGTTCGCTGGTTCAGATCCCAGGTGTGGACCTACGCACCACTTGTCAAGCCATGCTGTGGCAGGCGTCCCACATATAAAATAGAGGAAGATGGGCACGGATGTGAGCTCAGGGCCAGTCTTCCTCAGCAAAAAGAGGAGGATTGGTGGCAGATGTTAGCTCAGGGCTAATCTTCCTCAAAAAAACACAAGGAAGGTCTGAGAAACATCCACAGCCAAGAGGAGCCTAAAGAGATACGACAACTAAATATAATATAGTATACTAGATGGGATCCTGGAACAAAAAAAATGACATTAGGTAAAAACTAAGGAAACCTAAATAAACTTAGTAATAGTGTAAATAAATTTAGTAATAATGTATCAATATTGATTCATTAATTAGAACAAATGTACCACAGTAAGATGTTGATAATAGGGGAACCTATGTATCTGGAGGGTATATGAGAGCTCTCTGAACTATCTGCTCAACTTTTCTGTAAATCTAAAACTGCTTTAAAAAATAAATTCTATTAACGGAAGAAAAAATCAAGTAGCAGTAAAAATATGAAAAAACTAAAGTGTTCAGTGCCCTGGCTTTTCCTCTGGTTATTTGAAAAGCCACATGCAAACAAACCACTAAAAACATCTTGGCGACTTTGGATTAGAAATCCTTGTGAGAGATCCAATAACAAGATGATCGTTTCCCACCATTTTAAGCACAGCACATTCTTACAGATTATCATCAGGAGAAAAAAAGATCCCTACTCAGTAGGAAGTCTTCTGCTAGGACGTATAAGTATTACTTAGTACACCCAAGTATTCCATGTGTTCCTCTTTATTTCCCAGCATCCCTTGGGGTTAGGCTGGGGCCATGTGACTAGTTCTAGCTAATAGCGTGTGAATGAAAGTGGTGTGTGACACTTTTGGGCCAAAGAAGTTAAAACGCAGGTGTGCTTCCACTTCCCACTTTTCCCTCGTTAGGTTGACCTTGAAGGCTTTGCGCTCCAGAGGGTGTCACTACAGTTGGAGGAGGCCACAGATCCAAACAAGACTTCGACAGAGTGAGAAGAAACCTTTACCGTGTTAAGCCATTGACATTTGGGGTTTATCTGTTGAAATGGCTAAGGCTAATTACCCTGAAATACCAAAAGATTGCATTCCACAAATAAATGTTCCTTCCCCTCTGGCAGAAAGTCATTAATCATAAGGTTTCTCTGTATTTCAGAGTATCGCTACTTACCACAGGCAATAGTCCAATAGACCAAAGAGTCTGGAGTCTGGTACAGGATTCGGTAAGGAGCCACCCGGGCACTGGAGTCCAGCACGACATCAAGGGTACCCACCAGGAGGCCTGAGGGCAGAGAAATGCATGAGAGTTTCCTCAGTGCTTTCCCAGAGGCGGTGGGAACACGCCCCTTCTGCTGGACCTCTCAACAACCCCTCTCCCACTGCACCCTGCCTTGACAAAACTCTCATCTTAGACACGATGATGCTGGCTCTACGTTATTTGTTCCAACAACCTCCGAGAGAAACTGCAAGAGCTGAAAGACTGCTGGTTTCAAAAGTAATGGGAGGCTAACAAGGCTGTGTCAGTCCCTGGCATACGGTGGAATTTATAAATGTCTATTTCAAATAAAACTAAGCAAGGTATTAAGCACTTACATGCTGGGGTCTCTGCTTTACCTTCATAATGGCCAATATGCATTATTTTCCCTTTTTCATCTAAGAAATTAATCTTTAATTTGAGTAACTTGTCAAAGCCACAGGAACCAATTATGTATATCTGAGTCGGTGCAGCCGGCTGCCCCACATGTTATTTTCATCTGCCCCACTTTTCTTTTTTACTGAAAAAAGTACAGTTCAGCTCAGCAAACACTAATTAAGTACCTACTATGTGCAAAGCAAACTCTGTGGGCACAAAGCTGAATACGACCTAGTCCATAAGGCCTTTATAATCTAGCAGGGGAGCAGGTCAAGGAGTGTCTTAACACTGTTTAGGAGTGACCAAGGGCTGTGAAACAAGCATTTTCCCATCTCAACAGCAGAGTCCTTTGCCATTTATCACATCAATCATTAAAACCAGAGCTGACTGACTGGAGTGTGGTCTACACTCTGCGAGGATGCAGTAATTAGACAAAGGATCAGGAAAGGGATTGGGTAGCACAAAGGTGAGTACTTTGGGCTGGGAACCTCAGCGATCTGGTCAGGTCCTGGGGAAACTTGCTTACATCATCCAAGTCCAGGCAAGCCTGGACATCCCACAAATGAATTTAGCTATTTGTGAGAAATACAAATGCCCAGTAGACCCATGCTCACTTAAGAAGAGGCAGTGCCTTCTCTTTCCAGGAGTGCAAATTTCTCTTCCCCCTTCCCTCCCCGCTACAGGAAGGTGTGCCTCCTATATCCACACTGCGCCGTCATTAGACAGCAAACACTTTCTACACTATTCTAAAAGAACATGGACACAGACACACAAACTCCACAAGGTCAAATACACTAGACCCCTTACTTGGCAGGACAAATCCAAAATATCCCCATAATGTAAAGCCCATAATTATTCCAAAGTCAGCTAGAACTCAGCATAGAGCAGGGACTGGACTCGGAAGGACCAATTAGGAACCCTGGCTAGTTTTTATTTTAGGGCAGACAATGTATTCCCAATGCCTTGGTTTTCTCAACTGCAAAATGGAGACAATATCAAAATTACAAGGTTGTTCTTCAAGACTGAAGGTAGTAAGACTTAGAGGTAAGAGGCTGGTTGGAATGAGGGGTTCAGCACCTGTCTAGAACCTGCCAAGACGCTCCTTTATTTAATTTGACTTTTACTTGGATTGCATGTTTAGTAAGGATAGCTCTGGGATGGAAGTGATGGTGGCTGAGGCTGGGAAGGGAGGCCAACGGCCCCCAGCCTCCCTTGCTCTGCCACTGTTGAAAATAAATAGCACACCAGCAAGCACCAAGCTCAGCGCCTGGCCCCTACAGGCTCTTCATGAAGTTATACTGAATCGGAACCTCGAGTTCTTCTGAAGCTGTCACCACAAGTATCTCTTGACGTGTTATCTTGTAATCCTGAGGTTTGATTCTGACGATACCAAATAATACCTTGATAGGCACAATACCACTGAAATTCACTTCCTTCTGCTCTGGCAGCCTGGAGTCATGGAAAGAGCAGGGGACGAGTCAACTAGTGTTCAGAAGAGCTCAGTTCCGGCTCTGACTCTGTTATAACCAATTCTGTGGCGTGGACAGGCCATTTGACTTCTCACTGCTTTGATTTTCTCAGTTGTAAAGTGGTTGTAACAGCACTTGCCTTCCTGAGCCAGGAGTATTAATCAAGCCGCCTAAGGGAGGTTGGCCACGGGGAAGGCCTACATTGTCCTTGGTCTTTGTCCAAGGACAGGAATCCATTTAGGAACACTCCAAACCACAGCGACCATTAGCTGACCTGAACACACCAGGAAAAACAAACTTTCACTAAAGTGGAAACTAATTCATTGGTTTGCTCTGGACCATGTGAAGTATATTAAAAATAAAATCCTTAGAGCCTGCAGTTTTCCAGGGGTAGATTTTCACATAATGCCACACACGTGTGCATTTTTGTTTTCTGTGCTGTGACTCGGATTTACTGCAAAGACCTCTAATTACTTTTCAATGATCTACAGCTGGAAGAGTATATTAATAGGAAAAACAGAAAACAATGCCAGCTAAACATTCTGTTAACTAAAAACGTAAAGCATCACTCATGATACCTGAATGTTTGTAATGCTTCCCTCTTCTTGAATCAAAAGAAGAAATAAAATGCCCAAAATACTGGAAGCCATCATGTATGTTGGTTCTAAGGCACATAAATTTCAGTCTGGAGTTAGAAAGCTGCAGTCAAAGATTAGCCTACAGGGTTTAATGAGCCTCTCATTACAGAGTGTCCTGGTAGATGAAGATTCTTCCAAGGGCAAGCATAGCTCACTGGCCAGAGCAGCTGACAGAGGCAGTCCTGGTTCTTGAATTCTTCAGTACTGGCTCTGCCACTTCCCAACTCCCAGACCCAGCCTCTCTGAGCCTGTTTCCCCATCCTTGATGTCTCACTAGACTTCTGTACTCTTTAATATACAGGAGGGAAGGTCTCTGAAAAGGTCCAACTCAAACGACACGTCTTGATCACCACGAATGTCCCCAATTAAAATCCATCTCCAATATGCATTATTCTAATTAACAAGTCCTCTGGTGTCACTCAGAGATGAAGAATACTGAGTTGCTCAAGGTAGACCTCCCCAGGAGTGAGGGCTTCTGATTAGATGCCAGCCCACCAACCCTGACTGTGCGTTCACAACTAGCACCACCAACTTCACTTTCCACTAAGATTTAGATGAAGACTAACAGGTATATACATACCTACCACAGGGTCCATGCTGAAATATTTTAAAGTAAAGTACAGACAGTAAAATATGGTGATACTCACACTAGGTACACATAAAATTAGGCAAAGAGGTAGAAGAGAGGGTTTTATTACAGCTTCCTAGCAAGGGGGTAGATGGCTGACTAATGTCCAAAAGAACCATCTTACAGAACAAAGACTACAGGCCATTTATATAGGGGGCTGGTCTCTAGGCGGGGCAGACATTTCATCTTAGTTCCACACAATCTTTTGTTTTATTGGATATGCATCAGAGACTGGAGCAATGCCCTATACCCTGATTTAGTTTAAAGACAATAAGAACAAAATCTTTAATATGTGTAGTAAAGATTACTGTTTAAGTTGAGTGGTGTCAACATTTTTTGAAAACCTAAATAATCAGTTATCACCATGCTGCCTAAACTCTATTGATATAAGGAATCAAGACACTGGAAAAGAGAAATATTTGTCCTCCACCCTCTATCCATAGAGAATACTAGAAGATGGGAAATCTGGGCTAGAGAATCCAAAAAAAAGCAGCAATCAGGATTTTCTTAGAAGTCTTATTACTCATACCTCTGAAAGGGCTGTCAAAATACTGAACCGTTCATCATTTCCCACACAAAGCGTTGTTTTAGCAGCTGTTCTAGTCAGCTATTTCTGGTGTTAAACAATCTTTGATCGCCTGAGATAACTAAATCAAATTATGGCCCTCAAAATAACTCTTCCCTTCATCCACCTATTATATTAGTTCAGGAGCATCTTGTAACATAAAAGTGCTGTTTTCAAGGAGATTCAGAAAACACTGCAAAATTGGTACCTTTGGGCTTCCTACCCAGCTGTGGGCACTAGAGGGTGTGTGATACTTATAGAGTCATGGCTCCACTCCCGGGCAGACCACGCGTGGGGTGGGAAGGGGAGGGGATCTGTCAAGAGAGTGATGGACACAAAGGAATGTGCCCACGACAGCAATCAACCCACTGAATGATCCTAGTGACGATCTCAGAATAATTTCATGTAGAGTGGACAGGATCCTAAAGATCACTCAGCCTCCCTCTATTTCCTCAGCCATGCAGCCAGTTGGAGATGAGGCAGAGATCTATGAAGACCATGCCAGCGTGGTAAGGAAGCAGGCTCAGCCTCAGTTTGTGTCATGATACGGAAACAATAACAGTACCATGATATGGAAACAATGATAGTACCCACTCAGAGAGTGCCTGGAACGTACTAAGCACTATTGTTTAATGAAAGATTTCAAAACTACCGAAAAGTATAAGAAATTACAAAATACATGCACCACCAGTCTGACTTTAACATTTGGCCTTATCTGCTTCAGATCTGTTTTTTTTTTTTAAAGAAAGAAAATGTAACACATAGCAAAGGTCCCCTCTGTGCCTCCTCAATCCTATTTCCCTCTCTCCAGTCACCATTCTCAAACTATTTTGTATTCTTCCCATCCAGATCCTTACGCTTTTATTGCCCCATGTGTATGTACATGAATATAGATTTAACTCTGATGTGTATTGTAAAATTTACATTAATGATAAAGAGTAGATATTATTCTACAACCTATTTTTTTCCACCCAACGTTTGCAAAATTTACCCAGGTTATACTTGTAAATCTGATTCATTCATTTTAAATGTTGGGTAACATTCCTCTGTATAAATGGACTATAACTTATCCATTTTCCTAATAAAGGAAATTTGGGTTTATCTCCAATGTTTTGCTATAACAGACACGGCAATTATTTTCTTTGTACATGATCCTTAAGCATGACAGCAGATTTCTTTAGAATGGAATCGTTGGGTCACAGGGTAAGTGTGTTTTTAAACCTTCTTAGGTATCACAAAATTGCTCTCCAAGGTGATTGTGCCAATTTACACTCTTACCAGGAAAGCGAGAGAATATCTGTTTCTCCATAATATCTGCAATACTTGGTATTATCCGATTGTTTTTTATTTTGCCAATCTTAAGGATGAGAAATTGTATCTATTTGTTGTTTAAATTTGCATTTCTCTGATTAATGAGTTTGAGTAGCTTTTCCTGTTTGTTGGCCATTCCAGTCTCCTATTCTGCGAGTGATTTGCCTTTCCCACTGTGCTGACATTTGCTGAGAGGTCCAGGTCAGAAACTCAGAATTTACCATTTAGAGTTTTCCACTAATATATACGCTGGATTTCGATTCGTTTCAGCAAATATACACTGATATCTCTAAAGCCAGAGAGCCAGTCCTCCTGGATTTACTTCTTTATGTATCTTCTATATAAAGGCAAGAATCTTGGATCAGGGTTTGCAAGTCGCTCTGCATCACTCCCACGTCTGACTTACTCTCTGGGAAGATGGAAAGTTGCTGCAGGTCACGTGCTTCCACCCTGTCCTCGGCCTGCTGCTCCCTAGACGTAACTGGTACATTTCCTGTAAGTCTCACCACTCACCACTTTTATGTGGGCTACGTGATATTAGGCAGAAAGTAATTAAACAATAACATCCAGAAGCAGCTGCTGACAGATGCAGCTCCGGCCACATCATAAATTTTACACTTCTCTTAATAAACCTTGTTTGTTTGCTTGCTTGTTGTTAAAGCTTTCAAGCTTTGCACAAGTCATTTCACTTGATCTGAAACGTCCTTTCTTTTTTCCCTTTCTGGCCAACGTCTATTTCCTTCAATATCCAGGTCAAGGTTACCTAAAGCATTTGCTCAGCTTTCTCCAACACCCTCCCCATCCTCTCAACACTCAACCCCCAAATCTCCTGGCAATTAACTGTTTCCTTTTCTGTGATCTGCCAACCACTTTGACTTCATATTACTAAGGTAATTATCACATTGTTTCCTACTGAAAAAAAAAAAAAGTACAGTTTCCTCCCACCAGTCTGTGAGCTCCTTGAGGGCAGGCACAGCCTTATTTATCTTGGAATTCCCGGAGCCTACACTGATGCCCAGCACTTTATGCTGAAGATTTAGACTATGGGCCACAAAGTTTTCAACTTGATGGACACTGGGAGAAACCAAGAATTATTTTCAGAGCTTATTCATCTTTGTACCACACTATCCAATATATTAAGTTCTAGTAAACTGACCCTAAATAATTAAAATTGTCTAAGAATCGTACAATGAAAGGAAACCAATACTTGAGAAGAAGGCTGGGAATTCCATCTCAGAAAGTGTGAGGTAAGGCAGATCCAACCCAGATCTGCAACTCTGTACCCTGGAAATCAACCCCTCTACTTTCAGAAGTAATTTCACTCTTTAATGAACATTGGGATTTATTTGGAATTAAGTTGGATCAAAAGCAGAGATATTTAAGGGAAGCACAAGTCTTTCCATCCTCCGACTTTTGGAAACCAGTCTAGAGATTAGCAGTTGTTGCCAAAAAACAAGAAAACCCAAAGATTTAATTAATCAATTTAAACTCCTACACCCAACACACAGATTGCTGAACACTATGTTTGCCCTCCTGGCCAGGGAGCAGGTGAGAGATTAGCGAAAGTGTCCTGTGTGCACAGCTGTGAAGGAGAATGCTGGAATTTCCAGGTGAGGGTCAGCTCCCCACCTACACACGCACCTGAGTTCATGGTGCCACAGTGAACAGTGTGAAGGCACACACGGGTCACTGTGGGCCAGCCACAGTGTGTATGATGAGAGAGGGATACAGGCGACGGCTGTCTCTGTGTAAGGAGGTGGGCACGTGGGAGGTTTGTTGGGAGGGGAGGCTGGGGCTGGAGATGGGGGCAATGCGTTTTCTCAGTTTCATAACCTCAAAGAGTATAACAGCCTTACTCAAGTATGGGTGCTACTGGCTACAAGGGAGAGACCAGTCTCAATATTGGGATTCCACCTTCAGTGTAGAAGAGTCTACGAATGTTTCTATTTTCCAATCCTTCTAGCATATTTAGGTAAAAATGATTTCACAACACAGTTCAAACCACTGTTGTTGGTTTGAACAGGCCATACACAACTCTTTCCTCTCAACTTCAATAGCTGCCTTTCATGACACCATTCCAGCCAGACATGTATCATGGCTGCCTGAAAATATGACAAGTTACTCGAGGGGAGGGAGCCCATCTGACACACACAACACACACACACATACACATCCTCTCTCTCTCTCTCTCTCTCTCTCTCCCTTTCTCTCACAGGGGCTTGTCACTGATTGTGAAAAGATAAGTTAATGAGAAGTCTATTAGCATAGGAAATATATCGCTGACTCTGCCCATTAGGACAATACTTCTCAATTAGGATAGTACTTAAACTATTTGTGGTTAAAGAATCAGTTTCTGTTTGTTTGTTTTTAGTTTCCAATCTGTGGCAGACTGATTCTTTTGTCGAAAATGGCGCACATGAAATACTAAAAAATATTTATAGAATATGAAAAAAGACAAAGAAAATAAAGCCTCTGATTTTTTAATTATTTAATTCAACAGACAAATTGCTCTAGATTTCTAAATGTTTAATCTCAATTTCTGTTCTTCAGCTCCAGGCAGTGGTAACGAACAGGTTGCAAACCAGGCACCTTAAATAGCACTAAATTAGGGAAGGTAAGGCTGGTTGGGCAGTAATTTTTTCAGAACTGTGTTTATTAGAATCATATGTATAGTTTTAAAGAGCACACTCAATTCTATAATACAACTTTTTATTTCGGGAAACGAAAAAAATTGTTTTCCCACTGCAAATTAAAATAAAACTCAAAATCATTTCTTAATTGAAGGCAAGAATACATGAGTATGAGGAGGCACGAGGTTTTCCTTATATATTTATCCCAAAGGGGCGCTGGTTTAAAAGTGTGGAGAATCTGGGGGCTGGCCCCATGGCCAAGTGGTTAAGTTTGCGCGCTCCACTGCAGGCGGCCCAGTGTTTCGTTGGTTCGAATCCTGGGCACGGACATGGCACTGCTCATCAAAACCATGCTGAGGCAGCATCCCACATGCCACAACTAAAAGGACCCACAACGAAGACTATACAACTATGTATCGGGGGGATTTGGGGAGAAAAGGGAAAAGAAATAAAAAGTCTTAAAAAAAAAAAAAGTGTGGAGAATCTGAACTAGTGCATTAGGCAATCCTGACAGACCCTTGACACATTTCTTACCAAAAAGGAAGCAGGCTCAAGGGTGCAGAAGGACAAAACTCAGAGTGGGGGTGGGGGGGGGGGGGATGGGGGGGGAGAGCACCCGCGTTGTAGTATTTCAAACTAATTCTGGATGGAAGGGTCTTTGAAATTCATGCTTATATACTATACGTACCCAGAAAGTTAGGGCTCCAAAGGAGAGAAAGAAGCCCTGACGTTCATATTTTCCACCACAAATGATGAAGCACGGGCTGGTTTATAACTAACCAAACAGAGCAGAAGACTGAAATCTGAAGAGCGCGTCATCTGCAGAGCCTTTGTCATGCAGCCAATGAGCATGTTCTGCTCCAGTCCACCCAGCACCCTCGAAGGCCACTCTTCCAGGAGCCGCTCGAGTTCACCCTGCAGGCCAGTCTCTTAAAGTCACACGCACCTCCTCCCGTAAAAAGGGATGGCAATTGCAATTCATTTTTCCTTCTCTCTGGGCCAGTGGCTGAGAAGGAATCATAAAAATATTTTCTAATACCTTATTTAACAGCCCAGTTAGGCCCAGCTACATAATTTGTGGGGCTCTGTGCAAAATGAAAATGCAGGTCTCCTTGCCCAAAACTTCTTAAGAATTTCAAGACAGCCACAGTAAAACACTAAACCAAGCCTGGGACCTTTCTAAGTGAAGGTCCCTGTACAGCAGCCACCCAGGAAGCCGGCCCTGACCCCAGCAGTGTGAAGGTGATTCATCCCCATAGATGAGCTGCTTGTTCTCAGACCTCTGTCAGGGATTCAAGTTGGCTCTGATACAGACCAATGAGGACAACGGACTGAATTTATTCAAAAAACACTCCTGTGTGATCGAATTCCTCAAACAAGCCCTCAAGGCAGTCAGAGGAAGGTAGATGCAGTCTCATTACATTTACAGCTGCTTCCATTTATGCAACAGGAAGGTGTATTGATTCTAACCTTGTCTGCAGAGGCAGCTCTGAAAACCTGAAACTGATGGCTCAGTGCAGGCCAAGGTCAGCCTCGAGAGCGAGCATGGAGGAGCCCTTTTAGCGCAGGTGGGGGCAGTTCATTGCCGTGACGCCCACCCCTTTCTAAGAGATAAGTTGCATCCAGACCTCGGGGAAACCTGGGCATGATACCCCTCAGACCCCTTCTGTTAGGTGGGCTGCATTTGCAGGAGCCACTTCCAGCCCCAAGATGACCGCCAACCCTTCTAATTCATGGAACCCCTTCTCCACAATGAGACAATACTATGAAATAGAAACAATTATGAATTTAAAATTACATTTAGGTAATGACCTAGAATGTGTAAATAAATTTTAGTACATATCTACAATGATACTTAGACATTTAAAATCAAGTCCTCAAATAATTATTTAATGACACGGCAAAATGTATCTAGTATGTTATATGAAAAAAAGAACACAAAACTATATAATTTTTCTTCTATATGATCCTAATCTGTCAAAATACAAGAATAATATTATCTGCATTATAAATTAGAACATATGTACTATTTTTAAAGATTACAAAAATTAACATACTGGTAGATAAAATAATTTTACTTTCTTCTGTGTTTTCAAAAATTTCTCAAGTGTACATTCAATATGTTTATGATGAAAAACAATTTTTTTTGTTTTCTCAATTACTTCCAAGCTTCTACTGTAGGCTTTCTTTACTCAAAGAGAGATCACGCCATCAAGTAAATAGATGATTACCATGTTTATACTAAAGCTGCTACTTCTTTTCAGATAACTATGGTTAGCATCTTGTTGCTAGGATGCAATATGCCAGATATGAGTCAGTATTTAAACGAGTGGTATCCTCAAAAACACATTTCAATGGAGATGAGCCTGGCTTTTGCCTTTAGAAGTTTAAGTTCATTTTTTGCCAGTCGGATATGAAGTGCATCAATGCTACAAACTGATACATATTTATATACACAGCACCATACTGCTTAACCCAGCTGTAAGGACTGGGGTGTTTAATAACTAGATCATCTTGAGTCAGGAAATTTATAGTTTCCAAATAAAAACTATAAAAATGAAATGAATGAAATTAGTTTCACTACTTTCACCACTGAGTATTCGTTATTTTTTAAGTAGCTGTCGCATGGGCTTTGGCTATATATTAGCAAGGCAAAGAAAGAGGCTCTATGTGCTTACAGCTACACAGGAAATGTCTGGAAGGACGTACCTTAAACTGTTAACAATGGTTACCTCTGGGGAATGACATTGATATGGGAGATGCCCCATAGAGAAGAAACCAGAGACTCTTTTGACTATTAGAACTTTTTAAAAAGTAATTTTTATACTGTTAGAACTAGACTTTATAGAACTTTGCACTCATAATTATTTATAATGTGCATGTATTGTAGTAAAGTAATAATAAAAGAACTAACAAAGGAATAACAAAGTATCACAATGAAGATCCTGCTGTAAGATTTTATAAAAGATGAAACTATGTAACCAATCAGCTCCTGGCACTCTGTGTACCGGGCAGTGGCCACCCCAAGAACTGGTGGCCCTTAGCCTGCTGTGTAGGGCGGAGAAGAGGAATGCACACGACGCAAGAGAAGGCTGCCGCTCACCAGGGACTGCGGTCAGGGCTAACTCACGGGGCTCAGAGGCGGCCTCAAGTGAAAGATGAGGCAAGCCAATCACACCCTCTCAAGGGAGGGTGAGCTGAGAAACGCCAACAGAAAAGCCAAGCAGCTACAGAAGCGGAAGATGAAAGGATTCCATGAAAAGGGAATGTAACAACCAAGGAGATCATACGGAAGCAGAAACACTGAGGTAAAGAAAAGATATAAAGCAGAGGGTGAGAAAGTCCTTCGTCAGCAAGAAGAGAAGGGAGCAGGAATGTAGAGAGCAGAGAAGGGGACCACGTGATCCCCGGGAGCTGAGAGGGGAGGCGAGGAGCCACTTCCCTACTCCTGTCTTGCCTCCTGTCAGCGTTCCCAGCCTGGTTCCAGTTCCCATGTATCCCAGCGACAAAACCCAGGTACTGGAGGGAACCTGAGCCTCTGTTCCTTGCAACCAAAAGTGCCCAACTAAAACCCTGCCTACCCCCTTGGCTCATCCATGATGGACTCTTTAAGTAAACATTCCCTTCTCCACTACAGCAAGACAAGTGTTATATAATGAAGTACCAAGGCATTAACAGCAATTTAATCACATGCTTTCCAGCCTTGCATCCAAATATCCAGAATAGATAAAAACAGCGGCTACAGAACTGTAATTAAAACAATCACGCTATTTATAGGGGAGAGATACAGTAGCAGCACGGCATGATTACTGGGAGTTCTGTCTGACCTTATCACTTTGAAGGCATGCAACTCCACTTGCTTGCCATCTTCAGAAGGATTCCACTTCCAGCTTAGCCTTAAGTCACCTGGGTAAGACCGAGGGGTATTTCACAGAGAAATTTCAGTTTTTGATAAATCAAACAAAAGCAATCTTCACCTAAGGTCCAGATAAAGCTTTAAAGAGAAAAGTGAGCTGGGAGGACCTGAAAATAAAGAGAACATCATGGCGTCAACAAACAGAGAAACCAAACAAGGAAGCTTGTCAAGATGGCTTGACTTTGCAAAGCTGGTGTACAGAAGCAAGTAACATCCTTACTTTGTCAAGTTGTCTATTATAACATTACATGTTTTTCAATATATGTAAATGACCTTGAAATGCAGATGAGTCCCTTATGGAATACACTAGAGCCAATTGAGATTTCCTAAGAAACAGTTCAGGTATGGCCAAGAAATAGCTTATAAAGTATTCTGAAAAATACTGATAATAGATGGAAAAAAATGATGAATGGCAATAAAAAAGCAGTATACTGGGGTGGGGGGCATTTCTTTGCAAAGTGATTTCAAGTCATTTCCAAGAAACAGTTCTTTTTTCATGCTCTAAACAATGTCATGACACAACAGACACAGAGCAGTATGACACCAACATTATGATACCAGCAATGGTCACTGACTCAGGCATCTTCAATTAGAGACTGATGAACAAAGATGCAATGTGGGGGGAATTATTTTTTATATTATTATTTTATTAGTGAGTGGGGAAATTAAAGGAATGAAGGTCTTATGTTCCTTTCACCCTGAATTACATCTTCTACACTTCACTCCTTAATATCTAAGCAAAAATGACATAGGTACACATAAGTTATACATACATACATGGTATACACACATATATGTGCACACACATACTACAATACACAGGCTGCTCATTTAAAGCATGCTCATTTAAACTGAGTTGAGAGTAATGGGAACTCTAAAAAAGACCCCTCAAATTTTGGTTTCTATCTTTGGATTTAAGGAAACACAACAAGGCAATGAAAGAATAGGATTACATCAAAATAAATATTTAAAAATTTTTGAAAAAGATAGTCACAGGCAAGAATTCCTTTTATGCCAATGTTTCTCAACCAATCTAATCTCTTAATAAACATAAAAGTTTCACTCTCTCCCTCCCTAAAAATCATGATTCCATACAGAATCTACATGTGTTCCCTGAATCCAGAAGACACAGACAGACGATTTTTGCCCCAACTTTCCTTTGTGTCATTTGCATTAAGGAGAAGAGAGAGAGAAACAGAACTAAAGGGAGAGAGAAAAAGCCTAAGGTCTTTTTTTGAAAAATGTTCCGGTAATAAATTAATAATATTCAAGATGCTTCTTCAAACTGCACAGGCCTTCGTGTTCAATAGCTATTACATAAACAACTCAGGAATGCCAAGGATTCTTCCTTGATTCACCATCCCTTATCCCTTTAGCCACAACTCCCCTTTTCCCATTGTGACATTATGTATCTCAATTATGCCTGTCAAGCTAATTTCCCAACAGCACGTCAGCTATAACCAAGGACGGCAAGGAAGACACTGGGCACAATACGCTGAGGCACCCACTCCGCTGAGAATGGGCACAGGCAGCGCGAGGCTTCTCATCACAGCACTTCCTGGCTGCAGAACTTGTCCCCTGCTGGTCGAGGGCCAGGGCCTCTGTGAAATCTAGAACACAGATCAGGAAAACAGATTCTTTCCACGGCTCAGTCACGGCATGAAGATTCTGCGATCGGGAGAGGTGCATGCTTCATGCACTCAGGGTTTCCAGGGGTGTGACAGGGTGCGGTCTATGAGACGGGAAAGCAGAGCTCCGGGGGTCCCCCGGTGCCCAGCTCTTAATTCTCTATTAGGCCAGGAGATGGTAACAAGAATGGCAGCATACAAATTCTTCAGCCCTTAGGGGCAGGGAGGTGGGGCCTTACCCTAGGTGTCCTGCAAATACTACCATTTTCTAAGTGAGCTCGGAGTGGACTATGATGTGAAAATACAGGGAAAGCTCTGTATCAGACTAAACAAACCTTTCACATTAACAGCACATTACAAGATTTCTATACACTCAATTTCGATGCATACTGACATCATTCGAGTTGATAGTATGTAGTTTTCCCATAAAGTCACACTAAATGTGCTTTACTTTATTTAAATGTTGTATACATATTTTTTCCTTTTTTAATAAGAGAAAAATACATCTAAATATATACATCAGGAGGTGACTCATGCGACATTTGCCTGATCTTTGCTTCTCTTTGTCTAGTTCTTGCAAAATTTTTATTTTAGGATAGAAAAATCTCCTCTTTATAAGTTTTAGGCTCTCTGATCCTTATTCCTTGCACCTCTGAATGGACCCCGAGGAAAAGTGAGTTAGGACCACCCCACAGAATCTATGCCCAAGGTCTCAGGCCTCCTGGTCCTCCCCAGAGAGTCCAGTAAATAAATAACCACAACGACCAAACACTTTCACAATGAGCAAGCCAAACGATTAGGAAATTACCAACATGCTTATTTCAAATACTTTCCAAAAAGATAATCAGGGAAACCCCTAGAAAACCTAAGTTTTTTGAACTTAAATTTGGGAGAGTACACAGCCATCCAAGGGAAACATTTAGATGTTCGCACTGGTCTATTTCCTTGATGGAAACAGGAACATTTCTAATGTGGCAGGGCCCACCCAGGGTTGTGCTAGGTAATCAGAGGCAGTGGCTTCAAGTTTCTACTTCCCCACCTAGGAGCTGTGTGACTTCAGACAAGTCACTTAGCCTCTCTGAGTCAAAGTTTCCCGCCACTAAGTCACAAATAATCTATCTTCTCTGCCCATCTCCCAGGATTGTTAGGAAAATCAGATGACATACTGTGTATGGAAGTGCTACATAAACTGTAGAATATCTTGCCCATGTACTGTATCTAGGAGTTTTTTTTTCAATAATGCTTAGTTTTAGAGTGAGAAAGGAGCTTTAGGTCATACACTTCCATCTTCTTGTATTACAGAGAAGGACACTGAGCGTTAGATGAAAAAGTGCTTGCCAAGGTTATGCTTTGAACCTTAGTAAGCAGTCATCTTGGTTATTAGTGTCTAGAAAAGGTGACGGAATAAACATGGTCTCAGTCCTGAAGGTGCGTGTTTTCCTCCTTATCATCATGAAATGGGACACTGGGTACCCGTGAAGAAGACACTTTGCTGGGCATTGGAAATATAACCTCTCTCTGCTATCTTGGAGGACAATAGGATCTGGTTTAGAAGACAGATGCAGCACATACAAATAACAACTGTTAAAATGATCATTTTCTCAGTTAGTTCAAGGGAACATACAGTAACAGATGTTGTTTCAATGTCCAAGCAAATCCACTCGGCTGCTTCCTACATACAAGGCGACAAGGGCCATGGGCTGTCAGGAGCAGCAGGGGAAACCAAATGTCACTGTATGACTTGGGCGGTAATACTGGCCACCCCAGGGAAGGTGGCAAATTCTCTGTTGCTTTTATTTCTATCAAGGGGGAGCCTTCTTAATCCACTCTCTCCCAGTAGGGCTAGGCTTTGAAGAGTGGGTTTCCGAGGTGACCCATAAACTTCTAACAACAGTGGCCAGTTCCAGCCTCAGCAAGCTTAGTATTTTCTCTTTATTCTCCAGGAGGGGAATGACGGGCCCTTGTAACTGGGACTGCAGACCAGCTCCTGGTGTGTGCACCCAGAGGGGAGCCATTGCGGCCCAATCAGCAAACACAGCTCTTTTCCTGGTTCCTAGATGGTGCTTTCTCTCTGAGATAAATGTCCTCACTATAGCTTGCCAGCCTTTGAAGGAAGTTTCCAGAATTACCCTGGAGCCTAACTAGCAACAGATAACTAGACCCAAAGCATAGGGAAGACTTTGGAGATCCTAAGGGCCCCCCTCTGAGAACTCAGGGGTGGTCTTGGGCACAGAGTCCACATTTCCACTAGAAGCCCTGTATATACCTTGTTGGAGAAATGAAATGAAATGTACTATATATGCCAAGCGTATATACATTATTTCACTTGACCCTTAAGACAACAACCCTATATCACCAAGGATGACTAACAGCACTGACCTTATGCCAGCTGCTATCCTAATCACATTATACGCATTTTCTAATTTAATCCTCACAATACCCTATGACATATATACAACTATTATTCCTATTTAATGGATGAGAACACTGGGGCTCAGAGAAGTGAAGTAACTTGCCCAGTGGGCATGCAGACACTTAGGTGGTGGCTCCAGTCATTGGGCCCAGGCAGTAGAACTCCAAAGCCCGTAGTAGTCTCACTCATCAGCTTCTAGAATAACTTCCTTAGGGGAGATGAGGATGCCCAGAGAGAGGCAGTACAAATAAAAAGAGGAATAATATGCTCTTACTCCAGTTCCAGAAAATTCAACCTTATTTCAGTCTTTATCTACTTTAGATCCCATGGCATCCTTCCCATTTCCATCTTTTTCCCCTAACAGTCTATAAAAATTGCAGTATTCTCCTTAACCCCCACGTGTGCGACTGTTAGAAATTTTCATAAATAAACATGCTTCATGGCTAAGATGAAACACAACAGACATTACCTTGGAAACTGTGAGACAGCTGGAAGAACTGGTTAGCCTGTTTCTGACCCGGATTTAGCCGCCCAACCTGTGAGCCCGGAGTAGTCCCAATTAACTCCTTCATCTCCTCTTTCTTCATCTTCCTAAATCCCAGGGTAGGGGAACATGAAATACTGGCACTTGGACGTGGGCTCTGTTTTGAGCCAGATTATTTGAGGAACCCCCATCTTCCTGCTGGTCCTATTAGAACAATTTGACCCAGTGTCCAGAATTATTCTCCAGTGGCTGAATGTCTGTCTTGGTATCTTGCCCAACATCCCAATTCCCTTAGGACAGAGTCTTCCTTCTTGCTGACATCTGCTCATCTTTGCCTGGGTCTTACTCAACTGCCTTCTGCAGAGACTGTCTCAGAAAATATGCCTAGTCTCAGTGGGCCTAAGTTCCTAGCCCCATTCTCCTAGGTCTGGCCTGTGCCATCACCAACCCAGGATTTATCCCTTTCCTGTCCTGGATTCCCACAAAGCCTGGAGGCTGTTCTTCAGTCAATGGAAGTAATAACTGATGCCCAATTCATAGAAGCAGGAAACTTTTAGGGGATGAGAAAAGGTTTACTCAGGCCAAGCTTCAACCATCAGAATAGCTCCAATGGCATGAAAACAAGGAAAGGAACATAATATCGCATGAGCATATGAACTAACTATTGTTCTATCAAAGCGACAACCATCACAAATGTCACAACTAAAAAAGGTGTTTGGTCTTTTGAGAGTTTCCATTGATGCTGATCATTTTTCAACTCATTCATTCCCCACCAATGGAAACAAAAAAGCTCAGAAGTATAGAAGGAGCAGTGGCAGTATAAACTGCACCCAAGTATGGTGGTTGAAATCCTTTCCATTAACCTTTCCATCTGGTTCTACAAACAGATAGATAAATCACTATCATAACAAAGCCAAAAATATCTTTATTCAGTCTGAACTTGGGTCAGAGGTCTAAATATGCCCCAAATAGATAATTCATTTATCATCCAATCATTTGTTCATCCAGAAAACATTTACACAGTGACTTACCATATATCTGACATTGGGTTGGGTCATGGCAGTGCTATGTTGATCTCAAGAGAATCTGGGTTGAGTGGGGAGTGATTAGTCTGGTAAACAACATATGATAGATAATACTATGATTCTGGCCTAAAGATAATTCTTAAAGGTGATACCATGCTAAACCTTTCACTCTTCAACTATTGCTAAAACAATTAAACCATTATTTTCTGCTCAATGCTGCTGTTATTTATTTATTTTAATTTTCCTTTGAAAAGACTCCCATCACCACCTTGTCTGGAACGTCACTCTTGTCCCCTCCTAGTTATGTCTCTGATTCTCCTCCTTCCTGGCTTCTCAGGACATTGGATTCCTCCAGTAATTCTCTCCCTCTTCACTGAATTACAGCTAAGTACTCTTTGGCGTTCTCTCTCATCATCTCTCATTCCCTCTCTCTTTTCCCCCTTCCTTTCCTCCCTCTTCTTTATTTTTTTCAACCTCCTTTGTGAGGGAGTGAGCTTTTCATTTTTTCTTAGACTATCAAATTACATCATATGATAGAAATCTTAGTACCTACTTATTAGAGGCCTTTCAAATGAGAAGGGCCTTACTGTGTCTGAATGATTATGGCATCTTGAATTACGAACTCTAATAACTCCTAGTAATTACCCTTTTATAGGCTGTGCACTCTCAGCTTCTCTTCTCAAGACCCTGGGTGGCTGGCATAAATAAAAAGGATGTCCATATACACAGCTTAATCATCATGGCCTTCCTTGGAGGGGTTTAACATGAGAAGGCATCACCAACAGAGCTGGCCTGATTTACATCATTACTTCCCAGACTTTGACAGCTTTCTTCCAATCTGGACAGGCTCTTAAAATTACTGAAATGTGAAAATATTAATGTATAGTCTCCATAAAAATGTCAAACTTAATGATCAAAGTGCTACTTTTTAACCACACAGGTAGCATTACTTTCCCAAGAAATTTAAGATAATAAAAGTCACAAAAATAACGAGTGATGATATATTTGTGAAAAGGCCTGATTAATGCAAACAGGCCTGATTAATGCAACATCACTGCACAGTTTCCAGGGTCAGCTGGCCATTTCTGCTCTACCCCTCCCTCTTATCACCCTCTCAAATAGTACCAAGGAAAAGAAATAGGATATAGGCTCAGGACAGAGTTGGTCTATTACTGGTTCAATAGGCAACCAAAAATATCCTAGTTCAGCTTCAGCTACTGGCAACCATGAAACAGACAGGATTGAGGTACATGAGCCCCAGTAAGTTCCCACGCCCCATGGCTATGATGTAGCCCAGGAAAGCAACCTAAGCATCACTGATGAGTAACTGTTTTTGAAAGGCTTTTCAAAATCCCCTTTGAATCTGGGAGTGGGAAGGCTTTCCAACTATGATTCACAATCCAGAAACCATTTTAAAAAAAGACATATTCTTCTACATAAAACTCCCAAATTTCTACACGGCCAAAACACCATAAGTTAAGTCAAAAGACAAACTGGGAAAAAAAGATGCAACTCAGATCACAGACAAAGGGCTCATGTCCCTAACAAAGTATAAACAGTTTCCAAATGTGGGTAAGAAAAAACGCAGCCACTCACTAAAAAGTGGGCAAAGAACAATACAGTCTACAGAAGAGGATATAGAAATGCCTTGTAAACATGTGAAAAATGTTCAACATCACTTATAAGAGAAATGCAAATTAAAAATACACTGGGATAGACCGGCCCGGTGGTTTAGAGGTTAAGTGCAAATGTTCCGCTTCGGCGGCCCAGGGTTCGCTGGTTCGGATCCCAGGGGTGGACATGGCACCGCTTGGCAAAAGCCATGCTGTGGTAGGCGTTGCACATATAAAGTAGAGGAAGATGGGCATGGATGTTAGCTCAGGGCCAGTCTTCCTCAGCAAAAAGAGGAGGATTGGCAGCAGATGTTAGCTCAGGCCTAATCTTCCACAAAAAAAAAACACCAAAAACTGGGATACCATTTTCGCTTATCAAAATGGCAAGAATCCAAAGTCTGATAAGACATTCTCTTTAACAAGCACTCCTCATACCTTGCCTGTGAGAGTGCAACTTGGTAAAATCCTGAGGCGGGGTGACTTGGCAAAATCTATCAAAGTTCCAAATGCGTGTACTCAATGGCTCTGCAATTTCACTGGGTATTTATTCCACAGATGTGTTTCACTTGGCTAGACGACACGTACAAGGTTATTTATTGCAGTGTTAGTTTTATGGTACATGTTTGAACACACCCTAAATGTCCATTAGTAAGGGAGTGGTTAAGAGATGGCATTGCCATATAATGAAATAATTGGCATCTATAAAAAAGAAAGAGAACGACATTCTCTGTCCTGATATAGGAAGATACACTGTGCACTGAAAAAGTATGGTGCAGAAAAACCTTTCTATACAAAGGGTTGGAGAAAGGGTGGGATAAAGCTATAGGAGATAAAGCTAAATTGATACTTGCTTTTATGTGCAAAAAAGATCTGGGGAGGATACACAAAAAATGAATACAGTAGGGGCCGGCCATATAGTCTAGTGGTTAAGTTCGCACACTCCACTTTGGCAGCCCAAGGTTTGGCCGGTTCGGATCCTAGGTGCGAACAAGGCACCACTCATCAGGCCATGCTGAGGTGGCATCCCACATAGCACAACCAGAGGCACTCACAACTAGAATATACAACTGTACTGGGGGCTTTGGGAAGGAAAAAAAAAAGGAAGATTGGCAACAGTTGTTAGCTCAGGTGCCAATCTTTAAAAACAACAGTAAAATGAATATAGTAGGTAACAGGCCTGAGAAATTTTCCACTGTATACCCTTCAATATCAGGTTTTTGAACCATAGGAATGTATTGTTATTCAAAATTTATTTAAATTTTAAAAAGTGTCTTTGTGTCAAAGGCCTTCTTTGCCGAGAATATTAATAAATTATTAACCTCAAGAATTAGGGGAGGGGCTGGCCCAGTAGCGCAGTGGTTAAGTTCATGCTCTCTGCTTCAGCAACTCGGGGTTTGCCTGTTCGGATCCTGGGTGCAGACCTACGCACTGCTTATTGAGCCATGTTGTGGCAGGTGTCTCACATATAAAATAGAGGAAGATGGGCACACATGTTAGCTCAGGGCCAATCTGCCTCAGCAAAAAGAGGAGGACTGGCAGCAGATGTTAGCTCAGGGCTATTCTTCTGAAACAAATAAGGAAAAATAAAGGAAAAGCCAAATATCTAAAAAAGAAAAAAAAGAAAGAATTAGGGGAAGCTTGAGGGAAAGCTGCTCAAGGTCATCTTTTCCAGTTTCTTCTTCTCTTGTCTAGTTTCCCAAACACAAATTATGGACCTTAAAGGTATAAACATTCTCACAATCTCCCCTAGCACTACCTTTTGTAAAAACGGTGCTCCTTAAATACATAAACCCGGGTATAAACTTCTTACACTGAAAGCTCATTTACAACTACAAAACCAAGATATAGTGTCAAATTAAATACAGCAAAATTATAAAACCAGTAAGAATCTGAAATAACCTCATGAATTTACTGTGAAAGATGAGGTTGTCTGGTTGAAACCTAACTGTCAGTTGGATGCAGAATACTGTACAGGTTTTCTCTGGAATTCAGCACATGTGTTACCTTCATCATGCAATGCAGTGACTCCACCGCCATTTCCTCTATTCGAATTCAGGACACCTTTGTGTAGCGTGTTGTGAAATCATCTGACCTTCTTTCGGCCAAATGCATCTTTATGTATTCAAGCTGCCTCTGCCATTTTCTCAATGGCTCAAGAACAACTGATAAGCAGTCACCATAAAGGCAAGTGCTAACCTGACCACTAACATGGGGTGTCAGTCATAACGTGGTCATTCCGACAACCCAGAGTAACTTGTATTAAGACTTTTTTATTCATACAATTAATTATTCACATAATAAAAATGAAAATATCAAAATTAAAAACTATGGAGAGATCTCAGACTGAGTGTCCACAGACCCCAGCACTTCACAGATCCTAGTATGCAAAACAGCTGTAATTAGCTAATACCTTTGAGTTGTGATGCCTCTATTCTCTGCCCCAGTTGAAGACTCTTTGCCTTGGGCCTGATTTTCAAGCCTCTGAGGGGTGAGACCCTTTGGCCCCGAGTCTGCCTTCACCTTTTTGATTCCCTCTGTGTCACTGCCCACAGCTGGGGAGCAGCCTGGCCCCACTCCTGTGCCCACTTCCAGGCTCTCCAACTCCAGCCTGGGGCAGAGTCTCGAATCACCGGAGATAAGATGTGTGGCCTAGGATGAGTGTGGACAATCCATGAAGTATAATCCCTATTCGGTGCAATTAACAATTCTCCATAGAGGGCACATACATTTCAATCTGCATTTCAAGGCCTCTCTCATTAAGTCTTAACAAAAACCAAGAAACTAATTTCAGTATTAAACATCTGTGCAGATTCTTGCTGAATCCAGTCTCTCAAGCACTGGGATGATGTCACATATTTTTGCATCTTCAGTGCCTAACAGGTGGTAAGCACCTAAGATCTGTTTGATGGATGAATGAATGAGTGAGCGAATGGATGAATAAATGAATGAATGCGGGATGAATTAGCCAGCGAGTAAAAACAGGGAAAAGGCAAAAAAAAAGAGCTCATTCAACTAATGCCAGTAGACTCCCCCTGACATATCAGCAGGCCTCTTTTTTATATCTCTAATACCCCTCTTTGATTACACAGAAGCAGTGGTACCCTTTTCTAATTAAAATCTCTCTCCACATATAATGTTCTTTTAAAACCATAGTCTACTAGGAAAATATAGCAGAGTTCTCACGTGCATTTATTTTTAAAGCATTTGCAGGTGCAATATAGTTATTCTGATACGTGGCCCACCACTGAGGTTAAAGCTAAAACAAGTAGATTCTACTGGACTTAAGTAAATAAAGAATGTAATGTGGTAAACACTTTTTCACCAAATGTGTATAGTGACTATAAAGGTCACTGGCTACATACTTCAGGCACATTCCTTTGATACCATGTTCAACATTGCTCAGGAATGTTGGCCACAATCCAACATAAGGGGAGAAGGAAACAATTCTCTCTCAAGTTCAAGAAATTTCTGAGTTACATGAAGAATCTTTTTTTAACTTTAAACGGTAATAAGTAACAGTTCTGCCAAAGCTTTCAATTAATTTAAGTTAGCCATTTTAGAAAAGGTGGATGTCTACTTCCTTTGATGAAAATTTAGGCATAGGTAATGCAAATAAAAGCAGCATTTAGTGCCATTCTGGGATCCATGCTAGATCCTTCTGGCACTGCTTTGTTGTCCTTTGTATCCTTAATTCTGTGTGTGTGTGTGTGAGGAAGATTGTTGCTGAGCTAACATCTGTGCCAATCTTCCTCAATTTTATGTGAGGTGCCGCCACAGTGTGGCTTGACAAGCAGTGCTAGGTCCACGCCAGGGATCCAAACCTGTGAACCCCGGGCTGCTGAAGTCAAGCACGCCAACTTAACCACTACACCACGAGGCCAGCCCCTCCTTAATTCTTACTCTTTTTGGATTTTCTTGATGTCCCATAGTCTTCATTCACCGTAGCTACAGAACTGCCACTAACTGGTCTCTCAGTTGACATTTCAGCTTTCATGTGACAACACAGTGAAACCACCTCACTGATTTCAGAATGTGAAGCTCTCATAAAGGTAGTGAAGGTAAAAGTGTACATTAGCTATTTGTTTTTCCTAAGATATGAGAGAGATGCATGGTTTGAACAAATCGCCACAGTTTTAATGAGATTTAACTAATGCTAGAGGATTCTGATGATGTGAAAATGAAATTGCATTCAACCATATTCCCACAGTTCAACTTGTCCACCACCACAACAAAGAGCCCCATGAAGGCATGAGGGAGATGATCACTTCAGTTCCATTTAAGAGGCTGTGCAAAATTTTCTTCCTCTGGTTTTCAAAACAGAGTAAAAAATAATGATGCAATAGGGTTCTCTCCCTTACCACGTTCCTTTGTAAAAATCCCCTTTGGTGCAATTATTTCACTGAGGCTGAGCAAGCACTCTCTTTTGAGGGATGTCACCACTGACTTGTCCAGACATTTGGGTATGGCGTCAAGGGGGCCAAAAATCTCAGTGTCAGTGAGTGGCAGGGATGATGTCTTCTCCCACACAGACTGGTTAGGTAGAAAACACCTCCATCTACTTGGTCTCTTCTCACAGCTTCATAGAGCTTCACCCTTGAGTCCCACTCTGACTCAAGGCACTGAAAGCTTTGTCTGAGAGTCCAGGCCTTGACAGGATCAGTAAGCCTGCATGAGTCCATCATGAGTAACTCTTCTTCATCAGACCGCCTGGACAATTACCGCCTCTCGTACAGCCTGGTGTGTGTAAGCTGGCCACTCTGAGACAAACGGCACCAGGTCAGGAAAAAGGCCTTTAAAATACTGGAACCAGGGGAAATCAGAGGTCAGATACCCTGAGAAATAATGGGTCTGATAGCACTGTCTATCGAAGACATCAACAAGAAATAGCACATGCATCAGCTTGCACACCAAAGCCACCGACACCCAACGGTAAGGAGATGAGCACCACAGGTAGCAAACGTGAACAACAGGTACTCTCCACTCCAAAACGGAGAACACTGCAGAGAGACCTTCTACTGCTGCAACAACCACTGTCTACCCTGAATATGCTCTGAACTGCTATTCTAAGCTATCAATCCAGACGGTACTGGCCTGTGCTCAATGAATTCAAGTTAAATCATATCTGTCCTTTATCCAAAGATGGTCAGCCACATTCTTCCTCACACCATAGGGCCATTTAAACTTGCTTTTGAGGTTCCAGAAATGTCAGGGAGAAAGCGAGGTAGCCTGTGGTGTTTCAGCAGGTAGACTCAAGGCAGACGGCCTGGGTTCGCATCTCACCAGACCAAGCACTCCCGGGTGAGTGACCTGAGGCTGAGGCTCAGTCCCCTCCTCCTCAAAATGGGGATAATGGCAAGTGCTACTTATTGCAGTTGTTGTGATGGTCAATGAGCGTGCCAGACTCTCGATAAACACTCAACTGGTATTATATATTGTTATTATGATTACTAGTAGGATTACTAATTATTATGAGGAGTCTCCCTGCCAAAATCCAGGAATTTTCTTCTGACTAACCCATTAAAAAAAAAAAAAACAACTCTTGGAAACCACCAAAATGATTAATTTACAAAAAGGCAAATGGTTTGCAAGCTGTTATCTGTCTCGTGGAATGAATACCTGGTCTAAAACCTCATGCAACCTCACAGTAAAACAAAACTAAACTAAACCTCTGCAGAGCACTTCGGTGGATCCAGATTCATTATTCGTTTGATTTTAGTGAAAATCCTGAGGAGTAGCTATTCTTCTCACATTTACCTACATGAAAAAGCTGCAATTGGTAGAGCCGGGACTCAAAGCCACACCTTTGCATTCCAAATCCTCTTCTCTTTCCACTACATCATGAGGTGAAAATGTTTCTTGACTGGTGCTTTGAACCTCAAGGCTGAACTGACTAAGAAGCACAGCTACTCTGAGCTTCTGCTTCTCTCAGATAATGGAAATCACCCTCTTATAGGAATGGAGCTGAGTGCCCAAGGCTGAACCTCCCCCCTCACTCCTCATTCTATAATTTGTCACAAGAGCCGTGATGTACGGAGCTCTCGCTAGGTTCCAACTGCTGCTGTAAACACTTTCCAGATACAAATATAAACAGCTTCAATACACAGGCACTCCTTTTATCCTCATTTTACAGATGAGGAGACTGAGGCAGGGAAAGTCAATGTGCCCCCCAAAACACGCCAGTCTGAAAGTGAGAAGTGGGTTTCAAACTCAAGTACGGGGCTATTTCACACCTCTGAGCGGTGCGTGCATTGCATAAAGGTACCTGGATTAGAGGGATGGTGGTGCTGAAATCTAGCTCCAGCTCTGTCTGGGGGGCTGCGCCTGCCCTGTGGCACAGCTCAGAGGGGACACCTTTTTCTAAGTGCACAATGCCCTGTGTAGGACCTGCTCAGGTAGTGGCTCCAAATCCACACTCTGAACCACAAGTCTACACTCTTATTAAACACTAGACTGCTGTC
Organism: Equus caballus; assembly: GCF_041296265.1. Classification (NCBI taxonomy): domain Eukaryota; kingdom Metazoa; phylum Chordata; class Mammalia; order Perissodactyla; family Equidae; genus Equus; species Equus caballus. Next base: position 96,658,746 of record NC_091685.1, on the reverse strand, counting down.
CCTAGAGGTGGTACCAGTTGAAAATATACACTTGAAAGAGTACTGATGAATAATGGATAATATGTTATGGATAATATGGCTCTAAGTCAGTAAAGGGGAATGGGATTTAGGGATACAGGGCAGACTACACCTCCATCTTCTCTGGCAGACTCCCAGGACAGCAAGCCTCCACAGACGGATGCCCCATGGAGTCCTTGTCAGACACCTGTCAGAGGTCTTGTTTGGAAAGAAAACCAAACACTAACAGATATCTTTGTACAGTTGAAAAATACAGTCAAATACGCAAATGCATTCTGCCCTAATAGGTGGATACTAGCATAAGATGTCTCAAATATAAGTACGAAAAGACTTTTGGGAAATCAGAACACCTTTCCCAAATGGGACATTGTTATTGTTTATTCACCCGTGTTCTCCAAGTGCTAAATAAAACACTGTTCAGTTCTCATCTCATCTCATTAAGTCTTTATTTAATTAACTGAAATGAAATCTGGTCTTGGGCAAGAAACACACCCTTGCCAGTTAAAACTGGTTTCAATATAGAACTGCAGTCTCTCCAGAGCTATTTACACCTTGGGATGTAACACTCTACCAAGCCCCAGAATTCCTTCACCGTATCAGGAAACCAGGTTTTCCATGGAAAGCATGATTACTTGAATCAGTAACACTTTAGGGCTAATTTCAAAGATGTTGAATGATTATCAGGAAATGAACATTCCTAGTGATACAATCCAATCAACAGCATATATTTGTAAATTATAACATACATATCATGGTGACACCATACAATTGCCAGTGTAAATAAAGGCCTGTGACTAGCTATTACAATAGGGCACGGACTCCCCAATTTGCCCTGGTCTCCATCACTCCTTATTGTCTCCCCGACATTGGAGCTGATGTCAGTTTCCATTTAGCATCACCTTGTACTCTTAAAATCTACAAACATTGTTCACAGTAATGAAATGTATGTCTATAACTATAAACTACATCTCTATCAAAGCTGGAAAAAAAAAGATAGACTGAGAGGACTACATGTTTGAAAATATTTGGGAAAAGATATTTCTCTGTGCAATAAAGAATATTCTTAAGTGTTCAACGTTTTTAAAAAAATGACCTTCCCTCCTATGTTCATTGCAGCATTATTCACAATAGCAAAGACATGGAAGCAACCCAAGTGCCCATCAGTGGATGAACTGATAAAGAAGATGTGGTAAATATATACAATGGAATACTACTCAGCCATAAAAAAGACAAAATCATGCCATTTGTGACAACATGGATGGACTTTGAGGGTATTATGCTAAGCAAAATAAGTCAGACAGAGAAATACAAACACCATATGATTTCACTCATGTGTGGAAGATAAACAAACACACAGATAAGGAGAACAGATTAGAGGAAAAGGGGGTGGGGGAAGGGCAAAATGGGTAAAGGGGCACATGTGTATGGTGATGGATAAAAACTAGACTATTGGTGGTTAGCATGATGCAGTCTATACAGAAACTGAAATATAATGATGTACACATGAAATTTATACAATGTTATAAGCCAATATGACCTCAATAAAATTTTTAAGAAGTAAGGCCAGCCCTGTGGCTGAGTGGTTAAGTTTGTGCGCTCCGCTTTGGTAGCCCAGCGTTTCACTAGTTCGGATCCTGGATGCAGACATGGCACCGCTCATTAGGCCAAGCTGAGGCAGTGTCCCACATGCCACAACTAGAAGGACCCACAACTAAAATATATAACTATGTACTGGGGGGATTTGGGGAGAAAAAGTTAAAAAAAATTTTTTTTAAGAAGTAAATTAAAAAAAAATGACCTTTACGTTATAGGCAATCTCTCTCTTCCCTCCATCCCCTCCTTCCTCATTCCCCTTCAAAAATAATTATTTGAGTTTAAAATGCCAAGAGTTATTAAATATCCAGGTACTAATCTCTCCTTTATTCAGCTTGTGTCAGGACCAGACTTGCCCAGGAAAACAAAAAAAGTCTTTCCAGAGAAATTTCTCCTTCTGAGAGATGCTTTCTAGATCCTCTAGGGTTTGGGGGGACTGTAAGTTTGATACTGTTTAATGTCTGGATCTTCATTTTCCCTGTTAGTTTCAGCGAATAATCCTACAACTTTAAACTAAACAACATTAAATTCTTATTACATGTGTTCACACACTTCTATTCACAAAGCCAGCTTTCCCAAGCATATCCGGACCATCTGGACACAAGGCCCCCCGAGGACAGTTAAGCAGGCTTTCTCTCTGATTCCTTACTTTTGTTGTCCTGGAACGAAATGGTAAAAAGGTACATGGAATCTAAAGGTCCATGAAATCACAAGGCCCATGGAACTGCCTACACTTTCTGTTTAACTCTGTGTGTGACATAAATATAACACACTACACCGTTTCCAAAGAAATAAGGACTGGTCAGTCCGTTTCAGCTAGATTTAAAAATCAAAACGCCTGACAATCTACCATCCCGGACAGCTACTACAGCCACGTATTTTTCTTTTCTTTTCTCTTCTCCTCTTTTTCCTTTTCTTCTTTCTTCCTCCCTCCCTCCCTCTCTCCTTCCTTCCATTACTTCCTTTCTTTCTTTCCTTCCTTCTTTCTTTTTTTTTTTTTTTTAAAGATTTTATTTTTTCTTTTTTCTCCCCAAAGCCCCCCAGTACATAGTTGTATATTCTTCGTTGTGGGTCCTAGTTGTGGCATGTGGGACGCTGCCTCAGCGTGGTTTGATGAGCAGTGCCATGTCCGCGCCCAGGATTCGAACCAACGAAACACTGGGCCGCCTGCAGCGGAGAGCGCGAACTTAACCACTCGGCCACGGGGCCAGCCCCTTTCCTTCCTTCTTTCTAATGCATATCTGCTCCTCGTGAACAAGGCTGTTTTACTTACTATTTTTACTTCGTACACGCTGCCAACCAAGCTGGTGGCTGCTCAGCAGATTTTTGATCCTACCACTGTGGTTGTTCCTGATATTGTGGGGAAGTTGGAGGATACTTTGATAAGAGAGGCCTTCATTTGGAAACAGAGAATCCTAATATCACATTCAATCTGACTGATGCTTTTGGCTTTCAAAGAACTTTCAGTAACTCACTTGACCATCACAATAACCATGTGAGGTGGATAGCGTGAACCATTCTCATTTTCAAATGAAAAACAGGATCCGAACCAGCGAAACCCTGGGCCACCGCAGCAGAGCTCGCGAACTTAACCACGTGGCCACGGGGCCGGCCCCAGAGCACTAATATCTTTATCATTGTATTTAAAGACAGTGATATATTCTTATTGTTCAAACACTATACGGCAAACAGAACATTTTCACTGGTTTGAAGACTCACAGAATTAGCTGGAAATGGTATGAGACTTCTTACAATTTATAGTAAGCCTGGTACAAGCAAGAGTGATAAATTCCTGAAACTCACTTGGTGGAAAAATCAGAGTTTAGAAGGGTAAGATGTTAGGGTATCAGCCCCTCATCTGTTTGACTCACAATCCACTAGAAGGAGCTGATGAAAGTGGCAGAGCTTCCGTTCCAGAAAAGTACACATTCCTCATTAATTCCATAAATCTTGTATTTGATTTCATGCCATTCAAGAACCTTCTGAAATCCCCACCCATTTAAGTATTTCTAAAAAAAAATAATAATTTGGGGAGCCAAATTATTGTAATGATCCTACAAAAAGTTCAATAATACTTTTATATCCACCAGGAGAAACGAAACAGATGCTAAATAAAGAAAATTTTTATGACATTTGACACAAATTACATTAATAAAAAATCAATACTGTACGTCAAATTTACCTTTCTTCTCCTTTGGTAGCCACACACTGTTTGAGACTGACCTCCCTCAAAATAAACATGGATATTTGTTGTCTCTGTGGAATATCCACGCAAACAGGCCTTTCCCTCATCTGGTTCTCCACCCCAAGGTTCAACGCCCTCTTAATTGTATAACTTGGAATGGCTCCATAGAGCGGTGGCAAACACAGCCTAGCTAGAAAGCTAGAAACGAGAAAGTTTGGAAATTTTTTTTTGGAAAATCCAGAGTTAGTTTTCAGACATGCCCCCGGCATACAGTCATGTACGTGTAACCCACGACAGCTGCCAGCCAATGACACCACAACGACACCACCCCCACATGGGAGAAGGTGCAGCCTTGCTCTGCCTGTTCCCTTCACTGCCACACTCAAGACTGCATTTCTAAGACTGGGACGCACTTTGCCTGGGTTTCCTTTAGTTTTCCAAAGGATGCATTCCAATTTCATCTTCCCTCTCACTTTTTATCCTTCTCTTTCCAAATTCAGTCAAACTAAGTACAAATCCAAGCTCTGCCTGTTACCAGCAGGGTCCCCTCCAGTAAGATCCTTAACTTTTCTGAGCAGTCAGTTTCCTCACCTGTAATGGAATAATGTCTAACCCACAGGGTTGTCATGAAAATCAAATCAGTGATGTATGAAAAGTTCTCAGCAGACTGCCTGAACCACAGAGGACTCTAGCAAATGTTATGTTACTTCCTTTGCCTTGATACTCTCTCTACGTTATAATTAGTCATTCATAAAATAATATGACCACAACAATGATTTTTTGAAATTTAGCTTTAGAGCCCACAGATCTGAAAATTTATTACAAAGACACTTTTAGAAATAATGTGTTTTACGTCATTCATTACAGTAATAGATATGTAAATGTTATAAAATACCAGTGGAGGGAAAGAAGGTAGATGAATTAATGATTTCTTCTTTCTACGCTTTAATTAAAGAGTCCAAATGTAAATCTAATTCTCACTTATTTTTATTAGTGACTACCTTGGTTCCTAGCTTAACACAAAGATTTGAAAAATTCATTTGTACTACTGAAATGTAAAGAGTTTTCCTTATTAAGAAGTATTAAAGGCAAGTTATCTAGAAAAAAGGGAATGAGATAAACAGACTCACTTTTTTTTGTTTTGTTTAGAGAGTAAACAGAGATCAAGTCCTTAATGTTCTACCTGACCTTCCCTCTAGCAAATACTCGCCCAGCAAGGCTTCGACTAATGGAGCTGAAAGGGTAGGAGTGCATTTCACAGACCTCACCTGCTGGGCTACACAGTTATTCACCCAGCTCTGTGCCCCTTGGACCCAAACAGAAAGTAGAAGAATTGAATCATTCAAATGAGAGTTTCTAATCCAGATCTGCCGCGAAGAGTTAGGGGAACCTTCCCACAGCTAGAAAATCTAGCTCCCTGAAAGGATGTGTAAATAACCTAACAGCAAAACTGAAATGTCATTTGAAGCAAACTAGAAGCCAGGGACAATTGCAGAACACCTTAAAAAATGACTGGCCTATTCTCTGAGCACATGCCTGTGATAAACAAATGAAAACAATAGGATATATTGGAGTACATGAGGAAGCCATTTGGTTTAAAACTAATTTGGCCTGACCTTGTTTTTCCAGAAAGGCCTGATGTGGCCTGTTGAGCATGCATTGTACACCTACTTTAAACATTTACAATGTCCCAAAGACAAGAAGATGCCCCTAAAGATAGGGATGTAGCTTCCCCCCAGATGGGTATTTCCTTAAGGATAAGCATCTCTTCCTAGACACTAAAGATTAATTACCAACCTACTGTGCTCACCTTGTGACTACTGACTGACCTGCTGACAACCGACCTACTGTGCTCACCTTGTGACCACTGACCTGCTGTGCCAGCTAAGTAACTTGTGACAGTAATAAAGGAGCCATTCCTGTCATATGTGACATATGCTCTGTTTCCAGACAGTATATAACCACACTGTATATCCCATTTCTTGGGTATGCATCCTTCCTCAGGGAAAGAAGCCTCAGACCTGGCTCATAATAAACTTACCCCAAACTTTGATTTATAGATTATTTGCTTCAACACCTGACAGGAAAGGAAAACAAAGAAATGAGGAAAGTGGATTAGCGACTTCTTCATAGTTCTCTGGTTTAACTACTAGACAATGTTTCTAATCTACAAATTCCTGATTGAATAATTAACCATATCTCTTTATATCTTTATATATATATAAAGGTATATGAAAAGGTGGCCCCTCCCCTGCCTTCCAACCCAGTCCTTTCCCCGATAGTCCCTATTTGCCACTGTCAGAGAGTCATTTGTGCAAGCAGAGAGACAGGGAGAAGAGAGAAAGGAGAGAGGAGACAGGAGAATGGACAGGAAGTGGGGAGAGAAGGAGACAGAGAATACTGGGTTTACTGGCAGAGCTTTCAAAATGTGCATATCCAGGAAGAAAGGAGGGAGAGAGGGAAGGAGAGATGTGGAGACAATCTAAAGTTGGTGATCAAAAATTACCTTCTCCAAAAAGCCTGAACAATTGACTGAAGTTTTTTAAGTTGCTAAAATATCAGACATTATCCACTTGCTTTAACAGCATCCTTTAAAAACTTCACGGACTCTGTAAACAGAAGTCCTCTTCAGTTACTCACACGCTTGTGAATCAGTTAGAGCCAGCTGCCTCCTAACACCTAAACGACATCAGCAGCAAGGGGAGAACAACGACGAGCCATCATCTATGAATGGCTCTTTCTGTTTCTTGTATTTTACATAACTTCTCTCCTAGAGTCTTCAGAGGGAGTGCTAAAAGGTTAGTAAGCCATTTGAGATAGGAAATCAAGCTCAGAAAGGAAGAGAAACTTCCCAAATCACATCTCTGGTAACCCATGGGGCTGGGATTTGAATCCAGTTGTCCGCTTACTGAAAGACTGGAGCCCTGTGAGGGGGCAGAGAACACAAAGAAGTTGCCTAAAGAGCAACCCTGGAGGTTTTCCAATTCGCGCCTGGAAGTCACTGCACTCCACCGCCACATGAAGCATGCAGGGGCTTCAGCCTCCATGCCCCAGACCTCAAGGGGGTACACTCCACGGCTGTTAACAACATAAACTGCCTAGATCCAAATGACAACCTCCTGATTTGTATACAACGACAAAACAAGCTTTTGGGTGCAGGCCTGGGAACCATCCGACAATGGAGAACCGGGTCTCTTCACGAAGTGGGTCCTCGCAGTGCATGACGATGGCAAAGCAGAAAGTATACGCAGTGCCCCTGGAACAGCAAGTTGGCTTCAGTCCCTCAAATTTCTGAAAGGAAGCTTGGAGCTAATCTTCTCTTCCCTACTTTACTGACACCAGTTTACAAACACCCAGAAGATGTCAAAAGCCATCTCAAATTATATGCGTTCAACCTTACAGCTTCTTTGTGGAATAAAGTGGTCTCAGGACAAACTGGAATGGGAGACAATCATTCTGTGGACCAGATTCTCTTGAAGCTGATGATAACAAGCAGAGGGGGAGGAATTCAGGGAACAAGCAAGCAACATTTGCTTTTGTCTAATCATGCTTCTTGCTGGCAGCACTTGCTTATTATGTACATATTATGAGTCAACCCCACACACGGATATAGACCACTGCTAATCCCAATGCACAGAAGTCACCAGTCATGAGAATAAACTCTGTTAGGAACTAACACAAATTTTACTCACTTTTATATATAATTAATCTACAAAGAAAAATATTAACTGTTAGGTGCAACTAGTAGCAACTTGGCTAAAACTTAAAAATTAGCAAGATGAAAGCATTCACCCTAAATACAGGCACCTGATAACTAGTCAGAGCTTGAAGAGCATTGCTTTGTTATTTCTCTGTCACCACTGGGGGTTCTTTGGTACAAGAGGGTAAAAAGTTTCCCTCTACCCTCTTTGGGTCCCTGCTGGGTCTAAAAATTAAATTGACAAAGATAGATGAAACAGGAGAAAAGCATAGAAATTTTACTGAATTTTTACACGTACATGGGAGCCTTCACAAGAGAATGAAGACCCAAACAAGTGACCAGAGCAGGAAGCTTTTATACTTTTAGACAAAGAAGCAATACATTTGTGAAGAACTGACAAGACAAAGGGGTAAGTCCAACCAGGGCTAGGTAGTCCTTATCTTCCTTAACTAGGGAGATAAGCGTTAGTTTAACAAGGTTTGTTTCCAGATTCCTCTGGACCGATAAGAATCTGTCTGCAGCAAAAGAATTTGTTTCCTGCCTTGAAGTGAAAAAGGGGGAGCTTTGTCTGCATTTATGGCTTCTTAATTGCCTTCAGCTCAAAATAATTTCTATGTCAAAGAAGCATATTTTGGGGTGACGTATTCTGATTTCCTTTATTGGTTACCACATCGAGACTTTCCCTAGTTATGAAGGACTCCATGGGGTGCAAAAGGTCCAACTCCTGGACAGTCCAGTGCTGTATCTCACATGGGACAATTTGCTACAGCCTTCCAGCACTCCTACCTCCATGCCTATGTTCTCAGCTCTCCCAAATTTATTCATCCTGGTTTGATCACTAAGTTAGCAATGGCTCAGCAAGACAAACCTGCCTTTTCTTTCTTTTATGTCTTTATAAAGTTAAGCACTCTGCACACAGTTGGTACTCAAACATATTTCTGACAGAACAGCTTACTGAGGATATTACACTTTTGATTTTGCGTAATGAGAAATTGTCTCGATCTCTTGGTGACGTCCTCTAACTTGAAGTGCCTATGTTCTAATTTACCTGGGATCCACAGAACTCCTAAAATTGCATGTAAATTTTTTGAGTGTTTTAGATTCTCAAGCGGGGTGGTAAAGAAAATACGAAAGAATAACATACAGAGAAAATAAAGTATATATCATTATAATTAGTCTTGTAAAGAAAAATAAATAAATACATAAGCAAATAGGCCGCTCCTTATTAGCTGTGTGACCCACGGCAAGTCACTCATTCTCTACAGCCTTACTTTCCTGTTCTGTAAAATGGGGATAAGAATAGCACCCCCACGATAATGGCAAAGTAATTTGTGCCACTATCTGTCACCGAGGACAGCTATACAATTAGCTCACCTGGGGAAAAGAGAGGCTCAGAGAGAAGAGCCCTACATGTGGGGTGCTTGTTATTTTGGGAGGCATCTGCTTCATCCAGGAGGGGCTGCTGAGCGGCCCAGAGACTGGGTGTGCTTTTAGCAGAATCATAGACTGGAAAGGGAAGTCAGGGCCGCCAAAGAAGTCAGGGCCACCCAAGAGGGCGGGAAGCTAATGACATTCCTCTCTCTTTGGGTTGAGACCTTAGAGGCCTACAACCTAATCATAAATATGAATGCTAAGTAGGCAAAACTACCCAGGTGAGAGCTCAGTTTTCAAATATATCAATACCTAAAATTAATGCGATTCTGGTTTGCAACTGGCAGAAAACAATCTTTCTTATAGAATACAGCATTCTTATAGAATACATCCTCTTCTGCGTCCAGTTACTTCTACACAGTAGAAGTAAAATATCCAGTACATAATCAAAAGTAGTCAGGCATAAAAGATGACATGATGGCATGAAGGAAAACTAGGAGAAATAAGAGACAACAGAACAGACCCACGTGGGCTCAAGATCTTGGAGTTGAACAGAGACTTCAATATATTTGAAAAGACAGTGGATGAGAAGTTTATAAAACCAATAAAAGAGAGATTGAAGGCCTCTACCCCAAACAGGATTTTTAAAAATCCACAAGTACCCGGATCACAGTAAAACTGCAGAAAACTAAAGTCAAAGAGAAAAACTTAACAGCAGCTGGAGCAAAGAGACATATTACCTATAAAGGAGCAGTAATTCAGAGTGACAGTTTATTTCTAAAAAGAAAACGTAAATCAGAAGACAATGGAACAATACCTTAATGCGCTTTAAAAAAATTAACTGCCAACCATTCAAAACAAAAATATCCTTCAAGAATCAAAGCATAACAAAGACCTTTTCAGATACACGAAAACTGAGAAAATTTGTCACCAACAGGCTCTCACTAAGGAAAGAGAAAAGGACAATTTTTTAGGCAGGAGAAAAATGATTCCAGAAAAAAGGAAACATGAAAGAAGAAAGTACAACAAAAATGGTAAACGTGTGTGGAAATCTAACTGAATACATACTTTAAAAACAGTGGTAATTATATGTTTTTGGGTTGAAAATATATACAGAATTAAAATATGTTACAATAATGGCATATAAATGGGGGTGAGGGTAAATGGAGTTAAAGTATTCTAAGGTCCTTACATTATCTGGGAAGAGATTAAAAGTACCAATTAAAAAATTTTAAGTCCAATGAAAGTACTAATTAACAATATACTTTGAGGAGCTGGCCCATCGCATAGCAGTTAGGATCACATGCTCCACCTTGGCAGCCCAGCGTTCACAGGGTCGGATCCCAGGCACAGACCTACACACTGCTTCTTCCTTAGCGAAAAGAGGAGGATTGGCGGCAAATGTTAGCTCAGGGCTAATCTTCCTCAAAAAAAATAAAAATTAAATTTAAAAATATATATACTTTGGTAAGTCAAGAATGCATTATAATCTCCAGAGTAACCACTAAAAGAATAGTGAAATGAATATAAACTTGTAGCTAATAGAGGCTTAAAGTGTAATCATTAAAAAAAAAAATCAACTCCCATATCCCACCAAAGGCAAATAAAAAGAACACAGAGCAATCTCTATGTTCATTGCAGCATTATTCACAATGGCCAAGACTTGGAAGCAACCTAGGTGCCCATCAAGGGAAGAAAGGATAAAGAAGATGTGGTATTTATACACAATGGAATACTGCTCAGCCATAAGAAACGATGAAACCCAGCCATGTTGTGACAACATAGGTGGACCTTGAGGGTATTATGCTAGGTGAAATAAGTCAGAGGGAGAAAGTCAAATACCATATGATCTCACTTTGGGTGGTGAACATGATGTAATCTACACAGAACTCGAAATATATTTATGATGTACAACTGGAAGTTATATAATGTTATAATCCAATGTTACCGCAATTTAAAAAAATGCTCATTTAAAAAAAAGAACATAGAGCAGATGGAAAAAATAGAAAGCATTTAATAAGATAGTAGATTTAAACACAAGTCATGTGTATATTGACTAAAGAATCCATATAAAAGGCAAAGATTTTCAAACTGGATGAAGAAAAAAGTCAACTCTCTGCTTCTTATAAAAGACACATCTAAAACATAAGGATATAAAAGGTTGAAAGTAAAATTATAAAAAAGATAGCCATACAAATGCTAACCAAATAAATCTGTTCTAACTACAATAACGAAGCAAAAAGCAATCCTGGAGATACTGACAAACATTTCATAATGATAAAATGTTCAATTCACCAGAAATATACTACAATTATGAACACATATACACCAAATAATATAGCCTCAAAAACAGAAAACAAAAATTTTAAGAACTACAAGGAGAAACAGTCAAAATGACAATTATGGTGGAAGAACTGAACATACCTCTCTCTGTAAATGACAAAATTAGAGGATTAAAAAATCAGTTAAGATATCGAAGATTTGAACACAAGTAGCAAACTTGACCAAATGAACATAAAGAAAGCATTTATCCAGCAACTGCAAGGTACATATTCTTCTCAAGCATAACATGTAACATTTACAAAAAAGTTGATTATCAACAGGGCATAAAACAAGTCTTATTAAATTTCAAAACAGTGAATTATATAAAATATGGTTATGGTTTCTGACTGCTGTAAAATAAATATCAAAATGTTTGGAAGTTAAGAACTATATATCTAAAGATTTTACTGTTTTCCTTTCTCTCCCCAAAGCCCCCCAGGACACAGTTGCGTATTTCTCGTTGTGGGTCCTTCTAGTTGTGATATGTGGGACGCTGCCTCAGCGTGGCTTGATGAGCAGTGCCATGTCCGCCCCCAGGATTCAAACCAACGAAACACTGGGCCGCCTGCAGCGGAGCGCGCGAACTTAACCACTCGGCCACGGGGCCGGCCCCAAGAACTATATATCTAAATAATTCAAGATCAAAGAAAAAGATCATAATGGAGAACAGAAACTATTCTAAATGAAATAATCACCAAAATACTACATATCAAAACTTAGCTTCGGGGGCGAGCCCAGTGGCACAGGGGTTAAGCACGCAAGTTCCGCTTCGGCAGCCCGGGGTTTGCTAGTTTGGGTCCCGGGTGCAGACACGGCACTGCTTGGCAAGCCATGCTGTGGTAGGCATACCACATATAAACTAGAGGAAGATGGGCATGGATGTTAGCTCAGCAACAATCTTCCTCAAGCAAAAAGAGGAAGACTGGCAACAAATGTTAGCTCAGGGCCAATCTTCCTTGCAAAAAATGAAAGAGAGAAAGAATATTATTAACAAATTTCTGCCAATATATTTGAAAACTTAGATGATAAGGATAAATGCTAGAAATAAACAACTCAGCAAACTAACAGTAAAAGAAAACTGTAAAATATGTGAATAGCTGGCATTCCATTCAATAGACCCACGAAGAAAACTTCAAGGCCTGATAGCCTCACCAATGAATTTTGCCAAACATGTCAGGATGAAATAATACTGCTATCGCACAAACTCTTTCAGAAAATAGAACACAGAGTGAGCACTGTTTTTAGGGCCAGTATAATCTTGATACCAAAATTTGGCAAGGATGTTGTTAAAAAAAAAATTATAAATCAATCCCACTAATTTATAAGGATGCAAAAATCCTAAATAAAAGATCAGCAAACAATTTTAATAAACATATAAAAACAATAATATATCACAGCCAAGTTGGATTATTTTATATAAACAAATTTGGTTAAACACTTGAAAATCGGTTAATATAAGTCACCATACTAAGAGATTAAAAGAGAAAAATCATACGATTACCTCAATAGATACTGAAAAGCATCTGAAAAAATTCCAGTCATATAGAATTAAAATAAATAAAATAAAAATAAAATAAAATAAAATAAATAAAACTGTCAATATTCTCAGATGATATGACTATGTAAAAAATACAAAAGAATCTACAGATAAATTACTAGACTTCATTTCATAAGTTAGCTAGGTTCTGGATACAAGACGGATACAAGGTCAGTATAAAAAAACTCTATTTCTATAAGTTAGCAAAAAAGAATTAGAAAATAAAAATTTAAAAGACACAATATACAGTAGAACAAAAAAATATGAAATACCTAGGAATAAACATAATAAAAGATGTATAAGACCTCTACACAGAAAACTATCAGCATCATTGAGAGAAATTTTAAAAGATCTAAATAAATAGAGGAATATACCATGTTCGTGGACCAGAAGACCTGATATTACAAGATCCCAATTTCGCCCAAATTTATAGACTCAATGCAATCTCAATCAAAACCCCAAAAGTTTAAAAGTCTGTGTTGTTGCTGTTGTTTTGTTTTGGTGGAACTTAATAAGCTGATTCTAAAATGTTGTATAAATGTAAAAGACAAAGAATTGCCAAGAAACATTTAAAGAACAAATAAGAGGACTTGATCTAATGAATGTAAACTCTTAATGTAAAACTACAGTGCAAAACTATTGGTGAAAGAATATTCCATAAGACAAAAGAATTAGACTAGAGACCCCAAACAGACCAACACATATTTGGGCACTTGATTTATGATCAAGGTAGCCCTACAAGGGCAGTGGGAAAAAATAGTCTTATGAACAAATCATGCTGGCACAAGTGGATGTCCACAAAATTTTTTTAGAAATAAACTTAACCCTACCTCACACAACATGCAGACATTAATTCCCAGTGAATTGCATACAAATATAAGGGTTAAAACTGTGACGTTTCTAGAAGACAATATAGAAGAATATCTTTATAACCTCAGAGTAGGAAAGGACTTATTGAACAGGATGCAATAAAACACTAACCATAAAGGAAACAGAATCTATAAAGGAAACAGACATTAAAATTAAGAACCTCTGCTTATCCTTAAGAGAGGGAAGAGGCAAGTAACAGAATGAATATTTTGCCACACAAATAACCAACAATGAACTCATATCCAGAATATATTAAAAATACCTACAAATCAGTAAGAAAAAGACAAACAACCTAACTGAAAAGTAGGCAAGAGACTTGAACAACCACGTCACAAAATACTGTCACAAAATCAAATGGCCAATAAATGTGAAAAAGTGCTCAACCACATCAGTCAGGAAAAAACAAAATTAACTCCACAATGTGATATTACTACCAAACCACCAGAATGGCTAAAATTACAAAGACTGACAATACTGGCAAGGAGTTGGAGCAAGGGAAATTCCCATATGCTGCTGGTGGCAGTATATTGGTACAACTATTCTGGAAAACAGTTTGGTATTATCTACTAAAGTTGACGACACACATCACCTAGGAGCTAGCAATTCCCCTCCTCCGTATGGACCAAACAGAGATGCATGGCCTGCCCCAGGCACCAAGAAACACATACAAGAATGATCATGGCCACCTTATCCGTAATGCCCAAAAACGGATCATACAAAATTCCGCCAACAATACAGTAGATAAATGACTGTGGTATACTCATATAATAGTTTTCTGTACAGCACCGAAAAATGAACAAATTACAGCCACAGGCAACAACGTTCATAAATATCACAAGCATAATGCTGAGCAAAGAACCCAGACATAAATGAATATATACTCTATGATTCCATTTCATTCTTTGCTCAAAAAATAGGCAAAACCAAAATATTGTGTTTAGAGATATATATGTTCTTTGTTGGAAAAACTATAAAGAAAAGCAAGGAGGCACTTACCCAAAAACATCAGGATAGTTTTTTTTACCTTTGGGGGAGGGTGAGAGTAGCACTTGGGCCAGGGTCACAAGGCAGGCCCCTAGGGTATTGGCAATGTTCTGTTTTTCTTATCCTGGAGTTGGTTCCAAGGTGTTCATTTTGTGATAAATCATTGCACTCTGCATCTTTATTTTATGCACTTTTCTGTGTGTATATGAAATCTCACTTAAAGGGGGTTAAATAAATAAATCAGGTGAATCTACAAAGGAAAACTTCATTGCATCAATATCTATGCACTATAGTATTGCCTGGAATACTGGGACAAGAATAGCTCGGTTTAAAATAAAATGAGGGGGCTGACCTGGTGGCACAGTGGTTAAGTTCGTGGGCTCCACTTTGGTGGCCCAGGGTTCACGGGTTCAGATCCCGGGTGCAGGCCTACACTTCACTCATCAAGCCAAGCTGTGACAGCATCCCACATATAAAGTAGAGGAAGATTGAGACAGATGTTAGCTCAGGGACAATCTTTCTCAGCAAAAACAAATAAATAACATAAAATAAAAAGGCAATTGGGGCCCAGCCTGGTGGCACAGCGGTTAAGTGTGTATGTTCCACTTCGGCGGCCTGAGGTTTGCTGGTTTGGATTCCAGGAGTGGACACGGCACTGCTTGGCAAGCCATGCTGTGGTAGGCATCCCACATATAAACTAGAGGAAGATGGGCACGGATGTTAGCTCAGGGCCAGTCTTCCTCAGCAAAAAGAGGAGGATTGGCAGCAGATGTTAGCTCAGGGCTAATCTTCCTCAAAAAGATAAAAAATAAAGAGGCAAGTGTCCTCATTGTGGTCCATTATTTTTTATGGCTTTCTGTGCTAACATCTTACCAAGCACATAGACCATACATACATTGAGTGCTCCTGGCCAGTTCACACTGAGCAGGTTTCCCACTCATCCATTACCCATTTGCTGAGCAGACAATGGCACATTGGTCCCGATTATGCACTTTATATAAAGGTTCTGAGCTCTTCCAACAACTGATACCCAACACTTGCTCTTCCCTCCTGTCCTCACAGGCTGATTTTTTTCTTTCTTCATTTCTCAGCTCAAGTGTTACTTCCTCAGGGAATCTTTCCTTGCCTCCATCCCACCCCCTTCCCAGACTGGGATAACCAACAGTATGTTCCTTTCTTAGTGCTGGTCATTCTCAGTTAGCCGCCATCTCCCAGATCCATGCCTGGGTGGCTGATCCCTAGAAACTATGTCACCAGGACACCCTGTCCGGCTGGCTTCTATTGGGTTCCACTGATGAGAGGGCAATGGCAGAGGCTGGGAGGCAGGGAGAAGAGAGCAGTCAGGGCATGTTCTCTCCTCCCCCTTTTGGCTGTGGTCTGGGTGTCTAGGGGTGGCTGCTTCTCTGGAGGCCCAAGCTCCTCCTGCCTGGCTCCAGGTCACAGAGACTCCAGGAGCATCACTCCTGCCTCTTGTTTTTCAGGCCTAGGGCGCTAACAGCTCCCCACTGCTGGGACTTTCACTGGTTCTGGTAACCCTGCCTCCATCTTTCTTAATTGTCTTTTCACCAAACTCTCCTCATTTGAACCAGGCTGGATTCTGTTTTCTGCTGAGACCCTGCAGAGTGCCAATTTTCTATTACTTTATGTGTTTATCTCATCAACATCTCCCTTTTCCCATTAGGCTGTGGGCTTCAGGACACTGGTATTTCAGAAGTTGGCAACAAATATCTGTTAAATGATTTAGTGAGTTAATGAATGCATGAATGAACTCACATTCAAATTAGAATATACTATACCTAGTACAAGGATTTCTAACATGTTCCTGCTACATTTGACATGGCACCAATCCATCAGAGCAAATACCTCTGTTGGTTGAAAATAGCCTCTGTTGGCAGGAATATTTTTACTCACGATAATAATTTCCATTATTCTAGCAGTAAGTACAATGGCTATGAGTTCTCAGTTAAAAAGATCTAACTTTATCAGTCTGAAATAAGTCAGCAATGATGAGATTCCAGATGGACTGTAGGTAGTAACAGCTCTAAGAGTCAGTAGGAACACAATAAAAATGTTCACTAGAAAAAGAAGGCTCTGCATCTCTGAATTTTTCATAACTTATTGCAAATGACTCTAGAAAATAAATATCTAGTAGTTACATGGTGTAGGAGGGTGAACTCCAGGCAGGAAATGTTCTTTGTCAATATAGTAAGCGGTCTACTCTCCATCTCTCCATTGTTGTTTTCGATTTAAAAGACAATCTGGGCTGATCCCAATATTAGATATGCAAGTTACACATTAAGGTATATAGTTAGACAACTTCTAGAAAGCAACCTGGAAAATTCTGATTCTAGGCCACTAATAAGAATTTCAAGAAGAGGGTCTGGAGCCCTGCAGCTTCCTTTCTCTTTTATGGTAGAAAAAGTGCAGAAAAATCAAATTACCCCCAGGCGATGTCATGCACTAGCAAGATCTTTCAAACCAATATGTGACATTTGAATTTTAATCTTGAGAAAACTAGCTTATACATTATAATCATAGCTAAATACACACTTTATCAGGAATTTTTAGTTCATACCAGGGCATTCTGAAAGCAACAATCTACCAAGCACACAAGCTCCTGGGGGGTGATATAGTCTGAACTCCGGCCTAAGAGGTCAAGGTTCACCTCTTTTCTGCAGTCCTTTCCTGGTTAAACCTCTCCTATTTCTTCAGCTAACTTTTTCGTTGTAAAAAGTTATCCCAGTTCTGTTCATTCTAACCAACAGGGAGAAAGGAAGGTCCAATTTCTCTAGTATTGGGATGAGTTGGAGATTATTTGTAACCTCCCACCAGGCAAACTAGTCAGTTAATAAAGACAGACCGTTCTAATATGGCACTACTTGGGATATGACTGATTTGATAATCCTGAATGGTATGACATGGCTTCAGTAATACTAGTTACAGTATTAATAATACCTTGTGAGGGGGTTCAGGAAACAAGTGATTGAGTTAAAATAGTTAAAATGTAGTTATACTGTTAATTCTTTTCACAAGCAGACAACCTGCTTTGTTTCCTGTCTAATTAGGTGCAACCAAAAAAAAATTTCCTTTTTCCTTATTCATTCTCTTCCGTCATAACTAATATAGGAAATGACCAAACCAGCTCCTTAGTGATTGCTCCCTGGAAACAAAAGAGCGTTTTAAACCTGATCCTGCTATTACCAGTAAAGAAAATGAAGTAAAAATTAACCGTCCTTCACCTCTCTTGCCCATATATAAAGCGCTATTTTTCAGAAGGGCGGGGAGAGGAAGGACTGCATTCAATTCCTAAGGGCCGATACTCCCCCGACCCCAGACTCACTCATCTCCATTCTCATCAACACCACCCACTTTGGGGGCGCCCAGTAGACGAAGGGCCCCATAGCCTGACAGGGTAGGAAAAGCAGCATCTTTTTCCCAGTCTCAAAATCACGACTCCTGATGCCTTCCACGCACCAAAGTGGGGCGGGTCGCCCAGCCCCGGACCGGGGACCGGGCGGCGTCTCGGGGATCCGCAGCCCGGGGCCGCGGGCGGCGCCGCAGCGCTCCCGACCCCCTCCCGCAGAGACCGGCCGCGGGTCCTTACCCGCCAGTCCGCCGCCGCCGCCTCCATCGCCCGCGTGCCCCTTCCTCCGCTGCAGGATGAAGTAGGGGTTGGCCCTCTCGGTGATCCACAGCGCGTTGGCCAGCAGCACCTCTTCGGGGTTCACCCACATGTTCCCGGGCGCCGCGGGCGGGCGGACGCACAATGGGGCCGCGGCTCGGGTCCCGCACACAGCGGGGCGCAGGGGCGCGCACTCCCAGGCACACGCCCGCCCGCTAGGTGCGGCGGCGGAAAGCGACTTCACCAGGGGGCGGCCCGCGGCGCCCGAGCCACAACAAAGCCCCGGCGGGCGGCCGAGGAGGACGGCGAGGACGCGGGCGCGGCGAGCAGCATCCTCTCCGCGGCGCCGCCGCCCCCCGCGAGCCCGCGGCCGCAGACGCCCAGGCCCGCCGCGCCGCAGCCCGGCTGGGGCCCACGGCGGCGGGAGGAGGCGGAGGAAGGGAGCGGGGGGAGGAGGAAGTGGTGTGGCTCAGTCCCGGGATCGGCTCGGCGGCGGGCAGGGCTGCGGGCGGCGAGAGCTGATTCGGCCCCGCGGTCAGGGCCGAGCTGGGCTGGGGCGCGGCTGCCCCCGAAGCGCCGACTCGAGCTCCGGGCCCCTTTGATTTCTAGCCGCTCAGAGCCCTGGAGGTCACCGCGGTTAACACTCCATGCCCGGGCCACTCGCACCCGGGGCGAAGCCCAGCTCCCCGCTGGAAGGACGCTCCGGACACTGCGAATGAATGACGACAGCGAAGCTCACTTGGAGCGAGCCCGGGTGACACCAGATTCCGCGGACGCAGGTCCTCCGGGCCGCTGTGGCTGGCTTTGGGGGAACCTTCTGGGGACCGTGTGCTAAGCACTCGGCCCCACGCACATCCCAGCAGGGAGGACGCTGCCAGCCTCCGTTGGGGGTGTGTATGTGTGTGTTTATGGTTGACGCTCTGTAGGCTAGCGCCACCCTTCTTCCCAGGAAATAAGTGTTTCAAGGTTCCAGACATCGGACTAGATACCCGGGTCGGAAGTGGACGCAGCCAATGGTTGTCGATGTTTTTGTTTCCTGCATCCCTAGGGCAAGTCATGTGCTAAACTTGTCACCGCCTGTAACCCCTCCCCCTCTCCATTCCATTGTAATTAAAGTGGCCCAGCTAAGTGCATTACATCACTTCTTTCCTTGACCTGTAGGGCACGAGCAATAGCAAGTTGGAAGCAGCCCAAAAGCTTAGAGCGACTAATTCACACCACAGCTGTTCCTGTATCAAGCATTTGGAGTTTCCAGGACCGGGCATGAGAGAATTCAGGGATTTATCCACACTTAATAGATGAATTAAAATTTTTTAAAAATCATTGAAATCTGAGACACACAAAGGTCAGCTCGATCCCTAGACAATTTTGCTTTCCCCCAAAACTACAGGTCTCTTGTGATCACAGCCCATCTACCTACATATCTGATGACCTTTTTTCGCCTCTTTTTACACTCGGGAGATCTGCAGATAGCTCAGCAAAAAGAGGCTCTTCTTCTCAGAAGACGGTAATTTACCAAGCTCTGTTTTGTTATGGAAGTTGGACAATCCTAGGGACTTCGTTTCCAAAAGAGCAAAGCATTCAAATGAGAGTTTCTTGTGTGGACTTTAAAATGTGTGCTTGTGTAGCTCTCACTTGTACTGCTGAATTCCTTCCAATGACCTAGTGAGCGCATCCCAGCCATTTTAATGAGGCTGCCTCTGCACCTGTTGGTCTCCCACCCAGTGAGTGGGCTCTCAAGGAATGGAAGCCTCCCTTTACTGTTACGTTGACTGATCTGCCTTTTTAGGAAACATTTTGGACTTCCAGGCCTTTGTGGAAACTTCCCATGTTTAACACAGACTCAAAAATGTTTGGCACTTTCAGTCACACAGTACAGTGCCTTCAGTCACAAAATCTATTGCAAATAAAACACAATGAATAAGATTGCAAATCCTTCACATATAAGAATTGTATTCCTAATATAGCTATATAACTTTTAATATTTTTGAAGTGCTTCTACAGATATTCTTTCACTTTATGTAATTAGCATTTTTTAAACTCCACTAGGTGCCTGCATACTGTCTTTTGGAGTGTTCTTATCATACTGGTCAAAGTTGTGGCTTGACACCTCTACCCTAGCCCTAAAGTGTGATTCTAGCTTAGCATTTTTCACCTTTTGGTGCCAAAATGCTATTTACTTATATAAGTCATGCATTCGTTCTCTCATTCTCTCATTCAACATGTGATTATTGAATGCCTACTATACTCTAGGTCCTGGGGATAAGAAGTGAAGAAAATATACAAAGATCTCTGTATTCATAAAGATTAAGTTGTGAAATTAATAATAAAAACCCAGACTCATTTATGAAAACTTACTTTCAGAATAAGATTGGACACCAAGAGGAAAAAAAGAAAAAATGTTAAGTCCGTAGCTATTTTCTGGTTTTTCAGAAGAGTTAGAGCGCATTCTTTCCAGAAATTAGAGCTTCTATTATTATAATAAATTGTGAAACTGTAGTAGACGGGCATTGCAAAGAATCAGAGAAACTATAAGCAGTTTATGGCAGCTTGCTGGTCCCATACAGCTAACTGCTTACTTATTAAAATGTGGCTTTGTTTAAAAAAACAATGACAGTCAAATATACCAGAACCAGAAATAACACAAAGAGAACCTAATTAATCCAACCAGTTCCTCAGTGAAATTAGGTGACTATTTTTAGCTTTCAGTTCATTCTCTTTGATTTTAAGCCCACGGATTGTCTCAAACCGCTTAAAGAGGAAAAACATTCAGCAGATGCCTCGATAAAATCGGGGTAAATGATATCACAGTCTTTGTGTCTTCCTGAGATCTCCCACTCTCCCCACCCCCAGACGGAAAGAATCAGCTCGGAAAGGATTCTGCTGGCCCCGCCTTAGAGCATTCTGTGGGTTTACTACTTAGTAGGCAGATCTGACTGCAGCAAAATTGTGAGGGTAGTAAATTCGTCTTTGACAATTCTCACCCCCATTCCTACAATGTTTCCACCTTTCCTGCTTGTTCATCTTCACACCTTTCCTCCCTACCCTCAGCCTTTCCTAGTAAGTCCTCTACTCTGCCTTCTAGGACATGCTCACCCTTGGAAATACCATGGCGTGTTGGGAACTTTATTTCTGCCCGCACCTCCCACCTCTCAACTGCAGTGCCTACTCCCTGATGGCCCAGTTCTCCCAGAAGTAGAGGCACAAAGGCTGCAGAACACTAGTCTTACCAACCAACCATTCCATCACCCAGTAACCCCACGAGTGGTTAGGCCAGTGGGAAATTCAGTTCTAATTTCAGCAGACAGAATCACCCAGCAGAGTAAAAAAGTGCTAATGCTTCTCTGGAAGAAGCCAGCTCCTCCGCTAGCCTTCCAGCTGAAGGTAACAGGTTAACATGGACTATTAAAAAAAAATACCCGGACCTTCCCTGTCCAGTCTGGAAGCTCTTGTAGGGTACTTGGAATTTCTAGCATTCCGTGAGGTAGAAGGAGAGTGGCCAGCTGGGGCAAGGAAGAGTAACATTGTTTTGAAGATCCAAGACGTTGCAGTAGCTTTGATATCTGATACTGAGACCAGCACGGTCAATCTGAGTTGCTAATCCAGCTGGAAAAACTAGATCAACCGGTCACCACAATGTCTACTCCGCAAGTCCTAGAGCTAATGACGATATAGCAGCCACAGTTTGGTTCTTTCAGCTTTAAGCGACTGACTAGATCTGCAGCCAGGACCATCCTTACACATAGTGTGATTTGAGAGAAAAAATCCTTCAAAATAGCTCTGATCTGCAATAGTACTACCTTGCTCCATTCAGTGGATCACTCCACTTTTTGAATTCTGAGATGCTCTGGAAATCAAAAATGAATAAAACATTATTTCTCAGTTTCTGGAGAAACTGTGGTCAGATGACCTCTGTCAAATGCATCTGTGTTCCTGCAATGAAGGAAGGAAAGAAGATAGCAGCCTCTCCCGGGGATGGAAAAATGAAGCAATGTATTAGTGGAGATTCATTTCCTCATTAATTGTCATTAAAGAGGGCAGTTTTAATGGTTGGGAAGAGTGATAAGGTAAAGACCTTAGATCACAGTGAAGGGTGGGGAGACACTTCGCTTACTTCAAAATCATCCACTGCATGTTCCCTGAGGCCTAAGACGGTGTCCAGATCGTTGTTCTATCCCCAAGCTCAGCACTGGAGCCTCTGTAAACGCCCAACAAGGAGGTGCTTACACGACTGCTGAATTTCCAAACTTAAGAAAGGTTTAGAGATTTAGGAAGGAAGGGCCTTAAGAAACCCTGATTGCAGCTGAGCTCCCCATTTTATACACAGGAAATTAAAGCCTAGAAAAGGGAAAGGACTTGACTTGGGTCACTTGGGTAATTAATAGCAGAGTTGGAACTTGGTCTTATTACTTAGATTATTATGCCCCAAATCTTAATTGCAACTTTTCCTTCTTTCTCCACACATTTGTCACATTTCTGTCGGGAATTAAAATAGTTCACATTTATATAATGCTTTTATGGCCATTGTCTATCACCTGGTGTCGTCTGGGTATTGGGATCCACTGATTGGCTAGACCTCAGTCACATGACTACCTGGAGAGGTGGTGACAGAGAAGGGGGTCAGTGGGTGTGGGATAGTCCCTAAGAGAAAGTCACAGAGCTGTTATCAGAATAAGGTGACAGGATTGTGGGCAAGCCTATACAACAGAGGTCAACTAGACAGCCTGTTTATGACAGTTCGTTTTTTAATGATTGTATCCTCTTGGTTATAATTCTATGTCACATAACTATAGTGTACGTTGTTTTGTTTAATGCTAACAAAACTAGTGGTTTGACCCATTTGATAGTGAGAGTCAGAGGTCATTTAAGTTACCTTAAAAAAAAAAAAAAAAGGTTATATCAAGGCTCACATAGACTAAACTAGGACCAGAGACCTTCAGGAAGCTTTGGGACCAGTCTCTGTCTCTCTCTCCGTCTCTCTCTGAATCTCTGCTTCTCTCTACACTTTTGTTCTAGTGTCTTTTCTCCACCAACCAACTTCCTTTCCTTACCCGTAATTTCTGTTCCCTCATGACTTCAGCATGCACGTGACTCATGAGAGCCTCTCTGGTTCCATTTTCTGTTGTTTCTTTTAAGCTATAGCTCCCACCATTAACTAAATATTTTATCTAGGTATTTCTTTCCTATAATTCATGAGGCAAATTGGTTGGCCAACCTTACCTTTTTGTTCAAGAACCAGATTGTTGCCAGTCTATGACTGGCTGCCATTTGGCCGTATCACCAAGACACGGCAGCTATGTATATATGCATATTTTAGCTGATGATAATTTACAAATTCTCAATGAAGTTAATTTTTAATATAAAATTAGTCATTCTGAGAGTTGATCCATTACTTGGCCTTCAGGTCTCTACTAGCTGGGAAGTGTCTGAAGGCTCCCCTGTTTTCCATAAGCCAATCAGCCACATCAACAAAGGCAAAGGCTCTTTAATAGGGTGTATAGTTAATTGTGGGCTCTAACTATTATAAAATTGCCTCCTCATTCTTTTGAGAGATGAAGTTTTTTTCCTACAGCTATGCTGTTCTTTTGCCAATGACTCATTTGTCCGTTTTCTGTCTTGTTAAAAACACGAAGACCTCCACCATCAATAGGATTTCTTAAATCACCACAACTGCTGGTACTAAACATATAAATACAGGTAAAAGGCAGATTGGGACATTGAGATGAAGGTAACAGTAGTATTTTTTCTAAATTGTGCATGTGCCTATAACCCTAAATAGTTCTTTTTCTTTTCTTCCAATAGAAGAATACAATCTTTTTTCCTCCTAGGATAAGAATTAACATCAATTTCATTGATCTTTTAAAATAAAATATCTTTATTTGCACATGTATGTTTTTATGAAAGAAGATGGTTAACATTACACGGATTGTCTAACCTCAGACTTCTGGAAAAAATTGCATAGTTTCCTTTTCAGAATAAAACAACTCAGCTGTCTTTTTATATCTTATTTTTATTTTTTAATTTTTTTGGTGAGGAAGATTGTCACTGAGCTAATGTCTGTGCCAATCTTCTTCTATTTTGTATGTGGGACGCCTCCACAGCAAGGCTTGATGAATGGTGTATAGGTCCGTGCCTAGGATCTGAACCTGCAAACCCCAGGCCACCAAAGTGAGGCGTATGAACTTAACGATTATGCCACCGGGAGGCCCCTGTCTTTTTATTATGCAGACATCATTCTCATTAGAGAAATGCTATTTCTATCTTGAATCTCAAATCTTTAAAACATTTTTATGATGTGTTTGACTAAATGTCTTAAAAGAAAGGGGAACAGCTAAGCATCAATACTAACACAAAATAACAACTTTCCACCCAAACCCTCTAATTTATCACTTTATTTTAACCCTTTGCCTCTTGATGTCCAGCCTCTCCGAGCTTCCACACAAGATTACTGACCATAAAACAGAGTATGATCTGAAGACCACAGATCTTTGAAAAACTTTAGGTATAAAACATTAAGTGAAAAAAAGAACTTATTCGCTGTGCCAAAGGAGAAATATCAACGTTCAGATCACTTCATTCTCAAAGGATAAGCTTGAGAGTTGGCTTTTGAGCTACCTTTTATCAAAATTAAGAAAAAGGAAAAATGACTCAATCTTTATTTGTCCCCAAGGCTCTCAACACTCTCTCCACAGGCATTTATCGTTGAGGTTTCTCTTACAGAATGTATTGCCCTTGAATGATGTCTTTTATTCCTTCTATGAAATACAGCCCTTAAAAGGCGTTTTCATCATAAAATTGTACTGGTGAGAATTTTGCTTTTTTGTCACTTGTGATCCTCTTATAGACTGTGAAATGTAATCTTCCATAAAAAGGAATGTGTTAAATCACTCTGATTTCTATTTCAATGAAAATTACAGTTTGCTCTTAATGGGAATGACTCAGTCAATCAAACTGGAAGCTTAGACATTCTGTCCCTGAATGAAACCTTTTAGAGCATAATTTCTTCTTTCTTCTCTTATACAGAGCCAACCCTCACTTACCTAAAGAACACTGAAGTGGAAGGCACATACTGAAAACAAAAATAAACGTCTATTGAATGCATCCTTCTCTACAAAATGTGATTAACATGAAGTCTCGGTTAAGAAGCCTTTTGAAAGAAATCTATCTCAGACATGCCAATAAAAGATGGCAGAATTCTAGATAAAGATAGCTGATTAGTGGTTAAATGAACAGTGCTGTACTAGAGATTACATCTGATTAAATCAACTCTAACCATTTTTATGGCTGCAGTGGGGCCTCTTGAAGCTGGTGCTATATCGCATATAGGCTTTACCAGAACCTGGAGCAGATAACCACCTATATTGAAAGAAGTTTTTGTGTGTGTGAGACAAGAACCATCTTACAAATTTAAACCTCTCAATAATATTCCACCGGATGTTTAATTGTTTTTTTCTTTTGAGGGAGATTAGCGCTGAGCTAACATCTGCTGCCAATCCTCCTCTTTTTGCTGAGGAAGACTGGCCCTGAGCTAACATCCGTGCCCATCTTCCTCTACTTTGTATGTGAGACGCCTACCACAGCATGGCTTTTGCCAAGCAGCGCCATGCCCGCACCTGGGATCCGAACTGGCGAACCCCGGGCCGCCGAGAAGGGGAACGTGCGAATTTAACTGCTGCGTCACCGGGCCAGCCCCTGATGTTTAACTTTTAATCACACATATAAATCATCTTGATTAAAATTACAAAATACAGATAAGCAAAAAGAAAAGTCTGAATCTACAGGTATGTAGTGTGTTTTTCTTTTCAAGCAGAAATGAGTTCACACTACATGTCAACCTTTGTAACTTGCTTTTGTTGCATAATAATACTGTGAATACATCCCCAGACATTTTAAAATGTGCATTTATATCATTACTTGGATTGACTGCATATTATTTAATTATGTGATGTATAATTAATCATACACAATTATGGCAGGTAAGTATTTGCATCTTGCCATAATGATTTGTATCTGGAAAATATTATAAACAAATCTCTGATGAACATATTTCACCGTGTATCTTTGCACTTTTATCTAACCATTTTCTTAGTATAAACTCCCAGAAGTAGAGTTTCTGGGCCATCTAGAATGCACCTTTTTAATGTTCTTGATACACATTGGTAAATTACTCCCCGGCAACACTATATCCAATCTCTTCCACCAGCGGCACTGACAGCACCTGTCTCTCCACAGCCTCATGTAACAGGTTTGTACGAAAGGATCCTTCACTGGTTTTTTTGGGTGGAACGTAGTAATATGACTCTGCATTTTTATTACATTTTAGGGCTTTCAACAGACTTAAAACTTTTTTCCAAGATTAAAATTGTTTCATTTTTCAGATTATAAAAATAATAGATATTTATTATAAAAAAATGAACATGATAGAAAAGTGTAGGAGAGGAAGTAAAATTTCCCAAAATGTCACCACTTAGAAATAACGCTTGGCTGTTAGGTGAACACCTTTCCAAACATCAATCTGTGCATATTAATATATACAGACAAAGAGACCTTCTTTATTCCTGTGCCTAACTGCTATTTTGAGATAACATGGCTTTGCATCTGTATTCCAAGGGTTTCTTTGATGCTCGTTCCATATGCAGAGTTAAACTAAAGATCAGGACTGCAATTACGGCCTCTCTCTCTCATAGCGTGCAAGAACAGGTCTGGGTGGAGGGAGGAAATCTGTTTACGCTCCACTTTTTTTTATGCGTTCTTTACCTATAATTCAAATTTAGTTATTTATTTTAGGTGAGGAAGATTGTCCCTGAGCTAACATCCATGACAATCTTCCTCTATTTTGTATATGGGACTCTGCCTCCGCACGGCTTGACGAGTGGTGTGTAGGTCCAAGCCAGGGATCCGAACCAGCAAACCCCAGGCCACCAAAGTGGAGCACACGAATTTAACAACTAGGCTACTGGGCTGGTCCCCAGTGCTCCACTTTCTTACGTATGTGTAGACTAGGCCCTGAAAAAAGTTGTGATAATGTGTGAGAAGGTTGGTGATTACCTCAGCATCTTGCTCAAACTTGAAAGGGAAATGGAACAATGCGAATGACTCTAAATTTCCCCTTTTAAAAGAGACGTAGGGTTCCTATGTGAAGTTTGTGGTAAACTCTCCTCAGCAGCTGCCAACACAGACACAATGTTTCCCAAACAATGGCGGCCCAGGTGCGCTCAGCAGGAGGCTCACTTCCTAGCACAGCTGCTTCATGGTGTTTTGATGAATGGAATGTGTTTTGAAAACTGATGTCTTCTAGAACTTCTTTTTGCTGTTAAAAATACAGATATTTAATGCATTATGATCAGTTTTTCTCGTCAAACATGGTTTTGCCAAGACGGTGCTTTTATGGGAAATGCTCTCCGTCCATTGCTGAGGGATTACTATACGTGATATTCAGGGTGAACATTTGTCTTTTTGGCTGCTCATCATCTGGACTCTCTTCCTCTTCTCGAGAGAGTCCCTCAAATGGCAGCGGGGCTTTCTCAGCCAGGACTGACTCTCACTTAGCTCCTTGGTGCTGCTGATCCACCAAGGTATAGCTGGTTCCGCACCCAGCCCCGGAATCAACCACATCACGTCCTTCTCTTGAGACTTTCCCTTCTCTCAGTCACGGAAATATGTCCAGGCCTACCGGTAATTTTTATTCCCTACTGGTGATGGGCGGGGTGGAGAAAGGGAAGACAGAAATTTCTGGACTCTTCTCTGCCCCTCCTACTTAGGAGGTTAGCCGTCTCAAGGCAGACATAACACAGCTCCAGTTCCGGCTTCCAGCTGCTTCAACATTACGGTGTGTGTCTGTGTTAAA
The DNA here is from genome assembly GCF_041296265.1 of Equus caballus. Taxonomy (NCBI): domain Eukaryota; kingdom Metazoa; phylum Chordata; class Mammalia; order Perissodactyla; family Equidae; genus Equus; species Equus caballus. Next base: position 96,630,697 of record NC_091685.1, on the reverse strand, counting down.
GAGGAGGTGATAGGAAGCAGGGTGAGGTGGTTTCTCATTGACGCATAGCGTGTCACTTGCACGAGAGACCCCGGTCCTCTTGACTGTTATATCTTAAACTTATAGCAGAAACCCTGCTGTCATGACACTCCCCAAGACTCAAACTGAGGAAGCTGTGGGGGCAAGACAATTTATGTGTGTGTGTGTGTATAGCTATATTCCGCATATTACATGGTTCGTATTTATTGAGCATGAACTATGTGCCAAGGCCATATATATTATTTCATTTAATCCTCACAGCAACCCTATGAGGTAGTGATCGAATATACTATTTTTGAACTCCATGCTATGGATGAGGAAACCCACTTAGAAAAAGATAAAGTAACTTGACCGAAGTCATGCAATAGGAAGTGGTAGAGTCAAAATTCAAAACCAGGGAGCCTAAACCCAGGCTGAACTCTTAATCATACACTACTTCTTTCCTATAAATATTGCATATTATTGCTGTTATTTTATATTATAGTCTCAATATTATTGGCTCAACAAACTTTTTTAAGTGATGGAATTATTTTTAGATCATCTTTGGTGTACAAGGGACTTTTAAGTACTTTGTATGCAGATAGTCAGGGTTCTAAAACAATAAAATGATAGAATGGAAATACGGTGCAGCTACTCTCTCCAAGGTTTTTTCAGCAGAGAGCTGTTGAACACAGCTAAAAATCTCGTGTAGACTCTGGTCTTCAGTTCTTTCCCTCATTTTTATTCACATTTCCACCAAGAACCTTAGACTCCATGTTTTCATTGGTCTTCCTTTGCTCTCATTTGAAAATGACAGCATTTGTGTATGTCAGTGGTTCTCAAATTTCAGTGTGCCAAAACCACCTGGAGGGCTTGTTAAAAGGGATTGCTGGACCCCCAGCCCCAGAATTTCTGATTCCACGGGTGTGTTTGAGGCCTGAAAATGTGCATTTCCAACAAGTTCCTAGGTGATGTTGATGCTGTTGATCCGGGGACCATACTTCCAGGAACCACTGGGACAGATCAAAGAAGGGTGCTTCAGCTGGAGGCTATCTTTTTAGACAGGCCATGGATTTACTTAAATACTTGTATGGGATCTAGGTATCGGCCTTCAGCTCTGGATTAATTTATCCCTTGACACCAGACTGTGATTTAATGAAATGATCTAAACTTACCTCTCAGTTTTACATTGGGCCTCCAATTACCTTTGTGATCCTGTATTCACTTGTTGGACTCTTCTTATAACCACTAATTGTTAGTGAACACCTATTTGATGCCTGGCATTGTGCTAGATGCTGGGAATGTATGTTGAAGAAAATCAAACACTCTTTGCACCCTCAAGAAGCTTACAGTAAGTAGGAATCAAATCTTAATCAATGAGTAAAATAAACATAAAATTCAACTCTGATAAGTGCTAAGAATGAGAATGCCAGGTCAGCCCGGTGGCGCAGTTGTTAAGTGCGCACATTCCACTTGGGCAGCCTGGGGTTCACCAGTTCGGATCCTGGATGCGGACATGGCACTGCTTGGCAAGCCATGCTGTGGTAGGCATCCCACATATAAAGTAGAGGAAGATGGGCATGGATGTTAGCTCAGGGCCAGTCTTCCTCAGCAAAAAAAAACAAAAAAAAAATGAGGAGGCTTGGCAGCAGATGTTAGCTCAGGGCTAAACTTCCTCAAAAAAAAAAAAAAAAAAAAAAAAGAAGAATGAGAAGGCCATGTGCTCTGTGATCTTAAAGTTGTAGGTTTGGCTTAGTCATAGTCATCAGTGTTTCTTGAGTTGACTCTTAAGCTGAGAGCCGAAGCATGAGAAAAACCCACTAAACCCAATGAAAGATGGTTCAAATGTTGTTTATTTCAAATACTAAATAAACATTACATAGAAAATAATTTTAGCAAGGGGAGAAATGTTCAACTGCAGTACTAAAAGCTCAGGAAGCCCCTGTGGATTGTCGGATGAACTAGAATGTGCGGTACTTTAGTAAACTACGAACCCCCTGATGCTTGTCTTCCAGCCGCCAAATCAAGTTTTAAACAATCATATGAAACTAGTAAAAATTAGTCAGGGTCTTTTTTTTCTAAATGGATATTTGGGAAAATTATTCTCTAGAGTCCGAAAAATGCGCACGCTCTCAGGTCTTCTGGCAGAGATTACTAGTGCAAATGATTCTTATTACTTTCCTCCTCCATTGAGGGAATAAAGAAAATACAAAGCTGAAATACCTTTGACTCACCTGAGCAAACCTGATGTGCTCCTCTGAAGCAGGCCAGCTCTGTTCAAAGTGTCAGTTGAAGACACCGAACACTTTCTCAAGAAAATAATCTTCACTCCCCAAGGCTTATTAAAGAAATCTAAAGAGATTCCCTAGTGTCTGGTAGTAAAATACAGCCTTTAATTTTGATTCCCTTTCTCTTCTATTCCTAGGTATAAACTAAGAAGAATCTGAAAAGTTGAGTTGAAACAATTCCCGTGGCAGCAGGGTGGAAGAGGAAAAAGACCCCAGGGGCATGTGTCATAACAGAGGGAAGGCCCGTTTGCTCAGCAGATCAGATGACTTCTCTGGTGACCCAGCCTTCTATGATTTTTCCCTAGGTCAATTTCAGGAAGAGGTTAGTCATGTGACACTTAGACATATGGGAGTTATTAGGAAAGACCTTTGATAATGACATCATGGAGAAGCTACATTAGCTGCCACGTAGCCAGCCAAATGCCTCTTGCTGTCTCTGAAAGTCGGAAGAATGGCTGAATTTGGCAATTTTTATAAAATGAATATAAAATACTAAAAATGCAAATATCTTTTGAATTTGCAGAATTCAAAATCTCATTTTATAAGAATCTCATTTATAGGAATTTATCTTACACGTATATTTGTATATGTGCCGAAGATGAATACATAGGTGTTTTACTGCAGCATCATTTGTATTGAAGCACAAAGATTGAAAAAAACAAATTCTCCTTTCAACAAAAGATACGCTATATAAATTGTGCTACATCCTTATAAATGGTATACATCACAACTTTTAAAGCATGAGGCCCTTCTACATGTGTATTTGCTATGAAATGAATTTATATAAAATACAAGTAAAAAAAGCAAATTCAGAACAGTATATGTAGAATGTTCTCATTCATATAAGAAAAGGGGGTCTAGAGATAGCCATCCATCTGTCTATATTCTAGCATATTAGTGGCAACAGTTTTCAGTGGTTGCCTCCAGGAAAGGAGGACTGCAGGAGTGAGCATCTGGGATGAGAAGCATTGAAACTTCTTCAAATATGAGCATTTTACTACGTCCATGTGTGTTTCCTATACAATTAATAAGAAAGTTTTGGGGCTGGCCCCGTGGCCGAGTGGTTAAGTTCACACACTCTGCTTTGGTGGCCCAGGGTTTCACTGATTTGGATCCTGGGCATGGACCTGATACTGCTGATCAGAGCCATGCTGAGGTGGCGTCCCACATAGCAGAACCAGTAGGACCTACAACTAGAATATACAACTACCTACTAGGGTGCTTTTGGGAAAAGAAGAAAAAAAAAAGAAAGATTTTTATTTTTGTTTGTTTCGGGGAAAAAAGCCTGACTGTGTGTATAGTTATGCATGGCATAAAGCCGTTTCAGTTAACGATGAACCACATATGCAATGGCTATCCCATAAGATTAATACCATGTAGCCCAGGTGCATAGTAGGCTATACCATCTAGGTTTGTGCAAGTATGCTCTGTGATGTTGGCACAAAGACAAGATCACCTAAGAGCTCATTTCTTAGAACGTATCCCCGTTGTTCAGCAGCACATGGGTGTACTCTCGGTCTACTCCAGCGTGAGCCAGGCTCTTAGAATTCTGCAAGACAGAGGTTACATTAAATGTATCGATAACCCTGGGGTGTTAGTCTCAGGCTGCCATAACAAAATACCACAGACGGGGTGACTGAAACAACAGAAATTTATTTTCTCATAGTTCTGGGGGCTAGATGTCCAAGATGGGGGTGCCAGCAGGGTTGCTTTCTGGTGAGACAGCCATCTTCTTATTGTGTCTTCACCTGGCCTTTCCTCCGTGCATGTGTGGAGAGAGAGAGAGAACTCTTTGGTGTCTCTTCCTCTTCTTATAAGGACACCAGTCCTGTTGGATGAGGGCTCCACCCTTGTGACCTCATTTAAAGTTAGCTACCTCCTCAAAACTCGATCTCCAAATATAGTCATTTGGGGGATTAGGGCTTCAACATATGAATTTTGAGGAGACACACTTCAGTCCATAACACCTGGTAAGTGAATTTTAGAGCACCCACATATTTTCAAATCTGCCTGACCTTTCATGCATCCAAGAGCCCTTGGTCTGTGCTCCTTTCAGCACCAATAGAAGCAGGTGAGGAGGTAAGAACTGGGGCAAGAGATTGTTGGGGAAGAAGTTGGCAGTTAACTCTGGAGCTGACATTGCTTGTGGCCTTCAAGTCCTATCACCAACCCCCATCCCTGCTCCTGCCATCCTAGGTACAAGCACAATCAACTGAAGACATGTGACCACAAACCACCTCTGATTTCACTGCTTCCAGAATGTGCAAGATTATCTACAACAAAGTAATTGAAGAAATAAAGCAACGTCCTGAAAGAGTTCATTGTCTCAATTTTTGAGTGAACTTCCTTTTCCTTTCTCCACTCTGGATCTTTTCTCCACTAAGTGGATCTTAATCCACTTTGGGATTAAGTCAGTAGTTAAGCATACAGTTTGAATATAATGGTTGAGGTCTTTGGCGTCTTCCATTTGAAGATCCTTGGTTTTATCAGAGCATTCTAGCCTGTGAACCATAATGCACTGGAAGTGATCTTGTCCCATATGGTGATGTACAAAGTCTCTGGGGGAGAAAACTTGATCGTCTAAACTGGCCATGTTTTTGCTTACAGTGGTTTCTGAAGCATGCTAAGGATCCCCAGCATGCGTAAGAAATACAAGGAGGTGAAGGATGAGGAAAAAGAGAGGTCAAAGGGAGAGTCAGAGGTCACATGGCAACTCAAGTGGGTGCAATTGGTCCATATAACCCTATGGTGGTTCACCACAGTTTTCCAAATAGAGTCTCAGTGTAGTCTACAAGGGCGCCTGTCTCCCTCTCAGCCTCATGCCCCACATTTCCGCCTCACATTCATGCTCTGGCAATAATTTGCTGCTCTGGTTGCCAAGATCCACCCCTTTCAAACTGACTGGAGAGTCTTTGCCACTTATCAAGCTGTATCTCCAGCCTGAAATTTCTTTTCTGCATGTCTTTGCTTTGATGAGTCTGTCTCATCTTTCGACCCTCAGGGCAAGAGCCGTCACCTCCAGGAAGCCTCTTTTCAGTCCATAGGCTAAATACCTCTCTTATATGCTTCCTCAGCTCTGACCACTTACTCTCTCCTTCTCTCTCGCTTTCTCTCTCTTTCTCTCTTCTCTCTCTCCTCCTCTTTCCTCTCTCTCTCTCCATCTCCTTCTCTCTCTCATATAACTTACTTTTCTATCCTAACCAGCTGGCACAGGGCCTGGCACACAGCAGGTGTTTAAAAAGTGCATATTGAATTGAAAAGTTCAAATTTAATAACACATTTCTTGATGAGTCTGATATCTATTCAGATTGGTCAGAGCTTCTCCTAGGTAAACTGGTGATTGGAGAAGTTTAGATTTGGGACCGCAGGTGGACTTTCTACCTATGACATTATTACTAACTAGGAGTTCAGTGCACAAAGGCGCCTGCCGGCTTGCCTGTCTGCTTTCTGGAAGTAAAACTAAAGAGATGCTTCACACTATGAGCAGGAAGAGAGCAGCTGGAAAGTCAAGAGGTCTTTACCCTGGCATCTGGGTAAACATCCCCTCACTCAATCATTTATTACAGCCTTACCTTGAGGCAGGGCCAGTACTACATGTGGGGGAAACAAGACACAGGCTCTGCTCTCCTGGAATTCAGTCTTGTTTGGCTGATAGATGTGTAAACAAACACAGCTGATCCTTCTCCTCCAGCGTTTAAAGTTTACTGCCTTGCCCAGAAGGCAAATGATAGGTAGTGATTTGCCTTTCTGCTGAGGCCCACGTGTCAGAGCAAATTAACTCTTAGCAGTGAGGGAGCTTAACCAACAATCTAAATCCAACCTATATTGGCTTTAATCTTCTTTATTATTCTCTTCTCAGAATTGAGATTGTAATAACACTTTGTATGTTCCTGAGGGTAGTAAGTTAACGTTTCTACTATACTGCATTTTATAAGGAAATTATGTTCTATCATAATTTTTGAGAATTTGGACATTTGCAAAAGAGAACCATCTCCCTGTAATTATTGTGCATGGTGATAAGCACATATTTAATATGTGAAGGCTGGTCCTAGGGAAGGGGTAGACAGTTAGCTGAGGTTTGTGAGAAAAATAACAAAATAAAGATCCCATTTTCAGCCTGAAAACCATTTCCTCTGTTTTTCCCAAGAAAACTCAGACTCCTAACAAGACTTGGGAATGCAAATATTGGCTCCTAAAGAGATCTTTTTCTCCAGGGTGTGATTTAGGACTAGTCATCCAGCTTTAAAATCTAGGGCACACCTCCTCTCAAGAAATGTATTCTCGACTCTAGAGAATACAAAATGTAACCCAACCTGGCTATTCTAGCAGGCTCTGGTCCCTGGAAGGCTCCATGGTGCAGCTGGGGGAAAAAATATAGGCCAGTTGGCAGCCAGGGCTGAGGGTGGTGAGATTAGGAAGAAGGTACCTGGACCAAGTCCCCAGGCCTTTTCTCTGTTTGAAATGGTTCCTGGTGACAAGGACAGAACAATGGCCTTTAATGACGTCTTACTTTAAGCAAAGCATATATGAGAACATTGTATTTAAATAAAGCACAGATAAGAACATTGTTCTGCACCTTACCAAAAATGCTATTTGACCTAGTGGTTAAGTTCAACATGCTCTGCTTTGTTGGCCTGGAGTTTGGTTCCCAGGTGTGGACCTATACCACTTGTCAGCGGCCATGCTGTGGTGGCGACCCACATACAAAATACAGGAAGATTGGCAAAGGATGTTAGCTCAGGGTGAATCTTACTCAGCAAAAAAAATTTAAAAATTGCCATTTGACCTACTATATCATAGGAACACAAGGAAAATACTTTGTTTTGAATTGTTTCAACTAGGCAATTTGTGAGTATACAGCAAATTGAATATTGAACTTGAGTTATGCAAATTTGGAAAATCTTGCATAAATTGTGGAAGTTAGAATTTTTTCCCTTGACAAATGTAATTTTGTGTATGGCAGCATTCTTCAGTATATGTAACATTTTTAGTGTTTGAGAACTGGCAAACTTGCATAGTTTGATAAAGAATAAGAAAGGGCACCACGAACTTTGGTAAATTCTACTGTTTATAATTAAATCAGTAATCGTTGTTTTCCTTGTGGAACATCCTGTGAACTTGAATAGTCTGAATTCGGTCTAATATGATCTCCTGGCTTAAAAAAAAATTCTCTGTCAATAGTCATTGCATTCAATAGAAGCTAAAGGTTAGATGGATCAAATGAAATGTTGTCTGGGTATTCAGAGTCCATGAATAATTCAAATGGTAAATCTGGTTTTCTTTTTAAAAATTAATACTTTTTAAAATAAAATTTTATTCCTAAAACTGAATGGAGTCAACTTCATGCCTTTTAATGAAGCTTAAAGTGTACATGTTAACAGCCCTGTATTTACCCTGAAAATATGTCAACAACTTATGGAAGTGCTTTGGCTATGAATGAGATTATCTTTTTCAAACAATTTTTGAGTTTACATGTGGATCAGCTGTTTTGACATGATTGATATTTTTCATTGAGTTGACTAATTGCTTAAACCATTTGGCCAAATTGACTTCCTGTTTTGGTATCTAGTAGTTACAACTAAAGAATTCATTAATTAAGTTAACATTTTTTAAAGGGTCTATTAAATACTTAAATATTAGTACCTTTCTAGGCACCATGGGGCACTTCTAATCAACTAGGAAATTGGTCAGTTTGACTAACAATTTCAGAGCATTTCAGAGGTTTATTCAGCAAGCATACCATGACTAATTTTCCCATTTTCTCCCATTGGTACAGAGAGAACAAATAACTCTTTACTGAGACGATGTCTTCCATTGCTAACATGATGGTATTCTACTTCTGAAGAGATGTTAATCCATGTTAAAGTGAATTAATGGGGTAAAAGGGTACATTCAGTATTCAAGTGAGCAGGTACACTGTAGAATAGCACACAAAATCCTGGAGGATTAATTGTATTTGAGAACTCAAGAAATATTTGCTGAGCGTTGAGCATAATAAGACACAATCTGTAACTTTAGTTTCAGTTTAGTAGAGAGAGTTAGAATAAGCATGCCAGTGGGATGGAGACCACAAGGGCCATAGTACAGAAGAAAGGACATTTGATGTAAGGGTATGACTTTGGGCACATTAACTTAAACTCTATGACTTTGTTCTCTTTTAGCTAAAATTGGCTATTAATATCAAATTTACCTTGTTTTAAGACTTCAAAGAAAAAGTATATATGAAAGAATTTTGTATATAATTGAGACCTACAAAAACTTGCTATCATATATACTGCATGCACATGTGTAGGTATCATACCTATATATACATTGCACATATGCATATGTATCATACTATGTATGAACGTAAAGGGAAGGAGAATGTGATGGGATTTGAAAGAGAAGAGAATACCTGATTCCTGGTTGGGGGGATCTGGTAAATTTTCATGGAGGAGGTATGATATGAATTGGACTCAGAAAATTAGACTTCTAAAGATGAAGATGAAGGGCAAAGTTAAGGGAAGATGCTTGAGGCAGGAAGAAAAGCACTTGCAAGTAGAAAGTTTGAGCAGTGGGCATTTGCTTGGGTTTTTGATGCTCAGAAGTATTATAGATTGGTGGAGAAAGCAGACGGTTTGAGTTATTATTTCATGTATCAACATCTTGTTGGAAAATAGTCAAGTGGGAGTCACAGAAAGTGCAGAACATGAAAGAATTAAGGAAACTATAAGTAGAATATTGACCCCTCAAAGGCGTTCTTGTCTTAATCCCCAGAATCTGTGTAACTATGACCTTACATGATAAAAGGCACTTTACAGATGTGATTAATTCAAAAGTCTCGAGGTAGTAAAATTATCCTGGATTACATGGGTGGGTCCAATATAATCATAAGAGTCCTTAAAAAAGTCAAAGAGGGAGGCAGGAATGTCTGAGTCAGAGAGAGATTTGAAGATGCTACCTGCTGGTTTTGAAGATGGAAGAAAAGGCCATGAAGCAAGGAATGCAGGCAGGTTCTAGAGGCTAGAAGAGGCAAGGAAACAAATTCTCCCCTAGACCTTCCAGAAGGAATATAGTCATGCTGATGACTTGATTTTAGCCCATTAAGAGCCATTTTGAAATTCTGACCTCCAACAATAGTTGTTTAAGTCACTAAATTTGTGGTAATCTGTTATGGCAGTGATAGGAAACTAATACAGAAACTAGCAAAAAAAAAGTAGAAGAATGTTGATGGGAGGTTTATGCAGATGAACAAAGCTGCAGATGAGAAAGGCTGATCTCTCATGAGAAAAATTCTGGTAAGAGTTGGTGTTTGGGGCTGGCCCCGGGGCCGAGTGGTTAAGTCTGTGCGCTCTGCTGCAGGCGGCCCAGTGTTTCGTTGGTTCGAATCCTGGGTGCGGACATGACACTGCTCATCAAACCACGCTGAGGCAGCATCCCACATGCTACAACCAGAAGGACCCACAACGAAAAATATACAGCTATGTACTGGGGGGCTTTGGGGAGAAAAAGGAAAAAACAAAATCTTTAAAAAAAAAAGATAAAGAGTTGGTGTTTGAACACCTTTTCTTTAATTTTTACATCCCCTCATTTTCTCTCTTTAAAACACACACACATATTTTTTTTAACCATAAAATTCTTTCATTTTTAACTCCATACCTAAGGCCTTACAAGTTCCCAGCATACTACTACTTATCATTTTTTCCCAGACCCAAAAAGAGGCAAAATAAAGCCCTTTTCTTACTTCCCCTTAGGCCAGTTAAAATACACTGGGATTTTCAAATATAAATTTACAGAAATCTAAGAGAACCCAAAAGAAAAAATATCACCCCATGAAAATACTTGAAAAAGCATAAAAGTGGTGATGCTTTCCTGCATAGTCCTTAGACTTTATATTACCTAATATACTGTTAAATATTAATTCTGAGACCTGGAGACTTCATACCACCTGTCCTCACCTACTACCAGGCTCAAAATATTATTTCTAGATTCTTAGGATGTCCCTCATTCCCTCATTTCATTCTACTCCAAAGACAAAAATAACTTGGTGTTGATTTTGTGGTAATAACTCCAGTTCAACAAAAACTCAGAGTGGAGTGTGCAAGTAGGAGCTAACTGGAGACAACAGTCCATTTGTTGATGAACAAAGGAGTCCTTTTTTGTTGGTAATATTTATATAGAATCCAATATGTCAGAACCAATTTAAACTGTCCTGCCTTCAGAAGTGTTCTTTTTGGGGAGGATTTAAGAAGCATTTTCTCCCCCAAGGAAATATAAAAGAGATACGCATTGATAAAAGTTTCAGAAGAGTCATTTGCCGGATTTGAAGCTGTTGAACACAGCCATGGGCAAACACACAACAACGTCTTCCTTATTGGTTATAGAGATCGACGATTCATCTCCCTTCCTCTCCCCCTCCTGCTTATTTAATTGATGGTCAAATTTTTTATTGCTAAAACTGTGATGGGATAAAATTATGAAGATAGGAGTGTTTGCATATTTCCCCTCTTCTCCAGGCTCCTAATCAGAATCCTATCATTTTTAACCCAGTTTCCCTGCCCTGGGAAGGACTTCTTCCTTGTCCGAGGATTTCTTCTTGCTAATTCAGAAGCTAAATCCATCTATATAATAAGTTATTGAGGAAGAAAAAGAGAAGGAAAAGGAAAGGGAAAAAGTTTGATACTTTGAGGATGGAGAGAGTGTTTTTCTTCCGGAGAGGGGCTTAAGGAGGGCTGAGCTGGAGCAGTTGTGAGGGTGAAAAAGTGAATAAGAGAAGAATTGGGGTTTTAGTAGGTGTTGCTGTGGATGATATGTTTGGATTTCTTTTCATATCGTTCAAGATATTTGAGCAAAGTATGCAATTTATTTTTCATTATTTCTGCCAGTTGAACTGTGTTTTGTAAACATAATACCAATACTAAGCCACATGGGCTCTGGATATATAATTTATTATTCAAAACTATTTCATATGTGTTTACTATGTGCTGGGCCAGGGCAGGATCTGTGTATGCCAAGAGGAGTACGATGGACTCCACTCTCAAGAAGTCAAGTGGTCTACAATAGAGATAGATATATATGCAATGAGTGAAAGAAAGTGCTTCAGGTACCAGATATACCAGTAAAAGATTTTATGTTAGATCCATGTTTTCAAAATATAGCAGCAAGGCGTTTTCAGGGTTGCTGGGAATTGTGGACACCAGGAAGATCCTTACAATTTCAGAGCTGTTTCCTGACTGATCTAGGGAGGTGGCAGTGGAAGAGAGAAGAGAGACAAGAGAGTGGTGAAGAATGGAACCCTGTGCTATTTTCCCCCTGGAAAGACTCTGAGCTGCTAAAAATTTCCTCAGGATATAGTTAAGGTTTGATTTGCAATCTGCATCAGCCAAGAAGGCCAGAGTGATCTCATGATTTTAAAGATGACTCCATCACAGCGAGAGAATCAGAGGACAGTCAGGAGACTTTCCTGCAATACGTAGAGTACAAGATTTCTTAAGGGGAAAAACCTGGAAGTGCGCTATTACATTGCTAAAGACTTACCAGGTGGTTGCTAACTTCCTTCAAAACTGAAACTTGAATGCTCATGCTGACTGCAGATGCTGTCATTGCACAATTAAATGCGCAACGTGCCTACCGTAGCCTACAAGTCTGTGAGTCAGCGAAGCATTCTGTTTGACATGAGGCAGATGATGCAGCACGACTGACGAGGGATGCATTCCATCCCCGTAGATTTAATACAATGGACCAAGATGATCATGGGGAAGGAAGATGAAGCCAAATACATGATCTATTTTTAAAAATTCTGTCTTCTATTTAACATACTTTACTTTTTGTCTTATATATAAGCATGAGAAAGGAAGTATGAGGCGGAATTTGAATCAGGCTTCTCTTTTCAAAGTTGGTCATTACTTTTAAATAAGAGTGTTTCCGTGCCTTGCTTTGCCTGTCAGTGAGGAGAAGGAGAGAGATGTGAGAGGAACAAGACTGATGTTTCCTGAGTGTTCCTTCTGTGCCAGGCACGGTGCTGGGCACTTCACCTGTGATGTCACTGCCTCAGGGCAGCAGGACAGGTAGGGTCAGGAAAGGACTCCAGGAGCAGGCTCCCTGGTTGCTCCTATGACTCTGGGGAAGTGTACTATTCCTAGCAGCCAACGCTCATTGAGCTTTCACCCTGTACTAGACACTGTGTCAAGTGTTTTGCTGATTTTTTTTTTGATCCTCACAACATCCTTACGATAAGGTACTATTATCGCTATTTTGAAGACATAGAGGTAAAGAGAAGTTAAGGGAGGGAGAATGGTGTAAAGATGAAAAGCATCTGGTTCTAGAGTAATACTGCTGGAGTTCGCATCCCAGCTAGACCACTAGTCAGTGCAGGCAAATTATTTAACCTCTCTTGAGACACTTAGAGCAGACTTTGCACGGTGCTTGGCACATAGGAAAAGCTCAGTAAATGTCAGCTTTTATTGTGATTCGGTGAAATGGCAGGTCCCTGTTTGTGAGTTACATTTACTGCTTGGTCTTGAGTAACCAAGAGAGGGAACAGATATCTTGTCTCAAATCAGCCAGTCGCTGTACAGCACCCATTGATATTTCTACATGGCTATTTAGGGCTGTGCGTACCCTCTCTGTTCTGTCTCCACTCCACCAGAGTGTGTGTTCCTCTTTCAGTTCCCCTTTGAGGCTGGGTGAGGATGAGTGGGAAGGGGAGGGGTGCCATGCCCTTTTGATGGCTCTGAAGAGAAAATCAAGGCTGCGGTAATGGGTGTCATGGAGTGCTCCGGCTTGCCCAAGTTAAAGGCCACCAGCATCCTGACAAGGGGAGTGTCACTGACATGCAGCACACCCAACAGAAATAAACCTCATTAACTCAGAATTCTGTTTGGGAGACTCTTTATTTGTGCTGCAGAACTCTGAAGCCCAATGGTAGGGCCCACTAAATAAAGACATCTCTATTTTATAGTACTTACAGGATTCTTTAACTCAAGGTTTGTGAACAGGGCAAAAAGACTGGTTTAAAAAGATGAAACTCTCTCATAATGAAGAATTCATGAAGTATTTATTGATCCCAATAAAGTGATGAATTGGGTTTGTGCTTAAGCTCATTGTCAACACTAGTTCTTAGACTTTTAAAAATTACATTTAATTATCAAACCATCGAAGATTCATAAGAGAAGAAAGCCAGTACAAGGGCAGTTATCTTTCCTTTTTTTTTAAAAAAAAAGAATAGAACATAGAGAAATTCATTCATGCTTCTCCTTATGAATTGCTACTCTTTGTAAGACTCGAATTTTGAAGGAGCTGTCGGTTATGAGGGCTGTGGATGCCAGAGACCTCTTCCAGAACCAGCCCAGGTCCCCGGTCTCTTTGACAGTCTGAAGAGTGAAGTCCCTGGCTTGGCCGCCTCCAGAGCCAGTGAGCTGTGAGAGACCCATCGTCAGTGCACTTCCCCATTTCTGTTTGAAGTTGCTGCTTGTTGCTTTTCCTCAGCCACCGCTTCTCTGAGTCTGACCTCCAGCCTATTGTGATATAGGTTTGGCCTGGCTACATAGAACAGTTCCCATATGGAGACTTAATGATGTTGGGAGGAAAATAGCAACATCGTTGGAGTGGCTTCCATGGATCTTCTTTGGGGATATTTGATTGAGCATCTCCTAGCAACCTGAATGGCTCACAACACAGCATTCGGTGTTTCCTATGTGACTATAGTTAGGTCTGTGTTGAGATCACCATGGTAATCTGTTTAGAAGTATGAAAAGGGCCTGCTTAAGGCCAACTAGTATAAAGAAGGCATATCTCCAGGTTTGGAGCCTATACTGGTATCTGCTCCTTTCTGTTCCCAGTGTGAAAATAAATAAACAAAAATTTTAAATGAGCTGACAAGGATAATCAAATAGTGTCTGCAAAAGTTAAAGAATGACAATTACCCAATAAGTTAGGCTATAAATAATAAAGATTACCTTAATTGCATGTTCTAACATAAAAGATTAGCTTAAAGAATCCTATAAATATAAAAATAATAAAACGAAGTTATATAAAATAGGGTGAGATTACTCCCCAAAGGTCAGAAAAAACATAAATAAAGGATGAAACTAAATGGCTTCTGGACACTGCTGGCAGTGGCTCGTTTGTTTCTAGTACACGGGTGTCCTGGAAGGGATGGAGCATAAGAATGGCTCTTTTCTCTGACTCAGTGTTCCCTCCCTGGGTCCCCTACCCACCTCTGCAACAGACAGGAGGGATTTGAGGAGCATCAGTTTCACTTGTGAGCCAGAGTGAGACAGGAGAGGGATACTCCTGTTCTGTGTGAACAGCAGCGGCAGAGGAGGCCCCCCTGGTGCCCCTTCTCCTCCTACCAGGCTGGTGGAGTCTCGAGAGAGAGACGGCAGGCTGGGAGCGGCCTTTCCCCTCCCTGGGATAATACTGTGGTGTGTGCATGCAGCTCAAGTGGAAGCTCTGCCTTTTCTCCACACTTCTCTGTGCACTCCAGGGCCTCATCCTGCAGGTTGGCAGGAGTTGGAAAAAGCTTACTTCTGCAGGTGCCTTGAGCATTTGCAGAAGCTCCATTGACAGATCTGTCACCTGTGGCATTGAGGCAACTGCCGTCCATTCTTGGAAAAGACAAGAAGATTATCAGTGTGTCAAGGTGAAAAAAGAAACCCAAGTGTATTTACAGCATCACCCTCCCTCCTCCCTCTGGCCTACCGAAGATCCTCTGCTTGTTGCTTGGCTAACACACCGTCAGAATCCTAAGTGGAGATGCCCGAAGGAGCCCAGGTAGGGGATAGATCTCTCTCCCTAGGAGAAGGTATGGGAAGAAAAATCCAGGAAGGAGGAGGAGGTTGGAGGAAAGAATGAAACGTATCAAACATGGAGAGGATTGACAGTCTTGCTGTGTAATGTGTTGTGATGTCCTATTCCTTCCCCAAAGACTGTCTCCCAATGACTTTGTCAACAAACCCCGTAATATTTATTTTTCTTTAAGTCTCAGAAAATAGTCATATTTTAAAACCTATCATTCTAAACATTTTTAAAATAACTAGCAAACATGCTTACTGTGCACCAGGTACTTTCCAAGTGATTTAACAATAATTGAATCCCCATAATTACCCTATGAGGTAGGCACAATTATTTTCCTTACTTTATTATTGAAGAAACAGAGGTATAGAGCAGATAAATTGCTCAAGGTCACTTGGGTAGAAAGTGACAAATCCGAGCCTTAAACTCACAGTCTGGCCCCTGAGTCTGTGCTTGTAGTCATTGTATTATGCTGGTTCTCTTCCTTTTTTACATTGGATTGTTATTAAACATATAAAAATGAATATAGTCTCCTTGCTAAAAAATTTAAATCACTACGAATGAGCCAAACCATCCCTAAACTACTCCCCATCCTCAAATTCTGATTCTTTTCTGCCTCAGAGATAATCATAGCCTTCCAGATCTTTTATCTCCTGTACATTTATATGCATGTGTGTATATGCGTGAGCATATATATGCAGGTAGTGTATATAGGGATATATATGGCTATATATATATGTATGTACGGGTGTATATATATATATACACCCACACATACATGCACATATATATACATACGTATATTTACAATTGTAGAAAATATAGAACATTGTGTGTGTGTGTTTTGTTTTTGTTTCATTTTACTCAACAATGTGTCTTGGAGATCCTCCTAGGTCTACATATATTGCTGCTGCATTTAAACAAATTTTTGCATAATATTCCAGGGTGTAGATATACTGTATTTTATTTAAGCACCTCCCCAGTGGGAGTTGAACTTTTGACCGCCCCCCATCCATTTTATACTCTTTCAAACACAGCTGCAATGGCCATCTCTGTACTTATCGCCTGTGCAAACATATGAGTATTTTTCAAAGATAGATTCTGAAAAATAGACACGCTGGGTCATACACAAAGTATGACTAAAATTTTAGTTGAGTTGCCATTTTTGTGAATAGTAGTAGATACAGGCATTCCTGAGAAATCTATTTTCTGAAAAATCATGCTCCCAAAATAATAGCATTTATGGGAAAATGCACTGGGCCAGACCACTCAAAATCTATGCAGCTTTGTAACCAGAGCACTAACAAAGCCGATAACCTTCTTCTCCTCAGCCAGCCCTGCTCCAGGCCTGACCTTCAACTATTATGATGTAGGTTTGGCTCAGCTGCAGAGAATAATGTCCACCTGAAGACAACTTGGACTACCAGCAAAGGCAGCTCATTGAGGCTAGACGCTGCCCAAAGGAAAAAAAAAATGCACCAAAACACTAGACTGGAAATGCTGGATTATAAGCACTAAGACAATACAGCTGGAAGTGAAGCGCTGAGCCCATGGGGGTGGGATGCCATTAGGGTAGGCACAGGAAGTACGACCTGTCACAAGCCCTAAGCTACCCAAAGATGGAGATGTACCTCTCCAGGAAAGAAGGGGGGATGCGGGAGCTGACTTTAGTTGTTTGCTTGAATAGAGCTGAATAGACTCAGGTCTATGTGCAACAGCTGATCTGAGAACTTTTGTCCTTCTAGAAGGCTATTAATTCTATTTCCACTGTTCCAGGTTTCCTTGCCCAGGAAAAACTATGAATGATGCAACATAACTCCCTCATTATACCGACATTGTTACTCTATTTATCTGTCATGTAGGAGCTAATTTGTGTTATAAAAACATATACTGTAGCTGAACAGATTATTGTTAATCTGCTTTCAAAAGCGTTTATGCCAATGACACTCGCACCAGCCGTGTACCACCTTCACTTTGGGAGTTGGATTATGTTGTTCTTGGACGCATCACTTACGGTACAGGCTCAAGTGGACCTGCTCTAATCAGGCAGCTCTATAGCAACAGGATGATTTATTCGGCCTGTTCTCTCAGAATGATGAAACTTAATTCCTTTGGCCCATCAGATTAATTTAGAGGTCTTAAGGTTTTCTCTTAAATTATCTCCTTTTTTTTAGGTTAAAATTTTCTCTAACTTTCCAAGCTGAAGATGAATCTCTTTAAAAGAAAAGACAAAACAAAGTAAGAACTGAATATTCCTGCCTTTTTTGTGATATTGACTTTATATCGCCAGTGACAGTCTTGATTTATAATAAGATACCATACATTGGCAAAAAATAGGAAAGATATTCCAAATGCCCAATTTTTTTCAAGAAATAATAGAAAGTACAATGCAAGGGGGAAAGCATTATCAGCGTATTTCTAGAGAGGTAGAATTTAATGTATTACAGAGTACATAATACATTATTATATTACAATACATTATTACACTAGAAACTGTTAGTTGTTCCTCAGTGTTATGGGTTGAATTGTGCCCTCTCAAAATTCATATGTTGGAGTCCTACCCCCAGTACCTCAGAATGTAACCTTATTTGGAGATAGGGTTTTTACAGAGACAATCAAGTTAAAGTGAGGTCATTAAAGTGGGCCCTAATCCGATATAACTGGTGTCCTTATAGAAAAGAGACATTTTGGACACAGAGCTGTGCATAAAGGGAAGAAGTTATGAAGAGACTTAGAGAGAAGATGGTTGTCTACAAGCCAAGGAGAGAGGCCTCGAGCAGATTCTTTCCCTCAGCTCTCAGAAAGAACCAAGATTGCTGACATCTTGATTTTGGACTCTAGCCTCCAGAACTGTGAAACAGTAAGTTTTTATTGGTTAAGCCATGCAGTTTGTCATACTTTATCATGGCAGTCATAGAAAACCAACAGATTCAAGAATTAGTTCCAGTGGCGACCTCCAACTAACCATGCCTCCTGGCATCCACACCCTTATCAGTCCCCTCTCCTTAAAGCTGTACTAGACCCGTGACTTGTTTTAATCTGTAGAATGTGATTGAAGTGACATGGGCCAGAGCCCTAGGAAGGTCTGGCACTTAAAGTTTTGCACTTTGGGGAGCCTTAAGTGGCTATTTACGAAGTCTGACTACTGTGCTAGAGGGACACATAGAAAGGCCTTATAGAAAGGGAGAGATCTTTAGTCTACATGGAGAGAGAAAGGTGCAGATGTCCAAACATGTCAGCTGAAGCCAACCTTCCAGCTGTCCCCGCCAAAGTGCCACAGATGTGAGTAAGTCATCTTGGACGTTATAGCTGCAGCCATTGTCTAACTGCAGTTGCATGGGAGATGAGCAGAACTGCCCACTCAATTCACAGAATTGTAAGCGATAATAAAAAGTTCTTGTGTTTAAGCCTCTGAGTATTGGAGTAGTTTGTTACATAGCAATAGATAATTGAAATGTTCCCTTATTCTACAGCAATAGACCCTCCATGAGACCAAGTACTGGCCAATGGGATGTTAGGAAAAATAGTGTGTCCTACTTGTAGAACATGTCCTTAAATCCCTTCCCTCCAATCTGCTCTCTAGAATGTGGACATGGTGGCCATCTTAGACAATAAGTGAGTAGTGTCCTAGAGATAGCTGAACAACAGGATAGCCTCGGCCCCTATCATGTCAGCTCCAGACTATTACATGAGAGAGAAACAAACTCCTTGTTTACTGTTATTTTGAGCTTTAATTACAGCAACTAAACCCATATCTGTGTCAACCTACAGAAACAGAAACCAGTGTAAGAGTCAAAGCATTTATTTGGGATCACAGAATTGCAATTCAGGGAGCATAGATTCAGGTAGAAACTCAAATAGTGCTGATTGCAGGAGAGGGGCTCAGAGTTTTTATGGGAAAAAGGGACAAAGGTGAAGCAGGTTGTATTAAAGAAGAGTTCCCTGGTGCTAGATGAGGTAAGGCTAGAATTGTACTTCATAGATTGGCTTGAGATTCAGTCATGAAGCAAAGGCTAGACTTGTACTTCATTGACTGGTTGAGATTCAGTCATCAACAAAGTCCAATTTCATCGGTCCTTACAAGCAGGATATACTGATTTGTCTATACTGATTTCTTGGAATGTTGGCAGTTTGGTCCAGTTTGGAAGATAAAGAAAACAAGACATGCAAGGCAATTCCTCTGAAACAGCTGCTCTGGCTCTATTTTAATATGGCTCTGCTTATGTCATTTTTCCCGCCTAATTACTACATAAAGGATAATTTATTGATGAAAACACTTTACAATCTTTTCCTCAAAAAGTTTCTCAGTATGTTTTATAGCCTTTTTCTCAGGAGGCTATTTCTCCACACTGCAGTGAATTAGGACAGTGCCTTAAATGAAAAAAAAGGAAAGAAAACACAGGATGAGTACATGGGATCATATACGCATATGTATGACAACATTTCTTCAGATATGACCCTTGGAATATTAGTTCTATATACTCAGGACTTAGTTCTTAGTGTGCCTCGGAAGGAGTTTAGGAAATATGGCAGACCATGTCCACCTTCTATCTAGAGATTTGCAATGCACGTGGACCTTTTAAAATTCTGCAGTACCTAGATGTGTTCAACTCAACTAGAATCCCGTAGAACTCAGTTTGGGAAACAGTCTGATCTGCAAGTAACTAGAGTGGTTTGTGTTGACACCATGTATATTTTAGTGAGGACGAAAACTGGAATCAGTACCCAGAGTCAAAAGAAAAAATCCATACAGGACTAAGTTGTCACTCAGAATGTTTACTGGGTATCTTTGCTTTTCCTTTTAATAGGTCTTTTGGGTTTTCATTTGCTGATTGTGCTTACTTGAAGAATCGGCTAGGCACCTTGAAAGGCGCTCTTCCCAGCCTCTGGACTCTACTGCAAGTCAGCTTCCTCCACTTCCAACACAATAGTCCCAAGGAGATCTTTCCCATTTCCTCAGCTGTCTGTTCCTTCTTCCTTACTTTTTTTCACCTGGAGTTTGTTTTGAAGGAAATTTTTGCTCACTCCCTTCTTTCACGTAATCTAGAAGCCTTGGGCCGACTCCAGTCCACTGCCACACTCTGCCCTGGCTTCTGGTGCCTTAGCCTCGGTGGTGCCATGACCATCTGTGAGCTTATGGAGGGAATTTGATATTCACTGAGTTCTCTTAGCTGTGAGAAGGAACTAAAGCTACCTAGGAGAAACACTGCTGAACGCCCAGATTGGGTTCACCAACCAGGTCTTTGGATCACTGTGTCATCTTGTCTGAACTACACTCTGTACCTTTGCAGAATGAAAGATCAAAAGAGTTACAAGGGCATCTCAGACCTGGAAAGGCTGCAAAGAGGAGTCAAAGATTGATAGCTTAGTCAGAACTGAATTCACATTCCCCGCAGAGCCAGCCAGTTATTCCAGGGTCTTTTTGTTCCTTCCTCTTCGTCTCACTTCTCATTTCCCCTTTTTGATTAATTCCTTCCTTCTGCTTAATGCCTGTTTATGTCTTCCTCATAAAACCACCGAATACAATTATAGGCCTAAGGAAATAAAATCAAGGCCTTTGGAAACTTTCTGTAGCTGGGTCACAACAAAGACTCTCTCCTTGACCAAACTCTAGTCAGGCTTGTCAAAAAGAAAACCACAAGCCCAAAATAGCATCGTGCTAAAGTCCATGATACCAAACCTAGACTTAATGCCTGATCTAGTTACAATTTCAACCTCTGCCAGAAATGGGGTCTTAATTGACCAGTCTAGAATTTTCTGGCCAAGCACTAGTAAGGTAATCTGTTACAGAGGCTCTCTCCATCCCCCAGAGGAAGAAGATGCTAAACTTCTGGCTTTGAAGTGTCACTTTCCTTTCCCCAAAAAGGAAGATGTCCTGGCTCAAAATAACCCTTTCTTTTCTTTTGCTAATGGCTCCATTACCCACCCTTCTTCCTGTAAAACCCTTCCATTTTGCACAACCCATTCTGAGCGCCCTTCTACTTGCTGAATGGGGATGCAACCCAATTCATGAATTGTTTAATAAAGTCAAATGGATCTTCAAATTTACTTGGTTGAACATTGTGTTTTTTAACAGGCTCCTCTGAGCCCTCTTCTCAAGTAAGCCTCAAACTCAGCCTATAAAAACTGCACAGTTCCTGCTCCCACCTCCTCGTCCCCCAGCCCAGCCCCCCAGGCACACACACACTTAGAGACTTGGACAAACACTAGCGCAGTTTCTAACAGCTCAAGGCCACATCCTTAGGATCACTCCTTCCTGCCTTAAAATGCCTGCTTGAGAAAGCTCAAGGCTGCCAGGAGAATTTACTGTTTGTTCCAGCCCAAACTGGTAATATGCAGACAGGCCACCGAACCCTCCATAGAGCAGTTCTGTAGAAAGCTTGCAAAAATAAATCCTTTCTCTGACCCTTTGAGATGTAAATCTTCCACCACCCTGAACTGTCTTCTCAAAGACCTGACAGCCGTCTCTTTGAAGAGCAAACATTCAAGAAGATCATCTCACTCACTCCCAGCCTGGCGGGCACCTTGCTCTGATTTATGTCACTGCCTCCTGTCATAAACATTCAAGAAGTTTGTTTCTCTTCTGGATAAGAGCCACTGAACAAACCCAGATGGCCTCGTCACATAGACCAACCCCCTTCACACCCCACAGTGTCTTTCCTTAGAACATCAGAGCCTTTAAAAGGCCATCTGCCTTTTGTTTCAGCCATGTTGAGTTCAGTTCACACTGGACGCTTCTCCCCAGTGCAGTGGTTATTATTAGATAAAATCCATGCTTCCCGCTCTGACTGGAGTCCAGCTTTCCTTCTCCTTCACAGTCAGTGTTGTTTGCATTTGGCTTTTCCTGATCTCCCCAGGCCCTTAACTTATTCTCATGCCTCCCACGTTTTCATCTTTCTTTTCCACTGAATATTGGAAGTGCAATTGTCAGCCTCTCCTGACAAAGGGCAAACCTGGTTCACACTGATGCACAATAGAAAGTGTGTGGTGGCACCTTGGAGAGGTTATAGCCATCAGCATATTATCCATTTTTTTCTGAATGATTGACTCAAGTGTTGGGTAAGACTTAATAAAAATTCATTTTCTCTGGGCTCTTTTCTTTCTCCTTTCCTCAACCCTTTCTCTTCTTCCTGCTTATCCTTTTTGCATCAGGGCATACCCAGAATGTTACACTGAGGGTCTTAAATTATATTTGATGTATGAAATGAGATGCATTTTCATAACATAGCTCTACTTGTCTAGAGCAAAGCTTCTAACTTTTCCCTGTCCACATCAGTTCAGGAGAGTTGAGGGAAGGCCCAGGGTAGGAACTTCCAGGGACCCTGCTCCATTTGAGATTCAGGGTGAAGCCTAATGTCGTCAGCGGAGGCCAGAGGTGACTGGGTTTCTTGCTGAGTGCTGAGTGAGAACCAGTGACTAGATGTCTTGCCAGCCCTGACGTGGCCCCCTGTGGGAGGGAAGCCCACCGTGATTGCTGAGAACCTGGAGGGTTTGGGTGAGTATCCAGTCACTCCACCTGTAACTCAAGTCAGTGATTGTGGCTCTTGCAGATTTCCTGTCCACACTAACGTGCCCAGGAGTGGCTGTGGTTGTCAAGGACAAGCTACCAGACAGCTACATTCACCAACCAGATCAGCAAAACAGAGATTGAAGAGTGAAGCACCAAGGACAAAATCCAAACTTCCAGGTGGCACAAAGTTCTCCATCCAGAAACCATAAGAACCTCCAGAAAATACTGTGGGACGTTTAACAAAAGTATGTAGTAAACACCGGTAAATGTTAACTATGCTGCAGGTACTGTGTTCAGCACTTCACAAACGTTACCTCATTTAATCCTCTCAGGATCCTCTGTGGGGAGGTTCCATTACTACCTCTATTTATAAAGAAAATGGAGCTGAGGGAAAGTGAGCAACCTGCCCAAGGGCAAACACTTAACAAGTGGCACAGCAAGAACTTGACCTCAGGATATGATCCCTCCCCACCTCTCTGATTTTCTATCTTTACCATGTGGTCCCCTGGTCTCCACCTGAGCTTCTGGCTCTTGCTCCAAAAGCCAAGCACACTCTCCTCTAAGACCTGAGCATATGCTCTTCCCTCTGCCTGGACTCCCCTTCCCTCAGGTAGCACAGTGGGTTTCTCTTTCCCTTTACCCAAGTCTCAGTTCAACTATCACCTTCTCAGCAAGGTCTTCTTTACTCTCCCATCTAGAACGGCATCCCTTGCCCTTATCTATCTTTATCTCCAATATCCTGCCTTATTTTTCCTTTTAGAGATTGTTTTTTGAGCCTGGACCACTGCCCTGAACTCCATGCTGTGATAACCAATTCCATCGCGACATCTCCACTGGGCTGTCGATCAGCCTCCTCAAACTCAATGGAGCCGTGTCCAAAAGCGAGATCAGATCCCCTCCTGCCTTCCCCCAGTTGGTTATTCCTGCAATCTCCCTCATTTCCATTAATGTCAGCTCCATTCTTCCAATCCCTCAGAACAGAACCTTAGAGGCATTTTCACGCCTTTCCTTTTCTCACACCTCCTGCCCAATCAGTCAGCAAATCCTGTGATCTACCTTCAACGTAAATCCTGGCCCCAACCACTTCTCACGCTCTCTACGGCTGCCTCCTGGCCTAGTTACCACTGCTTCTCAGCCAGATTATTGCAATAATCTCCTAACTGATTTCTGCCCTAGGTCTCTTTGGTTTATTGTTAACGGGGCTGTCAGGGCAGGAAAAATCCTCTTTCTTCTGTACTTGTATTCTTATGACTGAACTAATAATAAAATTGACACAAGACCAGATTAACAGGAGAAAAACCCAGTTCAATACATACATATTGGAGATCATAGAGAAATGATGCTTAGAGAGTGAACAGAGCAGGCAGTATATATATCTTTTAAACAAAGAAACAATAAATTTGTGAAGAATTGACAGGACAAAGAAACTTAGGTTTGGGGTATGTAAATAGTGAGGAATTTAAGCAGAGTTTAGGCTTGAGGGTGTAAATTAGCGAGGTTTGTTCCTGCAGGCTTCTCAGCCCTGAATCC
Source organism: Equus caballus (assembly GCF_041296265.1). NCBI lineage: Eukaryota > Metazoa > Chordata > Mammalia > Perissodactyla > Equidae > Equus > Equus caballus. Next base: position 96,606,598 of record NC_091685.1, on the reverse strand, counting down.
CCAGCTCTGGGGATAAGGATGTGGGCAGAGCACCTTTCACAGCAAAGATTGATTTCCTGCTTTCAGAGGGAAGAGAACAGGAGGGTCAGAAAGCCCTTTTTGCTTCTCAAGTAACTTTAATCCAAAATAATCAATACACTATTGTGGGATATTTAGGGGTGGGCCGCCCTAGGCCCTGATGCAGCCAAAGTTATCCTCTTAAAATATTAGTCAGATCATGTTGCTCCTCTGCTCAAAACCTACCAGTAGGTTCCTATCTCACGCAGAGTAAGAGCCAGAGCCCTCACAATGGGCTAGCAGACCCTATACTCCCTGTGTTCCACTGCCTTTCTGACCTCATCTCCTAGAAAACTGGAATAGATAATTACAGTATTTATTGGAAGAATGAATGAATCAAAGGCAGTCATGACAGATCTGCTTGTTCATCTATTTATCAGTCTTTCTCCATGTGAATGTAAACACCACGAGCAGAGACTGGCTCGTATTAGGTACCCAGTAAATATTGATAGGATGGATGATCATCTAGGTGGACTCAGACTATCTGACTTGGAAGCTCATGTGCTTAACCCACTATACAGCACACCAAAAGCACACAGACCTCAGGCTGTCCGATTTCATATACACTCTGAATCCCCTGACCTTTCTCAACCACCGTTTTTTGTCTCTCTGCAGCAATTTGACACTCTATTTGCCTGCTGTTCTCTCTTAAAGGAGATTTCAGAGTTTTATTTTTTTCTTCTATGCTGATGGTTACCAAACCCAGTATTTCAAGTTCCAGACTTGAATTTTCACACAGCTCTGTGATGAGACCTGGTCCTTGAGAACAAAGTAAAAAAACTCATGCCAAATGCAGCCGGTAAATGTTAGTTCCCTTTCCTTTCTCACGACAAAGAAAAGACACACAACGGTTCGGCTTTAAGCCGGGTACAGATGGGGGAGGCGGGAACCCAGGAGTGGGGATGGTTCTCTGGCCAGCGGAACATTTCCGTTTTGTTTTACGCCTGCTCTGTAGGCTTCCTCTTATTTGCATCAACCCTCAGAATGTGGAAGTGAAAATCCCTGCCCTGCCACCCTGTTCCTGCTCAGACGTTCCTACCTCCTATCTCTTCACTGTAGGATTCGGTGCACTTCCTCACTGTAAAGGATCCTCACATGCGCGTTTCGGGGGCTTGTCCTTCTTGAGTGTTTCAGCAGAAGGAGACTTCCAGCCACACTCCTTGCTGGCTCTGTGATGCTGAGCAAGTCACATCATGTTTTTCCTTTTGGTAAAACTGGGTTCCTCATCTGTAGAATGGGTACCTTATTTGCTCTGTCTAGTGTCATGAGGCTCAAGTGATATAATAGGATGAAAGAGTACTTTAAAGATATTGGATGTGTATAATTTTTATCCTATTATAATAAAAGCATTATATAAGAAAATAGAAAAGTGGTTGCCAGTGGCTGGGGGTGGAGGAAACAAGGGGAGGTTAGTAAGAGTGTGCCAACTTTCAGCTATAAGATGAATAAGGCCTGAGGATCTAATGTAAAACATGGTGGCTACGGGTGAAAAAACTGTATTGTATAATTGAAATTTGCTAAGCGAGCGTTCTCTCACACACACAAAAGATAAATATGTGAGGTGATGGATGTGTTAATTAACTAGATGGGGGAATCCTGTCCAATGTAGGCATACATCAAATCACCACTGTGGACACTTTAAACATCTTACAATTTTACGTGTCAATTATACCTCAATAAAGCTAAATTAAAAAATAAAATAAAATAAAGAAAGAAAATATAACAGTTCTAATCCATCACTGTAAATCCTTCTACAGTGTGTGGGACAGTTTGATCTCAGAGATGCAAGTACCTGCCTTGGAGTAAGAAGTTGCACTCTCCCCTCCACCTCAGCCCCTCCAAAGGGCAGATACTATAATTTGAGACTTTTTCCCAAGAGATTTTTAGGACCTTTCTAGAGAAAGAGAAAGGAGTAGCAGTTTTTTCCAATTTGAGCCCTGTTCTGAACTTTCTTTCCACAGCTCAATCTTGCCTCCATTAATTTTTAAAAGTTCTGTGGTGGTCACTGATAAGATGTAATACAATATAGCAACTTTTACAAAATATAATTCAAGGGCCTGCCCTATGGCTGAGTGGTTAAAGTTCCGTGCATGGAAGTGGCCCGGGGTTTGTGGGTTCGGATCCTGGGTGTGGACCTACTCCACTCATCAGCCACGCTGTGGAGTCATCCCACATACAAAATAGAGGAAGACTGGCACAGATGTTAGCTCAGGGCTAATCTTCCCCAAGAGAAAAAAGAGGAGGATTTGCAACAGATGTTAGCTCAGGGTGAATCTTCCTCACACACACAAAAAATAATAATCATAATTCAAAGAAAGAAAAGAACATATCTTAGTTTTTCCTATGCCTGCTGTAACAAATTACCACAAACTTGGTTGTTGAAAATGTCACACGTTTATTCTCTTACAGTTCTGAAGGCCGGAAGTCCAAAATCAGTATCTCTGGGCTTAAGTGACGGTGTCATAGGGCTGTGCTCCTTATGGAAACTCAAAGGGAGAATCCATTTCCTGGCCTTTTCCAGCTTCTGGTGGCTGCTGGCATTTCTTGGCTCAGCACTCCTTCCTCTCTCTTCAAAGCCAGCAATTTAGCATCTTCAAACCTCCTTCTGCTTCTGTCATCATCACACCTCCGTCTTTCTCTTCTATGTCAGATCCTCCTCTGCCTCCCTCTTAGAAGTACACTTGTGATTGCATTTAGAGCCCACTTGGAAATCCAGGATAATCTCCCCATCACAAGATCCTTGATTTAATCACATCTACAAAGACCCCTGTTCAATATAAATATTCACAAGCTCTAGGGATTACGACCTTTGGGTCATAATCAGCTTACCACAGATAGGGTTCCATTGCTTTAAGAAAAAACTTAAAAAACAATTGCACAAAATACTAATAATAGTAATAATAATCATAACAATTACATAGTATATCCTATGTGCCAGACGCTGTGTTTTGGTACCAATGTGTTTGATATGCAGTAGATTCTCTAACTACCTGCAGGTTAGACCAGGTAAGTGAAATGGGGGCCACTGTGTGTTTAAGGCCAAGAATGGAGCTGAGAGCTATTAGCAAAGTGGCAAAGGCTGAAGATGGAACATTGTTTGGTATAGCCAAAGGGAAGGTCATCAAGAGAAAACAGAGTTCCCTATTACTCAAGTGTAGCTGGTGGCAGTTAAATTAAATTCACTGGGAATAAGCAATCACTTAGATAACCAATGATAGAACAGAATTGCCTCTCCAAAACTTGAAGGTTATTTTCCTGAAAACTTCAGTCAAGTTTTCCTAAAACGTAGCCTAAAAATAGTAAGAAATTCTGTGGTTGAGTCACTTAAGGCCTTCTGGGAAAAATAGGACAGAAGAAGCAACCTTGCAGGAACGTATGAATATTATCACATTTTCTAAACTCAAGCAATGGAGGACACGCTAACTAAAGAGACCATTGGTGACATTAAGTACAGCCTAAGTTAAAGAACACTGGAAAATTAACTGCCACGTAGCATCTCCTTCTTGCTAGATACTTTTCAGGATTTCTCCCCCATTTAATTGAGATGGTTATAACTTCATTTTGCATTATTGCAGATAAGGTTCATTTGCATTTCAAGATATGTTTCCTTTCTTTCTGGGTCTGGTTTCCTGCTCAAGTATCCCGTCCCTTCTGATCTGGAGTTGTTTTCTTCTTCTTCTTCGAATAACTCAGATGTTTGTGAAGGAACATTTGCATAATTGAGGAGGTTATTTCTCATACCCCTCTATGCACAAGGTCATGAAAACTTTATCAGAAGAGAGCAGAACATTGCATTCTCGCTCTGTCAGTTCCCCTTAGAAGTTTCAGTTCTTTTCTTTCTGCAGATACAATACAGTCGACATTCATTGAACATTTCCTTGCACCGAGTGTGGGGCTCAGTATTTTCCACAAGTTGTGCTATTTACCCTCACAGTAACACTGTGAGATAGATACTATTATCGCCATTTTAGAGACGGGGACACTAAACCTTAGCCTAAAAAATTTGGTCAAGGTAATACCACCAGTTAGTGGTAGACATAGATTTGAATCCAGGTTGGGCTGACCCTAAATCTTAATTTTATTATTCTGGTAAAATATATATAACATAAATTTACCATTTGAATCACTTTTAAGTGTACAGTTCAGTGGCATTAAGTAAACTCATATTCTTGTGCTTCTCTAGGACTTTTTCATCTTTGCAAACTGGCACTCTGTACCCACTAAAGAATAACTCCCATTTCCCTCTCTCTCCCAGCCCTGGGAAGCCACCGTTCTACTTTGTGTCTCTAAGAGTTTGACTATTCTAAGTACCTCGTGTAAGTGGAGTCATATGGTATTTGTCCTTTTGTATCTGGCTTATTTCATTTCACATAATGTTTTCAAGGCTCACTCACGTTGTGGCATGTGTCAGGATTTCCTTTCTTTTTATGGCTTAGTAATATCCATTGTATGTATATATACACTTTGTTTATCCATTCATCTGTTGACGGACATTTGGGTTGCTTCTCACTTGGCTATTGTGAATAATGCTGCTATTTGTTGCCAATTTTTTTCTTCTTTTTTTTCTTCTCCCTTACGCCCCCCAGTACATAGTCGTGCATTCTAGCTGCAGGTCCTTCTAGTTGTGGCATGTGGGACGCCGCCTCAGCATGGCCTGATGAGTGGTGCCATGTCCACGCCCAGGATCTGACCCGAGAAACCCTGGGCCGCTGAAGCAGAGTGCGTGAACTTAACCACTTGGCCACGGGGCTGGCCCCAATACTGCTGTTGACAAAGTTCCTTCTTTCAATTTAGGGTCCTAAATCTTAAGCACCACCCCAAAAAGCAGCAAGATCAGTGCTCTGAGACTGAAGTTTCCTTTATATAATCTAGAACAAGCCTAACATCACGGGAAAGGAAAGGAAGGAGTGCAGGAAATTTGTTGCCCTCCCCAACAACTTCCCAGTAGAAAAATGGATTCCACTATTATTGACCTGATCATAACCGGAATTAACTGCAGAAATTGTGAAGCAGAAGTCACAGTTCTATTTCCTCTCTTTCACAGTTAAAACAGTTTTCACAGTTTTCATCATTACGGAAAATGCCTCTTTTTAAAAACTGCTCTTTGGTGTAACTTATATGACAATGCTGTGTCAACCACACCAGCTTCCCTTCCTGGCTTTCTCCCTGTCTACCCATGGGAGCTTTTGTTCATGCTGATATCGGCCCAGCTCTGTATCACTGGGAAGGCACGTTGTTCACTCTTCTTCAAGTCATTTTCTATCTTGACAGATCTTAGATCTTCTCAGTAATTAATTAAGAAAATGTAAAAACAAAATTTTCTCTTCTGATTCTTCTCGGTAATGTCTCAGTGTCAAACCTATTCAACATCCCCTCTCTCTCCTTCCTACCTTCAGTGTCTCTTGATGCTACTGGTTCATGATCCCTTGAAGAGGTTGGACAGGAGTCACCAGTGTGTCAGGGTTTGGGGAACCCTCAGGTCTTCAGGGAAAGAACTCTGAAGCCACATCTCCCAAAGCTGCAGTGACAGTGTCTCCAACTCCACCATCCACCTCACCCTCATTGCTTTCCGTCCTGCACCCAGCCCCTTGGTTTTCTGATGACCTGTCACAGGAATGACTCAAAATCCACAGGAATGTGCACCAAAATTCTCATGGTTGAGGGAAAGGTATGCAGAACCTAGAGACGCTAGATGTTCCCAGCTCCTGTCTGCCAGCAGGTAGGTAGTTGTCCCTTATTCAGAACTGTAAGGATAAAAAATCAGGAAATCTGAAACTGAGCTGGAGGAGAGGCAGGGAGTGACGTCGGTAGACCAGAAGAAGAGAACATGAGGCAGATTTTATATCAGGAGTCAGAGTACAAAGCCAGGAGATGGAGGAATCCTGTAGGGAAGGTCGCATAATGAGGGAACTGAGCTATGGCCTTGGCCTGTGATGCCTGAGCCATGGACTAAGGGTCCGGGACAGAACCCAGAACATTACTCCTAGAGTTTTGAAGGGCAGGTGGGAGAAGCTATGGGGGTGCACCTGAAGGTCTCCCCTACGGTAGTTTCAATGTGCCTTTTTAAGCATAAACTCTCTGTGAAGAGAAAAGCCTTCTTAGAAGGATGGGTATTTATTATTCAGTCACTTTTTGTTCTTAAGGAGAACACCTACTGTGGTCAAAATTCATGTATTTACGTACTACGGAATCCATGTTTTGGTATTAGGATCAATGTCCCTCTGAGTTGTCTAGGCAGCAGGAGGAATACCTTGTTATGTGATTCACAGACTAGGAAATTGGAATCTATGTGGATAGACAATTTGGAAATCAAATAAACTTTAAAGGCAGGCTTACCTGACACTTTGGCTGCCTGGTAGGCAGGTATTCTAAAAGCTCCCCCTCCTCCACCCTCCCCGACCAAGCAAAGACCCTCTCCTAACTCTCCTCCACGCATACGAACCTGGCCCATGGTGCAAGGGCAGCTCGGTGCCAACTCTTCTCAGAAAGCAACCTCTGCTGCTCTGGCCCTGGGGGCTTCTCCCCCCCTTTCTCCAAACTCTTGTATGACTGTGGTCTCTCCCACAAGGACACATTCTCATAACTTGTCTTAGACCCATTAGATACCACACATGGAGAAGGATCCTTTTGCTTACTATACTCTTCACACGTTTCAGGTGGTAAGTCTCGTTCCTTGAGAAGACTTCAGTGAAACAGGTTCCTCGTACTGTGTACGCCATGGGTAGGTCCAGTCCAGTGCTGGGCTCAAAACTGGTTCTCAGAAATGACTTGTTGACTTGGAGCTGCATCAGGAAATCAGGAAGTCGTCTCTCGTCATGTCTCGGGGCCATGGTTTGTGGAACCATTCAGAGGGAGGCCACTGCGCGGGCTCAGCAGACCTTGTTTCCCACACTTTCACTTAAGTCCCTCAGTGGTGATTTTCTAAACCTCATAACCGGAAGGGGACATTCAGAACAGGGAAATGTGGGTGTATTAAGGTTTTCCAGAGAAACAGAACCAACAGGATGTATGTGTGTGTGTGGAGACAGAGAGACAGAGAGAGAGAGAGAGAGACTGATTTTAAGGAAATGGCTCACACCATTGTGGAGACTAAATCTCTAGAGCAGGCAGGCTGGAGACTCAGGGAAGAGCGGCAGCCCCAGTCTGAGGGCAGTCTGCTAGCAGGATTCCTTCTTACTCAGGGAGATCAGTCTTTGTTCTGTTCAGGTCTTCAACGGATCCGATGAGGCCCCCTCATGTAATAGAGGGGAATTTACTTTACTCAAAGTCCATGAATTTAAATTTTAGTCTCATCCCCAAAAAATACCCTCACAGAAATATCCAGAATAATGTTTGACCAAATATCTGGGCTCTGTGGCCACAAAATTATCCATCACAGTGGGGATGAGGTGAAGACATTTCCTCTCAAATAGGGGAGCTTCACCACCTGCTGGATTGGTGAGCAAATAGAGGATTTAGTGGACAGATTTCTTAGCAATATTTCCTAAGGAGACTAGAAAACAAATAAAACTAGTTCTTTAAGTGGGAAAAGGTCCAAAGGGAGAGGCGCCGTGCAGGTCCAGGCTGTCGATTTTCACAGGAAGGTGAACAGATGGGAGAACCTTCTGGTGAGAACATAAGGCACCTCTCTCTGGGAGGCCAGAGGCAGCTGTTGAGAGAGCCTCAGAGTCCCCAGGACTCCCCTGGACCCAGCCGCTGGGCTCCTCTGTGGGCCTGCTGCTGCCCCTGGCAGGTCCCCCTGCAGTACCCCTTCCCTCTGGGCATCCAGCCAGAGAAGCAGCCTTGGGCAGAGGTGCCTTGCACCCTGGAGAGCCCAGCTGTCCCACCCCTGCCGCTGAGACGCCGTCCTCCTGGGCTTTCCATCTCCACCCTGGCAGATCCCGTATTTCTCTTTCTCATTCTGAGGACACTCCTACGCTTCTACAAGGCACTGCTCAGTTGCCACCTCCACCATGAGGCTGTGCTGAAGCCTCCAGCTTGCATTCATTTCTCCTCCATGGAATTATCACAGGGCTTACTCTGAACTACAGAAGCCTTACTTCACCAGGCATTATCTACGTACTTGCTGTGTGACTAACGAAATACCACACACTGAGGGACTCACCCACCAGAAATGTACTTTGTCACAACCCTGGGGGCTAGAAGTCCAAGATTAAGTTGCAGGCAGGGATGGTTCTTTCCGAGGCCTCTGTCCAGGCTTGTAGGTGGCCATCTTCTCCCTGTGGCTCCACATCGTCTTCTCTCCGTACACGTCTGTGTCCAAACTTCCTCTTCCTATAAGGACATTAGTCACATTGGCTTAGGTCGACGCTAACGATTTCACCTTAATTTAATCATCTCAGTGATCACCTGTTTCCCAAATCACCTATCTCCCACATAAGGTCTCATTCTGAGGTTAGCAGATTAGGACAACTTCAACGTATGAATTTTTGAGGGCAACACAATTCAGCCCATAACAGTGTGCTTGGGTGACTTGCTCAACAGCCCAGTTTTTTCACCTGCAAAATGGGGATAATAATAATGACTATCCCATAGTGCTTTTGTAAAGATGCAATGAGTTAGCATAGAGCCTGACAGATATTATCATTCAATAAACAGCAGTTACTTTAATAATAATACTTAATGATTATTATTGGTTAAATAAGCCATTTAATAATTTTAAAAATTTCTAAAAATTGAACACTTAGAATCTTCTTCTTAATCATAAGAACATTAGGTTAAAATTGCTGGCTTTGGAATTACACAGACGTGGATTCCTGGCTTCAGTACCTGCTGGCTTTTTGATCAAGAGCAAGGTATTCAATCTGTTTGTCTGTGTCTCGGTTTTTTGATCTGTAAAGTGGGACTATGAAATAATTACCTCATAAAATTGTGTGAAGATCTGTTGAGCTAATGTATAGAAAACATATTAATCATTCAATAAATGGTAGCTCCATCAGTTACATCAAAAGTTAACACACAATGGAATACTACTCAGCCATAAAAAAAGATGAAATCTTGCCATTTGTGACAACATGGGTGGACCTTGAGGGTATTATGCTAACAAAATAAGTCAGATGGAGAAAGCTAAATATCATATGATTGACTAATATGTGGAAGATAACAACAACAAACATATGGTTACAGAGAACAGACTGATGGTTACCAGAGTGGGAGGGGCTTTGAGGGAGGGTAAAGGAGTAAAAGGGGACATTTGTATGGTGATGAATGGAAACTAGACTTTTGAGGGTGAACAGAATGTAGTCTATACACAAATCGAAATGCAATAACATACGCTTGAAATTTATATGATTTTATAAACCAATGTTACCTCAATAAAAAATTGAAAGGAAAAAAAAAGCTAACACAGATGCTAAAAACACAGTGCTTAAAAAAGAGAGAGGCAGGGCTGGCCCCGTGGTGCAGCGGTTAAGTTCGCACATTCTGCTTCAGCAACCCAGGGTTCACTGGTTTAGATCCAGGGTGTGGACCTATGCACTGCTGGGCAAGCCATGCTGTGGCAGGCGTCCCACGTTTAAAGTAGAGGAAATGGGCACAGATGTTAGCTCAGGGCCAGTCTTCCTCAGCAAAAAGATGAGGATTGGCGGCAGATGTTAGCTCAGGGCTAATCTTCCTCAAAAAAAAAAAAAAAAAAAAAAGAGAGAGAGAGGCTTACTACTCCCTCATGTAACAGTCCAAGGTGAGTGAGCCAGACTGGGAAGGAAGGCAACTCTGCATCACAAGGTCATGGTGTCCTAGGTCCCTCCTCCTTTGTTCTCTACCATCTTAGAGTGTTGTCCTCATCTGCACAGCTGAAGTGGGATTGCTGTGGGGTCCATGTTCCAGCCAGTGGGCAGGGGAAAGAAAATCTAGGATAAGTGACTTTCCTTTAAGCAAGTGACACACACATAACTTTTCTCACCTTTGGTAAGAACTTGATCTCATGGCCATAGCTAACTTCCAGGGAAGTTAAGACGTGCAGTCTCTAGCTTGGCAGCCTGTGCTGAGCCAGAGTTACTCTGTTACTATGGAAAAAGGAGAAAATGGATTTGGCGGGGGCAGTGGGGGGCAGGGAGGTGGGAGGTGTGGCAACAAAAGCAATCTGCCACTGTAGCTTACGTATTATTACTGTGTGGCTTACAAACAAAACTGACATACTTTCCAATATCTTAGCACTATGATTATACTATGTGATCCTTGAAGGCAGGGATGTCCCCTATTACTTCAATTCCTCTCATTCCATCTAAAAAGCCAAGCCATCAAGGCATTTTGCTAGTTGTTTTAATAAATACTTGGATTTGGTTGTATGCATCAAGCAACATAGCACTAACGTAGTTATATCTCACACTCAGGTATCCCTCAATTTTTGAAAATGATGTCTTCTAACCATGTTGTCTATAAAGTAAATATTTTTCTAGGTTATTTTCATTACAAACTCTTAAAGGTGTTCCTGAGAGAAGAAACCAATCTAATTAGTAAAGAAAATCTTAGGTCTGTGAAACACTTTGGAAAAGGCTGTGATGTGAAAACTGTGCATTCCTTAATTGAGAACAAGAATGTAAAAACTCACATTTTATATAAAATCATTTTAAAAAGCATTCAGCAATAAAATTTAACAAGTATTCCCCTCTGTCCCCACACAGAGCTGGTATTTTCCATAAGTTTATGCACCTCCTGTTTCTGGCTATGTCTCTGATCACAATTTGTCGGTTTCTTTAACTCTTATTTTTCTGTACACCTCTCCACCAAACTTATTCTGTAGTCACCAACATTGTACCACTCATCCCCTCCTTTTCCTAGTCTACTCTTTTCAGGTGAGTTCATTCATTCTCATACATTTTCTATACGCAGACTCATCTTTTGTATTGAATTCCAGCTTAAAATTTCCAAGTGCCTATCAGACGTCTGAATGTTCTACAGCCAGCTCCAACACAAAAGACATAAAATTGAGTTAACATCTGACCTGTCAGTCTGCTCCTTCTTCTATATTATCTACCTCAGTTAAGAACGTTACCATCCACCCTACACTCCAAGCCAGAAAGTCTGGACTTACGTCTACTCATTCCTACCCTTTGCCCTCCTCCAGCCCCCTCTCTAGAATCTAATGGGTTACCAATGCCAGTCATTTCTAACTTTACAATGTTTTTTGAATTCCTTCCTTTTTCTCCACCTTTCTTATCACTGCCATATGCTTTTTTAAAGTCATTTCTGGCAGTATTATGTTATTGGTTTTAGTCTTTACCTAGCCGCTTTTTAAAATATACATCTGAGCTTGTAACTTCCCTAAAGAAAATTTTTTAATAGTTTTCCAAGGCCATTAGAGGACTGAATAAGTTCTTTGGCAAGAGATTCAGTAGTCCTCACACTCTGGCTTGTCCTTTGCAATCTTATCTCCTTTGTTACCTACTATGCTACCCACAGTCTGATCGTTTGCCTATTTGGCATTTCCCCAAAGTGCTTTTTAAGGTCCTATCTCTGTATCTTTGTTCATACTAGTCCCTCTACTTGGAATATATAGAAAACCTGTAAGTGGAGGGAAACAGGGGTGATCACCATTGTCATCCACAGAACATTCCTTTGGAGGGATGCGTCTGCATTTGGGAATAACGAGGCACAAAACGTTGAATCTTCATGGTGGCGAAAGATATAGATGACGCTGAATATCAGGCGGAGTTTGCAAATCCACACTTTACCATTTTGAACCTTTTAACTTTGGGCAAACTCCTTTATCTCATAGAACCTCAACCAACTAAAATCTGGGAATAGAGAGCATCATTTCAGCTAACAATAATAATGTCCTTCTGGAAGAGATACCATATTAGGTTCTCTGAAGGTTGATGCTAAATGGAAAACAACACAACACAAAACCAAACAAAACCCTCATCCCTACCATGGAGGAGCTTAAAGTTACCCAAATCAGTGTTGGAAGCAGACGGGACTGGTGCTGAGGACACTAACAGCTACAAGGAGCAGCACGGTGTCAGATGACAAAGCAGAAATCAAGCCGGTTCTTGTGCTAATTCTTCCTCTCCATATGCCTCCCTCTTCTTTACAGTAACTAGTTCTTCTGGAAGGCGGCAGAGTGAGCATTTCCCCAGGCAGCAGATGGCTCCCACAGAGCCTCCTTGCTAATGATGAGCAGCATGGGGACATGAGGATGGAGCACTTGGCAGATATCCAGTGAATGATGAAAGCAGCTTCTGTTACACACACTCACAGTATCCTTTAGATATCTGGATGCTATGGAATGGGCTCCAGGGCCAATGAGATCTTTCCCCACATCTGCTCTTCTCCCTAATGCTTAATTTATCTTTTGGTTATAATAAAATGCCTGCTCTAAATTTTTGTCACAAAAGAATTTGTTCACATTAGTCAGAGCATTATTCTAGGGCCTGGAGTATTTGATCAGCCTGAGCATTTTGCAGAACTTAACAAATATATTTGATTGAGGAAATAGATGGAATTGGAATGAGCTCTGGCTAAGTGTGTGCAGAGAAATGTTTTCAGAACATCTGTGAAACTGTGGCTCATGGGCATGGTTCAGATGTTAGCACTAGGAGAAGAAAATTTGGAAGAAATCCTACAAAGGATGGAAATCTTACATATATGGTAGAATTGTCCCAATTTTGCTAGGACTCAGGCTAGGGCTACCTCCACCACTTAACATGCCTCTGGTAACACAGCCTCTGCCCTCAGGCTGCTGCCTGGGTGTACCAGATGTAGAATGCTAGTAATGAATGAGTGACTAAATATTTACCACTATCACTTAGTGAAAACTTCATAGTGAAACTCAAAACTTCATTCGAACGAGCTGATGGTGGAGCAGGGGTGGAAACAAGACCTTGATACAGCTGGTCAGGAGGCTTGAGAAAGCAATCACAAGAGCAGGAAGGGGACGGGAATTCGGAGGATAGTATTTGTGCCTGAGTCTCAGGTGGGAGCCATGGTGAGCAGAAAGGCAAGGGATGGTTTTCACACACAGATTACTGTAGGGCCTTGGGAACCCAGGGCAAGTCTCCTCTGTGATCATGATGACAGAGGGTGGCAGAGGAAGGCATTTTCCCCACATGGGTAGGGCTATTTTAAAGCAGATCATTGCTGGCTCAGTGTGACTTTGGTGGCCAACCTCCGTGATAGAGGAGTGGCATCCTCATTTGACTTTGCCAGCAAAATTGTGGAAGAGAGCCAAGGCAGAGGGAAAGGAAAGAACAAATGATGAGGAGTGGTATACAGTGTTTGTCTGGCGGGTTCTCCCCCTGCCCCAGAGAGGCTTGATGGAGGGGTACAGGAGGCCCCAACCAAATGGATGGGAGTGAACCAGATACACGTGTTATATCAAATTACTAAAATAAAGTGTCCCAAATACCATCAACTTATGTCAAATCCCAAGTCATGACATCACTAGAGAGACTGCTTGCTGGTTTTTTTCCAATTTAATTTGAATGCTGGGAGATTTCATTTGACACAATCCTGTTAGATATCAACAAAGCTTCCACATGCCACTGTAAATATGCTCGTCCAAGAAAAGACTGCAAAGATGCATCTTGTTTTTCTCCTGGATGTTCTTCCAAAGAAAAACCTTTTAAAAGATGAACTTCATATTTTCAGGATTCCGCTTTATATACATATATATGCATATATATTTCTGTCTTATTAGGAAGGATCTTGAGATTAGCTAGATGGATTTTATGTGTGTATCTGCTACCATTTGGACTTCTCAGCGATCCTTGTCAGCAATTTCTAAGCATCCTTTCTTGGTATTATTAAAAATTGTACATTTTTGTAATGCTCTCAAACTCACAGAGCATCTTGACCTAACATCTGAATGTATTTTCTTCTCAGAAGAACATATGGGCTATATTTTATGGAAGGAGAAACTAAGACTCAAGCATCTTCTCAAGGACTAGCTGCTAATGAGACAGCTGCTGCCTAAGCCCAGATCTCCTGGATTTGAGCCTGTATTCTTTCTTCTACACAGAGGGATATTATGCTACCAGTAAACGTTATTCATGAATCATTTCTAAAATGAAATTTTATCCAGATCCTATCAACCAAGTGCATGAGCTGGAAAAAATGATACAGTTCCCTCTCTTTGACATAATTGGGAAAATAGACCAAAAGGCAACCAGCAGGAAGGAAAAACATTCTGAGAATCCTCCGGCTGTAATTTTGGTGTATGTTTCTCAGATAGAAGTTTGCCAATACGTGGCTGGCCGTGTGCAGTCCTGCTCACCGTACTTCGTGTTCTGGCAGCCCAAAGAGAGTGCACGGCACAGGGCTGGCTCTCTCTTTCCATAAACGAGCTGTCTTCTTTTGTCTTTGTCCTCCTCCTCTGAAAGCTGGGCGTGGTGCAGCAAAGCCCAGCTTCCCTGCTGCTACAACAGCAGCATGCCTGATGCTGTTACAGCTATGAGCTGTCACTCTGTACAATGTCACAAGGCAAAGAGGGCATGGCCCACCCGTCCCTCTTAACCACCCCCCAAAACTCTGCCTTTTCTGATTTCTTTTCCCTTTCAGCACCGTTTGTGGTGTGCACTTTAAGTAGATGGCCCTCCTTTAAAAATGTTAGGGTAGCCCCATGATTTCATTTGCCCTCTTTAGACACAAACAACGACCTTTTCTCTTGTTGAATGACAGATTTTGCATGTTTCCCCTAGAATACATTGTCTTTAAAAAACTCTCTTAACTTCCATGTTGTCTTAAGGTGAAAATCTGATGTGGGTAAAAGTATTTGAAATCATGGAGCCTGGTCACTGATCACTTCTGGACTTTAGCAAGCTAACTTCTCCCTTGCTATTTTTGAAGGAATGACTCACTGTCGGTTTAGTAATATGTGAGAACTCCTTCAGGGTCAACAGTGCAGAGCGGGAGAGTTTCCTACCAGTTGGGTGGTTCCCAAGAATAATGCAAGACATTCACTAAGCAAGGCCAGATGCAATCTTCCTGAACACATCATTTCAGTATCAACTGTGCTGTTTCAGTTTCTAACATACAAAAGCAGGTGCCATGTATGTTTACTGGTTAGAGCACCTTTTGTTTTTCTGCCTGTGGATGGCTCGGTTCCCCTAATTTCGTTCCGGTTTATGTAGAGCAAGCCTCACAGTGAGCTCGAGGCCCAGACCTTGCAGTGATCTCCCTCATGGCTTTGGTCTCATGGGTAGGAACTGGGCTTGTCTTCCTCCTGGAGCTGCCGCCCATTTGCTTAAGAGGGGCTGGTCCCTTCGCACAAAGCTGGTGCTATGGAGAGACACACTCAGATGTAGGAAATGGGGGTCCTGTGAGCTTTCCAATCACTTACCTTATGTTAATAACATCTTCACATTTGTGTCTGAAATATATGTTACAAGGCACTTTCAAGTTGCAAAATCTTTTTGATTTCCATAAGAATCCTGTCACCAGCAAGGATTACTATCCAGAGTCCATCAATGGAGAAACTGAGGACCCTAGGAATAAATAATAAGATAAACAAGGACAGAAGTGACATCACTACCGTTTATTGAGTACCTGCTATGTGCTAGGCATGGTAGCAGCTGCTCTACTCACATTATCACTGATGTGGTATCAACCCTGCCAGGTAGTGTCCTTACCCCCATTTTACAGACAAAGAATCTGATGCTCAGGTACTCAGTTAGGTTGTTACTTGCCTCAGGCGACACAGAAAGCACCAGAGCTGGATATAAACCCAAGATCCTCTGGTTCCAAATCTCAGGGTCTTTCTACCACGTTATACTTAAGTGATTTCCTCAAAGTAACCAACGTCTTCCTAGTACAAATCTAGTTTGCCTTCCATTGCAACAAGATATCTCTTTGCAGTATAATTTACCTGTAGTGGTTTTTAAATTCACCCTTGATTGGTATTCTCTTCTGTTTTCCCTTTCTTATACACCTAGATTTTCCTCTCTAAAAGTGTCCAATAAAAAAAACAATGTTTCTTAAGATGGCTTGGTGGCACTTCAGGTTATAGCCTCTCTCTCTCTCTCTCTCTCTTTTTTTTTTTGCTGAGGAAGATTTGCCATGAGATAACATCCATGCCAATATTCCTCTACTTTTTAGTATGTGGGCTGTCAGCACAGCATGGCTGCAAACAGAGTAGTATAGATCTGTGCCCAGCAACTGAACCCATGTGGCCAAAGTGGAGTGCACTGAATTTAACCACTAGGCCATTGGGGCTGGGCCCCTCTTCTTTTTTTTTGAGGCGGAGGACTGGCCCTGAGCTGACATCTGTTGCCAATCTTCCTCTAATTTGTATGTGAGCCACCACCACAGCATGGCCACTGATAGACAAATAGTGTAGGTCTGCATTACGGACTCAAACCGAGGCTGCCGAAGCAAAGCACACTGAACTTAACCACTAGGCCACTGGGGCTGGCCCCATGATATTCTCAAAATAAAAGCAAGTTTAATTGCCTTTTTCAGAAAACAGAAATACTTACTGAACACTACTTATCAGAAATAAGGGGATTGTATTATGAAATATTGTTATCCTAGGCAGGTCTTGGGATTTGGAACACATGCACTGCTATTAATCAGGGCTCTTTCATTGTGACAGCAAATCAACTCAAGATGTCTTCAGCAAAAAGACATTTTTTAGTTCAGATTCCTGAAAGGTCATGAGTAGGTCTTAGGGTTCTGTCTTTCTCCATTTGTCACCTCGGTTTTTCTCTTCATTCTCAGTCAGGCTCTCTCTAATGGTGGTATATTAGTTTGCTAGCACTGTCATAACAAAGTACCACAGACTGGGTGGCTTAAACGACAGAAATTTACCATTTCACAGTTCTAGAGGCTAGAAGTCCAAGATCAAGGTGTTGGCAGGGTTGGTTCCTTCTGAGGGCTGTGAGGGAAGGATCTGTTCCAGGATGCTGTTCCATGCGAGGCCCTTCATTGAGTGAACAGCATGGAGAAAGCCGCGGAGTCATGGAAAAGCATGGCGTGTCTGAGAAGCAGCCAGCAGCCCAGTGCAGTTGGAACAGAGAGTATGTTGAGTCACTTCTCCTTCTCCAGGACTCTGTGGTAGCCTAAGAGGACACCTCCTGTCTTATTTCTGCTGGATCTGGATCTACAGTTCACTGGACTATTATTTACAGTTCTCTATTTTTTGGTTTAATGTAGTTATTGGTCCTCAAATACAGTAAGTGGTTCTCATGGGCCTGAGAATTCTCTAGTTCTGGGGAGAAGCAGAGACTTAAAAATGAGGAACAGAGAAAAATGAGGAGTTTGTGTTTGGGTCTAATTCCTTCTGTGGTCTAAGTTTGGATGTCATAGGGTTACCTTGAAATTTTATTGTGCAAAATTAACTTAATGCGATTGCCTTAATCAAGGCTAGAGTTCATCAATATCTTCACCTTACTCTGAAACAAATCAACACTGTTGAATACTTTAACTTTGATCACTCCCCTCCCAATTTACATCATTTTGTTGTCTTTAAAAGAGTTAACTTAGTGAGGATCTGTAGGTAGTAAATGCTCTCCATATTTATTTATTTGGAAAATGTCCTTATTTAGGCCACAGACTGGGGACCAGGAGGAGATGCTCAAATACAAATTCTGTCTCCCAGCTTGCTTAGAGCCTGATGACATTGCTTATTATCTGGTCTCTCAATACTTCCTTATTCTCTTTCACTAACCCTTTCCGTGAGACTATTATAAGTGCCTTCTATTCCTCCATGCCAAACCTGCTTTTGATCTAACATTTAAGTTAGGACTTTCTTGGAAAATCCTCAAAGAATTGTCCTTTACTTAAAGGATACACCCAAGAGATTGTGTATACAAGATGCTAAGAGTTGATTTACAAGTGATGAAGCCAATTGAAAAATTGGTTCATATAAGCCATAATTTAGATTTCACTACTGGCCTATCATTTTTAAAGTAAACTTTTTATTTTGGGATATTTTTAGATTTACGTAAAAATTGCAAAGATAATAAAAAGTAAGTTCTTATATGCCCCTCACCTGATGTTATCATCTTGCATTACCGAGGTCCATTTATCAAAACTAGGAAATGTACGTTGATATGTCACTGTTAACTAAACTTCACACTTTATTCAGATTTCACTAACTTTTCCATTAATGCCTTTTTCTATTCCAGGATCCCACTGAGAATATCACATTGCATTTAATCAAGTCTCCATACTGTCCTCTCATCTGTGACACCTTCTCAAAGACTGATTTCAGTTTTGCGGAGTACTAGTCAGGTATTTTGCAGAATTTTCCTCAACTTGTCAATTAGACAAATTGTCCAACAAATTATTAGAATGGGGTTATAGATTTTGGGGAAGATTGTTACAGGAATGAATTACCTTTCTTATTATATCATATCAGGAGGTACATTGGTCTTTCATTTTAAAGAATCTATTTTTTCTCGTAAAACCTTGAAGAATCTATTTCTTCTCTTAAAACCTTTAGTTTTTATCTTTCTTCACCTAATGTCTCCTATGCAAATCTGTCCTGATTTGGCTCTGTACAACCCACCTATAAAGATTCTCTAATCCGCTCCACACTTTAGATAATGTTTTTTTCAATCCTGCTCTTTCCTCAAGCTACTCATCTCCCTCTCCATCTTTCCCTCCCTTCCTCTCTCTCTCACGACCACCTCTTTCTCTCACTTCAGAACATCAGTTCACACCCTAACTTACTAGCCATTTGGCTTGAGCTCCTTTCCGGCTTCTGATTTGTTCTCCAGTAATCTATAGTGATCATTAAATCTCATGAAGGAGTAAGAGAAATCAGGAAAGGAGGGAGATTAGAAAAGACTGTATGACATCGTGGAAAAAGCATGGCGTTTAGGCCAGAAGAGTTGAGTCTGAAAGCCAGCTTGTTCTCGTGCCAATTTTCCTTCTTCTTTATATGCACCCTTCTCTCCACCAATACTGAATTAGTTTCTATAACAGACTATACTGTTCCAAACCTCATGCCATTGCATGTGTCCCCATCCCCTTTGCCTGAGATGCTCTTCTTCTTCATCCTTTCTATGATCCTATCATCTGGGAAACTCCAGCTCAACCTTCTGAAGATCTAATGGACAGCATGGTGACTATAGTTAACAATACCCTATTGTATACGTGAACTTTGCTCAGAGAATTGATCTTAAGTGTTCTCACCACACGCAAAGAAGTAACTATGTGAGATGATGGATGTATTAATTAGCTTGATTGTGGTAATCATTTCACAACACATATGTATGTCAAAACATCACATTGTATACCTTAAATATATGCAATTTTCTTTTACTTGTCAGTTATACCCCAATAAACCTGGGGGACAAAAGAATCAATTTTTGAGTATTTCTTAGACCCTCTGGAAGAGTTCATCATCCTCACCTTTGAGTTAGTGACTACCTTGTACGTACCTCTATTATGATATCTAATATATTGTACTGATAAGGTCTAGTTATCTATTTATTGTTTATTTAATGTATCTATACTATTTTGGGTTCTCTGAGGGCAGTTACTATGGCTTATCTCGGTTTCCTTTGTACCCATCACAGGCACATATTTGACACTTAACATTTTTACTCAATATTTAGAGTTGGGTAAGTCAAATAATATCATCCTTAGATAGGTTTATTGTAAAGATCAAATGAGAAAATTGTGGTGGAAGCACTCAGTAAATTTTAAGAAGCTGTGTAAATTTGAGTCATTATAGCCCCCAGTCATCCCACTCTTTCTCCTGTGAATTCCTCCACACCAAATACTTTGTTTTTATCACTCATATGCCACTTACCTTACCGTATCTTGTTTTGAGGGTTGATCACATGTATTAGTTATCTGTTGCCACATAACAAATTATCCTAATATTTAGTGGCTTAAAGCAACAAACATTTATTCTCTCACAGTTTCTGACAGTCAAAAATCCAGGCACGGTTTAGCTGGATCCTCTGCCTCAGGGCCTCTCAGAAGCTGTGATCAAGGTGTGGCTGGGACCGGGGTCTTCTCAAGACTCAGCTATGGGAGTATCCGCTTCCAAGCTCACTCGTTTGGCTGGTGGCAGCCTCAGGTATTTGCAGGCTATTGGGCAGAAACATCAGTTCCTTGCTGCGTGGACCTCTCCATAGGGCCACACACAACATGGCAGCTTGCTTGCCCCAGAGCAGGAGCTAGAGAGAGAGAGAGAGTAAAAGATGGCGAGCAAATATTTATTGGGCACCAAGTATGTGCCAGGCACTGTTCCAGGCTTTGGGGATACAGCAGAAAAGAAAAAAAGATCCCCACCCTGGTGGAACTTAGATTCAAGCTGAAGGGAGATAGACACTAGGGAGAAGAGGTGATGAGTAAACTGTCAGTGTGTTGGAAGATAATAAATAAGTGATTTGGGAGAAAAGAAAGAGCAGGAGAGGGCAGGGGAAGTGGGAGTTGGTGTTGGGGGATTCATTTGCATTATTAAGTAGGATGGTCAGGATAAGCCTTATCAAATCCATGAGTGAAGGCCTGAGGAAGATGAGAGAGTTAGGAAATTAGTGGCCCCCTGCTGTGAGCTACTATCTTTTCAGATATTTCCCCCAGGACCTTCATCACAGCCATGTGAGTGTAACAAAGTCTGGCTTCTTTTCCCCAAAACTAATAGAGAAACGATTTCAAGCCCAAAAGGCAAATACTTACAACAATGCAGGCTCCATAGGGCAGAGGTTTGTGTTCTTCACCACTGGATCCCTGGGGCCTGGCACATAGAAAGTGCTCAATTAACCTTTGTTGAGTAGATGACTAAATGCCCAAAAAATGAACTTTGAGGTCAGGCTTCCTTTCTGGCCCAAAATTTGTAGTTTGGGAAGATTTTCATGAAGGAATAGGGATGCAGAGAAAACAGGTGATGCTCTTAGCTGTGGCTATTGGTCCCCCAAAAGGGAATTAGATTTAATTTGTTCACAGGGCTAAGAAATGAGGTATGATTAGTAAATGTTAAATTGGTCAATGATGATGTGTGCCATCATTTTCTCCTGCTCACTCTTTCTTCCGTGTAGTCGATCCCACAGCTGTCTGGTTATTACTCTGTCTCAATGAGTCTTTGTGCATGCAGGCTGAGCAGGAGGGGTAGCGAAAGCCTGGGGTTGCCTGGTGACTTGGAGTGAGTTATGTCTAATTGGAAGAGAATCAGCAGTCCTACCCTTTATCCCCCAAAGAATGAGGCAATGCTGGGAAGCAATGATTGCCTTGCCCAAGCAGTTTAGAAAGTTCAATGCTGCAATGTTTCCAGGCCTTGCAGAATAGGAAGTGATTATGGGAAGTGAAGTTAAGCTGGCTGACCTCACCTTTTTGGTTTAATTTCGTTCTCACTTGTGTCTTCCCCCGCTTTGCTCTTAATGCTTGATGGTTTTGAATTAAGCATAATCCTTTACCTAAGCCCTTAACATTTCGATGGGTGGGGAGCCCATTACAAAGTTTTACTTCACAATTGAACGAAATTCACACATGTCCAGAGGAGGATTAAAAACAGATCTTGGCTTTGCTCCTGTGATCGCTTTAGTCCACACAGAGCCCACCTCAGAGGGGAGGAAAGAGTGGCCCACTTTTGCTTCCCCATCTTCTGTCTTCTCTGTCTACCTTCAAAGTCTCACTTCTGCTTCTTCCTGGCTGGCCTGGGTTGTCCTTCATTTATTTCAGTTCATCTGGTTTTCCTTTGGAAGTGCCGTCAAGTCACAGGTAGGTAATAAAGGAATGCAGGAAAGGACCTTGAGGTCCAGACTTGCTGCTGTGCAGTTAGCCACACCTTAGCTGAAGTCTAGGTGTTTCTTTGCCTTGTCAAGGATGCCTTTCTTTTATTATTATTATTATTATTTTAAGGAAGATTGTCCCTGAGCTAAGATCTGTTGCCCACCTTCCTCTTTTTGCTTGAGGAAGACTGTTGCTGAGCTAAGATCTGTGCCAATCTTCCTCTATTTTATGTGGGATGCCACCATAGTGTGGCTTGATGAGCAGTGCTAGGTCTGCGCTAGGATCCGAACCTGCAAACCTCAAACCACCTAAGCGAAGGGGGTGAACTTAACCACTATGCCATCAGCTGGCCCCTTTTATTTATTTTTTTAGAATGGGGCAGGGCCCAGGACTGAGGCAGATGTATATCCTTCCACAAGAAGAGGGTGAAAGGGGAGAAAGTCCCCTCCTGGCACACAAGTCTGAATGGATGTAAAATCTCCAACTCTAGTGGGTAGAAGCTCTCTTTAGGTTGCTGCAAGTGCTTGGAGAAAACACTATATTATGGTACAGAATCATACCCTTTGTGAAACCTGGGGCACTAGGTTTGAAGAAAAGCAGAGAAGTAGAGTGAGCACAGAGTTAAAAATCACATGTATTCCCCATCATGGAAAGAGACATAATGTTAACATTTTATTACACTTCCTTCTAGCCCCCTTTTAAATTTTATTTTCATATATTGTAACTGTATAGGACCTAATTCTGTATTCTCTTATTTTCCCAAGGCATAAAACATTTTTCCATTTTTTACAAACTCCACATGAAGTGTTTTTTCCCAAGAGTTGCAAAATAGTCTAGGAAGCATATGGGCCATAATTTACTAACCAATAGTCATAATCTCTGGGGATCAGCAAAATCTTTCTGTAAAGGGCCAGATAGTAAGTATTTTAGGCTTTGTGGGACATATATCTCTTTCTTAATTACTTAACTTTGCCATAGTAGTGCAAAGCAGCCAAAGACAATATATTTAAAAAATGAGTGTGGCTGTGTTCTAATAAAACTTTATTTAAAAAAACAAGCAGTGGGCCACATCTGGCCCACAGACCATAGTTCACTGACTCCTATTCTAAGCTATTACCTTGTGTTAAATTTTGCTATTTTAGATTCTATGATGAACATTGCACTTCCTCACCTAGAATCATTTCCTTAGAAAACATCTGTAGAAGAAAATTGAAGAGAAGGCCAAAGTCTTTGAAAAGACGTTAAAGCTCTTCATCCCTATTGCCAAATTTCTTCCTCAAAGCACACAGTCGTCAGTAAGTCCTGCCAACTTTATCACACTTTTTCCAGTATTTGTTTTATTCATTTCATTCAAAATCATGCTTGGATAAATCACTAAGTTGAAAAAAGGAGACTAAAAACATAACATGAGGAAAAAATTAAAAATTTTAAATAAAAAAATCTTTGTCATTTTGATGGGCAAAAAAAATCAAATTGCATTATTGTTTTAAGCTGCATTTCTTAGAGGCTGTTCCATTTAACTACGTTTAATAAGTTTTAAAGGCAACATTTGAAACTGCTCAAGTACATTGTAAGAGGAATATTTAAATAAATTTTGATATATAAATAACAATGGCATTTTCTGTGGTCATTACCATTTTTTTGTTTGCTTTGTTGTTCTTTTAGGACTGTAGGTGGACAGAATTTAGTGCCAGTTCACAGCAATCTCTAATCATACATTTATGTAAAGCAGCTTCTTTATTTTATTTTATCATATGATTTGCCCCCTTCATCTCTAGTTTCCTGTGGCTGCTGTGACAAGTTAGCACAAACTGAGTGGCTTAAAACAGCAGGAATTTATTCTCTTACAGTTCTGGAGGCCAGAAGTTGGAAACGAGGATCATTGGGCTGAAATCAAGGTGTCCTCAGAGCCACACACTCTCCAGAGGCTGTAAGGAAGCCTCTTCCAGCTTCTGCTGGCTATCTGCATTCCTTGGCTTATGGCCACATTACTCTAATCTTCAAGGCCAGTGTCTTCAAATCTCTCTCTACTCCGTGTGTGGAAAATCTCCCTCTGCCTCCTCTTATAAGGACACTGTGACTGCATTAAGGGTTCACCTGGAGAATCCAGGATAATCTCCCCATCTCAGGATCTTTAACTTAATCACACCTGCAAAGACCCCTTATTCAAAGAAGCTAACATTTACAGGTTCTAGGCACTGAACCTGATATCTTTGGCTGGAGCAGGGTGGGGTGGGGGGCATTTTCCAGCCAGCACAATCTCCCATTTACATTCCTATTCTTGTCCCTGGCTTAGGCACTTCTGCATATTTAATGCATTTTCTTCCAATCCACCTTTCAAACATTTATTTATGTATTTATAGCCTTAAGAAATGTATCATGTGGTTGTGTTTATATTTGTTAACATTTTAAAATTAATATTTTAAAAGTGGCATTGTGCCTTGAAAACCTTCCTGTTTCTTATTTTACCCTCCACCTCCTATTTTTGAGATCTCTCTGGTGTGCGATTGTAGCTCTCATTCTTTTTTGACTGCTGCATGAGTTTTTACCATATGTGCATTCTTCGACCTGTGGAAACGTGGATGACCTCTAACTCTAGCTCAGCTGTAAATTTCTTATATCATTAACTTGTTTGTTTTTACTGAGTGTTTACCATGTGCTGGGACTCACACGAAGCGTGATTTATCCGTTATCCATCCCATTTATCACTTCTAACAGGACTGTTAGATGGCTTTGTTTTTATCTTTTTTTTTTTTTTTTTTTTTTTTTGCGTTAGACAATATTTATTGAATTTTTAATCATAAGGCAAAAAATTGAAAACAGCCAAAATATTCATCGTCACTATATATCATGGAATGTTATGCAATTATAAAATAATATTTTTTTTTTTTTTTTTTTTTTTATTAATGTTATGATAGATTACAACCTTGTGAGATTTCAGTTGTACATTTTTGTTAGTCATGTTGTGGGTACACCACTTCCCCCTCCGTACCCTCCCCCCACCCCCCCTTTTCCCTGGTAACCACCAATCAGATCTGCTTCTCAATATACTAATTTCCACCTATGAGTGGAGTCATATAGAGTTCGTCTTTCTCTGACTGACTTATTTCGCTTAACATAATACCCTCGAGGTCCATCCACATTGTTGTGAATGGGCCAATTTCGTCTTTTTTTATGGCTGAGTAGTATTCCATTGTGTATATATACCACATCTTCTTTATCCAATCATTAGTTTCTGGGCATGTAGGCTGGTTCCACGTCTTGGCTATTGTAAATAATGCTGCAATGAACATAGGGGTGCAACGGACTCTTGAGATATCTGATATCAGGTTCTTAGGATAGATACCCAGTAATGGGATGGCTGGGTCATAGGGTATTTCTATTTTTAACTTTTTGAGAAATCTCCATACTGTTTTCCATAGTGGCTGTACCAGTTTGCATTCCCACCAACAGTGTATGAGGGTTCCTCTTTCTCCACAACCCCTCCAACATTTGTCGTTCTTGGTTTTGGATGTTTTTGCCAATCTAACGGGGGTAAGGTGATATCTTAGTGTAGTTTTGATTTGCATTTCCCTGATGATTAGCGATGATGAACATCTTTTCATGTGTCTATTGGCCATATTCATATCTTCTTTTGAGAAATGTCTGTTCATGTCCTCTGCCCATTTTTTGATCGGGTTGTTTGTTTTTTTGTTGTTAAGCAGTGTGAGTTCTTTGTATATTATGGAGATTAACCCTTTGTCGGATAAGTGGCTTGTAAATATTTTTTCCCAATTAGTGAGCTGTTTTTTTGTTTCAATCCTGTTTTCCCTTGCCTTGAAGAAGCTCTTTAGTCTGATGAAGTCCCATTTGTTTATTCTTTCTATTGTTTCCCTCAACTGAGGAGTTACAGTGTCCGAAAAGATTCTTTTGAAACTGATGTCAAAGAGTGTACTGCCTATATTCTCTTCCAAAAGACTTATTGTCTCAGGCCTAATCTTTAGGTCTTTGATCCATTTTGAGTTTATTTTGGTGTGTGGAGAAAAAGAATGGTCAATTTTCAATCTTTTGCATGTGGCTGTCCAGTTTTCCCAGCACCATTTGTTGAAGAGACTTTCTTTTCTCCATTGTAGGCCCTCTGCTCCTTTGTCGAAGATTAGCTGTCCATAGATGTGTGGTTTTATCTCTGGGCTTTCAATTCTGTTCCATTGATCTGTGGACCTGTTTTTGTACCAGTACCATGCTGTTTTGATCACTGTAGCTTTGTAGTATGTTTTGAAATCGGGGATTGTGATTCCGCCGGCTTTGTTTTTCTTGCTCAGGATTGCTTTAGCAATTCGCGGTCTTTTGTTGCCCCATATGAATTTTAGGATTGTTTGTTCAATTTCTGTGAAGAATGTTCTTGGGATTCTGATTGGGATAGCATTGAATCTGTATATTGCTTTAGGTAGTATGGACATTTTAACTATGTTTATTCTTCCGATCCATGTGCAAGGGATGTCTTTCCATCTCTTTATGTCATCGCCTATTTCTTTCAAGAGAGTCTTGTAGTTTTCATTGTATAGATCCTTCACTTCCTTGGTTAAGTTTATCCCAAGGTATTTTATTCTTTTCGTTGCTATTGTGAATGGGATAGAGTTCTTGAGTTCTTTTTCTGTTAGTTTATTGTTAGTGTATAGAAATGCTACTGATTTATGCACGTTAATTTTATACCCTGCTACTTTGCTGTAGTTGTTGATTATTTCTAATAGTTTTTCTGTGGATTCTTTGGGGTTTTCTATGTATAAGATCATGTCGTCTGCAAACAACGAGAGTTTTACTTCTTCGTTACCTATTTGGATTCCTTTTATTTCTTTTTCCTGCCGAATTGCTCTGGCCAGCACCTCCAGAACTATGTTGAATAGGAGTGGTGAAAGTGGGCACCCTTGTCTTGTTCCTGTCCTCAGAGGGATGGCTTTCAGCTTTTGTCCATTGAGTATGATGTTGGCTGTGGGTCTATCATATATGGCCTTTATTATGTTAAGGTACTTTCCTTCTATACCCATTTTACTGAGGGTTTTTATCATAAATGGGTGTTGGATCTTGTCGAATGCTTTCTCTGCATCTATTGAGATGATCATGTGGTTTTTGGTTTTCATTTTGTTAATGTAGTGTATCACGTTGATTGACTTGCGGATGTTGAACCATCCCTGTGTCCCTGGTATAAATCCCACTTGATCATGGTGTATAATCTTTTTGATGTATTGCTGTAATCGGTTTGCCAAAATTTTGTTGAGGATTTTTGCATCTATGTTCATCAGTGATATCGGCCTGTAGTTCTCCTTCTTTGTGTTGTCCTTGTCAGGTTTGGGGATCAGAGTGATGTTGGCTTCATAGAATGTGTTAGGGAGTTCTCCATCTTTCTCAATTTTCTGGAACAGTTTGAGGAGAATAGGTATTAAGTCTTCTTTGAATGTTTGGTAGAATTCTCCAGAGAAGCCGTCTGGTCCTGGACTCTTGTTTTTGGGGAGGTTTTTGATTACCGTTTCTATTTCCTTACTTGTGATTGGTCTATTCAGATTCTCCATTTCTTCCTGATTCAGTTTGGGGAGATTGTAGGAGTCTAGGAATTTGTCCATTTCTTCCAGGTTGTTCAATTTGTTGGCATATAGTTTTTCATAGTATTCTCTTATGATCTCTTGTATTTCATTGGTATCTGTTGTGATTTCTCCTCTGTCATTCCTGATTTTATTAATTTGCGATTTCTCTCTTCTTTTCTTGGTGAGTCTGGCTAGGGGTTTGTCAATTTTGTTAATTCTTTCGAAGAACCAACTCTTTGTTTCATTGATCCTTTCTATTGTCTTTTTTGTTTCAATATCGTTTATTTCTGCTCTTATTTTTATTATTTCCCTCCTTCTACTGACTCTGGGCCTTGTTTGTTCTTCTTTTTCTAGTTCTGTTAGGTGTCGTTTGAGGTTGCTTACGTGAGCTTTTTCTTGTTTAGTGAGGTGAGCCTGTATTGCGATGAATTTCCCTCTTAGGACTGCTTTTGCTGCATCCCAAATGATTTGGTATGTCGTGTTCTCATTTTCATTTGTCTCCAGATAATATTTGATTTCTTCTTTAATTTCTTCAATGATCCATTGTTTGTTGAGAAGCGTGTTGTTTAGTCTCCACATTTTTGCACCTTTCTCTGCTTTTTTCTTGTAGTTGATTTCTAGTTTAATAGCGTTATGATCAGAAAAGATGCTTGATATTATTTCAACTCTCTTGTATTTATTGATGTTTGCTTTGGTTCCCAAAATATGGTCAATCCTTGAGAATGTTCCATGTGCACTTGAGAAGAATGTGTAACCTGCTGTTTTTGGATGAAGTGTTCTATATATATCTATTAAGTCCATCTGGTCTAATTTTTCATTTAATTCTATTATTTCCTTGTTGATTTTCTGTCTGGATGTTCTGTCCATTGGTGTTAATGGTGTGTTGAGGTCCCCTACTATTATTGTATTGTTGTTGATGTCTTCTTTTAGTTCTATTAAGAGTTGCTTTACAAATTTTGGTGCTCCTGTGTTGGGTGCGTATATATTTATAAGTGTTATGTCTTCTTGGTGGAGAGTCCCTTTTATCATTATATACTGTCCCTCTTTGTCTTTCTTTATCTGTTTTGCTTTGAAATCTACCTTGTCTGATATTAGTATAGCGACACCTGCTTTCTTTTGTTCATTATTAGCTTGGAGTATTGTTCTCCATCCCTTCACTCTGAGTCTGTGTTTGTCTTTGGGGCTGAGGTGTGTTTCCTGGAGGCAGCATATTGTTGGATCTTGTTCTTTGATCCATCCTGCCACTCTGTGTCTTTTGATTGGGGAGTTCAATCCGTTTACATTTAGAGTGATTATTGAGACGTGGTGGCCTACCACTACCATTTTGTGTCTTGTTTTCCGGTTTTCTTCAGTTTCCTTTGTTTCTCGTCCCATGGTTTAATCTGTTCTGATGTAGAGCTGCTACTCTCTGTTGTTGTCCTTCTACTTATCTCCTCTGCTCTTGGTTTTGTAGTCCCTTTCCTTTTTTGGATTTTTCAGGAATGAGGGTTTTCCTGAGGATTTCCTGAAGAGGAGGTTTTGTGGCAATGAACTCCCTTAATTTTTGTTTATCTGGGAAAGTTTTTATTTCTCCATCGTATTTGAAGGATATTTTCGCTGGGTAGAGAATTCTCGGCTGTAGGTTTTTGTCCTTCAGATTATTGAATATATCATTCCACTCTCTTCTAGCCTGTAAAGTTTCTGCTGAGAAATCTGCTGATAGCCTGATGGGGGTTCCTTTGTAGGTTAGTTTCTTTTGCCTGGCTGTCCTTAATATTTTCTCCTTGTCGTTGACTTTTGCTAGCTTCACTACTATATGCCGTGGAGTTGGTCTTCTTGCATTGATAAAGTTTGGAGATCTATTGGCTTCTGTCACCTGAAGATCCATCTCCCTCACCAGATTTGGGAAGTTCTCAGCCATTATTTCTTTGAATAGGTTTTCTGCCCCTTTCTCCTTCTCTTCTCCCTCTGGTATACCTATAATCCTTACGTTGCATCTCCTAATTGTGTCTGATAATTCTCGGAGAGTTTCTTCATTTCTTTTAAGTCTTGCTTCTCTCTCCTCCTCTGCCTGCAACAATTCTATATTGCCATCTTCCAAATTGCTAATTCTTTCCTCCATATTATCGGCCCTACTGTTCAGAGCATCTAGATTTTTCTTAATCTCCTCTATTGTGTTCTTCATTTCCAGTATTTCTGTTTGGTTCTTCTTTATCGTATCAAACTCTTTTGTGACATAGCTCCTGAACTCGTTGAGTTGTCGGTCAGAATTCTCTCTTAACTCAGTGAGTATTTTAATGATGGCTGTTTTGAAGTCATCATCATTTAGGTTATATATCTCATTTTCTTTGGGATTGTTTTCTGTGTATTTGTTACTTTCTTTCTGTTCTGGAGATTTGATGTATTTTTTCATATTGCTTGATGATGTTGATTTGTGCCTCCGCATGGAGATAGAGTTTAGTTGCTCCTTTCACTTGTTTCAGCTGCTGCGGTGGGGGGAGCAGCTGTTTATACTTCACCAACCAGGAACCCTGTCCGTAGTTGCTAACTGGGCCTGGGCCCCTCTTCGTAGCCACAGTGGCCCTTTGGATTCCCTCCTCTGCCGTGGGGGCCGTCACGGGGGGCTTCAGACTGCAGGTGCCTACTGTTGTTGCCCACCTAGATGCGCTCTCTCCTTGGGGTCTGCACCGGTGTTATGGGCTTTTCCAGCGGCCAGGGGTGGGATCACTTTTATTTGTCGCTCGGTTGCTGTCGGCACCCACCAAATCTCACTTGTCCTCTATGGGTCGCAGGAGAGCTATTGGCATCTTCTACAGTCTGTGGTTAGTACACCTAGCTATGCTGCTTTTGCCCTGGGGTCTTCCAGCCTTGTGGCTGGCGGCTGGGTGCCTTCTACTGGTGCTGTGCAGAGGCTTTCCCTAAGGCTTCTGTGAGCCTGTAGGGTTTCCCCCTAGGCTACTAAGCTGGGTCTCTGGAACTCTCTCCAGCCCCAGTCCTCTCCGAGATCTCCGGCAATCCCTAGTCCCACGGGGCGGGCAACGGCAGCTGGGGGACGCCCCGCCCTCTGGGCTTCTGTCCGAGCCTCTGCCGGGAGCTCTGAATGCTCAGCGTGGCCCCTCTGCTACCGGCAGACAGAGAGTTTTGTCTGCTGCCCGGGCGGAGCTCCGGCGCTTCTCCACCGGATCGCCGGACCCGCCTTTGAAAGTTCCCCCGCCCCGGTCCTCTCCGAGATCTCCGGCAATCCCTAGTCCCACGGGGCGGGCAACGGCAGCTGGGGGTCGCCCCGCCCTCTGGGCTTCTGTCCGGGCCTCTGCCGGGAGCTCTGAATGCTCAGCGTGGCCCCTCTGCTACCGGCAGACAGAGAGTTTTGTCTGCTGCCTGGCGGAGCTCCGGCGCTTCCCCACCGGGTCGCCGGACCCGCCTTTGAAAGATCCCCCGCCCCGGTCCTCTCCGAGATCTCCGGCAATCCCTAGTCCCACGGGGCGGGCAACGGCAGCTGAGAGACCTCCGTGCCCACCGTGTCTCTCTCTGGGACCCTCCGGGCGCCCCGAGCACCAGGCCGGGTCTCCCCGCCAATGGCGGGGAGAGACTCTCCCCGCGGGCTCAGGTGTGCAACTCCAAAGTTTCCCTCTGCGTTTAGGAGTAATTGCGGGGGGTTTAAGTAGGGTTCTGGTCACCTGTTTCCACCGTCGCTCCTCTGTTGTGTTCTCGCTCCTGCCCTAGATGTGTGTGGATCCTCTGGGGGCGTCCGTTGGAAGAAAGCCGCTTGCGGGTACTAGGCTGCCCGTCGGGGTCGGAGAGTTTTCACCTATTTCCACATCCTCCCGGAGGAAAGTCCGTCCGCCTTCCGATGTATAGTCGCGTGGGTGTCTCAGACGTCCTGAGATGCTGTCTGGATATCCTTTGTCAAGCGATAAGTGTCCAAATAATTGTAGACTCGAAGGGCGAGAGACAAAGAGGACTACTCACGGCGCCATCTTGGAAGAATCTCCTGTTTTTATCTTTTTAAACGTATCGGGAAACTGAGCAAGAAGGCAGACAAACAACTTTGCTGAGGGTATACAGCTTGTGAGTGGGAATACAGTGTTGAAAAAGGCAGTCCCTATCCCCACGGAATTCCTGGTCAAGCGAGGGAGAAATAGACACATCCTGAAACTCCATGGCAGTGTGGGTGTATAGTCACACACACACACACACACACACATACAAACACACACACACACTGGAGAGCCCATGCCAAGGAATCTGCTTCCTCACGGCAGGCACGATCTGGCCGGAGGTTTGGGCTTCCCATTCCTTGCTCTGGTAGTTTCAGCCCCCTCTGCCCTGACTTTCTACTCTTCCCTCTGAACACATGGCATCAAAACAATTGTCAAGATCCACACATTGTAATCCCCAAACAGCTCTCAAATATACCTGCCCCTCTGTTCCCATACTTGCGCTATTTCCAGTCTTCTTGCCAATACTGTTGCCATGGCCTGGTTTAGCCAGAAAAGGTCACGTTCTTCAAAACCTGATGATGCTTCTGTGCTGCTGACATAACTGAGTAGTGGAGCATTCAAGGCCTTCCATGATCTGGCCCTGATTGACTACCTCTCCCACCCCTCGCTTGCAGATATTCGGTCTTCTTGTTATTTTCTGATTATGTCCTATAATATATTAACTCTAAGTGGCCTTTTTCTATCATCACTATTTATTTAATTCAAATCTATCTTTCAAGTAACAAGCAGTAGCTCTCCCAAAAATCATTTCCTAGTTTTCCCCAGTGAATATTTGCTCTCTTTATGATTTTGAAAATTTAAAGAATGTTTATTCAGTACTTATTCTGTCCAAACACTGTTCTAAAGCGACAATGTTAACTCAATTGTCTTTGTTCAACTCAATGAAGTAGGCATTATTATTTCCCCCATTTTCAGCATGAAGAGACAAAGGCACAGAGAGGTTGAGTAACTTGTCTGAGGCCACACAGCTATACTTAACAGATTTGGGGGTTAATTCTGGCAGTCTGTAGTTACAAAGCTTTTATCTGCTCTGTGTGCTGCTTTCCTCCCCTCTATTCTTGCTTTCTTTCTCTCCTTATTCCCTCCCTCTTTTTCTTTCTTCCTTTCAATAAGCAAATTTATGTGTTCTATATAAGGATAGATCAGTGAATAGAGCAGTTGCCTCACGCATCCATGGAGGGGAGGATGCACAGAAACAAACCAACATGCAAAGAAACAAACAAAACTAAGAGTCATGATTAATCAAGGAAACATCAGGGTGCCGTGATGTGCTTTTCCTTTAGCAAATCTTAGCATTTTAAAACTAAGTCCGTTGTAGAACTTACCACTCTCTTTTTTGAAATGTTCTGGAAGGATTTGCATACCAATCTTACCTGTCTTCATGTGGGTCAAATTCCAAGAAGTGTTGAATTTTTTTCTTCTTTTATATTCAGTATTTTAGGCACAGTGAACACCAAATAGGTATGAGTTAGATCAATGGATTAATGGCAAAGTTTCAGTCAGTGTAGAACCTGCTAGTGATGGCTGTTCATCCTCAGTCCTGGGGCCTGGAACATGGCTCACTCAGCACCTGGCTGGTTGGTCCGGGGGACGCACAGGGACCTCCATCCTCACAGTTGAGCATGAATCTATTGCATTTTGATACATATCTGAGCAAGGTCTAGTACTTGATGGTGAGGCCACGTGTAATGAATTCATGTCAGGATTTACATAAGGAAGGAAGGCTTCTCTGAGATACTGTTCTGGGTACACTTACCTTTTGGGCTTCTTCTAGGATTTTGTGAGTTCTTCAGCATGTCAGGCTGAGCTTAGAGAGAATCTGCAATAAGCAGCACATTTGTTTGAACCCCAGCAAAGCTGGATGGGGCTAAGAAATTATAGCAATTGGCAACATGGCAACAATTAAGTTTCCAGAAGAAAGTAGGCCCTCCTGAGGCCAGAAAGCCAAGTGGTCAAAACAAAGTTCTCCCAGGGTGTAGCATCGCCTTCTAAAATTGGGGGAAATTGCTGAAAAGGCATCAGTGCCCAATGGATGAGAGGCTAACTGAGAGACGTCATCTGCATTTAAAAACGAGATCTCGTGTTTTCAAAGTCTGGAAGCCAGGCCCACCTGAGCATTGTGGCTGCCCTTCTCCATTCGGCCAACTTCTCCCATGTCACCGTTTCAGGTAGTCGACATTCCCTAATGTCTCAGGAGGATGGCCAGTCTTGGCTTGGTTGCATCTTGAAGATTCTCTGCAGGCAAGTTCTGGAAAACTTCAGTTTTCTTCTTCTAGTAAACAGTTTGTGATTCTGTGCTTTGATGTGTGTATGAGAAAATCCATGTGTCAGTTGCACAGAGTTTGTGGAAAGGAAGAAAGCTTGTAAAAAAAAAGTTTATACTCATGTGAAATTGACTTAACTGTGTCCAGTAAATAACAAATCTTCCAGGAGAAAGAAATTGCTTCCCACTTCAAAGTCATCACACCTGCCTCTAAGCACCTCCACTTTAGCCTGAGAGACTGTCAAATTCTGTAAAAGTGTACTTGTCCTGGTCTAAGGCCAGAGACGTGGGTGCCAGGGTCCCTGAGCGCCAGAAAGGATGACCTAACCAGAAGGGATGATCTTTTTCTCCTCTTTTCTCCACTCTCAACCTCTTACTTACCCAAGCCTATGCAAGAATAGCAGATTATGTTTATAAAGACCTCAGCTGGTGAAGGATCTCAGAAATCCATCGAGTTCCAAGTGGATTATATATTTCATTTATAAGCATCATTTACTGGTGTATGTGCAAATCTAGCAAGGTCACAATTCTCTGGTTTTCCTCCTAGATTCTGGGAAATTTTTATTCATCTTGTCCTTCATTGTCCAGGAGAGAGCCCAGTAGAAGGCATGTCTTCAACGACAATTTGTTTAACGAGTATATCAATAAGGAATGCTTTGTTTAACAAGTGGAAATATCTTAGATGTATTTGTTGATTATGAAAGTATGAAAGTTCATTGTAAAAAAAGTCAGCAACTCATAAGTGTATAGAAATCTCTAGCACAATATCTTCTCCCAGAGATAACCACTAATAGGTTTGATGTATATACTTTCACGGTATGTAGTTCAGAAAGAAATGATGAAAGAAAGAAAGAGAGAGAGAGATAGAAAGAGAGAGAGAGAGAGAGAGAAAGATGGACGGGAAAGAAAGACAGAAAGGAAGGAAGGAAGGAAGGAAGGAAGGATTTTGTTCTATAATTGCTTTTTCATTCAATATGTGATGTAGAGAGCATATTTTCAAGCCATATCATTCTTAAAAAGCAGTCCTTAGAACCTTATTATACCTTTATATGTGTACAGCATAATTAAAGTTAACAAAGCCACTATTGTTGGACTCTAGATTGCTTCCAACTTTTACAATGATAAATAATGCTGTAATGAACATCTTTACAAACACATTTTTGCACACTTGCCTAGTTATCATCTTAGAATAAATTTCCAGAAGTAGAATTGCTAGGTCAAGGGTATTTATTTAAATCTTTGATAATTTCAGATTCTCCTCCAGAGAAGGATCCTCCAGAGAATCTGAAATTTCAACTAATTTTCTTTCTTTTTTTTTTGAGGAAGATTAGCCCTGAGCTGACATCTGACACCAATTCTCCTCTTTTTGGAGAGGAAGACTGGTCCTGAGCTAACATCCATGCCCATCATCCTCTACTTTATATGTGGGATGCCTGCAACAGCATGGCTTGCCAAGCAGTGTGTAGGTCTGCACCCAGGATCTGAACCAGTGAATCACGGGCTGCCAAAGTGGAACATGCGAAGTTAACCGCCGTGTCACTGGGCCAGCCCCAACAACTAATTTTACTTTTAACAAATACATATTTAATACATGGCTATTAATAATAAATAACACATTTATTAAAATAATAATTTTAACTTATTTAATGATTTCTGTCAAGGTGTTTCCTCACATCCTCATTAACATTGATAACGAGACATTATCAATCTTAAGACCTTGCCAAGACAGTAGACAAAAAATTATATACCATTGTTTTGATTTGCATTCCCATCATTATTTATGAGACTGAGCATATTTTCATCATTAGTCTTTAGCATTTTTTTCTTCTGTGACTTGCTTGTCTTATCCTTCATACATTTCAAATTTCTGGGTTATTTCTTTAAAAAGTTCTTGATATCACATTTTGCCCAAGAAGCTCCAGGCAGACTGAGTTTTATTAGTCCTAAGAGGTCTCTGTGAGAGATTTGATTTCCCAGGGTGAGGCTGGAACAGCGGCAAAGGGACCGAGGTGTTATCATGGGCATGGGAGTGAATATTGTTAGAGTCATTTGAGAGATGAGATATCTCATATGAGATATATAGTCACAGTATTCACGTTTTTATCCAGTAATTCCAATTCTAGCAAATTTGCCTAAGGAAAAGCTAGGGGGTCAGCCCAGTGGCGTAGTGGTTAAGGTTGCGTGCTCTGCTTCAGTGGCCCGGGGTTTGCCAGTTCAGATCCCAGGTGCAGACCTACACACTGCTCATCAAGCCATGCTGAGAAAGCGTCCCATATACAAAATAGAGGAGGATTGGCACAGATGTTAGCTCAGGAACAATCTTCCTTACCAAAAAAAAGAGAAAAATTAGAAAAGGATAGAAGGATTTATATTCAAGGATGTTCATCACATGCTCCTTTATAAAATAGTGCAAAATTTGAAACAACCCAGATGCCTAAAATATGAAAAGAATTAAGTAAATTTGGTCTGTGTTATTAACATGAGTTTAGCACAGGTTAAGAGATACACAGAATCCAGTCATATCAATTAACTATCAATAAGAATTGTGGTCTAAACAGATGGGAAGAATATGAACATAATTCAGAATAAAATCAGGTGTTGAATGGAGTGAGTAGTTGAATCCAGGTAAGAGGCAGAGAAATCTGGGAGAGAGGTGCAAATTTCTGTCTTTGCAAAGCAGGAAACAGTAATAAGTATGGTATGAACTGAACCAGGGACATGGACTACAAAGGATGAAGCCACTGTTGTGACAGTGACTATGAAAGGAGCTTGGCACGTCCATTGGAGACACCAGCAGTTTTGCTTGCATGTCTCCAGCCCTAGATCTGGTGACCCTGCCCAAACTTTTCGGCCAATGAACAATCTCAGGCTTCAGATATTGTCCTCTGCTCCCCCTCGTCATGGTAACTCCAGTAGGGTCTGCCACAAGATTTACCAAATTTAAGTCACTCATCGAATATGTCAGTTTCTAATCCATCATAATTTATTCACACACCAAGCACCTATTCTGAATTCCGCCCCTTACTCTTGTTCTCCACCTATTGTCTCTCTGCTTCCAAAAGTTAATCCTTTAAGTAAATACAAGATTGTATTAGTCATCAACTGCTGTATAACAAACTATACCCAAACTTAGTGACTTACGTTAATAACATTTAGTTTGCTTACAAATCTGCAAAGGTTTGGCAAGAATAGCTCATCTCTGCTGGGCAGCTTGAAGAATGGGAGCTGAAGTCATCTGAAATCTCGCTCACTTAGATGTCTGGTGCCTAGGCTGGGAAGATAGAACATCCGGGGGTAGATCAGCTGGGGCTCCCCGGGCATCCCCCTCTATCTCTATCCAGTCCCTCCACGTGAGGGCCTCAGGATAGCTTGCCTTCACACTCATTGACTCAGGGCTTCCAACCAGCATGTCCCCAAATAGAAAGCCCAGCAGAGGCTGTATTGTCTTTTATGACCTAGTTTCAGAAGTCATATTAACATCACTTCCAATGCATTTGATCAGTTGAAGCAATTCCAGAAGTTCTGGAGTGGCAAATATCACCTTGTAAATAGAACTGTGGGATAGGATATATATTGTTCCGGTCATCTTTGGAAAATACACTCTGCTCAAAAGTCAAGATAGGTTCATGGAATGGCCAGCATTTTAATTTTTTGATTTTAAAGCATCCCCGTGTATACCAAAGAGTGACAACAGGTTAGAAGCAGTTACTTCTACTAAAAAACTGTAGTCCTTCTACCACTGTGTTTTGGGATGCAGTCTTCTTAAACTGCCAGCAAAGAGCAGATGAACGGTGTGATCAGTCATTAGAGGAGGTTTTAAATGGGGGCTAACAGGTAGCTTTATGGGGGCATCTTCCTCATCCTCCAAATGTTCAAGAAAGGCTTTGCTGTGCATTATGATAAAATCAGCTAATTAGGGATTGTAATCGGTTTATGGAGCCCCAAGGAACTTTGCCTTCCTTGTCTTCCTTTTATGCTTGTCTGGATTGTCAATGCTGTCATTTGAAAGCAGAGGAAATTCAATGCCATCCATTCCTGGACAGCAAGGGCAGGGAAGGGACGCTGCCACATGTGGAGACAGGTTGACACTTAGAACCTGCTTCACCTTGGGCAAGTTACTGCATCTGAGTCTCTCTTTCCTTTGCAAGGATATTGTTAATATTTCTTGAGAGATATTTCTGATTTTTCCTATATATTGAAACAGGTGTACTTCTGAGCAATCGGTTAGGATTTATGTATGGACAATGTGAACTGCATGACTGACCAGGTTTTCCTTTCTTTATACATTAAAACCTAATTTGCATCTCCCCAGCAACTGTATGCGTGTTTTAGATACACTTTTAAATTTGAGTTTCATGCCTAGCTCCATTTTTTACCTTTGGAAAAACTATGAAAGAGTATTTTTTTCCATCCTTATTTTTCTTCTTTTCATTTATATCTTTGTTTCATTAATTACGACATTTTTCTTTCATTACGAAATAAATCACTTATTTATTGAAAGTGAGGCAATAAAAATCATAAAGAAACTATGAAAACCACCCACAATGTGACTAATCTTGATAACATTGTTAAGATTTTAATGTGTGTGTGGATAAATTGGGTTAGGGTGTTGTGTAATTTGCTTCTCTTATTGAGCAACATGTCACATCTCTTTTCCACCTATTTTCTGATCTCTTGTTGTAGTTTATGAGTCTCTTTAAATGCTCTTAAGTCCTTTCTGGAACAACACATGCTGTATACATAAGTAGATAAACAAGCAAACAAACATGTCTCGCCAATCTGCCTGGTAGGTTGTTACGAGGATCAGGGGAGACAAGGAAAACAAAAGTTGTATGTGAGCTGTGAGGCAGGGCACTCAAGAGATGATTTATTCTAGTATCTGCTGCAGTATTTGGTATAATTATATATTTCTATAATTAAATAAATGTTAGTGGTTTTAATTATAAGTGAGCTTTCTGTTCCCATTCCAGCAAAAAGTAAACATGATGGGGAGCCCCCACTTCCCTAGCAAGTCACTCCTTTACAACCACCCAGCTAAACTAAGGTGCTCATAGAGCAATGATTCTTATTGACCGTGGTTGCCAAGGTTACAACTGCTTGTGGTAGTTATATAAAGTAAACCTAGGCCTTAATCATGCGACTTAATGCTTCTGCTCCAAACCTCCCTGTTTGCTTTTTCATCTTCCCTCCATCTCCTGCTGGGTGACTTTGGCAAAAATTACAAAATGTGCTTCTCCTCCTTTCTGTGCTCTGTCCCTCTCTGTTGCTGTTCCCTTTCCTAGTACTCGATCTGTTAGCTATACCTCCCCATCCTAAGACGTAGTCCCACAGGGGCTTGCTTTCAGATTGAAAAAGATCTGCTAACCATATCTACCCCTTCCCTTCTTCCACTTCAGGTGATCAAATGGATTTTAATAGGAAATTACTAGAAATCTCGGGTTCCAAGACTCAAATGAGTGATTCTCTAATGGAGGAATTTCAGGCATAAAATTATATTTAGCTTGGTCACTGAGAAAAGTGTAGTGAAATCTTCCACTATGTTAGTGGAGTTTTATTTTTTCTTTGAAATCCTTCATAAATTTTCCCTTGTGGGCTATGTTGTAGGGTTGTGGCATAAACATTTCTAGCTAACCAAATATCCATTCGCCTACACTTTCCTGGCCTCCTTGCAATTAGGTAAGTTTTTGTTACAAGTTCCAATTAATGGGCTATGAGTCAAGCGCTATGTGTCACTTCTGGGATGAAGCATGTTAGAGCTGGTGTGTGATTCCCCCCAGCAGTTCTTCTTTATCTGACTGAAGATGCTACATGGTTCAGAAAGTGGAGCTACAAGATGGTGAGCCTCTATCACCTAGAGTCTCTGAGTGGTTATTGGAGCAGAGCTCCTCACGAACTCACACTGGACATGTAATGTGAATGAAAAATGAACTTGTGTTGAGCCACTGGAATTTTAGAATTGTTTGTTATTCAACACAGTCTAGTCTATCTTGACCAAAACAAGTGTTTCTTAGTTCATATCTTATATCTTTTGTTGGTTTCTTCTCTTTCTCAGTATGAAATGTTCCGCTTTGTCTTTTTTCCATGTGTCCATGTGTTCGTTGCCAACATATAGAAATACAAGTGATTTTTGTATGCTGATCTTGTATCTTGTGACCTTGCTGAACTCACTTATAAGTTCTACGATTTTTTTGTAGATGCGTTGAGATTTTCTACAGAATGACAGCATCTGCAAATAGAGAGTTTATTTCTTCCTTTTTTACCTCTATGCATTTTATTTCATTTTCTTGATTTATTGCACTGGCTAGAATTTCTAGCGTTATGTTCAAGTTAAATAAGAGTGATGGGAACAAACATTCTTACTTTGCTCCCAGTTTTATGGGGAAAGAATTCAGTTTTTCACCATTAAGTATAATGTTAGCTGTAAGTTCTCTGTAGATGTTTTATCAAGTTGAGGAAGTTCCTTCTGTTCCCATTTTTTTGAGAGTTTTATTTTTTTAATCATGATTGGGTATTAAATTTTGTTAAATCCTTTTTCTGTAGTAATTGATATGATCTCATACTTTTTCTTCTTTAGTCTATTAATATGATAGATCCACATTAATTAGTTGTGGAATGATGAATCATCTTTGCATTCCCAGAATAAATCCTACTTTGTCATAGCGTATAATTCTTTTTATATACTGCTAGATTCTATTTGCCAGTATTTTGTCAAAGACTTTTACAATTATATTCATGAGGGATATTGGTCCATAGTTTTCTTTTTTTGTGTTATTTTTGCCTGGTTTTGGTATCAGGGTAATACTAGCTTCAGAAAATGAATTGAGAGATATTCCTCCCTCTTCTATTTTCTGGAAGAGATTGTGTAGAATTGGTGTTAATTCTTTAAATGTTTCATAAAATTTTCTGCGACATCCTTTTGGCCTAGAGATTTCTTTTAGGGAGAGGTTTTTTTTTTAATTTACAAATTCAATTTCCTTAATAGATATAGTGTTATTCAAATTATCTATTTCATGTTGCTTGAGTTGTGGTAGTTTGTGTTTTTTGAGAAATTGGTTCATTTCATCTAAATTGTCAAATTGATGTGTGTATAGTTGTTGGTAGTATTCCCTTATTATCCTTTAGATGTCTGCAGCATCTGCACTGATAGCCTTCGTTTCATTCTTAATATTGGTAATTTATGTCTTCTTTTTTCTTTGTCTATCTTGCAGGAGTTTTGCTGATTTTATTGATCTTTTCAAAGAACCAAGTTTTTGTTTCATTGATTTTCTCTATTGTTTTTCTGTTTCCAGTTTCATTGATTTCTATTCTAAATTTTAATATTTCCTTCTACTTGCTTTTGGTTCATTTTACTTTTCTTTTTTAGATTATTGAGGTAAAAGCTTAGACTTTTCCTTTGCATGAGGAAGATTGTCTCTGAGCTAACATCTGTGCCAATCTTCTTCTAGTTTTTGTTGTATGTGGGATGCCACCACAGCATGGCTTGATGAGCGGTGTATAGGTCCACACACAGGATCCGAAACCGCAAACCCCAAGATGCCTAAGTGGAGTGCTCAAACTTAACCACTATGCCACTGGGCTGACCCAAGAGCTTAGACTTTTGATTTGAGACTTTTTC
Source organism: Equus caballus (assembly GCF_041296265.1). Taxonomy (NCBI): domain Eukaryota; kingdom Metazoa; phylum Chordata; class Mammalia; order Perissodactyla; family Equidae; genus Equus; species Equus caballus. Next base: position 96,565,504 of record NC_091685.1, on the reverse strand, counting down.
TCTTTCATTTTATTTTTTTAATGAAGTAAATTTGGTTTATAACATCATATAAATTTCAGGTGTACATCATTGTATTTCAATTTCTTTATAGACTACATCATATTTACCACCCAAAGACAAATTACCATCCATCACCATACACATGTGCCCAGTCACCCCTTTCACCCTCTTCCTTCCTCCCTTTCCCTCAGGTAACCACCAATCTAATCTCTGTATCTATGTGTTTGTTTGTCGTCGTTGTTGTTTTTAGCTTCTATTTATGAGTGAGATCAGATGGTATTTGACTTTCTTCCTCTGACTATTTCACTTAGCATAATACCCTCAGGGCCCATCCATGTTGTTGTAAATGACAAGATTTTATCTCTTTTTATAGCTGAGTAGTATTCCATTACATATATATACCACATCTTCTTTATCCATCCACCTACTGATGGGCACTTGGGTGGTTTCCAAGTCTTGGCTATCATGAATAATGCTGCAGTGAAGATAGGGGTGCATATATCTTTATGCATTCGTGTTTTCATGTTCTTTCGATAAATACTCAGCAGTGGAGTAGCTGGATCATATGGTAGTTCTATTCTTAACTTTTTGAGGAATCTCCATACTGTTTTCCATAGTGCACCAGTTTGCATTCCCACCAGCAGTGTTTGAGAGTTCCCTTCTCTCTACATCTTCTTCAACACTCGTTATTTCTTGTTTTATTAATTATAGCCATTCTGACAGGTTATATTTCCTTGTAGTTTTGATTTGCATTTCCCTAATAATTAGCAATGTTGAACATCTTTTCATGTGCCTATTGGCCATCTGTATTTATTCTTTGGAAAAATGTCTGTTGAGATCTTTTGCCCATTTTTTAATTGGGTTATTTGTTTTTCTGTTGTTGAGATGTATGAGTTCCTTATGTATCTTGGATATTAACCCCTTATCGGATATATGGTTTGCAAATATCTTCTCCCAATTGCTAGGTTGTCTTCTCATTTTGTTGATGGTTTCCATTGCTGTGCAGAAGCTTTTTAGTTTGATGTAGTCCCATTTGCTTATTTTTTCTATTTCCCCTGCTTGGTCAGACATGCTGTTTGAAAATATACTGCTAAGACTGATGTTGAAGAGTGTACTGCCTATGTTTTCTTCCAGAAGTTTTATGGTTTCAGGTCTTACATTCAAGTCTTTAATCCATTTTGACTTAATTTTTTGTGTATGGTATAAGACAATGGTTTACTTTCATTCTTTTGCATGTGGCTGTCCAGTTTTCCCAACACTATTTATTGAAGAGACCTTTCTTTCTCCATTGTATGTTCTTGGCTCCCTTGTTGAAAATGAGCTGTCCACAGATGTATGGGTTTATTTCTGGCCTCTTGATTCTGTTCCATTCATCTGTGTGTCTGTTTTTGTGCCAGTATCATGCTGTTTTGATTACTAGAGCTTTGTAGTATATTTTGAAATCAAGGAATGTGATACCTCTAGCTTTGTTCTTCTTTCTCAGGATTCCTTTTGCTATTCAGGGTCTTTTGTTGTTCCATGTAAATTTCAGGATTCTTTGTTCTATTTCTGTGAGAAACGTCATTGGAACTTTGATGGGGATTGCATTGAATCTGTTGATAGCTTTAGGAAGTATGGACACTTTAACCATGGTAATTCTTCCAATCTAAGAGCACAGAGTATGTTTCCGTTTCTTTGTGTCTTCAATTTCTTTGAACAATGTTTTGTAGTTTTTAGTGTACAGGTCTTTCACCTCTTTGTTAAATTTATCCCTAGGTATTTTATTCTTTTTTGTTGCAATTATAAATGGGATTGTATTCTTAACTTCTCTTTCTGCTACATCACTGTGAGTGTATAGAAACACAACTGATTTTTGTATGTTGATTTTGTATTCTGCAAATTTACTGTATTCATTTATTATTTCTAATAGTTTTTTGGTGGATTCTTTAGGGTTTTCTATATATAAAATCACATCATCTGCAAATAATGACAGTTTTTCTTCTTCCTTTCCGGTTTGGATCCCTTTTATTTCATTTTCTTGCCTGATTGCTCTGGCTAGGACTTCCAATACTATATTAAATCAGAGTGGTGACAGTGGGCATTCTTGTCTGGTTCCTGTTCTTAGAGGGACAGCTTTCAGTTTTTCTCCATTGAGAATGATATTAGCTGAAGGTTTGTCATATATGACCTTTATTATGTTGAGGTACTTTCCTTCTATACAGAGTTTTTATCATAAATGGATGTTGTATCTTGTCAAATGCTTTCTCTGCATCTATTGAGATGATCATGTGATTTTTCTTCTTCATTTTGTTAAAGTAGTGTATCATGTTGATTGATTTGTAGATGTTGAACTGTCCCTGCATCCCTGGAATGAATCCCACTTGATTATGGTGTATGATCTTTTTAATATATTGTTGCATTCAATTTGCTAGGATTTTGTTGAGGATTTTTGCACTGATGTTCATCAGTGATATTGGTCTGTAATTTTCTTTTTTTGTGTTGTCTTTGTCTGGTTTTGGTATCAGGGTGGTGTTGGCTTCACAGAATGAGGTAGAAAACTTCCCTCCTCTTCAATTTTTTGGAAAAGTTTGAGAAGGATAGGTATTAAGTTTTCTTTGCATGTTTGGTAGAATTCACCAGGGAAGCCATCTGGCCCTGGACTTTTATCTTTTGGGAGGTTTTTGACTACTGTTTTGATCTCCTTACTGGTGATTTGTCTATTCAAATTCTCTATTTCTTCTTGATTCTAGATTCTTCTTGAAGGTTGGATGATTCTAAGAATTTATCCATTTCTTCTAGAATATCCAATTTCTTGGCATATAGCTTTTCATAGTATTTTCTTATAATCTTTTGTATTTCTCAGGTGTCTGTTGTAATTTTCTCCTCTTTCATTTCTGATTTTACTTATTTGAAACTTCTCTCTTTTTTTCTTGGTGAATCTAAGGGTTTGTCCATTTTGTTTATCTTTCAAAGAACCAACTCAGTTTCATTGATTTTTTTCCTATGTTTTTTTAAGTCTCTATTTTGTTTATTTCTTCTCTGATTTTTATTATTTCCTTCCTTTTACTGATTTTGGGGTTTGTTTGTTCTTCTTGTTCTTTTTCTTTGGTGAGAAAGATTGGCCCTGAGCTAACATCTGTTACCAATCTTCCTCTTTTTGCTTGAGGAAGATTGTTGCTGAGCTAACATCCATGCCAATCTTCCTCTACTTTGTATGTGGCTTGTTGAGTGGTGTATTGTTCTGTGCCCAGGATCCAAACCCATGAACCCCAGGCCATCGAAATGGAGTGTGTGAACTCAACCGCTACAACACTGGGCCAGCCCCTGTTTGTTCTTCTTTTTCTAGCTCCTTTAGGTGCACTGTTAGATTGTTTATTTGAAATTTCTCTTGTTTGTTGAGGCAGGCCTGTACTGCTATAAACTTCCCTCTTAGAACCACTTTTGCTATATCCCATGAATTTTGGCATATCATATTTTCATTTTCATTTGTCTCCAGGTATTCTTTGATTTTTCCTTTGATTTATTTGTTTACCTAATATTTGTTCAGTAGCATTTTGTTTAATCTCCACATATTTGTGGCTTTTCCAATTTTCTTCTTGTAATTGATTTCTAGTTTCATACCGTTATGGTCAGAAAAGATGCTTGGCATTATTTCAACCTTCTTAAGTTTACTGAGACTTGTTGGTGACCTAGTATGTGATCTATCCTGGAGAATCTTCCATGTGCATTTGAAAAGAATGCACGTTCTGCAGTTTGGGGATGGAATGTTCTGTATGTATCTACTAAGTCCATCTGGTCTTATGTGTCATTTAAGGCCAATGTTTCCTTATTGATTTTCTGTTTGGATGATCTAGCCATTAGTGTAAGTGGAGTATTAAAGTCCCCTACTATTAGTGTGTTACTGTCTATTTCTCCTTTTATGTCTGTTAATAATTGCTTTATATATTTAGGTGCTCCTATGTCGGGTGTGTAGATATTTACAAGTGTTATATCCTCTTGTCGGATTGTTCCCTTTATCATTACATAGTGCCCTTCCTTGTTTCTTGTTATAGTTTTTGTTTTAAAGTCTATTTTGTCTGATATAAGTATTACTACCCCAGCTTTCCTTTCACTACCATTTGAGTGGAGTATCTTTTTCCATCCCTTCACTTTCAGTTTGTGAGTGTCTTCAGGTCTGAAGTGTGTCTCTTGTATGCAGCATATCTATGGGTCTTGTGTTTTTATTCAATTGTCCACCCTACGCCTTTTGATTGGAGCATTTAGTCCATTGACATTTAAATAGCTATTGATAAGAATGTACTTATTGCCATTTTGTTACTTCTTTCTGGATGTTTTAGTAGTTTTTCTCTGTTTCTTTCTTCTTCTCTTGCTCTCTTCCCTTGAGGTTTGATGGCTTTCTTTAGTATTATGTTTGAGTTCTTTTCTCTTAATTTTCTTATTCCTATTTTTGGTCTTTTCTTTTCTACTTAAAAGTCCTCTTATGGCCAGCCCTGGTGGCTTAGAGGTTAAGTTCAGCTCTGGTTCAGCAGCCTGGGGTTTGGTTCCTGGACACAGACCTACACCACTCATTTGTCAGTGGCCATGCTGTGGTGGCGGTTCACATATAAAAAGAGGAAGATTGGCAGTAGATGTTAGCTCAGGGCAAATCTTCCTCAGTGGAACAAAAAAATAAAAGTCCTTTTAGCATTCTTGTAAGGCTGGTTTTTTCATGCTAAAATTCTTTAGTTTTTGCTTGTCTGGAAAACTCGTTATCTCTCCTTCCATTCTGAATGATAACCTTGCCGGGTATAGTATTCTTGACTGTAGGTTTTTTCCTTTCAGCACTTTAAATATGTTGTGCCACTCCCTTCTAGCCTGTAAGGTTTCTGCTGAGTAGTCAGCTGATAGCCTTATGGGGTTTCCTTTGAATGTAACTGTTGCCTTTCTCTTATACCTTTTAGGATTCTCTCTTTGTCTTTAATTCTTGACATTTTAATTATAATGTTTCTTGGTGTGGGCCTCTTTGGATTTGTCTTGTTTGGAGCTCTCTGTGCTTCCTGTACCTGGATGTCTGTTTCCTTCCTTAGGTTAGGAAAGTTTTCAGCTACTGTTTCTTCAAATAGATTCTCTGTCCCTTTGTTTCTCTCTTCTCTCTCTGGGACACCTATAATACAGATGTTAGTGCACTTGATGTTGTCCCAGAGGTCCCTTAGACTGTCCTTGTTCTTTTTAATTCTGTTGTCTGTTCAGCTTGGGTGATTTCCTCTAGTCTTTCATCCAGCTTTCTGATCCATTCTTCTGTGTCATCTACTCTGCTGTTGATTCTCTCTAGTGAATTTTTCATTTCCGTTATTGTATTCTTCAGTTCTGATTGGTTCTTTTTTATATTTTCCAATTCTTTCTGGAAGTTCTCACTGAGTTCATCCATTCTTCTCCCAATATCAGTGAGCATCCTTATGACTATTAGTTTGTACTCTTTATCAGGTAGGTTATTTATCTCTGTTTTGCTTAGTTCTTTTGCTGAGAATTTGTCCTGTTCCCTTATTTGGAACATATTCCTTTGTCTCCTCATTTTGCCTATTTCTCTGTGCTTACATCTATGTTTTAGGTAGATAAGCTGCATCTCCCAATCTTGGAGAAGTGGCCTTATGTAGGAGATGCCTTATGAGGCCCAGCAATGTGCTTCCTTCTTGACACCAGTTCCAAATGTTCCAGGAGTGTCCCTTGTGTGGGCTACATGTGTCCTTCTGTTGTGGCAAGGTTGCTCTTACTGCAGGTTCATGGGAAGCTAGGTTGTCCCTCTGGCCAGCTAATTGTAAAGCTCAGCTGTGTGTGGCTGCTATGGTTCCTTCAGTCACTTTATTGGGAGGGAGGGGCCCAGGATGGTTGGCTGCAAGGTCTAATAGCATGTTCCTGCTGCAGTTTTTCTGTCAAGTGAGTAGGTCCCCAGTGTGGCTGGTTGCTAGGCTTAGGGGATTGTAATTGCTGTAGGCCTCCAGCCTGCAAGACTGTTGTCAGTCTCTCAGTAGTGCAGCTGGGTGAGGCTGGCCCCAGGTGTGGCAGCATACAATTGTTTAAGGTGTTGGAAGGTGGGGCAGATCCCCTGTATGGTCATTTGAGAAGCAAAGGTCTGCTGCAGCTGACAAACCCCACCACCCAGCAGCCCCACACACCCCATCCATGCAGTCCTGCCCCATGTGCATGCCCTGCCCCACTGAAGCAGACCCACTCGACCTGCTGCAGAGGCCCCACACACTCCACCAATGCAGGCCCAACCCTCATGCATGCCCTGCCCTGCAAAAGTGGATCTACTTGCCGCACTGCAGAGAGGTCCCACATACCCTGTCTATGCAGGCCCACCAGTTGCCTAAGGGCTTGTTGGTAGGTGGGGCCTGTCCCTAGGGCAGGCTGCCTGCTCTGGGTGAGCTGGATTAAATCAGTGCTCTAGTGGGTGGGGCAAACCCCTGTGCTAACATGCCAGGGGAAGAACTCCAATGGCCTCTGCTAGCACCTGTGTCAGCATGCCTGTTCTAGATCACAATAATGGCTGCTGCCAATGTCTCAGTCCCTGAGGAGGTGGTCCCAGCTGCCTTCTCCCTCCCTGAGATGTACCCAGAGCCTATCAAGTGAGTCTTTTTTCACCAAAGAGCTGTGTACCTTTCTTTCTGGTGATTTTGTGTTGCTTTCCAATATGGATGAATTCATGCATGGGCCCTTTAAGAGCAGGCTTTTTTTCCCTCTTACATTCTAGGGGTATTCCCTGTTGTTGTTAATAGCCAGAAAAGCCAGATATGACACTCGTCTCGGTTGTGCTGAGTTCAAAAGCTGCTTATTGTGGCATAGCTCTCCTGCTCAGATGCCCTGCTTCTCCAGGGAAAGCTTCATATCTTAAGATTGCTCCCGGCCATGAAGCACCATGGGTAGAATGTGGCTTTTTCCCTCCCCAGGAGGGTATTTCTGCCTTTTCCACCTCAGTCAGCACTGTCCCTTGTTGTAGTGGTTCTTTTTATCCAGTATCTGGTACTCTCTCAGGGGTAAATTGTTCCAAGGACAGTTGTAAATTTGTTGTGTCTGTGGGAGAAGGTGAATTCAGAGTCCTCCTGTGCTGCCATCTTCCCAGCCTTCTTTTCTAACGTATGCATTTAGTGGTATAAATTTATCTTGCTTTGGATTCATTGGGCTTCTTGACTCTGTGGAACAGTGTTTTCCATCAGCTTTGAAATTTTAATTAATTGTCTCTTCAAATACTGCCTCTGCCTCATTCTTTTCCTCCTTACCCTCTGAGACTCCAATTAAATGCATGCAGTATTCTTTACGTCTCTTACTTTTTCTTCTGTATCAGTAATCTTGTTGTCACTCCATCCTTCATTGTGAACAGTTATTTTCTATTTTCCACTTCACTTATTTTTTTCTTCATCTGCCTCTAATCTGCTGTTAGACCCACCTGCTGAGTTTAAAATTTGGTTATTTTATTTCTTATTTCTAAAAGTTCCATTTGATCCATTTAAAAAAATCTGTTTTGTACTTTAAACCATAGACCTATAAATCTGTTTGTAGTTTCTCTTTCTCTTCAGATGTTATTTTATAAACAAAACTTTAAATTTAGTAAATTTATATAATTCCAAGATTTGAAGTCTTTGCAAAGACTAGTAGTCTGTAGTCTCTGTTTCTGTAGTCTATAGTCTCCACTGGATATCACTTATGACATCTACATTCTTTATGTATCTGGTTATCTTTGACTTAATCTTAGATTTGAAAAATTTATTGGATAAATTATCTGAGGTCTAATAGGAAATTGTTTTTTTCCAGAAAGAATTTACATTTGATTCTGCCAGGTGCTTGGAGAGACTACCTGTTTAAGACAACATAAAAGCAAATTCAAGACTGGAACTTCCCTGGAAAATAAAGGAGATGCAGGAGAGCTTACCTGGGCTGCACTTCTGTGCCGGGACTAGTTGATGTGGGGGCGCAGCCCTTTGCAGTCTAGATTACTATGGCATGAATCTCCTATTAGATTTCCTATTTCATGATGTCTCTGGGCTTTGACTTCTTTCCTCCTCTCTCCAGAAGACCACTGACATGAAAATCCAAGAGTTTGAGGGTGGATAACTACTCTGACAGTGAAAAAAGCTTCTGTCTTTATACTTCTGGGGTCTCTATTACTCTTCTTTGTAGGCCTAGTAATTCCTGACTATCCTGTTAGTTCTTTGATTCTTTTAAGATGTATTATATATATACATATATATATGTGTGTATATATATATATATATAATCTATGTTTATTTATCTTTTATCCCATTTTAAAAATAAGTTTTTACCATAAGCATTGGTCTGAATAACCTAACTCAGTATTTCAGAAAACAGGATGGACTTTATTAAGAGAGTAAATGTCATAAAACCTACACATTGTGGGCAAAGATACTCTCTTTTATTGCTTGCCTTTCTGGCTTCACTTCCTCTGAGGTCAGCAGGAATGGGTTTTCATCTCATCGGAAGTAGTAAATTCTGAAATCCAAGTGTTTTTCTGAGACTATTGTGTGTGTGGTATGGGATAAATGAATAATCAATAGCTACTGTCATTCTATCATTCCTTGTGCCCTTGAGATTCAGAATTCTCATCACAGAAGAAAGGAAAAGCATAGAGGTGTAATAGAGAAGTGGTTAATTAAAAACCTTTGTAGTATTAAACTTGAATTGGAAGTGTCCATGTAAACACATTTTTGAAAAATATGTATATCACTGAAGAGGCACAGAAACAATAACCAAGCCAGTAGCAATAAGTATCATTAGTGCCCAGATTGTTCTTGACATATTATTTCTTAGAGATATGACTGATTCCATGTTTGGGGCAGGAAATGTACAAGATGATTCTGGAACATTTTGTTATACCAGACAGGGAGGAAGTTCTCAAAGACCAGCAATATCATGCAACAATGACTTAGGAGCCAACTCAGACTCTTATGTGTATCATATATTTCTGTCTTGAGGACCTTGCTCTGCTAAGGAGAGGCTGAACTGAGTCAGGAGCTGAGTTTTCCAGGTTCCCTGGTTTAAAGAGAGTACCCAGCTTTGCCAGAATCAACACATAGACATGGTAACCTGCTCTCCATCAGCACAGGAATACTGGAAGATATTTCTCTAGAAAATATGCCTCTCTGATGACCTGTCTCAAATATGTGAAAACTTTTGGTTTATGTCATTTTATCTCTTATTCTTTTCTATCATCTTTTTCTCCTTAGTTTACAGTTAACATTTAAGTGTTTTGCTTACTACATTATTTTTCCCAAATCTCCCAAACAGCCTGGTATATAATACCTAAATCTTAGTAGCTCTAATTCTTGGGTGAAGTGGTTTTCTCTTTTTAGATGAAAAGGGTAAAATAGGTAGGAGTGAGTCGGACAGCTGGCAGGTAGCTGGTCATAGCTTCAATCATTTTTTCTACCAATACATAGTGAAAGCCTACTCTTAGCCAGGTCCTATGCTAGACACTGGGATGCATAGAGAATAGAAATATGATCCCTAATTCCAAGGAACTTGCAAAGAGAATTGATATCAATCTAACAATCACATAAGTGAATCATTAATGCTAAACATTGTTTCGTGCTATGTTTAACACATGGAGTAGACCTAGCATTGGAGCTATGATGGCAAAGTACAAGGTGCTGTGTGAGCATTTAACAGGCTGCCTAACCAAACTGGGTGTGAGAGCTTTTCTCCAAGGGAAAGTGCCTGAGCTGAGAGCCGAATGATGAACAGGTATTAACTGGAAGGGAGAGGAGCTAGAGCACATGAGTGAATGGGAGAGTGATGTAAGATAATTCCGGAGATGTTGTCAGGGGCCAGATCATGCAGAACTTAGAGGTCATGTTAAGGATTCTGTCTTGTACTTGGACTTAATAGAAATGGGAGAGCATTAAAGTATTTTAATTGGGTCAGTGCCTGTGTGCGTGTGTGTGTGTGTGTGTGTGTGTGTAGAGGCTTGTTTTGCTGCTGCATTTAGGTAAAGAATGAAGTGCATGAGCTATCTTGTGAAATGCTATGTGGAGCACGACATTTGTGGTCAATCAATGAGTAGATGATAATCTAAGAACATTTCTTCCACATTACTTTTCAGGAACTCAAGTCGGAGCTAGGATAAGGTATTTCTAGTTTTGCCATTTCTAACCTGCTTTTCAATGGGGGAAATATGGTTTCAATGATACATAGGCCTAAGGGCTCTGTTTTCTGTTATAGTCCAATATACTTTCTCCCTTCTGTGAAACACCCCCTACCAAACCATGTTGGTTGTTGTTGTCTAATCCCCTTTTCCTACTGTACAAGTATTACTGGAGAGAATTCAGATCAGTTCTTCTTCAAAGTTACCCTACAAACAGTGTTCAAAGTGGAATCCAGGCATTTCTATTCTCCAAGGCCCGGGCATCTTTTCCATTTGCTGGTGAACTGAGCCCCCTACTGGGAGAAACAGTTCAATGACATCAATACCAACACAAAGGGCAAGCTTTCTGTAACATTTGGTGTGTGTGTATATATTTGTGGTTCATCCACTCAATGTTAAATATAATTACTGGACACCAGCTAAGAAACTTACTCATTACCTTTGCAATAACTCTGACGTATAGTTATAAATAATTAACTTCTCATTCGGTAACATTTTCCAATTACTCTGGATTAAAGAGTCGTGGTAACAATGAATACAAACCATAAATTTATAGTCTTAAAAAATCTGGAATTGATGTTGAGAAATAATTTGGTCCTGTCTCCTCTTTCAAGAAAAATACCTAATCTCTTCAGGATGCTGAGTTCTTTGTTCAGTTCTTAAAATTTCCAGGTAAGGACACTCCATAATATCACCAAAAATCAATTTCTATGTTTCTAATAATCCATTGGGTTCTTATATTTTATAAAAATAATCTCTTTTAAAATATACTTATTTTGGAATAGTTCTAGATTTACATAAAAGTTACAAAGATATTATAGAGGTCCTGTGTGTCCCTCACCTAGTTTTGCCTATTGTTACCCTCTGACATTACCAAGGTTGATTTGTCACAACTAAGGAATCAACATTGGTACATTACTATTAGCTGAACTCCAGACTTTATTCAGGTTTCACTAGTTCTCCCATAATGTCCTTTTCTGTCCCAGGATCCCATCCCGGGTTCCACGTTACTCTCATCATCACGTCTCCTTAGGCTCCTCTGGTCTCTGACAGTTTCTGTGACTTTGTTTTTGACGATCTTCACAGTCTTTAAGAATACTGATATTACTAGTATTAGCATTTAATAGAAAGTCCCTCCATGTGAATCTGTCTGATGTTTTTCTCATGGTTATAGTGGAGTTATGGGTTTTGGGAGGAAGACCACAGAGGTGGGGTACCACTCTCATCACATTATGTCAAGGGTGCACACCATCAACACGACTTACCGCTGTTGAGGTTAGTGTTGATCACTTGTGAGGTGGTGTTGATTAGATCTCTCCAGTACCCAGTTACTTTTTGTTGTTGTTCTTGGTTTCTTTTTTAAATTTAAATCTCTTTCCTCTCTCTCTCTCTCTCTTTTTTTTCTTGCTGAGGAAGATTAGCCCTGAGCTAACAACTGTGCCAATCCTCCTCCACTTTATATGTGGGTTGCTGCCACAGCATTGCTGACAAGTTGTGTATGTCCATGCCCAGGATCTGAACCCATGAACGCCAGCCGCTGAAGCAGAGTGCACAGAACTTAATTGCTATGCCACAGGGCCGGCCCTCTTTCACCTTATGTTATAGAGATAGAGAAACATGTCAGTTTTCCTTTCAGAAGAGGGAAGGCAGTGTGACATAGTGGTGAAAGACAGCTTTTAGGAGCCAGACAGACTTGGGTTTTTTTGAGCAGTTTTCCACTTACTAGCTGTGTGAGTTTGGGCAAGTTACTTCCTAAGCTTCACTATCAGAATTTGTAAAAATGGAGATAAGTACAGGTTTTCCTTCAACTGTTATGGTGAGGGCCCAATGACGTGATGCACAGAGAGCACTTACCAGGTGCCTGGGGCACTAACACGCAACTGACTCTGACACTCAAGGGTTTGCTATTACTGCTGACTTTAATATGACAGCAGTGATTATAAGCACTATATATTTATTTTAAAGTCAGTGTTGAGTTTATTCTTCAGAGTCGGTAGCAGCAATTCCTCACTATGCACTTCTTTCCATTAACATGCAGGCCTGGACTTGGGGCCTTTGGGCCAAAAGGCTGAGTCTGGGTGGTTCATTCAGTTATGAGTTGAACAATCTTCAGTGAGCAGCTCCTAGGTCCTGAGGATACAGCAGTGAACCAACAGACACAGTGTGGCTGTAGGCCTCCAGCTGGGAGGACAATGCTCAGAGAGAGGAAAATTGGAGAGGCAGGCAAGGCTAGATCACAGGCCAAGTGTAACCTTGCTTATTCCTTCCCGATCTGCAAGCCAAATAATCTCAAGCAACAAAACATTTTATGGATGAAATTCAGCCTCCTGCAAATCCACCATGATAAGGTCAAGGCAGCCCAACCAAAGTCATGATGTCACCTGTTCTCCCTTCCCTCTTTGCTCTTGGGGGCTCTCTATTGGGCTCTGAAATGACTAGAACTGTAGTTTTCAAACTTTAGGGTGCATTAGAATCACCCAGAGGGGTCCTTTCAATGTGTATTTTATATCCTGTACCTGATATTTCCCGTGTTCTGAATCTCTCTGCATCTGACTCTGCAGTCTCTTCCTCACGGTGGTTTGTTTCTTCATGTATTTTGAGATTTTTGATTGTGAGTTTATATTCCTTGGAACTTGGTTTGTGGGGATTTCTTTGTGGCTAGGTCTAAAGAGTATCCTCCAGGGGCTGGATAAAGTTCCATGCCCTCCTCTTCAGTGGCCTGGGTTCGCGGGTTCCGATGGGTGATGAGTGGTGTGTAGGACCAAACCTGGGATCCAAACCTGCAAACCCCGGGCCACTGAAGCAGAGCGTGCAAACGTAACCACTATGCCACCAGGCAGGCCTCTCCATTTTTGATGCTCATTTTCCTCTCTGGCACTTTCTTACAGTTTCTGGCTTCCAAGTATTTCTTTTACTTTTGCACCAGATTAGCTATCCATCTTGAGATTTCTTATATTTTATCCCCATATTTTTAAGTGCTCTGTAGTTTGGAAGGTTTCTCTGGACATCTAGTCTCCCAAAATATATGAAGAAGAAGTCTTTTCTCTATACTTCCTGTCAAGCAAGTCTCAGTAGCATGGCAGGGGCTAGAAGAAAGGCAGGCTGTTGCCTGTGAGCCAGTTTTGGAAAGCATAAAATAATAACTAGTTTTATTTTAAAGGAGTGAATCTAGAAAGTAATAACTCACACTGGGATCTCAAGGCAATGAGGTTTCTTGCATAGCTAAAATTAGACAGCATTCACTGGGGACTCACCTTGTAGGTAGTGTGTGTGTGTGTGTGTGTATTTTTGGACATGTCCCTGCTTCTATACTGTGGTTGCATCCATCCTATTGTGTTTCCAGATTAGAATTGTTCCTGCTCAGGGAGTGTTTCCTAACTATACCAAACTATAAATCAGTATAACAAAGTCCAACTTTCAGTTTTTCTTGCTTTCCATTCCTGAGGTTTCTGAGCAGTCCAGAGATGCCCACCCATTGATGGAAGGAGCACGGTGGAACCCAACAACCTCTAGCAATGGGGTCAGGAAACCGAAGTTCTAGCTCAACTTCTGCCCCTAATTAATGTCCTCCCTTTTCTCCTCCTTGTTTCAAACAAAAGAAAAAGAGGGAAAAAGAAAGTGGTAAGAGGCAAATGGACCACTTTTAATTTTCCCAATTGTAAAGGAAAGTGTATACGTTATTAGATTTACTGGGAGTTTTACTGTTGTAGAAAATATCAGGCCCAGGCCCATGGCAATGAGGTCTTATTCTCTGTTGTGTTTTTACATTCTGTAATTAACTTTTCTGCTCTCACATTTATTTATAGACATTGATGCCATTTCCAAAGCTCTGAATTTTTTTTTTTTTCTTAGAGATTTGAGACCCTTCACTCCCCTTAGATCCATAATATCAATGACAGCTGTGTTGTGTATGTTGCGTATACAGCTCTCATAGCAACCAAGGTCAGTTGCCCGCCAATGAAAGCTGGCTCTGGTTTCTCCTCTGACTATTTAGTAAATGATCCTTAAGAACAAAGACAGCAGGAATGCTAGTGGGAGGCATGGAGGGGGTGGGTGCTTCAGTTAGGGGGGTCATGGCTATGATCAGACCTTCGGAATGTTCCCAAAGGGACAGGATGGGGAATGTCTTCCACAGCAGAAAGGCCTGAGGGGTTTGGGGAGGTTAATTGTTACCTCCAGGGTGCCAGCAAATACATATTCCCACTGGTTGGAAACTTAGGGTGGCATCTGACTGTGGCAGGGCACTGTGACTGCAAATCAATGAAGGGAGATCTAACCACAGTGAGCAGAGGGCTCTCCTGGTCTTTGATGGCACAGTGGAAAGGTCGCTGTCCCTATTCTTCTCATAGCCAGGAACAAAGAATCACACTGAGACCTGAAGGGGAAACTATACCAATGAGTGTGATGAAATAAGAGGTAAACGAATTTCTGTTTTTGGATCACTAAGGATGATGGAACTATTGTTCTAAAACGTCTCATCTATATGAAACCTCTCAATCATCTGAATTTTTCGTCAGTTGGCACTCCCACTCTTCTATGTAATTATCTTAGAACAAAAATAATTCACATCTTCCCCCTTCATCCCTGTTCCACAATCTGGTGCAATGTCTTATTCAACCAAGGCAAGGAGATGAGCATTGGTTTAGAAGGAATTGTGAGACTTAGAAAAGAACTAAACACATTTTTGTCTTTTTTGAATAGCTCCTATACCCCAAACAGGTGTTAACAAAGAATCAGGTGGCCAAGCTGGCTTATTACAAAGCTCTGGTGAGTTTTAAATTTTCCATTCTCAAAGGGACGAATATGCTGCGTGGCTTCTCAAAAGTCCAGAAAGTGGACTGTGTAGGAGGGCAGTCAAAGTGGATGATAAGCCAGCTGGGTAGCCCCCAGTGCTCCCTGGCACATGTGTGACTCTGAGCAGCCCCGAGTGACCTGTTTCCCGGAACATCTCCACTCCAGGTGAAGCAGACACCAGGCTGGTAATGCAACTTGTGCACACTGACCTTTCCCTGATAGAGTAGGAACAGGGACTAGAGAGACAAGGGTCCACGGGGTAGGCAAGATAGAGAGATGGGAGACAAGGTCTAGCAGCTTTTTTTCTAGTTTGAACAGCAACACGTTCCACGCAAGCAGTCTTGTTCAGTGCAGTGTTGAAAAACATGACCCTTGAGAAAGAAGATTCTGTCATCAGTCAGCTTCAGGAAAAGCTGGGTTATATGAAGTTAAATTGGTGACTAAGAAAGGCCTTCTTGAAAGTTTTCAATAGCTAATATCTATTGTACAAAGCCTTATGCCAGCTGAGTTGACCCTGAGACTCTGTGCTGTGATTTCTAACACATCCCAGGATGTGTCCCACAGAACGTGTTTCCCAAATTGGGAAGCCCTGGTCTGGTGGAAGGACTGAGGATGCTGGAGTCAGAAGGGAAGGTTTCCAGATCCTGGATAATGGCTTCACACCCCTATTGTCATTATCAACAATAGGCAGATAAAAATTGCGATAAAGGAAGCATAAACAAAGTTTAACGTGTCTTCTAATGTGGCACAATCATTATTGTTACTAACAATCTGCTTAGATTATCTTCCTATCTACAAATTAAGCATGGACTGGTCCCAAGGGCAAAGTCTCCAGGGCGCAAATGTTTTTCCACTATCAACACAGCAGTTTGTCACTTGAGTAGGAAAGAGCTCCGGGAGGCCACAGCGCTCCACACAGTCTGACTCTTTGCCAGCCGACTGTGTGGAATCCACAGCTCCTGGAGGGGTGCATGGCCAGGTGGAAGGCTTCTGTCATAGGCTGAACTGCACTTGGCATGTCCAACCCCGCCTGCTTCTCCAGGGGACGCATCAGACACAGAGGCTCTCAGCCACACCAAGGGGCCTGCCAGTTTCAAGTAGGTGATAACACTGAATAGGGAGGGGCACCTCTCTCCTTTCCTACCTTCCCAGGCTGGCAGATCCCATCACGTTTATTTCCTTAGCATTCCCTTGCTAATTCAAAGAAATTGCTGTTTAAAATCCTTTAGAGATGTACAAGTAAATATAAAAAGGACCTGGCTGCCCAGCTCATCTGGTGGGCTCCATGGTGTAGCCCTGCTTAGGACAACCTGCCCAAGATGGCTGGGACCACAGTGCTCAGTTCCCACACAACAGCACCTCAAGCTAATTTAGCAACTATTTTTCTCTTGAATTGCTCAAAAGCTTTTAATCACCTCACTTAGAGGAACAAAGCTAAGAGGAGGTCTGGTTCCTGGCACTTGACTTACCTGAGAGAAATAAAGAAACTATCAAATTTCTCGTTCTTTTAACATAATCACGATTTAATGATAAATATCATTGTTTTAAAAATCCATAGTGCCACCTCTGGAACTCAAGATGAGGCAACACAGTTAGGAAATACCGATGACACAAACACAATCGTCCGGTTCCATTTTATTAAAAAAGAAAACCAAACAAAATTTTGCAATGAAATTTCCTGGAATTCACAATCCTTTTCAAATCTTTATAGTTGCAATTTTTTTGTTTAACCAGTACATAAGAACACAATTGCACTTATTTACATTATAGTCTTCTATATAACAAAAATAGCCATGTTGTACGATGGACTGTGTCCAACCATCATCCTTAATGCTTCATCACTAGCCCAGTGTGAGGCAGACCGCTTCTGCTCTCCAAGCACAAACAGAACAGAATAAAGCAAAATAAAAGTCTGGGTCTCCTAAAATAAGACAAATCCCTTTAAAGACAGTTTTTTTTAAACTTCTGTGTATTTCAAGAGAGATATAAAGTGCTTTGGAAGGAGTAAGGTAAGTGCCTGAGGCGAAGAAGAAGAGAAAGAGATTTATACGGGGGGAAAAAAAATAGCTACACAGCCTTAACGAATTATTTAAATAAGCCCGTGACTTTGTACAGATGACGATGTTTGGGTAAAACAGCTACATAATCCACCACTAAACTTTTCAGCAATTAAAAGCTAACCAAAGTCCAAATTAAACGTTACTCATGCAGATGCCCTCAGGAATAACTTTAGTGACTTCATGAGCCAAATAAATCAAGGAAGCTCAGTCTTCTGACCTGAATATGAAGAGGATGTGTAAAGCCATGATGGGACCATCATGTGTATGATCTGCAGACGGGTCGGAAAGACCTCGTCGGGGAGCTAAGTAAAATTCTACCTGTGACATTCATTTTATAATGAAAGCACACAATTCATGTTTAGGCAAGAAAAATAAATCCACCAGATTTTTTTCTTGCTAGTAAGGGAGGTACTGCAGATTGATGTATGACGCCACGTCTGACTATTTCGTAATGGTAGGTTCATTCTTTGTAGCAGAGGTTATTTCCCAATGGAAATAATAATGCACTCTAGACAAAGGGCTAAAATTAATTGGTTTTTTTCTTTTCACATTATTGAACTGGTAATTGCTGGTCATGGTCTGCCGTCTACAAAATCAGGTGCCACATAAATACTGCTTGGAAGGCTCCCCTGGAAACTAGAATAATCATCCTCCCACCTCATGGACATTTGAAAGAACAATATCCACTATTTTTCAGGAAATGAATGGAATGTAACTTTTCATAAGTACAAAATTACTTCAAGTTTTCTAAATACAAGGGACATCCCACTACAAAAATAACAGCCCCTCCCTCCTCCCCCACCCCTACATCTCTTTCTAATTATAAAATGGTACAACCATTTCAGATTACTAATGTGAAAGCAGGAAGTAAATATATTATTATGTACATGTACAAAACACATCAGTATTTCACACCATTTACATTCATATGAAAGAAGTCTGTTTATTGAAGTTCCTTTGCAATTTGACAAGAAGGAAGTTGAGATAAGTTCCAAAACAATCAGCCCTGGCCTCACAACTCTGCACACACATTCCAGCCAGAGGCATCTTCTTTGCAAACAGAGCAATTCAACATTTTGCAGAATAAAGGGCTGCTGACAGTGAGAAGATCTTCCGTGGGGCTCTACTTCAACTTTTCAGAGTTTGACATTCCTTCCTCTTTTGATAAACGTGGACCAAACTGTCAGCTACTGAGGAAATTGTACCATGAAAGGCAAAGAACTAGTTGTTGAGGAAATGGTGACTCCAGTCAAATTAATTGGCTGAAAGAATAATGGTGATTATTCCAGCAGAGGGCACCCTGTCCCCTTACAATAGATCCTGAACAGTAAGTACCATAGATGCCAACCGACGCAGAGTGAAAAGTCCATGTATTAGTGGTCCTTCCCCAAATGTTCTACTATCTATTAGTACAGGCAATAGTTTGGTATGTTCTTCAAAAGAGCAAGACGCAATGTAATTAACTAGTTCTTATACATGAAAATTCTTTGGCTATTTAAAATCTTCACATTCTCAGAACAATATTCAGAGTTCAATAAAGCACTAGATTTGCCTACAACTTTTTGAGGGAAAAGGAGACTAAACACTAGACTTTCAGAGATGGTGTGGTACTAAGGCGACATTTTTTTTTAGATTTCTGGATTTTTCCAGAATGGTAAGGTCAATCACCAGCCCGCAAGAGAAAACCCCTAAGGTTTTACAGTTTCATTTCGACCCGGCAATCCACCTTCACTTTCATTTGTGAGAACATTGGGAGAAAATTAAACTAGTCAAGGGAAGAGAGACGTGTCCACGTGGACAGCGGTCAGTCTTTGGTTTATACAGCACACATGGTCCCCGCATTTCCCTGCTTCTCCAAGCCCTTCGCTTCAGTAAGGACGGCAAGACTACAGACAATCTGCCGAGCAG
The DNA here is from genome assembly GCF_041296265.1 of Equus caballus. Taxonomy (NCBI): domain Eukaryota; kingdom Metazoa; phylum Chordata; class Mammalia; order Perissodactyla; family Equidae; genus Equus; species Equus caballus. The sequence goes on along the minus strand of NC_091685.1, from coordinate 96,546,628 downwards.
CGACTCTGGGTGACCCAGGTGGAGCTACCTTCTCCCCAGATTTCCTCCCTCACTCTGTTCAGACCTGCAGACCTCTTAAGAGATGTATATGCTTGCCTTAGCATTATCAACAAATATTTATCAGGTGGCCATAGAGCGAACGGCTCTGAGGTCAGGGCAAACCTCAATAGTAGTGCAAGGATGAGAAGGTCTTTAATCACTGAGATTCCTGAAAAAGCCACTTGACCAGGAAGCACTTGAGGCAGGCATAGTCCAGAGAGTGATCAAGAGAGATGCGAATGACCTCAGAGGTTCTTTGCAGAACAAGCAGGATTTTCAATTAAAGGGCTTGAAAATTAAGGGTCCACATTTAGGATGTGGAATCACTTCTTTAACTTTGGGATGATAATTTAGTGCCATCAAAACATTCAAAGTAGGGGCTGGTCCGTGGCTGAGTGGTTAAGTTCATGTGTTCTGCTTTGGCGGCCCAGGGTTCTGTTGGTTTGGCTCCTGCGTGCGGACATGGCACCGCTCATCAGGCCATGCTGAGGTGGCATCCCACATCCCACAACCAGGGGCACTCACAACTAGAATATACAACTATGTACGGGGGGGGCTTTGGGGAGAAGAAGAGAACCAACAAACAAACAGGTTCAAAGTGGAAGAATATGGCTACTGATACAGGAGTCTTTACAAATTCTTGTTCCTATTACAAAGGGCCTGGAGGTGTGAGATGGGGAGAAAGGTGGGGAAAGGGAAGAGGTAAGTGATGATGAGAAACTCATACCTGCTTGTCAGAATTAATTTATTTTTCAAACAATCTCAACCTTCTTTGCAATCCTAAGTGTTTAACTCATGAGTGTTAAACTCCTTATCCTCCCACAGTGCCCCACCCCCGCCCCCAAAACACAGAAAACCCAGGTCAGCTCTAAACCCAGGGCATGATCATTTATTCGGGAAGAACATCCGTGTTCACATCCTGCCATCCTCTTTTCTGACTCCCTGCAGGTAGTATTCCCACCTCCTTATAACTGCCATCATCAAATGTACTCTGCACTCCCAGCCAGGTAATAGATGGATGAGGGACTTCCATGGCACAGAACAGTGCACAAGGAACCGTGTGTTCCTCACCTTAGAAGGATAGTTTTTTGTGCCTCTTTTACTTCTTAAGGGAGAAGTGGCTTCTCAGATCACTTACCAAGAACAAGCTCTCATGCTACGATGTTAAGAAGCACAGTGGACATTGGATACAGTACAGCCCACAAGTTTTTCCAAGAAATCCTAACCCTGGGGGCCTGTGGTAAACAAGGAAGGTCACACATGCTGTAGGTGGAAGATAAGAGATCTAGACTGTTACCTTGCCATTGTCTGCCTAGGAGACTTTTCTGGCAAGGAAGCCTGAAAAAAAAATAACAATAGCTAGAGGTGGTCGGAGATAAAATTAGTGATAGGAGAAGTGAAAACGAGGCTAGCTTCATTACAGAGGAAGTTAATTTGCCTTTATAGGAAACTGGTTTTCCTCACCAGAAGTGCAAATATAGATACTGCCACACAATAAGAAGAAAAACACCAACAGTAAAAATGATAATCACAATAATAACTCTATAGGTCCAGAGCCACCAACATCTTTTTGTCCTCAAAGATGGTAAAAGAATGTGTGTGTGGGTGCATGTACAAAGAAAGACACAGGTAATCAGAGAAAGCCAGAGATAGACAGAGACAAACACAGACAGAAAAGCAAAAGAAATTTAAGTGACAGCCTAAAAACAATGCTACCAGAAATTGCCTCAGGGGCTCCAGTACCACAGAGGGCTGGGTCCTTGCTCCATAGTGGGAGGGATTCTGTATCCCGGATTTTCTGAAAGAGTTTTGATTTAATGAGATTTCTTTGTTTTAAGTCAAGGTGATGTATTCAATGGATAACTAAATGCCATTTGTTTTTTATCCTCTGCAAGAATTTTCATCTAGACAAAACTCATACATAAGAAAGAATCTTCTATTAAGTGACCTGTCATTATTTCTGGTTCTGAAAGTATGGCAGCCACAAGGATGTCAGAGCACTAACTGAAAAGGCACTGGGTACCGTGGTTTTTGATATGACCAAATCCAGACCCATGAAGGTTCAGGGATGTTTCCAACAGAATGAGCAAAATGCTGAAAACAAAACAAAATAGACAAAAAAAATCTCTTGGATAGAGATTTGCCTCCATGGTTATGATCATTACTACGTGATGTCAGAATAGGTAGGTGCCTTTGTCACTATTAACTTTCTACCTTCTCCAAACTCTACACCTCTTCTTGCCTAGATGACGAGTTGACATTTCAGGGGTGACCAGACTCTAGAGACTAAATCAATCTTCAGATACCGTATTCACGATCAGGGCTCAGTTCCTCCCAAAGGGACCAGCCACACAGGAGGCAGCAATTCCTAGAGGTGACTCTAACTTATTCTGAGGGAATAGAAATGCTCCTTTTCTTGTCCACAGCCTTGGGATGAGGGGGATGCTCACTTCCGAGTTGCGAGGTGGCTGGTGCAGGTGGTCATAATTCACCAAGTAGAGGCCAGACAGTCACAAACTCCAAAGACTTTTTCTCCCTAAGGCCACACAAAGTCTTGTGTTTGGAGTCAATATGTAACTTCCCACTTTTTCCTCGTAAATCCATGTGTTTTAGCTACAGCTGTAGGGCAAGGGGCACTGGGACTGGGAAAAGACCTTCTGCCAACCAGGAAGAGGGACAAGTAGGGGTTGAGGTAAAGTTGACGACCACAGTCTGGAATTCTCTTTGGCTCCTGAGTGCCACATATCAGCCTAAGGGTTTATCACAGAAGCAGGGATAAAATTTTCTTTCAGCACCAAATCAACATGGTTTGTGTGACTTTTAAAAAACAACTGGTCGGAGAAGTAACAGTTAAACAGCAATGGACATCGGTGGTGTGGTGAGAAAGGTCAAGCCGAAATTTCAAAAAGGGTGGCCTGGATATTCACTCATTACAGAACAAAGGGATCTCTGGGCTCTCACTGGGCGACTTGGGTGGAGCCTAGTCCTCCCTGAAGGTAATTAGGTTTCAACCGTTTTTCTTTGTAAGGGTCAGGGAATTTTGAGCGAACACTGGAGAAGCTCTAGACCTGCGCTGTCCAATCGGCAGCCACGAGCCACCTGTGGCTATGAGTGCCGGAGACGCATCTAGTCCAAACTGAGATGTGCTGTGAGTGTAAAACACACGACGGATTTAGAAGACTTAGCACAAGAAAATTGTAAAGTACTTCATTAATACTTTTTACATTAATTACATGTTGAAACGATAATATTGGATTAATAGATCATTAAAATCACCTGTTTCTTTTTACTTTTTTTAACGTGGCCAGTAGAAAATTTAAAATTACTAGTGTGACGTGCATTATAGTTCTATTGGACAGTGCTGGTCTAGACAATCACTACAGAAAAATGCACAACTGCAAATACACATCAAGTCTGCAAATACTTCTAGAGAGCTCCCATACCCTTTGACATGCTCCGTAAACCGCCAGGTCCCCAGGTCAGAGATCTCTCTTTGGGGAGAGGTGGTGAAGAAGGCTATGAGAGAAAGGCTGTTTCCATTTCTTTTGACTCCTGCCATGCCAGTGAAAGCTTTTTTTTTTTTTTTAATTACCAAAGCCACAGGAAAATCCTCCAGAAACAAACCTTTGGTAAGTGAAGAACCTCCTAGGCTTAGGGAATTGCAGCAGAACCTCCTTGGGGTCAGGTCCACGGGCCTCAGATGGACCTCCTGGGCCCCTCATTATCAACGCAGCATCCAATAGGGGCTGCTGTGGCCACAGAGCACATATGCAACCAATTCCTGATTGATCTGGTCACTGGCAGGAAGAGTGAACACTCATCAAACAGAGGACTATGCAATCCAAAAGGCGTTTTCTCTCTGGGTAGGGAATACAATTTGTAGTTCTTTTCCTGTTGAATTATCCTTCTGATCCACTGGACTTAATACCAAAATTTGTTTTGGGCAAAGCTGACTGAAGGAGGAGTAGGCAGTGCAAGCCTATGCTGACGGAGGAAAAGAAACACCTTGAGATTAAGAATTCCACACTGAGAACTGGGATGTTAACGTGTCCAGAGATTGCAAACTCTGTGACTAACAGTGATTTTAAAACAAGGCAAAACTAAACTACTCCTCTTTGGCCTTAAAATTTCAATCATTTAGAGATTCATTCTCAGCAACAGACGAGTACCAAAGCTCAAAAGCAGTTATTATATGTTACATGTCAAGTAACCGCCTCCCCAAGGTATAAAGTCAGCTACATGTCATGGCTATCTGCAATAAGTGGATTCCCCTGGCAAAACGCTCATTAAGGTGGTAAGGGGAGAAGGCACCTTGGGCACCATCTTGTTAAACCCCTTCACTTTTACAGATGGAGCAGCGGAGGCCCAGCAAGCATGTGGCTCATCCAGGCCTCGTGACTCCTGGTTCAGCGCTCTCTTCATTCCTCCCTGGCTGCCTTCCCACGCCGAGACACTGGGTTTCACTACAGGAAGTGGTGGACTCCTAGAGAGATGTGACATTTCTGAAGGCGATAATCATTTTCCTTGCTTTGCTGACTATTTAGAAAGCATCAAATAGGAAACTGCTGAAAGAGGTGGAAAAAGAGCAGCCAGTGGTCTCCCTTGATGTACCTTCCAGGTTTCAGCGGGCCGCAAGGTTTTACGGCAGAACCAGACTCTGCTTTCTGGAGGAGTATTACCATAACAACATAGAAAAGCTTCATCAAATAGGTAAATAACTCAGTGAGAAAAGCTTTCTTTCCTGGTTACCCCCACGCAGCAACATGGCCTTCTCACAGAGGATGAGGTGATCCAAGATTGTCCAGAGAAAAGGATTCACCACCTTAGTCATCACTGCATCTGGAGAGTCTAAATGTATTACAAAATTGCCCACTGAAAAAATAGCACACCTCTGTCATAGTTACAAAAAAAGAATAAAAACATAAACAGGTAAAAACACCGGTGGGTTTTAGCATTCATCTCATACCTCTTTTCCTTTCCCTCTTTGTCTCTGTTGGTCAGGAGAAGCTTGATTTAGCAAATTTCCAGGCCATACCTTTTAGATCATATCATTTACCTCCCTCCTCACTTGGTATCCGGATGCACTTAAGGAGCCCTGGGAAGCAATTTTCTAAGGATTCACCTAAATCCTTCCTTGAGGTCTGGCGAGGTTTAACACAAGTGTGTTGGAATTAAGGTAAAACCTAGGTGGTGTTAACAGCAGCCCTAACTGTGTTGGACACTGGGCTCAAAGATGACTGGATCTTTTCTAAATCCTCCATCTCCTGCAGAAGCCACTTGTGGAGGTAACAAAGGACCGTTCTGGCCCTGGGGAAACCAATACAACAGACATTTCGCTTTCTGAAAGAACATGTGGTGTCTGGTCTTAAAACCAGGCTTGCAGTCCTGGTTACAAGCCCTACAGCCATGAAGAACGGCGTTAATGCTCTGGGGGGCACTTCTGAGTTCAGAATTTCAGCCAAAGACTGCAAGGTCCAGACGAATTGAAGTGCCTCCCTAGAGCTTCCTCTCAAGTCACGAGGGCCCTTAACAGAGCCTGGCAAGTGGAAGCCAGTGTGATGTAGCTGAAAATAACGAGCAGCGGCCTCGGCAGATTCAGAGCTTAGTGTTGGGGTCTCTGGTGGCTGGGATTTTCAAGATCCACTTAAAAGAATTTAGATTCTTAATGAAAGCTGGCCTTAGACTGTTTCAGGGCGCTGAGGCACATCCCAAAGCCATGCACACTTCATGCTGAGAGGTCAAGGCCATTAATCTCACAGATGGAATACAAACCGATCATAGCAGGAACTGGTGCTTCTAAACAGAACTCTATACAAAGCTGGAGGGAAGCAAAGGGAAAACAACAAAGTGGATCTAAAGTAAACTACACACAGTCTTTAAAAAGAAACTGCCAAAGAAATCAAACAACATTCCAAAAACAAGAGAACAAGAACTGGAAAAAAATGGAAATGAAAGCAAGAAGCCCTAAAAGTGTCCTTCAGTCTGTTTTAGGAGCTTCTGAAGTGTGGGTCTACAGGACATGGGAGGGAAAATCAGCTTTCAACTTCCAAGCTGCCAAGGCCGTGGACTGTTCAAAGATTGAGAAACTGCATCCTGATTCACGTGACTTTGGATATTGCTTTTCGTTACCATTCTTGAGCGGAGCACCCTTGGAGTCGCCAAGGTGTTCTAGAGGTGTGTGTGCCCGGTGCAAGTCTTGGGGGCACTCCTCCCTTCCTTCCCCTTGGGTCCTACCATCCCTTTTTCCTGCATTTGCCATTTCAAGATTTCACCTCTTCGCAGTCTTGGTCCGTGGAAAGTTCTACATCAGACAGTCCAACCTCCATTGCCATAATCAGCGAGATGTCAGAATCACTGCTTACGGCTGGCTCCTGCTCACCTGGGAGGAGAAAGCAAAGTTCATGGTGAACACTGAATTATGTCTTGGATGCTGGGTATTTCAATACAATTGTCTTTAATAACATTTCTTTGAAGTCCAAGAGAAGGCATTAGAAAAATTGGCTATTTTGGATAAAAAAATAAAAAATCTAGTTCGAGCTTCATCTCACATTACAGCCCCAAATAAATTCTAAATGGGTCAAAAAGCTAAATGTAAACACAAGACACCAATAAAACTAGAATAAAATATATCTTACAAGTATATATCGAAGTAAGAAAATATATATCTAACATATCTAAGTAGGGCAAGAAATTCTACATGGAAAAGAAATTGAGCAAATCACAGAAGAAAAGATTGATTAATGTGTGTAAAATTTAACAAGTGTTAAAAACATGAAAAATGAGATCAAACGGCATATATCACACTGGAAATATTTGTAAAAACTTCACAGATGCTTGTATTCTTAATATATAGAGAGCTTTTAAATCACTAAGTAAAACTAATAGTCCAACAGAAAAATTATTGTCACTGTTAAATAATTCACAGAAGAATGTAATATAAATGACCAATAAATTTAAAGTAAAAATGAGCTACCCCTTTTTGTTTATGAAATCTTCACTCTTTAAAAAAATAATATTACAGTTAAGGGTACACAGGGGTAGGTACTTTGATCTATTACACTGGGAACTATGAAATTTTCACCCAGTAATTTCATTTCCAGAGTGTATTATAGAGAAATAATCAAAGTTGCAAAAATATTCATTTAAGCATTTTTTATAGCAGTAAAATATTGCAAGTCACAAAGTCCAACCATAAAGAATATCTGAATAAACTATGTTACTTCCAAAGGACAATCTTCTTGTTATAACTTAAAGTGACATTTCCAAAGAATTTGTAGTTACATAAGAAAATGCTCATGGTATACTGTTAAGTGAAAACAGAAGTATTCAAAGCTTTATGTGCAGTGAGTTTGGCAGAGAAAGTTAACTAGAAGCAAGGAAGCCAAAAATTTTAATAAGAGTTTTCTCAAGTTTTGGGATTTATATTCATTTTCTTTTAAGAAGTTTTTTTCAGTTTTACTCCAACCATTCTGCAATGAACAAATATTCAGTCACTCAAGACATGAGTCCCCACTACGTGCTAAGGATTGTGCTAGATGCTAGTGATATAGGTGAGAGCAAGACAATTCCTATCCGCAAGGAGTTTGCTGTCCGGTAGGCAGGCAGACCATTAGCTGGTCAACTACAACACACTAGGATAAGCAATACGCTGGAAAATGTATCCGGTGTTATAGGAGCAGGTAAGAGGGCAATGTAACTATTTGCTGGGTCAAAGAAGATTTCCCATAGGGTGCGATGTTTAAATGGAGTCCTGAAGGATAACTTGTATTTTAGCCAGATGAATGAGAAGGAGGAATCCTTCAAGGACTAGCAATAGCATGTACAGACGTCTGGAGGTCATAGGGAGCCTTGTGCAGATGGACATCAGATTGTATTTAAATATGACTGGAATGTAGAGTCAAGTTAGGGAGTATGAACAGGAAGAATACAGCCTGAGGAGCTCAGCTGCATAAAAGGCAGCTTTAAACCCAAAAGAGCTTGTATGTTCCATTATCCTGCAGAAGAAACTCACAATTAAAAGACCAACAAAATTTCTAACTTCCTGAGGATGGTTATAATGCTAATGGTTCTAACACCTGCTCTGATAATCACTGATACAATTTATTTCATGTTGAGGTTCAGTTAAGGGAAATATATGAGCTTCATGAAGGGCAGTGAATTCTTAAGATGTTTAAAGAGAAACAGAGAACTAACAAAGAGTTATGGCGTTAAGAATCAGTTTTAGAGAAATTCAGTGTTTCACAGGGATATACCCAACCTAAAGACTCAGCTCTACTATATGTTTCCTGGGCCCTTAAGTGCCTGAGGTTCATAGTGATGTAGACAGATCCATGGCTAGAATAAAACTCTGGAAGTAGCTCTCTGAAGATAGCGGTATTTAGTATTTGAAAATGGTGGCATTTAACAAATATTCAATACAACTGGTCATTTAAAAAAAAAGGCTCTATCAAAAAACTGTCAGAACTAAAAACGGGATTCAGTAAAGTTGTAGGATGCAAAATCAATAGACAAAAATCTGTTGCATTTCTACACACTAATAATGAACTATCAGAAAGAGAGATTAAGAAAACAATACCACCTACAACTGCATCAAAAAAAATAAAATACCTAGGAATAAATTTAATCAAGGAGGTGAAAGACTTGCATACTAAAAATTACAAGACATTAATGAAAGAAATTGAAGACACATATAAATGGAAAGATATTCCATGTTCATGGATTGTAAGAATATTATTAAAATGTCCATACTACCCAAAGCAATCTACAGATTCAATGTAATTCTTATCAAACTTCCAATGGCATTCTTCACAGAAATAGAACAAACAATCCTAAAATTTGCATGGAACCACAAAAGATCTTGAGTGGTCAAAGCAACCTTGAGAAAGAAGAACAAAGCTGGAGGCATCACACTCCCTCATTTCAAACTATATTACAAAGCTGTAGTAATTAAAACAGTATGCTATTGGCATAAAAACAGACACACAGATCAATACAACAGAATAGAGACCTTGGAAATAAACCCACGCATATATGACCATTTACTTTATGACAAAGAATATATAATGAATATACAAGAATATACTGTGGGGAAAGGATAATCTCTTCAATAAATGGTGTTGGGAAAACTGGACAGACACATGCAAAAGAATGAAACTGGACTACCAGCTTACACCATAAACAAAAATGAACTCAAAATTGATTAAAGATTTGAACATAAGACTTGAAACCACAAAACTCCTAGAAGAAAACATAGGCAGTAAGCTCCCTGACATAGGTCTTGGTGATGATTTTCTCAATCTGACACCAAAAGCAAAGGAAATAAAAGCAAAAATAAGCAAATGGGACTACATCAAACTGAAGAGCTTCTGCACAGGAAAGAAAACCATCAACAATATGAAAAGGCAACCTACTGAATGGGAGAAAATATTTGCAAATCATATATCTGATAAGGGGTTAATATCTAAAATATATAAAGAACTCATATAACTCAAAGCAAAACAACAATCAGATTAAAAAATGGGCTGAAGATCTAAATAGACATTTTTCCAAAGAAGACACACAGATGGCCAACAGGTACATGAAAAGATGCTCAACACCATTAATCATCAGGAAATGCAAATCAAAACCACAATGAGATATCACCTCACACTTGTTAGAATGGCTATTATCAAAAAGACAAGACATAAGTGTTGGCAAGTAAGCAGAGAAAAGGGAACCCTCCTGCACTGTTGGTGGGAATGTAAATTGGTGCAGCCACTATGGAAAACAGTATGGCAATTCCTCAAAAAATTAAAAATAGAACTATCATATGATCCAGCAATTTCACTTCTGGGTACTTATTTGAAGAAAATGAAGATCTTAACTTGAAAAGATATATGCATCCCCATGTTCACTGCAGCATTATTTACAATAGCCAAGATATGAAAACAACCTAAGTGTCCATCGATGGATGAATGGATAAAGAAACTCTGGTATACATATACAATGGAATATTATTCAGCCATAAAAAGGAAGGACATCTTGCCATTTGCAAGAGCATGGATAGACTTCGAGGGCACTATGCTAAGTGAAATACGTCAGACAGAGAAAGACAAATACTGTATGATCTCACTTACACGTGGAATCTAATTCCCACCCCTGCATCCCACCCAAATAAGTTCATAGATACAGAGAACAGATTGGTGGTTTCCAGAGGTGGGTGGTAGGTGGGGGGGGGGGGAGAGAAATGGGTGAAGGGGATAGTAAAAATTAAAAAAAAAAAAAAGCCCATGGCATTCTTGAGATAGGCTGTGTACTCATAACAGATAGGGAGATAAAAACATCAGATACACTTATTTTTTAAAAAAAGAAATTGTTGATCTGAATCATGGAATCTTGTAATAATAAGGACCTAAATAATTATTGGGAAAATAGTACAAAATTACAGTAAGAAAAGAAAAAAGTGAAATTGGATCCCTGCCTCACACTTGACAACAAAATACATTCTAGGCTGGCTAAATCTCTCTCTCTCTACCTCTACCTGTAGCCCATCGTTATTTTGTGTCTGTGCACTTCTTTCTCATTTATTCTCTTCTCCAGAGCCACCCGCTACCTTCAATCCTTGACCTTGTGGAATTCTTTGATGCAGACTGCAACGGTTCTCCCTTTCCTCATGGCTGCTTTGCACTCGTTTTCTCAGCAGGGCCATGGCTGGCTGCTGTGCAGGCTGTGCTTGTCACCCCTCCAGAGGTGGGTGGACTCACTCTGGAGTCTGAGTGAGCACTGGCCGCTGGATTTGGTCAGGACACAACCTGCACAGCCAGACACAGGGCCTCAGTCTGTTTTTCTGGTCCACTAAGTCACTGATTCGTCATCTATTTTTTTCCAGTTGCCCAAATTTTGTTATTGTCTCTTCTTAGATCTCCCCTGTCCATGTTGGTCTATGCCTCACAAAAACCCCTTTGCTACAGTTTTTGTGGGGTTAATTTAGGGGCGACTCGAAGTAGTTTCATATGTTCAATCCACTCTTTACTCAGTGCTCTCCTTAAGCATCACTTTTACAATGAGAAATGTATTTACTTAAAATTATATTTAGGAGAACTGGGAACCTATCTTACGTTAGGAGATTGAATTCTAGTCTCAGCTATTAGTAACTACAGGTGTTACTTTGTGAGTCACTTTCTCCTCCAGGGCTACGGTTTAATCATCTATAAAATGAGAATTTGGACTAGATACCTTAGAGTCCTTTCCAGTTGTTATAATTTATACATTGATGTGTTGATGCCAAACTAGCACAGTGCCTCCTACATGGCGGGTTCTCAATAAATAATTAGTAGAATTACAACTCAGAAACAACGTTGTTTATCTTTTCTCATAACCCTTCAAGGTGTTGTTTTTTATTTTTGAAATTTTTTCTTAAGCAAAAAGAAGGTCCGCTTATTGCACATTTAGTACAAGTATGCACTTTTGGGAGATTCACTACTTTGGGGTGTAATCAAAGCTGAAATATTTCTATTCCCAGAGACAAAATATGAGGGTTATGTTATAGAGATATAATCTCCATTTCTTCTCTTTTTTTTCCCCCTGCAGCAGTCCATGAACTAATTCAGCTCATAAAAAGCCAAAATTTTCAGCTCACAATTAAACTGTAAGTCAACCAAAGAGCTCATCATGGAGTGATTTTATGACTTTCATAGAGATTTAGTTAAAAAATAGCACAGATAAAGAGCTAACTTAGAGTTCTACAGAGACAGCGCCCTGTACCCGCAGTGGCAGTTTCTCACCTCCACTCCTGGCTTTTCAGCCACCAGCCTCAGCAGATTTCATGGATTCATTCTCACCACGGTGTTTTCTAAACTGGAATGTGTGAATTGAAAGACAAAAGTGCCACGGGGTGGCCCTAACTATGGGCTGCTGTATTCGTGATGCTATTTTGGAAATTGGCTGTCCTACACAGCTCTAGGCAAAGATGAATTCAAACGAATAAAAACATAGATTTACAAAAAATGGTTCAATTTTATGTGACATTGCATCAACCACATCATCTAATCATTTTCCATATCAAAACTTAAAAAAAAAGATCTGAAGACATTTGAAATTATTCTTTACTCTGTCTTCTGTTTTTAATTGAACTTGGTTTGTTCCAGAATTTTTAAAATTCTTTAATCAAGGCAGATGTTTTACTCTGAGGCTACCATAATACAAATGAAAACGTTGTCACTAAAACATTTAGAAGGTTCTCTGTAGGTGGTACTAATTGGAGAGTGTAAAGTAGCTATTAACAATATAAATGTTCACTGAATTTTACCTCTTTCCCTGTAAAAGCTAATATAAAACTAATGCAAAAATAACATTGGCCTCTATTGAACTCTCATAACAACCCTTTGATGTAGGCATTATGATTCTCATTTTACGGATGAAAAAAAAAAAACACTCTTACTCCATTGGGCATAATACCTACTTGACACACTCTTCTCTTGGTCTCCATGCATTGTAAAGACATTGAGAGAATTTAAACAGGGAGTGATATGAGCCACTTAATATTTTAAAGATCATTCTTGCTGCTAAGCGAAGAATAAATTGGCAGGACGAGTGTGTAGGAAATCCAGAGGAAACTACTGCAGCAAAAGAGATGAAACCTGATGGTGGCTTGTGGCAACAGGAATGGAGATAAGGGGCCAAACTGAAGAAATATTTTAGAAGAAGAATATACAGAATAGTGATAGGCCAGACAAGGGTGGCAAAAGAGGAGAAAGTAGAGAATAACTTCCACATTTCTTGAGCAATACAGGTACCATTTACTGAGCTGAAGAAACTAGAAGATGAACAGGTGGGGCTAGATCAAGAATTCCATTTTGCAGATGCTATGTTTGAGATGTCTGTAAGACATCCAAGGGACACGTGGAGTTGGTAGCTAGATACAGGAGTCTGGAGTTTAAGAGAGGCCATGACTGTCAATAAATGTGTGAGGCTTCAGCATAGAGAAGGTTTCTTAAACCATGGGAGTCGATGAGTTTTTCTAGGAAGAGATTGTAGAGTGGGAAGATAACACCAGGGGCAGAGTTCCCAGGAACACCAAAACCTAGAGCCAAAGACTCAAACTGGTGCCCCTGACATGATTTGTTTGGCCCGCACAATGCTTTTTTAAAAATGTGAATTAGTTATCCATATTTAAAAGTCAGGATATTTTACATATAAATCTATATTTGAAATTCATCTTGGAAAAAGAAATATCTGGCAATATATGCCCAATTCCCCATGGAAATCATTGAGGACAGCTGAGGAAGGGCTGCCCCATGTAGCTCAAGGCAAACAGGCTCAAGGCCACCATGGTAGTCAAATAATCTGCTGTACTGGTCCACGTTACTTGGCCTGTGTAGACATTTGAGTTTGAAATCTCATATTTGGAGGGAGGGCATAAGAACAGCAGAGGAGGGTAAGGCCCAAAGAACCTGAAAATGGCCAGAGAATATCCTGTCATTGACTCAATTCTTTCTTTTCTTTTAAATAAATTCTGCTTTTTTATCTCCTTTATAAGCCCTGGCTCACAATTAACGACCCATACCTATTGCTATGAGATACTCACATAATCAACTACTGCGAGTATGACTGAATAGGTTGGGGTAGATTTAAAGACTGATTCCAAGTCATCTAATTCCTGGTCTTGAACCTCTTTATCACAGTAGGTTAAAGAACATCTGATTAGATGGTGAGCAGAAAATAGTGTATTAAATGGATCTTTGTGACCTATTTTGCTGACCTATAGCTACTGTTTTCATATATTCCCACATTTAATTCTAAGTAAAACCCATCAGCAGCATAAGTGTGGTTAGCCAAGAAATCCTAGTGGTGGGATTTGTTTTATTAATTCCATTTAGTTCATAAATTATTCATATCTTTGGTTTATCTCTTTCTTCTTTAATACATAAAATGTTTCCTAAAGAGTCACAGGTTTCCTTTCGTGAAACAGGCGTTGCCGTCGTCGCTCTGCTGTGGTTTGAAATAACTGTCTACAACAGAGGGCCTGGATGATTGTTCGAGTTCCTTCCAATCTGAGAATATAAGATCCTGAGATCTGCTCTGTCTGGTCTTGGGCACACCTGGCCTGTCTTTATCACTTCCCTGGCTCAGGCCATGCCACTGTCAACATTCCCATTTTGGAATCCCACCACACTCCTTCATAAATTGGAGGCACTTGGTAAATATGTGTAGCATTTAAGTTGCATTAAAGTTTCTCTCTGTCCATGTAGGGCTCAAGTTTTGTATTTTATTAGCTAATGACAATATTAATGCTTATTGAGTACTTACCACACACCAGGGACTATCTATGTGCTTGTCTGAGTTACTATTCACAATTAAGCAATGACATAGGAAGAATTATTATTTCTATTTCAGGTGCTAAAACTCAGGCTCAGAGAAAAGGGAACTCTTATACACTGCTGGTGGGAGTGCAAACCAGTGCAGCCACTATGGAAAGAAGTATGGAGATTCCTCAAAAAATTAAGAATAGAACAACCATACAATCCAGCTATTCCACTACTGAGTATCTATCCAAAGAACATGAAAACATGAATGCATGAAGATACACGTACCCCTATGCTCACTGCAGCATTATTCACAATAGCCAAGACTTGGAAGCAACCTAGGTGCCCATGAAGGGATGAATGGATAAAGAAGCTGTGGTATGCATACACAATGGAATACTACTCAGTCTCAAAAAAGCTGAAACCTTGCCATTTGTGACAACATGGATAGACCTTGAGAGCATTATGCTAAGCAAAATAAGTCAGAGGGAGAAAGTCAAATATTGTATGATTTCACTCATAAATAGAAGATAAAAACAGCAACAAACACATAGAGACAGAGATTGGATTGGTAATTACCAGAGGGGAAGGGGGGAAGGAGGAAGACAAAAGGGAAGATTAGGCATATGTATAGGGTGATGGATGGTAATTAGTCTTTGGGTGGTGAACATGATGTAATCTACACAGAAATCAAATGACATACATCCGAAATTTATATAACGTTATAAACCACTATTACCTCAATAAGAAAACAAAATCCAGGCTCAGAAAGGTTAAAAACTTCCTGGGGCTGCCTCATGACATAATGGTTAAGTTTGGCATGCTCTACTTTGGCAGCCTGTGTTCATGGGTTCAGATCCCAGGTGCAGACCTACACCACTCATCAGCCATGCTGTGGCTGCAACCCACATATGAAATGGACGAAGACTGGCACAGATGTTAGCTCAGGGCTAATCTTCCTCAGAAAAAAAAAAACAAATCTTCCTGAGCTTACATGGCAGTAAAATTTGGACCCAGAATTCGAATCTAGGTCTGTCTGACTCCAGAGTCCATGAACTTGACCATATCTATACTTTAGAGTTGAGATTCTTAACCTGAGGATTAGTGGACTTGGAGGGAAGTCCAGGTGCTTAAAATTATGTACATACACATTTGATAGCTATGTGCAGATACGCATTTTTCTGGTGAGAGGGTTGCTTTCATCAGATTCTCACAGGAACTGCAAAAGGCTAAAAACCATTCACTTAGAGATTTTGCATCCTGGATGAGTTGGAGAACACCTTACTGTATGCCACAAGAATGGCCTGGGTTTTTCTTTAATGGATATTTTGGTTTACATTCACTATGCGTTCTTCTAACTTCACATGACACTTTTCATAAGCAGTCACTGCTTTCCTACTTAATTGTTTCTTTATGATTGTCATTCAAAGCTAAAGTAGAAAATTATCCTTCCCAGAATGAGGTTTCATATTTACTCTACTGCCTGTCTTATGAAAGAAGGCACAGAGCAGTAGCAGGCTGGAATAAGTCCTCCTCTGTTAGGAATTAACAAACATTGCCCTCAGGATAAGTGTTCTCTGTGTTGAGAAAAAATAAGGTAGTGACGAATGTAATCCCCCGCTGTCCTGATTCCCCAGGAGGTTTGGTTCACATGCTGGGAGCTGCTCTGCATCCCATAAAAGCTTATTTTTCCCCATGTACTTAAAAAATAAGGTTTGAAAGAAAAACAGCATCCTTCCATCCACTGCTACCGATGCTTATCTTCTTGAAAATAGGACATCATTTCCAATCTCCCTTGTATTATACAAGAGCACCACAGGGGAGATGCTCAATCAGACTAGCTGACTTACGATGTTGTTGTCTTTTCATTTCTTCTCAGAATCGAGGTTTCTTAGGGCTGGGGCACTGCCTGTATAGTCCCTGTCATAATCTTAGTGGGAAAGTTAATTCGACTTCAAACGCTGAGTGTTTTCAATAAAGAAATGTGCTCCTTGCTTTTCTCTTTTTTGCTTAATAAGAATTTCGGAGGAGATAAACTTCTGATTTGGTTTATATTTTCTCTCTCATGAGTGGCTTCTGCTGCGAGAATGGCAGGCCTCTGGGTCACTGTCTTCAGAGGCTGTGCAATAATGTTAACAATAATAGCTAGAGTGTATTGACTCCTTCCTACATGCCAGGCATCGTGCTAAGCAACTTTATATGTTACGTATGTTATCTTCATAACGACGCTCTGAAGTAGGTGTATGATTACCCTAATGATTGCTTCATATTTTACAGGTAAAGTCAACTTGTCAAAGTGAAGAACATAGAAAGGGGCAGAAAGGGAGTCTCAACCCAAGCCAGTGCTGTTGACAGCTGTGCTATTCTGGAATGGCACAACTGCTAGATTTCTATTTGGCTTTTAAGCTGTTATCATAGACGACACTTGGCCAGTTTTGGGAACCAAGCATTCCAGGCTTATAATATACATTCATGTACCATATAACTACATTTCGGTCAATGACGGACCACATATATGATGCTGGTCCCATAAGATTAGTACCATATAGCCTAGGTGTGTAGTAGGCTATACCATCTAGGTTTGTGTAAGCACACTCTAT
This sequence comes from Equus caballus, assembly GCF_041296265.1. NCBI lineage: Eukaryota > Metazoa > Chordata > Mammalia > Perissodactyla > Equidae > Equus > Equus caballus. The sequence goes on along the minus strand of NC_091685.1, from coordinate 96,529,707 downwards.
GTTTGCGCAATGACAAAATCACCGAACAACACATTTCTCAGAATATATGCCCATTATTAAGCGATGCAGGACTGTAAATTCATCCATTTGGCCAAGCGATTCCTATAATCATTCAGATAGAACTGGCACTTTTGCCTTTTTAAATTCTTGATCCATAATTATACACATGATGAGCTCAAATCAGGAAAATCTTTTCTCACCTTTCAGATGGGGAAGTTTAAAGCATTGTTTTTATTTGGTTTTGGTAAAGGAGAATTCCCTGGAAGCCTGGATATTAAATTAGATCACTTAGTTATAATTTCACTTTTATTTCTTCATCATTTGTTTTCTTTCCCTGTGACATTTCACCCAGGATGAGAAAGATTTTCTCCAATTTCTCAAATTCTTTAGGATTTCATTAACAGTTCATTCATTAATTCCTTACTTAGTGTCAAAAGGAGAGACAATATGATTTTTGTATTAGTTTTACATTAGCTTTTGCAGGAAAGGAGGCAAAATCTAGTGAACATTTATGTTGTTAATAGCTATTTTACAATCCCCAATTAGTACCACCCACAGAAAACCCTAAGCAGTGAGCTTAATATCTGGTATATAGAAGGCTCTTGATGAACGTGAATATGGTTGAAGTGCAAAAAGAGGGAGAGAAAGCTGCCAGATGAATTTAGAGAGGTAGGCAGACATCTATTTTTGCAATTGTATAAAATTATCTATAGACTTCATTTATTCATTCATCAATTTCTTTAATTGTTCATTTATTTAACAGACATTTACTGAATATCTATTGGGTACACAGCACTGTGGAGGAAATTAAGAACTAAACACAGGTTCTGACTTTAAATTGAACTTGATCTAGCAAAAGAGCTCAGACTTGTATTTACATAGATTTAATGCAAGGTGACATGAAAAAAGAGAGGCATAAATAAAATGCCAAGGAAACAAAAGAGTGGGAAAAATTTCCCCTCCAAATGGGTAACCAAGAGGTTCATGAAGTAGGTTACATGCAAACCAGTGGTGAGATCTGATTAGTATTGGGAAGTATGGAGATGAGGGGAAATGGCATTCCTTTTAGGAGAATCAGCATGACTAGGTGTCATCAGAGAGCGAATGTCAAGACTGCAGATGGTTTGACTTGGTTGTAGCAAAGGATATGGAGAATGACAAGCCATGTGCCAGAGGTAGCCCACAGGTACTATTCCTGCTTCCTGCTCCCTGTGCTCTCCTGCTTCATAGGGAGCTAGAATGCTGGGTACTGCATTTCCCAGACTCCCTTGCCAGCCGGGTTCCTCTTGCCAGGTAGGTCTTGCCAAGGAGATTGGAAGGCAGGAGGAAGAGGGAAGCTATTATACTTCTGGTTCAGGCAGGTCACTGTGGGTTCCAGAAGTGTTGGCATCAGAAGGAGGAAGATCCTGAGTTCCTACTTAGCAGCAGAGCTGGTGGTTTCCCCAGCAGAAGCAAGACCGCTCCAGCTACATCAGAATAGTGGATGCACGCTCAGGAGCTTTGGGTAACACTCTTACTCTTCCAGTCTTCCAAACTTCTTTTTGGTACACCAAATTTATTGAAGCATAATTTACCTACAATAAATTACATCTATTTAAAGTATACGATTTGATAAGCTTTTATGGGTGTGATGGATACATGTACTTGCGCCACCACCACTATTATCCTGATGGTGCTGTTTTGAACTGTTGAAAGTTTGTGTTTCCCCCAAAAGTTTTCTTATGCCCCTTTGTAGTGAATCCTTCTCTCTATCCCTGGCCCCAGGTAACATCAGATCTGTTTTTTTTTTTCTTAAATAACTCTTTATCAGAGTTTTTTAAACATCAGTAGAATTGACATTTAGGGTTGGATAATTCGTTGTCGTGAGGGGAATGTGCTGTGAATTTCAGAATGTTTAGCAGCATTCTTGGTTTCTACCCACTGAATACCAGTAGTATCCCCGCTGTGACAATGAAAAACACCTCCACACGTTGCCGAATGTCCCGAGGGGGAAAATCACCTCCAGTGGAGAATCATGGCTGTAGATTAAGGTGCAGCATTTTCTATAATTTTACATAAATGCAATTCTCCAGTAGGTACTCTTTTGTGTCTGGTTTCTTTCTTTGAGTATACACATTTTGAGATCCTTTCATGATGTTGCATGTGTCAATAGTTCATTCCTTTTATTGCTGAATAGTATCCCAGTGTATGGATACATCACATTTTGCTTATCCATTCACAAGTAGATGAACATTTGAGTTATTTCTTGCATTTAGTTATTGTGAATAAAGCTGCTATGAACATTTGTGTGCAAGTCTTTTCAAGGGCATATGTTTTCATTTCTCTTGGGTAAATACCTAGAAGTGCATTGCTGGGTCCATATGGTAGGTACATGTAACTATATAAGAAACTGCCAAACTTTTTTTTTTGTAGCAAAAAACCACATCACATTAACTTCACTCTTAAAACCACTTCCAAGTGTACAGGATGATATTGTCAACCACAGGCACATTGTTGTACAACAGATCCCCAGAACCCCCACCCTGCATGACTCCTGCAAGATGAGGGTCTGACTTCTTTCTTTTGCATGTGGATTTCTAGTTTTTCCAACACCATTTGTTTAAGAAACTTTCCTCGCCTGTGGTGTAGTCTTGGCACTCTTATCACAGATCATTTGACCATATAAGCAAGGGCTGACTTCTGGGCTCTCTATTCTGTTTCATTGGTCCAGTACTATACTGTTTTGATTATTGTAGCTTTCTAATATATTTTGAAATCAGGAAGTGTGAGGTCTCTAGTTTTGTTCTTTCTCAGGATTTTTTGGCTATTCATGGTCCTTTGAGATCCCATATGAATTTTAAGATTGTATTTTCTATTTCTGCAAGAAATGCCATTGGGACTTTGATAGGAATTACATTGAATCTGTAGATTGCTTTGAGTAGTATGGATGATTTAACAATATTAAATTTTCTACTCCACAAAAATGGGATGTCTTTCCATTTATTTGGGTCTTTTAAATTTCTTCCAGCAATGGTTTTTAGTTTTTAGTGTACAAGTCTTTAATTTCCTTAATTAAGGTTATTCCTAAATATTTTATTATTTTTGATGCTATTGTAGATGAGATTGTTTTCTTAATTTCCTTTTCAGGTTGTTCATTGTTAGTGTATAGAAAAGCAACTTATTTCGTGTGTTGATTTTGTATCCTGCAACTTTGCTGAATTAATTTATTAGTTCTAGCAATTTTTGTTGGAATCTTTAGGATCTTCTACATATTAGATCATGTCATCTGCAAAAAGAGATATTCGAATTCTTTCCTTCTAATCTGGATACATTTATTTTCTTTTCTTGCCTAATTGCTCTGGCTAGGACTTCCACTACTATATTGAATAGAAATGGTGAGAGTGAGCATCCTTACCTTGTTTCTGATCTCAGAGGAAAAGCTTTCAGTTTTTCACTGTTGAAAATGATGTTAACTGCAGGCTTTTCACATATGGCTTTTGTTATACAGAGGTAATTTCCTTCTGTTTCTAGATTGTTGGGTGTTATTATTATGAAAGTGTGCTGAATTTTGTCAAATGCTTTTTCAGCATTGAGATGTTCTTGTTATTTTTGTTCTTTCTTCTATTAATGTGGCGTATTGAATGCTGAGATCTATGACCCATTTCAAGTTAATTTTATGTATGGTACAAGGTAAAGACTGGTTTTCATTTTCCCCCAGCATTTTTATGTCAATTTCTTGTATTAAATTCCCCTATTTAGAAATACCTAGAGTGATTTCCACTCTCCTGACTGGTCTTGCTGAATATAGGCAATAGGGCTGGGAAGATAGGCTGTACTAAAACTGAAGAGGAATTTGAGTCAGGCTAAAGTGTCATGACCTAATTTAACATACATGGATTATATTATGTTTGTGCATAAGAAGTACTTGCTTAGATACATTGCTGAATGATAAACAATCTCAGTTTCATTATCAGTAAAATAGTGATAATAATGCTTTTTTGGTAGCCTGTAGTAACAAAATTTGGTATGTGTGTGTATAGATACACAGACACACAGATACACACACACAGAGCTTCCCTTCACAGTGTGTCTGGTACATGTTACGCCAGGTAACATGCAGCTAGTATTGTATTTAATATATTTACTGGGAACCTGATTTATTCCTCTCCCATTAAACCTCTTGGCTTCCTTCCTTGTCCATTAACGTGCTGAAGAACAAGGGGTGCCCTTTCTTTCCCTGGCCACTACCCTACTGTTTCTGTTCTGTTCTATTTCCTCAGCGTTATTGAATGTAGGCTGATGCATTAACATTTCAGGAAGAGCTCATTTGCCGTGTGACAGCCTTATCCTTACTGCTTGTACAAGTATCACCCTGTTACAAGATAGTCCAACACAAGAGCCAGAAGAAACTAGAGAACAGGGCTCCGATGGAAACACAAAGTCTAGTTTTAAAGGTCAAGTTGCAGAACACAGCAAAGTAGGGAATCCTTTACTTTCCTCTGGAAGGCACTGGGGAGGGGAGGACAGAAGTAGGAACATACTTTCTTATACATACATTTGCAAAAGGAAGAAGCATTTTAAATAGTGAGTCTGCTGAAATGTAAATTCTTAAGAAGAGCATATGCAAATTATAAGGTAAATAACGCTCAACACTAAACTGGAGACTAACCACTGCCATGAATACATTTGGATCTCCATATGCAGGCATCATTTTACATCAACCTGTTCTACTACCATGGTTGATTTAAGATCTTTAATGCAGGGGGCTGGCCCCGTGGCCGAGTGGTTAAGTCTGCACGCTCCACTTTGGCGGCCCAGGGTTTCGCTGGTTTGGATCCTGGGTGCGGACACGGTACCACTTGTCAGGCCATGCTGAGGCGGCGTCCCACATGCCACAACTAGAAGGATTCACAACTAAAATATACAACTATGTACTGGGGGGATTTGGGGAGAAAAGGCAGAAAAAAAAGAGATCTTTAATACAGTTTTTGTTTCTGACCATTCTGACATTTACTTCCCCAGAAAGCACATGGAAAAGCCTGTTTATAAAGTTTCAAGACTTCAAGTCATTTTTAAAGAAGAATCCCTGTTTGCTTCCACCTCTTCCAGTAAGTACTGCATAATTCACCGTTAGCTGGTTTGAGAACAGGTCATGACCTGGTGTTTTGGGGGATGGGGCAGGAGGGGAGGGCTCAAAATGGTGGCATGAATGAGCCCTCAAAAACTGACAGACTCACTCTTAGCTAAAGAAGAGAGGCCTGATGTTTTGACCCAGAGCATAGTTTGATAGCCCCACAACAAATTACTGAAATTCACCTAGATGGATGTGTTAACATGCCTTCCTGGAAAACCTAATGGATTCTCTCTAAAGCATATAATAGCCAAGAGCAGTGCTCCAGTCATGCATGGCATAAAATCATAACCTAACCCATTCCTCTGGCTCACAGAATACAATTTCCAGCTCTTTGTGTTTAGAACAAAAAATGGAATTTGTAATCAGTATTTGGCCATGCAATGGGAATTCCTTGCCATGAGTTTAGGGTGAGAATAAAGCAGACACAAATGAGATAACCTGTTCAACAAGTTGAGGGAACATGGAAGGGCAAAGGGAAGAAGGAGGGACATTAGCCAGGTCAGACATTTGTCCTTCATTCTGCCCCTTGGGGATAGAAACTACTGGTCTTCTAGTCTCTTGTGACTTCTTCTGCTTTGTTTCATAACTAAGCGGATAAAGCTAGGAGAGCCTTACGGTTTACTTAATCACGCGCTCACTTGGTCAATCAAATAAAATGATGGATATAAAGTATTTAGCCCAGTTTCTGGTTCAGAGACACTCTTAATAGAATACAGGCTATCGCGGTGACAATGATAAAGCTGGAGCCACCGTTTATGTTGTTGTTCACAGTTAGATGAACCCATCCCACCCACTTTATAAGTGAGGAGGCAGACCAGGAACCCACAGTCATGTGGTCGAATAGCACATGCTTAATATGTCAGCGTACGAGATTAGGTCTTCTAACTCCTAAAACAGCTCTTTCCAACTGTTTATTTCCCCTTTGTGAGCACATTTTCAAACTTTTTACCAAAACACCATACTCCCTTTTGATAAACATAAAAATCTTATCCCTTCCCATGAAGGTTTTAAATCCACATCCCCTCACAACCTCGCCCTTGAAAATCACTGCTACCTTTCCTGGAGCCCCACCTGCAAGGAAGATTTTGTTGAACTTTAGAGTCAGTATCTTAAAAGATGATTTACATTTTGTTGTTTTCCAGATATAAAATTAAGTTATTACTTATGGGATGTTTTTCCAGATACACTATCCCCTACCATCAATCACCGGTTCAGAAGGTTGAAATCTTTAAATGCTTTATCTGGGTTTGGTAACTTTTTAAAAATCTCATGCTGTTTTGAAGCAGATTTTATTTTTGGTGGGGGTCAACATTAAAAAACACTACAAGAGTGCAGGGAATAATACAGTAAACTAAGCTACTGTGTCTCCATCACCAAGTGTTGGTGCTTATTAACATGTCACCTCCTCAGAGAAGCTGTCCTTGAGTGTCTCACCTAACAGTCTCTGGTCACTCTCTAACCCCTTACCTGACATTATTTTAATTTTATTTTTGATAGTCCCATCCTGACATTATATACCATACTTCTTTTTCTTCTGTCTTGTTTAATAGAAGGTAATCCCCATGAGGTCAGGGACTGACTGCATCACCACAAGCTTCCCCAGCACAGAAAGGAGGGTCTGAGTTATACCAGACTCTGAAGAAACACTCATTGAGTGAATCATGCTATATTCAAGCGTGTCTTTTCAGTAAAAGTAAAAACAACAAATAAAACTACATTAGTTGCCTTTGTACCTTACTTCTAGTTTTATGCCTCCAACAAAGCAATCAGTTTATGATTTGATATGAAGCTTTATAGTACATTTTATACAAACAGCTGTCTGTGCGTATGTATATATGTGTGTGCATGAGGTAATAAATAAATCCATGAACAAGTACTGCTTTGTCTAAGTATTAAATTTCTTTACATAAATGAAACTGCTGTACATGTTACTCTTCAACTTACTTTTTTCTCTCAATCTTGTTTTTCAGATTTAATTATACTCTGTATTTCATTCCTTTTAACCACTGTTAACTAGTCATCTAAAAATATGCTATATTTTATTTGTCTTTTTCCCAAATGAAAGACATTCAGGTTATTTATAGTTTTTTACTAGAATAACAATTTTTCCTTGTTCACATCTTGTGGCAGATTCTGCATAAATGTTAGATTCCTTCTCCTTTCTTCTTTTGTTTTCAGAGCTAAGACTACATGGTCACTTTATTCTCTAGAGAAGAAGCACTTTGAGGAGTTTAATGTAGCTCCTAGATGCTATCATTTGTTTTGGTTTTCCAGAGGATAAATATCAGAATAATAAAAGAAATGAAGAGGTGTCAAGTTTTGTTTTTTTTATTTGAGGAAGATTAGCCCTGAGCTAACATCTGCTGCCAGTCCTCCTCTTTTTGCTGAGGAAGACGGGTCCTGAGCTAACATCCATGCTCATCTTCCTCTACTTTATACGTGGGACGCCTGCCACAGCATGGCTTGCAAAGTGGTGCCATGTTTGCAACCGGGATCTGAACCAGTGAACCCCGGGCCGCCAAAGCGGAACGTGTGCACTTAACCACTGCGCCACTGGGCTGGCCCCTCAAGTATCATTTTTAATCACTGGTCCTAATAAAGATTAATTATAATAACAGCTGGTCACCTGCCTGCACCTACATTGTATTCCATGATTATGGCAGGGGGCAATAAAGGTGGGAGTAACAGCGCTGGTAGAAAATGGTAGACTTAACCCATAAGTCTTTTAACACATTTTCACAACTAAAATTACTGTTATTTTCCCATCATCATCATCCATTACATCTGCTTTCGTTTATAATATTCTTTTACACATGGAGCCTGTTTTACAGCAGGCTGCCTGAATCTCAGAAAGGCTAAGTTACTCTCTCAAGGTCTCCCATGGAGCCAGTAAGTGGCAGACCTGGGATTAGAACCCAGCTCTCCTATTCTGGCTCTGGCGGTTTTCACGGTGCTCCATGAAGTCCTAGAGGTCTGCAGAGGTACCCAGGGGTCCTAGCGGCCTGCTGTGGGAGGAATCCGAGAGGCTCAGCAGTGGTGGATAACGACAGTGATGACGATGAAGGTGACAACAGGAACTGGAACAAGGACACCTGAAACAGTTCTTCCCAAACCATCCATGCATCTCCTCCTCCAGCATTTAGTGTAGCAATATTCAGAGGCAGATGATTAATTAATAGCGCAATGAATCTTTGCTGAAGTCACTTAAACCCTCCCATTCACTTCACTAATCTGATCTTTATTTCCCTGAAAGACAAAACAAAACGGAGCATCTGGTAGAAAAAATTAACTTCATCAAATGCCTCTCCTTAAGGTGACACAACAAGGGAGGGGGAAGGACCTGTCCTTCACTAGATGCTGTGCTGGGCATCTTTCACTAATTAGCTCAAAAATCCAAAGAGTTTAAACTTATCTCTTTACTACATTTGACCTGTACACAAATAATTGGGTTTGAAAAAGGGTTTTGCTACTAAAACTCAAATTAAAGGAAGGATGTAGCCAATTCTGGCCTTCCACACAATGGCAGTTTGCAGCCTGCTCACTCGGTCTCTAGTAAGTGGGTAGGGGCTCTGGGTGACTTGTCCTCCTGGCCTCCGGCAGGTTCCTTCCCACTGGGTTAGGGGTGCGGCCAGACGTCAGAGGGTAGTGCTGCCCACCATGATCCCCCTTTTTCCGAAGAGCACCTGTAATCCACAATATTCCTGACACCTGGTTAACAGCACTGCCTTATTTCATTATTTAACATCCCACCCATGGACGCTTTTTCTCTTAACTAGTGTAGACTGTTAGCTCTCAGAGGGCAGGGGCTTATTTCGCATAGACACTGCCAAACCTCCATCCCCAGTGCTATACAAACAAAAGAAATACAACGGTTATCACTTGAATGTATTGAATAAACGAACAGGAAGATCTGAAGAAATGTTGGTCTTTTAATGGCTAAAAGCATTGGGGAGGGAGCCTCCTGCTCTTCCATTTCAGTGCCATGTGGAGAACACTACACTACGGCACGAGGCAAGCCCATAAAACAGGCCAAGAGAATCAAGATCTAGACCACGCAGTACATAAATTAAGAGATTCATTTATGTATATGGGCCAGGAAACTTATCCCTGCTCTTCCCAACCCCTCCACCTTAGTGGGTATCTCCTAAGACCATTTTTTGGTTTCTTATTTCTCTTTAATGGTTCCATAATTATGCTCAGCACCTCCCTGGGAAGAGGGGCCACTTGTGTGGAATTCTGTCCCTGTTGCTGGCACAGGGGAGGGTGTGGCTTGATAAACTTAAAAATGAGGAGATTTGAGGGGCTGGCCCCGTGGCCGAGTGGTTAAGTTCACGCGCTCCGCTGCAGGTGGCCCAGTGTTTCGTCAGTTCAAATCCTGGGCGCGGACATGGCACGGCTCATCGAGCCACACTGAGGCGGCATCCCACATGCCACAACTAGAAGGACCCATAACTAAGAATATACAACTATGTACCGGGGGGTTTTGGGGAGAAAAAGGAAAAAAAATCTTTAAAAAAAATGAGGAGATTGAAAAGGTACTATTTATACTTGGACTATCATGACAGGGTGAAGAAATACGATAAACACAGAATTAGAAAAATGACTTAAAAACTAGCAATTTTCCAGTATTAAGGATGGAAAATCTAAGACAGAGGCATTTCATCCTAATGTGCTCGAATATGTGTTCAAAAGACCAAACCCCCTGAACAAGCCCATGGGGAATTTCTGGAATTTAATGTTGGGGGTTACGGTCTTAGTATTTCCTGCACCAGTCCAAGAGTGATCACTCCTCTCTCTCGTTTGTAAACTAAGGAGAGCTATACAAATCCCTTATGTAGACAAAGCCTTTAGTAGATCTGGCAAATGAGACATATTTTTAAAAAAACAGCACTTGGCAAAGTAACTTCTACATTGTACGCATCTGTTTTGCATCTGTTAGAATCTAAATTTCTTCAGAGAAGGGGCAATTTCATCCTAGCTCAAAATGGGCACTAATAAATATTATACTAAGTCACTGACATCATTGGCAAAATGGCTTTAATTAATGAAACAGGCTTCTAGATTAACTTCCGGTGAGGTCTTCTAGATATTTGCAGAGTATTTTGCAATATCTTTTCTCCTTAGTTATTCTTCATATGTTTTGTGATCTTTGCATAACGGAAAGTCACTTCAACATGCGGCCCAATGTAGATTCTGAATTTTGATTTTTTAAAGGATCATGCTGCTATTTGGAATGACAATTGATGTTTATAATGAGTCCCCTCACCTCTCTCTCTTTTTTTTTTAACCCCACGGTTGGCCTAAATATTTGTCCAGGACAGAGCTCCTGCCTAGCCCCCGTCAATTACTGCATGCTGTGTTTATTGTTTTGCCAATGTTTCACAGTAGCACACAACCAAAGAACATTTTGAACTTGTATTTTTGAAGAATCTGCAGCCACAAGCATAGAACACATCCCAAATAGGAGATGCTCTATTGCTGGAGAGATCTTACCATGCAGTCTTCAATGTTTATTTTTTTCCTGCTTCTCCTGCTTGCAAATATTTTATATTACTTTGCCACAGAAGAACAGCCACCTGACACCATTTCTAAAGTCTCCTGTAATGTGGGATGCTTTGTCAATAATGGTAAATACGGTGCAGAGTGGTTAAAAATCCATAAATCCCCAAATCACATACAACCCACTCATCTGGTGGTGAGCTGTCTCCATGGATACCAAGGGAGTAGCTTCAATTCTGGGGAACCCCCAGGGAGAGCAGACTCCCTCACCCCCTGGGACCAGGCAAAAAGCAGCAAAGGTCCTCGAGAACTTTACCTTTATAGACCCTGTTCACTGGAGACTAAGTCCCAGGCTGACTTCGGCTTTCTTCCACTTCCCCAAAAAGAAAATCTTCTGGCAAGGGTAAGGGGTGTGGGCAGCATGAGAGCTGGTTGGGATTTCTGAGACTGTTCAAACATTTTCCCCCTCAAAACTTCGATCTAATTACAGAATCAGATGTGAGTATATTTTTCCATTTTATGGCTGCATTTTTTATTTTTTTGCTGCAGAAGATTGGTCCTGAGCTAACATCCGTTGCCAATCTTCATCTATTTTCTATGTGGGCTACTGCCACAGCATAGCTTGATAAGCAGTGTGTAGGTCCATGCCCGGGATCCAAACCCATGAACCCTGGGCCACTGAAGTAGAACACACGAACTTAACCACTAGGCCATTGGGTCAGCCTCTACGGCTGTGTTTTTAGAGATAGGGTTTCTCTAAGAGGGGGGATGCATATTTAGCTGCCGAGAGAACCCTGGAAGTAGAAGATGAGCATATCATAAGCATAGACATACATCAGTGTAGAGGCAAAGACCCAGCAATATGCCTAAGAGGATAAAAACATTATTTGACTCTAAGAAATTCGCTATATCCTTTATGGGAGCTAAGTCACGGCTCCACATGTTCCATAACTGTAACTGCTCGCAAAGATAGAAAAATAAAAACAAAGAAAGATAGAGTTCCAACCATTAGCACCTCCTTTCAAGTATTCAGCTCCCCAAACATATTTTCTACGCTGTATCTTTCGTGGCAGATTACGCCGCTTTGCCGTTGCCAGCTAATTAGTGCTGTGTGGCAGATCTTAGCTGCCAGGAAGCCCATGGAACCATAAAATGTAACCTTGTTGCCTTACCCTTTTTCATTTAGCAGTTCATTTTATGACACTAAAGACCTCTTTGCTCAGTAAAATTATATATCTGAGAAAACCAATGGTGATTCTTTGCAAATTCATCTTTTACTCTACTGGATCAAGGATCTATTTTAGTGTCTCAGGTTGTTAAAGCATTTTCTCTAGAGAAAGCACTTCCTTCTACCAGATGATGCTTCTGGAGTTACTGCTTATGCTCAAGATGTAAGTGAATGCTTACACCACAGGGTGTAGGTCACATACCAGGTCCACAATGTTTCCTGAGCAAAGGAGCAATTATTCTAACAATAAAAAGGCAGTGGCCTCTGCCCACCTAGCCATGTTGGCTGCCAGGATTAAACTCCATCAGGATCACAAACAAGGCAGGACTGAATAAAAATGGACTTGTATCCTCTATGGATTTTCTTTTGAGATTGGGATCCGTGTCACAGGGACCATGTATGCATGGATAGACAGTGTGGGGTCTATGAAGGATCTACCCAAGGACCAAACATGTAACATTGCACTCAAGTGTCCAGCTGGGAGATTCCCAAAGCTAAGGCAACAAGAAATAGGTGAAGTTAGTTGGGTTGAAGAGAATGTTCCAACTCCAGGGCCTCTGAATAAAATTACTATCAGGGATGCAGAGAAAATGTAAATGGCTGGTAGGGAGAAGACAACACTTAGGATGTGTGAGTCGTCTGGGGTCTGTTTTCCTTGGGCAGGCATCCTAGGGGCAGTGACACAAATTTTCAAACTCTGGTTTTAGAAAGAATTGGTAAGAATCTCAATTCTCAGCCCACCTGAAAATTGTGGTCTAGCAGACGTGGGGTGGGGCGCAGGGCTCTGCATTGCAATTACAGCCCCAGTGGGTATTCAGACCACACTCGAGAAACTCCAGTGTGTTGGAAAGAACGTGGACTTTGGAGGGGGTGACCGAGCTCTCACCCCAGCTGCCATTTACTCAAGGTGTGACTTCTGGTGAGGTTCCTTGACTGCTCTCCACTTCAGCATCTTATACATACAAGAGTGATAGTAATTGTAAAGGTTAAATAAAATATGTAAAGAAAGCTCTCTGCAAGGTCCTTGGCACATGGTGTTTGCTTACTAGTGTCTGAGTTCCCTCTACCATTTCCTCTGTAGTTAACAAGAAAGAACGTTTTTTGAATGCTTGTTACAAACTAGGCACTTTTCTAAAGAGTTTTCATTACCTTTAACCCATGAGGTAACTGTTCTTACTACTTCCACTTTACAGAGGAGGAAAGGGAGGCACAGAGAGGTTGAGTAGTTTGCCTAAGGTTACACAGGCAGCGGGTGGCAGGGCTGGGCCTTGACTTAGCTCTCCTGCTGTGAACTTACATTATTTTCAGGGGTATGAATGAGGGACAGGAAATTTCAAGACCTCTCTCTGCTGTCTAATAAAGACCCACCCTTTACTTCCCAGCACCTTTACCATCTGTCATGTCCCCTGATGCCTCACCAGCTGAAGATGATACTCTCATTCAGAGTGAACACAGACACGTACAACTGTGAATTGGCTGTAAAGTGTATTGTTCTGTCGAGGGCACGGGTGCTAGGAATACATGGTACCTAAAATGAGGGGCTGCCTAACTGCTAGAGGCACATTTCCTTTTCCCAGATATTAGAGATCCTTTAGGTCCATCAAAGAAACAAAATGATACATAAATTTGTTTGGGGAGTGGTTCTCTCCCTGATGAGCCAAGTTAGAACTAGAGTTTCATTTCCAGCAGCAATAAATGGAGAATCACAAGCAGAAACTTCAATTATCCCGCTGAAAATGGTTAACTACTGTGACATGAAGTTGATGGCATGAGTCATATGTATGTGTGCACACATGTATGTCATATCAATGTACAGATGTGTATGTGTGTAAAATACTGCTTGAGGTATGTACACATGCTACATATGATGCAGGTTTGAACATGTGTATATGCATATGCGTTTGTGCGTATATGCAGGTACAGTGTTCTTGGCACACGTGCACACACACATGCTTCCACATATGCATGCCTGTGTGTACACACATGTATGTGTTTACTTACCCAACTGCAAGAATCTTCCTCAACTGCATAACAGGGAAGACATGCTTTTTAGTCCACTGTGTTCCCGCTTGAACTTTGATTCCCAAATCCAATTTTCTAATTAACTTCTTATTTAAATAACAGTTGCAGTATTATTATGGTATTATTTTTCCTTAAAAAATTCAGTCCACTGTTCTGGTTGCACAGCAGGAGTTTAAGTGCAGCCAATACTTTCTTGTGCTGACAGCTCTGATGAAGGCATAAGTCTTTATTTATATATACGAATGATTTGACAAAAAAATTTTGATGGAACTTTAGTCCGTAAATCTACTCGTTGTTCCTTCCTGCTGTGAACATTAGTTACGGGTGGGAGTATTAATTGTGGATGCTGTCACTTAACAGGCACACACACACATACAGTGGCACTGCATGATTTTACCAATAGGGATTATTTTCATAAGACCTAACAGGAAATTTGAAACAGTGATCTTCCCTTAGACACCAGTGCATGTGGAGGAAGTACTGATGACCTGAACCTGTCCCTAGCTTTGGGGTCACGGAGCTGTGAACTGCAGAGGACATGCCTTGGCTCAATGGGCTGCCACGACTCAGGTCCTGCCAACTGCCGCCATGAAGGGAAAGAGGCCCAGGATTGCTGCTTCTTGCAACTTTTTCTAGCTAGAAATTCAGATTTGTATGTAAAACTTTACCATATTTAAGTGTTGGCTACTAGTTGAATGTATTTAGAAGCATTCTCAGGGCCAAACCCAACTCATCTGCAGGCATAAGGAGTCACATGTGACATCAGTTTGCTACCTCTGCCTAGAACAATTCCTGGGAATTCCTAGAGATTTAATTCCTAGTGGTTTTGGCTGATGAGCCAAGGCCCTGGGCATTGGTGGTGGTGTGTGCATGGACGTGGATGTGTACATGTGAGAGTGTAGGTACGCGTGTGTATGTGTGTGCATGTATGCATGCATGTGTGCGTGTAGGGAACCTGGCTTGATTCTCAGCCTGGTGTGCTCCACAGGAAGCCTCCAGAATGAGGAGGAAGGACAGTCTTCCTATCATCCTGGCATTCTCAGACTTACCCAGACCAAGTGGAATGTGACCTGACTGGTAATCACCACAGCTGTGTCCCAGATGGAACCATGAGGGAGAGTTTGGTGAAATCACTTAACCACAATATATTTTCTTTTCTCCAGAAGTTTCCCTGCAAATTCTTCCCCCAAAGGGCGGAAGGAAGTGCAGTAAGGACCACCACATAAGTGGTAAGTTAGGTACATCTGTATTTTAAAAGGTCTCCTAGCAGATTTTCTCTTTGGGGATGTGAGACTGAATTGCCACAAACTTGGAGGTTTCTATCAATGGGTACTCTTAAAATTTTTGCTCCAAACTGTTCCCTGAGGTTTAACTTACAAACACAAAAAGAACATCAAGACTTAGTAAATTTGAAATGAGTAATTTTTCCATGGGTATTCGTCTGTAGGTCTGTAAACTCAAAACGCTCTCTAAGATTATTGGTAAGGCCACTGTCTGTGGAGTATAACCAGTACAGAGCCACGTGTAGAAACACATAATTACGACTTTCTAGGAACTGACACTAATGGGTTGTTGACTGATGGATGGGCTGCCTAGTAGTGATGCTGCTAACCTGAGAGGTTTCTCTGTAAATGGTGTTATAAGGACAGCCATTATTTTATATGAGATCATGGTAATAAAGAGTGCAGTTTATAACTCAGTAGCACTCAAATGATCAATTAGTGAAAAAGATAAATAACTAGAAGCAAGCATGCAGTTCTGGCTCAGGAAGTAAAGTAATTACGGTAATTGAAGACGAGCAAGGTAATGTCAGTTTTCATCCCCACAGGCAGATGGTTTAGGATACAAGCTAGAGCTCTCAGGCCTTGGAATCTATCTGTGAAGGGGACTGTGTAGATATTTTTACAATATCAAGACATTTCAGTTGCACCAATGAGTACTTGGGACGTGTCAGTCCAATGTGTGTTCTCATGGGGAGGTGGTGTGTGGAGTGGGGAGAGAGATAACATTCATGATTTATTGAATGCCAGGCACTGAGCCAGCAGCTGCATAGACATCAATTGATTTCACCCTTACAATAAACCTGTGAGGTGGATTTTATTTGGACAATTTTAAAGACGAGGAAATCGAGGCCCAGGGAGGTTAAGTGAGTTGGCCACAGCTACTAAGTCAGTGTCCAGCCAGGACTTGAGCCCAGATCTGTCCAATGCCAAAGTCAGCCAGTTTCCCCCAGCCTATATTATCTCTCTGTAGGGTCACCTTCACTCATCATGGGTTAATATAAAATAATAAAAATAGTGCTGATGGTATAAAACAAAAATGAAGGGCTTCATTTAAGCTGCACTGGTTTCTGGGCTCTTGGTTTTATGATATTTCCCGGGCATCTGCAGAAATTGATGCACAGTCAGGCATTAGAGTCTTTCCCCATCACATTTCCCTTTGCTGTTGTTTCTGCCACTTCGTCTCTCTCCACTGCTTTTAATCCCCTGTTTCTGCTGTGGAGCACAATATCAATAATGATAAATAATAAATCATCAATCCATTTCTACAAGACATTAGTCTCCCTCTTTCCTCGTGATGGGGGACCAGGCTAGCCTTTGTGCTCCTGTCACATGGGAATAGGGTCACAGTGTTGTCCAGAGCAACTGGCTTCTAGGGAGGCTCATTTACTGGTGCCTCAGTTCAGTTTGAATATCCATGCAAGAATATATATATATTCTTTTCATTAGCAGACAAAGTGCAAATATATATTGCAACACAGTCTCTTCCATCTCCTAACTATTGCTATTGTTTGTTTCTTTTAAAATTCAGCATGTTCATTCATTCATTCAACTGATGTTTACTGTCTAACTGTATGCCACGAACTCTGCTGGATTTTGGAACATGAAGATGAAAAGCCAGAGTCCAAACCCTTTAAGGACCTATAAGTTTAGTGGGGTGATAGACAATTTCTTAAGAAATTGTAACAGAATTGAAAGGAGATAATTGCAGGTGAAGGGGCACCAGATTCTGCTTGGAGTAGCACAGAAGACATCTCAGAGAATACAGCAGATGAGATGTGCTTGAAGGGTACGCATGACTTGGAAGGTGGAGGAAGAGGCGTCAGGAACAGTGTGTCTGGAACCACTAGTGGCTTAGAAATGCTTCTGTGTAAAGTGTCAAGTGGGAGTGGTGTAAAATCTGGGAGAGATATGCAGAGGCCAAATGCTTCATGATTTGTTGAGATTAGTCAGCTTCAGATCTGAACTCAGAGGTGATAAAAATGTTTTGATCAAAATGGTGACAAAATCAGATTTCAACAGATGATTACCCAGGAAGCAAGATGAGGACAGACTGGAGGATGGTAAGACTAGAAACAGAGGGAGTGAAATGGCAAAAATCAAGGTTGGAGATGATAAGGTCTTGAATGATAGCAGTGGCAGAGAGAAATGGCACATGGAGACAGATTTAAAAGGCAGAATGAACACGGGTTGGTGACTGCCTTACTGTGGGGGGGCAATAGAGTGGAGTGAATATAGAGTAGCCCCAAGTTATCGGCTTGAGCACTGGGGAGTAATTTCACTATAAAAACTGAAGTCACTAGCTTATAAAGTAAGCCTCTGCATTAGTATATTGCATGTATAATACAAACATGCATGCAAAAAGGAAATAGTCTTAAAAGTTTGGTACTATACACATTTTCTGAAGTCAAGTATTCTGTGCAAGGCCAATATTTTCACTACAGGAAAAAGCACCTTTTTCTGGGGTAGGGGTGGATGCTAATACAAAATGTGTGTATACCGAGTGTAAATGTGTGTATATGTGATTCACATACACTGTGAATCCCGGAACTGGGGTCCAGTGAGAGGGGATTTCTTCTTCAATTTGGGACCAACAACTCTGAAAGTGGTACTTGTACCTTAGTACCTTTACTTGTAAAATGGAAGTAATACCAATTCCAAACAATGTCACAGAGTTTTGTTTTTTTACTACTTCCCTGAGAAAATGAGACAATATATGTGGTATTTACTATAAAAATAAAAAGCAGTATAAAAATGCAACATACATATGTATGTATAAACCTCGGGACTAAATAGCAAAGTGTATTCGCATACACGTAAGTACATAAACACAGCCTTCACACCTACACCACTATCTACTGAAGAAACACAGTGCTTTTTGCTAGTATTATTTGCTCATTGTCTAGCATCAGTATTAAAACATAATAAAGAAGAGCTGCTCTGCCTAGCATTTTGGTTTACATGACTTGCCACCACAGTTATTGTTAAAATCGACACTAAAGGCAGTATCAGAACCAGGTGGGGACTGTTTTAAGAGCCTCTGTGAGCAGAAGTCCATAACGTTCCGAGGACAGGGTCCACTGTGTGTCGGAATCCTAGAAGGAATCTGGGCTATGCTGTGCTGCTCTTCCAGCTGCCTACACCCACTGTCTTCTCAATCATTCATTTTATATGGAGCTGGGCAGATGCTACAGTCTCGTTGTGACCCTCTATAGTCTAAACAATGTGGCAGTAGGGAGAGAGCTCAGGGCAGAGTTCCTTGCTAGGTGGGCTTAGTGGTGCTGGAATAAAGGCAGGAAGGAGGGCTTGTAAGTGAGGATGCAAGAGCTTGATTGTACCTTTCCCAGTGAGACTGAGAAGGGTGCCAAGAGAGGGACTCTAACTTTAATCACAGAGTTATGGAACTGGAAAGGATCTCAGAAATCATCTGCCAGTACAGTGCCTTATTTGACAATTGAGGAAATGAAAGTGCAGAAGGGGTATGTGACTTGCCCAAGGTCACACAGCTAATTGGAGGCCACATCAGGACTCAGGCCCAAATTTCCTGCCTCTGGCTAGTGGTGTTTCCATTGTATCATCTTGCTTCATGTAGCTCCAGTAATGTTTTGGTAGTTATGCTGTTTTTTTTTTCTTTTTCTCTGAACCACTGAATTTCATTTCTGAAACATTTTGGCTTACAGAACCGAGACACTCAATTTTCAGAGCCAATTCTTATGTCATCCAAAAGGCATTTTTGGCTGTTCCTGTTTTCTTAATCTCTGAATGATGGGACTTCCCTATGATTTGCTTTAGAACTGAAATGCAAAGAGAAACATTATCTTATTGACACTGGATACTGCTCAAACTTTGAAAAAGTACTGACCCTCCAATTGTGCTTCCTGCCATCAGCTGTCACCTCCTGCTGAGCTCCATGTTCAGTGTGACAATGTCTGGTAAAATGCGGATCTGCTCAACAGCCCTTTCCTGAGCTCACTCTTGTAACAGCTGCTGAGCCTCAACACGTACAAAAAGTGAGACAGCCTTGGGAGGAATTAATCAAACTGGAGATGGTGCTATCTGTGAGCAACTCAGAGCATCTGAGACAATCTCCCAGCAATGGATGGATTTAGTCTGCTGGCTGAGTTACTTCATTTCAGGAAGACAAGTCTCTTCCGAGTGGATGGTGTGTGTCATGCCCAGGCTGAGTGCTCCAAGCAGCAATATATCTGTAGTCTAAACTGATTAATCCTCTCACAGGCTGTTTGTGAATCTGGATCCTCAATACTCCCTTTCAGAGGCACCAGATGCACAAGAGAGGGAAAAAAACCCTGGGAGTCTGGCCCTGAGTGGGCTCTGTTGGTTTGGCAAGGGCTTTTCATTGGGGAGCAGCATTATCATGGTAAACCTGGTGGCTTGTGGATTGGATAGTTGCCACCTGAGTCACTTGATGTTCAAGGCACGTGCTTATGGGAAAGACTTTTGCTCTTCATAACAGCTGTCCATCTGTTGAAGCTATCACTGAGCTGGTGAGCTGAGGGCTCAGAAACAAGGGAGAGATGTTGTTCCAGGGACCTGGCACATTATGAGGCATGGGAAGGACTGTGGGAGCAGTGTCACAATCTGCAAATGCTCCCTTTTGTATAGAAGTAGTCCGCTATGGCTTAACTATTTCCTGAAGGGGAGACGACAGTGGGGTCTAAAATCTTAAAGGGTTGGCTGATTCTGTTGTCTGCCGCAATGGAATATGCTCACAAATCAAAGCAATTATCTTTCCAGGGCTAATGTGAATCTTATGGGCACCAAGGGAGATCATTCTCTGCTGGTTCCAGCCAGCATATTTATCCACAGTCAAGGGTAGCTGCTTTGCCATTTCAGGCTTTGATGCAAGCCAAAAAAGCAGACGTGGCTACTTACTCTCGTCCTCCCTCATAAACAGTGGAATGCTTTATCTAGATATGTTTATTTCTGGAGGTACCAGTATATTTTGCAGTCACATAAAACCTGGAAATTGCTGCTTTGCACATGTAGCAAAGCGTCGTTGCACATTTGAAGCAGAAATGTGATGTTCGTGCCAACTCTCCCTTTTTCTCTCAGTTGTCTTGACTCAGAGGTTCAAAATCGGGTGCCCTGGGAAGGTCCTGAATACAAGCTCTTTTGTTTTCATGTCCAAGTTGTGGTTGGAGCAGGCCTAGGGGCATTTAAATCTTTTGAATATAAATGTTCTGACCACATCAGTTGCTCCCTAAATAATAAATATAGAACTTGAAAATTACAAGAGTGGATGTCACTTCTGGCCTCATTTTAAGAGAATGTGATTTAGGAATGAAGAATCTCCAGAGAGGTTTATACTGAGTTCCTCAAAGAAGAGAAAACGGGTCACTTCAGACACTACACACAAGTCTCTGAATGAACGCTTTGGAAGTTTGTTCCATAATCAGTCCAGAGCATGGGTCCCTGGAGAGCTCCTGATGAGCGGAGCGATAGCTGTTAACAGCTTTTTTTCTGAAAAGGACTTTTTTCTGGGCTGCAGTTTCAGCTGTGTTTTAATAATTATTTTTGTCTCGTGAGTGGATTTTGAAGAGTATGAGCATATTTTTTCTCAAAAAGGTTGACCTAGCTCTAGTTCTTTGAAAAAAGACCAAAGTTTAGTAGAGATATCAGCTAAGAATGTGGGCCTCCAGGGAAGGTCATCGAGACGTTCAGGAACTGAGTCTCTGGAACTCTCATGGGACTCTTCCTGCCTCAGTTTCCACTGAAGAGACGTGGACAGCAAAGAAGGATGAGACGGCATCTCCCACCTCCACCCGCTGCTCTTGCTCCCGCCCCACTGCCGGATATATAATGTTTATGAAGGGAAACCTGTTCTGTGATTCCTGACCCTATTACCCTTTTTGAGACAATAAAAAGGAGAAAGAGGAAGGTGGGGATATTGGTAAAGAGACTGACCGTGGATACAGTACTGTCATGCTGAATGCCACTCCTACAGCAAAAAGTGTGGGGATGCTCTGCCACCCACGCCCAGTGAGGGGTTACTGCAAGAGAACCCCAAGGGGATTCCGAACTGTGTTTCCTGTAGGTGGGACTCGGAGAGAATTGAGTCAAGCCTTAGAAAAGCTGCAGCTGACTGTGGACGCAGGTCTCCTTCATGCCTGGCTGGAGTCTGGAAATAGGAGAAGGATGGCCTGTGAGGGGTAAGAGGCTGGAGACAGCTGCTGTACTGGAAAGGACTGTCAAGGCAGGGGATGTGTGAGTGTCCCAGAGGTGGCCACAAGGGAGAGCGAGCAGGAGCAGGACTGGGCTCAACTTGGGCCCTATCCAAAAGGACCTCTTGGAGGGTAGGGGCACTTCAGACGACAGAGGCTACAAGTGGAGGGCTGGATGCACAGGGGCTGCAGGCGGCCTTGTGTGTAAGCGACAGAGAGCCCTCTGTCCTGAGTCACAGGAATTATAAGGGAAAGGGCCCTGCAGAAAAACAATTCTTTTGTCTGTGTTTGGAACCTAACGGGACTCAGAACTGTCAGTTAATTAAGTGTGAGCAGAAAATTCCTGCTGGAATTTTCATCCAGGGGCAGGGGAATATTACAACCACTTAACACAGTTGTGGCAGTGCAGCAAAAAGAAAGATGCATTTTGAATACATCAAAACTCATGTTTGCTCAACACATTAGATGCACTATACTTCCCTCAAGGATCAGAGTTGACAGGAAGTTTCCCAGAGGAAACCCACCCCACATTTCACTTCAACTGGCCAAGTTTTAGCCTACATACTAATTCACGTGTACCGCTTCCTTCTGTCAAGTTTGAAGACCAGATCTCCTGGCCGAACACATTATGCCATGTGCTCCTCAGAATGTATTGGGGCAGATTTGAGATATCATGATTCCATCCATCTCCACATCCCTTTCCGGCCCCCAGCTCACCGGATCCCTCCACCCTCTACCCTATGGGCCCACTGTTGGTTCCTTCTAGTTTGAGGTGGAAGGGGTGGCAAGTGGGTAATGATCTAGAGGCAGGACCGGAGGCCTTGCGTAATGATTCAACAAAGGAAATGGATGGTGGTGTCAACAACTTCCTTCAAAAAGAAAGGGGAGGTTTCAGACCCTCTTGAGAAGATGGAGAGTGGCACTGTATGTTTTTGTGAAGGAGTAACAGAATCTTCTTTTGTCTCTTTCTCTAGCTCCTGTCTGGAGTCTCTGAACACAAAAGACTGTTTGTTTAGCTGTATTTTCCTTTGGTCCCGAGGAACTTTTTTCCCTGCTGAAGCAAATCCAACCATCTGCAGCCCGGGCTTGGGGAGCCAGGAGACAAAGTGTATTTTTGGTGCAGTCAAGCATGCAGATAACAACTCGTGAGGGACGCTTGGACATTCTTACAAATGACCCCTCGCATGGAGGTGGAAGGCAAACACTGTGTGATTTGAGACTGCCAAGCGAGGTTATAAAAGGTGGAATGTCAGAAACATTAAAGATATGCAGACAAGAACGTCTTTCTCTCCAAATGTCAGACTTGCAACAAGTTTGGAGTTCCTTTGCTTTGTAAATGCTTTTCCTTTTTTTTTCCTCCTGGGAGCTGAAGATGATCCTTCAATGCCAGATTTTTCCATCTCCACTCTACAGGCAATCTGTTCTGCACCTTCCCCTTGAGTGCTGAAATGACTTTTATGTGCATTGGATCAACCATACACCAACATTATTTGACGGGAAAGAAAGAAGAGAGGTAGAGATGAGAATGCAAATAGGAATGAACAAATTTTTGATTTTTCAGAGATTTAGAAAAAACGAAAGAAAAGAATAAATAAAAAAATGAGAAGGGAGCGAGCAACTGTGTTCATTTTCTCCCCTTGTTCATCCTCTGAGCATAAGGAAGCTAAGTATGGGGCTCTGGAGAAAGACGGTCCTTTGAATTCCAGCACCACCTGTCACTAGCTTATGACCCTGGGTCAGTTACTTTTTTTTTTTGAGGAAGATTAGCCCTGAGCTAACTACTGCCAATCCTCCTCTCTCTTTTTGCTGAGGAAGACTGGTGCTGAGCTAACAACCATGCTCATCTTCCTCTACTTTATATGTGGGATGCCTACCACAGCATGGCTTTTGCCAAGCAGTGCCATGTCTGCACCTGGGATCTGAACCGGTGAACCCTGGGCCGCCAAGAAGTGGAACATGCAAACTTAACCACTGTGCCACTGGGCCGGACCCTGGGTCAGTTACTTTAATCTCTCTCTGCCTCTGTTTCTGCATCAGTAAAATGAGGATAAAAATAATATTTACCTCAGAGGGTTGTTGTGAGCTAATATATGTAAATGGCATAAAAAGGTGCCTGGTATATACTTGATACTATGTATTGGTTAACTATTATTATTTCCTCATTTTCTAGTAATTGTCTAGGTCTGTAGAGATGTGAGGCAGGAAAGGATAATGTAAAGAAAAGTCAGGTCCAACCTCCACTGGGTTATTTGTGATTTGTAGCAATATTGTATCCCAATGACACTTATTTCTCCATCCACATTCTTTTAGACGGCATCATCGAGTTGGTTACAATAACGTTGATGAGAACTTGAATCTTTCTCTTATTTATTCACGCATCTGTATTTGTTCATTTATTGATTATTTGAGTTAGGGCACTAGGCAATTTACAAACCTGTAGAGAGCAGAGAATTTTCCCCTTAAGGCATCTACAGCCATTTGGTTAATGGCATAAACCATTAACATCTAATCAGAATGATTATGTTCGGAATATTCTGTTAAATCCCAATAAATAAAGCTAATCAGAATTCAGAGGTCTAGGAAAAATATTTTGTGAGAAAAATTCAGTTTCTGTACTAAGAGACTGATATCTCTAGCCATATTCATACATGCCATCAGTCTTCAGACTACAGCTGTGGTCTCATGCCTCCCGCCTCTTCATCTTTATCAATATCTTCTTTTGAAATTACCTGGCATTTTCCCTTCTGTTGTAAACAGAAGCCCCTGCTTTGAGCTCCAACTGAACCCTTTCACTCAAGTCCTTCAGTAAACATCCCCATGACGCCTGCTATGACCTAAACACTCTGTCTATTTTAGGCAAAAAACAGTTTAGGGATTGTGAATTATATGGATACAGACCATAATTTTCTATTTCATTTTTAGATACATATATATATTTTCTTGGTGAGGAAGATTGGTCTTGAGCTAACATCTGTTGCCAATCTTCCTCTTTTTTGCTTGAGGAAGATTGTCACTGAGCTAATATCCATGCCAGTCTTCCTCTATTTTATGTGGGATGCCACCACAGTGTGGCTTGACGAGTGGTGCTATGTCTGCACCTGGGATCTGAACCTGCAAACCCTGGGACACTGAGGTGGAGCATGTGAACTTAACCACTATGCCACGGAGCAGGCCCCAAAAGCTATTATTAAAATGAACTTTACCCATTTACTTTTTTTTTAGTGTGGGTATAGAAAATTTTAAATTACATATGTGGCTTGCATTATATTAACATTAGACATAGACAGTACCACCCTAGACCTTTAAAACAAAGGGGTGGAAATCTATCTTTAAGGACTTTTAATGTCTAACGGTCAAAGTTTGAATATTGAGGTCCTTATGCCTCTGAAAGTCAAATTTTCAAAGTTAAAACTCTTACCTACCCAAAACTAATAAACCTTGCGCTGACAGACACTTACCTTACCAGCAAGTTCCACTTGAAGCTACTTTGTCGAGGTCCTATGAAAGTTCTATTGTTGCAATACTCAACTTCCAACCCCTATGGTATTGTTTCAACTATATCATAGAGGATTATCAGGAAATATACCAAAATGTTAAGATTGATTACTTCTAGAAGTGGGGTACTGAGCGATTTTTGAATTTTTTAATTCTTTTCTTCATCTTTCAATCTTTCAACAATGAGGACTGTTGTTTCATCATGAGAAAAATGCATATCTTTGAATTTCAGCATGAATAACTTTATAAATTCTATAACACAAATATGTAAAAAAAGAAAAAAAAGGAGGCCAACTTAAAAGGAAATATCCCAAAATGGTTTAATCTGCTTGTCTATATTTCCAAATTTTCTATAGTGAATAGGTTATGTGTATCAAGGGAAAAAATATACCTTAGTTAAAAATTGCAATATCCACCCACCCTTTGAACCTTCAACCTAAATTAATTTGTAGGCTGATTTTCTTAGAATTTTTGAAGCTTTTATCTCTACTGTATTAGACTGAAGAGAAGATGCTTTAGGATTTAGCTTCAATTTTGATGCCAATTTTAATATTTTTATTAAATTTTTTTAGTAACAATTTATTAATCAGTTTATTTAATAACAGCTATTTTAATATTTTTATAGCCACCATCAAACAGGACAGTATTTAGTTAGAGTCTATGCAGGAGAAGGCAGAGAACCCCAAAAGATATATTAATGTGCCAGTGTCAGGAGTTTAGGTTGTACTGCAAAGATGCCCATCCAAATGGGTGCCATTTACAGCCGAGACCTGCAGAAACAATGAGAGCACCCTCCTGCATGCAGCCCAGACCAGCTCACCCAGCCATGCACACACTCAAGAGGGCTCAAGGGCGTGCACGCACACACATGCACATGCAGGCACACACACACAGCACAGTGAGTGGCTTTGGACCCTATTCCCCTCCCGCTGAGAATACCTTGCAGTTGCTTTTCTCAGCTGCCCTCCCCTCTCAGAGGCCAAACCCACCACCTTACCCCCATCAAGTACCACGGGGTACCTGCAGTGCTGTGGCGGGTGTACCCCAGTCTCTGTGTGGGCAGGCAAGACAGAGCCAGGTCTGCTGGCTGCCCTGCTGGCTCTGGAAAGAGTTGGGCTTCTAAAGGCCTGTCAGGTATGACTGTTTAGCCTGGCAGTGTTAGACTCATTTAATTTCTTTTCTTCTTGAGGAAAAGTGTCTTTTTCCAATTGCCACGAGGCAACAGCCCTTTAGACTATGGCACTTAAAAGCTCAGCAGAACTTACTGTTGGTAGTATAGATGACTTCTCCCTCCTGTGGGGTGGAATCTGTATCCTGGACCACCTGCAAGGCTCCCACAGTCCGGACAGCAGGGTCCAAAGTGACCGAACTTTCATTTACGGTTGTGTCGCTGGCGCCTGTGATCTGGTTGGTTGGCGGACCTCCCAGAGATCCCTCGAAGTCGGTGGGCAAGTCGTCCATGCAGTCAGCATTGGGCTGCCAGAAGTAGAAAAGGATCTATTCTTAGTGTATGTCATCAAGTTAGAGATGAAGTGTCTACAGCCTAAATATTTTGTCTTGATGGAAAACCAAGTTATTTACTGTTTTCTTTCTGAACCACTTTATTTAAAAATATTCCACATGTAGTTTCTGTAATTAACATGAAAACATCTCCCCAAATTTTCTTTCCAAAGGTTCTGTTTCGATCTAATCCACAGTTTTAATTCCAGGAATAGCAATATCCAAATGTTAATATAATTACTCAAGGGGAATAACATTTATTTATAATGATAGTCCTTCCTTATATATAATGTCTACACCGCATATAGGAAGTAGTTGACAGCCTGATAATTATCCCCAAAGACCCATGCATTGTTTGCAAATACAGCGATGACATGAGATGTGGATAGAATCTGACTCATTGTGAACTGTTAATCAGAGATATACACATACACACAAACCCACATACACACAAGCACAGAATGAGGCTATTTAGTTGTTGTTAAACATAAGCCAGAAAAAAACAGCTGTAGAAGAAAGCCCTATTTACCTAACATGCAATTGATCACACAGTTGTCAACTCCTCTAAATTAAAAGCTTAGAATCATAAAACTAGGGTGAGACAATCTAGTTTAATTATCCACTCGTTGCAAGACTCTTTCCCTTCGATATCCCTGACAGCTCCATTTGAACAACATAGAAATGGGAGCTCTTTGCTTTGCAAGGCAGCCTGTGTTGACCAGCTTTGGTAGACTATTCTATCGTTGGCCAGTTTTGCAAGTTTTACTCTTTGTCTTAGTTCTGCTGTTTGAAGTGATACTGAATATATTTATACCTCTTCCACAAACAACTTTTAAAATGACTTTTAGTTGTTATGCCTCTGCCCAAACTCATAAAAATTATTTTTAAAAGTTGGCGGTAGAGAGATATGGTCTTGAGAAATACTCAAAATAGATATTAAATATTTTTGCTCGGGTCTGAACATCAACATTGCCTTGAGTGATAACAATTACTACATGGTTTTGTACTCCCAAGGGATAAGGAGGAGGATGGGGAGGATTAGATGAAGAGAATTTGGGCTGACACTGATTAACATCACAACGGCTAAAAAGTTCAAAGTTCACTAAAAGAGAGACTCTATAACTCGTGGACTCATTGGGATCGCAAAGCAAGAAATCCAAAGAGCTGGACTCGTGTCCTGGCTTTTCTGCTCTTAAACCAGTCTCCTGAGCTCCACACCTGTATTTGGAAATCTCCATCATCCCACAAATCCTCAAATTCAGCTCATTTCCTTTTCTCTGTATTGCTTCTTCTTTTGCCTTCTCTTTCTCTATAGGAAGAGTGCCAATTCATTGAAACTCAAGCTGTCAAAAGTCAATTCACTGAATGACCGATCCACCAAATTTACTGATTGTGATACTGGACATGAGCAGATGTGTTACTAACATTTCTCTCCCCATTACCAGACTCCCTTCAGTTTCTTCCCCCGTAATATTCCATTCTCTACTTTCTCACCAGAGCATTCTTTTGTCAAAACACAGGTATGATTCTCCTTTTCTCCTAAAGGACAAATTACAATCTCCTTAGCATAGCAAAACTGACACTCTACAGCCTCGCCCCAGCCGACTCTTTTGGCCTCACCTCGGCCTTTGGAAACACACAGAATACACCATCTATTCCCTATCTTAGTGCTTTAGCTTATGCTGTTTGCCTGCTCGGGATGACATTTGTCCCAATCATCCCTATCACCTTTCCCATCCCAGGTTCTCAATCCAACTCTGGTGAACTCCTAAGCACCCCACAATTCCCAAGCCAGATGTCACTTTTTCTAAGTAGCGGTCCCTCCCTGGTGGTCATCTTTGATACTCTAATACTTTATTTGTGCTTCTCCAGCTCTGTTATGGTTATTACTATTTGTCTCACTCTACTAGTCCACAAGCTTTTTTTTCTTTCCAGTTTTACTGAGAAATAATTGACATGCAAAATTATATTAATTTAAGGTATACAACATAATGGTTTGATATATGTGTATACTGCACATTAGTTAACATCCATCACTTAACATAATTACAATTTTTTTTCTTGATAAGAACTTGAAGATCTAATCTCTTGGCAATTCAAATATATAATTCAGTATTGTTAACTATACTTACCATGCTGTACATTACACCCCCAGGACTTGCTTATCTTATAATTGGAATTTTGTACCTTTTGACCCCCTTCACCCATTTTGTCCACCCCCAGCCTCCGCCTCTGGCAACCACCAATCTGTTCTCTGTTTCTCTGAGTTCAGTTTTAGATCCCACATATAAGTGAGACACGAGCTTTGTAAAGTGAAGCAACTACAGTCTATTGATCTTGAATTCCAAGCCCTCACACAGTACGTGACAATTATTAGGTGCTCAGTAAGTGTTGATATGAAAATTTCTATCTGAGTCTCAGTTTACTGCTTTGAAAACTTAGGAATGTTAGTATCTTCCCTAGACCAATTAAGGGAGGATTTGAGAAAACACTTTAAAAACTGTCAAGTTCTGTGCAAAGGTAAGGCATGCTATTCAAGGGTGGCAGAATATGCCACCCCAAAATATGCTACATTGGCATAAGGATTATTTGGAGCTGAAGACAACTGAGAAGAAGCAGATAAAGAAATGCTCTCTGCCCTCTTCTATTGGCCTAAAAGCAGGATATAAATTTGTAAAGGTCTCCCCCACTGCTTGTCCGAGGAAAAGGAGAACATTTTTATAACCAGAGACTGCAAGTTGATGCCGAAATGGATCCGTGCAAACAAACCTTACTAACATGCCCTTATCTGCCATTAGTTCCCCCCATATGCTTATCTTCCCATAATTTGCTGCCCTAGGAACTCCAAGCCCTTTTCTCCTCTCTTGACACTCTCTAAAACTTTATTGGTCTTTTCTTAAGATGCTATATAAGCCCAAGTCCTGACCACTCCTTTGAGTTACTCATTGTGAAGTGCTCCCATGTATATGTGCGATGCATGTGTTAATAAACTCCTGTTCGATTTTCTTTTGGTAATCTGTCTTTTATGAGTTTAATGTACAGGGCTCCAGCTGGACAACCCATGAAAGCAGAAGGAAAAATAATTTTTTTTCCCTCCTCTACACGATGTGAAGATGCTTATAAGCAAAACCAATTGCGTGTGAGCTATCAGGGGGAAGATTTCACAACGAGGATACTGTACTGCTTGTTCTTTCAGCCATAAGCATCTGAGCGCAATCAGAGATGCACTAATGATGGACACTTTTCCAAGTGTTAACTTTGCTTGTTGATATTGTTCCTTTCTTTCTTTTCTTTTTAAAAAAAGTATTTTATTAGTTTTGATGCAGGGTGTTTGCTTTTACTTTGCAGACTAGTAGGAACAGTATTCTATCTTTAACAGAGAGGGAAAGAGAAAGAACTATTAAGCTCAGGGAGACTGTGAATGGTAGCAGGAATGAATAATTTGGTTTAGATAGGATATTTAATAGACCATCCTTACAGAACCTCACAGTTTACATCCACTCTAAATAGTTCATCAAATAGAACAATATTTTGAAAAGAAACCCAATTTATATACCTCTAAGAGAAATTATAGTCATAATGTTTAGTAAAAGATGTCAAATATCATCTGCAAGTGCACACAGTATAGGTATTCAAATTCAAGTTAGCATGGGGAAGGTCCTCAAAAAAATCCAACCGCTAAATAGTTAGGGACTTGTGAATATACTAGTTACACTGGATATTCTATGCAGTAACAATCATCCTATTCATACTAGGATAAGAGCGACAGGAGCAGGTGTTTGCTGGGATATGAAAGGCCCCAGTCACATGGTGCCTTATAGGAGTACTCACTGAAACCTGTGTTCTGTCATCCTACAAAGAAACGTCTAGACTTGACTGCAGAGAAACAGGGTGAAGCACTGTAATGGAGATAAAGGGATGAAAACACTTCTGACAATAAAGGACTTTTTTCTCCCCTTTTAGTTCAGGATTTTATTTCTCTTGGCAAAATATAATGAAAAAAGATCCCACTGTATTGGGAATTTCATGATCCGTGAGCTGTGCTCTCATTCTTTAGCTCATTTTAGAGAAATCCACTTACAAAATGAAAACGTCCCCAGCTCTTAGCTTTCAACTTATATTTATTTGCCTTATAG
This sequence comes from Equus caballus, assembly GCF_041296265.1. Taxonomy (NCBI): domain Eukaryota; kingdom Metazoa; phylum Chordata; class Mammalia; order Perissodactyla; family Equidae; genus Equus; species Equus caballus. The sequence continues at coordinate 96,499,252 of NC_091685.1, read as the reverse complement.
CACAGGCAAGCACAAGGACACTCAGTTAAAAACAACAAAAACAAACAGAAAAACCTCACCACCTGTATTTGGACAATCTAGTGGATCAGGATTACCACTAAGTCGCTGGTGAGTGGACGCTGTTCAAAGGAGGATCAGGGTGAATTTCATAAATAGGATTCTGTGACTGCAGCCTTCAGCCTCTGAAGGCCTACAATGCCACCGACATTTATTGAGCACTTAGCGTGAGTAAGGGATATACACATAAGGACCAACAGGCACCAATTATCAGAGAGATTGACAGGCTCTTTTCAATTTTCTTTGATTAAGAAGAAATGGAATACAAGGAGTTTAGGAAAATTGTAAAATAATTTCTTTATGCTACACAAAAAAGGTCTCAGCTAGCTAGAGAAGTGTTTTGTAGTTGAGAAGCTGTGAGCTTGTCCAATGACATGGAAAGTTCTAAGAATGGAGTGAAGACTTCATCTCTCTGGTGTAATTTAGGCATGGTGCTACCCCACAGCAAAGGATGGAGTAGAAGAACATTCCATTCCTCTCAGATCCAGCCTTGAGTATCATACTCTAGGACAAAGCCAGAAAAGCCCCAGGAATGGATGGAGGGTAGCCATATGCCTTGGTGCTTCGTGAGAAGTAGCCCCCTCCGTATGCCTTCTCCTTTACAGAGGACGTTCTGTTCTCTGGGGTGAGCTTGGATGTATGTCATGTTCCTGTTTGGCTGGCCCTTAAGAATCCTTGACAAAATCCAGAAGATGCTACTGATGTTTATTTTTCTGGAAGTCAAGTGTGCTAAATAAAATCTTATCCAGACATAGTAGGCATCAATCCACGGCCAGAATGCCCAACTGCTAAAAGTCAGAATATTATTGGTTTTGGAAATAAATCAAAAGGCCACCCAATAATTCTATTTTAAAAACAATTAATAGCTGTATTCTCAACTCATTTACAACTAGCTTCTGGAGAAGTTATACCTCCCCAGGGAAAGTCTGGAGTCAAGTGCTATTAGGACAAAATTTAACCACTGGGGGTGGTTTGGTTTCATTGTCTTGACCAAGAAGCACCGGGATCGACACTTAGGAGCTTTGAAAATATCCTGAGCAATAGGAACTAGGTGAGATGATGTGACTGCCTACTTTTGAGTATTTTAAAGATTTTGGAGACCAAAGACACACATACACACATGCAGGCACACAAGTACATACATTTCCCCTTTCCCTTGTAAGAACCAATTACAGCCAGAAATGTGCAAAGTGCAAACAGTGAGTTCAATTTCCTAAGTCACCAGTATCTGGTAGAGATGTTGGGTCTTTACTAATGTTTCATGTTCACTGCAGTTGATTTTCACCTTGAATGCATCATGCATTTACAAGTCTGGTCTGAAAATTTAATGCATTGCCTTTCAAATCTAGCTCAGAGCTCTGCGTTGTCACACCAGTTGATCTGTGTTTTGTGTATCAACTGTGAAAATCAGCATACAGCTGGCATGGAGACAGCTGGTAAGGGTAGGTAATTCAGCCAATGCATGACCTTATAATGCTTCAGGTGTGCCCTCTCCAACAGAAACACTCTGATAGTCCTAGGACAATTAGCCTTTTGGCATTAAAGAAAACCTTTGATATCTGATCTGATCCTTCCTTCTTCAGTGACATCTTGGGATTATTAACATTCTCTTTACTCTCTGCCATTAGTAGCGAGGAGTGACAACAGGGAGGCTGCAACAAAGTGGTGGGGGAAGGAGAGAGGCTGCTCTCTGGATCCTCTTTGTCTAGCTTCTTTTAGACAGCGCCTGTGTTTTTCTCACATCTCTCTGTGTAGCCCTTGGATTCAGTGGCCTGGCTTACTTCCTGCCCTCCCCACAGCAGCTGGTGTCACACCAGCCACCAGTTTGTAGGCTTCACTTGATATGGTCCTGGGAAAGTCTTCCTGGGGCATCAAGCCAGACAGCTGGTGGGATTCTCTCTGCACTGGGGAAGAGACTAAATTTTATAAAACATATAACTAAGGGTATCAGCTTGATGGAAGCGCTAGAATTAAGTGGCTCTGGCTCTGGTTTCCCGCTCACTCAAGTTTTCCACAGAGATCTGAGTGCAGCAGAGGCTCTGAGCCAGATTCCCAGCAACTATCTTTCCCTCCCATTGTTGGGAAAAGCTCCTTTCCTCTGAGAGCTCGGTGATTTGGGGGCAACATCAGAAAGTGTGGCATGCACATCTCCTTGATGACAGTGCAGGGGTAATGACACGAGAGGTATCAATGTTGGTCAGAGGTAAACCACTGGTTGGTCAGGCCTCTGCTAGAGTCCCACCTGTACTCACAATCTGCAGCCCAGATGAGAAGCCCACGAGCTGCATAAGCAGCATGTCAACTCACAGACAAATAAAATGGATATGGTGAGAGGGTTATGATGTTCTCAGATTGAGAAAAAGTGAGAGAAGTGTTTTCAGACATGGGAATTCTCTTGGGGCCTCTTCAGATGACACCATTGCTTTGGGGTTGAGGGGACACAGAAAATCCAGGGTTGATGTTTTCTTCCTCCTTTGTGAGTAATGCAGAAAGACAGACATTACGATGCTGTAGGCTGTGCTGTGCTTACCGGGATCCCTAGGGCTTTAAGAATGTTCATCTTGCACATGGGACAGGTGCGATGATCTAGAAGCCAGGGGTCAACACAGGACTTGTGGAAAAGATGCCTGCAATGAGAACCATACATCTTAGAGCGGCGGTAACTGCAGAGACTACCTAGTCTACTACAGCCCAGAGACTTGTCCGAGGTCACTTGACTGCTCAATGGCAGAGCCGAGACTTGAACCTCTATCTCCTAACCTCCTGGGCCAACTTCCTGTTATACCCTGTGGTGATGTCAAAATTTGTCTGTATCCCAGGAGTGTCCTATAGGATACATAACTGAGTCTTCCAAGCTTCAGAAAATGGAGAGAATGTAGAAACTGGGAGATTTTTCTCTTTTCCAATAGGAAGAATGTTTAATGGAAAGAATGCAAGTAGAGACACCTGTATAGACTTTTCAGGATAACTTGACAGAAGCTACTTGTAAATAAATCCCAAGTGTCTTTTCCCACAGTCAGAAGACAACTGCAAAGTAAAGACTCATTTCCATTAATACTTGGGGGTCTAACACAAAAGGGCAGAAGAACTCCTGGAAGCATTTAACACTACAAATGACATTTTAAGTTGTTACGGCCGGAAGGTTGTCAAATCAGAAGCCAAGTGAAAGGTACTGTATCCTTTTCTGATGTGCTCCACTCTACTGCCATGCTCAAGTGCCAGCCATTAGGAGCCTTCATCTGAGGGGCAGGAGGAGGGGCCCATTTAGAAGGTGTAGGATGCCTCCTAACCGAACTTTCTCTCAAGTTGGCTCGCAAGATCCCCTTCAGTGGTATCAGGGAGTCAGAAGCTTTTCTTCTCACTCACAAGACTCCATACCACATGCAGAAGCAGCCAGAATTTCCTGCCTGGGGCAAGAAGAGAGAGAACTGTCTGTCTTCAGTATGAAGCCTTTTTTAGGACATTCCATCCATGCCTGACTCCTGCACTATTCCTGGAAAACTTCCACTCCCCTCTCACACTTTCGTCTTCTTTTGTTCTAACAGTTATCTTTGTCTTAGAGGGCTTTAGTCTCAAATGCTGAAAAAGGACCCCCAAATCAGAGAAGGGTACGGGAAGTGCCACCTTTTAAACTGAAATTGAAAAGAACTCATGTGCCAAGGATGGATTAGCTGTAAACAGGGTATGACCAGATCGGGGATTAGAAAAAGGAGAGGAGAAACCTGGGTGTGTCGTTATGTTTCCAGATTATGGTTTGGAAAGCCTGCAGATTTACTGCTTGGAAAGCATATATCGCATTCATTCATTCCTTCATCCACACATTCATCCAACAAGTAGTATATGCCAAAAGAATCCTGCTCGACACTGGGAATGAGCATGATAGTGAGTTGGCTCCTTCCTTAGGGAGTATAACAGGAGAGGTAGACATTAATAAAATAATATAAATAAACTACTTAATGTCAACAGTGCTAAGTACCACGTTAGAAGAACAGGGAGCTTGAGGGGGCTTGTAACTGGCAGATTTATCCTAGTTTGGGTACGCAGGGAAGGTTTCCCTGACGAAGTGCCAAAACTAAGGCCTGAGGGCTCCACAGACATTATCCACATGAAGGGGAGAGGAGAATAAGAAGGGTATTCTAGGCACAACGACTGGCTCGTACAAAAGCCCTCAGCTGAGCAGAAAGAAGGCCAGTCCCAGGGCAGCAGGCGGTGTGAAGGAGAGGCTGACAATGGATGAAGCCACCTCCTGCCGCTGCCAAAAGCAACATGGACCTCCCCATGCTCAGGCTCTACCCTCAGGAAACAAGTTCCTCATTTGAACTTGCTCACCAACTGGTATTCCTCCTGGGAAGGGAGTCAAATATTCGGGTCCCTTTGACCGTTCCTGGGAGGGAGGCCTCTGTTGTATTTCCTGCACATACGCTGGAGTCAGAATGACAGTAGACCCAACCATTAGCTGTTTTAGCTTAAATAAGTCACTTGATAGCCCCAAGTCTCAGTTGCCTCATCTGTAAGATGCAGCTGTTATCTACTCACGCAGATATGCCTTGCCTGAGTCTCCAACCCACAGAAGCCAGCGGTTAGTCACTAACACCCCCAGTTATTTCTATGCGCTGGTCATTCTGACATCTCCTCTATGATGGTTAATTTTATGTGTCAACTTGGCTAGGCTATAGCACCTAGTTATTCAATCAAACAGTAATCTAGGGGTATTTTGTAGAGGTAGTTAATATCTACAATCAGTTGACTTTAAATAAAGGAAATTATCCTAAATAATCTGGATGGGCCTTATCCAATCAGCTGAAAGACCTTCAGAGCAAACCAGGGATTTCACGGAGGAAGAAGAAATTCTACCTCAAGACAGCAGCATCAGCTCCTGCTCAGTTTCCAGCCTGTAAGCCTGCTCTACAGGTTTCAGTATTGCCAGCCCCTATAATCACATAAGCCAATTTCTTGAAAAATTGATGGCTTGAAAAATATATACATATACTTATATATATATATATATATATATAAATAGTGGGATGCATATATCCACTGGTTCTGTTTCTCTGGAGAACCCTGACTGATACCTCCTCCATTAGAATATAAGCTCCATGAAAGCAAAATCCTTGTTTGCCTAATTCACTGTTTGTATCCTATCACCTACTACAGTCCCTGGCACACAGATGATGCTCAAGAAATATCAGCTACATGAATGGAGAGTCATCAAATGACCTATACCCCTGACTGCCTGCACGTGGTCAAATCCCACAGACTCACTCTTTCTAAGTCTCTTTCACATTCATAGCTTCTTTTCATCTCCCAATGCCACCCCCTCATTCATACTCTCGTTAATTTTTTTTCTGTATTACTGTAATAACATCTAACTTCTCTCCAGCTACCAGTCTTTTCCTGTGCTTTTCATCCCACTCATCCTTGCCATATTTATCTTCCTAAAATAAAGTACTAGTTACGTCACCCCTTGTTCCATTCTGTTCTGTGCTAGGAGCTGGGTACAAAGATGAATAAGACAAGGTCCCTCTCTTCCAGGCAGTACCATAGTTCAGTCGTTCCTTGTGAAGGACAACGTAAAGGCCACTGAAAGGCCACACTCATGGATCCATCGTTTTCCAGCTGTTTGATCTTAGGCAAGTCTCAGTTTTCCAAGATTCAGTTCTTTATCTGTGAAATTTCATCTTTGCTAGTGAATGAGTCTGTGTGTGTGTGTGTGTGTGTGTGTGTGTGTGTGACTGAGAAAGAGAAAGAGAGAGAGAGAGACAGAATAAATAATGCCTACAGTTTAAGACATAAGCACTGGCCCTCCTTAATTATAAGCTACCACTAATTTTATTAACACCACTGTATTGCATCTTGGTTTTTTTGATGCAGGTTACTACTCTCATTTCTACTCTTTAGAATAACCTTTCTAATGTTGAAAGCAAAAAACTGCAAATTTAAAAAAATCAAAGGAAGAACTAAGGGCAAAAAAAAAAATAAAGTGTTGAAATGACATGTAGGGTGATCATGCTGATGATTAACTAACATTGATTTATTTCCAGCACCATATTTCTTGTGCTGATCATCGAACATGAAGACTATATCCATATAATTAGGATTGCGAAACAATTTTTCTCCTCCCAAATGGAAAGAAAAATAAAAGTCACTAGACTAAATAAATAAAGGAGTAGGGAAAAAATCTGGAGTTTAGTAAACATCTCTAAGGCAGAGTCAGTCTCAACGTATCCCATTTGTACAATTTGCGGCACAGCACTGTCCCTCCACGAGTTTGAAAAAAGGCTGCATGAGAAAGCACATCCAGATGAACAAGAGGACAACATCTCTCTCCTCACAAGCCTGGCAAGCTGGAAATACCACAGAGGGTCAACAAAACTCTTCTCCTTGCTTACTCACCAAAGGGAAGCAAACATTTTAGGAAGAGTTCTTCAAACACCCGACAAAAGATGACATCGACAATGGCATAATATTGCCAAGATGATTATAAATAATAATTCTCACATTTTTTAGCAGTAATGACAAAGCCAGTTAAATTCATTTCTGTATCTATTGATTCTTGTTTTCTGTTGTCCTTTCATCTACATGGGTGACTCTTTCCCCAATTAAATGACATTATTTTTCCTACCTGGAAGAGGAAGGGGCTATTTTGGCTTTTGCCTCTCACTCCCTTTTTCAGGCTTTCTCAGATCCTGCCACCCTGCCATTGACATTAGGATCCTGTGGCTTTCCTTTTGGCACCAATGCAAGCTGTTTCATTCTCCACGGTGAGACAGTTATCAAAGAATGTGAGTCACTCAGGGACCTAGAATGCCATTCTTCCAGGGAGCATTAACTATTGAAATAAGATATATCCTGTGCTTTGTTGGGTAGCTGAAATGTTTCTTCAGAGCCTCTGAATCTTATTTGCAAAGTTATCAAAGAAGTAAGACTGTGTTTTAAATTAATAAACACTAATTTCATTTAATTAATAAACATCTGCTGGTTATTGAATGACTACTATGTACCAGGCCTGTTATAAGCATTATTAATTCACGACCTATGAGGTAGGAATTATTATTCCTATTTTATGGAGGAGGAAGCAGAAACTCATTAAAGGAAATTATCCAAAGAGCTAGTAAGCTGCAGAGCTCAGACTCAAACGCAGTCCTACAGTCAGTGTTTTTACCCAATTCTACACTCCACCACCCTGCCTTCCCTCACAGAACTATCACGGACAAGGAGGGAAGGAGTTGGAGCAACTCAAATTTTTATTCTTTCCCAATGTATTTTTGTGCTCCAGCTTCAAGGAGGCAATATCTTAGGTACAGAGGTTGGGATCGGGCAAAACCAAAGGGAAAAGTGATCTCCCTTAAGCATATTCACTTGGCTACGGAAGGGAAAAGCATTCAAATATTGGCCTCGTCAGGCCTATACTTAGATATCAGCCTGCTTGATTTGTGTAGAGGATAACACTGGCCTCGAAATGCTTTGGACTCCCCCATTCTCCACTGCCCAACAGATCTGGGAAATGTTGAGTTGGCAGCTCCATCACCTTTCCACAAAATTTTCAAATTTGTATCACGAAGTGCCCCGAAATGTAATATTTACTTTTTTTCACAAGGCTCTTCTTTTTTTAAATTTTTTTTTTAATTTTCCTTTTTCTCCCCAAAGCCCCCCAATACATAGTTGTGCATTTTTAGTTGTGGGTCCTTCTAGTTCTGGCATGTGGGATGCCGCCGCAGCGTGGCCTGATGAGCGGTGCCATGTCTGCGCCCAGGATTCGAACTGGCGAAACCCTGGGCCGCAGAAGCGGAGCGTGCAAACTTATTAACTGCTTGGCCACGAGGCCGGCCCCTACAAGGCTCTTCTTGACTTGGTCTGGTTTCTCTTTCCTGCCTTGGCTTTCTAAAACACAATACGATATCGCTCCAGACTGGAAATGCTTCAGCTGCTCCCCACTGCCTAAAGCACAAAGTCAAAATGCCTGATCACAGCACACAAAGAAGGCCCCTTCATTCTTGCCCTTCTCACCTCATCTGCTATGCCCCTATGTCGACCCCACACTCTCACCATAACTCTGAACACCCTTCTCACATTTTTTTTTTTTGTCCTGGCAAATCTTGCTCATGTTTGAAGTCACAGTTCAGATGTCCCTTCTCTTCCCTAAACATCCCGTCCCTTTTCTCCAAACTCTGCCAAGGAGAGTGTCTTTTCATTTTCTTCCTACTGCGTTTCCCCACATGTGTCGCAGCAGCCTCCGGGTTTAGGGTCTGAAGACCGCTTCTTAGCTTTGTAACCTCAGGCAAGTAATTTAATTTGCCTGTGGCTTAGTTTTCTCTTCTGTAAGTATTTTACAGCAATGTCCTTTAATTGTCATGACAACCCTCTGAAGCAATACTGTTTGGGATAACCCTTCAGAGGGTTGTTATGACAATTTTAAAGGACAAAGGGCATAAAACACTTAGAATACTACCTGGCACATAAGAAGCTAGAGTTTCATGGTGGTGGTGTTTTTTTGTTTTGTATGGGTGAAATTAAAAGTATTTTAATAATTGGTACAGCCCAAGCACAGACCAATAAGAATGCATGCCAGCCATAAACAATGAGCACAGCCCCACAGGCTCAGTATTCACCTGGTTTACTGTTCTGGGTCCCGAGTGAGTTTGTGACACCTTGGAGGGCAGAGACAAATTGTTTCTATCTCCAAAACCTAGAAGAGTACCTGGAATAGGATATGCTCTCAGAAATGTTTGCTGAAAAAATGAATCCTGTAAGTCCATCTTCCCTAAATTATTATTTAATTAACCGTAATTTAGTTCCTCTTCCTTGCAAGTGAGCTGTCTATGGTAGAGATTACTCTGGAAGCATTTTTCTTAATTTTTTATAGACTCTAAGAAATGAAAGAATTCTGCCTTCTTCTGGAGGCCAACAGTTCCTAATGAGGAAAACCCATGCACTGCCTAGAATGCCTGGCAGACATCCCACAGGCTCACAAAACAGGGCCACTCCATCTATGCAAGTCTCACTTTGGGAACTTTGATTTATGGATACGAGCACAGGCATAACTTCGTTAGAATGACCAAAATGGGCAGTGGTGATGGCACTTACAAAATGTTGGTGGAGCCTGGACAGTGTAATGAATGTTGCGTAGGAAAAACATATTCCATTCCTACCCAGAGGACAAAAGAGATCTAAATTGCTCTTATTGATTTTCTTAAGTAGGATTCTATTTGTCTAGCTGCTCCTAAAATCAGGTGAATTCAATGAGAACTTCACCAGCATCTTGATTGCCATGGCTTTGAAAAACACCCGGAAATCATCAGCTTTTTCTGTGTATCATCTTTGTCTGGCCCAGATACCTTGCCTGTGGTCAGTAACGAGCAACCAGGCATTCAATGTGTCATGAAATTTCTCTACATTTTCTACTGTGCTGTATTATGCAAACCAGTGCCCATTAATGAGAAAAGTGGTCAGTGGTTGGTGTTGACATAGTGGTACTTTGGTATAGTAAGGAAGGTGATTTTCTTTGTTATACATGAGGAAGTCTGAAAAGGAGTATTTTGATATATTGTTAAAGATTCCAAAGTTGATACCACGATTTCTAACTACTAGAAATGCTAAGTTCTGAGGAAAAGTAGGAAAATTGACACAGAATAACAAGTTCATTAATATGTGGTAGTTACGTAGCACCACTCCATGCAGAGCATTGTGCTGGCATTGGGGTACAAAGATGAATCAGGCATGCATCCTGTTGGTGAGCTGTTTTTAACATAAAACTGACAGGCTGATAGGAAGATTCACAGTCCATACTGTGTAGAGATTAAAAGCTCCGGCTTGGCAATAAGGCAGCTTTCATTTTAAATCTTGGCTGCCACACCTGGGAAAACCTCTTAACCCCTCTGAACCTTAGTTCCTTCATTTATAAAATAAGGATAATAGTAGTATTTATCTGAGATGTTCATCACTATTGTTCATCCAATATGTCAGCTCTTTACGGAAAGATGGGAAGATCATGCGCTTTCCTGGTGGTAGCTATGGCCATGTGACTAATTCTGGCCAGTAAGTTATAAAGAGAAATAACTGATTTCACTTCAGACCATGGCATTTAAATCCTTGCCTGTCAATGAACAATGTTTGTGATGGCAACTGCTTTGTCAGCCTGACTGGCATGAGCAGACTCTCCCTGATGACACACAATGGACACAAAACATAGGTAAGAAATCTTTGTTGTAGTTAACCACTTAGAATTGGAGTTTTTTTTGTTACTGCAGCAAAGCCTAGCCTATCCTGACTAGTCAAGTACCTTACAGGATTGTTGTAAGGATTAAATACTTGTTTGTAAAGTGCTTAGTTAGTAAGTGTTCAGTGGATTAATAGTGACAGTGACTCTTTTAAATGATGTTAGTACAACATGTAAAGTGACAGATAAATAAATAGATATACAAAAAACAGCCACAGAAATCAGGGGAGGGAACAGCTACATTGTGAGGAAATTGGAAACTAGAGGACGGGAAGAACTTTGAAGTGTGGAGATTGGAGGAAAGAAATCCAAGGAGCAGGAATTTACTTGAGTAAAGGCATAGCTGCAATGTCATGAGATGTATAAGAAACTCAGTTGGGTTGAAATATAGACGATTTTAAAAGTAAAAGCAGGAAATAGAGCTGGAAAGCATGGGTCCAAATCAGCATTCTGAAACAATCTGGATGGACTGAGTAGAAAAGAGGTATGAACAGTGAGGAAAATAACCATGGACCTGAGCCAGGCTTTCCCTCATTCCTGGTGATGACGAATTTCTCGTCATTAAGTTATTTCCATCTATGCCGTCTCATCTTTCCACGTCTCCTATACAGAAAGTCCTTGCAGGGGTGAGGATGTGCTGTTTGGGGGTTTGGTGTGGATCAGGCCGGTTAAGCAGACACCAGCCCCTCCCTACCATAAACTATCCAAGCGGCCCAGTGCCTCACTGTCGGTGATTCTGCTATTCGGCTTCGTCTAAAGTGGCTGGACCAAGTGTAAGAAACTGCATTGCCCTGATTTCCCCTATTTAGATTATGTAAACATCATTTTTGAAAAAAAGAAAGAAGAAAAAGAAGAAAAGGAAAGGGAAAAAGAGCTGTCACACAGAACCAGTAGTAACCATATTCTGGCTATTGTTATAAACATAATTACTTTGTTTTGGCAAACTAATAGGCTATGCTAGCAGTTTTACCTGATGAAACAAAGAAAAAAAAAAGAATGCAATCAAGTAAAGTACTGCCCACCTTACTAGCACAAGCACTGCCTTTCTCTGAAAAAGACTGATCTGCTTTCAGGCCCACAATAATAAGCTTGGAATCGTTGAGGAGAAAGTACAATCCTTAAAGCTGGGCTAGATTTGATTTGGTTTCCTTGGAGTTCTTAGACATTTGCTTCAGAGCAAGATGGGGGTTTCTGAGGCAGATTTTTAGCCAAAATCATACTCTCAGAGAGTAGAATATACAGCAGAACACCCTCATGGGGCAGGGTGAAGGTACAGCTAAGGCCTCAAGTCCGTGGCCCGTGGTACAGTGGAAAAAGTGTTGGCTTAGAAATCAGAAAACCTGGCTTTGCTTTGGGCTCTGTGATCAACCTCTCTGAATTAAGGTTTTCTTTTAGTAAATAAAGGGATGATAACGGTCCTGCCCTACCTAGATTATAGGCTATTGTGAGATGCAAATTAGACATTATATGTAAAAGAGCTGTGTAAACAGTAAAGCGCTTTGCAAAGTTAAAGTATTATAATGAACAACCATTTTATTTCACCCAGTTGTCCACAGCATTGGGTTTAAATAGCATTAAAGAAAAATCAATAAAACTTAAGAAACTAAGAAACTGCATCAGATCCTCTCGCTACTAAACTCAATTGTTCTTTTTTAGCTACTGTGGAAGCAATCGACCCTTTGGGAATGCAAGTTACAAAGGAATTGCAGAATCCTCATTTGAGAGCGTGTCTCACTCCTTTGGGTTCTGGTAGCGGGAGGCTCTGTGCTTAAAACTTGACCCTGGTCTAATTATATCGTTTGGCTGGGGCAGCAAAGCTGGTTGGCATTTGTCCCGTGTGTCTAGTTGATTAATATAACTGGGGACCACGACATTTGCAATCAGAATGCCATATTTAACAAGGTTATTATAGTTCAAGATTTCTTTCCTAAGGCGGTATTGGCTCTGTTGAAAATATAACAGAAAATAAACACATCAGACATCATTGACCAGCAATGCAATCTCCTTTCATGTCTCCTTCCTTTAATCTCTTCGATTAAATGATCCCTAGTTTTTAGCAGTGCACACATACAAATCCAAAATAATCAAAGAAACATTAGAAAACACTGTCTGCAAACTCTGAACTTAAATTTTATATAATTTTGACTAATGTACAAAGTGAACTATTTTTTTAAAAAAGTCCACAGCATAGCTCCTTTGATACTTTAAATTTTTTTCTGTTATTTTAAATGAAGGTATAACATACAGTAAAAGGCACAAATCTTAAGCAAGCTAGATTTCTTGAGAATGTATGTATTTATGCACACGCTACCCAGATGAAGATATATACTGTTTCCATCCCCTCAAGGAGTTCTCTCCTGCTCCTTATTAGTCAACACCCACTCCCTGCCATGTATCCACCATTATGTCTTCTGTTCCCATAGATTAGCTTTGCCTGTGTTTGAACTTCATGTAAATGGAATCGTAAAGTATCTGTTCTTTTTCTGCCAGGCTTCTTTTGCTCAAACTAGTGTTTTGCAGATTCATCTGTGCTTGATGAATATCAATAGCTTGTTACTTTTTATTGCTGAGTAGTATTCCATTGTATAAATGTATCCCAATTTGTTTATAGATTTTTCTGTTGCTAGACATTTAGGTTGTTTTCAATTTTTTGATTGTTATGAATAAATGTGCTATGACCATTCTTGTACAAGTCTTTCTGTGAATGTATGCATTCATTTCTTGCGTATACACCCAAGAGTGGAATCACTAGGTTAGAGGAGAGTACGTGTTTAACTTTAGTAGAAACTGTCAAACAAATTTCTAAAGCAGTCATGCTATTTTAAACTCCTACCACACTACGTAACTTTTAATTTGGCAGATTGCATAAAATTATGTTCCTGAACGAAAGAGTTTTTAAAAGAATGATTTTCATAAACATTGACTATTGAGTGGGATGCCTTACACCAAAATAAATTTCAGATACATTTGAAAAAATGTACTTGATCAGTTATTTTATTTCTTGATAGGGAAGGATTAAAGAGGGAGAGAGAAAAATAAAAATATAAATTTTATAACAACGTTTTCCCATTAATCAAAATGCATCATAAAAACAAAAGCATTTAAATGAGAAAAAGCATTATTTAACAAAAATATGAAAACAAAATACTTAAAATAGTTAATATCACATTTTATGATTTCTAGGCCATACCATTTTCCCCCCACATTTTAACATCTCTGCAATTAGGAAGCACCTTACAACCAATGATAATTTATATTAGATATGATATATGAAGAGCTTATGTTAGCCAACAGTAATATCTCAGAGAAATCAAAGACATGGCGATTAAAATTAAGTGCTACCTTTATATTTGGCTATCAGATGGGAAAGATGTTCAAAATGGTACCACTTCATGGCTCCAAAAGGACACTAATATAAACACTCTCACATTCTGCAAGGGTAATGTAAATTGTTACCACCTCTCCTGAAAGCGGTTTGACAAAACTTATCAAGATCCTTTGAACTCACTTTTGACAAAGTAAGTTCACTTTTAGGAATATATCCTAAGGAATAAATACAGAAAAAAAAATAAACAATTAAGGTCATGACTTTATAATAATGAAAACTGGAAGCACACTAATTACTGAACAATAGGGATCAGTTAAGTAAACTCCAAGAATGGACTATTATGTAACCACCAAAATATTTTAAAATAATTTCTAAAGTTATAGGAAAATGCTTACCCTTTAATGTCAAATGAGAAAATAGAATAAAGATTGTACCAATGGCCTGACTCTACAATGTTTAACAATATACATGTGATGTTTATATACATGCATTATACAAATTAAGTATACCAATATCAACAATGACTATTTCTAGGTGGCGAGATTATTATTATTATTATTATTTATTGAGGTCATAATAGTTTAAAAAATTGTGAAATTTCAGTTGGACATTATTATTTGTCCATCACTATATAAGTGCACCTCTTCCCCCTGGTAACCACTGGACTGTTCTCTTTGTCTGTGTGTTTGTTTATCTTCTGCATATGAGTGAAACCATGTGTTGTTTGTCTAGCTTATTTCCCTTAACATAATACTCTCAAGGTCCATCCATGTTGTTGCAAATGGGACGATTTTGTCATTTTTTATGGCTGAGTAATTCTCTATAGTATATACATACCACATCTTCTTTATCCAATCATCAGTCAATGGGCACTTGAGTTGCTTCCACATCTTGGCTATTGTGGATAATGCGTCAATGAACACAGGGGTGCATAAGTCTCTTTGAATTGTTGATTTCAAGTTCTTTGGATAAATACCCAGCACTGGGATGGCTGGGTCATGGTTATTTCTATTTGTAATTTTTTGAGAAATCTCCATATTGTTTTCCATAGTGGCTGTACCAGTTTGCATTCCCACCAGCAGTGTATGAGTGTTCCCTTTTCTCCAAAACCTCTCCAACATTTGTTATTTTTTGTCTTGGTGATTATAGCCATTCTAATGGGTATAAGGTGATATCTTAGTCTAGTTTTGATTTGGATTTCCCTGATGATTACTGATGTTCAGCATCTTTTCATGGGCCTATTGGCCATCTGTATATCTTCTTTGGAGAGATGTCAATTCACATCCTCTGCCCATTTTTTTGGTTGGGTTGTTTGTTTTTTTTGTTGTTCAAGTATGTGAGTTCTTTATATATTATGGAGATTAACCCCTTGTTTGAAAATATTTTCTCCCAGTTGGTGGGTTGTCTTTTCATTTTGATTCTGGTTTCCTTTGCCTTGCAGAAGCTCTTCACTCTGATGAGGTCCCATTTGTTTATTTTTTTTTTGTTTCCCATGTCTGAGTAGACATGGTATTCAAAAAGATCCTTTTAAGATTGATGTCAAAGAGCGTACTGCCTATATTTTCTTCTAGAAGTTTTATGGTTTCATGTCTTACCATCAAGTCTTTGATCTATTTTCAGTTAATTTTTGTGTATGGTGAAAGATAATGGTGTGCTTTCATTCTTTTGCATGTGGTTGTCCAGTTTTCCCAACACCACTTATTGAAGAGACATTCCTTTCTCCATTGTGTGTTCGTAGCATCTTTGATGAAGATCAGCTGCCTGTAGATGTGTGGTTTTATTTCTGGGCTTTCAATTCCATTCCATTGATCTATGTGTCTGTTTTTGTACCAGTACCATGCTGTTTTGATTACCATAGCTTTGTAGTATATTTTGAATTCAGGGATTAAGATGGCTCCGGCTTTGTTCTTTTTTCTCAGTATTGCTTTAGCTATTCAGAATCTTTTGTTGCCCCCTATGAATTTTAGGATTCTTTGTTCTATTTCCATGAAGAATATCATTGGGATTCTAATTGGGATTGCATTGAACCTGTAGATTGCTTTACATAGTATGGACATTTTAACTAAGTTTATTCTTCCAATCCATGTGCAAGGAATATCTTTCCATTTCTTTATGTCATCATCAGTTTCTTTCAGCAACGTCTTATAGTTTTCACTGTATAGGTCTTTCACCTCCCTGGTTAAATTTATTCCTAGGTATTTTACTCTTTTTGTTGCCATTGTAAACAGGATCGTATTCTTGAGTTCTCTTTCTGTTAGTTATGAGAGTACAGAAACGCAACTGATTTTTGTAAGTTGATTTTGTACCCTGCAACTTTGCTGTAGTTCTTGATTATTTCTAATAGTTTTCCAATGGATTCTTTAGGGTTTTCTCTATATAGAATCATCTTGTCTGCAAACAGTGAGAGTTTCACTTCTTCATTGCCTATCTGGATTCCTTTTATTTCTTTTTCTTGTCTAATTGCTCTGGCCAAAGCCTCCAGTACTATGTTGAATAAGAGTTGTGAGAGTGGGCACTAGTGTCTTGTTCTTGTTCTTAGATGGACAGCTTTCAGCTTTTTCCCATTAAGTATGATGTCAGCTGTGGGTTTGCAATTTAAGGGCTTTATTATGTTGAGATACTTTCCTTTCATACACATTTTATTGAGAGTTTTTATCATAAATCGCTGTTGGATCTTGTCAAATGCTTTCTCTGCATCTATCGAGATGATCATGTGGTTTTTATTCCTCATCCTGTTGATGTGGTGTACCATATTGATTGATTTGCAGATGTTGAACCATCCCTGTGTCCCTGGTATAAATCCAACTTGATCATGGTGTACGATGTTTTTATTGTATTGCTGTATTTGGTTTGCCAATATTTCGTTGAGATTTTTGCCTCTATGTTCATCAGTGATCTTGACCTGTAATTTTCCTTCTTTGTGTTGTCCTTGTCTGACTTTGGTAGCAGGGTGATGTTGGCCTCATAGAATGTGTTAGGAAGTGCTCTGTCTTGCTCAATTTTTTTGAATACTTTGAGAGGCATAGATATTAAATCCTCTTGGAATGTTTGGTAGAATTCTCCAGAGAAGTTGTCTGGTCCTGGACTTTTATTTTTTGGGAAGTTTTTGATTACTGTTTCAATCTCTTTACTAGCGATTGGTGTATTCAGATTACCTATATCTTCTTGATTTAATTTTGGGAGGCTGTATGAGTCTAAGAATTTATCCACTTTTTCTAGATTGCCCAATCTGTTGGCATTAGTTTTTCATAGTATTCTCTTACAATCTTTTGTATTTCTGTAGTATTTGTTGTAATTTCTCCTCCTTCATCCCTAATTTTATTTTTTGAGGCTTCTCTCTTTTTTTCTTACTGAGCCTGGCTAAAGTTTTGTCAATATTGTTTATCTTCTCAAAGAATCAGCTCTGTTTCATTGATCCATTTTCCACTGTATTTTTCGTTTTAATTTCATTTATTTCTGCTCCAATTTTTATTATTTCCCTCCTTCTGCTGCCTTTGGGTTTTGTTTGTTCTTCTTTTTCTAGTTTTGTTAGGTGTAGTTTGAGACTACTTATTTGAGATTTCTCTTGTTTGTTAAGGTGGCAATGAATTTCCCTCTTAGAGCAATTTTGCTGCATCCCATATGAGTTGGTATGATGTGTTTTAATTTTCATTTGTCTCCAGATATTTTTTGATTTCTCCTTTAATTTCTTCAGTGATCCATTGCTTGTTCAGTACCATGTGGTTTAGTCTCCATATCTTTGTCCCTTTCCCAGCTTTTTTCTTACAGTTGATTTCTAGTTTCACTGCATTATGGTTGGAAAAGATGCTCAATATTATTTCAATCTTCTTAAATTTATTGAGGCTTGCCTTCTTTGCCAACATATGGTCTATCCTTGAGAATGTTCCATGCACACTTAAGAAGAATGCATAGTCTGTTGTTTTGCAATGGAGTATTCTACATTTATCTATTAAGTCCAACTGGTCTAGTTTTTCATTTAATTTCACTATTTCCTTGTTGACTTTCTGTCTGCATGATCTATCCATTGATGTAGGTGGGGTGTCAAGGTCCTTGACTATTATTGTGTTGTTGTTAATATCTCCTTTTAGGTTTGTTAATCGTTGCTTTATGTACTTTGGTGCTCCTATGTTGGGTACATAAGTATTTATAAGTCCTATGTCTTCCTGGTGGAGTGTCCATTTTATCATTATATACTTCCCCTCTTTGTCTCTCTTTACCTGTTTTATCTTGAAGCCTACTTTGTCAGATATAAGTAAGACAACACTTCCTTTCTTTTGTTTGCCATTAGCTTGGAGTATCATCTTCCATCCCTTCACTCTGTCCCCATGTTTGTCTTTAGAGCTGATATCTGTTTCCTGGAGGCAGCATTTTGTTTTATCTTGTTTTTTAATCCATCCCTCCACTTTATGTCTTTTGACTGGAGAATTCAGTCCATTTACACTTAGAGTGATTTTTGATGTATGAGGGCTTAATGCTGCCATTTTCTCGCTCATCTTCTGGTTCTTTGCATTTCCTTTGTTTGTCATCCTGTGTATTTCAGACTACCCATTCAATTAGGTAGTTTTCTATGATGGGTTTCTTAGTTTTCTCCTTAACATTTTTGTCTCTGTTGTAATTTTTGTTTAGTGGTTACCATGAGGTTTCTATAAAAAATCTTGTAGATGAGATAGTCCATTTTCTGATAGCCTCTTACTTCCTTAGACTAAGCAGATTCCATCCCTGCCCTCTCTCCCTTCTAAGTTGTTATTGTCACATCTTATTCCACCTTGTGTTGTGAGTTTGTGCTTAAAATGACAAGATTATATTTATTTTTGGTGTTTTCCTTCCCTGTATCTTTAATGTTATAATCAAGTGTTTGCTAACCTGTTCTGATGGCAAGACACAATTTTATGATTTTGTCTACCTATTTATTTCCTTGCTCACGGCTGTGTAACCCCTTTCCTTTTTTTTTCAGCTATCAGGGCCTTCTTGAGGATTTCTTGTAGGGGGGTTCTTGTGGCAATGAACTCTCTGAGCTTTTGTTTATCTGGGAAAGTTTTTATTTCTCAGTCATATCTGAAGGATTTTTTGCTGGATAGAGTATTCTTGGCTGTAAGTTTTTGCGTTTTAGAACTTTGAATGTATCATTTCATTCTCTCCTAGCTTGTAAGACTTCTGCTGAGAAATCTGCTGAAAGCCTGATAGGGGTTCCTTTGAAGGTTATTTTCTTCTGCCTTGCTGGGCTTAATATTTTTTCTTTGTCATTGACTTTTGACATCTTTACTACTATATGCCTTGCAGAAGGTCTTTTTACATTGATATAGTTAGAAGATCTATTGGCTTCTTTCACTCCTATTAACAGCTCCTTCTCCAGGTTTGGGAAGTTCTCAGCTATCATTTCTTTGGACAAGCTTTCTCTTCCATTCTCCTCTTCTCCCTCTGGAATACCTAAAATCATTATGTTGCATTTCCAAGTTGAGCTGGATATTTCTCAAAGAATTTCTTCATTTCTTTTTAGTCTTAGTTCTCTCTCTTCCTCCATGTGAACCAATTCTATATTTCTGTCCTCAAGATTACTGATACGTTCCTCCATAATATCAGCTCTATTGATCAGGGAATCCATACTTTTCTTAATCTCATCCATTTCATTTTTCATCCCTAATATTTCAGATTGGATCTTCTTTATAGTTTCAATCTCTTTTGTGAAGAAGTTCCTGATTTCATCAAACTATCTATCTATATTTTCTTGCAACTCATTGAGTATTTTTATGATAGTTATTTTGAATTCTCTGTCATTTAGATTATAGATTTCTGTGCCTTCAGGATTGATTTATGGGTACTTGCCATTTTTCTTCTGGGCTGGAGATTTAATGTATTTTTTCATATAGCTTAATGGTGTGTATTTGTGTCTCCACATAGTGGTAATGCATAGTCATCGCTTCCACCTGCCGCCACTGGGTGGGTGTCAAAGCTGTGTATTCTCAGCCTGCTGCAATCTGTGGCTCAGCTCTCAGCCACTGCTTTTCTGGATCAGCAGAATTGGGGCATCGGGTGGGGGGAGGGGCACTTTCTTTCATCTGCATGATCCTGGAGGCTTCTCACTCTGTCCTTGCTACCTGCTCTCCCAGGGTGCTAGCTTGCTGAAGACACTCTCGTGATAGCTAGTCACCTCTGTGTGGGGCTTTCCTTTGTGCTGTGAGGGACCTCAGAGAGCAATGGCATTCCCATGGAGGGCCACCTCCCTCCCCCCTTTCCTCTCTGAGCCACAGTCCTGGGGTTGCAGCTGTTAAGGATGTAGACGAGATTCCCTTGCCTCCTTCCACTTCCTCCAGGGGTGCAGCACCTCCACCTTCAGATGTATGGCTGCATGGGTCTCTCAGATGTCTTTTGTGTTGTGTGGATGTTCTCTGTTGGCATACGAATGTTCTTTTCATTGTATCTTAGAGGAGAGAGCTTAAGGGGAGAGCTCACTCTGCCATGATGCTGATGTCACTCTGAGATTATTATTTTTATTGACTTCATACGTTTCTCTATTTTCAAGATTTCCCACAATTAGTAATGAAACCTTGAAAGTTGTTTTTAAAATCACATCTATAAACAAACAGGCATAAACAGAATGCCCAATAATCTAATTCGCATAATGTTGGCATGAAAGAATATGTCAAACCTTAGGAGAATCAGCCAACATTCATCACTCTTTTTCAAAAAAAAAAAGGAACTTGGAAAAAAATCTGTTCCTAATCAAGCCTGTTCCATATAACAGGCACAGCAGGGTGAAGTCAGGACAGACCATTCCTGCCTGGCTGGAAAACAGCCCTTTGTTTTCTACTTCACAAGTTGCAGGACTCATAGTTGAATCTTGATCACATTACAGCGCTTTGTAAACTTTTTTACCTGTAAAGAGTTTAGAATTTTCTCTCCACACAGACATTCAGTTCATTTGACTCAGCTTAAAATCAGACTGGTCCCTAGGGTTACCAATCTTAAGGGGTTAGTGTCTATTTTTAGTGCTTTCAGTAAAACTTGTGATTCTTTGAGTTCGCAAACATTAAAACGGTGTCCATATTTATATCAGGTTATAATTCTTCATGTTATATTGTTTGTTATGATCATGTCATGTCTGGCAGGGAGAGTGAATGAGAGTCCCTTTTCCCCCCAAAAAGGGACTTCACAGATGAACATCAGAGTCCAAATGTGATGTTGCCTTGGGTTATCATTAAAGGATCCAAGACATGGATCCCACATCAGAGCTTCAGGAGAAGCTGAGGAGGCTATGAAATGCCCAGATGGGTTTGGTTGGAAACATCCAATGAGAACAAGAAATCTTCCTGGGACACATTAAACAATCAGCTTTCCAGGGTGGCACAAGGGATGCAAACCACTGTTAGGAAGGCATTTTTGGTGTAGGCGCTGTGTTCTCACCTACATTGCTCAGTAAATCCCATTAATACAATTTTAAGGAGTCTTGGCCTTGGCAGGCAAGCTACTCTGGAAGCCTTAAGCTATGTGCTTGTTCAGAGGGGTTTAAAACAGATCCCTCTACTGTTTGCCATGTATATAGTAGTATATGTATATATTTATAGTCGATGTCTCCCAGAACTGCTTCTGCAGTAGAGGAAAATGTCACCTGTCCTTGAGGACAAGAGTTTATGGATTGTAGTATTTGAGAAGTCAATTAATCATTAGGCCCATGTTAAAAATATACATCAGTCACATCAAGTAAGAAAGGAAAGTAGCTGGCTGACTGACTGGTGAGATGGACAGGGATGATTTATGAGCATCTAGTCAATTGTAGACACATGTTATAAAACAGACCTTCAAAGAATTCATCGAAATTAGTAGACCAAATTTAGACTCTGACTTTTCAACAGCCCGCAAAAAATTCCTTTTCCAAATCTCCAAGCCTATCCCTTTGAGGTTTTATCTGACTCAGATACTGAAATGTCATTATAAATTCCTTTGCCAGTTAGGGTATCTATTGTGCCAGTTTTCACAGGCACGCCTCATTTGTCCTTTCACTATTAATTTGTACTGTAAGAGTAACCACTTACTCTGTTTTTGATTTTTAGTCTGGCATATTATTGTGTTTAAATCTCCATTTCATCTCTTTCAACACAAATGCTATCAGTCATGGTCTGATCTTTGTGAAAGCATAGCCTTAAGTTTCAAAGGAAAAAAAAAAGGAAATGGTATGATATTTTCTAGGTCCTGAATTACAAAGGGGAGCTCTTAAATTGATACAATTGAAATTTAGCCTCATTCCTAAAACAGAGGGAAGAGAAAGAGGAAGGATAGCATAGTATTTACATATGGAATCAAACAATGATCTATCCAAAATGGAACTTTTCCTAAATGACCCAGTTATGAGAGTGTTCTGGGGCTGGATAACTCAGAAGAATGTCTTAAAAAGATAAGCCAAAGCAGGCCCTTAAGTGTTTTTTTGAGTGATAAAGAAAATCTATTACAGTGCTTGAGATTTGTTTCTTCTGTTATGGTTTTTGAGTGAAACCGTGTTCTAGCTGCTGGATTTTTTCTATTGTTTAGAATCCAAATGGAAAGATATGAGCACATTTTAAATGCAAACAAATACGCATGCATCCAACAATTACCAACTTATTCTGGCAGCCATTTTCAACTATTCCAAATGCTGACTCATCCTGGGTTTACCTCTTGAATCTCTCCTGACTAGGTCCATCTCTCTACATCCCCAGTGCCAACACTCCAATTCAGGTGGCCAGCATTTCTTATTTGGACTTTGCAATAGTTTTCTAACTCCAGTTAGACCCTTTGGAGCCATGCTTCACACCACTGCCAGCATGCTGTGCACGCAGCACAAGCCAAACCCCTCAAGAGGACCCTAGAACCTGGCTATAATCCAGGTTCCTCAGCCAGGCACTCAAGTCCTAAATGATCTGGGCCAGTTTACCTCTCCACCATTATCCTGACATGTGCATGACACTCGGACAACTCTGGGTTACTACTAGTTATCTCTGCTTCAGATATTCTTCTTAGCTCTGACTAGAAAACTCCTTCAGCACAACTTTATGGAAAATTAGGCAATTTGAATTCATAACCTTAGAAACAAGGAGACGATCTGCAAAGTGAACTAAGCTCTACATGCATAGCTATTCATCACAGCCTTACTTACAATAGCAAAAACAAGTGTGCATGGGGGAGGAAAAACATGAATGTGCAAAAATAGTCAAATAAATTACGGTATCTGGAATATTATATATCAATTGAAAATGATGTTGACAAAGTTTTAAAAACATGGAAGATGTCTATTCTAGAAAGGACTTAAGGTGCCTTAGGAGATGCAGATATCCAAAAAGGATGCCATCAAAGCAAAAGAAGAAAGAAAAATAAGAATGGAGACATAAAACAGAGTCAGGCATGAAGCTAAAAAATGCCTTTTGGCTATGAGTGGGCCAAAAATTTGTCTCTTAGCTTTCTATCAACAAACATAGAAGAAAATCTGGAGAGTATCACATTTCAGGATCCACAGTATAAAAACATTCCCTTGCTTGGAAGTCATGCAGTTGAATTGCATACATGAACTGCTCTGGGGAGACCCCATGAAGAAGTCAGAGTACAAAATCCTAACAAGGGACACAATGTCAAGTTCCCCAAATTGCGTCTTAGAGTAATCTCTGATAAAAGCCATGGCAGTTGCATTAGCCAACTCAATGCTCCTGCAGGGAAATAATATGACATAATGCAAATTTTTAGTTTTCTGTGAATTTACCTTGTTACTAAAGTATATTTTACAGAAATAGAAGGACTGAATTATATTTCAATTAATCTTCCCAAAGAATAATTTTTTTTAGTCATACTTCTCATACGCTTAATGAATTTAAAGTTGTACTTGCCGAAAAAGTACCTGGAGTCCAGCTAATCTAGCTGGATAATTAAAAATAGACTTATTAGAATGAATAATTAAGGAGCAGGAGTAGAAGCAGAGAGATTAGTGAGAAGGCCACTGCAGGAAGTCAGGAAAGAATTGATGGTGGTAATGATATTAGTGACGGTAACAGGAATAGTGATAGCTTTAATAATAAGAGTAATATCATACTAGTATCATAATTACAGCAATAATAATAATACTAGAAATAGGTAGAATTATCATTCTCTGTCAGGTTTTGAATTGAATACGTAAAAACCAATTTTTAGTTAGCCAACTTAAATTAGATTCTTGGATCACAATCTAAGTTCCTGCACTGACATTTTCTTCTGTTAATAAAAGTCAAGCTTAAACTAAAAACAAAACATACAAAAAACTCCAGACTGGGGGAATGGAGAGTTATTGTTTAATGGCTACAGAGTTTTAGCTTGGGAAGATGAAGTTCTGGAGATGGATGTTGGTGATGGTTGCACAACAATGCAAAGGCACTTCATGCCAGTGAATTGTCAACTTAAAAATGGTTCAAATGGTCAATTTTATGTACTGTATATTTTACCACACACACATAAACAGACTTCCAGAACTATCTGATCTAACAGATAACCTTGCTCAGGACAAAACTAGCATCCTGTTATGAAGAGTGAGGGGCCCAGCAAGCTGTGGATCTGCAGAACCGCTCACTGACCTCAACTCAGATGCTGCTCGGAGCAACCACGGCATCGTTCTCCTTCAAACATTGTTTGGAAGCTGCTTCAGAGCTTGGACACTAAATAGTTTGAGTGCAACACTTTGCAACCAGAGCTATTTCTGGTGTTACTTTTCTGATAGGTGTTATTAGTTGTTTCCTTTATCCAACCATCTTTGCCTGCTCCAAGATAGAAAGACCTCAGTAAAAGTACAGGCAGCCTTGACAATGATGCCTCCTACAGTATGCTCCAGGAAACACTGCTGACAAAATGTGACCACATGAGGCAATTTGTTGTGTGGGGATTTTATTTATGAACAAGTTAAGGGTTGGGGGCACATCTACCAAAGATACAAAGTTGAGTTTGAGAGGATGTTATTTGTAATCCAACTGTTGTGATAATAATAAGCTAGTAGGATACACTGCGTCTATGGCCACGATTACACAATCAAATTATATTGTCTATATATAAGAAACTGCTTTTCTCTGTCTGCTCTAGTGGGGGGCGGATAGTGAAATGCCAACAGCTCATGAATCCATTATAAAGAAATAAGCTGAAGGGAATCAGGACACATTCCTGTTTTACTTCAGCGGAAAATTCTGACTGGCTTGTGAAAAGACCCTGACTCTCGAGGAGTGGGTTCTACATAAGTGCAACATCCCAGGGTCTTTGGTTGGTTTATTCAACTTAGGCTTTGATGAGCTTCTGGCTACAGAGTCAGAGGCTGAAGGAGGGTCAAAATGAGCCACCAATAATCTACTGTTTCTAGCAAAATCTAACATTCTTATAATGTTAAATGAAAAGAGCAGGATATTAAATGTTGACAGCAGTATCTCAAACTTACAAAAATAGGCATAGAAAATAAAAGAAAGGAAATATATAAAAATGTTAGTAGTAGTTACCTGCTTGAGGAAGTTAGGTAGATAATTACATATTTATTCACTTTACAAATTTCCTATAACGAAGATAAAATGGGCAAAACAAACCATTGTTAGAAAATAATGAAGACCTTTCTTTTTTTCTCTGGAGCTTTTCTTAACTCTGTGCCTGGTACTAGTTCCTCCAAATTTTGCATTCATTTTGCTATTATTGTTGCACATGTCACTCTGTGTGGTGATTACTTATTTAAATTCTCGTCTCTCCTCCACTAGATCCATTTCCTTTAGAGCAAGGATCAAGCCATTTAGCTTTCATCTTTGGTACTTCACACTATTCTTGGCACACAGTTGCTATAAAATGAACATTTGTTGTTTCAAATGAAGCATTTAGTTACTAAAAAGTTTATGGCAAGGGTCTGCTTGTTACCAAGAAGCTTTTTAATTTTTCCTAAATTGTGGAGAAGAGTTTGCAAAATCAAAGGAAAAGACAATAGCAGAAACTAATATCCTCCCAAACAAGTAACAATGCTTTAGTGATAAAAGCACTTTTAGAGATAGGAAAGAATTTTACGTGTGCATAGGGAAAGGATGCATACATGGTTTTGTTTTAAAAGAAATGACAAATGAGGACTTTTGCCCTGCCCAAGGAATTCATATTTTTTGAGCATGAGCATTTGAAATTGGGTAGTTAAACAGACTGAAATGAATAACCATTGAAGAATAGGATGGATACCATAGGATAAAAGCCATGGAAGAATCAGAGAGCCCCACTTACTCTCTAGGCAAGAGAAGACAAGACAACCTCAATAAAATATCTTTTTGTGGCTGAATATCATAATCACAAATACTAACCTGAATCACAAAAATCAGCCTCAAAATATAGTATAATGTATATTTCAGCATATGTATGCTGTAGCAACAGCAAAGTTCCTTGGAAAATACCTTAGTGATATATTAGGATCAAATCCAAACCACGAAAGTTAGACCTGACTGACCCTGAGGTGTTTGGTGTCCTGCTGTGGGTCTCTCCCTCACGTTAAATGTGCAAGCCCAGCTCACTCCATGGGAAGCCCTGCCTGCATGTACTAGAGAAGGGCCCAGAGGAAGAAAGACTGAGCAGGAAGAAATGGTTGGTGTGTATGTGCATGACTGAACTTTCATAATCACCATGACTACAAATAAGGAGAGGAAATCATTTACTAATTCTTCTTAATTTGTGCAAAAAGAGATGAGCAAGAGAATGATTTTGAAAATGTCACGGTTCAAGAGTATCCCTGGGTGATTTGGAATGAAACCTTCAAAGGCAATAACAGGGAAGAGATGCACCCAGCATGTCAGGAGTTAGGAGGCCACAAAAAAGAGGATGAGAGAATGAAAACAATAAACTTGAACAGTTTTTGAAACAGTTTTTACTCAAAGGAGATGCAAAGAATTCTGAGGATGAGTCAGCCTGGAAATAATGGGAAACAGGGTCTATGAAGTTCACAGGAGCAAAGGCTTAATAATACCCCAGAGGAAATTAGCTAGCAAAAAGCAAATGCCAGTGGATTTGTTTGATAACATCCATTAGTGCAAACTGTCTGGCAGAAGCCAGCAACAGGCATACAAATATCTTGAATTCAAAGTCAGCATGGAACAAAATGTATGAGTCTTCAAAGACCAGATACGTGTGGCCAGTCTAAGATCAGACAGCCATTAACTGTAACCCTGTTTTGTAATGTTCAATGTCTTCTGTTATTTAAAGCAGGACCCACAATAAGGCATTAAATGCAGATGGACAGTAAGGAGTTTGAAGCCAAAAGAATCAGGGAATGAGCTGAGAACCAAATAATGATGCAAAAAGGAAGAGCTGGAGGTAAAATTGAACTGGCCTAGGGCAAGCGGTAGTATAAATAAAATTAAACTTCCTCAAGTTTTATTTTGTTGTGGTAAATATTAAAATGCTATTTTTTCTTGGTTACTATTGCCCAAAAATAATACTATAAAAGGAGAGCTGGAATAATATATCATGAAAAATCTAAATACAGCTAAAGCAATGCAATTTGTCATAATTAAGAATCGAAATCAGCCAAATGTTCCACAACAGAGGCATAGTGAATCAAATTGTGGTCCATCTACGGCCTGGATATTATGCAGCCTTTAACAATTATATGTAGTAACATGGAATAGACTCATGACAGATCTAAAGGAAGAAGCTATTTTATACAGCACGAATTACAGAGCTAAAGTAATGCTATACATAGTTTTAAAAACAGATTTTCTTAATTCATTTGGATTCTCAGGGAAAAGTTGCTACTTAACTTTAATTTGTATTGGATATTTTTTATTAGTAGCACCCTCATAGGGCTCTAAACAATCTCCAAGTAGCAAAGAAAAGGAAAGCACTTTCCTTGCTTATAACCATGAGGCTTTATAAAACCCTTAATAAAATACAACAGAGGTGAAAGATGCTACCCTGAGAGGCTCTCTGTGGCTCACATACTGCCATTCTTGGCCAGTGTTTCTAGAAGTCACTAAGTAAATACCAAGTGTAATGTCTAGAGATAAAGCTGGGTACCTGAGCCGTTACTGTAGATTTTCTTGTTTACCTAGAGGGGTGACTCAGGGGTCACTAGGATTTGTGAGCCTGTTTTGCAGAAGAAAGAGAATGCCTTCAGGAAGGCTGTAATCACTGGATAACTAGCCCCCAGCTGCCGTTGATGCCCAGAAGTCAGATTGTCCAAGGGCTTTTCTGGAGTGAATGATTACCCCTTTATTACTAGGAAACTCCTCCTGCCATGCCCCTTAGCTCTATAAAACTCCCCTGCTATCTGCTCTTGTTAAGGCAGATTTGAGAGAACCCATCCTCCTACCTTCTCATTTTGGCCAATTCGAATTAAACCTTTTTCCATCTCCAAGCACTCAGTGATTGGTTTACTGCACATTGGGCACGTGTACTTGAGTTAAGAGGCTTGGGATCAGAGAGAGAATTTATAAATAGTACCGCCATGTGAAGGACACTACCAAGCCTTTATGTGTCTTGACTTATAATTCTGTCTTAGAGACAGTCAAGCACCTGTAAAACAAGGAAAGCGAATTCTACCTGAAGCACTTTCCTCAGGCCCCTTTTCCTAATGATCAATTTGCCTAAGAGCATTTCAAGTAAGATCCATTCCCCTTGGGAGTTTCTTCATCCATTGGAGTATTTTTTTTGTCACTTCTTTGTCATTTTGGGCCTTTTAAACTAATACTTTATTTCTTTTGTATTTCCAATAAATAGTTCTTATAGTTGTATTGTTTTATAAATGAATGGATTGTTTTATATCTGTGTATTTTTTTCCACTTTATTGACTTAAACACTCTAGGAATTTTTGAAGCTAATCTTTCTAAGTCAAGCAACTTTCTGCAGGGATAATTTAAATTTTAAGATACTTCACAGATGCAAAAGCACCAGAAAAAAGGTTTTCAATGATAGGAGGACAGCTTTTATATGACTTTAAAATATTTGATTTTATTGCAGTATTTAAACTTAATTATATAAAAAGAATTCAGATGCCCTAACAGTGAATTTCATTAGGAAGAGGGATCAGGGTTATAAGAGATACCAAGGGAGTTTTTTCAACAGTTTTGGAGTGACTGTCTCTTCGTGTTAGTGGAAAAAAAAAAAAGGGAAATGGAATCTGCCTTTGGCTTCCTACGCACTCCTGACCATATTCTGATTGTCGATCCCTTCATGATTATTCATAAAATATTTTTAAGAGTTTACTAATTTAATTAAGACAGCACTTGTAAAAGTGAGAATGGATTCTGAATATCACAGATCTGTTGTTAAAGAAAACTCAGACTGGGAGCCACATCATCCAATTCTGTATCATGACGCTCCAGTTCACAGACGTATCCTTCCTTTGGTGCAAAGAGGA
Source organism: Equus caballus (assembly GCF_041296265.1). Classification (NCBI taxonomy): domain Eukaryota; kingdom Metazoa; phylum Chordata; class Mammalia; order Perissodactyla; family Equidae; genus Equus; species Equus caballus. The sequence goes on along the minus strand of NC_091685.1, from coordinate 96,470,308 downwards.
TCCGAAAAATATTTCTCCTTTCACGAGACAAAATGCTTTCAAGGAGAAAGTTTACACCAGAAGAACCAGCTTTTCTGTCGTTTGATATTTAAACACGGAAACGTTTGGTCAGACTGACTGTGCAGGGCCAGGCTGAGCAGGTCTGAGCCGGCGAGACCAGCAGGCCCTCTCCACACGGGCCCCCTCAAAAGCAGGCAACCTAGTGACTCACCGGCAGGGCAAGATCCGGACAACGTCGTTGGGTTTGTACCCTTCAATGCAAACTGCACAGTTGTCAAAATCTGGCTCTGTTTCCTGCAACAGAGAAAGCACAATGAGCTTACTTTTATAGCTTTAATTCTGTGTAAATGCCCAAAGAACGGGCCAAAGGAGAGCTTGCCTGGAGCAAGGCTTTCAATAGTCTAGGTGCCAGTTTTCTTAATCAATAATTTAGCGCATATTGGCTTAATTTCCATTCCTTCCAACCTCTACTCTTTGTATTGGGTGCCACTGCTAGTACTTTTGTAAGGAAATAATTTTTTAATGTACCATGACTCATAATGCTATTTGTTATAATTAGAGGTTACATATCAAAATCTTGAGGATGAGAAATAATATTTATGGAGAATTGTCAGAATGATATTTAATCTATCCATTCCTCATGAATCTAGTGCATAGAACTCTAAAGTAGTAATTCTAATTTTTTTTTCAACTACAGAAATCTCTTTTAATCCCCCATAATGCACTATTTATGCAATAGTCCTCCTTCTTTTACTATTCTTTGAGGGGGAAAAAAGTAATGAAAACAATGTACTTTGAATTTAGTAATGCTTTTAAATGAATTTTATCCTATTTAGCTCAATAGTATTTTACATAGTTGAAAAAGAGCAGCACATAATTAGCAAGACGAATCAATTATTCAGACTACAGGCAACACCTGCTACGCATGTAGAGTTGAGAATCCCTTACAACGCCTCCAGAAGCCCCAAATCCATGCACTGTAATCCACTGCTCTAAAATTTCTCTTGGGGAAAAATTCTTTTTCCTAGGGAGAAGAGAGACCCTTACAGGCCTGCAGGCCTAGACTACATTGCTTTGTTGTTCCTCCTCAAGATATGCTTCTCCTTTTGGTTTTATGTCATCACTCTGCAGCCAGGGAGGCTGTTGCATTGACTTCAGGGTTGTAGACACTAGATTTTAGAGAGATCGAATATGCTTTTCGCATTTACTGTAGACTTATGTGGAGTATATCACTCAGAACATAACACTGTCTTCCTTGCAAGGATTCATGGAAAACCTTTCTCAGGTCATAATACCAGCAGCAACCATTTTATTTTTGTCTTGTGGGACACTGGAGTAAGGTAATTAGATATTGTTTGAATATTAACTATTGTTTCCTTCTTTGCATTGGCTGCTAGAAAGCCCTAATCTAAATTTGGGACCACTTTACGTTATTCACTTCAGGTGATGTATTTGCATATTAATTTCAGCCTGGCTTCATCTATGTCTTTTACACTTACTTCTCAATTTCTTATATTTTCTATCCAACTATTTAATTTTCCTACTGTATGCATTTTATAAACTTCTTTAAATTATAGTTAATGAAGACAGGTATAATAACAGATGCCTATAGGAGAACTTTTAGCATGCATTCCTCCTTTCCCATCCTTCCCTCTCTTTTATCCTAGAGCATCTACGAATAGCTCCTCACTAAAAAGAAAAGAGGCTGTTACCTTATCACCCTTCTTGATGGTCCTGACCTGGAGCTTGCTGATCGCTTTCTTGGCTGCATCTCCCAGGCGGCGCTGAAAAACCAAAAGCTGCTTGTTAGTGATAAAGCTGTATAATTCTTGACTTTGTTTCTGATGGCATTTAATACACTAGGAGAGTTACCTCTGAAATCATGCTCGAGTGGCATGAATGTTAAAGATGATGGCTGGGAGAGATGGGGCAGTGATATCTGCGCAAAGTGGCTCTATTATTTGAGGTCTGTTAAAGAGCTTTGCCACTGAGAGAAGCTTTTCATGTCCAATGTTAAGCAAGTGACATTATGACATGGAAAGATCCTGCCGGAGAGCAACTCCAGCACAAGTTAGTCTAAGCTGACTAGCAAAATACATAAATAAAAGGCTTAGTAATTTGCCACTCTAGCCACTTAATTTGTGCCACGGAGATAGCCAATATGGAGCAGTTGGAATAAACTTCATCTCCTCTTTTTCACAATCAGAGGTTAGTGCTGTGGATTCCTTTCAATTTGGAATTTTAAGCAATTTCCTTTGCTTACATAGACCCCACCTAGGTTTCTGTTTGATCTGTACTACTCTATTCTACCACATTCTTACATGCCAATTTCATCTCCTTTGTGTATGTTTGCATACACAAAGTGTGTGAGTGTGCATGTAGGAAAATACATAAAACACACATGTTCAGTTTAACAAATAATTATGAAGCAAACATTCAGGTAACCACCATCACTCATGTCAAGAGATAATATATTATGCACTCCTTTTTTTTTAATAGCGAAAATTACTACCATAATGAGCCCTGCAAGAAGGCAATGACAGAGCAATGAGGAAGAGTGGGAGAGGCAGAGGAGTGGGAGAGGGAGAGGATGGGGAGAGAAATAAGCTTTAATCTGTCAAGGAAAGAAATGGTATGCTTGTGAGTTTTCCACCTGTTGTATCTCCTTTTTAGGTACGTATACTTCAGGTCTGCAATAGATGTGTATTTGCAGCAGTGAAACATTTGAAGAACTAAGATAAATAGAACAAACATTTAAACAGACTAATCCTTTGCTTTCACTAAGTTTGTTCCTTTTGGAAATAACACTCAGGTTTCTTACTTTTCTTTAAAATTGTGAACATATGCTAGTGAACAGTTAGTATATCCTAGGTACTATGATAAAGCTTTATATGCAATATTACCTTCATCTTTACAACAACCCTATAGAAAAATACTATTTTATAGGATGAATTAAGACTTATAAAGCTAAAGTAAATCGTTTAATATCATCGGGGTAGTGACAGGTCAGTCAGAGTCTGAATACAATTAAGTCTGACTTTAAAGCCAAAGCTAAACTACCACTCTCATTATTCACCAATCACCCAATCAGCCAGTCAACTAACCAACCAGCATCTGCCCAGTCAGCCAGCCAACTAATCAATCACCCAGACAGCCAATCAACTACATTTGGCCACCCAGCCAATCGATCAGTATCTGGCCAGCCAGCCAGCCAGCCAACTAACAAGACAACCAACCAATCAACATCTGGCCAGCCAGATAACCAGTCAACCAGCCATTCAGCCAACACACTAACCAACCTGCTGGCCAACCAATCAAAATCTATTAAGTAGCTATCATGTGGTACTTCCCTAAGCATATAGCAGTGAAAATAAATAAGCAGAAGAGACGTCCTCCTTGTTAATTCATTTTTCTCTTTGCTAGTTCATCCTTAGTTTCTAAAATAATTACTGGCATTTTCCACAGAAGAGTAAGCTTTGGCTGTTTCCTAAAAGGAGACCTACATATGCTTGAGATTTACGCAGAATTCCATGAGTAGCTAGCAAACTAAGGTAGTAGGGAAAACGGGAAGAGTCTATAACGATAAATACCAAGAGGGAACATGAGACTGAGAAGGAGAGAAAAGACCTGAGGTGAACTAAACATGACGGAACTCTCTTTCTTCTCCTCTTCCTCCAGTTATTGCATAATCATCCTTTGGTCTCAACTCAAGCCACTTCTTCAAGGAGCCCTTCCTCCATGTCTCCCAGAAGAGAAGATCACACTAGTCTAGACTTTCCCAGCACCTTGTCCCCCGCTTCACAGCATCATCACAACAATTGCAATTTTATATTTGTTTTTACGATCAATCTGTTACATTTCTCTCATGTAAGCTCCCTGAGGGCAGGACTGTATTTCTGCTGTCCCACTGTGTCCCCAGCACCTAGAACAAAGCTGCCTTCACTGACACTCAATCATTCAACACACGTTTGGGATCACTTATTTTGTCCCAGGCCCAGCTCTAGGTTTCGAAGAAAATGACAGTGAAAAAACGCACAAAAATTCTTGCCCTCTGTAGCTTACTAACTAGCGGAAACTCCAAAACTGGTTGAGGAGTGAATAAAATCTTAAACCAAGAGAATTTTTTAAAAATCTAGCCAGTTAATGAGAAAATTTACGGACAAACTATAAGCAATATGTGTAGTGAGGCAGGCAAAGCTGCGGTCCTGGCCTTGGCAAAACCAGCCAGTCTCAACTAAGACCTGCTTTTCACTGAAGAAGCCTGGAGCAAGAATTGAAAGGCATTGAGAAAAGACTACTAGTGACCAGGAGTAAATGCAATAAACCTGCAGAATATCACATTTAGAATTAAAAATCTGGTCCCCAAATAAGGAAATGCTGATTGTTTTTATTTTTAAGTCAACAGTTCAGATATTTATGCAGTTGTATTTCAATAGTATTATATAAAATTTGGCCCCAATTCAATCACTTCAATTGTTCCCTACTCTCAAAGGCTAAGCAGAGCGATTAAGTGGCAAAAATAATTTTTAAACTATGATCATATATTACACTCAAAGGAAGACCAACATTTTTTTCTTAAGGAGGTGAACCAGAAATAATGTTTTCAAAAGTTAATTTCACTTTAAACAATTCTTTAGCAAACGAAATATGCCCTTCGTAAATGTGAGCATGTAAGGTAAGTTCAAAGACTACTTTAAATTTCTGCCACGTATTTAACTTTACTTTTGGTTATACCTGAATAAAAATGGAATGTCTTTTTAAAAAATCCCCTTTCTCTCTTTTGGAAAAAAGCCCTTTCCATGTTCTTTTAAAGGAAAATGCAAGCTGCCTTTATATATATATAAATGGTGTGTCTACTCAGGAAATATAAAGCAAGCTGATGTTAAGGTATCAGGGATTACGGCTAACAGCAGAGGTCATGGTTAGGGAATTAGAAAGAGGGATTCCATTACTGGCATTCTGCTGACTGAGGGCTGAGAGAGGTTAAAGGAGTTCAGTGGAGGATAAAGTCATTTGGGAGATGGGCTTCCCAAATTAGCAGAATTAACAGATGGAGAAATGGGAATAAAAAATAAGACGATAAATTACTCTTAACATCAAGTCTATGAGGGCTTCTTCCCTAGAAGCCCTGAGAAATCAAAGGATTCATGAAGGCAGGAAGACATGTTTTCCTTAATCATTCTGATAATTGGCATAATGGCATTCCAGCCCTTTCCCTTTCCTATGAGGTTCCTTGAGACAAACTTCCTTTTGCATGTTATTAAGAGAGAATGCACATATACCTCTTTCGAGGAAGAAAAGGATAGCATTTTGGCAGGGGCTGATGAAGGACACGAACGTCTCCCCTACCAGGGAAAGAACAGATGTTCTAAATACCTGGAGAATACAGAATAATCAGCTTCTGAGATATATATGATACATGTGGGTCCATGGAATACTGGATTTTTTTTTCTGCAGGAGTTCTGGATTAACAATAAAGGGAAAAGTAGTATAAAGTTTCCAAAAATGCTATGATCATTTGCATGTAGTCAAATTTTGGCAGTATATGCATGTCTCTGTTTTTAAGTGACATGAAAATCACATACAGAATTGTTGACCTTTGAATTTTAAAAAGTCCCACTTTCAACAATTTTCAAACTAGTATTATTGGATTTCCAAAACGCAAACTAAAGAGATAATGAGTAAAACATAAACATTCTTAATAAGATGGCCCAAATAAGGTAGTCGTTGCTTTTGTAGTTGATCTCTTCTGTCTTTAGGTTTTCAAAAGCACCAAGTATAAAAGAGAGGGAAAACTGAGTCTTGGATGTAGCCTGAATAGAGAATCTCGGGACTGGAACAAAACAGACTCTTTCCTTTGTAGTTCTCAGAAATGCAGAGTAATGTGACACTAGTGGAAGACACAGAACCCACCTCAGGTTTGTATAGGCCTTTTGTTTCACGCGGGGATTCCTCCCACTTCTCTAGGGTGCTCTTATGAATTTTCTCTAACCCAACCAGACCCAAACAATACTATACTTTTCACTAAAGATTGCCAGGAATTGGGCCATCTTGGTAATTAGATTCATCCATCAATTTTACCTAAACAGGTATAAGAAAATATTTACCAAGGTTACTGATTCCTTGACAACAGTGAAGATAAACAGCTTCATGGAAAATAAATACAGAGCCATTTATTAAAACAATAAAGTCCCTTATAAATGCCAACAAGGATGGCAAACAATGACAGACTCCAATTCAACCCAAGACTTATAAATGAGTTATCTCCTAAATATTTAAGAAACTGAGAAAAATAAGACACTTTCCTCTTCCCCTCCTCTGTGTTATAAAGAGAAATGCAGTGAAAGTGATAAAAAACTAGGAATAAGGATGCCAAAACACAGTATCAAAATTGAGTTTATGTTCCCCCTATGTCATTGGATTGGATAATTCTGTATCATATTTGCCCTTTTCCTGACAGCTGTATTTTATAATCATGATTATCATCATCACCACCACCAAGTGGGAAATAACTAAGTGTTCTTATGCTCTAGGTGAAGGGAGGACACTGTAACCATAAACAGAGTTGGTCCCAGTCGTCTGGAACCTCATGTGGCCAGGGATGACTCAGACACTCCCTCACTTGCTCTAATACATAATAATGATCCTTCCAGGCCTGGTTGATAAGTTGGAAATCATTGCACAGCCAGTCCAATCAATTTTTTTGACGTAGAGCACCACTCCATGAATCTAGAAAAATGGAGACAAGAATGAGAGTGACTATCCTGAAAACCATGGTGACCTCATAAAGTGAAGACTTGTGGTAGGGGAGAAGGCCATGGCTCGGAAGTTAGAAGATCCAACTTTTAGTCCTATTTCTGTCACTATCTAACTGTGTGAATTTGGCCAAGTCGCTTAAACATTCTGGGCCTTAGTTTCCCTTAATAGTAAAATCAGGGATGTAGGGTCATGTCATTTGAAGCTTTACCGGCTCATGATTTTCATGTACGCAGAACAGAACCAGGAGGCAAAGATTCTTTGAGACCTGAATTACCTAAAAAAAGCAAATCAATGGCTAATTACTTCACTGAATACTTCATGGATACAATGAACACTGTGCCTTTCTGTCCCCTTGAGGGCTTCGAACTTTCTCCAGAGCAACATCAGGGACCGTTTTGGTTCTTGCGCTTTAGGAGACAGAAGCATCTTTGCCTGCAGGCCTTCCCTTGATGGCTGACACTTGGTATATTCCTGTCCTTTCCCTTTCTCTTTCACTGTGAAGTTTAGGTTTGTTTTAAATTCCATTACTTCTCTTGTTTCAACATAACTTCAGCACCGATATGTGCAAATGAAATCAAATGGACATGGGCCATGTACATGCAAATAATCAGGAAAGGTATTCCCAGGGAAAGGCAACTCTTTCAAGAAACCTTGTTGAATGTCATTACCAGGCCTCACATAAAACAAAACAAAACAGGTCTGGTTTTCTCGGATTAGTCTCAAAGGTAATATTGTATATGAAAAACAGAACCTCACAATTTATCTGATCTGCCTATATTTGAAGTACCCACCATCTACTGGGTATCATGGTTTTCAGGACAGAGACCCAGTCCTTGTGTCTGAGAGAGGATGTCCTAGGAGACAGTGAGACAACATCCCAGAGCATCATCTGCCATGGCAGGAATGCTGCTTGCTGGCTTGGCTTTGCCATCCTGTAGGGCTTCTATAAGCAGGATAAGAATTAGTGAATGGTAGCAAACGTGGCACATCTGGGAAATGAGGGACACAGGGCTCTTTAACCTCTTGGTGAGGAGGGGAAGACTACCCATAGTGCCTATTGGTGTTCACGATCAGGAGTCTGTCATGTATCTGCCTCCCCCACAAAGTTCAAAAAGAGGTCACTAGATGAGAAGTCATTAAGTGGGTAGAGTGAATATGAATACTTAGCATCCTCTGTGAAGCCCCCTGAGGTGGGAAATCTTAAACTAGATACTGGAAAGGACTTAACAATCAATCCTTACTTCTAACGCAAAAAAGGGCCAACATTCCAATAGTAGAATGGTGTGGAGTTCCTGTGTTTACTGCTCTGACTGAGGTGGGGTTGGCGGCCCTCCCCAGGGGCTAGGTCTCCCCAGTATCTCAATACTCTTGAGGTGGATTGGCCTAGTGGAAACCACTTTGACTTGAAATCACCAACCTGGTTGTATGTCCTTGAAAAAAATCACTTAACATTTCTCTCTCTCAAACTTATTACATCTAAGGTCCCTTTAAGTTCCAAAAACTATGATTCCGAGTTCAGGAAGTCAGCATTCTCAAATGCATAAGTAGAATTATGGCCAGGTGTCTTCTACCTCCTAGTTCTTACAAGTGTGGTTTCCCACCCGCAGCCCTTCTGGGAACAGGGGTTCTCAGGGCTGAGAGGTATCCAGGTTCTGCAGTGTAGAAGTCCACCCTGGTGACATCAATGGGCTATTTTCTTAAAGTACTCATCCAGGGACATCATGAAGACTTGTGAGGAGAGAAAGAGAGATGTGTCATAGTATTTATAGGTCACCTTGACCTGTGTTAAATGGCCAGCAAAATGTTTTTCCTAATCATTATAGGGCCTTTCCATCTCAGAAAAGCGGGTTGTGGCTCGCAACTGCTCTTCCCATTCCATCTCGGTGCCTTTACTAGTGTCCTGCTGCCTTCACAGGTGTAAGTGTGATAGAAAAGCCTCCTTCACCTAAGTACCATTCCCTCAGCTTCCTCTCCTGACCCACCTTGCTCTGCTCTGGCTGCTCTGCTCCTATCTTTATGATTCAGATCTGGTTCCTGACTCCAAATGCTCATATGCTCTTACCACACTGGATTGTCCTCTTGCCTCATGACCCTGCCTTGCCCAAGACCCTGATTCTTCTTTGCTCCAAAATCACAGTTAGATACAAACCCTATTCACTTTTAAGTGGTCCCAGCTCTGACACCCCAGCTTTGACAGTATTCTAGACCCTCACCTACTAAGCTGCCTAGGGGAGTCAGATTTAGATCTCGGTTTATGTCTGATTATGCAACAGAATATTCTGGACTTGGTCAGAGGTGAGACTCCACTGGGCTGGAATGTGACATAAAAAGCAGCCCCCAAAAGGTCCTTTGTGTGCTCTGGGCCAACTTGTATCCTAACTGATATGAGATGCTTCACCAGGCTCTTACATGTCACAGAGCTTGCTCAGAAATGGGAAACAGGAGTCTAGCCACCTCCTTCAGCTCTGCAGAGAGATAGCTGGAAACAATCAATCGCTGGACTCAGGCACACACAGACTGGCTGACAGATAAGGGTCCCCAAAGGAGGCTGGCCTGGAAGATAAGATGACAGGACTATATGAAAGACAAGCATCACTAGTAAAGAAGGTTGCTGCAGAGCAGTGGATCCTGAGCAGAGGAGCAGTGGATCCAGATGGGCGAGAGGCTGTGCTTGGTCTCTGCAAACCAGCCTCCTTGTTTTACCTTCCTCAGAGTGCCTGCACACATGGGGAAGGTGAGGTCTGAGGCAAGGAGGGAACAGTTTCAAGTAGTGATAAGAACTGAGAAGAAAATAGAATACATAAAATGATGTGATAGAGGGAGACTGGGGCGTGAGGCCACATCAGCGCATCCCAGGCTGTCTTCAGACCTCTTCTGGGACACCTACTCTCTAGGGGAGCTCACCTTGTCCTGGCCATTTAAATGGCACCGCACATTGATGATTCCCATATTTCTATCTCTGGCTCTTCTCTCCTGTCCTCCAGACCTGCATACTGAAATACCTACCTGACATCTCTGTTTATATATCTAACAAGTTTCTAGAATTTATCATTTCCAGACCCAAATTCTGGATTCCCCAGCCCCTCAGGATCTCTTCTTCTGTCATTCCCATTTCAGTTAATGCTGTGAGAACTGACCTAATAGCATCCTTGATTCTTCTCCTTCTCTCACACATATGGTAACCATATGATTTATCCAAACTGGAACACTTGTGAGAGTAAAATAATGAGTTATTAATAATTTGGCTGGTATACCAGGTATAAACTAGGACATATTCTTTATATTCTATATTTAACCCACAAGATTTTAAAATACTGTCCTAATCTAATCCCTCCTGAGCTTCTCCACCTTACTTACTCTGGTCCATAGCCATCACCTGTCATGTGACCACTATATAGCTCTCCAACTGGGCTCCTATTTGTTTTATGTGCATTGCCTGCTGATGTCACTACAATAAAAGCTATGTGAAGGGAAAGTCCTTGTCTATGTTATAAATGTGGAAAATAACTTTTCTTATGCATAGACACAGAAACTTCTGGAAGCATGGAAAGGGAAGTGTTAAGAGTTGCTGCCTCTGCAGAGAGTTGGAGGAAGGGAAGTTGACAAAGGAAGTTTGAGGTGGGAAGAAAACTTACTTTTAAAGGCACACCCTTTTATTTTGTCTTTTTTTTTTCTGTGTGCATACACTATTGTTGTTAATTAAAAAACACTGCTGCATGAGAAATTATTCTCCAAGAAAGCCAATTTTTTCTCTGTAGTCTATTTATATGCCTTCCTTTTCCCAAAACTCTGGAGAAAAGATGAAAAAAAGATTCCATTTTGTTTCACACTGTGTCACCTGAGCTAAAAAGCCCATATCTAGACTTAACTCCGTATGAGTTATATAAGAAATGAGCTATTTAATTTTTTGGGGGAAATACAATTTTCTAAGAATTGTTTTATCCATTAAGGTTGTCTCTTTAACAACTCTCTAACTATCTGTCACACATATTTTCTCATTTGACCCTCACGTCAAGCCTGTGGAGCTGACACATGACCATTCTCACTTGACACGTGAGGAAATCTAGGCACAGAAAGGTGAAGTAACATAGTAACAGAGAAAAGTGAAGGTCACACCACTAGGAATTGCCAGAGCAAAGATTTGAATCCAGTCCTGCATGACTCCAGAGCTGGTGCCTGTAACTATTATCTTGCACTAGGTTTATCTTGGTGTAGTCGCTTTAGGACACACAGCACACCAGCCAAATCTCCTTCTCCACTTTCAGTTGCACCCCTTATTCTCCACGTCACCATCCAAAAGACCTTGCTGTGAGGTTACTAATGTAAAGAGCATCTAGCAAATCTTACTCCATGGGAAACTGCATTGGAATGATCTTCTCCAGGCATAGTGTGACATGAAAGGGCTGGTGATCATGTAAGATGATGGTGACCTTCCTTTAATTGTGATCTGCACAAAGCCAAGCAGAGACTGAGGTGCTCATCTGGCTAATTCAAGTTCAGTCACTCTTTTCCATACCTGAATGGTTGGATACTTCACCAATGTAACATTAGCACCTTTGATCGTCCATCGCTGTGAGCCTACATCTAACCTGAGATGTTCACTCTTTCTGAAGGACTGATAAGGCTTTAATAAAAATAAATGACTTATGTTAACCCGATGCTTATTATAGTTACAGCTTGCACAGCTGTAACTTTCTGTTGAATGGAATGGAGCATTGTCCATCAAAAGAGAAATATTTTTCTAAGAGAAATAATATGTTATTCCTCCCATCAGAGGGCTAAAAGTATAGTGTGTGTTTAGATCAGGAAACAGTGCTAACTTTTAACATGATCCTAATTCACTGAGTGACCCTGAGGGTAACATCTTTAATTCAAGGAAAGTTCATAAAATGGGAGCAGAATAAAAACTTAACTCTATGAACCACTTCTATACTATCCACTTCCAATTTGCTTTTCACATACATCACAGAGTATGCATGTGCTAGAGAGACATGCAAGCTACACCCACCTGCACAAAGGGAATTAGCAACTGAAATAATTACTCAACTAATTCAAGCTTAAAATTTCATTTTGCCTCAACTGCCCAATGATTGCTTGGATTGTCTACAGACTCAAAAACATAGGGATATCATTTCTATATATCATGATCAGACTAGCTGAGTATCTTAGCAATAACTGATATATATATGTATAGTTTCTTCATATGTAACCCTTAGGAACCAGTGGAACTCAACATATTACTTCTATATCTATCTTCACTGCTTTGTGTCTAACTGGTAGTAAGTATCCACTTAGGTTCCAGAATATTCAATGAAAGTGACAAAGTTGGATTTGTAAGTGGTCGTCAAGGGATATATATAATAGTAATAATGGATACCATTCATTGAGAGCTTAAAAAGAGTTCAGAGGCTTTAAAAAATAATATACATTAACCCATTTAATTCTCACTATAACCATAAGAGGAAGGTATGTTAGAGTCATCCTTTTAAAACAAACAACAACTCAGACCTTACTGGTTTATGGAAAATTTTTACTAATACTTTAACAATCAGCTAATTCCAGGGCTATTTATATTGCTCTAGAGCTGGGCCGTCCAATAGGACTTTCTGTGATGATGGAAATGTCCTATATATGCACTGCCATGTGGTAGCCTCTAGAAATGTGGCTAGTGTGACTGACGAACAGAATTTTAAATTTTGCTTTATTACAATTCATTTAAATGGAAATAGTCACACATGGTTAGTGATTATTATGATGGACACCACAGCTCTAGACTATAGAAAATGGAGGAAAATTTGTAAATTCTTCTTATAAAGCCAGTATAATGATTACCTAAAAATGATAAAAATGTAAGCTAAGTACAAATCTCACATGTGAATATTAAGGTAAAAAATAAATAATATACTAAATAAAGTACTAACAAATACAATCCAGCATATGTTAGAGGAATAATACATACTGGGAATTCAGGATGATTCAATATTGGGAAATCCATTAATATAATCCACTTTCATTAATAGATCAAAGGAGAAAACTCAGACCACAGCTCTTGAAAAGGTATTTGTTAAAATTAAACATTCATTCTTGATTAAAAACTCTGAATAAAATAGAACTCAGTTTACATTTACATAACATGATAAAATATATCTCTCAACCTAGAAGACTGCACGAGAAAAATAACGAAATGGAGAACTGAGAAAAACAACTCCATTAAATTCAGGATGTTCCCACTAAACAGTGAATGAAGGAGGATATGTGCACTATTACTTTAGTTGATCCTGGAGGTACAAGCCAATGAATTAGATAATAGGAAAAAATAGGAGGTTGAAAGTTTGGAAGAAGTAAATTATCACATTAATTTTACATTAATAATCCTGATAAACTAATATAAACAATCACAAATACTACAATGTGGTGGTTAAGATCATGGACTCTGAAGCCCTGCTGCCTGGTCCAATTGCTAGCTCTGTTAGTAACTAGCTATGTGACCTTGAGCAAGTTATTTAACCTCTGTTTCCTCCTCTGTAAAATGGGAACAATAAAATTATCTACTATAGGGTTACTAAGAGGATTAAGAATGGAAATAAATATAAAGCTCTTACAAAATGCCTACATATGACAAATACTATATAATATTACTATTATTAAAGTAATAATAACATTGCTCTTATTATTAAAGTAATAATAATAGGAATATTATAATAATTCAAATTATAAGCTATAAAATCCATAAATTATAAAATTACATATATAAATTATAAATATGTACAAAATTAACATACAAAAATCAAACCCCTTCCTATACGACAAAGGAGATTTCACGGGTCAGCCCCATGGCATAGTGGTTAAGTTTGCCATGCTCTGCTTCAGGGGCCTGGGTTTCCAGGTTCGGATTCCAGGTGTGAACCTACACGACTCGTTACACATACTGAGGCAGCAACCCATATACAAAATAGAGGAAGACTGGCACTATGTTAGCTCAGGGCAAAGCTTCCTTAACAACAACAACCAAAAAAAAAAAAAAAGAAAAGAAAAGAAAAAAGGAGATTTCATTTATAATAGCAACACAATGATTAAATACCTAGGAATAAACATAAGAAGAGTGTGCAAGATTAAATAATATTTCAAAATGCTACTAAGGGACCAAACGAATAGCTGAATAAAAGGAAAATATTGACCATATTTGGATAGGAAGATTCAACATGAAAAGGTTATAAATTCCTTCTACATTATTCTATAAATTAGAAAACTAGATACAAGTGATTCTAAATTTATATAAAAATAGACACACAAAAAAGTGAAGATAGAGCAATAAAGTAAGATTAGCACAGATACGAGACATATTACAGTGCTCAAGTACTCAAAATGGTATGTTACCAGAGTATGAATAGACAGGTTAAAGGTACAGTTTAGAGAGCACAGAAATAGAACCAAATACACATGGGTATTTAATATATTCTAAATGGGGCTACTGCATATGAGGGGGAAAAGATTACCCAATAAATACCAGTTACAAAAATAGGTAGGCCATCTGAAAAAGAAAATGTTGGCTCTCTACTTGGTTCTTTACACTGAAATAAACTCTGTATGGATTAAAGATTTAATCACAAAAGTGAAATAAAAAAAGTAGTGGATGAAAACATGAGAGAATGTTGTTCTGTAGTCTTAGGCTGTAGAAGATATTATTATTATATTAAACTCAGGAGCTATATAAAAAGATTGATAAATTCAGTTACAGAAAACTCCAGAATTTCTGCATGACAAAAAGCACCACACATAAATCAAACACAGTGAAAAGTTGGGAGGAAAAAATGGAATCCTTTATCACAAAACAGGTTACCTGCTTTAACTAATAAAGAACGATATACATCAATAAGAAAATGACCAACAACTCAACTGAAAAGTGGCCAAATAATGTAAGCAGATACTTTATAGAAAAAAATTTACGTTTTCTATTTAACTTGAAAAGATATTGAACATTACTCATGACAAGAAAAATGTGATACCATTTTTTACTTATCAAATTGCACACAACAAAAAGCTGTAACAATCTTTTGGTGAGAATTTGGGGAAACAGTAATTGCTTATTATTGTGTATATTATTGTGTATATTAGTATGAACAGTGTTATACTAATATACTGATGTTGTATACATTAGTATAAACAGTATTAGTATATTGTTGGTTAATGTATAAATTGGTTCAACCTTTTTGACAGACAATTTGCCAGTAAGTTTAAAATACACATACCATCGCCCTAGTTATTAAACCTCCAGAATTTACCTTATAGATATACTCACAAATGTGCTCAGTGTCACACACACACACACACATATATATATATATATTTTTTTTTTTTTGGTAAGAGAAAACATGTCCATTAATAGGAGCTGATTTCATAAGTGTGACATATGCCGAAAATGAAATGTTATACAGTCATTGGATTGAGGGTTGATATGAATTAATCTCCAAGATGAAGTGAGAAATAAGGGCACAGAGTTAAGTGTGCTATCACATCTGTTTAGAAACACACACACACACACACACATTTGTAAGCATATAAAATATCCCTGAAAGAAGATATTCTAGAGAGAGGAACTGAATAACTGAGGGACAGTCAGGAGAAGGCAATTACTTTTCACTGTATACCATTTTATACCATGTGTATACATTATCTGTTTCAAAATTAATTGCTTTTTAAAATAGCTTTTTTTTATCTCCTTTTCTTCTTCTGTTCACAAGGAGGAAATCCTGGCTCTTCCCAAATTATGTTGACACTGTTAGCATAAACTCAGCTCACTTATCTTTTCTCTCTTTATTATGTGCCTAAATAAATAACTGTCCAAAAAATGAGCAAAAGAAACATAGGACAAAGCACCTCTACTTTATAGAACAATACTAGTAAAACATTAAAATATGTGGATTTGGAAAAGATCTGAAAAACTATACAGCAAATGTTAAGAGCATTTATCTTGAGTGGGGATATAAGAGGTAATTTTGGTTTTATCTTGGTATTTTCTGTGATTTCCAAAGTTTATACAATAATATGTACTACTTTTGTAATAATTTTTTTTAAACTTGTTGCTACTCACCTGGTTCCTGTCCCTGGCATTTGCATATCGAAACCTCTGGATATAATAAAAGACCAGCCATGCGAGGGAAATGATCATCAGGACAATGAAGGAGATGGAGACAAACACAACCGAAGTGCGGCTCACGTATTTCTGCAAGTTCCGGGTTCCGATGGTGATGTACATCGTCACAGTGATGTTTCTCTCCAGCAAGCTTACTATCTCCTTCCCTTTTGGCTCAGGGATCATTATTGCCACGATGTCTTCTACACCTATTGTGAGAGCGGTAGGCAGGGTCAGGGGGTAAGAGAGAGGGAGAAAATCACAATGAAATGTCTGGACAAAGTAACATGCAAGCAAACAATGACACTACTTTTGACAATTCTATGCCAGATCTCATAGCCAGGTCTAATTCTAAGATCGAACAGCCAGAAATGGAGTTAGATTTTCTCTTTCTTTAGCTACCTTGGGTTGGTGCTGTCTTGTATATGAGAAAAGAGCCTAAACTGAACCCAGGATTTTGGTACCAGCAATGTCATGATCATGCTCTCACCAGCTCTCTTAGGGGTTGTTGACCCTGGTCTGGTAAACGCAGACCCTTCCCAACTAGCCCAGTTTACAGTTCTAGGTTGCATTTCACAGATCCCCAGAGGAGGAGAAAAGGCACTTTGTACCTCATGGCCAAAGGATAAAAATGCCCAGTTTTTTTGTTTGTTTGTTTGTTTTTAGAAGAAGATTAGCCCTGAGCTAACTGCTGCCAATCCTCCTCTTTCTTCTGAGGAAGACTGGCCCTGAGCTAACATCTGTGCCCATCTTCCTCTACTTTATATGTGGGATGCCTGCCACAGCACGGCTTGCCAAGTGGTGCCATGTGGGCATCCGAACTGGCGAACCCCTGGCCACCGAAGTGGAATGTGCGCACTTAACTGCTGTGCCACCGGGCCGGCCCCAAAATGTCCAGTTTTATGCCATCTGTCTGCGAGCTCTCTCTCTTTCCCCCACACAGACACTAGGAATATTCAATTACAGATCTCTACTTATTATTTCCAAGGCAATTTTCTCCCACAATGAGTATCCAAAGCAACCCCCCAAAAAGGTTTCTTAATGAGCTCTACTATTATTTGCCAACATAAAAAAGCTTACCTAACCTAATTCAAGGTAAACACCCTCACACACCTTGTGTATCCTCACACCAAACCAAGGGAAAATGGAGGCTGTACAGAGAATTCCAGGAGTGTTTTTCCTCCACTCTCCAATACTCTCACCACAATGCCCCTGTTACTGAATAGTTTGAAGCAAAAGTGGTAACTTTCTTGGGTCTGAGTTATCTAGGTCATTGCCCCTATTCTTCATGACACTATGTAAAGAACAGCCTCTCACTTCTAGGGCCTCTAAAGGGGATCTTTAGTAAGGATATGATACCAGGTGCAAATAAACCAAGTCGACACGTCATTGTGGCTGACACATGGACTAGAATACTGATTTCACTAGGAGAGGTTCTTAGGGGTCACCCCAATTCACGCCTGCAAAGCTCTTCATGGGCCAGCCTTCCACATGGAAACAGCCCACTACCTGGAGTCACTACAAATGAAAGAGAGTAAATTTGCAATTACTATGTTGTAGATTCAGGACAAAACTAAACACCACTATAGCTGCTTAAAGCTGGCTTTATTCACATGCTGAGGTCAGTCAGCTGGATGGAACTACCAGATTACATTTGCTCAGAGTGTTACAAGTCTCTTAGAAGCTACTTAGGGCCTTCACTTGAGATCAACCTTGATCTCTATGTAGGTTTTCAATCCTAAATTCCCTGATGGTACTTCACGTAGGCTGAATAAATACTTTAAAAGCTAACTACATACAAAGGTGTATGTGCTACCTCAATGACATACTTCTAAAAATCCCTAAAACCCTTGCATTGACTCAATTGTAAAATCATAAAGCCACGTGGTGTTTAGATGTGGCTGTTATTTCTGGGAATTACCGAAACTGATGGCTTGAATTTCAACTTTGCAGAATTTACTGACAATTCCAATGCTCCTTTTCTTTTCATGTTTACTTTGGCTAATGGCTGCATGTGGTCTGAGGTTTTGTGAGGGATTAAGGCTGCTGGCAGGTTTTTGTCTCTACAGAAATATGATCTTCTTTGTACTGGACTAATCTGGCCTGGTGAGGCTCAGCCCAGTACTGTAACCACTTTATAGATATTTAAGTACTGGTAGAATCATAATTTTTCATTTATTTCCTTATTTATATTTTTTAATCATATCTATTGAGGCTCTAATAAGATTTTTTTTAACGAGGGAATCTTGGGGTTATTTAAAGACTTTGTATGCACAGTCTTGCACAGGTTTTACATTTTTTAGTAGTCAAATTTTATTAATACACAGCTTTACGGCTTCCAGTTTTCATACTCTGCTTAGGAAGCTCTCCACCAAAGATGATAGAAATATTCCTCTAAAACTGCTTTTTAAACCTTATAGTTTTACTTTTTACATTTAAATCTTGAACAATTTAAATGTGATTTAACAACAACACAACATTTATGGAGCTCTTATAATGTGATGGACAGAGAGGAAACAGACAGGATGCAATTTATTTTTCCCCTAAATTCTAGACATATTTGGGGCTACTTTTGGATTTTGTTTGATTGTAAGGTTGGCCTATTTTTTGCTGAATCTATATCAAGCTATTTTAGCTGTGTAGCTTTTAACATACTTACTATCTGGTAGCCTAACTCTTCCCTTCCTCATTTCTCCCTACAATTTTCCATTTAACTACTTATATGGAGACCATGGAGCCTGTAGTGAAGGGTCTGGGACTGCCAAGTTTGTTTCAAACCCCAGCTCAACATTTTAAAAATAGGCAACCAAATTTTGGATATCCACAAAGTTTTCAAGTACTCATCATCCGTTTTCAGGGACCTGAGAAAACATTTTCTCTTCCCGTAGGGTAAAGCATAATTTAAAGCATTTATTTTAAACTTAAGTGCTTAGTTACACTACTTGTGTTGTTTGTAGCACTACTGTGCCTTCATGAGACATGACACCCACTTAGAAAGACACACAGTGAACACGGCAGTGGGCAAGTCTATTCATCCAGACTTAACTGTATTCTTCTTCAGTATTCATAATGAACTTCTTGGGCTGATGATGGTAAAAAATTGATGAGATTCTGGGATATTTCTCCATGCCCCTTAGGCTATGTATTGTGCATGGTGAAAAGAGATACTGAGGGTATGCATTCATCTCAATAGAAATAGTCATTGAGAACTTCGATACTTAATATGTCCAAAAATGGTACCAAGTGAAGTGGATTTGGGTGAATGATCTGACCAATCTGATCAATGCAGAAAATCCAGGGCAAAAGCTACTTATAGGATCTAATCTGTTCAAATGATACACGTGCCCCAATGTGAGTTATCAGACCATTCCCTGATCTTTGCTTCATGTCGGAACATGCAGCTACTGTCAGGAAGAAGCCAGCAGATTCTCCCCAGGTATATGGAGTGCAATTGCTTCTGAGGGTAACTGTGAGAGAGGGACGGGGGGAACAGGGCTGAGGATAGAGCACTGGAAGTCCAGCTGAGGAATCTCCTCAGAGTTAAATGCCGCCCTGAGTATCTAATCTATGATACACTAGAG
Organism: Equus caballus; assembly: GCF_041296265.1. Classification (NCBI taxonomy): domain Eukaryota; kingdom Metazoa; phylum Chordata; class Mammalia; order Perissodactyla; family Equidae; genus Equus; species Equus caballus. Next base: position 96,450,835 of record NC_091685.1, on the reverse strand, counting down.
GCTCTGAGACTCAGGGATAAGTTAACAAATAGCATGCTTTGTATGGGTAAAATCTACAAAGAGCCCCTGATATTTGGGCAATTTCATGCTTACTGTGATGCTTAGCCACTCTAATACTGAGTGCCTCTTTGCAAAATTATGTCAGCCTATCATCTCTTTTCCTCTGAAAGGTACTTTATATTTCTGAGTGATCACTGTTATATAATCATTGTATATTCTGGAAAAGCTCTTCAGCCCTGTGAGAGAATGTATGACCAGCACACACAAGACCCAGTTGCCAGACAAACAACAGGAGCACCCTTTATTTTCAGTGCTTCCTTTTCCCAGGAGATGCTCAATTGCCACTATTTAATTTGGCATATGCAGATAAGTAAGGAATCAAAACAAAGGTTCAGAAAGCCAAAGAACGCTTAATAACCAGGAAATTCTTTACTTACAAATTCAAAACCAGGTTTTGTAAGCATTGCATTAATAGAACGTCTAGATCACCAGCAGAATGCTACCCAGTTTACAGAGCTGGCAGCCCCATTCCTCCCTGTGCATCGTGGAGGGTGATAATGTGCCTCCTAGGTTCATGTGAACAAAAATCCTTTTTCAATTCTCTGCATCCTATTTCTCCCCTAATCTTTACTTTAGTCTCACTGATAGCCCTTTAGAATTTAGGCAATAATAAGAAAAGGCCACAGGTTCCATTTGCAGATAGTTTCTATTTATACACTTCATGTCTACTTTTTTCTCCCCACAGTCAGCTCCCGATTATCATCTACTTTCAAGTGAGATAATGTATGTGAAATCACTTTTAAAACTGCAAAGTATAAATGTAAAGTATTACCACTTTCTGCATTAATTTAGAACATTTTTAATAAATACAGATGCAAAAGTCCTAAATCATTCACAAATAGACTCCAACAATATAGTAAAAAAATCTTCATGACCAAGTGGGATGTATCCTAGGAAGGTAAGGGCGATGCAACATTAGAAAATATATTAATGCTTTTTAGTACATTAACAAATTAAAGGAATAAAGCATATGCTTATCTTGCGGAGCTAGCTGTCCTCCAACATCTGGTCTCTTCCATCTACACTATTAGTGTTTCAGCTGGGCACAAGCTGTCCAGCGAAAAATGCCAATCCTCAGCCTCCCTTGCAGCTAGATGTGGCTAAGTGATTAATATCTGGCCATGGAGATGTGAGTAGAGATGATGTTTGCCACTCTAGGGTCTTACCCATAAAAGCACTGAGCATGTGCACCCCAGATCCTGTTTCTTTTCTCCAACTTCAAATAGAGAGAGATGGAGCAGGCAGCTTCTTAGAGAAGTCATATGTTTAGGACGGCACCCCATTCCTGACTCTTATTAAGAGAAATATAAGGAAATTTCCTTAATGTGATGAAGAGTATCTTCCAGAAATAGTACACTAAATGGAGGGGAAAAAACATCAGAAATTTTCTAATTCAAATCATGAATAAGACAAGGATGAGCCAACATTTAAAGCAGATAATTCTAAATGCTGGTACAAAGAGACATAGAAATTAAAGAGAGTGGTAAATCTTGAAAGGAAGAGGGCAAACTGTCATTATTTGGGGGATCACACGGCCACCTAAAAAAGCCAAGACGACTTAGCTATTAAAATGAGAAGAATGTTCAGTAAAATACAAGATTCAAGATCAACATACAAAAATGAAGAGCTTTTCTATACACCAGTAATACCTAACCAGAATATGCAATGGAAAAAATGATCTTTACATATAGCAGCAGAAATCATAAAATATTAAGGATAAACCCAATAGACACTGGCCCTATGTGAAAAAAACTATACAATCAAGTTTCTCTGAAAGACATAAAAAATTTCTGAAGCAGGGGCTGGCCCCGTGGCCGAGTGGTTAAGTTCGCGCGCTCCGCTGCAGGCGGCCCAGTGTTTCCTTAGTTCGAATCCTGGGTGCGGACATGGCACTGCTCATCAGACCACGCTGAGGCAGCGTCCCACATGCCACAACTAGAAGAAACCACAACAAAGAATACACAACTATGTACCGGGGGGGCTTTGGGGAGAAAAAGGAAAAAATAAAATCTTAAAAAAAAAAAAAAAAATTTTCTGAAGCAAATTTCATTTTAACCCAAGGATTATTTACATATTATGTATTTAGTTTCCAAGCATACACGATTTTTAAAGTTACCCATTTGTAATTATTATTATTTTGTTGTTGCTGCATTATGTTCAAGGAACATAGCCTCTGGATATTGATACTTAATCATCTCATACATTTTTAAGGGGTAAATGTTCCATTTGTATCCAGAAACGTATTCAAAACCATTCATTGCTGGGTACACATCTCTCTTTAATTAAGCTTATTAATTGTATTCAGATCTTCCACATCTTGGCTTACTTTTGTTTGCTTGATTGCCTGAAAGGGATGTGTCAAAACGTCTCATCCAACTTTTGCTGTTTTCTCTGAAGTTCTGTCAGTTGCTGCTCCACATTTTGAGTTTGTATAGTTAACTGCATATGTCTTCACGATGCTTCTATCTGCTTACACTATTGTTGCTGTGGAGAGGTCTAATGTCATCATGATCCTTGTTCTCTGGAAGTGATCTGCTCTTTCTCTTTGTAAACTTTTGGAGTTATATTTGAGAATAATCTTTGATGTTCTCAAATGTCACTGTTTATTTATGAGTATTGATCAGTTTGGTAGCACACAAACACTTTCAATCTGAGGAATTTCATTTTTTAACTCTAAAACATTTGTCTTTATATTTATTCAAATATTTCCTTCTATATTTTTCTCTCCTGTGATTCCTATTATCCTGTTGGTGGTACTTACTCTTTCATTCACCATATTTTGCATACTTTTCCCCCTTCTCAATTAACAAACTTTATATTTTTAAATAATTTAGAGTAATAAGTGGCAAAAAGAGTACGTAGAAGTCCCATACACCTGTCTCCCAACTTCCTCCAACGGTGGCATCTTACATATTAAAGTGCATTATCAAAATAGGAAATTGATTGGCATAAAATAATTAACTAGATTACAGGACTTACTCAGCTTCACCAGTTTTGGCATGTACAGGTTTTTATAAAGTCTTTGCGTAAAATTCTATGACATTTTATCACACACAGAGAGTCATAGAACCACTACCACAATATGGAAATATTCCATCACCACAAAGGAATCCTCCTCTTCTCTCTTTCCCTAACCCATGATGTCCACTTGTCTATTCTCCATCTCTATAATTTTGTCATTTCTGGCATGTTATCTAAATGGAATCATACAGTATGCAACCCTTTGAAATTGGCTTTTTTCACTCAGCATAATGCCCTTGACATCCATCCAAGCTATTGTGTGTATTAGTAATTCACTCCCTTTTATTTCTGAGTAGTATTCTATGGTACGGAGTGTGGTATACCACAGTTTAACTATTCACCCATTGATGTACATATGGGTTGTTTCCAGTTTTTTGGCTATTAAGAATAAAGCTGCTATGAACATTACTGTACAACTTTTTGTGTGAATATAAATTTTCATCTCTCTGTGATCAATGCCAAAGAGTGCAATTGTCACAATGTATGGTAGCTGCATGTTTGGTTTTTAAAAGAAATTACCAAACTGTTTTCCAGAGCGGCTGTATCACTTACATTCCCATTGGCGATATATGAGTGATCCAGTTTCTCGACATCCTTGTCAGCATTTAGAATTATCACTATTTTTCACTTTAGTCATTCTAATAGGTATACAGTGGTATTTCGTTGTGTCTTTTATAATTTCTCTTTATCCATTATGTCTGACTTGTGGCAGAGTTTCTCAAGCTGACCTCCCAGCTCCTGAATTGATCTTTAGCTGTATACACTCTGTATTTTATCCCATTTATAGTGTTCTTTATTAAATGATATTTTTCATACTAAATGTCCCCACCCCCTTTTTTAACAACTCCTAGCTCCTGCTGCATAGACTCTTCCCTTACTTAATGTTTGTGGTCCACGTTTTCAGTTATTCTTTCTCCGCTGCTACCTACTCATACTGTACTTTCTTTGATAATGTAATACTCCTCAGTTGTCTCCTTACCTCCACCTGCGAGCTCATGTTTCCCTAGTGGAATCAGCTACTCTGCCTGGTCATGTTTTTGGGGAAAACCAAGGCGGGACCCCGGTTTTGTTCCTCCAGCAGATTAAGGAGAGATGTGAATAAGCTCAGTGGGCTCCAAGCACCACCGAACCACCAGCGACTCATCCCATTCAGACAGGGTCTCTGCAACATTACAGATGGCTTGCCCTCCTCCTAGATGGCCTCATCCCATTTACCTGAGGCACTGAAGTTCAGGCCTCCTAAGTCAAGAATTATCTCCCAGATCCTTAGAGCCACACTCCTTTGTGCATCATCTAATCCAACCCAACTTCCTACCCACATCCTGTTTCTCAAACTCTTCCTCTACGACTCTCAGAACTTTAAGTCTCTGGTCAACAAATTCCCTAGGAGATTCCATCTCTTCTTGGAACGAACACTTCACCCCTTTGATCCCTCACTTCCTTGGTTTGATTGATCTGGCTGCCCTATGAGGACACTACTCTCTCTGTACTATGGTTAAGGGGTAAATTTCTTTTCTTTTTAAATTTTTATTAAACCACACTCCGGATATCTCAGAGCCCGAAGGTGGTTTGGTGTCCATACTCCATATTGCTACTGCCAGACCATCACTCCTAGCCCCATCCCACCCTCCCTTAAAACCACTTATCTTTTGAGATTCTACCTGGATTTACAACCCTCTTTCTGCCCTCCTTGCTTCATCTACCAACCTCCTGTTCATCTCCTTTATCACCCTCTTTAGCTCCTAGCTCATAATATTCATCCTTCTTTGACTAAAACTTTAGTATTCACAAGGATAACACACCCAATACTCTGGCCTGTGGGTTGTGTGCTCTCTTTTTCTCCACTGACCTTTTCTTCCAGTCCTTCTCACACACACATTCCCACCGGCTTACCCTGGACCTGTCACAACCAGAAACTTCACCATCTCTGAAATCTCAATTTCAAGATGTCACTTTGCCAACAGCACTTCCTCTTCATCTAGCTCTCTTTGCTTTTCCTTCCCACCTAATAACCAAACCTCTACTTTCTTAACATCCTTCAGCCCTCTCCTGGCTCCACTTCTCTCCTTACCCAGCCGAGATCACATGCTCCATGGTTATAAGGACTCCTCTAAAAACACTCTTAGCTCTCTTGTTCTTCTATTTCTCCACAGAGCATGCCCTACAAAATTCATTTTTTTAAATGCCTCCAATTCTTGTGAACACTGCTGAGAGAAAAATCTCACAAGTCATCTGTTTTCACTTTAAATTTATGATCCCTTTCCTCAAATGAATACTGAATGTTGGCTGTTCTACTCTATTTTGGACCCACTCTCCCTGTGTCCAAATGATGACCTCATATCTTTACAGCTCTCCTCAAACCTCTGTACCCTCTTCCCACTCACATTCTCAATTAGTGATCTTACTGCAGGAGCCACTGAGAAAAATTACCCATCAGACGGCAATATCCTGACTATTACTAAATGAGGTAATTCACAGTGAAGCACTTAGCAAAAGCCATGATATAGATGTTCAGTTTCGTTAGTATCATTACGGTTTTACCACTGCCAAATATACAAATGGTACTGCCTCTGCCTCACCCTTCTCTTGGTACAATGCAGGACATGTGCCCTCTGCTACAGAGGCCTAATCCTATCAGTGAAATGTGCCCTCAATGTGTCACAGTCACTTGGGCAGGTGTGGGCAGGGCACACAGGACTTTTATTCAAATTATGATGAAAGTAAATGCCCTCTTTTCCTGCTGGTCTTAAACAGCTGGGAGGCAAAGCTGTGGCAGCCTAGTACTGTCTTAGTCTGGACAATAAACGTGGTTTCAGGGGACAAAAACAAATTCACAATAGGACTAATTTAGGAGTGTGAAAATTTATCATTCAGGAACCAAACTGATAACTTGCAGTGCAAACCGACCGACATGTTTCTCCAGAAGACCTCTAGACTCAAAATATTAAAGGCTCATCTGAACTGTCAGATAAAACTGATTAATCTGTGCTCCCCCAATGCTTTGCTGAAAACTGGAAGTATGTCCAATGCTAGTCAAGTGCATTTGAATTATACAACAGATCCCTTAAGTGGAGACTTGTCATTACAGTCAGAGGCAGACACTCAATAACAACTAAGTTTCATAAGGTCAAAAAACCTTTAAAGCACATGATAATGATAGCCAATTTTATTTTCCTTAGAATGGCTATAGTAACTTAGTTAACTTACTGATGCGGATTCGTCAGCTACACTTGAGATGATCAATGACACATTTTTTCCTAATTTACAAGTGTGTAGAATTTTCTATGAATTTGTGATAACTGTAGGGGGAGTTACAAATATAAAATAAGGTATTTTACTGATAGTCCCACCTGTAGCATTTTCTTAGAACATATTCAGTAAATTGGACTCAAAAATAGTTTTTGTAAGGATTTTAAATGGTTAAAAATATCATAGAATCCATGCTGAAACAAACAAATCATAGAATACTAAATTGATTTACAATAATTCAGCTTTTATTAGAGCAAATAAGCATGCCTAAAGAACCTTCTGGTTATATATAATATGCTTTAAATTCTAGTTTTAGTTTGGACAAAAGCCAATAAATATGTAAGTATAAGGAGCAGACTAACGGAATCACAGGGAGAGAAGACTAGGAGACACCAAAGTTCTCCAGCATTCCCTTCTTCCTAATAATCTAGTAAATGAAGTTCAACAGCAGAATCACTTATCATAACTTGTAGCTGAGTGACCTTGGAAGATTTACTAAAGCTTTAAGCTTCAGGTTCATTATCTCCAAAACTCTAATAGTAAATGTACTTAGTCAATTAAATGAGATAATGCATACAAAGAACTCAGAACACAGTAAGGGATCAATAAATACCAAGTTACTATTACCATTGACATCATCGAACAATTATTTAAAACAACCCAGACAGTATAAAACTTGCATTTAGACCAAAAAGGTAGGGTAGGGGTGGGAAGGAGTTCAAGAACCTTGGTTTCCACTGGGATCTGGGAACAGAGGCTGAGCTTCTGGACAATCGAGAGCACAGGCACCCCTCCACACAGCTGGGGACCATGAGGGCCATGCTGAGCAAGTTGCCATTTCTGCAACATGAAAGGGTTAACTTTCTACTCACATTGGTCAATTAAAGGAAACTCTGAGGCAGATAAATAGAAAATCAGTCTTCAAAGAAATAAACAAATGTAGCTGGGTTAGCAATTAACGGCCCAAATCACATTGCTATCTTAAGAAAAATAAAAACTGTATAATTTTTAGTTTGAAACAGTCACATAATCAAAGCAAACATGGATTCGTGTTTTGCTCTGCTTTGAACTACTGGGGGAAAAATCACATCAATTATTCTCCACTAAACTATTTTTAACAACGCATGGGAAGAATTTAGGATTACAATGAAAAACAATCACAATACCTTGGATCTAATGAACTTTTAGATATTTCTGGCGTACTATTCGGTATTGCATAGAACAGGGAAATATACGTGGAGCAACTCTTCTCACAAGTTTTGCTTATTTGTTTGGCAGAAGTGACCTGGAATTCCCAATTTACTGCATAATTATTAAATGCCTCATTACTTTACTTGATTCATCTCTATGTCTTTTTAGCATTCACCAAAGTTGTCTCTGATAGTCTTTGAAAACTAGAAATGAGATCTCCCTTTATTTCTTTTATATATATAGTTTTTTCATCAAGATAAAAGAAACCTTGTCCTTCTCTTATTGGGTAAATATTTATTAGATGCATTAAAATCTCTCAGCAGGTTCTCAAATGTCAGCTATTCATTATCTTTTCAACAAATATTTATTAAGCAATTACTATGCACTAGGCACTGTGCTAGGCAGTGGAGATATAAATATGAATAAGACATTCCTCTACTCACAGAACTCACCGACTAGTAGGGAAAGACAAACAAATAAACAAATAAATGATTTAAACTCAGTACTAACAGTATTCTGACACTGTCCACCATTTGTCACTAGAGCTAGTATATGGAAAGCACAATTATTGGGGCTAGGGGTCATGAGAAATGAGTTCAACATACAACTCATCTAATTCCTGTTTATTTGACCTTGGACAAGTTACACAACTTGACAGAAGAGTAGTTTGCTTCTCTATAAGGTACGTAATAATATATAAGCAAATAATTGACCTATCGGCTCTACAGGTAATCTGGTCCTAGGAATAAAATGTGCAGATACACACACTAAATGTTGCAAATGTAAAGTTCTGGTGTTAAGCCAGTTCCTAGCACAATGCCTCACACAGACTGGATTTGACAAACATTTGTTAATTCAAAGGGTACATTGTAACATCACCTATTCTCATATTTATCATCCTATTTTAGCACATTTTATTAAATTTTAATAACTACTTCATTCATAAGAGTATGTATGAATAAAGATAATAATAATAATAAAACACATAACAACTCAGCTTAGGAAAAAAAAGTGTGCAGTGGCTTTAAAGCTCCTGATATGGCCATGTACTTTCTCTCTCCCCACCCCCTCTGCTGCTAAAGTTTGTATTAATCATTCTCTTCTTTCTCTTTACAGCTTAACATATATTGTACCACTAGAAATATACATTGTTTAGTTTTGCATGTCTCAATCTTTATATAAATGAAAAATGTTGTATGGATTCTTACATGGCTTGCTCTTTTTTGGTAAAGCTTTATGATTTGGTATTCATTCATGTTAAAGCATACTGCTATAATTTACTCATTTTCATTCATTATAGTCTCAGTTCTCATTTTAAGGGGAATGGTTTTAATGACTCCAATGAGAGTATGAAGTTTACCGTAGAAACTTTTTGTCAAGTTAAGAAAATTCACTTCTGTTCCTAGCTTGCTAGACTTTTTAAATAATTTATATAGAATTTTTCTAATGTTTTCTGTATCCTCTGAGATTAAAATATAGTTTTTCTCTGTGGTAAATAACATCAGGAGATGATGAACTAAAATCACATTCCCAGAATAAATTCAACTTTATCACAATGAGTTCTTTATCTATTGCCAAATAGTTGGTGTATATTTTCTTTAGGATTTTTACATCCTTAGACTGGCATACAAATTTCCTTCCTTCTCTGACCTGTATAGTGTTGGTATTGGTTTCACCAGAACTCTGTTTATGAAAAGTCCAGAATGAAAAATCCCTTTCTTAAGGGCAATTAAAGTTTACTATTTTGGTTTCTAGAAGCTGGAAATCCCCACATAGCTTCTCTATGGTAAGATGACATGGATTATGAATTCAAGAAATAATATTAAGGTCAGTGAAAAGATCAACTATTAATATTTTGAGAGAATACAGCAAAAGTGGGATACAACTTGGTGATATACCTTGGTGGATAGTAAACAGTCTTCTCAAAGATCAGAGCTCAAGCTCCAGAGAAGTGGAAAACACTGCATATCCTTTGGCAGACTCAAATTCTAGTAACTAGTTGTGATGAACATTGTTATTAAATGTTTTTAAAGTAACATATAAGTGAACGAAGTCTCTAAGCCTCCTTGGTCTTTACGCTCTCCATCAGTAGTTCTCACAGCAGGGGGAATTGGGTGCATTTTATCAGGATCTCAGGTCCAGGAAGGAGAGAAGAGTTTGGCAATTGAGTGTGTATTTTGAAAAACTCCACAGATCTGAAATATCTCTGGACCTCTCTGTCCTTTGTTGGATACATTCTACACTACAAGTCAAAGAGTTTATAGCAGATGCTGTCCGTTACCCATCCACGTCCCCTAACTAGCTCAGACCATTTTAGGGCACACTGTCCTTTCAACTATTAGCATCTGGACTTCTTTGCTTAAATGGCCTTCCTTGACCACTAGATATTCCCATTTGTGTGAGAAGGGAGGAATTACTGCCACCTGAGAGCAGTCCTGAGGAAGCTGGTGCGCAAATACCTCAGCTCCCTCCTCCCTGTGCTGGTGTAATTCTGAGGCACTTCCCACACCATTTCCCAGAGCTCCCCAGTGGGATGACGCTTCAGTCACTCACAGTGGTACCTTGCTTAATAACGCACTCTTTATTGGCTCCTTTCCTTCCCTGTCACATTCTTCCATTCCCAAAATGGTATTTCCTGGAAAAATAAATGGCTTGAACTTGAATCCTTGTCTCATGCCTGCTTCTAGGGCAACCCAAACTAGGACTGTGCCAAAAATTATTTCTCTTCTTTTCTTTCTGTAGTTCTCTGATGTCCTAAATACTAGCTATAACAGCTCCTGCCTTAGTGACACACACTGCTTCTTAAATATCACTCTCTAATAGATTTACAAATAGAAGGAAAATATCAAAGGCAAAAACATGAACTTCTCCCCACAAATTTTTTATTTTTTAAAGATTGGCACCTGAGATAACAACCATTGCCAATTTTTTTTCTTTCTTTCTGCTTTTTCTCCCCAAATTCCCCCAGTACATAGTTGTATATTTTAGTTGTGGGTCCTTCTAGTTGTGGCACGTGGGACGCCACCTTAGCATGGCCTGATGAGTGGTGCCACGTCCACACCCAGGATCCGAACCAGAGAAACCCTGGGCCGCCGCAGTGGAGCATGCAAACTTAACCACTCAGCCATGGGGCCAGCCCTCCCACAAATTTTTTTAACTAAAAAAAAACATCACTCAGCAAATGTAGCTCTAGAATCTTTTCTTTTATGCCTTCTGATGCCCAACTGTCCTGAGGATAGTTGCAGTCACATATAGCTACTGCAAACCACCCAATGAAACCACCTATCTGAAGAGAGAGCCAAATATCTTTCTCTCCCATCTCTGCCTTTAGGGGAGAATATTCTTTGGATATTGAGATGATAGCACTCACTGAAATTACTGAACATATCAGTCATTCTATAAAGCTTGCTATCTAATATGGGAACCCTGAGCCACATGTTGCTATTGAGTACTTGAAAAGTAGCTAGTATGACTAAGGGACTGAATTTTTAACTGTAGTTAATTTAAATTTAAATTTTAAAACTGTTATTAGGTTCAATTATTAGAAAACTTTTAGGTATGTCTGAAACAACTTGGGTATGAGAATCTATCTTTCAAGGCTAAATTTTATAAAATCTAAATATAGATCAAGTATGTCTGATGAAAACTTAGCATCTGAACTGAGATGTGCTGAAGTGTAAAATACTCATGGGAATTTGAAGAACTAGCATAAAAAATGTGAGTGGTAATTATTAATATTTGACATTAATAAGATACTCTTACATTAATTAGACATTGAAATGACAATATTTGGATATATTGGGTTATATAAAAATATTAAATTTAATTTCTCTTCTTTTTCCTTTTTTAAAAAATGTGGCTACTAGAAAATTTAAAATTACATATGTGGTTCACATTATAATCCTATCAGAGAGCACTGTTCAGTCATTATATCCACAACTTTTATTTGCTAGCCTCGTGGGTAAAATCATTGCTGTATAAAAAGATTAAGACAAGGAAATAATACTCTCTGTTCTTAAGAGTTGACATTTTAAAAGGAATGTCACAGATTTGGTATTAATATTGAAGCCAAACTTAAGAGTAAAATAAAAAGCAAAGGCATATATAACTTGCTCTTGGAGAGTAGCTGTTCTCTTACATGAATAGGTTACTGATATTAAAGTAAATTACAGAACGTGATTTAAGAAACAATGTTACCCTCTTTAAAAGCCTACGAAACATGCTCTGCCAGAACAATGAAGTAAATACTCTGCCAATGTCAGCTTTCCAGACTTGAATGGAATAATAGAATCAGGCATTTAGGTCCTAGAAGGAGGTTTCATCATCTACCTGGACATCATATTCTCCTTTATTTTACAGGTAAGGAAATATGGTCTAGCCAGCTTAGGTGACTGGTTTAAGGTTAGAAACGATTTTGCTCTTTCTCAAAGACAAGATGCCATTAATTCTCAAATATAATTTATGCTGCTATTTAATCCAGCAAAAACATATTTAATGCAAATACTGTCCACTGTAGAGCCAGGTAGTGTGTTACAATCATGCATTTCTTTTTAAAGGAAGAGGATTTTTTTTTTTTTAAAGTGAGGAAGATCAGCCCTGAGCTAACATCTGTTGTCAATCATCCTTTTTCTTTTCCTCCCCAAAACCCCAGTACATAATTGTACATCCTAGTTGTAAATCATTCTAGTTCTTCTATGTGAGACACCACCACAGCAGGGCTTGATGAGCAGTGTGTAGATCCACACCTAGGATCTGAACCAGCGAACCCTGGGCCACCAAAGCAGAGCACATGAACTTAACCACTCAGCCATGGGACCGGCCCCACAATTAGGCATCTTTTCTTCATTTTTCCTGAGGTTAATAACTGCATCATTCTTCCATTTGCCTGGTTTTCCAAGTTTCCATTGTTATTTTCCCCCCAAATGCTACTATCTCTGCCATATGCTCACCAACAACACTTTCTATGTTCCCCAAACACATTAGTTCCACTTGTCTTTAGACTAGGACACTTCTATCCTGGAACCCACTGTTCTGCTCCCATATGGACTGAACTCCTTGAAACTCAATATGCGGCATCATCTAGGGGTTTACCTTACATGGTAATCCAATGATGGGGAAATTTTACTTTACTTCGCTCTTTTTCTTTAAAATCAACTTTAAGACTGTCTCTTACTCACATTTTGCAGACATATATTAAATAACAGCAAAACAGTACCGCCAACACCACAAGCAACCAAACACTCCACACACTGAAAATATCGATTGGTAGTATTTATGAATATTTACAATAGAAAAGAGTGTCCTTATTGAAGCATTTCGGTTGTCCCTCCAGCAAATGCTACCTCAAGCCACAGAGGTTTAGCCCCATTGTTGCCCAAACCTGGTTGTTTCCAAAATGGCCCTAGGGTCTGGAGTACACAGGTGCTGGCGTCAGCGATGTTTCCAGGGTTACTTTGTGTTTAACTCCTAACCATCTAGCTCATCATTGTTGGAAAATAGGATCGAGAGGTTTCTATGCCAAGGTAACGTGGATCCAGCTAGAATTTAAAGACAGAGCTTTATTACTGTGGTGGCGGTGATGGCATCTGTGTCTGCTTATCTCATCTGCTCATCCAAGGAAAGTATCAATTTTACACTGACCCCTGGAGAGATTCCTGGTGTGGACAGAGCTATGAAAAACTGTTGCAAAACCAGAGCACTCTCCTTCTGGGAGCCACCTAGAGCCCACCTGCCAAGTCCAATCCCCCTATTTTGCAAAAGAAAACTGAGGCCTAGAGACTTACCCAAGACAAAAGGAGGTTGGTGGCAGCTTATAGGTGGGTTTTAAAAACATTTAGAAAGATGAAGGTAACTGACTGCTAATAGTTAAATTATGATCTTACAGATGGATGTTGTCATTTTCTATAGGCTAAGCTTCCTAGAAGAAGCAAAATCATTTAAATATTCATATCAATAATTCTAACTCAGGCATTTAAACTGTAATATTATAACAACTAAAGGTGTAAATTGAAGCACCAAGTCACAACCTTACTACCTTTTTTTTTTTTACCACATGAAACACAAACCTTGAAGACTTATTAATTATTTACCATCTGGCTTTGGAGAGGATACTTTACTTTACTTCGCTCTTTTTCTTTAAAATCAACTTTAAGACTGTCTCTTACTCACATTTTGCAGACATATATTAAATAACAGCAAAACAGTACCGCCAACACCACAAGCAACCAAACACTCCACACACTGAAAATATCGATTGAAGCAAACTATAGGTAAATGCTGACAGTTAGGCTGGTTCCAGAAAGACCCAGTCAATCACAGGTTGCTAAACAGAGAAATTAAGCACATTTTTACTTCTTGTTCAGAGAAAGAGCCTTGCCAAAGTCCTTAGACACGGGACTGAAGTCGCTGACTTATTTGTTTAAAGGGACAGGGGCCAGTAACCACATCACTCCCCACCCCCACCAACCCCATAAAAAGTTAAGAACCAATGAAAAAATGAAAAAAATTGTTCTTCCTTTCTTTTGGACCTGGTTTTTAGCATTTGTTCAAATTTTCCAAATTATAGCTAGGTTATTCTAGACAACCCTGCTAATGCACAGTAATTCTATAATTTACATTCACTGGCTAACACATGCCCACAGACTGCATTCTAAACAACAAGGAGCTAAGGCCTCTTCTGACACCCATGGCAGGCTTTCCATGTGCTGCCTTCACAGCCAATGCAGAGTGTTCATTATATGGTGCTAATTGCTCCCCTTTGCTTATTCTAGAAATTACTACTTGTTTTCTCTTTTGTAAACAACTCCAAAGTGAAACAAAATGGTAGCTTTCTTTACCACATTAACATCTTTCATTTGGAAAATCATTTGCAAATATTAGTTTCTGAAGCCTCAGAATTATTCCAACAGATTGGAACCGTAAAACTTCATTTCCTCACTAGAAACATACCACTCTGAATGTCAAGATTTCACCCTTAAATAAGATTCTAATTAAGGCAAAAGACAGTTACATATTTGGGTTGCTGAGCAACCAATAAAGCATCCTTCCAAATTTGAAGCAAATAAGTATATTCTAACTGAAATTTAAGAACAATAATTTATATGGGAATAATATTAATTAAAGGATAAATTTAGAGAGCAAAGAAAAGCTTGGTTGATTTTTCCCAGCATAATGTTAGGGTAATTATGCAAAATGTGGGAAGACTGGAATCATGTTAATACTCTTATCTTCAGATAGTCCAATTAATGGGGTCATTCAAGAACTAAAATTATGTATTATTAATTATGCATTATTATTAATTAAACTATGCATTATTTCAAGAAGTAAAATTCCTAAAATAATACAAAATGTCTTCTGAAAATACATACAATATAGTAAACCTGGCTTCTTCGTAGGAAGAAGGAATTTTATTAATAATATGAAAAATTCTTCAAGTTCTCAATTCCTTGTCATAAAAGAATGTACAGTAATTATTCCAACTTGAGTTCTCGTTATTTAAAACTTTAGTTTACTTCAGTATAATTTTATGCACCTTATCCTCAGCCTGCAGAATTTCCATCTGAATACCTAGGAATTTTCAGACAAACTTGCTAGGAATAATGAGATGAGTTAACTAGGGACTGGAAAGAAAAAAAGGGAGGCAAAGCCAGAGGTTGAGCAGGAGAACCTGATCTTCAGGGCAAGCTTGGGAGACTAAAGGGGAGGCTACGGCAGGGTCAGCTTGGCCTTGGCCTGGTTCCTGAGGCTGTGAGCAGGAGAGGAGCTCAGGTCTGCACAAAGGCAGCCAAGGGAAGAGCCATAGTGTGCTCCACCTTCAACTCTGTGAGTGAAGCTTTACTGGGTGTGACAAGGCTCTCTGACCCTGGTACACCCTAGTGGGATGGAGACATTCAGAAATATCTGTTTCAAAAGGTGAGCTGGGCATGTGAATGAGCAAGCCTCCTCCTGCTCCCCGACTCCAGGGACAACCACGGAAGTTAGCCATCCTACATGGAGAGGGGGTCTGCTTCTTGTCTGGGAAAAGAGCTGGGCTATGGTGGAGCATCAAGGGTTCCGAGGCTGTCAGGGCTGGTGCAGAAGAGGCCAACTGAGATCTAACATCAATGACAGGAGTCAAGGGATGCCCCCTGGAGCAGAGCAGCAGGTGACCAGGAACAGTGGCATCCATCCTGCTCCCCAGGATCCCTGAGGGACAGAGAGAGCAGGGAGATGATGCTCTCAGGTGTGATGCGTCCCACTTCCGGGTGTCAAAATCAGTCTTGGTGGCTGTGTTAGTTTTCTATTGCTGCTGTGATAAGTTACCACAAACTCAATGGCTTAAAACAATATTAGTTTATCATCTTACAGTTTTGGAGATCAGAAGTTTTAAATGGTTGTCACTGGGCTAAAATCAAAGTCTCAGCAGGGCTGTGTTCTTTCTGGATGCTCTAAAGGAGAATCTGTTTCCCTGGCTTTTCCAGCTTCTAGAGGCTTGTGGCCACATCACTCCAACCTCTGCTTCCTTCATCACAACTTCTCTCTCTCTGACCCCCCGCGGCCTCCCTTTTATAGGGATCTTTATAATTATATTGGATAATCTAGGATAATTTCTTCATCTCACGATCATTAACTTAATCACGTCTGCAAAGTCCCTTTTGTCCTGTAGGACAACATATTTACAGGTTCTGGAGATTAGGACATGGACATCTTTGGGGGGGGGGGCTTTATTCTGCCCATCAGTGAAGGTGGCAGTAGGATGTATTTCTGGAACAGGTCTCTCAGGGGCACGCCACTGGAGTCAGATCTTCGCTGATCATAGTGAAAGCCCCTGATTTTCCCAGCTGTTTATATGGCCTGGAGAAGTAAGATTGTTTATAATTTCCCTAAGGTCTTCATCCTGCTTGAATAGATTGACTTCAGCCAGGGGCTGATTTCAAAAAATGTTCAAGTCACTATTTCTCAGAGCTGAGAAAGATAGTTACTCCCTGTCTCCCCTCTATCCCCTTTCCCTGCTAGCTCCTACCCTCCACCCCCTCTCCCCCAAACCCCAAATACCAGCACATGGGCAGGCATTCAGCCATTAGCAAGATCCTGGGGAGAGAATTCTAAGTAAGGCAACGACACTCATCGTAAAACACTGGCCAGAAAGGATACAGGCCTGGTCCATGTCGGCATAAAAAAAAAGTTGCATGTGAGGGTGTTGTTTGCATAACAGTGATAATTTGCCTCCTAGGGACTAAAAATAGCTGCCACGAGCATCTGAGTATGTAAGAGCTTTCCAAATTCTTACATACTCCATCTCAGCTCCCTCAAGACCTTTGCAAGCCACACGGAGACATGCATGCTTCCACTCCCTCTAAGAGAACTGCTCGTGGAAAGGATAAAAACAAGAGCCAGCAGATTAACTATGTTTGGAGTGGAAACCCAAGGTCATGCCTGCTTTGAAACAGCCCAGCCAAATCCTGAAAGATTTTGAAGAGGGTGAACTACTGAAAGCTGTAGCCAGATTAACATCTCCCGACACTAGGAGTTACCAGGTTGTTCTGAGAGCAAAGGCCCGAAGGATCTAACAGGGGAGGCTGCTTGAGGACCCGGTTGATCTGTATACAGATCAGACCAAGGGCACAAGCTGAAGGTGAGAATAAAACTGAGCAGGAGGGTTATTTATAATAAATACTGCTATTGGATGTGGGGCTGTTGCTCCAACATGCACACACTTGCGTGCGCGCGCGCACACACACACACACACTGATGCCACTGCCTATTTAACCAGCCCTAACCACCTGAAGCCAGAAGCTAATAATGAACAGTGAGTGACCTCATTGTGGTGGCTGGCCGCACAACACAAACCACACTTAGAAGGCATCAAGAGCAAAAGTAAGGTCTGAGAGTGAGGAAATCGAGGCTATGAAAAAAATGAAAAAGGTTTTCTGTATTTCCTGAAGACCGGCAGCCCTGAAGGGCAAAATGATTCATTTGCTGGGCTCACTGGAGCAGAAGGCAGGGGGATTTTTCACTCAAGGTTGTCACCCATCTGGTTTTTACCTGGATCATCTGGATGGAAGTTTATATTCAATCAATCTACAGCTCTTCACTGAGTGCTCAGCACTACCAAATGCGAAGAGAGAGCATGAGAGAGTGGAAAGTAAACTTGATTTGCAATAGTTAAAAGTGATTTAAAGCCCTGCCTTTACCATTTCATAGCTGTGTGACTTGGGTATTTAATCCCACTGTGTCTGTTTCTCCATCTCTATGATAAAATAATAATAATTATTACTACATAATATATATTAATTATATATTACAATTATACATTAATAATTTACATAAACTTGAGAAATTTTTATTATTATTGCTCTGGCTATTTCAAAAGGTTGATGAAAGAATAAAATATGAATGTAAAAATTCTTATTAATGTTATAAAACTTATATACTACTATTAAAGAAGCAAGGTAAATTTGGTTTCTGGTTAGTGAAATGATATGCATGGAAGAATTATTTCAAGAGAAAAATTGTATTTAGTCAAGTGTTACAGAGTCTTGTAGTCAATTAGATTTCCTGATTCCATGTACTAAATGTTCATTGTGTGGTACAGATCAAGAATAAAAGTGAGAAAGCAGTAGTCAGGAAAAATTTCATGGAAGAGAAGAGTTTGAGCTGGAATAAGGAGGCAGAAAGGAGCTGGAAGAACATTCCAGAATGTGAGACATTCATGAGCCAATACACAAAGTACAAAGTAAATCTGCATAGTTTCCCTGCTTCCAGCAAACTGTCACATTTCTGACACACTTAAAACCCTCTCCTACAAACCGTAATGGGGAACAATATGGTGATCTCCACCAAAACATAAAATGCATGTACCTTTCAACACAGCACTTGCGCTTTTAGGAACTTATCCTACAGATATATGTACAGACATATGTGAATAATATTTATGAAGATATTCGTTGCAGCCCATTATACACTTGATAGAAATATAATTTAAAATCTGGAAATATAACCTAAAAGACCATCAATAGGAGACTGGTTAGAAGACTGTGGTATATCCAAAACGAAAGGACCTGGGCGCCCACTTCTGAAAAAACTGGCCATGGAAACCCTATGAATAGCAGCTCAGCATTGTCTGATACCGTGCCGGAAGGTGAGAGGCCGGCACAGAAAGACTGGGCAGGGTTCCACTCTCCTGTGTACAGAGTCACTAGGAGTCAGAATCAGCATGATGACAACAATAACAAAAGTATGTAGTAGGCTCCATATGCACTGATTTTGAATAATTGTCAAGATTTACTGTTAAGTAAAAAAAAGTAAAGTCTAGAACTGTGCCTACAATATGCTACCATTTGTGTAAAAAGAAAAAAAAGGACTATGTACAGATTGCTGTCAATGCACTGACTACCTGTATAAAAGTAAAGAAGTGACTAGTAACCTATTAGGATAGAGGAGTGAGGGAGATGCACTTGTCACTATATAACCCTTTTGAATTCCGTTATCACACTCATTATTACCTATTCAAAAATTACTTTAGAAGTATCATCTGGTGGCCCTATGCTTTCAAAGACTCAAAATAAATTTGCACCCCCTGACTTCAATTTAGGAAGCCCTGATAAACAATGTTCCCTGAAGAGCCTCTAATTGAAATTGCTTCCAGGTAGATAAGAATGCAAAATAAAGTTGCCCAACATAGAGTCCAGTCCAGTTCCCTGTGGACTTTAATTAATGTTTGGGTACTGTTATGGACTGAACTGTGTCCCCTCAAAGTCATATGTTGAAGCCCTCACCCCCAATATGACTGTATTTGTAGAGAGAGCCTTTAAGGAGGTAATTAAGGTTAATGAGGTCATAAGGCAGCTAATTTTTGACAAGGAAGCCAAGAACATACAATGGAGAAAGGAAAGTCTCTTCAATAAACGGTGTTGGGACAGCCACATGCAAAAGTATGAAAGTAGACCATTATCTTATACTATATTCAAAAATTAACTCAAAATGGATTAAAGACTTGAATGTAAGACCTGAAACCATAAAATTTCTAGAATAAAACTCTTCTAGACTCTTTGACATTAGTCTTAGCAGCGTCTTTTTGAATACCATGTCTATGTCGAATACCATCTATGTCAAATACCAATTCCCTTGTCTCACCAGGCAAGGAAACAAAAGAAAAAAATAAACAAATGGGACTACATCAAACTAAAAAGCTTCTGCACAGCAAAGGAAACCATCCACAAAACGAAGAGACAATCTAGCAATTGGGAGAAGATATTTGCAAACCACATATCTGATAAGGCATTAATATCCAATATGCAAAGAACTCGTACATCTCAACAACAAAAAAAGTTAAACAACCCAACTAAAAAAATGGGCAAAAGATCCGAACAATTTTCCAAAGAAAAGATGGCCAATAGGCACATGAAAAGATGTTCAACATTACTTATTATTAGGGAAATGCAAATCAAAACTACAATGAGATATCACCTCATGCCCCTCAGACTGGCTATAATTAACAAGACAAGAAACAAGCGTTGGAGAGGATGTGGAGAAAGAGAACTCTCCTACATCGCTGGCAGGAATGTAAACTGGGGCAGCCAGTATGGAAAACAGTACAGAGACTCCCCAAAAAATTAAGAATAGAATTACCATACAATCCAGCTATTCTTCTTCTGAGTATTTATCCAAAGAACATAAAAACACGAATGTGTAAAGATATATGCACCCCTACATTCATTGCAGCATTATTCACAATAGCCAAGACTTGGAAACAATCTAAGAGCCCATCAAGGGACAAATGGATAAAGAAGATGTGGTATGTGTACATATATATATATATATATATGGAATACTACTCAGCTATAAAGAAATTTGAAATCTTGCCATTTGCAACAACATGGATGGACCTTGAGGGTACTATGCTAAGTGAAATAAGTCAGAGGGAGAAAGTCAAATACTGTA
The DNA here is from genome assembly GCF_041296265.1 of Equus caballus. NCBI lineage: Eukaryota > Metazoa > Chordata > Mammalia > Perissodactyla > Equidae > Equus > Equus caballus. The sequence continues at coordinate 96,430,393 of NC_091685.1, read as the reverse complement.
CTATTTCACTCACAAGTAGAAGATAAAAACAACAGCAACAAATAAACACAAAGATACAGAAATTAGACTGGTGGTCACCAGAGGGGAAGAGAGGAGGGAGGAGGGCAAAAAGGGTGATAGGGCACATGTGTACGGTGATGGATGGTAATTGGTCTTTGGGTGGTGAACATGACGTAGTCTACACAGAAGTCAAAATATAATAATGTACATCTGAAATTTACATAATGTTATAAACCAATGTTAGCTCAATTTAAAAAAAATGGGGGCAGGCCCTGTGGTGTAGAGGTTAAGTTTGGAGTGCTCTGCTTCAGTGGCCTGGGTTCACAGGTTCAGATCCCAGGTGTGGACCTAACACTCCTGGAAGAGAGCTCTCACCAGAAACCAACCCTACTGGCACCTTGATCTTGGATTCCTAGCCTCCAGAGCCATGAGAAAATAAAATTCTGTTGTTTAAGCCACCCAGTCTGTGGTATTTTGTTATGACAGCCCCAGCTGACTCAGACAGGTAACATCATGGACTCCTGCGGAGGAGGGCAGTGCTCCAGCCTTTAAGTCTGTGCTAGCAGTCATCCAGCCAGCGGTAAGTTGAGCTCAAGCGGTAACTACAATGCATGGCCTCCAGAGGAGCACTGCCGGAACACGATAACACACCACGAGGTAAAACTGAAAGAACGTGTGCGAGTAGCCCAGGGTCCTGGTTCCTGGGCTGCCCCCCTGCCTGTGGCCTTGAACTATCAGCCTCTGTAGGATTTATCTCCAGAATCTCTAAGTTCCTTCCAGCCAGTGGGTTCCAGGATCTCTGACACACAGACAGCAAAATATGCCACTGCCAAGAGTCAAGTTCACTTCCAAAAATAGTGCAGCTCATATTTGTGACAGATAAACAGCAGCCTGTAACCTAGGACTTCCCAATCAGGGAGAGCACATCTACCTCAGATCTCAGAGGCTCCTGCAGCCGGCTGCTGCAGACACAGAATCTTCCTCACTCCCTCCGAGTTTTGCTGGCATTCTCAAGGTAGGGAAGGCAGAACACGTTCTACTCTGAGAATTCACTACTCTGAAAATCCACCTTTCAGAAACCCTCACACTCCAAAAAGGGGCAGTGAAGTAGCATTCCACCTCACAGACAAAACTATGACAATTCCTGTTGTTATCAAAGTAAGAGAGGTGGTGTTAAGCCAAACAACTAAAAGACACGTTTCTCAGGTATCATTCATACCAAAGAAGGAAGTGACTCTGCTGATGGGCTGATCCAACACTTGAAAGACCCAGGAATACTCTTGTGGTTGAAACTTAACATCACATCATTGTGAAATAGCAATATTGGGAAATATTCACCTCACTGAAGTGCTGATGTTTGTTTTGGTTTTTCTTTTTTTTTTTCCAGTCTAAGGTTTTAATTCCTATTATCAAGGGTATACATGATGCAGTACACCTAGGAACATATATCCTTACAGTTTGGGCATGGAATAACTCTTTAACAACAATGAGGTTAGGGGAACGGCGATGTTTGTTATAAACGCTTGGGACATGGTGTTTCAAGAGAAAATATGACCCAGGATTGTGGGTGACAATTTCACACTATTGAACTCATCCTGAACTTTGGACAGAACACATTTCCATTGTATTTATTCCCAGCAAAGCTGAATAAAGAGCTTTATCAGATCAGGAGTTGAAATGGACTTGAAACCCAGTTTTGAAAGGCAAGCAAACCTCTTCGAGGAATCAGTTTCGAGAAAGTCTGCCTCCAAATGTCTCCTAGTAGATAGTTCTGAAAGTATGGCAAAATTTTATCCACTTAAGTAGTTCAAAAACAAGAATGATATGATATTTAAGCACAAATTCATAAATATATTCTAGATTCCTTGGGTCAGTATATATAAAGAAGATTCCCGGTTATAGTTTTTAATCCTGGAAGATGTCTAGAACTCTAGATGTAAGAGCGGTTTTATCCCTTGAATTGTTATTACATACTGTAAGTACACAAGACATATTAGTTTACAAATAAATATATTCAATTTTGGGAAATATCCAACTGCCATGCAAATGGTAGACTAATAACTCAGAACATTAAAGTAAATGCAATTAAATTTTCATGCACAAATCAAAGATGTTAAAAAATATATCAACTTAAAGATAAAGATAATTACCTACATTGATTTAAAATTTTTGACTTTGTTCTTGCCACACACTTAGGTCAAGAAAAAGATAATGGGATTTGTTAAAAACTTGCCTCCTACATCCCAAATGAGTTGTTGCCTAAAAGCTTATATTTCAACATAGATTTTGTTTGGGAGGTTTCATAAATGTTAACTCCTTGAGACAGGCACCCTTATTCAAAAGTTATTTCAACTTGCCAGAATTACAGATGGTACCAAATATAAATAAGTATAACAACACGGAACCTTTTCACCTGAGTTTTACAAGTCTTATGTCATAATAACTATCAGAATGACTCATTCAGTACTAATTTATCCTGGCCTCTTGAAAATTGCTACATAGAAAAAGAACCAAATAAATTAGCCTAACTTAACTTGTAATTGAATAATTATGTTGGAAAAATATTTGAGATAAACAGACTTAAACCTTTAAGATACAGGACAGATATTTCTCATATCTGTATTTGATCAGGTTCACGGAAACCTTTCAAAACATTACAGTCCCACTATGCCTATGGTTGTAAAAATGCAACATATCTTTAAAAGTATAATTAGAAATCCCTCAAAATGAACTGAATTCTGTGTTACTCCACCAAAGCCTCTCTCTCTGAATATCTTTCTCTGTGTCTTTTCTCTAGATAACATTTTATTTATACTTGTCTCTTTGACCATCTTCTGTCTTCTCAAATTTCCCCAATTCTTGCCCATTCTTGTAATAATCCTTTTCATTTGTCTTCTCTACTCCCTGCTCACCTGTCTTTTCAGTTTCAGTAATTATTCAATAGAGAGTTGTGTTTCTATTCTTAATTGTAAAAGAAGATGAAAGGAATAGTTTATGTAATCTCCTAGGAGGATTAAAGATAAAACCAAATTTAATGATAGTTTTTCTTAGTTTCCTTTTTATAATCTTTCATCAATTCTTTTTCTTTACTTTACAGAATATATTTTCCTCCCTCTGGTTTAAGACAATATCCAAAGTCACTGAAAAGGTATTTATATTAAATGTAAGCAAAAGAGTAAATATATTGAATAGAAGAAATAAATATAGAGTTATCGGAATTAAAGAGTATTCTTTTCTTATTGGAAAAGACTTTCTTGAAAACTCAGGATGTTTTAAAGGCATGATTCAAAATTCTAAAGATAACATCAATAATTGAAATCTATTTGAATTTTGTTAAATAATTTATACATGCTTATTCTCAAAAAGAATTTTAATCAGTTTACAAAAAAACACACACAATTTTTCCTTCAATTCACTCATTTTTCTACTTTCATACTAATGAAAACATTTGTGAAATGATAGTTTTGATGTGACTGATGAGTTCATGTCTAAATCTATACGTGCACATGTCTCCATCTATAATATTGATCCACACATCACCTGAAATCATTTCATGGTATGAGATCCTACATTAGTTTGAGGAAATACAATATTTCAGTTCTCCTTAAAGAAAATAATTTTATTAAAGATTATTATACAGTCAAAGCAGCATTATTTGAAGAGTTATGAGTATTAGAAATGCTTTTCACCAGTGTTCCTTGAACTTTTTTATTGTCAAAGTCACATGCACAACTGTCTTTATTGTATATTTGATTAAGCTCACACCGGGACAGGTTATCTGACTCCTATCACAGTTCTATCAACAGCCTCTCATTCTAAGAACAGACCTATGATGTCAGCCCGTAATCCGTCTCCCACCCCCACCTTCTTCTTCTGTCTTAAACCATGCCACACTGAATGATTAAGAGCTTGGGTCAAAATGATGTGGTTACATAAACACCCACTATTTCTGTCTTATGGAAATGCTTCCCCTGTGAGTTACTCAATATGTTTCTTAGCTCAGAGAATGCATCTCCTCCCTGGGCTTCTATTGAAAATAATATCGTTGAGCCTAATCCCACTGACAAACTACTAAACCTTTTAAGCAGGACTGCTGCATGCACCATGTGACATAACCCCGATTGAAACAGTACTAGCAGCTTATAAGGAAGCCAGATGTAATGCAGAGGTGAAGAGCTGCAGAGGGAAGGCTGGGCAAAGAAACCTGAGTTCTTGTTCTAGTCCGAGCTCTGCCACCCTGGGCAACTTGGCTTCCTGCTCTGAGCCACCTTTTCTCAATGAGGAAATCAGCTTTCATTACTACAAAGGGCTTGACTTTTAAGCTCTGCAAGGAGCACTCTCTCAATTCTAAAAGGGAATTAGTATTCATCATTGTACACCTGATGCCTACAGCACTGCCTGACACAGAGTAGGTGCTTAAAAGATATTTGTTGAAAGAATGAACTAAGTGGCAGGCTTAACACCATTACTCTTAAGTGATTGTCACTAATTTAGAAGACTGAGGTTCTCTTTCTGCTGTGATAGAGATATATTCTTGAGCAGACACAAAATTACTGATTATTTATTGGGTCAAGTATAAGAAGTAAAAATGAACAATTAGGAAAGGACTGAATTTTGAGAGGCAACGAGAGAAAGGCCCATGGGAATATTTTTAGGGAGTAAATACACCATACCAAACAGTACTGCAACGGGTGCTGGCTTTCAGAATTAATTGATACCACAGAAAATTACTTGTACCATATGCTGTAACTCTCTCAGGAGACTTTGGAGAGGGACCTAGGCAGTACCCTCCACCCCCCCACACCCCTCCCCCCCAACACATTGATATTGGACTGAACTAAAACCCATGCAAACTCCAGGACCAACTGTTCACTGAAGTTTGCTGAGGGGAGTGATGGCATAGGGAGTGAGGGAAAGAAGGCAGATGACCTTGCCCATTGCCTTTTTCTACTTCAGTAACATCCGGCATATTCTAATCCCCAAAATTCCCTCAATCTCCAACACTCATGCACAGCCTGTCTGTTCTCCCTGTCTCTTCTCCCCACAACCCCTCAAACCTAAGAGATGGGGAGGAAGGTCATGAGTGCATCTGCTGACCACGTGGGGAAAAGAGAGGCGCTGCTAGATTGACTTTTCCTCCTTTCGGCAGAGTGGGGAGGCCTGCTGAGGACCACAGGTGATGGCAGTAAACGAGCGGTCAATCACTAGGGCCTTGAGACAGAAGGAAACCTGTCCTACAAGGTTCTTGGTGACCTTATGCAGCCTCTACAGGTAAGGATTTCAGCCCCACTTCTGTCCAGCGCTCTATTTCCTCTCTGTTCCCCTTCCAGGTCTTTCCTCACTCTCACTTTCCTTCTTCCCAGCCCTAGCTCTGAGTGAGGCCTTGATTTAGTCCATCAGAAAACCACGAGCTGCTTAGATCTCAGAAGGGCCTGCAAAGAAGGAAAGCCCAGCAATGTTAGGGGAGGAAAGAGTTCTTCTAGTGAGTGGAACGAGTGGGATTGTGTGGGTCCCAAACCAACTAGGATTCTGAATTCAGTTTCTCAAAGATCCTTATACCTGCAGCAGTTCTGTACTATTTTCAGTTCACTCAACAAATACCTATCGAATATTTATAATGTGCCGCTCTGGGGCTATAATGATGGTGAACAAAAAGATACATGTTCCCTACTTGAAGTTTAGTGAAAGAGACAGATAACTAATTTAAAAAAAATCTCTCCCCATAAACATGCAATTACAAACTGTGATAACTACCAAGAAGGAAAGGAGTACAATTCTCTGGAATGTTCGACAAAGGAGCTTGATGTAGGGCTAAGGGTCAGGAAAGGCTTTCCAGAAGAAGTGACGCTAAAGCTGAGCTCTGAAGAAGAGGAGATTTCTCAGCAGAAGTGGAGATGGGAGCAGAAGGAAAACGAGGAGGCAGGAAATTATAATCCCCTTGCACTTCAGAGTCTATAATTTTCTACATTATCTTATTCAGATGTGGCTAATAGAATTATGTCTGAAAACTTTCTAAAAGGCAGTTCTTCACGAGACTACTCTGTTAAGGTAAGAGGTTACAGACCTAGGTGAGTATGAAGACAGGATTCTGATCAGTGACCCTTGTGTCATCAGTTCTACGTCTTGTAATAACTCTTTTTTGTATTTTGTAAACACAAAATTGTCCTTGCTAGATTATTTTTTAAACAAGTTGTCTTTGAGACATATGGACTTGAAAAGTCATTGCCCTTGTAATATAACCATTAATCCCAGTTGTTACAAGAAATTGCTTTCTACCTGGTATTTAACAGAAGAGCTTCAAAATTCAACTCTTCTCCCTCTAGGCCTGAATGAATTGATAGATCAGTGACCACAACAGATGACTTCCTTTTTAAAAAAAATAAAAGCTCAAGTGAGGGGTCTTTGTTCCAAGAAACAGCATAGGCAAAGGCCCTGTGGCAAGAAAGAGCACAGAACTTTCAGAGTACTGGAGGGAAATGGGAAGATTAGGAGGTAACGTCGACAGGGCTTGTAGGGACATGAGGTATGAGGGAGGGGTTGGTACCAAGAATCACCCCAAGATTTCTGATCTACAAACCTAGACAGATGGTGGAGCCATTTTTTGAGTTGGGGCAACATGGAAGAAATCCAAATTGGGGAGAGAAGATATGTTTTGGATATGCTGAGTCTGAGACGATTTTGAGAAATCCAAATGGAGATACTGAGTGGATGAGACATGTGGCTACATCAAGCTACAGCAAAAAGGGTGTTAACCAACTCACCTTACGAATTAATTTTGGGAACACAACCCATTTGTAACTTGAGTACATCATGTTCAATGATAGATGGACACATTTTACTTTGTTACATCTTAAATATTTTGAGTGAACAGAATTTTTTTCTAATGGCACTTTATTCCTGGAATTTGCTATAATCTGAATTTCCTTTTTTTTTAAAGATTTTATTTTTTTCCTTTTTCTCCCCAAAGCCCACCGGTACATAGTTGCATATTCTTTGTTGTGGGTCCTTCTAGTTGTGGCATGTGGGACGCTGCCTCAGCATGGTTTGATGAGCAGTGCCATGTCCGCACCCAGGATTCGAACCAACAAAACACTGGGCTGCCTGCAGCGGAGCACACAAACTTAACCACTCAGCCACGGGGCCAGCCCCTATAATTTGAATTTCTAATTTTCAGAACTAGAATGAAGAGGAAGAAGGAAGGAGACATATACACATTTCTTCATTCTTGGTGCATTTTTCTTTTGTCTCTGAATGAGTCTCTGTGTGGCAGCAGAAACAACGGACCAACATGATCCCTGGTAAAGTGACGTCTGGCAACAGGAGGTGTGGAAGGGAATACAGGGAAAACCAGAGACAAATGTCAAGTTCCTTTATATTTAATCCTCTCAGTAATACATGATGGAACTGGCCATGGTTGATTAGGCAATAGAAGCTTGTTTGTTTTAGTTGACATTTGGAAATTTGAAGCGGGGGCTCAACTAAAATTCTTATCTATTTCCCAGGGATGAGGAGATGTGTTGGCAAAGCACAGACTCTGGATTTCCAGCTGTGATGTTCACTCACACCCAACAGTCTATTTAAATAGCATGTAATTCCTAAATACTAAGAAGTGCTTTGGAGATTAATAAATCCCTTTTTTTTTTGGCAGTTGTCTTACATCCATATGTTTAAGTTTCAGAATTATACTTGAGTATGAAACATAGGAGAACAAACCAAATTTAGATATTTCTTCTTTTAAAGCAAAATGGACAGACACTTAAGTTTATACTGTACTGAGAATAGTGTTGGTCTAAAATATGGAAGTTTATAAAGAAAACTACAGATGTGTGAGAAAGTTAATTCTTAATGGGGAAAAAGAGTTCTATGTAGTAGGCTAGCTCCTACAAGGCATTCCAAAAATTCCAACCTTTGCTTGTTATATGCTTTATTGCTTTTTGCTGTTCAGTGTAAAATATTAATTTCCAAAGGTTAGAATGGAAGGAGGCACTAACCAATCCCCACCTCTTCTTTATAGTCTCTCTCTCCAACAGCCCATTGGTTCATATCCACGCATATGAAACAAACGAGCTGGAAGGCAGCCCGGGCTCATCCTTGTTTCAACACTGAACAGAGATTTATTGAACACTATGCTTACCCATGCGGGGGAATGGTGTAGTGGGAGTGACAGTCTTCTGTAAGGACTCTGAAAACACTCCTCCCAGAAAGTGAAAGGCCACCAGGCAGAGATTCGGGGGACTTAAGTTCATGTCTTGGCTCTGCCCTCATTAAATGCATGACTTTGGCCTAATGAGCAAATGTCCTCTGAAACGTATCTTCTTTCTCTCTAATGAATGGTGAGTGGACGGCACAGATAACCTTCAAAATTTGTCAGGTCTGGGGCAGCACCGTGGCCGAGTGGTTAAGTTCGCACGCTCTGCTGCAGGCAGCCCAGTGTTTCATTGGTTCGAATCCTGGGTGCGGACATGGCACTACTCATCAAGCCACGCTGAGGCAGCGTCCCACATGCCACAACTAGAAGGACCCACAACTAAGAATATACAACTATGTACCGGGGGGCTTTGTATAAGAATATACAACTATGTACCGGGGGGCTTTGGGGAGAAAAAGAAAAAAAAATAAAATCTTTAAAAAAAAATTATCGGGTCTATAGTCATATTTTTCTACGTTTCAATCAATTTTTTGCAACCTCAGTCCTCCCAATCATCTTGGGTACTTGAAAGGCAGTCTGATTTGTTCATGTATTTACTTTTCTTATTTTTAAAAATAAAACTAGATATTGAATTAGAATTTCCCAACTATTTCACAAAAATAAAGACCTAGAGGTTTTATTTGATCAAAGGCAGATTCAAAAGTTGATATGGTCCCTACTCCTTGGTGTGAGTAATAGGATTAACAGAAGGGAACTTTGTTTATATTTCTCTCTTGCCATCTAGGGCTTAGAAAGTATAATGCGAGATAAAATCAGGTGGGAATGTGAGAATGCTCTTTCTGTTAAGCTGCCAGAGGGTTGATTTTACAGGTTATAGTTGATTTGATACAAACTCAGGCCTGGCTAATTCTAAATCACATCTTCCTTCCCATATATACAACTTTGCCTCCAGGAGAGCCAGTTAGAGACTGGAAATTCCCTGAATTATTAAAGGGAAAACAGCGTTCTATTACCTATGTATCCCTATTTCTTAACACAAAGCCTTGCACACAGTAGGTGCTCAATGATTAATGTGGGAAGACTATGGGGTAAGAGAATTCCATTGCCAAAGCTCTAGACTTACATCATTTAATTTGTGGACTGCTATACTGGATCAATTACAACTCTTTTATCTGATAGAGGTCTTTGAATATGTTGACCAAAATAACCACATGTTCATCTGGGTATTTAGAATGTTTGATATTCTGATTCTTGGTAGTTTAGCTGTAGAGCCTCCAGGATTTTTGTGGGGGGTGTGTGTGTGAATGTACGTGTCTGGCTGATCCTGGAGAGATATATAATCACCATCTCCATTCCTACCTCAGAACAGTAGGCATCCCTGCAAGAAGGATTCTTCAAGTGTTTGTGAGCCTATGTCCATTTTCAGTTGCCCGAGGGAAGTGAGTGAAGGCTCTAAGTGAAGGGGAAACCCTGAGCAATGAAGATGTGAATAAGAAATAGGGAGATGATGTAGCTCCGATTCTCCAACACAAATTCCAGGAGCACTTAGCAATCACGACTGATTCCAGATGTACTGAAAGGTCCTTATCCACTAGGTAAGCACTCCCATTCTAAGATAAATATACTCTTTCTCTAGCTCTCTATCTGCCTTGGAGTTACAGATCTTTGAATTAGTACTTAATTAAAGAAGTGAATTTCACTATGTATTTAAAAATTCTGTTAGTATCATTTCAATTTTTTTTTGGATAATTTATCCTCCTTTGCACAGTGTCTAAGTCATCTGCTAATTTTTAATTGGGTTGACTGTCTTTTCCTTACTGAGTGGTAGGCGTTCTTTATTCTAAATATGTCTTTTTTATGGGATATACGTATTACAAATGTCTTCCATCATGTGGATGTCTTTTCAGTCTCTTAATGGAGTCTTTTAATGAACACACATTCTTAATATAACGAAGTCCAGTTTATCAATCTTTTTATGGTTAGTGCTTTTTAATTCCTATTTGGGAAATCTTTGTTTATCCCAAAGTTATAGTCACCTACGCTTTTTTCTAAAAGTTTGATTGTTTTAGCTATCACATTTAGATTTGTGATCTATCTTAATTTTTTTATATGGCATGAAGAAGGGTTCAAAGATCCTTTCGTTCCAGATGGATAACTAATTGATCCAGCACTATTTACTTAAAAGACCATCCCCTCTCCTCTGTATTGCAATGGAGACGGTTCAGATTAAGTGATCCTGTATGTTGTGGTCCAATTCTGGACTCTCTTCGCTGTGCCATTGCTCTGTCTGTCTATCCCTGCATCAACACCACACTGTCTTAATTACTAGGACTTTATTTTAAGTCTTGATATCTGCTAATATAAGTCCTTCTACTTTGCTCTTCTTCAATATTGCCTTGGGTATCCTAATCCTTTTGCATTTTCATATAAATTTAACATCAGTTTGTCAATTTACATACATACACACACAAATGGATGATCTGCTTTGGGTTTAATTGGATTTTACAATATCTATAGACCAATTCTGAGAGAATTATAATCGTTAATTAGGGAGAAATTCAAACCACAGCAGGATACCATGCCACATCCAACAAAAACAGCTGACATTTATAAAAGGGAAAAAAACTCTGATAGTACCAAATGCTGTTGAGGATGTGGAGCAACTGAAAGTCTCTTACAGGGCTGGTGGGACACGAATTGATCCAATCCCTTTGGAAAAATATTTGACAATACCTACCAAAGCTAAAAAGGTGCTTGAACTTCCCCCAGTGACTCCACTCCAATCTTTCACATTATTCTACGCTATCCCATCCTTCTCTTGAGTGTGGAATGCCTGCCTCTCTATACTGTGTGGTTTAAAGCATGAGTCCCAGAGTCAGACTGCTTGTCTTTAGGTTCTAGCGCCAACTTACTGGCTGAGCGATACTGGGTAAGTTACTTAACCCAATGTGTCTCATGTGGACAAAATGATTAGCATGTTTGCATATCACTTATTATGAGTCTATTACTTACTGACCTCACAGGGCTGTTGTGCTGGGAGGATTACTGATATAAGCCACACAGGAACAGTGCCTGGCAGCTAGTAAGGGCTCAATAATTGTAAGCTGCTATTATTATTTTTCTACCTATTGTAATCTTATCTAAATTTCAATGCCTACCTAGGTCAAATTGCACCTCCTCCATGAAATTATTTTGCAGACAAAGAGGAGGGAGGTATTAATTCTGAAAGACATTCAGTCTCTCTCCCTCCACACTTTAATCTTCTATTTTCAAATTCATCATATTTGGCTTTGATGGTGGATTGTTCTGTTGGCGTTGGCCCCTCCAGACTCTGAGTATCCTGAGGTGGAAATTTCAGCTCACCACAGAGTCTCTAGATTTTCGCCTGATGCTCTGTTCAATACATCTTGGTCACACTGAATTGAACTGAATCAGGGAAGGGCACTGCTGGGTGACTTTGAGTAATAATGTTACTGGATATGTCTGCTTTCCAAGAAGCTTGTCATTTTGAATTGCTTGTAAACAAATGGCTGGATTCAATGGACAGTTTCTTTGTGATCTAAGAGCAAGGCGACAAGCAGTTGTGCTAAGATCCAGGAAAGTGGCTTGAACAGAGCATGAAAACACTTGGGCTGACTGGGACAAGTAGTTGGGGAAAAATCTGCCTTTATTATGAAAATGTGAACTTGAAGAAGATATTTCCAAATATGATCTTAAAAGCAGTAACTGCCTTAGGGGGGATATTATGATACTTGCATTTCTAAAGGAGAATTGGATTTTCACACACTGGGCTCAATCTTGAGTTTGTGGCTGGAAAGTCTTGGGTTTTTAATCCTAGAGTTCTGATTTACTCAGGCTGGATTTAAAGATCAATTTGTGCAAAAAGCTTTAATTTATTTTGCATTGAGTCTTATTTACAAAAACCTCTGAAGCACTTCAGGCAAAGAAATTCTCTCTCTCAGGCTGCTTACTTTGCAGGTCCCCAGGCAGGAGTAGCAACAGGGACCCCATACCATGTGCATAAATATTTACAAGGTATACAAAGTAATAAAGTGCTGAACAAAACGTTCTATCCTCCCACCTTCATGAGGACCTGGAAGCCAGATTCAAATTTAGAATCCTCAGGCTCCTCATAGTTCCACAATGGTTCATGGTGGCAGAGGGCTTCTCGTTCTCTTCCCATCAGCTGTCCCTGATCTTGGGGGCTTCCTGAGCAGATGTGGACGGCCCAGCCCATATGTCCAAGTTCCAGCCACACATGCCCACAAAGAGCCGCCCTTTGGGGCCAGGGGAGTCCACAGAAGCAGCATGGTCTATCCTCCAGAAGATGGATCTAGGCAAACGGGGTGCTGGGGCCCTGAAAGTGGGAGTTCCGGGGGCCGGGGTATCTAGCGTGGTCCTGAAGGGAAGGAGGGCTGTGGCCTGGTTTGGGCCCCTCCCTTGCATTATGGGGAGAGAGATGACTTGAAGAGCAAAACAAGGTTTTCTAAAGTAAGAGGCCCTCTTGCTTGAGTCTAAGAGCAATACTGAGGATACTTAAATAGTATGCATTAATCATGGAATATTTTTAGCTCGGGGTATTCTTAAACTGTATTTATATGACCCAGTGGCATTCTTAATCACCAATATTATAGTATTAAACAAAATTCTGGTGTTCTCTCTTCTCCCCAACAATGAAAAGCCTTAAACTTTAAAGAGTCTGTTGTAACACTGAAATATAAATAGTTACCAGAGAGCAAGAATTTTACTTGGGCTTCTTTCCCACCATAATTCTGAAAGCCATAATTCCTGGTATCATTTCTACCTCATTAAGACTAATTCAGTGGCCAGCCCAGTGGTGAAGCAGTTAAGTTCACACATTCTACTTCGGCGGCCCGGGGTTCACCAGTTCAGATCCCGGGTGCGGACATGGCACTGCTTGGCAAAAGCCATGCTGTGGTAGGCGTCCCATGTATAAAGTAGAGGAAGATGGGCATGGATGTTAGCTCAGGGCCAGTATTCCTCAGCAAAAAGAGGAGGATTGGCAGCAGTTAGCTCCGGGCTAATCTTCCTCACAAAAAGAAAAACAAAAAACAAAGGACTAATTCAAAGAAAAAGAAAACTGGATTTTCTTTAAAACCAGGCCATGATGGGCCATTGTGGCTGAGTGACAGATGGGCTGTCATTGGTAAAGGCTCATCAGAAACTCTCTTCCCTGGATTGAATTGAGTCGTCTATCTCAACTCCAGATTCTGCCCCTCAGAGGGTCTACTCTTCTCTCAGAAACACAAATGTTAGAATACCAGACTGATTTACTTATTTTGAGAAAAACAAAAGCTACAATACACTATCCTAGGTACCTCCCTGTCTAGACGACATGCCTAAATAATTCACAAATAAGCTTTGAAGTCAAATAGATTTGATTCCCATTCTAGCTCTGTCATCTTTTCATTGTGTGACATGGACTTGGGTAACACCATATAGTCCACCAGTTGTGAGGATTAAATGGAATCATTTCTATTAAAGGACTTCGCACAGTGTGGAAATGTTCAATAAACGTTCGTTATCTTCTTTTCTATTTCTCTCCACTGCATTCAACTCAAATTTTTAACTCATCACAAAAGTAAATCGATAATAATAAATTAGAATATAACTAACTTTCATTCACTTGATGATTCTAAATTCTCTATTAGGACATGTAAAATCAAATTTCAGATTTACATACACAAAAATCTTCTTAGAGAGAGAAGAATTTTGGAAGCTTATCAAGGGATGTAGCTGGTGGTTCTGAAGAACAAAGAACATTCTTGATATTAAATCGAGCTCTCAGACTTCACATGCTAAGGCTATAGCTGCATTCCGGTTAACCTCATTCTTTGAGTACAGCTACTCTTTTTAGAAATTACTTTTTCACTAATCACTGCCAGTCATATTGAAGTTATTGTGAAATAAAGGATCTTTTCTTTCCAAAAGCCGCAATTCAAATCATAACACGGGGCCTTACAAAGAGCTATGAAAGCTCCTGAGGCGGCTGCATCTCCTGGAAAACTGCTGGGAAGCTGCCTGCAAACAAGGGCAGAGATGCGCCAGTCCTGGGCAGCCAGGGGGAGCTGCCAGTCCTGACCTGGCTGGTACACTAGAAGAACCTGGCTGTGAAGCCACTCGAATTCAATTTCCTTGTCCCTTAATGCAATTGCTGGTTACGGATCAGTAAACAAACTGGCTTTCCCTCCCTCCAGCTCTTGCTTTGTAATATTACAGAACTTTAAGTTTGTGTGTGTGCGCTATCTCAGCAAAATGCAAAGATTCACATGAAACATGAAGAATATGTATACACATCTACACAAAAAAGTGTGCTGCTTTTTCTTTTCATGTGTAAAAGACACACCAGCTTCTTTACTGAAGAAAACAACTCAAAGCTGCTTGTCCCAGATACACCAATGTTATATTTAAAGGAAATTGTGCGGGAACATGTGAATTTCTGGTGTTTTTGTCTGCAAACAACTCTCTGTCTCATTAGGCATAACTCCCCGCTAAGCACTGCAGTGGAAGCTCCAGGAAAAAAAACCACCTTTTAAAAGAAATAAAAGTCCTTGCCATTAGCAGCATACTAAAGTCACATTTAAAATATTTCTAAGAACATATGAAAAATATCACAATATAATCAGAGTTTCTGGGTTCTTTTTCATTCAAAGTGAATTCTGAGGAGTCTGAGCTACAGCTGAGCTGTGACAGGTGCTGTGAATTCAGCAGTTGTCAAGTACACAGATGCTATGACACATAGAGAAGCGAATAACCAGGACAATACAGAACCCCGATGGGCCTTGCAATTGGGAGAAAAGTTTAAGGATGCTAAGAAGAGAAAGGCTGCAATGTATAGTATAATATGCTTTGGTGAGTTAAATTAAAAAAACACACTTTTAAAAAATGACATAACTTCAGAAGGAGAATACTTGAATCTTCAAAGACAAACCTGGTAAAAATGTAAAGACATCCTTTCTAAATGCCCCCTTTGGAAAGCCTTCTTGCTTTCTTAACCCAGGTGTCTCCCTCTCCAGCCGGGCCTCTCTGCTCACTCCAGGGACACACTTGGCTCGGTCCTCCTCAGATGTCCCTTTAGATGCTGCTGGCCCCGCCCACCAATCCCTGGGCTGTCCTTCCACTCCCAGGCAGGCCTGTTGCTCCCATGTTTTTTTCTCCTAGTTCTTGACAATCCAGCTCTCTAACTATTCCAATTCCTGTTTCTGCACCTCCTGTTTTCTTGAGGGACTTGGTTAAACTCCCTACTCTGGCGTTTGATGTCAATTGACCTTCCTTGACTCTCGGCTCTGCAGGGTCTTTTTATTTGTACACAGATTTAAATTTTTAATTTGATTTGGAGTAGGCTATATAGCGTGGTGCTTAAGCACTTGACCTCTGATGTGCTTCTTGGCTTTGAGTTCTGGCTCCAACATTTTTCCAAGCTGCGTAACTTTAAGCAAGTTACTTAACTTCTTTGAGTTTCAGTTTCCTCCTCATAACAGGGAGAATACCATTACCTAACTCATAGGGTTATTGTGAAGAATAAATTAGTGAATACATACAAAAGTACTTCGAACGGTGCTAGCGACAGAGTAAACAATGAATAATTATTGGCTATTATTTTGGCATCAACAGGATCTTGGGACATGAGGTGTTTTGTCCACCATCTTCCGCCTCCAAAGGCAGGTGGTCCAGACCCTGCTATCCCACCATCTCCACCACAAGAGGAGAACCACGGAGTTCTCCACTAGTGGATCTTGTGCGTCTTCCTCCCACCTTCAACCGTCAATATGCTGCCCAGGACCGGGAGAGGTAAGAGAGGGAAGTAATGTTAACTGAGTACCTGCCATGTGCCAAGCTGGGCTAGGTGCATTCATACTCCTTATCTCGCGTAATTTTTGTAAGAGTCCTAGGAACCCAAAAGCAACCAACAGCCGTTCTCTAAATCTTAATTGAAAACAAACTACCTGTAAAAAGACCTCTTTGAGACAATTGGGGAAATTAGAGTACGAATTTTCCAGAGGACACTAAGTGTCAGAGAACACTAAGGAATTTTTAAAATTTTGTTAAATGCAAAAATGTCATGGTGGTGGCACATGTCTTAAAATGTGCTTATTAGCCAGAGATCCATACTGAAGTCACTACAGGGGAAATTACATGATGACTGGGATGGCCAATAAAATATTCCACCACACTTCCACCCCACGAGGGTATGTGGTGGGTAGATGGTACAATATTGGTAGTATTTTGATAATTTTTGAAGCTCTATGATGGAAACATTGTGTACTCCTCTTTCTATATTTGTTGCATGTTTGGAAACTTCTATAATAAGACATTTTTTTAAAAAAGTATCTTATTTACAAATGAGGAAACTGAGGCCCCTAAGGGTTAAGTAACTTGCCTAAGGTCACAGAGCCAGTACTGAGTTCTTTTGAGTTGATGCCAACCACATTCCCAAGAGTAGCTCTTCTAAGCTTTCTATGCGGTCCTTCTCTTTACATCAGAATTTCTCTTTATCTTCAAGATTCAGAGAATCTTGCTCTTTCTTCATTTCAGTTTCTGAGGAAGTTTTCCTTTTTTCCAATGCAATCTCTCCCCAAGTCTCAGCCTAGAAACAACCTGAATTCTTAATTCCACTATTCTTGATTCCAACACTGTTAATGTGACCTCCCCACTGTTTCTCTCCTCTCTTTTCAAGGTCTCCCCATCATAAAACCACCTTCTGACAACGGACCCTCTGCCCACTTTAGTTCATTGCCTTCTGCTTGCATCCTTCCCCGACACCTGCTGTTTGCTCAGCTCTGTACAATGAGTTTCCTGCCCCTACCACACAAAACAATGGGCTTCTCAAAGGTGAAAACATAACATAATTTCCAAACCATTTGGACATTTCTCAGTTTTCATCCTGCTTAATATCGCTACAGCTGAATACCAGTCTACTCCTGCTTAAAACTCTTTTCACAGTGCTTTTCTGGCCCCTGGGCTGTCTTGGTTCTCATCCTCATCTCTGACTGCTTCTCTGGACCCCCTCCACCCTTGTCTCCAGGGGTTCTTCCAGACTCTGTTGTGAGCCCAGTTCTGTTCCCTTTGAAAACCCCCTCTACTGTCAATGCCTCCACAATCACCTTGAGGTGAATCCCGCGTCTCCATCCCAGTTACCGTCTTTTCCTGGAGGTCACAAAATCTCACAGTTGAAAGAAATTTTAGAAATCAACTAACTGATCTCTTTATCCCACGTATGGGATACTAAGTAAAACAAGTCAACATATGCAGACATGCTTTGTAAACTGTAAAGTACCATGAGAATGTCAAGTTCAACATAATCTAGTCCTGTATTTCAAGTGCTTGCTAGACATCTCCACATGATTGTTATTCAAGCCTCTTGGACTTAAAATGCCCCCAGTGGAATTTATCATCTTTCTCAAAAATCAGCTTCTTTTCCTAATATTCTTACTCCTATGAAGAGCACTGCTATTATTTTAGTTACAGGCTTAAGATCTTGGGATCATCTTAGACATTTTTTTTCAATTAATAGAATTTTGTTTTTGCTGAGGAAGATTAGCCCTGAGCTAACAACCGTGCCAATCTTCCTCCACTTTATATGTGAGTCGTTGCCACAGCATGGTTCACAAGTGGTGCAGTTCCATGCCCAGGATCCAGGCCTGTGAACCCGGGTCACTGAAGTGGAGCACGCTGAACTTAACCACTATGCCGCCAGGCTGGCCCCTAATAGAAATGTTTCTAAGGGCAGTTTTAAGTTCACTGCAAAGCTGAGCAGAAAGTACAGTGTTCTCACATACCTTTCACCACTGCCCCTCCACTCCCCAGGCCTCTTCCAACATCAGCCTCCATCACAGGAGTACATTTGTTACAAATGATGAACCTCCACTAACATGTAATTATTAGCCAAAGTCCACAGTTTACATTAGGGTTCACTGTTTGCGTTGTACATTCTATGGGTTTTGACACAAGGATAATGACACATATGCACCATTATAGTATCATACAGAGTAATTTCACAGCCTTAAAAACCTTCTGTGCTCACCTATTCATCCCTCCCTCTAAACCTCTGGCAACCACTGATTTTTTACTGTCTCCATAGTTTTCCCTTTTCCAGGATGTCATAGTTGGAATCATACAGTATGTAGTCTTTTCAGATTCACTTCTTTCATTTAGCAATATGCACTTAAGGCTCCTCTGTGCCTTTTTGTGGCATGATAGCTCATTTCTCATTAGTGCTGAATAATATTCCATTGTTTGAATGCAACACAGTTTATTTATCCATTCACCTACTGAAGGACATCATGGTTGCTTCCAAATTTTAGCAATTGTGAATAAAACTATCATAAATATTTGTGTGCAGATTTCAGACTTTTCTTTTTCCTTAAAGATTGGCACCTGAGCTAACAACTGTTGCCAATCTTCTTTCCGCCCCCCCCCCCTTTTCTCCCCAAATCTCCCCAGTACATAGTTGTATATTTTAGCTGTGGGTCCTTCTAGTTGTGGCATGTGGGACACCGCCTCAGCGTGGCCTAATGAGTGGTGCCATGTCCACGCCCAGGATCCGAACTGGCAAAACTCTGGGCCACCAAAGTGCAGCATGTGAACTTAACCACTCAGCCACGGGGCCAGCCCTAGACTCTTTTTTAAATCCTCTATAAACCTTACATCCAATAATAATAACAGTTTAACTTTAGGGTTTACATACACTTAAAATATACTATCTCATTTGATGCAGGTATTATAATTTCCTAACCACCAATAGGAAATATGCTTAAAGATGAGAAGGGCTCATCCAAAGCCATGTAGTGTTAGCAGACATGGAAGTGGAGACGGAAAAGTAAGGACTTGAGCCCCAGCTTTTCTCCTTTAAACATCAATCTAGTCCCTCTAAGTTGCCAAACCCTAATATTCTGTGTTTTGAATCTACTCTTTCCTTTTCATGTCCTCTACCACCAGTGCGGCTCAGAAAGGACTCTCTTGCATGGATGCTCACAATGCTCTCCTATTTGGCTACACTTCTGGTCTTCCAGAGCCCCTTGTTTAACTTCACCCCCTTACATACATTATACAGTGTCTAAATATACCACCCTCGCCTCCCAGCTTGGGAAACCTCAGTGTGTCTTCGTTGCCTAGTGAATCAAGTCCAAGTGTCTCACCCTGGCTCTTGGAGCCCTCCAGCCTGAACGCTTATGCCTCCCTCCAGTCCCTGCATATTTTCTGTATCATAAGGAGTCAAAATAACACCCCTGGCCCTACCTGCCTTCCTCTAAATCTCTACTCCAGGCCTTTGCCATGCAGGGCCTCCTCCATCACCTTCACTGGCTGGCTGCAGCACTGGGGTTCAGAGACAAGGAGCACAGACAGGAGGTCGCCTAGAAAGGGTTCCCAGCCGTCCACTTCCTGCCAGTGTCATCATAAAAGGATTTAGGGGAAGAAAAGATGCCACAAGTCACTTTCCCAGCATTCTGCAGACGTATTCATGCATAAAAGTTTTTAAAAAGAAGGAAAAATAAACCCCCCACTAAAACTACTGACCCCATTTTTTCTGACTCAAAAGAAATAAAGTGGAAAGAATTGTAAATTCTCTGAAATACTGCACATGACTTTTTCCTAGGAGTTGTCCCAGTTATACAGTACTGCTGGGTTTATTCTTCCTATTTATCTATAGTTACCAAAAAAAATCCTTTAAAGGCAAACTTACAGCAAAGAAACACATATAAAAGGGACTTTATCCAAAGAATATTAGAAGAAATGCATTGCAATGAATACAATGAGTTCAGGATATCCTGAAACATCATTTCTGTCTCTGTATAGACCACATTCACATTTTAATCTTGTTTACAAAAAAGACATAAACTCTTGGATCTCAGAATGTAAATAAAATCAGTGGTCTAGAATAAAAAGATCCATCTCAAATGTAAAATATCTTATAATCATGGAGAAAATAATTTTAGGCATTTGTGGCTGATGCCATTCTAGTTCTATGTAATTGATTTAAAACTATTTTCTCCAGGTATTAAAAAGAGCTTTTTTAAAGTATCACTGTCATTCTTTATAAGAGTCTTTGAATGAAAGACTATATTTAGGTCTTCTTAGATGAAGAAAATCAACAATCAGATCTCTTTCACTTTAGTGGAAATTTTACTGTTAAGAAAATCTCAGAACAAAATATAGTGTTTTAAGGTGACTTCTCCAGTGAGCTGTTTTCAGGATTAGAAATATGTGCTAAATTTTCATAATCATTACCATCACCTCTCACACCCCGCCACTGCCAAATTCCCCAGCATATGTTTAAGAACTAAACTGAGATTTAAATATCTGCCATCTGGAAGCGCCTATGAAAACCTTTCCACATTTCCAAGTCTGGTAAGAGCAAATGTCTCTTTCATGTGTCTTTAACGCTAACCAATTCAAATGGTTTTCTGAACATGGTATTTCAATTATAGAAGGTTCCAGCAGCAAGGTTATTTCTTTGGTCCTTTGATGGACTCTCTCAAGTTGATAGAGAAGAGAACTATAAATACATAAACTGAATACTTTAGCATTTTATGGTTAGGCTCTAAAGTCAGTTTGTAAGTCAAAACCAGCCTGGCAAACCCCTTGAATCACCCATAGAGTACAATATAAACGGTTGGTTTGTGTAGACCGTATCACCTGCTTGGCAATTTTATCACCCCTAACTCATGGGTCGTCAGTGCTTCTCTCGGCCCTTGGTTTTTCAGTTTATTCCACAAAGCACTCTCTTCACCTTGGCTACTGGAGATTTTTCTTGGCTTGCTGATTTGTTTTCATTTTATTTTGTTTTGTTGGTCACGGGCAAGAAAAATCCTTAAAATCTTTCATACATACATCTTGTAGTTTTCTCTGTGTGAGGATTGCCTGCTTCATGGTCCATGGTGTACTCTCACTGACTCTAGTCAGTGGGAATATTTAAAGATATTTTTCTCTTCTCCCCGCTCCAACCTTCCCCAGGAAGTTTCCTTTGGAGAATTTATTCGCACATGTGATGCAACTCCACATTCTAAGGTAATGCCACTGTAAAAGGTGGTATACGCTGCACAAGGACATTGGGCTGAGGGGCAAATGTGTGCTGGGATCCAGCCTAATCTCTGCTGGCCAAGCTAGTGCCCAGGGAGCTGGGCCTGCTCATGGAATTTTTTGAATTCTCCCAAAAGCAACTAAATGTCCTGACTCTAGAAAACATTCTTCCTTTGTTTGGCTTGTTGGTAATACCTCTTCCTACTGCTGTGGGGACCAAGAGGCTGTGGACATCTTTACCCCAATCTTTCTAAACAGTCAGGAGAATATGGCAAACTCAGTGAACCATGGCCGACCATACAATTCCTATCTACGCAGCTCTGCCGGTCAATGACAGTCAGGCTAAAGCTAGAGCATGTGTTGTTTCATGATGTGGATTTTCTTTAGAAGCCTTTTGTGATCTAAGCTGTTTCATTTGATTAGATTATCGAGTAAGATCCATGGCGGGTTGAAGATGAGATCCTGGCTAGACTAGACCCTCCCCCCAGCCATGAAAATAAACACACACTGTGGCTAAGCTGCCCTGAACAGATAAAACACTTCCTCATCCTCTCTAGTTCAGCTGCACGCTCCAGCAAAGCATAGCCACCTTGCTCACAAACACGACTGAGGGGCATCAGAAATCTAACAGATCAGGAGGAGATGGAGGAAAAGAGGCATAATCACTGCATGTGGCCCTCCACGTGGCTTTTGGGACCTTTTGTTCCTCTAACAATGCAGGTAAATGGACAATTCCTGCCTGCAAACTGGAACACTAACCACATGGATGGAATCAAGACATCTGATAAAAGTTACAGATAATTCCACTTCAAAGATGGCTATGCTTTCCATTTCCGAATGTTTTAATCATTTGGTCCATATGCCTGTCTCCCCAGCATAGGCCCTTGGGGAAACAGATGTGTTCCGTTGTGTTACAGGTAAAAGCCCAACATGTGGGAATTAGGCTATCAGTAACACCCCATGGCAAAGCCCCTCTGTCCCTGGTGCCCCACGCAAATAACCCACGCACGGGAGAAACTGTGGGTGAAATGAACTTTGTGGCAGTAGGACTCAAAAGGGAAAACATGAGACCTTCAAAGAACCACACAGCTTGCTAACTCCCCCTGCAACCAGTAACATAGGAGAATTTACACTGCAACGCATTCTCCATCCTCCTCTGAGCAGAATCCTGGGAAAGCAGCTGCAGTGACAACACCTGGAGGCCCAGCAAATGTGCTAAGATATCGGTGCCAATTTAAGAGAATAAGGGGTGACAGGAAAGAAAGGCCTCTTTACACGGGCAAAAACAGTCTCTGGAGAGTCAGTTGGTACATGGTTTGGAAGCAAGGCTTGTGATCCCTCGGCACCAGGCTTTGTTCTGCAGGCTGGTAGAACAGCAGCTCTCTGGACGCCTCAGATCTTTCAGCTTTAGATCTTTCAGGAGTTTACTCCCCCACCATCACTTAGAAAAAGAACATATGGACTTTGTTAGAGGGCCTATTGTGGAATGTATAGCGACAAAGGCAAAATATGGCACATTACTGGCTTAACGGCTATGTACAGATGGGAGTGAGATGATGCCTGTGGAATCTTTCATTTGGTTGGCTGACTTTGTCAGTTACAGCTCATTTCTCAACCTAAAGGCAAAATACCATTCAGTGACCAGGCAAGTTTAAGAATCCTGGTATGAAACAAATACTTTGAGGCTATGGTATTACCTACATTCTAGCACCCTGTTTTTCACTCTGTATACCCAAACGATGAATGGATGAAAGCTGACGTAGGGAAGCAGATTGGCTGAAATGTTAGAGAAAAACCAGTATCAACTTGAGAATTTTTTATTGCATTTTTGAGATTCCTTTTCTTAAGTGCTTTCTATTATATATTGTATCAAAACTTTTCTAGGGGCTGCCCTGTGGCCAAGTGGTTAAGTTCGCATGCTCTGCTTTGTGGCCCAGGGTTTCCTCAGTTTGGATCCTGGGAGTGGACATGGCACCGCTCATTAGGCCCTGCTGAGGTGGCATCCCACATGCCACAACTAGAAGGACCCACATCTAAAATATACAACTATGTACTGGGGGTACTTGGAGAGAAAAAGCAGAAAAAACCCCAAAAAACCCTTTTCTAATCACCTAAACAAAATGTGATAAAAACACAGTAATACTGAAGATGGGTGTGTTGTTTTACTCAAGCAATTGTCAAAACCATTTATCTAAACTCATTTTTCCCCAACTGCTTTCCATCTAAATTCACCACATTGCAGTGAACTAAATCCTATTCTCTCACCTCATACGCCTTTAAATATAAGAATCTGATCTATAGTAGGTCCAGTATGGAAAGTGTTTGTAGGTATTGTGGAACACATCATGTACTAAGTTTAGGAATAACAGGAGACAATTTGACTTAGGTGCCTTCCTTTATTCAACCGGTATTTATTGTGTACCTACAATGTACTCTAGTACTGGCCAAGAGAAACAAGGGAATCACAAATAAAATTTAAATTTTCTAGTAGTCATATTAAAAAAAAGTGAAATTAATTTTAATATGTTTTATTTAACTCAATACATCAAAATTTCATTTCAATATTTTATCGATGGAAAAATTGAGATATTTTACATTCTTTTATTATACTTAGTCGTGACAATCTAGTTTGTATTTTACACCTTCAGCATATCTCAATTCATCATGCACATTTCAAGTGCCCCACAGCCATACAGAGTGAGCAGCTACCAAGTTACACAGCACATCTTCAGACAAACAGAGCAATGACCAACCACCTCTGTGGTGTCAGGCCCCCTGTACTTGTCTGCTCCATTCTCTCTCTGCCAGAATGTTCTTATACTTTATCCATACATCCATTTACTCATTTAACATGTATTAAACCTTAGTTTATGGCAATACAGCAGAATAGTTAGCCTGTAAACCCACCTCTTATAAAACCCTAAGAAATGCTTGCTAAAACATAACATATTCTTTGCAATGCGTAGCTAGTATTGTAGGAATATATGGAAAATTTCCAGAGGCAAAAACTAAACAGGGCTGGAGGTGGTGGTACATAGGCTGCCAATGAATTGGTTCTAGGCAACTGAGAAGTTTGGCACATACCAAAAAATGAGTTGGAGCTGGGATCCATCTCTAGCAATGGGACCAGAGAATGGTATTCTCTTGGTGAAACTTGAATCAGGAAAAAACATCTCCCTCAGTCACAGGGGAAGACAACAAGCTTAAGTGGAGAGAAAAATCTCTCTTAAAACTCCTATCTTTTGGTTTCTCCCCACTTAAGCTTAGGGTTCAAATTTAAACTAACACGTATGTTCCAGTAACTCCTAGAAATACTACTGGGTGCTTGGCAGAAACAAACACAAAACATCTCAGTGGGGGGATACCTTCATCCCAGGGCACACCAGGTTATAAGTGGCTAAGCTCTACCAAACACAAGCTCGCAATTCCAAATTATAAACCAAATGAGAAAACAATGCATCCTGGGCAAGAGTTAACTGACAGAACAAAAAGCAGGATTAGAGCTCCTCAAGAAATTCTGATAAGAGAAATATCAAAGGGAGCTTGTAAAATAAATAGACCCCAAATATTAAAGCCATAAAAGAAGTCAGCGAAAACATGAGAAAAGAACAAAGATCATGAAAAAAGACCAGGCAGATTAAAACAAATAACCAAATTGTAGTTGAAATGATAAATACTGTCATTCAATTAAAAAAAAACCTCAATAATTGGGTTAAATAGTTATTCAGACCCAGTTTCAAGAGAGGGTTAGTGAACCAGAAGAAATGATCTGCAATTCCATAACTAGACAAACTATCATTTAAGAATTATGTTGAAATAAAGGCATTTTTGACAAAGACTTAAAGCTGACCACTAAAAGACCCTTACGAAAAAAAAAGGTATTAAAATACATTCTTTAGGAAGAAGGAAACTGAACCCAGAAGGAAGGAATGGTAAATAAAGAAATTGGTAAAAATGGTATATGGTATTGGTAAAAAGAAAACTTGGTAAAGAATTGGTATATGTAAGCAAGCATCAATTATTTAAAATACGTTTAATAACTATAATAGTAGAATAATTTATTTGATGATATAAGAAAAAGTAGACCTAAAAAACAATAATAAGAGAGGGAAATGACTGGAGTTAATGTTCTAAGTTTCTTGTAAGAACAGGAAACTTATTAGCTCTATAATTTGTCATTTATGCATTTAAAAATTTTAAGGGTAAAATAAAAAACTGAACTACTTTTTTATCTTTAAAATATGGAGAGAAGAAAGAGGGGACAAAGTAAATCCAACCATAACATTGTGTGTCAGGCACTGCGCTCTACACTGGAATTCTCAGAATGGATAAAACAATCATCAAGGAAAAAATCATACAGCTGATGAACAAGAAAAACAAGGAAATATTTATGATACATTGAGAGAAGATACAAAGTGAGAGTATGTTGATTTATTCTGTATAGAACATTCGGGGAAGAATTAACAAGGAATCCTAGAGTAGCACTGTCCCACAGGAATATCATATGAGATACACATCAAGTGTGCAGTAGTCCCACGTGGCTAGCGGTGATCACATCAGAACACAGAGGTCTACAGCAGCAGCTTCCAACTTGATGTTCTGTGCATCAGTGTGCCCAAGGATATTTAGCAGGGGTGCACAATCTATTTTCTGTGTTCAGTTGAGGTGGTAAATTGTAGGATGGACAAAATTAAACAAGCGTCTAAGCAGCAGTTTCTGAGAGCCTTCAATACATGTATACTCCCAAGAGGGAATGTGGTATTCAGTATAATCTTTCACGAATCTATTTGCTCATGTTGTACTTTTTGTCTACAGCACATCTGATAATGTCCCTCAGAAAAATCCGCCGTGGAACATCAGTGTGAGACACTCTGGTTTCAGTCATAGGCAAAACTCAAAGGAACTGGCAAGACGTAAAGTCGGAAAAACAGGCAAATGTCAGATCAGAATCTTCTCTGGTAGGCTAAATTTGGATCTCACAATAATAAGCAACACGAGGCTCTGAAGACATTTGAGGAGCAGGAGCCAGGAGTAAAGCCTCTGGGTGTCAGATGTGGCCAGGAAAAGCCATGGCGTGCTATGGCTGCCACTTTCTGGACCAGAATGGAGAGGGGGCTCTGATTTTACTATGGGCATGGTTGATAGCTGGATGCTTTCCTCCAGTTAAACACAGGTGAGGCTACCTTCCCTTGTCAGCTGATCACACAATTGTGCCTCCTCAGTGGGCCTGCCAACTGAGAGGAGAGGAGAAAAAAAATAATCCCCAAATTGTAGTGAACTCGGGATATGATGAGGTTTTCCCTGATCCTAGAACCAGCGTGGTTCAAAAGAAACTAGAGCATGCTCATAAGCCATGCTTCTAATTCTCCGGAATGACAAAATTCCCTGGAATACATGGTTTATAATTCAGATAAGAGCCCTGTTATATAGTTGACTTTAGTTTTTTTCTGAAAAATACATTTTATTTTTTGAATAGGTCATATATTCACATTGTTGAAATTACACACACACACACACACACACACACACACTCTCTCTCTCTCTCTCTCTCTCTCTCTTACACAATGAAATGCCTCAAGTCTCCTCATCTTCTACCTAGCTCCCACCACCTCTGTAGCTGAGACTGGATAACAGATGTATAAACCTACTTCTCCGTGTTGGCATACAGACTACAATTCTCAGCTCCCCTTGCAATTAGATATTGTCGTGTGATTAAGTCTGGGTCAGAGGAATATATGTCGCTTCCCTGCCTGGCCCACAATAAGCCCCTGCATTCATCCTCCCTTCCCTTTTCCCATCTGCTGGCTGAATGTTGACACCTAGAACAACACTGAAAGCCATGTAATTAGGAAGGAGAAGCCTCTATCAGCCTTGGCCCCTGAATCACTGAATGCAGCAGAGCACTCCTCCCTGCTCCCATTGTACGGACCGTATGGATATATTCCAATTGCTTTAACCAGTCTCACTCATGGACATTTGGATTAGACACTGCTTTTTAATCTTCCCTATGCTAGCACTCTTAAAGACCTTTAGATAGTTAATGAGCTTAGAATATTTTTTTTATCCAATCTTCCTTGATGAAGATATACATCTAATGTAGAGTAAATTTGACAGGAACTTAAAGCTAGAATATAACAAATGATGGATTGCAAGGCTGAGAATACTCTGCTACTGATGGACACACTGTTGAAATCTCACTTTGGATACTAAGTACACAGTGTTGGGACAAGCCGGAACCCAAAAATCCCTCTGTAGAATTAATCATATTACTGCGGGAGCAGTACACAACTGCTCTATTCAAATGTTACTGATGTCACATGAAAAAAAGGCCGATGGGTTCACATTTGGCATTCATTAAGAGGTAGTGCTGGAATTAGTCAGAATCCTCGATGATTAATCTTTGATATGCAAGGCCACAAATGGCGTTCAGTCACTTAGCCAGATGTTTCTTATGGACCCTTCTGAAAGACTGGAGCATGTCTCAGAAACCATTTGCTTAGTCATTTAACTAGAGTGTTTGCTTTTGCCAACAGCTTGACAGTTTAAAAAACAATAAAAGCCTTTTCCCCATTGGAAAATTTTGGAATTTTGCCATAAGCATTACATACAGTGCTCTTAGGAAATTCCAGCTTTATGGCTCTTTAGACAAATGGAGTATGAATTTTATTGTCAGTAAAGAACACCAAAAAACAAAGTAATAAAAGAAAGCAACAATGCAGCACCATGCTCTTTAATATCTTTCTTTAAAATTAAATATCGATTATGATTTTGCATTTTATTTTCAAACAAGAGCTGCTGAGTATTTGTGGCTCTGGACTTAGGTATTGGTGCTGGATCATGGGGAAAATGAAATGCTTCTTAAATTTAAAACACTATAGAAATCCCAAAGGTAATCTTGACACTTCACTTTATTTCATATGCTTTCCAATAGTGAAAATATCATTTCAAATTTAAAAAATCCTTGTCAGTAAAGCTCATATCCTAAAAGGTAACCAATTATATTTTGGGCTTTCATTGATCCAAGACACTAATTTAGGAAGGATTCAGAAATTGGCAATCAAAAGTAACATTAATATTCACCAAAACCAACATCATTTATTAAAATATGCCATAATCACTAACGATGACTCGCTTTCTTTGTGAATACCTAGGAAGCATTTGATTCTGATAATGGGTGGCCCAGATATTTTCACAGCAATTCTTGTAGTCACCCAAGAGCTAGCTGCATTTTAATGGAGAAGCAGACTCTATACAACTGGTGAACATACTGCTATTCCCTGGGTATGAAAGGTTCTGCAGAAACCATAGAATGTACTTATTTCCTTGAGAAAAAAAAATAGGCAAGCATTTTCCCTGGATTCTATCCTGGTTACTTAGCATGTCATTTCCTTGATGATTTATAGAAGCAGGTTCTATGCCCATGTCATTCCAAGTGACTTCCAGATTGTTCCTCCTGGTGTAGCTTATATTTTCTCAAGTACCATGGGAGAGGCTATACAATCAATACAAACCAGACATCGTTCACAAACTCAGGATCATGCACACCAGACTTATGGCAAAACAGCCTCTCGGCACCTCCTCCTTCAAGTCTTG
Organism: Equus caballus; assembly: GCF_041296265.1. NCBI lineage: Eukaryota > Metazoa > Chordata > Mammalia > Perissodactyla > Equidae > Equus > Equus caballus. The sequence goes on along the minus strand of NC_091685.1, from coordinate 96,401,610 downwards.
TTCAGTTTATGGAGAACTTAAATCAGAGTCCTCTTTAACACTTAACACAATAGGTACAGTTACAACAAAGAGTAAGTTTTTTATTAAAGCTTTAGTGCACAGAAAAGTTTAAAAACATTGCCCTTAGTATTGTTACTAGTTTTATAGAAGTTGGATAACTTTAACACAGCACAGAACTGGACTTCATGGTCAGTAATTATCTGGGCAGGAGAAATTACTGGTCAACAAACAGCAGAACAGCCAAAGATAATTCCTTCACAAATGATGGCATCAAATGTTAAATCTAGTCTAATCGATCAACAGAGTAAAAAGGCAAACTACAGAATGGGAGCAAATATTTGAAAATCAAATATCTGATAAGGACTTAATATCCAGAATATATAAAGAAGTACAATTCAATAACAAAAAAATAACCCAATTAAAAAATGGGCAAAGAACTTGAATAGACATTTCCTTAAAGATAATATGGAAATAGCCAACAACCATAGGAAAAGACGCTCAACATTACTAACCATTAGAGAAATGCAAATCAAAACCACAATGAGATATCACCTCACATCCACCAGGATGGTGATTATAAAAACAACAACAACAAAACTCCCAGAAAGTAACAAGTGTTTGTGAGTATATGGAGACGTTGGAATCTTTGTGCACTGATGGCAGGAATATAAAATGGTGCAGCTACTATGGAAAACTGAGTGGCAGATACTCAAAAAATTAAAAATAGAATTATCATATGATTCCACAATCCCAATTCTGGGTATATATCCAAAAGAAACGAAAGCAGGATATTGAAGAGATATCTGCACACCCCCGTTCATAGCAGTATTACTCACAATAGCCAAGAGGTACAAGCAACCCAAGTATCCAGTGACAGATGAATGGATGAATACAGTGTGGTGTATCCAGACAATGAAATACTATGCAGCCTTAAAAAGGAAGGAAATCTGTCACATGCTACAACATGAATGAAACTTGAGGACATTATGCTAAGTGAAGTAAGCCAGTCATAAGAAGACAAGTACTGTGTGATAGCACTTATATGAAGTATCTAAAGTAGTTAATTCATAGGAACATAGAGTAGAATGGTAGTTGCTAGGCGCTGCAGGGAGGGGAGAAAGGGAGTTACTGTTTAAGTGGTACAGAGTTCTAGTTTTGCAAGATAAAGTTCTAGGGATCTGTTGCAAAACAAGGTAAGTATACCTAATGCTACTCAACTATACACTTAAAAATGGTAAGATGGTAAATTTTATGTATTTTTTACCACAATTATAAACTTTAAAAAGTCATAAACAAAACACAGTCCTTTTGCCTAGTCTAAGAAACCAGTTATGAAAACTCTATTAGTATCCTATGGCTCCCAGAGGCAGTGCTGGTTGCTTTTCATCTGATCAAAGCAACTTGAAGGTAAGGAAAGCTATCTTTTACTTTCACCAGCTCTCCACAATTGAACTCAAAAAGCCATAGTTCCAACAATTTTTTTTTTTTTGAGGAAGATTAGCTTTGAGCTAACATCTGCCGCCAATCCTCCTCTTTTTGCTGAGGAAGAGTGGCCCTGAGCTAACATCTGTGCCCATCTTCCTCTACTTTATATGTGGGACGCCTGCCACACAGCATGGCTGGATAAGCAGTGCGTGGGTCCGCACCCAGGATCCGCAATGGTGAAGTCCGGGACGCTGAAGCGGAATGTGCGAACCCTACTTCGGCGCCACCAGGCCAGCCCCTCCAACATGTTTTAATAGCTTTGAGGTAGTTAAGTACTCTTCTTTCCAAAGCCAAGTGAACAATAAAGGGACACAACTAAAATTCGCTAAGAGTGTGAAACCTAAATGTTCTCATCAATCAATCTATCAACAAAAATAAATGAGGTGATGGATGTTAATCAACTAGATGGGGGAATCCTTTTACAATGTGCATGTGTATCAAGTCACCAAGACATACACTTCAAATACCTTACAATTTTGTGTGTCAATTAGACCTCAGTAAAACTGAAAGTTTCTTAAAAAGGGACATAACAAACTGTTTACTTCAGATTAAGTGTTCGCTCTGGCTCTGGGGGATGGAGGAAGGGGCACCTGTCCTTATGTTATGAGTCCTCTTGGTGCCTCTTGGCTTTCTGCTGCTGCTAACTGGTTCACCCCACAGCCTTCAACGTCACCAACAGGGGGGTAATTTACTCTAAGAAGAATGCTGTGGAATGCTTAGCAGATAAGTGGAGAAGAGGACACAGAAGTTAATTCTACATTCAATATCAATAGGAAAAAGTATATGTACTCCCTGAGCCCCAAGTGGTGAAGTAAATCTAAATCCCATAAAATGGCTACTACTGCTTCAGGAGACAATACTAGTTTTCAGAACATGGCATAAGGTAGTGACCCTCATTAATTACTCAAGACTATGTCCTCACGCTGACTCAGCTCCTTCATAAGACTGTTAAGTGTAAGTACACATATACTCCTAATGAACAATATATGGCATTCGGTGGTATGCAACTGAAACTTTAGTGCCCAAAAAGAAAGATTATAAAAATTATAAAGAAATATATATTAAATATAAATATTAAATACAAATTTACCTGTAAACCAATTTAATTAAAATACAAATTAGATTTAATATGAAAACAATATATTTGGTGTGTACTAAGAAAAGAAGATACTTAAAAAATAATGTCACTTCATTTAACAAACATTCTTTAGTGTCTGTTACATGCCAAACACTGTACTAACCACTCGGCAAGGCCCAGGGGACAAGGGAAGTGAAATAACACAATCCGAAATGGCAGCCAAAGGAAGACCTTCATCTCAGCGTCGTATTTAACAGTGTCTTAAAAGATAAAAGGACTGTCAATAGGGCTAGAAAGAATAAGAATTGAGGCCAGTTGAAAGTTAGGACTAAGAGAATATCATAAATAACGCAGTAAAAGTACATAAATGTGAAGTATGTATGGAGGATGCTAAAGATCTATGGCAAAAGCCTAACGAGCAGGAACAAATATAGCAGCCCTTTCCACTTTAGCAGTATTTTACCTTAAATTTTGCATGTGGGGCTGTGTTTGTCTTGTTCATTGCTGTGTTTTATATGTTTCTGGTGTATACGAGGTGCTTAAAAAGATTTGTTGAATGAATGAACAAAAGATGAGGCTAGAAAGACAGTCAAGGGGCCAGATCGTGACTGCCTTCAATGGCTAGGCTTAGCATTTGCATTTTTTTTTATTGTAGTAAAAAAAAACAAGTAACATAAAATTCACTATCTTAACCATTTTCAAGCGTACAATTCAGTAGTGTTAAGTTTATTCACATTGTGATGTAACATCTCTAGAACCGTTTCATTTTGGCAAACTGAAAGTCTATACTCATTGGACAACTCCCCATTTAGTACCTGGATTGTGATCTGTAGGCTCTACCACGCCTCTGAAAGTTTTTGAGAAAGACTCCAGCATTTTGGGAAGTAACCTGTAAGTAACGCTAAGGGCGTGTTAGAGAATGGGTTACACGAACGGATAACCGTCAGGTGGTTACTGAACTTCTACAGTGAATTGGCACATTCTACATTCCTGTTTTGTTTAGGAAAATCCCAATTGCAACGTATTTGTTAGAATTGTTGATATATAAATTTATCTGAAAAATATCAATAATGCTTTCTCATGTTGCATTTAATTTAAAAAATATTCAAAATAATATCTTAATATCAAACAGCACAGCACAGCTCAAGATAAACATATTCTTAATTGAATCTACTTATCTTACTTAAAAGACCTGTAGCTCAAAAATGCATCAAGTCACGGACTGCTGGTTTGAACGTTTCCAACAAGCACTCTATTCTCAATCAGTCTGAGCTCCAGGTTTTCCCTCTCTCATGCTCCTGGCATTGACCTAGAATTTCGCATAGATCCATCAGCAATTCATTTATTTCTCGCATGCTATTCTCTAACAAGACATAAGAAGAAATACATATAGAGGCGGGTTGTAGAAGAAAATTATAGACTTGTTGGCTGTTCTTATTGACTTTAATGGACACAGTATTCTATTTCTTTAAAAAAATGTGATATTCCACTTAAGGTTTTTTGTTTGCTTTTTCTTAATTAAGTAAGATCACTTTTGCTCAACATCTCCCTATTAAATCGTCCCTAAGCTTTTTAGAAAGCATAAAATGTAGCGCCCATATATTTATTTCATATCACTCAAAGAGCCAGTGTAAATTAAACTACCCTAACTTTAATACATCATAATATATAAAGACTTAAGAATCCAATAAACAATGTTCATGGGGAAAAACTTTAATTTGATGTGAGGATAAGCTAATAATAACAAATTTCATTAAGAGAATTTGGAAGAAGACAGAAAACAAACATAATCTGCTGAGAACATTAGATCTATATTTTCTTCTGAAGGAAATGGAATAGTTCAAGAAGACTTGGAATTTCCAAATTACTTTGAAGGCGTTTTAGTCCCAGTTTCCCAATAAAATAATATAATTTATTTTCTTTTTTTCATCATGTAAACAGAAGCCTGAACCATTTTTGCAACAAACTGTTGGATCAAAAAAGCATTTTTCCCAAGATAGAAAGTTAAGGAGCTCAATGCCAGGGACTAAATTATTCCCAGCTGTAAAAGTTGATTTCGTTTTTCTAGGCAAAGCTCGTAGTAGCTGAATTCAATGCTATTTGTATAATATTCAAGAAAAGACAATCAAAGGAAGGTTAACAATGCAAATCATTTAGTGGGCACCATTTACACACACTTATAGAATTAAGCAGAGTCATAAAAAATTTTTTTAAGTTCCCACCTAGATATATCTGTTAGAGGAATTTAGATTTTAAACAGCTAACATGCACAATCATATATACTAACATGTTTAAATACAAATAATTGTTTATTTGCCAAGTTAAAGTACTTATAGTTTAGAGAATTTAAATGACACGTAAAATAATTATAACACATGCAGAGAAGGGAGACTCTATTCTGTACCCTCACCTAAAAACCTGGGGCAACAGGTTAGTCACATCTGATCCTATTTGCACGTGTACCCCATGGTGCTCCAGGTGAAGAGAATGCTTGGTTGATTTTCAGGTCCCAGAATAATACTCCTAAACAAAGAGGGAAGATAAAGACTTCCCTTAATCTTAGGAAAAGTGCTGGTGACAGCTGGGGTGCATGCTATACTCTGGGACCCTCCTCAGAACATGGTCTTCGGCGGTACCACTAAATATCTTCCACTCTGTCCAGAGGACTTAGTCCAAGAAATGAAGAAAGAAGGCTCACAAATTAATGGAGCTGGCAATTTCTTTTGGTGCTATGGTCTGAATCTTCATCTTCCCCAAATACACATATTGGAATCCAAACGCCCAATGTGATGGTGTTATATGGTGGTGCCTTTGGGAGGTGCTTAAGTCATGAGGGTAGAGCCCTTAAGAATGGGATTAGTACCCTTATAATAGAGATCCCACAGAGCTCCCCAGCCCCTTCCACCAAGTGAGGATATAAAGAGAAGTCTGTGACCCAGAAGAGGGCCCGCATCTGGCCATGCTGGCACCCTGATCTCGGACTTCCAGCCTCCAGAACTGTGAGAATTAAATTTCTGTTGTTTATAATTTACCCAGTCTACTGTATATTGTTATGGCAGCCTGAATGGACTGATATTTGGGGGCCTAATCATAACTTTAAAAAATAATTTCTTTCCCATTTTGAAGCCATAAGAGCAGAGAAATGACTTGGAACAGTCAGACGTGGCAAGAGGCATCTGGAGAAGCACTGACAATGGCCACAGAAGCAGAAAGAATTAACACAGAGGTCATCTTTACTCACTACAGGCTGAGGGTCTCAAGTAAGGCCCCCAACACCGGAAAAGGGAGAACACAACCAGAAGTACGACATGAGCAACAGCCTCACAGAGGACAGCCAGGCCCTTGGGGAGAAAGGAGGCGGCTCTAGGTGGCGGTCTGAAGGTCTAACATGGATGACAGACTCAGAGTTTAGGAGGTCAAGGTCCCCCGTAAGCAGTACTCAAGACACTGTCTGCCCTTGGGAAGGATGCAAAAGTCCAAGTTGTGTTTGTGGCGGGTGGGGAATAAAGTGCGGGAAATAACATTTTCAGAAAACAGAGTAAAGGTCCTAGGAAATATCACTGCGTTGCCACTCGTGGTTGGGAACAGGTATTGGAGGAGGACAGATCTTAAGAGTTTCTTTAGTGAAAAGAAGGTGAAATCCAAACAGGAAACACAACATTCTAGACATTGGGATGGAGTCAGAGATCATGAGACCAGTTTAACTGGTTAAAGTTAGCAGGAAAGAGAGGGACAGTAAGAGGAGACAGGGATAGAGCAAGAAAGAGGAGGGGTGGGGATGGAGGGAGACAGAGGGAGGGGGAGGGCACACAGAGTACACAGATTCATTTCAATAAAAGACCTACTTTTAGGAACTGGGTTATGGCAAAAGAAGAATTATACTGTCAAATGAATGTACTGTAAACGAATCCTTTGCAATAGTTCCTAAATGTGCAGACACACACTTACCCTCACAATCACACACATGTGAACTGTACAGAACACAATTAGGCAACCAATGAGGTTTGTCAAATATCAAGCTACTCGAGAAAATGAAGAAGTAAGGATCAACTAAATGTGGCCCAGAATAGGTCTTTTCTTACTAAATTATAGAATACACACATGCACACATACATACATTTGATCAAACGTTAACATTTTAATCGCTAGAAATGACAAACAAAGTGTGTACCACTCTGGCTCAACAAAGAAGAGAGGAGAAATCAAAATGGTAACAATTTTAGTGGGGATGAAGCATTTAGAGATGGAAATAATAATATGCTTCTAACTTTCTCTTTTATGTATATTTTTTCTGAGTCATGATAAAGTAAATGCAATACAAACATCGGCCTACAAATAGAGTGACCATATAATTTATAGTCCAAATCAAGGCACTTCTGAAAGCAAAAGAGGAGGCAATTAATAATTCCACCAGAACAACAGGCAGAAACCGGGAGAGTGCTGGACAATCAGGAGTCTGGTCCTCTATGCATGGTATTAAGTGACACTTATATCAGTGGCTTTCTACCTATGAACAGCAAACCCTGGTTGTGGGGGGCACAGAGGTACAATCACAAGTACAGAAATCTAAATGCCCAATAAGGAGAGACAATAGATGGACTCATAATATACACATTTATATATGTAGTATTCATTTTCAAATGGCTATAGACAGTACTATGTTTCACAATATTTAAGTACATTTCAATATTATAAAATTTGTGATAGATTTTGATCATTATGCCTTTTCTCAGTCAATGGCTCCAAAAAATACCAACAGCAACACGTGTCCGGCTGAGAAAACTTAACTTTGAAAAGTGCGAGAACTGAACTTTTTGGTTACTATTATCCAAAGTATTTACCAAACTCTTTAGTAAATGCTGGCTATATAAATATTCATCTATCGAAAAAAATTCATAGCACCTGCTACAGAGTACTAAGTCTACAGCTAAAAATCTGAATGTGGTTGCTATCCTTGAAAAGCTCAGAGCCCAGTTAGTGAGATAGATACTCAAACAAATAATTACTACCTATTATGGTACGTGCTGTAATATAAGTACAAGCAAGTCCTATGGACATCTTATCAAAACCGACAGGGGCCGGCCTGGTGGCTCAGTGGTTAAGTTCGCACGTTCTGCCTCCGTGGCATGGGGTTCGCCCGTTCGGATCCCGGGTGCGGACATGGCACCCCCGGGCAAAAAAAAAAAAAAAAAAAAGCCATGCTGTGGTAGGCATCCCATGTATAAAGTAGAAGAAGATGGGCATGGTTGTTAGCTCAGGGCCAGTCTTCCTTAGCAAAAAGAGGAGGATTGGCATAGTTAGTTCAGGGCTAATCTTCCTCAAAAAATAAAATAAAAGAAGAAACTGACAAATCACAACATGCCATGGCAATGGCCATATGATGTATAAACACAGGGCTCTGAGGTCAGAGAGGGTGGACTGACCAACTGGGGAGCAGTGAGGAAAATCAAGGTGAGGGACACCTCAATGATGAGGAAGAGTGAAAGTATACCACGCAAACGAAAGAGGACAGAGGAATAGCACAAAGGAACTGCATGCAGCAATAATATTCTCACTTAAACCCAAACTACAAAAAATTATACTTCTCGGGCAAATACAGAGCTGTCCCTGGCCAAAAGACTATAAAATACAGTTTGAAAACCTCTGACCAAGTGCAAAATTTCTCAAATATATTTTGTCTGTGGCCCATTTTGGCTTAAAAAAATTTCCATGGGTTACTTTTGCTTGCCACTGGGAAGAAAAATTAAGGAAAAGAAAACCATCCCAGACTTAATAGAAAGTATACTACCACTTTTGATGATATGCTGGTAAGATGATACTTGCTTTGAATCAAATATAACATAAAAAATATAAAAGAATTGAATTGTTTTCAAGTGTACATTATATTATGCGAATGAATATTATAAGTAACACAAGACTAAGCCTTGCGCCATCTGCAGAGCCACCATGTACTAAATCTAAAGGACCAATTACTTGGTAAATGCATTTTATTCTTAGGAAGTGACAGGCCCTAGAGAAAATATAAGATCCAACTTGTTTTCCAAGAATGCTTCATGAAACTGTATCTTGATAACTAAAGAATCATAATCGTAGGTCTTGACAGGGCCAATACTAGAAAGCTACTTTCTCTATGAAAAGCTAATAATTCAAGAACATGGAATCATCAGTAAAACATTAAAACATGTATTTATTGGACATGATCTGGCAGTTAATATTTGCGGCTCACTTGCCTATAATAATGTGAGGGGAAAAAATCAATAAAACCCAACAACTTCTAGTAAATCAGAGAAATTCGATTAACGGTGTGTTGAAGGGAACATTTTGCATTTATTTGGAGAGTGTCAGTCTTATTGCATAAAATGTGAGCCTCATTTCATCTAAAGAATTAGATTGCCCAAGACAAACAAAATTTAAAATCAATGAGATTAGATAAAGGGCAAGTCAACACCTCAAGGTCTCTCTACTTTGCCATCAAACACCGTGACATTATTATGAAGGAACAAACTATTCCAAAGGTCTGAGGCATTTGAAAAATCTGGGTACTTTCTAAAATTTCAACTAGTTTAATTCAAGTTGGTTCTCCTTCCTTGATGCTCTGTCTACGCAAGATGAGATGAGTCTGAAAAAATGCAGTTTGGCTCCATTAACGCATCCATAATTTTTCACTATGTCCTAAAGAAAACAAATCCTAAAACTGCTAGGAAAATAAAAGATACCAGCAATTGTCATCAGTACCAAACAGAAAATACCAGAATATATAAATTGAACACTAAAAATCAGAGGTAACTGGTCATTTCTATTGTAGGTAGCGATTCTCATCTCCCACATAGAGGTTCTACTTCATTTTCTGATATTCACATATTCATCCTCCCTCCCTCTCCACATCTTTCCCTTCCCTCCATGCTGGGGTGGGAGTGGTGGTGGTGGTGCTCGTGGTGGTCTCTGTCCTTTCTTCCTTACATCCACATCAAATGCACACAATTAAGCACCCTCAGGGACATTTCTGGAGTCCTTGAACCGTGTCTTCAGCAAACCTTTCCAGGTAAACTGAGAGAAGAATTAAATATTTCAAAGAAAACTTCATAGATGTATGACAGTCTTTTTAAAGATTCAAAATGTGTTTCAGTGATCAAGTCATTTGGGAAAAATGCTCTGACTTTTTTTATTGAAAATATAATCTGAGTATCAATATGTAGAAAAATATTCAAATATAATTTCTTTGTGGGCAGTGAGCCTACAAATAAATAAGACAGACTCATTTGGAAAGGAAAACTGGAAATCTTCCCAAGAGACAGGTAGGTAATTAGCAAAGAGTAGAGTGGATGCTTTAAGACACAAAACATGGTGTGTTTGTGAAGGAGGGGGGCACATCATGCAGAGAACTCACCTTGGAGTCTGATAAAGGCAAGATGCCAGTCTACACATAGATGACAGCAAAGAAGAGTTTCTGGAAGGAGTTTACCTATCAATAAGGCAATGGGTCACTCTTTCTTTATGCAAGAATTCATAAAACATTCACTCCTACAAAATGGCTGAGCAAAAACATTTGTTCTAGAATGCTCAGTAACATTAGAAGGAGGAGGACTGACTCTGGGTATACCCTGTCAAGTGCACACGATACATGAGTTTTAACATCTTGTCTAGAGAAGTTCTACGTAGAGAGACTAAAAGGATATAAATACTTTCTTCTTATAAATATGCTCCTGGCATCTGAGTCGAGGTTTGGATTTCTATTCTCCTGTATTGTTAGCCAGAATAGCCTATGGGTATACATGGAGAATTAAACCATTTTAGGAAGCAAGGAAAGTTGGGGTTTGGCATAAGGGGAAGGAAGCTAGTTTGACAGGGATGGCTAAGCAGGTCAATGGCTGGCTGGCTCCATTACCAGCCAGTTTCTGAATCTAGGGAATACAATGATTTGATTGGTAATCATTCCTTTCTGTATTATGGAAGAGAGTTAAAGAGGTCATCCTTCAAGAAAAAGGATATGTGGAAGTAAAAATAATACTCAGGATTCATGGACCACAACCTTGACTTCAGACCCCAAAATAGATAATCTCCCCACCCCCAATACACATACAAGACAGTATTAAGGTTAACTGGAAGGATCTCAGAGAATCCAAAGCAACTAACATTTATGAAGCACTTAGGTTCTTTATATTTTCTCATTTAACCCTCATAACATCCTTGTAGGGTACATAGTAGGGTTGAAGTGAATGTATTCTATTGACAGCTACCAAGATTTCCTTTTCTTCTTTATGTAAATTAAATACACACATGCAAAGTAACCCTACATATTTTAAAGGATCCTTGCATATTTAAGGTGATATATTGAACACATTAGAGAGGATGCCTTTTGGAAGAGGGAAAAAGTACACATACATACAATGTTAGCAAAATGCCTTATTTTTAAATTTAAATATTTAACAAAACTATATCCTTCAAGCAACATGTATAATGACAATCTTGATCACTTAGTTGCCCATAAGCAGATCTGAGACATTTAGTGACATCTCCTAGCAACAAATTCTATACATGAGCACTAACCAAAGGCTCAAAATGTTGGTCTTTTTAAAGGAATTCTAGGTCTACATCCAAATCCTGGTAAGGGAGAAGAAATCACCAATTTCATGTAATCTAATCATTAATATGAGAAAAATGAATACATAAAATTTCAATGGCTATTCTCATTCTTTTAATCTCCACTAAATATTTATATAAAATGATTATTTGATAGTTGAAAAAGGAAATGACAGAAAAAAATCTCGCCTTGAGCTGGAAAATATTGTTTCTGCATCCAGGGGTAGACGATCAAAGAGGGTTAAAGCCATTTCAGATAAGAAGCCTCCCTCACCTAGTTCAAATTTAGCATAGCTAGAAACTAGCACTGAAAGCCAATCCCTCACACATGTTTTTGGGACTTTTTTCAGATAAAGGCAGGTTGTGAAATGTTGAAACAGGGAACACTCACACAAGCCTGAGAAGGTCTGGACTGGACTTCAAAGCTCTGTGAAAAACATGGCACATCTTACTGGAGCATCAGTTAAGGTCAATATTTGCTTTGGTTTGGGAATAGGAGTAATCTGGTGACATATTAATATATTTATTTACAGCCATTGTTTATGGAGCATTCACCAGGTGCCAGGGCACTAAGCTAAGTATTTTACAAGCATTCTCTCTTTTAATTCTCTTTTAACGACCCTAGGAAGTGTATCCCAATAGAATTCCCACTGTATAGCTAAGAAAACTGGCAGTTTTGAGAGGTTAAGAAATGTGTGCAAAGGGATTTGCCTAAAAAGTGTTGGTTTCAGCAATGGAAGCCATGTTGTGAATCATTAAGGTCTACTAAAACTCCCAACATTAATGTGTTGGAGTAGAAAACAACAATTTTAAGTCAAAATGGAAGACTTAACAGAAACATCTTGTTAAATGGAGGGGAACATCAGCCCTTCATTCTCCAACATGCAGAGGCACATGTCAGAGAAATTTGATGAGCATTGCCAAAATAATTTTCATCTTGTTTTCTGCTGTGAAAGACTTATCCTGAGCTAACATCTGTTGCCAATCTTTTTCTTTTTTTCCTTCCTCCCCAAAGCCCCAGTACATAGCTGTATATTCTAGTTGCAAATCCTTCTAGATCTTCTGTGTGAGCCATTGCCACAGCATGGCTACTGACAGACGAGTAGTGTGGTTCTGCACCCAGGACCCAAACCCAGGCTGCCAAAGCGGAGTGTGCTGAACCTCAACCACTAGGCCATCAGGGCTGGCTCAAAATAATTTTCTTAAATACAGCAAACCCTAAATTAAACTCAATGAACACTTACTAGGGTCCTACTCTATTCAACACACTCTGCTTTGGATTCTGGATTATAAACGTTTATAAGTCAGATCCCTGGTTTCAAGCAATTATGCTAACGTATTAACCTACAAAGTTTTTTGATCCATTTTTACTTATGAACACATCCTTATCAGTTACTATAATCACTTTTAGACAAACGATCCTAGTAAATGGTTCTTTTCATCCTTCAGTATAGATAACTTTGCGATATATTTTATAAGAAATTGAAATTCAGGCCTAGCATACTACTTGGACAATGTCTCCACATGAGAGGTCAAATTGAAATAAATTATAAACGTAAAGAAAAAATGATTTAATAGGAAAGCCAAAGAGAAGGGTCTATTTATCTAGGGGGAAATATAAGAAATGGATAGAAATGAGAATGTTTTACAATTACAGAAGTGCTGGAATTAATTATGATGGGATTCAGCACAACAGGCAAAAGGTTGTCTAAGATCAGCTTGGTTGGACCGCTGGTACAATTTTGTCTCTCTTTCTTATAACCTTGGATGGGGGATGGGAGAACGCAGTTTCTCCAAAGCTTTCCAATTTTGTCTCCTACCTAAATAGATACTAAGACTCCTCTTAAAATAGAATGCATTCTATTCTGTTAGTCACATTCATGACTGGACTAGACTACATTCTTTGGTTGCCAAAGCTTGGGACAAGTTATATAAACTTGTCATTGGAGCATTCTAGGAAATACACAACCACAAGTCTGGGAGGAAGTTGCCGAGTAGACTTTGCTTTCATACAACTGTTATTTACTGACACCCACCAGGGCCAAAATTGAAGTTCGCACTTCATGAGTCATTGGTTCCATATCTTTGGAAGCATGATGTATGAAGAATTTTTTTTACTCTGCTGATTGCTTCCTCAGCTTCTGAACATCTGTGTGGTTCTGTTCCCATGACCATTTTTATTTTGGTTTTTTGCCAGCTGAAGATTAATTCAAATCAAAAGGCAATTCAAAATGCTCAGTTTTCCCCACATTTATTCCACTGGAGACGGAATTATTGCCAGATAGTACGTCACACGGCCTCACAATTACTGGGCCAAGGTAAGAGGAGGTATGTTTGCCATTCCGCAAAAACAGATGTAAGGATAAAAGAAGATGTCTTGCTTGTTTCACCTTATTTGCAGTATATTTTTAGATTACATCATTTTCTTTGCCTTTTAAATCTTAACATTTGCCCTAGACACCAATAAAACACTGAAAGAAACCAAAAGCACTCAACTCAGTGGTGAAGTCCAGTCCAGACCTTCCAGGCTCATGAGAGCACTGTGTGCGTGTGTCCCTGCTTTAATATTTCACAGCTTGCCTACATCTAAAAAAAGTTCAAAAAACAAGTGTGAGGGATTGGCTTTTTAAGGTTGCTAGTTTTTACATGTGTTAAAATGCTGTGACATATTCTGAACAGGTCAAGTGCCTTCAACCTTTCTTGCTGAAGGAATTTTGATCCCTTCCTGCACCTTGAGTCTCTCCCATCAAGGGGATTTCCATTCGTAGCAAAGAATGGCAGAGGCTGGTCCAGATCAAGGATCCAGGCTTGTGTAACTCTGAGCATGTTCCCACAACTGATCAAAGACAGACGCACACACAGATGGTGACTCACAAGATAAATAAATAAATTCAAGTAATATATCAGTGGATATTGGTTATAAATCATTATGCCTTGAAAAACAGAAAATGGGGGCCAAGTATTTTTTTGAATGTCTCCCAAACAAAAGATCCTGTCAAATTAAGCTAAAATAGACACCAGAAACTTCTTTATGCAATTGACTCTGTTCTTGAACCACATGCACAAAATTTTCCAGGGATCACAGTCACAAACAACTAAACCTAAGTACTGGTGGACCCTGAAAAGGGCCTCATCAACGCTTGTTTGGTAAAGGTTCTCAGACTCTCTCCATTCCTTCTTCTGTTAAAATTCTATATTATTTTTTCATCAATGAATGAAATGTATCATATTTCTACAGCATGTAAGTTTTTTCACTTGCTTCTCAAAGGTGGTCAAAGCTGTCGCTTACAATGCAGAATGACCCAGACAGGCCCCCTACCAGTGATACGGCAGTTAACTAAAGGAGAAGTGAATGGAAAGATGAGAATATGCTGCTGGAGAAACACATCTGTGAGTATGCTACTAAGGTATCATGGAGAGGATCAGGAAAAAACCAAAACCAAGAAGGGTTGTGACTCATTTTCTATAGGGACTTCACTAAGATCTACCCTACACCCTACCTTCACTTTGCTCAGTGTGTCATATAAAGCCACATTTCCATTCCATGGAAAACAAAGTCTTGAACCAGTGAAATACTTGCTGCCATAAAACACCATCACCTGGCTGAGAATGTGTGGGGAAGAACTGGCAGGGTAAGTCACAGCAACTGCTACACAGTAAACTAAAAGAAGCTGCTGTAAGTACACTGAAGTGCAAAGTCTCCATTCAGTTATGTTCTGAAGGAACGTTACAAATATGCTACCCGTCAGTGGACCACTGGGGGACAAAGCCCACAAGAAGACTCATCTTGGCACGCAGTCATCCAGGATGGGTCAGAACCGTATGTGAGTAAGAACTGGATGTTGAAATTATGCAATGAAGCAGGAGGTATCTTTCATGTGGATAGCTATGGGGAAGCCATCTACATATACCAAGAGGACTGAAATCAATATAATTCTTCTTTCATTTCTCACTCTCTCTTCTGATAAAATCTAAGAACAGCAGTAACAGACTTCCAAAATAAGAGCAGCATCAGGCCTGCTTTGCAGTCACAGGCAGGGCCAGGCCAATTATTCACGGTTGGCACCTACTCTGAGTGACAAGTATTATGAAACATTGTTAATATTAGTTGTGCCACAACTAAGGGATGGAAAATACCTTAGAAATAGGAAGTAAAGGAGAGAATAAGGAGAAGCTCGGTATTTCAGGGGTTTCTATTTTGCTAACAGTGAAAATGAAATTATAAAGTCTATCAATAAGTACTGGAGATAATTGAAAAGGTAGCCAACACAATTAAGGATGAGGACATCAGTCCTAAAAAACTTAAGATATAGGATCTAGATAGAAAAAAAATGGCACACTCAAGAGAGGAAGATGATAAAAATAAGAGCTATAAGGATAACAGAATTAAGACCAAAAAGCTTAACGGAAGAGAAAAAAATGTGACAACACCTGTAACAATTAAAGGGTTAATTTATAGTAAAATAAAGAACACTTTAAAATGTTTTTAAAAATTAAGATATCTTAAATATGTAGATGTAAGGCCACCCTCAAAACCCCAATGGATAAGTGGGTAAGAGATTCAGGTATTTACTTAAAGAGGAAATATAGAAAGTGGAAAAAAAAACCCCATAAAATGTTGCTAATAATTAAAGAAATATAAAAGAAGGGAATTACACCAGCAAATATTCCAGGAAAACTTTTTTTTTTAATAATAAAAGTCTTTGGAGTTGGAGTGGGGAAAATAAGTAAACTCATTCATTGCTGACAACGTTATAAATAGCAATATCTAGAGAGATGTTTGCCAATGAGGAAACAAATATGTTCAGGGGCCGGCCCCATGGCCGAGTGGTTAAGTTCGCGTGCTCCACTTCGGCAGCCCAGGGTTTCGCGGGTTCAGATCCTGGGCGTGGACGTGGCACAGCTCATCAAGCCATGCTGAGGCGGCATCCCACATGCCACAACTAGAAGGACCCACAACTATGTACCGGGGGGCGCTTTGGGGAGAAAAAGGAAAAATAAAACCTTAAAAAAAACACACACACAAAAAACCCCACCAAATATGTTAAGTGACTCCATTGTCATAAATTTATCTAGGGATATAATTGCTTAAATATGTATGATGCTTACAATAAAAACCAACTATAAACAACTTAAATGACCCTTATTGGGGGAAGAGCCAAGTATATCAGAGTATATTGAAATAATCGAATATTATGCTGTTACTAAAAGGATAAATCTATAAAGAAATGTGGAGATTTACAAAAACATTAAGAAAAAGTAGAAATGTATATGTAAATACACACACATGTGTATACTGAAGTTACATGAGTTACTCTTAAATTTATAAATGTTGAATATTATGCTACCATTAAAAAGATAAATATGATTAAGAAATATGAAGTATTTATAAAAATATTAAAAGTAGAAAGATACATATGTACACATGTAATTATATACATATGCATACATATTGCAGTTACATAAAAACTACTTACATGTTTGAAACAAAAATCAGAAGGGAGCACAAGGAATGAAACTGGTTGTAATGTTTGGAATTTTTATTATGTCTAAATATTTTTCTAATTACAATTTAATTTTCTTTTTTATTATATAAGTAGTTTTAAGAGAAACAGCTCTTCAAACCTAAAGAAAAGTATTTTCCAGCTGACATATTCTAGATCATAAGATCTAGATGTTTATAGATGTAGACCTCTCAGAAAGGGAATTAGGGGAGTTTATAACTTTATTAAAGGTCACTGATATTTGGCCTGTATAAGAATCCCTCTCAGTGAGGGCTGGCCTGGTGGTGCAGTGGTTAAGACCGGATCCCCGGTGTGGACATGGCACTGCTTATTAAGCCATGCTGTGGTAGGCGTCCCACGTATAAAGTAGAGGAAGATGGGCATAGATGTTAGCTCAGGGCCAGTCTTCCTCAGCAAAAAGAGGATGATTGGCAGCAGATGTTAGCTCAGGGCTAATCTTCCTGAAAAAAAAGAATCCCTCTCAGCAAGAAAATACTCAAGAAAAAACTTAGCCCTTATCATTTTCTTTTCTCTTTAGAAATATGTGACCCTAAAATTGATGAATATACTATTTAACGGTGGTACGTAGTGAGTAATGTCTACGCACAGAAACGTTTCTTTTGACTGGCAATGAGCAAAATTATGTGTGCAATTCATAATTACACATATACACACACATACTATATAAACATATATACTATGTACACACACACACACACATATGTTCACAGAGTGACAATCATTTAAGTTAAATAAGCATGGTTCGATAATGGAGTGTGTCGTGGGGAGAGCTTTCCTGAACGCAGCAGAGCTCCGAGTTCGTTCCTCTCCCTGCCATAACCACACTGGCTTTGGGTTGGTTTCCTGAACAATGGAACAAGTCCTGCCTCAGGGGCTTTGATTTTGCTCTTCTTTCCACCTGGAACACTATTTTCCCATATATTCATATGGCTCAGCCAGAGGTTATATGCAACATATTCAACAACTGACACACTTCTGGCAAATGCCCAATTAGTCTAAACATCTGACCAATTGGAAGGATGCTGGAAGTAAAACCCATAAGGCTATCCAGGTGGCCAGCCTTGGTGCCCTCGCTTTCTACAGATCAGGGCTTGTATATCACCTCTTTGAGGAGCCATTCTCTGACAGCCCTATCTAAAATAGCGTCCCTGTCACTATCTCATGACTCCACCTTCTTTTTTTCTTTTTATCCTGAAGCATTTATCATTACTTGACTGTATATTATAGATTTGTCAAACCTTCTATTGTCTATATTCCTCACTAGCATGTAAGTCCCACGAGGGCAGAGACCTTGCCTGCTCTTCTCAAGGCAGCCTGCGACTCCCGCTTAATAAATCCAACGGTCAGTTCTTCCTTCTCATCTTTGAGTCTTTGAGCTATCATTCGCCGTTGATCACTGCTTCTTCTTTGAACTCTTCTTCTCTGAAGTTCTAGAACATCAAAAGTGTGCCTAACTTTCCTTCTGCTTTTCTGACTGCTCCTTCTCAATCTCCCTGACCTCTCAGGGTTGGTGGAAGCAGCCTGGGCTCAGATCCTTGCTGTTCTCAGCTAGAATCACAGCTGTAAAGAACACCTGTATGTGGATGACTCCTGACTTTCTATCTTCAGCCTGAAACTCTCTCCTGAACTCCAGACTTATTTATCCAACCGCCTGCTGGACATCTCCCCTGGATCTCTAACTGGCATCTCAATCTTAACTTGTCTCAAACGGAACTCCTTGCTTGCCCCCCAACATTTTCCTCCTAAATTCCTCCCTAGCTGAGTTCATACAAGTTTTGCTAATGGGTCAGACCAAAAACTTCAATCTCATCTTCGATGCTACTCTTTTCCTCATGTCCCACCTATGGTCTGTTAACAAAATGTGTTGATTCATCCTTCAAGAGATACTCAGAATCTTATTGTTTCTCCTCACCTCTGTTTCCACCATCCTGGTCTGAGCTGGCATCATCTCTTGTATGGATTATTGCAAAAGCCTCTTAACTACTCCCTGCTTCTCTCCTTGCTCTTTTCAATTTGTGACAGCACCAGAGTCAGGATAATCTGGTTAAAACATAAGTCAGATCATGTCATTCCCTTACTCAAAACCCTCCAAGGGCTTCCATGTCACCTAGATGTGCTAATTATGACCTAAAGGCTTATTATAACCTGGCCCCTTGTTATCTCTCTGACCTCATCTATCACTGCTCTCTCCTTTCCTTCATGCCCCTCCAGGCACACTGGGCTCCCCTCTGTGCCTCAAACAAGTCCGGAATGCTGCTGTCTCAGGGCCTTTGTGCTTCTTTCTTCCACCTGGAATGCTCTTCTCCAGACATGCACCTGCATGGCTCCTTCAGATTACTCAAAGCCACTTACTTAGTGAAGTCTTACCTGGCCAGTATACCTAAAATTTAAACTTTTCTAGACTAATCACTTATGTAATATCTACTCTGACCAGTTTTCCAGTGCTTCCAGTTTAAAGCATTTTAATGGGAGGCAATGAGGCTAGAGGAGAAAGCACAGGCCGGATCATGAGAGCCCTAGTGAGACAGGCGAAGTCTGACCTTTCCCAGAAGTCGGTGAGGAGCCAGCAGGGGCTGTTAAGCCGGGCTCTGATGTCATCACAGTTGCCTTTTAAAACGATTATTTTGGAAGTGCTGTTTTTTGGTTTTTTTAAACAAAGCATAGGGATTATCAAACTATGGCATGATAAGGAGACCAACAGAGTTTTCTTGGAGGCTTGAAGCAAACCTCAAATTTTCCTTAGTCAAATTGCTTCCAATTCTATTTGTTATCTGTAACAACCTTACACTTGAGTGGTTACATTTACTGAGTCCATTTCATAGGAACTGACCAACTTCAAGTTCTTGAATCACTTGGGATTTCACGTCAACTTTCCCCATAAGGCTCAAAGTTGCAAATATTCAGCTGTCAGAAACCCCCAAATAAAGCAAGATTTCATAGTAACAGGAAAACCTTTAAATATTAAACAGTGCAATAAAATTATAAGTGACATGAGCCCAACTGTGGCCTGCAGGGAGGCAGTCTATTTCCCCTGTAAAGGAACAGATTCTACTCAATTCTAGCAAATTGTTGCCAGACTTTTCCATTTTTCAAGAAAAGCCAAAATTCAGATGTTTATACGAAATCTCCCAAGTTTTGAAACATTCAAATGAAATCAAATCTTTCCATGATCACGTTCGACTCCAGCTGTGGCAGTTTTCACCATCTGAGGGGTGGTTCTGGAGTCTGTGATATCCTCTCAGCCACTTACTTGTTTAACTGCTCTATGCCTCAGTTTCCTTAACTGTAAAACTCAGATAATAATAACAATACCTATTTAATAAGGTTGCAGTTAGGAATAAGTTAAACAATAAATAGTGCTTTACCTAGTGCATATCATATAGTAAGTGCTCCAAAAAAGTTACTATGCTCATGGTCAGTTTACCTCTGAATATGAACACTTGGCATCTGCCCACTTAAAACTACTTAAGTTTCTGAGTCATTGACGATATTTCCTGATACACATTCAATGCAGATTCCTATCCTGAGGGCTGTGCAAATAGGCAAGGAACATAAGGAGGGTGCCTGCCTCGTCAATAAAACCAGAATGAGGACTCAGGGTAAATATGCATTAAGCTGACTTAAAGACAAGCACTAAAATTCATAAAATGAACCAATAGATCTTAGCAAGACCATAAATAAAGCTGAGAACCTTAAAACAAGACAGTAATAAGAGCTGGTGGATTATAAGGCAGGGCACGCTGTAGGTTGAGGCCCCACCGAGTAGTTTCCTCAGGAAAATAAGTGTTTAGGCAGGTTTCAAAAGAGGACAAGAGACGATATTTAAATCAGTGGATATAATGGGAAAGAAAAGCGATTAGGATGTTAAGGAAGACATCATGGAAGTCATCAAAGTGTGGAAAGTCTTCATATTAGACAGATTTCCCTGGCTAGAGTGGGGCTCTGGAAAGGGAATAAGGGCCCGAAGCATTTGGCTATGAGGAGTGGTCATGAGAAGAGATTAAATCTGTCGACAGTGATAAAATGAAAAAAGAAAAGGAGATAAATGGTCCAGCCTCATTTCCTCTGCTAAAGCTGCCCCTTCAAAATGCTCTCTCCCTCCAAAGGATGATCTGTTTAAAACGTCATCCCTTTCACATCACACTGAAAGCCCTCTCCCACCAGGGAGCATGAAAACTCCGCAGGTGCCTGGTCTCTGAGACAATGGAGATGCTCTAGATTTATCTACACTGTTTTTCTTCACTCCTTTTAAAAATTGCACATTTGCTGTAAAAACCACATAATGACATTTAAGGGAAATATTTCAAATGAATAAAATTACTTTTAATTCCCAAAGCTAACACAATTTTTTTCATTTTTATATTTTCCTGTCTCATTTATGTAAGTCTACAGATTAGTCAGGTTATTATAATTGTTGTGTATTTTCAATTCCATTATCTCTTTTGTTCATTTACCATGTATCCAAATGTCCCCCAGGTTTCCACAGTCATCATTATGACTTAAATGTCTGCATAAGAGTTCATCAAGTTAATGCCCTAATTTAATAAAATATCAGGCATTCAAATAATGCTTGGTCTTTTCTATCACAGAAAATGCTACAATATGCACCATTTTGCCCAAAGTTAATGTTTTTAATGCTGTTGGACAATTACCTTGGGATAAATTCCAAAGGGTGGGATGACTGGACCAAAAGGTATGAACATTTGTATTTCCCTTTAATCTACATAGATAAAGATGAGCATGAATGGATTATAAAGCTATGATAAGAGAATTGGGATCTTTGGATGCATAACCAAAGACACTTTGCCTGGATCATTATTTATACCAACTCACACTTCAGTTCTAAAAATGCTCCGTGACCTCATAAGAGTTGACCACACTAGAAATTGGCTGTTTAATAGAGTACAACTGAATGTCAAGACACGTCTTTTTTCCCCATTAATGTTAATTCCCCCTACAAAGTTAATGTGCTGATAGTAGAGACATAAGTAGTGACCTTCTCTCTTTGGATAAATTGGTGAGGAGAGATGTGATAGTGAATCTGCAGGCCTTGAAATCTAATAAACAAGAATTATCCAATACTGAGAAATATGAGTCAGGCATCGCTCTGAACTGTATTAGGCACTAATACAATAAAAGGATGAGGTGAGTGCACATATCAAATTGAAACTATAAATCATACAGAGTGCCAGAGAAACTGTTAAAGCAAATGTGATAATGAAGAATAAAATTGAGTTTAAAAAACATGTGACATTTCATAAAACACGATTACTTTAAAATACACGCAAAAAAGAAATGTCAATGTTATTATTATTGAAGAGCATAATTAAAGGGAAACGACTTTGGCCATAGTTCTCAGCTGAGCAGTTGGTAATAAAAAATGGTTTGGGAGTAGTGGTATGTTTTCATAAAGATAGAGTGCCTTGGGAATAATTACTAAATCTAGCTTCATGCAGGAAATGTGAAATCAAGATCGGTTAGTTTTTTGGTTAATCTCATCAGAATGAAAGAACCAGTGCTGGGAGTTTTGTAACTTCATTTCACCATGTGGAGTAATAAAATACTATTTATTGCCAGGTGCTAGGCACACTGAGATCATGCCTCTATGGTGAAAACGAGCAGATCACAGAATGAGAGCAGAGATCAGCTCTGCTTCAGTTGGCCAACCACTCCACGAACTGGTTAGAAGGTAGCCTCTTTAGATATGCAGCAAGCCCCAAGGACCACTCAACTTAATGGTTGCATTGTGTTTGCCAGCTTAGAGGCTGGGTGGCAGCCTGTCTCCATGTGGTCCTCAGGTAACACAATCAGCTGTGGCTCAGGACACTGGTTTCTTGGTTTTATGTCAAACTACTTTCAAGGGAAGTTGTATGTCCAAGGTTATGTAATGCTATACAATTCCACTTCCAAGAGAGTGGTGGTTTAGATGCTCTGAAAGGTCTCCTCAAATATAAAACAACTAGCATTAAAAAGTTATATTGCATTGCTGAACTCAAAAGGATGTAAGAGAAATTTCCAAGGTGAAAATAAACAAAAAATACCTAGGGGCTTGAAAAAGTGGTGTTTTCCTCAGAGCAAATGCTATTGTCAGTGTTACAAGGGGGGACTGGGATGTGAGGCAGTACCAAAGTGGTAGAGGCGGGCCAGAGAGTCCTTGATTAAGCCTGAGATACTGGGTAGAGGCGAAAGTGGTCCTAAGTCAGAAAGTCCCGATGATGAACCCAAAGTCTCTGGAGAAAAGCATCCTCAACTTAGATCTTCTAGTTTTTCACAGTTTAACATCAACTAAATCTGAACTCCATCATGAATGACAGTTAGCAGAAAACAAACAACAGACTTAGACAACAAGGACTTCATATAGTGGAATAAAAAATAGCTATGGAATGTTGAAACAATAAAAATTGAATCACAAAAATAATCAAGCAACAGGAGATAATAAAAATGATTAGGAGATTGAAAAATGCAACCTTTAGGAAAAAAAATAATAACTATTAGGGGTTGGTCCCATGGTCTAGTAGCTAAGTTTGGCATACTCTGCTTCAGTGGCCCAGGTTTGGTTCCCAGGCATGGCTCTACACCTCTCATCTGCAGCCATGCTGTCGTGGCAACCCATATACAAAATGGAGGAAGCTGGCACAGATGTTAGCTCAAGGTGAAACTTCCTCAGCAAAACAAACAAACAAATAAAAACTATTGAAATAAAAATACTCTGTTGATGGTTTAATCCAGAGTATACCAGGAAAAATACTTATTGCCACTTACCATCTGGGTCCAATGGATTCTTTCATTGCTTATACTTAATTTTAATAAATTTTAAAAAAAATCTACAGAAGAGTAAAGTGATAAAAGGATTCAATGCACCCATATGATAGTTTCAAGAGAGAATGAGTTTTATTCCATTAAAAATTAGTAAATTTTCTCTTTGTTTTTCAACAGACCTCTAAGATATAATGAGTCATGAGGTATCAAATCTTAAAAACAGTTAAAACTACTCATAAAATAAAGTCAAATGCTGCACTTGGGTACAATGGGTCCTAAGGATTAAGTAACCATTTAAACACAGCTGAAGACAGTTAGTGAACAGAATGACAGATCAGAAGAAATTACCCAGAATGCAGCACAGAGACCTGCAGATAGAAAATATGCAAAAGAGGCTAAGAGATATGGAGGGCAGAGAATGAATGAGAGTCTCAAAAGGAGAAACTAGAAGGAAGAGAGGCAACATGTGCAGGTATAGTGTCTGAAGATTTTCCTCTTCTGATAAAAAAAAAAGTCCAGAGATAAAGGAAACACACTTTTTTAAATGACCCAAGAATTCACACTCCAAAAAGTGTTTTACCCATAGACCCCATGCACAGATGCACATTTTGAAGAAAACACGGGGTGTATCTTAAGGTCAGCATTTACTAAATGCCTATATTTCGGAACTGGTCTAGGCACTAATTTGCCAGAGCAGTTCATTATAATAAAAGTATTCCTCTCTTTACACAATGCAATTGTTGACCTGAAGTTTTGCATAAATTATTGTTTATTGAATCATACTTTTAAGGTAGTGTAGTATATTGCTATTTTTTAAATATCCTATTATATAGCCCCTGATAAAAAGGGAACTTTCTATAAAACAAATATTAAGAAATTGTGATTTTTCACACACTATATATTTTCTAGAAACAAGCTGTAAACACGCATCTGTGAGAGTAGCTATTTTTACAGTTGTTGTTAACATCAATTTCAAAATAATACCTAACCTGCTCAGGGCCCTAAAATAGAAGGGTGTGGGCTGGTGAGAGCGACAGGGCTGAACAGTCAGCACTGACATCTTTGCTAGCTCTTCCAAGGTCTTTTTATACTTTAAAGAGTCTTAGGTGGTTTCTCCTCTCCTTCCTCCTCCGCCTGAGGCCTTTGTAGCACATTTAAAAAACAAGCAACAGAAGGAAGAACCAATGACCTTGCATTCCGTTTCCTTCCCTACACCTAATCCTCAACTCCTTAGTAGCCAAAGGTACCAGGGAGGAAAAAAAGCCTTTCCTTCGCCTCAGCTCCCCAGCTTCCCATCAGAGATCCCAAGTCTCAGAACCAGGGCTTATTAAAGGCTTCTTGGCCTGCCTTCCTTTCCCTTATTTCTCATATATGCTTGCACCCTTTTGACGATCACAGAACACAGGGCCCTGGGTTTGAGGAAAGAAGAAAATCTACCTATGCAAAATGCAGAACTGGATTTTTTAAAAAAACTTGTGCATGATTCACAATAGTGTATTTGCTTCAAAACGAAGGGCTGAGCTAAATCTTGACTATCCAAATACTAGCTGTGTGCTCTTGGGTAAGTTATTGAACCTCTCTGGGTTTCAATTCCATCATCTAAAAACGGAAATGAAAATAGTACCCATCTCACAAGGATTTTGTGAAGTACATCATTAAGTCCATTGTACCCAATTTTAGCTTTTGAGATTCATTTTGAAACATTAAATACTTAGAACAGTGCCTAGTATCTGGTAGGCATTCAGTAAATATTAATTCTTGTTTTTAAAAAAGTGATATTTAGGGGCCAGCCCCACAGCCGAGTGGTTAGGTTCATGCATTCTGCTTCGGTGGCCCAGGGTTCACTGGTTCAGATCCTGGGCAGGGACCAACGCACTGCTCATTGGGCCATGCTGTGGCAGCGTCCCACAGAGGAACTAGAATGGCTTACAACTAGGATATACAACTATGCAGTGGGGCTTTGGGAAGAAAAAAAGAAGGGCAATAGATGTTAGCTCAGGGCCAATCGTCCCAACCAAACAAAAAAAAGGAAAAAAAAAGTTATATTTATATAATTATATCTAAATTATATTTTACAGAATTAAAATTATATGTACAATCATGTATTACATATAAATACAATTTTTAAATACTTTAGATAAAGTCTGGAAGGATATAACCAAAAAGGTTCACAGTGGTTATTTCTGAGTGGGGAGGTTAGGGTTGATTCCTTCCTCCCATTACTTACCTGATTTTATTTGTCTGCAGTTGATATGTATTACCAATATACTCATAAACAGAAAAAATTCACTAAAAATCATGAATAATTAAAAGACTACCTTTGGTTTCCCCAAATATAAAGATGTTGAAAAAACGCTATATTTCCTTATGTGACCAGACTACCCTAGCTATTATAAATACACCCAGTATTCTGAAATATTTTATAAAAACTGCCCTTTTAGAAAACATTATTCTTGCAAAAACACAACACAATTTCTTTGGCCAACATGTGGTGGCTCATATCAACACGAGATTTTCCAAAATGCTTATTGGCTCTAGAGAAAATGTAATTGAACTATATTCCTTAAGTTTCAATACATTTGATGGTATTGCTGTTATGCTCTTTATCAGAACATCAACAACAGAAAATAGTATTTTGTTTGCCAATGTGGAATTTGCAGTTTAATTCTATACATGAAAGAAATCAACATATCACAACTACTGATGTAGTTGTCAAAATTAAGCAGGGATGAAGGGAATACCTTGCCCAATTGGATGCTCTGAGAGCCAAAGTGGGTTATTTAATTTGAAAATAATACAGGATTAGCTATCTCAACTGTTCAGATTTCCCAGTTGGGTGTTTCTAGCCACTCAGACATGACAATGGTGGCAAAAGAAACAGATTACAGTTGCTAATCAAGAGTCACAAGGGGACAGATGATGGAAAACAGGAGATCGCTGAAAACTTTCTATTTGGTTTTTGAATGAAGCTGTGATTCGTTTGGCAAATTTATTGTCATAATTCTGGGAGTATGCAGTTCAGTAACGTACAGAGAAATCGAAAGAAGTTGGTCAGTATTCAATTTCTTTTTTTACATCCATAAAGCACATAATTCACACTATGGTAATTAAGAGCATCATGCTTTGCTTACTTTCCACGGGTGAGCTTTAATGTTAGAAAAGAACCTGGAGAAAGTCTGCTTGATTGGCACATCTCTGATCCTTTAAAACACAGTGAGTGCTCATAAAAGCCCTGCTGGAGAGTCACTAAGAGCTCCCGCAGCCCCCACCTCCACTCTGCAGACAGACCTTTTCCTGCTGACCCCTCCCCCGGCCTCCCAGTGGACTTCCCTGTGTCCTCAAAGCCGCTCACCTCTACTACATGCATCAGCAGTCCCTTTGACAGAGCACCTGTTTTCTGGTGTCTGCCCTCCTCAGTGTCACACAGCAAACCTGGGCAAGAGCCAAACACCCCACCGTTCACATCCTGCCCCATCAACAGGACCATACTCCTTTGCTCGCAAAGTGGTGGGTGTGAAGACTAAACTTCACTGTGTAGGACATAATAACTGAACGTGATTCTCTCTAATTAAATACATCACTTATTCTTTAACAAAATTGAAATAATTATCTTTAAGCAACAATGTGAAGCCACTATGACTATAATCCCATGAGCTACCTGATGAAAACAAATCTATGCACAAAATAAAAAGTAAGTATTATTGGGGCTGGCCCGGTGGTACAGCAGTTAAGCGTGCACATTCCGCTTTGGTGGCCAGGGGTTCACTGGTTTGGATCCCGGGTGCAGACATGGCACTGCTTGTCAAGCCATGCTGTGGCAGGCGTCTCACATATAAAGTAGAGGAAGATGGGCACAGATGTTAGCTCAGGGCCAGCCTTCCTCAGCAAAAAGAGGAGGATTGGCAGCAGATATTAGTTCAGGGCTAATCTTCCTCAAAAAAAAAAAAAAAAAGGAAGTATTATCAAGAAAACGTGGGCATACAATTTGTATTCTGATCTTGATTTTTAAATGGATACATTCCTATTAAGATGACTGAATATCTATTTTATTTTTTTCATATTTAGAAGACGTATTCCTAATGGAAATCTTTAATAACAGGTTTCTTATAAAATTACTACACATTCATTGGAAATGTTTGGAAAATACACAAAGGAAGAAGAAAGGGAGAAAGGGGAGAAGTAGAGGGAAGAGGAGGAGGAAGAGAAAAATCCTTACCCTAATCTCACCATCCAGGGACAACACTGTGAATATTGGAGTGGCTTTTAAAAACTGAGAATATGATATACCCTCTGATTTTCAGTCTGCCTTTTCCCACAAAATAAAGTGCAAACATTTTGGACAATACATAATCACTGGCATGGTGTTTAACAGCTGCACAGTATTCCCTCCTGTCAGGCAGTACTATGTCATGGTGTGAAGAACATGGGTCCGGAGCCACCCTGGCCCACGTCTCAATCCAGCCTCCACTGGTCGCTAGCAGCGTCACTAAAACTATCCTATGCCTCAATTTCCTCATCTTCAAAGTGGGGAAAAACCAATAACTACTTTATAGAATTGTGAAGATTAAATAAAATGTTGTGCACAGCACCTGGTATACAGTAAAGTACTTAATAAACGTTAACCATTAGGTTTTCCCATCTGCCAGTCACCCCACTTCTAGACT
Source organism: Equus caballus (assembly GCF_041296265.1). Classification (NCBI taxonomy): domain Eukaryota; kingdom Metazoa; phylum Chordata; class Mammalia; order Perissodactyla; family Equidae; genus Equus; species Equus caballus. The sequence goes on along the minus strand of NC_091685.1, from coordinate 96,373,519 downwards.
GTGTAAGTTTCTTGAAGATAGCAACTGTGTTTTTATGGGCCCTGAGGTCCCAGTGCTTGTCACAGAGTCAATACAAGATTAAAGTGTGTAGAATGACAGAATGAATGAATGGCTGGCTGGCTCACTGACTCTGTTAACTGGCAGGTTAGGTTTTAGACAACAGTATAATGCCATTAAACACCTGCGAGTACTGTAATCTCGTGCCCTGCAGAACGTGGTGAGTTTGGTTGCCTTAGACTTCTTCACAAAGCTCTGAGGGAGATAGGAGACATCATCTTGCCCCTACTCTGGATTGTGCAGCTTCTTGCGCTCTCTCCACTTTAAACCCATGAGCATCCTTGTGCTCCAAAGTCTGCTCTGCAGTCCCCATTCCTTCTTAGAGGTCCCTTCTCACTGGGATTGTGCTGACCACCACTAACACAGCCAGGGCGCCAGACATTTAGCCAAATCATTTATTCCTTAGCCTCTGCACCTATATTCTATGATCCTTGGATCCTTTCCAGGCACAAATTTGAATGATTTGGGTTTTGCATCATTTCCACAAAGTCCAAATATACTAAGTTAAAAAAAATACTGTCAATTGATCATCAAATGGAAAGTTCTCTTGCCGATTTGTTTCCAACCATGGAGTCATACTTTTTTAATCTAGCAATATGCGTGCTTTCATTGAGTTTAACAGTTTTACCCCAGGGCCCAGTTTTCTTGCATCTTTCTTTAGAATTCATTCCAGTTGCAGTTTCATATTTTTTGTAGTAACTCGTTTCTAACATTTTAAGTTTCTGTCGAATATTATCAATTATTCATTAAGGATTCTGGTTGGAATTTTAGCCTTAGCTGCACAGGCAAAGTAAGACGGAAAGTTAAGATAATTTACCTGAAAATCTAAGATATAAAGAATGTATTTAGGGGAAATTCAAAAGATAACAAAAAGTTATCTTTTATCCATGTAGACAACGTTAACAATCTTTAGTGTTTGTATTTCTGGTTTCTACTATTCTCAGTCAATTCTTAGTTTGCAGGGAAGAAAAGCATTTGGTTAAAATTAAAATTCATCACAAAACTTGACTTTTATTAAATATTACAAAACTCTGAATATATGTTCGCTGTGTGAAGAGGTAGCTCTACTCTCTCCAAATGAGTTATTTGATTGTAAGATGAAAAAGGAAATAACAATCTGGACTTAGAAAAAAGATTTTATGAAAGCTTCCATGGCCATCATACCTTTGTACATAAAGCTATTTCTTTAAAATAGAGTCTCAAAAATTCAATTAGTAGGACAAATATGATTTTTCAAGTTTTTAATAAAAGTAAGCAAATTGCTTTTCTGAAAGAGTGTGCCACCTTACATTTCCACCAGTCACAGGTCTAAGTGCTGGTTTGGGGCTGACATTGTTTATTTTGATTCTTCAAGAAAGACTTGACAAAACTGGGGCTATGAGTAAAAATGAACTAACTTGAGAACATACTATGCACAAGTTATGATGCTAGACTCTAGGGATAGAAAAATAAGTACAATATTCTTTGCTTTGCAGATGTTACAGACTCTCACAGTTTAGAATGTGTATGCCTATGTGTGTATGTGTCCCTGTGTTTGTGCACATGTTTATCTGTCATGGTTGGTGGGTCTGTGATTACAAAAACTGAGTAACCAATAGTCATACTCTTTATTCTAGTTGAAGGTTTTGGCCTTTCCTGCTCATTAAACTATAAGAACCATTTTGTAGTGAATCAATGACAAAAAGTCCTAAGCAACTGACTGGTGGCTCCATAAACAGATTTCATCAAAGTTTAACAACAGACTCCCCTGAATAAACCAAACCATTTCCTTTTATTCTTTCTTTGTACTTTTTAAATTCACACTACTCTGCCTACTATATAGTAGGCACTTGGAAAATCTTAACCATTATTGGCTATGTATGTTTCTACTTTGGCCTACAGGTTGTACATACTATGAGGTCAAGGGATATGACTAGACTGTCCTGTACATGGCTTTCCTCCATCAAAAAAAGCTAATTAGTTGTATTTCCATTATATTCATATTTAAAAAAAACAATAACACAAAATAAAAGATAAAACCAAAAATAGTAACATGGTGGTGGTGGGTGGGGGTAGAGAGTGAATGTCAGTGAAGTGAGAGGTAGGTCTCTCAAGTGTTATTTGTTGAATTAAAGGTAACGCGGAGGGTGTGACACTGTGATGTGGCTTTATAAGCTACAAGTCTAATAGCCTAACAATTCTTAAATAAGTTCTATGTCTATCACAAGGCTAATGTCTCCAGATCAACTTACTTCTCCGGTTTCAGCAGTGAACTCTTGCATCCTGGGTTACTGCTGTCTAAGGTGAGGGACATTCAGACTAGGGATCAGTGTGTGAGAGGCAGAGGCAGGGAAGGACAGGGACAGAGAGAAACATAGAACCTAAAGGAATTCCCTGAGACTACTGACATTTGAATGTTTCTGACCCCGCTCAAAATACGGGAAAAAAAGCTACTAAAAATATTGGAAACAAAAACAGTTCCTAGAATTAAACATAGGAAAAAAAACCCTTGTTTGTAATATATTTCAAGCTTTCTGTACCAGCAGCTATTAGATAATACTTAAGAGAAGCTGCCTAGCAAAAGGCAAACTTTAAAAGGCAATAAATTAGCGTGCATCCCCTCTAAGAAGAAATTCATTATAATTCACTCTTCGAAGATAGACTGGACTCAGTAATTTAATAATAATATTTATGCTCATGAGGTCAAACACTGGAAAAACTGGCCCTGACATCCTCAAGACCGCTGGGGTGTGAGACCAATGTTCACCTCTCTTTGTCTATCAAACTCCAGTTCCTTCAACATGTATGCCCCCCATCTAACAACACAAAGCCATACAACTTGCACACGGCCCGCCAGATAGAGATGATGTGGAACTAGCATATCCATCTCTATCCTGACGTTGAAATCGGCTGGAATCCTCTATCTTTATACAGTAACCTCAGAAAAGGTTTTCTTTCCTGGAGCTGCTCGTGTTAAAATAACACACTGCAGGCATTCTCTCTGCGTGGGTAGGTTCATCTTCCCAATCTTTTCATTGTGATCCTCTTCTAACCCTTCTCAACGTTATTTGATTCATCCAATCCAAGTGCGTTCAATCTGGAAAGGGATGAATCAGCATGAACTTCCTCCTCCTACTGTTAAATTATTTCTCCTCATGACCCTTCTCCTCTGGATGCAACAATAGTAGAGTAAGGGGCAACTGTTAAAAGCTATCATCTGTTCAGTCAGCATATGTGCGAAAAAAAATTAATCCATTTCTCAGTCATTTTAGCACTCTACAAATTACACTTTAAATTTCAGAAGTATGTATCTCCATAATCTGTAAGGTCAGTATATTCGTTGCAGCCATATCAAGGTTTCCTTTCCATGGAGAAGGGATCAAAAGGGATCAGTGAACTGTGAACAAATGAGCAAATGGTAGCTCAGACTTTGAAGCCTAATCTAAAAAAAGGATACCAACACCAACTTTATGAAATTTTCTAGTTAGTGGACACTTCCAAAATATTTTAGACACAAATACACATATGTCTTGATACTAAAGCAATTCTCCATTTCAATAATTTACATGAAATTTTTTTTATTTTAATCAAGTATACATGTTCTAAATTATTCTAAGCAAAGAGTTATAGCACCTTAGTAAGCATTTTGCTATGACAGTTTATGAAACTAAAAGATCTTTGTAATATGAAGACATATAAAACCACAGAGGCCAGTCCCGTGGCCCAGTGGTTAAGTTTGCATGCTGCGCTTCAGTGGCCAAGGGTTTCACTGATTCGGATCCTGGGTGCAGACATGGCACCACTTGTCAAGCTATGTTGGGGTGGCATCCCACATGCCACAGCTAGAAGAACCTACAACTAAAAATACACAACTATGCCAGAGGGCTTTGGGGAGAGAAAGGAAAAATAAAATTTTTAAAAACAAAAAAAAGACACACAAAACCACAAAACATAAATAATGTAAAGTACTTGGTTGACTACTAATGTAAATTAGTGTAAAGTCGGAATTATTAATACTGACTACCCACAATATACCATGTATGTTTTTAAAGAACTTCAGATTAATTACTTGCAAATAAACCACAGCTTGCCTAGTTTAGTTTCATGTGGAATTGCTTTAATAACATAATAAGAAATTCTAACAACAGATTATCTTATTCGTAAAAGAACATATATAGAGTGATGGAGGTTGTCTTAAAAGTTATGTTTTTCCAAAAGTTTGAAGTGATCCTTAAGCTATTAGCATTCTAAGTCAAATTTTTTTCAGAGAAAAAACTGGTCAGCCCCATCCGAAGCACCAGAAATAGATGGGCTTCACTGCAGCTCCAGTAGAGTCCAAATAGATCAGCTTTATTGCAGCTCTTGCAATGAGTTGCCAAGTTATTTCTGGGATTCACCAAGTCAAAGTCTGTGGCTGAGTATGTCTATATGGGAGAAACAACCTGACCAATACAGAAGAACCAGAAAGTTCTAGACTAAGCATTTACTGGTCTTGACATGATCAAAACCACGGAGTGGGGGCACTTTGATTAAACTCCCAGCGTATTATCTCTCCGCTGTTGAGGAAAACATTCCTTGATCCTAATGATCTACATTGGTTTTCTTTTTTTTAAGATTTTATTTTTTTTTCCTTTTTCTCCCCAAAGCCCCCCGGTACATAGTTGTATATTCTTAGTTGTGGGTCCTTCTAGTTGTGGCATGTGGGACGCTGCCCCAATGTGGCTTGATGAGCAGTGCCATGTCCGCGCCCAGGATTTGAACTGACGAAACACTGGGCCGCCTGCAGCAGAGCACGCGAACCCAACCACTCGGCCACGGGGCCAGCCCCAACATTGGGTTTCTTGATCAGTCAATATCACCAAGTAATTATTTAGTTATTTGCCAAATGATTTGACTATAAATTACTAAAAGGTAGTCTTTTAGACTACTTTTCAGTTTTGATTCTTGTTTTCAAGGTCAGAGAGAATAATTTCTCATAAAGCCTTTTTATGCGAAGAAGGAAATTGTTTCAAAAAGCCCAGAGAAAAAGCCAAATAAAAGAGTTTTGCAATCATCTAAGGATACAGTAAAAATTAAGGATCTCTGTAGAAAAATTCACATATAAAATATTTTCCTTCCACTGGGATAGAGTCAAGATGCATTCTTCTAAGTGAACTAAATTGACTTCTATCGCTTGAACTATTTGGCAAGTTTTAGCACTGAGATCAAACAAACACAAAATATTTCCCAGGTTATTACCGGTGAATTTTGTTTTTCAAAAAATGGAATGAGAAAATGCAGTAGTGTTTCCAGTTTAATTCTTAAGAATTGAAGACCTCAAATATTTTTGCATTATGGACAAGAAAAAAGGAAAAAGGAAGAAAATAAAGGCAGGCAATGAGAGAGGAAGTAAGGGAGAGAGGGAGGAAGAAAATTTATTGCTGGAAAAAGCACGAAACATTTGGTCTATAGTTTAATTAATTTAAAATATGGCACAAATCTAAATATGGGGTTTCTGAGTGTGATAACATTCTCCTGTGAAAATACAACATCCTATGGCTCTTGAAAGGACATGTGTTAAGAGGCACAGGGATAATTTTGTGGGTAACAGAGCCACCTACACAGTTTTAGGAAGTACAGACGTTTCGACCGAAAGAGATCATGATAGGAGCTCTTGTTCTTTCAGAATGAAGGCTATTTATTCACCACTATTAAAATCTTCACAGCACTGCATTTGTACAGTCCCAAAGATGGAAAGCCATCATGTCAGGGCTGGCACTGTTGAGTCCTGGTAGCACTTAACTTTTTTCTTCATGGGAGAAAAAAAAAAATCAAATACAAATGAGAGATTCTGCCATAATTTCAAGCAACTTCTAGGGCAGTGCTATTCAAACTTCAATGTACGTGTGAGGCACCAGGGGTCTTATTAAATCGCAGATTCTGATTCAGGAGGTCGGGGGCTGCTGCGAGAACACACCGTGAACAGCAAGATTCCAGGGTATTAGCACTGAGGAGCTTTTCCGCCCACAACCGAGCAACAGTGTCACAGGAGCTGCTGCAACAGGTCAAGTGTTTCATATTTTGAAAGGGACAGATAAATGTGCTTTATATTATCAAAGGATGAAATTTTTTGCTATCCACTGATCACTTCTTAAAAACAGAAACCATTGTCATGAACCTCAATTGCGGCTGAAGGTCTCCGCTGTCATTACAGGTGGCCATATGCTAAGGGAGCCATACTGAGTACAGAACAACGAAGATCCTAATGTCTGTTTCTGTAGGGTTTTGTGGTTCAGGTATGTGTGTTTTCAGTGGGACAAAAAGGAAAAGAAGACTCACATATGTATTTAAAATTTCTCTTTACTAAGTTGCCTTTATCGAACATTCTAACTATATAACATCAAGTGATAAAACATCTGTACGCCATCAACTAGTGAATAAAAAAGGCAATCACAAATATAATTACATTTTAAAATAGTTTTTGTAGAAACATTTGAGGAGTGAATTACAAAATAGACAGATATGAAAAGTACACATTTAATTTACCATCCTGTCCAAAGCTAACATCAGTTCTCAGTCTTATTTTCACTCGATGCACCACTATAACCCACGAACACGACAGCATCATATCCAGTCTGGTTCCCTCTTGCATTAGCTGCATCACCTTCAAGAATCACAGCCCCAGAGCAAAAAGAGCTTCAATATTTAAAACAATGTGAGATAATTGTTTTTGAATCACTATACTTTCTACCCTGGAATTTCCCCCTTATGTTTTTATTTGTCACCATCATCCACCATGCTTGGTAAGCCATCACAAAGGACTATCCCACACCAGTTCCACTATCTGTGATTCCTCAGGAATCAGGGCACTGTACTGGGCACGGTACTGCTGCTGGCTCAGCGGGGATGTCAATCACAGCTACTGTGGCACAGCTAGGGACACAGTACCCAGGAGAAGAGAGGAGGAGGAAGAGGAAGTAACTGAAGTGGAAACAGCCTTGGATAGAGAGGGAAAAGGCCTCTCCATGGCAGCAGCTAGTCTTTTCCAGCTTCCTGGGAAGACCATGGAATGTGGCAAGGACCATCCCAGAGACAAGAACAAAGGGGCAAGCTTGAGATCGGACTGGGCAGCATCCCCTTAGCTCTCCTCCTCACCTCTGTTTCCAATCCAAAACAAGGTCAAAGTTCTCATACAGGCCTCCTCCCTGAGGTAAAATGTCAGATGATCAACCCTTACCTTACCTGCTATCTGAGATCTTCGTGCCTCAGTTTCTTAATTTTTATAACATAGGAATAATGCCTCCCAACCCCCAGTTCATGGGGGCATGCAGAATAAAATGAGATAACATGAATAGAAAATACTTAGCAAAGAGAAAGGACTATGTTATTCATTAGTAATTATTACTCACAATATTTATTACTGTTTTTTAAATTTATTACCTGGATTGTTACTCGGATCTACGTAGTCAACTAAAATATTGTGCTCAGTGAAAAAGCCTGGGGAAAAATGGTAGGAAAGTCTAGTTTTTTAATTTAAACTCTATGTAATTCTTGTTTTTTGTCTGACCAGCCAGGCTTGGTGGTCATCTCTACATCCTAGCTCCATGGAAGATCGGAGATGCTGGTAAAATGGTAGCTTTAGTGAAGACACAATGGATGAATAGGGTCGTCCAGGCTAAAAGAGGGCAGGGCAGGGGTCATGGGAAAAGGACTAGAGGCTGGGTGGAGCCTGACCACCCAGTGTTCAGCTCAGGCAGATGCAGCACCAGGCTGTGGAGGAGGGCAGGGTGAAGATTCTGGAAGTGGAAGATTATTTGGGACTCTCTCCATCCTGGGTTTCTACAGCAAGTAGAAGAATCTGGTAGCTTGAAGGCAGTGAGGGAAGGCACAGTCCATATGTAGGGACCACAGTACAATTCAATATAATTATTGATCTTGAACTTTGAGAATATGCTATTTTAAAAATAACACATGATGAACAAAATCTATTAGTTAGTGGCTGATATTAGGCAATATCCTTCAAGTAGAGAGTTGGGTTTTGGCACCATGCAAATCACAATCACAATGGCGAGCATGCAAGTCTGGCCTAGCTGGTTGTGTAGCATTACTGCAGACTGTTAATAAGAGAGCACAGGTGTGTCCAGCAACTAGAAAAAGGAGAATCCCAAAAGAAAGAATGTGAATGAGTGACTCCAGGATTATTCTTGACAGAGAGTTGGATGCCTGTATCAGTCAGAGTCATGTCTGAAAAACAGAAACCACACTAAGTATTCAAACAAAGGAAACTGGTTCACAAAGAAAAGCTGACAAGTAAACAGGGAAGGTTGAGGCAACCTAGAGATTAGCATCAGGAGCAAGTTCTACCACTCCTGGAACTGGAGAGATAAAAAGACAGAGTATGTTACTAAAGCCCAGAGACTGGGGATGACCTGTGGGATCTAGACCAAAAGATGAGGCTGCTCATTGGAGCGCAGTCACAAAGCAGGTCAAACCATTCCTGAGATGCCACTCAAAGCAGGATGAGAGAGAAATATCCGGGCTTCTCCACTCCCCAGTCTCCTATTAGTGCCTCCCATTGCCAAATCTTCCCAGAAACCAGCTGGCAAGGGAACTTGGAATGCTCCCTGGGATACAGGGAAGGGCAGGGGATGGTTCCAAGAGCAAACTGGCAGATGATGGAGACTAAGACTTTAGTCATTAGGATTAATCCAGTTAGTTAACCCCTTGCATTGACCTTATGAACATCAAACAACCTAAATATCCTTTGTTTAGCGAAGCGATTATTCACTAACCAGCACATAAAGTATTCCATTTCCATTGGCAGCTAAATTTCTGACTGTAAATTAACAAACTGGAAGTCTTCTGTCTTAAATATAGTCTCCTATCAGTTTTGTTAGTGTAATTCAACCTCCCTGAATGAAAATCAAAATCTTGGTCCCAGGAACTGAATCCAGACCAAAGCTGTCCAACTAGGGGAAGCTCCGATTCCAGGGCTGAATCGAGAATAAGGGTGGGCAGACTTTTTCTGGAGAGTTAGAAGGTAAGTATTTTAGGCTTTGTGGGCCATGTGCTCTGTTGCAACTATTTACCTCTGCACTATAACAGCTCTAGACAATATCTAAACAAATGAGCGGGCTGTGTTCCAATAAAACTTTATTTACAAAAATGGGTAGTGGGCCAAACTTGGTCCTTAGACAGAGCCATAGTCTACTGACCCCTGGTGTAGACCAATGTGAACCAAGTAAAGGAAGCCCATCTTGAAGTAACTCTCAAAACTCAGCAATAAATAGCTAAAAATTTGAAGGTAGGGCCATCGTTGTTTACTACCTGGAATTATACCCTTTAATCTCAGTCTAATAATCAAAGATTCAAAATGTTACTATTTTCCCCCTGAATTGCTGCTTTATATTGTAAATCACTTAGAAAATCTCTTTAGTTTGCCTCTAATGCAATTTTTATATTCATGATGAGTTTTGACTTATTGCTTTTCTATATAATTTGACTTGCATCTAATTAAAATAGGACTTTAAAGAATTTTCCATTGGGTTTTTCAAAACATTTTCATTCCGAGTACTTAAAAAAAAAATCTGCTGTCATTTCTTACTTTTCCTTATGTGAGGTTTGGTGGGAAAAATCTCTAGTATAGTAACTTTTTCTTTTAGAAAAATATTTTTCTAGATCTGATTGAAAAGTTGGTGATACCATCCAGTCAGTTGTTTTGATGAAAATGTATGAGGACATAATATTCATGAAAAGATTATATATATTTTATAAAATCGCAAACAGGAACCACCCTTCAAAGATTTCTTTGAAGTTTTCTAAAATTGCATAAAATAAGCTGGCATGCGTAGGTTAAATCATTTCTAGCCCTTTCCAGACCTTGAAAGTTTCGCTGTAACACCTTTTGCCATTTGCTCCAAATTCACTTCTCCTCTCTACCCTTCTTGATTTAGGCCTACTTCTCATTTCTATATTAAAACTGTTTTAAAAAAAAATAGCACATAACTGTATCGGTCATATTGTTTTTCTTTTTATTTGCTCTTAAAACAAATGCTTAGTATAATATCAGGCTATAGATTCTAAGATACAAGCAAATCTGATCTGATTTCACCTTTATTCAGAGTTGGGCTCCCCACCCTCACAGTATGCATTTTTCTGTCAAGGCTTCAAACTGGGCTTTTTATTCTTTATTTATTATTCCTCCTGCAAAATTCAGCAACTTCATGCAGGCGGACCCTGACTGACTGTTCGTGACCTCCCTTACACCATCAGCTTTGAAACTTTTCTTTTGTCAGATGGGCATGGCCAGCCCTCTTGAGGTCTTTGCTCATCTCTGAATTAAAAAGAAAAATACGCTGCCCATAAAACACAAATATCATTCACAAAAAGAGTTCTTATAGTAAACACTAAATAAGATTTATTTTTTACTTTAAATTTTACTTTTGTTTAAATATTTAATACATTCATATGGCAGTGAACAGCATTTCCTTCCTTTGTTCAAGAATCCTTTGGAGGAAGACAGCTCTGTCTAATTCAACCCTCCAGTCACCTGATTTCATTGGAATTACTGCTCTTGCCTCCCAGACCCCAACATGTTCATCTAAGGGGTACAGCTTGAGAAGCAGCAGCCCAGGACCCTGGAAAAGTCACCTGGTCTAGAGCTGTGGCATTCTTTAACTGCACTCGCTATGCTTCCTTCTGACTATATTGAGAGAGACGAGGGCAAAGAGGAGGCTAGAGATCAGTTATGCCCATTGAAAACAAGAGGGGACCCAAGAGAAAACATACGTCCTCATAAAAACCTGCACATGAAAGTTTATAGCAACCCTATTTATAATCACTTCAAACTCAAATGTTCTCCTCTGGCACATCCATACAGAGAAATACTACCCAGGAGCAAACTACTGAGACATGCAACAACAGGGATGGAGCTCAAATACGCTGTGTTCAGTAGAAGCAGACAGATGCAAAAGGCTGCACACTGTAGGATCTCATTCTTATGACTTCCTGGAAAAGACAAAACCATGGGGACGGAGAGCAAAGCTGTGGTTGCCTGGGGATGGGAGTCGGGGGAAGATTCGACCACAAACAGGCAGCACAAGAGAATTCTGGGAGGCAATAAAACTGTTCTGTTCCTTGATTGCAGTGGTAGCACATGACTCTTGTCAAAATTCATAAAATTATACACATAAAAAAAGTGAATTTTACTGTATGTGAATTTTTTAAAATGTCAAAAAATTCTTTAAGAAAAAAAAAAGAGAAGGGAGAGACTCCTGATTGTGGAAGCAATAACAAAGCCCATGAAGACTAAATTCCAACATTATTTAAGAATTTGAGGAAGATTGTAGTCTTCTTTTCCTTATGTCCTCCTCCCTGGGTGTGACCAGTCAGCCTGGCGCCCTCACCACATGTCAGGATTCAGCGCTTGCAGAGGTTCTGCCTACCCTGGCCTCAAGCCCTGTTGAAGACACCAGCTGTCCACCCTCTGAGGCTGGAGACCTGGCCAGGGACGAGCTCTGCTTGGGGCTTTGTCCTCTGACTACTGAGGTTAAGCTGTTTCTCTAATCTAAATTATGGAGTCTTTGATTTTTCTTGCAGCAGCTTTAAAACCAAACAAACAAAAACCCAGCAGCTGTTGCTTGCATCAGTCTCAGATTTTGGTCAGGAAAAAAAATGAATCATTTTTTTCCTTGAAACCTAAGCGTCCCCAGGGAAGCACAATAGTGTGCTCTCAATTTTTCATAGAATGTGATCATGCTCTGAAACCGAGAAGGATGCACAAGTGGCATAAATCGATTCTCTGAGAATTTACCCTGTTCCAAAATGAGACCCAATACAATGGTGAGATGCTTGTGCTGGACCATTCCCTGGGTCAGTGGGGTAAATGGTGAAGTGTGACAGGGTTGCCCTAGGTCAACGTGGACTTCAATCTCCTCTCCGAAACCTCACAAGTTAAAATCTCAGAAGACCTTGGGGGATGTTTGAAAAGGTATACTGGAGGGGAGGGCCGACATTTTCAAAGCTTCGCTGCCTTGCAAGGGAAACAATTTCACTCTATCCCATACTGAAACTCTTACTAGGCTTGCTTTCAAAATCAGAAAAGACTGTGTCTATAAATAGTTTTAAAAGGAGTTTAAGATTAAAGATAGGTTCATAAAATGTCTCTTCCATTTCAAATGCAAAATATCTCAGCACGACTCAGCGATGGCATAGGGTGAGATAGTGTTATTTAATGAAGAGTTATTTTGTTTTATCACCTTTATCAGTTCTTTCAGGTTCAACAGAGATAATTTGTTAATAGATGTGCCTAATTCCTTGCAAAAAGCCGTAAGGAGTTCTTAGCTGCTGTGATGCATTCTTAGCGTAGCGACTGCTTTGAGAGGTCAACTCTTGGCCAAAAATGGCTTTCTGCTTTCCCCAACCCCAGCTACTTGCATTCAACACATCCTATCATACTTTCAACGATCAAATTAAGCCTTGCTTTGTTCTGAAAAACACTAGGCCACTAAAACTCCTAAGAAAGCCAGGAGGCGGCTTGGATTTTTTTCCTTTCTTATTTCTACTTTCATTCATTTTCATTCTTTGAGGAGAATGTATACAGTTATCAATTGCTAGAGTAAGACCGTCTGGGCCCAAGTTCCAGTTCTACCACATAATATCATGTCACCTTGGGCAAGTTACTTAACCTCTCTGAGCTTCAATTTCCTCATTTGAAAAATGGGATGGTAAGTAAGAGTACTTATCATGTAAGATCTTTTTTTTTTTTAAAAGAGTTAATATATGTCAAGTGCTTAGAACAACGCTTGGCACATAGTAAGTACCATAAAAGTATAAGTAGCTATTGTTGTTATTAAGTCAACATCTGCTGAGCACCACATAAAGCAGTGGGAAGACAATCATTTGGCGAGTCAGACAGACCTGACTTTAAATACTACCATGTGCTAGCTTCATGTCCTCTGAGCCGCATCTGTACAATGGGGCCAATAATGCCTCCTGATGGGACTGTTAGACACAGATTTAATGCCTGGCATTTAGCAGGTATCCTGCTTCTAGGTGATAGCAGCCAGAACCGTAGGCTCTAGAGAGAAACCCTGTGAGACCCTGGGCAAACTGCTAACCTCTCTGAGGTCCAGTTCCCTTATAAGACAATGGCAGTAAAAGTAGTACTGAGTTCACAGCACAGCTGTGATGACTACATGAAACAAGGCACATCAAGCCCAGTCAGGACTCAACACACATTGTTCAAAATTACAGGACAGGCACTCCTCTCAAAAAGCCAGTGTGTATTATACAGGAAACTGGAAAATATATTCCTAATTCAAAAAAGACAAATTTAAGTAAGATTTTAGACAGACAAACAATGAAAAAGTACCCCTCCCTTGAAAAACACCTCTTCCCGGGGAAGGCAGATTAATTGGCTGGAACAGGAAGATTAACCTGCAGCGGAATGCTAAATCTCTCCATCATCTCTCATGAAATCCCACCACCTCTTCTCAGGCATCTCTGAAATCCGTCCTTTCCCCTCCCCCTTAACCACTAAGTTCCTGGTCAGTCTATTACTATTTTGTTTGGTTTTGCAGCAAAAGACAAATACAAAACAGAACCTCTGGTTCATCCTCAAATTTGAAATTGCCTGTGTGCATTCTGGCCCCTTTGCCATCTTCACCCAATCCACTACTAGCTGCTACTATCAACTTAAATTTTCATTTCTCATTGTCAAAATGTGGCACTGTCACTGCTTGAACCATGCCTTCTCATTCTTAATCAGCTTCATTTTATATTCCTTACTTACCTCCAACACGTCCTCTTTTCACAACACCTAGGAAAAGTTCTGTTCTGTGTAATATCAACTAATCTGAAATCGCATTTTTTTTCCTTTTCTGCATGGAAACGAATTCTACTTGTGTGAGAAAGGGCAAGGGGAAAATGGGTCAGCTGTTACATTCTAAGCTTAGCTCTGTGGAGGGCTTCAGAATTAGTCCTCTGAACAGGCTGACAGCGATGGGAGATACTAAGATGCTGGAGCTGCACAGGCCCAGCAGGGAAAGTCAGACTGCAGCGAAGGTACAGCGAGGCTGTGACAGGAAGTCAATAGGAATCCGTCAGAAGTTAGGGGCACTGCCACAAGGGTGGAACAGTCCTCGGGCCACATGTGAGAAGTCTGATTACCAAGAAGATCTGCTCGTATGACTCTGGTTGAGTGACCTGTTTGCTAGACCACAAATCCAGTGTGGCTGTCACCACTGAGAAGCAGCAGGATTTCTAAAATATTAACCCTTGGATAAGTGGCCATCCTATAGCACAGCACTGCTAACACAACATCCTAAGTCACAAGCATCCGGATCATCTGCTGCTCTGTCTCCAGTTTTCAACACTGTGAGCCCTAAGGGTACAGACACTTTCAGATGCAAGCAGCCATTTCTGCTGTAACATTTTTAGTCCTCAAATTCTAGAAAGGCAGGCTAGGGCTAAGGACCTATCAGCATTTGGGGAATTCCATTTCATTTCACAAATAGCCCTATTAGTCATTCAAATAAATGATATTTCGATGTTAGTTGAGCTGTTATTTTGAGCCAGGTAAATTTTCTCTACCTTCTTCCTGTGTCTTCTCTGAGCTCCCTCTTAACTTCATCTGCCAAGTAACTCATTCTAAGCAGGGAGAGAGCACAGAAGAGGGCTTCTCGTGTCTCTTGATAGAGAGCAGGAAATAAATGAGACTAAAGGAAACCCACACTGCCCCAGATGAAAGCACCCAAGGCCCATTGCTCCGATCGGACAGAGACAAGCAACCAGCATTGTCAACCAAATCTTAGCAAGGGAGGGATTTTTCATGTTCCATTTTTAGCAACTTTAGATTTATGAAGCTTCTCCACTAAAAGAGTTAAATTTTGATCTTCCAAAATTTACTAGGAAAAAACCCCTAAATACCACTTAAAAACATAATGTAGAAAAACAGAAGCAAGTCATAATAGAGGTCTGTGAGGTTCAAGATCTTTTAGAACAAAGTAAAAATAACTGAATTATTCATGTGTGTGAGAGAGAATGTATCTACATAGATTTAGAGCAAGAGAATAGATCGATAGAATCTTCTAAGACCGATTATTCCTTTAGAGATAGGCAACTTTCATGTGTGTTCAAAGAACCACTTAAACGGATTCCTTCAATAATGTTTGCATACGCCCCCATTGAATATCAAGGGACTAGAAAAGCTTTTAGTTTTCTTTCACACTTCTACTCCCTGTGGAGAATTTTGTTTAATTTTCAAAACCATAAACTGTTCCACTGGTGCCCCAGGGTTCTCAGAACTTTATGGTCACTCTGCATTCAATACTGTTTCACTGTCGAAGTATAATTATGTGTTTATACCAAAGAAACCAAAATGCAGCTTGCTTCTCAAAAGCATGCTCCAGCTTTGCAGCTTAGGCTAATTGTTTACTCCCAATACACAGGCCAGAGGCACCAGTGCAACACGATCATTTGAGCTCCCGGTTCCTCTGCTGTTCTGAACTCTTTAGAGAAAAGGGACTAGAATAATCCAAAGTAGTTATACATGTTATTGACCACATTCCCTGAAGGTTCGTTAAAAAAAAAGTCTAAAAGCAATGTGCTTAATAATTGAGGGATTAAATAGTGATTCGTGCATCCCCACTGCTCCGTTGGATGACATTATGGGCCATGTTTCCTGGAAACAACATAACTTTGAAACCACTGCACAGAGTAATTGAGAGATTCAATTCAATTCTTGTTCAACTGTCATATGCACCATTATTGGTTTTTCTAGAATTTTGCTTTTTTTCTTAATTTTTCTGTCTGGGAAAGATTAACCCTGAGCTAACATCTGTTGCCAATCTTCGTTGTTTTTTCTGCCTTCCCAAAGCCCCACTATATAGTTGTATATCCTAGTTGTATGTCCTTCTGGTTCTTCTGTGTGAGCCACCACCACAGCATGGGTACTGACAGACAAGTCCACACCTGGGAACTGAACCTGGGCTGCTGAAGCAGAGTGTGCCAAACTTTAAGCACCAGATCATCAGGGCTGGCTCTAGAATTTTCTGATTATTCTGGTCTTCATGTCCTGAAATGGATGATTTTGGGGGCAGCTCTCCTTGTGCTCCTGATCCTGACTTTCTACCTTCTCGCCTCTCCCTCTCTCAGTGAAAGAGGAGAAAACGTGCCTAGTGGAGCAGGCACAGAGCAGTGCAATGGAGCATGGCACTGGAGCAATGCAAAGTCAAGAAACATCAGGTAAAATTACTTTTAAATAGTTTGTTAGCTACATTTGCAAATATCATGCTCAGTATGGTTTTCCTCAATCTTCAGGTAAAGATCTCTCTATAAAAAGCAATGGGTACAATAGTCAATCTGAAAAAACAAAACAAAACACAGTAATACAACATTTCCTTTGTGTTTCCAAACCTTTTTAGACCCCCTACAGATACCTGTCATATAGTCTAAGAAAAAGCTTACCCTATGTTTTCTTTTTTTTTTCTGCTGAGGAAGATTTACCCTGAGCTAACATCCGTGCTAATCTTCCTCTTTTTAGCTTGTGGCTGCCAGCACAGCATGGCCACTAACCGTGCAGTGTAGGTACACACCTAGGAACGGAACCCGGGCCGCTGAAGTGGACCGTGCTGAACTTAACCACTAGCCCGCTGAGGCTGGCCCCTATGTTTTCTGACTTTTAAGACATGCTTCAGTAAAAGGCATACTCCTAAAGAATCATCAGAAAGGTTCATGAAAGATGGTGAATCCTATAACAGTCCTACAAAATTCCCCTTCATGCCATAGGGTGACTTCTCAACAACCCAAGAAGTACAGAGAAACAACTAATTCTTTAGAATTTATATGACTAGGAAATGAGATCCTTAGATACTGACTTTTTCTACCATAAGCACGAAAAACATCAACCATACTCAAAAAACAAATCCAACGAGACACTGAAAATGCTTTGTGTTCAAGGCCACAATATTGATCCCAAATTAGGCCCTTTCTTTCTTGCCCTCCTCCTCTTTCTTTTCCACTTTAGCTTACAACTATTAACAGGTTTAATTTACATGTTGGTGGTGTTGGTCTTAGTGAGGAATTTTGGCTCTGCCTTGTCTGGAAGTCACAGGAGGTGCTGAACAGAACTGAGATAGCATTATGAAAGACATGTAAGTGTATGAAGGGATCAGCGAGGACCCTGATGAGGAGGAAACCTATGTCACAGGAGGAGAGCCCTGTTACACATCTCTATTTGTTCCTTCTTTTTTGCCCAAAGGCATAGCAACACTGAGAACAGGCAAAAAGTTGGTTGTGGAGTCCCCTCTTCCTCTGTGACAGAGTATGTACACACAATTCACATGTATATGCACAAAGTTGCATAGTACAAACCACTCACATGACTCTCGATATCTTTCTAGGCATTTATGAAAGCCACAAAGGCAACTGACTAAAGCTTTACTAAAATATGTATAAATGAAGACTGAGCAAAGATTAAAAATATGTTCTTTGGAATTGTAGTGGAAATTCAAAAGATTTTATAAGTGCCCCATCCCAAACTTTGCACATACATACCTAATTTCTAACTCTTAAAAAGTATAATAATGGGGAATGGGTTAGATTGCTCCTAATTTGAATCACATTTAAGTAGAATGCATATTTAAATAGAATGCACTTATTTCATTTATAGGCCTGAATCAGAAACATATGACGAAAAATGACAGCCCAGCACTCCTGAAAGTTTACCACTTAATGACTTCAGCTTAGCAGATAACTGTTTGCATGACCTGAAGTACTTTTACTGTCTCCTAAATAACTTAAAAGAATATTAACATTCCTCTGGGCTTGTAGCAAGGCTATAGATTCTGAAACATCTGCTCAAGTAATACATCCAAAAGACAAAGAATATCAAGAAAGAATGTCAAAGAAATGGTTATAATTTGTCTCCAAGAAACAAAACCAAATAGAGTTTTACCCTTTAAAAGAGGGAACTTGCTGTTAGAACAAATAGATTAATTCAACACAGAGCTAAATACCAGGGATACAGCATTTTGAAAATAAGCCCAATGTCTACTCTAACTATAACAAAATCTCTTAAATTTTCCAATTATGGAAACAAAATGGACCTTAAAAATAACAGAGAAGCACTTTTGCTTTTCCCGCCAAGTCTGGCCTTGGCAGTCTGTGGATTAAGTTGGTACTAAAGAATGCTTAGGCTTTTAACCGGCAGAAAAGAGGGTCATGGACAATTCTAGTATAGAGGTAGCA
This sequence comes from Equus caballus, assembly GCF_041296265.1. NCBI lineage: Eukaryota > Metazoa > Chordata > Mammalia > Perissodactyla > Equidae > Equus > Equus caballus. The sequence goes on along the minus strand of NC_091685.1, from coordinate 96,355,255 downwards.
TGAACCAGAGTGTAGACTCAGGAATAGGCCTGAGGCAGAGAGGTGAAATGACTGACTGGGTGAAAGAAAGATTAATTTTGGCAGAATTTGGGTTGGACAATGTGGTAGATCATATTTTATAAATATGCCATCGCAAGATCTCCCATCCCATAAGTTCTTCTCACAATGTGACCTTGACACTCCTCTCATTGAAAGGTGGGATCTACAGCCCTTCTCCTGGAACCTAGCTGGAGAGATCTTTGTGACCCCCTCCACTAACAGAGTATTACAGGAATTCTGCAACTTCCAAGGCTAGAGTATACAAATGCCTTGCTCTCGTGATTTCCACTCTTGGGGCCTGCCACCATGCTGGGAGCAATTCCAAACTAGTCCAAGTGGATGAACTACATGCAGAAGCCATATGTAGGTGCTCCGGTTGACAGCCCAGAGAAGGTCTCCACAGAGAGTCAGCATCAACTGTCAGACACATGAATAAAGACTGTGCCAAACTGCCTCAGCCATCAAGTGCTCCCCAGCTTTTGCGTCTTCTCAGCTGAGAGCCCAGACATGGGGGATCAGAGCCATGCCATTCGCTCTGTGCTCTGTCCAAACTCCTGACCCACAGAACCTGAGCATAAAAATGGTAGTTTTATGTCACTTAAGTTCTGAGGTGGTTGGTTACACAGAAATAGTAACTGGAACAAATACTTGTTGTGAGGTAAGTAACAGAACTCACATATGACCAAACTAAGAGGTGTAACAGGAAGTCACAGGAGATTTTCAAGCAAAGAGGTTTTGCAGTTAAGAGTTTAAGACATTAGAGAGGATAAGTTAGTAAGAAGAAAACTATTTTAAAAAATTCTAACTTTGGCCTGGTCTAATGCCATTTCAGTATAAGAGAATGAAAGAGAAGGAGAGAAGATATATTTAGTTGGGAGAGTCAGTAAGTTTGATGGTAATGGAGTGTGAAAGATAAAGGAGTGAGAGGAGGCACACACTTCTCCCAGGTGTCACTGGCAAGCAGGACAAACAGAAAGGACAGCCAGTTACCAGGAGGCGGGAGAAGAAAGACAGTGTCTGTTTTAGACTCAAAAAATCTCATGCAATGGTAGAGCACCCAGGAGGACAGTCTCTTTAAGCAGCTTGGAATAAAGGGCTAAAATCTAAGTGAAAAGATAAGTTCAGATCTACACATCATCTATACAAAGGGGATAGTTTAAAGTGTAAAACAGAATTGCTCTGTGAAAGGAAAGAGAATATAGAAACAAAAGACGGCCAAACATTCAAGATTTGATCTTGGATTTTCCAGCCTCCAGAACTCTGAGAAATAAATTTCTGTCATTTAAATCACCGATCTATGATATTTTGTTACAGCAGCCCAAGCTGACTAATACACTCCCTGATCCAGATAATTCTTTAATGTCTTCCTCCAAACCTCACCCCCACCAAGCAGGCTTTGTCCAGGCCATGAACAAATGCCTATCCTAACATGACTAAGAACATAAGGAGACACCATCAACGTCACCAAGAAATTTAAATTACCAATAGAAATATTTACAGTAAGAAATGACCCATTATTTTTTATTAAAATATTCTTTATTTAGTAAATTCAACTGTATCTAAATTTTAATTACGTAAATTTGATTTACACAAAAAGTACTTATGGAAGTTATTTGGGAAGAGCTGCATAGGTTAACACATCTGCAAAGTACAGAGAAAGACGGAAGTATAAATGGGAATACCTGGACTGGAGCCTGTGCTAAGTGGAGAAACGGGACACGCAGTGGGCATGTCGGGGTATGACTCAGGCTTCCTAAGAGAGGTTTGGCTTCTAACACTATTTGCCATCTTGACTGCTCTCTGCAAGACAGACATTGGCAACAAAACTAAAACAGACCAGTACCTGCTAGAAATGGTCAATAAATCCAGGGACATGAACTAGAACCAGAGGACTTGGAGGTAGAAGGGTCCTTTGAGGTCACTTATTGCAAACCACTTGGTTTGTAGATGAAACAGTTCAGGCAAGAATCTCTCTGGACCTTTTAACCCTCCCCTCCTCTTACAACATCCCTCAGCATGCCCACTAAAGTTAGCAGGAGGGAGAAACCTTTCTCTCATGACCCTCCAGATTTTCATTCATTCATTCACTCATGCATTCAATCCTGCATTCATTCAACATTCAACAAAGACATAAGAAGTACTAAGTGCCAGGCGAGTGCAAAGTGATTTACATAAAAGAGGAATAAAGTACAGTTCATAGTGACATGAAATCCATTATATGGTAGGAAACATTGATGTTATAAAATGTAACAAGCACAAAAACGGGGCTTCTTATTCCTGACACAAAGCAGTGATGACAAAAACAGCAAAACAATAAGAAAAACAATGACAAGCATAATTCCAAAATTTTGAAAAATGTAAATCTTTACTGAATTCTGAGAGGTAGCAGAGAGGTAACTATGCTATTTGTTGTTAGTGCTGTCAGAATCGACTCCTAGCGACCCTGTGCACAGCAGGGCAGAGCCCTGTCTGGTTTTCTGCGCCATCCTCTCACCTTCCAGTGCTATATCAGACAATGCTCTGCTGCCGTTCATAGGGTTTTCACGGCCAATTTTTTCAGAGGTAGGTGGCCAGGTCCTTTTTCCTAGTCTGTCTTAATGTGGAAACTGCACTGAAACCTGTCTACCCCGGGTGACCCTGCTGGTATTTGAAATACTGATGGCATAGCTTTCAGCACCACAGCAACATGCAGCCATCACAGTCTGACAACCAACAGACAAGAGGTGTGGTTCCCTGACCGGAAAATGAACCTGGGCGGGTGTGGTAAGTGTGCTGAATCTTAACCACTAGACCACCAGGGCTGGCTAATTACACTATATAACCAAAAAATTTTTCTAAAAATCGTCTTGTGACCTTGTAGGGGATTGAACCGTGGCTCCTGAAACAAAAATGCCCAAGTCTTAACCCCTGGAACCTGTGAATATGACCTTAATTGGGCAAAGAGTCTTTGCAGATGTAATTAAGGAGATTGAGATGACAAACGTCCTTGGAAAGGCAGAGAGATATGTGGGACTTAGACACATAGGGGAGAAGTTCAGGTGAAGACCGAGGCAAAGACTGGAGTGATGCGGCCCCAGCCCAGGAATGCCTGGAGCTGCCGGAAGCTGGAAGGGGCAAGGAAGGATCCTTGCCTGGACCCCTCAAAGGGAGCATGTCCCTGCTGACACCTGGACCTCAGATTTCTAGCTTCCATATCTTTGAAAGAATAAACAGAATAATTTTATTTTTTATAAATAGAATAGAAAGAATAATTCCTGCTGTTTTAAGCTATCTAGCTGCGGTAATTTGTTATGGCAACCCTAGGAAACTAACACGACTTCGTTCTCTCCAGAGGCCCATTACTCATTACAACTACTCGTCACAAAATCGTTTTTTTTCCTTCCAAAACTCTAGCCAACCTGGGTCTCATCACTTGTCCTTAGCTCCTTTCCATTCTTCCATATTCTTTTCTCCACCAGGTCCATGCTCTCTGTACATATAAACTCAGTAAAATGTGGCAGATTTTCTCTATCCTTCAAATTATTTATTTTGCTTCATCTACTTATTTCTAACGAACATATGCTAAAACCTCCTACTCTGAGTGTGGATTCCTGAGTTTCATCCTGAGCTACTAGGTTTTCTTTATTTAGAATCTGTAGTGCGGGTAACAGCAGAAATTCATGATGATAATATCTCAGTGGATTGTTCCTGTTAGTAATAAGTAGTATTTCTCTTTATCGCTACCAATGCTTTCGCCTCCATTCTTATTTTATTCAATATTACTATTATTGTTAAGGCCAGCTTGCTTTCAGTTAGTAGGGGTGTGTGTATGTGTGTGTACAAAAGCAGTGTACTGACATTAACTTAATTAGTACTATAGATGAACTACACACAAATATATTTACATACCCGTTTAGTTAGGTCTACTTTCCAGTTTCGTAAGTAAAGGCATATACTTAAATAAATGGCTAAGTCAGATGTGTACAGTTTATAGTACTTAATGTCAATGCATCCCTTTTGATGTCCCACTGAAACACAGAATAACTCCTTCAGGTATTGAAGGGAGAAAACTATACGAGGTGGCACAGCTGACACCGTTCTCTATCCTGGAGAACAGAAATAAACTACCACACTATGTATTTGAAATAAAAGCGACACCTCCCTGTTAACAATAATACTGTCATCAGCCCAACCGAACGGGGCATGACTAAGGAGTTTGCACTTTAGAAAACTTTTCCTTTCCTTTCTCTTTTCTCTACATTGCATACTTTTTCTACTGTGCCTTGTTACCTCCACCTTTCCCTCTTCCTATTTGTCTACTCCCTTTTTCATCCTAAGAGGCTAATTATCTATTTCTACCTTAAAAATGTAATTTCCTCTTCCTATCTCCCTTTCTCTTTTTCCCCCATCTCTTTTAACTTGCAATACTATGAAATCACATTTGCTTTGAAACACTGGTTGTACAGTAACTAATAAATGATGTTTTATAGTCCCTGCTCTTAATTTAAAAGTCAGCCAAGCTTTTATATATTTTAAAAACCGAAAAGCATAATGCACTATTTTTTCTTCCATATAGCTCTTGCTTAATTTCTTATTGTGGGTCAGTGACTCTCACTAGAGAAAATGCTCCTCACCCAACACTTACTCGTTGGACTATAAGAATATCTCTGTAATGATAGCAGTTATATCTTTTATGACAACTGTCTCACAGGTATTTTTTTATCAACAGGAAAAAGTAGATGCGTACAGGATTAATTCTGAATTTCTCAGGTTGGTATGCAAAGTTGTCTCTGTTGGACCCCAGCAGAGGAGGGCAACGCCCTTCCTAGAGGGGAGCAGTGTGGGTTATTGGAAGGACATGGGCTCTGAAGCACACGAAGCAGGTGTGCATACGAGCTTTGCCACTCACTAGCTGGGTACTAATCTTTCTCAGCTTCCATTTACTCATCTATAAACTGGGATATCAAAAACGACTTTTCAGTGGATTGTAAGAGTCAAATATGTTACTTAATGTCCATAAAGTAGCTGACACACAGTAGGCATTCATTGCATCTTAGCCAGTCCTGTTATCTGTCCCACTGCCATACCCACTGTGTGCTGAAACTCATCTGAGCAAACCAGCCTCCTGATTTCTGCTTCTCTTTCCACCACAGGAAAAGGGAGGAACAGACTAAAATCAGCTTATCAGAATGAACACAATTTAGGGAAGTTTAAAGCCAATTCGAAGCAGAAACTGGGCTTGAAAGAATCTGAACTGTTTGTATAATTAATATTAGAACATTGCTCTGATGACTTAAACTAATGGGTTTTCTTGCTTTATAATTACTGATAAAACCTTAGGAAGAATTTGCTTGAGAACCTGCATTTAAAAAATGAAATAAAGAAAACCAATTACATGGGAAATTCAACTACATCTTTTTTCGTTTTATGTTGGTGTCCTGTGAATTCTGGCAGCTTTGGAGGAATCAAGAATTGCTATAATATCACCTCAGAGACATAAGGCGCAAAAACACTTTGCTTTTCTTTTACACACACATACACACACACAGGTCGAAGGGAAGGAGGAGGGAGAGAGGGGTGGGAAATAAGAGGGTAGGGGAGAGGGAGAATATCAATATATACACGCTGACTAGGCTTTTATGCTGGTCACCAGTAAAATGTGAGTATACGTCCAGAATCAATTTTTTCAACTTCCAGGGAAAAAACTCTTCCAACATGTTCTATAATTCTGAGATAGAAGAGGAAAACCAGATCTCAGCTTCTGATATTTTACATAGCTGCCTACAGAGTCCCTGTGAAGCACTCAGACGCACTCTCTCGCTGACCAGCCTCTGTAAAGACTCTTCTCTAGGAAGGCCACCTGTCCAGTGGGGGGTTCTGCAGCCTGGGGGCCCTCAGAAACATAAAGGAAGAAAAACTAGTTGCTACTTATTTTGCTGCCTGGTTTGCATGGTGGAACCCTCAAGGCAGAAGAAATCTGAAGTGCTGGATGCAGGGGCGCATGGTTAATGAGCTCTGCTACCAGGAGATTTGGCAAGCTCTATCTCAGTCCCAGGAGGATAAGAGCTACCACTGCATCTAAAAGAGGAGAAAGCACAGGCCAGGGACATGGCTGTAAGATTCTTTAAACTTAGTTAAGGGCCTGGGTGCCTTGTTGAGAGAGCATCAAAGAGAGAGCCTGGATTCCCAGCCAATGGAGGAGAGGGGAATATGAGTAAGAGAGTGGGTGGAAACAGCTCTAAAAGGAAAAGAAGACAGGCTGAAAACTTATGGTTTATGGCAAGAAAACAAAAGTGATTGGGGAAAAGTCTTTTGGGGACTAAAGAGTAAAAAGAACCTTCTAATTTTCTAACAACTCCCTATATTTCCGACCTACCAGCACAAGGCCTATTGGGTAGATGTCCCCGCAAATGCACAATGAGGAGGCATCTTGTAATCATGTATGAAGGTACAGAAGACCACTGAGAGTGCCCCCTACACTATGAGAAATAGATAGAATCTGTTTTTCTCTAATCTTGAGAGACTTACTACTTGGCATTTTACTCAGGACACCTGAAGGTGAGTCCACAGCATCATGTCATAGAGCTCTTTTCTCTGCCCTGCCTTAATGTTTGTCATCAGTAACTTAAGTAGGCACATGGTCACCACTGCAATCAAATGTATAGATGACAAGAAGCTAGGAGACAAGGTCACTAGTTGTCCCCAGTATCTTCCTTCAATAGACTTTGATCTTTAGCTGGGCACATGGTCACTGTGGATAAAGTCAGCATGTTCCAGCTTCCTTTGAAGCTTGATGCTGACCTAAGCGTAAATGACAGTCTTAACACGTGACTTCTGAGTGGTCCTAGAGAGCAGCCTGAGCAGCCCTAGAATATGCGTGGAAGATGGTGATGCTCCAATATTTAAGAGAAGCCTGGCTCCCTGAAGATCATGAAGCTGCTGGAATAACCCTGGATATTACAAATCTATATTTCATTTCCATGAGACGGAAGCTTCTACCTGGTTTAAAGCCTGTGTTACTTTGGATTTTCTCTCTTCTATTTGCAGCTACACCTAACATTAAAAGATTAATAGCTAATATGATGGATAACTGAATCAGGATATAAAAAGGCATCAAATTTTAAGTAGCAGAAAAAAATGGGCTGATCTAACGAAATGAAATTTAATGGGATAAATGGAAAAAAATTACTTCTACATTTATTGATGCACAAAACCAATCATAGAAGGATAGGCTAGGGAAGCACGTCTTAGTGGCACACTTAGAAAGCAATTTTAGAGGCTTATTACCCCAACACAAGACAATTGTGATGGGGCAGCCCAAAGAGCCAATGTGTCCTTAACTTACACACATAAAAACATAATACCTAGGTACTGGGTTAATGACCTCAGATGGCTACAGAGTCTTTAAGTGAAGGAAGCCGGTCAGGAAGAGAAAATGAACTGGTGAACACATGCCCTGTCTTTGGACAGAGCCACTGCTCAGCTCTCAGTGGTGGTTTCTTTTTAGGAATGAGGGCCCAGGGTTACCAGATTTTCTGATTTTTTCCCAAAAGAATCTGGAAATGCGCATTTTGATGTGACATCTCCATTTTTTCTAAACATTAGTTATTAATTTAAAATTTTTAAATAAAACTACAGATGCCAAAAAGAGCCATACCCTCATGGGAGGCCTATTGGCTGCCTGTTTTCAGGCAACCTTCCAGATGACAGGAAACGACAGCCCCATTCTATCCAACTTAGGTGAGTCCACACCTGAAATAGGATATTTTGGGGGGCACTAACCTTAAGGAGAAACTGCAAGAAGGAATAGTGGTATATCAGTGAGGGTAAAGGAGGTCTGGCTTCTGGAGCTAGCAAGGCCAGGGTTAGAATCCCAGCTCTACTCCTTTCTAGGAATGTGCCTCAGGCAACTTCCCTGGCCTCTGTAGGACCCAGTTTTCTTATATGTAAAATAGGCAATAGTCATAATAACCCACTCCATCAGGATGGATGTGAGGATTAAATGAGCTAATGTGTTCAAAGAGCTCAACCCATGCACGACACATTTCAAACAAGACAGGAATTGAGAAAACTTGAAAATACGTTTTATAAGGAACTGTAGGAACTTGAGCTTCCTTCAGATTAGAAAAAAGATCAAACGGCAAGACACTTGTCTTCAAATGTCTGAATATGTGGGAGTGGCTTAGCCAGCCTTATTTAGGAGGTTCAAGGGCAGGACTGGAAAGAAACCGTGGGTGAAAATTAAAGGGAGACAAATTTAAATAGTGTAAAAGAAAGAATCAAAAGTTAAGTAGACTTTGCTGTCTCCAAATACAGTATGTTAGTTTCCTTTCACTGGAGGAAATTAAACCTCATTAAACAGCCACTGGGCAGATCCAGCAGAAAGAGGTTCAAGTATTGGCCTGGGGCGGGTGTAGGAACCAGATAAACTAAATGACATGCAGGTCCCTTCCAACCCCGAGATGTCTGTGATGCTCTTACACAGCAGCAAATACATTCAATTTCTTAGATGCCCTTTAAGACAGACCCACTAAATCGTATGGAACAACCTACTAACATAAAAAGGAATGACAAGAACAAGAGAAGAATTCAGATATGCCAGAAAGGAATCACCACCAAGGATTCCGCTAATCTGTGCCAACACACAAACACATACACACAAAATATTCAAGGCCAGCAGACCTGACTGCAATCTTAGCAAGTATATTGACTTAATTCCAGGCTAGTGTGATTGCAAAAGCTCACAAATCTAATATTTTATTTTGGTTGGCATTAAGGAAAAGGGAAATAAATGTGACATCTTAAGGAAATTTGTATTCATCACTTTTTTCTTTAGGCCATTGATATCAGAAATGTTTATTCTTAGCATCATTTATTAAAAATAACACCATACATTTATGGAGTACATGATGATTTATGATTACATTCAAAGAGACACATTATCTTGTTCTTTTTCTTATAATACATCATGAGGCAGGTTGAGCAGAGATCATATTTCCATTTTACAGACCAGAAAATTGGGCCCTGGAGGGTATAAAGTGAGGAAGCGGCAATGCAGGGTCTTCTAATTTCAAATTCCATCTTCTTCCCAATATACTGTATTGTATCTTTAAAGGGCCAAATAACTTTTTTTCTTTTTGAGAAGAGTAGAGGCATACATATTGCACATAGATAAACAGAAAAACATCTGGTTTATCCATTCCTGTACTGCATGGGTAAAGAAACTAATTCTAGCATAATACACCTAAAAATACTGGATGAAATATTTTAAAACACCTCTTGTAAAAGAAATGAGTTGGAGCAAAAGGCCAGAAACAACAAGAAGGTATGATTGACACAGGTAAACTAGCACTGAAGGTTCACCGTCCTGAGGGCCTCTACTACCCTGGTGGCCACCAGAGTTTATGAACCACACCTATGGGGGAAAGAAGACAAAGTCTGGGGTCCAGGAGGATGGGAGGACAAAAAGGGCGATTCCTGGGTAAAGCTGGGATCCCTGATGGGCAGCCCTGAAACGGATGAACTAGGGAAAAAACCACAAACCCTCCCCTGTAGGAGAGTCTTCTGTTTGGGCCTTGGATCTGAGTGTGATAGAAAAAGAAAAAAGAAAATCTCCCTTGGGTATTCCTCACCCTAAACACACATTTACACAGGTAGGACCTGAATTCACCCTCCTGGGTGACCCATAACACACCTCACCCTCCAAATTATTTTAAAGTGGCCTTGGGTTAGCACATCGAGGCTTTTGGTAGATGGAAATCCATAGTCTCGCAGAAGGAGAACTCTATAAACACACGCCTCAAAAGATTCTCACGGACAAAGCTCGAAGAAACAAACTCACAGTCAAATTCACTAAACACATGAAAACATAAGCCTCCACAACCAAGACTGGGAAACAACAAAGTATAGAAGCAGATATGCAAGGCCTGCAGATATTAACAGACGATAAAATTAACGAGTTTATTATTTTAAAGAGAGTGAAAGAGGAGATTGAAAACATGAAACATTAAGAGACTATAAAAATTGAGTAAACAGATTGGAACAAAAACAACAAGCAAACTTGCAGCAATGAAAAATATAATTGAAGGTCCATGCTCAGCTTCCGTAGACAATTACAGACACAGCTAAAGAGACAATTAGTGAGCTAGGAGACAGGGCTGAAATATCACACAGAATGCAGAGAGGAGAAACATAAAAAGAGGTTCAGAGACACGCAAGATAAAATAAAAATACTCAACATTCACTATGTGGTGCATCAGAAGCACATAGATAGATGCGTGGAGAGGCAACATTCTAAGATAGTAATTAAGGATTTCCTAGATAATGAGATCCATGCCCACACATCTCACAGTGAAACTGAAGAACACTCAATACATAGGGAAGATACTGAAAGCAGCCAGAGAGAAAAGACAATTCTACCAAGTAATGACCAGTAACTATGAGCTGCTCTCTCAACAGCAACAATGAAAGCTAAAAGACAATAGAATATTATCTTTAAAATACTAGGAGAAAGTAGCATCAATATAGAATATGACCAGACATCAGCAAACTTCCTGTAAGGGGCCAAATAGTAAATATTTTAGGTTTTGCAGGCCAGTCTCTGTCAAATATTCTTTTTGTTATTGTTTTGGGGTTTTTTTTCAACACTTTAAAAATATAAAAATCATGCTTAGCACAGGGCTGTGCAAAAACAGGTCTCCTACCAGATTTGGCCACAGTTTGCCAGCCCCTGGAAGAAACAACAAAGCTATCTGTCAGAAGGAAATAAAGACATTGCCCAGAGACTCTCAGCAAGGAAACTTTAAAAGGATGTACTTTAGGAAGATGCAAATGACACTAAAAAGTCTGAGGTGCAAGAAGAAATAATGAGCAACCATTGATAAACATCTGTGAAAATCCAGAAAAACATTAGATACATTTTTCCCTATATATAACATATGCAATAAAAAGTACATAGAACTCAAATAACAGAAAACGAGTTTCTGCATAGGATTTAGAAAGCTGGAAAGAGTGCCGCCAAGTGTGGGCTGACGTGTCAGTCGGGAAGAGCCAGGGGCCCCAAATACAGAGGGTTTGCACTCAGTAGTAAGTTCTTGTCCATGAGCCTCCACCGAGTTCTCTCCAGGAAGGCCAGGCGCAGGGCAGGAGGCCCAAGTGGGCTCCCTTCTCAGTACAGGCACCGAGAAAGGGATGAATAGCCTCTCCCAGAAAGGGGCAAAATCCACTTCTCACCTAGACCCTTCTCTCATAGGGAATAAAAGCCTTAATTAAAAACAAAACCATGGGGCCGGCCCCGTGGCCGAATGGTTAAGTTCGTGCGCTCCACTTTGGCAGCCCAGGGTATCGCCGGTTCGGATCCTGGGCGCAGACATGGCACATTGAGGCAGCGTCCCACATGCCACAACTAGAAGGACCTACAACTAAAAATATATATATAACTATGTACTGGGGGGATTTAGGGAGAAAAAACAGAAAAAAAAACAAAAGAAGAGTGGCAACACTTACTAGCTCAGGTGCCAATCTTTTAAAAAAAAAAAAAAGCCAAAACAACTCAAATGTCCATCAACAAAAGAACTGATAAAATTGATAAATAAATCACAGCATACTGATGCAATGGAATATCCTACATGCTTTAAAATGGATGAATCTCCAAAACATAATTCTGAGGGAAAAATCAGATAGAAAATGATTCCACTTATGTAAAGTTAGCCTATTTTATAAAGTTGTACAAAATTTGTATGTAAAGTTTACAAAAATTAAGTTGATACATACACACATTTTTATATAGTGTGTAAGTATCTGTTTATTTTTAAGATGTGTAAGGATGAAACAACAAAGCAAAGGAACAATTTAAGAACTTCAGGACAGTGGCTGCCTCTGGGCCGGAGAGAGCTACGCAATCCTGGAGGGGCACCCAGGGGCTTCTGAAAGTGCTATTCATGACTAATCTTGTTATACTAGTTAATCTCATATACTGAGTTAAGTTAGCATACTGGGCGCCTGGAATATGTTTTCTTTGCTGTTATCCATCATTACTCTTTAACTTTACATATATGTTACATGCACTGTTATACATATATGATATACCTTGTAATTAAAATAAAAGTTCTGTGCAGATATGCACGCAACAGTTCACAGCAGTCCCCTCTGTGGTGGGGCAGGGTGGAGGGGAGGGTTAACGGCCACCTTTACTTCTTGCTCAATGTCCTTCTGTTTCTGGGTTTGTTTCGGGTTTTTGGGTAAACACAAGGAGTAGTGTACACTCACACTTTGTTGTTTTTTTGTAACACGAAAGCTAATTTTTAGGGTCTAAAACAATGAATTATACTCATTTTAAGATTATTTTCTGCTTGAAAGGATGAACTGGCGGTTTCTACAGCTTTCATTTTTCTAAGCTGCAAAAAGTCATGTAATCAATTTAAAAATAAAGATTCCATATTTAAAGATACTTTAAAGTTTTCTTTGTCATATTTGTTCACTTCAGAAGAGATGGCATTTGAATTTACTGTGATCAAATAATCCTTTTATTTTTATTCTGGGCAAAGTAACATGGTGATTTCTAAGACTGCATATTTCTTTACACAGACAAGCGATCTTGCAGTCCTGATTAGCCAAGTGGAGAAAGTACTCTGAACGCTTGGCTGAAATTCCAAGAAACTTCAAGAATCAGTGTTGTATTTCTTTTATCCCTAAATGACTTCAAAATTCCTCTGTTTGATTAACAAAGGCCAATAACCAAAGTGAGAAGATCTTTATGCGGGACTCAATGCTCTCTAATGCTCTTTCCAGGTCTAAAAATCTTTTGGGCTTCCTTTAAATGCAGTCGTGTCCTCAGCAACTAGAAAATGTGATGCAATTAGACTCTCTTCATGTGGTTTTATCAGAGACAGCAGGCGGAATATAAAACCATTATTTATCAAAGCAGACCATAATCTCCAAATTGTGTTGTTTGGGAATCTTTTACTTCTCCCCAAATAGAATGTGAGTCCCATAGAACAAGGGACCTTGTGTGTACATCTTAGTATTGCCAGAGCCTAGTTCAGGGCCAGGAACATCCTGGGTACTGATAGCAGTTGAATGCATTTGCTTGCTTTACAGCTCAGAAAATGAATTTCTTTCAGCCATCCACTCATATGTTACACAAACTTTTATTTAGTGCCAACTCTGAGGCAATATGATAGTAGATACTGAAATTACAAATGTGATTAACACACTTTTATGCCTTTAGGAGATTAAGTCTACACCAAAATACAGTTTGGAATTATATCTACCAGAAACAACAGGGATAAAACTCACAAACATAATATTGAGTGAAAGATGCCAGACACAAAAGAGTACATTCTGTACGATTCTGTTTATATAAAGTTCGAAAACAGGCAATACTATGGAATACTAAGCTATGGAATTTGAAGTAGGGAAGAGGTTACCCCTGAGAGGACCAGTGATGGGCAGGGGGCATGGCGGGAGCTACTGGAGTTAGCGTTTTGTTTCTTAATCTGGGTGTGATCACTTTTTGGAAATCCATCAGGCAGTATATTTATGATATGGTCACTTTTATATATGCATGTTTTAAAGTGCATATATAAAAAAGCATATGGCTTGTATAAGTGGATTTCTCTTACTGTCCATACTGTTCAACACATTCTAACAGTTTCCCAATCTTGTTCTAACTCAGATGCCACCTCCTGCAGTGTCTCTACTGAGCCCCAAGCCCGAATGAATTTTTCCCCCCTCAGAAGTGCCATAGCATTTTGTTTATACATCTCCCTTACTTTAACTTTAAGCACTGTGTTAAAATGTGAAACAATGTTTAACTCACACCAACTATCACAGTGCTTTGGATATATTAGGTACTCAACGATTCTTAAACAAATAAACACTTAGCATTCTATTCCCTGAACTGCTCCGCATGGCCTCTCCCTGTGCTTCTGGGTGCTCTTTCAGCTGTCCTTTTATTCAGCACAACATCTACTGAACAATCTGTGGGAACCTACTCTAAATGCGATGTCGATAAACTTGAAATCCCTTCTACTGATGGCTTGGAAACATTAAAAAGAAAATATCATTGTTCTTTCATTCTAATGATAAGAGTAATTTAAAAAATCCAAAACAAAGAAAAATAAGTTACCAGTAATTTACTATACACATTGTCATATAACTTGATCTTTACGCTTTTAACACCATACACCTTTTCCCGTCTGCACAAGCAGTTCTCACTGGAGTTCAGACATTCTGGAACAACGGTTTGGCATAATGGCTGCATGCTGAAAGAATGTATCCTATGTTGCTTCATCAACTCTCCTTCTATGGACATCTGGGCTATTTTAAACCTTTTACTTTTAAAAACAACAAGCATCTTTATAAAATTATCCATTCACAATAACTACATAAGAGTAAATCCCTAGAGATTTATTTTCTGTGTGAAAAGTATACACGTTACAAAGGATTTTGTCGGGTACACATTGTCAAATGTGAATGCTGCAATGTGTAGGTTTCTTCAATAGCAAATTCCACATTTCATCGATTCATTGTTTTCCCTTTTAATATTTTTGAAATCAGAATACTCCTTATCACCTATGACATAATCACTGTCAGCCAGGTAGCTGTCGGGACACGGTTAACATTGTGTCATTTTGTAACACCTCAGCCAGAAAACCACATAAAGACCCTTTCAGGAAGGGACATAAGTGCTGACTACTGTCTGAAAACATTCTGATACCTTCTTTAAGATTAAGAAAGTGCCAACAATGAATTTGCAGAATGGGTTTCAATGGCTTGGGAAAAAATCCCAGCGGAATAAGCAGAGGTCTCTTTTATGAAATGCTGCATCCTCAAACCTCCGGGTGGCACAGATACCACAGTGTGAAAAAACACGGATGTTGACACTCTAGGTTGAAAAGTGATTCAGAAGTGTCGCATTCATGGTGAAAGTTTTAGCAAGTAACCAACTAGAACAATTTATTTTGTTTACATTTTCTCCTTATGTACGCATAGGAATGATTCATGGTTAAAATCTATACCTCAACAAGCATAAAGAATACCATACAATAACTAACAAAAGTCTAAATAAGATAGTATTGTATCACAGTTTACTTGACGGCATTTTTTCTTTCTTAATAATACATGAAATAATGTTGGGCCTTAGCAGTGATGGCAACTTAAATTCCACGAAAGGGAATTAGTGTCCTGAGTTCTAGCCAAGACTAGGTATTGTACTTTTTTCTTAATCTTTGCCAATTTTATAGAAAAATGATGTTTTAACTTGTATATCTTTGATTACTAATTAGAATACGCTTTTCCCCCCATTTTCTTGACCATTTATAGTCCCTTTAGTAAACTGCCTGTTTTTATTTTGTTGCACATTTTTCTATTAAGATGTTTATTATTTCTCACTGGTTTTTGTGGTAGTTCTTTATAAATTAAAAATATTAGACCTTTGCCTGATACACCACGCAAACATTTTTCTCAGATTATCCATCATTTTAACTCCCTTAATGGTGTTTTGGGCAGTTCAGAGACCTTTTCAGCTAGTGAGAGATGTCAGCCAATTTCAGATTTGATCAAATTTACCAGTCTCTTTCAGAAACCTCCCTCATGAAAAGCCCTCGCAGACAGGAGAAAATCACATACAGATAAATGTCACCCAGCTAGAAATAACTCCAATTAGCATCAGCATACATTCAAAACTACAAGACACTAGAAACCTGGAGCCAGTTTCCTGTCTTTGATCACATTTTTCCTTCAAAGACGGAGATTTTAGGTCCTTCCAGACCAGCATTCACTTTGGGTTACTTCACAGCTGCTCACAGCTGGAAATGTGATCAGCAGCGGCAGCACAAAGCCTGTCTGATAAGAAATAGCTTCAGACCACGGCCACTCCTCAGAACTTTCCAGCTTTAAGCCTCTGGCCTCATCAGTGCCCAGGCCTCCTAATGCTACAGCAGGTCAGACATCCCTGGTCCATCTCCAGCACACAAGTACAGCCGGGCCCCTGCAATGCTCAAAGTGTAGCCTGCCGGCTGGCATGGTGCCATTGCCATGTACCAGGAGTCAGGAGTCACAGGTCCTAACCTTAGCTTTGCCTCTAACTAGAGGTGTGACCTTGGAGAAACGATTTCACCTTTCTGGGTCTCAGTTTGCTCCTTTTTAAGATAGAAGCAGTTGGAATCCTGGATTTCCAGGGTCTTTTCCAAGAGAGCTTCTGGTTCTATGACACATCCCTAACTCAACTCTCCTTATTTCTGCCCCAATAATAAAAACAACCACAATAATAAAACTCAAGTGTGTCTTTCTCCAAAGGTGCTCTTCTTAAACATTTTGCTATACTGCCTCTTCTATCAACAGAGAGCAGTTTGATCTGTGTTTTCCTTCCTCATTTCACAAGGACTGGGCTGACTTGAAAGTCAAGGTTAGAAACCTCAAAACGTTTTTAGACTTCTGACCCACTCAACCTCAGCCAACACAGACTGCCTCTAACGCATGTCAAAAATGTTTCCAGTTGTTTTGAACAATCACAAGGATGAAGTTCTTCCAGTACTTTCTTAAAAAATCTGTTCTATAACTACCTAACTCTAGTAGAAGTTTTTTTTTTTTCTGAAGTGTAGCCTTTTGGGGATTCCTCCCCTTCCCCCTGTCTCCATCCCTCATTTTTGCCCTTCTTATAGAATTATACTGAAAATTAATCCTAAGATTTATTATTTATAGTTTTAATATGATTTTGTGCTATGATCACACTTATCATTATTGCTGGTATAAAAGGGGGAAAAATATTACTTTCCAAAGAGTTGGCACTAGAATTATTCTTAAAATGGGGAGTATCTTTGATTGGGGCAGGAGATGAAAGAACTCAAGAGCAGAGCATCCGCTGCCTCCAGAGCTTCAGGGAAGGGGGGGAAACTGCTCCGCAGCAAACCAGGAGAGAAAGGTATTGTTCAGGAGCTGGCAGCTGTAGAAGAAAGAAGAAAGGGAGGAGAAAGGAGCTAGGGAAAAATGTAATTGGCTTCTGCATGGGAGAAGGACGGAGAGAAACTTCTGGTGAGTGACGGTCAAATTCTTACACAGCCACCATGGAAACTTTACTCCGACCTTGTTTCTTACACCAAAAATGAAGGGGAGGGGGCTCCGAAGAAGTCTGCTGAGAAACCACATGAGAAAGTGGAAGGGCCAGTAAGATTATTTTGACTTCTGAGGCAAGATCTATTTCAGGGGAGCAGATGGAAAAATCAGGAACCAGAGATGCCAGTTTGATCACAGGGTTATACCAGAGAGTGACTCAACACGATGGCAAAGAGCAGGATGTATCACTCACCCACATCACTGAGTTAAAAAAAAAAAAAAAAAACTTTCAAGAACAAGAATATCTAAAATGCAATAGTGAACTATACAATATGTGATGCGACTTCAGATTTTCAGTAAAATCCTGTATACTAAAATAAGGTTGTGATTTTGTGTCTGTGGTATGTGTTTTAGTAGGGCCTTAGTTTGGGGTTGGGGGACAGAGAGTGTGTGTGTATTTTTGTGCATGTGGGTGTGTGTGTGTGTCCAAAAGATGATTAGGTGTGGATCAATGTGGTGTGAATCAGGGACAACAGCAAAGGTCTCATGATAATCGTGAAAATATATGCTCCCTGGAAAGCTCAAGAAATCTCCGAGAAGGATTTAAACTTTTATAGGGCATAGAATGAAGATTCAAATCAATATAATGTAGACCTCAGGGGACTAGGAGTCCCCAAATGGTATCTGGGTTTTACTTCTTTCCCAAATACTATTTGCATAACTCCATAGTGTGCTAATTATGTTCTACTCTTTATATATTTATGAACATCTTAAAGTTCTTTCAAAATCATTTCTAAGGAAAACAGTAATTTCCATAAAGAATTAAATATGTAACCCTCTCTTGGAAGAACAGGGTGAGAGATTGTCATCTCTAACTAGAGACAGAATTCTGGAATAGATTCCAGAGTCCTTCCACTAAGGGAAAGGAGTAATTTTTTCTGCCATCACATCCAAAGTGACTATCACAAATACTGCATATCTACTATTAGATAAGTCACCGCATCAGGGATGTTCAACCCTTCACATTGCAAACTGACCCAATACCGGGCAAAGTCAACACAGGGACATGATTTGATTGCACCTTTTCCCTTTTTGACATTTACCAGCCTCAACGATATCTAACCTGGGAGTCATCAAATTGAGGGTACCGCGCCAGGATGCAAGCTAGGGAACTAGATATATTTATGATAAGCTTTCAAGTATATCCACAGAAGGTGTATTAGGAAAACCACATTTTAGCTTTTTCTTCAAAACATTTCTCCACCATCACTATATCAATGCTGTTAACATGTAGAAAAAAACATTAATTAGGATTTCACTGCTTAGTTCACCCTTCCAAAAAAAATTACAGTGGCCAACAAACACAGAATGTAAGAAACAAGAAAGAAAAGCAAAAACCCATATATTAGATATAACTGCTCCCTGATCCTTTCCTTTCTCAAAGGCCATGAACACTGTCGCCTTTCAGCGCAAGTTCTCAGCCATTTAGCCCCCTTCTAACTTCCCTGACAACACCAGGGAGCAGTCGGAGGTTTGCTGTTTTCATATTAAAAGAGAAGTAGACAGTGTCACATTCGCCCCACAGTTAGGAAATTCCTACATAAGTGGTATTGTTCACAAGAATAACTCCATCCACAAGCCACTCTGTAGCGGTCCTGTTTTCCAGGCTCAGCTGGACCTCAGCACAGTGATTGCAACAACAGAAGAACTTGCCATGGCTTGGAGGCCTGCTGATAATTCACGAGGAAGGGCCTTTTACCTTCTGCATTTGTAAAGCCATGGTTGAGAAAATTTATCTTATACCATGGAACGAACTGTACATCGTTTACTAAGCAGTTGTCTTAAGAAAAATAAATAATTGAATAAGTAAAAATAAAAAACTATAGATAATTCAGAGAGTGATTCTGGCATACTACAGTGCTTCCAGAGCCTGGAGAGACCAGGGTGGTCATGGCTTCCAGTCCACAGCTTTTCCTTCTTGTCCTGATTCTCACTTCCATTTCTGAGATTTCAAAATGAAGATCCCAATTGCATAATCTTTATCTCATCCTCCTCTATGGTTTGGAGATTAAAGTACAGAGCCTTTCTCCTTCACTGTGCAGGTTCCACCAATTGTACGCAGATTGCTCTAGATTCTGGATCCCATTTGCTAGTTCACAAGAGCTAAAACTGCTGGAGACCCTTCTCCAACGTGAACACAAGGCCCTCTGCCTCCGATAAAAACTATAAATGCCTCGGCACAATCCAGGGACAGTGTTGGAGATCCTGCTGGCTTTAGCTCAGGAAAGACTAGCCTCCGAGTTGTGAAGACTCTCCTTTGCCCAGAAGCCCTTCTGTGTGAGCTTCTATCAGCAAACATGTCGGCAGCAGCTATCAGCCTGCTCCCTAACTACTGGGTACCGGGGAGATTATACAGGGTCATAACCTTGACACTGTGGGCATTTTTACAGAGTAGAGAAAAAACCACGGTGAATCACTGGGATATCACCTAAGACCTAAGCTTTGAAATCCGTTGTGACCTTTCACACACCTACACGGGCATGTAATAAAACAAAAGTTTTGCAAAACAATAGCTACCCATATCACTTGCAGTGAATTGTAATATTTTTCTCTTATTTCATTTTTAAGAGTGTTGTATAATCGGGGGCTGGCCCCGTGGCCGAGTGGTTAAGTTCGCGCGCTCCGCTGCAGGCGGCCCAGCGTTTCGTTAGTTCGAATCCTGGGCGCGGACATGGCACTGCTCATCAGACCATGCTGAGGCAGCGTCCCACATGCCACAACTAGAAGAACCCACAATGAAGAATACACAACTATGTACCGGGGGGAGGGGGGGGGCTTTGGGGAGAAAAAGGAAAAAATAAAAAATCTTTAAAAAAAAAAAAAAAGAGTGTTGTATAATCTTCTAAATATATATTTTTTGAGTTGCAGTTACAAAAACAGCCAATATAAAAGGTTAATGAAACAGGTGGAATAAAATTAAGTTGATCTATTTACAGGAAATCTGAGAAACACTAGTGTGGAAGTTTTAGATGTCACGTTCTGTTCCCTTAGGCACTAAGATGATTCCATTTATACAAAATTCCAAACACAAAGGTCTAGGGACATCCATTGAGTTTTTATTAAAGGAGAAGGCAGTAAGACTGCAGGGGGGAAAAAGTAGTATTTCACTTCAACTCTGAATAAACCCATAATTTAACAAGGTTACACTGCAATGGGGAAACAACGGACAGTGTGTGTTCTAATCAGGGATTGTAAATGGAAGCAAGAGGTGATGTGGTCTGGGGGCAAAGGAGGAAAGGAGGCAAAGTGAAGTGTTTTGGTTCAAGCACATAATTTAATTGGCTCACCCCTGAAGCCAAAGGAGAATGTTCGGTGGCTGCTGATCAGAGTGCAAAGAGGAGAACAGAGACTCCTGCAGTTCAGGCCAGAGGTCAAGATCCAACTAAGTATCTGCGCATTCTTATTACATGGGTCCCAGGCAGAACCACAAGAGCTTTCTTCCCAATTGCTTATAACAGCTACATCACTCAGCAACATTCTCAGGGCTGAAACCTTGTCTCCTACCTGTTTGGAATCATCTCCAACAAAGCTAATGGCAGTCAGAGACGAGTAGCAACTAGGCAGGGGAAGAGCTATGACATCTTTCCATTCTTTAAGAGAGAGGAGAGTTAATTAAAAGATTGCAAGGTTCCAATAACTAGATTTCACCTTTAGATCTCCCCATATATTAAAAATGATATAGTCGAGCTTGTGCAAAACATTGTTTCCCCCTTCTGAAGCCTTCAATAAATACTCTGTATAACACTAACATTTTGATGGTTTCATTCAATGTCCAAAATCCAAATCGTTGCAGATAGAAGAGGAACCTAAATGGTCAACCTCTTTTTGCAAAAAAAAAAAAAAAAAAAGTAGTAATGGTTGCTGAAACGCCAGTATCTGCAATGGCATAAACAATGACCATTCAACTAATGAAGATTCTACAGCATCAGGTTGTACCTTTGTAAGTTTCGAAAGGATGTCTAGGTTGAACTCATTCTAGTAAGGTCTAAATAGAAATTTGGGCACTTCCAGCACCATCATAGTAATCTCTCTCTACCCCCTCCCCTAGATCCCCCCCACTGCACACACACACCACATACACATGCGTGCGTGCACACACACCCCTCTACCTCTATACTCCAACTGCAGTTCCCAGACATTATTTATCCCCATCAAGATTTGGCATCCAAACATTAATATGATGGCTATGCTTTGCTCTCATTTTTATAATTCCAACCTTGCACGCCTATTGTTTAGAAGGTTAAGTTAAATTTAGAGTCTTCTGAATTCTATATATTCTATACAACACAACCATTAACAAATTTCTTTCTGGAGATTTAAATGCCAGGATTAGCAATGGCAGTACCAAAATTATACCCACAGATAAATAGGAATAGGCCTCTGGTAATGCTTTTGTAAATTAAAGTATTTCATCTGATTGGCCCATTTACCTAAAATTATTATTTGCCCTTGGGTTAATCTAGAGAAAACTCTCAAATTAAGAGCCAGTATGTTAACTGGATGCGAACTTTGATATCATCTAGTCCAAGTGCATCATTACACATCAAATCCAACAGGCTCAGCCTCTTGACCTCCTAGCACCATCAACTAGCATTGTTATGTACCTCTTTACTGAAATTTCCTCATTCGTAGGTTTCCATAATTTTAGTTTTTTTGGCTTTCCTCTAACCAAAAACTTCCTTTGCACTACCAGTCCCCAAAATGCTGTCTCTTTCTCCCCCTCTATTCTCACCTCACACCTCCTTTGGTGTTGGCCCCATCTATCCATCCTCATAGTTTCAACTATCAGGACTATTTTAGTGGTGCCAACATCTTATGTGTCCAACCTCAGTGATCTCAAATGCAACATGCCCAACACTGAATCCAAATTTTCCTTCCAAAGCTTTTCTTTTTCTTGTATTCGTTTGTTATAATGTCTCATTCACGCATCCAAAACGTCACTTTTCAGTCCACCCTCAAATTCAGACATCAATTTCTAGAAATTATTTCTGCATCTCCAGACTATTGTTATCAGCCTCATAAATAACATTTTCTAAAACCAATGTCTCCTATGCAATGAAAAACAGTTATTTTATCTATCTTAGCGTTCAACATTCCTAGAAATCAAGGGTGACATCAGTTTAACGTGATCTATACAGCATTATGATATTAGGTATTAGCACGTAGAAATACTATATTACAGAGAAAAACTATAGGCTTTGATTAAAATAGGTGTGAATAATCCTAGCATCACATATTACTTTGCTTTAATAGCAAATGATTTTATAGCGCTTATTACATGTATAAATGCTTTACGTACATTTACCCATTTAATTCCCAAAAGAATTCCACGAAATAGGTCCTATTATTATTATTCTCATTTTATATACATGGAAACTGAAGCAGGGAGGGTGGCTATCTTGTCCCAGGTAGCAAAGCTTTCATGAGGCAGAGCTGGGATTAGTGTCTGCACAGTCCGGTTGTCATCTGGCTCTACCTACCTAACCATACAGCCCACCTAAATAATGATGTGACAGGCTAGCACCATGCCTAACCTACTGTAAATTCCTGACCAATTTTAGTTTCATTTTGTACATAACGGTGCTTGGGTGATGATGATACATGCAAGTGGTCATGAGGTCTGCTCCAGCATCTCCTGACAATACTCCCCTGCCACACGGACTCCATGAAAAGGGAATTTTATCTGTATGGCATATTATCCTGCTTTCCACATGAGCAGAATTTCCAAGACAACTAGAAAAGATCAAACCATTTTAACCATCTATTGATTTATCCATTCATATGGGATATATATATATGTTTTTCTCTTTTGCTGAACTGTTAAAATGTCATTATACGGGGCTTGAGGCAAAGGCAGAGAGTTCGCCAATTTTGTTCTTTCAGATCTTTTGGCCGTCTTTTGACAGCTCCCAGTATGTCAATGACATTTTCTACCACAATCAGCGTGGTTCACATTGTATTAGCTTGTTCCACTTCTCCCTCCCCTCTGCTAATCTCGGAAGCACTGCTCCGACAGCGAAGTTCATACAGTTTCCTCTTCAGCATCACATCTAGGGAGGAACGGTGTGAAACACTCTCCAAATATAGCTCACATCTCTCCAGCACTCTCGGCTTGTGCCTGCTTCAGACCTCAGGAGTACGTCTGCTTACAACTATTGGAGTAGTCCAGACTTCTTCACAGTTCTTCCAACTGGGTTAATTCTTAACATACCCTAGTTGGTACCAGCATGGTTTTGTTTTCTTAAGTTTCTTCTAGCTTAATATTGTTTTCTATTTCAATAAATTCTATGTCTCTCCATTGTCAGCTACACAGGGGTTCTTAGATTATGCACTGGTGCATTATCAATATTTTATAATCATATATTTAATAGTAATTTATTTAGCACTTAGCATGTGCCAGGTTCTACACTAAGTGCTTTACATGCATTCTCAAAAAATTCTCACAACTTATGGCATATTGTATTTCAGCAACTCTACGAAGATTTTTTCTTTTTCTTTGTTTTTTTTGGTGACGTAGACTGGCCCTGAGCTAATATCTGTTACCAATCTTCCTCTTTTTTTTCTTTTTCTCCCCAAACCCCAGTACATGGTTGTATATCTTAGCTGTAAGTCCTTCTAGTTCTTCTATGTGGGATGCTGCCACAGCGTGGCTTGATGAGCAGGCAGTGTGTAGGTCCACACCCAGTATCCAAATTGGTGAACCCAAAGCAGGGCAGTCAAACTTAACCACTACACCACCGGGCCAGCCCTGAAGACTGTTTTTTTAAACATTTTAACATCTCTGAAACCAAGATGCTTCTTAGAATCAATACCATGTCAAAGTTGTGATTTCTTTTCTCAGGGTAGGCAAAATATTGTAAAATCAGTGGCATTTTAGATTCAATGAAATTTGGTAAGTACCATATTTATCACCATTTTAAAGTTGAAAACACTGAAGGCTCAACATGTTAACAAGTTAACATGTCAAAAAGCTAAATAAATACGTATTTTGAGAGAAGGAACTTTGACTTATCTTCCTTTTAACAGTTAATTGCAGCACAAAGACAGGGCGTCCATCCCATTATATGTGACCACAGCTCAGGCTCTGGAATTTCACTGGGGCTCAAGTCTCAATTCTGCAACTAAATTAAGAATGTGATTTGGGGCACGCTGCTTAAACTTATTAACTTCACCTGTAGTCAGAGTAACAATCCTGACTCCAGAGGGTCTTTGAGATGATTAAGTGAGATAATCTATGTGAAAACTCATAGCACAATGAGACACACAGTGGTCAGTGAAAGACAGTGATGATAATTT
This sequence comes from Equus caballus, assembly GCF_041296265.1. Lineage (NCBI taxonomy): Eukaryota > Metazoa > Chordata > Mammalia > Perissodactyla > Equidae > Equus > Equus caballus. Next base: position 96,330,826 of record NC_091685.1, on the reverse strand, counting down.
CACAAACTATAATAAGGGGAAAAAAAGGAACTGATTAGATCTGTTTTGCTATTTGCCCACAAGCAAATTTTACTCCAAATTATATAATACCAGTGGCATGATTCTCATTGTTCCTATTGTACCAAGAACATTTTGTATGGTATAAATTCCAGTTCCAAACTTGCTGAGAGGTCTACTACCTATTTTAGCTAGTACCCTGCAGTCACTTCAATTGTATAAAACATATTCTGAGCATATGCTTTCTTTGTGGAAGGTCCTGTTCTTTGAACTAGGGGGGACAAAGGAATCAAGGATAAATAAGGAATTACCCGGCCCTCTAGTCACTTTAAATCTAACAATGGGTATGCACAAACGTAAGACTCATGGCAAAATATGGTAAATGCTTTAAAACAAGTACAGATAAAAAGTCTTTCAGAGAGGGGCTGGCCCTGTGGCCAAGTGGTTAAGTTCGCGCGCTCTGCTGCAGGCGGCCCCGTGCTTTGTTGGTTCGAATCCTGGGGGCAGACATGGCACTGCTCATCAAACCACGCTGAGGCAGCATGCCACAACTAGAAGGACCCACAACGAAGAATACACAACTATGTATCGGGGGGCTTTGGGGAGAAAAAGGAAAAATAAAATCTTTTTTTTAAAAAAAAAAAAAAAAGTCTTTCAGAGAACAAGTAAGGAGGAGTTCACATCTAGAAAGGAGCATAAGGAAATTCCTCAGAAAAGAAGTAGCATTTAAGATGGGTTTGAGGGCAAGACAAGAGATGGCAGGTCCTAGGGCAATCCTAGGAACAGAACTGCATAACCAAAAATAAATAGGCTGATTTCTTCTTCTACCTATGCTGGAACTGACTGTAACAGAATAATCTTCCATTAACAACAATAAAAGGTGGATTAAAAAAGACAACAGGGCTGGCCCAGTGGCGCATCGGTTAAGTGCACACGTTCTGCTTCAGAGGCCCAGGGTACTCTGGTTTGAATCCCGGGTGCGGACACGGCAAGGCTTGGCAAGTGATGCTGTGGCAGGCATCCCACATATAAAAAGTAGAGGAAGATGGCCATGGATGTTAGCTCAGGGCCAGCCTTCCTCAGCAAAAAGAGGAGGATTGGCAGCAGATGTTAGCTCAGGGCTAATCTTCCTCAAAAAAAAACAAAAAAAACAAACAAAAGAGGACAAATAGCTTTGTAAGATTCTGACAGTAATCAAGGCAACAAGGACATGAGGAGCCAAGATCCTAGAAAGAAGGAAAATACACTGACATGAGCCCAACATTTGCTTTTTTTTTTTTCTGCCTCAGGGAATTTGCCAATTTGGGTCTCAAACCATTAGTGATCAAACAGAAAGCAGCACCTTGGGGCTTGTTGCAGTCTTACTGGGTTGGGGAGAAAAAAAATTGGAGTTCACAGCTACCAAAGTTGCTAGGATTTGAGAAATCAAGCATCAGGATAAAAAGGAACCACAGAGTAGTGAGAACTTTCTGCAAGCAATTTCCTCTTGAGACCTTTGATGACTCCTATGCCGCTCATTATCAGGGCAAAATGCTTTGAAACCAATCAGAAAGCGGCTGTTAAGAAGTTAAAAAGCTAAACAGCTATTTCTACAATCTCAGAGTAAGGGAGGGCAAAAACAGCTGTTTGGGATCCATCAAGGAGGAAGTTCCCTGGTAAATAATCTGGAGGGCCATGCCCCAGGAGTAAGGACAGATGGGAAATTAACCAGCACACACACAACCTACAACATACAGGACAATAAAAAATTATCGGGCTGAAAATGCCAAGAGTGCCAAGGTCAAGAATTCTGCCCCAGAGGAAACGGTCCCTCCATCATTCACAGATAACACCCAAGGGCTTTTCCCTCCCAACTATACGTAGCACTTGCTATGTGGTCTCCAGCAAGGCAATAAGCAGTTGGAGCTTCATGTTTTTCAAGGATAAAATAAAATGATGAATTCATACTTTTAGCAATAAAATAAGATGATTAAACTTGATGATATCTAAAATCTTTCCTTTCAGGAAGAGTCTGTTTTTATTTTGTGGTTAATTTACAAATAATACAAGTAGTATCTGGGTAATTTTGATAATACAGAGAGAAAAAAATACAAATCCATCAACCTACAGGCAGACGTAAGCACACCTTGTGAAGGTCTTTTTGGGCTAGCTGCACGTGGGGAGATCTGTGCACGGGGTAAAACAATGTATGTATGTTAAGAAAATATTTTAGGGAATACTAATACTAATAAGAATCTTACAAGTGAAAGTACTAGGATTTACGTTAAAATAAGCAACAAAAAGGGGCTGGCCCCGTGGCCGAGTGGTTAAGTTCGCGCGCTGCGCTGCAGGCGGCCCAGTGTTTCGTTGGTTCGAATCCTGGGCGCGGACGTGGCACTGCTCATCAAACCACGCTGAGGCAGCGTCCCATATGCCACAACTAGAAGGACCCACAACGAAGAATATACAACTATGTACTGGGGGGCTTTGGGGAGAAAAAGGAAAAAATAAAATAAAATAAAAATAAAGATAAGCAACAAAAAGGAACACTAAAAATTAACAAATGAATTACCAAGCATGAGGACTCACAAATGCAATTAAAGAACACCTTATTTAAAATCAAGGGTGTAGCAATTAAATAAGCAAGAAAAACTGTTCCGGGATTAGAGGAATCAGGCATCATCCAAATTCAATTAAAATTCCAAACTACGTACTATATATACACGTATACACACACATACTTTTAATTCCCCCAATGACAGTAACAACGTCATTCTTTTATTTTGACTTTGAAATACTTTTCGGGTAAATGGGATTTGGTTTTGGTTTGCAAATGTTAACAGTAATTACAAATTTAGGAAAAGCACAGCAGGATAAATGTGAAGGGAAGAATTTATTCATAAAAGTAGAAATAACATTTAGTGGTAGATCCTTTTCCTTTAACAGCATTAATAAACAGGGGCCTGACTCAACTCTCTAAGAACATCATCATTTTTAACTAATGGGAATAAATCACTCTGAGAACTATAACTATTCTTTAAGCCAAAAGATACAGGCAAGGACTATAACCTACCAAAGATATTACCATATCCACAGGGGGCAAGGTTTGGCTTGTGAAATAATTGAATCCATAGTAATTTACACCTTATACTTTAATAAGAAATATTTCTCATGCAAAAGAATTGTATTGCTGCAAATACACAATAAATTTAATAACAATGGAAAATTACTGTTACCTAATCCTTATGGGAAACAGTGTTTTCTGACAGTTTATCATCTTTGAAGTTTTTTTCACCTATAAAAAAATACTTTGAAACATAAAAATTAGTAGAAAGTTAAAGAAATCCTACAAGCCTCACAATAGGTGAAATTTATATATATCTGGATTAAAATATTAGCGTTGCTTACGTCCATCTGTGATTTGGGGCAAGTTTCCAACTCACAGGGTCTGTGAAAGGAGTAAAGGGTGACAGACACCTAAGGCAGTGCCTGGAGCCTTATGTGTTCAGAATGAGTGTCAGTTCTCTTCCTTCTAACATTTATTCAATCCAGCAAAGATTTGCTGAGTTCCTCTAACGAACAAGGTGATGAATTTAAACTTGGAACCACAAGAGGTGCTTTGCAGAAAGGATGTCTTGGTTTATTCAAAAAAGGAGAGACTTTTCCTCAGTAGTCTGCCAGGGGAAGAGATGAAAGGGAATGTGAGAAACCGAAGTCAGCGACTATTTAGAATGGCCAATGCGCCCGTCACATAGTGGCAGCTGACAGGCTCCCCAGCTGTCATTTAGTCATCTCAGTTGAAGCTCTTTTGTCAGAGCTCCCCAGGCCCTGGTCTCAGGGGAACTGGTGTCAGGACTGCTGTATAGCCCCAAGCTCACGAACACCAAGGCATAGTCTGACTCTATCCATCACCAAGTTGCTAGACAACCAGGCACTGGCAGGTGGAGAGGGTTATGTCACACTCACTTGCATTGGAACCCTGCTGCCCTATGACCTTGGCAACTGAACACAAACAAGTTTTGAATGACGCTGGGTTCCTCGTGTCTCAGCTTTTTCTCAGCCTGGAGCATGTTAAATAATGGCAAACACTGTACACTTACGTTACGGATGACTCGCTACCTGGTGTTGAGATAATACCTTACTCAAACTGTCTGCCAGCTACAGAAGGGCGGTGTGTCTGCTTCACCAGAAATTCCCATTCCTCTGAAAAAGATGGATGAAATCTGGAGCTGAGACTCACCCAGAGGCACAGGACAGTGGAATGAACGCTCCATGGCAGTGACCCCCCAATCAGTCTCCCTGCGTGACAACACATCTCTTTTAGCAACACAGTGGTTACCAAACAAGCCAGACGAGGTAATGGCCTGTTTCAGGGCTATTGTTCCTTTGAAAAATACTGCCCCATTTCAGTTACCAAAATCAATCAATCAAGGGCCAAAGTTTGAGCTGTTTTTCTGTTTTCTTAAATTGTTCTAGCATAAATGTGATGAACGGCAAACAGGAAACAGCAGAATATATCTGCACGAGTCAGTGAACCGCAATTGTTTTAACATAACACTCACAGCATGCACTGTTCCAGTGTCTTCACCTGCTCATAAATTGCATTTTAATGCCAAAATACCACTTATTCTGGAGTGCACAAACTGTACTGTAGTAATTATGTGCCACCTTTTCAAAAACTAAATATAAAAATAGTGAGCAGGCTCATGGTTCAGCTATGGTTCTAAATGAATTCTAATTAGCTTCTCTAAAGAAAATGGCTTTTTTTCCCCTCTTACGGACAACATAATGTATTTTTCACAGAATGACTAAATTAATAAAATACAAAAGTCTTCCAATGAGTAATAAGCTGGGATATACTTAATATAGTATGTCAGTAGAAAAGAGAAAGTTGATTATTTGCAGAGAGCAGTAAGCCAAATTACAAGAGTCAATTTAGTTTTACCAAAGAGAATAAGACTTTCTAATTTAAAACAATCGAGTGAATGGTGTCTCAAGATAGTCACAAAGGTCAAGCGGATGAAAGAGACTAATGACTTCCTAATCTACAGAACTTGGACTGCAATAAAGCATCACTTCATGCTTTTTTCTGAGCACGGCCCTGTGAGAGGGATAGTTACTCACCTGCATAAGTTTAGTGTTGCGGGGGATTAGAATTGGCCACCTCAAAATATATCTCTTTGGCTTGATTATTTTTAAGAACAAAAGATTCTGAAAGAAACTCTGACCCTCCCCCTAACCGCCCAAAAGGATTTAAGATAGAAGGCCTGTTTCAGGAAGGAGCTAATACCATACCATAACTATAGCATAATGTAAAACAGGTGTGATAGACAAAAAGGCACCAGCAAACCCATTTTTATCAAAGTTCTGTCTCTTGGATCACATGGTCTATAGATGGCCCAGCAAACGCTTGTTTAACAAATGTTTGTATTTCCATCTCCCATGTAAATTGTCTTCCTCCCCTCTAAGTCCAAAACCACCACCCCAAACATCCTCCTTTGTCTTTAGCTAAAGACGTATTTAAGGTGGTGGCTTTGGCCTTTCTGGAGAGTTACTCAGTTTTCCTGGGTTTCTCTCATGTATACATGTTATCAAATTTTGTTTGATTTTCTCCTATTATTCTGTCTCATGTCAATTATAATTCTTAGACCAGCCAGAAGGACCTAGGGAATAGAGGAATTCTATTCCTCCCTACCATGTTTGCAAGGTGAACTTTATAGATGATTATTTCCTTTAACCACTTGGTCTAAACTCCAGGTACCTCCCACCAGGTAAATGGCATAAAGATGGGGCATGACTAATCAGAACAACTATTACCACAGATGGGGAAACATTCACGAAACCTGTGCCAGTTACCAGGCTAAGGGGCTGCACACACAAACCACCTTCACTGAGGAAGCTCACAGTCTGGCAAGAGAGACAGCCAGGTAAGGAATTAATCTCAATAAAATGGAATAACTGGCATACGATAAATGCATTTATGAAAGGAAGGAAGAACAAAGTAATGATATAGTATATATATATATATTCTTTAAAAATGAACTATTAAACTGATAAAGATACCACCTAATTGCTTCAAACTCTCATAGTTCTTCAGAGCTAAAATGTAAAGGCATGCAAATATACGGGCGATTAAGTTCATTCTACAGCCAACTTCCATTGCTGCAACAAACAATTGTTTTAATTACTCTTCTCTTATTCTGATTTAGGGAAAACTTGAGCTTTCTCTCATTGCCCCAAGGTCACAACTTGGCATATCTCACTGGTCATTTGTCATTTGCTATTTCTTTCATTTGGAGAAATCCTGACATCCTCCTTCCTGTTCTATTAACTTCAGATTCTTCTGGAATGAAGCAATGTGTGCAAAGATAAACATACTCATGCATAAACTCTATAGGTAGGATTTACTATGAACCTAGTAACACTCAGGTCCCCTTGAAGTATCAAGTCTACCACATGCCCAGCTCACAGTGAAAACATCCGGGCAGCACTATGTCCAGCTACTTCTTTCGGATTTCTTTCTGTGTTTGATAACAGCTGACTCCAAAGGGCATTTCTATTCCATTATCTGTAACAAGTCCCCTTGCAGACCTCCAAACAAAGCTCCTCAGAGCCTAGAAGCACTTGGTTGCAGGTATTGGAGAGTAGGCATCCAGGTCTCAGAAACACCAGTAGGACAGCAGGAGAAGATCTCAGGAAATAAGGACTGGCTTCCTGCTCCAGACCTCCCTACGTTCCCAAAGGGAAGCCAAAAGAGAAAGGGCTCAGGGCACCACCCTTTCCCTAGTCGCTATTCTCAGCAGCTGGAAAGGGCCTATCACAAGTTACTTTATCAAGGGTTGAGTTCAGGTTGGAGAGTAGATGAATCCCTTAGCACTGGCCCAGCAAGAATAGCTCTGCTGTGCACAACATAAGGAATGAAGTTTGCAATCACTCAAATTAAATCTTGCCTTCAATGTAAGGCAAATAAAGTGTATGTAGCAGGAAGTCATTACTTCGTCCCTTAAGTGAGCAAGGCACCTGAGAATTACGGATGGGTACAGACGCTACCATTCATTTATCTATTCACATTTTTTATATTTACTGGATGGCTTTTATGTGCCAGGCTCTAGGAATAGAGCTGTTAACAAGACAAGAACCTTGCCCTTGTGGAACTTATATTCTCATAGGGGAGACAGACAGTAATCAAATAAATGAATGAATGAAATTAAACAATTTTAAGTAGTGACAAATGCTATAATGAAAAATAAGGGAGAACAAGGGAAGAGAGAATGAGCAGCAAATGAAGTTATTTACTCTCTGATGAAGGGAGCAACTGAGCAGAGTCAGGAATGACGTGAAGGAGTGAGCCACATAAGTATCTGGGGGAAATTTGCAAAAGTTCAGAGTGTTGACTAGTAACTCTCTCTGCTCACTTGAGTAATAAAACCCCATGATTCTACAATGCTACCAAGTTGTATTCTGCTGGAAAATATTTCCATCAGAGTACAGGTGGCATAAGAGCAAGGTGAATTTGAAAAATAGTGAGTTAGTTAAATAAGGGGGCAACAGATAAAAGGCTATCAGATATTCTTGTTTGGGAGTCATTCTCAGATATTTCAGAAGCATAAAGAGATGGTTTGCTGTGTGAAAAAATAATGATTCTATCCAAAAACTGGAGGAAAGACGGTTCCAAAGGCCGGGAGGTAGCAGCAAATTTGGCATATTCGAGGACCAGCAAGAGGGGCTGGAAAAGAGCGAGTGAGGGGAAGCATGGTGGGAAAATAGACTGGACATGAAGCAGGGGCCAAACCAGGTCAGACTCTGGGAGCCACAGCAAGAACTTTGACCTGGTTCCAAGCATGATGCTAAGCCCCTGGAAGATCTGAGCAGGGAAGTGATGTCCTTTACTTTTTAAAAGTTCATTCTGTCTACTGCATGGGGAGCAGACCACAGGGGGCAGGAAGAGAAGCTGGACATCAGCTGCACACCTGCAGTCAGCAGCAGTCCATGCAGACCATGATAGCTGGGACTCAGCTGGTGATAAGAGAGGTAGCAAGATGTAGCCACATTCTGAATGCTTTCTTTAGACAATAATTACAGCTAACATTTATTAAGTGCTCAGAGTTGCCCCTTTACTGCATTATGTAGTATAAGAGTTCACAAGAGCTCTGACGGATAACACAAGGCTCATTTACAAAGGAAGAGTCAAAGGCTTAGGTTAGTCACTTGCTTCTTGAGCTTCCAGGCCCTCTCTGCCCAGCAAGACCTCCAATTCTTGGCGGCTCCTCTTCCGCTGCACTCACATCCTAGAATGGTGGAATCTCACTCTCACCAACTGAATGACTTCTAATTTCTATCTCCAATACTAAATTGCTTCATGTCCCCCTAGGCAGGTGACTATCATGGGTCCAGACCCAGGTCAATTGTGTACCAGAATTGTCTTTTTCACCACCACCCTATACTGCCTCCCAAACTGGGTAACGACAAGCATGATGGGCAAAATGGGGTACTTCCTACTTGGTAAAAATACCATGGTATCTCTACCTCTTATGCCAGAAGTCTATGATCAGGATAATAAACATTTAGCATATCAGTGAAATTTCACCCAACTTAAGATGTCTAATCATTTCTGACTTCTTATTGTACTCTTTCTGTTTTGCATAAGTATGCATGCTTTCCTGTACTTGCTATGTTTGCCATTTGTTTGTCTTGCTGGTTTCCCAAATCTGGCTATTATCAGCGAATCACTAATTCATATCTTGAGGTAATACTTAACTGTGCATACCATCATAGTTTTAATCATTATACTTAGGAAATTAAAAAAATCTTTTTTTCATGTAGGATTTTGATATCGTCAAAGGAAAAAGCACTATTTCCTTAAATAATTAATCAAGAACCATGGGATATAAGAAGCTGAGAGACAATTCAGATTCATCCAGTGTGGTGGCTGTCCACCCTGGCTGCACATGAGGATCATCTGGAGAGTCCCTTCCCCCCACCAGACCAATTACATCAGAATCTCCCTGCAGGTGGGACCTGGGCAGCTGTCATTTTTAAACCCCCCAGGTGAGTCTAATGTGCAGCCAGGGTGGAGAATCACCCATCTAAACCAAGTTCCCCTCCAGGAGCCTCCTGCTCATCATTCTCAAATAAAAGAAAATGATACCCAGAGGGGGCAAGTGACTTGCCAACGGTAGGGCCAACGTGAGGTAGAACCACAACTGAAATCCGGTTCCTAACTCCCTGTTCAATTTGCTTTTAACATCCCCAAGAAATAGATGAATGTAAGGGAACAGCAGGGGTTTCACCGGTTGTAACCCTGATGATTCTATCACCAAGGCTTCATTTCTTCTGATTCTCCACCTTCTGTCTTGCCCCAGCTGCCAAACTCGTCTAGCTTGGAGCAAAATGACAGAGAAAATTGTGCTAGGACCCCACAGCAGCAGCCCCATCAGCAGTATCAATAGCTGACAGATGTCCCTTCTCCTTCAAAGGAGAGCCATACTAGTGAGTGAGCATCTCTCTGAAGATATCACGAAACGGGCTATTAAAAAACCCTCCTCTACAGCTACGCACGAATAGCCCTTGACTAACCAGTGCCATATTCAGAAACTTGACCTATGAAAGTAATCATGGATATGCATCCATTTTTAGGTACATAGGATGGTTACAGCAGCATTGTTTATGCGGGGGAAAAGTAGAAACGTCAAGGAAATGTCAAAATGCACCCTTAAACTCAAAAAAGCTACGAAAACATACATAATATAGTCCCGATTTGGTAGGTAAATATGTATCCACATGTTGAAAAAATTCTAGAGTTGAGTAGTTGAGTTAGTGATGGTTATCTTCTCTTTTTAAATGTTCCATATTTTCAAAATATTTCATACAGCATGTTTTTTATTTAAAAAGATATATATACATACATATGCACACACACACACATATATATATAAAATTGCTGGACAATAAACACATGTGCATAATTATATTTGGTTACAATTTTTTTGATACCTTGTGTTCTTCTGCTTGTTACCAGTATGTCTTTTTCCCCTCAGACCAAGGACATGAACCAGGCACCCCCTTCACAGCACATTCTACAAAATGACTAAACATTTTAATGGGAGACTCAAATTAGAATCTCTCTGACTTCATTTATCTAAGTCAAAAGCTAAGAAAATTTTTTTTAGTGTCAGAATATTTTTTCATGAAATAGAGACTAACATATTAACACAGTCCATCTTTCCACTCTCCAGGTTATTTAACAGATCTTAATATTTACTGAGCACTTTCCATGCATCAGGGATTCTTCGAGGCTTTGGGAACTTTACCATGAATAAAAAATGTCTAAAAGCTCTGCTTCTAGTGGTGCTTACACCCTGGTGGGAGGAGACAGATAATAAATGTGTTAATGATATGTAAAATGAAGCAGGGAGGGGGCAGGGCGTGCTGGGGATGGGGAGTGGGGGAGGGACGCTGCTATTTTAAAGAGAGCAGCCAGGGAATGCCTGAGTGATGAGGTCACAGAAGAGAAGGGACCAGAGAGAGGCAGCCAGTCCTGTGAGGATCTGGGAGGAAGAACATTCCAAGGATGTTCTTGATAAATAAAGGGGAAAATTCTCTTCCACTCTTCTTTGGGTCATTTGGAATTATATTCCTGACCGTAGGTGTAGTCAGTTCACGGCAACAGAATGGCCAGATGAATATCTTCTGTAGAAGGTAGGGACTGGGAAAAAGAAATATTTGAAGGAAAAAATAGGCATTTGTGTATGTACACTGACAACACCTCTGAAAACCCTCAAATCTTTGTCTTTTCAATAGTGCTTAAATGGACTGTGTGTGTAAAACACCATTTATGATGGAGAGATACCAAGCTGAATTGGTTAAGAAACAAAACATTTCCTGGATTTTACCTAATACATGTACTCATTATACATCTTTGCCTGGAAACAACATGAATAAGCCATACATTTAATACAAAAACTTCTAAAATTTTTAAAAGCATTCTGAAATAAAATTTATACACTAAATAGGAAAAAGCTTAACAATCCAATACATAAGTTTTAATTTTATGACAAATGATGCTTATTTCTACTGAAAAAGATTTTCTAAATACCCCTGTTATAGAATAGACCAGACTTTTTAATGATACTTATAGAAATCAATTTATAACCAATGCTTTTGAAGCAATAAAAGAAATTTAATTTTCCTCTTTTATACAGAAAAAAATAAGAACTAGATCTAAGCATAATCATTAATATTATGACTTCAATCTATAAAGCACACTCATCCTACAATAAGTGAAACTGCCAAGTGATTAATTCCTCAAAGTTCAGAAGATTACATTATGCCTACAGACAAGGTTTCCATTTAATAGAACCACTACAATTGCATCTTAGTAGAGGAACCACACCACACAGCACAAGCCTTAGCTCTCTGGGTTTTGTATTACCAACAAAATCCTCCAGAGCTGAGATAACCTGAATAGGATTTGAATTTCATTTTTTAATTCAAATTTGCATCTCTCAATTTACATTACCAAACACAAAGAATTCCCGCATCACTTCAGCCACTCAGTAATAAGGGAAGATACTCCTCAAAGTATATCCAGGATGAAGTATCTCTTCTGGGGATAAACTGAAGACTCTCAGGGGCTCCCTAAACACCAAATGCTTTATATACGAAGTTTCATGTCCAGAAACGCAGCAATAATGGTTAAGCTCCTTCTTTTCAAAAGTTGAGACTGGTTTCTAAACAAATTAATGTGGCATCAGAAGCATAACTACTTCTTCCTAAAAAACTAGAAGAATGAGTTATAAAGCCCCAGGTTCTTTCTAAACCTTTCCAGATTTCATGGTCATAAAATTCCTTCCTTTTGAGAAGCCAGGGGATTTTGAAGAACAGAGGCATCAGGAGAGATGAGGATGGAATTCTTACTAAGGATTAAAAGGTAGAAGGTAGGATTTCTTCCAAATCCCCCAGTTATCTATATCTATGGCCTGAAATGAGTAAACAAGCCATACGGTTTCTTGAAATGCCCAGGCCATATTAAGTTACGCTGCCAATAACGTTATTTAACACTGATGCTGAATTATGGCTTTTAATAACAGTCTAGAATTCCTGGCTATTGGATATCTGTCCACCAGTAGAGAGACAAGTAAAGATGTACAGTTTAGCACCAAATAAATAAATAGATAAAAACTCAGTGGGGCGGGTAAGGTTGTTTTGGCCTGGGAGATTAAGACCAAGCATAAATGATAGCTTTTCCGTATGTATCTTAAGAGAAAAATGGAAGTGTGAACTGAGGCTCTTAAGAAATGGTTCTTAGGGGGCTGGCTCTGTGGCCGAGTGGTTAAGTTCGCGCGCTCCGCTGCGGCGGCCCATGGTTTGGATCCTGGGCGTGGACATGGCACCACTCATCAGGCTACGTTGAGGCAGCGTCCCACATCCCACAACTAGAAGGACCTGCAACTAAGATATACAACTGTCTATGCGGGGGGGGGGGGGGGGGGGGGGGGGGTTGGGAAGATAAATCAGAAAAAAAAAATATTGGCATCAGTTGTTAGGCCAGGTGCCAATCTTAAATAAATAAATAAATGGTTCTTAAATATCTAAATGATAGAGAATCATGGACTCTCAGGCTTGGGAAGGCCCTTCAGACATCACCCATTGGAACCCCGTGCGTGCATCCTGCGCTCAGCAATTTGGTAACACTCCTGTTCACTTGCCATGCGAACGCAAGAGAGAGCTTCACCTCCCTGGAAACGTCTTCCGTTTCTCAACAGTTCTGTCCTTACGAATTTTTTCCCTTGACTAAACCAAGTCTCCTTTCTGTAACTTGACCTCACTAACCCTAGTTTGACTCCATAATCCCCAAATACATAAGCCCTGGGGTTGAGGCAGGGTCATAAATGAGTGGAGCAGGCCAACAGCCAGACCTTAAGGAATGGCAACCTAGGCCAACTAATGGGCAACACTGCTCTGCTCCGACCGCCTGCTGCCAGGCAGGAACACAGGCCCTTGTCCGAGTTTCTGATGAGAAGCCAGAAATCTGAATTTTAGTAAAAATATCCTGATTTTTGAAGATATAAGGAATAAACTGTGGAGTTCAAACAGCTCTTAGAGATCAACTAATCCAAACCTCTCATTTTCTAAGTGAGAAAGCTGAGGTCCAGAATAGAAAAAGTCACTGCCCCAAAGCCAAATGATTCATCAGACGTAGATCCGGAGGAGGAGAGCCCCACACGCAGGTCCCATTTCTCCCATCACAAAAAATGCCGTCTGTAAGTCAACAGCGCGCTTGGCCTATAGACTTGTTAAGGAATTCTGAAATCGGAATCAGCTTCGGATCATTTCCTGATTCAAGTGATCACCGTCCACATCTAGTTTTTATGGCATCCCTTCAAATCGAGAGGGTCTATGGAGCAGGAGGTACAAACACAGACTCAGGAGACAGACCACCTGGGTTTGCAAGCCCAGCACTACCCCTTAATACCTGCATGGCCAGGTCACCCCCCCCCCCCCGCCTACGCCTCAGTTTCCTTGTCTGCGAAACAGGCATAATAAGAGTACCTATCTCAGCATTGTTGTGAGAATTAAATGAACTAGTACACTTAACGTACTTCCAACATGCCTGACGCAGAGTAAGTGCTACGTGGGCAATTTTATTACTAACCAAAGAAAGAACTTAAAGGAAAATGTAAAACAAAACTGCCCTTAAATATTCTAGAAAAATATGAGTCCTGCAAAGAAAAAAATTCTAGCAGCTAGTTCTAAAGCAAAGGTGGATTTAGCAATTAAAGTAACGGCCATAAATGTAGCAAGAACCCATGAATTAAACTCTTAGTACCCATCTACATAGACTAGAGCCTAAGTTTCCAACCTGGGCCGTATACTCCATCCTGGGCTCCTCCTCACCGAGGGCCGAGATTACTCTTTTGAGAGTTACTGCAAACATCTCCTCCCTTCCTCCATCTCTAAGTCACTAACAGGGCAGCAGTCTCCCAAGAGCTCTTCCCAGACAGCTGGATTTTAGTTTCCTTTCCCTTTAACGACGTGCCAGCAATAGACAAAAAGAAAGCAAATGCACTCTTCAAAAAAGGAAAAAAAGAAAATTTATCATTTCTTCAACATCATAACTGCCTCCGTATCTTATAGACCCACCATGTTTATCATATAGGTCCCAATTTAAGCCAAGAGAAAGCACAAATACAACAGGAGAATCCTAAAATGTTCACCAACCATCAGAGGGAGCTAGAACACCCTGTCTCAAATCACAGAAACCACAGACAGAAACTGCCACGACTGCTCTGGCCTCTAAAGCATGAGGGGGGAAAGCAAGAGCTGATTCTCAAGGCTGCCAGGGCCTCCGTGAGCCCCGGGGTTCTGATGATCCAGTTTGTGGCTCCTGTGTGTCACTAGGTACAATGCTCACAAAGGTTAACATTTATTGATGTCTACGTGCCAGCTACAGATGTAAGCAGTGTCCATGTATAACTCACTTAATCCACGTAAAAACAAAGTGAGGTAGATACTATTATCCCCATCTCACCAGTGACGCCCTGAGAGGCTGGGTAACTTGCTCAAAGGTCCACAGTGAGAAAACAGCAGAGCCAGGACGCATACTCAAGTGGCTGGCTCTAGGGGCTACATTCCTAATTAACACCTTCCCCAAACTGACTCTAGAAATTTCTGATATCACTTTGCTCAGAGTATACTACAAGGAGGTTCACAGGTATCTGACAGGCTCCAAGGAGATAATCTAGGTCTCACTGTCTTTACCTGCACCTGAAAGTTTGCTTCTGGGGCCATCACCAGGCAGAGGCTGCATTCCTCCACAGGTTTTGACTCTGGGCCCCGCTGCTGCTCTTTCCCAAGGCAAACCCGGGCAGAAGCGCTCTAAAACACTAAAGCTTTCCTCACATCCTTTTACAGAAGACATGTAAAATCTCTGGTCCATGGGCTTTTTCTTTTTTTTTTTTTTTAATTGGAGGGGGTGAATCTCTTTTCTCTATTAATCCCTTTCTCTCTTCCCTAGGTCAAAAAGTGTATGAGCTGAAATAACAAATAAAGGCTAGCAAGGAGAAAAGGAGCAAAACAAAAAGCAAAGAAAGAATTAAGATATGTTGGGGTTGGCCCAGTGACGCAGCAGTTAATTTCCCACGTCCCACTTCGGCAGCCCAAGGTTCATTGGTTTGGATCCTGGATGTGGACCTAGGCACCACGTGTCAAGCCATGCTGTGGCAGGCATCCCACATATAAAGTAGAGGAAGATGGGCGTGGATGTTAGCTCAGGGCCAGTCTTCCTCAGCAAAAAGAGGAGGATTGGCAGCAGATGTTAGCTCAGGGATAATCTTCCTCAAAAGAAAAATAAATAAAAAGAAAGAATTAAGATATGCTAATAAGTAACTATTAGTCATCAGGGAAATGCAAATTAAAACCACAATGAAAATACCACTTCACAACTACTGTGACGGCCAAAATAAAAAAAATAGTCAATAACAAGTGTTGATGAGGATGTGGAGAAACTGGAAGGCTCATACACTGCTGGTGGGAATGTGAAATGGTGGAGTTGCTTTGGAAAACAATCTTTTCCTCAGTTTTGAGGCAGTTCCTCAAAAACGTTAAACCATAGATTTGCCATGTGACCCAGACATTCCACTCCTAGGTATATACCCAGGAGAAATGTCCACAGAAAAACTTGTACATGAATGTCCACAGCAGCATTATTCATAATAAGTAAAAAGTGTAAAGAACCTATATGTCCACTAATTGATGAATATATAAACTGTAATGTGTACATACAATGAAATATTTGGCAACAAAAAGGAATGCAGAACTGATATATGCTACAACACTGATAGACCTTGAAAACACTACCCTAAGTGGAAGAAGCCAGTCACAAAAAAACACATATTACATGATTCCATCCACATGAAATGTCCAGAATAGGCAAATATACAGAAAAAAAAAAAAAAGTAGATTAGTGGTTAATTAGGGCTGGGGGCTTGGAGAGTAATGAGGAGTAACTGCTAATGGGCACAGGGTTTCTTTTTGAATTAGTGGTGAGGAATGTACAACTTTGTCAGTATAGTAAAAGCCATTAAATTGGATATTTCAAGTGAGTGGATTATATGATGTGAATTATCTCAATAAAGCTGTCACATTTAAGAAAAGATTTAAAAAACTGGTTACAAAGTAAAACTACTAGTCTGTCTCAGGAGAATCTGTGTCTTTGCAAATGAGAAACCATAATTGCAGAAGTGGCAGAAATCCAAAATCATTTAAGCAGGAAAGGAAAAAAGTATCAGAAAGAAAGGCTATATGGAAAGGGGAAGGGGGAATGGTTTCTATTTAACTACATTTCAAGATAGTGGATGTGGGGGTCACGCCATGCCAAATGCACAGATATTACATGATGGGTTGCATAACTCTAAATTCAGACCCTCTCCTCACCTAAAAGCCATCATTTCCAAAAATAAAGGATCTAGAGGAGAGGTGAGATTAAAAAAAAAAAAAATGCAAAGGCTGACGTTAACTTTTTTGGAGCTTCTGAATTAAAAAATTCACAAACGTAAGGATCTGCTGGTATATTGCATCCCAAGTTCACAAAATAAGAATATCTGATTAGATCTAAAACGCACACTTGTTTCCTAAGATTAATTTAGAAATCTGACTCAAACCTAACTAGAAAAAGTAAAACCTTCAAGTTCTGGAGCTAAGTGTCAAGACACTGACAGCCAGACCAGTGCTGGCACTGTTTGAGATTCAGGCAGAATTTAAGAGGAAGGAGAAGAGTTCGCCAAGCTACCCGGTCACGTATCTCCTTATAGTGAGACGTTAGCAGAAATCAATGCAATCTCTGACTAAAGTGAATACAGTCTCCTAATGTGGCAGTATGTCAAATGATAATGTGGAAGTTTCATGGCTTATTGGCAGATGCAGCATTAACACATTTCTGGAAACAGAACAATTAGAGAGTAGAGAATTTCCTTTACATTTTTTAGTCTTTAACTTTCAAAGGATTACTAAGCCCTTTACACCCACTATGTCTTAATCAAGCATCGTGTGGAAAATCAGCTCACTGGTTTCTTTAAAAACAGGCGAGCCATTAATTGATCCAATATGTTGGCAGTTTGGGAGAACCTTTTCAGACAGGAACAAATGACGCCTCTTTGTGCGCAAAGAAGCCAAGCTTAAGATTTCATGCAAATGCACAAAGAAACATTTAAAGAATCCCGCAAAGTCAGCTAACAATCTTCTGGGAGTCTAAAGAACAAAAAAACCTCTTTCACTGCGCCCCCGCCCCATCAAGGTCTAGCTATTAAATATGTTTATTTAAAGAAACTTTACATGACTTGAAGTGCTCTTCCACAGTCCCCTAAATCCTTGAATCTCATAAAGTGTAAGTAGTGCTCCTATGACTCAAGGTCAAAGTACAATCTTTTCCCCTACAAAACTGTTGAGCTCAAGAAAGTATCTCAAATGTTCCCAAATGCTCTATCATAACTTTTCGAAGTTAACTGTCTCTCCTCCCCTTCATTATGAACACACTGCATCTTTCTGGCCCATATGTTAGAAGTATTGAATTTTCCCCACCCCACCTGTTTGTATTAAGGTTCACAATTTCCTTGTCTAAAACAGCTGTTGTTAATTCCCAGCGGCAAACCAACTGTATGGGTTTTTTCACTAAGAGGTGACATGAGCTCTCAGAATGAAAACTTGTCCCCAAAGAAGGCACCCCTCTCTGCAAATGTAGCCAAAGCTTGGTGTTCCATTTCAGTAGTGTAATTGTTTAATTTCTTGAAAAGCCAGATATAATAATGTTTCTGATTAGGTGACTCCAGTCAGAAAACGCATCTGTCATTTCCTTGCCCTCCTTCTCCCTCTGGATGCCACCGCCTCAACCCAGGCACCCTTCTGGGGAAGGAGGAGCCACTTCTCAAGCACACAGAAACAAGCAGCAACCCTGGACCCAAGGAGTGCAGTCGGCTAAAACTAGCTGCTTACATTGACAAGCCTGGAGAGGAATTTTGATTGTTCCTACCACGGAAGCACTGCTATGTCAGGCAAATGGATAAAGAGCGAGTTTTAGGGCAATAATGTATTTCTGGTCCTGGCACCCTGTGATCATTAAGAAAAGCTTATTCTTTCTATCCTGAAATCCTCTCCTTCTCGCCAGAAAGAAAACCTTCAGCATATTGAACCTTCCCATCAAGCAAAGGAGAATGCAGTGCTGGAAAAGTAGGCATAACTTTATGACCACCATGCTCTTCTTGGCTTGTTGAGGATTGTTATTTACCATCGTGCCCGCCTGTCAGCTTCTCCGGATGACAGCTTGGCGGAGCACAGGATTCTCAATATTATTTACGACGACGTGCGTCAACCGGACGGAGGGGGGTGGACCTCAATCTCCCACGAAGGACTGAAACCTGACTTAAGGAGCGAGTTCGCAGCAGTGAGCTGCCAGCACCAGTAACTCTACCCTGATACACAAACGCCCGCATCAGGAGTACACCCGAGTACAGAGCTGAGTTATCAGATCTACCGCTTCCAAACAGGTGCGGAGCCGGTCACTAACCCAGAACGACATCCGCGCCCCGCCCCACGAACCCTCCCTTCCAACATCCTCCTCGGAAAAGTTAGCCCACCTCGGCGAACCCTCGTCCGAGCGGCGCTATGCTAAGCGGAACACACTCTCTGATCCCTTCCAGTACAGTTAGTCCTCTCTTCTCTGCAAACCCTACGAAGTGACGCACAGCAAAACTTAATAGGTCCGGAGAACAGAGACGCGTCTTTTCGCACAGCACCAACTACCCAGAAAGGAGCGACGAGGCCGGCGCGGGATCCTTCTCGGTGCCTCCATCCCCTCCGACTCCCCTCCCCAGCGCCCGCCCCACACCCGCCCGGGCGGCTCACCTGCATGGGGCATGGTGATGGTCTCGTTGGTGTTGGAGCCCACGTTGAAGATGACCACAGCGGAGGCGTTCTGCAGGAACGCGTTCCGGATCTTATCCCTGTACGTGCAGTTGCCCTTGGGGATGAGGGCTATCCAGTTCTTGCCGTGGGCCGGGGCGGCGAACTTGGTGTTGGGGTCGCAGGCCAGGCGGTCATGGGCCGAGCTGGCCATGACCACCTCCCCGCGGGCGTCCTGCTTGGGCGAGTGCTCCCCGTAGCGCCCGCACTCGGTCTTCTCGGTGTGCAGCTCGGTGCCGCCGCCGCCGCCCGCCGCCCCGGTCCCGGGGTCCAGCGCGGGCTCGGCGTAAGTGATGTTCACGAAGGCGGTGTACCATTCCTCCTTCTCGGCCACGGTGAAGTCCAGGCAGAGCAGATGCACGAAACAAAAGGAAAGCAGCCATGTTGAGAGAGCCAGACTGCGGCACGCTTGGATGAGAGACATTGCCATCTTTATCCGCCGGGGCCCCCTCCCCGCCCCCCGCGCCCTCCCCCGGCCCCGTCCCTCCTCCCCAGCCCTAGCCAACCCCCGGCCGGCCGCTTCTCCTCCTCCTCCTCCTCCTCCGGCTTACTCCCGGGCCCGAGGGGCCGCGGCCGGGACACGCAGTCGCCGCGGAGACCGGATTCCGGGCGAGCGGATGGTGCCGGCCCCTTCCCCTTTCAGCCGGAGCGCGGCGGCTGCATTTCGCTTACGGGCCCCGGAGGGGCGCAGGAGGAGGGGGCGCTCTGCGCTTGCCGAGGAGTCCAGCTGCCCAACGTCCTGCTCCTTCGCCCGGCTTCTCCTTCTCTCATAGGGGTGACACGGGGGCCAGGAGCGTGCGGGGTGGCGGCGCTGCGCCCTCCAGCCCCGGCGGGCGCGGGCGCCGCTGCTCGAAGCCCGGGGTGCTGCCGAGGGTGTCCCGGCCGCCGCCGCCGAGCGCTCGGGCGAGCGAGTCCGGCTGCAGGCGAGGCGGCCGCTACTGCTGAGCGCCGCTTCCTCGGGCTGCGGGCGCTGCGCTCTTCGCTTCGCCGGGTGGCTGCGCCGGGCACACGCTTGCTGCGGGAGGGGCCGGCTCGGGGGTAGTGGGAGCGAGCGGCCAGAGAGGAGTACGCCGTCTGTGTGTGTGTGTGTCTGTATATGTTTGTGTGTGTGTATAATGTGTGCGTGCAAGGAGGAGCTTAGTGTGATGTCAAAGATTCTGGGCTTCGCTTGCCACGCTCCCTGGGTTTCTCCTTGTGGGCAGCAGCGCCCCCTGCTGGGTCTCAAATTCAACCCAATCTGCGATTTGGTCCAGGCGGAGGCAAAAGGGGAAGCGACCCCTTGACCTGAGAGTACAGGAACAACTTCCTGCGCCTTAAATATAGCGAAATGTCCGTGCCTCTCGTAAACAACCTTCCAATTTGCAGGAGGAACTGCAGTGAACTCCCTAATTACCCATTCTAGGGACAAAAGATAGAGCCAGCTGGTCGCGAGGTCCTTCCAGCACCACACCTGCGATATCTAGGGCAGTGACTATCAAATTTAAGTGTGCATCAGTATCACCTGGGGGTTGTTAAAACTCAAACTGATGGGCCCAGCCACGGAGTTTCTGATTCAGTCCATCTGGGGTAGGGCTCCAGAATATGCCTTTCTAATAAGTTCCCACTTGAAGCTGATCTAGGGACCACTCTGTTAGGGTGAGTGTAGGAATAGGCTGCTTTTCTCCCATCTGAAAGCAAACACGTGACATTTGTTTTCTTATAGGATGAGTGTTTTCTAACTATAAGAAACTGGGTGAGATATTTCTTCACTGTGTTTATTCTGGTTGTCATGACTGGTAACAGGACTCGGCATCAATAGGCAAGGGAGGTTTGTTTGGGTTATTATTGTTTATAGTGTGTTCTCCAGTTGTGCATAGAGATCACAACTAGTCAGCAGAGAATACAGCCCCTCTCGAGTAGTGTTCTTAAAACTGACACAGCACAATTCATTACCAATTAAATGTTTTGAGTCGTTGTTAGCCTTCTACACCAACGGTTTCTTTGGCTTGAGATACCTGCCATATAAAGACTCTAAAATAATTTCCGTGATGGTTCTCAGTCACTCACATTGTACTTCACACCTGGCACTCTTTCAGGGGACCCAGGACCCAGTTCAGGAGGGAAACGAAAGTCCACCTTTTCCCCAGGACCTTAGTATCACCTTAGTTTATGGCTTTTTGTTAATGACTGCCCAAGAACACAACTTCTCTTTTTCCAGCACCACTATAAACAGCTGTTGGTTGTTAGGGGAGAGCAAAGAATCCCAGCTATACCCGAATTAGAAGCAGGCACGAGAACTACTTAGGAGAATTTGTCTCTATGGTATTTGATGTGCTGGCTTTGTGTGTTTTCCTAACTTATTCATTTGAGAAAATAGGCTTCTAGGCAATTGGGACAGTGCTTTTTATAGTGCCAAATGCCAAACAGGCAAAAGTGGAGACTGTTTGGCTGCTGGTTCCTGAACCACCAGAGATCTGAAGGAGGAGTCGTTTGGCTAAAAACCCCCAGCCAGGTTCTGTACAGATGCCTTAGCAAACCAAGGTAGTTCCCCAAACCTCTATCTCTTAGTGATTTTTCTCCAGCTACAAAACTTAGAGGATCTGTGTTATTAAGAATGCATGACTACCCGTACCCTTTCTTTCCCTTGGAAAAGTTAGAGGCTGAAGAGATGGCAGGATCAAGGAGACGGCATCCTGCTGGGAGATTGATTAATTACAGGAGCTTTAGGCAAATAAAGAAAATAGTGAATATAATGGGAGCCAGATTTTTTAGTGTTGGAGAAGGAATTTGACAAATATGGAAAGAAAGAAAGCTATAAAGAACCTGGAGGTGTTGGATTATATTAAAAATGAGTGAGAAATCATTAAAATATGTATGTATGTGTTTGCATCCATATAAAAATGCATGTAAGCTATCTTCATTCAGTAGCTAGAAGCAATGGACACATCAGATAGCCAGAAGATCTTGGTTTCTAAGTACCACCCTCCGTTAAAAGGAACCAGGGCTGATTTTAGGGCTTGGGCTGGGAAAGTGGGCTTGGAAGCTCTTGTAGGGAAGTGCTCAAAGCAGGATGGGAACATGTTGAAAGGACACGTGAGCCTGCTGAAAGGAGCTCCCATTGGCCAACTCTGGGACAATTTGAACATCAAAATAAATCATCATCGTAATTGATTACAACCTGTTAGATAAAATAGGATTCCGTGAGTCCATGCTAATATAAATGAATAAATAAATGAATGGGGAAAAGGGACAGCTCCCCTTATGGAAGAATGCCAACTAATAAGATTGATGGAAATCAATCATCACTCTGGTGGATGGGTGTTTGATGTGAAGCAGGATGTTAGCCTAGTCTTAAAGTATCTTGTGAAAAAGATTGATTGATTACAAGGAGGAAAATGGTGAATTTATTGATGAGACCCTGAAAGACACCAAAGGGACCAGGTGATCAAGATGAGCATCACCATTCATGGAATGAGTCACATCATGTGCCTTCTGATGTGATGTGCTGAAAAGAGCACAGCATCTTTTCTGTCACATTCCTGCCAAGAATGCTCAGCCTGAGTCTGGATACGAGGGAACGTTGGATGGACCCAGGGTGAGAGGCGTCCTACAAAATGAAAGGTCTTCTTTAAAATTCTTAAGCTTAGGAGAGACAGAGATAGATAGAAGAACTCATTGATTCAAGCTGAAGGAGACTTAAGAGAAATGACACTAAATGCAACAAATGATCCTGGACTGGCTCCTGTACCAGACGGGAAAATAAACAGTTGGCAAAAATTGAATGAAGTCTGTGGATTGGATTGCAGTGTATTCTCAATGATGATTGCTTGATTTGGACAACTATATTGTAACTATGGAGAAGAATGTCCTTGCGTGGTTATATGTACACCAAACTATTTAGGAGTGATGAGGCATTCTCTCTGCATCTTGCTCTTAAATGGTTCAGAAAAAAATATTGATAATCTCTAAGATCTTGGTTTCCACTAGCCACTATTTTGGAGAAGCTGAAATCCAATTCATGATAAAATAAATAGTCAAAAGTCCGTTTTTGGGTGTGGGAGGTTATTAATCTGTTTCCAGCTTTGTGCTGCTAATGATTCTCGTCCAGCACGACCACACCTTTTTGTCCAGTAGTACTACTTGAACCATTGAGCTGGGTAGACCATAGGGAATAAAATAGATAAGGTTCTTGCTTTCGTGGAGTTTACATTCCGGGGTGAGAGAAACAGAAAATTTTCAAGTTTTAGATTAGTCCAGGTAAGAACAAGTGCAGTAGAGTGAAGGAGGGTGACCTATTTTTGTATAGGTGCAATTTTACACCTATACAAAATCAGGATCAGCTGCTCTGATGAGGTGACTTTTGAACAGGATCCTGAAAGAAGTGAGGGATCCATGTGCCTATTTGGGGGACCAGCTGTACCAGGAAGACGGAGCCATAAGTACAATGGCCCTGAGGCAAGATTGTATTTGATGTACTTGAAGAACAGTGGAGAAACCATTGAGGATGAAGAAGAATGAGAGAAAGAAAGAGGGAAGGAGATGAGGTCAGGGAGATGAGAGGTGAGTCACATGGGGCCTTGTAGTCCAGGGTAAGAACACTTTGGATTTTATTCTGAGTGAGAGGAAAAACCTTCAGAGAGTTTTAAGCAGGTAAGTGACATAGTCTGACCTGTTTTAAAGTTTATTCTAACTCTATTTTAGCAAGTAAGGAAACAAGGAGAATAATCAGGAGCTATAACCATAATGGAGGAAACAGAGGACAGTGGCTTGTGCCAGGAAAGTGGCAATGAACATGGTGAGAAGGGACTGGATCCTCAACATATTTTGAAGATAGAATAAACAGGATTCTCTGGTACATTTGAAATGGGATAGGAAAGAAGGAGAGAGTTCTCGAAGGACTCTACAGTTTGGAGTCTAAGCAACTGGCAGAATGGAGTTGTCATTTTCTGACATGAAGAAGATTGCAGGAGGAGCTGGTTGGGATAAGAATCAAGAGTTTTGAATAT
Source organism: Equus caballus (assembly GCF_041296265.1). NCBI lineage: Eukaryota > Metazoa > Chordata > Mammalia > Perissodactyla > Equidae > Equus > Equus caballus. Next base: position 96,306,911 of record NC_091685.1, on the reverse strand, counting down.
GTTATATTCAAGATGCCTAGAGACATCCAAATGGCAATTTCATGTACTTTGCCTCAGCACAGAGTTCCAGAAGGAAGATGACTGGATCCAAGCACGTGAACAGTTTCCAAGTTATTGACACATGCGGGATGGGCAAATTATTTTTCCAAACGTTGGCCTCCCTTAATACACCATGCCCTAGAGTAATAGTCTTTGAAATATCACCAGAAGACAGCTTAGTAGTGAGACCTGCCTGAAGAGGGACTCTCTCTACCCAAGCAGCCCGGGCCAGATAGAATAAGTAGATTTGCCCAGGGCTCTTTGGTGTAGGGAGGTATTCTTGTTTCCATAAAGGGTAGAAGTGAATTTGACTTAAATGCATGCAACATATATGTGTCTGAGTCAGAAACGAAGAGGAGCCCCAGCAGGGAATGACATGTTCCATTTCTCCAAATGTCAGCAAGTTCGACTTCCCTTACGAAGCTCTCAGCGTTGACATGCTTTAGCCTCTTGCCGGTAATGTGCACTGCGTGTTCAAGGGGAATTCTACCACTGACTTTTAGAAAATGAATTAAAACATTTGAAAATAAAATCCCTCCTACATATATATATATCTTCATGGCTTAATCAAAGTTTAATGTGGAGAAGTTTCAGTATGCAGGACTTGAGCCATAATGTGTTTTTAATTTTACATTGATTGATTGCAATTTTTTAAAATTAATGCCTGTTTGATTCTTCAGTGCAGGTCCTTTCTTCACAATACGCTCCTAAATAACTATCCCCATGACTGAAAAGGAGGAAAACTCTTCGAAAATATATTCCACGTGTCTGCGAAGGGGGAAGAATCTTCAAAATATAAAATAGGAGGTTCACGTGGCCTTACATATAAGGGCTGGCATTATTATTTTAAAAATTAATTTCCTATGCGGTAACAGCCTGTGGTATTTAGTTTCCTGTGGCCCATCCTAAGGACATTTCCCTCTTCTTCTTCCATATTTGCTTGGAGGGGAAGTGCAATGTGCTCGAGTCGGGGAGTGGGAGCTTCGGCGGCAGACAGACCAGGATTAGAATCACGGTCCTGCCACATGGACAGTTTTCACAGTACCAAGCTGCAATTTTCTCTTTAAAACTGGAGTGATTACACCCCCTCCCAGGACTGCTGGAAGATTCTAAAGGGCAACGTATGTCGGGCACATAAAAGAGTGAGAGAGACTCCAAGGAGAGGTCAGGACAAGAAGAGTAGGAGAAAACAGTCTAGAAATTTTAATGTCCAAAAAAATGTAAAGAAAGTCAGTTTATGTATGTATGTATATATGGTTGCCTAGTTTGTGTTAGGTCCTGTGCTGGATGCTAAGGAATAGACAGGGCTCTCCTCTCAAGGAGTTTAGAATCTAGTTTTAGAGATGGATATAATCATCTAAGGGAATTGTGAAGGTAGAGTGGATAATTTTTCAAACACACAATAAGAAGAATTCAGTGAGAGCAAATAATTCTACATAGAAATGGTGAACTACAGGGATGATGGAACCAGGCTGATCCTGTAACACATGTAACACGGATAACCGTACAGAGCACCAGGCTTGCAGAGCTCCTCCAGGAGGGCCCTCCTACTCCTGCTTATATTCCAAGCATCTGCTGCAATGCCTGGCCCACGGAAAACATCAATAGATGCATTGAATAATGAATAGGAATGAAGAGCTGCAAGTTTTGAGCACTTAGTATATATGCAGGCACTAGTCTACGCACTTCACGTAGACTGTCTTATTTCATTCTCAGGATGAATTTATGGGTCAGTATCATCAGTCTCATGACACAAATGAGGAAGCAGAGACTGAAAGTGCCTGAGGTCATGCAACTGGCAAGTACAAGAATGGGGCTTTTTTTACTGGAAGTTTGGCTCCAGGTGATGGTCTTGAAGGCTATCCTATTGCATTGCTATTCTCTTTGTCTTAGATATTCGCCATCTTGATCGTTGACTGGACTCAGATTTGTAAGTTCACTTCTTTGCCTCTTGCTAACTCTTTTGTTCATGTCAGCGCTCATGCTGTCACTTTTACCTCATTTGTGCTTTCTTGGCTGCTTACCATACTACTGATGGTGGGCTGTTATTGCTTCTCTGAGACCAGGTACTAGCTGTACAGGCAAAGAAGAACTGTCAAGAGTCCAACAGTGCCTGTAACTTCTGCTGCAGATACTGCAGATGGAAATGGAAGGTCGTAGAAAAGTGTTTCTGGAGAGTGTACATGAAACTAATGATATTCATTTCTTTGCTCTTTATTCCCTTACTAACTTCTCAAATTTCAGAACAATAGGATACTCTGCTAAAAATAACTGTTTTTTCTTCTTTGCTCCTTTGAATTATCAAATGACTTCTACTTATTTTCATCTTTGATACAATTTTGACATTTAATTTGGGCTTCTTTGCCCTTCTCATTAACCAGAACCCTTCTAAACAACTTTATGTCATGAAATTTTTTAAGAGACAAGATCTGGAAAGTCATCCTAGAAAAACTCACTTGGGACTTGAGCCAAAACAAAAAACTTTTTCACCACAATGTATCTGTTTCCTTTTTCTTTTTATTATTTTCTCACGATTATTCAAATTTTGTTCTAAATTATTACTTTTCATTGGGTATATTTTTAAAAAACTGGCTTCTTTGCTTTCTCTGTCCTTATTAAGATCTTCTTGTCCCCTTTCACCAGAAAGCTGGGCTGAAGGAGGATGTAGCTACAGGCCAAGACGTTCAGAGAATTGCATGCAGACTGACCGTAGCTGCTGTTAGATGTGAGAAGCTTTAAACTATACTTTGTCAAAATTACCAGAGGGGAGAGAAGCCAGGCTCTCTTCTTGCCCTTTATAGCTGGCTGTTTAGAAGGATGCTTTAATGAATGATTTCCCTTTTAGGATGAAGCCCATTCCCACAGGGCTGGTAAACAGCAATTAGCACAATTGAAGGACACAGCCTTAGGACTGAAAGGCACAGGTGTCGGGATTTTAATCTCGGCTCTGTGCCTAATTTGCTATTTAGGTCAAGACTGTAGGATGACTAATCACTCATTTTGGCGGACTTTACTTTTGATGCTAATTCCTCAACATCCAGTGAGCTGTAGTCACACAGACCCCCTCGCAAGACTAGGGCATTACTGTATTTCCATTGAGTGATTCTCTCACCCCATAGTAAGGTCACTGAGAAGGAACAGGGATAGAAAATAACATTTTTAAATTTTTTCCCATAAGCCGGACCCTGTGCTATTTTTCCTATAAGTGTCTAGTCTGAATTCTTGCCACAGTGCTACAAATAACTAATGTGAATGCTCAGACCAGTTCCTCTCAAGTCTATTTTCTCTAAAAGGAAGGTGTTAGAATTGATGATTTCTACAGACCTCTCCAATTCTAATGTTCTGGGGATTTAATGATGCTCTTAAACAGGTCACACACAATTATATATTTCCTTTTCTGTTATTGTTGCTGTTAGGCTTGACTCTGTTAGGGTCTTCAAATGGATCTGTCGAACTTACTAGGAATTTCTGGTTGGGGAAACTAGCCACTCAATAATCTTGACAGAACAGCCCTCCTCTCTCTGGAAATGCTTCCCTCTTTGACTGAGTATGATAAGAATGAAACTTTGAAGAAAGTGACACCAGTGTGGCCAACCAGTTCATCCAGTTCCACCATGGAGAGCATTGGGGTGACAAGAGTCAAGAAGAGTTCCCACTCACATCTATTATTCTTATTATTGTTATTATTTTTATTTTATCAAAAATCTCACCACTGAGCGGATCAATTTTACTTTAAATTTATGCTGTAAACCTGACATTGGCACCTCCAGGCAGTGCGACCATATTTCTCTAGCAGCTTCACTTTCTCACTCTCCTTTGAATATTTTGTATCTTTCCTCTCGTCACACCTTCTACACACTCTTTAGTGTTTTAGTCTTAGCTTACAGTCTCACCTCATATTTGAAAAAGGAAGGCTTCAGAATCAAATTCCTCATCTTCCCACCACCTGATGGAAAAGCAACCTACTTGTAGCCCATTTTATCTGCCCTATTATTTAGATGAAGAAAACACCCTCCAGCCTATGGCAGCCAACTCTTCTGCTTTTGCTCAGAATCTTGTCAGCTCTTGCCTTTTTGAGAACTTAGCTTTTAGAATTATCCCTGCCCTCTTTCACATCATTAGTCACTTCCTTTTAACTGGAGTACCAAATCAGCATAAAAACGTGCTCCAGTATCACCTAAAAGAAACCTTTCCTACTCTTCCAGCTACCACCTCATTTCCTCTTTCTTTTTATAGCAAAACTTTTCAAAAGCGTTGGCTATTGTAGCTGTCACCCCATTCCAACCTCCAGCCACCATATTCTGTCCTCCCCCTAAACCACTCACTGAAAGATCTCCGGTCTCCAGTGACCGCTGCTTTGCCAAATCCAATGAAAACATTTCTGTCCTCAGCAACACTTGACATGGTTGGCCATGGCCTTGTGCTTGGAATGCTCACCTCTCTTGATTTCCTCAGAACTCCTCTTTTGGCTCCTCAGTCCAACATGTAAATGTTGGGTTCCCTAGGGCTTTGCACCTAAGAGTTCCTAAGGACCCCAAAGGTTGCTGTGGCCCTTTTTTTTCATTTTGTACTCTATGTAGGTGATCTATCTGTTTCTGGTTTTAGGTATCTCCACTTTGAACTGATGATTCCTGGATCTATTTTTTCAGAGCCCCAGACTCACTTATCCTGTTGCCTAATTTACATATCCCTATTGAAGATTTATGGATATCACAAAATTGACATATCAGACTGAGCTCCTAATTCTTCCCATCCTTATGGTCATCCTCTAGTAAAGCACACCATCACCCACTCAGGTACTCAAGTCAGGAGTTGTTCTTGATTCCTCCCTTTTCCTCACCACAGCCCCCCACCCACCCAAATGTCCAACCCATCAGCCAGTTCTCTTAATTCAATCTTCAAAATAAATCTCAAACCTACTCTCTCCTCTCCATCTCCCCTGTTACCACTTTAATCCAGTCTGCTGACCCACCCATCAAGATGAATATAGTAGTCTCCTAACTGGACTCAGGGCTTCCCTCCTCCATGGGACTCAACACAGCAATTAAAGTGAATTTAAAATGTAAATCTGATTGAGTTAGCCATCCCCCACCTTATTAAATGATCCCATGACTTTTTTGGTCTGCCTCTGCCTTTTCTTCATGCTGGTACTGTCCCCTCAACACCTCAGCCACATTTCTTTTAGATCCTCAAATGTAGTAATCTCTAGTCCCACTGTCCTTTTGCACATGCTATTCCCTGTGTCTAGAATGCTCTTTTCCTCACTGTTCACAGGGTTAATGCTTCTTCCTTTACTTTTAAACGTCGTTTTCTCAGAACTATTTCCCCTGACCACTCTCCTAGAAAAAAAAGCCCCCTTCAATTATTATCTTTCTTATGACTTAAGGGAAAAATAAAGTATGTGGGAGGGAAACCAAAAATCCTCACCATATTGGACATATGTGGGACTTATCCTTTTGTTAAGAAGTATAACCATTATTTGACTAGGTAAGACTTTATAATTCGTAATTTGACATGCATCTGCTCAACAGCCATTGTTCCAAAAATGTAATTCTGATCCGTATGGCACATATTTGACCAGCCTTTCCAATCCACTTGCCAGCAGCTATGCCACACTGGTAACAATGGTGCTTTGTTGAGGCATTCTACAATTGGCAAGTGTCATTCTCTACACAGTTGCTTTGGAGTCTGGTTCTCAGTGATTCTTTGCTTTTGAAGAGCCCAGGCCAGTTGCTTAGGGATAAGCATGAATGCTATGCAGAGGATTGCTTCCATATGTGACTTTGCGGCTGATGAGCTCAATTTGCTAGTTGATGTCCATTACTGCTTTTAGGAGCAGGAATATACTTGGACACCAGAAAGTTTAGGACAGGGATGATTCCTTCCTTCAGTGAGAAAAGAAAAGGATAGGATAATTATATATACAATCTCTTCATCAGAGGAAGTGTAGGAAAGGGGTACTTATTTACCTTGGACAATATTTTCTAGAGGGCTATGTAGTTGTTTCCTAAATACTAGAAATAAGTGTCATGAAAGCGGAGGCCCTATCTGTATTCCTAAGGCTTAGAAAAGGCTGGCATATAGGAGGTTCTCAATAAACATGTATGGAAGGACAGAAAGGAAGAAAGGACAGGCAAGCTAATTAATCAAGATAACCCCAGTAACGAGAAATGCTACTTCAGTTAAGAATTTATATTTGATAATAGAATGTTTATGTCTATAGGACAGAGCAACACATCCTTTGGCCTGAACTTTAAGTATGGAAATTTTTCTAAGGTCTAGATTGAAATGCAGTCCTGGTCATTTAAGACATTCATTTCACATTTGTATTGTACCTGTTCCAGAAAAACAATTGGTAGGAGTTTACAGAATCAAATATAATAGAAAGTAGGCCAATTAAGAATAAAAAGGAAAACTAAATCAATTAAAAAGAGTAGAAATTAAAATGTGACTAGCCTAAGAATATATTAATTACTGTTCTTGAGTGCTGCCTTTAAACAAAATTTCCTAATAGGGCATAAAAGGCAACCTATTGGATTAAATAGTTTTTTGTTTGATAAAAGAATGAAGACAGTTTCTCTTTAGATATATATTTTTTCCTTATAACTGATTTCAGTATATCACATTCATTGTGATTATTGTTGTAGCATGATAATCAACGTCTCTAACTATATTTTTGCAAAAAGCACAATGATGTTCAAATGGGCGTTTCTACATTGACCCTTTATAAGATTCAAAAGAAAGCATTAAAATATAATGCAATGGAGACATTTCCAGGGAGCACATAAGTGGAGATAATAAAAGCACCTACAAAATGAGAGGCTAAAATTCACTTATGTAAAGTGCATAGCACAGTGATTTCCTTATGGCAAACACTAAGTAAATATTAACTCTTACTGCCACTGCTGCTATTACAACTACTTACCAGGCACTAAAGGAGGACTCCACACGTGTAATGATCTATAGTAGAAACTATCCTTGTGCTATTAAAGCCAATAGCTGGCAAGGACCCACGACTAGAGAGGAAACAGAAATAGATAATCATATACACATATACACACATGTGTGCGTGTTTGTGTGTGTATCTAACTTTCTAGCTAGCTATAGGAGCCATTTTGGAGATTTCTAAAAATTTAGATTCAGATATAGGTATTTGGTCATACTTAGTGAGAGTGTAAAATCTGGGTAATTTTCAGATTTTGAGTCACTTTACCCTTAATTCTTAATTATCAACTCACTTCCTCAGATTTATTAGTGATGACAGTCATGGGAGAGAGGACGGTTAAATCATTTCATTTAAGTCCAGATCTCAGAGGTAGGAGTAAATCAATATTCTCAACCCTGGCTACACATAAGAATCACATAGGAAGATTTGTGTTTTTGTATAAACCTGCAGAGATTTGGGTTCGGTTGATCTAGAGTGGGACTTTGACAATGGTAATTTTAGAAGCAACTGAGGTGTTTCTAAGGTGTGGCCAGGTTGAGTACCATAGATAATTTGGAAATTGGGGATAATTTGGAAAATTTGGGGGAAAGGTGACATTTTAAAAAAATACTAATGAATAATAACTCTTATACCTCAATTCTCACAGTCAGTGTTCATAATTAGCTAAATAATTTCCTGAACTTTCCCTAAATTAGGTGTTTTCTATAAGTTTTTTAATGGCAAATAAAACTGTATAGAATTTAAATAGTTTACAAAATATTAAGGTGACAAAAAAAATTGATCTCTGAAGAAATAAGTACAAATAGAGTTAGAAATATTTTCATTTAACATGAGTAAGATGAAACTAATAAAAATATGCAAAATGCAGAATATTATGAAGCCTAGCTTAATATGAGGCAGCTAATAAAGAACTATAAAGCTATTATAAAGACAATTTTAGAATAAAGGAACTCAGACTATAGTCTGTTAGCCATGTATAGCCATATATGACTAAAATATACATGTATCATTGCCAGTTAACAGGAGTGAGCGCGTGGATGTTTGTGTGTGAACCTACACGTGCACATGTGTGTGTTCTTGTGGATAGTATAGTTGACCATTTATCACAGAGTAACTTCTGTGGGTTAGCCAATGATTTACAGCCTATTTCAACTTTTGCTATACATGGCGTAGCTACACTAAATTGAATAATCTTTAAAAGCAGGTATTACAAGAAAAAAAAATCTTATTTTCTGGTGCATAGACAAAAAAGAAAAGACAGAAATTGTATCAATTGCACAGCCCATCTATTTACCCAAGACAGAAGTCTGTCGCGAGTCAGGGCCTACTTGGATGACCGTATCTGATGGAAGATCCAGCTCTCAGGTTCAGGCATGGTTCAGGTTCCCGACTTTGGAGATTTTGAGGAGTCGAGTTGTATCTCAGGGTATCACTGTGTCAGGACAGATGTAACATCAACCACAGCTGCCTCAGTATGTGCCTGGGGGTCAGACACTTTCAGTGTCCCACTGCCTTCTACCTACTGCTCACTGGGACATGACCAGCATCTCACTGGTCCCTTTTCCTGATACATCAGAAGGGAGAACTTAGCTTTGCTGGTTAAATCTTTCTAGGACTTATGTAAAGTGCATAGCAACCAACAATGGAATTTTCTGCTTTATATTTCTTAGGGTAAATATGACACATTTAATAAATTAGAAAAAGAGTTGATCCTGTTGATTAAGCCAAAGTAATTTATAAATTCACATCACATTGTGAATCCAAATAATAGAGATTTGACCCCATTTTCCTGGGGAGAAAAAACATCTTCAGGTGAAACATTCCTTACACAGATTGAAACCTTCTTTAATATTTTTTATCCCAACCCTCAATATTACATGATCACAAAAAAAAATTATTTCTTAATTCAAGAAATGTTCACTACATCATTCACAGGATTGTAATTTCATTCTTTAGGAAAAGGAGTCCACGAGGGAATATGATCACATAGTATGAATCAACTATCCTTAAAGCATAAGTTAGGCCATCTTTTCCTCATTTATGAAACTGAGCTCCCCCTGGGAGTACTTAGGAATTATTTGCAATAACTTCTGTAATTACCAGCAATCTGGCTCATAGAAAAATCTGTTGAGGGTGTAATTCAAGGGTAAAAAAATTCAACATTTGGGATGAGACTGTACACTGCTCCCCATACAAAGTTGCCATTGAACATTAGCCAATGTTTGGAGCACTGTTAGATATGAAACCCACAAACAGCCCTGCTGGCACCCATCTTGTAGGTCCTACATCACACACAAGGCAACTTTGTTATTATACCAAGAGAACTATACAGTCTGTTGGAGGTTTAAGGTATCGATAAATAAAACCCTTTTCCCGCTCCCAAGATTAGAACAAATTGAAATATAGACAAGGATTCAGACAGATGGAGCCAATATATTTGTTTTATTACCAATAAAAGCTCTTTGGAGAATGTGACAGTATTTTTTTATGATAAATAATGCTGGTTTGTCAACAAACCAACCCTAAATCTCAGTGGTTTAATACAACTAAAGTTTATTTCTCGTTCATGTGAAGTCCAATAGGGATGTTCTTGCTTGGCAGGCAGCCATCAACATGCTCATTCAATAACCTTTCCCAATGTGGCTCCATCATCACCTAGGGCTTTAGAGTGTTCTGCTGAAGTCTCTACATCTGGCCAACAGACAACAGACTGGGAAGAGAGAGTGTGAATGATTGCACAGGAGATTTTCGTGTGCCAGGACCGGATGTGGTACACATTAGTTCAACTCCCATTCCCTTGCCTAGAACTCAGTCACATGGTTTCACCTAACACTCAGATTGGGAAAGTTGGGAAATTTAGTCTAGCTCTACATCCATAAGGTAGAAGAAATGGATTTTGGTGAAAACATAGCAATCTTGGCCAAAATAACTAGATCTCAGGCCTGCTAATATTTCCTCCCTGGATTAAGCAGACTTACCCCTGAAAAAGAACAGAATATCCCTGCAGAATAGAATCTGCCTCACTGAGTTTTTAGCACAGCTAGAGAGAGGCTCAGTGTGCACTCTGTCTGCAGGTAGCAGATTCTAGAGAGAGGAGAGCAAAGAGTTGATTGGACCCTACTAATTCTCCCAATCTCATCAATCAGAGAAAGGGCGAAGAGAGAATCCAGGAGTGCTGCTCTAGGAAAATCATCCCCTTGGAAACATGATCCTCTACTCTACGCCAACCTCCCTTACACAGCTGCCTGAGTAATCCTGTTGAACACAAGTCAGTCAGTGTCACTCCTCTGCTGAGAAGCTTTCCAAGGCGTTCCATCTCACTTGAGGTAAAAGGCAAAGATTTTAGAATGGCCAAATGGCCCTTTCGACACTCTCTCCAGCAGTGCACAATGGTGGTTGGAAAAAGGCGTGCATTCTATCGCCTCCTAAGCACGTGACGCCATTTGGCCATGAGCTGGCTCCCCTGCTCAACATCCCTCCATCCCTGTCTCCCTGGCCCCTTTAACATCATCTTTGCTCACTCCACTCCACTTGCACCCATCTTCTTGCTGTTCCCTGGACAAGAGACATTTGTTCTGACTTCAAGGCCTCTGCATTGGCTTTCCCTTTGGAAAGTTATTCTCCAAGGTATCTACGTGTCTCACCCCCTCACCTTCTTCAAATTTTGTTCAGATCTCTCTGTTAAAAATGGACACTCTTCCTCTTATATTACTCACTTGCTTTCCTAGTCTTTTTCTCCAACTAATCTCCATTTAACATAATACAGTTGACTTGCTTATTGTCTGTCTTTCTCTCTCTCTCACCTACTAGAATGTAAATTCTGAGAGGTCAGGAATTTTCATCTACATTCTTTACTGCTGTAACTCCAGAACCTGGATTAGTTCCTGGAATAAGTAGATACTCAATAAACAACTCTGGAATGAATAAATGAATCAGGTATATTAATTTTTTTGTATTATTTGATTTGTAAATGTTTTTTATAATTGCATAAGAATTATAAGAATAAATCTAGTTTTATGTTTTTACCTATTTAAGTAATGTTATTATAAAAGTAATTCAAGTCAACACTGGGAGCTAAAGAAACGTTTTTCTTTAAAAGAGGTTTACATAATTATTACACTTTACTCTTTGAAATACACTATTCTAGCTAGGTTGATAGTAATCTGGAAGAATCAGAAAACTGCAAGTATATTAGAATTAGGAGGAAACAAATATTATCTAATCTAACATTTTACCTTAAAATAAAATATATCAGTTCTGGCATTGTGGGAGTTTTGTGTTTTTTTTTAATTCTTCTGTGGCTTTTTGTTTGCCAGGTTTTCTGAGTTTTATGGTCAAGGAAATGATGTTCTTGATCTTTATGACATTTGTATTTACAAATAATTTTAAATTCCCTGAGAAAGGCAATGTGTTTCCGTGATAAAATAAAATTCTTCACAGAAAGTTTCTTTAGTATACAGCTTCAACTTTCATTCAGAAACGAAAAGCTGTTCTAATGGACTTAACACATATTGTTGGGAAATTTTTAATTCTTGGAAAAATTCATGATGTAAGTCTGCCATGTGTTCTTTGTCAAACCAAAGAAAATACATAGTTTAATAACAGTGATAAAATTGTCATTTACTCACTTTTAACAATGGGTTTTATGCAATCTATTAATCCCTCTGAAGCGATTTGGTAAATGTTGCTATGAATCATTAGAAATACAGGAAGATTTGAGCTGTAAAGTTTTATTAGGGAATTATATTAAGCCACAGGGATTCTTCAGTGGGTAAGACAATGCCAGGATGAAATGCACTGAAGAATTCAGTTACACTGCCTGTGTTCCTGAAGGGTGGATTAAACACCCACACTGTGGAATTTTGCCCAGTCATATGAAAAGAAAACATGAGAATCCTTCTCAAAGTTATTGGATTTTGAGATGAACATAGCTAAATAATTAGTGCTAGGAGGGGATATACCACCCTCTTGAAAAAATGAAAAGGGAATATCTGAATATTATTTCCACCCGTGACATGTCTCTGTTACTTTAATATAACACATCGCAAATCACAAAGTGCCATCCATTTATGTACTTGCTTTGTATTATTTATTTGTATTAAAAAAGCTGAAATTTAGTCACAGGAAGCATTGCCCCCAATTTCACTGAAGTGGGTAGTGGGTCTCACTATGAATTATGTAATAAGGTCCTCCCAACCCTTCTGTTTACTTTACCCTCATTCTTAGGACCAACTCTGAATTTTATCCTGCCCCAGAAGATGTTTGAGATAGACTAACCACTTCTGGGGGATAACTATGTTTTTTTATGTGGATAAACTTCACTTCATGGTGCACCTTTACGTAATATCTTGTGATGAAAATAATATTAAATTAGCCTGTGAAAACAATCCTAGGCAGCGTCTTTGAATAACTGAAAGCATATCCCCAGGAATCATGCACAACATCTTAATTATACACTTTGCTTGCAATATGCATAATTATGTTCTTCATTCCCTGCCTCAAGCTGAGAAAGGTTTTTAATTCCTCCAAGTGCTGAGGGTTTACAGTCATTAAAGATGTCAAAGCACTTTTTGGAGAAGTTGGTGGGGACGGTACCGGCGCAACACAAGGTTGACATAAGGGAAGCTATAATGTAGAAAAAAACCCATATTGTAACTTTGAATGACCTCTGATTAACTAACCCAGACGGATATGCACCCTCCAGGAGAAATACGTGCTCTGTAGATTTTACTGCCTCTCCCAGCTGCAATAAGTTGATAACTTTGTTCTTTTGAGTTCCTTAGGAATGTGATGACCCCTAGGCAGAGAGTCGATGCTGATAGCCATCATCAATGACAAGTGAAAGATCAGGGTATAGGGCGTTCCTCTGGTCTTTGATGCATATCCAGTAAAATAAAACATTATCAGGAGCTAAAATCAGATGCCTGCTCCAAGCCAGGGATCAGATGGATGCCCCCAACTCGGGGACCAGCGGTCTCCCCAACCTGGAGATCAGCCCTCTATGTAACTGGCCTGTGGTCTTTGTTCTCTAAGATGGTTCTTTCAGACATTAGTCAGCCATCTTCCCCCTTGCTAGCAAGCTGTAATAAAACCCTTTCTCTCCTACCACCTTGCCTCTTGGTGTTTGGCATATCTCGTGGCAGGCAGAGGGAGTTAATATAGTGTAATGGGCTGGAATGTGTCCCCCCAGAATTCAATTATTGGAGTCCTAACCCCAGTACCTAAGAATGTGACTGTATTTGGAAATAGGGTCTTTAAAGAGGTAATTAAATTAAAATGAGGCCATTAGGATGGGCCCTAATCTGACTGGTATTTGAAGAAGAGGAAATTTGGACACAGACAGGAAAGACTGTGTGAAGGCACAGGGAAGATGGCCATCTATAAACCAGGGAGAGAGTCCTCAGAAGAAACCAACCTTGCCAACACCTTGATCTTAGAATTCCAGCCCCCACAACTGTGAGAAAATAAAATCTATTGTTTAAAGCTACCATCTCTGTTATGATAGCCCTAGCAAACTAATGTACATAGTAAAGCAATAATGATAGAAAATCTTCAGTTGAGCATTCACTTATCCAAGTAGAAAGAAGATAGAGAATGAGTGGATGACATGGTAGGTTAAGAACGGTCCAGAGGGATGTAGGGTCTCCATTACTTATTTTCCTATTTGTTTCCCAACTGGATTGTGATGTTGCTTACAGCAGAGATAATGTCTAATTTGTCTTTGAACCCCCTGCTCTTTGTACACACAGTAGGTGCTCATGCACACCTAATAAATAACCCGGTAGTTATTAGGGGAGGTGTGCAGCAATGAGCACACACTATGGTATAAGTTATGGTTAAGAGAGCAGGGTCTGGGGGCCAGCCTGCTGGCGTAGCAGTTAAGTTTGCATGCTCCGCTTCAGCGGCTGGGGGTGCACTGGTTCCGATCCTGGGCATGGACCTTGTGCATCGCTTATTAAGCCATGCTGTGGCAGACATCCCACGTATAAAGTAGAGGAAGATGGGCAAAGATTTTTAGCTCAGGGCCAATCTTCCTCAGCAAAAAGAGGAGGATTGGTAGCAGATGTTAGTTCAGGGCTAATCTTCCTTAAAAAAAAAAAAAAGAGAGCAGGCCCTGGAGTGAGATTGCCCAAAGATGAATCCCAGATCTGCCACCTATGAGTAGTCTGTTCTTGGGCAAGTTTCTTCATCTCTCTATGCCTCCATTTCCTCATGAGTAAAACAGAGATTATAATTATACCTCCTCATCAGTTTGCTGTATTAGATGAGTACCTACATGTAAATGCACTTAGAATGGTCCCAGGCACATAAAACACACCCGTTAAGTCTTTGCTATTAAATTAGACGTTTCAAGAATGTCTGGATACTGTGTCATGGGGAAGCTCTGCCTTACTAGTTGGCGTAGAGCAGGGTGATAGTGCTATCAGTTCTTGGCCAAATTCCAACTTCTGTCCTTCCCACATAAGTAGTCAAATCCTCCCCACCCAGGGGAGAGGAACTGGCTTTTATAAAGCTAAGGAGGACCTTTACTGCCCACATAATAAAAGAGCGAGGTCATCCTTCCCTTCCTTAGCCAGCTGTGTAGCTCAACACTGGTGTCAATAGGGTTGCTATGGCAGGCTGTTTTCACCTTTTATTGGTAATGACTATGTTTGGATTAGAAGGGTAAATATTGGTGGATTGGGAAAGGGCTGGGAAAAGTCAGAGAATGCACGTAGTCACAAATAAGCGGAGGCCAAAATCTCTGCCTCGTTTGACCTCCTTGCAATCCTGATGTGTATCTAGAAGAGAGACTATGCCCACATGCTGCAGAAAAACGTAAACAGTTGTGTTTAAAATGCAGACCATAGTCTTGAGTGCAAAAGGGACATAAATTAACAGATGAATGTAATTTCGGGAAAGCTTGTGTGAGAAGGTGAGCTCTTGGTAAGGTGTGATGGATGAAAGGATTTAAATTGATAGAAACAAGGAAAAGAAGGAAACCCTTATTCAACAAGAACCTATGTTTCAGATGCAATATCTCATTTATCCTATTAACAAGACTAAAGGTGAGGAGAGGCAACTACCTCTAAGCCTGGCTCACAGTGACAGGAGATAGGAACTGTGTGCCTGTTTTCAAAAATAAATGCTGGGTGATGTCATTCTCCATCAAACAGATATTTTACCAACACCTTCTCCTTCATAAAGATTGCTCTTCTGTCTGAACTCCTTTTGTTCCATTCATATGAAAATTATGGTATGCATTATATTTAATTATAACTCTCTGAGCATATCCTGTAGATAATTAAAAGAAAGGAACCCATCAAGGTCCAGGCATTTCCAAGCCTAGAAGCTTCAGAGAGTGGCAACACCTTGTGGAATACATAAGGATGCCTTCAGCCACAAGAATTCCCAACTAAAAATGGCTTAAAAAACAATGGGCTTAGTATCACACAAGAAGTCCAGTGGTAGATGGTTCTGAGGTTGGTGAAGCCCACGTGCGACGTTGTCGTCAAGGACTCACCTTCTCTCTGCTCTGCACCTTCAGGGTATTATCAATGTCTCCTCTCACAGTTATAGACAACTGTAGAAGTTCAGGGTCACATGCAAACACAACAACACCCTCTCAAAAATGGAGAGGGAAAGTTACTTCCTATAAACCCTTTTTAAATAGCAATAAAAATCTTTCCCAGTATGGCTATGCATGCTGTTGTCCACAAGAAGAATTCAGATCCCATTGACCTGGATTGGGTCCTATAACCATGGCCAAATCTAGTCACTGAGAAGGAGAATAGAAGTATGATTGACTTAGCCACTAGTGATGGCTATAAGAGTACATAAGGGGTGAACTCCAGAACAACCCTAGGGCTCTGCCAGTAAGGGAGAACAGGGAAGAAAGCGCAAATCACTGGTGTGCACCCCACTGAATTCACGTGGTCTAGGGGGACTTCATGTTTCTTTTTTCCAATCTGTTTGGAGTTGACTTCATAGTTTAGCTTCAGAAGGCAATCTACTTCTCCTCTTCTTGGGTCTGAAATGCTCCATTGCCCATTCCTGTATTGATCCTCTATATCTTGACTTTATTGGCATGTTTAAAAAACTCTAAGGAAGGAACCATACATGATAATAACATATACCATCTCCTATTCGCAACGAGCATTATGGTATAAAGAGCGCTTCTACGTATAGTTTCATTGTTACTCAAAACAGTGCTGAGAGAAGAACAAGGCTCAGGTGAGTCTGAAGCTGTCTTGTCCAGAGTCAAACAGCTTTTCCTTTATGGCATTTGCTCTTACGGCTCAGGTCTTTCGACTCTTCGCCCTGTGCTCCATCCCTCCTAATGCTCAGAACAGTGCCAAGAACATAATGAACACTCAATACATATTTGCTAAATAAATGGATTAACATTTAAAATCTGGAAAAGTGTGCACGCCATTTCTGTCATTTTTTTCCCCAAGAGTTTGAGGAAAAATAAAGCACTACAACAAGACAGCCACTAGAGGTCACTATTATTCCACAAAAGGAGAATTTGTTCTTTCACAAAGAACAGCCTGATCCTGTCTTAAGGTCCCAAGTGAAATGATGACGGTTGTTGTTACATAACTCCAGGCTTTAGAAATTACAACTATAGAAAGCTCATGCTTATCGTATTTAGTGTTAACATTTACCAAACATTCTGCTGAACTGACATAGCCAATTTTTTCTGTGACATTTCTCCTTATTTATAATTACCGTTACTTCTTTACAGTGTAAAGTCGGTGGGATTATTTCATTAAAACAAAAGGATCTTTCTTCAAAGTTGGTTTTTCCCTCATTGTTATGTTCTCAAGGAAGAACATATTTCCTGTGGGTATAATTTGAGAGACATTTAGAACTCAAACCCTCTTTTTTACCTGGGCCATCCTCAAAATTCATTCATAGATATCTGAAATTTCATCATTAGCGCTTCATTCCTTTTTGTGAAGTTTGCCTCCCTGTTTTGAGGGCCTGTGCTCCCGAATGGAACTTCCCAAACTGGTGTTCTTCAAAATATGTACGGCATGAAACATGCCGTAAACAGGAGGTTCCTCCTTCAAGTCAGTTCAGGAAATGCAGCCAACGACAGAGCCCCCATTTGGAGCTGCAAAACCACATTAGCACTTTAAACGGAGAGAACTCAACAGCAAAGAAACAGTTGGTATTACTTTGTTTGACAAGCTCTTTCCAAATCTTTTGACCAGAGGTCAGCGAACTTCTGTGAAGGGTCAGATACGGAAATCTCTTCTCTTTGGCTTTGTGGGTCATCCAGGGTGAAGTTGGAACTTCTCAAATCTGCCATTGTGGCACGAAAACAGATAATATAGAGACCAATGAGCATGGCTATGCTCCCATAAAGCTTTGCTTATAGACACTGAAATTTGAATTTCATATAATTTTCTCATGTCATGAAATATTACTAATATATTGATTCTCGCCCCCCCCCAGTCATTAAAAATTTAAAAACTCACAGCTGTACAAGTTTTGTATGGAGCTTGTAATGTGCACCAAAAGAGGCAGTGGACCAGTTTTGGGAGATGGGCCAGAATTTGCCGGCCCTGCTTTAGATCACAAGCCCTTTCTCATTACCCTGTTTATTTTTTATATGGCATCTCTTAAGATTGAGGGGACAAATGAATACAGTTTGGAAAAGAGTAATATCTAACGTTTGTGAATCGGTTTTTCAACCTAATGGTCTGCTTGATGACTTCAGATATTAATAGGCGGAAAGGGAAACAGGAGAGATGAAGGTCTCTTTGGATGGGGAGTCACAAGAGGGCACAACTACAGACAATCCCCTCTCTAACTGCCCACGCCACTGCTTTACTTAATGCTGGTCCAGTGCACTGGTGTGTAGAGAAGCCTCATTAAGTCCTGTCATTTCCCGGCCAAGGCTCTCAAGAGCTGGTGTGCCTTCTCCATCTTTGTCTTCCCATTCAGGTCCACACGACATCACATAGTTAGGTAGCGGAGCCTCCAAATGGAAGCACCTTGATGGGCATTTTGCCTGTTTTCAGTTTTTAATATTGTAAACAGTGCTATAATCCATTGGTTATATTCCTAGATCTCTTTTTAGATGTATTGCTTCCTTAAATAAATGACCCAGGATATATATGGTGACAATTGAAGTATCTATATGTAATTCAAGAAGAACTATGATTTTATCTGTATTTCTGGACCGATGACATTCTACCCCCTGTTTGCTAAGATAGTAATTGATAGTGATCTGGGCAGTGGTACTAAAGGAGAGTAGGGAAGACAAAATGATCCAGACTCACCCTTCTATTCATCTACCTATTTCAGAGGCTTAAGTACAGAAGTAAAAGGTAAGGGCAGAAAGACATACAAGGATTTGATCACTAATTCCTCCAGTAAAGCTGTACCACATTGGAGGAAACAATATTAAGTCCAGTAACAGAGTTTTAATTTTTTGAACTATACCTTGTAAATTAAAAGAAGAATAAACACGTCTAGTAGAAGAATGTGACCTTCTAGAACGGCACTCTAGAAATGTGAGGTCAAAGCAGATGAGGATAACTTTGAAAGATGAGCAGAAAAAGGCAGATATCCTACATTTGGGGGTGTCAAGGTAGCAGACACTGTGGGGGTAGCTTTGATGGCAGCCTCAGGGATCCTAAGGTCTCTCAATGTTTTCAGGTCTTCAGCCTTTGAAAATTATTGCAACTCTTTCTAACTTCTGGTTCGTTTACTTGACATTTCAGACATAGTCAAATACCAATTGTTGGTTTTTAACTCCCAAACTACTTTCATGTGTTACAATCTGCAACAATTGTGAAAATTTTGCAACAGTCCTTGGTTGTGTATCTTCCTTGTTTCCAGATGTTCTAAAGCTTTGATTCTGGAATCTAAGTGCCAGATCGGCAGGACCAGCATCACCTGGCAACTTGTTAGAAACGCAAATTGTCAGGCCTCGCCTGGACCCATGGAGCTGGTCCAGCATTCTGTGTTTTCATAAACCGTCCAGATTATCCTGATGTATGCTAAAATTTGAAAAACCGCTGTTCTATAGCCACTAGTCAGAACATACTGCTGTAAGATAAGGAAAAGAAAGTCTGAAAGCTATCATGGATTATTTGGCTAAGGCAAATCAACCGTACAAGAATAGGTATGGAAAGGAAGCCTGCAGGAAGAGGAATTAGAAACCTGCATTACAGGGGAGATGCTGGTTGGATTCTGAGGAATTTTATCCCAAACGTCACATAATTGTATAAATCTAAAAGTATATAACTTCGATGTCTTTTCAAAGAAGAATAAAAGGAATAATTGTAAAACTTTACAAATAATCTAAAAACGCATTATCTCATGGAAAAACAGAAAATAAAATTAAAGAATTTCTCAAAAAATATTTCTTAGATAATTTTTTAATGGTTATAATTTGGTAAAGAATCAGAGTAACTCATTTAGGAGGAGAAACAAAGTATTCACGTGTTGACTGGCAGAAAAAGGTCCAAGAATTACGATAAAAAGGTTAATGTTTAATTTAAAAGGAGAAAGTCTGGCACCAGATTCAGGACAGGACAAGACTGAGCTTGGAGACACTTCAAACTAAATTTCCCCCATTCTCAGCAATATCCTCATCTTCTTCTCAGTGATCTATATTCAGATTTGGATCAATGTTATCTAAGATATTAAATTTAACTCTCTGTTTATTATTTTACTCATTTTCACCTGTTAGGTCTAAACTTTGCTTTGTTGCAATATTTCCCCTTCATTTCTTTTTGATATTTATAAAGGCAATTATAGTTCTGGTACCTCTACAAGAATGATTTAGCTTATTATACTCATGAGTCATTTAATACATTTTTCTAATCTCTATGACCGCAAAGGTCCTCACCTTCTAAAAATTCCACAACTCTAAAACTTCTAATTTGTACTGTAGTCTAGAAACCCCCAGAAGAAAAATAAAAGAGATGAATGAATTTGTTCAGAAAAGTATTTCAGAAAGAAGAATCCCAGCATTAATATTTATTTTGCAGTAAACTAAACGTGAATCTATATTTAGGGATGGTT
The DNA here is from genome assembly GCF_041296265.1 of Equus caballus. NCBI lineage: Eukaryota > Metazoa > Chordata > Mammalia > Perissodactyla > Equidae > Equus > Equus caballus. The sequence continues at coordinate 96,286,900 of NC_091685.1, read as the reverse complement.
CACTGCTCATATAATTAAGCTAATTTTACAGAACTATGGAATCACAAGTCTGCAAATGAAAAGAAATAGAGATCCTGAATCAAATTTAGAGTTAATGAGCCTTTTCAGACTTCATCATGTTAAACAATATATTCCATTATTATAAATATTTGTAACAGTTATGAGTCAGATGATATACAATACAAAGATGAATGTACTTTGGACCAAGTAGCCTGTAATTTCTCAGTTATTTTGAGGAACTTTATCATATAGATGACATTTATTGCATGTCTTGGGGCACCTGTAGATGATTTTTTATTGTGACATGAATCACCAGATAATGCTTGAATGGCTGAAGGTTGCCTCTAGATTATCAGAGCTGTCAAAATCCATTTTTATACAACAGATTGAAAAAATAATAAAAAATAACTCCCTTAATTCACGCTTGTTATTTCTATTATGGTTATAAAGCTTCTATTCTGCTTAGGAAAGTGAAAACTTCAAGATTAATTTCTGTCTCTGCAAAGGAGAGTCTAACACCAAAACAGTCAAAAATGATCCTGATTATTTTTCCCAAGATAAGATCATAACTTTTAATTTCCAAAATTGTACATCCGTTATAGTGAGGGTCCTGGGTAGGCTTCCATACAGAGTTACTAACCCAGTAAATAATCTCTTTTTGGAAATGGCCACAGGAAACAAATGGCGAATCACCTGAAACATCAATTGGCTTCAGAATGTTCCAGAAAATAACAGAACATTCCCTCTTGCTAGAACCTCATTGTTGAGTGCGGAGGTCAGAAGGATAGCAGTGTCTCTGCTCTGACTTCCTCCACCCAGTTGGTAAGTGTGTGTCCAAGTTATGAAGCATCAAGTCTGATTTTTAGTCCATAACACTTATGAATTTATATTATGTATCGAGCACTATGACAGAAGCTGAGAATACAAAGAAGAAAAAGATACAATCCTTCTTTAAGAAAGCAACAATCTCCTGGAGGAGACAAAAATATAACTTTAATACAATCTTGTAAATGTTATAAGTTCATACACCTTCTGTTTAGGAAGCAAGGAGAAAGAGCTTCCCACAAAGACCGGCTTGTGGGAGGGAGGCTTTGAAGAGGGAAGACTCCCTTCCTCCATCCAGCCTGGTCTGAGGAGAGGGATGTTCTCACTAAGTAGCAGGACCAGGACTCCATGCTAGGTCTTCTCATGCTTTCCAGTGCCTTTTCCTGTAACGACAATGCCTCTTGGGGAAGATTATCCTTCTTTACGGCGGTCTACCCAAGGACTGGCCCATAGAGTGGAATCTCCTTATTGGTGAATTCAGGAAAATGTGTTTGATGAGAGAGAGAGAGAGAGAGGTGGGGCTTTTCACTGCCTGCCAGTGAGTGAGCAGCGATGGGAAACTTGAATCTGCTCTTCCCTCAATTAGTCTCGGTTCCCCACGGGCCTCTCAGGGCTGCTTTAAGCCCTTCTCTGAGCACAGGGATGGATGTAGACTTTTGAGGCTCCACTTAGTCTTAAATCAAACTTATTAAAAAGTATCCACATCCCACGTTAAATATGATTTACATATAACTATAAAAGAACTGAACTGAGTCGCAGTTGACTAGCTGACAAAATTTTATTTTGTAGCTATTTAATTTAACAGTATTAAGTTATTTCCCCATATTCTGGAGGCAATAATTTTCTTCTGGTTTCAGAGACCTCCCTATGTCCTTTGAAAAGCTTGTCCTGATGGGCATTGTGCCTACATACTCAGATGCCTCTGTTTCTGTGATCACCAAGCTCTGCTTAGAGTGAATTAAAATACTTCTATCGCTGTATAATACTGTATACACTATTTTACACCTAGACAGAAGATCAATGTTTTAATTAGCTATTGCCACAATAACGTTCTCTAACAAAGAACCACAAAATCTCAGTGGCATATGACAATAGGCTTTTATTTTTCGCTCATGAGTTTGCTCATCAGCTCTCTTCAGTGCACTTCTCATCTTCTTCCTAGGACCATGAACTAGCTGTGCTAGCACGTGCTTCTCATGGTCATGGCAGAGGTGTGAGAGGGCAAGCGAAGACTCATGAGATCTCTTAAGACCTAGACTGGAACTGGCACAGTCATGTCTGTCTACATTTCATTAGTGAAAGCAGGTCACACAGCCAAGCCTAGAGTCAAGAGGCAGAGAAATACACTCTCTCCACGCTGGGACTGTGTGGCAAGAGTGTGGATGTGGATAGAGGTGAAAAAGTGAGGCTGATAACTCAATCCACTAAGTGACCCTCCTCCCCCACGCAGGGTTTGCTATGCTCTCTATGAGTGATGGAAAGGATTTTTAAAGATATGGACACACTGGTTGACCTTAAAACCTATCCCCTGTATGAGATGACCTAACTGTACCTCCACCAGCTGGTGAGCCATGTGCTCATGATGCCAAGTCACCTAGGTGAACTGCCAGGGTTGGAGCTGCCTTCCTTTAGGCCCGAGATAACTACACTCCTTGGGCATTACTTACACTCAGGTCAAAAGCTCGATTTATGAAAATCAAGATAATCATTTTACATTGAAACAAAATGTTACTGAGGTCATGGTTTCCAAGAGAAGAGCTACCTCCACCAGCTCATTGCATTGAGACAATCCAATGACTCTTCCTTTGTACTAGATGTTAGGTGTTTTGTCTGGAATGGCCCAATTTCCTTATAAGGCTATCCTTTGTCTTCAACTAACCCTTGATGCGTTATTGTGTGGTAGTTTCACAGTGATGGCTTACATACTTGCTTTATAGTGAGTGTCTTTTTTGCATTTTTGATTATATGCTTATTTATTTTCATTATACATATGCTAATGTTTATTATAAAAAATTCAAATACGTAGATAAGCAAAAAGAGTAAAGCACTGAGTACTTTAGAAACATCATTTCAAACATTTCCCACAGCAACCCTGCAGGACTGATATTATTTGGCCCATTTGACAGAAGAGGAAACTGAAGAACAGTGAGTTCAAGGAATTTGGCTAAGTTGGCATAGCTGGTAAACGGCTTTGGAAGGAAAACAGAGCCTCAGAATGAGCTAACTTTTCCATCGGGTCATTGGCAAGTACTGCTTTGTTCACTTATAAACAGACTACAATTTATACACTCAATTTAACAAGAAAGCACAAAGCAGGTAAAAATCTAATGAAAAAGAACATTTACCACACAAGACTATGGATTATATTTTTAGTATCTTCAAGGAACCTAATGTATAAATATTTCCTTGTCTTTTATCTTGATAATGAGCAAAATAGCTCAAGTGCCTGTATGCTCAACATTTTCATGTCACTAACTCAAAGCTTTTAAGTCTTTCAGGTGTTCTCTACCAAACACGCTCATGTCTGCTGGTTTTATTTTAAGTGAAGGATTAATAAAAAAAATTTAACATATAAAATGTATAATTCTACAGTATCACCACTAACAATCTAGTTACATATGGAACTAGGAATATCATGCAAGGGGTCGGATCCTGGACTTACGTGGTGTATAATCCTATGAAAAGGAAGATTCCAGTGCTCACTTTAAAGTGTGTTTCTAATTCCCTCCAGCCAACCCACCATAGTGATGGGAAAATCCAGTCTTGGCTTTTTGCTGCTTCATCCTGATATATCCTAATCCCAAGTTCTTGTTTCCACTGAGGTTAGTGGGGTCTGGCAGCATGCCAGAATTACAGAGGCCATACATGGGTGCAGGAATGTAACCTTGATCTCCCCCGCCCTCCCTTTGTCTCTCAGGATATAGCCTTGAATGTACATGAACATTAGGGCAGAAACTAAGGCACAAGACATTCCATTGCCCTAGAGTGTCAAACTTTCCTAGGAAGCCAATTTTTCTTTAAGAGAATTTCTGCATTCTAGATACATGCCCTGACATTCTCTTTTCTGGGTATATTATTTCTCATACTCAGTTCTTGTTTGGTTGTCTCTGACATTATAAAGAAAATTGATGAAATAGAATAAATTAAGAGCCCTGGTGCTTTATCATCTTAACGGTTTGGTTCATCTAATTGGCACCATGGGGAGACCACGATAACTTCTTTAGAGTGAAGGGTTTTTGTTTGTTGTTTTTGTTTACTTTTACATTCTATTTACCATAAAGAATCTCATACTGTTGTGGTGCTCTATAAATAGTGATATAACTGCGAATACGGCAATTAAAGTTGTGGGTTGAACACTTTTCCAATTAAACTGCAATATTCTGTCCCGAGATAGCTATAGAACTGACAAATCCGGTCAATTTGATTAGAAGGAAGCAAACTAAAAATCTTTAAATTTCATTATAAATCCTAGAATATTTATAATATTGAAAAGAAGAACTTAGGAAGATAGTAGAAATTCTGTTTTTGGAGGTGTCTGAAATAGAATTTCCTTATTTGGGAGGATTAGGGCTGGACCTTAGACAGAATATTTTCTCAATGTCTGTTGCAACCTGTGCGTGAGAGAGAGAGAGAGTGTAAGTGCACGCATGCACACTCTATTTTCTACAGAGCTGAATTAGCAATGTTAACATATTAGAGGCTTTCTATCTAATTTGAGGTTCACAGCTGTACCAAGATTAAAAATGATAATTTTCTAAATGAGTAGTGGAAGAGTAATCTTTGTGCTTCAAATTCAAGGGGGTTAATTTTCTCTTACATTCTCTCTGTTTTTTTCCATGTGAGAGATGTGTCCGAAAGAACAAATTCTGGAGAAATTCTAGGGCAATAGAGTGGGGACCACTTCTCAATTGCTCAAAATGACCAGCTGAGAGGCCCGCTTGCCATTCACCTACTATCTTTAGCTTAAAGAAGATGACAGAGTTGATTGGGGGAGGGGGGAGGGTGCAAATGGCAAGAAAATGGAGGTACAGACAAAGCTTTGTACTGACAAGGCCTGGGGCAGATCCATTCATGTGAATGCTAATTTATGTTCTCCAACTGCTGCTTCCTCTTCTATTTTTTTTTGGTGAGGAAGATTGGCCTTGAGTTAACTTCTGTCATCAATCTTTCTCTTTTTGCTTGAGGAAGATTGTCGCTGAGCTAACATCTGTGCCAATCCTCCTCTATTTTGTATGTGGAATGCCGCCACAGCATGACTTGATGAGTGGTGCATATGTCTGTTGCTGAGATCTGAGCCTGCAAACCCTGGGCTGCCAAAGCAGAGCATATGAACTTAACCACTATGCCACTGGGCTGCCCCCAATTAAGTATTCCTTCAAAGTTAGGTATTCCTACCTGGAATGCTGGTCCCGCTCTTCCTCTAACACCGAGTCATGTCTCAGATCTCAGCTCAATGCCACTTTCTCCAGGAAATCTTATTTGACCTCTAAATTAGGATCCTCTTTTATTTTTCTCTCTTGGTACCCTGCTGCTTTCCTTCAGAGGAGTATATGTACAGACACATATGTATAGGAAAATAATGTAAAATTATATATTAACATTATATTTTAAGATCTCTTACTCATGAAAAGTTTCTCTGCCACATTCGAGCCCCTGCTCTAGCAGGGCAGGTATCATATTTGGACAGGGTAGCCCCATTTGGTAGACAGCCAATCAATATTTCCTGAGTGACTAAATCAGTCCATCTTGCCTCACTTTCTCATTGAAATTTGTGAGGGTCCGTGTCTTCATTTCAAATTAACCGTCAGTCAGCATTATTCCTTAATCGCTTAAGAATTTCCTAGTTCTTCCTTTGTTGCCAAGATGATTTAATATTTAAAGGAGATCAATAGAGATTTGTTTTGTAAAGAAAAGAGTCATTTGGTTGTATAAATATTCCATATTCTTTTAAAGGTTAAATTTATGTTCTCACAAAATACTCCCGTTTACGGGGATTTTCACTGCTGCAGCAGTGTCTTTTCACATCTGCTTAAACCCACCCGTATTTCAGTAAAGGGCACTTTCACCTTCTGCCTCTCTCACAACCCAGTTTAATGGGATTTGGAGAGATTTGTTTCCTGTTTCCTTGTGATGGCCACAGGCAGTGACTGTCCTGTAACCTCTAGATGCGCGATACCTGTCAGGCCAGAGCGCTGGAGACTCTGCTATATCCCTAGGCGGTGCAAAGCCCCAGGGGAAAGATGAGGCAGATTAATTAGCACTAATTACTCTAGAGCCAGAACATCTCCTCTTAGTATGAGAAAACGTAATGAAATCCACTGTACAGGAGGAGAGCCAAGATGGCGCCATGAGTAGTCCTCTTTGCCTCTCGCCCTTCGAGTGTACAATTATTTGGACACTTATTGCTTGACAAAGGATATCCAGACAGCATCTCAGGATGTCTGAGACACCCACGCGACTATACATCGGAAGGCGGATGGACTTTCCTCCGGGAGGATGTGGAAATAGGTGAAAACTCTCCGACCCCGATGGGCAGCCTAGCACCTGCAAGCGGCTTTCTTCCAACGGACGCCCCCAGAGGATCCACACACATCTAGGGCAGGAGTGAGAACACAACAGAGGAGCGACGGTGGAAACAGGTGACCAGAACCCTACCTAAACCCCCCGCAATTACTCCTAAACGCAGAGGGAAACTTTGGAGTTGCACACCTGAGCCCGCGGGGAGAGTCTCTCCCCGCCATTGGCGGGGAGACCCAGCCTGGTGCTCGGGGCGCCCGGAGGGTCCCAGAGAGAGACACAGAGGGCACGGAGGTCTCCCAGCTGCCGTTGCCCGCCCCGTGGGACTAGGGATTGCCGGAGATCTCGGAGAGGACCGGGGCTGGGGGAACTTTCAAAGGCCGGTTCGGCGACCCGGAGGGGAAGCGCCGGAGCTCCGCCCAGGCAGCAGACAAAACTCTCTGTCTGCCGTTAGCAGAGGGGCCACGCCCAGCCTTCAGGGCTCCCGGCAGAGGCCCGGAGAGAACCCCAGAGGGCGGGGCGACCCCCAGCTGCCGTTGCCCGCCCCGTGGGACTAGGGATTGCCAGAGATCTCGGAGAGGACCGGGGCGGGGGAACTTTCAAAGGCCGGTTCGGCGACCCGGAGGGGAAGCGCCGGAGCTCGCCAGGCAGCAGACAAAACTCTCTGTCTGCCATTAGCAGAGGGGCCACGCTGAGCATTCACGGCTCCGGGAGAGGCCCGGAGAGAATCCCAGAGGGCGGGGCGACCCCCAGCTGCCGTTGCCCACCCCGTGAGGCTAGGGATTGCCGGAGATCTCGGAGAGGACTGGGGCTGGAGAGAGTTCCAGAGACCCAGCTTAGTAGCCTAGGGGGAAACCCTACAGGCTCACAGCAGCCTTAGGGAAAGCCTCTGCACAGCACCAGTAGAAGGCACCCAGCCGCCAGCCACAAGGCTGGAAGACCCCAGGGCAAAAGCAGCATAGCTAGGTGTACTAACCACAGACTGTAGAAGATGCCAATAGCTCTCCTGCGACCCATAGAGGACAAGTGAGATTTGGTGGGTGCCGACAGCAACCGAGCGACAAATATAAGTGATCCCACTCCTGGCCGCTGGAAAAGCCCATAACACCGTTGCAGACCCCAAGGAGAGAGCGCATCTAGGTGGGCAACAACAGTAGGCACCTGCAGCCTGAAGCCCCCCTGTGACGGCCCGCACGGAAGAGGAGGGAATCCAAAGGGCCACTGTGGCTACGAAGAGGGGCCCAGGCCCAGTTAGCAACTACGGACAGGGTTCCTGGTTGGTGAAGTATAAACAGCTGCTCCCCCCACCGCAGCAGCTGAAACAAGTGAAAGGAGCAACTAAACTCTATCTCCATGCGGAGGCACAAATCAACATCATCCAACAATATGAAAAAATACATTAAATCTCCAGAACAGAAAGAAAGTAACAAATACACAGAAAACAATCCCAAAGAAAATGAGATATATAACCTAAATGATGATGACTTCAAAACAGCCATCATTAGGATTCTCAATGAGTTAAGAGAGAATTCTGACCGACAACTCAACGAGTTCAGGAGCTATGTCACAAAAGAGTTTGATACGATAAAGAAGAACCAAACAGAAATATTGGAAATGAAGAACACAATAGAGGAGATTAAGAAAAATCTAGATGCTCTGAACAGTAGGGCCGATAATATGGAGGAAAGAATTAGCAATTTGGAAGATGGCAATATAGAATTGTTGCAGGCAGAGGAGGAGAGAGAAGCAAGACTTAAAAGAAATGAAGAAACTCTCCGAGAATTATCAGACACAATTAGGAGATGCAACGTAAGGATTATAGGTATACCAGAGGGAGAAGAGAAGGAGAAAGGGGCAGAAAACCTATTCAAAGAAATAATGGCTGAGAACTTCCCAAATCTGGTGAGGGAGATGGATCTTCAGCTGACAGAAGCCAATAGATCTCCAAACTTTATCAATGCAAGAAGACCAACTCCACGGCATATAGTAGTGAAGCTAGCAAAAGTCAACGACAAGGAGAAAATATTAAGGACAGCCAGGCAAAAGAAACTAACCTACAAAGGAACCCCCATCAGGCTATCAGCAGATTTCTCAGCAGAAACTTTACAGGCTAGAAGAGAGTGGAATGATATATTCAAAAATCTGAAGGACAAAAATCTACAGCCGAGAATTCTCTACCCAGCGAAAATATCCTTCAAATACGATGGAGAAATAAAAACTTTCCCAGACAAACAAAAATTAAGGGAGTTCATTGCCACAAAACCTCCTCTTCAGGAAATCCTCAGGAAAACCCTCATTCCTGAAAAATCCAAAAAAGGAAAGGGGCTACAAAACCAAGAGCAGAGGAGATAAGTAGAAGGACAACAACAGAGAGTAGCAGCTCTACATCAGAACAGATTAAACCATGGGACGAGAAACAAAGGAAACTGAAGAAAACCGGAAAACAAGACACAAAATGGTAGTGGTAGGCCCCCACGTCTCAATAATCACTCTAAATGTAAATGGATTGAACTCCCCAATCAAAAGACACAGAGTGGCAGGATGGATCAAAGAACAAGATCCAACAATATGCTGCCTCCAGGAAACAAACCTCAGCCCCAAAGACAAACACAGACTCAGAGTGAAGGGATGGAGAACAATACTCCAAGCTAATAATGAACAAAAGAAAGCAGGTGTCGCTATACTAATATCAGACAAGGTAGATTTCAAAACAAAACAGATAAAGAAAGATAAAGAGGGACAGTATATAATGATAAAAGGGACTCTCCACCAAGAAGACATAACACTTATAAATATATACGCACCCAACACAGGAGCACCAAAATTTGTAAAGCAACTCTTAATAGAACTAAAAGAAGACATCAACAACAATACAATAATAGTAGGGGACCTCAACACACCATTAACACCAATGGACAGAACATCCAGACAGAAAATCAACAAGGAAATAATAGAATTAAATGAAAAATTAGACCAGATGGACTTAATAGATATATATAGAACACTTCATCCAAAAACAGCAGGTTACACATTCTTCTCAAGTGCACATGGAACATTCTCAAGGATTGACCATATTTTGGGAACCAAAGCAAACATCAATAAATACAAGAGAGTTGAAATAATATCAAGCATCTTTTCTGATCATAACGCTATTAAACTAGAAATCAACTACAAGAAAAAAGCAGAGAAAGGTGCAAAAATGTGGAGACTAAACAACACGCTTCTCAACAAACAATGGATCATTGAAGAAATTAAAGAAGAAATCAAATATTATCTGGAGACAAATGAAAATGAGAACACGACATACCAAATCATTTGGGATGCAGCAAAAGCAGTCCTAAGAGGGAAATTCATCACAATACAGGCTCACCTCACTAAATAAGAAAAAGCTCACGTAAGCAACCTCAAACGACACCTAACAGAACTAGAAAAAGAAGAACAAACAAAGCCCAGAGTCAGTAGAAGGAGGGAAATAATAAAAATAAGAGCAGAAATAAACGATATTGAAACAAAAAGACGATAGAAAGGATCAATGAAACAAAGAGTTGGTTCTTCGAAAGAATTAACAAAATTGACAAACCCCTAGCCAGACTCACCAAGAAAAGAAGAGAGAAATCGCAAATTAATAAAATCAGGAATGACAGAGGAGAAATCACAACAGATACCAATGAAATACAAGAGATCATAAGAGAATACTATGAAAAACTGTATGCCAACAAATTGAACAACCTGGAAGAAATGGACAAATTCCTAGACTCCTACAATCTCCCCAAACTGAATCAGGAAGAAATGGAGAATCTGAATAGACCAATCACAAGTAAGGAAATAGAAACGGTAATCAAAAACCTCCCCAAAAACAAGAGTCCAGGACCAGACGGCTTCTCTGGAGAATTCTACCAAACATTCAAAGAAGACTTAATACCTATTCTCCTCAAACTGTTCCAGAAAATTGAGAAAGATGGAGAACTCCCTAACACATTCTATGAAGCCAACATCACTCTGATCCCCAAACCTGACAAGGACAACACAAAGAAGGAGAACTACAGGCCGATATCACTGATGAACATAGATGCAAAAATCCTCAACAAAATTTTGGCAAACCGATTACAGCAATACATCAAAAAGATTATACACCATGATCAAGTGGGATTTATACCAGGGACACAGGGATGGTTCAACATCCGCAAGTCAATCAACGTGATACACTACATCAACAAAATGAAAAACAAAAACCACATGATCATCTCAATAGATGCAGAGAAAGCATTCGACAAGATCCAACACCCATTTATGATAAAAACCCTCAGTAAAATGGGTATAGAAGGAAAGTACCTCAACATAATAAAGGCCATATATGATAGACCCACAGCCAACATCATACTCAATGGACAAAAGCTGAAAACCATCCCTCTGAGGACAGGAACAAGACAAGGGTGCCCACTTTCACCACTCCTATTCAACATAGTACTGGAGGTGCTGGCCAGAGCAATTCGGAAGGAAAAAGAAATAAAAGGAATCCAAATAGGTAATGAAGAAGTAAAACTCTCGTTGTTTGCAGACGACATGATCTTATACATAGAAAACCCCAAAGAATCCACAGAAAAACTATTAGAAATAATCAACAACTACAGCAAAGTAGCAGGGTATAAAATTAACGTGCATAAATCAGTAGCATTTCTATACACTAACAATAAACTAACAGAAAAAGAACTCAAGAACTCTATCCCATTCACAATCGCAACGAAAAGAATAAAATACCTGGGGATAAACTTAACCAAGGAAGTGAAGGATCTATACAATGAAAACTACAAGACTTTCTTGAAAGAAATAGGCGATGACATAAAGAGATGGAAAAACATTCCTTGTACATGGATTGGAAGAATAAACATAGTTAAAATGTCCATACTACCTAAAGCAATATACAGATTCAATGCTATCCCAATCAGAATCCCAAGAACATTCTTCACAGAAATTGAACAAACAATCCTAAAATTCATATGGGGGAACAAAAGACCGCGAATTGCTAAAGCAATCCTGAGCAAGAAAAACAAAGCCGGCGGAATCACAATCCCCGATTTCAAAACATACTACAAAGCTACAGTGATCAAAACAGCATGGTACTGGTACAAAAACAGGTCCACAGATCAATGGAACAGAATTGAAAGCCCAGAGATAAAACCACACATCTATGGACAGCTAATCTTCGACAAAGGAGCAGAGGGCCTACAATGGAGAAAAGAAAGTCTCTTCAACAAATGGTGCTGGGAAAACTGGACAGCTACATGCAAAAGATTGAAAATTGACCATTCTTTTTCACCACACACCAAAATAAACTCAAAATGGATCAAAGACCTAAAGATTAGGCCTGAGACAATAAGTCTTTTGGAAGAGAATATAGGCAGTACACTCTTTGACATCAGTTTCAAAAGAATCTTTTCGGACACTGTAACTCCTCAGTTGAGGGAAACAATAGAAAGAATAAACAAATGGGACTTCATCAGACTAAAGAGCTTCTTCAAGGCAAGGGAAAACAGAATTGAAACAAAAAAACAGCTCACTAATTGGGAAAAAATATTTACAAGCCACTTATCCGACAAAGGGTTAATCTCCATAATATACAAAGAACTCACACTGCTTAACAACAAAAAAACAAACAACCCGATCAAAAAATGGGCAGAGGACATGAACAGACATTTCTCAAAAGAAGATATGAATATGGCCAATAGACACATGAAAAGATGTTCATCATCGCTAATCATCAGGGAAATGCAAATCAAAACTACTCTAAGATATCATCTTACCCCCGTTAGATTGGCAAAAACATCCAAAACCAAGAACGACAAATGTTGGAGAGGTTGTGGAGAAAGAGGAACCCTCATACACTGTTGGTGGGAATGCAAACTGGTACAGCCACTATGGAAAACAGTATGGAGATTTCTCAAAAAGTTAAAAATAGAAATACCCTATGACCCAGCCATACCATTACTGGGTATCTATCCTAAGAACCTGATAACAGATATCTCAAGAGTCCGTTGCACCCCTATGTTCATCGCAGCTTTATTTACAATAGCCAAGACGTGGAACCAGCCTACATGCCCAGAAACTGATGACTGGATAAAGAAGATGTGGTATATATACACAATGGAATACTACTCAGCCATAAAAAAAGACGAAATTGGCCCATTCACAACAACGTGGATGGACCTCGAGGGCATTATGTTAAGCGAAATAAGCCAGTCAGAGAAAGACGAACTCTATATGACTCCACTCATAGGTGGAAATTAGTATATTGAGAAGGAGATCTGATTGGTGGTTACCAGGGAAAAGGGGGGGTGGGGGGAGGGTACGAAGGGGGAAGTGGTGTACCCACAACATGACTAACAAAAATGTGCAACTGAAATCTCACAAGCTTGTAATCTATCATAACATTAATAAAATATATATATATATATAAAAAAAAGAAATCCACTGTACAGTTTGCTCAACTGGTCACAAAGGCGGGGTTCTGTAGTCCAAATGCAGACACTGACACTCTTTACTGGGAAACAAAGCACAGCTGCGTCAACAAGGCATAAACCTTGGGTTGGCTCCACTGTCATCTCTGGTGACCATCCAATTTGTCTTTTCCCTCTTATTCACGAGTATCTCCAATAATTCGATATTCTTTTAGAATGTGTTGTGCTCGAAATAGCGGGCTATCTGCTAGTTGTTTAAATCGTGGGAGATGACTTTTCTCACATAACAGGATGTCTGGATGTTGGTGGTTGCTGACATTTGTTCAGTGGCTCACAAAGTCCAGGACTTGGGTTTGCGTCTCTGTGATCCTTCGGGTCCCGCCCACACGGCTGTCAGAGGACTGACGCTGCTGTCAGAGCTCCTGCTCACCCGCCCAGGTGAGGGCCAGGCAGCGGCAGAAGTTGACTCCTCATTCCTCTCTCTCTCAGCCAGGAGAGAGGAACCTTGCTCATAAGCTTCCCAGCTTCCTTTACTTCCTTTTACATTTCATTGGCCAGAGCTGTGTTGCTACATGGCTGCTCTAGGTGGAAAAAACAAGAGTAATAGGTTTTTCCAACCCTTATAATAGGTAACGGAAAATGGAGAAGGGGTTGGAAACGGTTTTTGAATAGGCACAGAAAAGGGTCTGGGTAGACCTGAAACGCTGCTCCACCCTTTGCAGTCTCATTTATTACAGGACCCAAACTGCATTCTCGGTGGTGACATTGTCCTCATACCTTAAGATGCTCCTCCTTGTTTGTCTGGTGCCAGAATAAGAAAATATTCGGCACAGAATCAGCAAGTCATACATGTGTATGTCAGATTAAGCATATCAGCAGAACATGTACTATTGTTAAAAGATTACATTTTTATTTTTATTTTGAAACGTTTTCCTTCCCCCTGCCCCCACTAGGGTATTGTTTTCTTTTTTCTGTGGACTTTTCTTGGGTCCTGCAATTCCTACAGTAATAAATGTAGAGACGTTTACACCAGGTTGCAGTGAATGTGTTATTTATATAAATGTGTAAGATCAGTACTTTCATGATTTGGGATTCAAGAGAAGCGTTATGGTGAACTTCTCTGTATTTATTATTTTTTGAAAAGGTAATAGGAGATAGAAGCTCACTCACCCCTAGCATTTCTGAAGCACAGAGTTTAATCAAAAATCTGTCCAGGCCAGAAATGTTATCATGTTCTAGTAACTCACCACTCAATCACAGCCTTTTAGGTTTATTCATCAACCCTTAGCACAGAATCTGTCACTGAATTGCTACCTGTGACCTCCGGTATCGTAAGTCACTGGCTGCCCTGAGGGGCAAGTGGGTTCACATTTCATTTCACCAAAAATGAAAAGAAAAAAGGGACAAAGCTTCTTGGTAATTGTTAGTTATTCAGTACGTAATGCTATAAAGCTACCTCTTGTGCTAACCTTTCACATGAAAGAAAATAGAATCTGTATAATCTCCCTATAATTGTAATTAGGTGCAGAAATTGATTGACCTGAACTATTTAAAGTTTTTTCATCTGTATGTAATTAATAATAAATGAATTCTACACACCAAACAATTTCTTTTGAAATTCATTTATTTGATAGTCTTCATTTGACCTCTTTGAAAATACCCTGCCACTCTGCTTTTGGTTTGCTCCTCTGATTGGCCATGGGCAATCACTCCTGCATAGAAATTCTTACTGACTCACTCCATGATGCTTGCTCTTTTGCATGCAAATGTTCTTTATATGGTTTTTGTTTTTGCTGTCATCAGATGTCCATGCGAAACGATCTAAAAATATGAAGACTGCACTTATCCAAACAGCGTTCTCTGTTTAAATAAAATATACAGCAAAGTTAATCAGACACATACTTAATGATGTGTATAATTGTTATCATGCTGCATGGTAATTAGGCATAATGCTAAGCTACTCATGTCATAGCGATGGGGAGTATATTTATATAGACAGATCCAGCATTTTTATGACAAGCAGAGGGAAAAAGTTGAAAGGTGGGGGGAACCAGGATAGGGCTGTAGTTTGTGGAAAGCTTCTCCTCTATCACATGAAGACTGAATATTTACCTGTTTTCTCTGATCTCTATCAGATCTGACCTTAAAGAAAGTCACCTAGCATCTCAGGCTCTTTCTTATGTTGATTTTCCCAGGATTTGGATGGACTGGAGCATCAATTGGCACTGGGGCTTCTTAAGCACGTAGATGTGGGTCTCCCATGTTGATCATTTTGGAAAGAAAAGAAACTGACTAGAGGACTAAAATATCCAACAACTCTCAATAGAACAAGTAAAAAAGAAATGTTTTCTATGTATAACTGTCTTGGCATAAGACCCCAAGAAGCAGTGGCCCTTTGTCGTCACATGTAGAGAAGACAGAGAATTTTTATCCTTTCCTTAAAAGGCTATGCATTACCATCTGGGGTGTGGAAAACACTTCATAAACCTGGGCGACCATAGGGAAGATCTCCTAATTACTCACTCAGTAGGGATGGTGGGCAGAATTGGCCCAAAGATTCCCGCCCCCTGGTGTACATGCCTTGTGTAACCTCCTTCCCTCAAGTGAGGGCAAAACCTGGGAATTAGGTTATGTTATAAGGCAAAGGTGAGGAAATTTTGAGATGTAATTAAGATCCCTAATCAGTTGACTTTGAGTTAATCTAAAGAGAGATTATACTGGGTCAGCGTGACCTTATCAGATGAGGCCTAAAAGGAAGAGTTTCCTGCTGGCTTTGAAGAAGTGAGCTGCCATGTTTTGAGATGGTCATATGGCTAGGACCTGAGGCACCACTAGGAGCTGAGAGCATCTACCGCTACAACAGGAGACTAAATTTTTTTTTTTTTTAAAGATTTTATTTTTTCCTTTTTCTCCCCAAAGCCCCCCGGTACATAGTTGTATATTCTTCGTTGTGGGTCCTTCTAGTTGTGGCATGTGAGACGCTGCCTTAGCGTGGTCTGATGAGCAGTGCCATGTCCGCGCCCAGGATTCGAACCAACGAAACACTGGGCCGCCTGCAACAGAGCGCACAGACTTAACCACTCAGCCACGGGGCCAGCCCCAACAGGAGACTAAATTTTGCCAACAACCTGAACAAGCCTGGAAGAACTCCTTGAGCTCCACATGAGAGAGAGCACAGCCCTGCAGACACCAGGATTGCAACCCTGTGAGACTCTGAGCAGAGGACCCAGTTAAGCTATGCTTGGATCTCTGATCTATAGAAACTGTGAAAAAATAAATGAGTGTTGTTTTAGGCCATTAAGTTTGTTCTGCAGGTATAGAAAACTAACACTGTTGGCTTTATCCATTCATATATTTAACAAATATTTATTGAACACTTACTGTCTTTCCTTATCCTGTTAATCTGGTCTGCATTTCTTTATGCAGAAAAAAATTACATCTCCTTGTATTTCGTATAACTGATCTAATTTTCGTGAGCCTTCACCAGCTGAAGTATGTGACAGAGAAAAACTTAAACTTGTCAGTTAAAATCGTTTCAGTTCCTTCTAATTTTACACATTCTCATTTCATGTAAGTGTTCAGCCAGTTTGAAGCCCAACTCCATCACGAGCATTTAAACACCTTATACCTGTTCCCATCCCACTTCCTAAGTGGACCTCTTGGTTCCACTGAGAACTTACCATCTCTCTGCATACTTATGGTGGTGGAGGGGAGATGGGTCCTTACGTCCATGCAGTGACCTCTGGTCTCTCACTGGTCTCAGCTGTGAAGTGCTTGGCCTGGGCTGCTCTCTAGGGGGTATCCACTAAGCCAGGACTCGTCCCATCACTGATAGTTCTGCTGGTATCTGCTGCTGGTCTGTGGCTGCTGTAGGTCAAGGTCATGTCTCTCTTCACCTAGTCTGGGCTTCAGGTACTTCCTGACATAGGCTCACTCTGCTCCTCCTCTGAGACCCTCCATATGTCCCAGATTTGGATGTCCCATCTCAACCTTTTGCCCTTGTAGATCCAATGGCAGAACTTTTGGTTCTAACTCAGCATTTATCTACATCTCCCCCAACTCCAAAAGGCATGTGGAAACTTCTGTGTTTCGTCCTCCCTGAGACAACTAAAATTTAGCCTTCCCTCTGCCAGATCACAATATGTGATGAATTTCTTTTTGTTTGAGCCCCTGATCCCGGTCTCTCCCCGCCCCCACCTATACCACTGCAAAGATGGAAGGGACTCTCTTTCAAGAATCCTAGATGTAAAGAAAAGCAAAGCTCCCTACCCTCAGTGTTCCCATAGACTTATCTATCGCATTTCCCCCAATCTGGAGTAAAGTCTAACGAAGACAGATTTAGACACACATATCTCATCCCTGCCTCCCCTCCCTCAAACTCTTCCTTTTACTACAATCCCTAGATGCTGAAAGGAGCTAATTTTTATTTCTCCTTTCTATTCTCCCAGGAAGACCCTGAGTACCCTTGAGCCAGGAAGAGAAGGCTTTGGGCTCCCTAATTTCTTAGCCATAATGGAGGATAGTGAGTGGTAGAGAAAGACAGGTTGGTCAATAAGTATGTCTAAACTGAAAGGTCTTTAAAAAATAGTATACCCAGTTATAATCCCCCTGTAATAAATGTCCCCAGTCTCAGGGGATATTTACTCTTATTTAGGGATCATTTCTCCCTCTTCCCAAATGACAAGAGCCAAATCTTTGCCTTGAATCTACTTTCTGATTTGCCCCAGTCCCCAGGTCCTCCAAGGATGGCTGGGTAAAACTGGGGACAGGTCTCCTCCTGTGTGAAGGGACAGATTTTAGACCCAAGGAAACCCATGCTTTCCCAATACTGGCCCTTTCAGGGACCCAGGACAGGTGGGTGGGTAGGGCTTCCCTTGAGCAAAGGTGAATCTCAGGGGCTCTTACTTAGCTGGGGATGAAGTGTTTCCCGTGTTCAAGGACAGCAGGCTATGCTTTTTGGAGGGTTGCCACCTCCAAACCCCATTCACCTCCATGTTCTCTTTGGCCTTGGTTCTGTGACCCAGAGGGAAAAGGGTGACAGCCCGGTTAATGTCCTTGAGAACAGAATGCCTTCACTCTCTATCTTTGTGGATTTCTTGAGCAACGTTTGCTTTGTATTTATCAGCTGTGGAGACATTTTCTGGCCTCAATATAGATCTGGAGTCTGATCTCTTTCTTGAGAGTGTAATTTTTGAAATATCTCCTGGGCCTGAGTTGCTGGAATAAGACTTCACCTTTCCTTATAAGGCTCAGTCCCTTCAAAGAGCTAGGGCCTTACTCCCCTCCCCACACACTCCTTCATTTCTTTAACCTGCTAATTGTCTGTGGTTGCCTGCAAACATAATTTTTCTCACTGTCAAGATGGTTCAACTCTCAAATTCTCCTCTGGGTGTTTGTTACCTGTCAGCTGCCCAAATATGTGATCCCCACAGGTTCTTCTGGGGCTCAAATGGGCTCCTCACGCAGCAAACTTGCAGGTTTTTTTCACTCTGATGTGGAAAGAAAATATAGCTTATTTAATTTGTCTATAAGTGGCTCCTTTTCCTCATAGGCCTAAACTTTGTATGATGCAATCATTTGAACAGCCCTTTTAGATAGTATTCAATCTAAAATAAAACGAAAATAAAAATGCACATTTCTTAATATTCCACATAGCTCCTGTCCAAAGGGCATCTGTGTATTTGGAGGCAGGTATAGCTTGACGATGGAGAGGAGATGGCAAGCTTGGATCCATATGGTGCTTCATCAATAATAAATGCAACAGCAATAAATACAACATTTATAATACACGTAAATAATATTTTATATAATATATCCATGTATAATACACAATAGCTATATCTTTCGGTCTATATCTATCTAATCATCCATCCATCCATCTACATATACAATGCTTTGTATTATAACAAAGCACGTAAAGAATGTCCTGACAAGGATGCTCCACGGCCTCGTGCCTCCTGAGAGCTCACAGTTCATCTCTGGGCACACTCCAGGTGCGTGCTCCTGCAGCCTAAGGGCAACATATCCCCACCCATTGTCTTACTCAGCTTGCCCAGGCCTAGACATCTTTCCTGTGGCCTTAGCCCTGTCTCAGTTCTCACTGGCTTTGTGGACACTCCTGCCTCCTTCTGTCCTTACTCCGCATCCCCAGATCCCTACAAGCCAGATGGGAGCATGGACTGGGCTGCTTCTTCCCTTTCTGGTCAAGATTTCCACAACGTCCTAACTGCTTCCTCTCCTGGGCAGCAGGGATCTCAATCCTAAGTGCTCAGTTCTTGGTTTGCTAAAGGATTTAGAAAAGACTAACTTCCTTCGAGCCCTTTGCCTTACTGCAAAAACCTTCTTTTGAATATTAGGAAATGGAAATTAATTCTTTAATTCTCCCTCTGTTCCTAATGTAATAACTGTAACGTCTTCTCCCCACTTCTGGCACGCAGTTGCTTGCCTCGGGCCAGATACAGAGAAAGTCAGGTGTGTACACAGAAACGCAGGAGAGGAAAACTCATTAATATTCTTAGGCTGTTACTTAAGTACGCACAGTGTTCAATGGTGAATAAAATGGAACAATCTCTGCTTCTTGGAGGATGCAGCCTAGTGAGGGAGACAGATATCATACAAATAAGCACATAATGCTAGTGTGTAGTTAGCGCTTTGGTAGGAGAGTGAGTGCCTGGAGTTGACAGGGGTGCGAAGCATCAGGAAAGGCCCCTCTGAGAAAGACACAGAGACCTGAGGCTGAATAGACGTTGGTCAGGCAGAGCCTAGAGGAGAGAACATTCCAGGTGGAGGGAACAATGTGTGGGATGGTTCTAAGGTGAGAGGGATGAGAGAAGATCAACAATAGCTTCCTTCCCATCTCACGCAGAGCGGAAGCCAAAGTCCTCCCACCACCTACAACACTCTGCCGTGCATAAGCCCTCATTACCTTTCCGACCTAATTCTATGGTGTCCTTTTATCTCTCTGACCTCATCCCTACTTCTTTCCTCTTTACACCCTCTGGAATAGCCACACTTGCCCCTTTGCTGTTCCTCAGGCACTCCAGGCAAGTTCCTACCTCAGGGCCTTTGCACTTGCTGTTTTCTCTGGCTGAAGTCTCTTCTGCAGGGTAGCTGCAGGGATCACTTCTCACATTCTTCCAGTTTTTACTCAGGATGCAACCTCTCCTTAACACCTGCCTTGGCCACCTTATCTAAAAACGTCAGTTCCTCCTGCTTTGACATTTTATGTCACCCTTCCCTGCTTTTAGTTTTCTTCTTGGCACTTATCATTGTCTAATGAACTATATATTTTATTCCTGCATCTTATTATTTATTGTCTGTCCTGCTCATTATGTAATGTAAGCTGTGAGGGCAGGGATTTTTGTCAGTTTTATTCACTACTCTATCTTAGCAATTAGAATAGTGCCTGGCACATAGTGAGTGTTCAATAAATATTTGTTGAATGAATAAACAAGTAATTGACACATCTGTTTAGTTTTTGGTTCACTTGGTTTGTTTTCTTCCCTTCCTATGGTGTTTACTCTGCCTCAGTCCGCCCGTGTCCTTTTACAGGCTTAGCCCACTCTGCCTCATCTTAGTCTCTTTGCTTCAGATTCCCTGACAGTCTGACACATCTCCTGGGATTTTAGCTGGTGATTCAAATTTTGTTCCTTCCTTCGGGCCCTTCATGATTATTTGTGGGTCCTATAGCACCACTGTGTGCCAGGCACTGTCCTGGGCCCTGCAGTATGGTGATGAGGAAGACAGTATCCCTATCTTCATGGAGCTTAGATTATAAGCAAAAATTTTTTTCCCAGAGATTCTATCTTTGGACAAATCCATCACCTCTACCTCTCTTCTGCCTCCACCTGCCACAGGGCAACAGAAACAGCAGCAGCCTGCCCGGTGGGGCGTCTCACTGTTGAAGTCACCAAATGTGGTACAATGGAGCTGGATGTAGGTGAAATGAGAGATGAACCTGTCTGATAGACATCTTCCAGAGGGATGCCGAGATGCCTGGGCTGTACCCGCTGAGGGAATTATTCAGCTGGCAGGGTGCAGGCAGGTGAATTCCCTAGTCTGGATAAATCAAGCTGGCCACTCAATTTCCCAATACTGTTTAACTTCCTCATTACATGATAAGGAGGATTCTTTTATTCTAAATTTGTTCTTAGATAAATTAGAATGGCCACTGAGGAAGAATGGCTACATCTGTGTAGGCCATAAAAAGCAATGAAGCATCGTCATTCAGATTCCCATAACCACATGGTTTTACAAAACCTGATTGCTCACATTTGGACATGCCATTTGAAACACACATATTGTACACTCTGAACGTCACACTTACAGTGTGGCAAATGCCTACAGAAAATTAACTGGAAAACCTGACAGGTGCCCATAGCTGGCACTAATGCCTTTCTATAGGGGGCTCTGATGTATTGCCATCATTGTGATGAATGAAATCAGAGATATGGTATTACACACATTCAAAATATTGAAAGATAGCTGAAAGTATGCTGGGGAGAATTCATTTTCATTAGCATAGTCTGGCTGATGAAAAAGGATTAGAAGCTTTATATATATGTATTTAGTTATTTAGATGTTATGTTTTAATGAATGTACACTATTTTCACACATAACTCAATCTTAGTAGCTAATATCATTTTCATATTTTAGATTGGACCACATAGAATTTTAATTTAATGAATGCCAGGTATTTTCCAGAATAACGTCAAATTTTAGTACTGAAACCAAGTTAACATGAGAGACTCCATGTCTAACCACGCCCCCCACCACCCCTGGGCAAAAGATTTAAGACCTTTGCACAAACTATTCCTTTTTTCCCTGATAAGAAAATAACTAATGTTTTCTTAGATTGCTTAGGAATGTCATAGTCAGCAGATCTGGAACTTTTCTACAGAAAGGTGCCTGAAGTTTATTACAGGGAAACTGATGCCCAGAGGATATCAAGAAGCTGAAGCTTCCCAGACCCCAACTCCTTCCTGGTGCCAGAATCCACCATTCCTCACCCAAGGCAGACAACCAAGGATGCTCACCTGCGGATTCCCTTATCTTGCCATCCCCCTTCTTGCAAGCAGCCTCATGAGGCCAAATACAGACTGGTGACAAGGCATCAGCCAGCAAGGCCACAGGCTCCCCTCCCTATAAGCAGTTGCATTCCTCGCAACCTTTAGAAACCTCTGCCTCCCATCTTTCGAGGAGATGAATTTGAGAGCTTACTCTCATCTCCTGGCTGACAGTACCCAAAATAAACTCCTTTCCTTGCCATAAGTCTGGAGTTCCAGTTTTTATTTTGGCCTGTCTTGTGTGACAGGTAAAAAGACCCTTTGTTTGCGGCTGGTAACAGTATAATTATAAATAAAGAATCATAGACCATTTTTAGGTCCATTGGACAAAAATGACCG
The DNA here is from genome assembly GCF_041296265.1 of Equus caballus. Classification (NCBI taxonomy): domain Eukaryota; kingdom Metazoa; phylum Chordata; class Mammalia; order Perissodactyla; family Equidae; genus Equus; species Equus caballus. Next base: position 96,264,699 of record NC_091685.1, on the reverse strand, counting down.
CTACCACACTGCCTATTGTGGTATGGTAACTACAAGCTCCCGTCAGGGTAAGGACGGGATCCTCTTCATGCTTGCTTATCCTCATACAACACCAGAGCATCAAGGAGAGCCTCACACACATAAGAGATTCAGTACGAGTAGAATTAATCTAAGAGCTGGCATGCACACTGTTTGGCTTAGAGAAGCACAATTCACATGAAAGGTAGCAGTAAGCATGGACTCCGGAGTCAGACTTGGTTTCAGATCCCAAACCTGCTACTTCCTTGACCCTGAGCCTCGGTTCCCTGCTCTATAAAATGAGGATAATAGTAGTACCAACCTCGCAGGGTGCTGGTGAGGATTAAATGAGTTAGTTAAAACACATAAAGCATTTAGAACAGTGCTGGGCATATGAGAAGAGCACAATAATATGACCTTCTATTATATAAGCACAAGTATTGAAAAAGAAAATAGATATAGGACTAAGACACACTTTCCCACTGCTTTACCCCTACACGTCCTCTTTCCAGACACATGCACACACATGCACATTCGCACACACATAAACCCCTCATAAAAATGAAGAGAAGAGAGATTCCTTCACAAGCCGCCAGGAAAAACACTAATTCTCTTGGGGGAATCCTGATGTAGCCTCTGCTCCTTTAAATGAACCCAGCCTGCCCTTGTAAGCCTGAGCTGGGATTATGTAAAGCCCCCGTGGGGCCTTCCAGCTCTCTCTCTGGAATAATTCCAGGTCACTTTCCCTCTGCCAGTAGTGCTGATCCTTGATCTTAGAGTGATGAATAATCTTTCCAGATATTAATTTATGTGGCTTTCTCCTTTTTCTTTCTTTTTCCTCCTTCTCTGTCTTTCTCCCTCCCTTGCCCCATTCAAGCTGACCCTTGACTCAGCTCTACTGGCTTCAGTGACTGGTGGGATGGGGTTAGGATGGAAAACACTAGAAACCTGCAAAGTGTCCTGACCTCCTTCGTGCAAAATCTAAGCCCATGGGATAATTAGAGGGTTTGAAAAGCTGGTAGAAAGGTTAAGTGAATTTTTGAGGGTAGAACGGTTTATAAGAAACACAGGGGAGAAAGATTTCCTGCAATTTTTTGAAAGGTTCTATTGGATTGCGACAGGGTTTACAACCTGAGGGTTTTACCAGCAGAAGAGACCTGAACACTGTTCCCTGACAAAGTCCCAAACATGTGATGTGACTCGAGGAGGATTGACTGCACAGTACGCTGGGAAGCTGGACTCATAGAACCTCATTAAAGATTTCCACGTGCAAAGATCGGGTTGGAAGTGATAAAGGGCTGGCAGTAAACAGACACGTGGGTAAAGATTATGGGATTCTCCAAGTAATCTGTGTGGACAGCAGATCGAAATCCAGAGGGCCTCTTCCCTATGCCTTGGACATGTAGAAGTCTCTGGGAAAGTAGCAAATGCCTGTGTGTGGAGAAACCCCAAGAAATGACAGATCCACTTTCCCACCTGCCTGGTGGCCTGGGGCTCAAAATAGGAATTAACTTGATGTATACAAAATAAACACGCTGATGGCTCATACCTTCAGCAGTCCTTAACTTTCTCTGCCAACAAAACCCCAACCCCCTTTAGGGTGTTTACATCTCCTCCATTTGAGGACACTTGATGGAATTGCCGATCGAGTCTCCCTATAGCAAAGAGGGGAAGGCACAAGACCCACATCAAACCAGTTAGGCTCCCTCTTTTAGGACCTTGATTCTTGAGAGGAGTGATGCAGACACAGTCTGCCCTCTGTGCCCACGGTTCTGCATTTAACCAACCGCAGGTGCAAAGGCCTACGACAGTTGCATCTGTACTGAACACGTGCAGTCTTTTTTCCTTGTCACCATTCTTTAAACAGTACAGTATAACAACTATTTACATAGGATTTACAGTGTATGAGGTATTATAAGTAATCTAAAGAGGATTTGAAGTATATGGGAGGATGTGCGTAGGTTATACGCGAATACTACACCATTTTATATAAGGGGCTTGAGCAACTGTGTGGGGGGTGAGGGAGGGTCCTGGAACCAATCCCCCTGGATACCGGGGGAAGACTGTACCAAAGAACTGTTGGATCTGACTGATGCCGATTTTAGTAGTAATCAGTTCCTGCTACCTAGATTCTCAGAGCGGCCCCATGTTCTGCCCTTTGCAAGTCCACTTCTTCAGGTTTGCCTTTGATTCTAAGAACTGCTTCTTGTACTTCCACTATAATCCTCTTCAAGATAGAAAGGGTTTTGGTAGAAATACAAAGGTAGAAATAATTGGCATTTCTTGTTACAACTCCTAAAACTGACGTTTCTAGTAACTGTTATAGCATCCCACTGTCCATAGCTTTGGATGGAGGAACTGGTGAGGAATTGCAGTTGTAGTCGGCCTTGGCTTCCTGCCGAGATATGCATTTTGATGTCTCCTTTGGCTTCATACACTGACCCCTCTAGTAAGAGGTGACCTGCTCTTTCCTCTGTCTCAGCCCCAGTGACTGACTTCCCACTTCCCCTCTCCCAGAATCTGCTTCACAAGTAAGAGAACCAGAGAGGTGTCTGGCTGATCCAAAATTTCCTGATCAATAGAAGATGGTCTACCCTCCTCAGTGAGTCCCAGTATGAGCTTTGTTTCATTAATATCCAGATTTCAAAACGTTAGCATGAACGGATCTTGTTCTGATCAGTGGCTGATAGCAAGAGCTGGATTAAGTTTTGTCCCAAAGACAAAGTCTTTTAACAATTTTTATTTTACTCTTTCATGTCATTTCCTTTTATCTGAGTTGCAGCTTTTGTTTGCTGTGCAAACACCATGCTAACATTTTTATGTATCAAAAATTATTCATCTCAAAATATTAGTGAATTCACAACTGCAACTCAGTCTTTAATATCTTCATTTATTTTTCATCAAAAATTTACTTTGAACATATGTGTTGTTTTGAAGCATTCAACAATAAATTTAATTTTACATGTTAGATACATATTTTACTGATTTTGCATTTTCATTTTCTCCCTTTTTTCCAATTAAAATTTTAATACATAATATAAGAGAGGATAAAGACTAAAAGACATTCAGTGTATAATTTAAAAATTCTTAACATTTTGTTTTCCAACTTATTATATTGTAGGACAAACCATTTTCAGAATAATAAAATGAAGCTAACATTTTCTTGTATTCTCTCTCTAAATTTACTTTTATCAAATCTTTTTGATTTTCTATTTTCTAAAGTCAAGTGATCGCATATTGAGAAATGATCTAAACAAGAAATGACCTAAGCTCAACACATAGTAAATGCTTAACTAAATATTTATTGAATAAGTGAACAGGGCAATTTGATTTGTTTTCATTCACTACCGACTATCTTTCAGAGCATTAAACTACTCTTCTTCATTTGTCCCTTCTCACACATCACAAGGGATTAACTCACAGATTTTTCTCTTGTATCTGTTTCCGTCATGTTCATACAGAAGTGCTCTCAGCTTGTCTGAAGGGTTCCCACTGGGTGAGATCCATTCATTACGTAAAGTTTAGCTGAGCACCTGTTACGTGTTGGACACTGGGTTGACATGGAAGTCAACACACCATCCCTTCCTTCAAGGGGTTTGAGGGAGTTGAAAACTAAACAGATGATAAGAGCAAAACTGGTAAGTGTGCTTAGTGGTATATTCAGAGGGCCATGAGCAAACAGAAATAAAAGTGCATCTCAAAGTCTTCTGGGGTTAGGAAAAAACTCACAGAAGATGAGCTCAGAGATTTCAAATACATGTCAAATAGTCAATAAGTTTTCTTGCTCTTTTTGGAGCTAAGAACATCTCAAGCATACTGCTCTCTGCCTTCAAAATAAATTCTCTCAGATAGCACTAAAGTAGAACAATTAGATAGCTTGACAAAAAGCAGGGTTGCACAACATCAAATGCACAACTCATAAAAGAAAAAAAAGATAAATTAGACTTCATCAAAATTAAAAACTTTTGCTCTGCAAAAGAGAATGAAAGACAAGTTACAGACTGGGAGAAAATATTTGTAAATCACATATCTTACAAGATTCTTATATCTAGAAGGTACAAAGAACTCTCAAAACTCAACAATAAGAAAACAAACCACCCAATAAAAAACGAGCAAAAGATCTGAACAGATACTTCACCAAAGAAGAAATATGGATAGCAATAAATACATACAAAGGTGCTCAATATCATTAATCATTTAGAGAATGCAAATTAAAACATGAGCTATCGCTCCCTACCTATTAAAATGGCTAAAATAAAAAATCTCCAAAATACCAAGTGCTAGTTAGGACACAGAGCAACTGAAACTCTCATACATTGCTGGTGGGATTGCAAAACTGTACAGCCACTTTGGAAAACAGTTTTTCAGTTTCTTATAAAGTTAAACACACCTACCATGTGACCCAGTAATCTACTTTTTATCCAGGAGAATAAAAACATATATTTACATAAAATCCTTTACATGAATGTTTGTAGCATTGATTCATAATGTCTAAAAGTTGGAGACTATCCAATGTCCTTCCACCCATGAATGGATACACCAACTGTGATGCATTCACATAAGGGAACATTACTCAGCAATAGGAAAAAAACACGCTACTGATAGACTCAATAATGTGGATGAATCTCAAATGCAGTTTGCTAAGTGAAAGAAGCCAGTTCTAAAAGGATACATAATGTATGATTTCATTTATATGACATTCTAGAAAAGGAAAAACCATACGGACAGAGAACACATCAGTGGTTGCCAGGGGTTGAGGATGGGTAGAGGGTTGACTACAAAAGGGCAGCACAAAAGAAATTTTCAGGATGACGGAGCTGTTCTGTATCCTGACTGTGGTGGTAAATATGTTTTTGTTAAAACCATAGAACTGTACATAAAGAATGATTTTTACTGTATATAAATTTTAAAAATTGAAAAAAAAGTAGGGTTTTTACCTTCCAGTTTTTCGCCCAAAATTATAAATATAGAGATAAAAACAAATTCTACTTTTAGTATAATTCCTTCAATATTAATAGAGGGTAAAACATAGTACAGATTATTTAGTTATATGGATGTACATATAGAGCTTGACATTCGAGTGCTAAATCCATAGATGTGGGTCAACTATTTGAAGTATAAAATGATTAACAGAGAAAATTAATTTTTAAAACACTAAATTTCTGATGAGGCCCTAGTGCAAAAATCCGTGAAAATGAACATTAAGGGTAACCCATTTGAAGGTAAAAAGGCCCCATCAAGAAATATCGGCAAATAATGAGAGAGTAAATCTTGGTATTCGGATTTAAAGGAGCACCTTTGTTTTTCAGTTCTGGCTTAACCACTGCCCCTGAAACAAATTGAAAAAAAAAAATGTAGGGACCTAAAAGTTCCAGTACCAGGTGTACCAGGAATTCCCAACAAATCGGATCTATCAAGTATTTCAGTGGTCGTACTAGCCAGGACTCAGCAGGTTGCAAACGACAGAGACCCAACCTCAGATAAACAGAAGGATAACTTACTGGCTGACAGAACACAGAAGATGAAAGAAAAAGGTGTAGGAATCTGAGATAATATGAGAGGGCACATTATCACTTTAAACTCACATGAATCCGAAACCTCACTCTATCAAACTTTGCCAATAATTTCAAAGATACAAGTAATTGTGATGCACAGATAAAGTAATGAAATGCAGGTCCACACATCTTTTCTTACCACCTCTGGATGCATTCTGGTTCAGATTAGCACACGAATTCTATAAGTCATGTACGGGGCTACATTACTCACACAAAAGGATGCTGTTCGGTTATGAAACATCTCTGTTTTGTACCCAAATAGTTACACAGCTTACGTAAGATTTTCTGAGAAGCTATGCCCGGTAAATCTATAGATTCCAGATTTGTTTATTATAAGTGATGCTACATAGACCAGGAAGATCCTTCTAAAGACGTTACACAGAGGAAGATTCTCCTCCCCGTGAATATTATTGGTATGTTTGCCAGAAGGTCAGTGTTGACAAGGAATTTGCCCAGCTCACCTTTCTCATTCCTCCTCTGGAGGTGCCACTGCCCCACCGCCCGCATGAAAGTGGGAGGAGGGGTGCAGCTCCACTGCTATTTCCTTCTGGGAGCCGAAGCCTTGAGGACGTCTTAAATCAGAGACTCAGCCTCACGAAGAGGTTTTTTTTGCTCTCTCTTTCATCTTCCCTCTTTCTCAGTCTCTGCTTGGCTTCATTTTGTAGATAGGGTCTTTCCTTACAGTTTGGAAGATAGCTGCCAACAGCTTGATCTTAGAAATGCCAGTAGGAACGATTAGTTTTTGTTTTTTTCCCTCTTAGACAACTAGAAAAAAAGGGAGACGGTCCCTGCTTCAGTGATGTATCATCTCTGGGTTAGGGAGCTCAAGTCCCGAACTGAGTGGAACCAGGGGAGCAAGGTCTGTTATTTAGGAAGAGGAGTTGGAAAACTTCCTGGGCAGATAAAAAGAATAGCCGAGACCCCACCGAAACATAGGAATCATCCCTGTCTCAAACACAACCAAGTTTAGTCAGAACTGTAGGATTTGGTTAATAAATGCATTCTTAATGATACTTTTGATACTTAATGATACTTTTATCCATGTTTTACTAGGTGTGAGTTTAAAGTAAGACTTTTAAATACAGAATGATTGTTTTTCAAATTAGGTTCTTTCAGGAGGCCATACTGTTCTTTAAAACATTCTGCAAATATTTAAGAGATTTTCATAAATTTGTGTGAAAATACTTTCAAAATAAGTTTGAGTTACACAAGAAAATTATTCTCCTTCCCTTTATAACAATATATTCAATTTAATTGTCTACAGTTGAATGTTTTATCATTAGCATTTGTCTTAACAAGAGAAAACTCTGAAAGTTATTAAGTATATTGTGACAGAAAAATAATTCAAAAGTCTTTAGAGGTCAGACCACTCCCAAATTAATAAACAATGATGTTTTACTTGCAGCTGTAAACTATTCCATAAAATGGAATACTGGCTGTAGAGAATAAATTCGTAAAACAAGAATATGCTGTTTGGCATGTATTTAAAAATAGGATTCATGTCCTTTTTGGAAATGCTGTAAGATTTATTTCCAATTCTGACTATATGACCACTCAGCTGGATCTGTTTTCAGCAGTATTTTTTTTTTTAATAAAAAGGATCATGGTACTTTTATGCAGACAAAAGTACATGATTACAATGAAAACTGGGGACTCTGATCATTCCGTGTGATTGATTGAGAACTGATTACATCCTAGTCACTATTTCCTCCTCCTCTAGCCTTTGGATAGACAAGGATCTCTTCCATTCAATTTACTTGAGAACCAAACGTGCCAGGTCTGGAAAGGTTGTTCTCAATCTTCCTGAAACTTTCAGGGTCTTTTTTTGTATCTTTGTGAGTTTGCCTGGGAGCATCTTCAAGGGATTTTTGGATTTGTTTTGTTTTTGCTTTTGCCAACAGTGATGCTTGGGTTCTGAGAAATACCTTGGGATGGAGAAAAGACTCATTGAAAAGGAAAGGTGTGGCTTTGGGCAGATCAACCACCACCACCACCAGCACCACCAGTCTGCTCAGCCTCTTCTAAGCTTCTAATTATGAGAGTAATAGAAATATGCTCTCCAAAGTCCAGTGAAGAAAAAGTAGTTTTTCTCTAGACCTTCTTAGAGGGGTAATGTTTCTGTTAAGAATTTTGGAAGGATGAGTAGAGCTCAGCAGGAGGGCAGAGGAATGTGGGGAGAAAAGAACTCCAAGCCAAAGTGCCCGGGTGTAAAATGCAAACGTTCAGGAACCGGAGGCAGCTTACTGTGGACAAAGACCAGCAGTCTCAGGCCAGGAAACATCCTGGTTTGTGAAGAAATCTGGACGTCCCTCTAGAAATTATGAGGTCCATTGGAAATAGAGAAGCAATTGGTGCAGACTGCAGTTTGGAAGCACCCGTCTTGCTGCAGCTAGAGGAGGGACGCAGGCCGATGTGACGAGAAGCAGGGACGATGGTTGGCCAGCCATTTTCCTTGGGAGAATAGGTGAAAGGCCGCAGCTCCTGCAGGAGCAGTGAGAATGGAAAAGGGAGGAGACACACAGGAGCTATTACTGACAACTTCAGATCTCCTGGATGTGAGGACTGGGAAAGGGAGGTGTTCTTCCTGCTGCATCCAGAAAGATCCTTGCAGAAAGTAATTATGATAAACCACTGACCTTGTTTAAAAGGCATTCACTGACTCCCTGTTGTTTTTAGACAAAAAACCAAATTCCTTATCTGTTCACTTTTGCATCTCTAGTACTGAATATATAGTAGACGATAAGCACAATTATTCTCCATTGCATCTCCTTCTTCTTGTTCGATGAATGTGTGCCATTTAAAGTGATCTGTATTTTCCCCTGAGGGTGGAAAGAGATTTTAAAGGAGATAAACTGAGGCCACTGTGAGTAGCAGAGCTGTAAACAACTCTTGTGTGTCAGCTTGTCCAAATAAGATGATTAGGATAAAATTCTCACTAGACTATAAATTGTAATACAAATATAAAGATTATGATTCTGTTCTTTTGCACATTTGATACTTGCTGAGTTGGTCCTCAGTCTTTGGTAGAATATTAATAAATGTTTTTCGGGTCAGAGATATGAATGTTCTAATCTCAGGTGACTGTATGCTAAGACTATTTATTATTTTAAAGGACCTTTTTCATACAAGCAAAACCCAGGAGCATTTCAAAGTGTAGAATTTTGGCAAGGCCATCAGATATATTCCTATAAATGCATGCCTTGAGGTCTTTTTCTGAATGTAGTAACCCATTTGGGATAAACATTCTTAAAATGATCTCACATCAAATAAATATTGACATGAATTTTAAGGTCATTTGACACACGACCAGAATATTAACAGGAGGCTAAATCTGATGCTTTTTTTTTTAAACCAATAAGTAGAATTGCAATTCATTACATTTATTTTATAATATAAATCTCTAGAATTAAGAAACCATTTTGAATCTCGGTGGCCCCATCATACCCTAAGTGGCTAAGAAAGATATACAGTCTCTTCACGTACAATGCTTGTAAAGTGTTTTTCATATCCCATTTTTTTCTATAATGCTCAGAAACCAAAGGACCTGAGATGATAAAAGAGACAATTCTTTCAAGCTATTATTTACCTCTGTATATTTCATTTTTGCCTTTCTGGACTATGCTTTGTAGGTAACAAAGGAAACAAAGAGAACGAGAATTGGGTCTGGGAGGGCAAAATCAGAGAGGAAAAATAGATTCTTATTATCGAGATAGATGATGGATTTATGGAGGCAGGACAAAAGGTTCAGTCATTCTTCTAATTAATATTTTTGTTCCAGATCAAAGCACAAATATGTTTCAGGGTTTGTGTGTGAGGGGATATTCATTATGATGAGAAATATTTCTTCTTGGGAGCCAAATAGCAGGGAACATATCTCATTTCACTATAAAGCTAGACATAAATTTTATTTATCTGACAAGAGAACTGGTGATGTCTTCATATCCCACAGAGTAACCTCTTAATTTCTATGTTGCAGGGAGCAAGCCCAAATTCCCCATCCATCTCAAATCAGGTTTTTGGCAAAAATTGTTTTTTTAGAAATTACTATGTCTCAAACTTTTGGTCATCTGTGTGTGTATGTGAATGTGTTTGTGTGTTGAAAAGGAGGATGTTCAATGAAAAAGAATTAACATGTGTAATTGCTGGAGAAGGGAAGAAGTGGACCTTGCATCTTAATTTTTAAAGATGAAATCATTAAGGTAATAACTTGAAAAGATGATGCACTCTTTTTCCAGGTCCATTCGTGACCACTCTTTGAGTACTTGCTCTCTAAAGTCACCTTGGGTCTGCCTTATTGTTGTTGCTTTCCTTGCATTGGTGGTTCCTTCCATTTCTCCCTCTTTTATTCCTACTAAAAGGAGTGTCAAAAAATACCAAAATGTCAAGTTAAAGAAGATTGTCACAGTCAAGACAGATCATAAGCATTCAAGTGAGGATGTCACATGAAGAAGATATAATAAATAACATTCAAAGTTTTAGATGGTGTGGTAGGCAGAGTGGCACCCTCAGAGGTGACATGCCCTAATCCTGGGAACATGTGAATATGTTATGTGACCTGGCAAAAGGGGCTTTGCAGTATAATTAAATATATATTGAGCTAAGGAGTTTATCCTGGATTTTCTGGATGGGCACAGCAGAGCACCTTCTCCGGCTAGAGTCAGAGAGATGAAACAGAATGAGAAATGTTGGAGAGACTCAGCTCCATGAGTCTGTTGCTGGAGGGGACCACATGGAAAGCCTGAGAACAAATATGGGCACTTCTAAGAGCAAATACCAGCCTCTGGATGATGGCCAGCACGGGCACAAGGACGTCAGTCCTACAATCACAAGGAACTGAAGTAAATGAGCTTGGAAAAGCTGAATGAGCTTGGAAAAGAATTCTTCCCCACAGCCTCCACCAAGGAATATAGCCCTGCTGACACCCTAATTTTGGCCTTGTGAAACCTTAACCAGAGTACTCAGTTTAAGCCCGCCCAGAGTTCTGATCTACAGAAGCCGTGAGATGAAAAAACTTGTGTTGTGTTAAGTCACTAAGTTTGTAGTAACTTGTTATGGCAGCAGTAGAAAACTAACGCATATGGATACAGATTCCAATGGAATCTTTAGTTCTATTTTTACTGTTAAAGTTTTGATAATGAAAGGGGGGAAAATAAAACCAATTTAGAGTAGCTTTTCCTCAAAATTTACCTTCTTTTTTCAGGCAGGTTCAGTCAGGACAAAAGAAACCACTGCAGGTATTTCAAGCAGGAAGGATAATAAGCACTCTAAGAAAAGCACAAAACAAAACATAAACAAGTATTGAGGAAGTGGAAATGAGGAAAAACATCTCTCATGAAACCTGGAAATTGAAGAAACCAGAAGAAACCACCACTGTGATTTCAGCTATCTGTGGCGCCGAAATGAGTATTCTCAGCAGAATGTCTGGAAGCGGTTGGCAAAACTTCATTTCTGCTGTCTGCCTGCCTTGCTCAGCTGGAGGGATAATAATGGCTTCTGCCTCTCTTGTGCATTCCAAATCTCACATGACTGCCTCTCGCTGGTGGAGTCTAACCCAGGACCCAGGCTTCCAGCCCCTGCAATGCAGAGAAGAGCACAGCAGAAACATGGCTGTGAGTGGCTGGCACGTTGCTGTACTTTATTGTTTCTACTGCATCAATACCCACTCGTGGAAAAATGAAGTGAAAAAAAAAAAAAAAAGAAAAGAAGGCAGGAAGAGGAAGGGAACACCATCCACCAAAGCACTTGATGATATAAGATTCAGACACTTGCAAAGTGAAATTGTAAAACAGCCTCAATTCTTCCTTGCAAGCTCCCTTGGATGAGTGCCTTCATTCCAGGACTCAGGATATTTCTTCTGCACTCACACAATGTAGAATCATGGAAAATTAGAGACCATTTACTTCAATTTTCTCCTTTTAAATGAAAGAAATGAGGAATCTATAGAGGTTGCTGAATAGTTCAAGTCAAGATAGCTAGTTAGTGACTAAACAAGGTCAAGGTCTTTTGAAGTCTTTCTAGTCTCCCAACTTAGCGTCAAAGTCTATGAAGTGTCAGGGACTTGTTTTGCCTGACTTGCAGGCTAACAAGTTAGCTTGTTACTGTTTTATGGATGCTGGCAGAAGACACAAGACTATTGGGACTGGGACAAAAGACTTTAGTACTCATGCCACAGCAATTGCCAGAGTGTCAGCACAGACGTATTGATTCCCTTGATGCTCAAATTTCATAGAAGCGATGCAGAGCGGCCACCTGGATGCTATGCATGCAGTAGGTTTGCATCATAGCCAGAGAACAATAAGCTTGAGGAATTCACTGCTTCTTTAGCAAGTGGAAGCAAGGCTGCTCTTTGTCCATTGAGACATGCTACCTCAGTCCTCAAGGTTGCTAACTGCAAACATAACCCTGAGAAATGGCTCTGCTAAACGGCCAGCGTTCTTGGCACACCAGCAAGAATGTGTGGCTGAGAGTCCAGAGCAAATTGCCTCTTCCAACACCCACAAACATCGCAAGTCCTGAGAGGACACACAGGCAATTCTTCACACGTATAAGTTAAAATATTTAATGTTTGCTACATGCAAAATAATATATATGTAAATATTCTTTTTCTGAAATTTATCCACAATTCTGCATAGTGTTAGAATTTGTTCATTTTCACTATCATGTAACATTGCATTGGGCGAATACATAATAATTTATTAATCCATTCTCCTGTTGAACATTTGAGTTGATTGCAGTATTTTGCTATTATGCTTCTACAAATATTCTTGCATATATTTCCGGTACAAATGTGCCAAAGTTTCTTTAGAGGATTTGACTAGGTGTGAAACTACCTGATTATTAATGTGGCTGAAAATAACTGCTTACATTTATTCACAGTTTCTGTTTTCCTGTCTCTGAATTGCCTGTTCATATCTTTTATCCACTTTTCTTTTGGGTTGTTTGTCTTTTTAAATTTATTTTTAAGAGTTCATGATTTCATCACTGATTCGTGGTTAAAATGAAATGTCTTATTTGTAGAAAGGAACATTTTTAATCCACCCCCTGCTGCCAAAAAAAAAGTATCCATTAAAACCGATAATTTCAAACATCATTTTAATAGCAATATGATAACAGCATTCTCTTTAAAAATCAGAAATGAGACACAGATGCTCTTTATCATGGCTTGCTTTCAACATTGTACTGGAAGTCCTACCCAGCTCATTAAGGCAAGAAAACAAAATAAAAGATGTAAGGAGCTGGAAAGATAGAAAGAAAAAGGTCATTAATCACAGATAATATAATTGTCTACTTAGAAAAGCCAAAATTATTCAAAGAAAAATTATTATGAATAGTAAGAGAATTTATAAGTCATCTGGGTACATTTAGAATCACAAATGAGTGATGAGTGAAATGTTTTTCTGCAACTAATGAGATGACAATGTACTTTTTTCATCTTTAAGCTGTTCATGTGATGAATCACATTCGTAGATTTTTTTTTAAGTATTAGACCCTTTCTGTGTGTATTTGTTCTTTTTCTGTTGTGATCTCATGCCTGGTGGATTTTAATCTGTAGACAACCTGGAGGTCTAAGTTGGCAATTCTTTCCCCCAGCGAGTATTTATATTTACTTCTTGTTGAAGTCGGGGACACCACTGAGCTGGGGCCACTTTAGCTGCCTTCAAGGACCCAGGTTGGAACCTGAGCCTCTGATGGAGCTCCTTGAACTGGTTGCTGGCAAGAAGCTTAGTCTCATGTGTTTCATGCCAATGTTTGTTTGGGCCCTCAGACAAACACCCCTTACATATTAGCTTATTTTTTAATGCCCTGGCTGTAGCTCCAGCTTTTGTTTTCAGGGAAAGGGAGGTGATGGTGTTAGAGATTTTCCTTCCTTCCTGTGAGCTCAGCAATGCGTTAAAAATTATGTTACAAGCAGGATCTAGTTGTTTTGTACTGGAAGGGATTTTTAAATAACACTGTTTTCTATTTTGACCCACTTTTTTTTCCAATCCATCCTTATAGCTTTCAAATTTCCTGTCTTGTGGAATATCAGAAATCAAGATGCGGCTGAAACTGCTAGTGTCTTACTTAATACCCATTATCCTTTTCTCCCTTAATAACAGAACCTCAATTTTACTCAGGGTTGCAATGGGTCCAGCTGAAAAACTACATTTGCCAGTCTTTCTGGCAGCTAGGTGTGCTCATGTGATTCAATTCTGGTCGATTATCAGAATCCAAAGTCATTTGGTTGGGCTTTCGTGAAAGCTGGTTGACAAAGGTTGACTCAGTTGTGGGTTCTTTTGCCTTTTTCCCCTTCCTCAATTTTCCTGCCTATAAGGTTGCTTGGTGGTGATGACCTTCGAGAGCTTGGCCAAAAGAATCCCAAAGACTTTGGTAGCAAAGTTCCCGAGCCACTGTAGCTGTTCTGGACTTCTTGTAACATGGGAGAAAAAGAAACTATCTTGTTGGATCCACCATTATTTGGGATTTCAGTTACATGCAGCTGAATGCAGTTCCAACTGATGTATTTTGTATCTGATTTTGATGTAATTTTGAATTGTTGTCTTAACATCTTTAAGTAGCAGGCTTTAGAAAAAGAATCACTGTAACAAATCACATTTATTTTATATGTTTGGTTATTTAAAGTGTTTTGCTTTATCATGGTTAATTATGGAAGCAGCTGGAGATTAGATGCATCTATGCTTTTTATTTCAAGAAATCTTTATTGAAGCTATAATTTGATATTATTCAAAGAAAAACGAAACTATAATTTGTCAATAGTTATCTGATATTAGATATTTATCATGATTAACACATTTTACACTCCTAGTTAGAAAATGATCTGACTCCATTTGTAATAATGCCTTGTTATTTCCTCCAAGTACAACCATTAATGTACTTCTACTCTTATCACATTGAGTCTCTTTTAACGGCATTGAAGGTTATCTATACATTATTCTTCCACTAGTTCCCAAGTAGAAGATAATATAATCAACTCTCCCTTTAACTATTTCATTGTTTTATCATCTTAATTTTTTTTCTGGATGTCTGTTAACTATTGTCAAACAGATGGCTGTATTTGATAAAAAATCACATTCTATGTTCAAAATTAACAGTAAATGACTTTTTGGGTTTGGAAGGTAGGGTTGTTTGACTTTGCTGTATAATCTTTATTCTTAATATTTTAATCAATTTTTAAAAACTCATTCCATCTGATGCTCCACACTCAGGCAGAGTTGTAACAATGATCACTCCTAAAGAGAAGGGAAGACATTAACCGGAGAGGAAACTTGAAACAAGTGGCTGCTTTGCCCATTTGAGTTGAGCCTTTGCAGTATAGCCTCTAACTACCTAATCTGATTTAAATGTCTCAGTCAGTGCACCCAGAGTCCCCAGTGCTGCAAAGACAGTACCTCAGTGAATGCTCTGGAAGACCCAGTGGAGACCTTTGGAAGCCTCAGGTCTCAAGGAGCAGAAGGCAGGACTAATGGAGGAGCCAGGGCTAAAACAAGGCGTAGGGACTGCGGGGCCCTTAGAGCTAGGTAGCCAGAGAGGAAGGAACTCCACACTTTACGGTCTCCAGTGTGTAGGCTGCCGTGCTAAGAGTTTTACTCAGAGCACATGCTTAATCCTCGCGGTGAGCCTGGCAAGAAGGGGCTTAGGGACTGCCGGCCAGGGATGTCAAACTTTAGGGCTGTTCTGGAGCCTCTTTAGCTTTCTCAGATTTGCTGTTCTTATTTCACTATAGAATACAGTGGGGAAAGTCTTAAAATCAAACAAACGAACAAACGCTTGAAGGTGGGGTTGTAGTTAGGAATCCTCTTGTGGTGCTTTTTATTTTTATTTTTTCCCACTCTACTAAGAGATGAAGGTGAAGCGGGGAATTATCCCTACCATCTTCCTCTATGTGGTAAGACTTTTTTTTTTTTCCTGAGGAAGATTCTCCCCGAGCTAACATCTGTTGCCAATCTTCCTCTTTTTGAATGTGAGGGGCCTCCAGAACATGGCCACTGACAGACGAGTGGTGTAGGTCTGCACCTGGGATCCACACATGGGCCTCTGAAGTGGAGAGTGTATGTGGCAAGATTTTTTTTTCAACCTTGTTTTTGTACTGAAGGTGTTGACCTCTGTGGGTCTCAACTTTATGCAAGAGTCTCCACCCCAACATCCCAGACTTCTTGGTCACAGCGCCCTGTCTCCAGTGACATGTTATTCACTAGAATCCAAGTTCTAGGTCACTGGGATTTTTCAGATGGTCTCAGGCAAATGCCAGCTCTGGTGCTTGCTTACTTTCTGAATTCCCACTTTCTCATTCCTCCTACTCTCCTTGAATTTCTGTTACTTTCCAGTCAGTTTAGTCACGCACTGTAAAAGTTTTTTATTTGTTTGCTTTTGTTTTGTTTTATCCAGAATTTTGTGTGTTCTATTCTTACAGAGTTTCTCCAGACATCTTGCCAGAAATAGATATCTGGATTTTATTGAGGAAATGAGCTTGACAGATGATTTGGAGGTCATGTTACAAAGGCTTAATGATTAGATTGATGGTAGGAGAGATGCGAGCATCTGAGTTGACTCTCAGATTTCTGGCTTGAACAGATGGACCAGTGCCCTGTGTTCACTGAGTTAAGACGTCAATAAAGAGGCATCAGTTTTTGGGGAAAGATGCTGAATTCAGTTTTGAATAGAAATCATTTGTCATGACTGATACAATTAACTTTCAGCTTTTTTATTTGTAAAGTGGAGACAATATCTACTTTACAACAGAGTTTTTATGGGCATTAACTATTATAATGAATATGAAAATCTTAGTAACCTATAAGGGACTATACAGGCATTAGATACTTAGAAACCCTGCCTCTCCCTGCAAAGCTAATTGGTCAGACAAAGACAGTATTTAGAGCCCTCCTCATAATAAAATGGGCCAGTGGATAATAAGAGTATGATAACCAGTGAAAAAAGAAGAAATAAGTTGCTATATAGTTATAAACACTGTAAGGCTTTTCCAAAGCACACAAATCATTTGTTAAGGACCATGTATTAGCCTACCTAAAAAATAGGATGCTTTAGGGGCTGGCCCCGTGGCCGAGTGGTTAAGTTCGCGCGCTCCGCTGCAGGCGGCCCAGTGTTTCGTTAGTTCGAATCCTGGGCGCGGACATGGCACTGCTCATCAGACCACGCTGAGGCAGCGTCCCACATGCCACAACTAGAAGGACCCACAACGAAGAATACACAACTATGTACCAGGGGGCTTTGGGGAGGAAAAGGAAAAAATAAAATCTTAAAAAAAAAAAAAAAAAAAAAAAAAAAAATAGGATGCTTTAAAAGAACTGAGGTGGAATCAATCATGCAGTTATTTCATGAATCACAGTTATTTCCCTCCTGATTCTTAAGGATAGTGAAATACACAAAAGGTGGACAACATACGTGCTTGGATTTGGAAAGTGATTTTCTGAGCCAGAAAATAAATTTTTGTTTGCAGAATTAAAATGAAAGGAAGCCAAACCGAAAAGCCTTTAAATGGGAAGGTTAAGGAGTCCTGCAGTTCAGAGGTCCCCAAACTGTCTACTCCAGCACAATAATGTGCTGCAAATGAGTGGCAAGTATGCCTAGACCTCGGCTCTTGAGTTGGGGACCAGAAATAAGAAAGCCCTCTTGCTTCTAGAAACAATGAGTATGAGAGATACCTGTTATGAAAATGCAAAGAATACTTTTTTCAGGAAGATAAATGAATAGGGATTTTACCTGCCCACCACCAAAAAAAGAAAAATGAAAAAAAGCAAATAAAAAGGGGAAAAATCATAAAGACAGTTACCTCTGGCAACAAACAGACCTGTTCTGTTTACCTCTGTGTGCCCTGTGAATGTTATTTCCTATTGATGCCACAGCAAGGAAATGTTTAGGAAGAACTGTTATTGATGGCTTCTTTTAAAACTTTCATTCAGATTTTCTGCTTCTATTTTTAATTCATAGTCTTTTAAAAAAACTTGTAGCAAAATATTGCATACGTATGACATCAATCATAAATTTGCAGACTGATTAATGGTCACAGTTTGAACACAGTTGTCACAGATAGAATATTTCCAGTACTCCAGAAACCCTACTTGTGACCCATTCCAGTCACTACCTTCTCCCGAAGGTAACCACTGTACTGACCTCTAACCCCATGAGTTTAGACTATTTTTTAACTTTATATAAACAGAATTAAAGTGAACTTTTCTTTCATAGCTGACTTCTTTTTCATCCTGGCTTCTTTTGCTTAATATTACTTTTTTGAAATTCATCCATATTGTTGTAGTTTGTCCGTTTTTGTTGGTGTACGATACTTTGTTATATGAATAAGTCATGATACATTTATCCATTCTTCTATTGAGGGACATTTGGGTTGTTTCCAGTTTTGGGGCTATTGTGAATAGTGCTACTATAAACATCCTTTTACATGTATTTTAGTGAATACAGGTATGCATTTAGCACCTGATGCTAAATAATTTTCAAAGAGGTAGTCTCAATTTACACTCCCCCAAACTGAACGAGAGTTCCAGTTGCTCCACATTTTTGTCAACACTTGGTAT
The DNA here is from genome assembly GCF_041296265.1 of Equus caballus. Lineage (NCBI taxonomy): Eukaryota > Metazoa > Chordata > Mammalia > Perissodactyla > Equidae > Equus > Equus caballus. Next base: position 96,246,602 of record NC_091685.1, on the reverse strand, counting down.
TGTCACTCTTTTAAATTTTAGCCATTTTGGTAGATGTTGTTGTGGTATTACATAAGTTTTTTAATTAGTATTGTTCTGAAAACTAAAAGTACAGCTAATACTTCACATCAAACATCTCTTCCCTTTTCCTCACCAGAAACAATCGAAATCTGAAGTTAATATCATTGCTATGGGCATCCAGGTAATTTTACCATATATATTCATAAATGATGTATACCATTGCTTTCTGTTTTACAATTTTACATAAATAGTATTTCAATTAGATTTTTCTTTAACATAATTTTTTTTGGATTACCCATGGTGATACTTAGAGAGTAAGTTTGTGAATTTTAATTGCTGTATAAATAGCACATAGTTTATTTCTTTCCCTAATAAAAGACAGGTTGTTCAAAAATTTTTGCTATTATAACCAGTTCTACAGGTTTAACAACTTATGCTTCCACTAGAATTGCTTAAAATCTGTTTCTCCACCTTTCTCCAATTTTTTGAATTGTCAGGCCTTTTAATTTTGGCCTATCTGATGGGTGTGAAAAGGTATTCCACTGTGGTATTGATTTGGATGCTTTTAATGCTATTTAGATTTGCTCTTCCATTAAATCTCCTGTTTATATCTTTTGCCTGTAGTTCTTTTGGGTTGTCTGTGATTTTCTCACTGAATGGTGGCTCTTGATTTGTTCTGCATAGAGATCTTTTGTTAGTTTCATGGGTGTCACACTCATCCCCCTAGGTTTTGGTTTGCCTTTTCACTTTGTTTATGGTGTCTTTGCTCATGCTGAAGCTTTAATTTATAATTTAGTTACATGTGTTATTTGTTTTCTTTAATTTTTTGTTTTTTGTGTCTTAAGAAATCATTCACACCACAATACCATAAAAGCATTCTCTTATATTTTCTTATGATAGTTTTATATTTTTGCTTTGTATATGTAGGTCTTTAATCCATCCGGAACTTGTTTTCACGTATGCTGTTAAATAGGGATCTAATTTTATTTTCTGCCATATGGATATCCAATAGTCTCCACCCCATTTAGTGAATAATACGTCTCTTCTCACTGATGCTAATGCAACCTATACCGTTTACAAAGCCTCCAAACATATGTGAGTTTGTATCTAGGATTTCTATTCAGTTACTTTTGTATTTGCCAACATCTGACTCTATACAACACTGTTTTAGTCACTGGAGCTTTATAAGAAATAAAAGTGTCCTTCTCCTGCTTCTGTTTAAAATGATCTGAGCTATTTATGGCTGTGTACTCATCCATATAAATTTCAGGATCAGTTAATTAAATTCCATTAAAAAATCCCTGTCAAGATTTGATTTGAATTGAATTGAATTTAGAGAAGATTTCAGTCTTTCATAGTTTCCATATCCCAAACTGTTTATTAGAGTTTTGTTGTTTCATACAGATAATGTTTTAGATTTACCCTATATATTCAATGAATTGATTACACACTATCGCTTTTTGCATCCCCCTCCTTCCTTCAGAATTCCATTTTCATCTTCCTGAAGTACACTCTTTGCAATTCTTTCAGTTTACAGAGGGTCTATAAATGGTAAAGATTCTTTGTCTGAACACTTCTTTATTTTGCCATCAATCTTTGGTGTGAACACTGGGAGGCACTACTTAGATCCCTGTTCAGAAATGAGGAAATGCAGGATTTATTCCCCGAGCTGCTGGGAGTTCAGCAAGCTGACACGATTCAGCTGTCAGTCCCCTTTGGGAGTAGTCTAACCCAAGGTTACTTTGCTTCCTTTGTCAGCCCACATCCAACAGCTGACGTCATAGGTGTGTACAGACTGTGCCTGCTTGCCTCACCTCTGAAGGGACATCCCAGATTTGAAGTCGAGGCCTTCACTGAGACTATATTGCAGGCCCATACTTCCCTCTGTCCAACCTGCCACTATCCCTTCCGCAGGTGCTGTTCTCAAAGCATTCCCTAATAAACTCTCCATCCTCATCTCTGACTCAGAGTGTGCTTCCAGAGAAGCCAGCCTGAGATAGTGATGTCAGGGATGAGTCAAGAGAGTAGAAGCTATTTTAGGATTTTTGACTTGAATCATTGGCCACCTGACTGTCAGTGAGAACCTCCACGTTGGTAATAGATGTAGGACAGATAGACCTTGGCACAAGCTATCAGTGCAATAGGTAGAACTTTCATTAGTAGTGAACTGGGATGTATTCTAATGGAAGGTAATATACTAGTGGGAGCAATGTGTCAGGCATTTAAGAAATATGAGGGAAACAGTAATCTTAAGGACAGGGGAATTGGCTGTTGCTAAGTAAAATTGATTCTTTGGGGAAAGCAAAAAGCTAAGAATGGTTGATGGCCATTAAAAATCTCAGAGTAAAATTCAGAAGGCTTCTCTGGTAGCAAATAAAGAGGCTTTTATCTCCTGCAGTGGGAGGGAAGAAAAAGCTGAGGAGCCGGCTCAACGCTTAATCATAAATGTGGCTGATCTCCAAAGGAGATTAATAACCATGCAGCCCAGCGAGGTCAGCTAACCCAAGGTCAGAATGCTGAATAGGAAAGAAAATCTGTGATGCAAAGGGCTGGGTTGTGACACCTGAAAATCTTAAATCCCCAGATTCTCCTGAATCTCCTGAGTCTGAACATGCTCTAATATTCATGATTAATGGCTAGTACGCTCTCCTCCCCTTGCTTAAACATGGAGAGGCCTCCTCCTTGTAGTACAACCTGTGGATCCCTTCAGGATCCATCCCAGCTTCCCTCCTGGCTACTGGGTCAATAACGTGGCTTTCTTTACAATGTTTCCTGGCACAATTATTGTAATCAGTGGCAAGGGCAGAGTGGCAGTGAGGGAGAGGGGTCTCACCTTCAGAAGATCAGAGAGATGGATAACAGAATATGGTGTCCCCAGGAGCAAAATGGATGAGCAGCCAACAAGGATACTGCTGAGTCTGTACAACTAAAGGAAATCAAGGGAAGGCACGATCAGCAGCCTGAGAGCAATACTCTAATAATGAGCTACAATTCTTTGTCCAGTTTTTACGTCTAAGCCAGTTTTTGGATCTGGAAACCATCAACAGAGAAAAGGTGATTCCCATGAGGAAGGCCCTGAAATATTCATAAAAAGTGTACAGTGTAATAATGCCCCCAGTCCTTCCCCAGAGTGTTCTTTGCAATTTCCCTGGATAGCAATATGTCGGGAAAATGAGAAGAGCAAAATATTTCTCAATGGAATGGCAGATACAGGAATTCACCTGCCTTCCAGGAAGGTTTACATTAGAGAGATTTGCTAAACTGTAAAATAGTATCACGCTTCCCTGTTTTTTGTTTGGGAAAATATAGCTATTTTTCATATAAATCAGTTATTTATAGGAACATGTAATAGATTTATGAGTATAACTTTTAATGAATTAATAAATACTTTAAATTTTATGTTTTAATTTTTTATATGGTAAATATCAAAAGATACCATCCACATAAACAAAAGCTTGCTAGGGTCTTCAATTTTTAAGAGTTTTAAGGGATCCTTAGGTCAAAAAGTTTAAGAACTGCTGCAAAAGACAATACCACAAGCCAAACCATCTGCACAACCTTGGGGCAAGTTGTATAGCCTCTGCTCAAGTCTCCTCATGTGTAAAATTAGGAGTTAACACTTATACATGTAAAGTAATTAGAATGCTAAGAGCACAAAATGAAATATAGCCATTATTTTATTTTCTCTGTGAGATAGGAAGTGATAATATCTGGTGAAATTGACGGAGGAAGGGATGGAAGGTTGAGGAAAGGGGAGAAGCTTTGATAAAGCCATGTGGAGAATGGGAATGATAGATCTGATTAGGAAAATCTAGGAGGATTGAAGGGAAATTTTGAGAGATTTGTGGAGGTTGGTGACTTTGGATCTAGCGTAAAATCATGATTGTGCAATATTTTTTCCTTAACACTCAGAAGGCCAGTGTAGGAAAGAAAACACAAGCTGTTGAATTTACAGAGTTGGGAATGTTCCAGTTGGTTTAATCAGAAAGAAAATAAGGCAAATTGTGATTGACGTAATGAACTGTTTTATAAATTGAGGGAAAAAAAGAAGGGAAGAAGCAGAGAGATGATCCATAGGGAGAAAATAGAAGGGGCAAGAGATTTGAAATCTTCGTTAGCAGGGAAAATTGAGTAAGAGAGTTGGTAAGATAGCAGGCTGGATAGTTGGTTTGAATTCTGGAAGTCAGTGGTGGAGTAGATCCACTTGATGACAAGACCTGGAGTATGGTCCTGAGAATGGGCGCCGGTAGGTAAGTGGAGTGGAGGTGATGGCTACTGGAGATGAAAAAATCAAGAACCCACCAGAACGGATCTTCCATTTGGATGTTAATGTGACTCTGGGTGATGGCAGAAGTTGGAAGTCAGGCTTCAAAATTTTCCATCAATAAGGAGTGGATAAAAAATAGCAACAATGAAGGATTAAAAGCAGTAAGGCTACATAGAAAGGAGGAACAATCATCTGAGCGAGGCGCTGGGGAGCACTTCTAATCAAGAGACAAAGAAGCGCGAGAAAATGAGCACCCTTCATTGCAGAGAAGTTTAAAGCAAGCAGTCTTTGCAGGGCAGAGGATGTTAGGTTTCAGTGAACAACAGGCAGAACTCGCACTAGAGGCCAGAACGTGGGAGAATTTGTTCATAAAAGATTGGAACTCCAAAGGGCACAGTGGCGGTAGGAGAAAAAAGAGGGTAGTACAGAACTCGCCAGGCAACTAAAGGCGCAGTTCGGCCGGCAAACACGAAAAGTGGGTTGTGAGGCACAAAAGATGCAGATAGCGGAAAGTTTCCAATATAATTAGGCAAGAATTTTTCTGTTTGCGGTAACTGATCCACTACCAAGTTTGCGAGTTCATTTCCCTCTTCCTTTCAGATTTTTCTCTTCCTTTACATTTCCCCTTTTCTGAAAAAATTAAATTGAGGGGGCTCCCGCGTCCCCTTTCCCCCTTCCGTTCCCCCATTTTTCCTCTTCTCTCTGGCACCCTCTTCCTTCCTGGATCAGGTCTCCTGCCCAGGATTGGGAGCTCCGCCCCCCGCAGGAGTGGGCGGGACCGGGGCGGGGCGAACAGAAGTGGGCGGGCCCTTGTCTGTCGACGTGCTGCCGTAAGGACGCTGTTGACGTAAGAGGACATCCGGTGCGGCTCTTTAGGGTCCGAAACTGCTTCTGTCTGCCCTGCTCGGCTCTTAGTGGCTTCTTCCCCGGAGCCGAGGTCCCCAAGTTGGATCTGCTGCTGCGGCGGGCCGGCCTCGCAACGTTCCCTGTCCCTCTGTCCCCGGAGTGAGCCCGACCTCCCCGCGAGGGTGAGCGAGGTCGGCCGGGCGCGCGAGGGAGGGTGTCCCGCGGGCGGGTGACGGTTGTCGGCTCCCCGAGCCGCGTGGCACCTCCGCCGGGGCTCCTCTGGTCGCCGCCCTCCGCCCGCTGGGTCCCCCGGCTGCAGGCTTTCCCTCCAAAGCCGCAGTGACCCTGTGCCCGTTTCCTCCTTTGGTGACATGGGTCATGTCCTGAAGAAGTCCGAGAGTTCCTGGAGAAGGGCTTAAATTCCTAGCAGGCTGAGAAAAAGAATTCACTCTTAAGTTTCCAAAACAACTGGGGGAAAAAAAAAATTGAGGCTCAGCTCTCTGAGCGGATTCACCCCTGGGGACGCAGAAGATCCATCCCGATGAGCACCCCGTGATGATTTTCTGAACTCCTTTGGCCAAGGCAGTACAGGTTTTTTTCACCCTGTAGAGTTGGTCATTTTAAATGCTGGAAGGGTGACCTGGTGGGATTGGACGTTCCTTAAGTAACCAAACCTCCTGGCTTAATTTTTAACTCACAACTTCCCATCACTTAGTTTTTGATTGAACGTTCTAACGTGAGTTGAAACCCAAAGTAGGAAACTTTATGAGTGACCTTCAAGTATTGTTTCAAATACAAGGTGGTGCATGATTTTGCTGTATTGTAATATGCCCTTTTGGGTGAGGTGTGCTTTCTTGGAACTTTCTCCATGTGTCGTGGACACGGTTTGGTTTCTTTGAGTAAGAATGTTTTTGTCTTCAGGGAGGTCATGTGTCGTAGTCACCAGGGAGACTTGATCCTGTCCTTGGAGGTTTAGAGTTTGTAGATCTTGAGTAGGGCCTGGAAGTCTAAATCTGTATTTTTAGGAACATCTACAGTTGGATTTTGAGAATCACTCTTAGAAAAGACCGGGAAATTTTAGATTCGTATTTCAGAGCAAGCGCATAGACTCGTTTATTCGTGTATCTCTTTGTTTATTGAGTGCTTGATATACGCCAACCAGGGCTGGGAGGCAAACATTGTCCAGGAAGACAGGGCTGGAATCCTCAGCGAACTTAGAGTCTTCAGTCAGATTGGATGAAAAGCCAAATAAAAATGTGTTATTTAGTAAAAATCTTGTTTTTCTAAATGTGGTAGTTCCTTTAACTAAGTGATGAAAGCTGGTGTAAAACCCTTATTTTGGTATGTATTGTAAATATGTACTCTTAAACATAAATTTGAACCCTGTTAAAGTTATATATTCACTGCTTGTAGAGAGAAGGGGGGCTCTCAGAGTCAAAGCAAGATAATACCTTTAGGATCTTTTCAGAGAGAATGGTTTGGCTTTGTGGTCAGTGTTGTCATTTGACTTCACTATTAGATGGTCGATTTAGATATCGCATAGGAGAAACAAGACTTGTTATGTATACTTCATGTCTTGGCAGCATCAGGTCATCTGATTATAAAGCCCAAAAAAGTCATATAAACTAGGTAACTAATTGACTTTTTTTTTAGGATTGACACCTGAGCTAACATCTGTTGCCAATCTTTGTTTCTTTTTCCCTTCTTCCCAAAGCGCCCCCAATACATATTTGTATATTCTAGTTGCAGGTCCTTCTAGTTCTGCTATGTGGGATGCTGTCTCAGCATGGCTTGATGAGCTGTGCTATGTCCGCGCCCAGGATCCAAACCTGTGAAACCCTGGGCTGCTGAAGCAGAGCACGCCAACTTAACCACTCAGCCAAGGGGCTGGCTCCACTAATATACTTTTGAATAATATCTTGTTAATGATATATGCATAATAGTTTTTTAAATTAGGTACAGAGTAATTTTTAAAGACTCCTTAACATCAGAGGAATTTTTTTTCTCAGTGGAGAAAGATGTTTGATGTTTACATTTTTTAGAATTGTTTGGTAGTGCAAATACGTGCCTTGTTTTAAAAGTTGTCTATTTTATTTGGGATAGTGTGTGCTTAATGTTTCATAAAGGCTTAAAATGTACTTAACTGTCAAAATGACGGATGAGTTTAAAATTTAATGAGAATAAGAGCACTTCATTTTACTATTTCTTAGTTTATATAAAATAGCAAATGCAACCAGGCAATTACATCTTTTCTCTTCTCTTGCGTAGAAAGAGGGGGAAATGCCTAAAAAGAAGACTGGGGCGAGGAAGAAGGCAGAGAATCGCCGGGAACGTGAAAAACAACTCAGAGCTTCGAGAAGCACCATAGATTTAGCCAAACACCCGTGCAATGCTTCAATGGTAACGGCCTTTTTTGATGGCAATTGATAGTTGAAAAACTACATAGCATTTATATGAAAAACATCTGAATAAAATTTCAGTGAATACAGTGTTGCTGCATATATTTAATTGAATTTGAAATCTGTGGTAGAGGCATGTCCATTGTTTTCTTTAACACTGAGTAGCCATGATTCTTGTTTGGCTTTATGTTAATTATAAAACCCAGCATATTACCTTGGCTGCTGTTGGTGATAGACGTTGAACAAGCATACGTGCTAGGAACTGTGTGATGTCTTCCAGCTTCTCTACCCTTATATACCTTAACTCAATTTGTCCTATTAGTTGGAGCCTTTTCATCATTTTCTTTTAGCAATTCTTTACTCATTTGATTTCTCTTTTCTCAGCTTTCCACTTTTCCCAACATCTCTTTTGATTTCCTGTTGTGCTACCTTATTTCCCTGCACTGAGTCAGTCGGTTAGTCCTCGTGATTTCTGGGCTTCTTTGGTCAAAGTTGTAAAAAAGCAAAGATTATTGTATCATCATTACCCCTTTCCTTTCTTTGACCATGTTTTTCTGAGTGGCCCCACATTTCCCTATTTCCATTCCTCTCTGCTTTTTCTATTCCCACTACTTCTCTTTCTTCTTTTGTTTCATCAAACACATACCGAATACTTAAATATGACTTAATTCTGCAAACATTTATTGTGTATCTAGTCTGTGCCAGGTCCTATTTTAGGCACTGTGGGTATGCATAGATAAATGACACAGTCTGTTTCCACAAGCTTATAGTTGTTTTGTGTTTTACTTAAGACTTGTTTGTTTATAAATGACAAATCCAACTTGAACTGTAGGGAGAAATAGAGTTTATCGAGTGAATAATGGACTCACTTGCATAGTTAGGAAGGGCAAAGATGTAGCTGGGATGCAGGGACAGCTGGAATCTGGAGTAACCTTATAGTTCCATCTTTTACTTTTGTTTCTTTTTTGCTTATCATTTCCGTTTTCTCAGGTTGTCTCGCTCCATTTGTTTGGGTTTGTAGGCATTGGCAGCTCACATGTCTCACATCACATATTGTTGCCCTCAGAGAGGGAAGGAACTCTGATAGTTTGGACTTGGGTGGGTGCCTATCCCAGGGCAAATGTTTGTGGTCGGGGAGCAGGATTACATAGCACAGATAGGACAGTGGGGACTCCCTTCTGTGTGTCAGGGTCATTTATAGAGAAGAGGGGTATAGGGCAGACAAAACAAGAAATAACTCACTTACATATAAAGACGGCTAGACTTTGGTAAGTGTTGCAGTAAAGGTGCAATTAGGACTAAGGTACATTAGGACTGAGAGGTGCTAAAGTTGAGTGTGCGGATGGGGTACAGTTCACAGAGCGTGTGGAATCATCACCAGAACGTCCAACAGGTAAAGGTTAGGAGGAGGGACTTTTCAGGGGAAAGTATTAGAATAAGTAAGACATGGAAAGAGCGAGTACAAGACATATTTTGAGAATAGCTGACAAATAGTGACTCGGATCTGAGGAGACTAGGCCAGCGAGGTTTAAAAAGTGGGTGGGGACCAGATTGTTGAGAACTTTTAATAGCATGTTTAGGATTCTGAATTTTCCGTGAACTTCATCATATTGTGTTCTCTACTGTTGCTTGTGTCCATTCTGTATTATTTGTCTGATTCCTTAAAATTAAAAAAAAAAAGGAAAAAACAAACTAATGCTGTATTTAGCCTCTTTTGTGAAAATGCCACTTCTTTCTCTAGTGTAATAAACCCATGAGCATACCTTTGTTATTAAAGTATGTGTAGGTGCTTGTATATGTGGGTGAAGATGGAGGGTTTGGGAAAGTGTCACTTAAATTTTAACGTGAAAAACAGGATAGTCTTTATGATGCAAGTAAATCTGCAATCTTCAGCCAGTATTAAATTAGTGTTATGTTTTTATATTTTACAGGAATGTGACAAGTGTCAGAGGTAAATTTTTATTTATTTCTTTTTCTATCTATATGTAGTAATATAGACCCTCTGACCGTTTATCTGATATTGACTGTATTTTAAAATTTTATTTTACATGACAAGACGGCAGAAGAATAGAGCATTTTGCTATTTTTGTAATTCTGTACAGAAGTTACCAATTTGTGCACAGTGTGGTAAGTATATGATAACTAAGGACACATACCTTTTCTTTTATCAAAAATTTGTTTGGCAGTTAACCAGTTTGAACCTGTGGGTTTATCATTATTGTTTACAATAATGTTATGCTTTACCATTAATAAAATAGCATAAAATGTTATTTGGCCTACCAGCATACTGTCCAGTCTTGATTTTGTTTCTTTGATGTAATCCTGGAAAAGAGTTAAGATACAGTTTAGATATAGGTTACCAACACGTTGCTTTAAACATTAAAAGATCAGATTTCAGACTAATAACATTTGTGATCCTGAATATTTAATTGTAATACCTTAGTCTTGTTGATACCCATTTGTTTACTTCTCTAAATTTTGATTCCTGCTGAGATTGCCTGCATTACTGCAGTGTGTTAGATAGACCATTGAGAATAATTTTGTTCCATATTTACCTGGTGCCAGTTTTTGTGATCAGCTGTTTTTCCGTTTGGCACTTAGCATGTAGTTCTTGAGTTTCCTCACATATGTTCCCAAGTGATTGCGATAGAGTTCCTAAGCCGTGTGCTCAGTTCCCAAGTATAAGTGGAAACTTTTATTCAGAGTAAATGATCATTCTGAGTAAAACTAAATGGTAGTTCATAGAACAAGATTGGTGTTTCCCAAATATTCTTCCACAGAATATTTGAGATATTAATAGATATGTTTAAAAACGATGCATACATTTGAGAAACGCTGCAAGTCTCATCCCCTCCTTTCCATCTGGGAGATTTCTATTATATATTTATATGTTAAAGGTTCTGAAGACACCCAGTAAAGAAACTTGAGTAATTTCATTCACTCCACATTTACTCCCTAAACTTCTATTTGAACAAACAGCCCCTTTGGTTATGGAGTAATAGTTTCAGGTGGAACACAGTTTAGAATATGCTCATTTAGGTGTGTTTACATGTGATAACATTGCAGACAGTTAGAACTGTTTAGGGCTACATCCCTGAATGTTTCTAGTATAATTTTAGCATTCAAAGATGTCTTTTGGGTTTAAATTTTTTTCTTTTTTGAGGAAGATTAGCCCTGAGCTAACTGCTGCCAATCCTCCTCTTTTTGCTAAGGAAGTCTGGCCCCGAGCTAACATCCATGCCCATCTTCCTCTACTTTATATGTGGGACGCCTTCCACATCATGGCTTGCCAAGCGGTGCCATGTCCATACCCAGGATCCGAACCAGCGAACCCCAGGCGGCCGAAGCGGAACGTGTGCACTTAACTGCTGTGCCACCGGGCCGGCCCCTGGGTTTATAATTAATGAAAAAGAGAATACTGGCCTAGATAGACCACTCATCTGCCAGTTTTTATATCCTTATTTTACAAAGGGCAAATGAACATAGAGTGAGAAAATAGATTACGAAGGTAGTTAAGTTCGTGTTAGGACCTTCCCATCTTTTCTGTGTGTCTGGGCTTGAATTTTGTAGTGCTACACAAGGATGCATTTCCCACCTACTGATTCTTGTACTTAGTGTTAGACATGGAACAGTTGGGTAGCTGCTGCCTCTCATTTCCAGTTTTTCTTTCTTCCCATTTCCTGTTGTCTAGCTTTGTTCCTCAGATATTGAAGATAATGGAAAATTGAGCATCTTCTGTTTCTTTCGTGTTCCACTTTGTGGAGCCTGAGATGTGTGATTAATATGTCACCATTAATCTTCACATAGTATGTGATAAGTGAATTTCCTGATAGCATTTCTGGTTGGTGATTTGCTGCTTGATGAGAGCTTTTGTGGCCGCATTGTGATTTTAGCTCTGTCACTGTATTGCTGACTTTTGTGCTTACTTGGGCACTATTTGAAAATTCTTTTGGAAGAATGTTTACTTTGGGCCTATGTTTGTAAATTTTTACATATGGATAAACTTAAACAATGAACCAGATAAGTTGTATAATCATGTTTGGTTTGGTTTGAGGTGTTCTGTGGAAACAAATAAGCAATAGCTTCAAACCAGACTTATTCTTTATAAAATGTAAAATTCATCTTAAAGCATAGCTTTTTAAAATCTATTTTAATTCATCTGAAAAGTCACAAGATTTCAAACTGCTATAATGACCATTTCTGTCTGTTGGTTGTCATACTGTGGCGGCTGTGTGTTGCTGTGATGCTGAAAGCTGTGCCGCCTATGGTATTTCAGACCAGCAGGGTCAGCCATGGTGGACAGGTTTCAGCAGAGCTTCCAGAGTAAGACAGACTAGGAAGAAGGACCTGGCCACCCACTTCTGAAAAAATTGGCCATGAAAACCCTATAAATAGCAGTGGAGCATTGTCTGATACGGTGCTGGAAGGTGAGAGGATGGTGCAAAAAGACCCGGCAGGATTCAGCTCTGCTGTGCGCAGGGTCACTAGGACTCGGAATCAACTTGACAGCACTAACAACAAATAATGATCATTAGATAACAAAGCATGAGCTGCAATTTCTGATATTAGTACGAACGTGAATTAGCATATAATTCGTTTTTAGACATTTACTAATAAATTTCTGATCTCAAAAGATCTGACTCAGGTAATGAGATCTCAGTTATATCCATTTCTGTTTTTAGTTACATAAGTGGTAGACAGTGCTGATTTCTATCCATTTATTTTCAAATTATTTCTGTAGTAACTTAGGCTAGATAAAAAGAGGAATTAGTGAATACTTGCATGTACTACTTTTCAGGACTAATAGTGCAAATTTGTTTCTTTACTAGGGAAGACAAAATGCATGATGAAGTCTTCAGATTGTGTCATAAAGCATGCTGGTGTGTACAGTACTGGCCTTGCAATGGTGGTAAGCTTCCTGTCCTCATCTCTTAGAATAGGAGGTTTCTAAGGATAAGAAAAAGTCACTCTGACCAATGGTTTTTTTTTTCTAGATAGCATTGCTTTGTCCCTTGGCTCAGTCAGTCTGGAATTATGTGGATTTTCTGTGGCATGTTCTTTGTATGATTTTTCTTTATTACCCACTTGTTTTTGACTGCTTCCTTTTTTCTTATTAGCAAACATATAAGGAATGGAAACTTATTTAATGTTGACTTAAACAGAAATTCATTTGTCAATAGTACCTTTCTAATGTACCTTACTTAGACTTCATAGGATATTGTGTATTATGCCTAAAGCCCTGTTTAACCAAAGTTCAAGCTTTTGGTGAAATAAGCAACCTAGTTCCAAAAGAACCTGGGATTAGTAGTTTTTTTAAAGCTTTACATTTCAAATAAGAGTACATACTTAACCCAGAGTTATACATAATTTCTTCATTACATGTAGAATTTTCTAAGGAAGTTTATTGTTTTAAATAAAAAACACAATTGCATTGTATGATGCATTTTGTTGTCTTTTTCGCTGAAAAAATGTTATCCTTTTAACCAGTTTTATTGTATTCTGTTGTGTAATTTTCTGCTCAGGTCCAAATTTCAGTCCACGAGGAAAGCAATACTATTTTTACATCCAGCAGAATATGTTATTTATAGTAACTTTCAAAGAACATATAATTTTCTATCATGAGACTGACCTTTATATGTTTCATATGTGCATGTCTTGTAAAAGCAAGGAGTTAGAATTATTCATAATCATCTTGTGAATTCCTCTTTATTTTAAATATAGAATTGTCAATGTTATCTTTATTCAAAAACCGTTGGAATCTTCCTCGGTAGCTTGTTATGTCTAAATTTATCAAATACTTTTTAAAGAATTCACTGAGTTGTATGAGTGTGAATGATCTCTTCTTATATAAAGGAAACATTTAAGTAGAATCATTCATCATTAGCTGTAAATTGTAGAAAATGGTTTTCTGGAAATCTCTTTGCCTGTTGAGATTCCCTCTCCCTTCACTCTTCTGCACCTGCTTTGCCCTGGGAGCCTGACCTTTGCGTGTGGACTGGATCAATGGCTTTCTCACCTTATGACTTCCCTTTGGGTTCAGCCAGTGGGGGTTACTGGCAGGAGACCTGAAGCTGGGAGGAAATTACAGTCTGGCTGTTTGTTCTCCCAGCTCGCTCCCTACCTGGATTGTCCTGGTTTGGATGTGGATTGGCCACAAGTCCTCTCCACATGGCCAGGTAATCCTCTCCACGTGGCTCTCTCCTGGGGTTCTGGTAACTCCGTCCCCTCCTCTTGTTTCAGGTGCAGGGATGGTAACTGCGTCATCTCTCAATGTTTTTCTAAGCCCTTCCCTGTCGTTTGTAAATCATTTCTTTTAACTCCTGGGTTACCTCGTTTAGTGTGCCATCTCTTTGTTGCTAGAATCCTGAGTGATCCAAGAGATATATTTGAGGATTTGCTGTCTACACTCATATTCCATTTTTATCAGCCAGAGAACATCCTGTTTGCTCTTTACTCCTTTTGTTACGGAGTCTTGAGTAGTAGAATGCTGAATTGAGATGCAGGAGACCTGGGTTTAAATCTCAGCTCTGCTGTACTGTGGCCCTGCGATTCGGACTTAGTCTTGGGCCCCTGTTCCTCATCTGTAAAGGGAAGACCATCTAGTCCCATGTCCTTAAGAGTCTTCCTAGCTTTTAATGTTCTGTAGATGCCATTGTGTTATTGAAAGGTATAGTCTTACCATCTTATCTTGATACGGAATTGGAGAGTCTTACCCTGTCATTTAGTTCTGTGAATTTTACTGTAATTTTTTTCGTGAAGAAATATAATAATGATTTAATGCATAAATTGCTTTAAAAGAGGCTGGTAGAAGTTTAATATTTTCTCTCAGTTATTCTAGAAGGCTATGTGATGATTATTTTATAAATTACACGGATAATGAGGAATTTTCTTAAGTCAGAAGTATTAGTATTTGAAAAAGTTCACTTTAGTTAGCAGAATTACTATAGACAAGAATGCTTAAACTGTGGACTCCACACTTCATTTGAATTAGAATTCAGTTTGAAGGTAACACTTCCAGTTTCTTGACTGACTTTAATCATTATTAATAGGGGAAGTATTTAGTTTCCCCCTTGCCTCTTTTTCTTTTGATTTATAGCTAAGATGTTTATGTTGTAAATAGCTGTTGGTAAAGTAGTTTGATTTTCAGAGAACCTGCTTTGATTTTTGCTTAGAGTAAACAGTACGATTTTTTCTTTGCTGAAGCCACCCACTAGCACTGAGGGTTGATAAATTGCTAAATGTATACAATTTTGATGGTTGCCATTGGTTAAGTAATGATTGCAGCCCGTAGAGTGACAGAGATGAATTTGTCATGTCCCTCGGTTGCAGGGTGCCATATGTGACTTCTGTGAGGCTTGGGTTTGCCATGGTAGGAAGTGTCTCAGCACCCATGCCTGTGCCTGCCCTCTCACCGATGCCGAGTGTGTGGAGTGTGAACGAGGTGTCTGGGACCATGGTGAGTAACTGCTTGGAAGCAGTGAACTTTGCTGTAAGTGACGGCTGGCTTTGAAACAGTCTGGATCCTCTTTTTCAGATTTTTTTAAGGATACTGTTAATTCTAACTGCTGGCACAGTTTTGGTTATCAATTTAGTTGGGAAAGGCATTTATATTAGCAGTAATAGTCAATGCTGGGATTGTTTATCTAAGCAGATGGGGCAGGGGGTTACCGGCAAGCATTGTGAGTATTGTATGAATAGCTGGGGCATAGTGGGAGTTCACTGCTTTATGTTTCAATTTGGCAGGTTTCATTGTAGCGTTTAGCAGAATGAAAATTGCTGTGACATTTTGGTGTAAATCTGAAATAACTTACCATCTTTTCTGAGCAGTTTTATAGATATGAGTTTTTTTTAATTAAAGTGCATCATATTTACATTTGTGGGTTTTGTTCTTTAATCCAATAGGAGGCAGAATATTCAGTTGTTCTTTTTGCCATAACTTTCTCTGTGAAGATGATCAATTTGAACATCAAGCCAGCTGCCAGGTTTTAGAGGCAGAAACATTTAAATGTAAGTTTTTGTGTTAGATATTCTTTATACCCAAGATTCTTAATGGTATAAGTGTTAAACTTAATGAAAAAGGAATCTGGTTTTTCCTGCAGCCTCTTATGGACTCTGTTTAACTCAATATCTATTTTCTGTTTCTAGAAAAAATTCAGCACACATAGTCCATTTTTTCCAATAGGTGGCATTTTGGTTGGGTTAATTCTTCATTTTGTGGGGTTGATCAGGCATTATAGGACTTGTAGCATTCCTGTTCCTGAGTACTAAATGTCATTTTCACCTGGAAGTTGTTATAACAACTGCTCCCTGGCCCAGCACACACGCACCCAAATGCCCCCAAGTAGGTGATACCACCCCTAATTTGTTCCCGCTTGTTGGTTCCAGTGATTCCTGGACGGAAGTAGGCATCAGAAACACCTGGGCAGGTTTTTTAAAAATACAGGTGCCCAGGCCTCATCCCTGGAGATTCTGTCTTTAAGTCTGTGGTGAGTGCCAGGAATGCGTATTTAACCTTCACACGTAATTCTCATGTATCTTCCAGTGTGAGAACCAGTGTTACTGACTGGGTTGATGTATCATATTTACAGATAGCTTGCGTTTTATTTCTACTCTGTTGATTCTCAAAAACTCAAATTTTGGAGTTAAATACTACTTCACTTCTACTTACTGGCTATATGATTTTGGGAAAATCACGAAATCTTTCTAAACCTGAGTTTCTTTATCTATTAAAAGAAGATGCTAATTTCTTTTTCAAAGAGTTAATTAAAATGAGAATCCATATAAAGTGTTATTATAGTCCCTGGCACTTAGAGAGCCCTTGTGAAATAGTAGGTACCATCATAGGTAAGACTAAATTCCCCAGATACTCACTTCCTTGAATTTGGTTTTTGTTCTGGTATGAAATGCTAATTTTTGTATTTAGCTATAAATTTAAAGTTGGTAACTTATCAATCTAAGATATATATATTATATCTTGCAATATATGTAGATAGATATATAATTCTTGCAATATTATATAGAAATTCTGAAAGGGTAAAGGAACATCTCTATACAGCATTTTTGAGTCATTCTTAGGCTTCTGCAGAAAGAATAATGTAAAATTTGAATTGTTTTATTTGGGGCTTGAGAGCTTTGTGTATTTTATAGCATGCGAACCCCAAAGACAGGCAGCTGTGAGTGATAAGGCTATAGTTCCATCAAGAAGTTTTAGTGATTCGGTAAAAAAGGCAAAGGGAAAAATATGAACACAGAGTAATTGACAGGATTTTAAGATAAATTCTATCACCATGTCTTTGATACCTGATATTAAACTCATTCTCACTGCAGACTCACAGGTTTCCTTGGCTAGTGTAATTTACCCTCTTTCTTTACCTTTTTTCAGTGCTTTATTTTTTCTGTGTCATTCTTCCTTCATCAGTTGCTATCCAATGCTTGAAACGTTTTCTCTGAAATTCTGTCCTAATCATAACCCGTGAACCCCAAAGATAGTTTGTTTACACCCCTTAATTGGTCATATGTCATCATTTATAGATTTGACCTTACAACTATGAATTGCAGTATTTAGAAATTCTTTAAAATGCTTATTTACTGGGCCCAGCCCCTTGGCCAAATGGTTAAGTTCGCATGCTCTGCTTTGGCAGCCTGGCATTTGCCGATTTGGATCCTGGGCGCAGATCTGTGCACCGCTCGTCAAGCCATGCTGTGGGCGCCATCCAACAGGGAGAACTAGAATGACCTCCGCTGGGATATAGTGTTGGGTACTGGGACTTTGGGGAGGAAAAAAAAGAGGAAGATTGGCAATAGATGTTCGCTCAGGGCCAATCTTCCTCACACACACACAAAGTTATTTACCTACATAATTGGTGAAATGGATGTTAAAAGGGAGAAAAAGCCCTACATGTGTTTCCTCTGCCTTTATTTATTTATTTGTTTTTTTGAGGAAGATCAGCCCTGAGCTAACTGCTGCCAATCCTCCTCTTTTTGGTGAGGAAGACTGGCCCTGAGCTAACATCCGTGCCCATCTTCCTCTACTTTATATGTGGGATGCCTACCACAGCATGGCTTGCCAAGAGGTGTCATGTCTGCACCCGGGATCCGAACCTGCGAACCCCTGCCGCCAAAGCTGAACGTGCGAACTTAAGGCTGCGCCACTGGGTGGCCCCTCCCTTTATTTTTTTAAATAATTAAAATGGTCTTCTAATTTAAAATGGCTTGTTGTCAGCAGGCTTTGATGCATTCCCGACTTGCTTTCTTTTAAAATACTCTGAAGACATGGAGATAGACTTAAAAAGAAAACCATTTCCCAATCTAAAACTAGGAAAGTCAAGCTATTTTTAGAATCTGGGAGAAGTGCATTCTTTATATAAGTCCAAGATTGTAACTCTTGGGGGGAGACATCATCAGGCAGTGAACTGAGTGCGTATGTGTGGGGTTGAGGGATTGGGGAGAGAGGACTGGCCGTGGCACTCTCCCTCCCGCTTTGAGTTCCCAGAGGTGAAGGTGCAGGTGGGGAGACAACACCAGTTTGTTGGGATCATGTCTCTGGCATGTCAGGTTCAGGCGGTGGGTGAGGGGAAGACTCCTTATCAGAAATGCCTGTTGACCCTGGGAAATGGGCTTGGGAGCTTTGTACGTTCACTGTGTGTCCTGGCTCTGGATTTGAAAGAGATTTATAGTATTTTGGTTAAATCTATCTTTCTTTAGATTGAATGAAGAGTGAGCCTAGAAACTCTCTGGGCGCATCTTCAAGTAGAAATGATTGCGGTTTCTGATTTTGTCCTTCACAGACTGAAATAGCTATTATTGGAATAATTTGGTATGCTTATGTGTGCCTAATCTATAGTAAGTACTCAGTTGATTTTAACTTCTATTATTAGCATGTAGGACAAGTAATACAAATCCAGTCAAATTATTGGCATTCCTGGGAAGAAAGCAGGATAGGTGGACAGAAGCAATAATGATACACCTAACTGAGAACATCATCTCTTGAGTTTAAAAAAAATCTTCCCTGTTCACATTGAAAACGTTCCTCATGAATCAGGCAAACTTAAGTAAAAGAATCCGCAAATTAGAAACGTCTGGTCAAATATTTGAATTACAAAGAGAGGCTTCCTTTTATTTGTTTTCCTTTCTGTTTTTTTAAGACCTCTAAGTGAATTGAAAGTTAATAATTTATATTCAGCTTTATCAGGATAAGGCTTAGTTTATTTTCTCTGTCTATACCTCTGTTACTTATTTTTTTCTTCCGTTTTTTGGTACATTCAGTATGTGCCAGACCTTCTGGCTTTTCCAGTGTATTTGCACTTAAATTTAGAATCTTCCTCATCAGTCATAGATAATGATTAATATGGCTTACCGACTGAAGTAGGGATAAAATATTTTGGGATTTTTTTCATCTATTTTACTGCCCACTTCAACATTATTTTTTTTCAGTCACCTTTTTCCAACCAAAGCATTCTATTCTCTTATCAGAAGTTATGCAAAAATGACAATAGCTTGCATCACCAGGAAAGAATATGTATTAATGGAGATAATTATTCCTTTTAAAATTTAACTATTATTTGATTAAGGGAAGAGCTTCAGCCAGTGTCATGGAAAAAATGGTATTTCACCATTCCGGTTTTCTAAATGTAGTTTAATGACGTTTCCATCTCCTAGATCTGGAGAAGTAGAAGGAGAGTGGAGACTAATTAGAGCCAAAATAGTGGAAGAATGTTGGGTGTGTGTAGTTGTTGGTTTCCTTCCTTCTGGTTGGGGATTCCATCTCAATTTTGTGTATCCTCTAAGTTATATTATGAGACAGAAAAAAAATGTTAATAATTGATCTGACATAGTATATCAAGTACAAATCTGTGGAAAATAGTGTTTTCGTTCCAAATTTGAATGTGGACTTTACGTATTTTCCCCCACAGGTGTTTCATGCAATCGGCTTGGTCAGCATTCCTGTCTCCGTTGTAAGGTATACTTGTGAATTTTCTATTTTTAGATTTTGTTTTTCATCCCCTACTCCTCCGCCTGCCCTTGGATTATTTATAGCTGTAATTGATCTACCAGGGTCCTGAAACATTAGGTAGTTTAATTCTTTTATTTTAGAGATTGTGTAATTGAATTGAGAAAGCCAAAGTGGCTTTCCAAAGGTCATCCAGTTGGCTTGTCTTAGAGTTGACACTAGTGCACGTGTCTTCTGAATCTCAGCTCAGTGTTTTTACACCTCACTTTTATGGAGAACATTCTGACCAAAATGGTGGAGGTATAGTTTACCTAACGTCAAAATGCACTTGCTTAGGAGAGTTTGAGTGAAATGGAGATTTTCATAATGTTCTATTTCCTTAGACCTTGTTTGCTGCATTTCTGTTTGTCAGAGATCACTAAACAGATGCAGCTGACTCACTTCCTCTCAGAGGCATTTCTCTGGTTCTTACATCTTAACCCTATCTCTCATTTCTCTCCCATCTCTGCTCCAGTTTTACCAAATGGCTTTCAGGTCTTGTGTGTGCTGTTCGCTCTGCCTTAGATCCCTCTTGCATCCGTGCTTACCCTGCTGCAGCCCCCTTCTGCTTCAGATCTCAGCTAAGACTTCCTGTCTCCCGGGCACCCTCTCCTGAATCCCACATCTGCTTTAGCGTGCCTCCTCTGCACTTCCCTTCCAATGCATAGTGTCTTGTAATGGCCTCTGCCCTTGTCTGTGTCCCCATTCAGACTGTATACTCCGTGAAGGTAGATAGGCTGGTCACCATTATGTTGTCAGGGGCTTTGTGAATACTCATATATTTAGGAATGAATAAGTGTGTCTACGTGTCGTACCCTGTGTGTAGTTTCTGCCTTGTGATAGGTCATAGTTCAGAGGAGTCCTTGCAAAGACTCTTTCCTTTAAGACATTCAAGTCAGGAGTGTGGCCAGTCCCAAAAAACTCTTAATTTCTTCCCTAACAAAACTTTTATCTTTAAATTTCCTTGAAATATGGAATGATGTCTTTGTATATTTTTTGAATTATTGATTTGTTTACTTATTTTTACTTCTCCTCTGTAGGCTTGTTTCTGTGATGATCATACAAGGAGCAAGGTGTTTAAGCAAGAAAAAGGAAAACAGCCTCCCTGCCCAAAATGTGGACATGAAACTCAGGAAACTAAGGATCTTAGCATGTCAAGTAAGGCTCTTCTTAAAATACCACTGGAGTGATTTTGTTTTCGTGCTTAGACAGGATTTCTCTCTGTTTTTCACTTTCTATTTTTGTTTTTGCCTCTTCCTCCTATTTGAAAAGATTCATGCATTCTCTTAAGCAAGTGGAATTTTACAGCCTTTGAAAATTTGTGGGTAAAATTTCTCAATTTAAGTTAGGAAATATACCATCATTCATTTTGATATTTGGCATTTGCTTCAGTTAATGACATAGTGAGTACTGAAATTTAAGACCGAAAAGAGTGATTTTTCTGTTTTTGCTGAGGCTTCCTTTTTAAATAATTGAGTAGTTATAAATCCTTAATATTCAAGTGCTAGTAGTCTTCAGTACTCAGAAGTTGGGGTTCAATCTGAAGCCATTCCTAGGTGTGTGGTATTTGCGCAGCTATGCTTATTATGTGATACATCACTACTATAGGAAGTTGTTTTGTGGCTTTTACAGAAGTTTTCTATGAAGGAATAAGACTACTACAAGCACGCTTATAGTAATGCAGTCATGATTTTGTTAGAGAATTTGATTCTTTACCAAACATATCAGAAGGGAACCATAATTCTAAATGATTGACAGTACTTTGTTTAATCAAAGATATAGCTGTACAATGAGGTGAGACTGATGATTTTGCTAATTTTTTGCACTGAACTTTGTGTTGCTACTAAGGCAGAAGAAATGAATGGCTTTGTCTTCTAGGACATCTGAATTATAAAACAGCTCTCAGGAAAAATGTAATGACATATGAAATCAACTGTTCTCTGATTTGAAAATAAGCATTTAATTGATCAATCAAACGAAGGGCATTTGAGTTTTTAACATGCCTTATTTAACTTATGTTCGGAGAGTACTGTGGTTCTTACTTTGTTTTCCAGCTTTTTCTCGGTTTAATAAAATAACACTGTCATCTTTATTATTTGTTATATATGGTGTGTATGTAGACCCCACTCTGAGGAGGACAGAACTGATTGTTGTTTTTAAGGTCTCCTGTGTTTCCAGTTAAATATTAAGTGGGGAAATTAGGAAAATGTGGCTTACTTTTTCATTTGGGAGTAAGAAGCAGCCGATCAAGTGTATGTAATTTTAAATATTGTAGAGGAGAGTGAGGGTGTAGAGAAGTGGAACTGACGAGTGCCGTGTACATATCTGTCTTTTGTAGCGCGCTCCCTGAAATTTGGTAGGCAGACCGGAGGTGAAGAGGGAGATGGAGCTTCTGGGTATGATGCCTATTGGAAGAACCTTTCCTCTGAGAAGTATGGTGATAACAGCTACCATGATGAGGAAGAGGATGAGTATGAAGCAGAGGATGATGAAGAGGAGGAAGATGAAGGTGGAAAGGATTCAGATGCTGAGTCGTCAGATTTGTTCACTAATTTGAATTTAGGAAGGACCTATGCCAGTGGCTATGCTCACTATGAGGAGCAGGAGAGCTAGGGGAGCTGCTTGCCCCTGTGACCTTGTCTGAGAGGAGCAGGGATGTGTGTGCTTGATGGAGTGTGTGTGGGTGTGCAAAAGTACTGTTACTTAGACTTGTGCAAAAGACTCGTCACACTTACTAGGGCATAGCATTTTTATAGGAATTGATAATCAGGCTTATAGCATAAGAAAAATGAATTTCAAATGTAGGATGTTTGTTGATCCAAGCAATTGAAGCATCATGGATTAGATTTTTACTGATTTCAGTAATCTAGTAGGTTTTGCCAATTAGATACATATACAGGATAAAGGAATAGGATGGTAATATATTTGTTTGAATTAAATTGCTGTTTTTATTAAAAAAACTGCTTATAAATTCATTCTGTCTGATTTTGTACAATGAATGGGTAAAATGAATTATTGTATTTTTCCTTGTATGTCCACAGGATAAAAGTCAGATGCTATATGCTAAATTTTCATTAACTATTCATGTTATCTTAAGTAGTCATGATATGTATGTTTTAGCAATTGACTCATTCCTTTCCTCACAGTGTCTGTCCTGAACAGTATGTATTATTAATGCCTAATCTATAGACAAAGGTGGCTACATAGCTGTTTTTCAGAGACACAGAAACAGCATTATTACACAGATGCTTTACCCAGGAAATTTCATTTCTCTTGAATAAATCTAGTATTTCACTTATATACTTTTGATGTTTAATTTATTGTTCTCATTTCTTTTAAACTTATTTTGGAAAGCATTCCAATATTTTAATATAAATTTTGCTTCATTTTTTTGTCTAATATGCGAAATAGGTAGCAGAGATTAATAGTGTGGTGGACACAAAGTTATGCAGCCAGACCCCATCATTCATGGTAGGTGGGAAATGGACAGTTACTGGCACAAGTTCCAGGTGTTACAACTTATGCTGGCAATGAATTGGATGGTGTGGTAGAAAGGAATGCATTATTGGACAGGCTGGCATTTGAGAAGTATGGAGAAAATTGGCGCTATGAGGATAACAGGGTTTGATGGCTATTGCCAAGCTGTTCTTATTCTATGGAAACATAATGAACAGCTGAGGGCAATAACAGGCAATGGAAAGCCAGGCATGAAAGCCAGAGGGCCTCTGGATGCATACGAGAAAGCTTTCGTCTCTTGCAGCAGGTGGGCTGAGAAAGCTGAGGATAAAGCCCAGGATAATAGTCTGAATAGATAAACTTCAAAGACAGTTGCCCATCAACGCGGGTCTATTATGAAAGGTCAAAGAACAGTTTGGGAAAACCTGGGACACTGACAAATGAGATGGAGACAACTGAATGGATGCTGCTGAACACTGTTACTCCCCAGACTCCTGAACTTTCTGAGCCTGCTGCCATAGCCCAGTGCTCTTAAGCCCTCCCTGACACCACTCCCAAGCTCGGTGACAATGCAGAGGTCTCGCCCGAGGCAACATGTGCTCACTTCTGGAGTTGCCCTATCCCTAGGCCACTAGGCCTAGAATTAGGGTTAAGTAACTATATTTAGGGTTAAGCAAAACTCAGTTTAAGAGAAGACAGAAGAAACAGGCTATATCCCAAAGGAGCTGCAAGAATTGGCCAGTATATACTGGGAGGAGCTGGAGAGGTTGCTTGAGACAGGCATCTGAAGGTGTTGATCAAGAGGGTCAGAACGTGAGATTACGGGGGCGGTGTGATAGCAGCATCTGCATTGAGTCCTTGGGTTATAGGATAAGAGCTACCTGAAATTAACAAGATTTAACACCCTGGCTAGGATCCCGGGAGATGGTGTGAACTCACTACCAGGATGGCTTCTAGAAACGTGGAAAAAGCAATGGCCAATTCTGAGCAAAGTTCAAGTGCCAGTATTACTGTGGCAGATGGAAAGGATTAAAAGATTGAGGGAAGTGGATATGCTGGAACAGATAGATTATCTTTAGGTGGAAGATCCATCAGATGATTTTGTTCCATGGGAAGGCCCAGCGAACAAACCTCTTAACAAGGTCATGTAGACATATGCTGATAACAGGGCCGCAAGGGTCGCTAAAAAGTTTAGTGATAATCCTAGGCTACTGCTGACCATAGAGACAAACTATTACATTATTTAGCTTGCTGAGGGCAATGGGTGATAAGACCCCGAAATAATAGTGGCCAAGTGGTAGCGCCTAATTGCCAAAAATCAGGGGGTCACAATTATCATAATGACAAGATGGGAGTGGTTAGCCAAGGGCGCCTGGCCTGCAGAGAGTTATGGAGAAGTTAACAGAATACAGCATCCTTAGGGGCAAAAGAAAATGGGCAGCCAATGAGTCCTACTCATTTTGTACCATTAGACAAAATCAAGGATGGGTAACATGGAGGCTGAAGGGTGGTCATCCCAGTAAAAAGTTATGCACAGTCCTGCAAGTAGATGTTTGTTACCCCTTTTTTCTCTGGTGGAATGTGAGTGGAACCCAGGTGATTCACTTGGGTTTTCTGGGTGTTCCTTTGCCTACTTGTGGCCATAATGGACACGGCAAACCACCCAAGCCTGTGAAGGGCATGGTGCCTAGAGCCCTGGGGGATAAATGTCTGAGTCACGCGGCCAGGTAAGCAGCTGGGACAAACAGAGGAGCAGCGTTCAGGTAGCTTGAGGGTCTGCCTCAGCTGCAGAGCTGCCTTGGCTGGATCAAGGCCTTCTCAGGGCAAAGCATGCACCTGGTGACCAAGTAACTGGTTTGGCTATTTTGGCTCACTGCTGCCCATCTATGACAAATAGCTATTAAGCTAATATCCCTGTACAGAATCTAGTAGCTGACACTTAATATCATGGGGCAAATATATTTTCCTCCTTTTCATTTGGTCATGGTTTGGCAAACTCTTTGCTGGAATATCATAATGATGTGTGTAAGGGTGACCTTCGTAAGTCACCTACAAACTTCTGCTTGTGCAGAATGCATTAGTCCATTTCAGAAAGTGAATAGACCGTATAGCATGCACACCCGTGTCTTACAGAATGACCCTGGTTACTTATTTGCCTAATGGGAACAATTCAAAGGATGAAACTTAATATATTAAATCTTTAATCATATTTTGTGTGATCAGACAGAGATAGTACAATGATAAATTAGATATACTGAAGCATTATTATTAAGGAATCAGAGTTAAAACATAATGTATATAAAGGCCAGAGTGTTTCTGATAATGAATCTTTGTGGAAAGTCAAAAGAATATGCAAACTGCAAATTGCTAATTTTCTCATACTACATTGAGAAGTCTAGCTGCAGGTCTGCCCAGACTCTCAGCTCTTTCTCTTCCACTCAGGGCATCTGCTGGGCTCCACCTGGGTTCCCCTTCTGGGCGGTGTGACCTGCAGAATCTCTTAAGGCAGTAAGTTGGGCCAATTGTAAGGCTCCTCTTCTTTGTTTCTCATCTCTTAGGGATCACTATCCCTTTCATTATCTCACGTCTTGTGTCTTAAAACTGCTATTTTATATATTTTTTCTCCTCTCTCCCCCTTTCTTCCAGGAAGGAGAGTAAATCTGGTCCCTTCTACTCCGTTCTACCTGAGCTGCAGTCACAATCTAGATATATTTTACTACATAGAAACTAGTCTTTTAGAGCTGACTCATCTTTGAGATATTATTTTCCATCCATGTTTATAAGGATTCTTTTAGTGTTTTTAACCCACCAGAGAAAAAAGGGGCAACAAACATCTACTTGCAGGACTGTGCATAACTATTCCTAATTCTAACTCAGTTATATTAGTAATCTGGCCTTAAAAAAATCTTGTCAGTGATTTTCCATCAGTAAAATAAGAATAATTCTTATTACCAACTTTATACTTGGGTGATGTAAGTTTTGGAAATTGTATTTATTTGCAGGTTTAATGAAAAGACATGTCTTTACTTGTCAGGAGAAATGGCAAATAGCAATCCTTGATTTATTTTAAAAAAATTTATAAGTT
This sequence comes from Equus caballus, assembly GCF_041296265.1. Taxonomy (NCBI): domain Eukaryota; kingdom Metazoa; phylum Chordata; class Mammalia; order Perissodactyla; family Equidae; genus Equus; species Equus caballus. Next base: position 96,220,560 of record NC_091685.1, on the reverse strand, counting down.
AGATTTCCATATTTAGAGAAGTCTGAAGGGTAACTTGACGAGAATCCTGGAGTTTTGATGGATGTCTTGGGGAGCATTTTATTCTTATTAATTTCTATGCCCTAAAAAAGTTAAGCATCTTTGGCTCCATGGTGACTGAGAGGAAGGGATTAAGAGCAGCATTCTACAGATCCTTAGTTCCTTAGAGATTTACAAGTTAGGAAGAACCCTAAGTATCGCTTAGTTTAGCTCTCCACCCTATTCAGGAGTCTGCTGTAGATCATGAAGTTTATCCAAACTGTTTAAAAACTGTGCTTTTTTTTTTTTAGAACTGCATATAGTTGTGTCTATCTTCACAGGAAATGAACACTATTATTCAGAATAAAATTTGTTAACTTAATCATATGTACCTGAGGCTTAAATAGAAGGATCATGAGATCCTGACTCATGGATAGATTTTTAGATTTTTGGCGGCATTAAAAATCTATCTTAGTGTGGTAGGCAGAATAATAGCTTCCCAAAGATGTCCGTCTTAATCCCAGGAAACTGTGACGATGTTTCGTTGCATTGCAAAGAGGAATTAAGGCAGCAGATGGAAATAAGTTTGCTAACCAGCTGATCTTAAAATAGGGAGGTTATTTTGGGTTATCTGGATGGGCCTAATTTAGTCACAAAGGTTCTTAAACGTGGAAGAGAGAGGCAGAAGAAAAGGTCACAGTGATGTGATATCAGAAGGACTTGAGTCTCTCTCGCTGGCTTTGAGGATGGAGGAAAGAGACCATGAGCCAAGCAATATGGGCAGCCTCTGGAAGACGGAAAAAGCAAGGAAATGGTTTGTCCCCTGGAGCCTCCAGAAAGAAACACAGCCCCATCAGCATCTTGATTGTAGCCCAGTGAGACCTGTCTTGGACTCCTAACCTGCAGAACTGCAAGATAATAAATTTGCATTGCTTTAAGCCATTAAATTTGTGGTAATTTAGCAGCAATAGGAAACTAACAGACTGATTTAGCTCCGAAACCTTAAATGAGAGTGTTAACACTTTGGCGTGTTGCATGTGATGACAGGATCAAATGTTTTCACATAGAATAGTTATTATTTCCAAATGAAATTTAAATGCCTCAGAGTTTCCTGTAAAGTAATTGATAGCTAAACCATAAATCAGGTGAAGAAATTTATAGCAATACAATTCCTCCAAAAGAGGAAGTAGAGGGTGGAAAACACAAAATCTTCCACATGTTAGCACATTGTCTGATAGTGTTCACATTAACGAAGAAATTGAAAACTGACTGATGAAGCTCTGTACTCTTTAGGATACTGTCACCAGGCTGCAATGAAAACAAAAGATGCTAAATTATTGATACTGACAGTCATCATGGTTGTTGTATTTGGTCTTTGGAGTTCTTTGTTCAATACTGCCTATGAGCTTTTTGTAGACCAATGAGGATTAAGTCATTAAGGAAATCTCAAAACAAACTCATTCTAAACACTGGAGAAGTAAGATTTCATCACAGTACAACTTCCTTGGGCTACGTGTACATGAAGAATTCCACACTTGAATTAATATAAGAAAATGTACAGAGAGAGAAGAAATGTTCTGTGACTGTTTTTCATATCTGAGACCTTGCACAGCCCCGAAAATGCAATTGCGGAGTCCCATGAGTCCATGGATGTACCAGTTAAAAGACCATAGCTCTTTTTGTGCAAAACCTGTGTGCTAAACACAGGCATAAAAAGCAGAGTAAAGATAGCAACAGATTCTCTAAATAGCCTGTGTAACTGTAAAGCAACACATAATTCTTATATCGTTAATGCCAGGAAATAACTACAGTATAGTAGAATCACAATTATAAATATACAGGGCTTGCACATGCGCGCACACACACACAGACATACTCTGCATTTTAAAGTGAGCTTTACATGTTACTGGTGTAACATCTCTATAAATTTGTTTATTCCTTATTATACAAATTTAGTATAAAAGTTCCTTTATTTCTTGATTCTAACCTTAGATATCAAGTTTTTCTTAGCCTCCAAGAGAAGGAAACGGTGTTTAAAAAACAGTGAAAGCAAGGTTCATTTAGTCTCTACAGTTTTAACTTTGAGTATCTGGCATCAATACTATCTAACCCCATGAGGGTATAATTTACCTTATGAGCTCATCAAATTATCTGACTTTGCTGAAAGTATCTCTATCTTTAAAAAGAAATGATGTATTTAATGCTACCAGACAATCAGGAAAAAAAAGAGGAGTAATGTTTAGTGGAGCTTTATTTGCTTGGAAACTCTTTTTCTTGGATAAAAGAAAAGTTTAAAGAAAATATTTTTTCTCTGAATTTCAGTCTGGAATGCCACCAGGCCCCTCATCAGCTTTGAACTTGAGTCTAAAGAAAACATTTGATCTTCTTTGTCTTTCAACTTGACAAAATGTCCTTCTTCTTTGAAATCCCCTTTCTGTTTCATATGTGCTTGTCAATGTGTTTTGGAAATACGAAGCTCTTGGGGGTAACGGCTGAGTCTTTTTTGTTTAACCTTTGAACACCCTCCTATGTGTCTACTCCATCCAATTGGCATTCCAAAAGTATTGCTCATTAAAATCTTATTCTTCCTATAGTGTTTTGGAAATAAGAGTAGGTGTTGGATTTAACTTCTTCACTTAGAGGCTTTAAATGAAAAAAAAACACTCAAAGGTAAACATTTCATTCCTTTCAACAAGTATTTCATGAGGCCCTTTGCATGGCAATAATTAGTGATCATTGAAAGATTAACTGACATAGCCAGTATGATCAAGCTTTGTGGCTGATACATAAGAAACTTAAAAGTGGTTTATGGATTCAAAAGATTTATGCTCTTTTTTTTTTTAAAGATTGGCACCTGAGCTAACAACTGCTGCCAATCTTTTTCTTTTTTTCCGCTTTTTCTCCCCAAATCCTCCCAGTACATGGTTGTATATTTTAGTTGTGGGTCCTTCTAGTTGTGGCATGTGGGACGCTGCCTCAACGTGGCTTGATGAGCGGTGCCATGTCTGCGCCCAGAATCCGAACTGGTGAAACCCTGGGCCGCTGAAGCGGAGCGCGCAAACTTCACCACTTGGCCATGGGGCTGGCCCCAAGATTTATGCTCTTATCGGGACAAGAAACCATAACTGTTGCCAAACGATGTTACTCTGTCAAATGACCAAAGAGCACCAGATTCCAGCCCTAAAATAGCTACACCTTATTGAATGAAATACGTTTACAGAGAAAAAGGCAAAGTTGTACTTTGTTATCAGGTGGAGATTTTGCTTTAATCCTATGCCAAACCCCTGTGACCTAGGCTGAACCCCATGGAAAAACTCTTCCTTCCTTAAATGCTACCAGCCTGAAATGCCCACTTGATGTCTCTCTTTCATATACGTAGAGTGTGTAGATAGGGGTGAAGAGAAGCCAAAATAGACACCAAAAGATCACGATAGAGAACAATACAGGAAAGAAATATAATCTATTAAAGTGTGTCATGTGTCTAAATATAATAACAAGGATAGCCCCATGTAATTCTAAGTGATCTTCCCTGACTCAGAGGTTACCTTTCAGTAGCAAGCCTCTGCTGTTGCCTTAATTTTTGTTGAAATAAAATATAAGCAAGAATATTCTGATTTTATTTCAAACAACTTAGTCCAGCTTTTGCTTTGGCAGAAAGCCCATACCAACTGAAAACTCGCCATTAGGAAGAATGTATTAGCTGCTAAGATAGCCATTAATAAGTAAGAATGTGTAATCATGTATAGTTCAGGTAAATGCATTTGCATAACACCTTAGTCTATGTCTCGAATCATAAACCATTCAATGATAAAATCAGATATTTTCCCCCGGCATTTGTAATTTACTCACTTTTCATTTTAAAAAGGCACTTATTTTGGCTGGCATTCAGAGAATTCTTGACTCCTCCACATGTTGATGTCTTCTGATACCTGAGGGCAAGACTGCCCTGACCTCCATTTATATTTCAACCATGAGCCAAATCTGGACATAGACATCACTGCCCCAGCAGAGCACACTGCTATATTAGCAAATTATATCATACAGATACTATTTTTTTTTTCCTGAGGAAGACTAGCCCTGAGCTAACATCTGTTGCCAATCTTCCTCCGCTTTCTATGTGGGTTGCTGCCACAGCATGGCTGACGAGTGGTATAGGTCCACGCCTGGGAACCGAACTGGTGACCCCAGGCCACCAGAGTGGAGCATGATGAAGTTTAACCACTAGGCCATGGGGCTAGCCCCAAGACACTATTTTCAAGGATAGCTAAAGAGAGTATTGTTCTTAACTCTCTAAAGAGAGTTTTGTTCTTATGGGAAGAAAAGGGAAACCAACATGACTGGCAGAGAGTGAGAAGGGCCTGGCACTCACAGGAAGAGGAAGAACTGGATCCCCACAGGGCTCCCTGATCCAGAAGGAGGGCTGCTGGGTGACCCTTGAAGCCTGCAGCAGAAATGGTTGGTGGAGCCAAAGGCACACAGGCAGCTTTGGGTAGCAGGAGCCAATAGAGTCTGTGATGTCACCCCTTCATCCATTCTTCTTAAAGCCATTTTGGCTTCTGCCCTACCCCACTGCCCACTTCTCAGAGACTGCTTTCATAAGTGTACCAGTGACCTCCGTGCACCACATCCAAGGATCAGCGCTCTATTATCTTACCTAGCCTATCCTCAGTATTTATGCGGATGGCTACTATCTTTCCCCTCAAACCTCTGCCCTTTGGTTTCCACCATCTCACCTCTTCCAGGTTCCCTCCTACCTCACTGGCTGCTCCTCAGTCTCCTCTGCTAGCTTTGCCTCCTTTCTCCACTTTAAATCCTGTATCCAGATGTAATGAAACCTGTAGCTGGACACATTCTACCTATAGGATCTTATCCAGTCCCAAAGCCTTAATTTTATCTTCCAAATATAAGATAACTTCGAACATAAAGTATTTCCCAATTTTCCCAGAGAAAAGATCAAAGAAAAAGTTTTTAAAATCTTAACAATACATACACTTTTAGGGATATAGATAAACCAGCTAAATAAATGTTTACTTGGTAATTTAACTGCACATATTAACAATCACATTCCATAAAATAATGGATTAATGTAGAGACATGACTCGTTTCATTCTCACATTTCATGAAATAATTACATGCAAAATCTTCACTTGTGGCCTTTGACATCAGTCTCGACATCACTAGAGCTACTTTCAAATCATTGAATACAGTTTTCCTGAATACATCCATCTTCACTTCTGTTTTGGTTTTTCAAATTTAGTACTTTTGGAATTGTGTATGACATTATAACTGGAAACTTTATCCCATTAGGTGTATTTGTACAACATTAGGGCAGCTATATTTTCATTTGTCTTATGGATGCGTATTCATGATTTCCATAATGTGATTGCTATCTTTAAGTAATTTCAATAGGTTTGTTATAAGGACACCCAACACTAATGACTGTGAGATCATATCTTCCATAGTACTAGTATGATCTGTGTTTCATTTCTATGCCTCCATTGTGTGTAAGATGGCTTCCATCAGCACCCGAAGCTAGAGTTAATTGAAGTCTTCGTGCCTGTGTTTTATCTAAAAACTACTTTAATTTTCAAATAGAGTTATCTGCTAATCTGTGTTTTTGATATCCTTGAGATTTGTTTGTTGTTTTCTTTGCACAGAAATAGGGTTTATTTCTGTTTTAAAAATCTAATATTTAATATATTGAAGTTATCATAGTATGTTTCTCAAAGTTCAGCTTACAAATCTCTACATTCTATCTAAATATAGAGCAAATTTTAACAATCTTTTTTAAGGGACTTTTGAAAAATATTTGTTTTTCTTTACAAGCCTGGTTAACAAAACATCTTCAAGTATTTTAAGCTGTATTTATAAATTTAACCTATTTGATTTCATTTTTAGTTAATTCAATTATCTGCCTTTAAAAGGTAAACGTTTCCAAGTACTAAAAAAATTGTATAAATCTAACAAAATAAACTTAAACATAGGTTAAACTCAAGTTCTTGTAAATGTTCGAATACTGTAACGCCATAAGAGTTAAACTCCAAATTCCAAAGCATCAATTATTCAGTTATGGATTTTAAGTGGTCACTCAAATAGGTTAACTTGTAATCATTACAACCACATATATCACCAAATATGCACAGATTCCTTCTTAACAGAAAAATGGTAATACTCTGGTCTTGATTTTCTAATCTTCTTAAACTTAATTTCATATCTTACTAGGACTGAAAAATAAGTGTTTTTTTAGGAAGACAGTTACCGAGGTTGTTTGACAGGCATTCTTAGCTGGGTTTGTGAACTAGCCGAAACCAGTTAGTTATTTTTGGTAAATGTTTATTGTCACTTGCAGTTAATAAATAGGTGAAAATGAGCTCCTCCCCACAACCAGGGAATAATGTAAACAAGTGACAGACTAGATTCTACCTGCCACTCCAACGTCTTTTAGTGAGTAATCACTTCACCGTTATGTAACCTGTTTCTGTGAGCCTCTTGAAGTCATAGCTCTCTGTTGTTTCTGATGCTCAAAAGCCTCTTATATGAAAGACTTACTACCTAAGGCAAATTCAGCAATACTCTTGTGTCAGGATTTGGCCAGTCATCTATTGGAGACAGTCAACGAAGAGTTTTCAGAACTGGAAGCTGGACAGAAGATCATTTAGGGATCCAGCCTAGGGTGCTATACCCAAACGTATAGGTTCAGGGTTCTGGATGTTCATTCCTTCAAATTTGAGGGAATGTCTTTGTAAGATTCTAAACAATCTAAACAACATTCTAAATAACTCTAATTTTATCTTGGTATTACTAATTTTTGCAATGAGAAGCCCATTTCTTATATGCATGGTATGACTTACCAAGGCTCCAGCTATTGCTAAGAGCTAAACACAGTTGAAGTGCATTTATTAGCCGCCCAAAGAATGTGAACTTTCCAATTAAATGCTTGCTAACTACACCTGAAATGTGAATTCCTGATGTAGGCAACTGGCCTCCCCTAGATGTAGACTGAAGCATAAATTCGTATCACACTGGTTATAGTCAACAATATTAAATAAATTAGACATAAATACACTGGTAAAAGATGCATACTTATTAAGGAAGACAATTACCATCCTAGTTAACTGAGTTTACACACAACCAGAGATCACAGTCATGAAACTAACTGGATTCTTGTCACTACAATGGGATACATTTAACTTTATTTATAGTTGCTATATCAATGACTCTATGTATTGAAATAGATAGATAGCCTTATTATTTGGATTCATATTAGACATGCTGAATAACTCTTTTTTCTACTCATAGAAGTTAGCAGGTCCTACTCAGCTTGATCACTTGACTGGATTTTTCATTGTTTTGGCTCTTTGGGATCATAAGGAATAGAAATATGTTTTCTCTTTAACTTTAATGATCTGCGAATTTGATGGAATCCTTTGTTCTTACATATAACCTCAGGATCCTCAAGTTCTTATGGCTATCTCCATTCATTGAATTCTACATATTTCTCATGGCTTTCTCTGACTTCTGATAACAATTCATAAAGTCAGTCTACTGATATAACTGTTATTATGCCCCATCCTGTGAGATATTCAAGTAAGAATTCTTTCTCTTCTGAGCTATCATTTTAGGAAGAAAACATACCGTATTATATTTAGGTATATATGGTATATGTCAATAACCTCCTAATCTATATCTCTAATCCTAATCACTTTCCTGAATTCTAGAGTTGTCTCCAACCATTTACTAGACTTTTCCACATAAATGATAATAAATATCTCAAGCATTCTTGGACAAAAATCAAACTATTGAATTTTGCACCCCACCTCCTCAATCTCTTCCTTCCTGTGTCTTTCTCATGTCGGTACAAAAGCTCCAACATTCATTCATGTCCTCAGGCCAAAAATCTATGAGTTATTACTGATTCCGCTCTTTCTCTTTTCCATTCTTCCCACCTGACCCACCCTCATCATCAAGCTTTGCCTCTGCCTATAAAACAGACCCTGATTCACCCTTGCCCAATTCACCATCATCTCTCAATATGACAATTTCAATGTCCTGGAACTGCTCTTGCTGCCCCACTCTTGCCCCTCTAACACCCCTTCTTCATGCAGTGATTTTGTTCAAATTGAAATTAGATCTTTCTCCTCTGCCCAAAACTCTCTAAAATTTTCTTACCACACTTAGAATAAAATCCAAACTCCTTGCCTTCTCTTACAATATAGAACCCTTGCAGATTCTGACCTCAGCTCCTAGTCCCTTCCTTACCCACTAGACTGCAACCAGAGAGCTTTTCTTTTTCTCAAACTCACTGAGCTAATTTCTGCCACGTCACAGGACCTTTGTAAGAAGACTGATTCTTTTTGAATAATTAGAATTTCAGTGTAAATTTTACTCCTTTAGATAAACATCTCTTGCCCACCTAATCTAAAGTAGTCCCTAGTTACTATCATTTCACACTATTTTAATTTTATCGATTGCGCTTATCAATATTTACATTTTTCATGTTCACCATTTGTCTTCTCTAGCAGTATTTGCAGATCATGTTTATTTTCTTCCTTACTATATTGCCAGGGCTTATGGGATGTGATAGGCACTCAGTGCTCGTCTTTAAAACAATAAACATTCAGAATATAACCGAGGTCTCAAAATGTCTATTGAAGATCTCTGTCTGCATATCCCACAGGCATCTCATCATTCAACTCCATGATTGTTCTTTCTCCTGAAGCCCCTGTGGTGAAGACCAGCAATCAACTGTCAATGTGGTTTCTTTTGATGCCCTCATGGGTGGCTTACAGACCCAGAAAAAATTGTTCAGAAGCTACATCTTCTTTAATATTTGATATTTTGTCTAGCCTACAAATGTACTAGTTATTATATTAATATGGTAATTTTAATCACTTACATTTGTTTTAACCAGTTGCATACATTTCTTTAAACATTCTAAACTGTGCATGTAAATATCCGTTATATTAGAGTTCTTTCAAAAGTACTTCATTTGACTCACAGACGAATAAAACCTTCCCAAGTAGTTAATCACTTCTTGTAAATCTAGTAAATTAAACTTATATGTATGCTGAATCTTACATTCTCTAAAATGTTTCAGTACTGTTTATAAACCCAGTAAGATTGCAATTTAAAACCACAAGCCTATGTCAACAATCATTTATACATTTTGTATTGGAAATACAAAATTACAAAGAGGAAAAATTCCCTTAAACCTAAAATATCCCATATGCACAGAGTTTTTTGCTCACACAAAAATATTAATATTACAGATTTTATTTACTTCATAATTTTGATACATAGTTAAACTCTTCCTGGGGTTGAGAATATAATTATTTCATCTAATACAATTTTGGCGTTACCACTCCAAATGATTTAATGATTTGCAGGATTCCCTTCTCAGCTGGCTGAGGTTGTGTACAATAGGCAGTTTGGGCTGGATACAAGGTCTTACACTACTAATATGCAAGGGGAAGTTTTGTTTTTTATGCCACCACCTGTCAGCCTAGCTTTCCAGTTGTGATGTTAATTCCTCCAGGTGGGCTGGACTTGAAGTCTGTTCCCTCGTCCCGAGTTACACATTACCTGCTTCTCACATCTGATGAATCTGCAAACCCCTCACAAGATTTTCAGCTGATTTTCTTCTTGGCGCTAATTGGATTTTTTCTCCCTTTGCCTTGTAAGATATTTAATTGTCATCCTATTGGATTCTGCATATGTTGTAAATATTTTTCTCACTTAGTTTTTGTAATTTCAAGACCATATTAATGACATCAACCCAAGGCAGAAATGTGAAAGCAAATCTGCCTTTTTCATCAGCCTTCCCCGTATCAAAACCATCACCTCTCTTGACTCGATCATTGGTCTCAAATTCATTCCATTCTCATTCTCACTGTCTTTGCCTTAGTTCAGGTTGTGATTTTTTCTCACTTGGACTCTTGTTTTTCTCCGCAATCTTCCAATTTCGCTCTGCATTTCACACATTTGCTAAAGTGATTTTTCTTAAATGCAAATCAGCTCATATTACTGTGCTTAAAAATCTTTTCACAGTTGCAAGTACCCTTGAGAATTAGGTTTAAACTATTTTCTCACCCATCCATTCATAGTCCATTCATTCTTCCATCCATCCTCTATCCATCAAACAAATAGTTCCTACTCACTCCTGGGCATCCCATTATCTCTGTCCTATTTCTATCTGTAAAACCTTATCTATGCTTAAATTTTTCTACTTTCTACTCTTCCACTTAAATTTGACCCACGCTACAAACGGCCTTCAGGTAGACTGACCCATGTGCAGTTCTCAAACATGCTTTGACTTCTCATATCTTGTTGGTTTTGCTCCAAAAGTTCCCTCTGTCTAGAATTCCTTCCCTTCCTCAGTCACTGGATTACCTTGTATCCATTTTTCAAATTTTAACTCCAGCGCCACTTTCTCTAAAGATGTCTTCTGTCTTCCTAAATGAGGATTAGTTGTAATTTTTCTATGCTTCCATATACCCTTACACACACACACACACACACACATACATATATTAGCATTAATTACAGTATCATCAGTCATGATTTTATTGTACATCTCTTCAAATTCATTGAGTTTTTATCTCTATATTTCCAGAGAATAGAACAAATTAGGCAGTCTAAAAAAATTTGTAATGGGTGAATGAATAAGTAAATAAATAAATGAGTGAATAAAAGATGCCCATCTTGCAGAATGTGTTTGGTCACGAACCACTCTTAGGGATTATCTTTGACTGGGACTTGACAGATCAAGAATTTCCTCTTCAGCTGAGGAGTCAGGTTGGGTCTGAATCTCTCATTTGAACAATATGTAGTCTGCAAAGTCCTGACGGAGAACATGTATTTCTTGACAGTATCTAGCACAGGGGCCAAGGGAAGGAGACTACGTTCTTCTTTATCATTCATACCCATTCAAAGAGCCTCTTTTTTTAAAAAAAAATCTTTTTTATTTAAAAACAAAAATACTTTTAGAAAACCACACAAATCAAATATGTAGATTAACGGATTATTATAACCCAAACAATCATTTCAAGAAGTAGCGCTTTTCTATCCACTCCAGAAAACCATGCCAGGTATCCCATTCTAATTGCAACTTGCTCCCACCCCCCAAAGTAGCCATTACCATCACGTTTACAGTAATACTTTATGTTTTTAAAAGTAACTTGATTATCTCAATGCATACCTAGACACTCTAGTTTAGCTATGCCTTTTAATCTACAGTTTCCTCTTCTACCCCTGTCATTTGCTGATAACTTATCTGTCGAAGAATGCAGAGATTCATACAGTCCGGATTTTTCTGATTTCATACTCTCGGTGAGGCTCCATGTATTTTTATGTCCTGATGTTTCCTGAAATTGGCAGCTGGATCCAAAGGCTTGATCAGACTCACATTTGATCTCTAGACTATCAGTGGGTTTTTTCTTCTCTCACCAGGGAACACATGCTATCTGGTTGTCTCTCTTTTGGAGATGTTAGCAGCTATTAATATATGTCGCCTTGATCCATTAATTCATTGGAAGTTGCAGTTCCTTTTCTTTTATTTACTTGAATAATTTCCTAAAGAGACACTTCCTTCCTCTCCTATAGGTTACCCAGTGGTGCAGTCCATGTAAGAAATGTATAATAAATGCTTTATTCTTTTCCTTCATTTTCTAGTTTTCAAAACAAATAGTTGATTTTCTGTTACTCTTTGATACTGACCAATTAGTTAATTTCTTTGTTTAAAATATCATTATGAACTTTTGGATTTAAGCATGTTATAGGTTTTAATCTATTGTGTTATTTATTCTTTTGGAACCTCAAAGTAACCCATCTTGGGTCAGCAGGAGCTCTTCAACTCGACTCCTGAGTCCTTTGGCCAGGATCCTACTTTTCTTTGATAGGTTTCTTGCTATGTGGAATGATAAGCTGTTCCAGGCTTGTCTAGTACATCTAAATACTAGACTAAATACTATATCTAAAATATCCAGTTCTCCAAGAGACCTTCTCCCAGTGAGAAATGATTTTTCAAAACCACACTTTAGGTGCTAGAGATGGTTTGCTACTGGAGTGATCACTGTTTCTGGCCAAAAAGGCCTCTTTTTTTAAGAGCCAAATCCTAAGAGTACTCAGTTTGTTATCCCAGGTGATGGAGTTAGAAGATTTGGGATAAATTATTTTCCTTTACTTTAAATTCCTTCAGTTAACTGAGAGTGGGTAGAAAATTTACATTTCATTTTTGTTTACTTTTAAAATATGAATGCATTTAGCAACATTGTGCTGCAGACTTCTATCTTCATGGTCATTACCAACCTGTGCAGGTCAGAGGCTATTAAGATCAGAGAGAATTTCATGAATAACATAGCCCTGGGTTATCTCAGAGGCTGTCTTAAAACTTGTAGAGCTGTGGTCCTGAGCAAATTTTTTCTGGAAGCCTCAGGGCAATGCTTCCTCAATAAGAACTCTAATATAAATTTGAATCAAGCAAACATATACTGTGCAAAAGAGAGCTAGTGTTTGGTTTATTACTGTGTGAATACAAACAAAAATGACAGAATTAACAATTCTTTTCACAATTATTTCACCATTTATATGGTTTTTACTCAATAAATTTATTTAAAAAAATAAAATTTCTCATTTGAAAGAAACTTAACTTCTCATTTCTTACACAACTGTTATGTCCTTGAGGCAAGTATAATTAAATATTCAGATAAGAATCTTTTTCTTAGTAATAGTCTGCACCTTGGCTTGAGTCATGTTGATTTTCAACTGATATTTGTTGAATGAGTACTTATAACTATGATTTATTAAGTTCCTACTAAATGCTGAGTACTTCATACATTTTTTTTCCTTTCTGTTATCCTTACAATAACCCTGAAATGTATGTAGTAATTTCTCCTTTTATAGATTAGAAGATGGGCAATGGTATATTTGAAGAAACATAGCTAGCAATCTTTGCTGTGAGAATTTGACCTAGTGCTGTCTGATTTGAGTCCTTGTTTTTACCTGCTTTACCGTATAGCTGGCCTGGCTTTGACTACACAGAGAAGAAGTTGCATTTCTTGTCCTAAGTAGAACATGAATGGATCTTGTAGACAATTTGTTATCAATATTTCTTCTACCTCCTTGGTGCTATTGATGGGAATGAAAAATAGTTGTAAAATTTCAATGAATTATGAGAGGGATAGATCTTCACATTCTAAGTGGCTAATAGCTTCAAATTAAAAGCAGTTAACACATATTATTTTGTTTCTATCAAATCCTGGGCACTGTGGGAGATTCAAAATGAAAAAGGCACAGTGCTTGTTCTTTAAAAACATTACAACCTAATGAGAAGATAGATATGTACATAAATAATATAACAATGTTTCCTTGCTCTCAGAAACTTCAGGCAAAAATTGTTGGCTGAGGCTGAGAAGGCTGTCTGCCTGGATTAGAAGGATGTGTATCCTGGGGTTTGCGGGAAGGAAAAGGGTTGGTGACCTAGAAGGATCTTGACAGAATCGACTTAGGTAATTTGAGGCTGGGACAGCAGTGTGAATGAAGGAGAAAGATTTCTTCTATTGGAAGGAATGAAGCATTCAGAGAGTTCAGAGAGGTGCCCTGGTCCTAAAATTGTCCCAGGGAGGAAAATTGCCACAATCATGGTGCTGGAGCCTACATTGTCACCCATGTTTGTCTCTACTCCTGAAATTTCAGACTCTTTCCTCCATCTCACTCTCAGCAGACAAACTTGCCTCTACTTTATAGAGAAAAAGAAATCTTATATTTTAATATAAAACATACAAACCTACATGTATATGTACCCATCTGCTCCTCCTTTCTCTCATGGAAATAAAAAAAGTTGTCTCATCTAAGATTAATTCCTCCACCTGCTTTAAATCCAATTTCCTCCCCTCCCCACCACCAATCCTCACATGAATTCCTTTTTTATTTTTTCCTTTCAACCTCCCTCTCTCAGCTGCATTCTTCTCACTGACTTTAAAGAGCCCAATTCTTTCCTATTTACGCATTCCAAATCAAAGACTAAACTTCAGTAGATTCTTGATCCCTGTCCAGCTGCACCCTATTTCCCTCCTGCTCTGCTCTTCAGAAGCAAATTACTGGAAATAGTCGTCTACCCTTCTGTCTGAATGTCCTCATACCCAGCTTTCTCATTTCTGGACTCCCCATGCATCTCTCCACCAAAATAACTTTCCTTAAGGTCACCAATGACTTCATTTTTGCTAAGCCCTGTTGATGTTTTTCATTCTTATCGGTACTAGTCAAGGTAGTTAATGCAAACCTGCACAACAAACCCCTAAATATCAGCAGCATAACTATAATAAGCATTTCTTTCTCACAAATGCACAGTCTGACACTGGTCAGATGGCCCCTTCTATCTTGTGGCTATGGCGTGTTGAATATATAACTGTTCTAGTTATGTAGTGTTGCTTAACAAACTGCTCAAAACTTTCACGGCTTAAAAGAATGGGCACATTCCTTTTGTTCATGAGGCTGTAATTTAGAAAGGGATTTATAGATACAGTTTTTCTCGGCTCCACTCAGTATCCCCTGGAATAGCTCCAAGGCTGAGGGCTGGACTCACTCAAAGATGCCCTCTCTCATATGTCTGGAGGTTGGTGCTGGCTGCTGGCTGGGACCGCACTGGGCTGTTGCTGGAACACTGACACATGGCCTGACCAGGTGGTTGCTTGGCTTCCTCACAGCATGATGTCTTGGGCAGGCATCCCAAGAAAGTGAAAGGCAAAAGCTGAATCCTCTTTTCTGACCTACTGCTGGAAGTCACGCAGCATCACTCCCACCACTTTCCCTTTAGAGGCGAGTCGCTGAGGCTGGCCACCACGCCAGTTGACCTGACTCCTTAGCAGCATTGATGCTTTAACTCTGCTTCCATATGAAACTTTCTTTTTCCTTCATTGTTACGACTTCACGTCGCCTAGCCTTACTTCCACGTTTTTGCTCTTACGACAAAACCCCAAATCCATGACTTAGTCTGGTCTCATGTACTTCTCCACTCTTCTCTTGTACTATGTTCTCCTTTGATTTTTCTGTGCCAGCCACATGAGCTGGTTTTAGTCTCTTAACTAGGTCACATTCCCTTGCACGGTGGGGTCTCTACCCAGGCTGTTTCCTCTTTCTGGAATCCTCTTTCCTTGGTTCTTGTGTATCTTTTTCAGGTAGCTTTTCTTAACCTTCAAAATTAGTTCAAATCTGTCTATTGTACCCTCTAAAGAAGCATATGTGTCCTCCTTCAAAGCATTGATATCAGTTCTCAATTTTGATTATTTTTTTCTCATTTATTGTCTGTCCTCATCTCTACGATAAAGGCTCAGTAAAACTGGTCTATCAGTTTTACTTACCAAATTATTGCTCCTGTCACCTAGCACAGTATCTGGCACATAATAAATATTTGTTGAATAAATGAATGTATCACTCATCCTAAGAATCTTGGGTAACAAGAAATATAGTCCCTTTATCTTTTATCAATCGTTCTCAAGTATGGAAATGTGTGTGTGTGTGTGTGTGTGTGTGTCTAGGATCTTGACATTTACTCTGCAGGGTCAGATATGCTTACCATCCTGCAATGAAAAGAACAGTTCATACAATGGAGAATTACCCCACACTACACACCAAAAGTGCCTCTCCCCCACTTTTTTTTTTTTTTGAGGAAGACTGACCCTGAGCTAACATCCGTGCCTATCTTCCTCTATTTTACATGTGGGACACCTATCACAGCATGGCTTGCCAAGTGGTGCCATGTCTGCACCCAGATCTGAACCAGGAACCCCGGCTGCCACAGCGGAACATGCGCACTTAACTGCTGCGCCACACCACCGGGCTGGCCTCACCCCTGCTTTGAGAAATGGTAAACCGGTGTTTTAACTGACCTTCCTAGCTGTCCTTCTGTATTAGAAAGAGAAAATAGCAAAGCCTCGCAGAGATGAAGGGAAGTGCTTTAGCACTAAGTTTCTCCACCTCATCTTCTCCACTCTGTGGAATACCACTTTCCAGATCTCATTTAAGAGTATGAACATGGTAGAGAGTTGTGTCTGCTTGACCTTGCAGACTGTGGAGGCCTGAGTACCTTTAGCAAGCAAGCCCCCTGGGCCTCTGAAATCTAATAGAGTTGCCTTGGTGCACTGGCAAGGGGACAAGTTCACTGGCTCTGAGGGCCAGTACTTCATCTCTGAGTATAGCAAAGAGTGAGCAACAGACGTGCATCAGATCAGCTCTTTTTAATTTAGTTGTTATGATGGAGGTGACAGAGTGGACAGGATGAAAAGTTCATATATCATAATGCATATGGAGGAAACTTAAATGCATATTACTAAGTGAAAGAAGCCAATCTGAGAAGCCTACATACCATATGATTCCAACTTTAGGACATTTTGGAAAAGGGAAAACTATGGAGACAGTAAAAAGATCAGTGATTGCCAAGGGGTGGCAGGAGGAGATGAATAGGCAGAGCACAGAGGATTTTTAGGTCAGTGAAAATATTCTGTATGATATTGTAATGATGGATATATGGCATTATACATTTATGCAAACCCGCTGAATGTAGAACATCAAGAATGAACTCTTAGGTAAGCTATGGACTTTGGGTGATCATGATGGGTCAATGAAGGTTCATCCTTGGCAACAAATGTACCACTCTGGTGAGTGATGTTGAGAATGGGGGAGGCTATGCATGTGTGGGGCAGGGGGTATATGAGAAATCTCTGACCTTCTCTCTCAATTTTGTTGTAAACCTAAAACTGTCCTAAAAAAATGAAATCTTAAAAAAATGCTTATAACATAATCAATTGTAATGGGATGAAGTTAAATATTGGATGAACTTTTTTCCTGCCCCAAGGTATTAACTCTGAAGATGTAGGATTGCCATGGAGAGAATGACTGTATTAGTTATCTATTGCTGCATAACAAATTGCCCAAACGCTAGTGCCTTAAATATAAACATTCACTATCTCTCAGTTTCTGTGAGTCAGGAATCCTGGAATGGCTCAGTTGGGTGGTTTTAACTGAGTGTTTCTCATGAATTTGCAGTCAGATGTCAGCTGGGGCTGCAGCCATCTGAAGGCTTGACTGGGGCTGAAGGATCCACGTCAAAGCTGTCTCACTTATATGGCTCGCAAGTTGGTGCTGACTGTTGGTGAGAGGCCACAGTTCCCTTCCACATGGACCTCTCCATGGGGCTCCTTAAGTGTCCTCTGAATTTCACCTAAGCTAACACTTCAAAAGACCAAGTGAAGAGTGCAATTCTTGCATTCTATGGTCACACGGGATGCCTGTATTCAATGTGAGAGAAGTCTTCACATGAAGGCATAAATAACAAAAGGTACGGGTCACTGGGGTCATCTTTGAGGGTGGCCACCACAGTGACTTATCCAATTCTCCAAGGCTGAATTGGACAGGTCTGGTTATTGGTGTAGGAATTGCTTGAGGTTCTGCACTAGAGTCCAAACTGGTCTGATGACTTTGGATACAAGAGGGAAAATGGGAGTGTGATAAGCAGAATTATGGCCCCCAGTCCCCAGAACTTGTGAATATCTTAACTTACACAGCACGAGTGACTTTACAGATGTGATTAAGTTATGGATCTTGAGATAGAGTGTGTATCCTGGATTATACAGATGGGCCCAATGTAAACTCAAAAGTCCTTATCCAAGGGAGGCAGGGGAGACAGAGAGGTGGCAAGACAAGCTTAGTTTCGAGTGATGCAGGACTATGAGCTAAAGAATACAGGCTCTAGAAGCTGAAAGTCAAGGAGCAGATTTAGCCCTAGAGCCCTCGGAAGAAATGCAACCCTGTAGACACCTTTATTTTAGGCCTATAAGACCCATTTCAGACTTTGCCCCTCCATAACTAAGATAATACATTTCTTTTGCTTTAAGGGCTGAAGTTTACGATAATTTTGTTCCAACAGCAATAGGAAACTAATGCTTGGAGTGAGAAGGAGGATACATTTTTGAGGGGGAAAGTGGGATGTTTTTTCAACTGGTTCCCCTTCTGAAAGTTACAAGGCTATCAGCTGTAAATTCTGTGCAAGAAGAACAGTCAACATTTTCCCCACCGAGTGAATATTCACCGAGCATCCAGGCTTGTGGTCTTGATGTTATTATGACAGAGGTGACAGAGCAGACAGGATGAAAAGTTCACATATCATAATGCACATGGAGGAAACTTAAATGCATATTACTAAGTGAAAGAAGCCAATCTGAGAAGGCTACATACCGTATGATTCCAACTGTATGACATTTTGGAAAAGGCAAAACTATGGAGACAGTAAAAAGATCAGCGATTGCCGAGGGGTGGCAGGAGGAGATGAATAGGAGGAGGAATGAGAAAAAATATTGGGGAGGGAGGGTATGGGAGTCCAGCGAGTCTGAAAGTGAAAAGAGTTCTTTTTTCCAAGAGAAAAGACGGCAGAGTTGTCTGAGTGCAAAGGCCCTGAGGAGAGGAGTCACAGAGGACGGATGGGACTGGAAGCTGCCCATTGCTGGCATGAGGCAAAGAGGTGCAGGAGCCAGAAATTGTAGCCAAGTCTCACAAGGGACTTCCAGTGCCCAGAAAACTTACTTGAGATTAGGCCGGGTCCAAAAAATAGATTGAAATTTGAACATGGTGAGGATGACACCTTTGACTCCAAAATGAAGCTGTCTTAATTATCAAAAATGACTGAAAAACTATGGAACCACATTGAGATGCACACAGGGTTTCCACAGAGCTGACTTGGGACAAATTCCTGGCACATTAAAATATTTTTGTGCATGCACCTCAGTAAGGTGAGAGGCTTCAGCTGAGGTAGTTCTAGAGCCATTCGTTTCAACACTGAATCACATTGTGGCAGTGAAAGTAATGATAACCCACCAATGAGGGACACACCCTGGTGTCAGAGGCTAAATTTTCTATGTTAATAAACATTCTTAAGTCTCAGTGGTGCTGTGCCTCTCTTGACCAGAGCTGTGAACCCTGGGTAAATTACAGGGCTGTGTATGCTGCCTCCCAGATGATGGGAATGGTTGCAAAGCATGGGGCACCATAATAAGCCTCTAAGGACTGTTATCCTGTTAAATCAGGAAGGAAATGGAGGAAAATGAACATCCAAATGCTTCTCGTCGAGAAGAAATTGTATGTTGTGTTGTGGCAAAAGATGTACAAAAGAAAGATGATAAGATTGAGAGTAGAAGGAAGTGAGGTTTGATTTGAATCTCCCTTTGGGATATTTGTTTTAAAATTTTCAGCTGTTTATATAGATGGAATTGAGCAAGGCTTTCTCAGAATTTAACAAACAACCCATTTCCCTGTTATTCTTTTAAAACTGCTTAAAAGTGTGAGATTAAAAATTTTTCGTATGATCTCTCTTGTGAAGCAGAGCCTTTAAAATTATATAATGTTTACCTTTTAACAATGAATTGCAAACAGTAGATTAATCAGAGCTTTCATGTTTTATGCAGCCCTTTAAAAAATGTGGGTAATTTTCTGACGAGATTATTTAGATTTTGATAAGCCTTCTACATTTCAGCTTATGCATATTTATTCAAGCTTTAAAAATACATAATAAGATATGAACCAGCCCTAAGCCATATGCTTCAGTGTCTCAACTTGTACAAAGTCCAAGGGCGAAGGCTGGGGTCCTGACACATGAGAGGTGTGTGGCAGAGGGGGCATGACCTGGGTTTTGTAGTCAGAGAGACCTGAGTTCACGCTTAAATCTTTGATTCAGTCTCACCCTGACTGTGTGGACTTGGCGAGCTATGACATCTCTTTGAAGACACAGATCCTCAGCTATAAAGCAAGTGCAACCCTTCACGCTTGTATGGGATTCAATGTTATACATGAGATGTCTATTTTGTCTCTTTTCATTTGCACTTTAGAAGTTTGTATACATATGTAGAGACAGAAGGATGAGGATATGCAAACCTAAATGCTTGACACCTGCAAAGTTTTATGTGTCATATTATATATGAAAGGGTGTCCTTGTTTTTTTTTAATGTAGGTTCTTGCAAATTAACACATAGTTACTTTATTTTCTTATTGAGGTATAATTAACATACAACATTGTATTAACTTCAGGTATACAACATAATAATTCAATATTTGTATACATTGTGAAATGATCACCAGAATGTCTAGTTAACATCTGTTACCACACATAGTTACAGAATTTTTTTTCTTGTGATGAGAACTTTTAAGATCTACTCTCTTAGCAACTTTCAAATACACAATACAGTATTATTAACTATAGTACATTACTATCACCAGGACTTATTTATTTTATAACTAGAGGTTTGTACCTTTTGACTCCCTTCACTCATTTCACCACCCCCACCACTGGTCTCTGGTAACCACCAATTTGTTCTCTAATATACCATTATTTCTAAATTTAAATAGTACATTACATTTTATTATAAGTGCATTATTATTCTTTGTAAGTCTCTGGAAAAAATTGTATATACGTAGGGCATAATATATAAGGTGTGTAAAAAATGTAAGGGAGAGCATGTGAGTATGAATATAAAAGAGTAACTTTAATTATAATTATGGTAAGTTACAGTTATAAAAACAATTAATTCAGCAAAAGTTCTTTTGAAAATGTATTGTGTATCAGGCATTGTCCTAAGCATCGTGGATAAAGTAGTAAATAACATATACACTATATTTATGCTCATGAAACTTTCATTTTACAAACAGAAATTTTAGGGTTATCAGGAAAACTGAAGTTAGAATTTGAAAAAGCATGAAATCTAATAAAATAAGATCAGTAAAATGGGATTCTGTTCTGAAGAAAGGACTCAGTCTACTTCTTAGAGAAGGACAGTGTAAAGTCAAGTAAGGCAGAGCTATGGTAGGACTAAGTAACTCCTACCTTACTGCATCTCCTTTAGCACAGTCTTAGGCTATACTAACAGTTCAATCTAGAAGATGATACGTGTTAAACACCTGGCAATGCTAAGCATGGGTAGGAAAGTACGCTAGTTTTCTCTAAAGAATATAGTCTGTATGGGGGTAAGATAATTACTGAAGACAATTTATGGTATATATTCCATAAGAGAGTGACAATCAAACAAACAATAAAATAGTAGCAATAACAATAAGCCAGATATGAGTTTAAAAAGAGGGAGAGATCCAATTTGATTTAATTGGAAATGACTTGCTGGAGCCGGGTGGCAAATGTGACAGACCTTGAAGAACAGGTAGGGGTCACTCACATAGAGATGGTAGTGAGAGCATTCTAACAGAAGACTGAGCCCTCTACATAGGAATCCAGGGTCCCGTTGGAGAACAGAAATAGCTTCACTGAGTTCTTCATTGAGTTGAAACACATATATAAAAAACATATATATTTCTGACCAGCTTGACTGTCCACTTTAATTACCAAAATATTTGGGACCTCACATTTTAAAAAGAATGTGAATGTAATAGAAACTATTTCAAGAATGATGAGAGAGTTGGAAATGTCACTTGAGGAAGGGCTGAAAGAGTATTCAATTTATCCCGAGAAAAGAAGCCTAGAGGACACAATGGAAATGGAGTTTAAACATGCAGAGTTGTCTTGTGGAACTGAGCAGAACTAGAGTCAAAGGTTAGTGGAGGTTACTGTTGTCAAATTTCAACTGTATTTGGAAATGTTCAAACAAATCTGGACGACCTTTGCATAGGAAAATTGTTCCTCACTGGATTGGTGGGTGTATTAGATAAAGCCCAAGTCTTTTCTGACATCAGGAGTCTACAGTCTTATTTGCGGTTGTGATTCCATCACTTAAAAATATGTTTGGCGTTACTTGCAGTAAGATGAGCATAGTAGCATTATTTTTAAGTGCAGGAAAAAGCTTGAGAACGTATCTCTTGCTTTGCTTCTCAGCACACATTTGCCCTCTGTGTACCTGCTGCTTCTAAATCCATGTGGTCCGGGAATGGTGACCCCACTCCAGATCTAGAGGTGATGCACATGATCCAGACTGAGACAATCAGACTCTCCAATTGCCCTGACCACCGTGATTGCCTCAGGGATGGGCACATGACCCATTCAAGCCGAAACAATGCAACAAGATTTTGAGTAGGATTTCTGGGAAGGCTCACCTCTCTTCCGTGCTGGACGTAATGCTGAGAAGGCATAGGGCCTGGAGCTGCCACCATTATCTACCATGTGGAGCACGAGACAGAAGCCACACATGGGAGGTCAGAAACCAGTGACAGAAAATGAGTCTCAGTGACATTCCTTGAATCCTCAAGCTCACCATGTTTGAAGCCAAACAGAGATACTTCTGGACTTTTCAGATTACATAAATTAAGATATTTCATTTTTAAATCTGCTTGTGAAGGGTTGTCCATCACTTGTAACCCAGGGCTCCCAATTGATGCAGAGTTAATGGTGTGACAATTTAAGAATGTAAAATAAAGTTTGGCGTATCTACTTGATAGCTAGCAGGTAGTCACTAAATTTTATACTTGCAAATACTATGTAACAACATGTAAAGAGACAGGATACAAAGTACAGATGATCTTCATTATTCATGGGTTCCATATTTGCAAATTTGCCTACTTGCTAAAATTTATTTGTAATCTCCAAATCAATGCCCACAGCTCTTTTGTGACCCTTCACGGCCACGTGCAGAGTAGAGAACAATCTGAGTTCCTTGATGCACATATTCCCAGTTGAGGTTGAACAAGATGATGCCCTGCCATCTTGTTTCGGCTCTCTTACTATAAGTACGTGCTCTTTTTGCCACGTATTTAGTGACATGGTTTCCACATTTGTGTGTTTTTGTTGGTGATTTCCCTGTTTCAAATGGCCCCGAGTGTACTGCTGAAGTGCTGTCTAGTGTTCCCCAGCACAAGAAGGCTGTGATGTGCCTCATGCAGAAAACGAATGCGTTAGATAAACTTGGTTCAGGCATGAGTTATAGTGCTGTTGGTTGTGATTTCAGTGTTAATGAATCAACAATGTATATTAAATAAAGTATTTTTAAACATAAATACACATAAAACAAGGTTATGTATGATTGGTTGATGAAAATGTTGTAAGCAGAGGCTCACAGGAACCGAACCTTGTATTTCCCCGACGAGCAATGGTTTAGTGTTTGCTAATTCAGTGTTTACTGTAACCTGCTAGAACATAATTACCATCAATAACTAAAAGCGACTATATGTAAAAAGCACATTCAGGGGCCGGCCCCATGGCCGAGTGGTTAAGTTCGCACACTCCGCTTTGGTGGCTCAGGGTTTTGCTGGTTTGGATCCTGGGCATGGACATGGCACCGGTCATCAGGCCATGTTGAAGTGGCGTCCCACATGCCACAACTAGAAGGACCCACAACTAAAATGCAACTACAACTGTGTACTGGAGGGACTGGGGAGAAAAAGCAGGGGAAAAAAAAAGAAGATTGGCAACAGTTGTTAGCTCAGGTGCCAATCTTTAAAAAAAAAAGTACATTCAAAAGGAAAATTTTGGAAAAAAGATGAATCAGAAGAACAGTGGTTGAGCGAAGAGTAATGGGAATGTGAATTTTTTCATCTTTTCCCTAATTTTCAAATGTTTAAAAATAAGATAATAGCACTATGGTGAAAAACATATTGTACATTTAAAAAATACCACATAAATTAAGAAAACCAGCCAAACAACCTCCAAAAACACTTTGGGCATTCTATTTAGAGTCAGTTTAAAGCAATATATTAAAATTAATTTATTACTTTAAGATCTCACTTCATTTAAAAACACACATCCACAGCCCCACCCACACACAAATATTTGTTTTGGTATAACAGCTTGAATTGTCCACTTAAATCACCAGATTTGGCTCTTAATGATTTTTTCCCGCAAATCAAATTTATATGTAAGAAATATGCCAAAGCCCTAAATGTATAGATTATAATAATCCCAGCATTGAGAAGGATGCTGGGGTCTATTTCATTCAGCCTCCTATTCAATATAAATGTTCTCTTTACATTACCTACTATCCCAGGAAAGCATTCAATTTTTTTTTTGTTAAAGATCGGCACATGAGCTAACATCTATTGCCAATCTTTTTTTTTCTTCTTCTTCTTCTCCCCAAAGCTCCCCAGTACATAGTTGTATATTCTAGTTGCAGGTCCTTCTGGTTGTGCTATGTGAGATGCCACCTCAGCATGGGCTGATGAGCGGTGACATGTCCATGCCTGGGATCCGAACCGCTGAAACCCTGGGCCGTGGAAGCAGAGAGTGCGAAGTTAACCACTCGGCCATGGGGCCAGCCCCAGCATTCAATTTTTAAAATGTTCTCTATAAAGAAAGTTTAATACCAAATAATACCTATTTGGTAGTTATAACTATTATGAATATTTCTTATATTTATCCATATTCCTATTATAATCTGTTCTTTCCAACTACAGAGGATAAATCGAATCCTCTTTTTACAACATAGCTCTTGAAATATTGCAAGAGAACCATCATGTTATTCCAGTGATTTTTCTTTTCTAGGTTAAGTGTCCCCAGGAACTTTATCCAGGCTTCATAAGAGTATTTCTCTAAACTCTTTGCTGTCCTGCTCACTCTCCTCTCCATGAACTCCAGCTTATCAATGCCCTTCTTAACATGGTGAAATCAGAACTGAGGAAAATGCAGGATTTTCAGGCCCAGTAATAAATACCACTGCTCCCACTGCGCTTGACATTTTCAAAAGAGGAAATCCAAAATGAGGCTGAGAAATTGTGACTTCTGAATGAGTACACTGTCTCACAGTGTGACTACTGCAAGGGGATAGCACTCATTGTGATGAATAGGATTAGTATATATATTAAAATAAGAATCAATTTATTGACACAGCTCATGTTTCTTGTGTTTTAAGTCTTTTATCTCTATTTTCTAGTTCTTTCTCTAATTTTCACTAATGATAAGTTTAAAGAAATTATTCCATTTTGATCCCATTCAACCTTTTATTTTTAGGTTCTACTTTGCCCTTTTTTATATTTTTGAGGAAGATTAGCCCTGAGCTAACATCCGCTGCCAATCCTCCTCCTTTTTCTGAAGAAGATTGGCCCTGAGCTAACATCCGTGCCCATCTTCCTCTACTTTATACGTGAGATGCTTGCCACAGCATGGCTTGACGAGTGGTGAGTAGGTCAGCACCTGGGATCTGAACCTGCGAACCCTGGGCCACTGAAGCAGAATATGTGAACTGAACCACTGTGCCACTGGGCTGGCCCCCTCTTTCTCTTTTTTTTCCTCCCTAAAGTCCCAGTACGTAGTTGTATATCCTTGTCGCAGGTCATTCTAATTCTTCCATGTGGGATGCTGCCACAGCATGGCCTGAGGA
This sequence comes from Equus caballus, assembly GCF_041296265.1. Classification (NCBI taxonomy): domain Eukaryota; kingdom Metazoa; phylum Chordata; class Mammalia; order Perissodactyla; family Equidae; genus Equus; species Equus caballus. Next base: position 96,195,274 of record NC_091685.1, on the reverse strand, counting down.
GTGGTGTGTATGTCTATATCCAGCATCCCAACCGACGAGTCCTCGGCCACCCGAGAGGAGCACGTGAACTTACATACTTGGCCACAGGGCTGGCCCCCTGCTTTGCCCATTTTTATGGAAGATATAGATTTCTTTAACAATGTTGTTTACATAAGCTACTATCAAAAATTTTTTCCAATTCTTCGAGGTATTTTTGTCACAGAATATAGTAAAAATGTTTGCTTCTAGGTTTGTTACCCTTTGTTTTCACACCATGTTGTTATTTCACACACATATTGGCAATGCTTTCATCTGTTAAACCTACTGATTATATTGCAATTTTTAAATCCCCTAAGACTACTCACTGAATAATAGAAGCAACCAATTGTAGGACACTGGATGATACAGAGGAATATGTAAAGAGTTTTATTGTTGCTGTTAATTACACTGTAAAAAATCTCTGTGCTTCCAGTTAGCCCTAGTGGTAAAATTATACATTTTAGATTTTTCTAACAAATGGTCTTATTGTTGAATAAGGCATCTGTCCCAATAAATGTCTAAAATTGTCATATATTTTATCAAAATCATGACAATTTTGGATTTAGGAATAGAAACATGAACACTGTTTTACATTTTTATGTCCATACACTTTTCAACTTAATCATTCCTTAGTTTGCTTTAATAAATGAGGATAATTTTACCTATTAAATTCATTCAAAATAAATATCTCCCAATTTCTTTTCTCTTACCTGCCTTGATATTAAGTATAAAGCAATCCTATCTTTTACGTAAATATTCATTCGAGGGGCTAGCCCAGTGGCGCAGTGGTTAAGTTCAGAGGTTCCACTTCGGCGGCCCGGGGTTTGCTGGTTCGGATCCTGGGTGTAGACCTGGCACCGCTTGTCAGGCCATTCTGTAGCAGGTGTCTCATATATAAAGTAGAGGCACTGTTGTTAGCTCAGGGCCAGTCTCCCACAGTAAAAAGAGGAGGATTGGCAGCAGATGTTAGCTCAGGGCTAATCTTCCTCAAAAAACAATTCATTCTATCATTATTAATTTACCTATCTGCTTTGTTTATATTTCCATGACAATTCACATTCCATAATTCCACATAAATTTCTTGGTAAAGAACAGACTAGGACAGACTAAATAGGCTTGGGTGGGGAACACGTAGCTTGACATCTAGAAGGGAAATTTGGTTCATTTGATTTTCCATAGTGTGGAAGATATTTGGGTTGTTCACCAGTGTTTCTGGTTCTACTCTTTCCAGGCACATGAGGTTGGGGCGTAGGGATGGGAAAGGGATTGTATTTCCATGCCCCTTTGGGGTTTGGTGTGAACTTGTGATTCACTTTAGCAAGTAAAATGTGAATAGAGGTGTTACATCGTGCTTTGGTGCCGAAGTACTTGACACCCATATGAGACTGCCCAGTGTACCCCTTCCATGCTTTGTGATCGTGGGTGTCATGAGTGCTGATTTGTAAACAGGATCTCGTACAGAGGGCAAGGAGACAGGAGAAGGAGGCAGACCATTCCAGATGGTTAGATGGCAGTTTTAATAAGCAAGGGAGCTTACTAATGGGGCTTGTCTTTGGTAGCTGCAAGAAGCACAGATCTTCACACCACCTGCCAAAATCTTAAAAGTTTATATACAGCCTTACCTGGGTTCAGTCACGCACACGGTCCAGACGGTTGCAACAACACCTTACTTGCTCAAAGCTGTATCTTTCAGAACGGCTCCCACTGTGGGAATGGTGGGCAGAGCGTACACTCCAAGGACAGGCGAGGGCATGAGGAGCCTCTGATGGCCTGGGGCCAGCTCACTGGTCAACTGGTGGTCACATTCTCTTGATGACCTCCCCAACAATGAGATCAAGGCAGCCAGGAAAGCCAGGACCGTGCCTCGAGGACAGACAGCGGAGAACTTCAGGTGAGTGACAAACGCTTTAGTTGTGTGAAGCCCTTGATATTATGGTTATGTTACCATAGAATAAACTAGCCAATCCTGACTGATATACACAGATAACATTTTTGTTCTTAATCAGGTTGTACCTTAACTGACATTCACTCTAAGTTTCCTCTCCTACGTATCTTGGGATGATTTTTGATAACCAATTATCTTTTTTTTCTGTGGAGTATGAAGCTTTGGAGACTTTTTGCTTGGACCATCTCAAATGAAATGCACTAGACATACTGTCTGGGTACAATGCTTTCTGATGCATTTGTGCTGGCTTGAACAAGAGAGTTTCTTGATGCCTCAGAAGGACATTTTCCTATTTGTTTGATTTTATGGGCGAACACAGTACACTACAGAAACAGTAAATGGGATGCTAACCAGCTAGCAAAAAAGGACTTTGGAACTGCTGAAAAAATTGAAGGCCGTTAGGAAATAGCATGCTTGTCTAACCTTGATAGAAATGATAGAGGCTTTGACATTCTCTCTTCTATGGAAGTCTTTGTTCTTGAATAAATAAGATGAGTGAAGAAGTACTCATTTTTATGTAGAAACTTCCTTAAAATTCTTTCTCTTGGTGTTTATTTTACGCCATTATAATCTTTGTATTAAAGTGGGCTCTGCAAGGAAGAACTCAAGATACTTTATGGTGGAGGAGGGGACGCAGCAGTTCATGTAACTTGAATTCTTATTATGTCTTTGGAAATCTTAGTCTGGCATTGCTCAGCAAGAAACGGATAATTTATGACGGAAAATCAGGGGCATTTGAGAATTTTGAAAAAAAAAATAATCCGTTTATAAGATACATTTAATCCATTTATAAAATACGCTCATCCAGAGCATATTCATTTACAGCCTCAATGAGGTTTGAAGGGATCCAACAAAGAATGTGGTTGCAGTGCCAGGTCTCCAATGCAGAGTGCTGGGCCCGTCCGTGACCTGTGGGTGGTGTCATTATATATTGCGATCACCACGATGGCACCTGCTCATTAGGAATTCATTGAGTGCTCATGTGGCTGTAATGTACTTCCATTTGTATTCTGAAACAATTTAGTGCTGAGGACTTAAAAGTAATTTAAAGCAAAAAAGTCATTTTATCAGTCTTGTGTGGAGCTCTTGTTTTGACTCGAGGCAAATTAACGTGAAGATTATTGTAACATGTTAAACAGATTTAATTGTTCATTGATCAAACAGTAACTCTGAAATACACATACTCTTGAGATGTACTATTTCCTCAAATTTTGTAGGTGTGAAAAAGTGTTATTTTTCTAGTTAGACTGAGTGACAAAGACAAAGGAATATGAACATTGAAATATATGTAAAGCTTGTTAACTCCTGTTTTTTGGATGTGAAGTTACTTTGGTTTAGGAATAGAGGGTATATTATGTATGTAAGGTTTGCTCACAAAATTATAGTTTCTTCTACATTAATTCAAACAACGCTGACTTTACAGAATAGTTTTTTGCTTAATTTAACGAGTTTAAAATGATTCTAAAAGATGCTACAAGCTGTTGAACTTGGGAAGTTAGTATCTTTTCATATTTTTGCCAAGCTGTGTGAAGCCATCAAAAGTTGAGAACAGACATCTTCAAAGTAATAGCAAAACATGGAAAATGACGATGAGAACTGGGCTTTTTGTGAACTCTACTGTGTTACACAATAGAGAAAGCACTTATTTCCAGGAAAGAGGTTGAAAGAAAAAAAAGAGGAGAAATCCCTTCTCTCTCAAAATTGCTGCATGCAAATGTGGCCACATGGAACTGCTCTAATAGTCTTTTTTTTTTTTTTTTTTTTGGTGAGGGAGATTGGCCCTGAGCTAAAATCTGTGCGAATCTTCCTCTATTTTGTATGTGGGATGCCACCACAGCATGGCTTGATGGGCAGCGTGTATGTCCACACCCAGGATCCGAACCTGTGAACCCTTGGCTGTCAAAGTAGAGTGCAAGAACCCAACCACTACACAACCACACCAGCCTCTAAATAGTCTTCTTTTATGAATGGTCTTATCAATAGACTCTGCTTCCTCATCTTAGCATTTTTAATAATTTCAAAATACAGAAGTTTTCTCAGATTAAGAAAAGCCTCTCAACTCTTTCTTTCTTGCTTTTATGCATTTATAAATATAAACTTAGATTTCATATGTTATAAAAGAATCCAGAGAAAGTGAGAATGTGAATCAAAGGCAGTTTTATATAAAAAACAGTCCAGTCAACTGATTATGTGAGGGGCTAGAACTGGTAATATTGGGAAAACATCAGAAAAATCCTAAGTGTGGAATTGCAAACCTTTGGAAGAGACCATTGTGATAATCTAGCACGATCTCCTCATCTTACAGGTGAGGAAACTGAAACTTAGTTACAAATTAATAAATTATTTTTTACCATCAAGATCTGAGAGAAAGAAGAGAGCTTAGGAATGACACTAATAGGCACAGTATAACAATTTGAATATTTATTTGATACTATAACTCCAAATACTCCAACAGAAGCATTTTAAAGTCTTATAAATATTTCAGATTGTCTTATACTTAGTTTGCAAGGTTACCCTAAAGGTAACCAGATTCCCGAGTTAACGTTGAGGATTCAAACAAGCATGCAGCTTGTTCACCCATCTATTTATTGCAAATTATCTTTTGAGAACAAATGGAGGACTAGGTACTGTTCTAGAAGCTCAGGATGTATCAGTGCTTATATAAACAAAAAGCTCTGCCTTTGGAGCGGGGAGACAGATGATAAATAATCAACATAATAAATTAAGTTGGAGCTAGAAGGTGATTGTGCTATGGGAGAAAATAGAGCAGACAGATGGGAATCGCAAGGAGGGGTGGGACTCGTGTGAAAGCCAGTTAAATCTCTAAATATGGTGCTCAAGGTGGGACGTGTAGAAGGTGACATTTGAGCGAAGCTCTGAAGGCAGAGAGGGCATTAGATAAGTGGAAATCTGGTGGAAAAGTATTCAAGAGAAAGGGAACAGCTGGCACAAATTTCTAAGGTGAGATTGCACTAGGTGTATTAGAGAAACAGTGAGAAAATCAGTGTGGGTGGAGTAAGAAATGGGGATTGAAGGAGGAGAGATTGCTGGAAGTTCAGACCATGAGGGGCTGTGTAAAGCATTTGGCTCACTCTGAGTAAAATAAGGAAGCATTAGAGAGCTTTCGTGGAAGAGTGGCATAATCTGAAGCAATGTTTTTAAAAGATCATTTGGGCTGTGTTGATGAGCAGCTAATCTTTATATGGAGCTTTATCTTCATACATAGGCTTCCTCAAAATCTCTTTTTTTTGGGCTCTTTTGTTATCTTCTTCCTCTGTAACCAGCACTTTCCCTTGATATGAAAGACTTGGAGTGTTTTATCTCTTCTCAGTTCAAGACTCCTCCTGTTCCCAGGCCTGCAAAGCTTTGGTGACCTGCTCTGCTGTGTTCTCTGCACCTGACCGACTCCTGGCTTTGTTCGTCATGGGTGGACCTCTCTAGTTTCTTTTCCCACGTGGTGCATCGTTTTTAGCCATCCAAGGCATCACCAGCTCTAAGAATAGCTACTATATCTCCGAGATTCCCATGCACGTGCCTATGGCTTTGGGAAAATTAAAAACAAAATCTTCTGCCATCTTCTCCTTTTCAACCTTTTATAGTTGTTTTTCTCAGTCACATCATCACATAAGTTAAAATTTTTTCACTTCTGGGAGACTGTGTTCATTTTAACAGAAAAACGACTGTTTCCAGTGGTGTGTCCTCTAAAATATACCTAAGTCCCATTCCAGGATGTGGGTCTTTTCTAAAGATTTTTTTTTTTTTTTTAAAGATTTTTTTTTTTCCTTTTTCTCCCCAAAGCCCCCCGGTACATAGTTGTGTATTCTTCGTTGTGGGTTCTTCTAGTTGTGGCATGTGGGACGCTGCCTCAGCGTGGTCTGATGAGCAGCGCCATGTCCGCGCCCAGGATTCGAACTGACAAAACACTGGCCCGCCTGCAGCGGAGCGCGCGAACTTAACCACTCGGCCACGGAGCCAGCCCCTTTTCTAAAGATTTTTAACTAAACCCTCAGGAGGGAGATATACCACATATAACATAGCAAAACTTCCTGAAAATTCCTCCTTCTCCAAGTTCTATAATTACAGCAGCTGCTTGGTACTCATCTCTGTATTTCCTCTTTTCCCTCTTTTCTCTTTCTTTGTCTCTCTCTGTCTTCCACTCTCTCTCCCTGTGTCTCTTTCCGGGATCATATTTTTTCCTCCTCTGCATCGCACTAGATAGGGTCTATGTAGAGAAATCCAACTCTCTCTCACCTCTCCAATTGGTCCTCACCTCTACCTCTGTGCAGCAAAACAAAGCATCTTTCCCAGGGTCTATTCTCTTTAGAAAGTGGGAGGAAGGTGAGATTATAAACATTTAGAATTTAATATGTTTTGTTCTGGTCCCATAATTTTTGTTTTTCTAATTCTAAAAGCAGCATATTTTCAATGTAAACCATAGCAAAAAGAGACACAAAAAGCCAAAAAAAGAGAGAATATTTATAATCCTGCCACCCAGGGATAACTTTAATATATTTTCTACATCTTTCGAGAACTTTTGTGTGTGTGTGTATGTATTTTTTAACAAAAATGTGTTCCTTCTATGCCTAGATTTGTAATCTTCTTATTTCACTTAATATATCATGACCAAACCCATGTCAATAAATATTTCTTTATAACAATGTTTTAATGACAATGATATCCCATTATATAAATGTGCTATTGTTTATTTAATCATCATCATACATGTAGATATTCAGATGGTATTATAGGTAATGTTTCCCCATATGTTTAATTTTTCTTTAGAGTAAATGGCTAAAATTGATATTTTAGGTCACAAGGTATTCTTGTCTTTATATTTTTTGGTGTATATTGCCACATTGTACTGACATTGATGATACCAATTCTTCCATTCTCATCACTACTCTCTCAGGCTACCTCCCCTGCTCGAAAACACTCACCAATAGGGGATATTATTTTTTAAAAAAATCATTGCAAAAAAAAAACATCATTGCAAACAGTAACATACTGCAAACAAGTTGTAGGTTATCATTGTTTTATTTTTTTATTGCTTTGATCATTAATGGCAATAAAGGTGTGTCAACACCCTGAGATTTCAACTTGGACATCCGTCTTTCTCCAGGAAAGAGTTTCTGACCCCTCCATTCTGGGTTGGCCCAGTATCTTCCCATAGAACTCTGTGCTTTGAGTGCCTTATTCTGATCACCAGTTTGCTTCTCTTTCTACTTTACTAAACTTAAGATCCATGAGGTCAGGGATCTTGCTGTCTTGCTCATCACATGCCAGTGACTGGCACATCATAGTTTCTAAACAAGAAGTTGTTAACAAAATCCCGGAAACCATGATTTTTAATAATTATTGGCTAGTATCTTCTTTCCCTTGTTAATGAAAATATATTTAACTTAACCACTTTGACAACAAAACAGTGACCTTTTTTTCTAATTTCCAGAGATTAGAAACATACATGCACATATTAACCCTGGTGAATGAACGAATGGATGGATGAATGAATGGAAGCTCTTTCCATTGTCTGTTCTATTTCTAGTCCCTTGAAATCTACCTAGCTGGCTGAGAACATATGCCTAAACTCTAGATTGAAAGTTGACTTAAAAATAAACCAAAACAAAGCAAAAACACAGGCAAAGAAGAAACTAAATGAAGGGTGTTTGATACCACAAAATGGATCATATTCTACTTTATAAGGTAATTCAAAATTGGAGTTCTACCCATGACTGGGTTTCCAGTTAATCCTTGGTTTTTCAAGTTATCTAGATACTACTTGTGGTCTGGAAGTCCTGTCCTAAATGAATAATGGGTAAAGGATGTCTGTATTGAAACTCCAGATCTTAACCTTTTTCTACTATATATACACCAGAAATTTTCAACTGAGTTTCTACCAAATTTTGTTCTAAGCCTCAGATGATTGATTATTTTATTAATATACATTTCAAATTAATTTTTGTATATAAGAATGTTATTTGGCTTAGCTAAATTAAAAATTTATTAATATTCAGACATTAATAAAGAGGTAAAGGATGTTAGTAATTTTAATATAACCATTGGGAAACCAGAGAGGTGGTCTTGGTAAAAGCCAGTTGAAATGAGTTTTGATTATTTGGACATCTAAGTTCAACTAATGGAAACTAAGTAGGAAGGGGACAGATTTAGGAAAAGATTCATAGTTATCTCTTAATTACTGGTAAAGCCACTACAAAAGGATATCTGGTTTTGTGAAAGCAGTAAAAACAATCTTTTATTAAAATTATATTTTTAAACATGATGAAGGTATATTGGGGATTGGGAGTTGAATGCAAAGTACTAAAGAGAAGAGCTTGAAATAACTTAAAAATAATGTTTTTATTTATTCCTACTCCTAAGTTACAGGCTCCTCAATGGCAAAGGTTCATGCCTAGAATGGCTATAAATAGCACAACTTCATGCTGGGTGGTTTGTTCAAGAGAGGTGGCTCTGCTCTCCTGGACATGTTTATTTTTCAAATTGACAAAGAGTAAAAGATCTTTTCTGACATTTTGCCTTGGGGGACTGGATTAAAGGTATGCCCTTGATGTTTGGTACATTTAATTAAATGTTTGGCTTGAGTTTATAAGGAACTTCTATTTATTTTAGTCAGTTCAGATTGCAATCAATATTAAAAATTCCATTAGATATTGTTGACATTAGATAAAAAAAAGTTTATCTAACAGGATAAAGCCTCTCTGTTACTAAATTTTCACTCTGCTTTGATGTACTTTTTATTTGGTAAAAGTTTTAATCTCATCATCTCTTAGTGGTTTCCTGATTTTGTAGTTTATGACTCATATAATGCTATTTAATCAGACTAATAAACTCAAGCTCATGCCCACTAAAATCTCAGCATAAACAGATTTGAATGAATGTGTTGTCTTGTCAGCACATTGCTTTCTTTGTGCAATTGCTCATATAGTTATTGTCCATTTTATTCTGTAACCTTTGAGGAGATGAGAAGAATGTCTGTGAAACTTGATTTTAATAGTTTTTAATAACATGTGAAGCCAGACTAGATTAAATAATGACAATAATAGTCATATTAATAATAATATTAACAATTAAATACAAAACCCCGTTCATTTTATACCTATTCTCTACCTGGCCCTGTGCTAAGAGTTGTATATGTATTATCTCTACAAGATAGGTATTATTTTCTCCATTTTACACGTGATTAATTGAGATTTCAGATGATTAAATAATTTCCTGAAGATTCAGAATTATTAAATGTTGGAAGCAAACATTTACTCCAAAGATCATAAGACCATAGTCCCCCCTTATCCATGGTCTCACTTTTGATGTTTTTAGTGACGTGTGGTCAACCACGGTCTGAAAATATTAAAAGGAAAATTCCAGAAAATTCCACTGTTCTGAGCAGTGTGATGAAATCCAGCACAGTCCTGCTCTGTCCTGCCTGGGACGTGAATCATCTGTTTGTCCAGTGTATCTATGCTGTATCACACCCTGCCTGTTAGGGACTCAGTAGCCAGCTGCCTCCGTTATCAGATCCATTGTTGTGATATTGCAGTGCCTGTGTTCAAGTAACCCTTAGTTTACTTAGTAATGGTTCCACAGTGCAAGAGTAGTCATGCTGGCTATTGGGATACGCCAAAGAGAAGTTGTAAAGTGCTTCCTTTAAGTGAAAAGGTGAAAGCTCTCCACTTAATAGGGAAAATATAAAAATTGTATGCTGGTTGCTAAGATCTATGGTAACTCATAGTACAGTATACTGTTATAATTGCTTATTTTATTATTAAGTGTTGTTAATCTCTTACTGTGCCTCATTTGTAAATTAAACTTTATCATAGGTATGTATGTATAGGAAAAATCATAGTATGTATAGGGTTCAGTACTGTCCCTGGGGGTCCTGGAACGTATCTCCTGTGTATAAGGGAGGGCTACTGTATTCTATTACATATGTTGTTACTGATCGTTGAATGACGTCTATACCATTAGGTGTTTTGTGTTTTACTGTATTCCTATCATGATAGAGCAGTGATTCTCAGACTTTAATGTGAAGATCTAGTTAAAATGCAGACTCTGAGGGCCGGCCAGGTAGCGCAGTGGTTAAATTCGCATGTTCTGCTTTGGCGGCCAGGGGTTTGCTGGTTCAGATCCCGGGTATGGACGTGGCACCACTTGGCAAGCCATGCTGTGGTAGGTGTCCTGCATATAAAGTGGAGGAGGATGGGCATGGATGTTAGCTCAGGACCACTCTTCCTCAGCAAAAAGAGGAGGATCGGCAGCAGTGTTTGCTCAGGGCTACTCTTCCTCAAAAAATAAATAAATAAATAAATAAAAATAACTTCCTAAATCTCTTTGGGGATGGCCGGGTGGTGCAGTGGTTAAGTGCACACGTTCCGCTTCGGAGACCTGGGGTTGGCTGGGTCAGATCCTGGGTGCTGACGTGGCACAGCTTGGCAAGCCATGCTGTGGTAGGCGTCCCACATATAAAGTAGAGGAAGATGGGCACGGATGTTAGCTCAGGGCCAGTCTTCCTCAGCAAAAAGAGGAGGATTGACATCAGTTAGCTCAGGGCTAATCTTCCTTAAAAAAAAAAAAGCAGACTCTGATTCAGTGGGTTTGGGGTTGGGGTCTGAGATCCTGCATTGCCAACCAGGTCCCAGGTGATGTCAGTATTGCTGCCCTGTGGACCACCACTCTGGGTAGCAAGCTCCAGAGCAGAGATGCCCTTCACGGTGGGGAAGGAATGTTGGGACACATTCTCATCAGACCTTCATTGGAAGCATTTAGAAGAAGTTTTCAACCTACAGAGTTTTCTTTTTTTGGAGGAATCTCATATGCCCTTCTCTGCCTTCTGAAATCAGTGCTGAAGAGAGCCACGAGTGCTGATGGGGGTGCTTGCTACATCCCTCAGATGTTTTGGGATAGAAAAGAATTGAAAATGACTGACCCAGCCAGTTCAGAAGCTGCAATGCTAAAAGCCAGTTTGAGGCTGAGGTGACAGCGTTGATGCTCAGGCAGAGGAGAAAGGAAACATAAAGAGAGGGAACTGAGTTAGAGAAAGAAGAGAGGTGGGAGGAGAAAGGTGAGAGAAATTGGAGGAAAATAGGCAATTGCATATGGCAGCGAGTGGTAGGATGGCACCAGAAGATTGCCAGAAAGAGCCAGTCTCATATCACTACAGAGCATAATTTGAGGAAGCGCCTCATCTTAAAAATACCACTTTCTTCATTTTGTCACGGGGCCTCGGATTATAGATTTGATTCAGAGCAACCTCTAAGCTGGTACAATATGTCAATTAGCCTCCCCTATCCACTAGCAATTTCAGGGTAAATATTTTGACCTGGGTAAAAAACAGTCTTTCACCTTCATTTTAATCTGTGACGTAACTGTTCCAGAGCGATCTCGTCTTTATAATCTGCTTAATGTGTTTGTGTAATTGGACAGAGTGAAATGAAATGGGGGTAGTCAAATTCCATTAGTTACTTTGTCCCTGAGAAGTGTGTTGTGTGCACGTGTGCATGTTAACACACGCACGTGTGTGCACAAACACGTACACGTCACTTTTCATCTTGTATCAGTGGACTGTTGCAAAATGAAAGCTACCTTTTTTTTTTAGTTGTGTTTTAAACAAATACAGGCATTGCATTTATAATTCCTTGTTTGCAAAGACAAGTAGGTGAAAATGCCTTGTCCCGGTTATGGAGGTAGATGACAGATGAAAATATAGAGGGCACTGGGTAGCTTATGAAATACAAATGTTATTGGAAGTTTGTTATTGCTTCTGCAAACACTCCATAAAGTAATGCCTTACGGGAGATTCTGCTAATAAAGATCGTAACAAGGGCAACTTTGGGTCAAAAATACCATTACTTGAACATAATAATAAAGACATGAACCCACATTTTGACAGTCACTGCAGAGGTTCTCATTTCAAAATGTGACAAGCCGACAGCAACTGTCCCAAACTTTTTTGATCCAAGCCTTCTCAAGTTATCTCCTGGTAATGTGCTCTCATATGGAACAGCTAATTAAAACACTGAAACTCACTGAAACAACCAGTGAGGATTTTATGTTACTGTATCTCTGACGAGAGTTTTCTAATCTTTGCAAATGTGTTAACTCTCAACAACTCCTTGGTATGTATGGTTCCATCTGGATGGAATCTGTGCAATCTATCTCAAAATTTTAAAGAGTTTTCCCAGATTATTGACTCATTAATTTCTATGTTTTCAACCTGCAATCTATGCCAGTTTCCTCCTTGAGAAATTGCAAGAATTTGTTTTTTCAGCCTGGAAGTTTATATGAGAAGTACACAGAATTTTAGTCCCAGTTATTTCACTATTGATTGTTGCCCTGCACCTTATGACTTTGTGGAGAAAACTAGCAGGAGTGACAAAAGACAGTTTGCAGCATTTATTGATATTTACAGAACCTTTGACTTCATGGTCAGTAAACATTATGGTCTAAGCTTCACGAACTTCTAACTGAACGTGAGTTACTCATGCTTCTCCAGGAGCTGCATCTTAATAGCGTTAGCTAGTTAGGATCAGGCCTGAACCTCTCATGAAGGATCAGAGATTGATTTAGTACCCTTTTCTTCTAAATTTGATTCTAAATGACTTGCTTTGGGGTCAGTTGGATGCATGTCCACCACTATACAGAATTAAAAATATGAGTACTCTATCATCTTCTGTATAGATGGTGGCAAAGTTTGATTTCTACCAAACCATAAAGGACTTAAGATGCAACCAGTTTTTCCACTGCACTATAGTGTCTGAAAAAATGCTTTTGAGATAAACTATTTTAGAGTTTGAATCACGTTTTTTGGGTGTATGTACTCCAGAATATATACTTTGTTTTTATCTGTCAGCTCTATATTGCTTGTATTGCTGGTCATCTTATGAAGTCCATCCATCACATTGCATTCTCTGTAAGGATAAAATTTCCTGACCAGGTTTATTATTTGACTTAAATTATAAATTTTGTCCTAATGGATTGAATTATCATAATTTTAAACTATTATGGTTGTGTACTCTTTAATTCTATCCTTGAGTGGTAAAAGATAATCAATTCTGGTTTAGTAATAGTCTATTAAACACATAAAAATTAGGGTGAAGTTAGCCTATTACTATTAGCTACTAGTGTAAATTATTGGCTAGTTAGTGTTATTACTGATTTTATTCATAGTTTTCTGCCTTAATAGCTATAAACAATTTTATTTAAAATTCCTTAATTTGAAAAATTCCATTTGGGATGTTTTCTATGACGTTTTCCTCATTTTTCTAGAGAATATGTTCGTCAGAAGAAATTCAGGAGCTTATATTTCTGCACTAATATTGGGCCTGGCCAAAGTTTTCCATTTAAATAGCGATTAATTTTTTCTTTCTGCCCCAATATGAAAATGGGAGAGCAGTTCTTTTGCTCTGATTAAACAAGGGCAATTTAATTCTTAAAACAAACAAACAAGCATTCCTATGAACTTGGAGAACTTCAATTCATTGTGCCATTACTGATGAGTAAAATATATATGAAATAAGAGATATAAGCCAGTAAGCTCCCATTATAAATAGCTAAGTCTGAATTGGATCTTCATAAAACATTTCTGACTTTTTTCTCACTTCTTACAAAAAAGAAATCATCTTCCCCTGTGCTTTCCTATAATTATTTCAAAGATATGTATTCGCTCAAAATAAAGGCATATGGAATCAGAAAGCCATAACTTTTAAATCTTTAATTGAAATAAGAAAGCATTATCTTTTAAAATAAATATCATAATGTCAATGTGGACCATTAAAGAAACTTCTTTGGGTTTTAAAGCAGTAATTTGGGAATGGCAGCCCAGCTTCTCGAGCAAGCTACCACAAAGGGACAAGTGATTTTCCTAAAGCCTTTACAATGCTCTAAGCCGGTTTTGATCCACGCCAGAAGCTGAGGGACAGGTTTCTCTGTGAGCCCAGTTCTGTCTCAGGGGCATGGGAACTGGAGAAAGCATAAAACACAATCTCAGTTCCAAAGGAGTTTCCAACTGCAGTGGAAAGTCAGGATCAACACACACACAAAGATTTTATACAACCCGGGTCCACTTTAGGAAAAAGAATAAAAAGCTACAAATACCAAATTGGGAGCAAAAGTGAGCACTTACAACCAGAAAAGAAAATTCTGATGAATTACTGGAACTTTGGCTACCTAGGTGCCTTTCTTCGGAGAACTTTCTAAGCAGTTTACCAGGACTACTTACATGGAAGTGCTTCCTGAGTGCAGCCAGGCTCTCCCGCCCTCCCTGAAACATTCTGCAGCTCCAGAGATTCCCAGCTCTCATGGAGGCCTGCGCCAGTGAGGGGCTCTGGGGTCTCAGCTTCCCCGTGCATCTGATTCTGCATACACCTGGTTTTTAAATGGCCATTAAGAAAACTAAAAGACACCAGTAGCACCAAGGAATGTGGTAAACATTCAGAAAATACTGTATTTGGAATTCTTTTTGCATCCGTCTATTTTTAAACCTGAAGAGTGAAGGTGTAGAATGAAGAGGCTGGACAATTTTTCTTCTTTGCAATGTCTACCACTTGGGTCTCCAGTGCAATGAGGTGATTCAGAGCAGGAGGAGGCTCATGTGGATGTTGATTTCCTTAGCCAAGAATAAGCACCCCTTTGGGCATCCAGGAATGTAGCAGACCAGGCAGAGCGGGTCTTCCCCTCATATATAAAGTTGAACTCTCCAAATAGACTCCAATGGAGTTTACCTATTTCTTATTTCCCATGGACCCCATATGTGAAATCCCTACATTTATTCCTTCATCTGGTATTTGCTTTTTTTCTCTCTCTCTCTCTTTTTGTTTTCCTGAGGAAGATTCGCCCTGAGCTAACATCTGTTGCCAATCTTCCTTTTTTCTTGAGCAAGACTTGCCCTAAACTAACATGTGTGCCAACCTTCCTCTATTTTGTATGTGGGTCACTGTCAGAGCATTGCTCCTGGCGAGTGGTGTAGGTCCATGTCTGGGAAGTGAACCCAGGCCGCCTAAAGGAGCATGCCAAACTTAACCACTAGGCCATGGGACCGGGCCCATCTGGTATTTATTAAGCACCTTTTATATGCCACATACTGCTTTCCCTGCTGGAACTGAGTAATGCAGACAACAGAGGAAGTCACCTCTCTTACAAAGACACAGATATATCATGTGTCATGTGGTGAGTGCCAAAAGGAAAAATAGAGGACAAAGGATGACAAGGTCTAGGGGAAACAAGGAGAGCTTCTCTTTAAGGTGACAATCAAATGAAAGCATAAGCAGGAGCCTATGGTGGAAGAGCATTCCAGTCAAAGGGATCAGAAAGCACAGAGGCCTGAGGATGGGCTACACTCAGGATGTCAGAAGTACAGTGAGGAGGCCCCTGTGGCTGGGCTGGAGAGGGGGAAGAGAAGAGGCCAAGAGGTTAGAGAGGTAGCTAGGAACAAGACTATGTAGGGCCTTGTAGGTCATGATCAGGAACTGGGAGGGGCTGAACAGAGGGGTAACATGATCTGCCCCGGGCTTCAAAAGGGTCACACTGACTGCTGTGTAGGAGCAAGGAGCCCAGCGAGGAGGCCAGGACTAGAGTCCAGGTGAGAGAGAGTGGAAGCTTAGAGGAGGGTTTGGCTAGTTGGGAATGTTAAGAATTGATTGGATTCTGCGTTCTCTGACATAGTGCCTGGAATCCCAGCTCCAAGGAGACTTACAAATTTTCCAGGAGGTTAATTGAAGGAACCCCACTGTCTGCTACACTAGTATTTATCCAAGCGCAGTGTAGGCCAGCTGCACCAGAAGCCCCTGTGGCTTCTGTTAAAATGAAGATTTCCTGGCTTTGCCCCAGACCTCTATGGAATCTCTGGCAAAGAGGCCCAGGAATATGAGATTTTAACAACTCTTCTTGTGATTCCTACCCAGGAGAAACTTTGCATCACTGCCTGGGCCTTACAGAAGAGTTGAGCCCTTACGACGGCTCGCGCTTTGTGAGACATTTCCAGCCCACACTTTAAACCCCCGAAGGCTGGAATTGAGGACATATTGTGACTTTAATAGTGACAATTATCAAAGCTCATTGTTTTTGCCTAAACTCTTCATATGGGCTGCCTCCAGCAAGCTGTCACGTTTCAGCCTTATCAGGGGTTTCACAAAACTTTCTGTCATTTTCAGATTGATTTTCATAATACTGAACCTTCTGGGTAAACTTGATTTTTCACTTTAGGTAAGAGATTATAAATACTAACAAATGGACTTAGAATTTTCTGAAGTGTGTATCTATATGAGCCCAGTGTGAAGCCGTATGTTTAAGAGATGAGAAAGGAGATCTGGCAGAGCTCTCTTTCGGCTATTTCCCTTCCTTATATGTTAGTAAGGAATCCTCCCTATTACAAACTTGACTTCCAAACTAGAAAATGATACTTTGAGATGAGGCAGTGAGAAATGAAGCATGAAATAATAGCTACTAATTTTTGTGTGTGTTTCTTGCTTCTTTTCTCTTTCCTGCCTTTATCGCTTCATACTTAATTATTTTTACAGATAAGAGAGAATATTAACTCTGTTTACTCTAAAGTCTTTTGCCATTGTACGCACTTGTGTTGTAGTCAGAATATGACCATCATTTTGTATTCTGTGTTTTTCCATAGTGTCATACACACAGGATGTGTATTATGTTAGTCCCTGAAATTACAATTCTTAATGGCTTTATAGTGAAGCTTTGTAATACTGTGGTGTACTTCATATAAACATTTCTTACCACTCACCACTAGTATGTGAGTTTTTCCAGTTTCACATTATATACAATGAAATATGACACTGTTCTAAACATCTTTATATAAATGACCTTATTTTCTTTGGGGCTATTTTCTTAAAAAATTTTCCCAAATCTATGATTACTAGACTAACATATAATAAGAATTTTTTTTTAAAAACCTGTAACCTTGCCAGATTGTTTCCCAGAAAACTTGAATTGATATTCCAGGCCATGCCATGGGTAATATTTCCTCTTCATCATAGCAATATAAAATTTAAGCACTTTTAATTTTTGCCAGTTTAATAGATGGAACTTCCCCTATTATTTAAATCTTTTCATCTTTTCTGTGGTTAAAATAGGATACAGTACTTATAAAATTGGGACATGAATTTAGGGCAGAGTCAGAGTGACAGCTTTCCTACAAATGGCTCTCTGGCTCATCAATGTTACTGTTCAGTCTCTTTGGCCCATTTTGCAAGACATCCTGACCAAATGAAAGTTCTGGATACTCGGTGATCCTGTTGCTTTGTAGAGAAGTTCTGCTGCTGGGCAGAAGAGGGCACTGTTTGTTTGTACCAAGGCGGAACAAACCTGTCTGACCCATTTAGGGAGAATGATCGCTGCCAGAAACAGCCCTTCACACTGGGGTCCGAGTACCACTGTGGTGGAGGCCGCAGCTCCATCCATGCCTGACAAAACCTGTTAAGCGTGCAGTTTGCTATTATTCACTTTGCTCTACGGAGTTTTAGCTGCCTAGAGGGAGACCACCGGAGTCACTTACATTGCTGACACCAAGGCCTTGGCACCCAGGCCAGTGCCTATGGCAAGATGGAGTAGGTTTGCCCCAGAAGACACCAGCCCCGCTTTGATACCTGCAAGGCTCTGGGAAACCACGAGGTTAATTAGAGTTTGATGAGTTGTGAAGGCCAGGAATTTGGAGAGGCTGGAATAGCATCTAGACTGGGAGCGTAAGGACCTTTTTGTTAAAATTGGGAAGTGCTACCCAAGATGTTCAGGCCCGTCATATTTCTGCATTTCTTCTTTTTTATCCTTCCTTTAAAAAAGCCACATAGGAAATGGACAAGTGCATTATTATTACAAAAGCTTACATTAGAGTGCTGAGCAATCCTTAAACCCGGCCCTCTGCCTCCTTGCTCCACTCACACTGCCTTCCTTGAAGGCCACCGCTGATCATAGTTTGAGAATTTTGTGGGCGTTTACACACACAGGTTCACATACACGTGTATCCTTTTTCTAAAAAAGTGGATTCTTACCATACATACTATCCTGAAATTAGTTACTTTTTCACTTAACCATAAGACTTACCACTGTTTTCCTAGGAGTTCAAACAGGTCTACTTTATTCTGCATAACGACCTATAATATGAATTACCATGAATTAATTAACCATTATACTAACGGGAGTCATTTGCTTTGTTTTCAATTTTTCACTATTACAAATAAAGCAAAGCTAATGTCCTTGTGTTTATAATTTTGTGCACAGACTTAGGTGTTTCTGTGCAATGAATGCTAGATGTAAAATTGCAGGGTCAAATTTTATGTGCATTCAAAATTTTAATAGATATGGTCATATTGCCCTCCAAATGGGAGCATATAACTTCTTCAGGCTATTGATATGTGCAGTTTTCAGACTGTTTGACAGCACTAAACAGAAGAAAGTCTTGAAAGAATTTTGAGGGCTGGCCCGGTGGTGCAGCAGTTAAGTTCGCACATTCGGCTTCTCGGCGGCCCGGGGTTCACCAGTTCGGATCCCGGGTGTGGACACGGCACTGCTTGGCAAACACCATGCTGTGGTAGGCATCCCACATATAAAGTAGAGGAAGATGGGCATGGATGTGAGCTCAGGGCCAGTCTTCCTTAGCAAAAAGAGGAGGATTGGCAGTAGTTAGCTCAGGGCTAATCTTCCTCAAAAAAAAAAAGAAAAGAAAGAATTTCATAGGCCCAAATTTGAGTGTGCCCTTAGATTACTCTATTTGCACAGTTGCATTTGCTTAACTCCAATTAGATCATTATAAAATCTTTCCTAAATGAGATTCTTGGGGCTGGCATGAAGACCTTGCAAGCTGTGATGGCCCTCTGTCATGTTTTTCTCAGATCTGGACAGAGGATTAGGATAAAGGAAAGAGCAAAGTGTCTTCTTGAGCTCCAGGAGAGGTGGGGGAATGCTCGACCCACTCGGGAGGGTCATGGACAGCATGTCTTACTGGAGATTCTTTGTAACTGATTCAGCTCTCAATCTCCTTTTGTCCCTGGACTGTCTACTCTGCCCTTAGACTCGATTGTGTTACCCCTCTGCTTAAAACTTTCCAATGGGTCCCCCATGTAATTGGAATAAAATACAAAGTCCCCACTTTGTCTCATTAGGCCCTTCTCTACTCTGATGGGCTCTTCTATACTCTGACCTCTGGCCCTGTGACCTCATCTCCTACTCTGCCCTCTTGGTCCTCTCTGCTCCACCCACACTGGTCTTATTCTGGCCTGAAACACACCAAGCTGAGGGGGGCTTGAAGTAGATGCCCCGGAGGACTCTGAAATGTGCTCTCTGCCTTGTGTGGCCTGATAAAGTTAAAAGGAACTACACTGGGTCTGTTGGGGTCAGGAATTTTAAAGAACAATATAAGGGCTGTCAAAGTGTTCATGTGGTAGAGTGGAGAGTACGTTACAGGTGGCATGCTGGTGTTTCCCTGGACCAGATGTGGGCTGGAGGGGAGAGAGTTCACCTTGGAACTTACAAGGAGGCAAGGAAGCCTTTGAAGAAAGAGGCTGGTGTGGACTACAGGATGCAAAGCAACCGCGGAGAGTTCAACACCAGGAAAACTTCAGGGGAGAGGTGTCCCAACATGGAAATCTCTGAGAGACCATAAAAGAGCCTCATTTAGCAAAGAGACAGCTCAACATCTGCCGATCCAACAGGGACTTCATTTTAACCATCTGCCAGTCCTCAAAAGTCCAAAGAAACCTCCCAGCCACATCGGAATTTTGCCGGCTCCCCATCACTTCTCACTCCCTCTTCCTTTCATCTCCCACCCCAGCTTGGTGCAAGTAGAATAAATTGTAGGGGCAGGAGAGCAGAGGGAGGAAGAGCAGGAGGACCAGACCCACTGGCCACCCTCCATCGCCCTGACCATATGACCTCAGGGAAGGGAGAAGATTAAAGTTAGGATAAATTGAGAAATTCAGATACGTGACATCCCTAAGACTGGAGAGTCAAATGACTGAATTGAGACTGTGTTTGACACAAAAGTGAGCAAAGGCTCTATCATCTGAGAGTTCCTGAGAAGTCAGAGACTGGTCGAGATCTTCACTCAGACACAGAGTGCTCCAGCTGCATGGCGTGTAAAGCATGGTTCCCAATCTTGGCTCAAACATGCTGCCACCAGGGGAGCTTTCAAAAATCCCAAGGCCCAGGCCATGCCCCAACCAAACAAATTAAAATATTTGAGGGTGGGACTCAGGCATCAGAATTTTTAAAGTTCCCCACATGATTTCAGTGTGCAACCAAACAGTGAGAGACAAAACTAAAGTTGCATTTTGATCACAATCAAAAGACTGTTCCCTACACTGGAAACACTTTGTTCGCGTGTTAATTCCAAGGCCTTTATAATCTTTGAAGTTCTTCAAGAGCTGATGCACAAATTACAGATTTAAAAGGAGATTTTAAATTTTAAAAATATTTACGTCATCTGTTACCTAACTCTACAAACGATACTTTTAAATTTTTTTTTAAATGTAGAGATAAGGGCTTATAATAATCAAGAATCTAAATTATGCTTTACATGGAGTTATGAGAAGGCCATCTACAGCCCAAGTTGTTAAAGTTCAAAAATGCTTGAGGACTTGATAAATATGCTATAATGTGATGAGTTCTTTATTAAGTTTTTGACCGGACATACTCTAATTTACTGATATACATCCAGCTTGATAAAAGATTTGAATACCACTGGGCTTCAGGAGCATTGCAGAAAGTTTTGGTTGGGTTTAGCTGTCTTACTTCAATACTGAAAGGAAGAGCCTTGGAGAAAATTGCACCATGGCAGAAAAGGGCAAGAGCCACACTTGTGGTTTTTGTTTTCATACAAACTTTCTCCCTCATGGTGTTTGCTGATTCCTAAAAGCTGAGTGTTGGACTGACTGCCTCAGAATCACATTGGGAGCCTGTTGAAAATATCAACTCCCTGGCCCAAGCCCAGACTTCCAGAACCAGCCTTTCCGGGAGTGAAGCGTGGGCAGCAAATATTTTAACAAGTGCGCCCAGGTGGTTCTGAGGCCCAGCCAAGTTTGGGCAGCACTGGCAAATGCCAGCTGATAATGAGACCTTGGACTAAGTATAAAAGGTGTAGTGGAGAGAGATAAGTCCTCAATTAGGGAACAAACTACTAGCTGTTAAACAAAATTATTGTGACTGTGGACTGTGTTTTCACAGAGGTCACTGCCTGGAGTGCCAACTGAAAGATTCCTTAGTGCATATTTTAAGTTATTTTAGGAGCCTTGGGAGGATTTCCTGTATTTTCAGTGGGGTGGGAGTGAGGGTCACGTGGAGAGTTTTCTCAGAAGTTTTCTTCATCTGGTTGTATGTTGAAATAATTAGTTAGGAAAATAGGAAAGAGAAGAATCCTGGTCTCTCATGTGGGCTCAGCCTTCTTAGGGGGCAGGAACTCCCTTCATGTCTTTCAAGAAGTTTTTATCATCTTCTTCTCAATGAAGCACAGAGAAAGAGGAATAGACTTAGAGGCCAGGTAGTTAGGAAATAAAATCTTGGTGCTGCAACCTAGTAGCTGTGTGCATTTAGCCAAGTTCCATAACCTCTCTGAGCATCGGTGAACTCATTAGTCAAGAGGGGGTTAACTCGTCACTGTGAGGATTAAAAGAGTTAACACAGTTAAGCATGCATTCCACCAATACTTATAGAGGCACTTTATAGAGTACCTTCTATAAATTGATGTCCCTGGCTCCTGGGATACAGCAGATGCTCACTGAGTGATAGTTAGAGATTAAAGAATGGCCCAGGGGCTGGCCCCCTGGCTGAGTGGTTGGGTTCATGCGCTGTGCTTGGGCGGCCCAGGGTTTCACCGGTTCAGATCCTGGGCACCAACATGGCACCGCTCATCAGGCCATGTTGAGGTGGGTCCCACATAGCACAACCAGAGGCACTCACAACTAGAATCTACAACTATGTACCGGGGGCTTTGGGGAGAAGAAGAAGAAGAAAAAAAAAAAAGATTGGCAACAGATGTTAGTGCAGGTGCCAATCTTTAAAATAAAAACAAACAGAAAAAGAATGAATGGCTCAGTCAATAAATGTTATGGGATCTCAAATTTATTAGAAGTACTAAAATATTTCCAGAAATGTTCTAAGATAGGGAAAATTGTGGTTACCAGAAGTCATCTCAGGGAATATTTTACGCGATTGGGAGAAATTCTTTCATAAGCTGCCTGTAATGGGAGTGGAGAGGAGAAGTGTGGGTGTTGATGGGTGACATCATGCATCCTTCTTTGCCTGAGACAGTCTCTGTTGATGCCTGTTGTAGTAGCACCCCATTTTACACTCAGAAGTGTCCCAGGTTGGAAGCTAAATCGTATGGGCATCCTTCTTAAGGATCACGCTCTAGTAGCATTCACCGGCCACTGAACCACCTCTTGGGGGAGAGAGTTCACTGTGGCACTTTCGTGGTCCTAAGCAGAGCATGCAAGCCTGGGGCCAGAGCAGAACTGCTTGGATCCTCAAGGGGAGGCGGAGCATTGCCCCTGGCACCTCCCCCAACTTGGTACTCACCCCTCCTTCTGAATACACATTGAACTAAATAGTAGTTTGAAGAAGCACTAATGGGCCCATGGCTCAGGCTAGACCAGATAGGACTACACACACTTACCATCTCAGCGATGAGGTGGGGGAATCATTTATTAGGAAGAGAAATGGGCTAAACAACAGGAAGCCCAAACTTTAGTCTTCATCACTATTTATCCTATGTCTGACTCATTTTTCTCGGTCATTTCTAGCTGTTGTCATTGTACAAGATGCTAACAGGCTATTGCTAACTTCTGATCAGCCATATGCTGGAAATGAGATCATTAAATTTGATAATTAAGTTCAAAATAAAAATAAGTCTTGAGTGATGACCCAGCGGTCTCTCCTGTGAGTTATGGAGAATACATTCTAGGACATCTTTTGGCAGCTCTAGGGTTGCTCTACTCCTTTCCTTATTTCAAGAATTTTCCAAATCCTTTAGACTACTAGGTAAGTGTGCTGTGGCTATATTGGTCAGGCATGGCTGTGGTTTAAAAAGTTACACTATGTTCTGCCAGAGAACCGGGGACGTAGGCATGTGGCCTCTCCTTTTTTCTGTCTATGCCCACTCCCTTGATAATCTCTTCTGGTCCCATGGCTTTCATGTCATCTCCATGTGGATGACTCACAAATTTACTCCCTCAGTATTGGCCTCTTTCCTGAACTCCAGACTTGTATACACAGATGCATGTGTTTCTACTTAGGATTATATTAAGCTAAAGGACCTTCAAAGATTTTCCTGCTGGCTAGCCCAATTTTTCTCTTTGGGTGGGCTCTGGGCCCTTTCTAGTGTCATTAATCTGTGTGTTATTCATATTTTGGTGTGAGAAGTGTCTGGGAGCTAATATAAAGGGAGATATGTTTTGTGGAAACTCCGATTTGCTGCTCTGAGTAAGCAGAGACCATAAATCCCTTCTATCGTCGGGACTGGCCTTGTTGGTGTGATGTGGGTTGGTACTGCTGCCTTGGGCAAAGAGTGTAGCACTCCTTTTGCTGTGTTTATGTCTGGCAAAATCTGTCTTCCCTAGGTTTACAGAACTTTCAGAAGGCAGCAATGGATTAATTTGGATGAGGGGCCCAGGGGCCTCTTGAAAGGGAAGAGACTGAGTAATCTACAGGTCAGTAAACATTTTCTGTAAAGGGCCAGATAGTAAATATTTTAGACTTACAGGCCATATGGTCTCTGTCACAATAACTTAAGAAACATTTTTGCTGTTATGATGCCAAAGCAGTTATAAACAATACTTAAGTGAGTAAGCATGGCTGTGCTCCAGTAAGACTTTATTTATGGTCAAATAAAGATACTTTATTTGAAATTCATATAAATTTTCCCATGTCATGAAATATTCTTCTTCTTTTGATATACATTTTTTAACCATTTAAAAATAATTTTTATCTTGTGGGTCATATGGAAGCAGACAGTGGGCCAGAACTGGCCCACCTTTAGTTTGTTGACCATTGCTCTAATCTTTGATTAGCAAGATAGAAGATAGCCTAAGGGTTCCATTGGTTCAGGGAGGGACTTATTCCAGCACACAGGAAGTGGTGTTGTGCTTTGAGAAACATTGGCCATTGCTCATGTATGAGAGAGAACTGTAACCTGGGGTCTAGGTTTGGGGCAACCAAACTTCTGGGCTATGCAGGGGTTTGGCATCATTGACATGACCACAGCATTAGATGCCCACCCTCTGGGTTGTGGAGGTCCAGTGACCAGAAGGCCGTGGTCTGATCAGGCATCCTGTTGTCT
This sequence comes from Equus caballus, assembly GCF_041296265.1. Lineage (NCBI taxonomy): Eukaryota > Metazoa > Chordata > Mammalia > Perissodactyla > Equidae > Equus > Equus caballus. The sequence goes on along the minus strand of NC_091685.1, from coordinate 96,171,023 downwards.
CTTTCTGCTGGGCATTTGAAAGATTGGCTAACCCCTTTTGAAACCAGTGAGCTTCCAGGATCTATGTACAATTTGGGATGGGACTGGAGAGAATTCTCCAGAGAGTGTTACTGGGCTTCTTGCCAACGTGGTTACATAGGGTCAAGCCAACACTATTTGTAACCCAAGCTGGTGGAGAGTATCAATGCCTATTGTACTTAACTTAGTTCTTTTTAGTCCCCAGAGTCCTGTAGCATGGCACTGCCTGAGAGCTCACTAAATACTTGGTGAATTGAAGTTTATAGAATAAGCCACTGCCCACTCCTTTGACAATATTTTTTCAAAACTTTCTGAGATTAAAAGGAAAGGGACAAATATATATTGAGCTATCATGTTCAGGCATAGTGCTATGGGCCATCACATAGATTATCTACTTTCATCCTCCCCAGGAAGTAGACATCTTTATTTACAGATCATAAGTAACCTGTCCAATGTCTTACAGCTAAAAGGGGTGAAGTCCAGTTTTTGGAACTCAGGCCTGTCTGGCTTTTTTTTACCTCCATTACATTCCAGTAGATGAATGTCACCCATTCTTTGTACAACGTAGGAGGAAAAGTATACTGAGGTGTTGACATACATCATTTTTAAACCCCCTCTCTGTCATTAAAACTCAAATAAAAATTCATCTCCCTTATATCTGGCTATTTTTCTACTCTGACCACTTACATATTTAGTTTGTAGGCTTTAATAAGATACTTTAAAATAGAATGTATATCCTTTTATAAGGGCAAGTTCTATCTTCCTAGCTGTCTGAAATTTCTCCCAGAGCATCACAGACTCTTAGGTTTGGGGTAAACTAGGAGGACCCCACCCCTGGTGTCACTTAAACACCTTTCCTTTAAGTTCAAACACTTGAAAGCATATAATGCCTCTCGTCTCCCTTTTCATGAATGAATCACTCTCACTACCTTTAACTGTTGCTCATAGACAAGACTGCTGACATTTAGACCCCTCAGGTTTCCCTTCCCTTTCTCTCCCTTCTTCCTTGTCCTCTCTTCCACAGTGTCTTGGCCAGGGGGAGGGGAGTGCATCATAGGGGGAAGTGGCCATGTAATTATAGGTGTGCTGATTGTTCTCTCATTTAGGAGCTAGAGAGAAGATATCGTCTAGACCGATTGGCCCGACTCTACCCTTTTTTCGTGGAGTGCAGTGGTGTAATGTGTAGCGTACCTGGACTGTCTGGACTGGTCTACACTGGAGACTTGATCTTGTGTCTTGTACTCAGGTAAGATATGCAGGTAAGATCCACCAATACTAAGCATCTGTGTGTAACAGTCCTAGAGGGGTATTGCATAACAGACTTTACAAGAACCGCTAAAGAATTTTTCGAGAACATTAGAATAGTACTCTTTCCAGAGAAAGAAAGTGCCTATTTATGTGCACTTATATATGACAAACTATGAAGGAAACACGGGGGGTTGAGATACCAGTTTCTGATTTCTCCTCACTAAGAAACTAGCGATAACACCTCCTTCAACAGTATGGCTAAGGACCTACTTTTTAGCTGGTGTGAATCCTTGCAACGTTTTGCACTGTTTTTGTCACACGTGATACGATTTTACTTTATGGACCTTATAAATGAACGTGAGTAGTTTTAAGTTTCTGATTGTCCACATCATCCTTTCTCTTGCATCTGTTTTCACTTTCCAGGAATCTTTTGAATGAGAGTACCTTTTCATTTTTTGCATTCTAAGAATGGGAGAGTTTAAAGCACTTTCGGCGCCAGGAATAGAAATGTAAAATAGACCTTACATTTGCACAGCCATGTGGTGCTTCCTATGAATCGACACTATGACCTCCCCAGCTGCAGTGGCTCAGAACCGCGAATCAGCTTCCTCTTTCCATTTATGGTGGAGGTGATGGCAACCCATGGGAAACACCAGGCAGAGGGCTTGACACTTGGTTAGAGCTCAGCAGGTACTAGTTGAATCAAACCCTCACCAGTTCTCCCACAGAACCCTGGGAAAGCACAGACAAAGGGTATGAGGCTCCACACAGGGGATGCTGCATGTGCACGCAGACTGGGCATTAATTTTGGGCCTGGCAAGGGCGGTGCTGCAAATGCTATCGTGCCTACATGTGTTCAGGTGGCCTGTCCTCCCCATCTACCTAGAGGTCAGTTTAAGGAAATAGAGAGACAAAAATGGAATGTATCTCCAGAAATGGTAGGATTCTAATGAAAAACCAATTAAAGCAGACAGATGGCCAACATACACTTCCAACTTTCTTTAGAATATTTAGAGGAGTTATTTTTGTTGCATGTGGAGCAACGCCGGACAGCAGGTGTTAGTCACCATCATTTAGAGTGTGTCTAATGGAGCCTTAGGTAGGGAAGCAAGAATACTGACATTTTATTTTGTCATTTTCCTATTAAGATGTCAAACATCCTTTTTCAACAGCATTTTTAATGATTTCAGGGGACAATTTATCAGTTCTCATCTCTGAGCTGCTGACACACTCACTCAGAACAGAATATCTATTTCAAGTCTTTATAAACCAAATGTTTCAAGGAAAGAATATCAGGTATGTTATTCTTTTCGAATTGGAAGATTTAAGTGAAATACAGGTCTCGTTTGCTGTTTATTACAAAGAATAGAATTGAGGTTAGATTGCCTAATTGCAAATCAGAGCTCCAGGGAGCAAGTCCCAGCTGTGCAACTGAATAGCAGTGAGAGCCAGATAAAGTCATTTTGGTTTCTTGGAACATTATTTTCCCACTGGAAAAGTGAGTCCTTGGGAAAGACAGTATAAACATCATGAGAGAGAAGAACATACAGTGGAAGAAAATTTTGGCAGAATTTTGTTAAATTCTGACAGTCTTACCAGTAAATTCTATGACCCTTTAAACTATTGAGTACCTCATTGAAGAACTTCAGAGAGAAAGTTTATATAAAGAAGAAAGAAATGAATGGAATTAAGAGAGGAAAAAGGAATAAGAAAGCATAAAAGTAATTAGAGATATAATTGGAGGAGTTTTAAGGTACGATTTTTTTCCCCAAGATACAAATATTGAACAAATATAAACCAAATTAAGAGAAGAGGAGGATTTGACTCGTTGAGGGAAAGAGGACAAGATCATACAGGGTTAATTCAGGACCAAAAATCCCGAGGATAAGATCTTAGGGATAAATTAGCAAGTAACTTGTTTAAGATTTATGCAGTTGAAGAGCTGATTGCAAAATGAGCTGGATGACTGAAAATATTTTTGTGATGCTTTTCCTACAAATGACAGAGCTTTAGGAATAGAAAGTGTTTTTGAAACAAATATCTGGAAGGAAATATAGGACTCTTCTTAGCTTAATTTTTGCTAACAACTCTAAGCAATTCAATTTGTACCTACGTGTGTAACAATTACTGAGAAATGAAATTACTACTGGGAAAATATAGCCCCTACTTAAGGAGATGTTGCAAATTTCTAAGTTAAGCATTGGTGGAAAATAAAATAAGTAGCAACCTTTTTCAAATTATACACCTAAATGCAAAATCACATATTTCTGGTAAAATATTGGCACTTATTTTCAATATAATAAGCACTTGTGAGCACCCACTATGAGTACCAAGAATACCAAGAGCAGTACTCCAAATATTTACTGAAATAAAGCACTGAATATTGTAGCAATAGTTCTAGAAATATGCTCCATCTCCCATTATTATGGTACATCACAGGTTATTCTCTAATAAGCTTAAGATTTCCTCAATGTGCCTTATTTTGCAATCAAAGAGATATTCCTCCTTTACTATCACACATTAATATCTCCACCTAAATATTTTGGTCTTCTCTTTAGATGTCTCATTGAATAACGCTTGAACAACTCATTTTTGTATTTTTATATGGAAGAGATAACGGAATATAAAGACTAGGATGTGAAAGTCGTCTTTGGCAATGGTGACCTCTTTATTATGGTCTGGCCACAATTATTGAATAATATTTGAGGACAGTGAACCAATTAGTAATCAGAGAATGTTAGAGCTAGAAGGATCTAGGGAGTTCATCTATCTTAAATATATTACTTTACAGACTCAATTCCCCCACACAATAGGAACTTATTGATTCTGCATCAGCACTGGGCTGGCTGCTGGGATCCAAACATGGAAAAATGTAGGTTAGAAGAGGCCCAGTGGTGTATCCAAGGTCACGTGTTATATTAGATACCTCCTCTTTGACCCACTCTCCACATTCTCCATTCTGCTATATATCCTTGGGTGCTGATCTTTAGGGACATTATATCAATAAGATTTTTAGTCTTCTGGCTTCTAGTTGAGATTAGCCTATGCGAAACACAGCCCAGAGAGTAAGAAGGATGGTAAGGTCAGGGTATTTATCCTCCTGGTTGCTTCCCTTTGGGATTGCTACGAGCTGGCTGCATCCTTGGACTGTCAGGGAGCCCTCTCCACACGGTTCTCCCTCTCCAGGTTCTGGTAACTGCTCCCTCTCATTGCTCCTCAGGCTATGGGTGGTGGAGGCACTTCACAGTTGCTAAGCTCTGGCTCTACATCATCCCTTGTGGTTTCCCTGTATCCTGCCCAGATCTTTGTAAATAGTTCCTTAATTAAACTCCCCTTAAATGGCCTGATTTTAGCATGTCATCTGTTTTCTGCTGAGACCATGAGGGATATATAACCTGTAGAATGATTTTCAGTTTACTTGATTTATAATGTCCCTTGAGATGTTTGTAAGCCAATTTTTATTTAAGGTTCACAAAGTTTTAATTGTTGACAAAACTTAGTCATTTTTAAGCCATTGGTAGATGAGGGAATTGCACTGGGGACTAGATGGCAGAGTCAACACGGTGGCACTGAAAGCTTACCTTCAATTTTCTCAAGTTGGTATTTAAATAATTGGTGGCTCAATTACATTCTTTGATTCTGAATTCTATCAAGTGGATTTCTATTTGGTGATAGATAAACCTATTCAATCTCTCTACTATACTAGTTACAGGAAAGGGCAAGTCATGTTTTGACTGAATTGTTACCAAGTTTGATTGACAAAGCAACAAAATTGAGACAGTGGTGGTCTAGTCCTGTGAAATAAGGGGTGACTTCAGAGGTCTGAGGAGACCTTGACATCTGCCATCCCCACCCTCAGTCCTCTAAAATGCTGTTAACCACTGCCTTATGGTTAAAATCCTCCAATAGCAGAGCCTGTTCTTGACCTTAAGATTTTGCCATTTAATCCCCACCCCATGTTTTATATTTTTGATAACACATTTTACATTCTGTTTATTTTATGCATCCCTTAACTAATTCTTGTAATTTTAGTTGATTTTACCACTTTTGTTCTTTGACCTTCACACCTGCTTTGTAAGTGATTGATCCACTATTTTCATTATATATTTACCTTTTCCAGTGAGATTTTTGCGTTTGTAAATTTTCTTATTAATTAATACCATTTTTTTTCAGCTTAAAGAAGTCCCTTTAACATTTCTCATAGATTCAATTTAGTGGTGATCAATTCCTTTAGCTTTTAACTGGAAAACACTTTTTTTTTTTTTTTTTTTTTAGGAAGATTAGCCCTGAGCTAACTACTGCCAGTCCTCCTCTTTTTTGCTGAGGTAGCCTGGCCCTGAGCTAACATCGTGCCCATCTTCCTCTACTTTATACGTGGGACACCTACCACAGCATGGTGTGCCAAGCGGTGCCATGTCCGCACACGGGATCAGAATCGGCGAACCCCGGGCCACTGAGAAGCGGAAAGTGCGAACTTAATCACTGTGCCACCGGGCCGGCCCCTAACTGGAAAACTCTTAATCTGTCCTTCAAATCTGAATGATAACCTTGCTGAGTAGAGCATTCTTGGTTGGTAGTTTTTTCCTCTCAGCACTTTGAATATGTTGTGCCACTTCCTTCTAGTCTGTAAGATTTCTGCTGAAAAATCTGCTGATAGCCTATGGGGTTTCCCTTGTACGTAACACTTTGTTTTTCTCTTGCTGCTTTTAGGATTCTCTCTTTATCTGTAACTTTTACCATTTTAACTTTAAAGTGTCTTGGTGTGGGTCTCTTTGGGTTCATGTTATTTGAAACTTTCTGGGCTTCTTGGATCTGGATGTCTATTTCCTTCCCCACACTGGGGAAGTTTTCAGCCATTATTTTTTCAAATAATTTTTCTGGCCCTTTCTCTCTCTCCTCTTTTTCTGGAATCCCTATAATGTGAATGTTATTCTGCTTGATATTGTCCCAAAAGTCCTTTAAGGTATCTTCACTTTTCTTACTTTTTTTCTTTTGACTTTTATTCTGCTTTATCTGGATGATTTCCATCACTTTGTCTTTCAGGTTGCTGATTTGTTCTTCTACTTCATCCAGTCTGCTGTGAAAACCTTTTAGTGGATTTTTCAGTTCAGTTATAACTTTTGTTTTGTACTTTCTTATACTTTCTATCTCTTTGTTGAAGATTTCACTGTGTTCATCTATTCTTCTCTTGAGTTCAGTAAGCATGTTTATGACCATTAGTTTGAACTCCTTATCTGGTAGATTGCTTATTTCCATTTTGTTTCATTCTTTTTCTGAGGTTTTGTCTTGTTTATTTAGAACATATTCCTCTGTCTCCTCATTTCGTCTTGCTCTCTGTGCTTATTTCTATGTATTAGGCAGATCAGCTACTTCTCCCAGTCTTGAAGGAGAGGCCTTATATAAGAGATGTCTTGTGGGGTTCAGAAGTGCAATCCCCCCTGCCCACTACAGCCAGGAACTCAAGGGGTGTCCTGTCTGTGTGCACCCTCCTGTTGTGGTGGGGCTGTGTCTGTGGCCAGAGGATGGGCAGGGCCAGTGTCTGGACTAGCTGAAGCGTGTGCCCATAGCTGCTGCAAATCATTGGTGAACAGGGCTGGCCCCTGAACTGGCTGTGAGGCATGGCCAAGTTCGCTGCAGCTCTTTGGTGGACAAGGTTATTGCCCTGCCCAGCTGTGAGGCTCGACTGAGGTTCAGGGATTGGCAGGATCCCAGTAAGGTGTGCCCACTGGTGCTAGCAGGTTAGACAGAGAATTCCAAAATGGTACCTGCCAGTGCTGGCATTAGCAAGATAGAGTGTGACTACAAAAATGCCTCCTGCCAGTATCTCAGTCCCCAAGGAGAGTCCCAACTGGTTCCTGCCTCTCTGGCAGAGGCTTATGATTAGTAAGTGAGTCTCCTTTACCTATAATCTTTGTGCTTTTCCAACTGGTGTTTTTGGACTGGTTTCTGGGTCAAGTGAGCCTGTGCATGAACCCTTTAAGAACAGGTTTTCCATTCCCTATAGTTCTATAGTTTTCCTGGACATAATCCTCCTTGGCTTTTAAATCCTGATGTTTGGTGGGCTCATCTCACCTATGCAGGATCTAAGTGTTGGGTTGCCTGATGTCGACCTTGAATTCCTTGCTCCTCGAAAGTTTCTGTACCTTTGAGATCCCTCCTGATTGTTGATCATTGTGGCTGAGGTGTGGTTTTCTCCTTGGTGAGACTATTTCTTTGCCTTTGCTGCCCATCTTGATGCTGTCCTTTTATATTTTCTTGTGGAGGCTCTGTTCGTTCAGTTTTCAGGTCCTTTTCAGAGGCGATTGTTCCATATGTAGTTGTTATGGCCATGGGAGAAGATGAGTTCAGGATCTTCCTATGCCACCATCTTAAACCCTCTCTCTTGAGCTTAAGACTTTGGTTCTTGTTCAAATCGTACTTTGAATTGCAGATTGAGAGTCATAACACTTTAAACTATTGATGATTAAAAATGACCCCAGGTGAAAGTGTTTTGGATCTTTCTAGAAAGTTTCGATTTGGGAACAGAGAGAGATTTGAAGGGTTTGGATCCTAGAATTGGTGTGTAAGCAAGAGAGGAGGGCAGTGGGAACAGAGAAGACACACTTTGATGTGGGGGGAAAATGTGTAATATAAATTTTCCAGACTTGGGAATAAGAAAGAGTTTAAGAAAAAGTTGAGAAAACTAGTTCTCAGTTTCAGAACCAGATGCAAGGGATAAGAATTGGGAAAACAGTGAAAAGCTCTTTGAGCTAATTGCCCCGTTTTATTGGTCCTGGCCTTTGGCATTGCACATGAATATATATCACAGTTGTGGTGGATAGGACTCAGTGAAGAGTTAATGCTAGTATCTATTGACTACTTACCATATGCTAGGCAGCGTTTTAAGTATTTATATTTACTGACTCATTTGAACCTCATAACAATTCCATGAGGAAGATGCTGCCATTCATCCCTATATTAGTTTTCTAGGGCTGTCATAACAAAGTACCACCAGCTGAAGTACCACCAAGTGGCTTAAACAACAGAGATTTATTGTCTCATAGAATGGCAGCTAGAAGTTCAAAATGAAGGTATTAGCAAGGTTGGTTCCTTCTGAGGGCTTTGAAGGAGAATCTGTTCTGGGGCTCTCCTAGCTTCTGGTAGCCTTAGACATTTCTTGACTTGCAGATACCCTTCTCTCTATGTCATACTCTCTTTCTTCTATACATTCCTTAATACGGTCTTCCTTCTTTATATTCTTTCATACTGTCTTCCTTCTATATATGCCTAACTCAATGTCCCAATTTCTCATTTTTATAACGACACTAGCCATATTGGATTGGGGCCCACCTCATTTTAACTTGATCATCTGCGAAGACCCTATTTCCAAATAAGTTCACATTCACAGGTACTGGAGGTTAGGATGTCAACATCTATCTGGGGGACATAATTCAACCCAAAACAGTACCCATTGTAAAGACGAATAAACTGAGGCACAGAGAAGTCAGCTAAGTTGCCCACCACCACTGAGAAAGTAAGTGGTACTGGCAGAGTCAGAGCTCCTAACCATAACGCTATATTACTTCTCATAAAAGCAGCCCTGATGCAGAAAGACTGGATTACAGTACAACAAAATTATTGCTAGGGTGGTATGTGATTGAAAGGTTTTGCCATCTTCTATTCTGGAGCAATAGTGGGCATGATCTAAGCTTTATAAATTGATTTTAATTGAGATTTACATTAGCACTATCTAAAGCTATGTCTGTTTGAGGAGACTGGGTGGCAGGCATGGGAGAAGAACAGGACAATTCCTTGGACAAGATAATCTGCTCCTTAAGTCGAAACTTCAGATGAAGGTAAAATGAAAGAAAATTGTTCCTTCACACCTCCTGGGTTATAATTGAAATATGCTTTTTATATAGTGAAATGTACATGTCCTAAGTATACAGTTTGATGCATATTGATGAGTGTATACACCTGCACGTTAACTATGGGATTGAAGGTCTGTCACGTTGTTTTGCATCCTAACCAGCAGTAGAAGTCCTCAGTGAGAGAGGATTTTGAACACTTGTCTGATTTCTCATTTTATAGAAGTGATGAGGTGAAGTGGTGCGTAACCAGGCCTAACTTTATTTTCGTTGATTTTCATTATCTAAAAGTGTTGTTCTCCTTTCTTCCCACATTTTTTTGATTCACTCTCATCAATCATCTTAATCTTTTTACTGCTTTTGATTGGGGTTTGTGCCTAATTGGAGACGATTCCTTAGGCACCTGCCTTGATCCATTCAGTCCACAGCCTGATAAGGGTGTTTGAAGGATTACAGTGGCCAATTTTTTTCTACTATTGGTATAAAAACGGTAGGATTTAGAAACCTAAAGAGGAGCTTAAAGCAAGATGTAGAAAGGAAGATCTAACGGAGCAGCTTGTGTGTAGAGCAGTATGGCTACACCTGCTGTTTGCCAACCCTCTGCCCGCGCCTTTCTCTCCTCTTATGTCACAACTTGGTATGGAGGGAGAGACACATGCTGCTGATCTTGACAGCAGCTTCCTGACCTCTGAGGACAGCCTGAAGCTTGAAGGAGCCTCTGAGGGGTGTGGTATCAGTGCTAATGGTGGAGGTGGGGTGTGAATTTCGCCACTTCGACTTTCTTTGTCCTTCTCTGTGTTCCTACAAGAATAATGGAATTCCAGCAAGCAATAGTTTAGAGAAGCATTCAAGATCATGTAGAAAATCTCTGGAAAACAATTGAATTAATTGTTCCTTAAGATTGCTTCCAACTCTGTGATTCTAGAATTCATTTTTCAAATAAAAAGTTGAGGTCCCAAGAAGTAAGTGACTTAAAAATAATATGCCAATAGTTGGTGCAGAGCCAGGACTGCATGATTCGTGTCGCCAACTTTGGTACACCCGTCGTGAAATGCATAAGCCCCCAAAGCCAGTTCTCAGTAAGACTCTGTATTCCTTCCATCTCACTTTTAGGCTTTTGATTTTTACTCAAACTCTACGACCTTTCAAGCTTACCAACTGAGGGTTGACTATGCCCCTGTCAAGGGTGGAGGTGAATGTGGCAGCACTCAGCACACTGCTCCTCTCTCACTGGCATGGCCACTGTGATCCCAATGAAATAATGGCTCACGAGACCCATGGCCCACACACATCACCACCTGATGCACCTCAAAATGCTGATGTGGGAAGCAACTTTCCAGCTGATAACTTTGCTGTTGTAACTAAAAGTAGGAAACAAGAAGAGAAACAGTGTTGAATTAAAAGTTCCGACTTGTTTTGGATACCAAGCCAAGAGCTGTGGTGTCTCAGGTTTTACAAGTGCTCTGTCAATCATAGAGGGACAGGTGGAATCTATAGTACTCTGTGCTGCAGAGGAGGTTATAATTGGGCAGGCTACTTCCCCTCCCCTTTTCTGTTTCCTCCTTCAGAGCTCAGCTAGCAGTGTGGAGCTCTGAAATGATGCTTGTCTAGTCACAATGTGAAGACAGTTCCCTTGTCTGTCTTAGTTTTCCCCTGGTCAGTATTTATATTTACCAAAAGAAGAGAATACACTGTAGTAAGTGGAAGGCTCATAAAAATATGGCGAAGACAGCAGGATGCGGCATGAGGTCAACTTGGGCAGCATGAGATGTAGCAGAGGCTGCATAATTGCCAACGGCCATTCTCTGAGGTCAAGGACCCCATTCTGGCCCAGATCTTTCCTTCTTTCCTGCAGCACCTAACACAAAGCTCTCACCTCCTAGGTCCTCTTAGTCCTTCTGTTAACTTAGTCCCACTGCTGTTAAGTGACTTACCTTCTCGGCCAGCCCCTGCTCTATCACAAGATCAAATCAGCAAGAGAAGGAGCAATTCTCCTCTCAGCTTCCCTGCCAAGGCGTCAGGAAATTTTGTCCGGGTGCTGCTACAGAAAGGTTAAAGAAAAGACCGTGCATTTAATCAATTTCCTAAATTTATCCTTTAAGTTTGTGTAAGTATATGGTAACTAGCAATGATTTATCCTAACACATCTTCACATGAATTCCAAAACATTTTCTAAGCCATACTCCATCAATCCTCCAAGCGGTTTTTAACACGGATAGGAAAATGAACATGTTTTCTATGACTCATAAACAATATGGCTGCACTTAATAAACCCAATTGTATACAGATTGTGATGATGATTCCTCAGCCCTACCAAAGTCAGAGAAGTGAGTTCACGCTGGGGGAAGCACTCACTGGGTCAAAAGCAGTATGCAAATACAAGAGTGTCAATGGCTGTGTCCCATACCCAGTGCCTCATAAACATTAAACATATATTGAGGAATTTGTGGTTCCTTACGCAATTTCTTCAATACATTTTTAAAAAGTCTTTCTTATCTTTTAAAGGACAAAAGCATTACATATAACTGTAAATTTAAAATGTACACAAGTGTATAAAAGAAAATATAAAAGTCTCTTTCATTATCACCCTCTTTCTCACTCCTCGGCAGTAAGAACTGGTAACAATTTGTGTATACTTGCAAACACTTTTTCCTACATTTATAAATATATATTTACAAAATATAAAGCCTATATATTATTTTGCAAATCATTTCTATCGCTTAGTAACGCATGTTGTGGTATTATAAAATATATAAATCTAAGTCATGTTTTTTAATTGCCACATACATTTTTTTCAATCTAAAAGATTTTTAACCCATCCCTTACGGATGATCACTTATGTAGTTTCCAACTATTTTCTTAGTGCAAACAATGCTACCATAAAGAATTCTGTGAACAGAAATGCTGCAATAAATATTCCCATAGCATTGTTTGTTATAAAAAAATAATTGTTACAATTCTCCTTGGAGAAGGTAAGTGTGTCTTTAGTAAAAATTCTTGTATTGAATTGCTTTCAAAGGGTATTTCCATGCATCAGTTAGCTATTTTTGTATAACAGCTTAAGACAACCATTTATTATTATTCACAAGATGACATATTAGCGGTTCTTCTTGGCTACACTGAGTCACATGTCTATTGTCAGATGGGGGCAGGCAGTGCTGTTGATCTTGTTGGGGCTTTCCCACATATTTGGGGGTTGATTAGCCCTTGGCTAGTCTGGATAGCCTCAGCATTTCTCCTAAAGCCTAGCCAAAGCATGTTCCCATGGCAAGACAGAGGTCGATAAGAGGAAATAGAAATATTCAACCATTTCTTTAAGCCAAGTGTCAAGTTTGCTACCATCCCCCTGCCCAAAGCAAGCTACATGACCAAGCCTGGAGTATATAGGAGGACATTAGCAAAGGTGTGAAAATTAGGATCATTTTCCCGATCAATTTCTGTACATGCTTAAAAAGTTTAAAAATATTGCCAAATTGCCCACCCAACAAACCAGGATTTAACTAATTTTTATTACTATTAATGGTGTATAAGAAGATTTTGGCCACAAAATTCAGTCTTTTGTGTGAAAGATTAGGAAAACAGCACCATTTTACTTCCACAAACTTTGTCCCTTCCTTCTGATTTCTGCTATTATGTTCTAGGACTACTGACCAACTTCATCATGTTTATTGTTTTTTTTCTATTGTATAGTTTTTCTTAAAAATTTATGACATTTACATTTTTTTATAACTCTGATTTTTAACTTCAGAGCAACTATAATAGTTCTTATTTGCCTTAGTTATAATTAAAAGGGAATTGATGTGTATTCTGTTAATCTTTTCATAAAGCAGCTTTCACACTCCCAAGCTCTATGTTTTAAACTACATCTTGGTTGGATGAAACTTTGTTAGGTAGTTTTTAAATACATTGTCACTGGTGCTGTATTTTCTGAGATCATTCACCTCTAACAATCACTTTCTGTTGCTTTTATACATGAATGAGCTGAGGATAAATTCTTGGGTCACATATTTCCCCTTATTTATCTACTCTCTTCTGGAATTGACTATTCTTCGTGAGATCTTTGAGATAAATAATTTTTTTACTCATTCATTCACTTTACACGTATTTATTGAGCTTCTACTACATGCCAGGCACTATTCCAGGTACTGAGACTATGGAACTAACAACACACAAATATCCCTGCTCTCCTACAACTTAAATTCTAGTGGGAGGACATAGATAATAAACAAAATGAATAAGAAAATAATTATCTGTATGGTATAGATAAACAAATAAGTGAATATAAGTAAAACAAGAAAAGGGGAGATATAGTGCGCCAGAGTGAAAGTTATCTTTAAATAGAGTAGTCAGGGAAAGGGTCCACGAGAAGGTGACATATGAAGGAGATGAGTGAGAAAGACTTGCAGATATTTGGGGCAAGAACATTCCAGGCAGAGTAAATAGCAAGTGCAAAGGCCCTGAGGTGAGCATGTCTGGAATATTTGAGGAATAACAAAGAGGCCTGTTTTACTGGAGCAGAGCAAGTGAGGTGAAGAATAGAAGAGATGAGGTCAGAATACTAACTGAAGGTAAGAGAAAGTTGGACCTTGTAGATAATTTTAAGAATTTAATCTACATCAGATTGAGATGTAAAAACACTAAATGGATTTGAACAGAGAAGTGACAAGGTCTCACTTAATGATTTAACAAAAATATTCTGGCTGCTTGTAGGTGACTTTTTATTTGTTGCTGTTTGTTTGGTTTTCTCTCATGGATATTCAGAGAAAACTTCAAAATTTTTTTATCCTTGAAGCATGAAAACTTTCTCAGTATATGCTATTAGTCATGGTGGCTTTATATTATTTCCTGTAACATATTATATCCTTTTAACTAAAAACTTTGGTTCTTTCTTTAGTTTGGGAGTTTTCTTCTGTAATATCTTTTAATGTCTTTTCCATTTTATTTACTCTGTTTCATATTTCAGGGGCACCATTTATTGAATTTCTAGGGCTTGCTTTCCTGCTGCCATTTTTGTTTTAAATACTTTCTTATCTGTGCTTCCTCTGTATTTGGTATGATTTTCCCGAAACTGTCCCCCACATCACACAGCAATTTTTCTCTCAATTTTATCTCTTCTTGTTTCAGATTTATTTATTAATTCTTACCTGTCCATGGTCTTAAACTTTTTTCATTATCCTTCCATTCAATATTTTTTTCTTTTTGAAGTTTTTTTGTTTTTAAAGATTATCCCTGAGCTAACATCTGCCACCAATCCTCCTCTTTTTTTGCTGAGGAAGACTGGCCTTGAGCTAACATCTGCGCCCATCTTCCTCTACTTTATATGTAGGACGCCTACCACAGCATGGCTTGACAAGTGCTACATAGGTCTGCACCCAGGATCCAGACTGGCGAATCCCAGGCTGCTGAAACGGAACTTGCCAACTTAAAGGCTGCACCACTGGGCTGGCCCCCCCTTCAATAATGTTTTATTCTATTATTTTATCTCCTCTCTGACACTGTTTTTCATAAATAATTTTTTTATTGTCTATCATAGTGTAAAGTTGAAAAGTCTCTGTAATTTCTTGGAGCATTACTTATTCTAGAATAGGTATTTAAAAAAAATATTCCGTGTCCCTCTTCATTTTTCAGTTTTCCCCACTTTAGTATTTTTGCACTGTTGACGAGCTTTTGTTTTCAGGCCTTTCATTTTTGAAAGCGGATTGTGCTCTCTAGTCCTTCTCATTGCCCCAAATAGTCCGAATGTATTACCCTTTGCTCCTTTCCTTTATATCTGGGACCTTTTTGCATACTTACCTTGTAATGTGAGCTTGAGGCAAGGTACTGATGTTTAACATTCTCTTCTTCTGTTTCTCAGGGTGGGGAGATAGTTGCTGGAAAGACCACTTACCTACAAGGGACCTCAATTATGCTTCTGCTTCTTTCTCCATCCGTTACATTAAAGGACATTCTGGGGGCATTTCTACATGGTGAAGGGTGCTTTTAGGTTTCAGATTGCTTCCCACCTCAGGGGGAGTGCATTTGCTAGGTGAGTTTGGTGGTCCATCTGGCTTCTAGGAATTGCTCTTTAATCTGCAGCAGTGGAGAAGAGTGTCTAGAACATTCCACATTTCTCCCCTCTGCAGTTCCTATACCTTCAAGTTGAGTTTTTCCAAGTTGGGGGTCTCAGTGAAGTTTACTGAGTTTATTCTACTCTTTTTCTCCTCTGCTGCCCTCTTTTTCCAGGAGTCAGGAGAAGTCATTACCATGTTAGTTCTCAGAGCCCCTTTTCAGTCTGAATTGTTCTCTTGCTGGGTGAGACTTTTAAAGGATTGTTTGAGTTAAGCTTCCTTTACTTGTTTCACTACTGATAATATCTTATTTTTTCATGCTTGTGTTTTTAAAGAAAAATTTTGGAGGATAGTGTTATGTGGATCTATGTCTCACTGCCCTCTGTCTCTGGAAGTTGCTTATATGTATTTAACTTCTTGAAAAGTTCTCATAAAACTTTCTTTCATGGCTAGTTTAAAAACCAGTCACTATTCTAGTCTTTGTTATGTCTATCCAAGCCCTACGACACCCTATACATAGGAGGGACTGGGATTGTGTATAGTCATCACTAAGTTCTTCCAGGCAATGGGATTCTCCAACCAGCTTGTATCATTTCTCTTAATTTTTTTTTCATCTCTGACCCAAATATATACTGAAAAGTAATTGGATAGAGGGTTCAGTTTCTTTCTTTCTGAATTCCTTCAATTTCAAAACCTATTTTTATTTTAGCTGTAATAAAAAACAAGGAACCTGGCTGGGATTGTCTAGCAAATAGTGTCCTGAGGTATATGTATTTGTTTCCTAGGGCTGTCGTAACAAATTGCCACAAACAAAAATTTATTCTCCCAATTCTGGAGATTAGAACTCCAAAATCAAGTTGTCACCTGGGCCATCCTCTCTCTGAAGACTTGAGAGAGGAATCTTTCCTTGCCTCCTCCTAGCTTCTGGCAGTTGCTGGCAATCCTGGCACTCCTTGGCTTGCAGCTGCATCACTCAATCTCATTATCACATGGTCTTCTTCCCTCTGTGTCTCTGTGTGTCCTCTCCTCTTATAAGGTCCTTACTAGTCCATCCTAACCCAGTAAGGCCTCATCTTAACTTAGGTAGCTGCATCTGCAATGACCCTATTTCCAAATAAGGTCACATTCTGAGGTTCTATGTGGACATGGAGTTTTGGGGGGAGACTATTCAACCTAATATAGTAGGGATTGCAGCAATTAATGTATAGAGAGTGAACCCCTCAGGAATAAGAAGAACAAAAGTCTTGGTATTTGAGTAGTGTACCAGTGAAGGAAGAAATAATGGTTTGTCGTCTTTATACAACCCACTACCCAGTGTAACTCCAAGGCTTGACTCTGGGGTGTCTCCAGATGTGGAGCATAATTGGGGATTCATCAGAGAAGAATCAAGAGAGGCACTATCGGAGAAAAGACCTTCACTCTCACAACAGCCCGTCTATTTCTTAGAGTAGAAAAGTGAGAGATTAGATCTTGACGCAGAAGACTATCTACAAAGTGGGAGCTGGCCTGTAGAACATACGCAAAGAAACTAAAATAGTTGGATATTGGCTTGAACAGTGTCTTTTCAACTTCTCTCCATCCATAGCCCCAGGTGCAGAACTGCATTTGTCTTTCTTCTGGCAGAGGAAGCCTGGTCTTCAGTTCTTATGTGGACCTGACTTGGGAGGAGGTAGGGTAATGAAATGGGAGAGAAACACAGTGATGAGGAGGATGGGGACACTAGCACTTGAAATTCTATCTTCAGAAAAAATAGGCATTCGAGATTGGCAGCTTAGTCACTATCCTCTTGTCCTGATCCCTCTAATCATCCACGCCAGTGTAGAAAAGGATATGGAATCCCATGACTCTTTGTTTGAGCTTAGAGTTCTTTTTAAGCTCCAGAGCTGCTGAGAAAACTCTACCAAGTAGGGGAAAACTATTTACTCAGTTGTCTTGTTTACATAAATAAGTTGATTATATTTGAAAAATAAAGTACATGGTTGGCGAGTGAGAACTTCTTAGTCACTTGAATTTCAAAAGCCTCCTGATTAGGAAAGAATAATTCAGGCATTAAAAACTACTTTCTTTATTTCAATTGCCTTTTATTATTTGCCTGAGGCTTGACCATAAAGATACAATATAAATCTAATAAAGCACAGGGTTATGCTCAGGCACCAAATAGGTGATTTCAGTGATTTGAGGTAAAGAACCTGCTTCTGGACCGAGTCTCACGTGGTGGGCCTCCCTCCTTGTTTGCGCTTTACAAGTAGAAAGAAGGTGAAAGCCCAACCAAACACTCTCAGTTACCAAGGAAACACAGCATTTTCTGTTGAATGGAGGAGAAACACTTGAACTCTCCAGTCTTGTTGACTCACTACCAGTCAATACCAATGATTCTGAATAAATGCTTTACCAAACTATAGGGCCCTGTTGTCTTTTGCAAAGATTAGAACTTGACACAGGGTAAAAATCCGATACTTACTGATTATCTCTTTGAGAATGTGGTCTTGTCACTACGTTTTTTATGCAATTGGGTGGTTTTACTCTCTGAGCGTTCTCCCCTCTGCACTGCTTAAATGAACGCCTACAGGGTATGGAATGTGTTTGGGTACAGAGTGACTCAGACTAGACCATTCAAAAATACACAATTTGAGTCTTATTCTTCCAGCTTCTGAGCAGCTAATAGTTTAGAGGCAAGCTTAAAACGATGACCCCCTATAGATGAGCCTTTCCTAATTAATTGGCTTCGCATAGTCTCCAAAGGTAGCTTTGCTTGCTATTCTTATGTGATGAGAAGATACTCCTTGGCTGTATGAACAACAGAAGTCAGCAAGAAGACCTCCTACTCATCCTCGAGGATCATGTATTCTAAGCATCAGGAAGAGAGCTTGAGTTGAGCTTGGGCATCCTGTAAAAGCACACTGTTTCATCTTCAAATAAGATTCAGTCTGAAACCTCCTCTGAAGGAAAGATGATCACTCTCCAACTACATTTTCATCAAGCTTTGATTTAGCAACAGATAATTAGGCGAGAGTTGTTAGGGGACATTGCAAGCTTGTAAAACGTTGAGATTCTTCCTTAAGAAGTGAAAAAAAAAGACTTGAAGCATTAGAAAAGCTTTCTTTAATATTTATCTGGCCTCTGGTATAGTGCTGAGCATATGTTAGACACTCAATAAATAGTTATTCAATGATTGATTGGCTCTGGGACTACTACACTAGAATGTCATTAGGAATGAATGATCATTGAGAAAGGTGATAAAAATTAAAAGAAGAATGAAAATAATTTGAATAAAAATGAGGTCTATGCTTTAGATGAATTAATAAGAAAATTCGTGTACATATCCTTAAAAATATTGTGATATTTTCCAATACTCAAGACTCCTAATTACTTCTATGGATATGAATGGCTAGAATGTTTGTCACCTGACTGATCGTCAGAATTGATTTGGTTGATTTCCCTGGATAGTCTCTTTTTTTTCTTCATTGATCTAAATACCCTCTGGAAGCTGAGCTCACAGATGAAAAATGTGTCCTTACCAGACTGACAGAGAAGAATGTTCTTGGGTCTGGGGTTCCTCTCTTCTTTGCATCATTTAGTGAGAATCTCTTAAAACTCGAAGGGTGCAGGTAGGGAGAAAGTAGGAGCACGGTCACTGAGAAAATCTGGGCATTGGGTTTGTCCAGGTCTGTACTAGCTTCATTTTACAGCTTCTTCGTTATATTGTTTCCTTTTCCTTTCCTTGCTGCTTTTCTAAAATTGTCAGTTTACTGGATGACCTGGAGACTTTATCAGTATTGCCTAGTTCTTCCTGAATCTTTCGAACACGTTTAGCTGTCAATCTACAATGATACTAAATTGTATCCTGAGGCAAACTTAGAGTCTCCTGGTTTATAATGTTGTTGTTGACAAGATTGTGACATGTAAGTTCAAGACAGACGTGGCCCTGTGTGTGTAGATACTCCTTATGGAGAACACAAGACATCTGCTTGGAGGCGGAGAGGGAAACCTTCATGCTGCTGAATCAAACTAGAAAATCTGTAGTGACTACAATCTTGTTTGTTTTTTGTCTTACCTTCTAAAATTTCAAGATGTGTTAACATTTTAGCTAACATATATAAAATGTCAGTTCTGGTGGTCTAGTGGTTAAAATTTGGCATTCTCACAGCTGTGACCTGGGTCTTTTTTCTGGTCAGGGAACCACACCCCCCATCTGTTGGTTGTCATCCTGTGGTGGCTGCGTGTTGCTGTGATGCTGACAGCTATGTCACCAGTATTTCATGTACCAGCAGGTCACCCATGATGGACAGATTTAAGCAGAGTTTCTGGACTAAGACAGACTAAGAAGAAGGACTTGGCCACCCACTTCCACATAAATTGGCCAATTGCGAATAGCAGTGGAGCGTTGCCTGATATAGCACCAGAAGTTGAGAGGATGGAGCAAAAAGACCAGGCAGGGTTCTGCTCTGCTGTGCACACAGTCACAAGGAGTTGAAATTGACTCCACAGAACTAACAACAGCAAATTATAAAATGTGCTTAGTAATGTATTTTACATTGTCTAAAATCTAAAAAGAGCTGGAGGAACCGTGTGGTGAAATGATGGCTGAGAGGTGAGTGAGAGAACTGTGCTGATGTAGGCCTGACACTGGAAGAACAGAGAGAATCAACTAATTGTCTAGCACTTCTTATTCCAGGCTCCATGCGTGTGTTTTAAATAGGGTATCGCATTTAATCCACGGAACAACTCTTTTAGGTTTTAAGTTAACATTACAATGAGGTTGAACCAAATGAAATTGCCATTTTTGTAAGAAAAAAATAATTACCTATTGGTGATTTCAAATGGCTCAATCTAAGATTTTTTTTATAGAGGAAAAAAGCTGATGTGTAGAGAGATTACATCATTTCCCCAAAACATCCGCTTTCAAACCCGGGTGTTATGACTCAGATCCATTCTTATTCCGCTGTACTGGGCTGTCTTCCAAAGAGTCTGAGTCCTTACGTCTCTGTTGATGGTGGAGAAACCATTTAATATGTCTGCACCGTGGTTTCCATACCCGCAATGGTCTATTAATTCTACCCACTTACTTGATAGATTTGTAATTAGGATCAGATAAACTTCTACGTAAAACTGTTTGAGGAATTTGTCCTAGAAACTTCTTATCATTTTCCTGTTTTTCAGTCTATGAATGTGGCCAAAAGATATAACATCAACCAAAATGGAAAACATAACTGTTCTTAATATAAACTATATCTTTATAGTCTCTCCCATAAAATCTCTCAGATTTCTTATAGTTGGGAAAAATGATCTTTTACTATAGAAAAAGAATTTTGTAGTTTGGAAATATTTTGCACTTAGCCTACTTTGAAAAGATTAAAAGTGTAAAAATGTTATTGACTGACTTCTTAGGGGTAGTTAAATACATTTGTTCAAAGAAAAGAGAGAAGAAACTTTACTGGAATGTTCAGGAAGTTTAGTAACTTTAGGCACCTGTGACACCTTGTACTGCTTTTCTTACACATAGTAAATACTCAATAAATATTAAATCAGTATAAAAAGTACAGGAGAGAGAATGAGAGATTTTTAAAAACCCTTTTATTATAAATTGCAGGATTACTGGTATCAGAACGCTTTTCTAGACCTCTGAATTTCTAAAGATTATCTGAAGCATCCAGTAACAGGAGCTGTTTGAATATAAATGAGGTAATTTGTGTTACTTGACTGTATGTGTAGGGTCCACATGTAAATGTATTCTTTTTCTGTTGAGTGTGCCTACAGCAAGTATGTGCAGGAGCTCTACTCGATGCTCATGAAACTGGCAACAAGACAGACACATTCTTGCCTTCATCCAGCTCACAATGTACTCTGGTATTCTAGAGGCTCTGCCTGGTGAATTGATTTCATGGAAATTTGAGTAGTTTCTTTGAGCAGAGCTTAAACAGGATGAAAGAAGGACAGTTGTCATTGGGTTATAGTTAAGGAACATCTACTGGAACAGGAAATTGTTTGGATGTTTTGGGGACATACACTCAATGCTTAGCTGATGAAAATCACACCGTTTACGTGCCCAGCTCCCTCCTCCTGGAAGGGAGAACTCAGAGAATCTAGGAGTGTGTGCTACATAAAAGGAGGCACCTGAGCAGGGATGAGAAGACGGTAGCTTTAGGTATGGATCACCAGCCATTGCTTCTCTGTCCTCAACCTCTCTAATCCTGGGAGTTTCTACAGACCTAAATTTGCCCAGATTTTCAGCAGAACATTCTGTAGTGAACTGAAAAGCTTAGCACAGACGCTAAGTGCCTCTTGCATGTTAATCATATATAAAGGCTTCTCGTGGCATAAAAGAGTTGGTATACTCATAAAGGTGAGCAATTTTCTGCTCAGTGTATGATCTTCTACCCACTAAGACTATACTTAATAATAGATTTGATATAGAAGGGATTATTAACAAGTCTTCTATTTCTAATTAGAAGGATTTGGGTTATAACAAAGTCTAGGAACACAAGCCTGAGTACATTACCCAATATTGGACAGGTGCTTGAGAACACATGAATGTGATGAGTTTGTGAAATGGGCTGGAGATTACGTTATATTGTGCAGTTAGAACCAGAGCATCCATCAAGGTGAAGGCCGGTGTCTGGGATGTGATCCAGAATATTCCCAAGTAGTGGCCAGAGCCAAGTCAACGCTGTTCACATGCTATCTGTGCATATGCTCTAAGTGAATCCAAGTCCTGATTTTGCCACTTTATAAAAATAACCACCGAGCAAACTTGGTGAGATTCACTGTTCAAATGACACCTGAAGATTTTCCTTTAGGGCTGCAAGGATCGGTAGCAGCCATTATGTGTTTCTGTGGTGTGCACACATGTGCCTTCATATACAGAATAACATAAAGTTACATTGCTTAAATTAAATTTGCAAATACCGTAACTATTAATGATTTATCTCAGCTCATCTTTCCTGAGGTTTCATAGCCCTCAAAATAGCATTACTAAGAAAATTTTTAATTTTTTTAAAATTGAGGTTCATGAAGTATAAGACTAGATTCATTTAGCCAGGTTTTTTCTTTTTTTTTTGCCCTACGTAGAGGTTGATAGTAGACTATTGTATAAAGTAATTCTTCTGGAGAATACCCCGCAGAGGGGATGATTTCGGTGGGAACTTACTGTGGGGAAAGCAAGGGAAGAAGTCAGAGTGGAAATAGCATGAATATTGGGGGTGCTGATTCACCCATGCAAAACTCTCAAAGTGATACGCCCTTTCTTTCCTGACATGGTTCTATTCGTATTCTTCATAAGGAAAGTCTTTATACACCAATCTAGAAGTCGGAGTAAAATTGCTGTCTGAACTTGAGCTTGTTCAGATCCTGCTTCTGCCCCTCCTTTGGGGTACGACTTGGACCAGTATGAATACGTAGGCTTGGGAAGTATATGTGGGGGTAGAGATATCAGTTAGTTTATGATTGCGAGATTTAGCAAATAGAAATACAGGACAACCAGTTCAAAACAACGAATGCTTCCTTAAGTATGAGTATGTCCCAAACATTGCATGAGACATATGCATACTAAAAATATATTTGTTGTTTACCTGCATTTCAAGTTTAATGGGGCCCCCTGCATTTTACCTGGCACTGCTTATTTAGTTAGAACTTTAGTGGAGGATGCTCCCATTTAACGGCTCCACAGTTTTGTATGGACGTTTGTTGGTGCTGCTGTTCTGCACAGTGATGTTTGATTGACCCCCGTTAGATACTCAAATGTAAAGGAAAAGGAGGTGTGCACTCAGCACCCTGGGCCCGGAGTTCCACAGGGATTTTTGTGCCTTGTCAAAGACCCTTCCTCTTAAGACCCCCGTGGTATGCAGAGAAGGTAGCCCAGTCGGCAGTGGGCATGTTTGCATTGACCCAGGAGGCATCCAAGAGGAAAGGAATTAAGATTCTCCAATGCTAGTTACTGGAAGTTTCTATTCAACTAAAGCCTGAGTAATGGGTAAGATAGTCCTGACTGATACCTTCTTGCAGCTGAAGACCCAGGATCTCAGAAGGGAACTATCATCAGGGCAAGGGAGACTGGGCTGGTGGCCTAGATCACCCACAGAATTGTTGTCCAGCATGTGCCACGGTCTGAAAGCCCGCTCATCTATTTCTCCTGGCAGAAGGTGTGCTATGGAAGTGACAGTAAATATGTGAGGACTCATCTTCGGAGGCCAAGGTGCTTGATTCTTTGTGAATGCAGCACCAGAGAGACTAAAACTATTTTTGATACAAGTACTCCTGTGGCCGGGGCAGATCTTAGGTCAGCAGTGCCAGCCTCACCAGAATGGACAAAGACGCCAGCTTATCAAAACTGTGTTCTAGTTTGGTGAGCTCAGGTTTCAAACGGCACCCACCATGCAGCATCTCACTCAACTCCCATCCTTGTATGCTCACTCCCCAGGCTGGGTCCTACTTATTTGCTTGATTTCTTTTCCCCTCAAGTGTTCATTCTTTTAGAAGCTCATCTCCCCTTGCAATTTGGTTAGATCGCCTCTCTTTTGTCTCAGTTGAGCAAACATGTTGGAATGCTTTACTAATTCTTTTCCCTGGAGGCGACTTGGCCTTAGTATACCAATAAAAACTAGGGAGGGGGGAAATGATGGTTGGGGGAGGGTGTATGTGAGTGTGTGTGATGTGGGGAGGCACCCTGATCTTAGCCTCACCCCTGTATATTTAAAGTGCTAGTGCCCGGCACATTGAGATAGCCAATAAATGTTAGTTTCCTTTCACCTCTCTATTAACAGCTACGCTGGAACCAGCCAGCTAGTTTTTTACCTAGGCAGAGAGGAGAGGTCCGGAAGAAAGAGGTAGGAGAGATTTTCTTTGCTTCCAAGGGAATTGTCAGTGTCTTCCTGGGAAGAAAGGGGAGAATCTGCCAGGCAAGTGTGATATGACAGTATAAACTGCTAAGTACCTGGAGACTTTACTCAGATTTTAAAAATTCTGGAGACCTTGCTTTTTCCTTCAACAAGATAAGCAATTTAGACTAAATCAGTGGTTTGTAATCCTGGGTGCACACAAAGATCATCTGGCAAGAGTGTAGCAAAATACACCCTGACTCATGTCAGGATGACCATTTTGTTCCTACACAAATCTGCATCTTTATTGTTCTGAAATCAATGCTATAAACATAATTCAAAACAAAATTTTCAGTATTCAGTCTTGGAAGAGGTGTTGGTCAAGGTCCATTATGCGTAACTGGAAAACTTCCTTTTAGAAAGGGGGAAAAATGTACTATGAGAAGTCTTTCATATGAGTGAAAATGTACCCTTTGGAGTTTTCCTTTCCTGTCTCATTAGCTTGTATACATGTGGGAATCAAAAGGTTTGCATTTTCCTCATAACAGTTCTTGCTATGACATTTGATGACTTTTTGCCACTCAACAAATTAATCAAATAGAGCAGGCCAAGCACAATCTTCATCATAGTTACTAAGATTGGCAAGGACTGTTCTCCTGAATTCTGATACATTGTACCATTTATCATCCAAACCAGAATTCTTAAAGCATAAAAGGGAGAGCCAAAAATAATGAACAGGCATAATCCTTCCATAAAAGGTGTCAAATGGAACTTTTCCAGGGAAACTGGTGTCTACTTTCTCCCTATACATGCTTGGAAATTCTGACTTAATGGGTCTGAGTGGTGTTTCCAAAGCCCTCCAGGTGATTCTGATGAGCAAAGTGCTTGTGAACCACTGGAATCTTCTTGAAGTTCTTTGCACTATGTCTAGTAGGGCCTCATGTCTCTCATACCTTGAAGCCAAGAGTGAACTATCTGTGAGTTTCTAAATTCTGGGTATTTGTGTTTTGTCCTTAGTTGGCATTATTCACTGCTTTTTCTGAGCCCTCTACCTTTTCTCTTTCCTTTCTGTGAGTATACAGACCCGAGGGGGGCGGAGTAAAAGGAAAAATCTTGAGGCCCATTTTGCTTATATTTCCCTTAGGAGAAACTTAATTTTAAAGCAGTCTCTCTGGAACCATGATCTACCACAGAGAAAGCAGATTACAAAATTATTATGCCCTCTGGGAAGAAGGTGTTTACTCATTCCCGAATTCAGGTCATATTAGTGGACAGAGATGAACGGCACATCCAATTAAGGTGAGCACTAGGAATCGCGTGTGAAGCATTGCTCTGACAATTACTGACCGCTGCATCCCAGCATCTCCGGCTTGCCCAGGGAACACACTGAACAGTAAGCTCTTGCAAATGAGAGAAAATCACATTTATTACTTAGCTCAATTTGTTAAGGGAGATATCTTATTTTGCTCTTTATTGTCCTCTTATAAGAAACTGAACTAACTTAAAAAACTCTGAAAATGATGTGTCAGTCAGAGTATCCATGCCATGTCTGTGGTCTCCGAAGGGGTGCTCCTTAGTCGTCCATGCGTCACATCATGTGATCCCAATTATCCACTCAGAAGTTATTGGATAAGGGTAGGCAAGTGAAACCAGAGCAGCCACAGGCACAGCAGAAAAGGTGACATGAGCCAATACAATTTCCTTTCTCTAGAACATCAGCTAAGAAAGAGAGGGTGGTTAACAGGTTGAGGAGGAGCAGAATTTTAAGGTTGTAATGTAAGAAAGTGAGGGTTGCTTGCAACCCAGTGATGTGAGGGATCAGAAATGAAGAGAAAGCAGATACAGTGCTGCTGAAGTGTGATGTGAGCATCAATGCTGGTTTGTGTGCTATTATTTACCACTCTGTGACAAGCAAAGAGAAGGAGAAAAAGCTAAGCTTTTAGATTGTATAGCAATGTAACATTACTGTGACATCCAAATGTGCGATTTTGTGTTTTATAAGAGTTTTGGTCCCTGATGAATTGGGGATTGGTGGGGGGAAGTGTTCCTTAACCACAGACAGTTTGAGAAGCATTGCATTAGAAGCAGGGGATAAAGGTGTAGGAAAAAGGAACCACTGGGAGAAGCAGAGTCATATTAGTGGCTGAGTTTTAATGAAGATTCATGAGTTGCTGTTGCTGAAGCTGTTACTGAACCAGGTTTGTTTTTGCTTGCCAACCAGAAAGCCAAGCACCGAGATGACGAGATTGCAGCAGAGAGATAGTTTAATCACAAGGCGGCCATATGAGGAAGCAAGAGGATGAGTCTCAAATTCACTTCCCCAAAAATAGGGACTCAGGGATATTTATGGGATAGGGGGCAAGGTGGTCTGAAGTGTGGAGATAGGTGATTGAAGGTGAGGAAAGTTGAAGTAATTGATGATCTGTGCAAGCGTAGTCAGACTTCATGCCTCTTCAAAGGACCCATGTTCACAAAATTGTGGCATTAGCATGACCTGAGGGTGGAGTTTTTAGACTCTTGATGTCAAATGTCGCTCACTGGACATCGGTGCAGGCCCAGTTGATGGGTTGGTGGTCTCAACTGGCCTGGAGTGGACAAAGGGGTTCTAATTCCTGAAAACAGCTCACACACCCATTACCATGGTGACCCAGGCTCCAGGGAGATGTTATCTATAGGTGTCTAGTGGGAGTCAGAGAGCATATTGCCTAAACAGCACAGTTAACAATGGGTGGGTAAACAGCTAAAAGCCATAATCAGTAATTGCAAAAAAGAAAAAAGCCTTTAGTTCCTAGCTACTTAATCATCAATGGCTAACTTTGCCCGTTTCAAAGCTTGTCGAGCCACGTTGAGTGTCAAACCTTCCCACTATCCTCTCCTGTTCTTCCTGGGGTCTGGTTTATGGACTATCTGACATTTGAGTGAGTTTCTGTTCCTTGCAACCATGGAACCAAAAAACATAAGTGAAAGCAAAGAAAGGAAACATCTATAGAATTGTGTTGGGAGTTCTAATTTATTACATAATAGGAATGTCTTTAGATTTTTTTTCTTTTTGCATACTGATTGTCATCCCATTTTAAATTAGAAATGTGGGATTTAACAATTTATTTATTTAGTGATAGAAGTGTTGTATGGACTGGTGACCCCAAGAGGAAGCCAGCTAGACAGCAAGGAGGAAATATATGGCTCAGGAGAGAAAAAATCCATCCATCATAAAAAAGGAGGCTGGCACTGTCATTCAGGGCATAACATGAGTTTGTACTTGATCCTGCCCTGACACTGACCCCTGCAGGCCTCTGTCTCCTGGTTAGGATTGTAAAACTGAACAAAACGTAACACCCAATAATTCTTCAGAGAATTCCTTCCTCTTTGCTTGCCAATGAAAGGGTGGATGGAGTGTATGGAGGGCTAGGAGTTTTTCTCCTGATCCAGAGACACAAATGCAGGGGACACAGAGGAGATCCAGGGAGTTATGGTGAAGAGATCTGATTTCACCGTGTTATTGGTGCTCAAGAGCAGGTTAGCCTCGAGTGTGGGGAACCTGCAGAAAGTGGGCCAAGGGTTTGCCCAGCAACATGGTGGGGTGGTTGGGAAAGGTTCACCATGGCAGAGATGAGTGATTGTGGGGTACAATCTTGAAAGATACTGAAGGTCACATCTGAAGCTCAAGGATGCCAGAGATGCAGGTAGCAGCACAAATTACAGATGAGGCAATTGTACACTCCTCCTACATCTTTGAACCCAAAAACCTGGGACTTTCATAAAGATCCAAGTAGGAAGAAGGACTGGCATCCTGTTGTTTTGCAGGCAGTATTCTCGATCCATTGGAGCCACAAATGTTGTAGTGCAGGAAGCAGCTGAATCACATCTCTGATTTATTTGGAGGGCAGTGGAATACACAGACTCAGCCAGAAAGAAAGGAGTTGGGGAGGTCTTAGCTGTGGGTGTGAGGATAAAGTGAGGAAGGTAGATCGGGGCATCAATAATTGAGGACTGCAGATGCCAGACTCAGGAGCCTGAATTTACCCTGTAGGCCATCAGGAGCCACTAAAGAGTACTATAAAGGGGAATAATGTAGTGGGAGGACAATTATACAACACGGATTTAGGTTGATCCTAGAGTGGTGTGCAGGAGGATTAATGCAAGGGGATCTAGCGTGAAGTCTTGTAGAACTAATGGAAGCCTTAATCAGGGGCATGAAAGAGGGAATGCTAAGGAATGGATGTGAGAGACATTAAGAAAACAAATACTTATAAGGTTGGGGATTGATTACATACCTATTTGGTAACTTAGTCACTTTAATCTCCCGTATTTACTTTAATTGTTATCCACAACATATATTAAGCTACAATTTGATTAGTCAATATAAAGAATGAGTTAAATAGACCTCCACACATCCTTCAAGAGCTCCTAATGCAAATAGGCAATCACATAAAAATATGCAAGAAACAAATGCTGTAAAATCTCCTTGATTAAAAAAATAACAATTGGGAAAAGGGTCAGATTAATATAGTAGGTATTCTGAGTTACAAAATGTTTTAAAAAACACAGTTTTATTACTGTCACGTTTATGTAGAACTAGGTGCTCTATGTTAACATTACACAAAACAGGTTTTGTTTTAATTAAAAACTAAGACTTTTATAATTAATATTATTTTTCATATGTGGTGTTCTTCTAAAAAATAATTTTTAATCATAATTTGGTAACACTAAATTTGTCCAGTCCATTAAGGACAACTTTGAATAAGTTTGGTCTGAATTAAAGAGGGCCTTTAAAAATATGTAATTATATTTTATGCAACTATGGAAAATAGGAATGCAAAGACTAGTATAGAACTGTGGGAATAAGATATAAACATTCCAATGGTCTACCAAACCTTCTGGGTAGAGATTCTGGAGGAGAAAGAATTCAAGGAGTTCTTCCCATAGGAGGAGAAGAATACTTATAGGCTTGAGTCCTTGGCTCCTACACAGTGGTGTAAGTGGCTCTCTGGGGGCTGTGATAAGGCAGGGCATTGAATCTGAAAGTTGAATCAGGTATTTGTGGTCTCTGTTAAAGAAGGACAGATACGGCAATCTCCTATAGGGTATAATTTTAAAGATGATAGGAGGGCTGCTTTCTAAAACATTTCCCCTACCAAAAGGTGTTGCTATCTGCAGTTCCAAAATGAGAGACAACTTCTTTAAGTTTCTTTTTTTCCAAGGCTCATAGAACTAATTCTGAGGTGGTTAACACTAAACTCTCAGTAAGTTGCTTGTGACTTATTAGGCGCTTCCTTCCTGTTTGTAGAGAAGCGGACTGGGGAGAGTACCCTGAAGAGAGACATGAGGACATCTGAAAGGAGGAAAAATGTCCTGCAAGGGGAGAAGAGGCTCACTAACAACGTGCCCAGCTTCAGAGTTTGAACCTTTGATGGCAATTGTTTTACTTATCAGACTTTCAACCCTTCCTGATTGTCAAGTGCAGCTAGTAGCTCAGTGATTTATACTGAAGATGATAAGGTGAAGCTCAGATGTTACAGATTTCCTATACTATATGTAATCTTCTAAATCTTTTGTACTGTATATAATCACACCAGTTCCCTTAAAATTGTGACCTGAACATGAGAAAACCTGAAAAAGTCAACTGTCCTGAACTGGCTCTGAACATGTTCGTATGAAACAGAATCATAACCTACCGTCTTTTAGATCCAAAAACTTTGCTCCTCTTAGGTGAAGATTGATCTTGAGTGACTTAATGCTCTATGTGAGGTAATTATTTAAAGAATTCATTCTTGTCACAAAATAGCACTTTTTAAATATAATAATAGTACATATTTATCATAAAAATATCAAAAATATAAGACAATGAAAGAAATAAATATGAATTGCACCATCCAGAGGTAACAACAGTTAGCATTTCCTTTTCACCATAGTGTGTGTGAGTGTGTGTGTATCCAAAGAACACCATATCTTTGGACATTTGAGTCAAACTGGCAAGAAATTAGAAGGAAGTTGGATTATTCTCTCCTTGTCCCATAAGTTCTCCAAGATCACAGGTAGATAAGCTAACTATTTTGGTTCCAAAGAATCAGCAACTGGGACTGAAAAACAGACGAATAAACAAAACCCTGACCAGTCAAGATGTGAAATGATTGTGCGGTCCATGATCTTCTGCAAGCTGGAAGCATGCTGGAGATCTGCTCATATGCTAAGGAGGGCGTTTCTCAATGATCTCTTCAGATCTGATCAAGGAAGATAACGGGAGAAGAAGGACATCCCAGAATGGACTCAAGAGCCATGGAGAACAAGACAGTGGACTTATGAGCTACTCTTAGGGAGCAGAACTGGTACCCAATCAAGGAGAATTCACCAGCTTCAGAGTCTGGAGCCTTCACAACATATGCCCAGAGGATGTCAGAGTTGTTATGGACTGAAGTCTGCTGCCTTCTTCCCACTATTCTCCTTTTTAAATGGGAGCATTAATGGCTACAATT
Source organism: Equus caballus (assembly GCF_041296265.1). Taxonomy (NCBI): domain Eukaryota; kingdom Metazoa; phylum Chordata; class Mammalia; order Perissodactyla; family Equidae; genus Equus; species Equus caballus. The sequence goes on along the minus strand of NC_091685.1, from coordinate 96,140,577 downwards.
CTGGCTGACTTCCACCCCTTGTGTATTAACTATGTGTGGGTTAGATAACTTATAATTTACTTCCTAGGCTTCCAGCTCAAGAGGAGAGCCACAGCTGCACACATGTGGACACATTCATAAGATTCTAAACTTTGACCATGTTGACTCTCTTGAGAGAGGAGATGAATCTGTCTTGGAAGGAAGGAAGTACATATTTGGGACCAAAATGGAGAACTGTGGTAGGTTGTATTATTGTCCTTAAATATTCCTTGTTTCCCTGGGGGAGGATTATATTGCCCCATTCCATATACATCAGGCTTGGCCACATTACTTGCTTTGGACAAGAAAATACGAGTATAAATGAGAAGCCATTCATGCTTCTGTCTCTCCCCCTACCATTTCAGAAAATGGTTCTTCATCAGTCAATGTTCCAGGACAAAAAAGACCTCTAATAGATTGGATCATAGGCTATGAAGGATAGGTAATATGATCAAGAAAGAAACTTGTCTTATTGCATGCTCCTAAGACTATGGGCTCATTTGTTATTGCTGTATAACTTAGCTAAGCTGATCTTTCTTTCCCTCTATATTTTGACTTTTAAAAGCAAAATTTTGATCATATTGCCCATACAGTTTTCCATCCTGTATTTTTCTCCTAACTTCATTGTGAAACACTTAGAAATATCTAGCAGTGGTTGTCAAAATGTAAAGAAAAATAGTTTTCTATTCTTAAAATCAACTGAAAAATTAGGTACATGGGAATGTATAGACAGAGGTGCTCTGAACAAGATGTTGACAGTCATTTGGGGGTTTTCTCCTCACTTTTGTCAGGTCATATCTTAGATGGTTGAATTTATATCATAGCTTCATGAGTTAATTGAACTTAGTCTAATTTAAAAGAATAGTAAAACTCTGGCTGGTTTTCAAAGCACCTCTGACCTCTGATGTTCTTTTATCATTTCTCTTCTAATAATTAAGACTTTACCACCCACAATGGTGGACGGCACAGAGAGTTTGAACATTCCTTTTTCCATTTCTTATTGTTTCCCTATTTCTTTTTCTCTTTCTTTAATTAGAGAGAGTCTTATTGACTTAATGGGAATAAAGAAGAAAATATATTCACAAAAATAGATGAAGCATACATGCCTTAAAAGAAAATCTGTCATATGGTTTACAATTGTTTCTTATATTTATTTTTTAACTTTACATTAACAAGGCTGACTTTCCCATGGCCTTGGAACAAGGCCCTTGCTTTCCAGGAAAAGCAATTCAAATAGAGCTATTTTATGGCAATTAGATGTCTTAGAGAAAAGCTTTTAACAACTCAGAGCCTGTCAAACGAGAAGACGTTATCTAAGTGTCTTTGAAAGAAGATTTTAATTTCGTTATTACTTATCCATTTGGGAAAATAAAGCTCATCGGAGAAATGCCATTATTGTGTGTATTAACATTTTAAATTTGCACAAACAGTTCTGTCATACCTTCCCTGAGCTCCATCAAGACAAAGGTTGAGAACTGGGAATTATTATTTAAAGAAGAATTAATCATGCGGCCGGCCCAGTGGCTCAGTGGTTAAGTTTGCACATTCTGCATTGGCGGCCTGGGGTTCACCGGTTTGGGTCCCGGGTGCGGACATGGCACCGCTTTTCAAGCCACGCTGTGGCACGCGTCCCACATACAAAATAGAGGAAGATGGGCATGGATGTCAGCTCAGGGCCAGTCTTCCTCAGCAAAAAGAGGAGGATTTGCAGCAAATGTTAGCTCAGGGCTACTCTTCCTCCAAAAAAGAAGAAGAATCAATCAGAAACATATCTGAATTACATGTCTTCAGAATATAGTTCAATCAATTAATTGCTCGTTCAAAAATAATTTTTTTTACTTTTACTTTTTAGGCACCTATATCATGTATATCAGCATGGACAGATATAATAAAAAATATAATATAAATAGAAACAGCTTAATGTAAGTCAATCTCTTTCCAATAATTTCAGGACAAGTAAGTGAATTTTGATTTTTTTGTTACAGTAACTCTTCATTCCAAACTGTTGGTGATTCTAGGTGTCTCTTGACTGGCTCCAAAAGGCATATTATTTTGGCTTTGCATTTAATTTTATAAAAAAATGATTTTTAGCTTCATAATAAACTAAACGCTTCATTTCCAAGGGAATCTATCAAAGAAGATGGTAGATATCTATGTTTCAGTTCCTAAAACTTCCTTTAGATGTCTCTGTTTCACATCTCATCAGAATCAATACAGCAGGCCACTGGGAAAGACAGTGCCTGGAGCTGGCTTCCTAACCAGCTGAATTTGTCCTTTAAGGACAAACAGGGCTCTTTGAAAAGAGAAGTTGACAGAGTTAGTAAAAAAAAAAAAATTATGGATGATGGCATGCAGACACATCATTAGTACTTCATAATATTCATAAGCCAAAAAATCATCTATATTGCTGAGATGTCCTTTTCTACTTAGCCTGCAGGCAATTCTGTTGCATAATGCAATTTTAATACTATTTGGTTTTGTAGTACAACCTGAGTTTTCGTTAGAGGATATGCATTCAAGCCGAAATGACAAAAATTAGATCTACAGATTTCTTTATTCTATGGCTAGTCTTTTTAAATGATAGAAAATATTGAAATGACTCTGCTTCATTACATATGTGTGCACATGTCTCTTAGAAATCTAAACATGCTAGGCTATGGTGATATGTTTGGGAAGGAAAAAAAGACATCTGAAAATGTTATTAAACTTGTAGTTAAATATGATGGATTAAATACATACACTTTACCTTCCTTCTCTACCAAATCTCGACTAAAATGACATTAAAAGAATTAAAAAAGGCATGATCTAAAGGACAAGGAGAACACGAGAAGAAATTTTTTAAAAAGTCACCAAAAGTTTGGCAGCTAGCAGAGCAGAGTGGAAAAAGTTAAAAGCTAACTGCCTGCAGATGGGGGACAAGAAGCAGGCCGTAAGACTCCAGAAGGCACCTTTCTGAAGGGAAAAGTTGGAGATAAAATTGAGAGGTGTGCGAGGCTGGCCCATGGCACAGCAGTTAAGTGCGCACGTTCTGCTTCAGTGGCCCAGGGTTTGCCAGCTCAGATCCCGGGTGCAGACATGGCACCGCTTGGCAAGCCATGCTGTGGTAGGCGTCCCACATATAAAGTAGAGGAAGATGGGCACGATGTTAGCTCAGGGCCAGTCTTCCTCAAAAAAAAAAAAAAATGAGAGGTGTGATGGAAGGTTTGTATAAGGACCACGTCCTGCCTTACAGTGCTTCCCACAATGCTGACGAGCCTAGCAACCACTCCTTCCCCGACCTCTGTAGAAGACAGGAGGTTTGCTTCCTGGGAAAATCAAACCTAAGAAAGTTTGGATTTGGGTACGTCAGAAATCTTAGAATGAAAGAAGAGATGCTATGCTGATAAGAGAGGACTTAAAGGAAACTCTAAATACTACGCACTGATAAATCTTAGTCTTCTCTCCTCAACATGCAGAATGTGGGCACTGGTGACTTAGATTTCTTTCTGTAGTACTTGATCGGCACTAGAAAAAAAAAAAACCTACATTTTTTGAGATTTTTGGGTCCTGATCACGGTACAATGAGGTCCACCAATTGGGATGTTCTGCTATTCAAACAGAGTTATCATCGTGGATATATCCAAGGACCATGAGACACGTGAAGGAGCATCTCATATGAAAGTCGGAAACAAGAACAAGATGAAAAGAACTCAGAAGAAAGAACAGCAGTGTAGACGCAGAAGGAAAAAGTGATAAGACAAGGAATCATTAATATTCTTGGGGGCTAAGGGAATATATTTTACTCTTGAAGCAATAACAGGAAGCTGTAAAAAGTTGAGAGCATAAGAAAGTTATAGGAAGTAAAAACATTTTTAGCAGAAGTAGAAAATTTAATGTGAGTATTAAAGTTAAAGTGAGCATTCTTCTAAAAAGTTAGAACAAAAAGAGAGAGATAGAGGCTGGCCCCGTGGTGTAGTGGTTATGTTTGGCATGCTCCCCTTCGGTTGCCCAGGTTTGTGGGTTCAGATCCCAGGCACGGACCTACATCACTCATCAGCCATGCTGTAGTGGCAGTCTACATACAAAATAGAGGAAGATTGACATAGATGTTAGCTCAGGGTTAATCTTCCTCAAGCAAAAAAAGGACGAAGATTGGCAATGAATGTTAGCTCAGGGTGAATCTTCCTCAGCAAAAAAAAAAAAGTAAAAAAGAGAGAGAAAAATAGGAAAAAATATTTTAAAAATTATTGGACCAATCATGGGCAAAGCATTCAATAATTAGGTCTTTGAGAAAGAGAACAAAAAGCGGAGAAAGGGAGGTAAAAACCTTAAATAATGCAAGAAAACTTCCAAATATTGAAAGCTGCGAATTTCTAGGTTGAAAGAGTCCTCCAAGTGTTCAGAAATGAATGATAAAAAAATGACATCAATGCATAACATCATGACATTTCAGAACCCTAAGGATCCAAAGAAGATCCTCAAAGCAGCCAGAGAGAAATAACAGGTCACATTAGGAGGATGGTAATCAGACAGTGGAGCAGTCCCTTCCAAATCCTGAGGAAAAGTGAATTGCAACCTAGAATTCCATACTCAGCCAGGTTATCCATCAACTGTGAATGTAGAATAATACTTTTAGATATGTGGGATCTCAAAAAATGGGTCTTCTGCATATTCTTTCTCAGGACACTCTAGAGAATGTGCTCCACTGGAAAGAGGGATCCAACACAAAGGGAGAAAGTCCATGGATCTGGGTAAAAGGGGCTCTAAAACAGGAGCCAGATGAAGGGAGCATCTAGATGGTGGTGAAGGGAAGTCCCAACGTGAGAGGTGTATAACAGATCTGAGAAGAAGCAGTCTGGATTAGAAAAATGAGCCCGGAGGCCTTCAAGAGGTGTGCTTCCAAAGGAAAAGCAGAACTGATATCTTACCTGGTGTTGTGTATTTGACAGCTGAAAATGATGCTTCCCATAAGCCCAAATCAAAGATGTAATCAAAACAATGTATATATGTGCATATATATATATATATATTTTTCCTTTGGTGAAGAAGATTGTCCCTGAGCTAACATATATTCCTACCTTCCTCTATTTTGTAGGTAGGATGCCACCACAGCATGGCTTGATGAGTGGTGTGTAGGTCTGTGCTTGGGATCCCAAACCACAAACCAAAGAGGAGTGCGTGAAGTTAACCACTCTGCCACCAGGCCAGCCCCCAAAACAGTATTTCTGTCTTCCACTGTCCCTTTACAATTTTTCAAGGGTCACTTTCCCCCCTTTCTTCTGAACAAATTGTCCAGAAGTTCACATAGTTCATCAGCTCACTCTTAGAGAATAAAAACCTCTTGAAGCAGAAATTGGCTGGTTGTTCACCAAGCCCGTGAGTAAGCTTTCTTCTTCTTCCTTTGCATGAAGATAGATTGCATTTCTCAGCCTCTCTTGGAGTTAGATGTGGCCATGCTACTGGGTTCTAGCCAACGGAGTGTAAGAGGAAATGATGTACAACCCTTTGGGGCCTGGCTCATAAAAATTCCTGATACAAGATGCCTCATGTTCTTTCCTCTTCTAGCAGATTCATGCAGAAATGAACTCGGTGGCCTAGGAAGCTATACAGTCATAACGGTGGAGCCATAAAGTGGAAGGAGACTGGGTCTCTGAATCACATTTTGGTGCTTGCGAGCATAGCCATCTGCCAATCGAGAAGAGACACTCCATTTTGGCAAGAAATAAATTTCTATTGTCATGCCACATCAAAATATTTAGTGAAACTGTCCTCTGGAGACTTGGAAGGGATACCATGTTTCTACTCAACTTATAACTTCGGGGAAGGCTTGGAAAAAGTCAGAGTGATGAGTATTACCATGTGCTTTCAGCAAAGACTGATGAGAAGGAGATGAACTCAGGAAAGAATTGGTCATTTGAAAGCATAAATGAAAGCGAAGAGAGAAAGACCAGAAATTGGGACTTTCAATCTCAAATATATTATCAACAAGTAAATTAGAATATCTGGTCCCAGACTATAACTAAAGCCATGCATTTGGTTTAACGTCTTATGTCCACCCTCCATCTGAGGTGCCCAGCTACTTTCAGTGGGAGAGGGGCAGGTGATTTTTTATCCGTCCTGTCCACTAACCTGCCCCCTGCAAGCTGTCATTACTGATACTATGGGGTATGGGAATGGAGCTCAGTGGGAGGAAGGAGAATTTCATACTAACCTTGATTCTGTTGTAAGATGGGCAGATGTTTGGAGCCAATTTTTCTCTCAGGGCTGCTCGGTGGTTCTGCGGGGGCTCCTCCTGCTGGGCTCATCTGGCTGCAACATCTGCAGTGTGGACGTGCCCCTCTCGCTGTCCACTCAACCCAGGGTGTAGGCAACAACCTTCTACCATCTCTTCCTCATCCAGAGAGTCCTCTTGGGTAGGGCTGAAAATTGCCCTAGGCTAGCTCTCTGTGTGAGGTCCTCATGGTATCAACTAGAAATACTTTACTCCACTGCCCAACAGCTCGCCAACTGCCCCTCCTGCCTTCCGGTTAATCTGTCAGATCCTAGTCCTTCTGTACCTCCACTGCAGGGAACACATCTCAAGCTCTCCAGGTTGTCCCAGTGAAGCCCTTTTTGCAAACAGTAGCATCCTATCCTTTCCCCTTGGAGAAGGTGAACCTCACAGCCTAGCAGTGCACACACACTTCTTCATAAATCATATCATCGCCTCCAATCTCTTGACTCTTTTTATATCCTCCTGTGGTTTTCGAACTGCCTGACTGGTTCTGTAATATCTCCTTTAAAAATCTGCGTTTTGGCTTGATGCTTCTTTTTGTAATTTCATGTTTAATATATTGCTGTGACTTAGCTGAAATTTCCCATTTAACATCCTGTTACACTGTATTAGAAAAAGTTTCATACCTCAGTTGGAAGAATGGGGGAAAATTAGTTATAGGCACAAAGAAACCAATTATATAATAGCAATGTTGAAAATTAAGCAATTTTAAATTCCACATAAAACAAAAAGTTGTATAAGAAGGGAAACTAACTGCCTTCTCTCCACCCCACCTCCCACCCGCACTATGGCAAGCTACTGCTCACCATGCAGGGAATGCGAGTGATGCGCATGGGCCATCTTAGTCCTGAAAATATTCTTTGCAGATCAATTTCCTGTACTAGAAAGAAGCATGCAGGTGATGGATTTGAAAGGTGGCTTTTCCCACATCAGATTGCCCATTCCAAAATATTAAAAACAGCTAAATAAAATGCATTTCTTTGTATAATTTGGTATCTTTCTTTAAAAGAAAATTTAGGCCTGGTCAATGGACTCTTTGTCCATCCCATTTCTAAAGCTAGAAACCTCCATTTCTTTCCTTCCCTCTCGCTCATTCTTCCTGACCTCTAATCATTCCCCAAGTACAGTCAATCCTGTGCTGGTTCCATGGCTGACATCCTAAAATGCTGAAATTAGGAATGGTGTGGCCAAGTTGTCACCTTAATCCTGAAATATATTATAAACCAAATGTGGGAAGAAAATGAGCATGGTCGCAAACAAGAAGGGGCTACATCTGTAAAGCTTCCCCACTCTTTTCATCTGCAGAAAATGCTTGTTTTGTAGGTTAGGATTTTCTTTCCGTCAGAGCAAAGGATCACTGTTACCGCTTTTCTCAGCTCAGACAGGCAGAGTCATTTGTCCCATATTCTGAGACTATGCCACTGTGAATAGCATGTCCCATGCCGTATTGTAGTTGGTGTGTTAAATGGCATCTTTCTTACTGTAAGAGAACTCCTTAAGGTTAAGGATCTTACTCACTTTCGTGTCCCCATGTCTAAGAACAATGCCTGGAACAAAGGACTTAAGAAATGTTGAATGAGTGAATAAATGATTGAATGAATAAAAGAGAGGAAACTAGGATTAACTCAAATATGATTTACTTTTGTCAACATTTTGAATCTTATTGTAATTGTTTATATGTGTCTGTCTCCTCCTAGCGACAGTGAGACCCAGAGGGTGTGAATCCTGTCTTACTGATTCCAGCAGCTGGAATGATAAGCATGGTGCCCAGTGTCGAAATGTAATAGTTGCTAGTTAATGTTTGTAAAATGAAGAAATGAATGCACTAATTTATGAGATGTGCAACAACGAGCAGCCTGTGTAGTCCGTGTCTCGTGCATTCATCATACCAACTCTTGTCCTTATTTTTAGGAACTCAAATCTGTAGTTGAAATCCAAAAAGAAATTAGCTTCACGTGTCACTTCCCCTCTACTACCACATTCATCACCTTCTAAACCACCAATTTTGTTTTTTAAGACAATAATATTTGCTTTTTCTTTTCTTTTTTTTAGGTTGCCAGATATCGAATGAAGACTACGTTTACAAATGCAGTTAGGATAAGCCTTTTACAGAACTGGATAAGGATAAGGATAAGAAAAGGATAAGCCTTTTACAGAACTTTGTAGAACCAGTTTCTTTGTCTAGTCAATGCTGTTGGTATTGGATGATTTAATGAAAATGCCTGAGGCTTACAGATAAAAGGACTATGGAACAAAGTTATTACATGGGAATCCTTCCTGAATAATATTTATTGCAGAATGTCCCTGGCACTAAGTAAAAATAGATAAAATATTAGCATTTTCAAAACCCTAATCTTATGTCCACACAAGTGCCTTGCTCTTATTTTAACTCGGGCTTAACACTGCTTGACATCAGAAGAAGTACACCCAATCCTCATTTTTGGGCAAGAAGAACAAATCGCTCTTCCTTGTTCACAAGACAGATGGAGCATCCAAAGATCAGCTCTCTATTGGGAACTCGGAAACCACTCACTCCCAGGCCTACCGTCTGCTTCTCTGTACAAAAGACAAAAACCACTAGGAGGATCAATTTTTAAAATCAGACTGTTATGGGTAGTTGAAAATTTAATTTGCCCCCAACAGAAAAGAAAAAGGAAGCCTGCAAAGCAGGAATAAAGGAAAATTTTTAACATATTAAAACTGGCTATATCTGTCATGCTCAATTGTGCAACAGAGCAAAATGAGATGAGCATATTAGTGGCAGTTGAGAAAAATGGCTTTTCAAATTCAGTTTTTTATGAGGGTAATTTAGTAAGAGTAGTATAAGAGTCGTTAAGTACGAAATACCATAAACGTCAATGTGAGTTGCATTCTGCTTTTGTTTGGCTCACGGAGTGACATAGCATACCTTAAATCTGATGAAGATGCTCTTTTGGAAACTATAAAGAGAGAGGCATTAACACAGACTGAGAGTGGCACTAGATTCCCGGGGAATAGGGCTCCTAAAACAACCTTTGCCTGTCTTGTTGAGGAGATGGGAAGAGCTAAGAGGAAGCCTGTGCTTCCAACCCATGAGTGGTGTAAAATCAAGAAGAACCTTCTTGTGAGCCAGCCACCCACCTCCTACTGGGAACACAAGAGGAATGCAGGCAGGAGCAGTGAGCTTGTGGAGGATGATTTCAAGCAGGGAGGCAGGCGCGAGGAATGAAGAATCCTCAGGCTGTGACAGAAGGAAATGCAAGCCCAAACGCAGGTGTTGGCTCAGACTCCTAGAGGATTACTTCGGTTATTGTGTTGAGATGGGATGAAAAGGGAAAATCGTCTCCTACTCCCTTGCCTCAGCCAGCCTGAAAAATTATGGAGTGTGAAGTGTAATCCCTTGTAAATATTGGTTTGAAGGTCTCACCAACTCTAGAGAGTATAAAAACCAAGAAAATACACTATAAATCGAAGATCTCAATGGGAAAGTATACTTTTATGAGTCCACGTTTATTGAATATTTGCTGAGCTGAGGACAGTATGACAAATTTGACCTCTGTCCAGATACTTCGTATTTTGGACTCGCTGAAGTTCATTTTAGTTTCATCACAGGCCTTGCCCTCAGAAAAAAAGACTCAGTCCTTCCTACTTGCTGTACACTAGCATCCTCCTCGTTCTTTACCAATATTTCTCCAACCCTGCATAAAAAGATGTGGCCACACCATCTAATCTGATCTCGTCACAACTTTTTCGTGTAAATTTTCTTTTTTAGCCATTTGGTTCCTCTGAAAATTGGCCAGTGTTGTCTCCCCTCCAAGTTTTTGCTTCTCAGTGTGTCTTCATCTGCACTTCCAATTGTCCCTCAAATTTTAGCAACATTGAGCTGAGCCTCTAAAGTTTTCTAAAGTTTGGGTCGGGTCATCTTTCTCCAGTCTTTCTCAGCTCTCCAGCTTACACGGATGGCCCCTTTCTCTAAATCTGTAACCTCCACTCTGACCTCTGAGACAGCCATATCTGCCCTGGAGGTTTTCTCAAGGACATTCTGATTTCCTTGACTGTAGATTCCATTGTATCCAACATAGAATTTTGTTTGCTTTTATGAAATTTTATGTGTTGTGTGGCAGCATCTGTGCTGTGTTATGTGTGTGTGTGTTTGAGTGTGTGCACATGCACACTAGGAGAGGGAACGGAAGGTTCCATTTTTCCCTACTCTCATTCCAAGTTGCACGTGTTTATCCACTCTTTCATCCATGCTTGACGGAAACATCAGTGAACAATGACTACTAACCCCCTTGTCACATCAGAGGCTATAGTGGGCAGACACCCTCCTGTCTTGCACCATTTCTCTCTGTTTCTCCTCTGCTTGAACAACCTCGGTTCAGAGATGGGGTGGACATAGCTGGCTCAGTGGTTGCATGAGATCTGTAGGATGGCCTCTATACTCAATCAGTGTCAGGCATTCTAAGATGAGCTTGGGCAAAGGAAGAATCTCCAGTTTGGAAAACAGAAGATGGTAACTCCCCATTCCTCTATTTAAGGAGGCAGAATCCGTTTAAACATCATATCCTCTTGTTTATGGTCTCATTTTCACTTATTCATTCATTTATTCAATTATTTACTTACTACTTGATCTGTCATATATTAAGATCTACTCTGTGTGAATAAATTTAGTCAGGAGGTGTAGCGGTTATCTATTGCCATCATAATGCTGCATAGCAAAAAAATCATAAAACCTCAGTAGCATACAACAATACATATTTATTTAATTCATCAGTCTGTGAACCAAATGGGCATTTTTTCTTGTCTGAGCCAGACTTGACTGATCTCAGCTGAGCTTACTCATTTCATTTATCCGTCATCAGCAGGCAGTTTGACTGGGGACCAGCAAGTCTAGGAAGGCCTTGGCTGGGACAGATGAGACAGCTTGGATCTCTTTCTTGTGGTCTCTCATCCTCCAGCACATTAGTGTGGCCTTGATCACATGATGGTGAGAATCTAAGACAACAATGTGGGTGAACAAGACCTTTTAAGATGTAGAAATGGCACAAAGTCACTTCTGTCATAGTCTATTGGCCAAAAGTGGGTCAAAAAGACTCAGAATCAAGGTAAGGGTGGAGTGAATAGGAAATAAACTCCATCTCTTTAAGAGAGGAGCTGCAAAGTCACATTGCAAAGGACGTGGATTCAGGGATGCCATTTGGGCCGCCCATGTAACCAATCTACCACAAGGAGACCGAGAGGCAAACCTCCAGTTGGAATATAAGGACTACAAAAGGAATATGTGTACAATGGTCAGGGAAAATTTTTTAGAGTGTTCTTCTACCTTGAATAAATCATTTTTAAAGGAACAAGAGGAAGAAGGATGTAGGAAAGAAGCCAATAAACTATTTCTGCCCTTCTTTTCTCCCCCTTTTCCACAATACTCACAAAGGCACTTACTATGGGAGATCTTGGTGGCATTCAAAATTTGCCTGGGGCAGCCACCCCAAAGCAGTGGGACTGAATCCTTTTGGAAGTCAGATCCTGTCTGCAGAGGTGATGTGAATGCATTTATTGTTTCTGTAGCAAAGAAGATGCTATTTGGAAACTAAGCTCTTGTTGAATACTTCAGATGCTTTCCTGGGTCTTCAGGGAAGTCTTCTCTGGGTTACTTTTTGTTTTTGAAGTCAGTAATGGACTCTAAGCTTCATTTCAGTTTCTCATTCTGCATTTGTCACTTGATCTCATTAGACTCCTGGGTCTCACTTGTATATCTGATTTAGACTTCTGTCAACTCTCAAGGCAGAGATGACTGCCTGTTGTATTTTACAGAATTTAGCAAATGCTAGTTGTGGGTTTAAATCAATGAGTCTTGCACTTTCTCATCCTGCAATTCAGAACTTTCAGCATCATACCAACAGCCTATCAAAGAGTCAATTGCTGTTTATCTTCGGGTGCTGTTACAGGAAAAGAACCAATTAGAACTTCTCAACTGCAGTCCCCTTGGACATGGCTATAGCCCTTAGCAAAGGCAAATGAGGAGGTGAAGGAAGTGACTGCATGGTTGAGGGAACTAGTTAACCCTGAAGAGGTGTTCTAAACACTTGAGTCACAATCTGCCTGTCCTTTTTTGAACTCCCAACAGTATCCTGTTCTCAGAAGAAATAGCAAATTGAAATGGATCTGGCTCTAAGGGTCTCATGCTACTGGAATGGTGTTGCAGCAGGATTTTCTTTAGAAATATTTAAGAATAAAGTAGACAAACTCACATTTTCTAGACTAGATGGGTTCTGTGATACCATGTACCATAAAACGTTTTTTGAGATTATCAATTTTCCTTATTTCTTTGCTTTTGACACACTCGTCTTGGTTTAAGTCTACTTTCTTAACAAAGGGTGTGTGTGAATTTGTGTCTACACATACACATGGTGCTCAGATTGAGAAATAAATCTGAAATACATTTTGAAAACCTCAAGTTCAAACCCTTTATTTTACAGGTGACTAAACAAAATTAGACAGGAGAAAAAATATCTTGCACAATATCTAGCTAGTTATTAGTTGTGTGTGAGGGGTGTTCTGACTCTCAGTGCATTCAAATTGCATAATTTATAGAAATCTTGTTTTATGCATGGAATGGCTTAGAAATGGTGGAGGCATCACCCAGAAACTTGTACTATAGTACAAGTTGGAAGTAATGCTACGTACCGACCAAGTGCAGAGAGGCGTATGACATAGATGCAGAGCCAGCTGAAAGAGGAGGCACAGCATGTGCTATCTACATGACATAATTTAGACCATAAGTAAATCTTCCCAGTCCAAAAATATTCCCACTATTACTACAGTGGCCATCCTTTCCAGTTTGCCTAGGATAATCCTGTTTTATCCCTGTTGTCCTGGCGTGATTAACTTTTACTTTAAAACATCTCCCTGTTTAGACAATACATTATTCAGTCACACTAGCTATCAAGAAAGTGGGAGAGACACCATTACTTTATGTCATATAGGGTTTTCAATTTCCAAAATCCCTTACACTCATTTAATAGAAATATTATTTAGAGGTCCAAAACATCAAAGAAGCTTATCATCTACTGAAAACAATTAGCAAGACAGGACTTGATGAATGTGAGGGAAATAATGAAAGAGAGTCTTTGAAAGGGAAGTCACAAGACCACCAAAGACAAACTCCTCCCACCTTCCCTGGTGCCAGAGCCAATGTCCAGTGTGAAGACTGGTCACCTGGCAGATGGCATGGGGCCAACAGAATGTTTATTGCTCGCCTGATTTAATAAAGAGACAAATCCCCCCTCGTTCTCTAAGCTGCAAAAGCCAATAGAAGTCTTAGAGTATTACCAAGGCCTAAGGAAATTGTTTTCCTTTAAAACATTCCATCAATGCTTTAATTGATTGTTTAATAGTTGCTCTTTTAAAATAATTTCATAAGTATTCAAAGATTTAATTTATTCATCAGGTTGCCCCCTCCATCCTCATCTTTCCTTACAACTTTTGTTGCAGAACTTGTGCATTTCTGTAGAAACTGTAGAGCTTCTCACACTCCACCTGTTTAACATGCACCTCTGTCCTGTGTATCTCTTGTACATGGGCAGCTGGGTCCAAAAGCCTGATTGGACTATAGGTGGCGGTGTACTCTTTCATCAGGAGGCAAATACTGTCGGGTTGACTGTCATTTTGTGATGTTAGCAGCCGTTTATGCTTGTTGCCTAATTCAGGGATCAGCAAACGTTTTGAGTTCAGCTATGTCCTTACTGGATCTGTCCACTTTGGAAAGAGGGGTGTTGAAGTCTCCAACTATAATAGTGGATTCATATTTCTCCTTGCAGTTCTATTAGTTTTTACCTCATGTATTTGGATGTTCTGTTGTTTGGTGAATAGACATTAAAGATTATTATGTCTTCTTGGAGAATCGACTCATTTATCATTATGTTATGCCTCTCTTTATCCTGATAATTTTGCTTGCTCTGAAGTCTGCACTGTCTGAAATTGATATAGCTACTTCCACTTTCTTTTGCTTAGCATTAGCATGACATGTCTTTCTCCATTCATTTAGTTTTAATCTATAGATCTTCTTTGACTTACGATGGTGTTACATCCCGATAAACCCATTGTAAGTTAAAAATATTGTAAGTGGAAAATGCATTTAATACACCTAACCTACCAAAAAACAAAGTTCAGCCTAGTCTAGCTTACACACACTCAGTACACTTACGCTAGTCTACAGTTGGGCAAAATCATCTAACACAAAACCTATTTTATAACAAAGTGTTGAAGATCTTATGTAATTTATTGAATACTGTACTGAAAGTGAAAAACAGAATGGTTGGACGGCTACAGAATGGTTGTAAGTATGTTGGCTTTTTACCCTCATGATCATGTGGCTGGCTGGGATCTGTGGCACACCTCCACTGCCCAGCACCATGAGACAGTATCGTAGCACATATCACTAGCCTGGGAAAGATCAAAATTCAAAATGCAAAGCATGGTTTCTGCTGAATGTGTAATGCTTTTGCACCATTGTAAATTTGAAAAATTGTTAAGTTGAACCATCATAAGTTGGGAACCATTTGGCTATGTGTCTTTAAAGTGGGTTTCTTATAGAGAACATACAGTTGGGTCTTACTTTTTGATCCACTCTTGACAATCTCTGTCTTTCAATTGGTGTGTTTAGACCACTGACATTTATTTATTTATTATTTTTTTAATCAAGACTCCTTTTGCATTTATTTATTTATTTGAACAGTTTTATTGAGATACAATGCACATGTTACACAATGGACCCCTTTAAAGTTTACAGTTCAATGGTTGTGGTATATTTACAGATACATGCAATCATCACCACAGGCAATTCTAGAACATTTCCATCACCTCAAAAGAAACTTCTCTCCCGTTTAGCTATCACTCTGCTAACTTCCATCCTCCTCCTCCCAGCTCCAGTCCCAGGCAATCATTAATCTACTTTCCGTTTCTACAGATTTCCCTATTCTGTCCTTTCATGTGAATGGATTATATAATACGTAGACCACTGACAGTTAAAGTGATCATTCATATAGTTGGATTAATATCTACCATATTTGTTGCTGTTTTCTATTTGTCGCCCTTGTTCCTGGTTTTGTCTTCCACACTTTTTCTGCCATCTGTGGTTTTAACTGAGCACTTTATGTGATTCTGTTTTTCTCTCCTTGTTTAGTAGGTAAGTTATACTTCTTTTCTTACTTTTTTTAGTGTTTGCACTAGCATTTGCAGTATACATTTACAACTAATCCAAGTCCACTTTCAAATAACAAATAAAATGCTTCGTCGGTATTTTAACCTCCTTATAACTACAAAATAATCCTAATTCCTTCATCTCTTGTATCATTGCCGTCATTCATTTCACTCATGCATAAGCATACATAAATATATATATGTGCATACATAATTAATACAATGTGCTGCTACTGTTTTGAGCAAAGCATTATCTGATAGATCAATTGAGAGTAAGAAAAATACAAGCTTTTGTTCTCCCTTCACTTATTGCTTCTCCAATGCTCTTCCTTTTGTTACGTAGACTTGAGTTTCTGACATATATCATTATCATTCTTCCTGAAGAACTTCGCTCAACATTTTCTGCAAGGCAGATCTATTGGCAACAGATCCCCTCAATTTTTGTTTGTCTGAGAAAGACTTTATTTCTCCTACATTTTTGAAGGTTTAATTTCACAGGGTACAGAATTCTAGGTTGGTGGTTTTTCTTCTCTCAACACTTTAAATATTTCTCTCTCTACTCTTTTCTTGTTTGTATGGTTTCTGAGGAGAAGTTGGATGTAATTCTTACCTTTGCTCCTCTATCGGTAAGGTGTTTTTCCCTCTGGCTTTCTCAAGATTATTTCTTTATCTGTGAATGTGATATGCCTAGATGTAGTTTACTGTTGTTGTTGTCGTTTTTCATTTATCCTGCTCAGAATTCTCTGAGCTTCCTGGACCTGTGGTTTGGTGTTTGACTTTATTTTGGGTCAATTCTGTCATTATTTTTCAATTATTTCTTCTCTTCCTTTCTCTCTTCTCAGTGTGGTATTCCTGTGCTTACGTTATAGCTTTTGTAGTTGTCCCACAGTTCTTGGATACTCTGTTGCATTTTTTGACTTTTTTCTCTTTGCTTTTTCATTTTGCAAGTTTCTATTCGATACATCCTTGAGCTCAGCGATTCTGTCCTCAGCCATGTGCAGTTTACTAGCGAGCCTATCACAGGCATTCTTCATTTCTCTTATAGTGCTTTTATCTCAGCATTCCTTTCTGATTCTTTCTTAGAATCACCTCTCTGCTTACACTGTTTATTAGTTCTTATATTCTGTTTACTTCATTTGTGAAAGCCCTTATCATGTTGATTATAGTTGTTTTAAATTCCCGGTTTGATAATTTCCAACATCGTGCCATATCTGAGCCTGCTTCTGATGCTTACTCTGTCTCTTCAAATTGTGTTTTGCTTTTTAGCGTTTTTTATAATTTTTCTTTATAGTCATACACGATATACCGGGTAAAAGAAACTGCTGTAAATAGGCCTTCAGTAACGTGGTGGTTAGATGTGGGGGCAGGGGAAACATTCTATAGGCCTATGATTAGGTTTCAGTCTTTTGTGAGTCTATGGTTCTGAACTATGAACTTCATATGTGGGTCGCAGTCGCCCCTTGTGTTAGGTAGGATAGGCTGCTTAGTGTTGGCTGGTGTGGGTATTTCCCTTTTCTCAGTTAGGTTAGGCTCTGATAAAAAGTCCCAATAGTTTAGGCTCTGGTGAAATAGTTTCTCCCAAGTGCAGACTTTGTTAAGAAGAACAGAATGCTCTGGTGTATTTGAAAATGGTTCTCTTTCCCCTTTTCCTGCCAGAAGCACCTGGGGATTTTTCTCTGATATTCACTGTAAGAACCTGGCCTAGCTCCTGGAGGAGGGTCCCCCTGTAACTGGGCCCTGCTGAAGTTTTTAACTCTCAGATTTGTCCACTCAGAGCCCTGACAATTCATCAGTTACAGTTCAGGTTCCTATCCAGGACCTGGTTCCCGCAGCGGCTCCTGCTTGGGAGTTTCTGCTCCAGAAAGTTGTCATTCTCCGTATTGCCTATCTTTCACTCCAATTTTGGGGGCAGCAGTTTACCTTGTGATCATTTCTCTGACAGCTCTAAGAAGGGTTGTTGATTTTTCAGTTCGTTCAGGTTTTTACTTGTCGTTAGGACAGAGTGATGACTGCCAAGCTCCTTACATGCCAGACTGGAAACCGGAAGTCCATTCCCTTCCTTTTAACGCTCATTTAATCTTAGGTCTAAATAAGCATATATTTAATAATCATCTCCATTCCACTCTACCAGTTTCAGTTGTCTGAAGATTTGTCTCTAAGAGATGTCTCCGAATAAGCACATGGAGCCAAAATCCTCTTAGCTCTTACATATTGATAACACTTTGACCTTTTATTTTGAAAAGTAAATTTTGCTAATTAAAAATCCTTAGATTGCATCTTCTTTTCTATAGCATCTTAAATGTATCTCCATTTTCTTCGGGCATATCACATTGCTGACAAAAGGTTTATGGGCAACTATGGCTGGCAGATTCTAGGTGATCGCCAATAATTTCTTTCTCTTGCTGTTCATGCCTTGTTTAGTCCTCTCCTCTTGAGCGTGGGTAGAACCTATGACTTGTTTCTAACCAATAGGATATGGCAAACGTAATGGGATAAGGTCACATTTCATCAGATTCCACTTTGGCAGATTGAAGCAAGAGTCTTTCCTTTGCTGGCTTTGAAGAAGTAAGTTCTTATGTTGTGAGAGGGCCTATGGAGATGGCTACATGGCAAGAAACTGTAGGCAGCATCTAGGAGCTGAGAGAGGCCCCTATCCAACAGCCAGCAAGAAAATGGGGACTTCGATTATACAACCACAAGGAAATGAATTCTGTTAACAGCCTGAAGGAGTTTGAGAACATTTCTTCCCCCACTCAAACCTCCAAGCTTAGCCTATACGTTGATTACAGCCTTGTGAGACCCTGTGTAGAGCACCCGGTTAAGCTATGGAGCAGAGAAGCCAGAGGGCATGGTTGGACACCTGAGCAGAGGGAAGCCAGTTTCGGGGGGAACAGAAGCCTAGAGGAGAGAAGAGTGACAGTACCAGAGTGGCTAGATAAGCTTGTGTTTTGGTCAATGGAAAAGGATGACAGGACCATAGTGTGGAATTAATTAGACGAGGGATTGGCAAACTTTTTTCTGTAAAGGGCCAGATAGTAAATATTTTAGGCTTCTGGGCTATATGGTCTTGGTCACAACTATTCAACTTTGCTGTTGTAGTTCAAAAGCAGCCACAGGCAATACATACATAAATGGGCATGTCTGTGTTCCAATAAAACTTTATTGATAAAAACAAGAGGTGGGTCAGATTTGGCCAATGGACTGTAGTTTGCTGAGCCCTGTGTTATACTCAAGATGCCGAAAGGAATTTCTTTTTAAAAAGATATTTATGGGAAATTGCAAACATATACAAAGTAACCAGAAGAGTTTAATAAATTCCCATGTATCATCATCCAGTCAACATAATAAAGAATCTTCTGTTATTTTTTAATCAATACTTTAATCTACCCTGACAATTATATTTGATAGATTTTTTGGGTAAAAACTACATATACTGAAATTCACAAATCTTAGCTATACAATTTTAAGAAATAGATACACGTATAGCTCACTCCCCCATTATGTGTGTCCATAGAACTTTAGAAGAAGTTGTTTTTAAGAAGTTATGTTACAGCGAATACCCTGTGTGGCCTAGAGACTCCAAGGTGGCAGTCAACCACAGCCTTTTGTCTAATTTCTCAATAAAAAGTTGATGACAATGTGTTAGAATGTATCTACACATATCCTGGCTTAGAATTTAAGATAGAAACAGCTATTGTTGGTAGTTGAACCAAGGTCTCTCAGAGTAGCCCCCTATAGCCTTGATCAAAAGCTTCTGAAGCAATTGGAGTTCCATTTGACATGCAAGAGTTTGCCTCTTTTGTTTGGTTCATGTAACAGCTTTCATTTTGTCAAGGACTTGAATATTAGGCTCAGATTTGGCCTACCTGCTGACTGCTTCAAAGGTATCAATGTTGCCCTGCTTCCCCTTATTAAAGATCGGCCCAATTAGAGGCAGGCGAATTCTTCATTTGATTTTCTCAATTTCACTGAAAAAGTTAGGATAAGAACCAAGTAAAATAACCCAAATCCTAGTTCTCTTTCCATTATATCAAATAGATGTAGATTAAATACACAGTCATCCATTTAGAAGGAATAAAGGATGTTTAGTGCCTTGGGGTAGTAAACATTCTCTAATGAGATGATACTATTAAAACGTCTCCTGCCCTCTGGCCTACTGAAGTCCTGACCATACCCTTTATGGACATAGAAGAGGTGAGGAAGCTTGACATACTCAGTTGGGCAAAGGAGATGAAAGGGTGGAGGCTCAGTAAGAATCTCAGCAGAGGCAGAGAGAAAGGGAAGGATGCCTGCTTGCCCCATCCCCTCCCAGGCTCTCTTATAATGAAGTCTCTGTCCCAACATCCACTAACTAGAAAGCATTGTAATTTGCATCACAGGGGGAAGTTGATGTCAAGTACTTACTCTCCTAATAAGGAAGTTAGAACAGAAGAGCCCCAAAACTTTAGTCTTGGAGAATTCTCATTTAGTAGCTTGGGGAAGGCGAACTAGAGAGAAATGTCTGCATACGTATACTTTTACTCCCATAGTCATTGTGTAGTGTAGAAGCCTTCATGGAAATTGCCTGCCTCCTCCATGCTCAATTTCCAGAATTTTGACAGAGATGAATTGAATATTATTTGAAATGCTTTTATAAAGACAAAATGAAATCTGGTCAACTAAAACTAAAGGAAAAAATGCTCGAGGAAACTTGTCCCTCTTCAGTAAATATTCAATGACACATCTCTAGTCTCATTAATCACTACCAAAAAAGAATTAATATTTTACTTTATTTTTAAGTTTGCATCATTTCAAAATCCCAACAGTGACTTGATTATTTAAATAATTTTATCTAATTGAGGCTAATTTTTAATAAGCCTCTCAAGTTTTCATGACAGGCTCCTGAATCAGCCAGTGATTTTATAAATTTTTATTGTTAAATTTGATAAAGATTGGTTTATGTATTCCTCTGATAATATATTTGCAACAAAATGTCAAATAAAGCTAAATAAAACTAAAAATTAGTTTGATTTACTTTTGATATTTGCGTATAACTGTAACAGATACTATCAATCCCGCCACATCCTGTGTTATAACTATTTCACTGTACTCAGCTTACTTCCATCTGCTAGTATCAGCATTTATGTGCCTGAAGGTTTTTTCAGAACCACATAAGCCAACTCTACCATGTGCATGACAGGCCAAGGGGACCATTGCTGCAGAATTAATATTTCCCAAATTGAAGAGTAAACCTCAACCGATGACTCGGGAATTTCGGCATAAACATTCCAGTTCCCACGTCACTATCACAGGGTACTTTTGAGGCAGGTGTTTTACATCATTTCCCAGTCATTGTGGTAGTGATTCAATAAGGCATCCAATCAGGGTTGCCTTCCCTTCAGTGTTAGATGCTAAAATGTCCACTGAGATGCCCCTTTAGAAAGGAAAGACCCGTTACCACAGCTGCAGGGAATGCCGCTAGTGGACAGTCCTCAGCTATCAGCCCCATTTGAGGATTTTCCAGCTCCCTTTAGCTGGGAAAAAACTTCTTTAAGGACATACCTCTGTTGCAGGGAAGTTTGCATCCAAAGATTGATTTATGCAAGGGTAGAAAAACCTGACTTTCTCAGCCCAATTTGGCACTATTTTGAGGGGCTATCCCAGCTCTAGAATTACTGCAGGCTTGACTGAGGCTTCACCTTGGGACTGCATTACAGCCCAGTGTTTCCCTCTGCCCAGTCCTGCTTCCTTCACTTGCCTTCCATAGGTGTAGGTCCCAAGGGCACTCCCAAATAACCTTCAGCATACTAGTCTCCATCTGAGTCTGCTTCCTGAGGACGCCAGTCAGTGACACCTTCTTTGTGTCACTTTTCCACTCGCCTATTTCTATCTCCAAAATTAACTGCTTGCACTCAAATTCTTGTTTCGCTTCTGCTTCTAAAGACACTCGTCATGAAAGTAGTCCTAGAGGTCAGACCCTCAGGATAGGATTCTGAAATTGGATTATTTTTTCCAGCCGGAAGGCAACTAGGACCCCATTGCTGGTGGTGAATGGAATGGTGATACCCCTGTCATGCTGTAGCATCACAATTTCCAAGGCTTTCCCCTCTATGCTGCTGGGATGGCTCTTACAAGGTGGTATAGGAGGAATGGAATGCAGTTGCTCACGTGATATATCTAATATTTGAAACACATGGTTACTATGATAATTAAAGACCTGTGGAATTGATATTAAGCACAATCAATGTCCTGAAGGAAGAAAGTGACAGACTCAAGTCAGTCTACCAACAGTTTGCAAATTGTGAGAGCTAGAAGGCCTTTATGACAGTCTTTGAGGGGACTCTGATCTTTTGCAGTTGGAGAGAAAATTGAAATGAAAATTAGATCCGTGGCCTGATTATAAGAACAGCAGAAATAGAAATACAGAGAAGGTTTCATTTCCAGTTCTCTTATTCTAGAGCCAAGGCTCTTGATAGGGAAGGAGTGAGATATGAGACCTGGAATCAGATCATCTACATGGATGTGCTTGACTGAGAACCCCGGTTCCCACAGTCCCCTGAATGTTCTGGGCCTGAAAAAGGGGCCTCTTCCCCTTACTACAGACTAAAAGTCTCTACTTGTTTACAGAAGAAGATGCAGAGGACTTAGCTGCCTCAGATGTCTCTCAATGATATTTTGTCTTTTCAATACTTGCCTCCTCTCCTTTCCCATTATGGTTTATAGGCCAAAAAATAGGGTCAAGTCTTAGCATGGCCTGACTGGAGATGTACTCTTCCTTCCTCATGGGAAACAAAGGAATTAATTGCCAGCAAAACTATAAGATCTGGCATATGTGTATTAATGAATCTTGGAAGGAATAATTAAGATGATGGATAGGGGTGATAGTGGTGTAGAATATAAGGCTTATAAGGGAGAGTTTATTAAAACAGGGTCATCTCCCAACTCTGTATTTAATATTCTGGTAATGACATCTGGATCTGGTCCTAATACAGTGTTGGTTCTGGATTGCTTCTGGAAACTTGGGGTGGGAGGGATGATGGCATATGGTAAGTGAGGGAGAGGTGCAGGAACTGCTTTGGCAGAGTATTAAGGTGTGAGGGTAGAGATGGAGCTAAACATGAGGACAATAGAACAGAATTCCCTCTTCGATTCTGATCTAGTTACTGTCAAAGCTGAGCTTGCTATATGGCTCTATCCCTCCAGACCAGCCAGCTACATGGGGGCAGATTGATGATATTGTATTCCTTCTAAGAAGAAGTACATACCTCTAAGAAGGCACACTTTGTCTTTCCGGGTATGATACACATTTTGAGTATGGGTATGCTTGCAGTACCTTAGCCAATACTGCTCTCTGAAGGCTCAAATTGCATCTAATTTATTATTATGGAATCTCATGTAACATCCCTCAGACCAAAGGATTCACTTTATGACACAAGGCATGGGTCACTAGGCTCATTATCTCAAAGTTCTAACACATATTGCATCATTTGGAAGTTGCTGGATCAACAGAACTTTGGAATAGCTTCTTGTAGGCACAGCTAAGAAGCCATCTAAAAGATAACATCTGTGGCGTTGGGTGTTATCTTTGGCATGCCAAAGAGTGATAGTAGGGATGCTCCACCAGGTCCTAGCAGTAAGGAGATGTATTGGCTCTAGAGAATTTAAAAACAATAATCAACCTGACTAAGAGATGGCCTAGTTTTTATTATCACAGTGTTTAGGCAATTCTAAACAATGTCAGTGATAAAATATTCCTTCCTTTTGCTGGAATGAAACATTTCCACCATCTCCCCAATCCTTTGGGACAGTACTGGGTGTCATCCTTACAGATGGACAGTTTGGACAAAAGGCAAAATGCGTGAGGTCAGGAATCAAAGGGTAGAAGTAGGAGTGGTTCTGCTTACCGTTACTCATAGTAATCCACTTGCGTGATTTGGCTTCCCATCACTGCAACTTCAGATTCTGTTGGTCTAGAGATCCTGATGTCAAGTGAAAAGATGTTTCTACCAGAGTATACAGTAAGAAGTAAGCTAAAATTTAACTACCAGCTAGTCACTTTGGGGTCCTCAGGCCAACTGACCAGCAATTGCTGGAGTAATTGACAATAATCAAGAGGACATAGGGTTGCTGTTCCTTAAGTGGGAAGGTCAAAGTAGTTCTAAAAATCAGGAGATCTACTAGGACTTCTACTTGATGCTTACATGTCCAGTAATAGATGTAAATACGCCTTTGCAGAAACGATGGGCTGACAGGGAGTGGCAACCATGATCTCAGACCACTCAGGAATAAAGTTCTGGGTTACCCTATCAGGCAAGCAATGTAGATCAGCAGAAGTACCAATCAAAGGGGAGGGCAGAAAGATGTAATATCATAGTCAGTTGCAGCACTAGGAATGTAGCTTATCCTGCTAACCTTCCTGATTTTGCTAATCTTGTTTGTTTAGACATTCTGAATAATCACCACATTGAAGAACACTAACTGGTAGGAAGGAATTTAACATGGGCATGGATGTAACTGCACAGTGCAAGGGGTGGACTGTTGGAGGCATTGTCAATGCCCCATGCATATCTTTTGGATGTTCACGATTTCAGTATATTTGAGTGGACTTCCAACTGTTAGTGTTTGCATCTGTGCATGAAGGCTTTTTGCAGAATCACTGAAGGCTGCTCCGTCCTTGTGTGTGGCAGACTGGAATCACCGTGGATGTAGTACCCCACTCTTTGGGAGCAGCCTCAATCAATGTCTCTGAGGAGTTCATGTACAGATCGCCCAGTCCCCATGCCGCTTCGGTGAGATATTCTGAGACATGTATTTTACCGCATTTCTTAGAGTTTCCTTGCAGAATGAAGCTCCAGGAAACCACGGTAGTTGCTGGCTTAAAAATGTTGTCTTACTAGCTTTCTTCCCTGTGCAGTTTTTTTTATTCCTAAGTGGTGTTCCCTGTACGTTTCAAATAAATAACCAAATCCTTGTCTTAGGATCTGTTTCTGTGGAAACCTCAACAACAACAATAATATTCAAATAAATTCTCTGAATTTTTTTTTTAACTTTGGGCCCAGGCAGACTGTGTGGACTTCTGTTAGTGACCATTTCTCTCTGGGCTTTAATGTTCTTCATCTGATAAATGCAGATACTAATAAGGTCTACCTCACTGGATGATTATCAGTATTAAGTTAATATTTGTAAAGCATTTAGAACATTACCTGACACACATGTTATTTGTTAAAATTAAATAATATTTAAAGTTTTCTTTTTTCTTTGGAGGACGTCCTGGGAAGATTTATCTTTAACACTAGTTTTTTTTTCTGAAGATTTTAGGGAGGGATATTTTCTGGCTACATTAAATGATTGGCTTTCCTGAACCATGCAGATTTTTGTTAGAAATAACTTGATATGTGTACTAACAAAAATAAATCCAGATAATTTTTTTGCTGAGTCATGAAAAAAATATAGCATGGTTTCTATTTCATGTGCAAATTATCAAATAAATGAGTGAATTATAGAATTTAAGACTGGCTTCCTCATGCCTTGTTGGATAGATCTTTAATTTACTACTGTGGATCCAAGTTATTTAAAATTTCACAGCCAGTTTAAACGTGCTGTGAACACCAGCAGGTGCTTTTATTGCTGTGCTTCTACAGATCCAAGATGGAAGTGGCCCTCAAGGCGTAAAAGTATCTTTGCATGTTGTAGGCATAAGAAGCTTTAAAATGCGTGGTTTGGAAAACTTTCCCTGGCAGGTGATAGAATTCTACATGCCAATAGTCTTAGAAGGCTTGGGTAAGAGCCTTTAATTAGAAGTTTCCCTTTTCTAGAGCAGAAAGATAATAGATGCAATTTCATAACGCTAGTTGTAGAGTTACAGGAACTGTCTGAAATACAATACAGGGAAATCTCTGTCCTCGTTTACACGCAGCCCCAGACATAAAATCTGCTGTTGTAAACTCAGGTTTAACTCCTCTGACTTCAGCTGATAGTTGATGAGGTGGTTGACTTCAGTGTGATAGGTCAGGCTTGGTTTAATTTATTGTGTGACCCAGCTTGCTGGAACAGAGGAAAGTTCATTTGACTTGTTTTGGTTGCCTCTTGACAAGGTTTCCTGACTTCATTCCTAGCCAAGCATCTGAGCCACTTTCTTTCCCCAGTTGTTTTCAAGCATGCTGCACTGACAGCTTATCAATACGTCTTTTTCTTCTTTTCCAGACCTACTGCTACTTCATTCTATGACTAAATGGAAGCATCAAGCTACATGAGGACTTTCTCCCGTTTCCACTGTCCTTTTCCCTCAGCACTGGATCTCCTGGGACCTCACTGAAGGCTAGTGATAACCTCCATTTACATATGGATGTTATGACCATGGTGTGTCTTGCCAAGCTTTAATTAAATTTTTTTCTGATTTTTGAAAGCAGCATAGACTTAAAAAAAAAATCCCTAAGACACTGTGAAATATGGGATGTAAAAATGGAAAGTCATCCCTTATTCTTTCCACCAAGAAGAAGTTTTGGGTGTGTATGTTATTAGAGATCTTTCCCTATGAAAATATTTTAAAAGGAATTCTACTACATATTCTCTTTTGCAACTTGAATTGCCCATCATGGTTCTATATAATATGTACAAAGTTATGAAATTTGTTACTCCCTGAGACTGTGTGGGTTAGTTCATTTATCCTTTACTGGGCTTCTTCATTTGTGTTACTCTTTCCCCTTAAAAATATGTTCACTAATTTTCGGTAACAAGAGGACATGTAGTTTCAGTAAGGGGATTTCTTCATTGAATTCTAGACTAAGACATAGTGCTAAAAAAAAATACACACACACACACACACAGAGTCAGTATTAAAATATTTAATAATAGATTCAGTATAGGTGTTGACCAATCAAAACAGCTGTCAGTGGGGCTGGCCTGGTGGCGCAGCGGTTAAGTTTGCACATTCTGCTTTGGTGGTCTGGGGTTCGCTGGTTCGGATCGTGGGTGCAGACCTACGCACCACTTGTCAAGTCATGCTGTGGCAGGCATCCCACATATAAAATAGAGGAAGATGGGCACGGATGTTAGCTCAGGGCCAGTCTTGCTCAGCAAAAAAGAGGAGGATTGGCAGCAGATGTTAGCTCAGGGCTAACCTTCCTCAAAACAAACAAACAAACAAACAAACAAACAAAAAACAGATAACAACCGTAAGACACTTATCCTCTACAATGACTAAAAATTATTAATCGCTACACGAACATAAGAGAGAAAAACTTTTTACAATTTAAATGAAAGTTAACTACCCAAAGGTAATATCTGGCTTCATTAACTTCTCAATTTTTTCCATTATAACTTATCCTAATCCTATTCTTCTCTCTTTTTAGGCCTTTGCTAGACATGTAGCTCTTGTATTTAGCTTCATCCTCATGCTCAATTTGGTTCGCAAACCAAAACTCTTCAAATTCCAGTCAATTGATTTTTCTTTTTGAGAATTTTGCCATTTTCCCTGGGACAGTGGTTTTCAATAGCTTGCTATTTTTCCTCACAGGGGACATTGGAAATGTTTGGAGACATTTTCCATTGTCACAGCTAGGGAAGGGACATTCTACTGGGTTGAAAACCTTGTTTTAGGATGAGGGTGCCAGCTCACTGCCTCCAAGCCGATCCCCAGGTAGTTTTTAAACTTTGTACACATGCAACCACAATCACAGAAGATTTATGCTTGATCCCTCACTTTCTTTTTCTCCTCAAGATAATTGAGTTGAGTAGCTGCTTTGAAAACCTCTAGCAATGGCTAGGGAGTGATTGATTCCCCCACCTCAAGCCCATGTTGAAGTCCCAACCCCCAGTACCTCAGAATGTGACCTTATTTGGAAATAGGGTCATTGCAGATGTAATTAGTTAAGATGAGGTCATTAGGGTGGGCCCTAACCCAATATCACTGAGGAAATTTGAAGAGAGGGACACACACACGCATACACACACAGGAAAGACACCATGTGAAAATGAGGGCAGAGATCTGAGTGGTGTTTCCACAAGTCAAGGAACACCAAAGATTGCCAGTAAGCAGTGAGGAGCCAGGAGAGAGGCATGGAGCAAATGCTTTCCCACAGCCCTCGAAGGAACCAACCCTGCTGACTCCTTGATTTTGGACTTCTAGACTCCAGGACTGTGAGACAATGCATTTCTGTTGTTCAAACCACTCAGTTTGTAGCATTTTGTTAAAGCAGCCCCAGTAAACACACTATTTCCTGCTGGGTTAGGTTTCATTTAAAAAGGGCTACTTAAATTATATATTAAAGATAGAAATGTAAAGAAATAAAGACTGAGGATTTTAACTCATTGTTTTTCTTATATAGCTCTTTTTCTCTCTCTGTTCTAAATTATTGTGTTAGGAGTTGTTTTCTCTCAATACCGTCTTAATCTTTCTCGTCTTCCATTTTTACCACTCAGTCTGTGCTTCCAAGGCTGTCACTTCAACGCCTACTACTCAGACCTGACAAATCAACTCTTCCTTTCCAGCCTATTTATTTTCCTTCAATTAAGAAACCTCATTGTTTTTAGTATGCCATATTTTCCCCCGTACACTCTTTGACAATATATTTTGAAACACCACATGGCATGTTTGTGACTGCTTTTCATTTCCAGCCATCATCCTACCCACTTGCTTTCATTTATCATTTATTTCAAACCCCATCTTTTTTGTCTATGCATAGAGGGATTGATTTTCCCAAAAGCCTAATTTAAAATATACTATCCAACCTTCCACTTATAATTTCATGTAAATATTATCGTATTATTCTGAAATTTTTTCTTCCTCGACATATACTTCTGAACCGTTCTCTTAAAACCTCTTTTAAAAATTATATTAAAACACAAAAAAGCAAAAAAGAAGAATGGACGTGAAATGTTAGATGTACTTTTTGCATTAGGGAAAAAATATCTCTGGGAATTTAATGATTTTGTCTATTTGGTGAATCATACTCGCTCAGTGTCTAAGCTAATTTTAAGGCCAGCTCTGTTAATTATATAAGTCTTCAGTTTAAGAATGATTATACTGAGACAACCAGATTAATACACGGATACTGACTATCATGCAAAGTATACGATGTGATTGAGACTTTGGAAAGAAGAGAAAATATCAAATGGTTTCACAGATACTCCAGTCCCAGTCAACAAACCATAAATCTTTAGGGTATAGACACCCTATACTATAACCAACATTAAAACAATAATTCAGCATATTGGGTAATGTGTAAAATGAATCCTCTGATTTCCAGTGGAACTCTCTGTTACAATATGATCAAGACCCAGTTATTGTTTTCTAGTCCATGTGTATGTTTAGTTGGTACATGTGGTAAAGATAGAATTGAACTAAAGGGTATGGAAGAGTTGAATACTCGATCAAAATCAGGATGTCAAAATTCAGTGACAAAATATCGTATGCACATCCATGCATCAAAATTCATGTATTAAGTAGCTTCTGTGTTCCTCAGTCAGGCATTATGGGCTAAAAAATAAAAAGGTTTTTGTGGCCAGCCCGGTGGTGCAGTGGTTAAGTTCACACGTTCTGCTTCTTGGTGGCCCTAGGTTCGCCGGTTCAGATCCCGGGTGCGGACATGGCACTGCTTGGCAAAAGCCATGCTGTGGTAGGCGTCCCATGTATAAAGTAGAGGAAGATGGGCATGGATGTTAGCTCAGGGCCAGTCTTCCTCACCAACAAGAGGAAGATTGGCAGCAGTTAGCTCAGGGCCGATCTTCCTCAAAAAAAAAAAAAAAAAAGATTTCGATCTTTCCTCAAGGAAGTTACCCTTTGTTTGGAAGGCTCAAGACATATACATGTGCAACAATTATTGAGAAAGCAGAGGACACATGACAGTTTTTTTTTTAGATGGTTTATACAGCCTTCATTTCCTCTTTCA
This sequence comes from Equus caballus, assembly GCF_041296265.1. Lineage (NCBI taxonomy): Eukaryota > Metazoa > Chordata > Mammalia > Perissodactyla > Equidae > Equus > Equus caballus. The sequence goes on along the minus strand of NC_091685.1, from coordinate 96,111,261 downwards.
GAATGATGACACAAATTCACATGTGTAAATTAAACTTTCTGTCTCAAACTACCTGTTTAACTGGCATAGGAAACTCACATGCCAATAGTGGATTAATCTTTTTTCCTCCCAGCTTTACCGAGGAATAATTGACAAATATAATTGTACATATTTAAAGTGCACAAGATGATAATTTTACATATATATGCATTGTGGAATGATTACCAAGATCAAGATAATTAACACATCCATCATCTCACATAGGTAACTTTAGTGTGTGTGTGTTGTAGGAACACTTAAGATCTACTCTCAGCAACTTTCAAGTATACACAACTCTACTATTAACTATGATCACTACCCTGTATATTGAAACCTCAGAACTTATTCTTCTTATAACTGAAAGTTTGTTCCCTTTGACCTACATCTCATTTCCAAGGGGTTCATCTTGTCTTTATTGGGTTATCTTGTCTTTATTGGGTTATATCAATAAATACCGCTCCCCAACAGAGCTTTGCCGAACTGCTTTAGAATGCAAAATAAAATTGAAAATGATGTAGATATGTATTATAATATTTATAATATATATTATAGCTATATAATATCTATATTATATAATGTGCATATAACACATATAATAGTATATGTGTGTATAATGTGTATATATATTATAGCATATAATATATATACACAAAATATAATTTAATATATATTAAAATTTGGATAAACAGAATATTTCAGCATTAAGGGAGATTAGGATAGTCCCCATTTCTATCTTCTGCCATTTTACAAATGAGGAAACTAAATGAGAGTGTAGCATTTGTGAGATAGTTTTGTATATATGTGGGGTACAGAGGGAGGAGAAAAGGGGGGAATATCCTAAATCCATGTTCTCACAGATAGAAAAGTTAGAGATTTAAGGTAAGTATGAGGAAGGGAGAGCAGGAAGTCAACTTGATGGCTGAGAAAAGATCAAATAGGAGGAAATGAAAGCATCAGAATTTGAACACCCATCTCCTGTCTTCAAGTCCTGTGTTCTTTCCTACTTCACCACAGTTCTGGAAATTTCTATCTAGAATTAAAATAAAGGAATTTGTTTAGGGAAGACTTGAATTTTCCTCAGCAGTGAGAAGAGCTAACAGTTCATAGAAAAGCTAGAGTGCCATTCTTTTTTCTAGATTGAACATGATTTTGTGTGGCCAGTACATGACTTAGAGAGAAACATGTCTAAGTCTGTTTGTTTCTGATGTTTCAAGGAATCTGCTTTAATAACCAAAGAGGGTTCCTCTGCTTTTGTTTAAAAGATGAACACAGCCATCATGGATCATGGAATTTTGCAGAGGTTTGTGAAGTCTGCTGGAGTAGACTTTATCTATAACAAAGCCAACCCTGAAACAAGCATTACTTTATTTTATTTGGAAAATTAGAATTGTGTCTCTGTAGAAAAGAGATATGAATCAAGTACAAGTGCTAACAATTAAGTAGAAATGAAGGAAGTATTTCAGATTCAAATATTTGGAAGATTTTTGTTTTTATAGAAATCCTATTTTCTCACATTACTGAAAATCAAGGGTATAATTAAGCTAATTAGCATTTTAAAACCTGAAATAGTTATTGGTAAAAACAGTTTCTTGAAGGAACCCTACTTTGCCACACTTTGTTCATTGCTTTAGAAATATTTTCTATACAAGGAAGTAATAAAATCATACACCTTAAAGTATGTACTCCAGATCAAACTGTCCTTGCCTAATTGGTACATGTCAGAAGGTTGTACATTACGAATTAGAATATAATAGGCACATGTTCCTAGACATATATAGATGCACTCAACTTTTTTGCACATTTTTTTCTGGGCACTAACAGAGATTTTATGAACAGTGGAAGAAAGAAGATTGAGGTAAATTAGTGAACTTGTATGGCTTATCGAAGTTTTATGTCAAGACAACTTATTGAAGACGACTATAATTCTTTCTCTAGTCCGGGAAAATACAGAGAGTATTTTCCACTTGTTTCTGAGAAACGAATGCAACTTATGATGAATGTGACACAAACACTAGATTCGTATATACAGGAAGTCTTTGCTTTGTAGTGGTGTGAGACTGTAGGAGTGACTTTGCAAGTTGAAATTGTGCAAAGTGATCTTAAAAATCAATGGGGAAAATTATGATTGCTCCATGGTCTCCAAATATTTTTGTCAAAACATTAAAAACTCTCTTATTCTTGCTTAGAAACGTATAGGGAAGTGGAAAAAATAGTAATACTAATATTTATTTATACCTTGGAATTTAAAACTTTACACACATTCAGAATTAACGTGTTGCATTTCTTTATAAAAACTTATCAAGACTACTTTTATGAGTGCTTGCCTTTTCCTTCTTGTCCTATAACATAATATAGAGTGAGTATCTTCTCTATGCCTTGGTGACTTGTCATGCTCCTTTCTAAGTATGGATCAGCTTCCAACGTTTTATCTTTTGTGCTTTCATTGTCATGAAATATCCCCTAGAGCTCCTTTAATGGGAGCTTTCGGCCTGCATCACTTCCTCTGGGACATCTTAACTCTTTTCACCACAACTTTTCTTGTTCATGGCAATAAGTTCACCTTCGCTAAGTTCCTTCTGTTGCATATCTAGAGTCTGGAACAGTGGAGACATCAACAGTCCCATGATCAGCTATCTTCTAATCACATCCGAATTCACTTTCAACATTATCACTTTCTGTGCTTTCATCTGTTGGCCAATTCCCTCTTTTGATTATCCATTTTTGTAAAATGTCACATGGATTTATCACTGGGAGACAAGGAGACAACACAGCCGTGAACTTTTCTGCCTTTGCGTGAACAGGTGTGTGGTAACCAATCACTGACAGACCTTGAAGAGAATGATGTGATTGGTTACCCATCAAGATGTGCATTTACGTAGTGATTTGTGAACCAAAGAACTAGCATAAAGCTTTTACTTTATGTAATTATTCACATTTAATATATCATGGTGACTAAAATTTGAACTACGTTGTTGGAGGACTGGTATTATTTAACTAAAACCATGGTAATTAAAATTCATGTGTATCATAACTGTGTAAAAACTGCTTATATTGACTAAATAGGACAATTACAAATTGTAGAAGAAACTGCATAATTTGTAGGAAAACAAATTTTCGTAATATATAAGATACATATATATCTCAATACAAATTTATATATTGAAAAATAAGGACATGGAGTAGATCCTCAGAATTCTATTCTGTGTGTTGTGTTTTGTTTTATTTTTTCAGCTGATTATTTAAACTTGGGTCTGAGGCATACACAACCTCTGTGTATTTTCTGTGTATTTCTGTATTCGCACGTTCTGTGGATTTTCATTCCCATTGGCAGATTCCTAGCTGTTCAGGCAGGGGCCAGTGCTTTGCTTTAAAAATTCTAAAGATAGATATTTTGTCATATAAACTGATGAACTGTGGCCCAGTAATTGGCTTTTTCACCTTGCCAGTACTTTTGTATATAAGAACATTACCCAATTTAGTTATTAACCTAATACACTCTGTTAACTCGAGAAGATTTTTTCTGGTTTCAAAAGAAACTGACTCCTAGCCCTTGTCTTTCCTGATCCTGGCCTTGTTTCCCAACAAATCTATTTTATCTACTCCACTGTTGTCTAGCAAACATAGTTGAGCCAAGCACTCAGTTACGTTTTGTGGAAGGATTTTCAGAGCACTGTGAGCTTTCTCTGTGCTCCATTGAGAGTGGCAAGTGCAGAGGAGGGGCATGGAAAAACCAAGGGCTGTGGGATCCATCCAAAGACTAGGGTGTGGACTCCAGTGTGGTCACCCACTGACTGTGATCTTGGGCAGCTTGGGTCAGCTGTCTAAGCCTCAGTTTCCTCAATCATAATTGTGTAAATCCTTTCCGATTCAACACCTACCACTGACTTTGTTCAGGATAAAATGCTGTGTGAACTTGAGCACCACCTCCAATTGATTGAGGATGGCTGCCCAGAGCACTCACTCCTTGAAGAAAAGCCGGAGGCTTTCCTGTTCAGTGCAAAAGAATTTGGCCATCGATTATTCTTGTCTGTGATGGTTTTACAAAAGAGAGTGGTAACAAAACTTCTGTGTATTCTGGACTATTCTGAAAACAGTTTATCCTTCTATGGGAGGAATTTATCCAGATGTTTGGGGCAGATAGCAAAACATATCTAATACTTCCAAGATTATAGCTTCCTAAGGTGACTTTTGTGAAGACAACAGCAATTATTTGGGTATAGTTCAGTCGGTATATTTGTTAAGATCAAACTTAATGGACAATCATACCCTGAGGAGCAAAATCATATTCATGTCCATTTGTGTGGCCCGCTGAGATAGTGCACAGTTCTAGTTTAAATGCACAATCTTGTCCAAGGGTGCTTATTTTATGTTAAGGAAAAACTAACTCCTAATGAATGTTCTCTTTTCTGGTCATTTGCTAACTCTAAGAAGAAAACACTAATATTGGGAGTCAGGAGAGTGACAAGAATTAAAATAAAAGCAAGTTCTTTGCATCTTGCTTTTCTCCAAAATTACTCATGGAAAACCTTCACTGGCCTTAGACATGGGATATTTCATCAAACTGAATAATTTTGCTGCATAAGATCTAGGAACTGGAGGAGGAAGTAGGCAGAGGTAAAGTTGGTTGGTGCTGGGTGGATGAGGCAAATGTTCTGGAACTCTCCCTCCTCCTCAACCAGTATACTCTATACTCTTCTCTTTCTTTTCCTACCCTCTTTCCCCATCTTTCCTCATTCTTCTCTCTGGTCTTTTTTTTTTTCTTTGTATCCTGCCCTTCATCCCATTTAATTTTCTCATTCATTTTTTTTTTAACCTGTTCTTAAATCCGCTGGACACTGTATTGTCTGAGCTGCTGTGCATATGCCCCGGCTCACATCTGAGAGACTTAGCAAGGGCAGCTCTCTGTAGTTCAAGAGTGTGATTCCTCTAACACTTATGACAACTATTACGATGCAGAGAGCTTTTCTCACCTAATCACTGAGTTTCCATTCTCTCATCTCTAATACCAACTATAGGCTATTCCTTTCTTGCCTGTTCCCACCGTCTATTCCAGGGATCAAGTGCACATTTAGGCTTTAATGCTGCAGAGGACTTAGCACCAGCCAACATGAGTTGAGCCTCACATCGCTTGGTTCCTTTGCACAGATTTAAGCCATTAAACAACCTTTTCTAGACACTCTGGCATCACCCCCTTCTCTGTCTTACCATTTCTCCCTAGACCCTTTCACATGCTCAAAGTGGGAAATCCTGCATGGTACTCTGAACTTGCTGCCTGCTCGCCACTACTCTGGACTCAGACTAAGCCTTTGACTTCAGCCTCGTTTTGGTTCCTGGACAATCTTTATTCTTGCTGGTTGAAATCCTAGGTTATCCCTCCTTTGGCTTCTGATTGAAACACTTTTTCTTTTCTTTCTTATTTTTTCTTTTCTCGCGGCCTTCTTCACCATCTTTGCTAAAATCAGGCTGGTCTCTGACTGATTCTTTTGTTTTCCCCTGCCAATTTTGCTTCAAACCATTGTTTTCACACATTGTTTAAATTGTGATAATTTTTAAAAAGCCTGCTTCAGTCTGGACTAAGAGAACCTGGATTGCTTTGTTCTGATCTCAGCACCTTTTAGCAGAGTTTGCCCCCAGTTCTGGCATTTGGGATGAATATGGTTTGAATTTTAACAAAACACATTTTTTAATCCCGCTCGTCTGCCTCCCTTCTCTGCTGTTGTGCATTAGCTTTGTCATTTAGAATCTCAATTTTTCTGAAATCTAGCCTTTTAATAATTCATCCATGGTCATTACCGCTGCCTCACAGTACCAAGCTGATTTGGGAAAATGACAAATTCTACGCATGCCTGACCTTTGCTTTACATCTTCCAGAAAGGATCTGAGTATTAATAGGTCTCTGTTTGACGTTGGTTCTTTCCCACATGTTTAAAAAGACGTTCTATCTGCTGTTTTGTCTTTGGCGGCTGAAATTCTTCATAAACGTTTGTTAATCTCACCATTTTATGAAAGACTTTGACCAGATGAATCACGAGCCAATGCTAATAATGTTCAGATTGATGTGTGTAATCTGTTTTATAAAACAAATATTTATTTTCACTTGAGAACTGTTGGGTTCTGTGTGCTTATAACCAGTAAAATAAACAATTTACTATATATTTTGTTCTCTTTTCTATTCTGAAGCAAACCTTCTTATGAGAGTATGGGTTTTGCTGACAGAGTAAATATCTAATGAGATGATTATAAATGCTTCTTTCACTGGATTGTAAATTCCTCTTAGGGCATGGGCCTTATCACTCACATTTTGTAAAGTGCCTGAAACAAATTCGGAACTTATTTAATACTTGAATAATTGAAGGTATTGATGAAAAAATTTTAAGTTTCAAATTTGGAATTAATGTACTGTTCCTGTTAAACATTCTTGTCTTTTTAAGTTCTGGTAAAATTATTTAAAGTTGAACATCATATCTTCCTCAGGAAACCATGGCATAGCAGAAGATACAGTGGACTGGGATTCAGAAGATGTGGAATCAAAGGTTAACCTTGCTACTTTCTTGAACTTTCTGAACCTCAATTTCCTCAAATGTTAATGATATAAAATACCTGACTATGTTAGTGGGAAAAATGTATGAGACAATGAGAAGGTTTTTGGCATTGTGCTGGTAGGCACATAATAAATACTTTGAAAAATCCTAGAAGCTTCTTTCTCTGATTTCCACTTTCCATTTTTTAAGATATAAGAACGAAGATTTATAGATATTTAATTCTTCTCAGGAAAAATTATTTAATTCTACCTTTATAAAACAATCTATCTTTGAGGCTGGCCCGGTGGCATAGTGGTTAACTTTGCATGCTCTGTTTCAGCAGCCTGGAGGTCAAGGGTTTTGATCCTGGGTGCGGACCTACACACCACTCATCAAGCCATGCTGTGGTGGCATCCCACATACAAAATAGAGGAAGATTGGCACAGATGTTAGCTCTTCCTCACCAAATTGGAGGGACAATCTTCCTCACCAAAATAAATAAATAAATAAATAAATAAATAAATAAATAAATCTATCTTTGATCTTTGAATATCAGTGCAGTGGAAGGAATTTTTTTCGTAGCATGAAATTATCTGGGGGACTTTTGCATCTGGACCAAAATGATGGATGAATGATGGACCAAGTTTCTAGTGGATGATTCTATTGCAGAAAACAACTGTTAAAATTAGATTTAATACAAAGCAATTACTCAATTATTTGGAGAATGAACAAAAGCATTCTTGTGTACATGCTCTCAGGAGGGGAGCATGGGGCTTTTAGAAGCAAGTTCCTCATTTTTTCATCTTTTAGCCTAGGACTAGGAACAGTCTGCACAGTTCCTGCAGTGGAGGCAGCAGTAACAGTGGGAAACATATCGGCTTTCTGGCCAGGGGAACCAGAAGACTGGAGCCTGGGAAATGTGGCCACTGAGGGGAGTAGGGCAATCCCAGAAAGGAAAGAGCCAGAGAAGGGATCCAAAATTTCTGTCTATCCACATATCTCATGGATCTCTGGACCATGCTTGTGTTGAACGGGCTCAGGGTGACTCAGTTAAAGAGAAAAAGTCTGAAGAGAGACGGGAGCTGTTGCTCCCACATCAGAACTTCAATTTAAGCCCAGCCAAAATAATTGCCAACTAAAATGAAAGGAATAACCTCTGTTGGAAAAAACACAACATTCAGTATCTCTACTATGTAACATTCCAAATACCCAGCATAAAGTCTAAAATTACCTTACATATGAAAAACCAAGAAAAAGGGCCACAGTGGCAAGAGAGAAGAAAATCAAATGAGCCAGACCCTGAGGTGAACCAGAATTTGGAAGTAACAGACGAGGATTTTTAATCAGCTGTTAAAACTATCCTTAATGAGGCAAAACTGAAATATGCTCCCAGTGAATTAAAAGATGAGAAATCTCAGCACAGAAATAAAAATGTTAGAAAAGAACCAAATAGAAATTCTAGAACTGAAAATTGCAAAGGTACAATAAATCTCATCAATTTGTCTTGAGGATCAAATGCACGTTTGGTAGCTCATCCAGCGTGGTGCCTTGTATAGATTTCCTCTACTTCCCTTTTCCTTCAGTCACTCATGATGATAACATGATAGTTATTATTGTGGGTCTAAGGTAGCTTTCAAACTCAATTCTTTAATTGATCCACAAGTTTTTGGCTGGAGCAGATATTATTATTATGATTTTGGTGGCTTAAACAGTAAAACTGTGTTATCTTACATATCTATAGGTCAGAAATCAGACACTGTGCTATGATCAAGGTGTTGGCAGGGCTGCTTTCCTTTCTGGAGGTTCTAGAAGAGAATCCATTTTCTCGCCTTTCTGGCTTCTGGAGGCCACCTGCATTTTTGGCTCATGGTCCCCTTCCTCCATCTACAAAGCAAGCAACAACTAATTGAGTGCTTTTCATGCTGGCGTCTCTTCTGTTCTCTGCAGCCTGGGAAGGTTGTATGCTTTTAAAGACTCATGTGGTTAGATTGGTCCAACCTGGATAATCAGGATAATCTCCCCATCTCAAGGTCATGAACCTTATTACATCTGTAAAGTCCTTTTTGCTGGGGAAGATAACATATTCACGGTTCTGGGGAGTAGGATGTGGACATCTCTGAGTGGGGATTGTTTCTCTCTCCTCCATTTCCTCCATTCTCTCTTCTTGAAATCTTAATAGGTGGCTATTGCTCTTCTATATCCCTTGATTTTTCTGTCATGTTTTCCTTCTCTTTGACTCTGATTTTTTTATGTCTTGTCCAATATTTTGAAATAAAATTTTTATTTTAGAACAATTTTAGGTTTACACCAAAATTGTGACGATAGTATAGGAGTTTCTTATTCTCTGCACCTAGTTTTTCCTACTATTAACGTCTTACATTAGTATGGTATATTTGTTACAATTAATAAACCAATACTGATGTATTATCATTAACTAAGGTCCACACTATATTTGGATTTCCATGATTTTTCCCTATTGTCCTTATTGTTGTTGTTGTTGTTCCAGGATCCCATCTGGGATACTAAATTACATTTAGGTATCGTGCCTCCTTAAGCTCCTCCTGGCTGTGACAGTTTCTCAGACTTGCCTCGTTTTTGATGACTTTGAGAGTTTTAAGGAGTAATAGACAGATATTTTGTAGGATGCCCCTCAGTTGAGATTGGCAGAGGTTCTTCTCATGATTAGACTGGGGTTATAGGTTTTTGGAAGGAAGACCACCAAGGTAAAGTGCCCGTCTCATCACATTATATCAAGAGAAAATACTGTCAACATGACTTGTCATGGTTGATGTTAACTTTGCTCCCCTGGATGAGGTGGTTTTTGTCAGAATTCTCTGCATAAAGTTCCTCTTTCCCCCCTCTTTCTGTCTTGTCTTCTTTGGAAGGAAGTCACTGTGTGCAGCCCACACTTAAGGAGTGGGGAGTTATGTTCCACCTCCTCTAGGGTGAAGTATCTGTATAGATTATTTGGATTCTTTTGCAAGGGAGATTTGTTTCTTCTCCCCATTTATTTATTCAATCATTTCCTTATATCAGTATAGACTCATGGATATTTATTTTATACTTTGTGTTATAATTTAATATTGCTTTATTTATTTTGTTGTGCAACTATTTCCACCTGGCCATTGGTAGCTCTTTCAGTCAGCTCCTGTGTTCCTGTAACATACTCCATCAGTGTGGCTTCTTTTTGTTTGTTTATTGGTTTCCTTGTTTTTGAGCACTTCCTTATTCTTTGTCACCACACGTTGCTACAGACTTATCTAGTATACTTCCTGCCCTAACCCTGTATTCAGCCATTTCTCCAAGGAACCTTAGTTCCTTTCATTGGGCAACGGTATAAGAAACTAAGATCTTTGCACTAAATGTGTTTGTTACTACTGGTGTGTTGTTGCTTCTATAGAGGCCCTCTCAGCTGACAGAAAAGAGAAATATATGATATACACTAATGCTTGTGTATAAATGTATCTGTAAATGTTTCTGTAGGTAATCATCTGTGTTTATATTCGCTAAAGATGAGTTTGTACTGATGTCCCCAACTCTATTCCATCAGCACATGGATCATTCTAGCCTACTCCCCTTTCTTATTTGTAAGCTTCCACTCCAACACTGAGAAACCTGACTCCCAGAAATACCATTTTTTTGAACTACTCAGCTTCTGTACTTCCTTTGATTGATAATTGTACCCATATTTCCTCTGTAAACCACCCTTCTCGTACTCCCAGTCAAAATAGTTTAGTGAAGTCGAGCCTACTCAATTGGAGCAATGGCTGCATTCATTTACCTGGCCCTGGCTAACGAGCACAACCATTCTCCTTGGCTGTGGATGCTGGTTCTGTGGGAGACATGTAGTCCAGGTTAGTCCATATTTCAGGACTTCTGCTGGAGGAAGTGGAAAACAGAAATTATCTTTCTGTTGACCTTGGAGCTGTGATGATTCCCTGGAGAATTAGACTCTGTGAGGAGGAAGCATGCCTGAGAAAGATGCAACATAAGGGAAAAGTTGACCAAAAGATAGATGGAGATACCTTCCTGATGCTATCAGCTGAACACCTGGATCCAGTTATACCTCCCCACGAATAATTTCCATTGTGAACCAGTAACTTCCCTATTTTGCTTAAGCCTGTTTGATTTGGATTTATGCCATTTGTAACCAGAATCTCTGAGCTCTTTACCCACCTAGATTTAACTGGATTTTATTAAATTTATGATCCTGACACACTGGAGTGCAACATACACATTAAGATAATATCATTTAATCACACGGGTCTCAGTAAACCCAAAGTTAACCTTTAATCTATTGAGAGTTCTGCTTTAACGCTAGACTTTCTTTTGTGTCAAAACTAAGTAGAGAGCCAGCTCTGACGGCCTAGTGGTGCACTCTGCTTTGGTGGCTTGGGTTTAGTTCCTGGGTGTGAAACATCACTTGTCTGTCAGTAGCCATGCTGTGGTGGCAGCTCATATGGAAGAACTAGAAAGACTTACAACTAAAACATACAGCTATGTATTGGGGTTTGGGGGAGGAAAAAAAAAGAGGAAGATTGGAAACAGTTGTTAGCTCAGGGTGAATTTTTCCCAGCAAAAAAAAAAAAAAACAGTAAGAAATTAAGTAGAAATTTTATGGTGACAGTTAGCACTATTTTTAGTTCAGGCCACCAGAAAATAAAGTGCCATATCTGTTTTTAGTAATGAATTGAAGAAGAATGAAAATCATTGAACATTTCTTCCCCCTACTCCCTTATTCATATTTTTTTTCCAAACTAACGTTTGTCTGAGAACATATAAGCTCTAAATGAATCATTTCCTTCTCATTTTCTTCTTTTTCAATCTGATGTCACTATTAAATTGATGACTTACAAAGAAAAAGTGTCAGTGAGTCTGAGTTCTTGGTATTGTTTAGATCTCTGTTTGCTGTACGTTAACATCGAAATATTTGCTCTTGGAATTTTTAGAAAAACATCTTTAGGGCAATTACAGTTTTTTGAAAAGGAGGATGTTTACTGTCCATCTCTTGCTGCTGAGGCTTTCCCCCTAGCATGGTCCAGAGATTCTTGGCAAAGAGAAAATAGTTAGACCTCTGTGCAGCTCTTACCCTCAGGTGTAATGGATGTGCCACGCCTTAGAATACCTGCAAACCCATTTATGCCCATTTATGAGTGAAACTCTCCTGCCTATTAACCCTTGTGGAAGGACAGCCTTGGGACTTCTACCAATTTTTATGCGCCTTCTAAGGGAAAAAGTCGGTTAGATTAGGGAGAGTAACTGATTCAAGGTCAGTCTGTGTAAGACTGGCCAGAGTGCAGTTATCTGTGTGGTCTACTTAAAGGGGAAAAAAAAGCCAATTGAATCCTCTATTTCAGGAATTTGAACTAACTGTTAGTTGGCAGTGCTGTTTGAGGTTGAAAGTTGGGACGTGTGCCCATAACGAACAGCAACTGTGAATACTCAAAAAAAGCATGTTGACAGAGATGGAATAGATATAAAAGAGAAGCAGAGAAAGATACCACTTTTGACACCTTGGAAAAGACACTCCCAAGACAAAGGAGACTAATGGAGGATCCCAAAGTCACCTTAGGTGCTGATAGCATCCTAGCAATGCGCCCATTCCTGTCCACGGGTCTCCTTTAAATAAGTCCTCTTTTCCTTGAAGTTAGTTGAGTGGATCTCTGTTCCTTGAATCCAAAACACTAAATTATATTTTCAACACAAAATGAAATAACATGTTTACTGTTAATTATTTCTTCAGACTTCCCCAGTTTGGCTTTAACAGCAAAATTTGTGCTTCCTTTTATGCATAAATGAGCAAGTCCACAAATTATGTTCTTATTCAACAAAATTCTTTTCAATATTTTAGAATAGAAATATCTCAACTATTTCAGGCTGTTAGGGAAGTTTCTGTTGGAACCTTCTGTTAGGGAATGTTACAGCAAAGCACATATCGTATTTTTGGCCACAAAGTCTCATGTGATAAGTACATTATTTTTCAAATTTTTCTATAAATGAACTTAATTTGAGCTTACCCTATACCTAGTGTCAGAAAACTGAATCTGATAAATTCTACAGGCTCACTGACCTCAGTGTTTTGTCAGTCATTTCAGGCTCCCCATCCTAGGTGTTATTCACGGCTTAGGAGCGCTAGGCTAGGCTACTGCTACTGCCAGGATTCCCTGCTGGGTAACATGTCCTGTGTGAATCTGCTATTGATGTCCATTCTCGTTCCCACTGAGATGTCCCTGCACCTGTTTTAGTCTTCTTATGGGTGGAACAGGCCAGTGCTTCTCAAACTGTAGTGAAGGATGATTTTTTCCCCCTAATTTTTTGTTAACCAATTCTAGTATGCAGCTCATATGGCATGCAATGTAGCACACAAATTTGAAATTACAAATTCGTTTATATCTTCTTCCAAAGGAGGGTCCATTGATAACACATTTGTATGTTGTGATCATATCAAATTGCCATAAAAGTTTCTAAACGCTTACTCTCAATTTCTGTACTTTTTCATCACAGACTCTTAATAAGCAGTTTGTGAACCACAATCCATCCATGGACCATACTTTGAGTGACACTGGATAAATTCATTCTTTTCTTTGGATTCCCTTGTCAGAACCTTGAGACACCACTTAAGTCATCAGCTCACTCAGCTACCTCGTGTACCCCTCTTAAGAGCATGGAAACTTTAGGATATTTTTTGGTATCATTCCTGTAAGAAACTCAGCATTCTTTCTCAGATGTTCTCTGCCTAAGTACTCGTCACCCCTGTGATGGTGGGGCATGGTGATGCTCCTCTGGAGGCTTGTCACCTGCCTAGGCTTCATCAGGAAGGAGGACACAAGTTCTCCCCTCTCCAACTTCTTTGCTCCCGGAGGTCCAACCTCACCTTGGAATTTGTCATAGCTAATCCTCACCTGGTTTGAGTTCTTGGGTGTGTGGGAACACCAGGCCCTTCTCAGGGACTTTTCAGCAGCTAAGCTCTCTTTATCTCCTCCTTTCTTAAATTCCTTCCTATTCCAGATTAGGCAACATTTAGCTAGTATTGAAAGTGGATGTAGATAATAAACTGGCTCTTAATCTCTCTTATTTTTAGTCTTTAATTTATAGAATACACTTTATGCCTTTACTTCTTTAAGACTTACTTTTGAGAAATTAAAAGACAAACAAAAAATATCTTTTATTTTACTCCCTCAAATTTCCTCTTTGGCAAAACCTTCTCCCTGTAAATTCAAGTGTCTATTTTTAAATCTGAAAGTCAAAACTTTCCCTCTGTTTCTCTGTATTCAGCTATGATGGCCCTTGGCCAAAGCAACAGAGTCATTTGAATGGGAAGTGGTAAGAAACTTCAGGTAATTTCACAAAAATAACCCTGCTACGTGAGTATACATGCAACATGGAAAATGTTACTCATAGAATATAGAAATCTGCCTTTAGCAGTGATTTTCTATTTCTCACTTTTCAAAGGTCTAGACAATTTAACCAGAATTTTCAGGAAGGCGTGGCAGCTATAGAGGACCTGGCTCAGATCACCCTTCTAAAGCACCTGCTGCATGGGGCATAGCTGACTGACAGTCCTAGCTGCCACATCTTTGGAGGCACACATTCACATCAGGCTGTGCTTCCCTGAGGATGATCCCAGCTAGTGACTAAGTAACCTGGAGGTGTTAGAATGAGGAATTTCCGCAGTAGCAGGATTCCCCTAGTGGTCAGACTTGGCTTGGAGAGTCCCCCTTAGCCTGGCTGAGACTGTCTTACAACTGTGCTGCAGTCGGATGCTCTTCCTACCTGATCCTTCCTACCCTCTCTCCTTTATCAGGTGTGACTCCTGCACTGATGTATAAATTTTCTCTCTGCCTACTCCTGCTCTTTCCTCCTCTATCCTCCACAGGTTTTTCCATAAATACATCTCTTGCACTTATAATCTTGTCTTGACGTAGATTTCTCAAAGGGCACAACCTGAAACAGATTGGTAGCTTTTATAGCCTTTGAAAACCACTGGTTTGAGGCACATAATCCCCTTCTTGAAATAAAAGGTCATGCGAAAGGTCAAGGTGTAAACTCAGGTATAAACTATGATTTCCTGATTAAAGTGAGTCTGGGTTTCTCAAAGCTGGGTGAGTTCTGGGGGAATACCACGGGGCTCCTAGACTCTGTGGAAGAGTTGGAAATAATAATATTCATTACTGTTGTTATGGATGGAACTGGTGCATGGTGAAGAGCATCCATGCACTGTTCTAACCCATCTTAGGATCTAATGTGTTGTCCTGTGCTCTGAGCAGTAAGTAATTTGAGTCCTAATTGTTCTAATATGCACGTCATTGGGGGATTAAACAGTGGTGGCCCTTGGACAGAAATGTATGCCCAGGAATGAGCCTGAAATATTGCTTCCCTTCTCATATGATGGACAAAGGGAAGAGTTTGTGTGACCTACAATCCATGTTATTGGTATATCAGCCAGTTTGCTTTTGAGCTTCCTGGAACTATTGAAAATAAATTGCAGAATAATTGGGATACCTGGTAGTCTCTGTACGATAAGGTATAACATCTTGTGGGTCACCACCCCATTCTTGAGGTGGTAGGGGGTCATTCCTATGAGAAATAGGTCATTAATTTGATTTAAGTTTCACTACTTGTCAAATGTATATTTCTCCATATGGAGACCTGTAAAAACTATGCATCTAACATCTCTCCCCATTTTATTTTGGAATGCCTAGAGATTCTTACAGCCAGGTAGGATGATTCGGGACACAAAGCCAATTACTTTGGCAGGTTGGTGCTGAGGGCAAGGACTTTACTGCCAGGATGATCATTGACTGGGATCAGGGGGCTCCCAAATTGTTCTGTTATGCCAAAAAACAGCATTTGGAGAACTGTGGGCATTAAAAGACAGCTTGGAAATAGGAAAGAAGGAAAGTAGATTCATCTCAAGTACTGAATAGGAAGGTTAAGATTATAGACCCAGGCTCCAAGTAAAGGGTGTATTAAAGCAGAAGGCATAGAGAATAACAACTCTCAACTCAGGAATGTGTAGTGGCACCTGTGAGAACTGAATGCGTGCAACAGAAACTTGTCTCCTTCCTACCATCCCTCCCTCTGCTCCACCTCCCTCTCTCTTCCTAGTTTTTTTGTGTTGGAAGGAACTAATCAGACAGACCAGGACTAGGCTATTGTTTCTGCTTTTTGTGATTGATGTAGCCTTGGACAAATGACGTAATCTACATGCCTCAGTACCTTCTCTTTAGTGCAGATAATAAAACACGTTTGCAAGGTCAGTGTGGGAATACTTGAGAAAAGGTCTCTCTAGTGGGATACTGTGTACTCGGTCTACTGTAATTTGTGTTTATACGGTACGATGTAGTACTCTACGGTAGCTGGGCTTTTAAAAAGAAAGCTTTTTGGTGGGCGGTGTGCTTAGTGTGTTTCAAGCAGAGGGCTGGTGTAGGTCTAACAGGTTACTCTAGGGAAGCGAATCTCGGCAGAAGCCCTGAGCCAAGTGGAAGTTGGCTTCATACTACAAAGGTCTCTAACAATTTCATTGTTTTCCTGGAATACTGCTAAAGGCTTAAAGGGTTCATAGTTCTGTAAAAGTCTAAGATGGTAGAATAAAAAGCCTTAAATGATTTAAGCCTTTCAGTTCCCTTTTTGGGATCTACCTCTTATCCCCCAGGTGCTCTGCCTTGATACTTTCATGCCAGTCTCCTCAATTTCTTCTGCACGCCTAAAAGGCTTTGCGAATTATGTTAATATGGGCCTCTACTTTACGGCAACTATGTAAAATGGCCACATCTGAGGCACAAAGCTAGTTACCTGGAGTCTGATGTCCCACCTGCTTTGTCCTGTGACTTTGATTGCTTTACAATGATGGTGAGGAAACTGAGGCCCAGCCAGAGGTCTTACAGTATACGAATGGAGGTGCCCATTTGAATCCAGGTCCATTGACTTAAACTTGGGTGATCTTCCCAGGGCATCATGCCTGGATTGTTACTTTGCCTTCTGATACTTGGTCTTCCAGGCTCTTTTCTGTCTACTTGTATACTGATCTTCTATTTTAACCCTCATTCTCATTCTTTGGGCATACTCTGATTGGTTGCTTACCATGTTTTGTCCTCTAACACCTGCTTATCCTTTAAGACTGGCTTTGGTGTTCCTGCTCAAGTCCATCACACTGTTATCAAAATCTGCTGTGCACCTGTAGTCCTCCAGCACCCAACTGCGCATGTCCTAAGGCACACTAGATTTGCAACTTGTGCAACATTTGGAAATCTTTTCTCTCAGATCCAACACTAAATCTTTTTAACAAGGCTTCTCTCCATATAATTTCGATTAATGTAAACTTTTAAAAGTTACCTCAAATTAGAGAGAAATAATGTCAAATTTAAATAAAAGCAAGAGAGTCTAAAAACGTAAAAAAATTGGATTTAACTTTCTGGTAGACTATGAGTCAGTTTGGAAACACATTTTGTTATAGGGATAATTTTCTGTATTTTTGACCATATAAATTTATATTTACTTTATGCTTTAGTTTTGTAAAATGGTCAGCAGCAGAAACATGGAGAGTTGGAAGGAGAGTAAGTGACACTAGAAAAACATGGACTTTATCGGCACAAATATTGAAGCTATAAACACTCTTTGGAGGCTGTCTAAAAATCTGAATAGAAGACTCAGATCATATTATAAAAATTATGTTCCTTCCCCAAAGTCAATTACTAACTTAAAAAAAAATTAGAAAGATGATTGTCCCATCACACTTTATATTGAAGAGGAATAAAAAAATATTTTCAGACATGCCATTAAAATAGTTCAAAATAAGATATTGAACAGAATTTTAACAAAAAACTAAAATTAATACAAAATATAATTTGAACAGAAAAGGGAGAAAGAAATAAGCTTATAAAATAAGGCCAAGTATTAACTTAAAATAATTGAAACTAAGAATTTGTCTATTGCTTTACAGATTGCAACTGGAGATTACAGGGTATTATTTTTTATTAATGGAATTATTTTTCTAACTACCAATTGCTTAATGGCTATGGACTGTCTAATAGAACCTGCTAATGGAATCCAGTTAGTTCAAAGGAATCTCTAAAAAGCAGAAAAAATGCTGATTCGCTCTTTTATGCACTTAGAAGAAAGCAACAAGAATGATGCTTACATTTTAGTGTTTTGACATCCATCCAGCTTTTGTTTGGGTTTATTGCACTTTCCCAACATTGATGAACTTCCAAATGTCATAACCTCTAGCCAAAAGGAGTAGTTACCTCTTATTGAAACTTTCCCAACGTGGAATACAATAAATTGTTGGTCAATTTATTGTTGGTCAATTACAATAAAGGAAGGAGTTACAAGAAGATACGAACTCTCTATCATCTGCTCAGGTGACCATTTGTGGAGGGAGGAAGTGGAGGCAGAGAGGCAGGAGAAATTGCATCATTGACTTACTTGTTTTACACCAGAAGCAGAAGGGGTACCGAGGCACTTCTGAGACAAGCTTTCCAAAACCCTTTGTTCCAACGGTGATGTCAATATTCTGCTGCAATCTGTAGATGTTATAATCAAGAAATTCAAAATGCATAAACATTGAAAGTGATTATTTATTAGTTTGGTTCAACATTCTATTCAGATCATGTAAAATGTATATTCTGACCACAAATTCTCTGAGAAACTTGCCTTATAAAATGACTGAAGCTTGTGAAGAGTGGACATGATCATCTAAATGACTTGAAACCGTTGAAAGTAAATCCTAAATAAATTCATAGAGATTTTTATCCTCACATGAATAAGAAGAGGGTTTTCAGTCTACGTTAATAGAATATTTTACTCAAGTCATTAAAAAGGAAATTGGACAAAACTCCTTTCAAAGGAAACTGAAGGACCCGTTAGAGAGGTTTTAGCATTTGGAATGAAACTAAAGACTATCAGAAATTTATAAAATATTGTGTAGGCCTAAAAAAAGGTGAAGAATGGTAAAGTTAGATCCTTTCCTAACATTGGATTTTCTTCCTAAAGTGATGCTCAAAGTTCCTGTTATCCAAACCTTCAATTTGCATGGATATGCAGTACATTTAAGCATATGACAAAGAGCTTCGCTGATTCAAACTGGTTATCCCTGGTAGCGTCTTTACCAGGTTCCTGCGCAAAATATAACTGCCTGCGATAGGCTTAGACAGTGATTCTCAAACTGAGAGATTTGCCTCCCAGGGAACTTTTGGCAAAAATGTCTGGAGCCATTTTTAGATGTCAGAACTTGGGAGGGGGCGAGTGCTAGTGGCATCTAGTGAGTAGAAGAAGGGATGTTACTAAAAATCTTACAGTGGGCAGGATAGCCCCTGCCAGTGACAAATTAGCCCAAAATGTGAATAGTGCCGAGACTGAGACACCCTGGCCTAGACCCAAACTTAGTACAGGAACTAAGGTGAAATAGGTGTAAAATCAAGAAGAATAAAGAATGGTTTTCAAGAATGGGATAAAACTCCCATTACAGATGACAATGTAGAGTCAACAGTGAAGAGAGTTACCATCAACACTGCATAAATACACCTGTTTACAGCTTAATTCGTAGCATTCTAACACATATTGGTGCTTCTGCAAAAACTTTATTAGTTGCACATATCTCTGATTTTCAGGCAAAAGATGAGCTTTTTGCTGGGGGAAATAAACGTTTTATTCTATGTGAGCATCTTATTGTTCTATGTGAAGCATCAGAATGTGACTAAAATGGGCATTTCTATCTCCATATTTGGCAATTGACTTTGGCTTGGCCTAATAGCAGAATTTTTATATTCTTGATATGTCTGAGAGTGAAAAATTACAAATACGGGATTTAGAGATGATTTGAACAGATGTAGGACTATTGACATCACTCTGAAAATTTTTTTTTTAAAGATTTTATTATTTTTCCTTTTTCTCCCCAAAGCCCCCCAGTGCATAGTTGTCTATTCTTCGTTGTGGGTCCTTTTAGTTGTGGCATGTGGGACACTGCCTCAGCGTGGTTCGGTGAGCAGTGCCATGTCCGCGCCCAGGATTCGAACCAACAAAACACTGGGCCGCCTGCAGCGCAGCGCGCGAACTTAACCACTCGGCCACGGGGCCAGCCCCACTCTGAAAATTTTTAGAAGGAAAAGTATTTAGAGCTGGTGAAAAAATAGAGTCAATAAAATGGGTTCTACCGGGAAACACATTATTTACATGATTTAACAGAGAATTTTGACCCTGAGACTAAACTGATGTTTCCTTAAAATATATTTATTACTTGAGGATGTGAGAGAGCAAATTTCCAGCTGATACTGACAATACTTTATAGTGGAGACAAGGATCATTGATATTCTTCATGTGGTGCGAAAAAGCATACGATTGCATTTGTGTACCTTGAGTTACTAAGATAAGAATGTCTTTGAACTAAAGGTCTGTTGGCAGCAGAATTGTTCTTCTTTGGCCTTTGTGTATTGTTATCAATATATTTCTTTTGTATTGAAAATTTATTAAGACCTCTATAAGCACTCCTAGAATTATCTCCATTTTTGTAGAAATTCACAAGAATTAGATATTATGCATGAAAATATTTTATTGTAGAGGCGGAAAATGTGATCAAGAGGTAACCAGTATATTTGACAGTAAGCATTGTTGGCTTAGTTTAGCATTTATGTACTGTCATTAGAATAAAAAATAATCTATACGGTGTTCAGAATATTTGGAAAATGTACTAGGAGTCCACTCTTTCGATGTACCCTCTGGCCTTACCTGCCATGGATTATTGAACTATGACTTTTTTGGCACAGTAATAATGTTGTTTTCTCTAATCTTTGTGTTCCCTGTCCACCTGCCCAGTAAGAATGCTCTGCTTCCTACTGAAGACCATGCAATGTGTTCCCGCTCATTCCTCGTCTCTAACGGAAGGCCACAGATGTAGAAGATGGCACCTCCATAATATGGCAGAGACCTCTGATCTCATGAAAGAATAGTGAGCTTCCATGAAGGCTGTCCTACTACAATGATAGAAATGAATTCTCTTTCTAGGTATCTCCTTCATACCTGTGGAGGCTTATTACATAGCTATTCTTTTTAACATAGTATACTATAGTTAAAATGCAAATGTTAGGGCTGGCTCCGTGGCCGAGTGGTTAAGTTCCCGCACTCCGCTCCAGTGACCCAGGTTTCGCTGGATCGGATCTTGGACGTAGACATGGACATGGCATGCCACGTCAGGCCACACTGAGGTGGCATCCCACATGCCACAACTAGAGGGACCCACAACTAAAATATACAACTATGTACTGGGGGATTTGGGGAGAAATAGCAGAAAAAAAATATGCAAATATTATTCTAATGAAGTAAGGCTTAGGGGAGTACATTTTTGCGTTTCAGACCCAATGTTCAGCTTCTCTTTCATTGAAGCAAGTGAGCCCATTTGAACAATTTGAGAGTGGCTGTGCAAGAAGCAGGAAAGGAATTAAGTATCTTTAGTTTACATTTGGTGGCCCTTTGAAGTTAATAATCAGAAGCCCAAACCTAAGCTCTATATGTAAATCATCAAGCTATCATTCATATTTGCCTTGATATTTTTCTTCTATGTAGAAAGGTCAGCAGGAAGTGTTCACACACCTGAGTATTGGATATTTGAGAATTTAACCCCCTTTTAAAATAATATTGTATCATCTGGAGTCGTGGTATCCAATATGGTAGCCTCAGCCACAAGTGGCTATTTAAATTTAAATTGATTAAAATTAAATAAAATAAAAAAATTCACTTTCTCAGTTGCCCTAGCCACATTTCAAGGGCTCAATAGCCATATGTGACCAGTGGCTGTTCCATTGGACAGGGTAATTATAGAACATTTTTTTCATTGCAGAAATTTCTATTGAACATTGTTGATGATCTAGAACAAACTGTTGTTGGCAAAAGTCGCTGAAATGCCAATAGTCAGAAAATGTCTTCTTTCATTGTTTGTGTGAGTTTCTGAAGAAGTTTAGTGAAAGTCTTTCAGTATAATGTTGCTATATATTTTTGTGAGAAACAACCAAATGTGATGGTTAATTGTATGTGTCAACTTGACTGGGCCACAGGTGCCCAGATATTTGGCCAAACATTATTCTGGGTGTGTCTGTGAGGGTGTTTCTGGATGAAATTAACATTTAAATTGATAGACTAAGTAAAGCAGATTGTCCTCCCTAATGTGGGTGGATATTAACCCCTTATCAGAAACGTGATTTGCAAATACCTTCTCCCATTAGATAGGTTGCCTTTTTATTTTGTTGTCTGTTTGCTTTGCTGTACAGAAGCCTTTTAGTTTGATGTAGTCCCACTTGTTTATTTTTGCCTTTGTTGCCTTTGCTTTCATTGTCAAATCCAAAAAATCATCATCACCCTATCAATAAAAGGTCTGAATAGAATGAGAAGCCCGAATAAGAGGGAATTCCTCCCCCTTGACTGCTTGAGCTGGGACATTGGTCTTTTCTAGCCTTGAAACTTCAGCTCTTCTTGGGTCTCAAGCCTGCTGGCTTTTGGACTGGAACTTACACCATCAGGTTTCCTGGTTCTTAGGCCTTTGGACTTGGACTAGAACTACACATTGGCTCTTCTGGGTCTCCAGCTTTCTGATTGCAGGTCTTGGGAATCCTCAGCTTCCATAACTGCATGAGCCAATTTTTTTATAATAAATCCCTTTGTAGCACCTAGCACAATGTTGGGCAAATAGGTGTATTGTTGGGTGACATCATATATGTGTATATACATCATAAAATATATATTTTATATATATCATATACATTATATATTACATATGATATATTGTGTATAGTCATTATAATTGAATTATATATAATGAATGTATATAATATATATATATATAACATATATAATAAAAAATGTGTATATATTCATTTTCTCTGGAGAATCCTGAAACACCAAGAGAGAGAAGGAAGTCTGTGGTAAATAATTGAAAGGTGAAGTTTCCCCCTCGGATTTTCTTTATTTTGTATATTAACTTATCAAGATCCAGCAGGGAAGTGATTCAGTAAGAGAGGCAAGGGTTTGTCTGTGAAGTGGAGAAAAGTGAATGGGGCAAAAACACCAGAAGCAACCAGGGAGAGTAAATATGGAGGGGAAGAAGACATGAGAGCTATATAATAAATTACAAGTTTGGTAAAAACTGGATTCCAGTTTTTGGTAAAAACTAGAAAAATAAAATTATGAGGCTGAAGATTATAATTCAAGGTGAATCTTGGACATTTGAAAATATGATTGATTGTTCTTAAGATGCCCGCTTAGTGCCTTAGTGATTTTAAGAATCCCATTACATTGGTTAGAATAAAAATGGATGTAACTGGGTCTTTCTAAGAAATGGTTTTTGTATTCTTGGGCCTGAGCAGTCGATCAATGATGGAAGATTTGCAGCTCTCATTTAGCCTGCACTTTATTTTATACTGCAATTTAGCAGTGTACAAAAGATCATTGAACCATCAACATGTGCAAACAAATAAGCAAATATTCATTCTTTCTCATGATTGAGGAAATAAACGAGTGGTATTAATTACCTGGCTAAAGTTAATGAACGCAAACTCATTATTGCTGAAATGGATGCATGCACAGCAGAAGGCACATTTATTGAAGTCAACATACTTAATTACATTTGAAGTAATAAAGAGAGTAGGCATGAAGTCCAATGTCTCTTGAGCCTAAACATTAATTTTGATCTAATTTTCTTTTCCTTGATGTTGAGAAAATGAGAAGGCAAATAAAATTAAGAGACCAACCTTAACTTCATTAGCTTTGTTAACAGAGGATCGTAAGCTGTTTGTACCATGTGTATCCCACATTGTGATCCAAGGAAAGCTCACTTGATTTTAAGGCCAGTAATATTATTATAGGAATCAAGGCAGCCATATGGCCTTTCTCATTCTACAAGACTACAGGAGACATATATAATGCTACAAGACACACAATGACAAGAGCAGAAGATGCATGGAATGTTGACACCATGGAAGGAGAGTGTCTTAGTCAGCACAGGCTGCTATAATAGAATACCATAGACAAGGTGGCTTAAATAACAGAGATTTATTTCTCACAGCCCTGAAGACTGAGAAGTCCAAGATCAAGGTGCTGGTACACTTGGCTCCCGGTGAGAATTCACTTCCTGTTTCGTAGATAGCTGTCTTCTTGCTGTGTGCTCATATGATATTTCCTAAGTGTGTGTGTGTGGACAGAGAGAAAGGAAGAGAGCTTCCTCTTATAAGGACACTAATCTGATTATGAAGGTCCCATCCTCATGACTCAATCTAAACCTAATTAATTCCCAAAGGCCCCACCTCCAAATACCATCACATTGGAGGTTAAAGCTTCAATATATGAATTTGGGGGTGGGCACAAACATTCAGCCTATGACAGAGTGTCTACTTTTATGACACTTAAGCTTTTGTCCAAGGCCTTTCCTCTTCCTTTAATCCCTTTCTCTTATTCAAACTATGTCCAGACTTTTAATTTTCTTTGATATACACTCCTAGATACTTGCTGTCAGCACTGGGGTTTTATAATCTTGCTTAGTCTTTCAGGTATAGTTTACCAACTAAAATATGAAAACACCAACTCAGAAGTCTTCATAGCACCTAGCACAATGTTGGGCAAATAGGGTAATTGCTGGGTAAATAACTGTTAGACGAGTAAATGAAGAGTGAGACCTCTG
Organism: Equus caballus; assembly: GCF_041296265.1. Lineage (NCBI taxonomy): Eukaryota > Metazoa > Chordata > Mammalia > Perissodactyla > Equidae > Equus > Equus caballus. Next base: position 96,087,060 of record NC_091685.1, on the reverse strand, counting down.
GTATTGATTATAACAGATGACTCTGGCTGGAATGGTATTTTCCCCACTGAGAAGGAGAAAAGAACCTATCAGAGAAATGGCCCACTAATTGTTCTTGTCACACTGCTTGACTATTAGTGATTCAGGTTCTGATTCAAATGAGAGTATTGATTTAGAAGGCCCCATCTAAGACGTCTTAGAAGATACAAGACTATAGTGTCTTTTTGAATCACTCTTTCTGATCAGCATTTTCCATATTGCTTCATCCTTGGGTACAGGAATGTGTAGCTTCAGAGGGAATATAATTTTTGTCGCTTTTCTTCAGAAGAAATATTCTACCTTTTAAAATTGTTTCATTTATCTTAGCTTCCTCATAGGTAATCATAGGACTATGAAAATACGTAAGCATTTCAGTATGTCATCCAAGTTTTAACATTTCCAATTGGTAAAATAAGAATGCATAGGTAATCTTGTAGAAAACAAATAAGGAATGCAATCTCTAATGGAGCAATAGCAAAATGTTACATTGAAAAATAGCAAAAGTAAAGCTGAAACTGGTCTGTTTATCCTATGCAAATAAACCAGAAGAAAGTCTTTGAAAAAGTCGCAGTGAAAGTCTGAGCCAGATGCTCTGCTGTGAGCACATTTTGGCCTGGGATGTGCCGTCAAAAGTGAAAAAAGACAGTGATCCTTGATCACATGTGAAATGAAGAAGTTGTACAATGTTCTCCCCAAGGTCTGATGGTATATGTATCAAGGGGAAGAAATTAACATGTTGCCTGATATTAGAGGTTTTTATGCTCCACTTGTCTTTGCATTGAGTATTATATGACTTCCTACAAAGCGGTTAGTTTCTTGGTAGGTTTACAGCAGAGGCCTAAAGACATTTAGGTGAAGCCCAGGTTATGTCTATTCCAGTTGGGTTAGTCCAGTGCTTCTCAACTGGGGACAATTTGGAGCCCTAGGCTCCAATCCTCAGAGACAGTTGACATTCTCTGTACACATTGCTGGAACCATGTGAGAGAAAGTTGCTCACATGATGCCCTGTCAATCTCAGGCACTTTTTCTTTCTTTTTTTTTTTTTGAGGGAGATTAGCCCTGAGCTAACTGCTGCCAATCCTCCTCTTTTTGCTGAGGAAGACTGGCCCTGAGCTAACATCCATGCCCATCTTCCTCTACTTTATACATGGGACGCCTACCACAGCATGGGATCCCCGATGAACCCTGGACCCTGAAAGTGGAATGTGTGCACTTAACTGCTGCGCCACAGAGCTGGCCCCAATCTCAGGTATTTTAATAGGTATTTCCTAAAAACAAGGACTTTCCCCTACGTAGCCACACAATAAGGATCAAAATCAAGAAATTAACATTAGTGCATTACCACCCCAGTTCACAGACCCCATTCAAATTTTGCCAATTGACCAATACTGTCCTTTGTAGCAAAAGGATCCAAGTCAGAACTACTTGTCACGTTTAGTTGTTGTGTCTTTTTAGTCTCCTTCAGTCTAAGACAATTCCCCAATTTTTCCTTGAGTTTATAACTTGGCACTTTTGAAGATTACAAACTGGTGTATTTTTCAGAGCGTCTCTCAGTCTGGATTTGTTTGATGTTTCCTTGTGGTTAGATTAGACTTATGTGTCTTTGGTCGGAATATCACAGAAACGGTATTGTATTCACTTTCCTGGCATCCTTTCAAGCAGTGCATAGTTTTGAATTGTCTCATCATTGATGATGTTTGCTTTGATCACTTGATAAAGGTGATGCCTCCACAGGAAAGCTACTCACTGTACAGTATTTTGTGGGGAAGTATTTCAAAACTGTGAATATTTCATTGTTTGTCAAACTTTCAATTTATTCATTTAAATATACGTGGACTTATGATATTTTATTCAATGGGTTATAATCCAATATTATCATTATTTATTTTTATGTTGAACATGTCTCTGATTGGCCAGTGGGCACCCAGTCAAGTTGTTTTTTGTATTCTTTTGACATGTACCTGTCCTTTAAGCACTTCCTTGGTTTCTACTGTAAGATGTTCTATGCTTCCATGGACTGAATTGTGCACCCCCTCAAGCCCAAATTCATATATTGAAGCCCTAACCCCCAATGTGATGATATTTGGAGGTGGGAGCTTTGGGAGGTAAAGTTTAGATGAGGGAAAGAGGGCAGGATCCTCATGATGAGATTAGTGTCCTTATGAGAAGAAACCAGAGAGCGCTCTCTCTCTGTTGTGTAAGGACACAACAAAAAGACACCTGTCTGAAAGCCAGAAAGACGACTCTCACAAGGACCTGAACTGACTTGCACTCAGACAGTGGGGCTTCCAAGCCTCCAGAACTGTGAGATGTAAAACTCTGTTTTAAAGCCACTCAGTCTACAGTATTCAGTCATAGCAGCCTGAACGGACTAAGACACAAGCCCCATGTTGTGCGTTTCCCTGTCCCCGCCCTAGGACCCAGTGGCTGTGCCCTCAGCACCTCAGAACTCTGGACAACAGTACTGCAGTCACTGTTCCTCTGGACTTCACTTCATGCTTTGGGCTTTTTGCCCCAAATTTGAAAATCTATTTCATTCCCACAGGGTTCTAACTTCTGTACTCTAGATTAATATGAACAGAAATGCGCATGAACCTAATTAACGCCTTGTAATGCTCTAATAATGCACTTACTTTTCCATATAAATGTTTATCCTCACAGTATCTCTCCTGGTGCTCCATGTTGTAATCATGAGTTTTGGCTCAAGCTCTAGGTCATGCACTTGTGTGGCAGGCTGGCGGGTACGCAAGCCTCGGCACAGACGGTTATCCCCGTCTCACCCTGCCCTGTGGAGCTGTGCAGCCCACTTGGGTGCAGGGCTGGCTTTGGCTTCTGCCACTGAATGAGAGCGAAAGGTGAGGCTTCAGAACACAGGTACCATGCTAGCTGAATTAAAATGCATCTGAGTCTAGTTTCTCCTTTGCTCACTGATGTTTCCAATTAGATATTTCATTTGGACTCCAATGTGAAATGCCCTTGGGAGGGTGCGGGGAGGTTGGGTATCATTCTCTGCTTTGGTACTCCTCCACACAGTTTTTCTCCTGCATTTCCTCTTGATCAGCCTTGTCACTTGCTGTACTACAGCTCTACGTTAAATACAGTCGAAGCACATCTAGACAGGAAAGGGTATGTCAAAAACCGTGAGTAACTTTACCGGTTAAAGATTTACTGACGTTCATAGTACATATTTTCTTTGTTTCTGTTTCAATAAACATATATTTTTTAATATACTTTAAGAAATCAGGGACAACCACATGCAAGTTATTTTGGCCTTTGTGTGTTTAACAAAAACAGTTACTAAAAGCAATGTCCAAATTCACAGGAGAATTGGTTTGTAAAATATATTTGTTACAGTCAAGTGGAAGTCACACCAAAAAACTCTTTGTCTGGCGGCATTTGTTGTGCACTGTTCTACAGTGTAACTCTTCTTCACATGAATTTCCTTGGGGACTTAAATCTCAGAATTCAGAGTGACAGAAGCAGCGGCAAAGTGACCCTAAAACAACCCACGAGCTCTCCAAAGATGGAGTGGCCAAGCCCTCCATACGCAAGCCTGCCTGAGGTCCCCAGCTGCCCAGCCTGGAGACGTGGATTCCTGAAAACCCTTAAAAGATACAAATGTATTCCTGGGAGAGGGGTCGGAGTAACCCACGTTTTATTACCTGATGTTATAATAGATTAGTTTTCTTAATTTCAGTGATGGAACTAGGCATTGGTCATGGGGGTAAGGGTGAGAGGATTAGTAGCAGGGAGCAAGCAGCAAATTTATCCCACGTGTGGTGACCTGCTTAGGGGAAGATAAGCTCACCAGGTGCCTGAGTGGGGGACCCTGAATAGCAGGCAGTCACTGGGAACCTGAGGAGAAAGGAGGGAATAGGGGTGGCTTAGGGCACAGAGCCAAGGATTTCACAGCATCATGGAGAGGAGATCTCTTAAGCATGGCCACCAAGTCAAGTGCGATGTTCTCTATAAGAGCCAGGGATGTTAGCAGTTCCGGAGACCACAGCACAGACCTTGCAGGTGTGTTGCCTACAAAGGAGACTGATAAGATATATTCTCTCTCCTCTTGGCTACTCACTTTTGTTGTGTTTGTGTGATGGTGTAGCTACAATTTAATTAACTGCTATTTACCAGGCACCATACAAACAGATGATGTGTATTATCTCATTTAATCCACTTAACATTTCTGTGAGGTGGGAATTATCACTCACACGTCCCCATTTTGTAGGTGAAAAATCTCATCTTAGAGGATGAAATGAAATGATTAGCTTGAATTAGCACAGCAGAGCCAGGCTATGACCCAGGTATGTCTGATTTCAAAGGCCATACTTTATTTCGCAGGGCTCATACTTAACAATGCCTCCAACTGCGGCCCTACCTTTTTGTTTAAGATCACAGACCACGGCTATTGAAGAGTTTGGTTCTTTAGAATTTTTGAACTCTGAACCCCAGACTTATAAGCACTATGTTTCAATTGAGACAACGAGTTGCTTGCTGTATCAGTTAACTTTTGCTATGTAGTAAACCACCCCAAAACTTAGTGGCTTAAAAAAAACACATTTATTTAGTTCAGAATTCTGTGTGTTGGCAATTTGTTTAGGCTTGCTGGGCAGTCCTTGTGATCAGGGCCAGGTTCAACTCCTCTTGTCTGGACTTTCTCACGTGTCTGGGAGCTTGGCTTCGACTATGGGATGATCTCCCTCCATGGATCTATCATCCCTCAGTAGGATAGGATGAGCTTGTTCACATGGTGGCAGAAGGGTTTTAAGAGGATCAAGGTAAGAGAAGAATGTGTAAGCACTTTTTTTGAAGAAGAAGAAGATTAGCCCTGAGCTAACTAATGCTAATCCTCCTCTTTTTTTTTTTTTTGCTGAGGAAGACAGGCCCTGAGCTAACATCCATGCCATCTTCCTCTACTTTATATGTGGGACTCTTACCACTGCATGGCTTTTGCCAAGCAGTGCCATGTCCGCACCTGGGATCTGAACCGGCGAACCCTGGGCTGCCGAGAAGCAGAACGTGCATACTTAACTGCTGTGCCACCAGCCGGCCCCTGTAAGCACTTTTAAGTCTCTATTTGTGTCATGTTCACTAATGTCCCATAGGTCAAGGTTAGTCACATGGACAATGCAGATTCAAAGACTGGAGAGATAGACTCCTCTATCTAGGGGAATCTGCAGCATCGTTTTGCAAAGGCATCACATTGCAAAAGTGTTATATTACAAAATTGTGATTGCAGGGAGGGGAAGAATTTGTGATCATTTAAAAAATCTACCATACTTGCCTGAATCTGTCCAGTTCTTTTACAAATTTTTGGTACTTCCCATGAAGGAAAACCAGACAAAAATTAGGGATATCTCATAGAAAACACTTATCATTATTGAATATAGACTCACAGACATGAAGCCCTATGTCTGGTTGGTCAAGTAGTGCAAAATGCTCATTAGCCTCAAGCAAATGAAAAACGTTGTACTGCCATCATAGATACTCATGCTTCCTTACAAATTTCCTTTTTTAATTGGAAGGAACACTCTAAAAATTGTTCATAAGTCATGTATGAATTTTCACAAATGACTTATAAACGAATCCAGAAAATAAAATACCCATTGTTCTAACATGCTCTGAAACCCAAGGAAGCTGCTTACTTGAGCTCTGGGTTTTCCCCATGGAGATTCAAAAGCGGATGATTAGGTAGTTTAGAAAAGCTTCGAGAAGCCAACTTCTTAAAGGAAATAACCATGAAATGTCCCTTTAGGAAGGAAAGTTACCATTAAATGCCATGGGATAAACAAATCACTATGACAAAAGAGAGAGATTTTCTACGATGTGAAAAAAGAGGGATTTTCATCAAGATTTTGCACCTCTGACATTTGGTGGTTACATGGCAGAAATGTTTTTAGTGCAGTGTTCCTTTTCTTTCACAGTGCTCTTGACTGCTACTGAGTCTGCTTCTCTCCTCCTGAAAGCACTAACCTATTTTTTTTTATCTTGACTCAGAAACTGAGGACACATTCACATTACGGCCAGAAAAGTCCAAGCAGAATCACCCTCTTCTCTCTGTAGAGGGGGCTTTCTTATTCTGGGCCAGAACTCACTTCCTTGAGAGTAATGAACTCCCTCATAATCAATCCTTGTCAACAGGAGACACTTTATTATATGAAATAAAAATAAAATTCCATACTGGATATATAGATAGTTTGAGGTACGAATGTGTTCTTTTGTATATGTCTATGGAAAGCCATAAAAAGGGATTGCAGACAGAGAAGCAAAACTTTTCTTGACCTCAAATCAGAAATGAGACCCAACAAAATTCTCAATATATATATACTATTATAGTCTGAAACACGGCTCTTCCAGTTGTTTTAACAACTGAATATGTACCTTTTTTCCCCCGTGGCAAACAGTTTTAGGTTAAGCTGTGGGAATTGTTGTTTTGGCAAACCTTGGCTTTGAGGTGTATGGCTCCTAAGTCAAATACATTTAATAATCATGGCCTTAAGATGAGGAGTAACACATTTGATATTCTCTCGTGGCTTTTGTGAGTCACTTATTGTTGGCTATGAGTCCATTTGCTAAACACTAGTTTGCCAAAAGCAAGTTTCCAGAAACTCACTTGCCAAATTCCATTCACTAAAGGGCATATTTGTAATGTGGCCCATTTCTGAATTGAGTAGAATTCATGTCGCTGAGGCCATGCCTAACCTCCATTCCTGCTGTCATGGCTGCTTTGTTCATGAGCCCATTGGACAATGACAGAGGTGGCTGTGGGAGGAATTTAACTGATGTCCACAGAAGGTGGTCATCCGATCCACCTGATTACAATGTATTGAAATCCTCCTCTGTCGAGGTCATCCTTTGCTGAGCATCACGTGAGACACAGCTATCTTCACATTCTGTGCCTGTTCATGGAGATCTAGCCGCATACCTCTTACGCAGACCTCCTGGTCACCAATTTTCCTATTGTGTTTCTTTCAAGTCCCTGACCTTCCAGCCAAATCATCAGCCATATAGCCCAAGATCTGCCTCCTTCTAGGCAAAATGAACGACCAGGTTCACTGCTCAAAATTCTGCCCACTGGGGGTGGTTTTCCCTTCACCACAGTCCTGCAGAGCTGTCCTAGAATGGGGCATAGGGTTACAGCTGTCCTCTTTCATGTGATGCCTGTGTATTATGCAGGACCATCTATCTACAAACCAAGCCTAGAATTTTTTATTCTTCAGACGGATGGTCACAGGGAACTTCATATGGGCCATAGATGTGAGCTGAGAAAAAGAAGGCAAATTGTAGGAATAGGACGTATGTGACTTACTTGGATTTTCAGGTCTACTCTAGTCCAATTTCATCTATACCACTTACATTTATGATGGCTATCATAGTCAACTTTATATCTTGGTGGATTTGACAACAGCTAGTTCATGATTGGTGGTTCAGATCACATGGTAACTTGGTGGCCCATGATCCTGTGATCAGTCTCTGTTAAAGCTCAATCACAATCCAAATATCTGTTTCTCAAAAGGAAAATAGTTATGCACAAAGAATGGTGTGGCATTGCTTTACTCCCTAGAGGTCTGTATTGTATTTACTTACAAGAATCTGCCAAAGGCTCCATATAGCATCTTTATCTGCCACTCATACTTTAAGCATCATCAACACACTTCAAGCATCATCAAATCTGTTGGATCATGTAACTCAAGTGGTGGAACAGCTTTTATGGCAGCCTGGACCTGTTATAGAGCCTTCTTTTATTCAGGGCCCCATTCAAAAGTGGGAGCTTTCAGGTCCTTCAGTAAATAGATCAGAGTAGCATGCCCAAATGAAGTATATGTGGCCTCCAAAATCCAAAGAGGTTGACTAGATATTGTGTCTTTTCCTTCACGTTAGAAAGGGACAGATGCAGCAATTTGTTCTTCATCCTGGAAGGGATTTCATTGATTGGCAGACTCCCGAGATCTTTTTGGATTTATTTCCCACCCTCTCTCATGCAAGCGTCTTACTAATGTGTGCAGAGTAGTCACTACCTCCTCCCAGTCAGCACAGTTTCATTAATGTAATGGACCAGCATGATTCCGTCAGAATGAAAAGGCAATCAAGGTCCCTGGAGACTAGATTATGACATAGTGCAGAGAGTTGATATAGCCCAGGGATAGGACAGTGAATATATATTGCTGGTTGTACCAGCTGATACCAACAGATACACAAAAAGTAGCCAGCCCTGGTGGTCTAGTGGTTAAGATTCAGTGTTCTCACCTGTATGGCTTGGGTTTCTTTCCTGGTTAGGGAACCACACCATCTGTCTGCCAGTTGTCACATACTGTGGCATCTGCATGTTGCTGTGATGCTGAAAGCCATGCTAATGGTATTTAGAATACCAGCAGGGCAACCCATGGTGGACAAGTTTTAGCGGAGCTTCCAGACTAAGACAGACCAGGAAGAAGGATCTGGCCACCCACTTCCAAAAAAATTGGCCATGAAAGACCTATGAATAGCAGCAGTGCACTGTCTGACATAGCACCAGAAGGCGAGAGCATGGCAAAAAGACCAGGCAGGGTTCAGTTCTTCTGTACACAGGGTTACTAGGAGTCAGAATCAACTTGATGGCACTAACAACAATACAAAAAATAACATTCGTAAGATCAGTAGCTGCATAGCAGGTACCAGGGAATGTGCTGATTTGGCCCAGCAATGAAACCACATTTGGAACAGCAGTTGCAATTGCTTGATAATGTTTATGATAATCCACTGTCATTGTCTAAGATCCGTCTGTCTTCTGCACAGGCCAAGTTAAGTAAATATGGAATCTTTGCTTAGTGAACTTCCATTGATCAATTCAGCCTGAGCTATCTTTATATTCCTGCCACCCTGATCTTACATTCTTTTTTTTTGCTTTTTTTTTAAAGATTGGCACCTGGGCTAACAACTGTTGCCAATCTTTTTTTTTTTCTGCTTCATCTCCCCAAACCCCCCCTACACACAGTTGTATATCATTAGTTGCATGTCCTTCTAGTTGTGGGTTGTGGGAGGCCCCCTCAACGTGGCCTGATGAGCGATGCCATGTCCACGCCCAGGATCCGAACCCTGGGCCGCCGCAGCGGAGTGCATGAACCTAACCACTCAGCCACGGAGCCGGCCCCCCTACATTCTTAAGATATATTACCATACATATCTCAGGCTTCTATCAGTATAAATTGGTAAAAAGTCATGCAGCTCTTTTGGTGTGTATCACTTCTCTATGAGTCATACTTTGAATTCCATTCTTTGGGACCTGCTGAGATGTAAATCTAGTTACAGGTCCAGAAGGGTAGAGAGGTGGTGAAAGTAGTTTATGAGGAGGACCAGAGGTCCTGTGTTAGACATCTACCTCCGGGAAGGTCATTACAGCTGCTTCAGTAGAGGAGAGACTATCTTGGAAAGGGATGGAAAGGCTGCTTCTAATGCCAAAGAAGGTTTAGCAAAATTTAGGACTTCACAGTTCCAGCTATGCAACTGCATTGCAGTCTGCCCATAAGTTCCCACCAATTTTCAGTGTCCCACTCCTGCCCAATTCATGACCTACCTTTAACAAAGAGACCATATGACACTAGAAATTCAGTTTGTGTTATAAGTTAGCCATGCACATATTACTCTGTGGGTTTTGTTTTTAGAAAACTGGGCCGTAGGCTAAGATTTCTATGGGGGTTAGGCTATAGGATATAGGAGTTTCTTTTAGCAAAAACGTAGACATTTTTAGGCCCCTTATGAGAACTAGGAATTGAAAGCCCCAAGCTCCTCATTTTCTTTCCTCAATTTCTTTCGCTCATGTAGAGGCAACCACCCAACCCCCATTATACTCCTTATTTTCGCTAAAATACTGTATGGCAACAAATATTTGGTCATCCAGAGTCTTGCCTTCTGTAGGCTCTTGACTACAGGTATCTGCATGTGATAATTTGAGTAAGCGTTTTGGCGTAGTGTGCCAGAGACTACCAGTGTCCTCTTTAACACTGGAAACAGGGTTATTAATGCTTTTACATATCACCAGATTAGGGAGCCAATTCCAGGAAGCCTAGGAAAAATGAACCAATTCAGATAACTCATATTTAAGATTCTGTTCCAAAGGAACCACTCTTGACAGCAAATTCTATATCAGTCAGGGTTACATCAAGGAAGTAGAATATATACATAAATATATTTAAATAAATTTGATTTTACACAATTTTGGCAGCTAGTTAAGTAGTATCCATAAAGCTTGCTTCCTAGCTGATATTGGAATTTGAAGTCTGCAGGACAGGCCGTAGGGAAAAGCCAAAGATATCTGTAAAGGGTGAGATATCTATAAATCAAGGAAGAGCAAGGAGTAGCTAGAACCTAGAAGCCGGAGCCAGAACTTGAGAAGATGGCTTAGAACTCGCGTCAGTGCTTGCTGTCTCCAGCCTTGATGCTGTGGGTGCCCTTCAGGAGGAGTTGGCATCTTTCATCATGGAGCTAAACACAACCTGGCTCAGGAGTCAGAGAAGCTGAAGGAGGAACCAAGTGAAAGTAAACACCATTGCCGGCCTGGCTGCTGTCCCATGCCAATTATATGAGACCATAGATAAGAAATGTGTGTAAGGACAAAATCATCCATCCTAACCTTCCGAACAAAGAAAAGAAATTACTGACATTTCACTTCCACTTCCTGAATGTCATGCAAAAATGTCTTTTCCGTTCCACCCTAACTGGAAACACAGAGAATGTGCTTCTGGGAAACATCGTTTAGCCTGGCCAAGTGGACACATTATGAAGTCATCACACAGACCAAAGAAGAAAATACATCTAATCACCTCACCAAAAATCAAAAGCAGTATTTGACAAAATTCAACATTTATGCATGATAAAGACCATCAGTAAACTAGAAATGGGAGGAAGTAACTTCTAGCTGATAAAGAGTATCCACAGGTTTCTCTTCCTATGGTAAAGAGCTGGCAAGGATATGTCCTATCACCACTACTATTCAACATCATACTGAGGGTACTGGCCTGCCTAATAAGGCAAGAAAAAAAAATAACCTGTGTACAGATTAGAAAAGATGAAATAAAATTGTTTGTATTCACAGAAGATATGACCCTGTGGCTGTCTAGGGATAATAATTAGAACGTTAAAAATTGACATGACCCAATTGTTGATGTATCAGTATGGACATGGGCCACAGAGCTAGACTAGGGTCTGTGAGACCCCCTCTGAGGTGAGGAGTTAATGTTAACTTGCTGGATCACGAGGACGTGAAAGAGAGTCTCTGGGCAGTCTGGCTGGCATGGAGGTATGCAGAGGCTCAGGGCAGTGGCTATTAATAACAGGAATAACCAAACTAGTATGAATCAACTGCCTATCAGCATTCAGTCTATGACTGCTATGCTTGAGGTGATTCACTTTGACTTTCTTCCTGCTGCGTTCACAGAACCAAACTAGTGCACAGAGATTCTTAAATAAGCAACAGAAGTTTATCAAATACACAGGAGAAAAACGAAAGGTTTCATTGAAAATCTCTGGTCTTAGCTGGAAGATATGACCTACATATAAGAATCTAGTGGAATACCCGTGGCAGAATGGTCATGCAGTATACACTTTACATGGAAGTGTGGAGGTAACCTAAAAAATGAAGTGCTTGGGAGTGATGAGTTTGTTTGTAGGCATCTTTGAAAGTGATTTTGGGCTAGGTCTCAAAAAGAGGATATCTTAAGCATAAAAGAGGTGTGATCAAAATCATGTATCTCAAGGAATCTCTGACAGCAGTGTTGGATGAATTAGAGTGGAATGAGACCAGAGTCAAAGCAATTAGTTCCAACAAGTCAGGATGAAAACAGCTCTAACAAGAGAAAACAGTGCCAGGATCTGGAACCTAGGCGTTCTTGATTCTGGAAGGAGTGTACCATATCCCTTTCCCTATATTTAACCCCTGCAGCCACCTAGAGTCTAAGTCTCTCTTCTTCCTGAAATCCCTGGGTCTCTTTGGAACATCCATGGAGGAAGAGCAGAGGCAGGGATATGGATATGAAAGTTCCTGTCCTTACTTTGGGACATTGTTCTGTCCTCTTTATCTGACGTGTGATAAAAGATCAAAGAACTATTACATGATAACTAATACACCTTAGCTGATATACCTTAAGTCCTCCCAAAGGATGAAACAAAAGGCTTTCAAAGGTCTTTCCCTTAAATGTGTAGATATGAACAGATACAGTCTTGTCTCAGGATTTCTAACAGTGATTTTCAAAATCTTTAATGTTCATAAAAATAATGTGGGCTGCTAATTCAAAATGCAGATGCTTGGAGCCAATCCCCAATTTACTGAATTTTAAACTAACTGTCTTGGTGATTCCTGTGTACACTAACATTTGAAAATCACTATTCAGCTCAAGCCGTTATGCCATCTGGAAGACATGTTTCCTTCGCATCTGCAGGAAATTCTTTCCCGTTCAAAATGCCCACAATGTTTACGCCTGAAAAAAAGAACACAATGTTCACAATCTCAGTATTATCAAAATGTCAATAGTGTTATTTTTTTATATTTTGTGTATATTACAATGTTCATTATATACATATACAATCTGTATATAATGTTATGATAGCTGATTACTAATATTTCTTGATGTACTGGGCACTGCACCAGGCACTTTACATACAGAAAAGTAATTAATTAATTTAATCCTCAAAACAACCATTTAGGGCATTTGTCAGTCTTCTTGGCCAGCATTTGAAACCTCTTCTTGTATTTGGAAAATATACTTTCTTTGGCAGAGTCTGCCCCTTGCAACCGAAGTTGAAAATGTCAGACACTGGCTTTCCCAGCATCCCTTGCTGCTATGGCTCATGCATATCATACACATTCCACTCACCAGATACATCTGCTCCAGAGTTAGAATCAGAAGCTTGTGAAACAATGGAGGAGAGGCCTTTCAAATGTCTTATGACTATGGTGGTGGGAATATATATCTATGATGCTAGATAAAAGCAACTCTACTAGTTATCTAAATTATCTTTATATTAAGGAAATTAATGGTCATAACTAAGTACAGGTTTCAGCTACCTTGGAGAAAAAGCTATTTTCAAAACTTCAGTAGCATCTTTTGGGGTAGAATAATTTGTGTAAAAAGACAAATCACTCTTAGTTTAACAGACCTTCAAACAACGTGAAAAAAATCTGGTACGAGTTCTAAATTATTCTATACCTTCAAAAGAAAAACAACTTCATTTCTTGATCAGCTTTCACAATCTGACTTCTCATTGTTTCTGGTGTCCTTCCTTTCTAAACAATCTGGATCACTGAGGTGATGTTGGATTACAAAAGAGCTTTCCTGAGGCATAGGGTCTCATTGGTGGTGCCATCCTGTGGCATTTTAGTTAGGTTAGCTTTTTCTTTTTATAGCCTAGTATTCAAGTCTACAGTAAGCACGGAGGAGTTGGCAAAGCCAAAGACAGATCATCAAGCATTTGAGAGAGGATAAAAATGTAGTCAAACGTAGATTTTTCCTGTTTTAACTGATTATTTAGAAAGAAAAAGTGGGTAAGGAAAGAGTAAAAGGAAAGAATGATACATAGGACTCAAGATTGATGTGATTCATCCTCTGTTTTTTTCATTAAAGGAGCAACTGTACGTGAGAACAAACCAAAGTCCTCTGAATTCTAAATCTCACAGCAAAAAGCCCCCTCCCACACACAGTTGGCAACAGACATGCACAAACAAAATGCAGATTTCTTTTGTAGGAAACATCATCTCGGGTGTGTCTGATGCTTTAAAGATAAGCTCAATCCACTTCTAATTGACCGGAAGTTGGACACTCATGGCAGCCATAAGTCATCCACACTTAGTAGGAGGTCCCTAAGGCAGGCCACTGCTATTAGGAGACAGAAAAGAAATGACAGAATAGACCCAGTGAGGCTTCTATGTCTCCATGAAGGACAGACCAAATACTGGGGTCACAAGTAGTTCAGAGAGTGAGAGATTTTGAAAGAAATAATTTAATTTATATTCCTCAATAGTTATATCCTTTTAGCGAGGGATGTTACCATCTGTCCCTTTTGATCACGGACACTTGAAGAAGTGGTAAATAGGGGTACGGGACTTGGAACTAATAAGTCCTGTTGCTTATAAACCTGAGCCTGGGGTCATTAAGGTCAGGGCTGGTGTCTTTAGATGGGCCTGAGACTTTCGATCCATCAACATGCTGCTCTTCTATCGTGAAGGGTGGGCTTGAGAATCCAGTCTCCTTTCATTCTGGATTAGTGTTTCTACAAAAGCATCAAACCAAAGGCTCACTTTTTTGTTTTGGAACCCTCTCAAAGGCCAAGGATGGCTATCATCATCAGACTCATACACCGCCTGAAGCCTCTGAATGAATTTTTGTATGGAAGTGGTGGAGGGGGTTGTGCACTGTGTGTACCAGCCCAGAGTTAATGTTAAATCTTATATTTGCGTTAATTAAATTTCCTAATATAGTTCTATGGTAAGAAAGCTTGTCTGGCATTTCAGGTATGCTGAGAAAGGGGGTAGGTAATATTTCACTGTTAACATTCCAAAAAAATATTACTTAGGGGAATTTGTGGAAAAAGAATGTATTGATGAGGATATTTCACTAATAGTTTAATCATTTTTGTCCCCTTGTCCTTTTGTTGTACCTGTTAAGAAAAGCTTTGTATCCAAAGCTTTTGTACCTTACATTATCTGTAATTTTTTCTAGGCAACCCAGGACCAGTAGAGTAAAACCTACAAATTCCTGATCTCTGATCAAAGCTTGGTCTTCACGGTTGTCAGGCAATCTTTCCATATGTTTCTATTCTCATTCACCATATTATCGTTGTCGACTCTTTTTCATTCAGACTAAGGCCTCTGACTACCCTCTATTCTCAACCACTCTCATCTCCTCTCCCAATCACAGAAAAATTAGAGGTAGTCAAGGAACTCACCATCCCCATGTTCACCTTCTCTCCTACTCCACCTCCAACCTACCGTCACAATGGAAAACTATTCTTGTACCTCTGTTTTGGTATCTAGCTATACCTCCTGCATCCAAATTTCTCAGAGGTCTCGCTCCATCAGTTATCTCCTCTCTCAGCATTCTCTCATTATGTTATCGACGATCTTGAGCCTATAAACACATTCAATCTCTCTTATCTTAAAAATAAGCCCCTGACCGCTCCTCACTCTCTAACTACAGCTATATCTATTTCTTTACCTTCATAATCCAGGTTTTTGGGGTTTTTTTAATTTTAAAGATTTTTTAAAAATAATTTTTCCTTCTCCCCAAAGCCCCCAGTCAATACATAGTTGTACATAGTTGTGTATTTTTAGTTGTGGGTCCTTCTAGTTGTGGCATGTGGGACACCACCTCAGTGAGGCCTGGTGAGTGGTGCCATGTCTGCTCCCAGGATCTGAACCGGCGAAACCCTGGGCCGAGGAAGCAGAGCACGGGAACTTAACCACTCGGCCACGGGGCGGCCCCGACAATCCAGGTTGTGAAAGGATAGTCTTAACTCTGTATCTCCATTTCTTTATTTTCTTTCACTTTTTAATTTTTGTTATAAGGCACCCTTTTTCAACATTTCATTCAATCTGCTCTTAGGAATGGCTTTGTAGTTGCTAAATTTAAATGGACATATTCTCAATCTTCATGCTTTTGACTTTGCAATATTTGATACTGTTGATGACTTTCTCCTTCTTAAAATTATCTCCTGTTTAACTTCCAGAACTCCATTTCTCCCAGCTCTCTAGACCTTATTGTCAGTCTGCTTCGCGAACTCTTCTCCATCCGTTCTTTGTATGTTGGTCTTTTTTCCATGGTTCTGTTCTTGGTCACCTTCTTTCCTCATTCTGCACTTTCTTCCTTGGCTGGGGCAGGGGTGGGGGGTACGGCGTGGCACAGAGAATCTTACCAACTCAGATTATTACAATGAGTATGAGTTAGCTGACTCTCTCTCTATATGTATATACTGTTTATTTACTCTGTAACGAGGCTACCGGCAACCAAATCCTCAAGGCAGAAACCTAGAAATTATCTCTGAATCATTTCTCAAGCTTTTTCCTCACCTTACCTCTAATCATATGCAACCAGATCCCAAGTCCTATTGGTTATACACCTTAAATACCTCTAGTGTCTAGTTCTTCATATCCATTCTTCCTGCTATTGTCTTCATTTAGGCTTTAATCGTTTCTCACCTGAAACACTGCAAAGTTCTTTTTAATAGTCTCTCACCTAGCAGGCTCATCCTTTCTGTCTACCACTTGAATAATTCTTGTATAATATAAATCTGATTAGACCATCCACTTGCTTATAGTTTTCCATTGCCTCTCATGACCTTCAGGATAAAACCCAATCTTGATCTGGCCTTTGCCTACCTGCCCTGCCCAGTTTATTACTGTTCCCTAATTCATACAATGCTCTAGTTTTGCTAAACTTTGTGCAGATAGTTCTCCCAAAGTCATGTCTTCTTAAATGTCAGTGCCTTTGCACACACTTCTCTATCATCCCAGAATGCCCCGTCTGAGCATTTTCACCTGAAAGCTAAATCCTTTTCATCATATAAATACTCAGCTTCTGTATCTCCTCTGAGAAGTTTTCCCCAACACACTCAGTCTGGGATAAATGTTACTTTCGCATCCTTTCAAGAACCCTCATGCCTACACATAGCAGAACACTCACCGTGCTTTGTTCCGCGTATTTGTCTATCTTCTTCACTAAACTGATATCTTCTTTGCTGTATTACCAACATCAGAAACAGTGCCCAGTGTATTACAGCTGTTAAAGACAGATTTACTGCATGAATGAAGGTAAATGCAGATAAAAGATAAATATAATGAAAGGAAATATAAAAGACTGAGTTGAAATTTAATAATGGATGTACAATTTTTAATCATTTCTTAAAAACAGAGCTCGTTATGAGAAGTTTTTGTTGTATAGTGAAGTAGAATTCTCAGTTGTGAGGATTAAAACTCAGGATTATAATTCATTAGGGAGACAGATTTTTTAAAAACAGGTTTTCTTTTAATGAAGGTAGGTTTAAAAAATTGAATAGATTCTTCTCCCTCAGGACGGCTTATACATGTCTCATGAGACCAAGACAAGTCATCCTGAGATGTTGAGTTTTGAAAAATTCTTCAAATAAAAGAATTGCAAAAGCAAAATTTCATAGTGAAATTATTTCTTTTCCATCTTCCTGGCCCTGGATAAAGTAAAGTTTATGGTTCACTTTTTTTTTCTTTTTTTAAGTTTGGATCATGGAACTTAGCCAAATATAAGACAGCTAAAATATTTTGTTAGTTATAAAATTTTGCTTTGAGTACTTGAAGACTTATTAAGTTACTCAAATTTTAAGACACTGGGAACTCACTTTTGTGGATTCTTGATTATCTTGAAAATTTCTTACCCTGGCAGAATGGGTTTTACTGTTTCAAAGCAAACTCTGTTATCCTTTACAATGAATTCATCCTATTTTCGGTTTATGTGTCAATAACGAACACAGGATAGTACCAATAAGACCCACCTACAACATAAGAACATTAATAATACAGGAAACACTTTGTGGCCATGGAGAGGGTCAACATTCATTCTTCTTATTCTGTGTATTTTTTTCTCATTTTTCTACTTTGGGTATAAACTGAAATGGTTCTTTGAGACCTACTGTTATTCCTAAAGAAAGATTTAATACTATAAATGTTTCTCAAAGCACTGTTTTAGCTGTATCCCACAAATTTTGATGTTTTATTTTCATTTTTATTCACTTCAAAATATTTTCTAATTCCTTTGAGACTTCTGCTTTTTATCCAGGAATCATTTAGAAGAGTGTTTTAAAATTTCCAAATATATGGGGCATTTTCTAACTATCTTTCTATTTTTGATATTTAGTTTAATTTCTTTTGTTCAGAAAACATATTTTGTATCATTCCAATTATTTTAAATTTGGTACAGTTTTATTTTCTTGTTTGTTTTTTGCTTTTTATAGTGCCAGAATGTGATTAATGTTGTTGAATATCCAATTCCAATAGGAAACAATGTGTATTCTGTTGTCATTGGACAGAATGTTCTATAAATATCAAATAGGTCGAGTTGATTGATAGTGTTGTTCCAGTTTCCTCTGTCCTCACTAACTTTTTTTCTACTTGTTCTAACAATTATAGAGAAAGGAGTGTTGATGTCTCCAATTATCCCACACTTTGTCTTAGCCAAAGGCCAAGAAGTGATTCCAATTATAATTGTGGATTTTTCCTTTTTTTAAAAATTTCCATCAGTTTTTACTTCATGTATTTGGAAGTTTCATCGTTAGGTGAATATACATACAGAATTGTATGCCTTCATAATAAATTGACCCTTTTACTGCTATGTAATATCTCTCTTTATTCTTTTATTCCTGCTAATTTTCTTTGCTCTGAGGTGAACTTTGGTATTAATATACGGGTTAATCCTGATATAATACATAATTAGTGTACTACATGGGTTAGTGTTTGTATGATATCTATTTCCTTTCTTGAACTTTTTTTCTTTTTTTTTTCAGGAAGATTAGCCCTGAGCTAACATCTACTGCCAATCCTCCTCTTTCAGCTGAGGAAGACTGGCCCTGAGCCAACATCCGTGCCCATCTTCCTCTACTTTATGTGTGGGAAGCCTGCCACAGCATGGCTTGACACGCAGTGCGTAGGTCCACACCCAGGATCCAAACACTTGTACCCCGGGCCGCTGAAGCAGAACATGTGAACTTAACTCCTGTATCACTGGGCTGGCCCCCTTTTCTTGTATTTTTAACCAATCTATTTCATCACAATTATGTAAGTTTCTCATAGTCAACATATAACTGGGTTTTATTTTTTTAATCTACTCTGACAATCTCTGTCTTTTAATTTATATGTTTCTACCTTTTACATGTTATATACTTATCAATAAAATCAAATTTAGGCTTAACATTTTATTATTTGTTTTCTGTTTCTCTGTCCCCCATTTCTTGCATTCTTTTGGATTATTGGAATATTTGCTGTATTCTATTTTAATTAACCTCTTGTATTTCTGGCTCAATCTCCTATTTTCTTTTCTGGAGTTATTTTAGGGTTTATATTACTCATAATATTTCACAGTCTCCTAAAAGCTAACAGTTTACCACCTCTAGCAAAATGTAGAAACCTTTAAATCATTTGAGTCCCTTTTCCTTTTCTACTTATGTTATAATTGCTATGTTATGTTATATGAGAATTGGTCATTTCTTGGTTCTTTGTCTGTCAGATAATT
This sequence comes from Equus caballus, assembly GCF_041296265.1. Classification (NCBI taxonomy): domain Eukaryota; kingdom Metazoa; phylum Chordata; class Mammalia; order Perissodactyla; family Equidae; genus Equus; species Equus caballus. The sequence goes on along the minus strand of NC_091685.1, from coordinate 96,067,819 downwards.
TTGGATTATACCCTGGACATTTTGAGTATCATGTTGTGACACTTTGATGTGTTAACATCCTCTCGAGACTGTTGATCTTTTATATTGGTAGGCAACCATGCCGCTTAGGTTCTGATCTCAAGTTCTCTCTCTCCTTTTCTGGATGATGGTCTCAATGTGTGCTCAGTTCTCAAAGTTTTTGTTACACTATTTCGGTCTGCCCCGTTCCTCAGCTACTTGGAGGTAAGTCTGGGACTTGTGAAGCGGTACATAGAGTAGCTCAGTTCTCAAAGTCTTTCTTATGCTGTTGTGGGTATGTTCTGCACAGGCATCTCTCAGGGGTTAGCCTAGGACTTGAAGAGTGGCTTACATTGTAGCTCAATTTTTGAAGGCTTTGCTGTGTTGTTTTGGACCTGTTCTGCACAAGTGCAAGCTGGCAGTGAGCCCTGGATTGCGTGGACCTGAACCCAGGCTGTGGTGGTGAAAGTGCCAAATCTTAACCACGAGACCATCTGGGCTGGCTATAAAATTTTCTTATAATCCTTTTAGTTTGAGAAAGGTTTGTAGTGATATCCTTTCTCCTTCTTTATTTTGTTAATATTTTTCTTCTGTTTTTGTTATCAACCTAGTTTCAATATTAAGGACTTTCTTTTATTCCCTTGAGTAGAAGCATTGCATCCCACTTATTAACACTTCATTTTTAAAAAAAGTATGTCAATTTTAAAGTAAGAATGTCTAACATTCTATTGTTTAGTTCATAGAGTTCAAAGGTACAGATAAGAGAATAAGATAGACATATGCAGCGTATTCATATGGGCGTTATATGGATATAATACAGACATAAGCAGTATTGTGTACTAGAAAGAGTTGTGGATTTAGAGTCTCAGAGAACTGCATCCTAGTCTTGAATCTGTGCTCCTTATGAGGTTCATGAATTTGGAACAGTCACTCTCTCTTTGTTTGCTTTCTTTATCTCTCTAATTGAGCCAAAATAAGCTACTACTCAGAATTGAGGTAGGGCTAAAAATGAAATGATGTAAGTGAATGTCCCTTGAGAACTGTACCCTCACATGAAAATTTAATAATCATCATTATGATTGTTTAACTTTTCAGACTTCGCATGATCTTTGCATCAAGTGTCTGCAGAACATTCACATTATGTAAGCAAATTTTAAAACCTCATTATACAATGCCCTTATTAATCACAGCAGCAATACTTAAATCCTACAACAGTAAACTGTAGCAAGTCTGACATAATTTAAAACTTCAAAATTGGCTTCTGACTGTAAATAATTTAAGCATAGTTTCTTTTTAAACTGAGAGAAATTTTTTCACTATTTTTCAGCTTAAGGCAACTTTTACATCTATTCTTCTTTCTTTTTGCTCATTCTTTCTTCTTTCTTCTTTCAGTATCTCCTTTTCTTTTTTTAATCTTATACTCTTTCTCTTTTGCCTTCTCATTCTCTCTCTCATTCTTTCCTTTTTCCTTCCTTCCTTCTTACTCTTCTCTTGCTTGCTTTTGGATTTTTTCTTCAAAAGTATCTGCTTCATGCTAGTTTTGTGCTGGATCTTTTGCTAGTCACTGGACAAGCAAAGAAAAACAAAACCTTTGGGTCTGGCCTGGTGGCGCAGTGGTTAAGTTCTCACATTCTGCTTTGCCAGCCCAGGGTTCGCTGGTTCAGATCCTGGGTGCGGACCTACGCACCACTTGTCAAGCCATGCTGTGGCAGACATCCCATACATAAAGTAGAGGAAGATGGGCACAGATGTTAGCTCAGGGCCAGTCTTCCTCAGCAGAAAAAAGAGGAGGATTGGCAGTGGATGTTAGTTCAGTGCTAGTCTTCCTCAAAAAAAAAAAAAGAGAAAAGTAAAACTCTTGACCTCAGTGAACTTGTATCTTCCATGCTATCCATCTCCACCTGAAGAGTCTTCTAATGGTTCCCACACATCTTACCAGTTGGTCTGCCTGCAAAGGTAGAAAACAGTTATCCATAGTCATGCCCCTTGGTCGTGTTGTATTTCCACATCTTGGGATAGGCTTAGTCTCAATCAATGTTTTTAAAACTGCAGAATATACCTTGTCAGTGCATTAGGTATTAACCAGCACTTTAAAAACATGAAATAGAATAGTATATGACAGAAAATATTTTGTAACATATTGTGAGAGTAAGTATTGTTTTATGAAGGCTTTTTTACTTTATATTTCCTCCTATTTCTATATCAAGCCACATTCACAAATTTATGTGTGCACTGTTCATGATGCAAAATGTATTTCTTACAGACCATGGTTCAAATGTGTGAAAAATAATCACCTACACTACTAAGATTCAGGGCCATTCCAGGATTTCCAAAAAAGAAAAGAGACAAACATAAGTGGTGATAGAAAAAAGAATTAATAGAAAAAAAGTCACTTTAATATTCACCTGTCTGAGCTAAAATTCTCTAGCCAGGTTGATTCTTGGTGCAATCACGATAAAATTGTTCTTAAACTTGTTTTCCAAGGATGTTGATCCGATTGGAGATGAATATATACGACACAACACTAGGCGTGGAACACCCCTTGATGAAGAGGAATCCCAGGGGGCCCTTCGAATTAACTTACCTACTGAGAGAGCATAGAGCCCACCCCTTCATCTTTAATATACAATGTAACAAATCTTATGGTCCTAAAATGGACAAAGTTTCCTGGAATTGAAATTCTAAGTTCTGAAAAGCCTAAAAATCAATATCACTTTTAACTATGGGAAGAACCATAACCAGTGAGCCTAATGGCAGCTGCGTTGAGCTCAAAGGGAAGCCTAAAGCTTCAGTGATGTTTCTTGTTATAAAAACTTCACTGAAGAGAAATATGTTTGTTAAAGAGTGTTATTTTGAAACACCACATTTTTGGGATTCTAGCATTCATATCTTCCATGGTGATAAATTTTTAATAGATCATTATATCTTCTGTAATACTTCCAAAGAATTTCATCATCTACCAACAATATTTCTTAAAGCTAAATATGATTTATACACTGTTGGCAAAGGAAACAAAAGCCTCCCGTAAGTTTTTGAACAAGACATTTATTTATTCTCTTGTGCTGTTGCTAACAAACATAATACAAAATGTGATAAATATATCCTGAGAAAATCCTACTTGAAAATCAATTAAGAGTAAGCCTTCTGCTAAGACACCTCTGCCATACATTGATAATGATGGTAAAAAATGTCATCATCTTTTTCTTTAAGAAAAAATAAGAAGTCATAGTTATATTACAGAAATAGTTTCCACTAGAAAATCCATACCATTAGGGCATGCTTTAGTTTTCTAGGCTGCATAACAAATTACCACAAACTTAGCAGTTAAAACAATCAGATTTATGATTTCACAGTTCATGTGAGTCAGGAGTTTGAGCACAACCTAACTACTGTGTCCTCTGTAAGGCTGTAATCAAGGTGTTGGCAAGGACTTGATTCTTGTCTGGCAGGTCAACTGGCAATGAACTTGCTTCCAAGCTCACTCAGGTTGTTGGTAGAATTCATTTCCTAGTGACTATAAGATGAAAGGTCCTGACTTTTTGCTGCTAAGGTTGCTTTCAACTACTGGAGGTCAACTGCAGCTTCTTGCAAAGTGACCTTTTCCATACATCCTCTCAGAACATAGCAGCTTACTTCTTCAAAGGCAGCACAGGAGATAAAGAATGAGTCAGCTAACAAGATGAAATTTTATGTGATGTAACATAATTATGGAATATAACATAATCATCAGAGTGACGTCCCTTAATCTTTGCCATCTTCTCTTGGTTTAAATCAAGATATTACCTGCCTGTAACTGAGGGGCAGGGATTACATAAAGCATTAAATATTAAGAGGCAGGGATCATGGAGGCCGCTTTAAAGTCTGTCTGCACGAGGCAGGATCACTTTTGTCCTGTTTACACTAATATCCCAGGAACCTTGCAATGTGCCCAGGACAAAGGCTGTAGTCAGTGATAAATGAATGAATAGATGACTCAGTTATTACACTCATTACAATTTATGTTATTACGCTACTTGTTTGACTTGACACAATATTAGAAAACGAGTTTTTATTTAAAAAACCTTTTAAGATTAGTCTGATGCTGTCATTCCCTCCAAACAACAACTTTATGTTTTTTCTTCATTTCCATGCTTTTAATTTGGGTACTCAATACCAAGATAAATGAGACAGTGAGTGTGTGTTCTGTTTAGGTGTTCGGCAGTTTGGTTATAAGAGATCGATAAGCATAATTGCATTAATTGTGCTATTTCCTATAAAACATCTAGATAAAATAATTACTACTATGGGTAATTACAACCATTAAAATACATAATATTCAATTTAGAGCAACATTTAAAGAAACAGATATACCATGTTACATTTAGCTATTAATTCATGTAAGAATTAGTAAGCATTTATATTCCAGGCATTGTGGTAGCTGTTAGGGAGTGTTGGGAGATAAACAAATCCTGCCCGTTTGGAGGAAATGCTTCTTTGTTCTTCCCCATTGGAATGAGTCAGTGTGGACAACCTCAGATTTTTGGGGGTCATGAAAGTCATGCTGTAAGATTTATAGCATGGAGAAGTAGAGCAGAAGGGCCATCCCTGTGGGTAGCTCACAACCAATGGGGAAAAAGCACAAAAGGACAGAGCTACACATTCCCATTTCCTGCTTCCAACTCAACAATCAGAGAATCATTACATCTCCCGTGGGAAGGGTAAATGAGGGGGAAGAGGAAGACCACTGATGTTATATAATGGAGATTTTATCCACCCAGAAGAAACATCAGAAGTGGGGAAGAATGAGGAAGCACTACCTCCATCAGGCGGGATCATTGTATTTATTATGCTATTTTAAAAATTGTCTTTATCCTTTATCTAACTCATTTTCCATGAAATGAGGTTGAATAGATGAATCTCAATCTGAATCTTTAGTAATGTGCCCATTATCTGAATTTTTTCTGTTAGTTCCTCAGTTTCTAATCAGTATTGTTGATATCAACCATCCCTCCCTTCTTTGCATATTTACCTTTACCCCAATTTTCACAAAACCAAGGAAAGGCACCTATTTCTTTTTAAGACTTAATAAGGAAAATGTCCTGTGTATTTCTCCAAGTTGCCCTACTCTGCTTTTCCCTTGTTTCTCTAAGCAACAAAAGACGAAAGAAATTGTGTGTTAAATAATGTTTTTGTTCATAAATATTCCTGATGTTCTCTTCAATAATATATCTCACTTGCAGCTGGCTTTAAAAGTTTATCCAATTTTTCTCCTTTGCTTTAATAATTAATGCCCAGTCAACACAATTAGTTTCCTAACCAATAACTCTATTAAATACGCAGATCCTAAATTTAACCTACTCTGCATTTATACTGCCAAATTTTAAAGCATTGGTCTTAGAATATCTAAATAGAATATCAAAAAACAAAATTTTTTATTATGGGAAAAGAATAAGGTCTCCATCCCTTCACTATTCTTACATTCTGTCAGAATAGTAGAACGAAAAGGAGAATCAGATAAAAAACATAACTCCATCTTTAATGAAATTAAGAGACATCTGAAATCCCAAAAGATAAAATAAGAATTTAAAAGCAGGGAAATGGGGGAAGACATGTATAGAAGATGCCTATGACTGAAAATCTCAGCAAATCTGAGTGAGCATACTTCTGTTTACAACAATGAAAACACTATGTGTGGACTCACAGTGAGAACTTCTCTAGATTTGGTTATGTTCAAAGAAAAAGAAAAACAGAGGAGGCAGAGTGGAATGAAGAATTATCCAGATAAGCCTCATTTACAGAAACAGATTGTTATTGCTGCAATCAGACTAGAAAGACTTTGGAAACAACCCTACAGCTGCATATCTTGTAAGCTTGGCAGAAGTAAACACTGAGAAAACTCACATGACACAACCTTGGTATATAAGGAAAATCTTCTGCTAGCCTAGAACATAGCATTGGTCCTTCCTCCACATAAGCCTCAGGCATATTGTTGATTCATCAAGAACTCACTTTATTTAAAGACAAGAAATTAAAAAAATGAAACAGTCATGATGGATATGCAAACTGAATTCAACAGCTCATTAAAGCAATCATACACCATGAGCAAGTGTTATTTATTCCTGGGATGCAAGGATGGTTCAACATATGCAAATCAATCAATATGATATGCCACATAACAAAATGAAAGAAAAAATACACGATCATCTCAACAGATAGATAGGAGAAGCATTTGACAAAGTTCAACATAAATTCACCACTAAAACTCTCAACAAAATAGGTGCAGAAGGAACTTATCTCAATGCAATAAAGATCATATATGAAAAGCCCACAGGAACACCATAATCAATAGGGAAAACTGAAAACTTTCCCTCTAAGATCCAGTACAAGACAAGGATATTCACTCTCACTACTTCTATTCAACATAGTACTAGAAGTCCTAGCAGAGCAATTAGCAAGAAAAAGAAATAAAAGGCATCAAAACTGGAAAGGAAAAAGTAAAATTATCTCTGTTTGCAGGAGACATGATCATATATGTAGAAAACCCTAAAGACTCAACAAAAGTACTGTTATAACTAATAAACAAATTCAACAAGTACAAGATACAAAATCAAATACATAATTCAGTCACGTTCCTATACACAAACAAGGAACTATCCAAAAAGGAAATTAAGTAAACAATTATATTTACAATAGCAACAAAAAGAATAAAATACTTAGGAATAAACTTAACCAAAGAGGTGGAAGACTTGTACACTGAAAATCATAAAATATTGAGGAAAGTAAATAAAGAAGACAGAGTTCAACGGGAAGACATCTCCAGTTCCCGGATTGAAAGAATTAATATCATTAAAATTTCTGTACTACACAAAGTGATCTAGATTCAGTGCAATCTCTATCAAGAGTCAAATGGCATTCTTCAACAGAAATTTAAAAAAACCCCTAAAATTCATATGGAACCACAAAAGATTGAATAGCCGAAACAATCTTGGACAAGAAGAACAAAGCTGGAGGCATCATACCTCCTAACTTCAAAATATATTATAAAGCTATAGTCATAAAAATAGTATGATAGGCTGGCATAAAAATAGATACATAGACCAATGGAACAGAAAAGAGAACCCAGAAATAAATTCATGCTTCTATGATCAACTGACCTTCAAGGGTGCCAAGGACACACATGGAGAAAGGACAGTTTCTTCAATAAATGATGGGAAAATTGGATAGCTGCATGCAGAAGAATGAAATAGGACCCTTATCTCACATCAAAATAGATGAAAGACTTAGACATAAGACTTGAAACCATAAAGCTATTAGAACAAAACATAGGAAAAAAGCTTCTTAAGATTTGTCTGGGCAATGATTTTTTGAATACGACACCTAAGACACAGGCAACAAAAGCCAAGTAGACAAGTGGGACTGCAACAAACTGAAAATACACAGCAAAGGAAACAATCAACAGAGAGAAAAGCTAACCTACAGAATGGGAGTAAATATTTGCAAACTATATATCTAATAAGGAGTTACTATCAAAAATATATAAGGAATTCATACAACTCAAAAGCAAAAAGCAACCAGAGTAAAAATTGAGCAAAGGACTTAAGTAGATATTTCTTTACAGAAGACTTATGAATAACCAACAGATACATGAAAAAATGCACAACATCATTAATTATCAGAGAAATGCAAATCAAAACCACAATGTGATGTCACTTCACACCTGTTAGGATGGTTATTATCAAAAAGACAGAAGATAACGAGTGTGGCAAGAATGTGAAGAAAATCCTTGTTCACTGTTGATGGGAATGTAAACTGGTACAGCTGTTCTGGAAACAGAATGGAGGACCCTCAGAAAATAAAAAATAGAACTACTTTATGATCCAGCAATACCACTCTGGGGCACGTATCTGAAAAAAATAAAATGATTATCTGAGAGAGATATCTGCACCACCCCCCCCCATGTTTACTGCAGCATCATTTACAATAGCCAAGACATGGAAACAACCTAAATTTCCATTGACAGAAGAATGGATAAAGAAGATGTGGTATGTATATGTATGTGTATATATATATATATATATATATATATATATATATATACACACACACAGATATATATGAATATTATTCAGCCTTTAAAAATAAGGAAATCCTGCTACTTGCAAAAACATGGTTTGACTTGGAGGACATTATGCTAAGTGAAAAAGCAAGACACAGGAAGACAAATGCTGCTTGATCTCACTTATATGTGGAATCTAAAATTGTCAAACTCATAGAAACAGAGATTAAAATGGTAGTTTCCAGAGGCTGGAGAAGAGGAGGAAATAGGAAGATACTGGTCAAAGGGTACAAAGTTTCCTTATGCAAAATTAATAAGTTCTGAGGATACAATGTACAGTAATGTGAATATAGTTAACAATACTGTATTGTAAACTTGAAGTTTGCTAAAAGATTAGATCTTAAGTGTTCTTACCACAAAAAAAGAAAGAAGAAAGGGAAATGGTAACTATGTGAGGTGATGGATATGTTAATTAGCTTGACTGTGGAGATTATTACACTATATATATGTATATATATATACATATATATATACATATATACCAAAACATCAAGTCATATGTCTTAAATATATGCAGTTTTATTTTTCAATTATATCTTAATAAAAAAGAGAAAAAGAGAAATAAACTAACAAACTCCTGAAAAAAAGAAAAGAATTCAGAAAGCAAATTGCAGACCAAAAAGAAAAAATGTATCAGAAAATTATTGTCACAGAATAGATAAAACTTATGACAACACACATCACCATGAGTTCAAAAATTAAGGTGAAGAAATTTTTACTGAAACAATTCAAAATAGAGATGCAAGACTTCAGGAAAGATAAGTGAGATAATCAAAGAAGATAAATCATGAGTGGACAAAAGTCAGAAAATGATAGAAGAAGAAAAAGAGAAATGTCACAGAAACAAATTGAAAACAACATAAAGGAGAATAAATTTACTTAACTTTCAATAAGAGAGAGAAGACAGGAATAAGGAAATCAAGCAAAATGTAATGCAAATGAAGATAGAGTTAAATATTAATATAGAGAAATGATAGTTATGACAGATAGGCAAAGACAATGCAACATACATGTAATTGGTGTTTTTAAAGAAAAGAATCAAAATAATGAAACAAAAAATTGCATACATTGTTGAAGAAAATTGTCAAAAATTCATACTTGAATTTAAAGATTAAAGGCACATTTAGGTCCTGGGGAAAAAATGGAAACATAACAGTCAACAAAAAGAATATTGCAGAAATGCTTATTAGACTTAAAAAGATATAGAAATAGTCCCCTGGACAACCAGAGAAAAACATTATGTCACATATGGGGGGAGAGGAGAGATAGATTAGTAATTTTCAACCGTAGGAGTACTGGAGCAAAGTCCTCAAGGATGGAAAGTGTTTCCCAATAATTTCATACTTGACAAACTGTTGTTATTCCAATGAAGAGACAATAGAAAAATATTTTAAACTTGCAAAAGATCAGGAAATTTGTCTGATATATGTATATATCAAACTCAATTCCCTGAATATAGTAAATATTTATTTTTACATGCCTAAGTAAGACTCACAAAAACTAACCATATGCCAGGCCACAAAGAAAACCTCATTGAATTCCAAAAGGTAACAATAGTAGAGATAACATTCAACAGTCACAATGCAATAAAAATAGAATTTAAGAAGAAAATTATAAACCAAAAGGTTTTTCATCAAGGAAAATAAAAATTCTCTTAAGTTAAAAGGAAAGACAAACAAAAATTCCTGAATATCTAGAAAATGATGATAATCTAACCGTCACAAAAGAGCATTGAAAGGAAATTCCATGGACTTAAATGTTAATATAAGAAAATTAAAAAAAATTAATTAACTGACTCAAGACATTTGAAGAGGAATAATAAAATGAATTGGAGCAAAACAATGATGGAGATAAAAAAGGGTAAAAACAGAAGAAATAACGAGTAAAATCAAAAGCTCTCTTAAAAATAGTCATATCATGACTTTATCATGGTTATCTGTAATAGAGGGAGAAAAGTCAAATATACACAGGCACACCCAGACACAAATGTCAGGACTGATTAACATCAGAAACTGAAGAAATTTAGTGATCCACGGGAAACTACTTTGCTCAAATCCATGCAAATAAAATTGAAGTCTGGATGAAATTAAAAATTTCCAGGAAAACATAATTTATTAGAACTGGTCCCAGTAAATACAGAATACCTATAAAAATGCATTTTAATGGGAGAAATATGCCAAGTTTTACTCCCACAAAAAGCAAGAATTCAAGATGTTTTCATTGGAGAATGCTACCAAAACTTTTAAAGAGAATACAATTCTGAATCATAGAGAAAGAAAGACAATTTCCAAATTCTTTTATGAAACAAGAATGACAACAATTACAAAACACAATAATTATAAAACAAAAGTAAATCTGTAGACTAATTTAACTTATGAATATTATATGTAAACCTTTCACAAGAATGTATATTAACAAATGTCTAAAAGTGTGCTGGCGTATTGTGTTGGGAGGTAGTAAGGAGACAGGCTCTCTCACGTATATCTGGTACTATTGAAAACTGATTTTGGACTATCTATGAAAATTACACACATGTATATCTTCTTTGACCCTAAAATCCACTTTAAGAATTTATGCCACATCTACAGATATTTTTGTACAAAATTACATACATGCAAGTTTGTTCATTGCTGCATAACAGTAAAAGATAGAAGCAGCATAAATATTAGGCTTAAATTGCCTTAAATGAATAAGTTTCTGATAAAGCAAATATGATATCTAATATAATGGATTATGGTGAAACTTTATGAATAGGTAGCTCTGCATGCATTAATTTGGGTAAATATCCAGGGTACTTTGAAAAGTGAAGAAAGCAAGATGGAGAAAAGTGTATAGCTTATGGCATAAGTTGTGAAAAGAAATGTACATAAGCTTGTTGGAAGGAAAAACAGCACACTAATAACTGTGATGCATAAAGGTGGGGGAACAGGGCAGAGAATGGTGGAGAAGAGTGGATCTGGCAAGAGGAGAGATACTTGTCACTTCGCTCCTTTTTACAGTTCTTGATGTTTTAACTTTGTGAATGTCTTACTGAAGAAAATACAAATAAAAGATAAGCAGGATTACATCTTAATGGCAAACAAGGTTGAATTCAGGAGAAAAGCTTTAAATTAAATAAAGGAAGTTTATAATGAGGGATGCAGTCAGTAGTATGCTGGAAAATGTTTTCTGGAGGAAAATTACCCATTATTTATATACATAAATTACGAATTTTACTGCTATAAAGAATGTTTAGTACATAATTCACAAATAACAACAAAATATATAATACTTTTTGTTGTAAATCCACCTAGCCAATTGATTCTCACAGAAAACTTTCATTGATTTTTGCCAAACTCTAAGATCCATAGTCAATCTATGGTTGCAATCCAACAATAAATGGAACTGTATCCCCATCTCCTCACTTGTTTCCCAATAAATGTGCCATCATTAAATCTGATATGTTAGCTACTGTTAAATTATTTCTTGATCTCCTACAAATGATATTAATTAAGCAAAAACATCTTCAAACTTCAGCACTATATATGACCCACTTTTATTTTAATCAGTATTATTAAAAAATTTATCCATCAATTTCTTAAGTTTAAATCAGAAGTCAGCCTGTGGTCCAAAACTAGGCACCTGTTTTGTTAACAAAGTTCTTTTGGAAAACAGCCACTCCCATTTGTTTACCTATTGCCTAAGGTTGCTTTTATGCTACAGTGTCAAAACTGACGGGCTACAAAGCCTAAATATTGACTGTCTGGCTCTTTACAAAAAGTTTGCTGACTTCTTGTCTATACAGTCAAAAATAAAATATGCCAGAATGATGTCAGCATCACGGCAGAGTGAGACGTTCCCTTTGTCTCTCCCCTCTAAATTACAATGAGACAGACATCCATTGACAAACATAGGATTCCCTACTCAGCACTATAGGATGCCTAAGAGATCCAGGGAGCTATACATCTAGCCTGGGGGAGGACTAGACCCCTGGGTAGCAGGGCAACTATGGCAGTTGTCCCCTCTGCCACTCCTGGTGGCAGCAATCCAGGGTGCAGATCCTCATGCAGTGGCCCACATGACTGTGAGTGGAGGTGAGGGGAGCCCAGCCCTGTGCACCCAAACATCTGGGGGGGGGGGGACATGCAATAGCCTGCACACATGCACATGCTCAGGGGCATGTGCACATGTGCACAAATGTCTGAGGAGTGGCTGCAGCAGTGTGGCAGTAGCCCTGCCCTATGATGGTCAATCGAGTAGTAGCACAGGCAATGGCCCAACCCACACAACTGTGAACATACCGGGCAAGAGCACCCAGCCTCCAGTGGTGGCACCCCTGACACCAACTCCACCAGCAGTGGGGGCTGCATACAAGTCCTCATATCCCTGGGCCCCCACTAGTGACGGCAATACCTGAGATCCCAGTACCCCTGGCAGTGGTGCAACCAGCACCCCCTGACAACTGGGGAATAGCAGAGGTGGTGCAGAGGACAACTGCATCTGAGCCCACAGAGAGCCAGTGGAGGAACACAACAACCAGGCAACCAGAACCAAAGTAACCAAAGCCATACTCAAATAAGAGAAAGTGATTCTACCACAAATGTGCTAGTAGAGGATCAATTCATCAAACTCCATGAAGAACCACATTAACTCTGCAGAGCAGAAGGAAAATGACAACTCTCCAAAAACCAAATCTGAAGTCATAGAAGTTTATGACCTAATTGACAGAATTCAAAATAACAGTCATAAAGAAACTCAACAAATTATAAGAAAACTCACAGTGACAGTTCAATGAGCTCAGGAATAAAATAAATGAACAGAAGGTATACTTCACCAAAGAGATTGAAGTTCTAAAAAAAAACCAAATAGGAATTCTGGAGATGAAGAACACAATTAATGACATAAAAAATAGTGTAGGGGGACCAGCCCCATGGCTGAGTGGTTAAAGTTCTGCGTGCTATGCTGTGGTGACCCAGGTTTGTGGGTTCAGATCCTGGACAGGAACCTACTCCATTCACCAGCCACACTGTGGAGGTGTCCCATGTACAAAAAAATAGAGGAAGATTGGCACAGACTTTACTCAGAGCTAACCTTCCTCAAGCGAAAAAAGAGGAGGATTGGCAACAGATGTTAGCTTAGGGAAAATCTTCCTCAGGAAAAAATAGATAAATAATGTAGGGCCAGACCCAGTAGCATAGTGGTTAAGTTCAGTGATCTCCACTTTGGTGGTCCAGGTTCAGTTCCAAGGCATGGACATACACCACTCACCATGCTGTGGTGGTGGCTCACATACAAAAAGAGGAAGATTGGTGGGGGCAGGCCCAGTGGTGCAGCAGTTAAGTTTGCATGTTCCGCTTTGCTGGCCTGGGGTTCACTGGTTCAGATCCTGGGTGCAGATATGGCACCACTTGTCAAGTCATGCTGTGGCAGGTGTCCCACATATAAAGTAGAGGAGGATGGGCATGGATGCTAGCTCAGGGCCAGTCTTCCTCCGCAAAAAGAGGAGGATTGGCAGCAGTTAGCTCAGGGATAATCTTCCTCTAAAAAAAAAAAGAGGAAGATTGGCAGTGGATGTTAGCTCAGGGTAAATCTTCCTCAGCAAAAAAAAAAAAAAAAAAAAACAAAGCACAAAAAATAGAGTAGACTTTATGGAGGAGAGAATTAGTGACCTTGAAGAAAGAAACATAGAAATGATTCAGGCAGAGGAGAGAGAATCAAGATTTTTTAAAAATGAAGAAATCCTTTGAGAAATATCTGACTACATTAGGGAAAGTAACATAAGGATTATAGATATCCCAGAGGAAGAAGTGAGGGAGAAAGGAGCAGAGAGTATTCAAAGAAATAATAGCTAGGAACTTCCTAAATCTGGGAAGGACCTGGACTTACAATTACATGAAGCTAATATAACTCCTAATTACATCAATTCAAAAATATCATCTCCAAAGCATACAATATTAAAACTGTCAAAAGTCAATGGTGAAGAAAAAATATTCAGGGTGGCAAGATAGAAGAAAATAAACATCAAAGGAACCTCTATTAGTCTTTCAGCAGATTTCTCAGCAGAAAACTTAGAGGCTAGGAGAGAGTGGAATGGTATATTCAAAATACTGAAAGACAAAAAGTAATACCCAAGAATACTCTATCCAGTGAAATTATCCTTCAGACATGACAGATAAATAAAAGCTTTCCCAGACAAGTGGAAGCTGAAGAAATTCATTGTCACTAGAACTGTCCTATAAGAAATGTTGAAGGGGTCTCTCATATCTGAAACAAAAAGGCAAAAGTTTACAAAGCTTTGAGCAAGGAGACAAACAGACAGGCAAAATCAGAAAATTTCAGCTCTCAGTCAGAATAGGTTAGCAAACAACTATAACAGAAATGATAAAGGGAAAGAAAGCATCAAAAATAACTATAAACAATTCTATTTGGTCACAAGCTCACAGCACAAATAAGAATGATTTGTGACAAGAAAAACATAGAAAAGAAAGAGGAATGGGGTGGAATATGCATAGGCTAAGGGAGATAACAGACTATCAGAAAAAGGACTATCTCATCTATGAGATCTTTTATACAAGCCTCATGGTAACCACAAAACAAAAACTCAGAGCACAGTTATAAATCATAAAGAAAACTTAGAAAACCATCATAGAAAACCACCAAATGGAATTCACAGAAGAAATACAAGGAAATATAGAACAACCAGAAAACAAGAGATAAAATGGCAGTATTAAACCCTCATGTATTACTAATCACTCTAAATGTACATGGAATGAACTCAGCAATCAGAAGACACAGAATTGCTGGATGGATTAAAAAACAAGACCCAATAATATGCTGCCTCTGGGAAACATAGCTGAGCTCCAAAGACAAACATAGGCTCAGAATGAAGAGATGAAATATGATATTCCAGGCAAATGGCAAGCAAAAGAAAGCAAGTGTAACTATACTTATATCAGACAAAGCAGGCCTCAAGATAAAAAAGATAATGAGAGGGACCAGCCCCATGGCAGAATGGGTAAGTTCCTGTGTTCTACTTTGGCAGCCCAGAGTTTGCTAGTTTGGATCCTGGGCGTGGACTTACACACTGCTCATCAAGCCATGCTGTGGTGGCATCCCACATAGAAGAGCTAGAATGACCTACCACTAGGATATACAGCTATGTACTGGGGACTTGGGGAGGAAAAAAAAAAGGAGAAGATAGGCAACAGCTGTTAGCTCAGGGCCAAACTTCCTCACCAAAAACTATACTTAAGAAAATGATAATGAGAGACAAGAATGGGCATTATATAATTATAAAATGGAAACTTCACCAAGAAGACATAACATTTATGAATATATATGTACCTAACACAGGAGCACCAAGTATATAAAGCAACTATTAACAGACTTAAGGGGGAAATTGACAAAAACACAATAATAGTAGGGGACTTTAACACCCCACTTATGTCAATGAGTAGATCATCCAGACAGAAAGTCATCAAGGAAAGACTCACCTTAAATGAAACACTAGATCAGATGGACTTAATAGAGATATATAGAATATTCCATCCCAAAACAGCAGAATACACATTCTTTTCAAGTGCACATGGAACATTCTCAAAGATAGACCACATGTTGGGTAACAAGGCAAGCCTCAAGAAAAGATCATACACCATGATCAAGTGGGATTTATACCAGGGACACAGGGATGGTTCAACATCCAGAAATCAAGCAAGATGATACACCATGTTAACAAAATGAGGAATAAAAGTCACATAATTATCTCAATAGATGCAAAGAAAGCCTTGGACAAGATCCAACATCCATTTATGATGAACACTCTCAATAAAATGGGATTAGAAGGAAAGTACATTAACATAATTAAGGACATATATGACAAACCCACAGCCAACATCATACTTAATGGTGAAAACCTGAAAGCGATTTCTCTGAGAACAGAAGCAAGACAACAGTGCCCACTCTTGCCATTCTTATTCAACATAGTACTGGAAGTTTTAGCCAGAGCAATTAGGCAAGAAAAAGAAATAAAAGAGATCCAAATTGGAAAAGAAGAAGTAAAACTCTCCTTGTTTGCATATGACATGATTCTATAAATAGAAAACTCTAAAGGATCCACGAGAAAACTATTAGAAATAATCAACAACTATAGCAGAGTTGCAGAGTACAAAATCAACACACAAAATCTGTTGCATTTCTATACACTAATAGTGAACTAGCAGAAAGAGAAGTCAAGAATACATTCTCATTTGTAATTGCAACAAAAAGAATAAAATGCCTAGGATTAAATGTAAGCAAGGAGATGAAAGACTTATACACTCAAAGCTATAAGATATTATTGAAAGAAATTGAAGAAGGTATAAAGAAATGGTAAAATATTTTATGCTTATGGATTGGAAGAATAAACGTAGTTAAAATTTCCATATTACCTAAAGCAATCTACAGATTCAATGCAATCCCAATCAGAATCCCAATGACATTCTTCATGGAAAGAGGACAAAGAATCCTAAAATTTATATGGAACAACAAAGGAACCTGAATAGCCAAAGCCATCCTAAGGAAAAACAACAAAGCTAGAGGTATTACAATCCCTGACTTCAAAATATCCTACCAAGCTACAGTAACCAAACAGCATGGTACTGGCACAAAAACAGACACACAGATCAACAGAACAGAATTGAGAGCCCAGACACAATACCACACATCTGCAGACACCTAATCTTTGACAAAGGAGCCAAGAACATACAATGGAGAAAGGAAAGTCTCTTCAATAAATCTCAAAAATAAATAGAAACTGGACAGCTACATGCAAAAGAATGAAAGTAGACTGTCATCTTACACCACACACAAAAATTAACTTAAAATGGATTAAAGACTTAAATAAAAGATCTGAAACCATATAACTCCTAGAAGAGAATACAGGCAGCACACTCTTTGACATTTGTCTTAGCAGCATCTTTTTGGATACCATTTCTACTCAGGTAGGGGGAACAAGAAAGAATAAACAAATGGGACTACCTTAGACTAAAAAGATTTTGCAAGGCAAAGGAAACCATGAACAAAATAAAAAGACAACCTTCCAACTGGGAGAAAATATTTGCAAATCATATGTCCTACAGTGGGTTAATTTCCAAAATGTATAAAGAGGTCATATAACTCAATAACAAAAAAGACAAACAACCCAATCAAAAAATGGGCAGAGGATATGAACAGAGATTTTTCCAAAGAAGATATACAGATGCCAACAAGCCCATGAAAACATATTAAACATCATTAATTATTAGGGAAATGCAAATCAAAACTACAATGAGATTTTACCTCATACCCATCAGAATGGCTATAATTAATAAGACAAGAAATAACAAGTGTTGGAGTGGATGTAGAGAAAAGGGGAATCTCATACACTTCTGATGGGAATGTAAACTGGTGCAGCCACTATGGAAAACAGTATGGAGATTTCTCAAAAAATTATAAATAGAAATACCATATGATTCAGCTATCCCCCTACTGGGTATTTATCCAAAGAACATGAAATCAACAGTTCAAAGAGATTTATGCATCACTATGTTCATTGCATCATTATTTGCAACACCAAGACGTGGAAGCAACCCAGGTACTCATCAATGTATGAATGGATAAAGAAGATGTGGTATATATATATGTAATGGAATACCACTCAGCGATAAAAAGACAAAATTGTGCCATTTGCCACAACATAGATGGACCTTGGGGGCATTAGGCTAAGCAAAGTAAGCCAGACAGAGAAAGACAAACACCATAGGAATTCATTCACAGGTGGAAGGTAAACAAACATCTGGATAAGGAGAACGGATTAGTGGTTACCAAAGGGGAAGAGGGTGAGGGAAGGGTGAAAGGGGTAAAGGGGCACAGACATATGGTGACAGATAAATACTAGACTGTTGTTTGTGAACCCGATGCAATCTATACCGAAACTGATAGATAATAATGTACACCTGAAATTTACACAATATTATTACACAATAAGCCAATGTGACCTCAATAAAATAATTTTTAAAAAACCCCAAACCAAACCAAAACAAAAGCCCCACAATATATAAAGCTGTCATTTGTAGCATTTGCTGAGTTCTACGGTGTAAATGCTCCCAGCATGGCCTATTTTAAGCTGCTGCCATGATGTCACTACATACAGTGCTGGGAAAAGGTATGTAATAGCATACTATTATATAATATTTTTATTACACAGATAAAATAGATGTTAAAAAAAACCCCTCAAGAATGTAGATAAATAGTAAAAGGTAGTAAAATAATTAGAAGATGATGACTTTTGAGTATTTTTGCCTTTGTTTTTAATATAGTGTATTTAGTTTATATAGTTTAATTTTTTAAAACATTGACTGTATTCAACCATGGGCCTGCAAAATTCCTGAATGTTTAACAATCAGCCCATGTGAATGCCAGCACACCACTGAGTGCAGTATAAGCAGAAGATTTTTCTGTTATAAACCTCTATGCATCAAAGAATATATCATCATGTATAAAACAAAAACTATATAAAATAGAAGCATACCTTTTCTAATCCATGAAGATCAAATGGACAAAAAATAAAGATCTAGAAAAACAAATAACATAACTAATAAGGTACATCTAATTGACATGTAATAATAAACTGTAGACCCTAACAACAGTGAATACATCATCTATTCAAACCCCCACAGAATATTTACAAAAATTAACCATCTATTGGACCATAAGGCAAATCTTAATAAATTTAAAAAGTAGAAATATTACCAAAAATATTCTCTGATCTCAAAGAAATTAAGTAGAAATTTTTTACAACATCAAAAAAATATAATCATCTTGGAATTAAAAAATATTTCTTAAACAATTCTTGGAAGAAAAATTAAAATTGAACTTATAAAATATGTAAAAAAGAATGTTATTAAAATTTATTAAAACCAATGGGATATAAGCAAAATAGTGCTTAGAGGAAAGTTCAATGCCCCTAATAGAAAATTAAAGTTAACCTATCCAAAAACCTGACCTTTGAAGGAAAAAGAAGCAATAAAAAAATCCATTTTTAGCTAAATTAATCAGGACATAAGGAGAGAATGCAGAAATATAGCAAATAAATAAGGAAGAAGAAATCACAGTTAATCAAACACAATTATTCATTCAGAATCTATGTGGTATCTGCATGGACTAATCTCTCAAGAGAATCTGTTATTTGGGACTTTATGAAATCAGGAAAAAAACAAAAGACAGAAATGAAAGGATGGAAGGAAGGAGAGAAGAAAGAAAGGAAGGAAGGATGGACAGAAAGAAGGAAGGAGAGAGGAAGGAAGGAAGGAGTGGAGCGGGGGAGGAAGTAAGAAAGAAATTGTTGAGAATTATCGAATTTACTATCACAAAATCAATGCAATTAGAGGTATTTGTGAATTTTGTTCACTACACTGTATCTGGGCTGAAATAAGTATTAAATAAATATCTGCTGAATGAATAAGCAATATAATTCTCTGTCCACAAGTTCTAAAGGCTATGAAGAAGATGCTGTTACCAGTCTACAGTTCCTTCTCTTTGAACAGCTGTTGACTCGCCTTTACCAGGTCCTCTAAGGGCAGTGCCAGGGTGAGGTCCTCTGCCTGCCTCCATCTGATGATGTCATCTTCAGCACTTGTTAGAAAAGGAAGGCACCTGGATCTAAAGAATTAGAATCTCTAACATTGGTGCCTGAGTGTTAAAAAAAAAAAAAAAGGTGCTAGAGTGATTTTTAGGAGCACTAAAATTTGAGAATCATTGCTCTAATGAAGTAGTTATTAAAATAGTCATGAAATATTTCTGCTTTTCTGCCTCCCAGGTATAGGGTAGAATTGTACTTCTTGGTCTCATATATTTAGGTCAGACCACGTGACCTATTGAGCTAATGTAATGGTTCTCCATCAAGGGCATTTTTTTTCTCATTTTTTTTTTTATTGTGGTCATAATAGCTTACAACATAGTGAGATTTCAGCTGTATATTATTCTTTGTCATATACCATATAAGTATGCCCCTTCACCCCTTGTGTCCACCCTCCACCCCCCTTCTACCAGCAACCACTAATTTATTCTCTTTGTCTGTAAGTTTGCTTATATTCCACATATAAGTGAAATCATATGGTGTTTGTCTTTCTCTGTCTGGTTTATTTCACTTAACATGTCCTCAAGATTCATCCATGTGGTTGCGAATGGGATGATTTTGTCTTTTTTATGGCTGTGTAGTATTCCATTGTGTGTATATATATATATATATATATATATCTCACATTTTCTTTATCCAATCATCCATCAATGGGCACTTGGGTTGCTGCCATGTCTTGGCTATTGTGAATAATGCTGCAGTGAACATAGGGGTGCATAAGTCTCTTTGAATTGTTGATTTCCAGTTCTTTGGGTGAATACCCAGTAGTGAGATAGCTGGGTCATATGGTAGTTCTATTTTTAATTTTTTGAGAAAGCTCCATACTGTTTTCCACAGTGGCTGCACCAATTTGCACTCCCACTAGCAGTGGATGAGGGTTCCCTTTTCTCCATAACCTCTCCAACATTTGTTGTTTTTTGTCTTGGTGATTACAGACATTCTAATGGGTGTAAGATAGTATCTAAGTGTAGTTTTGATTTGCGTTTCTCAATCAAGGGCAATTTACCCCATGCCCCGCCCCAGTACATTTGGCAATGTCTAAAGACATTTTTGGCTGGCACACTGGGGTGTGGGGATGTGCTCCTGGCATCTAATGGGTAGAGGCTAGGGATGTTGCTAAGCACCCTAAAATGCACAGGAAAGCCCTTTTTGCGGTAAAAAATGTTATCTGGCCCAAAACTCAATAACGCTGAGATTGAAAAATCCTGGGCTACTGACTTGTGAGCTGAAGTGCTATTTATCCATTTGGGGCCATATATTAAATTGCTAGTGAGAAAGCCTCCAGGCCAATGTTCCAGATTGATAATTTCGTATCATTAAAATGATTGCAATCTCTTTGTAGGTGTAATTTCAGAGAATAGATATTTCTACGACTTACATTTTCATTCTCTGGGCTAACACACGGGCACAGCAGTGATGTGAAAACTTTATGGTGACAGGGGCCTGTTGGCGAATCCTTTATCCTGATTTTGTAGGATCCTCACATGGGCACCTTGTCTGACCTCTTGTCTCTGTATTAAAGTAGAAAATGGACATTTTCTCCATTTTAAAATCTCCTTTATTATCTTTGCATGACTGAATACTTTACTTACGTAAAGTGCATTGGCATCATTCTTCCTATGACCAAATTAGGTTAGGCATTAATTTGCTGAGTAAGGGGAAGTCTCCAGGTTTAGAGTCTTAGAGAAAGGCACAGGGGGTTGAGGTAAACTTGCAGGATCACGTGGTCCACCTGCCTTTGTGGTGTATCAGTGATAAAGTGCGCTCATACTGTGTCCTGGCCCTTTCATGGTCTCAGGTGTATCTTAACTTTGCCTCTGGGAAATTCTGAGAACAAAATGTCACATATGTATTTTATAAGTTGATCGATACTGAAAATTTGTACAACAGTGTCCTTAATTACCATTATTGGAGCATGACTCTTTTAACTCTTTGTGATTTATGCAGAAATACTAATTTCATAGAATGTTTTGGCAGAAATTTGATATTCTAAATCTTACAAAAATAAAAGATGCACTGGTTTTTTAATTTGCGCTACCCCTTTCCATTTCATTGCTTCCAAAATTTAAATATCGTGGAGTACAGAACCAATTTTACAATGCAAAAAGAAATTTAACAAAGTTTAAAATCTGGATGTTATTTTATAATCGAATTTCAAAGAATCCTTTTTTTTTCTGTGTTTTAAGAGAAGTCTGAACTCCAATTCTGATTTCAATTTAATTCAGACAGGCAAATTCAATGGCAAAAGAATGTGGAACTAATTTCTCTCTTCCTGTGTGGGAGGAAAAAAAAAACTGTTGAGAGAGGGTAAATGATCTGAGGATCATAGGGTAAGAGGTCTTCAGAAAGAAGAACTGGGAAAAAAAAAAAAAAGAGAGAGAGAGGAATTTTGCCAGTTCCTATTTTGCAATCTCTCTTTCATCCGCCTCTTTATCTCCGATAGCACTTTTTCATCCAAGCTCAAACGTTTACTGCCTCTTTCTGGGAAAGAAACAAGAAAGTCAGAGCTTTTCCCGTCTCCAATCCTTTCTGCAAACTGTGCCATGAGGTGTAATTCCAACATGAAAACCTACCAGGAGCTCCTTTTTGCCCATAAAATAAATTGAAATCTGATCTGACCAGTTCTAGCCAATTTTCTCTCTCACAATCCCAAAGTAAAACGATTTCTGCAGCCAGGCCTGTGTCCCCCATCCCTTTGAATAGGCTTTTATACCCATTTCAGAACTCCCAGCCCTCAGTTCATAGGACTGACCCCAAATCTGTCCCGTCTTGGTCTCCCTCCTCTCTGAGCAGTTCTGGCCGGGAACTATATGGAACCTTACACTGGAATTAGTTTGTTGTTGTTGGTATTTTTTGTTTTGATTTTTCCACTTAGGGGATAGGAATCATGTTTTACGTTTCACATAGTCGAAGTGCTCGGCACAGCATATGCACCCCAACTCTGGGATAGAGAACCGGACTTAGCTCTGCCGTGTCGTCCTGGCTGCCTAGAAGCACTCCCAGGAGGCCTAGCAAAGGAGGATTATGAAGCAGGGCTCCTTGAGTCTTATCCTCCAG
This sequence comes from Equus caballus, assembly GCF_041296265.1. Classification (NCBI taxonomy): domain Eukaryota; kingdom Metazoa; phylum Chordata; class Mammalia; order Perissodactyla; family Equidae; genus Equus; species Equus caballus. The sequence goes on along the minus strand of NC_091685.1, from coordinate 96,045,038 downwards.
AATCAATTAATCCCAAGAGCAGAGTTCTGTGAACCTGGGAATATTAACACATGGAGAGTTCAAAAGACATTTTCTCAGTCTTTGCTAGTTCAAGGTGAGAGCTGCCTTAAATTCTTTTGGGAAGAAATAGGAAGAAATAAAGAATAAAGAAATAAAGGAAGGAAGCAGGAAGGAAGGAAGCAGGAAGCAAGGAAGGAAGATCCTACTTTGTACTTTGGAGGGTTGACTAAGGAAGCCTCGAGTGTGGGAGTTGTCTCTTTTTACTAGGATTCTTTCAGACAGATCTACAATGAATTCAAACTCTGCATCTAGCAAGGGACCCTAGTCAAGTAGATATCACCCCTGCTTCCACGTAAATCCCATTAAAAAGATCATTCTGATGCTCATATTAGGCCTGTGAGAAGATGAATTAATTACTGTATTAATTTATATCCTGCCCTAAAGTATTTAAGGTATCTTTAAAAGATGTATTAAATATAGCAAATTAACAAATTGGAGTCAATTAGGAAGCTACAGTAAGGAGTAAAAAGGAGGTAAGGATCTCTCTTTAACTACCGGAGAGGTCCCCTGTCTCTCACATTTAGCCTTTCCCGTTTGCGAACAGCCGCTGTTTCTCTTTATCCCTCTGGAGAGCACCAATACAATCTAGTGATACCCAGCGATAGCGCCACAGCCCTTGCAAGCCTTGTTCCCCCATATCTTTCAAAGGATGGAAAAATTATACCTGAAAGAGCATTTTCCTTCAATAGCATGTTTTTCCAGGTTACAACCAGTGAAACCTTCAGCAACTGGGCTGCCACCTTGTATCAGGAACCAGTGATGGCCTAAATACTACCCAGGAGAGAGTCCTCTTTGCGAGGCGAGGCCTCAAACTCCATTTTACCACCTGTTTTCTCAGACTACTGTCAATACCACATTGATCAGTTTCATCTGCTGAGAGGCAAACACCCAAGATGGGATTAGCCATCCAAGAAATTTCCTGAGGAAATGCCTGTGAAGGACAATGGGGAGGCAACAGTAATGGGCAAGGAGAACCTCCAGACTGTAATGCAGAGTCTGACACCTGTGGAAAGAGAGGGAGAAGAAAGGAGGATTGGATTGGAAGAGTCTCAGACTATGGCATGGTTTTAAGAAAGTTTTGTCCAAGCTGAAGGGGAGGCCTGGAGTCAAAGGCAACCACATGAGGAGTCCCCCATCTCCTGCCTGGATCTCTCTTAGCTCCCCACCATGCAGCCTTGGGGAGACATGACCTCAGCAGGAAAGCAGTGGTGGATCCAGAGGAATGGCAACTGGGAATGTCAATCAGCAGTGCGTTTCCAAGGCCCCCAGAGGTAGTAAGATCTGTGTTATGGAGTATGCCATCTCTGGCCTAGAGGCTACTGTATTTGAATCTTTGGTGAGTTGAACATTCAGGATAATGAAAGTTTATATATTGTTTTGTTTTCGTACAAATAGGTCAATATTACATTTTATAGCCTGGTTAATATATGACATTGAACGCTAATGTGAAGTATGTCTGTGTATTGCCAACAGATTATCTTGGACAAGACATGAGCCATTTTAGAGCTCAACATATCTCCAAGATTTTGAGCTCGGTGAGTAGCAGGATGGGTCATATGCAAAATCAAGACCTGAGGGGTTAGGCACAGACGAGGCAAAGGAAGCAGTGAATATCAAAGAACATACACATATAAACGAAACAAAGAAAATGATAAAACAAAGACTTTTGAAAAGAGGAAATTATAGAAATGCAATGAACATATTAGACACCATTAAATTTGTAAAACAATTTCTTTTTCAGTTTGGTTGCATAAGAATTCATAATCAGATTTCTGTGACATTAATAGGTAGCCTGACTTTTCTGCCTTTGAAGCTTCATATCTTTATTATAAGTCCAATTTTAAATGAACTGACAAATTAAACATGTACTAGAGGACTGTTCATGACATAGCCTACACCCCAAGTTTGTTTTTCTTTTCTTTTGCTGAGGAAGACTGGCCCTGAGCTAACATCCATGCCTGTCCTCCTTTACTTTACTTATGGGATGCCTATCACAGCATGGCTGGCCAAGCAGTGCCATATCTGCACCTAGGATCTGAACTGGTGAACCCCAGGCCGCCAAAGCAGAATGTGCAAAGTTAATTGCTGTGCCACCTGGCTGGCCCCACCCTCCCAAAGTATTTACGTACTATTTCTACATTCTGACATTAGAACCGGTATTTTCCCAGAAATAGAAATTTGCTATGAATTAAGATTTTTGTGCCACACAATGGATGCTACCACTGGATCTTCAAGATCAGCACAGAAGCTGCTCGTGTTTCAATATTTGCTTTATTCTTGTGTCTATGTGAAGTGGCAAGGACATTTAGTGAATTTCAGAGACAGAAGTAAGAAAAGTAAAATAATTGTAACTTCTCTAAAGCTGTGAATAAAAAGCACTCTGTATTACGTACTAGAAAGATAACGTCATTTTCATTTTTTTTTAGGAAGATTAGCCCTGAGCTAACATCCACCGCCAATCGTCCTCTTTTTGCTCAGGAAGATCAGCCCTGAGCTAATATGTGCCCATCTTCCTCTTTTTTATATGTGGGATGCCTGCCACAGCTGGCTTGATAAGTGGTGCCTACATCTGAAGCAGTGAACCCTGGGCCGCTGAAGTGAAGCGCGCAAACCTAACCACTCTGCCACTGGCCCGGCCCCAAGTCATTTTAATTTTAAAACACAACTTTGAAGCTTGGAGAAGTTAAAGATTGGGAAATAAAAGGATAAGCTTCTTCCTTTCATTATTTAAAATGTGTTAAGAAAGGATTTCTAGAAAATTGAAAAGAAAAACAAGGTTATCATAAACTTCAGAAATAAGGAAGGCAAAATTACAGCTGCAGGCAAGGGCTGCAACTAGATAATGGGAAAGAGAAGGCAGACTCTCACCTGAAAGTCAGTGCTGTTCCTCTACCCTAAACTGCTGAAATTAGAGAATTAGAAACAGAAACAGGAAGTCCTTTGGGGAAGCTGGTCGCATATGAGAATCAAGCAATCCAAAGGTGATTATTTAAACTGTGGTCAAAGTCATCTGAAACAATTATTATATGTCAGAAGTGTCGTGATCTCTGTTTCACAAAGAAACCAAAGACGTTGGTGAGTGGTGTAGAACTGCTTCTCTTCCTGGTAGGTAGTGATTAGAGAAAGCAAGTTACCCCCACATTCTCTTCTGCTGCCAACTTATGAGATGGCCATACACGGTCAGTGACACTTCTGAGGCTCTGGGACACATCTTTCTTATTTTAGGGGAGAAGACTGATGTATAGGAGGAGCCTAGCTTCCTTGATGATGTCCTTAGTAGATTATAAATCCTTTGGGCCGAGCCGTGTATGGTCATCTTTTTCTCCATCTCCCTCTTCTGACTCCTAGTTCTGACTCCTACTACAGAGTAAATTATGATTTATTATCTGTTTAATAAATGTGAAAGGAAGTTGGGAGCATCATAGAGAAAAATCTAGTCTGATCTTCTTGTTTTGTCAAGGGGGAACATGAGTGGTTTGTTGTTGAGTGACTTGCCCATCATCACGTGGTTAGGCCTAGAAGTGTTAGGGAAGAATGTATTCATTTCTAAAAGGAAAGAAGGCAGTAACTTTGATTGAAATGCAAGGGAGACCTTCATTGTTGTGTGCTATGCCTATTCAATATTCCTGTGCCTACAGGACCTTTCATAAGCAAATAAAGTAGGTATTGGCGTGAAAGGGCTTATATCTGAAGCAAAGAAAAGCTTTCACCCCATTTTAGCACTCACCAGCAATATTTCTTGAAAAATTTTTTACCAAAGGGAAATATTAGTGATTGAACAGTGAGAAACCAAATAAAAGATGTATTTTGCTAAAAATTTGTTTTATTGAAAATCAACGCAGCATATGAAAAGTTTATTAGAGCTTATATTATCTCCTTCAACTTGCCTAGAATTATATTTAACATCCATGGGTATTAATTTATATTTGTTAATTATTAGAACTTAATGAAATTCTCCTGAAATAACATTAGAACTTCTCATTTTGAAGTATGGCATTTTCAGTCTTGGTTTATTTTTTCTCTCTCTTTATCAAACACGAAATGAACTAATCCTTCAAATCATTTCTTACTGTCTATGGATACATACTTGTTGCTAATAAAAATTACTTTTTCTCCACATAATGTGTCCAAATTTATATATCTGTTATGATAATTATAAGTCCATATTAAATATTAGGTGAATATGAGTGACTATAGAAGTATACTATGTATACTAAACATGTGTGTGTTTACATTTATGCATATTATGTTCTATGGTCTGTCCTAGGTTTTTTATACATATGATTTAATTCAACTCTTTACATCAAGCTTTTTGTATGTGTGATTATCTCCCTTTCATAGATGAAGAAGCTGGGGCTGAGATAAGTTAATAATTTGCTTAAGATTGCATGTCTAGGGAGTGACAAAGTCTTTCTTATAAGATCTTTCTTCTTCCCTAGTCCATATTCCTTACAGTAGGCCAAAAAATGTAGATGAGACCTGGGAAGAAACATACAAAGAAATAAAACTATGAGTACTCTAAAAAGCAGGTCCTGATAACCAAAAACTAATTCCCTTAAAACCTCTGATTTTCAATGTCCTATGTTTAACAATAGCTTTTTCTCCTCTTCCTGTTTATTTCCCCTTCTCTCCAGTGATCTTAATTATCTTTTTCCCATCACCATGGGTTCATAAGAGCAGCTGACATAGACAAGATGAAAGTGTAACAGGATCTAAAGGTAATTAGGTCTTCATCCATGAAAGACAAGTTCAGAGAAATAGACCTGATGAAAAATGAATATCACACACTATGGGGAAAGCTTATCAGCTGTCATAATGGTAAAAGAGATAACTGAGGTAGAGGTGGGGAGCTGAAAATTATATTTATGTGTGTATCCACACATGTCAAATAATTCACATTTTTGTGTTTATTGGATGGGCCAATGAAAAAAATGAGATTTGTTGTGCTCTATCAATTTTGTTGCCAGATCAGATTAAATCGTATCACAAACAGGAAGATAAAGCCCTTCAAGGTCTACAGCTCCTTGTCAGTCACCAGCTGATTTTTAATATGTTCTCTTACAAGTAAATTATCATGGTTCCAAAAGTGAGTGTAATTGAATGACATCCTGTTAAAGTAAAGGAAGGAGGATCCAAGCAGTGAGTCTGAAAGGTGGAGGATAAAGTTGAACAGAAGATATGAGACCATAGAGGATAGTATGGTATAGTTTGTAATAATGTCAATGAATAATCTAAGTGTAGATGGGAGGGGGTGTGGCATAATGGCTGAGGGGTCTCTGCGGTCACACTGCCAGCTCTGCTCGCTCATTGAATTGGAAGACCTTGGAAATATTGCTTAACCTTTCTGGCTGCAATTTCCTCACCTAAAATGATGTTAATTGTAATTATGGTGATAATCAAGTGAGCTAATTTATGTTAAGTCTCAGGACAATGCCAGACATATAATAAATGCTTGATAAATATTAACCATTTTTATTAAGATCAGGAAGAAGTAGATCAGGAGAAAACAGGCCCTTGCCATACTCTGAGAAATTAATGGGCAGCGAGAAGCATTTCACTAGAGCTGCTGAATTTACACAGTCCTGTTTTATTTTTTTTTTCCCTCCAGAGTCACTGCATACATTGAAAATAAAGGGATCTAAACAGTTGATGGCTCAATGTAGTAAGCCTGTTTGTCCTTCAGAATATGGCCACTTCAGTGGTATATTTGAAAAACAGAAAATACTGTAATTAACTGGAGATAAATTGATTTTCAAAGTAAAATCTGCTTACTGTGATAGTAAAAACAAACCCTGTCACTTTGGGAGTTTTTTTAGTACTTAGGAGTCGTTATTTAAATACACACACACACACACATACGCACACATCAACACACTTATTCCTTTTACAGTGCCCTGTAGAGGGGTAATTGGATTGAACTGTAAAAGTTAATTCAGCTCAGGGGAGACGTTGATACTGGTCAAACCTTCTAATAAAATTAAAAATTTATTTGTGTTCCCATGGTCATTATCTATGGGACTTTTGGCACTATAGAATTAATAAATCACTGCCCAAAGACTCACTTTGTCTTTAGTAACTACAATCTATAAACACTGCTCTTGGCTACATGCTGAGAAGGGGAAAGCTCTCCTGAGTCTGCTAAGGAAAGGAAAGGACCACTACTTGAGCTTTTGCAGGCAGAAAACAACCTAGATTTGATTTTGAGATATTGGGGTGATTGATCTTTGAGGTCTGCCTGTTGTCTGGTTTTGCATCTGTCCCCTTCAAGACAAAAAGGATACTCTATGGCAAAGTTGGTTTCACTTGTTCATTTTTCATTGAGTATTGCTTATGGCACATATTTTGATGTGCATCTTTTGTGTGTGTGAAAATATTCTGTGTATTTATAATGAAAAACTTATGCATGTGAAGAGAAGAAAGAAAGAGAATTTGATTGGAATCAAGAACGCAACCACTTCCACTGTGCCTACTGTTACCTCCCAGTTCCAGGCCTTCCCATCCCCGGCCAGGATTATTGCAGTAATTGGGACACTGGGTCCCTCCTTCTACCTTTCTCCCTTAGACTATTCTAAATACAGCTGCTTTTAAATGTACGTCATCTCACTCCTCTGTTCCAAACCTCCCTAATTCAGAGTAAAACTCAAAAGACCATATCCATCCGGCCCCTACAACCCCTGACCTCCTCTCCTACCTCTTCCCCCTCATTTGTTCTCTCCAGCCATACTGGCTTTGTTGCTGTTTCTGCCCTCGGCAGCTCCATTCCCACAGACAGCCATGTGGGCTTTATCTAAGTGCCACCTTATCAAAACAGCCTTCCCTGACCACCTTGTGTACCATACCAAGCCCTACATGCCAGCAGCCTTTACCCCCTTTATCCAGGGTTATCTTTCTCCATAGACCCTGTCACCATGCGTCATCGTATATATTCATTCGTTTATTTGTTTATAGACCGTCCTTTTCAACTAACATGTAAAGATCCTGTGGGCAAAGACAGTGTTATATTCACTATTCTATCCTTAATAATTAGAATAGTGCCTGGCTGACAATAGAAACTAAATATTTTTTCTGTGAAGCCCACTTGTTCCTACTCCTAGAAGATGGAATGAAGCCAATTACTTCTTCCTGACTTAATTTCTCCTAATGAGATGGAGCTAAGTGTTATGCAGTCTCTGTTATTCAGAAGAGTAATAATGTCTGGAGGTTTGCAATGCTTAGTCTTTAAGTGCTTTTAAATTATTGTTCCAGTAGGGGTTCTGCCAGTGAAGGGCAATGTGATAGTATCGACTAAAATTTTAAAAATTGCATGCATTTCAGGAGTCAGTATCTCCAGTTCCTGGCAACTTTTATAGAAAATGCTGGGAGGCATGCAAAAGGATTTTCACTGCAGTATTGTTCGTCATGCAATGACTAAAGAAGTGATGGAATTACCACACGATGGATTACTACTCAGCAGTTTAAAATAAATGAGGATTTATATTTTATATTTATTTTAAATTTTTAATATTTCTTTTATTTGTATACTTAATTTATTTATATTTATTTATATATTTATTTTCATGATTTATTTGTATGTAACATTTATTTTTATTTATATCTGTATAATTTTACATTTCTATTTATATTATTTATATTTGTTTTTTCTTTTATATTTCTCTCTTATATTTCTACATATATACGAAATAGTAGAACTATTTTTCTCTATATATGTGTATATAAATTTGTGTTCCTCTAATATCATTGTTTGCTTGCCTAATCCAAATACATTCCTCCTCTCCTCTCTCATTATCCTCCTTTTCTTTTCATATTTTTTTCTCTTCCTTTCCTTCTATGCCCAAATTCATCCCCCTAAAATAGTCATACAATACACTGAAGCAAATAACCTATATATTGTATTTATTAAAGAAAGTTTACAGTTTCTGTGCTTAATTTCCAAAGCCAGAATGTAACATTTATATTTCTATGTCTAGAACAAAGAAATAAAAACAACAATGAAATATTTTGAGCTTTATTTGTGTGAAATCCCAGGGTTTTTTTCTCCTGTGAGCCTTGATTGAAAGAAAAATAATCCTATAACTGATTTATGCCTCTTTACCTCTTTTTTTCTTTATGCTACTTTAACACATAACCAACAAGCAAACAAAAATTCATAAAGAGAAATTAAACAGGAAGCATGTTAAGAAAGTCTCTATATAAAGGTCTAAACAATTTGTTTGGAGGTAATAATCCAAATTACATGTTGCTGCCAGAGATGGAAAGACTATCTATAAATGTCTAATTTTCCAAGCTCTCCTGATTCTATTCGTATGAATACTCATTTATTCAATGATTATACATTGAGTTCATTCTATGTATCTTGAGGAGTTTTAGGTGCTAGCGAAACAAAGCAGAAAAATAAACCCTGCCCTTTCCTACACAAGAGCAATAACAGTGAATGCAACAAGTAACAGTTATGTATTGTGTTATTAGAAAGCAATCTATGCTATGGGGAAAAAATATAAAGTAAGTCATAGGGGTAGAGGTAGGGGAGAAGCGTGTTTGCTCTAGCTTCTGTCATCACATGGCCTTCAAGAAAAGGGAAGATATTGAAAAGAGTAAAGGAGGAGGGGAGAGCACACTGTATTTTTTTGAAAGATGGAACCCAGAAATCACAAAGCCACTTCAACTTGCGTTTTATTACCAGAACCTAGTCACATGGTCACATCTAATAGTGAGGAAGGCTGGGAAATGTAGTCTTCAGCCATGTGACTATGTTCCTAGCTGACACTTCTACTAGTATAGAAGGAAGAGAGAATGGACACTGAGGAGGTAACTAGCTGTCTTTGCTGCTGTCAGTAAACACTTCTGTAGAAAAGCGACAATGATGGGGAAGGAAAAGGAAGAAATACAATTATCGAAAACAGATGTATTACCTGTGCTAATTTAAAACAGGATATTCTAAAGAGATAGAATAGTGGACATATTCTGAAGGACGAATAGGCTTACTACATTGAGCCATCAACTGTTTAGATCCCTTTATTTTCAATGTATGCAGTGACTCTGGAGGGAAAAAAAAAATAAAACAGGACTGTGTAAATTCAGCAGCTCTAGTGAAATGCTTCTCCCTGCACCACTCTTATTCAACATAGTACTCGAGGTTTTGGCCACAGCAATTAGGCAAGAAAAAGAAATAAAAGAAATCCAAATAATCAATGAAGAAGTGAAACTCTCACTGTTTGCAGATGACATGATCTTATATAGTAAACCCTAAAAAGTCCATGGGTAAGCTACCAGAAATAATCAATAAATACAGCATAGTTGCAGTCTACAAAATCAACTTATGTAAATCGGTGGCATTTTTATACTCTAATAATGAACTAACAGAAAGAGAAGTCAAGAACACAATCCCATTCACAATCACAACAAAAAGAATAAAATATCTTGGAATAAATTTAACCAGGGGAGTGAAAGACCTATACAATGAAAACTACAAGGCCTTCCTGAAAGAAATTGATGACAACATGAACAGATGGAAAGACCCTCCATGCACATGGATCAGAAGAATAAACATGTTTAAAATGTCCATACTACCTAAAGCAATCTACAGATTCCATGAAATCCCAATCAGAATCCCAGTGACATTCTTCACAGAAATAGAACAAAGAATCCTAACATTCATATGGGACAACAAAAGACCCCAAATAGCCCAAGCAATCCTGAGAAAAAAGAACAAAGCTGGAGGCATCATAATCCCTGACTGCAAAATATACTACAAAGCTATCATAATCAAAATAGCATGGTACTGGTACAAAAACAGGCATATAGATCAATGAAACAGAATTGAAAGCCCAGAAATAAAACCACACATCTATGGACAAAGGAGCTGAGAACATACAATGGAGAAAGGATAGCCTCTTAAACAAATGGTGTTGGGAAAACTGGACAGCCACGAGTAAAAGAATGAAAATAGACCATTTTTTTATGCCATTCACAAAGAAAAACTCAAAATGGATCAAAGACTTAAAGGTAAGACCTGAAACCATAAGACTTCTAGAAGAAAATAAAGGCAATACGCTCTTTGACATCAGTCTTAAAAGGATCTTGTTGGATACCATATCTTCTCAGATAAGGGAACTAATGGAAAGAATAAACAATTGGGTCTTCATCAGACTAAAGAGCTTCTTCAAGGCAAGGGAAAATAGGATTGAAACAAAAACACAACCCACCAACTGGGAAAAAATATTTGCAAATCATATACCCAACAAAGGGTTAATCTCCATAGTATATGAAGAACTCACACATCTCAACAACAAAAAATCAAACAACCCAATCAAAAAATGGGCAAGAGATATGAACAGACATTTCTCCAAAGAAGATACACAGATGGCCAATAGGCACATGAAAAGATGTTCATCATCACCGATCATCAGGGAAATACAAATCAAAACTATACTGAGATACCACCTTACACCCATTAGAATGAGTATAATAACCAAGACAACAAATAACAAATGTTGGAGAGGTTGTGTAGAAAAAAGAACCCTCACACACTGCTGGTGGGAATGCAAACTGGTGTAGCCACTATGGAAAACAGTATGGAGATTTCTCAAAAAGTTAAAAATAGAAATACCATATGACCCAGCCATCCCACTACTGGGCATCTACCCAAGAACCTGAAATCAGCAATTCAAAGAGACCCATGCACCCCTGTGTTGACTGCAGCATTATTCACAATAGCCAAGAGGTGGAAGCAACCTAAGTGCCCATTGACTGAAGACTAAATAAAGAAGATATGTTATATACATTCAATGGAATACTACTCAGCCATAAAAAGGATAAAATCATCCCATTCACAACAACATGGAAGGACCTTGAGGGTATTATGTGAAGTGAAATAAGCCAGATAGAGAAAGACAAACTTTGTATGATTCCACTCATATGTGGAACATAAACAAATACAAGGTCAAAGAGAACAGATTAGTGGTTACCAGGAGGAAGGGGATTGGGAGGTAGCACAAAGGGTGAAGTGGTGCACCTATAATGTGACTGACAAATAATGATGTACAACTGAAATTTCACAAGGTTGTAAGTTATCAAGACCTCACTAAAAAATTTAAAAATTGAAAAAAAATTAAGATTATTAGAATCTCATTATGTGGTAAAACTTAATAAATTATGTGATATGATAAATTCATATGCTATTGTATTTTGGTACATATTTAAATTTTATCATATTTACTCACAGCTGGATTTCAGGTTTTTTTGACTAGCAATTCAGTTTCATAATAAATTGAAGTAGTCATAATCAAATACATCAGTATGTAGGTTTCTTTGTAAATATCATGTTTTTTATTTTGTCGAGTATCTAGAAATGCTCTTTTCTCTCTGTCAACTTGAAATTAACTGCATCCATTCAACGAGATACCAAAATGGACTTCTGTAACTGTTAGATCTTACTACTATTACTGCTATTTATTTATTATCACATTAACATAATTATAATCTTTCTAGCACCCCAAGTTTTCTTTTAGTTATTTCTTTTCTCCCAAAACTTATGTTTGCTTTTGACGTGAAGCCTGGCATTCCTAACATCCTAGGAGATTTTGCATGTAAGTGAAGGAACAATCGAGGTTTAAAAACTGTACTTAGAAAATTAATGATATTTGTGCTTCTACTCTCTAGTCTCTTTTATGTTATGGTTTTATCCGTCATGGAAAGATTAGGAATTATCACTCCAAACATATGAGAGCTCTGCTGAAAACACCTGTCTTTCTATTTTCTTTCAATTGTTTGGTATCTTTTTTCCACTATGATCATGCTCTTTATATCTTGTTTTGTCTTGCCTTGTTCAGATCTTTCTCCCTCCCTCTGTTACTCCCTCTCCGGCTCCCTCTCTTCCTTCCTTTCTCCTTTCATTCATCTTTATTATTTTAATTGTGCCTAATTTTGTTCCAAAGATTAAAACTAGTGTACACTCTGTGAACAAACACAAAACAAAACAACTCTTTAGGAATAGATGGGTTAAAATCTGATTATCTTGTACTACTTTGTTAAACCCCGTGAAAGTATTATGATATTTTATTTTACTAATTTCAATTATATCTACATGCATTTTAAAAATAGATAGCATATACATGAGAGGTAATTTATTTAATCTACAGAACATGCTTCATTTGAAGATCTCTTGTAACAACTCTGTACTCAAAACTACCCTCTCCCACCCACCGATGAAGAGTTTATGAATCACAAATTGCAAACCAAAGATCCAGGCCAGGGGTCGGTAAACCACATCCAGAGGGTCCAGAACAGCTTTTTTTTTTGTACAGCCCACAAGATAAGAACGTATTTTCACATTTTTAAATGGTCGAAAAAATCAAAAGAAGAATAACATTTTGTGACACGTGAAAATTACGTGAAATTCAAATGTCAGTGTCCATAAATCAAGTTTTATTGGAAAACAGCCATGTCTATTCATTAGCGTAGTGTCTACGGCTGCTTTCCCCCATAAAAGCAAAGTCAAATAGTTGCATCCCAGAAGGTATGGTCCACAAAGCCTAAATATTTACTGTCCAGCCTTTTAAAGAAAAAGTTTTTGCCAATCCTGATCTAAGCTTTATTGTAGGCATAAAAAACCCACAAATGATTGGGAGTTGGTGTTTTCTATTGACTACAGAAAATTCACTTAAAGGAAGTTGGAGTTAATTGCACAATATTATGTGTATTTTTTTTTAAGATATGGAAGATTCATACTAAAATAAGACAAGTAACAAAAGCACTTCTGTATTTGTGTGAGGCATGAACTGGGGAAGCATTCACAGGGGGTGCATAATGCTTAACCAAGCACCTTTAGCTGGAAGCTCCTACTGGGTTCTCTTTTGAAGGGTCTTTGTTGCATGCCTGAAAGGTTAAATGATCTAGAAAGCTACATCTAGAGTCTCTTCCTTGCCACTGATGGCTTTAGCGCTTGGAACACTGTTGCAACATACATTTTTTCATTTTTTCTCTTATTTTTCCATTTTCATATTTTAAATTGTTGTCATCCATTTTCTCATATTTATATTTGTAGATTCTTTACATTGCCAACCAAGAACGTTTGGAAGTTTTCCATTCATTTTGGTTCTCACTACCTTTTAGTTCTTTCATGTAAAGATACTATTTGGGTTAGGAAAATATTGGAAATCCATTCACTGAAAGAAGCTTTTGGCTGAATTGGAAAATGTGAAGGTAGAATCCTGATGATAATAAATCGAAGTGTATTTTCCTCTTTTTAGTGATATAAGGTGTTATTCTGAAATACTCACATGCATACGGTTATGTATATATATTCATGTTAACCACTGTGGAAAGTAAGCTTGCCAATATAGTAGTGGGGAGGAAAAAAGATGATTTTTTACAGAAGCAACAATCAGCTAACAAGTACCTATTGAGTACCTGCAGGGAATGAACTAATGAAATATTTAGTTGGTCAAAATTGCTTCCAGCGAACAGGCAGAGTGACTGATTTTATGAGACTGTAAATTTTTGGAAATTGTTTGCAAAGCCAACAGTTCACCCAGAAAGATTCAGATTAGCTGGATTTTGTTTAAGGGAAATTTTACTGAATGTAATCAGATATGAGAAGCTGAAATTAATACAGTAAAATAGCTCTATTTTCCCTAGACCGATCATGAGACTGCTTTTCACATAAAGAAACTGATAATGTTTGTGTGAGCCACTTGGATAACATTGAAGACAGTTTGAAGCTCAGAGTGGGTTCCTCCCAGGCAGATGCTGCTCTTGCTGCCTCGTGTCCTGCCCAGCAACCTTGGGGCGAAGAGGGGATCAATATCCACTTGATACACTGGTGGAGGAGCTCTGAGCTTGAGAAGTGACATTAAATGTAAAGTATCTCATCCTGTATATGAAGCTTTCTCTGACCAATTCTATTTATACTGAACCCAACTTTTTCTGAATCTCTATTATAGATACAGTCTGTATCATACAGTTGAACAGTAAAAATGATAAAGAGTCTTAGAATGTTCTCTAGTTGTTTACCAAGTGTGTTTCTCAACCTCCAATTGATCTTGAAATCTAGAGAGGAGTGATTATGTTTTTCCATGTCCTCCACAGTACATAACACATGCTGGGCAAAGAAGAGGGATTTATTTACTTCACTCATTTATTATGTGTACTCTATTTACTTCCCCCCAAAATTTGAACTGGCTTAGTATAGTAGGCATAATAGGGTCATTAAAGTAACGATTTTAAAAAAGCAAAAACAAGAACCATAATGCACATTGACATGATTACATCGTAAGACCTGGGGCATTTCACCACAGAATTTAGCTCCGAGTTTCCTGGTAAAAGAGCTCATGAGAGCAAGCAGTGTCACCAGATGCTGGCTGCAACTCAAAGGCGGAAGGGCCAACAGGTCCCCTGTGGTCCCTGAATACTGTGCAATGGTACTCGTGGGCTGGGTCTAGTCGGATGCTCCATGGGGCTTTGCTCAAGGCAAGGAACCTGCCTCATTATTGCTCTCTCTCTTTAGGAGGGGAACATAAGAGCAGTGTTGTAGGTGGAGAAAAATCAGTTTGCCAGTAGTTAGCCCCTGACAACCTGTTGGGCATTTAATTTGAGTTTCTGATGGGAGTGGAAGCCTCAGGTCCAGTTAGCTCACTGCTTCCAAGTCATTCATCCTTCTGTCTCTCCATAGCCCTGAATCAAACAGGGAGGTGTGAAGAATTACATAGTCCTCATCCCACTAAAAATGAAAGTATGAGCTTTTATCAGGAAAAACTAAACTGTCTCTTATATTGAATGCAAGACTACTTTATTACGAGGGGAAATACAATCCAGACTTTCTGAGGTGCTAACATGGTCTTATTGTCACAGTGTAGGTAGAGTCATTTAAAATGCTCTTTTAACATAGATTCCCCAGAGAATATTTCATGACATAATGGGCAAGTACTTGAAATGAGTTCTATTTAAGGTAAAATTGCTCTTCACGGGACCAAGCTCAACATTTCAAACTAGTGTTCTATAAAGAGTTGCCATGATGAAATGAAGCAAGTAGTCAAGGGCTGTAACTCTCTGATATCTAACTTCTTAGGTACTAGGACCTGGAGAACTTAAGGAATAGCACATCCTTGAGATTACTCATTTCAAACACTAATTGTGCTTTCCAAAATAATATAAGCTCTAGATTAATTCAATAAGCCTTAATTCAGCTTTTAGCTCAATTTTCTTGCTAAGATTAAATAGGAGGCAATTCAGAATTTTAGGTGCTAAGTCCCTAAAGTGCAAGTACTTAGTATTATTGATTTAGATTGTGAGTCAACAAACTTTTTACTGTAAAGGGCCAGATAGTAAGTATTTTAGACTTTGTGGGATGTATGTCTCTGTCACAACTATTCAGCTCTGCCCTTGTAGCAAAGGGAGGTGTTGTGGGACAATAGAGGAGTCTGCTGGACATACGTTATTTGTTTTGACTGGTGGCAATCTTAGGAGACATACATGATAATATACCATTTTATATATGAAGAAAGTAAGCAACAGTAATCTCCAGAGAAATAAAAAAATTTAAACACTCCTATGGAACTCAGTAAAGTTGGATCTAACTTAATTAACTGTTTTCTTTGGTGAATAATTTTTCACATTTGAGATTAAGAATTGTATGGAGCCAGCTCTATGACGGAGTGGTTAAGCTCACACACTCTGCTTCAGTGGCCCAGGGTTTTGCCGATTTGGATCCTGGGCATGGACATAGCACCACTCATCAGGCCATGCTGAGGCGGCATCCCACATAGCACAGCCAGAGGGACCTACAACTAGAATATACAACTATGTACTGGGGGCCTTTGGGGAGAAGAAGTTAAAAAGAAAAATATTGGCAACAGATGCTACCTCAGGTGTCAATCTCTAAAAAAAAAAAAAAAAATTGTACTCCTCACTGTAATAGAGATTACTGGCCTACGGTGTTCTTCTCATAGAAAACACTGTGTTCTCTCAAGAAAAGCCAATTGTTTGATTTATTTTTATGAATTATTTAAGATTTGCTTGACATATTTGAGCTTATAAAGGGCTTTCCCATTATTAGCTCACTTAATTTTATGTATGAGCTTAAAGGTCTTTTATCAGCTTAATTGTGTAAGTGTTTCTGCCTTTGCAGGGTGAGAAGCTTTATGCCTTTCACCTTCCCAGCCCTGGGAATTCATACATCCAACAGGTATGTTTATAGTGTTGCGGTGAATCATCTGTGAACTTTTAACCCATGATCCGTCGCTTCACTCCCAGCCTGCCCTGGCTGTAGCAGTCTTCAGAATACTCCAATACTCTCTCCAAGACTGCTTTTATGCCCAAGTCCCCTGACTACCTCCTTCTCTCTTGTTTAGCAGACTCTTTCTCTTCCTCAGTACAGCCACAGACAGGTTTGGGCGAGGCTTATGCGTCGGTGTCCCACCACAGTAACTTCCTCGTTCTAACAAATGTGAGCCATAAAAATAATTGCTAAAGAAAAGCCTATCAATTCGTGAAACAGAAGGAAAATAAAATGCTTTTCCAACACACCCAAAGGCTAGGACAAGAACTCAGCGTGTAGCAGTGATAATAAAAGTAGACCTTCTGCCATGTTGGAAAAAGGGAGGAACAGACTTCCCACATGCAATGCTCTTCAGAGCCAACATTTAACTCTCTGATGGAAACGTTTTCCTACCGTACTTTGTGGATGATGTCTTAAATATAGAGAGAAAGGACTTGACCTGTAAAATGAGGTATTGGCTTATGGCCTCTAAGTTTACTCCAATATTCTACCATTCAAAAATTATACTTCATGTCTTTAAATATTAGAAATATGGTTAAGGGGGACAACAAATAAAATACACTTTATTTGATATGCTGTAGTTGTAAATTAACAATGTGCTGGCATTTGATTTTTTTCCCCTAATTGAATTATATAATCTTAGAAATTTTTAAAACGTCTCCTGAAAATTGGCTAAGAAAGTGAGCAAGTAGATGAGGTAGTAATTTGTGATAGAACATCTCTAGCTTTGCAGTCTGTCATCTATTTCAAGAGCTTTGGCTATCTCTACTGTCTATAACTGAATTATATTCTCTAGCATTGTCTACCAGTGTCTACGCTTTGCTTTGTTATTGTTCTTTGTTTTAGTATTATCATTAACTCATGGATTTAAGCATATTTAGTCTGTTTCAATTTATGACAATTGTTATCTTTATAAAATTACCCTATCTTTGGCAATTGCAAGCCTCTTTAAGTTGGCTCTCCGTAGTGTTTGATAAGCACCTTTCTCTCTATTATGACACGATGTTTCAGGCTCATCTTGTATATTTCCTGTCATGGAACTGAAATCAACAATAACCTTAAGGAGCCCTGATTACTTTTAGTGAGAAATAGTATTCTTCAAGATAATCTGAGCACATTGCCCCTGGATCTGTCATAATTTCTAGTCTTTTCAATGGTCAGAGCTAGGACGTAAGTTTTAAAAAAATCTTTTTCTATCTCATGAAGTGATACATTTTCCAATCCAAATTTAGATACAAAGAGTTTTTAAAAAATTTTAATCTGTACTATTTTGCATCTGTATTTACTTTCTCCTACCTCAGAATCTCATTTCCAATGACACTGGGAGCAGTAGAAATAGAGTATCACAAAAGTACTCACTGGCTTCATCCCACTACCTGCACCACCACGCACATAGATGGATATATGGAAACACAATAGATTCAGAGTAGTAAAACCAGGACCACTGCAAATAATATGATTTAAGATTGAGTTTCCAAGATGGAGGACTTTTTTTGCAAGTGGTTGATTGAGGATTTGTTCAAGAAAAAGACAAGGGAATAAGGAAAACAGAACAGTGCAGGGTGAAAGAGATTTTCACATATTGAGGTATATGGGGTAAATATTCAAGTTCAAAACTGATTCTACTTGAACTAAAAAGCTATGGCCTATCAAACATACATTATACATCTGCTTAACCATTAAAGAATGTACTCTCTTAAGTAAGAATGCCTACTTCCCCTTCTACGCCCTGTTGGTAATGCCCAGATTAGTCCCTTTCCTAACGTCACAGTCATGTTGACTTGCTAATTTGAAACTGAATACCTCTGAAATTTTGACGGAAATGTATCCTGGGTGTGTTTAATGTATGTTCCTTGTTCTAAAAAGATTGAGACCGTGCAGAAATCCACGTTTCCCCAGAACAACTTCTAAGGCCTTTGTGGGTTATAATCCTCACTCTGGCTCATAATAGACTCACCCAATTTTGATTTATAGGTTCGTTATGGGTTATTTATGTCAACAAGGGGAAGAAAGCAGGCAAAGACACAGTTCTTTGTAAGCCATGCCTTTGCCTGATTTGATGAGGTACTTTGGAGCATGAGTTGCACCACAGAGGTTGTCTCACCCAGACAGAGGCAAGGGGGCTAAGCTAGTATACCCAGTCATTGTCTGTAAATCGACCCTAAGGGAAGTGGGTACATAAATTCCAAGGCATTTCTGGGCAAAGTGGCTTCCATCAGCCGCAGGCAATCCTCTGCAGAAAGCCAGAGGTATGAGTCATTAAGAGCCAATATTCACAGCAGCTGGGAGATAGTTACGCTGCCTAGCAAATGGGATCTTGACAGCATGCCAACAGTATCTGTCGAGTCCACCCTTTGCACCACTCAAATCTACCTACTTTTCCCATTAATGCTTCTCTGTTTAGCTTCTCTATGATTTTGGTTAGCTCCAATTCTGGGGACTTTACAAGAAGAGAATTAGTACGACACATGGTGTTCACTGTTGCAGTTGTTTCCAAGGAAATTGTTAATGTTTATCGTGTCTTTCCCCTACCACTTATTCTAGATTCCTGTTGTTCTCATCTAGCGGTTCTGATGGTTTAGGTGGCTTATCTGGTAGGATAAACCAGACCTCATACCTGAGTTTCTGGTTATGATGCCTTTATCATCCTGTGGTTGCTATACTTGTCTATTTACAATTAAAATTGAACATGCAAATGCAAAGAGATGGCCAGTAAATCACCTGAGTGCCAAACATACTCCTCTTCCCCTCCAACCTGCTCATTCAGTAGTAACCTAATATCCACATGATGATCACAGTCACTTAACTCTGCCAGTATGGAAACACTGTATTTGATAGTTGGTCTCCTGCCATGAGAAGTCCAATGTGGTCAGGCAATAGCTGGAACTCTAGACTCACAGAATCTAGAATTGTGGGGATGTTAAGCACAAAATCCTTAAGTGGATCACTATGAATATTAATAAGCCTAGTTATTCCTATTTCCATCACTTTGATTTCTGGACTTAAGTATGCCAACTATTGCAGACATAGTGCCATATAATAGCCATTAATTTAAGAAGAACTTCATCCTGAAAGATTGTACTCTATTCTTACAGGGTATCATCTCCAAGCTGGTACCTCAGCCATGCCTTCAGAAAGTCATTACACTGGTCTATCAGGCAAGCAGCTTGTGGACAGTGTAGTATGAGGTAGGTCACAGTGAAACTTATAGTTGTCCACAGCTGCCCATCTTCGGATGGAAAGCAGGTCTTTTGGTCCATGGAATTGTTTAGCAGGATCCTATGTTAGTAGCCCAGACACTCTGTGAGTCTTTGAAAGGCTGAGAAACTATGGGAAGCAAAGGCAAAACCATAACCAGAGCACTAGTCAATTCTTCACCAGGTTGAATTTTGTATTTCTGGGGAGGAAGGGGGTGAATCTCATCAACTTGCCATCAAGCAGCTTGATTTCTTCAAGGGATGACACTATATCAGGAGGATTCATCATTAGTCTTTCTTTTGGCAAGTTAGACATTCTGTAGCAGCAGTAACTTGATCAGACTTGGTGAGACAAGACTGAGGAATTGAATTTTTAATTTTATTTAAATTTAATTAATTTAAAATTAAATAGTCATATGTGTCTGATGGCTACCCTTTTGGACAGCACAACTCTACATAGTATTCTGGAGTAGGCTCCAGCATAAGTGAAAAGAACAAGGTGGTCAAGATCTATTTTTATGTATGCTACCATTAAAATAGGATGGTAAACCACAACATTAAAATAAAAGGTTTCTGGTAAGAGGTGAGAGAAATTAAATTGAAGGGGATAAGGGATAGAAGCGATGCTTTTTTGAATACACTTTGTTTTATAGGTTTGACCTTGTACATATAAGGTTTAAAATAATTAATAATTAAAATTAAATTTTAAAAAGCAATCCTTAAAAAGTGGAATGCAATGTAATACAAATGAACATAAATGTATGCAACAACCATAAAGATGGGGACTATATTCCAAATGACTATAATCTACAGTAATTTGATTGTACAACTATGTTTTCAGTAGTCACATTTTGGAGGTAGTGTTGGCATTGAGATTCTCAAATTATGTGTATGTGATGTACGATAAAGCAAACTTGGTAAAACATAAACTCAGTCTGTTGAGTATGGAAGCAAGGCCATGCTGTCGGTGTTGCAATCCAATGTACACATCAGGGTAGACGTGGAGAGGGCTGATGGCCACTCTGAGTTTATTATAACCAGCATTTCAATATATACATAGCTTACAGCTGTTAAACATACACAGGTGTTCTGGATGAAGTAATTAGCGAATGCCAAGAATTCTTAGTGATTTCTCAAGGAGCCCTCCCTCGGCCTCTGTTTTGATATTATCATGTTTTCACTGTGCTCGTATATTTTTATCTCGGAGCAGGCAAGGTCTCATAGGCAACGGCCCCTCCTGCTCCTGATATTGATATGGTGTCTCCATCTGTGCCCCCAGGTGACTGCGCCTGTCTTAGGTTGCCCTGCCCTGGAGGTCTTACCCATCATTGGCTGACCGGCCTTCTCACCTCTGGGTCACAGTTTGTTGGCAAGCCTTTTCCAGTGATTATTAACCCTTCCTGCATCAGGGGCGGCTACACATGCATATAAGATTGAAGAGGATAAGCCAAAACTGTGTATTCTGGAATTTGAATGAGAAATATCTGTACAATTTCATGATGACATTTGTCTTTAAAAGGATATATATATACATATTTGGGGCTGACCTGGTGGTGTAGTGGTTAAGTTTGAGTGCTCTGCTTCAGTGGCCCAGAGTTCACAGGTTTGGATCCTGGGCATGGACCTACACACTGCTCAACAAGCCACGCTGTGGCAGTGCCACAAATACAAAATAGAGGAAGACTGGCACAGACATTAGCTCAGGGACAATCTTCCTCATCAAAAAAAAAAAAGATATATATATATTTGAAATATATAGGATAATATGAATTTATAATATATAGATTGTATATTTATAATATATGATTATATACTAATAATATATAATAGATGTATAATACATGTATACTATATATGATACTATATATGTATGTGTATATATTACATGATATATGTATAATGTACACATATTATATGTAATGTAATATATGTATGTATGTATGTATGCATGTATTCAATGTATTGAAATCCATGAATTCATAATACTACTTTAAAAACCTCTTTGAGCATCATTGGAGATACTAGAGAAGTAATTTTTTATTTAGAAAATAGATAAATAAATGGAAGGAATCTACTTATCTAACATTTGCTAATAAACTATTACCTTGATGTAACTGATGAGGTGAAATTTCTATTTCTAAAAATATTTCAACTAATAAGTAGAGAAGGATAAAATTAGCAAATCATCCTTTTTTTAACCCTTAAGGAATTAATTGATCCAGGCAACGTTCATCAGTGGCTGCTAACATTACAAAAAGAGAACCAGACAGTAAGACAGTAAGTATCTACTTTTGGAAGTAACACCACCACCTATGAAGCAATTTTGCCAAAAGAAAAAGTAACATTCAAGTGTCTAGACCTGTTAAATTAGGGAAAATAGAAGAGCCATGGGAACATGTTAAATGATACCACAGGGAATAAAATCAGTACAATGCACTGTGGGAAATTTATAGGATACATGTAAGTTATTGCAAGGAAACAATTATAAGAAAAAAAAACATGAAGTTGAGGTAGGAACCTATACATTAATCCAACTGACATATTAACCAATCCATGTATGGGCCTTGTTTTGATCTTAATTCAAATACACAAAATGTTAAAAATTGTAACATAATTTGGAAAATGTGAACATTGGCTATTTAATGGTATTAAGAAAATGTTTTTGTGTGTGAACGTGTGTGTGTTTAATGAAAATATTGTGATTTTTTTTTGAGAAAAGTATTTGTCATTTAGATATACAAACTCAAATATTTATTTGAAATTATATGATGCAGGAATTTGCTTAGAAATGATCTGGGTGGAGAGGTAGGAGGTAGAGATGATACAAGAATGGCTACAGGTTGACAACTGCAACCTGAGTGAGGGCTACGTGTGGTTAGTTTTATTATCCTCTTTTTTTTTGTATGTAAAAATATACATACATATATGTTTTAAAATTTCCATAAAAACAGATTACAAATACAGAAGAGATATAATGGTTTTTAAAATAAAAGATCTTATATTTTCTTTTGGCCTTTGCTAAACGCAATTAGATTAAAGACGGATAGAGAAATTGTGTGGATTTTTGCTTTTGCTTTCAGCTTTCTCTTCAACAACCTGTGGATCTACCATTCCATTTTTTACACACTTAATAAGAACCTGACCTTCTTTTCTTCAGTTTAAAGTGCTCTCTGTGGCATTAATGTCTTCGAGAAATCCCGGTTAAGTTGTTTCCCTTCACGTATCATCTGACCTCCCTAGAGTGAAATAAAGACCTGGCTGACTTCTTAGATGAAATATGCTTTGAAGAGGTGGGCATAAAAGCCTTTTTTTCTTTCTTTTTCTTTTTCTCTTTATCATTCTCTAAATTTCGCTTTCTCCTTGTACTCTGGGCCTCCATCTCGCATTTTTCTTAATTGCTTATTTTAACCAAGACTCCTGAACAACGAGAAATGGCTTCTTCTAACAAAGTGACCACGTTCAGATTTGGGTTGATGATTCGTTGCTTTATTGAACTATTCAGTCAATGCATATTGTTCAAGGCCCTGTGAGGATCCCAGAAAGTGTGCTATGTACCTCCCGCTATTAAGAAATTTATAGTTTAACTGAGGAGAGATAACTAATATGCTCACATACACAAAGAAAAGAAAAAGCAAACAGTTTTATCCTAACATGATTTTTAAACACAGCACAATGACAAAAATGGGGCAAACAGTGTGAATTAATGTACTCACAGAAGACTTAGGACTTTAGCTGAATTTTTAAAAATACGTAGAATGTATATAGTTGGAATCGGTAAAGCAGGGGAGCAGAACATGAACAAAGACACTTGGGTTGAAATCAACATGTAAGATATGGTTAAAACTTGTTTTACTGGGAAGGATATAAATTGGAGAAAAGAGAGAAATTGTGTTGTAGAGACTGTAGAGGTCAGATTACACTGGGTCAGGAAAAGTAGATATGGATACTGTTGGCAGTAACAAGACATTATGAGTTCTTGGACAAGCAGAGCTTTTAGGAAGGCTGTCTGCAAATGATATTGAGTATGGAATGTATTACCACTTCGACTCAGGCAAGTTGGTCCCTATCCTAGGGCCCCATGTTTCAAAGGATCTCCATACTTTTAGAGTGTCTTCCACAAAATTTTCCTATTTCCTATCTAGTACCAGAACCAGCTGGAGTTGGTAGTGCTCTCAAGCAGGTTTCCCTGAGCCCAGATCAGGGTACCACAAGCTTGGTACTTAGATATGAAATATCTAAAGTAGTCAAACTCATAGAATTAGAGAACAGAACGGTGGTTTCTATGGGAAGGGAAAAATGGGGAATTCTTGTTAAATGGGTATAAAGTCACAGTTTACAAGACGAATAAATTCTAGAGATCTGTTATACAACATAGTGCCCATAGTCAACATTATGGTGTTGTACACTTAAAAACTTAAGAGGGTAGATCTCAAGCTACATGTTGTTTCCACAAAGGAAAAGCAAGAGGACACAAGACGTCTTTTGGAGGTGATGGATGTGTTTATACCTCAATTATGATAATGACATCATGGTGTATGGCTATGTCTAAACTCATCAAAATTTATGTAGCAAATCCATAAAGTTTTTTATGTAAGTGTACCTTAA
This sequence comes from Equus caballus, assembly GCF_041296265.1. NCBI lineage: Eukaryota > Metazoa > Chordata > Mammalia > Perissodactyla > Equidae > Equus > Equus caballus. Next base: position 96,020,903 of record NC_091685.1, on the reverse strand, counting down.
TAAAGCTGAAACAAAATTGAAAGGATCACATTCTAGCAATATAGTGATTATGGCCAAAAAGGTCAAGAAAGCACGTGGTTGGAAGATGTATTATTTTACGTCTATGTATAAAATGCTGAGTGGTAAATTAACATCACCAGGAAATAATCAGCATTTATATTTTCCTGTATACTCTGGGTAAGACTTGCATTCATGAACATCATCAGTAAGGCGCAATAATAACGTGTGAGAATCAGTGGAAGCCACTGTTCACAGGCGGCACATGGAGCATCTTGAGTACTGGTGTAACCGGCATTAACTGAATGGTGTTTGGGAAGTTCAGAGGCAAGTAGATCTATACTGTCTCAGTACAAACAAGTCCTGAAGAACATTGGCATTATGAGTAGCAACAGCATTACTACCTTTTTCTCATGGTGGGAGATATAAAGTCAGCCAGGAAAACAAAGAACCTGAAAACATGTTTCCCTAGCCTGAAAAGGAAGAGAAGTTACCCAGACACTGTGAAGAATCTTCATGAGCACTAATTATAAAATAAACAAATATGTAAGTATATCTTCTCTACTGATCTATTCTTAAATAGATAATTTATCATCAATAAATCATTATACCTCACATAGGGCCATGAATTCTATAATACATTTTTTAATCAACTGGGTTATATAGACAGGGATCCCACAAAAAATATTTGCCCAGGATTCTGCACACACTCAGGTGGCCCTAAATGTGTGGTCAGTGGGAAGGGTGAAAAGCTATAGATAGGAAGATGGATTAGAAGGCTATTGCAGTAATTCAGGACAGAACTGATGCCAGACTAGACTAGAGTGAGGAATGTAAGATGAAGAGAAAGGAGATGAAGCTGAAAAACATTTTAAAGTAAAAATAAATAGAATCTGATAGCAGATTGGTAAAGATGGAGCAGAGGCTAAGAATCAAAGGGTACTCTAGGGTGTCTGTGCTTAGACTGGAAAAATGAGCTCAGGTAGAAATAGCTACACATGGTAGAGAAGAAAGACCGGTTTGACATGCAGATATGTGTTGGGATATGTGGCAAGTACTCAATTACAAAGAATCCTTCTAAGGAGTAAAAGTCAGTTGTGAAACTCTCCAAATATCCAAGAAAAATGTTTGTGTCTTCTTTCACATGGCAAGACATTGGAATCTACCTTGTGATAAAATTTTCGTACATGACATCAGAAGTTGTGAATTTAAATTCCAATTTTTCCCCTTGGGCAAATTATTTAACATTTCTGAACTTTAGCTTTATTCCATAAGAGTGGGCTAAAGAATGTCTCCTTCACAGTGTTATTTTGGGGCTGAAAAATGATAACATATGTGAAAGTGCCTAGGAGAGTGTCTAGTGCAGTCGGACTCAATAAATATGTGTTCAAGTGAAATTAAATGGAATCTACTAAGGTCAAATTGCTTTGTAATTCTACCAATCAGATGACCCCATCTTCATTTCGCATTGTGACACCAGTTCATCTATCACAGTGATCCCTTAGGCCTGGGACTCAGGTCTATGATCACTATATTTAGGAGCCTATGATGAAACTTTTTATTAATTGGAGAAAGTGAAAAATTGAAGGTGTTAATACCTCCAAGAAAAATGACGTATCCTTCTATAATGCACCCACCTGCATTTTAAAAGTCTGCTTCTAATACTGCTTAAGATGCAGTCACCAATAATATCGCATTTGTATTGTATGATGAGATGATGTCCCCTTGAAAATATAAATTAAAATAGCACTCAATGAGCCTTTGAAAAAAGGAGATGGCAGCCAAGGCAGAGAGAATTTAAAATAGGATGATACCTCAATGATTTATTTGGATAACAATGTTCTTGGCAGCATGCTAGCAGAGGATGGGTGCAGAATCTCCATAACTCTCTGGCTGCCTATTTTTATAGCCTTTGTTTAACATGATTAAGTGCCTGGTCTGTGCTTGGAGGCACCTAATGGCCTTCATTTCTCCCCAGGGCCCAAGCCTCTCTCTGGCTGTAGTTAGGATTTTAAGGAAAGGCATGCTGACTCCTTGGCCCCTGGGGAAGCAGTGTGGCTGTATGGCAGTGCCACACTCCATGACTAGGTGGATGAGGGAACAGTGGTCTTAGGCCTTGTAGGAATGGCTCTGTGTGTTTAGTAGGAAAAAGATTTTATTCACTGTGTCTCTGAGGTAGATTGAAAGTGCTTCTTTTTCCCAGCATGAGAAAAAGATGCTCATGGTGACTTATCAAACTGTGAAATAGTTCTCCTAAAAGTTGAAAATCAGATAATTTATGACATTTAAAACTTGATTGGAAAAGCTCCTTGGACATTTTGCTTCTGGTAATTTGAAATATGCTTAAAGCTCAGGAAAAAGGGATGCATTTTCTCATGGTGAAAAAGAAAGACAAAATGCAACCCTCACAGAGACTGTCAGGGTAATGCAGGCCAGGTCAGGGCCAGGAGCAGCGGCTCAGTCTTCAGGTCGACAGAGGGGGTCTGCATTCTAATTTGATAGCAGCTCCCACGGGGAGTGAGTGGGAGGGAAAAGATAACCATTTCATAAAGGTATGTGTGAACCAATTCAATGACTTTCTCTCCATCTTTCACCAGGCTTAGAAGAAAATACTCACAGAATCCTGGTGTCCGCAAGTCAGAAGATGAAAAGCTTTAGTGTTTGCCATTGTTGTTTGTTGTTTGATTTTTCCCTAATGTTCAGGCAATTAGAGACTCGTGTTTACCCATTTACTTCACAAGCACTCTTTATTTCTATTAGTGCCAATAATAACTATTGTTACTTTGGAAACAGTGCAGAGAGACAGGGATCCAGTTGTGTCTAGTATAATGGCTCAGTTATGCACTTGTGATTTTTACAATTCTATCATACAAATCTTGAATTTCAAACAAACTTTGGTCAATGCTGATGACCAACTAAATAAAAAGCACCAGAATCTGAATTCATACTAAAGAAGCTACAATACCCTATCACTTGTCAGTTTGAACGACTCAGAGAAAAAGAAAGTAACTTCTTGTTTTGATTACTTTTCTGAATGGGTCGTGTCAGTCAATTCTTATTTCTGATTTTATTTGAAAGCTTCATCTTCGGTTAATTCACCAAGTAAAATTTGCATTTGGCCTTGGGGATGTCCGATCTACGGTAATCTAAGTGATCAGTAATCTACAGTGATCTAAGATAATCAGATATCTTGGGTGAGAAACTCCTTGAATTGTTTTCATAGCACCATCTCCCAGGAAAGGCAGTACAGATGAAAGAAAAAGTGCCCCCAATCCCTGATAGAGGGTGGCAGAGGGGAGCTAGTCCTAATTCCACAAACCTGATTTAATTTAGAATGCCTACGCAAGGTATCTTGGTGGTCTAGTGGGTAAGATTTGGTACTATCATCACGACAGCCTGGGTTCGTTTCTGGTCTGGCAACCATGCCACCCAGCTGTCGGTTGTCATACCGTGGCAGCTGAGTGTTGCTGCGATGCCGAAAGCCATGCCACCAGTATTTCCAACACCAGCAGGGTCACCCATGGTGGACAGGTTTCAGCAGAGCCTCCAGACTAGGCAGACTAGGAAGAAGGACCTGACTACTCACTTCTGAAAAAAGTGGCCGTGAAAATCCTATGAATAGCAGCGCAGAATTGTCTGATATAGTGCGGGAAGGTGAGAGGATGGCACAGAAAGACTAGACAGGGTTCCGCTTTGCGGCACACAGGGAAACTAGGAGTCGTAATTGACTCGGCAGCACTAACAACAACAACAGAGGGTATCTAGATTGTTCCTTTCTTAATCTATGCTAAAGATACATCAAGGTTTTTAGAGTGCAGTCCTTTTTAAATGGATGATTTTATACCCTTTTCATTTAGTTAAGACTCTGAAGACATGACATGTTTTAGAAATTATCATGATAATTATTAAGATAATTAAAATGAGTCATTTTCATTATGCAGTTGTATGTACCATACCTTTCTAAGACCCGTTTATCATTCTTTGGCATTGAATTACACTATAAAAAAGGAAGAGAAGCTTCCAGTCAATTAAGCAAACAAGTTCAGTGTGTAGTTTTTTATGACAACTTTTTTCTGACTGATTATAAAATTACAGTGCAAGGAAGTTCAAATCTAATCAGAATAAATCAAAAACTTTCCAAGGGAGGTCAGAGAATAATGTTCATATCTTCTGATTAAATTGTTTAATTAAAAAAAAAGATTTGTTTAGTTTAGCATATTGAATACATATGTGTTTTTCATCATTACCACCATTATTTGTGTTATTTATGGCTTATAAATGAGAGATTGAATCAGAATTAATATGGCTGGGCCAGTGGCCAGTTCAAAACTCAGACAACTACATCTTGGAACAAATTTACCATGTACTACAGAACACAAATATTGAGCACCTAACATGAAATGATTTCGTGAGGTGCTGCCTCTAAGCTGAAACAAAATGTCTAAGATATCATAGACATGGGTCAAGCAGTATGGTAAGAGCATATGATAAGGGAGAGAGTAATTAAAAATTCATGCAAATGAACTTTCACGCCACCCTGTACTGTTTCGTATATTGTCAGAGCATGGTAAATATCCAGTTCCACAACATGTCCAACTGGTTTATGGGAAACTCATCCAGTTTCTATGACAGTTGGCTCTCTTCGATGAATCTCAATTCCCACATTTGTTTTGGATCCTCTGCAAGGGCCATATACATGTTTGTTTGTCTTGGGCAGGTTTTTGCAACATTTTTTCTGTGTGGGATGGCAAGATCCGCAGAGTGTTTAGATGCTGGCCAGGATTTCTTGGCCTGTGATTATGGCACTATTTCAGTATGTCTTGGTAGGGCCCATTTCAAGATTCACCCTCCCAGTACTATGTAAATTCTTCTAGCAATCAACACTGAACAGCAAATTGCTTGTTGGTAGCCTTAGCAACATATTTTTGCCTCTTGGTTAAATGACGAGCAGCCAAAGAAATAAACACTATGATTGTCTGCCAAAAGGATGCTCTATACCTCCAATTGTTTTCCTAGGCAGATTATATTATATGAATGTGTCATCAAGCAAATTTTTCCTAATTAGTTACATAAAATAAGGGTTGTGGCAATAGCTTGCTTTGCTATATTCAGAGCTACACATGATTTTATCTACGTTGTCTTAGAGCGATATTTTATGCAATTTGTAGAAGACTTTTTGGACGGATTAACTTGCTTATCTATGTCTCTTTCAGATCTTTCTTAAAGTAACTATAATAAAAACATATACATGTCTGGGAACTTGTAAAGACTGCTACAGGGGGCCGGCCCCGTGGCCGAGTGGTTAAGTTCGCGCGCCCCAGGGTTCGGATCCTGGGCTCGGACATGGCACCACTCGTCAGGTCAGGCCACATTGAGGCGGCGTCCCATATGCCACAACTAGGATATACAGCTATGTACCAGGGGGGATTTGGGGAGATATAGAAAAAAAAAAATCCTGTTACAGGATTTGCTGAAGAAATAATATCTTATTTTAAAATTAATGCAAAATAAAAATTGACGGTCTTTACTATTGCACTTCTACTTTCTTCATACGGCATGTTATAGTTTGTTCATTTACAAGTTTTAAGTGGCAAAAATTAATTCAAGTGATACATATAATATTTTGAATTATGTAGCTAAAACTCATATTTAAAGGCATAACAGTACTACAGATTCTACTGAATATCTAAGCAAATTCAAATGGTCATGAAGGAATCATAATGGGATATTGTAATGGAATCAACAATCACTAGTTTGACCCTTATTGTTCTGACTTGCACTGAATTTTTTTCCAAATAGAAATTCTCTAGCTAGAAGGAGCGCACAAAGTCATCTACCCTAAAACATCAACTTTACACAGGGGGATACAGAGACCCAGATGGATTCAGCAAATTATTCATGGTTACCCAGGTTGGTAGCATAGTCAGAACCAGAACTCTGGCTCTGGTTAGTAGGGTCTGTGGGCTATTGGGTCAGCTAATCCTAGATTTGATTTCTGATTTTGACAAACAACCTCAAATTGCTTCATTTCTTCATCCACAAAATAGGGATAAATGATCTACCATACAGGGCACTGTGCAGATTGATCTAATGAGGCGGTACAGTGAGCGCCCAGGTCATCGCCTGGAATACTCACCAAGCCTGACTTCCCTTCTGTCCAAGGATCTTTGCAGCCCAACACTGAGAAACAGTTTCCCCTCAGCTCTTCTTTCACTTCTTTAGAAGACAAGATTTCTATCTACATATACAGGTTTCTCTCAGCACCAAAACTTCGAGAATTTCATCTTTACCAAGCAAAGTAAATCATACTTTTACCATTTGTGTTGACTTGTATTTATCTATTCCAAACTCTAAAATGCAGTCTCACAGTGATTTCCAAGAGCTTAGGAAGCTTAATTTTAGATTTGGCACTGAAGTTTAAATTATCTGAGGTGATAACATACTCGTCACAATCTAATTTTAAAGTCCAGACTAATGCTATTCATTCTTTGGCTGTGAGTTATATAAAAGTCCAGGGATCACCAAGATGAAATAAAACAAGAAAGTTTTCTAAATGTCATGGTTGTGGATTTTGTTAGCTAAGTAGAGACTTTCCAGATCAGTTAAAAGTAACATTTTCTCCTTGTAAACAGCTGTCAGGATGGGCATGGGACACAGAAAGCCCTTGCAAAATAGAGGTGCCTTAGTATCCAGAAAAAGGGCAGCTTTATTAAATAATAGCCAAACTTTAAGGAGTACTGCTTATGTGCCAGGTACTCCGCTAGAAAAAACTGACTCTTCAGAGGATTAAGTTGTATGACTAAAGTCCTATGCAAGTATGAGGCTAAGCTAAGGTTAAAAAAAGTTAACATCTGACTCACAAACCAGTGTTTGTTTCTCTTTACCAGTTAAGTTTCCAAATCAACTCTTTTACTGGCTCCTTTTGCTAAATATAAATTCTAAATTCAAACTGAAATACTCTAGAATCAGAACTAAGTCATGATATAGTTAGAATTGAAATGGCAATATTGATTTCTTTTCATTAGCCTTGGCTTATGAGTTTGTGAGCTATAAATTTTTTTGCTCTTGTTCCTAAAAAATTAGGTTTTCAGATAAATTTGTTTGAACTACCAGTTGGTCAAAGGTTGGCATAATAAAGCAATTGGAATGCAGCTTAGTCAAAAAGGGCTGAGGAAATTCCGGTCATTTATGGATCGGGCTATAAACATTCATGTCCTGGAGAAGGAAGTGTGATACTGTGAATGCATTTTTCAAGAAAAAAAAAGTAAACTTATGCTCCAGGTCTGTGTTTGCTAAGACTGTGGTTACAAAGTACAACAAACTTTGTGGGTGGCTTCACATAACAGGAATTTATTGTCTCACAGTTCTGGAAGCTGCAAGTCAGAAGTCAAGGTGTCAGTAGTGTTGGTTCATTCGAGGGCAGGGGGAGAGAATCTGTTTCGTGCCTCTCCCCTAGCTTCTGGGGGTTTGCTGGCAATCTTCGACTTTCCTCGGCTTGTAGCAACACGACTCCAGAATCTGCCTTCACTTTCACATGACCTTCTCCCTGTGTCTCCTCAGTCTGCCCTCTGTGCGTGTCTATGACTCTTCACAAGGCGTTCTTTTTATAACTAAGTATGTCTACAATGATCCTATTCCCAAATTCAGTCACATTCTGTGGTACTGGGGGTTAGGACTTCAACATATATATATTTTTAGGGGATACAATTCAACTCACAACAAGGTCTAAATATAAAAGTGAAATGGTGTGGCAAAATTACGTGATAAATTTAGATCAGGTTAAAAAGAAAACACTGATAATTTAGACCAAAACAAATAGCATGCTTGTCTGCATAACTGGAACTAGAAGAGTCTGGATGGTCAACTTGGGTAACACAGGTCAAGAAAGAGAAAGGGAGTAAACAAAGGAAAAGGAGACAAGAAGAAGAAAGAGGACCAGGAAGAGAAAGTGGTAAGTGAGCGAGAGGGAGGGGAGGAGACCAGGAGAAAGATCACATCAACCAATCAACCAACGCTCTCATTCGCACACCCACTCAAATCGTCTCCACTCCAACTGTTGATCTGGACTGAGCCTGACTGCAGAGCTCTACTCTTTTGAACTATCTTCCCAATTACAGCTAGTTTACGAGTTTAATAATTACTCGTATCTTATGTTCACTCACTGAAGAGAAATGTGTCTTTGGAGTCCTTTTAAAATTAGATTGCTTCTGCAGTTTGAAACTTACAGGAGCTTTTCATTCGGACCATTTGTTCCCTAGCAAAGAGAACAGGTTCTTTGTTCATACCTAGACCCCATAGCAGAAGTCACAATGTGCCCACTCCTGATGTGAATTAGCTCAGTAGGACATTACAGGGTTATGATAGCCGGTTGTTGGGGTGCTATTGTTTCTACTGCCTCAGACATTAGAGATGCAAAATCCCTATTCATTCATCCAGTACATCGTTCTGCCAAAGTCAAATTAATTTTAGCACTTTTCTTTCTAGAACTTTGTATAGTTCATGTTTTAAAGCATCAGGGTCACACAATCTCTGGAAAACCTAGTCTATCAATATGCTAAATGGTGATGTGGTCAAAGGGCAGGTTCCTTACGACCCATCAAGGACTAATGTATGGGAATGGGAACAATAGAGACTAATCATTTTTTGCACTCTATTAAGATTACTATATAGCATTTTGTATTGGATTTTCTTTATAAAGATTTTTTTCTCATATATTATCTCAGTTAGTTTTTACTGCATCCCTGTAAGATAGGCAAACAGTTGTTTTTATGTCCCTTTCACAGATAAAGAAATTGAGAGTTGTAGGTAGCGGAGCTGAGACTAAAGCTTATGTCGTCTATCTATTTTCCCACTTACCTCTTTGCCTCAGCAGAGTATGAAGTATTCCCAGTTTTATTCCTGAATGCCCAGTAGTTGCTTTGAATATAAATTACATAAAAATTATATGACAGGGGCCGGCCCCTTGGCGCAGGGGTTAAGTTCGCATGTTCCGCTTCTCTGTGGCCCGGGGTTTGCAGGTTTGAATCCCAGGTGCAGACACGGCACTGCTCGGCACGCCATGCTGTGGTAGGCGTCCAACATATAAAGTAGAAGAAGATGGGCACAGACGTTAGCTGAGGGCCTGTCTTCCTCAGCAAAAAGAGGACTGGCAGTAGTTAGCTCAGGGCTAATCTTCCTCAGGAAGAAAAAAATTATATGACAGAAAGTAATTAAACAAAGTCATGGAATGTGAGAAAGAGGGTTCTATGATGATGAAGAGAGAAAATCATGAAAGTGATGCCAAAGCGGAAAGACTACCTAAGCATATTTATTGTGTAGGGCGGGGTGGAAAGACATCTGTTCCAGAGAATTCCCTGGAAGATGGAGTGGAAGATAGAAACTGAGAGGCTGTTTGCAGCCACAAGCCTCCTTCTTTTCTAATCAGCCACCTCCCATTTCACTTGCTCTAATATTTGTCATCGTACAGTATTCCCATGGTGACGAACTTGCAATCACTAACCGAATCAGTCTATAAGAAGAAGAGCATAGAACAAAGGACTGCCTGTTTACACAAAAATCATCTGTTAATCACCAGTGCTGGGACACTTTAAAGGGAAATGAAAGGACACCATAAAAAGAAGTCTGATGACCATATCTCATTCAACAAAGGGAAATACCAATTGTCCATCTTATCAAAGGTCTTAGATGCAGTGAACAGGTTAGTTCTTAAATTCAGTAAATTTAACAATTGATTCTCAAGTCTGTAAACATCATCTTTTCAATTCATTTGCATAATTTGAGAGAGAATAAATTCAATGCTATTTTTAAGTGGCTAAGAAGTAGGAAAGATATTATAAGCCATGGAAGAAAAAATTGTAAATCTTCAACAACAACCACCACAAAATCCTCCAGAAGTCTGTCTTTTCTTAGAGGTTAACATACAGACACTGTTTCCTTGGATCGGGCAAGCATGGTAATTTATTTAGTAGTTTATTTGTTCTAATTCGGGTATCTGCCTATGTTTGGAGATCTTTCAGAAGATTGATGTATTTTTTGCCACCCTGAGCAAATCATCACATGTAAAAAAAATTCAATGTTTTAAGCTTCATATTAGGTGATTAACACCATTTATTTCTTATTTTCTCCTTGAACAGTGGAATTGTCTTCTGGATCAAACAAGCCTGTTGCTATGAAAGGAGTAGGACCAGTTAACCACATGTACTACCGAATTTCCAGAACAATAAAGAAACTCAAAATTCATCCATGCATCCATTCATACATTTATTCACTTGACAAATATTTACACAGCGACTACCATGTCAGGCCCTGGGTTGGCTATTTAGATCTCAAATATTATAAAAGCTAAAGAGGATAGATCATAATGAAAGTCCCATATGCAGTCTTCCAAAGATAGTTCAGTGCAAATAGGCCTGTACTCCACAAACACAAGCACACGTACAAACCAACACACTGACATATTTAGTAACGCTAGAGATGTGCACTAGACTATGAGTCTATTTAGGAAGCAATAAATGCTCTACAATAACACTTACATAGAAGATAAACTATAGCCAGTGGTTCTAAGAATTTAGGATTTCATAGATAAGGAAAGAGAAAATGAAAGGACCAATATAGGGTTGCCAGCCATTTATGTTGTCAAGCAAGGATATTAAATATAACTTACTATCATTTTCATTTCTTTAAGAAAAGGGTATTAAACTCCCTCCCCCTAGAAAAGGAAAGACTAGTTTTCAGAATAAAATTAGCCATTTAAATTGCACATATTTAGCTGAATGAAAAATTCTGTTTTCTTTGTTTTCTTAGTTCCCTTCATGGACACTTGTCTTATTTCACTTTGTAAACACCCCTCAGACACTGGTAGCAGACTGTAAACCACAATTTGGGAAACACTGGCAGTAAATGAGGAGCTGCAGCTCTGTGATCAGCCAGGAGGCCCATATGGGAATGTAGTCTCAGGCACTTATTCATGTCAGATCCTGGTCAGGTTGCTTTCATGTTGCCCAGCTGTAAAACAGAAGTTCTACTGGAATTTGTAGGGATTAAATTATATAAGCCATATAAAAAATTACATAGTGCCTTACAAGTGACACCAAGCTGACAGCTACTGTTGTGGCAACACGCCAAAGTAGCTTTAGATCATCCAAATGCCCATTCTTTGGATTCTATGTCTTCCCTGACCAAAACTGTGAAGTCTGAGGGTTTACTCTACTCCCAAGCTGATAAATTAGTCTGTTGCCCTTTCATGGATGCTGGAAGAAGACATGAGACTCTTGGATCAGAGAGAATGGACAGTTAGTTACTCACAGCAAGGACAGTAACCAGAGCATCAGCATTTGTGTCAGTTCCTGAGCCCCAATTTCCCAAAGAGTGATGCTACAAGGACCAGGAGACTTGAAAAACACAGTGGGCTGCCTTCAGGAGTGAAACCTTGACTTTAGGGAACCAGAATCTTTTATAATGGGTAACCAATCTGCTTCACATTTGCCCAGAAGGGAGATATTGTCTTTATTACATTAGGCAGTAAACAAATTTGCCTTTTGCTAGAGAGAGTAACACTATCTCCACATTACAAGGCCACTTCCTACGCAAACTGTTTTGAAAAGGCCAGAACAAAGGCAGTCAATGCCTCTGTCCCAAGAGCAAATGTACTAGAGATCCATGGAGAGTAGTCTCCCAACGCTCCATACTTAAAAATCTTTTTTAATTTATTTTAAGATTTCATTTTTTTTTAGAGCAGGTTTAGGTTCACAGAAAAATTTAGAGGAAGGTACAGAGATTTCTGATATATCCCCTGCTCCTATATGTGCACAGCCTCCCCATTATCAACATTCCCCACTATGATGGTACATTTGTTACAACTGATGAACCTACATTGATACATCATAATCACCCAAAGTCCATAGTTTACCCTAGGTTTTTCTCTTGGTGTTGTACATTCTGTAGGTGTGGACAAATGTATAATGACATATATCCATCATTATAATATCACATAGAGTAACATCCCCTACTTGTCAGAAACTGTACTTAATTGATTGTACCTCTTTTTTCCTGTACATTTGAATTCTTCTCCTCTTAACTGGATTAGTCCTATAAACATTTAGGAATTCTTGAATATCTACCTTCCTAGAAAGGAAATAAGCAAGTGAATATCCAGTTTTACCAATACCATTTATTGAAGGGACTATCCTTGCCCCACTGAATATTCTTGGCTCCCTTGTCAAATATTAATTGACTGCATATGCAGTGGTTTATTTCTAGACTCTCAATTCTGTTTCATTGATCTATATATATATCTATATTTATGCCAGTACCATGCTGTTTTGATTACCATAGCTTTATAATATAGTTTGAAATTAGGAAGTGTGATGCCTCCAGTTTTGTTCTTTCACAAGAGTGCTTTGGCTATTTGAAGGTTTTTGTGGTTCCATACAAATTTTAAGATAGTTCGTTCTATTTCTGTGAAAAATACCACTGGAATTTTGATGGTGATTGCATTGAATCTGTATATTGCTTTGGGTTTTGCCCATTTATGAGTAGTCATAAAAGGACCAAAGAAGACATACAAATAGCCAACAGGTACATGAAAATGTGCTCAGAATCACTAATCATCAGGAAATGCAAATCAAAGCCACAATGAGATATCACCTCACACCTGTTAGAACGGCTGTTATCAAAAAGACAAGGGATAGGGGCCGGCCCAGTGGCGCAGCGGTTAAGTGCACGCTTTCCACTCGGGCAGCTCGGGGTTTGCAGGTTAGGATCACGGATACGGACATGGCACTGCTTGACACACCACGCTGTGGTAGGCGTCACACATATAAAGTAGAGAAAGATGGGAATGGATGTTAGCTCAGGGACAGGCTTCCTCAGCGAAATGAGAAGGATTGGCAGCAGTTAGCTCAGGGCTAAACTTCCTCAACAAACAAACAAACAAACAAACAAACAAACAAACAGACAAGGGATAACAAGTGCTGGTGAGGATGTAGAGAAAAGGGAACCCTGTGCACTGTTGATGGGAAAGTAAATTGGTACAGCTACTATGGGAAACAGTATGAAGGTTCGTCAAAAAATTAAAAATAGAATTACCATGTGATCCAGAAATCCTCCTTCTGAATATATTTCTGAAGAAAATAAAATCACTATCTTCAAGACATATCTGCACCCCCATGTTTATTGCAGCACTGTTCACCATATCGAAGAAATGGAAACAATCTAATCATTTTTCAGTGGGTGAACAGATAAATATGATATAAGGGGCCAGCCTAGTGGCACAGTGGTTAAGTTCCAACGTAGCGCTTGGTGGCCTGGGGTTCGCCAGTTCAGATCCTGGGTGCAGACCTACACATTGCTTGTCAGGCATCCTGCATATAGAGTAGAGGAAGATGGGTACAGATGTTAGCTCAGGACCAATCTACCTCAGCAAAAAGAGGAGGATTGGCAACAGATGTTAGCTCAGGGCTAATCTTCCTTAAAAAAAAAAAAAACCTAGAGGGTAGAGGAAATGGAAATGTTGGTCAAGGGTTAGAAACTTCCAGTTGTAAGATGACTAAGTTCTGGGTATTTAAAGTACAGCATGGTAATTATAGTTAATAAAATTGTATCGTATGCTTGAAAGTTGATAAGACAGTAAATCTTAATTGTTGTCACCAGAAAAACAAAACAAAACACTGCTAACTCTGGGAGGCGATGGATGTGTTAACTGACCTTATCATGGTAATCATTGCACAATATAACATATGTCAAATCATCATGTTGTACACCTTACCCTTACACCATATTATATGTCATTATATCTCAATAAAGCTGGATAAAAAAAGGAAAAAAGAAAACTAACTTACCCCTCCCTACTCCTCATCTCCCTCTAGTCACTATTGTACTCTCTTCTTCACAACCCGATTTCTTAAGAGGTTTTATGCTTGAACTCCCATTTACTCACATTCCATCTACTATTTTTTATTATGAAATATGATATAAATACAGAAGAAGTGCAGAAATCGTATACGTATATTTTAAAGAGATCTGTGTAATTTCTACCCAGATTTAGAGACAGAACAATATTGATGCCTCTGTGACCCAGTAATTCTGATTCTAAATATGTATCCTAGAGTACATAAACTGGGACACTTGTACAAGAAAGTTTATAACAACATTATTCACTCTTATGAAGATGAAATAACCATCTTAGAATTAGTATACCCATTGTACTTCCTTATAATTTTCCCCAGCAAAATCCACTCCTTGTCCTATAGATATCCACTATCCTTGTTTACACATTAATAACTTTGTTATTATTGTCTAAGTTTTGCCAAAATACGCTCCTGGTTTTTGAGTTTTATGAAAACAAAATCATAACTTTTATTCTTTTGTGTCTGCTTCTTTCACTCAACATAATGTTTGTGAGATTTATCTATATTCTTGGGTATATCTGAAGTTTACTGCTGAAGCTTGTTCCTTTTTATTCTGTATAGAATTTTATTGTATATTTCTTCAACAATTTATTTACCTATCCCTTTGTAGATGTTTGTTTCCATTTCTGTAATATTAAGAAGTGTTGCTATGAACATTCTTATAAATGTGTTCTACTGTATGTAGTCCAGGTTATATATCCAGAAGCAGAATTGATGTATTACAAGGTCTATGCATCTTTAATGATCATAGATCATGCCGACTGTTTCCCAAAGTGGTTGTTTCAATCTTCACTCCTACCAGCAGAGGATTAGGGCTTCTGATTTACCACATTTTATTTTATTAAAGAATAAACACTTGATATTATTCACTATGCTCCAAGCCATATTCTAAGCATATTGATTTAAACTTTGTAATATGATTAAAGGTAGGTAGTATTGCTATTCCCACTTTCCAAATAATTAAATTGAGGCACAGAAAGGTGAAGTGACTGACTTCGACTCACATATTTGCAAGAAGCAGAGAGTTCAGCTCAAGAAATAAGCTTCTTAACCATTCTCTCTTCCACTCTCACATTTTTTATCTTCACACTTTTAGATTTTTGCCAACCTAGTAGGTCTTTAATGGTGATTTTAATTTGCATTGTCCTCAATATAGATGAGATTGAGAAGCTTTTCACATTTTTATTGAGCATTCGGATATTCTCTTTTGAGGATTCCAGGTTCAAATATCTCTTGCTTAAGTTTCTATTGGATATTTTTGCTTTTTCTTATGGATTTGTAGCTCTTTCTGTATTTTTGTGTATATAGTAAATTTTTTTTCTACTTAGATGCTTGCATTTTCACTCTCCTAATTGGCATCTCTTAATGAACAGAAGTCTTTAATTTTAACTTAGTTTAAAATGCATAAATCATTTCCTCTATGGTTGTCCTTTTTGTGTGCTATATTATAAATTCTACCCACCAAAGGGTACATATATAGATTATCCTGTATTATTGCCCATATTATTCTATATACATTTTATTTTTTGTTGAGATCCCTACTACATCACAAATTCATATTTGTATATAGTGTTATTGCTGGTTAATTTTATGTGTCAACTTGGTTAGGCTGTGATGCCCAGCTGTTTGTCAAACAACAGTGTAGATGTTGGTGTGAAGGTGCTTTGTAGCTGTGATTAACCTTTACAGTCAGTTGTCTTTAAGTACAGCGTCACCCTCAATAATGTGGATGGGCCTCATTCAATCAGAAGAGGGCCTTAAGAGCAAAAATTGAGGTTTCCCAGAGAAGAAGGAATTCTACTTCAAGACTTTTAACATAGAAATCCTCCCTGAGTTTCCAGCTTCCAGAATATCCTATGGATTTCAGACTCAAGATGGCAGCAACCACTCTTATCTGAGTTTCCAGCCTTCAGGCCTGTTGCACAGATTTCATATTTGCCAGCGCTCACAGCCATATGAGCCAATTCCTTAAAATAAGTCTCTCTCTCTCTCTATATATATATACTATATATATATATATATATAGTATATATATATATGTTCTACTGGTTCTGTTTGCCTAGAGAACCCTAACTGATACAGATTTTGATACCTAGAGTGGTTCTAGATGAGCAGAATCTTAAGGGTGAATTTTCTGAATTGGTTCTCTAATATGATTGGATTTAAAGCCATTAAGGACTCTTTTGTCATGAGTAAAGAAGGCATTGATAGTTCATGCATAATGTGGTAAAAGAGATGTGCAAAATATCACTATTGGATTAGCTGATTGCTCCTAATTGTATTCCACAAAGTGAGGAAAGAAAAGGACCAGCTCAAGTGTTTATAAATGCCCATCTCAACGGCTGCATAAATACCTAGAAGTCTTAGTCTGTTCTGAAAGAAAGTCTTATCTTCTGTAGCTGGAAAACTGAGAGTTCTGAAAACTAAACCCAGAGTCTCATCCTGTGAGTGGCTAAATTACAACATAAATTGAATTCTCAAGCTTACAAGATGTCTGCTGTTAAAGTGAGAGTATCAATTATGAAGGAAAAGGATCCTGAAATTGGAGTGGGAACACATGAGCAGATTGATGAAGTTGGGGACATTGAACTCTTAAATTCTGATGCATCTTCTTTGCCAATAAAAGCAGCCACTTTTTCCTCCTCTGAGGAGTTACCTATACTTTGCCTGAAGAACTTGTAAAGGCCTCCCCTGGAGCAGTTACTTTGCGAGACTCTGTTGATTCTCCTCAGAACCCATCTGCTACCACCTGTCTTTGCTTTTAGATCTACAAGTAGACTCAAGTCCCAGCAGGTCCCAAAAGGGAAGGCAAACCATGTGACCCACAGGGAGGTGCATTATATCCCAAAACAACAACTTGATTTTTCCAATTTGTATACATAGAAATCTGGGAATATGTGTAGGAATGAATATTAAGGGCTTGAGATAATGGAAGCAGGAGTATAATTAGATCAGATGAAATTTATTGATATGGGCTCACTAAGCAGGCATTCTGGATTCGATGTTGTAGCTTGAGGCATTGGAAAGGGCTCTAACAGTTTGATTGGTTGGCTGAAACATGGACCAAAAAGTGATCTGCACTAAGTTGAAATGCCAGGACTGCCTTGGCATGTTGTAGAGCATGGAATCCAAAAACTTAATGAAATTGAAATTTTAGAGTTTATTTATCATGTAAGACCTGCTCACTCACTCCACGCAAACACAGCTTTCAAGAATGTAAAAAATAAATTTTGAGAAGAGTCCTACACCCTTGAAGAACTCTGTGGCCACTCTTCTATATAGTCAGGAATTACAGGAGGAGCTGCTGACACTGAACTAGGATTCTTACATGCAGTGGGAATAATTGGATCCTGGGGTGGCCCTTAGTCACCAAAGCAAGGTGGGCACGGTTACTGTAATGGACAGCAGAGTCAAAGCAGTAACTAGAATAGTCTGATTCACAGAGACCTGTGGTGTTGGCTAATTGATCATGGTGTTTCTACAAATGAAATAAATGGGCCATCTACTAAATTCTTACTTGATCTGTACAAGCAGAAGAGTTCTAGGTCAACTGAACAGACATCTAACTTGAATCATCAAAACAAAGAGTCCTGTCCCCTCAATAAATTCCCATATTTGAGTCAATTTACAGACCCAGAACCCCTTGAATGCAAGGGAAGCTGGACCTCCTTAAGGAAGAATCCTGCTATCCTGCCCCAAATTTATACTGTTAGTCTTTCTCCCAGCCTTTCCCAAGGGATTTATGGCCTTTTACCAGGGTAACTGTACATTGGGGAAAAGTAAATAGAATTTTTGAGGATTACTGGACACTGGCTCTGAAGT
Source organism: Equus caballus (assembly GCF_041296265.1). Lineage (NCBI taxonomy): Eukaryota > Metazoa > Chordata > Mammalia > Perissodactyla > Equidae > Equus > Equus caballus. Next base: position 96,003,177 of record NC_091685.1, on the reverse strand, counting down.
AGTACTAATTTCGGAAGACCCAAAGTGTCACTGTGTCCACCAGTCACAGTAGGGTCTTATGAATTTCAGACGATCAATGGAGTTTTTGTTTAGGGTTATCAGACCATGAGATCCTGGTGTATCCTGAACCCATCCTGCTAAAGTGGTTATTTTCCCAATTCCAGAATTCATAATTAGAATAAACATACCAGCAACTGGCAAAATCCTCATGTTGGTTCCTTGACATGTGGAATGAGGGCTAATATGGTAGGAAAGGCCAAATGGAAGCCATTAGAACTACTTCTACATAGTAAAATAGTAAAGCAAAAGCAACACTGCATTCCTGGAGAGACTGCAGATAATTAGGACTTGCAGGATACAAGGATGATGATTTCCACTACATCCCCATTCAACTCACTTAGTTGGCCTTGCATGAAACAGATGGATCTTGGAGAATGACAGTGGATTATTTTAAACTTAGAGGGTGACTCAAATTTCAGCTGCTGTTTCAGATGTGATTGCACTGCTTGAGCAAATTAACACATCCCTTGGTACCTAGCATGTAGCTATTGATTTAGCAAATACTTTTTTCTCCACTCCTTTTAGTAAAGATGACCAGAAGCACTTTGCTTTCGGTTAGCAAGGCCAGCAATATACCTTCACTGTTGTACTGTGAAGATATTTCAGCTCTTAAGCCCTATATCATAATTCACCCAGCAGGGAACTTGATCACTTTTCTATTCCACAAGATATCAAACTGGTCCGTTACATGATGACATTATGCTGATTGAATCTAGTGAGCAAGAAATAGAAACTACTCTAGACATATTGGCAAGACATTTGCACATCAGAAGGTGGGATATAAATCCATAAAATTCAGACACCTTCTACCTCATTGAAATTTCTAGAGGTCCAGTGGTATGGGACATGTCAAGATATCCTTTCTTGGTGAAGATAAGATGAAGGATAAGTTGTTGGATCAGGCCCCTCCTATAACCAAAATGAGACACAATGACTAGGCAGCCTCTTTGGATTTTGGATGAAGCTGTAGGGAAGCAGAATTTGCTACTCCAAAATGTATCTCTTTGGCTTATTTTTGAGAACAAAAGACCCAGGAAGAAATTTGGATCTTCCCCGTAACGACCTAAAAGAATTTAAGATAAAAGGCCTGTTCCAGGAATGAGCTGTCGCCAGAGATAATTATAGTATAATATGAACTAGGTGTGGTAGACAAGAAGGAACCCAAAAAGGGCCATTTGATCAAAGTCTTCTTCATGTCTCTTTGTCCCCGGCAAGGCATGGCAAACAGTTGTTTACCAAACATTTGCTTTTCCATTTCCGTGTAAGTTACCTTTCACCCCTTTGAAGTCCCAAAGTGCTACCCCAACATCCTCTTTTGTCTTTAGCTGAAGATGGTATTTAAGGTGTTGGCTTTGGCCATTTTGGCAAGTTACTGAGTTTTCCTGGGTTTCTCCCATGTATGCATGTTATTAAACTTTGTTTGATTTTCTCCTTTTATTCTGTCTCATGTCGATTTAGTTCTTAGACCAGCCAGAAGAATCTAGAAGGGTAGAGGAAAATTTCTTCCTCCTCTACACAACATATTCCTCATTTGGGTGTGCTAGTCCAGTCCATTTACCAAGTGAAGAGAAGAACAACAGAAGGCTCACAACAAGTGTAGGCTGCTGTGCCTGCTGCTTTACCTCTTGGGCCATTTGATCTAGCAGATCTAATTGTGGTTGAAGTGTTATTGGTGGATAGAGAAGCTGTTTGGATCCTTTGGCAGGATTCTGTGAGTGAACCACAGTACAAACAATTAGGATTTTGGAGCAAAACCCTGCCATCTTCTTTAGATAACTACTCTTTTTTTGAGAAAAAGCTTTTGACATTTTATTGGGCTTAGTAACTAAATGTTTCATCATAGGCTGCCAACCTGATATGTGATCTGAGCTGCCCATGATGAACTGGGTGATGTCTGACGCATCAAGCCGTAAAGGTGGGCCTGTGCCCCAGCACTCCTTCATCAGATGGAAGTGGTATATGTGAGCTCATGCTTGAGCAGCTGCTGAAGGCACAAGTAATTTACATAAGGAAGTGGCCCAAATGCCTATGGTCCCTACTCCTGCTGCATTACCTTCTCTCTCCAGCCTGCATCTATGGCCTCATGGGAAATTGCCTACAATCTGTTAACTGAGGGATAGAAAACATAGGCCTGATTTACAGATGGTTTTGTGTGATATGCAGGCACCACTCAGAAGTGGGTACCTGCAGGACTATAGCCCTTTCTTAGGACGTCTGTGAAGGACAGTGGTAAAGGGAAATTCTCCTAGCGAGCAGAACTTCAAGCAGTGCATCTGGTTGTTCATTTTGCTTGAAAGGTGAAATGGCCAGAAGTGTGATTATTTACTTATTCACAGGCTGTGGCCAGTGATTTGGCTGGATAATCAGGAAGTTGGAAGAAAAATGATTGGAAAATTGATGACAAAGAGATTTGGGGAAGAGTTATGTGAATAGACTTCTCTGACTGAGTAAAAAACATCAACATTTAAGTTCTATGTGAGTGTTCACCAAAACACGACCTCAGCAGAGGAGAATTTTCATAATCAAGTAGATAGAGTGGCCTGTGCTGTGCATACCAGTCAGCCTCTTTCTTCAGCCACTCCATTTTCCCTTCAAATGTTGCCTCCACCTCACTTTCTTCTCCTTTAGGAACTGTAATAAGATGTATGGAAGACTTTCCCACTCTACTCATTTTGTCTACTAATCACTCTGCTCTATTTTTTTCCATTTTTTGACATCTTCATTCTAAATTATGGATAATTTATTCTGACCTACCTTCTTTTCTGTTTCGTGTAATCTGCTAGCATTCCTATCCACTGAGTTTTTCATTTCAATTGATTTAGTCTTCAGTTCTTAAAGTTCTCTTGGTTCTTTTCCAAATTTTCTGTGTAACTTCTCATATTTTCCTATTTCATGCATATAGCTTCAAGTTTCTCTTTTGTTTCTTTTATGCATACTGAGCAACATTTTGTTTATATGCTATCTGGTAACGGCAATATTTGTAGTCGTCTTTTCTTTTGCCTATTATTCCTGCTGTTTATTGCTTGTGGAAACTTATTTCCTTGTATGCTTAGTTTTCTTTAATTGCATACTGCTCATTGTCCTTGAAAAAATTATTTATGAGGATTCCCTGAGGCTCAGGATATATGTGCTTTCCTCTGGAAATAATTTGCATTTGTTCCTTTCAGATGTTTAGGAGCACTGTTATTTCAATACTGCTTTAAATATATCACTTATGGTGTCTTGGAATTCTTTGATGATAAAAAAAATGTAGGCTACACATACGCCAGCCATGATTATATTATCTCAAGATAGTTTCTTTAACATATATTCTCCCAAATCTGCTTAGTGGGAATGTAAATTTTCTGGAAGTCCTGGGGTTTGTGGGAGAGGAAGTAGGCTGGATCCTCCCTACTCTAAAGATATAGGGCACTTGGGGCTCCACTTACTTTAAAGGTGTAGTCCTTAGGGGTGCTGGTTTGAAGGTGGGTAGCCTCCTATTAGATCCTTTAACTCTAGCAGGCCCTTAGCTAACATTTCTGCCCTCTTGCTCCACAAATCCATCAAAATTGTAGCTCACTTTAATAGGTCATTTTATCCTGGGTAGATAAAGGGCTTCTGGGCCAAAGTTGGCCTTGAGTGTTCTGCTTACTTGGTCCTCTAGGTTCTTGTTTTCTCATATTATTTTTTCTGCATTTTCTCCCCAAATCCCGCTAGTACATAGTTGTATATTGTAGTTGTGGGTCCTTCTAGTTGTGGGATGTGGGATGCCACCTCAGCATGGCTTTACGAGCGGTGCCATGTCTGCACCCAGGATCCAAACCAGTAAAACCCTGGGTGGCCAAAGTGGAGCGCGTGAACTTAACCACTCGGCCACGGGGCCGGCCCCTTCTCAAATGTTTTGAGCTGATAATTCTTTACTGTATCGTAAGCTCTTTAATATTAAAAAACTATTTTATCTAGTATTTCTTCCTTATTTTTAGTGTAGTGTGTGTGTGTGTGTGTAAATAGTCTAACCTGCCATGACTAAACTATGGAAATCTAAAGTCTTCTTTTAAGCATGTTAAATTTGGGTTTAGGGAAGGCTAAAACTTTTCACGCAGCAATGAGGATTGCCAATCACATGCTCCTAAGCTGTCATTCTGTATTGTAAACTGATGGTGCACTTCTGGTTATTTTCCCTTAAGATGACATTTTTTGGGGGTTTTTTTGGCATTTTTAATGATAACCATAGTGAAAAGGAAGAGAGTATGAAAAATCCAAGATAAGATTAGAAACAAAATAAGATCAAACATTTTTAACATGTTCTAGTATGGCATTGAATCAATAAATAAGTGTAAATGTGTAAACAGCTCTTTAGAACCAAAGCCATTGTCGACCTTAAACACTGAATATATGTTTGAAATCCAAGTGATTAGTGAGTTTTCCTATTCTGATATGATTATCACCAAGACCTCAGAGTAGGAAAAGCATCCTCTTAAATGATGGTTAAATGGGAATCTGTATCATTCAATTCTTTTTCTGTGAATTGGATAATTTAATTTAGAACATAGTCATTTTATATATATATATATATATATGTGAATATACATATACATATGGATATAAGTATAGTCATTTCATATATATTAATACTATTGCTTGTACGTATCAGAAAGAAGCTTTTGGTATTTTGTGGAACATGTCTGACCTGTATAGTTTTGCTCTTAATTCATTTCTACATATAAAAGATTTGCAAAGAACCACAAAAGAGCTAGTAAAATGATTAAAGGAAAAAGTTACAGCTCAGGGAAAAAGATTAAGCAAACTTGGGGTTATTTGGGGGAAGACGTGCCTGAGGTAAGACAACATCCTTCTGAGCAGAGGCAGTAGTGGATTATTTCTGTTTCTGATGCAGTGGTTCTCCAACCTGGCCTGGTATTATAATCACCAGTGAACTTCAAAAATATACTGAAGTCTTGGTTTCATCCCCAAGTCTTCTGACTTAGTTGGTTTGGAATATGACTTGGGCATTAGGATTTTTAAAAAATTCCGCATGATTGGAAATTCTATGGTGCAGGGAATTATTCACTATAAAATTTCTTGAGGCAAATTCTTGTAGTTCTATGACTCAATTTGTAAAACTTAAGTTTAGGTACAACTGTCTGGCACTCAGACATACCGTGAAGTTCAGAATCCTGAAAGACGGGATTTCTGCATTCCCACTATAAACAGAACAAAACAAACTGTGCTTCAACCGTACCATGAGGAATTTTGATTGGAAAAAAAGGAAAATACTTCCTTAGAGTTTGGTATGCAAAATTCTGGACCGGCTAACAAAGGCATGTTGTAGCATCTTGTTATTTGTTGACGTTAACTTGAGGCAGTTTTGCCTCAGGCTCCAAACTCAGATAGGCTTGAATTCCTACTCCTGGACTTACTAGGTGTGCAACCCTTGGGAAAACTAAACTTTCCATGCCTTAGTTTCATCATTCATTCAATCATGAAACAAGTATTTAGCAAACAATGCCAGGCAGGTACTGCACAAAGTACTGAGGACACAGCAGTAAACAAAATGAAATGTGCCAAATGGGATGACGCAGCTACCTTATGAAGTTATTTGTAAGAGTCACGTAAGAAGTATATGGAAAGTTAGCAGAGTACCTGGCTATAATTATTGTTATTAAAATTACGTAAAGTATTGTCTCAAAGGGCTAGGTAGTATTAGATTGGAGTTAAAATCAGTGGGAACTTTTATTAATGGTCTGTAACATTAGTTATAAGTTTTGCTGCCTGCTGTATTTCAAACAGAGCTTAAAACAAAAAATAAAGTGAAGGCACTTCCTCTTTCAAAGAAACAAACAAACAACGCAACAAACTCCAAAGCAAATGATATGTTCTGGGGCACTGAGCAGTCAAAATGGCTTAGAACCACTTTGGAAACCATCCATAAATGTTCACCACAGGATGTAATGAATCATGGCTCTTCTCAATCGCCTGATTTCTTAGAAAAGAGGATGTTACTGAGAAAAAGAAATAAAATCCATTGTGTGAACTGTACACTCTCAAAACATTAGCACAAAAATGCGGAGCTGATCCACTGGTTTAGGAACAGTTTGTCTATCTCGTTACAATGCAGAGAATTCTCCTCAAAAGGATGTTCTTAAACAGTGTCAAAAGTAAAAGCAAAAAATGCTCAAAAATATCTATGTTGCCCCTTAAGATGTGGGCATCATACTTACAACTGAATAAAATTTCGGAGTACAAGTTAGTTATGTAAAGCCAAGAAGTATCTATAAAGCTCCTCATTAGCTGCAATCACTGGAAAGGTGGGAAATTAAAAACCATTTACAGATAGGGAAATCCATCACATAGTTGGACATTTAAACTTTCATGTAAAACTTGTGCTACAGCTACTGATAGAGTGAAAACATTTAAATTTTCTTTGGATTATTACAGGTCCTGGCAAACAGTAAATTCTTGACAGTGTCATTTTCTTTTCCTCCCTCTTTTCACTGTCTTCGCACACTCTCTTCTGCGCCATAAAAGATTCCGGAAAGGATGGGGGTAAATGAATATTGCGCTTAGCTTTGAATGAATCTCCAGGTCTCATATGCCAGTAGGTTGTGCAGCAAAAAGGGCCAACAGAGGTCATACCCACTCTCTTCTTAGCTTTCTTTAAGGCTTGCTTGTGTACAGATCAGTCGGTCAACCAGATCAGTCCTTTAGTTCATCTAATTTGGTTGTTAAAGTGTTGAAAACCATCAATATGAGCACTTTTAAGCCCGTGTTTACACTGCAGTGATATGGTCTGACTTTGTAACTCATGCTGATCAGGGTAATAAAGATGGTCTGCGCTAGGAAGTCATAACTCCTCTTTGAAAGTCCGTTTTAAAACTGTTTATGCTACTCATCGATGTTAGAAATTAATTTTTTCAAAGACTGTTTACATGAGTGACAAATTTTGCTGAGTTCAGTTTAATGGAATGGAAATTGTAAAAAAAATAATAATAATAAAGGAGGGGAGACTGACATACCAATTGAATGAAATTATATTCAGACCAGCTTTGCCTAATATAGATAATCTATAGAATGATATTTTAAAATGAGAAACAAACAACTGACCATTCTTTGCTAAACTGGAATTACCCAAGTGTTGAGATGAGGCCAAATTTAGATAGTCTGGCAGCCGCACAAACCCTCTTTCTGCCTACGCACATTGGCACTGAGCTTTTCTGCTTCGTTCTCCCAGATGGCCAATGTCTTCTAAGTATTTCTCCCTCATGACCATCATTCTCACTCCCTACTTCCACAAGTCAGCTTCCTTCTTATTCCTCACACTTGACCTCTTGACTCCTTCCTTACTCAGTTATTCTTTTTCTGTTTGTATAAACAAATGAGAATAAGACAAAAAAGAAACAAAGAATATTATAGTTTTTAAATGAAAAGATGTCGATTTTTTCCTTCATGTTTTCAACTTCCTTAAAGGTTAATGAGACAAACTTTTAAGGGCATAATATTATACTTGACACGTATTTACTCAATCAAACAATAAGTACTTATTGTAAACTTACTTTGTGAGAGACATTATAATACATGCTGACTTTAAGCTCTAGGAATTTTCTTACTATCTGGATTTTTACATTATGTCACTAGTAAGTTGGACTTTAGTGAGAAATGCAAACCTATGACAGAAAGCAATGCACACACACAAATACACACAGTCCCTCTACATTCTATTTTGTTTGATCAAAACATAAATAAGGGGAAATATGTTGACTTGAAAGGGCTATAAATAAAAATCTGTGCCTCTTCATGGCTTGTTGATACTGAAAGTGGAAAAAAGACAAGAAAATGAATTGTTTGGGCCTTCTCCCTTCATTTCCCATAACCTTTGCCAGCAAATCCAGCCAACCCTCCTTGACAGCAGCACAGCAGTGGGAGAGAGTGAGGAAAGTGAAAAGGTTACAAATGGTTCCAATTAAAAGTGATAGGAAGAATGTACCACTGCACATTAAATGACTGATTGGCTTCTTACCCACTTTGACCCCCAGTTAAAACTTTGAGAACTAGATCCAGATGCAACTGCAACAGCTAAAGTTCAATACTTGTTTAGTAATTAACACAGACTTGCAGGGATTCCATTCTAAGAAATTTGAATAGCATAGCTGACTTAAGAAAGACAACACTTTGAGCAAAGATTTGGGAAAAAATGTCAAGGGTAGCATACTAATGATTTAACATATATTAGGCTATATCGTGCCTATCACTGCTCTCAGCTTAGTTCTGACTGCTAATAATATCTATAAACAGGTCAATTCAGATTACATTGTCTGATATCTTCAGAGCATGAATTGCTTTCCTGCAGAGCCCTCAACTTTAGCACATTGATGGCGAAGCATCAGCTTCTGTCTTTTCCTCACTGTTGGTCCACATTCAGTGCACAAAGTATCCTTCAGCAGTCAGTTTAGATTTGTTCAAGAAAATTTCGTATTGACTATATTCAATGTTGTGTAGTTATAGAGAATAGGCATCTAGACACTTGGACTCTGGTCTGTTACCTTTGGAATGAAGCTTAAAATTTAGGCAAACACCCTCATTTTACAGCAGATGAAAAGAAGGCATGGGAGGAGACATGACTTACCCAAGGGTAGCCAACTGGGTAACCTCAGAGGAAGCCTCCTAAGCTCCCTTCAATGCTTTTCACTCCATCAGGGAGCTTCCATTCCCTCAACTCTTCATGACTCTACCTGTCTCAGAATTGAAGCCTCAGTTTCCCAATCTGTGAAATGGAAATAAGAAAGGCATTTTGCAGCATTGTAAACAAAAAATAGTTTTGAATGTCCATTTAGTATGGTGCCTCATATATTCATCTCATCATCCTGTAGAAGGGATCAACCACGTTCAACACAGCCGCAGAAGAGCCTGTATCAGAGTAGACCTTTAAGAACTTCTCACAAGTTCATGTTGGGAATAATTTTTGCTAATGAATCTGATTGGTCAGAATAGAATTGAGTTTACTTTATACTACACAGTAATAAATTGTCATGTTTTTCAGGTCTTTTCCCCAATTTTTAAATATTTTTAAAAGTGCAGTCTAAGTGTCACTAAAGTGTATCTCCAAGTTCATTAACATGCTCTTGGCAGCTTCTGTAATATTATCAGTTTGATCTTGGGCAGCATAAGGAGCATGGCAGGTTGGAACTTAGGTTTATAGACACAGATCTTGGGTGTTCGTCCTGGCTCCTGGAATGTGACCTCGGCCATATTGTTTAACTGCTCTAATACTTCATTTATTTCCATGTAAAATGAGGACAGAGATGGATGATTTCTACTTTCGTTTCTAATCCTAAAATGCGGAAAAATCTCAGCTGTGGTAATCATAACAAAACAAATGTTTGTGGCATGGCATAACATTTTCTGGTAAAATAGATTGTCTAACATTTTTTTTGAATTAAAGGTACTAAAAATCAAAGTGAAAAAGCAGAGAGCCTTAAATTACTGGCAGTGGGCCTTCTCCGACAATAAAATGTACTTGCTGGAAGTTTACATTAACTGTGGAATGAAAACAACCATTAAATCAAAATTGACTTAGTACATTCAGAGACACAAGAATAAAACCTATTAACAGCTCAACAGAATTTAATTAAATACTATGAGTAATATAAGACAGGTCCAGGCATGAATGCTGGGAACACTTACGGATGATTCTGAGTTGCAGTATTTGACTTACTGTGAGAGTGAATAGCTGAGTTCCAACTGTGTGTGTGCTGAGTTGATTAAAGAAGATAAATTTCCACTGACATGGAGGTGTAAATGTATCAGTGTGGTTTTTTCCCCCCAGAATATTAGAGACAGCCTGACACTGCCTGGAGGAGGACAGAATGAGCTTCTGTCCAGCCCTTGGCTCTCAGGGGCCCCTCCCCTCCCAGAAACTGTGAACCCACTGACTTGACGTGTCTGCCTCTGTCTGGCTCTATGGTATCCAGTGCATGGAAGGCAGGGAGGGAGAGCAGAAAGAACATTTGGTGTCAAGTAGGATGGGGGTTTTGAATTCTGGTTATATCTACTTACTAGTCGTGTAAACTTGAGCAAGTCACTTAACCTATCTGAGCCTATTTCTTTACCTTCAAAATGAGCTCAATAAATGGTAAATGTTGTATGGTCCTGTCTTACATTTTTTGCTTAGTCTTTGCTTGGATTTATAGTCCAACTTGAGTTTCTAGCCTAGTTTACACCAGGTTTTCATGCTTTCAGATTTTGTTTGTGCAACAGATATCCCTGCCTTGTAGTAAGTGTTGTCCTCCATTCCTTTCCTGTATCTCTCCATCCAGTTTTATTTTGCATTTCTTAAGACCTAAGCATGTACAGCCAGTTCTGGTAATCTAGCTGTTAAGATTCAGGGCTCTCACTGACACAGCCTGGCTCATATCCAGATCGTAAAACCACACCACCCATCTGTCGGTTGTCATTCTGTGGCAGCTGTGTGTTGCTGAAAGCTGTGCCACTGCCATTTCAAATACGAGCAGGGTTACCCATGGTGGACAGGTCTCAGGCTAGACAGACTAGGAAGAAGGATCTGGCCACCCACTTCTGAAAAAATTGGCCATGAAAACTCTATAAATAGCAGTGGAGCGTTGTCTGATACGGCATGGGAATGTAAGAGGATGACACAGAAGACCAGGTAGGGTTCCCCTCTGGTGGACACAGGGTCACTAGGAGTTAGAATCCACTCGATGGTACCACCACCACCAAACTGTGTACCCACATACATATCGTGACCAGGTAAGACAGAACAAGCCCTGAAATAAATGACAGGTATTTCCAAATAAAACATGAGTAATATAACATCAATGATTTCTTCACTAATAACATCCAAAAATTCAAAAAAAACTTACTTGATTTAATTCTTAAATATAACTATGTTTGCCTAGTATAAGTCCTAATATTGCAATCATCTTCCTTTCCAAACTTCTGAACAGAATCATATTTCTTAATACTTTATCATTCAGATAAGCAAATACTTGATCACTTTCATAAGTCACTAAATGTTCATCTTAGCTTCCTCTTCACCCTGCTGTGTTGTTTCCTTTCGCCCTTGGTGGGGAGCCTCAGGGAAATTGCCCTGTAATGGGACATTGCTCACATATATGATGTTTTTCCTTCTAACGGGATCATAGAAGAATAATACTTTATGATCAGTATTCTTAAACAAGTGGACTAAATCCGCTGAATATTTTTCTAAAAGATAGACTGTTTACATTGAGGTAAAATAAGCAGACCTACTAATTCTTTGCCTGATGGACCTTTTGTTCAGGAAACCCACATACTTGCACTGGAAACAAGCTAAGAAGAAATTTTCACTTTAGTACACCAAATAAAACCAAAAAAAATTATAATCGGATTTCACCGTGGACCCACAATTTCTGCCTGAGGGAAAGTAATGAAAAGCAGAAGCACACTTTCTTATATTTTAGGGACTAGTTCATCCTGCAGAATCTGGGCTGTAAGCTGAGGGCAATCCCTCTCTCTAAGGGAGCAAAGTCAGTTCGGGGGCCCTACAAGAGTCAGAACCCCAAATATTCCCATCTTTGGAAGAGGGATGGGAAGCAGAATGAGGACCACGGAAGCTGGTGAGACTCTTTAACTGATTTGTATGTCTTGGTGTCCTGAAATGTCAGTCTCATTGCCATAAGAAAGAACACAAGTATGCTTCTGCTCAGAGAGAGAAGAGGTCCCAAATGTTGTAGACTTTGAAAAACACAAGTTCAGTTTTGTTATACTAAAATCCTGGGGACATGTCTTTTCATGTTAGATAGCAAACATTTCGTTTTTAAATTTGTGTTCACTGCTACCCCCAAAATAGTCTCCTTTTGCAGCACAAGAACTCACATATCTATTACAAAAAGATCTTTCTTTAAAATTCTTCTACCCAGAATATGTTTAAGAAATGTTTTGAAAAGAAAGACCCCTCTTGGAATGGCAAGAAAATCAATATTTATGATGACTCTCTTTTGCCTTTTTCTCTACCTCCTTGATTCTGACACACATACTTAACTGAAAATCTTGCTTGCCGTGATGCATAATTGTTTTGAATGATCTTTTAATACCTGAGGTAGGAAACTACTACCAAAGTCCTATTAACGTCTCTCGAAAATTTCACTCCATGGAATTAAAAAGCAATGTACTTCTGCCCAAATAATTTGTTATGGATTCATGGTAGTCACTGCTTGGTTTCCATTCTCAGCTAGATAATCAACATTTCTTCCAAAACCCTTTCCCTGTGTTTAATTAGCTCAACACTATGTTGAACTTTACTGCTCTGTCTACAGTAATGCACCACTCTCCTTCAATGACATTTTTGCCCGTTGTATGACAATGAGAAACGGAAAAGGCCTGAGTCTCATTTCCTGGACTCTCCTGACTTCCTTCCTCCTGCTCACATCTGAACCTTTGCTGCATGGTTCCACCGTCACCATTCTATTGAATCAGCACTGGAAAAAGTCATCAACTCCTTTTTACCATGCAAAGACTTTGATCTCAGAAGTACATTCTTTAGTTTATGAACAGTAAGCTTTCTATTTCCACCTGAACATTGCTTGCTTTTCTTTACTACTGATTGATGGTTTAGCTAAAGATAGAATTCTAGGTTGACAGATATTGTTTCATTATTCTGAAGATATTGTGTTATTTCTTCTGCTTCCTTTGGTTGATGAAGAGAAGTTTGCTATCGATCAAATTGTCCTTCCTTTCAAGAGAATCTTTGTTCTTCGGCTGCTTTAACTCCTGGTTTTTGATGTTCTGCAGTTTCATCAGGCCCTTTTTGTGGATTTGTTTCTCTTTATCCTTTTCAGGGCTTATTGTATTTCTTCAAGCTGAGGGCATGCATTTTTCTTTTATTCTGGAAAAATCCTTGCTATAAACTAAATATTTGTGTCCTGCTCAAATTCATATGTTGAAATGTGATCCTCAAAGTGAGAGTATTGGATGTGGGGCCTTTGGGAGGTGATTAGGTCATGAGGCTGAAACACTCCTAATGGGATTAGTGGCCTTATGAAAGAGACCTCAGAGAGCTCCTTTGCCTCTTCTGCCATGGGAGGACACAGTGACAATTCTGCCGTCCAGAAGAAGCCCTTCACCCAACCATGCTAGCACCCTGGTCTTGGATTTCCAGCTTGCAGAACTGTGAGAAATTTCTGTTGTTAATAAGCCACCCAATGTGTGGTGTTTTGCTATACCAGCCTGAAGGGGGTAAGACGGCACCCTGTTTAAATGCACATTTCCATGAACTCTGCAATTTTTGTACTCCATAACTTCCACCACAGCCGAGATACAGAACATTCCATCACCCTAGAAAGTTTCTTTATACTCATCCCAGTCAATCCTCTGCAATCCTTGACAACAGGCAACCACTGGTTTGTTTCCTATCACTAACACAGGTTAGGCTTCTTCTCTGGAGTTTTATTTGACTTTCATCAATTTTAAAATTCACTGACAATTTGAGGCAATGGACATGTTCCCAAACAAGACTGAAGTAATGGCTGTACCACTGTACACATTTACTAAAAATTATTGAGCTGTGTCCCTACAATGGATGAATTTTCAGATATGTATCAATATGCTTATAACAATTTAATGACTATATTTCCTTTTTAGAAATTTTACTTGGTTCTACTTTGTCTTTCATATTTACCTATTCTTTCATTAAAGTTTTTTCCTTTCTTGTAATCTTTTTAAGCATTTTTTTTTTTTTTTTTTTTTTGCGGAAGATTAGCCCTGAGCTAACATCTGCTGCCAATCCTCCTCTTTTTGCTGAGGAAGACTGTCCCTGAGCTGACATCCATGCCTATCTTCCTCTGTGGGATGCCTGCCACAGCATGACTTGACAGGTGGTGCATATGTCTGCACCTGGGATCTGAACCAGCAAACCCCGGGCCACTGAAGTGTATGGAACATGTGAACTTAACTGCTGTGCCACTGGGCCGTCTCCAAGCATTTTTAATAGACTTTCTTGATGGTCTTTTTCCAATTACTTTATTGGTCCTGTGTCTTAGAGTAATAATTCCATTGATTGCTAATCTGTAGACTCTCCATTCTTATGGTTTACTTCATTATAAAATGTGCAATTTTCCATGGTCAGCTCTTCTCCAGAAGTTGTTTTCACTGTGGGAATACCTTGTTCCCTGGGTTGTAAAAGTGTCCTACTGAGAGATTTTGATATCTCTGGATCACTTTTTTTTGCTAATTCACCCATGCAGGTAGTGTATGTCCAGATGTCTCAGGAGTGACCATTTGTCTTTCCTTCATTGCTCTATTGGAACAGAAAACTTCCTCTCGCTCTCCCATCCAGGATACAGTCTTTTTCCTTCTTTTTTAATAGACAGGGTAGCCTTTTGAGGCCCTACCTGCCTGAGGCTCTGTCTCCAGGCCTGCATGACCATTAAAAACCCAGGCTCTCATAAAAAAGGATAAAATCACCCATTCACAACAACATGGATGGAACTTGAGGGTATTATGTTAAGTGAAATAAGCCAGATAGAGAAGGACAATCTCTGTATGACTCCACTCATATGTGGAAGTTAAATGTGTGGACAAAGAGAACAGATTAGTGGTTACCAGGGGAAAGGGGGGTTGAGGGGTGGGCACAAAGGGTGGAGGGGTGCAGCTACAACATGACTGACAATCAATAATGTATGGCTGACATCTCACAAGGTTGTAAACTATCATAATCTCAACAAAAAGTTAAAAAAAAAAAACCCGGGTTCTAATCTCAGAGCCAATATGGATCTGAGCACCTGAACTCCCAATGTGAGGTTAATTTATATTTCCCATTAGGTATTTGAGTTCAATCTCCTTTTTAATATTCTGGGGTTTTGTTTTTTTTTTTCCTTTCTTTCTTTTGAACTGTTTTGTATTAAAAAATATCTTTGATTAATTTTATCCATCATTTATGTTTATTTCCAATGTGTGAAGGGCTTGACTATACTAGCTTAGTTCACCGTGTTGCTGGAATTTTTTACTCTTCAAATCATATGGTCCCTTTTCAGTTCTTATTTCCCTGATTCCTTGAAACATTGAATGCATCGACTTCTAATTACAGTAATTCCTTAAACCTTGACTTTCATGACATCGTTCAGGCTCATCTTTTCTCCTACTCACAGAAAGCAGTATAAGCTGTTGGAAAAGCACAAATTTTGTCATCAGATAGACCAAAATTCAAATACTGAATCTTCCACTTACACACTGTGTGATCTTTGAGTTAGTTATTTAACTTTTTTTTCTGCTGTACTCTTTCGTGACTTGAACCACAATTCAAGTCTGAGAAAACATAGCTGATAGCGACGTTTCTTAGCACTAGAATAGAATTCTTGGCAGCAGTGAACAATAGCGATGGACCATTTTTGTTTTTGCTTTTCTAAAATCTTCACTTTGCAATTAGTTATTACATTTTTTAAATTGAAGTGTAATTGACATATGGCATCGTATTAGTTTCAGATATACAACATAATGATTCAATATATGTATATATTATAAAGTGATCACCACAACAAATAGAGTTAACACCCATCCCCTCACACTCATATTTTTTTTCTTGTGATGAGACCTTTTAAGATCTACTCTCTTAGCAACTCATACTGGGGTGCCCGGACTCCTTTGGGCAGGTCTTGGGCTGCCAGGTGCTGCAGTCAGGGGGCTGGAGGGGGGTCACAAGGCTTGCCCTCCAGGGGGGATGACGGGGTTGCCCCTCCAGTTAATTATTTTACTTTAAGATCTTTAAAAGGGGGAATTCTTATTTTTTAAAGTTATAATGAAGAATAAACAAAATAACCTGTATGAAAGACATGGAGTACCAAAGGGTCAGTGCTTAATATTAGTAATAGCAGCAGATATTTATAATGCTCTTGCTTTCCACTTGAGAGTAATAACTCTTCACATTCTTCATTTTTCTAGATTCTTCACACTTGGTCAGTTCATGGAGTTTATGAGGGAAGATAACAGAGGCGATGCCCACTATTTGCTGCCAAACCTCTGTCAGTACATCACTGACCATTCCAACGGAGGGATTTGCTTTATCCTAGCAATTGCTTTCCTAAAGACAGGGATTGTGGACAGACGGTAGCATCCAGTTGAAAATCTCTTAGGCCACTTGAAGTGAGTTCAGTGATGACGTCAATAACAAACTCTTTCCCTCACTGGAGACATGGATGAGCAGATTTTTCATCATTTTCTGATAAAAACAGACCAAGTCAATGTGTCACACAAACACACGGACTTTGACATTAATAACAAACTCTTTCCCTCCCTGGAGACATGGATGAGTAGATTTTTCTTCATTTTCTGGTAAAAACAGATCAAGTCAATGTGTCATACAAATGCAGGACTTTCTGTATTCCTGCTCAGTAGAGTCTATTATCTAGGAAAGGAACAGAGATGTTGGGTTTATAGTCTTTTAGTACTATTAAGCACTGTTCACAAGAAGGAAAAAGTCTCAAGGTCCCTAGCTGCTCTCTTTCCTTCTCATTCCTTACTTTCTCCCCATAGAGTCATCCTCTCCACTCCCATGATTCCCAACAACACTTATAAACTGTTTACTCTCAAAATTATAATGATAGATCTCATCTCTCACCTCTCTCCAGCGTTCTCTATCTAGATGCTGTTTGAAGATCCTGGTGCCTGAATAATCTCAACTATGATTATTTTCCCCTCTGGTTTCTTACAAGGAAAGAGACTTACAAGGATAATAACCAAACTAGAAAGTACCACTTTGACAATAGTTAGGTAATTGTCCTATACCTTTGTGCAAATCTCTAGTAAAAGGTGCACTGCAAGATCTGGTTTTGGACAGGACTCACGTTAAAGCAACGTTTCCTGCTTCCTTTACCCTTAAACTGTGTATATTTCACCTTCATCTCCACCCAAGGATGGGCTCCCACAGCTGCAGTGAGAGAGGTGGCCAATCCAAAGCACATCAACCAAGTCAGGGGAAAAAGAGAAAAATGAACATCCAGAAAGATTTCTCTGCCTCTAATACCTAGTAGTGAGCTGAGATGGACTGCACAGCCATGACCAGGGCAATATAGAGGTCACTGTGTGGGAGCAGAAAGAACAGAGAGATTTCTTGGTGTACTTTCAACACAGGAGATTAGAGGTCCCAGTTTTCTCATTACACCTGCTATGTGGATCCAGGAGGTAAAAGATAGTTTTTTAAAAATACACCAGATTTCATCTGGACATTTCCTAGGTAATTTATAATCAGCATCTGATGCTCTAGTCTGTGCATCCCTCCTTCTTCTGATGTCAGTAGCCCCTTCTGCTACAGAGCTGCTCCTCTGCCTCTCTTGGTGGTTCCAAAATGCCAGTTCCAGAACTGTCCTATGCTGCTATACAACCCAGCTCTGGCCAATCATAGTATCCATCTACTTGGCAACAAGGTTTGGCCTGAGGAACGTATTACCTAAGCCAATAAGCCCTTTTCTTCAATTTCACATAGGGAGGGAAAAAGTTATTTTTATTCTTGGATGGTGAACTGTGAAGATCGACTCCAGAGCTGTTAGATCATCTGGGTAGCTGCTTTGTGGCAAAACCTGAAAGGAATAAACCTACAACGAGAGGCATGGTGACAAGCATAGCAAAGAGCATTGATGACGCCATTTGGATGCCTG
Source organism: Equus caballus (assembly GCF_041296265.1). Taxonomy (NCBI): domain Eukaryota; kingdom Metazoa; phylum Chordata; class Mammalia; order Perissodactyla; family Equidae; genus Equus; species Equus caballus. The sequence goes on along the minus strand of NC_091685.1, from coordinate 95,985,496 downwards.
GATCACCCCCCCCCTTTTTTTTTTCTATATATAAGCCAGTGATTTCTGTTTGAAATGGTTTGAGTTAGAGTTCTGTAACTTGCAATTGAAATATCCTAATATACATCTCAGCACATCCAAAGTAGCATTTAGCCTATGCAATTTCCAAATCTCTCCTCCCTCCTACCTATATCGGTTGATAATCAGTAAAATCTGCAGCCACCTGATCTCCCAAGACAGAAACAAAGAAGTCATCCTGATGCCCCCCTTTTTGGGGCTTAAATCTCAAATTCCCTTTCTTTTGCTTATCCTGGTCCTTCTGCTGCTGCTTTTCTTTGTCAATGGTGATGTTCTAGACTCAGCAGTCCCCCTATTCTCTGGTGGTGGCGGCTGTGAATTCCTCACACAATTAACATTTGAGTGGATGGCTTTGCATCTGCCTTCCAGGATGACCAGAACTGGCTGAGAAATCAGTGAGCTCCTGAAAAATGCCAGAAATATCTGATAAGGAGACCCTCTACACAGAGCCAGCTACACATTTTGCAAGGGCCCAGTGTGAAATGAAAGCAGGTGGTCTTTGTTCAAAAGACAGGAAAAAAGTGCCATTAAAGGTATAAAATATAAAGCATTTTCCTTTCTTCTTGGGTCTCTCTCGACCTATCATGGTGTTTTATTTGCTGTTTACCCTTGAGCCCTCAGCATGGGGATGGTCATTGAGTACAGACGTTCACAGGTGCTCCGTGATTTGGTGAGTGCACAGCCCATGAACTGCAGGGCTTCCCCTCCCCCAGCCATGACTGCGAAGGACTATGTCCCACCTGGAGGCTGGGAAATAAATCTCCCCTTCCCATGACCTGCCATCTCAACTCACGGTGGACTGGAGATGGCCAAAGGTAACACCCTCAATACTTGGATGAGTTTATTATCAGGATGGAGTGGGTGAGAAGCTCACGTTTGCCTAGTGACCCACTGAATATATGAAGACACTTCTTGCCCATGGCAGGGACAGCCACTGGCATGTCTGCCCTGCGATGCTGCAGGGCACCTGCCCCTTCCAGACCAGCCCTACATTCACACTCAGGCCCCCAGAGGTGGCAGTGTACAGCAGCGGTTGCTGGGTAGAGAAAGGGAGGACGGGGAATAGGGAGGCGGGGTGCCATGGGCCAGGGACGGCTGTGGAGGGCTATCCAGGGGACCTAGGAGGCAGTGGGAATCAGGGCTGCATGTGAGCAGGACTGCCTGTGAGCCAAGGCTCCAAGCTCCCAATACACACTCTGTTGTTCTATTGACTTCACTTACAACATGCAAATTCAATGATAAAATTATTAAGAATTTTAAGATGGTAACCAGAGAGCATTAAGCCCCAAGCACAGAGCCCTTCTGAGCTAGGGGTCCTGTGTGACTACACTGGTTCAACCTGCATGAAGCCCACCTTGTCAGTGAACAAATGGTTTTTCTGTTAATCTGGCCAGTGAGAGCTCAACATAATTGTAATTTAGAGCATGTTTCTTAAGCATTTAAACCTGTAGAACAATGGACATCCAACTCAGAAGCCCCATATGTAAACCACATAAGACTGCTCTCCTTAATCAGACAGAGGCAGGGGACTCAACTGTCGTTCCTCTCAGTCATCCTCTGCTGCCTCATCCCTACAACTCTACCTGTGGGCCCAGAAGCACCAAGTGCTCCAGGAAACGCAGTTTGAAAATTAAAAAAAAAAACAACCAGTTTATTTGTATTCAACAGTATAAGAAAACTTTGGCATTTCAAGTTAATTTGCTTTCACTTTCTATAAAGATTCAGAAGGTAGGCAGCTTATATTTAATAAAATAAATAATCATTTTAAATATTTCAAAAAGAAAATAATCCACTGATCCTATATTCGACTCTCAGAGTCAAGAGTAATAGTTTTAAAATAAAAAATTTAACTTGTTCATTTCCCTCACTGCACATTCATCTCCTATTCTGTTTCCTATTCCTGTTTACTTTTATCTGAGATTATAGACCCTGATTATGAATTTTCAACATTAAGTTTTATTTATGAGAATATTTTTGTTTTCACTTTAATTTTGAGAATTTTCTGAAGACACTAAAAAAATCTTTGCATATTTGTAACTAGTTTCCTTGCTCAATACTATCCAATTTGCAAGTACTTCCTTAATTTAGAGCCCTTGACAATGGTTAAGCCCCCAGTTGGGTGGAGTATGTCTCTGAGGTTTTGTTTTGTTTCTGTCATTCATGAGAGGTGCATGGGTGTTACATTTTTTGGAGCTTTTGCATATTTAAGAATGTTTTCTGCTACTATCACATTGGAATGACATCTTGGCTTGATTTGGGATTCTGTGTTCCGAACCTTTTAATGTCAGATCTCTATAGACATTATTCTATTCTCTACTGGACTGTAATGTTCAAGAGAGTATCCTATTCTTTATACTTAAAAATATTTTATTAATTTTTCCTGGAACACAACAGATTCTGGTCTTTCCTGCCTAGAAAAATATTATTCTATTGTATCTTGAAGTATAGTTTCTCTTTTACTTGTTTCGTTTCCATTTTTAGAACATCTTTCTATCAAATACATTGGATCTCTTTTCCCTATTCTTCAGATATTATCTCACATCATTTTTATGATTTCTCCCCCTGTTCTGGGAGAAATTTTGAGTTTTATGCTTACATCATTGACTTGATTTGTTTGGTGTCAGTTCTGTTCTACATGACTCCAATGAAGATTTTACTTCTGTTATTACAATTTTCAAAATCTCTTCAAAGTCTTGTTTTATTTATTTGTTTGTTTTTTATCTCATCCTGTTCTTACCTTACCCTTTGCAGTTTTTCATTTTAGTACGAAGTGAACTCTGTCTAGACCTAGGGTTTGTAGACACATCGCTGGCATAGATTGTCCCTGGCCATCCTTGCTGTCACTTGTGTATTGGCAAAAACCATCCTCTCAACTGTGCACAGCCCAAGCTCTACTTCTGACACTTCAGAGACATCCATCTGGTACTTAAATGGACATTCTGCTCTTACTTCTCAGTTTCTTTACTGTGGGAGAGATAACATATATCCTAAGATAGACTTCCATTGTCTTATCAGGTACAGTCCATGAAAAATGGTACTTCCTCGCAAGCACCATTCCCAGGGCCCTTCCCATCTTTGCTTCTATTTGTACAGCTTTACCCAAAAGGTCATTTCCAGGGATATTAATGCCATTCTTCGCTGTTCTCCACCCCTAGCCTTGTTATATAAGAGGCACTGTGTTGGACAATTGAGAAGGGAGGGACAAGATCACAGCTATCTCAAAAAATAGCACAGGGTAGCCCTCAGTTTCCGATTAATGTAATATCTGTTGCTTTAAAAACAAGCAGTAAAAATGAGTCAAAACCTCTTTCTCCTCTTTTCATTTCCAGCTGTGTCTTTCTACTTCAGAGAGTAGACTGCATGCAGGCCACTGATAATGCTTCTTCATCCAATTGATGCAAGATTAAAGTTCATGGACGTGCCCATCAATGTGTAGCATATACATTTGATTCTTGTCTTTATTTTTTCAGCTATTGTTAATTATTGCCTTTCCTTATGATTCTGCCTAGAATTTACTTGCAAGTTGAGAGGTAGCCTATCATGATGTCAACCCAGAAGTCAGGGTCTTCTAAATGCAAGTGTAATTAACAGGCTAATGAATGCCTTAGTCATTTTATTATTTATATGGAAACAGTTAACAAGTCCAAGGTGAAGCAGTGTTATTGAGGAGAAAGAACACCAGTGTCAGAAAACTTAGAGTTGAGTTTTTGCCCCCATTTATTAATTATGTGACTTTAAACACGTCACTTAACCTTTTTTGAATCTGTTTAGTTTTTCATAAAGCAGCAATAATCATGCTTGTTCTAAGGACTTCACACGGGTGTTGTGAGGACCAAATGGGTTAACGCTTGTAAAAGCCCTTTGTAGTCGTTAACACTTTAGACTCAATTATTACTATCACTCCCATGCCTTGGCCTCATCAGTGGCACATTGAAGCAGTTGAGCTAAGTGACCTAACAGGTCACAGAAGTGATTCATTAATATTTATTCCTGATTTTTAGCTCTTACTTAATGTAGGTTTTGGACATAAAACTTAAATGGTAATTGTGGATGTTCCGGCCTCTGTCCTTAAAAGAAAAAGGAAAAACAGACATCTTTTTTGTCAAGTTGTTAAATCTACAGGATTTTTACTTACCACCTCCTTGGGGTCTATAAATAGAAGGTTTCTTCCATGATTTTTTCCTTTTTACCTATAAGAACATGTGAATTTTCAGACTCTCATTGTACTACCTCTTAGCTATGTAAAAGATAGACCAAATGAGACCAAAGAATCATGGATAAACTTTTGTTGTTATTAAATTTGATTAGAACAAAAAAGTAGACAATTAAAATTGGAAAGCATTATGTAGAAAAGGAAGCAATGAAAAATTGTTCTTTAATTGTCTTTAAGGCTAATTAAAGGCCAGGACTTCTAAATAGAGTTATAATATACAGGCTAATAAATGCCACAGACATCTTGTTATTAACATGAAAATTAGCAAATATATAAGGAGAGACTGGTTTGGAATATGGCAATTCTAATCACATGGAAATAAAACACACATCAATTATATATTTTATTTTTAATCAGTGCATAATAAGAGAAGAGAATAATAGAATCTTCTAGGTTAGCCCTCACTGCAGTGCTATTGAATGAAAGGGCTTGCCTTCATGGCATAGCAAACAACTTTTTTAAGACGCCAGATCCAAAAATAAACTATTTTTTTCCTTTAGCCCTAAACTATTGAAGGAAGTCTGTAAACCTGTCTTCTTTTTCTATGTAATATGACTTTTCTATTAATTTTGCAGATAGGAGAACTGAGATAAAGAAAAATTGAAGAATTTCTATGTCCTCATCATTTTACATTTTGTGTTATTCTTTCATGTCTTTTCTTCTTAATAAGCTAATTATGCCTTGAGTTAAAGACCATATCTTATCCATCACAGGCCATCCAGCTGTGGATATGGTCACCCTGTGTGCAGAGCTCCACCCCTCTAATGCATCTTGCTAATGCACGCAAGGAAGGAAATGGCTCATGGTGGGTCTGTGATCTTTCCTTTAGCCTCTGAGAATCCTTGAAACATCAACTTGCGCAAGTTGTAGGATGATTTTGCAAGTTCTGGAAGTTCCCGAAGACCACCCTCACGTGCCAGCATTTGACAGAAGGGCTCATAGAATTCAGAAAGGCTGTTTTACTCATGCTTACAGCTTATGATAGCAAAATTAGCAAAGGGAAGAACACATAAGGCAGGCTCTAGGAGAGTTCTAAGCATCAGCTGCCAGTTGTCCCCTCCCAGTGGAGTCTTGTGGACAGTGCTTACTTCTCCCAGCACTGATGTGTGACAATACACACAGAGTATGGCCAGCCAGAGAAGTTCCCCCGAGCCTCAGGGGCTTTTTTTTCAGCCTTATTGAGGTATAATTTACAAATAAAATTGTAAGATATTTAAAGGGAATGTAGTGATTATTTGATACATGTATACATTATGAAAGGATTCCTCCCACCTAGTTAATTAACACATCCACCATCTCACGTATTTACTTTGTTTGTTTGTTTTTTTTTTTTGGAGAGAACATTTAAGTTCAGCTCTCAGCAAATTTCAGTTATTCAATACAGTGTTATAAGGTGAGGTTGGTAAAAGTGTCCGACTTTCAGTTTTAAGGCTAATAAGGTTTGAGGATGTAATGTGTAACATGGTGCCTATAGTTGATAACACTGTATTGTATAATTGAAGTTTGCTAGAGAGTTCAGAAATTTTTGGGGGGATCAACCAAGTAGAAATAGCTGACCACTCATAGCTGACTTTAGTCTTAAGTAGTGAAGTACTTTAGTATCAAGAAATGAAATAACAACGGTTGAATTACTTTTGTGTAGCATTTCCATTACTCTGTTAAGAGCAAAATACATATGCATTTATGAACTACAAAATATGAATTATGTAATTTCAGTGAGTCTGCATGGAAGTTACATGCTCTTACATTTTTATTTAAAACTAGCATTGCACAATATAAAGATGCTAATTATTTAAACTTTTAATATTTCTTTACTTAGAAAGACATTTAAATAGCAAACAAAAAATAAATTATGGAGGATTCTGGGAATATGGCAGAGTAGAAAGCACGAGGAATCTGTCTCCTCATCTAGGCAACAATTGAATTGGCAGAATCGTCGCATGTAACTATTTTGGAACTCTGGAGTCTCTTGAAGGCTTATAACTTCCGGGGGAAGCATTGGATAGTAAATAGTGGTTAATTTCAGTCAATTTCAGCACTTATCACAGTAACAGCTACCCATCCCCACCCCTCAGCCACATAGCCAGCAGCTGTGTACATGTTCTTGGAACAGCTTACACACAGCTTACAGGAGAGAGGGAAGGCGAAAAGGACCTTGTTCTCCAAATATCAGGGATCTCATCACTAATTGCTGCTTCTGATCACAGAGGTGCAGACAAAGGTGGGAGGTCATTGTTATTGCACCTCCCCCCAGTGTTGCAAGCCCCTCCTCCTCTGGCTGAAGTGACTTCCTGGAGATTAAAAGGGCCAGTACCCTTTTATCTTCCCTTCATTTTCTTCTTTTTCCCATTTTTGGAGCCATATTTTAAAGACTAGGACATTCAAATACAACTGTGGGGGCCAGCCCGGTGGTGCAACAGTTAAGTTTGCACATTCTGCTTCAGTGGCCCAGGGTTCACTGGTTGGGATCCTGGCTGCAGACCTATGCACTACTTGTCAAGCCATGCTGTGGCATGTGCCCCATATATAACACAGAAGAAGATGGGCTGAGGGCCCATCTTCCTCAGCAAAAAGAGGAGGATTGGCAGCAGATGTTAGCTCAGGGCTAGTCTTCCTCAAAAAAAAAGAGAAAAGCAACTTACATATGGAGAAAATTAGAAAATGACCACGCATGCCCAGATAAAGACTCAGAAAAGACCTAAGAAAACTTAAATTTACACCTCAGGCTGATCCTCAGCATGGAGACAGCCTACAAGAACCAAAAATAAACAAAAATAATAACAAAGTACAGCAAACACTGGGGAAAGGGTAAAATCTGATTTATGGAGTTACCACATTATTAGATTCAAATGTCTAGTTTTCAAAAAAAGAATCACAAAGCATACAAAGACAGAAAAATATGGACCATTGCCGGGGTCCAGCCCCAGCCAGAACAGCGTCTCCTGAGGGATGGACGGCGTCGGTGAAGGAGGAGGCAGTGAGACAAGGAGTTTGGTGTCCAAGTCTGACTTTATTTTGTGTATGTATGATTTATATAGGGCTCAGGATATGCAAGGATGATTTCGTGAAACAGTCCCAGTACATATTTTTGGCTCGTGTAAGTGGGTTTTTGCAAGGTAGACAATAGTCTTAAGAGCAATGGATTGCAAGGTAGACAATAGTCCTAAGAGCAACTGATGGTGTGTAGGCCCGGGGGGAGTCAAGCTTCTGTAATTCTTTACTTCAAGGATGCTACTCCCAGCGGCCTCCTGACTCAATGGGCTGTGGCAACCACCATCCTCCCAGAGAGATCTGTGGGGGCTACAGATTTCTTTGTTCTCTCTCCACTCCCACCACTTTACCTGACCAAAGGATGGGTCAGAATGTTCTTTCCCTAGAAGATGTTTTTTCCCCAGAACTTTCCCTAGAATATTGCATTGTATCATTCTCATTCCCAGGGCCAGGCTGACTTCCCCTGAAATAACCCCAGGTGCAGAACAGAGTAAGCAGAAGCAGGAAAGTCAAAATTACCAGGGAGACTTGTTGCAGGGGCAGCCTGGTAGATTCCCTTGAGGGTCACCGTGCGTCCCCTCATCTCTCTCCCAGACCATGTCACAAGGCAGAGGCTTAACTTGTAGGCTGATGGCTCCCAGCAGACCATTCAAAGAAAAAACTAAATCAACAGAAACTGTCCCTGAGAAAGACCTGATGGCAGATGTACTAATCAAAGACTTTAAAACAACTGTCTCAAAGATGCCCAGAGAATTAAAGGAAGATGTGAAAAAAGTCAAGAAAATGATGGATGAACAAAATGAAAATATCAATAAAGAGATAGAAAATTAAAAAGAAATCAAAAAGAATTTCTGGAACTGAAAAGTACAATAACTGAAATGAAAAATTCATTAGAGGGATTCAAAGGCAAATTTGAGTATGCAGAAGTAGGAATTAGTGAACATGAGGACAGTACAATGGAAATGATCAAGTCTGAGGAAGAGAAAGGAAAAACGATTGAAGTACACAGAGGCTAAGGGACTTGTGGGATACCATCAAGTGGACCAACATATGTATCCTTAGAGTCTCAGAAGGAGAAAAGAGAGAGAAAGGGACAGAGAGGAAATCTGAAGAAATAATGGCTAGAAAATACCCAAATCTGATGAAATATACAAATATACACATCCAGGAAGCTCAAATAACTCAAGTAAGATGAGCTTAAAGAGACCCACACCGACACATCATAATCAAACTTTTGAAAGATAAAGACAGAAAAATTTGAAAACCACAAGAAAGAAATGACTGTTCACATTCAAGGAATCCTCAATAAGATTGTTAGTAGATATCTAACAAAAAACTTTGGAGGCCAGAAGGCAGTGGGCTGGTAGATTCAAAGTGCTAAAAAAATGTCAACCAAGAATTCTACATCCAGCAAAATTGTCCTTCAAAAGTGAGAGAGAAATTAAGACATTACCACATAAACAAACACTGAGGAAATGTGACACCATCAGATTTGTCCTGAACGAAATGCTCAAGGGAGTCCTGCAGGTGAAATGAAAGGATGCTAGAGAGCCATATGAAGAAATAAAGACCTCAATAAAAATAAATATGTGAGCAATTATAAAAACTACTATTATTGTAACAATAGTTTTTGATTCCACTTTTTGTTTTCTACATGATTTAAGATACTAATACACTTTAAAAATCCAATTACTTGTATAAAATCTAGTATTATTGTAACTTTGGTTTGTAACTCCATATTTTTTCTGCAATACTTTGTTTTTAAAAATTGACACCTAAGCTGACAACTGTTGCCAATCGTCTATTTTTTCTGCATGATTTTTTTTTAAAGATTGGCACCTAAGCTGACAACTGTTACCAATCTTCTTTTTTTCCTGCTTTTTCTCCCCAAATCTCCCCAGCACATAGTTGTATATTTTAGTTGTGTGTCCTTCTAGTTGTTTCATGTGGAATATTGGCTCAGCATGGCCTGATGGGTGGTACCATGTCCAGTCCCAGGATCCCAACTGGCAAAACCCTGGGCTGTTGAAGTGGAGAGCATGAACTTAACCACTTGGCCACAGGGCTGGCCCCCTTTTTTCTGCATAATTTAAGAGACTAATGCATTTAAAAGAATTATTAATTTATGTTTTGGGGCATGCAATTTTGCAATATCAACAATCAAAAGGGTTGGAGATGGAGCCGTAAAGGAGTAAAGTTTTTATATGTTATTGAAGCTAAGCTGATATAAACTCAAATCAGAGTGTTAAAAGTTTAGGATGTTAAATGTAATCCCCATGTCAACCACAAGGAAAATAGCTGTAGAATATGCACAAAAGAAATTGAGAAAGGAATTTAAACATCCCACTACAAAAAAGTTGACTAAACAGAAAAGAAGACAGTAATGCAGAAAATGAGGGATAAAAAATTTATAAAGTAGGTAGAAAACGAATAGCAAAATGACAGAAGTAAGTCCCTCCTTATAATTAATTACTTTAAATGTAAATGGGTTAAACTCTCCATTCAAAAGACAGAGATTGGCAGAATGGATAAAAACACATAATCCAACTACATTCTCTACAAAAGACTTGCTTTAGATTCAAAGACATAAATAGATTAAAAGTGAGAAGATGGAAAAAGATATTCTATGCAAATGATAATCCAAGGAGAGCAGGAGTGGTTTACTAATAAAGACAAAATAGACTTCAAATTGAAAAAAAAAATTACAAGAGACAAAGAAGGACAGTATACATTAATAAAAGGTTTAATATAGTAATAAAATATAACAACTATAAACATTTACAGACCTAATGATAGATTTTCAAAAAATATAAAGCAAAAACTGAGAGAACTGAAGGAAGAAATAGACAGTTCTAAAATAATGTTTGGACATTTAAATACCTGACTATTAATAATGTATAGCACAACCAGAAGGAAGATAAGTAAGAAAACAGAGGACTTAAACAACACAATAAGCTAACTAGATCTAATAGACATACACAGAACACTCTAGCCAACAACAACAGCATACACAGTCTTCTCATGTGCACCTGGATAGACCATATGTTAGGGCACAAATTAAGTCTCAATAGATTTTAAAAGATACGTATTGTGCAGAGTATCTTCTCTGACCACAACTGGATTAAATTAGAAATCAAAAATAGAAGTGAAATTGGAAAATCCACAAATTTGTGGAAATAAAACAATGTACTTAAAAAAAAACCCAGTGTCAAAGAAGAAATCACAAGAGAAAATAAAAAATAGTTAGAGACAAATGAAAATACACAATGTGGGGGACTGGAATTGGCCACCCCAAGATATGTCTGTTTGGCATGAGGATTATTTGGGGCCGGTTAATTTTAATAAACTGCAGATAGGAAGGCAACTCTGAAAAGCAGAGTTTACTTACCCTTTGTTAAGAAACATTTACATTGCAAAGGAAATCTCCATCTGTAAGGGTGCCTTCCTCTCTGTACCAGGAAGGAGGGATGACCTTATCTCTAGAAACTCTTATCAATGTGGAAAGCAAGGACTTAAATCTGCATAATAATCTTACTCCTGTTTACAGAACTTGTCTGGTAACCTCCTGTAACTGGTCCCCCCACCCCCAACATCCTCCTTTATCTTTAGCTGATGATATTTAAGATGATGGCTTCCCCCATTTTGGCTAGTTGCTCAGGTTTCCTGAGCCTCTCCCATGTGTGCATGTTATAAAGGTTTGTTTAATTTTCTCCTGTTATTCTGTCTCATGTGAATTTAATTCGTTCTCCAGGGAGAAGAACCCACAGAGTGTAGAAGAAATGTCTTCCTCCCCTACAACAACATACCAAAATTTTTAGGACACAGTAAAAGTGATGCTAAGGGGGAAGCACATAGCTATAAATCCTTACACTAAAAAGCAAGAAAGATATCAAATCAGCACCTAAATTTACAACTTAAGAAGCTAGAAAAAGAAGAACAAACTAAACCCAAAGCTATTAGAAGAAAGGAAACAATAAAGATTAGAGCACAGATAAACAGAAGAGGGAATAGAAAAACAATAGAGAAAATTAATGAAACTGGAAGTTGTTTTCTTTGAAAAGATTAATGAAATTGGAAAACTTTTAGCTAAGTGGACTAGGAAAAAAAGAGACAAGACAATTTACTAAAATCAGAAATGAAAATGAGGACATCACTACCAATTCTAAAAACAAAAAGGATAATATGAAAGTACTATGAACAATTGTATGCCAACAAATTGGATAACCTAGATGAAACAGACAAATACCTAGAAACACAAAACCTACCAAAGCTAAATCACAACAAAGAAATAGAAAATCTGAATAGACCTATAACTAGTAAGGAGATTGAATCAGTAATCAAAAGTCATCTGACAAAGAAAAGCCTTGGATCTGATGTCTTCACTGGTGAATTCCATGAAACATTTAAAGAAGAACTAACACCAATCCTTCTCAAATATTTTCAGAAAATTGAACAGGAGGATACACTTCTTTTTTTTTATTGAGGTTATGATAGTTTACAATCTTATGAAATTTCAGTTGTACATTATTATTTGTCAGTCATATTATAGGTGCACCACTTCACCCTTTGTGCCCAACCCCCACTCCCCTTTCCTCTGGTAACCACTAATCTGTTCTCTTTGTCCATGTGTTTGTTCATCTTCCACATATGAGTGAAATCATACAGAGTTTGTCTTTCTCTATCTGGCTTATTTCGCTTAACATAATACCCTCAAGGTCCATCCATGTTGTTGTGAATGGGACGATTTTGCCAATTCCATTGTATATATAAACAGTATCTTCTTTACCCAATCATCAGTCCATGGGCACTTAGGTTGCTTCTACATCTTACCTATTGTGAATAATTCTGCAATGAACCTAGAGGTGCATGGGTTTCTTTGAATTACTGATTTCAAGTTCTTTGGACAGATACCCAGTAGTGGGATGACTGGGTCATACGGTATTTTTATTTTTAATTTTTTGAGGAATCTCCATACTGTTTTCCATAGTGGCTGCACCAGTTTACATTCCCACCAGCAGTGTATGAAGGTTCTTTTTTCTACACAACCTATCCAACATTTTTTACTTTTTGTTTTGGTTGTTTTAGCCATTCTAATGGGTGTAAGGTAACATCTTAGCATAGTTTTGATTTGCATTTCCCTGATGATCAGTGATGATGAGCATCTTTTCATGTGCCTATTGACCATCCGTACATCTTTTTTGGAGAAATGTCTATTCATATCCCCTACACAATTTTTGACCAGGTTTTTTGATTTTTTGTTGTTGAGTTGAGTGAGTTCTTTATATATTATGGAGATTAACCCTTTGTCAGATATATGATTTGCAAATATTTTTTCCCAGTTGGTGGGTCATGTTTTTGTTTCAATTCTATTTTCCTTTGCCTTGTAGAAGCTCTTGAGTCTGATGAAATCCCACTTGTCTATTCTTTCTATTGTTTCTCTTGTCTGAGAAGACATGGTGTCTTAAAAGATCCTTTTAAGTCTGATGTCAAAGAGTGTAATGCCTATATTTTCTTCCAGAAGTCTTTTGGTTTCAGGTCTTGTCTTTAAGTCTTTGATCCATTTTGAGTTTATTTTTGTGAATGGCATGAAAGCATGGTCTTTTTTCATTCTTTTACATGTTGACTATCCAGTTTTCCCAACACCATTTGTTGAAGAGACTTTCCTTTCTCCATTGAACATTCTCAGCTCCTCTGTCAATGATTAGCTGTCCGTAGATGTGTGGTTTTATTTCTGGGGCTTCAATTCTGTTCCGTTGATCTGTGTGCCTGTTTTTACCAGTAACATGCTGTTTTGATTACTATAGCTTTGTAGTATATTTTGAAGACAGGGATTGTGATGCCCCCAGCTTTATTCTTTTTTCTCAGGATTGCTTTAGCAATTTGGGGTCATTTGTTGCCCCATATGAATTTTAGGATTCTTTGTCCTATTTCTGTGAAGAATTTCATTGGGATTCTGATTGGGAGTCCATTGAATCTGCAGATTGCTTTAGGTAGTATGGACATTTAACTATGTTTATTCTTCCAATCCATGTGCATGGAATCTTTTTCCATCTCTTTTTGTTGTCATCAATTTCTTTCAAGAAAGTCTTGTAGTCTTCATTGTATAGGTCTTTCACTTCCTTGGTTAAATTTATTCCAAGATATCTTATTCTTTTTGTTGCAGTTGTGAATGGGATTGTGTTCTTGAGTTCTCTTTCTGTTAGTTCATTATTAGAGTATAGAAATGCCACTGATTTATGTAAGTTGATTTTGTACCCTGCAACTTTGTTGTAATTGTTGATTACTTCTAGTAGCTTTCTGATGGATTTTTTAGGGTTTTCTGCATATAAGATCATGTCATCTTCAAACAGTGAGAGTTTCACTTCTTCATTGCCTATTTGGATTCATTTTATTTCTTTTTCCTGCCTAATTGCTCTGGCCAAAACCTCCAGTACTATGTTGAATAAGAGTGGTGAGAGTGGGTACCCTTGTCTTGTTCCTGTTCTCAGAGGGATTGATTTCAGTTTTTCCCCAATGAGTATGATGTTGACTGTGGGTTTGTCGTATATGGCCTTTATTATGTTGAGGTACTTTCCTTCTATACCCATTTTATTGATAATTTTTATCATAGATGGATGTTGGATCTTGTCAAATGCTTTCTCTGAGTCTATTGAGATGACCATGTGGTTTTTGCTCTTCATTTTGTTAATGTAGTATATCACGTTAATTGATTTCTAGATGTTGAACCATCCTTCTGTCCCTGGTATAAATCCCACTTGATCATGGTGTATGATCTCTTTAATATATTGCTGTATTTGGTTTGCCAATATTTTTTTGAGGATTGTTGCATCTATGTTCATCAGTGATATTGGCCTGTAGTTTTCCTTCTTTGTGTTGTTTTTGTTTGATTTTGGGATCAGGATGATGTTGGCCTCATAGAATGTGTTAGGAAGTGCTCCATTTCTTCAATTTTTGGGAGTAGTTTGAGAAGGATAGGTGTTTAATCTTCTTTGAATGTTTGGGAGAATTCTCCAGAGAAGGTGTCTCATGGACTTTTATTTTGGGGGAGGTTTTTGATTACTGTTTCAATCTCTTTACTTGTGATTAGTGTATTCAGAGTCTCTGTTTCTTCTTGATTCAATTTTTGGAGGTTGTAAGAGTTTAAGAACTTATCCATTTCTTCTAGGTTGTCCAATTTGTTGGCATATAGTTTTCATAGTATTCTCTTATAATCTATTGTATGTTTGTGGCATCCATTGTGATTTCTCCTCTTTCATTTCTAATTTTATTTATTTGTCTTCTCTCTTTTTTTCTTAGTGAGCCTGACTAAGTTTGTCAATTTTGTTTGTTGCCTCAAAGAACCAGCTCTTTGTTTCATTCATCCTTTCTACTGTCCTTTTTGTTTCAGTTTCATTTATTTCTGCTCTAATTTTTATTATTTCCCTCTTTCTACTGACTTTGGGCTTTGTTTGTTCTTCTTTTTCTAATTCTGTTGGGTGTAATTTCAGGCTGCTTATTAGAGATTTTTTTTGTTTATTGAGGTGAGCCTGTATTGCAATGAATTTCCCTCTTAGGACTGCTTTTGCTGCATCCCAAGTGAGTTGGTATGGTGTGTTTTCATTTTCATTTGTCTCCAGATAAAATTTGAATTCTCCTTTGATTTCTTCAATGATCCATTGGTCATTCAGTAGCATGTTGTTTAATCTCCACATCTTTGTCCCTTTCCCAGCTTTATTCCTGTAATTGATTTCTAGTTTTATAGCATTATAGTTGGAAATCATGTTTGGTGTGATTTCAATCCTCTTAAATTTGTTGAGGCTTGCTTTGTTTCCCAACTGTATGTTCAGAATATGTTGAGAATGTTCCATGCACACTTGAGAAGAATGTGTAACTTGCTGTTTTTGGATGGAGTGTTCTATATGTATTTGTTAAGTCCATCAGGTCTAGTTTTTCATTTAATTCTTCAATTTTCTTGTGGACTTTCTTTCTGGATGAGCTATCCATTGGGTTAGTGGGGTGTTGAGGGCCCCTACTATGATTGTATGGTTGTTGACATCTCCTTTCAGTTTTGTTAATAGTTACTTTATGTATTTTGATGCTCCTGTGTTAAGTATATACATTCATAAGTGTTATGTCTTCTTGGTGGAGTGTTCCTTTTATCATTATAAACTGCCTCTCTTTGTCTCTCTTTACCTGTTTTGCCTTGAAATCTGTTTTGTCTGATATAAGTATGGTGACATCTGATTTCTTATGTTCACTGTTAGCTTGGAGCATCATCTTCCATCCCTTCCCTCTGAGTCTGTGTTTGTCTTTGCAGCTGAGGTGTGTTTCCTGGAGGCAGCATATTGTCAGGTCTTGTTTTTAAATCCGTTCTGTCACTCTGTGTCTTTTAATTGGAGAATTCTATCCATTTACATTTAGAGTGCTTATTGAAATGTGGGGGCCTAATATTGCCATTTTATCACTCATTTTCAAGTTATCTTGCATTTCCTTTGTTTGTCATTCCATGTATTTCAGACTACCAATTCAGTTAGGCAGTTTTCTATGTTGGTTTTCTTAGTTTTCTCCTTATTTGTAATTTGAGTCTCTGTTCTAATTATTTGTTTAGTGGTTACCATGTGATTTCTATAAAACATCTCATAGATGAGATAGTCCATTTTCTGATGACCTCTTATTTCCTTAGATTAAGCTGATTCCATACCTTATCTCTTCCCCTTCTAAGTTGTTATTGTCACATCTTTTCTTCTTCTTGTGTTGTGAGTCTGTGGTTACAATGACAAGGTTATATTTATTCTTGGTGTTTCCATTCCCTTTATGTTTACTGTTATAATTAAGTATTTGCTAACTTGTTTTGATGGAGAACTGCAATTTTTTGATTTTGTCTTTCTACTTATCTCCTTTGCTCTGGGTTTTGTAACCCCTATCATTTTCTTTGTTTTTCAAGTATAAGGGTCCTCCTGAGTAGTCTTGCAGGTGGTGTCTTATGGCAATGAACTCCCTTAACTTTTGTTTATCTGGGAATGTTTTTATTTCTCCATCATATTTGAATGATATTTTCGCTGGATAGAGTATTCTTGGCTGAAAGTTTTTGTCTTTCAGAATTTTGAATATATCATTCCACTCTCTCCTGGCCTGTAAGGTATTTGCTGAGAAATCTCCTGACAGCCTGATAGGGGTTCCTTTGTATGTTATTTTCTTCTGCCTTGCTGCCCTTAATATTTTCTCTTTGTCATTGACTTTTGCCAGCTTCTCTACTATGTGCCTTGGGGTTCCTCTTTTTACATTGATAAAGTTTGGAGATCTATTGTCTTCTGTCACATGGATTTCCAGCTCCCTTCCCAGGTTTGCCGTATTCTCAGCTATTATTTTTTTTGAGCAAGCTTTCTGCTCCATTCTCCTTCTCTTCTCCCTCTGGGATACCTATAATCCTTATTTTGCATTTCCCAATTGAGTTGGCTATTTCTCAGAGAGTTTCTTCATTTCTTTTTAGTCTTAGTTCTCTCTCTTCCTCTATCTGAAGCATTTCTATATTCCTATCCTCCAGACTGCTAATTCTGTCCTCCTTATTATCAGTCCTACTGTTCAGGGAGTCCAGATTTTTCTTAATCTCCTCCATTGTGTTTTTCCTGTCTAACATTTCTGATTGGTTCTTTTTTATAGTATTAAGCTCTTTTGTGACATAGCTCCTGAACTTGTTGCCTATCTGTAGTCTCTTTTAACTCATTGAGGTTTTTAATAATAGCTATTTTGAATTATTTGTCATTAGCTTTATGGATTTCTGTATCTTTGGCATTGTTTACTGGGTGCTTGTCATTTTCCTTCTCTTCTGGAGATTTAACACTTTTTTTCATACTGGTTGGGAAGGGGCAGCAGTTGTGTAATCTGCACCAACCAGGATCCCTGTCAGCTGTTCCTGACCAAGCCACTCCTCGGGATCACAGTGGCCCTGTGGTGTTTCCTGTAAACTGTGGGAACAATCACATGAGGGCTTTGGGTTGCTGCTGCTTGCTTCCTCGGAGCTGCCTAGACACACTCCTTCCTTAAGGACTACAAAGGTATTATGAGCTTTCATAGAAGCCATGAGTTTGTTCACCCAGACTCCTAGCTCTGCCACCATCTGGTCCCATGGGATCTCACTTGCCCACTCTGGGCTGCAGCAGAGCTATGGGCATCTAATGCAGCCAGTGGTTAGCTTCCCTAACTGTGCCATTGCTGCTCTTAGGTCACCCAACCTTTGTGCTTGGTGGGTGGGGCCTCTCTACTAGAGCTGAGCAGAGATTCTCCCTGGGGCCACTGTGTGACTGTGGATTTTCCCCCTGGACCAAGGAGCAGTCATGCTGGGCCTCCGGATTGTCACCACCACTTGTGTGGTCCTGCTGGATCTCACTTGCCCCCTCGAGGCTGCAGTAGAGCTATGGGTGTTTAATTCAGCTGGTGGGTATCTCATCCAGCCATGTCACTTCTGCTCCTAGGTCATCCAGCCTTTGTACTTGGTGGGTGGGGCCTCTCCACTAGGGTTGAGTAGAGACTCTCCCTGTGGCTGCTGTGGGACTGTGAATTTTCCCACTGGTCTACAGGGCAATCATAGGGTGCTTAGGGCTGTAGTCACCTGTTTCTGGCGTCACACTTATGTGCACACCCACCTGCTGGGCCACATCAGTGCTATAAGCATGTCAGCCAGGAGAGAGTACTAGGCTGTCTGGGGGCCAGAGAGTTTTCAACTATGTCCACCTCCTCCCCGGGGGTAGTCCATCCACCTCCCTATGTATAGTAATGCAGTTCTCTGAGGTATCCTGAGGTGCTGTGTGAATATCCTCCATGGATCAATGAATGTCCATTTAGTTGTAGTTCGAAGGGGGAGAGACAAAGAAAACCACTCACTCTGCCATGTTGCTGATGTTACTGTACTGTCAAGGGTACACTTCTTAATTCATCCCATGAGGTCAGCATTACTCTGATACCAAAGCCAGACAGATATTACAAGAAAAGAAAATTACAGGTGAATATCCTTTATGAACACTGATTCAAATGTCCTCAACAAAATACTAGCAAACTGAATTCAGTGTCATATTGAAAGGATTATATACCATGACCAAGGGGGATTTACTCCTGGAATGCAACAATGGTTCAACATATGAAAATTAATCAATACATTACACCACATTAACAATATGAAGGGGAAAAAAACCACATGATAATCTCAATTGATGCAGATGAAGCATCTGACATAATTCAACATGCTTTCACAGTAAAAGCACTCAACGAACTAGGAATACAAGGAATCTGTCTTAATGTAACAAAAGCCATGAATGAAAAATCCACAGCAAGAGTTATACTAATGGTGAAAGACAAAGTATTTCCTCTAAGATCAAGAAGAAGAGAAGGATGCTGCTTTAACTCCTTCTATTTAACATAGTACTGGAAGTTGTAGCCAGAGAAATTAGGCAAGAAAAAGAAATAAATTCATCCAAACAGTAAAACGATCTCTGTTCACAGATGATATTATCTTATATGTAGAAAATCCTTAAAAACTCCTCCAAAAAACTTTTAGAGTTAATAAATCAGTTCAGCAAAGTAGCAAGATACAAGGTAAACACAAAAATTAGTTGCATCTCTATACACTTATAATGAAAAATCTGAAAAGGCAATTATGAAAATAATTCCGCTTATAATAGCATCGAAAAGAATAAAATACTTAGGAATTAACTTAGCCAAAGAGGTAAGAGACTTATACAATGAAAACTACAAAATATTGCTGACGGAAATTAGAGAAGACATAAATAAATGATAACACATCCCATCTTCAGGGAACAGAAGACTTAATATTGTGCAGATATCAATAATACACAAAGTGATCTACAGATTCAGTGAAATCCCTATCAAAATCCCAAAGATGTTTTTTGCCGAAATAGAAAAACTCATCCTAAAATTCATATGGAATCTTAAGGGACCCTGAATAGCCAAAGCAATCTTGAAAAAAGAACAACAAAGCTGGAAGACACACTTCTTGATTTCAAAACTTACTATGTAATCAAGCTGTAATCAAACAGCATGGTACTGGCATAGAAATAGACATATACACTAATGGAATAGAGTAGAGATCCCAGAAGTATACACTCACATCTATCGTAAAATGATTTTAGACAAGGATGCCAAAACCATTCAAGAGGGAAATGACAGTCTTTTCAACAAGTTGTGCTGGGAAAACTGGATACTCACATGTAAAGGAATGTAGCTGGACCCTTATCTAACATCAAATAAAAAAATTAACTCTAAATAGATCAAAGCCCTAAATGTAAGGGATAAAAATACAGAACTCTTAAAAGAAAACATAGGGCAAAAGCTTCATGACATTGGATTTGGCAATGGTTTCTTGGACATGACACCAAAGGCATAGGCAACAAAAGAAAAAATAGACAAATTGGACTCCACGAAAATTGCAAAATTTTGTACATCAAAAGACAATATCTACAGAGTAGAAAGGCAACCCACAGAATGGGAGAAAATGTGCAAATCATATATGTGGTAAGGGATTAATATCCAGAATATAGAGAGAGCTCCTAAAACTCAACAACAACAACAAAAGACCCAGTTCAAAAATGAGCAAAGGACTTGAATAGATAATTCTCTAAAGATAATATACAAACAGCCAATAAGCACATGAAGAGATGTTAAACATCGTTAATCATTAGGGAAATGCAAATCAAAAATATAATGAGATACTACCTCATATCCATTAAGATAGCTACTATAAAAAAAAACCCCAGAAAATAACAAGTGTTGGTGAGGATGTAGAGAAATTTGAACCCTTGTGCATTGTTGGCAAGAACATAAAATGGTACAGCCACTATGGAAAACAGTATGGTAGTTTCTCAAAAAGTAAAAATAGAATTGCCATATGACCCAGCAATTGTACTTCTGGGTATAGACCCAAAAGAATTGAAAGAAAGGTCTTGAAGAGATATTTGTACACCCATGTTCATGGCAGAATTATTCACAATGGCTAAAATGTGGAAGGAACTCAAGTGTCTATCAACTGATGAATAGATAAGCAAAATATGGTGTATACATACAATAAAATATTCAGCCTGAAGAAAGGAAGGAAATTCTGACATAGGCTACAACATGGTTGGACCTAGAGGATATTATGCTAAGTGAAATAAGCCAGTCACAAAAGGACAAGTACTGTGTGACCTCACTTACATGAGATCCTGGAGTAGTGAAAATCATAGCAACAGAAAGTAGAATGGTGGTTGGCATAGCCTGAGGAAGGGGCAAAGGAGAATTACTGTGAATGAGTAGAAGATAAAATGGATTATGGAGACGGATGGTGGTGATGGGTGCATCACATTATGAATGTATTTAATACCACTGAACTATATGCTTCAAAAAGGCTAAGGTGGTAAATTTTACGTTATGTGCATTTTAGCACAATAAAAAAAAAAATTGGGAAAAAAAACCCCAGTATGACAAGTAAAGAGCGAGACACAAGAAAAGAAAAAACTTGATATTTCAGTATTTCTAATGATATTTTATTCCTGCCTTTCATCAGTGGCCCTGCATTTTCATTTTACACTGGACTTTGAAAATTATGTGGCCAGCTCTGCAACGACAATTTCACTCAGGCATTAAAAAAATATATGATTGAACCAACTAAAATATAGTTGAAATAGCTGACAGAATTCTTCAAGAAGCACAGGAAAACAGAAGGGATGTTACAAAGATATGATGCAGTTGGACTTGCCAGAGTCTTAAACCTGAATCACACAAGTATGGTGGGGCCTGGATAGCCTGTGTAGCCAACAACATATCTTAAACACTAGTCATTACACCGATGAAAATTATTTTAGATTAACTCACACCACATATTTTAGGCTAATTTTAAAACCCTCTGGTGTAGATTTTGAGAACAATATTTTGAAAACAACAACATCTGGAATGTAAATTTCTGATTAGGGCACTTTGAAAGCTAACCAACCAGCCCTAGAGTATAGATTAAAATTCACTTTCATGCACATGCGTTTAACCATTTACGTTGCTCTGACCAATGTAACGCCCAGGCTAATCCCTCTTGGGACCTCCAGAACCGCTTTCTTCCTGCCAAACAGGAACTGATTCTCTCCCATTAGCTTTTAAATATATTTAAGTCTGTCCCATCTTTTAAATAAAAAATAATCCCCCATCCCTATCTTCACCTCTCCTCACCATGCACACGCACACACATACACACACAAAAGCTGCCTTGAATCCAAGGTACCACTCTTATTACTACCAAACCATTTAACTTCTTCGTGCTTTCGTTTCCTTACCCATAAAACATGGACACTAATATTTACTCTTAGAGAATTTGATATACCTCCTCTCCCTTTCAGTTTAAATATTACTTCCCCTGGGAAGCCCTCTCTGACTTAGCCTTTTCTACTTCTCTTATAATCTTCAATCTCCCCTTTCATATGGTGTGTTACAACTTTCTCTCTAGTGCCTGAAGAATGGCTGCCTAATAAGTATTGATTGAATACATTTTATATTCATTTAGATATATCTATACGGTTTGCAGCTGAATCTGCTGCTATATAAAGAAAAACCTTCTTATACAGACTGCCAATAATCTTTTTTAAAGATCCATAACTTTCTTCTAGCAATTCACCTGTCTGAATGTTAAGTGCTTAGAAGGTTTAGAGATGCCTTCTGGTTAACTTTGAAAAGGACGTTTGCAATATTATATCTATATATCTTCTTCTCATTCGTATTCCACCCATCACTACCCCCTCTCAAAGAAATACATCAATTTGTTTTCTCTGGACGTCTATGA
This sequence comes from Equus caballus, assembly GCF_041296265.1. Taxonomy (NCBI): domain Eukaryota; kingdom Metazoa; phylum Chordata; class Mammalia; order Perissodactyla; family Equidae; genus Equus; species Equus caballus. The sequence continues at coordinate 95,963,444 of NC_091685.1, read as the reverse complement.
TTGATAGCTACAGCAGGAGACTCTCTGAAGGTTTGGTCATAGCCGCTAGAGTGTCATTCAACCAGGACTGATGAAAGCAAGACTGAATATCACTGTTTATTGAGTTTAATTGTCCTGCAAAACCTTCAGATGTTCCCTATGGAAAGATCCAATTTCAGGAGTTGAAAGTTCTTTCAGAAGCATTTTATTTCTTTTTAAATAAGAATTCACTCATGTTAGCAAAATTGCCACACATACGCATACACCCCCCACATCCCACAGTTTTTTGAGATATTTTTGTCCCTACCTTTTTATTTTACAGATGAGGAAACTGAGGCTTAGAAGAAGAATTAACCCAAAGTCTAGAAGCTAGTGAGAAGGACCAGCTTCCAGAGGTCAAGCCCTGGGCCCTTCCACCTCAGCAAGATGCTTCCACAGAGGAGTAAGTACTCAATTCATATATGACGTTAATTGAGACTGAAGAATGGCAATCAGCTCAGTAATCTGAATTTCCTTTGGGCTTTCCTACTACTAGAAATTTTGCCCCTCAAGCTGTAGAATTATCTGTAAAAGGGCAGGGGAGTTGAAATACAAACTCAGTGCAACCCTATTTTTAGACACAGACTTGATTATTAACTCTCCTTGAAATAACTGAAATATAAGATGGAACTTTATCAATTTGGAGTGCTAAAAAGAATTTGTATTTTGGAGTTTACCTGGAAGTATCACATATTCTTCATAGTCAAAGGCCAGGATTTTTTTTTTTTTTTTTATATCCTTCATGCCTAAAATGGTGCCTGGCACTTAGTAGGAGCTCAGTGCACGATAACAGATGGAGGGAGACCTGCTGGCCCACCGTAACCCGTGTGCGCTCACTCTGGCAAACCCCTCTCTCAATGAGAGGCAGTGTGGATAGCTGTTGAGAGTGTGGACTCTGAAACCAAGTTGCCCAGCTTGAAAGTCCGGGCCTGACACTTTTCATGCACGTGATCTTGGGCAAGTTACTTACTTTTTTGCATGTCTGTAAAATGGTTATAAAAACAATATCTACATTATAGAGTTATATCTTTGTGAGGAGTAAATGACTTATATGTGCTTAGAACAGTGCCTGGAACTTAATGAGCACAGAATTTGTTTGCATTTATTATAAACATGTGTCCTAGGGCCATGATTGTGAATGTCAGTCATGGTTTAACACATATTACACGTAAAGAGTTAAGTGAGTTTATGAGATACCATGTATACATTTATACAGATGCACAAATTTGAGGTTCATCATCGTAAGGAAATTTTGTGAAATTATTTTGTGGTTATCTGTCCTTTTTAAAATTGCTTCCCTTCTGATCCTACAAAAGAAAACTGATCAGTAGACGTTTATAGTTAGGTTCTCGTAATCCATTGTAACATTTAGCTAATCAAGCCAAAATAAGCATTGTTAAAGCCATGCTGCTTGTGGGTTTTATGATTTGTTTAGGTTGTGCATATACAATATGCAATGATTGCTATAGTTAGGGAGAGATTGCCTGACCCAGACATCTCTCTAAATAACACGAGGAGAGGATCTTCACTCGAATGAGAAACATTGATTACAGCTGACTGAACTCTCACTATGGAATATACAGTAACAAGCATAAGTTATGAATACCTGTTAGGTGCCCAATATACACATTTCAAAAGTGAACAGAATGGTATAGAAAAAACTGGTGAAAATCCTTACCCTGCAGTATGGATTTTTCTTGACTTGTCTAAATTTTTCTTCTTTTCTTTTGTTTGTCCCCCATTGGCCTTGTCCTATATCGGTACATTCTGGAACATTACTTCCTAGTATCAGGGTCTTTATTTCCATTTGTGGAAAATTCTTAGTTCATATCTGTGTAATTTCTCAAACAGTTCTTTATGTGTGGAGTTATTGCCACCTAAGCTTCTGGAGGCAGTTTGTGCAATAAGCTGGGTCCCTGGGCCTGCTCCAGGCTGCCACACTTTTCACCACCCTGAGCCCAGTGTGTGCTGGGCTTACCAAAAAGGCAATATCTTGGTCCTTTGCAGGAAAGAGTAACTTCCAAGTTGAGATATAAGCAGAAAACTAATTGCAGGCCGCCTTTAGAAAGAAGCACGGGTGTCAGGAGGCACTTTATGTGACTCTCACACACTGCTTTGACTACCCCCATTTAAGAGTATAAAGTGTTTAACTATTTTATGGTGAATAACAATGTGCTGCTCTAGAGTTACTCGCTACTTGGAAGAGAGCATTTTCTCCTAAAAGAGGAGCATTTCCCTCCTGACGGTGTCAGTGGATACACTATATTCTTAGAGTTTGACATTTTTACCCTTTGGAAATTCAATTATAGGTTATAACCTATAATAAATTTTAAAAATGCTGAATCATTCAATACCATGCTGAGATTTTCACCATTTCTATCAATAAGTAAGAAAAGCATCTAAGAGGGAAATTAAGAAAAAGTAAAATTATGCCCATGGACAAAAATGAAGTCAGACAAAGTCAAGTATTCAGGGAACAGTGTACACATAAAATCTCAAACAATCCACTAAAACTGGTATATTTTTCTCTCACAGTGAAAAAACAATGTGTAGATAAAATAATGTAACCCTTTGATATTGAGTTAAACTGAATAGGATGCATTTTTACAGACGTAATTTACCTCATCACAATTTTTCCATTGGAAGGATTTTTTTTACCCTTTATTCTTTACGTGAAGGATAAGTTCCTTCAAATCCTTAATCAAGTGCCATAATTCATTTCATCCACATAGTGTAACATATGCCATCAAAATATAATGTATCATAGATCATGCTACTGACAGAGCTCCATAAACCAAAGCGCCAGTAAAAATAAATTGCGTTGTCTTCTATTTTGCCTTGAAAGTGAATATGAATACTCATAGAAAAGAAACACCAAAGGGAAACCATAATTTGTAGATAAAATGTCATTAAAGACTTTAATTAACATATGTGCCTTTAATTAACATATATGCACTTCATGTGATAATAGAGTCCGTCAAAGTTATTTTTATTCCCCTTTAAAGATTTACGTGTGATTGACTTATGATTATTACACGTTTCTGTTCTGCAACAGTATTCTTAACTGTCTTGCTTCTGTACTGAAGATAGTCAAAGGAGTATAACGTAGTACAATTGCACCCCAGGCACATCCATACACTGTTGCAAAATTAACCTTCTTCCAAAAGCCAGCTCTAATCACACCACTGCCTTGCTCAAAAATCTTAGTGATTTTCCGCTTGCCTAAACAATCAAGTCTCACTCTGCAGTTGTTCTCTCTCACCTTATGCTCCAGCCAAACTTTGTTATTCTCTTAACATCCCCTTCTATGCATTGTCCACACTGCTCCTCCTGTCAACAATTTCTTTCCCATCTTTATGTCAGGGTGGGGAAAAATCCCCTTTCTACTCTTCTTGCGTTGTTATCACTGGTGTAATAGTAAAATTGGCACAAGAGCAGATTAAGAGGAGAAACACCCAGTTTAATACTTATGTGTTAGAGATCAAAGAGAAATGATGCTTGGAGAATGAACAAAGCAGGCAGTATATTTATCTTTGATACAAAGGAACAATAAATTTGTGAAGAATTGACAGGACAGAGAAACAGATTTGAGGTATGTAATTAGTGAAGAATTTCAGCAAAGTTGAGGCTTGAGGTTGTAAATTAGCAAAGTTTGTTTACTATATAGGCTTCTCAGCCAGAATCCCCTAGCTCTGGTCGTAAGCATGCAGGGGGAGCACCTTCCACAGGGGAGACGTATTTCCTGATTTCAGGTGGAGCAGAGCCAGGAGGGTCAGAATGCCCTTTTTGCTTCTTAAGTAACTTTAATCCAAAATAATCAGTATGCTATTGTGGGATATTTTAGGGTGGCTTGCCCTGCGCCCCAACATTTACAAGCCCAAATATTAGATAACCTTTTCCAAACCATTTTTTCCATGTTCAAACCTTAGATAACTTTTAGGGCTCAATCAAATACCAACTTTGCTATGAATCCTTCTCTCTACACAAAATTCTTCTTCCAAATCCCTGCCCATGATAAATACTTTCTGTTCTAAATTATCACTATTTTCATATTTTCCTTAACTATTTTACAAAACCATAAGCTCTGTGAAAGCAGGATCTATAAGAGATTAATTTCAGAATGGCTTAGAATGCATTTGATGGAATAGTTGTTGACCGAAATTGCACTGTATATCTTTGGGATTAAAAGAAGGAATTGATTCTATTTGAGTGATTCTCTCCCTTCATGCTTACTCGATATGATGCTCTTAAGAGATGAGGAATAGGACAAAGCAGTTCCCCCCTCGGGTTTCTTTTGTAGAAAAAATGGCCCAGCTTTCTGCCTTTGACCCAACAATCACTTGACTATTTGACGACTTACCCACATTTCAAAGTTTGAACTGGTCACTTAAACCTCGGAAAAAAGTGAGTCTAAGCAAAGCAAAAATGTCAAATAATTGTCGGTTAGAAACAATGAGAAAATATTCCTTAAGTCAAAGGGAAATATAGAATGGAAATGGAGGCTATCCACTTAAGTCCCCAATATGTAAACACATAGTTAAAACATAAGGCCTGCAGAGTTAAACAAATTCTCACAATTCCCATGGAACAGCCCTGTCTTTCTCAATGAGAAAATAATATAGACACATTTTAAAATATTGCAAATGTAGAAAATTGAAGACCTGATAATTTAGTTCAGCCAGTAAAATTCATAGCAGAATAAAACTGGAAACAGTAATTATACAGTTTCACATTTGCGAGGGAGGTCACCTTTTAGAGTTCAGAATTAAGGTAAATCCCAGACTCACTAAGCAGACATATATTTTTTTCTAATTTCCAAAACCATTTGTCAACCTGTTTCATATATCAGCTGCAATAAATTCCAACACAGAAAAATCACACTTAGATTGGGAGCAAAGTGAGATTAACCAGGTAGGTGATATGTTGTTTTCAAGTACTCACCTCCAACATCAGATTAAAAAAAATGACTTTTATTACCTTGACTTTGATGAAAACAAAATTTGTTCTGGGGAGATTTCCCTCCCTTTCAATCTTTTTGGAGGAAATTTTCAATTATTTTAGGCCAGCAGAATAACAAAATCCCAAAAGTTCTACTATCCAACTCTCCCCAGAGCACTGTTAAATTAATATGTGGAAGCCTAGAAAATTTAAGGGTTCTGTCTTCGAATTGAATGACTATGAGATTTGAGTCCTCTCTGGCACATTAAATGCCCAAGGATATCTGTTTGACTCTCATTTTAATAGTAGCATTCACTTGATCTAAAATCCTAAACGCATGCCCTATATAACATACAACCTCTTGGGAAGAACTTTTAGTAAATTTCACTCATGAAAGTGGTAATAATATGTTCTAAATTTTCAAAGCTTAGAGATTCATATTTTATTCTTTCTTTGTACTTGGGCCTACATAACATTTTAGTATCAATCCAACCAAACATTGCCTGTGACTCTGTCTTGCCATCTTATCACATATGGCTTGTATTCTTCTGTTAATGTTTCCATTAATCTATCCACTCTGTACATAATCTCCCATTGGTTCTGAACTCACTTCAGCTTGGTTCCCATCTTCCACCACTCAAATGTAGTTCCTCCCTCAAGGGTCACTGGTGAGGTCCTAAATCCAAAACTCTCTTCTTATTCATTCTTTTTGGCCTCTCTGCAACACTTGGAACGGTTGGCCACCTTATATTTCTTGAAATTCTCTCTTCTTCTATGAATCTGGTTACTGCTATTTATCTTCCTTGATTCTTCTCCAATATATCTGATCATTCTTTCTCATTTCACTTTACTGGACCTACAGCTCTCTAAATGTTGACATTTCTCTGGGTTTCATTCTTGGTACTTTTCCTTTTATACTTATTTCCTTGAGGGACATTAAAGAAAAAACAGTTAAAGGAGTAGTTAAAGGAGTAAAAATAGATTTTATTAAAGAACTATTGCAATAGAGGAAAAGAGACTTCAGTGTATAACTGGACTCAATTCAGAATACCACATGGACAGGTAGGGATTTATAGCCAAGAAGCAGAATGAGGGTCAGTGGATGGAAAATTACTATGCAGAAACATCAGAGGTAAGAGGAGATCTGGCTAAACATATTTAACAGGATTCTTGCTGAAGGTAGGTGCAGGTGATCAGATATTAAGGATGGAGGAAGAAGAATTTGACCAGATATCAAGGGTGATCAGATATCAAGGGAAGGGATTCTTTCTAAACTGATTTAACAGGATTCTTGCTAAGACTAGGCAATGCAGACCCAACAAGAGTGGTCAGTGAAGCCCAAGGTCGAAGTCCAGAGGGCTTGGAGGAGCCTGACTACAGTTTAGTCAAGGAGAGAGTATTTGTCAGTGATCCCCTTCCCAGTGATGAATGTAAGGCTGACCTTCCTACGAGATACTGATTCCTATTTTCAAACACATCCTGAATATGTCCACTGAGATGCTCTGCAGATCTCTCAAAACAAATATGTCCCAAACTAAACTAATGTCCTCTTCTCTTACAAATTCACTTTTCCTCATGAAACAGCACCAATTTTATTCATGGTCTCCACCTTCTCTCCAACCTGAAGACCTCCGATTGTGTTTTACACTCACTCTCCTTCCCTCTCCTCAGCCCGAGCTAATGTGTCAAAAAGTCTCATGGATTTACTTCCACAGTGTTCCTCAGATGATTCCTTCTTTGCTGCTTCCAGTCCTTGATCAGATCATCATTTTCCTCTGGCACCCAAATTACTCTCATGTTTCCCTACGTGCAATTCTTCCCCATTCCACCTTTTAAACTGCTGCCAAGATCCTCATTAAAAATGCACGGTTAATGACAATTATTTCTTTCTATAGATTCTTTGTTACTTTCTGCAGCCTGGAAAGCAAAACTGGGAAAAAGACAAAGGGACAGTGGTGAGCTGGAGCTGACTCCTAGCAGCTCTCAAGAGCCAATGGTGTGCATTTCTTTCCAACTCTGAATTCAGTGACTCTCGCATAGCTTTAAATTGACGATGATAACAGTATTTACAATCACAAAATCACTAAATGCTGCAAATCAGGGATTTTTAAAAAGATATCTTTATTAAATAGGTACCAGCATACTACGCCAGAGGAAACATGTTTAAGTGCCTATTCCAATAAGACGGTGTTATTTGCTGTAACTCAGTAGTCTTCAAAGTTTTTGCTCATATATCTGCTGAAATAACTTTGAAAATGTATGTATCCATGTATTTTTAAGCTGACATCTGTGTGAGATTATATTATTATTCAAAAATATTCACTTCTCCTCTTGGGAACAGTCGAGCATTAACGTCAGCTTTGTGATCTGCTTTGGCCAATGAAACGTGAGAAAAGGTGACGGTCACTTCTGAACAGAAACGTTGAGTCAACTCTAAGGGAAAGCAGCATTCTGTTCCCTCTGGTAACAATCTAGATAAAGATTGTTCCATCATACTGGATCCCAGAGTGAATTTTGTTCTGATGTGTTACATTTTTATTTTTGAAAGTCTTTTATTGATTACCTTCTTGTATACCCCTGAAAAAATGTATATATAGACTGTATAAATGTATAGAAAAAGTATATTTATATATTTTATGTATATGAGAACATATGTAATTCTATATATAAATGTATATAAAATGTATCTATATTTATGTATTTTATGTATATGAGAACATACTAAACGTATATATAAATGTATATAAAATATATTCATATTTATATTCTTTTATATGAGAACATAATTGTTTATATACATATATTCACACACACTACATACATATGCCTATATATATATATTTGTATGCAATCTGTTCCAAATCTAATTTAAACTTAATATCTTCTTAGATTCATATGTCCTTTTTAATTCATGCACCTGTACTCTAACAACACCCCCCAAAATACTTAGATTCTGGAGCTTCCATGTCTAGGCTGAGACACCACCCCACCTAGAATGTCCTTTTCTCCTATATCCCTTTTCCCACACCAACCCTACCTCCTTGCAACGGCCCTGCAAAGCCAAGTTCAACCCTCATCACCTCTATGAAGTTCTCCTGGATGTCCTTTACTTTAAACAAAAATTATTTTAGCTTGATTTATATGTATCTGCCTCCCTTGCTAGATTGTGAAACATTTTAATGAAAATATTGAGCCTTATTTTAATTTATTTATATTTATTTTATTTACATATACCATATTTTTGTATCCCCCATTGTCTAACATATTATATAGTACATGCTCTAAGTTTAATAAATCTTGAATGAATAAATGACTTTGGAAGAATTCGTTAGATTCTTATTTCATAGCAAATACAAAAGTAAATTCCAGATGGACTGAAGATTTGAATGTAAAGAGCAAATGTGTTTTTACACTTCCAAAGGTCCTTTCTAAGTAAAACTAGAAGCTCAGCAGTCATAAAGGAACTAGTGACAGATTTGACTAATTAAAACTAAAAACACGTATAGAAAAGAACACCCTCAACAAGTGAATAAACAAAGAGCAAACTGTGAGAATATATTTTTTCAACACAGATAATTTAAAAATCATTTATAATTCTAGTATTCTTTAGTAGGAACTCTTTGTATATAAAAGAAGACAACCCAAAAGAAAAATAGTCAAAGCAATGGGTAATAAACAGAAGAAATAAAAATTTCAAAACCAAATATGTCAAGATGTTAAATTTTACTAATAAACAGCAAAAGCAAATTAAAGTGAAATCCATTATATTGGCAAAAATTGAAAATATCTATAGTATCCATTGCTGCTCAGGGTACTCACCTATAGTGTTGGTGGGAGTATATATTGACAGCACCATTTGTTGAAAAGACTATGTTTCCTCCATTATATTGTCTTTGCTCCTTAGTCAAAGATAAGTTAACTACGTTTGTGTGCGCTTATTTCTGCCCAGGTGTTTTTGCTCCTTTAAAACTTCCTTGCAGGATGGCAAAATATACAAAAAACTCTTAAAACTCAGCAATAAGAAGAGAAACAACCCATTAAATAATGGGCAAAAATTTTAAAAGACACCTCACCAGAGAAGATATACAGATAGCAAATAAGCATATGAAAAGATGCTCCACGTTGTATGTCATCATGCAAATGCAAATTAGAACAATGAGATACCACTACACACGTATTAGAATTTGGCCGAAATCCAAATCCAAATGCTGGCAAGGCTATGGGGCAATAGAAGCTTTCATTCATTGCTGCTGGGAATGCAAAATGGTAAAGCCAATTTAGAACACAGTTTGGTGGTTTCTCACAAAACTGAACATACTCTTACCAGACCATCCAGCAACCATGCTCCTTGGCATATACCCAAAGGAGTTAAAAACTTATGCTATAAAAAAAACCTGCTCAAAGATGTTTAGAGCAGCTTTACTCATAATTTGCAAAACTTAGAAGTGACCAAGATGTCCTTCAGTAGGTGCGTGGATAAATAAACTGTGGTACATCCACACAATGGAATATTATTCAGCACTAGAAAGAAATAAGCTGTGAAAAGACATGGAGTAACATTAAATGCATATTACTAAGTGAAAGAAGCCAATCTGAAAAAAAAAAAAGCTATACACTGTGTGATTCTAACTATTTAATATTCTGGGAAATGCAAAAGTATGGAGATGATAAAAAGATAGTGGTTGCCAGCAGTTAGGAGTTAAGATGAATGAATAGGCAGGACATAGAGGAGTTTTAGGACAGTGAAACTACTGTGCATAATACTATAATGGTGAATAGATGTCAACATTTATCCAGACTCATAGAATATACAACACCAAGAATGAACCCTAATGCAAACTCGGTCTTTGGGTGATCATGTTGGGTCAATGCAGGTTCATAGATTGCAATGAGTGCTCCCCTCTGGTGGGGGATGTTGATAACGAGAGGCTGTCCGTGTGTGAGGGCAGGGAGAGTATGGGAACTCTGTACTGTCTGCTCAATTTTGCTGTGAACCTAAACCTACTCTTTTTAAAAAATGAAGTATATTTTTAAAAAAGCATATTAAAAACCAAAAAACACTTGGGCCAATCTTTTACCTATCCTCATCTGTTATCCTGGCCTTAACTGAAACCTGATTCTACTCTGAGGACTTCCCCTGGATGCCTTTCAGGAAGAAGCTAGGTTTTTCTCACACCCTGTGAACACTGGATTTGGAGCAAAGATACTTACTTTCCTTATTCTCTATTGCTGCTTCCAGAACTTTACTCTCTCCTGGCAAAAGGCCTCTCTCTTACTGATCACACATTCAGACACATCATCCTGTTCTCCTCATTTCTGTCATCTCTGGAACTCCTTACTTTCTGAAAGTGATGTTCTCTAACTCCCAGTGACTCCTATAGCCCAACTCCTGCCGTCACTACTGATGACTGTGCCAACAATGTGGATATCCACTCCACCACCTCACCCATCTTCTGTGCTACTTCTGATAGAGCTAGAGACCTGTTCTGCCTCCTTTTGAAGACTTGCTCGTCCATAGGTGCTCAAGATACTGACAGCATTCTCTATCACCAGCTCAAGGATTTGTCCCTCTAGTTCTCACCTCTATCTTCAGGACATTCAATCTGTTTCTCACTGTTGGGTTGTTAATATCATCATAAAAATATCTTCCTTGATCCTGCATTTCCTTCCAGTAAATGGAGTAATCTTATTTCTCCTTTCTCTCTCAGTTTTGACTTAAAAAATAAATAAATAAAACTGTGCTTTGGTCATTCCCTTCTGTAAAAGGCTCTTATGACTAACCTTGATACTTTGCATAAAATCCAGTCTCCTAACAATGGCTTAAAACACTAGAATTGATCTGTCTACCACCCATCTCCCTAAGTCCCCCTTCCTTTAACCCTCTGCATACAGGCCACACTGGTATTCTTTCATTTTTCTGACATGCCAGGCTTTTTCCTGCCTTAGGTTCTTAGCACATGCTCTGACTCTGATTGAACCTTCTTCCCTGGTTCTCCCCATGGCTAAAATATTCCATCCTCCAGGGCTCAAGTCAAAAGCTTCCTTAGAGCTTCCCTGTCACCTTAGCAGTCGCATTTGTCTCCTTCCACTCATTCTCCATCATTGCACTCTGCTCAGTGCTTAATGTGATTTTTAATTATAGATTAATTTGTTTATTTAATATTTTTGTCTATTTATCTCTTTAGACAGTGCATCCTTTGGCACATGCATATAGCTATGAATAACAACAACCAAAAATCTTACTAACAATGGCCTAAATATAAATTCTTTCATTTGGGTTGTAAGTTTGAGGGTAGGTTCAATGGATCACAATGTCGTGACAAAGGTCTCTGCGGATTTCTTGACCTTGCCTGTATAGTCCCAAGAAAGCTGCAATAGCACCAGCCTTCATATTTGCATTCCAGTCAGAAGGAAAAGGAGTGAAGAAAAGCAAAAAGCAGCAGTATCCTAGAAATTCCTAGAAAATTCTAGAAGATCACTAATGTTTCATTGGTTAGAATTCTGGCACACGGACACCCTTGCTAGAAGAAATTCTGGTAAGATGAGTTGTCACATGTTCTAGCCTCTATAATTTGTAAAGACTGAAAGTAATTCAGACTGAGTGAACTACTCAATACCTTTGCCACTCTTTCTTCTCCATCATATATGTTATATGGAATGCATTCACTCCTTTCTCCAAAGAAGATATCTCAGAATTACATCTAGATATTCATTCATTCACTTAAAAAATATTTATTGAAAACTTATGTAATACCAGGAATCACTCTACAGTTTTGGAACACATCAGTAAGCAATTGATGATCTCTGTCTCCATGCAGCCTTTATTTAAACTGCTCACACTTAAAATCTAAGATCTCTGGATCATGTTCAGTCCTCTCCTTTCCAGTGAATTATGCAGCTTCTTATGGTTTCTTATAAACTAAAAGACATGTTACTTTCCCTCAGCATACTGATAGACTATATGCAGACGCAAAGGTATAGCTCCAATAAGCATGCCCCTTCAGTGAAAGTGTATGGCTAGCTTTCACTTGTTATTGAGCTGTTTGATACTATTATAATTTCTGATCCTTTGAACATGACTTATTCATTTTTTCTCTCTGGAAGCTGTTAAGATACTCTCTTTGTTTTCAAAGTTCTGAAATGTCATGCTAAATGAGGTACCTCATGCTTTTTTTCATCCATTGTGCTTGGCCGATCACAGAAATTTTCTATCTAGTTGCAAGGATTCTATTCTTTAGTTATAAACATATTTCAGGATTTTTTTGTATAATTTTTCCCCTCTGCTTTCTATTTCTAGAACTATTACCAATCAGATATAAGACAATGGACAGAATCTTTAAATTTATTCTCTTATTTTTCCTCTTTTTGTTGCTGTTCTGTATTGTATTCTATTACATTTAATTTCTAACATCAGATTTTTAATTTCCAAATGATTTTTTAGATTTTTGAAATGCTCTGCATTATAACTTTCTATTCTTCTTTCATGTATGCAATATTAATTGCAATTTTTTTTATATCTACTACGTGCGTTGCCTCTGTTCCTATGAATTTTTTTGTTGGTTTGTTTTGCTGCCATTTTTGTTAGAGAAAATCTCCAACTTCTGTTGATCTGTGGCTGACAGCCCACATTAAGAGATTCATAATAAGTTAATTGGGTATTAGAAGCCAAAGAAAAGATTGATAAATTGGACTTCACCAAAATTAATACTTTCATGCTTCAGGAAAGTGAAAAGACAATACACAGATTGAGAGAAAATATTTGCAAATCATATATCTGATAAGGGTCTATTCTAGAATACATAAAGAATTATTACAACTGAGCAGCTGAAAGAAAAATAGCCTCTCCCCCTTTTGTTTTTTTGAAGATTAGCCCTGAGCTAACATCTGTGCCCATCTTCCTCTATTTTATATGTGGGATGCCTGCCACAGCATGGCTTGATAAGCTGTGCGTAGGTCTGCGATAGGATCCGAATCCGCGAACCCTGGGCGGCCAAAGCAGAGTGCGTGAACTTAACTGCTACGCCACTGGGCCAGCCCCCACAAAATAACCCAAATTTAAAAGTGGGAAAAGGATAAGAATATCTTCAAAGAATATACACAAGTATCCAAGAAGCACATGAAAAGGTCCTCAACATTCTCAGCCATTGGAAAAATGACCAGGAAAAACTATGAGATAGCACTTAATACTCGTTAGGATGTCCACGATACAAAAGATGGACAATAACAAGAGTTAGTTAAGTTGTGGAGAAATTGGAATCTTCAAATATGGCTGATAGAAATGTAAAATGGTGTAGCCATTTGGATGATTTCACACAATAACTCATATATAATTGTTAGTTGTAGCATTATTCATAATAACCAAAAAGTGGAAACAACCTAAATGTCTATCAAATGATGAATGGATAAACAAAACGTGTTACATACATAAAATAGAATTTTATTTAATCACAAAAAAAATGAAGCACAGATACATCTTACACAGTGGATGAACCTTGGAAACATTATGATAGTTGAAAGAAGCCAGACACAAAAGGCCATATACTGTATGATTCCATTTATATGAAATGGGCAGAATAGGCATATCTATACAGACAGAAAGCAGGTTAATGTTTGCCAGGGGCTGGGAGCTAAGGGGGAATGGGGAGTGACTGCTAATGAGTACACAGTTCCCCTTTGGGGTGATGAAAATATTTGAAATTAGATAGTGGTAGTTGTACAACATTTTATACACATATATATATATATATATGTATACTAAAGACTACCGAACCGTACACTGTAAAAGGGTGAATTATATTACAGTAAAAAGTTAATTGAAAATTCTATGAGAATAGGCAGGAATTTGACAAGTGGTGACTGTTGGGCTTCACTGCAGGATAATGAGGTGAAGAGGATGGGCAATTTTAATTTGGCTCCCAACAAATATCCTTGGGTCTTTATTTTGGGTTTAGTCTATTTCCTAAGAAAATAGTCCATTTTCTCAGAAGTAGATTTATAATCCCCCAGAATTCTCGGGCTAGTAGGGAAAGGAGACTGGAGTCTTCAGTACATATTTAACACTTAGACTTGTACTCCACTGACCTGCCTCAGCATGATACCTCATAGTCCGGCTGTGCTTGGAGTCCCCGAATCTGGAGTCTTTCTGATTCAGCCTGTCAGGAGATGAACCTAGCTTCTGAAAGAAATATGAAGAGACAGTTGCCTGGAAGCTGAAAGCTGAGAAAAGGATCTGGAGGTATAAGTTTCATGTTATAAATATGTTTAACTCACTTACTCTTCTACTTGTTAGGGTTATGAGACAGGAATCAGCTTGCCTCTACACTTTCCCACCTGCTGATGAGGATTTGAGCATTCTCTGGTCTGTCAAGTCAGTTACCACGATTCTCAGCTTACAAATTGGTGCTGCTATTATCTCCTCACTCTTTCCCTTTGGATTTGTGAATTGATGGCTTTTTTTAAAATCCCTTTACTGTCTGAGGAAGGCAGAATAATGGTCCCCCAAAGAAATTTATAGCCTAATTCTCAGAATCTGTGAATACATTAGGTTATATGGCAAAGGAAATTAAGCTTATAAATCAGCTGAATTTAAAATAAGGAGGTTATCATGGATTATCTGGGTCGGCTCAACGTAATCACAAGCATCCTTAAAAGTGGAAGAGGGAGACAGACGAGTCAGAGGGAACTATGCAGGAATGGGCAGAGATGCAATGTTACCTGCTTTGAAGATACAGTCAGGGGGCCATGAGTCAAGGAATGGGTGTCCTCTAGACCCTCTAGAAGCTGGAAAGTACAAGAAAATGGATTCTCCCCTAGAACCTTCAGGAAAAAATATATCTGTGTTGTTTAAATCACTAAATTTGTGGTAATTTATTCCAACAGCAACGGAAAACTAATAGATTGTCATTAAATTTAGTTTAGGAAGGTATAGTGTTTGACCTTCCATGTTTACCCAGAAATCTCTCCCTTTATGTTTCACATGCTGAAATTGATTTATCATACTCTAAATCTTCTCTTTGGCTTGCAATTTTTTGCAGACTATCTTTTCTATCATTTTGATTTCTTAACCAGTTAATATGGAATCATAAGATTCACCTTGTGTGACCAATGCAGACTAACCTCTGGTTTCAGTTCTATTTGGTTGGTTTCTGTGCCATAGCATTCATTAAATATTTTCAATATTACACCTGGTTATTAAAACACAGCCACCTTTCTTCTACTGCAGAATTTAACTTAGAATACTCTTTAGTCAAAGAATATTTTTCTTTTCTACTCAGTCAACATCCTGGATCTCCCTACTCCATCCCTCCTCTGCATAAGGCATACACTAGATTTTACAGCCATTCAAGTCTACAATGTGAATTCCTGGGATGTCCTTTGTCAAAGATTGGGGAATCCAGCTAACACTTTTCTCGCTGACTGCAAACTTCTCTGAAGATCATAGCAGATATTTCATAAGATTGGCATCTCTAAATTTGGAATGTTATTAGCACTCTTTCAGCAATTTTACAGCAGGATTCTCCTTTTAAAAATGATTTTAATTTTGCCTCTATCCTACCCCTACACTGAAATGTTGATAGCCTAGAATAAGTATGATCTTTTTAGCATGCCATATTTCTGGTATTATGAATTTGTTTCTTAAGTAGGTAATTTGAAGCCTCCAAAAGAAATCAGAAACAATCAGATACCTAGATTCTAAGCCTTCTGACTTCTGAAGCTGAACCAAGACAAGGTCATCTTCGCCAGCTGCCTCTGGAGCAAGAAAAGCAAATAGTTCAAGGACTAGATCATAAATCTGTAGTGTTCACATCTAATCCAAGCTCTGAAGTTGCATCTTCAAACTCGATTCCACCTTGTACCTTAGCTGAGCTATGGCTAGACTTGAGCTTTTAATAAATCATTCTTGAATTAGTCACAACACAATACTCAAATTCTCCCTTCTGCCTTCGTGCTTTACGAATCCTTGAATTTTATTTTGAAATATTCTTTTTGTTCTCTAAGGCCACATAATTTAATCATAATACAAGTTATTTTGGAACTTAAGAAACGCAATTATCTTGATGCTAGAGCAACTTTTGGAAAAGAAACCATTCTTAGTATAAAATCCGTTAACTCAAATCATGCTAATCCACCACATTGAATAAAATCCTACAAATAAAGACACTTTTCAAATTTACTTACATGTAGAGCGAAGAGGATATCTCAAAATTATAGCTGGGGTATTTAGATTTTTATAGGAAAATTCAAGGAGGCCCACAGATTCCTGACAAGCATATTAAAATTTCTGAGAATTTTCAAGAGCTGATTTCTTAAGTCTGAGATGAGTGGGTTGGCTTTAAACAGTGTCTTTCTTCTTTAAGTTCTTTACTCACTGAGACCAGTGCTGATTAGCAGGTTGGAACAGCAAGTCTCTTTCAACCCTGACTATGACATACACACGGTGACCACTCTGCACTCCTATTCTAGAACCTCATCTGGAGCTTTCTAAAATACACATTTCTAAATGTATTGAGTCCAAGTTTCATGGAGAGGAATTCAGGCATCTGTCCTTACAAAAGCTTTCTTGTGATTCTGATGCATAGTAGGGGAAAACCACTCCCCTTACAGTGGAGACACCAAGCTGGAGGACAAGAAGGATAAAGAAACTGACGCAAGCTTGTTGAGAGCGTAGTGTGATCTGGGTATTATACTGTGCATGTTCTATTTCTCAATTAGGACTTTGTTATAATAGAACAAGTGATAAGACTTGTGTTTTTCTTAAGTCTTAAAATATTAAATCACCTGCTCTTTAAATGCAAAGAGTTTACTTTGTCCAGGCTTTTTGAAATTTACTTTTGAATTCGGTTTGGATCTTGGATTATTTTGACTGTACTTTGTTTCCCTAATCATGTTTCTCAATTTTATTGAGATATCTCTGAGTGGATAGAATTTTATTAATGAGTGCTTATGAGTGCATTGTTGAAGGTGAAGTTGAGAGCTTTTACTTTACCAAATGCAAGTTATATATCTAATGATTAAGTGCTCAAATTTAAAGTCAATATCTTCACCCTGAATCCTGGGAGTAGCTATGTGAACCCAGGGAAGTAACTTGACTTTTCTAAGCCTCAGTTTCTCCTTCTGTAAAAAGGGGATGTCTTACTTGGAGTTTACCCAGAAGCTGCCTTTGAAACAGGAATTTGAGTGTAAGTACTTTAGTTAAAAAGTAGAGAAAAGACAGTAGAAATGATTAAAACTGAAACAGGGAGGGGAAGGTAGCCAACACAATGTGTGTTTTGGGGTAGCTGACATGTGAGCCTTGTGGCTGAAGCCCACTGGGGAAATTTCTGGAGTCAGTGCAATTCCCCAACAGAGGAGGGTTAGAGGTAGGAGTGGGGGCATGATAACAACTCTTGTCAGTCTTTGGAAGCAAGCTGCTCCAAGGGGACTTAATTCTCAGCTAGTCTATTAGCCAGCCACGTAAGCCACCACCACAGGCTTCAGCAGCCAGAGAAAGCCCCAGGGTAAAGGTTGAAGAAATGCAGGAGCTAGAGATTGGAAATCAGACAGTGTACTCTGAAGTGGTAAGGGGAAAGAAATATGGGTGAGACACCAACAGCCCTTATTCAACAGGATTATTGGGAAAATTGAATGAACCAATGCATATCAAACACTTAAAACACACTGAATACTCAATATGTTTGTCCCTCAACCTCAGACCACTTATAAAGCTTCATACACTCATTTTCTTAAATATCTAGTGGCCTCTTTCTTATAATCACTTACTTTAACAAATATTTCCTTGTAACAATCCAAAAAATGAATAACTATTTAAAATATGGTCTTCAATAATTAAACAGTAAAACCATTTCCATTATTATAATCTATTCCTGACGGTAAAATAAAGTGACAATATAGTCAGGAAAATTACTATATTTTTCCTCTTTTGTGTACTTTCCAAGATTTGGCTGTTTAAGAAAATAAAAAATAAAAAATACTGTCTTCTTGCTACTGTCATACAGCAAAGTCAATATAGCAGCAAAAGAATAAGCCATGTTCCAGTCTGCCTCATATATCAACAAAATTGCCTCCTGAGTTCAGACATGCTGCTATTCGAGATAGTTGATGATATATGGGCCTAAAAAATATATCTGGATTCCCAGATTATAGTTCAGTTTATGGCAAATCATAGTTTCATTTGTAAGGAGAATTAAATCGATACGAAAAGTATTGATAAGAAATACATTACAGCAAGAAACTATTTTAACTGTCCATCTTGGGCTCTCAAGAGTTTCGAAAAACATTATTTGATCCATTATTGCTTGATAAACCTCTAAAAGCAAAGAATTATAGTCTTTCTTTCCAGTCCATTGATAAGTCACATAACTATCTGAAGAGAGAGAGTGTGGATTTTATGGCATGGCTATCTCCAATATTGGCAAGAGTCTTGCTTTACATACCCAAAATATGAAGGAAGTTTACCTGGTCCATATACAAGGTAAGTGAGGGTTTCAACAGAGCTGTAAGTTAAGAAAGCTTCTACCATCATCATCTGTTCCCTGGATCTAAGGACCAGCAATGACTTTGAAAGCTTTTGGATCTCTGCTTCATCTTGCCCTAGGAGCAAGGTTTCCTAATGCACGTTGGTAAGGATCAAACTAAATTTCTCCAGTCCTGGTGAGAAGTTCCTCTCTTTCTATTCCAATCTTCTTTGCCTCCTCACTAAGCTTTTTCAAAAGAAAATTGGCGATAGTGTTAGATATCTGTTTGGCATCAGTGGCTATCAGTCCACATTTTCAGGAACAAGGAAGAACAGAATATATGGAGTTAAGCCTTTTGGTCTCTATGATTCTTGCTGGGAAGTCAAATAAATGCACCAAAGTGGAAGTAGGCAGGTGTCTGTCCCCAGTCATAGCCAAATCCATTAGTATTCTGGAAACAAATCAACATGAAGGCAATAGTTATTGGTATAAACTTTGGTTTAAAATGCTCGGCAGATCTTTGTAAAGCTGATAGATGTTATATTTAGAATCCTGAATCCTGAATGGGATTAAGGTGTTTAAGAAAGCCCAGGAAAGCGTTTGGAGAATTATCTTCTGTGTTTCTGAGATGAGCATAGGGAAAGAAAAAGTATCCTATTAACAAAAGTAATGCACAAATTTTATGATAATATGAGGAAAACACCTCGTGATTACACATCATTAGGCAGATGTTCTAAAGAAGATGTCGTTTTGCCATTTAAAATAGACACAAAGGTAAAAACCAATATGCAGTTTATTTTTTATGAAAATAACGACCCACTAAGATCAGATTTGAATACCCGAAGACAAATCTCTTAAGTACTTTAATTTAGCCTCTGGCTAATGCACCACGTATACGTGTCCTCATCCATATTTAATTCAGAGCCTCAGCTTCTTTCTCCTCATCTCATTTACTTGTATAATAAATACCTAGAGTGCTTCTCTGATGTATGACATATAAAAAGCATCAGAAAACACAGTTGTGCTCTTTAATCTGTAGATTTTTAAGTAGGAAAGTAACATAATCAAATCTGTTTCACAGCTATAACTCTCATGGCCATGTAGACTGTGGACGGTGGCGGGGAGTACAAGGGCGTGTGAAAGGGCTCCGGAAGTCCACACTCCTCCAATCTCAATTATGTCCTTCTGTGCACCCCACCATAATATACAGAAAAATACTTTTCCTTCAAAGCACTTACCACGACTTATAATTAGGTGTTTATATCTGTGATGCTATTGTTAATGGCCTTCTTCTCCACTCCATAAGATTTGTGAGGGAAATGTGTTGTTCTCCACTGTATCACCAGACCCGCCCACAATGCCTGGCTGATGGTAAAAGGTAAATTAATACTTCTTTTAAAGAATGAAGGAAAATAATTTTTAAAGTTCCCCTTTGCACATGAAAGACATACTTCACTTCTTTCATCATGTTTGACTTTAGTTACTCTAAGCGTTTGTTAGCATCATTATTATTGACGCCATACTGTGTTGTAATTTTTCTGAGTTAACTAGAGCATGAAGCCTCTGAGAGAGTTTATTCATGTCCCGTTCATCTTTGCACTCCATCCCAGTTCAGGGCATAAAATAGTGTAGGTACACAATTTGCTGACTGAATGAGTCATTGAGACCCATTAGGAAATCCTCCAATAATTCAAGTGAGAGGTTATGATGACATGAACTAGGGTAATAAATTGTGTGAACTGAGATCAAATAGAAACAGGGATTCTGTGGAAGTAGAAACTTAGGACTGGACAGCTTATCAACTATTTACACATAGCAAATGAAAGAATTAAAGAAGAAAATTTAAAATGCAAAGACTGAAGTTTTGGGAGGAAGATGTTACATTTTGCTAGGTTGAACCATGTGAAATTCTTGTTTTTCTAAGGCAAAAGCAATTGTTATTGTCAATTTCACATGGCTCAACAGATACATTTGGTTTTTATGATTTTGAGCTTGAAATAATGGTAGAATCTTCAACATTCACTCCAGATTCAAAGGGGAAATTCTCCCAGATTTTGGAAATATTTAGAATTGGGCTAGATGTATCAGTTTGGAAGTCATTTGAAACACAGTTATGAGAGTATGGGGGGAAAAAAGAAAGGAATCAAGAGAAAAATCTTGAAGAATATATGTATGGATGGACACAAGTCATTTCTACATTTTTTCTGATTATAAACAGTGTCTTAAATTTACGTATATGTTTAAGTAAACTTTACTTTTTGCATGGGTCCCTTTTTTATCTACCATAAGTTCCTAGAAGAGGCATTCCTGGAATAAATAAAGCAAGAATTTAACATGTTTAAACATGCTCACAGATTTTGCTTCAGAAAAGTCATCCTAATTTTCACTCCTAAACACAGGTTTTCTCCACAAGAAATGACATAAGACTAATAGAAAATATGTAAACTATAGAAAGTCCATAAACTATTTCACTTCCTTCAAAAAAATATTCTTTAAAACAGTGGTTCTTAAACTTTTAGATCTCAGGACCTCTTTATATTTATAATAATTACTAAAACATCACAAAGAACTTGTGTTTATACAGGTTATATTTATTTATACTTACTATATTAGAAATTAAAACTGAGAAATTTAAAAATATTTGTTACTTCATTTTAAAATATCAATACTTAATCTATTACATGTTAACATAAATAACATATTTTATGAAAAGTACATTCCAAGACAAAACTAAATTTAGTGAGAAGAGTGATATTGTTTTACATTTGGGGGAATTTTTATAATATCTAGCTTAATAGAAGGTAGATGGATCCTCATATCTATTTCTGCATCCAATCTGTTTTATTATGTTGTTTTGTTTCAATATATGAAGAAAATGAAGCCTCACGAAGATATGTAATTTGGAGAGAGAAAAGTATTTCAAATAGCTTTTCCAAGTAACTGTGAATACCCTTCTATGATACTACACTAAAATTTGATCAATGTTTCTTAAAGATTAGTTGCAGTATGGAATCTGAAACCATACAATGAATTTTTCACACTCTATGTTAAAATCCATTGTATATCTTGCACTTCTAATCAATCGTTTACTTTTACATGACTTTGTAAATGTGTACATTTGAAAAATATTAGTTCATTGAGTTATGAAGAGCTTCCTAGTGATATATTCAATTATACCACATCTTATTCATTAATATTACTGCAGATCTCATCAGAAAGTCCTTAGGTATTGGGAAGCTGTCAAGTTCGTGGTGGTTGATACAAATTCTTCAAAATTTTAATTTTAATTTGAAAATTCATATTTTATTATTGGCAATAAATACTGTCAGTTATTTCCTTTGAAGAGTAAAATGTCTGCCAAATACCTAAGTATGAATAATCACACTTTATCTGTCATAGTGTCAAGCAAAAATAGTGTTCCTTAAAAAAGCAGTAAGGTCATAAAAGGTCTGGAAAGAAACGAAAAATACTTATACTAACTAGACTTGACAAGGAAATGAAAATATCTGCATATTGTCAAATTAAATTAGTAAAGGAAATAAAAATTGAAATAGTTCACATATTCTCAAATTTAATTCTGCAAATATAAATTGGTATACACTTCTGAAGAAAAATTTGGTAGTATCTTCCATTTCTAGGAATTTACCTCAAGGAAGAAACTGTGTAGTGCTTAAAGATGTATGTACGTATGTATATATATACAAAACATTTACTTAAGTGATATAGTATTTATAATAGTTAAAAATTGAGAACAACCAGACTATACGTCAATAAGGATTTGATTATAGAAATTTTGGTGCATCCACACAATAGAATACTATATAGCCATTAATGATGATGATGTAGATGTTTATCATTGTCAGGGTTGGTCCAAGATACATTAAGTATTAAAAATAAACAACATGGTACAAAAAGCCTATAAATAGTATAACCCTATTTGAAAAATAATATGTATGTATAAATGCATAGACAAAAGATATGCACCAAATGTTAGCAGAATGTATGTATATGTAGTGAAATTCTAGGTGATTTTGAATTTAGATTAACATAAGAGAGTGTTTCTCAATGTCATGTCTGTGGTGAGGAGGCAGGATTTTTTTCCCTCAGGGGACATTTGTCAATACTGGGGATATTCTTGGTTGTTGCAAATGGGGAAATACTATTGGCCTCAAGTAGGTAGAAGCAGGGGAGGCCGCTAAACATCCTGCAATTATCCAGCCCAAAATGTCAATAGCGCCAAGATTTTAAAGTCATTCAAGCTAATGCAATTTCACAAATATGTTTTGGGATACTACTATGTGCAAGGCACTGGGTAAACAGCAGTAAACAAAGCAGATATTATTGCTTTCCACAAGAAATAGTGATATTTATAATACCTGAATCTTATATAATAACTTAAAGTTATGTTAATAAAGAGAGGAGAGGAATGAGCCTTTCCACAAGAAATAGTGATATTTATAATACCTGAATCTTACATAATAAGTTAAAGTTATGTTAATAAAGAGAGGAGAGGAATGAGCCTTAAAAATATGCTAGATGCAGGGCCAGTCCGGTGACATAGTGGTTGAGTTCGCACTCTCTGTTTCAGCATCCTGAAGTTTGCAGGTTCAGATCCAGGGCATGGAAATAGCACTGCTCATCAAGCCACACTGTGGTGGCATCTCACATAAAATAGAGGAATATTGGCACAGATGTTAGCTCAGTAACAATCTTCCTCAGGCAAAAAGAGGAAGATTGCCAACAGATGTTAGCTCAGGGCCAATCTTCCTCACACACACACACAAAATGCTAGATGCAAAAATCCTCAATAAAACATTAACAATCCGAATTCAACAATACATTAAAAGGATCATACACTATAATTGAGTGGGATTTATTCCAGGGATGCAAGGATGGTTCAACATCTGCAAATCAGTCAACGTGATACATCACGTTAACAAAATGGATGATAAAAACAATTTCATCTAAATAGATGCAGAAAAAGCATGTGACAAAGTTCAACATCCATTTATGATAAAAACTCTCACCAGAGTAGGTGTAGAGGGAACGTACCTCAACATAATAAGGGCCATACATGATAAGCCCACAGCTAAAATCATACTCAATGGTGAAAATCTGAAAGCTTTTTCTCTAAGATCAGAAACAAGACAAAGATGTCCACTCTCACCACTTTTATTCAACATAATATTGAAAGTCCTACCCAGAACAATTAGGCAACAAAAATAAATAAAATCACCCAAATTGGAAAGGAAGAAGTAAAACTATCACGATTTGCAGATGAAATAGTATTATGTATATAGAAAACCCTAAAGATTGCATCAAACCACTGTTAGAACTAATCAATAAATTCAGTAAAATTGCAGGATACAAAATCAATGTGCAAAAATGTGTTGAATTTCTTTACACTAATATAGAACTATCAGAAAGAGAAATTATGAAAACAATCCCATTTGCAATTACACCAAAAGAAGAAAACATCTAGGAATAAGTTTAATCAAGGTGGTTGAAAACTTTGAGACCTTAATGAAAGAAATTGAGGAAGACACAAATAAAAGGAAAGATAGTCCATGCTCATGGATTGGAAGAATTAATATGTTAAAATGTCTGTATTACTCAAAGCAATATGCAGATGCAATGCAACCTCTACCAAATTACAATGGTATTTTTCACCGAAATAAAAGACAATTCTAAAATTTGTGTGAAACCAGAAAAGATATCAAACAGCCAAAGCTATCTTGTGAAAGAAAAACAAAGTTGGAAGCATCACACTCCCTGATTTCAAACTATATTGTAAACTTTAGTAACAAAAACAGCACGGTATTGGCATAAAAACAGACACAAAAATCAATGGAGCAGAATAGAAAGCTCAGAAATAAACTCATGCATAAATGGCCAATTAATTTACAACAAAGGAGCCAAGAATATACAATAGGGAAAGGAAAGTCTCTGCAATAAATGGTGTTGGAAAAACTGGACAGCAACATGCAAAAGAATGAAACTGGAACGCAATCTTACATCATCCACAAAGATGAACTCAAAATTAGTTAAAGATTTGAACATAAAACATGAAATCATAAAACTTCTAGGAGAAAACATGGGTGATAAGCTTTTTGACACAGGTCTTGGTGATGATTTTTTTAATCCAACACCAAAAGCAAAGGCAACAAAGGCAAAAATAAACAAGTGGGATTATATCAAACTAAAGCGCTTCTGCACAGCAAAGGAAAACATTAACAAAGGAAAAGGCAACATACTGAATGGGAGAAAATAATTGTAAATCATATATCTTATGAGGGGTTAATATCAAAAATATATGAAAAACTCGTACAATTCAATAGCAAAAAAAACCCCAAAACAATCCAATTAAAAAATGTGCAGAAGATCTGAATAGACATTTTCCCAAAGAGGACATACAGATGGCCAACAGGTACATAAAAAGATGCTCAACATCACTAATCATCAGGGAAATGCAGATCAAAACTACAATGAGATATCACCTCACATCTGTTAGAATGGCTACTATACAAAAGACAAAAAATAACAAGTGTTTGAGAGGATGTGGATAAAAGGGAACCTTTGTACACTGTTGACAGGAATGTAAATTGGTGCAACCACTATGGGAAACAGTATGGAGTTTCCTCAAAAAATTAAAAATAGAACTACAATATGATCCAGGAATTCTGCTTCTGGGTATTTGTCTGAAGAAAATGAAAACACTAATTCGAAAAGATATATGCACCTCATGTTCATTGCAGCATTATTTACCACAGCCAAGGTACAGAAACAACATAAATGTCCAGCAGTGGATGAATGGATAAAGAAATAGTGGTATATAAACACAATGGAATATTATTCAGCCACGAAAACGAATGAAGTTTTACCATTTGTGACAATACGGACTTTGAGGGAATTATGCTAAGTGAAATAAACCATACAGAAAGACAAATATCATATTATCTTTCTTATATGTGGAATCTAAAATAACAAACAAACAAAAAACCCAAGCTCATAGATACAGAGAACAAGAACAGATTGGTGGTTACAAGAGATAGGGGGTGGGGGCATGGGAGAAGTGGATGAATTGAGTTTTTTAAATTTTAGATAGACAGAATAAAATTTTTAAAAAGAAATAAAAATACATTCTCTCTTTGACCTTTTAATTCCATTTATGAACTTTTTAAGGGAATAATAAGAACTTTGCACAGGGTCAGCCCTGATGGCCTAGTGGTTAAATTCAGCACACTCTGCTTCAATGGCCCAGGTTTGGTTCCCAGGCACAGGCCTACACGGCTCTGTGAGCAGACATGCTGTGCTGATGGCCCACATACTAAAAAATAGAGGAAGATTGGCATGGATGTTAGCTCAGGGAGAATCTTCCCCTGCAAAAAAAAAAAAAAAAAGAAAGAAAGAAAGAAAGAAAAGAAAAAGAAATTTGCACAAAGATTTATGTACAATATTTAATGAATTATTTATAATAGTGGAAATTTGGAAACAAATGTGTAAAAGGAGGTAAAATAAAGTATGAACATTCAGTTGATGGACTACTATAAAGCTTCTAAAATTCACATTTTTGAAAAATACTGATATGAGAAATGTCATTGCATTAAGTTAAATGAAAAACACAGACCACAAATCTCTAAGTACTGCACAATCCTAATTTTTAAAAATACATATGGCGGAAAAGACTAGCAGGAAATATGCCAAAATGAGTTATCAGTGGTTCTCTCTTTCGTGTTGTATTATGAGCAATTTTAATTTTTTTCTTTATAGCCCTGGTACTTTCTAAATCATCTAAGATGAACATATATTATTTTTATAATTAGGGAAAAAGACATATCATATTGATTATTACATGCAATGCCCTATATTAGTATAGAAGAAAAAGGGGGTAGGATTTTCTACCCTTGAGGAGCTTGTATGTAAAGTTAGAGAGATGAGTCATACATACATGGGAAGTTTATAATTAATAATAATAAAATGGTAAAAAAAAAAAGATTACAACAAACTTATTTTGAATATCTGTTAGTCTGGCACTGTTAGGTGCATTCACCAACATTATGACATTTTATCGTATCAACAGTCCTACAAGGCTGATATTATAATCCCTATCTTAGCATGAGTAAATTGAAACTCATGGAGATTAAATATCTTGCCCCAGGTCACACACAGATAATGAAGTGGTGGTGCGAGGATTCAGACCCAGGCCTGAGTCATGTTTCTAAAAAAATGATTGTTTCCACCTTGTGTGCTCTTCCATTAGGAAGGTACAAGAAGAGATGACATAATCATTAACCCAAGCGTTTCAATGAAAGCCATGAAACTCACTTTTCTCGAGAGAGTTAGGGATCATCACCAATCAGAAAGGCTGAGAGTATTTTTTAATTCCTTCGAGGACCAGTTCAGTGCATGTCTTATGTACTCAGTGTGTTATGGGTACAGAATTTTTATGTTTCTGAGACTTGATTGCTTTAAGAGACATAACATGAATCTCTGCATAGTCACCAGTTGCTTTTGGAAAAGGGGAGTTCTTAAACACCAAAGGTGAAACGGCGAGGTGTGATAAATGACTGCGAGCTAGATTACTTTTCAGTCCGTTCGCCTTATCTGCAAGTGATATAACTTGGCAGGAAGTCAGAAAATGGATGTTTTAATCAATCCTGCTTTCATCTGTGACAGAGCTCTGCCTAAAACGAGTGGGCAGTCCCATGTCTTTCCTCTCCTTTGTCTATATTACAGGGTCTGGGGCTCCATTTGCTCTGACATGGGAGAAGAATTTATTGAAAATAATGGTTCTCATTTAGGTAGGGGAGTTAGATCTGTCACTGTGCCCAACAGCACGACCAGAACTAATTCTCCCTCTCTATTAAACAAATAAAACATCAGCCTTGTGTCTGCTACTGGAGAATGTCTGCCAGTAGTTCAAGATTTATTAGTTTGTTCAAGCCCCCATTACAAGAAATCTAGAATTTCTGTTGTTTAATGCAGAATTTTAAGCATGCAAAAGTGTTTGGGAGTAGAGAAAAGGGAAAAAATGTGGGATGTGTTTTATCTAAGAAAAAGGACATTAAAATATTTTATTTCACTTTAACTTTTATGCATTAAAATATGTTTATGATCATTAGTCTTATCATTTTAAGAACTAGCTTTTTATTTCTCCCTAATGTGATGTTAAATGACTTGGGAAATAGAGATTTTTCTCCCTATCTGAAAAACTGGAATCTCGTTTGGAATTTTGCCAGCATATCTAGTATTTTGAAATGAAACATTAAATTTATTTTCTTATTTTACAATACTACTGGTAATGTCAAGGTGGGGGAAAATCCCCTTTCTACCTTTCTTGTGTTCTTATTCCTGGACTCATAGTAAAATTGACAAAAGTCTAAATTAATAGGAGAAAAACCCAGTTTAACATGCATTAGAGATCACAGAGAAATGATGCTTGGAGAGTGAACAAAGCAGGCAGCATATTTATCTTTTACACAAAGAAATAATAAATTTTTGAAGAATGACGGGACAAAGAAACTTAGATTTGAGGTAAGTAATTAGTGAAGAATTTTAGCAGAGTTTAGGCTTGAGGTAGTAAACTAGTAAGGTTTGTTTGTGCAAGCTTCTCAGCTGTGAATTCCCAAACTTGGATGATAAGGAGGTAGGGAGATCCACTTTCACATGGGAAATTTATTTCTTGCTTTCAGGGGAACAGAGCCGGAAGGGTCAGAATATCCTTTTTGCTTCTCAAATAACTTTAATTCAAAATAATCCATACGCTATTGTGGGAAATTTTGGAGTGACCGGGTCTGGGCCCCAACAGTTCCCTCTGAAAATTCCCTGGAAGTTTCACATATAAGTTGACCTGGTAGATTGTTCCATTATTTCCATTGAATTAATCTTTTAGTTTTGAAAATAGGTCAGTTCAGTTAAACATTTGTGTCTCCTTTCAGAAGGCAGTGATGCAGGTGGGCTTCCAAAGTTATGTTTACAGTGCAAGCAATCAGGTATTTAATAAGAGGTCTTTCTATGGAAATGAAGAAAAACAATTGCTAATGGTTGGAGCAAATTATAAACCAGTTTCTAAGCCTAGGGGGCAGCCAATCAAGAAGATCTCTAGATGTCAGGGTCAAAGCATCTTTTGCAGTTTGAAACGTCTCTGATGATATC
Organism: Equus caballus; assembly: GCF_041296265.1. Lineage (NCBI taxonomy): Eukaryota > Metazoa > Chordata > Mammalia > Perissodactyla > Equidae > Equus > Equus caballus. The sequence continues at coordinate 95,934,879 of NC_091685.1, read as the reverse complement.
ATCAGGTGTTCACATAAACTTTCTGAGTGGCTTACTCAGCAACAGGTGCAAAGGTTGTTTAAACTCAGGCTGTTGTGGCAATCTCTCTTCAGTTTATATCAGTATATATCAGCTTCTATTTGCAGGGCTTCCGGGAAAAAGGGCAGCTTTAGTTCTTAATGATTTCAAGTCAAAAGTGGGAGGAAAATTGGAAACAGTTTGGAGAGTTGTAGCCAAATATATGAGGAAATTAGAAGAATTTAGGATCCAGTCCAGTGTTTAGATAAATAACAAAACTTAAAAGAAAATTAACACTAGAATCCAATATTCATGTGTGTATTATAGTTTTTACTGAAACATAATTTTTCTCTCCAAAATCACCCTTATTTTATCAAAGATAGCCAAATTAAGGCTAATTTGTTTGCAAAAATAAGTCTAGTTTCAATAAACTTTGCTTAGTTCTTTACATAAGTACAGCAAGAATAGTGATTGATCATTTAGGCTCTTTAAATTTGCTTTGCTGGAACTCTTTATAACAAATCTCTAGATTAAGCTTTTAATAGCCTCTTCAGGTTAAGAAGCCAAACCAAATGCTCTGCCTGCAATGCCTCTAGATTTGGGTAAATTTCTCTCTTCTTGAGGTTCACAACATAACTTGAGTTACTCGCATCTGCTAAGAAGTGATCTTCTTTAATCACCACTTTAGGCTGTCAGGAACCCTGTAAGTAAGGTACTAGGATATTTTTCAAGGGATTTTATTGCCTTCATAGAGTCAACCTTCATTCCTTAAAGCTGTTTGGTCATATCTGAGTTTATGCATGTCTTTCTCAAACATGACATTCCAGTCAAAGCCTTGGTAATATAACTAATGTTTCCAATTGCATCCTGTTATAAGAAGAATAGATTCTTATTGAACTTATGCAAATAAATATATTGTTATGAAAATAAGAATATTCAGTGAGAGTTTCTGAATTCTGGAGGGATCAGGTAGGGAGAAAAAGTAATTGTTTCAATTCGACTTATAAAGGTATAATTCACCAAATTACTGTAAGTCATAGATAGCTTAGGAGGAAAGAAAAAAAGGTTTCCTTAAATCTGGAAAAATAAAGGATTAAAAACCCAGTAATGTTTCAGAAAAAAGTCATAATGATTATAAGCATCCTCATCAGTTCATTTAGTGCCAGGTAACTAATTCTGGTTCTGCTTGAACCTAGTTATTCCGTTAGATCTCTCAAATTTGCCTGATGATTGAAGTTGATAAGGACAGTGGTAATTCCAGAAAGTTTCCAAGGTTTTTGTTAAGGCTTATATGACTTGCCTGCAATTGTGGAAGGTTTATCTCAAGTGGAAAACACGTTTTCTAAGAGTTTCTTTGCCATTGTGAGGGGGTCAGCTGTGTGGCAAGGGAAAACTTTGACCCATCTGGAAAACATTCATACAGTGACAGGAACATTTGACAATCCATACTAAGTGGTAGTTGAATGAAGTCTAGTTGCAGCTGCTCAAAGAACCCAGAGGGAAGAGTTCTGAGGTCTCTGGGGGCAGAAACATTTTTTCCTATAGTGGTTGAAAGAATGTAAAAACCAAAAGGTGAGATTTGCCAGGAAACCAGGAAAAACAAAGCAGCTGCCTGACTACTTATTTAATGTGTGGCTATTGTTATCCGTCTTAATTTCTCTGATTCAGGAGCAGACTGTTGCCATGTTACAAGGACAGTGGGATGGCAGAAGTCTGGCAATGAGAAGTCAATGTTTTTTTGCAGAAGCAGAATGAACTTTGTGCACATGTGTCATAAACTTTATAGAGTCTCTTGTTGCTGCCTTTGCTTGAAAGTCAGCTAAGGTGTATTCCTGATGCTTAGTGTGAGCTGTAATTTTGATGACAGACATTTTATAACAGGACATGTTAGACTTCCAGGAATTTCATAGAATTTCTGGAACTCTTATGCCATAAAGAAGGATTAATGTTCTTATTTGATAATTCTTTCCATGTAATTCAACATATCAAAGAAGCCTAATTAGTTTAATACCCCTCTTTTTATAAAGAGAGAAAACAAATCTTTTGAAATGTTTCAGGGATCCTCTGAAAAATCTCGAAGTTAGCTAGACGTCAAATAGACTTTATTCAGAATTTGATTTGGGGAAGTTCATCAAAAATATCAAAGAAGTCTTAAAACACTTACCTAAATAGGAAGACACGTCATTAGGAAACAACATTTAATCATCTATTTAACCAAAGTGACAAAAAGATCTCAAAGACAAATAAAGAAGTTCATATGCCTGAAAAAGCTTGTCTCTTTTTAATAGAAAAGACTCAGCTTTTAACACAATGCACAGGAAATAATTCTGATAAAGTACAAAAAAGTAAGGAAAAGTCTTTCATAATCTCTTATCAGGAGCAGACCAATATTCCAAGAAAATTTTGTTCTTTTAAGAGACAAAGAGAAAATTAAGTTCTTGTTTTACATAAATATACTATAAAGCTGATTTTTAAAATTCTTAAAATAATTTAATTTTACCTAACTTGACCATACAAGGAAAAATTTTCTTCCCTCTCTCTCTCTCTTTTTTGTACAGGGAGGAAAAAATCAAATTTTAATTTTGTACCAGATTACTTTTGGCATTAAAAGTCATTAACTTAATTAAGTTCATTCCAATCTCAGCCAGCCCCCAGCTCTGACTACACGTAAAATCCCCTTCCAAAGATTCCTTTTCTACAAACCTTCTATAACTTTCTTTGTCCATTTTAGTTTATCCCTTGTTCTCTCTTTTTATAAATTGAGAAAGAACAAGCTTTATATTGGGATAAAATTATTTTTTCCCTCTACAAAACGCATCTCCATTTCTCATACTTTTTTCTGCCCCAAAACATACATCTTATTTTACTTGCATACAGAGATTTCTCCCTTATTATTTTTAGTAGCTTTAATTATTTATAATAATTAGGATTCCTAACCCTTAGGAATCTTACTTCGAGTGAAAACTAAAAAGTAAGCAATTGTGAACTGTATGTTATATCCATATTCTTTAGATAGAGAAATTTATGAATATATTTCATAATTTCTAGAAACATATTTTTTCATAGTGCAATCTTTCAATAAAGCACAAAACATGTTTATTCATAGACTGAAATGTATCTTTCAGTTTCTCTTTAATAAGAGCCAGAAGAAAACAAACCCTTATACAGTAATTAATGTTTTATTATTTTATCTTATCTGGAGATTATATAAACATTCAACCTTACCTAGTAAAAATCTAAAGTTTTAAGCTATCAAAAAACTTGGGAGGGTTATTCTTTAAGCACGTATATCATAAAATGTAATTAACTATACTTAAAATTCTTTACTTTCTTAACATCTGTATAATTCATTTGTTCTTAACAATCATACTTAGATTATTCATGAAAATTTCATAAGACATTAAAGCAGTTAGCCATTATCTTAAATTATTATTATTACTATTATTTCTGCTGACAAATTTTATAACAGAGATAACATGAGCTTATTTGATTAATAACCTGGGTAGAATAAAAGTTACATGTTTGCATTATATCCAATGCTGATAACTCTGAAGGCATAACTATTTTAATTAAACCAACAAACTTAAGCAAGCTTTTATTTACCAATGATTATTTTATATCACATTAACTTGAAAAACATTTGGGTTGGTTTCTATTATATTTAGAAATAATTTATATAAGTGCTCACTTTAATTAGCTAGAGCTCTTTAGAAATGAATTTTGCTAATACCATCTGGAGGTATAAATATACCATATCTATAAGGTACATACACATATATAGACACAAACAGAGATCTTATAGCTTTTATTTTTAAAATTTTAGACATGAATCAGGTACAATACAAAACTCACTAATTTATAAATAATTGTGTCTCTAGCAGATGGAAGAAGTTAAGATCACCTATTTAAAAGTTTTGTGGGGTTTTTGTTGTTGTTAATATTCGTCGGGCAGACTTTTAAGATATGTTTACCTCAGACAAGGAAGCTATGAATTAGATTTAGGGCAAAAGAGCCTCTCTAGCAGCCTTTATTTAAAACAAAACATTTTTCCCTTTTCTTCCTTTCAGCCTTCAGCTTTACCAATTGAGTTAGCCAGGTTAAGTCTCAGGCAATTGTAGCCTGTTATCTCCTAAGGTGGTTACAGTCTAAAGACATGGTGAAATTTATAACTTCACGGGAGAGAGGAAAAGTGCAAGTTTTTTTTTTATATCTAGGAGTTTCAGGGTAATTTCCTTCAGAAAATTTTAAAGGAAATAAGGAATTAGGGATGATCTAAATAAGAGTTCCCGGAGATGTTACAAGCTTTTTGAGATAAATAGAGGGGGTTTTGGGATTGGTGAAAAAGGAAGTGGGCAGAATCCAAACTGCCTTTAGAGCTGCATTTTCAGTTTTGTAAAGATTTGTAAGATAAAGGCAGTTACCCTCAATTCCTCGGAATTTGGGTTGTAACTTAAATGACATCATACATAGGTTGATCTACTCGTCCAATTGCATTATTCCTAATTTGCTTCTTTCCTCTGGGTACATAGTCTTATATTAACTTAGGGAAGAAAGACTATAAAAAGTTCCTATCAGGCTCTGAATACAGTTTTCAATTTGGCCAATTTTTGACCATAGAGCTACTAAAAAAAATAAATAGTAAAACCTTCTAAATATCTTGTCAGTTTTCAGCTGAGACAAACAGTAAATATTTCTGGAAGCATTAAAAAACTCCATGAACCCAAGAGGTGTCCTCAAAGGTTGCTACTTTCTCAAGATCCAGAGTCATTCTGGAAGATAGCCCAAAGAAAGAATTGACAACCTGCAGGCAGGTCCCAGGCGGACAGAAAGTTAAGCCAAGCCCTTAAGACACAAAATGAGGGAAGCAAGAAGGTAATAGCCATCCCCAGGAGAGAAATGATCAATAACCAATGGGTCTGGATTTGGAAAGGAAAGGACAATGTGGAATTTTTTTCTCTTGACCAGGCATTACAGAATCGCCATTAAGTGGAGCTAAAAGGGCTATTGTCCAGAGACATAAATTCCCTGGGAGGGGGTTCTAGGATAAATCTACAAAGGAGAAGTCATAGGAAGGCCTGAAGTTGGCAGAGTCTGATTACAGAGCCCAGTAAAACAAGCTTTATTGCCTGTCCTAGGTGCTACTGCTGAACTCATTCTCCGGCTTTCAGTGTTTACATGAGTAATCTGTATACTCTTAGAGATTAGGCTGGAGTCCTCTCTGTAACACTTATAGGAAAAGGAAACTAAAACAAGCAGATGGAGCCAGATTTTAAAAAGGGGGTTTTATGTTGGATTTTTGTGTTGCCTAAATTTTTGTTCTCTCATCTTGTTAGAGAGTCCCTAAGTCTAGTTGTTACATTACGTTTTTCCTTTTCCTTCTTAAGTGCCAGACACTGTACTTCCAATGTCCTGGCTTTTTACAATACCTGCAAATGTCTGAAGGTGGATAAGAAGGGGTCTGAGTGGACTTGATTCTTGTTCTAATTTCTGTCTTTCCATCTTATTAAGGGAGTCTCAATGGCTAGCCGATACAACAATATGAGGGCTCTCAAAAAATTTTTTCCAATTTCAAGGATTCATTGGCCATTGATGAGTAGGATCTCAACAGTGACTCAAATCACTATTATGGCTTAACCATGGACACAAGAGGCATCCCCAAAGGAGAATGCAAAGGATGCAGCTCTCACAAGATCCCAAAAGTTCACTCCCAAAAATCGTCTACAAATCAAAGACCTTCGTTGCATAGGCAGTAAGGATGGTGTAGAGAAAATGGTGTCTCAGGTCTCCCACAAGAGTGTGGGACAACTACAGTCACAGACCTGCTAATCTGTGACACAGGGCAGGTGCTATTGGAATGGGATTTTTCCAGCATTAACAAGCAAAGAAGGTTGAGATGACAAAGGCCCTTATGGACTGGACCCTTGATGACAAACTCCTCAGAGAACTGGGCACCGGACAAAGAGAGCGCTGCTCTTGACTGCATGTCTTGGAACTCCAGTCTTTCATCAACTGGCCGCAGGTGCACTCCAGTAAATGCACCTTCCAGATGACAGAGACTAGAGAAAATATTTTCACCTGTCACAAAGCCAAGCTCTCAGGACATAAAAGGAGAAAGCAAAACCTCATCCAGTTTATACATAGAAAACCCACAGCAAAGTTTGTCTAAATAGACGCTGGTCTAGTGAGAACCATGAAACTCCCTAGTCCATGAGGCCAACTCGAATGGAAGACTTATCAAGGGCCTGTACCAGCTGTCTTACACTATGCTTCTTCCTCCTTATGACAAAGGACACAACAGAGATAGAGGAAAATAATGACCATCTCCGGAAGGAAAGGATCAACAAAACCAAGAGTACTGTCCCCAATCTTTACTAGAGTCTCTTTTGTCCAAGAAACTTGTTTCCCAAATATTTTCTTCTTCCAATCTAAATTTAGAGAGAGAAAAAGAAACTGACAACTTTTGTTCCCGTTGGACTCTAGAGACAGAGATCTGGGAGGCTGACATGGTGAGAAGGCTTACCTTTTCAGCAGGTTCTGTGTCAGAAGTCCAGGATCTCTTAGCTGCAGCAGCCTCAGGGGGAAAGCAGTTTTCTGGCCAGTAAGGTCTACTGGCTGGTTCCCCAAAACTGCCGGGGTGGGCGAAAATCTCATTTCTATCCTTCTTGTGTTCTTATGGCTGAACTAAAAATAAAATTGACACAAGACCAGATTAACAGGAGAAAAATCCAGTTTAATACGTACATCTTGGAGATCATAAAGAAATGATGCTCGGAGAGTGAACAAAGCAGACAGTATAAGTATCTTTTACAGGAAGAAACAATAAATTTGTAAGGAACAGCAGGACAAAGAAACCTAGGTTTTACCTGTGTAGTTACTGAGGAATTTAAGCAGAGTTTAGGCTTAAGGTAGTAAATTAGCGAGGTTTGTTTGTGCAGGCTTCTCAGCACTGAATCCCCAGCTCTCTTGATAAGGATGCAAGGAGAGCCCCTTTCACAGCCAAGATTGATTTCCTGTTTTCAAGGGGAACAGAGCCAGGAGGGTCAGAAAGCCCTTTTTGCTTCTCAAGTACCTTTATTCAAAATAATCCACATGTTATTGTGGGATATTTTGGGATGGCCTGCCCAGGGCCCCAACAATAACAATGACCATTATTTGAGTGTGTTCCTTACACTCTGAAAAATAGTACTATTTTGTCACTTTCTAAGTGAAGACTTAAATAGTTTAAATAAACTATTCTAGGTCATATAGTGGTTATTATTTGACTTGGAAATCTAACCTAGTCTTTCTAAATACAGATGCCATGCTCTTTCCCATACACCATGCTCACTTTTACGTCAAATATAATTGTTGAAGCATGTGAACATCTGTTCAACATCACTTGTCATTACAGAAATGCAAATTAAAGCCACAATGAGACCCGCTTCACATGTATTAGGGTGGCTATCATGAAAAAACAAAACAAAACAGAAAAACAACAACAACAGCAAAACATAGGAAATAATGAGTGTTGACTAAGATGTGGAAAAATTAGATGTATTGCTGGTGTAAATGTAACGTGATGCAGTCACTGTGGGAAACAGTACGGTGATTCCCCAAAAATTAGATACAGAATTACCCTGTGATCCAGCAATTCCACTTCTGAGTATATACTCCAGAGGATTAAACAGGAACTTGATGGAGAAAGTCAAGGTAAACACGTCAATATAGAATAAGAACATCTCTAGTCACACACATCCCCAAAATTTGAAAGACTGCAGAATTCAATTAAGCGGTAGTTAGATTAGTCAATGGAAATTACATAAAACTTCATTGAGGATACAGGCTTGATTTTATGCAAGTTGGGTGAAAGAACTGGATATCAGTATGGATTTAAAGTCCCTGATCATATAGTGACTTTAAAGAAGGACTAAGCATGTCAGTTTGAAGTTCAGATAATCATTCTGCATGTAGGCGGCCCTTGCATTTGTCCCTGGGTTCTGACCCATAAGTAATCATGTCATTATCATAAATTGACAACCTCACTCCTCTGAAATGGTGGATGTGCTTCCCTTGATGATTATGTAGTTTATCACCCAGAGAAAGTTTGAAATTAAATACAGAGGTGATGAAGTGTATTAACCCAAGATCATTTATACTTTGCGTTCAAAGTCTAGAACAAACTTTTTAATTATTAGGGCAGTTTTATATATCTGGCGTTTAAAGAATTTATAATGTTTAACGTAATCTGGTAAATTAAAGGATGTGAGTATAAATTAAAATGTGTAATGGATTCTGGAATTGCGCCTTTAAGCTAAAACTATATCTGAGAATTTGACTAAGCTTGTCAACATATGGAAACTGGAGATGCACTCTGTTTACAAGCTTTATGACATTTACAAATGTATAGGTAGATTTTTCTTCTTAGGGTTTTGCTTTTGAGATCTCAGAAATTTTTTTTAATGTTTTAAAAATAAAATATATTAAATTTCTAAGTACAGCCTAAAATATTTTAGAATGTGTAATTTACTAAATTTGTCAATGGGGTTAATTATTTAAAGTAATTTAGTCTATTCAACTTGAATTAACTGAGCTTTCATCAAAGAAAAGACAATTATGCTTTGCTTATTAATTTTATAAATAGTAGAACAAGATTTGTTAAAGTAAAAGCTTCAGAGAAGCTAGTTTTCTTTGTAATTGCAACTTTAGTAAAAACAATATTAATTTAAAAACTAAGTAATAGGGCAAACTTCTTTCAATGCACAAAGGCTGCTTCAAGACACTTAAGAACTCCCGCTGATGATCTTGACGTGAAAACTACAATAAAGCAGTAGTTCCCAGCTCCAGTGGACACACTTTTGGTTTGAGATCAAGTAAATCATTAATAATAAAATTACTAAAATGTACAAATTGTTTACTTTAAAGAGTGAAGTAGATTCTAGGTTATCCCTCTTTTAATATCAACCTTTTTCCTAGCTTTCCGGCATGCTTTCTTCAGTGGGAGTTATTTCTGAATTGGGGATGTGACTATCATCCACGAAGACCATCTGCCCAGGAGCATTCCCCAAAGACTATCAAATGACTAGGGGAGCAAGAAGATTGAAGAACGGTAAAGTAAAACAAAGGTTTCACCAGGATATCCCATTCTCTTTGGTTCCTAGCACAGAGTGCCATTTCTTGCTAGACATACTTGCATGAATATTACTGCTTTTCTGTCTCTGCTCATAAAAGTTCTAGGAATTAGGACTTCATATATGAAATTTTAAGGTATGAAAAATTTTGATAAAAATTTTGATAATTCTAGTCGTGTATCATTGAATAGAAGTCAATTGAGTACAAACTATCTCCATCTCTGAGTATTAATTCCTTAAGAAAATTTTTTTAAAGGTGGAATGAAAGAAATCATAGAATAGGCCTTGTATATAACCTCTAAGAAGTAGTGTTCTCGTAAATATTTAACAACAAATTGTCCATAGAAAAAACACCCCAAAACGCTGATATGGAGCACTTGCCGATTTCCCTGTTGTAAATAATCTCACCATGGCCAATTTCAAGCTTTCAACATCAGCTCAGGTGGCAGCCAACTCCAGTACACCACTGCCTTCAACTTTTCTATTCCTGTTCCTTTCTTCTGGCAGCTGACCATGGCTGAAACAAACATATATCATCTTCAAGGCTCATGACTGCGAATTCCAAATGGACTCTTCATCTGTCATCATTCCATATATTCTGTCTTTTCACAGTCCCACTGTTTTAGGTAACTATTTTGTACCTTCTCCTTTCTCCCTCCAGGCAATGCCTCTCCCATTTTCACTCTCAGCTGACAGCCTTGCTTTCAGTTTCACTAAGAAAAATAAAGCAATCAGATAAGAAGCCCTGCAGACTTCCTAGATCCCAGGACCTCTAAGCATCTGCACTCCCTTCTTGCACCTTCCTGCCTGCTCCTATTTAAGCCATTTCCTGCATTTGTAGGTGAGAACTCATCCTCTGTTTCGCTCAAGTTATCACTCCTGTCATTCTCCCGACTCTCCTATAAAGCATCAGTTTCTTGCTTCCTACTAGATCAATACCATCAAAGAGTTGCAATTACTATCGTTTTGTTAGCACTTCTCTCATCTCCACCTCCACCATCAGCTTCTGCACCATGTCTTTGCCCTTCATTCAGTAGAATTATTCTCAAAAGAGTTGTCTGTACTCATGTCATCAATTCCTCTCCTGAGGCTCTCTCTTACACCCACTCCAATCTGGCTTCCCCATAATCACCACTCAACCAAGAGTGCTCTTGTCAAAGATACTGTAGTGCCCCACCCATGCCCTTCAGATCTTAACCATTTCACTGTGCTGGAGTTCAACCTGAAAAATACCAGGAGCTGCATCTCTGCCTGAGAGCTCTTTCCAGATCCTCAGAAAGTCACACTCATATGAGAGGGAAGTGAGAAAGATCAGGAATTAATATCACCCACATCCGCCCCCACCCAGTGTTAACTAATTCTTGAGAATGTAAAGTCCCACAGCTCCTTTGCCCCTTGGGTAGACTAATTCTGAGCTGTGTTTTATACACTTTCCTAGAGTTTTCTCTTGGTTAAGCTCCAGTTGTCAACTGTGGCTGAACAACGCACGCTTGGCTGCCTCCACTTCTCTTCCTTATATTATTTCCCCACTGCACCTCTCAAATAAACTCCTTCTCTCATGTTCTTGTTTAGGGTCTGCTGCTGGGGGAACCAAAACCAACACCATCACCAGTGACCTCCATGTCACTAAATCGAATGACCAATTCTCAAATTTCATCTTTTGGTGACTTAGCAGGATCTGACACAGTTGTTTTTTCTCTTCTTCTGTAAACATTTTCTACTCTTGACTCTAGCTCAGCACATCTTTAGATTTTTCTCTTAAATCACTGATCATTCCTCCTCAGTCTCTTTTCTTAGTTCTGTTTCTCCCTACTTCTGTATTTGGAGTACCACAAGTGAGCCATCTTTGGTCCTCTTCTTTTCTCTATAAGTGACTCTCAGGGCTTTAGATACTACCTCTGGGACAATGACTAGCAAATTCATATCTCCAGTACAGACTTCTCTTCTGAACTTTGTGGGGGATCAGAATTTGCCTCTCCAAAATGTGTTTGTTTGACTTGATTACTTTTTTAAGAACAAAAGACTCAGGAAGAAATTCTGATCTTCCACCTAACTGCATAAAACAATCTAAGACAGAGGACCTGTTCCGGAAAGATGACAATACCATAAGATAAGAAGAAAGTCCCAAACCATTACTCTCAACATCCTCCTTCGTCTTTAATTGAAGATGGTATTTAGGTAGTGACTTCCGCCACTTTGGAGAATTACTCAGATTTCCTGGGTTTCTCCCCTGTATAGTCGTTATTAAACTTTGTTTAGATTTTCTCCTGTTATTCTGTCTTTTGTCCATTTAATTCTTAGAGCAGCTGGAAGGACCCAGAGGGCAGAGGAACAGTTCTTCTTCCCCTGCAACTTCGTACTCATGTATCTAACAAGTCCTTAACATCTCCACTTTCATGTCTGATTGTCATTTGAAACCTTAGATGTTTAAAACTGAACCCTCCCCCCACCCCCCACTAATCTTTCTCCAGTTACAGAATTCCCCATCTCATTTATAGCAACATCATCCTTCCAGTTATCCCGACCAAAAGCCTTGGAATAATTCTTGACTCTTGTATTTTTCTCAGCAAGTCTTGGCTGTAGCTTAAAAATATATCCAGAATCCCAACATTTCTTACCCTCTCCACTGCTCTCATCCTGATTTAAGCCATCACCATTTCTCATGTGGATTACCTCAAAAGCCTATTAACAGGTCTTCCAGTTTTTATTCGTGCACCACTATAGTCTGTTCTCAACATAGAAACTAAAGATATATTTTATTTTTAAAACATGTAAATGACCATTCACTCTACTGTTCAAAAGTATGCAAAGGCTCTCTTATGTCCCCTAGAGTGAAAGCCAAAGGTTGTCCCCTCAAAACATTTCTCATCCCATCTCATATTACTATTCTCCCTTCTTCTCCCATCTCCTCCCCCATCTCACTCCGTTCCTGTCTCTCTGGCTTCCTAACTGTTTTTTGAATGCAATCGACATATTCTTGCCTTGGAGTCTGCATTTAGCTGCTTTCTTGTGCCTGAAATAATCTTCTAGGGGAGTCCTAAACCCCCTCACCGAAACATTTTTAGACTTCACTCAAATCTTACCTTCTAAATGAGGCCTCCCATGACCAGCGTAAGACTGCAACTTGCCCTCTCCCCTCCACACTTCTGATCCCTGATACACTGCATTACTTTTTACTTATTTATAAAATTTATCAATTTTCAACATACAATCTACCTTACATATTTATTAAGTCTATTGTTTACTGTCTGTCTCAGCCTGTATACCCTCCCCCAGAATGTCAAGTCTATGGGAACAGGCATCCTTGACTGTTTATTCACATATCCCAACTGTTGAATGAATAAATGAAAGAATCTCTTGGGAGGAAAAGGTTGATTAATTCAGCAGTAGTTTCACCGGTGTCTCAGGATGTTTACCTTTAGGCAACCATTCTTTCAGGATTTCATTTAACATTACAGTAATAAGAAATATTTCTTTTGCCTTAGCACAAATCCAAAACTGCAACAAAAAAGTATATTTGTTCATATATGGACCAAGAAAGCCTCTCAGATATAGATTTTATACTTTGAGGGTAAAGTTACATTAACCCAGTGTGGAGCGGTGGGTGATTTTTATCCCCCAGTAGATATTAGGCACTGTCTGTAGACATTTTGTCATATCCAGGGGGAGGTGCTATTGGCCCCAGTAGATAGAGACCAGGGATGCTGGTAAACATCCTACAAAAAAAGACTTATTGGTCCAAAATGTCAGTAGCATTGAGTTTGAGAAAACATGGTATAGCCAAAAATTCTCCTAACAGGTCGTTGATTCAACAATTCTATTCAACACATATTTATTGAGGATATGCGTTATCCTCTCTGGTAGGACCTATCAGTGAACAAAACGTTCTTGTCTACATGATGTTCTATTGTATCAACGGTTTGCAATAACAAAACAGGGAACCACTTCTGTAGTTCTTACTTTGTGCCAGACACCAACTTATTTAAACCTCAAAAAAATCCTAGGGAAGAGGTGTTACTATCTTCATTTTAAAGAAAAGTGACATACAGAGAAGTAGAGCAACACGCCCACGATCACACAGGCAGTGAGTGGCAGAGAAAGGAATTGAAACTAAGCTGTTTGGCTCCAGTCTATGCTCTTGATCACTACGTTATAAACTTGAAATATAAACTCAGGAACATTACCTATTAAACAAATAAATGGATTTAAAAAATTTTTTTAATTGATTTGATACAATATTCCCAGTGCTTTAGATTCCAGAAAATTTTAGAATGACTCCAGATATCTCAGCAATTTCTCAGCTAATAGATTAAACATTCAGTAAGAACCTATCAGTCTAGAGTGAAAGTAATTAGAGGTATCAAATGTGAAGAAGATACTCATCTCTGTGTCATTTCAGATAAGCCAGTGAAAATTAAGCAGAAATGTCTGATAAATGTTTCTAATAATACCGCACAGAAGCACTGTGAAGGTCAGTTGGCAAAAAAGCAATCATATTTGGTCAATCCACAGGAAATCAGTTATTGTTGTCGTTTTTTAACAAACAAAATCTCAGTTCAACCTCTTCTGGAATTACAAAGGTCGTAATAATCATGAACTGTGTGAGAATGTAGAGTTCATTGGCTTTACTTCCTTCAACTTATAGACCAAAGAAAAGAAATGTAAAGAGATTCATTGACTTGTCCAAAATGAAACAAATAAAAATTGGCGGAGCCATGGCAGTCTATTACTACAAATTCATAGTTCAGGTATTTTTCCATTATTAGCACAAGAAGTTAAAAATCTCTTCGGGGAAATATACAAAATGTATCCATTCAACTCTGTATAACACTCACTGTTAGAGTTTATACATGCATTATACTTACTTGGTAGACAGTAAGTACTCAATACATATTTTTTAAAGGTATGATAATTTGAAAGAAAATGGTTAAGCATTAAATTATGTGGTAAAAATTTAAACGCTTTTGAAAGTTGGAGAAGACAAAAAAAAAATGAGAGTCAAAATGTTGCAGAAGGATTTCACAGAAGTGAGACTCCAGTAGTACATTTAAAAGACCTTTGCTCAATATAGAAACCCTTTCCAAACTTGCAGTATTCAGATAATGCAAAAGCATTCTTGCTAAAGGAATCAGTATAATATTCAATGGAACAGAATAAAAGACAGAAAATAATCAAATTAAAATAGTATATCAAAATAACATATATAGTAAAATGGGCATTGTTTTAACAGTGGGGAAAATTATTTAATAAATGATTGTAGAGTTGACTAGCTCTTTATTAGAAAAAGTGAATTTTTATTCCAACCATAAACAAAGAAAATAAGAGAAGAACAAACAAATCAAACAGTGTTAATTAGACTTACTGTGCTGATCATTTTGCATTATATACAAATGTGGAATCATTTTGTTGTACACCTGAAATGAATATAGTGTCATATATCAATTATATCTAAATAAAAAAAAGACTACCTCAGCAATAATTTCCCTAATGAAAAAAGAAAACAATCAATTTGTTGAAGATTAATATTTGAAGAATAATATGCCCTTCTCAAAATCTAGAAGAAAATATTTACAAATATTTCAAGATCTTGAGCGCATAAAAGGTTTTTATAAGTATGCAAGCAAAGAGAGAGCTCACAGATAAAAATGCTTACAGAATTATGACATAAATTAAAAGAATCTTTGCAAGTCAAAAAAATGTCATAAACTAAATTTAAATTGTGATCTGAAAGAAATAGTCATACTATATGTAACAAAGAAAGGAAAATATCCTTATTGTAAAAAGAGTTCAAATAAGTAAGAAAAAGATGAACATAGGCAACGTAAAATAATGAAATTCCATCTTACATAAGTTAGAAAACTCTTTTGCATATATTATCCCAATTGACTTCTCATACCGAATCATATGATCCATCGGGGAGGAGTTAATTACAGAGATATGCATAGAACACAACTGCCATATGTATGCTAAAAATAAAGACAGGGGATTACTTTATATTTGTGAAAGTAATATAACTGAAATTTTTAAAAGTATATTACTCAGATCATTCATTAACATACTCACTTTTTCTCTTCCATTTGATCGCGTGTCAAATTTTATATTAACTAAGATTAAATTTAGCTGTGTCTGATAGAAACTCCCAAATAAGAGTGACTTAAATACCATAGAGCTTCATTTTCCTTTACATAAACAGAAACCCAGAGAATCTTGGGTAACTGGGGTTACTGTACAATATCATCAAGACTTCACAATAGCATTAGGACCCAGATTAAACATGCATCTGTCCCATGACCTATCAATTGCACTCCTAATTGGAGAATAGAAGTGAAAAATATGTCACAACAAACTTATACACAACATTTCCTAGCGGTTTTATCTATAATATCCCCAAACTGGAAACAATCCATGTAGGGACAATAATGAAAACCAAAATGAGTTTATACTCTAAGTAGTCACTTATATTGAGCTCTAAAAAGGCATAACTAATTTAGGATAATATAAATCCAAACAAGGTTGCTTCTGTTGCAAGAGTTGCTATTTACCAGAAAAGGGCAGGGGAGAACTCTCATGGAGGAGGGAAATATTCTATATCTTGATTTGGTTGATGGATACATGAGTCTATACATTTGGCAAACTCATTGAACTATACATTTCAGATCTGTGATTTTTACTACATGAAGTAATATATCCCAATAAAATAAATATAAAAAAGGAAAGAAGAAAGGAAGGAAATAAATTGGTGAAAATGTGTATAAAATATTTTTGAAACGTTTATCTTTAGAGAAAGGAGTGAAATGAAGCAGTAATGTGAGAAAGAAGTAGAGATAAAATATTTGCTGTTTTGACTATTGCTGATGTCGTTTAGTTAACATATCTGTTGCTGATGTTGCAACAGTGGAAATATATTATTTTCTTGTATAATGATAAGAAATATCCAGGAAAAGGCAAAAAAACCCCACCCAACCCTGATGATACAGAAGAGCGAATTGGTAAAGGATGTCCTTCCACAGCTGTGTGAATATGAGAGCTACTGCACAAGCGGAGTCACTGGCTTTAGTTAGAGCTCAGACTGTTCATCCACATTAACATGAGAGGAGATTTATTTGGGCAGCGATGTACAGGGATGCGCATATGTTAGAGTGGAATTTTGCGGACATGCTCTTGTTTGCCTCTATTTTCCTTAGCATTTTTTGGTGATTTTCGTTCTTTTCTGGGCTACCAGACAAAATGATTTATTTAATCCGAAGCTTAATTAGGATATATGTCATCACTGAGTTTTCTCCATTTGCAGAATCTTTTTTGCCTTCGCTTCAGGGAATTTTTCATATATTATATCTTACACAACTTTTTATGTTTCATTTGTTGGGTTCTTTCCTTCAGGGCTACCTGTTATCTTTATGTTGGATCACCTTTCTCAGTTTTCTTTCTAATTTCTCACTTTTCCTTATTTAACTGTATTTATTGCAGTTATATTAGGTGTTTTCTATGACAAAAATTTGGTTTTTATCAGTCTCTTCCATTCCTTACTGATTTTAATTTATGTATTAGTTCCATAATGATTTCATTTTTGTCCTCGATTTATTTCCTTAAGTGTGCAATTTCTCTTATCATCTTATTCGTTTGTGGTATCATCTTGTATTTGAATTTCTATTTTACTGAATTCACAGTCTTATTACCTTTTTCTGTAGTAGAAAGTATCTCTGTGGAATTTTCTTCTATTTCTGGTTTTCTTCTAGGTTACTAGTCCAAATTTTGCAAACCATTCTTTTTTTCATCTTTGCCACATTACGTTTACATCGTTACCACAAAATTTCTTTTCATCCAGCTCATAGTTAGGCAGCTCTTCTCCCCTGAGTCATCACATTAGTGCTGATATAACGTAGCTTTCTTTTTGACTCCAGGGTGACCACATATCTTTGTGCAATTCCTTTAATGCACAGGGCATCGTATCCAAAGGGCCTTTAGGGTTGATATTCAGCCAGGTCATCGTTCATGGTGCTGCACATTTTAATGGTGATCTTTTATCTAATTGGCATAAGTTGCCTTATAGTGGTCCTGCTAGAGTCTCTTCCCATCATAACTGAGATCTGGGGTTTTTTTTGTCTCTTCCAAATTGTAGTTTAAAATCTACTTATTTTGTCTTCTAGTTGTTTTCCTAAAGTTTGAGAGAACGGGGTTGAAAGGAGATCAGCTGAGGCAATACGGAGATATTTTTGGCATACCTTCATACTCAAGCTCTGCTCTCCTGAGAGTTCTTAAATGTCGTGTGCCAGGATCTAGACCACGTACTTGGGAGCAGTGCTGGGAATGGTTTTCATTCACACAGTGATAATCCTTAAACTGTGAATTCTGTCCCCAATTTGAGGAGAGACTCAGAGCCATTATGCCAGGCACAGAGTCACCTGCTTTATTCCTTATAGAAAATGCTGTGTTTCTCCCCAGCAGCCATTTAGTCAACTTTCCATCAGTGGGTAAGAAATAGCAGGATCCAAGCCAGTTGATTTTCTCAAAATTTGGAGGGTCTCGGTGAGAATATTCAGAAATTTCTTGACTGAGTAGCATGGTTTCTTTGGGGGATGGCAGTGATTCATTACTGAACAATATTTTCTTGCTCAGTCTGGAATCATGTTTCTTCCTTGCCTAGTCACCTTGAGTCATTTGATTGCTATTACAAGTTTTGATTTTTTAAAAGAATTAGTTCTGTTCACTCCGTTAGGGAAAGGAAATTCTACAGTAGCATTTCATCCATTATTTTAAAAACTGGGATACAAATGTCAAACTTTAACATAGAAAAGTGATTCAAAAATAAACTATTATTGCATTTTAAAATCATTGCATTTGCTGGTCAGAGCTGTGGTCATTCTAAAATATAAAGAGAATTGTAAACTTGATCACAGCAAATGCTTTGTTTACATAAATACAGCCAAAAAAATTATTTTTCCCAAAGGTGTAGTTATCCTCTACCTCAAAAATTCCCATGACTATCTACTCCCCATGCCCCCCCACCCCCAGCACATTATCAAGGTACAGCCTGTGGTCATAGAAGGCGTCGTCTTTATGGATGGGAATCAAAAACATTCGCTGCAGGAGTTCCTTTGGTACAGAATAAATCAATGTTTCAGACCAGAAAAATACAGAATCTTCTCCTCTTCCTCCTTCCCCTCCTCTCCCGCTTCCCCTCTTCCTCTTCCTCATTCTTCTCCTCTACAAAGATTGTTTCCTCACCATAAAAGATTTACCCCATTCCCCGACTCTTTGTTTGTTCGACTCTCCTTATGGCAACTCCATAAAATCATGCCCACAGGTTTACTTGATACAAGTGCAAGAAAGGAACATGCTGGAAAATATCAATTCTATTATTTTTGTTTCTTAGCTTCATTCTTCCCTTACAAGTCAGAAATAAGTCGAATGGTGGAAACAATGCCAAGAAGACTTGGCATAAAGAAAAAAAAGTAGTTCTTAAAAAACAGAGTAAACGATAATTTAAGTTTTAGCATATTCTGATAATTCTGTTTTTCCTTCTCATTGACCACAAGAGAATTGTATTTAATACTCTGATCTGATGATCTTGAGTAAAAACTATAGAATTCCTTGTTTCAAACAGCTCTATTTCCGTCCGAAAGGCGAACGTTAGCGTAAATTTACTAATGAATGACGCAGCTAGTAAGCTGGGCTTCCAGCACAATGTAGATCAATCCAAGGCAGGGTTCCCAAGACAGGCTTTATGGAATTTTAATGGATTTTTCACGAGAAGACAAGTTTGGGTTGAAAGAAACTGGTTAAAATTAAATGAGTTGAGGACCAGCCCAGTGGCGCAGCAGTTAAGTTTCACGTTCCCCTTCAGTGGCCTGGGGTTTGCTGGTTTGGATCCTGGGTGTGGACTTACACACCGCTTGTCAAGCCATGCTGTAGCAGGCATCCCACATATAAAGTAGAGGAAGATTAGCTCAGGGCCAGTCTTCCTCAGCAAAAAAAAGGAGAATTGGCAGCAGATGTTAGCTAAGGGCTAATCTTCATCAAAAGTAAATAAATAAATAAATGAATGAAAAAAATTTAACAGCAAGACATTTTGTAGTCTTTAATATATAAGTTCTAAGAGACCCATTTCGCCCCTTATCTTACCATGATAGAGGTCCATATTGTTTGGTTATAAGGAGTTTTCTTACTGATTTGCTTGTTTTGTATCACCTCATGAGGCACTCTCATTTCAGAGGACATAATTTAGGAAAGGATAATCTTAAAGGTAAGAGGCAAAATTATGAACAAGTTTAAAGTTTGTTTTCTGTACCTCCAAGTCATTTTTCGGCCTATATTATACCTTTGTGTGACCTTAATTATGCTTTCAGGACTATTTTATTTGTTTTATTGTTTCGAATTATGGAATGAAAGTCTTTCTGTAGTGACGGATCTTAAAGAAAGGGGTAACTGAGGTGCAGAGTCTAGGGGAGCCCACACCAGGACCACCAGCATCCCATGGGGAGACCTGGGAAGAGTTCGGTCAGCTGACTGGGTTAACGCTACTTCTGCCAACAGAAATTGTAGGTGAGAAAATAAATAGCCATTTTGGTTAAAAATCTGCTCATCATTTTCTGCTGCTTTGAGATAAGGACCCCAGAAATTCCAAGCTATTTTGAAAGGCTCCTCATGGATCTCTGCCTTGCTCCCTAGACTGGTCCTGCTGGTGCCCCCTGCACCTGGATGGGTCTAACTTGCTGAAGTACCTACTGGCTTCCAACTGCCAGAAGTGAAGACTCTCCTGGTCCACTGGTCCTCTCAGCATCTCTGCTTCCCCTCACCATGTCCATGTCATTTGGGCAAATGTGTCTTTGGATGTCACATGTAGGCAATAAGGAACAAGGAGGATTGAATCAAGCTTGTCTATATTGATGCATCCAGTTGCTGCCATTGCCTCAAACCATGTTGGATGACTTCTTCTGACTACCATCATCTCCCTATTATTCCTGCGGAAGCATACTACTACCTCTATCATACTTATTTCAAAAAAACCCCACAAGTTAGCTTTTGCTAAAATAAAGCTGCATAACAAGCCACAGACCTTATGGGCATAAGACTTATACCATTAGCGATCACACATCTTGAGTCAGCTGGGGATCAGCTAGTCAGCTCTACTGATGTTGGCTGGGCTCACTCACATGTGTGGAGTTAGCTGGGTGTTCACTGTTCTAAGCTGCTGTAGATACAAGGCAACTCAGTTATGCTCCAGGTCTTTCTCATCCTCCAGCAGGCTGGCCTTGGCATGTTCTCATGGTAATGACAGAGGCACAAGAGAATAAACAAAGCCAGAAAGACTTCTTGAAGTTTAGGCCCAGAACTAACTCACTGCCACTTCTGCCTCCATCTATTTACCAAAGCAAGCCAGTGATTGAGTCCAGAATTGAGTGGCAGAGCAGATCGCCCTGCCCACAGGGGCAGGCACTGCAAAGTTACATGGCAAAAGACTATGGATACAGGGAGAGGTGAAGTAATGTAGTCAAACGACGTAATTTCCTACATCTCGGGACTAGACACATTGGAGTTGAGTGAGGGCCAACCAGAGCCTTGGTGTTTGACCTTCCTACTCTCCTGTCTCTGCCTCAGTTTTGTACCATTCACCAGGACCCTAATGGACAAGCACCTTCCCCTTCCTCTTGTGACCTGGATGGGTCTCCCTTACATAACACTGTATAACAAAGCCCAATGAGCAAGCCTCTTTAGACATGAAAGAGTGAAATAACATAACGCAGGAGATCCTTTTCTTTTTTGACATCTGCCTTGCATGACTTCTCTTGCTAGAGAGACTGAGAAATTTAGCTTTGAATCTCAGAGTTGACTATTGGTCTCTTTGCTTTAGGCAATGCACTTTCTCTTCTTCCCTTGAGAAATAACCCATGAATTTAGCTTTGGAAATTTAGGACTGCCAGTGAATATGATTTAATGGAGAAATAAAAACATCAGTTTAATATTTACAAAATACGCTCACATTACATTTTACTTTTAACTTCACGTACAGATTTTACTTCAGGCAGTGGATTTTATTGTTTGATTTCATAGTTTGTTTCAAGGATATTTACATTTTGATACAGGACCTAAGCCTATTTCACCTCTCTGGGTTTTCGTTTCCTTATTTATAAAAGCAAAGGCATTGTGATTGAAATGTAGAAGCTTGTAAAGTTACTTAACTTTTCTGGGTTTTAGTTTCCTCATCTGTTAAATAAAGGCTATTGGAAGTCCCTTGCAACCCAATATCCTGTCATTCTTAAAATTCCAAACACCCTCAAGACATAAACTCAAGACTCCAATTATAACAGTGGAATAATTTTAATACTGTGCAAATGGGAAGGGAGATATTTGGAGACAAAAAGGCTTTCTTCAGTACAGTTCAAATCAGACAATGGAACCATAATACAACTTCTAAGGCCAGTTTTTCTGGAGACTGGAACACTGTCTGTATAAAAACCAAAGATTCTGGAGAATGTTGACTTTCTAAGGAAACAAGTCAGGGATACCTAACCCATTTGCACCTAAAGCAGCTAAGCAATTAAAAGAAAATTGACAATCCATTTAGGTAGAGGAGAAGGTCAACTGAGAGCCTACTCAATAGCAACAAAGGCAGCAAACACAAAATTTGTTTATCAGTAATTACTGCAACTTACTGTACTTCAGTGTTTCTGGTACTGTACCTTCATTTCTCCACTAATCTTCACAAACACTCTGCAAGATAAGCATTATTACCCCAACTTCTAAAAGTGTGAATAAAAGAGATCTACCCAAGAGTACACATGTGTTGGAGGGCACGCATTGTGGCTGGAGGTTTTGTGCATGGTACTGGCTTATAAATAGGCCCAGCACAACTAGTGATTGTTTAGGTCAGCAATGTTATATACACCTCCCTCACAACCTCTCACATTACCAACTGAGTTGAGAAAGAGTTAGCTGTCTTCACTACTCTTGTTGGAGTGCTAGCTATTCTATCAATGTGTGCACTACATTCTGACCCTGAAGAGGTGTTAGTTACTTTGTATCTGAAAAAGTTCAAGAAAAGAGACGCAGGTTATTGCTGATCATCTTTTGGAGTTAACCATGAGTTAAAATCAGAATATTATTCCCTCCACACGTGTGTCAACCACATCTACACAAGACCATGACAGAATATGGAAGAACAACATGGAGGTCTACCAAACTCATTCCTCATTAGTCTGATGGAACGATTAACAATAATACTTTGCCAAAAAATGAAAACGTTGGAGAAGAATGCTCGGTGGAATGGGAAATTGATACAACAGGAGAAATTCAGGACTGTCTCTGGCAAAATGAGAGATATGGTCACAATGGTACTCACCTTCTTTAGTAAGACCAAATGTTCATAGTCAGGTTTTGTGAAAAGAGGTTTTTACTAAATTCCTTTGGCTCCCATTTAAAATATCAAGAGCCAGGCCCAATGGACAGATCTTAAAGCTTCCTCCACAGTGTAGGGGGGATATCTTGTCCTATCTGACTTTGGATTTAGGAAGGAAGACTTAACAAAAATGTAGCTTTCAAACTGTCTTAGCTCTAACTTACAGCAAGAAATATGTATTTTTATATATACAGTACACACACACATAAGAAAAGTATCACAAAGCAATACTCATGCACCTTTCCAGTGTGCAATGGATTTTCCATTCTACTTAATTTAAAAAATGATCATTCTTTATTAAATTAAAATTATATCCTGATGACTACTGGGTGATCACAATTTGAAAAATGCTGGCTGAGAAGTAACAAAAGAAAAGCTTATATCTTCTGTCATCAGGGAAATATGGGAATAAGGGAAATAGGTACTTCAGAGGAAAACCCACTTTCTTTCCCATTTATCCTGTCAAGCCTAGGGTTTGAGAGTGGTTTTGGAAGTAACCAGGAAAGTAAAGGAGCTTCCTGAGTTTCTGCTTTGCCTCCTATTAGTACTCTAGCAGAGGATGGCGTGGAGGTGTGCCAACACACTAATCCAGGGCATCCTAGTTGAAATATATGCAGCAGTGTGCCAAGGTAGTAGGAGGCTTCCAGGCTGGCTGCCCAGAAGCTCCCTCTTGACTTTCATGCATCATGTATTAAGAACATTAAAGGACCATGTCAAGAGACTTGATAGGTATCTCATAAGGTTGGTTGACTAGTTAACAAGAAATATTCCTTATAGTAATGAGAGGAAAGGCCTTGGATCTAGGGCAAGGGAAAGACATGTTACCAGGAACAAATGGAATTGAAAAGCAGACTGACCTGAAAAGCAGGTCAGTTCCTCAGACAAGGATCCAGAATCAAAGAGCGGAGCACAACATCACCAGCCACGCACTTCAACATAGGCGATCAGCAGAGAATCTAGTGATCAGGTAGAGAGAAAGGATGTTGTCAAGGAATCTCAGAAAGACCGAGGGTAGTACAAGGATGCTGCAACTAGATGTAAGCTAGTGTCTACCCCCACTCATCTACCTGTCAACTCTCAAGGGTGCAGTCAACTCCCAGATGCCATCATAGGGTGAGGAGGTGGTATAACAAGACTGAGGAATGTCTCAAGACTTGACTATTTAAACGTTTGCACTGAAGAAAACTTATGAGATAACACTACATTTTATATCTGCACCTCCACCCTAAGTCCTCTGTCCAGTTTCATGGGGTCTTGTAAAAAACAACAGATCAGTTATAAAGACAAAGAAACTCCATTTTCTCTTCACATCTGAGAACAGTGTGAGGGAACTCCCAAGCATACTATATAAGTCATTGTGATTTTTTTCCATTGTTCCATAGGCTCATTGACAAATAAAATAATTCTTAAGATCGCTTCACATACAAACGTCAGAAACTTTAGTATAACAATATTATGAAGGTCGTTAAACCTTCTTTCAAGTGTCATGTTATTTGTTCCTTAAAACTGGCTAATGAAGGAATCCTAGTGCCTACAAGTAGGAGACATATCACTGTATTTCTGTTGCTAATGTACGTTGAATATAGCATTTTCTTATTAACCTATCATGAGAATATTATTTGATGAAATTGGAACATAGAAACTGTGCCCCACATATGAAGTCAAATGATACATTGAGGCAATTTTTAGATAATTCTCGTAAAGTGTTCACTTCTATGAATCATACCAACAAAAACATATCTTCCCAACATTATCTTTGCTTTTTTTTTGCTGAGGAAGATTCACCCTGAGCTTACATCTGTGCCAATCTTCCTCTATTTTGTATGTGGGTTGCCACCACAGCATGGCTGCCAAGAAGTGGTTTAGGTCTGTGCCCAAGAACCAAACCTGGGCCACCAAAGCAAAGTTCGCCACACTTAACCACTAGGTCACAGGACTGGATGCTATCTTTGCTTATTCGTTCATTTATTTATTTCGAGGAAGATTGTCCCTGAGCTAACATCTGTTCCCATCTTCCTCTATTTTATATGTAGGATGCCTTCCACAGCATGGCTTGATAAGCAGTGCTAGGTCCGTGCCCAGGATCTGAACCAGCAAACCCTGGGCTGCCAAAGCAGAGCACACAAATTTAACTGCTGTGCCACTGGGCCAGCCCCCCATCTTTGCTTTTTATGTGTAACTATCATGTGAATTTTTTCCTAAGAGGAAAAATACAAACTATTCTTTTTTTAAATGAATATATTTTCATATCACACAAATGTCAATTCCTTTAAATGATAAGTTTGAGAGTGCATTTGCCATAACACTTTGTTCTTTTGAAGAATTACAGTTCCCAGTTTAAAGTAGATATCTATTACAAATTATAATACTTTCGTTTTACTGAAAAACACCTGTAAATACCTGGTCAAGTGTACCATACACACAATACTATAAACTTTTCTCATCTAATAGTCTTTTTTTGAAATAAGAGACAATGTATATGAAAGAAACAGAGATTTTGGAGGGAGTGTTTAGAAAAGATTAAGTATTACAGCAAGGTTTTTTGTACTCTACTAGAAAAAATGATTGAAGTTTAATAGTGATTTTAATTTCACTAAGCTTGCTGTGTGTTTGTAATAAAGTGAGCACAAAAATGAGAGGAGAGGAACAGTTTTAAAACACGTTACTTATGGGAATTTCAGCCAAAAAAAATAAGTAATTAAAAAATATCTGTACTAGCTTTCAGAACATGGAGGCTACACTGACATGCCAACTCACCAACAAGAACATGGAAATGATAGAAATATGATCCTCTCCTGGTAATTCAACTGTAGGATAAACTCAAAGATCGTGATAATATCTAAACACACAGAACTCTCAAGACAGGAGGACTTGACTGTTTCCTGATTGGATGTATAAACTCCTCAAAGAAGTGTCTAGTAGCTCTAAAGGCCTGGGGAGGGGGGCTGACAACACAGCATCCTTAGTCCCCATACAGACACTATCCAGAGGGAGAAAAGCCTAAGTGAACAGGTTTGTTACCTGGTCCCAATGTTAAATTGGTCTCTGACATTTCCCTGTTGTTGATTCTATACTCACAAAACAACTTGCTGATTCAGATTTGTTTCCCCATTTTAGGTCTACCTCTAGAGAAAGAACGCACTAGTCTTATAAGTACAGCTGCTCCAGTCCTTGTGAAAATTATATTTCACTTTATAAATAAATAGCTCTTCTGTTAGTATGTCAGTTTTGAGTGTTGCATTACCAGGAATCTGATGCTGAGAGATGGTCAAAATCTCCACACAGTCTCACCAAAGTAATAAATGATCCTGTGAGGCCCACTGGGAGCTATCCAGCCTGATTTCTTGCTCAGTGGCCACCAAGAACTTTATTTACTTATTTATTTTTATTGAAGTATAATTAACATACAATATTATGTTAGCTTCAGGTGTACAACATGGAGTGATTCAATATTTATATACATTACGAAATGATCTAGTTAACCTTCTCTCATCTTACGAAGTTATTACAACAGTGACTATATTCCCTATGCTGTACTATATTCCCTGTGACTAATTTATTTTTGGAAGGAGGTGAGAGAATGGGCGAAACAGGAGAAGGGGATTAAGAGGTACAAACTACAGTTAAAAAAATGAATTTTTTTAATAGTCATGGTATTTCAGTACAATAAGTGCTGCGTCTTAGATTCTCACCTCTAAAATGAGGATAATGATCCTCGTATGCCTCTGTCGTCTTGCTAGTACTTTGCTTGGTAAACACTATTGGACCCTACTCTAGTCCCCAGCCCTTAATTTCTTGGCCGAAAGAGCCTGCTTCCCAAAATAGAGAGTGAATATTCTAGCTATTTCTAGATCATTGCTTTCCTAGTTTCAACTACTGATGTTACCCAGTCCTGGCCAGCAGAACCCTGTAGGGAAGTTCTGAGAAGTTTTCCTCCCTGATAAAAGAAACGCACTTGAAAAGCTGAAAAACTGCCTTTCCCCCTCTTTTCTATCTTTGGATGCTACTGTGTGAAGACACGATGCCTTGAGCTGCAACAGCCATCCTGTAACCACGAGCAGACAAGGCTGGGGATGAAAGCCGACTTGCTGAGCAGGGTAAGGTGCAAAGATGGAAAAATGTGTGCTCCTTGATGACATTGTTATGCTGCTGCACCAAACCTGGAGCTCTCCTGCTCCAGAGCCCAGACATCTGTGAGATAATAAAGGTCCTTTTGCTGAAGGCATCTCTAGTGGGGTATCCTGTCACTTGCATATAAGAGCAGCCTGTTGATACACAGACCT
Organism: Equus caballus; assembly: GCF_041296265.1. Taxonomy (NCBI): domain Eukaryota; kingdom Metazoa; phylum Chordata; class Mammalia; order Perissodactyla; family Equidae; genus Equus; species Equus caballus. Next base: position 95,908,096 of record NC_091685.1, on the reverse strand, counting down.
CACCCTGAGATATTAAGAAGATTACTCATAACTTGATTAAAATATTTATTATGCAAATAAAATTACTAATATGAGCAATTTGAGGCTTTGTCAAGAGAGACATGACTCCTCCGGATAGTAATAGATATAAATGTAATTGCTGCTGCTTTCACCTAAGTCAGTTTCTTTTAGAGGGCTAACACTAACCAAACTAAAGGGGTTTTATATTTTGAGGTTGCATATAGATAATGAAAAGAGTATTTATAATAATGACTTTAAAATATGGGTCTAAACAGGTGCAGAAATAATTAAGATGAAGGGGGGACCCCTCTAGACTCTCCTTCTGTAGGTGTGCAGAGATGGTGGATTATAAACAAAGGGATGCTTCCTGCACATACTGCTTCTTCCTAAAGGTTTAAAAATAAAACCTGGACCAGCAGAGTCTCCTTTGGGGGCAGCAGCAAATGGGAGAGATCAAGAGCGATTTGAGTTCTCTGGTGCATGTGGTTGTGATTCCCCTCTGACCTGAGAATCATGCCCCCCGCCCACCCCCTTACAACCAAAGATGGGACTGATGTAGACCAGGACTCAACTCTGGCAACTATCTCATTATATTACCAAAGTAGTGAATCTCTCTCTCCTTTCTCTCTCTCTCTCTCTCACACACACACACACACAAAATGTGAGCTCACAGGCTAAAACAACTAGACATTTCACAAGTACAACTACTTCAAAAGGAAGAAAACAAACTGGGCAAAAAATTCCTTGTGAAGAAGAAATATTGGAATAGCTTGAATGAAATTTTGTAATAACATCAATAATGTTCCATAAAGATATAAGAGAAGAACTTCACAACATGAACCAAGAATTCAAAATTACTTTTAAAAATAGAAAAAAACAGGAAAAATAAGCTATGAAAAATAAAATTATTGAAATAAAAGCCATAATAAATTGGGAAATAGTCGGATGGATAACAGCTGGAAAAGAAATTAGTGTGAATAATACATCAAGGAATTCTCCCCAAAAGCACTAGTTAATAATTAATAGAAAATTAAAAGATATGAATAATAGAAATAGAAGTCTTAATATCCAGGTAATAGAAATCCCAGAAGAAAAAAAATTGAAAAGAGAAAGTAACTGAAGCAATAATGGAAATCATCTTCATAAAATTAAAGATGAGAGACTCAGATTGAAAAGTTCATAAACAGGAGAAATGTCAAAAGGAGAGAAAAGGAAAAGTTCAAGCCTATATACCTTAGAGAGACCCTGAAGAAAATTAAAGATAAATTCTAAAAGCTTCAAGAGAACAAACTACAAAAAGATAATCAGAGTTATATCAAATTTTTCCCAGCAACACTGGAAGTGAGAAGATAATACAATAATACTTTTACAATATTGAATGAAAATAATTGTGTACTAGAATTATATATCTAGCCAAATTCTTATTCAAATGCTAGGACATCATAGCCTTCAAAGTTGTGGTGAGTGGAATTCTAAATGCCCCCCAAGATGCCTGTCCCACGAGTACACAGCTGCATATTTCCCTGAACTGTAAATATGATGGATTTTACTCCTGTGATGAAGTTACGTTGGATGGTCCAGCTGACCTAGAGAAAGAGGTTATCCACAAGGGTGTTGTTTAAACACAGGAGCCCTTTAAGTCTATATCTAGAGATCGGAGACAGGGAGAGTCAGAGATATGAAAAGGCAAAGACATTCTCCTGCTGGCTTTTAAGAAGTGCCTGCCAAGTTTTGGAAAGGGTGACATGGCAGGGAATGGCAGGCAGTCTTTAGGAGCTGAGAATGTCCCCTTAGTCAACAGCCAGCAAGAACTAGATGCTGCCAAAAACCTGAATGAAGTTGGAAGTGGATTTTTCCCCAGAGAACTCCAGGAAAGAACTCAGCCCAGTCAACATCTTTTCAGCCATGGGAGATCCTGAGTGGGGGACCTAGGTATCTGTGCAGACTCCTAATCCACTGAAACAATGAGACAATAAATTTGTATTGTTTTAAGCTGCTAACTTTACACAGCAATAAAAACTAACGTGGGAGTCTCACCACATAAATACTATTTTGAAAACAACCAGAGTTTTCAAGTAAGAAAAAGCCAAGAAATACTTCAAGAGTAGGACAAATTAAGAACAGAAAAAGTATACTTTTATTTCACTAACAAACATGGTTGAAAAGCTTCTAAATAAAATATTAGGTAGTTAATTTCAACCATATATATTTTTTTAAAACTATGATTAAATACGGTTACTTTTAAGGCATAATAAGTTACCCCAAAACTTACTAGTGTAAAAAAATAACAACCAGGCTAGCCCTGATGGGTTAGTGGTTAAAGCTTGCTGCTTTCACTGCTTCAGTGCCCTGGGTTCGCTTCCCGCTCACGGAACCACACTGCCCATCCGTCAGTTGCCATACTCTGATGGCAGCTCACATAGAAGAACCATGTACTGGGGGGCTTTGAGGAAAGAAAACAAAAAGAGGAAGATTGGTAACAGATGTTAGCTCAAGGCAAATCGTTCCCTGCGGAAAAAAAAAAAAAAAACCATAACCGTTTTATTTTGCTCGTCAGGAATTTGGGAAGGACGGAGCAGAACAGCTCTTGCTAAGAGTGTCTTTCTGCTACAGTTAGATGTTGGCTGAGATTGCAGTCGTCTGCTTTGCCTTCTAGTTAAAGTATGTGAACTTCAACTTGGCCACATATTAAGAAGAATTAGAGAAATTTAAAATGGCTTTTTTGTGGTCTTATCAGAGTCTTTAAGAACTATTATCTTGCGGGGCCGGCCCCATGGCCGAGTTGTTAAGTTTGTGTGTCCCGCTTCTGCAGCCCAGGGTTTCACAGGTCCGGATCCTGAGTGCAGACATGGCACCACTCATCAAGCCATGCTGAGGAGGCATGCCACATGCCACAACTAGAAGAACCTACAACTAGAATATGCAACTATGTACTGGGGGCTTTGGGGAGAAGAAGAAAAAAAGAAAAAAAGAAGATTGGCAACAGATGTTAGTTCAGAGGCCAATCTTTAAAAAAAACAAATAAAAAATAAAATAAATAAATAGTGAAAAAAAAACTATTGTCTTGCTTGAGGCTCAAAAATCCTTTTTAACAGTCAAAGCTGAGAAATGCCTTTATTGTTCTAGCTGCTATCTGCCTTTCCCACAGAAAAAAATGATCCCTGTTCTTTCAGTAAGTTGGAGCTCACACAATGGCACAATCAACAATTTAACCTGATATCAAAATTTCACACCTACTTTTGTTTTTGGGGTTTTTTTGCTGAGGAGGATTGTCCCTGAGCTAACATCTGTGCCAATCTTCCTTTATTGTGTGTGTGGGACACTGCCACATGATGGCTTGGTGAGCAGCATGTAGGTCTGTACCTGGGATCCAAGCCAGTGAACTCTGGGCCACCGAAGTGGAGTGCCCAAACTTAACCGCTATGCCACCGGGTTGGCCCCCACATCTACTTTTTACTGCTACCATTACATCAGCTATATGCCAAGCACTGTGTTACAATCGTAGCTATGAAGATGGATGAGATGATATTTCTGCCCTGGGGGAGTTCCTGGCCTCAAGGCAGAGACAGACGTGTAAAGAGCTAATCACAATTTTACATAACTAGTCTCGTAATAATGGTATGAGCAAAGCTTATGGGAACACAGAAAACCCAATTGAAAATACGCAGGAAATAGCTGTGCCTTAGGCAACAGGATTAGACTCTTGCTAAAATAGGACTATTTCATTGGCAAAAATAACAATTTAGAGAAAGCACTGCAGTATATCGTAACCATGGGACAGAAACTGCCAACATCATTTACGTGAAAGGAAAATAATTTCTTGTCAGTTCAAGATGTTTGACCCAGTGTCTCATGAGGAAAATAAACCAGTTTTTGGCCTTTCCTTTTTCTTGTTTATTTGCTTGTTTGTTAGTTTTCTTTGTTATGCTTTGCTTTTGTTAAAAGATTGCTTTCTAAAATTGCATTTTCCTAAGACTATTTAGTTAAAGACGCATGCAATTTTGTCTTCAAAAATTAAAAGTTTCTCTTATTAAAATTTAAAATATTCTTTGTTGTTTTTGATTACCTACTATCTGCCAGACATTAATGAAATGCTATGGGACATATCAAGATGGAACTAAAAACAGTTTCTGGCTTATATTCTAGTAGGAGAAACTGTGGCACAAAAATAATACACTATCAGGAAAAATAAAACAAACGTCATCAAAATGTTATGGAAAATGGGGCGAATGTGCTTTGAGTTTTGATCTTCATGTTTATTGATTTGGGTTGCTGCCTGTAACCTCAAAAACATAATGTAACTTCAGGGTTAGGTTTTCAGTATTTTTCTAACTTCATCCTTAGAATAGAGGTTTACTGCTTGAAGTGGCTCTTGATGAGGACACCAAGTGTCAGAGAAGTTTAATTATTTTTCCGTGGTCACATGGTTAAGCCACAAGATTCTGACACAATGTCTCACGGTGTTTACTCTCTAAATCAGGGGCAGCAAATTCCTGGCCTGTTTGCTAAATTTGGCTCACAGCTGTCTTGATATTATTATTTTTAGCTACTTCAGTGTTTCAAAATAATGTCTTTAAATTACTTCTGCCAGAGCATGCCTTCTTATGTTGATATATATGTGAATATACATGAGCATGTGTGTGTATATATATGTACACATATACATATGTATATATATACACACATATGTGTACACATATATGGTTTGGCTGCCTTACAATGGTTGGTCCTCCAAGATCATCTGAGTCTGAAATTCCTGCTGAATCTGTGCTCTGCAGTATATGCCATATACTACATGAAATGCAAGACTCACAGTTCCCAGAAACTTCTAGGTTCAATTTAACTTCTGGGTCTTTGAACTTACAGCTCCCTCTTCTTGGGACAAACATTTCTATCTTTTCTTTTTTTAAACGGAGTATTACTTATATCAAGACTCAGCTAAGGAGCCACCTCCCTCAGGAGTTGGGCCAGTCTGGTTTTGCCATATCTGTTACTCATAAGCACTGTATCCTGAATTTCCCTCTAACAAAACACGTTAACTCTATCTCGTAATCATCCATTTACCTCCAAACACATTGTGGGCAGGTATTATCTATTTGTCTTGGACTCTCTAGTGCTGTGCAATATCTCTGGCGCATAGAAAGATTCCAATAAATGTTTGTCGACAAAATGTTATTTTGTTAAAGGTGGAGAGACGGTAAAAATGGCACGAGAGTTCAATATTACGTGTACTGTCTTATGAAATTACTCTGGAATAAGCACATTCTTTGGATGTGATTTAACATTTTATGCTTTTTTGTCTTTAATTATATTTTAAAGTCCTCTAGGGAAAATCTTAAATTATATAAGTAGTCAAAATGATATTGAAAAAGGGGGGAATAAACAAAGAAATTTTACTACCTGAAAAAACATTTTTGAAAGTATGGCTTCATAAGGTTGGATCTAGGCCAAAGGAAAATAAAATATACGGGAGAGTACAATAAGGAAATCAATAAAATTTATAGTGAAGCCCAAATAATAGTTGGCAATATAACTACAAAGCTTCAGGAAATTGTTAAGCAGTGACTCCTAAAAAAAGTAGACACAGAGATTTTCCAATGTTTTCAGTAAATCGTGAGAGTTGGCAATGATGGAGATAGAGGGGAGAAGCAAGATCACTCTAAAAGTCTTGTGAGTATCATGGCAGGCTATCGATACCGACTAATTCTGAATGTTGATAGAAAATATGATGATCAAAATGCATGAGTTAAGTTTTCAATGTAATTTTCTTGCTTCTACTGAGGATGTAGAAAGTTGCATGAGAACGTCATGGGAATGAGAAGAAGCAGGATAACCAACAAAAATCAGAGCTTTATTATTTAAGCTCATCTGAGAGCTGAAATCACAAAGCAATCTAATGAACCAAATGCAGATGGAAATCAAGCCCTCCGAGGAAAGACGAGACCCATGGCTAATTCATCTTTGGCAGGAGAGAGAGAGGAGGGAGCTCTCCTAGACACAGGTAAGCAGAAAACAAACTTTCAATGAATTTTTAAAGTCCAAATGTGTGGCAATTTCAAATGAGTAGAAACCCCAAACACAAAGGGAGTGTGTACTCACGTGCCAAGCCTTTTTCAATTGACCTTCACAGAACGGTTGTGAAAAATTAAGGGCAGAGCAAGAGGGCTGAGGTAGGTCCTATAGGTATCCTGGGCATTAGACTTAGTAGGAAGCAGAGGTTGTCTATTGCCGGGGGAAGAGCAAGAACGCTGGGAGAGATGCTCCTTTCTTGCTCCCTGAGGACCAGGTATGTGGAGCCTGCTGAAGTCTGAGGGAAAGGCAAGGGCACAGAAAGGAACCCTACAACCACTCGGGACTTTATGCTAAATTGAAGTTAGTGGCTTCCATGGTTCTAGGAGGGTCTGGAAAGCTGAGGTGCACCTAGGGAGGTGCAGTTTTACGGGGCCTTCTGAAGGCAGACGGGAGGGCATGAGAACTGAGATAAACCCTCCAGGCACTCGGATCCCAGTGTCTGCTAATAGGAGGGCTCTGATCTAGCCCTCAAATAATCTGAAACCTGTGGTGAATGGAATCTAATGAAAACAACTGCGAAGCTTAGGCTTAGTTCAAATCCACCATAGCAGCCTAGTAAAAGGAGAGGCACCCTTTCCTAGGAAAAAATGTTGTGTACTCAGTCTCTGTTTTTGTTTTTTTTTAAATTTTATTGAGATCGTATAGGTTTATAAAATTGTGTAATTTCAGATGTATGTTATTAGATATTGGTTTCTGTATAGCCTGCATCATGCCCCCAATAGTCTAGTTTTTATCTGTTACCATACACATGTGCCCCTTTGCCTCTTTCACTCACCCCCCTACCCCCTACCCTCTGGTAACCACTAATCTGCTCTCTTTGTCCGTGTGTTTGTTTAGCTTCCACATATGAGTGAAATGACATGGTGTTTGTCTTTCTCTGTCTGGCTTATTTCACTTAACATAATACACTCAGGGTCCATCCATGTTGTTGCAAATGGGACCATTTTGTCTTTTTTTTGGCTGGGTAGTATTCCATTGTGTGTGTGTATATGTCACATCTTCTTCTTTTTTTTTTTTTTTTTGCTCAGGAAGATTTGCCCTGAGCTAACATGTGTTGCCAATCATCCTCTTTTCTTTTTTTGGTTTGAGGAAGATTAGCCCTGGGCTAACATCTGCGCTAGTCTTCCTCTATTTTATGTGTGGGTCACTCTCACAGCATGACTGATGAGTGGTGTAGGTCTCTGCCCAGGATCATAACCCACAAACCTGGGCCGCCAAAGCAGAGTGCTAGAGCCAATCACAATGCCACAGGGCCAGCCCCCTATGCCACATCTTCTTCTTCTTTTTTTTTTTTTGAGGAAGATTAGCCCTGAGCTAACATCCGCCACCAATCCTCCTCTTTTTTTGCTGAGGAAAACTGGCCCTGAGCTAACATCTGTGCCCGTCTTCCTCTATTTTATATGTGGGACGCCTACCACAGCATGGCTTGACAAGCGGTGCATAGGTCCACACCCGAGATCCAAACCAGCAAACCCCGGGCCGCCAAAATGAAGTGTGCGAACTTAAGCGCTGTGCCACTGGGCCGGCCCCACACATCTTCTTTATCCATTCATCAGTTGATGGGCACTTGGGTTGCTTCCATGTCTTGGCTATTGTGAATAATGCTGCAATGAACATAAGGCTGCATAGATCCATTTGTATTGTTGATTTAATGTTCTTTGGATAAATACCCAGTAGTAAGATAGCTGGATCATATGGTATTTCTATTTTTAATTTTTTGAGAAATCCTCGTGCTGTTTTCAATAGTGGCTGCGTCAGTTTACATTCCCACCAGCAGAATATGAGGGTTCCTTTTTTCTCCACATCCTCTCCAACACTTATTATTTCTCATCTTATTAATTACAGCCATTCTGATGAGTGTGAGGTGATATCTCACTATAGTTTTGATTTGCACTTCCCTAGTAGTTACTGAGATTGAACATCTTTTCCTGTGCCTGTTGGCCATCTGTATATCTTCTTTGGAAAAAAGTCTGTTCGTATCCCCTGCTCGTTTTTGATTGATGTGTTTGTCTTTTGGTTGTTGAGTTATATGACTTCTTTATATATTTTGGAAATTAACCCTTGTCAGATATATGATTTGTAAATATTTTCTCCCAGTTGGTGGGGTGTTTTCATTTTTTTCACGGATTCATTTGCCTTTCAGAAGCTTTTTAGTCTGATGTAGTCCCATTTGCTTTTTTCTTTTGTTTCCCTTGCCTGAGTAAACACGGTATTCAAAAAGATGCTGCTAAGATAGATGTCAAAGAGAGTACTGCATGTGTTTTCTTCTAAGAATTTTACGCTCCTCAGGTCTTACATTTAAGTCTTTAATCCATTTTGAATTAATTTTTGTGTATGGTGTAAGATAATGGTCTACATTCCTTCTTTTGTCTGTGGCTACCCATTTTTTCAACACCATTTATTGAAGAGACTTTACTTTCTCCATATGTTCTTGGCTCCTTTGTCAAAGTTTAGCCATCCAGAGATGTGTGAGTTTATTCCTGGGCTCTCAATTCTGTTCCATTGATCTATGTATCGGTTTTTGTGACAGTACCATGCTGTTTTGATTACCATAGCTTTGTAGTAAATTTTGAAGTCAGGGATTGTGGTGCCTCCAGCTTTGTTCTTTTTTCTCAGGGTTACTTTGGCTATTTGGGGTCTTTTGTTGATCCATTTAAATTTTAGGATTCTTTGTTCTATCTCTGTGAAGAATGTCATTGGGATTCTGATTGGAATTGCATTGAATTTGTATATTGCTTTAGGTAATATGGACATTTTAACTATGTTTATTATTCCTACCCCTGAACATGGAATATCTTTCCATGTCTTTATGTCATCATCTATTTCTTTCAATGATGTCTTATAGTTTTCAGTGTATAGGTCTTTCACCTCCTTGGTTAAATTTATTCCTAGATATTTTATTCTCTTTGTTGTGATTATAAATGGGATTATATTGTTAACTTCTCTTTCTACTAGTTCATTATTAGTGTATAGAAATGCAAATGATTTTTGTAAGTTGAGTTTTCACTCTGCCACTTTGCTGTAGTTGTTGATTATTTCTAATAGCTTTCTGGTAGATGCTTTAGGGTTTTCTAAATATAGAATCATGTTGTCTGCAAGGAGTGAGAATTTTCCTTCATCATTTCCAGTTTGGATACCTTTTACTCCTTTTTCTTGCCTAATTGTCCTGGCCAAAACCTCCAGTACCATGTTGATTAGGAGTGGCAAGAGTGAACCCCTTATCTTGTTCCTCTTCTCAGAGGGATAGCTTTCAGTTTTTCACTGTTAAGTATGATGTTGGCTGTGGGTTTGTCATATATGGCCTTTATTATGTTGAGGTACTCTCCTTCTATACCAATTTTTTTGAGAGTTTTTATTATAAATGGATGTTGGATCTTGTCAAATGCTTTCTCTGCATCTATTGAGATAATGATGTGATGTTTATTCCTCATTTTGTTAATGTGGTGTATCATGTTGATTGATTACCAGATGCTGAACCATTCCTGTGTCCTTGGTATAAATCTCACTTGATCATGGTGTATGATCCTTTTAATGTATTGCTGTATTCAGTTTGCCAATATTTTGTTGAGGATTTTTGTATCTATGTTCATCAGCAAAACTGGCATTTTCCTTCTTTGTGTTGTCCTTCTTTGTGTTGTGTTGTGTTGTGTAGTTTTCCTTCTTTGTGTTGTCCTTATCTGACATTGGGATCAGGGTTATGTTGGCCTTGTAAAATGTGTTAGGAAGTGTTCCATCTTCTTCATTTTTTGTAATAGGTTGAGAAGAATAGGTACTAAATATTCTTTGAATGTTTGGTAGAATTCTGCAGAGAAGCCATGTAATCCTGGACTTTTGTTTTTTTGGAGGTTTTTGATTATTGTTTCAATCTCTTTACTTGTGATTGGTCTATTCAGATTTTCTGTTTCTTCTTGGTTCAGTTTTTGGTAGCTGTACCAGTCTAAAAATTTATCTTTTTCTTCTAGGTGTCCAATTTGTTAGCATATAGTGTTTCACAGTATTCTCTTATAATCCTTTGTATTTTTGTGGTATCCATTGTAATTTCTCCTCTTTCATTTTTAATTTTATTTATTTGAAACTTCTCTCTTTTTTTCTTAGTGATTCTGGCTGTTTGTCAATTTTATTTATCTTAAAGAATAAGCACTTAGCTTCGCTAATCCTTTCTATTATTTTTTTAGTCTCTATTTCATTTATTTCAGCTCTAATTTTTATTATTTCCCTCCTTTGGCTGAATTTGGGCTTTGTTTGTTCTTCTTTTTCTAGTTCTGTTAGGTGTAGTTTGTTATTATTTATTTGAGATTTTTCTTGTTTGTTGAGGTAGGCCAGTATTGCCATAAATTTCCTTCGTAGGACTGCTTCCCTGGATCGTATAAAAGTTGGTATGTTGTATTTTTGTTTTCATTTGTCTCCTGATATATTTTTATTTCTCCTTTAATTTCTTCATTGATCCATTGGTTGATCACTAGCATGTTGTTTAGTTTCACATATTTGTGACTCTCCTAGCCTTTTTCCCGTACTTGATTTCTAGTTTCACAGCATTGTGTTCAGAAAAGATGCTTGATATGATTCCAATCTTCTTAAATTTATTAAGGCTTGTCTTTTTTCCCAACATATGGTCTATCTTTGAGAATGTTCCATGTGCACTTGAGAAGGTTGTGTTTTCTGCTGTTTTTGGATGGATTGTTCTATCTATATCCATTAAGTCCATCTGATCTGGTATTTTGCTTAAGGACATTGTTTCCTTGTTGGCTTTCCGTCTGGATGATCTATCCATTGATGTAATTGGACCACTGAGGTTCCTATCATTGTGTTGCTGTTAATTTCTCCCTGTAAGTCTGTTAATACTTCCTTTATATACTTTGGTGCTCCTGTGTTAGGCACGTATATATTCATAGGTGTTACGTCATCTGGTTGAATGTCCTTTTTATCATTACATACTGCCCTTCTTTTTCTCTCATTGTCTTTTTTACCTTGAAGTCTACTTTGTCTGAGTATGGCAACACCTGCTTTCTTTTGTTTGCAATTTGCTTGAAGTATCATCTTCTATCTCTTCCTTCTCAGCCTGTTTGCCTTTAGAGCTGAGATGTGTTTCCTGGAGGCAGCATTTGTTGGGTCTTGTTTTTTAATCCATCCAGAAACTCTTTGTCTTTTGATTGGAGAAGTAATCCATTTACGTTTAGAGTGATTATTGATATACGAGGGCTTAATACTGTCATTTTATCGTTTGTTTTCTGGTTGTTCTTTATTTCCATTGTTTCTCTTCCCTTATATCTCTGACTGCCATTTCAGTTTCATGGTTTCCTGTGATGGTTTTCCCAGTTTCCTCTTCATTTATAATCTGTGACTCTGCTCTGATTTTTTGTTTAGTGGTTACCATGAGGTTTGTATCAAAGATCTCATAGATGGGATAGTCCATTTTCTGATAGCCTCGTATCTCCATTAGCCTAAGTAGGTTCTGTCCCTTTCCTCTTCCCCTTCTGAGTTATTGTTGCTATAAATTTTTCTTTTCTGTGTTGTGGTTTTGTGACTAAATTGAAGTGTTTATAGTTATTTTTGATGCTTTCCTTCCCTTTGTGTTTTCTGTTATAATTAAATGTTTACTGACCTGTTCTGATGTAGAGCTGCAATTTTCTGATTCTGTCTGTCTATTTATCTCCTTGCTCAAGATTTTATAAAGTTTTACATTTTTGTTAGAGATAGGAAGGCTTCTTTCATCATTTCTTGTAGGGGAGGTCTAGTGGAGATGCACTCCCTCAGCTTTGTTTATCTGGGAATGCTTTTACTTCTTCATTGTATCTGAAGGATAGTTTTGCTGGATAGAGTATTCTTGGTTGAAAGTTTTTGTCTTTGAGTGTTGTGAATATGTTATTCCACTCTCTCCCAGCCTGTAAGGTTTCTGCTGGGAAATCCACTGAAAGCCTGAAAGAGGTTCTTTTGTAGGTTATTTTCTTCTGCCTTGCTGCCCTTAGTACTTTATTTTTGTCATTGGCTTTTGCCAGTTTTAATAGTATATGCCTTGGAGAAGGTCTTTTTATATTAATGTAATTAGGAGTTCTATTGGCTTCACGTACTTGTAAGTCCAGTTTTTCCCCCAGGTTTGGGAAGTTCTCAGCTATTATTTATTTGAACAAGCTCTGTGCCCTTTCTTCTCCTCTTCTCCCTCTGGAATACCTATAATCCTTATGTTTCTTTTCCTAATTGAGATGGATATTTCTCGAAGTGTTTCTTCATTTTAAAAAAATCTTAGTTTTCTCTCCTCATCCACCTGAAGCATTTCTATATTTCTATCCTCTAAATCACTAATTCTGTCCTCCCTAATGTCACCTCTATTTTTTATCTCATTAATTGTGTTCTTCATATCCAGAATTTCTCTTTGTTGTTTTTTATTTTAAGTTTCGATCTCTTTGGTGAAATATTTCTTCTGCTCACTAATTTTATTCCTGAGCTCAATGAACTGTCTTTCTGAGTTTTCTTGTAATTCATTGAGGTTCTTTATGATAACTATTTTGAATTCTCTGTCATTTAGAATGTAAATTTCTGTGAGTACACAATTGGTTTCCGGAGAATTGTCATTTTCCTTCTTCTCTGATGTGTTAATGTAGTTCTTCGTGGTGTTTGATGAAGTGATCCTTTACCAGCACATCTGTGGTAGTATCAAGTCACAGATTCTACCTACCACCTCTGGGGGGTGAGCAGGAGCTATGTTTTCTCATCCCACCACATCTGATGGAAGTTGTGCTGGTAGGGCTATTCTGTGTTTGTCCAGACTTGCCTTAGCCATTCTGTAGATTATGCTCACGTGGGCATGGCCTCTGTGCTGGGTGAGCAGGTCAAGTACCATAGGAAGGGACTCTGTTCTCATCAGGAGACTGGCTGAGCCAGAGGGGCACCTCTGCAGAGGCTAAGTCACTACTCAGTGGGTCCTGTGGGCTGCTTGCTCTGCAGGCAAGGTACCTTCTGAGTGGGTGAGGTGCCTTCACACCTACACTGTGCTAAGGGTGAGGGGTGCTCACATAGGGGCTGAAGCACCACTTGCTGGATGCTGTGCACTGATGTGCTCTGTGGGTAGGGGCACCTTCTGTTTATTCAGTCTATATTGTTAATTTGCTCAGAATATCCAGCATTCAATGAAAAAAATTGAGACATCCAAAGGATCAAAAATTAATGACCAATTATCAAGAAGTAATAGTCACTAGGACCAGAGCCAGAGATGACCCAAATTTTGGAGTTATAAGACAGGGATATTAAAATACAAGTTAAAAATAATTTAAGAATTTATTGGAGAGGGATGACTAACTTGTGTACTGATGGTGTATTAGTTTCCTATTGTTGTAACAAATTACCATAAATTTAGTGTATTAAAAAAACACAAATTTATTATCTTCAAGTTCTGGAGGTCAGGACACTGAAATGGACTTTATGGGCTAAAATCAAGCTTCAGCAGGGCTGCATTCCACCTATGGGAGAATATGTTTCCTTGCTTTTTCTAGCTTCTAAATTCCTGCATTCCTTGGCTCATGGCCCCTTCCTGCATCTTCAAGCCAGCATCATAGCATCTTCAAATCTCTTTCTAACTCCCCTGCCTCCCTCTTTCACTTATTAGGACCTTGTGATTACATTGGGCACACCTGATAATCCAAGGTAATCTCACCATCTCAAGGTCAGCTGATTTGCAATCTTAATCCTATATGAAACCTTGACTCCCCTTTGCCATGTGACATTTCATTCACAAGTTCTAGAGATTAGGGCATGGACATCTTTGGGGGACATTACTTTGCCTACCACAGATAGAGAATTTCATCAGAAAGATGTGTTATAAAAGCTAAGTGGAAATGCTAAAAAAAAAATTATAATAAAAAGATGAAGATATCTTTTGATGGGCTTATTGGCAGACAGAGCCGTTCATATGCTGAATCATAAAACATGTATCAGTAAACTTAAAAGTATTAAAATGATACATAGTATGCTCACTAATATAAAATTAACTTAAGAATTAAAAGCAATAACATATCTAGAAAATCCAAAAATATTTGGAAATTATACAACTAAATAACCCATGAGTCAAAAAAGAAATCACAAAGGAAATTAAAAGGTAGTCCAAACATGGAGACAATGAAAATAATACATATAAAAATATGTGGGACACAATAAAAAGGAGCCCCTAGAAGAAAATTATATCTTTATATAGCTATAACACATGAGGGAAAAGGTGTAAAGTCCGTGCTGTATGTTTCCAGTTTAAGAAGATAGAAAAAGGAGAGTAAATTATACACAACATGAGGAGAATGGTTGTGTTGATCTTTTCAAAGAACCAATTTTGGGCTTCATTAATTTCTTCTAGTCTCTATTTCATTAATTTCTGCTCCAGTTTTTACTGTTTTCTACCTTTCCTGGCTTTATGTTTAATTTGCTCTTCTTTTTCTAGTGTCTTAAGGAAGACTTTTTTGGAGATTTTTTGTTGTTGTTGTTGATGAGTCCTGTCTCTTTTTATTCCTCCCCAAAGCCCCAGTGGATGGTTGTATATCCTGGTTGTAAGTCATTCTAGTTCTCCTATGTGAGCCACCACCACAGCATGGTGACTGACAGACAAGTGCTGTGGTTCCACAACTGGGAAGTGAACCCAGGCCACCGAAGCAATGAGCACCAAACTTTAACAAATAGGCCATCAGGGCTGTCTCTGAAGGTTTTTGTTCCATGAATTTTGCTGACGTTACTCTGGCTCTGTGGGATATTGACATTCAACTCCCCATCCTATCCAGTCTTTTGGGGATAGGAGGTGCCCAGATTAAATGAGGGATTTGAGCAGGGTTCATGATGGATGAGGTGGAGACTTTAGGCCAATTCAATGTACTTTTGCTGGCTTTTCTACATCCAAATGTGTAATATGAATTGATGTGTTATATGCATGTACTTACTACTCCCTTAAGTGTCAAAGGAAAAGCTAGATGCAGAGAAAGTGCTAATTCTTTTGGGGACCCACAACTCTAATGACTTCTTTGAACTTTAAGTCTCTACAACTGATGACGATGCTAATATAAGACTCTGGAAAAGGGAGGCAGCTATTACTGGAAGATAGACCTTGGGTTTCAGATTCAGCAGCTCCAAGTCACATCCAGCTATTAGCTTGTTTTAGGGTTCTTCTCAAAAATGAACTCCCAACTCAAGGAATCCTTGTGTCTCTCTGGCCTGATATTTCCATTTTGGGGTGGTTCAACTCAGACTCCATAACTGACAAGTTTGGAAGGGTACATAAAGCCTTGCTTGACAAATGGAAATGGTATATTCAAGAAAGCAACTGGCCTGGCTCCAGAAGTTTCTTGACTTTACAAGAAAAAGTGTTACCTATCTCATTGGGAGAGACATTATCCCCGACTCTGTTGCTTAAAGCAAAGCCACTGGATTTTCTTAATTCAAAGAGATTTCCCTAAATGCCTGGGCCTAGTTTACTTATAGCTTGGCCAAGCTGAAACCTGATGATGACTACCGGATTGCAGCCACAGTTCAGCCTCTGTTCCAGGTATCCAGGGTCAAAAATAGGCATGGTTACTTTGCTTATTTGCAGGACTCAAGGCATTTCACATAGCTCTGTTTAGTACTCGCCTCAGTGAACCTTGTTATACCTTTATTGACTCTGTTTTTTGTCAATGGCCAGGCTGTTTGGTCTGTCACTTAGAAAACAACAGACTGACAGATTAAAGACAGCCCTCTTTGGGGCCGTGAGCTGTAGAAATAAAATCATGATTAAAGATGATACTGTCTGAGTCACACATGTGAATGCCCATGGTAAGGGCCTGTTTTCTGATGAGACTGCATGGAATCAAACTGCTAATTGAGCTTGATTGCTAACGGAGTCTTCTCCACGTGGATGCCACTAGTGCTGCCTCATTCACCATTGCACTAGACGTGGTAACACATTCACCACCAGAAGCTTGGCACGTAATAAAAGACTTGGTTTTTGATTCAGCGGATAGCACTATCAGACTTGTATCTCCTACCAAAAGTTGGCCCATGTGTCTTGCAGTGGAGGAGATCACATCGTCCAGGCATTACCCCTCCTGTTCCTAGAAAACTGACTATATTAGACCATTCAACCTTTTCAGGACTATCATAGTGCCTCACTGTTCTTGACACATTTTCAGGTTACAGTGTTATTCTTCCTCTGATCAGCCAACTCTGGTTACATTATTGTGTCCCTTAAAACTAACCTATGTCATGTTTCTGACTTTCTGGACCATTTGCAGTTGGGAAATGATGCACCTTTTATCACAAAGGCCACTCAACAATGGATAATGGTCAAGGTAATCAATGCACTTTCCACACTTCCCGCCATCCAGAGACATGTGATATTTTTGAGTGTTGGAATGCCTCTTCAAAAATAGACTCAAAAAAAAAAAGAGAGAGACTCAAAAGGATTTCTGACTCTGCCTCTCTCATCTCCCCCTTATCCACAAACCTTAGTAGGTAGTTTGCTCACTAGATGCAACTGACCCCAGAAAGAGATAGTCCTCTCTTAGTCACTTCCCATGTAATGATCAGGATAAAAAGGATGGGGGATTACATAGATATATTTTGAAAAGTTGAGATTCTGCTCTGATCCTTCCTGGATATGATGCTTTCTTTCTCCTTAACAGTAAACCAAGGTCAGCCTTGTAGGTACATCATCTTGGTGGTAAACCAACCAAAAGGAACCTAAGGGATTCAAACTTAATTCTGCTTCAGGTACCTGGATTTCCTTGTTGAAATGACAGTACCCTGGATCATAAGGATAATGACAAGTTGGCTGAGTGCACTGATCACTCAGTCCCCCTACAGTGGACCATGCAGACCAAATGGGGAGGACTTAATGGCTTTCTATAAGTTTTATTAAAATGCCTTTTTTCTTCTAGCACCTGACCCTTCTCTATGGAAAAGTAAGAGATGATTGAGGGGGAAAAAGTGAAATTGTAGCTACCAGAATGGGGGACACAGTTTTGTAATGACTAAGAGAGAGTAACACTCCCAGCTCTTGGGGAAGGAAGCACTTAGATCCCAGGCGGTATGGAGGAGGGTGGGATGTTAATGATGTTTGTCTTTCAGAATCACCCTTGGAACTTTCTTCATGAAGGGAAATTCCCTACTGCAGCTCTACCAAACTATTGTGAATGGCTTGAATTTAACTGACTGCAGAGTTGGCCAACCCTGCTACATGGTTCTGACCATGATTTGATTGCCATTCCCCTCAACCTTATTATAAAGTATATCAGAAATAGCAGGGAATGATCCCAGGTCCTCCATCTCCCATGGAAAACACTTGTTATCACATCTGGCTATCTTTCCCACTACCTTTCTCAGTCATTCTGTGGAGCAAACAAATGCCACCCAGCTGGGGGTGAGGATAAACAGCACAGATTGGAGTATCTCTCCTCAGAGGGTCTCACCAAAAACATGGAATAGACTCAACTACTTGAACTGAACTGGGAAGTGTAAGACCTACCAATCAGCTAGGAGACTACATTGGAGACACTATAATCTCCTTGACTCATGTAGGTCCCACTTGGAGGGGCCCCAAATTTGTAAGCATCATTTTCTTTCCAGGTAGCACATGTGCCCCCGAAATGATGCTTTGTGCATTGAAGCCAGCACTAACTTGCTTCCCTCCTGAAAATACTGTGATTTGTACCTTAGGATAGTTATATGGGACCTTCATGTATTTAAGGAAATGTAATAAGTAGATCATGTATCTGTCAGATGACTGCAGAGACCTCTCCAAAATGAGACTATACTTGGTTACTTGAAAGGATTCCCCAAAGGGAAAACTGTCTAATTATTTATCTCTATGATGGATTCATCCAATTCCAACTTGTATGATATTTGTCCCTGATTTTGGCTGAAGTAATCAGTGGCATCACTTTAGACCTGGAAGAGATGCAAGTCTGCGTCAACTCACTGGTTGGCATTGTAATGGATGATAGAATTGCACTAGACTTCCTCTTTGTAGGCCAAGACAGAGGTCTATGTAACCACTAATCTGTTAAGTTATCCCTGAGCCATGTGGAAAGGTCAATACAGAAATGGAAAAAGCCTCTGGAATATCAGGGTATGCCCTGGTTCAGCTGGCTTGACTGAAACCATGGGAAGAGGAGCATGGTTGTGGTTAATGCTGTAGGCTGACCTTATCCTAGTGTTTGGAACCCTGTTCACAGTAGCCTTATCAAATGTTGTATAAGAGAAATAAACATATTTTGTTCTAACCTCTGTTGGTCAGATTAATCAGAGTAATCAACAGGATGTTATACTCATGGAAAAATTTACCAGAAGCCAATATGGCATAAAAAGTGGAGCTCCATATGAGTGGAATAATTCCCTGCAGGTTTCGTGTTTCCCTGTGCTATGTGACCAGAGGCACTGACAGCCTTAGTATCAAACTATCTTTTTTTGTTCTTTCAGTAAGGAAGATTGGCCTTGAGCTAACATCCACGCCAAACCTCCTCTGTTTTGTATGTTGGAAACCACCACAGCACAGCCTGATGAACAGTGTGCAGGTCTGCATGCAGGATCTGAACCCATGAACACCAGGCTGCTGAAGTGGAGCGTGCAGACCTAATCACTATACCACCAGGCCAGCCCCCACAAACTGTTTTTTAAGAGTGTGTGTGTTTTTTTTGTAATAGACTTTATTTTTTAGGGTAGTCTTAGGGTTAGGGAAAAACGGCACAGCAAGTATAGAGAGTCCCATATACTGCCTACCACCTTGCAACATCAGCCCCCCACAGTTTCTTCCATTATTAATATCTTGCATTTGTGTGGTGTACTTGTTGCAATTGATGATCCAATTTTGATACATTATTATGGACTAAATAAAGCCCTTAGTTTACATTAGAGTTCACTTTTTATGTTGTACAATTTTACGGGCTTTGACAAATGGTTAATGTCACAAATCCATCATTCCAGTGTCTTACAGACTAATTTCACTGCCTTAAAAATGCCCTGTCCTCCACCTGTTCATTCTTCTCCCCTTCCCACTAAACTCCTGGCAACTACTGTTCCTTTTTGTTGTCTCTGTAGTTTTGCCTTCCCCAGAATGTCATTTATTTGGAATCAAACAGTATGTAGCCTTTTCAGATTGGTTTTTCAGTAATATGCATTTAATGTTTCACCGTGTCTTATCTTGATAGCACATTTCTTCTATCACTGAATGATACTCCATTGCGTGGAGGTGCTATGGTTTGTTTAGTCATTCATATAGTCAAGGACATCTTGCTTGCCTCTAATTTTTAATAACTATGACTAGAATTGCTTTTAACATTCATGTGTAGGTTTTGGTGTGGACATAAGTTTTCAACTCATTTCAATAAATACCTAGGAGTGCTATTGCTGGATCATACGGTAAGAGGATGTATAGTTTTGTAAGAAACTGCCAAGCTGTCTTCCAAAGTGGTTGGACCATTATGCATTGCCACCAGCAATGAATGAGAGCTCCTATTGCTCCACGTCCTTGTCGGCATTTGGTGTGGTCAGGGTTGGGTGTTGCCACAAACCCACTGCATGTATAATATCCACCTGGGCCCCACTATTATCACCTCATGAGAGTTGGAGACAAAGGGAACGGACAGAAATATATTGATACTCATGCTGCTAACTGTGCTCTGAGGAATAAAGTCTTTTGTCTCTGATTCAGTAGTCTCAAGTCTTCTGCCAGAATCCACAAAAGTGCCAAGCAAATTTTTTAGCTTGTAAAAGAGTAAAATCCCAGACTCCTTACAGTTCTTGACATGTACATCCACCAAAAAAGACTTACACAAAAATATTTATTGTAGCTTTATTCATAATAGCACACACCTGGACAGAAAATATCCAACAATAGGTGAATAGATAAACAAATTCTGGTATTTCACACAGTGGAATACTGCTTAGCAAAATAACAGAATGAATTACTGATGTGCACAATTACATGGATGAAAATCCACAACATGCTGACTAAAATAAGGCAGACTGGAAAGGTCACGTGCTGCATGCTTCCATTTATATGAAATTCTAGAATTAGCATAACTAATTTATAGTTAAAGAAATAAGAACAGTGTTTGTTTCTGAGTGGCAGAGGATTATTGGAATAGAACTGGAGGGAAATTTCTTAGGTGAGGGAGCGCTTGATGAGGATGTAATTTACATAGGGGCACTGTGAAAACTGATCAAACTGTGTGTGTAAGTTCTTTGTACCTTTCTTGTATGTAGATTATACCTTAATAAGTAACAAAAAAGCTAAATATAACCACTAGATGAATAAAAACATACGAAATTTCCAAATCAAAGAAACGTAATTCGAGTCAGCAATATAACATAAAGGAACAAATAAAGACGAACACAAGAATATGTGTAAATAGAAAACATAAAATAGATGCTCAGATAAGTCAAAATATATCAATAATCACAACTAATTCTTTTCAAAGGACAGAAGTTTCCAGGTTAAGTGACATAAAATAAATGTTAAAAAGAAATGTTAAAATTCTAGTCACTAGTTCCTCTCGCTTTGCAAGAGGAACCTGGAAAGCAATATGAAGCCAAAAGGGTAAAGGCTAAAGGAGGGAAAGTAATGTAACAAGCCCACAACTAACTAAAATAAATACTTTGTGGTATATCAGAAAACATATATTGCCAGTCAAAAGAAAGAAATTCAAGATTACAGTTTTATATATTGTTATAAGACACAATCTACCAATATTTTATAGCTCATGAATCTTTTATGCATCTAACATCACGGCTTTAAAGTAAAGGAAAAACTGCTAGAAATTTAAGAAGTACCTGACAAAGGTACAATCATAGTGGAATCATTTAAACAGTTCTCTCAAAACTTGGCAGATAATGGAGACAAAATGTGTCAATATGCATGATCTGGCTAATTCTGTTAATTATATTGGAAAGTAAACCTAAAAAATATTTTATAGTATTGAGTGAACACTCATGAGTTGGGTTGTGCAATAGGCCACAAATAAAATTTCAAACATTTCTCCATAGAAGTTTGTTGGGGAACCAGCAGTCTGCTATACCATTGATAATACAAATGGTTATTACCTGTTTGTAAGGCAATTTGGCCATATCTATCAAGATTTAAAAAAAACATGTATTTTGTCCCAAAGGATTTTACTTCTAGGAATATACACAAAAAGAATTACTCACATATGTGGACAAGGATATATGAATGAAGATGTTATATAAAGCATCATTGTAATATCAAAAAACTGAAAATAATCTGATAGAAATCACAGGAGATTGGCTAAATTATGGTAAATCCATACTGCAGAAAACTATGAATTCATTAAAAAGATATATATATATATTCATTAAGGATATATATATCTTCTAAGGAATATCTTTTTTTAATAAAAGATATACACACACACATATATGTAAATTTGTAGCTATGTGGGGTGATGGATGTTAACTAAATTTATTGTAGTAATTATTTCACAATATATAACGATATCATATAATTATATTATGCATCTTAAACTAATACAGTGTTATATGTCAATTATATCTCAATAAAACTGGGAAAAATAAACAAATAAATAAGATACATATCTGCCTAAGATATCTATCTATCTATATGTAATGGTTCAAAACTTATGAATAAGGGGAAATAAGCAAGTGACAGCAGAGTTATATATGTATTATAATATGACCCACTCCGTGTGCATTTAAATACTTGGAATAATGGAAAGATATACCCCAAAATGTAGGCAAGTGCGACTTCTGAGGAAAAAAAAATAGGATTTAGATAATAGAGAATAAAGAAGCTTACTAAATTGGGCCTGTATCTTTTAGTCTATACTCATCTATAGTTTGGGTATTTTTAGAGCCAAATATTCATTTATTAAATATTTAACAAAACATAATTTTAATTTAACCTGTAAATTACTGGTTGTCTAATTTTTAAAGACATGTCAACCCATGAGTTAATCAAGTAAAGAAAAATAAAATTTTATTTTTTAATTCACTTAAATGTGATTTTTTTTTAAAAGACAAGGTTGAAGTTGATTATCAAACATGCCTTAATTAAAGTTGTCATTGTGGAACACTTAGCACTGACTTCATATAATGTTTGTCCAGGGTATAGTCAAGAAAAATTTGTTGAACGAAGTAATAAGCTCTCAGCGTTTAGAGATGACATGGACAGCAACAAATATATACTGTTATTGACTTGCTTATAAAAGGAAATCTATAATATTTTTTATATAAATATGTTTCCCATCTCCACAGATACCCCAAAAGTTGTTTGTCTACAAGCTTTGGGACCAAATAGGAGATTTTTCTCAGTGTGAAGAGAAGTGTAAAATAGTCTAACGCTGAGTTGAGGAAATATTGGCAGGGCAAATCTGAGAAGCCATAAAGCCTTTGATACATGCCATGCTTCATAATTTTAAACAAAATCATGATTTGGGGTTACTGTAATCACTACCTCATTTTCCTGTTTCCTTTCTAGTTTACTTCTGTCTTGGTTAAGATCTGTGAATATGTTCAAAGAGTCTACCTCATACATGGTATGGCATATTGGACTAGCTCAGAGGTCCCCAAGATTTTTTGGTTCGTGGTGTCCTTAGTGTCTCAGTAGTTTTTCCATGGGTATAGTCAAGACCCTAGACCAAAAGAAGTGCCTTACAGTCCCTTTTGTAAGTCGTTAGGCCCCAAAAATTTAATAAATATTTATATCCTCAAAACTTAGTATCCATTTGAAAAAATGACAAATCATTTGAAACAATTTTTTAAATTTTCACTCTTAAATAAGCACAATTAGTTATTAATGGGATGTGTGCACTCATTGAGTGCAAATTCTCAAACCTTGAAATGAGATTGGGTACTGCCACCCTCATCTCCTATCTCACATCGATTATACTGCAGTACTTTCTTATCATCTCAACCTAGGAAATGCAACAGTTTCAAAAAGTATGATGTCACTCAAAGGGATTTAACATTATCTAAAGTTGAAACTGAAATGCCTTGAGCTAGGGGTTCAAAGTGTCTGACAGATATGGGAAGTCAGTGTGTTTACGCTGAAAGTTTAAACATCTCCACCCCAGCCCTGTGAGTTTGTAGCAGTAGAGCAGGGCGCTTTGGCCCACATGTGGGACCCACAGGACCTCATGGTTTTCAGGGCTTTTACAACTCTAAAATGCTGTAATTCCATGGTGAGAGAAGATTCTTGCCTAAGAAGACACTTGCCTAAGAAGAGAGCAAGCACATTTAAGGATACCATAACATTTTGAATCCTGCACTTTTCATAATGAAAAATATTGAAATGTAGCACGTAGAAGAGTAAATGATTTGAAGCCAGGCACCTATGGATTTGTATCCTGCATCCCGTACTTACTATCTAAGGACCAATGAGTCGTTTAAATCCTCTAAGCCTCAGTTTCTTCGAGTGTAAAATTAAGATAAAGTTATACATACCTCATTGCAGCACTGTGATGATTAAATGAGATAATGTAAAACTGTCAACCAAATGCCTAGTACATTGTAAGGGCTCCATAAACGTGAACTATTAAAACAAGAATTTTAACCATTGGTTAAGTCTGAAGAAAGATTTTTTAAGATGATGAGTTTTTCATAAGCAAATCAAGTAGCTCATAGTGTCAAGTATATCATTAAATTAAGAGGGTGAGGCTGAAAAAAAGATTTATGAACAAGCTTAAGTAAATATTAATCATTTTTTGAGTACATTCTATCTTGCTTAAGAGTACATCAATTTTTAAAAAATAAGTAGGGATTAATGTCTATTTTTTTCATGAAAGCATATTTCCCAAACTGTATTTTTTCTTTTTTTTTTCAAATATTGGCATCTGGGCTAACAACTGTTGCCAATCTTTTTTTTTTTTTTTCTGCTTTATTTCCCCAACCCCCCCCCCGTACACAGTTGTATATCTTAGTTGCACGTCCTTCTAGTTGTGGGATGTGGGACGCCACCTCAACGTGGCCTGACGAGCGGTGCCATGTCAGCGCCCAGGATCCGAACCCTGGGCCGCCTCAGCGGAGCACGCAAACTTAACCACTAGGCCACGGAGCCGGCCTCCAAGAAACTGTATTTTTTCTGTTTTTCAGATTACCCAGAGAATTAAAAGACGGTACAGTCCCAGGAAATTATTAACAGCATTGGTAACCTGTTTTTAATACTTTTTAAAACCCATACAATCAAACTAATTACATGATTTACATATGAATTTTCATTTAATAAAACTTATAAAAGGCAAAAGATATAATCTCCTGGACCTTTCTTTTTTCCCCATTTAAGCCTATTGTCAGTTTCTGAAGCTTCCACACTGTGCCTGTCTAGCAATTGTTTTCTCAATATGAACAAAATAGATCTTTTAAAACTATGGTGTTTCTCATTTCCCTTTTGAACGTTGTGCAGAACTTGGAGAGGGAAAAAGAAAGAGAGGGGAGGAGGAAGAAAGAGAGAGAAAGAGAGAGAGAATCAACCTAAGCCAACATTACAGATGCATATTCAGGGGTCAAAAAGAAAACTTGTTATACCAGCTTTTCTCATTTGTATTAGTTTGGGAATCATTTGTGATAATTGGGTTCTGGTTGAAGAGTTGATTTAAGCAGTAACTTAAAAAAATCCATGAGTCGAATCATAATTACTAGGTAAGCTTCAGATCTGACTAAAGAAGTGGACTTAACAGCATATTTGACTGCCTTTGCAGCTGTGTGACATGAATTTACCGCAGGCTTCAAGCACATGATGTTTATTGAGCAGTATTGTTCCTCTAAACTCTGACTTCATGGAATAGCAAAGGATAACAACAAAGTGCTGGAACAGAACCAGCCACTAGTGCAGTAGTTGTTTAGGCAACAACACTCCTGTGGATCCGGTGGGGCAGGGACTGCATAATTGCAGTAAAGTGATCACCTCAAATAGAGGAGGCAGAAGACACTCTGTAGGACTGAAAGGAATCTGCACACTTAGGCACAAGAAAGTGGAAAACAATAGTAATGGACCAGAGCAAGCTAGTATTCCTGGCGTGAGATCATTGGTACGAGATCCAAGAAAAGGAGAACCACCTACCCACCCAGAGGGAAAGCAACAATATCCTTAGAGAAATCTAAGCACTTGTCTAAAATCTTAAAGAATTTATCTTCATGTTTTCCATGCATTTCCCCCTTCCTTTCCTCTCTCAGTGGCACTCTAAAGGGACATTTTCCCTTCCTATCTCTATGATGGGACAGCACAAAAGCAAAAATAGTGACCCAGAGGAGCCATTGGCACAGAAAGATTATCATGTATCTTCGCATAATATTTTTATTCTTGCTTGCAGAAACTAAATCTAATTGGGAGTGGGGAAGGAGAAGGCAGACAGAACTGAAAGGAGGGGCCTGGCCAGGAGGTAAGGGGTACATGAGACGATATCATCAGATAGAAACTCAAGACTGAGCAGTCAATCTGTGTAGATCCTCCTTGTAATCTGTTGTCTGCGTCCAACTCCCTTTGCAACAATCCTAGATTTTGTATGCATATCTGAGTGTAGAAGTATCTTAGGTGAGAATGAAGGCATGAAAGGAAAACTCAACTCCTGACCAAGCTGGAACTAAATGGAACCACCTGGGCATTTCTCTGTGTAATGGTGAACACACTGCCAATGTTAAAACCTTCATAAGAGGTCATTGGTTTCAAGCAACATTACAAGTTCTAGGAAATTCTGAATGATTGTGCAATGAAAAAATCATTCAAATTCTGAAGAAAATTAAAAAAATAGCAATCACATAAATGAATGGGATCTAAAAGAATGGATGGAAATACTCTAAAGCCAGGAATCAAGCAAGAGCACAAGTATAGGAGGTAATTGAATGCTGAAACTGCCCACTGACCCAGAGAAATATGATCTCTGGTAGCTTAGAACTTTGGTTTTAATGACTGTGCTTAAGAGAGTGCTGTGCAAAACTGTGCTTGGGCAAAACAAGCTTAGGGCCATTGTATAGTGAGCACTTAGATTGGAGATCCTTGCGTACAGTCTAGACTTATAAAGACCTAAATGAGGGAAGGGATGAAACAAGAGACTCCCTGGCCAGGATTGGCTTTGTGTAAAGGGAGAAGCAATAGTTTTCCCAAAATATTTTTGTGCACAGGCCTGCTCTTTAATGGACGTCAGACTTGAATTTTATTATTTGTATTTAAAGAATTTTAGTTTAAGCAAGATCTGGGCATGTAGCTTTCTGAGACATAGAATAGGTAGGCAGATTCTTTCTTGGTGAACACATCCTCACCAATTTTTAGAGGCCTCTAAGAATTCCCACAGAATTTTAAAAAATATATGCTCAGAATCAAGGATCATAAAACACATAAATAAAACAAGAAATTATGAATGAGAGACAGTAGGACTAATAGATAGCAGAAACAGACAAATATTGGAATTATTAGCAACATAAAATGACTAATAAATTCATATAAATAAAATATGGAATAAAAAACATAAGTAAGGATCAAGCATCTATCAAAGATGAGCAGGTATATTTGGGAAAAAACCCAAAATTTAACTTTTAGAAAAATGAAAAATGTAGTCAGTAAAACTAAAGCTAAGTTTACAAAATATCAGTTTAAGAGAGAACTAATGAACCAGAAGATGCAAATTAAGAAATCATACAACCAGTGCTCACAGGGACAAAGTGATGGAGAAATACAAAAGAGAGGTTAAGAAACATGGATAATAGAATGAGCTAGTCCAATATACATCTAATCAAAGTTCTGGAAAAAATAATAGACTGAAGAGAGTCAATATTTAAATTGCAATGGATGAGAATTTCATGAGAACTAACAAACTCATACTGAGAAATAGCACCAAATCCCAAATAAGATAAATTATCATATGGAGGTACAAAATTTAAAACTGCAGAGCACCAAATAAAATAGCAGGTGTTTAGAAAAAGCAGAGAGAAGAGATGGATAGTGAACAAAGGAATGATAACTAGACTAACATTTGACTTCTCAAAAGATTTCTCAACGGAAGCCGGAAGTCCTCAGAATAACATCTTCAACATGTTGAAAGTTTCTTCCAACCTAGAATCATACCCAGAAAAGACATCTTTCAAAGAAAGCCAAATTAAAGACATTTCCATGTAATAACTGGTCTACCACAACAGACTCTCCATGGAGGAACATCGGAAGCACATACTTTAGCAAGAAGGAAAACGATGCTAGAAGGAAGGTCTGAGATGTATTTAAAAAAATGGGGCACAAAGGGAAGTAATCAAAGATGGCTTCCAGGAAGCTTCAATAGTCCAGGTGATGTCCTATTTCATTGTATATTATATACTTTACATATGTTCTTTTATGTATTAAGCACTCAAAAATTTTAAAAAGAGATGAAAATCATCATATATTTCCTCAAGAAAAAAATACTGTAGCATAAGAGAAAGAGGAGCATTTTATTCTGAAAATCCAGTGAAAATTAAATCTCTTGAAAAATAATTTATCAAAGAAAGCAAGGGAAACTTTTAGACAACTGCTTGGCTTCCACAGAAGGACTTAAGTAACTGTTCCTAAGAAATACGAGTATCAGTCATATATGAAGAACAGACAGAAAAGGAGACAACCAGATGCAAAATACACAAAAATAAGAGGCTAAGAATAAAAGGAAGCTGGGTGGAAGGACAACTGGCCAATAGGATAACCACCACAGAATGGCCTGCAGAAAAGCTTGATGCAGAAAATTGCATCTGCGTGCTGAAGAAAAACGTCCAGTTCTCTTAAAATAAGGAATAAAATATTGATGTGAAGGAGATGATGAGAGAACAATAAACATGAAAAACAGAGATCAGAAATACAATTTTAAAAATATAGATAGTGCTGAGGGAGAAAGCAAGTGATAGGAACATTTCCCACATACTTATGGAGCCCGTCCTGTTTGTGGACCCTGGGCTGATCTGCACATATCCCATCACTTACTAGTAGACTAACATGTCGGGTTAGCATTATTTCCCAGACTGCAGAAGAGGAGATTAAGCCTGAAGGAAGTTGCTTGCTAAAGATCACATGGATGGAATTTGAAACCAGGTTTTTCTGATTCAAATATTTGAACTGTTTATCTATTCCAATAATATCAAGAAAGTTAAAATTCAAGTTAACTTACTTTGGAGAAGAGAAGAATCTTTTTTGTATTCATAACAGACAAAATATTGGTAAGGATAAAACACTACTAAAGATTTATACTCCAAATAATGCAGTATAGAAATATGATATCTAAATATATATAAATCAAAGGAGAAAATGAATAAAGATATCAATATAATTTATGAGTGTGAATGCAGATCTCTAAAATCAAATTAACTATTGAATTCATCAGATTTGCAAAAGAATAAACCTAACATCATAGTTTAATCTTAGAATATATAATTTACGATTTAAATATGCCAAAGAAGAAAATATATTATAACATATAATTTAAATAAGCAAAAGAAGTTCAACTATGAGGTAATCTCAGTTGTACCTTAATGGAATTTAATAACCTTAAAACTCTTCTATAATAAAATAACTCATTAAATGAAAATATACTTACTTCTTTCATATGCTAAGGAATATTTTTCTAACCAGCAGCCAAAATTACGTTTAAGGTTAAAATATCAGAATCATGCCCAATAAAATCAAGAAGCAAGGCATTAATATTTATTTAAAATTATTCTGGAATTGTAGCCAATTCAGTAAGTATTAAGAAAGTGTTAAGAAATATAGTTTTGGAAAGTGTACAGGTTTATGATTATATGCAGATGGTATGATTACCCATCATGAAAAAAACCCCAACAATTTCTAATTCAATGAATTAGAATGTCTTGTATTTCTGAGTATTGGTGTGGTAACAGGGAGATGGATGCTCCCGTATGCCATGAGTGGTGGTAAATGAGGGGTGGTAAATTTCTGAAAACAAAGTTAGTAATTTAAATGAATAGTCTTGTGGTTGTTAACTATTATCCTACAAATAGCCAGATAGGTGCAAAAATATGCATGTTTAAATTTGATTACTATGATGTTCATTATATAATATTGAAAAATTGTAATATTTCTAAACGTCCAACTAAAGAAGACTGTTTAAAGTATTGTACTGCACGCTCATTAAATTTGGATTTTGAAAGACGTCAAATGATACAGGATGTTAATATAAGTGCCAAAGGTATATATTATTTTTATACTCTGAAAAATCTAATTTAAAAATAAATTTCAAAAAGATCCTCTATATATAGTATAATTACTACAAAGGAAAAGACTGGTGTTACATTTATTATCTTTTAGTGCTAAGATTACAGGTGATTTTTATGTCCTTTATGTATTTCTGTATTCAATTCAATTAGGATGGGGGAGAGAGAGGGAGAGGGGGAGAGAGAGAGAGTCCGGGAGAGGCTTACCAGACCAGAGCTATATTCAATTACAAACATACCATCAGAGAGAAAGAAAGTGTGAATCAGGGAAGGTTGCTGGATGACAGAAGCAGAGAGAAGAAAGGCCTTGGTGGTGGTGCCTGTTCATGCACTCTCCAGGGAAAAGAGTGTCTTGATAAAATAGCATAGTTACTTGATTGGGCTATTGAGAAGCAAGACACAAGATATTATATAATCCTCATACTGTTGAACATTCAAATCATATACCAGAAGCCTAGGCATTATTAAATTTGTTGAATTTAATATGCTAAGGCTTCCTGACATCCAAACAGCTCACCTCTGCTGGTCACAGCCTGACTCAACTTGTTCACACCAATGCAAACTTTATTGTGTAAAGTATCTTAAAGTAATTCTTACAACACTTGGAAATTATGGTATGCATGTCATCATTTGATAAACATGGAAACTGCCGATGAAAATGGACTTGTCCAGGGTCACACAGAAATGAAATGGTGAATCCAGTATTTAAACCAAAGTGTCTCTTTCTCTCTCTGAAGCCCCGTGTTCCCTAGTGTATACTTACTGTCTACCATGTGACAGGCACTCATCTCTAATCCTAAAACTAGCACCACAAGGTAGAGATCATTAAACAAGCAAATACCCTGTATTCTCTTCAGTCTGTCCCAGCTCTGAGACAATTATTGATCTGATTTCTGGGAGGCTGACTATTGCCAAGCTGGTACCACCATCTCAGTAAGCAATTATGCACACACCAAACAGTTTGAGAACAAATACATGGCAATACACAAACAAGTGTGTTCAAGGGCAAAGGAATTATTTCAAAAGGAAGAAGAACATGAGTTGAATATGAAAAGCCTCCTTAAGGAGAAATCTCTTGAGATGGGCTTTGAAAGAGGCTTATGTGTCAAATATTAACCCGGAAAGGAGCTACGGAGGCACATTTGAAGGGACAAGAGCAAGAGGCAGGAAAACGATGTGTTCTTTAGGATAAACACAATTATACAAGATTATAAAGAGATGAAACTCAATAGATCAGCTAATGGGAGGCTTTTTAAATAACAGCCTAAAGAGTTGGTATCTGATTTTATAGGCAATTACTGTAAGGTCCAGCTGCGATTGCCAGCCAGTATGTAAAGTTGGTGTTTGATCTTTTCTTTTCCTTTCCAGTCAAAATCACATTTTATGGACTGTTTCTCTCTATATTAATTCAAAAAGCTACCAAATAAAATCTACTTTTTACTGCTTATTTTGAGACTCTTTTTGTTGAAACTTTAGGAGCAGACAAGATTTTTTTCCTCGACATATTAAAGACTATTGAATTCAGACTACACAAAAAATCAGATGGCTCCGCTATAAAACTGAAATCTCCCTAGGTTCCCAGAAAAAAATGCTCATTTCACAATTACTTTGAACTAATATCACAAGACCATTTTAATTGGCTGGGGTTTTTTTCCCCTATGGTTGTTTATTGATTCAGTCTCCAAAAAAGTACACGTAAATCTGTATGTGTTTTATTGAAACACAGGTGGACTTAAGGAAATGGTTCTTTATGTTTTATTTCTCTACCTATACATCCTTTGGCACATTACTTAATCTCTTTGAACCCCAGTTTTGCCATATGTGAATTGGAGATAATAATCCCTACCTTGTTGAATTTAGTTTTAGGATTAAAGAGGATGCCTATTAAGCCACAAGGGTATGCCTGCCACAGGGTGGGTACTGAGTGACAGACTAATTTTTAATCATATATGGGCCAATCCTCGATGAGCTTGCAATATATTAGGGAAGATGAGGCTTTGATAATAGAGATGGGTTCAAATATTGAATTCACTACTTCATTTCCGTGTGATTGTGGACAAGTTTATCTCTAATCTTTGGTTTCCAAATGAACGAAGCGCCTACTTAGGCCAGACATATTTCAAAGGAAGCCCACATTAGAGTGTTTCACAGTTTTATATCTTCCAGAGTACATCATGCTGCCATTATAAAGCAATATCTTATCTCAGTGGGTCTACAACTGTGGGATAAGTTAGTATGACTAATAGTCCTTGCTTAAATAGATTCCAGGATTCCTTTTCTCTCAGTTCTTGAGTGCACAAGAATTAGCACATATCTGGCATGAAAATTCCCACTAAGCAATCATAGAAAAAAAGCTAGCCAATTAAAATGATATTGTAGTCTTACCTCAAAGTAATTGTAATAGAAAGTTCTAGCAAAGTTTTTATATGGGGCTGCCTGCAGACCACTATTTACAGTTATATGAACCTACAAAATCAACCACAAAGCCCTGTAACCTTCTCAATGGTAGCAATTATGTCTTACATTCTCCCTTTTGAAAGGAGGGACTATACCTTATACTGCTTCAGTATAATCTGTGCCATGTAGTCAATTCTGAGTGCAGAATTAACAATTAATAAATGCTAGCGAAAGGGAATTTGATAACACCAGTTTTAGGTCCACCAAGCCTATTTTGAATCCACAAATCTCAGATTTTCCAAACTAAGCTTAGGTATAAATGCAAACAAATGTAGATTTTTAAAGGGAAGATACATATTTTGGGGGTGAGACAAGCAAATGAAGCAGGAAGGTTTCCAACACAATTTACATATCCATAATTAGTTATTCACGTATGGATGAAACTACCTTCAAACACCATGTATAACTATTTACAACACTTCTATTTTCACTATTGTTTTTCAAGTAACTTTATTGAGATTATAATGGTTTATAACATTGTGTAATTTCGAATGTACATTATTGTTTATCAGTTCCCGAATACACTTTTTTGTGCTCATCCCCAGTAGTCTAATTTTTATCTATCATCATCCATATACGCCCCTTTATCTCTTTCGCCCACCCCACAACCCCTTCCCCTCGGGTAACCACTAATCTGTTCTCTTTATCCATGTATTTGTTATCTTCCACATATGAGATATTTTCACTATTTTGAACATAAAAGTTGACTTTGCAAACATAAGATTTTCCTTTGCCTGCTTTATAACCTCATTTCTTTTTTTTTTTTTTTTGAGGAAGATTAGCCCTAAGCTAACTGCTGCCAGTCCTCCTCTTTTTTTGCTGAGGAAGCCTGGCCCCGAGCTAACATCCATGCCCATCTTCCTCTACTTTATATGTGGGACGCCTACCACAGCATGGCGTGCCAAGCAGTGCCATGTCCGCACCCGGGATCCGAACTGGCGAACCCTGGGCCATGGACAATTGGAACTGCGAACTTAACCACTGCGCCACCAGGCTGGCCCCAACCTCATTTCGGATTCATATTTCCAATAGAACAAAAATGCCAACTTTTCCCTTTGAAAGACATATTTTCAAGGAAATGGGCATTTAATGTTTGTATGAATTTCTGACTTTATGAAATCAATAGTAAATTTTGAAATGCTTTCTTGGAATATAGCATATTTTCTGTGTGCTATATTGGACAAGAAGCCCAATAGGTATCATATGACGCCTACCTAAAATTTACTTTGTTGTTTCAACTACATGAGAGTGGCTACTTGTGTGGTTTGTTTAATTAATACAGCCTTTATTGACAACTCTGTCTTACACTGGGCCAATGTTGGTTTTTGATGGGTTCTTATTGGGGATATTTTGGAATATAATCAATAACTCCCAAACATTAAAAAACATCATACTAAAATGTAAGGGAATCAGACATGGAGCATATTCTGTGACAAAAATAATTATTTGACTATTATGGCTCTTCTCCCTCAATTAACATTGATAATGAACTTTATTCCAGAAGAAAGCAACACGTCTTTAACAGCACTTCGCAAATGTGTTTTCTGGAATACAAATTCTGTAAAAGATTAATTGGTGTTCTACCGCAAAATGGTTCTTCGTCCAATAAATTTGAAAAATAAGTCAAACAATATTAAATAGGATATTTTTATTGCAGGATTCTCCAGAGCTTTTAGTACGTTGGTAGTCATTTGAACCATAAAAAAAGAAAAACGGTTTATATTTTGATGAAATCCAATTACATCACTTTTGTTTCATAGTAATTTTTGTGTTATGTCCAAGAAATCTTTAGCTCCCTCAAGACTGCAAAGACTTCTCCTATGGCTTCTTCTAGAAGGTTTACATTTTTAACTTTTACATTTAGCTCTGTGAACTATTTTGTGTTAATTTTTATGAATGATGTGTTTGGAAATTGAAAATAATCTTTTTCAACTAAAAAACCCACTTGTTCCTATATCATTTGTTGAAAAGATTATCTTTTCATTCTGTTGCCTTGACACGATTGTCAAATCTAATTGACCTGTGGGAAAAATCTGTGGATTTTTTCGGGACTCTTTATTGTGTTCCATTGATTTGTATGGCTATCTTTATGCCATCACCACATTGCTTTGGCCTTTATAGCTTTATAGTAAGTCTTGATATCTGTATAGATCCTCCAACATTGTTCTTTTTCAAAAGTGTTTTGCCTTTTCTAGTTCCCCTGTGTTTGCATATCAATTTAGAATCAGTTGTATAAGAAATCCTGCTAGGATTACATTGAATCTATAGATACGTTTGGGGAGAAACAATATCTTAACAACATTGAATCTCCCAATTCATGGGCATGGTATGTCTCCAACCACTTAGATGAAGTGTTGATAGACTTCTTCTGTAAAGGGCAAGGTAGTAAACATTTTAAGCTTTGCTAAATTATATGGTCTCTGCTGCAACTTCCCAACTGCAAAAGCAGGCTTAGCCACATGCAAACAAATGGGCGTGGATGTATTCTAAAAATAAAAACAGACCAAAAGCTGCAGGCCGTAGTTTCCCAGCCCCTTAGATAGACCGTCTTCTACTTCTCTCAGAAATATTCTGTAGCTTTCAGAGTACATACTATTAAATTTATGCTTAAGTATTTTATATTGGGTACTTTTGTAAATTACATTGAAAAAAATTTTAGTTTCTGATTATTCATTGCTGTTTATGAAAATATAATTTATCTATATATATTTATCTTATATCCTGTGACTCTGCTAAATTCAATTATAGTTCTAGGAATTTTTTTGATGTGTTCCTCAGGAACCTATTGTCTGCAAATCACACAGCTTACTTATTTCTTTCCAATCTTTATGATTTCTTTTTCTTTTTCTTGTCTTATTGCACTGCCTAGGCTCTCCAGAATCAGTTGAATAGAGGAGATATCTTTGCTTGTATCTGATTTTAGGTATAAAGCCTTCATCTTTCGCGATAAAATCAGTTAGTAGCTGTGACTTTTTGTAGATGCCCTCTACCAGTTTGAGGGAATTTCTTTCTATTTCTAGTTGCTAAGGGGTTTTATCATGGCTGAATGTTGAATTTCGTTGAATGCTTTTTCTCCTTTATTCAATTAATATGCAGAAATATATTGATTGGCTTTCAGATGTTAAATCAACTTTGCATTACATGAATAATACTGTTTGCTCCACATGTATTATGCTTTTTATACATTGGATTAGATTTGCTAATATTTTGTTGAGAAATTTTGTGCTATGTTCAAAAAAGATATTCCTCTGTAGATTTCTTTTCATGTAACATCTACGGTTTTGAAAGGATAATTCTGGCTTCATAAAATAAATTGAGAGGTATTTCTTCTTCCTATATTTTGTTAAAGAGTTTGTGTAAGATGAGCATTATTTTAGAGGCTGACCTGGTGGCATAGCAGTTAAGTTCACATGGTCTGCTTCGGTGGCCCAGGTTTCACTGGTTCAGATCCCGGGTGTGGACCTACCCACTGCTCATCAAGCCATGCTGTGGCAGGTGTCCCACATATAAAAAATGGAGGAAGATGGACATGGATGTTAGCTTTGGACCAATCTTCCTCAGCAAAAAAGAGGAGGATTGGTGGTGGATGTTAGCTCAGGGCTGATCTTCCTCAAAAAAAAGATTGACATTATTTTTCCTTAATTGTTTAATAGAATTTGCCAATGAAGCCATTTGGGCTTAGACTTTTCTTTGTGGAAAGGATTTTAATTATGAATTAAATTTCTATAATAGATATAATTTAAACATTCTATTGTGTGTGTCAGCCTTTGTAACTTGTGGCTTTCAAATAATTTGACCCTTTAAGTTGTTAAATTTATTGCTATAAGTTGTTTTTAATATATTTTTTAATTTTTCTTTTATGTCCATAGTGTATGTAGTGATTTCTCCTCTTTCAATGTTGATATTGGTAATTTTGTATTTTCTCTTTGTTCTTGATCAATTTAGCTAGAGAGTCACCAATTTTATTGATATTTTCAAATAAATAACTTGTTTTCATTGATTTTATCTTCCATTTCAGCTCTTATCTTTATCTTTATTGTTTCCTTCCTTCTCTCAACTTTGTATTTTCCTCTTTTTTTTTTTTTTTTAGTTTCTTGTGGTGGAAGCTTATACTATTGTTTTCAACCTTTTTTATTTGTAATATAATATTGATAACTATAAATTTTTCTCTAAGAAATATGCTAGCTTCATCCTTCAAGTTTTCATATATTTTGTTTTCATTATCTTCCAGTTCAAAGTATCTTATAATTTCCTCTGTGGTTTCTTCTTTAATCCATGCTTTATTTAAAAGCTGCTTGTTTAATTTGGAAAATTGTCAGAACACACTTTGCAAAGCTGTTAAACACTATTCTTGTTTATATCTAGGACATAGCCATACACGAAATATAAAGCATGAGTAGAAGATAGCCTCCAGGAGCAGGTCAATGAATATATATATATTATGCTTTCATATTGTATTATATATATGTTTATATAGCTATATATAAAATAAACTCTCATAAATCTAAATAAAGTAATTAATGTGTTTTTGAACTAGATTTTGATCTATAAGGTCAACCTTAAAAGACTGTTCAGAATAGTATTGCTAGTGCATGAAATCCTCTTTTGGTTGTATTTAAACTCCTTCTCCCCCTCTACGAAGTACCAAAACATTTAAGATTATATATGTATATCCCATAGGAATATAGCAAATTTGGCTTCATTTCAGGGAGTCATTGAGATCCAAGATGCAATGGCATAGATGTGAAGGATGCAGCTTCAGAAGAAGAGCTGTCATGATCATATAGGTCAGGAGGGCCTTTGGTTGAGGACATCACCCTTGATGCAGGACAAACACTTATAAACATAATAGAATCTCAAAGCATATTAGTCACAAATAAATAAAAGAATATCACAAAGAATTACTATAATATGCATTATTAAAGAATATTAAATTCTTCTATAAAGAACGAGAAAACAATGAGATCGTTATAGCTCCTATGAAGTGTTAATCATAGTAAATGAGCTAGTAGTTATTGAGATATGAGCAAAAGTCATAGGATGTGTGTTAGCTCCTGTGTCTCTGATACAGCAAGCAGGTATTTCGGCCCTAGGTAGCTTCCATCTGTGCACTCCCATCCTTATTCAAACCTCAACTTTGCTCTTCATCATCCCACCATCATCAGAGAAGGATGATGTAGCAGAGAAAGAGAGAGAGAGAGACAGGGAAAGAAGTTGTACAAACACTGTATAACTCAGGATCTGGGTAGGGAGGTCCCTCTCCCACTTGTACCCTACCCTAAGTGTGCTAATCTGGTACCCTGTCTCTTTTCTTTTGCTTCTTATTGTGAGTTTTAGATTGACTCAATAAACCATGTTGTTTGGATATCTTAATTTGGTGTGTAAGCTTTTTTGCTATGATACTTCCAGAGTAGTAATTGGAGGCTACCATTTCATCAAGGTAATTTCCCACACAACAATTACCATAATAACAAAACGAGTGATACTTTAACCAATGATTATGAGCCTTCTATTGGTTTGGTTGATACATGTCAGAGTGCTTCTGAAAATTGATTTTGATAAACATTTGGAAGAAAGTTTAGTTAAAAACAATAAAAAGTGATTGTAGGATTAAGTATACACACAAACCACAGAATTAGGTTTTGTAAATTATCAAATTATTTCATGAAACTTACAAAGAGCTACTATGTACATACACATATGTGTGTAATATGTATGCATATATGTACATGTATACACATATATACATAGACAAATATCTGTAAGTCATCAGATTTTGATTCTAGCAAGAATTTAAAACTATAAAATGACAGGTAAAATTATTTTTCAGCAAGAATTGAACAAACATTTATTGAGGGCCTGTTTCCAACCACAGGGTCAAAATCAAAATCAGTGTCAGTTTAACTTTGTTGAGATAGACATTTTATTGGTATTGACTTTGGTTCAGACCTTTTTGTTAAAGCTATTACATGTTGTAAAAAATGCATAAATTTAAACTATGGAACTAATTCAAGAAATGTGTTATTTTCC
Organism: Equus caballus; assembly: GCF_041296265.1. Lineage (NCBI taxonomy): Eukaryota > Metazoa > Chordata > Mammalia > Perissodactyla > Equidae > Equus > Equus caballus. The sequence continues at coordinate 95,870,383 of NC_091685.1, read as the reverse complement.
ATATGTCAGCAAGTATATGTGACGAAAAGTAAAATCCCTTTTTACAGTTATTGAAATAAAATGCCAACACAATTCATATTGTGTACATTGATGATGTACTTTCATTATAAATCTAAGTAAGGTAGTTAGTGTTTTTTTGAACTAGATTTTGATCAGTAAGGTCACCCTTAAAAGACTCTTCAGAATAGTATTGTTAGCACCTTAAATTATCTCTTGGTTCTATTTAAACTCCTTCTCCTGTGCTCCTAAGTACCAAAACATTGAAGGTTCCATATACTTTTAAATACATTAAAAACTAAGTATATTATTATTTAACTGTTTTTAATTCATCTCCAGCTTGAAACTAGGTGTCCTTCCTCCTCCTTTGCCATGGGTACCCTCTGACACTGCAGTTCAAACAAAATCACCCATCTCTAATAGGAACTGGCCAGAATCTGTCAGCTACTAGTTATGCTGTTTCTAACCTGCTGCCATGCTCTGCCAACCTTTGTCAGTCACTTTATTCAAATAACCTATGTTTGTAGCAGGACTACAATGCCCATGACAGTTTCCCTACAGAAACACAATAAGCTCAGGAAACAGAAATTCAAGGGAACTAATGAGTTTCCTCCCTGGTGGTGGCAAACGAAACTGGACTGACAGATACAGTCAATGGCTTCTTTCTTAGGAACCCTTTCCTCATGAGCCCTTTGTTTTAGAAGCAATGGAAAGTGGTTATCAGTTTAGAGGAGGCAGAGAGTAGTGTGTGCACTCAAGCCAGACTACCCGAGTTCAATTCTTGCTGGGCCACTCAGTTACATGTGACCTTAGGCAAGTCGGGTAATTTCTCTGGGTCTTGGTTTCTCCATTTGTAAAATGGAGATAATTATAGTCATATCTCATAGCACTGCTGTGAAAATTTAATGAGTTAACATTTGCACTTAGCAAGTACTTAGGGACACACTGTAGGAACTATAGATATATTAGCTAGTATTACTGTACCTCTGAAAAAGCAGCAATTTAAGAAGCTCTTGAAAACTTAAGTAATCTTTAAGAAGAAAAGTATTTCCTCTATTGTTAGGATCACCAAAACAACAGAGGTGGGGAGCAACCTTTAGGCAAGGCTGCATTTCAGGAACATTTTAACCAAAATGGAAACTCCAGGGGTCCTGGGCCGTGTTTTTTCAAAGACCAGAAGATCAACCTGTTCTTGGCCTGTGGTTTCTTCCCAGGAGGACCATAAATAAGGTCACAGTCATGGACTTTGAACGCTAAATCAGATAAGCTGACTTTTAACTTCTTCCACGTAGCCTCAAAAGCTATAGAAAACATTTATCAGTAATTTATTTTACAGACAACTGCCCACTTGGCAAACATTGTCTTTGGAATGAAAAATCAGATATTAAACATTTATTAAACTATGATTTTATTGTTAATTCTTTGAATTCAAAGAAAGATTATTACAGTCACTTCTGCGAGGTTTAGTTAATTTTTACTGCTTTCCATGTTATAAGTTCATTACTTATCTTAGGGCAGTTTCAAATTATTTCATGAATCTTGGTCTTTGTTTTTAATTTATGCAGTGGAGTTTATTTGTTCATTGGTGTGAGTAATTTTCAATATCTTGCCAAACAGCCTGTGGCAACTGAAAATACAAGCAGGATATATTAGACTTTTCTGTTTGAGCACAGGGCAACAAAAACAAACTATGCTGAAAACCCACCTTCATTGACTTGTAGGCACTTACATAAATAACTCAAAAATCTCTTTTTTCTGTAATTAAGAAAATAAATTTGACCTACATATTTGGGAAACAAGAAGTAGAGCAAAGCCTATCATGACTTCGATCATTTTTAATTTCATTGTATTGTTGTTTATGTTATCTCTCCAATCTGCCTAAATGCTTTATATATCATATAATTCAGCCCATCTTGTTCCAGAACTTACATATATTAGAAGCTTGATGGGGGGCCGGCCCAGTGGCGCAGCATTTAAGTTCGCATGTTCTACTTCTCGGCGGCCTGGGGTTCACTGGTTCGGATCCCAGGTGCGGACATGGCACCGCTTGGCACGCCATGCTGTGGAAGGCGTCCCACATATAAAGTAGAGGGAGATGGGCACAGATGTTAGCTCAGGGCCAGGCTTCCTCAGCAAAAAAGAGGAGGACTGGTAGTAGTTAGCTCAGGGCTAATCTTCCTCAAAAAAAAAAAAAAAAAAAAAAGAAGCTTGACCAATATTTGTAGACCAATTTTATTATTTTTATGTAGTCAGACTGTACTTTAAAGCCCAGCTCTATGAAGAAAATTCCCTTGAGTTTCATAGTGTTGTGAAAACCTCTCCCAGTAGCTCAGAACACTCTGTGGTGGCCACATGTTAAAAGGGTGCTGTCAGACATTGAGGCCTGCCAGTTCTGGGGACAAGTGGAGCCCACAGGCTGGGAAGCCTCAGCTAAGAACAACTTCCTCTGGTGCTCCTGGGCAGCCCCAGCGCACCAGGGATGTGATGATGTGTCCTCTGGCAGCAGCCATATCTGGCTCTTCTAGTTGGTGCTGAGTGTGGCCAGTGATGTGCCTTACTCTCTGGCCAGCTACTTCAGCCAAGAGCTGCAGGGCACACAGCACTGACAAGGAGGCTGAAGAAGGCATGGGAGGAGTTCACTTTACAGGAGTCCAAGAAGCTCTGCAGCAGTCTAAAGTTGGGGCTGGAGACACAGATCCACTTCTCCCTTCCTAATCTCTATATTCACATATGCATACGCTTTATCCCTTTTGTGGTTGCTATCTCTTTTGCAACAGAATCCAATCCAGCTGCTGGCTTGCTTTCACAACGCATGTTCATTCTGTAAACCAGAGCTTCAGCATATCGCTATGACTAAGTCTGACCGGATTTGAAACCATTGGCATTATCATGAGAAAATTCAACACGACATTGTCTTGGACAGAAAAAATGATTGCTTCATTTCTTTAAATATAATTTCCAGTGATGGTTACATTTTGAATGGTTGTAAAAAAGTGTTTTTACACTTTGATAGCTCACTTATTTTGTTTTGTCCATAGAGACTATCTAGAGCTCAACTTTTTCATAAAAATAGGAAGATTTTAAGAGGAACTTTATGCACATTTAATATTTAAATCACTTCTAATATCTTTCTATTTTATTTTTAACATATATGCTCTGAAAAGAAAACACAGTTAAATGTTTTACCAAGCTTAAGGGAGTCTTATCATTTTTCTGTGACATAATTGAAAATGAAACATCTTTCATTAGGGATTTGCAGCGATTCCCGTGTGTGCCAGGTTCTCCCCAGAGCTTCCAAAACTGAGCACGAGGCCTTTTCTGACTGTGTGGCATGGAGATCACTCAGCCTCAAAGAACTCAGTCCCTTCTTTCAACTGTAAAATACTACAATAACGTTTCACATGGTCCCATTTAATGTTTACACTCGACTACGCCCTAGACTGGAAAAGTGATCCGCAGACGGGTTTATTCCTTCAAGTTCACCCTCCGTGCCAATTGCCTGGGACAAAGCAGTCGCCCAGGTGTCTTCCTCCAATGTTTTTTCTAGTAAGACTTCAAGGCCTTCCTTCTTCTAGCCTGCGCGGCGAGCCAAGGGGCTGGTCTGAAGTAGCCTCCCATCCCGATTCAACACATTTTTCCCTTTCCCCTGGGCGACTTGGACACGCACCGCGCCTCGGTTCCCAGGCTTCGCTGGGGAAGCCGGCGTGTCAAGCTGGGAGCCGTGATCGCGGGGGGTGGACTCCGGGCCATCTCCTCGCGCCTCCTCTGCAGGAGGACCACCCTCCTGCTCCTGGACCACCCCCCGCTCGCCCTCCAGGTTCTGCGCCCCTGGGCGTCCCGACTGTGGCGGACACCTGCCGGGCGTCCCAGCCAAGGAGCAGGGAGCTGCGTGCGACACCTGGGGCAGTCACCAGGAGCCGCTGCCAGCCCGCCCCTCCCCCAGCCTCCGCTGGGGGTGTTTATCTTCGCCTCTGTTGCTCTTTCTCTTTCACTTTTCTTTTCGCTAGGGGTTGGGACTCCCCGGGTTCAGGGCGCCCGGGGGAACCCCAGCTGACTCGCTCGCTGCCGTCTATAGAAAAGCCGAGGCCCGGCAAAGGAGCCCGGCTGCGCTGCCTGCCGCCCCCGATTCTGCAGCCCGGAGTCCATGGAGGTACAGAGCTCGGCTTCTCCGCTTTGAGAGGGGAGGTGGTGGTGGTTGAAAGGGCGATGGAATTTTCCCCAAAGACTTCGTATCGGGCGCCTCCCAGCTCCGGCCGGATCCACCCGTTTCACCCGACAAGCTGCCGGTCCGGCCGCCCTGCCCACTTATGGGAAACACTTGCCAGCGACTTCAGTTTTCGGTTGCGCTAGCTGCAGAGGATTTTTCCCTTCCAACCCTTTATTCCTCTCGTGGGCTCTCCTCGCTATCCTCTGCTTCCAGAGGAGCACAGATTGCTCGTCCACCTGCCGGTCCCGCGCGGCTCCCCCGTGCGCTCCGCTCTTTTGCTGTCGCTGGTTGCGGGCGGGGGGCGGGCGCAGGCGGAGAGCGAGGAACCTGCGCATGGCTGCCCTCGCCGAGCTGCCGTTTCGGAAAAGACTCGGTCTGGCAGCACAGAGCGCTGAGTTCTGCACCTGATCGAGCTCAGAAAGGTCAAGAAGGTACTGCAGCTCCCCGCTTCTTCCCTGGCTCCTCCAAACTTCCTGCCTGCCAGTGCAAACGTGTGTGCGAGCTCGCGTGTCTGTGTTCAGTTTTGTTTGCAAAATCAAATTATTCTCTTCTTTGATCAGGACACTTGTCTTCCTAGGGAGAGGAATTTGCAGGAATGGTCACTGTTTGGCAATCAGGTCTGGGTCTCTTAGTTCCAACTCTGGACAAGCCACTTATCTCTTAGAAAAGCAGTATTAGAAACCTGGAAGAAATGCAGGAGATTGTAGCACAATAAAATCCTTATTCAAAGTGGCTTTAAATGAAAATCTAGTTAATTGCTTAAAGTGTTTTGAGACTGTGTGTTACCAGGGTCTTCAATTCATTTAAATTGTACTATGTAATTCGATGCATTTAAGATTTTGTTAACTTCAACATATGTATAAAGCAAGGTTGTTCTTAAATGATGCTTATAATAGATTCTTAAATAGGGTGAGTCAGGAGTTTCAAAACTGGAAGTAAAGTGGTTGTCATTAGCGATTTTCCATTACGTTTTTTAAAGCTCCTTTCTAATGTTATGACACAGCTAATGCCATCTACTTGTAACTGATAGGCATCCTCATCTTGCTAGTGTGCCTAAAGAGGCTTTATTGACTTGATTGAATAAACAGATCAAATCTGTATAGTTACAGCATGCTGCTGTGCAGAGCCTGCAAGGTGAACTATTCCACTGAAAGCATCAAGGTCCCATATAGCTTAAATTTTAAACTCCTGTCACTTTATTAAAAAGCGGTGTGGTCAGCATGGTAGACAGAGGGAAGAGGTACAGAGGAAAGCAACATAAAGATAGATAAGGGAAAGAACTGAAGACAGAGCAATAACCACTTTAGATTTAAAAAGTGATGAAAAATTTTACATTTTACTTAATAAAGTTAAGAAGTCTCAGAAAGTTCTGAAAGTTTGTTATGATTGTGTTTTAATGTCGCATCCTTACATTTCTCCCTCTCTTTTCTCCTCTCAAAGTTTTAGTTATACTCAGAGTGACTTTTCCTACAGTATCACCTACTCTGTGACAGAGTGACAGAGAGGGGTTTGATTGGCCGCTGGTCCAGAACCTCTGATAGGCAGAGTGTTCCCATGCTTTTGGATTCACTGCTCCCTGTTGATTTGGGCTGGGAACTCCAGAAGCTGATTTGAAGCTATAGTTCTCGAATTTGGAATTTTCCTGCAGATTACTGGTGGGTTTAAGAAAAGCAATTTGATGCTTTTTGTTTTAATCCATGAGATTAATATATAAATGTCAACAGCTATATCACAAGACAAAATATTTGTCAATGAAATGCATGTTTGTAAACTTCTTTGGAGGATAGGGGAAAACAGTGATTTAAAGTTTATTGAAGTAGAATTTGATAATTGAAGGATTTTAAGCCCTAGAATGTTCTGCAGCTCAGGTTTGCTGGCTCTGAGTGGGCTTGAGGAAGACTGTGAATGAAGCTCGGAAATGTTGTGTGTAAGTGGATTTTTCTGGAGAAAATATCAATAACTCTAATCAGTTTTTTTTTAAGTGACTCTTGGACCCAAAACAGTTTTTGAAACATTTTAAAACTTAGAGGGCTGTTCTTTTCTTCCTGTCACTCTTAGAGTTTACTGTTAAGTTTCATTCATTATGTAACTATTCTTTTGAAGGTTAGTTAATGATAATACAGAGAGTACTGTCTTTAGGCCCGCAACTTGACTTATGGGAAATAATATGAATCATAGCTAACACTTGCTGAGTTCTCATTATGTGCTGGAGTTGTTCCGAGTATGTGTGTATTTTTAAAAATGGTCATAATAAACTTATATGGCGGTATGGACTATATTTTACAGCTGAGGAAAGAGAAGCGTAGAGTAACTAAATAACTTCCTCAAAGTTACAGAGCTAAATAGTGGTAGAGCTGGGATTTGAACCCATTCAGGTTTAAGAGCACTGGTATTTATGAAAGATGCTACTATCTCCATAGAAATATTTCCTACAGTTTGACAGTGACAATCAACCACTCTTCATTTTGATGCTGAGTGTTATAATGCTAGAATGTTGGTCTTAAAGTATTGCTTATATGGTACTTGTGTGATTGACATTATTAGTTATATATTTAAAGATTATCTTTTTGATCAAATAATATTCACATGAGCGTCTATACGTATTTAGTTCCTTGGAGACATTTCTTTTGTGGTTCCCAAATGTAAACATTTGTCTAATTTGCATCAGATTTTGCAGATAGAGCTTGACAAGAATAGTAGACAAATGTGGATTGATCTATATGTCTGTATCCATTGATCTACATGTCTATCCAACCATCAAAGGAGAAGGCTGGGGTTTGTGGAGAGATCAAAGCAGAAGAATTTCCCATTATATCACAACTGAGGTGGTGCAGTAAATGATTGGGAAGTCCCCTTTTCAGAAAGATTTGTGGTATGAGGGTTGGCAAGAAACCAACTTATTTGTTTAGGTTAATATTAATTCTTAGATTTATTTACTTCGTGATTACAGATTACTGCATGAGACTTTTGAGGTTAACATTTCTTAAGTGCTTGCTGCTATCCTCTGTGGATAGATTGGATGGAAAAATTCCATAGGGGAGTTGAGAGAACATTTGTAGTTTTAGCCAGTACTGGAATGTATTCACTACTATTTAACAGTGAAATTTACCAATTAACTATTATCAATTATATATATTTATTACTTTATGTCAAAGAATGTTAGCATTTTTTTTAAGTTATTCAGTGCTGGAATCAGAAATAGGAAATAAGAGGTTCTTTGATCTCAGTTCAATTCAACAATGCTATCTGTATGCATTTTCTATCTGGAGGCAGGGTATGTGTATCATCTATTTTGCAGTGTTTTATCCTGCTCTGAGTCTAGGATGTCTTGTAGGTCATTTTTAGAAGGCGGAGCACTGTATATCGACCACAGAAAAATGGATAAAAACGTCTGAATGCCTGTTAGCTGATCATCTTTGAACAATACATAGTTGTTTCTTCTCCAAATGCTAAGGTTCCTCCGAGGACGGACTGGACGTAGAGATGATCAAGAGAATAACAGAAAGTAGTTGTCAAGTAAAAGAATTGAAACTGAAAATGATCCTAAAAGAGAAAAATATAATGTTTGTAAGATTGAGTGGCGGGTGGGGGGAGCTCTGCTTATCACAGTGACACACGAAAGGAGCCCAGTGACACTTTCAATGATCCCCTGTATCATGTCATTTTCTTCGCTGGACATTTTGCTCATCTGCCTTCCAATAGAAATTTAAGAAATGGAATACCCCTCGAACACGGTCACCACTGACCTCAAAAGTGTTCAAATAATTACTCTTAAATTGAAAATTTTACAGTTAGAAATTTTAGAATGTATTTTTTCCAACTTTGTTGTTCTTACTCCTCAACAAAAAGAAATATATAAATTTAAATTTAATTTTTAAAATAATTTTATTGTTAAAAATTATTCTTTATGGTATTTTAAATATTAGTACACAATTAACCAAAATTAAAATTGTGTGTGTGTGTGTGTGTGAGGAAGAGTGATCCTAAGCTAACATCCATTGCCAATCTTCTTTTTCTTTTTGCTTGAGGAAGATTAGCCCTGAGCTAACATCTGTGCCAATCTTCCTCTACTTTTTTGTATGGGGTGCCTCCACAGCATGGTTGACAAGTGGAGGAGGTCTGCACCCAGAACTCAAACCTGTGAACCCGGGCCGCCAAAGCAGAATGTGAGCAACTTTAACCATTCAGTCATGGGGCTGGCCCCATAACTCATTTACTTTTCGTAAGTAATTATTAGGCATAAAACTAAACTGTATTGGAAATGTACGTCATAGACATAGATGTGGGTAGCATTGATATCAATATTTTCATAAAAGAAGGTTTTTTCCAATTGCACCTTTATTAGGCACCCTGGAGAGGCAAGCCACATGATAAGATTCTGGATGGGGGCATGATATATGCCTTTCTTTGGTAAAATGGGAGAAGGGTAATTATGAAAGGGGAAGTGGGAAAGGAGAACTTGCTAGAAATTTGCTTGCCTCAGGCATATTTCAGGCATATCACTTATAAAAAGAGCTTCCTAAGGAAATAGTGGATCTGGAAATTGGTTCCTTTAGAACTCTCTATGCCCATACAGACCTTGGAAAGTCGTGGGTTCCCCAGGGGTGCCTGTTCTTCACTTTGAAGATCTCTGATCTATTTCAACCTTACCACTCACCCCGTACCCTTGGTTTGTGGATTACCATGACACATTGTGCTTAAAACAAAGTGTGAATGGGGGGCTGGGGAAGGAGTTGGAAACAGTTAAGAACAAAGTCTGGCTGTTGCAGAGGCTTCCCACTGAGGACAGTGGGGATATTGGTTCCAGCCAGGCTTGGGGACTTGGATAGCCTTTGCAGCTAGTCTTCTCTTCCAGCCTCAGCTCTGGTCACACTTCCTCTGTGTCAAGAGCTTTTCCTTCTCATTCCTTGTTATCCTTCATGTATCCTGCTCAAAATGCCCACCTTCTATAACTTTTGCTGCCCTCCTCTACTGCCCAGGCAGAATTATTTTCTCCTTTATGTGAATTCATTTGGTGCAGTCTACATTCCCCTATAATAGCTTTTACCTGTGTAACTTTATCTTATTATGTGTCTGTCTCTACAGTTACATTTTGAATAAAAACATGACTATGTGTCGCGTGTATCCAGCCAATGGTTGGTCACATAGTTGACTTGTGCTGACTTCAATGAGAGTCAGTTACAGCATTCAGCAGTTTGACAGCTAAGCAGAGGAATGTAAAACAGGTAGGAAACATAAGTAATACAGCAAAAATAATGTTGGGATATTATAATAAAAACAGTATTTTGGAAAAGTTAGTCTGGGGTAGGATTTATTGAAGCAACAACAGATTAGAGGTAGGGGAACCAGCCAGAAGTCATTGCACCCATTCAAGTGTGTAGTCTCATTCCTATTGTCTACTCAAGGACATAGTCCTAGTAATTCCTTCTTTCTCGGCATCATCAATTTTTCTCCCTCTCTAATGAGTCTTTCCCATCACTATGCTGCCATGCTATAATTTTTCCCATTTAAAAAAAAAAAAATACCTCTCTTGACCTCATGTTTCTTTCCAGCTATGACCTGGTTTTTCTGTCCTCATTTTATAGGAAAACTTTCAGAGTCAACTATATTCTGTCTCCAATTTCTCTCTTCTCATTCTCTCTTGAACCAGCCAGGTTGTCATCCTCACTACCCCACTAAAAATGCACTTGTCAGAAGTACCAAGAACCCCCATGTTAAACTCAAGTGGTTAGTGCTTGCTTCTCTTCCTCTGTGCCCTTTTGAAAGGACCTGAGAGCTTTCAGCCCATCCTCCTCTCCTTAATTTCCTTTTACCTCACCAACACCTATTTCAATCTCTTTTGCTGGCTCCTTTTGTCCCTAACCTCTAAATACAGGAGACTGAGGGCTCAGTCTTTAGGTGTTTTCTCTGTCTGTACTCACTCCCTTTGTGATTTCATCCAGTCTCATGGCCTTTAATGCCTTCATATACTGATGATTCATCAATTCATATCTCTAATCATGACTCTCCTGGAATTCCAGACTCATATCCATCAATCTGTTCAACATCCTGATTGGATACTAGTGCTCATTGGTTTCCTGACTTAACGTCCAAAACTGCTTCTCCCACTTGATGCCAAGTCCATTCTTTTAGTTACATAGATAATCAATCAATCAATCAATCTTGGAGTTGTCCTGAACTTCTCTTTTTCTCACATCCCACATTTAATCTGCCATTAAATCTTTTAACTGTGCCATTAAAATATATCCCACATCTGACCTTTTCACTACTTTGAGTGCTGCCACCTGAGTCCAAGCCACTGCTGTCATGTCTCATGGTATTATTGCAAGAGTTGGTCTCCCCACTGCTACACTTTCCCCCTAACCCCCGCCAGTCTGTTCTCAGCACAGCATAGCAGCCAGAACGTTTCAGTTATCTGCCCTTCTTGCAGTAAACAAACAAACCCACAAAACAAAAAACACCCCAGAACCAAGTGGTTTAAAGAACAATATTTGTTTTTTGTTGTGATTCTGCAGTCTGGGTTACGCTCAGCTGGTTGGCTTCGCTTAGGCTGCTGGGGATGAAACATCCAAGGTTTCTTCCTTCATGTCTGGCCCCTCAGCTGGGCTGGCTGGAAAGTTATAGACGCCTTGTCTAGTTCTTTCTTTTTTTTTTCCCCCATAAACATTAGCCCTTGTTAGCAATGTTTGAAGAACATTGCTTCTTGCTCATAGAGAATTAGGGATCTGGAGATCTTTTGGCTGTCCCTTTTGTTTAACTGGTGGTGCTTTTTATTTTATTTTATTTTTTTGTACACTTTTCTTATAAGCCTTGGGTGCTTCCTATACATTTTATTGAGGTTCGCTCCATTAGAAAAAGACATACCCACAAAACTTTTAAGACAGGCTTCTCTTTACTGTCTACAAGTCAGAATACTGTAGAAGTTCTGAAGGTTTTAGAAGCACTTTTGTCTTGCTGACAGGTTATAGGAGGTGCTACCTTAAATCTTATAAAGATCTTGGTGAGAGATCTTCCAGCCACACACTTAATTTGATCTTTAACCTGAGAGCACGTTGTACTAATAAACTCTGGATTTAATCTTTGGCCTAAGACTCCTTCTTTCTTTGAGAATCTCTTGCTGCCTAGAGAGGCAAGAATGACGGTGCTTTATTTTCCAACCTAGCAAGTCCTGGGTTGAATAATTTCCTCTAAATTCTGCTGAAAACTTTAGTTCATCTTTCTCTTGCTGTAATTAATCCTAGGCAGCTAAAAGAAGCCAATTATCACATTCAAAAACCTTGTTAGCCAGGTCCACGAGTTCATTAGATACATTTTCTTTCTTCCTTATTATTGCAGGGGACAGTGTTGCCAAACATCTTGCAACTATATAACATGAGTTGCCCTCTCTCCAGCCTCCAATAATTTTGTCACTGCCTTTCTAGCCTTCACTAACAGACTCCTTGCTGTCTTCAGGTGTCTGCCCACCGCCTGGTCTCATATCAATTTCAGTGTCAGTTATTAATTGCTACGTAATAAACTACCCCCAAATTTAGGGTATTAAATAAGAACCATTTTATTTGTCCAAGGTTCTGAGGTTAAAAATTTGGACAGAGGGGCTGGCCCCGTGGCCGAGTGGTTAAGTTCGCGCGCTCCGCTGCAGGCGGCCCAGTGTTTCGTCGGTTCGAATCCTGGGCGCGGACATGGCACTGCTCGTCAGACCACGCTGAGGCAGCGTCCCACATGCCACAACTAGAGGAACCCACAACGAAGAATACACAACTATGTACCGGGGGGCTTTGGGGAGAAAAGGGAAAAAATAAAAAATCTTTAAAAAAAAAAAAATTTGGACAGAAAACAGTGGCGATGACTTGTCTGTACTTTACAATGTCTGTGGTTTCAGCTGGTATGACTCCAAAGATCGAGGACTGTCTCTGTTGTCTCAAGACATTGGGTAATATATATGGAGTTCTACCTGTTGGCTGCTTCTTTTGTTCTCCTCCGCTTGGTCTATCCACATGACTAGATTGAACTTCTCACAGCATGATGGCCTCAGGATTGTCAGACTCCTTACGTTGCATCTAGCTTCCAGAAAAGCAGAAGTGGGAGCTGCAAATGCTCTTAAGGCCTCAGTATGGAATTCCCAGATGGTCACATTTGTCTCATTCTAGTGGTAAAAGCAAGTCAGAGGGGCACCCCAATTCAAGGGGAGAGGACATTGACTCCACCTCTTGATGGAGCGTGTGTCATACTTGTTTATGGAAGGCAGGCATTGATTGATGGCTGCCATCTTTGGAGATTACCTGCCACACATTGTGATCTTGTTGAAACATTAATTAGGTCATGCCATTCCTCTATTCAGATCCCTTCACTTCCTTCTCATCTCCCTCCAATAAAAGCCAAATTCCATTACAATGGTCAATGCGGCCATAAGTGATTTTTACCTTTATTATACTACTTTTCCCTTAGCTCACAGATTCAGTCATATTGACATTTCCATTCATTAACCATACTGCTTTGCTCTGATCTAAGGGTCTTTGAACTTACTGTTCCCCCTGTCTAGAATGCTCTTCCCTCAGATATGGCCCTCTCCCTTACCTCCTTCAGTGCTTGGCTCAAATATCTCCTTGCAGTGAGGTTTTCCTGACTGGTAACCTTCAAACTGCACTCCCACCAGCATTCTCTGCTTAAACTCTTCTCCAGACACCTCTAACTATCTGACATACTATAGCTTTATAGCACCCTACCAAAATCTTAGGGTCAGATGTGTTTGGAATTGAGATATTTTTCAGATCTTGGAAAGGTAATTGTTATGGACTGAATTGTGCCTTTCCCCTACCCTCTTACTCTCCATCCATATGTTGGAGATTAAGCTTTCAGGAGATGATTAAGGTTAAATGAGATTGTAAGGGTGGGACCCTAATCTGATAAGGCTGGTGTCCCCATAAAAAGAAGAGACTCTGAGAGTAGACAAGCACAGAGAAAAGGCCGTGTGCAGACATAGCGAAAAGATGGCTATCTGCAAACCAAGAAGAAAGAACTCACCAGAAACCAAATCTTCCCCCACCTTGACCTTGGACTTCCAGCAGCCAGAATTGCAAGAAAATAAATTTCTGTTGTGTAAGCCACCCAGCCTGTGGTATTCTGTTATGGCAGCCCTAGCAGAGCAGACTGATACAGTAATGTAACACCTTTACTATGTAACCTAATATAATGCCTTTACTATATACATGTAACAATCAAGCTGATTCAGGTACCTCCCCGAAATGAAACAAATATAGATTATAAATTAGTTTTATGTCAGCTCTGTTCATGATCTGTTAATCAGTGAATTAAGCAAAAATTTTCTGTTTTTAGAGACAATATTTTCAATTAAGGGACTATGAACTTATATGTTGTATTTAATTATTTGTTTGCTAATTCCTGCCTCTCCCCATTCAAACATGAGCTACTGGAGAGCATGTATTTTTGTTATTTTGTTCATTGCTTTATCCCCATCGTCTGTCAGTGCTTGGCACATGGCTGTCTCTCAACAAATATTTGGCGAATGGTTGCTAAAGAGTAGGATATGTTAAAAGTAATGAGAAATAAAAAGAGCTATTTCAAGGAGGATCTAATTAATTAAATTTTTTTTTTGAGGAAGATTAGCCCTGAATTAACTACTGCCAATCTTCCTCTTTTTGCTGAGGAAGACTGGCCCTGAGCTAACATCCATGCCCATCTTCCTCTACTTTATATGTGGGATGCCTACCACAGCATGGCTTTTGCCAAGTGGTGCCATGTCCGCACCCGGGATCCAAACAGGTGAACCCCGGGCTGCAGAAAAGCGAAATGTGCGAACTTAACCACTGCGCCACCGGGCCAGCTCCAGGATCTAATTAATTTATACATTTTATTTATTCATTGAATTATGTCCTTTAGCAACTAATAATTTTGAGTGCATAGTGTGAGCCAGGCTTTCTTGTAAGCACTTGACTGGCCTTGATTCAGTGGGAGGGGCAAAGTGCAGGAAGGAGAAGCTGTGACTTCAAGATTTTACTCTTGGGAGACAGGAAAGGTAAACATTGCCTGAACAGTTATGCGTTACAGCTAAAACATGGGGGTGAGGTGGGGAAATGGATGAACTTGATTTTGGAAATATCAAGAGTGAGATAAAAGCGGAACACAAAACTGAAAATGTCCTGTAAGTCATTAGAAGTACTAGCCTGAAGATTGAGTGAGCTATTTGTACAAGAGATTTTGGTTTGTGAGTTAGTAACGAGGAATTATTGACTGAAGCCAACTGTCAGAATATTTCTACAGGAGGCAGATGCGAGTACGGAAGCTTTGGGGTCACGTAAGACCGGAGGGACTGTTACTGACCCAGACACTCTGAAAGAGGAAGTGTCCAGCGAATGTCAGTTTCCAGGTCTTCAAAAGAGAATGTGAGGCTTTTCACACCTTCTAGCCCATGTTTGCTTGTCCTGCTAGCTCTGTCCACTGCTCTCATGACGGATTTTATATCCCGCATATGCCAATTCTTAGGAACCATCTTTTATTGTTTTACTTGAGGTATAATTGACATATTATATTAGCTTCAGTTACACAAAAACAATGATTCGATATTTCTATATGGCAAAATGATCACCACAATAAAGTTAGTCACCACACAGTTACAAATTTTTTTTTTTGTGCTGAGAACTTTTGATTTACTTTCTTAGCAACTTACAAATATGCAATACAGTATTTTTTTTAATTTATAATTTTTTTAATCAAGGTAACATGGGTTTATAACATTGTATAAATTTCAGGTGTACATCATTATATTTCAATTTGTGTAGACTACATCATGTTCACCGCCCAAAGACGAATTACCCTCTGTCACGGAACACACATGCCCTATCAGCCCTTTCGCCCTCCTCACTCTCCCCTTCCCGTCTGGTAACCACCAGTCTTATCTCTGTATGTGTGTGCTTGTCGCTGTTGCAATACAGTCTTGTTACCTATAATCACCATGCTGTACATTACACGCTCAGGACTTATTTTTTTTCATAACTGCAAGTTTGTACCTTTTGACTCTCTTCACTCATTTCACCCACCCCTCAACCTCCACCTCTGGCAACCACCTATCTGTTCTCTGTATCTATCACCACTTTTTTTTTTAATGTACCCATCTTTAAAGAGTCCCTTCCTTTATGAAGTTATCCTGGCAAAACCCCAATTTTACCTCCTTTCTAGCACCTTGGACATATTGACCACATCCGTCTTTTGAGCTCTCTCCACCTGACGGATGCTTCTCTCTTAGTATCTGCAGTATTCTACTGTATTGATTTGTGTTCATGTTTCCTCTCTCCTTGTGTAAATGATAGAGGTGGTACAGAGGGTGACGAGAATTGTGCTGATGGAGTTGGAAGGGCTGGCGTTTGGGAAACACTGTGTCGTGCGCCAGCACCTTGCCTGCACATAGCAGACCTCTACTAATGTTATTTTTGTTGTCAGTCATCTATCACGTATTGCTGAGGGGTCAAGTAATATAACATTCTGAGAAAAAAGTTTGACTAGATTTGACTGTGAATAAATCATCATTGATCACATAGCTGTTGGAAAACCATTCCCAGAATATTCCTCATCGTCAGGATCAGGAAGGGAAATAGAATTTCCTGAGGGCCTAAGTTGGGCCAGGCTGCAGACAGAAACCTTAAATTCATTTTTAGGATGATATTTATGAGCTTTTTAGATTAGAATGAACTGTTTAGAACTAAAGAAAAAAAACAAAAGAGCTGTTTAATATTTTGTGCCAGTTTTACTGAGAGGATAATTTTATAGATTGCAAAGTAAATATTTCAGTAAATGAAAGGAAACAGAAACAAGGCACACCCTATTCTCTAAATTCTTTCATAGAAATTCTTTCATTTTCTTTATTATACTTGTCAAGTATTATGAAAAAAAAATTCAATAGTAAAAAAGATCAGGGAAATTTTGAAAAAATAGTGTTGTTAATATTTAATTTATATAGTGCCTCTTCTCCTGAGAATCCAAGAGAACAAATTTACAGTCATAGCATCTTTATTGTCACTTTAAAATTTGCAGTAATCCCAAATGTCAGATTAAAAAAAAATCTGTCTTTTATATCTTTAGACTGTACCCCTGGACAGTGAGATCCTCATTCTCATTGTTTTGTGAAGGACCTCTAAAACTTTATACTGGTGGTTTTATGATGGCTTGTTAGATTTGCCATTGTGGTATTTCTCTTCTAAAGCTTGACCTTCATAATTCAAGGTGCGTTACTCTCAGCCTCTGCAGTTTGTAAAGCATTGGCTTGCAGGCTATGGTTTTGAATCCAAGTAGATTATCAGCAGACCGGAAGCTCTCCTAAACAATAGCAGATATTTGTCGAGCATTCTCTGTGCATGGCTCTCTGCCAAGTGCTGTAAGGGATAAAAAGATGAATTAAACATGATTTCCTTTAGTAAGATTATCTGGTGGAGAAGTTACTATTTATATATAAAGAGCTGAGTTAACCAATATACTGAGCTACTGTCGGTTCTCTAATCATGCCATGCTTGCCTTCTTTGCTGAACATGTGGACATGAGCTTCCCCCATTGGAAGAGCGCTATGTCATCCAACATCTCTTCCTCGCCCTTTTCTCCTGACTTGCTGACCTGGTCCAGAGGGCTCAGTTTGACTATTTTCCTAAACCTCCAAGAGATTGGGTTAGGTATCTCTCATTTTTAACCTCATTAATAAATATTTCATTAGTTAACATGTTTTTTCAGCCAAACACTTTAACCTGTGCAACCCTCCCCAACTCCATGAAGTGTTCTTCTCATCACTTTTCAGATGGCTAAATTGAAGTATAAAGAGTTGAGGTGACTTACCCAGAGTCCACAGTTAGGTCGAAATGGGGTTTAACCCAGCTCTCTCCTTAGACCCTGCACTCTTCACCTAGCGGGTGCTACCTTGCTGGGAAAACTAAGAAGAAACATAAAAATTAAAAGGGAGGAGATAAAATTATCATTATTTGTAAATGAAAGCCATGAAAATTAACAAATTACTAAAACTGTTAAAAGAATTAAGCAAGGTTGCTAAACAGAAGATTAACAAAAAAATCAATGGCATTTCAATACTCAATAAAATATTACCTAACATAAGACAGGCCAGCCCTGGTGATCTAGTGTTAAGATTTGTCTCTCTCACTGACACCACCTGGGTTCATTTCCCGGTTAGGGAACCACACTACCTGTCTGTTGATTGTCATACTGTGGCAGCTGTGTGTTGCTGTGATGCTGAAAGCCCCACCAGTATTTCAAATACCAGCAGGATGGACAGATTTCAGTTGACCTTCCAGACTAAGACAGACTAGGAAGAAGGACCTGGCCACCCACTTCCCCCTAAATTGGCTAAAAACAACAAAAAACATAACCCAAAAGTAAAACACACAGCACAACCTCCCCAGCGGGAATGCACTCACACCACAATCAAATAGAGTTTACTTGAGTCTTGTATGGATGGTCCAATATGAGAAAATCTATCAACATAATTTTAATGGACGCAGAAAAAGTTATTATCAAGCTCTTTGAGCTTGAGAAGAAGGGATGGATCTTCCAAATGAATGAATGAGTGAATAACGTCTACTAAAAAATCTCTAGTAAACATCATACTTAATACAAAACTTTAAAAAGCATTTCCTTTAGTTTTGGGAAATTATGAGAATGTAAGCTTGAGTGCAACTATTTAACAGAGTACTAGAGACAAAGAGAATAATGACAGCTCATTTTTACTGAGTGCTTGCTATCTGCCAGGCAGAATTCTAAGTGCTTTATGTGTTTTGCTTAATTAAACAGCAGTAAACTTTATTAATTCTTTACTTATCTTTGCTTCCTATATCTTTTTGCTTTCTCCAAAACTAATTTCAAACAGAGTCAATGAAGGCAAAATTTTTCTGAGATCTTATATGCCTGTGAATATATTAATTTTGCCTTCACATTTAAATATTGGTTTGCCTGGATGTTTAATTCTAGGTACAGGATTATTTTTCTCAACATCACCAGGCGTCTACTCGATTATTTTCTTGCCTCCGTTGTTTCTTTGGAGAAGCCAGATGTCGGTATGACTTTTGTCTGCTTTCCCTCTAATGAATATTTTTGAAGTTTCTTTTTGGCTTAAATCTTCTTGATTGCCACTAAAATATGCCTGAATATGAGTGTGGGTTTGTTTTTAATTTTTCTTCTTTGCCAGACTATCATCTCTTTTATTTTGTGGTCTTATGTTTACAATTTTGGAAAAATAGTATTATTTTCTCACTTATTTCTTATATTCCTTTTTTTTCAGATAACAAATAGAGAGAAGTAGAAATTTCTACTTCATCTTCCATGTCGCTTGACTCTTCCTTCATTTTTCCCCATCTAATTGTTAGCTCCTAATGCCTTCCAGGATATTGTCTGATCTAATTGTACAGCTCAGGCTTTCACTCTCCATCAGTATTCATTCTGGAATTCAAACTTGTCTACTTAATTATTTTCTTTATTGCTTGTGCTTCTTTTTATATTTATTATACCCAATTATTTCTTCATAATTTCTTGCTCCTGATTCACTTTTCCAAAATCCTTCTTACTGTTCTACAAAGTATTTTTTCTTCTTCTAAATTCTTGTTTTATCTGTCCCACTAGACTTTCCCTATGTGGCATACATTTTTTCAGTTTTTGTCTCTCTTTTACAGAGTTCTACTATGTATTCTTCCCTGTAAGCTTCTCTTTCTTAAATTGAGGTCATCATTCACTAGTATATCAGCCAAGAGGCAAAATCTGTGGCTCTAGCTTATAGTCCTCCAAATGTATTGGTGTTGGGGTACGCTTCAGGTTGAAGAGCCTATATTGTGGCATTATGGATTTAACAACTCTGTGACTGTCCACTTTTCCAAGGACCCTTCCCAGTCTCTTACTGTAGGTACCCCTCTGTCTGGTGGTAATGATGGGATGAGCAATTACTGGGACCCAAGGTATGGACTTAGGCAATTGTGTTGCCAGCTTTTCAGGTTCTGCCTGCCCCACAGTCCAGGCCCAGCCAGAAAGTACTAGTCAAGGTTAACATGTGCAGTGAGGCAGGCATCTCCCACTCCTACATTTCAGGGAAAATGAGAGAGGGAACTGGATATAGAAACTACAACCCTCCTCCCTATCTCATCCTCCACTTCTGGCCCCCAACTCTGTCCCACTCTAGGCTGCCAAACTGAGATACAATTCCCTTCTCTCTCCCAAGAGATCTTCACAGATTTGGCATCAGTTCCTCAGTATGACTTGGCATTCCACAAACCACCTTATTTCTCCAGGACCTACAGGATGGATTTCCAGAGGGAGACAGTTGCCCTTGCTGGTTCTTCATCTAACTAGGAACTGCCTGGGATTAATTGCTTTCCCTCCTCCCAACTGATATATTCATAAAGCAGGAGATATGTAAATATATGGTGATATTTGCTGTTCTTATCATCAAGCCATGTCGGGCAAAGATCCCAGTGTAAAAGCAAGAATATGTTGGCTTAGCTACCATGTAAAGGAGATTATGAAACTTCCATCTTCCCATTCCTCCAAGATAGAAAGGTGTTAATTGGGGTACAGTGAGTTAGGATGAAGCAGAGTTGTTTCAGAGCAGTTGTAGGTGGCATGTTACTTTAGTTGTTTTGACCCAGAAAGTAGCTATTTGGAAATAAGTGAAGTGAATTGCATTGTAGCAGCATTTTGCTGGTGGTGCTGGTGCTGGTGCAAGATAGTGTGAAATGAAAACAATTCAAAATCTACTAATACTGCCCTTTAGTTATAGTCAACACATGGAGTTGTAAGCCCAATCATATTGTAATCTAGCTTTTAGGGATAGGTAGACCTCTTTTGAAATTGAAGCTCATATGGAGAGGCAGCAGAATGCGTAGCAATGCCTTGTGCTCCCTATTAACTGAATGAACTACTAGTGAAGAATTAAGCTGGGAATCTAAGACATATAACAAACCCCAGTTTTGCCTCTTTGTGTAACAAAGACAATAACTTTAGTTTCTCTGCACTTTTTCTCCTACTTGGAAAATTGAGATGATTAGACTAGAGGAATTCCCTCAGGTGTCAAATCTGATGGTTCTGAGGATTCAAATAACGTGGATGAATTTGATCATATGCTGATAACCAAGCTGTGACCTTAACAGATGTACTTAGGCACTGGAAGGTACTTTAGACACCTTGCAATCTAGCCTCCTTATTTTCTTTTTCTTGGTTAGGAAGATTGACCCTGAGCTAACATCTGTGCCAATCTTCCTCTATTTTTTATATGTGGGATGCCACCACAGCATGGCTTGATGAGCAGTGTGTAGGTCCACGCCCAGAATCTGAACCCACAAACCCTGGGCCACCAAAGCAGAGCATGTGAATTTAATCACTATGCCACTGGGCTGGCCCCTAGCGTCCTTACTTTACAGATAAAGAAACTGAGGTTAAAAGACATGAACTACCTTGCTAAGATCACTAGCTGTCTAAAGACAAAACCGGGACCAGGGCACAAGTCTCTACGCTTCTGGTCCATTCCATGGCTTTGGTCCAGATTTCTTCAAGGAGCCTTCAATCTCAATATCATGCGAACCATAGTTTTGGAAATTGTAATGGTCAAACAATGAAAGGAATGGAAAGATGGTCATCTGCACGAGGTTTAGTAAAAGAAAAGACGTTAGGGGGTGGCCCCGTGGCCGAGTGGTTAATTTCGCGCACTCCGCTGCAGGCGGCCCAGTGTTTCGTTGGTTCAAATCCTGGGCACGGACATGGAACTGCTCATCAAACCACACTGAGATGGCGTCCCACATGCCACAACTAGAAGGACCCACAGGGAAGAATATACAACTATGTACCGGGGGGCTTTGGGGAGAAAAAGGAAAAAATAAAATCTTTAAAAAAACAAAAAAACAAAAGAAAAGATGTTAAACACCACTCCACTGTTTACACAAGTCCAAAGAGAGATTCTGAATCTATAGAAATGAATGTATGTGGTCCCAGCACATGGTAGTGACACATTTAATGCTAGTTGCCTAAAAGGCTATGTTCCATAGCTAAATGGAGATAATTTTCTATGTTGTGTTCTAACCTAGATGATATATTCTACAAGACTTTCCCATTTCCTTTATTCCCATTTTATGTTTGTCAAAGAATCTTCTTCTTAGTAATTTGGTCATTTAAGTTAATAGTGCAGACTCAGTTATTTGGGGATGACTCTGGTGCAAAAATCAGCCACCCACTTTTACCCTGTATACCTCTTCATGCCCCCCTCCAAAAAACAAAAAGCCCTCAAAAGGAATCTGACATCTCAGACTATAACATGCAGCCATCTTAGGCATCCTATAAAAGTACACCCAGTAGAAAGGGTGTACTATATCTCAAAGACTGTAACAAAAGTGTAATCCCATGGAAGGAATGAGGCACATTGAGTGTTGATGGTGTTTATATAACCCATTTTCTTTGCACAAAAGCTAAGGAGCACGGAATAAGTGATAGAAAGTAGAGAAAAATGAAAAGCAAAGATTAGAAAGGAGAAAGGAATGGTGATCTATTCGTAGGAGTGCTTTTGGTAACTACTATTGAAATAAGAGTATTTAATGAGACCGATGAAAGCGGAGGTAAAGAACTAAAACTGACTAAGTCTCCTAATCTGGGGGCAGGCATTTTGTTAACTGTGTCCTGGGTAATTACATGTAGCCCTGATGGAGAAAAAGAACCAGCAGTGCTATAAAAGATAGACAAGTTCTGCCGTGCAGACCTGGGAAAAGAAGGCCAGCACCCACGTGGACCACACTAGAACTCAAGAGTCCAGGCACTCTGCCAATTACCAACTAAACTTTATTAATAGAGACAGTCTGCCTCTTAGCAGTTTCACAAGCATCACAGCTTTGCTATGTGGGTGGAGAAGTTTAGTTTACTTGTCAGGAAGGAGCCCAGCAAGCAATGCTTTAGAAACAAGGCATTTGGGACGACTACAGCAAATTTGTGGCCACTGTGTTGATACAGAGATCCACTGTTCAGAGTAAATCACTTGATACATTTCATAAAAAGCCAAGTATTTGGAATAGGAAATACCAGAGGCCCAATAAGCACGAATAATAAAACATTAGGACAACAACTACCAGCTCCAGTGAAACTGTCTGGAGACAGGATACTGAGGGATTCTGTGGTCTAAAGGACATTTATGTTTAATAAAAGATCGGCTCTGCCTTCGATTTTCCTATTTAATTGTAAGTGTTATTTCTGAGGGTTGTGGTAATTGTACCTCTTTGCTTCCGGAAGGGATGGGTGAGAAGCAACAGAAGCGTTTGAATCCAGTTATTTGCCAGCAGGAGGTGTGCTATATAATTAAGCTATTGTTTCCACTGATAGGTTATTATCAGCAGATAATAAGAAGTGCGCATCATTAGACATTGTCATATGGCATTTCACGCTACAACGGAGGAGGTGTGTCTTCCATGACAGCGCCAAGCAATCACATAGAGAGCGGTGCCATTATGGCTGTTATAAATCACAGCATACACTTTAATGGTTAAACAATTATCTATAGTGGCAGGACTGGAAAATTGTTTAGTAATGATTGGCTGATTTTTATGATGAAGAATAATTTTTATATAGATCTTTTTATATAAATACCTGAAGAATTCAAAAGAACATTCATTTGAAATGCATACTTGGGAAGTATTTGGCTTTTTGGCTCATTTATCTTTCACTGCAAATGTTTGAAGGGCCAGAATGTCACCAAACTAGCTTTCCATTTATATGTTTTAGAGTTTAAAATTATATACATTTAGTATTCCTATTATATGAAGATATTGCCTAGTAGGGCTAAAGAGGCCCAAACTGGCCTCTACTAATTTCAGAGCTATCTAGTTTGCTATTGTTGGAAGCCCCAGGTTAACAAGATAATGACTTGGCTTATGAGATATAGGAAAATATTTCTTTATTCTTGAAGGGCCAAAGCTACAAGTCTTCTCTCCCTTCTTTCTCTTTCCCTTCTCTTGGTATTATTCCTTTATCATTCTTCTCCACTTATCTCTCTTTCCCCATCGTGATTTTTATGTTCTTCAAAATTTAGCTCAAGTTTACCAACTACCAAAAACTGCCCTTTGACTGACCCAGCTGTCTCTTCCCCTTCAGTTCTGCTGTCCTAAGCTGTGCCCTTTTCATGGCAGTTCGACAGCCTTTTTCTTTGTGAGAAAAATCATATCAAGGAGTATGTCTTCCAAACTAGACCATTGCAATCCAGAGGATAAAAATGTTTGTTCCCAGTATTTGACCCAGTATAGAGCTTGCACTAGAGTGTAAGTCAGTCGCATCACTAACACGCGTTTAGTTCACCTGATGTTTTTTTCATAGCAAGACTTTTCCTGAAAAAGGAATTAGTGCAAGCTTTGTTCCCTGTAAACTGGCACATTATTAACACTGAACTAGACTGTTAAGATGTTAACGGCCGCTTTTGCTCTTGCCAGTCCTCTGGGAGGGGTGGAATACCCTGGTTCTGAAGGATGAGCTGATTGGTTCATGGTGAGGTGTTACGTTCACAGTGGTGATGCTCGCTAGTAAGAGGTAGCATTGTTGAGTGCTCATTGTGCTTCGCGGCTGATTCTAGGTAGTTTGCATGAATGAGCTCGTGTGAACCTCACACGGACCCAGTGAGGTAGGTGCTATCATTTTCCCCATTCTGCAGATGAACAAACTGAGGCCCTGAGAAATTAATTAACTTTCACTAAACCTTACTGTTAGTAAATGGCTAAGTCGGAATTCAAACCCAGATCTGTCTGAAACCAGTCTGTACTATACCTAGATCAGTGCTGTCCAGCAGACGTTTCTGCAGTGATGAAAACGTGCTGTATCTGCTGTGTCCAATATGGTAGCCGCTAACCACGTGTGGTTTTTGAACACTTGAAATGTGGCTGGCTCACCTGAGGAAGTGAATTGCTAGTTTCACTTTATTTTAATTAATTCACATTTGTATTTAAGTGGCCACACACAGCTAGTGGCTACTATGTTGGATAGCACAGTTCCACATACTTTTTAAATGTTGCTGACTATAGGCTAATAATAGGGAAGCAAAACCAGGAAAATATGTTAAGAGATTGTGCTATTCTTTTTTCATTTCTAGAATTTGGATTCCACATTAAAAAATTAAAATAAAAAAGAAAGAAAGAAAGAAAGCTGTTTTAAATCTGTTGCTGTATGGAAGTGATAGGATTCAATTAAAAAGAAATTATTGACTGCCTCCTCTGCTTCAGGCACCGTGCTAGGCTTTGGGCATTTGAAATGAGTAAGATATGGTTCTTGTCTTCAAGGAGCTCATTGTCTAAGTCACTCTGTAGAGGATGTTATAAATTTTTTATCCAGAGTTTCTCCATATGTGATTAAATAAAATATTTAAATATCTGTTATCTAATACTTTCCAGTGTTTTGCTTTTCATTTTCATATTTAATTTTTTGCATGGGCAATATGTTCCCATGGTTTAAAATTCAGACTGTGCAAACTGATTTGTAATTCCCCTCTGTAGAAGCAACTAGTGCTATCATTTTCTAGTATGTGTCTTTACAAATATTTTGTGCACACCCAAGAAAAAGGTACACATATATTTAATCTTTCCCCTTTTTAAAAACAAATACATTCTGTTGAGTAACCTTGCTTTTTCACTTAAAATATATACCTTGGATACTTTTTCATGCTAAAACTTAAAGAACTCATTTTTCTCTATGCATGCATAATATTCTATGATATGGAAAAATCATAATTTATTTAAGCAGTTTCCTGTCGATGGACATTTAGGTTATTTCCATTCTTTTGCTATTGCAGGAAATGTTAACGTGAGTAACTTTAGCACTTAGATTCTAAAGTGAGCTAGAGAGGACTGCACTCAGGTTTCCCGGAGCATATTCCACAGAACAAAAGTCTCCGGAGATGTTCAATATAAAAGGAGTGCTCTGTGACTAAATAACTTTGGGTAACTGAGTATTCATTGGAGGTTCATAGTGCATATTGTCAATTTAATCCAAGTGTTTCCCAACCTTACATTTTCTCCTTTAACAGAATATACTGTTTTTCTAGGTTGGATTCCCTGGGAAGCAGACTCTGAGATAGAAATGTACATGCAGGAGACTTACTTGGTCATCTTCTCAGGCACAACACCTGATGGAAGTGAGGGGCGATGGAAGCAGGGCAGGTAGAGGGAGAAGTTCAGCTGCAATGCAGTTGCAGCACAGACGTCAGCCAGTCAAGCGCTTGGGGACTGCTCTGGAGCTGTGATGGCCCTTCAGGGATGTTCCACCTCCAAGGAAGGAGGCCCGGCTCCCAGGGAAGGACTGTGACCTCGTGATGGGCAGCTCTCTTCCACTGAGGGCATTTCCGGAAAGTGACTCAGCTCTGAGATGTCAGCTAGGGTAATGAGTGCCTCAGTCTTCTCTACAACTCTGAACAGCATCTTCACATCTTTTGTAGAAATGCATTATCAATTCCTAGCTAGCGTCGCTGGTCAGAGCAAGTCACTTGGTCTCTTTGGGACCTAGTTTCTTTCTCTATGAAATATGGATGCCAAGCTGGAAGTTCTTTGGAGTATTTAACATTCTTTGTTTCTAGTTCTATTTAAATATGTACTAATTAAATTTCAAGGTGAGAGACAAGTTTTCACAAATACGTATTTGGCCATATAGAGATCAAACAATCTGGATAGGTCAGCCTTAATCTTCGATTACTAGTGCTACGCACTTACGGAGAATGTGCATTTTTACAGCACTTTCAAGTGTATGTCATTTAAATTGCCAGATTCTTGGGGCAAAATGGTGTAAGAGCTGAGTTGTAGTTTTTTTATTTTAAAATATTTTGGTTACCTCTTGTTAGGTGTTTCCCGAAGAAGTGAGCCTGATGTCTTCCCAGAAACATTAGCCCATACTGCGAATCATTGAAGGATTAGACTGGCATGGGAATGAAAGGCAGGCATCCACCTAGCTTTAAACCAGTCTTCTGTGCTCTTATTCATCTTCCCTTTCAAAGCTCAGGGGGTAAACAGGTGTAGCTAAAAAGCGATAGCACTTTCTCTGGGGCCTTCTGTTTGAGAATCAGTTGGGTCTTGTGCCCGTCCTGATTCTTTTAGCGAATTTGCTAATTTCATTCTCATGCGTCCTGCAGAATTCATCCGTTATGACAGCTATCAAGGAAGCTTGTGTCCTGATTGGAGAGGGGAAAAGCCTCAAGGAATGAGCCTGTCTAAGGTGTTCCTGATAGGATTGATGAAGGTTTGCAGACAGGATGGAAAAAATCCCCAAGAAAACTCTCAAAGGAAAAGTTCTTATGAGATAATGGAGGAGATGGTAAAGTGAGAAGCAAACCTAGGATTAAGGGGTTTGCTGTTATATGAACATGATGCAGAGAAGATAGCAAAAAAAGAAAAGAAGTGCCAAGATTGATGGCTGTGTCTAGGGTCAACTTTTAAATTGAACAAATATTTCTCTCAAAAATCTTAACCTTTTCTTTTAACACAAAGCATCGTAAGGATTCTTGTTATTCTTCTTATTGTATAATAGTAATGGATCAGGTGACAGATTGTTAAAAAGGGAATTTGAAAGGGAATAAACTAGAAAATATATTGTTAGAGAGTGGGAGATAGTGATGGAATAGGAATTTGCCTTAAATAGATCCAAAATATTTTAATCTTTTCTGCACAATCATTGAATCTTCCCTTTTCCTCCATAACAGATGGTTTGGAAGACGTATTTATGCAAACTTGGAAATGTTTCTGGAGCCACTCCCCTCATAATCCATTTGCAATTATCTGTTTACAAAAGTGTCAGATTTTATAGCATTTTGGTCTCCAATGATTTAATTGTCTAGCCCATTAAAATCCCAGTCTCTCCTCCTTACGTTCTTCCAGTTCCCGTTAGACCTGTGGGACCAGTAGGGTGACGAGGGTGTGGTCCCCATTTTCATGCCTTCTAGCCTCCTTCTTCTGGTTTTAACTTCTGGACGTTGGGGACTGAAAGGGTGGCAGAGGACAAAAGGGCCAGATATCTCCTGACTTAACTAGGCCATCCTCTACGGGGTGTTGCTTCTTTTCCTGGCTAACGGTGAGTAACTATTGATACTTTCTGTGTGAGAGGCTTCCAAAGTTGGGCTCTCTATGGGACATGTGTGTGAATTCTACCACATACCTCTAGTGACCTTCACACTGGCTTCTGTGGGCCAGTAGGCTTAACCTCTTCCTATCCTCTCAGCTCTCTCCCCTGGTGTACAGCTCACCAGGTCTGATTATCTGGGTCCCCTTGTGAGGAGGCCAACCTTCATCTACAGCTTTGTGAGATCAATCACTGAAAACAAAATCTGATGCTTTTCTCCATTATTTCTTTCTTTGGTCAGGTAGGCTTAGAGCAAATTGACTGTCCCATGAACTGATATGATGTCCAGCTAGGAGATGAGATGACAGTCTGTATTAGTCAGCTCAGGCTGCCATAACAAAATACCATACCTGGACTTCTGGAGGCTGGAGAGTCCAAGATCAAGGTGAAGGCTAATTCACTTCTCCAGTGAGGACTCTCTTCCTGGCTTGCAGATGGCTGTTTTCTCACTGTATCCTTGCACGGTGGAGAGATAGAGAGAAAGCAATCAATCTGGTGTCTCTTCTTAGAAAAGCATTAATCCCATTATGAGGGCCCCACCCTTATGACTTCATTTAACCCAAATTACCTCCCAAAAGTCCCATCTCCAAATACTGTCACATTAGGGTTTATGGCTTTAATGTAAGAATTTTGGGGAGACACGATTCAGTCCATAGCAGTCTGTCCTGTATATAGCCCATAGCACTTCTTATTATGCCCCTGGATGGTGATTCCAGTCATTGCCTTTCCCTTCCCTTCCTGGTAATTTAGTCTTCCGTATATGGGCCTGGGATGGGTCTTGGGGCAGAGTGGTGGTTTAAAGGTAGTAGAAGTTGTAAGGATTTGCCTACCTCTGAGATAGCCCAGGATCAGATGTCCAGACCTCGCTATAAAACTCTGTTTAGAATGTGGGGCAACTTAGTGCTTCCTTATCCTCAGCACTGGGTTCTAGTCACCAGTTCCAGGGCAAGAGTAAAGCCACATTCAGAATCCTATTAAAGTACCATTCCTCACCCACGATCTTGAATTCAGAGCCTTGAAGCATTTCCTTTGCTCGAGTAACACCGCTCATTCTTTAAGGCCGGCTCACATGTCAGTTTCTCAGTGAAGTCTTTCTAGGCCCTCATCTTCCTCATCTCTGTAGAATTAGTTGCCTCACAGTCTGTTTTCACACGGGGCTTCTTCATTCTTTTATTAAAGCACTGAGAGCATTAGTTAGTTGTTTGCAGTTTTTTTCCCCACTGGTTGGTGAGTTCCTTAGGGTTTAAAAGCAGTTTTAAATTATCTAGTATACGTCTTCATACACAGTAAATTTTGAGTAAATATTTTGAAATAAATAATTCAGGAAAGTGCCAGCATGTATATTGAATGGCTAAACTTTTGGACTTAGAATTATATTAAACTTTTACTAAATCAGTAATAGTAAGAAATAATATTATATAGATAACTTTTTATTATTATTATTATTAATATAAATATTCATTATATTGTGGACCATATTGAACTTTGGTTAAGATGTTTCTTAATTTGTTTCATAAAATAGGAATTAAAATGCTTAAAATTTTAAAATAGCATAAATAAGTTAGACTACATTTTTTAATAGGAAATATGCTACTTTAAGGATTTCTAATGGTATAATCTGTTGGCATATTCAAACCCCTTCAAAATCACATATCCCTTGAAAATATGTTATGCTATTGTGTTTTACTACTGAGAGTCTGAGTGGAGGTTTTGCCACTTCACTCTTAGAATAGATGTTTGCAACGTATTTTTAGCATCTTCCTTAGAGTTGGTCAATAACTTGACATCAAGTCTGCAAATACCTTTGACATCATATTTGTTTTGTGGGAAAATGAAAAACATTTTATAAGAGAACTGCATGAAATGTTATAGTTTTCTAAATGGTGTCTAATTATTTGTCTTCTAAAATGAAGTGACTATAGTCAGCATGGATGTGAGTTAAATTATGGGAAAGTCTGAAGATTTTAGGAAAAATTAATCCAAAAAATTTTGTGTTGACCTCTAAAGCTTTCTCCCTGTGAGTCTTCCTGTCTTTTCTAGCATAATCAGATGTGGAAGTAAATCATAAATCCGAGGAAAAGATTATTCCACATATAATTTTTAATCTTTTTTATCCCTACCTTTCACTCCTACAGAATCCATTCTCACATATGGCCATCTGGCTCTTTGAAGCAATGTCCCATCATGTGCCATGCTGATGATGTCACAGGAAGCAAAGAAGTCAGTGTTAGCATATAGCCAGCCTACAGGAGGTCGTGTAAGTAAGGTTTTAAGAATTATATCGTGCAGTATAGACACTTTTATGTAATAATGTAATTAATGATAATGAAGTTGTGGCAAACCAGAGGAAGTTACGTATATACTCAGAATTTGAAAAATGAGCATCTTGAGTTAAAAAAGAAAATGCCTCTCATCATAGAATGTTAAAGCATTTTCTGAGGATAGAGAACATTGCACATAAGAGAGGTGGGCAAATTTTTTTCCTGAAAAAAGCCAGATAGTAAATATTTTAGACTTTGCAAGCCAAATGATCTCTGTAGCAACTACTCAACTCTGCCCTTATTCCTGGAAGGCAGCGATAGACATGGGTGGGCATGGATCTGTCCCAACAGAACTTTATTTACAGAAACAGCTGGTGGGTGAACCTTGCCCTGTGGGTCATAGTTTGCTAACCCTTGGCATATAAAATGAAGAAATTCTTCATCTCTCTTTCTGCTGTATTGTTAGGTTACTTTTAAAGGAACTGAATTGCTTAAAATTAAATAATAAATGTAATCCAACTATCCGGGTTTTGAATGATTTTACTAATGCAAGGAAATTAGAGAATAAAGTAGATTAGAATTTTTGAATGACTCATTGAAACTTTTGAAAAATATTTGAGAATAATGTAAACTCAAGTTCAGACTCAGGTCCTAAACAAAAAAGCCAGAGAAATGGGAACCCAAAGAACTGGCTTCTTCTTGATAAAGGGAACACATACTTTTCATTTTTATCTTAGTTATAATTTATATTTAACTTCAGAAAAAATCCTGTAGCACGCATATAGATCAGGATAAATGGTGGAGTAAGTAAAGGGGCTTATTAAAATTGAAGCCCTTTACAAGAATCCTAGGAGGAAACATGTAATTCCTCTCTTGTGTAATTGTTTCTGGCATCAAAAAATGATACAGGAAATATGAATTGAAAGAAAAAGTATAACGAACATGCCCTTTGCCTATAATTACCTACAAAATAAAACTTATCTTATAGCTTCATATGCTTCCTTGAAACTGCTCTATTTCCTCGAATTTTTATTAAGAATTCCCCAAACCCAAGAAACAACTTACTGACAATCTTAGGGAAAAACCCATACTAGATGTTGCTACAGTTGAGGGCTCAAAGAAGAAGCAGAGGGACATTTTGGATGTTGAGGGATAGACATGGTGCATTTTTACAATAGCAACATAGCTCTGAATTGTCACTATATTTATGAAAATGAATAATGGTATTTTTAAAAATTCCATTATGATCAATTCTGGGGCAATAAACAGGGGAATTTTCTTCAAGTGAAATCATATTTGAAATATGCAAGAAATGAAACAGGAATCTCCCATCTGGTGGTTTGAAGTTGTGAGAAAAGCGTTTTGTGCTTTCTGTTTTTCTGAATTCTCCTTGATTCCTAGATTTTTAGTTACGGCTTCCTTTGCTTAAAAACAGAGGTATTTTGATGTGGTTATTTTTTGGAGGTCCGTGATAGCTGTTTTGTCTGATGTGAGGGAGGATTGGGAAGAATATAGGCTAGGTGGAATTAAAGACCCCATGTATCTGTTCCAATTTGCATAGTAAAAGCAAGCTATCTGTTCCTTAGTGTACACCAGGGCTAC
Source organism: Equus caballus (assembly GCF_041296265.1). Classification (NCBI taxonomy): domain Eukaryota; kingdom Metazoa; phylum Chordata; class Mammalia; order Perissodactyla; family Equidae; genus Equus; species Equus caballus. The sequence continues at coordinate 95,839,204 of NC_091685.1, read as the reverse complement.
TGTAAGCAGGACCCAGAAAGGCACTATTTCTTTAGGATGTTCCCGTGAAGGTAGCTGTTATTTGGGTACTCAATTGGAAAGCATATTAGGCTCTGTGCTAAAGAAATTTTCTCTGTGGTGACATTTGGGCTAACTGAATCTCACTTGTAGTGTTTATCATGATCTGCTTTGTTTTCTTTTATATATTCTGAGCATAAATGTGTTTATAAAGCTGAATTTGGGTATAGACTAGGTTGATGGGAATCTCATCTGTGCGTGCTTTCACTCCAAGCTCCCTCCTGTTTTATTTTGGCTAGGGCTGCAATCTACAGGCTTGGTTGACCTTGAGTCACCATTGCAACTCAATTTATCTCAAGCTTTTAATTTTATTTCTTATCATCTTTCTGATTATCAAAGTAATACGTCCTCGTTATAGTAACAGTGAAACCTACAGGAAAGTGTAAAGTGGGAAAAATATCACCAGAAGTGCAATTACTAAGAGACATATTATTGCACGATTGTTTCCAGGGTTATTTTTTCTACATGGTTGGTATAAAAAGATTGAAAATTTGCCTTGTAGTTTGTTTTTTTAAAAGCAAACTGTAATGTTTCCCCACGATGTTACATAAGTAAAGTAAACGTTATTTTCAATGCATATAAAACATTCCAATTAAAAATGTATCACAAATCATTATGATTTCATTAATTTGTGGTTATTAAAAATAGTACTTCAGCAAATATGTTTTTGAATAAATCTCTGCCCAGATTTCTGACAATTTTGTTAGGAAAATTTCCTCGGAAGAGAATTAAGATGTCTAACGTTAAAAATATTTTAATGGTACTCCACACATATTCCAGAAAATATGTACAAGTTTACACTTTCATCATCTCTTTTTAGCCTTGGTGACATTGCGTCCTCACCAGTGCTGACATTTAACGGTTTTAAAACCATCCTTCCCGGTTCCATGACAAATAGGGCAGTAGTTTGGGCCAAATGTAACTCTCCTCTTGAAAATCATGTAGAATACGATTGCGGGGAGACCCACAAACTAAGTCTATACTTAAACCCAGAGACAATAAAAAGCCATAAAAGCCAAAACATGTGTCAGTGTAGGCAAAGCCAACTGAGGCCAGCAGAATTTGCATAGAAGGCCCTGCTAGACTGACACAGAAGAATGGGGGAGTGGAGGGGGCTCAGTGATGACAGATGTCAGCAATCACCAGCAGATAAGGATTCCAAGGAAAGAGCCCTGTTCTGAGTTGGAACTAAGCTCCAACGGGTAATCATTGCTGGGAGAAGTGGAGAAAGATTCTTTGTCCCCATGGGGGCAGATCTCAGAAAGCACATCTTTCAAAAAGGAAGGAAATCCATTAGAAGGAAAAGACTGTGTTCTTTGGTGGCAGCTCTTAGTGATGAAGCTAGAGGAGGTCAGAAGGGGTGCATAAGCCACTTATAAACTGATGGACTTCACAAGGTGCATCCTGACAGGTGGGGGCGTTTCATGGGCTTCTTGCCAGGGCGTCCTCTTGACATGGAAACATGGACAAGTTAACCGGCTGTGTGGCTATTCTTTGACCAGTGTGATGCAGGAGTTAGTAACAAATTCTTGCCACTTTCTGTGCCTGGGAGTGATGACAGAGGTGCATAGCTTTGCTCATGTAGAAATGACCAGCCCCGCAGCACATTCTTCTATTGGCTTTTCCCCGTTTCTGCTTTGTTCTCATTTTCACTTCCTCCTGCTTTCCTGGAATTGCACTCCTTAATAAAATACATTTTCCGTGTCTAATTTCCTTTGGGACTTCTCCTCTGATTCATGAGTTATTCAAAAATGCAATGCTTATTTTTCAAGCAATTGAGAATTCTCTAGTTATCTTTTTTGTTATTGAATTCACAGCCAGAATTCTGTCAGAGGATAAACATTGAATCAATTCAGTTCTTTAAATTTTGTAATGACTTGCTCTATGGCCCAGCATATGATCCACTTTAGCAAATATTCCAATAGTACTTGAAAAAAGTGTGAATTTTGCCATTGTTTGGTACAATGCACTGTATATGTCGAGTAGATCAAGTTTATTAATTGTTTTTTCAGACCTACTCTATCCTTGCTGAATTTTTTTTTGCTCTTGTTGTATTAGCTTTTGAGAGAGAGATTTTAAAATCAGCAACAATGATGGTGAATTTGCCTATTTCTCCTGTGAAATGCCCCCCTGTCTTTCTAATAAGGTTACTTGCCTTAAAGTCTGCTTTTTCCAATATTAGCGTAGCGACCCCAGCTTATTTCATTTAGTGTTTGCATGATATGTATTTTCCCTTCCATTTACTTTTCAGCTTGTCTTTGTCCTTTTGTTACAAGTGTGCCTTTTGTAAACAATGTGTCACTGTGTTTCACATTTTTGTTTTTAATTCAACCTGACATAGTCTTTTACATAGAGTATTCAGTCCATTTTCATTTAATATAATTACTGATATAGTTGTGTTTGTGTCTACCATCCTACTAGTTTTTCTATTTGACCCATCTCTTTATGTGGCTTTTTCCATCTTTCTTGCCTTTATTTGAATTGATCAACTTTTTATTATCTCTTTTTCCTCTACTAATTTGTTAACTACTATTATTTTACTCTTATTTGTTACCTGAAATATTACATGTATTTTTTAAGTTGTTACTCTAGCTATTAATTGTTACCTAGATATTACAGTATGCATCATTTGTGTATTACATTCTATCTAATGATTGTCTTTAGACAAGATCATTTCAGTGTGGTTTAAACCCTTCCAGAGGAGTACAAACTTCAAATTATTTTCATGAAGTGAGAATATCATTGACACCTCAGCTTGGTCAAACTTTCACATAAAAAATACTATTCCTCATTTTATTTATGAATATCAATGCAAAATTCTCTGAAAATTATTAGCAGAGAGAATCCAGCACCTTATTAAGGGAGTGATATATCATGATGAAGTAGGGTTTCTTCCAGGAATGAAAGATTATGAACTTTATTAAAATAATTCATCATATTAATTGATATAAGGGGAAAAAAGCACGTTAATCTCTTTAGATGCTGAATATTCACTTGAAAAACTTCAACAGCCATTCTGGATGTTTTTTAAAAAAGAAACACAAATCAATAAAGTAAGAGTTAAACATTGTGTAACCATGACAAATTGACAAAGTGTTTATGCGCTCACACATACATACACACACAGACTCAGTGCAAAGACACCTTCATAAATAATGGCAAAATGCTAGAGGCACTTTTGCTATTTTTGCCAAGAGTACAAACAAGATAAGGGTGCAAGCTCTCACTCTTACTAGTGATGCTGTACCATAGTTATTAGTCAACAAAGCTAGACATAAGAAGAAATTTCAGGTACAAAATTTAGCAAGGTGAAAGTAAAACTGTTATTTGTTGATGACTTAATACTTCGAAAAAAGGAATCTAACTGAAAAATTTCTAATGATTATTCAATTCCAACATCTAAAAGAGAAAAAAAAAGATAAATCTGACTCATTAAAAAAAATACTTTGGTTGGCAACAAAACAAAACAAAATCTAACTACTCTGGGGAAATTTTAAAGGAGAATGACAAACTGGAAAAAAACTATTTGCCTCTCAAATCACCAAGAGTTTTCCCTCCAATATATCTGAGAAATTGTGGGGATGGGAGGAAGCACAAAGCAATAGAACAAAGGGCAAAGATTATGAATGGCCAGTTTGCATAAAAAGAAATAAAAATAGTGTTTCAATTCATAAAAAATATTCAAATGCGTGTAGAATGCTAGTTGTTATTTAACTTTATTTAAGGAATGCAGGAATATAAGTATATATTTCTAAATTTGCTTTCATTTCATTAGGAAACTTTCAAGGATCCACAGGCATTAATAAAAATGGTTGTCTACAGAAAGAGAAGACGGTGGAGGGAAAATGGGGTGGACAGGGACAGGAATCAGGGCATGCTTTCTAAATGAATCCCTTTCATATAATAAAAGGTTATTTTTTTCCAAATTTGTAAAGTGAGGAATTGCATCTCATTTTATTTTGCATTCTTGATGACTGTAAACATTGAATTCTGCAAAGTGTTCATTTGGTATTTGTATTTTCACCTTTGAAATGATCTGTTCAAGTTCTTTATATTTAGAGTATCTTTGATGTCTCACCAAGTTTATAATTTCTTAATATGTAAGGAATCAGTACCTTTTAACATATTTTACTCCTATGTCAATTCTTATGTCAATTTCACTTCTGATGAAATAATTTGGAAAAATGATATCCCTGCAATATATAGCGTTTCCATTCAGGAATAAAGTGTGCTTTTCAAATTATTTAATTGTCCTTTTTGCTTTTCAATCTAGTTTTATTAACTTTTTACATAGTTTCAGTACATTCCTTATATTTGTTCCTAAGTATTGTATAATTTTGTCACTAATGTGGATTAGATAATTTTCTCTACATATTGCTAAGATACAGAATGATGAATGTGAAAATTATTGGTCATTTAATTTTTATTTATCATTTATTTTGTTCCAAATCGTCTCAGAGAACCTGCCATTTTAGTTCTTAAGATGTTTCGGGTAATATGCTTAGCTTGTTCATTAAATAATCATAGAATCTAAAAGTAATAGTTCTAGCCTTTTGAATAGTTATGACTAAAGTTTCTTTTCTGCCTTATTTGTATTAATCAGAAATTCCAGGAAAGAGCTAAAGAGTAGCTACCAGGGTATCTTATTCTTATTCCTGAATACAAAGAGGATGCCTACAGGGATTTGCTAGAAGATTTGAAGTTGGTATTAGTTTAAGAAGGTTTTGCTTATATTAAGAAATTACTATTCTATTCCTTTTATTAAGAATTAGTTATTTTTTAAAAAAATGGGTGCTGAACTTTGTCAAATGCATTGTAAGGGCGCAGTTGGTATAATGTTTACGAGATTGGCCTGACAGGAATTTGAGGCCCTCCCCTACCACTTAGTAGCATTGCATCACAACCTCGGGCTTGCTGCTTGTGCATTCAGTTTCATCATTTGGAAAATGGAGAGAGCAATCATATCTGCCTCCTAGGGATTCTATAACTGGCACATGATTATTTCATGTTATGCCTGGCTCTTGGAATACGCTAGGTGCTCAGTAAAAAATAACTATTATCATCATCTATTGAGATGATGGCATGGTTTTTCTACTGGACAACTTAAGATGAGAGAATTCGGCAAAGCAAGTTTGACTGGAATCCCAGATAACCGTGGCTCATCTTATCAAGAGCACACATCTGTCCACCTTGTGTTTGAGCACCTATGGCTTAATTCACACTAATTTTTGCTCTCAGAATGCCAGTTGCCTTCAAAAGAATGAGTTTGTTTTGCCCAGTCAGTAAGATTAAGAAACAAGTTTGTCTTCTGCTTTTCAGAGCTGTGTTTATTCAGTTATAGGAAGGAAGGGTGGAGTTGAATCAAATACTGATTTTTGAAACACTTGGTTTTTTTAGTTTTAAAACACTTTGTTTTTATAGTGGGTGATCATGTGAAGTGTGTGTATTTTTGTCGTGGTATTGTAATGCACATAATATTTAGGAAGTTGTCAAAACATGCTGAGGGTTAATCATATACACACATGAGCATGCACCTCACCATTATCATCTACTGTTTATTTACTTAATCCTTTATCTTAATTTTAATTTTTTCATACAATAGGTTATTTTAGCATTCTGTGGAAACCTAACTTGATATTGTTAACATTTGTTGAGAGACATTACGCTTTGTCTACTGTCACTGCTAGGAAAGCTCGCTGTATAGAAATATAATTTGCACATTAAAAAAAGATACAGGTAGGATGTATGGTTACCTTTTATTAACACATATTTTATAATTGTGGTTAAACCATTTTGTAATTTTATTAAACTGTGTTAAATGATTCATTTTGTGGTAGAGATAATACTTCATGTTACATATACCAGAAAATATATGCACATTCTTGTTACGAGGTATTTTCTTTAGAATGGGGGGCCTTTTGAAAAATAAATGCTGCAGACCCGCTGAAGCTCTGTCTACCTTACTGAACCTTGCTTTTAAGCTATCTCTGCTGTACTGGTTTCACCTTCTTTTTTTGCCTCTCCCAAGCAAGCTTCTGACTCTCTCCTCAACAATCTTCTATGTTCCCTTGTGGGTTTTGGCAGAAACTTCTGGATTCCTTCCAGAGAGGCGACTTGGGTGTATTAACTCAGTGCTTCTCTCTGTGTAACTAATCCTCACCTTTGTTTTTCCATTGCACTCGGCTGCCTCTTGAGTGGAGCTACCCTTCATAGTGGTATCCATCAAGGCTTCCAAAATGGGGGCGGAGGGTGCAGAACTAAGCCTTGCCACCAAATGCCCTCTCAACCCACTCACCCAAAGAATATCAACCCCTGGATGGAGAATTTATCACACACATGTTTTCTTCTACCTCTGTTTCTCTTAGACTTCCCACCCTCCTGGCTCAAACATCTACTTGCATCGCATCTTTCTGATCCTGAGGGCAACCTGATATCTAACCTTCATAGACAGGTAGTGTTTTACCTCTCTACTCTGGAAGAAACTCTGTTTAGACCAAGTTTCATTTTCAAGGTTAGAGCCTCAGGAAAGCTAGGCAGTAGGGCTTTTCCAAACCGGAGGTCACATTGGTTTAATTCTGAGAGGAGCATAGTACAGTGGTAAAAACATGGACACAAGCCAGGCTGCCTGGTTTCCTGCTCTGGAGCTGCCACCGACTAGCTGTGTAACTTTGGGCAAGTTATGTAGTTTCTCTTTTCCTCAGATTTCTCATCTCTAAAATAATGATAACAGCACTTTTCTTATATAGTTATTGTAACAAAAATATTAGTTAAAAATATCTAAATAGGACAGCGACTGGTAAGTAGTCAGTACTTGATATTTGTTTCAATTATTCTTTTAATATTATTATTAATAATAGTAAAAAGTTATCCTTGCTTTATATATATTTGAAGATGTAGAGCATAAGTAGAATATGGTAAAGTGATGGACCTATCTGATGGGAGATAAGTAACTTCCTATTGGCACTAAATGGAAAATGAAGTTGGTAATGCAGGTGCCTGATTATGTAGGACTTTGAAAATACCCTAGAATTTAGACATACAATAGTAAGCAGTAGGAAGACTTGACAAAATTTAAGTGATTGTGTCACAAGAGTATTGTTGTTGTTGTAAATTAACCCATTAGGAGCACAGACAGTAGAATCAGAAAGTGAGATGGAGATCGCAGTTATGGGAATTCACCATCAAGGTGATACAAGCCTGGGTTGAGTTTTTGCAAACAGCAGCCTTGACACAGGGAAACAGAGATGCTTATCAGGGGTCAGAGAGAGACTCTGGCCAATGGTGTTTCTGAGTTAAGGGTAATGTTGAATCATGTTGAAATGAAGAGAAACAGAAGAGTTGCAAGAAGAGGGTGTTGTCTGGGAAGAGAAATTTTGATTTTAGATTAATTAAATTTGAGATAGCGATAGGCTGTGCAGGTAGAAATATACATTCGCCAGGGATTGGCGAACTCCTTGTGTAAGGGGCCAGATAGTAAATATTTTAGTCTTTGTGGGCCAAATGTGGTCTCTGTTACATAATCTTCCTTCTTATATTTTCTTTTCTTAATTATTCTTTAAATATATTTTTTTAAAACTGTAGAACAAAAACAAGCTGCAGCCTCATTTGCCCTATGAAGTTGTAGTCTGCCAAGCCCTGCTATAGTTTATTGCAAAAGAACAGAGCCTTGGCAGAGATGCTGGTGTTAGAGATCTAGATTTCTTAATCTTTAGCATATATATAATTTGAAAAATCGTTAGTGAGCATGGATACTATATCCAGTATTCTAATTAAAACTGCATATGATTATGATAATAAAACTGTATAAATATTTAAATTAAAAGGTTCTTCCCCAGAAATAGATTTTACAAAGTCATGTCCCACTTCTTGTGAGCCCTGTAAATTGCTTTCTATGGACTTGTATCAACTAGATACAAAAGTATGTTCAATAAAATTAATACAGATACATTAAAAGAAATAGTGATTAGAATTTAACATAAAACTTTTGGAAAATTCCTAATTTCATAACTCTGTGGGAATTAATGTGAAATAAAGTTTGATTTACCACAGAAACAAAAAGTGAAGCCCTTGGTTGTGAGATCCTCATGATAAATGATAGAATGAAACAGAACACAGTTATTGGAGCAGCTGCACTGGGCTTAAGGAACTGGGATTCTTTGTTTTAACTATGGGGTTGGAGGGGGTTATATTCTTTCAAAATGGACCAAAATAAATGCATTATAGAAATAATTTAATCAGACAATTTGAGTTTTTTAATTCTATCTAAATTAACTAAAATCTATGACACAATTTGAAAAGCCTCTTCAAACTAGCCAAAATAAACGAGTCCATTCATTCCCTCAATTTAAGTAGATTAGTAGAGAGTGAGTATATTTTCCAAACTGAATTTTATCAATACTAAGTTTAGCTGAGGCATTTGGCTTTTTACAATAGATTTCTAGAGAGATTAGGTCTCTTCCTTTTACAATAGAAATTATAGCCACAACTAGAAGGACCCACGACTGAAAATACACAACTATGGGGGCTGGCCTGGTAGCACAGCGGTTAAGTGCACGTGTTCCACTGCAGAGGCCTGGGGTTCGCCGGTTCAGATCCCGGCTGCGGACATGGCACTGCTTGGCAAGCCATGCTGTGGTAGGCGTCCCATATATAAAGTAGAGGAAGATGGGCGTGGATTTTAGCTCAGGGCCAGTCTTCCTCAGCAAAAAGAAGAGGATTGGCAGCAGTTAGCTCAGCAAAAAGAAGAAGATTGGGGGAAAAAAAAATACACAACTGTGTACTGGGGAGGCTTTGGAAGAAAAAGGAAAAATAAAATCTTGGGGAAAAAAAGAACAAAAAATTATTTTATTTGTTTTATTTAAGATGACACCTTATTTCAGGTAAACTTTTGAATTCTACAAAGAGTATTACTTTCTTACAGATGCAGAGCTCAGATTACAGAAAAGTAGTTTTAGATAAATTCAGTGTTGTGTTCAGTTTCAGGTACTGAGTTTTGAGAGAAACATTGATAAATTGGATTTTACTCAGAAGAAGACAACCAGGAATATAAAGTGTCTAGGTACTAACTCAAATGAAAAATAGCCAAACAACTAGCATGGAAAAGAAAGAGCTTGGAGGGGCTGGGCGTGGGGGTGGGCTACATCTGTATCAGTTTTCTTGATGTTTAAAATAGCAGAGGAAGCAGCAGATTGAGTCGTTCATCCATTCACTATCCGTCTAGCTATCCATCTAGCTATTCATTCAACCATTTAAAAATAACCTTCTCTGTGTTGGTCGTTGTACATGTGATTGAGATACAAAGATGAATAAGATAGCCCCTGTCTAAAGACACTCACAGCTTAATGGGGAGACTCACAGTTTTGTGGGCACACTTAGTGGCTAGGTAATCTAATCAGTCTTTGTTTTCTCCGCTAGATAATAATACTAGCTCATAAGGTTATGGTTAGGAAAAAAACGAGGTTGTGAAAAGTACTTCAAAGTAGTCTAGAAGGTTACATGATTTCATATTATAGACTGAGGGGTTTATTGGCAAGAGATTACTAACTCAGATTTTCTAAATGTTGTGATTTAAAAATTTATATATAGGGAGTCAGATATCTACTGCTGTGTGACAAACCATCCAAAATTTAGTGGCTTAAAGCCCCAACACTTTGTTATTTCTCATGATTTTGTTGATTGGTGGGCCAAATTTTCTGGTGTTCTTGTCTGGGCTCATTCAAGATTTCCTCACTCCCGTCTCTGGGGCCTTGGGGCTGGCTGTGGTCTGAGTTTTTCTCTCCATGTAGTTTCTTCATCTAGTATTCTAGCTGGATTTTCTTTCAATTCATCAGGAGCATTCAAAGAGAGAGAAAAGAGAGTGGAAAGCCCTCTTAGGGCCTCACCTTGGAAGCTGCACATTATTTCTGTCACATCCTTTCAGTCATAGCAAGTTATAAGGACCGGCCAGCCCAATTAATAGAAGGGGAAATAGACTCCACCTCTTGACGTGAGAAGTGATGAAGTCACATGGTACAAAGGCTCGGGGGATGGGAGGGATTGTTGTGGCCATCTTTGCAACATACTGAGTTTTCATTTCACATTTGATAAAATGTAAATATTTTTCCATATACAATGGTAGCAGTTGTACTTATTTTTTTGTATTTCAGTAATCATTACTAGCAAATAATAATATGAAATAGCATATAGTTTAAGGCCTTCTATAGTTCATAGTATTGTTGTTTCTAATTAAAAAGATATTGCAGCAAATTCTAACCGAGGTGTTTTGACATAAGGATGTGTCTCTATCTATGAGAAACTCTACTAGTTTGACAGTTATAGTCTCGTTAGTTGATCATTACACTGTCTTCAACAGTTTAGCAATAAGAAATAAATTCTGCCTCTTAATAGCTGTCAATTTTATTCCTTTATGACTAAAAGATAAATATATTTTACTTCGGTTTTCCTGTTATCTCAGTGTGTAACCAAGGCTTGGAGAGCCTAGAGTGGGAGGATGAGTGATTTTTTCTTTGTTGTTTTAATCTAGTAGTTTCAGCGTCATTTCTAACTGGTTAGTCTCCTTACTTTTTAAGTGATTTCATGAACAAAATATTATGTGGTTGCGTTGACCTATCTTTGTTCTTTTGTAGTCTCAGTGACTTTTTTCTTGAGAGTATGTATAATAAACAGAAACAAATTCATCCATTTTGCTAAAAAAAAAGGATTTCAAGCATTTGGGAGTAGCACTTATTTTCCATTGAAAAATACTCACAGGATCTAGATTGAACAGTAGACTTAGTACATAAAAGTAGGGAGCACTCCTAACGACTTCTGGATTGGCACTGCTCAACTAAAAAGAAACTATATAAAAGTAGTGATAACAAAGTAAAAATATTACAATTTATAGACAGTTATATATGGTGATTATAGTCTCTAGCAATAGGGAATGTCTTTCATTTTCTTGATAATGCAACAGTTTCTTATCTTCTCACCTTTAGATATGCTGCCCCCTGAGCTTGGAATACTCCCATCGCCTTCTCACTTAGGGAATGTCTGCTGCCTTTTTGGCCCCAGCTTCCATGTTACTTCCTCCAGAGAGTCTTTCCCAGGTTAGGCACCTCTGTTGCATGTTTTCATAGCACCCTCCTCTAATACTTCCCACTATTATGTCATTGCTGTCGGCTTGTCTGTCTTCCTCACTGGACTGTGAGCTCGATGAGGACAAGTATGATGTTGACCTTGATCACAGTGGTATCTTCACTTCATAGCACAGCACTTAGAGCCTTGTAGTGGGTGATCAGTATTTGTTGAATGAATTAATTTGGGGTAGACTGCAATAAAATTTCCTTGTTTTCTTTATGTATTCTTCATCCAAATAAAAATACAATAGAAACCCTATTTTCTGGATCAGGACCACATCCAGAATGTCATTTGACATTGAAAAAGAAAAAGCACACAATGATCTGTCTTTTCATTGCATGCGACAGATCAAACATCCTGCTTTGTAAGTGTTCACGTGGTCTCTTATTATATGCTGGCTTTATATGATTCTGCATAAGATTTTATTTGATTGACTTTGTATTTTTGACAGTTCCATTAACACATTGCTATGGGAATTGTGGCCACCCAAATCAAATATCTCAATTTTGGTTTACCTCATCACCATACTCGCTACCTTGACTGTATCTTTCTGCTTCCTACAGCTTTTCTACAGCTCCCTTTCACCCTCTAGATCAGTAATAACCTCATTGCCCCTCTGTCCTCCACTATTCCGTGGCAGTTCTTTGGCAACATCTGCCCCTTGTAACACATATAAGAGATAATGTGTTTATTACCATCTCACAATATATTAGAACTCACATTCTCTAGTTTGCCACCTTTCTCTAACTTTTCTTTTTTCAATTCTAATGTAATATCTTGCACATACTTATGGTCCAAGAGATAGTTGTTGATATCTTTTTTGAAATGAGTTTTCTGTAGCATGTGGCTCATGTTGGGATTCGGTGGCTACTTTCCATTAGCCAACCTCACAGTCTTGCTTCCAAGATCCCATCAATTGAAAAAAAATGTAGTTAAACATTGGCATCTGGGACAAAACTCAAAAAAGAATCCTAAATGTTAAGAAAAGAGTAATCTATATTGTTCTGTAATTTACTATACTACATTATGTCATATTATAACATAGGAAAAATATTGATAGCCAGTTTCTCTTCAGTAAAGTGTAGAAAATTAAATGAAATTCTTTGTAATAGAATTATATAGTATATCTAAAAGTTGTTTTATTCAAACTTTATTTGCTTTTACTTAAGTAATATGTTTCTATTGCGGTACAGTTGACATATTATATTAGTTTCAGGTGTACAACCTAGTATTCAATATTTGTATATATTGAAACATGATCACCACAATAAATCTAGCTATTATCCATCACTATACATAGTTACAGAATGTTTTTTCTTGTGATGAGGACTTTTAAGATCTATTCTCTTAGCAACTTTTAAGTACCCAATACAGTATTATTAACTGTAGTCACCATGCTGTACATTATATCCCCATAAGTTATTTATTTTATAGTTGGAAGTTTATAGCTTTTGACTACCTTCACCCATTTTGCCCACCCTCTACCCCCACCTCTGGCAACCACCAATTTGTCCTCTGTATCTATGAGCTTAGTTTGTTGTTCGTTTTGTTTTTTAGACTTCACATGCAAGTGAGATCATATAGTATTTGTCTTTGTCTAACTTATTGCACTTAGCATAATGCCTGAAGGTCCATCCATGTTGTCACAAATGGCAAGATTTCATCCTTTTTTAGGGCTGAATAGTCTTCCATTGTATATATATAGTCATGCATCACTTAACGATGGGGAAATTTCTGAGAAATGCATTGTTAGGTGATTTTATTGTTGTGCAAACATCATAGAGTGTACTTACACAAACCTAGAAGGTATAGTCTACCTACCCATACCTAGGCTATATGGTATTAATCTTATGGGACCACCATCATATATGCAGTCCGTCGTTGACCAAAATGTCATTATGTGACACATGAACATATACCACATCTTCTTTATCCATTCATTCATCGATGGCCATTTAGGTTGTTTCCATATCTTGGCTATTGTAAAAAATGCTGCAATGAAGATGAGAATGCATGTATCTTTTCTAATCAGTGCTTTTGTTTTCTTCAGATAAATACCCAGAAGTGGAATTGCTGAATCATATGGTAGTTCTAGTTTTACTTTGTTGAGGGAACTCCAAACTGTTTTCTATAGTGGCTGCAGCAGTTTACATTCCCACTAACAGTGCACAAAGGTTCCCTTTTCTCCACATCCTCACCAACACTTGTTATTTCTTATCTTTTTGATAATAGCCATTCTCACAGATGTGAAGTGATATGTCATTGTGGTTTGATTTGCATTTCTCTGATGATTGGTGATGTTGAGAATCTTTTCATGTACCTGTTGGCCATCTGTATGTCTTCTTTGTAAAAACATCTATTCAGATCTTCTGCCTGCTTTTAATCAGATTTTTTTCAGTATTGAGTTATATGGGTTCTTCATAGATTTTGGACTTTAAGCTTTTATCAGATATATTACTTACAAATATTTTCTCCCAATCAATAGGTTGCCTTTTCATTGTGTTGATGGTTTCCTTTGCTGTGCAGAAGTTTTGTGCTTTGATGTAGTCTTTCTTGCCTATTTTTGCTTTTGTTGCTTTTGCTTTTGGAATCATCCCTAAAAACTCAATACCAAGAGTGATGTCAGAAGCTTACTGCTTTTGTTTACTTCCAGGAGTTTTATGGTTTCAAGTCTTATGTTCAAATCTTTAATCCATTTTGAGTTAATTTGTGTGTATGGTGTAAGATGTCTACTTTCATTCCTTTGCATGTGGCTGTCCAGTTTTCCTGACACCATTTATTGAAGAGACTTTCCTTTCTCCATTGTATGTTCTTGCCTCCTCTGTTGAAGATTAGCTGTCCATATATGTGTGGTTTTATTTCTGGGCTTTCAGTTCTGTTCCATTGATCTGTGTGTCTGTTTTTGTACCAGTACCATGCTGTTTTGATTGCTATAGCATTGTAATATATTTAAAATCAAGGATTGTGATCCCTCCAGCTTTGTTCTTCTTTCTCAAAATTGCTTTGGCTATTTGGGGTCTTTTGTGATTCCAAACTAATTTTAGGGTTGTGTTCTATTTCTGTGAAAAATGCCACTGGAATTTTGATAAAGATTGCATTGAATCTGTCAATTGCTTTGGGTGGTATTGACATTTTAACAATATTCTTCCAATCCATGAGCATGGAATATCTTTCCATTTATTTGTGTCTTCTTCTTTAATTTCTTTTATTAATTTCTTGTAGTTCTCAGTGTACAGGTCTTTCACTTCCTCAGCTAAATTTATTCTTAAGTGTTTGATTCTTTTTGATGAAATTGTAATTGGAGTTGTTTTTTTAATTTCTCTTTCTGATAGTTCATTGATAATGTACAGAAATGCAACTTTTTCTTTGTATATTGATTTTGTATCCTGCAACTTTACTGAATTCATTTATTAGCTCTTGCAGTTTTTTGGTGGAGTCTTTAGGGTTTTCCATATATGATATCATATGTTCTGCAAATAGCGGCAGTTTTACTTTTTCCTTTCCAATTTGGATGCCTGTTATTCTTCCCTAATTATTTTGGCTAGTGCTTCCAATAATATGTTGAATAAAAGTGGCAAGAGTGGGCATCCTTGTCTTTTTCCTGGTCTTAGAGGAAAAGCTTCCAGCTTTCCATCCTTGAGTATGATGTTAGCTGTAGACTTGTCATATATGGTTTTTATTATGTTGAGATATGTTCCCTCTATCTCTTTGTTGAGAGTTTTTATCATAAATGGATGTTGAATTTTTGTCAAATGCTTTTTCTGCCTCTATTGAGATGATCATATGATTTTCATCCTTCATTTTGTTAATGTGGTGTGTCACATTGATTGATTTGCAGATGTTGAACCATCCTTGCATTCCTGGAATAAATCCCACTTGATCATGGTTTATGATCCTTTTAGTGTATTGTCTGATTTGGCTTGCTAATATTTTTTTGATGATTTTTACATCTATGTTCATCAGAGATATTGATCTGTAATTTTCTTTTCTTATGGTGTCCTTGTCTGGGTTTGGTGTCCTGGTAATGCTAGCCTTGTAAAATGAGTTTGGAAGAGTTCTCTCCTCTTCTGTCTTTTGGAAGAGCTTGAGAAGGATTGGTATTCATTCCTTGAATATTTGATAGAATTCACTGATGAAGACATCTGATCCTGAACTTTTGTTCGTTGGGAGATCTTTGATTAATGATTCAATCTTCCTACTAGTAATCAGTCTATTCAGATTTTCTATTTCTTCATTGCTCAGTCTTGGAAGGTTGCATATTTCTAGGAATTTATCCATTTCTTCTAATTTTTCCAATTTGTTGGTATATAATTTTTCCTAATAGTCTCTTATGATCTTTTGTATTTCTGTGGTGTCAGTTGTAATGTCTTTCCTTTTATCTCTCATGTTATTTATTTGAGTCTTCCCTCTTTTTTTTCTGGATGAGTCTAGCTAAAGGTTTGTCAATTTTATCTTTTCAAAGATCCAGCACTTAATATCATTGATCTTTTCTAATGTCTTTTAAGTCTCTATTTCATTTATTTCCACTTTGGTTTTTGTTATTTCCTTCTTTCTGCTAACTTTGGGCTTTATTCTTCTTTTTCTAGTTCCTTGAGGTAAAGTCAGATTGTTTACTCGAGTTTTTTCTTGTTTCTTGAGGTAGGCATTTATTACTATGAACTTCCCTCTTAGAAGTGCTTTTGTGCATCCCATAAATTTTGGTATGTTCTATTTCCATTTTCATTTGTGTCAAGGTATTTTTTTATTTCTCCTTTGATCTTTTCATTGACCCATTGGTTGTTCAGTAGCATGTTGTTTAATCTCCACATATTTGTGAATTTTCCGGTTTTCTTTTTATTGATTTCTAGTTTCATAGCATTGTGGTAGAAAAGATGCTTGATATGATTTCAATGTTCTTGAATTTATTATGTCTTGCTTTGTGGCCTAATATACAGTCTATCCTGGAGAATGTTCTATATGCACTTGAAAAGAATATGTATTCTGCTGCTTGTGGATGGAATGTTCTGTATATATCTATTAAGTCTGTCTGGTCTAACATGTCATTTAAGGCCAATGTTTTCTTATCACTTATTTGTCTGGATTATCTATCCATTGATATAATGGGGTATTGAAATCCCATATTATTATACTATTGCTATCTTTTTCTCCCTTTAGCTCAGTTCATATTTGCTTTAAATATTTAGGTGCTCTTATGTTGAGTGCATAAACATTTACAAATATTGCATCCTTTTATTGGGTTGACCCCTTTATCATTATGTAATGACCTTTCCCTAACTTTTGTCCATTTATCTCATATATAAAAAACATCCTGTTGTTATTCTGACAGCAGTCTCATAAATTGACTCTTTTAAATTTTATTATATAATTTATCCTCTCTCAAAACAGACAATCTAGTTTTTTATTCCACTGCTATTGTCCAACATAATTAATGATCTGTTTTTTCCTCTCAACCCACATTTGTATTTTTATAACCATGCATTATTTGGACCAGCAGAACAATGTAAGCAAATTGAACATTCACAAAGCACTTCATCTTTTCTGTTTAGGTACTTAAATTTAGAAAGTTTCGCTAAAGTTGATAGTAGATTTGTACAAGTTTCAGGTAATTCTTCAGCTGTTCTTTATTGTAATAGAGAATCACAATCTAGAGCGCTTATGACCTTTGATTACTTTTTAGGATCCTAATCCTTTTTAAGGATATCTAGTTGTTGCAGTGTTTTTTTTTTTTCCTAAGGAAGATTAGCCCTGAGCTAACATCTGCCACTAATCCTCCTCTTTTTGGCTGAGGAAGACTGGCCCTGAGCTAACATCTGTGACCATCTTCCTCTACTTTATAATTGGGATCCCTACCACAGCATGGCTTGACAAGCAGTGCATAGGTCCGTACCTGGGATCCAAACCAGCAAACCCCAGGCTGCCAAAGTGTGACGTGCGAACTTAACCATTGTGCCACCAGGCCTGCCCATGGTGGTCTTTTTCTTGATGCTCAGCTGAAGTGTAGCATGTATAGGATGCAAATACAAATTAATAAGACTGATTTTCACATGTGTTTTGTGGAATAATCTGATTATTTCATTATGATATCTCATCTGAAACTTCATTTTAATTTCACAAACCTGTAAGTCTATTTGAGGTATAGGGGAACCTAGGTAGGAGTAATATCCAAACAATTTTGCAGAAGATTTCAGAAAGGTTGACTTACAAAATGTGTCAGAACTCTCTGAAGTTTCATAAAATTAAGTATTCAAAGGTACATTCATTGCATCTTAAATTCTTACCACACGCTAAATACTATGCTAGTCACATTGCATGCATAATCTCATTACTCCTAATTACAATCATTTATGATTTATATCATTTTCTCTGCTTTTCAGAAGCTTTAGGAATTGAATAAATTGCCCTACCTACTAGTTTTTTTATGCTTGTGTAATAAATCATTACAAGCTTAGTGACTTAAAATAACACCCGCTAATTATATCACAGTTCTGTAGATCAGAAGTCCAGCTGAGCTCAACTGGATAATGTACTCAGGATCTCAGAAGATAGAAATTAAGGTGTCTGCCAGACTGGGCTCTTATCTGGAGGCTTTGGAAAGAATCCATGGCCAAGCTCATTCAGGTTGTTGGCAGAATCCAGTTCCTTGTGGTTGTAAGAATGAGTCCTTATTTCCTTGCTTGCTGTCATCAGGGGCCATACACCCCTCCTAGAAGCCACCATTATTCCTTCTTACAAGACTCCCTCAATTTTCAGACCAGCAAAAGCATGTGTAGTTCCTCTCATGATTTGAGTCTCTCTGGCTTCCCTTTCTCCCACCAACCAGAAAAAGTACTCTGCTTTTAGGAGCTTGTGTGATAAGGTTAGCCCTCTCTCCCAATAATCTCCCTGTTAAGGTCAACTGTGCCATATAATACAACACAAGGGTGTGAGGTGTGTGATATCTCATCATATGCACATTTATGGTGGGATTTTTTGGGAGGTGGGGCGTGTAATTCTGCTAGCTGCACCCTATTACTCAAAACAGTAATTGAAAGAGTTAGAGATCAGACCTGGATTTGGTTGAACTACGGAGCTTTATCCTTATATCATATTCATCAGATACTCATCAGAGGTCCTGATTTTATCCATGTGCATTATGGGAGCCAGCCTTATTGCTATATAGCCACTCTATGTTTGTACCACATACTGCTATAAAAAGTACTGCCTTTGAGGGTTGTAGCACAAGCTTTACATGCACACTGGTCCTGGGAAATACGAGATCCAGATGGTTAAGAGTTACATAAATTAAATTTTGTTATGCTCTACATATTTCTGTGATTTGCACTTATGTCAGTTTAGTCTGCCCTATTTTATTTCAAGCTTAGATTTCTACTTTGTACTCCGTCTCCCCTCTGTTTCTCTTAGGAATATACTTTAAAGACTTGGTTAACTAAGAGTCATGTTCATTTCAGTTTCTTTTGGAAATTTGAGCGCAATCATAGTTTTTCCACTTATCTGTATTCTTTTCAGAGGTAATTGAATTCAGGGACTATAATTCCTATAGCAGTGTGCTAAGGGAACTGCCAAAGATATAAAATCAATCAAGAAAAAGATCCTATTCTTGATCATACAAAGCTACCATTAGCTAGAGATGAAATGGATTTTTATGAAGCAGAATATTTGATCTGGTGTACACAGGGTAAGAAAGAAGAAGATTTTGTTATTTTATTGATTTTAAATAGCATAAACAAATATATTGCATATATTTCTTTGACTTTTGAGTGTGACTTTTTTTGAGAGATCTGTTGATTTCTTTGTTGACAGCTTTTGAATCTTCTTTTTTCCCCCATTAAGACAATGATAGGAATTTACTTTTTTCTCATGATTTACCAGGTCAGACAGAGCCTCATAGACTCTAACCAGCTCAGTTGTATTAAGAACAGTGTAGTTTATGTGTGAAACAAACTGCAATCCTGGTTTACTCAATAACTAAGTAATTTGGGACACATTGCTAGACATCTCTGAACCTTGTTGTCCCTAACTATAAAATGAGCAGTTCCAAAATTCTGTTATTTTAAACATATCTATGACATTCTGAGTTGCTGGAAATAATTCATTTGGATTTGACTACTTAAAATTTGTTCACTAGATCTCATAAAGACATATGAAAAAAATTTACAAACGAACATGTGTGAAGATTATAGTAAAAGTGATTGGAATGTGCATGGGCTTGTCATACTTAATCAAGCTATAGGATTGTTTTTCTTTCTTCACTCAGTAAAACTCTGCTGGGTTCCAATTTTTTGTATACTATGCTCTCTTCAAGTAAGTGTTCCATTTTTTCCTTTTTCTCTTATTTCACTATAAATATCTTTTATTTGGAATGTTATTTGGTCACAATTTGTGCATGATTGTTCTTACTTTAATGAGACATTATTACTTCTGCTATCTAGGATAAATTACTTAAATTTTAAAACACAGACATCATGATAGCACTCTGGTCAGAGTGGTTACACATTGTCTTAGCAAGTTGATTTTGCCTTCCTTTGTGAAATATGTTTATGAAACATTGGCGGTGTCATTCTGATGGGTTCCCAAATTGATGGCTCAGTTGTGACAAGTCAAAGCATCCACATGCTGTTTTACAGTGTTAAAGAAAATTAAATGACCAGTTAAGTTAGAAAAGAAGTCTGAGCTATAACTTCTCTCTGTAGAAGAGAGGATATTATAGGCAACATGCACAAGGAATGATTTTTATGGTAATAAAGTTTGGAAAATACCAACCAGAACACAACAAAACTATTCATGCTGTTGTTCAGTATGTACAGAACAAACAGAGTTTCAACTCTGCAAGAACCTATACACTATATATTTGCAATGATGCCTTAGTGCAAGGGGGAACAGCTGTTTATCTGTTTTACTTTTGATTTTATTTTCCTTTTACGCTGCCGTTCTTTCAGTACGTGGCTTCATGAAGCTGTAGGATTCTGATAGGAAAACTACAGAGTCCATGTGCTTTGGAAGTCAATGTGTTGATTTTCTAGCTGGATAGCAATAGTTTATTATAGCTGGAGGGAGTGTGTGACTATGAATGTCAGAGGCAGGAAGCTTAATGCCACCAATACCTTGTCCAGAAGTGAGCTATCTCCTGTGTATTATGTGCTTCATTCTACTGAATGAATATTGCATTACTGTTCTTATTTTTTTGTTTGAATATCAGAGACTTATCACATGGTGTTGTTTCTGTTGAACACTTGATGGAAAGTTCTGTTGTAAAGCTTCCTTCATGGAGACAGCTTTACGTCTTGGCTGTAAAGGAAAGTCCCATAAAATTTGATCAGATATCGTCTTTATGAGTTGCCGCCCTGTGTGCTATTAGAAGCTCAGAACCTGAGTACTACTTTTAACTCAGAGCTGTGTTTGCCCAGTGATTTGGACTCATCCTTCATCTTACCACTTTCTTCCTACAAAACATCTCTCCAACCAGCCTTCCTTCAGGAGCTCAATAGTCTTGTTCAACTCATCCTTCCTGTACATTTGCATTATCAAGGACCAAACATCATTCATGTTTAGGGATTCACCTCTTTTGTTTCTTTAGACATAGCTTCTAAGAAGTGCTTCATGCCAGGAAGTCTTCAATAAATGTTGATTGAAGATTCAGAAGTTTTTTTTTACTTGAAATGGAACTTTAATGCCAGTTCTTCCTTATTATAACTTGTTCTTCACTTAAATTTTGTGGCCGTGTCACCCTGGCTTTGTGTCCTTATTGGCTGACGTCTGATATTCAGCTCAGCCATTACAAACCTTTATTCTCCCTGTAATTCTGCTGCTTATTAGTGGTCCTATTTTGCCTCAATTAAGCAGAGCCTGAGAGAGTGCCTGTTTTCCATTATTGTACATTTTCCTTCTTTCCCCAGAACACCTTTTGATTCTTACTCTGGATTCTTACATGAGACGCACTGTGAAACACAATTCTTTCCTTCCTTTTTGTTCTCATGAGTTGTCATGTTTAATTAACCTGAGTAAATAGAAGGAGGAGAAGAAACTTTTTAAAGGGTAATAGAAGTCACAGTAATATTTTGCTTTGCCTGGAAACATGTTACTCAGCATCCAAACAGAGTGTAGACTCTACAGATATTTCTTCACATTTTCCTTTAAAAATAAATAAATAAAAGGGTAAATGGCACTTCAGACAGGCTGTTGCATTGTGCCTTAATGGCCCATGGTAGCCCAGATGTTGCAGTGCTGTAAATGGGAAGAGAATTTTCTTTCGTCTTCTTTTCTGCTAATGGTGTTTATTTGACGTAAATATTAAGTTCTAGCACGATAATAGGTGCCCAGGGGAATCAAAGTGAAATAACAAGATTCTTAATATATTTTTCATTTCCGGATAATTTGTGTTTCATGTATTTCTCATGGAAACTGAGAAAACATTTTTTTTCCCAAAGGCAATTACTCTGCATGGCCTTTTTACCCTGTTATAGGGCCTTCTTTCTTTCCAGATAATAACCCACAGAATCTCTTTGTGTGCTCAAGTTAAGTCATTAACGGCTTGACAAAGTGTTGTTAGTGCAGAAAGCTTATTCTCTTCATTGGTTGAATGTAACTTCCAGACATTAAGTGACCCATTTTGTTGTTCCTGAGGCTAAGAATCATTATTTTCTTTTGGTACCATACAGATTGTGGATTTCAGTTTAATCCAGAAACTCACAACTCATGTTGAAGTAATTTCTACTGAGAAGTGATTTTTCTAGATAATTGTTCAAATTTTTTGATTGAGTCAACATTAGATACAACAGTGCAACGGGCATGCTCTACTGTAGAGATTATAAATGGAAGACTTTGTTCTTTTAGTTTACTTTTCCTCCTTCACTAATAGTTTTTGCTGAACTGTTGGTTTTTCCTGAACATTTCTTCAGAGTTAACAACAAAGACAAGTTCAACCATTGTCTTCCCTTATAAATTATTAATACAATAACATCCAGCTTTGTTCTCCTTGTGTGTACCTCCTTCTTCTTAAATGAAAACCCATATTTGTTGAAAGAAAATATGAACACTAAGAAAACTTTACTTAATGATGACTAACTCTGAATTTTCTTTGCCAAATCTAACCTTGGAAAATATTGATAATTGAATTCTATAAATGAAATTAATTTTATCTAGTTACAGATTTTTCCCTGTCAAACTTTTGTTCAAAACTACTTAAGATATAAGGTACTAGCTGGAATTTTCCATCAGAAAGTCAGTACTGTTTAATTCCACACGTGTACAACATACATGCATGATATATAATCACGTTAAAAAATAACTAAGTTCTGTAAGAACAGAAATTTTATCTCTTGTTCTCTGCCATGGCAAATATGCACGTGTGTGCACACATGTACCCGCATACATATACGCAGTGGAAATCCAGCACTGGGAAGTTCCCTCGACAGTTAGGGAAAGGTGAGACGCAATGTGGTATAATGGAAACAATATGGACTTGGTATCTCCTTTGGGTTGTTCTATTAACTGCACTGTGCTAAACTGGAACAAGTTATTTAATAACTTCTGACTCACTTTTATCTTGTCTGTGTATTAGGACAACATTCCCAAGTTTACTTTCACATTCGGTCATTGGAATAACAGCTGTTTCAAGGTGGAGAATAAAGCTTTAGGCTGGAGAGGAGGTGGTACCAATTTTCAGGAAAAGGAAAAAGCATTACTCACTTTTCACTTCTATCTATAGTTAGAGTTCTAAAGGGGGCTATAACCCCAACATATCGTGAATGGATTTGTGGAGAGATCGAATAATAACCAGCTTTAGGAGGCAGGTGAAAATACAGAAACAATATGAATATTTGGTAAAGTAAATTTAAAAAAATACTCTTAAGGGAGAAACAGTAGCAAAGAGAGCTACAATCAAGATGGAAGCTCTTATTGGGCATATCTGCTGGAGAGAATGGCAAATTTTGTGTAGGATCTCAGCTAATAATGACCCAACCCTGTATTTATGCAGCTAATAATTAACATGTGGGCTCAGCATGAAGTCAACTCCAAATTCTCATTCTTGAATAATCAACAGTCTTCACTTTCCTGTAAAAAGAATGACTGTTGGAGGCCGGCCCAGTGGCATAGTGGTTAAGTTCACATGCTGCGCTTTGGTGGCCTAGGGTTCGCAAGTTTGGATCCTGGGTGTAGACCGACACAGCACGCATCAAGCCATGCTGTGGCGGCATTCCATGTAGAAAAATTAGAAGGGCTTACAACTAGGATATACAGCTATGTGCTGGGGCTTTGGAGGGGAAAAAAAAAAAAAGGAATATTGGCAGCAGGTGTTAGCTCAGGGTCAATCTTCCTCGCCAAAACACATTAAAAAAAAAAAAAAAGGAATGACTGTTGATGACCAAGAATCATAATTTATTAAAGTAGAAAGGCCATTTATTAGATTAGGGTAATTGTTTAATAGATAAACAACTGATCTGAGTGTTTATACTAGCTGATATTAAAAAATGATGTGTGACTTTTTTCTCTTCAGTTATGCACCTGATTACTAATTCCTCTTAAGTACGACTGTTAGGTATCATCTCTGTCTAAGAATCTAGTTGCATCCCATTGTCCAGAAAATCAAATCTGATTCCTCAGCTTGATTTTGAAGGTCACATGCAATCTGGCTGCAACCTGCCTATTCAAATGTGTTTCCTTTGATTTCCTTCAGTACCTTCCACTAACTGGCACCTCTTAGCTTTTCTTTTACCCAGATGGTATTATTTATGCCAAGTCTATATTTGCTGGAATATCCTTCTTCCTATTCATATTTTATTCACTCTTTAATACTAACCTCAATTGCCACCCCATCCAAAAGCCTTCTCCATTTGCAGCAGCATTTATTCATACTTATTTATTATTCAGCTATTCATGCATTCACAATCACTTCACAAATATTTATTGAGTACTTTGTATGTTACAGGTTCTGGCCTCTCTTAATTGTGAATTTTTATTGCATGTATAGTCATATCCAAGTAGTTATACTGAGTTTATAGTTTAGTGTTTATTTTCCTCTGCTATGAAGCTGAGCCTGTATATACATATATATATATATTTTTTTTAAGAGAAATCATGAAATAGTGTAAGACATGACCAGGCAGGGCATTATGAGGCTGATTCTGTGTCTCCTGTTGGCTACTACTTAGTTCTTGGGTAATTTAAACCAGTCGACATTTATTAAGCTTCTATCATCTTTATTGCAGTGTTCAGCACTATAGGAGATACACAGATAGGTGTATTTTATGTATGTGTTGTGACATGTGTAAGAAAAAATCATTTTATGGAGCCAACAATCTAGAAGAAAGATCCTTAACTTGGGATCCTGAGACCTCTAAAGGACTTAATGTTTAAACTTCAAGTGATTTTATCTAAATTTTTGGATATGTGCTTATGTGCATTTTTCTGAGGAAAGAGTGCATAGCTTTTAGATGTTAAAGATGTTATTGGTCATCAAAAAAAAGGTTAAAAAGCTCATGATCCCAATGTATATAAAGGAAGTACCCAACTGAAGAGCGAGAGCCATAGAAGAGCCACAATATTCTAAGCTGGGTTTAGAAAGAGGTAAAATGATATCTGCTGTGGTCCTTTAGGGAAAGTCTTCCTAAAAGAGATGACTCTTGAAATGCATGCCATGTATCTTTTGGCCTCAGCTTCCTCATGGAAAAAGAAGGTTGATTATAGGATCTCTGTTATTCTTTCCAGTTATAAAATTTGTTACTTCTCTATTCGATCACCAAATACCTATCAAAATGCCAGGCACAACGTAGGTACTCAGAAAATATCTGTTAATTAGTCCTGAAACGAAACTTTAAAAATTTGTTTTCCCAAATATATCCACTGTCTGGAGTTGAAATTTTAGAACATTATAGCATTACTTCTCCGATGTTCCATGAATGAAAGGAAGACATCAGATATTTATAAATCATTGCTCACACTCTTTCACTTGGCAGATCGGAATGTTTAATTCATTACTTCCCTATTATTTATTCATAACATTTTAAAATACCTTTGTATTTTGTGATGCTTTCTGTTACAGCCGTTTGGGCCTCCTCGTTAGTCTTTATATTTTGTGAGGATAAAAACTATCTCAAATCCACCTGATACACATCACCTCACAGATTCCCTTAACTAAATGGGGGCTTAGGAAATATTGAATGGTAAATGAAAAGATGCATATCAAAGTACATGAAAACAATCTTTAAATTGCCTGTTTCAGTACAGCAGAGAGTTTAAAGACCATGGGCTCAGGAGTGAGACGGCAGGTTCAGATCTTGACACAGCTTTGTCCTCCGTGAGTCACTTTTGGCAGGTTCCTTAAAGTCATTGGCCTCAACTTCCTCATCTGTCAGGTGGGATAATGACAACATCGACCTCATAAATTTAACTGAATAAATTAACGAAGTGCTTGGAAGAATGCCTGCACTCATAAATGAGGTAGAATCCAGGTTTGTGAGGCCTCAAGCTTTTGTAGTGTCTGGGACCCTCTTTAAGAAAAAGAATACAAAATTATGAATACAAAACTAGTTAATTAGAACATTTTTCAGCTATTTATTTAGAGTGGGAAAAGAAATAATCAATTACAGATATCAAAAAACTGAAAAATACCACAAACATCACCAAATATTGTCATCATTAATAAACTTCTTGACTCATCTTTGTAGACTTTTATTTCCTATATGATTTTGTCTGCATGCACTCAGATTTCCTCTTTCATATGATAATGATTTTTAGTATTTTCTATAGAGAGAATAGAAGGAAAATTTATTCTTTTCTCTAGCAAAGTAGGTCGAAATTTGTTTTTTATTATTAATTGTTAAGGAAGTATTCATTTATCTTCAGAACACATTCCTGGCAATACCATATTTCTGACTCCCTCTGTGGCTTCGTTCAGGAAGTCCTTCTTGTCTGGAGAGAAGCCCCAGAGAAGTCCAGGTTTTGAGTTTCACTTAGCATGATCTCAGACAGGCCAGTGCCTCCACAGTGGGTCCAGCCTGGCAGGCTGCCTGCTGCTCTCTCTTGACTCTCTATCACCACCTTGTAGGCGGGTCTTGCCATGAGAGATGGCCAGAGGGTGTAAATTGGCTGAGAGCCTGGGACATAATGATCCTAATGCATTGTATTCACATCCTTAGAGTCACAGATAAGGTCCAGATTTTCCGAGAGGTCTACTGGAGTTAGATTGTCATTGGAGTCCAAATAGATTGAAGGAAGTGTTGGCAGCCTGCCTGTTTACAATACCTGCTGCAAACCCAAGATGACTTCTAGGAGGTAGAAGGTGACAACCAGGCTGAAGCTACCCTCGTTGCCCCCACTACAGGCCTGGAGCTGTTGTTTCCTCACTGCAGGCATTGCAAGATAAGAGATGTTAGAAAGCCGCTGATTTCATGGTAAATCTGCCTCTCATTCTAAGTGCTCAGTAAATTAGCACTTACCATTGTTATTTTACTCTTTCATTGCCAAATAATTTTTGGTAAATCCCTAGAAATTTTGCAGTGAATGTCTTTTTTTGATCTTATATAATTTTTAAATTTTCAGCAACAATTCTCTTTCTCCACTTTATCCAGGGTAGGATTTCAGATGACCTAAACTCTTACTAAAATGGGTTTCAAAATGGGTTGTGCCAGAGAAAATTTATGTTTAATACTTCATGAGCATATTAAGATCAAATTATATTGCAATAAAAATGTTGTACTTCCTTCATTCTTAAATATCATTTATAGGGGGCACCATGCTGTGGCCATATTCTTTTTCAGGAATGAGGAACTTGTTATCCCAGCTGCTGGGAACGCTGCTTGCTTGAGTCTTCTGCTGACAGTTCTCTTTGGGAGAAACTCTTCTTCTCAAGGTCACATCCACTCCCCAGGGGCAGCCTGCATCTGGTGTTCCTTGGAGGGAAGAGAGTGTTATGAAGGCCCTCATTTACCCAACTTGGTACAGTTCCAGAGGGCCATCCCAGCTTCAGAGCTCCACAAAGCCTAGTCAGTGACTTCTTCCTCTACCCAATTCAGCTTTCTTCCTTTCCCCACAGGTAGTAAGCCTGAAGATATTTACCAATATTTGTCCTGCACATAAATCTGTGTCTCTTTCCCAGAGAACCCTTCTTGAAACACCACCAATTTTTTAAGAACCACAATCTTTTTAATAACAGCTTTTCTGGAGATGAGGACAGAGATTACTTATAAGATGTGACCCTATTTCAGAAACATTTAAGCTGAAAAAAATGGGCTTCTTACGTTCAAGGAAATGTGCTATCAGGGTCCAAGAGAATGCTGTAATTGCTTGCTGTGTGATCGTGTTAGCTGTGACCTGAAGCAATTAGAAGCCTTTCACTGAAGCCTTTATCTGAAGAAAGGTTAAAGATTATTGTTCTTTCTTTTTCTCACTGGAGTTTTCTCCTTACATGCCCTCCTAGCTTGATCTCATCTGAAGTTGAGGTTTTAGGCCATTGTGTTATAGCTCCAGCCCTGCCAACTCTAGAACTTCTAATTTGCATATTCATCTCTCTGCCAGAACATTTTCTTTGATAGCCTACCAGCCTCCTAAATGTAACATGTCCAACACTGGTGAGTCATTTTCTCCTCAAACCAGCCCTGTCTTGTGTCCAATCTCAATTGGTGGTGCCACTAACCTGACATTCCAAACCATAAAACCCATTAGTCATTCTAGACTCTTCCTCCTCCCTCACCCTACATACCAGACAGCCAACAAGACCTGCCAATTTTGTTGGAGAGTATTGCTTCGCTAAGTAACACTATTAATACTTTTCAATTCCTATTACTACTTCCTCAATTTAGGTCTTTAAGTGGACTATTATATAATAATTAACTATTTTTTTACCTTCAGGCTAGCTTCCTGTAAATACACCCTTTGTGCAGTGGTCAAGATGATCTATATCAACCACAAATTTGGTCATGCCATTACATTCATGAACACAATGCACAGCAAGTGGTCCTGTCAAGCAAGGCTGCCCATGACGTAACCCATTCATCATTTACCCTACTGCTACCACTCCCTAGCTCCAACCTGATGTGCCAGGAAAATTGAAGCGCTTGGAGTTTACCTGCAGGCTCTGTTTGTCTCTTGCTTCTGTGCCTTTTCCCATTTTTTCCCCTCTGCCTGGAAAGCCCTTTTCTTATTTCTTAGATTGGCTAACTTTAAACATCCTGTAAAGTAATCCATTTTTGTCATCTCCTCTAGCATGTTTTCTCTCAATCTGAAAATCTAGATACCCAAACTGTCTTAGCATTTATAATTATTATAACGAAAGTATGTGTGCATTTCTGTAGTTTCCTAAAGGACGGAGACTATGCTTATTCTCATTGGTGACCTTAGTGCCAGGCTCACAGAGGGCACTCCGTAAATGTCTGCCATACAGAAGTGAAGAGTGAAGACAATAGATCCCTGGTTCCCTTTGCATTTACTGATTCGTTGCTTGTTTGGTATGTTATCAGGATTCCTGAAATTCTTTCTGAATTCTGTCCTGAAATCCAGCTCTCTTCCCTACATCCTGATAAAAGTGGATATCTAATAATCATGAAACTTAATCTTTTCAAAGCTGAACTCCTGACTTGTTCCTCAGACCTCTCCTCTCACAATCTCCCTTGTTTTAATGAATAGTAACCCTGCTCTTCTCATTTCAGGCCAAAACCCTCAGAGTCATGTGTGATACTTCTCCTTCTTTCATTTCTAACATCTATTCATCAGCAAATCCTGTATCTTCAAAATATACTCTTCTCTCCATCTCCATTACTATTACCCTGGATTATTGTAGCAAACCCCCAACTTGTCTCCCTATGTGCATGCTTGCCAGTACAAAGTCTTTCCCAATATGCCAGCCAGAGTGTGGCTTTTAAAATCTAAGCCCATTTGTATTCTCTCTGTACTCAACGTGCCTCAAATGGGTTTCCCAGGTGGACTTTCCAAAGCCCCAGTCTGTACCTGATGGCATGGGTCCTTCTACTCTCCCCTGCCTAACGCTGACCTTACCTCCTGAATGTCTGGCTGAATTAGCATCCTTGACCTTCCCAGCATGCTTCTCCCACAAAGTCTTTGTATTTTTTGTTGCCTTCACCCAGAAAGCTGTTTCCTCAGATTGTGTTTGCTGACTTTTCCTTTAGATAGATCTCTGCTTAAATTTAACATCACCTGGTTAGCGAGGCCTTTCTTGCCCATCCTATGTAAAATAGAGGTTAATGTCACACATACCGTATTTATTGTTCTCCACGGTAACTGAGTACACCATCAGTCGTACTCTATAACTACTCATTTATCTGTTTTCTCATTTTATGGTTATTTTCAGTGTTGTGTCCTTATAAGAAGAGTGACTCACGCATAGTCAGAGATCAGTAAATATTTGATAAATGTATAAGTGAATGAAGGAACCAGAACTAAACTTCAGTTGTGGTCCTCAACATGTGTAGCATTGGGGAAATTATTTAACTTCTCTCGGTTTTACTTTCTTTATTTGCAAAATGAGGCTGATGATGCCTGCTGTATTTTTCTCAAAGGTTCTTGATGAGATGCCAGTGTAATATTGACAGATGATGTTATGAGTCCTTACTATGTCTCGTGCACAATCTAAAGTGCTTTACGTGTAAAATTTCATTTAATCTTCACAGTGATCATAGGAGGTATGTTGTATGATCATGTTCATTTTACTGATTTGGAAAAAAAAAAGAACTCAGGTATATACACGTCTTGAAGTCATCTGGATGGTAAAAGAGAGAGCCGAGATTTGAACCCACATAGCTGTGACTGCATGTCAATGTTGACTGGCAGTCTGATTGTGCCCCTCCTCATTCCTTGCCTGTACCTAGTGGAAACGACTGCAGATAGGAATAGCTTTGTATTGGACACTCTTTATCAGTTGGGGAATATTTTGACATTTTTTGTTTTAGGATCTTATGCTGAATTTTGTCCAATATTTTCCCTCTCTGCAAAGGCAGCCATATGACTTTTCTCCTTTAATCTATTAGCGTAGTGAATACACCAATAAACCTTCTGATCTTGACCATCCTTTCATTTCAAGAATAAAACCTACTTAGTCATTTTTAATTGTATTCTGTTAACACACTGCTTGATGAATTTGTTAATTTTTTATTTTGGAAACTTGCATCTATGTTCATACAAGAGATTGCTATATAATTTTATTTTGGGAGATTTCATTACATGGTATTGATATCAGATTTTGTTGCTTCTGAATTAGAATAATTCTATACTACCATAAGGATTTATAAGTTCCTGAATGCTTGGGAAAACCTTCATAAAGTGTTTTCTTTTTTTTCTGTAGCAACCTTTTCTCTTGATTTTTTTTTTTTTTTTTTTTTTTTTTTTTTTTTAAGATTTTATTTTTTCCTTTTTCTCCCCAAAGCCCCCCGTACATAGTTGTATATTCTTCGTTGTGGGTCCTTTTAGTTGTGGCATGTGGGACGCTGCCTCAGCGTGGTTTGACGAGCAGTGCCATGTCCGCGCCCAGGATTCGAACCAACGAAACACTGGGCCGCCTGCAGCGGAGCGCGCGAACTTAACCACTCGGCCACGGGGCCAGCCCCACTTTTCTCTTGATTTTTGCTATTAATCATAATAAATGCCTTTCACATTCCCCAAATAAAATAATAATCTTAGCATGAGCTTACTTCCTCCTCTTTTCCTACATCATTTCCCATGGGGAGAATTATCTGTGATTTTCTGTCCACGTTGCTATATGGAAAAGTACACATTAGATAAGTGGTTGCCTGGTGTTGGGGTTGGGAATGGAGTAACAGCAAAGGGGTATGACAGAAATTTTTGTGATTTATAGATGTTTTATATCATGGTTGTGGTGATGATTTCATGGGTGTACACAACTGTCTAAACTCTGCACCTTTGTATTCCTAAAATGGATGTATTTTGTTATCTTGAACTCAGACCTCAATAAAGTTGATTTTAAAACTATAGTAGAAGTGTCAGAGAGAACAGGAAATCATTAGCAGGATGGGGAGAATGCCCATTAGAGGTTGCATCTCAGGAAACTATAATGACACTTTTTCTCCAGCAATACTTTGTAGCTTGGAATTTGAAATTGGCAAAATAAAAGTAGCAGAAAGGTGAAATGTGGAGGAAACTTGGGGTACACATTTAAGATATTATTACAGTGATTTATTGGGACCCTCCTGAATAGGGAGGCAAGTGTAGCTAAGAGGATGATGGCTGTGAGGATGGGGACAATGTAATTGTAAACAAATGAAAAATGAAATCCAACAAACATGTAATATGTGCTTACTGTATTCCTAGTATGCTTTTGTGTGTTGGAGGTACAGTAGTGAACAAGATTTTCTAACCACAAGGATCTCACATTTTTGCAAAATAAATGAATGAATGAGGTAAAAACCATATACTTAAAAAAAAGTTACTGTTAATTATTTAGACCCAAATGAAAATGCTACTTGTTTTATGCTTCATACTTTCTTATATCCCACATCTTTTTCTTTTCTCTTAGCTAACTTTCTTATTTTCCTGGAATGCATTTTCACATAATAATTCACAGACATTCTGTGGATCTTACATTTCCTAAGATCTGGTATAAAAGAATATTCTTTGCCCTCTTTCTCAAATACTAGTAGCTTTCTAGGTTGAAACTCATTTTCCTTTAGACTTTGAAGATTAGTTCTATTGTGTTGTAAGTACCATGATCAGATTCATTCTGATTCTTGTCCTTCAGTAGCTTGTTTTTACTCCATGGGTGTTATTTGCTTATTTTTCTTTATCCTGGAATTAGGAAATTTAATTAAAAATAACCACATTTATCGTTTATCCTTTTTATGCCCTTTCAGTGTGAAAGCTGGTGTTTTTTTCCAACTCCATGAAGTTTTCTTCTATCATTTTTGTGATCATTTCTTCCTCTCCATCCTCTTTGCTCTTTCTGGAATTTCTTTTTGATACTGTGTTAGAATTTCCAGACCTATCACATAATTTCCAACTCTGTGTCCTTTTGTACTCTGGTTTGGGAGAATTTCTTCACCTTTCACAAGTGTTTTGAATGAAATGCTTTTGGAAAGTGGACTAGAGGAACAGATCTCACTGACTGTTTCTGGACAGTAGTTAAGTATCAAAGCTGTGTGGCTCTGGGGAAGCTGGCCATTTTACCTGCCCTAGAGAATTGTATAGCTAGCATTTCTCAAAAACTCTTAGAAAAAACATTTTTCAAGTACATTTTCACCAAATGATTAAAAAAAAAAGCACATGAATATATTGCTACACAGCACTGTGATCAGAAAGCAGTAAGAGCATCTACTGTACAAGCCGTTAGCCACATATATGCATCATCATTGTCTATCTTAGATGATGAACTACCTGAGGTGTTTCTATATTCATTTTTTATAATACCACCTATTTAATTAATGCCTTTTGAATAGGCATGGTAACGGAGATGTCCAAATTTTATCACTGCCTTTGTCTCTGGCAGTATAGATAGTTAAATGGTTGTGATTTGCTTTGGAAGCGTTTCAATATAATTAAGCAATTTGTCTTGTTTTAAGTATTCTCCAGAACTTAAAAGTTGTTTTATTTAAAAATATATATATATATATATATATAGTAAACTTTGTATGGAAGAGTATTTTTTAAAAAGAGAAACGTCTTACCTAATCATTTATTTTTGTTGTTTTGGTAAACTGTGAGATTTATAGGCCCTATTAACCTGTTACATGACCTTAAGAGAGAATTAAATACCAACTTCAGATCTTATCTTTGTATGAATTAATTTTTAAAATTCACAGTAGTAACCCATGGTAACATAGCTCATATTGATTTTTTTCTAGCCTTAATATCAAACACAGGTTGTGTTTAAGGAAATTTCATAATACTGGTGTCAATTGAAAACAGCTTGAGAGCAGTTACTGAAAAAAATGCCAGTACACATAATGACAGGGCAATTTAAAACATGTGAAGATACCAGTTTCTTAACTGTATTCAAATTGGGCCTGATTGAGAGACTAATAGGATCAGAGGTCAGCAAACTATAGCCTTTGGGTAAAATCCACAAACCGTTTGTTTTGATAAATGAAGTTGTATTGGAACACACCCATACCCATTCATTCATGGCTTGTCTATGGCTGTTTTCACACTATAGTGGCAGGTAAGTAGTGACAGAGGCTGTAAGAATTACAAAGCCTCATATTTACTATCTGACGCTTTACAAATGTTTACCAATTCCCGCTTTGTACAATGGTGACAGTTTTGTCTGTTCTTATCCACCACTACTTTCACAGTGTTATCAAATGACTCGCTTTTCTCTGAATACACTCTACACTTGTTTGCCTATGTCCTTTCTCAGGCTCTTTCCTGACCCTAGAATGATGCTTCTCTCCTTTTACTCATATCTAAAATCTATTGATTCTTCAAGGTATGATTCCAAAAACACTTTCTCCATGAAACCGTATTATAAAAAAAGGAAATGAAATTTCCTGTATGTATCTCCTCAACACTCCCTTACATATACTCTAAAACCCCCTGCCTCTCTTTTGCTTGGCAAACACATCCATGATTAAATCTAGTTCTCTACCTATTCCAGGCCTGCCTATTCCTTGCAGTAATGTGGCTGGAGAAAACACACACAAGCATACTAACTCATCTTACTTTTTGACCATTCACAACCATGGACTTCCAATAGGCATGGCTCTCATACCATACTTATATTTGTTTATTCGCCTACTTACCTCGATGGCTATTTCATATTTTCTCCTCTGTCCTCAACCCCTATCACCTCCTCCCATCCTCACTCTCTGCTGATGACTTTTTGTCCTAATTCACTGAGAAAATTGAAGCAATAGTATAGAATTTACATGACCATATCTACCTACCTTCCAGCTACTGCATTCATACTAACTCTGAACCTTCCTTCCCATGACAATAGATGATGCTTTCCCACCCCCATTTGTGCATGAGACACTCTTGGCATTCTGAGCACCCAATTTCAATGTGGGAGGGGTGGTTCCCCCACCACGAACAAGTGATTTCTCAAACTCCAGCAGGGTATCCAAGAATTCAACTAAATTCTGGCACTATCTACCAGGAGATAGCATCAGATTCCACAGGTTGAGAGCTCAGTCCTACAAAACTGCTCCCCTACTCAACTTCAGACTCCAGTCTATAGCCCTGGACTTGCCAGTTGCAAGTCCAGGTTGTTCCCTGTGCTTCTGCCAACTGGCTATAAATTAGTTTCCCGAGACCCCTTCCTTGGGTTGGATTAATTTACTAGAGCAGCTCACAGAACTCAGAGAAACATTTTACTCAACAGATCACCAGTTTACTGTAAGAGAATAAACTCAGGAACAGCCAGATGGAAGAGATGTATAGGGCAAGGTATAGGGAAAAGGCATGGAGCTTCTGTGCCCTCTCCAGGCTCGTTCCTCTCCCAGCACCTCCACATGTTCACCAACCCAGAAGCTCTCTGAACCTTTCCTTTTGGGATATTATGGAGGCTTCATTACATTGGCAAGATTGATTAACTCACTGGCCATTGGTGATTGATTCAACCTCCAGCCCCTCTCCCCTCCCTTGGGTTGGGGGGAGAGGACTGAAAGTTCCAACCCTTTAATCACATAGTTGATTCTCCTGGCAACCAGCCCCCATCATTAGGTATTCTCCAAAAGTCACCTCATTAACATAACAAAAGATACTTTTATTGGTCTCATAACTTTGGAAGTTCCAAGGGTTTTAGGAGCTCTGTGCCATCAATTGAGACAAAGACCATATGTATATTTCTCATTGTAAATCACAATATCACAGATACCATTCTCATCCTCACTTCCCTATTCAAGAACATCTCTCTGACAATTTTCCTTCTCTCCCTCAGTTTTTCCCTCAGCATACAAATGTGCTGCTGTTTCCTCCACCTTCTATCGCTTATTATCATGCCCTTAAGTACCCTGTTTTGGGGCATTATTCTTCAAAACATTGACTGCACTAGCAATTTACAAATCTTTTCCTCTCCCTTTCTTCCCACTCCCTTTCAGGCAGGCTTCTGCTTCCATGATGCCCCTGTGAAAGTGAGCTTATCTGTCACCTGTGACCTACAGGTTACTAAGCCCACTGGTCGGTGCTCAATTTATGACTTCCTTGACCTATCAGCACATCTACATGATCAGCATTTCCTTTTCCTGGATATACTTCTCTCAGTTGATTTCCAGAATGTTACACTCTCTTCATTTTTCCCTTTGGATATTTCTTTACAGTTCTTTTTTCTCCCTGACTAATTAATATTGAAGTACCCTGGCTCAGTCTTTGGTCTTTCTCTCTACCTTTTCTCTAACTTTCCCTTGTTTTCTCAACCAGTGTCATGAATCTCATACCTATTTCAGACTCCAGCCACTTTCCTGAACTCAAGATGTACATAGCCAACAGCCTATTTGACATTTCCACCTGCATATCTGATAGATCTCTCAAACTCAAAATGTCCAAAGCTGCAATTCGTGATCTGTCCCTTCTCTTCAAAATGTCTGTTGCACCCATGGCCTTCCTTATTTTGGCTCATGGCAGCTCCATTTCTCGATTGCTCAGAGCGAAAGCCTTGGAGTAATTCTTCTTTCTCTTATAGCCCACATCCAGTCTGTCAGGAAGTCCTTTTGGTTCTGTCAGAAAAATGTTTCCAGACTCCAATCACTTGTTCCTGTCTCCATTACCACCCATCTTGTTGCAGCCATCACCATCTCTCATCTGAAGTCCTATAGTCTCAGACTCCCTGCTTCTATCCTTGCCCCACCTACAGCCTGCCCTTAACACAGGAGCCAAGAAGGACTCTTAAAAAGGACATTCACATGCTATCAATTTTCTGCTCAAAATGTTGCAAAATGTCTCACTTCAGATCCTTACAGTGGCTAAACGGACTCGATCCACTTCTACCTTTCTGACCTCACTTCAGACTACTCTCTGCCTTCCTCGCTCCATTGGCCTCTTTTCTGATCCTCAAACTCGTATGTATGCAGCTGCCTTTGGCCCTTTACTCCAGCTGTACCCACTCCTTTGAAAGCTCTTCACTCAGATATCCTTGGGGCTCACGCCCTCACTTCCTCGTGTCTTTGATCTGATTTTGCTTTCACTGAACCCTACCCTGACCACTCTACTTAAAATGGCAACCCCATCTTTCTTACCTTAGTCTGTGTTTTCTTTTTCCTGTATCATTTAACCAGTATCTAATGAAATATATAACTAATTTATTTATGTATATTATATATGGTCTGTCTTTCGCCCTGAAACCAACGTTCTCTGTCTTCTGCATTCATTGATGTATCCCAAAGTCATACAAAAAATGCGCAGCACATAGGAAGTGCTCGATAAATATTTACTAAATGACCAAGGAGAGCCATGCTTTCTAAGTCTTTACAGTCCACATAAGCGCTCAAGCTTGCTTTGCCTTCATTTTTAGGTTTTTTGAGTGAACAAATGAATGTGTTCACCAAATAAACCAATACTTATAATTCTTCTTATGTTGCTAAGTCTATTTAAATTTATTTTAGATGTGTGACTAGGCAAGTAAATCATTAAACAAATAAAACAAAAAAGCAGTGTGTTGGATTGTATTTCCTCACTGGGGAGAACTGCAATGTTGGTCTAGAACATAACATGTTTACAGTTATTGTCATAAGTCACTCCAGAATTACAACGGGTAGAGCTGCCCAGCTGTGTCGATTTGTCCACTCTTTCGGATGTCTTACCCCTGGGCAGTGACATCCCGCTGGGATAGCAGAGCTGCCATAAGGTCAACAGGCACCCTGCAGTGAGACCCAATCACAAGATTCCAAAAACTTCCTGCTTAAACTCTGTGAGCTCCTTGAGGGTAGGGCTGAGATTTAGTCTTCTTTTTAGTCCCAGATCCAGGCAGCCAGGTGAATGAAGGGCAAACCAATGATGCTGGTTGTGAGGGAATTTCACCACCATATGCAATTAGTAAACACTGTTTCCCCACTTCTCCAAAAATATGACATAAAAGGAAGAGGACCATTTATTTCATCCCTAAATTTGTCCTCTCAGAAAGTAATTAACCTGGTTTCAGCCACTTGTCTCTAACAGGTATTGTGTGAGAATCAAAGGAGATAGTGTATGTGAATGAACTGGAGTTCTGTTTCATGCCAGAACAGTTTGAAAGACCTGTTTTTAAATTATCAGACAGTGGCTTTTTGTTATGCACATGAGATGGATGAGAGACATCCTCTAGTAAGGGACCTACACTTCTCAACCACAGAGTTTGTGAAATTTCTTGCATCCCTCCTCCCCCTGCCCAACCTGGATTGGGAGGTAACCTTTGATAGTTACATGTGTAACATTCACCTGAAGCAAGTCACTTCACCTCTCAGAACCTCAATTTCTTCACTGTAAAGTAAGAGTAATATCTCTTACATAGAGATACTGCCAGGATTGAATATGATAATGCATATGAAATAATTTTGTAAACGTGAAAGCAGTAGGTAAACAATACTTATTCTAATTAATATTAACATCACTAATAATAATGATAGTAATAGTTAACTTTGAGTCCTGGCTAAAGAGAAAGGAGTAGAGTATTTTACCTTCTCAGGTCTTTTTGTCCCACATGGATTACAGACACAGATACACACATACACACACATTTCTGCTAAAATTCTCGGTCCACTGAACTATAGTAAGTGGCAGGTTGAATACTTTCAAGGCTACTATGAAAATCAGATTTTTGGGGCCCTCCCAGTGGTGTAGTAGTTAAGTTCGATGGCACAGGGTTCACAGGCTCGGATCCTGGGCGCAGACTTAGCACTGCTCATCAAGCCACGCCATGGCGGCATCCATCATAAAATAGAGGAAGATTGGCACAGATGCTAGCTCAGGGCCAGTCTTCCTCAAGCAAAAAAGAGGGAGATTGGCAACAGATGTTAGTTCAGGGCCAATCTTCCTCATTAAAAAGAAAGAAAGGAAACCAAATTCTTTGTTAACCCAGAAAACCACACCAGTTCTTTTGCCAAATGACATACAAAGCCTCTGTTATCATTATTTGCTAGAAGCTTTTGAGTTAGTTTGCTGCCACATTCCACGTGTTTGGCATGGAGCCTTCTGGCTAAAGCACTTACTCTTTTTTGACGTAACACCAGCTGGAGGTAGTTGGGCAGGTCAGTGAAAGTCACAGTGAGTGTGTGGCAACTCACCACTACAAAAGCCCAGGAGTCAAATTCCCATTGTTTACTAAAATAGCCTTTAAGGCCTTATTAACAGTTAATCACCCTTTGTACTGCTGGGTCCCAAGTCAATAAATACTGTTTTTTGAACAATGTGGAGTTTGGGATACCACAGCTTAAAAGGATGTAGGGCATTTAAGAGGCTTTGGAGGAAATTACAGGGGCCGTCCTGGTGGTGCAGCGGTTAAGTTCCCACGTTCTACTTTGGCGGCCCAGGGTTTGCTGGTTCGGATCCAGGGTGCAGACATGGTGCCGCTTGGCAAGCCATGCAATGGTAGGCATCCCACGTATAAAGTGGAGGAAGATGGGCACAGATGTTAGCTCAGGGCCAGTCTTCCTCAGCAAAAAGAGGAGGATTGGCAGATGTTAGCTCTGGGCTAATCTTCCTAAAAAAAAAAAAAAAAAGAAAGAAATTACAAAGATAATTCTGACATTTTGTAAAATATTTGAAGCACTGAGATAATATAGACAATGAGAATGATTAGAACATGAGAGTAATAAGAAAAATTGGCTTTAATTAAACCAGTTAATCAGTGGATTAAATTGTATATAGCAGGAAGATTAGATTTAATATGTTGTTGCAGAAAAAAAGGCATTCCTACTAGATATACTCTTATAGTGTCCTGTTTAACACCTAGATGAGTGCTAGTTTTCCTTTTAAGAGTTATGCATCCTGTATTTTAAAGCAATCATTTTTATATCTCAGAAATATCTAAAAAATAAAATTATTTAATCATTTGAGTGTACAGAATGTAATTGCAGGGAATACGTATGTCTAGGAACATGGCACATTTTTAATTTTAGGGGAAAGACAACAGAGAGAACTTTTTTGACAACAAAGAATAAAGTTTTGTTACTGATGAAATTCTCAAATGATATTTCAATTAATGGTGATTTAATTCAAAGACCGAAGACTTCTATTCATTGTCTATAGAAGTAGCTACTTCTGTTGTAAATTAAATTAACAGTCAGTAGTTTATATGAATCTTGGTATTTGGTTGCTTCTACTTTTACTGGTATGGCTTTGGAATATGCCAAGCCAGGAGCATAATACAGTGGAAAGGGTTTGGGCTTTGTAATCGGGCAGATCTGCTGTAAAATCCTGGCCATCATGTCCTTGCTGTGGCACCTGGGCAGCTTACCCAAATGCTGCTAATCCTACCCTATGGATACCCTATGGGACTGTTGTGAGGATTAAATGTGATGCATATTAAGTGACTAATAGAGTGCCCGTGAAAAAGTAGGTGCTCAATAAATATTAATTCCCTTCCCTTTCTTCCCCCTGCTAGTCCACTTGTGTTTTTAATGGATCATCCTTTACCCTGGATTGTGTTGTAGGAAGTATTCTGGATGGATGGCTGCTGGAAACTCATTGCCATAGCCAGCTCTTCTTCAATACTTAAGGATTTACCCTGGCATTGAGTAATGAGAATTTCGGTAAGAAAAATTAGATGAAGATAGTATGTGGACTTTTCTTAAAAGGTCTCTTGTGTCTTCAGATACTTCATAAGTTCCATGACGCTTCTTTAAAGATCCTGGGATGTCTCAGATGTCTGTTCACATATGGATGCTTCTTATTTTGAAAATAAATAAAATAGGTTTTTTAACTCTGTTAACAACCCTGATGTGCTCTTCCTGTCATTGTAAGTGTACTATTTCACTTATTTCACTCTATTTTGTTCTTTAAGTGTCTATCTACTCAGTAAATTGTGTTGTCTTTGAGGACCAGGTCTGGGTATTATTCATCCCTTCAGTGTAGATTCAAGGAAGCATAGATTCTTAGTGGTTAAGGGGGTAGTCAACACTGCTTTCTGAAATTATAAAGGCTGTGAAAACATGAAGGAGGCAGGCAAAAATATTGAGATTCTGGGAAGTTCTAAGATAAGTAATATTCCTAAATCATCAAAGAAAATTATTATATATTGTCTCTGAGGATGCATAGAGTATCTCTAGTTGGTTCCACTTCTATCCAATTTTTCTCCCAAATGTTATTAATATATAATTAATTTTCACATAGTTACATGAAATTAATATAAAACTAGTTAACCTGTGTTAGTAATTCATGTTTTTAATCTGTGCCTTATAAAATATGTTGGACTGTTAAAAAGGAAAAAAAGACGAGAGGGAGGTTAAGGATAATAGAAACAAATTAAGTGGTGACGTTGGTATATATGTACATTTTTTCAAAATTAATATGTATTAAATATGTATTAAAGAATTTTTCACATAGGAGACAGAGCTAGAGGTACAGGAGAAAGCAAAAGAAAATAAATTCTAGTTTCATTAATTCTGATAAGGGACATTAATTCTGAAATTTTGATAAATTTACATTTTTGCACCTAAAATATGCTAAAACATTTTAAATCTTACTTTTTAACTAAAAATAATTTTTAACCATTTTGTCTGTGATTGTATTTTTCAGAAACCCTATCTGAGAAGTACTTCCATCCACTGCTACTTGTGTTTACTTCTGAACAGTCATTTTTTAACTG
Organism: Equus caballus; assembly: GCF_041296265.1. Taxonomy (NCBI): domain Eukaryota; kingdom Metazoa; phylum Chordata; class Mammalia; order Perissodactyla; family Equidae; genus Equus; species Equus caballus. The sequence goes on along the minus strand of NC_091685.1, from coordinate 95,798,358 downwards.
AGGCTGGCATTCATGTCTTCATTTTGGGGTAATTTTATCTTCCCGCATAAATATCATCATGTTAGTGGCCATGATCATTGTTCTTCAATATCCTCTCTATTAAATCAGTTCCTGTTCAGTTTGCTTACATCCCGAGGTACTCAGCATTTGGGGTATGCTAGAGGGCAGATTATGGAGACTCAGAGGAGGTTTGACAAACTCTCAATCGAGCATTTCTATTCTGGTAATAATACAAATGAGTATTATATCCTCCAAATAAATTGGACCTCTTGGTATATAACTAAACTTGGAAGTACACTCCTTATTAATATCTTGCATGATTTTCACGGCAGTAAAAAAAATAGATGTTTAGGTCTTGCCTATGTTACTTTTTTATCTATCCCTGGCACTAACTGCTCCTATCCTTTAAGCCCTGTCCTAGTTCAGTTTTTCCTCCTAATAAGCATTCATATTTTTCCATGCCTATTAATTTTTTCTTCTCTCTTAGAGGCAGCTAATACACTGTACCCAGTTGGCCCAAGCACCAAACCTATAGTTATTGTAATCTGACTCTCAGTTCAGTTTTACTCCACTAATGCTTTCATGGTATGGGGAACCATAGATTCATGCAGGTAAATCTTCCTTGCAAGAAAGATTAGTGTTGGCTCTCAAGCTTCTGGAAAGATCGATCAGGAAGAGACTGTTTTTCCTGAGGCTCTAAGAATCATTCCACAGTCATTTGGTCAGTAAATATGTCTTTTGTCAGGATATTAAATTTCTGTTCTACCAAAATGAGCAAGTACATGATTTTGCAGCTTAGACTGGGCTCAAGTCTATAAAGTGTTTGGAGAAAGATGCTGCAAGCATCATAATAGTGTGAGCAGCATGCAAAAGGCCCTGTCTAACCTACTGTAAAGAACATTTACTGTCAAAATCATTACATGAAAATCATTACTGCTTATTTTAAGAATTTTACCTATTTGTTAAACTTAAAAGTCTGATGGAACCTCTACTTAAAGAAAAGTAGTATTCGTTCAAAAAGATTTACTGAGCACCGCCACACATCAGGCACTATTTGTACCTCATTGTAATAAATTGCACTAGGTTGTTTATAAGTTATCCTTCCAAATTAGGCTTTTCTCTAATCCAGGTTGGTCAGTCCTCAAGTTAAGCCTAAAGTGTCAAGGATACACTATCTGTTTGGTGCTGACATTTGTCTACAAGGCTGTCGAATGCAGAGGCAAGGATAACACTCGTCTTTTCCCTAGTCAGAATGAAAAATTCTTGATTGTTCTTTTGCCTGTAGTGTTCATGAAGACAATGTGATGTTCATTCAAAAGGCTTTGCTCTTTGGTTTTGCTTCCAGCTGTATCAGTGCAGGTCTTCCTAAAACAGAGGCAAACTGGCAGGATGTAATAAGTGATTTGAAAAGAATTGAAGATCTTATTCAAGTAAGTACTCATTTTTCTATGAAATATCTGCTACTATTGCTATGGAGTATGCCTCTCCCTGTGTTTTGCTGTCAATCTTAATGAAATCTCATTGGAACAGTAATATTTTTGTAGAAATTTGTGAGCCTTGTAAAGCCTTACATAAGATCTTTTACTTACAATTTTCAGATCCTAATTATCTTTAAAACTCAATTTATGAGTGGCCCAGCATGAAGAGCTCTCTGTCACCATAAGCAAGAGACTCCCTTCTCTTACCAGAGAAACCAGGTGGCTTGGTGGCACTTGTAGGGAGAATGGCCTGACCTAGGGAAGGGCTTTCTGCTCTAGGGGCTACAGAACCCCGTCTCCCACTTGGAAACACCAGCTGGCATGGCAGAACCTGCAAGGAGGCAGAGATCAGGAGCCCCACTGACAACAGGGCCAGGGAAGTGCCTTCAGCACCAGTGGGCAACTCAGCAGGGACCAGTGAGAGCCCCAGGGGCACCAGGTGAGCTAAGCTTTCCAAATTAGCACCACCAAGATTCTGAAAACTAAACTGTCATTGGAATCACACCATATAAACATAGGTCAGAACCTGCATGCTAAACCTCAACAGGGTGGCTGCATGCTAATATAGAAGAGTTAGATAGACTAGGGTCTCCTAATGTAATAGCTCAAATACTAGAATAAAATTGAAAATTATTCATCATAGAAAGAAGCAGGAAAATCACAACTTGAATGAGAGAAAACTCTGAAACAGACTCTGAAACTGAGATGGATTGGAATTATTTGACGAGAACTTTAAAGCAGCCATCATAAAAATGTGCCAGAAAGCAATTACAAATACCCTTGAAACAACTGGAAAAAATAGAAAATCTTAGCAAAATAATACAATATGTAAAAGGAATCAAATAGAAATTACAGAACTGAGAAATCAAATAACTGAAATACAAAGCAAACTGGAGAGGCTCATTAGCAGAATGAATATGACAGAGGAAGGACAGCGAACTTCAAGACAGAATAATAAGAAAACAACAAACTAAAAAAATGGCTCTGGGATCTTTGGGACAAAGATCTAGCATTCCTAGCATTAGCAACCCAGAAGGAGAGGAGAAAGAAAATATAGTAAAAGACAGAGATTGGCCAAATTGATAACAAAACGCATACCAATTTTATGCTGTCTATGAGGAACTCACTTCAAATCCAATAACAGGTAGATTGAAATTAAAAAGAGAGAAAGAGATAAACTATATTGTAGTGAGTTGAGTCATGTCCTGCCCCCCCAGAATTCATGTCACCCAGAACCTCAGAATGTGAGCTTCTTTGGAAATAGGGTCTTTGGAAATATAATTAATTAAGATGAATTCATACTGGGGTATGTTTGGACCTAAATCCAATGACTACTGTCCTTATAAGAAGAGAACAGGACACAGAGAGACTCACAGAGAAGAGACCATGTGAAAATGGAGGGAGCTAAAGACCGAAGAAGGTTGGAATGATGCAGCTACAAGCCAATAAAGGCCAAGGATTGCCAAGAGCCACCAGAGACTTGGGAGGGGTAAGGAAGAATTGTTCACTAGAACCTTCAGAGGGAGCATGGTCTTATTGACACCTTGATTTTGGACTTCTAGGTTCCAGAACTGTAAAAGAATAAATTTCTGTTGTTTTAAGCCACTTACTTTGTGGTACTTTGTTATAGCAGCTCTAGGAAGCTGATACATATGCACATAATAATTTTAAAAATCAGAAGTGGCTTTATTAATATCATGTGAAGTAGACTTCACCGAAAATAAAATTACTAGAGTCAAGAGGGACATTACGTAATGATGAAAGATCAGTCCACTAGGAATATATAATGATCTTAAATGTGTACACGCCAAGAAATGGAGCCTCAAAATGCATGAAGCAAAAACTAATAGCACTGAAAGGAGAAACAGACAAATCCACAATTATAGTCGAAAAGGATATAGAAGAATTGGACGACCCAATCAACTGACAATATCTAATTTACATAGATGGAACATTTCACCCAACAAGGGCGAATGCTACTTTTTTCAAGCACCATTCATCAAGACTAAATATATCCTGAGCCATAAAACAAACTTTAACAAATTTATCAGAATTGAAATCATTCAGTGTGTGTTCTCTGACCACAGTGGAATCAACTAGAAATCAATTATGTAAATACAAAAGGAAAATCTCCAAACACTTGGAAATTAAATAATATGCTTCTAAATATTCCATAGGTCAAAGAGTAAGTTTTGAAGGATATGAAAGAATACATAGAACTGAATGAAATGAAAACACAACATATCAAGATATGTGGGATTCAGCTATAGAAATACTGAGAGGGAAATTTATAAAACTCAATGATTACATTAGAAAAGAGGAAAGATCTCCAATCAACTAAGTTCCCTGCTCAAGAAACTGGAAAAAGAAGAGCAAAATAAGCCCAATGCAAGCAGAGGGAGGGAAGTAATGAGGATAAGACCAGGAAATTAATGATATTAAAATCAGGAAAACAATAGAGAAAATTAATGAAACATAAAGCGCCTTATTTGAAAAAAAATCAATAAAAGTGATAAAACTCTGGCAAGACTGACAAATATAAAAAGAGAGAAGACACAAATCATCAATACCAGAAATAAAATTGGAGGCTCTCACTATAGAAACTGCAGCCGTTAAAAAGATAATAAAGAATAACCATGAACAACTTTACTCTTATAAATTTGACAACTTTGAGGAAATGGACCAATTCCTCAAAAACCACAAACTACCAAAACATAACCAAGATGAAGCAGATAATGCAAAAACTTCTATAACCACTGCAGACATAAAGTCATCACATACAAGCTCCCCAAAAGAATCTCCAGGCCCGGCTGGTCTCACTGGAACATTCTACCAAACATTTAAAGAAGAAATAACACCAAATTTACATAGTCTCTTCCAAAAATAGAAGAGGGGGGAACACTTCGCAATTCATTTTAGGAAGCAAGTATTACTCTGATGCTAAAACCAGACAAAGACAGTACCAAAAAAGAAAACTACAAATGCCTCTAATGAACTTCGATGCAAAAATTCTCAATAAAATAATACCAAACCAAATCCACCAATGTATTAAAATAATTATACGCCATGGCCAAGTGGGATTTATTTCAGGTATGAAAGATCTGTTCAGTATTTGAAAATCAATTAATGTAATCCATTGTTATCAACAGGCTAAAGAAGAAAATCATATCATATCAAGAAAGTCAAATCCTATCAATTGATGCAGAAAAGACATTTACAAAAATACAAAACGTATTCATGATAAAGTTTCTCAGCGAACAAGGAACAGAGAGAGAACTTCCTCAACCTGATAACAGAGCATACGCAAAAAACCTAGAGCAAACATCATACTTAGTGGGGAAAGACTGAGTGCTGTTCCCTAAGACTGGAAACAAGGCGAGCATGTCTTCTCTCATCCCTCTTAATTCCACATGGTACTGGAACTTTAGCTAAATAAGTAAGGCAAAAGTAGAGAAACAACAGGCATAAGGCAAGAAAAAGAAATAAAAGGTATGCAGATTATAAAGGAAGAAATGACAAATCACCCCAGATCTTTTTTGGGAGAAAATACCAATTAATAGCTATATTTTATTTAGATAATATAAATTAAAACCACAATGACATATCACTATGCACCTATAAGAATATATAAAATCAAAAATAGGGATAATGCCAAATGTTGGCAAGGATGTGGAGAAACTGAATCATTTATATATTGCCAGTGAGAGTGTAAGAGTGTACAGCCACTCTACAGTAGTTTGGCTGTCTTTTATAAAGCAAAACATGCATTTACCACGACCCAACAGTTGCAGTCCTGAACATTTATATTGGAGAAATAAAAACTTATGTTCACACGAAAAACATGCACTGAAATGTTCCTAGGGCTTTATTTATAATAGTTAAGAACTGGAAACAACCAAAATGTCCTTCAGTGGGAGAATAGTTAAGCTGGTACATTTTATCATGGAATAACGGTGAGCAATAATATGAAACGAATTACTGATATTCACAACAAGCTGGATGGATCTCCAGAGTAATATGCTGTGTGGGAAGAAAAAGCCAATCTAGATAAATAAACTGTGCTACATCCATACAATGAAATATTATTCAGTAATAATAAAAAAAAAAGAGCTCTCAAGCCACGAAAAGACATGGAGGGACCTTAAAAGCATATTGCTAAGTGAAAGAAGCCAATCTAAAAAGGGTTCATACTGTATGATTCCAACTATATGACGTTCTGGAAAAGGTAAAACTATGGAGACAATAAAAAGATCTATGGTTGCCAAGGGTTAGGGGAATGAAAGGGATGAGTAGGCAAAGCACAGGTGATTTCTAGAGCAGTGAAATTATTTTGTATGATACAGTAATGGTGGATACATGTCATTATACATTTGTTAAAACCCATAGAATGTATAACACCGAGTGAATCCTAGTGTAATAATGTAGTGTATGTAATTTGTGGACCTCAGTTAAAAATGCATCAATATCGACTCATCCATTGTAATAGATGTACCACACTAATGCAAGATATTAATAATAGGGGAAACTGGAGGAGGTGGGCAAGGGGATATATGGGAACTTTCTGCTCGTGTTCTGTAAACCTACAGTTGCTTGAAAAATAAAGTCTATTAATTTGTTCAAAAGGCCAATCTCAGTAGCCAGCCCAGTGGCCGAGTGGTTAAGTTCACATGCTCCGCTTGGGTGGCCCAGGGTTTCGCCAGGTCCCATCCTGGCACAGACTTGGTACCTCTCATCAGGCCATGCTGGGGCGGCGTCCCACATAGCACAGCCAGAGGGACTCACAACTAGAATATACAACTGTACTGGGGGCTTGGGGAGAAGAAGAGAAGAAAAAAAACATATTGACAACAGATGTTAGCTCAGGTGCCAATCTTAAAAAAAAAAATCCAATCTCAAAAGGTTACACACTACATGATTCCATTTATATAACATTCTGAAGTGCTATCACAGGAATGGAGGGCACAGAAGTGGTTGCCAAGGATTAGATGGGTGGGGGAGGGGGCGTGTGGGGAGGAAGGTGGTTTTAGCTACGAAAGAGTAGCAGGAGGATCCTTATGGTGATGGAGCTGTTCTGTGACTTAACCTTGGTGGTGGTTACATGAATTTACACACTGATAAGATTGCATAGAACTACACACACACACACACACACACACACACACGTGCTAATGCACATAAAACTGGTGAAACCTGAACAAGGTGGATGGATTGTATCAATGTCAGCTTCCTGGTTGTAACATTGTGCTACGGTTATGCCAAATATTACCATTGTGGGGAAATGGTGAAAGGTCCACCAGCTCTCTTTGTATTTTCTCTTACAATTGTATATGAATTTAAAATTATCTCAAAGCAAATTTAACTTAAAAAAGCTTGATTTAATGTTTTCAGTAGGTTGTTCTCATTATGTCTAAAGCAGGGCATGGCTTCTCATATGATCTAACTTTTCTCCTTTCAGTCTATACATGTTGATGCCACTTTATATACTGAAAGCGATGCTCATGTGAGTATAGTTTATTTTTTTCAAAATTGCTATATTTTCCAGTTTTCAAAAGTCTAAGAAGTATATTTTCATAAATTTACTGATGTATGTGTAGTTTTAAAATCTAACTTTTGGTGTGTTCTTACAACATATGATCGATATATTTCATAAGTAATTGTTGAGGTTGTGGCACTTGGGGACAAAGAGCTACCTAGATGCTATTTTTGTAATAGTGGCAAATCAAAATATAAAAAAGCCTTTTCCGTCAATGTCAAACAAAACATATTACACGTTTGTGATGCAATTAGATCATGATGCAATTAATGCAAGAATCAGGTTAGCGGATTCAATTTGAAGGTATCCAACATATCAGTTGTTTTCAGTGCTGTAGTGCATTACAATCTTTAATCATATTTTCCACAAATTGCTTAAATGCATTCATTTTCTACATTTTGCATGAATCTACAATGATCAGAAAAGGATTCTGGCTGGTTATTCCCTATGTGAGAAAAGAAACAAATGCAACCCATAAAACCTATCAGAATTCAAAAATGATGTTGAGCTTGTTTCATTAATACGCTGACCTTGCCTAAGGCGTGTATGATTTCAGCCATGTTGCTAGTCTTCCCTCTGGATTGGTTGTTAAAAGCCAAGAAACAAATCCCCAACTTCTTTTCCTCATGGAAAACAAAGTCTGTGTTGTGTGCATTCAAAACAGTGAGTTATCTTTCTGTTGTTCCTCAATTAGAACTTCTCTGAAACAGAAAGTTCTGCCCCCACCAAAACTGTCTAAGCATTGTAAAGAAGCCATAGCCAGAAACTAGAAAAAAATGGACATTCATCAACTGCTTGGATAGTACTGATGCACATAGAAATTGTCTCCCTCCTTTGACTTTGGCATGTTTTCCATTTTTCTTTGCATTTTTTCAGACTAGAAAGCAGTCAATTAACCACCAACACTCAGCATCCTGAGACTGCTTTTTTCAAAAAGATAACCTTGCAACTCTTGGGTTGTAGGAAGAAGCTGCGAATGAAGTTTAGATGTAAATCCTGACTCAGCCGCTTCCTAGCTGTGTTACCTTGAAAGTCACTAACCATTTTTGAACCTCAGTTTTGTAATCTTATCATTATATTTATTATTTATTTTGTTATCAATATGATGACAGTACTTACCCTTTCAATCCGGAGCAGCTGCTGAGGGGGATAAGGAATATTACCAGTGCCAGGCTTATGAGTGTGTTCCTTCATTCATTCATTTAGTAAGCATTGTGCCTGCAGGGTCCCAGGCATTGTATAAGGCACTGAGAACACAAAGTCAAACAAGTCTGGGGATCCCCAGATGTTCGTTAAATGCTTCTTTTCTTTTAAGTTTAGGTTTTTGGTAAAGTAAAAAATTTTACCAAAGTTTTGTTGTGGGAAACGCGTTTTTGTGGTACCTGAAAGGTACCTGTCTGATTTGGCCAGCTTGTGAGGAGGCAGGACTTATGCTTTGATTTTTCTAACAAATGTCTTGGAATCACGGTTGCCTCTGGCACTATGGAACTTTCAGGAACAGAATGAATAGCGCCTACCACTGTTTCAAATGTTAACACTACAGTTTTAATCTAAATATTCTTCCCCGTGCACTGTGTATATGATTGTCTTGAGAGTTTCAGGATAGCGTTATCATCATCTTACCCAGAGGAAATTTGCTCAGTATGAAGAAGTGGCTTATTATTTCCATGTTTTCTGGTTTTATATTCTTTCTTCGCCATCCTTCTTAATTATTTTGCTGTCAGTTTGTTTTGGTTTTGGTTTCAAAGCCGAAAGAGAAAAAAAAAATCAAGCCGCTTCCTGTGTAAAACTTCATGGGGGTATTGTGTTTCTTTATAAAATATTTGGATTGACAGTTACAAACATCAAAATTACATCCATGTGAGAATGAGTAATGGGAGAACAATTTTATTTCAAAATGGTTCTTTGTAATTCTATTTTAGCCCAATTGCAAAGTAACAGCGATGAAGTGCTTTCTCCTGGAGTTACATGTTATTTTGCATGAGTCCAGAAACGAGGACATTAAGGAAACAGTAGAAAACCTTATCATCCTAGCAAACAGCAGCTTATCTTCTAATGGGGTGAGTCATCCAATAGTTATGGGGAACTACAGCGGATGTGTTGAGAGTGATTGGGAGAAGTCATTAGCTGGATATAATGGACAAGCAGACCCTCTGGAGGGGCCCTTGGGAGAGGGAGTTAATTCCCGTGGAGTGGTATCCAGAACTGGCACCAGCACTAGTGTGCACACAGACCAAAACTGTTCATTGATTTATTCATTCAACAGACAGTTACTACATGATGCCAGGCAGTGTGCTTTGGTGCTAGAGTGACAGTGGTGAACCAGTCAGGTCACTGACCTCAAGGTGTTTATCACAATGTGCAATGGATAGACATTAACATAATTACATAATTAAGTGTTTAGCATCAATAATAGCAGTCCACGTTTATTTAGTTTTTACTCTGTGCCAGACACTGTCCATCCAGGGTCAAGAGGTAATTCATTGAATCCTCACAATAAATCTATAAGACAATTATCCTTGTTTCTGTTTTAAGGTTGAGGAAACTGGAATACTGAGAGCTTGAATCATTTCCTCCAATTCATGCAGCTAGTAAAATAGGGAGCCAGGATACACACCCAAGCAGTGTCACTCCAGAGTGTGTCTTCCTATCTACTGAAAGAGTAATAATAAAAATATTAAAATTTGAGTGTAATTTGGGCCATCCCAGGCATCATAAGCAGTGTAGGGTTCCAGGAAAGCAAATAGTAGGGACTCCCATCGTAGGCTGGGGGATCAGCTAAGCAAAGGCCCTGAGGTACAAAGGATTATGGCTTTCATGGCAAAACACTAGTGGTCAAAGGAAAGTGGATAGAAAGAAGTTTTATAAACAAAGAAAGCATAATAATTTGTTAACTTAACAAATACTCTCGGGCCCCATTGTAGGCTCTCAGGATAACAGAAGTGAAAAAAACACACGTGGTCCCTCCTCTTACGGAGGAAAGAAGCATAAGTAAGCCAATCAATAAGCAAATGAATAATAAGTCAGTTATTTATTAAGTCCAATGGGCTAAAAGAAGGCAGATAAGGGGGCTGGGATTCTATCTGGGGAAGGTTTACCTGCTAAGCTGACCTTTGGCAAAGGCAGGAGGCAAGGGGACTTCAGGATACGCAGAGAAGAGGGTTCAAGCAGAAGCAACAGAAAGTGCAAAGACCCTGAGCTCGTGTGGCTGAACACCTTGGATTTTCCCTAAAGATGCAAGGCTGCTTTAGATCTCTGCTTAAATGTCACCTTCTCAGTGATGTCACCTCTTTACAGTTGCAATCCCATCTCCACATCATCACGCCCTGTCCCCTTGTCTGCTTGTCCCACTATCTGACACACTATGTGTTTTACTTAATGGATATTGTCTGCTTTTCCCTACCACAATGTCAGCTTTCAAAGAGGCAGGCATTTTTGTCTTTTTCAATGCTGTATTCACACTCCCAAAACAATGCCCAGCATATACTAGGTATTCGATGTATTTATGACATGAATATATTAATGTTTAAAATATTCTTGTGATATGTTATCTCTGTTATCAATTGAAAGACTGAGCCATGCAACAGATACCTTATGACAGTATCAGTGGTGAACTCTTTAAGGTGTATGTTCACAGCCACCCTCATCATGACATGAGGTGACACGTAGTGGAAGGAGGAGGCAGGACTTAGCATCACAAGACCTGGACAGGGAGAATTTCAATGATTGTGTCAGCTGAAACGAGTCATTTAATAACTCTGCCTTCCTCTCTGACATGATGATTTTCAAGATCAAATAGGACAGTATTATATGGAATATGACAGTACCTGGCATAGAGTATGTCCATAGAGTATATTGGTGAATCTGAGTTTCAAATGCTTAATGGCTATAAAATCTAATTTTGATTTTTACTGGTACAGCTTTCGTGGTTCAGATGATCTCTAAAAAATTTATTTATGATTGCTACATTTGGAATATTCTAGTTACCCATGAAACTGTGTTTGAATTACAGCAATTTGTGGTATTCACCTAAATAGTTCAATTCAACCAATAATGATTGTATGAGCAATATGTGCCAGCCTCTGTGCTAGATGCTAGGGAAACAAAAATACATGCCCTTGCCCTCCTGGAGGAGCTTAGAGAACAGTGATATAAAAAGCATAAAACTCCATACTATTAATATAATATGTGATGTGATATGAGGGAGCGTCTAGACTAGGGATTCTGAGAATGTAAAGAGGGGACATTTAGCCCAGCCCTAGGAGCTCACAGGTTCAGGAAAGCCTTCCTAATGGAGACAGCACCTGAGTGATCTCAGGTGTGGGTAGCAGTAGCTGAAATAGGAAGTGTGGAACAGGCAGAGAGAAAAGCAAATGCAGGGAGGCATCTAATAGCATAATGTGTGCTTAGGGGAAAAGGGTGAGTTCAGTGTTCCTAGGGCATCACGTTTGAGGCAGTGGGAAAGGTGAAAGAAATAGGTAAGGAACAGCTCAAAGGAGGGCCTGTGCACCATGCAGGGAGGCATGGATGCTATGGTAGGGTAGATGACGGGAAACCATTGGAGGGCACTAAGCAGGAAGTCCATGCTCTGATAGACATGGCTTATTTTTTTTTCAATGTCCTTAATCTATTAGGAAAAATAAGCCCATATCAAATCTCTCAGTTCTCTTTTCCTATAGTTCTTCCTAATATAAAATTAATTTGCCAAAGTTTTCACATCTGAAGACCTCACCACATTGTTCAAATGATGTGATATTCTCAGGAAAGAAATATATTAGACTTTCCAATCTAACCGTTTCTTTTCATTTGGCAGAATGTTACAGAATCTGGATGCAAAGAATGTGAGGAACTGGAGGAAAAAAATATTAAAGAATTTTTGCAGAGTTTTGTACATATCGTGCAAATGTTCATCAACCTTCCTTGATCACAATCGATCCTCTTCAGCAATTCTGTTATTAATAAACATCTTCCCACTGCTTAGAGGCAATGAAACACTGTGCATTTCAAATGTGCTGCCAAAACAAGTTTTTTTAGCAAGATGATCAGGATCTTGGATCAGATGAACTCTTAGAAATGAAGAGTCAAAACTGTCACCGAGTAACATGGTGTCTACGAACTGTCCTCAGACTGATTTTACTCATTTATTTTTAATTTATTATTGAAATTGTACATATTTGTAACATAATATAAAATGTTGAATAAAATTGTGTACATATTTTGTCCTTTGAAATCGCACTGATATTTTATCTCTTGAAAGAAAATAGACAACATTTGTTCAAGGGTGAGAGTCAAATGACTTAATGACTGGTGGGGCTGGGTACCACTGCTGCAGGTGAACAGATGCTCCAGCCAGCGTGGAACCCCTGACTACCAGGCCGCATTTCCTTCACCATTAGGTGTAGACTCCTAGGAAGAACTAACTACCGAGGAAAAAGGAGGACTACGTATGAACCTGCGCTTTACTCTGTCATTTAGTTATTGATATATAAAGCACGTGTTATGAAAGAAGGAAATTGCAAGTACCTGGTGTGTAATGTGCCTCAGTAAGTCTTTGGTGGCAGCAACAGTAAACCTGCACTGAGAGGTAGAATTGTGTACAGAAAACTAATGGTTGCAATGAGTTTATATTTCATGCTTTCTCAAATACAGGTATTTTATTTTTCACATTCTTTTTTACTATATTTGTAGAATTAAAAAAAAACTGCCGATTTGCTAGAGCCAACATTATCTGAGAGAAAATAATTGTTTATATATATTTTACAATATGCTGTCCAAAATTTGCAATCTTTCTTCTAATGGAACTATGACTAAACTGAACTATTCTTGTCTCGTTACAAATTTATTTCATCCGCTTCACTTCTGACAGTCTCCACTGAGGGACCATAGGGCAGGAATTGATCTCCTGAGAATTAGATTTCTCTCCATTGCACAGTACAAACTGGTCCTCTGTTGAAACATTCTTTGATCACCCCATCCGTGCTCATATATCTCATTGCTCTAGTCAATATACGATTAAAACTTTCTTTCAAGATAGTTTTGGAGAAATCTGTATCCTATTTGACTTTCAAAGAGTCATGCATTGCCTCTCATTTTGTTCCCTAATCTCCGTCCAAACAAACAGTATTAGGCAGCCACAGTTTAAAGTTTAGGGTTTGGGATTGGGGCAGATTTTGTTTTTTTTTTAATTTCATCTGAGATGGGAGTTTTTTCCAATCCAGCTTCTATTTTTATATTTATTTTTTCTTAGCTTTTCTATTAATGGAGAATAGGAAAAATGCACCGTTTTTCACTGTGAGTTTCCAATCCAATCCTTAGACAAAAGTTGGCCCCTCTTCCAATGGTGGTTGGGATGGGGGAAGGAAAATCATGATGGCAGTCACATTACCAGTAATATTTTATAGTGACCAATAATCCATCCTGGTTATATAAGCACACAAGTGGGCTTAAAATTTGGCATTTTCCAGTGCTCAAAATCAGAATTCCTCCCACGCTAGTTACTTAATATGGATCGCTTCAATTGATCTTAAGAAACTCAAGGCATAGATCTACAACTTCTTAAAACACTCTTAGCTAACTTACAAAGCAATCATGTAAAACAATATAAATTTTATTTTCCATGCTTATATACTTAACAAAACCAATCTTTCTTTTGAGTTGCAAAATCTGCCCTTCCTGAACTGTCTTCCTTAATTAGCCAGCCCAATGTCTTTGCCTAGACTAAGATACCGGTTTTATGTCTCACTTACTGCCCTAAATGCTGGAAGTATTGCCATACCTCACATATAATAAAGAAAGCACAAATCCATAGATTTAGAACCTCCAAGAGTAAAGGCGAGCCTAGTAAAAATCAGGTTTACCGTCCAAAGTCATGTTGATGGATTATATTCTTATCTTTCTTAATTTCAGATAAAGAAAAAGATATATGAAAGAATATTATTTCTAACTTCTCCCTGGCAGTAAACAAAAGGAGCTAGAAGGCAGAGGACATGGAAATGCAAACAGAACCAATACATAATTTGTGAGCCCAGAGATTTTTAAAACCCAGTCACAAGTCTGGTTTTATATACTCTCATTCTTTATCTTAGAACCGAGAATCGATAGAATTATTTTGTTTTGCTGCTGTTGTTGTGAGAGGAGCTTATGTGTTTCAATGTGTTACTGTTTATGGCTGTCAAATTCAATGGCTCATAAGGTCAAATCGACGCATACAATATGAAAATCAAGTAATGTGATTGATTCCTCTCTTACCCCCACACAGAAATACTACAGCATGCATTTTTGTTCTTTCATCTGTGCTTTATCAGGCTTAGTGTAAGCTTCTTGCATTCACATGAGAGTCACAGTTAACTCATGCATGTCATGTATAAATATTTTGCCCAAAGGAAATCCCATTTCCATAGAGATTTGATTCAGTGCTTCTGAGTGTGTCTGATGACTGAATTTTGTCTTCGCTAGGGAATTTATTATTCAAGGTAAACTTTAGCTTCATTGAAAAGTCCCCTAATTGTATAATCTATCTGTTGCAACATAGAAGAAAAATGAATGAATCATTAATAAAGAGTCATTATTTTGTCCTATATCTTACTTCTTCAATCTAGTATTTCAAAATAAGGTAACTATTACAGGAATTGAAGAGAAAATTGTTACATAGAAGCAGAATTGAAATTCGTACATTCAGTTTTTACAAACTTCATCAACACTTTCAGAATATTATCATCAGAGAATCCAGTGTCACCCTATAGGGGTTTTGTCTTCATCATCATCATTATCACTGTTTTCTTTCATTAAAAAATTCAGCCCTGGGGCTGGTCTGGTGGCGTAGTGGTTAAATTTGCATGCTTTGCTTCAATGGCCTGGAGTTCGCCAGTTTGGATCCTGGGCATGGACCTACACACTGCTCATCAAGCCATGCTGTGGCAGCGTCCCACATAGAAGAACTAGAAGGACTTGCACCTAGGATATACAGCTATGTACTGGGGCTTCAGGGAGAAAAAAAAAGAAGAAGAAGAAAGATTGGCAACAGATGTTAGCTCAGGGCTAATCTTCCTCACACAAAAATAAATAAATACAGTGAGTCAATGACATAACAGACCTAATATCCTTCCATCTTAAAAACAAGGCATTTATCCCTTTAGGAATTGTAAGCCTACTTACTGAAAATCTACTGTGTGCAAACATTATGCTCAGGGCTGCAGTTACTGCTATGACATAAGACAGCCACAGTCTCAACCCTCGTGAAGTTTCTATTCTAGCAGAAAGGTCATATTATCAAATTAATCACTGGAATGCTTATTCAATTATTATCCCTTCTATGAAGGGCCCCAGGAGAGCATATACAGAGAGGAGCAGATTCGTTCAAGATGTCAGAGATAGCTTCTCTGAGGCAGTGATATCTGAGCTCAGCTATGAATTATAATTAAGAATTCTCTGGGCAGGTGGGGTGGGGGGGAGTAAGAAGAATCAGGTGGAGAAACAGCCTGCCAAAATCTTCAGTCGGGAAGGATTATAGCATGTTCAAAGAGTGGACGGCAGGCCAGAGAGGCTAGGGTCAGAGAAAGCACTGAAAGGAACTGTTAAGTATCACCTGGTCTTATGGGCTCTGGTAAGGATTTTGCGTTAGCCTCCAAAAGAAAGAGACTCATTCTGGCTTGTACAAAAAATACAGGAGGCATTGTTTCTACTGTCCAGACAAGATTTGAAGTCAAAAATTGCCTTACCACTAAATCCCAGGGTAATAAAATTATTTCTAATAACATCATCTTACACACACCTCATTATCGCAGTTATTTAATGAATTCCTTGCAATACTTAATGAACTTCAGCAAGTCATTATTCATTCACTGTCTAAAGCAACAAACCTATTTGCAGTACATCCAACTTAAGAGGCCAAGGTCATGAGCATCAACATGTAAGTCTAGCATTGGGTTCTGAGAACAGTCAGAATTGATCTGTGGTCAAAATGCTAACATAGGGAAGTCTTCTTGAAAGAAGGACTTTCTAAATCACTCTTTAATGAGAACTATTTGATATAAGGGCAGCTGGTCATTCTTATCAAGAAAAATGAGGTAGAGAAAGTCGCCAAGATAGAACGACAGTGCTCTGCTGACTAGTGACAGGGCACAGTTAAAACAGGAGAAATGGAAAGAAGCAAGGTAGGTGGGACTGGGTGGGGAGAGAGAAAGCTTTGAAAGCACAATTGCACCATGTAAAATCGGGCATTCATGGGATTAGGTTGTATGGTGGCTTAGAAGAGACAAAAGCTGGTGTGTTTAAGGAGAGGATAAGGAGGAAGCAACAGTTCTGAATAAGTGACAGTGAAGAGCCAAAGGTGAGACTAGAATGTCAGTGCAGTGATGGTTCCACGTGACAAATATCATCTTTTCAAGGATTTTAAAGATCACAATCATCAACCAAGTTCAGTTTCCCGAGTTGATGTAATAAATCAAAACCTCCAGTGTATCTATGAGTTCCACTCTCTACAGACACACTAGGCTGATGGAAATAATAGTAATTCTCTTACACTTTTATGGTTCTTTAAAGTTTACAAGCACTTTTATCTATATTATTTTATCTGGTAAGAGGTTCATTTCCTCATGGGTATAGACGGGAAGAGATGCAGAGCTCATGAAAGATTTTCCTCATGTTACTGATGTGTAAAAAACAAAAAGGAAAGAAATCACCTGAAATTTTTGTTTACCTTCAGTTGTGTATTTTTCTATGCCCTATTGCCTTTTATTTTTCCTTTCATATAAGCCTGAGTATAATACTTGTGGTGGAAAATTATTTGTTGTTAAAGAAATCAAAACAGAGTTTAAGCATGTATTTTTATTCCATATTTTGATTACTTTTTCTTCACACAATTCTATTCTGGTGTTTTGTTAGCTTTGCCCAGATGGCAAATGCACCATCAAGTTTATCCAGCCTGAATTAATTATCTTTTTATAGTAAAAGAAAATCCTCTCCTTTTGACAAGTAAGATGTTTGTGCTGTATTTATGAATAAATAAAGGCAGCTGTTATACACAGTATTATTAATAACATTGCTTTAAGCATCTCAGATGAAAAGAAATCCGCTCTTTTCAATATAATGTAAGCTCTTGGTGTCCCAGAGTTTATTAAAGAGTGAAAACCACAGACCCGTTATCCACACTGCAACATCAAAGGAAAAATACTACGCTTTCTCTAGAAGAGGCATTCAAGTCAAAATTGCAGAAATAAGGCAGCACTCTTTCAAATGGTTATTGTCTTTACTGGCCATTTGGCCTTGATTTTGTGCTTCACAGGTTAAGAGTGTGGAGATCAGCAAAGCTACTCTCTGGAAACAGAAGTTAACAGGCAGCCAGACTTCATCCAAATGGCCACAATGATGCTATTCCCTGCTTTTCGGTTGAATGGCTTTTTGATGGGTGATACAGCAATTGTAGAAAGGATTTTTCCTTTGGTAAGAGAGAGTAGATTTGCAAAGCAGAGGAGCTCTTCCCTTTCACAGAGAGGTCTTCTGAACTCTGAGCCAGAAAATGTAAGATGAGGTATAACCCTTTGTCACCATGGTGAGGTCATTTCTCTTGGTGGCTTCAGACTTCCCCTGTTTGAAGGAACTTGGTTTCCCACGAGGTCACACTGTTTCTCAGCAGAGCCGGCTTGTCCCTAAGGATTCATTTCATTCCTCAATCATCTTTATTTTATTTCTAACAGTGGACATAAAATGTGCTCAAAGGAATGAATATTTGCAAACAGTGGTATACTGAGGGCCAGCTGGGGAAGCCCCCCGTGTAAGCTTCAAGGGGGTCCATTGTCTGTAGGGAATTGAAAAACAGTAATAAAACTAACTGAAAGTCTGTCTGCCTTTATGATCACTAAGTGCCAGCGATTCTAAACAATGCCAGAGGTAAAACACTCTTTCCTGAAAACAATTTTTTTGGCAGTCTATGTTTCAAATAATTGCTCAGGTTACAGTTGTTTTGAATAATATACATCTAAGCTGCAACTTAGCAAATATTTGTCACTTGTCCTTTAATAAACATTGTATTTTACATGGAAGTGAATTTGGAGACTTCTGTTACGTGGTTGGCCACCAACTCCGGTGAATTCAGTTGACGGTCACTTCTGAAAAAAGTTCACCCTTGTTCACACAGATTTCAGGCACAGTTGGTATTCTCACCACTCTGGACCTGCATATTTCTTAAACAGATTAAAATAGGCAATGATTACACAGTGATTGCAAAGATTAAGAAACTGAATCTTACTTACCTCAATTTTGATTTGTGTTTAACATCTAAAAATGAAAAAGAGAACAAACTATGAAGTGTAATAGTTTAGCAAATTCAGACTTTAGTTCATTTATGAAATAGTTTACCGAATTTTATTAGTATCTTTAACTTTGAAATTTACTCTTTTTAAGTTGTTAATTGTTTGATTTAAAAGTAAAGAAAAAAATGAAGAAAATAAATGTTTCATTGATGGTATGATTTAGTAGTTGTCTAAATCTATCATTTTCAGATGTTTCAGCTTTATTAAAATTTACTTATTACTAGTCAATTATTTACATAAAATTATTGTATGAGTTCGTTACTAAAGGACCAAAGTCTAAACTGTTGTGTAGATTTAGATCAGGTAAATAGTTCCCCCATAAACTTAGAGGAACTTAGAATTATTTATAGTATTTTTGTGAAACTAGAAACTGGTTCATAATTATTCTGAATTTTGCAAAGAAATTTACATGGGGAACCCATGCCAACACAAAATTATATTGACAGTGACTCCCCTTCTAGAGACACTGATAGTGAGGAAGAGAGAGGAAACGTTAGGAAAATTCAAAACGAACAAGATTTTTTTTGAATGGGCAAAGAAAGACACTAGTAAAGTCCCAGTAAAACTACACCAAGGCGCTAGTAACGACCTTGGCAAGACCAAAACTTTATCAAAGAAGAGAGGACGGATGATCATCTATTTCGATATCACGACTTGTCCAAAACTGGATCCAGTTGACTTGAGAGTTATGTGGTTAGGAGAGAAGTAGATCTCTTCAGGATAAAAATAGCCCTTTCTCTAAAGCCTAAGGAAAGGGAGAAAAGGGCAAAGGAGGCAGTCAACACTCAATGACTTCATGGTTTTAGAAATATTTACCAAATGGTGAAAAAGGTTTGAGAACTGGGATAGTTTGTTCAAAATCAAAAATTATTTTCTTTTTGCTGCACATTTACAGTTAATAAGACAAAAGCTAGGACATCCAGCTTTATAAGTGACTAGTTATAAAATTATTGAAATAAAGTTTTTGAAAACATAGCTGAAATTATATCCGTAAGTCCCTAAGAATGAGGTATGTGTACATGATCTTATAGAAACATGCTTATCATTATGGAAGATCTTGGCACTGGGAGTGAAACTCCAAATAATTATTGGTAAAGTCAATTGGGAAGAAATTAATAAGGAGAGGAGATAAATGGAGACAAAATTACTAGGAAAATCTATTTTGCCCATATAAGTGGGTTAAAGAAAATGTTCTGCCAATTTCTGGGAAAGAGGTAAAGGCTCAACCTATATAATTATGTGCTGCTAATTGAAAGAGTAGACTTTTTTCTTTTGCCGTGATTTTTCACTTTTCAAACTGTATACCGTTTTGATTTCTCTGTTACCTTAACCAACTCTCACAGGCATTTTTAACTTGGAGTCTGCAGTTAACTAGGTCAACCATGTGTGGGTTTCAGGGGATGTCTAACGCTCAGGAAGTGAATGTAAGTGTGGACGTCAGTATGAATATATTGTTTTTCAGGAGAGGTCCATGGTGTTCATAGTTAATTTCTTAGAGTGTTCCATGAATCAAAAGGATTTAAGAATGCTTTTCTAAGAATCCTTTTTTCTTTCTTTTAAGTCAAAGTGTCAGGCAGTGCTGTATCTTATAAAACTTGCATTCATACTCTAATGTGCATCCCAGGACCTTGTTAAAATGCAGATTATGACTCACCTCCCAGGAGACGTGAGGCTGCTGGTCCATGAATCACACTTTGAACAACAAGAATATAAAATTCCTAAAGTTGACGTCAGAGAGTTTTTGCCTCTGAGCTGTTCCAGGAGACCACAGCCATTACTGAATGGGCACCACCCAGAGAGACGTGGAACCAGATATGGTCAGTCATCTGATCCTGGGCAAGTTACTTAACCACTGTGAGCCCATTTTCTTGTCTCTGAAAGGAAATAACAATATTATCTGACTACTAGGATTGTTGTGAGTTCAATTAAAAGCTGAGAACAGTTCTTGGTACGTGACAGGTACTAAATAACTTTCTTTCTCACCTATTCCGTGAACACTTTGTGGTTCTAGTAAGATGATTACTTAGGAGTTATAATCGGCAAAACCAAGGATAGCCTCAGTTTAAAACAAGTACAGTACTATATATACCCAGAATTTGCTTGAAAAAATTCTCTTTACTTTAATACCTCGTAGTCTCAAGCAGAATTAGAGTTCTAGCCTTTAATACCCATCAAATTTCACCAGCAAAGTGCCAAAACAAATTGTCTATTTGCTGTGTTTTTTGGCTTAGCAGCTGGTTGCCTGGGGAATGCTCCCTTTAAGCCAATTTGACCACTGCCCTCTCTCACCCCCATTTCAATTTCAACACATAGTATTTACACCAGTTATATTGGTTAATTGTCACCTACTACAGTGAATACTGCAATATTTC
Organism: Equus caballus; assembly: GCF_041296265.1. Lineage (NCBI taxonomy): Eukaryota > Metazoa > Chordata > Mammalia > Perissodactyla > Equidae > Equus > Equus caballus. The sequence goes on along the minus strand of NC_091685.1, from coordinate 95,777,666 downwards.
CAAATTCTTATCCTCTCTCCCAACTCATTTTCAAGCTGTTCTATCTTCTAGATTTCACCTACCTCACTGTAACAAAAACTGCAATGTTTATCCTATTACTGCTACTGAATGTAATTACATTATTTATATTAATTATTGATTTGATGTATGAACTTGGTTACTCATTTTAGTTTTTCTCCTTCTCAGACTGTCAAGAATCAAATATGTCTAGGTTGCACTGCATCACAACTCCAGGTGTCAGGCACAGCCAGGGCTTTAATACTTTGGGCTAGGTCATGGTTATTCTTTCTTGTGGTTTACATCTCTGCCCTTGCCAGTGAATGATTTCACGCTCTCATCATTCAGCTACAAAGGCAGGGCAATTTGATCATCACTTTTTTTATTAGCAAAGTTTCAAGGTCATAATTAACATGGAACTTAAATTAATTTGACCTACTATCAAATCTTCATCATTGATAAAGTCCCTGAGCAGATGTTAGTAAACAAATGTGGTAGAAAACAGAGGTCCCACTCTATAATTTTTCAATTCTTGAAGTTGCTACTTGTAAGACAATATCACAGTATAAAAAATGGAGAGAAAGAAAGACTGTTGTTATTCTTGAAGACTATTAGGCTCAAGGTTACCAGCCAAGCATAGTTCTTGTTTAATTCTCCCGTTACCACCTAATCCTGTTTGCGTCAGGAACACCTTTAATAGAATGTCACTTCAAATCACTGAAATACAAAGACAGGCACTGTAATTTACATTAGCTACAAAATGAATACCCTTTCCATGGGGACTCTGGAGATAGCAAGTATATCAGTGACAATGCATGTTGCCTCTGAGATCTCCCTGGAAGCCACAGCCATTAGCTTGATGGATATCATCCAAAAAAAAGGCTCACTTCTTTTTTTTCTAGGACAAAGTTCAAAGCACTCTACTTCCCCTTTCTATAGGAAGTTCTGGGTGCTGATCCAGGAAAAAACAAAGATTTATGGTTTTTAGCACTGGTGTTGCATTTCAGAGTCTCTGTCTAAAAAGGAAAGATTTGACTTACCTGCCCAATTCCTGGATATTTCTTCAATCCAGGATGCTTTGATATTCCCAAGGGCTTACAGCTTTCTTCAGTGAATAGTGTGACTCTGTGAGAGGAACACCCCATATGTTTGACTGCTCAGATGTAATTGAGGAAATCTGTGTTAATGTCTTTAGCACTGCACTAGTCCTAATATATATATGGTCGCCATGTTTGTGGGTGGCCATTAGCAGCTAGAGAAAAGAAAATGCAACAGAGTAAATTTCAGTAGAACCACAAAAAGACAACTTGAAGAATAAATCTCTAAGAATTAAACTCCTTATAGAAATATCATATGATTTTTCAGTAAATCAATTATTGCATTGATAAAGCAAGGATATGAATTGATGACTATGCCATTTGTTGACAAGGATGAACCTAAGGTTCTTAACCATATATTGGGGCAGTGGAATATTCTTTGATTCTAGAAGTAACTGAAGTTTATGAAAATCATGTTAAGATGGTTAATAGAATTTGTTGCATGGCCAGCAAATTCCCATAGCAAATTTATCATCTTATAGGTAACACAACATTGGACATACTTTGCAAATACAAAACCACAACAGCATTTCCCGTTTGTCTCTATAATATATATATACACTGCAGAACTTTGGATATCACAACTCTGAGTTTTCCACCTTTCAGAGCTAAATTGTCCACACCTCTAAATTGCCCAGACCTCTGCAAAAGGAGGCAGAGTCACACTTCTGTCTGTCTCTAACTCAATAGAGTACCAAATGGAAGTCGCCTATTAGATATATTCTTGGGAGTGTTATAGGAACTCAAGAGTCTTGAAAGGAGCCTGGTGGAGGTCAAAGCATGTCTCTCAAAGGAGGTAATACCAAAATTTACAGGATGAGTAGAAGTTTACAAAAGCAGGTGGGTGGAGAAGGACAATCCACTACCTTTGCCTTGACCTCAGGATTTTTTGCTGTTGCCACTTTGCCCCCATCATTTTCATCTCTCAGGACTCTTTCTCTGCCCTGTGACTGTCTCAATGTTCCTCACTCTTACAGAGAGTGAAAGAAGGCAAGCACCCAGTTCAGTGCACACATCTCTCATTCCAGGCTCATCCCGGAATAGTTTTTACAATCTTTTGACATTAAGTGCTGTACAGATTGTTCTCTGTTAGAACAAGGACAAAACTATTTTTTTTAATTTTTCTCCCCACCATCATATTTCCCAAAGGACTAATAATTTAATCTTTCCTGTACATCTGTTTTCCCAAATAACTTAAGAACAAACTTGTTGCCCTGGATGATCTCGCTTTATGTCCTAGCGGCCACATACAGGAAGATTAATCAAACCAAAATGATGATTGGTGTTGAAAAAAGAAGCCAAGGTCCCCAGAGAGACTGATTCTGAAAAATCTGCCAGGGAATTCTGGAGGTTGTTATATTCTGGGGAAAAATTATCAAGAGTGCATGACCCCTGGCTTTTCTGGTAGTCTTTGAGAGTAGTTTAAATTCTTTTGTATCCTTGATGTTCCAGACACTTCTGAGAGATTCTGGTGACTTTTTTGAGGTCACTTTATGGTTCCATAAAATTCTCAGCTTAGACTAGTGTTTCTTACGTCAATAGGATGGGCACTCTGTAGTCACAGGCCCTACCACACCTGCTTGGTTTTTACATCTGTGTAACTCCCTGGTCTCTGCACCCATTTGATTATACAACCTCTGAAAGACCATGACACTCACATTTTACATTAAGGGGTCATCTTAGACCCTGGACTCAGAGCACAAATCCTGGCTGCCAGTGTTATCGCCTCCAGAGAGGTTTCTGAGAAAGAGCCATGTACAAAAGAAGGCAGACAGGAACTCATATTAGCAGCTACCACTAGCTTGAGTTTTGGCACCTCCAAGCCTCAGAATGGAACCTTCACAAGCTGTTCTGGATGATGGCATTATGGTCCCTCTTGCCTTTGCCACTGTAAGCCCACTCCCTGAATCTCAATGCTCAGCACCAAGGTCAAGACAGTTAAAAAAGTCAGTGAGGAAAAACAAACAATAGAACATTTCCTTAATCCTTAGATAGTGGAGAGTTAGCCTGGCTACCCAGCCCAAGAGTACTTAGGGTTGTTTGTGTTGGCAAATCCACGAGAAGAAAATTCCTAGAGAAAAGGACAGTCAAAAAGACAATCACCCCACAACACACACACATACTGACTCAGACCTTAAATCCCTTCCCCATCACATAAACCTACCAGTCTTATTTAGCACAATAGTCCAACAGAACAGCTTTGAGCCTAACCATGCTGTCTTAGAGTTTACAGGATGTTTCTATGTGGCTGGAGAGAGGTGTTTAGAGTTCCATTTGCACAGTGGTGCTGGAAAGGATCTTCTTGGTTGGGAGTGATACTGCCTGAAAGTGGTAAAATGGAAAAGGAGCAGCCTTGAGCCCTCTTAGAGCACCTAGCAATGGGATCCATTGAAAACCTGTGGAAGAATTATAGAGATATGAATTACTGAGACGTGTTCAAAAAATTTTCTTAATTTTTCAAAGCAAATAAAAATTCCTCAGTCTGGATTCTGAAACGTTCCATTAAATGGGCCCACTTTACTTTTCCAACCTCATCTCTCTATTTCCCTAAAATTTCCCCCTCCCCTAACCTCATCAGTTGGGCCATCCTGGAATAATTAAATCCTTCCTTTCTGCAAATCCAAATCCCATATACTCTGTAAGGCTCAGGGTAAGCCACGCCTCCTCCAAAAATCTTTTCCCACAGCACCCTAGGGCATGCAGATCTGTCCCACTCTCCATAATCCTTGGTGAAAATCTATGCATCGTGCCACATTATCATATTATCTTGTGAGTGTAATCAAGTAATTTCAAGCAGGTATGATTTGTTTCCCAAAACAGGCATCAAGTTTGCAGCAAGCTTCTCTCAGGAGAAATCTTTTTCTTCTTTGCATCTTCAGGGCACTAGTAAATCATGCACTCATTCCACTTGGAAATGTGTGTGACTGGATGCGTAGATGAATGAATCTGCAGATCTCCAAAATTAGTTCACCTAACAATGACAGTGAATCATGTAGGGTCAAAAAGGAAAAAGTCAAACCAGATGACATTTATTTTAGAAGAAAACTGTTTAAGAGAGGCCAATAACAATTCCTAATAGGAGGCACGAAATAAGTTTTTTGAGTCAATTATTGAGTTGTTGGGAAGCGGTTCCTGCATAAATGAATTGTTCCCCAATTCCTCACGCAGCTGTCCCTCTCATCGTAATTGACCCAATCAACTGTTCTTCTTTCACTAATTTTTTTCTTAAATGATGTGAGTCCTATATGTTTGCTTTGGGAAGACTAGATAATTCCAATTTTAGCAAATGAAAAATTAAAATCATACATAGTACTACCACTTAGGGATAATCACTGTGAACAGTTATTTTTAAAACATTCCATTTTTATAGATGTGCATTTCTCAAATATAAAAATAAGATTATATTGTATATAATATTTTATAATTTATTTTCACCTAATTTACTGTGAATCTCATTTTAGTGGCCATACAGCTTTCTATTGTATTAATGTAATATACTCTCTTAGTAAAGGCCTTTTTTTTCTATTGTTGGAATTGGTTACTTTACACTCTTTTAATTGTTATAAACTGTCTCTTCAACAAGTATCCTTGAGAGAAATCTTTTTGCATCCTTTCATTATTCCTTTAAGATATATACCTCTCAGTCAAAGGATGTGGATAAATTTAAGGATGCATCACTGCTGAATGGGACCCTTCTGCCCTTCTCCTCACGTTTCTGCTTCTGCCCATAAGAAAGACTGAACATACCCCAGCTCCCTCATTTAGGGAATGTTGGAGGAGTTACATCTGACCTTTCCACGTCCCATTCTCCACCCTCTTCCAGAAGGAAGAGTGGCTAATCTAATTGGTTAATGGGCTTTTTCCACTAATAGTTAGGTTCTTTAAATTAAAAGTCAGATTTGAGTGTATCGTGGCCTCCTGCCTTGTCTCACACTTGTCTGGCATCCAGTACTTTGGTCTGGGCCTGACCATCTATCTAACTCTCTTTGAACCAGTCATACTCTCAGATCTCTTTGTTCTGATTGTGACTGACTGAGTTGAAAATATAATTCTCTCTTGGCTCCAGGTTCTTATGGTTCGATGGGTAAGTTGGGTCAGGTTCAAAGGTTAGGGATTGGGAAATAAGTCTTACCTGAGACTCCTGGCCTAAGCTATGCTCTCAGTCTGATGCCACGTGCCAGTGTTTATGAGAGGAGGTTAGGGGGAGGGGTAATATTAAGCACTGGCCAATATAAAATAGATCAGCACTTTTCTTCCCATCATTTCTTTTGTGCATCCTCTCTCATTAGTACAACCTAGAGTAGAGAGTGAGTGAACACTGAAATAAAAAATCTATGTCTACTTCCTTCAAAAAGGTTTGTGGACATAAAAAGGACTCAGAGCATGTTATCAACTATGTTTGTCATGTTTTTGACAGGAAGGTTTTAATGTCCATGTAATTGCAGCCAAATTGATCAAATATTTTCTTCATAGTTCCAGCCATTGCTATCTTGCTTGGAAAGGCTTTCCAGTCCAAACTTAAGTCCATATATCTTTCTTCCAGGTAGGTTTTTGGTTTCATTTTGGTTTTGAAACAATTTGACCCTTTACTCTAAGTTAAATATTTCCCCAAAAGGTTAACCAGTTGCATTTTATTAAATGATTCTTTTTTTTTTTAAAGATTGGCACCTGAGCTAACAAATGTTGCCAATCTTCTTTTTTTTTTTCCTGCTTTTGCTCCCCAAATTCCTCCAGTAAATAGTTGTATATTTTAGTTGTGGGTCCTTCTAGTTGTGGCATGTGGGACACCACCTCAGCATGGCCTGATGAGCAGTGCCGTATCTGTGCCCAGGATCCGAACTGGCAAAACCCTGGGCCACCGAAGCAGAGCACACGAACTTAAACACTCAGCCACGGGGCCGGCCCCTAAATGATGATTCTTTTACATGTATACTTAGATCTCTTTCTAGAGTCTCTCTATTCTTTTTTCTTCTTATACCTGTTAATCTTGTTATTTGAGCAGACCAAGTACATCCTGTGCTGATATTAGTAATTCTAACAGGAAAAATAACATTGAAGATTACGTTTGGAAGAACATGTAAGAGAAAAGTTTTACCTTGCTCAGAGGGGTGAATTTAGGGTTTCTAACATCTTTTAAAAAGGCAGTGAGTAGAATATAACTGTATGGATAGAGTTAATATAACTGAAAAGAATTGTGTCTGCGATAAGAAGCTTTGGTCATCAATGGAACAAAAACAAAGGAGAGTCAAGCAAATGCAGGGAAAGCCCACATATCTGCTCCCTGGAAAAAGGACTCCTTGGCTCAAGATTTGAATTATTCATTACCAGAGATGGCTATATTCCTGTCACAGTGACACTTGTACCAGCCTCTCAGAGCCTGAACTTCACTAAACATTTGAACTTTACTTACTCCCTTTGCTCTGACTTGCTGCTCAAGGAGAGCAAATCTCTGAACAAAAGCTGGCTTCCTGTTGACTTGCCCACAGGAGAGGAGGTGCAGGCCTGAGGACGCATGTGTCTGGTCCCTTGGCAGTGAGACATTTCATTGTAAATTTTTAAATTGCCATCGTCTTGTGAGTTTCTTTATGTCGGCATCACTGAGATTTGGGTCTGCACATATAGAAGCAACACAAGAACTCTAAAATAGTTTTTCTCTGAGCAGAGCTAATAGGACTAATGTAAAATATCAGAATTTCAGCCTTGGTCTCAACTGAACTGAACAATCTAGATACCTAAATGCACACTTTCTCTATTTCCATAAATTAGAGTTCATTTTCATGTTTTTGCATTTTAAGTAGGAAGAGAACACTGTCCCTGGATCCCACTTAATAATGCCAAATGATTTTAAGGAAGATTTAAGATAAGCACTTATAGATACTAATTATCTACCCCAAGAAAGCATACTCAAGTTAAAAATGTATTAACTCCTCTTAGAAAGAAATTTCATGGAAGTCTGTTTGGTTATGGCCACTTGCATTGCATCAACTCCAAGAGGTCCTCAAGTTTAGGCAAAAATTTGTGGCCTCCTCAAAGAAAGAAAAGTTGGCATCAATATGTAGAAGAATTCTATTTAATTTGTTTTTCAAATCCTGAAAAACAAACAAGTGGATCTGATTGCTTAGCAATTCTCTACCTATCAAGTAGGAGGCTATGAGAGAAAAAGGAAATTTCTTGCAAATCAGTTTTCTTCGCAAGACAATCTAGTAGGAAGTGATGACTCAGAAAGTCCTTGTCTTCTCTCAAATACTTGTCTTTCTGATTCAGTGCAAGTGGAAATGATTTTTTAAAGATTTTTTAAGTGGGTGAAGAAATAGGGTGTATTTCTTTTGGTCTTAAACTTTGAGGTGGGAGGTGGTGCTTTGTGACATGTTGGCAGTTCCAGAAGACATTGAACAGTCTCTAACTCGGTAATAAACTAGCTCACCTTAAACTATCCCACTTTCTCCTTCTTTTCTCATTCTCTCCAACGTGTTGAATTGCCTTCCCACTAAGTCAAAGGGGAATGGACTGTGCTCTCCGTCTGTGTGTGCCTTCTCAGCTAACGTGAGGACTTTTAGTTTTCCTCTAGTGCTGCCCTTAATGGTGTTTTTACCTGCACAAAATATTACATTAGAAAGAGGGGGCAATTTATTTGGAACTATCTGTTACTTGTGATTATATAAACTTAGGAGTTGGTATTACAAAATAAAGCACATCTCAGCCTGTTCATGAGATCTTTTTCCACGGTTGGTTTTCTTCTCCCCATATAAAGTGCAAAAATCTCACTAATATTCAAAATTGAGGAATTAGGTGTTGCCTTAAAATGTGTCAGGGAGAAAAGGTAACAGTACAGATGTGTCTATGGGGCTCACACATGACAGCTCTGTTCTATTAAATTTGTCTCATTTTTCAGTCAGAATAATCCATGTTTGTAATTTTGCACAAGCCAAATAGCACACGAAGTCTTAGGATTGAAACAAAAGCAGTCCCACGCCTCGTGGCTGAGTCCTGCTCCCAGGTGACATCCACTATCAATATTTTTAACACTTTCGCGTTTCTCTTCATATTTCTTTTTTTTTTTTTTTTTGAGTTATGAAACTGATTTTTCTATATTTACCGTGAAAGTTTTAATTTCAGGGACTTTGATCCTTTGAGCACTTTCATTTCTTTTCTTTCTTTTTTCTCATTGTGATAAAATATACATAACATAAAATTTATTATTTTAACCATTTTTAACATGTACAACTCAGTGCAATGAAATACATTCACAATGCTGAAACCTATCACTGCTATTCATTTCCAGAACTCTCTTCACATTTCAAAATACTAAATTTATACTTTGTTTCTAAACAGAATAGAATTTTTAATCCTAGATGTTATCCATTGGCTTTCTTCTCTGGAAAAATGAGGATTTTGCACTTTCATTTACCCCTTTTCCCATCAACACGCTTCCTCTCAGAAACACCAAAATTTGGGGCTAAATTAATACGCAGGGTTTAATTATCATTATTAAGTAAATGCTGTTCACTAATGAGCCAATAGTGCAACCTATTCTGCTAAACAGCATGTTTGTTGCTTATTTTTAAGTGAATTAGCTCTAATAACATTGGTAACAGGAACGATGTTAGTACAACTCAGAAGTCATATGATATTTGTCACACTGTGTTAATATTTTGAGGCTATCAGGGAAAAAAATGCTCTCACAATTAAAACAAAGCCTAATTATTATACTTTACAAAACTGCTGAGAATCCTATAAAATACCTTCCTTCAGAGGAAGAAATTGCTGGTTTAGTGGCTGCAAGAACTACTACACTTTCCACAATTTTTAACAAAGTATGTTAAATATTTTGGAGGGTTAAGGTCAGGAGACATGTCCTTTGGTGTTGCAAAATTATTGATGGAGAAGGCTACCCCTCTACCATATTTTTGATTTTGCTGAGCTTGATCACTCACAAAATGAGAACAAGCCAGATAATCTAAAAAAAAAAATTAGTCTTTGAAACCCAACAAAGACCTAAGGTTTCAAAGTAAAATAATGAATTAAAATATGAGAAGTGCCAAATTCTCCTAGGAGAGATGGAATCCATGGATATTTTTCTCCTTGGCAGAGCAACAAGGAGAAGAGGAAACTTCCATAAACATAGTAGGAAGACAAGTGAACTTTTAAGGACTTTTAAAGGCTGAGGGTAGGCTGGTATAAGAGGTTAGAAACCCTGATGGTACCGTACACAGGGGAATCTGCACGACTTGCCAACTCCTTAACACAGAGCTTCACTGAGTGCTCACTACAGAGATCAGTGGCAGGGGAGGAGACTGAGAGACCCTTCCGAGGTGCAAGTGCCCCAGCCTGCTGTAGTCTGAGGGCAGAGCAAAAGAACTGAGAGAAACTCTCCCACACTCCAGGCCTTATACTGAATAAGAAATGGCAGCAGTCTATGACTGGGGATGGGGCAAGACAGCTGAGAAAGACCCTTCTGAGATGCACACATATGGAGTCTGCCTAAATATGATGGCAGGAAGGAGATCTGAGAGGAAATTCACAGGAACTCTCAACCTTCCACCAAGTGCTATGTGATGGCAGTCACCCACTGCTGGAGGACCAAGAACTGAGAGACACTCCTCTCACAGTGCAGATGCACTATGATTAAGGAAGAAAACACCCCATCTAACACTGGAGACCAGGCAGTGGCTTCTACCACCTGAAAAGTCTGGAAACAGACGTGCATATATAAGACCAAATGGTTTCAAACTAAGATACCAAGAACTGGATATCCATACAGAAAAAAAGAATATTTCACACCATAAATGGAAAATAATTTGAAATGGAGTATAGACTTAGACCTAAAACTAGAAAACTTCTAGAAGATATCATAAGACAATTTTTACTCCTTGATTTAGGCAAAAGTTTCCTATAGCAGACTGAGAAAGCATCGACCATAAAAGAAAAATATTGATAAACTGTGCATCATAAAATCTAAAACTTCTGCTCAGGAAAATTCACCATTAAGAAAATAAATAGACAAGTCTTAGACTGGGGAAAGTATTCTTAACACAGATATCTGACAAAGGATTTTTTTTCCCGAAATACATAAGGAACTCTTACAACTTAAGAAGAAGAAGACAAAGAACTCAATGTGTAAAGGACTTGACAGGTACTTCATTAGAGAAGAGACACAAATGGCCAATAAGCGTATGAAAATTTTCTCAAAATCATTAATTATTAGGGAAATGGAATTCAAAACTACAATGAGATTCTACTGCACATCAACTAGAATGGTTACAATGAAAAAGATGGATACCACCAAATGTTGGAGAGTATATAGAGCAACGAGGACTCTTGTTGATTGCTTCTGGGTGTGTTAAATAGTACAACAACTTTGAAAAACAGTTTGACAATGTCTTATGATGGTAAGCATGTACTTTTATATAATTCAGCAATTGCTCTCTTAGGTACAATACTTTTTATAACAGTTTTATTCATAATATCCCCAAACTGGAAACAGACTGGGGTGTCCACTAACAAAAGAATGAATTAACAAAAGGTGTATAGTCATACAATTAAATACTACTCAGTAATAAAAAGGAACAAATTGCTAAAACATTCAATAACATGGGTGAATCTTGAGATTCAGCATTACAAAATTCACCAAAACCATTATGCTAAATGAAAGAGAAAAGACCCAACAAAGTACGTCTTGTCAGATTCCATTTACATGAAGTTCTAGAACAGGCAGAACAAATCTATGGTATTTGCCTTGTTGGGGCTCTAACTGGGAAGGGCATGAGGGAAATTTCTGTGGTAATGAAAATATTCTGTGCCTCGATGGAGGTGTGGATTATACTAATGGATGCATTTGTCTAAATCTTTAACATGCACACTGAAGATTTTTATATTTCACTGTATGTAAATTATATTTAACAATACGTTTTTTAAAAAATTTTTCAATCTTGTTTTTATAACTAGACATGAACTGATTCATTTCTCCCTCTATGGGGTTAATACAGCCAGATTTGTGTTATCTATTAAAGGACTTTTAAAGAGTGTCTTTTTCCTTGTCAGACTTTTGGGATTTAAATAATTCATGTTCACAGATATGAACCCAACTTTAAATTGAACTAAGAACACTTAGTGAGCGAAGTTCTTTCACTAGCAGGTGTAAGGCATCTGTTCAGTGGGGAAGCGTCAGAGCGTTACAGGAAGCCTGACTAACGGATTCATTATCGCATGGAGCATGATTTCACAGTGCTGCAAATGTGTTAAACATTTTAAGCCAGGGGATTTAATCCCTATTTTGCTGTGATGTCTTAAACAATGAGATATTCCAAAATATTTAGTCAACATGTACTTACTAAGAACTCACATGGGACATAGCCCTACCCTACCCAGAGCTGCTGTGCAAACACAGAGTACTGAGACTAATTTGTTAACAAACATTATCAATCTCATTTATCTAAATCAGTGTTGTCTTTGCAAGTCCTTGGACCTAGGTCCTCATTTAAATGAAATGCTTTTTGCTTAAAGACTTAAGAGCTCATTTTAAAAATCACAGGAAAAAATATTTATTACAGATTTTTAAAAATTGGCTTAATCATGTTCTTTATTCAAATAGTCCCACATTACATTTGATTATTATTTTTAAAAATTGTATTATCAAAAGATGGTGACTTGTTACCATTGAGATCATTTAAGAGCTCCATTTGTAGGTCCTGGTATTATTTCTAAGAACTGCATCTTTAATTTAGTTAAAAAATATTAAGGATTACTTTGAAGATAATTGGCACTATGATGGTTGCTGGGAAGATAATATGAAAAATATGCAATTTCTACCTTTTCCTGCTCCAACCCCCAAGAGACGACTCAGAAACACCCCATGACAATACAACTTTATAACCTGTGCTAGAATTATGTGTGAGGACCTGGAATTGGCCACCCCAAGATATGTCTCTTTGGCATCAGGATTATTTGAGGCTGATTGCTTTTGATAAACTGGGACAGGGAAGGAGGAATGGAACTTGCCCTTTGTTAGGACACGTTTACATTTGTAAGGTAAATCTCTATCTGTAAAATGTGCCTCCCTCTCTGTACCAGGAAGAAGAAAGGAGATGATGACCTTCTCTCTAGAAAATCTTAGTCAATACCAAAGGCAAGGACTTAAAATCTGCATTTTATTGTGCTAGTCTGGTAACCTCCTGTAACTAACTTCCCTCCCCCTCCCAACGCTGGCATTTCTTAAGGATTAAGCATCTTTCCTTAGTCTAGGAACTGATTGCTGCGCTCACCTGTGACAGCCCAGCTCCAGACAATCGACTTGCCTCCTGCTAGCCCACTGAGATAGCAGACCATTACCTGCTGTGTCTATCAAGCGCTGTGTGACAGGGCAATCTTGTGACTATTGTGGGAGGGACATTTCAATCACATGTGAAACACCCTGTTTGGGGGTATATAACCACTATGTGCACCCCACTTCTTCAGTGCCCTTTCTTCCTTCGGGAAGAAAGGCCCCTGGCCATGGTTCCTCATAAAGCTTTGTTTAACTTTCTCTTGCTATTCTGTCTCACGTGAATTTAATTTGTTCTCCAGCCAGACGAACTCACATTTGGGGAGAGAAAATGTCCTCCTCCCCTACATATGTAAACGTTGCAATGTGGTCGGGGAGGAGTAAATAGCTTCATGTGGGATAGGCTTCACAGAGGCAGTAACAAAACAAGGACTGTGAGTTGGGTAGGCGAACAATGCAGGGAAAAGTATCCTCAATAGAAAGAACAGCATGTGCCATGGCATGAAGGCACAGAGCCAAGAAAGATTCCTTATATTTAGAAATTTAGAAATACTCCAATTTGTCTAAAGCACAGAGGCACAGAAAAGTAGTTAGGGCATCAGATGATGAAAATTTTCTTACAGGACAAGTTAGGAATTTCCGTTGTATCCTATACGAGAACAGGAAGCAAAGATTCTTAAGCAGGTAACAGATATGTCCATATTTGCATTTTAGAAAGATCTCCCTGCTTCCAGTGACCAAGATGGCCTTAAAGTTCCCTTCAGATTGTCTAAACATTAGGTGGATTTCTTCCTGTCTATAGGTCCCTGACCTCCCTTTTCTTAGAACATTTACTTTAGAAAACTTGTAATTGCAAATTCTCTTTCTGTCCCTTTCAAATGTATGTAAATTATCTTAAAAGCCTCTTGCCAGTTTTACAACCCAGGGAATGTCTTTCCCAAGGACCTGAGTGCCATGTCTTTGCAATGTAATCATCCAGGAAGACACCTCCTCTGTCTCCCAGGTGCCGTGGGATGTAGGAGCCTAACTTGCACGGGCTACTTGTTCCAAGTTGGAAAGCTACCTCCTTTCACAAAGACAGGAGAAAGTTTACTTTTCTTTTGGGTAAGAACAATAAGCAAACAGGAGTGTCAGGGTGGCATACAATTCCTCCCATCCTATCTCCTAAAAACTCTCCAGCCTTTGGTTTCACCAGAATTGAGTTCGGTCTGTCTTCCCTATTGCAGTAGCCTAGACTAAAATCTTCCTTGACTGTTTAACTTTGTCCAGTGCAATTGTTTACCTCAACTCCAGTTTGGACAAGAGTTTTATAGGTAATTGATGAGGGAGAGGGGGCCCTGGGTGCAGGTGATTAATTATGAATCTAGTACTGTAATGCAGGCAGAGCTATTGAGATTCCATTAAGAAATTAATAGAAGAGACAGAAATAAACATTTAGAAGGTGGAGTCTATAGGACCTGTTGACCATGGAATTTTAAAGATATGAATGGAGAATGAGTTTCAGAAGGTATCAATGGAGAATCAAACCTTTTGACTAGGTGAATGGTGCTAAAACTCACTGATAATTAGAATTAAAAAATTCATGTATGGAGGCTGGCCCATTGGCACAGCAGTTAAGTTCACACATTCAGCTTCTCAGTGGCCAGGGGTTCGCCGGTTCGGATCCCGGGTACAGACATGGCACCGCCTGGCAAAAGCCATGCTGTGGTAGGCATCCCACATATAGAGTGGAGGAAGATGGGCATGGATGCTAGCTCTGGGCCAGTCTTCCTCAGCAAAAAGAGGAGGACTGGCAGTAGTTAGCTCAGGGCTAATCTTCCTCAAAAAAAAAAAAAAATCATGTATGAAAATGAAACTGGGTGACTACTCTTTTCTCACTCCAACTTTCTGGACTGAGATTTGGAGGCCTGTACAAACAACATACCTCAGACAAAGTTCCCATACATGTATTAAAGTCATAGTCTATAGAGAAAAGAATGTGATTGTAGGTAATGTTGGCAGACCTCATCTTTGAAAAATGGAAATTCTCTCACATAGTCTTCCTTTCAGTGCTGACCATAAGTTCTTATAAATACGTTGCTGGTTGCTGAGGAGTATTAGAGGATGAGCATCTTGCGTCTGACCTCTACAGTGATGGAGCAGTCTCATCACTTCCATTATTTGATTAGATTTAACGCTGGAACCGAGTCCATTTGAGAGATATTGGCAAATAATAGCATTGAGCAGATTCAGATTTTCTGCATATTTTCAACTAGAACATAAAACTCTGTCTCAAGGGCCGTTCTCTACATTTCATCAACAGACGGTGTCACAGTCGATTGCTGTGCTCTTGTACCAGCATATAAAATCTAAAGCAGCTATCCAAGGGTGCATTAAATATAAAACACCTGAGTCATTCTGTCTCACATAGAGACATATGGGGATCTTTGCTTCTTAATAAAGAAAACAATGGGGGTGGAGGCAGTCACCACGGGATTAATCTGAATCACAAAGCTTCCAGACTCAGCAAACAGCTTGAAATGTGCAATAGTTTTAGGCTGTTAACTTTCAAGTATAATGGAATTTTGGAGGGGGAGTATTCATTTCTCAAAATTTCCAGTAAACTCAATTCCTCATTGGCCTGAAAGACCCAGATGGGCTCCTGAGCTTAATATTAAAGCTTCTTTAGACAATACTTTATTGATCACGTTCAGTACACACTTCACTTCTCTGAATACGAATCTAAATTTTCTCCCAAATTTTAGCTATTCTCCCATCAAGAAAAATCCAGAATGAACATGCTTGATCTCATCTTCCCATTTGGAACTTCGAAGAGTCAGCTTATTGTGGATGAGGCCACTGGGCTCTATCATTGAACTTAACTGTACTTGGAAAGGGGAAAGAAATGCAAGAACAGAGATCAGATGCTTTGAAATTGGGACAATTCTTAAATTCCAGAAGTTCTGTCTTTGCCCTAGGGACAGCTGATCTGGTAGCATCATATTCTGTGGAACTGGACTTGAGCAGCTGCATGATGAGCTGTGCTGTTCCTACCTGGAAAAGTACACAGAAGAGAAAGAACACTTCTGCCCTATCAGATGTAAACTTAGGGAAGCTTATACTCTGTGATAATTCTGTGAATTTATGCAAGCTCAATATTAAACCCGTAGGTTAGAGAATGGAGCTGCTTTGACATGTTGACCCTGTCTCCCTTCTTCTCTTCCCCTGTCCCCTTCTTCCTCACTCTCTTCCTTCCTTCTATCATTTTTGTCTGTTCTTCCTTCTCTCCTTCCTTCTGAGTGGTTAGAGAGCACTAAGGTGCCCCACTGCTTTGTGATGCTGTTGGCAGATCATTGAAGCCTTACAATAGTTCCAAGCTAATGGTCTAAAAATTCCATTTCTCACTAAAACCAAGATAAAACTTTAAGGCTTCTAGTAGAAATCTATCTTTGAAGATCTAGACATAAATCACATTGATGGTTTTATTTACTACATTCAAGTTCTAAAGTATTGAGAAGTAGTTTATTTTCATGTCAGTAATTGTATAACCAGTGCCCTCTAGTGAAATAGAAAATTCTTATTCCTCCCCTTGCTGTTCAATATCATAATTCAAAAGAACAGAACTCTAAACGATTGGGCCTCAGGAACATAGTTAGGAAGAAAAAATGTGCAATATACATGGAGTATGGAAAATATTGGCTAAAATTGAAGTGGTCAGAAAACATCATTTAATTATGAGTTAGGACCTGACTTATAACAGACAGTTTTATTTTCCCTGAAGGCACATACCCCTCATTCTACATACCCATCAACCACTTGCATTTTCCAGGTCGTCCATGCCAGTCCTTGATGGCAGTACCAATATGGTTCAGTTCCATTTATGGGAATTCAGTGGATGGCAGCACAAGAGGCTCAAACTACAAAAAATGGAAGCAAGAGAACAAAACCCTGCAGATAATGAGCTTTCTAGTCATGATGCATTTTGTTGACCTAACAAATAGTTTCCTTTTATGTACCTAAGGTTTACTATCCAGTCACCAAAAGTCCTCTTCTCTCTCCACATCAGGTAGGTAAATGCCAAGGCTCCCTCTTGAAGTAGGACATATAAACCTTCAGTCTCTTGTGAATGACTTTAAGGGAGTGAAATGAATATTTTACAGCCTTCTTGGGCAAGTTAACTATCAGGAGAGCAAATTGATTGACTGAATAGTTGTTGGACTTCAGCAAAATACTAGGTCCATCTGCTTTGTGGTCAGACATTTCTGCTCTTGAATGGACGGTAAAATGACTTATACCTAAATTAATGTTATGATAAGATACTTTAACAGTTTACAGTATAAATTGATGACAAGTCAATCCTTAATCATGACATGTGTGTATAAGAAGTTTAAAAATAGCAAAGCATCTTCTTTCAGGGATTTTTGTTTTTCTAAAGTAACAAAAGCTCCAATAAATTATGAATCTGAAGAAGAGAAATAATGTTCATAATTATTCATTTTTATTCACATTTGGTTCCATTCATATATGTGTAAGTCATATTGTTCTGAGAAGATTGACATAAAGAGAGATAATATGCTGATCAGTAGTTCCATAATAGTATTTGTGTGTTTGAATTCCCCCAAAGCGATAAATGTTTCATTTGTATGAAAAATATGCTATGTTAAAAAAAATTGACTTTCAAATGTAGATAGTCCAATCATTACTGAAAGCTTCAAAGGACTTTTATGATACTCTTATACCACCAATGTAGATTTTATAATTATTACTATGCGTAGGGAATGCAATATTTTCTGTTTAAAAATGTGTGTTTTAATTAAATGTGTATTTTAAGGTCATGTTCTAATATTGTTGAGATTTTATAATTCCAAAGTCTTTAAGAAGGTATTCTAGGTCAAAAAGGAGATTAAGACAGAAGTGAAAGAGGAGAAATTACAATAGATACCATGGAAATACAAAGGATTATAGGAAAATTCTATAGAGAAAAGGTAAACACCAACAAATTAGATAACCAAAAGAAATGGATAAATTCTTAGAATCATATAACCTTTCAAAACTGAATCAAGAAGAAATAGAAAATCTGAATAGACTGATCACTAATAAGGAGATTGAAACAGTAATCAAAAAGCTCCCCAAAAACAAAAGTCCAGGCTAGAGTACACTGGTGAATTTGACCAAACATTCAAAGAAGATTTAATAGCTATCCTTCTTAAACTCTTCCAAAAAAACTGAAGAGGAGAGGACGTTTCGTAACTCATTTTATGAAGCCAACATTATCCTAATATCAAAACCATACAAGGAGAACACACACACAAAAAATTACAGGCCAGTACCTCTGATGAACACAGATACAAAAATCCTCAACAAAATATTAGCAAACTGAATCCAATAACACATTAAAAGGATCATACACCACAACCAAATGGGATTTATTCTGGGGATGTAAGGATGGTTCAACATCTGCAAATCGATCAGCATGATACAGACTCAGATATGACAATACTGCCTTTGAGGAAGAGGGTTGACTTTCTGGAAATAAAGCCACTTGGAAATATGGGCCTGGTACCTTGTTTACACTACATTAACAAAATGAAGAATAAAAATTATATGACCATCTCAATAGATGCAAAAAAAGCATTTTACAAGATTCAGCTTCCACTTACGATAAAAACTCTCATAAAATGGATATAAAAGGAAAGTGCCTCAACAAAATAAGGCAGGATTGTCATATCCGAGTCTGTAAGTTTCTCTCAAATATGACATTCCAGTCAAAGCTTTTGGTAAGATAACCAATGTTTCCTGTTATAAGGAGAGCAGATTCTTATTGAACTTATGCAAATAACTATATTGCCATGAAATAACCATACTCACTCACGTACTAGGTTTCCAAATTCTGGAGGGATCAGGTAGGGAGAAAAAGATAAATGTTTCAGTTCTGCTCATGAAGGTATAATTTCACCAAATTGCTATAATAAGTCATAGTTAGCACAAGAGAAAAGAGAAAAAGATTTCCTTAAATCTGAGAAAACAAAGAAAAACATCCAAAAAATCAACAATATTTCAAATAAAAGTCATAAAAAATTATAATCAGTCTCATAAGTTCACACAGTCCTGTATAATCAGTTCTTGATCTTGATCTTCTGTTAGAAGTTTTATGAGGTCATCAGTTTCTCCATTAGATTTCTGTAATTTCTTACCCAGTTCAGTTTTATGATCTGAAAGTTTACCAGAAACCTGTATTCCAGAGTAAGTGTCAGACTCCTTTCCATGAATCCCTCTGAAGATAAGACATATTTGCAAAAGCAAAAAGCATCAGAGTAAAACATCTGACTGTAAATAACAAAAGACTTAAAAATGACAGTTGACAGAGAAACTTGGTTATTTTTGGATATACAACACCTTAAAATAATAATTAGAATTATGGCTGACAACCAGGACAGATCAGAATTTTAGGAATGTTATATAATTTTAAAACATTTATATCAGTAACATTTACCCACATAATACTACCCAAGAAAAATTATCATCACTTATCTGACAATACTTCTCATGTAATTTAACATACCAAATAAGCCTCATTAGTCTAGAATTTTCCACCTTATAGGAAGAGAGAGCAAATTTCTCTGTGAAGTCCCAGGCACCCTCTGAAAATCCCCAGAGTAATCCTACTCCTTCGTCCAGGACAAAAGAAAGTCTTTATTCAGGATTTGAATATTTTTGAGGAAGAAGCTTGTCAAAAATATCAAAAGGTTTTAAACACTTGTTCAGATAGGAAACAACGCTCACTGTGAAACAGTGCTCAGGTATATACTCAAAATGACAACAGAAATAGTCAAGGGTAAATAGTTAAAACAGTCAAAATCTTGAGACCGCTTCCTTTCTGAACATAAGAAATTATTTTAACAAACCAGATTCTGTCTTTTAGGTAGACTTAGAGCAGGCCAAAAGTTCAAGAAAATTATTCTTTTGAGAAAGAAAAAGAAATTCTAATTTTTGTACCAGTTTACTTTTTCGTATTAAAACCCATTTATTTAATTAGGTTCATTTTAATCTTAGCCAGCTTGATCATGTACAAAAGTCTTTTCAGAATTTCTTTCACAAACCTTCTATAACTTTCTTCTGCATTCAGAATTTATTCCATGCTTTCCTTTTTTCCTTTCTAGTACTTTAGGACAAATTTATCTTTCTTACCCCAACAAACAAAAATACTTCCTTTCTTTATACCTTCTTTACTGAAAACATATATTTTACTTTCCTTGAATACAGAGCTGTTTTCCTTATTAATTTCCAGTAGCTTTAATTACATATGTTAAATAGAACTTTAACCCTTACAGACCCTAGTAAAAACTAAAAACTAAGCAATTATGAGCTGTCTTTTATATCAACATTCCAAACACTTTTCCTAATTTCTAGAAACATGCCACTCCACAATAAAAAACAAGGCATACTTTCTAATAGGCCCAAACACTTTTAGCCTCTTTGCAATAAGAAGCCAAAAGTAGATAAACTTACATTTGATAATTAATGTCTAATATCTTATTTGGAAATGATCTAGGTAATCAACG
Organism: Equus caballus; assembly: GCF_041296265.1. Taxonomy (NCBI): domain Eukaryota; kingdom Metazoa; phylum Chordata; class Mammalia; order Perissodactyla; family Equidae; genus Equus; species Equus caballus. Next base: position 95,757,771 of record NC_091685.1, on the reverse strand, counting down.
AATTTCATCATTCATTTAAATTAACCTAGCAAAACTTCAAAGTTTCATTACCAAAAAGATTTTGGAAGTTAAGTATACATGTCATAAGACGTAATTATTTTTAAAAGTTTACCCAATACTTTTAGCTTTTTCACATGTATTTTGTTTACTCATTCCCAATACTTATTTAGATTGCCTATAAAACTTCATGAGACATTAGACAAAATTAGCTATCATTTAAAGTTATTATGCTGACAAATTTGTAACAGGGATAGCATGAGTTTTTTTCTTCTTTTTAAACTAGTAAACCCAGGCTGGATGTTTGCATCATATCCAAATACTGCCAACTGTTCAGGACATGCCTTTTCAATCAAACCAACAAACTTAAACTTTCATTAACCAAAGATTAATCTATATCATCTTAACTTAAAAGACATTGGGTTAATTTCTATTACATTTAGAATTTATGTAAGCACTTACTTTAAGCCAATTAAACAGAGCTCTTAGTTTTGGCCATACCATCCAGGGGTAAACATATCACACACATCTAAGATACATATAGACACACATGCACAGAGCCTTCACACCTATTGTTTTAAAAATGACTGCCATGAATCAGGTACAATAATATAAAGCTCCCTAGTTATAAATCCAAATTTTGTTTTGAGCCTTTTTACTAATATTTGTGGAGAAGACACTCAAGATGCTAGATTTTTTTTCTTTTTGGCAATGGCACGTTTATGGTCTCCCCTCCCTCCCCCCCTTTTTTTTTTTTTTGGTCCTGGGAATTAACGTCATCACAACAGCACAGAGAAACCACTCAAGCTGTTTTTTTTTTTTTTTAGATGGAGTTTCTGGGACATAAACCATCCAGTTGAAGGCGTTTCCAACTAGTTAAAATGCACCCAGGGGGTGAGTCTCTGGGGATGCTTGAGGCATTCCCCATGGCAGTAAAGCTGGTGTCTAACTGACAGTGGCCAGAGAAAGTGTGCAAATGTGCCTGACTGCAGGCATCAACATAGTTATAAGATCTAGTTAAGTCCCACTTAACCTGGGCACTTAGTCCCTGAGCCAGCACAAGGCAAGGCAGGGAGGCAGGAATCAAAGGCCTGGAGCTGGCTGGGGGCTGAGACTCCCTTTGCCTGGGGTTGAGAGTTAAGTACAGAAGGTCCAGGTTCTGCTCAGGTCCAGCCTGAACTTAACTTCAACTTGGTGACAAGAGAGGAGGTGACAGACTGAAAGGAAAAGAGATCATCCCTCGCTCTCATGGCCTCTTCCCCAAGGGTTATCGAGATAAGGGTCACACAACAGTTTCCGTGCCGGGGCACACAACACTGGCAGGACAGTTCACAGAATAAATCACAGGTCTCCTATCTTCATAACTGACTCAGTAGGCATCTAAAATGCTTAACGAGTCAAATGCCAAGAGAGGGCACCCCACTTGGTTGCCAGGGTGATCAGGCCCAGAAACCAGAGAAGGGGGCTCCCAGGGGTGGAGCCTTTGACACTTTAAAAATTTCTTTCTCAACATTTTCTCAGTTGCAAAGCTCAAAAGGAGCCCAAAATGGCCACTGTAACTTTTTTTAAGAGACATGAAAGAAAAAAGTCCATTACTTTGAAAATCTCCCCTGAACCTAGGGCAGCATCCTACCTGTTCTGCCTGTGGGGTCCCTATAGCAAGGATGGGGGTGTCCCCGTGCATTGCATCCCTTGTATACCTTCCCTATTATGCCTGGAAGTCATAGGTGCCTGGTGAATTGTCCCAAAGGTGAAAGAATAGACAAAAACAGTGAAGAATTTTCTGCTGGTCTGGCGGACATTCTACCCAATTGCATCCTGGAGACATTCTCCCAAGAAGGGGCTCCCACACTCAATCAAAGGTTAGAGTTTGGTACTTTCCTTGAACCAGAATCCCAGTTGGGACTTTCCCGTGGTTTGGAATGTGGTCAGGAGCCATAGGGAGGGATTCCAATCCAGCCTTAGGAAAAGAAATCTGTCACGGGAGTCTTAGAGATTGGCGATCATCCTAATGACTTAAGTCATTGACCTGCACCCATGTAAAATTTATAATTAGAGACAGGATTAGGAAATAATGGATTAATTTGTTCTCCATCACCCTCAGGCTTAAGGTACTGATTCTCTTCAGGCTGAATGCCACAATTTGCCTCATAGAGTAGCCATGGGCAGCAAACGTGGATTCATACAGCTGTCCAAGAAAGTTCCCGATGGAGAAGTGAATTTAGATCCCTCCTTGAAAAAGAGGAAGGCACAAGGAAGACTAGAACTTCAGCTCACAAGCTGGTGAAGCAAGCTGGCTCAGTGAGCCAAGGAGTTAAAAGAAACATTTCTTGGACTCTCAAGGTCTGGTAGTAGTACTCCTTTATTCAAATAGCATGGGGACAGGGCCCATGGGCAGTGAAGAGCTGCAGCATGGGGGCAGGACCCATGGCCAGGACTTAACAGGTCTTGGTCTTATACTATCGGATAGGGAAGTATTCCCAGCCAGACATTTTAAAACATACTCAGGCAAAGTTGATATAACCTCTTTATAAAGAAAATCAGCTCAAGCATTCCAACCTTTACAATCTTACCAACACTTAGACTTTTATATTTCGTCAATTCAATTGTAACCTGAGTCAGGGTTTTAATCCTAGTCATCATTTTCTTGTGTTTCCTTTTTAATTTGGCCTTTTCATAGGTACCAATAAAAATTATGATGAGAGCTCTCACAATATTTTTTCCCCCAATTTAGAAGTTTTCCTAATTTAAATGATCCATCGTCTGGCCACAATGAAGAGTAGGATCGTAACAGCGACTCAACCAAAAGCTTAACCAAGGACGCAAAGAGGCGTCCCCAAAAGAGATCCAGAAAGCTCACTCCCAAAAATAGTCTAAGAAAGTAAAGGACTTCATTGCACAGCAAGCAACAAAGTTTGAGACAACAAAGGCCCCTTATGAAAGCAATTGTGACCTCTTATGACAAACTCCCCTGAGAGCTAACACAGGTGGACAAAGAGTGTGTGTCCCAGAACCCCAGTCTACTTGACTGGCCACCAAGATGCATGCCAGTACATGCATCCTCCGATGGCAGAGACCAGATAGGTCGCAAAACCAAGCTCTCAAGACATAGAACAAGATAAAAGGCCTGGACAACAGGCTTATAGAGATGCCTGTGTCTTATGACAAACAACAAAAAGACAGAGACAAGGAAAAGTACTATCTCTGGGAGGAAAAGGATCTACAACCAGTGAGTACTCAATCAAATCCTAGAGTTGCTGAATCCAAGAAGCTAGCCTCACCAACATTTTCTTCTGCTAATCTAAAATTAGAAGAGCAAAAAAACTCACCACTCTTGCTTCCATTGGACCCTGCAGGCAGAGATCTGGGAGACTGATGTGGCAAGAACTCTTACCTCTTGCTGACTCTCTTCAGGGGTCTGGGATCTCTTGGCTGCAGCAGTCCAGGAGCAAGCAGTGCCCAGCCAGTGAAATTTTATCCTGCCCAAGTCACCAAACTGTAAGGGAGGAAGACATTTCCTCTACCCACTGTGTGTTCTTCTGGCCGGAGAATGAATTTAATTCACATGAGACAGAATGACAGGAGAAAATTAAACAAAGCTTTATAACATGCATACATGGGAGAGGCTCAGGCAACCTGAGCAACTTGCCAAAATGGCTGAAGCCCCCACCTTAAATATCATCTTCAGCTAAAGACAAGGGAGGATGTTGGGGGTGGGGGAAGTCAGCTACAGGAGGTTACCAGACAAGTACAATAAACAGGAACAAGATTATTATGCGGATTTAAGTCCTTGCCTTCTGCATTGATAAGAGTTTCTAGAGATAAGGTCATTCCCCTTCTTCCTGGTGCAGAGAGGGAGGAAACTTTGCAGATGGAGATTTCCTTTACAGTGTAAATGTCTCTTAACAAAGGGTAGTAAATTCTACTCCTCAGAGCTCCTTGCCTGTCTGCAGTTTATTAAAAGTAACCAGCCCCAAATAACCCTCATGCCAAAGAGACATATCTTGGGGTAGCAAATTCCAGTCCCCCACACTTTCTTTCCAAATCCAGGCCCATTGGTTTTTGACCCTTCCTAGCCCAGAGAGAGCTATTGCCTTCTTGCTTGCCTCATTTTGTATCCAAAGGGCTTGGCTTTCTGCCTGCCAGGGATATGCAGGCTGTTGGTTCTTTGTGGGGGGGGGGCAGGGATCTTTGGGAATGACTGGATCTTAGGAAGTAGTAACATTTGAGGGCACCTCTTATATCCCTGGAATTGTTTAATACTGTCAGAAATACTTAGAAAGATTTTTCTAGTAGCTTTATGGTAAAAAATTGGCCAAATTGGAAGCTGATATTGGAGTCTGATAGGAATTTTGATTGGCCTTCTTCCATAAGTTAAAATAAAACCATGTACTCAGAGGGAAAGAAGTAAATTAAGGATGTTGTAGCTGGACCAGTAGATCAAATGATGATGCCATTTAAGTTACAACCCAAATTCTGAGGAATTAAGAGCAACTGTCCTTTTTATCTTTGCAAAACTGGAAATACAGCTCTAGAGGCAGTTCAGATTCCACCGTTCTCTTTCATCAATCCCCAAAACCTCCCCTATTTATCTCAAAAGGCTTGTAACTTCTTCAGAAACTCTTATTTAGACCATCCTCAATTCATAAGGCTGAAGAAAAAAAGGAAGAAAGAGGCAAACAAGTATAGAAGCACCCTTGCCCCAAATCTAGCATCTGAAGCGTCATCTCCACAAATATTAGTAGAAAAAGCTTTGGCCATCTAAGCAGGTAACCTTGATTTATTCCATTTGGCAGTTGGATGCATCTATTCTTTTATAAACTAGTGAGTTTTGCATTACCATATCCATCTCATGGCTAAAATTTAAAAACAAAAACTATTTAAGGTCTCTGTTTTCATCTGTCTATGTATCTATAAGTATCTATGGATTAAATTATATATATATAGCTTAATATACATATATATATTTGATATTGTTATACCTCCAGGTGGTATTAGCAAAATTAATTTTTTTCTTTTTGCTGAGGAAGATTCATCCTGAGCTAAAGCTGTTGTCAATCTTCCTCTTTTCGTATGTGGGCCAGTGCCACAGCATAGCCACTGATGAATGGTTTAGGTCCATGCCCAGAAGCCAAATAATCCAGGCCACCAAAATGGAGGGCACTGAACTTAACCATTTGGCCACCTGGGCTGGCCAGCAAAACTAATTTCTAAAATAGCTCTATTAAATTGGCCTAAAATAAATAGATTATTTATTTTAATTGATTAATTATTGGTTACATAAAATATTTCTAAATGTAATAGAAACTAATCCAAATGTTTTTCAAACTAATATGATATAAAATAATCTTTGGTAAATAAAAGATTTAAGTTTGCTAGTTTAATTAAAAGAGGCATGACTTCAGAGTTGCCAGCATCTTTATAATGCAGAAATGCAACTTTTATTCTACTTATTAGTCAAATAAGTTTGTGTTATCTCTGTTACAAACTTTGTCAGTAAGAAAAAAATGACAGCTAATTGCTTTAATGTCTCATGAAATTTTCACAAATAGTCTAAGTATGATTGTTAAGAACAAATGAATTATATGGATGTTAATGAAATAAAAATTTTTAGGTGAAATAATTATATTTTATAGCATGTGGACTTAAAAATAGCTTCTAAAATCTTTTTGGTAACTTGAAACCTTAGAGTTTTGCCAAGTTAAATTAAGTGATGGGAATTCATTGAATGTCTAGATCATTTCCAAATAAAATAAAATACTGAAACATTAATTGCTAAACAAGTATAATTTTATTTACTTTTGATCTCTTATTACAGAAAAACTAAAAGATAAATTTGCCTCTGTTGGTAAACATATCTTGTGCTTTATTAAAAGATTATAGTATAAAAAAGCATACATTTCTAGAAAGTATAAAATAAATTCATAGCTTTTCTAATCTAAAGATTGCTGCCATAGCAGACAGTTCACAATTGCTTACTTCTTAGTTTTTACTGGAAAATAAGGTTTCTGAGGGTTAAAAATTCTAATTAATACACGTAAATAAAATGGTAAAGCAATAAGAGAAAGATCTTAGTATAAAATGTGTGTTTTTAGCTAAAAGAAAAAAGAGAGAGAGGGAAAACATAGGACACAATCTGAATGTAAAAAATAAGTTATAGAAGGCTTATGGAAAACCCTGAGATAAGAGTTTCATTTATAGTCAAATTGACTATTGGAATAAATTTAATTAAGTAAATGAATTTTATTATCAAAAGTAAGCTGGTGCAAAATCAGAATTTGGTTTCCTCTGTTAAAAGAAGAAGATTTTCTTGAGTTTTTAGTCTGCTTTTGACACACAGATTATGAAAGGTTTTTCTTTACTTTTAAGTAGTCTGCCTCAAAGGCATGGATTTTATGTTTTATCAAAATAACTGCCTGTGTTATTGTTATAAAGTCTTTAATTACAAGAGCTAAAGGTTTTCTTACTACCTTCAAATCTCTGTATTTTCCTGAAAGTCTTTGATTGTCACCATGGTTAAATGGCTAACTAAGCATTGTTTCACAGTGATCTATGATAATATTTGACCAAGTGTTGTAAAGCTTTTGGGATTTTTTGATAAACTTCCCAAAATCAAACTTTAAATAAAGTCTTTTTGACCTGGAAATAACTTTGAGGTGTTTCAGAGGGTCCCTGGAACATCTCAAAAGATTTGCTTTCTCACCTTATAAAAAGAGAGATGTTAAACTAATTAGGCTTATTTGGTATATTAAATTGCATGGGAAGCAATGTCAAATAAGTGATGATAAGTCTTCTTTGGTTATATTGTATAGGTGAATATTATTAGTATAAACGTTCTGGAAATTATGTAAAATTTTGATATGTCCTGGTCAAACATTATCCCTTGTAATTCTAGTCATTATCTTAAAATGTTGTATGTCATAACAATAACCACGTTTCTCTGTCAATTGCATTATAATGTTATCTTTTGTCACTTATAGACAATTATTGTTTTACTCTGATGCTTTTGCAAAAATGCTTCATCTTCAAGAAGATTCATAGGAAGGACTTTTTGACAAGTACGGGTTTCTAATAACTTTCAGATTATACCACTGAACTGGGTAAGAAATGACAGAACTCTAACAGAAAAACTGATGGCTTCATAAAACTTCTAACAAAATATCAAGATCAACAAGAATTAATTACATAGAATTGAACATGCTGATAAATATAATTTTTATGACTTTTTCCTGAGATTTTTCTGTTTTCTTTAATGCTTCGTTTTCCAGATATAAAGAATATATTTTTTCTCCTAAGCCAACTATGACAATAACAATTGGTAAATTATGGCTTTGTAAGCATAATTGAAACATTTATCTACTTCTCCGTACCTGATCCCTCAAGAATTCAGAAATTTAGTGAGTATTCTTATTTTCATGGCAATATAGTTATTTGCATAAGTGCATTAAGAACGCATTCTCCTTGTAGCAGGACACAATTGGAAATTGGTTATATTACAAAGACTTTGGCTGGAATGTCACATTTGAGGGAGAATGTATGTAGATTCAGATATGACAGGACAATGAAGGGATCAGGATTGACTTTATGGAGCCAATAAGGCCCTTGGAAAACTTGCCTATAGGGTTCCAAGTAGTCTTACTAGGTGAGTAAGGAAGGTCATTTCCTGGCAGGTGCGTGAACCTCAAGATATTTTGGGAACCCTGAGAAAAGTGTAATTCATCCAAGTATATATATATTGCAGGTGAGTCTGATGGCAAGTCCTTGCCTTCCTAGCCTTGAGAGGCCTTTAAAAGTTCAATCTGGAGTTTCCTTATGAAAATTTCCAGCAAAGCAAAAGAGCCTATGTAATCAATTGCTACTCTTGCTGAACTTATGAAAATAACAGGCCAAGTTTCCTGAAACTAGACTTATTTTACAAACAAATTAGCTTTACTCTGATTATCTTTGATAGAAATAAGGGTGATTTTAGAGAAAAACGGTTTCAATAGAAACTATAATACACCTTTGTGGATATTAGATTCTAGTGCTGTTCATTGTCTGTTAAGGTTTTGTTTACTACCCGTAAACTGGACTGGATTCTGAGTTCTAGTTTCCTCCAATACCTGGCTACAAGAATCCAAAGTAAAATACCCAATATTCTTCCACATTTTGACTTGAAATCATTGAGGATGGGAACTGCCCTTTTTCCTGAATCCCTGCAAACTGAAGCTGGACAATTTGATATAAATTTCACAGAAATCACCATGATGGCTTATGTATGGACAATCTTTGTATCTGTTGCTGTATGGGTCACTCAGAAAGATCATCAGAGACATTCAATTTGCAAACTGGGAAAACCTATCAGATTACCACTGCTTGCCCTAACTCCATCTAAAAATTCTTTGAGCTAGGCATCTAGAAATCTTCTTGACTGGCTGCCTTCAGAACTCAGAAACTGAGACTACAGTGCGCTCCAATCATTAACCATTGTATTTCTTTTGTTTCCTTAGAAATGCTTCTTATTAAATACCTGGTTGCTTGCATCATAGGCTTAACTTTGGGATCCCATCTGTATCACTGTATCCTGAAATTGGAGACCACTGTTGAATTGGACTAACCTATTCTTTAAGCCAAGAGACTGGCTCAAGGAGATGGAGCAACCTACCAACTCAACTTCTGGAATGTAAAACTTGTCATGAAGTTTCAAAGGCAGGAGTAAAGGGGTTCAAAACTGCCTCCCCAAGATATGCCACTTTGGAATGTGGACTATTTTGAGCTAAAGGCAATCGAGACCCTAAAGTCTCAAGAAAAATTTTATACCTTTTTGAAGAATTTAAATTGGGAGCTTTGACCATAATAAGAGTTATTACAGAAATAAACTTTTACTACCTGTCTGTATGGCAGGGGAAATCTCTAACTACTGAATACTTGCTCTTTTTATCATTCTGTGAATTACCTTCCTCCCCTCTGAAGACTCAGGCCCCTAATCTATCCCTTAGCTCAAGATGGCATATATACCTCATTTTACCTTTCTCTCTCTAAATCTCTCATGTATTAGGTATTCCTATATGTATGAAATTAAATATGATTTTCTCCTGTTAATCTGCCTCATGTCAATTTAATTTTCAGAGCAGTCAGTAGGGAGGAGTAAAATCTCTTTATCCCCCACAAGGGTGTTGTGCTAAGCGAAATAAGTTAGATAGAGAAAGACAAATACCATATTATTTCACTCATACGTGGAAGTTAAAAACAACAACAACAAACAAATACACAGATATAGAGAACAGATTGGTGGTTACTAGAGGGAAGGGATGTCAGGGGAGGGCTAAAGGAGTAAGGGTAACATTTGTATGGTGATGGGTGGAAACTAGATTTTTGGTGGTGAACACGATGTAGTGTATACAGAAGTAGAATTATAGTGATGTACACCTGAAATATATATAATGTTATCAAACAATGTTGCCTTAATAAAAAAAAGAAGATTATGAAAGTTTCAAGATTCTAGTGATGTTCTTAACGGAAGATCTGTATGTGTAAACTTAAGCATAATAGGCAAACTATAGCAATAACTTTAAATAGAAGATAGAAAAGAGACCTCAAAAACAAACAGAAAGGTGGCTAGTCTGTGGGAAGAATAAAATGAGAAATTTTGCCACTCTAATTAGAAAAGTAATCATGGTTTTCATACTGTAGAAATGTAGATATGTTAAATGGTAAAGGTCTTTTTCTGCTTCTTACTGTGGATAAAAAAAAAAAAACGAGAGAAAGTACAAATGAAGAAGCAAATAGAATGAGACATGTTCCTTTTCTGTACTATCTAAAAGAAATAAAACAGAAAGTCTCCAATTTTTCCTTTGTCTCTTTCCTTTTCTCTTTCTTTCTTCTTCTTGTTTTTTGCTACTTCCATACACTCTCCCTCATGCTTTGTTTAACCAACAAACTGAAAGGATTGCAAAAACAGTTCTCAGGAAGTACTTTATGACAGGTATCAGGGTGGAATTGCACCAACAATCCTGAGCAAGAGGCACAAAACCCAGAGAACCTCCAACTGTAAGTTTCACAGCAGTTAAAGACAAAACTTCCACCTGTGCCAACCACAAAGACACATATCCCACTCTTCTCCTCACCTTCTAAAACTCCAATCTGCTTCCACCTGTCTTCAGGTGCCCCTGGTGCTTATCAGCTGAATAAAGTCTTTGACCCTGGTTTCAGTCACCCTTTTTTTCCTGCAGAATAGTTTCTTGGTGTCACTGATAAGTGGAAGTCAGTGAAAAAATATTGAAACACTAACTGAAAGGAATTTGATACCAGGACTGCTCTGAAGAATCAAATAAAGGGGTAAGACACATATGTCTTAAGAAAGTTTTGGTTATAAACTAAAAGGTTTAAAGGGTGTGCTTTTCTCAAGCCCAGGGACATAAGTTGAAGAAATAAGGTCCCTAATTATAAATAAGTACACCCTAACAATCATGTTAGGCCTAATTGAAACAGTATTAAACGAAAGATTTTATCTTTATAAAGGAAAACATCAGTGAGTGGAAAGACTCGGTATTCTCTTGTACTCAGGTAAACATACCCAGAGGAGCTGACCCAACTATGACAGTACCTTTCAACACCTGCTAGATAACTCTATTTGGAGGCAACAAACCTAGCACAGATAGAGACTTATCAAACTATACAAATATTTTTCTTCACTTTTGCTTGGTTAGGACAGCTTCTAGATCTCTTCTTTGTAAAATCATTTAAGATTTTTCAAAAATACATATAAATACATATGATTATCTAGAACCATAACACCATAATGTTGGTACATGTATCCCCTTTGGCCCCAATTCCAGGGCTCTACAAAGCTCTCAAAAGTTTGTGAAGGGTTTAGACACTTCTAGGGTAAATATTTTATTAGAAATAAATTCTCAAGGGTTGGTGTCAAAGTGGCAGCATAGGTGGACTCTGAACTCACCTCCACCCATGAACACAACCAAGTTACAACTATTCTTGGAATAATTATCCCTAAGAAAAAGTTGAAAGCTGGATAAAAAGAACCCCCTCAACAAGTGACAGTCCTGACTGAGGCAGAAGAGGTAGAAATTCCTTTCTGGAGAGAAAAAAGCCACCTTCACAAGCTGCAGCACTTCACAGCAGGCTAGGAGCAATCTTAAGGTATGCAACATTCCCTGGAGGAGTGGGAGACTTGAGTGGGGAAATGCTACTGCTATAAGCATCCTTCATACTCAGCACAACTAAGATGAGTGTCATAATATCTGGCTTTGCTGGCTATTAACTACAACAGGGAATACCCCTAGAAAACCTATTGGACATAAATGGGAAAAAGCCAGCTGTTAAAGGGTCTATGCACAAATTCACCTGCTTCTGAAAGCAAACTAAAATCCCCAGAAAGAAAAGTACACAGTCCTTTGGTGAAAAGAGATTCACCTGATAGTTTCTGGGTGCATCTTGGGTAAGGTGAGACCTCTCCAGGGACTGAGACATTGGCAGCAGCCATTATTGTGACCTAGTACAAGCACGCTGACACAGATGCTGGCAGATGCCATTAAAGTTCTTCCCCTTGCCTGTTAGCCCAGGGTATGCCCTATTCCCTAGAGTATGATTTAATCCAGCTCACCTAGGGAAGGCAGCCTGGCCCTAAAGACTAGCCTTACCCAACAGCCAGCCCTCAGACATCTTTTCAGCCTGCATAGACTGGGTGTCTGGATCCTCTGCAGGCAGGTGAGTGGGTCCACCTTTGCAGGGCAGGGTGTGCATGAGGAGTGGGTGGGGTGGGTGGGGCATTGGTGAGGTGTGTGGGGGCCTCTACAGTGGGGCAACTGGGTACAGTCCAGGGGGTTGGGACATGTGCAAGGGCCAGGACTATGTTGATGCTGTGTTTGTGGACCTGTGGGCCATGGGGCTTAATAGTGGCAGAAGACCTGTGCTTCTCAAATAGCCACACAGGGGACCAATCCCACTTTCCAAAGCCTGAAACAATTGGGTGCTTCTGTGCCTAGGGTCAGCCCCACTCAGCTAAAGTCCTGAGATAGCTGACAACAGCCTTGCAGGCTGGAGGCCTACTGTAATTGTAAGCCCCTGAGCCTAGCAACCAGCCATGCTGGAGGCCTACTTACTTAACAGAAAAACTGCAACATGAACTTGCTATTAGACTTTGCAGCTAACTGTGCTGGGGCTCCCTACATCTGATAAAGTGACTGAAAGATCCATAGCAGCCACATGCAGCTGAGCATTACAATCAGCCAGCCAGGGGGACAGCCTAGACTCCCTGGGCAGCTGCAGCAAAAGGAACCATGCCACAACAGAAGGACACAAGTAGCCCACAAATGGTCACTTGTGGAACATTTGGAACTGGTGATGAAAGGAAAGCACACTGTTTGGCCTCAAAAGGCATCTCTTATGCAAGGCCACTTCTCCAAGATGAGGAGATATAGCTGACTCACCTAATACACAGATATAAGCACAGAGAAAGAAGCAAAATGAGGAGGCAGAGGAATACGTTCTAAGCAAGGGAACAGAACAAAACCCCAGAAAAAGAACTAAATGAAACAAAAATAAACAATCCACCTGACAACAAATTCAAACAAAAAGTGAAAAGGATGCTCACTGATATTGGGAGAAGAATGGATGAACACAGTGAGAACTACAACAAAGAATTAGAAAATATTTTTTAAAAAATCAGAAATGAAGAATACAATACTGGAAATGAAAAATTCACTAGAAGCACACTCAGCATCAGGGTAGATGATACAGAGGAATGGATCGGCAAGCTGGAGGAAAGACTAGAGGAAATCACCCAAGCCGAACAGAAAAAAGAAAAACAAATAAAAGAATGAGAACAATCTAAGGGAAATCTGAGACAACATGGAGTGCACTAACATTTGTATTATAGGTTTCTCAGAAGGAGAAGAGAAAGACAAAGGGACAGAGAATCTATTTGAAGAAATAATAGCTGAAAGCTTTCCTAACCTAAGGAAGGAAACAGACATTCAGGTACAGGAAGCACAGAGAGCACCAAACAAGATAAACCCAAAGAGGTCCAGAGCAAGACACATTATAATTAAAATGTCCAAATTTAAAGATAAAGAGACGATCCTAAAGGCTGCAAGAGAAGGGCAACAAGTTACATACAAAGGAAACCCCATAAGGCTATCAGCTGACTTCTCAGCAGAAATCATACATGCTAGAAGGGAGTGGCACAATATATTTAACGTGCTGAAAGAAAAAAGCTTATACTCAAGAACACTCTACCTGGCAAGGTTATCATTCAGAATGGAAGGAGAGATAAACAGTTTCCCAAGCAAGCAAAAATTAAAGGAGTTTATAGCCAAGAAACCAGCTTTACAAGAAATGTTAAAGGGACTTATTTAAGTGGGAAAGAGAGGACCACAAATAGGAATAAGAAAATTATCAAAAAAAGGGGGGGGGGGCAATAAAATCACTGGTAAAGGCAAAAATACAGTGAAGGTAGAAGATCAACCACCTACGAAGATAATATGGAAGTCAAAGGACAAAAGTACTAAAATTATCTATTTCAATGATAAGAAGGTCATGGATACAACACACACAAAGAGAGGTTAGATATTATATCAAAAACAAAAAACGTGGGAGGAGGGGAGCAAAAGAGTAGAGTTTTTAGCAAGAGCTCAAACTAAAGAGACCATTAGCTCAATATAGATTGCTATATACGTAGATTACTATATATTAACCTCATGGTAATCACAAACAAGAAACCTGTAATGAACACACAAATAATTAAGAGAAAGGAACCCAAATATAATACTAAAGAAAGCCATCAAACCACAAGGGAAGAGAGCAAGAGAAGAAGAAAGGAACAGAGAAGAACTACTAGAACACCCAGTAAAAAGGTAACAAAATGGCAATAAGTACCTATTCATCAATAGCTACTTTAAATGTCAATGGACTAAATGCTCAATCAAATGCATAGTGTGGCTGATTGGATAAAAAAAAAAAGACCCATGTATATACTGCATACAAGAAACACCCTTCAGTTCTTGAGACACTCACAAACTGAAAGTGAAGGGATGGAAAAAGATACTCCATACAAATGGCAATGAAAAGAAAGCTGGGGTAGCAATATATATATCAGGAAAAATATACTTTGAAAGAAAAACTGTAACAAGAGACAAAGAAGGGCACTACATAATCATAAAGGGAACAATCCAAGAAGAGGATATAACGCTTGTAAATATCTATGCACCCAACATACGAGCACATAAATATGTAAAGCAATCATTAAGAGATACAAAAGGAGAAATAGACAGTAACACCACAATAGTAGGGGACTTTAACACTCCACTTACACCAATAGATAGATCGTTCAAACAGAAGATCAGCAAGGAAATATTAACTTTAAACAACACATTAGACCAGATGGACTTAGTAGATATATACAGAACATTCCATGCAAAAACTGCAGAATATGCATTCTTTTCAAATGCATATGGAACGTTCTCCAGAATTGATCACATATTAGGCCACAAAACAAGTCTCAATAAATTTAAGAAGATTGAAATAATACCAACCATCTTTTCTGACCACAAAGATATGAAACTAGAAACCAACTACAGGAAGAAAATCAAAAAAGTCACAAATTTGTGGAGATTAAACAAAACGCTACTGAACAACAATTCGGTCAATGAAAGAAATCAAAGGAAAATAAAAAAAATACCTGGAGACAAATGAAAATGAAAATACATGCCCAAATTTATGGGATACAGCAAAAGTGGATCTAAGAGGGAAGTTGTAGAGTAAAATACCTAGGAATAAATTTAATCAAGGAGGTGAAAGTTCCAACACTTTTCACAGAAATAGAACAAATAATCCTAAATTTTATGTGGAGCAAAAAAAGACCAAGAATAGCCAAAGAAACCCTGAGAATCAAGAGCTCGGAAATAAACCCACACATCTATGGACTCCTAATTTTTGACAAGGGACCCAAGAACATACAGTGGAGAAAGGAAAATGTTTTCAATAAACGATTTTGGAAAAACTGGATAGCCACATGCAAAAGAATGAAAGTAGACCATTATCTTACACCATATGCAAAAATTAACTCAAAATGGATTAAAGACTTGATTGAATGTAAGACCTGGAACCATTAAAATTCTAGAAGAAAACATAGGCAGTACACTCTTTGACATCAGTCTTAGCAGCATATTTTCAAGTACCATGTCTGAGTGGGCAAGGAAAACAATAGAAAAAATAAAGAAATGGGACTACATCAAACTAAAACGCTTCTGCACAGCAAAGGAAACCATCAACAAGACGAAAAGACAACCTAATAATTGGGAGAAGATATTTGCAAACCGTATATCACATAAAGTGTTAATATCCAGCATATACAAAAAACTCATACATCTCAAAAAATAAAACAAAAACAAAAACTAACAACCCAATTAAAAAATGAGCAAAAGGTCTGAACAGACATATCTCCAAAGATATACAGATGGCCAACAGGCACATGAAAAGATGTTCAACATTACTAACTATCATGGAAATGCAAATCAAAACTACAATGAGATGTCACCTCATGCCTGTCAGAATGGCTATAATTAACAAGACAGGAAACAATGTGTTGGAGAGGATGTGGAGATAAGGGAACCCTTGTACACTGCTGGTAGGAGTGCAAACTGGTGTAGCCACTATGGAAAATGGTATGGAGAATCCTCAAAAAATTAAGAATAGATCTACCATATGATCCAGCTATTCTAATGCTTGGTATTTATCCAAAGAACGTGAATGCATAAAGATACATGCAACCCCATGTTCATCATTATTCACAACAACCGAGAGTTGGAAGCAACCTAGGTGCCCAAAAAGGGGCAAATGGATAGAGAAGTTGTGGTATATATGCGCAATGGAATACTACTTAGCCATAAGAAACAATGAAATCTGGCCATTTGTGACAACATGGATGGACCTTGAGGTTATTATATGAAGTGAAATCAATCAGAGGGAGAAAGTCAAATACCGTATGATCGCACTCATAAGTAGAAGATAAAGACAATGACAAAAAAACAACATAGAAACAGAGATTGGATTGGTGGTTACCAGTGAGGTAGGGGGCAGTGGGGATAGTAAAAGGGGTGATTAGGCACATGTGTGTGGTGATGGATTATAATTAGTATTCGGGTGGTAAACATAATATAACCTACACAGAAATCAAAATATATAATGATGTACACCTGAAATTTATATAATGTTATAAACCAATGTTACCACAATAAAAAACTTTTTTAAAGGAATTGAAAGAAAAGAAAGAAATTCTCATCTCAGCATTAGAAAACGTATCTATACTTTAGGTACTTAGATCTTCTTCTAATCGGTTTAATTGACATTATCTAGAGAAATCAGAAGGAAAATTACATGATACTTAGATACACATACTTAGGAATTCATTTGGAAAGTAGCTGTGATAAAAGTGTTTGTCTAAGCATTTAGCTGTAAGTCAGCATTGATTAAGCAATTCCAAAGGGCTACATATAATGAAGAATTCCAATTTGGCTATTTTCTAAGAGGCCCTGGAGAGTAAATAGGAAATGAAAGAACATTCAAATGAAATATGCTCTATTAAGGTATGGATTTTTTTTCCATTTTGTAGGTTTGCACTTCATCTGTTTTGGAAAATTAAAGTTTTAACCTAATTTAGGGTAAGATAGTGAATTATGAAGAACTAATAGGGATAGATTTGTGGTTCACTAAAAGTTTTGGAAAAATGTTGGAGGTGTTGATTCCATATTCAACTATACCAGGATATCATGAATGAAGAAATATTTTTTATTTTGTGAGCGAGATTGGCCCTGAGCTAACACCTGTTGCCAATCTTCCTCTTTTTGCTTGAGGAAGAGTGGCCCTGAGCTAACATGTATTCCCATCTTCCTCTATTTTGTATGTGGGACACAACCACAGCATGGCTTAATGGGTAGTGTAGGTCCGCTCTTGGGATCGGAACCTGTGAACCCTGGGCTGCCACAGCAGAGTGTGCTGAACTTAACCACTGCCCCACTGGGCTAGCCCCATTTTTGTCCCTTTTTCAATGTGATATTTTTGGTCTCAGCTGACTTTATAGCAACATCCAAAGCTGTAAGAAGGAGGGAACATATACTGAGGGCCTATTTTGTGTCAGACACCACTTTAAGGGAAATTTTTCTATAATCCTTAAGCAGTGTTAAGTAGTAGGCATTATAATATTGAGAGCATGATGCTCAGAAAGGCTAAATAACTCATCCCAGGAAACAAAACTTAAAGATATAAAAATCAGCATTGTAAATAAGCCTTTTTTACTTAGGCACTTGTTTGACAATGAAAAGATGAACTATCTTGATATGATGATTCCAGATTTCCTGTTGATTTAGTAAGTTGCCATTTATTTGTATATATGCATATATATATAATTATGTGCAATTATAATTATACCACGTAGTTACAATATTATATGTATTAAAATTATAATTTTCCCAAAGTGATATAAAGTTACTTCTGATGTCAAATCGATAGCAGGTAACCCTGATTGTCAGGTGGCTCTCCTCCTAGTGATGATCCAGTCAGGCTTCTTACGTCTTATTGCTCTACCATCTTCAGCGTTTGGGTTCTGAGGTTTCCCTGTTATCTGCTTCAAGATAGCAGAAGGGAAAAGAGCATGAGAGGTGTTTTCTTTTTTTTAAGTTGGTCCACTTTTTATTAACCATTTTTTAATGTGAAATTTGCCAGCATTAATTACATTCACAAGGTTGTGCAATTGCCAGCATTTCCAAAAAGTTTTTACATTTTTAAAGGGTTGTAAAAAAACAAAAAGAATATGCAGCAGATTACTTGTCATTCTCAAAGCCTAAAATATTTACTACCTGGCACTGTACACACAAGCTGATACTTGCTCTAGATGCAAGGAGCAGTCAAAAATAAATGCCCCTAGTGCAAAAAGACTCCAAATGTCAGAATCACCCTGCTGTTCTGTCTACCCCTGGTAGTTTTTTTTCTTTTTAGATAAGACTATTTTTTTACAGCAATTTAATGTTCACAGCAAAATTGAGAGGAAGGTAGAGAGGTTTCCCATATACCCCCTCTCTCAACACATGCATAACCTCCCCACTTACCAGCATCCCCCACCAGAGTAGTACATTTGTTAGAACTGATGAACCTACATTGACACTTCATATTCACCCAAAACCCATAGTTTACCCTAAGGTTCACTCTTGTTGTATATTCCATGGGTTTGGACAAATGTCTAATGATACATATTTGTCATTATACCATCGTATAGAGTATTTTCACTGCCCTAAAAATTGCCTGTGCTCCATCTATTCATACCTGCGCCTAACCCAATCCCTGTCAAATAATTATCCTTTTACTTTTTCCATAGTTTTGCCTTTTCTAGAATGTTATATAGTTGGAGTCATAGAGTACATAGCCTTTTCAGAGTAGCTTCTTTCACTTAATAATATGCATTTAGGTTTCCTCCACATCTTTTCATGGTTTGATAGCTCATCTCTTTTTCTCACTGAGTAATATTCTATTGTTTGGATGTACCAGTTTATCACTTCACCTACTGAAGGATGTCTTGGTTACTTCCAAGTTTTGTCAATTGTGACTAAAGCTGCTACAAACATCCATATTCAGGCTTTCATCTGGGCATAAGTTTTCATCTCCTTTGGGTAAATGCTAAGGGGCACTGTTGCTGGATCATGTGGTAAGAATATGTTCGGTATTGTAAGAAACCACCAAACTGTCTTCCAAAGTGGCCAAAACATTTTGCATTCCCACCAGCAATGAATAAGAGTTCCTGTTGCTCCACATCCTTGGCAGCATTTAGTGTTGTCAGTGTTCCAAATTTTCGCCATTCTTATAGGTATGTAGTGGTATCTCATTGTTTTAATTTGCATTTCCCTGATAACATATTATGTGCAGCATCTTTTTATGTTCTTATTTGCTATCTGCATATCTTCTTTGGTGAGGTGTCTGTCGAGGTCTTTGGCCTATTTTTTAATCAGGTTGTTTGATTTCAACTATTGAATTTTGAGAGTTCTTTGTGTATTTTGGATTGTAGTCCTTTATCAAACATATCTTTTACAAATATGTTCTCCCAGCCTGTGACTTTTCTTCTCATTCTTTTGACATTGTCTTTTGAAGAGCAGAAGTTTTAGACTTTAATGAAGTCCAGCTTACCAATTATTTCTTTCATGGATCATGCCTTTGGTGTCATAGCTAAAGAGTCATCACATACCCAAGGTCATCTAGGTTATCGCCTATGTTATATTCCAGGAGTTTTATAGTTTTGCATTTTACATTTGTGTCTATGATCCATTTTGAATTAATTTTTGTAAAAGGTGTAAAATCTGTGTTCAGATTCATCTTTTGGCATGTAAATTTGGGAGTTGTTCCAGCACCATTTGTTGACAAGACTTTCTTTATTCCATTGTATTGCCTTTGCACCTTCGTCAAAGATAAGTTGACTATTTTTATGTGTTTCTATTTCCAGACTCTCTATTCTGTTTCATTGACTTGTCTATTCTTTCACCAATATCACAGTGTCTTGACTACTGTAGCATTATAATTAGGCTTGAAGTCAGGTAGAGTTAGTCTTCCAACTTTGGTCTTCTCCTTCAATATTGTGTTCTCTATTCTGGCCTTTTGACTCTCCAAATACATTTAGAATTAGTTTGTCAATATTCACAAAATAACTCGGTGGTAGTTTGACTGAAATTGTATTGAATCTTTAGGTCAAATTGGGAAGAGCTAACATCTTGACAATGTTGAGTTTCCCTAGCCATTAACATAGAATATCTCCATTTATTTACTTCTTTGATTTTATTCATCAGAGTCTTATAGTTTTCCTCATGCACATCTTAGTCATATTTTGTTGGATTTATATCTAAGTATTTCACTTTTGGGGTGCTATCATAAACTGTATTATATTTTTAATTTCAAATTCCACTTGTTCATTGCTGGTATATAGGAAAGCAATTGACTTTTATATATTAATCTTGTATTCTGCAACTTTGCTTTAATTGTTTATTAGTTCCAGGAGTTTTTGTCAATTCTTTTGGATTTTCTCTGTAGATGGCCATGTCATCTGCAAACAAAGATGGTTTTATTTCTTTCTTCCCCATCTGTATACCTTTTATTTCCTTTTCTTATTGCATTAGCTAGAACTTCCAGTACAATGTTGAAAAGGAATGATGAGAAATCAGGCATCCTTGCCTGGTGCCTGATTTAACAGGAAAGCTTTGAGTTTCTCACCGTTAAGTATGTTAGCTGTAGTGGGTTGGTATTTTTTCTTTTTTTTTTTTTTCGAGATTATTTTTATTACACAAGAGGTTTTTAGGCACTAGGATTGAAAGAGGTGCACACAACTTCCCCTCAAATTCCATTGGCTAGAAATTAGTGTTCATCTCAAGACCAAACTGCAAGGGATCTGGAAAATAGCATCTAGTTATGTTCCCAGTAACAAGACAAAATAGATTTATTGAATAGCATGTATTGATTGAATAATATGTCTTTGCATATATCAAAGACATATTTTTCATATGAGTAACACTTATGACTTAGGAGTTAGAATAACATTTATGACTAAGTGTTATTGCCAAAATGGTGCCATATATACATGAAATACCAACAAAGAACAAAACAGTTGAGAGGGAAGAGAACACTATATTGGAATCAGAAAAACTGAAGTTTAGTCTCACATCTGACACATATGGGTTACAGCGCCTCTGTGAATCTGAACTGTCAAATGAGAATAATAACTCTCCCTCATATCATTGTCATGAGAAAAAAAATATGTGAAAGGATTTGGTAAAATGCAACTCCTAAAATGTACACTAGCTTTTTTTACCTGCCTACAAACCACATTGCTGATAGGAAATAGTTTCCTAAAAGAAATATTATGTTGCTCACATGCTTAGAAGCTTTCACTGGTTCTCCAGTGTCCATAGTCTGGAGTACTATAACCTACAGCCCATAGACTCCAGCGTCTTCAATTCTATAAAATTCATTTCAAATTCTTTAGCATGGCATACAAAGCCCTATAATATGGCTCAATGAATGTGTTTATTTAAGAAAATTTTGTTCTGTTTTTCTTTGATAAATTTATTTCCTCCAGTCTTCCTCTGTTTTTTTCTTCTGGAATACTTATTAGTTGGATATTGGTAACAACACATGTCCTCTGTCTCTAATGTTCTTTCTTAGATGTTGTGTATTTAACTTTTCCTTTTAATTCTCCAGGATGTCTTTGACTTTATCTTCTAGCTAATCTAGTATTTTCCAGCTGTTCTATTAACATCTGAATTTTAGTAATTGCATTTTTGACTTTTATGTACTTTGCAATATCTCCTCAGTGTTCTCTCAAGATAATAATTAGAAGATTTAAGTTCTCTTGCCTTTCCTGTATTATATGAGAGTCATTTCTTCTCTTGGTCTTCTCTTTCATGACGTTGTTTTCCTTATATATCTAGTTATTCTTGGTTGTCCATTTGTAGTTAGGAACTGTAAGCTAAATTTATTTTTCTGGGTAGCTATTGGGGGCTTTCTATATTGTTGCGTGGTTGTTGTGGTTTCCCCACTTTTGTCTTCCCCTTAAATGGTTTCTTTGGGAGTCTGTTGGGAGATCCGTGTACCTGGCCTTATCAACTGGTTGACTTCACTTTGGAGTACTTAGACAACAATATAACTCTTAGACTGTAATTAGAAGAGCTTAATGCTGAGGCAAATTGTATTAATACTAGAAGCCTCAGAGCCCTCCAAGACATTTACTTAATTTCTTTAAGCACTCTGCATAGTAGTGAAATATCAGCACAAATATTTCATGGTTACATCTTCAATTAATTCCCATTTTGAAATAAGTGTAAGATTTACAAAGTCTGATGATGGCAGACATCTTAAAAACATTTTTAAAATAGCTTCCTGAGAAATTGAGAATGGCCAAAAAATTAAGTAAAGGAGTGGAGCATTTGAATAGCATAACTGATAAACTGTATCTAATAACTAGTTGTTTCTTCTTCCTAGAATGTTCTTCCCCAAGATCTCTATAGGCTCGTTTTCTATCTGCATACTAGGCTCTTCTCAATGTATGATTTGAAGAAAATTTGCCTTGGCTACCCTATTAAAACTAGCACCTCTGTCACTCTCCATCCCCTTACACTGCTTTATTTTTCTTTAAAGACATTATGACTAAAAATACATTTATTTATTTATTTTTTGGTTGTTTCCTCCACCAGAATGTCAATTATATTGAGGGAAGAGACATTGTCAGTTTTGTTGACTCTCGTGCTCATAGCCTGGGACAGAGCTTAGAGCTTAGTATGCAATAGTACTCAATAAATGTATGTAGGATAAATTAATTCAGAGAAACATAAACTCACACCCAACCTCAGAAAAGGGAAACCTTTTCAGCACATGCAACCAATTTATTTATTTATTTTATGAATTTTTTGCTGAGGAAGATTGTCCCTGAGCTAATATCTGTGCCAATCTTCCTCTGTTTTGTATGTGGGTTGCTGCCACACCATGGCCGCTGAGAAGTGGTGTAGGTCTGCCCCCAGGAACTGAACATAGGCCACCAAAGCAGTGCATGCTGAACTTAACCACTAGGCCATTGGGCCAACCCCCCACAACCATTTTGAATACAAGTAACAGTTACAAAAACTGTTTAGATGTTAGGCAAAAAGTAAATATTTATAACTTTCAATAGTTCATATGTTCATACTTAATTACATGAAATAATATAAGTAAGGAATTAATGTTAGAGGTTAACTCAAATATTTAAACAACAATATCTTAAAAAGAGAACTCTTTTAATAACTCAAGAAGAAACTACTGTTATTAAATGACTATTTAAAATTAACTACATATCAAAACCAGTGGATGCAGTCAAAGCAGTACTCAGAGAAAAAAATCATGTGCCTAAATGAATTCAATAGGTAAGAAAGTCTGAGAATAAATACACTTTATTTTAATCTCAAAAAAATAGAAAAAGAGCAGGAAAATCACCACCCTCTCCCAAGTAGAATGGTAGAATTAATAAAAATAAGAGCAGAGGGCTTTCAGTTAAGGTAATAGAAAACTAAGCTATTCAGACAAACCTCATACTGCTTACAACTAAACATGCTGAATAAATTATTTTCAGAGTCTTCTTGAAGGGTATCAAAGAACTGACAACCTAGTAAGAAATTACCAGAACAAGTGCAAGGGAAAACAAAGCAAAGATTCCAGAAAGATAAGCACAGCCTGGAAGTCATCTTTCCTTAAGAACATTTGCCATTCCTGAAAACGTAAACTCTTTTTAGGTCCATGAATGATAAGAGAAGTGATATGGACATCAAAGTCTGGGGTCTGAATGAGATGGGGAGGGTAATGTACATTCTAGTGGAGACTTTCCCCACAATAGATTGTTACACAGAAAAAATAAACTGACCTCAAAAGTAAGCCAATGATCCTATTTTGTGGTGAATGGGAAACTCATGTCTTGAACTTATTGGAGGATTGTGCTGGACTAGTAGCACCTTCTGGGCACCTTGTAACACATACATAAATCCTCTTTGGATAAAGCCTCATTTTCTTAGACTTCAAATCATTTCTCCAAATAATTTTTAAGTACCCTGAGCAGTGAAAGATCAGAGATAGTTCAGCACTCCAGAACATAAGATGTCATGAGCAAGAGTCAACAGATAAAAACAGAAAGGAAAATATTGTAGCATACAGAACAGAAACTAGGTTAAGGTCTAGAATATCAGAACTTAGAACCAATAAGAAAAAGATGTTTAAAAAAAAGAAGAAGAAAAATACAGCATATAAATAAGCCATTTACACACACAACAAAAACTGCCAATATAAGCCTGTGAAAAAATATTCAGTATCAATAGTAACTATGAACAGCAATTAAGAAAATACAAATTAAAACACTATTTTTCCTTCATGAGCTTGGGAAAAGTTTTAAAATATTGATAATAGATTGGTAAAAGTGTTGGGAAAATTAGCATTCTTAGACACTATTGCTGGTGATGAATATTGTTATATTTTAAACTGCACGTGCCAATTCCTATTAGAATTTAAAGTGTATTTATGTACATATTATCTGACAGAATTTTATTTCTAAAAATTTATTTTCTACATATTTATACCAAAGTATGCCAAAGTAATTATATATTTTTTTACATTATTGTGTATAAAAGACAAAACAAGTAAAACCCAGATGTTCATCAATAAAAGAATAGTCAAATATACTATCATATATCTGTCCAGTAGTATTCTCAGTAGCCATAAGAAAGAATGAGGTAGATCTGAATATCTTGGTATGCGACAAAATCAAAACTAGTTTATTATTTTAAAAAAGCAAGGAGCAAAACAGAGATTGATTATAGTATGATATACAAATTCATATAAAATTTTAAGCCATAGTAGATATATACTTTGTGGATAAATACATGAAAAATATTAACTGTGTTCATCTTTGGGGAGAAGAACTAGGAGTCTCAGGGGTATAAGGGAAGAAGAAATATTCCTCTACCCTTCTAGGTTCTTCTGGCTACTCTAAGAATTTAAGAAATTCTTAATTGACATGAGACGGAATAACAGGAGAAGATCAAACAAATCTGATAACACGTGCACATGAGGAAAACTGAGTTAACTCACCAAAATGGCCAAAGCCACCACCTTAAATATCATCTTCAGCTAAAGACAGAGGAGGATGTTAGGGGTAGTGGTTTGGGACTTCAAAGGGGAAGAAAGCATTTCACACGGAGATGGAAAAGCAAACATTTGGTAAACAAATGTTTGCCATACGTTGCAAAGACAATGAGACATGGAGAGGTGTTTGATCAAATGGGCCTTGCTAGGTTGCTCCCTGCCCACCACACCTAGTTCATATCGTACTATCGTTAGCTATGGTATTAGCTCCTTCATGGAATAGGCCTTCTATCTTAAATTCTTTTAGGCAGTTAGGGGGGAGGTCAAAGTTTCTTCCTGAGTCTTTTTTCTTAAAAATAGTCAAGCCAAAGAGGCACATTTTGGGGTAGAAAATTCTGCTCCTCAACAGTGCGAAGGAAGACTTTTAGTTACTGTTTTATACTCTTCTGTTTGTTTCTTTTATATATATATATATGTTTTATTTTATTTTATTTTATTTTTTTAAAGATTTTATTTTTTTCCTTTTTCTCCCCAAAGCCCCCCAGTACATAGTTGTATATTCTTCGTTGTGGGTCCTTCTAGTTGCGGCATGTGGGACGCTGCCTCAGAGTGGCTTGATGAGCAGTGCCATGTCCGCGCCCAGGATTCGAACCAACGAAACACTGGGCCATCTGCAGCAGAGCGCACAAACTTAACCACTTGGCCATGGGGCCAGCCCCTATATATGTTTTATTTTGAACAATTAAAATAATTTATTTTAAATAGTTTTAAATTTAATTCTTTAAGCATTTAACACAATTTTTAAATAAAATTGAAAGAAATTTATTTAAAATTATTTTAAACAGTTAAAGCTTTAATAAAAGAATGATTAAGTGAGGATTTTTCTTTCACACCATCTTCCTGACTTTTCTCCCCTGCCTCTGCTTTCTGAAGTGCCCCTCAGTTTCTCACTAACCATTTTCCCTTTCAGCAGCTCCCAGCAAGAAGGTCAGGCTCCCTCCTAAGTAGGCCTATGGAGATAAACCCAAGTAAGTGTCCCTCCGTCCTTCAAAGTCTTTGTTCTCCTTGGAGGCAAGGATACGAGAGTTCAGATTCTGTGATGGTTCCTGAATTTCCTTCTTCCACAGCAAACCTTATGGGCATTACATTTACAGAAGTCTTAGGTTAGCAAAATGCTTACTGTTTTTCCTTCAGAAAATAGTAGCAGAGTTTTTCAATTGTGCAGCCAATAGAAAGGACACGGTCTGCTTATTCAAGTTTTTCATAGTCTTTTCAGTGACTATGTTTTCAGTCTATTCTCTAATTATTACTGGCTCCAAGTTTGAATTTATTTCAGTTTTTTAAAGGTCAAATTTTTACTTTCTTTAATCAAGAAATCCATACAAATGTACATAAGCCGAACTAGACATTAATTTTGTGATTTATGAAAAATCAGTAAGATAGTCTCCTTTTGGAATTTTTTCATATGTGAGGTATTTTTCCCTCTAAAATTTACTTTTGAAAATTCAGGGTTTATTTCTGTTCTGTCTGAGTGAAATCATATGGTGACTATAATTTAAGTTAATTCTGGTAAGCAAGAAAAAATTACCACAACCCAAATCAGCAATCTGGTCCTATCCTACGGCTCCTCCCTCCCAAATAACTTTCTTTTCAGCCTTATGCCTCTGGGTGTGGTATTCTGATTTCATTGTTACCACTTACAGCATTGAGCTCCAGGAGTGCAAAAACTTTTCCCCAAATGATTACTAAACTCAATCCATCCTTCAGTAATTACATTTGTAGCTAATGGAAAAGAAACCATTAACTCAGAGTGCTTTTAAATCATAATTAATTGCACATGCAAATGCACTGCTAAATTTGGATGCTCAATTAAACAGCTAATTGCATTGAAAATGAAAGCATGCCCTTAAATTGACAACCATGGGCCCTGGCCCACCTGTGTGCATCCTCACACTTAAACAAGCAAGTCTCCTTTCTTGATACAATTGTAGGTAGGAAAAGAGAAAAAAGGACCACCTGCAGAAAGTGGAAGATGTGGCCAATCATGACTGTCACATAATGTACATTTGTAATACAGATGGTCTATTTTAAACCAGATCCTCTGAAGACGAGGAACCCTGGGGATTCCAGGAGTTTTAGGGCTTCTGAAAACATTTTACTGATGAAGGAAAAGCTTTTGCTTATACAACAGTTCCTTCTTTGAAAACACAGGAGACAGTTTCCTATGGGCCTTTAACTCCTATAACATTTAGTATCTTGAATTTCTGAGATAAGGAACCAGGAGTTAAGTTGAAACATTTAAATTATTATAACCAATATTATTGCTAATAGATATGTTGTCTCATATTTGTATAGCAATGACAATGTAATATTTTAACATATATTTGCTCATCTCAACATAACCATGAGATAAATAGGAAAAGTACAATTATGCACATATGTGCAGGAAACTATGATTCAGAGAAGCGATGTGATTTGCCCCAGAATATCAACAGCAGGAAAGGAATTGCCCAGTTTTAAGAGTCTCGTGATCTTTCATGAAACCAGTAGTGAGTGTTAAAAATATACTTTGAGAAATAAGTGAGCCTAGAATCTCTAGCAGTCTAAGAGAAATTTGGAAATTTTGAGGTGATTTTGAAAATTAAATAATAGACAATCTTAAGAGCAAAAGTAGTGTGTTAGGCAGAATAATGGCCCCCCAAAGATGTCCATTTGCAATCCCCAAGCCTGCGAATACATTAGGTTTTGTCAGAAAGGGACATTAATGTTGCCAGTCAGCTGATCTCAACATAGGACCTTAAAATAGGTCCTGGATTATATGGGTGAGCCCAATGTAATCATAAGAGTCCTTAAAAGTGGAAGAGGGACCTGGAAGAAGAGAGTCAGAGGGAGATGTGACTACGGGAGAAAGGCACAGATGGATGCAACATTGCTGGCTTTGAAGATGGAGAAAGGAAGCTATAAGCCAAGGAATGTGGGTGACCTCTAGGAACCGGAAAAGGCAAGGATGTCAGCTCTCCCCTAGACCCACCAGAAAGGATGCAGCCCTCCTAACACCTTGAGGTTAGTCCATGGAGAGCTGTGTCAGACTTCTGACCTCCAGAATTATAAGATCTAAATTTGTGTTGCTTTAAGCCACTTAGTTTGCGGTAATTAGTTATGGCTGCAAATAGGAGACTAAGACAAATTGTGTCTAAAATGTACACAGCTGAACTGCAAAGAAATGCATGTAGAATAAATGAAAGATGTCTCCTATTGTTGTGACTGTTTCGGGGTGACATAACTACAGATGGCACTTGCCTCTCAACCCATCTCATTCCATTAGTTCTCAAAAACCATTCCTGACCTTTCCCTGAGTTTCCTCACATTTATTGAAATTGCTGGTTAGAGGAGATTCACAAACTCTTGCTTTGCAAAGACAATTGTTTTCATTTTTCATTTTATCCATATAAGGCTTGTCAGGCTCTGTCAGTGGAGGACCATAGCATGTTGATGTAATCTGCTTTGATGGCTGACTCTCTAAGTCGGTTTTGGACATCAGACTTAGAATTTTGAATTGACTTCTCACTTTTTCTTGAGAGATCCTAAACATAATATAAGATAAAAGTTGCTTGAGGGTATAACAAGTGAGGTGAAAGAGGCCTGATTTGGTTTTAGCTAGAGTGAATTGCACCTTGAAATTAACCAAGCTGTGTCCCAGACAACCGTTGTTAGAGTAACACTTGGACAATAACAGAATTTCACTGATTCCAAGACATTTAGGCTTTCATATATTAACATATTAGAAATTAACATTCATCACCAGTGTCATTTTACTATCACTCCCAGCCAGGTGGGTGTACACAATGTGGTCATATCTGTTCTTATCTGTCATCACTTCCATTCACTTACTGATCTGTGCATTATTCCTAATGCAGGTGAAGTCTAATAGGCACTGAATGATAAGTTGGTATGTAAACAAAAAGGCATGGAAACAGTGCAGCAGGGCATAAATTTGTTCTTAGTGAAGCAAATATTCATTGCTGGTGGAATAACTAAAATTACGCATTTCTTTTTTTTGGCAAAGCAACAAACCAAGGATTTAAGAAAGAAAACACCGGCAAATAAATAACAAAGCTATACTATCTTTTCTTAATGGAGTAATTAAGAGGTTGCTAGTGATTCCAGCGAGCAGCTTCTGAGCATTTTTGAGGCAGAGGTTGCAATTTCAATAGAAAGATCGGTGAGTTAGAGGTCCTGCCCCGGCCACCTACGCTTTAGAAAAATGTGATAGTTAAATGAAGGGAAAGAATAAAAAATGGACAAGTATGTGAATGAATTGATGCTTAAAAAAAGAGAAAATCATATGCAAAAGGCTCTTAAACAAATGGAAGAATGCATAATATAAAAAGGGAATTGAAATTAGAGTTATGCTGCAGGATCATTTAACTGTCACATTGGCAAAGGTGAGAGGAAAGAAGCACTCTCGTGTCAATGTTGGTAGAGAATAAATGATTATAATCTGAATGGAGGATGACTTGGCAATATGTGTGAATATATAAAGTGCATGTTCCATTTGACCTAGAAATTTCTACTTTCAGAAATTATCCTACAGATATTCTTGCATAAGAACAGCAAGACTTTATACGAGGATATTTATTACAGAATTATTTGTGACATCAAGATATTGGAAATAACCTAATGTCTTTCAATAGGGAACTTGATGAACAATAATAGAAAAATGTTGAGTGCTTACTATGCATCAGACAGCATTTTAAATGTTTTGTTTGTATTGACTATTTTATTTTCTCTCAATAAACCTGTGAGATCAGATTATTAGCCTACTTTTATAGATGAGGAAACTGAGGCACAGTGAGTTAAATAACTTGCCCAGCGTAATATAGCTAGTAAATGATAAATCAGGATCTGAACTCAGAACTTAGTCTCATAACCATTGGTATAGACATACCCTGTTCTATAAAAGAACGAAGTCTTTTATTATTGGTCTTAAAAAGCACATGGTAGACCTATATGTACTTATATAGAATGATCTCCAAGGTGTAGTTTTAAATGAAAAGAGGATGGTGCAAAACACTGTGTTTAATATACCATCATTTATGGAAAAAATGTATTTATGCTTGTCTATGCATAGACTCCATCTGGATGACGATACAAGAAATATGAGTTGTCTCTGAGAAGACAGTTGGTGTCTGCAAGATAGAAGACAGGGGAAGAAGACACGTTTTGCTGTATACTTCGGATTTTATAGCACGTCTTTTATTAGTTCTTCAATTAATTTTTAAAAGTCCAAAAACATAAAGGGGATACAAAAGCAATAAAATAAAATGTAGGTAATAATGAAAAAATGTATGGGATAATTGACAAAACCTGAGCTGGAAGGAAATAAAAATGCTTGGATGGTTGTATGTAGGAATAAGACATGGGCTTAAAGAAAAGGAACACATTGGAGCAACATGAGGCTTTGTAGAAATTCCACTACATTTTGGGGCTGGGTAAAAAAATGTAAGACATGAGATCTATCCTCTTAACAACTTTTAAAGTATACAGTATAGTATTGTTAGCTATATGTACATTTTTGTACAGCAGATTTCTAGAACTTATTCATTTTGTGTGACTGAAACTCTCCACCCATTTGTATTAGTCAGCTTAGGCTTTCAGAACGAAATACATTCAACTGGATGACTTAAACTACAAATATTTATTTTCCCACATTTGTGGAGGCTGGAAGTCAGAGATCAGGGAGGAGGCATCATGGGTTTCTGATGAGATCGCTCTTCCTGGCTTTTAAGTGGCCACCATCTTATACTGTGCTCACATAACTTCTTCTTGGGAGAAGAGGCAGTGAGAAAGAGAGAGAGTAAGTCCTCTGATCTCTCTTCTCATAGAGCACTAATCTCATCAGAGCAGGGCTGTACTCTAATGACCTGATTTAGCTTTAATCATCTCCTTAAAGACCTTACCTCCAATACAGTCACATAGAGGGTTAGGGCTTCACCATATGCATTTGAGGAGGATAGAATTCAGTCCATAGCACCATTGAACAACTCCATTTCCCCCTTCCCCTCAGCCCCTGGCAACCACTATTCTACTTTCTACTACTATGAGTTTGACTACTGTAGATATCTCATGTCAGTAGAATCATACAGTATTTGTCCTTCTGTGACTGGCTTATTTCATCTAGTATAATGTCCTCAAGTTTCATCCATGTTGTAGCATATGATAGAATTTTCTTTTTTTTTAAGGCTGATTAATGTTACAATGTTTGCATATACCACATTTTGTTTATCTATTCATCTGTCTATGGACATTTAGGTTGTTTCCATATCTTGGCTATGTGAATAATGCTGCAATGAAAATGGATGTATTTTTTCTGGACTTGTGCATGTAAATTCCCAATTAGAGGAGTTTGCTGATTTCTTTTTTCAGGAGCTCATAATCTCTTGATGCCTCTGGTGTCTGTCTATAGTATTGCAGTTATAGTATTACAGTATTCTATATTTATCTATATATTTACCTGAAATGCAGGTTTTCTGGAGGTGCTGCAAACTGTCCAGTCATCTTTTGTTCTCAGTGGTCCCCAGGCTTCTAGAGTGTACTGGGTCCCTATCAGTTGTTTGAGTTTGGAGAGACAGAAACTAGTCCCTTGGGTAGTCCCCCAAAAAGCTGGAACTTTGGACCCAAGTTCCAACTCTTTCCCTCATCAAGAAAGAATAATGAAATAAATACAAAAATGTTGAGAAGGATTGACTGCTTAGTCCTGGCTTTTGTACAAGGAGAATCCATAATAGTGATAAGGATGTTTTGAAGTTGTGAGTCAAAGGAAGCTGAATAAACAACTGAAAATAACAGGCAGGAGCAAGTGCTAACTCCATTCTCTTAAATTTTTTGACACACAAGAATTGGGAGTCGGGAAAATGTCCATTTCAAAAAGTTTTTAGAGGTTAAGGAAAAGTGATTTTTCTCAAATCTTTTTCAAATAAATGGGTTCCAGTAGCCTAAGGGTTCCAGAGAACTCAGGGCAGGTGGCTATGGAGTCTATTTAAGAGAGCAAGGAATAAATTGACCTGGGAAAAAGAAAAACAGCGATAGTTGGGAATGAGGTCACCAAAAGCAAAAGAAACATGGAGAAACTAACTCCTCGGGGCTAATAATTGTGGATTGTGAACTGATAGGGGTTAGAAATTAGAAGGAGGCTGAAGGGGTAGGATTGCTGAGTAGTTGAAGATTATTTCAGATATAAGTGTGAAATTAACTAATCCCAAGATACCCATTTGAAATATTGATGCTTCAAGATTGACAATCCAGGTTCTGACTTCTTAGTGCTTAAGATTCCTTGGGCTTTCGTATGGTGATGGTGATGGGGCGACCTGACAGAAACTTAAAAACTTTTTTTTTTTTTCACTAAAGGTAGAAATAATATGAAAGAGCTCTTCTAACCTGCCTACTCGTTTCAGGATTGAAATTGGACCTGAGTCTCAGCCTTCTCCGTTAAGGCTGTATCCTCAGCCACCTTGATATTGAAGCTGCATCCACTCCAGTAACTTCCAATGCTATAAAGCCAGCTCAGAGAACAGAACTTTCTCTTTTCACCACTCCAGGCTTCCAGGCATCAAATAATGATGATGAGGTTCTTGGTAAAATTTTTATTTGTAAAAGAAATATAACCACCTTATAGAAATTCTAAAACACAGAGGAAACAACATCTCTGATTCATCCATAATCTATCATTTTAAGAGAATCATGATATAGTTTTGGCATATTTTTCCTGGACACTCATATTCTTATGCATTTTTGATCATACAGTAAATGTAGCTTTGTATTTTTCTTTTTCGTATATTAACTTATGGCCATCATTTTCCATGAGTGCATAAAATGACTATTATTTACCAATCTTTCACATTCTCTGGCATTACTCATTGGTATTGGTTTTTCACTTCTGTTAATGTCACCACTGAACATCTTTGTACGTGTGACTTTTTCTCTATGTTAGGTTATTTCTCTGGGGCAGTATCTCAAACGTGGATCATTGTGCTTAAAAAATGGAAAATTGATGTTATTTTTTATTCTTGTTAGTGTTTTCTAAACACTTTAGGAATATTTTTGTCTCTAATACTCACTCTCTCTATATCTGAGATTGGCATGTTAACCCCATTTATGAATAGGGAATCTTAAACTTAGAGAGGTGAACTAGCTTACTCGAGATCACACAGCTGGCAGATGGATGAAACTAGATATGAACCCAAAGCGGAGAACCAGAAATGAGAAGCTAAAGCCATGTACAAGTTGCAGCCCAGTAAAGACGGTGGACACAGAGTGTGTTGTTAAGATCTGCAGCTTCAATGCTCTGTAAAGGAAAAACCAGCCTTTTGACCTTAGTGCTATTCTGCTCTGTATGGGGGCCTAATAGACTCTATGTAACTAAAGAATAATATCAAAGCGTTCACTTTATCACTCATTCCTTTAAACTAAGAAAAGATTGTGCATAATGTTGACAACTGAAATAGAAACTTTTGGCATTAAGGTAGCTTCAATTATTGGTTTAATAGATGATCGTATATGTCAAACCAAAAGCTTTAAGGACTGCTTCTCAGACTTACTTAATTCACTGACATCGTTTTTAATCTTAGATACTTAAGGATGTAATTCCCTCTAGAATTAAACTTCTACCAATAAACTGAATGAAATAATAACTATATATTTCAACAATGGATGCTAACCAGCTCAAAAGTTATATTGCCATGGTCAAAATTAAGTAAAAATGTTCAATGATGTGGCCTAAAAAAAGATGTAGCTATCTTTAAATGGGGACCTTGTCACGAAGCTATAGATAGATAAATTGAAATTCCAGAAGAACATTATAGATAGCAAACAAAACTATCCAGGATTTTTTCTATAGAAATTATTATCTGTACTTTAGTTACAAAACAGAGTCAACTCTTGCCCAAGAATCTGTGTGGTTCCTTTAATCTCTAACCAGTATTCCTTACATTAGTAATGAATCCAAAAATAGGATCTGAAACCAAGCCTACAGACTTTCATTTTTGTCTGATTTCTCAGAGGAATTCACCAGAAGCAGAATGAAATTCAATCCTATGAAAAGAATGTTAGAAGCATCTGCAGTGAACTGAGATATTATAAGGGAATGAAAGAAAGAAATAAATCATTCACCAGAAAAAGAAAGAACAGGCTTTTAAAGTCCTAACAGGAAAATATCCCGCTCCTACCTAGGAAATGGATCATTGAGCTGCGTGCCACTATGTGGTGAAGCCATTCCTTTGTCTTTCTGTAATGCACATGGCTGAGATAGACAGTTTTTTTTCTTTAGTAGATATAATGTAATTCTGTTCAAGTCTAGAAGAGATGAAACTTTCTCTCTCCATACTGTTTGTCAGCTTCTTTCTTGGTGTACCTCTTTCTCAGTTTCCTTTTTATAAGATTGCACATGTCAACATTGAGGAACAAAGTTTACAGAGAAGGAATGCATAATGCTCATGAATATTTAAATTAAAATATGTATCCTATATCAAATACAATGAAAAGTCTTTGCTATTTAAAGTAGATACATGGCAAATATCCCTTTATAAAATAAACGTGTTCTGCAAAAGAGCTTTTCCAACATCTTGAACTCATAGTTATCAGAACTGACTGAACTACGGATTTGACTGTGTTATTTCATAGCCATACTTGTTATGTACAAAAATATAGCTGGTGATGAAATCAGAACAGATCACATAGATTTCTGTTGTTGGAGTGAGTGAGTGGCAAGGCCTGGAGGTTCCTGAAGGAGGGGTGGGAATCGAGCTGACTAGGCTAAGCCCAAGAAGGCATATCACAGTGGGAAAATAATCCAAGTGGGAAATTCTCTCCCATCTTTAGCCACCCCGATATACATAAGGCCAGGACTGGAGAAGCGTGGACATTGAAAATAAAGAGGGAATAAGAGCTTCTGTGCAGTCCACTGAGTTCATGTTAAAATGTTTTTTGGGGGTTGATTAAACTTGTTGATGCAAAGCCCTCATTTCTAGTGATTACAAGACTACAAAAACTAGGTTCATATAATATATATTCAGCTATAAACTATGCTGAAAAACATATGATACTTTATCAGCTTCGAAACCGAGGCCCTTAGAGGCAACAATAATAGATAGAAATCATTTCTGTCACAGTAAATGTAGATAAAATTCAAGGCTTAATGTCAGGAATCAAATGGGTGTGAAGGATAGTTCCCCTTTCCGTTCTCTGCATTCAGTCTCGTCATCGGAGAATCTTCACTACTTACCAACAATCAGGCTAGGTAAAGGGTACACAAGTCCATGGTCCTTAAGCCCAAAGTCATCCTACACAATTGGACTCTTAGTGGTGGACACTGATGACGCATAATTGCTTGGGCACGTGGCTTTGTTTGTTTCTATGAAAGTTTTATATAGAGGAGCTTCTGTGTTAAGCTATGGATCAATTAATAGCAGTATTACTTAAATTTTACTGAAATGAGGAAGACACGAAGGGAATAAATTTTATTTTATTGAGGTACTCTCCCAAGTGTGGGGTTAATTTTTATCCCAAGTGTGTCAATTCTTATTTTCTGGGGAAAAGATGCTGCAGACAGAATTAGAACTGAAAGATGTTGATTGGGAAAACACCTGTGAAGGCTATAGGGGAGAGAGAACAAAAGTAGGCAGAGAGAGCCTTCAGATGACATACAGGTATGACTCTTGTCAAAGGAGAGAGGAAAGTAAGGAGGATTGGATAAGAAGAGTCTCAAACGGCAGTGCATCTCCGAGACAGCCTGCACCAGGCCATGAGGAGCCCCAGGGCAAAGATTGCTCCTTAGAAGAGTCCCAAATCAAGTAGAAACTACTGGCTCTAGTACTCTGACCATGCTCATTCACTAGCTTGGAGCAGCCAGGTAGCTCATAGGCTCAGTGTGAACACTTCAGTGGATTCCAAAGGTGTGGCAGCAGGGTCACTCTCAAAGAGAGATCATGTACCTCCATGACCACCACACCACTTCCATCACCCCTGCACATAAATCCACCTCCCTCCATCTACTTCCCAAACCTTAGTTAATTATCCAGAACAGAGATGACAAATGTATAGTCAAGTTTTCCCTTGTGTGCCATGATAGACAGCGCTAACCAATCAGTGTGATCTTTCCTGCTGATCTCAGGCATAGACACAAGATTCTTCTCAACCCAGCTCTCCAGGAAGCCACTGTAATAGATCTGACATGTGAGATAAAACCCAACTGCTACTTCTGGTTAGGTCTCTGACCTTTCTCTATGGATAGGAGCAGATGTAAGTCAGCATGACACGGTACAAAAGTGAAATTTGGGCTTTCATACATAGATACTCTGCTAGACATCACATTTTCAGTGATCCTATTTACGACTTCTCTCAAAAGATATAGACACAGTGCTGAAAAATATACACATGTGTATATATAAGTGTATAAATACATGTACATATATGTATACGTATGTTATATCTGTAGCTACATCTGTCTATCTCTGTAAATGTATGAGATATGTTTTTGTTTTCAATTAAGGAAGACAAATTTATGATCATTTCATACTTTCAGTATACCCATACTCATTTGGTTAACAAACTCTTCAACCTCTAAACAATACTTTTTTCTCTTCTATAATTAGTTTGCGTATTTTGGGGGTAGGACACAGCTGCCTTCTTCTTCAAACTGCCGTCCCCAAATGCTTTGCTGACACTGCACTTCTCTGCATATCTTTGTGTGTGTGTCATTCCAAGCACAATTGGAAGCAAGTCAGAGATGACTGCCTCAAGGTTTGTCTCCTTTTATAGAGTACTTGGCATAATCTTCACATTATGGATATTATTCTTTAATGCAAAAACGGAATAATACCATTACAGTGGAGATCAAATTGGGTTTTGCCCATGCACTTCTAACATCTCTTTAAAATTTTTCATTTCCTCAAGTTCCCCCTGGTTGAGGAAAAAAAAAAATCCCTGGGGCAGGAGCTCTCTAAAGAGTTATGCTTATGTATTAAATTCTTGCCACTGTGCAAATCTCCTGACACAGAAAGATTTATCCTAAAACTTTTATAAATAATCCCATCCCTTTTCATATACTTCTCTCTGCATTCTAATTATGTTTTTGAGAAAGGCGAGAACAAATTTGCCACTATGCTTAAAAGAGATGAAGCTGGTTTAACGTGAGTTGAGTACAGCCCCAAATCTTTATCAATGTGTCATATTTTTCACCCAAAATCTTTATCGATGTGTCAAGAATTTATTTGTCCTGATTTGATTGGATTTTTGAAAGGAAGAGGAGTTGGAAATACTCATAAATACTCATTTATGAGTCATTGTCGGGTTGTTCCAAAACCATACACTGCAGTTCAAGCTGGTCCAGGGATGTGGGTTGAGCACCAATTTCATTTGGGTTGTCTGAGAAGTGAATTTGGCCTCTGGTCACCGCAATTAGAGGCACTTAAAATTTACACATGAATATGTGTATTTAATTTTAACAAATTAAGTCCTTACCAAGTAATTAGGCGGAAAAGAGGGAGTAGAAAATGACACAAATTGATAAGAGGGAGTGGAAATGCTGGGCTGAAGTACCTCTCCTTGGCCTAAGGACACTGAGAAAAACAGACTCAATGCAATATGATTGATTCATTGCATCCAAAGTTATTGGATTACTGTGTTTCACAAGCAAGTTGGCTGCAGAGATGCCAAATGTGTCAAGGTTTCCTGTATGGCATGTCTAGAAAAGTGCGTGTGGAGTGAGTGGAGGTGCCTATATTGAGAGGCGTTAGATAGTGCATGAGGTTGTCAACAGTCCTGTTCTGTGGTCGAGAGCTGCCCATGACCCTCATATCCACTTGCATTCACGGATTACATAGAACATGGAGAGGCTCCTATGATTGGAAAAAGACAAAGATCTGGATTTTGTTTTACGCTAGGCTTTAAACATACAGACACACCTTCAATGTTTGGTTAAGTGGCATCTCTACAATAACAACCAGGTGACAGAAGGGGCCTTAGAGGACTCAGAGAAAGAGACCTTCACAAGAGGAGAAGGAAATTTTACATGCAGAGCTAGCTTCTATCACAGGCCCTAAATTTGAGTAGGAAGATTGGTTCCAGATGGGTGTGGCTGATACTGTAACAAGGGTTGGCTTCTTGGGTAAGCAATCTGTGCAGTGACACAGGGATCCATGCTCAGAAGAGCTCCACACTTCATTTAGTGCACTGTTGACACTGTCTCAAAATTCTTAAGAATTTTGGGCTCTGCATTTTCATTTTGCACTGAGCCCCACAAACTATGTAGTCAGTTCTGACTGAAACCTTTCCTCCACTTCTTCCTGGTTCCTATTTATTTGAAACAGATCTTCACTTAACTGTTCCTGCCCTAGTGGAAATACTGTAGGGTGGGTAGGGCTGGATATCGACACTTGCTGGTTTATTTTTTCCTAAAACCCAGTCAGATAAAGGATAACTGTTCAGAGATCAGGGGAAGAAATGATTGAATTATTATTGGATTACATTCTTCATCTTTCATAAGAAAAATGGCACAATTAAAACTAATAACAATTTTCTGGTCAGATTGCATTGACTAGTACAAAAGGAACCACTTTTTATTTTAAATGGAGGAACACAAATTCTCTGAAATACTTTCTCCAACACAATAACTTCCCCCTACTTACACTGAACCTCAACTTATCAGTATGTCTTCTTGACTTCCATTTTCAAGAGGCGGAAAATCTGCCAATACAGAGTAAGAAAGAAAGTTCAAGGATTCTGGACTGGGGCTAAGTTTGGACAAAGTATGAAATGAACTCTAACCTTCAGATCCCTAGTAGAAGACATGGCTGGTAAAAAAAAAAAAAAGTTAAGGAAATGTCGAGAGAGCTGGCATCTCTTAAACAATTTGAACCTGCAGTTTAAGTTTCTATAGATATGGTCTGATCCAGGCTTAGCTCATGTCTTGTCAGAAAGTCTGTATGTAATGCTTTAGTTTGCCCTGTCACCCAACTGTCTCTCTTGGTTTTTCAATAATCTTTGCTTAGCTTTTCTAAGGCAAGGGCTGTCTAAATCGCTTAGTTTTGTACACACTTTAACACCACAGATTAATCTGAAATGACCTGAATCCATATCCCTCCTCACTTTAGGCTTTACTTTGATCATTTATGGGAACAGTTACAAAAAGAATAAACACAAATCTCTAATCAAATTGAAACACTATTTTATTATGTCTTTGTAAAAATTAAGCCAAATGAATATTTTTCATAGAGTTTTCAGTGGAAGGATTTCACACATAAATGGTACCTAGTGCAATAACAAGAAATGAAATATTTCTTTTGAAGGAAAGATTTTGTCAAGAACATGGAACTAAGTCTAAAAGACAGCATCGACAATGGACTCAGTAGCTATGAAATGAAAATCACTCACATGATTAGTCATATGGATAACGATCCTTTGCAGGAATTCCATCTTTAAAATCAAAATTAATGGAAACATAAAATTCCTCTAACATTGTTTAAAGAGCAAATACACCTCTAATATTTTAGACTTTGGGTGAATACGTGATCATGCAAAATTTTGAAATTGTCAGAGGACTATATAACATGTTGTGTTTATTTTTTTATTGCTTGAGATGAAAGACAAGAAAGCAAAAAACTTTGAATATAAATCAGAATCTTATTTAAAAGAGCAAGGTTAAAGTCTCTATAAAGTACTTGAGAAACTAGCTACAGATGCATGTTTTAGTTTTCCCCAAATTATCTTCTGCTTTTTCAAAGCCTATAAGGTAGGAATGGAGACTATAAGAGCAATTTGCAGAAACTCATTCTCAAATCCTTTCTCCTGGCTTCCTGTACTCCCCAGGGAGAAGTTCTTGTGTTGGAAAGAGTATTTCAGAGAATTTAATTGTGTTCCTTAGCATAAAATCAGACCTGTCTGAAACACTTCAGAACAATTAGCAAATTGTCATCCATTTTCTTCTTCTTAGGCACTGGCCCCCAGGGAAGAATGGAGAACTGTCACAATGGTAATTGCAAGCATTCTTTTTCTTTTACCTTCTCCTGCTGACTCCTAATCCAAACCTCATGCAAATACAGGTTTAGAGTTTATAGAAAAAGAGCAAATTTAGCCTCAAAGAGTCAAACTTATTTTCCGGTTCCATGGTTTCCTCCCTCTTGGTATTTCACAGGGGAACTGATTTCCATTTCATACCCCTGAGAAGGAGCATTATCATATCATCATGAAGAACCAAATTAGCTCCTATTATCCCTGAGCCGAGAGTCGGAGGTCGGCCGATTGGAATTTATCTTTGCTGATCTCAGAGCTTGAGCTGATGGGGCACAGTGAAGCCAGCCAGTGGACTATGAGGTGCCCAGTGTCCCTCCTGGGAACTGAAAAAATGACTATCACTCAGGTCTCAATAAGGAGAAGGATAATTTCATGCCAACTGACATTAGCACAGTGATCTGAATCTTCTATAATTAACTATTATTTCTGAGAGCAAATGCACTTGAGAAGGTCCTTACCCCTCCCTTTTAAGCTCCCATCATTAGGTATAGCTCTAGACTCAAAGGCCTGGTGAAATGGCAGGAGCTTCCCAGAGGCTCAAGCCTCTCCCTGGTGAAATTGATCAGCAATCATCGCCTCCAGATGTTGTTTTGAGGAGCCTGCTTATATTCTTCCTTCTTTCCCTTGCCAGTGAGTGAGTCACAGGCGCTGGAAGTGGTGTTACTTTCAAGCCAGCAAGGTGTGCAGAAATAGTTAACCTAGCAGGTCTGAGACTGCTATCCTTAAACAGGATAACAAGTCAGATCTGCTCGCGAGGTTGGTTGTTGGCTGATGTCTGGGATCGTGGATTTCAGCAGGCTTCCCACTATTCCTACAATGGATAAGAGTGACTCACTGTGCCTAAAGTGTTTGTACAAATAATATGGTTTATGCTGAACACCTGCTTTCCTTCTGGGAGTCTGGAATTTTGGCATGTGCTAGGCAGAGAGTGCCTATGTGACTAGCTGCTAATAAAAGCCTTGGACACTGATCTCTAATGAGTTTCTCTGGTAAACAATATTTCACATGTGTTGCTGGAGGAATTAAGTGCATCCTACATGACTCTATGGGGAAAGGACTCTTGGAAGCTCATGTCCGGTTTCCTCCAGACCTTGTCCGATGTGCCTTATCTTTTGCTGATTTTGCTTTGCATCCTTTTGCTGTAATAAATTACAGCCATGAGTACAACTATATGCTGGGTCCTATGAGTCCTCCTAACGAATCATCAAAACTGGGGGTGGTCTTGGGGACCCCTCAACATACAAAGTAGAATAAAAAGGATGTTTGCTCCATTTTTCACCCAGCCTTTTAAAATTAAAGTCTTAATATGTATCTTTTTATTATTTGCCATCACTTTAGATAACTTCTAAAAGAACTCAAACACAGCATTATGATTTCTGAGAAAGCTTCAGCGCAAACTGTAATCTTGGAAATAAGACATCGTTGTTGATTCCATATTTTAAATTAGTTAGTTCCATAATAACGTACTGTACTCTACTCAAATTGGATATTGTGACAGCTTTTATTTTTAAAGAAGTTATCTTATGAAACAATTATTTTCTCAGTAACACCACTAGATTCTAGAGTGCTGTGCTAAAAAGACTTGGGGTTTTGACTGAATTATTTTCCCTGGAGAAGAGCTTTGAGTTGAATTTTCTGAGAAATAAAAAGAAAAATATTATATCTGAGAAAATATATTAAAGACCAGAAGCTAGAATACTCCAAGGCTTTTTGTGTTATCTGATATAAAGAATTACAGCTTTAGGGGGTTGTGTTAAACATTACATTAGGTATGTCAAAATCCTTTAGAAATCCTTCAGATGGCCACAAATATTACTTAAAGTTTTAGTAAAACAGGTTCAATAGAATGGGTAATGTAATATTTTATTAAGTTGGTTACACAGGAAGTGAGGGGCAAAGGCAGGAAAATGAGACTTCTCCCGAGAACAGTCCACCACCTGATTCCTCTCCACTTGTGGGCATCTTGTATTCAGGGGCACAGGAATACCGATGGGTCTTTGTGGACGCAGAGGCTGTTGTGTGTAAACGCAACCCTACGGCCTTTTGCTAATTCATAGTGCCAGAATCAAAGTCCTGTTTCCACAAAACTGACTCCTCCAGAGAGAGAATGGATTATTTCTACTATATATAAACAATATTATGTTTCAATAGAATTCTATTTAGCTCATTAACAGAATCAATGTGGTTACCAGCTTGGGATTTGAAGCCAGATACCAAATCTGCTTACTGACCACATGACATAACTTAGATCACATTGTTTATTTTCTAAGTCTTGTTTTTATAATCTATAAAATGGAAACGACACTATCCAATGCATAGGGATGTAGGAATAGCCAGATGAAGACCATTATGTAAGCACAGGACCTACAGACTGTGCCCAGAACATCATGGTGGGTATTAAATAAGTGGTAGAAATTCTGGCCTATCCCTTGTTTGGGAGAACCATAGCCTCTGACAGACAGATGGTCAAGGAAGTGTAAATAAATAAGTAAAATACATTTCTACTCAACTCACTTTAGAGCAATTAATTAAGGTTTTCCATGTGAGAAGTATTTTGATTGAAAAATCGTGGTTTGGATTTTAAAGCATTGCCCCTCATCACTCGTGATTCGAAGCCTATTTCTTTCCACTGCACATTTTAACACCATGGCATGTTTCTCCTTATTAATAATCACATAAGCCTCCACTAAACCTTATTTCCATGAGAAAAGGAAAGCCTACTTCTTTGTGATTCCTCCCTACCATGAGGGATGTCATGACACCTTGTATTCTATATTTTAGGTCAGGCAAAAGCTAGTGAAAACCCATCCAGTCATTTTCTGTGAATGTAGTAACAGATAAGTAGGGAGAGGTAAACTTCATTTCATTTACATTGGAGAGGATAGTGATAACATTGATGCTTGCTCTTCTCCCTGTCTCTAACTAATATACTGACCATGCTAA
Organism: Equus caballus; assembly: GCF_041296265.1. NCBI lineage: Eukaryota > Metazoa > Chordata > Mammalia > Perissodactyla > Equidae > Equus > Equus caballus. Next base: position 95,715,138 of record NC_091685.1, on the reverse strand, counting down.
TGTGTGCATGATGTCACTGGTACTCAAGAACAACGAGGTCCAGAGTATGGATTTTAAATTTTTTTCTGAAACTTCATATATCATATAAAGATGTTTGGGCATAGAAAATTTGCAAAACAAAGCAACCCTTAGATAATAGAATTAGAGCGAGTAAGGGGTAAGAGGTGAAGGGAAAGCTGTTGTGGGCAAGCTGGAGAGTTAATTGAAAGTCAGAGAAACATTTCATAACACTGTCATGGGATAATGAAAGAAAAGGACTAGAGGGACTTGAACCAAAGAGAAAAAGCCAGTTTGCTCTTGAGAGTGATGCAAACAGGTTCATCAGACCCTGTAATCCGGAGGATCCAAGGGTCCTCCTGTATCCTTGCCATATCTAATGATGTGTGGTGCCCTTGATGCACCATGTTGACATTGCCAAGCTATTGATTATGCCACTTCCTCAACCCAGAATGATCTTTATCTGTTGGTCTGCTTACCTAACGTGTGCTCAGTGTTGAAGACTCCACTCATCCATCATTCTCTTTATGAAGACTTTCTGATCCCAGTCCAGGTCAACCTGATAGTAATTCCTCTGAATCTCTTCCATACTCAATAATTACTTAGATCGGACTATTACATTTGTTTCTTTATGTGGTTCTTTTCTTCTTGTAGACTGTAACCTTCTTATGGGCTAAGAATCTCATTCATCCTTGTATGTGCCTGGCACAAAAATGTATTTTAGATTAAAGATCATTCGCATGAAAGAATGCAACAAGAGGGGCTGGCCCGGTGGCGCAGCGGTTCAGTTAGCATGTTCCACTTCTCGGTGGCCCGGGGTTCGCCGGTTCGGATCCCAGGTGCAGACATGGCACCACTTGGCACGCCATGCTGTCGTAGGCATCCCACATATAGAAAGTAGAGGAAGATGAGCACGGATGTTAGCTCAGGGCGAGGCTTCCTCAGCAAAAAGAGGAGGACTGGCAGTAGTTAGCTCAGGGCTAATCTTCCTCAAAAAAAGAAAAAAAAAGAATGCAACAAAAGTGGAAAGAAATAAAGAATGAAAAAAGAAATGCAAAAGATCTCATAAATTTAATAAAATGGCAGAAAAGTAGTGTTTTTCTCACCTAGTTTTACCTAAGCTATGGGGATATAAGTTTACCCTTTCAGGTCACTGTTCAAAAGTGACTGATTACAAGAAGATTTGCAAAAAAATATGAAATTCTTGATTACTAAGGTGTTTATAGAGAAACTGCAACCCAGAGACCTGAGGAACACCATGAACATAAACACAGACCAAAGAAAAGTAGAACCCATATCCTAGCGTTCACATTTTTTTTAACAGCAAAAACTTCTAAACTGAAGACACTTCTCAGATGTTTCAATTGAAAAGTCCAAAAAACAGGTGGACACATACACTAAAGTTTGGCAGGAGGTTAGAAGTCACTTTGCTTTCCTTGAGGCCACAATTAGCCCCCGGAGTATTACCTTAGCGTGGGCTACCTCTTTCACTTAGCTGATTTTTCCACTCTGAAGTTACATTTCAGGCATCAGTGATTTCCCAAGATATTACAGTATGGGCTTGGCAATAACACTTCCTAAGGCCATCAGAGCTCTGCATTTCAGCATCAATCACACGAGAAGTTTATTGGCACCAAGACACTTCCTCATTACGAAACACCCAAGAGAAAATGCGTCTTAATGAATTTCAGCCAGAGCTGGCAGTGTTATTCTTGAAGAAAACAACAAACTTTCAGCAGCCTCATTATATGTAATTATCAATTTTGAAGCCATGATATTAAGGCCTATCATTGGGCATACCCAAACATATGGATTTTCTAGCTGCTGAGATTCTGGAGGTTTTGATACCCAGCCATTACCTGCTCTTGTTAGAATATCCTCATGATCAGATTTGTTATTTTAACTCCTTATGAAGCTGTCAAACTCTAGTTTTCTAAAGTAAAACTAGAACATGTATTTTAGGTTTAGAGCTTGTCTCTTTCTTCATTTACCATTCCAAATGTTCATTCTACATAACTGAACTAGAAAAGAGAGGCAAAATGTATATTTATTCAATTTACATGTACCTGTATTAAATAACTGTTGTGTCAGAAGTTACCCTGAGAATTTAAAGCAATATAAAGGTGCATATTGCCTAGTTTCTACTCTCAAAAGCATCCAAATAGTGGCTGAGGAAGGGAAAGACAACAGTGGAACATATAACTAAAGCAAGAAAGGAAATGATAACTTTAGAGTTATAACTATTTTTGTAGCGGTTCAAAGAAACAGCAATTCTCATCAATCTGGGGATGAAGAACAGAGGATGGAAAGTAAGGGGAGCATCTATAGAAAACACGAGGTGGATGTTAAGGGAGTAGAAAGATTTGAAAAGGCAAAGGAGACCTTCAAAAATAGAATAGAATGAGCATGGAGGCTGGGAACTCAGGTAGAATCTGCAGTAGTTCACTTTCGATGGACCATGGGAATTTGAGGATTGAAGGAAGGAAAGAATGGAAAGATGGGATTAATCACACTGTGGAGGACCCCAAGTTCAAAGCAGAGGAAGCTGCATTTACTTTAGCATGCAAAAGGGATTTATTGATGGTTTTTGAGACAGCTAATAAAATATAATAATATGAGCAGATTTTTATTTAGAAAGATTAATCTAAAACTGGGAGCACTGGACAGTGAGAAGAAAGTTGTAAAAGTCAAGGAAAAAATCTAATGAACACCTGATCTTGATACTTGAAAATAAAGTTGGGAAGGATAATATTTTTCTACATAGCAGAGGAGGAATCTGTGTCAGATTATTCGATATTGAGGATAAGAAAGGAATAAAAGCTCAATTCAAGATTTTCTTTTGCTTTCATATGATAGTAACATTAACAGAAGTAAGACAAGGGGAAGTCTGGAGTTGAGAATGGGGTAGATGTGAAATTAGATTAGGATTTGGATGTGTTGATTTTGAGACAATGTTGGATCACTGAGGTGAGAGTCTGTAAAAGTTTATAAGATATGTGGGTAGAGATTTTGAAAAGTACGCAAGGCTAGAAATAAAAATCTGGGTTCATTGGCCTGCCAGTGATAAAACTATGGGAGTTGATAAGTTCACGAAAGGAAAGAGTGTAGTGAAGGAAGAGAAGCCCCAAAGAGTGAACTTTGGAAAAGCAGACAACACGAAAGAACAAATGGGTAATATAAACAGAGAGATGGAAATTTTAAGAAACATAAAAAGGAAATGCTAGAAGTCAAAAACACTGTAACAGAAATCAAAATAACTTTGATGGACCCATCAGTAGACTGGAAACAGCCAAGGAAAGAACTAGTGAGCTTGAAGATAGGTCGGTGGAACCTTCCCAAAACTAAATAACTAAATGCAAAGAGAAAAAACAATGATAAAAGAAAAAACCAGAACAGCCAAGAGTTGTGGGGCAATTTCAAAAGGCATAAAACATTCATAGTTAGAATGCAAGAAGGAGAAGAAAGAGAGAATGAAGCTGAAGAAATATTTGAAGTAGTAATGGCCAAGAATTTTCCAAAACTAATGACAAACAACAAATCATAGATCCAGGAAGTTCAGACAATACCAAGCAGAAAAATAATTAAAAAAAATCTACACCTAGGTGTATTGTATTCAAGCTGAAGAAAACCAGACAGAGGAAAACTTGGAAGAGTCCAGAGAAGTTCCCCTTCTCTGGGAAAGCCATGAATATCTCATTAGAAACCATACAAGCAGAAAGAGAGGGGAGTGAAATATTTGAAGTGTTGAAAAATAACCCACTAACCTAGAATTCTAAATTGAGCAAAATTATTCCTCAAGACTGAAGGAAAAATATTTTCTGAAACAAATAAAAACTGAAGGAATTCATTGCTAGAAGATCTGTCCTGCAGGAAGTATTAAAAGTGACATAAGTCAGAAATTTGTATCTACATAAAGAAAGGACATCAGAGAAAGAATGATGGAAGCTAAAAAAATTCTTTTATTTTTCTTATTCATAATTGATCTAAAAGACACCTGTTGGTTTAAAGGAATAGGAAGAAGAACATATCCGGTGATTATAACACGCGGATGAGTGAAATGCATGGCGGCAATGCCATCAGAAACAGGAGGGAGGAATTGGGAATACTCTTACAAGATATTTGCACTACACATGAAGTGGTGTAGTTATTTGAGGGTAGACACAGATGACTAAAAAACACATATTGTATACTCTAGGACAACCACTAAAAAAAGTGTATTTGATGAGCTAAGAGAGGAAATAAAATGGAATAATATAAAATGCTTAATTAAAACCAGAAGACAGAAAAACAAACGAAAAAAGAAACAAAGAACAAATGCAATGAATAGAAAATAGTTGCAAGCAATATAAATATATCAATAATTATTTTAAATGTGAATGGTCTAAAAACACCAATTAAGAGACAGACTGTCAAAGTGGATTAAAAACCCAAAAAACCAATACCCAAATAAATGTTGTCTGAAAGAAACCTTAAAGACTCAGGTTAATAGTGCAGAAGTAGAACAGACTATTCACATTAGCCAAAAGGTGGAAACCACCCAAATGTGCACCAATGGATGAATGGATAAAGAAATAGTGGTATATAGATATAAAGGAATATTATTCAGCCATCCAAAGGAATGAAGAACCCATACATGCTACAACATGGATGAATCTCAAAAACATTATGCTAAGTGAAATAAACCAGACACAAGAAGCCACAAATTGCATGATTCCACTGATATGAAATATCCAGAATAGGAAAATCCATAGAGACAGAAAGCAGATTGGTGGTCACAGGGGCTTGAGGGAGAGATGAATGAGGAGTTACTGTATAATGGGTATGGTGTTTCCTTTTGGGGTAGGGAAAATGTTTTGGAACTAGATAGAAGTAATGATTGCACAACATTGTGGATATACTAAAATACACTGAAATTTTCACTTTAAAATGGTTAATTTATGTGTGAATTTCACCTCAGTTAAAAAAAGTAATGGGTTAGAGAAAGATACATGGTGCTAAAACTAATCAAAAGAGAGCTGAAATAGCCATTTCAAACAAGGCATACTTCTAAGCAAGGAAAATAATCCGGGTAAAAGACGGTACTACATATAGTAAAGGGGTAAACTCTTTGAGAGGATATAACAATTAAAAATGTTTTTGCATCTAACAAAGGAGCATAAAAATATGAGAACCAAAAATTGATAGAAATGCAAGGAGAAAGAGACAAATATATACTACAGTTGAGATTTAAATACCCCTCTTTCAGTAATGATAGATCAATCAGGCAGAAAATAAGTAAGGATATAGCAGACCCAAATAATACCATCAATCAACTTGGTCTGATTGACATTTATAGAATACTTCATCCAACAACAGAAGAATACACATTCTTTTAAACTCCATGGATCATTCACCAAGATAGACCACATTCTGGTATAGAAACCATATAAAGCATGTTCTCCAAACAAAATGGAATTAAGCATGAACTCACTAATAGAAGGACAGATAGTTGGAATGTCCCTAAATATTTGGAAACTAAACAACACAATTCTAAGTAAAACACAGAAGTTAAGTCAGAAATCTCAAGAGAAATTTAAGATATTTTAATTAAATTAAAATCAAAATACAACTTAAAATTACTGGGATACAGCAAAAGCAGTGCTTACCGGAAATTTTGTACCATTAAATGATACACTAAAAAAAGAAGAACTTGTCAAAATCAATAGTCTAAGCTTCTTCTTTAGAAAACTGGAGAAAGAAGAGCAATTTAAATAGGCAGAAAAAAAGAAGGAGAATTAGGGGAGAAATCAATAAAATTGAAAAGAGGAAATCAACAGAGAAAACCAACCAAACTAAAGGTAGTTCTTTGAAAAGATCAATAAAATCAAATTCTAGCCAGGATAACCAAGAAAAAATAGGACACAAATTACCAATGTCAGAAATGAAAGATGGGTGGGGTCATTAGTCTTGATCCCATGGACATTAAATGGTAATAAAAATATACTCTGACCAAAGCTTTACCTACAAATTTGATAACTAATGTAAAGTGTTAATAATAGGCAAAACTGGATATGGGGTATATAGGAACTTTCTGTATTATCCTTACAGCTTTTTTGTAAATCTAAAACTTTGATTTTATTTATTTTAAACAAATTTATTTTATTTATTTTAAATATAAAATTAACTTTGAGGCATTGTCTATCTGCTTAGAGACAGAAGAGATTCCAGCCACAGTATCTGGTCCATAGAACAACCCCGCTATTTAATCAATGGATGCTTGAACTGAGAGAGGGAAATAAGTAGCCAATGAATCAAATGAACAATAATATTGCTGTGTTGTAAGTTCATAGAAGAGGGACTCTGTCTGCTCACATGAGAAAAAATGTTATGTAAGCCAGCATCTGAATCGCTTGACCTCAGGCAAGTTCATACTCTCCCTTAAAGTTTCCTTGTCTGTAAGATGGGAACAAATAAAAACACTTCTCTCAAGTGGGTGTTGGGAGGACTAAGGAGTTAATACTGAAGAATACTTAGAGTACTTGCTACTTGGCAGAGGCAATTCATCATCATCATCATCATCATCATCAAATAAGTTATGGAGTACAAAGTTGAAATGTGAGTATTATATTAGTGGAATCTTCCCTGGTGTCTTTAAAGGTGAGATGGTTTCCCCAACCCCTTGGGCATCTATTAGGCACCTTTCTTAGCCAAGAGTTGTGTATAAACCCACAAGTCCTGAGCAAAAATGCGGGTGTCATGATCTCCTAGTTCCTCTATGCAGTCACTGCCATATTTTTCTCTTGCTTTGAGATTTGTTATTTCTAAGAGGAAGAAGAAAACCAAGTACAACACAAATAAGCTTCAGGTTGGGTTAAAGTACCAGGGGATAAAAGAATCCTTCTGACAGTAACACAAGGCGATTTGAATTTTTGCTTGAATTTTCTCTCTCTGCTCTCATACACAGACAAAGCTTAAAAGGACATCTTTTATCCGGGGCATGATAGCTGTTCTCCAAAGATGAGCTATCTGTGTGACATCCCTGTTCAGTTGTCACTTTCCTTTGTGTCAGGTAAGCACAAGCTGACAAAATCACTTAAACCATCTAATTCAAACATCAAACATTGAATTAGGTAACTTTTAGGTGCTTTCCAATTCTGAGATTCTGCGATTTCAGCCAGTGAAGGTAATGTTGAGAAAGAGTCTATTAAATTTTATGTACCTGTGAAAGTAACTGGAGTCATTTTTCAGACAATAATAATTATTGTCACAATTAAGAAAACAAATGCTTATACCCAATAGTGATGGGGTCTATTATTCTGAGGTATCCTTTAGCTTTTTCTTTTTGTGTTAATACTTTTTCTAAATGTAAGTGCAATGTCTGATGCTTGGAGGAGAAATATTGTTGCAGGGCAGTTGGTAGTTTTGAAGGCTGAAATACTAAATATAAATATATATCCACATATATATATACACACACACACATATATATCAGATTTAAGTGGAACTGCAATAATGCATTTATAAACAGTCATTAACTATCTTAAGATAAGAATGATGACTAGTTGTTGTTCCTCAATGAGTCTAGAGCAAGAGGAGATAATTAGTAACAAACCGTTGGAGATTTCAACGTAGTATCTGGAAAAAAATTTCTGGGAGATTAGTGACATTGAAGTGGTGTCAATGTAGAGATAATTTTCTGCAGAGATAATTCGAAATTGGAATGGATGTCTTGCTGATCAGATGTTTCCTGGGTGGTCAGATGAGAGTTTGGGGAATGAGTTGATTGTCCCATCCACAATTTAAGACTTATTCAAATACCTATCAACATCCAGATTGAAACAGCTGTTATAAATTCTTTGAAAATTGGAGCAGATGTAAACAAAATAAACATAGTCTGGCTTAAACACAACGCTACATGGAAATACGTCATAATTTTTGATGGCTTCTCATTATTTCCAAATTTCACCATATCAGTATGGAATATACAGATATATTTATTTCAAAGCTTATTGTGAATTGGCCCTATGTTATTTTTTTTTTACTAATTAATTAGATAATCCAATAAACATTTATTGATCCCCTCTATATGTCAGGGAATTCTCCAGATACTGGAGATACAGCAGTGAAGAAACCATTCAAATACAGCTTGCCATTAGGAAACTTACGTGTTAGTGAAAGGATGAGGTTCACAATTTAAAAAAAAAAAGTAAAACATATAGTATGTTAGAGGATGATAGATGTAGTGAATAAAGACAGGTCTGGAATGGGAATAAGAAGTTTGTGTGCGCTGTGGGGAGGTGTTACTACAATTTTAAGCAACATGGTACAGGAGGGGCTTACTAAGGATGTAGTAAAAACTCAGAAGATGAGGAAGTAAATCATGGATACATGGGGGAAGAGCATTCCAGACAAAGGGAACAGTAAATGCAAATGCTCTGAGGTGAAGGTTTTGAAAAGGAAAGTGATGTGATATGACTTATTTTTAAAGGATTATCCTGAATGCCATGTGAAAATCAACAAAAAAGTGGTTGAGGAGTGGCAAGGGAGGCAAAGGCAGAAGCAGGAAGAACAGCTGGGAGCTATTTCAACAATTATAATAAAGATCTTGGATTGGCCAGAATGAGGGCAATGAATGTGGTAAGATGTGGTCAGAGTCTATTACGAAGTAGAACTGCCAATGAATTAGATATAAGTTACGAAAGGAAGGGAAGCAGTAACTGGAAGGGTGATGTTGCCTGTAACTGAGATGGGCAAGACTACAAGAGGAATGCATTTAGAACGAAAATCTCATGTTCAGTTTTGAATATTTTTAATTGAAGATGCCTGTAAGTGGATGAAAGAAGTTCAGGGAGACAAATGGAATTTTTGGCCCATGGATGACATTTAAAACTATGATATTAATGAGATTAGATGAAATTACCCAGACAATGTGTAGAAGATGGTCAGTTCCCTGGGGCATCAAAGCATTAAGAGGTAGGAGAGATGAGGAGGAAGTATGAACCAGTGAGAAAGGAAAAAACAGATGAGATATCCTGAAAGTGAAGAAAGTATGTGGAAGAGGCGGAATTGGTCAACTGTGGCAAAGGCTGCTGGTTGGTCAAGTTCAAGTTTGACAAGGATGACAAATTTACCACTGGATTTAGTACATTGTAGAAAATTGGTGACTGCTAAAAACAACTTTAGTTGAGTAGCAAGGATGAAAGACTAATTAAAACAGATTTAAAAGCGATTTTAAATTTGAAACTCTATGACTAGTTAGTATTTATTTAATTCAAAAATTTTTTAAAAGATATCAGAAGGTAGGCAACAAAATATTATAAGTAGGAAAATAAACAATCAGTATAGGGGCCGGCCTGTGGTGCAGCGGTTAAGTTTGCACGTCCCGCTTCTCGTTGGCCTGGGGTCGGCCAATTTGGATCCCAGGTGCAGACATGGCACCGCTTGGCAAAAGCCATGCTATGGTAGGCGTCCCATGTATAAAGTAGGGGAAGATGGGCATGAATGTTAGCTCAGGGCCAGTCTTCCTCAGCAAAAAGAGGAGGATTGGCAGTAGTTAGCTCAGGGCTAATCTTCCTCAAAAAACCCCAAAAAAATCCAATCGCTATAAGTGCTGTTTATTAATTAATAGCTATTTACCAGCTAGAAATGTGATAATAAAGGAGCTGGAGTAGATACGAGACTGCTGACTGGAAAAACAAGACAAAATAGTAACTACTGGAATTTATATTATTGACATATATTGACCTAAGATTTCTGTTTATGTTCTACAGGATGAAGCAGAGTCTAATATTAGCATGGAACATGGAAGAAAACTCATCTACTACGCTTGGCTTGAAGTAGAAGTTTTAAATTTTTCCAAGTCGAGTTGAATTTTGAAGTTGAGGTCACAAAAACCAAAGAGTTATATTGGCATATTTGCATACTTCTAGAAAACACTAAGAAAGTTACTCTTATACTCAGAGCAATGTACATGTCCCATAAAAATACCCCTAATATTTATGAGCAATTAAAAAAATTGTGTTCTACTCAAATGTGGGCAAAAATCAAAATTAGCAACATTCAAGAGACAAAATTAAGTCAATAAATATTTATTGAGTATCTACTATTATAAAGGTGATGTGATAATGCCTGGTGGAATGCAAATATGCAGGATGTCATAGATTTTTCCTTCAATGACCTTAAAGTCCACTTCAAAAAAAGGGAGGAAAATAAAGACTAAATACTAATAACTGTATGTGATTTTAAAAAATAGTTAAAGAGAAAAATCTAATAGCTGTCATACAGTAGCACGTGGTTAATAATATAATCAAGGAGGTTTTCAATATTATAGAATGCTTTGAATAGGAAGTGATTGACTCAATTCAAAAGGTTTTGTGAAATAGGTCAAATTTTATTCACGTATTAGACACAGTCACTCTCCTGATACTGAACATCAAATAGGGGAAACATATGAACAAAATAATTCAGCAGAAACACTAACCAATAATATAAAGTATACCATTAGAGCTATGTGGCCAATCAGTTTACGAAAAGGAGTAAGGAAAGATTTCATAGATCCAGAGCTTGGACCTGAGTTTTGAAGAATAGATAACATCTAGAAAGGTAAACCAGAGACCAGAGGCAAAGATAGCCCCAAGTCATTTCACAGGACTCTATACAAAAGCAAGCACATGTAGACAATAATTCCTCACTGAAGGGATATGATAAAATAAACGTTGTAGAATTATTTTTGTGTGTGTGATGGCATTGTCAGCAGTAAACCAAAGAGAGGGCAGACTTGTAACATAACATCAGAATAAGAGTAAGTACTTGTCTTTAGTTAAATATTGCACAAATCCCGAATACATTGTAGAACATTGTGTTTGGCTGCTTCAATAAAAATGTATTTCTATGTATTTACAAAAATATACAACAATAAAGTGCCACCTCTCTCGTATACTAGGTGGCACCTTACTTAAATTACAAATATGATATTTAGGAGTTAATAGCTATGTCTAGATTGTTACCCTCTCAAACTAATATGCTATTCAAAGTATAATTTTTTAAAAAGTTAAAGTCATGAATCACATATATATTGAGAACATGTCAAATATACTTAACTCATTAATGAGGGAACCATTAGAATAATCAAGCTACATCAAAGGTATCAAAGAGATTTATATAGTCAACTTAGAAAAGCATACTGAAATCACTTTAAGTCAGAAACAAAATAGGTTAATGTCTTACAGGGCAATACATAGTAACCTTTTCTATCAGACAGCAATAATTGCCTCTCTAACAGACAAAGGATCTGACGACAAACAGACAAAATTTCTGGTTAAATCTTTGTTAAAGTAAGCACATAATTGAACAAAGTCCAGGCCTAATCATGAGTAAGTAGTGAATTAACCTAAGCGTATCATATAGAGAAATAATCTTTGGGTGGGTCTATTAGACAATGTTCCAGTATGACATTGAAAAGGCATGCAGTCATCCTTTTTCGTTTTTTACAGATTTTAGGGTGGCTTTTAACAGACTTGCCTTGTGACAATAAATAATCATCAGAGATGATATCGTTTATCACAAAAAGACTGACCTCAGGTTTCATTTGCATAAATTCAGCAAGAAGTGTTAAGTTTCATGGCTACATGTCCTTTCTGAATGGTCATTGAATCTAGAGTCATACAAAGTTGGAAAACTACTAAGCCCACAGAATTAAATTCTGCATGCAGATTTCATCAAGAATATAGAATTGAAGTTTTAAGGCCTCTATTATTTGCTCTTCTTTCTCAAATTTAAGAACCAAACAAAGAGATTCATCTCCACCAAGTTTTGCTTACAGTACATGTAATGTTGGTGAATTCCTCTCCCCTTGAGGTCTTCCAAATCTGCTGTGGTTTCTGAACTGTCAGGAAATGACCTTCCTTAATATTTGTAAGGCAGGGACCCTACTATCAGATCTGTATCCTGGGAGGGCTTTGTGGTCATTTGTCACAAAAAAGCTACTACCTCCTTTCCTTAATTTCAGACTTTTATATATGAATAAATGAGGTTTATTCTCAAATATGACTCTCCAGACATATCCTTGATTGCACAATTATATTTGCCTAATTATATTCTGGTAAAAAAGGACAGAATCTTAGTGGACCTATGTAAATAATTATATTGCCATGAAAAGTAGAAACTCAGTATCTATTCCTGTCCACTGATGGGTCAGGGAGAAAAAGATACCATTTTTAAAAACTATCATTTCAATTTGCAAAAGTATATTCCACTAAGAAATAGAAATGGCTTGCTCATATATCCATCAGAAAATAGTACATTGAAAAATATTGCCAACAATATTCCCAAATCAATAACCATGATTAGATTTTCCTTATCAGTTCATCCAGTCCTACTTAATCAATTCTTTTTCTGTTGGATCTTGGTCAACAGTCTGCTTTCATGAAGTTGTACACTTCTTGATTAGAAAGAGCTTTAGAAATCTTGAATTAGTCCCTTGGTAAAGTCTGATAGTCGTCTAAATCATGTTGGCTCAGAAGCCTGTACTCAAAAATTTATCCCCTGAAGTATCAGTAACTACTATAGTCTTTTCTCTGAGGCCCTAAGAACATGCTTCTTTTTTGAGGAAGACATTTCTAGACTGTAGCTTATAATAAGCCTTTAGGCAAACTTGAGAGGAAAATATAAACCATCTGTTGATAAGGCTAAAGGGTAGTGATTAATTTATTACAATAGGAACATTATGAGATTTAATGGAAGTAAATTCTCTCTTGGGTTATAATACATAATGATATTTTGAGGATTTGATCCAGGTTTCCCCTGAGAGTCAAGCATAGTATGAACTATGACGGCATTGCCTCCATCCTGGAGCCTTCCAATTCTTTCTGTAACGTGGATAATCTCCAAAACATATTTGCAGTCAGTATTTTCCTATGCAAAACTAACTTAGGGAAGGCATAGTTTTTCCTGAATTGACACTTCTTCCCAAGTAGCTTTAGAATAATGTTAGTCTAATTAAGAAATATTGAGCACATCAAACAACCTAATTGTTACTAGTATTCCTCCTTTAATAAGATTAAAGAAGAATCTTTGTAGGTACCCAGGGATTTCTGGAAAACTCCAAACATTGTTTAGGCATTAAAGATATTCCAAAGAAGATATTTTCCTGAATCTAGGATCTGATTTTAGGAGGACAAAATCAAGAGTTATCTAAGGACTTTAGACACTTGACTAAGAGAACAATCTAGGTGCCTAAGAAAAATAAATTGTTGTAGCTTGGCTACCTATTAATCACAAGGTCAAAAGGATGTCTTAAAATAGCTATAGCAAAAGGTAACCTAATTGTGAGATACCTTTGCTCTTTCAGAAGTTACTTTTGTTCTTTTTTTAAAAAAATAATCAAGGACATTACCAAGCCAGCAGAATGAACAAAAAGTTATTCTGATGAGTACACATCTGGAAAATTAGACAAAAGCTAATGATTCACCTTTTATTATCTCTTGTTAAGAGGAACTGAATACTTCAAGATCAATTTGTTAATTTAGCAGAGAAAAAAATCTGAATTCTGGCATTGTATTAATACAATCTTTGCCAGTAAAGGATTCACAAATCTTTTTTTTTCCCTCATATGAATAAATCTATCAAACATGCTCCAAAACATTTCATTGCTTCTCTAGACTTATGTTTTGGGGTTTTATAATCCAACCCAAAGAAAATTTACTTTCCTTAAACCTTCTACAACTTACTCTATCTACCCAAATTTTGTCATTCACTATATTCTTTCATATTCTGGAATAACTGACACTTTATTCTAGGACAAAACTATTTTCTATTTCCTTTAAAATAACAAAAATATCTTCCATTACCTTGCCTATACAGTAGTATTTATTTTCCATTATTTTTCTGCATAGAATCTCATCTATCCGTGTTAATTATAACTTTTAACGAAAGTACCAGATTCTGCTTCAGAGCAAAAAGTAAGAGATAGGTAAGAGAATTGTGTGTCTTATATAAGCATTTTGGCAGACCAGAGAAGCTCACAGGTGCACATTACACGACCTCTAAAATCATATTACTTTTACACTCAAAGTGGCAAAAATTAACATGTCCTTTGACATGTCTCAAAGTTATAGACAGTCTGTAACATTTTAAAATAAAAATTATGTTTGGGAACCAAATTTTTAGTGGTCTATGTTACTTGGATATTGTCCATGCATCCAAAGATTATCTATTAATTAATTATGATATTAATCAAAGTGTTAAATTTAACTAAGAATCTTACAAATTTTAAGTTGACAAAAACACACAGTAATTATGTTTAAAAGTTTGCCAGAATTATCATCCAAATAGTTGAATGCCTAACTTTATATCTTTTATAATCTTAAAATTTATCTGGAAGAATATTAGTTAATCTGGGCAATCAACCAGTGTAGAATTTTAGGACATTCACATTAGCAGCTTCTTCATGAGAAAACAAACCAAAATCTAAAAAAAAAAAATAGAAAAGAAATTTTTTTTCTTATATTTCACACTGTTAAAAATCAGGAAAAAGATACATAGCTGTTTTTAAAACCCAAATATCCAACTGATCTCATTTTCCCGAGGATTCATTTTGAGCATATGAACTTGAATTCTTATATGAATATACTTCTGGGCCAAGTTTCTGAGAGAAAGTTTTTTTCCCTTTAATAGCCTGGGATTCCTCATTTGAACCACATGACACAGAAGATTATTTGAGTAACTATTTTCTCAATTCTCTCAAGAGTGGTAAATAACTAGTACCATTGTGATAAATCAGGAGGCAGCTAATTAATTATATACAATGGCTTCCATAGATGCCTTAGGGAATTAGGATTTGATTCTCTGTGGAAGGGGTGGACCCAATAAGAGCACATACCAAGCAACAGAACTTTTACTCTTTTTCTCTTCCGTTTTCTATATTTATATAAACTGTATGTTTCATAATGTTCTTTTGATGGCAGAACACAACACAATGACACTCAGATAGATGGAAGATAGAATTCTTTGCTACTTAACAGTTCCAAGCAAGAGAAGGCTGCCACGCAGGGCCACACAGGGAGTATACCTAGGGACAGGTGTCAGCATGCCTGTGCTGTAAGGGGAAGATTAAATATGGCAAGCCCCGAAGGGTTACCCAGGTTTCATGGCTCCCTGTGATTGTCTAATTTGAATGATTTTGGCAGGCTTTGGGGCATAAAGGCTGTCCCTCGTAGTCTGGTATCTGGCCTCCTAGTGATTAGGAAAGACGTATAGTGGCCTGGAGTTTGAGAAACATATACAGAAAGCGGTTGGTGAGTGGACTTAACCAGCTGCTCAACAAGGGGAACTGACTGGCTTCTAGCCAGGACGTGGAAGCTGGGTCAAGACAGCATTTAAAAAAAAGACACACTTTATTAGTTTCTTCAAATCAGTCAGAACCAGAAATCCTTAAGATATTTTATAATTCTGCTTAACACACTTTGAAAATCGGAAAATATTTCAAACTCCCACAATAAGAGGTAAAGTCTTTTCTCAATTATTGGCAGATGGGCACACAGATAGTGTCTTAGTCTGGTTGGACAGCCATAACAAAATCCATAGACTGGGTGGCTTAAACAGCAGACATTTCTTTCTTACGGTTCTGGAGACTGGAAGTCCACCATCAAGGTTTCAGCATGATCAGCATCTGGTGAGAGCTCTCTTCTGGCTTGCATATGGCTGCCTTCTCCCTGTGTCCTCTCCCAGCAGAGGAGAGCACACTCTCTGGTGTTTTTACTTATAAGATCACGAATCACACCATGAGGGCCCCACCATGATCCTAATTACCTCCTAAAAGCCCTATCTCCGAATATTATCAGTTAGGGCTGCGACGTAGGAATTTGGCAGAGGGCACAATTCAGTCCATAGCAGACAGGATGCGGTTTCAGATCCACAACCTCAGCCATGGGTCAAAAGTAAATGCAGGATAGAAAATCTCACTGGTCCACATCCCAAAGTACAGTATGATTATGTCAAGTAGGCATGACATATTTTCTTTCTTTCTAAGTTTAAATATAGGCAAATATACTGTGCAGAAAAAAATTAACACAATAGGCCTGATATTGCCCAATTCTCAGATTTCTTTAGAAGGTCCGTCTTGTGGGACTGACCTTGGCTGACATGTGGAATTTGGCTTTCGGAATGTTCCTTTCGTTATAATTGATAAGGCTGTTTTGCAAGCCTGGGACACTGAACTCGCTGTACCAATCCACTTAGATTGTAAGAAACAGTGTGATTTATGATGAGTAACTGCTTTCATTCCGAGAGTCTGGGATTTTGGTAATTGTGGTTGGTAGTGCAAGTAGAGAGCACTTGTGTGACCAGCTTCCAAAAAAACCCTCTCAGCTCTGTGTCTTAAGCAGGCTTCCCTGGGCAGAAAGACTTCATACATGTTGCCTCAGTTCATTACTGAAGGCTGTAACTCTGGTGAGGAAGAACTTTGGAAGTTGTACCTGGATCCCTCCAGATCCTTCCAGATGAGTCTTTTCACTTGCTGGTTCTGCTTTGTGTCGCTTCACTGTAATAAACGATCGCCATAGGCACAGCTAAGGCCCTCCGCGTCTTGCGAGTCCTACTGAATCACTTAACATGTGTGTGATCAGAGGGCATCCAAAATAAATGCAGGCAAAAGACTACAAACCAGATTTCCTATTGTCTCTCACTCTTAGGGAACGCATGCCCAACATTTTAGTAGACATCACCAAAACTAGATTCTTCAATACTGTCGCCACTTACAGGGAATAACTTAGTGACTTTGTGCAACCAGAACCCAAGTTAGCCATGAATGAGAAGTAAAAGCAAAACCGCACAGGGAAAAACAGCCAAGGGAAAATAAGTCAGCAAAAGTAAGTTTCTACTGCTATTTTTGATTCACTCTGGAGGAGGAAACTAAAGTAGAGATAAAGTTGCTTCAAGGATCGCTTGAAGAATAGGTTTATATAATCAACACAGAAAGGCACGCTGAGCTAAGCATGCTAAGAGAGACGCAAAACTAGTTAATGTCCTACAGGGCAATAAAGACATAACCTTTGGAGTTATCTTTTCTAACGACAGAAATAATTTACATCCCTTCCAGACAAAAGTTAACAGGTAACTTCACAAAATCTGGGCCTTAAGCAGTCATCCATAGTGACTCAAACAAAGGTACACTGCTAGAAGATGATATAATTCTTACATTATAAAGAGACTGTGTGACATTACAAAGACACACAGTCATCCTTTTGCTCTAGTTTGAAGTTTTAGATGTTTTCTTATCAAAGTGATAAAAATATATCAGTAGTAAATAATTGTATACTTCAGAGTATACACCGTTACAACTGGAAAACAGATTTGAATCAGAAATAAAATTTACTTATGAAACCGTAATTCTAACGTTGATAACTCACGACCAAAGATCACTTGATTCATTCTAATGAATTAATTATATTTATGAAAGATTGTGCTATATAGATACCATAGTAAAATTAGAATAAGATAATGGGTAGTATATCTTTCAGGGGGCACATATCACGCTGTATTCTTTTGAATTAAACCAAAGGAAGAGATTTGTGCTACTTTGAGGTGTGAAGTATCATGGAAAAGGATTCTTCCATAATATAAGTATTTATAGCTTTATAAAACTCTCTTTCTATTAAATAAGAGACAGTTACCATATGCTATTCACAAATGAGGCTGTGATCTGCAACACCTATGTCATGTTGCTATATGATTCCTCAAAAGTGAAAACAACTTTTCATTAGTGCATGCTAGACAAGACGAGGTTGGGTGGCATGGAAGAGAGAAGGAGAGGTCAGTGAATAGGTTCAACAAAAACAAGGGCTGGGCCAACTGGTGGCATAGTAGTTAAGTGTGTGTGCTCCGCTTTGGTGACCTGGGGTTTGTGGGTTCGGATCCCAGGCGTGGACCTACATACCACTCACCAAGCCATGCTGTGGTGGCATCCCACACACAAAATAGGGGAAGAATGGCACAGATGTTAGCTCAGAGCCAATCTTCCTCACCAAACAAACAAGGGCTATGTACTAATGCAAGATGGAAGAAAACTTGATGAAGTAAGTGGGCTTATCTAACATTTATGACCCTGGTTATTTCATAAAATCTCCAGAAACTGAATTGAAGTCTAATAAACTAAAAAAAGAACTGACTTTCCTTGCACAAGATGACAGAGAATGATGCCTGAGAAATGAAGGAGTCATTACACATGGGCTAACTACATATTGCAAGGAGATTGATATTCCTCTTGTTACTTTCTACACCTATTTAAGGACTAGCATCACCCTTCGCATTTTACAGATGAGCACTGAATATTTCTCAGGGAACTTTTAAGTTGATAATTATTAGAGGATGCTTTTCTCATAACTCCCAAATGTATAATCAGGCTAGTATGTTTGAGAGAGCAGCAAAATCACAACTCCAGGTCCTGATTAATGGAAAGCTAACAAATAAGGAATATTTGGCAGAAATCCAAAAGTCAAGAGAAGAGCAGAAAACTAGGATTGGGGATAAACAAGGCAATTTTTTTTCATCTCAAAAGATTAAAAGCTTGAATCTTTAAAAATAGTTTGCAATTTGCAAGCAGAATTCTTTTTCACTCTTAAATATTCAATAGGGAATGGGTGGCTATGTCAATGCTATGACCTTTAAAGGGGCTTGAAGTTCTCTGGGAGCTGCTATGGTGGATTAGAAATGAGATATGGTCTAAATTGCTAAAATCACGTTATAAAGAAAAGGAGAGAGAACATTAAAACCCTCCACTTCTTTGGACTTTAAGGGACTGCCCCTTCCTCCCTCACCATGTAACAGAATGACAATATTTGTGCCAACACAGAGAACACAAACTCTTCTTCGCACAGTTCCCTTGTTCTGGCTCCTTCTCTAGGCTTCCCTGGTGGACATCACTGGGATGTCATACCTGAAACTCTAGGCCATTGTTCTCTCTCTGCAAAGGTTTACTCCACTGGGGGAATAACTCCTACCTTAATTTCCCCCAAAGGTCACTTATGTCAGGTTGGAGTATTTAACAAAACTTTATTAAAGGCTTAATGATAAAAAAAATTATAATAATGGACTCATGACATAAAAAACTTAAACCTGTAATATTTCCGTAATCTCATACCAATACCCATTTCTAGAGTGTTTTTCTTTTGCAGGACTTGTTCCTCAGTCTTCAGTTTGCTGTGGGTTTCCATACCCCACTTATGTTAACAAAAATCTGGGGGAAAAAAAAGGAAGCTTCTTTTTTAACAGCTCTTAATCCAAAGGCTTAAAAACTTTTATCTGGCCTCAGGCCAAAATATTAAAATTAACCTCATAATATTCTGTTCAGATACATACCCTGCCTATGATATTCAACAACTCAGTTTGATGAACAGTATTTTTCTAGGCTCACAACTTTTAAATATCTTGGTCTAATGCTCAGTCTTTTTATTATTTTGCCAGCACAAAGTTTTCCTCAGAAAATGTCTTATCAATGTGGTCCCTTCCAGTACAAACAAAGAGCTTCCCCAGGGTAAATTATTATTTTATCTCTGAAGTGTTGAAATTGCCTATGATCCCTGAAATGACAGCCTCTGTAGCTTCAATAGTTTTAATATTGAAGACCATCTCCAGAAATGGTGGAACATTTTGTGCAAATAGGTACGTAAGCCTTTACAATGAAAAGGGGAAAAGAGTATTCCTCTCAAAACTTTTCTAGCCAAATTAGTAAATGATTATTATTCAGACTTTTTTTTTTAATGCGAAATTGGTAGCTAACCTTCTTCCTCTTTTTTTTTTTTTTATCATGGTCACACTAGATTATAACATCATATAAATTTCAGATGTACATCATTATATTTCGACTTCTGTGTAGGCTACATTGTGTTCACCACCAAAAGTCTAGTTGCCATCCATTACCATATTTATGTGTCCCTTTATCCCTTTCACTCTCCCCCCAACCCCTTCCCCAGTAGCTAAACTTCTTGATCAACTGATGTTTTTAAATCAGGGAGCAGGATTTCTGCTCCTGGGGAGATGGAGTAAGTGTACTTTTCCCTATCTCCCACCAAGAACAACTAAAAACCCTGGACATTATTTATGAAACAATCTAAGGAAACTCTGAAAGGTGGGAAGAAGGAAGCAGATTGGCTAAGGCAACTTGAGACCCAAGGAATGAAATGATGGTGAGTTACTTAAGTTTTCTCTTTGCCTCGTGTATCTCAGACTTAGAGCTGAAAAAGCTGGCAATATGGAAACACCAACAGATGCAGACAAAAACCCGAATAAAAGGCCATTCTTTCTAGCCAACGGACTAAGAAAGAGGTAGTCTAGTAAGGCAAACTCTTTTAGATAGCAACTGCTCTTCTCTAGCCAGACACCACACAAAAAGAGTGGCCCCACCCCCAGCTCCACCAGCAAAGGTTGAGTAGGGAGCCTAGACGTCTACCCTTGCCAGGCTATAATGAGTCACCCAACTCCCCTCAGCCCCGGCCCCTGCTGAGCTGGTGTCAGAGAAGGCCAAGTAGGAAGTGAAGACTTTCATCCTTATTGGGTGTTATGAGCCATCCTCTTCTCTCATGGTGTCACTGGTGACCACTTGGGAATTCAGAATTTCTAACAGTAATGAGGTGCCCTTCCCCTCCTGGATGGGATGCTATCAGAGGAAACTTCATGGAGAATCAGGATTATCACCACCACCTAATGGTAATGAGGCCAAACCACTCTGGTGTTAGCAGAGGCCATGTGGGGAGCTGGAACTCCTTCCCCTTTCCAGCAGCAACAACGAGTCTCCCTGCTCACATGTCAATAGATATTGAATGTGGCACCTGTACTTCTATGATCACCTGGCAGTAGGTACCACCCACCTCCTGCCTTGCCGGAATGCAGTCAGAGCAAGCCAGCTAAAACAAAAGGCTTAAATAAGATAGAGAATCTCATAACACAATATCGCAAATATCCAGGCTTCAACTGAAAACGCTCATCATACCAAGAACCAGAAAGACCTCAAATGGAATGAAACAAGACAATTAATAGATGTGAAAACAGAGATGAGATATGTGTTAGAATTATTTGGCAAAGATTTTAAAGCAGCCATCATAAAATTTTCAAGAGCAATTATGAACACATTAGAAAAAAAAATGAAAAAAATTGAAAGTCTCAGGAAAGATATGAAAGCCCTAGCAAACACTTAGACGTTATAATGAAGAATCAAATGATAATTTTAGAAATAAAAAATATCATAACTGAAATAAAAACTCAATTGATAGGCTCAATAACGAAATAATTCTTTCAGAGGAAAGAATCAGTGAACATCAAGATAGAACAATAGAAATTACTTAATCTGAACAACAGAGAGAGAAAATTGACTGGAAAAAAAAAAAACAGCAGAGCTTCGGGAACCTGTGGGACTATAATAAGTGATCTGATACTCATTTCATCTCAGTCTGGAGGAAGAGGAGAAATAGAGGGAGCCTGAAAAAGTACTCAAAGAAATAATGACTGAAACTTCCCAAACTTGGCTCAAGCATAAATCTGGGGGTTTAAAAATGTGAGTGAACCCCTAAAGGGATAAACAGAAGGAAATTCATTCCAAGACATACAATAGTCAAACTTCTAAAAACTAGATACAAAGAAAAAATTATTGAAAGCAGCAAGTTCTGAAAGAAAAAAAACTGTCAATCCAGAAACTTAATGTCTAGTAAAAATATCTTTATAATAAAAAGCTATGCAAAGAGATATTAGAAATATCAAAACATTATGAATAAATCAAAATGGAATTCTAAAAATTGTTCAGGAAAACGACAGGAAAAAGTAAACAGACAAAGAAACAAACAAAGAAAAGAATAAATAGAAAACCAAAAATAAAATGTCTGACTTAAGCCTTAACATATCAATAATTACATTAAAACTGTATAGTTTAAATACACAAATTAAATTTTAATAACCTAAATACTTTATGGATTACATGATTGTCTACATAGAATATTCCAAGAAATCCACAAGGTAAAAATCCTAGAATTAGCAAGTGATATCAGCTAGGTTTCAAGATACAAGATATGCATATAAAACTCAACTGTATTTTTACATACTAGCAATGAACACAGGGCACTAAAATTAAAAATATAATACCATTAAATATTACTTAGAATAAATGAAATAAATAGGTGTAAATCTAACAAAACATGTACAGAGCTTGTATCCTGAGAAAGCAATTGGTTTGGAAGTCTTGACACAGCAAAGAAGGCAATTTTCCCAAATTGATATACAGGTTTAACATAACTTTTATCAATATCATATAAATTTTTTGTAGATATAGATAAGATTATTCTAAAGTTTGTATGGGAAAACAAAGGAACTAAAATACCCAAAATTCTTTTGAAAAAGAAGAATAACGTGGGACCAATTAGTCTATTTGATTTCAAGACTTATTATTTAGGTATGGTAATGAAGACCATATAGTATGGATAGAGGGGTGGACACATAGATCACTGGAATAGAATAGAAAACCCATAAGAAAATCCACACCAATATGCCCAACTAATTTTTTTTTTAATTCATAGACTCTATCTTTTTGGAGCATTGCAGCTTTACAGAAAAATTGAGCAGAAAGTATAGAGAGTTCCCATTTACCCCCTCACTTGAACCCCCGCATTGCCAGTTTCCCCTATTATTAACATCTTGCATTAGTGTACATTTGTTATAATTGATGAGTCAATATCAATACATTATTATTAACTAAATTCCATAGATTACATTAGATTACACTCTCTGTATTGTACATTCTATGGTCTTTGAAAAACGTAAAATGGCATGTAGGCACTGTAACAGCATCACACAGTATAGTTTCACTGCCTAAAAATTCTTATTCATCCCTCTCTCCCTTTCCACACAACCACTGGCAACTACTGATCTTTTTACTCTTTCCATAGTTTTGCCTTTTCCAGAATGTCATAAACTTTGGGATCATACAGTATGTACCCTTTCCAGATAGGCTTCTCTCTCACGATTGCTGGATTAAATGTTGAGTATGTTCAGTTTTGTAGGAAACTGCCAAATCATCTTCCAAAGTGGCTGTACCATTTTGCCTTCCCATCAGCAATGAGTAAGAGTTCCTGTTGCTCCACATCCTCATTAGCATTTGGTGTTGACAGTGTTTTGGATTTTGGCCATTCTAATAGGTATATAGTGATATCTCATTGTTCTTTTAATTAGCAATTTCCTAGTGTCATTTGATGTTGTGCATATTTTCATATGCTTATTTGTCACCTGTATATCTTCTTTGATGAGATGTCTGTTCAGGTCTTTTGCCCATTTTTAAATTGGATAGTTTGCCTTCTTATTGTTGAGCTGTAAGAGTTCTTTGTATGTTTTGGATACTAGTCCTTTATTAGACATGTGTTTTGTAAACACTTTCTCCTAATTTGTGACTTGTCTTTTCATTGGCTTAACTGTATCTTTCACAGAGAAGTTTTTAATTTTATTGATTCCAACATATCAATTTGTTCTTTCATGAATCAGGTTTTTGGTGTTATGTATAAAAAGCTAAGGACAAACCCAAGGTCACTAAAATTTTCTCCATGTCACCTCCTAGGAGTTTTATAGTTTTGCATTTAACATGTAGGTCTATGATCCATTTTGAATTAGTGTTTGAGTCGGGGATGGGGTCTATGTCTAGATCCTTTTTTTCCCCATCTGAATGTCCAATTTTTCCAGCACCATTTATTTAAAAGATAATCCTTTCTCCACAGCACTTCCTTTGCCCCTTTGTAAAGACCAGTTGGCTATATTTGTGTGGGTCTATTTCTGGGCTCTTTAATCCTTTCCATTGATCTATGTGTCTATTGTTCGTCAATCCCATTTTGCCTTGATTACTGTAGCTTTATGTAACACAATTGATTTTTGACAAATTTATGATAAGTAATTCAACAAATTTAACAAATGGTGCTGGAGCAATTAGACATACATAGGCAAAAAACCGAATATTCACCTAAGCCTCATGCCTAGAACAGAAATTAACTCAAGTGGACAAAAGATTTAAATGTAAAAGTAAAAAACCTAAAGATTTTTTTAAGGAAAAACTCACAGGGAAAAACTTTTGGGATCTAGACTGAGGCAAAGAATTCTTAGACTTGACATCAAAAGTACAATCCGTAAAAGGAAAAATTGATAAATCACAGTTGTCAAAATTATACACCTTTGCTCTGTGAAACACCCTTTTAAGAGAATGAAAATACAGGTCATAGATTGGGAGAAAATATTTTGAAGTTACACATCCAACAAAGGACTAATATCTAGAATAAGAATGTATATAGATCAATAGATAGATAGATAGATCTCACAACTCAGCAGTAAAAGAATAATGCAGTTAAAAAAGGCAAAAGTCATGAAGATTCATTTTGTCAAAGAGGACAAACAGATGACAAATAAGCACATGAAAAGTTGTTCAACATCCTTAGCCACTGGGAAAATGCAAAGTCAAACCACAATGAGATATCACTAAACAATTACCAGAATGGCTAAAATAGAAAGCAGTGACAACACCAAATTGGGAGAGGATATAGAGAAACTGGAACACTCACAGTTTGTTAGTGGGAATGTAAAATGGCACAGCCCATCCAAAAAACAATTTGACGGTTTCTAAAAAACCAAACATACAATTACTGTATAACCGAGTAATTGTACTTCAGGGAATTTATCAGAGAAATGGAAACCCATTCTTGCAAAAACCTGTACATGAATGTTTGTAACAGCTTTATTTGTAATAGCTAAAAATGGCAAACAACTAGATTGTTCTTCAACAGGTGAATGGTTAAACACACCATGGTATATCCATACCATGCAATTCTACTCAGCAATAAAAGGGAATGAACTATTGACACATGCAACAATCTGGATGAATCTCCAAAGAATTACGATGAGTGAAAAAAAAAAGCCAATCCTAAAAAGTTATATTCTGTATGATTCTGATTACATAACATTCTTAAAATGAAAGAATTATAGAAACAGAGGACAGATTAGGGGCTCAAGATAGGAGGGCCCTGGGTGTAGCTATAATAGGACAACTTGAGAGATTTTTCTGGTGATGGAAATATTGTTAACTGTGTCAATGTCAGTACCCTGGTTGTGATATTGTACTACAGTTTGAAGATGTTACCATTAGGGGAACTGGGCAAAGGGCACTTGGGATCTTTCTGTATTATTTCTTACAACTGCCTGGAAATCTATAATCATATCAAACTGAAAAGTTTAATTGAAAAGTTACTGGAGCAGCATTCCATTTTAAGACAGCATCATAGGTCCAGGTTCCCACTAAAATGTTGAAACAGTAAGACTGCTGGCTTCCTCCCTCAAGATCAATCCCTGAGCAACTATAGGAGAAAAAAAAAGAAAAAGAAAAAGAAAAAGAAATGCAGAAAAGGATTTAAAGGCTCTTGGTGTAACAGGGATTATTTTGAAACCTTGTGTAGGGATGTGTTTTTCACCTGGGAAAGGAAACAGACAGGTGCGGCTGTGGGAGAATATACTTTAAAGGAACTGTTGGGGTTCTGCTTTGTTTCTCCCCTGGCATTGCCTAGGGACAAACAGTGCCTGTCCATGCACCTGTTGCTACTCAAAGCTGCATTGAGCTGTCATCAGAAGTAAATCCATGCCAGATAAGAAGATTTGTAGTTACAAGGATCAAATTAAAAAAAAAAAAATACGACTACTTTTAGACAGTTACTTCCCAATGCCCCTCCATCCAAATTTTCCAGGGGCTGGGGAATTACAATTAAAAGAGGAACTTCTAATACATTTATCTCTAGAAAATGAGGAAATTATTCAGGGGGATTTAGGAATGTTTTGTTGACCCTGGGATTCTCCATCCTAGGGTTCATCCACCCTGCACCCCATGAGCTCACTGGGGCTCAAGGGACTGGAGATAGTTTTCTCCCAACATCTACTGCCTGATAGTGTAGCTGGTACTTTCATGGGAAAATAAGCTCACAGACCAAAATTGTAAAACTTTGAAAAGTCTAAGTATTTCAGAAGAAAAATATAATATTGTATTAAAGATTCCATTAGAGCAAAAGTACAAAAACAAAAGGATCAGGAATTTAAAATTAGTCAAATAAACATACAAAAGTGGGTAAGGGAAGATATTAGCAACAGGAAATGAGAATTAAAAAGTTTTTAAAAATCTAGCTAATTGGATATGAGAAACAAAATAATTAGAATAGAGTCATAGAGAAATAAACTTCAAAGAACTAAACAAACATGAAAAATCTCAGCCTAAAAGGCCCTAGAAGGCCAAAGAAAAGAATTAAGGAATAACTCATACTTCATCACACTAGAATTATACAATTGAATATTAAAGACAAAAAAATTTTTAAAAGCTGAAAGAAGCAAAGGACTACATATAGAGAAATAAGAATTGAGTTGACAGTATTTTTTCAACAGAAAAATAGGTGTGAAAAAACAATGAAATACTATTTCAAAAGTATTGATGAAAAGGGTATAGAGACTAGGATGTTGCGTATGGCTAAACTCTTGATAAATCTTTAGGATGTACTAAAGGCTTAATGGCATTTAATTTTATTCTGAAAGGAAACGAGGTTTCTGGAGCAAAGATCAGAGTGATTACTTCAAGCAATAACTGTGCCCATTCCCTTCTGCCTCACACCCCCAGGCTGTGCAAGGAGAGTCAGACATCACCTGCACCTATGGGGATGCGGAGGAGGAACCCTGAAATCATGAATTTGGGAGTTTATTTGGATTAACTGATCAACTATCACTTTTTCTTCTTAGAAACAGAGATAAACCTAATCTCTCTAATGTAAACAAATTGTTGTTGGCAGAGAAAAGGGAAGTGCCTGGATTCCTACCATTTGGACTGTAAATAAACCTTTCTAGGGGAAGGATAAGAGAATCATCTCAGCTTACAACCTTTAAAATGTGTCCTTGGTTTTATATTTTATCCCTCTTTGAAATGTAAACACATATCTCCAGGCAAGTAAATCTCCGCAGAGTTCTTTCACCATCTATTTAGTTATCATGAAACTCTCAAGGTTTGTCCTTTAACCAAGGATTCTGTTTTCTTCCCTCAGAAAGCCCTAGCCATGCAGAAACGTGAAAATATTTACTTCTTGGCAATTGCCATTCAAATAGAGGGACATGATAAAAATATTCCCAGACTTTCAAGACATCAGAAGTTTGGTACACTAATTCTACACTGAAAACAGTTTGGGATAAAGTACATAAACAAGAGAAAAAGTAAATTCAGGAGATACTATAAGAGACATATGAAGGAAAAATAACCAAAACCTTGTTAAAATTATGCTGCCTTTAAAAATTATTAAACTCAAGAAAAAGAGGAAATATGTTTATAATAATCAAGAATAATGAAAGAAGGTTCAAGGTAGTGCATAAACATCAAACTACGTGAGAGCTTGCCAAAATTCTTGCCATTAAAAAAAAGTATCAATTGAAAAGAAATAATAATAAAGTTAGAAACAATAGGAAAAACTGAAATAAGACATTAAGATGATAGAAATAGATGCAAATTCATCAATAATTACAACAAATGTAAATGGATTAAACAACAGATTGACAGAATGTGGATAAGGAATAAATGAAGACACCTACAGCTTAAGAACATTCAAAGAAGGGAAATGAAGGCAAGTAAGAGGACATATCAGACAAGCAGCAATCAAAAAAAAGCTTGTGTAGCTAAATTAATATGAGATAAAATGGATGTTAATATATGAAGCACTTTTTAAAAATGGAGTGTCATTATCTAATGATTAATTTTCCATGAACTAAGAATACATAGCAATTTAAAGCATGTATACACCTAATTTTAAAAAGCCTGAAACAGAATTACGGGCGAAACTGATAAATCTACCATGATGGATTTCAACATATCTCTCTCAATTGATAGGTCAAGCACACAAAATAATCAGCAAGTGTGCAGACCTGCACAACATAATTAACAAGCTTGAGCAGTGTACATATGTACAGTTTTGCAGCCAACAATTGAAGAATGCATGTTTTTTTCAAGCATGTATGGAAAGTTTATTATGACATTTTATCATAGAGGAAATGCAGACAACACATTTCAAAGATACCACAGCTATTATACATACCATGAGATCTAATGACAATACAATTAAGTTAGAAGTTATTTTTAAAAAGATAAAAGAAAAAAGTTTCCTTTTCTTAAAAAAATTTGAAATTTTTTTTAAAACTGCTAGATAATTCATGATATATCAATGAAAGAGTAAGAGAAATAAATAATTCATAGGATTATATGATAATAGAAGAGAATGAAAAGCTTATAAAACCAAACCTACAGGTTATGTTCAAAGTGGTCCTTTAAGAGGGATTTATCGTCCTAAGTATTTGTATTAGAAAAGAGGAAATATTTAAAATCAATTGTGCTAATACTTATTTTTAGAATTTAGAAGAGGAATACCAGAGTCAATCCAAATAAAATGGAGGAAAAAAGGTAATAAAAATAAGATTGTGATTAACGAAAACAAAGATGCTATTTTAACTAAAATGTGATTATAAAGAAAACATCAAAATGATGGAAAGAATTACCTAAAAGATGGAAAGAGCTTTCCTCTCAATCTTTCTGTTACTCAGGAAATTGATTCTATTTCTCTCGTCTCCTCAATGTCAGCTGTACCCTCTGCTTACACAGTCTGCTGCTGCACAAAAGGTGAACATCATCTTATGACGAAGGGTGAAATCTTGGGAGATCAAAGATCTGTGCTCTACCCACAGAGCACCCATGGACTTCCTGTGAGAATTACTCACTGTGAGGGTTTAATTTGCCCATGCATTAGCTTATTTTTGCAGAGAAAAATGAGATTTGAAGAACTCAGAAGTTATTAAACATAGGCACTCCAAAGGATAGGCACACACTGGTGCTGAGCCGTCTAGCAAAGGAGGTCATGATGTACACCATCTTCCTTCAGCCTTTGCCAGCAGTGTACTCTCATCTCATCATTGAGCAAGGTTCTCAAACTCCCCAAAGAGCAGATCTCTTGTTGTGGGACTAAAGAAAGATTTTAGCTTAGATTTCCATATCTTTAACTTGTGTTAAATCCAAACTCTGGCAGACTTCCTTATTTTCTGCCCAATTAATGTATTACATGGTTGAGTAACTCTGACTTCACCCTGGCACCCTGATTACAGTAATGTGAATGTTGGCTCATACCACTGTTCATAACTGTCCTATTCTGTGCTGGATCCAAATGTCAGAAAGAGTCTCACAATACCGGGGAGAAAATGCATATGCATGTGTGTGTGTATATATGCACACATATATTTGTATATGTGTATATTTATGTATATGTGTATAAGCAGATGTATACATACATAAATAAAATGATGTACTCTGACCTGGAAGAGGAGTGACTGGAGCACCAGAAGTTAATTGTTCTTTGTATACACTAAGGAAATCAGGGAGGAAATATTCTTCCCCTCTCTTGACAGTCAAGGGTATTCAGGACAAAAGTGTTCTGGCTCAAAGGTCCCCAGACTTGTTTACCACTAAGAGCCACTTAAGCGCTAGTTAAAAATACAGATTCCTGGACTTTTCCCTAGAGCTTCTAATTCCAGAGGTCTGGGGTACAGCCAGGCTTCTGTATTTTTCACTTGTGCCCCTAAGGTGACTTTAAGATTGGACAAGTTTGGGAAGCATTGCTCTACCTAGTTCCAAGATCTAAAAATTTTAAATCATATGTACACATAGTCTTTTGGGATTGTTTTAACTGTTTTCTGTAAGATTTATCTGACTTCTCCAATTACTCCAACAGAAGAATGTGGTATTCATTAATCTGCTATATTCACTTAGTACACCTCTATTTCTTAACCTCTCTAAGCCTCTGTTTTTCACCTGAAATATGGAGATAATATCCATAATAACATCTACCTCCAAGAGATGTTTTAGAGAATGCAATAAATGCCTGTAAAACATTTAGCATAACACTTAGAACTGATTAAGCCTTCAATAATATTCTACAATTGTTATTATTTCATATGACAATTTTTTAAATTTTTTTGCTAGCCTAATATGATAGATCATTTAGAAAAATGTTGCAATTATTCTCCTCCTGTACTAGGCCTCTATGCAATGTGGCTTTGCAGAAACTCCCATCTGGAGGTGGAGCCCATTTCCCCTAGCCTTGAATCCAGGATGTTCTTGTCAATTGTTCTGACCAATGTAATGTGGCAGCAGAAGTGAAGTTCTGCTAGTCCAAGCCTAGACTTCCAGGGGCCTTGTACACTTCCAGTCAATGGACAATCCCTCTCTAGCCTGTTGGAGGATGAGAGACCATTTGGACCAGCCCAGTCAGCCAGGTGTCTCAACCCTGGCACCAGAGATGTATGGAGCCCAGTCAAAATCAACAAAGTGCTACCCAACCTATAGGCACCTGGAGGCAAACGAGTGAGCCCAGCAGAGAGCAGCAGAAGCACCCAACTTACCTAAGAACTTACGAGGAATAAGGAATGGGGATTGTTCTCAGACTAAGTTTTGGAGTAATTTGTTACACAGGCAGAGATAACTGATACATCTACTATATGCCAATTACCAGGAAACATATTAGAGATGCAAAGATAAATAAGGCACAATCCTAGCTCTCAAAAACAAAAAGCATGGATTCACAAGTGAAATAGATAGCTAAACACAATTACAAAACACAGTCGTGCAAGGCTAGAATTACAGTCTTTTTTTTTTTTTTTTTTTTTTGATGAGGAAGATTGGCCCTGAGCTAGCATCTGTGCCAATCTTCCTCTATTTTGTATGTGAGACACCATCACAGCCTGGCTTGATGAGCAGTGTGTAGGTCCAGGATCCGAACCTGCAAACCCTGGGCCACTGAAGCAGAGCACGTGAACTTAACCACTATGCCACTAGGCCAGCCTCTAGAATTGCAGTCTTTTGTAAGCTTCATTTGTTAAAAAATAATTTTGGAATGTCTGCTATTTGCTATGCCCTGTTCCAGGTACTTGAGACATATCCATAAACAAATTAGACAAAGATCCCTTCCCCAAAGAAAATAATAAACAATAAATATTATAAAGAAATATATTGAATATGATGTTAGAAGGTGATAAGAGCCTCGGAGGAAAAAGAAAGAAAAAGTAGAACCAATAAAAGGGATCAGAAATGCGGGACACAGTGGATAGAAATCAGATTGCACTATTAAATGAGGTGGTCTAATGAACCCTTGTTGAGAAGGAAAGAACAGTAAAAATAAGAAGAAGATGAGAGAGTTAAACAAACAGAATGTTTCCAAGGAGGTCAGAGATAGAGTGACGATTCTAAGGTGAGAAAGTGCCCAGAATTTTTGGTTAACAGAAACTAGGCCAGTGTGGCCGAAGCAGGAAGCATAAGGCAGGATGTATGAATCAGCCTGTAAGAAAGTATCAAAGAAAGCTTCCCGGAGGAGGTGACATGAGCTCACTGTTGAAGTAAGGACAGGAGTTAGCCTGGATGGTAGAGAGAGGCACTCAGGGTATAGGAGAGAGAGAGTTAGAGAAAAGGGAGTTACAAGTCCGAGACATGCACACATGCAAAAGAACCAAGATGATGTTTACAGTGAATGTGAACTGTTGGGGAATTGCAAGTATTTCTTAGAAGTGGAGCCCAGAAGAGTCATGCAAAATGACGTTGGAGTAATGGACAATGTCACGTCCTGAAGGACAGGAATGCAAGGCTGAGGAAGTTGGGTTTTCCCTGGAAGGCAATGGGAAGTCATTGAAGAGTTGAAGCAAGAAAGAAGTGATTTTATCAGATTGACTTTGAAAGATCATTCAGTCTTTAGCATGAAAAGTGAATTGGAGAGGAGTGAAGAAATAGTCTGCAAGACAATTTAGCCTTTTTTATAGTCTGGGCAAGAAATGAGGACAGAGGAGAGAGTGTGGATTGAAGAAATGTGAAAAAGTTTTGCAAGATAGGGTGAATGGGGGTGAGGGCGCAGAGCAATTCTAGTACTTCATGTTTTCGATCACTGGGACATCAGGGTTATTAGGAGATTGGGAAATATTTTAATGGTCAAAGCAAGGAGTAACAGCATTCATTTGTTTTAGACATTACAAATATAAAGACAGGTGAAGCAGAGCTACATCACCAAGGACCACACAGTCTAGCAACGCTCCTTCATCACCCCCAAAACAACTAGCACCCAGTAAGTGGCAGGTATTGAGTGCTTTATAAGTATTATCTGAATGAATCCTCCCAATGGCATTTTGAAGTAAGTGAGACTATTATCCCCATTGTACAGTTGAGTAAATTTAGGCTTTGAGACTGACAAAAGTCTCACATTTAGTAGGTGGCATAGCTGGGACCTGAATCCAGGACATCTATCAGAACCCCATTCTGCATTGTGATGAACCAGACCTACTAACCAGTAAGTGCAATAAAGGAAATGACAAGATTTCTCCAACTGAGCAGCATGAAAGTCTTCAGAGGGGTGATTCTTGAACTGAGCCTCGATAGATGAGCAGGTTTTCTCCAGGAAGCTGGAGAGGGAAGAGAAGGCAGACGAGGTTAAGTAGCACATTCTGTAGAGGCGCAGCTGTGTGGATGGGCTGGGTCTGTCCCTCCAGATCTACTCTTCACCCTTCCCCACCTCCTCTGTGCACCAGCAGGCTGACCTCTGTGGATTGCACCATCCCAGGGGAGCTGACTGAGTTTGACCAAGGAGAGACACTAGCTGGAGTAGAGACTGGGAGGAGAGAGAAATCTGGTAAGTATTCTCCTGGCTCCTTCCTTGTAAGGCCATGAGTTGATAGTAGTTGTATTCCTCTAACAAAAGACACATCTGCAGGGTGATCCTCCCCTCAGCTGTTGCAAAACTATAGTTTTCTCCATTTCCAGCAACTGTGCCTTCCTCTCCCCATGTTGCCAACCTCTGCATGCTCAATCGTTCCTTCTGAGATTCCTTAACTTAACTCTGTCCCCTCTTTTGGAAACATTGGTAATCCCCAAAGGAATAACAGCTTTACTGAGATACAATTCACACACCATGGAATTCACTCATTTAAAGTATATAATTCAATGATTTTTAATATGTTCACAAAGTTGCACAACCATCACCACAATCAATTTTAGAATGTTTTCATCACCCGAAAAAGAAACTTTGTGTCATTAAACAGTCAACTTCCCATTTCCTCCATCCCCTCAGCACCAAGTAACTACTAATCTATCTTCTATCTGTAAGATTTGCTTAATATGGACATTTCATATAAATGATGTCATATAATACGTGGTCTTACTGTGACCGGTTCCTTTCACTTACCATAATGCTTTCAAGGTTCATCCATGTTGTAGCATTTATTAGTATTTCATTCCTTTAAATTGTCAAATAATATTTTGTTTATGGATATACCACATTTTATTTTTCTATTTGTCTGTCGACGAATATTTGAGTTGTTTCCACTTTTTGGCTATTATGAAGAATGTTGCTGTGAAGATCTGTGTCTAATTTTTACAAAGACCTATGTTTTAATTTCTCTGAGTACATATCTAGGAGTGTCATTTCTGGGTTATATGACAACGCTATGCTTAACCTTTCGAGGAACCACCAGCCTGTTTTACAAAATGTCTACACCATTTTACATTCCCACCAGCAATATATGAGGTTCTAATTTTCCACATACTCACCAAAACTTATTATGTGTTTTTATTATAGTCATCTTAATGTGTGTGAATTGGTATCTCATTGAGGTTCTGATCTGCATTTTCTGGATGGGTAATAATGTTTAGTACCTTTTCATGTACTTTTTGACTATTTGTCTATCTTTTTTGGAGAAATAGCTATTCAGATCCTTTACCCTTTTTTTTTTTTTTTTTTTTTTGGAAATTTTAACACTTTACTTTGCGCAATGTTTTGGTCCACTCTTATTTAGCTTCTTTTTTCTTCCTTTTGAATTATTCAGTTAAAGGAGCACCCAGTATACAACTTGACACAGAGCATGTGTGAGGACCAGCCAGTGACAGAAGCCCAGCCTCCGAGCTCAGGTCCAAGCTCCCCTCACTTGTCCCGCCGGGGTACTGAACTGCGACCCGGCCAAGTCCACGGAGGCGAAGGAGGGCGGCAGCTCCAGCTCCAGGGGCTCTCTCTGTCCATGCCAGCGCCTGCCTGGCAACATGTGTCTTGTTCCACACCTGTGGCTCAGAGGAGAGCCCAGTGTCCTCTGTCCAGCAGAACCGCCCGTCGCTTTCCCTTGCTCCAGGTGAGTGACTGAGGGCCTCCGCCCGAGGTCATCCAGGTCCACTTTGGGGATCGGGTCTCGCCAGTAGCAGAAGGAGCTGAACTCTGGGCACGGACATGCGGAATTCTGTTTCTTACTGAGGAGTGGGAATACATGCTCCACGAGCTCGCTCAGTCTGTGATACAATGACTTGTTTCCTTTGGTCCTTTCTTGTATTAATTCACCCTTGGGGTTCACAGTGAATATTCTGCAGTCTGGAACTCCAACTTGTGTGTAAGCATAGACATCACTGGGACGGTTTCCAAAGGCAGCATAGAAGGGCTGCTCAGACGGGGCAAACAGATTCTTGATGTCCTTCAGACACTCAATTTTGAACTTCTCTGGTTTCTTTTCTATCACTTCCCTGTGGAAGGCCGAGAACAAGCTGCTGGGGGACAGCATCAGAGGGCCCCGGGGCAAGATTGTGCCCTTGTCATTGACTCAGTGCAGGTAGCCACGGGTCACGTCAGCCGTGCCGATGGCACAAGCTGAACAATACAGAAACTTGTAGCCATTCTTGTTGATGGAATGGTAGAGCTTTGCTATACCCTGATGAGTCCAGTCTTTACCCAGCTGTGGAAGAATCTGTCCCAAAGCATCAGACTTGATTATCGTTCCATCGATATCTGAAATGATGACCTTGTCATTCCAGTTCCACAGGTAAATGGTCCCTGCGCAACGGCAGGTACCTTGATACTGGGTTGTAATACTAAACACAACATCATTTGGGCCATCTTGGAGCTTCAGTTTTGCAATCTGGTCTGAGGAGAGTTGAAGAGACTTCTTATATGAGGTCGTGCTGCCGTGGCTCGGGGGCTCTGTGGGGACGGGGTCCACTTTGATTGATTCTTCGAGCTCCTGTGATCCCTCGTCACTCGACGAGTCATCCTCGGCTGACCTGCCACTGGCCAGCTCCTTTGCACCTGACGGCAGGTCACTGGTCGGCAAGCACCTCGGATTTCCCTTCCTTGGCCTCCGGCAGCTGTTTGGTCATGCTTTCTCTCTTACGCCAAAACCACCAGCGACCAGATTTCTTTGGCATCTTATCTTTGACCCAGGACTCGACTGAGGCCTTAGGCAAGCTCTTCTGGAACACTTGTAAGCTAAGGATCATGGGAGCAGCCAAAGCCCAGTTATAGTAACGGTTATATATCCGTATTACAAGGTTAGGATTGTCTATAAGTCCAGGGTTTTCTGCAAATTCATGATAAGTAATGATATGCTCCACGAATTTTTCTTTAGACATTTCTCCATTCTCACTGAGGCCCCCACAAAGGGAGAGGGTGACATCGGGCAAGTCCAGGGTAGAATCCAAGAGGCACTCAGTGCCACTATCAGTGGCCGCGCTTCCCACGGACTGCGGGGAATGGGAGCCAGAAGGCGTGTCAGACTCGGGCCACTGCCTGGAGACGGGGTCTGATTCACTTTTAGGGAAACAGAGAGCTGCAACTTCAGGTTCTAGAGCCTTTAAATCATCTAGGTAAATATCATCAGGTCCCTGGTGTTGGCTTCTGTTGTGGACACCTTTCTTCTTTGACGGCGAGTCTACCTTAGCTGCTGGTTTTGATTCTGAGGGAGCCTCCAGCAACGAGGGGTTGGGAAGGTGGTCTGCATCTAACATAGATGAAATCGGAGGTGGCTCAAGGAGAGGTTCGACAAGTCCTGCAGCTCTAGTTGCATCGCTCATCTGCTTACACAGGGCTCTGGGTTTGGGTTTCACTATGGTACAGACCGTTTCTCCCATGGAAGCATCCTTTTCAACCTCACTGCTGAGCCTGTCCTCACTTGGAATTACCCGAAAATGGGTATTTTCTGATGGTGTAATCGTACCTGTCCTAGGATGATGGTCAGATCTGTCTCTTTTGCTGACCTTGGTGGACTCTGGGAACCCGCCCCACGTCCACTCCATGTGGGACTCAGATCTGAGCAGGCTCTCGGCTGGTTTCACCTCCAGCTCTGAATCGCTCTTAGGACACACTGCCGTTGGGGAATAGGTGTTGTCTGAAGGGGACCAGTCTCCATCAGATAAGGAGTATTGATCCCCAGAATGGAAAAGCAAAGGCTCTTTATATTCTTCTTCCTTTAAGGAAGCATTTGAAGATCCTCTTGCTGACTGGGCCCCCTTGCCATCGTCAGAACTCAGGTTCACATCCACGGTGTCCTCTGCAGCAGGGCAAGTGGCCTGGTCTTCCTTCTTACTGTCCTGTTTGCATTTCTTTGTCCTTCGTTTTTTCTTTTTCACAGAACTTGGAGCAAAAACTCTCTCCGTGTCCAAGATGTGTGAGATGTCTGAACTCTGAGATGGTCTTTCATTTCCACCAGATTTCACAAAACGGGTGTCAATATCTTTGAAGAAGTGATCTTCAGTAGGAATTGGTGAGGTGGCAAGGTAAGCAGGAAGCTTTTCATATTCCTCTTCAGTCTCCTCCACAAAGAAAGCTTCTCCATTGTCACCCAATTTCATGTGAAGATCCACTGCATCGCCATTGATTTCTATATCAATCACTTTCTCCTTGGATCTCAGGACTCCCAGCTTCCCGAACCGAACCTGAAATGGCGAACACTGATAGGTGCCATCCTGCTGCCGTACCACAATGACATCAATGCACCCGGACAGAGTGGCTTGGTTAACGCCTTTGTAGAGTTCCTTCACAGTGACAATCACCTGCCCAGCCAGCTGTCCCACATAATTCATGGTTTGAGACTGCGGCGGCTCGGCTCCGGCCTGCGCTGGCGCCCGCGGGTGGCCGAGGGGAGGCAGCGGCCGAACGGCGGCGGCCAGGGGCGGCCGGGGAGGGCCAGCGCGCCTCCTTTACCCATTTTAAACTCTCAATCTCTTAAACGCTTCACTTGTTATTGTGTGGGTTCCTGCTAGGCTCTCAACTGATATGCATCAAAGGACCGGCTAGATTTATAGAACATGTCCTACTTCGAGGTACATAAATTTAGTGAAAGATTCGGGTAAGCCACATGTGCTAGTGGCGCAAAGAAAAGGAAGAAAATCATTTCCATAATATACATTGACCTCAGCAATTTCTTTTGAATTGAGGCTCTCTCTCAATGTGGTCTCTTAACTACCTACTTTTCATTTGAATCATTTATTGCTAAACCATCCTAAAAACACAGGACTAGGGACCTCTCAGTCCAGGTCACAGGAAGGAGAATTTTAGGGCTCGAATTTTTTTAATGCAAGCTTTCCTAGCAAGCTTTAGAAATCCCTGACAGCAGAAACATCTGAATAAGAAAAGCTATAGATAATATTGAAGGTGCTCTTTTCTTGTCAAAATAACTCAGATTTTGGTAAAACCCAGCAGCTACAATAAAGTCAGGGTTTGGAGCCACACAGAAGGACTCTATTGTTTATTTGCCCTATGACTTTCGACAAGTTACTTGATCCATTTCGGCCTCAGTTTCCTCATCTGTAAAATTAGGATAAGAGTATGACTCTACATAAAATAGTTGTGATATATAACTAAAATAGTGCAAATGAGACATCTACAAAGAAAAACGTTAAATAATTATTTTTTTTTCCCCTCTGTTCTTGCACTGCTGTTTCATGTTAGTCTGGGTCTGAAAAGTCTCTCTCGCCTCTATAACACTAAGTATGTGACACCAAAATTTATATGGTTATGTTACAAAAGATACATTTTATCTATGTGATAGGTGAATACATTTAATTATATACTTTATTACACAAAAATTCTGAGATATGTTGAAAAATTTACTCCTTTTTTTTGACAATAGTAAACAAAAGAAAGTATTAGGCCTCAGATTTCTGATGTTCTGGGGTGAAGACAGGTAATCTATTTATTTATAAAATTGTAGGCCTAAAAAAATTGTGCTTAGAATTCTCTCCACCAACCTATAAGCTTCAGAATTAGCCTTACTTATCTGAGACATGAATTAGATCCCAAAGTTGGGAAAAGTAGCATTATATCCTTTGTTTATATTTGTGAGCATGTTAATATTTTGTATTGACAAAATGCCAAGTGCAACAGAGCAGTTCTCTTTTTAAATCATTCCATGAGCTGATGAATTATGAATATAAAGTGGGGGCCTGTCTTGTGATACTAATGCTGTATCTCAAGGAAGCAAGAGACAAAACTCTGACCTTTAGGAACACAATGAATTTATAGAAAACCAGTCCTCTAGGCATCCACCTGAAAAGTGCACTCTTATCTACAAAACCCAGAGATGAGCTACACTCTTAACTCAAATAATAGCCTTGTTTCCCTCCTGCAAATTGTGGAACCATTCTTGTATTATAAGAGTCCAATTGTGCAAAGAGCTGTACAGGAAGCTACACAGGCACTTAGATAGGACCCTGCAAGTAGAGATATTTTTTTCTGAGTGCAAATGGAACATTGAACAAGTGCATTTTAAGTATTTAGGATGTTGGCAGTTGCAAACTCTGGTTCTAGAAGCTCTTGTCCTTAAATTATATATAGTCACTTCATTCAAGTGAGTCAGTTTGAACTGAATAGGATACTTTATTCTCTCTTGCCAGTCTCTACTAAATTCACTCTGTGGAATATCCTTTCCTGCCTCTAGATTAAAATTTGTGTAACTTCCATAGCTTTCCCAATCATTCTCAGATGATAAAATCTTTTTTTTCTTAGGTACTAGAAAGTCTAGTCAGGGCAGGTGTCACATCCATCAAGTCTTTGCTCAAATCTCATCTTCCTTGACCATCTTATTGACAAATTCAGACCTCACTTCCACTCTAGCATTCCAGATTCTCCTTCCTGCTGTCTTTTTCTGCCTTCTAAGGGATAACACTGAGTTTGTCTATTTTCTGTCTGCCTTCCCTAGTAAGTCCCTTGAAGGCAAGGACTTTGTTCTTTTCTTTTTCTGCGTGTGTGGGTGTGTTTACCAATTTATTCCTTGAACCTAAAACAGTGGCAAGGACATTGTAGACTCCCGCTCAATACGTATTTGTTGAAAGGGAGAGTGAATCAGAAATCTAAATTCTCATCCAGTTTAAAGATTTTCTCCACTCTCAGCGTGAACTTCCCTTAAGTAGGATGCTGTGATAGAGAAGGAAAGTGTGGGTACCGTCTCTGTTTTTCACTCTCTCACTTCCCCTGCTCATCAGCTCCTACTTGAGACTGAAAGACGCAGGATGTGAGGGAGGAGAACACAAATTTACTTATGGTTGTACTTTGTCATCAGGGACAATTTAATAACAATTGTGACAGATGCACGATTTGCTAGAACTTTCTTCAGTGGGGGGTTGGTGGGTTCTTAAGAGACTCCACATTGCTGAGATTCTCTCAACTCCTTGATGTAGGTGATGACTTGGCTGGTTGGCTGCTTGTGACATTACTCAGCTTCTGCATCCAAATGCTTTGTTAGCTGTGTTTCAAATTAAAATAATATGAGGTTGCTATAATAAGCAAAATAATTATATAACATAAAGGTTTATAAAGGCAAAACAAAACCCCTCCCTTTATTCTCCAACTCTACCATGTAATCAATGTTAATCTTTCCCCGG
Source organism: Equus caballus (assembly GCF_041296265.1). Lineage (NCBI taxonomy): Eukaryota > Metazoa > Chordata > Mammalia > Perissodactyla > Equidae > Equus > Equus caballus. Next base: position 95,675,426 of record NC_091685.1, on the reverse strand, counting down.
AACTTTGTCTTTGATTGTATATATACATACAAGCATACATACACATTGGGATATCTTTTTGAGTATTTATATTTACTTATTTAAAACCATGCTCTGCTTATTACACTGATAAATTGTACATAACGTGATTCTGCCATTTTTTTCCTACTGTTTTTGTTCAGAAACAATCAGCATCCTGAGCAAGTATGATTAACGACATAATCAAACACATTTTGCTTTTTGTCTCTTGTCTCTCATTCTTTTTCATCATTGAATTAGGCCTGCCCTGAACCCCATCAAAACTAAGGTGGATTCAAACAGGGAAAGTGAAGAAGATTTTAATGTTAAATCAAGTCTGAATATCTGATTAATATCTAGGAATGAATATTAATTTACCTAATTGAGTCTACATTTGAGGCTTAAGGTGACCTTAGTTTTCTTCCGCTGCGCCACTGGGCCTGCCCCAAGGAATATTATCTTAATGTCATTTTAATTTCCTCTTTTTCAATGATTATGTATCATTTTGCTTTTCCAATCTTGTATATTTCCTACTTTTTTCTTAATCAGGCTCATGAGGGGTAAATATGATTTTTAAATCTTTCTCAAAGATTCTTATTTGGCATTTACTTACTATTTTTACTTTTGCAGTTTAATAATTTCAGATTTGGGGCAGGCCTGGTGGTGCAGAGGTTAAGTGTGCACGTTCCACTTTGGCAGCCCGGGGTTCGCCAGTTCAGATCTCTGGTGCGGACATGGCACCGCTAAGCAAGCCATCCTGTGGCAGGCGTCCCACGTATAAAGTAGAGGAAGATGGGCATGGATGTTAGCTCAGGGCCAGTCTTCCTCAGCAAGAAGAGAAGGATTGGCAGCAATTAGCTCAGGGCTAATCTTCCTCAAAAAACCAAAAAATAATAATAATAATTTCAGATTTTATTTTACTAATTTCCTCTTCCTCCTCTCTTCTGCTTTATTATGTTGTATGTTATCTAATTAAAATATTTACGGTAGATATCCAGACAGCTATTTATCCTTCTATTCATCTGCCTACCCGCTTTTGTACCATTCTTATATTTGAGAAGTCTCTGAATTTAGAAGACACTTCAAGTTAGTGTTAGAAATCCTAACTTATTTATCTGTCCTCTCTTACTGCATGGTGCAGGCAGCTATGATGCAGATGACATAGACGTTACTTATTAGATTTACCTAAAAGAGAATTAAATTTATCAGATAGTGATGTTAAATGAAAACATATCATGGTCTTCTTCCTGGTGTGGATGGCCAGGCTAGATGTTTTATAAGATTTAAAGATTCTTTTGATGGTGGGATACAACACAATGACACTAGGAGAGAAGAAAGGCAGAACACTTTGTTACTTTCAGCTCCAATGCTGCCAAGCAGGATCACCCATGGGGTTGCACCTGGGGACAGGTGACAATAAGCTGGAACTGTAGGAGCAGGCTTATATACGGCAAGTGAGGCCAGGATAGCTAGGTTTCCTGGGCTTCCTGGGGATTGGCTAATCTGAGCAATCATGTAGTCTCTGGGGCATAGAAGTTGTCCCTAGTTGTTTGGTACCTGGTCCAGAGTCATTTGGAGTATGTGTCTATGGGACACACAGAATATGTGAGCCCAATAAGGGAAGTGGTTGGGTGGGGTCTTAGCAAACTGCCCGCAAAGGGGAACTAAGAGTTTTTAGCCACAACTTCAATACTGGGTGATGACAGGACTTGTGAAATACTGTATTACCAGAGACATCAGCTTTCTAACACAGCAGTGACAGAAGTGCAAGTAGAAGATTTCACATTCAAACTCCAGTGCTTCTGCCCTTTGGCAGAGTAAGCAGGGGTCTTGCAGGAGAAGCCCAGTGGTGTAATTTGGGAGTCAGATTGTGTGTGCTCTAAACCTGATTCTGGCCCTCCTAGAGATTCTCAGAGATGTGCTATGTTAGTCAGGGTTCTCCATGTACATGAAGAAATCAATAATAAGGAATTGGCCCCTGTGATTAATTCCAAGGCCTGTGGGGTGAGTCAGCCAGCTGGAGACCCAGGAGAGCCAGTGGTTTAGTTTCAATCTGAGTCCAAAGGCCTGAGAACCATGAGTGTCAACGGTGTAGTTCTAGTCTAGAAGTCAGCAGGTTCAAGACCCAGGAACAGCCAATGTTTCAGTTAAGTCTGAGAGCAGGGAAGAAACCAATGTTTCAGTTCGAAGGCAATCAAGCAGAGAGGATTCTCTCTTGCTCAGCATTGTCAGGCTTTTGTTCTATTCAGGCCTTCAACTGACTGGATGAGGCTTATCCACATTGGGGAGAGCAATCTGCTTTACTGACTCTACTAATTTAAATGTTAATCTCATCCCCAAACAGAGGCTTCAAAACATCCAGAGCAGCTATCTGGGTACCCCATAGTCTAGTCAAGTTGACACATAAAATTAACCATCATACCTTCTTTTATAAATTTATTTTCTGTTTACTAGAGAAAGTTCTGTGAATTCTTTTGATTTCCACTAAAAATCTTGACTGACACAAATACTAGTTTTATTTTAATATTTAATCTTTCATCTTTAATGATGCATGTGCTTAATTCTATGTATTTTTTTCTGAGAAGAGCTTTTGACATCTCCAGTAGATTTTTGTATAGCCATTTCTTTTTTATTGTTTTTTAAATACTTTGTCCTTTTAAGTTTAAATTCATCTTTATTTCAACTACTATCTCAAAGCTAATTTTCTATTTTTTATACAATAAAAATTACCCCCTAAACCTTATATATAATTAAGATTAGAGAATTGGTCTGTAAAATTTATGCATTTTTGAATTTAAGGTTTTTTTGTGTCTAAGTTGGTAAACAGTTTTTAGAAGTTCAATGAGTATACACAAAATACTTTTTATTTAAGCTATTTAAAATTTATATCTCACTATGAAATTTTAGAGTTGAGCACTTTACTTATTTTTTGTTAACAAAATCTGTTCTATTTTTAAAGAAATATATTGAATTCTCCTATTATTTTTAATGTTCACTTTGCTTTTTAAGTAGTTTTTACTTTGTATATGTATAAAGCTCATTCAGATTTACAATTTTTCTCATGAATTTTGTTTTCTATAGTTACCTAAAATCCCTCTTTATTCTGATAAGTGAATTTAACCTTAAACTCCTCCTGTGTGTTAATATAGCCATTCCTGCTTTTTTGGTAGTTGCAATTACATTTGAATAATATTTCTTTAACGTCTCTTTAATTTCAACCCAGATTTAATGCTTTGTCCTCTATACAAAGCATAATATTTTTTAAACATGTAAATATTACAGTCTGCCCTTTAGAGGAAAGTACTTAAGTACTTTAATTAATTTACTTAATTTTATTCCTTACATTTTACTTTGCATGTATTATTTATTTTGCTTTATTATTTTTTCCCTTGTTTTTAATGGTTTCATCAATTTACTCCTTATCTCCTTTTTCCTTCTCATTTATGTGAGAGTTCTACTGCACTTTCTCATTCCATCAAAGTGTGTCTTTTCTGATATTCATACAAATTTCTCTAGTATAATATAAAAAGAAGAAACTCATAAAATCATGTAGGTTATTTAATTTTCACATTCTCCTTCCTGCTCTATCTCCCCATTCTCCCTCTTTTTCTGCCCAATATCCCCCAATTTCAAAGTTTTGTTGAGCAAGCTTTATATTTTGAGGTCCAGACTTTTTTTTTAAGTTATCTCACAGTTTCTCACATCTATTTTAAGAATTCCTATTTAAGCCATTTATATTTTGCATTTTGCTTTGGTGACATTTAAACAAAAACTATTTTATTGCATTTTTGAAAAGGCAAAGGCTAAAGACATCAGTAAGAAGTCAGAGAAGTCAATAAGGAGTTCGATCAAAAGCATGTGATCCTGTAGAATTCACAGAATCCGTGTAGACCAGAACACGAAGCTCAGGACAAGGAGAGGCCTCCAGGTGAAAAGCTACAGCATGGTGAGTTGCTATAGCTGTCTTCGAGTCACACACTGCTTGCACATTTTAACCCTGCTCCTTGAGGGGAAATGGATGGAGTTTCTGATAGATCCTGGCCATTGAATATAAAGGCAGGAGTGTGGGATTTATATCCGCATAGATTTGGACTCAAATTACTCCTCTGCCTCTTCTTAGCAGGTAATAGCAGGCAGTCACCAGCCTCCAGAGCTCCAGTTTCCTATTTGTGAAAAGGAAATAATAATACCATCTCACAGGATTGCCTTAAAACATAGAAGACCACAGACCTCTAAGGTAGGTGTTGTTGGGCACTCAAGTAATGTTTGGGTCCCTGTCTTTCCCTTGGCCAGAACTGTGTGCTGATATTTGCCTTAAGACAGTAAAACTAATTTGAAATTCAAACCTCACATCCCTCCTGCTGGGAAAAGGAGTCACTGGAAAAATAACACCTCTGCCCTCCAGCCAAGCGTGTCTGTTTCCATCTTTGTGTTCACTTTCCGTCTTTGTCTAGACACACATATAGGGTTGGAAGCACCTTGAACTGGCAGATCTGTGTCTTCCAAAAATATTTTTTTGAGTTTGATTGGTAACTACTTTTTGGCTTACCTCTTCCTACTAAGAGATTTTATAAATCACCAGAGTTTTAGATTTGAACCCAAGATCTAGTCAACTACACAGTAAAACAAAAACTCAGGATAGCTGAGGGATGAAATTAAATTTTGATTAATCTGGTATCTCAGAGTGTCTCTAGGCAACACCAGCCTCCTTACAAAATGATTTATTGCCTAACATGTCAGCTTAGGAAATACATAAGATTTCGGCTAAAAGGGACTTTTATGGGAAGACAGCCTCACATTCTGCCTTCAGGCACAGAGGTTTCTAACATTGTCACTACCCAAGTGTCTCTACTTTTATTTTCCCCCTTCATAGACCTCAGGTTTGGTTATTTTTTCCTGGACGTATATTAAATAAAAGCTTGTTTCTTAAATGTAATTCATCAAGGAGGCTTTGGTTAACCTTACCTAACCAGTTATCAACTGAAACGCTCTCTTTTTCCCCATCAAAAGGAAACAAGCACTACATTTTGGTTAACCTCATGGCACCTGCATTGTAGATAAACAATAAAATCCTTTGAATTCTTTTTAGGCTTTGCATCACACAGCCTTGTATTCGAATCATCTCCTCCAGGTGTTAGCTGTGTGATCTTGTCCCAGATATGTAATTTGGATTACCCCATATAAGGAGGCAGTGGTCCTCAAACAAGCATTATCAGCATTATATGAAACTAGTTAGAAATGCACATTTTCAGACCCTGCCACAAACCTACTGATTTAGAAACCCTGATGTCTGTGTTTTCAAAAGCCCTTAGGTTCCTGTGATGCATGTGGAAGTTTGAGAAGCAGTGGATTAGAGAACAAACTGTAACATTTCTAGAGTTTATCATAGAATAAATGAAAAGTGCATACAGAGCAACAAGCATATTGCGTGGCATACAGTAGGTACTCCAAAATGTTAGGTAGTAGCATTATTATTGAAAATCATATAGAGACCCTCCATGCTTCCTTCCACACAGCCCAGGTTAGAAATCACTGATTTAAGCCAAGAAGGTGGAAAGTGTTAGTCATTATTTCACAAATTAGTTTATTAAGTGTCATCATGCAGACCATGAGAATCCAGGGATCCTCGTGAGGAAAAGAGCAGAGTCTGAGGCAGGAATTCCAGTTACCACTAGAACTGTATCCCCAAATTCTGGAATTAGAGTCACCTGACCTCTCTGCCCAGAAAGTCATCAATTTGGGAAATTAACTAGAATTCTCTTTGTCAAAGAAAAAGTCCTTACCTCTTGAGAAACTGAGGTTCCTTCTGAAAATGTAGAAAATCATTAAAAGGCATTTTTTGGTACATTTCTAGAAGAAAATATATGCAGGCCTCTCTCAAGTGGTGCCACTTCTGCTTGAAGGGCTGGAGAAGCATTGGCCTGTGAGCAGGAAGTAGCTTTCTGTCACTGTGCTGTTAGTAATTGACCCTCCCACAGCTGGTTTAGGGGTTTGGAACCTTAACTAGTCCCTTCCAGACTCCCGAGCCTGATGATGATACAGGAGCTAGCCTTTAGAGCACTTCACTTCCTGACTTGCCTGGTAATGATTGTGGCATTCCATTTAGCTCCATCTGAGTGCTATTTAATATTGAATATTCTTGAGGATGTAGACCTCCCCAACACTGAATTTTACCAACAGAAAATAGGGACGAATAGACTTTGTTTTTCCATCTCTGCTTTTAACTTTTGTAGTCTTCAAACTGGATATTTCTCCTTAAGACACTATAGAGAAAAAGAACATGGATGGACAAATGGTTCTATCCATGAAGTTTTTTCATGTCTTAACAAGAAAATAGCACTATTGTTCTACCAATCCCTTTTCTTCCAACACTCCTCCCCACACCCTCTTTCCTCTATTCTCTCTCTCTCTGAGTGCCCCTGCCATGGTTTTAAAGATTTTACAAAAAAAGGAAGAAATTATATCCTTTCTACCATTCAGGCATTCCTTCAATCTATGCAAGTATAAGAATGAGACTTATTTTGCCACAAAGCTGGGTGAGTAGGCAGCACATACATAAAATGAGGAAAAAAAGAAAAGGATGGGGTGTCAGAAGCTTGCTTTATCTATAATTCAGATATTAACCATCTTGTGTTGTGAAAGAACGCCTGGGGAAGAAAGATAATGTCATTACTCATAAGCTTGTTACTCACACAGAGTATCCTGCAGGGAGCTTCCTGTGGGCCTGGCAGGAGGGAGGGATTTCTCAACTTTCTGACTGGCTTTGAAGTGCGACTTACTCATGTCATTCCTTCATAAGGATCTTTTAGAACAAAAAGAGCAGGTCCTTTCAGAATCCTGCCCTCATTTTCCTCACCTGTAACTAGGCTTTATCTCACCCAAAATATAAGACTGATACACAGTTTATTCACCACGGCATCCACTATACCTTCAGGGGTAAAAACTTGGTTGAGCTCAGTTCTGATAATTGCAAATTGTTTCTTGTAGAGACAAACCTTCTGGGTTCCACTGCCTTTCCGGGGAGCCCAGTCTCTCATATCTTAGCAGCTTTCCTGAGCCAACTGCATAAGTTTCCTGATAAAATGCAGAAAGCCCAAACCCAGCAGTGTGTGGACTCGATTGTTGGAAAGGAGAAACTGAGCAACCACTGAGCTGAACTGTTCCCTTTCTGATGTAACTTTCATTATTTAGAAGTGCCACTATATATAGCCATAGCATTTCAAGCAGCCTTATAGACCTGAATATTTACTCCGATAGGGACAAAGCTAGTGTTACTGCACAAAATTGGGGTTCTCTTGCCCCATGTGTATAAAGAGCCAATTATTATGGCGTCAGCTTTTGGGAAAACAGCTTTATTGTGGGGATCAATCTACAAGGAGACAGGAGGCACCACATGCTCTCAGATCTGTCTCCTCGATCTGGGGCTTGGGGCAAAATTTATGGAGTGAAGGGCAGGGCAGTCTGAAGTGTGGAGCTAGATGATTGGAGATAAGAAGTGAGGTAATTGATGATCTGCGCAAGTGCAGTCCAGCTTCATGGCTCTTCATAGGGCGCATGCTCACAAAATGGTGGTGTTGGTATGATCTGAGGGTGGAGTTTTCAGCCCTTTGACATCAAAAGTGTCACATTTTGGGCACTTGTGCAGGCCCATTTGATGGGTTGGTGGTCTCAACTGGCCTGAACTGGACAAGGGGGTGATGCGGGGTCGGTGAGCCGAGGAGTCGAAAGAAAGATTTCTTGGACTCTCAAGATCTGGCAGTAGTGCTCTTTTATTTAGAGAGTAGAATAGCATGGGGACAGGACCCATGGGCAGTCACAGCTTCTGCTGCCGCCTCTTCTGCTGCCCCTGCTGGCATAGGGACAGGGCCCATGGGCAGGCAGAGCAGCTGCTGCTGCCCCCGCTGGCATGGGGACAGGACCTATGGGCAGGCAGAGCTGGTGCGTGAGGACAGGACCCACGGGCAGTCAGAGCTCCTGCTGCTGCCCCGAGTCGAGGGCTAGGGCTAAATTTAAGGCATAGGTATGTGAGTCATCTCTTTACGAAGACAAAGGAAAGAACATGAAAAAAAGTTAAAATGGTATCAGTGCAGGTGGGGTCTGGTCGTTGGGTGATCCCATGACTTTTAGACAAGAATCAAATCGGATTAAGTAAAGGTTAGAAAGGTTAGAGGCCACCACCCTAAATCAGTTACATGAGATTGCCAGACAGCAACCAACTTAAGTTCTTGCCTTCCCCATTAAGAGTTTCTAGGGATAAGGTCATCTCTCTTTTTCTTCCTGGTACAGAGAGGGAGGCACCTTTTACAGATAGAGATTTACCTTACAAATGTAAATGTGTCCCAACAAGGCAAGTTCCATTCCCCAGAGCCTCCTTCCCTGTCCCAGTTTATCAAAAGCAATCAGCCCCAAACAATCCCAATGCCAAAGAGTCGTATCTTGGGGTGGCCAATTTCAGGTCCCTACAAGCTCATCCCTCCCTTCCTTCACAAATGCAAATGTCTCTCAAAAGGGCAAGCAAAATTCCAGTCCTCGGAGCCTGCTTCTCATCTGTAGTTTTAAAAGTAACCAGCCTAAAATCCTCATCAGGGGGACTCTCAGATCCTAAAATCAACTCTTAATTACTCCGTTGATAAGATAGGGTCAGTTGAACTGGTGCTAGAGGGCCCATGGTTAGACCAGGAATTTGGTAAAATAATTAGAATTCAGTATCTCTCAAATGTGATAGTTTGCCAGCTTTTACTCTCACTTCCATTATTTAGACTCCCATCATCATTGTTTTCTTGGCTTAGAGAATGGATCTCTTGATGGATGTCTAGGACTCTTCTCAAAAAGTTGGTTCTCAAACTTGAGTGTGAGCAAATTGTCATTTGAAGAGCAGATTCTTGAATCTTATTCCAAGAATTTGCATTCTTAACAAATACCAAGCAAATGCAGATGTAAGGTTCCAAAACATATTTTGATACATTACTAACTCCATTTCCCTCTGTCCATTCTTCCTATGGTGACAGAGCACTCATTCCACAGTGCAAATTTGACAATGTCAGGCTCCACCAAAAGAATAGTTGATAACATCCCAGCGCCTTGAAGAATAAAGCCCAGACCTTTAGCTAGCAATAGTATCTACCTTTGTATATATGTATGTATGCTTGCTTGATCTTTCCAAGAAAGTATTTAAAGTAAATTATAATAGTGTATATGCTACAACAAAATAAATGACAAATGTGGAAATCTTTACAGAGAAAAATGTAAGTGGGAAAATAAGATGAAGCCAAGAGTGAGAATAGTACCCAGATGAGCTACACCCGGTGAGGCCCTGTACAATTGCACTGAGTGGGCCCCAAATTTGGTTCAGAATGGTGTAGCAGAAAATGCAGAGATATATAGACTGGTTAAATAAGTCACACTTTCCAGAAGGGAAAATATATATCTAGTTAATGAGGAGAACTATGACTTATCTTAATAAGACCAGGGAGAATTTATTCTTGCGGGGCCAGTGACAGTGGACACCTTGCAATGTAATGAATGATATCCTTATAATAAATATAGCAATAGGTTTCCTAGGGCTGTTTCTTATGTTCTTACATGTTGATCAGTGATACCAGTGATCAGTATCAGTAAAGCCTGACATGAAGCACGGGTCTATAAATGCCTTGAAGGGATGGGGTGTTTGCACCTCTGTTCTAATCAAAGAACAAATTTTAACATATGTAGAATAAAGTTCTACAAAATTTGCTAGGAATGGGGCATGAGTTAAAAAAATATGATATTAAATTCTAATCTAGCAGCTATGAAGATTATCCCAGAGCTCCACTGAGCTTTAGGTAAGGATAAGGCAGCAGTAAATTCCAGTTGTACTGAGAAAAATGTCTGGAGTGCAACCCCAGTAGGATGTTGTTGAAGTGAATGTTAACATCCTTTAACAACCCTCGAGGCTGGGATAGGATTGCCATTCTTTTGTGAAAATTGGGTAGTCTAACAGCTAGGAAACATGCTTGAAAAACTCTCCCCCAAGGCAGTAGGAATGATTCTTCTTAAGAAGTAATACTTGGGGGCCAGCCCAGAAGCATAGTGGTTAAGTTCATGTGCTCTGCTTTGGCAGCCCAGGGGTCACAGGTTCGGATCCCAGGCGGGGACCTACACACCACTCATCAAGCCATGCTGTGGTGGCGTCCTGCATATAAAATAGAGGAAGATTGGCACAGATGTCAGCTCAGGGACAATCTTCCTCACCAAAAAAAAAAAGAAAGAAAGAAAGAAGTAACACTTGGTCTTCCCTAGCACATAGACCTAATAAACAACTGGTTCCATAATTAACTGGGAACATTCGTAAAGGAAAACAATTCAACTCTCTGTGGAGAGTATTGTTTTCCTCATTTTATGATGATGAGATGAAGCTTAAGAGAAGTGATATAACTCAACTAGTAATTAACAAAACTGGGATTCAAACCCAGATCTAGTTGAGTGCCAAGCCTATCCTTTTAACCTCCACACTACACTCTTTTTCCAAAATACTCCTCCTTCAACCCTGATTGCCATGGTAATAAGGTAGATCATTAATGGGAGGAATCCGTATTCAACTTATTCATCTTGTTTATAACCAGCTTCTCTCCATAGAACCAAAGACAGAAGAACTTTAGCCCAGTGTTCAAGGCTTTGGTACCTTAGCTAGTGCCACCTATCTGATCGTTCCTGCACATTTACCCTGGTCTCAAGGATATCAAACCACTTATGCCATGCTCTTTCTCTGCTCTGTTTATTCTACAGAGAATGCTTTCTCCATCCTAGTGTACATGGCAGGCTCCTATTCACTCGCCAAGTCTCAATCCAAACATATCATCTACTTTATTGCATGTGGGATAATACACTTTGTATAAAAGTAAGGTGCACGTGTGTTTGTCTAGGTTGTCTTTAATCTATACCATAGTTGGTTAGTTAGCATTTTGAAGTGCCCTAATAAATAGTTGGCCCTAAAGACATAGGTATTTAGCCTTTCATATATTGTTATTTGAATCTAAGACAGAGGGTTTATAAATGAGTATAAAAATGATAGAAATATTTTTTCATGAAATCGATGCATCTAAAGATAGGTGGTGAGTTAGGGCAATTTGTAAATGCCATACTCCACGTGCATGAATGTAACACAGAATAAAAAATTTGGCACACCTGCAGAGTAGACTAATATCCTTAATGCAGCACTTAAGCTCTAGAGCTCAGTTGGTCCTATGTCCCTCCACCTTTCAGAGGCTGGCTAGTCCTACTAACAGAAGAGGTTTGTATCTACTTTCAGAGCAAAATTTTCTTACCATGCCAAGGACAGAGAATGGGACTTGCCGAAGCCTTAAGAACAAGCTACATTACTATTTTGTCCCTACTTGTCAATAAATGTTTCCACATTCAACAGAATTTAGTCTAAGGTTTGTTTTCATCATAACCTGGTAGGGTGATAGAGAGAGAAGAGAGTTATAGACCCTACATATACCTAATCAACCAAAGGCTACCAGATATTTACCCAAAGACCCAAACTTCACTGATGAGCCAAATTGGCTAAAGAGAGTTTGTAACATCATCTTAGTTGGCGCCTTCCCAGAGTGTCCCAAATGGATACACTCTATTTCTATTTCATATTTCTATCTTGTTTTTATCCCATTAAATGAATGATTATAACTTATCTTGCATTATAGCAATTATTTCTTGGCATTCTAATACTTGTAACTTCAATACCATAAAGATTTTGTTGAACTTATTAAAAAAAGATTTTTAAAAAATTTACAAATAGAATACAATATTACATATGCCTTTTTAAACCTCTATACATTATTACTACTCTCGATATATTGTTATACTTATTATATTAGATATTTTTTATCTAACCTTAAAATCCCTGCTAGACTTAATCTCTCTTGCTCTCTCTCACACACACACACACATTTCCTGACAAATTTTGAGTGTCTGTGTGATACCTTATTCAAGCATGTACAGCAAGTGGCTAGAAATTGGCCTTCTATATATAAGAAAAGCAATAAATATCTGTTCAATGAATAAATAACAGAAATAACATGTGAGCATATATTTTGTGTCATTGGACTCTTCCAGTCATTATTAAGGCACAAGGAGATGATTCATATTACAGGCATTAAAAAGACTCAGTGAAGCAGCTTGTAGGATGGCTCATTGAACCAATTTGTCCATGAATCATCATGCTTTTTTTGGTTTGGTTTCCTTTGCAGCAAATTGGAATCTTTACAAAATAGTTCACATGCTTTCTTCTTAGCCAAATTTCTGGCTGTATTCATCTGAAATTCATTCATAATTTGCAGTATTATGTGTTTTGTAAACCAAAACCCTAGCCAAAGCTGAAATTGATACCTATTGCAATTTGATTTTACCAGACCATTTGTAAATAACCAATGCTCTACGATCAATAAACTTGCCACATGACTGTTATTCAGGTGACTAGGTCTAGGTCAGGCAATCAGCAGAAAAATAAACTATCTTTTGCCACAAGACTTATAACTCAGAAGGTTGTAGTGAGTGTGAAGAAGGGGAAAGGGAACAGTAGGCTGAAAGTAGGCTGTATTACATTGGTTGAATGATTAAAATCTTGAAATATCTCAGATGAGCAACACGAGAGAAGTTATTAGGGAGTTGCTATGCACGTGGTGCTTTTCAAGCTTAGGTACCTCAAAAAGCCCTGATGTTCTGACTGCATTCTAGAAAATTATATCAGAACCTCCGACACCAGGTATTAGGATTATTTTTTGATTCCTCGGATGATACCAAGGTACGACAATGGTTCCACCCCACTGCTACTATTGAAATTAACCTAAATGCAATACCCTGGACTTGGAGAAAAAGCATATGGTGGCGGGGAGCACCATGTTAGAACGGCTTTGCTATCACTCTTCAAGAGGTTGAAATCTCTCCCGTAGCTCATATGTGGGTTATCACAGGAGCTAAACTTTTAAGCTCTATTAATGGTAAACTATTTATATTACAGAGTTTATCTGGTTTAGGAAGAAAAAAATAAGATCTGGTTTAGGATGCAAGGATGGAAAGCAGGGAAGCTGAGTGAGATATCTGAGAGGGCATGAGAGCCCCTTCTTCTAGTGGTGGGAGCACGGAGATTTATCTTGCAGACAGCCAGGTACAGGAGAAAACACAGCAGATGTAGTTTGCATTGAATAAAGAACACACATTCTCCTTAATCACTTACGGAGTAAGTGTAAATTATTGTCAGTTTCATCATTTGTAATCAGAGCCTGCAACAGATGCTGAAGCTTTCGTTTAAAATGATATGTGTCTCTTATAACAACCTGCAATATGCTCTCAAAGGACTCTTTACCTTCCACATTCCATAAACTCCGTACAGGGGAGTTTATTCTTAAAAGGATTTGAGGTAAATTAAGCACAATGAATGCAACATTTTTTAGAGCTAACATTTAGTGGAGTTTTTATAGAGCTTACTATGTCTGCTTTGAGTGGGCATTTGCCTTAATGACTTTGTTTAACAAGCTTTCATTTCCGTCTTTATGTGATTTAAAGAGCTCTTATAACTGGTTGTTCTTAAGAGTTTCACTACCAACATGTGGCGATCACAATTTGGCTTTCTTTTTCTTTTTTTTTTTTTTTTTTTACAAAATTAGTATATAAGAGGAAAATATTTATAGTTCCAATACCAAGGATAATGGTAAAATTCTTAGTTTTGCTGTGCATGTTAAACATTCTCTTTAATCTGAGGCTAGGAGCTAGGGGTTAGAATCAGGAATCCATAATGAAAAATTCCTATGTCCACACGCAAGTTGCAGACTTCATGCATGAGACCATCTGGGGTGTTCAGAGTGTAGGAGCCAGCCCTCAGGAAATGATGGTTGAGTAAGTATGCAATGAATAGAGGGAGGCGCCTACCTGCTTCATTCTCTCGAAGAATCAGAGAAAAATACATATTTAGAAAATAAAACACTGTGGGTACCTTTGGCAAAAGGGAACCAGAACTAAAATCAGGGTAGAAGATCAAAGAAGATTTTAGTTTCATCGGTAACGCTTTGGATTTTTACAAGGAGAATATGTACATTTATTATTGGTCTAACTAAAAACAGGTTTTACAACAAAGAGAAGACGAGAAGGAAATAACATTTGGAAAAAGAAAGAAAAATAAAAACACAAAAAATTTAGAATCCATCTACAAATGGCTAAATTATAGTCTTCAATAACAGATAACATGAGAACCAAGGCAATCTCAAGACTTAATCAACAAGAGGTAGAATTCAATCAAATCAGCTAAAAGGAATTCTTAAAAGGACAATCTAATTTTACTATAAAAATTGAACAAAATACTAGATACTACTATAATTTTGATTCCAATACCAATTTTTAAAATTTTTATTGAATTTTGTTTATTTATTTATTTTTGTACAATGGAGTGAGCATCTGCCAGTCAATCTGGGACACTTCATGCATGCTTCATTGGTCTTCTAATTACAATCCGCACTTGATCCTTGAAGTTTTCCCAGAATATAGGATAGGTCTTTCCCTTAAAATTAATATATACTGTTCAGAACATTAGTGGAATTTTCATTAATTTCTCAAGCTCTACATATACTTTTCAGACCATAACTCATATAAGGTATGTATACTTCTGCTCTCCTTGTCTTTTGAAAAAATTGACTGACCAAATTATCCAAAAAATGGATAGCTTTATTATTTTATAATGAAATTACTGTTTAACTGACATTGTATTCAAATGTATCCCACTGTTAAGGAAAACAGGTGCTCTTTTTTATTTAATAAAGCAACATTTACCAGGGAGAGATCACAGTTGATTTATAGGAAGTATGGAGTGCTATGGATTCAACTATGTCTTGCCAAAATTCATAAGTCTATACCCTAACCTTTAATGAGACTATATTTAGAGACAGGGTCTATAGGAGGTAATAAAGGTTAAATGAGGTCATAAGGGTAGAGCCATAATCTGATAGAATTGGTGGCCTTATAAGAAAAGGAGAGCAGAGAGAGAGAGTGCTCTCTGAGTGTGCACAAAGAAGATGTCACTTAAGGATGCAGCAAGCATGAGCAGACAAGGCAATAGAAGAAGCCTCAGAGTGAAATCCACCTTGCCAGCATCTTGATCTTGGACTTCCCAGCTTTCAGAGCAGGGAGAAATAAATTTCTGTTTAAGCCAATCAATCTATGATATCTTGTATGGCAGTTTAAGCAGACTAATAATAATGAGGGTACTACTCTTTTCTGCCTCTAGGAAAAAGACATATGAGGTCTTTATCAATCACTCATTGTGCCATGCAGTGCATTAAATTGTGGCCCCAAAACGATATGTTCATATCCTAATCCCTGGAACCAGTGACTATTACCTTATATACCAAAAGTGTGAGTATTACCCTATATGGTCACAGATGTGATGAAATTAAGGATCTTGAGATGAGAGGATTATCTGGGATCATCTGGCTGAGCTCTAAATACTTATCAATGTCCTTATAAGCATCCTTATAAGAAAGAGGCAAGGGAGACAACATGGAAGAGGAGGAGGCAGTGTGACCAAGGAGGCAGAGACTGGAGTCATACAGCCATAAGTCAAGACATGCCAAAAACCAACAAAAGCTGAAAGAGGCAAAGAACCAGCCTGGAGCCTCCAAAGGGAGTGAGGCTCTGCCAACATCTTGATTCCGGACTTCCATTCTCCAAACAGTGAGAGAATCAATTTCTGTCTTCAGCTACTCAATTTGTGGTAATCTGTTATAACAGCCAAACGAAACTAATACAGCCCACTTCAACTTACTAATCCATCTTCAGTGAATCCACAGTTTATCTATCTACCTAAAGTCAAATTTCTTTAGGGAACATTTAAAACTCTCAGGTTAAACAGTGTGTGTGCATGTGTATGTGTGTGTGAGACTCACATATACACAGACAGGTCTTAAAACATTTGTGAAGTTTTTGTCAACTTTCCTTCATTTCGAAGTTAGTCCCTACCATTCTAATGATGTACTGTTATAGATATTGTGGTTAAAATCAAGAATAAGTCAAGGATTCCAGCTATAACCCCCATCTTTAATATTTTTCTGAAATTCTTCTGAAATATATGTAAATGAGATAATTAAAAAATAAGAGGTTTACCTATTGGGATAGAGGAGGAAAATAATTGTGTGCAAATGATGTGATTTTTCACTTAGAAGTTAAAATAGAACTTACTGAAAAGTTCAAAACAAGAGGCAATTAAAAACATATTTAAACATAGTAGCTTTATATCAGGAAAAATCAATTAAAATCAAATACTAAGTCATAATAAAATGTTGACAAAAATATGAACTATTTAGGATCAACCATTAAAAGAACTGTATGGCACACAAGAACAAAAACTAACATTTGATTGAATGAGTAGAGAGTGACATATACCATATTTCTCAGTGGCAAACAATATTTCAAAGAATTAAATTCATTCCAAATCAATGTTTTGGTTTAACATAAGTCTAATCACATCTCAGATTTCTGTAGGCTTTAACACAATATCCATTTGAAAGAACAAATAACCAAGAAAGGCTAAGAACTAAAGACTGACTTGTATGAAAAAGATTTAAAATCAAAATTATGTAATACTGGTAAAATATCAACAGATCGATAAAAAAATAGATAATCCTATTATTCATAATAATTTTGTTTATGATAAAGTAAACAACAACTGTTAGCGAATGGGAGGACTATTCATCCAATGGTTGCAGGCAAAAGATGATTATTTAGAAAATTATAGCATTTGATTTTTAGTCCATACTATATATCAAAGTAAATTCTAGATATACTGAAAAGTTTATATCAAAAATAATATTATAAAATGCTATACATAATTTATATGAATATTCTGCTCTCTGAATAGAGGACTTCCCAAAGATACAAAATATATTTTTAAAAATCATAAAGAAAAATTCCCATGTTTTTCTACATAAAAATAAAACATTTTTGTTCACAATCACATTGATGAAAATGGAAAGGCAATTTTAAGACAATATTTGTTATAAACATGATGGATATGGTTTTACCCTTAATTATGTAATAGAGATATTATTTTTGCCCTTGTTAATTCCTATTTCCAATTAGCGGCACTTCACCTAAATACTCAGCTATGAATCTTGAAGTTCTAGGGGGGCAAAAGCAAGATATTCTATAGAGAAAGGATATACGCATCGCTTCTGGCCCAAGGCCTTGTGAGGATGGCAAAAAAGATACGAATAGAGAAGGAAGGTAGACTTGTGAAATACCAATCACTATCTCCCACCCTATCTCTACATCCCTTGAGTCTACTTCTTGGGGGGTTGATTTCAAAACATATAAAAAGTTATGGAGTACATCAGATGGAGAGTGGCTTGCCTCCCCTATACTGATAGGGGGCCAGTAACGGCACTATGACAGGAGAAGAATTACGCATGGCTACTTCCACCATTTTACAGGAGTGATGGCTCAGAAGTGCCATTAGACAATGAGAGACAGCCTCAGGAAGTGCTTCTGGTTCTCACCAGCTTGTGTTTGTCAAGCAAGAGACCCAGAGGTGCCCATGTGCCTGATGAGGGAACAGAGAGTTATTTGGATTCAGGCGAGGTGGCCACAGGGGGCAAGAAACCAGAGGCAAATGGCCAGATTCGGGGACTCCCATGAAGGCTGCTAGCACATTAAGTTCAAACTGCTAAATGGGACCCAATCGCACTCAACAGTCACTGGTGCAAGGAACAAACAAGCAGCCCAATCACTTCCTGCTGGAGACTGGGGAGAATCCTGAGAAGTCAGGGCCAATCTGAGGACTCATCACCTCTGATGCTGTGAGATCCTTGAAGGCAGAGATGGTAGAGAGTACAAAAGGAAAATGACTTGTGAAGATCAGAGTATTTGCAGGTAAAATAAAGGTTTTATGATTCTTCCTCTATCTGTAAGAGGAGCAAATTTCTGGCCTAATTACATGTGTGGCTTATCTGTATATTTATAAAGACAAAAGCATTCCTCTTCTGGAAAGTGAATCACTGATGGTTAGGAATGAGAGACAGATCTCTTAGGATTACCCTTTTTCTAATTTATCCCTTCTTTTCCACATATCTCTTGTCCCAAAAGGGAGGATTCTTCCATCCTCTTTGTCACATCCTCCTACACTATGGCAACAAGCCTCCTGGATTAGCTCTCACATGGAAGGGGAAGATGGGAATTCTCTCCAAAGTCCATGGAATAAACACTTGGTTCTACATCCTCCAGGTGTATCTATCTGGGAACTCTGGGGTATGATAAGGAAGTAAGGATCTCTGAGAATGAAAATGACTTGATTTACTAGCTTCTAAATACTATCTCCATTAATAATAATAGTCTTAAGGAACTCACGCCAACTGATAAGAATTCCCCCAAAGAAACGTCAGAAAAAGCTGAGCAAGAAATTCTCAAAAGAGAATTAACATTTAAGTTCACAAGTATATCCAAGATAAACACATTTAAAGGCACAAAACCTTATAAAATTGGCTATTAAAAGAAGATATTTCCCAATGTTGGGAAGAATGTGCTAAAAGAATATTTTTATATAATGCTGCTGACAATGATAGTTTGTTCAAAATGTCTACAAAGCAATTTGGCAATAACTTTTTGTATTCTCCAAATTATCTCCTTAGGTCATGTGTTTCTTATGGTCAGAAGAGATAGTAAATATTCTTTTAAATGAAGCTGGATAACTCATGCTGGCATCAATCACTGTCAACCATACTTGCCTATGTGGCATTGGTCAGTCGTCTCCCTGGCATTCCCTATTCTCCTTATCTACATCCACTAGGCATTTATATCAGTAACTGTTGACAGGCAGCCAAAGTGACAGAGATGTTGTGCTAGGCGTTTTAAGGACCTCTAATTTTTCGGCTTCAACTGAAGTTCTATGTAGATTTTTTCCTAACATAGTCAACATAAAACAAATCAAAGCACTGAGTTAAAATAAGAATAGTAATGGGGGCTGGCCCCGTGGCTGAGTGGTTAAGTTCGCGCGCTCCGCTGCAGGTGGCCCAGTGTTTCATTAGTTCGAATCCTGGGCGCGGACATGGCACTGCTCATCAAACCACGCTGAGGCAGCATCCCACATGCCACAACTAGAAGAACCCACAACGAAGAATACACAACTTTGTACAGGGGGGCTTTGGGGAGAACAAGGAAAAAATAAAATCTTTAAAAAAAAAAAAAAACAACAAAAAAATAAGAATAGTAAATTTATTTTCCAAAGAAAATTTAAAGTTAGCAGGTGAATGGCAACAAATGGACAAAATCTTTTCCATAGCAGATATAGCAATGTATTACTCATATAAAAATTTATGAAACAAATTTTGTAAAAGAAGCTACCGATCACAGTGACATGAAAAATTATCAAAATGAAGATGAAATCCCAGATCGAGGCGGCAAATGTTCAAGTGAATCACTGTCTTCTCTGACAAGTGACTTCCAAGGGACCACATTAGCATCACAGAAAAGTCACCAGAAGCCCCTTCTTTCTTCAGTTCCGTGGTGTATTTTTCACTAGGGAATTGCTACAGTTATCACCACACACACAAAGAATAAAGGATTCAGAAAGACTAAACAGAGGCAGAAAAGAGCTATTTTCATAACTTTAACTTTTCCCCAGAAAAGTTGAGCTCTATATATGTATTTTTTTAATCAAAATTGGGAAAATATATATTCCCTGAGCTCTTATATGAAGTTAATGAAAGGGATCTTATAAAAAGAAGTGTATGTTTATCCACTTTGTAAAATGTGACCAGGAGAACTCTTGTTCCAAAGCTGGACTCCCTTAAGTTAAATGAAGAAGTATTCTTTCTCTTCAGTTCTCTACTTTTCTATAAAACATTAAAATCTTTGGTTCTCTGGTGTAGGGTTTTACTGAATTTAGAGAGTAAGACTGAAAAAATACTTTATTGCCAAACTGAAGAAATATTGCTACGAGTCCCTCATGTACGGGAGTAGCAGCACAGAATGCTAGAGGTCACATCAACACGTGTCTTTTATAGGCGAGAGCTCAGAGGCTCAGACAATACCAGCCGCTCTGTGGAGGTTACACGGCTACTCAGTGCCAAGACAAGACTTCAGCAGAGCTTCTGACTGTGGCTCTTTCAATTGCATCACCAGCCTAGGAATACCTACTATGCAGCAGGAACAATGTCTTTCCTTCAGTTTTTCAGACCACTGAGTAATGACGTGCATGTTACACACGACTTCAAGGTGGGTCTGACAAAGGGGAGGTTGAAGTGCCTGTATAGTATTTCAGGCCCCATGCTCCTCTCCCCTGGTTTGTCCTTTTCTCTCTCCTTTCTAGAATGACTGATTTGTCATGGTGTCTCTTACTTGAAGAATCTGATGCTGGTTGCAACTTTATATCTTATACCAGCTTATTGTGTGATCCAGGGAATGAGATTTTTGGGGAAAAAAAATCTCAAATGAATTCAAATCTTTCTGTAACTTTTTCTCAGCACACACTACTTGACATCCATTATTACATGAGATAATACGTGTAAAAGGGCTTAACTCAGTGCCTGTCGAACAGATATAAATCCATGATGATAATATGCATTTGTTTTATAACTCTGATTCTTCTAGTAGTCCCGGGACTTTGGGATCTTCTATGGTATTTATAATCCAGACCAGGAAGTTCTTACAATATAACTCTTAAAATTCCAGGAGGGTAGGGAGATTATTTTCTTTTTACTGATATACCCCAAGCACCTACAGCAGTACCAGGTAGAGTGCAGACTCTCAAAACATAATTCCAAATGAATAAATGGATGAGTGTGAGCAAAAGATCTACGCAACAACATAAGCTGTGACTCCAGCTCTCATGCTTGAAGCCCGAGTGCACAGATAAAGCAGCTTCCCAGATTGGCAAAGATGGAAGTTATTATTTAGGAGCAAGAAGTCTGATTAACAAACACAGCTTGTGAGAGGTGTTTCCTTTCACAGGGTTAGGGGAATGTAGGAAGATGAGAAATTTTAATAAGGATTTCTATGGTATTGCTTCAAGGATGAGAATTTTGCTGATTAATTCCTACTCCAGTCAAAATGACTCGTCTTATCTTTTGGGCTGAAATTTTCATGGACACTATTTTAAGAAGAATTGAATAATATTGGCCCCAAACTCAACAATACATTTGCTACAGTTTCATTGACTTGAAACTTCTGTGGATCTTGGACAGTTTCTCTATCAGCTGGCATCATTTTTTCTTTTCTTTTTCCTTGTTTTAGAGGAAGTCCTCGAGGAACAGAGATTTTTTTTAAACTAAATTTAATTTACCAATGTGAATCTGATTATTTAGAAATGGACTTTAAGGAGTAAATGCTCTGGATCTTTGCCTTAAGATAATTTAAACAGTAATGACTAGATTTACTAAGTTAATTTGAATTCCCTGAGTTAATTAAAAGCCTATTATTAACTAATATTATTAGGAAGAAATTTCTAATTTCAATAAATATTTCTAAGCACTATTTTTGTTTTTGCCAAAACCTTTGAGATTATAATGCTGAGGTTATGATCTGTTTTATGGATCTTTATAAGAGGTAATGTATAGAGCAACGCTGCCCATAGAAATATAATGTGAACTACAAACACTATACTGTAATTTTGTTTTCTAGTAGCCAAATTAAAACAAGGTGAAATTAATTTTAATAACATATTTTATTTAACCCAAATACTCAAAATATTATTATTTTAAGAGGTAATCAATATAAAAACTATTTGTCTTAATCTCTTTTGGCTACTATAACAGAATACCACAGCCTGGGTGGCTTATAAACAATAGAAATTTATTTCTCACATTTCTGGAGGATGCACGTCCAAGATCAGGTTGCCAGCACGGTCAGATGAGGGTCGTCTTCTGGGATGCAAATGTCTCCTTGTATCTGCACATGGCGGAAGGGACGAGGAAGCTCCCTGCTTCTGTGGAGTCTCTTTTATAACAGCACTAATCCCATTCATGAGGGCTCCCCCTCATGATCCAAGCACCTCCCAAAGGCCCCACCTCCTAACACCATCACATCGGGCATTAGGATCTGAGCATATGAATTTGGGGGGACACGAACATTCAGACCATAGCACTGTTGATGAGATAGTTTACATTTTTCATACTTATCTTCAAAATCTCACTTTGGTCAAGTCACATTTCAAGGACTCAAAAGCCACATATGGCTGGTGGCTACTATCTTGGACAGCACAGGTGAAGAGCTGGGATGATTTTGGAGACTGACAGTTCTGGACATAAACCCTGGTTCAGTCATTTACTAACTGTGAGACATTGAAGAAATTTAAACATTCCAAGTGCCAGTTCCAGCAACTATAAAATGAGAATAGTTTATAGTTTGAACATTTTTGTGAAGATTAGAAAAAATATGTATGAAATATCTACTACAGTGCTGGGGACTTAGGAGCTATTACTTCCTGAGGAAACTGAACTTTCAGTGCCTCAAACATAATTTCTATTAAATGTAGCTGCTGTTGCCATCATCACTTTATATCTCTGAAATTGCAGAAAAACTCTCTTAGCTTAGCTTTCTTCATGGAGAAGCTGATATTGCAATGACATGTGGAATGAAGCTCTTAACTGTGGAACACCTGAAAGGTGACCTCATTAGCACACAATGAGAGAGAATACGGTTGTCACTTACTGTTAAATATGCATTTATCAAGAGGCGGCCCACCTTCCTCATTATTGATCATAAGAAAAGTGATGGGCGATATATTCATTTTGGGGTATATTATCTTTATTAAAAGTTACACAACTCCTGGTAAAATAATGCAATCCATTCTGGAATAAATTAAAACATTTCCATGCACTCTGAAAATCAATTTCCTCTTGTTTCAATTCACATTCATACCTCAATCATTTCAGTCTCAATATACAAGCTTGATTTCTTCTGGCCACTATTTTTAAAAGTATCCTCAAGGAGACCAATTCTGGGTTCCTCTGGAAGAAGAGTGTGAATTTAGATTTCTAGAAATGGTTGAAGCAGACTCTGGGGGGAAAGAGACTAAAGATTCCATTAGAAACCATAACAGCAAAAGAAAGCACATTTACTAGTCATAGTAAGTACCAGTTGGCTTGGTCTACATCATGGAGTGGTAGCACGATAAAAAAAAAAATCGAATATTATATACTTTTT
Organism: Equus caballus; assembly: GCF_041296265.1. NCBI lineage: Eukaryota > Metazoa > Chordata > Mammalia > Perissodactyla > Equidae > Equus > Equus caballus. The sequence continues at coordinate 95,652,269 of NC_091685.1, read as the reverse complement.
AAACCTTGCAAAGTGTTCTTATGTTAATAATCTCACTTAACCAGAAAAAAATATATAGGGATAAACATTAACTGAATTATGGTGAAATTTGCTTGTTTGGTCTGCATGACCCAGATAGTTAGCTCTATCCAGGGGGAAACATTTTTTCTATGAGGATGCAAAGGCAGGTGACAGATTTTCGAAAAGTCTACCATTGTCATATAATGATAACTGAAAGGAAAATAGATTTTTTAATGGATTTTGGTCAGATTCAGCCAAAGGGAATTTAATGTCAACAGCCTAAGTTTTAAAGTGTAGATGTACACTCTGGATGCTGCATTGAAGCTTACAATTAGAAATTTTCTCTAACAGAACAAAATAGAATTAGAGAAGCATACAATTAGTTGGAAGTCTGGGCTATTCCATCTTTCTTACTTAATAGGTGAGATCCAGAGAAGTGGAGTGACTTATACACCAGCAAAATGATAGCTAGGGCCAGAGGGACAGTGTGAGGCCAAGTAGTCTGACTCTTAATCCAGGATTCCTTTCACGGCAGGAAGTTGCCTTGAAGGAAAACAATATACAAGCTGGGTGGGAGGTAGTTGGGAGGAGAAAGTGGGATATTTCTTGACATTTTATCCCTCTGGCTGAATGTGTTCACAAATGATAAAATGAAAAAAAAAATTAAATTACACTTTATTCTCAAGTGCCGGAAAGCTTCAAACTGAGCTGTGGAAATTATGGGTATTTTGCTGGGAAGAGGTATGACTTATTCCAATAATTATTCAGTGCTGTGCTTTATTTTGACTAAAGATGCCATTGTAATATTTTCAGTCTGACTTTCAATTTCAATTGTTTTGTTATTCATGGATCCTGGGCAGAGGAAGACAAGTTGTTACTCCTGAAGCATCTCTAGGAAATTCTTCTGGGCAATTAAGCAGCCATTTCATCTCTCATGAATTGCTGCAAAGCCACAATTCTTAGGAAATGGATTAGATGAACACTGGTTAAGAAAATAACCAGCTGGCATTTTGGATATCTTATAAGGAATATGTCCTCTCTCTAGTCTTTCTTCATTCCGGGACTCACAGATTTATGAATGCCTTGTGACAGGGTTGGGGAAGCGAGTCTCACACCTTGCCCTGAGAAGGGAAAAGACTGCTTGGTCTGGCTACAGGGACCTTGATGTTCCTGTCATATCACTGCCTGTGACCCCATTGTGCTTCCTGTTCACAGGGGTTACCCCAAATTATAGGAAGTTTATTTTTCCAAAGCAAATGACAAGTGAATGTGGAAAAGTTTCAATGCGTTCAAGCTAAAAATAAATTTAAAACATAAATAAAAATGTGTATGTGGCTAAAAGTATAAAAGGGAAAAGTTATAGAGAAAACTGTTATTTAGCTAGTAAGGTTGATAGAATGAAATGGAAGATTTGGTCTGATTTCAATGACGGCTTTTCAAACAAATCAAGGCAGATATGAGTAGTCAAAGTAAATAAATGCCCATAAGTCAACCAGCATTGCACATCTTCACTAGGAAAATTAATGAAGTGGAAAATTTTTAGGTTTCAGAAGAAATTTCTTCTTAGTTTCCATAAGAGAGGCAGCGTTCATCAAATTTCAATTTTCTTATCAAATGGCATTGTCTCTATGAGCAGCAATTTCTTTTATTTTTGTTGACTGTATCTCTTAACCCATATTCTCTATTGTATATTTCTTTAGCAACGCTTATTTGGTCCCTCTCTAGGCCATCTGCCATTCCTATCCTTTTGATTTGTAGTATTAGTGTTCGTCAAAATTAGATTTTGTAGGTGCAAGATCTGTCCATGGCATTCTTTTGTCTTTTTAAGCTGTTAAGACTGGGTCACCAAACCTCCTTCTGAATTCGTCCTTCCCAAGATTCTGGGACTCTTCTTGCTTGTAGAGAAAGAGGAAACATAAGAATACCAAAGTCAAGAGCTCTTTAGAGTCAGTACTAAGCCTCTAATTTTTTCTCTAATTCTAGCTCCTGAGTATGGCAAAGACTGACTAACCACTCACCAAGGCCCTGGTTTCCTCCTCCTGGGCACACAGCTTTATCACGTTCCCCTTTATATCTGGTTAATGTTCCATTTCCCAGCTAGCTTCAGCCACGCCACTGAGTTCTGGCCAGAGGAGTATGATTGAAGTTGTGTGCGTGTCACTTCCATCCCGGGACCACAAAAATCTCTCACTTGTGATCCTTTCACTCAATTCCCCTTCTCTTGGCTGTTGTGTGCAGACAGGCATGACAACCTTGAAATCCTCATTATAAAACTGACAGAGTCTTAAGGCAGAAAGAGTATGTGTTTCTGAATCACTGCTTGAAGCAGAGACACTCCTCAACCTGAAACATTCATTTAAAACTTAAGTGAGAGGTAAAGTTCCATTATGAAAACACACTAATAGTTGGTGCTTTACACATTACAGTAGCTATAATTACCTTACATAAAATTGTGACATACACATTCCTGAAATAAACTCCAGTCCTAATAACTTGGTCCCTGCCTTGATCGTGTTTACTGGCCCTTAATCTCAGTTGCTCTATGGGACCCTGCCTTCTTTCTCAGTCCTTCCAGAATCTGAGCTCTGCTCTGGAAACCTGTTCCATGTAGAAGGTATTGGATAGAACTTCTACTATTAGGATCAGGCTGGAACTAGGTACTCTATTCTTACCCAAACACAGACTGTGGGAATGCCATCTTCTCTTTCAAGATTTTACCGTACGCTCTGCCCTCTGGATTCCTTATTCCACATACTTGACTCTAGAGAGCATTAATGTGTCCCTAGCTCGTGTTGTGTTATTACCATCTCCTTGTGGTCATATAAGCATTTTACATTTTTAAGGTTTTCCTGCTGTGGAAGAAATAAATTCTATGTTGTGCTTTAAAATTAAACTGGCAGAATTGCTTATTTATTTTAACTAAACAAATAACATATACACGGAAGAAAGTCTTCAGATAGTTTTCAAAATGAAAAAAAGTTACTGTCTTTTAAAATTGTTGAATAGGGACCAGCCCAGTGGTGCAGCCGTTAAGCTCCCACCTTCCATTTCAGCAGCCTGGGGTTCGCCAGTATGGAGCCTGGGTGTGGACATGGCACCATTTGGCAAGCCATGCTGTGGCAGGCGTCTCACATATAAAGTAGAGGAAGATGGTCACAGATGTTAGCTCAGGGCCAGCTTTCCTCAGCATAAAGAGGAAGATTGGTGGCAGATGTTAGCTCAGGGCTAATCTTCCTCAAAAAATAAATAAATAAATAAAATTTAAAAATAAAGTTATTGAATAAATTATGATACATTGAATGAAATCATAATCAGCATTTAATTATCATAATATTGGTGAGGAGATTTCAGCTTCCTATGACAAGCAACTAAAATTTTAAGTAGTCAAGAACAATTCCCTCTAATAAACACCCTAATAAATGAAATTTCCTATAACAAACATTGGTGTTTTCAACATCACACGTTGTGGATAACCCCCCTATACTCAGTGTACCAGGACTCCCAGAACTGAGGTCCTTGCTAGTCTCTCCTTCATTGAATCTGGACTAGCCCTATATACCTTCTAGAATGCAGCAGAAATGATGGTTCTTGACTTCAAAGACTAGGTCATAAGAAGCCTTAACAGCATCTGCCTTGCTTTCTTGAAACACATCTGCTGCGGGAAGCCAATGAGTAAGAAGTCTGACTGCCATAAAACCCCGATTTCCTCTCATGTGAGGAAGCCCTAGCTGGCTGTGGAAAGGGCACGTGGAGAAGGCGAGCTGATCTTGCCATCTCTGCTGACATGTCAGACTTGTGACTCATTGCAGACATCCAATCTGAGGCACCATCAGCTGAATTCAGCCCCAAGCACCCTCTGACTGCACCCATATGAGAAATGCTAGGCAAGGACTGCCCAACTGATCCAGTCAATGCAAAGAATCATGACAAATAATAATAAATTGTTTTAAGCCACTAAGTTTTGAGGTGTTTTGTTTTTGCACAGAAGTAGAGAACTGGATAACAGGCTGGCAGTTCTTTTAATATATGAAAGCAAACTTACAAATATAGCAAGGTTCTTTACCCTTTTCCGTAAATGCTGGTGTTTTCATTCCTTCTCTCTACATGAGTTCTGAATAAATTGCGAAAAAATTAAAAAACAAATAGAAGCCAGGCTATCACCTTAGTTATTTATATAGGCTAAGGTAGAGTTTCGATGGGAGTGAAATGAGTTCCATGATACTTAACAGCCAAATAGTCAGAATTATCCACCCTGCCTCTGGCAACTGGACCAGGGCAATCATCTCCACCGGAAGGGGACTTCCTGGGTAAGTTTTGTGGCACAGAAAACAGAAGAGAACTTTTGGGTGGGTTTGCTTGCAAGCAGAACAAAGAGCAGTTTGTCCTTCCCAAATTACCAATCAGATAAGTCAATTACCTTGCCTTGGGCGAAGTCAGTAAAAGGGCAAAGAGAGCCAGGCATTGAAATGTTAATCAATTATGAGGTAGAGTCTGGGAAATCTAAAGCAAAGCAAAGTTCACCCAGGGTTTCTTAGGACTGCAGCCCCGGGAAGAACAGATTCAGGTAACACTTGAATTGTGTTCCAGGTGTTGAAGGAAGAAAGGTTTCATAGTCATGGCGAACAAAGGCAAAGAAGAAAAGAAAAAGGAAGAAATGTCTTTTAACAAATTTCAGGGACAATGTAATCATCGGGTGAGCGTTGGCTGAAACAAGCCACTGAATAAACTTAGGAATGTGGGAGATGACTCTGAGAAGAATGGAGTCTCTGTCTCAGTAATCTTATCTTCCTGACAGACACATTTCAGGAATTTAATGAGTTCAAGAATTCATCCTGAAGGAGAAATTTGTTCCTCTCCTCTTCATGTCTGCCTGGCTCCAGTTTAGTGCTGAACATGAGAGACTTTTTTCAATCCCACAGCACCAATCTATTCCCTCCATATGGAAGGGCGTACTAAGAGGGAGGAAAAAGTTTCCCTCTAACAGTAAAAAGATTTGACAAAAACTGACTATAAATAAGCCTAGATGTAACTGAAATTTTGACATAAAAGCATACAAATATTTTCTCGTTGTTTCCATTTTATTTTTTAAATTAAAAAAAAATTTTTTAAAAGATTGGCACCTGAGCTAACATCTGTGGCCGATCTTCTTTTTTTTTTCTTCTTCTTCTCCCCAAAGCCCTCCAGAACATAGCTGTATATTCTAGTTGTAGGTCCTTCTAGTTCTGCTATATGGGACACCACCTCAGCACGGCTTGATGAGTGGTGCTAGGTCTGCACACAGGATCTGAACCAACAAAACCCTGGGCCACTAAAGCGGAGCGCATGAACTTAACCACTCAGCCATGGGGTGAGCCCCTTTTCTTCTTGAGCAGAACAATGGTTAATTCAGTGCTTTACACTCTCAAAATCACTTGTGATGATTTTTTCACTTAAATTTTGTAATTTAATACCTCTGAAACTTATACCTGTTGTTTTATTTATAATTGTATCCAATGCAACACCCAAGATCTGGGGCTCATAATTTTTATTTCTTCGTTGCTCATCACCAAGTACAAACAGGGTAACAAGTGCAAATAAGTTACAAGGACTTCTGAATATTCCAAAGTTTTTACCATCTTAGATCAGTTTTATAACTCCAAGCTGCTTAATCTCCTTATCATAAGCACAACATCAAAAAGTTCAAGGGAGTGGGGAAAATGGGAGAATCCAAGGTCCATTTAGACTAAAACAGAGAATATATCTTAGTGGTGCATTTGTGAGTGAAAGATAAGATAGTAAGAACAATTTTGCTTGGAAAGTGGAATTTTCCTAAGGCTAATAAGAATGTAATATTTAACTACGTGGCCACTGGAACTGCATGAGAAGAGATGATTACTGGAGTCATTTAAGAAATCAAGACTTGGTGTATAGTTATTCTCTAGATTGTAAGTTTTAAAAAAGTTACATGAAAATAAGAATCATATGTCATCAACCACTGATCCACATGCAAGTTATACATTACCCAACATTAAGTACGCATCGTCTTTCTGGAAGAAGAAAGAGAAGAATGATAAGAGGTATTGTAAGGATATCCACAGCCTATGAAGATGGAACTAGGACAATTTCCATTTTACACGTGTCCATTACTAATAGGCATTTAAAGCAAGGTTGCTGTCTCTGCTCGCAACTGTCTCATAAGGCAATTTTGCCTTTAATTTTTATCAGTAGTATAGATTTGATTGACTCTATTAGCAAGCACACCTCTTTAAAGTAGTTAGTTTATTTAACATGCTGTAGGTTTATTTAACTTCCCATAGCTGTATTTCACTCAACAATATAGTTATATTTCATCATATAAATGACTGCTCTGATAATTCTTTCGCTCCCTTATGGCCAACCCGCAATGTAACATTACTGACACAGTTTGTAGTTAGAAAGGATAGTTAAGGACCAACTACTTATAGCTTGAGTATCACTTTTACTGCTCCCAGGCTAAGCATAAAAACTGATCAGTGAAAGCTTCTTCAGTAGTATTAAAAAAAAAAAAAGACGGAGCAGTGATGTCTGACTAGCTCTGGAATCTGGAAGCACGCATGAGGATGACCTTCTAAACCTTGGTACCACCATGGATCAGATAATATAGAGATAGACGTCTTAGGAGTGGTGAGATGGACAAAGCAAACCATTGCCATGTACAGATGCCATGGGACAGTAATCCCAGTGTTTGGGCAATGAACCCTGGAGGAGACAGAGCAATTGTGAAGAGCCCACAAATTCTCGTAGGTACTAAACATTTTCTGTATGCTAAATAATTAAAATAAGACATGCATAGATTTACTTTTTTAAAAATGTAGATCTTACTTAGATTAATAAATACATTTATACTTTTCTACAGCTTTAACATTTACAATACCTTTTATATTATGCTTTTTCTCAATCAAGGAATTCTAAAATCCAGCTGTTACAGATGTGAATCTGTGAAATTGTTTAATGTGAGGCAGGAAAAACAGTCTCCGTACTCAAAAGTACATATTTATATTTTTTCTTTCTAACTTTTAGCACATTGTTCATCCTCAACTCTTTCACTTTCGTAGAATAAGTTAACACTCTACACAACAAAAACACATTTTTCCTGAGAGGGAGAATCGTGACTTGGAGAGCACCATTAGGCTGGCAATGAAGCCCTAAGTTGAAAAAAAAGTTCTCTTTACAATTCCAGGCCAACCATGAGCCAATCTGTGTGATTTCACTTGAGTCTGCGGAACGTAGGTGTATCAGTTTGAGACAACCTATAAAGAGACAAAAAAAAAGCATTAAGACTTCCAAGAGATAGAAGGAGTGATTCTCATTCTTGGCTGCATATTAGAATCAGCTGGGCAGTTTTTAAAACTCTAGATACTCAGGCTGTACATTAGGTCAATTAACAGAAACTGGGGATGACTAATAATTTAGCTAGACGTAGAATCTTAATATTAATAAATATTTACTGTGCGCCCACTGTATGCAAGTCATGCTGTTATGTGCACATGATAGCTTGAATTAAGACGTGTCTCTTTCTCTTAAGTAAGTCAAACTATAATAGGGATGACGAAAAAGTAAAATATATAAATCAAATAAAACATAAAATACATTGAGACAAGTTCTCATTACTTTTACAAAGACATTCTGTGTAAAGAAAAGGGTAGCTTTTGCGGAAAGGAGGGGGAGTCAGGACACAAAGTTTGGTGACAACTGAACTTAGCCATTTTAACACTAAGGGGTTTTTTTTGAATAATTAATATACATAGAAAAAACTTGGAAATACAGAAATGTGTAAAGAAGAGAAATAGATTATTGCTAATAATTCCATAATCCAGACAAAATAGACATATTTCATATATATGTATGTCTCTGTGTATGTATGTGTGTGTGCATGTGATTATATCATATCTATGATATGTATGCATATCAATATAGGTATGCATATATCAGACATTGATATACGTGTGTATATACACATATATGTGCATATATATGGTATCTTTGAAACACATTTGTTTGTGTATTGTATATACATATATACTAATTTATTTATATATGTACACATATATTAATGCATTACACATGCACATACACTACTGTGATAAATAGGAGCTAAGCAGTGACACTCCTTTTCCCTGCCCAGGTTCTTAATCAATTGAGAAATAAAAAGTAGAAGATGAAGGATATAATAATGTCTTTATTCTTGAAAAGACTAATTTGGAGAACATAATTTTGTGTGAGAAACCAAAGGACCAGCTAATTAAAGTCCAAAATTACGCACTTACCCACCCAACCATAGGCAATTCTGGAGTCAGGAAGACCAACCTCCGCTAGAGGACAGCTTGGACTGAAGGAGTAGAGTGGAATGTAAGCTCTCTATAGGTAGGCTGACTCCCAAAGAGCAGAAAAGTATAAGCCAAGTTTAGTCTTTACAAATATACAGATTTATGTAATCCTTATGTAATATATATGCAATTATAATCCCTACACAGACAGTCCCTGATTTACGATGGTTTGACCTATGATGGTTTGACTTATGATTATTTTCACTTTATGATGGTGCAAAAGCGATATGCATTCGGTAGAAATCATCCTTCAAATTTTTGAAGCTTTTCCTGAGCTAGAGATATGCAGTATGATCGTCACTCGTGTTGCTGGGCAGTGGAAGGGAGCTGCAGCTCCCCATCAGCCACAAGGTCATGAGAATAGACAACTAATACACTTACAACCATTCTGTTTGTCATTTTCAGTACATTAGGTCAATTAACAGAAACTGGGGATGACTAATAATTTAGCTAGATGTAGAATCTTAATATTAATAAATATTTACTGTGCGCCCACTGTATGCAAGTCATGCTGTTATGTGCACATGATAGCTTGAATTATATAAGATATTCAACACTTTATTATAAAATAGGCTTTCTGTTAGACGATTTTTCCCAACTTTAGGCTAACATAAGTGTTCTGAGTACATTCAAGGTGAGTGAAGCTAACCTATGATGTTCAGTAAATTAAGTGTATTAAAGATATTTTTGGCTTGTGATATTTTCAGTTTACAATGGATTTATCTGTACACAACCCCATCATAAGTCGAGGAAGATCTGTACGATTATGCAATATATGTGTAATTGCAACTATATGTCATATAGAGATTCAACTTAATATAAAGTAAATTCTCAAGAAATTAGCCATTATTATTCTCATTTTCAAGCAAAATTATGTCTGCCATGTTCTCTACAGGATATCAGGTGTTTTGCAATGAGATTAGATAGCAACAGTATGATACTCCCATAAAATGCATAAAGACTTTCTATTCAGAAAATTCCGACAATACAGATGCCCTGATTTTACATATAAGCTGCCTGTCAATATTAAATTTGTAGGAAGAAATTAAATTTCAAAGAATAAATACTCTTGCAAGTTAAATCCGAAGGAAAATAAAGTCCCAAATCAAATTCCTTTGACTTTTAAAAGTAAATTAGAGTCCAAAATTCATCCTTTCCAATTTGTAATTCTGCTTAGTTCGGTCAGAGGAGTTCGTTACACCTGAGTAGAGTTGGGGTTCCTTCAGCAACTGCAGTCTGGGAAGGCTGTGGATCTTTTAGGACCTCAGAAATTCTCAGTTCAGTGTCAAGACTCATCCTTCTCACTCCAATAGGACTCTAAAAGAGGACTCAAAAAGCAACCCCAACCCCACATCCACCAAATATAGAATATAGGCAAACCAGAATCTCTAGAACGATGATCCATGCTAACAACACTATTCCCTAAATCCAGTATGTAGTGCCATCAAAGGCCATCCCACTGGCGTCTGGGGAAGAAAGGCAGATGGTAGATGGTGACCATCTTGGCCTCAGCTTTGCTGGTTTGCCAGACAGTCTACTTTTCTGGAATCCACAACCCTTGAAGTTAATTGGTAGAAGTCTCCCAGCAAATGATTAATTCTGTCTCTATGTATTTACCAAATGTGGAGTCGGGGGCAATCCAGAAGCCTACTATCTCCTCAGGAGGGTGACGTGGAGAAGATACTGTCATCTTTGTTTGCAATGGCAGCAGCCCCTTCCTTTAAACCAGACATTATTTGGGAATCCTTTATTTGCCACCCAATCTATTCACAACCTCTTAACTTCCATGTCCCTTTGCGTACTTCAGTCCTAAGGATAAGCTCTATTGAGTAGTACTGACTCCCAGGTATTCCACAGGTGTTTTGTGCCTGTGTAAATTGGTTCCCTGCCTTTGCCTCTCGGGATGGAATTAATCTGGCCTAACAAAACCCTGCCTGCTAGAAAAATATTTCACCTTAAAGCTGCGTTTGTTTCACCTGTAAAAGCACCCTCATAATTTGTGAACTGCAGCTGCTCTTGAGGCTGTTGAGGCAGGTGCCCCTAAGGTCCTAGTGAGGGCCGGTGCCTCAGCCACTTGACACTTTAAAGTCTAGACAATCTCCTTGCTCTTCATTTCCATCCCATAAATTCCTTAGACACTGTGATACCCACATGCCCAGCTACAATCATTATCATTTTGAAACTTGTCCAAACATTCTTTTCTACTATTTTCATTTTCTACTGTTGAGCCTTTGGACCAGACACACAATTTAAGGTCACGTGTTCCACAGTTTCAACCTGTGCCCTGAAGGCACAACAAAATGTTATCTACTGCAGCCTAAGGCAAGAGATCTTAAGCCTCGGCCACATGATATTTTAACAGTTTAAAGCTAGATGGTCCCTGGTGTTCTGCAGCTCTGGTGTCACTCTGCTGTCTTGCCGTGTGCATGCAGGTCATAATCCACTTAGTTTAGCCAGTGATATAGACGAAGCTGTGCTTGTGTCATAATAAACTACAGCAGCCTGCAGCCTGAGGCCTTAGCACCTGCCAAAGGCACCGCTTTGCTGAGGCCCTTGTCTTTCACTTCAAGTTCAAGGTTAAACTTCAATCTGCTCTCTGAGGCCATCTGTGCTGGCTAAAAGCCCAGGCCTTTGGCCTTCTCTCTACAGAAAAGTCTTTTAGGGTCAGAAGCACAACAAGTTGCAGCCACCTGGCAAAGTCAAAAGTACCTAATGACTCATGTTTAAGGACTCTTAGTTAGGTGTCAGCAATTAAAAGCTAACTTTGCAAAGTAAAAACCTTCCTACCTAGTGGCGACGAAAATAATCCATAACCAATCTGTAAATGAAAATTTGGGTGAGTTTATTCTGAGCTGAAATCTGAGGATTATAACCCGGGAGAGTCTTTCCGCAAAGGAACAGAGCACTCCAAAGAAGTGGGGGTACATAGGGTGGTTATATACCCTCAAAGAGGGTGTTTCACATATGATTGAAATGTCCCTCCCACAATAGTCACAAGATTGTTGGCACAGCGCTTGATGGACACAGCAGGTAGTGGGTCTGCTATCTTGGTGGGCGTAGCAGGAGGCAAGTCTATCGTCTCCAGCTGGGTGGTCACAGGTGAGCGCAGCAATCAGCTTCTAGCCTAAGGAAAGATACTTAATCCTTAAGGAGACGCCAACATTGGGAGGGGGAGGGAACTTGCACCTTTATCTCAAGGGCCTTTTGCTCTTGCCATAGGTAATCTCTAAAGCAGATATACAATGCATGCTCAACGGCCTCGGTCAGGCCCTTTTGGAAAGACAAGGTCAGGCCGAATTAGGTTTACACCAAAATGGCTGCCTCATATATTCCAATATATCCTATTACTTGCCATTTTTATTTGACACTAGTATAAACCGTACAAACCACCAATGTCTAAATTCCCTGCCCAGATGCTAAAGGCCGAGGTCACATCGGAAGTTTTGTCCATTCCACGTGGAATTTGCTTTCCAAATGCTTCTTAGCTCCTTTCGCAAGGTTCTCATTTGCCAAATACGGCATTTAAAGAAAATTATATATATATCTCCAATTTAGCAAAATACATATAATACACACACACATATATACTCCATTTAATAAATTTTAATAAATAAAACAAATACCTGACATACAAAAAAATATATATACCAGGTATTTATTTTATTTCACTAAATTTAGATCATACTTTATAGAGAAATATGTATTCTGGTTTCATATATTGAAAGTATTTTTTAAATCTTTCCTAATATCATTATTATAATTAGAAAAAATTAAAATATTTTTAATCATAATACCCCATGAGCCTGGTGAAAGTATCAAATAGTATAGTAAAACCCTATGAAAGGATGCATGTTCCTCTCCATCCTCCAATTTAGCTATTTATAGGCAACCAGTTTTAATGCTTTAGTTGATTCTTTTTGCTGTTCTTTCCATATCCCTAAATACTATCTTGTACTGCTATTTCTCAAGTATTCCATTTTAAAAATTATTTATTTCCTCCTTTGTCTCTTAATCCGCCAAACTCCTAGGAGAGCTAAATCACTATTTTTAATTGAATCAACAAACTATGTAAATGTAGTTTACTTGAAAGTCTAATAGCTTATTCCTGTGCAGCTTTTTCATTCACCAAGAGTTTCTAATTTCTTTTCTTTATGTACTGTGTCCCTTTATCCTAATATTATATTTAGACTGTTTACCTTACCAGGCACTCTATAGAGCTTTTGTTTGTTTGTTTCTCCTGACTTTTCCCCCGGAACACTGTGCTTCACCTGTCATCTGGATGAGTCATCTTTTAGGAGAGCTCTGAGGTGGTCATCCTGGGACTTCCTCTTTCGTAGACCTCCTTTCCTTGAACTTGTTTTTGTCTTTCTTGGACTACTTCCTTGTTTTGCTAGAGCAGAGTGTGTAGGAAGTCTTATTTCTGAAAACGCATATGTCTGAAATGTGTTTATTCCAAACACTTGACTGATAATTTGGCTGGACATAGAATTTTAGTCAAAATCTGTTTCTTTTAGATCTCTGAAAGCTTTGTTCCATGACTGTCAAGCATCAGTGTTGTAGATGAGAAGGCTGGTGCCAATCTGATCATTCCTCTGTAGATGACCTATCCATTGCTCTCTGGAAACTCTTAGGAACTTGTCTTTACCCCTTTGGTCCTAAAATTATACAAATATTTACCTAGAAATGGGAATTTTTCAAGCATTTATTTGGCACTTAGAAGGTGCTTTCAATCTGGCATCACATCCTTCAACTCTGGAAAATTCTCTTGAATTGATTCTTTGATATTTTACAATCTCCTCTTTTCTATGCCCTCTCATTATAAATTGCTGTTAATCAGACTAATATTACTTGTTACTCAACAAACAATTTCAAAAATGAGGTCCGGGTGCTTGGTTTGAATTCTCAGTCATCTCGTGTCTGATAAAAGCAAACACCTAATAGTTCCTTGAGGGTTGAATCTTTAGACCTTCTCTGAGGCTAGAGGCAAGGTCACAGAACCAGCAGCTGAACTTCTCCTCGCAGAGGCCATATGGAGACCAAACCCCTTATTTGGTAGGTGTACAGAATTGGATAACTTAGGTAAGGTTTCCAAGGCCTGACAGAGCCTGGACTAGACCAGAGAATTCTCATTTCCTAGCTGGGTTCCTTTTTCATTACATAATGTTTTGCTAGTCTGCCACAACTTAGTGGCTTGAGGTACAAATTCACACATCTTATAATCAACCATGATGGGTACGGTTTCCAAAGAAAATTCTAGGGACTGTTATAAAAACAAACCAAAAAAAAAATGGAGAGGGACTACTGAGATGGCAGCAATCGCCAATAACTCTTTCTGCAAATGCTAATGAAGCCATTTACTAAGATACACAGTGGTCATTATGTAATACTTACTTCAATATAACAGTGTTTCCTTGAAAATGATTGTCAAAAATTTGTTTAAATTATATAGAAAATTTTTGTAGTAAAACAGGGGCCTTAGAATAAGAATTAAGACTGAATTGTGGTTTCAAAGAAAAGTCAAAATGGAGGCCACAATTTGAGTATACCGCTAAGCCGACCATTTATAGTCACGTAACCAAAACTTAAGCTGTCCTGATTTCCCCAAAAGGCTGACTTGACCTTAAACCAAACTTAAGCTTTCTTCATGTCATCATGACCATGCAGATTCCTAGGCAGTCAGCTGGGAAACAAACAAGTAAGCTTATGCACTGCTACTACTCTAAAAAGGACCTAAGTTTCTAGTAACTAAGCACAATAGAAAACAATGTACTTCCTCATTCACGCTTCACAAACTGAGCTGCAGCTGCTGAGAGCCCAGGGTCCTACCACTTTCAGTTTTGAAGTCTTCCCCTTCAGAAATGGTTTGTTTCTCACTCAATAAATATTCATGTTAAGTAAAACTCTGAATTTTCTTTTGATAGTTTCTATCATACCCACTAGGTATGCTACTGTGGACAAGTTAGTTAAACTCCGCAAATTTCTTCATTAATAAAATGTAGAAATGATGGTAAGATTTATTGGAATGTTCTAAACATTGGCTGAAATTATGCATATAAATTAACTAGCATAGTGCCTAGTACATGGGATGCATTCATGAAAATTTGTTAAATCAATGAATGTTAGTTTATGTCGCTTGTCATATGGACTTTCCATAGGATTTCTCATGCGTATAATTATTTGAGGAATATGTCCACTAATTGTTGAAAGGCCTGGAGAACTTTGTTCACATTCAAAGTTGTTGATGAGTAGTACATTATCTCAGTTGGCTTGCTTATAAGCAGGTAAGAAAAAAGCTGCAAATGACTAACACAAACTGAAAGACGAGTTTATAATATGTGCCGTTTTTGATATTGTAAGGTTAGAACATTTTGCACTGGGCTAGAGTAGTGTCTTCACTGAATAAAAGCTATTTTTTTTCCTAATTGAATATCCACAAGATTATGGAATGTATATGTACTCCAAACATACTCAATAATTGATCATCAGTGATAATGATAAATATTTAAACGTATGATTTAGGTGCCACGAAATGATGCGGGGTCGGTGAGCCGAGGAGTCGAAAGAAAGATTTCTTAGACTCTCAAGATCTGGCAGTAGTGCTCTTTTATTTAGAGAATAGTGTGGAATAGCATGGGGACAGGACCCATGGGCAGTCAGAGCTTCTGCTGCCCCCGCTGGTATGGGGACAGAGCCCATGGGCAGGCAGAGCTGCTGCTGCTGCCCCCGCTGGCATGGGGACAGGACCCATGGGCAGGCAGAGCTGGTGCGTGGGGACAGGACCCACGGGCAGTCAGAGCTCCTGCTGCTGCCCCGAGTTGAGGGTTAGGGCTAATTTTATAAGGCATAGGTATATGATTCATCTCTTTACAAGACAAAGGAAAGAACATGAAAAAAAGTTAAAATGGTATCAGTGCGGGTGGGGTCTGGTCATTGGGTGATCCCATGACTTTTAGACAAGAATCAAATCGGATTAAGTAAAGGTTAGAAAGGTTAGATGCCACCACCCTAAAGCAGTTACATGAGATTGCCAAACAGCAACCAATTTAAGTTCTTGCCTCTGGCATTGACCAAGAGCCTCTAGAGATAAGACCATCCCCCCTCTTCCTGGCACAGAGAGGGAGGCATCTTCACAGATAGAGGTTTCCCTTAGAAATGTAAATGTTTCCCAACAAAGGGGCAAACAAATTCCACTCCTTGGAGCCTGAATCTCATCTGTAGTTTTAAAACTAACCAGCCTAAAAATCCTCATCATAAGCCATTTTAAAATTAAGCAGCCTAAAAATCCTC
Source organism: Equus caballus (assembly GCF_041296265.1). Lineage (NCBI taxonomy): Eukaryota > Metazoa > Chordata > Mammalia > Perissodactyla > Equidae > Equus > Equus caballus. Next base: position 95,636,637 of record NC_091685.1, on the reverse strand, counting down.
ATCACTCAATATATTCATTCAAATGATCATTCATTCAATTCATTTATTCATTTATTTATCATATACTTATTGAGTTCCAAATCAATAATGCTGAGACTATGAAGAGAAAGTCATTGCCCCAATGCTAGCACTCTTATCTCTATTACCCAATTCATTTGGTAAAATAAGGAACAGTACAGGAAATTAGAACGGAAGTGGGTGAATGTCCCTTGCTGTTACTGTGTACTTAGATTAATCTTTCCCATTCTAAGCATTAAAGTCAGGATATAAACCAGCACTTTCCAATAGACATAAAATACAAACCACATGTATAACTTGAAATTTTCTAGGAGTCATCTTTAAAAAGTTAAAAAGAAATAGGTGAAATTAAATTTAGTAATATTTTTAGCCTCATATTTTCAAAATATTATTTCAACACGTAACTGATATTAAGATTACAATGAGACAGGTTACATTTTCTTTTATACTCAGTCTTGGAGATCTGGCCTGTATTGTACACTTACAACACATTTCAATTTGGACTAGCCATATTTCAAGTACTCAACAGGCACAGGTGACTAGTGGCTACCAGATTAGACAGTACAGATTAAGGACAATGTCATGGATACTGTATTCTTAATATTATGTATAGTGCCTGTAACATATTTACTCAAGTGAAACTATAAAATGAATGAATAAATTAATAAATAATAATAAAACAAATTATTTAATGGAAGGAAGTTGTATTAGTCAGTATTATTTAGAGTTAGTCATCATTCATTCTTTCTCTATGAGGAAAATCTAAGTCAAAATTATTTCCTCTAAAATAGGAATTGATTCACTCATATGACTGAAAAGGCAAGGAGATCCAGGTTTGAAAGAGACTGATGGGAAATCTCTCTCTCCCATCTTGCACCCACACCTACTGCCATCTCTCCATCTTTCTGTTTATTTTTCCTCAGCCTACCAGCTATAATTGGCTAGATTATTGGTCATGTTATGTGCCCAGAGCAAGTTATTGTCACTGAGTGACTCTGCACAAGGGATGTTCTATCTTGTTGCAACTTTCTACAATAATCTGGACAGAAAGAAGAGGATATAGTGACCTATTACTGGCTCTTAAAATCATCTGCCTAAAAGTGACACCCGTTATTAATGTTCACCCATTATTAATTTTCTTGGCCAACCAAGTCATACAGTGACACCTAACCTCAAGGGGTTTGAACAAGAAGTACAGCCCTGCCATTTTCCCAGATGGCAGAAGAATATGTTAAATAGAGCTAATGACTAGCACACTCACTATTAGCTTCATTCTCTGGCAAAAACGCAAAGATGGCTCCTGACTCGTATCCTTCCTTTTTAGTAATCCTGTTAGAAATAAAGTGCTTCTTACTCAGTAATCTCAATAAAGCACCCCCTGCTGGAGGAAACAAAATTTGAGATGAACTCTAGTAGTTTCTTATTGCTGCTGTAACAAATTGCCACAAGCTTACTTAAAATAAAACAAATTTATTATCTTACAGTATTAGAGGTCAGAAATTCAAAATGGGTATCACTGGGTTAAGATGGAGATGTTGGTGGAACTGCATTCCTTCTAGAGGCTCTAGGGGAGTGCAGCGAGCTGAATGGTGACCTCCAAAAAGATATGCCCACATCCTAAACCCTAAAAATCTGTGAATGTGACCTTATTTGAAAAAAGAGTTTTTGCAGATGTAATTAAGGATCTTGGGATGAAATCACCATGGATTATTTGAGAGGGCCCTAAATCCGAAGATAAGCACCCTCATAAGAAACAGAAGAGGAGCAGACATCCTAAGATAAGGCAGAGACTGGAATCAAACAGCCCCAAACCAAGGAACACCTGGAGTCAGCAGAAGGTAAAACAGGCAAGGGAGAAATTTCCCCTAGAGCATTTGGAGGGCATGGGGCCCTGCCAGCACCTTGATTTTTATCTCCTAGCCTCCAGTATTGTGAGAGAATAAACTGTTGTCATAAGCCACAAAGTTTGTGGTAATTTGTTAAGGCAGTCCTGGGAAACTGATACAGTAACAACTCATTGTCTTTTACAGCTTCTAGAGGCTACCTGCATTCTTTAACTTGTGTCCTCTTTCTCCATATTCAAAACCAGCAGCAAAGCATCTTCAAATTTCTCAGTTCTCTTTTTTTGCTCCCTCATTTACTTATAAGGACCCCTGTGATGATAGTCGGCCCCCCTGGATAACCTAGGATCAACTCCTTATTTTAAGGTCAGCTGATTAGCAACTTTAATATCATTTAACTTTAATCCCCCCTTGCTATCATATTTATGGGTTCCAGGAGTTTGGAGGTGGAGTGGCATTATTCTGCCTACTACATGAACTTTGAGAAAAAGCAGAGTATTTTATCAAGAAGAAAAATAATATTTGAGACTAAAAGAACAGCCTTACAGAAAAAGTGCAATGTTTATTTGAAGTTTAAGTTTCAGATGTTTTATTTTTATACCAGTTTGAGACCCACCAGACAACACCATCCTACACCAGCCTACATGACGCACCTGGAAATGCTCCCTAATGATTTTGGACCCTTCTCAATGGTTACTGATCTGTGCAGACTTTCATCCACTTTTTCTCCAGTTGCTGACTCATGACTTCTTCCCTCATTTACAACACAGATCTTGCCCTTTGGAATTGATCAGTCCAAAATTTTCCTTTGGCCCCCCTCTGAACACTTATCTTGGATTTCTATTACTGATAGTTCTTTGTTTTGGACTACCTTAGGAAGAATTTCTACTTATATTAGTTCCTTAAGAATGGAGCTTAATCATTTTTCCATGAGAAGGGGATTTGGGAAAAAAAAAGGTTAAGAATCTTGGGTTGCTGTACCACAATATGTGAGAAGGAACTAGATGGGAGATGAGGCTGGGAACAGCTTGAGGTTTGATTATAGAGGACGTTGGAGGAAGGTATGAGGACTAGGGAGTTTAGACTTAAAAGTTAAAAATTTATTATTTTGTTTATAAAGATGAAATATTATAGGAGAAATAACAATAAAAATTATAGTTCACTTATTTTTAAATTTTATTGAGATCTGGTTTACATACTATGCAATTTAATGATTTTTAGTAAATTTATAGACTTGCGTGTTTGTCACCACAATCCATATTTATAACATTTCCATCACCTCCAAAAGATCCTTCATATCTATTTGCAGTCATTTCATCTACTTTCTGTCTTTAAAGATTTGATTTTTCTGAACATGTCATATGAATAGAATCATTTATTATGTGGCATTTTGTGTCTAGCTACTTTCACTTTGAATAGCTTTTAATTTCCCCTCTTAATAAGGGCTTATGATGTTCTAGGCACATAGCTGAATTCTTTACTCATATTAATTCATTTCCTCCTGACAACAGCTCTGTGAAGTAGGTACCGCCACTGTACCCGTTTTATAGATGAGAAGATTGGGATTAAATAGCTTCTACAAAGTCATGTATCTTTGGCTCTATCTACTAAGGGATAAAGCCATAGTTAAAACCTAGGCTTTACCACTATCCAACTATCCTACACTGCTCTTCAGTGTTATGATCCACATAATAATATTAACATAGAAACAACTAGGGGTATGACAAACTGGTGGCACAGAGAAAGGTTAAAAGTCTATTTTCATCATATCCATTTCAAATAAAAGTCAATTTGGCTGGACTAGATAACAGACAGAGGGAATAGACAGGAAAAATAGATAAACAGGGAGGTAGAATGAGTTTGTGGTCAGATAGATTTGAATAGAAAATCCAGCTCTTACTTGCTGTCTGATTGATTGTGATCAAATATTGTAATCTATCCTCAGTTTCTTCATCTTAAAATTGGGTTTAATGCGGGGGGCTGGCCCCGTGGCCGAGTGGTTACGTTCGCGCGCTCCGCTGCAGGCGGCCCAGTGTTTCGTTAGTTCGAATCCTGGGCGCGGACATGGCATTGCTCATCAGACCACGCTGAGGCAGCATCCCACATGCCACAACTAGAACCCACAACGAAGAATACACAACTATGTACCGGGGGGCTTTGGGGAGAAAAAGGAAAAAATAAAATCTTAAAAAAAAAAAAAATTGGGTTTAATGCCTGTTTTCTGAATATACTGTATAAAGATTTACATAATGTACTTAGCACCCTGCCTGAGGCATTATAGGGGCTCTCTAAATGGTTATCTTTGTATTTCTGGTGGTTTTGCCTCCTGCTAGAGCAGATAGATGAAGCAGGAGAAAGGCGAAGAATCAAAGATGATCTTTAGTTTGGCTTTGGTAAGTGAGAGTTACCAATGATCCTACTAACAATACTGGAGAATGTAGTTTGAAGATTTGGTTTATGGGGAAGGGATGAAGAGTCTGATTTGTGCTGTATTGAATTGCATCTACTAGTAGGAGAGACATGTGAAGAGATCCTTCTGACAAATGAAATTCTGGTTTGGAGCTTCAGAGAAAAATCACAGTTATGAGACCAAGCAATTGATTCAGGAATGATAATGATCCTGGCACTTGCAGTAAGAGTTGCAGCAAGGCCTGAACTAAAAGGTCAGTTGGTCAGTACATTTTGTCTTCTGATGAATTTCTGTATCTAGCCAGTATCCTGCTGGGGCAGCAAATGGCCCCAGTCAGAGGCTTCCTGAAGAAATGCACCCGTAAATTTGCCTAACCAGGGTAATTGCAAGAGATAGAAAGCAAGGCAGGAAGGAAGGAAATGAAGAAAAAGGATCTATATAAATTCAGGAGAATTCATCAAAATAGTAACCCAAAGATCAAGTAACTATGTCTCCTGACTCAGTGCCTACTAAATGACAAGGAACAATGGAGACCTGGGATAATATGATACCAAAATTTTAATTCTATAAAACACCATTAAAGGCGATACCTTCTAGAGAAGTAACTAGGCCTTATTCATAATGATTTTAATGTAGGTATCAGATGAGTTGCTTAATTCACTTGTGTTGAAAATAATAAAGCAAAAACTCCCGTATTTTCTGGGTGCTTTCTCTGACTACAAGTTTTCTAATGTCAATTGCTACAGAAAATGCATTAAAACAACAGAGTTTAAGGTATGATTAAGATTAGCCAAAGGAATCTAAACCAATTAATAAGACCCTAGAGCTCATTATTAAACAAAGTCTCTAGTGTTTTTCAGTGTGGGCAATGTGAGAGGCAACAGGTGAGAAAGTACTTGGTGTTCCTATGGTCACTTGTTAATTGTTGAGAGTCACCAAACAAAAAAGCAGAAAGGACTTCATCAGACGGGACAAGCCAATGGACCATTACAAAGAAAGGCCAGATAAACAGAAAGAAAGAGATTCAAAGAAATTATTGTCAATACATCTCTAATAATCCATAAACATATAAGCAAAGAGACAAAATTGTGGGCAGAATTACCATTGATGTATATATTGTTATTGTTTTTTCAGAATAAGATATCTTAAAGTAGAATAAAATCAATTTGTGAATTTTCAGATTACTATCTTTACTATATAAAACATAAAGGAATAAATATACATTTTCTCTAATACACTTTTTCTCAAAGGGGAAAAATTGGATTAAGATTTTTACATTATGAAATGTTTAAAAATAAAGTGTTTATATATTGATATTCGTTGGCTACTTCCAAAAATACTTTTTAAAAGCTTTATAATATAAAGATTAGCATGTCCAACTCTCTCTTTCTATACATTGGTTACCGAAGATACATAAACTTGACATATATAGCACTGACAATTTTTACAACCTAAGTATATCTTAATAATAATCACAGAGGAGTATAAAATGAAGAGAACTTCAGTCTGATTCATTCTGATGGAAATAAACCATTGGACACAAGATTTATAAGAAAATCTTGTAATAGCATGCATTTGTTGTTTATTTTGTTTTACAAACATAAATATTCTTCAGATGTGATGTTGGGAGATGTTCCCAAATTTGACAGAGTACAGACATCTTTTGGTAAGATTGATCCAAGAATATTCTATTTCTGCCACAACTCAGCCTTTTATTGCAAAGACAAATGCACTTGATTTATTAGCTCAATTGTTAGCATGGGCACAAAGAAGGCAGGAATGGAAAATTCCATCTCTCATTCACTGGAGCAAAAACAGCTGTGCAATGATTCACTTTCTTTTCATATCAAAGTAATTATATATTTTTCTTCCAATATTCTTAGAGTTCTACCATTTTTCTCTAATTCTAAAGCCAGAAATTTATTCTAAGTCTTGGTTCTTCCCTATTTCAACTATAGTTTCTTCATTTCTTCTATAAATAGCAGTTAATTTAGTCTTCAGGTGATTGAGTGAGCTGAATATAGTAATGGCTTTTAACACAGGTTTAGGCCGAGATAAGTAACTTGCCTGAAATAGTAGGTGGAAGTTTCAAGATTTGAATCTACATCTGGCTAACTGCAAAGATACCCACTATTTATTATATGACAATACATTTACCTCCATCGCAATTGCTGCTCCCAAAGTCTTAGGCATACTCCCTCTTAAAGATTGTGTGGGAGTGCTCTATCACCCTACTACAGTAGAGGTAGCCTGAGTATGGGAATATTTGAGATTTATCTTTAACTAAGATACTTGTCTCATGTAGTGAGCTCCAATTACTCAAAAAACAAACAAAAGCAAAAAACAAAGACTTCGGTATTTCTTTCGGAGAAGAAGCTGGCATTATAGTTACACATATACCCTTAGCTTCTTATGATCAACAAAGTTAAGATCAAAATATTTATGTTTGTTGAAGAAATTTACTTTCACTTCAAACATTTCAATATCCTGAGTATAAGCTACCCTACAATTATATTTTATAATTCTGATAGTCTTTTGTAATGCCTACTCTTGAACTCAACACATTATACATTTCTTCTAGCCAACGGGAAAGCAGAATGGCCATAACATTGAGAAAATAATATTTAATCTGTGGTGGGAATGGATTACGTTCTCATTATTTTGTAACATTAATTAAATCAGAAATAAGGAAATGCTTGCATACGGTATCATTTCAACTGAAGCCAATTATCTTGGCCTTCAAAATAAGTTATGACAATGTCAATGCTTAAGATATTTTCAAAATTATCATTATTTGTTTATTTATTTAATTACTTTTCTTTTTTTTTTAAATTGCCCATAAGTTGTGATAGGCAGGCTTCTCAGCTCTTGATTTAAATGCTCACTAACTCATATGGGATAATTAAAGTGTTACCAATAAGGAAGCCAGTTTATTGGGTAAAGCATGCCATTTTGTTTTTGAAATTTCACAAAAGTGGGAAAATCAATTATAACTGAACATTTGTCCATTGTGACCTTAAGGGAAGAGTATTTTTTGTCAAAGAAAATTGTAGCTGCCTAGTCCCTACACAAACTCTGCCTCTTATCCTAAATTTATCTCTATGATTTAATACGCTCCTTCATAGCAATATGTTGGAACAAATGCTAGAAGAGTTGATTTTTGTTAAAATACTTTCATGAGAATGATTAAACATAATTGGGAAAGAAAAGAAACTAATCTATACTGTTGAAAAGGCTGAGGTCGCTGTTGTGTGATTGTACAGTCTTAGCAGTTTTAATTGACAGAACATTTGTCTAAAAGTCAACATTCAGCATGCTTAAACAATTCTTATTAACTCTGGTTAACCCTATTAACTACTTTAATGGTAATAAAAACAATCTATGCTCACATGAAGTCAAGAAAAATGAGATTTGTTCTACATGGTCTTTTGAATGCACTGGTGCCTTAAAACTTTCACATAATTAAAAATAATTAGATCTGCAAAAAAAGTCGTCGTCGTAATAAAAATTTGGCTAGAAACTAATGAAATAAGTTGTGCATTGTATAACTACTTAACATATTTTTTATTTGATTAGTTGACTAATCAAATGAATAACACAGATAATAAAATTGACTTTAAAATTTTATGTTAACATATGCCCTGAAGTCTTTTTAAAAGTCCATTATGGTATAAAATAGATCTATTGAAAGGAAAGATATCAAGTAGGGAACTTACCCTTTAAAATAGGGGTTGTTTGGGGCTGGCTCCGTGGCCAAGTGGTTAAGTTCGCGTGCTCCGCTGCGGCAGCCCAGGGTTTGGATCCTGGGCGCAGACATGGCACCACTCATCAGGCCACGTTGAGGTGGCATCCCACATCTCACAACTAGAAGGACCTGCAACTAAGATATACAACTATGTACAGGGGGTTTAGGAAGATAAAGCAGGAAAAAAAAAGAAGAAGATTGGCAACAGTTGTTAGCTCAGGTGCCAATCTTTAAAAAATAAATAAATAAATAAATAATAAAATAAAATAGGGATTGTTTAACTGGAAAACAAAAACAAAAATCTGTGGCCTAGAAATGAATGTGTGATTCACAAATCCCTAGAGATTACCAGGTAGGAGATAATTTCAAACTTTAAAGATGGCTATTGCTGAAAACAGGTGTCAAGTGTATGTTTTAACAGATAAATTATCTCACACACTACTTGGCAACCCCATTTAAGGTGCTGAAGACAAGGGTGAAGTACTCTATAGCATGAGCCCTGGTGCTGCCTGATAAAAGCAATCAACGAATTGGAATAGACACCTGTCATAATATGTGCATTGATTAAACTGGGCTGCAGAAGAGAAGAAGCAATTGAAAGCATCATGGAGTTATCAGCTGAGTATAAGTACAATAAAGAAATCTGTGAGTCACTCTAGGTCAAATGTCAATGCGTGCACGGGCAGTATGGTGCTGTTTTAAAAGCAAGCAAAGTAAGAGACTGATGGAGTAGAATACAGCCCATAGGAAATTTACGATGCTTGGTAAATGAGTAATATAGAAGAACGCCTGCTAATAATATAGAAGAAATTGTTGAATTACGTAATTGTCATTTTAGAACCCTTAATGATGTCACTGGTCCAGGTAAGGATTATCCTCGAAAACAACTAGGTGAATGGTTGTGGGGGAACATGAAAAACTGCAAATATAACCCCTTTCTGAATATCTCTGGCTTGCAAAGCGGAAAAAAAATAACTTTGCAATGAAACAACCAGTTTGCCAGCCCCTTACTCCCATGTTTAATCTTATCAACATTGATGGCTGGTCAACCAGAAAATAAGTTTTCTGATGTGATGCAATGTAGTATCCAACATTATTTATGTCAACGTATCAAAAAAGTAGTTCTAATTTCTGGTTTGAAGGAATTAGAGGGGATAGAGGAAGAAGGTAGACAATGAGAGAGCTCAGAAGACTGTTCTTGTAAAACTCTGGGCAGGATATGGAGGTACTTTCATTTTGCTTTTGGAAAATTTAGACGAGTGAAGATTCGAAGATGTTGACATTACAGAACCATTTAAGCTGAAGTAAAGAGTTTCTTCACTACATATCTTTGCTCACTTCCCTCATTTTAGTGCTAAGGAGAGTTAAGATCAAAGGCCGCCTAAGCTATAGGAACCCATCAGCATTGTACGCCAGATCCTAAGTCCAGTACTCTTTGCTTGACATCATGCTGTTCTCCAGAGGTGTAGTGGTACCTCACCAACACTTCAGTTGTTGAAGGGGAGGCTGGAGGATAATTTGCAAGTGATGCTACAGAGAAAATTAAACAGCAAACTTGAACCTGGACGAGGTAAACATCTTTAGAGTCTTCTCTGAGAGTGGATGGTTTTATGAATCAGTCACAGCTGGACCTAGCAGGTTTTAGCTAAGTAATTTAGGAATTTCACCCCCACTTGTACTCTACTCTTTAAGAGTGTAACTTTTGGGGCTGGCCCTGTGGTGTATTGATTAAGTTAGGCATGTTCTGCTTAGACGGTCCGGGTTCATGGGTTCAGATCTCAGGCATGGACCTACACAACTCATGCTGTGGTGGCGATCCATAAATAAAGTAGAGGAAGACTGGAAACAGATGCTAGTCCAGGGCTAATCTTTCTCAGTGAACAAAAAAAAAGAGGGTAATTTCTCGACAGGAAGTAATTTTAAGAAATACCTGACCACCATGGGCAATTTCATGAAATGGCAAACTTTTTTAGCTCCCTAGAAATGGATAAAGCATTATTGTTTCTTTTTCATCACCTTCAGATAATAGTCACATAGAAAAATGCATTTCTATTCTGCTGTCAAATTCAATTATGTAATTGCTTCATTTATACTTCTTTTATGAAAAAAAGTAAATATCACGTTCAAAATATTTGCAATCAATCTATAATACAGCAGCTACATATCCTACTTTTGTGAAAGTCTTTTCCGTAAACCATAAATTGGAATACAGATATTAGTAATTATTGCATTCACTTCCACAATGACCTTCATAACTGTTTTGTACTAAAGCATGCCGGGTAGCTCTAGGTTCCAAGTGCAGCTAAAACAAAAGCCCACAGTCAACCTATTCCTCATCAGGCTAATGAGGATCAGTAGCAAAGATGTGCCCTGAGTGAAGATACAAAAGTGATTTTAGCAGATGAGGTCCTGAATTTCCTGATGAGATTATCAGAGCTTTTTTAAGAAAACTGTTGTTAGACATGGCCCTTTAAACCCTGCTGGCAAATCCATAGCCTAACAATCTTATTCTCTGTTTTTCACTCCCGCTGTATTGAAGATCTGTCCTCAAGAAAAGCCTCTCAGAAAGGTGGTTCTGGTCCCCACAGAGTCGAGGCGCATGGTATTGATGTGTTTATTAAGAAGAGGAATAGGGTCTAAAAACTTTGGATATAAAGCCTACATTTAGCTTTCTTCACCCATAAATAAATAAATTGATTAAATAAATAAGAAATAAGGCAATTTTGTTTCCTTTTCTGTGCTTGGAAATGAATAAATAAATAAACAAAACCACAACGACAAAGACAAAAACCTTTATTTTCTGCATTAACTATAATCTCTCCCTTTTTGCTGTAACTTTAATTGTAATACAGTTCTGATAGGCATAATGCTAATGAATAATTAAAACATGTTTCTGAAGAAGGCAACTAGGGCGGGAAAAAAAGCCAAGAACATGGATATTCTACAGAGTCTGAATAGCTTTTCTGCCCTACTTCCCTTTACAAACCCAGGACACGAATGTTCCACACTTGGAGCAAAGAATGGCATTGGACTGTTAAGCCTTTTGAATTATAGATCCTACTCTGCCACTTATTTAAAATGAAAATACCAGCAAATTATTTTATTTTTATTTTCAAACTTATCCTGATAATAAATATAACGGCAGTTCCTATTTAACAACTATCTTTCATGTGCCAAGAACATGTTTGTTATTCCATTTCATCCTCACTACTGCTCCATGACATAGACATTGTGATCCCCATTTAACAGGTGAGGAAACTGATATTTTGCTTTGGCAGGTTCAAGTTCGCACAGCAAGGAAGTGGAAAATTGGGATTTGATTTCTATCTGACTCCAAAGTTTATGTTCTTTTCTCTATATTACAGTTTTATTTCCTTAAGAAACTAGAGGAGGTGTAGTGAACAAATGGGCTGAATTCTTATTCTATTTTAACTCTTAAGAAAGTGTCAATATTACTTACTTTGCGTTTAAAGTTCTTAGACTTATATAAATTAATGTCTTAGACTATATTTGAAATACAACTAGGAAGAACTTAATAAATAGGTTATATGGAATTTTAAATAAACAAAAAAAACCGCTTTCAAATCCTCGACACTCATTTATATTATAAAAATATTGTCCCATTATAGTGATGTTAGTTTAAGTGTGGTCAAGTGCTCTAATCAGGACTCACTCCAGGGAAGGGTAGCTAGTATTTAATCAAAAGAACATATTCCAGATGTGGCCGCTGCAAACTTCATCTAGATTTATGAATATTCAATATCACAATTCAAAAAGTTTGTGTAACAAATGTTATCGAGATTTTCTTTCTTTGGAGAAAGATGCGAAATAGGATAGAAGAATCTAGACTGAGCTCTTCATCCCTTATCCAAAGAATCGACTACCTGGGTCTCATTCCTAGACGGCTCTGTGTTTAGTGAGCAGATTTTTGGTCACATGACTCAGATTAACATGGTTAATTGGAATAGCATCACATTTGCCTCGAGGTAAACTTTTCATTTCAAGATTTTGTCAGAATACCTAAGGGACTGTTTGGGCATACAAAGAGCTTGTGTGCTTGTTTCACATATGCTGGCTGCTAAATATCTGAATGTGTGAAGGAATTCAGTCTGAGACTTGCTTTCACAACAATGTGGAGGGAAAGATGTATCTTCTCCCCTACCTTTGACAATTAGAGGTCTCTAATATTTATCCAGAGGAATCTAATAGTTGTAGGTGGACAACTCAGCTTAGATCAGTGAAGACAAATATTATTCATCTCCACGTATTATGTGAACCTCAACTCTATCATCACCTTAGGACATTGGTATTCTCTCACCATTATCACTTTCCTACCTCCAAAGGAAATGCGAGAAGTCGGTGTGCTCTTGTATCACTTCTAGACTAGTTTTTGGTTGTACTTGGACATTCCATGGGTCTCTGAAAGGACTGCAAGGTTACCGGGCTGCCTGAAGACACTTCCATCTGCATAACTTACAGAATCAGGGCTCAAAATGGTTCAACAAATTGTTATTCTCTTAAAACAAGGGCTCAATCTGGATCTAAATGCCAGAATAAATGTCCTAAGATTCAGCAGCTACTCCTTTAAAGTATTCAAGATGGGTGGCAGTGCCTCATAAAAATTGACGGGTATGTTCTCTCAACAATCCTTTGAAAATGGCTTTCCAAGACAGTGTGTAGTCATTAAACCCCCCAAAATACCCTCTGCATTTCTTGCTTCATGGGGGTGGGGAAAAGGAGGAAAGCACTATGACCTCTTGTGATTGAAAATGGAGCTAGATTGATAGATAGGCCTGGTGTTGAGATGGGGATTCTGAGCTCCACGGAAATAAGTAATGTGAGCAGTTTTACCATCACAAGGCTTAAAACAGATTAAACCTAACATTACCGGAAATAATATGTAGTTAGGGTGCACTTAAGCCACTTTATTACAAATGGGCTTCCTACCTAAGATTCTAATCTGGATAACATTTGACAAAAGAACTAATCTACGACATATTTTATTTTAGGTAAAATAAATTTTCCTAATTTTTATTTCCAAATCTCTAAATTCACATGACTCCCCTCCTAAAGGCAGATATTTTCTTAGTTGTGCGATGGCCAGGAGAGTACGTCAGTTCTTAGGTCTTAGTGAGTTACGTAGCTTTTAGTAACGACTCCCAATTCATGTGCAAAAGGTTTTTAAAATGTTTTTTAAATGAAAAATATCTGTAACTTTTGAGTTTCAAACTCACTTGCAATGTTTGGGAGGGACTACTTCATTTCCAACGTTACTCATGACTTCATGACTTTCAAAGTGTAAGAGTTTGGGAATAGGCTATAGACTGGTTGGGAGCAAAACAGGCTCTGAACTCAGATTTAGGGGCAAATCCCATATTTTCTTCTCACTGGTATAATAATATCTACTTCATACAGTTGTTTTGAAGATCAGATGAGAGGATCTCCATAAAGCTTTTAGCAGAATGCCTGTCATGTAATAGTGATCTATACATGTTTACAATAAACTTATATTCAGATTTCCTATCCAAATTCCTTTAAGATACAAGGATCTCCCAATTTTTCTATCCCATAAACTAGGATTTTCAAAAATTTTATTTTTTATGGGTGTAGCTAAACCATATCATCATCGTTAATCCTTCATAGTGGTGTAATTGCTGAAAGCAGTAATGAGGCAGGCATAGTATAGAGAGCATTGAGTACAGAGTCAGAAGTCCTGCTTTGAATTCTAGCCTGTGACTGACAATAGACTGTTTCATTTTTCTGAGGCTTATTTCTTCACCTCCCAATGTTCTGAAAATTAAATGAGGTAAAGTATAGCAAAGGGCCCATCACTGAGCCAGCATATAACCGATGCTCAACAAATAAAATTCTCCCCATTTAGAGTATATATTTCTGGGGAGTAAAAAGTAAGATGTGGATTTCTTCTTATCCCTCTGTAGTCATTGATCTGCACACCATTGGTGTCTAGCTAATAATTAAAAATTCTCAGACTTCATGAGTAGAATGTATTTCCAACTTTATTTGACTATGAGACAAAAAAGCTGAGTGTGTGAATTTATTTGATTGTTTTCTCACTGAAATGTCTGAAATGCTCTTCTGCACCTTACCACGTCTAGGATGCTATTTTCTTTGTTAATGATGTCTCAACAACTACAACGTTAAAAATAAATTGAAGAAAAACAGTAGGAAATGAAATTTACCAGGTGGAAGATCAAGAGGAATTAAGCGCCAAAGCTCTAGCCTGTATGCCTGTAAAATTGATTTGACTTAATACATTTAGTGCAAATAGAGTTGTATTCTTTGGGATGTATGTCTACACGCACACACAAACTCTTCTTTCACTGCGGTGAGCACATCTTGCTGTTGTCCATTTAGAACTCTCATGAATAAACAAATATAAAGAGGTTGTTTTCATTTTTATAGTTCAGCTTTTTATCTGAAATTTAAAACCAAACATGTACCAGCATATGAGCAGACAGACTTTAAAGAACGTGGTCCATCGGGGCATGCTCAATGACAGCGCCTGATTCCCATCATGTGGGTAAAAGAAATACCGCATCTCTTATCCCGTCTTCTTACTTAAAACTTTGTTTTTTACCCTCCCGGCAAATCTTTTTGTCGCAACACCACTAGACTTAGAGCACGGAGCTGCCTGGAGTCACACCAATGTTTCACTCCAAAGTTTTGCAGGGTAATTCAGCGCAAAATTTTCAGTCTGTTCTCCTAGCTAACACTGTATATCTTTCAGGATTCAACTTTGGTATCCTCCAGCAAGCTTTCCTTTATCCCTTCTTCCTATTCAAGACCAGCAAAATACCCTTTCTCTGTACTCTTACATCACTCCACATAATACGAAAATTGTAGCTTTCTTGTATGTCTTATCCACTACATTGTGAAAATCGTTTAATGTTTGAATCCAATCCCCTACCGCAGTGCCCAGCACACAGGACATGCTCAACAGATACTCATTGAACTGAATTGAATCTACTCATAGACGTATTTATGTATGTAAGTTTCTTCCAAAGTAATCCTCAAGTGTCCACTAGTCCAGGAAGAATGTCTCTTCATGTACAGCTTCCTGAAGGAGGCACTGATCTGTTCTACCATGAAAGCGAATTCAGATTGGTGTTGCAGTACTGGGTTTCCAGCTTCTCGCTCTGATATCTGGGAGAGAGATCCATATACTCAATTCATGGAAGTTGTAACACGTGACTTGCTATGGGCAGAGTTCAGGGATGTGAAGTCTTGGTGCATGTGACGAGTTCCACTCTGTGTTTCTGGTTTTCTACTTTGCAAAATAAAAATAGTGATTACTCCTTCCTACTTCACAGAAGGGACCGGGACACTTGCCCTGCCTAATGAGACAAATAAAAGGTGATTTTTTAATTGATTACAACTCAACCTCTCTAGGAGGGTTCTTTTACTCACCTGATGGCCCCAATTATCAATATGGTAAATCTGCAAATTAAAGGTAGAAATAACAGATGATTTTAAGAACTGTGATTTGGTAATAATGTATAAAGGGTGGTTAAGAGGAAAAAGAAGAATGCTAGCAAAGGGGAAAATACAACTGCTGGTTAATAGAAGTTCAATACACAATAGGATTTTGTTGATTTAGCATAGCAGACATCTTAAGAACAATTTTAGTCATCTTGTAGAGCAAGAATAAGATTTTTTTTTTTGGTGAGGAAGATTGGCCCTGAGCTAACATCTGCTACCAGTCATCTTTTTGCTTGAGGAAGATTGATGCTGAGCTAACATTTGTGCCAATTTTCCTCTATTTTTGTATGTGGGACACTGCCACAGCATGTCTTGAGGAGTGGTGTGTAGGTCTGTGCCCAGGATCTGAACCCCTGAACCATGGGCCACCAAAGCAGAGTGCACAAACTTAACCACTATACCACTGGGCCGGCTCCAAGAGGAAGCATTTTTATTCTTTTATTGGGAAACTGAAAAATCTGAAAACAATGTTACTCACTCAAATTGATATAGATCTGATCTGTCAAAAATACCATGCAAAAAAGAACTCAAGAGGCTGGCTTGGTGGTACAGCGGTTAAGTATGCACATTCCACTTCGGCGGCCTGGGGTTTGCTGGTTTGGATCCCAGGTGAAGATATGGCACCACTTGGCAAGCCACACTGTGGTAGGCATCCCACATATAAACTAGAGGAAGATGGGCATGAATGTTAGCTCAGGGCCAGGCTTCCTCAGCAAAAAGAGGAGGATTGGCAGTAGTTAGCTCAGGGCTAATCTTCCTCAAAAAAAAAAAGAATTCAAAATGCAACTAATAGTATCTTATCCATAAATAATACCCAAGATCCAAGGGCTTCAGATCTTTTCAAATGTTGTATTCTTTCAAGAAAACACATCATTTCTTTCTGCGTGTTTTGGATAGGCAGCACTGATTCCATTTAAAAATGGAGGAAACTGAGCAAAAGAAATATACCTTTTCTGACATAATAACACTAGTAAGCCAATAGGAGAATTAACCTATATCACATTTTTACAACTTTTGTCTCTGGGATTCATTTCTCTTATATGTTTATTTTTAAATTACACTCAGAACAAAGAACAGTTAGAGCAAAAATGAATTCCATTTTTGGTGGATCGCTATCCTTTTCAGATAAAACGATCCTTACACCATTTTAGGCAGACAGCTGTCTGTCCAAGACAAAACAAACAAGCAAACAAGAAAAACAACACTGGGAAAAATATTCTACAAACCCCTATATTGAAAATAACTTTGCAGAGAGATCCAGCACAATAGCAGTACCCAGCAGACAAAGGGGTATTACTATTAAAAACAAGACAGCAGGCCCGCAGAGGAGTCGCTTATGCTAAGTGCCACATCACCAAACCAAGATTTAGTTACACTGTTGCCTCTCCCGGAAATGGAATGTTAAACCAGTCAATCAAGAATCCCCTGATCAGCGCTAATCAGGTCATCTGCCTGATAGACCCCTGCCAGCCCCTAAAGGAAAGTAACCTTGCAATAACCAACACACTTTTTTGTCTAGAGTAACGTCCTTGTTCCCGCTACCTCCTGCCTATAAAAGTCTTTCATCTTGTACAGCCCCTCGGAGCTCTTTTCTATCTGCTAGAGTGGATGCTGTCCGATTCATGAATCGTGGAATAAAGGCAATAAGATCTTCAAAATTTACTCAGTTGAATTTTGTTTTTTTAACAGTTTATTTATTGCCTTTATCCTGCTAAAGGGGAAATACAATTTATTGCATACCTTAGCACCAACACAGTCTCTCTGATCAAAGTTCCATTCAACTCCTTAAGCAGTTATTGAACGTCTATATTGTATTAAAATTTACGTCGAAGTCCACGTTGAACCTTCTAGGTAGTTAAAATTGTTTATGCAAAAGGGTAATTTCTCCTTGCTCATCTCCCTGCCTCTGGATTTAACGGAAGTGGAATCGCCATGGAACAACACCAGGTGCATTTTAGCTTCTCTGATGATTTACTCTGTCACCTTCAAGTGTTTTTCTAGGGCAGCATCTCTGAGCAAAATCGATTGCACATTCCAGGCAGATTTCTTTTTTCTCTTCTTGAAAATTCACTATGCGTCTTAATATATTTTTTAAAAGTTTTTGTTTTGATGGTCTCTTACTGGTTTCTGGTTCCAAAGTACTAAGAGTCAGGGAAGTGTCCATTTGCTTACATTTCTCTAAGTGCTTTTCCCCTCATCCAGAACGTTTCTAGCATTTTTTCTAAACTGATTCTAAAGATTTTAAACTATTATATATGCAACATCAGTGAAATTTGAATTTATTTATACAGAAAAGCTTTTTACAATCCTCTCAGTTGTAAATGTTGAATGCTCACATTTTTCAAATGGAGGAAAATCCATGCTAGAAAAGATATTAGCGTAGAAACAACGTAAAGGCAGAAAAAACAAACGTGCCTGTTTATCATGAACACAAAGAGTTAAAAAGTAACTTCTGCTGTCATCCCTCAGGTATGGGACAAAATCATTTAATATCCCTGCAGTTTTTTTCCTCAGAAGAATATTCTAAGAACTAATAATTTAAGCAATACCCCCAAAATATAAATTTTTCTCATATGCCATATTCATACATTAAGAATTTTAAAATCATATTTAAACTGTTAGTGTTCTCTTAGGTATTTATATCTGACCTCTTGCTCCAGTCACTCGCTAAGGAGTAAATTTAGAAAAGATATTTACTAAAAAGATTTACTAAAGAGAGAAATAATTCAAGTAAAATTATCATACACAGTTTTCTCGGATTATCTGACAATTTCTAAAGATGAGTGGTAAAAGTTGTGCTAGAAAAATTACTCAATTTATTATCCATCATTACATTACACAGTTTTAAGCAAATAAGTCCTACAAAAGTTATTTTTTAAGGAAGATTTTAGGGAATTAATCTATAATATTGCCTCTTCCTGTCCATGTTTTGAACAAATTAGGAGGTTAGAGAAGGAGCAAGGCTGTCAGAGGTAAAGATATAAGCATTTAGTTTTTTAAAAAATTGTGAGATAATTTTGGACTTGCAGGAGAGTTGTAAAGATCGTTCAGCATGCCTGTACAACTTTCACCTAGCTTCTCCTAACCTTAACATCTTACACGGCCATTGGTGCCATGCTATTAACTAGACTACAGACTTTATTTGGATTTCCCCAGTTTTTCTTCTAATGTTCTTTTTCTGTTCCAGGACCCAGTCCAGGGTCCCATGTTGCATTGAGTTGTCATGTGTCATTTGTCTCCCTGAGTCTGTCACTGTTCCTCAGCATTTCTTTGTAACTCACAACTTTGACAATTTTGAAAAGTACTGGTCAGGTATTTTGCGATTGTCCGTCAATTTGGATGTATCTGCCTGATAGCTTTTCACTATTAGATTAAGTTTCTGGATTTGAGGAAATATCAGAGTGATGATGTGCTCATCTTATTGGATTATAACTGAGGGTACGTGATAATATATTTTATTGCTAGTGACCATTGGAGTAATGAATAGTAGTGATTTTTCTGCTCTCATTCCTTCTACATTCATTAATTGGAATTCTCTGTAAGGGTATATTGTCTCTTCTTTCTCATTTATTGATGCAGTCATTTATTTTTATCACACATGCTTATTTTATTCTTTGGTTAATAATCCAACACTATCGTTATTCATTTTGTGACTCTAATTGTTCCAACTGTCGCCACTGGGGCTCTTTCAGATTGGCCCTTGTGGTTTTTTGACGTTTCTTTTGTGTTTTGTTTTGATTTTTGTTCTTTTATTTTGTCTTTACTTTCTAGCACCTAAGGATGATCCAGATTCATTTTGTATTTTCTCTTCCCTCTACCCCGGAATAAACCATTTATCCAAGTAGTCTTGGTTCTTAATATTGGAAGACGGAATTTAGAAACCAATATGTAGGTGTTAAACGCACTCATTGCTACTGCTTCTAGGTCCTCTTCATGCACAGAGCTTAGTAATGTGTGTATTCATACCTTTCCATCTGTATACACAAATCTATATTTCTGTATTCGCCTATCTGTGTGTGTACACGTATATATGCATATATGTATGTGTATATATGAATATAAACATATATACCTATAAACATGACTTTATACTGATAGCTCTGATTTCAATTCACTCCCACTAAGTAGGGTTTATTCCATCCTTCCTCTTTCCTTACTTCTTTCTCAGACAGGGAGAAACCTAGCTCTCACTATCTACAAAATAATGATGTATTTGTTCAACCACAGTACAACTGTAGTTTCAAAATTCCTAATCTGTACTCACGTGAGAAACAATTTATGAACTAAAGTACAGTGTTCATTGTTCGTTTCCTCTTTAGCCTTACAGTATCTAGTCCAAACACTGTTTTCTTGCCTATTCCCTTCCATGTGATTAGGTCATAGATTTGTAATACAGACGTGAGGCACAGAGGAAACAAAAAGCAAATGGGACATAAATTTGAACTGAATAAACATGAAAATTCAACATACAAAAAATGTGTAAGATATAGTTAAAGTGGCACTTAGAGAGCAATTTAACGTATACTAATTGCTTGTTTTAGAAAGAAGAAACATCTCAAATCAACTGTCTAAGTTGCTTCTTTAAGAAAGTGAAGAATGAATGGTTTCTGGTTCCTCTGTGTATAGTGTATTCTATTTTTATGGAGACTATCATGATTTTTTCTTGGTCAACAATTTTCAACAGTTTGTATATGATATGCCTTATTTGATTTTTTAAATCCTTTTTTGGTACTGTATGAGTTTCTTTAATGTGTTTTTGTGATTTTTTGTGAAATTTTGATATTATTCCATACCTCTTGGAAGCTCCATTCTGTTCTTTGTTTACATTTCACTTTTTCTTCCATTCTTTTTCTCTTTTTCTTTCAGTTTGAATAATTTCTATTGATCTGTCTTCAACTTCCCTGATTCTTTCTTTAGCTGCGTCGAGTGTACCATAAGACTCAAGGATAGTTTTAATATCCAACATTCTCATTTGATTTTCTTATATAGTTTCCTTCTCTCACTCTAGTTTCCTATCCGATTTGAATATCATTTATCTGTTACATTAGAACTTTTAACATATTAATCTTAGTTAATTTAAATTCTCTCTCTGAGTCTTCCTACATTAGTGTCATATATGAGTCTGGTTCTAATTGCTTTGTCTTACACAAGTGTGTTTATTCTTGACTCTTTGTATGCCTTGTAATTAGTTATTTAATACTGGGCATATTTTTTTAAAGACAATAGATACTAAGGTTAATTTTGTTTATGCTTAGAGATGAGCATAGCTTTCCTTCTTCCAGGCCTATTTTATGGGGATTTGTGTAAATCGAACCCAGAGTCAGGCTGAATTTGAGTTTTATTGTTGTCATGGATACCCTCTGTGACCAACAGTCTTCAAATTTTTCTAGCGATTGCTTGTGTTTAGGGAGAAGGCTGATTTGCCAGAGGTTATGTCCTCAATGTCTGCTTCACCCTTGGTTTTGGTGCTTACCTTTGTGCTGTACCACAGGGAGGATTTGTCCTTTGCACTTACTCCTCCACCTGGTGTGGTGCTGAGCCTGGCGCAAACTCCCCACCCTCCCTCAGGGTTAGCACTTATTTTTTTCCTTTCTTTCTGCTTTTTCACAGCCACTATGGGTTTCTACCAGTCCCCTAAGGCTAATTAATGCCTTTGTTCCCTATGGAAGTTAGTGGATATTTGTCTGAATGGAGACTCAGCTGTGTGATAAGTTGAAGAAAAGACTTTAATTTGTAGTTTGTGTAATATTGTCCTTGTTGTAAGGGTGAGAACAGTATTTTTTCAGCTCTGAGCTGAAACCAGAAGCCAGAAGTCAATATCAACACTTTAATGTAATTGTCAAGAGAATGTGGCTTTGGGGTGTCATGGTAATAGCCCCAGTAATGTTAAACCTCTGAGTTGGACAGTCTTATCCATCCAGGCCCTAGAAAACGGCAGGACTCCCCAGCAGGAGCAGGATCTTTGCCAGGAAGCCTGTGTCATGTGTTGAAGCAGACCAGACCGTGTGTTCTACAGCTGCAAAACCCCAAAGTAAAGATGAAGAGAGAGGAAGCTACAGTTATGTCCGCTGAGTTTCCTTCCCAAATTCATTAGTCTGATATGTTGCCTTTCCCCTTTGGAGTTGGTTGAGTGGGGAATGGAGAGAGACCAGGAATGTATTTCTTAGTGGAAGTCCTCCTATATCCACAGAAGAACAGAGATACCCTCCTTCTTTCACAGTAATATTCTCCAACTGTTGTTATATTTACCCATTTCATTCAACCAATAAATCCATGGTCAATCTGGAGGAGGAAATCAGCAATCTGTTAGAGTTGTTCTGTTCCACCTTCCTGAAGCTTCTCCCCAAGGTGATCAAAGATCCTTTGTGGATACTCCTGGGACCACTCTCCTGCCACTAGAGGGCTCTTATACGAGTGATGACAGAATACTGAATAACTCCAAGCCCCCCATTATTTCATTCTCAATTTTATTTCCCATACCAGGTTATATCCATCCACATCGGCCCAAGTAGCATAAGATTCTGTAATAAGATTAAAAACAATGTAAAAGGGAACCAATATAAAATTTCAACAAATAAAGACGCCTAAATTTATTCACGTTAGTAAATTCCAGGGGAGATTTGAAATCTGCAGACTAAGTCCTTCTGTAAGTTACAATGCTAACATGTCAAATTCCAAAAGAATTTTAAAGTGAAAATTCAGATTGTTTTGTCCTTATGAGTTACAAATCCAGGGTTGTTTAGGACATCACCAATTCCTTACTGTGCTCAGTCTCAGGCTGAGGGGTCAACGTGTCTGGGCAGAGTTGTGGTTTCTTCAGCAGCTGCAGTCTACACTGTCATTGGCACGGCGTAGTGTTTTCCCAGCCCTGGAAGTTTATTAGTTTAATGCCAGATCTATTCACTCCTCACATTTAAAGTTTCCAGAGAATTAACAGGAGATGTGTATACAATTGTCGGTGACATGACCTTCGTTTAAAAAACAAGCTATTCCCAGCCCTTAAGGCAGAATTCAGTACTTAGTGTTGCCAAAAACCATACAGAAACTCAAACGGCATTTAAAAAAATAAGATAAATGATGAAAATCTTATTGATTTTAGTCTAACCAGGATGGCCATTAATGTTGATTTTCTGAAGTTCATGATTTATGAAGTTAAACTCAATTAGCTGAAATCTTTTAAAGAACGGTTACCAGATCTCGTTATAAGATTACTACATCTGGGGGAAAGATTTGCCACCGTACCCTTTTTCTCCTCTCTCAGAGAGTGACATTTGACACATTGCTATAGTTTTACAATTGTTTTCCCTTTTACATGAATTTTAGTTTTTAGAGCAGTTTTAGGTTCACAGCAAAACTGAGTGGAAAGTACAGAGATTTACCATATACCTCCTGCCTCCCCACATGCACAGCCTCACCCGTAATCAACAATGCTCACCAGAGTGGTACATTTGTACAACTGATGAACCGACATTGACACACCATTATCACCCAAAGTCCATGGTTTACATTAGCATTCAATCTTGGTGTTGTGCCTTCTTTGGATTTGACAAACGTACAATGGCATATAGCCACCATTACTGTGTCATACAGAAGAGTCTCATTGCCCTAAAACCCTCTGTGCTCCCTCTCTCCTGCCTAACAGCTGGCAGTCACTGAACTTTGTCTCTGTAGTTTTATCTTTTCCAGAATGTCAAACATTGTAATCGTACAGTTTGTAACCTTTTCAGAAGAACTTCTTTCACTTAGTAACAGGCATTTAAGCTTCCTCCATGTCCTTTCGTGGCTTGATAGCTCATTTCTTCTTAGTTTTACAAATTAAAAAATTACAATGTTTGTGGTTCTTAAGACCTGGTCGTATGTGAAGTGGCCCTTTTCCATACAGCCTATTTGAAAGTTCTTCATTTCTATTGTTTTTTGCCTTGAGGCACTGTTGTCTGGGACACCGAATTGCACTGAGCTTGTCATTACTTCCACCCTTTTATAAGCGCAGGCATTTTGAGCACTGCTTCAAGATGATGGTGGCCACACCTCTTGCTATACAATCATTCCCTCACCCCCATGTTTGTTTTAGTTGAAACATCACCCTCAGAAAATCCCTGAGCTGAAGCACCAACATCTTGTGCTTAGGGTGAACCATACCTCTGCTGTGAGCTCCTGTACAATTGGGCAGTAAAAGTCTTAATCCATGGCTGTAGCTTACGTCAATAACTTTCAGAGCCAATAACTTTCACATGGCAGTGGGTGACTCTTTTGTTCTTTCCCTTTTAAAATAAATAACGTATTTTAGAAAAGCCCATAAATCATAACAATAAAGTTTAATGATTTATCCCAAAGTGAATACGTCCATGTTATTACTACCCCTATTACTGCCATGCCAGAAGTCATCCCTCTAACCCTTCCCGTTACTGCTCGTTTCTCCTCCCCAAAATAACCACTATTTTAACTTTTGGCACCATAGACTCATTTTTTGTCTATTTGAATGTTTATAAATTGAAGTATCTGTTATTTTTGTGTCTTACTTCTTCCACAAAAATTATGTTTGAGCAATTCGTATATGTTTTTATATGTAGCATTAGTTTATTCTTTTTCATTATTGTATATAATTTCAAAATTAATCAGTTCTACTATTGATGGGCTTCTGAGTTATTTACTGTTTTGGCACGTTATGAATAATACTCCTAAAAGCATTCTTATAAATGTTTTGGAAGCACATATGTAGGCATTATACATTTCTATTGGATATATACCCAGGATCACTGGCATACATGGTGTATTTGACACCAGGGCAAATCGTATTTTAATAAACCTCCCCCCACTACAATAAAATTATTTTCAGTAATAATAAGGTAAAAATAACACACATTATTATCTTTGTTTGCTCTTTACCTTTAAAACTAGCAATTAATAGTTGAAAAAACAATAAATTTCAATTTTAAAGATTTCTTAATTTTAGTAAAATATTACATATGTGAACAACAAATTGCACTTTCAAAACAAAAATAGTATTCCTTTCAGATCACACTATTTTAATGTTTTAAATTTTAAAAACAAGAATTTCAAGAGGTTCTGTAGAGTAAAAGAATTGCGGTGACTCAAGTTTCATTTTTGTCTTTATAATCACTTCACCATCACTGCAATCATTGCTTGTTTTGAATCTAATATCTTTGCGCAGGAAGATATAGCATAACAGGAATTTGTGACACAAATTTTTATAATTCGGAACTGTAAAGAACTTAATCTTAAAATGAAAACATGCAAATGAGTTGACATTTATTAAAGGGTAAATAGTAAAAATGTGCTGATTTGAAGCTGACATATATATTATTAAAACTCAATATTAGCTGTGTCAATTTTTTAGAATTTAAACCCAGATAAGACTTTTTGGGGAAGAGTATTTGCCCATTGGCATTGTTTACAATTTCTAGGGCAGAGTCATAATAAAATTCAGACCATCTTTTAGTCACTTTTTTCAGTTTTTATGTTGTAAAATTCTCTACAGACCAGGCGTAGTACTCTAATTTCCTTCCTGGGACAGATTTCTCCCACCACCCCGACCTTGGTATGTCACTGTCTAGGAGTAGAATGGCTGGTCATGGGGTATGCATATGTTGAAGGTAGTAGACACTGCCTAGTTTTCAGAGTCAATACAGTAATTTACAATTCTCCTACCAGTATATGTGATTTCCAGCTGTTCCTTATTTTATTACTAGTGCATGATCTGTCAGGTTTTCAATGTTAATCATTCTGATAAGTGTATATGGTTTCTCAATATGGTTTTAATTTGTATTTGCCAAATGACTAAGGAAGATAAGCACTGTCCATATTTTTGGATATCTTCTTTTGTAAAGTGTCTGTTCAAGTCTTTTGACCTCTAATTGAATTATCTGATATGTTTTCTTTTAATGATTTGTAGAAGTTATCTACATATTCCGGATACAAGTACTTTGCTGGTTAGAAATATTGTAGATATCTTCTCTTATTCTAAGTTATTTCTTTACTCTCTTGATGTCATTTGCTCACTACAAGTTACTCATTTTAAAATGATTATAAGTTATTAATATTTTTTTCTGTGGTTAGTGCTTTCGTGCTCTGTTAAGAAGTTCTTTATTTTAGTAAAGTCTAATTTATCCATGTTTTCTTTGAAGGTTAGGGCTATTGTGTCCTGTTTGAGAAATCTTTACCTACCAATGGTCATAAAGATAATCTTTATTATTATATAGATGCTTTAATGCTTTACCTATTATGTGAAGACTTAAAATCTTCCTGGAATTGATTTTTTTTTTAATGTGGAGTAAGGCAGGGGTCCACCCACGGATATAGAATTGCCTTAGCACCATTTAGTCAATATACCGTCTCTTCCCTATTGCTCTTCAGTGTCACATTTGTCACAAATCAAGTAACTGAATACGTGTAGGTTGGTTTCTGGACTTTCGATTCTATGTCATTGTTCTTGTCATCTAAACTTGTAATAATGCTTAATTAGCTTCCCTTTGTGTTTAGTCTGTATATCTCATTGTGGGAGTGCTACAGATTTGCTCTCCTTATTCAAGCTTGCCTTGATTATATGGTACTCTTTGCATTTCTATATAAATTTTGGAATAAACTCATCAATTTTCACCAAAATAACCTGCTAGTATTTTGCTTGGGATTGCTTTGAATCTATAGATCAATCTGGGAAGAATTGGCTTCTTTATCTTATTGTGTTTTAGGATCCATGATAGGATATATCTTCCATTTATTTAAATATTCTGTAATTTCTCTCACTAATGCTTTATAATTTTCTGCATTGAGGTCTTGTGCATTTTTTGTGAAATTGATTTTATTGCATTTGATATTTTTATGATTTAAAAAAATTTTACTTTCTAATTCTTCACAAACTAGTACATGGAAATACAATTGTTTTCTCTATGCTTCTCTGATATTTAATGACTAGCTAAATTCATTTCTTAATTCTAATATTTTATCTCTAATTTAAAGAATTCCACATAAAAAGCCATGTTGCCTGTGTATGATGAGTTTCATTTCATCTTTTACAATGATCATATCTATATAAATATACAGTGTATACTCTTACTTTTTCTGGTTTCTTACACTCAACATAATTATTTTGAGATTCATTCACATCCTTGTCAACACTTGGTATAGTAAATCTTTTCAATTTTTGCCATTCTAGTAGGTATGGAGTGATATCTCTTTGCGGTTTTAATTTGCTTTTTATTTTTAAATTTTAATTAATTTAAAAATTGAAACACAATCTAAAAAAATGACATAGTAAAATTCACTCTTCATTTTATACAGATTATGGATTTTAATAAAGGAATGGAGTATATACCACCACAATCAAGGTATAGTTCAATTTAATCATCTCCAAAAATTTCCTCATGCTAGCCCTTTGCAGTCAGCTCCTCCTCTAACACACAATTCTTGGCAACCACTGACCTGTTCTGTTTCTATAATTTTCCTTTTCCAAAATGCCATACAAATGGAAGCATACAGTATGTGGTCTTTTGGTTCTGACTTTTTTTGCCTAGGAAAATGAATTTGAGATGCACCAATATTATATAAACAGTTCATTTTTTTTGTGTCACTGAGTAATAATCCAATGTAGAGAAGTATCACAGTTTCTTTATCCATTCCGGTGATTGAAGGACATTTGAATTGTTTCCAGGTTTGGGCAGCTGTAAATAAAATTTTCATAAATATTTGTACAGGTTTCTATATGAACATGCATTTTCATTTTTCTTGGGTAAATACCTAAGAGTGAGATGGTTGGCTTACATAGTAAACATGTGTTAATTTTATAAGAAATTGTCAAACTGTTTTCCAAAGAAGCTGTATCATATTGCATCCCCACCAGCAGCAAGGATGAGTCCCAGTTGCTCCACATCCTCAAGCGGTATTTCATGGTGGTTTTAACTTACGTTTCCTTACTGACTGATCATGTTGAGCATCTTTTCATATGTTTATTTGCCAACCATATATCTTCTTTGGTAACATATCTATTCAAATCTTTTGCTCCTGATTTTTTTTTTAATTTAGTAGTTTGTTTTCTTATTGTTGAGTATTGAGAGTTATTTATATTTTTAGATAAAAATCCTTTGCTGGCTATGTAATTTGTACATGTTTCCTCCAGTATGTCGTTAGGATTTTACTTCTCTTGACAATGTTAAATGAATAGCAGAAGTTTCTGATTTCAATAAAGTTCAATTCATCCATTCTTTTATGACTCATACTTTTGATGTTATATATAAGAACTCTTTGCCTAACCCAAGGTCAAAAAATTTACCATGTTTTCCTCTAGAAGTTTCATAGTATTATGTTTTATATTTACACTGTAATTGTTTAAATTGTAATTTATATTGTAATTGTGAATTGTTGTACAAGCTTTGAGGTATTCATGAAGATGTACTTTTGCATATGAACATCCAATTGTTCCAGAAACATTTGTTGAAACAGCTGTTCTTGTATTCATTGACTTACCTTTTTACCTTTGGAAATAATACATTGTATTACACTTAAATTGAGTATTGTTAGAAATAAAGACATAAAACTAATTTTTAAAATTGACCTTGAGGTCTGAAACTTTGTTAAACTCATTTATTCTAATTTTTATGAAAATTTGACTAGATTTTCTACATAGTTGATCATGTTGTCTACAGACAAAGATGGTTTTACATCTTCCTTTTGAATTTGAGTGCCTTTTATTTATTTTTTTTGCCTTACTGATCTGACTAGAACCTTCAGTACAATCTACAGAAGTGCTAGGAGCAGACATCTTTGTTTCATTCCTGATCTCATAGAGAAAGAATTCAGTCTTTCACCATTAAGTAAAGATTTTGTGTAGATGCTCTTCATCAGTTGAGAAATTTCCCTTTTACTCCTAGTTTTCTGGTTTTTTTTTTTCAGGGATGAGTTTTGGACTCTAACACATTTTATGCATCTATAGAGATGATCATATAATTTTCCTTTTCTAGTTTGTGAATGTGATGAATTATATTGATTTATTTTGAAATGTTAAACCATGTTATTCCTGTGATAACTCTCACTTGAATTAGGTTGGCTAAAATTTTGTTTAGAATTTTTGCATCATTTCATAAGTGATATTGGTCAGCAGTTTTCTTTCCTTGTTGTTGTCTAGTTTTGATATCGGGGTAATACTGGACTCATGGAATGAAATCTTCCCTCCTATTCAATTTTCTATAAGAAAATGTCATAGGTAGGCAAATATCAAAAAAAAAAAAAAAAGGAAGAAATATAGTAGCTAAACTATCTGTGTCCAGTTGTGTCCACAATCACCAAGCAAATAAGTCACTGAGTGAATGGCAAGTTGTATAATGTGTCTTGGGAGAACACAAACATTATCCTAGAGGATGTTCTTCACTTAAAAACAGGAAACAAAGGTGAAAGGATGTTTATCCCTCTATTTTATTTCTCTTTAAAAAGGAAATAAATTCAAGCCTATATTTCTCTTTAGGAGTAAATCAGGGACCTCTGAAATCAAACCCCTTTCTAGAGGCAATGCATACTTCAGAGAACCTTTCATTCCAGTGGATTCAATACTTATTCACAAAGCTAACTAGGGACAGGCATAACGTTAAGCTATCTTCAGTTTACATATGGGAACATGGAAAACACTAACAATGAACTGATTTTCTCAGAGTTAATGGCAAATCCAGACAAAATTAGAAAAATAAAAATACTACTCTCACTGTAGTATTGCAGCTGTTTCCTTAGTTACACTTATTTCAGTGAAATTACTTTTCATTTTTATCTTACTAGAGACTTTAGAGTCTAACTAAATAAAATGCAGTTCTACAGTGAAGTAAATCTTATGAAAATTGGACTGCTTTTATTATAGTTCAACCTCTTAATGTTAGAGCTCGTGAGGGCTTGGTCTCAGGCTTTTTTCTCACTACACTCACTCCTCAGAGGAAGTGGATGTCCGTTTTTCCCATGTCTTTTTCTTTTGGGAATTGCTCTTTCTCAATGCCATATAATGTGGGGGAGCTGCCATTCCAAGTGCCCACTTCATCCACCATTGAGGTGCAGGGGTGGTCCGAACTGGTCCCTCAGAGTCTCCTTCCAGGACACAGTGACTGAACAGAATCCTTTTGAGGATTGATATGGTTGCTGGGAGAGAGAGGATCTGTGTTTTCTTATAAGACATAAGCTGAAAGTACCATGTAACCCTGGAACGAGCAGAGACTATCTGAAAAATTACACTAAGACAGAGGAAAGAATAGTCAAAAGAAAAAAAAAAGAAAATAGAGGCGAGACAGCAATAGAGAGGGAGAAAACTGATATCGTCATTTAAACATGAGGCAATAGATGTGCCGAAAGCTCAATCCTTGCTCTTTTTCAGTTTATGAGACAAGAAATTGCCTTTTTGTTTAAGCTAGTTAAGTGTTCACTTTCAGCCAACAAGTGCTGACTCCTGGTCTAGGTGTTTTTATTCATTGACACGTGCTGTCAGCTTACACTGCTCTGTTCCCACTTCAGTCTTCCCTGAACCCGAGATTCATTTCTATGAATATCCCTGAGTTTCTGCCTGGATTAGATGACTTTGGCAGCTGAACCTACATGTTCCAAGCCAAGCAACTGGTTTCCCATCAAACCTAGTCCTGCCTTCCTCTCCTGCATCTCAGTATGTTACCACCACTTTTCAGTAATTCAAGTCAGAAATGAAACTCACCTTAATTAGTAGCTCCCTCTCTCTCTCCCCGACCACCAACCCATCAGAAAGTCCTGCCTTTCTTACTCCCCACATATTACAGGAGTCTCCATTTCTCTTTATGTTTACTGTCTTAACTCCAGTCCCTTGCCATCTCTCACTGTACTGCAATATTCTTCCAACTGCCTTACCACTCTCAGTTTTGATTCCCTACAATCCAGCCTCCACACAGCACCTGGAGTGACCCTTTAAAAAATATAAGCTAGGTCACTTTAGTCCCCTGCTTGGAATCTCGTAATTGCTTCCAATTGCACATAAAATAAAGCCTGACTTCCTTCCTGGTCTACAAAGCTTTTTCTAATATCATCCCTCCTCCCCTGTCCCCCAGCAGCCCCATACTCTGTGGCCCATGCACTGGCCCCACAAACAATGTCCCTGTTTGTCCTCTCTCTTCCTTTGGCTGGATGATGCTCCTCGTTTAGAGCTCTGTCTAAATGACATCTCCTCAGAGAGACCACCGTGACTACTCTTTGTGAAACAGGGAACCCTCGATGTGCTCTATGGCTCTCTGCTAAAGCTTATAGATCATTTACTTCATATCACACATTTTAATTAATAATTGTTATTTAGTTGATTTTCTTTTTGTCTGCCTCTGTCACTCGACTGTGAGCCCTGTGAATGAAGAACCATGCCTCTTGTCTACTGCTAACACCCTGTGTCTAACCACCTGCCAGTTACATGGAGACTCAGAAGAATCTGCTGAATGAATGAAAGAATAAACAGATGAATGTAAAATGAATGAATGCGTTATACAGGTACAATACAGAAGAGTGAGAACAATGCAGACTAATTCCACTTAGAGCGATGTGGGCAGATCACTTTGGAAAGAAAAGCATACGAGTTAAACCTTAAGCAAGAGATTTGGGGATGGTGGGAAGAGAGGAAACAGCCTCAGAGAAAACCTGGAGATAATTTGGGTGTGTGAGTCTGTGTGTGTGTGTGTGTGTGTTTACAGGACATGCACTGTGTACACAGACTCCTAGTGTAAATATGTATAGAGGATAGAACTTCAGAGATAGAAAATAAGCCCTGAGAAGGTAAGGCCAAATTGTGGATTTCATCGAATATCGAACTTCAGTTAGTTTGGACAGAACTATAGTTATGAGGGTAATATACAATGCGTGTGCAGGAAATAGCTGTAGCAATGAAAGGGGAAAGTAACAGATACGTGGTGATATGGTGGTAAAATTTACAGATCTTAGTGACAAATGGAATATTATACGTCAACAGAAATGGAGGAGTTAAAGCTGATTCAAGCTTGTGAACCGGTGTGACTAACATATGGATTCCATTAACAAAGACAGGAAACCTAGGAGGGCTGTGTGTGAATTGGGAGAAGAACAATGAAATCATGAATATCTTCAAACATATACATTCACAAATAGCCAGCAGATACCTGGAAAGATGGTGCTGGTGCCCAGCTAAAAAGAAATCAAAGATAAATAAGTTAATCAGCAACAAATACCAAAAACTTTATTGAATATGTCCTATAGGCTGAGGGCATCAGTGAGGGCTCAGTGCAGGAATGAGAATCCGGTCATTTCGAGCAGAAAATAGTTGAGTTCATGTAATAGGGGGAACCTGATGTTTATACAATCAATGGAAAGACTGGAGGAACTTCATGTCAGAAGTGGACCCTTATCAGGCTTCTGACTTCAAGCACCTCTAATCCAGTTTTCAGGAACTCCTACTACCACTCACAAGAGGGAAAATGCTGCTGCTATGGCTTCCACCGTGCTGAAGTCACAGCCACCTCCACTAGCAAACTGGGGAATTGACAATAGATATGAGAGTCCGACTGCTGCTTCCCCTCTACTGCAATATGGCTGTCTGCCCATTCTGGTACAGAAGGGGTGAATGCCTTCTACTCCTTGCTATCTTCCTTCTTCCTTTCAAATACGGTATAGGGGGGTCTCATTGGCAGAACCTATATGATATCCAAAACTTTCATGGTAAGCATACCAAGAAAATGTAGTTTTCAGTCTGCCAACTCTTAAGTTCCAGGTAATGGGACTTCAGGGGCCTAAACTATGATGGCAATGGATGCTGAGTGCCAACAGATAAGACAGCACAATGGGCATTGGGCAAAGGGCTATGCATACATTTCTCACTTACTTTTCATCAAGAAAAACTGAATTAAGTCATACTATTAACCTCATTTTACAGACAAGAAAATATTAGGTAACTGGACATATGTCCTCATCTAGTGAATTCTGGGAACCACGATTTGCATCCAGGCATTCTAACTCAAAAGCTCACATTCCTTAGGTCAGTACTGGAGTTTTCTCCTTGGAAACAATAGCTGAAGACCTCAAAGGAAAGCATATCCAACAAGAAGAGAAGAATACTGAGTCTAGACTTTTGGGCAACTCCTAAATGTAAGAAGCAGGCAGAGGAAGGAGAAGCAGTAGCTGAGAGACTACAGAGTGTTTAGAGAGGAATCAGATGTTAGAAGAGTGCAGCACAAAGTCAAAGTCAAAGGAGGTGAATTATCACCAAGGAGGTGGTTGTTTATGGTCAATTGGCTTAGAAACTGAGAAGCCATCATACTACGCAAAAAGCAGATCATTATCATCATTGCTGTTATTTAATTCTGAAACTAAGGGCTATAGTGACAAAGTTGGATGGATTAGGAGGTAGAAGGGAGCTTTTAATAGTTGAGTACCATATTCCTGGTATTCTACCCAAAAGTGCTTTCTCCCATCCCCTGCCCCTTTTCACTTAGCATTTATTTAAAAACTTATTGAGTTACCCTTACTCATCAGGATCATTGCAAGAACACTCAGTGTTTGTTACATGGAGCCATAGAATCATGCCCATGTGGCTACTTTGGCTTAGAATTGATGCTGGCTTCACATGCTCCAACTACATCCACCACCTTCCTGATCCCACTCTCTGGAGATATCACTATATAGCCCTGGAACAAATTTCCTGAGTCCCTTGTTGTACTCTGACTTTGAATGGGACTGTCACTCCCTTATAACACTTAAACTTTGAATGGATATTTAATATAACAGAGTACTACCATTTTACTCTTGCTGTCCCTCTGGTTTTACGGCAGGAAGCATTTTGCTATAATTCACTACGCATTGTTTCACTATGGGGCTGCTTATAACCTTGCTCCTGCTCAGATGAAGAAACACACATTAGTATCAACATATATTGATGATGATGACGTTACAGAAGAGGAATGTTTCTTGCTGCAAGATCAGATATGTTCTTGAAATTCTCCAGATGGCAAAACTTCATTCCTTTTTTACCTGCAAGCAGGGGTCTCATTTGGTTAATTCTTTTGCAACAAGATCTAATTAAAACTCTTTGGGATTTGCCTTCTACTATCAGGTGCTATATTGAATTATAAATGATAAGATCCAAATACCTACATGGAAAAATTGTCTCCAGTGCTCAAATGACTCTACATGTATTCTGGACTACAAAGATCAGTGATTTGCCCAAGGTTGAAGCACTGACATCTGGTTCTTGAACCTTTTTTAAAATCGTGGTTGATCTTGCTCCCGCAGAATAACAACTCTGAAAGGTGCATTCTGCTAGTGAATATGAGACTAACATGATATCAACGTAAAACTTGCACTGTAATTGTGGTCCAGCATAAAATTAGTCTGTTCTCTTTGACATATTGTTTAGCCTACCCTTCTAATATTTTAACTAATGTTTAGACATTGCTATACTGATGAAAATGAAAAAAATATATATAATAGGGAGAAAAAGACAGAAACATAAAAAATAAAAATCACATTTATTTAAACAAAAATATACACACAATGTACAATGAATATGGTTTACACAGAACAATAAAACAAAATGATATTTCTTCAAATGCCAATATAAGATTATCTAACCTATTTGTGCCTCATTTTCTAGGAATACAAATTATTGGTTTATGTAGAATATAAATTTAACATAAAAAAAGCCACAAATCCCAATGTTTCAGATAAGTACCACAAGAATCTGAAAATTAGGTGTTAGATTAAATAAAATAAAATATTCACATGAGAAATATATGTGTACAAATGATTGCACGTGTGCAGAGAAATGGGAGTGTCTATATAGTCATAGACAAATGGAGTCTGCCTTTTAAAGGTTTGAAAGTTCTTTGACATGAAATATTTTTTAATATTGGTAGTGATAGCATCATAAGAACTATATAGATAATACAGCAATCTTGCCAATATTTGAGTCAATATCGCCTCCTAGTCAATGAAACAACACCAAGTCATCATTAAAGATGTATGGTTGGATTGTGCCCTTTTATGACCTTGGAGTAAGTAATTTAGATGATTTTAGGAAGATTGTGAATGTGTATGAAAGTGCAACATATTCTTAAAGAGCTATATTTTCTAAAAGATAAGCAAGATATGGTTTCAGGCAACATGACTTGTATGCGGTCTTCTCTCCCTTGACATTCACACTCTCTGGGTACTATACTTCATTGTGAGCCTTTTTTTCCTTTTTTAATTTAAAAATATAAATAGTCATGTAATCTATAAAAAATTCAAACTCAGGAGAGCTGATTACATGTTCATTTTTTTTGTTGGTTAATATTACCTTACAATTTTTTCCAACTCCTTGTTACTAAAAGTCAGATATGATTTTTCTTTGACATCAAAAACGCTTTAGACTTTCTCTGACTTGCTTAGAAATAAAATTCAAAGAGTGTTTCATCTGCACTATGACTCAGAAAGTAAAAATCCAAACTCTTATACCTCAACTCAATAC
Organism: Equus caballus; assembly: GCF_041296265.1. Taxonomy (NCBI): domain Eukaryota; kingdom Metazoa; phylum Chordata; class Mammalia; order Perissodactyla; family Equidae; genus Equus; species Equus caballus. The sequence continues at coordinate 95,601,655 of NC_091685.1, read as the reverse complement.
CTAATTGGCCTGCAATATTTTATCTAAAACATTAATTTCATTTTCTGTTCTTAAAGGCAGTTATTATTTGTAGCATCTGTTTGGAGAGGAAGTTCTAACTTAAAACAACCAAAGAAACAAAAGATATAATATATTGGACTTGCTTTACAAAGCAACGGAAAATAAATATGGGGGTAAAAAGCATAGCTTTTGCAGATTGCAGCTGGGCTAAATGAACGTGAATTCACACACTAAACTGTCAATCAACTACACAACTCTCAGCAAATCATTCTCTTCAGTAGTGCATAATTTCTAAACCTTCCAGCTATTAGGGATGCTTTGCGTTCAATATGTTCATTTCCCTCTGTAACTGTTGATTATAGTTTTTCACAGCTCAGTTTCTTAAATCTGTGATAAAAGTTAATTTATTTCCTAGAGGATTACAAAAGACGCCCTTTATATTGAACTGAACAATTGATAGGCCATCCTGTTTGGAAATCAAACACCTAAAACATCTGTGTTGATTTAGCATACTGCCAGAGTTTAATTTGCTTAATCTAACAGTTTGGGTTCCAATTGAGCCATATTTACTAGAATTGGCACACAGTAATATGTTACTGTTTTTAGTGCTTTTAGCAAATACTAAAATTATAAACTTAAAAAATTGATACTGAAGCACATTTTCAGTAATACTCTAATTAGGCTGACATTTCCCTGAATTTAGCCCGGAGTTGTTATTGCTTACACTAAAGCTCCATTGCTAAGATTTCCCTTGCCAAACATCATAGAGAGATACATTTTTAAGTGCATCTCTATGATTAAATAAATTATGAATAAAATATAAACATCAAATATTACTTATAGACTAATAAGAGTCTTTAAAGAGGGTAAAAAGCAAAAGAAAATTGCACCCATCTGAAGATAAGTGATTGCATTTAATGTCATTTTAATAATTTGATCCTGCTTCCAATTGTTTGTTATTTTCTGGAGAAAAAATGATGGTGGCATTCAGTTGTGTGCCAGTAAATGTTTATCCACTGGCTTTCCAGGAATTAAAAACCCTGATTTGTAGCATTTGGCAGTTTCTGTGGTGTAAATACTCCCACTGGGGTCAATTTCAAGCTACCAACGTGATGTTACCGAAGGTGGAGCCAGGAAGATATGCACAGTAATGCATCTCTATAATATACTATTTCAATTGTACAGATACAATTAACACAAATAACCTCAAGAACATAGAAAATTTGTAAAAGGTAGTAAAATAGGAAGTAGTAAGTTTTATCTTTGCTTTAATAAAATTTATTCAATTTTATTTCATAATTTAATATTTAACCATAGTTGTGTTTTACTACTGGCTTACAAAATTGCTGAAAATTTAATGATTAACTCTCATGAGTAAACGTGAGCCCGTTCCAGCATGTGACCCGTATCGTCTTTTCCTGGCACATATCAAAATTTACATTGGGGGGGATTTGGTTTGCTTAGGAAGAAAAGCATTACTGTATACAAATCTTTTTCTTTTATACCTTGAATCTTATTTTATGCCAAATACCAATCTTACTTGAGGAAAAAAAAAATGGGAAGCATCCTCCATCTAGATGCTAGCTTTTATGACTTGAGGGTTCTTTAGAAGAGTGTTAGTCTTATAAAGCAAGGACTGAAGGTTAGGTATATGACAGGCTGCTCTAACTGGGTGCTTGGTTATTTTACCACAATTTGTCAGCTGGATCAAATGGTTGCTCTGACTCACTGGATTATTAGACTGACCAAACTATTTACATTGAAAGATTGTTTTGGCAGAGTGTAGACAAACCCAAGGTGATATTTACAAGAAGAAAACAACCGCATAAATGAATGGGTGTGTCTCAGGGTGGTTCTGCTTCAATCAAATATTTTAAACTTTTATGTTCAGCTGCTTTATGGACCATTTCCTGGTCCTGGATCTTTTGTCACCGGGTCAAAGGTAATCATGATTCCACCTTCCCTTGTTTTAAAATATATTTTCTGTAAGACTCTGCAATTGGCTAATACAGAATTGATAACTACATTTGATAATATTAGAGGGGCAATGTTTTTGAGGAAAAACACTTGTTTGGAAATGTCATTTTCTTGGTTCAGTTTCTGGCTCAACATGATCTCCTACAATAGGCCGGCTGGTGTGTCTTTAAACAAAAATACAGATAGAAAAGCATGACTGAGGCTGTGTTTGTACAAAGGAGATTTTCAAATTTTTTGTATAACATTGGTTCTTGGATTTAGAAAGCCTTAACAACTTAAGAAATAGAGAAGATGCTTTCGAAGGATACTTGGAACATCTCTCAGGAAAGGAGCAATATTGTTGATATGAAACAGAAATTTTCTTAATGAAATCCACTTTTATTTTTTATTTATTTTTTGTGTGTGAGGAAGATTGACCCTGAGCTCACATCTGTTGCCAATCTCCCTCTTTCTGCTTGAGGAAGATTGTCACTGAGCTAAGATCTATGCCACTCTTCTTCTATTTCATGTGGGATGCCGCCACAGTGTGGCTTGACGAGCAGTGCAACGTCTGTGCTCAGGATCTGAACCTGCAAACCCTGGGCCTCTGAAGCAGAGCACATCAATTTAACCACCGTACCACTGGGCTGGGCCCTGATGAAATCCACTTTTAAAAGCATGCACAAATAGAGGCTTCCTATAGGGAAATACAGATGACTATGTCAATAATAAATAAAAACTTGTATGCATTTGTATTACAGTAAGTTCTATTCTATTGGACGTTTATATTAGCACTTACTAAAAAAGAAAAAAGGCTTTGAAATGTCTTCCAAAAATAGAAAACGTTATCGTTAGCTTTTTAGTTAATAAATATTTTTTCCATATTTAAGTCAAGAGCTTTCATTTCTAAAAATACAAATAAAAATTATTGTTTATAAGAGTATTTGCAGGATCATAAATCACTTAAGGTCTCTTGGAAGTCAGATTACCATTTGATATACTGAACGAGGCTTCATAATTATTCAAGAAAACCTGTGTCATCCCAGCCTCTTTACCTTAAATCCAATGGGATAACGAAAATAACCGCAAATCCTACCATTTTCAAATGAAATTGAACAATTCAAAGATTATATTTAATCATTGAAATGGAGAATGAGGTATAAAGGAGAACACTAAGATAACTTTGTCCATAAGTAGATCCACAATACACAGCATCTTTTTATTAAAAAGGCTGTAAATTGTTTGGCAATTGCCTTGAGTATAATGCCCACAAGTCATTTGCTGAAATAATAGATTGATAATTTTAGTATTAAAAGCCCCAAAGGGTTATCTAAAATTTGTAATAATTTGAAACACCCAACACAAGCCTAGAGATCTGTTTGGAACCCTAATTTCAAAAGGCATCTTAGTCAAAGAGCTATCATATTAGCTATGGAAAGCCCCATAATATCATCTGTTGAACGTGGCCATAGGTAAGGGATGTCTATGAAATAAGCCTCTGGCATTTCCAAGGAAAATTATGCTCTAGATGGCATGCTCCTCTGATGAGAAAGAAGAAAGAGTAAATTCTTAAAATTTGGAGAAAATAAATTTCATTTGTTCACACCTTTGTACTCTAAGCTTCAATTCCAGCAATAAATGCCAATTTCTATCTAATTAACTAGGATTCTCCCCCAATTTTCATGTATATTTAGCATGGCAATATGGAGAAGAGTCAAGCCACAGACAGGGAAGGTAAGAAGAGATTGTAACCACAATTCTAAAATTATCTCGCTGGGAGGTTAGGGGCATATTTTCCTTTGTGCCTTATTTACCCATTTATAATGGTGTTATACAAGATGATGTCTAAATTAACCTCTAATCTGGAATTTTAGAAAGCTTATGGGGTTATTTTATTGAGTAAGGACAAACTGGAAATTCAGGTTAACAGAAGTAACTGTTTTGGTCTATCATTAGTTGTGGTTGCACATGTTTTAAAATGTTTCTTCACATACACTAATCTACACCAGACAATGCATACTTACACTCTCTATATTCTGTGCCAAGATGACTGATAGAAAACATCTCAAAGCTATTTTACTGACTTTCATGAACTTGACTACATAAAGTTCAGGCTGATAGAATTTTTATCCTGGGCATCAACAGGCTGATCATCTTTAATTTCCTTCGCAGTCCCTCGCAGTCCCTCGCAATGTTTTGCCTATTATACCATTCAACTTTTTCTATTGCCACTTCTACAACTGGGCCATACAACCCAAGTCAGAGTTTTGAAAAGATACCATGTTTTTGAAAAGTAACTTTACTGTTCATCTGCCTGTTTAGGAGGAGAAGTTACACCTCTGTTGGATGACACAAGTCTTTACAAGCACACTTGTAAATTGTTCCATAGTCAAGATCATGAGTTAACTCTACCTAATTTCAGTCCACTAGAAAAATACTTTTTAAATCCCACAGATGGGCTCTAAGGTTATGTGTGAGAAAGGCTGTGAAATAATATCTCCAAGTCTCTCTGCCCTTTACACTCTCCTATCTTCATTTCGGAGGGAGAGTGTCACTCTCTGAATCACCTCTAGTCCTCTTGTAGCAACCTGTGGTTTCTCAGGATGTCTTTCCTTAAAATACTTAATGAATGAAATTTACACTTTCCGAGCTGATCTCAACCAGCGGGGGTCGATACAAAGAAGCTTAGAACTAGAAACACAGTATTATTTTAGAATTATTTTAAATGGGTTTCTTTCAGAATAATATACTGATAACTAATTCAGTAATTTCTAGATTGGGGCACACATTCCTGATCACTTCCCTCCACAAATTTATGACAGTAAAAAAAAAATAAAAAGTTGGAGATTATCCAACTGGAGCGTATTTGTGTTTCTGTTTATTTACATGTTGGTAAACTTAGGTGTCAGCTTTTCCGTAAGTCCCCTCTGGAGGTCTGTAGTACTTGGGGAAAGCCATCAGCTGTAGCATGTTGAAAGCATACTTTCTGCATTTGATATTCTTCAGTACATTCTCTATGCGGCATCCTTCTCTGGTGAAAGGGGAAAAAGTACAACTTCATGAAACACAGAATAAAGAAATATGCTTTATTTGTTCAATGCAGAGTTGCAGCAACAGTCCAAGTAAAAATAACAAAGATTCAACTCTACATTTTTTTTTTTCACAAATGATGATACATCTTACAAAATTAAATCCTAGGCCAGGCCCAATACCATTATTGCCCACGGAAAGAGATGATTAAAGTCTCTTTGCTCTTAACAGATATTTAAGGTTTAATAAACTCTTTAAATATACTTTGCTCCACAATACAGCTTCACTTTAATTTCATAAATATATCTGCCTTCTTCTATCTTTTTCACAAATTAATTTCTCAGTCTCTTTAAAACACATTAAAATCTATATGTAGCCCTAAGGATGCAGGTTCTAGGAATAAGGCATTTAATTGATTAAGTCTGGCCCTATAGATTTTTAAAGGAAAGTTTCATTTCTATTTTACTTAATTACTTTAGCTGTGCAACGAAGAGAAAAAAATGGCTTTCTGGACATCCTGGTCCAAGCCTCAGCTTTATGGAGGAAGAATGCTTGTGCACGGAAAGTACAAAAGTCACAGGTGCGGAAAACGGTGCCTCAAGACACAAACAAGACCTTGTTAAAAAGAATAGAAAAGTACTCTGAAAGCCAAATCAACCAAACAATAGTTCCAAACAGGTTAATTTAATTACAAAACATAAATAGCCATTCTCTCCATAAAGTTACTTGACAGAAAAGGGTTAATTGCGGCAAGGAAATAACATAACTAACAGGTTAAGAACTCAAACAGAAGGTTCTATCAGCTGATGGAAACAGTGACATTAGCACAGTGGAAACAAAGTCTGGAACCTCCCACATCTCTAGGACTTGTCTCAGGGTTTCAATGTGTTGTGCAAATTCAATCTGAATTTCTTTAATAACTTTAATGGGAAGAGGAACAGGAGGTGCAGAACTTCAAGCTTTCAGGATTCTGTTCTTTGTCTTATTCCAAAGACAGTAGTTTAAAAATTCTTCTCGAGCTGGTTAACAGTGGGAAACACTTTTCCATGAACAAAAGAGCAAAATAATTCACTTAATGCATAGTACTTCTCTTTTTAGATTTTTAGGAAAAACAAAGAAAACACTTACAGTTCAAACACTGGTTTTGTTTTTAAATTCTGTGAATCTGAAAATGTAGAAATATTACAGCATCGTCCCCATAATTTAAAGTCCATTGTCATTTGTAGAAAAGAAAGGAATACAACGTAAAACTTATTGGTATTTGGCTAACAGTAACGCAAGACTTAAAATAAGCCACACAACTAGCAGGTGTGAGCTGACAAGCAGCAAGGCGACAGGATAGAAGTGTCGAGAAGTTGGCTTGTTATCAGTTAGACAGCCTGTTTCAGGATCATCGGATTCATTCAGTGCTCCCTGGGTTTGTCTGCTGTTAAACAGGGCGGATTTAGGGGAGAAAAGAAAATAGTATAGCATTCACACAGTAAAGAAACTCAACCTTAAATATTCGGAAATACAACATAGTGTCTCATACAATACAGCTGTTTCAGATGAAGTTTTTATGCTAAACAGCCCCAAATGCATCCCGTATACTTTTTTCTGACTGTATAACATTGGCAAATGTATTAAAAAAGGAGATTCCTTAGAGAACATTATGATGATATTCACATGGGTTGAATCTGTATGTGCAAGGGAGAATCAAATAAGCATAAGAGCACCAATAAACAAGACCACGTGAATAAGACTAAAATACGGGTCAGCCCATAAAAAATAATCTGATAAATGCATCTTTGGAAAATGAAATGAGATACACAGTATGTAGTGAAGCAAATGGATCTGTCTGGCACATTTAAATACATGTCTCTTGGTATTGTACCTATATAATGCACTTAACATTATAAAAATGATGTATGGAAGTGGTCTGGTATTTAAAATGAACGAAACATCTGACATGTCATCCTTGCCAGCCATAAGATTAGTTTAACAAAACCCAACTCGGTGCCCTTCTGTTAACACAGCTCATAAATTATGTTTCCTCTTGCTCATTTTACTTAGATGAGGCCAAATCTATCTCCTATGGACTCCTGATCTTAAAAGAGATCCATATTTGCAGAACGACACTTTGGAAAATAAAAGATTGTAAATTCCCAGGTGGTGTATTTTCTGTGTATGTAAAAAATGGGCATTTGTAACTGGGCTTAAAAGCAGCTCCAATTATAGCAAATCTGAAACATGCCATAATGATATATGTTGAAAATAAAAATTCTTTTCTGTGGTATATTTCATCATTATTCAGAGTATTCAAATTTCAATCACACGCAGTTGTCAAGGGGTAGTTTGATCTTTATCACATCCTCGAGGTGTTGAGGCAGAAAACTGGTTGTTGCTCAGTCTCATGAAGCGCCATGCAAAGGCAGCTTCTAAACAGGCATCTTAGCTTGCAGGGTCTCCTTCAACCAGTTGCAGCTCCTGAAAACCCCTATACAGAAATTTCTGACCAGGTCTTGACCACATCAGTGGCCACATTTGGACAAGCGGCAGTCATAACGACTTCAAACAGCAATCTGACTTCATTGAAAACACCAAAGCAATCACTCTGTGCTGTGCTCCGGTGCTCCCTTATTTTTTGGTAAGACCTAAGAACTACGGATCAAATGACAAAGTGAAATAGAAGCTTATCTGGAAAACAAATGGTTTATTGAGCAAAATGGAGGCTTATTTTAGACTGGCATAATTCCCATTGCCAATTGAACAAGAACTTTCTACTGCACATTAGGTGGGAAATATACAGTAGATTTTAAGGTATTGATACCTTTGAACGTGACTAAGAAAAGCTTCCTTGTCCTATATTACTTCTTGAATTGGCTTCTCAGGTTGCTTAAAATTTCCTACATTGCTCATCCCAGAGAAATATTTTATTTGTTTGTACAGTTATTACCAATGTTCATTTCATTCTTTTAAAATTTCTATTTTTCTTATATTCTATAAAGCATATTCTTTGCTAGTAGAGTAACACACAGAGAGGCAGCTGTGGGATAGTCAATAAAAGCATGGACTCTGGAGTCAGACCACCTGGGTCCAAGCGTGGTTCAGTCATTTGCTGGTTAAGTGGTCCAGGGAAAATTATTTAACATTTCATGTCTCAATTTCCTTATCTGTAAAATGGTGTTAATAAAAATAAGACCTACTTCTTACAGCTGCTGTGAAGTATCACATGTAAGCCAACACTTATAAAGTTTTTAAGACAGAGCCTGTCATATCGTAAGCATTCAATAATGGTTATTATTGTTCTATTATTTGTGTGTTAATAACTATACACATCTTGGTAGTGTAGCTAGAACCTTTCTAACAAGTAGGGATATATAATCAAACAAGGCTGTGAACCACTCCTCTAGCCCAATGGTGCTCAACAGCGGGCATGCCGGGGGGGCGCTGTTGGAAGGACAGAGGGCTGATCAGAGCAGTTTGCTTTTATCGATATTATCTGTTCAGGTCTGTGCAGAAGAATTTGCTTGCGCACCACCCCAGTGACAACATTTGGACAAACACTAGTCATAATTATTTCAAACAGATCACAGAGCAAACCGAATTAGTTTAAAGCACCAAATCAACCATGGTGTGGTCTGGTTGAAAAGAATAGTTGAAAATAACTGGTCTATTTCATGCTTGAACAATCCTGAGAATGAGGAAAAAACACTTTTCAAAGAAGTTCAAAGAAGTTCATTCCATACACAGACAGCTGTGGAGGGGGTTCAGTCACAAAACATGTGTGCAGGTATGTCAGGGAGGCTGGCAGGTGACGTTAGGGTCCCCTTGGACTTTCAGATGCACAAAGTAAAGATAGAAGCCCTGAAGTAACGCTTAGTTTGTTCCTTCCTCAGCTTCAAGCACCTATTAGCTGCATAAACTTTAGCAAATACTCAATGTCTTTCTATTAAAATGTCTCCATATGCATTGTTAAAAGGATTAAATAAAATGATATATACAAAAAACTTAGCACAGTACCAGGTATAAAATAAGGCCTGAATAAATGTTAGCTATTGTCATGACTGCTATCACTAATGTCCTCCTCACTAACACTGCCTCCTGTCCAGGATTAAGGTGAAGATTACCTGTAGCAAATCTTAACAACTTTGTTGGAAACATGGTTCCTCTCCAGTGTTCCCTGTTAGGAGAGAAGCACAATCTTTATCTATCTATCTTTCTACCTACCATGTATCTATCTATCATTGATCATAATATAAATATTACATTCTGATTACAATTTTAGGTTAAGTATTAGCTACAATCTATCAATATAATAGTACAGAAATGCTCTCTCTTTCCCAGCAGGGCCACACAGTCAGGCTCTGACCGAGGAGTAGACAACTGGCCAAAAAGTAACTTGAAAGGAAACTTATAACAATCCCTACTCCAAACATAGGGGACTAATTTATATCAGATGACTTTTTTTCTACAGCTGCCAGAGCACATTTAGCATTTTCCAGTCTGCTTGTTGTATGTGCCTTCCAAGCGAAAATTACTAAATTAAAATGTTGCCTTTTTCTTTTTTTGGAGGGGCAGTTTTATAATTGAGTTAGTTCACTGTTTACTAACTTCAATCTCTGGAGATTAGAAAAATACATTAAAATGCCTCACATATAATCATTCTATGATTCAGCTGGAATTGAAAGCAACATGGCCTATGAGGCTGTCACAGAACTTAAAGTTTGAGGCCCATGTCCGTGTCACGGAGTGAACACAGGTGCTCTCAGGGCCGCTTCCTTGCTTCCTGCTAAGGATAGCACGAATGGTCATTTCTTCACGGCCGCAGATGAATTTTTATGCACTCTGCAAGTGCAAACTGCAAAGGATCAATTAAGTAATAAGATTAGTAATTTCCTCACAGGGAGATTATGACAAATAATTAATTAGTGGCCACCTTGGAAGAGCCCCTGACAATCCAATGTCATTAGTCTTAGCCATCGCTCACTGTAGATCACCATGGAAGCAAGTGACAATATTGTCTCCACTGAATATATGACATGATCAGACATTTAAGGGCAGTTACTGAATCTGAAGGATAGAAAATAATTTTTTTCTTCAAAGACCTATCAAAGCAATCACTTAAAATAGGAACAAGTAAAAGTAAATGTCTCACTTTTAAGCACATCACTGCCTACATAAGGAGACCTTGCGTAACTAAGACCCAATGTGCGTGACTTGATGATATTTGCTTATTTCCCTCTCTTTTCTGTCAGTGACTACTGCTGTATCCTAGATCACAAGTCCCCCACTGCAGGCATCCTCTCCAATCATTCAGACTCTAATAATAAAAGTTAGAGTCCTGCTGGGTAATTATTCATTAATAGTTTTGATATTTCATTCCTTTAACTACTATAGCTCTTCAAGGTCCCCCAAAGGAAAATTACCAATTAAAATTGAATTGAAAAATCTTTCCTTTTGACTAGCAAGCTGATTTCCCATGCTAAAATGAGAGCATTTTGCAGTTAATTACATCCAAGTTCAGAGCTATGGGCATACCACCTTGAAATTATGAGCCCAGAGTTTAAAGCCAATATCTTACAGAGCTTTATTTGACTCTACATTCATCTGATGAATCGATCTTTATAGAGCACCATGTTTCAGACCCTAGACTGCTGAATTGTATCAGATGTTAAACTGGCAGATCTGGCTAAAAATGAATATAATGTAAGTCTGGCATCAATAAGAGCTTTGAGAGTGGTACAAAAAACAGAATCATAGATTCTCAGATGTAAAAGTGCCTTTAAAAAACCTTCAAGTTGAATGTACACGTTTTATAGATGAGGAAATAAATTTAGCGGACTTCTCAGTGCTTCTACAACAGCAAGTTGAAAGGAAAGGATCCTGAGAATGTAGTTTCCCTGGTTCAAACTTTGCTTATATGATAATCTGGTGAAATAAAGTAGAATTTTGTTTTCAGCTTAGATCAACGTCCATGAAATTTAACAACTCAAAATACTCTTAGATGACAATTATCTACCAAAACTTTCCTAAAGTTCAATATATAGTTAGATTATTAAAAGTAGATTTCCAAAACTTTTTAAAAACTGTGCAACCATTCAAGTGTAGGGGAAATTCTAATAAAAGCATATCAAGGGTGGGATAATTTCCAGTGGCCTAGAAGCAAAATTAGCCCTTATGGCCACTGGATCACCAGCCACATTTAAAATGCCTTTTTTATTCTAAATAGATTTCAGAATCTAATTCAAAATATGTCAACCACAAGAAAAGCCCCTAAATGAATTACTTGGAAGACATAAGACACTGTCACTGCTTTAAGTGTCTGGGTCATAGAGTGTTTCTAATGATCCTGGACAAGTTTGCTATAAAAGAAAGAGTTGTATTAACCAAAATACACCCTCAGAGGAAGCTTGAGGCCACCCCCTAGGGCACTGCATGCATTTCTGGACATGGCATGCTAAGGGGAGGGCTACCGTGAAGCAGAGAGAGCAGGGCCTGCTAACCTGGAAGACGACAGCAGACTTGGGAACCTGGAATATCAGAAAAGACTGAAGACAGTGAGAATGAGAATTCCATTGGCTTGGAAAAGAGGAAAATTTAAGATTAAATAGTTGTCGATTTCAGATAATCAAAGGTTCTGTAGTGTAAAGTCTGGGCTACCTTGGAAAGCAATGGAACTATCTGAAGCAAAGAAAGAGATCTATGTATCATAGCCTATCATGTGATAGCTGCTTTGTAGATATTATCTTATTAATTCCTTACAAAAGATCAAACTGGCTGGTGTTATCTCCACAAGCTCAAAAGGGATACAAAACCTGCTCAAGTAGCAGAGAGGGCATTTTTATCCCTGTCTGCCTAATGGAAAAACCATATTCCTTTCCTTTTACAATTGGGATCCTGTCACCTCTTGGAAACTGGCAGGTATGATTCTTGTCAGTTGTTAGATTAGATTAAGTGGCCTCTAAAGTTACTTTCATCTCTACATTCCTGGGATTCTTTGGTTCTATTAAAACACACCTGCAGTACTCTAGAGATGCATATTTTTTCTACGAAAAGAATAGATGACAGTACAGTAAGAAATAGTTGGCTCAGCGTGCAAAGGTGGAAGAACCCAAAGTATGTTGACACTGTATTTGGTCTCTAAAGTTGTTCCTGCTCATTCTTATCTATTTGCATATTCTATTTTCTGAATTAAAAACAACAAAAAAACCTGACATATTTAACTGTTTTAATTTAATTTCTCCCTGGTATCACTTTCTACATGCTTCTTCCCATTTGACTTTTTTAGTTTTAAAAAGTTATCTAGAAAATAGGAATATCTTCTTGTCAAAAAAGGCAAGGCTCCAGGAGTGACACTTTCAAATAGTATCTAACCGTTGCTTTGAAGAGCAAGTACATATGCCCAGAAAAACAACTCAAGAAAAGACAGGAAAGAAGCCTGGTATCAAACCTAAATGTGTCTGATAAAAAATGTTTAAAAAAGGAAAAAAGAAAGGAGAGAGAGATACACAATAAGTTGAAACTATAATTGCTTCCATCAGATCATTATCAGAGAACTGATTCCAGTTTTGATCTTTGAATTTCAGAAAGGAGAATATTTGGATGAGGTCCAGAAAGAAATATCATAAATGATTAAAGGACTGAAGAAAAAAGCTTTTGAGCAAGTGCTGAAGGTTCATTTTGTTTGGACAAAAGAAGGCTAATGTGCGATGTGATCGCTTTATGTAAATGTACATAAGACAGTGGTAAAATAATTTTGGAGATAATTTGTGTTTTGCTCTCTCATAGTTTTGGCTGTAGTATAAAGCATGTGCCCTAGGGATTTCAACAGTGCTGAAAGCAAGAGCCGCCTGAACTAAATAGATTTGCCCTTCTTTAATCTCATGAGAGAGAAAATGTGAGGTGTCTATTGAGGGGGAAAAGAATCTTTGAGGGTTGAGGGAGAAAAAAGAGGGAAAGGGAGAAGGAAAATGACAGAGAGAGAGAGAGAGAGAGAGAGAGAGAGAGACAGAGAGAGAGAGAGTGACTGGGGAGAAGACAGAAGGACAAAGGTCAGTGCCAGGAGAGTAAAGCTTTGTGCAGTGTTCTGAGTCGGCGCCTGCTGAGGGAGGACCACCCACAGAGAAGGGCTACAATATGCATCTAAGGAGGCTGATCATCAGTCACTGGTCAGCTTCACCAAAGATTGCCTTGTCTCGAGATTAGGTTGGATGCGATGAAATGAAAGGGCTTCAAGGTACGATAATGAATAGGAAATGGAGACATCAGTGGCTGATGACTGAAACAGACAAGCTTTCTACAAGTTTCAGTGCAAGATGAGACCTGGGGCAAGAGGAGAGCTCAAAATAATAGAGACTGACTTTCCATCAGCCTGGCTAGATAGAAGCTGAAAAGTAGAATGAGGCTTGTTTAAATAAAGTTTTAAAAAGAAACGAAACAAAGAACAAAAACACATTACATCTTATGAATGTGAGTTAGTGGGTAGATAAATACGGAAATTCTACAAAGAAATAAGTACACAGATGTAGATATACACCTATACCTCATGTTCTGTTTCCCAAGCAATGTAATCAGCTTTTCTTTGTAGAGGAGCTCCAACAAGATGACTCAGTTTTAATTGCAGCAAAGTAGCAGTCAGACAGAAGAAAGGAGACTAGTCACGAAAACGATCTGTAAGTGTATTTGTTGCTAATGTTCTTAAAAATATCGACAACCATTGTCTCACTGCTCTAGCTTGTCACTCTCCTGGAGTTTGGGATAACTTTTATCCCCTAGTCAAGAGGAAACTAACGTGCAAAAATAGAAGACTTCTGATTCCATTCTTGATAAGCACCAGACAGAGGTAAATCCATCGCCAGTCAGCTTCCCTGTTGGAGCTGGGAACCTGGCAGAGCAGGCAGCCTGACTCCACGGGCTGCTCTTAAGCTCTCAAATAAAAATAAAAGTCCATTTATACCAGTAGGTTATAGCCTATGTTATTCTGAAAGTAGCCTGGGAAATGTAGCAGGTATCAGTAACAGTGAATAAATATTTGGACATGTGTAACAGAAAAGGAAAATCAGCTCGGCTCCCTATTATCTATTCAGTTAACTTTCAACTTTTTCCCTTTAAAAGGGAGAATGTTTACATCTATCCAATAGGATTATTGTGAGATTATGTAAAGGCACTTACCACGTCCTCAGGAGTAAAAATAAGCAAATTAAAAATTGCTGTCTTTCTCTCCCCTTGCTAAATCTCATTTCTTGTGCAGACAGTGGGTACCTTGACCAGATGTGCAGTTGCTTAATTCTAGCTCTTTTTCCTCTTGTTCTCTATAACGTTGAAGTGCCCTAGGATTTAGGACAGCACACTTTACCTTCCTGTACTTTACATACTTTCTCTAGATGATTTCAACCAGTCCCATGACTTTAATATCATTTTATGCTGATGAATCTTAAATTTTTCTCGCCAGTTTAGACCTCTTCTCTGAATTACAGACATATATTGCATCTTCACTTGGATGCCTAAGAGACATTTTAAGGTGACGAAGGGTGGCAGAATATGTCACCACCAAATATGCCCCATTGGCATAAGGATTATTTTGAGCTAAAGGCACTAGAAAAACAGCAGGTGCAAGAGGGGTGCTCTGACCTCCCCTTTTCTTTCTGAAAGCAGGAGATAAAACTTTCATGTGAAAGATGCCCTTCCTAAACTAGGAAGAAAGAAACATTCTTATCAGAGACAGTCAGTCAACGTGGAGAGAATTCTATATGACAGACCTAGATGAAATAATTCTTATCTTCCTCTAGCTCCCCTCTCCTCCCATATATTTTACTTACTTTTCCACAATTGCCTCTCTTTGTTCAGCCTAGTATAAAAGGATTTAGGTTTTACACTTTTTTGGGGTCTTCATTTCCTTTTGGAGATTTCCACGTACATATAAAATTTGTATGCTTTTCTCCTGTTAATCTCCTGTTAATTCTCAGGCTCAGCCAGACAACCAAAAGAGAGTAGAGGAAAAATTTCACCCCCCCCCCCCCCGCATAGTTTCTAGGCCAGATCATAACTTGAGGCCATCTACTCTGCCACCATTCCAGATCAGCTCCTCTCTTCCTTCGTATCACAGGAAATGACACTCACCCACTCAGACATTCAGATTAAGCACCTCAGTTCTGCCTGATTCTTCTGCATTCTTTACACCGCACATCCGTCCATCAACAGTCAGCCGCTTCCCACCATCTCCACTGCTACAACCTGACTGTGATCCACTGACATCTTGCTCTTGTACTAACAGACAGAGTTTTCCTGCCTTCACCATTCTTGCCCCTCCATTAAGTTTCACTAACTCCTGATGTATCCATCTAGATGCATGACAAAGTAACCAATGCTCTATTCTAGTTCCATTCTAAAACCACTTCTGGAAGAGTTTTTATGAAATGAAAATCCAGTTGCATCCCAGCTGCCCACAGAGAGCCAAGCTTGTAAAAATTGCAGTGGTGCTTATCCATCTGCAGGGAGGTGGAAATATTTCAGCTTATCAGCACTGAGAGAGAAGCTCCTGAATCTCAAGGAGGAAGTTCAGCATACCCTCTTGCTCCACAATCTCTTGGGTTTCTCAGGTTTTCAATTCCCTCCCACCACTGCCATTTGTGTGGTATTACAGTCAGCTAGATTAATCCTGTTAACCCTTTTCAGGGACAGAATCCTGCTTTTGATTTTCCTTGTTGCATCTGAAATAGATGGAACTGAGTATAAACCAGCTCAACATCAGACACCACCATTCCCAACGTTGTATATTCTCTAACATTCACTTCAACCTACTCTTTGAATTGGACCCTCCAAAAGAATCAATTTAGTTTTGCCTCTGGAAGTGCTAGAATATTCATCATCTTCTCTAGAAGGATAGGGTCTCTCTCTTTCTCCCACCTTCAAATCTTTTCTCATTTCTATTTCCCAATTCTCCCTTTACTCCCACCATCCCATGAAAATAGCATGATGTTACAATTTATGTTATCAGCTGCTGGAAGTAAAGTCTTATGAAAATCCTAGGGAAAGAGATATGTTCAAGAATCTTAGAGTTTAGTCTGGGATATAAGTGCACAGCTAAAAACAACAACAAAGGTTACATAACTACGAAAAAGGCTGAATATAAAATATGAAGTACAGTAAGGAGGAATAACTCCAAGACGTAACTCAAAGTGCTTTACATATATTATCACTACTCTCTGTTACAGGGATCCAAAGAGAAATAGACTTTTGTGATGGACAGTGAAAACTGAACAGAATTTCAATGGCTAGAAATTAGCTGGGGTGGGGAGGATATAAATAACATGGAAAGGCATGGAAACAGGAAAATGTCAGATGCATTTGGGAATTACCCATAGTCTGCTTTGGTTAAAATAATAGGGCAGCAAGGAAATCAATGAAAGCAGGAAAATCAAATATTAGGGTATTTTCTTTTTTTGTTGCTGATTCATTTTAGGCATTTTCCAAAATAAGCATGTATTTTGCAATAAGAAATTGAACTATATTGTTGTAAAATGAGATGGGGCTATGTTGCAGATGTTTGTGGTTGATGGCAAAAACGTAGACCTTATTCTGTAGATGTGGGTGGGCAAACACTGAGGACTCATGGGCAGCAGAGTGGTGTGATTATCTGTGTTGTAGCACAGCACCTGGCAGCAGTGGGTTGGATGGCTTAAGCTAGGACTGCAGGAGGGATAGAATTAACAAGAGATATGAAGACCCAATAGCAGGTTACCATAAGAGTCAAGGCAAGAAATGATTAGGGCTGGAACTTGGAGTGAAGGGGAAGGGTGAGGAAGTTATAGATTCTAAAACAGACGTGATTTGAAAAGCAGAGTACGTGTTAAGAGTTTAGATAGGGGAAGATCGGGGAGAGGAAAAAGTAAAAACTTATGTTGAAGTTTTAGGAGAAAATGCATTCTATTTAAATATGCTATGTTTGATGCAAGCCTTTAGTTAGATATGTATAATAAAAGATGGGTCTAAACTGGATCTATACCATAGTTCTATACCCTAAATTTGGAAGTTTCCTGCAAAAAGTGGGCTAATTAGATGATGTCACCCAACTAGAGAGTATACGTTAAGCAGAGATGAGAGCTGAAAGCAAAACTCTGGGGAATGTAAGGCCATTGAGAAAAGAGGCAGACAGTAGACAGTGACATAGAAAACAGTCACAGATTCAAAGAAAGAGGGTGTAATCAATATGTCAAATGCAGCAGCTGTAGCAAGGAGGTTGCAAAGTAAATAAAGGTCACCCGACTCAACAGTTGTGTGGCTTGTAGCCTTTGACTTGCAGTAGAATTTTAAGAACAGAAATTAGTTTACAAGCAACTGATGAATGAGTGGTGAAGAACAGGACAGAGCATTCTATTCTATTTCAATTACTATGTCCAGAGCCTTGATGGTGAAAGGAAGAGGAAAGATGGCACAGAGACTAAAAGAGTCAACTGGATTGATGAAACTGTTTTAGGATACGTGAGGCAAGCATGCTGGAAGGCACAGGGGAGAGAGCAAATGGGGAAGATTCAAGAATATGGGATGGTTGGCCATCTTTTCCTTTTTCAGAGAAAAATAGATATTTAAGGGTTGAGAACTACCCACCAAATAGGGAGCTTTTGTTTATCAAAAAGTCCTGACTGAGTAAGAGTCCACTAACCTCAAAGCATTCTCTGATTGATCTGAATATGGAATCGAACATAAAGGTGTGTAAGTGCCTGGAGGAGGGGAACATGGAGATTTACCCTAATTAGAAGCTTCATTTCTCTCCATTGTGTGACACAATGAGAACTTTTTGCAATATATTCTCAGTTGTTTAGTAAGCAAATAAAGCCAAGATTGAATTTCTGATCACCTAACCGTTAATGTCACAATAAATTAGAACATCTAAGCTACTGATGGTGTGCTAGGAGTAGCATCTTTGCATATAATTTTGAAGCCCAATGTCATGTAAGTCCCAAAAGTTTACACATACAAATTTCAAAACAGTGTCTATTTCTTCTGAACTGATTCTTTTTTCATATGGTATGTGGATTGAACCCTCCCAATGATCATATAAACATAAATACTACTAATTAGAAGCATTTAATCAACACAAATGACCACCAAAATGACTGTGCTAGAATGCACTTTTCTGCTTCCTTTTTAATTTCTGATATTATTAATGACTTTTAACTATCTGGCACTAGATTTTGTGTCCAACATACTATCCCTGATCATGGTCACTGGAAAAGCCTTATACCTGGCTTCTCAGAATGTCAATATCTACTCAGGGTTAATAAATGATCTTAAAAGATGTCTATTTTCTAACAACCAGATGGATACTTCCTTCCGTTTTTTGTTTAATGCTACTTCTTTTCTTCTTTTAAACTGATATTGTCGCAATATAAGTTCTAGTCAATTGACCACGGATCTTGATTAATTTCCCCTTTTCATTTATAATTCTTAGCTCTTCTAAGGAAATGGGATTCAACTCCATGAAAAAAATATTTCCCAAGATATCTGTGATGAAATAAATTAGGGAAATGCGGTTAAAAAATTCAAATAGGATTTTTAATTTACTTATTTATTCAAGAACTAGTTTTTAAATTCTGACTTTGTGCCTTGAGTAGTCCAAACTAACTACAGTCTAAGAGTGATAAGAAAAAGGAGGAGGCAGGGCCGGCCTAGAGGCTGAGCCGCTAAGTTCACACATTCTGCTTCAGCCACCCAGGGTTCGCCAGTTTGGATCCCGAGTGGGGACCTATGCACCGCTCATCAAGCCATGCTGTGGTAGGCGTCCCACATATAAAGTAGAGGAAGAGGGGCAAGGATGTTAGCTCAGGGCCAACCTTCCTCAGCAAAAAGAGGAGGTTTGGCAGCAGATGTTAGCTCAGGGATAAGCTTCCTCCAAAAAAAAAAAAAAAGAAAAGAAAGAAAGAAAGAAAAAGGAGGAGGCAATGATCTAGGAAAAGTTGATTGACCCTGAAATGACAGAGGCCCCTAAATTTCAGGCTAAGGAATTTTAGCATCATTCTGTATATAGTGAGGAGTGACATGATTGGTGTCGACCTTGAGGAAAAACTCTTTGGGAGCAATGTGTAAAATAGATTGGAAGGTAAGGGATTGGAGAAAAGAAAACAATTGAGAGACTATAGCAGTGGATCAGGTGAAAAGTAATAGAAGTCTGGAGTAAAGTAAAAGAAATGGAAATGAATGAGAGAGCATATATGAAAGACAGGGAGTCAGGTGAATCGACATCTTGGAGAATCTGCCTTACAGTAATTATACACAGAGATGGCGATTATAAATAGGAAGACCAAGGAGGGAATATTTTATCTCAGATACATTTTTTTTTCTTCTTTGTCTCCTTTTGTAACCACACTGATGCAGATAATCAGGCTGAGTCCAACAGAGCCATCATTTCTGACACTTGCAACAATTTTCTGCAATAATTCTTGAAATGGCTGTGTTGTTCGCCAAACAGATGGCTATCGGGGAGAGCACAAAATAGCACTCAGAGCCAGTCATGGTAATTGCTAGAGTTAACTTGTTTGATTAAAATAAAAAATGTGTTAGTAGTTTCATTCCAGTAGAACCAAGAGAATTCTAAGACCGGCAGGCAGGGTTCTTTTTCTATCCATTTGGTTTGTGCTTCGTTGCACATCAGTTAGAAATCACATTCTTTATCAACTGTCTTCTGTTCAACTGAGTAAGGCATAAAGACACAAAACTTAGAAAAAAGGTATTTTTTTTCCTACTTTTATCTTGTTAGGCTTCCTCTAAATTGCTTAAAGCTTTTCTTCAGCTCAGGTGGTCAGAGATAGAAGAGAACCTTAGAGATCTCCTGATTCAATCCCTTCATTTGTCGGATGACAAAGGCGAGGCCTCCAGAGGAGGCCCAGGATCATTAGCAGTCCATGGGGTGGAGAGCTGGGATTGTGTGCATAATAATTAGATTAATGATATTGTTCAGCTCCAACACAATGAAACAGAATCTCCTCTCGTGCCCCACCCCTAACAGAGAGAAGACATCACCTTCTCACTCCTCAGGGTCTCTACATTGTGAGGCCATGGTATCTAGCACATTCTTGTGGGGAAATGCTTCCAGGGATTTGGGAGGGAGCTGAGCTGGAGACCATGCATTTTGATTCACTATGATTTCTCTTTTCCTCAGCAATCCCTATGGAGTTTTGGTTCCTTTTTCTAGATAATTGTAGTGTGAAATTAGCCTCTGAATCTGTCACTGTGGCTGCTGCTGCTCCAACTTACAAACCACTGAGAATTCCAGGAAGGAAGAAAATTAATGAACGAGTTCACATAACAGTCATTCATAAAGCATCAATTAAGCTCAAAGTTAATAATAAAAGTTACCATTTACTGAGTACTGACTATTTCACACATGCCAATCACTTCACCCTGATGATCTCCTTTTACCTTCACTCCATTACTGTGAAGTAGGTACAAAGGTCCCTTTTGCAAATGGGAAAACTTAGAGATGTTAGGTAGAATACCCAAGCTTACGCTGGTAATAAGAGGTAGAGTTAGAATATGAATCCAGTTCCTCCCGACTCCTAAGTCTGTGCTCTTAACATTTGTATTATACTTTTTCTACATTCTGCATTGTGCAAGAAACTATGTAGATTATAGTACCTGCACGCACGGACTCATAGTCTACCTAGGACAGCTCAACATACCCTGAATAATTAGAGAAAAACATGTAATACTGCTATAAATAAAATACAAGTTTTGAATCTAGAGAGTTCTCAGTACGGGCTTAGACTAAGGGTGACCACACAACCCAGTTTGCCTGGGACAGCCCCAGTTTATGCCTATTGCCTCAACAGTATTTAAAGGGAGGGAAGGAGAGAGGATATTTAGGTAAAAGTGTACAGTATTAAAAAAGAAATCAAAAGAAAAAAGACGGCGGCAAGGATTTATGGTGTTTTTATATTTGTTATGTGTTTTCTGTGTAAGTGTGTAGGGGCAGGTATTTATGTGAAAGAATGGTGAAAAGAGGAGTGGGAGAGAGAAACAGAGAGGGCACGGTCTAACAAAAAGATGAGGGCGAAACAAAATGACACTACAAGATCACATGATTCTGCATGATATACTTTGGTTTTCATAAAATTAGTTTGAAAATACTATGCAGGGTAGATTGAAGCACAGAGATTGGGAGCAGAAAGCCAGTGAGGAGAATATTAAAATAATCAAGGTGTGAGGCAAATAAAATAGAACCAGGGTGGCAGAGAGAACTTGTAAAAGGCAAAAGACATGGCAGAATTCAGTCAACAGACACGTAATTAAGACTTGCATCATTGTTCATGATAACATTGGTCCCAACTTTTAGATGCTGTCATCATGGGCAGTGAGAGAACAATAGAAATTGGCTTAATGCACTCATGAAGCTTTGGAGCTAAGTGACAGCAAACTGAAATAATGGTACATGCTGCCAGAAAGTTTTTACAGTCATTAAAAAAAAATCATGGCAGAATTGCATCATAGAGCACAGAAAACATAGGCAATCCAACCTGTCGTCACATGCAATTTAACTTCAGCAAAACAGTATGGTGTCACAGTCAATGAATTGTGCTAACTCAAGTGCTGTTGCTTTTGTTTTACGTAATTTGTACATTTGTTTTGGCTTTATAGTTGTATAAGAGCTAGAAGCATAGGGAATTTATACCTAGTTTTATGTTTAGGCATATATAAGTAACAATATACTAAAAATAGTTTATGTCAGAAAGGAAAGCAGGCAATAATTATTTCTTAAAGAGGTCAATGCATGACTCAAGTTTGAGAAACAGTATCTAACACAAACAAGATTGTTATTGACATCACTGGCTTGACAAGGAAGTATTGGTGATGTGGAACTGAAAAGTTTAAGTGGACTGGTGGATTGGATGCGAAACTGCAAAAAGATAAGAAGAAAATATGGGATTAAAAAGTAACAGCAGCAGTTGAGACCACATTAAGAAATGTATATTGCATATGACACATTCTGCAGGAAAAACATACAATAAAGAAACACAAGCCATAAAACCAACCATATAAGCTATGATTGATACTCAAGGTTTAGTGCAATAGCTTTACTTGGCTAAAATATGAGTTTTGTGGGTAATGCGGTGGGCATTAAATATATTTCTTTCCGGAAGGGTGAATATATCAATAGGCAGGAATTAATTTTATGGCCAAATTAACAAATGACAATTCGCAAGATTCATTAAAAGATAAAGTATCGAGAAATGTGGAAGACAATCTGGATACCATATCTAATTACCCCAAACCACAAATCAATTAACAAAAGGTCCATGGGTAATATCCATGTGAAGTGCCATTGATTTAATGAGCTGATTTTATAACTTTTAGTCACATGGTGTTGTTGAGCTCCAAAACCACATGGCTAAAATACTGACTTTTGTTCTTTTAATTCTTTTTTTCTAAGTAAAAGCAAATAATTCACTGAAAACCAGCTGCCAAGAAATTGGTTAAGGGATCATGAAGAGCTGACTTTGTATGAATAAGCTTCCAAAGTTAATCTGGGAGTGACTTGAGATTCTTACTAGAAATATAAAGCTAAGAGTTTCAGGACACTTACCCTTTTGTTTTGGAGAATAGTATCCTAACGGATTCCACTCTAGTAAAACAGGAATTAGCTATCATTCTCATTATCTAAAAATACTTCCCATTGGAGAAAGATTAATAAACAGTCAATGGTTGATTAAAAATCAAAATACAGATTATTAGCCTATAGATTCCTATAATTCTATAAATTATCAGTTTTTAAAAAATTCTCAGTAGATAGCAGTATACGTAGCGTATAGTGATTCTATACCTATTTACAGTATAGTGCTTATGTACTGGAGAGTCAGACAATCCTAGGTTTGCATCTGGCTTTGCCTCTTGCTACCTGAGTTACTTGGACAAGGTACATAATTTTTTCATTTCATCATCTTTAAAGGGGGGATGATAGTATTGTTATATGTAGGCTAGTATGAAAGTTAAATACACAGACACACAAACACAGACATGTATAGTATACTTAGCAAGCCTAGCATATATTAGGTACTCAATAAATGGTAGCTATAATTATTAGTGTCATTATAAATATTAATAACTATTTATTGAATAAATGACAGTGAAATAATCTACAAGATCTCTCTACTAATGGTTAATGAAAAATATACAATGTAGCATAGAATTATGTCTATAAAAGTTATATCCACAGTAATGATTTCAGGAAAAGAATATTTAATCATTATTTCTAATAATACTTTGAACTTATGATTTATATACACTAACATTGCATGTTGCATTTCTCTCTCTAAATATTTTTCTAAACTTTCCAAATCTAAATTTGATAGGCTGTTGAACAGTTTGATTCTTTTTAACCAAATGATATTTTACTTGTAGAATATTGCTTGCTTGCTTTCGTCACATATTTTATGATGTTTATTTCTCTTATTTTCCTATTCTATGTCTAATTTAATCATATGTAACCAAAGAACTGAGTAACTCAATTTTATAATTCATCCTAGTCTACCTGAAATAATCATTTAATTCTGATAACATTTTGTTATAATACTTTCAATCAAAAGTCATTAATATACATTGGAATTTTTGTTCAAATATTTCTACCTTGAATAATTATAAGTATTCAATCTTATAATTGAGATAATGATAATTAGGTTGGATGCAGACAATTATTAAAATGTATAATGATTTCTAAAGAGAAATTATGTTGCTCTTTTATTACTAAACTAGCTTATTTATTCCCTAGGAATTATGTATTTAAAATTTATTTCTCCAAAAATTGCTTCCTGATTGGTTAAGTATAACTAGTGTTCTTCGGTGTTAATAAATATAAACTAGATCAATTGCATATAAGTATAAATAAAACAAATACATAGGTTTCTCTCTTTCCCTTTACTTCTCCATAAACAGGTACATATTTATAAAATAATATTAATTCTCTAAAAATTCTACAGTCAAGAATATGTTGAATGCTTTCATTAAATATTCCTTTAAACATAATGTCTTTATTTTACCTATTGGCCAAAATTTACAGTGCTTAAACTACCTAGTTTCCTATGACAAAATTTCCCATATTGTGTTTCATGAGTATTGATGGATGTGCAGTGCTGGGTTAATAAAAGTCAAGTTTCTTTATGATGGAATTTTCCTAAGACTTTAATATATAAATGTATTAGTAGCTTTGGGGAATTGGAAACATGCTATTTCTTGGACTTCGGTGGTCATTGCTCAGGTATCCACTTTGTAATTATTTTTTGAAATGTACATTTATGTTTTATTCACTTTAACATGAATGATTTAACATTATGTCCTATAATATGTGTTGTGATATTCTGAGGAGATATAGACTAGGAAAACCTTTCCTTAGAACATTTACTTAACATTATAAAGGTAACTAGTGTTCAGAGGAACATGAATTAGGAAATGTCACCCTATAGGATTTCAGAAAAAGAGTTTAAAGGCACAGATTAATTAGAAAACTACACCATCTACTCAAATTAATATCTACACACCAACGTCATGATGCCTTACAAAGGCAAGTAGAAAATCAATGCAATCATCTAAATAATTCTGACAAAACGTATTGCTTTTGTATACATATATTTAGACTACATGCCATTCTATTTTGATTTTTAACCTGAATGAACGTTTCAAATTTCTTTTCACTTTGTATTGGATGATATCCAGAACTGTCTTAAAAATTTGTACATGCAGAACTATCACTAAAGGAAAGCAATGTGGATACTTTATTATTGTAAGTAAAGATAATACCACTACCGTCTTTTCTTCCTTTTTCGTTGATGGTTTTACTTTGAATAAGTTATGAAATGACACTCTATACTGAAATATGTTATTTTGACTTTCTTGGAATCAACATTCAAGTCTTTCTTGAGCAAGAATAGACTATTTTATCAGACTTCCATCATATTTAAGTCTTTTCAAATATTTTACAAAAAAGATACCCTCATAATAATTTTCGCTTTTCTTTAGAGATAGTTCTTAAAAAACATGATTTATTAATTTTGCTGTGGTGAACAAGCAGAGAACTTATCAGATGGGTGCTTTGAAACATGAATTTGGGCAGCTACACAGGGGGTGGGCTTCAAGAAGGCAGTTGGGAGAGGGGATCTGGTGAGAAATGGTAATGTCCAGTCTAAGTCAGATACTAAATGAATGCTGACATGCTGTATTATTAACAGAAAGGAAAGCTGATTGTTTCCACACACTAGTGACATTGCTGCCAATGTTGGTATTCTGTTAGGGAAATTAGAGATGCTCACTGGTATTCTTTGTCCCAATGGTGGACTACCACATAAAGAAAAGTTAAAATTGTACCTCTAGTCATGGCCCAGCTTCTCAAAAAATACTTTAGACACACTTGAATGTTTAACTCAGAATTTAACCGAATCCCTCAATTTCTCTCCAAGAAATCATGGAAGAGATCACCTACCCCTAGAAAATTGTGGGAAGATGGTGAGTTACTAATTACCAACCTCTCTATCAGAGAGAAAAATGTTTAGTAACAATCCAAATTCATGTCTTTCTTGTGTCGATTTTTACCTGGTGACATAGATGCCAGCAACCATTCTCTTATCCCCTGGAGGCTTAACTTATTCCTAATTGAATTCTGGCGTATTAAATGGGTAAGTAGGCACACTCACTCATTCATGTCCACAGAATGTAATTTAGTACTTTGGTAATAAAATACTAAATGATGCCTACGATAGCTAAGGAATGAATGCGTCTTCCTAAAAGCCTAAATGATTTTAAGGAGTTATACAGGGAGATCTGTTCTTTTTCTTAGAAATATTTTATAAGTTGAATCAACCTATCACTAAATGTATTTAGTGATATATTATCATACATTATCAACTTTTGCCCTTATGTATTATCTTCAGATAACATTACTTATGTTTTGTGCATTAATTAGAAATTTCTGATGGAATTGTTGTTACATAGGTCATTCAATAAAAATCCTCTGATCATGCTATATGCTGTTCTGTCATCATTGGGTATAAAGTAAAATTTGATGGCTGGTTGCCTTGTGCTCAATGTAATAATATATTGAGCCATAACACACTGTTTTTCCTGTTTCTACTGAATGGAATGCCTTCAGAGTAGTATCTGGAAATACCACTACTGTATCTGAACATTTTTAAATGCATGTATGAGATAATCACTGCTGCAAGTTCAAGTTCATTACAGCCTCATTTCAAGTTCCAGCTGGGAATTAAACTTAAATTGAGACTGAAATGGGTTTTGTTATCCCTATTGTGCTGCTTAGAGGAAGATGGTTCACGATGATACGGAGAGTGATTGCCTCTGGGGCTGCAAACACAGAGTCTGAGATAGCCCACCATACATATACACACACAATAATCTAAAAATCAGACAACTGCACAGATAGTCCAGAGAATCCCTTTTTTTTCTTTTATTGAGAACTAACTTAATTGTGGGTGTCTGCTTGGCTGGATTAAGGTTCTGCAACATTTGCTTTAATATTTTCTGATCTATTACTAAAATTAGTGCTGCAATTGTAGGAGGCTGGATAGTCACAGAGGATTCCTAAATCATGCTTAAATAGATACATAGACAGATAATGACATTGTTCAGCACCAAATATTTAGGAGATGGAGATAACAACATACATAAGGGACACAATCTTTATTATGCACTTTCTGTAAAAGGGGAATAGATGACGGTCTTTATACCTGTGTTACCTTATTCAGAATCACCCATTCTACTAAGCTTGTATGGATGCTTCAAAATCAACTAATTTTAACTATAATGATTAGCTAAACATTGCCTACTAAGGCATTTTGTGATGTAGGAGTGACCAAGTATGCACGTGTGTGTGTGTGCGTGTGTGTGTGTGTGTTTGTATTAGATCCCATTTACTAGATTGAAACTTCTGGATTCTTGACTTTGCTTCATTAATTCGATAAATATTTTCTGTGGATGTAGTCTGTGTATTTAAAATTCCAAAGTCACAGGAGCCATGGAGCTAACTATTATGCATCCATTTTCAATAGCATAGGGCATTAAAGTTGGTTTGACAGTTAATACACCACTATTAAAGCGGACAATCACTGATTTCTAAGGAGCATCTAAAAAGAGACTGAACCTCTGCATTCCTTCTTGTCATTTATATTGATACACATGACTGGGGTATGGAGGGACTCTGGACTTTCCTACAGAACAGGCCATGGTAAATACAACCATCAACCCAAATTCATAAAGTAAGGTAAGTCTTTGTCAATTAGAAAATTTATTTTCTATCCTTTACCTGATTCGCACATATGCTTTCAGGCTAGATGAGATACTGTCCATTCAATTCTTAAAAGTAGCACAGAAAGGAATTACAACGGTGTTTGAATTCACTTAAGAGACTTTGTTATACAAATCATATCCTGGGTCATCAGGATTAGCAATCATAAAGTGGTCATTTTAAATTATAAGTGTTGTAAATAGCATTTGTTCACTGTTGTATAAATCTTATTCAGTTTTCTACAAAATGTTTCTGTTTTACAGAAAGTTTTGTTCCATAGAAAGTACTATGAATCCTTTAATTAAAAACAACAACAAAAGCAATTAGTATTTGAATAGTTTGTGACTTGAAAATGCTTTCTTTTAAATGAGAGACACTTAAACTATAAACATTGCTACTGCAAGTAAATTTGGTTAAAAAAATTTCAAGCTACACAGAAAAAATGTTAAATGGTGTCTCTCTTTTCCAAAATAAACTTACAAAGGAAATTTTGAATAGTACATTAGATACAATGGTTTACGGAACAGAGACTATATAAACAGAGCAAGATGATGTGGTACCTGTAAAAATTTAATCTCCCTAAGGAAGTAAGTGATAGGAAGATGAAGAAAGTCAGCTTCAAGGACTTTTCATTCCCAGGACAACCTCAGCTCCAGGCCCCAGAAAGAAGCTACTATTGGATGTTTTGGTGGGTAACAAAGTGCCAAGGACAACTTGGAAGCAGCTTAGACTAAAGACAAATATTTTACAAGGAAATGAACAGCCTCAAGTGCTAAAAAGTGGCAAATCTAAATCTGCAAAGGGTTGGTACCATTAATATTTTATATCCATGGTTACTATAGGATACACTAAGTTGGAAGTGTACTGTCCTCTAGTCGCCTCTGGAAATCTGAACACTAGTGACTAGAAGAAATTAGGGAGACACGTCAACTTGGAGCTGCATTTTACAACTCAAATACACCTTTTTGTCTTGTCCTGGTTATTTGGGAACTCTGAAGGCTTTGCTCAGAGAATTTTCTCATCCCTCACCTGTCAACCACACAAATGATGGATAGGAGAAAAACGCTAAGGTGACAAGTTTTCTCTTAAATTTTATTATACTCTGTGATGTCAGAGTATACCCATGTTTGGTACCCATGTTTGGTAACCATGTTCCAAACTGACAGGTGCCATGGAAACAACTAATTACAAATGAGAACCTATAAATACATCATCACATCACAAACCTACATTAAGAAATGTAGCACCTTTCATAGGAATGTTTATAATGAGAAAAAAGCTCCATTTTAATATGAAGATGTTAAAATCCATCATAAGCTTTTTCTATCTGCATTATTTTTATCTGTCTATCTGATTCTGAAGTCACAGAAACTTAATCTATAACCAAATTCTTCACTGGCTTCTACTTAATACAGGTTTATTATTCTTCCTCTCCAGTACTAGTTAGTGATTGAAGGAGAGAACTAAAGCAAAGCTGCACTCAAGCGAGTAGCTGAATTTATGTATTTCCACTTAAGATTCAAAAAGGGGAATGTGTCAGTAGCTATTCCATGTGCAAAAGACATTTTGATATATACACTCCCAGTTTGGGACTTGAAATGAAGAGGTCAGCCAGTACTGACGTGAACATTAACAAAGACTCCCATGCCAAACCAGAAATAAATTTGCCTGAGTATAAAGATTATGGAAATTCTTACATACCCACAGGCAAAAGATGAAGGCATAAAATCCAGAATCGGTAATATTCTATTTCCTTGAGCTCCAATGCTTACAGTATATCAAAATTTGCTTTCTTATTCCCTAAAACTTTCAGCAAATCCATTCTCTCTGTGCAGTGCTCTTCTTGCTTCTTTTTAAAATTTCTAGAATCTCCAGTGCCTGAGATTTAGTAAAAATAATATATAAATATAATCAGTCCATTATTCCTGTAGTTCCAATTCAAATGCTCCAGGCAAAGTGAGCATCAGAGGATCTCGCCCTCCTGTGAAGACTTAGAGTACTTTCTGGATCCAACCAGATGGCATTCACTACATGAAGCCATGCATTTTCTTTATTTGTGTACGTCTTGTCTCTCCTACCAGACTGAACTTATTTTAGAGCAAGGAACATAATTTACCTACCTAACGTGCCTTGTACTAAAGAATAGTCTTTAAAAGTACCGCTTGAGTCTAGGTCTCCCTGGAGAGCCAAGCATTGCTGTCTCTGACAAGGGTACTGAATCTGGGCCATGTTCATGCTAGTTAATAAATAAATGTATTTGATTAAAATTGATTATCCTTTAGCTTCAGTAAATACCAGAAGCTCATCAGTACAACACGGGGATTTAGAGTAATAGTTATTTGTATACTGATTTGCTATTTTAATCAGCTCATACTATCAGAAAGACTTGAAAATGAGAACTAATTCTGATTTCTTGGACTCACTCAAATAAAACAATGCCTCCCTTTCACAAATGGTTTTAAAATAAACAGTGTTCTATCACTGGGCTACTATTTCGCAGATCGTGCCTTTTTCTTTCTTAGAGCATCTTTGAGGAAGCTATTTTAGGTTCAATCTGTTCTCTATTCCAACAATATACGATATTAGAAGAGGCTAGCTGCCCTCCAGTTCAATATTACGTTTAAAGCAACACAGAATTCACATACCACTCTCACCTAACAATTATGAATGAAATATTCAAAAACAAGAAGAGTTTGAGTTTTCTTAAACAAAATAGAAAAACTAAAATGAAATTCTATTTTTGCAGAAGCAATATTTTTAATATAATCCAGTATTAAAAGAAATGGGGAGGGTTCTTGGAAAAAAATCAGCTAATGATTATCTATTGCAAGATGTCTGGCTCTAACACAGCTTTCCCTCATTTCTGGAATAAAGAACGGAGGTTAATTTGGGTTGAGTAGTAACGGTGTTTACATGTATTGAGAAGAGGTCAACTAAAATTAGAATTAATGGGAGAGATTAGGTTTATTTTCTTTGTATCACAGATTTCTAGCCCAAATATACTGTCTTGCCTGCCTAAGTCTGATGAAGCTGGTTATAAAGGGAGAAAGCGCAGGCAGGTTGGAAATCACCTAGGAAACCAATGTATTTGTGGAGCGATAAGGGCTCTTAAATCTGGATACTTATAAAAGTCACTTTTCTAGTTTTTCTTAAAGTCACTGCTTTCTCAGAAATCATAACTTGATAAAGTAATCTACTTTCAGTATTTATTGACTGTGTGTCCCAATCTTAGGCCTCTAGCAAAACATGCTGAAATTTCTACAGTAATCAATAGCTTTTTAAATTTTTTAAAGAAGCATCAAAGTCTCTTGTGGGTGGACTATATTCTTTCTTAATTTACCTGTCTCATAATAATACCAACTTATAGGTTACTTTCTCTCTGTAGCCCCGACATTGCCCCATACTCCTGCACCACCCCCAAAGATTTAATTGCTCTCTTATCCATGTTTTCAAAAGCCTTTTATACATAATATCATAAAAAACTTAATCCATCATTATTTATTTGTATGTGCTTATCTCCCAATAGGTATTGAGGTTTTCAAGGACAAGGAACAGATCATATTCATATAGCTATCTTCAATATGAATCATGATTTCCAGTAAATAATACACACTCAAAAATTGCTTACTTCTTTGACATAAGAGAGTATTCAGAGCCGTCTACTCCTTATGGTAAATGGCTTCTGCTAAAATAGAATAATGAGCCAGAATGAAACCAAATACTTTTGGCAGAAACAATAGGGTTGTGGTCAACTAAAGTGAGCCTACATAGGCCCTGTGCTGCAGAAAGAGTGAGCAGAGAAGCAGGTCACCATCACGCTGTAAACGTGCCTTTTGTGGGTAAGCAGAGCCCTGAGGGAGACACGTCTCCACTCCACCAATGGCATTAAATAGAGCTAGCTCAGGGGTCTGATTTCCCGCTGCCCTTTCCCACCCTGGTGTTTTGAGTGGGCCTCCATGAGGAAAAGTAGATCCTGGGTAAGCGCAACTCCTCACCGACCTCGCGCTCTCTTTGACATCACTGCACTGCTTGCTCAGTGAGCTGACACAAACTTGAACCGGGTCCAAATTGTCCATTTCATCAATTTTCAAACTTGGTCCAGACTTTGCGGTCTGGTTTAGTCTAACAATCAACCACAAACTTGTTCCAGAGTAGCTACCTGATATGCACACGTCGAATTTTCGGTTTTGCACTTTCCATGATTTTTCAATGTAGGTATTTCTTCATGTTCAAAGAAACTGTTCCATGAAATTTGTCTTTTGAATTTTTTTTTATTTGAAGATCCCTTAAATTATCTATTAGTTACATATGATTGTGTAGAAGTATGTTCTATTATAAAACTCAGTCCCTTTTTGGGGTGGGGGGGTTGAGGAAGATTCGGCCTGAGCTAACATCTGTTGCCA
This sequence comes from Equus caballus, assembly GCF_041296265.1. NCBI lineage: Eukaryota > Metazoa > Chordata > Mammalia > Perissodactyla > Equidae > Equus > Equus caballus. The sequence goes on along the minus strand of NC_091685.1, from coordinate 95,570,002 downwards.
ATCTTCTTCTTTTTTTTATGTGAACTGCTGCCACAGCATGGCCAGCAACAGACAAGTGGAGGGGTTCTGTGCCCAGGAACCAAACCCAGGCTGCCAAAGCAGAGTGTACCAAACTTTAACCACTAGGCCATGGGGGCTGGCCCTCAGCCGCATTTCTTAAAGCACTGAAAATATACAATGTGGCCACCATACTTATCTCAAGGGTAAGGTTGATAGGAATAAAAATACATACATTTATATTTCATTGCAAAATACCAATTACCCTAGCAGAGCTCTGGAGAAACTGTGCTAGATAGCAATATGTATGACAAAGGACTACATGTTGCAATTTACTACACAGTGAGACAGAGTTCTTTTATAAGGTCACGCAATTTATGGATCCACGAACAAAGAGATAAACGTAGATCAAAAGAAGCATGGACCTGGCCTCACACCACTTTCTAGTTGTGAGGCCTTGAGCAAGTCATTTAACCTCTCTGTGGCTGTTTCCTCATTTTAAAACTTAATCCTTAGGGTTAAAATAAGGTTTAGGTGGGGCCAGCCTGGTGGTGTAGTGGTTAAATTTGAGTGCTCTGCTTCAGTGGCCCAGGATTTGCAGGTTCAGATCCCAGGCACAGACCTATATACTGCTCATAAAGCCATGCTGTGGTGGCATCCTACATACAAAATAGATGAAGATTGGCACAGATATTAGCTCAGGGACGATCTTCCTCAAGGAAAAAAAGAGGAAGATTGGCAACAGATGCTATCTCAGGGCCAATCTTCCTCACCAAGGAAAACAAATAAATTAGGTTTAGGAAAGTTAATATTTGTAAAGTGCTTAGAAAAGTGCATGGTACAGTAAGCATTATATAACAGAGGGAAGAAAGAAGGAAGGAAGGGAACGAAGGAAGGAAGGTAAGGAGGGAGGGAGAATGGAAGGGACATGTAAACTTTTGTCCTATTTTACTTTTTGTTCTCCTTATTACATTTAGAACATGATGTCCAATCTTCCTTGCAATTATTTATAAAGGGCGTTAAAAATGAAGAATGCATTGAGAGATGATGGCAACATATTTTAGAAAAGACAGAAGGAGTTGCATCTGCTTTTACATCTTAAAGGGATTTAAACAATAAGGCGAACGTAGTAATCATCTTCAAACACTCGCAGGCTGACATAAGGAAGAGACGCTGACTTATTCTATGTTGACACAGGCAGATGAGTGGATTAACGACTGGAAGTTATAGGGTGACAGCGTAATATGAAGGTAAATTTTATAAAACGTATAGCTGTCCAAGCACGGAATGGGTCAATACACAAAATAACAAACTCCCTCCTACTGGACATGTGCAAGTAAAGGTGAGCTGACAATCTGTCAGGGATGTTGTGTAAAGAATTCCCGCCTTGGTTGGCAAGAGTCACAAGGTGATCGCTAAGGTCCTTTCCAAATGTTGCAGTCTTAAAATACCATTAATATGAAAAGTTACAAGTGCATGGAAATGGAAGTAGTTCGAAAACTGACTTTTAGGAAAATAACAATAAAGGCTTGAAAAACAACATTTATTCTGTACCAAAAGCCTGTGGTCCTTCACAAACCCATGGAAATAATGAGAAAAATAATCAGAGGGAAGTGGATGTGTCAACTTATGGTTATTCTTTTTTTCTCAATTTGTCTCATTTTCACGAGCTAACACAATGTTGCATTTTTTTACTTAATATTAAACATTGCCTGAAACAGTAGTGTAAGAACAAGTGCGTCTCTCACAAGTCATAATGATTGGGTCATCTGAATGAAAGTGCAATTTACGAATGAGATCAAATTAGGTCTAAGCAAAATGAACATTAAAATTGTACATATATATGTATTTGCTTAATATCTATAACTTTGGTCTTCAAAGCAAGTCAAAGAATAATATAAAAAGGTACATTGCAATTCACCTTGCCATTTCAGTTACTTTATTTGGAGCATAGTCTTGCAAGGCTACCAAATTCATTTTGTCAAAAAAACAGTGGCTGTAGACTATCCTCTGAGGTGGTTTTAGACTATTTCCCCAATCACAGAGATCTAACCTTGCTCCAGGAATTCTATATAAGTTCTCACTGTTGCTCAGAGAAGCACATCTTTTCACAGTGGAATCAGTTCAGACCCCAGAAGGAAATGTCCTATTGCAATCCAGCCTGTTTGCTCTTGGCCACCATCACATTAGATTCAAGGGACAGAGGCTTCAACTGAAAAATCTTCCACAAAACTTAATCGAAGGGCTAGTATAGACTTAAGAACCATATCTTAGAGATTAAAGAATAGAGTAAAAAAGAATTACTTTATTAGGCATATATTCATCAACATAAGATCTTAAGAAGTCTTAGACTAGCTGTCCTTCCAACACTGATTCAACCAGACAACATAATTATAGACCTCAGGTATAGATCCCGACAGAAATGGGAAAAGCAATGTTAACTACACTTGTTGATTCTTCAATAAAATTTTGTCTTAACTTGAAAGACTATATTTTGCCCTTGGATATCTTGATACCAATGAATGAACCACACAATGATAATGATGAAGAGGTTTCTTTTATATGTGAATAAGAACGCTGTTTCAACTGTTTTGTTTTGTTTTTTTTTTTTTTACAGGGCATGGCAAGAATATCAGATTGCCAAGAATTCTCCTTAAATGAAAAATCAACAGCTATGTAGACTGCAAACTACTTTCCTTGTAGCAACTTTTTCTTTTAGCTGCCGGGGCAAATACTCCATCTAGAAGACCTGCACAAGGAGAAGGCTTGCCTCTGCTGGGGAGAGAAAGCCCCGACTGCCTGGAAGACTCTCACAACCAACCTGGCCAACGGGTCCATGAGAGTAAGAAAGCTGACACACGTCTTTACCTCGTCAAACCACACATTAATTAGAAAGCTGCTTTTCTCTCCTACCCTCCACACACAGAGGTCCAGAGTCTTTCAAAATTCTTTGAGCTTTGCTTTTATTCCTTGATTGTGATAAAATTAGTTAAATTAAAATTTTGCTTCCATTACTAATCCATCTCTAGGAGGAAGTTAGCAGAGTTCAACAACATATTGGCAAAATGCGCCAACACCATTTTAATATTTAGTTGGTGATAAGGATATTCAAAAGATAATTACTAACTTTCAAATTAAGCTTAATATTTGAAAAATACACAGACACTCAATCATTTTCATTAGCACTAATATACCAACATCCCAAAATTCTTAAGGCTTTTTAAAATATTGACTATTTTTCATTTTCCTTTCATCCCAGCATCCATACCATGATTGTTAGTGTATCCTATTTTTGTTATTCAAGGGATATGGGCTAAGCTGGCACAGTAAACATACACACATTTATCATAAAACTACATAAAACAGATGGCAAAGAAACGACTTTCTTTTTACCTTGCCATAAATAGAAATGGAACACAGTTTCCATTTTCCATTATGATCTGAAACCATAACCTCAATAACATAATATTTTAATTTGTGAAATAACTTTAAGGATTGCATTTGGGGGAGTTTATAACTGACTGTGTGAATATCAGACTGCATTGTTTTCTAAAGATAGATTTATTTAACCCTCAAATAAAGCCCCATGATTTAGAATCAATTTTCAATTACTATGTACAGTCCTCTGTCCAGGAGCCACAGAATTCATTAGCAACTTTAAAGTTATTAACATGCACAATAAAATTGTGTTTATGTAGTCAGACCACAGAGGAAAAAGATAAACTTGGCAAATGATCATTGGAGTTTGGGCTTTCCAGAGGCTGTCAACCACACATTTCTCATGTGGTCAAGCTGAACCCACGCAGGTCTTCACAGTAGCCTCGGTTCCCTTCTGACTTTATGACCCTGGAATATCCAATCATACATACCTTGCATATAATGCATGCAAGATTTCTGGTATCTTATAGGAAAAATGGTTTTTCTTTTTCTATAGTGACTAGAGATAGTAGGAGTTTTAAATAAATGCATCTATTTCAAGAGCAGCTGCTGTAAAATCAATTCATCCTTGTGAAGAAGAAGGCATTTCCCCCTCCTTTTTGGGCAAAAATAATATCTCTTGACAGCTCTAATATGCCTTTTTCTCACTTTTGCTCTAGTCTTTCCTAGAGAAAAAAAAAATCTTTATCACAAAATCAAATGAAACAGTGTTATAAAAATTCTATCTATGAATTTATGTTATAAAATTAAATTATGAAACAGAATTTGAACAAAGATATCTATTGTGTCCCTATTTTCTAGAGCAATCATAGTGATTGCAAACTCTGAAGCATATAAAAATATAATGTCATTATTTTCTCAAACAGTTGAGAAGACAGACATCACTTGAAGACACATAAATTCAGGTATAAGAGACCGGAAGCTTTTTTGCAGTTTGAAAAAGCTATAAATCAGTATTATTCAACTTGACTTGATAAGGGCTGAGAGCAGATTTAGGAAGAGTCTTGAGAACAGGAAAGAGGGAATGTTTTATGTGATTTATATTTAAATATTTAAATCCTGACTTGTTTTAAAAAGAATTTAAGACAGTTTAAATGGATATATAAAATTCAGTAAGATATCAAGAATAAAAAGTGAGAAAGAAATAGTAAATGCAAGAGTCATGTCATAAAATGGAACTAGAAATGAGACCACTGTATTAAAAAAAAAAAAAGCCCTTTAATGAATTCTATACATATGAAGTAGATAGATCACCAAATTGGTCCTAAGCTTTTTAGTAGTCTCTACCGAATGGAAAAGCACAAAATTAAAACACACAGCACATATACACAATCCCATCCAGCTCCCCCACCCCCAAACCCCACACACATGTATATGCACAAGCACATGAGTTGTTCTGGAGAATCATAAACAAGCCTCATGTTAATGCTGCAGAAATGAAGGCAAAGAATATTCACAAAGAGGGAACTCTACAAGGTAGTAAAAAATGTCTGACAATATGGATGAACCTTGAAAATACTATGCTAAGTGAAAGAAGTCATTTACAAAAGACCACATACTGTATGATTCTATTTATATGAAACGTCCAGAATAGGCAGAAGTAAACAAGTGGTTTGGTTGCCTATGGCTCAGGGGATGGAGGTTGGAGAAAGGTTGCTAATGGATATAGGGTTTCTTTCAGGGGTGATAAACAGGTTTTAAAATTAGGTTGTGTTGATGGTCACACCACTCTGTGAATACACTAAAAATACTGAATCATATACTTTAAGTGGGTAACTTGTATGGCATGTTACTTTATGTGTATGTGAATTATATCTCAAGGAAACTGTTAAAAATGTAACACAATGCTTACCCTAGACCAGTGGTTATGAAATTTACGTGTGCATCACAATCGGTTAGACAGCTCATGAAAACGCTGACGCCTCAGACCCACTCCTAGAGTTTCTGATTCAGTAGGTCTGTGGTGAGACCTGAAAATCTGCATTTCTAGCAAGTTCTTGGGTGATGCTGATGCTGCTGGCCCGGGGAATACTCCTTGAGGAGTAGTGTATAGATGACATGAATAATTGAAAAGGCTGTCTCTTTTACTTTTACTTTCTTCAATATAGTTTGGAGACATCACAGTAACGCACGGTTTAGTAAAACAATCCAATGGGAGGCCATTATGACAAAGAAGGCGGTAGCAATAAAAGCAATAATAATAATGCCAATCACCACCACAATACCATCAATAACAGCCCTAGTGGCATTTAATATTTACTGAACCTTACTGTATAACAAGTACTGGGTTAAGGGCTTCTATGGCCATTGTTTAATTTAATCTTCACAACTACTCTATGAGATGAGGATGTTGGTGAAATTACTACAATGATATTTAAACTTCTCAAGCACTTACTATATACTATATGCTGTTACCAATTTCTTTATGTACATTGTTTCACTTTACAGATAAAGAGCCTGAGGGCCCTTAGAATTTCACCCCCACTGCTAAGAAGTGGAAAGCCAGGGGATCTACCCCCACAGTCCTTCCTCCTAACCATCACACTATCCTCACTTTACATGCCATACTGAAGCATCTGCTCTTGCTGAGCTGGCTTCATTGTTAGATTTTAGAGGATTCAGAGCAGCGACTCCCGCAAAACAATGCTGTGACACTTGACAAATATCACGTGTGATTTGTTACCCTAATAAACTACTAATTTTGCAAATTACATGCTTTATAAATTACACTCTTGATCCCTATAATGATGTCATTCACATTCATATGAATACCAATAGGCTCAATGACTGGAAGAGAATGGGGTGTCACTGTGCATAATACATTTTTGCCCCCTGAGACTTGAGACCATTATTCTTCAGGCATAAATGCATTATGTCAGGCATTTGAACTTTTTTGTCATCTGTGATCTTCCAATCAGAAGAGTTTGCAATATTCTCACTGCTTTTCCACAAATACTCTTGCCTTCCAGTCTAGTTTTCATTAGTCAGTGGCCTTTGAAGACTTCCAGTTTGCTCTCCTGAGCTAGAGACTGAAGCACTATAACCAAAATTCAGGTGAGAAGGAGGGTTGAAACCCTTCTATGACAGCATTTACTAGAATATAGCAAGCACTCTGTTGAAGGCAAAACGTTACACTGAGAGTACTTTAGTTTTGACACAATACACTGATAGTATATTGATTTTCATAGTTTTGGGTATATTGTCATGTGCATTAGCACAAACATAACAGGCACATCAAGTACATGAACTCATGAATATCACTGCCTAGGACAAGGCTAAAATAAATGATTGTTCACATGACACGTGAAAACATCGTTAGGTGGATAAATGAATGTCTGAGATTTGGGAAGCATTCTTATATGGGAACCGAATGCCTTAACAAACTTGTAAACTTTAAAAGTCAGCAAGATCTGAGATAGAACTACGATATTTGTTCCACATCCACGTGTTTAATTCTGAGTTATTTCTCTCTTTGGACACGGCATTCAGATTCAGCAATATGAGGCTACACCCACTCACCTCCTTGGTTCTTGAATCTCAACCATCCAGGAGCATAAATAAGCTTTCTAGCTTTCGGCTAACTGCTCTCCACAGATCATTCAGGCCTGGGCTGCCTGCGTCTCAGTCCTCTTTAATGAGAACGAGCCATTTCTAGGACTAGTTCCTGTAACACTTCATTTTCCAAGTGCAAAGGCAGCAATCATCCCCCTGCCTGCCTACAGGTTTGTGTCTGTCTCAGCTGGAAGTTTCCTTCCTTTGTCTAAAATGAGCTCTGTCCCTGTCACTGCTGAAAAGTCTCATATCATGCCAAGGGCTCCTGTCAAACACCGTGCATCTCTCTATCCAAACCCAGGAGATTCTCTGTCTTATTCCACTTTGCTTCCATTTTTTTTTTTTTTAAATAAACAAAACAAATAAAAAATATTTTTAAAAAACTATCACTACGGAAACCCTCTTCTCTAGGACTTGACTTAAACACAATAAACCTGTGGTCCATAAATGCTGGAATCCTTTCTTCACTTGCAATTATACGCAAACACCCAATGTGTGAAACATATTAAATATGAGATGCTGGAGGTGGATACCCAGATGGCCAATCAATGTTTAGAAGGGTTTCCAATATCACTTATTATTGGGAAAATATAAATTAAATCAACATATCACTTTTCACCATCAGATTGGTGAAAACTCTGATAGTGCTATTATTGGGACATGTGGAAAATGGGAATACCAGTGCACGTCTTGTGGGATATAAATTCGTATAGCTATTTTGAAGAGCAATCTGGTAGCATCTAGTAAAATAGAAAATATAAACACCTTACCACTCATTTCCCTTGCAGGTTTATATAAGAAAGAAACTCTCATACTTGTATTCATAAATATACACGCATTCATGTCTATTACACTATTGCTTGTAATAGCAAAATATCAGAAACAAGCTAAAATTCAATAGGAGGACAGGTACCTTGTGGTCTATTCATGAGAGGAATACTATATAGCTGTTAAAAGGAGAAGGCTAGACATTATATATGAACACAGATGTCAAAAATGTGGTACCTGCTAGAGAATATACGTTGTCAACATGACATACATTATGATACCATTTATGTAAATAAAAACACATAACAAATGCGATGAATTAATAAACACTACTCTTAGTCTTAACCACTCAAATATTCCTAGTCAAGAACTCCTAACTCCCTCTTGCTACTTCCTAAATGGTAGCCATCCTCAAGACACAGTTCAAATCCAACCTCCCCCAGGACTATATTGAGCTGTAGGGATTCCTTTTCTCCCTTGATCCACTCTAATAATTAAAAGTTTTAGGCGTGGGGCCTCTTCTATCTCATACTATCATTGAGGGATTAATAGAAGTTCCTCATATAGAATGTTTAATGTAATTCTTACTGCATAGCAAGAACTCATTGACTATTAGCTGCTATTATTATTACAAATTTATTTCTTCATTAGTTTGGCATGGTACTCTGTCATTGTAGATATTCAATAAATGTTTACTTTTGACTACAAATATGATGATGATATATTTCTGCTAATGATATATTTGCCCAGGTCATCTCCTAAGGTGGGGTTCCTGGCTCATTATTTACTGGACACCCTAAATCGCTAATCAAATCTGTGGGCATTCAAGAGTTGGACATTCACAAGTTCCATGCTTGAGTGCTGAGGCACTGTGACCTGGGAACCTCAGAGGAGCACTAATCCTAGGTTCTGTTGATGCTAGTAATAGGGCTCTAGCAAGATATCCAAACCTTCTAGCCCATAGTCACTGAGAAAGAGTTTACGCCTTTTAGAAACCAAGTATTAATCCTGGGACTTTTCTTCTAAGACCTTGAAAACCAGGGAAATTCCTCAATTTCAGGAGTATCAGAGGAGGCACTTTTAGAAAAACATGGGAAAGAGAAGAATAAGAAGGGTATATAGAGATGGGGAGAACATGGAGAGCAAGGGTAATTTATTAAGCGGAGCACCCAATATCCACTGGGCACAGAGACTTTAAGGAAGTGATGATCTCATTTAACACAACATCTATAGGACAGGGAGACTGTTATGCCTGGTTTATAGATTAGGAAACTGAAGCTGGAGATTAATTAACTTGTCCAAAGCTGCACAGATAATAAGCATTAGAATAAAGATTTAACCCTAGGTCTTCCTTACTTCATGTTTGTGGCAGAAATAAGTTGAATCTATTTATTTTAATTAGATTCATTTATATTTGATTAAATTAAATTAAAAAGTATATATTCTATCCACTTATATGTCCAAGCCCTTAGTCAATAATTTCAAGAATTGAAAGAAGTGACCTATTTGGAAAGGCATTTCTAAAGCTGGCAGTCACTCTGAATGACAAATTCCATACTCACAGAGTCTCAAATCGCTAGTACTAGACAACAAATATTATATACAAAACAAATTAAGGAAAAGAAACAGACCTCACAGTCACTACTTTTTTAGTAACAAAATAATATGACACACATAAACATAGGAAGAAGTTTGCCTAAAATTAGCACATACATTTTGTTCAGGAGGTTGAAGGGTTTTGTGTAGGTCATTCTTTGATTTCTCCAGTAAGGTCAGTTCTCTTTGGTGGTTCCTCTGTGGATATCTTGTCAAGATACTCTCTCCAATGTGATTTCTAAAGAAGTGTCTTCTCTACAGTATTACTCATGACCCATCAGATGAAGCAAATAACGTCCTAAAGGGGTCAGTTTTTGTGTAATTATTAGCAACCCGAAGATGAAGGGGGCTCCCTCTGGGCTTATTACGGCCATTTGTCACCGATATGGACTGAAGTAATGGAGCAAACACAGCACTGAAATTCTCCAGGGAAGAGATGACACTTAGTGATGATGAAAAACTGTCCCTGCTTCTGCTGTTCTGCACAAACACATCCCTTTCAAGTAGTCAAGAGATAACTGAAAGCTTCAATGACCTATGTCTACAGTGCTTGTTATTCACTTTAGTATTTGAAATAGGAGATAATAGGAAATAATAGTAGCTCTTCTCCGAATAGTACAACCAAACAAAAGTAAAAAAAAAAAAAAAAAAAAATAAGCCAAAGTGGAAAAAAGACTAAGGAAAAAAGGAAGACATTTTTCTGTTTCAACACAAATAAACTACATGACTCAAAAGTGAACACCGCAAAGGAGTAAGTCAAGAGAAATTAAACCTTTACTGACATCAATTGGTTACATGTCACTTATTTATAAAGCAGAACATTTCATAAGTTATGCTCTCCCGAGATATAAATTTCAGGTGGAACATGTTGAGAATATGACATTCAACAAGATAATAAAACTCAATAAGCTGATGGGCCTTTTAGCCTCTCTCTTATGAATTAAATATTTACTAGAATAGAATGATTAAAGCTCTGTATCTCAAGGGTGATAAATGAGTTGTATGCTGAAAGGTACCCTGATTAATCTTACTAATGGCATATCAACTATCTTAATTTTAAGGAGCCATTATAGAATGACAGATTGCAGAGTAATGTAGCATAAGGAAAATAAGTTACAGACAGACAACTAAGAAATATGGTGTCACATTGCAACATAATCCCAGAGTTCCTGTTAGGGGAAATAACAATGCACCAGCATTTTCATTTTAATTGACTTTTGAGTGGCAATCAAATTTCCCAGCACAATTATTTTTTGATAAAACATGACATTTTATAATCCAATCAAATTTTGTATTTTTAAGTCCAACCCTAATCATCTATTAATCAAATATAAATTTGAAAATGCCTACTATAAATGCTTTCTGCAAACGCATTGGGACAAGATGGCTCTTAGCATTCAATGGCAATTCCATAACCAAAAATTTGAGTGCTGATGCTGCATTCTCCCTTTCTTAAAATAAATATATAAAATCTGCTGATTGTTCAGCCTGCATTTTGTAAATTTGTGCTGTAGATGATCAAGGGAGAATTTGCCAATACACATATACTTCAAAACTCAAATAAAGAATGGATATACCAAGCTTATAGTCTTACCCAAAGTCATTAAAATCAATTACTAAATGGTGGTTGGTTTAAATGAGGCAGACTTTAGTCAAGTGGTTCTCAACTCTGGCTCTAGCCCAGAGGCTAGTCTGTTATGGGACTCTTGCCATTTACCAACCCCTCCCAGGGTTTCTAATGGGCAATGAGGGTTGAGAATCATTTTCTGGGTCTTGCAATATAGGCAACTACTGAGAGTTCCTTAGAGAGTCCGATCTATCAGATACCTTGCTAACTTTCTCATGCGAAGAGGCTCTTCTGCCATTTCAGTCAAACAGATTGTAACTAGAGGCCCATGTCTGGAGTGTGAGGCTGCAAGTAATACTGGATATGTAGGAAAAGAGAGTGTGAAATTTTTGAAAACTGTACAAAGGGTAGATTTAGACTGTGAGTTAAGGTAGGTTGCTTTTGACCTGTTTGTTTTTGAATTTGTATCATAACCTCTCCAAAGCTTTCATGTTCATCTTCTGGAACTTATGCTTATAACTGTATCACAATCGAGTGATTACGTCCTATGCTTGATTCTAAAAGTCTATGTATGCACAAAACTTGCTAATATACAGGACCTGAACATTTTAGAAACCTATGTTATTCATTCATTCATTCACTCATTGAATAATTGTTCAGAGCCTACTTCATTAGGCATTGTTCTAGGTACCAGGGAGGAGCAGTAAACAGGAAAACAAAAATCTTTGCTCCCATGGAACTTATTCTGGTGAAGGGGTTTCTGAATAAGCAGCTTTATTTATTTCTTTTTATCTATAACATTTTGCTCATCCACAAATAATTTGAAACTGTTACAGAGTTAAGCACAATACAATAGAAAAAGTTAATATAGATAAAGAAAAAATAAATCTAGGACAACAGGGATGATATTATAACCTTGGTGAACGTAAAAAAAATTCAGAGTAAATACCCTGAAAGGTAGTTAGAATAATTCAAAGGTAGAATAAACTGCAACTGATGTTAAATAAAAAACCAATATGTTCAAAAGTATAAAAATCCAACTCCTCTAAAACACTATTTTGTTTTAATCCAGAGTTGTGCCTCAGAGTATTTGTGAAGTTCTTAAAAAATTGAGATCCCTTGAGCCGCCTCAGAACCTCTCTGTTACAAACCATGTGGGGGCCAAATATACATAGTTTTTTAAAGCCCCAAAAGAGTTCTTATGTGCATTTTAAAGCCACTGTCTGGAGGGTGGGACTTCTCAGATGGCAGAGTGAGGAGCTCTGCAAATCCCCTTCTTCCCCAAAAAACTATGACACTGGAAAATATTGTCAAAAAACCATTTCAGTGCCCTGGTGATCAACCAAAGTCAAGCAATAAGCTGAGAAGCGTTTCTTTGTGGAAAACTGCTGAGTGCCGGTAAGAAGAGCAGGAGTCTGTGGTCCTCCTGCCTGGCGCTGCTCCCAGCACTGCCCCTCTCAGCTCCAGTTCTACCAGGGCGGGCGGGGCTGCCGGTGGAAACCAGCAACTTTGCTGCTGCGCAAGGGGTCTGACTGCATTTGAAGAGGAGAGTGGAAAATCCCTCTCAGGTACTGTCAGAAACATTAGTGTTCTTGGAGGCAAACGAATCCTGATGGCCCACCTCACAGCTAGCCTGAGATTGCAGCACCACTTGGGCCACTTCCTAGAGCAGTGGATTAGCCAGAAATGTAACCAGGAGATTCTGGAAATGGGGAGCCACGGAGGGCTCTGATAAATTTCCACACATGCTGAGCTGACCAGTAGGACCTAACAGGACCTGGTGGAAATACAAGGCAGGGCAGATTTAGAAATTTCTGAACTTTGAATATGTTCCCCAATTCACAAACAGACACACCAGCAGAGGTTGTAAGCCTTACTGGACTGACTTGTTTGAGTACATTCTTTGGCTAATCGTTGACCGACCATTAAGCTACAGAGACGGTAGGGCAACCCTAGGACACGAGGCTTTGACATAAAAGTAAGAACCAAATTACCACTCAGAACAAAATTGAAAACACAACTTGAAAAAAAGATGAGAAAGTTGCTACAGGGGTCTGAAAAACAGAAGGCAGCACAATGAATTCCTTTTCGGACTGTTCTGCAATTATTTAACCACTATTTGTATTTATTTTACTCCAGAGCAGACACTGTGCTGGATGCTTGGACACAATGATAAACATGACAGACAAGGTTGAAAGTAAATAATTTATATTCTAGAACTAGAGTTTGCTTTTTAAGGTCTCAAGATTTGGGCAAACCGTTCTGGTCTTGCAAATAGCCTCAAATTTCTAAAAGCACATGGTGTTTATGACATGTATGACATACAATATTTTAACTAACGGGTCTGAGGTACCAAAATACATTACCAAATTATCTTAAGTGATAGCATTTTGTTTCATTCTGTACAAAGAAAATAACATTAACATATAACGAGGGCATCTATGTTCCAGTGCTGGCTCTAATACTTTCTATCTGAATAGTTTTTGCCAGAACGCTCTTTAGAGCTCAGTTTCACTATTGCTAAGGTGAAGCAGAGTTGACTAAATTTCTAAGGTGACTCCTTGATCTCAAATCTTATGACTACTTGTAAAAGCATACAATAATACACATTAACATCAAAAAATATTTCTAAGAAAACTATCCAGTCTTACTTTAGTGAATGCCATCTATCATAATTAAGATAGCATTTGTAAGCACATGTGCATTTTAAAAGTGGTATTTAAAGAGCTTATTTTCTTAAATGGGAAAAACATTGCATTTGAAATCTTCTTTACAAGAGTTGGCAGCAGACTTTATTTTACTATATGGTATTGGATTCAAACCTTAGGTCATAATATATTCATAAAGATTGCAAGGCTTGAGGGACCTGCCCCGTGGCCAAGTGGTGAAGTTCACACACTCTGCTTTGGCAGCCTGGGTTTCACTGGTTTGGATCCCGGACATAGACCTACACATCACTCATCAAGCCATGCTGGGGTGGCATCCCATATAGCAGAACTAGAAAGACCTACAACTAGCATATAAAACTATGTACTAGGGGTCTTTAGGGAGAAGAAGAAAAATAAAAGATTGGCACAGATGCTAGCTCAGGGCCAATCTTTAAAAAAAAAAAGACGATATTTCAAACAAAAAAGCTGCAAGTTGGCCCAAACTGTCACTGATCAAAATTAAAAAAAAAAAAAAAAAAAGACTACAAAGGGAGAAATTAGCTAGATTTTATTGCACCTGGAAGATCAGAATGTTAACATCATGACCCTTGATGGTTATTTTTTATTTATTTAACGAATATTATACAGTAGTGCCAGATTATCCACAGGGGATGAGTTTCAAGACCCCAGTGGAGGGGCCAGCCTTGTGGCAGAGTGGTTAAGTTCACATGCTCTGCTTTGGCAACCCAGGGTTTCTCCGGTTCAGATCCTGGGCACAGACATGCCACTGCTCATCAAGCCATGCTGAGGCAGCGTCCCACATGCCACAACCAGAAGGACCTACAACTGGAATATACAACTAGGTACTGGAGGGCTTTGGGGAAAAGAAGAAGAAGGGAAAAAAAAAAAAAAAAAAAAAAACGGTGCAGCCTAGGCTCATGGGTCCAGGATCTGAAATAATTGAAAAAAAAAAAGACCCCAGTGGATGCCTGAAATAAGGATAGTACTGAACCCTATATGTAGTATGTTTCTTCCTACATATACACACCTGTGATAAAGTTTAACTTGTAAATTAGGCACAGTAAGAGATTAACAACTAATAATAAAATAGAACTATAACAATATGCTGTAATAAAAGTTTCTGTAGATCTTAGCAACCTCAGCATGTGAGGTTTTTTCTTTCCTTAAGTCAAGAACTTTCATCTTTTCACTTAAAGGAAGCACTTTATGGCTTCTCTTTGGAATATCCAAATTGCTAATATGACTACTCCTGCACTTTGGGGCTGTTATTAAGTAAAATAAGGGTTACTTGAACACAAGCACTGTGAAACCACGATAGTCGATTTGATAACTGAGAGGGGGCTACCAAGCAACTAAAGGTCAGAAGGCATACCGTGTAAAAGTATGGATCCACTGGACAAAGGGATGATTCATGTCAGGGGACAGGAGGAGGAGAGCATGAGATTTCATCACACAACTCAGAACGGCTCGCAATTTAAACCTTGTGAATTGTTTATTTTGGGAAGTTTTCATTTAATATTTTCAAACTTCGGTTGACCACAGGTAACTGAAACCACGAAAAGGGAAGCTGCAGATAAGGGGGGACTACTGTATAGTGATTACTGTGTGTCAAACATTGTTCTAAGCACCTCACACATATCAATTCATTCAATCCTCAAGGCACCCCTAAGAAGGGCCACTATTATTATCACATCTCTTTTACAGATGAGGAAATGGAGGCATCAAGAGGTTGACTAACTTGCCTAAGGTACTAACAGGCAGTAAGAGATTAACTTGTTTGTGGCAAGTGGCTTAGAGCTTGGATTCAAACTCAGGTCAGCTGGCTCCCAAGCCCCATGCTCTCATCTACTCATCAAACCTATGGGCTTGTGTTGTAAGACAGAATACCTGACAAGGGAAATGATGGCAGTTATTAAAGAAAAGAACACATCTTATTTCCCTTAAATGTGTGTACGTACACACACACACACACACACACACACACATAAACATTTACACTCTCACGCAGCCCTCACACATACAGAAAACCAAAGAATAAATTTGACAGATTTAAAATTTACCAAAAAAAAAAATTACCAGAAATGAACCCCCTTAAATTTTAAGTCATGAGCAAATATGTTGCACATATAATGTCAATTCTGCACAACCTTTATGGAATATCAAAATATGTAGTTTTACAGTTTAACATGTGCATGACAGAAACACTCTTTATTTACCAGTTTGAAAGAACTATCTTTCTAATTTAAAGGTCTTCTCTCACCTCTACCTTAAATAAACATGTAGCAATTTCACCTTCTAGATAATTTAAGTTGGTCGAATCACTTTAGTCTTCTGGTGTTTCTGGCTTATAATATCATGTGTTTCTGCTCTCCTCACTCAGCACCTTTGCTCTAGCCAGAGTGACATCTGTATTCTTTTTATGCACATTTGAAGATTTCATACTCAGATGATGAATTTTTCCTGTTAGTGCTGAGAGGTTATTTTTGAAAGAAGTTTTTTATATCAACCAAACATGTTTTATATGGCTGAGATGTTCATGTCAGACCTCTAAGACATTCTCATGCATTTATCAAAAAATCATGATAGAACCCCACCGAACAGTGAAAATGCCAAGAGACATGAAATGGGGTAAAATAGAGGACTTCAGAAACCTCTCATTAGTGGCAAAAACATATAGGCACAGGGCAAGGGCAGGCAAACATCAGTGTCGCCACTGAGAGACTGCAGCAGTTAAAAGAAAAGTGGAAGCTAATGACATGCCAGATGAGAAACAGCCCTTTCTAGAGCATCACGTGACATTCCCTTCTAGGAACAGGGAGCCTGTCTTGTGCTTCCTGGTGTGCTTCTGAGTTGGTCTTTGTAGCAAAGAGACAATTTTGCTTAACTTTTTAATTAACGTGTGTCCTTGCTGACAGACATTGTGAATGAGGCACTTTTTCCTTCCCATTACGGCTTAGACCTTAGACTTAATTACTGTGGAAATGAATCAAGACACATGACTTCAGGCACAGCATTTTAAATGTCGGCAGAGTAACGATATTCTCTATTTTAAAGTATCAGTGTCATCCCATCTTTACAACGAGTGATGTGAAAATAATTTAAGGAAGGAGGTTACTGACTCGGAGACACTGCAAGTCACGGGAAGATCACCTATTAGTTCCAACGTAGAAAGGCTTTATTTGGATGACGACTTAGTTTTATTTGGGGCATACTCATAGCTACTTATATGTAAAGGAACTCTGGTCTTCAAGTTTACATACGAAATGACCAGAGCTCTTTGACTTGGGTCTAAATGACCTACTAAAATATATCCTCCATGCATATAATCAAAAGCCGGCCATATTTTTTTTTATTGCCTAAAATGAGTAGGGAGAATACTTAAAATTATTCCATCTTTCATGTCATGAGCTATAAGCCATGGAAATGCAATGAAGTTACTAAATGTTTAGTCCTCCAGTAAAATACGCATTTGGACAAAAAAAAAAATCTTAAAATGACCTTAAAAGAAAGAAAGTTGAAGACACGCGGGATACCTTCTCATGCAATCCAGTGCTCGGATAAAGAAGTCCTTGTGCAACTGGTGCTCGTCCCTCAAGATTGAGCACTGTTCAAGCGTCACTGACATCGACGTCCTGTCTTTGGCACTTTTACAACAGGTGAAACGGATACCATTTAGTTTGCGACAAATCTGTAACACAGACATATGAACAGTTTATTGTTCATTTGTAGATTAAAGTGTCAGACTCCTCTAAAGGCTTCCTGTCTAAACAAACCAAATTTATGTTAATTTATGATAGTCAATTGGTTCAATCTGCCCTATGGAACGTAAAAACATTACCATTTCATCTCAAAAGCTAGTGGAATAGATTTCATTTATTTAGTTCTTTGTACATGAGGTGTGGGGTGTGGGTAAATTTTAAATCTTTCAATCTTTGAAGCCGTATGAGATGGCAAATATCCAGCAGAGGCAGCAATGCTCCCCGAGAGGGGGACTGAGCTGCAGTGGGTGATGGTGATAACGACAGCTCAGGAGTGACACCTTAACTGTGAAGGGGAAAAAGATCTATATTCCCGGATCAGACATGGATCTGAACGCTAAATAGATAGTATCTTCTTACTTTACATTTAAGAAACCTTTTCTAGTCTCGGTTTTATGTTATGAGATTTCAAACATCCACCTGGTGCCAGTGCATCAGATAGGGAACCTCTCATCAATACGACTAACAAGAATAAGGACACTGAAAATGACCATTGTTAATTGCACATCTACTGTGCACCAGGTACAATACCAATAAATTTCATGTAAATTTGCTCTTTTAATTAACTTCACATAACCCTGGAGAAAGGTATGATTACTCTTATTTTACAGGTGAGGAAATTGAGGTGTAGATAGATTAAGTAAGTCGCACACAACAGAGCAGAGCCAGGATGCTAATATGTCTACCTAACTCCAAGGAGCAAGTATTTGACTTTTGTCCCAGTCTGTTTCTCTCTGCAATTCTTTCTTTTTGTTATTTGGGTGAAAGTCAGGAGAAGACTCTGTGAGCAGCAATAATCTCTGTCTCATTGCTTTATGCTTAGCACTGAATCACCTTTCTCTTCCCTATCCCATAGTAGGGTTCTGACCCAAGATACTAATAACCAACTGTAGCATCAACATGTATTTGAAATAAATCTAATGTGATATAACATAGGGCTGCTTTATTATCTGCCATCAAGGGGGCCTTAATAGTTATCTGTTTTGAGGAAAGGATATAATGAAACAGTTTGTCAAGGATTTTTACCACATTTTAATTGTGATTCTTATAATTAAACTAGGACTTGCAAGTCCTTATTAGACCTTTGGTACTTTCTCACTATTTCCAATATAAGTGACTAGAAAAATGTGAGAGCATGATTTCACCATATAATCTTTATTTACCTAGAAAATTCTAATCCTTTCAAATAAATCGTATTTAAAAATTTTTAATATAAAATAACACAGGCTTGGCTATATTCATAGCAATAAAATATAGACTTCAATAGCCACTTATGAGATATGGTTTTTTTTTTTTTTAAAGATTTTATTTTTTCCTTTTTCTCCCCAAAGCCCACTGGTACATAGCTGTATATTCTTCGTTGTGGGTCCTTCCAGTTGCGGCATGTGGGATGCTGCCCCAGCGTGGCTTGATGAGCAGTGTCATGTCTGCGCCCAGGATTCGAACCAACGAAACACTGGGCCGCCTGCAGCGGAGCACGCAAACTCAACCGCTCGGCCACGGGGCCAGCCCCATGAGATATGGTTTTTAGAAAGAACGAATATTCTTTAAAATGCATTGTCACTATTATGTGCAACTATCCTACCAAGGATATTTAGAGTTCTAAATTTAAAATCAAGAGAAGGCGGGGGCAACTGTATCAGAGTAGACAGGTGGAGTCTTGATTTCTGTATTTCTACAATTGTTTTGAACTATATAAACTTAACACACTCGATTGACATTTGATTTCTTTAAATTCTCATTTTTATTTTTTTTAAATTCAATCAATATAAAAGCAAATAGCTTTACATTTTTCAATTAAAATGCAAAACATTAACAAAAGCAATATTTCATTAATAGATTTAGAGAAGAGAGGAAAATGAAATAGAGACAGAAATAAAAGCTTTTTGAAAAATGTCAAAGGGGATTTTTCTATATTTCTTCATTTTAAGAATATTATCATGGTCCTCGGTTTGCAAAGAGGATATTGAAACTGAGTTATCAGTCTACAGAAACTCTATTAATAATAAAGTCAATGTTCCTACAGAATGTCAAATTTGCACACTATGGGTGCTGTGTATTCATCAAGGCAGGCAATCATCCATTCACAGGTAAGTTGTGAATAAGCCATATTTGGTCTGCACACACATTTCAAAAAAATATTTCAGAAATGTATGGGATTAATGGGAAAACTGTTTTATATATTCAAACGGTAAAATTACATATACTAAGAGAAAATACGTTTGTAGTTTTCACATGTGCATTTTTCATTTATCTATTTGCGTAACTGAATGATATGTATGTAATGACATATGTATGTGTTCCTGCATTGTCAGATAGCCTTGGTAAATGATCAAACTACTGTTGTGCTATCACATTATTAGCAAAATAGCAAAAATAACATATGACCTACCTTTGTGAAAATTTTGTGAGAATTAATAACTATAGTAGTCTTTGAAGATATAAAGAGCAGCCGCACTGGGGAAAGAACTATTAAAAACAACCTTCATGTAATGCAGTATGGTGCTAAGTGGGACCTGTGTAAATGAGCTGCCTGAAAGCAACGTTTCACATTGTTACCTTTGATGTTCTTCCCTGGGGCTCCAAGAGGGCACGAAGGGAACCTAAAGCAGCTTTCCTCTACCCTGCTCTTGGTAAATTATTTTATATAGACTCATGGTAAATTATCCATTTCTTTTTCCCAGAAGAGAGGAAGTAATACTGCATTATAATTAAAGCACTGGCAATAGGAGAAAGGCTCCTTTTTAAACACTATTGATAGAGATTGAATAGAATATACTAGAAGATCCATTAACTTGAACTCCAAATTACATGAGCAACACTGAGAAGTAACTACAAATGTGGCATTCATCATAGAGATCTCCAACGTGTGCCTTTCCTGATGAAAAGATCCTTTCCTTAGGGTCTAGATGTTTAAAAAAATTTGTAAGTTCATGTGAGCTATGCCTGAATGGTTGCCAGATAAGAACTTAAAAAACACAGGCACGATTCTCTCCCTTTCATTGTAGAAACCTGGGGTGGGAAAGCAGGCAGATCTTCCACCCTGAGGGTGCCAGTAAATGAGAAAGAACCTCCAAATATAGCTCATTACCCAAGAGCAATCCATCAGTAAAAAGTTCTATGCCAATATCTAAATTAACAAACACATTTACAAGCTCATTAATTGAACAATATGTCCAGGAGCCTTACTAAGGCTGTGAGTCAGAAATCTAACCACATTCTGTTGAAACTATCTATCACTAACGCAGCAATTCAAAACCCTGATAGATATGGGTGATTGGCATTGTAACATGCAGTATCAAGAAAATCATAGACATTTTGTTTTAACCTCAAAGTGTCAAATACATCCATGATTTACAAGAAAGCCAATGAGTAAGATTCTTTCTCACTGAGTGCATTTTCTTC
Organism: Equus caballus; assembly: GCF_041296265.1. Lineage (NCBI taxonomy): Eukaryota > Metazoa > Chordata > Mammalia > Perissodactyla > Equidae > Equus > Equus caballus. The sequence continues at coordinate 95,549,252 of NC_091685.1, read as the reverse complement.
CAGTTGGCGTTCTAGTCTATTGTTAGAACTACCAACAACGCTGAAAATGCCTAATCCCCCGGATAATGGAGGATGACATCTGTTAACCCAAAGTGCAGAGGTTGCACACTACATAGTAGATACCAAATAATGCTTGCTGGTCCTCATGGTGACAGTGAATAAGATTTGACAGGAGAATGCTTACTGTTGCAGCCAGCCACATGATTTCTACATTCTTTCTTTTTTTGGCTTGGATATTTTGATGGAGATTTTCTAGTAATCCTTTTAAATCATTTTGTTCTTGAAAATGTGAAATGTCTGAAAAAAAAAAGAAAGGAGAAAAAAAAGAAACAGTGTTAGGATTAGGCTTCCCATGGTTTTTTCCTCAATATATGTGCAAATGCAATTTCTGTAACAACAAATGCCATTTGGAGCAGAGTATCTGAGGATAATCATACTTATTAATCCCTCCTGTTTTATTCTTTACTTAGAAATATGCCTCAGTTTCCCACATTCTGCATTCTGTGTAACTGTGGTAATGTCAACTAGTCATATAATACTGCTATATTAACAAGGAAAACATTTCTGATGATGATGGCTGCTGCCTCACTTCAACTAAAGCATGACAGAGAGGAAATATGAGATATACTGAGTAGTTAGTCTGAATCGAGAGACTATATTAAACTGAGTCTCTCAGGGGAGGGAGAAATCTGAAAGTTCAAATAAAACACATGAAGTCAGTTTCTGTATAGCATGATTCCTCAACCTTGGCACTCTTGACATCTTGGACTGGATGACATTTTGTCGTGGAGAGTGCGCCTCTATTCTGCACTGTAGGATGTTAAGCAGCATCCTTGATTTTTACCATTTAGTAGCCAGTAGTACCCTTCCTGTGACAATCAAAAATGTCTCCAAACATTGCCAAATGTTTCCTGAGGGCAAAACCTATCCTGGTCAAGAAGAATTGCTATGAAGAAGCACAAGTATGGCATGATAAGAAACACAACCTGAGAGACAACAGTTAGTTATATGAGATAATTGGCTAGAGAGCAGGAAATGACTGATTGCTCAGATCTCTATGTACTAATAAGTAGAGCATGAGTGATAAATGGCATACATTTTATATTAAAAACTAAGGCAATGCACATTATAACACATGTCTCTCTGAGACTTGGTGAGACAGGATTCAAGATTAGAATATAGAGATGGAAAAAAAAGGCTTTCTAAGAGAGTTGTTGGGTTAATACTGTACAGTACGAAAATACACTCTACTGTTGAATCCACAAACTGAAGGATGAAGAATTTCTAAGAGTTGCACTTGAGACCCAAAACAGGAGAAAATAAATAAGAACAACATAGACTATACCTAGGCTATCCAGTTACATCAAAGAAATAGGTGATACAATCCTGAATCAGATCACAAAAATGACACAAATAAACTTTAATAATAATAAGGCTGTGTACTTTCCAAAATTGTACCAGATATTTCATTTTATTAGAATAATACATCTGAGAAGTTCTTCACTTTAGCTCCAGAGAGTAGAGGAAGTATCCTAACGAACTATACTAGCAATCTATATCTATCAAAGAATGGAAGTGGTTGGTAAAATGGAAATGTCTATTGAAAATAATCATACATCATCTTGAATTTCATGATCATAGAATAGAGGAAGGTCAGATGCAATCCAAATGTATATCCTGTGCTAGGAAAGTGAAATTCAAAATATTCACATAATATATATGCATGATTCTACTGTATTCATTCCTAAATGGAAGACCTGTCAAAAGTGAAACCCTTAGTATGTAACTATAGGTAATTTTCATAAGAAAGAGAAGGTTTGACTAAAGACATAACATTGCTAAGTAGGAGACTCTATGCTATACAGAGATTTTAACAGGACATAGCCCAAGGAGAAAGGGAAGGAGGCATAATGTAGAATGTCTTGAAGAGATTTACAAAACCAGCTCAACACTCTACAACTAACCAAAGAAAGTAAGGACAATAATGGTGCTTTTTAATTGCTATGTATATCATATGAACAATAAGAAGTCAGGTCTACCATCACTACTCTTGATGTTGATAAATGGCAACTAAAACATAACCCAAAGTAATCCATAAATTAGAATTATAAGCAGCCATTTAAAATTATGTACAGGTATATCATGGACGTAGAAAGTGTTCTTCACATTGTGGAAAGGACAGTAGATTAATGAATGAATTTATATTTATGTGTCACTGAAGGACAAGGGCACGTTCTGAGAAATGCATCATCAGGCGATTTCGCCATTGTGCAAACATCATAGAGTGTACTTAGACACACCTAGATGGTATAGCCCACTACACACCTAGGCTAAATGGTACTAATCTTATGGGAGTACAGTCATATATGCAGTCTGTCATTGACTGAAATGTCACTATGTGGTGCATGACTGTCTTCATTTAACACTCTGAATATGTGCTTGCATATGCATGTTTACCTTTCTTTATATGTGTATGTAGGCAGAGTAAGACATCGCTTTAGATATTAACAGTAGTCATCTTTAGGTTGTAGGATTTAGGTGATTTTTCAACTGCCTTTTTATGTCATTTGAGACATTTACAATGAGCATGTATTGTCTTTCAATACTAAAGTTATTTTAAGAGCAAGAGAGAACAGAATATACACATTAGAAAAGGAAAGAACCAAAATTCTTATGATATAAAGACATGACCTCAAAAACTCCACATTCTAGTAGGGTGGGATAGATTTTTAAAACATTATGAACTGCAGTAAAGTGTACTGTGGACTATGACATGTCAGTAAAGAAAATAATAGGGGCTGAAGATAAGGAGTGGTCAATTCTATGAAGACTAATTGTGTGTGGAAGGGCTTCTAGCAAAGGTAATGCTTTGTGGCTCCCGAGAGCATTTAAGACTGAGGGGAAAATGTCACCAAAGTCATGAAGACATAAGGCACTACTGTAGACACAGAAAGTTTGTAGTTCACTATACTCTTAGAGTGCACGGACCCAGAAACAAGAATTGTGAAGGGCCTGTTTTGCCATACCGAGAAATCTTGGCTTCATCCTAAAAAAGGGAGCACCTGGTGAATTTTAAATAGGAACATAACCACATCTGAGAAGTCCCCGAGATACTTTCTGAAGTCACCTGGTATAAATGGTTTTCAATGTTTTTGATAGAAATACAGAATAAGAATTTTACTTTACATAATGCTCCACAGCAGTCATACACACACACACAAACACACACATCCATCTCTAGCAAAAGATGTACGAAATAATACTTACCTTTAGTGAATATAATGTACCCTGAATATATTCTGCTCTATTCCATGTTATTTTTTTTGAATGTTGGTCTCAACCCACCAAAGTGATTTAACAACCCATAGGGTCAACACAAAAAATTTGCAAAGCACTGATTTAGGGCAACCTTAGGTGACTTTTTCACAAGTTTCACAGTTAGAGGAAAAGTCAAGTCAAAAACAGTCTACCAACTCCTATGCCAGTAATTTCTTCCAAATCTGTGTTAGTGTCTTCACAATTAGCTAGTAGTACTAAAAAGCAGCTCCACTATTAACACAATGGACCAGCTTCTTCAGAATTCTGAGACTCCAGAAGAAAGCATCATGATTTTTAAAAATAATTTAGTTTCATTGTTGACACTGAGATTTTTTTAATCAGCCATTTGAAACAGACTATAAGGTTCCTAAGTATAATGAGCAAATGGCCATCCTTTGCCCTTTTCTATCCTATAAAGATAGTGCTTTAGGATAGACAGACATGATGTCCCATAGTAATTTCACCCCCTATCCCCGTGGCATGCTTTTTATAAGGAAATCATTTTGATCTGTTTAAATTTTCTGACCACTACTATACTTCTATATCTGTAATGATAAAATTTGCTTTATTCAGAGCACACTCCTATCAATGCAATACTTTGGGTGTGGCCAATTTTTTTTCAACCTGACAAAAATCCTGCAGGTCACAGAAATTCAGATTTGGTTCCAGAAAGAAGTATCATCGGTCAGGACTACTTTTTGGACTAATAGATGAGATTTCAAGATATAATGATAGATTCTGATATAACAACTGAAAATGATGGCATAAGTGCGACATGGATTGGTTGTAGATTTAGAATGAGTCTCCTGAAACATAAATATAGTCAGTAAGTCTTGCTTTTGCTACTCACTTCACATTACTCTAACACCAAATTTAGACAGGGCAATTGAATCTCTATGCCTATCTCCACAGAAGTAGTCTTTTGTTTTCAAATGGTGTTCAACAAAGCAATCAGAAGGTGAAAGGTGTGAGAATGTTCATTGTGTTACTGATTATAATATTAGACAACAGCCAAAAAATCTAAATCTCATAAAGAGAACAGATAAACTGTTACATATTCATGCAATGTACTCACACAATAGGCAAGATGAATAAACAAATGCTATATGTATTAACATGGATATATACTAAAACTACGCTAAGCAAAAAAAATGCAAATTATAAGAGGATTCATACAAGATAACAGCAATAATATAAAGCTAAATGTGCAAAACTGTACCACGTTTTTCATAGATACATACGTTTGGAGTAAAAACTTGTATGAGAATGTGAAACACCAAATTCAAGATATTGATTTCCTCAGAAGAGAGGAGGTTAGGGGTAGGAACTGGAAAGGGTACAATGGGGGCTTCCCTCTGTCTGGAAATATTTCTTTCTTACAAAATTTCTGAGGCTGAGGGATGGGTTCCTGAGAGTTTGTTACCTTATGTTCTATTCACTTTTGTTTGTTTGAAACTTTCATAATTCTTTTTAAAGAAAGCACTGAGCCAAGATTCCAGGAAAATGATTTCTCCTGCCAACTCTGCACCTGCTTTGATGTGTGGTCTTAGGCGAGTTGCTTAACCCTCCGCCCCTATTTTCTCAACTGCAAAACGAGGACAAGAACCCTGTCATGGTTCATCGACTTGTAGTGGAAAACAATTAATAAAAGTCTTGGCAGAAGAAGCTACATTATTAAATTCTGTGTCAACTCTGAAAAACAGAGGACAACATTAATAGCTCTTAAGAAAGAGTTCATAGCCTCAGATAGGAAGCCTACTTTCTCAGGCAAAAGTCAGAATTTATCCAAAATAGGAAATGTTCTCTCACACACATGAAGGCACACAAAACAATCACAATCGCAAATATTCACAAATTCAGTGACTGTTCTCCCATCACTCCCCGTTACAACAGAATAGCCAAGTTCAGGGTTACTTTTTAGTACCTATTTTCTCCTTATTTTTTCAAACGGGTTTTCTTTAACAACAAGAGTTCTGAATACAATGTAGACCTGAATGAAACCCAGGGTGCTGACAAGTGAACAGGAAAGGGGCCATGACTCTCAGCTGATTGAACTGCGATGCTAATGAGGCCAAGGCAAGAGCTTCATCACCTCAAGGTGAAATGATTTTCTATGGCCAGAGAGTGTTCCAAGATGAAATGGCAATTACGGCCGCCTTCCCAGCACCTATTTCACCCATTTCTCACTGCGTAGTAGGCACAAAATTTATGTAGGATCAATCGCACCCTGACTCTGAAGTCAATGGGTGTAATCCCATCCCCCTTGAAATCAGGACTAGTTCAGGGATGGGCATCTAAATCCAAGACAATCAGAACTTGACTCTGACCTCAGCAACTATTTCAAAGGTATGCAAGTAACCTATGCTGCTCCAGCTGAGTGACGCTCAGGACTCTGTAAAGTGGAAGAAGGAAGAAAAGCTCTCTTCATCACTTTGGTTGAGCATGCAGTGGAGCATGAGAATAATTGCTCATGCCAGCCATCTCTTAATCATGAGGAGACTAGATGTAGGATAAAATCAACATGAAGAGTGGCAGAGTAATGAAACAGGGCAGGAGAATGTTTTTTAAATACTGCTAAGCCACTGAACCAATCCTTACTTGAAGGGTTGCATGGCTTACCACTGGAATTTTCAGTTTTGTTAGTCAAATACATTTTCTTTATTGTTCAAGCCAGTTTGAGCCTGGGTTTCTGTCACTTGCAACCCAAAGCATTCAAAGGTAAATATGTGGTTATATAGGCATTTTTAACATTAGCCAGCCATATTGCAAATGTGTATTGTTGCTTTAGATGCAAAGAAATGGCAAACAAGTAAGAGTATTTCTGGAAAGCAGCACATCAGTCACTTCTACAGTGACAGTTTTAAAGCATGGCCCCACAATCTTTGCCACTCCTTCTATTGAGAGGTGGAGTTATGTACATTCACCTGGAATCTGAGTGGGCTTGTGACTGTCTTGACTAATAGAGTCTGGCAGAAGTGATGCTACGTGACTATGGAGGCCAGATCATAAATGACAGCTCCTGCCTGATTCTCTTGGAACTTTGTTGTCTGTATTCCCTGTTTTGGGGATGCTCTCTAGAGAACCCAGGCAGTATGCTGGGAGAAGTCCAAGCCTCACGGTGGGTCCCGCTTAGGTACTCCAGTCAACAGTTTCAGCTAAGCTCAGCCTTTGAGTCATTCTAGCCCAGGTGGCACAATGTGAGTGCAGAAGCCTGCAGATGACTCCAGTTCCCAGTCATTTAAGTGAAGCTTATCCATTCTTCTTTCTAGCTCAGGTCCCAGACATCATGCAGAGGAGACAAATCATCTCACTTGCCCTGTCTGAAGACCTAACCCACAGGATCTGTGAGCATAAATAAAATGGTTCTGATTCTATATCACTAAACTTGGGATAATTTGTTACCTAGCAACAAATAATCAGAACAACTACAATAAAAACAACTTAGAAGGGCTTGTACTTTTCAGTACGAAAAAATGAACATATGAAGAACAATGCTTTCATAGTCTATCCTTGTTAGTGCTATATTCTGAAACACCAAGTCTTTCTATAATTATTCTGAAACAATTATAGTTAAGTGTACTAGCAAACAAATGCAATTAGGTGAAAGCCACTGAAATGTCTTAAAACTGGAAATTATGTTCTTTTAGATGCTGTAAAATTTTGAGAAATATAAAAGAGAAAGCCCCACTGAAACCACTTTATTTAAATTGTATTTCCAATTTCCAATTTATGAAAAAGGCAATATAAGAAATCAAATATCAAATTCCCAACCTGATCAGAGCCGAATAATATTTTTGACCTATACACTTTCATTGTTTCCTCTTAAACGAATTTCAAGATTGCATCACCCATAGCAAAGGAAAAGCAAACTTTAAAAGTAGTTGTTAAAATACATTAAAACCAATGTATTAAAAATTCTTTTGGAATTTCCTCACTCACCATTTGTATATTGAAGGATAGGGAAGTTGGTGTTCAAGGAAAAGAGTAGGATTATAACATATTAATCTTTTTTCCTATATTCATTTGTTTAAAGAAATCAATTGTGATTTGATTTCAGAATCTCCAAACAATTTAAAGTCATGTCAAAGGGTTGGGAGACGGTTCGTAGGAAGATGACTCTCAAAAACCTAAATTCTGGTCTCCTCAAGATGCCCAAGATAGTTTTATGGATAGACAACAGGTAATCTGAGCATGAAAAGGGACTTGACACCAATCCCCAGTTCAGTCTCCTTGTGAGCCCAGTTGCACTATGTGGACTAATTTTGCCTGCATTCAAATGGCCTAGGTCCTTAGCACTAAAGGAAGTTGGACGGCCTTTTTTCTTCTCCCAGGTCATCTTCCAAGTCCCTGCATTTTACCCCAACAAGAGTGATAGCAAGAAAAGTCCTGTTGAAAGCATACATTAAATGCAAAAGTCTGAAAACCAAAGCAAGGATGGGTTTCTCAAAGCTTAGGACAGAGGGGGAAGCAGCTTTTGAGGTCATTCTAGTGCCTCACCTCGTTGCCCATGCAAGAGGCAGGCTGCCAGGGAAATATACCAAGGTCAAATGGTAGCCCAGAGAGGCAGATGCATAACAAGGCCTTTTCTAAAAAAGAAGGGCTCACTTCTTCCATGCTCCTTCTCTTTCTGATAATGTGGAAGGAAGTGATTCCCAAACTGCCAGAATGACAGCCAAGAAAAGGGAGATAGTCATAAAGACTGGGCTTTTTTTCCAAAAGCCACAGTCTCCGCATCATCGCTTTAGGTTTCTGGAGGCAAGCATGAGATCTTGAATACTTCATACTGTATAGAATAAAATAAATAACTCCTGAGGTGTTAAGAAAGGTATAAATGAGGTAAAATAGAGGAAGAAGATTATGGAAATAAAGCTGCTTTGGGAAGCTCCAAAATGAAAAGGAAAGATTAATAAGAACATAAGGCTTACATTTTATTCCATTCATATAGCTCCTTTTTTGGCTTGAAGTGACCTCTAGTTTGATAATCTGGGATTCTTAAATGTTTATAGTAGCAAAATGTATCAATCTATGTGTGTTGGTAGGCTTCTCTTTTCTGACCCAATCTGATGAAGATAATTTTATCTTTGAGGCTTCCATTTCTCCCCCTTATCTGACTTAAGAGTTCTGCTTTCTCTGGAGTTTCGCTATGCAGAATTGGAAGCATGAAGAAACAAAAGTAAAAGGAAAGGTGGGATGAAACAAAAGGACTTGCACTTGTGGTTTTGGGTGAAGTAGAATAGTAAGTAAAGAGTGAATGTTCACGAGAGTGATATGCTCAATAGTTGAGTGAACTAGAGAGTGTAAAAAAGGATTTAAGAAGTAAAATAAGGGCCAACCCCAGTTGCCTAGTGGTTAAATTTGGTGCACTCCACTTTGGCAGCCCAGATTTAGTTCCTGGGCACAGACCTACACCACTCATTAATGGCCATGTTGCGGTGGCAGCCTACATACAAAAAATAGAGGAAGTTTGACAACAGATGTTTGCTCAGTATGAGTCTTCTTCAGCAAAAAACAGGAAGATTGGCAACAGCTGTTAGATCCAGGTTAATCTTCCTCAGTCAAAAAAACAAAAAACAAAAAACCAACCAGGGGCTGGCCCCATGGTATGGTAGCTAAGTTTGGCACACTCTCCTTCAGTGGCCCAGGTTTGCGAATTCAGTTCCTGGGTGCAGACCTACACTACTCAGCCATGCTGCAGCAGCGACTCACATAGAAAATAGAGGAAGATTGGAATGGATGTTAGCTGAGGGCTAGTCTTCCTCAAGGAAAAAAGGAGGAAGATTGGTAACAGACGTTAGTTGAGGACAAATCTTTCTCAGCAAAAAAAAAAAAAAAAAAAAAGTAAAATAAGTTGTTGGTTGTCTCTTCTTTGACGTTTAAGTAAAAGTTGGAAATGATTTTTAGTTCCCTTTAATTGTTGGACTGTTTATTGGATGTGATACTATGCTGAAACTGGAGTCGTAAGAGACTGGTATTAATTCAGGTCAAATTCAGATATTTACTTCCAAAAGGGATGATGAGTCTTAAGATTTTTAATATCCACCTTACTCCTCACTGTGGTGCCAATGAACTTATCCTAATGGTGATGATCTCAGGGGCTCATTTCTTTCAGGGTATACCAAAAAGGAAAATATGCTTTTCTGAAAGATTATCAGAGAAGCAGTGACTATATGAAAAAAATCATTAAGGTTAATATAGATATTACAAGAAGAAAGAGAAGGAAAGAGGCTACTGAATGGAGAAGAGAGGCAGGTTGGCTCAAACTATAGGAAGATTTTTACAAGAAAATTTAACTGGACCAATAAGTTGACTTATTTGTAAACAGGAGAAATATAACTCTCTCGAGAAACTCAAAGTGCATACAATCATTATCTTATCCATCTCTCTAACATTCATAAGGCAGTATGACATCTTCTCATCACAGAAATTGACACGGGAAATATTAATTTCCTTTCTCTGGTGAGATAATGGTAGAATGTACTTTGAAGTACAGGTATAATCATATTAATTCTCCTTTAGCTGATAATGAAATGGAGGCATTCAAAACATCAAGTGACTCACCTAAGTGAGCTTTCAATTGAATTCATAATCTTTTGATTTCATGCCATTTTGTGCAGACTCACTAGACTGTTTTCCTGGGAGTCCAGCCAATCTTTGATGAGTGGTGTAATCTGGAATGCAAGACTTAGTCTAAATAGAGGAGAGGCCGAGTGAGAAGGAAAGAACGTAGAAAAATGTAAGGATGGCTAAAAGGCTAGAAATCTGAGTCTTTACACAAATTAGAGAAGAATTGGGCTAACCAAAAAAAATTGATGTATCTAATTTGTGAGGACCATGAAGTAACATAGAAGATGCAGAGATCAAGGCTGAGTTGAACAGAGAGGTGGCCATTTGTACGTGTGTTTGTGTGTGTGTGTCTATCTTTATTACTTGCAGTGTTGTTTCATTTGTTGGCTTAATATGATCCACAAGTTAATGGATACCAAAAGTCTACGTCTGCGGTTTTACCTGCACATACAAAATTAAAATTAAATATTGTTTTGCATCACTTTCCCTTTCAAAAAGACAGGAGTGCTTCAAGAGACATAGTAGGTAAAAAGAAAAATTCTCTTAATTTTTGTCAATGTTAGAAAACATTAAGAACTTTGAGAGGTAAGTCAATCAGAGTTTCTTCTGCAATGAGTTGCAGATAAATTTGTAATTATAAGTATGTAGAAATTGTAAGCAGTAAATAAAGGCATGCTGCTGGAAATACTCAAATATTTTTAAATTTATAATTCTACATTTGGAAGATCAGAAACTCTATAACAGAAATGGAAGAGCAGTAGTATAAGTGAGAAGAACACTTAACTGGGAGTCGGAAAATATGGAATTTAGTCCTTGTTCTGTCATAAGCTGGGTGTGTGAAGTTAACAAAATCTATCTTGAATCCCAAGCCCCCCATAGCAAATGATAGAGTAGGACCAGATCAGTATTTCTCAAACAATGTCCTGAGGAGTACTTATTAGCAAGATGCTAATGACTATTTTATATTTTTGTGTGTGGCCACTTAAGGCAATGAAAATTCTATTTTAAAGAAAGTTAAATAGGTTAGGTACTATAGATTAAGGTTATCAGCAAACTATGGCTTGCAGGCTAAACCCAGCCAATTCTGTGTTTTTGTAAATACGGCTTTTTTAGAACTCAGCAATGTTCATTAATTTACATATTGTCTATGGCTTATTTTGCACTACAATGGCAGAGTCTAGCAGAATCTAGCAGTTGTAACAGAGATCATATGACCTTCAAAGCCTGAATTATTTACTTTCTGGTTCTTTACATAAAAAGTTTGCTGACTATGCTATAGACATTCTTAAAACTTTCAATGTGATACCAAGAATTCCAAAATAATTTTGCTGTAGAATCCTTTTATTGCCCAACAATCAGTAGCAGAAAGTGTTCCTTGGAATAGATTATATTGTTTTCAAGATCCAATAGCTTCCTGTTGATTCTAATTCTTTAAAACATTGAACTAGAGAATTCAGTCAAGATGGTGGTGTTGGCAGAGTCTGAACTCACCTCCTCCCACAGACACAGAAAATTTACAAACTACTCTTGCAACAATTAACTCTGAGAGAGAATTGAAAACTGGATGAAAAGAACCCCTACAACAAAGGACAGTCCTGATCAAGGTGAAAGAGGCAGAAATTCCTTTCTGGTGAGAAAAGAGCCACCTTCTTGAGCTGCGGTGCTTCATGGACAGCCAGGACTAATCCTAAGGTACGCAGCCTTCCCTGAAGGAACAGGGGACCTTTTACTGCTATAAGCATCTTTTGGATTCAGCACAAGTGAGACAAGATGAGCGTCATAATATCTAGTTGTGCTGCTATTAACTACAATGGGGAATACCCCTAGAAAAGCTATCGGACATAAGGGAAAAAACCTGCTCTTAAAGGGCCCACACACAAATTCACCTGTTTTGGAAAGCAACCTAAAATCACCAGAAAGAAAGGTACATGGTCCTTTGGTGAAAAGAGACTTTGGTGAAGATAGGCTCTGGGTGCATCTTGGGGAGAGGTGATACCTCTCCAGGGACTGAGATACTGGTGGCAGCCATTATTGTGACCTAGTACAGATGTGCTGACACAGATGCTGACAGATACCATTAGAGTTCTTCCCCTGGCCTGTTAGCCCAGGGATCTACCCCACCCACTAGGACACTGATTTAGTCCAGCTCAGCCAGGGCAGGCAGCCCACACTAGGGACTGGTCCCACCCAACAGCAAGCCCCCAGGCAACCTGTGGGCCCAAATAGGTTGGGTGTGTGGGACCTCTGCAACAGGGTGAGTGGGTCCGCCTCTGTGGGGCAGGGTATGCACAAGGAGTGGGTGGAGTGTGTGGGGCATTGGTGGAGTGGGGCCTCTGCAATGGGGTGACTGGGTCCACTTCAGTCAGTTGGGGTGCATGCATGGGGCAGGAATGTGCTGTTGGGGCGTGTGTCCCTGTGGGCAGTGGGTCTTGTCAGCTGCAGCAGACTTTTGCTTCTCAGCCACATGGGAGATCAGTCACACCTTCCAAAAGCTGAAACATTTGGGTGCTCCCATGCCTGAGGCCAGCCCCACTCAGCTGCAATCCTGAGAGCTGACAGCAGTTTTGCAGGCCAGTGGCCTACAACAATTGTAAGTTCATGAGCCTAGCAAGCAGCCATGCTGGGAGCCTACTCCCTTAACAGAAAAACTGCAACAGGAATGTGCTATTAGACCTTGCAGCCAACTGTGCTGGGGCTCCCCATGCCTGATAAAGTGACTGAAGGGTCCATCGCAGCCACAGACAGCTGAGCATTACAACCAGCCAGCCAGCAGGACAGTCTAGCCTGCCTGGGCACCTGCAGCAAGAGTAACCCTGCCACAACAGAAGGACAAACATAGCCCACACAGGGGACACTCCTGGAACATTTGGAACTGGTGAATACAGGGAAGCACATGGCTGGGCTTCATAAGGCTACCTCTCTAGGATCGGGAGACATACCTGACCTACCTAATACATAGATATAAACACAGATGAAGAGGCAAAACAAGGAGACAAAGGAATATGTTCCAAGTAAGGGAATGGGACAAAACTTGAGAAAAAGAACTAAATGAAACAGAAATAAACAATCTCTCTGACAAAGAGGTCAAACAAAAAGTAATAATGATGCTCACTGATCTTGGGAGAAGGATGGATGAATTCAGTGAGAACTTCAACAAAGAAATGGAAAATATAAAAAGAAACCAATCAGAAATGAAGAATACAATACTGGAAATGAAAAATTCAATAGAGGGACTCAATAACAGAGGAGATGATAGAGAGAAATAGACCAGCCAGCTGGATGAAGGATTATAGGAAATCACCCAAGCTGATCATAAAAAAGAAAAAGGAATAAAAAAGAATGAGGACAGTCTAAGGTACCTCTAGGACTACATCAAGCACACTAACATCAATATTAATGTTGCCCCAGAAGGAGAGGAGAGAGACAAAGGAGCCAAGAATCAAGTTGAAGAAATAATAGCTGAAAAGTTCCTAACCTAATGAAGGACACCAACGTCCAGATACAGGAAACAGAGAGAGCACCAAACAAGAAAAATCCAAAGAGGCCAACCCAAGACACAGTATAATAAAAATTTCAAGAATTAAAGATAAAGAGAGAATCCTGAATGCTATAAAAGAAAGACAACAAGTTACACACAAAGGAAACCCCATAAGGCTATCAGCTGACTTCTCAGCAAAAAACTTACAGGCTAGAAGGTAGTGGCACAATATATTGAAAGTGCTGAAAGGAAGAAAACCTACAGTCAAGAATATTCAACTTGGCAAGGTTATCTTTCAGAATGGAAGGAGAGATAAAGAGTTTCCAAGACAAGCAAAAACTAAAGGAGTTTATAAACAAGGAACCAGCCCTACAAGAAATACTAAAGGGACTTATTTAAGTGGGAAAGAGAAAACCACAAACAGGAATAAGAAAATTATTTTTAAAAAGCAATAAAATCACTGATAAAGGCAAAAATACAGTAAACATAGCAGATTGGCCACATAGGAAGATAACCTGAAGATCAAAAGACAACAGTACCAAAATTATCTATTCACAGGATAAGATAGTAATGGACACATACACACACAAAGAGGTAGATATGACATCAAAAACACAAAATGTCAGGGGAGGGGAGTAAAAGAGTAGAGCTTTTAGCAAGAGGTCAAACTAAAGAGACAACCAACTTAATATAGGTTGCTATATACATAGGTTATTATATATGAACCTCATGGTGATCACAAAACAGAAACCTACAATGAATACACAAAAGATTAAGAGAAAAGAACCCAAGCATAATACTAAAGAAAGCCAGCAAACCACATGTGAAGAGAGCAAGAGAAAAAGAAAGGAACAGAGAAGAACTACTAAAGCACCAAGAAAAAAAGTAAGAAAATGGCAATAAGTACATACTTATCAATAACTACTTTAAATGTCAATGGAATAAATGTTCCAATCAAAAGACCACGGGTTGTTGATTGGATAAAAAGACAAGACCCATATATATGGTGCATACAAAAGACACACTTCAGACGTAAAGACACTCACAAAGTGAAAGTGAAGGGATGGAAAAAGATACTCCACGCAAATTTCAATGAAAAGAAAGCTGGGGTAGCAGTACTTATATCAGACAAAATAGACTTTAAAACAAAAACTGTAATGAGACAAAGAAGGGTACTACATAATGATAAAGGGAACAATCTAACAAGAGGATGTCACACTTGTAACAACCTATGCACCAAACACAGGAGCACCTAAATTTAGAAAGCAGCTATTAACAGACATAAAAGGAAAAATAGACAGTACACCATAATAGTAGGGGACTTAAACACTCCACTTACACCAATGGATAAATCATTCAAACAGATCAGTAAGAAAACATTGACCTTAAATGACACATTAGACAAGATGGACTTAGTAGATATATACAGAACATTCCATCCAAAAACTGCAGACTACATATTCTTTTTGAATTCACATGGAGTATTCTACAGGATAGATCACATCTTAGGCCACCACACAAGTCTTGATAAATTTAAGAAGATTGAAATAATACCAAGCATCTTTTCTGAACACAACAGTATGAAACTAGAAATTAACTACAGGAAGAAAATCAGAAAAGTGAAAATATGTGGAGATTGAACAAAATACAAAGATTGAACAAAGATTGAGTCAATGAAGAAATCAAAAGAAAAGTCAAAAAATACCTGGAGACAAATCAAAATGAAAATACAATATGCCAAAATTTCTGGGATACAGCAAAAGTGGTTCCAAGAGGGAAGTTTATAGCAATACAGGCCTATCTCAACAAACAGGAAAATTCTCAAATAAACAATCAAACAGTGCACCTAAAGGAACTGGAAAAAAGAAGAACAAAGCTCCATATAAGTAGAAGGAAGGAAATAATAAAAATCAGAGCAGAAATAAATGAAAGAGAAACTTAAAAAAAATAGAAAAAACTCAATGTAACTAAGAGCTGATTCTTTGAAAGATAAACAAAATTGACAAACCTTTAGCTAGACTCAACAAGAAAAACCACAGAGATGGCTCAAATAAATAAAATCAGAAATGAAAGAGGATTAATTATAATGGACACCTCAGAAATACACAAGATTTTAAGAGAATACTGTGAAAAGCTATACAACAACAAATTGGATGCTCTGGAAGAAATGGATAAATTCTCAGAATCATACAACCTTCCAAAATTGAAAGAAGAAGGCATAGAGAATTTGAATAGACCAATTACCAGTAAAGAGATCAAAACGGTAGTCAAAAACTTCCCCCAAAATAAAAGTCCAGGACCGATGGCTTCCCTGGGGAATTCTACCAAACATTCAAAGACATAATAGCTATCCTTCTCAAACTCTTCCAAAAATTTGAAGAGGAGGGGAAGCTTCTGAACTTATTCTAAGAAGCCAACATTACCCTGATACCAAAACCAGACAAGAACAACACAAAAAAAGAAAATTACAGACCACTGATGAACATCGATGCAAAAATCCTCAACAAAATACTAGCAAATCGAATATAACAGTACATTAGAAAGATCATATATCATGATCAAGTGGGATTTATTCCAGGGATGGTTCAACATTCACAAATCAATCAACATGACACAATACATTAATAAAATGAAGAATAAAAATCACATGATCATCTCAATAGATGCAGAGAAAGCATTTGACAAGACACAGCATCCATTTACGATAAAAACACTGAATAAAATGGGCATAGAGGGAAAGTACCTCAATATAATAAAGACCATATATGACAAACCCAGAGCTAATATCATTCTCAATGGAGAAAAACTGAAAGTTATATCTTTAAGAACAGAAATCAGACAAGGATGCCCACTTTCACCACTCATATTTAACATAGCATTGGAAGTCCTAGCCAAGCAGTCAGGCAAGGAAAAGAAATAAAAGGAATCCAAACAGGGAAGGAAGACGTGAAACTGTCATTACTTGCAGATTAAATGATTTTATATAGAGAAAACCCTAAAGAATACACCTAAAAACTTTCAGAAATAATAAACGAATACAGTAAAGTTGCAGGACACAAAATCACCATACAAAAATCAACTGTATTTCTATACGCTAACAGCGAAGTAGCAGAAAAAGAAATCAAGAATATAATCTCATTTATGATTGCAACAAAAAGAATAAAATACCTAAGAATAAACCAAAGAGGTGAAAGATCTGTACACTGTAAACTATAAAACACTGTTGAAAGAAATTGAGGAAGACACAAAGAAATGGAAAGATACTCTGTACTCTTGGATTGGAAGAATTAACATAGCTAAAATGTCCATACTTCTTAAAGCAATGTACAGATTCAATGCAATCCATATCAAAGTTCCACTGACATTTTTCACAGAAATAGAACAAAGAATCCTAAAATTTATATGGAACAACAAAAGACCGTGAATAGCCAAAGGAATCCTAAGAAAAAGAACAAAGCTGGAAACATCAAACTCCTTGATTTCAAATTATATTAAAAAGCTATTGTAGTCAAAATAGCATGGTACTGGCATAACAAAAGACACACAGATCAATGGAACAGAATTGAGACCCAGAAATAAACCCACACATCTCTGGACAGCTAATTTTCCACAAAGCAGCCAAGAACATACAACGGAGAAATTAAAGTCTCTTCAATAAATGGTGTTGGAAAAACTGGACAGTCACATGCAAAAGAATAAAAGTAGACCATTATCTTATACCATACACAAAAATTAACTCAAAATGTATTAAAGACTTGAATGTAAGATCTGAAACCATAAAAACTCTAGAAGAAAACATATGCAGTACACTCTTTGATATCAGTCTTAGCGGCATATTTTCAAGTACCATGTCTGACTGGGCAAGGGAAAGAATACAAAAAATAAACAAACGGGACTACATCAAACTAAAAAGCTTCTGCACAGCAAAAGAAGCCATCAAGAAAATGAAAAGACAACCTAACAATTGGGAGAAGATGTTTGCAAACCATATATGTGTTAAGGGGTTAATATCCAAAATATATAAAGAGCTCAACAACAAAAAAACTAACAACCCAATTAAAAAATGGGCAAAAGATCTGAACAGATATTTCTCCAAAGAAAATATACAGATGGCCAACATGCACATGGAAAGATGTTTAATATCACTAACTATCAGGGAAATGCAAATCAAAATGACAATGAGATATCACCTCACTCCCATCAGAATGGCTATAATTAACAGGACAGGAAATAACAAGTGTTGGAGAGGATGTGGAGAGGGCAGAACTCTCATACACCGCTGGTGGGACTGCAAACTGGTGCAGCCACTATGGAAAACCATATGGAGATTCCTCAAAAAATTAAGAATAGAACTACCATATGATCCAGCTATTCCACTGCTAGGTATTTATCCAAAGAACATGAAAACACGAATGCCTAAAGATACATGCACCCCTATCTTCACTGCAGCATTATTCATGATAGCCAACATTTGGAAGCAACCTAGATGCCCATCAAGGGACTAATGGATAAAGAAGATGTGGTATATATATAAGATGGAATACTACTCTGCCAAAAAAAACGATGAAATCTGGCCATTTGTGACAACATGGCGGGACCTTGAGGGTATGATGATAAGTAAAATAAGTCAGAGGGAGAAAGTTAGATACTGTATGATCTCACTAATAAATAGAAGGTTAAAAAAGAACAACAAACACATAGAGACAGAGATTGGATTGGTGGTTACCAGAGGGGGAGGAGAAGGGAGGAGCATGACAGGGGCGATTAGGCACGTGTACAGTGTTGGGCTGTAATTAGTCTCTGGCTGGTGAACATGATGTAATCTACACAGAAATTGAAATATAATGATGTACATCTGAAATTTATATAACGTTATAAACCAATGTTACCACGATAAAAAAAGAAAGGAAATTTTAGCTAAGAGTTAGTCATTGTATGGACAGAGACAATTTTTTTTTAGATCAGATTGACATATTGTTATAATATATTTATTCTGAAGTCTAAATCAAAGATTGTATTCCTTCCAGTATTAAAATTATAGCTTTGGACTGAAAAAAACACATTGAACTAAATGACCCAATTTATCCCATCATTCATTCACTCACTCAACAAATATTTATGTGGTATAAGCTATGTGTGAGACAATATTTTTAGTAGTTGAGATAGAAAAGTCAACAAATAGACAGGAGACTTGTCCTCGTGGAGCTTAGTCTGCTGAGGAGACACAGGCAAACAAAGTCAATGATATACTGTATACTAGATGATGATAGATAGTTGTTATGGAGAAAAATAATGAGACGAGGGGACTGGGCCATGTGAGGTTGCAATTTTAAACAGAGTGGTCAAGCAAGGCCTTATTGAGAAAGTGACATTTGGGGAAAGACTTAAAGAAGATGAGTGGGTGATCTATATAGGGGGTAAAGCAGAGGAAACAGCCAATGAGAAAGCCCTAAGAAACAATAAGAGGTCAGTTTGGGGCAGAGTGAAGCAAATGAGAGAGAGAGGTAGCAGAAGGGGACAAAAGAGCAGATTTTTTGCCAAATTACGTGGGGCCTTAGAGGCCATTGTAAGAACTTACTGTGTAAAAAAAAATAAGGGGCTACTGGAAGAGTTTGAGGAGAGGCATGATTAGATTTTCAGTTTTAATGATCACTTTGGCTGCTGTGATAAGATTAGACTGAATGAGGTTGAGAGAGGAAACAAAGAGACTGGGAGGAGGCTTCTGCCATTATCTGGAAGAATAACAAGGTTTTGCACAGAGAGGTAGCTGGTGGTGAGAATGGGGGTCATACATTTTGAAAATAGAGCCAATGAGATTTTCTGATGGACTGGAAGTGGGGTATGAGAAAAAGAGTAGATTCAAGAGTGACTCCAATTTGTTTTTGATTTATTTTGCCAAAGCAACAAAAAAGTTAGAACTGATAAAAATTGAAACTGATAAAAATTGAGCGAGTTTTTAAGGGCATATCAGGAATAAACTTTGAGGTGATGCACAGGATCTATGAGTTCAGAGAAGAGAGATGGGGTGGTGATGTAGGTATGGAGGTCGATAACTAATAGATGGTATTTAAAGCAATGAAACTGTGTTCAACAAGGGAGCAGAGTCCACCCCAAGGACTGAATCCTGGGACACTCCAACTTTAGAGATCAGAAAGAAATTAGGAATCAGTCATGGAGATTGAAAAGCAGCAGCCAGAAAGTAGGAGCAATCACAGAAAAGCGTGGTGGCCTGGAAGGAAAGTGCAGAGAAAAAATAAGCATGTCAAATGTATCGCTAGATCAGGTAAGACGAGGACAGAAAACTGAGCATTGGCTTTAACAATGTAGAAGTCTTAACCAAAAGAGTTTCAGTGAAGGAATTAGGACTGGGCAGAGTGAGTAGTTGGGCTGCAAGGTAGCCACACAAGGGCCTCAGTTGATCCCTTAGGGTAGTGTCAAATTGAGGCAAGGAGTCAGACTTTATATTCCCTCTTGGACCAGTCATTAGACTCAGGCTGACTGGGGAGGTGGAGGGGCTGTGACATTGAGTTAGGCTGCTCTCGTCAGCCAAGGGCAATACTTGGAGAGTGACTCAGTTGAGAGTTTTCATCTGCCAGCTTCTCAGTGGCTGTGGGAACGAGTGTTTTGATCCTCAAGGGTGGACAAATGGGCTGTGCCCAGGAGCATCCACTGCAGTGCAATAGAAACTACATGGTTCACCGTCATGGCTCCCAGTAAAACAGCCAGCTGTGATGTGCAAGGTGTTTACCATTGGTGGGTGCCAAGATCATTGCTTCTCCTCTCTTTGATCATTTTCATGAAAACAACAAAAAAAGAACCAGTTGCAGTGAAGTTACGTGGACTAACGTCTGGCTGGAGTGGATTTAGCAGAATAATGAGTGGAGAAAAATTGGAGCAGCTAGTAATCTTCGAATCTCACTTTTATCTATTTCTGGAACATTTCCAACCTTAAGGTAGTCTTGTATTATTGCCCTTCTACTGCCAATCCCTCTTACTCATCTTTTGCATGTTTCTGCAATGCCAAACATATGGATAATATGTGCAAAATTCCTCAGCCATCTGAATGTTTCCAAATACACATATGTTTGAAATAAAATAAGCAAAATATTTGGATGACTAACTGGATTTTTCATTTGTATATTTGGATGTCTACATAGTACCAAAGTTGAGCTGTCTGTAAAACAGAAATTATTAATTAATTAATTAATTATGTAATAGTAATTTATAGTTCCTGTTGGAAGGATAGTCATGTGCTAATTTAAGAAAATCCTTATGTCTTCTTATATCTTCAAGTCTGTTAAAAATGCCCCACAAAATCTGTAATATTCAGATTATTCTTTTCGATTAGGAAACTTAGACTCATTAACTTAGCTTGTCATAATAAATCAAGGCAATCTCGCCTTGAACAAAATCATCAGTACAACTGAGTTGCTTTATATATACATTTCCCTTAGGTCA
Organism: Equus caballus; assembly: GCF_041296265.1. NCBI lineage: Eukaryota > Metazoa > Chordata > Mammalia > Perissodactyla > Equidae > Equus > Equus caballus. The sequence continues at coordinate 95,528,434 of NC_091685.1, read as the reverse complement.
ATAAATGTTTGTTAAACAACAAATAAATAAAAGATACAACAGTTTTAATATTCTGGGAAATTTTACTTTCTTTCGCGCTCATGTCTAGAGTATGAATGTAAGACAGGCATAAATTTACAATTTGACAGCTAAATCTGTCATATCTTACAAGTCTAAGTTAGTGGTTTTCAAATCTTACTGTACAGTGGAATCAGCTGGAGGACTTGTTAAAACACAAATTGCTGACCCCACATCCAGACGTGGATTTGTCTGAAATTACTCTCGTGGGTAAAAGATAAGGAGAGGTGCTGAGAGGCAAAGGTGCAGTTGGTCAACTGTTGAGTTCCTCTCAGGTCAACTGTTGAGTTGCTCTCATATCTTGGTCCCTTTTCCCATTCTGCTCTGTATCCCAAGAAACCTCATTTCCCAGACTACTTGCTGCTTTCTGACTTACAGTTAAGTTTGGGCAATGAAGATTAAGAGAGAGATTAAAGGGAAGGAGGAAGACAGAAGCCACTGTATTTCTCTTCTGATCTCCTTGCTTCTTATGAGCCTCTGTAAGTAGTCGTGTCTTCTCCATGGCTCCAACTCCCACTGGCCAACTTCTCTGCCCATGGTCTCAGCTTCTACAGGACACCTCTCATCAAAATTCTAAATACAGCTAGGTGGCCCCAGCATTTGTGCTCTGGTGACACTACATCTGACCTAGGTGCCTTCAGCACCTGGGTTAGTAGCAGCTTCCTGCTATTGCTATGCTCAGTATGGCTACACCAGTCTCTGGTTACTGCCTCCCTTCCTCTTCATGTCTATCAAGAATGCTCTGCAGTCAATTCCTAGAGTGCTTGTTTTCCTGACTGTGTCCTGACTAAGACAATTACTAAGAATTTGGTATTATTTTTTATTTACCACAGTACACCCTAGGTTAGCATATCCTGTCTAATTCAGATACCCTTCTCTACCTGATCCTGTTGGCAGGTTAATCTCTTCTTGCATAGCCTGAGCTCATCCCTAAAGTTTATAGATAGGAGAAAGGAAGCAGCGAGAAAAGAGATGTCAGGAGAAGAGAGAAAGGCGACCAGGGGGAAGAGTCTAACAGTGCTTTTTGTCACCCACAGCTGAGCCTTAGTGGACAGAACAAAATCGTAGCCTCTGATGTCTCTGTTCAGAAAATGTTGAGAGGCTGTCCTAATATTCAGAAAGGGTCTCTATAGAAATGTGAACCATTCAGAGGAAATCTAGTATTATTACCATAGGTGGAGAAAAAGTTAATATTTTAGAAATTTACTTTGAAACTTGGGAAATATTTAACCTTTATCAGAAAGTCCCTTTGCTAATCAGAAAGACTTGGATTGTTTGAAGACCTTTTGTGGGGTGTGTCAATGAGTGTGAGTACGTGAGTGTGTGAGTGCATGTGTGTGCATGTGTGTGTGCACATGTATGCATGTCAATGCATTTGTTTGTTAATATCCTTTGATACATTTGCCTTACTTCATTTCCTCATTTTATAAATTCAGGTCATTTCCAGAGCCTGCCAAGGTCTGGGAAGCCAGGCTCAAGACAGGCGTAGTCTAAGGCCAGACAGCTCAGAAAAGCAGGGACAAGACACATCCACCATAGCTTGTTCTGAGAAAGTGAAAGCAGCACCTTTAAACTTGTGGCAGGAGTGAGCCATATGCTCATGTCAACACATGTGGACTCCAATTTTAGGTAAATAAGCAGTAAGTAGATTAATATTCAGATACACCCTTTTTTGTTTATGGACACTTGCGCATTGATGGGGCCCACATAGCTGATGCTGTCAGTATTGATTCCATCACATATTTTCTGGTCTGCAACAGAGCTCATAAAAAAATCACTAACTCAAAGAAATATCCATTTAAGTAGCTTGAATTTTCATTGATAAACAGAGCAAGTGCGGTACAACCCTTCTCTCAGATATATGCTCAATAATCCAAGAACTCATTTACATGCTGCTCTTCAGTGATTTTATCCATTTGTAACAGGAAATACCAGTTAGCATGTGACAGCAACTGTTTCCCCACGCTCTACAGCATCGAACAGTATGGAAAGTCCAACAGCACAATTGTTGAAAGAAGTTTACCAAGACCTAGTACTGATTTCTTTCAGAGCACAGTATACATTACAAATGCTGTGCCTAGTTTTCTGTTTCTCAGCAATAGTCTGAATTGTACCAATTTGTAAGATCACTTTACATGGAGTACAATTCCGAATGATACCTTGATAGCTCGGTGATTTTCATTCCTTCTAGAAAAAACAAAAACAGCTTCTTTCAGGAAAGTATCATATACTTGATCTAGGAAAACTATCTTGATTTATTAGGAGTTCTTTCCTATATTTGAAAACCTTGCTAAATTTTTAACAGCTGTTGAATATGGAACTATTCTTAAAGGAGGAATTATTAGATATTAAGGGTGAGTTGATCCCTTCTCTGATCTAACAAAATCCAATTTTTGATATCCAACATTGTATTCATAGTTAAGTTTTTCTTTTTCATCTACTTTTGGGAAATCCTCTCATTGGAAGATTTTCTTGTCTCAATGGACTCCTGTTACTTTTTATATATTTCACACTATTTTGAGTTTTAATATTTATTGTAATTTTCTTTCTAATTTTATCCTTAACCGGCCAGGTTTGCTCCATTGATCTATTTTTTAAATGAGAGATAAGATAAATCAAAATACTAAAAATGAAAAATGTTAACTAAAAATATAAGTTCAAAGGGCATAAAAATATTTTGGTCTAAATAAATTGCTCCCTGTTAAATATTAGCTCAGTAAAATTGAACATCAGAGCTCTCAACACGCAGGCACAGCTTTTACGAACTATAGTTAAAGAGCTATACTTTAATTATTATGTTAAGAGAATTTAACAGGCTATCAGGGAAAATCATGATTGATTTTGGTTTTTTTTGAGGAAGATTAGCCTTGAGCTAACTACTGCCAGTCCTCCTCTTTTTTTGCTGAGGAAGACTGGCCCTGAGCTAACATCTGTGCCCATCTTCCTCTACTTTATACGTGGGATGCCTACCACAGCATGGCGTGCCAAGCGGTGCCATGTCCGCACCTGGGATCAGAACCGGTAAACCCCGGGCCACCGAGAAGCAGAATGTGCGAACTTAACTGCTGCACCACTGGGCCGGCCCCGATTGATTTGATTTTTAAAGTTTGTAAAGTGGAAGTGAACAAAATCTTTTTTCAAGGCTTTTTCCTCTGAACACCGTGGGAGACCTGACAGGTGGTGGACCAGCAGAGGTCTGAAGACCAACCCCAAGCTCTGCTTCGAAATCTTTCAAAATCACTTATACTCAGAACATCAGTCCTAGAGAATTATCTGTGACCTTTTGGAATTCTTCAGGTGTTAAAAAGGCCTCAGCCAGGCATGGCAGATATCTTTTTCTGAAAGCCAGAATACTACTTTTTCTTTCCTTTTTTTTGGCACCTGAGCTAACATCTGTTGCCAATCATTTTTCTTTTTCTTCTTATCCTCAAAGCCCCCCAGTACATAGTTGTATTCTAGTTGCAGTCCTTTTAGTTGTGGCATGTGGGATGCCATCTCGGCAATGCCTGATGGATGGTGCCATGTCTGTGCCCAGGATCCAAACTGGCGAAACCCTGGGCCACTGAAGCAGAGCGCATAAACTTAATCACTCGGCCACAGGGCCAGGCCACAGAATACTACTTTTTGCCTCTCAAGTAATGTTCTGTCTCTGTATCACATGGGAGGCCTAATCCTCTGTTCTCTCTTGGGGCTCCTCATGGGCTTTCTGACTAGTTCTAGAAGCCTTATCATTGCACCCTTCTATAGGACCTCTTGGCACAGTCAAGAGCAGGCCCTCAGCCCCTAGCCACTGCCCTGCAATTTCCACCTGTCTTTAAAATTTCCATCTGACTTGGAAAACCAAACGACAGAGAAATAAAAAAGAAAAACTCTCTCACTTAATTCTACTGCTTTCAGCCAGTTTTTTTCATTTCTCTCATTCTAATTACTGTCAACTTGCTGAAGGGGGTTGCTGTCCCTCTGTTTCTCTACTTGTACAACATGAGTTCTCTCCTTAAATGCCTATGATGTGGTTTTACTGCATATTTTTATTAAAACTACTCTGGCAAATGTCGTCAATGACTCATAACCACCAAATCCAACAGTTTCTCGCTAATCCTTATTCTTCCTTCTTCATCAACACATTTGTTATTCTTGTTCACCTTCCCCTGCTTGATATTCTTCTCACTTAGCTATAGTGATGCTTGATGACCATTGATCTCTAGTAATTTCTCCATTTTTCATGGCTTCCTTAGTCCTCCTTTCCTTATACTTATGGATACTCTCCTCCTATCATGTTTTCTCATTTTCTATGTGGAATACATAGAAGACTATTTAAACAATTCCTCTAAAAATAATTATCCGTAAAATATTAGGTTGTCATCCTATTTCCCTATTTTTTTTCAAGATTTTATTTTTTTCCTTTTTCTCCCCAAAGCCCCCAGTGCATAGTTGTATATTCTTCGTTGTGGGTCCCTCTAGTTGTGGCATGTGGGACGCCGCCTCAGCGTGGTCTGATGAGCAGTGCCATGTCCGCGCCCAGGATTCGAACCAACGAAACACTGGGCCGCCTGCAGCGGAGCGCGCGAACTTAACCACTCGGCCACGGGGCCAGCCCCCCTATTTCCCTATTTTTATAAATGGAAAGAATGCATAGGATCTTTTATTTTTCGTAGCACAGAATTAAAATCTGTGGCAATGCATAACCACAAAATGAATGTCAAAAATGGCCAAGTAGAAAGTAACGCTTTTGAACTAAATTACTCACAAAACTAAACTACTCATAAAAAGGATCAACACATCAAAATAGCAACTCATATTCTGAAAAGAGATTTAGAGTTAATGTAGATTATTCATCGATCACATTGAATCATTAAATTGTAAGCTACTAGGGATTGTATTTTATTCACTTTTCATCATCCATAGTGATCGGCACAGGCTTTTACACATAATATGATCTCCATCAATGTCTGCTAAATTGAACGTGAGGCTTCTGGCAACAATTGTAAAAAATAAAATAAAATAGGATGAAATATGACAACAATATTTGACTTACCCTCAGTACAATTCTAAGATTTTTTTTAGTATTTTGTATGCAATTCATATGCTGTGGTTGAGGAAATATTATTATAAAAGAAAGATGTCAAATATTGAGGAGTTAGTTTATAACAGTTCACAAAAGACCGTGACTTTTTTTCCTTTTTTAGCTCACAGTGCTACACAGCCCACCCTTATAGTGCTAACATAGGAGTCAATAAGTGGTAGCATTCCAATAGACCTATAAGACAAAATCTTCCTCCTTTGTTTTGGCAAAAGGGCAAGAGATGTGCATCGTTATCAGAGAGAAAATAGAGAGATTGGAGATGATGAATTGACATGGTCACTCCTCACTTAAAAGGGAGAAAAAGAAGCATTTCATCTGCTCCTTCTGCCAAAGTCAGGAACTCCAAGTCATGTATAAGATGTGATGGTTACTCTAAAACATGGAACAATTTATGCTAGTGATTTACACAAGCACTTTGTTTTATTTTGCTAACCCCAAATTTAAGTGTCTTAATGCTTTCAGTGGGCATGAAAGGGGACTTTAAAGGTTTCTGAGATCCTCAAACCCAGTGGGAAGAGCAGGGCAAAAAGAGAGAGAAGCGCTCACGCCTGCCTCACTGTAGCTTCCCCAGTTGATCAAAGAGGCCAGTAAATATCACAGGTAGGGCCTGAGAGGAAGTAGCTCCTGAAGATTTACTGTGCCTTACAGTCAGGGCAGAGAGAACAACTGTCTGAGAGCTGCATTACTGTACAAAGAAAATATGAAGGGAGAAATCCACGACATCCAGTACCCAGACAGAGCAGACAGACCTCACAGTCAGCCGCAGCTCTGTCTATCTGATACCAATTTCAGATATGTATCTCTTGCTTCAGATGAAGATTCAGCAAAGATTTAGAAGAAAGGGATTGCCCATTCTTGGGATCTCCATACTTGGCATCCTTCTCTGTAACTGGCACTTCCCAGTTCCAGATCTCCAGAAATCCTCCAAGAGAGGGAAAGAGAGGGAGGCCATCCCTCTGCTACAAAGCCTTCCATTAGTGTCCCCTCTGCAGATACAAGGAAGATGGGGTTGAAGGATAATAACATTTGAATTTGATTGAATATTTATTCCAAATGAACTTGAGATTTTAAAATAGATTAGTCTACAAATCACCAGACAATGCTGAACACATCGAAAGGAAGTGAGGTACTGTTGTTTGGTACATGAATTCTACCCCCTTTCCCATTACTAACTCCTAAGGGGTGAGTGCTTAATAAAGCTGATAGTAGTTATCAAGATATAAACAATTCCATGTGTGACGATTGCTGAACTGAGACTATTAATTGAATCTACCACCTATTTAACAGAATTAGAGAGTATTTCAAGCAGAGCAAGTATTGTAGGCCATAAAAATTTCAGTACGAGAAGAGTAAAAAAGATGAAAGCTATTTGATTGGGAGTGAATATATAGGCTGAAATAGAGTTTTTCATTCAATCTTGATATCACAAAAGTAGGGGACATCTCTTAAGGTTAAAAAAAATCTTTCGGGAAGAAAGGGAAATTTTTTACTTCAAGAACATGTAGAATTCCACTATTTAATTCACAAATCATAAAAATCAGCATTGGTGAAATTAATGGACAGGACATCCAAAGTGGATTAATAAGCGAAAGTAATATGTGTAGAGGACTAGCTGATCCTTTTAACATTGATAACGATCATCACTTGATTTCACTGTGAAAGAAAAATAAGAGTTTATAGGGATGAAGGGGATGAGCCAGTATGGTAGTTTTTTCCTCTTTAACAAATGGCCTAAACTCTATTCACACTCTTAATAAAGCTTTATACATTCTTCCTTGAATTCAGTGAACCCAAATGATGCTTTGGGTTACAGCATTTCTGCGTGAGGAATAACCCCACATATGTCAGTATAATTGCATAGTTCAGGTTTGGATTTTGTTATGGAAAACCAGAATCATACACCAACTCCATTCTGTGCCAAATCTATGGTAGTATTGTCTCAAAAATATATTAATATCATAGGAAATAAAAGATCAGGAAAAATTCAGTATGTTAAGACAACAGTCTAATGAAATACAACTCGTTTGATGCAGAAGTCTCTTCTGTTTTTAAGGATGAAATATATCTACAAGTTTAAAAAACAGTTATATTTAATTAGCAATATATTATATAAAGTCTCATGTTCTTCAAAGTTTTAAACTTATATTCCTATAAAGAGTTTAAATGACTGGAATGCAGGAATTATTTTGTATTTCATAACTCAGATGACACTTCAACAATTACATACATTTGGTTTTTGGGTGACATGATTGTTTATGTATAGTATTGAAATCCTTCACAGATTTTGCCAACAACCTACTTTTTAATATAATGCACGTTTTGAGCAAAGATGACATATTATTGGTTCTCAAACATTAGTATGGATTAGAAATTACCTGGAAGGTTTATTAAAACACAGATTACAAGACAACTTCAATAGATCTGCAGGGCGGCTGAGAATTTGCATTGCTAACAGGTTCCCAGGTGATACTGATGCTGCTGGTCCAGGGAACCACACTTTGAAAGGACCCACATAAAGAGAAGCCCAGTGGTTTACAAAAGTTCTGAGAATTACTTGCAAATTATAAGTAACATAAAAAAATTATCCACCAACACCCAAGTTATAACAAACTCCTTTTTCATTAATTACTAATGCAAAATAGTTTTGCTTATATTATTAACTTTTCAAGTAGCTAACAAATTTAAAATTCATAAGTATGCTGGCTGCCAAAGAATCTCCCTACACTTACTTTCATTTTGCGTTAAAATATATTTTATGTGGAATAATATAAAAACTGCAGGTGAATTTTCTAACCATACACACATGGACATGCACACGCTGTTGAAATATTTTAAGGCAAGATCACTGTGTTATGAAAAGACCTAAACACTGCGACCTAACATATTTCAAACTAAGTATCAGAATATAGATGAGTGAACAAACTGCCAGTGATTAGATGACAGGTAGACTTTTACTACAGCTTTTGGTTACAAATATTAAAATATTTTCTACTTTATTAAAACCTAGTTTCTCATCATTGTGAATATTTCAATATCTCAACATATTTATAGTACTTATGGATGAACTCCAAATACATTCTTGATTCTCTGATTTTGGACTCTTCAAATGTTATGTGCTTAATTTTTTGGGAAAAAGAACTGCAGAACTGACTGAACAATGGCAAAAAACCAAGCAACCAAACAAAAAAAACAAAACACATTTCTATAGGCTTGCATGCCTTAACATTTTCACATAAATATTGCAATAAGTACATTAAATTGGTTCCTTAGTTTATATCACTTTATATTACCTGTGTAACTCGTATTCTGTATGATTTTCTCCTTGTATATGCGTGATATATCTGATGTGCCTTATAAATTAGAAACCTAAATCTTTATTAAAGTCTTTTAAGTGGCTAAGAATTACACAAAATTTCTATTGGACTCAGTTGAGATTTCTAATTATAAGTTCCTTAATTTTAACTTTTGGCATTTTCCAGTGGCACTGAAATTAATGTCCTAGCATGAGCAGCAGGACACATTCAAGAGAGTAATCAGGGTGATGAGGCAGGTGTTGGCCAAGCCACCTTCGCAATCAGTCTTTTTGGCTCAGACAATCTCAAAATTGCTCTCACATCCTCGCCCCATGCTTCTTTCTTCCTTTGACCTCTACGTCTGACCTCTCCTGAAGATTTATAATCAAGAAACCATTACTGTTGTTTTCTGTATACTTACAATCAGGAGGCATCTTTTCCATAAATATCGTGTAATATTCTTTGAGAAGTTCAAAATTTTCCTGATTAATACTTTCTTGCAAAGAGACGTCTCCAAATCTAAAAAGAGAAAATGAAAATAGTTATGGGTTATAACATAGCACTTGAATGTAACATTTTTTATCCTCCTTTTTAAATAGATGGCAATATTTTCCTAAGGAAGGAGTCTTTTTTTAAGCAACAGTGCACAATGGTGATTTCAAACATATTCCAGTCTCCACTGGCCCTGATTCCACCAATCCCTTTGGACACACCAAAATATCCTCACAATCATCAAACGTGAACTTGAAATGAAATACCAAATCTAAAACACCAGCCCCTGTGCCTGCGCGTAACTGATACGCAGTTAATGTTAGTTTCCTCACTTTTGCAGGGCTGCATCTCTGAAAATATAAAAATCCCTCCCTCTCTCTTTTTATCCTTCCCATCTTCCTCTTCACTCCTGACAGTTTGAGGAGAGATCCAGAAGACCAGGACTAGACACTGGGTTGCAAACAGTCTTGTACACATAATCAACTGCTGTAGGCACACGTGGTCCTCCAACCTCCCAGAGAGTATTGCACTTCTGCCTACGTTTTTTTTTCTGTCCACACCATGGAGGCCAACAGCCTCTCTACTGGAGATTTTCTGCCTCTTTCTCAAGATAAAACTTTCTACCTGTGTATCACTGCCCCTGCGTTTTCTTTAAGCATTTCTCAGGTTTAAGTAAAGTCCCCTTCTCTCTCTATAAAAGATGCTACGTAAATGGCTTCCAAATGTATGTCCGTTCAAATATCTCCATTCAGATCTGTATTTCTAGATGTCAGTTGAAATTTTCAGTGCGAATCATCCCACTCCACTTCAAATGAAACATAACCAAAAACTGAAACCACCTCCTCCTTTTGTTTAGAAATAAACATGTTCCTGGTATTCTGCCATTAACTCAGTTTCAAAATCTAGGCACCCTTTTGTATTTCCTCTCTTTTCTCCACCCCACCCACTATTCATTGATCTTTTCACACCTTTGGTATCCTTTCCTTCTTTTTCTTTACCACTGTCATCATATACTAGCTATTCAATTGTATCCTGATTGACTGGATACAAAGCCTCCCAAATACTCAAGTGCTATGCCTCCTTCTGTTTCAATCTATCCTTTACATCATGGTCAGATCATTATTCATTCAACAAATATTTCTTTAGTGTCAACTATGTGCCAGACGCTGCATGTGCAATAAATGAAATGTTGGAGAAGTTAATCTAACGCCCATTTCATATATCAGCTCACTAAACTTCACTACTTCTCCTCTCCCTGTAAGGACAAAGTCTAGTCTCCTTTTTAGCATCTAACTTCTCCACAAAGGCTTCCAAAATCCCTGTGGGAATGTAGTTACACCCTTCTCCCTTACTAGCAGTATTTCGATGTCTTTGGGACTTTTCACATGCTACTCCTCCTCTGACTAGAACGTCTTACCTTCTTTCTTGGCTTGATTAATTCCTATTCATCCTTCAAAGCCTTGTAGAAGGCTGCTCATCTACTCTACGAGACTCCCCTGATGAAGTCTCCCATCTATGAATCACCTTCATTCCTCCCCTCTTCCTGTCCCTTCCAAATCTTTGCTTATTGAATGAGTCAAACTGAAATGTACTATTTGTTGACCTGTCTTCCTTACTGGATGGTAAGTTCTTTCAGGACAGAGATCATATTCATTCTTCTTGTTACATCCCATGCTCCCTGTGTCCTTCAGCTTGGCAGAATAGTGCTTGGTACAGAGTCAGTGTTCAATATCTATACTGAATTAAACTTGGAAGACAGGAACGTACACCCAGGAAAATCTACAGGAGAGTTTCCCTGAACTCTGAAATATACTCTTCTAACTTTTGCAGACATCATAATCAAGTGATATTTTAAAAATACCATCCTGGTTGGGATAATATTATGCACTGAATATTTATGTCCCCTCAAAAATCATGCTGAAGCCCTAACCCCCAATGTGGCTATGTTTGGAGAGGGAGCCACTAAAGATGCAATTAAGGTTAAATGAGGTCATGAGAGTGGGACCCTGATTCAATAGGATTAGTTTCCTTGTAGAAAGAGACACCAGAGAGCTCACTCTCTCTCTCTGCACACACAAAGAAGAGGTCATGTGAGTACACAGCAAGAAAGCAGAAGAGAGTTTTTACCAGAAACCAAATTGGCTAGAACCTCGATCACAGGCTCTGGAACTGTGAGAAATAAATTTCTGTTGTTTAAGCTGCCCAGTCTGTGGTATTTGGCTATGGTAGCCCAAGCAGACTAATTAGTACTTACTTATTTGAGAATGGATATATATAACATAGGTTTTGGCTATGGGTAAATATGTAGTAAAATATTACACCTGAATTATATAACATACCTAACACTCAGCTGTTGCCTGATAAAGCTCAAAATTCAGAATCAGGAAAATGAGGCCAGAAAACAAAAAGGAAGTGATCTGCTCAAATCAATAGATGGTTGACATCAGAGTGTTTCTTGCTTCTCTTGTGTTTTTATCTACTTTGCCATTTTGTCTCCTTTTCAAGTCTCATGTGTCTTACATAGCTTCCAGGTATGAAAAACTGCATTTTTTAATATGCAAGAGAGATGAGAGAGAAGGGAAGGAAAGGGGCATTTTTTAAATAAAGTGACTAACAACTAAAATAGTCACAATGACATGAACGATGCAAGTTAACCTAACCTGGAAGGCTTGAAAACACAGTGCTAACTGTTCCTTGAAAAGTCTGTAAATGGAGAGTGTCACATCTCTCTCAAGACCACACTCACAGGCCTTAACTTACTAATTAAAACCCAAAATACTGTACTCTAGTGTAACAAAGAAGAGAGAATTAATTGAGAGCGCTGATTCTTTTTTTCCAAAATTGTATAATTTATGTTCATAAATATCATTCACCTCAAAGATCAAACTTGCTGTGAGACAAATATATACAGATGACTGGAATATAATCTGATTTTAGATATTGATTTGCTGAAGTACTTAATTTTTGTACAATACAGTGAATAAAATTAGATTCTGATTTATGCATGCTAGAAGAAAAGAGATGAATAGCTTCCACACTTTGAAATTAAACATGCAATACAAAGCTGTCATCTAATTTTGTAACTGGAAAGTGAGAATTACGAAAACTTCTATTATCCAGGAAGCATCTTTTGGATAAGAAAGGGAGAAGGAGAAATACCTGGAAAAAAGTAGATAAAAACAGGCACCTTGACCATCTTTGAAATTCAAGAGGACTATAAATGTAGTGGCATTTTTAGTTTAGTAAATGGCATTAGTAAAGGCCTAAAACCGACTATCAAGTCCTGGCAGAGAATATGGCAGGCACTTTAAAACTGCCACCTATGGAAGAAGAAGACATTTGGAGAGTGAATTATAGTTAAGAGAGCATTTTAAATACTGAAGACTATCAAACTCCCCAGAAGATTCCCCCCGGGGAAGCTTCTCCAACCAGGCCGTACAGCAACAGGGAAACATTTTTCTCTAAAATTTTTCAAAAATGCGTCCTAGGAACCTCAACTCATATCCACGTTTTCGATAATTTCTACATGTAAATCACGTAAGAGGCAAAAGTAACTCCTCTGTCTGTTCAAAAAAGTGCTTTTGACAGTGATTCATAGGATCACATACAATCATGTGTCGTTTGAGCAAATTACTATGAAAAAATGTGTTAATAACTGTCAATAGCAACTATTTTAGTAAGGAAAACAAAAGGAAATAATAGACTGTGTTTTAGGTCCAGAAATTGACACATGAGCTGCCTTTACAATGTTGAAATACATATGAACATAAAAAATCCTAAAATTTGGTATACACATAAGCGTTTGGAAACACGAGGAAATTTAATCCATGTGAATATTTTGGTATTGGATTGCATATTTTCCTCATTGTCTCACAACACTTAAATTTGGTGTGAGTCAGGAATCCTTAAATATGAATATTTCTCCTTGCTGTACCAAATAACTTGGTACTAATAAACAGGAAAACCTAAGTTCTATGTGCAGGGAAGTGTGGAATTGCTCAACATTTTCATAACAATTAAAAAGAAAAACTGAAGTACCAGTGTTATACCTGAAGCTTACCTCTCAGCGAGAGTTTGCTGCTCATTGATTCCAACGTTAAAAAGTACCGGATACACATGAAGCAATTGTCCTTCTTTAATCTGGAGAGGCAGAGACTCAAACATTCTCGCTGGAAGCTTTACCTCCACCACATAATGTTCACTAAAGGAAGCAGAGGACAAAGAGAAGCAGTGTTGTTTATTTCATTCACTTTTAGGTTATTTTAGATTCATTGGAAAGAAACAATAAAACAGTTGGAATTTAGCACTGATTGAAGTTTTGGGCTGCTATCTGCTTATTTTCTGTTACTAATTCATTCGATTATAATTTCATTCACTTCACTATTAAATTGCTTGGCATAAAGAATTGTTTACATGTTTGATTTCTCTCCATTACTCTGAGCTCCTTCAGGAAAGGAAGAATGTTTAGTTCATTTTTGCATACCAGGGCCACATACATAGAGAGCCTTATTTGTTATTTGTTCTCTTGATTTAGTTATTTTTAAAACACAACCAGGCTCAAGAATAAGAAAAGTAATTTAATGATGGATTTTTCAATATAGGAAACTAATAAACCAAATCACTTATAACATTTTTTAGCACAGCTTGATTGTTGTTATTCTTGATGAACCTCTGTGTTTGTGACGGTTTGATGGAAACATAATGGTTTCATTATTTAAGGTGTAACCTTTGGGGGTTCTCAATCATTTTGCAACATTAACAAATCATCTCATTGAAAATTTCCATTAAAAATTACCCCTAATGTTTAGTGTTGGAAATTTAAATTAGGATTCATAAAATGTGGTCAAGAAGAATAGCTGCTTACATAATTTGAAACGCCATCCTCTGACGCACTGCGAATTGAGTAGAGCAATATAGAGAGTTTTGCCCAGAATTCAGGAAAACCCATGTGTTTCCAGAACTATACAGAGTGCTGAGGTAGTAACACATGTATTGGGAAAAAAAGCACAGGACAATTAGTGGGTCTCTGTGAAAATATTTTTAGTTTCTCCTAGTATAACAATACTGATATGCACTCTGGGTCATTGACTCTGAGACTTGTTTCTTATCTGAGCTTCAAACTAGAGAACTAGGAGATAACCTTCAACCCAGCAAGCAGGGACATTAGCACTACCCTCACACGGATGGACACATTATTTTTCTTTTTCATTTTTTTGTGAGGAAGATTTGCCCTGAGCTAACATCTGTTGCTAATCTTCTTCTTTTTTTGCTTGAGGAAGATTAGCCCTGAGCTAACATCTGTGCCAGTCTTCCTCTACTTTGTATGTGGGATGCCTCCACAGTATAGCTGATGAGTGGAGTTGGTCTGCATCCAGGATTCGAACCTACGAACCCAGGGCCGCTGAAGCGGAGTGCAGGAAACTTTAACCACTTGGCCACGGGGCCTGTCCTTTCTTTTTCTTTTTTAAATTGCTCTCAGTGCCCTTTACAAAAGCCTGACTAATAGAGGGCTGATGTTTATTTATTTCAAGTCTTTCAGGAATAGGAGAAGAATCAATGAGCTGGTCCATGTTGAAAGGTTGCTCTGAAGGTGAAATATTATACAATTTATGATAACTTTTTGTCAGTTCTATTAAAATTAAATTATTTTATTTTATTTATTATGTTGATATTTTAATTTATTACATTTTAATAAATAATATTTATTACATTATTATTGTAATATTGTTATACAATACTAATAATTTATTACATGTTATATAAATTTAATAATAAAAATAAAAATTAAAATAATTGACAAGCATGCATTTTAAGTGTATAATTCAAAGCTTTAGAAAATTTATAGAGTTGTGCAATCATGACAATAATTCAGTTTCAGAATATTTCCATCACCTTAAAAAAATCCTTCATGTCTGTTTGCATTCAAACCCCAATCCCATTGCCTGCCCCAGGAAACCAATGACCTATTTTGTCTCTACAGATTTTACTTTTCTACATATTTGACGTAAATGGAATGATATAGTATGTAGTCTCTTGTGCCTAGCTTTTCTCACCTCGCATAATGACTTTGAAGTCTTCTATGTTGTAGCATATACCAGTATTGTGTTCCTTTTTATTGCTGTATAGCATTCTACTGTATAGATACCACATTTTGTGTATGTATTCACAAATGGATAGATCCTTGGATTACTTCATGATTTTGGCTATTATGAATAATGCTGCTATGAACATCCACACATTAGTTTTTGTGTGGACATATAGTTTCATTTTCTCTTTGGTATAGACCTAAGAGTCATATGGTAATTTTAGGTTTAACTTTTTAAGAAACTGCCAAACTATTTCCACAGTGGCAATATCATTTTACATTCCCACTAGCAATGTATGAGGGTTACAGGTTTTTCACGTCCTTGCAAACACTTGTTATTGTCTGTCTTTTTGATTGTGATGATTCTACAGTGGTGAAGTGCTATCTAATTATGGTTTTAATTTGCATTCTCCTAATGACTAATAATATTGAGTAGGTTTTCACATGCATATAAGCCACTCATATATCTTATCTGGCAAAATATCTATTCAAACATTTTGCCCGTTTTTAAATCAGGTTTTTTACCTCATTGAGAGTAAGATTTTTTTTAATGTATTCTGGATACAAACCCTTTATCAGATATATAGTTTACATATATTTTCTTCCAATCTGTGGCTTATCTTTTCATTTACTTAATGGTATTTTTAATGCTTAAAGTGTATAATTTTAATGAAATCCAGTTTATCAAATTGTTTATTTTATGAACCTAGATTTTTGGTCATATCTAAGAACTCTTTACCTAACCCAACTTAACAAATATTTTCTCCTACAAGTTTCATAGTTTTAGCTCTTATATTTAGACCTCTGATCCACTGTGAGTTAATTTTTGGTACGTGGTGTAAAGTGAGATTTTAAATTCTTTTTGCATACAGACAATCAATTGTCACAGCAACATTTTTTGCAAAGACTTTCCATTCTCTATTGAATTGCCTTGGTACCTTTGTCAAAAATCAATTGACCCAAAAAGTAATAGTTTATATCTAGGTTCTAAATTCTGTTTAATTGATCTATATGTATATACTTATGCCAGTACTATAAGGTCTTGGTTATCATTGTTTTATAGTAAATTTTGAAATTGGAAAATAGAATTCCTCCAACTTTCTTCTTCTTTTATAAAATTGTTTCCATTATTCTGGTCCTTTGCATGTCCATATAAATTTTAGGTGTAGCTTGCCGATTTCTCCACAAAAGACTACTTGGAAGTAGGCAGTTAGTGATTGCATTGAATCTATAGATCAATTTGTGGAGCACTGCCATCTAAAAAATATTGAGTATTCCAATCCAGGAACAGGGATTGTCTTTCCATGTACTGGATTTTATTAATTTCTCTAAGCAATATTTTGCGTATCCTGTGGAGAATTCTTGGAGTACTTTGTTAAATTCAGTCTGACAATTATTCTTTTTGATGTTATTGTGAATGGAATTGTTAACCAAAGTTTCTGACAATTTTTCTGGAGTGTGCTTTTTTCTGCTCTCTGGTCCGAATCAAGTCTGTCCCCTCTGGTAGTGCAACTGCTGGTTTTCATGGCCCGCCTTGCCATAGTAAAGCTGTGCTGAGAGAGTCAGGGTCGATGAGAGCACCCCGTGGCAAAAATGCCACGGACTCCAACAGTCTTATCCAATGTTCACTAGCTTGTCATGAATAAGTACTTCTAAATTTGTTGTATGCCTTTGATTTATTCCCTTTGCCCTAAAATGGATCTTTCAGACAATTCTGTCTAATTGTAATATTGCTTTTTGGAGAGAGGATTTGCCAAGCTGCTCATGTCGTCATTCTAGAAGTCCAACTCCCATCTGTATGATAACTTTTGAATTTAGCTACAGTCTGAAGAACTCCCTCAGAAAAAGCATCTTTTACTCTGCCTATGCCAAATGGCCTGGTAAGCTTCCCTTACAAATTATGATAAAAGTATCAGGTTCTTACTTCTGATAATAATCTTCATGGTGATATAGAGTGGGACTTTTTTCCAGGTGTGTATATGAGCAATTTTATTCCTCTTTCTCCCAATGAATGGCAAATTAAGCATTAGTTTACAGATGAAATATTCAGTTTTATGAGGATACGGTTTTTCTTTATGCATAAGAAACAGACACCTTTCATTCAACCATGTATCTCTGAGAATCACAGAAAATTTTAAATAATTCACACAAAATTTAAAATATCATACGTTTACTATGGACAAGAAAACAAGTGTAGTTTAAACTTTTATACTTAATCTCTTCCCCATCTCTCTCTAGCAAGAAAAAGGCTGTCTCTTTAGTACATTCATATTTTTTCATTGTGATCTGAGAATGTTTCAAATTTCAAATATCCACGTGCAACCTTTAAAAGTGCTAACATCAGAATAGTTAAAACTGGGAGGACTTCCGATTGAAATGAGTTAGCATAGGATATAATTCTTCTGTTGGAGGTCTATTCTGCACACCATCATTTTTCTTAATTATTTCTGATATTTTGCCCATCATACACTGACCTTTAAAACTATTTAAAATCATTCTTGGAAATCTCAATCTGGGAGTGAATTATCCAAAATAATTAGAAAAATGGTGGTATATGTCCCTGACATAGGAATACACCTTTCCTAAAATGTTCCTGCTTTTAACAGAATTTAATATAAAGTCATCTCAAGAATTATGATGCTATTAACCAAATGATTCCAGCAGAAGTAAAAACATCCACAACTTCAGACTAGATAGTAATAAAGAGAAAAATGTTCTTCTCATGCCTGCTATTATTTTGTATTCTTCATATTTCATGGGGGAGCATTAAGATACTCACCTTACTACAGTACAATTTACAAACAGTCATGAGCTTTCCAGGAGTATTTCAAGCCTCCCCTGTCGTGTCCTCTACATTTATTTCTCACCAAAAAGGAAAAGAGAACAAAAGAAAGAATTGCACACCAAACCTTAATTCTCCTCGGCTCTTTTGTCAGGAGTTAATACAAACATCTAACAAAGCTCGGTCTTTAAGAAATGGGCACCACTTACCGCCTTCCTGTTATAACTGGCAAGACATCATTGGATTTGGCTTCAGTTATTTTAAATGTGACTTTCTTCAAATCTGAAATGCCAACGGCCATGTCCTCCAGCATTCCAATCTCATCACCTAAACAAGGGAAAAGGAGCCTAGTTACACACAGACTGTTTGAAGAAAATGTCACTTGGTACTACAGCTCCCTGCCGGAATGTTTCTGGCATTTCAGTGAATGAGTTTCTGAATGCAGTGAATCCATTCAAAGTGTTTGGCCTCAGAGGCTGAAGGTTTTCATTACTGAAGTAAGAACCATTTCAATGGACTCCAGCAGTCTGTGTATCTTTTGAGAAAAGGAAGAATGTATATATTTACTGGGAGGCTACAGACAAGTTTTAACTCCTTTATAAAACACAGTAGCATTCAGATCTCGTTACATTGGCATGGCTGATATTTGATTTCTAGAAATAAAAGAGATGGCTGAATTGAAGATGACTGATCCAGGCTCATATGAGTTTTATATCTCAATGCACTGACAAATAAAGCCTGAGAAAGAGGTAATTAAGTAGGATTCTAGATCAGCACTATCCACTAGAAATACAATGTGAGCCACATATATAATTGTAAGTTTCCTGGGAGTCATATTTTAAAAAGAGTAAAATAAAAATGGTGAAGTTAATTTTAATAATATGTTTTACTTTAACCCAATATACCCAAAATGTCGTTTCAGCTATAAATCAACATGAAATTATTAATTATTAACATAAAGCTTTTTTAACTAGTC
Organism: Equus caballus; assembly: GCF_041296265.1. NCBI lineage: Eukaryota > Metazoa > Chordata > Mammalia > Perissodactyla > Equidae > Equus > Equus caballus. The sequence goes on along the minus strand of NC_091685.1, from coordinate 95,509,666 downwards.
CTTGAAATCTGGCATGCACGTCTAGTACATATTGATTTGGACCAGACACATTTCAAGTGCTCAATAGCCACACCAGGCCATGTATTGAACAGAGCTGTTCTAGACATTAGAGGGTTGGGACTTTAAAAATCCAGTCATTGAAACTACGTTGGCAAAGAGCCTTTTATATTAAAAATGCCAGATGGCTTCTCAGGACTCCACTATGAAACAATCTATAATTCCATTTTCAAAACATAATGGGGGCAAAAGCACAGGTAACGGTGAATGAACGCAAAGAACTAGAAGTTACATTATTCCCGTAATACTTGATGCAGTAAAGGTTTACTTCTCCTTTTTATGCTTAACTGAAGAATCTTTGGATCAAGCGTCCTTATGAGTAGAAATATGATTTTACCACGTGCTAAAGCAGCACTCACTGTATGTACTTAGCAGTCCTTCATATTGCACGACTAGTCCCACTGTGTGAAGCTGCTGTAGGAAGCCAGGATCATGTAAACTTGCGTGTAATTTGATGATAAAACCACAAACCAACCCAGCAAGCTAGAAAAAAAAAAAAAAAAAAACCCGTTGAAGAAATTTACCAGGGTCAACAAAATTTAATTGAGAACATTTAAGACTTTCAAGGCACCACAGATTTCATTTTAAAAGTTCAAGTATGTGTAAGAAAACTATAATTTCTTATATATCCATTTTGAAACCAGTTGACAGTCTTTGATCTAGCAAGGTTTGGGGAAGGCAGCACTGTGAAAGGAGAGAGCATGGACTCTGGAGTCAAGGTGATACATCTGCAAATCCTGTCTACCATTTCTAGCAGTGAAGTCAAAAAAAGTTATTTAATGCTTCTGATGTTATTATTATTTTTGCACACATAGACTAAAGACAATACTACTCATTTCATAGAGTCGTTGAAAGGACATGATGAAGAAACATGTGTAAGGCAGAGCACAATGTCCAACATATAGTTAGCTCCATTTGCCACTGGACCATCCATGAAATACTGGAGAACAGGGAGAGTTGGGTTAAAATATGCCCTTTGCCTGGAATGTTTAGAAAGACAGACTTCTGTCTCTTTCCCTCCATGTGTCTGTCATATAAAATTCAATCACCGAGGTGGAGGCAGGAGGGGAGATGGAAGACCCCAGCAGAGCCGGTGTGATGGAGACCAGCCTTGGTGTCACGGGGTAGGGTTGGGTGTATGCAAAGGAGGTGGTCCTGTCACTTCCCATTCAAGCCTTACTGCCTGGCAAACTTATTTTATAAACAAGAGAGGAGATCATTGGGAGGCCCTGTCCTGGGATTCATGGGGGAGCCGTATAAACAGGGGGTTGCAAACAAACCCCTTTTACCAGTCCTAGCTGGCCACCTGCAATGCAAGGCAGCTGCCCCTTTCCTCCCACTGTGCACTGTGCGGAGACCCCAAGGCATAATATGACAACAGGCTGGGTGACCCTTTCCCTCATAGACTCTCTGCCCCGTGAAATTGAATGTCCATTTCAGAGACTTAGCTACCTCTTTGCAGAAATAAATGCTTAAGGGCTCATAAACTGTTTCTATTTGGCTCATATTTATTATGATTAAGAAAAACTGGGTACCAAAACTTAAAAAAAAGGATCCCTTTAAAAATAAAACGACCAAGGGGCCAGTCCAGTGGCGTAGCAGTTAAGTTCACGCACTCCACTTCAGCAGCCTGGGGTTCACTGGTTCAGATCCTGGGCACGGACCTACACACCACTCATCAAGCCAGGCTGTGGTGGCGTCCCACATGGACGAACTAGAAGGACTTGCAACTAGGATATACAGCTATATACTGGGACTTCGGGGAGAGAAAAATAAAACTACCAAAAGAAGACCTCTATCCTCATCAAGGATAGTATTTAACAACCCAGCACAGTGCTGTGCTCACAAGTAGAGGCACCTACCGCTTGGCTGAAGACAATGTCTCTTCTCAGAGTCAGCATCAAACACTGGGGCAAGCTGTACGCAAGTTCCTGAAGGAGCACAAACGTCAGGGACTGCTTGGCTCGGTTCACCACTTCTCCCATGCAGTCCTTCAGGGTAAGGATGAGGGGATACAACTGTTCATACCAGTCCTCTGCGGGGAGGAAAGGGTGTAAGAACCGTGGGATAGATGAAGGAAAGTCTCGGAGGACAGAACCAATTTATTTTTTTTTCAGGGAAGTTTTACATATTATTAAGGATTCATAAGATTAGATTTAAAGATGTCCAATTCAAATCTCTCCTCTGAACTCCAGATGTCTATAACCAGCCACCCACTGGATCTCTCCACTTGAGTGTACTTAACATAATACAGTATAGAACTCTTCTCTTCTCTGTGCATCTCTAATCTGTGCACTGCCTGTATCTTAGTGTATGGTGCCACCAAAGTCTTCCCATGCTGGAAACAGAAGTTTTCCTGGACTTCTTCTATAGTCTTCCCATTTACAGAGTCACTAAATTAGTTCAACCACTGCAATAACCCATGAAACATTCATCTTCCCCTTGGCATCTCCCATCATCATTCATCAACCTGCCTTGGATCACTTTCTATCCTACTTATTAACTGATTCCCCTTCCTCCACTCACACCCTACTCAAATCCTTTCTCAACAGTGTTGCTAGAGGGAGCTTTCTAACCAGTTTAAATCCCATTCCATCACTCACTCTCTTGCTTCCTTAGTTAAAATATTTTAAAAACACTAGAGCATTCAGAATAAGGTCTAAAAGCATAAAAGATCCTCCATTATCTGATGTCTGCCTACTTGTCCAGTCTCATCTCTCAGAACTTCTTCACTTGCAGTCTTGAGTCCCAGGTGAACTGAACAACATGTATTTTCCAAAAGCTGTCCTGCTCTCTCATCTCAGTGTCCTTGTAAATCCCTTCTCCAAGCCTGGAGCACCCTTTCTCTACTTGTCTTCCTCACAAAACACTTTATCTTCTCTGCAGGTGCAATGTAGAATTTCTCTCTTCCAGGAAGTCTTCTTGATTTCCCCCTAATCCTTTTTTGTTTACTAAAGTTTGGGTTGAATTCACTTCCTTTTGTGCCCACAGCTCCTTGCCCTTAGTGTTCTAGAACTATCCACACACTCTTTGTTCTGCAAAAAGGTTGCTCATTGAGGGTAAGGAATATATGTTTTAATCACTGAATCTCCAGAACCTAGTATAGCGTCTGGTATATAGCAGATATTCAATCAGCATTAATGGAAGGAGTAAAAATGCAATAAATATAACAAAAGTCTTTTAAGATACTATAGACAAGTATGAGAAAATCAAGTTTTTGACAGTGTTTGGAATTCAAATAGCTTTTCTTCAAATAAGGATACAAAATTGAAACCATCTGTGATTTTGTATGTCTAGATTTCTAACATGTTTCAAGTATATAATTACGACTTTGGCATATGATATAGAAACAAGTTATGTGCCATTTCAGTATATTTGGAAATCAAAGCCCTGACAAATGTTAAACATTATAAATTCCCAACTGTATGACATTCAATTAATATATAAATAAACAGTACTTGACAAATACAATTTAATAGAAATAAGTGCATGCTGAAAAATTAAGCATGCATCGGGATCTGAAATATGATCTTCTCAGCACAAAAGTGTCAGCTTCATCATGAGTGATGTGAGGGGTCAACAGCCAGTCAAGACCTTGGAAGAGTTATAGAGAACAATAAACAGAATCATGACCACTATGGTACCATATCTCCTGTCATTTATTTTATGTTGTGGTGTAAAGACTAGATGAAATAAACCAAAATGGTTGAAAGGGTAATTAATGACCGCAACTTAATAAAAAGATGTGTTCGTTAATACTCTATGTAAATGCATATGCAAAATACATTGGAAAGATCAGGAGTTGTTAGCTAAAAATATTGTAGAATTAAGCGTTATGACAGGAATAAAAAAACACTAGAGAAAGGACAATTCAATGAAGACCTATTAAATCTGTAATCATTTAATAAAGGACTAATTTGTGGGCAGTCTAGGATGAAATATGAACAGCGGTTCAATTTAAATAAGCGTGGGCTAACTATTGATTTTTATGCCATTAGGACGTGTAAAAGGGCAACTGGAGGAACATCAGACTTATTTTCAGAGTAAAAGACACATGAATAGGCACCAAGAAGCAATATTCTATATTCCTATTTTTTTCATATTTATTCTTTTATCTTTTATTCTTTCCCACCCTCTTATTTAATTATTGTTCTCAATATGAATGTGTAGCCTGATACATACACACACTGGAAAAATAAATATTTCAATAAGTTGACCTGGATGTAGATCTTAACAGATCAGACTGCAAACTGATTTTGTTTTGTGCTTAGGTCTACAGAGATCAGTTTCCACCCAAGAATTCTCAAACATGAAATAAAGCTTGTGTGCAGTAGGTGGCGCTGCTTCATCAGGCTGAAGTAAAACTACTTTGCCATTTATTCAAGTCACAGATTTACACTTTTTTATACATTTGCATAGTTTCCAAACAGCATGTATATATATTTCTTTAAGCATCTTGCATCATACTGTCCTGTGTCAAGTGGTCAATAATTTGATCAAGAGTGTCATATGTTCTTTCTAGTTAGAAAATGGAAAATTACCTTAAGTGTACACTTTTTTTTCCTTGAAAGAAACTGAGAGCTCAAATTAAACATAGCTCCTGGATTTTTCTGAAGGTCTTTAAAAGAGGAAACTTTGTAGATTTCTTCATTAGCATCAGGATACTTTTTTTACTCACTTTTAAACTTATCCTCACACTTATTCAACCAGTTGATTCTTAATCATAAATTGCAATCAGATAATCAAAAGAAAAAAGATCTAATTTCTGGTCCTACTATAATAAAACTGAAAACCTGGGGAAAAAAAAAGAAATACACTGATATTCTACCGTAGGAGTATTGTTAGATACTTGTCTGATACTAACAATATTCCAGTGTCTCCGTTTGCTATAATTATATATACTTTTTACGGCTAAAATTTAAGGAAAATGACAATATAAAACACATTAATTATGAATGAGGAAAATACAAGTTTGTGAGCAAAGTAGAATCTCTCAAAGATAGTAGCAAGCTTCCTATGGAAAAGCATACATGAGAAAGCTAAAATTACTTTTCTTTATAGAAAAGAAACAATTAAATTAATTCAGCAGATAAAGGAAACCTGCACTGGCAAATGCAAATTGCGATGACTACAGGTTTTGTTCCCTATTAATATTCGCTCCATGTAAATCTCAGGTTCTGAAATAAACACAATGGGGTATGACAGGGCAGACAAAGGCCGAAGTCAGTTCATAAATGGGCTTTTTGCTCCAACGAGCATTCTAAATCAGTCTCACAAAAGAAGAGCAAATGCTTTAGTTTTCTCTTTAAAAGTATTTTTGAGAAAAAAACGCTGCAGCTGTTGAGTCTTGAGACCATTGTCACCTCCCCCTCACCTGTGTGTCTCTCCACATTTCACAATTTACATGGTGCTTATTTTGTCCTCAGGATAAAGCCATTTTTGGGGAGAGATGGAGATGTTCATTCTGTGCTATCAGGTCAAAGTAAGAAATCCAGAAATGCACACATCCACTCTTCTGAGCTTAGGTTCTGCAAGTTTCAACTAAGATCTTATATAAACACACACGCGCGCGCGTGCGCGCACACACACTTATGATACATCCAGTGAAGCTGGGTAGCTGAGGGCTCACCACAACATTGTCACTGACCCAACAACTGGCTCAGCAGGCACTTAAGCGGCCACATGGTCGATTCTATCCCCTGGGCTCCTTTCAGTGTTGGAGGAAAATATGAAGAGAATGTTTTAGTGTCTCTATAAAAACTTGCTGAAACTCCTTAACCCTGAGACCAACAAGCAGAGTCTTTCCTCAGGAAAACATAAAATGCGTGTGGCTTAGCTGAGCTTTTCCTGAGCTTTGTGAAGTGTGTTGGAAACCATCCAAGCAGAGCCTGTTTTCCAGCCCTTGACTCGCTTCTATAACGTATTCAAGTGACGCTCACTGAAGGATTCAAAGAATGATGGCCAGGTGCCCCCCTCACCTCCACACACCATCTATTTCCTGTACAGGATGTTCATGTCCTCCAAGCTCAATGGCTCTTATGTTACTCAGGAGAAAAATAAAAGAGCCAAATAGCAACCAACTGTAGTACAGCATAAGGCTTTCTTTCCAATTTCTGAGCCATTTTCTTCTCAGGTGCTTGGTCTTCTTTGTTCATTTAAAATAATTAACTTCACACAAGCTTGTAGTCATTGTTATTTTTGTTATCACAACTTTTCAGACGTAGAAAAAAAGAAAAGCTAAAAGATTGCATACCCATTAAACTTTATGCAAAGAGATAAGAGAAGAAATGAGCCCAGCTCTTAGGATTCACCTAAGTTAAGAAGATGATGAACTGTGAAGCCAAGCAATTAGAACGGCCTTTAAGGAGGGTGATAAAATTCCCAAGGTTGTGCGAAGAACAGAGACCAAACCTACAGCCAACGGGGCTTTTATAGGATTCTCAAATCTCAGGGAGCACAGAACCAGCAATGGGTCCATGGTTGAGGGCTAGGGATGGGGGATTTCGATACCTCTGCTCAAAGTCCTTGCTGCTTTTGAGGGCCTGTGTCATGCATCAACCCAGATATGCCACCTACATGCCCCTCTGAGTGAAGGCCTGGCCTTTCATGTACAATTTTACAATGAGGACATCATAACTTGGAGAGGTCAATTAATGATGTCTTCTTCTCCAGATGCTTTATAGCTAAACTTCTTTATATGAGCATGATACACATGGCCAACTTTGGTCATAGCCCCTAGGCACTTGCCCCTAGGATGCCTCCAAATATCCAGACACATCCCAGGGATGTGGGGCACAGAAACTAGGGTAATCAGACAAGAGACAAGTAATCAGGAAAGAAAAGCATCTGCTGAGGCTTGGCCACTTCGAATGTCCTCCCTGGCTGCTCAGAATGTCCTTCAAGCTTTCCTAAGCCCTTGCCCATCTTTCTCATCCATCTCGTGGCTCTGGTCCAGGAATCAAAAGATCAATCCGCATTTTTATATTATTTTAACAAATGCTAATCAGTCTTCTTTTTATCACTTTTCCTCCTTTTTTCTCTGCCATCATGAGAAATACACGCATTGCTAGCCAAATACAACCTCTCGGATTGAGGTCCAATATTAATATTGATCACTTATGTCCCCTATCCTCACAGAGTTTAAAATATAGAAGAGAATCAAGAGCTGTAAAGTAATACCTACCATACAAGGATATACTAAGTGCTATAAAAGTTGGGATGTGACAAAACATGTTTAGAAGAGTTAAGAGTTTAGAGGCAAGAGAGTTCATGTCTGGTGAGAAGATCATATTCATTCATGGTTGTGTCCTTTACTGAATACCTGAAGGAAGTCCTATGTGGAGGGAGTTCAGGGAAGCTGCTTGACCTGCAGGTAGCGAATACCCGTAAAGTGAAGCTTTGTAGGAATAGAGTCTGGGAGGGGTGCCTGGTTTGATGAAGCTAAGTCCCACAAATGGATGCCATACACTGACTGGAGGGGGCCATAGAGGGGACTGGAAGGGAGGAGGGAAGGAGCTGAGATGACTCAAGGACTTGGAAAAGGCAAGAATAAAGTAGAAGAAAATGCTGAACCTGAAGTCATGGTAAAAAGCCAATGGAAAACTTAGTGGGCAGTTATCATAGCAAGGATAGGGAATGAGCTTAGTAGGGGTGTGGAGAGAAACAGGAAGGTATGGATTATGTGTGAGCAGAGCCAAAAGCTGAGAAACAAGGCCAAATCTAGAAATAAGGAATATCAGGCAGGCAAATGCAAACAGGTTTATGGTAAACTTGGGAGGGAAGTCACACATGAATGCAGCACCATCCTTTCCCCCTACCTCAGAGCAGTCTTAAAGGCCCCAAGGGTATTCATACAAAGGACAAACACGTATCTTAAAATGTAATCAACGTACTATCCTCTGAACTGTGATCCAAGGAAAGCGAGTGATATGGCATCTTCCAAATGTATTAGAAATGAGTGTACTGCTCAACTTGAGACAAACTGCTATGAGAAGAACAAAGGCAACCTTTTCTCATGTCAAGGAAACCTTGTTTGTTTAAATCCTGCCAGCCTGAGAACACAGTATCGTAAAACTTCCCAGTCTTGCTCTTAGAAAAATAGCAAAGGAAATGCATCAACTGATATCCTGGGTTAAACTTCTCATTTCGTGGCACAAAGTTGAAAGCCTTAAGTAAATTCTGCTAAGACACTTTCCAGGAACTAAATCCATTAACCAAACAAGCTGTGTATTTATTGTAGCATAAAGTTTTGAATTGGGGGTTATGCTGGCCCAAACAGGTCACGAACTCACATTCATTGGGCTTATTTTGCCTTTTGGCCTTAAGAAAACTGTAATGTCAACTCTGGCCTACAAATATGCTGACATTTAAACATGGAAAAATAAGCTGCATAGGTCATAGGTCATTGAACAACCTAGGTCACCAACCCATCTGCACCAGAGAGCTCTTGTCACTTAAATTTTGTCCGGTATCTAAGATTGAAACCAGAGGTAGCAGATACTGAGTGGACTGAAGCCTGATGACAGTGCAGGCGTCCAGAGCAGGGAAGAGGAGACACATTTCTATCTGGAAGTGACCTAGGTGAGTGCAGTAGTTTTTTAGTAAAGTTCAAGGCCAGTGGAATAGAGTGCACCATTTAAAAAAAAAAATTCTACAAATACAACAAAGCCTCGTGTAAAGAGATTTAATTTATAAGTGCCGAGTAAGTAGGCAAGTCACAAACATAATGTAAACAGTACCATTTCTCAGGCTATTCCATTCAATAATCACATGCCCCAAAGTTCTCAGGTGGGAGATATGAATCTCTTTTCTCTGTCTGTCCCAGTTTCTCTGTGGTTGTGAGCATCATCAGATTTCTTTTACAACTTGCGCACCCACTAGACTGCAAGACCAGGGAGATGACTGAAGGCATTCCTGAGGACAGTGCTGGCAGAAGATAGATGCTCAACAAATATCTACTAAATGAATGAAAGGGTTTTCCTTTTCGTCTTCAAACTACCATCAATTTAGTGTGTGTCTTCCATAGGGCTTAATGACATGAACTATTTTATATATAATTGTGTTAATTAATTGTTCTAGTCCTTATTTCAAGTTTGTTAGGTAGACAGCTACTCTGGCCAACCAAAGATAAAAGATGCGAAAGAGATTTGCTAACAAAAAAAAAGGTGATTTGCTAAAACCTTGATTTGTCCCTTTTTGGAGGTTGGGATGCATTTTTCGGATGTCTAATCTTTGGCATTAGCAAGCCATTGATAATTGGTAATAAATTATTGATAAATTCTTTGTAGTTACCAGACAATTGTGTTAAGTGGAGACAGCCAGAGATAAAGCAAAAGATGTGGGGAAAAAAGTGAACTCTTAAATCCCATAAGGAAATGTGGAATATGCTTTACAAGTTAAAAGGGAGTTACAAAGCAGAAAAGGACAAGAGTATGAAAGAAGAAGAAACTCTAACCACTGGTATCTACACGGATGTTTACCTCGTCTGTATGAGAAAGCAGTGATGACTTACAGGCAGCATGGACTCATTAAGGGAAATTATGTCACAGGAACTTCATCTCCTTTTTGACAGGGCTTAAGGCTGGGTAGATTAAGAAAAAGCATTGAATGACATAGGGCATTTTCTCTTTCACAGGGCACTTCATAGTATTGTTGTGAAAGAGAAATACAGGCCATGCAGTAACCTGAATGGGTGAATATAGCTAGTGGAACACACAGTCCCAAAGTGTAGTGATTAACAAGTATATTCCAATGCATACAGTTCTCTTTAGTGATGTGCCTCAAGGACATGTATTTGTGTCTGTTTTCCCATAATTTTTATCTAGAATTTCCATAAATGGACAGGAATATTTGTAAAATAAACCTGAGTAGGACAGTAGATACGATGGATGAAAGTAACAGATATTTATTAAAGTGTACTCAAAAGTGTATTATACTGCAGTCCTGGGTTTAAACATCAATCTCTTCAGCAGAATTGAGATAGACATGTCTTAATCTCCTGTGCCCCTAGTATTTCACAATGTCTAGCACATAGTGGTGACTGAATATTACTTGAATATTGATAAACCTGAAAGACAGGTCAAATTTAGCAAAGTTTATGAATATCAATAGAGTTACTAGCAAAACATGGCTGTCAAATTAGCTAATGTGGACTTGGATATCATTAACAAAAGAAAAGTATCTAAAAGTAGGGAGGTGGTCCTCCTGTGTTACTCTGCATATTGATGCTATTCCTTTGAAAAACGACCAAAAATGTAGCAACTTGGAAAGGACACGATGGGTGCTTTCAGATATGTTAGGCTATAACGTGGCAAAAGGAAAGTAAATTTGTTCTGTGTGTTTCAAAGGATTAGATCTGGGCCTGTGGGGAATATTAAAAGAAACGTATTTAGATCAATATCTGGAGCATGCCACTCTAGAAAATGCAAATGGTTTTCTATCAGTGAAGATGTGTATAACAGGCTAGGTGAAAATGGGCAGATATATCATAGGTAAGCTTCCTAACAGAATTTAGGAGCTTTAACTACATATTCTTTAGTGACACATCAAAATCTAAGACTCCAATAGTCACTGATTTTATCCTTGAGTCCTCAATTTATTATGAAATTGAATGCATGTGGTACCACACACACAGTGGATGCTTGTAAGTATGTTTAAGTGTATGGAAAATAAAAAGACAATCTTGTTCATTAAGAAAATATGTAAATATAGAAAAGCCTTGAAAGTTTTGAGTAGTTATTGTACTATATTTGTTCAGAACAGCAGAAAAAGTTTTTCTCTCAATACTATTTGTATTACTCTTGAAAAGAAACTCATGAAGTAAGATATATTGTAAAATTCTGGATCTAAAACAAACAAAAAACCTTCAAAACTACAGATTTAAAACATTATTAAATTAATACATTGTAGAAAGAAAATCTGCAACTTTAAAAGAAAAATATCTGCAGGTTATAGAAGAACATAAAAAAAATGGATGATGGTAGTGACATTTCAGAAGACCATCTGTTTAAACATTTTATATATATACCAGCAAAACAAACACAAATTACAGTTACAATGTACAAACAAAAGATGGTGACAAAGAAAGAAAAACTGACTGTCATAGGGTTGACTTACCGTATAAGATTTCAAAATGTATCCCAATATAAAACACAGTAGACAAAACATATGAACACAATAAAAATTCCAGAAATTGGTTAAAAATGTTTACAGAAGTTAATATATAAAGAAAAGAAAACAAAACAAAACTGATGCAACATGAGGAAAAATAATAAATAATAATAAATGATGTGCTAACTTGCCTATCAGTAGTTATCACATCATACCTTTCAACAAGTTCTAGGTTACTCAAATCATTCACTGAATCACTTCATTTATTAATTGTAAAAAGTACAATGAAATGCATCCCACCCTAGCTATGGGTTAGTGAATAATCTAGCCCATAAATTTGGGGGCTATTGAAGAAATAGATTTTATTATCAAAAATAATATTTTAAAATATAGTATTGTTACATCATAACAAACTTCACAAATAACCAGAAATTACAATTTTTCATCCAAGTGGCATGAAAGCAGTGAAAATATTTAAGGTTTGTAAGGCTATAGTTAAAAGGGTGTTTGTAGATACTGTTGATGACAGTACCTAATGTTAAAAAGAACCATCAAAATGTTCCTACCCACGCAAATGTTGGTTTCTAAATGCTATTGCCAATAAAAGAAACCAGGATTCCTTAGAAAACGGCTGAAACTAGGGCTGAGGCAGGGAAAACAGAGATGAGCCTGGAGTGCTTCATGGTGCCAGAGGGTAAGGGAATGAGTAAAAAGAGTAAGAAAGAAAATAAGGGAGTAAATAGCCTGTGGTGGGGAAACCTGTATGAAGGCCACTGAAATGAACCTGAAAGAGCTCCCAGTGGCTATCTCTAGAACAATTTGAACCCCAAGTAAACAATAATGGTATTGGATTATAGACCAAAGAGTAAAATAAATATTCATGAGTCCACACTGATATAAACAAATAATTGTATAAATAAATACACGGGAGAGAAGGGATAACTCTTCCTTATAAAATAATTGTACTGTTAGCAATCTCACTTAGGGGAAAATATCTGAGATGTAGTTAAAGACTTAAATGCTCAAAGATACTTCTGTGTTAATTGCAGTATTATTATAATAATTAAATATTTGAAAGAGTGGTTTGTCTTTTGATGAGTTAGTTTACAGTCATTATAATCTCATTTCCAGAGAATATTTATCAGGAAATATTCATAATATAATGGTATGCAGAATATTAAGAAGAACATTTGTATTTATAATGTGTACTCCAGTTTGGTTACAGTATGTGTGTGTGTGTGAGTGTGTGTGTGTATAAATACAAGATATGTTCAAAATGTTTATGTCTAATTGAAATAAGAAAATAAAAATCATATGTAATTGTATTTGTTTTTCTTAACGAATTTTCTAAATTATTACTTTCCTAATAAAATTTAAAAATACAAGTAAATTGGAGTACGTGTCATCAATGGATGTATATCTCCAATATCTTTATCTGAGATAGTTTGAGGGATAACATAGGTAAATACATGACTTTAGGTTATTCATATGCTTTATATTACTTCAAAAAGCCACTATTAATTTCTCTACTGCATTGCTTTATGTGACAAAAATCAGGGTAGATACCAAAAGTGCTTTTTTCTTAACTTTAGAAGACTATATAAAAATAATAATTATTTTTATATAATAATAATATAATATAATAATATACTAATGTAATGTATAATAACAATGTAATAATAATTTTTATTTTTATTAAATAATAAAAATAAGCATTAATATTTTATTATACAATAAAAGTAAATTTTTATTAAATAATTGAGTTAATCAATTCCACTCTGACATACAATATCCGTAATAGATTTTAAATATACTTGAGCACAGATTCATTTGTAAAACATCTATTTATACATGTTAACATGCTCTTTTATGTAGCAATATCTTCTCGAAAACAGGCACTCTATATACAATTGTCTGACAAGTAAAATGTTAACGAAAGCTTTAACTTTAAAATTATTTGACGATACTATAGTAAATAATTTTCAGACCCAAGTATACATTTTCTTTTACACATTTAAATAGTTTCTTATGTCCTAAAAATGTTTATAACACAAAAAAGAATGGATGAAGTAAAGATGGATAATAAATCAAAGTAATAAAATCAATCAGAGTGCACTATGTCAAATATTGACTCTAATTTGATCTAGTTGTGACTTCCACATCGGCAGCAATTTCTGTTTAGTTTTAGACTGTATCCAAACAACGTCTCACATAAAAATGAAAGCAATTCATCTAATTTTACAGATGATTTACCTACCAAATATTTTTACTTTTTAAGAAGTAATTTTGTTTGCATAAACGCTATCTTCCAATAAAATACAAGACAAATAAAATGTATAATTTCAAATATTTTAAAACTCTGTTCTTGTCAATGAGAAGTTTTCAGGAACATCAAAACAGAAGAGGTAGCCAAATTCAGTATCCCTTATCTCATTTCTGCTAAAAAATATTAAGCTTGAAAACCCATCAATGGACAGAACAAGTCACTAAACTGGATTCTGCCCCCTTATCTCATTTTTCAGAGCACAGCATGTCTCTGGCTCATAGTTGATAGTCGATAAAGGTTCAATTAAAGAAAATTGAAGTATACTATTTCTTTATGACGTAAGTTATGACAAGCTTTCATTTTGATTCATTTAAAGTTATGGAAGTGGACTAGATTCATTAACTAATAAAACGGTTATTATTAAGAAAGAAGATCCCCATAGACAATTAGACCCAGTAGGAATGAACATAAAGAACATTAGTGTAAACTTTCCACCCATGCGAATGTTCTACAGAGGATGAGGACTATCTACACTAAGAACACTTTAGAAAGCCAAGGTTTACAAATATGATTTAGAAATGGTTCTACTATTAATCAAGTGATGAAAGATTGATGTTTCGCATAATTAAACTCCTGATGAAAATGTGAGTAATGAAAAATCAGGAAAACATAAATTTAATTTTATAAGTGTCCATATTTCCTTATGACTCATTTTCTTAAAGTAGTAAGAAAAGCAGATTTCAGAAGAAGAGGGAAGGATGACACTGTTTATTCTTTCCACTTAGAATATCTAGCAAAGGGGCCAGGACAACTCTTACAGCATTCTTACTATCATAAAGAATGCAGATGTTTGTCTTGGTTTTTGTTATCAAAATTAATCAAATTAACAAAAAAATTTCAACAAAAAAAGCCATTTTTAGGGTCACAACTGTAGTTAAAATTCTGATTATCGTATTTTCTAGTCAACCTTGTAATAAGCCATACATTTGAAAGTATCTACCTATATATATCTGTCTATCTGTCGATATACACATACACACTCCCATATGTATGCATATATACCCACGTGTGTGTATACGTGCATTCGTGAAAATCCAGACTTACTAATATGTCTTTGGACTAGTGCACAAAAATATTGTCCTTTATGGAATCAAAGCTTCTTATGCGTTTTGAGATAATTCATAAAAACATCCCCCTGAAGAAGGAAAAAGCATTTTATCATATTGCATTCTTTTTGGGAACTATGATGAGATACTGTGTCCTAATAACTCTCAAATTTTCTAAGAGTTTTAAGAGCAGAGGCTTGTTTTTCTTTCTAATAAAATTTTGGAGACATGTGTACCAGTAGATTAAATTATGTCAGAGTCTTTAACAGAAAACACTGTTCTTCTTTCAAGAAGGTTTTTATGTGGCAAAAGGAAAAATAAATGAGCATTGCAAGCAGTTCTGAAAACACAACTGAATGCAATTTGATAAATAGCCTTCCATCACCCAAGCCAGAGCATTGGAAAAGCATGCTATCAGCACTTTCATCAAAGGCACTATTGACTCCTCTTTTCTATCTCATTTTATCATGACTTTCTCATTTTGTTTACTCAGTCAATGATTGGGAAGAAATGACTCCTTACCCCTTGGATGAGTTATGACGGAGTCCACTAGAGACGGGTCCTTTTCTTCATTTTTGCTGCTGCTGCTGCCGCCACTGCCACCATCTCTTTCAATCAGTTTATCCACCATGGCAATAATGCAGTTCAGGCTCTTCCCCACATTGGCCCACACCCTATCCTGAAAAGAGCATGAGTATCACTACGCATTGTTATTGCAGAAACAAGATAAGGCAAAATCTGATGAATCCATTTTGGAGAAGCAGGCAGAGAAGCAATCCTAAGAATGCAAACTGAGTGACTCACTCTACTACTTCCATTAATCTGGCCAGACTATGGATATACAAGAAATCTATTTTCTCTTAATAAAGTAAAATTTAAGTATTATAAATCTTTTTATTTAGCCCATTTTTTTCCTCTGTCATAAAAGCAATGATGAACTACCATACAATATTAATCCATAATTGAGCACAAATTATGACATATCTATTTTCCTTATCAATACTTAGTAAGAAAGCAAAGACATATCAATATTTTTAAAGAATGTCCACCACTTGCATTAGAATTTTTGTTTTTCTTTTTACTGTGATAAGATGTACATAGCGTGAAGTTTGCCATTTTAATCATTTTTAAGTGCACAGTTCAGGAGCACTAAGTACACTTACATTGTTGTGCAGTCATTACCACCATCCAACTCCAGAATTTTTTCATCTTCCCAAACTGAAACTTTATACCCTTTAAACTTGATTTCCTCATTCTTCCCTCCCCCAGCTCCTGGCAACATCATTTTACTTTCTGTCTCTATGATTTTGACTACTCTAGGCATCAGACATTCTTAAATTGCGATGTTCAGATCACCTCTAATAGAATGATCTAGAGAATTAAAATGTAGGTCCTTGGGTGCCATCAAGTCATTCGGAACCATTGGGAAGAAGGCCCTCTAAATTGAAATGCTGACACGCGTCCCAGGTGCTTCTGACCACACTAACTCAGAGCTTCTACTCAATACTATATGCTTCAGCTCCACAACAAGTCATTTTGGCTGATTTATTTCCTAGGAAGCAGCCTCTACCACTAACGGACCTCTTTGTCACTATCTTCCTAGTTCTGATTACTATTCATTTTTGTTTAGGGCAATACCCAATACTGAGTTCTTTGATTCACAAAATTTTCTATTTTTTAAATAAAAATTTTAAATATAGTCATCGATATCATGATGTTAACCTTGGCTTCTCTTCTGGCTCCTCTTCCCACATCATTTACGTGTAAGCCCTGACTCCCCATCTGTGATGGTTAATTTTATGTATCAATTTGACTGGATCACAGGGTGCCCAGATATTTGGCTAAACATTATTTATGGGTGTGTTTGTTTCCAGATAAAATTAGCATTTGAATCTGTGGACTCAGTAAAGCAGATCTGCCCTCCTCAGTGAGGGTGGGCATCATCTAATCCATTGATGGCCTGAGGAGAACAAAAAGGCGGGGGAAAGAAAAATTCCACCCTTCCCCCTTGACTGCTTGAGCTGACACAACAATCTTTTCCTGCCCCCAGTGCTCCTGGTTCTCAGGCTTTTAGTCCTGGACTGGAATCTACACTGCTGGCTCCTCTGGTTCTCAGACCTTCAGACTCAGGTTGAACTACACCACCGGCTTTCCTGGGTCTCCAGCTTGCAGATGGCAGATCATGGGACTTCTAAGTATACAAAATTGTGTGAGCTAATTCCTTCTAATAAATCTCTTCATATATATATATATATATATATATACACATACACACACAGACACATACATATATATATACATATATATGATTTATACACATATATACACATATATATGATTTATACACATATATATGATATGTGCATATACATATATATATATATATATACACATATCCTATTGGCTCTGTTTTTCTGGAGAACTCTGATTAATACACCATTGCAGAAAAACCAAATGGATTTATGGTGCATTTCCTCATCTCGACATAAAGCAATCTTTTGGTAGATGCTTTCCCTGTAATAGAGCAATTTCAGGAACCTAGAGTAGCACTTAGTGCAAAGATAATAGACAACTAAAGTACTTCCTTAGTGGTTTATATATTTTTTTCCCAGATGTATATTTTTTACATAAGTTAATTTTGCTAGTTTATAAACATATAAACTAATTTTGGTTAGGATAAATCTAGGAGGAAAGAATGATAGTAGAATTTAGATTATCTGATGGGTGCTTGTAAAGATTAAGTTAGTTGAATAATTCAACCACATTGAAACAAATATGGAAATGTACTGACATGCCTACTCTAGCTGAGGGGCAAATAGGATTTAGTAGAAAAAGAGTACATTCAAAGTTAGAAAAGGTCAATGTGAGGTCCACTTATGTGATACGCTGCCTATGATACCCGGGGAGAACCACCACATTTCTGGGCAGTTAACAGTGGGGTCCTCTACAATTTAGAATGATGATTCATGCCCTGCCATCCTCACCATACTGCAGTGGAGCCAAATGACATGGTTTCTATGAAAGTGCTTGGTAGAATTATTACAATTTGGCAAAATCACATCCTGTCCCTGTTGGCTTTCCTAATGAATCAAGCTTGTTTTCATCACCCTGTAATCTTGAGTGTGAAATATGCCATTAATCACAAATAATCATAACAATTTTTCCCATAAAATTAGATCTTTCCCCTCAAAGAATTAAAAGCACTTCCCTTCTGCTTTTAACTAAAAGGGAAATTAAGACACCAATCACATCCACAGATTACATCATCCTCTGCCTGTCGTCTGAGAAAATGAAGTGGAGGCACCTCTGAGCCATGAGCCAGGAGACCTAAGAAAGCTCACCTCTTCCAGGAGGAAACACTGCAGAAAGGTAAGCCAGCTGAGGTCCTGACATCACTCATACTGCAATTTGGTAAGGCGCTCACATTTCAGACCACGACAACAAACTAAATGGCCCCATGCTGAATATGCCTTAATCACCACCACCAACTGCATCTTTAAGGCTATTAAATTGAAAAATGAGGCAATTCTTCAGCTAATACTGGAAATAAACTCTACTACTGAGGGGAAAAAAGGGGAGAGGATTGCTCCTAATTTTCCAGATTAGCTTTGTACATGAAGTAAGTTTTCAACTCTCTTCCCGATGCCCATATTGAGAGGAACTTTATATTTTGATGAAAGATCAAGTAGCATTGCACGCTGCCTGTCTTGTGTAAAGTAATATAAGGGGTGGATCAACTGTTCTTAATCACATCTCTGAAGTGCTTGAACAGAAGGTTATTTACAAGGATAATTTTACATTCTATACCTATATATCGTTCTTCTTCCTCTATAGATACCTGAGTTATAGGATTCTACTGGTAGAAAAAGTAGCCTTTGCAGACAGTAGAGAGATCTTTATTGACATGAGGAGCAGAGTGAAGCATGTTCAGTGACCAAGACCAACAACCATATAGTAAAGAGAGGAGGTAAACAGTAGAAAAACATTTAAGTCATTAAATGCTTAGAGGACACACAAGCAGGGAGGATGTTTTTTGGGGGTGAGAAATTGAGCAGTTTCTTCTGTAACATTAACATACAATTAATGTATAATCAAATATTTTATTGAAGGCACACCCAGCAGCAGACTCTGAGCAGACTAATTCTGTTCTTTATCTCTTGGAGAGGAGATCCCGCCTGGTGGTGAGGGAACGCTGAACTTTGCTGGTCATTGCTTCCTTCTCTTTTATGGCATCTACAAAGTAGATTCAAGTTATTGATTTGCACTTCTGTCTCTACTACTAGACTATGAGTTATTTGCACTATATTGTGCAAGGCCTGGAAGAAAGACAGAGAGAAAAGGGGTGAGCAAAGGAGGGAAGAGGAGAGAGATGACTCCAACCCAGACAGAGATTGAGGGCTGCTATGTATAGTCACCTTGGATATGAACATTAGCTAATTTAACCTCAAAAAACACCAGACAAATTAATATTATTGATTCAGTATTTTGGGGGGGCATGGGAAGCTTGGCCATGAGCTACCATCCCTTGTCAGTCTCCCTCTTTTTGTTTCAGGAAGATTGTCACCAAGCTAACACTTGTGTCAATCTTCCTCCATTTTGTATGCAGGATGCTGTCACAGCATGGCTTGATGAGCAATGTGTAGGTCTGTGCTCAGGATCCCAACCCATACAATCTGGGCCACTGAAGGAGGGAACACAAACTTACCCACTACACCACCAGGCTGGCCCCTTGACTCAGTTTTTAGAGATGAGAAGATTTCAGGTAAGAGACGTTGAATAATATTCAACATTAAAATGGTCTAACTGGAGCAGAAATTCTAATTGACTCCAAAGACTTGATTCTTCCCCTATGATTTCCCACAGAACTGTGGTTCACAGTAGGAATTCTTTTTCGTGAAATCACTGGAACTCTGGGGACAAACTAGGCAGAAGAAGGTCAGGAGACAGAGCCTGGGAAGGTTTAGGTAGAGATGTGTGCCATCTACAGGAGCATGATTAGGTTTCAGTTGTCTAAGACAGATTTTGGCAGTTATCTGGCAGATTCTGGACTAAGAGATGACTCTATAAAAAGGACAAGATGGTTACATATACTTGTAAGTCTAAAATAAAGGGTGTCATATAACCAGGGATGGAGCAATAACTTGGCTAAAGGGTCATTTGGCTTCGGTCAAAGGACATAAGCAGCCAACATTAATAAAGAGCAATGTCAGTATCAAGGCCCAAAATCCATTCACGTGACTGGTATATAAAACAAGGAGTGGGTTGCAAGGAAGACGATAATTCAACTCCTAGGAGATCGGGGGGAGGGGCAAGATAATTATTTTGGAACTAGGATGCTAAAAATAGGTAGACAAGTTTCTTGAAGGGGAGCCTTAAATATCTGATTTCTCTCCTAAACAAGCCACTTTCCATAATATTTCTCTGAAAACATACACACAGAGGAAAATAACCAGCAACAATTCTTTTAGTCTGATGATTTTTACTCACTAGGCTGGTCCACACAGGAAATTCTTTTTGCTTAGACTGCTGGTATGGCTGGGACCTACTCCACTTTGTTCCCTACCAAAATCACACGATTTGTTTCCAAATGTTCTCATGAAGAGGAAAGGCTGATTAGGGAGGAGAAAACAATGGAAGCAAAAGAATGTGGCTGCAGTATCTGGTGCTTCCAGCCCCTCCCCTTTTCAGGCCAGGCAAGTATGAACAGCTCCAGATCCTGTGTAGTTCCTTAGCTACAGGAGAGGTTTAGAAACAAAACAACAACTTACCAGAAAAACAGATTGCCAGGCATTTTCCCCTGAAAATAGTATCAATCACACTGCTATGTCTCCTGCTGTATGAAAGAAGCAATGAAAAATTGGTGGGCTAAAGTCTAACCTTTAGTAAATGGAGCCTAACTGGTCTCCTTGACCTTAATGGAAACTTCAGATAACCCAATTTCTTGGAGGTGAAGTGGCTATAAACTTTTTCTCAGCAATGAGGGCACAAAATCAGTGGGGAACTAGCAGTAATATTTATTCCATTCTAAGTCAGGTGCTGATCTTGGTCTTTATTTATTTCTGGGTAAGGACCTCAGCTAACACGTAGGTCAACCCCAGTGCAATAGATGTAAAAATTTGATGGATGTAGCAGTGAGTAGCCAGGGGCACATTACACCTGGCAGAGTGAGCCATGAGGGCAGAAGACACGGTGCTTACTCAGCATGCCACACATTTATGAGCTTGGTAGCATCAAGAGAAATCCTGACTACTTTGGATCAGCAATTAACTTGAAAAAAAAAAAAAAAGTTCAGCAATGCTGAGCTGATCAACTGTTCTAGGGCCGATTTTTGGTTGGCAAGAATGTGAAGACTAAACCAGAGCTGACATGGAGGTCTGAAGTAGGCTTGTCATAACTATATCTCCATATACATTTTCCCACTTGTCATTACCAATTTCTGAGGACTTTGATTAGAACCAGCCAGGGAATCAACAAGGCCAATAACATCTTTAAAAAGAAGCTTCTGTTTATCCTTGAGTGGACTGAGAGCAATTTGCACTTTACTGACCTGGTTCCTCAACACTGCAAACCTCTGTTTTTTCCATCGCTTAATAGCTCTTCTCTCTGAATCCTAACTTTACTCAGACTGTTAGGTGAAACAGTTGCACTTAAAATACTCTATGACACAAACTGGCACATGTATGGCCCAAGCTACGTAATACACACATATTTGCACACACGCAATTAAATGAGGTTCTTTGCTTAGGCCTATTGATCCTGTTTAACCTCACCTACCTAACCACACCACCGGCCTCACGCTGAAATTCAGTCCCTAGTCACACACGTGGATTCACGTAGTCAGCCACTGTTTCTCCAGTATTGACCTCTCCTTACTTCCCTGGTTTGGATCTTTCCCAGGCCTATACTGTAGCTGCCAGACAATGAGATCTACCTATGACTGCCACGTTCATCTTCATCGATCACCATGCCCATGTCATCACTCCTCTGATCAACAGCAGGTTTAGTACCCAGCAAGTATTTTTATTCTTCTCTCAGCCTAGAGGCGTCTCTGTAGTTGGGCTGACCTAGATAATTCTCTTGATTTCTCATTAGTCTTCAAAATAAAAACTTCATCCAGGTCAGTCTCCTTGCTGTCCTAGAAACATACTGTTAATTAGCTCAAGATATATTTTCTGGGCACTCGCTACATGCCTTCTCAGTGCTGAACATCAAAGAGAATGGAAACCTTGGAGGAACTAATATTTCTATCTTGACACATGCTGCTTTTTATGCTTAGAATGCCTTCTCCCTTATCTTCTGTCAATCCAAGTTCTTACCCTTTCAAGTCTCACCATCTCCAAGAACTGTTCATGCTGCTTTCTCTCTGCTTAACATGTTTTTTCTTTGTAATAGACAGTGGGCTCTATGAAAAGATGACTATTACTTATTAATCCCTTTATTCCCAGATCTTAGTACTCATGAGTTGATAGATAAATAAAAGAATGAAAAAATGAATAAAAGAAGGAAGGGATGATTTTTTCACCTTCTCGAAGCCTCATATAACTTCTCTCTGAATCTTTTCAACATTTTTAGTGTGTATTACACAATTACCTCCATTCTGGGAACATCTTTCAATATCTCTGCTTGTTTTATGAGTGCTGGCCATTCACTTAAATAAGGTGATATGGTTGTTGAGGTAAGAAGCCATATTTTATACTTAATTTGTTTTCCCCCCAAGTTACCTATAGCATTGCTGTACATCATTGATGCTTAATTAACATCTGTTGATTGACTTAATAATCTGCTATTCGGGAGTAAAAAGAAATTAAAACATAAATATAAGAAGTATTATCACATGTGCCTTCAAATTAAAGTTAGAACTAACCTCATACTCTGAAAGGCTGAGTTTACCCTAATAAATGCCACATCGTGCTACAGCTTTCAATTCAGTGAAATATTAAATAAAGCATTTGTTTAATAACAAGTAAAAACAATCCACTGATGGACTAAAGCTTTTAATTTTAAATTGGTAACTGGATATTATCTGCATACCATTAGACAGCTACACAACTGGTTGAACTATACGACATTATCAGTTAGTGTGCTGCATACCATCAATTTCCAGGATTAATTTTTTTTAACTAAACGTACCAGCATATATCAAGTCAATAGTCTGCGTGTATATACCTCAGCATTTCTTTTAACTATTCATTAAATTTTGATTCAAAAATTTCTATTTAGGAAATAATGTCTCATTATTCATATTAGAATGTATTAAAGCTTAAGGCACTTGATTTTAATGTAATCATAAATTTCTAAAGTGTGTGTATGCAAGTTTGCAGATACATTATACATAAGCACATCAAAATATCTGAGACTGAACCAGGCATTGTAAAGGCCAGGGAAGTAGCCAAGGGAAATGATGGTAACCAATATAAAATCATGGGAAAATCACCTTTACATTAATAAAAATAAAATATCTTTGTTAAAAACACTGGTTTGAATTGTATAATGAACTGGTCTTTCAGGAAATCCGTCCATTCCCTTCTTCCTACATTAACTCTGAAAAACACATTGAACAAGTATGTTTAAAACACTGTGCTAGGGGCCAGCTCTGTGGCCAAGTGATTAAGTTCACGCGCTCCGCTGCGGCGGCCCAGGGTTCAGATCCTGGGTGTGGACATGGCACCGCTCATCAGGCCACGTTGAGGCGGCATCCCACATCCCACAGCTAGAAGGACCTGCAACTAAGATATACAGCTACGGGGGGCCGGCCCGGTGGCGCAGCGGTTAAGTTCGCACGTTCCGCTTCTCGGCGGCCCGGGGTTCGCTGCTTCGGATCCCGGGTGCGGACATGGCACTGCTTGGCAGCCATGCTGTGGTAGGCGTCCCACGTATAAACTAGAGGAAGATGGGCACGGATGTTAGCTCAGAGCCAGGCTTCCCCAGCAAAAAGAGGAGGACTGGCAGTAGTTAGCTGAGGGCTAATCTTCCTCCAAAAAAAAAAAAAAAGATATACAGGAAAAAAAAAAACCAAAAAAAAAAAAGATATACAGCTATGTATGGCGGGGTTTGAGGAGATAAGGCAGAAAGAAAAAGAAGATTGGCAACAGTTGTTAGCTCAGGTGCTAATCTTAAAAAAAAAAAAAAAAAAAACCACTGTGTTAGGGGGGCTGGCCTGGTGGCATAATGGTTAAGTTCACGTGCTCCGCTTCAGCGGCTCAGGTTTCACAGGTTCGGATCCCAGGCGTGAACCTAGCACTGCTCACCAGGCCACCCTGTGGTGGTATCCCACATAAAATAGAGGAAGATTGGCACAGATGTTAGCTCAGTGACAATCTTCCTCAAGCACAAAGAGGAAGATTGGCAACAGATGTTAGCTCAGGGTCAATCTTCCTCACCAAAAAAGCACCCCCCCCCCCCCCCCCGACACACACACTGTGCTAGGTGCTGTAAAACGAGATTGAAGGTGAATGTATTAACTGCATGTGGGAAAATCTAGAAATTGGCAAGATTTCATGAATATGCATGCACATAAAGATCTCATTTGGGGTTCCTTTTCTTTAACAGAACATTTGCGCATTTTAATGGACAGTCATGAACTTTGCTTAATCACCTTTTGCGGACTATAATATCAGATAAGTATTCAAAGCATATTTCTCCTGGGTGAAATGGACTGGAGAAGTTCAGGAATGTTTCCCATCCATCAAGAAAACAGATGATAGAACACACTCAGTTGCCATATAGGGAACAACTGGCCTAATTCTCCCTGTTTTGCCTGCCCTTTCTGATGGGGAGAGTGGGTGCTGTCAATGCCCCCCTCCTCAATATAAGATTATCAAAATCAGACAACCTTATTATGTGTGACTTAGGGATGAAAAAGAAAAAGCTGAGACAAAGGGAAAAATTTCTTCCAATTTCTACTTGCTGGGAAACATCTAAAATTATTTCTATGTAACTAGGATCTTTGTGATCGGTGCATGAATAATCAAATAAAGTTAAAATTGCCACCACTGTGTTTCTGGAAGCTTCTAGAGGGCTTAATTGATCATGTTTTTAGCTTTGGCCATCTCTGATGTTCTCTGTCCATTTTGAATTTTACTGCTTTCTATGTTTGTAAATATTTTTCAGGTGACTTGAATAGTCATCTGAGAGTTGACCATGACACTAGGGAATATGCACTAAGGAGAGAGGAATATAACTGGGTACTTTTGACTGGAAGAGAGAAACAAAATCCTCAAAAGAATTCATGAATTCCAGTTGGGGTAAAAGGTACTTGACATAGTGCAAAGTTATATTAAATTTAAATATTCTGATTTTCAAAATAAGAAGGTAAATAAAAATAATAATTTGAGGGCACATTTCAAAGTCATTAATTTATTCTACAAATGAGTATTTAATACCTTTTATGTGCAAGTGCTCTGCTATCTGTGGGAATACAAAAGTGATCACGACATTGTCTTTGCCCTTTAGTAGATTATAAAGTTCATGAATACATGGATGAAACAGACATGTAAACAACCAATATAATTCAGTGTTCATAAGGCTGTGTGATCACTGGATGCAAGAATAATGCTTTATTATACAAAATGTTTTGGAGTTGAATGCAGTATGTATGTATATATATACAAACATGTCTATCTATCTATATATCTATCTCTGGATAGGTATATCTATAAGATAAAAATTGGAAATAAATGGGTATATTTTAGTGGACATTTTACTCATTTAGGTAACTAAGCTATAAGGTATTTCTTTAGAAAAGTTAAATTGTAGGTTAGTAATTAGGTGTCTATAAGAATTAATTACCTCTAAAGAATGAGAATGATTTATTTCCTTCTTATTAAGATCAGGTCAGTGGTTTCACATAGGATAATTCTAGCCAGTCAGAAAAGTGAACAGAATTTTTTTTTTAATATTAATTTGCATAGGTACCTCTGCATTATGCACAGCCTGAACTATTTTCCCTAGAGCTAAGGTCTAAGATGGAGACAGAAGCTAACAAGAGAAGTTGGGAATACAGATCAGTGAAGATTGCCTGTGGAGGTATCTGATGAAATATGTTTTGTCCTCAACAGTTAGTAATATTTTGCAACTATCTGTGCTCACTGCTACCAATTACGGCAATATAAATAGCTCTATCAATACTCTTGTCAAGCTTAAGCATTCAGATTTGTTCTAGACATCATTAGAGAAAAGTGTAGTACAAAATGAACTGTGAGATGTTGGGAAAGAGCATATCAGAAAGCGGTTCACGTAAATCTTATTCCAAAAGGCATCTTTGGAAATATTGAATTACAAAGAAACCACAATTGTCTTTCAGGTTATATATGCACTTTATTAAGAGGATGCCTGACATAAATACCATCGTGAATTGTGCTATTGTTTCTATAATCTATAAAATTATTAAAAATTATTATGGATTAATGTAGATCATGTATTGTGCTTATGTGACATAAATACATTTTACCATAATAAGGCATAGCAAATGTTCTCATAGCTTGAGAATGGAAACTAAAATTAAAATTTGATTTAGGGGCCGGCCCGGTGGCACAGTGGTTAAGTGCGTATGTTTCAATTCGGTGGCCCGGGGTTCACCGGTTCAGATCCTGGGTGCGGACATGGTACCTCTTGGATGCTATGCTGTGGTAGGTGTCCCACATATAAAGTAGAGGAGGATGGGCATGGATGTTAGCTCAAGGCCAGTCTTGCTCAGTGAAAAGAGGAGAATTGGTAGCAGTTAGCTCAGGGCTAATCTTCCTCAAAAATAAAATAAAATTTACATTTGCAACATGAAAAAGGGAATTAATTGGATAATTTGGATGAGGAAATATTGCCTGATATAGTAATGTAGTTCAACTACAAAATGGGTTTGAAATATGGCTAAAAAATAGCAACAGTTTTCCTAATTCTTCACTTTGCTGGAATGGATCAGAATACAAAGGATCAGAAGTTTATATCTTTTTTTAAAAATAATTTTTTGAATGAGGGTAGGCAGATTTAGTCCCACTCCATCAGTGTAGTAATGCTGAAGTTAAATCACAGTGTTCTAGAGAATAGTATAATTACTGGAAGCCACAAAAACTGGGTCAACTTAATCCTTGGGTTGGATGACATGCTTTCATGTTTTGGACAAACTAATCTTGGAATCCCAGCTGCTGGAAGCATCTGCTGTAGAGATGTAGAGAAAGAAAAGCAATATGTCATCTTTACCAGCTAAAAGAAGAAGAATGCTAGATTAGTCTATTTCTTTGGACAGATTGTCATAAAATCCCAATATTCCTTTGGGTTTAATTGTTTACTAACTTTCAGAAAATTAAGACTTTAAAGCACTCAATCATTTAATAAATAAAATTCAGCAAATAGGCAATTTTTGGTCAGTGAACATTCTAGTTTAAATCTCTTCCATATTGACTAGATAATTATCATCCAGATTGCCATCAATTTTGCCAACAAAACAAGTTTCAAAGAGAACAATCTTACATTGATTTAGAATTAATAGAGATTCTCTCTCGGCCTCAAAGAGAAAGGTTTTTACGTGAATCAGCAGATTAGAATTCAAATAATTTACTAGCATATCTTTATTTGCAAATATTTATTATAAGAATCTAAATGCAGTTGTTCAAGTTAGGTAATTGTTAAAACTACAGTCACTATAAGAAACTAGATAAACAGATTTTTAAAAATGGAGCTACTGTAATCTTATGTGCAAACCTAAACTAATCTAGGTGATCAGAGAATATTTTTATATATCACAGAAACTCAATTGCATTAATTTAAAACACTGAATTATTTCAGAAAGTTGGCTAGACTTGTAATCAGTGATGAAACTTTTCTAACATGTAATTAACTAAGAAAAGTGGCACACAAAGTTATGTTTCCAATTCATTTAATAGCACAGTCTCCAAAGGCATTTTCAATTAGTTACATTTTCTTTGGACTTACTCAACTTTTCAAAGTTAGATAAAGCTTTGAAAATAATCTTAAATGGTTATGACTTTGGTGAATTTTTTTTTTTAAGTAAGAAATTTCCATCTCTTGACAAAGGCATCTTTTTAACAGAAAGTGGTTGCTGAGGAAAAGCAATAACAATGTTACATAACAATCAAATCTGATTATTGTTTGCAAATAGAGTAAAATTATATTAGAAGGAGAGAGTTAAAAGTAACTTTTCTGAGTGGGAAAGATTTTCCTTGTAATCATGGTAAATTTAGACAAAGCACTTATATGCTTTTGGGAAACAGTGGGTTCTAGAGGAAATTCAGAAATTATATGAAAGGAGATGAAGAGGAAGATACAGATCTTCATTATTACCCTGCTCTTTTTGCCTTGGAAGGAAACCAAAAAGAAAAACAAACAAACAAACTGAGATGACACTCTTGCATCCACAGGAAGAAAAAACCAACAAGACATTTTTTTCCTAGAATCAAGACTACCAAAGAATTCCCAAGAGAATGATCAATGGTGATCCAACAACCAAGCAAACTCCTACTGTAGCTTTGGTTGGCCCCTCACAAGGACTACAGTTCTTCCTAATTTTTTAAGATGTTGCTAATAAGCTCCTTTACTCATTTTCTTTGGTGCCTATTTGATACTTTCACCACTATCCTCAGTCCATCCTCCACATTCGCTTCTCTTTGCACATGATTCTACTTTAAGGATAAAAAAAAAAGTCCAGGTTAATAGCCAGAACATATAAAGAACTAAAACAACTCAGAAAAAAAAAAAAAAAAAAAACAACTTTAAAAGGGGCAGATGAACTGAATAGATATTTTTCCAAAGACATACAAATGGCCAACAGTGCATGAAAAGGTGCTCAGCATCACTAACCATCAGGGAAATGCAAATCAAAACCACAAGGAGATATCACCTCACACCTGTTAGAATGGCTATCATCAAAAAGACAAGAGATAAGTGCAGACAAGGGTGTGGAGGAAAGGACATCCTTGTGGCACTGTTGGTGGGAATGTAAATTGGTTTACCCACTGTGGAAAACAGTATGGAAGTTCTTCAAAAATTTAAAAATGGAACTATCACATGATCCAGCAATTCCATTTTTGAGTAAATATCTGAAGGAAACAAAATCACTATCTCAAAGAAATATCTGCACCCTCATGTTCACTGCAGCATTATTTATAATATCCAAGATACGGAAAAAAACCTAAGTGCTCATTGACAGATGCACGGATGAGGAAAATGTGGTACACACAAACACACATACACACACAATGGAATACTATTCAGCCATTAAAAAGAAGGAAATCTGGCCATTTTTGACAACGTGGATGGACCTTGAGGGCACTATGCTAAGTGAAGTAAATGAGATGGAGAAAGACAATATGATGTCACTTATATGTGGAGTTTTAAAAAGCCAGACTCACAGAAAGAGAAAACAGATTGGACATTGCCTGAGTTGGGAGGTTGGGGGTGGGGGAAATGGGTGAAGGTGGTGTAACCATACAAAGTTCCAGTTATAAGATAAATACGTTCTGGGGATTTAACATACAGCATGGTAAATATAGTTAGCTGCTAAGAGAGTAGATCTTAAAAGTTTTTGTCACAAGAAAAAAAAAATTGTAACTATGTGAGGTGATGTATGTTAATTAAATTTATTGTGCAATCATTTCCCAATATAAACATGTATCAAATCATTATGTTGTACCATTTAAACTAATACAATACTATATGTCAATTATACCTCAATAGAGCTGGAAAGATATTTTAAACAATCAAACAAACAAAAAGCCGCCCAGCCCCACCCACCCTCGAATAAGTAAAGTCCACCTTTACAGCCCCCCTGCAGTGTCAGTAGAAGAGCATACTGCCTAGGACTTGTCTCCACCTGTGCCCTGGAATTGATTCTCTACTCTCCTTTGTAAGGACCCTGCTCTATCAGTCATCTCCTCTCTGCCTCTCAGATGGCTTTTGGAATATAAACACATCAATTTTCACCATCTTTAAAACAAAACAAGTAAACAACTCAGAATAACCACATACACACACTCTCGCTCTCTCACCCACCTTCCCAAATGTCAGCTAATGTGTTCCTGTCCAAAAGGGCACCTCATTGTCTTTCTTGACTGGTTAACCTCGATTCACATTGAAATCTAAGAATTACTTCTGGAAATCCCACCATGACCATGAGACTCCTGCTCTATCCTGTGTAGACCCCTAAGTTGAACTTAACTGCCATTTGTCTTTCTAGAGCCCTGAACAGGCTTTGGAGTCCTTGAAGCCCTGGGTGGTTCACCTCTTGTGTCCAGCATGCAACACAATGAACCAGGCAGAGTAGGTGCTCAGTGACACCCCCTGGACTGAGTGGTCCCCCTAAACCTCCTCAACTCGCCACACGGTTCCCATTCTATTCCTTCTTTTCCCATCATCAGAAGGTTCTGTGTATAAAATTTTGAGTTGAAGTCATATTAGTAAAGCCTATCTTCTACCATCTTTCTCTCTCCAACTTTTTGTAAATGTGTTAATATGTTTTTATCTGCCACTAGACTCTGATCTCTAGGACCTAAGGATCTACTGCGACTTACCTTCCCATTTGGAGCACCTAGGATATAGAAGGTCTCAAAAATTATCTAAAAAAAGAAAATAAGGAGGGACGGAGGGAGAAGGACACTTCTGAGCAGCAGGAGGAAGGCGGGGTGTGGGGAAGGGTTAGCATAACACAGTGAGGTGAAAATTATGAAAAGAAAAGATACCTAGTTCCAAAATTCTTATGTGATTTAATATACAAATGCTAATTATTTGTCAAAAGGTTAACCCTGTATGTTTAATTAAATGAAATACAAGTTCTTTTCTGTGTCTACACAAACTTTAAAATTCTCAATACTCATTGTATGGTAGATCCAGTTTCCTCATTTATCTCAAGGGATAGCATTGATCCTCATAATGAATTATGTAATTTACATATCTTAAAAAAGAAAACATATGGCAATAATACTAAAGTAATACAATGCATTTCCCTAGGCCTTGGCAGGCATGTTATCGCACAGGTAAATCATTTATCTCATGACCACCCTAAGAGCTAAGCAGAACAGGCGCTGTTATTTTCGCTTTACAGTTGAGAAAATTGAACTTCAGAGAGGTTAAGAGGTGCGCACGCCTCGGAGCTGTGAATAAATTGAAGAAGGTGAAAGTAAAGGGAAAAATATTACATCTGCTCTTTTGAAAATGCTTCAGTGGGAGAAACGCAATCTTAATCAGCAACAACAAATACTTATTCAGCATTTACCTCTTGGAACCCAGCTCTGTCTTTCCTGTGATAGAAATTTTATCAAAAGAAAGAGCAGGCATCACTTCACAGCCCTTCAGACAGCAACTTTTTTTGAGAAACCTGGACCTTTCAAATAATTTACTCCCCGAACACTTTTCAATTCTTGGGTGGGAGGAAAAGTAATCGTTAACTGTTTAACATCTAATACAGCTAGCCTACTGTTTTCTTGGTTAAATATATGATGAAGTAAAGCATTTCCTTCTGTGTGTGTGTGATGTGCATATACTTTGGAGGGTTCCTGAGCAATGAATATGCATTGATTCAGGAGTAACACACTGCTTCCCCTTCAGCCAGAACCTTCACGCATCTCCTGTCTTATTCTGCCCAACTAGAGTACCTGTCACCATGTTGGTTTCTTTTGTTTATTTGCCTTTACCAGCTATTTTTTTCAGGTTTTAGAAAACCTGGAGCAACATTTTATTTTTTTTGTTTGTTTGTTTGTTTGTTTTGGAGGAAGATTAGCCCTCAGCTAACTACTGCCAGTCCTCCTCTTTTTGCTGAGGAAGCCTGGCTCTGAGCTAACATCCGTGCCCATCTTCCTCTAGTTTATACGTGGGACGCCTACCACAGCATGGCTGCCAAGCAGTGCCATGTCCGCACCCGGGATCCGAACCAGCGAACCCCGGGCCGCCGAGAAGCGGAACGTGCGAACTTAACCGCTGCGCCACCGGGCCGGCTCCGCAACATCTTATTTTTAATACTAGAATCTTGAAAAGGGGAATTTAAGAGATCTCTGTGTCCACTGCCATTTAAATGCTATCACTTTTTACAGTATGAGCAGAATTAAAACACTGAATTGCAACAAGGAAAATACTTGCTGCATCCAAGTAGTGAATTACGGATGATTTTTGACTCTTTTTCTAAAAATTAATTTTAACAGCTTATATTACCTTGGTAATAAATGAGGAAAAGTATTACAGAGTCTTGCAATTGTGGCATCTTTGCTTTGATGACATATTCTTCATTGTATATATATGTAATGAATATTACATGTATATTCATACATATTACATATATATTTTGCCAATATATTATTAGCAAATAAATTTTTATGTCAAATAAATATGATCAGGAATAAAACTTCCATTTATCATTTGCCCCTAAGGAAAAATATGACTTATTTACCCACAATTTGTATTATGACTGCTTTCCAACCTGTTTTGATGAAAAGCAGAGATTTCTTATCATTCCTGCTTTAGTTCTCAGGACTAAACATCAGGACGCAAGCAATGTGCAAAGAAAAAAGACTTACCCACTCTTCCTCATCATAGTCTGAATGATGAGGTATGGAGTCCTGCCTCTTCATCGGTGGGGGTGGGTCCTGGGGACTGCTCTCCTCTGTGCTGTTCTTAGGGGAGGGTGGTTTCTTAAGGATGCCTCCTGGCCGGGCAGTGTAAAGCGCTAAAAGAGCACTTCTGACCAGCTGATCCTTGAAGGCATGTACAAAAAGCTCTGTCTGGAAAGAAATTGCCAAGGATTAGAAACAGCATGGTAGTCAACTCAGCCTATGCTATGAAAAGGTCAGTTGCAGATTTGTTGGCACTTAAGTGGTGTGGATGTTGGAAAAAATACAGGCAACAGAGAGAGAAAATGATTCACACCAATCAATGGAAAATAGTTTGGTTTTGGGTTGCTGCCAAGGTCTTGAGTCCTCCTGTTCTAAACATTAATGCTGAGATTCTATACGCACTATAAACACCATCTGTCTCCTCAGCTCCCTATGTTTTAGTTCCGAATCTGGTCTTTGGAGGAGAATTTCACTGGGGATAATCATTTGAACACCATCTACCTGCTGCATCTATCAAGTAATTTCAAATATACCTTAAAACAAAATGTGATCAGACTAGGTATGGTCTATATTTCAAACAGAGTTAAAGGCTAAAGAAAGGCATATCTTTTAAAAAATTTAGAGGCAAGAGATCTTTTTTTCTTTTTAGCATTATGGACAGATTTCAACAGTAGAGGTGACATAGGCAGTCTTCCCCATGAAAACATTTGGCTTTTATTCCTTATTATCACCCTTAACTGTCTCTCCACCAAATGGTTTCAGTAATGCTCAATGTTAACGAGGTTACTGTGAAACTTGCCATGGTAGATTTTACAAGCTGGTGGTAAATACCTAGTAAGTACTAAAGTAACGACAGCTCACTGACAATAAAGAGCTTTACAGCTGTACTTTGCAGTTTCCTGACAAATGTTTAATAGCTTCACCCTGTAATATACTGGAGGGTGCAGGAATTGATGGTCTGTATTACAGTACACTTAACGTGCACATGGCCTAACAATCTGTTCAGTCAAAGAGTAGAGAAGTAACTCATATTATTAGAGAAGTGACACATATTGTTAACATATTCATACTTCATAATCTGTTAGTAAGGGGCCCTTTAACTCATAGCATTATTTTGAATAATAGTTGATAGAATCACCATTTAATGAGACACTTTTGGATATAATGCTGTAACTCAAGGTAATCATTGATTGGTGCACTCTCAACATGCAGTCACCAGTGCCATGCCCAACTAGCGGTTACTAAATTGTCTCTAAATCTGCCTGTTGTGTCATGCGATTAAAGAAAACCAGTTAAACCACATGCAAAACAAGTGCCTAATAAGATGATTATGATCTGCATAGTCACTTTGCAATAGATTGTGAAATTCTAGAACTAGAAGGACCTTAAAGTGGACCTCTTCATTAACCAGATAAGGAAACTAAGAAAGAAATGTGATGACCTGTCCTAGAGCAGACTGCTTATTGGCATCACAAACGGAACAGGTCTTGTTTTCTAACAAATTCCGTAGCTATTGCCCTCACTCCAAACCACCTACCCGCCACCATCAGACTAGACGTGCCTGTTCTTATTCTTCTTCCCAACCCCAAGCTCCCGAAGTGTTTTGAACAGTAACCAGCTCTCACAATTAACTGTGTCCACAATTGCCAACATAACTATCTTTACCGCTACACTTTACTGGATGTTTTAAACTCTTTAAATCTATTAGCCATACTGAAGGCACTCTGAAGGTAAGTAGACAGGAAATATAGGGAAAAAAAAACATATAAGAATGAAAAGTTGGAAAATATTTTGATGCATTAAAAAACCAAAATAAAAAGGCAGCTTTTTTATAAAAAAAAAAAAAACCTGAAGAAAAAGTTGGCTGGACAGTACTCAGACAAGTCGGCAGTTATAGCCAAATGGAGAAACATGTTGTTTACATAATCTTCCATATAACATGGACGTGTCCATCAATGTGAATTTAAATATTAAAAATACGAATTTATTTCCATTCAGCTTAACCCTGTTGATAGTTCCAATAAACTCTTTTGATCTATTTTTAGAGCAAAATAGCTTGCCCTCTTTGAATTCCTGCTACTACAGCTCCAGTCTCCATAACACTCACATAATTAGTACATAGCTGAGTATCTATTCACACGCAATGAAATCTTCTACCGTTCTTATAATCACCCTCATTTTCTTCCCATAGCATGCACACACAGAGATTCCACTTCATTTATTCAGATCTCATTTGGGTTGATTTACCACCAAAGACATGGGAGATAATACAGGAGAGTATTGCAGTTTTACAACCCAGGATTTTTGAGGGGTAGTCGAATATAATGCACAAAATCTTAAACAAACACAGTAATAGCTGATCTTTGACTTTGTGTCTATACTGAAAAAATTTATCTGACTCCTTGGAAACTCTCTGGATCACCCAGAATCAGATTCTGTTACAAAATAGCAAAATATTCCATTGCAATATCCATGTGACCTGGAAAAATCTTAATTTTCTTGACCAGCATTACTTAGTAAATGTAGACCAATGTAGACCCTGATGTTTTACAGTCAAAACAAATCAACTTGAAGAGATTAATGTAGTCACTCAATCCCAACACATGTATATGTTGCTGTTCTTGCAACTGAGATGATACTAGGAGAGTTGAGAGTGGTGGGAAGGATGTGACCTTGTTTCTGAGTTGCCTATTGACTTAGAGTTCTGAATACCTTTTTCCTTTTCTGGCTTAGCTCACACTACATTAAATGAAAGAAGAAAGGCTGTCTAAATGTTATCGTGAGAGTAGGCAAAAAATTTATTAAAATATTGGTTTAATAACACAGTAAAAAAGCATAAAATCTGAACCTAAGGCAGATCTGTTTTATTTGTTTGATATTAAAAAGAGAGAGAGAAATGTTATCTTAAATGAAATGTTTTCTCGCCTTATTGACATTTTCCCAATTCATATTCTCATACAAGTATTCTTCAAGGTAACGTACAGAATTATCTGCAAGTATAAAACTACTAAAAATTACTTCTCCTGGGGACGAATCTCTTAGCTTCCTGAATGTTAATGGCAGAGGAATAGTTAGGATATGTTCATTTAAAACCATCTTTTTTCACTAGAGATTTCAACAAATTAAGAAAAGTCTCCTTTTATTTAGAATCTCCTTATTGTCCCTGAAAAGATTCAACGCCATGCCCAATCTTAACTACAATACAGAAGTAGCCAATGGCATAAGCAAGTGATTATCATTTTAGCAGTCACGTATATGGCAAGAAAGAATTCTGCTAATTTTGAAATTTGACATGCTTTAATTATTTTATCAGGCAATAGCGCTACTCTCTGAGATGTGTTTACCATTCCCAAAAGGAAAGCATGCTGAACTTTCAGCCAGGAGAGTTACCTGACATCTGGGCAGCTCATACAAATTACCCACTTGACCTTGGCTAAATCACTTAACCAGTTTGTACAAAATTACAAAGCCTACCTGTGCAACCCTTGTGGGAATTCACTGTAAATTAGACTCTTCTCTTTATGCTTCTCGTTCTTGACTGACCTTTTCAGTTTCCTTTGTTAATTCATAATCCCCTACTCACTCAAAATGTGGTAAGTGGACCCTAAGAGACCTTAAATCACTTTCTTGAAAGCATTTTTTCCACTGGTGATGTAACCCACTCTTCCATAACTTCAACTATCATCTTTTTGCCAAGTTCTTCAAAATCCATTTCTACCCACCTCCTGAACCAGTACTGTCAACTGTTTCCATCTAAAAGTCTTTTGAGTTTAGAAGTCCCAGCCTGAGCTCAAGTTTCTTAATGAATGTGTTCTGCCTTGCTTTTCCATCTGAGTGGTATCCTTACTATTCAGTAACACAGTCTAAAGGTCTGGATCATCATTAGTAATACTTATCTTTTGCACTAGTCATCAATTTCAACTAGTTATATCTATTCAATAATTTCAAAGATTGATCCTTATAGTCCTACAGCTAGTCCCAGTTCAGACCCTTTCTACATTCCATGTGGATACTTTCTATAGTCTCCTTACTGGTTGATTTACTTTTTTTTTTTTTGCTTCAGGAAGATTAGCCCTCAGCTAACATCTGTGCCAGTCTTCCTCTATTTTGCATGTGGGTCACCACCACAGCATGGTTGACAAGTGGTGTAGGTCTGCACCTGGGATCCGAACACATGAATCTGGGCTGCCAAAGTTAACCACTATACCATGGGGCTGGCCCTTGATTTACTATTTTTAAGGTAACTTTTCTTTTTTTGTCAGGATATTATCCAAGGCCACCAATATTAAAATGTAGACTTCTGAGTCCTAACCCAGAGATATTGAATTAGAATTTGTATTTTTAACAAGCTCCCCCAGGATCATTACTGACAGTTTGTGATGTTTAATAATTCAAATCCTCTGTCTCAGCTCAGCCTATTGATTGCTATGATGGTCTACCCAAAGCAGGTCTCCAGTCCTTCTTACTCAACAACCTCAGTACCTACAAAATAGACTTTCTCTTGGATAAATAACTAGGAGTCAGATGGCTAGATCTTACTATTAGGTTGCAAGAATACATTGCATATTCTGATACAAGTCCTTTGTCAGATACATATTTTACAAATATTTTCTCACAGTCCATGACTTGTCTTTTTATTTTCTTAATGGTTTCTTCTGAAAACTTTAATGAAAGTTTTAAATTTTGATGAAGTCTTACACATCATTTGTTTTCTTTTTTGGTTCATGCTTTTGTGTTCTATCTAAGAAATCTTTGCTTAACTCCAAGAGGATAAAAATTTTGTCCTACGTTGTCTTCTAGAAGTTTGTTCACTTACATCTCTTAGCTTATATATTAAGGTTTATGATCTTTTTTGAATTAATTTTTATATGTGTGTGAGGTAAAGATAAAGAAGGGTTGCATTTTTTTGCATATAGATATTCAATTATTCCTGCATTAGATGTTAAATTGATATCCTTCTCCCAAGAACTTCCTTTGCACTTTTTGTCTGAAATTATCTAAACGTATATGTGAGGGTTTATCAGAGATTCTCTATTCTATTCTATTGCTCTATATGTCTATGCTTGCACTAATACATTGGTATTATTTTTGTTTTAAAGAGTAAATATATTTAAGTAAATTAAATGTTTGAATCTTTTTTATATCTATCCAAATATTTACCATTTCTGACACTCTTTATTCCTTTGTGTAGATCTAGTTTTTATTTGTCTAAAATGATCTTTATTTCACTTTTATTTTTGAGACACATCTTTTCTTGATATGGAATTGTAACTTTTTTCCATTGTCAGTATTTTGAAGACGTTATTTCATTGTCTTCTGGCTTGCATAGTGTCTAACAAGAAGTCTGTTATTATCTCATCTGTGTTCCTCCGCACATAATGTATCTTTTATTTTCTTTTCTGGTTGTTCCACAATTTTCTTTTTATCAATATTTCTCAGCAATTTGATGATGATGTATCCATGATTCTTTTCTTTTCTTTTTTTCTTAACGTTCTTCTGTTGGAGTACATTTTGCTTCTTGCATCTGTAGTTTCAAGTTTTCATCAAATATTGAAAAATTTTGGTCATCATTTCTGCAAATATTTTTCTGTTCCCCTCTTCACCTCTTCTTGGACTCCATTGACGTGTATGTTAGACTTCTTGGTATTTTTCTATAAGTCATTCATGTTCTGTTTATGTTTTTCAGTCTTTTTCTCTATGTGCTTCATTTAAATAGTTTCTAATGCGATGTTTGCATGTTCACCACCTATTCTTCTGAAGTGACCAATGTGCTAATTCCACTCAGTACATATTTTTATTTCAGAAATTTATATTTTACATTTCTCTGAGTTCTATGTGATTCTTTTTTTAATCTTTCATTTTTCTCCCCATCCTGTTCGTGTGTTTCTCTGCATTCCTAAATATATAGAGCTTGGTTATAATCACCCTTTTAAGGTCCTTATCTGCTAACTGCATCATCTCTTTCATTTCTGGGTCTGTTTCAATTGCTTTATTTTTCTTCTGGTTATGAGTTACATTTTCCTGCTTCATTGCACACTTGGCATATGCTTAGTAAATGCCAAGCATTTTATATGTTACGTTCTAGCTGGCTGGATTTTATTGTTTTCTTTTAAATAATGTTGGATTTTGTCCTGGTGTGAGGTTAAGTTACTTGGAATCAATAACAATCTTTCAAGCCTTATTTTTAAATCTTGTTAGAGTGGATCAAGAGCAGTCTTTAATCTAGGACTAACTTAGCCCCACTTCCAAGACCATACCCTTCTGAGGGCTCTACACAATGTGGTATGTATTATAGTCTCTTCACTCTGCTGGTGGGAAGATCAACTATTCCCAGCTCTGTGTGACCACCAGGAATTGTTTTATCTGCTTATTTCTGGTATTTATTTCCCTGGGTTTTGGTGATTTATTCTCATGCATATGCAGATCAGTACTCAGATAAAGATTTAAAAGCACCTATTTACAGATCTCCAAGGCTCTTTCTGTGTGCAGCTCCCTTCTTTCTGGCACTCTGCTCTGTGAATTCTAGCCATCTTACCCTTCCTGAACTCCCATTTCTCTCTTTAACTTGAGAACTTACTGTTTGGCTTTCTCCTCCTAATGCCACAGCCTGGAAACTGCCTCCAGGAAGCAAGCTAGTTAATCATAAGGATCACAGGTTGTTATCTTCCTGTTCTGCCTATTTTCCAATTCGTGAAAACCACTCTTTTACACATTTTGGCCAGTTTTCATGTTGGTTAAGGTGGGAGGATCCATGCTACTCCATTATGGCCAGAAACAGAAGTTCTAATTCCATGTATTTTAGGTATAAGTCTTATTCTTAATATTATTTTACTTCCTTATCTTTATTTTCCCTATTCCTCAATATTCTAGTGAACACAAATTTTGGTTTTTATATAATATTACTTTTTCACCAATTCAATATTTACGTGAGAGTATGAAAAACAGACATATAAGTTCTAATCCTGAGATTTCATCTTGATTTATACCAGTTATTTTCAAGTTCACTTAGACTATATACATATATATACACACACACACATATTTTCACCAAATATAAAAAACAAATAAAAATCCTCTACCTATTAAGT
The DNA here is from genome assembly GCF_041296265.1 of Equus caballus. Taxonomy (NCBI): domain Eukaryota; kingdom Metazoa; phylum Chordata; class Mammalia; order Perissodactyla; family Equidae; genus Equus; species Equus caballus. The sequence goes on along the minus strand of NC_091685.1, from coordinate 95,470,491 downwards.
TCTCATTAAATTCTCTTCACTTTGGGACTGAAATAGACCTAGGAGTGGTTGCACTGAGTAAAAAATAAGAAACTCCTTCTCAGTGCCTAAGTAATCAATATAATCAATATCCTGCTGTATATTACGTGTATCTTCAACTTTTAGCTTACTGATAGCTTACTGACTTCTTGGCATTGTTATTAAGGAAAACAAGACTTTTCATAAGAAAATTCTGAGTTAAGTTTTCAGATGAAATGCTTTTTTCTTTCTTTGAATACAATAGAATGCTTTGGTATACTGTGTTAAGGTTGAAAGGATACTAGGAATTGGAAGATGTGAGATTTTCTCAAATGTACTGTGAGCAGAGCCTCTCATACTTGTGACAAAATCAATATTTGTTGTTGTTGTTTACCATTTCACAATTATAATATTGTGGAACATCTCATTCTTTTAAAGTCCTGGGTTGTAAAAGTTAAGGACCATGTTTATGTAGTATTTGTCATACAGCATCGAGTATAATGCCACACCCAATCAGGAGGTCAATATTGCTTTTTGATGAGCAGGATAATGACTTTCTAAAGAAGATCTATCAATCTTGTTGGAATGGAGAATTCAATGGGAAGTTGGAACTAATGTCACATGTATATCTGAGCTATGAGAGCTAGCTATACATTGCCTACATTTAGGCCCTTATTTTTTCAGTTTGAATTTGCTTACATTATTTTTATCTTTTGATTTTTTTGTAGTATTGTATACTTTTAGTCTAGGGAAAGGAAAATGCATTTTTATCCCACTCTTATTATTAACCTTTCACATATTATGTTAAAACTTTGGCCTGTGCTTTGTCTTCTCTCTTGGGATTATTTATAGCAACTCAGAGTTTGCCTTGTGTTATGCCCCTATGTCATAAGATTAAATAATTTCTTTAATATTTTCATAAACTAATATGCAGCAAACAAACCCAGTTATCCATCAGAAGATATACTAAGAATTAAAAGATTAGAACAATTTAATTGAGCTTGTGTGTTTTAGGACATGAAAAATTTATAGAAAATTTTTATTCTTGTGAAATTTCAGTTAGGTCTTCCCCACTGCCACCCAACCTCCCTACTTGTTTCCTTAGTTCTATATACACATGCCCGTCTTAGCAATCATGGAACATTTGACAACATGCTATAGTGGTTAAGCTCACAGAAGCTGGAGCCAGACTCACAAGGTGGGTGACTTTGGGTTCATTAATATAGTTCTGTACCTCAGTTTCCTCTACTGTGTAAAATGAGGGGTAACAGTACCTGCTTCATAGGATTAAGCAGATTAAACATTGAAGATTTTAGTACCCATCTCATGGACTTGTGAAAATTTAAGACCTTATAAGAGTACTTCACACTTATTAAACCTCCAATAAATGCTATCTATTATTGACATTATCATTAGCATCGTAACTATTACCATCAAGAATCTTGAATCTCTTGGGAAGAACAGGTCTACGTCTTACTCCATTTGTGTCCCTAGTGTCAAGGACGCTGCTTGGCAAATAGTTCAGGAAATATTTTTACTTTTTCTAAATTGTGTGTGTTTGTTTTTCTACCAATAGACGCTTAAAGGGATGGAATTTTCCTGGAGACCCTTAGTCCTGTGACTTGGTTATCAGCAGCAGGAGAGATTATTTGAATTGCTTTTGGATCTACAAATAAGGCCAGCTCTGAGACTCTCTGAATATGCCCTATTAGTAAATTGGGTTTCTCTGTTGCCCTTTGCTTTTCCCCAAGACTCTGAGTATATGTTAAACTGATAATGTATCCACTGCTATCATGTCCAGATGCAATGGCTTACCTAAGAGAAGGGATGGCATCTCATTACAAAAGAATTCAATGCCTCCTGCCCTCAGTCTTCCCCAGCCTCTCCAGTCTACTACAGTGAGCTCTCCCACGTTCAGCTGGTCAAAGGCTATGAAACCTTTAGAGTTCCTGGATAAGTATTAACGTAGACAATCACTATTACATATTGAATAGGCTATATGGACAATTTCCTAAGAAAACGACTCAAGTACTTATTTTCCAAACATACCAGTCCAGAAATAAAAGAAACAAGGGGACTATCAACGAAGTAAGAATTTCTATTTTCTAACTCACAGTGTGTAACACCCTGATCCTAAAAACAAAACTTTTTCAGCTAAATCTTGCTAACATTAAATTATACTAAAATTTACGATGCCACTAAAACTATTTATCTTTTATGCTAAATTCACGGTTCATACTTTATTTTAAACCACTAACTGTCTTCATAGACTACAAAACTCTGTTTAACTTAGCTAATTCTTTGAAATTCCAGGCATGCATTCTTAAAAGAATGCATGGCTTGCAAACTTAACTTAAATAAGATCCTCTTGATTCCAAGGGCTGACAGATTTATTAGTAGAGGAAGCTGTCTACTCAGTAGAAAAACATAGGGGAAAAGTTGGAGCAATGCTAAATTAAAGGAGGAGAAAATATGCACCCTGTCCCCTCCTGAATCACTGCAGCAAGTTGTAAATGATGTATGAAATGACAAACCCTTGCCCAACACACAGGAAGAATATAAATACCGCTCTGTAATCACTGCAGTGATGTGCTATTTGCTAAAATTTTCTGCTTAGGTGAACCCAGAAAAACCTCACTTCATCTACAAATCCAAAATAGAACTGAACCAAAATGAAATTATACTATTTTACTGTACGCAACACTCTCCTTTTTTTTTCCCTTTCCCTAGCCATAACGTATTTATTGACTACTAGACACACTTATTGACCATTAGAATACTTAAATGTTGCCGAGGAGTTTGTTTAACAATTTTTTTTTTAACTTTAAATAAGAAAACGTCAAAACACATATATTAAGTAGAGAATGCCAGAGTTTCCATGCCAGATTCCATCAGACCTGGGGTTGAACCCTGGTTTTGTTTGAATCCTAGGTTTGACTCTAGCTGCATGATTTGCACCTTTCTTTAAACTTCTCTGAGCTTCAATCCTTTCTGTTGTGACATGGAGATAATATGTACCCACAATTTGAATGAAATAACATAAGTCATGAAGTCCATAGCACAGTATTTAACAAAGTAGGTACTTGTAAATTTGGGGTCAATTTTTTCCTCCCTTTTCATGATGGAGGCACCTGTTCTGGCCTAGAAGGAATGCTGCATTTTGAACTGGAAGTCTTAGATTTTGATTTTTCACTTTTTAATTCATTTGACAACGCACTTGACCTTTCTGAATAGGCATTGGCTAACTTTTAGTGAAAACAGACATTAGTTATATCTGATGAGAAAATATATGGTAATGTACACTTTACACTAAAATGTTAAATAAGCACAAGATATTATTATTATAAATTAACATATCTGAACCAAAAATATATACATATATAGAATCCAGATTTCTATGAATCTGTTCTTCAGGGACATGAAGAACTACATTGTTATTTTATTCTAAAATGATAACATGAGCGTTTTCTTTGGTCAGTTTTTTCAAGGACATATTTATTGAAAGTATCTCATAATAAATTGCAAGATGTCCTCAGAATGCAGAGGTTAAGGATGAGGTTATTGGAATTGGACTCGAGGACACCTGGTTTTACACTTAAATCAAGCTGCAATTTGTCTTTTTCGATCTTGGTTCTTTCTATGCCAGTCAGCTGCCCTGATTAGTTATGGAAGTTGTTATTGAGTATCCACCCCACCCAACACTAACTTTCCTCTCTGCATATACAGATGCAAGTCATCTTTGGAAAAATCAAAGCATAGGTCCCACTACATTTCAAACAATAACCTAATACTTTTGGAAATTTTTAGAACCTTCTCCCAGTAGATAATGTAGAAAGGAAGTGAAGAAGAGGAATTACCCCATGCCACCAATAAGAAACCACATCAAAGTTCTCAAGTGGCATTCCTATTCAAATGTATAGCTTCATATGCATAAAAATTAGGTGATCACCAGAGGAAAATAAAGCAATTTTCAAAATCTAATTTAATTCATTTAATAAGACCATGAACAAAAGAAAATGAAAGATGTCAAGGAAAAGAGAAAATATATCCCAACTAATAACAGGTTTCATTTCCTAGTAGGAAAAAAAAAGTAATGTTCAGTAAGATTTGAAAAGAGAATGAGGCCAATTCATTTTGATCCTGTGGCAATACTTTGAAGCTTGCTTTTTAACCTGGTCTATTTTACATTTTCAGATGCTATGAAAGGCAATGTATGCAGAAAGCAACACCGATGGGGATTTGGGTCTTTCATTTTCCCCAATGTAGTGATGATTTGGATCTTACTTTTTCTGAAAGCATCTTTAAAGAATTCTTCAAGCTGTCTGGAGAATGCTGGCTTGCAGAATTAAGCAGTAGGTCTGCATAGGTTGCTATCAGAGGCTGTAGCTGATTGATGTTGCTGAGAACTTCTTTTGCTTTGGCTGTGTTTTCAGGTGAATAGTAAATAAACTGGTACTCAGTACTGCAACAACAAAGATAAAGACAAGTTACACAACAAGCAGAAGGAATTCGCAGCCTTTAATACCAGATGGCAAATGATAAACAGAACTCCAAATATCATTACTCCCTATTGAACAGATAAGAACTATTCTAAGAGATTTTTTACAATGTTCCAAGAGTTTTTTAAGTAAAATGACCAAGATATTTTTGATTTTAAAAGATTGGCACCTGAGCTAACATCTGTTGGCAATCTTCTTTTTTTCTTCTTCTTCTTCTCCCCAAAGCCTCCAGTACATAGTTGTATATGCTAGTTGTAGGTCCTTCTGTTTGTGCTATGTGGGATGCCACCTCAGCATGGCTTGACGAGTGGCGCCATGTCTACGCCCAGCATCCGAACTGTTGAAACCCTGGGCTACAGAATTGGAGCATGTGAACCTAACCACTCAGCCACGGGGCTGGCCCCAACCAAGATATTTTTTAGGACTGGGTAAAATAAATCCAGCCCTTTTTCAACCCCCGGGAAGAGTCTTTCTGATTGCATATGTCAAATATTGGTATTCAAAATAAATGATTATTAATATTCATTACTCATGAAGTTACATAGGACAGAGAAAAAAACTATGAGTGTTTATATTCAGGTGCGTCTGAATATAAATCCTGGCTCTGGCACTTACTACTAGCTGGGTGACCTTTGGGCAGCCTTCAGCTTCCTCCTGAGGAAAGTAGGAAAAATTATACACATAATTCTAAGAGGTGGGTAAGACTGGTGATCATTCATGTGAAGTGCCTAAAATAGTGCTTGACACAGAGAAGGCATTCAATAACTCCTACCTATATTTTCCCCCGTGATACTTAGGGCAAGAGGAATAAATTTAATAGCTGAGAAATGTGGAGAAAATTACTTAATACCAAGTGGGTATATGGAGAATTTTATTGGATAAAAAGGACTTTGATAGCATAAAAATTCCATTAGGCTATTTTGTTATCACTCTTTCTGTTCCTGGTGGTTTCTCACTTGACTTGTAAACAAATCTAAAATTGACTAATAATTAAAGAATTACTGACTTTTGTAATCACCATCTAGAAATTGGTCAAGCAAGCTATGGAGGAAAGGATTCCATGGAATGAAGGAATCTTTGGCCAGTATCATTAGAAAAGATAAAGAAGGCATGTCAGCAGGGGAAGGAGTAAAACAGCAAAACACCAGCCCAAGAGAAAGAAGGGAAAAGTCAAGGTTGGTGCATTCTCATGGTTAGTGCCATGCTTGCTTACATCCCTATACATCCAACTGTGAAAGCATTTTTCATAATACCTTGCAACCTTTTTTGAGGATTTATTGAACATTTTCTCTACATTTACTAGCTAAATTATTAAAATTCCCATAATTCCATTTCTTATTTTGAAACATTAGAATCCAGTAAGAAAAATTAACATCTAGGAAGAACTCTCCTCTTCACTTTCCCGTTTTTCAGTTTATTCAGGGAGATGATATTCTTTTGCAAATATATAATAAATATTTCTATTATTTTATTTATTTATTTGCACAATAATTAAAAGAAATGTCCTTGGTTGCTTGGACTATTCAGAAGATAGAACAGGAAGTTGATGAGGGTACATGAAGGCTAAGAACCACATTGCTATTCTGTGACACTTATGAGAATTTGCTCTCAATTTTATACTTGTAGACTTCTAAATTTCAGAAGTGGGGGCTTAAAATAAAACATACCTTAACTACTGAGTTGGTGTATTTCAATGCGACTAAAGCAAAAGACGAGTAACAATGGTGAGGGGGAGAAAGAAAACAATAGTCCCTGCCAATTACCTCTCTTTTTCTGGCTCATCTGATCTCATGCTGGAGTGTGGTAAGGCCTTAACCAAAAACTGTGAACTGAGATGTTCCCTTTTCATCTGTATTCAGACTGGATACAAAGTTCAATCCAACACAGTCTTCAGTAAATCGGACAACTCCATGTTATTTTTGCAAAGAAAATGATTATCTAAAGATATGGATGCATCACCAGGGTGGGGATGATGTTGGATACCCAGCACTTCTGACAGCAGAGAGTAGGACTATTCCAGACCTGATACAGAAGGCAGTGGGTGGTAGCTACTCCATGATCCCTCTTCATTGATCTGCTCTCCTGTCATTATAATTTGCTTTCTGGTGTCACGTTATGGGTACTGACAAGACTCCCATGGCTTAGCTCTCGGAAAGCTACAGTTCTCAAGGCCATATGTGGTCTCCCATCTTTCTCTTCACATGACAGTCCTCTGTTGGAGTGTGTCATTACTGGCTTCGCATACATTCTCTTCCATTTGTTCTTTTTGACTCTTGTCACCATTGCCTTTCTTCTTTACTTATATCATACTTTCCTGGCAGTTCACTGTTACTATATTCCTGAACATTACCTACTTTCATTATTTTTTATACGTATTTCTTACTCTGAAAATTCTCTTAGAGTCCCCTCTCCATTTGAGTCTAACATACATTTTCAAGATTTATTTTTCACATGTTCTGTCCTTCTACCCTGGTTCAGCAGTGCTCAAATTTTAGCAGGTATAAGATTCACTTGGGGATGAGGACAGAGCCTGCGTGTTTATTTTAAAAAATGCAGATTCCCTGACAATACCAGAAGATTGTGCTTCACTAGGTTGTAGCATCTATAACAAGCCCCTCAGTTGACCCTGATGCAGGTGGACTTCTGAGCACTTTCAGAGACATCTTATGTCATTGTTTTCACTGTGAGAATCCCTCTAAACCCTTGATTATGCTACGCAAAGACTCTGATAAAAATTCCTTATTCTCATTTTAACTAAGTTAAACTTAGGTTCCTTATTCTTATTTTAATTTTCCTAGTGCCTTTTATAAGGCTACTTTTTTGCACTCCATCTTTATATTCAGCACAAGTTGCCTCAGAGCCCTTCTCCTTGCCAGTGTTGCCTCCCCTAACATTTTCCATTGTCCTTCCATTCTTTGCCCTCCCTATATACTCCCTGCCCTCTTCCTCTCATCCTCCCATTACATTCTTCAATCACCATCATGGGACATAACCATAACTCCTGCCCCCTCCTCCCAAGTCAGTCTCTGTTGGAGCAGAGTTTTGTAGTAGGCACTGGTTCTCCTGATTGAGTCTTTAAGAATAAGCACCTTACCCAGTGAGGCTGAAAGATTCATTTTCCACAATAAAAGCCAATGCTGGTATCCCAGATGAAATAGTATGATATGGAAAAAAAAATATCACCACCCACAAAATAATTTTAAGTATACATAAATTTCATCCACCTATTCAGTGCCTTACTGTTTAAACATGTCATATATTTTAACAGTTATAGCTTCTTAAATGGAAAGTTATGAGTATAATTTAATTATCGAGATAAAAAGAATATAGCGAAACTCTATTTTATAGTGGTCTGAAATTTAAACTGAATCCAAACACTTGAATCAACTATCAATCAGACAAAGCCAGAAGAAAGACAAAAAATTTGCTTAGACAAAAAATGTTTTAATAGGATATAAATAAATAGCAAATCATGGATAATAAAAATTGTAATTGGTGCCATAATAATTTTTTATTGATGAAATAGTAAACATATAATATATATTTATTTATTTAATATAAATTTAATTAGAATACACACATCCATACTCATATGTACATAAGTGCCTGTTGTTACTGGGGGCGTCATATGTTGGAGACATAAAGAAAAATAAAGCATTGATATTCATAAATGTTAATTGCTACCAAAATACAATTTAAAAAATGATTGTATATTCTTGGGTGTATATTCCATTTCAGTTGCTTTTTGCTGGTCCTCTTTATTTCCCCATCCTCTAGTGTTGGCATGCTCCAGGACTCAGCCCTTGGAACTCTTCCCTTTTTTATCTATCTGTCCTTCCTAAGTAATCTCATTTATCTTGTGGTTTAAATACTTCAATTGTGCAAACGATTCCCCAATTCACATTTCTAGCCTAGATCTCTCCCATGAACTCTAACTAAAAACAAAAGCTCTCCTCTTGACAGCTCCAACTTATCATGTCCCAAACTGAGCTCCTGATCTGCTCCCCATTGTCAACAGCCAGCTCCTCTGGCACTCTTCCTCAGCTTAGTTCCCAGCAAGTCCTATGATGGTGGTCCATGTCTCTTCTCTCTCTCCTATGTTTTGTCCAATTTTCAGAATATTCTCCCTTTTCCTTCAAAATATGTAGAGAACCCAACCACTCATTTCCACTCTCTACGCAACTGCCTTGGTGTGGACCACCATCATCTCCTACCACCAGGATAGTTGCAACAGCCTACAAACTGGTCTCTCCTCTGTCCTCTCTCCATGACATTGAAATCCATGACTTTTGCTTAGTTTTGAAAGAGGCAGGAGGTAGGCTAGGAGAGAGAAATAAAGCAATTCTTCCTCAGTTCCCTATCCACATCCCAAATCCTGGGACTTGCACTGCCACTTATCTGCTCCTCCCCTACCCCACGCCATTACTACCTCCACTCCTTAACCCATTTGCCCAGCCAACTACTACTTTCGCAAATGGAGTCATGCAAAAATATAGATGAGAGATGCTGAACAGGCAAGGAGGGAAAAGGGAAGGAATAGATGGAGGAGGAGAGGCATGGACATAAGAAAAAATGCTATTGAGTGATGTGTCTCTGCTCCTGTGGCAGAACTAAATCTCCAGAGAAAAATTTCAGGACTTTTTCCACTTATTTTTTTCCCAACTCAAGCAGTATTTGTAAAGAAACAGTCTCTTGAATCCAGAGGGAAGGATAGACATGCTCTCAGTTCTAACTGGGAAAAAAATCATGTGGATAATAAATGAAAATTTACACCTTAGTGCACTTGAATATACCCTTCTGGCTTCACAGGGTTTAACAACATGCTTCATGAAATTGTAGAATGTAAAAACATAACTCTCTGTTTTTCCCCATGCATTCTTTCCATTTTTTTCTAGAAGTGCGGCTGAGAGAAAAGAACTAAAAGGAAAACAGTATTTGTTTTTTTTACCTCCAAAGGATTTTACTTACATAATTAAATGAGTTACATGATCTACACATAAATTGATGTTTGTCTATGAAACTATGCATTTTTAAAGACAAGTTGGTCTCCTGGAAATTTTAGAATGAGTATTTTGAACAAAGCCTGATTCTGCCAATTATTAGCTCTGGGACAGGTAATGCTAATTAAGAGGGAAAAAACCTAAAATTTATTTTGGCTCAACTTGCTCTCAAAAAAATTTACGTGTTGGCTCTGATCACAGTGGCTCCTACTACTCCACTTTTCAGTTTGCAAGTTCTTATCTGCAATTTCTTGACCATTAAGACCTTTTTTCTGTATACATCCTATCCTTAGCCCTATTATTGCCCTAACAAAAACTTCCCAGGCAATCTTAAGTGACTTTAAATAAGTCCAATGTGTTTTCACTTCCTTCCATGGCCTATTCCCATCTATGCTTGAATTCACTTGCCCTAATTTCCTTTGCCAACTTCCAAGGATCTGGTCAGTTCTATTTCTGCCTTGTTTGGCTTCTGATATTTTCGTGCTCACTGCTCTGTGAAAGTGTGACGGAGTAACACCAACACCAGGTCTCCATCCAAAAATTTTCTCAACTCCATCGTAGACCTTATCCATTCATGTACCTATCCGAAGAACAGAAACCATTCCCAAATATACTGCAAAAGTAAATGTTCCCGTGATTGCAAATGGGAATGAGAGATCTTTTTGGGGTGATGGAAATGTCCTAAAGTTGGATGGTGATGATGACTGCACAACCCTGTAAATTTACTAACAATCATTGAATTGTATACTTAAAATAAGTCAATTGTATGGTATGCAAATTATGCTACAGAAGCAGAGAATAGAATGGTGGCTGCCAGGGCTTGGAGAGAGTGGGAAATGGAGAGATGTTGGTCAAGCAGTTCAAAGATTCACTTATGCAAGATGTATAAGTTCTGGAGATCTAATGCATGGCACGGTGACTATAATTAACAGTACCGTATTTTATGCTTGAAATTTCCTAAGAGGGTAGATCCTAAGTGTTCTCACCACAAAGAAAAGAAAACAAAAGAAAATGGTAACTATGTGAGATGATGGAGGATAGGTTAATTAGCTGGACTGTGGTGATTATTTCACAATGTATACATATATCAAAACATCAAGTTATTCACCTTGAATATATCAAATATTTGTCAATTATACCTCAATAAAGCTGGGGGAAGAAAAGCAAATGTTCTCAGCATATGATATTATAGTGTTGGTGATTATGATTCTGGGATAAAAATATAGGAAAACAGAAAGTATATTTAGGAACCATTTCATTTTTTTCCCTGTTAAATCTGATTATATTTTTGTGGAGGGTCTATAATAAAGCCAATAATTTATGCTGTAGAATTTACACTAATAATCCAAATCTCTCTCTCTCCTTCATTCTCTCATTTTAATAGCTAATAATTATTGGGTCTATACCATAGGCCTAGTATTATGCTAAATTCTCTTCAGGGATTATTTTATGTAATCTTGACAACAGCTCTCTGAGGAACAATTATTCTTCCACCATCCAGACACAGAAATTGAAGCTTGGATAGGTTAAGTAACTTGGTCTGGATTACACAACTAGCATAGATGGTAGAACCAGGGTTCAAACCCAGGTCTTTATCATTACAGAATTTGAACTCTCAATTATGTTTCACTACCTCGTGAACACAGTATTGACCCATTTTAAATCTGGAAAGGTTATAATGCACTAATACAGGAAACATCTTTTATTCAGTAACATAACGGTAGGTTATTTTATTAAAATAAAATTTAATTGAAGTTCTCATCTAATCAAAACAAAGCTCATGAGAGAAAATGTATGATTCTATTTTATAACACAGATTAGACTAAAGAAAGAATTTGAAATCATCTCACAGTAAACTTTCAAGAAATATTTAGTGACTGCCACTTGGACAATGCATTGAGGAAAGCGAAAGGCCACAGGGAGGCAGCAAGATGATCCGTATGGATGATGTGATGAGCGTGATGATGCCTGTCCTCTAGATGCCACAGCCAGGGCCAGCAGCAGAGAAGGAAAAGGGGATAACGTTTTTGCCTCAGTCTTCTTCCCATAAGAGCCTGCAAACCTAAAGCTCGATATTCTTGCTGTGTGCAAATATCTTTGGGTAACCTTGGTTTCGCGGGGCTTGCTAACTAAACACCCAGTACTATAGCTCCTTACATTCCTGAGAGGTCAGACAGTCATGTAAAAGCAATGTGAAAGAATGTCACATTGCATCCCACATTTCCAGGTATTCTGTAGTTGGAGATTTTTTTTTCATGACCTAGTTTTCCATATTTGCTTGAAGTAGAAGTGGCAAAAGGAATTTACGAAGACATTTCTTTTATTCTACAACTAAATAAAAAGCAGGAGAGACAACAAAAAAAAAACTATCCAAAAGAAATGGAACTCTGTATCTATCCATACCATTCTAAATAAACTTTAGTATCCTTTCCAAACTTTCACCAATATGCTTAGATTGATGTCTTCTGTGTAGAGTATATCATTTCATGTTTTCTTTCAGGTACATTTTTTTATATACATCTCTGCATATCTCATAACGCACATACTAACTGAAATGACTACATAGTTCTCTACTTTAGTGATTTAGCAGAATAGGTTGCTTATTCAGTCATTCAAGACGTTTCTAATATTTTACTGTTATGAATAGAATCTATGAACATCTCTAAAAAATTACTTTTTCTCTCTATTATTTTTATTGTAAAATGTTTCTAAATAAGTGGTTTTCTTGAGGTGTATTTAGGGAGGCTATAGGTAGAATCAATAAGGCTAAAGTCTCAGAAATATCTTTACCGACTACTATACAGAGCAATTTTAGGCAGTTTAAAATCATAACTGATGATTGAGTGAAAATCACATCAATTCATGTTTTGGGTTTTTTTTTTAATAGTACAGATAAAGCAATTTACTTTTGAAATTATATTCTCATAAAAGTCCAGAAGAAGTTGAATCGACCAAATTTTTTTATTTCTATTTGGTGGGTAGCAAAACCAATTCCTAGAAAGATGGTCTATAACTAACAATATTTGTTAGAACTAACATTGTTCATTTATTAAGAGCATATGCTTTGTGTTAAATATCTACTGATTGCATGAGGGTGAATGACTATGGAACAAGAATCTGAGAGTGGGGACAGAAGTCTAATTTTCTAGTTCTGGCTCTGTCATTATCCGCATGGGTGACTCAATCTTTGGTCCTCATCCATAAAATAAATAAAATAAATAAGGGAATTTGCGATCCCTAAGATTCACTGTTAGTTCTTACATACAAAAGATTCTTTAAGGGGAAAAATCACAGACTCAACAAAATGATTTTCTTGTTTCATGAAACTTCTTTCCATTTTGAATATAGACAACTGAGCTTCTTAAGTAAGCAATGGAAACAAATGGTTTATTTCCTGTACTCCTTTTCCCAGCAAGCTTGGCATTTACCGGGTTATATAAACGAGAAACCTAAGAGTCCTTCAACCCTGCCCAGTCTCTCTCAAGTCCTCATGCAGCTGGATTTAAATCCTGTAAAAGTCTCCTTAAAATCTTCAAGTCCATAGTCACCCACTTCCTCTCAACCACACTATTATAATAGCCTAACTGTTTGCCCTTTTTAAGTTCTCTCCACACTGTCAGTCAAAATGCAAATCTGATCACGTTAATCCTCAGACAAAACCTGTGAATGAGTCCTGGCAGCCCATAGTATGAGCTGCCAGGACTTGATAGAACAAACAAGTGTTGATTTGGCTCCTGTCCCCTGCCCAGCCTTAGTCATATCCTCACACACACTCTCTCTTCCCACTCCCCTCCTCCACCCCTGGCCCCCAGCTACTGTAGGATCCTGGAGTTTCAGAGCCAAGGTGCATGGAATGGCAGCACCATACCCAGGTGTGCTGCACAGAAACCTGGGAGTCTTTCTTGATACCTCTGGATTTTTACTTTTCACTCCAAACACACAAAATCCAAATACTTGGCAAGCCCTCCTAAATATTTCTGCAACCAATCTCCTTCTCTCCATCTGTGCTGACACCACCCTAGGCCAAGCCATCTTTCCCCTCTGACAGGCTCATTGCAGTAACTACTTATCAATGCACGCCTTACGACAGAGAAGAGGACAGTGGTATGTTCAGGCAAGGTCTTATCTGACAAAGATTTTGCAATAATTCTGTTTTTCTCATGTTACACACGACAATTGTGTGATTTTTCCATGACATAGATCCCATATGTACATTTTTTTTTAAAGTTATTACTTTTAGTATAATCTTGCCAAGAATGGGATATTCTACAGTTAACTTCTAAAGCTCTGGAAAATACAGCATTTTTTATTTTCTGAAAATTTCTTTGTAGATGACTGTCTTTCCTGCCACTTGTTGCCTTTAGCGTGATGGATATCAAATATCCAAGCTAACAGAGAGCTTTAAAAAACACGCTGGAAGTCGCTCAGTATTTAACATGACTACAAGAGTTCTTCCTTGGATTAAAGGCATACTAGTTGAGACGACAAAACTGTGTCATGGTTTAAAATATTGTTTTAGTTTACAGCGAAGGAGAAATGCAGTTTCTGATTTACAGCAAATAAATCCTCAAACCATATTATCTTTTCCATATCTAGTTTTTTAAGTAAGCAGAAAAAAGTTTTTCTGTAATCTGCCTATTAGATTTCCCATTTTATCTTTTCAATCCTAATTCCTTGTTGATTAACTTTTTCTTCTGAGATAAAACCAGAAGTCTTACCTTAATAACTCTGTGAAATTAAAACATATAATTGACAAGTCAAATTATTCAAACTATCTTCCCGAGAAATAGTGATGGTATTCTTAATAAGTCCTTCTTCAAAAATCTCAAGATTTTAACCACTCTAACAATCTAATGATCTCAAGAGAAACCATTACATCTATTGTGTAAATAAGGAAACTGAAGGGTGAGAAGTTCAGTGGCTTTCTGAAATCAATTAAACAATTGAAAACAATTAAGATTGATTTTGTATTCTATCATTTTCAGACACCGTTCTCTTCACCAAATTTATTATCACTATAAATTCTAAGATCATTAGCAAACAGTTTCATTTACAATTAAAGTGATTTTCTTTAAAAGGATGATTTAATTTTTAAGAATTTTGAATTGTCACACAATATGCAGTGCTTTTTCCTTAAGCTTCAAATTATACTTTGCTTTACAAGATTCTGGGTAGGTGATTGGAGGAATGCTGCCAACTTTTAAATGTTAAAGTCACCCTTGCATTACTAATATTGAATCAGATTTTAGGTTGGCTTTTTTATAAAAATTATCACCTTTCTCATTTCAGAACACATAAAGTTTATTTTTCCTTCCTTGTGAGGTACAAGCAAACAATAACATTCTAATACCTGACAAATGGCTGTTTTTAAAGCCTACAAGATATTTTCCACAAATGCCCCTATGTTTCTGTTTCCTAATTCCGCAAACCTTCCCTCTGTTTCTGTTACCTAATTCAGTCACGTTGATCTCTTGAGGCAGAGTAATTTGTTCTTCCTTCCACTCCTGTGAGAGGTAATGCTTTCACCACTTTCATTCACTCCCTCACATACTTATTCGTTCAAAAAATACTTCTCAAGTTAGTTCCTGAGGATTCTGTGGTAAACCAGAGAGACACAGTCCATGCCCTCACTACACAAAGTTTAGAAGGGAAGAGAAACAATTAGACATGTTTGTACACTGGAGGCTAAAAGCAGATGTGGTCTAGCCAAGGAGTCTGAGAAGGCTTGCAGCAGAACTGAGATGGAGGACGTTCAGTTTGGTTCACTATGGAGGGTGGTGTGAGCGTAAGAGATGGTGGTGTAAGTAGCGAGGGACCAAGCTAAAGAGAGCAGGGCCAGGTTACACATGAATATACTATGCACTTTGTGCTTTATCCTCCGGGCAAGAGGCAGGGATGAAATGTTTAAAATTACAAAATCACAAAATTATATTTGTGTTTTAGAAATATTACTCCAACCAAGGTGAGGAAAATGGATTCGATGAGAGCCAGCCTGGCAGAGGGAGAGGGATGAAGAGATTTGGCAGTAGGACATTTAAAAGATGGTAATTCTGTGGGTTAGGATTATCCTAAGGCACAATTTGTTATTGAAATGAATGACTTCCTGAGAAACAAAAAGGTGGAACTAACAGAATTGATTTTTTTTTTTTTTTGGAAGTGGAGGTAAGGGAAGAAAAGTAGTCAAGGATTTTCAGATTCCTAAGTTGAACATCTGGGTGGATGCTAGTGTCTTTTATCTGACGTAAGGTAAGGGGATGAGACTTGACTTAATATGCTGACTTTGAGGTGTTTAGATGATACCGTTAGTGGGGAGCTGTCTGCCAGATGGTTGTTAATATATGTCTGGATCGCATGAACCACACCTGGGCTTAACACACAGATGGGGGCTGAAGCCCAGCGCTCAAGAATATGTGGGCAATCAGGCATCTTACACACACTGATACCACTTTTTTGGAGGGCAATATGGCAATATCTTTAAAATGTAACCATCTCAACTAAGAAATTCCACTTTTAGGAATTTACCAAAAAGAAATGCTCACAAATTTGCAGAGACATAAGAACAAGGAGGGGCCTTGCAAACACAGGGAGTTATAACAACAAATTAGAAACAATCTAAATAACAATCAATAGTGCATTGGTTAGATAATTATGCTACATTTGATCAATAAAATCCTACTTACAGAAAAAATGAGATCTACATGTATTGAAATGAGAAGTTGTCAAAACATTTTTTTGAGTGCAAATATACTTGTTTATATATTTTACACAAGTTATAGCTAATATCTATCAAGCCCTCATTATGTGCCAGGTACTGTTATAAAATGTTTGATGTACATGAAGTCATCAAACCTTCAGAATAACCCTATGAGGTAAGCAATGTTATTTCTATGCTACAAACAAGGAAATTCAGGCACAGAGAGGTGAGATAATTTGACTAATGTCACACAGCCAGTAAGCGCCCAAGACAGGATTCAATCGATACAGGGAGTGGGGTCTATGAATTGTCTGAGAAGAAAGTTTCTGCCTTGCCCCAGAATGGGGGCCCCCCAAATTAAACTGAGTTATACAAAAGTCAAGAACATTACATTCTTCAGACCTGAGTTTGTGGACTAGATTTATAACCATTGAAAAGTCAAGTGGTTGAACACCTGGAAGAAACTGCACAGGAAAATATATTAAGGTGTTCCGATTGGTTTATTCTGAGGAGGAAGAATGGAAAAGGCAGGCTTTTCACTTTATATGCTTCTTCCTTCTTTGAATTTGTGTGCTACAAGCAAATTTTATTTTTGAATAGTTAAAACGAGAATGAAGAAGGAGAAAGCTGCATTACAAATTCATTTAGGATCATATGCAACCTAGCAAAATTCCTTCCATTCCCTTGGATCATATTTAGTTCAATGCTTTGCAAACCTCATCATTTAGTTTGTAGAGTATGTCCAAGTCTCCACAAGCCTATTTAATTAAAAACATTTTATTCTCTCTCTACTCCAAGCTATAGATGTATAAGAGATAAAATCCACTTATTCTTGAACATCTAATGTTGTGTATAAGGAGCGGCATATGGGGAAGCACATGTGAAGAAGAAAAGCCTGGTCCACAGTTTTGGCAGACCCAGCTTTGCATTTGCTCAAACATGAACTGAGCTGAGAGCTCAGAGTGGCCAAGGAGGAACCGACTCATAGGAAGAAGAAAATATAGCCTCAAGGAATCAAATTCATCTACACAAAGAATTAATCCCCATCTCCTTGAAAATGACATATTGTCAGCCTCTGAACACATTTCAAAAGAAAAAGAAAAGGAATGCATAGGGCTTTTATTCACACTTATTTCCATAGGGCCTGTGTGATATTTATTTATTTATTTGTTTGTTTGTGATATAAAGTGGTTTTTCCAAAAGGAAAGAAATGTCTTTGAAAGCGAACGGGACATGAATTTTAGCTGCCACCTATAAGACTGCTATTTTGAAATAGCCTAGCTTCAGTGTATTGGGCATGACTTCCAAAGAACCAAAAACACAAAGATTGTTTTTAAAAGAAGAGTATTCAATTTATATACTTTGAAGAATTAGTCATTTTAAGCCATTTTGAATTTTTAAATTTATAATAGAAATATAAGTAAAATATAAAATGTAGAAATAAATAAGAATAAATAAATAAATAAGAAGAATAAATAAATAATATATAAAATATAAAGATGCAGATTAAATGTGGGAAAAACAAACTAGAAGAGACTGCACCAGTATCTTACTAGTAACTGTTTTGTTAAGGAGGGAGATTATGGGTGATTTTAAACTTTCTTTTGACTTCTCTACATTTTCCAATAAACAATATGCAAAATTGGGAAATTATTGATAGAAAGTATTTACCAAAAATATATATTATTGAAAGATCAAAAATATTTCTACATAAAAGATATATGACATGATCTATTGGTTCACATGGAATACTAAACCATTATGATCTCAGACTAAATTACTCTGCCAGTGAGTGACAAGACAAATTTCGGAGAGAAATCCAGACATCAGGCTAGAGAAAGACAAAGAAGTTGAAGTTGGAAAAAAGAGTTGGCTCCCAAAATCAAATCATGGATGCAGTCTCATTGCTTTCACTGAATACAGCTGAATTACTCATTCCCTTTCATAAAGAGACATGAGAATCTTTAATCTTAAGCATGAAAGTGAAGGGTTTGAAAACAAATATTTTTGTAACTACTGCCTAGTCTGTTATATGTTATTAGAGAGAGTATAAAAAGGGAAGACCTGGAAAACTCTGACAGTTTTGCTTACATATCTCATTTCTACACTACTAACTAAAACGGTTAATTTATGTTTCTTCTCTCTCAAATTAGCAGTGGTTAGTGATTCTATCAGAAAACTATATTTCTTTCTTTTTTTTTTTAAAGAGTTTATTTTTTTTCCTTTTTCTCTCCGAAGCCCCCTGGTACATAGTTGTATATTCTTAGTTGTGGGTCCTTCTAGTTGTGGCATGTGGGACGCCGCTTCAGCGTGGCTCGATGAGCAGTGCCATGTTGCGCCCAGGATTGGAACTGACGAAACACTGGGCTGCCTGCAGTGGAGCGTGCGAACTTAACCACTTGGCCACGGGGCCAGCCCGAGAAAATTATATTTCAAAGTTGGTAATATGAGGTTCTGCATCCAGTTCTCCTATTTCTGGTTTATTGGATGCCTGCTACACTGTGGGCTAGAGAGCGCTTCCTTCTTTGATGCAACATTTTTCCTTTTTTTGAGGAAGCCTCTGATATATAGTAGAGAAGGAGGAAATAACTACTTCTATTTCTCCTCACAAGATTTAAGAAAAATTTTCCTCAGAATTTCCACCGTGTGATTGAATAACCATTGATCTCTTAAAAGATGACTGGTTTGTTTAACTCTTTGTATTATTGTTTTACTTTCAGAAAATTCCCCAAATTCTAGTACAGACTCAAGTAGTTGCAGGCTCAAGGACAGCCTATAAGTTTTCTATCAGTAAAATTTTAGTTCATTTTCTCTATGACTTTTCCAAATGATTTTCTTCTCTTTTCCCTTTGAAATTGTAGGGCAGTAAATGTTGATTATGGGCATCTGGAATAGATGGTGGGGGGACCAGGGCGATACTCAAAGCAGGCATGTGACATTAGTATCATTTGCAGGGAGCTCGTTCTGAGTTTGTTCCAAATGAATAGGCAGATTGCAGGGAATTAATATTCTCAAGAAGGAGTTAACACTGTCCCTCACTGGCCTTTCTGTCTTCCTTACAAAGGCTCTTGGTTTTCATGAGGTGCCTTTTTATCTTAATGAAAAGGCGATGCTTTCAGGTCATGATCCTACTCAGTGAAAGTTCTGGCTGAATCTGAAGTTCCTGCTGAAATTAGAAAATATTAAAGGCGGCAAAATATGTGTTGTCATGGTAATTTTTCCCTTTCTTTTAAACAATACTGAAAATAAAGGAATGATTCATATTTGGGGAGGAATCCACGAGCTTTCAATAGTGTCTCGGTAAATCAGCAACTCCAGGAACAAGTAGATGTTTGACATAATAAGTGAATACTTGGGTTACAAACATCCTGATTTTGATCTTTTAAAAAATGTATGTGTAATTGGAGTTTTGAGTCTCCTAGAAAAGTCTCATGTTTATAGCACGAAATCTCTATAACTAACGTTCGATTTTATTTGTTTGCATGTTACTCAGGCCCAACTTTTCCCAGATAAAATTCTTATAAGCTTTATTCCCATCTTTGGTTTTATTTTGCAACTGTTTAATGAGTTTGAGATTCTGTAAACCAAAATTTCTAGTAAGAGAGTTGTAATACTTTTCTTCTTTATTTCAACAAATATTCCTTTACATAGATTTTCTTTCCTTTTGACACATACCAATTGAGGTTCTACATATTTTTCAAGTTTTATCTCATCTGTGTCACTATTCCTATTTCTATTCACCACACCTTTCATCTGTCCTCTCCCAGCCATATTCACTGACATCTAGATCACCGGTTCTCAACTCTCCACATTAGTCTCACCTGGGAAGCTTTTAAAACATACTAATACCTGGGCTGTATTCCCAGGACTTTCACATAATTTGTCTGGGGTGATACCCTGGCATAGTTAAAATGTTTTAAAGCTCCAAAGGTGATTCTAATGTGCAGCCAGGATTGAGAACCTCTGCTGTATATAATATTGATCTTACTGCATTATGATTATTTGTGAAACTTCATCTGCCCCTGGAGTTGACAGCACTTCAGTCAGAGACTGTATTCGATTCATATGTGAATTCTCATGCCTGTCGAATTTGATCTATAGACTGCTTGCACGCCAAGTACTCTGGGAGCAGTCCAGAAGATTCAAATTTCAAGAGAAAGTCACCTCTTAAGGCAATGGCAAACTGTCGTGGAAGTATTGGACAAGAACAAACCTAATACACCATAATTGTGACCTAGTAAGGTTGAAAGGGGAGTGAAAATAAAATATTAGGACTAAGAGCTAAATCAACTTGAGAAATCAGGAAGACATAATGAAGAGGGTGGAATCTTAGGACGGACCATGTCTAGAATTTTGATAGGATTATGTATATGGTTTTGACAGGAAGAAATGGAAAATAATGGGAAGATGAGGACCGAAGAATTTCTTGTAAAAGGGAACAGAGTGAGGAAAGGGGAAGAGGTGGAAAAGTGTGAAGCCCATTAAGGAAACAGCTCGTGGAGCATTTAAGTCGCAACTACAGGAGAAGGAGCTGATGAAGGTACAATGTCGGTGGGGTGAGATCAAGGTGGCTTTAGGGGGCCAGTGGATGAGTGTGGACTCCTTGAAGGTTTCTGAGCAGGGGAGTGATGTACTCAATTTGTGCTTTAAAAAGATAAATCTTCCTAATTAATCATCTTGTAGCTTTTAAAATACATTTTTACGTGATCCGAATTACATTATATGAATACCATAAGCAAAGCTTTCTTATGCTAAAACCCTTTTCATTATGAGATCAACGTATTCATCGAAAAAGAAATCACTAAGGAACAGACACATAAATTACATCTGTTCTCAGATGACAATTATTTCATTGGCTTAGCTGAGATGAAAATAAATGGAGATGAAGTAGTACAATGGCTGTGGTAATTCCCCTAAAAAACCAGCCTAAAAGACTTGACTATATTTTTTGGGGTGAGGGGGTACCAAAAAAAGAACAGGTAAAGAAATTTCCCTTCACGTAACTGCGATTTTCTGTACTGCCAGATGTAAATGCGTAAGTCTAAGTTACTCATTTCATATAGTCATATTTACTTCTCTATTATTGCTTATGGCTGAAAAAGACAATATTTGTTGCTGAAAAAGTCTGCATAAAAATGATTTGCATAATGTGATATCACTTTAGGCATGAAGTCTTGACTCAGGTCAGCTCTTGATCAGATAGACTGGCTGATACCATGCTTATCTGTGTATTGCCTCAGCAAGCTGTATTTGTCCCATACCACTGCCCTATGGAAAGTACTTTTAAGATCTACATCAAGTTATTTTTTAATTTTTAAAAAAATTTTATTGTACTTTATCAATAAAATCATCAATAAAGCAATGGGATATATGAAAAACCTAAAGCAAATCAATATTTACAAACATTGAACACACTTTTCTCTTTTATTTATTTATTTTTCCCGAGGAAGATTACTCCTGAGCTAACATCTGCCAAGCCTCCTCTTTTTTCTGAGGAAGACTGGCCCTGAGCTAACATCCATGCCCATCTTCCTCTACTTTGTACATGGGATGCCTACCACAGCATGGCTTGCCAAGCTGTGCCATGTCCACACCTGGGATCTGAACCAGCGAACAACGGGCCACCGAAGCAGAACATGCGAACTTCACTGCTACGCCACTGGGCCGGCCCCTCTCTTTTATTTTAAATTTGATCCCAGAGCTGTGTGTGTGCGTTTATATGCATATAAACATCCCAGTGAAAAGTGAAGAAGAGTGAAGAATTCAGATGTTCACACATCAGAATATCTGAAAAATTCAGATATTTAAAACTCAAGAAATATTATTCAGAGTCTAACCACACAACTCAACATTTGTCCTTGCCAGTAGCATATAAACACACACATTATTATAAGGTTAGATTCCATGTTTGACATACCGACGCTTTATATGCTCGACTAGATTCTATGTGCCCTGTGGACAGTTTTCAGTCTTCTAATTGTGTTGTGCACTTAAAAATTTGATTGAGAAAAACGTAGATTAAGCAAATTCTCAAGGTACAAACTTCCAGTTCCTAACAAGATGGAGTAAACACAATCTATTTTATTTCTCCCACTAATCACACACACAAAAAAACTCTAGACAAAATCCGTAAGTCAGAAGGCTCTAAGAGGTAGAGAAAAGAAGGCATATTGGCTGGGAGCCTCAGGACTTAAGGAATGACATGACAGTGAGTTCCATGGGTTTTTTTTCTCGCCTCCTATATATCCCAAATTGAGTGCTAGAGAAGCCTTCAATGCAGCAAAATGCTGACTAAACATATATGTGTAATTAGAGATTTGGTTCTCCTAGAAAAGTCTCATGTGAACAGCATGAAAACCTCTACAATATGTTTGATTTTGTTTGCATGTTACTCAGGCCCAAATTTTCCCAGCTGAAAATCCAAGAAAAGCCAAAGAACTAGCAAAAGGGAGGCCCAACAGAACAGAAACTTTTAACCATACCTGTCTCAAACTCAAGAAAAATAGCAGTGTCCCTCCCCCAGTTGAAGGATGGTATGGCAGGAGGTCAGTGAGAAACACCTCCCCCCCACACACACCCCAGTACAGCCCATGGACGGAAACCTGTATTCCACTGCCATTCCCATTGCAGTAAAGAGATGGCATCCCTTTCCCCATGGGGTCTGTGACTGCTGAACTGACTTCCCACCTCCATGAATTAAATAGGAAGTGCCCCCTCCCCTCAGAGCCCCTGGTTGGAACTCCGACTTCCACTCCCTGTGGAATAATAAGGCAACAGAACCGCTTTCTGCAGGAGAAGGGTTTGGGAGAAGGGGGGACTATTAAGGGATACCTGAGGGAGTCTCTTTGTGGTAATGAACAGTTTTTTAAGATGATGATGGTGATGGTTACTCTGATCTACACCTGTGATACAATTTCACAGAACTACATACCCTCCTCACCAAAAAACAAAACAAAAAAGAAAACAAAAAACTGGAGAAATCTGAATAATGAGTTAATACTATTGTACCAAAGTCAATTTCTCTAAAACAAGAATGAAACATATATATGTGTTATTAGTTTATGTATTTATACAATAATATATCAGTTATTCAATTTCTAACTTACTTTTACCACTTTCTTCCTGAACACCTGAACAGTGAACAACAAATGTGTGATGTGATAAAACTTGAAAAAAGGCTCTGGTTTGGCCACTCAGATCAATTTTCTAATATTGTTACTAAAACAACTATGACTAAAGAATAAGTATCTTCCCCTAACTTTCAAAATGAGGGTTCTTAATTCAAGAAGAATAACCACTTGAAAAGAAAAATAAAGTTACCATTCACATCTGAGTAACACCCTTTATGGTCTACATGAGTGTAACCACAGCCAGAGGATATTACAAGTGACAAGAGATTTCACACATTGGGGTATACGGGGTAATTAATCAGTTTCAAAATTGATTTGGCATGAACTAAAGAAGCCTAACTCATGGTGCATCAAACACACATTGTACATCTGCTTTAACCATGCAAGTAAAGAATATACTCTTAAGCTGAGAATGCCTACTTCCCCTCCTAGGCCCTATCGGTAACACCCGCCCTTATTAGTCCCTCTCCCAACACGATGTCAGGGTCATGTTGACCTGCTAATTTTCAACTAAATACCTCTTTGAAACTTTGATGAAAATGTATCCTGGATTTGTTTAAAGGATGCTCTTTGTTCCAAAAAGATATAAGACTGTACTGAAAACCATGCTTCTCCAGAACGCTTTCTAAGTCCCTCCCAGGTTCTAATTCTCACCCTGGCTTGAATAAAACTCACTTTATTCCTCCTGTCTATAGAAGGGTTATAGGTTATTTTGCGTCAACACAGGATAAACTCATTTGCTTGGTACATGGGGGATAAACTACTGATGCAATATATTAAGGCAGCTAAAAACAAGCAAAAAAGAAATTGAGAAAGTATATTAGAAGTATAAATAGCAGGGATAATACTTTGGTTTTTGTATCATTACTTTTCCCTAAGGAATAGAAAGTTTCCTCGTTTAGTCTCATCACTTGACTGATAAAGTTCTGTATTGATGTCTCTTTTCAAATGGCACAATTAAACGACAGAGCAGTTATGTGCCTTGCCTCAGGCCACAGTGGAAATCACTAGTTGGGTCGAAGTCATAAATTAGGACTCATGCTCTCCATTAAGTGTCTTCAGCTTCACAGTTCAATTAGACTATGTTTTTAACTAAATCCCTGTCTGAACACCATCTCATTGAACGGGCGATAGTTGGTAGTAGAATACTATCTACTTTTTAGTAGCATGGCTTCCCCCCAAATTTTCTGCCAGCACACTACTACTCTATAAGCAACACACTCAGGCATTTCATTTATTCTTATTTAATTTCTGCTCAAGTATTTTTTGGAAATTCAACAACTTTAAGTTAATGAATGAGTTAGAGATGTCAAGAACTAATCATTACGCACAACCAGAAGGACCTACAAATAGATCATACAACTATGTACTGGGGGAGCTTTGGTGAGAAGAAGGAGGAAAAAAAAAAGAAGAAGATTGGCAATAAGTGTGTTAGCTCAGGTGCCAACTGTAAAAAAAAAACAAAACTAATCATTGTGATGGACCAAACTTCTTTATCCTAACCTTGTATACAAACTTCCCTAAAGGGAAGATAGTATCATTAACGCATCCTGTCATCACTTACTTTCTTCTTTCCGTTTCAAATCTATGGAGTAGTTTCCGAAGACCACCATTCTTAAATCCCTGAAAATGGGCAGCTGGGGCTCCCACAGTGATGACATCGTAGAGAGCATCTGGAACAGGAATGGACAAGGAGATGAACACTTTGCAAACACTGATCTCCAGTATGCTGTTTCCATTGAAGCATGCACACTGTATGAAGTCTGAGAAATTATTCTGTTTAATTTTGCAGGAATAACAATGAACTCGCATCTCAAGGGGGCAAGAGGAGCTAATCAATCTTTCTAAAAGCCACCTGTGCACCCAAACAAGTTAAAATATTTCCTTGATTTATGACTACATCTTAATTATATGCCACTGTGTAGAACAGTATGTTCTCTCATTCTTCTATATACTTACTGAGATAACATGTTAATTGGTCTTTTGTGTATTTTACTTTATTGAGTTTTGCATCATTTAATTTGCAATCAGATTGAAATTCAACAATAATGAACAATCTTTCAACCAAAATTTACAAAGAAGCAAAATACTAATGCCTTTTGGCTCAAGGGCAGAACAATACTAGCGCATTTTTACAAAATCTATACAGAATACTTTCCTGCCTGTGTATACTACACCTTACTTAATTTTGAATGCATGCTTTTGCAATTTCCTTAGGTGACATAGAAAGAATACATAAAATGTCTCAATCTATTTTTCCAGTGAGATACTTTGTTTTTTTTAATAACAAATCCATACATTTAAATCAAAACAATCCTTTGATCTTGAAAGCCATCAAGTTTGATACATATTAAGTTCAGGGCTCCAACACATGCCGTCATTTTACATTCTAATGAAAGCATCCCCATAGGAAGGAAGACAGAGTGAAGGCCCTCTTGTTAAACTACAATTTTATTTGAGAAATCTAATTTCACAGTAGATCCTTTTCAAATTGATTCTGGTATTGACACATTGGTTGTTTTTCAGATCTCATTTACAGGGAAAACATAAATTATTTTATTAGCTTCAGGTAAACACCATAACTTCTTCCTAGAGGTTCAATCCAAATGCACCTGCAACATTTTCCTAACAAGAAAAGCGTCTTCAAGTGAAAGACTTCAGCAGCACTCAGAGAACTCAAGGTCACAAAAAACCAATACAACCCAAGCCAACCCATCAATAAGGCAGATACTGAACCATCACTTAATAGATTGTTGGAATGGTTATCTCTTGCCCTTTTAAAAAGTCACTAATAAACTGGAAGTCACTTTTTCTTAAAATAGCAGAATATTAGACTGTGTCAAATTTAAAGATTTCTCAGTCTAGGGGATTTTAACCTAGGACTAAGAAAAGGGTTTCAGGGTGTCCACAAACGTATGTAACTTATTTAAGTACAACTGTTCTACTTCACGGAAAGGGGTCACAGATTTTTCCAACAGTCATGAGATCACCCAAGAGTTGCCAACAACTACCACATTCTAGTCCACCTTCACATTTCTGGGGAGAAACCTGAGGACCTTGAGAAATTATCTGCTTTGTCTAAAGCACCGAACACCTTCCACCCAGGGTTCGCTGACTTCTAACCCAGGGATGGAGAGCCAGTGGTTTACGTTACTGACTGGAACCTGAGTCCCTGGTTCTGGATCCCAGTTCTGCCACTTCTAAGTTGTGTGGCATTAGGAAAATTACTTAACCTCTCTGGTCTCAGTTTCCTCAGCTAGAAAATGGAGTTGACAGTAGTTAAAAGTGATAAGCGTGTAGTAAGTACTATCTATGATTATTTCCCCTGTAAGAAGTAGTCCTATCAATTAAGCAAAGAAGGGTGGTATTTTAACTTTTGCTTATTTCTCCATAAAAATAAATTTTTCAGTCTGAAAAGGAAAGTGATACCAAGGCTCAGTTTTCTGAATAAAATCAATTCCTGTGTTAATTTAAACTAAATTCAGAAAGAATAATCATGCTGCTGCTGCAATGAAGTACACTGCATTTCAGCTAAAACCTGGGTGACCAGCAATACGAAGAGTATACAGGAGTGACTAAAAACTGCATATGTATGTCCCACTAAACCCAAACTAATTGCATTCCTAACTCAATCTCCAATAAAAACAAATTGCCTGTAGACTTCACTGGATCCAAAAAAACTTGTGGCCTCTCTACCACTACCCAGCAAGAGGGAAAGGATGAGGGAAAGGAAAATCTGAGTGGAAAAAGAGAGCAGTCTTAATCGATGGAGGTTAAAATAACTCACTTTTGCAAAATTTGCAAAAACATTTGACCACAAACATGTTGCTAGGACCCCTTGTATGGTCTTGTAAGAGACCCATGCACTTGAAGGGCCCTGAACTTGAGCTTCATTAGCATCAGGGTGAATCTGTCTCCTTAATTCATCCACAGTTTCAGCATTTTCCAAACCTACTTTCTAGGACCAAAAACTTTCTCTTCATTCATCCAGCTTACTGCTGTTGTGAAATGCTAGTCATCTATGAAGGAACCAAGACATTTTAAAGTAGCAGGTAAAGGAACAGAAGCAAGTTGCTCAAATACTCTCTACTCCTCATAGTAAAGAACTGACTATTTTAAAATCTAAATGAAGGAGTCTGTGTTTCTTGAACCCATCTACAATGATGAACAAGCTCGTTCATTTCCAAGCTTCTGACTTTTACTTATTTCCTTTCAATTTTCTATCTATGAACTCATTATTTTGGGGGTTTTAACACTATATTTTTACCAAAGCCTATAAAATCACCATCTCTGGCTAGTTCTGACCTCCTCCACACTAAATAATCCAATTCCTAACTGCCTTATGAACATCAGTGAAGGTCAACCTGCTATTAATCCTCACTTGTTCTAACTCTTCCCACCTGCTCTCCCCCCCCCCCCCCCGCCCCGTTCCCTATGATCAATAAAGACATCACATTCCTTTAAGCCTTCCAGATTAAAATTCTCAAGATCTTAAGATCATTTTAAATTCCTCTCTTTCCCTCAACATCTTATCTGATCAGTTTTAACAACTCTGCTACCCAAATTTTATTCTCTCTTGCCAATGTTAACTATCTTTACCCTAACACTAACTTCCTCACTTTTTGTCAGGATGACTGATGCCTCTTCTATCTCAGCCTCGCAGCATCCACAGTGCAGTACATCACTTCTCCATTTGGGTGGCCATTCAGTCACTCTGCCCAAAACACAGGCTTTGATACTTATTTCCCTCCTCATATATTTCAAATATTAATAGAAGAACATTCAAATGTTTCAACATCATGCATGATGATGTAGGTGCTCAATAAATGTCAATAAATAAATATTTTGAGGTTCAATTCAGTTTGTCTTCTTTGTCTTTAGATCACACAGGGAATTACTATTCTTAATTGCAGAATAAAAGTTTAGACGCAATACCCAGAAAAAAATATTGGAATTGGAATATACCTATCACCAGGGGATGGGGATAAATATATATGCAGCCATGTATCATATTCTACAAAGTAACAGAGAGCTTATGATTATCTACATGCAAAAGAATGAAATTAGACCCTCATCTTACAGCATGCACAGAAATCAACTCAAAATAGATTCAAGGCTTAAACATAAGATCTAAAGTTGTAAAATCCCTAAGAAAAAAATTGGAGAAAAGTTTCATGATATTGGTATTACCAATGATTTCATGAATACAACAGCTAAAGCACAAGCAACAAAAACAAACAAGCAGGGTTAGATCAAACTAAAAAGGTTCTGCATAGATAAGAAAACAACAGAGTGAAAAGACAACATATAGAAAAGGAGAAAATATTTGCAAACCATTTATCTGATGAGAGGTTAATCTCAAAAATATGTAAGGAACTCCTACAACTCAATATTAGAAACAGTTAATAACATGATTTAAAAAATAGCCTAAAGAGGGCCAACCCTGGTGGCCTAGTGGTTAAATTCGGCATGCTGCTTTTTGGCAACCCAGATTTAGTTCCTGGGAGCAGGCCTATACCACTCGTCTATCAGTGGCCATGCTGTGGTGGTGGCTCACATACAAAACCAAGGAAGATTGGCAACAGATGCTGGCTCAGGGTAAACCTTCCTCATCAAAGAAAGAATGGGCTAAAGATTTGAATAGACATTTCGTCAAAGAAGGAAAACAAATGGTCAACAGATATATGAAAAAATGATAAATGTCATTGATCATCAGGAAAATGCAAATCATAACCACAATGAGATATCAAATCACACCTGTAAAAATGGCTATTATCAAAAAAACAAAAGACAATGAGTTTTGGCAATGATGTGGAGAAATTGGAACCTTGCACACTGTAAGTGAGAATGCAAAATGGTGCAGCTGATATGAAAAATAGTATGGAGGTTCCTCAAAAAATTAAAAATAGAACTATTACATGATCCAGCAATTCCACTTCTGAAACTGAAATTAGGATCTCAAAGAGATATTAGCACTTCTGTATTCACTGAAACACTATTCACAATAGTCAAGATGTAGAAACAACCTAGATGTCTATCAAAAGATAAATGATTAAAGAAAATGTGCTGTACACATACTATGGAATACTATTCAGCCTTAAAAATGAAGGAAATTCTGCAATATGTGACAGCATGGATAAAACTTGAGGATATTATGCTAGTGAAATAAGCCAGTCATGGGAAGACAAATACTGCATGACTCCACTTATATACAGTCTTCAAAATAGTCAAATTAATACAATTAAACAGTGGAATAGTCGTGGCCAGGGGCTAGGGAGAGGGGCAAATGGGGAGTTGCTAATCCAAGGGCATAAAGTTTCAGTCAAGCAAGATGCTTGATCTGCTGTGCAACATGGTATGTATAGTCAACAATAATGTATTATACACTTAAAAATTCGTTAAGAAGGTAGATCTCATGTTAAATATTCTTATCACAATAACATAAAAAAGAACTTATGACTAAATTGCTATCAATGTTTCCAGAGAATTTGAGTTATTTTAATCTGTTGTCTAAAATAGGAAGAAATACAGAATTCCCTTATTTACGTATTTTTTGCTGAAGAAGATTCACCCTGAGCTAACAGCTGTTGCAAATCTTCCTCATTTTTTTTGCTTGAGGAAGATTTGCCCTGAGCTAACATCTGTGCCAATGTTCTTCTATTTTCCATGTGGGTCACCACCACAGCATGGCTGACAAGTGGTGTAGGTCTATGCACAGGATCCAAACCTGCAAACTCAGGTCACTGAAATGGAGCATGCCAAACTTAACCACTACACCATGGGGCCAGCCCCCAGAATTCCTTTAAAAACATCTCATCACACCAAAAAAAAGTAATTATATATGAGGAGATAGATATGTTAATTACCTTGACTGTAGTAATCATTCACTGTGTATATGTATATCAAAACATCTTGTTGTACACCTTAAATATATACAATTTTTATTAAAATATAAAAAAGTCTTTATTATTGTTTGAATATTTTTTAAAATTTTTACTTGTGAGATAATTTTAAATTTCCAGAATAGTTGCAAAATTAGAACAGAGTTCTCTATACTCTTCACTCAGGTTCTTTTTATGTTAATATCTTACATAATCATAGATTAATTATCAAAATTATGAAATTAATCTCATACTATACCATTAAGAAAAGTAAGGAATGTATTTGGATTATTTTTTCCACTAACACCTTTTATTCTTTTAGGATCCAGTCCAGGATTCCATATTTCATTTAGTTGTCATGTAGGCTCCTCCAATCTGTGACAGCTCCTCAGTCTTTTATTTTTGACCTTGACACTTTTGAAGAGCACTGGTCAGTTATTTTGTAGAATGTTCCTTAGTTTGGGTTTGTCTTATGTTTTCTCATGTTTAGATGGAGATTCTGCACTATTGAGAAGGAAACTACTGAGGAGAAATGCCCTTCTCAGTGCATCCCATCAGGGAGTATGGTAAGTTAAGTACTGCTTTATGTGAATCTTGATGCATTGGTCAAAGTGATGTCTGCCACTACCTACAGTTGATTCTACACTATAAAGATACTACATATTTGGAGGGACATATTTTAAGACTATGCAAATATCCTGTGTGTGTTTAAACTTGCACCCACTAATTTTAGCATCCATTGATGAATCTTGCCTATAACAATTATTACTGTTTTGTTTGAATGGTGATTTTCCATTTCCCTCATTCCTTCCACATTTATTAATTGGGATTTTTCTGGGAGGAACAGTTGACCCTTTTTCTTAATTCATTTATTTATTCAGTTACGTATCAACATCAATATGGACTCAGGTATGTTGTTCTCTGGTTTATGATCAACCCTATCTTAATGTTCAAGTTGTTCCAGCTTTGTCCATTGGGAGCTTCTTCAGATTGACTCCTAGGCATTTAAATATGCCCTTTTGGTTTTATTTTTTGATTTTTGAGTACTTACTTTCTAGAGCCACAATACATTCCAGACTCATCTCATATTTTCCCTGCATCAGCCCTGGAATCAACCAGTATTCCAAGGAACTCTAGTCCTTTTTGTTGGAGAATGGTGTTTAGAAATCAAATACTGGGGGTAGCTATGCTCATTGCTACTCTTTCAATTCTTTTTAGTGGCTAGAGCTAGAAAGTATATGTATGTATATGAACTTGTGTGCGAATACATCTATATTTATCTATCTAATTATCAACCTATCTATACCAACAGCAACAACAAAAACAAAAATCCATGAGTCCACATTGTTACCTCTAACTTCAACTCAGCATCACAAGATTCCTTCTACCTTCTCCTCCTTTTTGATTTCTAACTTCTTTCTCTGACATTGAGAAGCCTGATTCTCCCTGTTGTAAGGGAGCAGAATTTGTTATCTGAAAAACGTGTCTCTTTGGCTTGACAATTTTTAAGAACAAAAGACTCAGGAACAAACTTTGACCTTCCCTCTAACTGCCTAAAAGAAGTTAAGATACAATGCCTGTTCCAGAAATGAGCTATGACCACAGACAACTATAGTATAATATGAACTAGGTGTGGCAGACAGGGAGGAACCTAGCAAGGCCCATTTGGTCAAAGTCCTCTCCATGTCTCACTGTCTTTGGGAAACATTTGTTTACCAAACATTTGCTTTTCCATTTCCATGCAAAGTGCCTTCCTCCCCTTTGAAGTCCCAAACCACTACCCCCAACATCCTCTTTTGTCTTTGCTGAAGATAATATTTAAGGTGGTGCCTTTGGCCATTTTGGCAAGTTAAGTTGCTCAGAGTTTGCGAGTTTCTCCCATGTATACACGTTATTAAAACTTGTTTAATTTTCTCCTGTTATTCTGTCTCAGGTCAATTTAATTCTTAGACCAGCCAGAAGAACCTAGAAGGGTAGAGGAGTATTTCTTCCTCCCCTACACTATCTACATATGTACATATTTGGTCAACTCTATTATACAAATAAAACAGTTTAGAACTGTTAACCCATACCTCTGTAAGAAACAAATTTACTAGCAAGAATATAGTATTTGTATTCTTTTTTTATTTAGCCTTATAGTAGCCAATTCTTTCTAAAGTATACTTAGGTCAGTTCCTTTCTTTCTCATTCTTTTCATTAAATTATCATGTTTATAATTTTATCTACCATTTATTATTATTTTAAACAAGATAATAAAAATAAGTTAACAATAAAAGCAGGCTGGGGATACAAAGTTCTAGGGGAAATTTGCATAATAATTAGCAGCACAACAATCAGGATTTGAAAAAAAAAAAGAATAGAAAGGGAGCCAATTTCCTAACATAGATGTATGTTCTCAAAGGTGAAGGTACCAGGAAGTAAGATGTAGAAAAGTCCCCCAAATATTCTTCACTTTTGAACTTCATAGAACAAATTTCAAACAGGCAAGTAAAAAGTAGTACTGTTGTTTCAGCACAGGTAGCAGCACCTCATCTATATTCCAGAAGCCATTTGTCCTGTTACCCCACCTCCCAAGCCAATGCTGATATTCTATTAATATCAAGTGATCTCTGCAGGGATGCTAAGTAGATGTCTGGATGTTGAAAGAGCAAATAAGGTCTCCCTCTGCCTCTCTCACTTTTCTCTGTTGCCTTTCAACCCTACCCATCCTGATTAGAACCACTCCTCAAACAGCTAGGATCTTTATGAGCATATTTTAAGAGGCTGAAGAGTTTAGACTTAAATAGCCTTTGTACATTTGAGGTCTTCAAAGTGTTGCTTTGAAGTGTTAACTTTTAAATATTGATAACTGTGATATTGCGATTTATAATAAGAAATAAATATTTGGTCCCCTTTTCTGGCCCAGAGCTCTTAAAACCCTTGGAATTTCCTGTGTTGAAAGTTTTAAAGGTGTTTTTTGTTATGTTGATGAAGTGACTTTTGGAGCTCACCTAAGGATGGGGCTGGTTGCCAGAGAATCCAACCCTGTGATTAGAGGGTTGGAATTTTCAGTTCCTCTCCTCCTCCCACCTCCTGGGAAGGGTAGGAGGTTATAGATTGAGCTCCATCCTCAGTGGCCAGTTATTTAATCAATCATGCCTATGTAATGAAGCCTCCATAAAAACCCAAAAGGACTGAATTTGGTGAGCTTAAAGGTTGGTGAACACATGGAGGTGATGGAGAGTGGCAGGCTGAAAGGGCATGGAAGCTCTGCTCCCCTTCCCCATACCTTGCCCTATGCATCTCTTCCATCTGCCTGTTCCTGAGTTATATCTTTCTATAATAAACCAGTAATTTAGTAAGTAAAATGTTTTTCTCAGTTCTGCAAGTAGCTCTCACAAATTAACCAAACTCAAGGAGGGGAATGGTGGGAACCTCTAACTTATAGTTGATGAGAAGCACAGGTAACAACCAAGATTTCCCATTGGCATCTGAAGTGGAGGGCAGTCTTGCAGTACTGAGTCCTTAACCTGTGGAACCTAATGCTATCTCCAGGTAAATAGTGTCAGACTTGAGCTGAATTGTAGGATGCCCAGTTAGCATTGGAGAATTGATGGATGGGGCTGAGACAATTATAAAAATCTGGGTGGGCATTTTATGTTACAGAAAACTTAAGAAAAATTAAAGGTCCTTTATTCTTCATTAAAAAAATATAATCTATGTGCCTTCTTTCTTTGATATTTTATTTCTCAAAAATTGTCCTTGGCTTTGTGAAAATGGCATAGTATACAGCATAATAGGAAAGTGGAATTCAAGTTGTTGAGTCTCATCAAGCTAAAGATACTAGGCTGGTTTGAAATTTAATAATAGGGCTGCCTCATAGCCTTTTAAAAGCCATTTAATAATAGAATTGAGATAATAAGTCTATTTTTTTTCCCAGAAGATCTCTTTAAAATTCCTATAACTATAAAAATAGTGCTAATGAAAAAAACCATGTAGACACACTGATCTCATTTCAAGGAAGAATTTAAGCATAATCCCTGACTTCAAAATGGCCACAAAATGACTCTGACACGAATCACAAGACAATAGGGAAATCTGCTTCAAAATAGTCCAACCAATTTGGCATCATCATTAAACATATGTAAGGCTGATTAGGCTTCATTGATGAGGCCACACACCCAGACTCTTGAGATACAGAAATCAAGAAGTTCTACATAGCTCCTCTTGTTTGCTCCTTCCCTCAGAGTAGAGATTAGAAGACTAAGGGGCAGAGAGGTTACCTGAGGAATCCATAGGTACACAGTAAATTCTGGCTTATGGATCTGACCCCAACTACAGCTTTATGATAATAAGATAGTAGGTTCTTTCTCTATTTTCTTTCCTCTTTCTTTCTTGTATACTACAATATGCTATCATATATCTATAACATACAAAATAACAAATATAGAATAACATCACAAGAATCCATATTTTATAATATCCACCTGATTTTCCATGAAAATAAAATCTATTGAGGTATGTTGGAGTGGGAACTTTTGTTCTTAACTTCAGGATTGTGTTTTTATTGTTGTTTCACTGCTGTCTAAGATATCTAGAGTGGTAGGTATTCCATTTGTTGCATTTAAGTAATGAATAAGGATGAAAAATTAACTCAATGGGTCTGAGAGCACCCACAGTTAAATGGAGGTTCCTCATTTGTCAGTATAAGACATGAAAACATTAGTTCTGCTCAGTTACTTGTTTCAAGAGTTACACATTAGCCTTGTATTTGGCGAATCTGCCTGCTATTGTTTGCAAAGCTGCTTCTCCAAATACAGCAGACATATTAATCAAATGTGGATAGACACAATTTACTAATGGTAAGAATGAAAATAAATTTAGGCTAGGTCCCAATAACTCACCAATGAAATATCATTGCTTGGACGATCTTACTTGCATCATTACCTTGCAAAATGTTGTCTGTAATTCAGCTAAACATTCAAATCCGTAACCACAGACTTTAAATAAATTTAACTGCAATTCATTTAATCTGTTCAAGACATTATATAAGGAAGTAGAAAATTTGATTGGCTAACATCTACAAATT
Organism: Equus caballus; assembly: GCF_041296265.1. Taxonomy (NCBI): domain Eukaryota; kingdom Metazoa; phylum Chordata; class Mammalia; order Perissodactyla; family Equidae; genus Equus; species Equus caballus. The sequence goes on along the minus strand of NC_091685.1, from coordinate 95,435,222 downwards.
TTAACTGTTTTATTTTGCAAATAAGAAAACTGAAACTCAGAAAAGTTATTAACTTGGTCAAAGTAAAAGAAGTAAGTGGTAGGGCCCCCAAAATTCAGTCAAATTTTCAATTTCTATTATAACATATAGCTGGCAATCTACTCTAAAAGGCACATACTTTATCTGAATTCCAATTTCAAATAATACATTTTAAATTTATAAAAACAAGTATTTTTAAAACATATAAATTTAATATTTAATCTTACGTGTATGATATGTATATCATATACATGTATACATTATATACATGAGTAGGCTTGGGAAAAAAGTCATTATGTAATAGAAATCAGTACCTTCACATTACTTCTTGGCTGTAAGGGTACCTAGTCCTTTCCCACATTTTCTCTTTAAGTCTTCAAAGAGAAGAACCAGTCTTTCTGAAAATTGCTGCATCAAAAATCCTCTAGTTTGTGAGTTGTATCCTAGTTCTGTAACACCAAAATCTTGGTTTCCTGTCTACTGCTTGTATTGGTCACTATAAATAAGAAATCTCTTTATATGTCCTGTTATGGGCTATCTTAGAATATGACCAAGAAAGATATCTTAGAATATGACCCTTTTTCGAAGAGGATCATTATAGATGCAGTCAAGTTGAAATCAGGCTATTACGGCCGGTCCTAATCCAATATGACTGGGGTCCTTAAAGGGGAAATTTGGATACAAAGACAGACACACAGAGAAGATGATGTAAAATGCATAGGGGAACACCACGTGAAGATGGAAGATTGGTGTGATGCATCAACAAACCAAAGAAAACCAAAGATTGCACGCAAACTATCAGAAGCTGGGAGGAGGCAAGGAAGGAACCCCCTAAAGGTTTCAGAGGGAGCATGGCTCTGCCAACACCCTGATATCAGACTTCTGAACTCCCAGGCTGTGAGACAATAAATTTCTGTTTTTTAAGGCACTGAGTTTGTGGTACTTTGTTACAGCAGCTCGGGGAAACTGATACATATCCCAAACCAAACTAATTAGAAGAAACATTGCTTGCTTTTCTAAATTTCTTTCTTTTAAGCTGCCAGTTTATTCCTTTCAAATTGCAGAAGAAATTAAATGCATTGCATTCATTCTAGCTCACTCTCATCTATTTTTCAGATAACAGCTTGGAAAAAACAGTATAATGTAAATGATTCTTTCATTTTCAAGAAGTAAGTGTAAAGTAAGAGGCCACTTAGATACTAACTTCTCCTTTTTTGGTGGAAGTATTTTAAGGACCATCACCAAATATTTGAATGCAAAATTAAATATAAATTCATATCACTTTGGTCCCAACAAACTATCTGATTTGATGCCACTGCTATCCATCCATGGCTGTAGCCAGAGTCATCCTTTTCTCTCATATCCTCATTCTAACAGTCATTAAGTCCTTGCATGTGATGATTTTTCCAAAATGCCTCTCTAAATCATCTTTTCTCAAAATCTGGCTACTTCCTTAGTTAAGATTTCATTGTCTCTTACTAGGCTCTTAATTGATGACTTTCCTCCAATTTTAACAGCCCTGATAAAACTGACAGATCCATTTTGTTCCAGTGATGGCAAATGCCACATGTATCATAAAAACCATTATTGTTCATTTTAGGTATTTTACACATCCTCTAATTCACTTAATCAGGAAGAGGACAATACTGCTTAGAAAGATTAAATAACAGACTTACAGTCATATATAAAAAGTGGTAAAAAGATATATAAAAAGTACAATTCTGTTCCACTCGAAAATATATAAACTTTTTACTATATCATAAAAGCCTTTTCATATTGGCCATTAGAAAAAAATTTACGTTGGGTGTCAGATCCCTTTTAAGTACTTTAGCTTCTTTATTACGTGTTGATACTTTGGTTTTGATGATTTTTAAAACCATCACATGTTGTTATGTTCAAACTATTGACAGACGCTCCATAATCAGGGAAGAGTTCCTAAATGCCTTAAGCCAATTCATCTCATTTTTATTTCAGTTCTTTCATTTGATGTAATTTTTGGTGAAAAGTATCCAAGTCAAAATTTTAGATAGTTGATAAAGGTTACCCAAAATAATAAAATTATACATCAGAATGATTATAACTACACTTAAACTTGCACATTAGGTGATTATGTATACACAATTATGCACAAACTTAGAAATATGTTTAATTTTCCTAATTATAAAACTTCAGATGATTCTAAAGCAGAAAGAGAGATTTCATTTTAACTTTTTTTAAAAACTGTAACCTCTATATTGTCACAATGGCTACAAAATAGGGTGTGAGAAAGAGTCTTTAGAAGTATCTGTGTATGCTTGTGTGTGTCGGTACAATTACCATGAAGGATTTAATCATGTAAAGTAACTTTTTCTCCCTAGGAAGATGGGTACTAGCAGGATGACCATAGCATTTATCATTCAAACCCAGAGACTTCTGAGAGGGAAAGGAGGTGGAGGGCATCATTAGCAATGATGGTAGATAACAGGCATAATATGGACTTTTGCTGCTAAATAGAGGCAGATAGTCAACCCAGATATCATAAAAATTGATACAGTAATAAGTTAAAGGAAAAAGGAGATGAGAAGAATATTTTAAAATATATTTTATAAGGATGTGGCAAGGAATTATGTAGAATGGCAGTGAATATAACACCATATTGTTCACTCTGGACCCTATTTAGGTATGTTTATAAAAATCCATACATTTTTCCTTCAAAGGTGTTTCTAAAACTGAGTACATCGAAAATACTCTACCACTTCATATCTGATAAACCCCCTTCTCATAGGGAAAGCGGTAATTCTCTTGATAGTCACCACTAAGTCAGAGAAGCAGCATATGAGTCTACCTTTGGGCTTTGGTTTATTAAGACAGGTACAAAATGAACAAGTCTTTTTTTTTCCTTTTTCTTTTTTCCTAATCCATCAGTAGCACAATTGGTAGCTATTAGCCGTCATTGATATTACTTAGGGAAGCTAACACTCATTTTTCATATTCACTTGTAACAATTCAGGTGCCACATTTCCAAAGTATTGCCCAGAAACACAGCAACAAAAATATAATCATCACTTTTGTAGTATTTAGGGTCATTATCAGCCTCAATTATTTCGTCTCATCTTTATAGAACTGCTAAAATTTTTAATTCTGTCAATAGTCAAGCTTTTTAAAGAAGTATACACTAGCATAATTTGCCAATTTTTGAAAGAATACTGTTTACTACCTTTCAAGTGAGGGCTGTGTACGTGCATTCTTTGCAGATGTAGATTTACTGGAACAAATTCCAATGTTCTCTCTCCTTTGCTGCTGCTTGATTTGAAAGAGGACCCTAGGTGGAAAAAACTGAACATTATTAGTAAATAAATAATAAATGCGTGTGTGTGTGCACATATGTTGAAAAGTACATTTGACAAAGCAAAATGTTACAAGAATCTCAGAAAGAGAAACATATCCTGTTTCAGTTGCTTTTCTTCTCAGAAATTCAACTTTTTAAAAAACTTTCTCAGTTATTCTTATAATAATACCATGAAGTAAAATAGTGCAATCTTTCTTCCTTGTTCTTCATGCCAAGATGGTAGAATTAGAAATAAAAGCTTTTTTCTTTTAAATCTTGGCTTTTTTATATCTATAACAACATTTTGTAGTGTTTTCACATAACATGCATGAAATGCAATTCAGTTTGAAAATGTAAAGTTCTTGCTTTCACACCTGTTTCCTTGCTAAGTTCTTTCAGAATTCCTTGGTACATATTCACCATTTGATCACAGTGAGTAAGGACATTTTTCCGTAGATTGTCCCAGTGGGGAGAAAGCTCACCAAGTTCTTTTAGCTCCTGGTTTCTGTTAAGAATGGAAAAGAGGATAATATATTTATTTTGATCTTGAGTTTATAGACATGGAAGACTTAATCAGGCTTGCCAAACTAGTAAGAAATTGATTCACCATCCCTTCCAGGAAAAATCTATGTGCTTACTAGAAAAAAAATAATTTTACCACAAAGAAAGATACGAGTAGTTTAGGTCAGACAAACATTAAAAATTCTGCATGTCAGAAAGCAAAAAAAAACTACAGATTAAATAAATTTTTCCACTGATAAAAATTTCACAAAGATGGCCAAGACTTACCATCCTTAACAGACATAGACTATTCAGTTAAAAAACAAACACTAAACTTCCATAGAAAAACAGTTAAGTTCTAGGCTTGACCATCCTAAATAAAATAATATAGGAAGGGCTATCTACGTCTGAAAGAAATGCAAGATATTCAGGTAATCCAGTTTATATATAACATAGTTGTAAAATTTTTTTAAAGCCCATAAATGGTATGATCAGGTATGATTTTATTGGCCTCAGTTTCTCCCAAGAGGACAATTTAAATACCAAATGCATATGTTTTCTCCCTTCTTTATCAAAAGGAAGAGCTAATTGTGCCATTTAGGTTTTAATTATTAACTTTTATCTAATTCTCTACCCTTTAGCCAAGTTAATTTAAACAATCAGAATGCCTTTTTAAATTATAATGATAAATAGTGTAATATGCTGCTTGGTTAGATCTCTTATTCATTTCTGTAACCTTTTACCAACAACATTTTCATGAAGCTAATTTAACCAGCAATAATGAACCTTCTTTGCTATTTTGGCTGTGAAACATGCTAAATACCAAGCTAATAAATTCAGAAGATGTAGAATCTTTAACGTCCTGTTAAATGCGAGAATAATGGATGGTGTGCAAAAATGTGACTTGCTTTCAAATGTTTGTAGTTGCCTTTGTTAGTTTCAATGGGAATGCAATGTAGTATTGCTGCATCTTTCATCGACATCTTTACAATTTTTGTGAACATTAATCTCATTCTCAGCTTTTCCATAGATTAGCTTTCATCACACAACATTCATGGGAGGAGAAGTAATTAATCAACAGACAATGAGAGTAAAGAAAATTCATGACCAAAGAGGGTGGGGAGAGAGAGGAGAGAAAATTGAAGAATTGAGGAGTCAAGATCTCTATGTGTACTTTATGTTCAAGACAAAACAACAACCAAAACAAACACACAATTCCAAAAGCTTGAAACATTCAAGTCTAGAAGAATCCGGGACAATTAGGTCAAATCTGAGATAGATAGTAAGTGTGAGATATCAACTTAATATGTAAGGTTTCAGGCTTTATTTCCAATATATAGTTATAATAGAAATATTAGTTAAGGATTCCTATTTAGCACTAAGAGATGCACCATGGGTTTACAATTTATGTTGTCTCTGAATATCAGAAAGAATAATTAGAAGAGAGGTGGTGAGGGAGGAAAGGAAGGATGATAGAGAAGCCCCGGACTACGTGGTGGGATCCTGGGATGGGGTACATCTCCTTTCCTAAGACAAGCCTGGCAAAGTGTGGTCAGAAGAGTTTAGTGTTCTGTGGGGAGTGACTGGAGATAAGCTGGAAGGACTTCATAAACTGTTATATAAAATTTGACTGGCGATAAGCTGGAAGGACTTCATAAACTGTTATATAAAATTTATCACCCTCCTCCGGTATGTCAAAAATTATATACAGTAATACACAATTGAAACCTGGCATTCACTGCTTGTTTATTCTAAGAGCTGGAAGTGAAAAGTATCACATTCTGAAAGAGACAAATAACCAACATAAGGCTTCTTTGTATTGAAAGAAGTTCAAATATAGGGAAACTATAGAGTAAAGGTGTAATAAATCAGAGCAAAGTAATAAAAATGTTATAAACCAAAATGGGGCAGAGTAAGAGAGTAGCTGTGAGTTTCAAAAAAAAAAAAAATGAAAGAAATTACTTACATTAATGCATTACCATAGATAAAAAGGGGAGATAATTGAGTACACCAAATCAGTAAACTTTTCAATGGGGAAGGTTAGAGCTGTTTATACTATATTTTAATTTGTTACTCAGTGAACAAAAACTTTGGAGTTGAAGAGCCTTGCTTTGTCTCTCAATCCAAGTTCTCTAGAAGGCAGGATCAGATATCAAGCAATCTTGGGTGCGCAAAAGGGAAGTAAGAAAAGAAGTGTGCAGGGAAAAAGAGAAAGCAGACATAAGGTGGTATGTTACTGAGTTGGGAAGAACTTCGGAAGAAAGCATGGCTGGTGACTTGGTCATGTGGAACAACTCTAGAAATGTCATATGGAACCATAGCATACTTGGAACAATTTGTTAGATGGAAGAAAAGGTATTTAAATGTCAGTTCCTTACCATCTTCTATATTTCATTGGTAAAGATACATCCTATGAGACATTAACTCCTCCATACTTCTAGTGGTGTAATTTATCTCCTTTGGGTGGCCACTGGGGAAGACATCCCACTGGAGACAGAACTGTCCTGGGTTTGGTCTTATAAGGCATAGGTGCCAGAACCACTCAGGATATTTCCAGCCACTGGGGGTATGGTAACACCTGGTCTTCACTTCAGGGAGGCTAATAAAGCTGGAGGTGTTAAGAGATATGATGACAATGGTGGTGATATCTGTGGCTCTCCATTCAGTAAGTAGTCAAAACTTGAAGAGAGGTTAGAGTTGAGCCAGTATAGAAAAGCACATAAACTTGGCCCAGGGCAGGCAATCCCTTGCACAACTTACACATGCACCATTTTCTGATATCCAGGTAGCATATAAAACAGCATCCCTCATGTCTTCCCTATGAGGGAAGTCCAAGTATAATCCTTCAAAGTGATGACCAGGTGCAATTCCCCAAAGACTTAAAGGGAGGTAGTGAACCAAGCTACGGTATTCAATACTCTAGCTGATCCTTGGGGCCTTAATTGATATTCATTACCAATCTCCTCTACCACTCATTTCAGATTTTCCTCATATTACACTGGCACTTCAGCTGGTCCGGGTTGCTGCCTTGTGAAGTGACTCGACCTTAATCCCAAGGGATTAGGCCCTTAATTTCCTTGCTCTCACGGACTCTCAGGTTGCTGCAATTTCCCATTCACCTCTGGGCCTGGAGCACTTCTAAGTTCCAGACATATTTCTCTTTACTCAGGTTGTGAAGCAGAAGCCCTATTTCCTCATGATGATAAGTTTAGTATCTCTTAATATCTTTGCTGGTCCATTGTAGTGAGAAATGCATGGTAACCAGATGACATGCAGAACCAATCATAGCTTCCCATTAAGTGGGACTCTTTGTGGGACCCTTGACAGAACTGCCTCTACCTACACCCCAGGAACTAGGAGTCTAACTGGCAAAGTCTAAGGTTGTAGGGAAAAGAAGCATAAATCCATTAACAGAGCACTGTGATTGATGGTAAGAGGGGCTCACCCTTTTCCCAGAGATGTGTATTCTAGCTATGGTGGGCACAACATCCTGTATCAGCTGTTGGTTCAGCATATAAACTTCATTCTGGAGGACAGTACCTTAGCTGAGCCTTTCATAATTAATATTACACCACCATTCTACCAGGTCTGTAGCTTTTGGGTGGTGTATCATGCAGTGATTACAAGCTCATTTTTGCACCTCCTTTGATGTGGCAAGTGTCCTTTGGTAGGACTGTTATGTGGGATGCCATATTATTGGATCAGGCATTCTGTAGGCCATCAGATATGGGTGGTGGCAGAGACACTGAGCAAGAAAAGCAAACACATATTCAGACCATGTTTCACCTACTTAGGATGAATTGCTGACCTCTCCAAGGTCAAAGGGATCCAACTTAATTGACCTGCCACCAAATAGCTGTTGGGTCTCCCCCAAGGAATGGTATATTAGTGTCCATTGTCACTCTATTTCTGGCATCTAACATTTAGCAGTGACAGTAGCTACATCAGCCTTGCCCATGCCCTTGGGTCCATGCATAGCCCCTGTGTCTGCCACCAAGGCCATTCTTTTCATGGGTCTATTGCACAAACTCTGGGGTATCTGAGAAAGGAGTCTGGCTAATATCCAGAGGCAGGTGATAACATCCAGCTAGTTGTAGAGAGCCTCCTCTGTAGTATTTGTTTTCTGATAGGCATGACTCCGAGGCATACCGGCACTTTGTGCTCAAGCCTATAAGCCTATCCACATACCCCTTGCCCCATCTCCTTGTATCCAATCTCCTAGTCTTATTTTTCCCAGGCCCTTGAAGCCATTCACTCTGCCAATACTCAATGTATATCCATACCTCAGGTATCTCTCCCTCTAAATGAATAACAATTATACTGTTTTGCAGATCTGCCCACTGAGTGGATTTCCTTCACTACTGGACTTTAAGGTCCACCTAACACATCAGGCTGACCTATCTTTGTAAGAGTTTGAGTTCTTTCCTCTTCTATGAGTTAATCATATGAAAACTCCCATGAAGCTATAGGTGCAAGATGAGAAAGAAGCATCATGCAATAGAGGTACTGACACGAGGTCAATTGCATGAGATTCGGGGATGTCTCTTCCTGATATATGCTCATACCGTCTGGATCTGCGTGAGCCCAATTCCAAATGTATCACTCCCATCTAACTCTTACACCACACAATGGGATCAAATCGACACCCAGATCATAATGGGCAGTTCCAGTCAGAGTCACTTTGTGTCCCATTGTCAGGTTTTCAGTCTCTACTAGGGTCCGGTATCATAACAGGGGCTGTTTTTCAAATGAAAAGTAGCTCCCTGATGCAGGAGGCACCTGCACATCCCAGAAGCCTAAAGATCTGCACTGAAATTTTCTTATTGGAATTGCCATAGACTCCACACAGCAGCACCGTTTCTCATCACAGATACTTTCAGCCCCACTGGATCTCCTTGGTCATGGACCCTAGGGCTTGCAACACAGCTGGGATCTTTTGCAGTGTCCCTCCTCCATTTGACACACTCTGCTTCTCCACTAATATACAGATATACATATATGATTAGTGATCATTAGTGGCTGGTTATACACTAGACAAAAAGCCCCACTGAGATGTACATCATAAATACAGTTCAAAGGCACAACAATTATTTATGTGCACAGACGAAAAAGGTTTTTTTGTGTATGTATACATATGTGTTATATTACTGATTTCCCCCATTATTCGTCATTGTACCAACATGTTAGAGGTGAAGCAACCATATGTGCCAGTTTACACCTGTTATTCCACTGTAACATTAGCACCTGCTTCATTCTCAAAACATCTTATTAGATTATCCAAGTCATGAGATACCAGAATTAATATATCCTTTTTGATATAATTAAATAAAACAACTATCAACTCACAGAATGTTACAGTTGGAAGGAAGTTCAGAGAATAATTTGAAACCTCTTGTTTCATAGATGGAGGCATGTAAATGCAACTGCTTGTTAGTCTGAGTCACTAGAATACCGTAAGGCTTTCAGGCTACAATCCCCATGTCCACTCTTTCCACACTCCACATAATTCTCCACTGTAAAAACGAAGACACATAACACAAACAAAATAAAAAACAAAAAGCAGAGCACCTTGTTTATTGAAGGTACTTAATGAATATATGTTGAGTGAGCAGGGTTTGGAATCTAGGCTATTGACTTGTAGAAGTGCATTTGTAAACCTTCATTTACCTTTAAAATTAACTTGAACAAAGGATAAGCTATAATTTGGGATTTTTATTTCTGAATCTTGTAGTAGGAATGGCATGGCTACTAGTATGCAGTGCATGGTAAATGATATTCTCTAAAACATGTTCAAGTGCATAGTTCTGTCCAGTATTATGAGATGCGTAGAGAGGACCCCTATGGTCCAGTGTCTATGTGTTGCCACTTTTATCTAAACAGCAATCTTGGCATCAATATTCTAATCCAATAGCTAACACGTCTTCAAAAAGCCTTTGGTGTGAATGGCAAAGGGGGTGAGCTGTGCAAATGAATCTTTAATCCACAGAAAAATATCTTTTAAAATAATCCTTCCTGATCTATGAACATTCTATTTTACTCACAGTAACAACAGCTTCTGCTTTCAAAAGCTGTCCCCTTCAATTGCTACCTTTACATTCATAACAACAAATATTTTCTGGAAAATCCACTGCCCTGCTAAACACGTGCACTCTCTTATGAATTCATTTACTCTCACTAGAGTTCTGTCTCTAAAACAAAATTTCTACCCTATCTCCAACTCCTTCTAATTCTCCAAGAGTCCAACAGGTAAACACAAGAAGTTGGGAAGAAAAGACTGAACATTCAAATATTAATAAACTCGGGCCTCTTACACATTAAACATCTTTTTGTCACTTACTTCCATCCATTCCCTTTTTGCTTCGCTACTAACAAATATAAAAGGCAAACCATATAAAATAAATCTCTGAAGGAGACAGGTGATTGCTAAGGCCTACTTGAGAAGTATCTAACTCTCTATGGATCTTGGCATTACAACTATAAAGGATGACATTCTTGATATTTGATGAAATATTCATACAGATCTCTGGAAACAACCTTATGATGCACTTTTTGTCTATATGGCTTTTTTTGGTCTTATTTTATTTAAATATTTCAAAAAGAGATGCTTTTACTTTCCAGTAAAATTGCAGGTTCTTGGAGGTCATTATGATCCTCTGAACCTTCCATAATGCAAGACACTACTAAACATATAACATGTTTGAAACACAGACTATTGAATAACATGAAGAGGAAATGAGATTTAAGAAAACCCCAAACCCAAACAACTCTATGAAGAATGAAGACAAATAAAATGAGTCACAAGGAATTGGAAGAAAAATAGCCAAACCTGCTTTAAGGTTTTTACATACAATGCATAAAACATTGGCAAGAATATTAAACAGATAAACGATTCTTAAATTTCGTTGCTTACACCCATGGGGCCATTGTGGCTAAAGGGACAGGGTAGGCCTTGGACATAAGAGAAGCCAAGTACGTGGACAGTCATCAGGTCCTTTTCCTTACTCCAGCCACCCACCAGCTCCAACTGAATCTCTGATTAATATTGGAATTCCATCTACCGTCTGTTTGGAGAAAAAAGTTTCTGCTCTTAAAAAAATAAAATTAAGTTTAAAATCACCAAAGTAGAACATAGTTAAGAGAGGAGAAAGTTTAGCTTCTATTTAAAACACAGTTTTAAAGCCTACTGATGATGTATTCAAGGGGAGAATTCTAACATGGGGAATATTTGTTCTGAGCCTGTGAGTGGCAGAATCTTGTCTGATTCATCTTTTTTGTCCTACCACAGTCCTTAGTCCATGGGAAGTCTTCAATATAGGCTTGTTGACTGACTGAATGAAAGGTGGGAATGCAAATTGTTGTTTTTAGATGTTCCTGAAATTTGAGATAAAGTCAGAATATAAACTAATCCTGAAGTAAAACACTGAGTTTTGTCTCACATAAATGGATAGATACAATAGCTAAATGAGCCATTGTTGAGTCCTCTAAATTTTTATGATCTAGGTAATCCTGGATTGGTCAAGTTTTCCTTAGGGACAGAGAAAGATTTGAAAAGGTACCTTTATATGGCATTTCTTACTGTGATGGTTAATTTTATGTGTCAACTTGGGCAGACCAGAAATTGTCCAGATATTTGATCAAATGTTGTTGTAGGCATTTCTATGAGGGTGTTTTTGGATGAGATTAACATTTGAATCAGTGGACAGAGTGATTAAAGCAAACTGCCCTCCCTAATTCAGTTGGGCCTCATCCAACCAGTTGAAAGGCTGAATAGAACAAAAAGGCTGACCCTCTCCCAAGGAAGAGAGAATTCCTTCTGCTTGACTGACGTTGAACTGGGACATTGGTTTTTTTCTTTTGGACTCAAACTGAAACATTGGCTTTTCCTGGGTTTCAAGACCATTAGCCTTTGGACTAGAATTACACCACAAGCTCTGCAGGATTGCCAGCTTACAGACTCACCCTGAAGATCTTAAGACTTGTCAGCCACCATAATTGTATGAGCCAATTCCTTAGAATAAATCTCTCTAGTGTGCACGCTATACATACATACATACATACATACATATACAAATATATATACTGATATATATATACAGATATATACACACACATCCTATTAGTTGTTTCTCTGGAGAACCTTGACTAATACATTAACTATACAGGGATTCCATCACAAAGATTTCTCTCTGCTTGGTACAAAAGAAGTTGGGGGAAAGGGGAGGGGATGGAAACATTCAGAATATAGGCTCTTTCATGGCCTTTTATCCCTCCCATTACATGTTGCAAATACTCTGCCGACTTCTTCAAAAGAAGAACAACTATAGAGATGCTTAGCTTGTCTAAGGGACATGCACAAGAAATCTCTCTCGTTCTGAGGCCAGAGCTCCACATGTGAGCACCATTTCATTAGAAGTGTGAAGTCAATATAATAAACATTAAAAATCTGGGTATGTAAATTCAAAAGTTCCTGAAATTATGAAAAGTAATTATTGTAATAAAGATTCCCTGAGAATAACAGTTAATTCATTTGCAAGAGTGTAGTAAGACCAAATAACCCAATAAAAATTTATACACCAAAGGCTATGGCCCGGTAAGAAAGGTATTAAAATGTTATTTGAAATTGTTACTATCAAAGTAAATAGAAATATTTTCCCACAGTGAGCTGTAGAATACCATTTTGTAGAATAAAAATAGCTATACAATTTAAATAGAGCCTTTGGTAGATACGCTCTAAAACTACACATGGGTGTACACAGGTGGAAAGTTTAATAGCCAAACTACTTTCATTTATTAAGAAAAATTTGACCTTAAATCAAACCCAAAAGAAGTCATAAAAAAATTTACCCATTAGGAAAAAAAATTAAATACTAAATAGTCAATGAAGAATAGACTACATAAATGACTGGCAGGTCGGGGGGGGGGCCTTCAATTTTGCAAAGTGGTTGGGTGACACCATAAAACTGAACAAAGTTCAATCAGATGTCAAGCCTCACAGTATTTTCAACCCACAGTTTAAATCTTCTGTGCTTTAACCCAAACAGGGATAAAAACTGCATCCATAAATCATGGCCTTTTTCTTTTTTAATGCATTTTTTGAAAATGACAATGTGCTTAATGTTGCAATCCATGAGCCACAATTTCACTGAAAAATGACTGGATATTCTGAGTGGTCATTCACTCTGATTTTCACTTGAAATTAAATTAAGTGACTGCTGTACTGCACACGCAAGAAAGTTTCAGGTTATAAGCGAAGACTAAGAATTGGGACACAGCAACTACAGGATTTAGTTGTAACCACAGAAGCTATTTGTATCTGAGAAACAGCCAGATATTATAATTTAATTTTCGGTAACTGGATTAGAAAAAAGTGAGGAATAATAAGTATGTCTTCTACCCTGAGAGTCTATTTGCTGTTCCTGATAAAGGTGATTAGGTGTTTATTTATTTCTAAATAATGTCTTATTTACACTTCGAAGTTTGTTTTAAAGTTACCAAACATGGACAACACCTATTTTTTTAATATCTTAAAGCTCAGTGTTCCATTTATGTTTAAAGTGGTGGCAGATGATATGAAGTTTCTCCCAAATTCACATATATTAATTACACACCTACTCTTTCTGCTTGACCATGAAAACTACCAACTGAAAGGCTGGTAAAGCAAGAAAGTATGCTAGAGCTCTCATCATTTTTTCATCATTCTTGCATATACTTTTAAAAATTGCAAACATTTCTGGGTATTTTCCCTTGCAGTGCCCAACCCTGGACCTGAGGTATGGATGTCATCCAGTGAAGTTTCATAAATGGATGAGATTCAGGAGGCCCCACAAAATGTTGGCAGTAGGGCTCTGTGGTGGATGTCGTAAAACTTTGCAGGTAATCAATGTTACTTTTGTATAGAATGTATCTCTTTTTATATTTTCAAAACAATCCTTACAGATAATTGTTCCAAAGCTGGACTAAGCAAAATTACAATTTCAGTCACACCGAAATAGGCATATTTCAAGTGCTGAAAAGTCACGTAGTTATCATATTAGACAGTACAGTATAGAACATTTCTGGCATCATGGAAAATTCTATTGAACAATGTTGCTGTAGATAAATGAGAACAATATAACTGAGAAGTAAAGTGACTTGTTCAATGTCATATTGCCAGTAAGTTGCAGAATCAAGACTTGCACCCAGGTCTTGTGACTGAAAATCTTGTTCTCTTTTTTACTTTAATTCCTGGGGAGCATGGTTTCTCCCAAGAAAGTATCCCTGAATAGGAGGACAAGATTGGAACCTTCCATCTGGGGGACTCATCTGAATGGAACTTCTGCCTAGGTCAATAGAGAGCTGGTTCAAAGATTTTTCTCAAGTGGACACTTACCAGACAGCTTTACCTATCATAATTGCTGGAAGGTCAACAACAAAACAAATTCTTATGTATTTTCTATTCATTTAACACACAATTATGCAGCGCCCACTATACTTATTTATGCCACGTTCTGTAATAAGACTTACAAATATTCACTCATTCAATATGCATAACAGCCCACTCAAGTAGATATTCTTATTATTATCATCCTTATTTTTAAAATGAGGAAATTGAGACTCAGAGAAGGTAAGTAATTTAGCCAAAGTCAAATCCAAATAGTGAGTAGCATAGTTGGAATTAAGCCCAGAAGGTTTGTTTTTGGTACCCATGCTTTAAACTACTATGCTAGGTGGACTCTCCACTAGAAACATAACACAATCTCCTTCCCACTAGAAATTACAGCACAGAACACATGACAATCATACTTAACAATAGGGATATGTTCTGAGAAATGTGTCGTTAGGTACTTTCATCGTTGTATAAATGTCATAGAGTGTATTTACACAAACCTAGAAGGTATAGCCTGCTACACATCTAGGCTGTATGATACTAATCTTATGAGACCACCATTGTATATGTGGTCCATTGTTGACCTAAACGTCATTATGCAGTGTGTGACTATAGTTTGATACTACCAATTTGGAAAAAAATCAAAAACATTTCTATCTTATGCCTGCAAAGATAAAGTAGAAAGCTTGATGTCAGCCTTCTCATTCTCCACAATAAATTCCAACGGGCAGGAAGAAAGGAGAGTTGTATGTTACTACAGCCCTCCTTTTTCAAATTATAGATGCCACTGCTGGTTATCCTACATCAGTGCTGCCCAGTAGAATTCTCTGTGATAATGGAAATGTTCTGTAGCTGTGATATTTAATACGAAGGCTACTAGCCATATGTGGCTATTGAGCACTTAAAGTGTGACTAAGGTTACTGAGGAGCTAAATTCTTAATTTCATTTAATTTCAACAAATTGTAACTTAAGTATAAACAGCCACACGGAGCAAGTAGTTGGATAGCATGGACCTAGATGGTTCAAATAAGAGCCAAAGAGGGCTCCTTTTTTCTTTCTAAACCTGGCACTTGCCCACTATTTCCTATATCAATGAATTACACTTATCTATTCAGTTATGCAGGTCAGAATGTTTGAATCATCCTGAACACCTTACTTCCAGATATAACCTATCACCAAGTCCTGTTAATTTTAGCTCCCTAAAAATCTCAAACATATGTACATTTCTGCATTTCCCCCAGCACCTTTCTGACCTAAACCGCCATTGTTATTAGCATAGAAAACAACAATATCCGCTAAATTGTTTTATCCTTCCATACTTGCCTTCCTTTTTCTAAATGTAATCATGTCATTTTCTGTTAACAATTTCAGCTGTTCTTAGGAAAAGGATTACATTACTGAGTGCTTATTATATGCCAGGTATTATGCTAGAGTCCAGAAGGAGTACAAGAAAACTGACAAGTTCTTCCTTCTCTGAGGCCCAGGAGGCCCTAAGTAATATGAAGCCTGACTATCATCCCCAAATCACTGTCTCAGCTCCAAACACAGCAGTTTGTGGGAGTACACACGCCCAGCCTACTTTTCCAGCCACTGGGAATTTGTGGTTCATACAGTGAACATATCTATGATGTGTGCCAGGTTAGTAAGATAAAGGAGATTGAAATAAATTGCAGACTTGGTTTTGTATCTTAAACATTATCACATTATCAACATTCAGCTAACATGAAAAACAACAACAATAATAGCTTTAATGTACTGAGTGCCTACTGTATACATGAGTCCTTCCTTTTGTTTTTAAAGATTGGCACCTGAACTAACATCTGTTGCCAATCTTCTGTTTTTTTTCCTTCCTCTTGTTCTCCCCAAAGCCCCTCAGTACATAGTTGTATATTCTAGTTGTAGGTCCTTCTGGCCATGTCATGTGGGATGCCACCCCAGCGTGGCTCGATAAGCAGTGCCATGTCCCAGCCCAGGATCTGAACCGGAAAATCCCAGGGCCGCCGAAGCAGAGGGCATGAATTTAACCACTCGGCCACGGGGCTGGTTCCCATGATTCTTTACATAGATGGTAAGAGTGATTTCCCATATTAAAGGTCAATGTATGTATGCCCCAAGGGTGTTTCATCAATAGCTCATTTTAAACCTCACAATAACCACGTACATTTATTATTTAATCCCTTGTTTACAGTTGAGGAGACTGAAGATAAAAGCAGGGAGATAAATTGCACCATATCACATAGCTACTAAGTGGAATTGGAGGAAGCCAGGTTTCAAACCCAGAGCTGCATTCACACATACACACCCACACACACACCCCCCAAAACAAAACCCGAGAGTCTCCTGATTGCTCATTTAACTACTACAGTAGCCTTGTAAGACAAACGCTAATGTTATTACCTAAAAAGATCTGGAAATTGAGAGATGAAGTAATTGTCTACAAGTTATAAGTATGTATCAGGTGGCAGATACAGGTTTTGAACTAAGGTCCATAATGATTCTGTTTCTGTGCTCTTATCATTACGACACACTCTCCCCTACTCAATCCATTTTAAATAAAGAATCTTGGCATGATAGAAAAAAATGTGCTTCTAAATGAGTTTTGCCTTATTTGTTCCTGTGGGGATATTGCAATACCCAAACAGCAAAATAAAACACATATTTCTATCACCAGCTTGACAATACTAAGCGCTCTACAGGATCTCTCATTAAATGATACCAAGAATCCATAACGATGAACTTAATGGCACACAGCATCTGCCCTCAATACTAGGAGTTGGTAGGACGAATGCACTTTCCATGATAAATAACAAACCACATGGTAACCCAACTGTGCATCAACATTGCATGAAGAAAAATGAACAGAAGAAACAGCACTAATCAGGTATGAATCAACAGTGGTGTCCTGATGTTATATTCTTTATGCATTGCTTTTGGATCTTTAGGACCTAAGATTTTTCTGAGAGAGAGCACACAAGAGAGACAGAGACAAAAACACAAAGAGAAACAAAGTGGAAGAGACAGAACACTATAAAAACATCGATGAGATTCATCAGTTTGAGGTTTATTTGATAAATATAAATATGTATATATATATATATATGAGATCTAAATAGCATAGCTGGTTCTCTATTACTTTTCCTATTAATCAATGTTTCTTTAAGGTCAGTAAAAATTTTCAGTGTGCTTTTATTTTATCCAAGTATGCAAATATTGATAGACATCTCAAAAGACATGTGCTTCAGCCATGCCAAAATAAACAAGGCATAGGATGAGGCTGGAGAAGTAAGTAGACATAAGATCCTGCTTGCCTTGTAGGCCATGTGAAGGGAAAATCTTGTCTAGTGGAAAACAAATTTAGAAAAATGTACATAAATTATATCTCAGAATGTCAAATGATTTTAAATGGACAGGCTGTGTCACTATGTTGTAAAATCCTACTGTATGTCTTTTTATATAGTGAGGCTGTTTTTGAAATAGAATTTACCTGAATATATTCCAGTTCTAATATATATTTTTAACTTTTTTTTTTTTTGGTGAGGAACGTTGGCCCTAAGCTAACATCTATTGCCAACCCTCCTCCTTTTGCTTGAGGAAGAGTGTCCCTAAGCTAACACCTGTGACAGTCTTCCACTATTTTGTATGTGGGAAACTCCCACAGCATGGCTTGATGAGTGGTGTAGGTCTGCGCCCAGGATCCAAAACCATGAACCTGGGCCACGAAAGTGGAGTATGCTGAACTTAACCACTATGCCACTGGGCCAGCCCCTATACTTTTAACATTTTTCAAAAGGCACCCTTGTAATGTTATCAGTTTGAAAAAAAACCATTTTTTTCATAGTCACAAAATGCTTTAAGATAGGGTGCAAGGTCAGAAAATTAAATATCTTCTGCATTTCTCTCAAAACAGATATAGTGCTTAGAAAGACAATTTCACAGAATATGATAATATGTAAGTAAACACGTGGACATGTGTCTCTGAAACATGTATCTCTGGGTAGCAACTAGCCTTTCAACCCGGGACTTCAAAACATCTTACTGACCACCTTTTTCATATATAAGAATATACTTATGTTCAAGAAATAGATTTAGGACACAGATATATATCTATATATATACACTTATAGTTCTATAATATAGCTCTAAAAATATAGAGCACAGAATATTTGAAATATATAGTGTTGAAAAAAGTTTATCTTCATTGATATAAAATATTCTATCACCATGAATTTAGTATATGTACATTTACAAACACTAATATCTAAGACAAAGCAGGTACATTCACTCAAAGAAGTGTAATAAAACTTTTATTTAAAGTTTTTACATCCCAAACTCTATCCCATTCTCCCCTACTAAAGTATTTTGGTTCAGATTTTTGATATTTCATCTACAAGACTGTTTCTCTGCATGATACACACAAATATTTATATGTTTTATATAAAACTGAAGAGAGACTTAAAGTTAATTGTTATAAAATATTCTTATCCTTTCTTCTAAACTCCCAACACCATATACCAGAAAGTTTCTCTATTTCCCTAACCCTGGGATCAATGAAGAAAAATAAGCGTAAGGAAGAAATGAAGCAGGAGAAAAAGAGAAAAATACATGACATAAATCAAACTAATTTTTTCCTGGGGAGTTTTATGGACAATAAGGTTCTTCACTGAAATATTTCATTTGTTTAAAGCTTTTGGTAATATGACAGGTTTTCAAACATAATTTTATAGTGTAGAAATGTATACTTTTTTGATAA
This sequence comes from Equus caballus, assembly GCF_041296265.1. Taxonomy (NCBI): domain Eukaryota; kingdom Metazoa; phylum Chordata; class Mammalia; order Perissodactyla; family Equidae; genus Equus; species Equus caballus. The sequence goes on along the minus strand of NC_091685.1, from coordinate 95,416,279 downwards.
AGCTAAACACTGCGGCCACAGAGCCTCCCGTCTAAACATCTCCGTGTGCACACCGTGATTTAATACTGTATTTGAAGCTGTCACGGAGCTTCAATTCTATGAGTAACATCATTCTGTCTAGTAACTAACATATTTCAATGCAGACTGAGCATAGCAAAGCTCTGAAGTAGTACAAAATCTGAAGAAAATACTCAACATAAACAAAATATGTGGCAACACTAAAACAAACTATAAAAATTTTATAGGTGCTTGTTTGGCAAGACCTACATAATCTGCATGTGACCTGAATTGAAGGACTGTTAAGCTTGAAGCATTATAAACACAGGCAAAGATGCACATATGCACACACACACAGACACATATACACACCTTCTATGTGTTTAGGGTGTCTGAGCTGTCTTCAACATGTCACTCTCCTTTCCTTTCATTATAATCACTCCACAATAAACCACTTGCTATTTCCTCCACCCTTCAAGCATGCTAGATCAAAGAACTGGTCTGCTTTACAATACCGAATCCCTTATGTATCATGAATATGGACTAATTTAGGAAACTTCTCAGAAGCAAGGTGTTACACTAAGTACTTTGTAAGTAGAACGTCCTCCTTCTCCTTCCCCAATATACAGTTCCAGCATAGGCCTCCAGAGGTTAAACTCCTACTGGAAAACTGCATTTTATAAGATTTCAATCAGATTGTGTGAATTTGAGTTGTGAGCCATAGATTTTAAGGAAATAAGGCCATTGGCAGAAAAGCCACTAGCAGACTGTGCACTGTCACAGGCAAGAAATGATGGCGGGTTGGGATTAGAGTAAGATGGAGTGAAAAAGTAAAAAACAGATGAGTTTTAGAGAAAGTGTGGAATCAGAATGATTGGAAATTGATACTCGATATTCGAGCTTGAATGTGCATAGAGATAGTGAGACAAGACAAAAATGTATGTCCTGTGTTTCTGCATTGGACTGTTGGACAGAGGGTGGTATCATTTACTGAGAAAGGAATTAATTGAGGGAGAATGATTTTAAAGGGAACGTCATGAGCTATGTCTTAGACATGTTGACTTGGAAGTAATTACAAAACATCTAAGTGGAAACATTTAGCAGGCAGTTGGATGGAGGTATCTGGAGCTCAGAAGACAATATGAATTGGAGGATTTAGAAAACAATAGCACACAGATGACAATGGATCCTATGGGAGTGGATGCAACTGATCAGGAAGAGCACAAAGAGTGAGAGAGCATGGAGATGGAGAACCATGCACAAAGAATCACCAACATTTCAGGGATGGGCAGGAGGAGAAGAGTTTCCTATGAAGACAGAGAAGGCATGACTAGGAAGGTCACCTGACTACCAAGGGTGTGTGCAGCCATAGCAGCTGATGGAAGACTGCTTCAAGAAGCAGTTGAATGCTACCAAGCGGCCAAAAAGATGAAGGCTAAAGATTGTTCACTAGATTTAATGACAAAGAAGTCATTGGGAGATTTTAGCCTATAACTATTTCAGCCTTCAACAGATCAAATATCCAGAAAAGACAGAGAGAGACAGAACATTGCAAAAACAACTAATTCATTGTAATGACAATTTTAAGTTACTAGAAATTAAAAGATATATACATCCCCCTGTTCATAGCAGAATTATTTACAATAGCCAAGATACGGAAACAAATATTGATGGATGAATGGATAAAGAAAATGTAGTGTGTATATATACAATGGAATATTATTTCCATAAAAAAGAAGGAAATTTTGCCATTTCTGACAATATGGATGAACCCTCAGAGCATCACACTAAATGAAATAAATTACACAGGGAAAGACATGATCTCAATTATGTGTGCAATCTAAACAAAAAAACAAAACCCAACAAACTCATAGACATAGATACAGAGAACAGATTGGTGGTTGCCAGAGGTGTAGGGTCAGGAGTGGGCAAAATGGGAGAAGGGAGGCGAAAGGTACAAACTTCCAGTTATAAAATAAATAAGCCATGAGAATGCAATGTACAACCTTGTGACTACAATTAACGATACTATATTGCATATTTAAAAGTTGCCAAGGGAGGAGATTTTAAAAGTTCTCATCACAAGAAAAAAATTTGTAACTATGTATGGTGATGGATGTTAACTAGACTTCTTGAGGTGGTCATTTCACAATATATACACATATGGAATCCTGTTGTACATGTAAAACTAATATAATGTTATATGTCAATTATACCTCAATAAAAAAATTTAAAAGAGACAGAATAGAAATAAAACCAGCAAAACAAAATAGAAATAGAAATATAAGTATGCAGTTCACACAAGAAGTCTGTTTAAAAAAAGAAAGATAATAAAGATAAAATAGAAATAATTAATTGAGACAACAGGAAGAGTAGAATTGATAAGTCTAGAAGAATCCTCTTTCAAAAGATCAATAAAAATCAAATATATTAATCCTTATAAAAAATATACAAAAGCTATATGAAGAAAACTACAATAGTATATTTGTACATATAAAAGAGGATTTGAGCAGACCATATTCCTGAATGTAAAGAGTGAATATTCCAAAGATGTCAGTTCTTTTGAAAGTAATTTTGCTGTTATTGTCTCCATTCAATGTTTTTAATTACTTTGCTTATGACAGTGGAGAGGCATGGAAACTTGGCAAGTATTATAAGGAGGTGAGAAAGAAATAGAATATTGAAAATATGATATTGAAGATAGTAAGTTTTCAGAAATGTAGCTAATTTCACATCTCATTTTATCATGTTATCAAATAAATTCTTGATTATTAAAATTTAAAATGCAAAATAAATGAAAATTTAATAGTGAGAGTATTGATTAATATTGAACTGATCTCAAAATAAAGACAAACTTTCTAAGTATAATGAAAAATCACAAAATATACATAAAATCTTACTATAAAAATAATAAAATATAAATTTAAGAATAATATTTGAAAAAATATGTCATAAAATATATACTGAATATATACTAAATACATAAGTAGCTCTTGCAAATCAAAAGGGAAACTATGAATACTCTGGTTCCCACATGGACATCTATGTGTATTTGTACTAAACATATAGATAAATGTACAACCACACAAAGTATCAAAAGTATAAATTTAAGAGGCAAGGGGACTCCAATAGTTGATACCAGCATATCACCCAAAAGGCCAGATAGATCCCACGGCATCTCAGTGGTTACCAGTCATCCCATAATAGAAACCACTAGGCATCCAAAGGACACTGCAAGGAATCAAGAATGCCTTTGTCACTGCTGCTCTGAAAACACAGTCAGCCCATCCTCATTTACCCATATATTTTCCTGAGGTAGGGAAGGGAGAAAAGTGAAATTCTGAATGCCTGGTAATTTTCCTAAAAAAACAGTCATCCAAAATTTTTAAACAAAGCATGAGGGAGACTTAAATTTTGAATGGACTTTGATGTTTGGATGGAAAGTAAACTGTTTAAACCAGAAGAAACCAAGGTATGGTTAACTGGCAAGTCTAAGTATTCTTTGTTATTTGTAAGGGTCAGTGTATTTCTTTTCAATTGCTGTGTAATAAATTACCATTCTAAATCCACCATCCAGAAATAATCATTGTTAACATGTTAGGATACATATTACTAATAGTTTAGTTTATTTCTAGTCTACTTTTTCTTCTAGTCTTTTTAATGTAGCAATAAAAATTAAGATGCAATAATTTTTACTGATTAGTAGCCTAGATTTTTATTTACCACTATATGGTAGAATCACAGATGTATTCATAATACAACTCAGATATGCAAGGAAAATTAAGCATGATACCAGGTCATAAAGGTCATGGGGAGCAAAATTTTGCTTTCCAAAGTGAGGCTTATGAAGATGAGAGTAGATGAAGAAAACAAGACACAGCCTTCCTTCTAGGTGGTGAAGTTAGAGTGATTTTACTTTCCCTTTTTTATATTTTCTATATCTTTACTATTTTCTATAGTGAGCATATATTATTTTTTTGGAAAAAATTCAATATACATTTTATATATTTGTAAAATATGGCTCCAGGAGCAAAGAATCAGAAAACTGCTAAGCACAACATAAGCCTTTCTTCTCAGCGGTAAACATAACTTGAGTGATGTCTACGATTCCCTGTTTGCGAATTTTTTGGACCTAAACCATAATATAAAATTCAAAGTGTAGTGTTGTGAAAACACTTCACCGCCAGTGCAAAAGCTGTGATGTATCTGAACCTGAACTCAGAAGGCTTAGGCCAATGGGAGGGAGCCCCAAAGAATTTAAATTCTATCACAGCCCTAAGACTTTGTGTATGCACAATCTCAAATTTAATAAAAGTAGTTCGTGTTGAATGCAACGTGTTGAGTCACACTAACTGTGAGACGAAGAGACTAACAGCAAGAGAGCTTTTAGGTGGCAGCTGCAGGCAAGGACAGACATTGCGTAGGAGTGATGTGAAACTAGCTTCCGCACCATTATGTCTCTGCCAACATTTACATTCCATGTCATGACTGGCTGAGAAGGATAACGTTTTCCTCAATTATGCATACCGGTATGCATAATTCAAACAGGCAAATCATGCACACACGTGGTCTCTGCAAACACTCCCAATAACTTACTCTGTCAAGTGTTTACAAATCTCAGATGTAAGAAAGTTAATAACATACTTGGATGTTACGAGTGGAATTTCATTCTTACCAAGTTAAAAAAATTATGAAATCACTAATAATGCCTTATCTTTAAGACAATTTTGACTACACATATACCTTATATTTCCTTAATTCTCTTCCTTAACTGCTGTTTCTTTCACAATTAAATCCACAGTCAAATTTTAGGGATTTTCTCTCTGCGAGACTGATATTTATGAGACTAATTTATGACTGATTTATGAGACTGACAGTAATCATAGCAGTCTTTTCAATCTTCCATTTTCCACTCCCTTGGTAAAGGAGGGGCAGTTATGTAACAAAATATTAGAATAATTCCCTAAACAGTCCTACAGAGAGACAGCAACACACCAACTCAGAGAAGCTAACTGTATTTGGTCACCAGCTTACATATAAAAATTTAAATCTGGGGTGAAAAGGGAGATTGAAAGAGTCAATTTATCATGAAATCAATTTATCATGAAAGGGTAGGATTTTCAAAATCCAGACTCCACGGAAGTCCAGGACTGACCACATTTGCAAATTCATCTTCTTAGTAATTGAGAGGAAAGTTCATTTTTGTAAATAAAGTTTTGTTAAAACATAGCCACAATTATTTATTCACATATTGTCTATGAGTGCTTTGCTTCTGCAACAGCAGGCCCAAGCAGTAGAGGCGTGACCATATGCATTTCAAAGTCTAAAATATTTACTATTTTGTCCTTTAAGAAAAAGTTTTTGCTGACACTTGATGTAGGGCATGGCTAAGTTCATAAGTTCATATTGTATTTACTGACTTCTCTAAACAAAAATAAGATTATTTATCCCCATCTATCTAGCTAGCTAGCTAGCTCACTCCATCTATCCACAGGTCCTACACAGAACAAACTATGAAAAGGGTCTTAGTGACAGCTTACATCTGCTACTCATTGACTTATTACTCTTCACCAACTAAAATGATACAATTTAACTAATATTTATTTTAAAGATTCAGAAAATAGTTGTTGAGGTTTCTTAGCAATGTAAATGACCATAATATAAAGTTGGCCAGGGAAGTTTTTTTTGTTTGAAGAAAAAACTCCAAGCTTTTTGTTCAATAATTCCCCCAGGATAGATTTCCGAGCACGCAAAAGGAGCATTTTGCACTGCTTGCAGGAACTAAAAGATAACAGCACTATAGCACCCATAGTCTTCATCAAACAAAGTAAGATAGTCCATCTAAACTGTGTGGTTGGGAGGGAGGTTGAGGCAAGTAAAATACTTTCTGGGGTCTGAATAAGACTAGGGTTAAAGAGGCCAAGAAAAGAACTTCAGAGTAAAGTTGTGTGCAGGCTGGAGATTCCACCCAACCAAGAAAAATGTTTCAAGTCCTTTTGCAGGACAATGTCTCATTCTTACATATTTAATTTATTATATTATCTTATATCATATTAATTTCATATTATAATATAATTTAATTTTTATAGTATACCAATTTATATTATATTGCAAATATAGTTCTTAATTTATTTTCTCAGTTTGATGACATATCTTCAAGTAGATTTTTCAAGAAAGTTTAGTGGGTGACATTTTCTGAGCTCCTGCATACTTAATTATGTCATTTCCATTACCTTCATTCATAAAAAGTTCATAATCTGACCCTATATAATAAAGTGGGGTCATAGCCTTTACCTCTCAAAAATCAGTATTCAAAAATCAGTTATTCCACGGGCTTCTGCAAAGAAGTGTAAACTTAGCCTGATTTTAGCACGTAAAGGAAAAAATCAAAATTGCATACATTTTCACTGTTTTCTTTCAAGCTTCTGCACAAATTTTTCTTCCCCAAGAACACTTAAAATTATCTGGGAGTTTCCAGCTTTGTGCCCTGCACATCTAGCATCTTCTCTCTCATCATTTTGAACTCACTTCACCTTTGTTCAGCGTTTGAGGAGAGCTTATTCTGTTTGTCTTCCACATTACTGATAGGATTTCTCAGTGTCAGATCTGTTCTTTTCTGCTGGTTCTTTTCTGTGGCTTTAATTTGGCTGCTGTATTTTAAAATTTCATTATTCCCTCCACTATCCTTTTCTTCTCAGCATTTTCCCTATAGGATGATGGCTCTTTTCTTATGGTTTTCTGATTCTGTTTCATAATAGCCACACCTTCTTATACTCTAACCAGATGGCTAGTCAGTTTTCCTATTTCCCTTTTGAGTCTTCAGTATGATTTTTTCCCTACTTTATAAACTTTTAAAGATTCATTGTTGAATTTTTAAAACACATTCTAATGATGGGAGATCTACAAAGAAAAGCTGTTGGAAAAAGCAAAGGTATGTGGAACAGGCTGGTCATCACAGTGCCTAGCCAATTTTTAGAAGCTATTAGGTTTTTATAGTTTAAAATCAAAATAGGATTTTCTTCTCTGAACAATTCCCAATGTATACTGATGACAGTTCCTAGAGTTGTCACTAGCAATGGAACTTTATATATGGAGGAACTGTGCCTTGTCTCCACCAAAACTGCCCGCTATCCCCTTCCATGCATTTGCAATTTTTTTTCCTGCAAATACATAGGAAAAAAGACATACAGAGAAAGGCAAGAGAACAGGATGGGTGGACAACACTTTGTTGTGTTAAAAATATTAAAACAGTAATTACAGAGGCTATGCCTACTAAAATTCAATGGCTTAATGGCTGCTTTCTCCTTATTCTATACTCAATATATCCCCCTGGGATTTAGGGTCCATGAATGGATAGACAGAGAGCTACTAAAGGGAGTGGGAGCAGAGGGTGGGGTTGGAGATAGTCCTGTGGAGAACTCAAAAGCTGTAGACATGCAGAAGGTCAGCTGCTGAGCCTTCAAGGGGTTTCTAAACTGATAACAAAAGACAGATGCGGGCAGCAGTAGTGGTCTTTCTCTTCACTTTCTTTCTCACTAGCTTTCTGTATTTTTAGATGAAACAGCATTAGTCCATCAACTCATACTTCCAACCCCAAAATATGAGCCTAATAATTAGTCATTGTGTTATATATAGTATGTAGTATAATAATATAGTATTATGTTAATAGATTTCAGTATTTTGTAAAAAGTCATCATTTTCCATTTTCTGTGTCTATATGAATATTTTAGTGGGAATTTAGGACTGGCTAAATTTGATGCAGCTTTCAGGTGCAATTTTATAGGATAAAGCATAGCCCAACTTCTTTCTTTTTTCTTTTTTTTTGAGGAAGATTAGCCCTGAGCTAACTGCTGCCAATCCTCCTCTTTTCGCTGAGGAAGACTAGCCCTGAGCTAACATCCATGCCCATCTTCCTCTACTTTATACGTGGGATGCCTACCACAGCATGGCGTGCCAAGTGGTGCCATGTCCGCACCCGGAATCCGAACCAGCAAACCCCGGGCCACGAAAGCGGAACATGCACACTTAACCGCTCTGCCACCAGGCCGGCCCCTTAGCCCAACTTCTTAAATCTGCTTTGTCTGGCAACTCCTCTTCTGTGGCTCTCAGCTGAAATAAAGGTGCTAGGTTCTGCCTGTCACTTCTAACTCCTGCTTGTCTCCTGAGTCCTTCCTTATTCTATACCCTCTGTGAGGCACAGTTATTCTCTCCCACCCTTCCGTGTGAAATGTGATTTTGACGTCACTCCAGTAAGAGTGCTTCTTAGTGTCCAATAGTCTAGAATACAACAATGTTGAGGATGACACTTCTTTTATGACTTTGAAAACTCAAACTCCATGCTCCTCTAATCTGCACATAAGCTTGTTAATCCTTCCTGAGAGTTTCTGCCCATCACCTACTCTTACTATTAGCCCTAGGTAGGGATAAAATCGAACAATTTGGCTTACGCTAATTCATGCTTGCAGCTGGCTCTTATAAGTAGTCTGCTTAGGTTCTGAACATGCTCCAGGTTCTCTCGGGCTGAGTCAATACCTGCTGTCTGATTTCTGCGGCCTGATTATCATCACGCTGCTACTCTCAAGTGTCCGCCTTCCTGTCCCTCTTTCAATCTTTACTTCCCTAGCTCCAGGAAGTTGTCTTATATGTCTTATATGTTTGATTTTCCCTAAAATCCAGGTTCTGTTTTCTTTGTTCTTCACTGGGATATATATTATTTGCGCAGTCCTTCCTACCCTAACAAATCTTGTCAATACTGCCAGGCTTGACCATGGTGCACTCACTGGTTTAGGTCACTATGGCATCCCAGGGACTGAAGAGTCTACCAAAGGAGCACAATACTATTAAGCAACTTGGTGTACTATCGCGAGCATAGGCAGAAATCCAAATTTGGGACATTTTACATTTTCCTATATATTTTAGCAATTACAAAATGTTAACTATTAAAAATATTTGCTAATTTTCTGAGATTTAGGGCCTTAACAGTATTTAGTATAATGTAGTATTTGGCATTTTTAAAGTCACTAGAAGTTTATAAGGCGGAGAAACAAATTGTTTGATCAATCATGGCTCAGAGATACTCTTATCAACAATCAGCTTCAAATCCTTCTGTTATATTATAGCAATGGATTTAATTTTGTTGTATGACATACTGTCCATTCACATAGTATACTGTATCAATCATCTCAAAGAGTGCTTAGACCAAGAAATATCTGAAAACTTTGTTACAGATGAGTAGTCCAAAGAAGGGTCAAGTAGGAATTCCTTACAGAAACAGTGATCATAAGCACACAGGTAAGGACACAAGGATTATTAGCTAGGTCAAAGCTCAGGTTATTGGCTAGACACAAGTGATACAATAACAATCTAATGCAAGCCACAAATGAGAGTCACATATGTAATTTTAAATTTTCTAGTAAAAACAAGCAAGTGAAGTTAACATATTTTATTTAACCCCAATATATCCAAAATGTTAAGATTTCATTATGATGTCAGTCCTTTTTTTGTTTGTATGCTAAGAATGCAAAATCTGGTGTGTATTTTAGACTTACAGAACATCTCAAATTAGAACATTCACATTTCGAGTGATTAATAGCCAAATAGGACTAGCGGCATCATACTAGACAGTGCAGTAGTCTAGATTTTTATATCATCATACTTTAAGAAAAAATGTTTTATAGAAAAAATAATTAACATGAGAGATATTAAAAATTACTTTTTCTTACCTACACAAATCTTCTTTTATGTGAAGAGAGATCAATTCCTTAGGAATATGAAAAGAAAGTATGCTCTCTGACATCTGCTCGCGGATTCGCATCCACTTATTGTCAGATGTGGGAAATCTATATAATTTACACACTGGGTTCTTCAACACTGGGAAGAAAGAAAAAATAAAAGGTTAAGAGTTAAATTATAAAGATATGTACATCAGATGAGGCTCAATTAGCCAAATCATTAATCAGAGTACCATTCTAATTATTTATTGGATCAAAAATTTATTTTTTATCAAAATCTATTTGTGTTTGAATTGCTAAGAATTTTGTGGTTACATCTCATCTTTTCAGTAGTTTCTGAGACATATAGTCTTTATTAAATTAAAAAATGATACATCAAATTCCAATTCATAAATACGGCTACATGGTTTTTTAATTTATGACCTATTAATTTCTTTCTCTTCTAAAGATTTCTTAAGGCATATGTTTTTATAAATATAGATGAAACTATACGTATATATACATAATACACACTTTGAAAAAATATATTTCTGAATTTCTTCTGATCACTCTTAGTCAATTTTACCCACTTACATAGTAGGTGACAACTGATATGTTATTTCAGAGGTTTTAAATGGCTCTACTACTAAAAATGATTTATTTCTTAAATGTCAGAAAGGTTCATTCCTTGGCTTAAGATCCATTACAATTAAAATATTATGCATACTTGAGTGCCAATGCGTCGATAACACACTTGTCTGAAACCACATATTATCAGAAGAAAGACAGGGAGACTATGAACAAACTCTATTTAAGGTGAGTGGGCAGTGATTAGGGGAGAAGGAACGAGGTCATGCTATCAAGAATTTTGAAAAGTTTAGGGAAAAAGTAAAGGGCCAGCTATTAAGATAAGACTTGATACTTTTTTTTCGCCAGGACAGCACTCCTACCACACACTCCCAAGCCGTATATTTCAGAGCAGAATTTTATCTCCATTGCTCTTGCACAATGGATGCCTTTGTTACACTCAGATGCCAAAGCTTAATGGGCAATAAAATATCAGGTCAATCACCAGTCAAGTATCTATGATTATTTGGCTCCAGTTTACCAATAAAGCTGATTAAAAACAGAATTTGATATTGAAATGGATGTAGGGCTTTAAATAATATCAAGCATGGTATGTGGGCCAAGTCTCCTAAATGTATAGGGTAAAATGCCTTTCAAAATTTTAGGGTTCTATAAGACTCTATCTCATTCACTACCTGAATAACATATAATATCCTTCTGAACATTAAAGTGAGGATCTATTCATCCATTCTTCTGCAACCATGTGTTCTCAGAGTACAGTCTGGACATTATTTTTATCAGAATTGATACTACATTGGAAACCTTGATTTCAAACATCCCACTCTTCAATGACCAAATTCAAAGCTACCCCCTACTAAAAATTAGCCACAGTGCTCACTTTTCAAAAGCACCTATAGAAGCTAGAAGACGGCAAAATATCTCCAGTATGTTGAGAGACAACATTTCAAATCTAGAGTTGTATATCCAAAGAGATTATATTTTTAACATAAACACGATCTTTAAGTTTTATCAATTAGATCATATCACAGATCCATATATAAAGTCAATTATGTTTATTTTTTCTTTTTTTGTTGAGGTATAATTGATATATAAAATTATATTAGTTTCAAGTATACAACGTAATGATTTGACATTTGTATAATATTGCAAAATAATCAGCGCAATAAGTCTAGTTAACGTCTGTCACCATACAGTTACATTTTTTTTTCTTGTGATGAGAACTTGTAAGACCTACTCTCTCAGCAATTTTCAAATACACAATACAGTATTATTAACTATAGTCACCACGCTATACATTACATCCCCATGACTTATTTAATATAACTGGAAACTTGCATCTTTTGACTTCCTTCACTGATTTTTGCCCATCTGCATCCCCCTGCCTCTGGCAACCACCAATCTGTTCTCTGTATCTATGAGTTTGTTTCTTGGTTGGTTTTAGTTTTTGTTTTTTTACATTCCACATATAAGTGAGATCATACAGTATTTGTTTTCTCTGAATTATTTCACTTAGCATAATGCCCTCAAGTTTCATCCATGTTGTCACAAATGGCAAGTTTTCATTCTTTTTTATGGCTGTATAATAATCCGTTATGTTTATATATACCAAGTTTTCCTTATCCATTCACTGTTGGTGAACATTTAGGTTATTTCCACGTCTTGGCTACTGAAAATAATGCTGCAATGAACATGGAGGTGCACATATCTTTTGGAATTAGTGTTTTTGTTTCTTTGGATAAATACCCAGAAGTGGGATAGCTGGATTCTATAGTATTTCTATTTTTAACTTTTTGAGGAAACTTCATACTGTTTTCCATAGTGACTGTACCAGTTTACATTCCAACCAACAGTACACAAGGGCTCCCTTTTCTCCACATCCTTGCCAACACTTGTTATTTCTTGTCTTTTTGATAATAGCCATTCTAACAAGTATGAGGTAATATCTCATTGTGTTTTTAATTTGCATTTTCCTGATGACTAGTGATGTTGAGCACCTTTTCATGTACCTGTTGGCCATCTGTATGTCTTCCTTAGAAAAATGTCTTTTCAGATCGTCTGCTTATATTTTAATTGAATTTTTTTGTTGTTTTTGCTACTGAGTTGTATGAATTCTTTACATATTTTGGATATTAGGCCTTATCAGATATATTTTCGTTCATCTGAAATATAAGAACCTACAGCCATCAATAAAAGAAACTACGATATTTCATTCATTTTTAAAGTGTAAATGTTTCAAAGATTTAAGAATTTTATTACAACTTCTATTGGCATATCTCTAGGGTTGGAGAAGAAGAAAAAGTGTGTATTTAATTCAATGTAGGCTCAGTTTGGTTAAGCCATTTATGGGATCTCATGAATTCTAACATAGCTAACATGAGTAGGAATATAAATGCATCCTTTTATAGTAAGACAAAAACTCAGTCTCTGAAATGTCCCAATTTTTCTTTAGTATTCTAAGCAAATATTTAATTACTTGCTTTATCTATACTCAGTATATGCACTGCTTTTTAACCTCTGGTTTTTTTGAAAGATTACACACAATCTTTGTATCTCCCAAACCATGGTTAAAAATCCTTGGCTTTCTCTTCTCTTTTATAAAACAACAATTATTTTTTAGAAAATTTATATTTTGAAGTAAGTCACAAAATATAAAATTCTTCATTTTCTCTGTTATCCCCAAACTAGGCCTTCAACTTTTGATTTTATTGCTTTCATTTTAATGCTCTTCAATGTGTTTTAAATATACACTTTGGTAAAATAGCTTAAGTAGAAATCAAGGGCGATTTGATTAATGAGCTCTAGAACTCTCCTCTGGCCATCCAGGACACATCACCCAAAGACTCTGTGGGAATGCTGCTGTTTGTACGGGAAACACTTGGGGCAAATAAAAAATCAGGCAACTTGATCATCAAAAAAGAAAAATTCCCAATAATGTCTCCCATCTAACTTTTATGTTATACATTCTGATCTTTCAAAACTCACAGGTTTACAACATTAGCACAAAACTGTATATACTTATCAGGATCTCAGTGTAGATATAATGATATCCACTTTACAAGCCAATTTAATCTAGTAGCATTCCTTATTGAACATCAATCTATGAATAAAGCGAAAAAATTTCCTCTGTAGCCTAAAATACCATATAATGGAGACTGACCTCAAAGATGAAAAAATATGGCCTGACTTTAACTGCCATGCAAATTTGTTGCACTGGTTACAAAAAAGACCAGATAAGATGTTCTTAACTCAAAATTCTTGCTGAGTTGATAGTGGGGAGATTTTGTCACATTCTCAGGTAAAAGAAAGGCATGGTATTCATGCATTAACTGTTGAACAATAGGCCATAAATGATGAATGCTTTTGGCAATTTTTTTAATGCTTCTTCCCTGTAATAGAGATACAGTTTCAACAATTCCATTCACACACTCCAGCTGTGTAAATGGGTCCATCACTTTCAGCTCTGGCTCTCCACTGATGCCAAGTATTTCTTCATATAGAAAATGCAAATCTGACTATACGATAGGCTCAGCTCAGCAAAGAAAACTATCTAAAATCTTTTATACATTCTTTTTAAAGAGACTCCTGTGTAATAAGTATTCTCTTCATTTTTTTTTTCACTGTTTTTGCCAAGACAATTGCTAAAAATATCATGTAACAGATTCTCCTAAGAGAAAAGTAGTAGAGACGTCTTGGATCACATCATGGCCCTTTGATGCCTTAATCAGGGTAAAGTTCTAAGCTGGTCCAGATATTGATACCTTCTCCTTGAAGTCTACTTCCTAAGGTGAACACATGATAAAAAACAAATGACAGAATTGTTTCCCCCTAAATTGCAGCACAACTCAAATTTCCATATTGTTTCTCTTGGACACTGTAACAGGGCCTCTTTAACAAGGTAATGCCCACTTGCTTTTTCATGGGATTCAGCAATCGTGAAAGCCAAGCTGCCCCAAGTCTGAATTATCAAAGTAGAGATGCCAAAGAAGTGTTCAACAAAGCCAAAAAGTATAGACAATATATAAGAAAGATGGCTGCTCAAGAAGCCTGGGGCAGAAAAGATAAACCAGAGAGACATCACAGGGCTGATTTCTCTTCTTTGTGTGTGCATTAGGGATGTCAGTGGTTTGGACAAAGGATTTTGGAAATTTGGATTCAGAGTCGAGAGGTTCATCAAAAAGTCAAACACTTTTTCAACAGGTTGTCTTCACTATATTTCCCCAAAGGAAGCTCATCTGTGATTATCCTCCTGCATTTTCTTGCTTTTAGGAGGTAGTAGAAGTCACATATTCAAATGGAATCTGACTCGATTGGCGTCAAGCCTTATAAAATCATTATTCTAATGCACTGCAGATTCTTGTAGAGAATCTATTCATTCTGTAGCTTTCAATTATGCAGTTGTTTAGTAGTTTAATTATTCAACTGAACACACATAGATTGTCTATTCTCCAAATACCACATTATATTTACTAAAGATAAGTCAGTGTAATCCAATTAGATATTGACACTCCCTCATTTGTACATGAAATATCTTAGATTTATATACATCTTAAACGCATGTCGGCTCTTTTTCAGATTGGATGAGAACTGAGAAACCTAAATAGAAATCACTAAAACACTACCCTATAGAAAAGAGATTGTAAGAAAACATGAGAGTATAATCACGGGCCCATTTAGAGCCAGTGCAAACAGACCTCAACTCGTATCAACAATGTGATTAAAGATTGTCTTTCAGAAAACCTGCAAAGTCACTTAGCCAGAGCATGCGCAAAAGAAGACATCATGACTTGAAATGACCTCGGAACCAAAAATCCTCCTTCCCACAGAACCCAAGCACCGAGACACGACCAGAACTTGAAAGCTGGAATTTTATCATAAGTGAGGGGTCCCTCATTCAGGAAGATCTGGTGTTAAAATTCCTTCTGCACCTCATGCAAAACTGTTTAGAATTCCATCAAAGATGTTTAGAACTCCATCACGAATGTTTAGAACCCCAGCATAAATGTTTAGAATCCCATCATAAATGTTTAAAACCTTACCCTAAAATGCCTGAAGCCCACCAATGAAAACCGGCCACACCAGCGTCTCCGCATGCCAACCTGTTCTCCCTAACCTCCTAAATTTTGTCCCAAATCTTGAATCAGAGAGACAGATCTGAGGGCAAAGCCCCCTGTCTCCCTGCAGATTGATCTCACAGAATAAAAGCTGAATTCTCCTCCAAAGGCTGATGCCGTAATTAATTGGCTTGCTTATGCTGATCAGGTAGAGAACCAGAATTTTGTGCAGTAACAAGAGGAGCTTGGAAAATACAGCAAAGAGATCTCTCTCTCTCTCTCTTTTTTCTTTTTTTGGTGAGGAAGATTGGCCTTGAGCTAACATCCATTGTGAATCTTTCCCTTTTAGCTTGAGGAAGATTGTCCCTGAGTTAACATCTTCCTCTATTTTGTATGTGGGATGCTGCCACAGCATGGCTTGATGAGTGGTGTATAGGTCTGTGCCCAGGATTCGAAGCTGCTAACCCTGGGCTGCCAAAATGAAGCATGTGCACTTAACCACTATGCCACCGGGCTGACCCAAAGAGATATCTCTTTAAAAATGGTAAAGATTAAATCAATCGTAAAAAAAAAATAAACTCCCAAGAAAGTTTTAGTAACTTTTCTCTAGGTTTGTCATAAAATACAAATTATGTAATTGTTTGTGTTGTTTTTAAAGTAAACAAAAAAAAACTAGGAATAGGATATAAGTTGAGTTGGACAAAGTGCTGCTTCCCTCGTCTAGCCAAACCCACAAGCTCTTGGCACTCCATCTTCAATTCAAGGCCAAGTATAAGAAAGTCTATTACAGATGTCAGAATAAAACATAAAAATAGTACTTGCCAGCATTTAGTCTCCAATTGGTGATAATTGATGAGTTTTGTGTGTAGAATTTGGATTTTAGATTTTGAGTGGTCAGAAAAATGATTTGCTTCATTTATGCTAGTTTGAATGATTTGGTCTGTTCATTCTAGTTCAGTCATTAAAGAAAAAGACTCAACTAGAAAAGGTAGAAGCTGGCTAATATTTCATGCTGAGCAACCTGGAATGACCTGTAGTTCACTGAACTCAAGTTGTTTCTTGCCAATTTTCCTCTGCTCCAGGCATTCCCTATACCTCAAAGGAATGCCCTTCTTTCCTGGCTACAGGTAATGATCCTATAAACTCAGCTCAGCTAGCGCCTCCTCCAGGAAGCCTTCCTTGGCTTCTATCCCCTCCCTCCCTACAGGTGGCTCCCCTTTGTACATCCCATCCCCATCTCTATCATGGTTCTTACCAGTTGTGATACAATTGTCTGCTTACTGTTCTGTGTCTCCCATAAGAATGTGAACTTTGTGAAGGCCACGACTGTGTTTTCCTTGTCTTCATTTTATCTCCTGAACCTAGCACACTGACCAGAAAATGCAAACATTCCACAGAGATGAGCTTAAACCTTGCAACTCAGATGCTTCCCATCATTACAGGGAAAATGCAAGAGGGAAGGACATAATAAAAACCCTCACTTCAAGGGAGAGCACAGGCATCAGGATGGAGGAAGGAAAAACCACAGTTGAGAGAAAGACCCCATCACATTCATCCACAAAATATGACCTTTGTGACTATATCATTTCCTTGACTTTATTTTTCTTCTAATTTACTCAAGTGGGCAGTGGAGAAGGTAATGGGCTTACAACAGGAAGATAGTTGAAGCATTTAAAGGTGTGTAAGAGATGATTCTATTGATTTTTAGATAGTAAAATTCACTCTTCCACTGAAGCTACTTAACATGCTAAATATATTAGTACACAGTAATGAAAGGATATGGAAATTCCAAAACAGCAGGTTAACGGACTCTACTACAGTTGTCAAAACAGCAAAGGGAAAAGAAATCTGGAGAGTAAGTATAAAGGACTAAGGGCAATGTTATAAGCCAAAATGGCCCCCAAATTTTACAAATCAGAGAATTATAAATACAAGGACAAAATCTATTCAAAGTAGTATGGAGAAAATACAACAGAGGTATCTTTGTTAATATAAGATGATATCATCTAAAATTTGACAAGGTAGTAGATATAGTACCTCATGAATGAAAAGAGAAAAAGGGGGAAACTGGGGTTTTCTTTTTGGCTGGAATGCATCAGTACTCAAAATGAATAGAGAGGAAAATATTTCTGACAATCTCTTAAAATATTGCTAGTCATGCATTGCTTTGGATGGGGGTGGTAGTGAGGAGAATGTTACCCCAATATTTTTTTTTTTTTATTTTTAGCTCATTTGTGTGGTATTGGGAAAAGCAATTAAAATCCATGGTGCCTTATGAGGCAGAAAAAATTTAAAAATGAGAATTTGGTAGAAATTTTTAAAGAAAGTAACAGATTATTTTATTTCAAACAATTAAATTTCAACATTTTTCTCATGGAGAAAATAACAATGCAGTTCTCTGTTACCTGAAACATCAGTTCAAATGATAAGATACATGTGTTATCAGCCATTTGACAAGCATTTATTGAGTTCCGATTGTATTCTGGCCCTGGAGATATAGAAATAAATAAGCAATGTTCCTTCTTCTTAAATAGCTTATAATCTAATCTAGCATCTTCTGCAAAGCAACAATAGTAGATGGATTAACCCTATTTTGGGAAAAAGAATCAAAGATATAGCAGCCTATTTTGAGACAAGGTGTGATTTCTCTGTGAAGCAAGAATTACAAACACGAATAAATTCCCCACATAGGAGGGGACTGCCTGTATTTAGGACTGACAGCACTACAGTCCCCTTGTCTCGGTTTACATTCCAACCACACGGTCATGGAAATCATCGCCGTCAGATATACCCTCTGTGAATATGAAGGATAGTATACACGTTGATATACAGCATTAAAGTAAGCTTTAAAGAATATAAAGGAAGACTTCATGACTCAAGAAGCATGGAATTCAACGAAGGAAGATGCTGTATCAGATCGAATGCTTGCTGGCAGGGGGAAACTCACTCAAAATGTGAAGATAATAGGAAACGTTGTGACAGGGCCCATCAGCTCCTCAGGGTAAGGGTCCATGGGCTGAAGGACTCTGCAGCACTATACTCTTACAAGGAAAACTGGGAGAATTAAGACATCTAGAAAGAACTGTCTTCTTGACAAAATTTTAAAATGGTACATCTGTGGTCAGGCTTATTAAATATAAATAACTCCTGGGAAAGACAACTGTAAATGACAACAAATAGATATATCACTCCACGTGAAACTGATTAAAAGGAATACTTTTATGAAATACTTCTAAAAAGAAGACAAACATGTAAAAGCTAAGCTATGCTATATCAGCTTCAAACATTTGAGAGCCAAAAAGGAAGTCAAAGACTGTCCAGGTTAATTTGATCACTTTAAAAGAACTGATGAGCAAAGAGCCTGACCTGTCTATCAGGTCGCACTGCTGGTTGGCACATCTAGGCTTTGACACCAGTTCTTTCGACAGTTCGTTCAGTGCTCTGATATTAAGACCACAAGAGCCCACTTGTAACTGTTCTGCTGCAGACGAGAGGCCTCAGTCGATGTGACTTAGCAGGCCCTGTGGCAGACCCGACCCTCTGCACTCCTCTATGTTCAAAATTAACTTCCCCTACTCCCCCAACAACAGGTTTAAGCATTCTTACTACCATTTTGCTTAAATGAATAAGCAAATAATTAAAGAGGTAAATTTCCTGTTTCAAGAACTTTATTCTGTGAATTATATAAAGTCAAACTGAATAAGAACTTTACATATCTAATACTTACAATGTCTTCTAGCGTGTCTTGTTTCACAAAATATAAAATCCAACAGCTAAAAGGAATTTGCCTCCCCATATAGGTAAGGTACTTACATATCCTTCTTACGGGATCATAAATTCTGTCCCCAGTCCTCCTCATTCTTTCTCTCCTTCTGCCCTCCATTACCCAGATTCCCAACATACTCATTCAACTTGCAAGGCAAACAGGACATAAAAAAGGTGGCACCTTAGGGGGAAGAACTTTTTCTTTTTCGTCTTACAATAGATAAGCGAATTTCCTGAATTATAAATTAAACCTCTAGAGATATAAATAGAATAATGAAGAGCTGCTATGAGGTAGGACATTCTCTTCCACTCACTCAGTAAGTACTTCATAACTCACTTGAGGCTGGCAAGTTCTATATAATACATTAATACAAAGACTTGAGAAGAATGTCAATAGCTCCCTTTGCCTACAGATTTTTAAAAAAAATACCACGTGGGACTATAATAGATTAATTCCAAAGTCGCTGAGTTTAGACATATAAATAAATAGAACCAAAGACAGAGGTACACACAAGCCAAAGTCACACAGAGAGGTATATTCTATACCAGCACAACACAATTTTATATTTTGAACAGAAACATTTCAAATACAGTACTTAGTTGTGTTTTTATCTAAAAATCTAACTTTTATAACATTTGCTGTCATTTATTCTTTTCTTCCCCAAATATAAGAAGACTCAAAGAAAATATATGTGGCAAATATCCTAGGTTCTGAGCACTCCTCCGGGTTGCCTGGACTAAGGACATTGAGAAATACATTCAGAAGTAAGTGGAATATCACCACAACTGTCACCACCATGAACGAAGAAAAGAAGTAATCAATCATCTTTCACTCCACTAAGTAAGCATATTTAAATTGCAGAATGCAGCTGCTTCCATCAATTCCATGTCAGTTGTCTTTGTCATATTACAATTTACGCATTAGGAATAGTCCCCAGTAATATGGAAGAATTAGTGCACTTCCAAGACTCACGCCTTACAGATTTTATGGCACAAGTATTAGGAGGTACAGATTTATTTTTCACTATGTCCCTCAGTCTCTTCTTTCTTATGTAATATATTTTCTACTTAGAGAGTCATTTTTCTCTTTCTCTTTGAAATTTATATTAAACCAATCAGTATTTTAAAAATGGCACTTCTTTTTGTGTGCATAAAAGATTACCAGGTTCACATGAGTGAATCATTAAAAAATTATCTTATAATTATAGTGTGGATCATTTTGGTGACAACCTTATTTATTCAGACTGTATATAAGAGGGAGTTAATATCTCCCACCCTTGATTTTATTTCTCAAAAATGGCATTTAGTAAAATAAATAGATTATCTGGATATATTAAATTAAAGACTAAAGGTTCGGTCAACTTTCAGGTGGAAAAATAAACGTGAAGAGGGGCTGGCCCCGTGGCCGAGTGGTTAAGTCCGCGCGCTCCGCTGCAGGCGGCCCAGTGTTTCGTTGGTTCGAATCCTGGGCGTGGACATGGCACTGCTCATCAGACCACGCTGAGGCAGCGTCCCACATGCCACAACTAGAAGAACCCACAACAAAGAATACACAACTATGTACCGGGGGGCTTTGGGGAGAAAAAGGAAAAAATAAAATCTTAAAAAAATAAATAAATAAATAAACGTGAAGAGGACCCTTTGAGGACACATTAGATATTTTAACCACGTTGATAACTTATCAGATACTTTGATGGTACATGACCGGGTAGATCCTTCACTGTTTAATGCACATCCCTTACTCATCTGCATTCTTAATACAACTTTTAAAAAAACACGTCATTTGGTCATAGGTTGAGAATTAGCTGCTCTTCTTTGGTATAATCTCTCATTCTATATAAGCATAGTTAATAGCTTTTTTATTGCTAAATTTTGAGTTCTCTGTACTTATAAGCACAGCCAAAGGGAGGCCTTCCTTTTCTCCATTTCCTATTATTAGTGGCTTCCTGCAGGGAAAAACTGTTAATAATTTAGGGGTTATGTATTAGCAAGCCTTTGAAGTTTGGTATCGTTCATTAAGCTGATTTTTATGCTATGTCATTGTTTAAGTGTACAACATGGTAGGGCTAGAAAAATATGAAGGCTTATTTTATTGTCACACCAACTTGTTAATTAATGGCTTTTTAGTAATGAACAGCCTAGTGATTAAGAGCAAAGCCCTTGGGATCAAAACTGGATTTAAATTCTGGACCTGCTATTTGCTAAGTAGGTGACCTTGACCAATTTCCTCATCTGTAAGATGGAGATAATGATAGTGTCTTCCTTATAGCACCTGTCAGAAGGCAAAGTAAGGCAAGGCATCTAAGGCATTTAGCACATTGTCTCTCACTGTAATAGTCATTATTTACTATTGTTATTAATGATAATACAATTTACTTTATCATTAAAAACTTTGTTCCATAATTACATATACATATTATCATATATTTTTTAACTGTACCATATGTCTCAATTTTACCCACAAGGTCATCATTTAACACATTGTTTAAGGCCCTATTGAAATTCAAATACATTGCTCTCATTAACACAGAATATGCATACAAACATAGCATGTACAAATACATGTATAAATTTTTCCTCATGAATCCATATGCCTACTGGTTTAACAACTTTGAGTTCTATAATTAGAAAGTCAAACTAAATAAGAGTTTCACATTTCTAATACTTATTCTATCTTCTAATGTGTCTTGTTTCAGATAATACAAAATCCAATAGCTGAAAGGAATTTGTTTTGCCATGTAGCCAAAGTATTTATATATCTTTCCTTACAGAATTGTCAAGTCTATGGCCCCACTCTGCTGGCTCCTCATGATTACCAACTCATTTTGTGAGCATTCACAAATGATTCTGTAAGAATGCTGCCCAGACTCAGTACTGAGTTCACAGGAAATTAAAATTTAGGTTCAGATGAAACTAACATGTTTCGAAACCTGAGGTACATACCTGCATTCAAAAAAGGTAAGTTATCTTTTCCGCTCACACTTTCTGGGGCTGTACATTCACATACCAGTGCACACTAGGAAAGGAAAAAAGAAGAAAGGAAACATGTTTGAAAATAAAATAAGAAATGAAATCGTTTTCTTTTGTTTGCAAAAATGAGGCTATGAACCTGGTTTCAAAAAGTTTTGAACACAACATTTTTGTAAAACTATTTTCAGCTTTATCTTCACTATGAAGCTTTTTTAGTGTGATTATTTACTTACATATATTATGACTGTAATATATTATTATAGACTCCATTTCAGTTCTAGTTAAAGATGACTTAGGAAAGAAAGAAAAAGATGAAAAAGGACTGTCCCCAGGATGCTAGGGAGATGTTCCTGGTACAGCAAATCACATTTGACGAGCTGAATGGGTTTGTATTTCTGTCCCCTGCGACGATTTTAGATCAATAAAAAGCAAATTATTTTCTAGATTTTCAGTAAAGCCAACTTTAAATAAAAGATTAAAATATGTTGTAGCATCTAATTACATAGGACAAAAGCAGATTTTTGTCTTCAGCAAAATAATGCAAACACTTGCTCATACAGTATAACAACTTATAAATAAGCTGATCATTGATTTATAAATAAGCAATTTATAAATAAGCTGATCCAGAGATCATGGATCTATTAATCCATGATGAACAGATTAAGCTCATGAGCCTTTACAGAACCAACACGTCTCTGGACAGAATGAGCGAAGAGACACAGAAGAGTACACTGCCATTTTCCTAGTGCGTGAGCCTTGAGTGGAAGACAACATCCCAGACATCTATTTCTAAGCGTGGGTCTTTCCTTAAGTTTCCTAGGAAATTGTAACTAACAGAGAAGCAAAACTCTTCTGACCCCAGGAGGTTGACAAGAGACCTATTTTCACACAGACACCAGCATTTGTTTCTTCAAATGAGTTTCCTTTTATCTCTAGCCAAAAAATAAAAAAAAAAAGGTGGGGAACCAAGAGAAGGAGGAGAGGAAATGTTCAGAGCAAACGTTATCAGACATAAGCAACTAAATGCAAATAAAAACAAAACAAACAAATGAAAACTCAGCAAATTCTTTTCATGAGGAGTTTTAAGGGAAAGTGCCATCCTTCTGTAGCACACATGGCTTTGCTCAAGAGACGCCAAGGGCTCAGACCACCACCCCCAGTAGGGTGTATCCAAATTGTTTGGGTATTTCCTTACTGTCCTAACTCTCTCTCTCTCTCCTCTTCCTCCTCCGGGCACAGGCCCCCTTGAGAATCATGGCCACTAAGGTCACTGTTACGATGGAATGTATATATCCCTTAAGCATTTTGAGAATAAAGATAAATAATTGAAAATATTGATTTAAATGTTACTTTCTGTATCCTTATAGTCCAATACTTATTCCTCTACCATAACAATTCATCACATTACTCAGGGAATTTCTTGATGGGGAAAAATAAGCTTTCATAATTTCTTTAGCGCTTATATTGAGGTCCTGGTTCACTGAAAGAATGAATAACTAACTGCAAACAGCTCTTAAAATTTTATTTTCTCCAAGTTATTTTCATGACCAACCAGATGTCAGAGGTGATCCTTTCTTTTAATCCACAGTTATTTTGGAAATTCACTTTCCAAATCACTAGAGCATTACAATGATGATACTTGGAAATACTGAAAATTCTTTATTCCTCCAATTTCCAATATTTCCTCTACTCCTTTCAGCCTATGTAGGGCTGTTAAAATAATCTTTCGTAAACATTATATTCATCACATCAATGTTCTGCTCTAGAATGTATAATGTGTATTTACTGCCCAATCAAATCCAATATTCTCAGATTAGTCTTCAAATCCTTTCATGATTTGTCTCTGACGTCCTTCCTCATAACAACCAGGCATATAGCTATGAGCCATCTTCCTGTCCAAAAGAGGATCATCATCTACAATATAGCATATAGGAATGGTTTAGATTAAACCCCTTTAGTGAAGAAGTCCATAATTCATAAGGACCAGGCTTTATCCTGAGAACTGGTCCCCTATATGAAGGCAGACCTGCCTGTTTGTAATAAAGACAATTTTCTGTTTCCTAACAGAAGGCCTGTATTATTTTACTAAACAGATATAGAAATATGACTTTCATACATTCATATCTCCCATTCAAACTGGAAGGCAGGTATTTAGGACAATTTTAACCTAATCACATTATTATTTTGCAATTGTATTTTGAAGCTCTACTATTCAGAATGCTCTCAGATTTAAATCCATGGCATATAAACAGAAAATATCCAAAAAATATTCACTAAATTAATATTTTCATATTTGGACTCAGTAGTTAGTTTCTTCAATTGTTTCCTGAGTATACCTTCTGTGTCTCTATTTAGATTGAAAGTTTTTTGAAGCTAAGAACTTCTTATTTCTTATTTCCTTAGGCTATTTTATTTAATTTTTTACAATTGACCCTAGAATCACTTTTATATGTGCTAGCTGCTACAGAAAATGCAAAGATTAAAATGATGTGGAATCTGTGCTTAAGGAGACTCAAGCTACACAGACTGTTCATTGCTATCATTATGATGGATATTTGCAGCATTACACACTTATATGGTGTGTGCTCTCAATGTAATGACTTAACATTTGTGATTCTGATCAGAAATAACAAATATCACAAGCTTTTTATACCACATGCAGCATCATGAACCAATTGATTTTGACGAATATGTTAGATGCTAAATGTGGCCAAGGAGAAGAAATAGAAGATACGCAAAATTCTTGGAGCTTAATGATATTTTTTTTTTCACTTTTTTTTTTTTTTAAAGATTTTATTATTTCCTTTTTCTCCCCAAAGCCCCCCGGTACATAGCTGTATATTGTTCGTTGTGGGTTCTTCCAGTTGTGGCATGTGGGACGCTGCCTCAGCGTGGTCTGATGAGCAGTGCCATGTCCGCGCCCAGGATTCGAACCAACGAAACACTGGGCCGCCTGCAGCGGAGCGCGCGAACCCAACCACTCGGCCACGGGGCCAGCCCCGAGCTTAATGATTTTGAACATCAACTAACATATCAATTTGTCATGTCTTGGGCTAGAAAATTAGCAAAATTGTAAGAACAATGATCACAAAGTTCTGTATGAATCCATCAAAGACCAATACTTCTTGGCAAAGCACTTTCACCTCTGTTAGTTTATTCCTTAAATCATGGTTCTCAAAGTTTGGTCTAGAGTCTCCTGCAAGTCCCTGATAACTTTTGTCTTTGAATCTCTGTAGCATCTAGAACAGAGTGAAGACAATATTATTTTCATAATAATACTAAAAAATTATTTGACTGGTTTCCCTCTCTTTCTCTTACAAGCATAGAGTGGAATTTTCCAGAGGCTATATGACATAATCATTTGATGGCTAAAGGTATGTGTGCTTGTGTACCCTTCTGTTTTAAACATTTCTCCTTTGAATTTCTAAGATGATAAATGTATATAATCCAAAAATGTAAAATCTCTAATGTAGTAAATACCAATGGATAAAATCCACATAAATATAAATTTTAAGAGTGCAAAATATGCGAATTGCCAAGCTTTTCTCATTCGGTCTCATGGTCTAAATACCATCCAAATACCATCTGATGACTCACAAATATGTAATTCTAGCTTGAACATCTCATCTGAATTCCAGACTCAAACCTCCGACTGCCTACATGCATCTACATCTGCATGTCTAAGAGGAATCAGACTTAACATCTCCCCATTTCCTGTCCTCCTTCCTCTGCTTCTCTCAGTTTTCCTTATCACAACAAATGGTAATCCTATTCTTTGTTTACCCTTTGCACCTCAAGTCTGGCTACATTTCATTTTTTACATCCTGATGCAACACGTCTTCATTTCTACCCTGAATCTCTGCAATAAGCAGGCTCCGTTCTCTGTCCTTGCCTCCTTTCAGGCCACACTCAACACAGCAGCCAGAATGGTCCTCTCAAAACATGAATCAGATCATTTCACACCTATTCTCAAAAATCCACAACGGTCTTTACATCTAGCTCAGAGTCTAATGGCCTAGCAGGGAGTACGCAATCTGTCTTCCCTACCCCATGAACTTCTGTCCTCAATTCCTACCACTCTCCTCCTTAACTGCTCAGCTCCAGTCACATTGTCCTCCTTGCTATTCTTTCAACATAACAAGCATGCTGCCAGCTCAGGGCCTTTGCTCTTGCTATTCACTCTACCCAGAATTCTTGTTCCTCTCAGATATCCACATCTTGCTCCCTTATTTCCTGCATGTTTCAGCTCAAATATCACAGTATCAGTGAATCTATCATTGATCATCCAGTATAAAATGGCCACCTGCCAGCACTCCCTAGTCCTTGTACCCTGTCTTATTACTTTTACAGTGTATAGCAACATTTGATCAACAATATATTACTTCTTCATTTGTTTATTGTTTACTTCCCCAAAAGGCAGTATCTGTGTTTATTTGGTTCATTGTTGAATACCTAGAACATAGAAGGCAGTATTATTTGATGAATGAATGAGGAATATTATACACCTGCAAATATCCTACAAGGTAAGTAAGGCCAGTCATACAATTTTCAATTTTCTATTTGGGAAAAATAAAGGGATGAGACCTTTGGAGACTAGTCTTTAGCTACCCAAGGCCTCCACCTTTTCCCTGATGGTGGTTGATGAAAGTCCGCTTAAAACACCACTTCAAAGTATGGAAGCAAAATTACCTGAGCACATCAGGTCATCAAAATACTAGCTAGGTTAAGTTCACAGTCAAAAAGAGATATATTATTACTCCACTTATACCATCTTTGCTACTGTCAAAAATAAGTAAGGCATTTTCCCTTTTTTTGTACAAATCACCACCACTTTGATCATTAGTACTTCACCATATTCAAATCTAATATAGACATTAAACAAAAAGAAGAGCAAAGCAGAAGCCAATCTGGACTCAGCTCCTGCAAAGCCTCACTGGAGGATGCTCTTAACAACCCTCCTGCCCCGACAAGAAGCTGATGCATCTCTCTGAGGGCAAAGGGGAGGACTGTGGCTTTCTCAGTTCATCCTGTTGGCTTTACTTACAGGAGTTTTCTCATCTATCACCTGATTTGATGATTTTGCTTCTTAACTCTCCTTTTTCTAGTAGCATTTTGTTCTTGACTACTTACTTCAAAGGTTGTTTTTTTTTAAATTTCTTCCTCTTTCCTTCATAATCCTAAACTCTTCACTACACCCTTACTCCAGTCTTTATTTATTTACCAATCAGTTTGCGCAGCATTATATGCAGCCAAACATTTTCCCTTCTGGGAGACAATTTTAGATTTTATTTCTTCAAAGTAAAATTGACTTCATTTATTCATTCATTCATTCATTTTTTCCTGTGTCAGTCTCTATGCTAGGCACTAGGGTTAAAGGAGAGAATAAAATAGACAAATATCTTTTTCTCATGAAGTTTAATTTTAATGAGAGAAATAGACAATAAATGAGATAAATAATTAAAGTATGCATGGCATTGGACAGTGATAAGGACTAAGGACAAAAATAATGCAGAGAAGGGAGATAGAAAGTTTGGGGTATGCATTGTAATTTTAGATACAGTTGCAGAGAAGGCTTCAGTGAGAAGGTGACATTTTGCTTAAAGACTAGAAGGAAGTAATGTAGTGAAGCACACAGTGACCTAGGGAAAACGGTTCAAAGGCAGGTTGAATAACGAAGTGCAAGGACCTGAGTTTGAAATGCACCTGGAATCTTAAAGGAATAGCAAAGAAGATAACGTGGCTGGATTGAAGGGAGCAAAAAAAAGGAGTAGAGGATAAGGCGAAGGAAGTAATGGGGGCAAACACTTGTAGGACTTTAAGTTAGGTCACTGAAAGGAGTTGGGTTTATACTTTCAGGAAGTTGAGAAGCCTTTGGAGGAATGACATGGTCTGCATTATATTTTAATAAGTGCTCTGCTGAGAACAGACTATGATGGACAGGCGGGTGTGTGAGGGGAGGAGGAAGGAGGGAATCAGGGACACGTTCAAGAGAGTACTGTAAAAATCTAGGTGAGAGACAATGTTGGTAACAGTGAAGGGGTCACAAGTCATCAGATTCAGGATTTATTTAGAAGACAGTCTCAACAGGATTTGCTGACAAATTGACTGTGAGTATGACAGGAAGAAAGGAGAGAAAGAAGACTCCAAAATAAAAAAAAAAACAGTTTTGGATACCTAATGCAGTATTTCCCCTAATATATTAGCTTTGTAAAAGGACAATGTTAGCGTTTCTTTTGCGAATTTTTCTTTCTACTGCTGTGTGATTTTTAACACTGTTGTCTATTTCTATGCATGTATATATCAAAGTTTGACCCAGTATAATATGGGTCATGACCCTCGGCACAAGCTTCCCTTGATGAGAAATATATAATAATAATAATATGATTTGAGGAAACAAGCAAGTAAATACATGTGAACGGAAAGAGTTTGAATTTTTACTTACATTTTATTCCATGCTCTGGATTCATGATTAAAAGATTCATGATTAAAATGTAGTTTTTGTGTCAGGAATATTGTTATAAACTGAATTATGTTCCTCAAAATTCATATGTTGAAGCCCCAGCGCCTAATGTGACTGTATTTGGAGATAGGGCCTTTATGGAGGAAATCAAGGTTAAATAAGGTCATGAGGCTGGGGCCCCAGTCCTATAGGGCTGGTGTCCTTTCAAGACAAGGACGAGACACCACAGCTGGCTCACTCTCTCTCTCTGCATGTGTGCCAAGGAAAGGCCATGTGAGGACACAAGGAGAAGTCTGCAGGCCAGGATGAGAGCTCTCCCCAGGAAGTGAATCGTCTGGCACCTTGATCTAGGATTTCCTAGCTTTTTAGAACTGTGAGAAAATAAATTTTTGTTGTTTAAGCCACTCTGACTATGGCATTTTATCATGGCAGCCCAAACTGATGAACACAGGTATTAATCACTTATCTGCTTAGGTATACGTGAGAGAGAACATGTGTTACTCACCCACATGACCATAGTGCTAAGAGTAACTGCATTTATTTCCCTCCCATTCATGCAAACCACTGAAAGGGATATTTTTTTTAGGGATAACCTCTATTTCAGTTACTTCATCTTTTTATATGTTTCAGTCAATCACTAACTTCAGGATCTAAATCACCATTAGTAGCAGATTGCGTTAATACACTTCACAGGAATTTTGATTTAGCAAATCTGCCAAAGGGTCCCAGAATTTCCATTTCTAACAAACACCCCAGATGATTCTGATCATACTTCAAAAAATACTGAGATAATTATTTCTACATAATTCTTCTAAATATCACGCATAGTGCACCTTACTACATGCCTGTCACTCAATCATGAATATCCCTAGGGATTGTCAACAGAGTTTATAGTAACTGTAAAAAGGATTTGCAAAAGGTCAAGGTTTACTAAGAATCCAGACAGGACAGAGGTAATGCCAATAGTGCTTGGTGTGTTTACCATCTTAGTCAACTTATGACTCGTGCGTGGTACATGCTGACACTGCCACTTCCTATTCCTAGAACAGGCCAGTTAAGGCTTTTTTAAGTTCACATTACTAAGTCAGAAACATTAAGTAGGATGGACTTTGGTGGGGCATATTCCTGGGTATCAAGTTCTCCATTTATGAAAAGAACATGATTCAACTTGTGCTATCTCATAATAGTTACATGGTAAATGAGTCAGGGGGTGGGCAAGCTTTGAGGAAAATAGAGAGGTAGCTAATAATAGAGTCAGAGTCAGGGAACGTAGCCCTACTTTGACATGTGGAGTGTTTCTGCTACTGGTCTCCCGGCACACTGCCACAGGTCCAGGCACCATTTTCTGCCTATTTCTGCTCTCTGTCCCTGCTTAGCCTCCAAAGCCTCCCTGTTAATCTCGATACAGCATTCATGTGGCGGTGACTAATATGAGTCTTGTATAGAACTCCAAAGGAGACAGGATTGAATGAAGGGACCCGGCCACAAGACAGGAGTCTTGAGTACACGGATCCTAAGAAGACCTGCTGCAAAACTTCACAAGGGCCCTGAGACTTTCAAGTAATGTGATTCAAACTTTGGGCCTCCTTGGAATATTTTCACTCCAATGATATGTTCCAACGGAGAGTAGGGGAATGGAGAAGAAAAAGGCTTGGGACAGAAGATGAGAGCCTAGTTTATTCTGGGGCAAGAACGATATGTTTTTGACAGGCAGTCAGATTTTTTTGTAAAGTTAAATAATTTGTTAAGTGTTAGATAAACACCATCTCTCATGTAAATATTTCCTCAGTACCAAAAATTATATATGCTCCCATAAGGCATGCTAAGCCAGAAATTAAGTCATAATAGGCCTTATCATGAAATGATGCTCATTTATGAAAAGCTTAAAAAAAAAAAATACTTAGATCAAGCTTCTCTTTCTTGGAGAGAAGAAAGTAAAAATCCTGGACACATCCTGATATGCACTGGGGCCTTCATCCTAGGCTTCAAGGAGGCTGCTTTGCTTCCAGAAGGCATTGCCCCTCCTCCAGAGCTGTCCCTCCTCTCTGTACTATTTCCTGCATCTCTCTCAGCAATTTAATAAGGCACAAAGTCATTGACTGTGCCCTCTTTCACATACATAAAAATGAAATCCAAATGCAAATTGCATCTCTTTCCAAAGAGGGATTAGAGTAGAGAAGTGGTTATTTTTGGCAATAGCTCTCCCAGAATCTTCTGTGCATCTCAAGTAGGGTTAATTATGGCAGAAAGCAAGAGTGATCAATACTTCTGTTCAACTGAGAAGAGGCAGTGTCAACAGGGAGACAGTGGTGAAGAGGAAGGCGTCTCTGAATGGCACGTGGCTTTGCATAGTTCCATGCAAACAGGCCCTCTGGTTCGGAGGATGAAACACACTTATGGTATTCCAATTCCAAAGCTGATTTCTCATTTAGCTTTTGAATAATGAGATTTCGTTACACAGAGGCGCTGGTGATTCAGGCATCTGGCAGAGCTGATCATTTCTAATTTAATTTGTGCAATGAGCTGACTGAGACCCTACCTTTTGTCCCTGCACATCTGTCGTGATGTGGTCGGCTTCCCCATCCTCAATCTCCCCCATCTTCACGAGACTGACTTCTATGGTGCCAACAACTTTGCCACCATCTGAAGTTCTGCAACCAAAAATAAATGAAATGGAAAGATAAGAATCTTCTCTCTGCTTAAAGTATGACCAAACATGTTTGTTTCTGAAAACTACTAATATTGCTCTTTACCTTCATTGGTTTTAATTAAACAAATCTGCTTAAAACACATGGAAACATGTTAATAGTGTTGACGTTGTTTTTAATTTCAAAAGAAAATTAACCATGAATTTGTGAGGTAAGCACATGGATTGTCAGAAATGACCATGTGAAGGTGAAACCTCTTCAAGCTTCTCAGGAGTAGCTGTAAATAGCGTGGATCCACATCCTGTTTGACATCTTCACATCTCTACAACAACATAAACCAGAGCTCCCTACATCCATTGCAAAGGATATTGTGTGCATCGATTACAAAACCTACAGCTGAATAAAACAGAAAAGAGTATAAACATCCTTATATTCCTCTGTGACCGGGCTATTAGCTACAACATCTTATTTTGTACCTTTTCTCTAAGATCATTTTTCTAACAGACTAGATAAAGAAGATTCTCTCCCAGAAAACATAAGAAAGTTAAGGTACATGCAGAGCAGAAATTAACCATAGAGATCATTTAATACAGCTCACTGATTTTTCAGATAAAGAAACTGAGACTCAAAAAGATGGAAAGACTCGTCCAAGGTAACAAAGTGCAAAACCAGACACCCAGGTTTCTATCTTCTTGAAGTCTGTTCATCACTGAACAACTCTTCTTTATTTAATAATGATGATAATTTTATTATTACAATTATCATCACTATTGTCTTCAATATACAAATTTCATGGTTGACAAGAATAATGAAAGATTAAAAAAAATTAGTCACCACTATCCTTTAAGATTCTCTAATTTCTTTTTCCAGGCAAGAAAATATACAGAATTAATGGTGCCATCATACCAAGGAAACACTGACACATAATGATATTTTTGCCTTGAATCTCATTTTGAAAATAGCAGTAAGCCACCCCATAGGTACGATATGTTGCTATAACTTCTATCTAAGCCTAATTGGCTAATATTAGTCATGTGACACATTTTTTTTTTATTTAGTCACGTTCTTTTCTGAAATTTGTTTTTAACTTTAATCTTAACGCAAATGGCGTCTTTCTATCAATCAGTTTCTTCTAAATGTCACTATTTTGTTATTAGATGGGTCAGGAGAGGAATAGAAAAATTAGTGTAAGTAGTTTAGCAAAATGCTAATTAAAATAATGAATAAGTTAGATGAAACAGAAACCCAATTATGTTACTAGATCATGGCAAGTTTTTCACAAAATATAAAAACGCCAAATCGACACACATCTTTTGAATTATGCTTTTAAAGAAACTGAAACAGGAAAATTCTGATGACATATATATACCTAACGTCATGATGCAATAAAATAAAGATTATGTACATAAGAAAAAGAAATGTGATTTACTTTTTAAATAGTATATTAAGATTTCTTACTAAAATATGAAATAATATGGTTCCTGGTGATTTTTAAATCAGTGGAAATCACAATATTGACTCAATTATTTAAAACTAATATAGAAAACTTAAACATTCATCACAAAGATGTGTATACGAATGGCAGTATAATCTATGACTTTGTGAAAAATGATATTAGCTCCAATTCTGGGGTGGATTTAAAAAATCCATTATACCATTTTCCCACTTGAAAATGCCATAACTTGTTATAAGTCCTGATGTGACATATCTCTGTAAATTTCTTCAGTACCTGGTAGTTAAAGATTTTATTTTTTTTTTAGATTTTATTTTTTTTTCCTTTTTATGCCCAAAGCCCCCTGGTACATAGTTGTGTAACTTTTTTTAGTTGTGGGTCCTTCTAGTTGTGGCATGTGGGACGCCGCCTCAGCATGGCTTGATGAGCAGTGCCATGACTGCGCCCGGGATTCTAACTGGTGAAACCCTGGACCACCGAAGCGGAGCTCGAGAACTTAACCACTAGACCACGGGGCCAGCCCCTCCTTTTATTTTTTAAAGATTTTATTTTTTTTGTTACATGGTAGTTAAATAAAGTGTTTAATAAGAGCCCTTGGGGCCGGCACCATGGTCAAGTGGTTAAGTTTGCACGCTCAGCTTCAGAGGCCCAGTGTTTTGCTGGTTTGGATCCTGGGCACAGACCTATCGCTGCTCATCAAGCCATGCTGAGGCGGCATCTCACATAGCAGAACTAGAAGGACCTACAACTAGAATATACAACTATGTACAGGCGGCTTTGGGGAGAAGAAAAAGAAGAAAAAAAAAATGATTGGCCACAGATGTTAGCTCAGAGCCAAGCTTCAAACAAAAAAATAAATGAATAAGAGCCCTCCCTCATTGGCATTACTCACAATTTTTTTCTAGAGATTTTCAGACTTCCTTTTCTCTCAAACTGATCATCAATAACAATTAAAGGTAACTCTTTCTTCCTGTAGGAAATTGTGTAACAATTTTTGCTTGAGTAGACTGAGCTACCTTAGTTTCTAGGAATGCAAAGCCTACATATAACTTTTGAAACTTGTTTACTGAACTAAACAAAAAAATGCTACAATGATTTGAAACAGAGGGTAGACTTTTCACAGCCTCTCCCAAGACTCGGTAATAAAATAG
Source organism: Equus caballus (assembly GCF_041296265.1). NCBI lineage: Eukaryota > Metazoa > Chordata > Mammalia > Perissodactyla > Equidae > Equus > Equus caballus. The sequence goes on along the minus strand of NC_091685.1, from coordinate 95,382,486 downwards.
TATCTGCCGTAAGGGTGAAAGTGTGAACTCAGGAGTTTGAGCTCTCTGTTAGTTGCAGGACCTCGTCAAGGAGCTCCACCACTGAAACTTCAATCATTTGTAGAATGGAGAAGATAATAACATTGTTGTGAGGATTAAGTTGTAACATGATTTATGTAAAATGCTTAGCACAATGCCTTCCACAAGATAAGTGCTTCTTCCTTCTCTCCCTCTTCTTTATCCTAGTTGTAGTAGTAGTAGTAGTAGTAGTAATAGCAGTAGCAGCAGCAGCAGCAGCAGCAGCAGTAGTAGTAGTAATAGCAGTAGTAGTAGTAGTAGTAATAGCAGAAGTAGTAGCAGCAGCAGTAGTAGTAGTAGTAATAGCAGTAGCAGCAGCAGCAGCAGCAGTAGTAGAAGTAGTAGTAGTAATAGCAGTAGTAGTAGCAGCAGCAGTAGTAGTAGTGGTAATAGTAGTAGTAGTGGCAGCAGCAACAGAATTGCTATTGTCATTAATGTATTATATTATATTTAATTTGATTCTCTATAGGGATTTTACTAAAATCAGCACCCAAGACTAGTAAAAGGTCATAGGATCTCATGGCACATGCATTTCAACAGTGAATAAGTGCTTATTCATTTCAACAGTGAGTAAATGCTTATTCCAGATACAAAGACTTAGTAATAACAGATGACGTTATGAAGTTTACATTCCTAACAGTGCAAAGAGCACAAGTTTATAACTAATTACAAGGCAAGAGAAACTTTCGAAGTGCCAAAGGAGATGAACATGCCATGTATTATGGCAGCAGGCTTCTGAACATAGCTCCATCTATTCCCTTTTAAAAAGGCTCTGGCTACGTTTTAAATAATTTTTATGCCTTGTGAGTTTCCTATTTCTCTTTATCTCCTATTGGCTTCCATTTCACCCCAGAATGGAATCAAAGCAAGAAGCCTGCTTAATCTAGTGGCAATAGAGGGATTCTAAAATCATTTTTCCCCCAAAACCGTTTTGGACAGGAAGCTCTGAGTACCCTAAAGCATGCCTTTCCATCTGAGATGTGTGGGAGACGAGGAATGAGGAATCCAGGTTATAAGCTAAAGAACTGAACCCAAGTCCCCAAAAATCATGGTCCACACTGCCAGTGAACTGCACCGTAAAATGTGGAAGCAGTTTCTTCCGTATTCTGTTAACAACTTACCATACACCGAGTATGGATATTCCACTCTTCTCTTCAATCAGGAAAGTCATGATTGAAATAACTATTTCATGTTTCCACAGGCTATTTCAAAGGCGACTTCATAGAAATTTAGAAAATATTCATTCTTAAATGCTTAATTATGCTTTTAATTTATCATCCATCAGGTTTAGGAGGCTAGCAATTATAGCTTAACCACTATTCATCACCAAAATTCTACTGAATTTTATCTAGGGGAAATTCATCATATCTTTCATGGAAGATATATTGAAGAGACTTCTGGGCTAGGAATCAAGAAACCCAAGTACGACCTCCAGCTCAGCTGTTAATTAACTATGTGACTGATGACACACCACTGTAGTTTTCTAGATTTCAGTTTCCTTTACTGCAAAACAAAGAGTTGGTCTCTAACAGCTTTCTATCACATCAGCACTCAAGTCCTTGTGCTAGTCACTCCTGGGATTCCATCACACGATTCCACTGTGGGCATCATAGGCCATCACAGGCTGCTACAGCCTTGGGAAAAATCTCAGGCACAGTCTAGCTTCTCCTCTTCACTCCCCACCTTCCCATCCAACGTTCCTCCAAAACAAACCAAACAAATCAAATACATGCCAAACCTGGAAAGCAACTAACACTTACAGTCAAATAATTTGGCTAGTTTTTCGTATAATATCCTATGTACATATATACATATATATGGGGTGTGTGTGTGTGAGTGTGTGTGTGCATGTTTACTGCCATTATGGCAATGCATCGTGGTATTTTTACAAGAATACAAATTTGACTGATCCAGAAACAAAAGTGATCTTCATACACTTTCCTAGCAATTTATATGGCAGTAAGAACAGGCTGCAGTAATAAGTAACTATCTCAATCTATATGAACAAAGAAAAAATAATGTCATTTCAGACAGCTCTTGCCAGGCCATTACCACTGTTTAATGCAGAGAGCTGTAAGAGAAGTAAAAAGATGGATAGTTCATGGCTGCTATAGTATTTTGATCACAACATCAAGTTCCTAATTCCCTCAGCAGAGACACTTAAATATTTAACCACGCCAACAAGGTGGAAGACAACAAAGGGGACATTTCGGCAACACGAATCGACACTCCTTTTCACTTAGGTTTTAGCATGTATAATACATTAGTGATTAAGGTTTTTAAAAATCTGCCTTTAAAATAATGCCCCTAATGCTTCCTAATGAAATATTCAACCTCACATGCTGAAACATACAAACATTTTTAGAAGACTGAAGGAAAGTCTTCTAACAAAGGACAACGGAATGATACTCTTCCTCTAAACTCCTTTACCATCTACAGTACTGTCCTTAGTAGAGCAAAAAGGAAGCAAAAAAAACACCTCTGGAAATGTTAAACAGCAACATGTATACAACTCCTCTGTTCTGGAAGTGCCACAGACAAACCAACAAATGACTGTGAACATCCAGGGAAAAATCATCATTAGCACTGTCAGTCTTTGTGAACATAAAGCAGTCCCGGTGTTACACACACGCATCTTCAGCTGCGGGACATGCCTTGCATTTAAACCATCTAGATGTGTCACTGGGAAATGAAAATCTCACCCGGACAAGAAAATAAACAAAGGCCATAAGTAAACAAATGGCGTTAGTGAGCGAGTCAGTGCACCTTGAGGAACTTTCTGGTGAATACATTTATCTGGCTATGCTAGATTTACTTAGGGCTCACAGAAGTTAAGAGTTCTATTGAAGTATGTATAACTAAACACACCTCTATTCTGGCTGAAATTCACAAACGTCAGGAGGGGTATAATACTTTCAAACTAATACCCAAATAAAATCTTTCAGTAGTTCTTAAGATTATAGCTCACACACTCTAAGGTACAGTCCTTGTTTTTTTCCCTCTGTTTTCTTTATAAGCTTGCCTTGAGAAATTCCATCCATTATTATGGATCCAACTATCCCTTCTATGAGGACCTACCACAATTTTATATTCCCCACTCTGTCCTGATTTCCTGATCTAGAACTCCAAATTCCTGTTGTCCTGATATTATTTTACATTCTGTAAGCTTGAAATTCAACTCTTCCTTCCTCAAATCCCAACTTGTTTACATCGATAGGACATCCTTCTCCAAAGACCAAAACCATAGAATATTCCATCTCTATTTGTGCATTGCCCCTACCCTCCAATGAGTCACTGAGCCACACCGATTCTTCCTCTATAGTGTCTCTTACAAGCGCCCCTTCCCAAAGGCAACATCGCCTCTCCTACATTATACTTGGAGAAGCTACTTCCCATTTTCCAGTATCTTTCTCTTCCATTCCATTCATCTCAAGTTTTCCTTTTAAAGCCTTGCTATCGCTATTTTATTTTCTTTCCTCTGTTGGAAGTCTTTAGACACTGCACAGTGAATAACCAGAGAGTCTGAAGTATAGCCTGTCTTTCAAGGCCTTATATCAGGACTTGTCAAGGGTTATGGACAGCTCAGTATTTTCGGTTCAAACTGATCCATGTCATCACACACCATTAAATAATGGAGTCTGGTTTAGTGGAAACTGCAGTGAACACTGAGTAACAAAGTCCTTGGTCATGGTGTTGGCTCTTTATGGTAAAGAGCTATGTGATTGTGCACAGGCAATTCAGCTTCTACGGAGATTTCCTAGCTATAAAATGAAGATAGTGAAACATCCTACTTATCTCACAAAATGTATGTAACCAAAAACAAGGTTTTAAGTTTAAATATAAAAATGCTTTAGTGTATGAGAGTGAGTACTATAGTTACACAGTCTGGCCACAAAGCTTCAAGAGCATATCATAGAAGTGTTGACTATCAGTTTTTCAGACTAATTGGCTTGTAATTCCTCTTAACTGCTAAAAACAGTACTATTCACACATGAGGAATTCCTTCAATACAAATAAGCTAAAACAAATCTTTCCCTCCTCATGACTCTACTAAGAATATATATAGTAAGTTATATTTGGAAACTTGTTTCTATGCTAAATGTGAAATATAAACTATCTCCTTGAATGTAAGAGATATCCTGTTAGCAAGGTGAGAAAACAAGATCAGCATCTTCTAAATATGTTTGTCAGGATTCAGAGGTAATCAAAATTACATTAAAATTAATAGGACACCATGACCCACCCCTTGGTAGATAAGGGATTGCAGGTAAGATGGAGCCAGCACACCTTGTCCACTGAATGCAGCTACAAAACCTGGACGGAATGCACAGAGCACCTATTTGAGGACTCAAAGTAGATAGCACCAGGTATTGGGAAGAAGATCAGAATTTTAAATATCACCGAACTACACCTGAGTTTACCACTTTTTCTCTCTACGGTATCTAGATTCAACCTAGTTTCAACACAACCCTAAACCTAGAGGTGCTCATTGGTCTAGACAGAGAGAGCTTCAGGAAAGTTCTCTAGTCTGGCTCAAAGAATGGGAAAGAGGTCTGCAAACAGTCAGAAGAATGGAGAAATCTCTTTTCTTTTTTCCCCTCTCACATGCACCAGCCCTGAAGTAATCCAGTGGTGTCAGCAACAATAGTGTCAGCAAGGAGAAACTGCAGGAGCCTAAAACCATAACGGAAGGAAAGTGTCCTCTCTGGAGCCGTGATCCGAAGGGAGTCGGGTGAATGCTTTTACTTTTTATCGCTCTCTGTTCTCCTGCCTCTTGGCCCCAGAAGAGGGTGCAGTTGCATGGCAGAGAAGGGAATAAATCCTCAGCTTTCTGGCTGGAGGATCAAAAAGAGAAGCCACAGGAAACAGGAATGTGCTGGGGAGAGTGTGGAGAGGAAGGAACCCAGGAAAGGGACTTCTTAATGTTGCTCATGAGCTCCTGGGCTCACCCCAAGCTGTGCCTGTGTGGATCTAAGCAGTATATCAGAGACTCTGAGAAATAATCTATGGACTTGACCACCCCTTGGTCCTAGACTGCCATCTGGGTGACAAACATGAGGTTAGGCCTGAATAACACTACAAAAGTTTTGAAAACAGAAGCAATATTGAAACTACAAGTTTTCACAGGACACAAGGTCAACACACAAATATTTAGCAATGAACAGTTAGAAACCGAAATTTAAAATATATATCATTTATAGTAGGTCCAAAACACAGTACTTAGTTGTAAATCTAGCAAAAATGTACAAGATCTACATGGTGAAGTACTACAAATGATGGAAGAAATAAAAAAAGATCTAAATAAATGTAGAGACATACTGTGCTCATGCATTAGAAGAGTCAATTTTATAAAGATGTCAATTCTCCCCAAATTGATCTATACATTTAATGCAATACCAATCAAAATCCCAGCAAGACTTTTTATCGATATTGACAAGCTGATTCAAAAAGTTACAAGGAAAAGCAAAGGAAATAGAATAGCCAAAATAATTCTGAGGAAGAACAAAAATGGACAAATTGCATCTACTGATTTTAAGACACTTAAATCTATAGTAATCAAAACTATGCGGTGTTGGTGAAAGGATAGACATATTGATAAATGAAACAAAATAGAGAGGAAATATGACCAATTTATTTTTGACACAGTTACAGTTAATTCAATGAAAAAGAATAGTGCTTTCAACAAATGGTATTGGAACAATTGGGGAAAAAATAAAACTTGGCTTAAACTTCACAACTGAAACAAAAGTCAAAATGGTTTATAAATGTAAAATATAAAACTTTTAAAAGAAGACATAGGAGAAAAATCTTCATGAATTGGGCCTAGTCAAAGTGTTCTTAAATATGACATTAAAAGCATGAGTTAAAAAAGAAAAAACCGACAAATTGAACTTCATTAAAATTGCCAACTTTTGCTCTGTGAAAGACATTGTTACACAAATGAAAACAAGCTACTGAGTGGAAGACAATATATTTACAAACCATATATCTGATAAAGAACTTGCATCCAAAATATATAAAGAGTCCTAAAAACTCAACAAGAAAACAAACAGCCTAATTAATAAATTGGCAAAAAAGTTGAACACACATGCCTCAAAAGAAGATATACAGATAGCAAATAGCCCAGGGAAAACTTTTCAACATCAGTGGTCATCAGGGAAATGAAAATTAAAAGCACTATGAGACCCCACTATATAACTGAGAACAGCTGGCGAGGATGCAGAGCCACCAAAACTCTCATACACTGCTGGTGGGGAAAACAGTTCAGCAGTTCCTCATAGAGTTCAACACACACTTACCATATGACCCAGAAATGCCAACCCTAGATATTTACCGTAAAGAAATAAAAACTTAGCATCACAGAGAAACCTACACATGAATATTTTAGCAGCTCCATTCATAATCGCCGAAAACTGGAAACAAGCAAAATATCCTTTAATGTGGATGGTTAAACAAACTGTGGTACAACCATCCCGTGGAAAACCACTCAGTACTTTAAAAAAACTGTTGGTGCACACAGTCATGTGGATGAATTTCAAAGGCATTAGACTGAACGAATGAAGTCAGTCTCAAAAGGATACGTACTGTATGATTCAATTTATATAACTTTCTCAAAAAGAAAAAGGTATGGTGATGGAGAGCAGATGGCTGGGGTAGGCATGAGGGGAGCACAAGTCAAAGGGGCAGAAGAGGGAGTTTCTCTGTGGTGACAGAAGAGTTCTGTATCCTAATTGTGACAGTGGTTACAAGAATCTGTACATGTGTCAAAATTCATAGAACTATACAATAATAAAAAGTCAGTTTTATTGTATGTTAATTTACAAAATAGAATAAATTAGAAAGGATATAGCTATTTTCTCTGATAATGAATTAATAGTAAACAAAAACAGCCAGTTAGTCTGGGAATACAGAAACAAAATTATTAAAACGTTATCCTCTTCCATGTGAAGCAAATCTTTTAATTTCTGACAACATTTATCTGCAATGGCAAAGTCAAAGTATCAATTTATCCCATGCCCTATTCTCAAAATATCTGCTCATGTAGAAATGCCATACGTGAGAGGAAAATTTCCACCTGAACGATGGAGAGCATTTCCTCAGATACTGGAGAGGAAAATGCTCACACAAGCCTTGTTCATGGGATAAAGCAACTGGCCACCTGTCTAAAATTACTCCCATTTAGAGCTACAACAGAGAAACTATTGTTAAGGCTTTTCGTTGGGTTAATTTATTTTATTATATTTACTTGCCTGACTTTTTATTTTGAGTAAGAGGCAGAAAAAGATTGAGGAAAAGAGCTCTCTATATATTAAGCAGAGACCATCGGGAGAAGGAGGGAATAGTAGCAAGAAAGGAATTATAGGAGGTTGTACACAGATTGCTAGGGAAACCTGATGTAACAGAGAATTTTTTTAAAGGCAAAAACATATTTTTTTAAAGCAAAATATACAGTTTTAAGACCAGGTACAAACAATCTTGACTGATGACTAAGCAAAATATTTTTTCTTACTAAAAATGGACATGCTCCTATAGCAAAAAAAAGAAACTCTACATAAATGGTTTGCAAATGTCGCAAAACCAATCAAAATATTCTTAAACATTCTGAAAATATTCTGAAGATAAGTGGCATGGAGAACTAGAGGGTTCAATTATTAAATAATTAGTATTAAATACTAGTGATAGGTCAATACATAATATTCAAATTTTGAATCATATACATTTTTATCGGATTTTTTGTGTTTTTGTATTTACGTCAGTTTTTTAATGGTAGGAAATAGTGCAAAGAGATATTTTTTTAAAAAGCCAGCATTTAAAGGTCAAAGTTATACAGTATATGAACATAATTTTGAAGTACAATGTATTTCAAACCTGTGTTGTAAGGAATTCACTAAGCTTTAAATTGCACAATGAGGCAAGCGCTCTGAAGCAAATAATTCTTGGTGCTTATACTTTTATGCTTAATTGCATTTGGATTTGTTTTAAATTCTTCTGTTATTAAGTTATAAAACCTTGCAATTTTTAAAATATTTTTTCTTTATTATCCTTTAATATGACAATATTTTTAACCAAAAACGTTTCCAAAATTATAATTTTCCATAGAAATATAAAAATAATGTCAAAATAACAAAAAATAGTAACCCACTTACAAACATTTATTAAGCACCAAACATGCTGTGTAAACTATTACATGCGCAAGAATACAACAGAGAACAAAACAAAAATCCCTGCCCTCAGGGAGCTTGAATTCTCACGGTAAACAAGTAAATGACATGTCAGAATATGTGCCATGGAGAAAAATGAAGCAGGGTAAGAAGGTGGATGAGCGCTGGGTTGGGGCTGCTACTTTAGATTCAGTAGTTGGGAAGGGCCTCTTTAATATGATGCCATTTGAACAAAAAGCTAAAGGAAGTAAAGCAGCGAGCCATCTGTCTTTCTTGGGGGAAGATCTTTTCAGGCAGAAAAAGCAGATGGTCCAAAGGCCTTGAAGTGAGTGAAGTGAATATGGTCCCCAGATTCAAGGAGGAGCGAAGACACCAATCTGGCTAAAGCTGGGTAGTAGGTGGGGAAAAGAAGTACTAGCCTGGAAGACTAGAACTTTGATATTGCTGCAAAATAAACGATCACAAACTCAGAAACTTGAAACAACATCCATTTATTATCTCACGGTTTTTGTAGATCAGAAGTCTGGGCTGGCTCCTCTACTCAGGGTCTCACAAGACTGAACTCAAGATGCAGGCTGAGCTGCATTCTCACATGATCTAGGGGAGAGTCTGCTTCCTAGCTCATTCAGGTTGTTGGTAGAATTTATTTCCTTGCAGCTGTCTGGCTGGGATCCCTGTTTCTAGCTCGTTATCAGCTGAGTTGATGCTCAGCTCCAAGAGGCCACCCTCAGGTTCTTACCATGTGGCCCTCTCCATAGGCAGATGACAAGATGGCAGTTTGCTTTTTCAAGACCAGCAGGAAAATTTGTCTCTCCAGTCTGCTAAGATGGTGTCTTATACGAGGTTACCCCAGCCACCTAGGTGTCATTATAGAAGTGACTATCTCATCACCTTTGGCATATAGGGTGACCTTATAAAGGGAGGCACTATCCTCTCATAGTCAGGCCCCATCCCCACTCAAGGGGAGAGTATTACGCAGGGCACATAAACCAGTGGGGTAGGAATGTTAGGGGACATCTTATATTCTGTCCACCACAAGAAGTGGTGAATGAGATAATCTAGAACTTGATAGGCCACTGTAAGAATTTTGCCCCTTCTCTGAGTGAGGTGGAAGACCAACAGAAGATTTTAAGCTGACATAAGTTTTAAAGTGAGAACGTGGGCTGCAGTGTAGAGAACAGACTGTACAGGAACAAAGAGAGAAGCATGGAGATGAGTTAGAAGAAAGCAGGATGAAGTTGAGATGTGTTAGATTCTAGTTTTCTTTTGAAGGTAGCACTGACAAGATATTGCGATTGGATATGCAGAATAAGAGAAAGAAGAATCAGAGACTACATAGATATGGCCTGAACAATGGGAAGAGTGGAGTTGCAATTTCCTGAGATGGGATGACTGTGAGGATAAACAGGATTTTAGGCAAAGGAGTGGGCAGCAAGGAAGAGTGAAGAATTCAGTTTTAAACATTTTAAGTTTGAGAAACTTTTTTAAAGTTCAAATAAAGATGTCATTAGGTGGTTGAATGTGAGAGTATGGAGTTTAAGAGACCAGTCAAGGCTAGAGAGAAAAACATGGGAATCATCAGAGTACAGATGATATTAAAAGCTTGGAGACTGGATGAAAATGAGTGAGTGAAGAGTGAAAAGAGAAGTGTTCCTAGACTGAGATATAGGACACTTCAACATTTAGAGGTCAGGGTATTAGGAGCAACCTGCAAAAAAAAAAAAACAAGAGGAGTGGCCAGCTTCTTAGCAGTAGGAAGAAAAAATGAAAATCTGGTATCTCAGCTATGAAGTGAAAAATGGGTTTTAAGGAGGGAGTGATCCACTGTACAGATACGCCAAAGGAGGAGCATCAAAAATTGTCCTTTGGATTTAGCAATGTGGAAGCCATTCATTCCTGATGGTGACAAAAGCTGTGTAGGTGAAGTGATGGAGATAAAAGCCTGATGAGGATGGATTCAAAAGACAATCAGAGGAGGCAAAGCAGAGACAGCTCCTAAAATGGTTCTCCTATAAAGAGGAGTGGGGAAATGGAGCACAAGTTAGGAGATGTGAGAGATTTGGTGGCAATTTTTTTTTCTTTTTGAGGAAGATTAGCCCTGAGCTAACATCTGCCAATCTTCCTCTTATTTTTGCTGAGGAAGACTGGCCCTGAGCTCACATCCATGCCCATCTTCCTCTACTTTATATGTGGGATGCCTACCACAGTGTGGCTTGCCAAGCACTGTCATGTCTGCACCCAGGATCCGAACTGACAAACCCTGGGCTGCTGAAGTGGAACACGTGCACTTAACCACTGCGTGGTGGCATTTTTTATGCTAATATACATGATCTAGTAGAGAGGGAATAATTTATGATATAAGAGCAAAATGAGATAATTGCTGGAGTAATGTTCTTGGAGAGGTGAAAAGAGAGGGAATCTAAAAGACTAGTGGAGGGGTTGACTTTAGATATGAAACAGAGTTCATCTAAAACAGGAAGGAAGGCAGAGTAAACGCTGGAACATTGGTAAATACAGTGTGGGAAATTGTCAAATTCCTCTTCTCAGTGAAACAGAAACCAGATAAATCATATGAGAATGAGGAAGAAGGGAGACTTTTTGGAGGTTCTGGAAACAAGGAGAGTGGGAGGGCAAATGGACCAGAGAAATATATTAGTACTATAGAGTAATAATGGGGGCACCCATGAAGTTAGAGGTCATGAACCCAAACAAAACCTCTAAGCATGGAAGTCAGGTTATGCAAGCCCACTCAGCTGCAAGGATGCAAGGATGGAGTAAGTGAACAAAATGTTGGATTTAACCACAGGTTTTGATGGTTTAGCTTTTATTTTCATTTTATCTATCTGTCTGTCTATTTGTCTATCTATTTATCTATCTATCTATCCATCTATCTATCTATATTTTGCTGGGGAAGTATAGTAACAGAATGGGGCACAGGAGTTGAGGATATATTCAAGGGAATTGTTTCGTGATTTCTCAGTGATGATGCACCATGGAACCTCAACTGGATAAAAACAGAAGAGTGGACATAGGGGAGGGGGCTGTAAAGGGTAGAGACAGAACTTTAGGATCAATGACTAGGTGCAGGCAAAGAGCAGCGAGAAGGAGTATCCTGGAAAGACATGAGATGAAAAAATCAGAAAATAGGACGCTTAAAATTAAGACTCTGGAGGGGTGGTATTAATGACAAGATGTAGGGGATGACCACAGGAGTGGGTTGCTGGAGTAGGGTAGAGAAAAGCCTAAAAGGCCAAGAAATTGAAAAAGTCATCTATGTGGCTATCGAATCACAAGATGTATAAAAGGAGTTGTGCTGAAGAGAGACACGGTGAATTACAAGTTAAAGTCCTCATGAAACGAGGGGAGGTGACTTCTTTAGGTGACCCCAGTAATGTGGGGAATCCAACGGCATGTTCAAGGTCAAAAGCTTCAATCCAGGGAGGTTTTCAGAGGATGTTGATCCTCCACCAGGTTTAAAAGGCAGCCACTTGGCAGGGCTGCAGAGGAGAAAGGCAGCTTCCAGTTAAAGAAAGAAAAATGATTGACGATAGGGGATGGGGCTGGGGAAGGACCTCAGGAATCGGAATACAGCTGGGGAGCAGAAGGCACTAGGGCCAGTGTAGGGAGAGGATAGACAGGTAAAATGATGGGCGGCCATATGGATGAAGGATGACGTGCGGATCTAGGGCTTCTGCATGGTGACCAATCACCTGAGAATGAGTAATGGTTACCGCCACCATAAGGAAACTCAGTTTAGCTGGGCAAAATATGCATCGGTAGACAGGCCAGCACTAATTTTAAAATACTATAAAGACCTGAAGTTTCCCATTTTCTGATTTTAACTTGTTCCACTACATAGTCTTAACACTGCATTACTAAATCATCTGGTAATTATTCTAGAGGTCAAGATGTGACTGATTCACAGTTAAAGCCGTCTACATAGGATAATGAAGATCCCTTCAGAACTTTTTTGTTAAAAGGAAGAAAAGTAATTAAAGCAAAGTTCAAGACACTCTGTGATACGGAAACAGTATACTGCTTTTATTCATGCTAAAAGGAGTCTGAAGATCAGCAGGAACCGATCAAATGTCCTCTACCAGTTTTTCAACATAAAGTGCATGAGAAAGCCATCTACTTTTTCTCCAAATGTCTCCCTTTCAAAACATTAGTTTAAGATTTCTGATTACGAGGGTATATCTATTAGTATTAAAAGGCCTTTATCACATCTCTAAAGAATCCATATAACAAAGAGTTTGGTATTCGGCAGGCTGAGTTCTAACAGGAAGTAGAGACAGTAAAACATAAAGGCACAGGATTAAAATTTTCAATTAGAGAGCAATGTCTATATATTCTTTTGTAAATTTTTGAGAACTATCAAAGTTTGTGTTCCAAATAAACATTTCACTAGCTTTGAAAAACCCTGGATGCAGGGTTTTATTATCTCTTTTACTCTAAGATAAACTCCTCAGAACTCAGTATTAGGACCGAATAAAACTGGAGAATGCTTAGAGCCAAAAGGAACCTTAAGTATCATTCAATTCATTTTGTAGAAACTAAGACCCAGAGAGGTTAAGTGAAAGGTTCAAGGCCAGCTCACAAGTCATCAGCAGTGCTGATTTGTCCAAGAACAGTAGAAATCAGAAGACCACATCCAATTTTTTAACATTTATTTTTGAAAATCAAAAGATGAAACGGTGGTAACGTATTTATTTTTAGCTGTTTGTTCAATAAGTTTATTGTTCTAAATTCCTTGGGATTTCCTGGGTGATAGTAGGGTCTGTTGTTCTAACGAGGCAATGCTTGGTGGGCTCTTAAATGGGGGCTGGTCACCAGAAAGACCAAGACATGATTAGAAGCTTGGAACTTTCAGCTCCATACCCTACGTTCCATGAAGGAGAGAGAACTTGACTGAATGATTGATCCTGCCTATGTGATGAACCCTCCATAAAGATCTCAAAAGTATGGGATTCAGATAGCTTCTGGGTTGGTGAACATATTCATGTACTGAGGGTGGAGCATCCCACCTCCACGGGCACGGAAGTTCCTGCATTCAAGACCCTTCCAGATCTCGCCCTATGTATCTCTTCATCTGGCTGTTCATCTGTATCCTTTATGATATCCTTTGTTATATAATAAACTGGTAAACATAAGTAAGTGCTTCCCTGAGCTCTGTCAACTATAGCCAAGTTGTAGCCAAGTTGGACAGAAGTTGTGGGTACCCTGGGGACCTGCTACCTGTGACTGGCATCTGAAATGGGGGTAGTCTTACGGGACTGAAGCTTTAGCCTGTGGGGTCTACATCAACTTCAGTTAGTGTTAGAATGGAATTGAATTGTAAGGACACCCAGCTGGTATCACAGAGAATTGCTTGGTGTGGGGAAAACCCCACACATTTGGTTGTCAGAACTGTCAGAAGTGAAGTATTCTGTGTGTGTAGGAAATGAGAAACTCACAGGAATGTTTTTCCTTTATGCTGATTAAGTATTCTGCAGAATCAAATTATTATTCCTTATTCTCAGTGTTGTTTCATTCAAGCTATTATGTTTTTAACATTATACGCTCTCTTCCCCATGCTGCTATTGCTTAATAAATTGATGTGTTACAGAACTTTCTTGAGAGCACTGAACAGATACTTTCTAAAATATCCTATTATCAATGAATTTTAAAATGTTAATGATGATTTTACTCTGTTTACCTATTCATAAATTTGCTTCTCTTGACTGTAGTTTAAAACATTTTCCTAGGCTTCACATGGTTGCTTTTTTTCTTCATTAGTTTATTAATTCATTCTTACAATCTTTTTTTTTTTTTTTTTTTGGAGGAAGATTAGCCCTCAGCTAACTACTGCCAGTCCTCCTCTCTTTGCTGAGGAAGCCTGGCTCTGAGCCAACATCCGTGCCCATCCTCCTCTAGTTTACACGTGCGACGCCTACCACAGCATGGCTGCCAAGCAGCGCCATGTCCGCACCCGGGATCCGAACCAGCGAACCCCGGGCCACCGAGAAGCGGAACGTGCGAACTTAACCGCTGCGCCACCGGGCCGGCCCCTCATTCTTACAATCTTAACTCACCTAAACTTGATAATGATCAAAACGGAACTCCCAACTCCTCTTACAACCTGCTTTACTGAAGCCTCACCCTTCTCAGTTAACAGAACTCCATTGTTCCCAAAGTCTGGACCACAATCTTAGGATTCATTTTTATTTCCTTTCTCTCATATCTCAAATCAATGCTGTCACCAAATCCTGTTTGTTGTACCTTCAAAGTATATCCAGAATGCAATCACTTCTCACTACCTCCCGAGTGCAAGCCCCCATCACCCACCCCTGCACGGGGGCAGAGGCCTCCTACTTGGCCTTCCAGCTTCCACTCTTGCCCTCCTGAGGTGTGTCTGCTCTCAACACAACATAAGTCAGATCATGTCACTCCTCTGCTCAAAACCCTACCATGGCGCCATCTTTACTCAGAGTGAAGGATGAAGCAGGTCACACGGCTTTCGATCCTACACTACCTAGACCTTGTCACCTCCTTGGTCATATTTCTTTTACTCTCCTCCTTGTACTGCTCTCTCAACCCCTGCCTCACGGGCCTCTTTACTGTTCCATAAATACACCAGGCAAACACCCTCCTTAGGGTCTTTACAGTGGCTATTCATTTCGTTTGTAATAGCAACAGTAGCACTGCCACCATGATCACCACCCCTCCCCAGCTAATAGCTGCATGGTTATTTTCTCCTTCAAGTTTTTGCTCAAATGTCACCTTCCCAAAGAGGGTGGCACTGATCACCCAGTAGACCAGGCTGGCCATAGGTGGAGAAAGCATATGACCAAAGACAAACAGGTATTAAACAGCCTGGAGCTGTTAGATACTCATTTTTGAAAAAGAAAAAGCTATTGAGACCCAGTGTTATGAGACACTCAGGCTGATGACGATAATGATGGCAATGATGACCAGTATTTATTGGATGCTATGTACCAGGCACTGTTTCAATTGCACTGCATGTATTATTTTTTGTAAATCTCAATATCTATCTCATGAGGTACATATTACTTTTATTCTCAATTTTAGATGAGGATTGTGAGGTGCCCTCAAAACTCTAAGTAATGCCTCTCTTTCTGAAGACTTCTTTAAACTGGATGCTGAAAGGGTTGTCTTCCGGGAACACGAAAGTTATCTAACAAAAACCAATACCTTTTCCCTGTAAAATTCACTAATCGGGTCCTCTAAGTAATACAAATATTACTTCCTTACCTCCCTCTGCCCACACTCTTCAACCACCAACACCACTCCAGTCCCCTACCGGCAAGTCATAGATGGAGACAATGTTCAGGCTCCTGGCACTAGTGACTTAGTGCTCACTTAATCCAGTTAATGGTTTAGGGTAATGGTTAGTTAATGGCAGAATTTGGACCACAATTCTTAAGAGTGATGTGACTTGGCTTCCAGTCCCAGCTAAGGTAACAGGTAATCCACATGGCCATCATAGTCTGAACTGGAACCTCATGGATCGGCTTTAGGCACTGATTATTAATATGCATGACTCAAAAACAGAAGGGAAAACTCTTTCCCAGAATGAGTATTCATATGGTCTTATAAAAGTGACTTCTTCCCCATTCTCAGCCTCTCCTCTAACTTCAGAATTGCCCAGGATTCTCTTAAAATTAGTTCCATAAGGAAACTCTCCGACCACTTGGAAATTCATCAGCCTTCCTTCTGACTCCATCTCTCATCAGAGAAGGCATTAGCTGGGAAGTTTGTAAAGCTTTCATTGAGGAATGGATCTGCAAGGTGTCAGAAGAGAAAAACACTTTTCCAGAAAACATGTATTCCTGTTTTTTATTCACTTAGCCCTGAAACTCAAAGCAACTTGGCTGCTTCATTTTAGGTCCATGACTAGCACTGTTGAACTCAAAGCATTTACAAACACAATCTCTGAGAAAATAATAAAATGTCCTAACAAATATTATGAAACCAGTTATAGGTGTTTTTACCATTTTCCCCTCCATGGAGTCTTCATATATCCTTTATTATCTTCAGTTTTTACATGAACTTAGCAGGAAAGATAACATCACTCAAATAGTACTTGTTTCAAGGGAGTTGAGGGAAGAAGAGATGGCAGGAAAGAAAGAATAGGTGAAAAACTTTTTTGTTCTATTAAAGAGTAAATGGATCCTTTACTTAAAATCTAGTTTATGAACCTGTAATTCAAGTTCATCTCAGTGGTATTATTATCATTAGTAGACAGATGGGGAAATTTAAGCACTGCAATTAACTCCTAGCAACAAAATGAAATTCTAACTTCCTCCAATGTTACAATGGCAGGCCTATCCTTAACCAGCTTTAAAGGCTATATCACTTGGTCATAGAAGCAATTCATTTTTACTGGTACCAGGGACAAGTCTCAATAGCCAAGAAGTTTAGTGTTAGTTGGCAGTTTGCCCAATTAAACAAGCAAACCCAAGAACCCTTAGAGACTGCCTCTCCTATTTACTGTATAAGTCCCTGGAAAATCTTCAATTTGATTCCAGACAAGAGAAAAATAATCCTCACTATACATCATTTCCAAGTTTAGGATTGAAACTTTTAAACCTGCTTTGAATTAGAGAAACTGCGCCAAAGTTGGGGAAGACAAAGATAAAATAAAATTCAAATTATCTGCCCAGATCTTCAATGGATGGATGAAGATTAGACCAAGTTTATTAGGGCAACTTAAATTTGGTTTTACCAATCAATTTTTATATCGAAGTTCTGAAGGAATTGTTTATTTACTTTCCAACTTAAATGTATAAGAAAGAAGTAAAATTCACCATGTATCTACAAGTGAATTTCCTCATTTCATTTGCTTGTAATAATGTAACAAATGTAATATATCCCCAGTAGCACTTAGGTCAGGTCCAATTAAACCTGTATTCAATGATTTCAGTTAATTTTAAAAACTTACTTTCTATGCAAGATGGTAAAACTATTCCAGAATGTAACAAACTCATCAGTGTCACACAATGTTATAAAGAAGAATCCTTAATTATTTAATGTTTTCTATCAAATTCTACTAAGCTTAAGCACAGTGATCAAAGGATCCAATGAATCACTCATAAAATAGCCTATCTCTAGAAACAACCATCCCTCATTGTAGCACAACCTTGAGAAAAACAATTTGCTTACATTGGTGCTAAAGGTAATAAAGCGAAGCAAAATAAACTTGCCTATTCTCTTCTTTCTTCTTGCTTATTCTACATGTTTTTATCTTTGATCTCATCCTTCTCTTCTGCCTTCTTAAAGTCATTTACCACATTATTTTCATGTACTTTCTGTTTCCTTATCTTCTATTAATAAAATAGTATTCTCCTTACTTTTCCTGACTCAATTCTTTATGTTACTGGAGCCTCATTGTGAACAATCTCTTTCAACTCCATTTTTACTATGAGACAGGCGTGCTACGCCACAGAACAACAGACACCAGTGAATTTCAGTTAATGGATTAGGGCAGAAAATCATAGGCTAGAGCATCCTATTAGGGGAAATACATTGTCAAGGGGCAGGTCACTTTCTATATTCCCTCAGGGAGGAAACCTCCTTCACAGCTGACTCATATACATTAAGTAGAACTGACAATGTGTAAATAGAAAAGCCAAGTCAAACCTCATTGGAAACACAGTTAAAAAATGGTGACCTTCTCGCATTAAGTCTTTGTTAGCTGGAGCAGGAATGATGAGCTCTGCTCTGCTTCTTCAGGCACCCGCTCCAAGGCCTGCTGACAGGAACATGGTCCTTTGGTCATGGGAGACTGAGGAGCCAACGGAGGGGGATGGTGACCAGACCTTTGCACTGACATGCCTGGAGACTATTACCTCTCAGTTCCTGGTGAGAATAAATTTGGAGAATATCAATGTTTTCTGGATGAGTAATGTTTTCTGGATGAGTAAGACTTATTCCTTGAGCAAGAGATACCAAAAAATGGAGGGAAAATAATTGGAAGTCAGCGTGGGAAGGAATCTAAACTGCATCATCCACACATACAAACACTGTGCTCTCTTGCTGGCTGAAGTTGAAACTGAGCTCAAAACCCTGAGAAGAAGGGTTTCCAGAGAAAGACAGAGACTCTGACTCCACCTTTAGAAAGCATTATGTGCACAAAGCTTGCTGTAAATGAGGGAGGAAGTGGTGTCAGTGTCAAGCATAATGTGTGTGGCTGCAGATGAGCGTGAAAAAGCAGACTTGCCATCTTGTATATCTTGGCTGAAGTTTTTGCATATGTTCACGGTTGAGCTCATTTGGGTGGGGAGTGGGAAGGAATACAAAGTTTAAAGCAGGAAAAGAGCATAATCAGATAAGAATTTTAGAAAGGATGATTTGAAAATGATGCTTGGGCTGCATTTTGGGCACTTGATGGTTCTCAATTTTAACCAAGAAAGGCAAAACACCTAAAGGCAGAGCTTTCAGGGGAAGAACCAAATTCAGTTTAGCGTAGTTACAGCATTAGATGATTGTGAAAATAAACAGGTGCCCACTTATCTGAGCTTAAAAAGAACCTGTCAGTGAACATAAAAGAGACAGCATGTATTTTGTCACTCCTTTCTCATACATTTTGTGAAAATTTCACAAATTGGTGTCTATATAGGCCACGGCATGGGTGTAAAATGCCATGGGGTTGGCAATGGGGACATGGGGCACAGGAGAAATAGGGTGAGTAATTGCATGTGGTTAGAGGCATAATGTGTGGGGGTGGAGGGTGTGTGTGTAGGAGCAAGTGTTTATTTCAGTGAAGACCACGTGCCTGCCTACAGATGTGTGTGTTAGAGAATATGCTTATGGTGAGAAAAAGTGGTAAACACATAGCCACACATGTATTCTTCTGGAAAATTCATGGTTGTTCTTATTGTTCTAAATCAGCATTTTCTAAACTATGTAGCTGTGTTCCTTGGAACACAGTGTCTGCTAAGCTCTTAATATGTGTTCCATGAAGACAGCTTCTTGTGTTCAAATTAGCTTGGGACAAGCTGCAGGTGACATCTCTCCTCTGAGAGACCCAAAGGGCTTTGAGGGCTAAGGAAGGCTCTGAGAAATACTATAGTAAGGTAACCAACTTCACCTTTTTCTTATAAGAGCATTTTCCAACTTATTTGACATAAAACTCCTTCATTCAAAGAACATATACTAATAGCTGAAGGGAAATTGGTGTTCCAAAAAACAATTTGGAAAAAGCTGATTTAAATGTGTCCAGAGCAATAGAAACACAGAGTGATAATGATAAAAGTGACTTTGGTAACCATGGGCAAACCTAATACAAAATTTTCAGGTCGAATACAATTCCTTGCAGGCCTAATCAGTCCTACAAATTCTCTTCAAAGCTAAATTAGCTCTTCAACTTCTTAAGCAGGTAGGTCTTTGTGTACAGATACTAACTTCGTGTGATTTGCATTTTAAAAGAGGAAAGATTTCAGGCTTTTCTACACAAATTGAGGAGCTATTGAAGTGTACTCCAAGTATGTGTTGTCCCTTTAGTGACTGAAAACTCTAATTTGCAATGTGACTAATATGACATCTTTTGAATAATGCAAACTAAGAAAGTGCTAATTGGTTTCCATGGTCATACCTACAGCCTCATGAAAATGGATTAGGAACATAAAGAAAAAGGCAGACGATATAACTGCAGAGCCATTTAAATTATAAATGAAAGACAGTCTAGTTGAATGAAATGGAAAATAATAATACTGATAATAAAAATTTTAATAACAGGTGACCAGCATGATGAGCACCTGCTTTCCATCTGACAAAATTTCAGATAGGCTGTGTATAATATGAATAATTTTCACCTGAAAAAAAACCCCTAAGGCTAGAGAAGCTGGCCGATAAAAGAAAACGTAAAATTTATAGCTAGCATTTATCGACCACCTACTGTGTAACAGGCATTGTTGTGAACACTTCACATTAGGAATTCACGTGAGCCTCAAAACAGCTTTGTGAGGTGGGCACCACTGTCATCCCCATTTCACAGATAAGAAAACTGAGCAATCAGCCATCCTGTCATGCAACAGAAGAGCCAGGATTTGGGCTCAGGTATGTCTCTAAATCATGGGTTCTTTCTACTTTTCTACTGTCCTAATGCCATGATATTTGTATACTCTGCACTCTCTGATTTTATTATAAGTTGATGTAATTTTAACAATTATTGCAAAGTGGCTCATGTTAGAGCCTTTTGATAATTTTACGCAATTGTGTCCCTGAAGGACATTAACACAGCCCCATAAAAGAACATAATCTGTTTCAGAAGCAAATGCCCCTACTTCTGTGTTTGATGTCTTCATTCTCACAATCCCGTCCTGAGAAATGTCACTTGAATTTACTTCTGTAGACAGTTTTTGATATATTCAGCAATAAAATGCACCAGTAAACTCTAAAAGCAATTGATACTCTGTGTGACATTTATGAATTTCCGTACTGATTTCAGCACTGTATTGCTGAAGTTTTAAGTCAAAACAAATTTTATTTTTTTCCCAATTCTATTGGAATACTTCCTGTTTCAACCAAACAAACTGCTCTCCATATGCCTCTTGCTGGTATCTGCCAACTGATAAGAAGCCAAATCTGATGTCAGAGAGACTAAAGCCAGAATTTAAGTTGCAGGTCAGCACTCATTTCTCAAATAATAGAAATGGTATATCGAGATCAAAGGCTAAATCAATCCCTTTGCATGGACCAATTTAGAGAAATGTGGATACCACATTTTAATAAAGAACTTCAACAAACTAGGGAAGCAAACTAAGCAAAACATTGTGATGGTTGAAGAATTAGTAAGTTTAATGCAGAAGGAAAGAAAACAGTATTTACAGTCTTTTTCTCTAATGCACAGCAGTGCATGGAACTTCACTGCATTCATTAATTGCCCAGAATAACCCTGGGAAAGTCATTAGCACTTCCATTAACAGATGTTAAAGAGAGTAGGCAATATGCCTGGGATGACACAGCTGGTGACAGAGCTGGGACTTGAACCCAAGTTTGGTATGAAAGTCTGGCATTCTTTCTATGACATTACATTCCTTCCTGAGGAAAAAAAAGGAGCAAAGATTTAAAGTTGAACAAAAGAGCTGCCTTCAAATGTGATCATAGAGCAAAGGCATGAGACTTTTTCTACCTATTTCCATGAAGGAGAGCTGGGACCATGGCAAGGACATAAAATTTGGGATAAAATAGGAATACTTTGCTACACTGACCTGTCTGAAAATGGAAAAGACACGTGGCTCCTTGAGTTTGAGTTCCCTGTTGTTAAAAGGCTCCAAGAAGAAGCTGAGGTGCCAAGATCTCTTCTAGTCTCTAAAATTATTTAATTCTAAGATTCAAACAAAATACATAGTCTCCAAGAAATCCTGATATCAAGAACCCTTCTTCCTTCCCAATCTGCCTTTTCCATCCCGTCTCAGCTGTGTGATCTTAGGAAGTCAAACTTCTAATCCTTAGTTCGCTTATTAGTAAATAGGAATAATATCACCTTCCAGGCAAGATTGTTAGAAGATTAAATAAGATAAGACATTTGAAATGCTTAATCCATCGTAAGCTCAAACAGTGTAAGTTACGTCTTCCTATGTGTTTCTGAGGCCCGAGTCAGTCTCAGGATCAGAGGAGCTCTAGGAGGAGCTGCCTGTCACCTCCCCTTGAATCATGCCAAAAGCACAGTGAAGGAAGCACTCCAAGGATGCGAGGCTTTCCACTTCTTTGTGCATCTGGATCAATCACGAGTCTGCATTTGCTATTGACTTGCACGTTTTCCTGCTTGTTCACTCCCAGAGAAAAATATGCAATGTTCTTAGGCATTGCTTTCAGGGTATACGATGTGCATTTTTAGTCAACTCTATGCAAAATCATCAATTAAGTTAGGTTTTTACATGCCATCCTCATCCTTTAACTTTTCCAGTGGTGCATTCAATAAAGCATACTACTATTCTGTTTTTTAATTAACCATGAATATGCTATTCTCTCTCAAAAAGGGGTTTTTGGCTGCCAGTTAATGTCTCTTCCTTTATTTAATATACAAAATGTTTTAGGCATACACAAGAATTAGTGTTGTGGAACCATTATCACTTTCTGCTGTAATCCTACTTTCCGGTACCTAAAAAAGCTGACTGGAAGACTTTACAAAGAGAATGAAATATATTCAAATATACATGATTATGAAGATGCTTGATGTGATTTTTTAGATTATCTCTGAAGTTCAAATACATTTTGATAAGAAAAGATGTCATTATAGAAGTCTTCATCATATATAAAACTTTAGACTATTAATTGGTGCTTAAATTAAGAAGACTTGCATAACTATTATTTACACACAGGGAAATTAAAACTCTAAGAAAGGTTAATTTCATTTTAAATGAAAAAGAAGCATCATCTAAGACTCTATCTATGGCCAACGTTGATCTCAGGTTACTGCGGGAATTCTGATGCATTCATGCATCCAGGAGCAAACTCATCCTGATCCACTGCCCTGTGGCCTATAGACCATGCCTGGGCTCCCAACCTGTGAGATACTAGTGACAATTTCATCTTTTCATCACTCTGAATATGCTTGTGTAGAAAACAGTATGTTACAGTCTAAGGAGCCTCTCCTTATCATTACTTCCAGCCCCCAAGTTATGAACATGCCATGGGAGATTAAGTTAAAAACGTGGGGTTTTTCTCATTCTTTTATTTTTAGAAACAAAATTGAAGTGTGTGTGAGTTTAAGGAGGTTAAATTAAGCAAAATACCAAAAAATAAAAACCTGAAGAACTCATAATTTGGATGTTAACTTCTATAAGCACACACATTTGACAATGGAAAATAAGTATTCCTGGTTTGTGAGAAAGCAAAATAGTCCTAAAATAATATAGATGCACAAACAGATATCCATTCACACAATCTATGATACAGTTGTATATGCATGAATACATACACATACAAACGTTACACAAAATAGGGAAAATTTAAAAACAAACAGTAGAACTGTAATGCTTATTTCTTTCATAGGCTCTCCCATACATCTGTATATTATAAACATAGCACCATACGTCCATTTAGGATCACTGGAGTCTTATATTACATGTTACATGGCAGCACTATTATAAATGTGGCAGAAGTAATAAATGAGAAGAAAACATAAATTCTCTTTTTATGAATAAATTCTTACATATCTGTATTTAAGAAAATGTTGTCACATCCATTCTGATAAAATCATATAAATATTTTCTTAGTTTTGGAGGGTTACATGTAGAAGGTTACAAAAGAACTAACAGAGCGCTTAAGAGCTGAACGTTTCTGCGATGAGGTAAAGTGGCCTACACTGAAATCAATGTGAATTCTAAGTAAAGTTTTCAGCTTTTCAAGCAAATTACAATCTATCACTCATTTCTCCGAGAACTACTCGTCTCAGATATACTCTAATGCTTATACTATATTATATTCGCTAATTCAGGTGAATTCCACTCAGACACAAATGGTACTAAGTGTACATTTAGCATCCATAAAGACATAAGGAAGTCATCCTCATGAATCAAAATTACAACAAATAATTATTGAACCCGTACTATGCCACAGGCATATGACTGAATTTTAAGATAAAGCATTGAGAAAAAAATAATTGAGGTTCCTAAAACTCTCCAAAGGATGAAATATAAAATGGAGAAGGAAGTAAAGATTCTGTGAGATCATTAGCTTCCTACAAGGCAGGAAAATAAGAAAGGAACAAGCTTTGGAGTCAGACCAAAGTAAATTCTAACCTTCCTTGTACAATCAGCAGCTGTGGGATCTTAGATAAGTTGCGGTAAAATGAATATGATAATGCTGCGTGATTAAATAAGATCATGCACAGAAAGCATCTAACACATTCTTTGCATGCTAGTAGATGTTCAGTTAATAATGAGATTGTTCATTAACAGTGTTACTAATAACATCAACTGCAAAATATTAACTCTGCTATTTTTAAAAATTTCTAAAAAATTGATCACTGCAGGTGGCATATGAAAAATTAATAAAAGCTTGCTGAATGAATGAGCACTGAATGTAATCCAAACTGTGAGGAGACATGCAACGAAGCTCAGACAAGGTCAGAACACTTCCATCTGTCTCTATTCTCTGAAAAGGATTTTCTAGAAAAAAAGTTATACTCTCCTCCCTTTTTTTCTGCCTCTGTGGTTGTTAGAATACTTTAAGAGAAAGGTAATTTTTCCCGACTACTAGCGCCATTCCCAGAGACAGACTTAATTTCTCCATTCTCTCATTAAATCATAAAACAGGGTTATAGTGTTCCAAATTTCTACTTGCATGGTGCCAAGACATTCAGATCAGGTTGGTAGAGTAAATGATTGTCAGGTGCTTGGGCAGTAAACCAGGTGGAAGGCCTCGTAATGCCATGTTCTGGGGTGAGAATAGATTCCACAAGTTTCCCTCAGCCTCCATTTCCCCCCAACTTAGCAGGCTGGTACCCACTTTCTGCCATCATGGCTAATATTCCTGAGTTCTCCATGGTGTGTTAACACTCATTATGTCTCTATTTAGTCTACGATGAGGCACTGTGGTGGACTCAGTCCATGAAGAAGTGGTCCTGGACCTGAGGCCTTGCTTTTTTCTGCCTTTACTAAGTCACATGACATGTGATATGTTTTAACTAGTTCTCAGTTGTCTCTTTTGTCAAAAGAAACAAAGGGTCATTACAGCATAGGCTTTGCAGTCAGAAATATGTGGCTTCGTACGGTGGCTTTCCTACTTCTAAGCACTGTAACCTTGTACAAATTATTTACCTGCTTGCTACGCCTTGGTTTCTTAACTTATAAGATGGCAAAAATAATAACATTACAGGCTAACTGTATAAGGGTTAACGAGACAAGATCTCTAATATACTTACAAGAGAATAAAGTAAATTCTTCTTCTTCTTCTTCTTATAAGATTATCCAATATTTTTCTTGCCTACAATTATAATCCTCTATACAAAAACCCTAGCTTTATATTATATAATGGAAGTCAGGAATATATGGCAATCAACTAGAGAACGAAAACGGAAAATATAAATGATTGACATCTAAAAGAAGTCAGAGGAGAGAGGAACTACCAAATGTAAACTAGCAAAACAAAGCAGATGTAATACAAAGGTAAATAGATATCCAGTCCAATTAGGATGCTAGAAGACTCAGACAGAAATTTAGCCACTGTGCATTTAAACGAAGACGAACTGCATGAGTAGGAACCACTTTACATCGGAGGTATTTTCCCAATATATGCGAACAAATTACAACTTTAAAAATACACTATATTCTATTTTAAGAAATTTGAGTCTAAATATACAAATTAGACACACACTTCTTGTCCTTTAAGTTTTCTGTGGAAAAAAAATTCAATTCAGTTCAAAAATTCCAGTTCGAATACACATGACCTAGTAGCCACATAAAACCATGGTGTTCCGTGGAACTAGTTTGAGAGTTTTGGAATCTGAAGTATCTGGTAAGAAGCAACCCAAAGGGACAGTGATTTTGGGGAAGCTCACCATCAAAGAATGGTGCCTAGAAATACATCCTTATTTCTGCGAATTTGTTTTACAAAAATCTGAGAATTCTATTGCTTTAAAAATAATTACTGGAATATAAAAAGAATAAAGGTCAGATATTATCAGTGCAAAGGAACATTAAAAACAAAACAAAACAAATAACCAAAAAAAATCTTATCCCTGACCTAATGTTCTTTCAACTCAGTAACTCAGAGACTACTGAGTCAAAGGAAAGAAGATAAATTGTATCAGAACTAAAAAAACATAAAGTACCAGAAATTAAAAGGCTATGAAAAGTCTATACTGTGTCTGGTTCATAGGAAGAGAAATCCACAAAGTCGGCAAAGCACAAAAAGGAAAAAAATACTAACCTACCTAGTCCACAATTGGTTTTCAAAAATCATCTTTTCTAAAAAATTCCATTCTTTGTGGTTGAACTTGTTTTCCTCTTATACAATCGAAATCAAATGAGTTGTAAGCTGAGGTATTAAAATCAAAAGTGGAAATTTGTATTGATTTCATCTAAACCTGTAATTATTACATTCCCTTCTCCTTCCAACATTAATATCCTAAACTTGACCCTTCTGTTCCTATCCTCTCTCTAAGGTATTGTGTGGCTCACTAATTTCCATTTCACTAAAGATTTCTCGTCCCTGATTTCTGTTTCACAGGCAGTGTCTCAATGTTGTGTAGTGCGCTGCTGACGTTGATGACAGTCTTGCTATAGTCAATACAGTAGCTTGTGAGTCAGCAAGAGGAGGAATTAAGTGAATGCATCTTATCCACAATATGTGTGCCCCACTAGTAGTTCTAAGTTAGCTCAATGTTTGAGACCTCATATCATGAGCCGAGGGGCACTTGTGTCGCATCCAACCACCATGCTAGGTTGGCAATAGATATTTTCTAGGTGTCAGTGACACTGATAGCTAGATATTTTAGCTGGCCCTTACATACTACAAATTGAAAATAACCACAGCAAAATTTTATTGGGAATATCACCACAAAACTACAGAGATTTTTAAATGTTTTCTCAAGTAAAATACAACAAAAAAATAACATGTTTAAGAGACACAGCCTAAAAGAAGCCTGAGAGAAGATAGTGGCCTCATTAGAACCCACCAACACTTATTTGTCTGCATGAATATGGATTACTTTAAATTATTTTATACTGTCTCTTGAGTCAACATGCAAAACTGTAAGGATCAGGAAAAATCAGAAAAAGAGACAGCCAGCAGTACAGATTCCAGTATGAGCAAGAACATCCTTACTGAAATAAATTGTTTGTTACCAGTGGGTCCTTGGGGGCCAAGGCAGAGGGCAAACTTAAGACATTTTCTCTTCCCTGAGAGTGGTCTCTAAGTTTCATCAAAAGAGGAGCATCTTAAGATTTACAAAGAGAGTTCCATACAATTTTTATATTCATTTATACTATACAAATATAGCAAGAGGTATTCTCCATGTATACGTGATTATAAGTTATTACACAGTTAGAAAACAACATACTATTATTGTTTCAAATTTATTATGAATTTAAAAAGAAATATTTATTCTATTTATTACTTTTGTTAGTATTAAAACATTATGCAACTTCCTAAGGATTTTTGTCTCATCTTCTGTATCAAAACAAACTGTACTTATACTCAAAATCAGCTATAATCTATTGTCTGTTTCAATATGGTCTGTTTTAATTTATAACTATCTCATATCTAATAGTATAGCAACAAAATAAGCTTAAAAAAAGAGAATACTCAGTTTATCCTCTATTATCATAAGTCCTCAATGTTGCCTCTAATAAACATATTTCAAACGTAAAAACTTACTTGATTTAAAAAGTAACATTTTGATAAGTAACAAAAAAATTACTTAATAGGACACTCATCATTTCTATTTACTTTCTTACTTTCACAGACTTTCATCACTTTAACGATAATGTGTATTTTTTTTCCTACAAGGGCTGATAACCTTCGACAATTTGAAATATGAACTTTAATGTGAACTTGAATGACTGCTGTTTCACCATAACTTGTTGCAGTAGCGAATATAAGCCATTTGAGAGTTGACATCTGAACGTCTGCAGGAATTGTGACTTTCGAACCCAACCAGCCATCAATAAATATCACGGGCTATTAACTAGAACAGCATTTCTGCAGACAAAGAGACCCACCTCAGGCTCAGGGCTAGCAGCTGCTCCTTTGACTTCAACAGCTCCCCCACTTTAAAACTGGCATAGCCCAGGAAACTTCGCTGAAAATAAGAGAGAAAGAACGATTTTCATTCATTTCTGAGGTTCTTAATATTTTTGCTGTCACACCAATCACACCAATCACACAAAATTAATGTTTAGAAGAATGAAATGTTAAATCTATTAGCCTGACAAATATGTCACTGGCAGAGATACAATCATCAGTAATATACCCACTTCACGGGGTGAGGTCGAGGGGTGCAAATCCTTTTGTTAAAAATAAAGAGACAAATAGCCTAGAAAATAGCAAAATGTATAATACAAAAGCCAAGACTTTTCCACGAACTAATTTTCTCCCCATATGAAAACTGGGGTAAAAGAAAAGATGATAAACTTTCAATATTTACCAGTGCCGACGTTGTTCTTATCAGAATTCCTCAAGTCACTGGCAGCAACAACTTTGTATGCCAGATATGAGCAAATCTGTCACTTGGAGCTATTTTTATGTGGGACTCTGTACAAGCTATAAATAGAAATGCTATATTTCTCCCCCATCATAGCAATGTTTAAAAGCATTTGTTTCCTTTGTTATTTCTATGCTAGCATGGGACAATTTCATTCCAATACACCAAAAAAGAAAGGGACTTATTCAGTCACATTTTCTAAAATTGCTTTTTTAACCTATCATAACTGGTGTTGACTATGTACGAATATCTACTTTCTATACTCTTTGATTCATAATGTAAAGAATAAAACTCTAAATTGATTTTTCTTTTCCAGGATAAAAATCTTTCATCTCTTTTTAATACTCCTGGCTACTTCTGATTTGAAAGTCATACTATTATGGTATAGCATGAATAGAATTTCTCATTCTCCCCTCAAGGTCAAGAAGTAAACACGAAAATATCAAAACCATATTATTACCCATGCCATGGCTGCCTAAAATATTGTAATACTCTACAAGAAGTCAATACTACATCTTCCAGAACATTCTCTCTTCATATGTCTGTTGCCAGGCTTCACTAAAATAAGAGGCTGGACTTAAGTAGTCTGAGGCCAATTGGGTCTTTTCAGAGGAAAGTGTGCAGTTATGCCATACACAAAAGGCTCCATCTGCACTGAGCAACTGTTGGACATAGGAAAGAAAAGCTTCAGGTCAGAATTTTCCTCTCTCTTTTCAAAGCTCTAACTTAGAAGAACTGTTTCAAAAGGCTTAAAGGCAAACATCTGAAATACAACTCAGTTCTAAACTTGAGATGCCTGTATTTTAGTAATGATAAACCCAGTGAATTAATTTGAAAGTCAAGAGCTGGTTTAGACACCAAGTCACCAAAGCCAGAAGAATATGAGACCAAATTATTAGGTGAAGAATATTAGGTGAAAATAGAGGATTTGTGGAAACAAGCTCTGATGACAGGTCAACGAGTGATGAAATGAGAGTGAATCATGGCAGAAAAGGAAGTGCAACAGCTGTATGAACAAAGTATGCAGAGATTTAGGATGACTTTTCAGCACGAGGTAATGAGAGCCTAGGAGAGATCCAGCTGAACCAAAGCATTTGTCACTTCATCAGGGATACCTACTAGAACATTCCCATAGAAAAGAGCACCCCTTCTCAACACACACACTGCTATTCTTTATTCCTTATCCTGCTGCATTTTTCTCTATTGGCGCTTAAATATTATATATTTATTTTGTCCCCCCACCAAAAAATTGAGATTTGAAGTAGTTGCACAAGAAGCTTTATGTTGTTTTCTGATAAACCCCCAGTGCCTAACACATAGTAGGTACATGATAAATATTTACTGACAAAGAATGAATGAACAAATGGCATAGTGCAAGCTTTCAAGTACTAGTTATTCTCTTAGATATAGAAGAAATGCTCTTTCTGCATATAGTTATAAACTACTATACTTCACTGAAGTGTGGGAAATCAAACAATTTTACAGTGTGCAGACAGTACATGTAAAATGTTGTAGTGAATTTCAATTTAGCATTTTGTATTTTAACGAGATGTCTATCTCACTTATTCTTTATATGATAATTAGGGTTTTTAATTTAAATCCCCACCCCTCACTCATTATCCTCATTCAAAGAAAACTCTTAACTGACCAGAAATTTCATGATGCCCTAAAATTTCAAATTATTTCTTCTCTTTGCCTTTTGAGACTTTGAAGGTATGGATGGTTTTAGAATTAATAAAACAAACTACATACGCCATGAATGTTACTGTGGTCTTTTTGACAATAAAAGCAGCAAATGCCCCAGACTGGAAAATAGCAATGAGAGACAGGTGGAACGGCTATTTTCAGACATGAGCTGCAGACACACGACGAGGCACAGCTGCAAGCAGAGTTTGTGACCACAAGCCTTTGGAGGCCTCTCCTGTCCACCAGCCCAGAAGCTCCTGTGGAGGCGGACCTTGGCTTGTCCATCTTCGAGCCAAGCCCAGGGTGTGGAACAGAGGGGTCGTGTGGTATGCCTACTGCTGCACTGTTTGCAGTGTGCCAAGAACAATGCTCTTGAGTCAATCTTTTCCATCACAACTGTCAGCCACATGCTTAATCTCGAAGGATAATAGGAGAACTTACAGCGAAAACACAATCTGCTAGAAAACAATTTGGGTAAAGGCGTTATGGCATTAGATTATGAAAACATGTCAAACAAGAGGAGATGTTATATAGATATAAATATTATTTATTCTAAAAATAACTGTATACTCTGGATGTTGCACAAAATACATTAATAAAATCCTCAAATTTAAAGACAATCTATAATTGTTTCACATTTCAACACCAACAATGAAATTGCCTATACATTTATTTTCTAGCAGGTTTTTATGTATTTGCTTCACCTCAACACAAATAAAACTAGGGCCTTCTGCACTCCCAAAGTTGGAAAATACATCATTCATTTACATGAACATTCTTTGGACTCCTGGTAAAAGAACAAATTAAAGG
This sequence comes from Equus caballus, assembly GCF_041296265.1. Classification (NCBI taxonomy): domain Eukaryota; kingdom Metazoa; phylum Chordata; class Mammalia; order Perissodactyla; family Equidae; genus Equus; species Equus caballus. The sequence continues at coordinate 95,351,619 of NC_091685.1, read as the reverse complement.
GAAAAATAGTCTTCTCTATTTCTGAAACCTGCATTTCCATATAGGGAAAACAGTGCACAATGCTATATCATAAGCTAATAACAATATAAAGCTACTTTATCCTTGCTGTCACTGTAATCATAATCATAGAATTTAAGAGAATTCTTTAAGACTTTTTTTATATTTCAAATATAACTCAAGGAACAATGTTTTCTATCTCTCATTCGGTGCCGTTTCTAAAATTCTCATCCTAAAGGTTTCACACTGGGAGCTTTAATATCAGGGGAAAAATAAAAAAGACAAAGAAAAAAATGTAAAGCCTCACTAGAATTGGAGCTTCGGAGGTCTGAAATGTAGTCCGAAATTAGTTATTTTCCAAAAATGGAAATCTGGGCAGTTAAACCATTTGTCCTAGCCCCTGGGCTGCATCCAGTGATGGGTATGCTCAGGCCTTCGATCTCTTTCCTCTCTCTCACAAACCTGTGGTCTTGGATGAGTTCCTCCAACACTCTAGGCCTTGATTTCTGTATGAAAAAGTTGTATATGATTAACTGTATCTTTCTCACAGCTGTTGTTATGAGAATTAAAGTAACCCAAGCAAAGCACTTAGTATATTGCTGAGAAAACAGGAATATTCCACAAACATTAACTCGCATAGCAATTAAGGTAACACACCCAGAAGTCAAATGACTTAAAAGTATTGTAAGTCCACCTTGGATACCTTTTGGAAAAGGCAGAGTATTAAAAAAAAAAAAAAATCTATGAGAAATGCCTGCAATAAAAAAAGAAAATATATGTTTAAAAATAAAAATTAGATTCAGGGGAAATATATATTAGAAGAAATTCTACATAAAAAGTGAAAAAAAAAATACAAAGGTTATATGGGCCTCTACAGTTATTATTGTTGAACACGTGTTACCTATAAGCTACCTTGTAGTTCAAATTTTTAGTAGATCATATGGAAAGTTTATCAGGGCCCAAGAAATGTCTACATGGAATCAAAGAATATCAAGGCTTGTTAAGGCATTGCCAGTCTGTAGAGGAAGAAAGTGGGGCCCAAAGGAGTTAACTGGCTAACTTATGGTCACAAAACTAGTTAATATGCAGAAAGCCGAATTAGAACCCAGGGTCTTGCCTTTCAGTCCAGTGTTCTTTCATCCCCCTCACGCTGTGCCTTATTTCCAGGACAGGTGGCAATTCTCTTTCCTTCTGACAGGTTCTCTGCCCACACAACATGTGGCTCTGACCTTTCTTGACTGCTCATAACAGTGAAACAAACACTCACAATTATGATTCTGGTGCCAGCACCCAAAGCAGGTGATCATTAAATTGCTGGATGCACGATTTCAATCACTCACCTGGCTGGAGAGAGGTATCAAGCAGGGTGGAAAAAAGTGGGGCATCTGTCTCAATCCCTGGCCTCTCTCAATAGGGAGTGTACAAATAAACAGTTTATCCACCAGCCACTGTGGGGACCCTGAGCAAGTCACAGATCTCCAGACTGCTCACCAGGATTGCACACCTCCCTGCAGCAGGTCCTCAATGGTCCCCTGGCCATACAGAAGGAGCCAGAGGATGTACAAGCCCATATGCATTGCCATGAGCTGGCCAAACCTCCATCACTTATGTAATCTCACAAAGCCTTTATTCAGAGTATAGGTTTCCTTTATACTACAATTTGCATGAATCTCCCAAGTTTTTCCAAGTACTGTCTAGAGCTGCATTATCCTGAACACTAGTTTGTGGCTCTTGTGAATTGAGATGAGTTCTAAGTGTGAAATACACAACAAATTTATAAGATGTGGTATGAAAAAAAGGAATGTGAAATATATCATTAACAATTTTTTGTATTGATTACATTTTAAAATGATAATATTTTGCATATTTGGGGCTCAATAAAATATAATTAAATTAATTTCACCCTTTTTTAATAAACCTTTTTATTTATTTTTTTTCTTCTTCTTCCCAAAGCCCCCCAGTACATAGTTGTATATTCTAGTTGTAGGTTCTTCTGGTTGTGCTATGTGGGATGCTGCCTCAGCACATGGCCTGATGAACTGTGCCACGTCTGTGCCCAGGATCCGAACTGGCAAAACCCTGGGCTGCCAAAGCGGAGCATATGAACTTAACCATTTGGCCACAGGGTCAGCCCCTCTTTATATTTTTTTTAAAAGCAGGGACTACTAGAAAATTTAAAATTACATACATGGCATGCATTTGTGGTATGCATTATATTTACATTGGATAGTGCTTGTTTAGATGCTAAATGAATCTATCAATAATACTTTGACCTATTCTCACAAAACTATATACAGGAACTGTGTAAATTTTAAAAGGTGTTTGAAGATCCGAAGTTGATGTCTTGAGGTGGATAAACAACATCTTGTACACATAACTTACAGGACAGGCCCTTTTTCATAACCCAGGTACTTTATCTTCACTGTCAACCCTAACGGATACAGTTACATGGTTTCTCATCTATAGGAAGGCAAACAGGATATGAACTATTCACATTGAAAAAAAGACATCAGAAAGAAAAAAGAATTGGGGGGAAATCTGCTAAAAGTTGGTGAACGGTCCAAAGAAAACACTGAAAAGCACTTTAGGTTAAAGTCATATACTATAAAATTACATATTTACCATGAATACACCTCAAAAGCTCTCACAGCACAGATTGGCATCTGCTTGACTAAGTCATCAACAAAGGTTTGGGTGCATCCAGTAGGTGCTTCTTAAGAATGTAAAGAAATGTATGGAGCATATTTGAAGGATTTACAATGAAAGATTTTCGCTCATGTTTTAATTGGAGTACTTAATCGCTAGAGTCCTAACATGATGGCAAAGCCATTATTAGCTCTACTTTCTTGACCAAGAAATTGAACTGTCAGACTCTTTTTGCAGTGTCCAAAGAAATATTTTGAGGATTAATTGATGAGATGTTTATTAACTGGTAGAACTTCATTGGTGCTCAAGATGGGGTAATTCTTATCTAGAATATCATGTTCTCTGAGAGTGTTAGAAGCCACGGCATGCTGATGTCAGCTCTTATTTAGTCTCGTTCTTACTATACCTGAGATTTAGTTCAGTAATATAATTGCCATTTTATTGAGTTCTGATGTGACACAGAATGTACTAGATATTTACCATATTATTTTTGTTTTTAGTGACCATCCCCCTCTTTTAATTCTGGTGGTTCTAAAAAATATAAGATGGTTGGCAAACCAAAATTACGGTATACTTCCCAATACATTCAATACAGATATCGTAATTTGCTAATTTCCAGGCACAAAGCTTGGACTGTTAGAGTGAGCAAAATAAGCAGGGTCTTCATTCTCATGGAGTCTAACATCTAGTAGTACTGCGGAGACCTTACTAACACCTAATACCCATTCTGCCCTTCTTTCAGTACTAAAAGCACTTTGATTTTGTTTAAGAAGGAATTGTACCCAGATTGCCTTCTGCCTAGGGACTCAGCTCTTCTCAGTGATATCTAAGTGTTAGTATTCCAACTGAGAATTCCTGGAAAGCTGTTGTTTTGCAGAATTGAAAGAACAGAATCAGATGATCTGAGCCTTTGCCCTTTACTCTTTCCCAGCCTGGAATATGAGACTTGGAGGTGCTATGGTCAGAGCAGACAATACTCTAAGAAAGGAAGAGCAGGAAGATGGATAGAGCCTGCTTGCATGAAGCCATTTTTGAGTAGCTGCAGTCTTGGACAACCTCCCCCAAGACTTTTTCTAACATGAGAAAAACAAGCCTACTACCTTTAAGACACTGTCTGTCAGTGAATGCCTCTGAATGCATTCCTAAGTGATACAACAGACATATCACAGAATGTCAATTGAGACCTTTCTTTTGGTGCAGGAATTATAGCTGAATCTTTGTTACCAAATGCACCACATTATAAGTTCAGAGAACCTCCCGTCGTTGGAGCTATCAACCCCTTCACAATGCTTAACGAGGAGCCAGTTCAGAGAAAGCGGCCTATTGATAGCCATGACATATACAGTTAATACAAAGGTAGTGTTAGAAGAGAGGGAAGGTCAGCATTTGGGGATGTATACTATTTAAGAAATAAGGCTAATCTCTCTGTTAATCACCCTCAAGAAGACACCTCTATCTCCAAAGCCAAAGCCAAAGTCAAGGGAATCTGATCCCAAAAAATCACTTATCAAGCTTGGAGGTGTCCAACCATCCTTACCTCCCCACTGTTGGGGACTGGTGATTGTCTCTCCTTTGATAATCACTGACTATCTAGTACCATGCTGCTGGGGCTTGTAGAAAGGGTCAACAAGGAGATGGCTGAGCTGAGAGAGGAGACCAGTGGGCAGCCTGAATTTCTTCCATGTGGCATGGCTAATACATGCGAATTTTACATGGGTCAAATGGACAGCACAGAAAGCAGCTGAGCTAGGGCCACATGCTGGAAAAGTGGATCTCAGTAGCAAGAGAGTGTAGGGTGAGCCTGGGCAGCAGAGAAGGTTGCACCAGAATCAGATCCTCCATCATAGGGAAATATGCAGTTGGAAGGAGCCTACAAGGCCTCCAGGAATACATATATTCTGCTCACAAGAGAGCCAGCATTTCAACGTCTGCCACATGGAGAACTCTGACAGGCAGCGTCAGCCTGAGAAGCACCAAAACCATCAGAAGGGGAACTGCACCTTCACCAAGGGCAAGCACAGAAGGAATCTGTCTCCCCTTTCCTCTCTCCTCGCCGCAGCACTGAACAATAAAAGGAGGAAAGGGTACGCCATGTGTGAGAATCAGACTATGCTCCCTCTCTCCCACAAGTTGCCAGAGTCAGAGATGTCTATAGCCTGCAGTGGGAAACAGTGGGAAGAGAAAGGAGAAATAAATAATTTAATGAAGAGACTTAAAGGATTTTGCATCCAATTCCAATGTGCGTTTTTTCTCCATACATCCAAGCAATTCTCTGACACCAGGTGAGTGTCCTGTGATTCAACTCAATTCTGGCACTATCTACTGGGAGATAGCATCAGATGCCACAGGCTGAGGGCTCAGTCCCATAAGATGGCTCGGCCCTCACTTCAGATGCCAATTACAAGTCCAAGTTGTTACTTGTGCTTCTGACTGAGCAGCTACAAGTCAGAGGTTCCCAGGAAACCCTCCTTGGGTTTGATTAATTTGCAAGAGTGGCTCACAGAACTCAGGCAACCCATTTACTTACTAGATTACTGATTTATTACAAAGGATATTAAAGGATATGAATCAACAACCAGATGAAAAGATAAATAGGGCAAAGTATGGGGAAAGGGCACAGAGCTTCCACGCTTTCCTCCGAAATCTCCAGGTGTTCATAACCCAGAAGCTCTCTGAACCCCATCCTTTTGGGTTTTTATAGAGGTTTCATTACATAGGAATGATTGATTAAATCCTTGGCCATTGGCAATTGATTTAACCTCCAACCTCTCTCCCCTTCCCAGAGGTCAGGGGGTGGGACTGAAAGTTCCAACCTCTAATCACATAATTGGTTCTCCTGGCAACCAGCTCCCATCCTTAAGTGAGGTCCAAAAGTCACCTCATTAACCTAACAAAAGACACCCATGTATCTGTCTCAACACTTAAGAAATTTCAAGGGTTTTAGGAGCTCTGTGCCAGAACTGTAGACAAAGACCAAACACATATTCCCTATTATAAATCACAATACCACAGGACACAAGTTTTAACATGAATTAAATGTATTCCCAAGAACTTGAATGTGAAAAGAAAATGGGGGAAATTTACACAATTAGGCCAGGACGTCATTGAAGCCTCAAGCTAGGAGGATTTAACACAGAGCAAGTTGAGGGGGTGAGCAGTTAGCGGAGAAAAAATTAAATCGGTTCATCTTTCTTGAACACCAAAAAATAAATGGAACTGCTCGATAAAATAACGTATTAACCTATTAATAGTTACAGATTTCACAAGGTCTTTTGTCTTCTGAAGGAGGTGTGAAGGGTGTGATGAGAGCTTGCTAGTGATGACCTAGTTTGCAGGAGGGCACCTGGGGTAGTAGGAATAAGCAACAGGCATGTGACCTGAGCCCTGAGCAGGGAGAGGGAGCTGGTGGTGAGCAGCAGCTGGGCAGGAAGAGGGTCATGTGGCTTGTGGCAATGGAGGCCTGAAGCTGGAAGAACTTGCTGGTCCCTTTGGACAAACTAAATTAAGCCCTCCATGCAGTCTGGGCACAGAGATGGGTGATGCAAGTGTGAGCAGCACAAGTGGTTGAAGGGACAGGCAGAAAACAAAGCATGAAGATTCACTTGAGGCAAAGAGAGTTATTCAGCCTTGCCCAAGAAGAAACTAGAAGCTTGGGTTAGGCATGAGAAAGCACAAAAGGAGTGTCCTTTCCCTTCTCCTTCACTCTCAGATGCAGAAATAGCTGGCATTCTCCTTGGTGGATTCAACTTACACTTTGGGGCATATTTTTGGAGGGCTCCTTTGGCAGGTTGGGGTGGTGGCTGTTGCCAATGAGGAAATGAACAGTACCTAGTACAGAGCTCCACACGCGGCCTGGAAGAAGGTTGTCAATTGCCTGTAGGATTGCAGGGAATTTCAAACAGGCCTTTCAGTTGGTTCACCCCCAGGGCTTCTTGGACCCAACTTATTTCTGGACTTTTTCCTCCTCTCTGAATGCACAGATCCTGGGGACTCAGCCTGCTGGGTTATCTTTTCAGGAGCTGCCACTGCCTGGTCCTGCCTTGTCTAAGCAAAAATCACCTATTACTCTCTTGCTTTTCTAACTTCTGAAGGCTGGAGATGTGACAGTGCAGATGCAGCAGGAAAACCTCAGCAGGATTTTCCAACGCTGGACTGCACATTGGTGGCAGCTTCTGTTTTGACCTGCATTACAGTGCTTAAGTGGCAGGCAGCGGAAAATATCACAGTCCTACAGCTAGTTAGTTCTCTGCCTCCTTACTGAAGTGGAAGAGCCCACATCTGCAAATTCCCTAGCCTGTGTTGGTCCAGGAACGTTGGCTCCAAATCGCATCTCAGCTACCTGCAGGGCAATTTCCAAATTCATCTCTAACCAGCTGAACTAAATATGAATTCATTTGAGGATGATTTTCAGGAGACAAGGAGTAAATTCCATGCCATTCAGCAAATAAGTGACAGTGCCTCCTCGCATAGTCACACCCTGTTAATCTAACTCAATTTCATTTGTCAGCCACCAGACAGGAGGCCAGAGAATATCTAAATGATTACCTCGGAAGGAATGCCTGTGCCTTTTGGAAACACAAGAAACACTTACCCCAACCTCTGGCAGGGGATCCTTATGTTCAGGGAGGACACTGGTTCGAACCTATGGAGAAAAACAAACATTTTCTGTATGACTTTGGAGTAGAAACCAGCGCAGGAGCTTCACACAGGTGCTGAGTTTCATTGTCCTTCATGTGGCGTCAGTTCAGACTCTGTGGTTAATCATTATTGAAGGCACCTGTGTGCAACACCCTCCGCAGTGCAACAAAGCTGTCCTCTTACAGTTCCTAAACTTCCTGATTTTCCTAAGGAGACAGAGCCCCTTGGATCCTCACTGCATGACCCCTGGTCAAATACAGAGATATCCAGGCTTTAGGTGAATCACCTTTAATTCCACCAAAAAGCAGCCCTCATTCAACATTCAAGAGAAGGGACAGAGTTAGTGTAGAGGGAGTCACTCTATGGATGCTCAATAGATATTTATTCTCTGAATGAGCAGCAAGATCCACAGTCCTTACAGGATATCCCTCCCACGTGAGAATTCTGGGCCAAATTGTCAGATACCATCATCTAGGTTAGTTTGAAAACCAATTCTCAACTGGGGGAGAGGAAAGTAGTGTAAAATAATCAGTCATCTGGGGAAGCTTTTCATGTGTTTGAAAAGCACTGCAAGAGAAATATCAACTTTTGAGAATTTAATAAGTAGACATATTTTCTACTGAGCAGCGATCCCCCATCCTGCTGTCCATCAGAATTACCTGGGGGCCTTTTCAAACTGGTAATGCTTTTTCCTGCCCCCAGATATTGATTCTAACACACGGCTACTAGGTCTATGGTTCTCTATTTAAGAAAAAAATGTTCCCAAGGAAAAGAAATCACGATTATCCTTCTCACTTAAGAAAAAGCTAGTAAAAGGAAGAAAGAAACATAAAACCTAAATCTAGTGCATCTTGATTTGAAGTAAAGATGAGACAAACGAGGTAAATGAATACAGAGCAATATACAAGCACACTCTGTTTAACTGGAGAGCAGAGGACTGCAGGAACAGAGGGGAGAGAGGAACCCAGGAACACATAAGGGATCAACATTTTAGAGGGTCACTTTAACAAGATCTCTTTGGAGGAGCAACACTGACAATCACACTCTCTTCAAATCAGGACTTAAAGTCCTGATGTACCTGACCACACCAGGTCAATTCTCCCAGGTTAATGGATGCTTATAATACCCCTCACAATGTCAAAAAGACTTGAACCAGCTCCTAAGGGCCTACTGATCTTTAACATGGTTTCCATTTCTTTGAAAAAGCCCCAAGCCACGGGAAAACAGCACATTTTAACTTCGAGCTGAACACTCTTTCTTTGTTTCTTTATGACAGATCCAGCACTACCGCTTGCACAATTTGTCAGTCATTACGACTCAAAATTGTTCACCAGAGCACAAAATAAATGACAGGAGAGCTCCCAACAGAGTAAACAACACAATTTGCAGAACACACTCAACTCAGGGTTTCATGACAGAGAGCTGACTGGTGACGAGCATTTGCAGTTTGGTAGCTGCATTAATGTTCAGTGGTACAGACTGTTCAGATGTACCATTCAGTCTCATTATCTGGAAATCATTAGCTGGCCTCAAAGGATGAGGAAACTATATATTAACAGTGGGCTGTAATAGACTATATAGTGTGTATATATATATGTGTTCTCTCTCTACACACACACATGGACTATATATACGCACATACAAGCATGTATATAATTTATATATACACAATGTATATCTGCATGTTTACATATATAGTAGAATGTACTATAATATATAACAAAATAATAAATATATAAAAATAATAAAATAATAAACAAATGGACTATAGGAAATAAATATTCACACACATGCAACCCATACTCACATACATATATGTGTGTATTTATACATCATTTTAAGAAAATATTTACCATCCAAATAACATTACCCAAAGGGATATGCTTGAATTTAAAAATAAAGTGAAAGAATCAGAAATCTGTGAGAGTCAACATATATAGACGGTATAAAGTATATATATCTATATAAACTATGTGATATAATGTTGGACAAAAGTAGAATAATACTAACAATTCATGCAACATGGTCGTTAAACTCCTAAATTTATGTTGATTTTATCAGTAGAACATTTATTCCTTATAAATATGAATAAACTATAAAGAAAAAAAAGATCCTTAACCCAAATTTGTACACTATGAAAAAAATCTAAAGATATTCACAGACTAGTTCATATCCAATGTGTATGTGTGAGTGAAGGAGAGAATGAACTTTACTTTACATAATAGAAGTATTTTTGAAAAGCACATGTATATCACACTTTCCTAAATTGAGGCATGTTTCAATTACCAGCAGAGCTCCTGATTCAGAGGAACTGAAAGACAAAACTTTAATAAACCAACTTCAAATTTTGTAAAGTCAGATTTTCACATAAAACATTTCTTTATATCACTATATATGTATAGTTCTAAAACTTTTACATATTTAAGGTCAATCCTACTGATGTTGTGACATGTAGGTTACACATCAATGATGCTTTCCTTGTGTAATATATATCCCTCATTACAGTGAACACAAAGTAGGTGGCAAGCACAGGATTTGCCAGTGAATGAGGTCTCATTCCTTCTCTTTGGGATTTCAGAGTCTAGTGAGGGGAACAAATGTATGAATAATCCAGTATAATGTAATAAATGCTATAATGGAAATGTGAGCATTTTCTTGTGGGCATTCAGAGTGAGGAGTAATTAATTCAGCCTGTGATTGTCAGGAAAGGCTTCACGGAAGAAGTGTTCTGGGTTTTGCAGGATAAGTGGGAGTTTTAGGCAAGGAAGGATATGACAAAGCCAGCAGGGTGTTATAAAACAGGCATGTGTCATGGAGTTGTAAAAGCCCATTTGTGTTTGGGAAAGAGCGAGCATTCTGATGATGCCATAACATGGTGGCCCTCAGGGGAGTGGCAAGAGTTAAATATGTTTGGGGATAGAGGTTGGAGCCATTTGCTGTAGAGGGTTATCTATCATATTATGGAACTGGAGCTTTATGCAATTTATGGGCAATCGGAAATCAGAGAAGACACTGGGTAGAGGAATGACACGACTAGACCACCTTGAGTCATCCCAACTCTGCCCTCAGTTATATTGACAGAATTATTTAATCTCTTTATGCCAGTTGCTTTTTGGCTTTACATCAGTTATGGAGTTAATAATACACCTCATAGGTTGCTGTGAGTATTACAACTTTCCAGCTCTTAGAACAGTCCCTGACACAGAATGAGAAGGAGGGAGGAAGGGAGAGAGAAAGAAAGGAAAGGAAGAGAGAGGAATTGAGGAGGGCAGGGAGAAAAAGAAAGAAGGAGAAAGGAAGAGAGAAAAGAGGACAGAGGAAAGAAGGGAGGGAGGGAGGGAGGAATGTGTCACTGAGAAAAAATAAACCCTGGATAGATTTAGATGAGACCTCTGGACGAGAAAGAGATGAAGCAATGGCGGTCACTGTGGCATCTGGAATATTCCAGTTCATCAGCAACGTCATACCTCCTGAGATTTACTGGCCTTCCTTAGGAATTCATTTTCCCTTTTTTGGTCTTATCAGCAGTTCTTCTCCCTGTTTCTCTTCACCTACCCCTCCCTATCCCTTCCTGGGACATAAGAATGTCTGCCTGATGGCACATTTAAAGTTTTTATAACTTCCTTTTGTCTAGACTTTTATGATATCAAATAAAGCAAGGGAGATCAATTAATAGGAGTGATCATGTAGAAGATTATATATTCCATCTTGAAAATTTTTTAAAGTTCATGTAAAACAAATGCATTTCCTTCTCTACTAACTTCATAAGTTCAAAATTCTACATACTAAATTTATCTTGAAAAAAAGTAAAAAACAAAACAAAACCAGGTAGCATATAGTGAATTATGCTCACTCTTTCATCAACTCTCTATAGATTAGTTCACAAACTTTATTCCCAAGCAAGAGCCTGCTTGAGCTACCACAGCAGTGACTGAATATAGCATTCCAATGCTCAAATCCATGGAGAAAAGCTCCTTAAACTAGACAACCTTGCTACAAAGACCATGGGCACTGCTCTTTGTGCACAGTGTATGTGTAAGTGAGGCTTGCTCCATTCCAGCCGGATTTTTCAGAAGTGAATATAGTATGCCCTCTCCACTGTCTCTTTCTCCCGCCAGGGAATCCAGCCCTTAGGTGGCTGCCGAGCTGCACCTTGGTCCTAGAATGTCCACAGAAAACCATCACTACCTATATTAGACTGCTAAATGATTGTATTCGTTTTCTACTAATGTGTAACAAACTTAAGCTATTTAAAACAACATCCTTTGATTAGTTCACAGTCTGTAGGTCAGAAGTCCAGGCCCGGTGTGGCTGGGTTCTCCACTCCGGTCTTGCGGGGCTCAAATCAAAGTGACAGCTGGCTTCGCCCTCATCTGGAGGCTTGACAAGGGAAAGGACTACTTCCAGCTCCTTCAGGCTATTAGCAGAATTCATTGCTTGCAGTTGTAGGACAGAGGTCCTCATTTTCTTGATGGCTGTCAGGTCAAAGTTGCTGTAAACTCCTAGAGACGGTCCTCATTCCTTGCCATGTGGCCTCCTCTATCTTCAGATCAGAATCTCCTTTGTGTCAAATCCTCCTCACACTTTGAATCTCTGTCTTTGGGTTCCACTCTCTTTTAAAGGCTTACCTGATTAGGTCAGGCTCACCCCAGATAATCTCCCCTTCTTAGGCAATTTTGCCATGAAAGATGACCCAATCACAGGAGTAAACGCCATCATATCACAGTTCTAGGGATTATGCAGAGCAGGAGGCAGTAATCTTGGGGCCATCTTAGAATTCTGCTCAGCACAATGATCAAGAAATAAACTCCCATTATGCTAAGACACTGAAATTTGGATATTTGCATTTGTTTCAGCAGCCAGCATAATTTAGACCTCCCATTTGTTTTATAAGAAATTTTGCATTCAGTTTATGGCTATGAAGACATAAAGCAAACAGTTAATATTAAATCCTTATTCACTATTTCAATGTCATCAAACATGTATTAACTACTTATTATGATCTAGGCACTATTATAAACACCAGCCATCTGAAGAGATTAAGAAGACAGGGTATTTCTTATCCACAGGCAATAATGATAACATGAGAAGAGTGAAAACGTGTAAAATAATTACTAAGCATCTCCGATTGTCTACAACCTACCAGCTACTCTTACATATTGATTTTCCAATTGTTTAAATTTTTGTTGTGAATAGAGAAAATGATCCATGTACAACCCAAATGATTTAGACCATAGAATCTTGAAGATGGAAGGGATCTTAGAGCCAACTTAGCAAAACCATCTATGCAATGTGAAAATTTTATCTGAAATACCCCTGGGAAATGCATTTAAAATTTCTCCTTGAACATGTTTAACATCTAGCTTTCTATCTAACTAATCAGGACTATAGAGATACTGTTGCAAACTCATACAGTGGGCTGGAAGTAAGAGAATAGAGATCGGAGAGGACTCTGGCAAAATGGAAATCACATTCTTCGTCTATAAGGAATGGCAACTACCCAGCTTCAATGATTACAAAGTTCCTGAGAAGAAGTCCTAATTCTTTTGCAGGTAGGCAATATTTATCAATTATTATCAATATTTAATTGTTTTTACCAGAAACAGGCCTGGTAAATAAGGTGAGTGGTCTAAGCAGGCCCAGTACTGTTTTAGTGAAAAAAAAAAAAAAACAAATTGCTACCCTAAAACAGTTGCTCTTGATCTTGACAAAACATTAGAATCATCAGGAATATTTTTTTAATATCAGTTTTCCAGGCCACACTCTAGAATATTTAAATCAGAATCTCGGAGGGAAGGATTCAGTCATCGGTATTTTTTAAGGCTCACTCCACACTTGATTCCAATGAGCAGCCAAATTTAAGAACTACTACTCTAAAATAAATGAGATATTTTTTGTGAGAGCCTCATAAATCAGCTCTGAATTCAGTGAGAAGTTGCAAAAATGTATTGAGTAATGGTCAAATGATGGAATAAGGTTGCCTTTGAAAAAGATTTTTTTAAAAGTTAATGGAATCTCAGAGCTAGAAGAGATCTTAGACATTATTGGGCAATGTTTCTTAAACCTTAGCATGCATACTCATCACCTGGTGGTCTGCCGCTGATCAGGAGGATGGTCTGAGGACCATCTCCTAGAAGCTTGTTAGAAATGTACAATCTCAGCCTCACTCCAGACATACTAAATCAGAATCTTCATTTTAACAAGGTTCCCGTGTAATTCATACACATGATAAAGTTGGAGAAGCTCTGCTCTAGAAGCGTGCTTATGAGTGAAAGTGATCACAGATAGAAGGGTAGGCATTCATTTGCACATAAACAAGCCTGAGATAACAAATGAGACTTATTCTTCTGGTTATGAAGGTATTTAGTATTTTTTTAAAAATGTCAACCATCTGTAAAAGTTCCAGATAATATTTTCTATCAGAGATGCCCTTTCCTTTGTCATGCAAATAGAAAGGAGTTTGCTCTTGTCAATGAAGTCAGAGATTGATTTGGGATAGAGCTGGGCTGGAATTTTGGTAAGACTCAGTTTTGCGAGCTGAATTTCCACCCCACCCCAATCCCAGATTCATATATGGAAGCCCTAACCACCAGTACCTCAGAATATGACTGTATTCAGAGATAGATAGAGTGATTAAGTTAAAATGAGGCCATTTGGTGAGGCCTAACGCAATATGTCTGATAAGAAGTGTCCTGATGATAAGGGGAAGAGACACTAGGGGTGTGTACACCAAGGAACGACCACGTGAAGAGTCAGCAAGAGGGTGGCCATCTGCAAGCCAAAGAGAGAGGCCTCAGAAGAACCCATCCCCGCCACTGCCTTGATTTTAGACTTCCAGACTCCAGAGGGTGAGAAAATAACCCTCTGTTACTTAAGCCACCCAGTCTGCGGCACTTTGTTATGGCAGCCCTACCAATCTAAGACACATTCTACCTGAGTTGCAGGGTATGGCCCTCTGCGACTTTCAACGGAGAGCCTGGCTGGTCTTTGCTCCTCAACCCTGAGAGAATGCTGAGGGTTCTCAGATATCTGAGCATACCTCTTTTGCACTGTGCCCCTCAGAGCTTCAAAATCTGGCAAATGTCTTTAGAGTGAGACGAGCCATGAGTCTGAGTCCCCTTTGGTCTCCGCATTTGTTATGTCAGCTACACATGAAAATCAAAATCTCTGCTGGGTTCTCTGTCTGCCAGCTGTCGCCTTGTGTTTAGCAAAGCCTTGATGCCCAGACTTCTAGCTACAGGGAGAATCTGTAAATGCCCTCAGGTGAAAAATGGCTTTTTAGTCCCTTGGTGTCAATTCACTGCTCCCTCTAGGGTTTAACTCTTGCCTGTTTTTGGTCCCTCTCCCCGGTTTCCTAAGCACTGTGAAACTGGGAGGTTTTCCTCTGCTTTTTATAGGCCTTTGGCCTTGTTCTTTAGCCTCCTGCACAGCCACAGAACTCAGGGAGTCTCTTCTGAGAAAAAAATGGCCACTGACTTGACGCCCCTGAAGTCTCAACTTCTCACTTCATCCAGCACAACCGCTGAAAGCTTTCTGATTTCTCCTCCTCTGAGCAGCAGCAGCCCTGTGTCCAGACAAAAGCCTGTTCTTCAGTCCACTCTCAGAATCAGCAGATGCTGAAAAATCTCAGGCTCCTGATAGCTCAACTCTGAAAGGTCCTGTGTTCTCTGGAATTTCAGCGTAACTTGTCATTATTACTTTCATAGCTCAATGATACTTTCAAACCTCATTTTTGTACCATGTCTGGCTTGTTTCTCGGTGTTGTCAGAGGGAATGTTACTTGCTCCACCTACCACATCCTACCCAAACTGAACTTTTTAATATCTGAAAGTTATTGGAAAGCTAAGGAATCTTCCAAACATGTGATTAAGACACGAAAAATGATATTCAACAGAGCATAGTTAAATATGATTGAAGAGGGGAGAAAAATGCCATTATATGCTTATCTATTTAGTTAAGTCTTTGATAAACCCTTTACAAATGCATAACTACAGGTAGTTCCCTTAGTAAAAGCAGAGTTTACCCTGAAGCCTGAGCACTATCCAAAAATAATCCAATAATTATTGTGTGACATGCTTTCTTGGTTTTTACTAGGTAAATGTGATCATCTTTCATATGTCAAAACATATTCAACAAAACTATGTACACAAGAACATTCTATAGACTTCCAAGCCAAAATGAGATAATGGTATAACAAATATAAGCACTCTTTTAGTTTGGATGCATCTAATCTTAGAGGTTTTCCATTTCTCTAAGGCAGCGATGTTCACACTATAGCTCTCTAGTCACATGGGTCTCTTTATGTTTAATTGGTGGCTCTTTAAGACTTCTAATTTCGCTATATGAATGCGCCATTATACTAAATTCTACCAGTCATACAGGAGTCATGTGCTTCTTTAGGTTCATGGTGACTGCAAATGCGGCACTAGAGTCATATAACTTTGAGTCTCCCTGCCATTAGCCACATTTTATTCCATTTCCCTTTCCAACTATTACAGAGATCTATTACAGGCAGGTGTGAAAATACTGAACAGCAAAAATATCTTAAGACATTCCTTTCCTTGGTCGGAGAATCTCTGAAAGATACAGGCTCTGCTGAAAATAAGAGATGCAGAAACTGAAGTCTAGCTCTCATGGAAGCCAAAGAGGTGTCTCCACCACTGCTCTGAGGGTAAACCCTTCTGCCTGTCACATTCTTTACTTCTGGATCTTCCTGAAAGGGACACTAGGCTGGGAAAGGCAATAGCATTCAGACCTGTCAGGTTCCCTGACCTGTGTCTATGAGTTAAGTCCTGTCCTGTACACTTACCTAAAGCAAAAAGGACAAACCTTAAAGAACTGTACAACTAAAGGCCACAGACTTAAGTGTTAAGAGATGTTTAGATATTTTTAAAATGGAAATAAAGAGTAAGGAGCTCTTTGTATTGCAAAAACACAATCTAAAAATGTGTCTTACAGGCACTGAAACATTAACTAATAATTTTCTAAACAACTGATCATTATAATTTGAGAACTCCATTCCCACTGACTTCCAAAGCCCCACATGAGGATATTATTAACACATGAAGTATATATAAGGCTCAATTCAAATACAAGGTATCTATATTAACAGTTTTTGCTCAGGTCAAACCACTATTACTGCTCCCATTTCCCTTCCTCTCCTTCTCCACTACCCCAATAGACAAAAATAATTGTACCACCACTCTGGAAAGTGAGAAGAGAGTCATGAGGGCTGATTCCTTGATCCTAGCACTAGAACTGAATTGAGTTCTGAATTCAGTACGTGCTACCCTAGAAACTTTCTAGCCTAGAAAGAAATAATATAAAGCTTATAAGTGATAAGTAAGGATAATAGAAGCAAAGGAAATAAGAATCACTATACTTACTTGGCCTATGGGTTAATTATTTCAGAGGCACATATATTAACTTTTTTTTCTTGTATTAGCTCATTTAATTCCTGTAGTTCTGTGTTGTTTTATTATCACTTTGTCCATTTTACAGATGAGAAAACTCAGTTTCAGGAAGTCGAAGTAATTTGCCCAGAGTCACTTCAATAGCAAGTTGCAGATCAGACGTTAAACGATCTGCTTCTAAAGCCTGTGCCCATTCTGTGGCAGTGTGCCTCTTCTGAGCCCAGACTGATGGTGACTTTAAGTGTCTTCCCTAGGGCTGCTTAATGAGTTTTAAAAACCAAAAATCTATTAGCCTCAGGGAATAGAAACAGACACAATTTATCATATTGCCAGACTCAAAAACACCATCCTTACATGTTAACGGCCCCCAATTAAGAGCACAGTCATGAGTTAATGAACAAGCCATTAGACAGAGAACAGTAATATCAACACAAGCACATGTCTATTAATCTTTTGCTCATTGGAAGTCATTAGTCCCAACACTATAAGGCTAAATAATTTCTAGGTAGCTTTAAACAAAATTATTGTGATATTATTCCGTATTTCAAGAGATCATTTACAACCCAGGCTTTTGTAACCCCAGTCAAAAGATCACCAAGCCCTAGGTAGAGATCAACTGATTTATATAATCAACGCACAAATCATACTTTTTGGATGAATTGAAAAAAAATGTGTATCCAGGCATAAAGCGGAGAGGCTTTCAATGCAGCTAACAGTGAAGTGTTGTGTTCATCTCCAGGAAAAAAACAGAATTAACTGCAGCAGCTTTACTCTACTATCACAGCAGTTTCTTTCTCTATGGAATTCTACTAACGTATCTAATAATTTGATCAATGGGTCTCAATATTGGCTGCACATGAGAATCATCCGTGCACATTAAAAAATGCTGATGCCAGGGCCCCACTTGTTCATGTTCCTTTAGTTGATCCGTTTCTAATCACTCAGAATTTTCTTTCACTGCTTTCCCTTCCCATTTTATCTTCAAAATCACCTTATGAGAAAACTGAGGAGCAAACTGGAAGTAACTTTCAACCTGCAGGAAAACACGACTCAAAGATAAGTGACTTTCTCCCCAGATTATGTGGCTAGTAAGTAGAAGAGCTAATATTTCGGCTTGGATCTGCTGTATTCCAAAACCAATGCCTTTGACACCTCTGTTGTAATGCCTGCAGCTTGGGCTGAAATAAGAATCCCACATCCACTACACGAAAGACGATGAAGGGAAATCGAAGCAGGGTTCCCAGTTTCCCCGCCGTAGAGGGAAACGTGACTGTTGCATCTCAAGCGAGAACTCGGGGTGACTCTCCTCAAAGGAACACTGTTAGGAAGTAGCCAGGGTCTATTGCACGACTCGCTCAGTCTTGTCTTAAAAGAGCAAAGGTGTTAAATTCAATGTTGTAAACTCTTCCCAGGAAGGTGATACCGATATATAACAATGTTTCTATACGAAAAATGTATTCGTAGTTTCAAAAGATTGATTTACAAAATTGGGAACACAATCCCATTAAGTGGAGGGCTCCTTTTACCCTAATAAACCAGGTGTATACTCAATCCTGTAACGTGTGAGTAGCAGCTGGGATGCAAAATGCCTACAATTTATCTTATTCAAACCACAGATCAGCAGTTCTCTAGTTTGGTCCGATCAGATCTGCAAGGTCAAAATTACTTGCATGATAATTCTAAGATGATATTTTCCCTTTTTACTCCTTGTGCCACTCTCTCAGTATATTTCTTTAGTTTTCCAAAATGCAATAATTTCAAAAACATGTATTATTTATGTGAACATATAACGGATTTAATATTTGCTATTTTAAATGAATTAATAAACGTTTTAAAATTTTCTGAGTTTTAATTTCCAATGTGCTAAACATCTATAAGTTATTAAAACCATATGAACAAAAGCCTTTTGGGATTCTTGATAATTTTGAAGAATGTAAAAGCATCCGAAGACCAAAAGTTTGAGAAACACTGCTACAGGTGATCCTCAACATTTGGGATTTGTTTTTCATGGTTACTTGGTCAATCTTACTATTTTTCAGAAGATTTTTGCTGCAGAGTCTCTTTCAGAGATGGATGTGATGTTTACCACATGCACCCACTAATCCAGCCACTCTGAATCACCACAGTTCCTTGAACTTGCCTTGCTCCCACGTCCCTCCATGCTTTGCACATGCTTCTCTTCTGCCATAAGTGCAGGGGACACAGCCATGACAAGGAATAATCATTTCACAGACTTACATCCCAGCATCAGGAAGGGACGGAAAATATCAAAATAGGTAAATTAGGAAGTATGCGTGGAAGTAAAATATGGTAATGGAATAAAATGTTAACTGGATAGGACTACTTTACTACAGTGGTTTCTCTGAGTAGGTGACTTTAATTAAGACCTACATAAAGAAGAGGAGCCAGCTCAGAGAAAAATAAGAGGAAAGAGTATTCCAGGACAAGACAAGAGCAAGTGCAAATGCCTTGAAGCCAGAATGGCTAAAAAAACTGGCTGAATGGAGAGTAAAAAAGTGAGAGGGAGAATCAAAGAAGGCAGGGCTCTAGTGACGTAGGGTCTATATTTTAATTTTAATGGGAAACTCTAGCAGGGTTTTGAACCAAGAAGTGATGTGATCTTTTTCACACTTTAAAAATACTACTCTGATTCTAATATGGAGAACAGACTGCAGAAGGTCAAGAGTGAAAAGGATGAACAATTAGGAGTTATTTGCAATTTAGAGTTTTGTTACCATTACTCTACTTTAGTTTCTAGAGTCAAGATCAAGCTCAGTGCTTAGGTTTTAGAGTGATAATCATTGCATAGCCTCTAGTTATTTAATTTGTTTCTAATTATTTATAGAAATCACTTTGATACTGACAGAGAAACAAAGTTAGCATATAAATTTCTTGTATGTATAATTATATTCATCTATGAGAATAATAATGCTCACTGGTCACAAGAACATTTGTGAATGAATAATATTTAAATAAATTTAGAGCCAGATAATAAATGTTCTGCTATATACATCATATTTACATTACGGATATTAAAGAATAGCACAACTCTTGAAATACAAGAATATTCAGAAGAATCACGGTAACTTAAAGCACGAGGGAGTTCAATTCCCTGAAAAAAATTTATAAACAAACTGAGTGATGATAATAGAATGATGATTACCAAAGAAACTCCTATGAATAAGATCATCTATTGATGGGTTCGGCACTTCTGGCAGGTACCTGTGACAGCAGCATTTAGAAAACGTCTTCAGTGATATATCTTTGCATTTGAACCACATCAGCAAGCAACCATTCAAAAACCCGCGAATGGCAAATAATGATGCCAGTATGGAAGAATATAAAAGGGAAGAACAGCACCTTTAATTTTTAAATCAAACCCCTTTTTTCTAGAACAAGAGACCTATTAACAGGACTTCTGAAAAGCATCTTTCCATAGGGGCACAATTTTGCACACGATTGGGCCTGACTTAAAATATACCTTGGAAATCCAACTCTGAGTTTTTAAAGTTGTGGAACATTCTATATCTGCACTGGAACAGTAGCTGCCTGTGAGATGGCTCTTTCATTTTCTAATCAAAGTTTTTCCATTTTACACAGTAAACTGGCAGTCAGAACCAAGTCCACACGTGCGCGCGCACACACATGCACATGCACGCACACACAGGAGTATTCAGCAAGCAATTCAACTCCACTAAAGTGCAACTATTCAACAAATGTCAAAATATTCCTGTTCCCCCAAACCATTCAAAGCTTTTAAAATAAAGCTTCTCGAATGTCTAAGGACTTTACCGTCTTAAGAACACATCTGAAACCTAGAATCTTCACTCTTTAAATTCTTAACAGCTGAAGTATCCCTGACTTTATAATGCATGTTTTGTGCTTAAAGTGAGTTTATACTCGGTATTCTTGCTACCTCAGTGCCTAAAGAGGCAGGCTAAATTTGAGCTAATGGACTCAGGCATTTGAGAGGAAACTATCTAAAACTAAGAGCACTAAGGAAAGTCCACTCACAAGGACAAGAGAAACGGGCATTTTCATAAATTCTTCTTATCAAAAATTGTACTTTTACCTTTCCCAGTTCTTAAAGTGAATTTTTCTTTGATGCTGTCGGGAAGAAACTTTCAAACGTTCTTAGATAAGGGTGCCCATTATTGCACAGACGAGACAAGACCACAGGTAAGGAAATTCAGGGGCTTTAATCTAATCGTGCTCAATGGGATTCTGCCATTAAGGACAGTGGCATTCAGGTAAATGTTTAACAACTGGTTCTGGGAGGATGGAGATGGGAGGGAAAGCTATGATTTCTAGAGTGTGCCAATTCCTGTGATGTAAATATACCCACCCCGGCCGGTTTCAAGCTACCAACTTGAGACGACAGACTGTGGAGCTGGGAATGACGTGAAGGATCAGCTCTGCAGGGCTGGTGGAGCCGACACCAGCACATCACCGTGGTGTCACCGTGGGGTCACTGTGGAGAAGTCAGCAGGCACAGATGCTTGGGACCCAGATCTACTGAGATCCCAGAGCATTGTGAGCTTGGCTGTGGCTAACTCAGGCATGCATTTCAGAAAGAATTTAGTATAACATGACTATATTCCCATCAGTAATTTGAAAATAAAATCCATCTTGAGTCTTACATCTCAGGGGATAAGACCATGTCTCAGAAACCAATGATTTTTAATTAATTTTAAACTCAGCAGAATTCAAATGTCTCTCTGAGAGGTGACCAGCACTGTCTGTTCAATCAGATTCCCAGTAGCTGCTGAGAAATTCTTTTAAAAGCAGTGGAAACTTTGACCATGGGAAAGATGCAGAAGCACACAAGGAATCCGGCTTACCAGAATTGGTCTCATGACATATCTGGGCTCCAGGGTCAGTTTTAAGTGCCCTGGCAGCTAGCACTGGATGCTTCAAAATTTTATCTCTCTTTGGAGCCTCTGATTGTAGTCTTCATAGGCCACAGACCATGTTATACATCAATGTTTAGAAAAGCATTTGCACTGAATGTACCACAAAGCTGAAAAAACCTGAGATTGTCAGTATATCCCCTCATCCATAAATAGACTTATTTGCAACCAGGATTTCTAGATTAGAGTCTAAACTCTTAGGAAAACCTTCCATTAAGGAATTTTTAAAATTTGTTCCAGTTAAGCAAACAGAAAATTTCTTTCTGTTTTTTGCTGTAAAGCAAAAAGAAATTTCTTTAAGGGCATTAACCATGCTGATAATTTTGTCTCCTTAAGAAAAACTAATTTTTCATATAGCTGTCTTGTACAAGTTTTATTTCACAGCTTATTCCAAACCAAGCTGTACAATATAACAGTTTGTGCTTATAGTACTACTGTCCAGGGATTTCAAACAGTTTTATATTAAAAAAAGAAATTTATGACACTATAATAAAACTTTATTCCTGGCTTTCTTTCCCCTTTCTTTAAAATAAAACATAAGGGGAGTAAATACAGCTAGACATTTACTACAGGTTTTGTAATAACAGATTACAGGCCTTCAAAGACACATCAATATTCATAAAAAGAACAATGGAACGGAAGAGCATTAAATGCTATTCCTAAAGCAAAAAAGAAATATTTCTCAATGACCTTGGGAAATAAACAGGTAAACTTATTAAAGAGGGATAAAAAGAAAAACGGATTATAGTAAGAAAGTAAAAAAAAGAGAGAAAGAAAAAGAGGATCACATTTATCATCATAAAAACCTACATCAGTGTTCTATCAATTATGAGCTGTGGGGTGTTGTGGGTAAAAAAGGCATTAGAAATAATTTAATCCAACAAGTTAAAAAAATTTTTTGCAAAATAAAAATTGTTCCAGCTTTATTGAGGTATAATCGACAAAAATTGTGTATATTTAAGGTGTATAATGTGACGATTTGATAAACGTATACATTGTGAAATGATTACTACAAACAAGCTTATTACCACATCCATCACCTCACATTAGTTACGTTTTGTGTGTGTGTGGTGAGAACACTTAAGATGTATCCTCTTAGCAATTTTCAAGTTTACAATACAATATTGTTAACTATAGTTACCACGCTATATGTTAGATTCTCCAGAACTCATAACTGGAAGTGTGTACCCTCTGACCAATATCTCCCAGGTCTTACACTTAGAACAGAATTAGGCCTAGACTACATGTTTTATTTTTTCTTCAAAAACTTATAAAACCAAAGACATGTACCCACAATGAAAACCTTGAAACACGGAGACAGATTGCATGGCGGCACCCATGTCAGGTGCATCCTGATCACAGTTGTGAGGCCGGCCTGGGGGCTGGTGTCATTGGCTTAGCTGGGGCCATGTTTGTGCTCTGTGTTTTTGCTCTCAAAGTCAGGTCGTTGGATCAGCAGCACTGGGATCACTTGGGAGCTTATTAGAAATGCAGAAGCTTAGGGTCCTGCCCCAGAATGCGGAATTAGAATCTGCATTTCAGAAGATCCTCAGGTGGGCCCTAAGTACATTAAAGTTTGAGAAGCCCTGATACAAAGGATGCATTCATACTGCATATAAGCAGTTGGTGAACTGCCTTTAAATACTGAATGGCTAAATCCTCTACACTTGTGGCAAATAGTCCCTTGAAACTGCTGGAATTTAGGCCTCCTAAGATCTCCCAAAGATGTTGCCTACAGGTCAAGCAGGCTGGCTAATGCCCTGTCTGCTACTTCCTGGGAAAAATGTGGGGAAAAAAATAAGCGTCTCTCTGAGGATCACAAATTCCCAAAGCAGCTGGAGGAGTTATAAAAAGAAAGGCATTTGACCATTTTCATGAGAGCTTCTTCACTTATCCCATTTTTCTTTATTAATAGTAACTCAGATTAAACCTTTCAACAATGAAAACAAAAACTCTAGTGAACTGGTTCGTAACATTGGCTTGGAGCACAGCAGGCTTCTCTTCCCTCGCTTCAGCTTCTGTCCTCTCATTTTTCTCATCCAAACTACCTTGTGTTTACTTCTCACTTAACTATCTTACTCTTTAGAATTAGCCATTAATCTCAGCATTGACTTTCTTCCTCATAACCCCAAGTTTCCCAAGAATACCTTAAGGATGTCTTTCCTTTCCATATACCAGAAAGAAAGAAATATTGGTGCAAATATAATGGATATTTATCATCTATTTATATTTCCTGTTCTGGGATTCATGTTTACATTCTCAACCACTAAAATATAATCTGAAATTTAAAAACAGTGCCTTTAAACACCCTTGGGAGACAGGCAGAATCAATCATCAAACTGCAGAACATGAAGAATGGAGAGTCAATTGACTTTTAAAAAGTTGTTAATCTATTTTTATCAGAAAGGAAACTGCATAAGCGTGTACATACAGTTTAGTATGTACAAATTAACGCAGTGTAATATCAGCAGCTGTGGAAGAAATGCAACTTAGCCGGCAACCTTAAAAACTCCTTTTTTGAGCCTTTCCCCAATATAACCGCAACCTTCTCCACCAGAGATAACCATTATCCTTTTGTAATGATTTTCTTTCTTTTCCTTAGAGTATTACCACTAAAGAATGCATCCCTAAACAAAAGAGTGTGGGCTTTCTTTTTGCCCAGCTTTTCACTTAATATAAAATACATGAATACTGTATGTATTCCTTTGTCTTGCTTTGTTTACTCAACATTTTTTTGGGATTTATCCAAGTTGTTGCATATAGCTAAGGTTCATTTATTTTCATTGCCAGATAGTAATTTATTGTATGACTATACCACAATTTATTTATCACTATTACTCTTGATGGCTATATGGATTATTTCCATGTGTTGGTTGGAAAGAACTGGAATGAACTGCTGCTATAAAATTCTTGCGCACAGATTCTGGAGCACATGTGTGAATAACTTTCCAGGGTAATTACCCAGGAGAAGAAATCCTGGGTCTTTAGGGATCACATCTTCAACTGGACTACAATGCTAAACTGTTTTTCAAAATGCTTGTATCATCTACCTCCAACTATATGAAAATTTCACATCTTTACTGATATGTGAAATTATTAGACTTTTTAATTTGGGGTTAATTTTTGATATGTAATTATATCTCATTGTAGTTTTAATTAAGACTTCTCTGATTACTAATGAGGCTGATTCCCAAATGTTTACTGGTCATTTGGCTCTTTGGTAAAATGCTAGTTCAGATTTTTTGCCCTTTTTTTCTATAGTTACCTGTCTTATTTTTGTTAATTTATAGAGGTCCTTTATACATTTTATATACACAACGGATATTAGTCCTTTGTAATTTATGTGTTGCAAATGTCTTCCTCCACTCTACAATTTGTCTTTTCACTCTTTTACGGTGTGTTTTTTCACCTGACTCTCTTAAACGTTTATATTTGAAAGTATTATGACAAGATGAGGGAAAAGCAGTATAAAATCATACACCTTTAAAAGACTACATCTCGGGAATGTATCCAGTATCATTATCTCCAATTTTGTATTCTAGAAGTGATCTGTCAGCACTTGCATACCTACTTTCAACTATATCATCCTAAAATTGCCTATGTGTTGCTTTGCAAATGCTTTCAAGACTCGCCATATGTGTCTGAACCTTCGCTACCATAGAACCCCAATGCCTAGATACTGACCTTTACCTAAAAATATTCTAATAAAAAAAATAAGTTGATTAAATGCCACAGGAGAGACCAACCATCAAATTGTCTTAATAGTTTTTAATTAAAGGCAATTTTGAAAGAAAATAATATAGCCTGCATATAGAAATCTGCTCATTTGCCGGCCTTGACAAAGGCCCAACTAGTGAGTGAGTTGGTTTTTGTTTTTCCTGCCTTGTATATTCAACAAAGTAAGACTCTCAAAGCTTAAATGCCTCCTAAGCACTAAATATTTCCTATTAATCTATTCTGATGATCACAAGCCATAAAAAACTTGAATTTCAATATTTTAATTTCCATATATTAGAAGTTTTGCCAAATGTGCTAAATCCTATTTACTCCTTCAGGTGCCACACTCTACCCTTTTCCACCCTGCCCTGTGCTCCTGGAGGCTGAGCTCTGGCCTACATCAAGGGGCTTCTTTGTCCCCCTGGCTTTCAGTGTGTTCTGGAGGTGGGGGCCCTGACAGCAGTCTGGTGGCCCCGAGAGGAAAAGGAGGTCAAGATATACTGGCCCTTGGCTCCCTTCTTGTGAGGTAGCTTCTAGCCAGCCATGTCCCCTGACCAAACTGGCCTTCTCTACTCAAGTCTCTCTGTTTTCTGGAAACTGTCCCCCTCCTTCCCCTTCTCTCTTTCAGGCCTAGAAGTGATAATAGCTCTACCATTATTAAACCAGGTTACTGCACTACTCTTTGTGGTTCTACTTTGCAAATAGTCCCTTTGTAAATAAACCCTCCTGGAATTATCCTAATTTGTGGATGCCACCTGTTTCCTATTGGAACTGTGACTGATACAGACTTAATAGCCATGCTTGTGTGCAAAGAGAAGCAAAACAAAGCATTAAGGCAGATTACTAGAAGTGCTGCCTTCCTGGGCTCATATATAAAGCACAGAGAAGCACAAGTACTCTTTCCTATGGAGCTAACAGAATAATCATTCAGCACAAAAATTATGTTGGGCCCTGGGAATATAATAAATAATGAAGAACAAAATTATTCTTCCCCTTGGAAGGATGGGTTCGTTTTACCAGTACTAGGTTGTAGACCCCTATCATGATCTGCCAGCTGGATGGCATTCAGGGGCTTGGTGGAAAGCACTCCTTTCACACTACAATTCTTTGCACCCTCTTGCTTAACTCATTCATTCTCACGACCCTATTTTGAAACTGAAAGTGGACATTCTTTAGCTCAGGAAAGTGAATTATGTTTCAAGTGACACCATGAAGTCTAATTCTGAACTTCATTCAGTGTTGTGTCTCCTTACTTTTTTTCCCTCCTTCCCTAAAGAAAAAAGGCAGTTCAGTTGATGCTTATTTATCTATTCCTCATTGTATAGATCTCTTATTTTCTCATGCTTTGATATAGTATTAAATAACAAAAATGTTTCCTCTTGTGTGTAGTTCATGCAAAACTAAAAAGCAATTATTAAACCAGACAAAAAGTAACAAATTATAATTAGGTACATGAATAAATACCTCAGGATGCTACAAAGAGATATTTTCATTTCTCAGCTACAAGACTGCTACCTTTTTATTCCGATATTACAGAAATGAAAGTCCCTTCAAACTAGGGTATGTTTAATACCACAAAAAGCATGTCAAACAGAGAGATTTTACTAACTGAAATGACTAAGTGGAAATACATAAGGTGTATCTGATGAAGGGAATAGCAGTGAGGGCCTTGCCCCATCTGTTCCCCTATAGGAAAGGCAATCTAATTTCCATAGGGAAAAGACAGGAAGGCTTATTTCGAGGGTCTCTTGCTCCCCAACTTACTAGATACTGTAACAGTAGCAGAGGCAACAGGGATGTGACAGCCTGCCACTAGCTCCCATCTGAGTGAGAATATTCTCCTTCCACAACAACATGACCCCATGCAGGGCCCTTCTCGGCAGCCTGCCAGCGTGTAGGAGCCTCTGGCTTCATGCTTCCCCTTGTCAGCAATCAATGATGTGACTAAATCAGGAGCGAGCTGAAGGCCCCTAAAGCAGGCACAAAATCATGGGGGAGCTTGTTCTAATAGATCTTTAACTACCGTCTGGAGAAAACGAGAACCACCGCACATCTTTTGTTCTTCATCTCCAGTCCTAAAAAGGGACCTAGACAGCTAAGGCTTCAGAGCTACAACACCATACTCCAGGAACTTAGAGTGCAATTCATAATACATTTGCCATTATTTTACTAGATATTCTGAACATAAAATTTAACTTACACTTTTTAAACAGAAAAACACTAAACAGCTCCACTGTGCTTACTAGTGGATATATAAATATTCTCTTTGATTGGAAAAGCCATTTCCCCTTCTCCCTGGACCCCATTCATTACTGTATTGAAAGCAAAAGTGAGTGTCTTCATGTCAATGCTATTTGGTGTCTAATTCAACACTATATTTATTATGTTTCTAAACAGATGTGATAAAACACATACGTATTTTATTTTAAGGCTTAAGCTAGAATTAAGAAAGTCCCCAAATGTGGAAGTTAATCACTTAAGTTATACTTTAAAAAAGTTATTGAGGGGATGGCCCCATGGCGTAGTGATTAAGTTCAGCATGCTCCGCCTCAGCAGACTAGGTTCGTGGGTTCGGATCCTGGGCATGGACATATACCACTCATCAGCCATGCTGTGGCAGTGACCCACATATAAAATGGAGAAAGATTGGCACAGATATTAGCTCAGGGCTAATCTTCCTCAAGCAGAAAAAGAGGAAGAGTGGCAACAGATGTTAGCTCAGGGCTAATCTTCCTCAGCAAAAACAAAAACAAACAAAAAAACTTATCAAAGTAGATACAGATGATAATCTTATAGAAATGTATTTTACTTCATTTGTATCCTATGTAGATGGTAAAATATAGTAGTTAATACATGGACATTTAAGTGAGTAACATCTGTGAATGTGAATACAGCAACACAGCCGTGACTCTCAGTAGCTGTGTGACCTTGGTTAATTTACTTAATGTGACAGGCAGACCTCAGGGTGGCTCTCAGGATCCCTGCCCCCTGGTGCTCCTGTCCTATATAATTTCCTTGCCTTTACTGTGGGCAAGACCTGTGACTTACTTCTAACCTAGAAGACGGCAAAAGTGATAGAATGTGACTCTTGTGGTTGTTACATTACATGGCAAATGTGATAAGATGTCAGCCTGTGATTATATTACATTACATAAGATTCTTTTTTAGCAGATTGGAGCCAGAGATTCTGTTTGTTTTCTTGATGAAGCAAATGGTTATGCTGGAGAAATTCACATGGCAAGAACCTGCTGGCAGCCTCTAGGATCTGAGGCAACCTCAAGTCGAAAGCTAGCAAGAATCTAGGGCCCACAGTCATACAGCCACGAGAAGCTTAATTCTGCCAAGAACTAGAATGAGCAAGGAAATAGATTCTTCTCCAGCTGGACCTCCAGATAAGATCACAGCCTTGTGATGAAGCCAACACCTTGATTGCAGACTCTGGGCAGAGGATTCAGCTAAGCCCAGGCGCTGACCCAGAGAAGCTGTGACATAAGAAATAGGTACTGTCTTAAGGTGATGAATTTATTATGATTTGTTATACACTTCTCTAAGCCTCCGATTCCTTACATGTAAAACAGAAATGATAGAACCTCCCAGACCAGTCGTGAGCATTAAATGCAATACTGTTTTCCACGCACACATTCCCAGGATCTCGCTCACAGAAAGCTCTCAAAACTCAGTAGCAACATTATTACTACTAGCATCCTAGAAAGTTAAATCTCAGAAAAATGAATATAAGATAAGGCCTTAGGAAGAGGTGAGTTCTGCTTATGCTCGTAGTGAAGATGCAATCAAACAGATTACTGATTAACCAAGAACTCGACAAATTTAATTTTATTACATCTGATTTTTGGAACAATACTAAACAAAACTGAGAAATGGAAGTCAACGGTCTTAAGCACCTTCTCTTTACTCTTTTGAGCCCTGTCCCCTTCGTCCCACACTCTCTCAGCTCTTAGGTACTCAGTTTCTCTCAGGAGCTGTATTTGTCGAGGATCAAAGAATCTATCTTAAGACAGAGAATCTTATAAATAGCTTGAGCTGTACCAGAAACACAACTGCCTCTTCTGCCAGAATATAAGAATTGTTGCATATTTTCACAAGGAGTTAAATTTAAATTACAGGGAAATGTTTATAAGAATATGAACATTTTCATAATATATAACAGTTTCAAAATAGAATTCATACATTTTGTATAGAGAAATTTTGCCGAAAAAGCATTCATGTTCCTTAATAGCAATCTCAACTATCTTGCTTACAGCCTTGATCTCTGAAACTGAGCTTTATTTATTATTCTCATTTTGATTTTAGATTATTTTAATTACCAATAAAAAGCAAATACCAAAGCTGAATGGATTATTACTTATGTGGATGCTTTTAAAGCTAGAATAGTTAGTGGCCTCATTCCAAAGGTTCTATAAACCATTTTTATAAGTGAATGCTATCATAAAGAAACTTGGATGGAAACTCTGTTATTGGTGGAGAATGCAAAGCAAAGAGTGACTAGTATTTTAAGTGTGTTAAGTACAAAGCAATGTCATTAAATTAAATTTCTTCCATCCTTTAATTTCATTAGATGAAAAATCACCACTGAGAAGATGAAGGATTTCATTTCTATCCCGTCAGTTCAAACATCTGAAATTAGAAGAAAGTTGAATGTTAGCAGCATAGAAGCTGATGTGAAACTAATTTGTGGCCTCATGTTATTCCCATGGAACAAACCGAATGTTGTCTAATATAAACACTCAAACAAGAACCACCGAAATTAAGATCCCAACTGGTAAATTAACCAGGGATCTCAAGAACTGAGTAGACTACATGGCCCATTCTAACCGGTGTACTTCATGATTTGTAGTGACAAAGATATTAATATTCCAGAGATGAAGGGATAGACAGATAAAGGACATTTATCTAATGGATTATAAGAATATCCTTTGCTCTTAGTTCACATAAATCCCTATACCTGTGAAGGCTTACAAAATACCTGAAAGTTCATTATAAATCAAACTAATGTGAATTGGCCTTTCACTAAACTGGAGAATTGGAGTTTTGCCTGGTTTTTTAATATGAATTCCATAAACAGAGTTCCTAGATGACTGGACAGAATAATGACTAGTATCTCCAAACCACCTCAAATGCCTTTCATGCCTACTTTTCTTTATCCTTTATTCTGATTTATTTATCGCCTCGTCAACCGGAATGTTGATGAAGTTCAATGGTTAGTTACCAGTGATAGCTCAGCCACTAGTTAGTTATGAATTTGATCAAACCACTTAATCTCTTTGACCTTTTCATGGTCTCTAGTAAAAGAGAAGAATTATTTTCTTTACTCTTTTTCCCTTGTTTAGGGGCTCAGAAGCAAGAATATATGTGAAAGCACATTGAAAACAGCAAGGCACTATAGAACTTTGACATAAAATTACCATAAATATTAATATTTCATTTCTAGCCCATAGAAAGCCAATTGAGTATCATTTTTGCTAAGTAATAAGCTGTAACTTAATAACTTTTATTAACAATGAGATTTCCTGTGCTTTCAAGATGTCATAATTCAGCCATTTTTAATATTGAGTGTACATCGGTTATCTTTCTAATAATGGCTATAAGTTAGTTTTAATCCATTCACACTCTCTAAAATAGTCCCTCTTTCTCGTAAAGAATAACATGCATTTAAAGAGAAATAACCACAGAAATAAGAAAAATCTTTGCAGATAGAAAAGAGAGCATTAGTCTCCTTAACAGTAAGAAACTCTAACCAGATCCAGCCTGTGAAACAGGGAAGCTAAGGGGGAGAAAAAATATATATGCGTGTGTGTGTATATATTTATGAAATTTTATATTACACATTTTTTTTATAAAATGTTTTCTAGGTCCTTTACCCAAACTACAAGGGTTAGCCACTCAAAGGATGGCATCATCATGGAATTTTATCTGTGGGAAGTTTTCCTATTTCCATCATGCCTTTTTCCAAGTAGCTCAGCACAATCATAGAGTTTACAATCATATAACTTCTACAAAGGGTACATATACACGAACGGAAAATGATAACAGAGAGAGCAAGAAAGTCAGCTCCTTTTCCAACAATACGCTTATCAATCATCCAAGAAACAAGGACATACCTTTGTATGACAATAAACACATCTCTAAAGATGTTGATAGTTTTTCTTTAAAAGATAAAGATATAAAATTGTACTTAATTTCCACTTTTTTTTGTTTTTTGCCATTTTGTGTCATTCAGTTAGTACACAACAATATTTTCTCTAGGTGGAATATTAAAATAAAACATTTTTCTCTTGGTGTCTATCATCTCATTTGATTTGTATAGAAGTGCTTTATAAAATCTCAAATTATTCTAAGCTATTTCGCTTGGTTCTGCTTATTTCTAAGCAGATTAGATTCACAACTTAAATTCACAACTTAATAACATTAAAGTACACCTAACTCACTTATATTTGGGGAAATATGCATAATAAAAAAATCTTTATGGAGGCATCTATGCAGTGCAAAGTCATAATATTTTTCTTCAGTAGAAGAGACATTATGTAGCAGCAGATTTACTTATAACTAATTAGATTCTACGACAAGACACACCAAAGGTGACACAACTCTAGAAAAAGAAGCCATTTCTTGATGAGAAGAATTTTATATTCAGTATCAGATAATTATTTCCTGATTTTTAAAAAAAGCCAGAGTAGTAGGTAACATTGTTGAAAAATAAAGCATTTGAAAAATAGTGACAAGAAGATTTAGAGAAAAAGGTATATCATACATTCATAGAGGTGTGACAGGGGGCTTTCAAATGCTAGGTGGGGATAAAGGGATGTGGTTATGTCACCCAGTGCACATAATGCACCTGGCCCTTTGCAGCACACTCGGGGTGGGACACTGAAACATGAATTACAGGCCACATGAATCAGAAAGTGTAGAATCTGAGCAGAGGTAGATAATTCATTTAATTCAAATCAAACTTAAATAGGCCAGTTCCCATAAATTCCAGTGGTCTTCATAGGAAAATAGTCATGGTAATTTACATTTGATTTAATTTTAAAAAATCAAAAGAACCAGAATAATCAAGGAAAACAGGGAGTTTATGCGAACATAGATTTAGGGCTTACAACCATCCACTTTCCCTACAATTGCTAATACTCCACCTTTGTCAGTGCATACCCAACCTAGTAAGTGACGCTTTGAGTAAATGGCTTCTAGACTTTTCCTTTTCTACTGCGTGATTGTGGCAGTTTGAGTGAACTGTTTTTCATCTCAGCTGTCCCCCTCAGTTTGCTGATGTAGACATACAGTTGCAACTCATTAAGTCATGCACACATGGTCACAACAACAAGGAAATGGAATTGTAGAAAGCAGTAGAAGTAGCTTTAATTTACCGAACAACATTATTATCATCTTATATGATGCTGAGCTGGGCACTTAATTTAAATAGACATGGTCTCTGCAGCCTAGGAATTTATGAACTAATACATAAATAATACAATCTTGCTCCTTTCCAAGAGGAGAACATAGATCTTCCCTGTGGGCTTCCTAATTAAATCCAAGTGTTAGAACTCTAAGATAAACTGGTCATTAGCTTCATTCCATTTCACTTTTCTTCTTTTTGCCTCTTGCCCTCTATCACTCCATAATTTAAGGACACTTTGGGAAGAAGAAGGCTTATAGAAGAAATCAAAAAGGCAAACATCCTCAAACATTAAATAATATGGAATAATAGAAGCTGAAATGAGACTAGAAAAAAGAGACATATTGATGATGTGGACAAGGACAGAAATCTCTTTTATAAACCAAACTAGCACCCAAATAAACAAAGGAGGCAAGAGAGATTATCTGAACGAACGAAGATAATCAAAAAGTGTAAATTAAGGCCAAGAACTGAAGAGGAATAAAGAATATTTTTAAGGGCCAGCCCAGTAGCATAGCAGTTAGGTTTGTGTGCTGTGGTTCTGTGGCCCGGGGTTCACTGGTTCGGATCCCGGATGCAGACCTACATACTGTTTATCAAGCTGTGCTGCGGCAGGCGTCCCACATGTAAAATAGAGGAAGATGGGTGCAGATGTTAGCTCAAGGCCAATCTTCCTCAGCAAAAGAATATTTGAAAATAAATTAAAACAGAGGGCTTGGGAGCTGTTTAGCAAAATAAATTTTCCTAAGTGGAATTATGGCTCTAGCAACTCAGCAAAAAAAGACCAAATTAAGACAAATCTTAAGTAATTCTAGTCTACACTCTCTAAATAATTGAAATATTTGGTTGGTTGAAATTGGAATCTTTTAATATTTTTATAAAAAGGTGCAATATTGAGTAGCAGTAGCATAAAACTGCTGAGTTATGACATCCTAAAAAGCCGAGCAAGATCCACAAATGAAGCCCTTCCCATTTGAAATGACATAAAAGGTAGAGCCTGGGAGTGCCAGCCACTCTATCATTGACCAGGTTCATTTTCCTGACTGATCCAGATGTAATAGGTAAAGCTACTAGGCTCAATTAAATTCTACATTTGCTTTACTTTTCCATTTCACTGTGTGTAGCTACAAACCAGTCTTCCTTATAAGAATGTTGAAGCAACCTCTCTCTTAATGTGTGGTCTTGAAGTGCCTAGATGATCAACCACAACTTTCAAATATGAAGAAAAGATTGAGTTACGATATTTGATTTCATCACATTTAATGCCATTCCACTGCAAATTCATATGGTGAATAATATATTTTTGAAATTAATCAAATGAGTGCTTAAATAAAAGATTGATGTCACTTTAATTTCAATTTTAATAGATATTCAACAAATACATACTACCTGCCAGTCACTGAGACCAAAATTCTTCATCTAATTGCTTAATGAGGATGATATAAGAAGAATCTTAATGATTCACAGCTAGTACGCATCCGTTTTTCAGAGTCAAGTGATAGATATATTCCAATTACCTGATTACTATTTGGCCAGTGCTCTGAGGGAAAAGTACAGCCCTAATCATTGTGAAGCACTTGAAGTATTGCAACATGGCTGACCCACCAAATGAAGGTTGGAGTAAGCCAAGTAAATATTGGTTGAGCACCTGCCTCAGGGGTCAAAAAATTCACAATGAAATTAATTTATTCACCTCTAGCTGAACTAGCAAAGATGCTATTATTTTCACTTAACTTCCAAATTGGAAAAATCAAAATGAATAATATCAAAATTCAATAAAAACATTATTACAAGTAATCCATTAATTAAAATATCTGAGCAAATAATTTCTGTGTGAACTTTTCTCCTGAGACCTCTCTGATATCATAATATAGAAGACTGAAAATGAAATATGAAAGCATTTATGAGACGGGGAGAGAGTCTACTAGGTGAACATTTTCTTCTAGATTTAGGTACATGTATAACAGCAGAGGTGGTTCAGAAAAGAAGGACAATCTGTTATAAAGAGTCCCAGGGTCACAGTGCTCCCACTTCAAGGTTAAATATTCCATCCTAAGTCACAATAATTTCATGATACCCTGAGGGAAAGAGAGGAGGAGTCAGGGAACCATAATTGAGAGAAACCCGACAGAACATTTAACCCATAAACTCTGCTACACAATTACAAGACAAAATCACAGCTCCATTATGTGACTGCATACACTTACACATATTTTGACAAAACGCACATCAATAGCAAAGATAAACTATGAGCTCCATCTCGTAAATAATATTCTTCCATCTTGAAGCCTTTCCTTATGTTGTAGGGGTGGGGTGGGGCAAGGGCACTAGATCTGAGGAGGGGGCATTGTAGGCAACCCCATCTCAACCCTGCTACTGGAGAGAGGTCACCGAGGAGGAACCTTTGTTTCCATCAGCCCCTAAATCAATTGCCCCATTATTAATTCTCTTAGCAGAGAATAAAAAATGGTTTGACTTTTGCCCTTTTAACAAAGTTAAGACATTCACCATTCAGCCACCTCAGTGTCTGGTCTTATTTCAGGAAAATCTTTTATTTCTGGAATATTTTACCTTAGAGGAAGAATCATAAACCAGTCAATTGTGGACCCAAACCAGGTTACTTTTGGAGCCCCAGTACCAGCCACCTGCTCCACCTTTTAATTCTTTCTGACATAGATGATTAAGAAGACACTGGAAATTGTCAGCACGTGAGAGGCCCTTTCTCTGTCCTCTCGTTCTCAACCTCACAATTGACAAGTGCAAATCTACGATATAAGGAAATAAAAGAACGTCTTTCTAAGTATGAGTTTAGCGACACACTAATCTAAGTAACATAGCTCCGGGGCTGCCAACTAGAACGGGCTCAACCCGGGGCAACGACTGTCTAAAATACCCCTAGTGAATAGTTTGAAGGAAGAATCCTTCCCTCTACAGCCACAGAAGGTTAGCAGAGCAAAGCCTTATCTGTTCTAAGAATCCCCCACGTCCACTTCATGGAGCGCCTACTCCCAGGAGCTGTGCTGCTGGAGGGCAGAGAGGTTCATGCACTTCACAGCCAGCTCAATGCAGGGAGCTGGAGGGCGCTGCTCCGGGAAGCTGGCGTTTACAGCTCAGCCTTGCCAGCACCAATGAGGAAAGCAGAGCAGATGTTATTTTCTTCCTGCTTTTACACTCCTTTGGAAAGAAAGATTTCCTGTCCCTCTTCCAAATCTCTACCATATTTGGCTCTTTATTAGCTATTGCTACGTACTCTGTCTAGTAGCCAAGATTTTATGGCAATGGCTTTTTATTTACAACTTGAGTAAAAAGAAAGTAACTTGGGTCCATTATCAGCAATAAATCCTAATTTAGATATAAACTTTGATGTCACAGAAGTAGCCCACTCAACATACCTCTTTTTATTTCCCTTCAGAGAATAAAAACAACTGACATGCATGAGATAAAAGAAACATTTGTGAACCACATTCCAAATAAGGGGTGAAAAGAAAGATGACATAAAGGGATGCTATTTTTTGTATTGTCTCTTGGAATCTCTTTGTAATTTAGATTCCTAGGAAGAAAAATCTACTTTCTTATAGTAGCTTAGCACTAAATGGTCCTCTAAGAGAATGAAAGTCAAACTACTTTCTTAGCAAATAGCTTCAAACCACAGAGTGATTTGGACACAAAGAGAATCTCATGGATCAGCTTTTCCATTTTTCTGCAAAGGTATAGGAATATTATATTTCATTGAAAATATAAAATAAATATAGGCCTTTTTTTCAACATCAATAATTTATGAAAATGAAAAATTTTATAAAGATTTATGATATATATCAACAAAATACTCTTTGAAGTGGAAAATTTTGTGAGGAAAAATACTAACCACTCTATCTGAATGTAATATTAAGAATTGTCCTCTATAAAAATCACATCTTTAGGGCCGGTCTGGTGGTGCAGCCGTTAAGTGCACACGTTCTGCTTCCGCAGCCTGGGTCTCACTGATTCGGACATGGCACAGCTTGGCAAGCCATGCTGTGGTAGGCGGCCCACATATAAAGTAGAGGAAGATGGGCATGGATGTTAGCTCAAGGCCAGTCTTCTACAGCAAAAAGAGGAGGATTGGCAGTAGTTAGTTCAGGGCTAATCTTCCTCAAAAAAGAAAAAAAAAACAAAAAACCATTTTTAGATCCTCCCTCCTATCTCCACCCCCAAGGAATCGAGGAATCACAAGTCACTTCTTTATTTTTCAGCTGTAGTTAAAATATAGACAAATTGAGAATTTTATGCTCAAATAATTCCAAGTCTTCCTGAAATCAATATTGTCTGAGAAGTTGTAAAAAAAAAAAAAAACCCATCATCATCAATAACCAGAGGATCTGTTTACTTTCTTCAAGGTGAGACAGAAATAAGAGTTTTTTGTTTTGTTTTGTTTTTAAGATATTCAATGCACTCTAAAGATAATCAAGCTGTAGGACACAGACTGTTATCACCACAATCAAAACTACTTCTTACTCTCTTAGATGCAATAAACCATAGAAAGAAAATTAGCGTGACACGTGGGGCTGAAGAACTTGGGTTGTATGTCACTTTCCACTGCTGAGAACAGTCCACTCTACTAGTCTTTCTCTGGGCGTTCAGGGATACGTTATGTCAAGAACATGTGGTATGCCCTTGCTTTATTTAAGCAAAATAATAAAAGTGAAATCATTGTTGTCACATTCTCTGTTCAATAATTGGTGCCCATGTTTCAACTGCCATTTCTCTAAGATAATTTAGAGATGAATCAGAGCACATAATGCATTACATTCAATATCACCCTGCTTGGTGACCATTTTTCAGAGTATTTTCTTTGGGAAAATAAAAAAACTAAAACCTAAGTCAGTTTCTCTTACATATCACCAATACTAATGCGATTCAAATTCTCAGGCCACTTCCCCTCCCCTACTCCTTACCTCAATTTGCGTTAATGCTCTAATTTTATCAATAGCAGAATAAGCATATTATTCATAAGCCATTGAGCCTCAACCACAACACAACTTTGCGTGGTGTAAATATTAAGTACCCTGCCATTGGTAAGATATTGGACAACATGGAAGTCATTTAAGAATACCTAAGCCACTATTATTTTTCAAGATTTAAGAGAGCAAAAATGCTAAATATTATAAAATTCTACTTTTACATTGCAAAACTATACTTTATATTTGTACCTCAATTTTCAAAGCAGTTTTACATACAACTGTGCCAGAGATTATGGCTCAGCTCTAAATCCACTGTCGACACTCTGCTGTGTGATGCTGGGGCTGGACTCTCAAAACCACATTTCAGCTTTCCCAGCTGGCTCTCGTTGGTTCTTCTAACAGGGAGTACTAGATAGAGACTGAAAAGTCTGGAGGAGGAAGAAGAAATGTATTCCTTCCTGCGGACTGGCTGTATCCTTGCTGTTCCTAGGAGCTTTACCCTGGCTACACTTCTTTATCCCAGAGCAGCTATTCCTTTCTGTAGCGCGAGCCCAAACCAGTTTGCAATACTTCCAACATATGCAGCCTGTTACACCCTTCTCACAGGTAGCAGCGCTCATCAGCTCTCATTTCCTCCACACAGTGAGTCTCAGGCCTATGGGACTTTTTCTCCAAGCTCATCAACAGTGAGAGAAATTTTAGCTCTCCTGGTCCTTTCCTCAAAGGTTCTAAGCTTTAATAATTCCAGAGTCTTCCCTGTGCTCCTCCAGCTCTACAGGTGGTAACCAACTACTGTAGTCGCCACCTTTGTGATAATTTTACCTCGTTAAAAATGTTACGCCTACTTAATTACTTATCTTCAACATCTCTGTTCAAATAGCTGGTGTGCTTTCTGTCTCCTGACTGAGACCTAGTTGATTCAATAACCCTATGGGGGCAGTTAGAGCAAGCATGACTGTCCCCATTTTACAAATGTTCACAAAATAACATTTTAACCTGGGAAAGGAAAACCTGGAACTTGAACTCAGTCTTTAAACTCCAATCCTAGCACTCTTTCCATGAAACTTCTTCCACGTATTAATATGAAAAAGTCATTTCTCATAGATACTCTACCTGTGCAATCCAAAACCATACATAGGAGGTCTATAAGTGGTCCAGGTGAATACGACTATTTAAAATCATATCTTTTGTACGAAGTTAATTTTTATATAAAATTTCCTCAATTTCAATCCATTGTAATAGTTTTAAGAGTTTGGGTTAAGATGTATTTTTATTCCTGTAATATAATAAATAGTCATGATCCATTAAATTGGAGCCCATTGAATAATGTCAAAACCA
Organism: Equus caballus; assembly: GCF_041296265.1. Classification (NCBI taxonomy): domain Eukaryota; kingdom Metazoa; phylum Chordata; class Mammalia; order Perissodactyla; family Equidae; genus Equus; species Equus caballus. The sequence continues at coordinate 95,312,609 of NC_091685.1, read as the reverse complement.
TACTTATGAGCTCATTATATCCTATATAATTTTAAAAGTGGAATTTAAAAGGCAAAAGCAAACTACTAAATAAAACGTAGCTCTGAGCATTACATTTGCTTGCTGCCAGATATTCTATAAATATGAAAACAGATCTTGGAAGGTGCTGTTTAAAATGAAAGTAACGAATACTTCCTGATGGGGTGTTCAGCAAGACTTTCCAGACATGCGCTTCCTTACTCGTGTTGGCCAAATAGCATGTTTTTTCCTCCTGTCTGCTCAGTGAATGTGTTTCTAAAGGCTGCTTTGTGTTCTGTAAGTCACAGGAATTCCTTTACGGTACAACTGGAGGCCCCGGCAGCAAAACCTAATGGAATTGAAGAAAGCACCACAAACACTTCCCAAATGGCCTTCTTCCACAATCGGCAGCGTTAAGACAACAGCAACAAAAAAGTGAAAACAGAAACTACAAAAGCAAATACATCAACTTTTGTTCTTCTTCCCTCATTTCTTTCTAGATCCTCAGGACTGAAACACAGGAAAAATAGATTAAAGGCAGAATCACATCTATAGTACCCATGCTACATAAATATATTAAAATATCTATCCTGTAAGATAGGAAAATGAAATTTCTACTCTTACAGATATATGTAGAGAAATAGATATTACTTTTCTACACTGGAAAATATTCCCAAGCCATATGTTCATGTGTCTGACCAGGAATTTAACAAATTCACTTGCTACTTCAATAGGATAGGACTTCAACTCCCTTTTGGTGGCTTGTCAATCATCAATACCAGAAAACAAAGTAAGAAATGAGAAAACAAAAGAAACTCTTCCATCTCTGTTAATCGCTGTCAAACACCTATGAAAGAGGAACCCCCCATTTTTATAGCTCCATTATCAGCATTTGCCATTGAGAAACTAATGTTAAATGACAGCATCTGAGTTACCTCTGTTTGTCATTGGCAACATCCTACAACAGCGATGTGCCAAATTATCCATGGAAATTTTAGCTGATGACAAGTGGCCTATTCAGTTATGATTGGAGTAGCTTAGAAATACAGAGTGATGTTTTCCCAGCTCACTACTCAGATAACTAAACCACTATTCACTTGACTTTGGAGTCTATCTGACACTGGATCACAGAACCCAAATGTGCTACCACCAGATAGATTAAAAGGTTAGAAGTTGCTAAATGTATTTTTTTTAATGTCTGTAATAAAAGAAATAATATCTATGTCTTCAATATTTAAGTAATAAGGTAATTGTGAATGTTATACCTTCATCCTATTAAAATTTGTAAAGGAATGAATAGAGACCATGCTAATATATTCAGTAGGGAACTGTCAAGACTTTAAAAACACTACCATCCTTATACTATAGTGTTTTTTAAGTTGAGTGTATAAATATCAGCCTGTAGGGGGAACTCCAGGTTCTTCGCCTTGATTTTCCTAAAGTCCAAGTCAGGAAAAGAGAAGAAATCTCCATTCCTTTAAGAGAGAATCATCTAGCTGGTCAGATTCCAGGACATTGACTGGAGCATGTTCTGTACGACTGGAGCTTTCAGAAAGTTTAAATGTCAGCATATGCAATTCTTTCTTCATGCTCTCTATTCCTTCCATGTGGCAAGCAGGTTGAATCAATGCTCTTGGAAAACTACCCTCTCTCTTCTCTCTGCCTCTGCCTCTCTCTCTTTCTGCATATAAATAGATAGAGGTACCTAAATCTACATATATAGCTATAGATACATGTAAATATATGTGTATTGTATATAACATAATACACACACATGCATATTCAAGTGCACGAGGATTATCTGATTACTGCCTTTGCTCAGACATCCATGTCCATGTTCTTGAGGACAAATATTTTGCAAAGAATATTCAGCATTCTTGATTTACCGGCCTAATATCACAGCACCCTAGATCTTTCTCTGATTTCTAATAGGATGCAGGGATAGCATAGAGTGTTCATTCTTAAACCGCACAGAATACCATTAACCAGTTTTGTGACTTTGGGCACAGGCCCTTGCTCTGTGAGTTCTACTTTCTTTACTAAATGACTTCTAAAGTGCCTTCTGGCTCCCAAATTCTATGCCTTTTATCTTGACCAATTTCATTCCAATGCTAAGTAAAATTTTGTTCAACTACTCTTGACGGTCTAAGTCATTTCTCCACTGATGAAATTGACATAACTTCATTCAAGGTCATGGAGCAAAACCCAAAATACCCAGCAGGGATGAAGGACTCAGGTCAAACACATTTGACCAGTCTGCTGCAGAGATCTGGGACGCAAGAGCCAAAATCAACCTAAATAGACAAATCTCAACAGCAAAGTCACAATCTGCCTTTAATCCAGCATATTGGGTAACATGTGCGACAAGTCGTCTTAGAGCCTTGGGACATGGACTCAGCAAATGTGCATGCTGACTCTTACATCTAAAAATTCAGTGGGAGGCACATACACCTTACATAAATCATCTTCCTGACTATGTCAGCAGCTTTTCATCCTATAACTATGTGGCAATTCAGAACAGGTTTGTATGAGCACAGCCACCTATATGTAGGAGGGACAAGATTTTCATAGGAAAAGCAGAGTAGGAGCATTCTTTTCCCCTCGTATACTTAGAGTTCTCCCGCATTTCCATTTTATGTCTTTCATCTATCGTGGACACTTAAGGAATAAGCTGGCATGAACAGTTCAGGTAGAGGAGAAAGAAGATGATTAGAATCATGGATTCCAAATCTTTTAGAGAGTCCAACCATCAAAATGAGCTGGCATTATGGAAGATAGATCAAATAAAGATTTTAAGTGAATTTAATCCAGTGCCCTCACTTTACCATAGGAAACTAACTCAGAGAGGTCCAATCATTCACTGGAATGATCTTTATTTTGTGCTTACTTTAGATGCTATTATGTGAGTGGGAAATCCTGCTTGTGCACACTGGAGTTCAGAGAATCAGGCTAAAATACCCAGTCAATATAAGCCTACCACATCAGCTGTGCATAACAAATCATCTTGATACTTGAGGCTAAAACAATAATGACCTGCTATTCCTGGTGATTCTGTGAGTTGACTGAGCAGTTCTGTTCATCTCATCTGGGCTCACTCATGGGGCCCAGTCAGCTAGTGGTGTGGCCAGGACTATATGCTCTCAAACAGACGCATTCACATGCCTGGGGCCACAGCTAGGAGATGGCTGGATGAGCTGTAACATCTTGGACTCTCTCTCCATGCAGTCTTTCATCTGAGCTTTTTACATGATGCTGCAAGTTTTCCAAGACGGTAAAAGTAGAAGTTGTAAGACCTCTAGATGTAGAGGTTCAGGAGTCCCATTATTGCACTTCTGCTGCATTTTGTGGGTCAAAGTAAGTCACAAGGACAGGCCAGATTCAAAGGGTGGGGAAATAGACTCCATCGCTTTATAGGAGGAGCTGCAAAGAATCTGTGGGTGCATATAATCTACCACACCTAGACAGTAGAGAGAAGTCAGGAGGTTAAATGAGACACGATTTGAATTTCCTTTGCTTTCAAGAGAATAAATCCTAAGGGATAAAGGTGATACTAGAGGTTATTGATTCATGCTTCCAGACCATTCACTATTTTGAATTCTAACAAATAGAAACCATGCCAATGCTACGTTTCTGTACAACGTCCACATCATAATTGACACTCACTAAACACATAATCACAATAATGGAGACAGAAGTATGCACAGGCATGTTTCACAGAAACTAAACTAGACTTAGTCAGTTTATTTGTTAAGCATGTATTCTTATCTACTACGAAAAGTCATGACCTTCTCACTTAAGAGAACCAATTACTTCTTTTGCACAGAAAAATCTTTAGATAAAAACAGAAAGGTGATTCAAAAGTTCCAGGGAAACGGTGAAGACAGGCAGCACTCAAGCCTCCTCTTTCTCCTCAGACAAACCTCAGAAATAATGTGATCTAAGAGTAGGGGGAAGACCTCACCTTCCTCTAGGAACACACTCACATTCATGACCATCATATGGGTATTAAATAAGATGATTTTTGTGATTTTTCTTCATTAGCATTTTATGATTTTGTGCTTTGGTCTATAGTAATTTTTATTTCCTGACCTCTTAACTAATCTGTAATTAATTTCAAATGCATAGAAAACTATAGAGAATAATACAGTATAATATAACAAATATCCACATAGCCACCATTAATCTAATGATAATATTTTGCCAGATTCATTTCAGTTCTACTTTTAAAGAATGATGCAGATAAACACAGCAAGCCTTTTATGTGCTCTTTCTTGATCCCATTTCTCTTCCTCCAATTCCAAAAATAACTGTCCTGAATTTAGTTTTTATTGTTTCCATATGTTTTACATCTTTTTTTTTTTTTTTTTTTTTTTTTTTTTTTTAAAGATTTTATTTTTCTCCTTTTTCTCCCCAAAGCCCCCCGGTACATAGTTGTATATTTCGTTGTGGGTCCTTCTAGTTGTGGCATGTGGGACGCTGCCTCAGCGTGGTCTGATGAGCAGTGCCATGTCCGCGCCCAGGATTCGAACCAACGAAACACTGGGCCGCCTGCAGCGGAGCGCGTGAACTTAACCACTCGGCCACGGGGCCAGCCCCCATATGTTTTACATCTTTAATAAACATGTGTTCATCTTGATTTTAAAGTTTTTATTTTAAAATGTCTTGTTTTTTACAATGTATATTAAGAGTTAATTCACTTTTAACTGCTCTAATGGTGTGAATATACAATTTATTTATTCATTTTATGTTAATGAGCATTTAGACCTCTTGCAATTTTATACTAGCACAAAAATAAAATGTTGCAAAGAAATTTTAGGAAACTGAGTGGCAACCCTGCCTGAACATTACAATTATCTGGAGAGTTTTTAAAAAACATCCAGATGCCCTATTCTGGAGCTATGCACGCCATTCTGCTTGACATCACGACATATCTAGAAAAGAATATTTAGAGGGTGCATTGGAGCAAAAAGTAAAGGTTTCTCAAGGATAGTCAAAGGGGATGAGACACTTCTACCTCACCAAGCACACCCAGCCACCCCAAGGGCTAAGAGGAATCACACCTCAGTAGATTGAAATCCTTTTCCAATTTCCAGCACGGCATTGTGCAGGTACCACCGGCTAAGCAGTGCTGTGCTAAAGCAGAGATTCTCAAATTTGGCTGCACATTAGAATCTGTTGGGAAGCTTTTAAAAATCTGCTCATGTCCAGGCTGCACCCGGACCAATCAAATTAGAATATCTGGCAGTAGAATCAAGACATCAGTGCTTTTTAAATCTCCCAGATGATTCCAACACACAGTCAAGGTTGAGAACCATGTTGAGCAGCATCTCTCAAACTGCCTTGTTTGTGAGGTTCACCTAGAGCACTTGTTACTAATGCATATCCCTAGGTCTCAAACTCTTTAGTGGCCGGCCTGGGAAACTGTATGCTTAAAAATGCCTCACATCCATACCTAAACACAGAATTGCTGTATCTCAACTGAACAGTGGTCTGAAGCTACTTTAGAGCCACTTGCAAGCCCCTATTTGTTGAAGCAATCAATCTAAGTGATCTTGCCTTTCCAGACAACGTCCACATCGAAGTGATGACTCTGACCTAGTGACTGTGATAGTTGGTTTGACTGGAATTGCAAATATCAGTTTAGATCCCTCAGAAAAAGATGCTAGCTGAGTGTCGTTAGCCTTCTAAGGGGCTTCATATAGTAACTCTTGCTGGTGTCGTCACGCCACTCCACAGGCAGGCATCATATCGTCCATTGTGCTAGGAAATAACCTTCGAGATTCCAGCCACAGAGCTCTTTCTTACCTTTCTTGAAGAGGCTATAAAGCACACTGGTAAAGATCAGGCTCACCAGACTGCTTGGGTAAGCCCCAGCTCCACTAGCCACCAGCTGTGCCACCTTGGGCCACTCACTGAATCAAAGCACGCCTTGGTTCCCTCATTTGTAAAAAGAATCATGGTATTAATAGTACCCCTCTTGTTGTCGTTACAAAGATTAAATAGATAAATAATTACAAATGCCTAGAATTTAAGTGTTTAGTAAAGATAAATGTTATTATGATTGTTACCAGTTTACATTCCCCAGTTCTTCCCTCATTCGGGTATTCTTGCATGTTTACCATCCAGAAACCTTCCCATTGTCACCCACCCAAATTGCCTTATTCTCAATTGATTGTAGCAAATAAAAAAAAAAGTAGTAAAAATACCAAAATTATTAAACCCCTTATCTAATAACAAATTCTGTATGTTTTCCATAGCATATTAAGTATCTTTCTCTCCTTTTTGCCACCAGCAATAAATAATGTTGAAAGATATTAATTCAAAAATAATACCTTAATTGTGTCTACTTGAGTTTAATGCTTTATGCCTTTCTGATTCAATTTTTTCAAGGATCTCTAGGTCTTAGTATCCCAGAAACTACTTTAAGAGATTGTTGTAGAGTTAAAATAACCTTTTTGGGCAGGAAATTCTTTTTCATGTCAAAGTTTATTTGGTCCTGCTGAACTTTAATTCCATTTTCTCTAGGTTTGGCTTTTGTGCCCATTTTAAAAAATGGGACTTGTGGTAACTATTATTATGTAGCATTTGTTGCAGAAAGAACTTCAAATCCTTAAAAATTATACTAGAATGTCACAATATGTTTCCTTTTGAGTTAAATTTCACAGATAAGAGAGGTTTTTAAAGAAATACTAAAGGAAATATTATTTGAGGTCATTTTAACCATAAAATCGTCTCTATCATAGACCCTGAGGTCAGGATTCTGGTAACACATATATGAATTCTGACCCTAATGTTAATATAAGCATATTACACACATACTAGTAATTAAGATGAATAATTTCAAAGGCCACTGTCTAGAAGGGTGAATGAAAAGTCAACCTAGCGGATACAAAAATAGGGTCAAACTATAAAATTTGCTCACTTATGATTTTTAACAATATTCCATACTTTGTCTTGTCCTTGAGAAGCAGCTGGTCATTTAAAACCATCTGCTCTTTTGTGCTGGATAGAAAGACGTCAACAGTTAAAGTATTTCAAAATCATCACTACAGAAGTAAACATATTTGAAACCTAGGGAATTCCCAGAAAGGCACCTTGAGAATACATCTTCGACATTTTTATTTTCAAGGACTACTTCCCATTGCAAAGCCAAGTGTAGTTACTGTTACACTGAAAATAATTAATGCTAAAATTCCTCTGCAGGCCGTGAAGAATTTAGGTCATTTCAGGGACCGGATAATGTCTATGTTAATTCTGCAAATCCCACAGGATCCAGGTCAGAGATCTACACACTGCAGGATAGGAAAACAATTTCAGATAACAGATGAAGATGATGATTATGGGGACTACAATGATGGAATGCCTTTAATTATGTCAATTCACAAAAAAGTGATAATCATTTGTAAAACATTAATTGAAAACGTATCTACTTCCAATAGTCATGCAAATAGTTTGAAAAATCTACCAAAGTGACTCAAAATCTGTATTAGTTCTTTCTTGAAGGAGCTGAGTTTGCACCCAGGGTAAATATTTATACATACATATCTATGTAGTTGCTATTTTATAGTTTTTGTGTGTCATATTTTGTGTACATTCTTTGGGTGTCATCCTTGATGCTTTCTCTTTACTTCAACTACTTTATCCTATTCTTCACTAAGTCTAGCTGATTTTGTGTCCCAAGTATATCTAAAATCCACCTACTTCTCTCCACTCCACTGCCAGGATGCTGCTCCAGCCACCATCATCTGTTCTATTTGTCTACCTATAAGCTCCTTTAGTCCATATTCCACACAGGAGCTAGTGAGGTCATTTAAAAATACAAATACAAGTATGTCTCTTCCCTACTTAAAGCCATTCAGTGGTTTCCTTAGTCAGATAAAATTGAATTAAAATATCTTTAAGACTATGCATGAGCTGACTTTACCTGCACCCCCTGCCTAATCTCTAACAAAGGACATAAATAGTTTTGGTAGGTGGGACAGGCAATGCTATTTTCCCTCCTGTTGTTAATTTGCTACTTCTTCTTTACTATCAGAATGCCAATTTTGTTAGTACTGGCAATTTTCCCAGCTCTTCTTGTAGCTAGATTTGGCCACCAGATGTCAATCAACGAGATGTAAGTGGATGTATATGCTGAAGGACTTCCTTCAAGTTTCCAATTGAATATCATCTACTCAAAAACGCTTCCCCTATTTATCCCTTATGAAATTAAATTCCCTCCCATTAATCTCTCAAAATCCTATTTCTTCTGACAATTTGACTGCAGTTTGTAATTATATTATGTATCTGTTGGTTTGTTTGTGTCTCTCTGAGTCCTCTGCAAGATCTGTGAGAATAATGAACATTCATGCCTTATTTACAGCTGTATATTGTCACTTCTCACAGTTGTAGATAAAGAGTAGTGGACAAGAGAATGAATAAAATAATTTGATAAATATTTATCAACATTATGAACTATATTATAAATCCATTATCAACAGACATTTGTCTCATATTTATTTTGTGTAAGGCATTACACTTGGTGGTGTGGGAAATATAACAGTAAATACAACATGCCCTTAAGAAGCACACAGATTAGCGCAAAAGAAAAACATGTGCATAAATAACCATAAAGGGTGGCAGGTGATATAAATATGGCACAGATGCTATGGGAGGTCAGAGAAATCCCTGATGACTGCAGTGTTAGGAGGGTAGCCTGATAATGCCTAAGCTGATCATGAAGTTGAGTATTATTTCAATGGAGGTTAAAGATGGGGGTGAGTGGGTGGCAGAAAAGCAGCTCAGACAGAGGAAACTCAAAAAGCACTTCTAGAAAGTGCAGTGATGTGCGAGAACAAGGAGTAGTCCATTAAAAGAAAAAAAAGATGTAAAGCAAATATATCATTTCTATTTGTTTCTTATAACACCTTTCCTTGAGGCAACACCTGATGATGACCCAGTTTGGCCTAAAGAATAACTATAAGTTCCCTAAGGGTAACTGTGTTTTAGCAAGGCTGATTTAAGGAAACACAACATAGCGATGGTAGAAGGAGAGAGAGAGAAAACAGGATATGATATCCTGCACAAATTCTATCAAATTCTTCAGTGGGGGTTGGAGGTAGGAGATGGGGAGGTGGGAATAGTTAAAACAATTAAAAAGTATATAGGTTCAAATTGGGAATTAGTAAAGGCAGAAAAGAAAGAAATCAATTACAAGGGTAAGAACACAGATGATTAGATACTTAACAAAAAGGTAAAATAAGAGAAATGAAGAAAGGATAGCTTACAGAATGTGTGAGGGGTTAAAGTAATTTAACTATAAATGCAGGTACGTTTGTGAACTCCCCGTAGTTCTTTTATTCTCTAAATGTCTTTTGGCTACTTCATAGCCCAAGTGCCATAACAAGAGGGAGGTACAGAAAGAGAGAGAGCTTAGAATCAATTTCAGTTACCTGTGAGAGAACGAGTTGTAGTAAATTGTCTATTTCATTTGTATATATCAATTAATGAACCCTTCAAGGGCTGCTCTTCCAACTGTGCTATGTAATTAACATAAATAGAAGGGATATACATGATGTGCATGTGTGCCTATGGAGGACGTATTATATACAATTATATGGAGCAATATTGTTTTACATGTATATATGTTCATAAGGAGACACTTAGATATATTTCAAAGTATGTTACATGTCTCACAGACTAGTCTTACGCCTTGTGTTATTTGACCCTACAGCCCCTTCAAGGGGTAAATATTATTATTCTGCTGCACATTTTTTAGATAAGGAAGAAAATGTAAAGAGATGATAGAACTTGCCTAAAGAAAGAGAGTCAGTCAGTGCTTGAAGCCAAGCAGAGCCAGAATTTCAAAACCTATTGAGTCTGGGGATCTTCCTACCACATTTAGAACAGTGTGAAGCCATCTCATCCTGAAGCAGGTGGAAAAATGATTAAGGTGGTGTCTCATATATAATGCTGCTCTACATTTATACATCACATTTCTTTCAAAGGGTTTTCAGATATTATCTCATTTGTCTTCCAACAACCCTGAAAGATAAGTAGGGGCAGGTAGCTCCATCTGCATTCCCCAGGATGGATTCCCAGAGGCAGGGAAGAGAGAAGTCACAGTGAACTGTTGAGCTCTGCAGCCACCAGACTAGAATCCAAGTGGTGGTTTCCCTCCCAGGGCTCTTTCTACTGATCTGGGTAACAGAATCCCTGAAATAGAAGTGAAGGGGGATAGGAGTGAGGTTGAGGAGATTCCAGAAAAGGGATATAGTTGCGTTATTTCACTGTTACTCTTTCTAACATCTCTCTCTGGTACCTCTGTCCACAGGAATATGAAAGAATGGGTAACAGGATCTCAAATGGGACTCTTTCTGCTGTTCCCAATGGGTAATTAATGCTTAATGCTAAAAACAGAAAGAATATAAGTACCCCATATTCCAAAGAGAACTGCCAGCAATAAGGTTTCTTTATCTTCAGAGCTTTCTAAGGCAGTTGAAGTAACACTACCATCCCCAAACATCACTCAAACCTCCCGACTTCCCTTAGCTGTCTATTAAAAAAAAAAAAAAAAAAAAAAAAAAAAAAGATTGGGAAAGGAGAGAAGGAAGAGGTCATCAAGAGCCATAGATTCTTGTCATCGATTGTTGGACTAATGGGAAGTAAAATCTTCCCTGCGTCAAACAAGCTAAATAAGAGAGATCTGAGAGAACCCCTAATAGAGACTGGGGTTCTAGCACCTCACTGGTTCCCCTTGATGCAGGGTATTCTTCATCTTCTGTGAGTCTAAGCAAAGGGAGAGCAAATTGACAAATCACAAAAGGCAGAGGGAGGTGAGTTCAGTCTTGCAACTTGTACTGCCAGCATTCGGTTCCCAAAGCGAAGCAGGCATCTTGGAAGAAAGCTGGACTGGAACCACCTCATCAGCACCCCACAGAGAAGGACAGTTAGCCAGGTGAAGGGCCTCAAGTATCAAGAGGCTATGGGGTTCACAAACAGGATCAGGTTCAGGAGATTGTGCAGAAGGGAAGCCCCCGCAAAGCCCTCCAAGAAACTCGTGCATGCCCACCAGGAGAGAGCCAGCTATGCAACTATCAGTAGAGTGATAGCCTGGGAAGCAGCGGTAATCAACAAAGAGAAAATCACAGCAGCTCCAGTCAGGTAAGGGACAACTGTTCTGTTTCCTTTTTCTTTCTCTCCACCTCAGCACACAAGGAAAAGGGAGAAGAAGAAAGTGTCCAAAGGCCAGCAAACCAATCCTCTCCTGGGCTCCAAAGTGAGAAACAAGTAGGAGGAACAGATAAGCAAGCCGCATCCCCTCCCCATGGATCAAGGAGCCCCGAGACTGGCCTATGATGCTGGAAGGGAAAGTTTTGTAAAAGAAATGAAATTGGAATTTTCAACTGGACAGAATTTGAGTAATGGGAAATGACTTGACAGTTATGGTATCTGCCTAGGATGTCGTTAAGGGATCTGCTACCCAGCTGAGAAGAGGAATTTGACATAACACAGTAGGGAAGAAAAGCCTGGTGAAAAATAAAACCATTTCATGTTTGTTCCCCACTGAGCTGAGCCTTCTGAATAAACTAGACATATGAGGATGCAAAAATCAATTGAGACCATGGAGGAGGAAGAGCAGGCTTTAACAGTGAAAGAAGAACATTATTTAAGCCTCTCTACAGAGATGATTTACTGGAATAAAAACAACCCATAAGCAATAGACGGAAGAAGAAATACAAAGAAGCAAACATTTGCAGCCCTCTGGTTCAGCAGAACTTGCAGTTTTCATTCCTACTTTTATACTCAGATGTGGGCAGTGCACATTGAAGAATCTAGAGAGGTTTACACTTGACACTACAAGGAACATTTATTTCAGACATGTGGCTACATCAATTAAATGCGATGTGTATTCATAACATTAGTCATTTCACACAGCAGCTCATTATAATGCATGTGCCTTGCAAAAGCAGCCAAGATTCAGTGAGGCATAAAACCACAGAGCATCATTATAGATCATGCATCATTATTTTTTAAAAATATTAAATTTTACAATGGCTTTGTTCTCCATATTACTAATACTGGTCAAAATAATTATTTTCCTCACTTACTCAGGGTAATTTCCATTTGAACTTTCATCCTGATTACATAAATTGACCCAATAATTACCTTAATTTAACAATAATTTTAAAAAGTGTTTTCCCACATTATAAAATGACAACCATAATCTTTGCATAAAGCAATAAAGAATAAATGGCTCTAATAAAATATTACTAGAGGCAGCTATTTCTAATCTAAAAGACTCACTAATTAGGTTTCTGCATGAGAATAACTAAGGTAAATCACATAAATGAAAAAGGAGAAATAAAGTGCAACGTGATGATATAAATGACTATTTTAGTGTTAGCTAGGCAAATTGTCACTCAACAATCTATCTGCAGCTTTGCATTATTACTCAAGTTGTTTGATGCAATAAAAATAAGAGAATTCAGTGTGAATCCAGTTCAACTGAACAAAGATTTCCTTAACACACCCTATAAGAGATACAATGTGCTGAGAGTTTAAGTAGACTCAGAAAGACCAAGATAAATAAGACATAGTCAGTAAGGAGGAAAGACTGAAACAAATGTAACTGTCCCCAAACTTGAAGGTATCATCATCAGCAAAATGCTATGTAATAAACAATATATTTCCTGACAAGCAAGTCACATTTTCAGTATCAGTCAGTGTCTAGTAAGAAAGAGATGGCACACTCAAAATGGTTTAACTGAAGAGGATTAAAGAAAGGGATTGTTTATAAAGGCGTAGGAGGATCAAGAGATGCAAGAGCATGTAAAGCATCAAGGAATGCAGCCACAATGGTCAGTCCTCCTCACTCCTAGTGGGAAGATAGAAGGGAGGGACCACATTTACTGGGGATCTGCTAAGAGATGGAGCCAGGAGTAGAGCTGCAGGACAGGACAAGAACTGTGGCAGGAGAGAAAATCAGCCCATTCTAGAACCTGAAGAAGGGTTAGAAGTGGGAATGGGGGCTCTAAATCCTCAGATTTCTTTCTCCTTCTATGCTCTGACCTCCAGCAAGGCCTCACATTGGCTAGACCTCCTGTAAAGCTGAAAGTAAGGGAGTTTAGGTCAGGTCCTGAGATGGGAGGGGCAAGAGCTGGACAGAGAAGTTTGGAGAAGAATGGATGTGGGGTGGGGCAGGTGGAAGCGGGGGAAACAAAATAACCAGCTTAGCTGTTAAAATGGAATTTAGAATATAGTAAACTAGACTTTTCTTAATCAATAGCTTGAGGTTTCACAACCTATTTTGATAAGGAAATGAGATACAACACTGGATTTAGAAAAATTTAGAGTTTTCAAAGAATATATTAAAATACTATAATCTTCCAAGCCCCAGACATCCTGACATTGAGAGTCCACATCACTAATCATAAACTGAAGAAATAAGTTCCAGACAAGTGCTACTTGGAACAGGATACATAGGTCTAAACGTTTTTGGTACAAGAGGAAGGCTGTCTTCCCTAATTCAGCACTGAGACCCTCACCTCCATCTTTCCCTATTTTTACAGAATGAATTTGTCACACATTAGGCACTTAACTGACCAATGATTCTACACATCTTTGGTGATTCAGGAGACACAGAGAAGGAAATATAGTCAGCTAGAAAATGTAACGTATAATTCAGATTAAATGAAATATTTATATTAAGGACAAGCAATGATTAAATGTATTTAGGATTAGGGAAATGCGAGTGAATCATAAGAGTCGAATATTTGAGGCATGGAGGGACTTACCCCAAATATTTACATCATGACAGCTCTGTTAAGGAAGATGTGGTGGAGAGGGTGAAATGTTAAGAGCTGTTTAATTGAAGGCCAGGGAGATTTTCTTAATTATTAATACTTGGATGTACAGATCCTTGTAGGGGATTAGAATTGTCCACCCCCTAATGTGTCTCTTTGGTTAAGGATAAGAGACTCTGAAAGAAACTTTGACCTTCCTAACTGCCTAAAAGAATTTAAGATGGAGGGCCTTTCCCCAGGACAGGCCATCACATAGATATCTCTGGGTATCGGTAGACTGTGAGGGTCCTTGCTAAGCCCATTCTTATCAAAGTTCTGTCTACCAAACATTTGTTTTTCCATCTCCATGTGAATTGCCTTCCTCCCCTTTTAAGTCACAAACCACTGACCCCAACTTCCTTCTTTGTCTTTAGCTGAAAATGGTATTTAAGGTGGTGGCTTTGGCCATCCTGGCTGAGATACTCAGCTTTCCTGAGTTTCTCTCACGTATACATGTTATTAAACTTTGTTTGATTTTCTCCTGTTATTTTGTCTCATATCAATTTAATACTTAGACCAGCCAGAAGACCTAGAGGATAGAGGAATTGTCTTCCTCTCCTACACCCTTCTCAATAATTCTTGGCTTTTGTGACAATATTAAATTTCTTGGAATTGATATCCATAAGTTTTCTTCATTAGTCAACTTCTGTTCTTCTCGTTTCTCATGACTCCATTCAAGAGAGGGACTGAATTTTTAATTGCAAAGAGAAAACTGAGAAAGCTTTGCCAGTGGGAAATGAGAAAGGCCAGGGTTCTTCTCATGAATGAGTAAATAATAATAATTAAAAGGCACATTGTAGAACTTTTCTGAGTACAATAGTTGCATCTCCACCTCATGGAAACAAGAAACACAGAATATTCTCCCAAGAATCTTGTGAGGATTCTGATCATGCTGGCTGCTAGACTGTGTCAATTTATGTCACAAGGCTCAATTCTCTGGGGATAAGTATGTATGTCAAAGGAAATAAAAGAGAGATATAGAAAAATAATTACTCTGATACAAATATTAGCTCTTAGTTGTAACTTAGGTATGTGAAAGTAAGACAAATTTCTATCTTTTAGGTCATTCACTCTAAACAGAAATCATCATGGAAATACAAAATTCAAATAATAACTGGCCAATTATAATGGAGGTTATCATAATTAACAAGATCTAATAATTAGTTCAGCACAATTTCATAAAGAGCTATGAATAAGCCAATAATTTACAATGGTAATAGATGCTATATAAGCATATTTAAAAACAAAAAGAATATTCACTGGGATTATTTAAGTAGGTTGGGGGTGGGGAAGACCTCTTTTGTTGATTTTTCACTTCCACGTAGATGGTGTCCTCAATCTTTGTAGCATCCTTGTGTTGTGGGAGGTTATCATTCAAAATCATGTTGTCTGAAAAGTATTGAACCTGCAGTTCCTAATTCGGAGAAGTACAAGGGTATAGATGCAGTAAATGTGAATTAAATTAAAAAAAAAAAAAAAAAACTTTGGAACAATCCTTAAACAAACAACACACTTGTTAACACAAGAATTCACATTTTTATGTTTTTCCTCACAGAAAATACTGATTGGACAACTAATACCCTTCTTCAACCAATCTTTTCTTTTGAATTCCTGTGAGAACATTCTGTTTGCACCATGCTTTTGCCAAGGTTCCTGGTCTCGGCTTCAATAAATGCTATTAATTTCTTCTTGTGTCACATGAGAACCCAAGAGGAAATATGATGTTTTATTTCATAAATAGAACTATCTACATTTGGAACACTTCTAATTTGCTTCTCCAGGATGAATGTTCTATATCTTTTTATTGATTAACATTTAAGATTAGTTTATATATGTGTGTGTGTGTGTGTGTGTGTATGCAGTCTTTAGGAGAGGTCTAATTCAACTCCATTACATTTTTTCCCCTACTTATTTCCATCTTCATCCAGAAATGGAGCTCAATAGCTCTTGTATGGTGAATAACTACATGATTTTTTCCCATCTTGGTTCAAGTAAGTTAAGACGGAGAAATGACTTTTCTTTAGCACCCAATTCCCTGGAACTTCCCCTAATTCTCTTAACTCAGTCTTTACACTGGATAACAATAATAAAAACAATTACATATGTGTGAAATCTTGGTGTTCCAGGAACTCTGGTAAGGGCTCAATATGTCTAATTTAATACTCTTAACCTATGAGGAGGGTTCTATTCTTGTCTCCATTTCACAGAACAGGAAACTGAAGTTTAGTGATGCTAATTAACTTGCTCAATGTCGCCTGGTTAGTAACTAGCTGTACTAGGACTCAGACATAGATCTGATTGTCTCCAGGGCACTTGTGTTCTTAACCTTATGCTCTACTACCCCCAATTAGTGCAGAAATACTAAATCTCACCAAGTCACACTCCAGACGCTTGGCTCAAAGTTTAAGTATTTGTGCCAGGTTCATGACTCTGTCACTACAACAGGGTTCTAGATCTACCCCTGCTTTGCAATTGTATGTAGTTTGTTTTCCTTATGAATTTACTCTTGGGCTAACAACAGTAAATCATGGCAACAGAAAATAGAGAGTTGGAAATACTGCATGCGCGGCCTGTTGAATGAATAAATAAGGAGAAGCCCGTCACCCTGTGTCTTTCCTGTCCTCTTCTATTAAGATACTCAAACATACAAAAAGCTCACCATTGTCTGAAGTAAACCCTTTACTAAGCCATGCTGCCTTTGCAACCACATAAACTCTACAAGACCAAACAATAGAAATCATCTACAAATACAAAATAACCCATTAAGCAAAGGTTGCTGTTCTTGCTTCAAAGGTTGTTGTTCTTGCTTCTGGAATTAAAATAGCTAATTATTTTCTCATACATCTTTCAACTAACATTGTAAAATAAAGTCAAGATTATAATAATAAACAATTCCTTATCAACTACTGACTCTCCTCTGTATCTCTAGTTCCAAACATTGAGATAAATTCCGGTATTTTTAATAGTACCATTATCAACTTAAATTTAGTGTCTCCAAACCAAATAATGATTTCCTTCTTTTCTGATAGCCAACATTTTGTATAATGACATTCCTGTTCTCTCAATCACAATATATAAGTAACTAATGTCTTTTTCTTTCATGCTCTGTATAATGCATATGCATTTACTGATGCATACACAGCATGTAACCAAACAACAAAAAAGTTGTGCATATTCATTTATTTGTTCATTCAAAAACCACGTAATCTGAGAGACAGTGAAGCTACAGAGTGGCAAAAGATACAACCTATAATTCAAAAGGCAAATAATCTAGTTAGGAAGGCATGCAAGGAAACAGAATGTTCAAACTATGAAAGTAATTGCTGGAATGTATGTTTGTACAAACTCTTATGGGATCAGAGAAAATGACCCAAATTAATGGAAAAGGACATCAAGGAATGCTTCCCAAAGGAGTTGCAGAGGAAACAACAGGCAGATGAGTGTAAGAAGAGAATTGGTGCAAGTTGGAAAGGGCTGATTGCAAAGAATCCACAATAGCCACACGATAGGCTGTCTGATAATCCAGGAAAAGCAAGCCTTTGGGGGATATAGGACTCAGGTGAGTGTAGGAGAGTAAACAATGACATTGCTGAGCTAGTAAGCCTGGGTCACTTCAAGAAGAGACTTGTATGTCAGGCTAAGGCACTTGGATGTTTCTTCATAGGTGGGGTGAGAAAAGGAGGAGGAGGTGAAGGAGGAAGAGGGAAGCCCAAAAGGAAAGGAGGAGGGAAGGAAGGAAAAAGGAAAAGTAGAAAAAAAAAGTAGGGGATCTCTGAATTTGTCAGCTCACCTAAAGTATCCAGAGGTTACTCTCGTTTAGACACACCTAGATCCTGGTGCTAAAATATCAGCTTAACTCTTGGCATTTTGATTTTTTCCCCCTTCTTGGCCATGTTCTCAGACAGGTTCTTCCCAAGAGACAACAAAACAGTTAAGACTCTCACTTCATATGTGAAGAAGGAAGGCTTCTTTCCAATGTTTCCAGGGAAAACAAAATCCTGGTAGATCAGACAATGTCTCATTGGTCTGGCTTAGGTTACATTTCTAGGAAACTTATGATAGAACATACTGAAATACCAATAGGAATAGATACATTAACTAGACAATGGAGTTTACATTCATTTTCTTATTTATATCTCCCTTTATAAATGAGAAAACTTGATACCTAGGGTTAAATGCTCAAGGTCACAGACAGCCAATACTCAAACCCAAGTCTGTTCATTCCCAATGTCCATGCTCCAGATATAAATAAATGCCTTCATAATAGTCAATTACCAGCCTGGGACAACGTCCAGCAGAAAGCTTTGAAAAATTACCCATTCTCATGGAGCACACTAACCTCTGCACAACGAGTCCCCATGGAGTTTGTCTAGAGTTCTAAATCTCTTTTAGATTTTCCTTAAAAATAAATCGCCTTGATAAAAGTAGTTCAGACTCTCAATAGGTTCCCCAAGTCTTATATCTACATAACATAAAGCTGTGCATTAAAGAAAAGGCAAGATTAAAAAATATAACAAAGGCAGCAAATGCCACTTGGATTTGGTTCTGCGGTAGAAAAATGTGGAGAGGCTTGGCAGGCATTTCAGTGATGGGCAGCTTTTCCTTCCCAAATCCTTATTTCATTTCCAGTGTGACTTCTGGCAGTCAATAGGAATGTGTGCTTTTGACTGAGCAGCTTGAAACGTTCGTAGGGACAAAAAATAAGGCTGATGACATCCTTTCCATTCCTATCATCAGCAACTGTTTCCTCTCCAGGAAGGAGCATTAGCTCTGTCTTTTCGTATTGGAGGTGAATACCTGAGTATCTTTACTACACTGATTCCTGCTGCCTTGATATCCCCACAAATAGTATCTCGCATGATGACTTAAGTAGATTTTACCTCAGTCTTGGCCCTGAACCAAAGACTTCCCCTCTCCGTCTGCCTGCAAATAAATACATAACTACAAGGGCATGCATTGCACTTTTCTTCTGGACTTGAAATGTAGACGGTTTTAAACTGAATCATTTCTTTCCTTTGCCAAACCAGGGTTCAGTCTTAGATAGCTTCAGGCTCAAACAATCACTATTTTGAAAATCCGACTCTATGTTATGCAGCAGAGGGGAAAGAGCTCTGATTGAAGAGCCAAGACCTCTATGTGTCATAAATTCTATTTTTGCATCTATATTGAATAGATCGTTGCCCTTTCATAAAGCAGAAAGTGTTTGAGAAGATGAATAGAGTAACAACGTTTGACCTTTTAAGGTTCTGAAACCTAAGATCATAAATCTCAAATACTAAGAGAAAAAATACATTTTAATGAAATTATTAGAATTTCTCCCTTTGAGACCTAAAACATACAAATAAAAACACTTCTGTGGTAAAATATAATAGGTATCTGGACAATAAATTTTATTTACCATGTTATTTATGGTCATTAAAATGTAGTAATTAAGAAGAGCACAGATTCTGGAGTTAAATGTCCTGGTTCATATCCAAGCACTTCTACTGAACAGTTTGTACCTCTCTGTGCCTCAATTTTCTCATCTGGAAAATGGTGATGATACTAACAGTATCTATCTCTTGGTATTCGTGTGAAGATGAAATGAGCAAATACGTAAAGCCTAGAGAACAGTGTGTGATACAGAGCAGTGTTATTAAGGGTTTGCTGTCATGATGATAACGATGATGATGATTATATATTCAAAATATAAATAAAACATATTTGAACATAAATATGTAAGGTAAACAGTCATTCAGGAAATACTATCGTTTATCATATTCCCTGTTGAGAGCCTTTCTGTAGTTGTTAAAGCAAACAAACAAAAACTAAAAACTTTACCAAAGTTAATTATAATGCTGAAATATAATCATCATCATAAGAAATTAAGAATAGCAACTAGCATGCATTGAGCAGCTACTATGTCAGGTACTGCACTAGAAGATTTACAATAATCACCTCATTTCAGCCTTACAACCACCTTGTGTAATATTTACACTGATTATCATGATTTTATTAGTGAATGAACTGAGGCCAAGAAAAACTAAGTAACTGGCCCATACTTACGGAATTAATAAGTGTCAGAGCCTGGATATAAGGCCGAGTTCAGATGAGCACAGCTCACATTCTTAACCATAATGTCAGAGACTATTATTCTAAGCAAAGATGCATTTTTCATGCAAACATTTTTCCTTATTACTTTTCCAATGATCTGAATTTCTTAGCAAAACTTGTTTGGGTAAACACTTTGGAAGACACAGAATAAAGATTTTTAAAAAGTGGCGGGCTTTCCATCATACGCTATTTTTGAGATGGTAAGGGGAAAGAGCATATAAGCTATAATTAAAGGTAGTTTCATATATATGCTTTCATTCTTCCACATGATTTTCTTTTATCATAATTATTTTGAACTCCTGGGTCTTGCCAAACTAGTTAAAATTATCTTTTTCTATTGATATTGTTACAGCTATTAAGAAATGATTAGAGAACATGCATCGTATGTACCTTAGGGAAGTCATAGTACTGGTGATCTTTGCAGAACACAATTTCTTTCCTGTCAGAATCTCCAAACACCTCATAAAAATAGTTCTCAATTCCACTTGTTTCCCAGATAAGATAGGTTCAAGCCAAGCATTTCATTATTTCTTATTTAGTTAACTGATCCAAGGAAGGGATTGTAACGTAAATACTACTGCAGACGAAATTTTATAATTTAAAAAAGTAATCAGGAATTTCCAGTAAAGGCAAGATCAATTACCAAGAAATCTCTAGCTCTCAGTTCTGGGACTCCCACTACCCACTACCCCGGAATTCCTGGGTCCTCCTGCAGTTGGCTTAGGTGGCCTAGATCTTTCTACGAATGTGTTCAAACTTACCCTAAACTAAGCATCTTCCTGCATGTTCACCCACAGTCCTTTGCTTCTGCTTTTTGCAACCCAATATTGACAGTCTCAGCACTCATTTATTTCCTTAATCCCTTGGATTCTAAAGCTTCTCCTCAGCACCTAACTTACTTTCTGAAAGGCTAGTGACCTCCTAATCACTAAATCCAGTAGTTTTTTTCCATCTTCCTTGGTATATCTACAGATCTAGGCCACACTGACCTTCCTCTCTATGTTAAAGCTCTCCACCAATTTGGTTTCTAGGACACTGTGCTATCTGGTTCCCTTCATTTTTTTTTTTTTCCTTTACTGCTTTTAACCTTTTTTCTATCTTTTTCATTTATTCAACACAAATTTATTCAGGAACGAACAGTGGGTTAGAATCTGGGGATACAGACAAACAAGACAGTTCCTGTTGCAGGAGTTCACAGTTTGAAGGAGAGTTAGACACAGAGACAGAGGGTTGAGCGTTAAGTCTTGTCAGAGCAGTGATTCCCAAAGTGCGATCAGTAGACCAGGAGTACCTGCATCACCTGGGAACTTGCTAGAAATTCAGCTTTGCAGGCCCCAGCCCTAAGCTGCCAAAGCAGAAAGCTGAGGCTTTTTTTCTTTTCAATTTTGGTAAAAAAACATGTAACAAAGAATTTATCATCTTAACCATTTTTAAGTGTACAGCTCAGTAGTGTTAAGTATATTCATATTGTTGTGAAATAGATCTCCAAAACTTTTTCATCTTGCAAAACTGAAATTTATACTAAACAACAACAACTTCCCTTTTACCCCTCTTCCCAGCCCCTGGTAACCACCATTCTACTTTCTGTTTCTAAAATTGACTTTAGATACCTCGTATATGTGAGACATATGTGTCTTTTTGTGACTGGCTTTTTTGATGTAGCACAGTGCCATCCAAGTTCATCCAGTTGTGGCATGTGACAGAATTTCATTCCTTTTTAAGGCAGAATAATATTCTATTGTATGTATACACCACATTGTGTTTATCCATTCATCCATCGATAGACATTGGGGTTGCTTTCACCTCTCGGCTATTATAAATAGTGTTGCTTTGAACATAGGTGTGAAAATATCTCTTTGAGATCATGATTTTTATTTTTTGGAAAAATACCCAGAAGTGAGATTGCTGGATTGTATGATAATTAATTTTTTGAGGAAACTCCATACTATTTTCCATAGCAGTTGCACCATTTTGCATTGCTACCAGCAGTGCACAAGCGTCCCAATTTCTCTACATCCTAGTCATGGAGAAATAACACTTGTTATTTTTTGTTTTTTTTACAGTAACCATCCTAACATGTGAGACATTGCTTTGTATCTTTTACTGAAAACTGATTATCTCTCATTCTCCACATATTATTTTCCAAGGTTCTGACTTTGATCATTTTTTTCTATTTTTCTTTCTTGATTCTCTCATTTTCTTTTTTATTAAAGACTTTTTTATTCTTCCTTTTTCTCCCAAAGCCCCCCAGTACATAGTTGTGTATTTTTAGTTGTGGGTCCTTCTAGTTGTGGCACGTGGGATGCCACCTCAGCACGGCTTGATGAGCAGTGTCATGTCGACGCCCAGGATTTGAACCGGCGAAACCCTGGGCCGCCGAAGCAGAGCGCTCGAACTTAACCACTTGGCCACGAGGATGACACCGATTCTCTCATTTTCAAAGATCAGTTCTGTAAAGATGCCTTCCAAATCTTTATTCGAAATCCTGTAGTTACCTGCCTAATTCAAAAGTCATTCCCAATATGCTTCTTTTTTGCACATCCCAATATAGAAAGTTTGGAAGAACATGTACTTGCTTTATCAGCCTTCCTTGTTATTATTGGTGATCACGGGACACAATTCTAGCCAATGAGATGCAAGAAGGAATCTGACACAGGTTTACTTTCTTGAATAAAAGGCACAAAATTAGATGATACTAATTCTTTCCTCCTTGCCGTGTGAGAAAACATAAAGCCTAATTATTTAAGCTACTGTTAAATTGTTCTAAAAAAATATAAATCTTGTCACTTTCCCTTAATTCTTTACACCTATTTCCAAATGATTGCCTAAATATTTCCAGATGGATATCACACTTGCATGTTGGATTTATCATAACAAAAATCAAATTGATATAAAGAAGCCTTTTGTTGTCTCTTTATGCCTTAATATATGCAATATTTTACAGAATAAGTATAAAAATATTTAAGTGAATTAATAAATTGTGACTTGACTAAACATGGTATAATCTCTAAGAACTTCCAATTAGAGGAAACAGCATTAAGATACATGGCTCTCCTCCTCACTTGACTATTTTTATCTTGACATTATCAGCATCCTGGGGTGAGATCTCATAATGACTTGACAACATAGCTTAGCTCCTCCTGAATGTCACTTCATCAACACTGAAGTCTCACATGCAGTAACTCAGCTAACCTGAGAGAGGCACTAAATAATACTGCTGTACAATTACCATAGCTGTTATACAGCAACCTAAGGCAGGCTTATCCAAACTGAAATGAACAATCAAAAGGCCATCAGGGCATTTTTGCACCTGTACTGAGATACACTGACCCCATGAGCAAGATGCATTATCCAAGGCAGTTACTCTAGGTATCCACAGAGGCTTCAAAAAGTATTCCCCCTCTCCTGTTACTGAAGGTCAACTTAAAGAGGGAGTTCTTAACCATATTTACAAGTGTGGTTATCTTTCAGCCATGGATTGATTGAAAGTCTCATCAAAATCAAATTATTATTAGAGTCAGGAACTTAATACTGTTCCTGAGAAACTCCTACAGTCCAATGGGTTCACTATCAGAAGACAGATGCTGGTTGGCATTTCAATAGGACCTTGAACAAATTTTTTAAATTTACTTTCCAGCTCCCTGACACAACAGGGTCTCTAGGTGACACAACAGGGTTCCTATGAGAATCAAATGTGATACTGTATGTACAAATTCTTTGTAATTATTGCTGTTTTATATCATTTATTTGTTCTTTATTTTCTGGGATGCCCCAAACAGAATTTACCCTGCTGTAAAGGGTGAAGTGATATGTGTGGCTGTAAGGTAAGATAATCCTCCCCTTTAATCTGCCACCCAGTCACATTAATTGTACTCTGATCTGATTTTTAATTAATGAATAACACTTAAGCCTTTCTTCTGTCTTATTTTTGGTGTTTCTGAGAGTCTAAATGGTTAAAGCATTTTCTGCATAGAAGAAAAAAAATTGTTTTTCACAATTTTTAGATGGCTATGGTCTCAGAACTTCCTTCAAACATCTCATCTAGTTAAGCATTCATGAATTTCATGAGGTCAGGCTAGAGAAGAAACATTCTGTGAGTCTTTAGTCTGATAAATGTCTTGAGAAAGAAAAGAAAGTAAGATTGTGAGGAAGGTAGAAAAGAATTCTTTATTCTCTGTCATGCTGTAAAATCTTTCATTTTGGGCAGTTTGAATAATGTCTCAAAATTTAAACTTTATGATGACTCAGAGCTGGAAGAGTAAAAAGAGGGATGGGGTGAGTTACTGGTCAGTCCATCAGATAGAACTATGATTTGAAAAGCGAATCTTAAAGAAGAGGGGTTTTTTCTCTTATTCTTTCTCATGTGTGGTTTCAGAGACAGACCCATGGACACACTGCTGTTTGTAACCCAAGTTAAAAGATGAGAATCAGGTATCAAAATGACTATTACAATGGAAAATGTGGGTCTGCCTTTGCAATCATCTTCTGTGGTTTCTCACCTTTTGGAAAGAAATACTCGGGAAATGAATGTTGGAGTATCAGAATGCAGAGTATCAGATTAAGGACATACTAAAATAAAAACAGAGAAAATAGGTTCTTATTCACTGCTGTTCCTTTGTTTCAAACTGAAACAGTTCTGGTGTACCAGCATAGGATCTGCACCCAGCCGCAAATCATCTCATAAGAACATAGATGAAATATCCAGACAGATCAATTCACTGGAAATGCGGTCAACCTTGATGAGTCTGATACCATGAAACCACTAATCCTTCTCTGGGAAATATACCAGTGTTACTCAGGAAAGAATGTCCCATGCAAGAATAATATTTGCAGTAAATCATAATGATACCTGCATTTCCAATGAATTTTTAGTTTCCAAAGCACTTTTACTTGTGTTAGCTGATTTTCCTCCCAGTGGTAGACAGGGTAGGTATTATAGTCTCCATTTCAGAGCTGGGGAAACTGATAACTTGTCTGGGTCACACTAAGTAGCAGAGATTAGACCTGTGACTCTAAATTTTATGTTCTTTGTTCTCAATGTGGCGTCATGATCAAGAAGGAACCCTTGAGGGGTCAAAGAGTTGTATCCTTGATCTCAAATTTGAAAATGTCCATGCTACAGCTATTTCCAACTCTATGTGAACCTGATTTTCCCATAATGGCATTCAGAAACTTTGTCCTGGCATCCACTGCTGGGGTTTTCAAATGCCTCTGATGGTCTATTAGAATTCATCTCCAGTTTGATATCATCTTTTCTCTGATACATGTCTAGGTTGCAAGTCCAAAGTCAAAGAAACTAATGCCAAAGGAAAGCAACTATTTATGCCATGTGTGTGCTGGGGAAAGCAGGATGGGAAAGGCAGTACAACAGCATCTGAAAGACATGCTTCTGCCCTTAAACCTACGCTAACTGGAAAGGTTCTTTTTACAGAGAGAAGAAAATTTCTCTGAATATTTACATTGCCCTAAGGATATTTCTGGGTTTTTTGGGGCAACAAATGAATTCAATCCTGGAATTTAAAGTTTAGAGCCTTACCTAATGTACACATACATACAAATTTGTGACTATTAATCAATGTACGTATTCATTTTTAAAACTGTGTGTATATGTGTATGTGAATACACAAGCAAATGTCTAGAGTTTTTAAAATGAGGCCCCAGTTTCTTTGCTGCTCTGAGGCCAGAGCAAGCTGCTATGCACATTTCACTACGCCTCAACTTACACTCAGGAATGAAAAGCAAATGTGGTAGCTGTAACATATGCTTCCAATTCCGAGTAGGGGCGGGCTGGGGTTTGAGGTGGGTGAGCTCTTGTTTATATTTAAATCCTACCCTGTTAAGATTTTCTTGGGAAACTGCTTTCACATATTCCAAAACACTGATATGACTATCGATGCCCTTTTCAAAAAAACAAAATAGTAGTTTAAAAAATCAGTATATTATTTAAAATACTAAATATCCCTATAAACCCTATATATCTGATTAAACAAATCTCTATAGTACCTTCCAAAAGCTGCTTTCTCTATCATAGTTAAACACCATTACCCAAGTTTGCATGAAAGACCAATATTATTGTGAATTCACACACTGAATTCCTTAGGACAAGATATAAGGAACAGCTGCCACCACAGCATTTAGCTCCATCCTCAACGAGCACATCTTAAAAGACAGCTTGACTTAATGCCATGAAACCTAAGTAACCTGGCTCATGGTGACATGAGGAGAAAATCTTTGTGATGTGGAAACAGATGTCCCTTAACATTTTTCAGAATGTGACATCACCTTCTGCCTTGATATACACAACTTTCCTCAGTAAGTTTAAAAATAACTTTCATGCGAATTTAAATAGCAGCCTGGACCTAGTTGTAATTATGATTCCATTCAAATGACTCAAAGGAAAGCCTATGTTTCTTTAGAATTTCCTTTTGTTCCTGCTGTGCAGCATATGTAAACTGACGGTAATTAAAAGCTATTCCCAGCTGAAGCAGACTAACCTTTGAAATCACTAGTTTCTGCTTCTTTCTAATCAGAAGAAATGTTTTGGCAACACATCACATTTCAGCTTTGCAAAACTAAGCAGGAATGGGAAGCCAACGCAGGACACGTGTCCTCATTGCCCATGTGGGTCTGTTTCAGGGATCACTCCCATCAGACAGAGTGTTCACTAAGCTTCCACCTGCACTTACAGCTGTGCCAAGAATGCTGCTGCGAGAACAAGACCAGGCTGGCCAGCCAGGCGCTAAAGGCCTAAGCCATCGGACAAATGGTAACAACTGGGGAATTCTTGAAAACCCTAAGAATAAGGTAAATATCCCAGAGTCGAGGGAGGTAACTCAAGCAAAAATAACTCTCTCTCAGTTCAGGGCCCAAGTTAGACTCACAAATCTCAGTGGTCAGTTATCAGCCCATTCGATTGGTGTTAGCAGGTAAAAAGATCAGTGCTCCTAGATCCACTTTGCAGTATGAATCCACTATCCAGTTTACTGACTCTACCATGCACAAGACGGTGCTCCCACTTGCGACTGCAGATCCTGGAGTCCCCTACAGGTTCCCCCTAGCTATTTCAGGGGCTTCATCGAGTATTACAAATGATGGTCATTTTCTTCCTCTTCTGCTCTGACTGGCCTTGGTGATGTTTTCAGCTACTGCCTTCATTCCCTACAGATGATCCCTGACAGCAGGTCCTTCACATCTCCCCAGGCACTGAAGTCCCTGTCAGGGATCTGCCAGCATTCTTACAGGCGGCCACTTCATTCCACTTCCCTCCCATCTGGGACTCTCACTGCCCTCCTCAGGATTCAAAAGTGACATCCTCTCTGGACAATGTATTTTGTGTGGAAGTAATGGAAACGACATTCATCTGTCTAAGTTACATTAATTCTATTTGATTAAAAATAAAGAAATCTTTCGGAAAATCCATTAACATGACTGTTTTATGATATGATTATTTTATTTCATGTTTTTTTCTCTCCCCTCATCATCTACTACTCTCCTCCCCAATTCCATCCACTACATTATCCTCCTGTACTTTTCTACATACTCATGATAGTCATATACAATTATATACTACTTAAATATAAACAATATATATATATAAAGGCATTTTTCATTATTAGTGTTTTAAAAATGGAATTATATTACACTCCATATCCCGCATCTTGCTTTTCTCAATTATGTAACACCTTATGGATCTTCCAAGTCTGCTTTTAGAGTCCTAATTACTTACATCCTTCTTTTCTAAGGCTTCATAATGTCCCTAGTTTGTATACACCAGAATTTATTCATGCATTCCTCTACTGATAGGCATTCACTCTGTTCCTAATTTTTTCACTATTATGAGGAATACTAAAACATTCTTTTCCATATAACCTTGCGTACTGGCATTCTACTTCTGTGAGGCTGAGTAACATGCTGAATCAGTGTACACTTATTTTTCATTTTAATAGATGCTGGAAAATTGGCTTTTTTTAAAAGTTGTAAAATTTTACATTCAATCAGCATGTATGAGAGCGCAGTTTTCCCACATTCCTGCCCACAACGGTCTTTAAATTTTTTGCCAGTTTCTTAGTAAAAATTGATGATCTCATTGATATTTTAATTTTGTGTTTCTAAGAAAATAATTACAACATTTTCTCATGTTTCTTGGTCATTTGAATCTATATTTCTGAGGACCACCTCTCCAATACTTTGCTCAATTTTTTGACCCTTCTTCTAAACTTGAAAGAACTCTCTAAATATTTTAAGGATTATTCCACCACTCTCTGGCTTGCATCTAATTTTCCGTATCTACTTTTTTTCTCTTGTTTATGCCATATATTCCCACATAAATAGTGTAGATTTCCATATAATCCAATTCCAGTCCTTTCTGTCCTCCCATTCTTAGAAAAACTTTCCTTACCCTCCCTCCCCAGCGCCTGCCTCTAGATTACACAGTCTCTTAGATTACCTTGTAGGAGTTTAAATGTAATTTAGTTTACACATTTAATTAATCCACCTGAAATGTATTTTTATACATGGAACATGATGAGACTGTCATATTATTTTGTTCCAGATGGATCATCATTTAAGCAGTTTTTTTTATGTTAAATAATCCCTTCTTTACCTACTGAATTAAAGCCATCTAAATCAGTGTTAATTATCCATGTATCCTGGAGTCTGCTTCTGGATTTGACATCCTGCCTCACTTCTCTATTTGTCCATTCCTATGATCAAACCATACACATCCCATTGCAGTGGCTTTACGTTATATTTCGATGTCTAATCGGGCAAGTCTTACTACTCTTTTAAAAAATGTCCTTGGCTATTCTTGGATATTGATTTTTTTAAATAAACTTTAAGATCATGTTATACAATCCTCAACATCCCTCTCCATAAAAAATACTTTTGATATTTTATTTGGAATTATACTAAGCTTATAAAGTGAATTTGGGACAATTTATATTTTATGTTATTTACTTTTATTCCAACACAGGTATGTTTTGCCTTTTGTAAAGGTCTTATTTTATAGCCTTCAATAAGATTTTATACTTTCCTAAGTAATTTATACAATAAAAGAGAGAAACCATTGCTTTTTAAATATATTTATCTTGTAACCAACCAACTTACCAAATTATCAAATTTGGTCTTTATTTACTGAAGTCTCTTGGGCTCTCTAGACATTTAAATCATATCAACAAAAAAATAGTTTTGTTTCTTGCCTTCCATATTTTATACAAGTAATATAATTTCCTCATGGTATTTTCTATAGCCTCCAAGAAAATGTTGAATAATAATAATGATAGTGGGTAATTTGGTGTCTAATTGAAATAATTTTAGCATTTAATTGTTTAGAACATTTATATTATCTTACTAGGATAGACTTTTATTATATTCCTATAACGTAATTGATTTCTTTTTTTATTAGATGTGGCCATTAGATTTATTAAATGCCTCTTTAGCGTTCATTGACATAACCAAATGAGTTTTCTCCTTTAGTTATTGATAAAATGTATTATGTTAATAGATGTACTAATATTGAGCCATTCTTGCTTTCCTGAAATAAACTCTTAGAGCATATTTTTCTTTTTCCACATAGATGAATTCTACTGAATACTATTTCATTTATAATTTTTGTACTTATTTTTAACTGAAATTCAGTTAAAGTTTTTTTAAAACTTTCATCAGATTCAGGTATACACTTATCTAGCCTTCATAAAATAAACAACGGAAGCTTTCTATCCCCTCCCCCCAGCATCCATAGGCAGGTTATATTGCTTAGGGACCTATTACGGAGATTTGTAAAACAATACCCATAAAAGGTATCTGAAAGAGTAACTACTCCCCACGTAAGCTATATACCTGGTTCAAAACTGACTGCCTAAATTTCTGCTCCCTTACGATAAG
Organism: Equus caballus; assembly: GCF_041296265.1. Lineage (NCBI taxonomy): Eukaryota > Metazoa > Chordata > Mammalia > Perissodactyla > Equidae > Equus > Equus caballus. The sequence continues at coordinate 95,282,814 of NC_091685.1, read as the reverse complement.
GGATCAGAGACCTTCCTAAAACTTCTGGAGCAGACACCTATCAAATTAGATTTATGCAATCATGACTAAATTTCAATCCATGGACTCCAGAGTCCCAAACTAGACTCACCTGCAACTCCTGCAACCACTCTTCTCAGTGATCTTTTGATGCCTAAAAATAAAAATGCTCCCTGCTCAAAACCTACGAGAGTGGAAAATTAAAAGCCATTCTTGAATGATGGATGGAGGTAGGACTCAGTAAGAGTCCAGAATACCCTTAGGAAACATAGGGTAGATTATGCGTCTCTGTTTGTGATTAACATTAATACACTTGCCCAGTTTTGAAAAGAGAATAGAAAATGGTCTGACCTAATCATTTCTGTTTTAAGCGGAAAAAGGCAAATTAACTCCAGGTATTGTTTTTTCTTTTTAAAGCCAGGTTAAACAATGTTTCTATAACTCACACATTTGTAGACAGTAAAGGGTGAAAATACTGAAACTATAGTTGTGCTGATCTCCATGAAATAAGGATGTGGCTACCTCATAGTCGACCAGCCACTCTGCTATGGCCAAAAGATTTTAAATTTGTTCTGCTTCAAGAGTAATTCATTTTCTTATTTCACGGTCAAAGAGCCAGTCTTTCTCCATGTGAACACCATTACCTTCTTGAGGAAAGTGAAGACATATCAATGAATACCCTTTCCTCTATTGTGGAAGTCCAAACAAAAACAAAAAACAAAATCCCTGAACAGACAATATAGAAGAACTCTGTGTGAGTGCAGAAGGCAGTAGCATAAAGAAAGAACAGGAATATGAGTGAAAAGAAAAAACAATGTAAAGAGCAGCATAGAGTGTAATGCACTTGATATGTAAAGTACAGAGAAGGAGAAATAAAAGAGAGGGGAATGCAAATATATAGAGAGTAGCATAAATGCTAAAAGGAAGAAGTTAAATATCTAGCACTTCTGCTTCTGGTTAAGATGTAAAATGTTGCAAGAGACTGTCACTCCCATTGGAACACTGAGAAGTGAGATACACTAACAAACCATAGCTTTTGTTAAACCCTTCAGAAAACTGAGGGTGTAAATAAACCAAATGAAAAAAATACAGAGAGTGACAGACCCTTCCTAGAAGAAGAAATGCTCATGGCTAGAATCAACCTTGGCTGAGCAGCAGGAAGAGGAGGATCTTTGAATGAACTTTGAATGAGCCATGTGACCTGCCATGAGACATTTGAATCCTCAAGAGCCCTAACCACAGCCTGAGTCTCACTCATCCATCTACTCGTTCCCATGGGACTTTACATCGTACAGGAGGGTATGCCAATGTAGGATGAGGGCATGAGAACAGAGAGATTCATGCTAAGTTGCACAGGGCTTTCTCTAAGGCACAGGCAGCAGATCAGAGATTGATTCCACCACGTCCTAGGAAGAAGCTTGGGAGAGAGGTAGGAGAGCAGTGAGCTGAAAAAATTGCTCCAGGAATCTAAGGCTGGTTTAACAAACAAAAATGAATTAATGTAACTCACACATCAACAGAATAAATAAGAAAAATATATAAGCATCTCAATCCATACCAAAAAATAATTTGACTAAATTCAACACCATTCATAGTAAAAACGATAGAAAGGAATTCCTCAATCTGATAAAAGGCATTTATGAAAAACCTACAGTTAAGATCATATTTAATGGTGAAATATGAAACACTTTTCTCTTAAGTTTTGGAGCAAAATCAGGAATTCCACTGTTACCACTTCTATCAATATTATAGTGAAAATCATACCTAGCCAGTGCAATAAGGAAAGATACAATGTACAATGCCTGGAAAGGGAAATATGTATCTTTCATTATTCACAGATAGCATGATTGTGTATTTACAAGACTCTATGGAATCTATAAAAAAATTCTTTAGAACTATTATGTGAATTTAGCAAGGTTATTAGATACAAGGTCAATATACAAATAATTGTATTTCTTCCTATTAGCAAATGACAATTGAAACTGTATTTTTGGGGCCGGCCCAGTGGCACAGCGGTTAAGTTCACACGTTCCGCTTCTCGGCAGCCCGGGGTTCACTGGTTCGGATCCCAGGTGCGGACATGGCACCGCTTGGCACGCCATGCTGTGGTAGGCATCCCACATATAAAGTAGAGGAAGATGGGCACGGATGTTAGCTCAGGGCCAGGCTTCCTCAGCAAAAAGAGGAGGACTGGCAGTAGTTAGCTGAGGGCTAATCTTCCTCAAAAAAAAAAAAAAAAAAGAAATTGTATTTTTAAAAATACCTTGTATTTTAGCATAAAAAACCATTAGATATCTAGAAAAGTCTAAAAAATATTATGACCTGTATACTTAACAGAAATACATTGCTCGTAAAAGCTTAAAGACCTAAATAAATGGAATGATATACCTATCATATTCCAGATCAATAGACTCAATATAGTAAAGATGTCCCTTCTCTCCAAATTGATCTATAGATTCAACACAATACCAACTAAAATCCCAACAAGCTTTTAAAAGAAATTGACAAGCTGTTCTAAAATTTATGTGGAAAGACATAGGCTCTAGAATAGGCAAAACAAAAACAACCACCTTGATAAAATAGAACAGGCTGGCAATGACAGAGGATTTTACCTGATTTCGGGACTTACTATAAAGCTACGATAATGTTATTGTCATGAAGCTAGATAAACAGATCAATGGAACAGACAGAGTGTCCAGAAATAGGTCTACATGTATCAGTAGGTAATTGATTTTCCAGTCAAGGCACTACCTAAATCCAATAGAGAAAAGAGTCTTTTTTAACAAATGATGCTAGAATATCTAGACATCTACATTAGAAAAAAATAACTTTGATCCCTACCTCATTCCTATTACAAAAACTAATTTGAGATGGATTTAGACCTAAATATAAAAGCTAGAACTATAAAACATTTTGGAAAAAAACATGAGAATATTCTCATGGCCTAAGGAAGGAAGATTTCTTAGAGCACAAAAGCACTAACTACGAATGAAAAAATTGATAAACTGGACTTAATCAGAATTAAAAATTTCTAATCAACAAAATACACCATTAAGGAAATTATCAGGCAAGACAAAGACAAAAAAATACAGTGACACATATATTTAACAAAAGCACTTGTATCCATAAAATATGAAGAATTCTTAGAAATAATAAAAAGAAAATTTTTTTAAAGTAAGCAAAAGACTGGAACAAACAGTTTATTTAACAAAAAGATAGATGAATGGCCAATAAGCACAGGAAAATGTGCTCAACATAATTAGTCATCAGGAAAGTGCAAATTAAGATCACAATGAGATACCACCTCATACCCACCAGAATGTTAAATAAAACTGATTGACAATATCATTGTTGGTGGAGTAACCAGAAGTCTCATACATAATTAATAGTAGGAGATTAAGCTTATATAATAACTTTGATGAACAGTTTGACACTTTCCAGAAAAGTTTAACACACATTTGCCCTATGACCTATTCATTATAACTTTTCAGTAATTAACCTTCAAAATAAAATCAAATATCCACACAAATACTTGACACTCAAATCTTCACAGACACTTTGTTCATCGTAGTCAAAAGCTGGAAGCAATTAAATGTCCATCAATAAGAGAATGAATAAACAAATTGTGGTATATCACTACAAGATAATACCATTCAGCAATAAAAATGGGTAGACTGAGTCACTCAGCAACAGGAATGAATCTCAAAAGATGCCAGATACAAGAGAGCACATATTAGATGATTTCATTCACACAAACATCAACAAGAAAAACAAATCTATGTTGGTCTATATGGGAAAGTGGTTGACTCAGGGTGTGGGGGGTGGCAACTGACTGGAAAGGGGCACAAGGGAACTTTCTGGAATGATGGAAATATTCTATATCTTGCCTTGGTAGAAGTTATGTGGTCATATGTAACCGTCAAACTCATTGAACTGAACACTTAAGATCTGTCTACTTTATTGTATGTAAATTATATCTCAGTAAAATACAGATATGCTCTTCATAAATATATACCGCTTACCAACCAGTAGAAAGGTAGTGAAGTTATTTACAAAAGGCAGCAACATTCTAGAACTCTGAACTACTTCTGTATTGAATCAGTAACTCCCCTTGAGAATTATCATAACACAGAGAGGAGCATTCCAAAAGGCAAAGGCTGAGTCAAGGAACAGGTTGAGAGGACCCCATAGTATTTACACATAAAAGAAAAGGGAAAAACAAGGCCAGGGGGACAAAAAGCAAAAGCTTGAGACATAAACTTAGCCACTTAACAGGTAATAACAGCTATTTTTTCATGAACAGTAGTTGGCATTTCATTATAAAATATTTAGACATCTGCAATTAGGTATGCATCCTTAATTTAAGTGCTTACAAATTTTGGATATGGGTTTTTTCCTATAGTGGAATATCGGCTTTTTTCCTCAATTAATCAATTTTTCAGCTCCACATAAAGAATGCCTTTAAAGTATCAGTTGAAGTAAAAAATACCATACTGTGGGATGTGAAAATGAGGGAAATCCTATCAACAATATATGTACCATAGCGTAGCCTGGAAAAAATAAAGGATTTTTAACTTGGCCTACTTAAGTTTTCAGAATCCAGATTTCTTCTTTTTATAAGGGGCATAATAATACTTCCCTCAAAGAAGTTTTGTGGAGATTAAAGAAGAAACAATAATATATTATATTTATAACATAACTGTGTTATAAACATATCATAGCTATAATATAACAAACTATAGTTTATATAACATAAACTTTAAGATAATACATTAAACATAGTGCTTAGTATGTACTTAGTGACCAATAATCTTAATTTCTTTTTCCTTACCTACTGTACTGTATCTTCTAGATAGAGAGGAAAGCCAGCTCACAGAATTTGTATCTCAATAGCTATAGTTAGACTTTACCTTCTAACATGTCAATATAGAAAATCAAGCCAAGCCAAAGTACACTAAATGTAAATGGTTTTATTTTCCACAGAAAAACATATAAACTGAACTGGACACTTCTGTCTAGGGAATTGTACTAGAACTAAATTGCCTTGGGCATGTAACACACACAGGATGCAATAAATTTACATCCAATCTTGATAAGGTCACTTTTTCCGTAAGGTATAAACAGGAGATTGCTAGTAACTGGTAACAGAAACTGTCTTAGGACACATATCCTCACCTGAGAAATGTTCAGTGTCTCCTGGACAAGGGACTCTGTCCTGTAAGCTGAACATCTAACAAGCTGGGGCTACAGCAAACACTTATTTACTCTAAGAGTGAAAGGAATGGGGCAACGTGCATACTGCAAAATACATCAGAAATTCAAATTTCCACCATGAGCAAAATCAATCCTGTGACCTAACTATATGTTTGCAGATTAATGGCTGTCCTCAGCTGGGTGTTGAAAGAGCCTTGCTCAGTACCTTCCAAAACACCACTTGCATGGGAAGGAAGAGAAAGAGAGACCAAGCTGTTGACGTTCTTTTCCTTCATAGATTTCTCCTTCCTCTGAGGTTTTTCTGTAATATCTGAAAGACCCAGATTCCCAGCTTATTTCCCTAGGGCTGAAGACTGTAAATGATGTGCTAAAAATACTTTTGTCTATGTTGTTTCAGTTTCTAGGAGTTTTAAAATAGAGCCTACAACCAGCCTATATCCAGAAGATAGCAACTTCCCTGTTAGAACCTGGGCTCGCATATCCTAGCCACAGGATTCAATTTCAAGTATAAAGTCCCCATCAAACAGCTGGATGTTAAAAGAGCCCATTTCTCATTTTCCTTGAGGAAAAGAATAAAAAAGTCACTCTAATTCTAAGGATGACCCAGTCACCACTATACCCATCTCCCCACTTGTCAAGTGCTCTCTATCCATCTTCCACAGAGGGAGACTTACTGCAATGAATGGGAAGGATGATGGATGTAGTACGAGGAAACAATAGTCATTGTGAATCAACTGTTGGACTCTTCTCATTCATTACAATGATTAATTGCATTTCTGCTGAAGTGAACAAGTAAGATAATCAACCTTAGGATCAGTTATTTAGAAGAATACAAGAAAAACAAATAGTTGTTAGATAATAGTTGCATAGATGAAAGGTTATCATTTCTCTTTAAAAATATCTAATATTAATATGTTTTTAAATGAATATGAAACAGCAAAGTAACAAATTTGTTTGACTGGTTAACTCCTAGTAATGATAAACTCAATAGGAAAAGTTAAGCAAGTTGGTCATCTGACTCAACTACTTAGTATTCAGCCAGTAAAGAAGATCTCATTGTCCTGGGTCAGCCTAATATGATCAATGGTTTGCCAGGATCAAACATTCAAACTACTTTTAAATACATGTAAATAATTCATTAATTTTCCAAAACACACAAATATTCATCATCTCATTTCTTAAGCTTTGAAAGTATCATGATCTTAAAATATTTAGGTTGCTAAGTGCTCATAATTATAAATTGTACTTTAAAACCACTTCCTGTTTCCCCCTTCCTCACTCCACTCTGCCCCAAAGAAAAACTTAAGAAATGAGAGAAAAGGTGCCAGGATAAGGACTGTATGTCCACGGGGACTATTAGCATATTAATGAACTGTGTTTCCCTTTACACTTCCATCACCAAGCTAATTGTCAGTTATTTTAAGGAAGAGGTTATGCCTTAATTAACAGCACTTGGTAAATGAAAGCCGGTTGCATTTCTTAAGTATGTTCAAATTTCACAAGTCTTATTTCACAGCAGGAATTCCAGTTCATCCAATACTTTTACATGATAACACCTCCGATCAAGGAAGAAAGTCATTAAAAGACCCTAAATAATTAGTTTCCAGAATAGAAGCCAACAAGAAGTATAATTAATGAGTAAGCTTATTATTTATCCCTAAAGCATTAACAGATATGCACATTTTAAATGAGGGAGATTGAAAGGGACAGAAACATCTTTGGTACTTAGTATTTCTAACTCTGATATTTCTAAGGATTTAACAAACCCAAGGGTTTAGGGGCAACATTTTCATCTCTGTAGCATAGTGACCCTTCCATCTTCTGTCCTGTCTATGCCATGGCACTATTGGGAGGATTGAATTTGATCATGTGCTTGGAAGAACATAAAATCCCGTAGTTGCTGCTTTGTTTTCCATCATACTGATCATTTCTCTGCTTTATTTCTCCTTGGCCCAGTTGTATCACCTCCTCCCACCAGCCTCTCAAACCGTATCTCCCTCATTCCCAACTTTATGATTTTTCCCCCGTTCTCCCCATTTCTCTCTCTCCTATGGCAGAAAAAGGAAGCCTTGCCCAGTGGCTTTGTGCAGTCTATCAAACCTGGTCCCTGATCTCCCAATGCAGTCCACTCCTTTTCCATGTCACCTCAAAAACAGGGAGAATGAAGAGAAAGGAAAAAACAAACTTCCAAGCAAACATTTTTTTAAAGTTGCCAGTTTTAACCCCAATTTTTTGTCTCTTAAAATAGTTTTATCTTCCCCTCTTCTTTAAAGTCAGAAATAATCAATGTAGGACAACTTAAGAAAAAACAAATTAAATATGGAAAAAGATTTTGGTTAATATTCCCTTATTTGACTTTTACCATTTATGAGGGACCGTGAGGCAGTAGTCAAAATGTTAACTGCCATAATAATAGCAGCAATTTACACATATCAATTAATCTGTAGCAGTCAGTCTTCTAAATATTTTACATATATTAACTTATTTTATCTTTACAACAACCCCACAAGGTAAATATTACAAACGAAGAAACAGACACCCAGAATTAACTCTCCCAGAGTCACAAAGCTGGTGAGCAGAATAGGAACCAGTCTGCCTTCTAGATAATTGTATTGGACTGCCATAACTGTTCTAGTCTACGTATATGCTGTGCATTTAATTAGGCATTTCTTCTGCAATTTTAAACAAATGAACTTTCCTGGGACTAAGATGAGTAGAAATTCCTCCAATATAGAATATTTTTTCTCTATTAGACATCCCCACCATCTATCTATGTTATATATTTTGTGGTAAAGAATGGAAAGAAGAGAAATAGTCAAGTGGGGCAGAAATGCCTAAGTGAGGGAAGGCAGGGCAGAGTTTAAAGCCACCTTTCCCCCAGACCTAGACAATGTAGTGCGTGATTCTCCAAGTCCAGCCGCCCCTCTTAGCTTCAACCAGTACTCTCCCAGAACCTACTGCCCCACCTGCCTTCAAAGTGTTTTCTAGCTTGAGCTTCACCATTGACCATTAAGACTCCCATAACCCCCTGCCTTGAAAACAGACAAAAATTCATGCTAACAGGAGAGATTTAAAGGAGAGGGTTCCCTTTCAACCATCCCGTTCCCCACACCTACCCAATAGCATTCCCTCCTGTCCAAGAATTTTAAGAGTGGCTTCTAGAGATAGTGCCAGGGTACTTAACTGTTTACCCATAAGGTCTCATTCAAGTGGAGGAAAAGTCAGAGCCTGTAGGAAGTGGAAGACTGAAGAATCTCCGACAACAGACCACAGGGACTTTACATGACCTTCACGTAAAGAGGCCAATTCAAGCTTCTGCCTAGTGCTTCCAGTTACCTCCTCTGCTTGCTTTGGTGCCAGGAATAACTTCAGGAAAACAGAGGGAGTTTCTCTCTATACAGTTGTAAAAGAACCAACTGTGAAAGTAGAGTACTTTATCAATCCCCTGTTTTAGAATAATTACAATGCCTAGAAAGTTTTCAAACATTATTTAATCTCTTCCACTTGCATTCTGCTCACAATATTACTCCTTCAGCAACTCTTAAAACAACAAAAATGTAACCCAAAAGTTCAAGCCAGCCTTCTGAAAAAGAGGAAAATCTGTTTTGAAAGCTTTTGCTCCTAACCAATTGCCAATTTGGCACTAGGCCAAATGAATTTGGAAAAAATCCCAGTAAACTATAAACATAAACACAGGACAAACACTTTCTTTGAAAAATGCCAGTTACATTAAAAAACCCAATAGTTTAGAAAAGCATAATTCCCTTTCCCAAAGAAAGAAAGAAGTACAAGTACTTACAGTGTCTTGAGACTTATCCTTGACATCATAGACTGTTAGCTTTATTTTGGTCTCCTCATAGATGGGATAGTCAGATGGGAATGTGACACCAGTCAGAAACAGTGGGTCTCTTGTTCCCTGTGACAGCACAAGCAGACAACTTTGATTCAGTAAGGCAGCAACTGCAGTCGGCAGCACGCAGTGACATATGAGAATGCAGAAAGTGTGCCCGGGTCTGTTTGTTTTTCTAGGAAGTAGTTCTATTAGAAGACAGAGCTGAATTGCCAAGTGATGCTCCTGGGCAACCACTTGGCCCAAGGCCCCAAAGTACTGATAGAGCTGTTGATAGTAAATGGCCCTGCATCGTTGTCAGAACTGCGAATAGTCTTGAAAAACTCTTTATTTTCATTATATGCATAGCCCTTCTTTAGACTCAGTTGTCAGTCGATTTAGAATACATTTAATGGATATAACCTGTAATTTATGCAAATAATCTAAGATATTGACTGATTGAATTAAAATGAAGCTATTTTCTCAGAAAGAACCATTTGGTAATCTCATGCTGTCCATTTATTTCCTTTCTATAGTGATTCAACTGAAAGCTATGCTCTGATGGTATCCACTTGTTTTTAGATGTTTAGCTGTGTTTTTTTCTCAGACTGATTTGAAAACTAATGAAAGAAACTAAATATGATGGATTTGGGGCTATGAAATTACTAGCTCAGGATGCAGAGCAGAGGCTATTTCCATGCCTCCAAATTCATTTTTAGAGAGCTGACATCTAATATTAAATTTTATAACTATATTTAAATATATATATTGCCAAATATTATTGAGGCACTTGCTAGAGTGCTGTAAACCATCTGTCTATGGCAGTGTCTGAAAACCCAAGTTGTTCATTTATTCATTCACTCTTTCTTCTTTTCACTCACCAAATACTACTTTTGGTTACACTCTGTGTTAGACAGTGAATAAAACAGCCAAAAAGTTACATATGTTCAAATATAAAATTTTGAAACGTGTGAAAATAAATACTTTCTTTTAAATTAAAACAATATTTAAAAAAATAATTAAGTTGGAATAATACCTGAAAATGTTTTCCATATAAATGAACAATTTTACAATCATAGTCAAGTTTTCTTTACATGAATAAGACTATTCTTGTTAATTCGACTACAGCATTAACTGCAAATTATACCAACATTGGAACCTCAAGTTCCAAAAGGGCAGTTTCAAGGCTATATGTAGGATCTGGGTCAGTCCCATTAAAGAAATGAGTCGAGTTTAGTCTGAATCATTTCTTCCATCAACCCGGCGTCAAGGGGCCAGTCAGCACTGAGCAAGCCAGGCCTGGGGTAGGCTACTCAGTTTCTGGCAGAGAAACTCCTCATTCAAAACAGACAGGGCTCACAAGTCTAAGAAAAGCATGCAGAGGTAAGGAGTTTAGAATACACTTTCGTTAGTCCCAGATGCTCAAATAAATATCTCTCATTCACTAAGGTTGTGAAACGTGTGATGAGAACAAAATAATCAAAAGGGAAACACTTCCTCTTTTGAATCTGATCCAACACCATAACAAGTTTCCACCTGACACATTTTGAATATTATATTATTAACAATAAATGTAAATAGGAAATCTCTCATCTAATGAGTAATATTTACACATTTTGCCTAGAAGCATTAGTTTCTCAAATTAATCATCTACTTTTCTTTGAAAAAAATCATACTTTAAAAAAAGAAACCAACAGCAGAGAATATAAAGTTTCCACAGACAGACTGAAGAATACAAGAAAAAGTGAAAAGGGCAAAAATACTTAGTGGGTTTAAAACTTTGCTCGGTAACTTTATGACTTTCTTCTTTTCCCAAAAATAAATATTCATTCCATTTAAGCTAAAAATATTCGGGTTTTTTTTTTTTTCTCTATTTGGTGCTCTATTAGAGGATTCAACGTGGAAATTTTTTTATTTACTAAGGAAAAATACGATCGTTTATGAAAAAGGCACGTTCTTCCTCCGTTTGTTTATTCTGGTAAGTTACCAATGCATGCTTAATAACCTCAGGTATGCTTTCCCAAATGACAGAGGACAGTAACAGCGTAGCTACAGGGCATGAACTAACTTATTTTAGCTGTTTGCTCAGATCCAGAGAGAGATTGAGAGAGACAGAGCGCGAGCGTGAGAGTAACGCAGGCAGACGGCATGCTCACCTCCACAATTTCCGTGCTCGAGTATCTTGTCAGACTCTGCTCCGCGGGGTGGATTACTGAGATCTGCACCAGAGTATTCAGCTTCCGATCACGGACGGGAGCCACAAGATCCTTGCATGCTGGCAGTGACAGAGGAAAGAGAAAGAAAAGAAACTAACACCATATCTCGGAGAAAACTTCTGTCCCGGGCTGGAAGTAAACTTCGCTACGGTGCTGAATGAAATCTCCTGGGACGCTGGCTGATTGTACAGAGGAAGTCCCTTGGAAGTACCTTACAGAATAGGAAGTCACGTGCTGTGGAGCTGAATTGAGAGTTCATTTCCACTGACCACATTTGCAGCTCTTGTAAGTCTCGACTGCCTTGGGATCACAGCTCCGATGCATGACTGCACACACCGCTGAGGGACTTGAGTGACTGTAATTAGTCTCCTAGACTGACTAAATTGATTTGGGCCATATCCGGGAAACTTTACACTCTCTTCCTTATTGACACTGGCTGGATTGGTTCAAAGGTTCGAAAGTACACTTGGTCCTTACCTATGTCTTCTCTACAGCTGACCTCTTTCGGTCATTACCCAGGAACAGAAACTGGAAAGAGGGGCTATCCTACCACACAGCACACAAGCCACAAGGGAGGGGCAGAGGACGTGTTAAAAACACCCTCTGTCTGGGATTCCAGCCAAGTCTGGGAGGGAGAAATATAGAATCAGGATGGGTTAATTTTTGCCCAGGGGCCACAAATGTAAGAAATTTCCCTTGAGACACCAGGCTCATATTACAGACTCTCACCACCATACCATATTTCCTTGAGTATTTTCTCCTCCCACATATCGTTTCCCCCATTTAGGGAAGAAAAACCCAGAAAAATATTCTTTTTCAGCAAGTCCAACATCTCCTCTCACTATGCTTTCTCCCCTGGCTTTGAAATAGTAATTTTACTACCTGCAGTTGGAGTGCTAAGTATGATGCAGTGTCCTCACCAGCGGGGGTTCAAATTCAGCTCAGCTGGTGGCCTGAGGCAGGCAGGAGCTGTGATGGGGGAACTGAGAAGTGGCCCTGGGTCCTGGATTCGTGGTGAGAGTGTGCTGGGCTCTATACAATCCCTACCCCAAACTTCTAACCAGTGAGGGAAGGGAGAGAAGGACCAGAGTATTTAAGTTACGCTGTGGTACTGCAGTCATTTACAGGAGCCCCTCCACTGGGATGGAGGTACTACGGCTTAAATCTGAAACTTGAAAGCAAAGGAAATTATCAATGTAATTATCACCTCTCAGTCACTGGCAGATCCTCACTTATAGAGGAAAAAGCAGGGGCTTTGGAATGAAACAGGCCTGGTGTTTGTCCAGCTCTCCTAGCTAAGCAATGCTGGGCAAATTATTTAACTTCTTGCCAGACTTTGAGATCCTTTTACTCCTGTCTGGTATTTTGTCATAATTTTTCCTTATTGAAACCACATTTCTCTAGCAATACAGGAGGGCTTAAGAAAGCATGTGTAGAAAAAAGAATAGCTAGAGTTTATTTAGCCCTCACTGTTTTTGAGGAATTTTGCTAATTATCTCTTTATTTCTCAAAACAGTGCTTTGAATTATTATTTCAGTTTTACATATTAAGAACAAGAATATGAGTGCTCCACATTTGCATTACTAGAAATCTCTGGCAGTTTCCTTAATGTCCCACCCATCAGCTCCATTTCTTTTCTTGGCTACCGAATTCCTCTCTGCACAATGCCACCTCTCTTTGGAAGACCCACTCCCTTGATTCTTTCTTGTCTAACCTAAGAGATCTACAGTTTTAGAAAATACTGATGTGAGGTTTCAATAATGTCAACATATTGCCGGAAGGAAAAAAAAAACAGCTAGATTTAAACTTGACTCTTCTTCGGTGGTTATTTTGATCATTTCCTCTACTTGCCTTATGAATGTGTTTAATTTTACCACTCATTCTCTTGGTTTTCTGCTCACAGTACAGCACTCTCTCCACTTACTAACATATATCTGTCCTTGGATTTTAAAGCTGGAGTCACCTTGTTTCAAATACATGCATCTTGCCCACTCTCTGCCTGTAGTCTCTACCATATGATCTTACGACACTTTTGCTCAAATAAGACACTCCTTTTCTGATTTCTTATCAGGCTTGGTTGTGGGCTGTGGTTAGTTCTCAGAAGCGAGCAGCTGTTCTCCATTTTATCAGAGAAACTCTCAGACTCACTCTTGAGAAAAACAGAGAAAATCTCCATTAAACTGAAATGTTCTGTCCAACTCAATTTGCAGATCCCCTGATAGTGATGAAGTAAAACAATAATAATGACATTTTGTATTTCTTTATATTCTATAGCGCTAAAACCAGGCAAAGAAAATAAGTCACATCTTGGGCTGCACATATCTCTTTTCTTCCCAATAGCCCAGAGCATTTACTGTTCCCCAAGGCTTATACAGCAAGATGTCATGGAAAGATCCTGAAATCAGTCAGAATTCCTGAGCTGTAGTCCCAGATTCCTTGTTTTCTACTTATGTGACGTTAGGTCACAAAAGCTTAGATAGTCAATTTCCTCACCTGTCTACCTATTTCTCAGGGTTGAGTTGAGAAAGAAACTAGGCCCTGTTTACGAATGGACTTTTCTATGCAAAAATAAAGTTTACTAATATCATTATACTAATATTTACCAATATTACTACCAACATTTGCCAATATTTGGTGTTTTGTTATTTTGTAAAATGGATTTATTGACTTAGTCATATCCAGACAGCTCCTTAAAAGTTGTTACCAAGTCCAGTATTTCTTTGTAAATACCAAACCAGTGTATGAGTCATTGCATTTCATAAAGTGAAACCTATGCACACGTTAGGTGTATAGGAGGGTGATGAACGATGAGTGATTGGATTGCTTCATGGAGCTATTACTCATTTGATCGCTATAAAGCTTAACCGGCATTGGAATAATTCAGTAGCCAATTGAGAAGCCTTAAAAACATGTTTTCAAAAAGTGTTATATCAGTCTTCCAGACGTACTTACCATTGCCTACTACCCAAACAAAACTCTAGTCTAGGAGTGGCCTGCATAAACGGCCTTCCTCAACTCACAAGACTAAAAGAATGTTTTGGGGTTTTGCTTCACTTGTTTCATCTCATCTTTTTAAGACTCAAGTCAAATGAGGAGCAACACATAAATGCCTCTCTGCAATCATTCACTCATCAGTAGATTTTTACTTTTATTTCTGCCTTTTTACTGGCTTCTCTTTGGACTGAGCTATTTAAAAGTATGCGCAGAGCCCAGAGGAGTTTAATTATACAAGATGTTGATAGGTTGGGATTCAAATGTGCTTGTGTCCACTGAATTGACTAATTTTTACTGAAAAGAAGAAAAAATAACAATATAGAATAATTTTTTTAAAAAAACTATAATTTGAAACTTTTCTTTAGAAAAAATAAGAGCTACGAGTGACTATTTTTCCTGTTAACTTTGCTACAGTAAATAACAACCTGAGGGCTCATTTTCTCTTGCCAGCTGTGCCTGAGATGCCTACAGGCGTCCCCAGCTCACATTTGTACAGGAGCCAGACAGCTCTCACTCTAGTAGAGGAAAATCCCCAGTAGAAGTGTAATGACAAAAATAAATGGAGCTTCAGTAAGTCAGGGGAGGGGAAGGCACTGAGCAAACTGGAAAGCCTATGCTGCATCAAAAGAGGGACCTCATTTCAGACTCACTGCTTGAGGAAATGAAAGCCCTCTGTGGCTTGATTTTAGGATTTGTCCAAAGCTTGCAATCCCAGTTACTGTGTAGGCTAAAGCTGTAAGAGTCACACAAAATATATCTGTAACTGGATTTGACCTAATGACCAGAAGTTGCCCACCTCTGCTCTAGATGCTTAAAACTACTAATTAGATTCTTAGGAAGAGAGCACAGATCATTTTTGGCTCCTGTAGTTCCAATATTTGAAAGACCCGAAGCTAAAGGGCAGGTATCTTCAGAGTTCTTGTTGAGTTAAATAGTCCATCTACCCCAAAATACTTTTTTTTAATAAAATATCAGTTTTCACTTCATTCAACCATCATTTCTAAATCATGTCAAGTCTACTGAGTCCGTGGAACCTTTCCATTACTCTAGCCCACTTTGGCTGGGATCCTAAAAATGTCTCTTAACTCGTCTATCAGAGAGCTCAGTCCCAGCAAGAATCAATTTGAAATAGAACACAGCTATTGGTTCAGGTGCCTTTGAATTCAGCAGCACTGGCCGAATCCTGTTCTAAGATCCATATTGGATAGATAGAACACAAATAAGCAGAGGGGTCTGCCAAGGGCAATGGCATGAGCCACCAGGGCAGTGTGAGCTCATGGTTGAATCCAAGCAACTGTCTCTTTCCCTTTCAGAATGCTTTCTTCTGTAAGTCAGGTCATTTTTCTTGCCTCATCCTATTTCATGTCTCTTCTCGCCATTCTGGGCTGGTGGCATCTAACAAAGTTTATCCTCTTTCCTCCGGAACAAAGCAATGGCCACAAGCAGAGGAGGTAGGGGTGGGGGACTTTCCACATTTCTACAATTCTCTTCTTAAATTAGCCAAAGGAAAGTTAAGCTTAGAGGAGAAACCACACAGCGTAGCATATAGAGGATAAAGAAATGTGGTTTTTCTTTCTCTTGAGATAAAACTATTTGAAACCAGGATCTAACCTAAGGAGCTATGTGACTTTGCATAAATTACTCTATCTCTTTCAGCCTCTATTTTCTTATTTGTAAAATGGAAATAAAAGGACAAATTTCATAGACTTGTTATAAATATTATATGAAGTAATGTATATAGAACGCTAGGCACATAATAGGTCCTTCATTTATTATTATTAAGATTAATATGAATATACTTATGCATTAACACAAAAATGGATTTTATCCATCTAATATTCTTACAGTAATTAAATGCTCAAGATGCTCCAGGTTGCTCCTGATTTTGTGTAACTTTATTCTTTTTCAATAAAAGCACTTTATTAAATATATAACTGCGATTTTTAGGGACTTTCTTGTTTTCATATAGACAAATAAAAAAAATTTTAAACCCTGTACTGGTTTGTTTACTAATTTCAGAAATCATAGGTATCATTAATATATTGCCTTCTGTGAAACCAGATGTGCACACTGAGACTTGTTAATTTCACCTCTGACTGGGCACTTCCAAATGAGAAGCCAAAAATAGCAGAAAGCTTCCTTCCTTTTTTTTTTTTTTTTTTGAGGAAGATTAGTCCTGAGCTAACTGCTGCCAATCCTCCTCTTTTTGCTGAGGCAGACTGGCCCTGAGCTAACATCCATGCCCATCTTCCTCTACTTTATATATGGGATGCCTCATGGCTTGCCAAGCAGTGCCATGTCCGCACCCGGGATCCTAACCAGTGAACCCTGGGCTGCTGAGAAGCAGAACGTGGGAACTTAACCGCTGCGCCACCAGGGCGGTCCCAGAAAGCTTTATTTTCTGACTGTCCTCAGATGTACTACAGGTAAAAGGTCAACTCACCATCCAAGTGGGAGTTTAACTGAAAAGTTAGTGTTCCTTTACTTAGAGAGTGATGGCCCATAGGAAAGTATTATCTTAATAACTGAGATGGCCCAAGGGGTCCTGGAGAGACTCACTCCTCTCATCTGTACATTCTTTCATTAAAAAGGAAGGCTGTGAAGACTAATAAAGCTTCTTTTTCTTGCAATTAAAAATGAATGCTACAGCTAGGACCCCACATAGCCCAGTGGAATCATACCCTCTCCTCTGATGAAAGATCACCTCTTGTACCCTCTACAGACTCTTCTTAGGAAAAACAGAAGAGAGAAATTCATGCCCTTCAAGGGCAAAAAAGGCCAGGGTACAGGAGACAGGGTCATCTTGAAGAGAAAAGTGGCCTTATATAAACAGGAATTTAGGGAATAACCATCTAGCTTCCAGGCTCCTCCAGAGCACCATTCTTATCTTACTACCGCTAAGAGAATCAGCCGCTTCCCTAGGGTTATGCGTAAGACTCTTGCAGCCTAGAATGCAGTTTTTTTATCCACTTCTCAGATTCTTAAGGTTTGGTCAGGTTTCTCAAAAATGTCACATATATCCTTGCTCCTTGTACTACAGAAAATTAGATGCCACTAATCAACGGATATGCCAATTTAGGTTATGTTTCCAGTCCAATAAATTACTGGACTCCTTTACACAGTTTCACAGTTACCATTTTATACCAGTGATTACATCTAGATTAAATCAATTTACATCATACATTAAAAGATATATGTAACACTTAAAAAGCCTAATAGCCCCTGTCTTTCATTATTTTGCCAGTATAATATGCTTTCCTATTTTTAGTTTCTTCTGCCTTTCTGTTCTTTATACTTCCTTTCTCTCAGGAATTTTAAGATAGCAATTTTCTGAAGCCTAGGCTGCTAACCTCTACAGTTCAGATCTCCTGAGTAGATTCAGAAGACAATACTGCCTCATTCCCAGGGCACTGCATCCCCTGATAATTCAGCTGTGTGTAGTACAATGGCCGAATGCACAGCGTCCTTGCCTCATACTAATATCCACAGAATGAGAATTTCCTAAGTAGATGGGAGCACTCTATTCACTTATGAATATTTTCTTAAGGCTATTTCTTAGAAAAATGTGTCTCTATATCATTTCGACCTGATGTAGGGCCATTAATATATATCCTTCCGTGTTCATTCTGTCTTCTCGCGATAATCTTTAAGAGTCTCGAATTCACTGAGTCTAGCGTCACATCTTGCCCTCCCTGTTCATTTAGCTTATTTTCAACTGATAGAGCCACTTTCTGTAATTTTTCTCACTTGGTATTATTTCTTTGTGTTCTCTTCTCTGCTCTCTCAGATGTCCTCTCTGACATATGTTTCTCTCATCGCTCTGAAAGATGAGGTCATCAAAGTCATCACTTGTAAATTTATAAGACTTGGGACTAGTGAGGTCAGGAATACATTTCTCTTAGCAAACCATAGCTTCTCCCTCCAGTTAAGTAACCATTTTTTAAAGCTTTGTAGAAATAAAACAAAAACGCGTTATTTTCCCCTTAACTGTGCTGTGGGAGATTTTAATTAGCACATAGTTCCCTAAAGAGTATGTAACTATGCATATGTGCCAACATAAGCAATATTTGTTGGAAAAAATAAAAAAATGTATAAAAGTTGGTGTGTAAAACTGATTAGAAAATTTGAAATTATTTTTTATTTCTCCTTTTTTTTCTTTGTCTTTTAAGGCACTGAGTTCAAAATATTAATGTTTCAAGTTCAAACTTAGGGTCTTACTTTTCAAGGAGGATAAGTATACCCACAACTTGAACCAACAGTATTAATTGTAGGTTTCTAGAAAGTCAGGGGGTAAAAAGCAATTCAGTGTTTAAGGTTGAAAGATAAGAAATCACCCAAGGGGCCGGCCTGGTGGCGCAGTGGTTAAGTGCGCACATTCCACTTCAGCGGCCTGGGGTTTGCTGGTTCAGATCCCAGGGGCAGACATGGCACCACTTGTCAAGCCATGCTGTGCCAGGCATCCCACACATAAAGTAGAGGAAGATGGGCATGGATGTGAGTTCAGGGCCAGTCTTCCACAGCAAAAAGAGGAGGATTGGCAGCAGATGTTAGCTCAGGGCTAATCTTCCTCAAAAAAAAAAAAAAAGAAATCAACCCAAGGAATCGATACACATACACACACAAACTAAACGAACCAACCAACCAACAAATAAACAAAGACGCTGAATGAAAGAATTTCTTAAATATTCTGAAATAATCCTAGATTTTTTGCTCCTATACTACAACAATAAAATGTGAATATCGTACAAATGTTAAGGTTGTTCTCCTTAAGACAGTAAATAAAGTATGCAAAAAAGATGGGAAACATGGGGGTGGGGGTCAGGAGGCACAATTTACTACATACTTACCACGTGCCAGGTGGCATTAGGCTTAAACTTTTCATGTGTTAGCTCATTCCCAGAGCAATAATGGCCTATTGCTACCTCAGAGTTCTATTAGTGCCATATCCATATTTTTTACTAATCAGTCAGTCAGATTTGTAGATCACAACATATGGCTCAAGCAGGAAGACTATTTTTTATTTATTTTGTACCAATAGCTCAGAATTCAGCAGTCTGAGTTGATTTTTTGACAATAATGTCATTCTTCTCCGTCTGGTCCTCTGCATGTTCAATGGTGATTTAGCTTTGTAATGAGAATTTAAAGACTCAACACTCTGATAATAGAATCCAAATAAAGCTTGAGGAAAGGATGAGACTAATGCCACAGGGAGGAAGCAGATGACAGAGTTATTGAGGAACATGGGTATTAATTTACAAGAGGGAATTTAAGAGACTCTGTTATAGAAATATTGCTTTAGAATTCTTGCTACATTGAGATCTGAGCACCAGGGCTCCTAAATTTCATTATAACTGGATTCACTTATAAGTTATATTGATTTCCTTGATATAAAAGGCTAGATTCAGCTTGTTGAGCAATAGTTCCTGAAATAAAATTTGTGACTTTTTTCCCCCATTACAGAACAATATAAAAACATGCCACCATAATTTATGTGTCTCTGTGTGTACGTGAAATAAAAAACATGTTGCCTTTTAAAAGAAAAAAAATGACTGGGAAGATGAAATTCCCTTCTTTAGTTGGGAACATCATACACACTAAAATAAACAACCCACTCAGTACCCGTTCTCAATTTAAGTATCATTGAAGAATCCAGAGAGAAAAAAAGAACCTCTGCCTGGAACAATGGTGCTCTCGGGAAACGCTCTTTGATTGTCTGTGCTCTGGAGCAGTGAACATGCCAGCTGTACAGCAGACAGCATATTTACATATGAAAAGAACAAATTTGGTTCAAATCACTGTTGTCATACCAGAAGACTCGCATTCTCCAGCTTGTCCCCTACTCCCTCAGCTTCTCTCATGTCAATCCTCAGAAAATTCTATTTTGTCTTGTTTTCACGAATATTACCCAGGTGACTGAGACTCCCTCCTCAAACAATTGGATTAAAAACAAGCCTATGCCCGCATCTCTTCTGGTTTTGATATCCCACGCTACGTCCCGTAAACACACACTGGTCTGGCATCAGCATCTAATGTTGCATACAGACTTGGCTCTTTACGTGCATGCTCCAAATCCACGATCGACTTTAGAAACAAGTGCTTGCTGTTTTCTGCTGCTCTTTTCAGCAGGAACATATGTGCTGCTTAAGAAAGGATGAAAATGTTATTCCAAGAATGGAAGCAGGTCCCTCTGAATACTAAAAGAAATATTGTGAGTCAGTTAATGGAAATCTGTAGTGTTAGAACTAGAATCACAGAAGTAAGAGGAAGAAACAGGGAACAACCTTAAGCCTTTTACTCACCCAGAGGCCAAAGATGACAACGTTTTTCCAGAACTACCAGTTTGACATGGAAGCCAATAGAATTCCCATTCAGGACAAGCATAGAGCCCTCAGTGGATCGAGTAATGCGTGTGGGTTAGTGGGGAGAGGCTGCTTCCCTGATTTACTTCTGAACCAAAAGATGAGGCCAGCATGGTTAGTAGAGACAGTGAAGTTACAGGAGGGGCGGCAGGAAAGGCAGGGCCTGAGCTATGAAAGGTGGATGGCTAAGAGAAGTGTGCTCAAAGTTTCTAAACTCCAACTGAGGACACAGAATGATGTCTTGGAGGTATTTGGGGGTCTTTAAGGAAAAGTAAAGGAAATAGGTGGCTGGCCTGTTGCCTTCAGGGGTTGACAGTCTCCTGAGGGATTCTGAGGTCCACATGTCTGGGCAGGAAGCAGCACGCAGTCTGAAAAGCAGTTGTTCTATCTGGATGATTTCACACGCAACACATTGACTCATGGTCTAGGTTTCACCAAATCTTGAATGAGGCAATTTTTAGACATGCTTTCCCAAACGAAAATGTTTTAGAAGAATTACATTGTATGTATTGCACTTAAGGGCTTAAATTTTAGAATGTAGTGCTTAAATTAAGGTGACTTTAAAAATTTTAGTAATTTTTTTTCCTATAAATGTATTAGGCTTGGTAGTTATATGCAGTATTAACAGTGTTTTTTATGAAATGGCTGTCCTTATAATGCCAAATATTTTACAAGTAGATTAAAAGTGTTAAAGTCATACACAGATAGATTAGGAAATAAGGGGAGGAAAGGGAAGAATGGGAGGATAGATAGTCTGGGGGAATAATTAACCTATCATTTTATTGTCTCCATCTAGAACATCCTTTGGGAGAGGACAAGTTTTGAAGAGCTTGAAAAAGATAAGCCCCCATTTCTCTTGAATCTCTTGAGTCAATCATATGCATGATTTTACTGCAGACAAAAGAAAAATCTCAATGTGCCTGTTAAACATAGGGCGTTACGGGTGTCAATTCTTCCATCATAAGATGGTTGACTCACAGGAAATAAAACAAGGTTGGTACAGATAAGCTAAAGCTAGAAATGACTAGTGATCCAGGAGACATGAAACAAGAGGAGGAAGACGGGTGTAGGTGAGAAAGCACATGTATGCTAGCTTGACGGCAGAAAGGGTCTAATTATTAAGAGCAAAATCCACAAGTTCAACACTATGTGGAAACAACAGATCTGATGACCTGAATGTGGGAGAGACTGGTTCTAAGAGAACCAGTTTGAAGGAAACAAGAAGCATACATCTCAGAATATTTGGGATCTCCAAGGAGAATAGTTCAAGCCTAAAGCTCAGCAGAGCACCTGCTAGCTGAATGTAGAATGCTTCAGAGCCCTAGCTACACAGGAAGTTTCAGAACCAAAGAGAAGTAGTTTACACTACCCAAATTCAAATTAAAGAAAAACCACCTTCTCAGCTCTTCCAGGACACGTGGTAGACTAGATAAGATAAGAATACAAGACACCTTCTGTTTGAAGGTCTCCTTGGCAGTTCTTACTTGCTCTGTGTAGTAAATAGCCAAAGGTTCAGGTCATAGATTCCAGTCCTGAGTGACTTTGGATTTGTTATGGAGCCTCAGTATCCTCATCTGGATAATTATAATTCTTCTCACTGAGTGCTTGTAAAGATTCAATTAAATATGAAAAAAAAGAGTTGTTAAATCCCTAATCATGTATTAATAATGCATTTCTCACATTCATATATATCAGCTCAAACACCCTGTAAAACAGGAATTATTATCCACCACTTACAGATAAGGAATCAGAGTTTCAGAGAGAGTAAGGGATTAATCCCAGATAATTGTTAAAATAATACCATTAAGCAAACACCTACACACCTAGCACCATTCTTGGTGCTTTTAAGTACACTAGCTCATTTAGTCCACAAAACAACCCAGTAAAGATGAGTTGTTCCAAGTCGTGCAGGTAGCCAGTAGCAGAATCAGGATTCATACATTCCCAGGATGGCAGTCCAGCCCATGCTCTCAAACACTGCCCTTGTATGGCCTTCCCTCAGTGTTGTTACATGTTGCAAGCTGAAACTGAAGCTCAAATCTCTGGACTCCAGCCTATTTCCACTATTTTAGTTGCCTGTTACGCTTGTTATTTGTATATGTATGTTCTTAAGAGCATCTGTGGAAGAAGATCGCTTGCTCCCTCAGGCTGCCATAATACAAGAATTCCAAAGTTACTTTGTGAAGAATTTTGGGCATCAAATTCTATGCAGGTAGGAAATCATCAGCTGCATAGTCCAATTCTAGAGCCCAACTTTTTCAGCTCAGCCTGTGACTGATTGTTCTTGTAAATTCTCTCTAGAAGAAGCCTAAGGCCAGTAAAACTGTATCCTTTCTAAATATAATTAGCTAACAACAAAATATCAATGATTAAATAATGGTATTCATTGAGAATTTTAAAATGAATTACTCTTTTCAAATAATTGTGTGAGTAAAAATTATAAGACATTTCAAGGGTATACATAAATATATACATTTATTTATTTTATGACGAAATTTGTGAGGAAAAAGCAATGACATTCGTGCATGCATCCACTCCATGGATATTTACTGAATGTCTAAATGTGTCCAGTATGATTCTAGGTGACAGTTTCATAGCAGTGAACAAGAAAGCAAGTTTCTTATTTTATAGAGCTTATAGTCTTGTGGGACACGAACTTAAACAAAAATAATTTAGTGAGCATTCTAAACAGGGTGATTAAATTGAGAGTGTTGGGAGACCAGCCCCGTGGCCCAGTGGTTAAGTTTGTGTGCTCCACTTCTGTGTCTCTTCTTTTCATGGATTCAAATCCTGAGCGTGGGCCTACACACTGCTCATCAAGCCATGCTGTGGTGGTGGCCCACATGTAAAATAGAGAAAGATTGGCAGCACATGTTAGCTCAGAGTCAATTTTCCTCACCAAAAAAACCCAACAACAACAAAAAATTGAGGATGTTGGGGGAAAGTGGATCAGGAAAAGCTTCTCTAATGAGGTGACATTTGAGCTGTGACCTAAAGCATACCAAGGAGCCAGTGGAGGGGGAACAACAAATGCAAAGGCTCAAATGTTTGGCCTGTGTAAGAAGCAAAGAGAAGACCAACAAGGTTGATGCAGAGTAAGCTGGTAGATTAGCACAGATAAGGTGAGAATGGCCTGCTCCTGAAGACCCTTGTAGGATGTGGTAATATATTTCAATTTTATTCAAAGTGAAGTGGAAGCCACTGGAGGATTTTAAGCGGGGAGTGAAGAAATCACATTTATATTTTTAAAACAATTATTTTGGCTCTTCCATTAGGAAGGGACTGTGCAGGGACAAGAGCAGATGCAAGCAGACCCATGAGGACTTCCCTGACTGGCCCAGTGAGAGCTGATAGTGGCTTAGAATTGAACGACAGTGGTGGCAATGGAGAGAGGTGGTCAAATTCAGAATATATTTTCAACATAGTACTTACAGGATTTAAAGATGATTTGATGTGAGGTTATGGAAAAAGAAGAATCAAGAAAGAATTATAGTTTGGTGACTTGAGTAACTGAATGGATGGTGGTATATTTTATGGGGATGGACATCATGGGGGAAGAAAATGTTTTGGGGGACAGGAATGGGAATCAAGAAACCAAGTGTTAGCTCTCTTAAGTTTAAAATACCTCCTAGACAAACAAGTAGAGATATCTACTAGCCAGTTGAAGATGGGAGCACCTGAAAAAATGAGGGCAAGAGTTACAAATTGTAGAAACAGCCCATAAATCTTATGTAAAGCCATGGGCTTTGGAATCACTTAGAGTGAGAGGGTGTTAAAGTTTTGTGAGTATTGGGATAAAACTGGTATTCTGAATTTGGACAAGTTCTTACCCGGGAATACCTTTCTTGCTGCAACTGACTTCTGCCACCTTACCACTGCAGCTAAGAGCCAAGAGCGATCTCTTTGTCATTGGTAAAGAGGAGGTGATGTAGGAAAAAGAGGCAGAGTGGTTGAAAAGCTTTGGGCTGCAGACAAGTCACCTAGTCCCTCTGAGAGTCAGCCTCTTCCATGGTAAAACAGAGAGTACTACTATTGCCAACTATAAAAGGTCAAAGCTCAAGTAAGAAGCATCTGGGAAAAGACTGTTTTGTATAAGGGAAATGTAAAGGGACTCTTCTTTAATCCTGCATTCAACTCTACTAGGGTTCTTCTCTTCCCCATGGCATGGTTCCCACGTGGCCTAGGATACATTTGGATACCATCTGCTTGACAAAAAGGCTCACTGACAAATTTCAGCCACACAGGCAGCAGCATGAGGGGATCTTGCTCCCTCATAACCTTACTGGCTTTCAACTTTACACAAAACAAAATCACTGAATGAACACAAGGCCCTAGGCAGGCCTGATTCCTCAATTACACATAAGTAGCAACAGATGCTGCAAAGGTAGACCTGTTCCAGTGGCCAGCCGCTCTCAGTAATGAGACAACGGAGGGAAGAAAGTAATTAGGTAAATCACACAGAAAGAGAAACTGGATGGGGCTGTTGATCTTGGATAAAAAACACAAATAGAGTAGAAAGTGAATATTTTTTTACAAACCTCTAATTTAACAAATAATTTACTAAACCTACGTGGAACAATCAATTTAGGCCTGTGAAATTAAATCTGGTCAAGGATCTCCCTTAATTAAAAGCTCTTATAGTATCTTACCCAGAAAGAAATGTGACGGGAAGAATATACATAATTTATCACAACAAAATTCAGTAGTTAAACGATACAGTCGTGGCAAGAGGAAGTGGGAAGAAGAGAGCTTTGATCTCTCATATACTTTTCGTTTATTAACTGTGTCATGTATTTCAACCTCCTGAGAGTGCCAAGCTGGAATTTAGACCAATGTCAATAAGAACAGGTCCCATTCCAACTGCAGCACATATTAAATCTTGAGTTGCCAGAAACCACTACCCACAAGACAGACCTGTTAAGAAGCTCTAATTGGTTCATTTTCTCTTCTTTTAATTAAATCTCTATTTCAGCAGTACAAAAACAATATGCAGGTCTTAGATAACTTTTTATTGTCTTCCCTTTCCCAATCCTGTATATGCTTCTACTTCCTAACCTTACTTGAGCAAGTAACTCAATTCATCTCTGAAACACGAATAGTGGCAAGCACCTAGAGGGCCTGTTGTAGCAGCAGAGATAAAATGTGAAAAGGCTACAGCCTAACAGAAGGAGTTCAGTAAGGGATAGCAATTATCACACACAAAAATGCAGTGCTAAGACCTCTGTTCAAGGAAGTCCTCACTGAGTGTGATAAAGTGATTCACCCAAGGTCATATCCAAAAGCATTTGTTACATATCAGTTTAAGTGCTTTGTATATGTTAAATCATTTAATCCTAATAAGAACCTTACAAGGTAGATACTGATATCCTTCCCATTTCACAGAGAAGAAAACAGAGATTCGCAGACATTGTGTAATTTTTCTAAGGCCACATGGCTAGGTAGTAACAAAGAAAGGATTCAAACGCTGGTAGTTGGCTTCACACTCCCATCTCTCTGCTGGTAAGCTATGTTGCCGCCCCATTCAGCTTATAGACTAAAATCTGAGCCTGAAATGCAAATCCACTTCTGTTAGTTGTCTATTGTTTTTGCTGTGCTGTTGATAGATGGTTGTTCTGAAAAATATTTCCTCAAAAGTCTTGCTAGTTACCCGATGCTGTCAAAATTGAGAGAGCTCAAAGACACATCGAGAAGATTCTTGTGTATGCAAACTCTGCATGGGTAGGCAATTGTCAGGGTCACAGCATGGCTACAGGGTCTGCTGTGACAGGCTCAGCCTGGCCTGTGCCTTCTCTGAGTTTCAGGTAGCATAGCCCCCAAGCCAGTAAGACTCAATTCTTCCTGATACCTCATTGCTTGGCAACCCCAGGAGCTTCCCAGGTGTAATCTGAAACTGGCCCCCATATGAGAAGGGCAGCGAGAGACTGAAGAAAGACACAGAACACTCCAGAATGGTGGGTGGCTAGTTTAATAGGCAAGGAAACTTCCTTAGGAGGCTTGGGAAGCTGCAAGACCAGTAGATCTCCACACCTGCCCACCAAATCTTAAAACTTTATATAGATGCATTAACTGGATTCAGTCACATAAACCATCCAGATAGTCTCAATACTACATTTCTATCTCAAGGCTGCATTCTTAGGGCAGCTTCTGGGAACAGGGAAGGCAAACTGAATGCACATTCCAAGGACAGGGGAGGGAGTGGGGAGCCTCCAATTGCCCAGCTCCAGCTTGCAGATCAACCAGGGTGACGTCTTCTCAATGACCTCCCTCAACACACCTACATATAATTTGCTACCAACAGAACAATGTTTAAAGACTTGTGTTCACTTAGAATTTTAAAACAAGTCCCTAATACACGTGCAATAATTGTAAAATATTGCAAGGGGATTTCTAGAGCCTTAATTTGTTTTTAGAGTGGGATTGTAAGTAATAATGAGGAAAATGTAAATGAGCATTAAATTCATTACCTTGGAAAATGAGCTTCAGAATTTTGTTTCATATATT
Organism: Equus caballus; assembly: GCF_041296265.1. Classification (NCBI taxonomy): domain Eukaryota; kingdom Metazoa; phylum Chordata; class Mammalia; order Perissodactyla; family Equidae; genus Equus; species Equus caballus. Next base: position 95,255,704 of record NC_091685.1, on the reverse strand, counting down.
TTGCTACTTTTTTGCCTGAAATGTTTTCTGTGTTCCTTCTAAACCAACTGAAATCTTGCTCATCCTTCCAAGTGCTACTCCACAAAGATGCTGTTTCTGATACCATAGTTACATTTAATGACTGATTTTCAGTACTTCCATAGTTTTTGGCTTATGCCTTTATTTGCCCTTATCACAATCTGCCAGGCATTATAGATGTTCGTCTCCACCACCTCCTGGAAATTCTTAGGAAGAAGAAATCAGTAAGGATGGGGTACAGCCTGATGGTTGGAAGGAGGAGCTTCAGAATCAGACAAACCTAACTTGGATTCTGATTCTGTCACTCAACTTCCACAAGATCTTTGGAAAGCTGACCACGGAGAATCTTAGATTTTTCATCTCTTGAGTGAAGGTAATATGGGACAGTATGCTCTGTACTCAGACTCCTGGGTTCAAATCTTGGGCTATTACTTTACCTGTTCATATCTAGGATTCCTTTCCTGTAAAACAACGATGATAAGAGAGTAGTAGAGCAATAATGATTTCACGTAATGAAATTGTGAGAATTAAAGTAATTAATTTAAGTAAATTATTTAGAACAATGTAGGGTGAACAAACAAACACTCAATAAATGTTAGTTATTTTTAATGTTATTATCCCACAGAGTTGTGGTGAGGAAAATACAGCATCCTGTTTATAAAGAGGTAACCACATAGTAGATGCCCCAAAAGCAGTAGCTGTTATACTGTGCAGTGACTATGATCTTCCAGTACTTTAGAAGGTGCTCCCCCAAAATTGCTGTTCAATGGAATGTGATGTTTTTTAAGGGAAGTGTCATACTGGAAGAATCAAAAAAATGGCATCGATTTATAATGAGGCAACAAAATAGGTTAAGCACAGGTCTTGTCTAATTCTTAACAGTTGCTTCTCCTGTTGCTTGACGATCATCTTGTAGCTTACATGAAGAAGTAATATTTTTATCATTAGATTAAATACAAAAATATACTTTTGTGCTTGGTATTCCCTTTAGCCAGCCCAGCATACCAAGCAGAGGGTAAAAATACTAAAGAAGATATACTAAATTCTTCTATTCTCCCACTGGAGCTTTAAAAAGTCAGAGCTTTATAATCGTTTATGGAACACAGACCAGCAGGAGAGTAGAAGTGTGAACACAGGAGAGAACTGGTAAGTTTGGCCTCCTAAGAATTTTTTCTTTTAGAGAAACATCTAAAACAATGCCTGATTTATAGCAATTCATAAAGTCTGAATGGACCTGACATGCAGGTTAATGAAGGCCTTAGCAGGCTATAAAAGCTGCCTCTGTAAAGAGATGAGACTGTTTTTGTGCAGCTTGTCAATTTGGGCACATTTGTATGCACATTTTCAAATTCTGAACACAGAAAGCTGATCACATAATTTACAACTTTTTTTTTTCTAACTGGGCTATTGGACATATTGGCTCTATATACAAAATCCAAAATCAGTACACATAATCTAATATACGATGTGACAGAAGAACTTAGTGTTTCGAGTCAGCAGTGTCCTGGACAAAGCTTTAACAACCAGAGAGGATAATCTCTCCTTATGGAAAGCCGCTGTAATATTTGAAGTAACCTACCTAATGACATCTTGTCATTGTACCATGACATAATGTGATAAGAGTGAATTTTAATCACTGAATTCTACGATGATACACATCCTTTACCTGGTACAGGTGTATAGTGGGTTGCTTATCCACAAGGCTTTTTGTTAATCCTCCATTTCCACAAGCAAGCACAAGCAGTACACTTTAATTTGTCTATTTAATCACACTATGTGTGGCAGAACTGACACGGCTTGCAGAGTGAATGTGAAGTTAATTTCTTATAAAGCACTTGCAAACACTGATGTTTCTATACATATCGCTATTCCCAAAGACCAGGAAGCAGATGAATGAAGAATCCTATTTGAGAACAGAGTTTTCATTTTCTCTTCCAGGAAGACAAGTTGGCTGGTGTTTCTATATGTAGCTTGGTTTGATAATAAAGTATTTCTTGCATGCCTTTTGTGTGCACGTTTTCTGAATTTGGAGTCTCTATCTTGTTCCAAGCACCAAGCATCTGTTTATGCTGCTCTCCTGGTCCAGAATGGGATTCATCCTTTTCTCTTGCTATTTGAATCCTGTTTTCTTCCTTCAAAAACTAGCTTTAATCTTCCTTAAGAAGCCTTTCTTGACTACTCCTTCCCATACTAGTTTGATCCTTTACACAATCTCTTACATTCATAGAGACTGAAAAACAGCTCAGCTTTGAAGAGTCTTTTAATGACTTTAAGGATCTTAGTTTGACCTCTCTAATTATACTATGGGCTAATTGAAGGAAAATGGCAGAATTTTACTCCTTCACATATGCCCCTTTTCTTGTTCAGCTTATTCAGGTTCTTTATTTATTGCTTCTTTTTAAAATTTTTTTTAAAGATCGGCACCTGAGCTAACATCTGTTGCCAGTCTTCTTTCTCCTTCTTCTCTCCTTCTCGTCCCCCTTCTCCTTCCCCTCCCCCTCCCCCGCCTTCTTCTCCCCAAAGCCCCCCAGTACATAGTTGTATATTCTAGTTGTAGGTCCCTCTGGTTGTGCTATGTGGGACGCCACCTCAACATGGCCTGATGAGTGGTGCCATATTGGCACCCAGGATCCGAACCAGTGAAACCCTGGGCCATCAAAGTGGAGCTTGTGAACTTAACCACTCAGCCATGGGGCAGGCCCCCCAGGTTATTTATTTTTAGAAAACCTCAAAACATCTGATTGTGACATTTATACAGGCCCATTACAGAGATTTTGGAAGATACAGGAAAGTATAATAAAGGAGATAAAAATTCTACCAACTTGTGATAACCGTGGTTAAGGACACTCATACCTGTTCTCCCCATCTTGTTCTTTTGTACACACAGACACAGAGGGTTAAGTAAGGGTCATGTTGTACATGTAGCTTGTTATCCTGCTTTGACAACTTTTATATTCTCTTGTTTGATGAAATATTCTTTTGATAGATTATTTTTAATGACTACGCAATATTCCATCTTAAGAACATATGTTTCACTTTAAAAATTAAACAACACATGCTGATTGGCTCTGAGTTGGGGATGAAATACAGTGGCCTGAACTTTCCTTCATCCATTTTGAATTTAAGGTATTAGGAGAAAAGTCAAAAAATGAGATGGTAAAACAAAAATCAAGAGGGTTAACTGTCTGAAAATGTGTGACAATATACCACCACACTGCAGAGATAACTGTGATGTACCTGTACGTTGCCTACTATTGATTTGTATCTGTGAAAATTTCCACAAATTTACTATGAAAATTATAGCAGTTAATGCAGACTTATCAGTTTTAGAGAAAACTGAAAAATAAACTAAGGTTCTGTTAAATAATTTGAGCCTCAGATTAGTCTTATTTTAAGTACTAATAAAACACATATGGGATGAGTTGGTATGTTTTAACTGCAAGAGGAAAGAGTCTTTGGAAAAAATTATTCCATAAGATTATATAGTGACTTTTAAAACCGTGTCACAAAAGCCAAAGGATCTAACAATCAGGTGGCCTTGGATCCCATGCATCTCTGTCCCTTACTAGAGGCTCACTAAAGGGTCAGGCCTGACCCTATTATCCAGACTGCTGGGGCTGGGGGTTGGTAAGGGTGAGAGTGAGAGGGGACTAGAAGAGGCGGGGGGAGTAGGATCTTACTGGCTCAGTACCTCTTTTATCCTACAGTTGTCCTACTCTGACCTTGGGATTCCAGTAGTCCAAGCACATGGTCCTTCCCTCTTCTGCCATTTCCCCTGTGGCTCTTTTTGCTTCAAGACCAGATCAACTTATAACTCGGTCTCATGCTTCATCAAACCAGCAACCCAGTTTACCGCCTTTGAACCCCAGGATTCCCGTTCTTACGACCCTATTTCCTGCGCATAAATATCGACCAAAGCCCGCTCCCCCCTGCTTGGAAAGTCACCTGGGTCTTCTGTTCAGTACAGACGCTTTCCAAATCGGTACCCGCAGCCAGCTTAAGTCCCTATGCATACAGAGGCCTTCTTTGACCTCTAAATCTAAAGCAGGTCTTCTAGTCGCAAGTTAACTGCCTGGCCCCCAGGGATGTTCTGTACAGTGGCCCTGTTTACTGTCTACACAGAACTTAACACAACCTGAAAATACTTTATCTACAAGCTTTCTGTGTTCTCAATACAATTTGGATGAATGAATCGTTTGTACTGGTTAGAGATTTCACTCCAGTGCCCATGTCCTCACATTCCTTTCATAATCAATCTGGAGGCTGTTGATGTGCACAAAATACATCTTTTAATGTGCCCTGTACCTGGTCATTTGGCTTCCACTGGGTATCAGTTCATCAAAGTGTAAATTAATTTCAAGAATAACTTCAAAATGTCAAAGAAAGAACACAAGGACCACAGGCAAACACACACGATATTATTTCCTATGTATCTAATATACATTAGTGCCTATTGTTTTGGATTTATAATATATGTGATATCCATATAAAATATGAAAATATATTGTTATAAGTACTCTATTGACTCTGGAGATGGTAAATGGAGGCACATGATGATAAACACTATAAGCATAATTGGGTGGATGAGTTTAAGAAATTTCTCACAGAGATTTCTTTTATATCTTTGTCATAATTAGTCTTCTGTAGACGTTTTCCACAATGGATTCAAGAAAGAAATGTAGCCAGATTTTAAGAAATTATCTCTCTTCTTAAATGCCAGCTTTGTTGAAATGAAAATAATTTTATTAAACCATAATCCAAATCTGTTTTCTCTTAGGTTTTTAATTATTTCTTTCTTTGTGAAAATAAAAAGGGTATCAATACGCTCAAAGGAAACAATGAAAGAGATGTGGAAGCAGAGTTTCAGGTGTAAGGGTGAATTATATAATTCAAATGCAGTAAACCATTAGAAACACAGTTGACAATGGCATGAGATACTCATTTTTTTCAGTACATGCTTATCTTGTGCTAACAAGACATTTTTAGGCAATTAGCTTGCTCAATTGACTAAGCATCTCCTACCTCATTTACTTGAATAAAGATATGCAGCAGAGAAACTTCAGCAAGAGACAATGATGATATAGTGGCATACAGACAAGGCAGAAACAAGTCTTTGCCGGAAAATACCTTATACAAAGCAATATACCACTTGGATAAATTAGTGTGCTGTTTTCCCAATTTGAAAAGCAAAGCCATTGAAATTCTCAGTTTATTTGAATACTTGTGTAAAAAAATAGAGAATCAAATATCAAAAATTTATTTGGAAAATTAGGTGGAAAAAACCCTCCTACCTTGTTTCTTCTATATTTTTCCTAGAATTATTTTTTGTTTTAAGACAGTTGGGTTTTTTCTTATTAAATAAATATGCACATTCTTAAACAATGACACAAATATTTAAGAAATCATTCTTTCATTACTCATTATGAAACCAAGTTAACCATATAACAGGTGAAGTCTTAAAGAATTTGTGGGATTTAAAAAACCCAAAGAAAAAAAGTGTTAAAAATAATACAGTAAAGTCTACAAGGGTTTAGGTGTAATGTCTTTGAAAGAGTAGTTTTTTAAAAAACTTCTTCAAGAAATAGTATAACTGAGAATCCTAACGTACTAAGAAGCATAATAAACAGTATGGGGAATGTATCTTCCAAGATCAATAGCACAATTCCCTGAACAATCTAAATAACTTTCTTTGTTTATTCATCAGGCATTTCTTGCCACTTTATAAGATAAAATTATTAGTTAAGAATTCTAGTGTATTTTTTGAATAAGCATAAAAAAAGAAAATTGAGGGTTTTCTTTTAAATGAGAGGAATATTATTATGGATGTATTCTTGCAGCTGCTTAGCTCTTGGATCTACGATTCAAAACCAGAAATATAAGTGACAACAGCATTGCTACTGAACTTGACTGGGCTTTCAAAACAAACAGTATAGTTAGGCCCTGGAGCAAGACTGATAACCTTAATTGAAATAAAAGACAGGTGTTTGGCCCAAGCACACTGTCTCTGGAAAACTGGCCACCACCGTGTTTGCCTAACTCCAGTTGCTTCTGCCTTCTTCAGACTCCCCCTGTTCTCCAGGATGCAAATAACAAGGCTTTGTCTGTTTTTTGAAATACACTAAATCACTCTAACAAATCTTCACTTTTCAGAAGTCCTCTCAAAAAGGTAAAGAATGAATCTCTTCTCTTAAAAATGAAAGTTGAGGGCTGGCCTGGTGGTGAAGTGGTTGAATTTCCTTGCTCCACTTCAGCAGCCTGGGGTTTGTGGGTTCAGATCCCAGGCACGGACCTACACACAACTCATCAAGTCATGCTGTGGCAGCATCAAAATAGAGGAAGGTTGGCACAGACGTTAGCTCAGGGACAATCTGCCTCAAGCAAAAAGAGGATGACTGGCAACAGATGTTAGCTCAGGGCCAATCTTCCTCACCAAAAAGAAAGAAAAAAAGAAAGAGGGATAAAGGAAGGCTCAGGTAGCAACAGTTACAGCCAGTGAGTCAATAGGTGCCTAGGTTTCTTTGGATCCTCAACTCCCTTTCTGAAAATGAGTTATTTTTATATCTGACAACAGCTGAGAACTCTCTACAAAAAAAAAAAAAAAAAGTATAGCTTTATTGGTGTTATCACAGAAGTTCTTTGAGTTTTTACATTTCTGTTTCTCAATACTAGGGATAATAAAAAATCTAGAATCCTTAAATTATAGCACCTTATAGCTATATTTGTAACAAAATAAAATGTTAAAAAAATTATACCAAAACCAAGAACACTGACAACACTAAATGCTGGTGAGGATGTGGAGCAAAAGAAACTCTCATTCGTTGCTGGTGGGAATGCAAAATGGTACAGCCACTTCAGAAGATAGCTTGGCAATTTCTTACAAAACTAAATATACTCTTGCCATATGACCTAGCAATTGCACTCCTTGGTATTTACCCAAAGGTGTAGAAAACCTATGTCTTCAAAAAACTTGCACATAGATGTTTATAGCAGCTTTATTCATAATTGCCAAAACTTGGAAGAAACCAAGATGTCCTTCAGTAGGTGACTGGGCAAATAAATTGTGGGACATCCAGAAAATGGAATATTATTTAATGCTAAAAGGAAATAAGCTATCAAGCCATGAAAAGAAAATTAAGGAAACTTAAATGCATATTACTAAGTGAAAGAAGCCAATCTGAAAGGGCTACAGACTTTATAATTCTAAGTGTCTGATATTTTGGAAAAAGCAAAACTATGGGGAGAGTGAAAAGATCAGTGGTTGCCAAGGGTTAGAGGAGAGAGAGGGATGAACAGGCAGAGTACAGAGGGTTTAGAGCACTGAAAACACTCTGTATGTTACCATAATGATGGATACATATCATTATATATTGTCCAAATCCATAGAATGTGCAATACCAAGAGTGAACCCTAATGTAACCCATGGACTCGGGGTGATAATGATGTGTCAACGTAGGTTCATCAATTGCAACAAATGTATGAATCTGGCAGGGGATGTTGAAAAGAAGGAGGCTGTCTGTTTGTGGCGACAGGGTTTATATGGGAAATCTCTATGCCCTCTTCTCAGTTTTGCAGTGAACCTAAAAGTGCTCTAAAAATAAAGTCTATTAAAAGAGAAAACAAACAAAACAAAAAAAATAAATTATATATAACTATTGTCCTAATAAATTATGCTTCAAAATGTAATATTATGAGAAAAGGATATAAATTTAAAAGCCATTTTATTATATAGTAAAAACACATGTTGCTAAAATAATTGGGACTTCACCAAAAACCACTATGGGTAGTGAATGTATATATTTCAATTTGCCCATAACTTTATTAAATATGTATATTAATTTTAAAGACTTGGATACTAAAATATATCTACTCTCTGTATATGAAATTGAACATATACATGTATGATTCTATAAAACTTCATTACAAAGAAAAATGTAAAGATACTGGTGACCTTTCATAATATTTTGGAACCATGAGAGGAAAAAAAAAATAACCTCTTTCTAAATAGTTCATATCAACCATATTTTTACCCTCTTTAAATACTATTTTGCAGCTAAGTTACTAATAGCATCTTGCAGTCATACCTGCTTCAAACACAAAGCAGGTCCCCCTCACGAGCTAAGTAGTGGGTCACCCTGAGTGCACATTTTTAATTCATTCTTGAAAAAAAGTTACAAATTTCTACTTGTGACAGACTTTTAGAGTTGCTTAAGGAAGTCAAAGTTTTGAATTAAATTCTCAAATGCCGAGGATCTGCCCACAAAATCGAGATGGAACAGGAGGAGGACATTTTTGAGTGAGTGAGACTGAAAGAGAGAAGAATCTTGTAAATGCCGTAAAGGAAAACTCAATGTCAGGCCAGTCTCCAGCCCAAGGAGTAAATAATTAGGCACATGGATTTCCAGAAACATTGATTAGCAACAAAATCCAGTCACTGCATGAGAAGGAGTGCTGGGCACTGAATTTGTGGTCTGCAGACCTGGTTGTCAGACACAACTCTGTCACCACTGAACCCTATGTCCTTGGGTGGTGAAATGACCTACTCTTCAGCTCAGATTCTTTACTTATAAATTAGAGAAAATACTACTTACCTTATAAAATGAAAGTTTTTATAGAGCAAAGTTCATAAAAGTTTGTAAAAGGTACGCTATAAGTCAGGTACCTACAAGTTGCAAACTGTATATACAAATTATTATTATAATAATAAATAAGATGGAATTCCTTACCAAGGATGAATTCCAACTGTGGTTCATTTGGAGTCTTCTGAATACCTGTAAATAATAGGTACAAACTCAGATGAAAGATATTTAACTTATTATCATAAATATATCAATGAATATTATCATGTTTCACTCTGCCCAGAATGTAGAAACACATTATTTGGCAGAATGAATAAACTCAGTTAGTCAGACTTATAAGCAGTTGGTTTTCAGAATGGAACATAATATTTGTAGCAGAATGAGATATGACTAAAGATTTGACTGATCTATTTAGCTCTATGGCAGTAACGAAACTCAGAAATACTGTTTTTGTAAGCTATGACAAGTTCAAAACATTTTTCAGTGGCATCTGTTTCTTTTGGATGCATAGAGACTGAGCAGGAACCTTCAAAAAAGATGAGTTCCCCAAAGTACTCTCTTAGATAGATTTTTCTTTCAAACTACTTGGATCTGCTATAAATAGAAAATTATTAATTAAAAAGATATCTCTGATTGGGTTATGAAAGACATGATAGTGGTTATTCTGCCAGTTTTTTGATAGCTCAAACCAACATTCTGTTAAATATTTCTATTCCTTTTTTGGAGATTTTTAAAAAATCCAGTAACATGGCTAAATAATTTAAGATGAAGTGGGCTGGAAAGTGAGTCTGAGACTAAAGGTAAGGAAGTGGGAAGACGTAATGGTTAAGAGGTAGAAAGATCAGACTGTGGCAAGTAACTAGGTCGTAGGTAGATGCCCGAAGACCACACACAGTGCAGGGCCTTCCTAAACAAAAGCGGATGAGGACCGGGGTGCCATTTCTTACAACCCATGGGTGGCCAAGGCAGCAAAACCAAAATGTATGGAAAAGTAAACCATTTGGCAATAAACGTAAGAATATTATAAGAATCCTTTCCTTGTTTATTTTTACTGGTGCATTGATCAGGTACAATTTAAATTTACTAGCATTTGGTCACTAATATATTGTTAGAACCATCTCTTTGCATAAAAATCACTCATTTTTATTCATAGAGTTCACTTTTTTTGCAGAGTAACCATATTTTTTTCTCCTGCTGACATTTAACCATGCTATGGTTAACAATTTTAGACTTTCCAACAGGGGTTAGAATGACAATCATTAGGTAGGTCTTTGTGCATTTCAAATAGCGTGGATTTTTAAAAAGGTTATTAACAATTAACTCTGCTGTAAGCTCTGACAGCCAAAGTTCTCAAAAAATGCATCCAGCCAATACCACTTTCTAAAGATTATTTTTATAATGTAAATTAAGCAAGAGGTTGGGCATATGTTTGCCAGTGTTAAATAATTGAGCAATAGGAATCTTCTGAAAAGAAAAGATAACGACACAATTCATGCTAAACAATAAAACCCAAACCCTGGAATTTTAAACATGAGAGAATACATACATTTCTTCCCATAATTTTAATTACTTGAGTAGAACAAAAACCAATCTTAATGTTTAAATGCGAATCTTGGCCAAATCTCCAAGCTTGCTCTCTTTATGTAACTTAGCACTCTATGGTATGGCAGCAACAGTCTAAGCATCTAGTGTAACCATTTTGCCCTAATGTCTTTGGTTTTAAAGAGAAAATTTCTATGTTCCAAAAAATAATTCCACATGAGAGTATATCAATGCTAAATAGAAGGTGTTCTTAAAAAGTATTTATTAGGGTCCTAATGAATATTCAGGAACTTTGATTCTGCTATTTGATATGTAACCATTTCATGGACTATCATTTATCTCATCCAAGATAAAAGATGAGAGGCATAGCATAGATTCACAACACCAAAATAAATAGCACAAAGGAAAAAGTTTAATCTCACGCTATTTGCAAGAACGCGCTTCTGTGAATACACATGCATGTGTCTGTTTAGTACACTCAATTTGCGTTTTCAGAGAGTTACAAGAATGAGTGCGCACATACTTACTTGTGAACTGAAAGTCCCCAGTATCATTTGCCGGTGTGGGAAGAAAGTGCTGGCCTTCTTCTGATGCTCCTTCCTCTTTGATTTCCATGATCAACCTTCACAATTGTTCAACCTTTCAAGCTTTCGTGCCGAAATGTCAGTGCCAATGATTCCTGGTTTAATATAGATGTATCTTCACACTAAAGACCTGATATCCCACTCTGAAATTCTGCATTTAGGAAACAATAGCAAAAATCTCAGTTACTTCAGAGTTCAGTATAAAGCTAAGAATAAAGGTAGATAGAGACTATAACTACCTTCCTGTCCCTCCCACTTTTACTTTTAGGACAAATGCACCCAGTTAATGTACAATAAACTCTGTATTTAATGGGTATTCTCTACGCAATTATTTTACGGTCATATGAGGAGCTTGTAAATTTTGAAATTACATTCTTTCTCTTCTGGTTCATTCTATAAAATAGCAGTTAGCTATAGGGGCTGCCAACTTAATATGCACCTGATTTAGTCGCAAGATCAGATAGCATCTTGTTAAGGCATTAGCAAGTTTTGCCAAGGTAATGTTACTATCATTCCTTCCATTAGAACTGCCCTTTATGCTCATCTCTCTATCCATCCTTGTTAGAATGTTATTGATGAGCACATAAAGATAATTTGGCATGACTCTCTTCTTCAAAGATGAGCCAACAGGTTGTACAGGCGATTTTCCAATCTCATCATTATCCATGGAGTCTTTTGCTGCTTTGCCTGATAAAGGTTTAATTGTTTAATGATTGGGGTATACGGTGAAAAGAATGAATAATAATTCTTAAAAGCCAAAGCTCAAGGGGAAATGAAAGTAACAACAAAATGATCAAAATTAGCATGGAGAAAGGAAGCTTCTCCAAGAATTTAATACCCAAATAGTTTCAAATTCATTTTGATATTTAGTATGACATACATGACCAAGAATGAATTAGAAAGAAAATCAATGTTGTTTTAAATCAAGTTACCAGCTGAATTAAAATGTATAAAAATCTTTAAATGTCTACCCAAAGTTGCTGAATGAGATAGCAGCAATCAAGTGTGCTTTGGAATACTGATTCGGTCTCCAGCTTCACAAACCCACAGCCTTACTCTTTGTTGTTCTTAACAAAGTGGCTTCATCTATAATTCAGCTTTAGTTTTTTAAGATAATCTGGCAAAAATTAAATCCAGAAAGCATCTTGAATCTTTAGAAAATAGTACAATAAAGTTGCAGACAAATACACATTTTCTTCTAAAGATACAACCAGGAATACTTTCTGGGGTAAAGGGTAAAAGGGTTACTGTGCCAAACCTGCCAATTTGAAAACTATATTTTGAGTTAAGATACTATTTTTGAATTTCTTTTTTGACAATTTAAATTTAGAAGTCTTTTTCTGATAAGGACAGACATATATTCATTGTACCACATTCTCTCAAGAACCTATGACAAATGCATTAGCGTAAGTGGAATAATATCTTTGGAAGATCATCATGCATTTGGGACTTAGATACAAGAATTTTATTAAATTCACTGTACTTCTTTTCTTCTTTTTGCTGAGAAAGATTTGCCCTAAGCTAACATCTGTTGCCAATCTTCTTCTCTCTTTTTTTTTCCTCCCCAAAGCCCCAGTACATAGTTGTATATTCTAGTTGTAACTCTTTCCAGTTCTATGTGAGCTGCTGCCACAGCATGGCTACTGACAGATGAGTGGTGTGGTTCTGTGCCCAGGAACTGAACCTGGGCTGCCAAAGTGGAACACGCCAAACTTTAACCACTAAATCATCTGGGCTGGCTCAAATTCACTATATTTCTTGACCAAAGACTCAACCTCTAATCCTGATCAGTCATCTTAAAAACTGACAAAGAGACTTAAGTAAGGTAATATGAATGAATTTTAGCAAAATAACCACTCTGCACACTAATGGTGAATAATTAATAAAATAAAAGTTAACTCTGTGTGTGGGTGTGTGTGCACTTGCATAATTTGGAGGTCAGTGGAGAAAACTGAAGATGCCTAAAAAGACTCATTAGTATGATCCCATTTTAAGTATACTATCCATTCAAAACTAGTTCATTTACTGAAAAATAACTTCTTGAATTTTAGAAAGAATGAAGCCAAAGGATTATATGACAATCTCTTATGATTCTATTAATTTCCGTTCTACATTTGTTGCATTTGAGGACAAATTTGACATTTGATACTTGTTACCAAGGCACATACCTCAGAAGGAAGCAGTTGCATTACTAGAAAGCTCTAGAAAACCACTGCATTTCTAGCTGGTAAATATAGCATTTACCTATGGTTACGGTTAGGTACAATAGTTCCCTTTCTGTGTCTCTTTGGAAATTTTTTGGTTTGGAGATCACGCAAAAGAATAGATTGAGGCTTTTACATACCACAAATATATTTAAAACAGATAGCTAGAGAGACTAAACTTAATTCTTAGAGCAGAAAGAAGCCACACTAAATATACTTTATGCAAGAGAGTGACATAACCATATGCGGTTTTTAGAAAGTTTACTGGGTGTCAAAGTAGAGAATGTACTGGAACGCAGCAAATTGATATGGAAACCAATAGTTTGGTGGTTATTTTAATATTCTAGGAAAACAAAATAATAAGGAGGATCTAAGCCAAAACAGAAGCAGATGATTAGAAAAGAGAATCTGAATTCCAAAGAAACTTATAAATAAAATTACCTGGATTTGATGATGGAATTAGATGTGATATCAGAGTTGAGAATGAAAGACAGGAATTCAGGTGAAACCCCGTAAACTATGAGCCACTAGGCTAACTGGAAAATAAAGAAGGAGGAATTTTAGTCAAGGATGATGAGTTTAGTTTTAACCATGTTATTTCTGAGGTGCCTTAAGATATTCAGAAAGCAGTTGAACACATAGGTCTACATCTCATAAGAGACATTAAGGCTCTAAAAGTATATTTTTGGAAATCGTTTGCAAATGGTTGAAATCAAAGGAACACGTGAAGTCACTGAAAGAAACTGAACGTAGTGAGAAGAAGGAAAGACTGAGGATTCAACTTAAGGCACAAATTATTTAAGGGAGCAAGAAGAGAGGTTAGTTGGTAAAGGTACCAGCAGTGATAGGAGGAGCAGCAGACAGAAACAACTGAGGGAAGAATGTCATCACTTCACTTAACTGGTGTTTCTCAAGTAAACAAGATCATTGGGCTAAGAGATGGCTAAACTTTTTTTAAGAATAGGGACTCTTGAGCCTATTTAAATGCTGAAAGAACATAGCTAGAAAAACAAAAGAAGAATTGAAGATTAAGGAGAAAGGAAGATGACTGATAGGTCAAGAAAAACTCTAGATGATACAGTCTGCTGTAATGAGAGGAAGAGGAGTGAATAGAAAATGAGATATGATCTAAAAAGTAAGGGACAGAAACTTGAGAGTGTTCTCCCCAATGGTCTCATTTTTCCTCTCAAGAAAAAGGCATATTTATGAACTATGGATAAGGAGAGATTTCTCAACCTGACTTCAAAAGCACAGTCCATAAAGGAAAAGATTAAAAAATTTGACTATATTAGAATAAAAATATTCTGTGAGCAAAAGATACCATAAAAAGTAAGATAAATTACACACTGGGAAAATATATTTGTAGTACAGACGTTTTCAGCTTCTGTTTAAGATGTACAAAGATATAAAGAGTATTACTCCCACCATAACCTCAAAAAAAAAAGTTGAATAATATACAGAATTATAAGTTTTCCTTAACTAATCAGAGGAAAGATAGATGCCTGCACAGAGCAGAGCTTCCTTCCATGGGAGGAAGAGATGTCAGGCCCTAAACAAGCTGGTAATAAGAATTCAGCCACAATGTTTAATGACTTACTAAAAGTCAAAGGTGGGCTAGTAAGAGAGTATAGAGCTACTGAGAGCCACGAATTCAAGGGTAATCTACATCCACTAACAGGCTTCTCTTCTTGGACTTCACCAGATGCTCTCGAGAAAGACTGGGAGCAGAGTGAGCGTCTGGAGAAAGCATCCTTTGATGATGCAGGCCTGTGGGAAGGGAGCAGCAGTCACTGCAGGAAAAGCATGATGTACCACTTTGATCCTCCCTACAGAGCTAAAACACAGACCCTGTTGCCATCAGGGCACAAGCAAAGACTCACTGCAATTAGGGGATGGAAACAAGAAAGTGGTAGGAAAGCTTCCTGGAACTATATCATTAGAGATCCTCTGATCCTCTATTGATAAGAGAGGAACAGGATCACAGAGAAAAAGTCCCATTCCCAAGACCCAAGAATGCAGACCTGCTTAAGATCAAGGCTGAAATAGGATAACAGAGAACATCTCTGCCTCTAAACACCAGGCAAGCAAACACTAAGAAACAGGTAATAGCAGGCTACCACTGGGGGAGGCATGAAAGCATAAATAGTGAACCTCTCTGATTTAGAAGTTCCCAGGAAAAGCCTAAAATGGAGGGTGGAGAACAAAGTCTCCAGCCACCCAAACCCCACCCTAAGCACAAGTGAATGTTAGAGGAATTTGAAACTAGCAATGCACTGAAGGTTAGCCACAGCAACAACAAAACCCAAACCTAGCTCAGTTACTGACTAGATCTACTAAATCCCCCAATACACAAACTAAAGGTTAGCAGAAAAAGAGGAATGTCCACTTCTAGGCGTAAATACTATTTTATACTCTACTTCCCTACAAATCACCCAAGAAGATGAAGATGAAGACAAAGAAGAGGAAGAAGAGGATGGAGAGGTAGGGGAAGGAGGGGAGGAGAGGAGTGCGGGAGGCAGAGGAGGAGGAAGAAGGAGAACACCAACAAAACAGTCCAAGGAAAAGCAAAAAAGAAATGAAGAGAACCAGACTCAGGTATGACCCAAATGTTGGAACTATCTGAAAAAGAACATGCTAAAGACTCTAATGGAAAAGGTAGACAACCTGCATGACCAGATGGGAATTTTTAGCAGAGATAGAAACTGTTGGAAAGAATCAAATGTAAAATACGTAACAGAGATGGAGAATGCCTTTGATAGACTCTTCAGTAGTATGACACCATCAAGGAAATAATCCATGAACTTAAAGATAGGCCAATAGAAATTAACCAAACCGAAACACAAAGAAAACAAACAAACAAACTGAAAATGCATGACAGCATTCAAAAGCTGTAGACAACACAAAACAAAAAATATGTGTTATTTGGATCTCAGAAGAAAGAAAAGGATAGAATAAATATTAAAGCAATAATCTCTGAAGATTTTCCAAAAATATTGAAAGACATCAAAAAAGTGATCCAAGAAACTCAGAAAGCACCAAGCAGAGTAATGACACTTCCTCACACACCAATACACGAGCAAATCAAACAAACAAAAAAACTCCTACGTATATCATATTCAAACTACTGAAATCCAAAGATAAGGAGAAAACTTTTAAGGCCATCAGAACAAAAAGGTAAATTACATATAGAGTAACAAAGACAATATTGTGAACTTCTTGTTAGGAACTAAGTAAGCCAATGGATATTGGAGTGACATCTTTAAAGTTCTGAAAGAAGAAAAATTGTCAAGCCAGAATTCTATTCAAAGTAAAAATAACTGTAAAAACTAAGAAATAAAGACCTTTATCCACACAAATAAAAACGGACAAATTCATGATCAGCAGAATTGCACTACAAGAAATATTAAAGAAAATTCTTTAAGCATGACTTAGAGAGATACTTGAATCCAAAAAAGAAATGAAGAGTGCTATAAATGGTATAAAAGAAAATAAATGTTAGTTTCATCTTTTCTTGCTTTTAGTGACTACAAAATATAATTGCCTAAGTCAGGGGTTGGCAGACCTTTTCTGTTAAGGGCAGATAGTAAATATTTTAGGCTTTTCGGGCCATACAGTCTCTGCCACAACTACTCAATTCTGCTGTTGTAGTGTGAAAGCACCACTGAAAATACAAAAACAAATAGGCATGGCTGTGTTACAATAATACTTTATTTGCAAAACTAATTTGTATTCAGAATTTGGTCTGCAGGCCAGAGTTTGCCAACCACTGGTCTAGAGCAAAAATAGTAGCAATGTATTGTATGCTTATTGCATATATAAAAGAATAATGTGGGTTCTCGTCAAGATAACGCTGTGAGCAGACATTTGGTCTTAAAGGGCCCACGCACAAGCTCACTCATTGCAGCAACCTAAAATCACCAGAGAGAAGGCTGACTGTCATTTGGTGAAACAAGACTCACCTGGTGGGCTCTGGGGGCATCTTGGTGAGAGGAGGATCCTCTCCGGAGACTGAGACATTGGTGGGGGCCATTGTTCTGAGCTGGTCCAGGTGTGCTGATATGGACACCAGTGGGGGCCATTGAGGTGCGTCCCTTGGGCTGTTAGCCCAGGGGTCTGTCACACCCACTAGAGCACAGATTTAATCCAGTTCAGCCAGGGCAGGTGACCCGCCCTAGGGACTGGCCCCACCTAACAGCAAGCCCTCAGGCTACTTTTCAGCCTGCATTGACTGAGTGCCTTGATCCTCTACAGGCAGGCAAGGGTGTCTGCCTCTGCGGGGCAGGGCTTGTGTGAGGACCAGGTGAAATGTGGGGGGCATTGGGGCAGAGGTGGGGGCCTCTGCAGTGTGGTGGTGGGGTACACTCCAGGGGGTTGAGAAGTGTGCACGGACCAGGACTGTGTTGACAGTGTATGTGGTCCAGAGAGGGGTGAGGCTTATCAGCAGCAGAAGAATTGTGCTTCACAAATAGCCATAAAAAGGATCAGTCCCACCTTCCAAAGCCTGAAACAACTGAATGCCTCCATGCCAAGGGCTAGCCCCACTCAGCTGCACTCCTAAGAGAACTGACATCAGCCTTGTTGGCCTCAGGCCTATCACAACTGTACGTCCCTGAGCCTAGCAACCAGCTACACTGGGTACCAACCCAATTAAGAGGACAATTGCAATAAGAGTGTGCTGACAGACTTTGTAGCCAACAGTGCTGAGGCCCCTCCAAACCGGATCTACAAACAGCTGGCCAGGGAAGGAAAGATCAGACTCCCTGGGTACCTGCAGTGGGAGCAACCCTGCCACAGCAGAAGAACACAAGTAGCCCACAAAGGGGTCACTCCAGGTTCTTATGGTCTGGTGACAAGAGGGAAGCACACTGCTGGGCCTCATAAGGCATCTCATACATAAGGCCACTTCTCCAAGATCAGGAGACATAGCCAACTCATCTAGTACAAAGAAAATAGCACAGAGAAAGAGACATAATGAGGAGGCAAAGGAATACTTTCCAAGCAAGGGAACACTACAAAACACAAGAAAAAGAACTAAGTGAAACAGAAACTAGCGACCTCCTTGACAAGGAATTCAAACAAAATATAATGAAGATGCTCACAGATATGCAGAGAAGAATGGATGAACACAGTGAGCACATCAGCAAAGAATTGGAAGATATAAAAAAGAACCAATCAGAAATGAAGAATACTAGAAATGAGAAATTCACTAGAAGGACTCAATAGCAGAGTAGAGGAAGCAGAAGAATGGATCAGCGAGCTAGATGAAAGATTAGAGGAAATCACCCAAGCAGAACAGAAAAGAGAAAAAAGAATTAGACAGAATGAGAACAGTGTAAGGGAACTCTGGGACAATATCAAGTGTGCTAACATTCGGATTATAGGGGTCCCAGAAGGAGAAGAGAGAGACAAAGGGGCATAAAATTCATTTGTTGAAATAATAGAGGAAAATTTTCCTCACCTGAGGAAGGAAACAGACATCCAAGTTTAGGAAGTACAGAGAGCTCCAAACAAGAGAAGACCAAAAAGGCCCACACCAAGACATATTATAATCAAAATGTCTAAAATTAAAGGCAAAGAGAGAATCCTAAAAGCAACAAGAGAAAGGTCACAAGTGACATAAAGGGAAGCCCATCAGGCTGTCAGCAGACTTCTCAGTCGAGACCCTACAGGCGAGAAGAGAATGGCACAACATATCTGAAGTGCTAAAAGGAAAAAACCTACAACCAAGAATACTCTATCCATCAAGGCTATCATTCAGAATGGAAGGAGAGATAAAGAGCTTCCCAGACAAGCAAAAATTAAAGAAGTTTATCACCAAGAAACCAGTTCTACAAGAAATGCTGAAGGGACTTATTTAAGTGGGAAAGCAATGACCACAAATAGAGATAAAAGAAAAAAATTATCAAAAAACCCCAAAACAACAACAAGAAAAAACAGGCAATAAAATCACTTGTAAGGTAAAAGTATAGTAAAGGCAGCAGATCAACTACCTGGGAAGGTAATATGAAGGTCAAAAGACAAATGTACTAAAATTACCTATTTCAGTGATAAGAGGGTAATGGATAGATACGCACTAAACAAAACACTATATATGTTGTGAAAAACATATAATGTGGGAGGAGGGGAGTGAAAAAGTGGAGCTTTTAGAAAGAGGTCAAGCTAAAGAGTCTATCTACTCAATATAGACTGTTATATGCATAGTATATTAAATAGGATCCTTAAGGTAACCACAAACTAGAAACCTATAACAAGCAGGAAAAAAAGTAAGACAAAAGAAATCAAACATATTACTAAAGACAGCCATCAAACCACAAGTGAAGAGAGCAAGAGAAAAAGAAAGGAACAGAGAAGAACTACTAAAACACCCCCAAAAAAGAAAAAGTGACAAAATGGCAATAAATACATATTTATCAATAGCTACTTTAAATGTCAATGGACTAAATGCTCCAATCAAATGCCATAGGGTGGCCAACTGGATAAGAAAACAAGATCCATGTATATGCTGCATACAAGAGACACACTTCAGCCCTACAGACACTCACAAACTGAAAGTGAAAGGATGGAAAAAGATATTCCATGAAAATGGCAAAGAAAAGAAAGCGGGGGTAGCAATACTTATATCAGACAAAATAGACTTTAAATCAAAAACTGTAATAAGAGACAAAGACGGGCACTACATAATGATAAAGGGAACAATCCAACAAGAAAATATAACACTTGTAAATATCTATGCACCCAACATAGGAGCACATAAATATATAAAACAATTATTAACAGACATAAGAGGAGAAATAGACAGTAACACAACACTCCACTTAAACCAATGGATAGATCATCCAAACAGAAGATCAATAAGGAAACACTCGCCTTAAAGGACACATTAGACCAGATGGACTTAGTAGATATATACAGAACATTCCATCCAAAAACCACAGAATACACATTCTTTTCAAATGCACATGGAACATTCTCCAGGATTGATCACATATTAGGCCACAAAACAAGTCTCAATAAATTTAAGAAGACGAAAATAATACCATGCATCTTTTCTGACCACAAAGGTATGAAACTGGAAATCAACTACAGAAAGAAAACCAGAAAAGTCACAAAAATGTGGAGATTGAACAAAATTCTACTGAACAATGATTGGGTCAATGAAGAAATCAAAGAAGAAATAAAAAAATTCCTGGAGACAAATGAAAATGAAAACACGACATGCCAAAATCTGTGGGATACAGCAAAAGTGGTTCTACGAGGGAAGTTTATAGCAATTCAGGCCTACCTCAACAAAGAAGAAAAATCCCAAATAGACAATCTAAAAGTGCACCTAAAGGTACTGGAAAAAGAACAACAAACAAAGCCCAAAATCAGCAGAAGGAAGGAAATAATAAAAATCAGAGCAGAAACAAACAAAATAGTGACTAAAAAAACAATAGAAAAAATTAAAGAAACCAAGAGCTGGTTCTTCGAAAAGATAAACAAAATTGACAAACCCTTAGCTAGACTCACCAAGGAAAAAAGAGAGAAGGCTTAAATAAATAATATCAGAAATGAAAGAGGAGAGATTACAACCGACACCTCAGAAATACAAAAGATAATAAGAGAATACTATGAAAAGCTATACGCCAACAAATTGGATAACCTAGAAGAAATAGATAAATTCTTAGAAACATACAACTTTCCAAAACTGGTCCAAGAAGATGTAGAAAATTTGAATAGACTGATCACCAGTAAGGAGATCGAAACAGCAATTAAAAACCTCCCAAAAAATAAAAGTCCAGGACCAGATGGCTTCCCTGGTGAATTCTACCAAACATTCAAAGAAGACCTAATGCCTATCCTTCTCAAACTCTTCCAAAAAATTGAAGAGGAGGGGAGGCTTCATAACTCATTCTACGAAGCAAACATTATCCTGATACCAAAACCAGACAAGGACAACAGAAGAAAAGAAAATTACAGGCCAATATCACTAATGAACATCAATGCAAAAATCCTCAACAAAATACTAGCAAATCGAATACAACAATACATTAAAAAGATCATACATCATGATCAAGTGGGTTTCATTCCGGGGATGCAGGGATGGTTCAACATCTGCAAATCTATCAACGTGATACACCACATTAACAAAATGAAGAATAAAAATCACATGATCATCTCAATAGATGCAAAGAAAGCATTTGACAAGATACAGCATCCATTTATGATGAAAACTCTAAATAAAAAGGGTATAGAAGGAAAATACCTCAAAATAATAAAGGCCATATATGACAAACCCACAGCAAATATCATTCTCAATGGAGAAAAACTGAAAGCTATCCCTCTAAGAACAGGAACCAGACAAGGATGCCCACTGTCACCACTCTTATTTAACATAGTATTGGAAGTCCTAGCCAGAGCAATCAGGCAAGAAAAAGAAATAAAAGGGATCCACATTGGAAAAGAAGAAGTGAAACTGTCACTCTTTGCAGATGACATAATTTTATATCTAGAAAACCCTAAAGAGTCCACTAAAAAACTTTTAGAAATAATAAAGGAATACCATCAAGTTGCGGGATACAAAATCAATGTACAAAAATTGGTTGCGTTTCTATACACTAACAATGAAGTAGCAGAAAGAGAAATTAAGAATACAATCCCATTTACAATTGCAACAAAAAGAATAAAATACCTAGGAATAAACTTAATGAAAGAGATGAAAGATCTGTACACTGAAAACTATAAGACATTGTTGAAAGAAATCAAGGAAGACACAAAGAATTGGAAAGATATTCCGTGATCTTGGATTGGAAGAATTAACATCGTTAAAATGTCCATACTTCCTAAAGCAATCTATAGATTCAACTCAATCCCTATCAAAGTTCCAACAACATTTTTTACAGAAATGGAACAAAGAATCCTAAAATTTATATGGAACAACAAAAGACCCCGAATAGCCAAGGGATTCCTGAGACAAAAGAACAAAGCTGGAGGTATCACACTCCCCGATTTCAAATTATACTACAAAGCCATAGTAACCAAAACAGCATGGTACTGGCACAAAAACAGACACACAGATCAATGGAACAAAATTGAGAGCCCAGAAGTAAACCCACACGTTTATGGACAGCTAATATTCAACAAGGGAGCCGAGAGCATACGATGGAGAAAGGAGAGTCTCTTCAATAAATGGTGTTGGGAAAACTGGACAGCCACATGCAAAAGAATGAAAGTAGACCATTCCCTTATACCATGCACAAAAATTAACTCAAAATGGATTAAAGACTTGAATGTAAGAGCCAAAACCATGAGACTTCTAGAAGAAAACATAGCCAGTACGCTCTATGACATTGGTCTGAGCAGCATATTTCAAGTCCCATGTCTGACTGGGCAAGGGAAACAAAAGAAAAAATGAACAAATGGGACTACATCAAACTAAAAAGCTTCTGCACAGCAAAGGAAACCATCAACAAAACAAAAAGACAACCTAACAATTGGGAGAAGATATTTGCAAACCACATATCAGATAAGGGGTTAATATCCAAAATATACAAAGAACTCATACAGCTCAACAACAAAAAAACCAACAAACCAATTAGAAAATGGGCAAAAGATCTGAACAGATATTTCTCCAGAGAAGATATACAGATGGCCAACAGGCATATGAAAAGATGCTCAACATCATTAGCTATCAGGGAAATGCAAATCAAAACTACAATGAGGTATCACCTCACTCCAGTCAGAATGGCTATAATTAACAAGACAGGAAACAACAAATGTTGGAGAAGGTGTGGAGAGAAGGGAACCCTTGGTCACTGCTGGTGGCAGTGCAAACTGGTGCAGCCACTATGGAAAGCAGTTTGGAGTATCCTCAGAAAATTAAGAATAGATCTACCATATGATCCAGCTATTCCACTGCTGGGAATTTATCCAAAGAACTTGAAAACACAAAGGCATAAAGATACTTGCACCCCTATGTTCATTGCGGCATTCATTATACACAATAGCCAAGACTTGGAAGCAACCTAGGTGCCCATCAAGGGACGAATGGATAAAGAAGATGTGGTATTTATACACGATGGACTACTACTCAGCCATAAGAAATGACAAAATCCGGCCATTTGTGACAACATGGATGGACCTTGAGGGTATTAGGCTGAGTGAAATAAGTCAGAGGGAGAAGTCAAATACCATATGATCTCACTCATAAGTAGAAGATAAAAACGACAAAAAAAAAACACAAAACCACATAGCTTTGGAGATTGGACTGGTGGTTACCACTGGGGAAGGGGGGAGGGGGGAGGGCAAAAGGGGTGATTAGGGTCACATGTGAGGGGATGCACTATAATTAGTGTTTGGGTGGTGAACATGATGTAATGTATCTAGAATTTGAAATATGATGTACATCCGAAAAAAATAAAAATTTTAAAAAAAGAAAAAAAAATAAAAGAGTAATGTGTATCAGCAATAGCAAAAAGGATGGGAAGTGAGGATGGGGAATGATTTTTGTATGGTTCTTAAACTAAAAGTATAATATATAATTATATCTCTAAAATATTTGAAGGTAGACTGTGATTAATTGTGTATAGTGATTCCTAGAATAACCAGAAATAATTTTTAAAAATAAATACAAATAATAAGCCAATAGTGGGAAAAAATGAAATAACAAAAAATACACAGCAAATAAATCTAAAAGCAGGGGGAAAGAACAAAAGCAGATGGAATAAACAGAAAACTAGCAAAATGTTTGTTTTTAATCCAACCACATCAGTAATCACATTAAATGCAGACAGTCTATACACACACACACACACACACATCGATTAACACACAGAGATTATCAGTTTGGATAAAAAATGAAGACCTGACTATATGCATCATAGTTATATTTAAATATAATGATATCTAGTTTAAAAGTAAAAATATCAAAAAATATATACCATGCAAATACTAATCAAAAGAAAACTGAAGTCTGATATTAACATCAGACAAAATAGATTTCATATCAAGGAACATCAGCAGGGACATTATATAATGCTAAAATGGTTAATTCACCGAGAAGACATTACAATCCTAAATGTAAATGCATCTGACAACAGAGTTTCATAATACATGAAGCGAAAACTTAAAGAACTAAAAGGAGAAACACAGTCAAGCCACATAACATTTCAGTCAAAGATGGACAGCACAAACGACAGTGGTCCCATAGATTAGTGCCATATAGCCTGGGTGTGCAGTAGTCTATACCACCTATGTTTGTGCGAGGACTGTAGGGGAGGAAGACATTTTTCTCTACACTTCTAGGTTCTTCCAGCTAGTCTAAGCATTAAATTGACACGAGGCAGATCAGCAAAAGAAAAGCAAACAAATGTTTAATAACACGTATACAAGGAAGAACCCAAGAAAAGTGAGTAATTTGCCAAAATGGCCAAAGCCCTCACCTTAAATACCATCTTCAGCTAAAGAAAAAAGAAGGTGTTGTGGGTGTGGAGAGTCAAGGACTTCAAAGGAAAGGAAAACAATTCACAGGTAGGTGAAAAGGAGCAAACTTTTGGAAAACAAGTGTTTGTTAGGCTACACAGAAACAGAAGAACACAGAGAGGAGCCCTACAGACTGGCTTTTCTAGGTTTCTCCATGTCCACCACCTAGTTCATGTTATGCTAAGGTGATAACTTGCTTCCTGAGAAGGTTTTTTAATCTGAATTCTTTCAGGAAGTTAAAGGAGAAGTAACAAGAACTTTCTGACTCTTTTGTTTCTTAAAAATAATCAGCCTAAAATAATTCTCATGTACAAGAGACACATTTTGGGGCGGCAAATTTTGTTCCCCCTTCAGCACACTCTATGATGTTGACACAATGACAAAATCACCTAATGACACATTTTTCAGAACATATCCCCATTGTTAGGCGATGCATGACTGTAGACAAATCCACAGTGACATGCTTGAAGACATCAACATTTTTTATCAGTGATGGATAGAATGAGTAGACAGAAAATCAGTGCGGATATAAAAGACTAAACAACACTACCAACAACTTGATCTAATTGACATTTATAACACAATTCATCCAACAAAAACAGAATACACATTTTTTTTCAAAGTATATAGGGAAGAACATTCACTAAGATTATATCCTAGGTCATAAAACAAACTTTAACAAATTTTAAGTTGGAATAAAAACAAGTTTATTTTCTCACCACAATGAAATTAAACTAGAAATAAAAAAGATACCTGCAAAATCTCCAAATATTTGAAATACATTTCTAAATAATTATATGTATTTAACGTGATTCAGAGGTTATTCATAGGTATATACCTATGCACACTTTCAATCAGAATGAAATCACTACATTACACATCAAAATATGCTTGAAGGTAAATTTACATTATTAAATGCTTATATTAGAAAAGAAAGTCTCAAATCAATGATCTAAGTTTCACCTTATAACCAGAAAAAGAGCAAATTAAACCTAAAACAAGCAGAAAAATATATAATAAACATATATATGTATATAATAAACATAACTGATAAAGATTTAGTTTCCAGAATATATTGAAAATGTTAGAAAAACAACCTAATAGAAAAAACTATCAAAATGTGTAAATAGGTAATTAAAAAATATTAAACAAAAATTGCCAAGAAACAGGAGATTCTCAACTTCACTACTGATCATGGAAATGCAAATTAAAACCAAATGAGATATAATTATGGAACCATGAATAAGTAAAAATTTTAAAGTCTCAAATCCTCAAGTATTGATGAGGATTTAGAGCAATATAAACTTTTATGCACTATTGGTGTTCCAATCACAGTGGAAAATAATTTGGTAATATCTAGTAAAGTTGAAAAGCAATTCTACTACTAAGCATATATTCTAGGAAAATTCTTGCAAATGTGTACCAGAAGACAGTTAAAAGGATGTTCATAACAAATCAACTTCTAATAATAAAATATTGAAACAGACTAAATGTCCATCAATAAGAAAGTAGATAAATATATTATGGTCTACTCATTCTATATAGAATGGATCTTTCACATATCAACACTGATTAGCTTCACAAACAAAATAGAAAAGAGAAAGAGTGAGGAGGGGCAGGAACACAGAGAGAGAAAGAGAGATGGTGATATGATGGCACTTATAGAAAATTCTAAAACATGTAAAATAATACACTAGTTCTGTATTGTGCAGAGGTACATACATATGAGGCATAATCATCATAAACACTAAATCAAAATACGATGTTTGGGAGGAGGGATGTGGGGATGCTATCAGGAAGGGGAACGCAGGGGTCTTTGTACTGGGAATGTTTTATTTATTAAACTGGGTAATAGGCACATATTTTTCCTTATACCTTTGGTATGTCCCAAATATTCATTATGAACTTAACTAAAAAGGCAAAGCCATGTGTTGAGAGGAGATGGGGAGGAAGTGGAGTGGGAGCTTTGAGAAGATGGAGTTTTGAGCTGGTCTTTATGAGCTGGATGAGGGAACAAGCAGAGCAGCTGTGTGGGTCCAGCTGGGCCTGGAGACCACACACCTGTGGAGACTTGTCTGACTAGCTGTGTGGCTTTCTCCAGCAGTGCTCAGCAGCCTGGTGGAGGAGGACAGTTTAGCTGACATAGCATCAGGCTTTTGTCTGCTGACGCAGTGAGATGCAGGTGAAGCCAGGACTATAATACTACTAATGTGACTGAACAGCTTCTAGGCTGGATTGGGAAGTCATTAAAGGGGAAAGATGTAACATATTGGGAGATGACAGAAGAATTCAGTTCTAAGTGATGAAGAGTCTCCAGGACTGCCATAGGGTAAATGGGTGGCTGAAATGGAGTAGTGTTGGTGGCCACTCAAGCCAGAAGACAAAAACTGTGCATCAAGGATGTTAGATGGGTTATTCCATGGAAATTGAAATCTCCAGGAAGTTAGCAGGCAGCACCTAGGGACCAGGAAAAAGCTGTGTTTGTTGTTAGTGCCGTCGAGTTGATTCCGACTCCTAGCGACCCCGGGTATAGCAGAGCGGAACTCTGCCTGGACTTTTGCACCATCCTCTCACCTTCCAACACGGCATCAGACAACGCTCCACTGCTATTCACAGGGTTTTCATGGCCAATGTTTTTAGAAGTGCGTGGTCAGTTCCTTCTTCCTACTCTGTCTTAGTCTGAAGCTCTGCTGAAACCTGTCCACCATGGGTGACCCTGCTGGTATTTGGAATACTGGTGACATAGCTTTCAGCATCACAGCAACACTCAGCTGCCATAGTATGACAACCAACAGATGAGTGGTGTGGTTCCCTGACCAGGAAATGAACCTGGGCTGTCGCGGTGAGAGCACTGAATTTTAACCACTCGAAGACCGGGTTGGCAGAAGACTGTGTGCCTGGTAGAAAGGTGTGAAGGGAGCAGAAGTTTGGCCAATGAGCATGATAAATGGGAGTAGAAGTTGTAGCCAGGCACTTGCAATCTTAAATGAGGTCATAACAGTTTAGGGGCCTCGTGTGGCACTAGGAAAATGATGCCCTACCCCCAGGCTCTGTGGTGTGCGGTAAGTCTACATTACAGTAGGCAGCAGGGGAGCAGAAAACTCCAGAAAACTAGGTTTCCCTTAAGACAAAGAGACAAAAGAAACATTTCTGAAGAGGTAGAAGGTGGAAGAGACTGTTTTTCATAGAAACAGAAGATCTCAAGGACAATACGTAATAAAAAACTGAGAGGATCAGAAGATTCAGTCATGGCCAACTAAGCCCATAGCACAATGGGATGACACAGTGGGCAAGGATCCATGACAGGAGGGTTCTAAGTGGACCCCTGGTTAAAGATGTTTCCTGGCCTGTTCAGGCTGAGGTCCAGGCAGGGAGTGTTGGAGTCTTGATGATGCTATACACCTGTGGCTTTTGTTTGTTTCCAAACAGTGCTTTGATATAAAGTATTGAATGAATTGTTATTTTCTATCCATCTCCAAAAGATGCAGAATCGCAAGTCTCTGTTACATTGATGGTGTAGCCTTTCAGTAGCTAAGCCATTAATCTTGCTCACTTCACATCAACGTCCCCAAACTTCTGCAGCCAGGACTTGGTTCTGACAAACCAGATTAATTCACGATGCCAAATCATTCAAAAACCTTCTGAACACCTGGAATTTGCAAGATGGAGAGTGAATGAGCAGGGCTTCTGAGGACCAGCCAAATGCTTTATAATGCCAAGAAGAGGTAAAGCCAGGACTATGATCTGGGTGGGGATGTGCCTCTGCCTTCTCTGCTCTTTCCCCTCATGGGAAATGTGAGGCTACATTGAAGGCTGCCATCAACTGTAGGATAATTATAGTCAAAATTTTACAATTTGACCCCTAGTCTCAGTAACAGGGATTCATCCTTATTTTACATCAATCAAAAATAATAGCAGAATAAATATAAAAGTTTCCCTCTGAGGAACCAGCCCCATGGCCTAGTGGTTAAGTTTGGTGCTCTCCACTTCAGCAGCCCAGGTTCAGTTTCTGGGCACAGACCTACACCACTTGTCAGCTGCCTTGCTGTGGCGGAGAAACCACATACAAAATAGAGGAAGATTGGCACAGATGTTAGCTCAGGGACAATTGTCCTTAAGCAAAAAGAGGAGGATTGGCAACAGATGTTAGCACAGAGCAAATCTTCCTCAGCAAAAAAAAAAAAAAAAAAAAGCTTCACTTTGAAGAAATGGCATAAATTGGAAAATTCAATATTTTACCCGAAAAAGCAATCAGGCATATATTTAAGGTCAAGCCTTCCTGGCTTCTCAGGAGGCCCCTGACCAGGTAGAGGATAATTCCATCAGAGCAATGGATGATTGTTCAGGGGCAACATTTCTGCCCAGAAAAACCAATTGTGTCAAGAGACAATTGAAGTCTCAAGGGCAGTATGGTTTTGCTACCAATATTAAATTCCATGAGTATCTGTTTTGTCACAAGAAGAATAAAGATGAGAGTTGTCAGGGCTCCAGTTTGATCAAAAGTCTACTTTCTGGGGCTCAGTATTGAACTGGCCAGCAATATTCTTCTCACCTCTACCATGAAGACACAGCGCTGACGTAAGACAGGAAGACACGTGGATTTAGCAAGACCAAACAGCAATAGTCTTTTAAGGCTTTGCAACTCGAAATGTGGTCGCTAGATCAGCAGTATCTGCATTACCTGGAAGCTTGTTAGAAACGCAGAACCTTGAGCCAGACCTCAGATTGACTAAATGGGAATCTGCATTGTAGCAGAGGTGATTCCTATGCACGTTTAAGCTTGAGAAGCACCACTTTAAGGCATAGAATGCTGCCCAGATTCCAGGCTCATAAACCGGGAGAGGAGAAGAGAGAGTGCCGCCAGATAAGAAGCCAATATGGGCTAAAGGTCCATGCCACTTAACCAGACTGTCTAGACTGATGCCAGGAGCTGTCACAGATCTTGGCCTGGGCTTCATTCTCTCTAGCTATTGGCTCATGTTCTACTCCTGGCACTTTATTTCTAGCCAGGACTTTATAATCTGAGTTATTTGCTTGGGGCCCTTAACACCCACAACCCTCCTACCCACCTATTAGTTGGCCTCTCTGTGATGGACTCTTGCCAATGCCCAGTCCTAACCCAGCCTAGATTCTGCGCCCATTCTTACTCCCTTTCATCTTTGCTCTCTTCAGCCTCAGCTCAGCTGCCTGACTCTTGGAAGTCTGCTTGGCTCTTGGCAGGGTCAGACCAAGGTACTTCTGGGGCTAAACAGAGCCAGGTCACTGCATGCTACACTCTGGAAAGTGCTGGAGGTTGGCGAGGACAGTTAGACAGCAGCTCACAATAAGAACTAGTGTCTTAATGTCATCAAAAGCAGGATCATCTAGAGTTCAGTAATTCACTGAAAATGTTGGGACTGGGGGTTTACTGGCACACCGTGGTTTAAACTATTATGACACATGGAAACAGGGAGCCGGAGAAAAGGTGGAGACAAGAAAATCAATTCAATAAAAATACAATTGACCAGCATGATAAACTTCTCTTTGCTTCCCATAAATAGCAAATCAAAGGGGGCTCTACTAATACACATCCACAGTCTTCAGAGAGTTCTAAATCCACCATTGCTTTTGAAATTAATTTTAGCCAATAGTAGCCACAATTTTCTGAGTATTTATCATGCCTTTTCTGAATACATATTATGTGTCATATTCTGTGCCATCACTTTATATGCACTACATGAAACTTCACAATAAATTGAAGACGTAACTCAAGCTTTACAGGGGAAGAATTGAAGGTGAAAAAGTAATTTGTTCAGGACCCACTTAGTAATTGGAGATACAAGGCTGTGAGCTTGAGTTTCTGATTCCAAGCCTCTCTATTCCACCTGCCATCACTTCTCATTTTACCATACAAAAGAATTTCAGACTTTTCTTATCCCTTAAGAAAGTAATGAGGGCAGAAGGATAGAGAGAAAGAAGGGAGTTCTAGGAGACATTTATTTTATTTAAGCTTTTATTTACATTATTTTCTCTCTTAAAAATAAAAACTTCTGGAAAATCTATAGCCTATCAATAGAGTGTTTAATGCCCAAGTACCAGACTCCCAGGGAAGAGATAACCAACTCATTATAGATATTTTTACAATTCCATTTATAATATCCTGTCTAATTGAGACATACTCATCTATTGTTCTTTTACTCGGTCCTGATGTGACAATACTTTCTGTGGACAAGCCAGTATAAAAAAAAAATCAAGAATAAATATTCAAAATGATTGAAGTTTGAAAATAGAATCTAATGATTGAACACATCCAATTCTCCGGATCCAGCATTCTGGTTACTTAACAAAGGGGTAATATTTTCTTCCTTTGCTACTTTGAATCATAGGACTCCCTTTTGGAGATCACAGTCTCGGTCAATAAATATTCCCAAACCACAGTGAGTATTAAGTGATCATTGAAACTAGCAAAATCTTGATGTTCAAAAGGACAGAACACAAAGCAGCAATGGAGAGAACTCAGTTAAGCAAGCAGAGGGACAGCGTTGTGGTTTATTGTTAATCAGAGGCCAGCCTGTTGCTCCTTTGTTTCATATTAGCATAAGAACATGTTGGTCTCCATTGGATATAAAGCAAAAGGAGGCTCCCGTCAACCCCTGTGAGAAAGCATCCTTCATCCTAAGAACTCAAACGGCTTGGCCTCAGCACTGTGTAAGATCTGCACCAGAATTTCAACAGTTTCCAACAGTGACCTGAAGTCCTGAGGAGGACCGCCTGCACCAACTTTGGGCATATAGCTTGTCAGCCATCTGACTTGTTAGATATTGTTCTGTGTCGGTCATAAAAATGAAAGCATCTTGAAGAATTACAAAGCGAAGATGTGAAATCATGCTTGATTTAATCTCACTCATCTCTTTGCAACAGTTGATTACATGCATCCACCTATCATCACTCTTTAAAGTATCAGGATAAAGTGTCTTAAAAGGATATATAATTGAAGAGGTTTAAAGAAACTAAGAGTTGTCTCATTGAAGAGATGAGAACACTGAGGCCCAGAGGTGGGATAGAAGACCTCCATGTACCCAGGTGGCAAGAGGCCATGCTGGGATTAGAGAGAAGGCCTTCTGTTCTGAGGTGAGCTTTTTACCTGTCTCTTCAGAGTTCCTCTTGGTTGCTTCTCACATATAATCAAACGATAGGAAATTTCATTGGATGTTGCAGAAAAGACTAAAATCTCATGGAAACTTTTTCTACTATAAATACTTCATATGACACATTGGATTTCGCTTACGTAACAAAAACTTGTAAAACCTTGTCTAAGCCCCAAACACGGTTTTTGAAAAAAATTGCCATCCCACAGCAAAGGTTTAATAAAATAGTACAAGAGAGCTTTATAGTCGTTTGCTAGATGCATGTGTATTTTTTTAATGTCCTCTGTCCATCTGAAAAACTAAGTAGAGGACAGGAGGTTATTGTCTACTTTTAAGATGACAGGGTTGGGCTTTTTTTCTGATACTTTTATTCAACAAACTGCATATTCCAACTACAATGAGTCCTAGCCACCCATCTCAAGCCTATCTCAAGAAGCAGAGATGTACAGAGCAAATTTTAATTTGACCAGAGGTTGATTCTTTTTTCACATGTACTAAAAAATAGGACTCCGGGGAAGAGCTGCCTGAGCAATGTCCAGTGTTCTAGAATCCCCGGGAACACGGTCACACGCATACGCCCAAGGCCAGTTAATACCACGTGCTCGAGAAAACTAAAACAGAAGCTTTGATTACATCTGCAGGACATTTCTAATATAGACGTCAGAGGTTATTAATTAACCGAACTGATTGAATTCCTCATGATGACACATTTCGGGTTCAAATTAGTATTGACTAAATTATCTGTAGTTTCTGATGATTAATTGCTCATTTTCTTTTGAAATTTCAAATTTCAAAGTAAGACAGATAATGAATTTAATTAAAATTTTATCTTCCGCTTTTTATTATGACGGGCAAGAATAAATGTATCTATGTGATTATTATAATTTCACTTTAGTTCTCCAGAGAAGTTCATAGAGTGCCTGAGGTCATCTGCAAAGAATATAATATGGCATAACTAAGTTTTCTCATTCATACTGGCTACTGCATACAAATAATGAGCCTTAATTCTTTCACTACAAGCAGTTTCTTCCTTACACTCCAATATGTACACAGTCACACATTCTACCTTAAAATCCTTTCTCAATAAAACTGTACTGCAATGAAAGTAAGAGTAAACAATATTTAATGGGGAAAAAGAAGAAAATTCAGTTGCTAAACCTGAATTGGGCAAAAGAAAAGAACTAGGCTGAGCAGCGACGTTCCACGCCATTGTTCCACCTGCAAATTCATCTAGCATTTCTCTGGTGCATCTTATAGAACTAAAGAGAATCACAGATTGATTTAACAAATTCCCTCTATAATGTGTGTTAATTTTCTGTGATCTGCTGGAGTTTATGAAGGATTGCCACTGAGGCAGAATGGTACCCAAGCTCAAATTTTATGTGAAAAGTATGTCACTAATTCACACCTGAATACTGAATAAAACAGCATGAGTAGACTTTCCCATCTTCTCAATCTCAGGCTGAGGCTCTCCAGCTTCTAGGATTGCTTTGATCCCACGTGGAAGGTGAAATAAGGAAAGGAACTACCATAATCATTGATTCAAGTGAGACGTATTTATTAATCATTGATCATGTGACATGTATATGGAATATACTGCTGTAAATAGAAAAGTTCCGTCTTATATTCTGCCTTTGCCAAAGTACTAGTTTTCAGTCCTTTAATAGCATAACCAACATAACACCCGCCCTCCCTCGCCCCCACCTCCAGCACATTTTAGCACTTAATACTCCCTGACTCTTTTCCCTTTAGTAAACTACTCTGAGAATTTCTTCAACCAGTTTTTGCTCCCTTGCCTGGCAAGTTAATAAAAGTGTCTTTGACTATTTCTTATATTATTCCGAAGTCTCTTTTATTCTTGAACTCTATGTTAGTCTAGCATGCACATCTGAATCCCTCTCACATGGCATTTATTATTACAGTAATTTAGCATGAGACAGGTTATATAGCAAAGTGGTTAATTTTGGATTGAGACTGCCTATTATGGATCCAGATTGCCTAGGCTCTGCCACTTACTCTGGAAACTGGGGCAAATTACTTAAACACACTATCCCTTAGTTTCCTCACCACAAATGGAGAAAATTCTAATATTTTTGTAATTATTTATGGTGAGAACTAAATAAATATATGCAAAGTTTTTAGGTATTCCATTTCTAGCCAACTAAACACTGTATCTCCACTGATTAGAAGTAACACAAAAAGCAACCAAGGGAGGATTTTGAAAAATAAACAAAAGTAGGAAAATTGTGGGAAGGGGCTAAAACTTTGAGAAGAGAACCACATGAGGGTGAATATTTCATTTTTTCTCTGTTTTTCTTGTGCTTTTGACCCAAACGTAGTGCCCATTTTTTGACATGGGACATATAACTGTGACATATTTAAAAGAAAGGAAATCATATAAGTATGTTTTCAGACCATAATGGTATTAAACTAGAATTCAATAACAGAAAAATATATGGAAAATACAAATGTTTGGGAATAAGGCAACATGCTCCTATAGAACCACTGGGCCAAGGGGAAGTCATAAAAGTAATTACAAAATAATTTGAATTATGAAGATGAAAATAATATCAAAATTTGTGGGCTGCAGCTAAAGTAATGCTTACAGAAATTTAAGATCCAAATGTTAGTAAAGAAAAGTGTCAAATCTACAGTCTAAGCTGCCATCTTAGGAAACCAGAAAGAGTCCATTAAACTCAAAGCAAGCAGGAGGAAGAGAATAATAAAAATAAAAGCATAAATCAATGCAACTGACAATTAAAACAATTGAGAAAATCGATGAAGCCAAAAGCTATCTCTTTGAAAAGATAAATGAAATTGATAACTCTAGCCAGACTGACCAAGAAAAAAAGAGAGAAGCTACAAATTACCAATATCAGGAATGGAAGAGGGGACATCACTACAGACTGTAAAACTTAAATAATAATAACAAAAAATCCTGAACAATATTATGAAGATAAAAGGGATAACAGATTAAACTGAACAATTTCTTCAACAAAAAACTGTCAAATCTCACTCAAGAAGAAAGAGATAAACTGAATAGTCCTGTACCCATTACAGAAAATGATTTTGTATTTAAAAACTACAAATAAAACTCTAGCTAGATGGCTTTCTTGGTGAATTGTACCAAAAATTTGAACAAATAATAACACATCTACACAAACTCTTCAAGAAAACAGACAAAGGGGCATACATCCTAACTCAATATATGAGGCCAGCATTATCTTGATACAAAATAAAAGATGCTATAAGAAAAGAAAAATACAAACCAATATCTCATGAACTTAGACATACCCCAAAGTTATCAACGAAATCTTAGCTATAGCAAATCTAATGCAACAGTGTATAAAAAAGGTTTATCCCAGGATAAACCAGCATACAGAGGGATTTATCCTGGGAATGCAAAGCTAGTTCAATATTAAAAAAATCTATCAATGTAATTCATTAAAAAATAAAAACATATTATTACTCCAATAAATGCAGAAAAAAAATTTGACAAAATCCTACATCCATAAAATAAAAACCATCATCCATAAAATAAAATACTCTCAGCAATTTAGGAGTAGAAGGGAAGTACATTAACCTGATAATGGGCATCTACAAAAATACACAGCTATTATCATAACTGAATTATAAAATCTCAACATTTTGCCACTAAGATTGGGAATAATACAAGAATTTCCTCTCTCATCTTTCCTCTTCAATATCATAGTGGTGGTCTTAACCAATGTAATAAGGGAAGGAAAAGAAACAAAAGACATACAGATTGAAAAGAAATAACTAATGCCGTCTCCATTTGCAGACAACATGATTGTCTCAGTAGAAAATAGCCCCCAAAAAAATCTACAAAAAAAAAGCTGTAAATAATTTTATCAATGTTGCACAATATAAGGTCAATATACAAAAATCAGCTGTCTATAAACTAGAAATGAAAAATGGGGAAATGAAGTTTTTAAAAAGCACCATGTATTATAGTACAAAAAAACATTAAAAATTTAGGGCTAAATCAAAAAAAAATGTGCAAGATCTGTATGCTATAATCTACAAAACATTGATGAGAGAAATAAGATAAAATTAAATGAAGATATATACAACATTCATGGATTGGAAGACTTATTATTGTTAAAATGTCAATTCTCCCTAAACTGATTTATAGATTAGGAAAATGCAAATTTAAACCACAATAAGCTATCACTATACACCTATCAGAATAGCTATAATTAAATTTTTTAAAAATTGGCAATACCAATCTCTGACAAGGATGTGAAAAAACTGGAATTCTTGTACATTGCTGGTGGGAAGGCAAAATGATACAGCCACTGCAAAAACGTCTGGCAGTTTCTTATAAAGTTAAACATACACCTAACATATGACCCAGAATCTCATTCCTGGTTATTTCGCCAAGAAGAATAAAACTTAAGATCACACAAAAACCTGGTTTGAGTGGCCTTTTATTTTTTTAGTAAAAATTCATAATTACCCAAAAGTTCTTCAAATGGTAAATTGATAATCATACCAAAGTACATCCCCAAAATGGAATATTACTCAGCAATAGAAAGGAATGAATCACTGATACCCACAAAATTCAAGTGAACCTCAAATACATTATGTGGGGGACTGGCATTGTCCACCCCAACATATGTCTCTTTGGAATGAGTATTATTTGGGGCTGGTTACTTTTAATAAACTGTAGATGGGAAGGAGGCTCTGAGGAGTGGAAACTGCTTGCCCTTTGTTAGGAGACATTTACATTGTAAAGGAAATCTCCATCTGTAAAGGTGTCTCCCTCTCTGTACCAGGAAGAAGGAGGGGATGACCTTATCTCTAGAAACTCTTAATGAACGCCAAAGGCAAGGACTTAAATCTGCATTTGTTTACTGTACTTGTGTGGTAATCTCCCATAATCAACTCCCCCTCCACCCCCAACATCTTCCTTTGTCATTAGCTGAAGATGACATTTAAGGTGGGGGCTTCAGCCATTTTGGTGAGTTTCTCAGTTTGCCTGAGCCTCTCCCATGTATACATGTTATAAAGCTTTGTTTAATTTTCTCCTGTTATTCCATCTCACGTGAATTTAGTTTGTTCTCTGGCCAGAAGAACCCACAGAGGGTAGAGGAAATGTCTTCCTCCCCTACAAGAATCCAGACTTGAAAGGCTACATACTGTTTGCTTCCATTTGTATGGCATCCTGGAAAAGGTGACTTAGGGAAACAGAAAAAGATCAGTGGTTTCTAAAGGTTGGAGGTGGGTAGGAGAGGTTGATCACAGAGAAGTAAAGATCTGGGGTGATGTAAGTGTTCTGTATCTTGATGGTGGTAGTGGGTATATGACTGTTTCCATTTGTCAGAAATTATAGAACCATGCATCAAAAAGTATGAATTTTACGGTGTGCAGATTTTTAAACAGTGAATACAAAACAATAAAGATATTAGAAGATACAACAAGTGGCCAATAAATATTACTAACACTATTAATTTTAACAATATTTACTATTATTAACGTGGCTAGACGAGAGGAAGATGGCCTAAAAGAGGTACAATTGGAATGCTTTGACAATCAACGTGACTTCACTCCAGAGGAATGCAGAGACATGAGAGGAAACAGGAAGAAATTTGTTCCATAAAAGAGTAAGAAGAATAAACTAGGAAAGAAATATTGATTTATAGGGGCCAAGAGTCCAAATTACCAAGACTTAATAGATAAACTTAAGTTTGATCTGAATGGGTATCAATAAATAGGGGCTCCCTTGAATTTGGTGTGAGGGATGGGGCAGCAATAGAACAGGCTTCTACTAGCAGGAAGAGTGGAAGGGTCGCTCTCATCATCATGTGTAAATCAGGGAGGGATATTCAAAGTAAGGTAAGGTCACAGGGAAAGCTATGCAGGCAGGTGTCCTAGAAATCAGGGCACCTAGAACACTGGGTGCAGAGCCAGGCTCCTGACTCAGACACAGTAGCCAACAATAAGGATCCATTCAGAAAGCCAACAGGACTCACACAACTGCTGTGACTGGTGCTCATGGCCAAAATTCATCCCACCGGTGACCTAAATAGCAGTGTGGAAGAAAGCAGCAAACTTTGCCAGAGGTCCATTCCCTTGGTGAGTTTTTTGGTAAAGGGTAACAGAACAGAGTGAGGATGGAAAGAAGCCATTAACATAATATGTAATTGGGCTTTCACTGTCTCTGTGTCAGGGTCCCCTTCTACAGATGAGGAACAAGGTCTAGTGCCTGAAAACAAAAAAATCAAAGGGGTAAGATATTGATCTCAGGAGATACCTGGCACCCGTCATGGAAAAGATGACATTTGAACTGACTTGAAGAGATTTGTACACCAAAAATGTGGGGCTAGATGAAAGGAAGGGAGAGGAGAAGAGGGAGAAAGGGAGGAAGAATGAAAGACAACAGGGAAGAAAATATTGAAAATGAAGGCAATGTAAGCAAAGACAAAAAGCCACATGGAGAATATGTGTAAGTAACAGGAAATGGGCTAATCTGAAGGGAGCAGAGCTCTTGGAGAAGTAGCAGGAAGTGGCTGCAGTATCCTTGAATGAAATCATTCACAGGGAGGCATAACTGCTCTTGCTTTGGATGTTAGATACAATATTTGTAAACCGGGGAATAGGACGATCTGGGTTATCTACTTCCTGGCACTGTTAGTTCACAGCTTCATTCAATTAAACAAATATTAATTGAGGAACTATCATACCTAATGGGCTGCAACGTGCTGTGAGTAATTCAGAAATAATATGCCACTATGCCTTTAAGTGGGGTTTACAATCTGGAAAGCAGAATCCAAAATATCTACAAGAAAAAAAATAGCCTGAGTAAAAGGATTAATGAATCTGCCTTTCAGTCTTTACCTCCAGGGTACAGAATCAATAAGCACTTTCTGAATGTTTAGTATTTGCAATATTCTGTGCTAAATATTATGGGACATATTC
This sequence comes from Equus caballus, assembly GCF_041296265.1. Classification (NCBI taxonomy): domain Eukaryota; kingdom Metazoa; phylum Chordata; class Mammalia; order Perissodactyla; family Equidae; genus Equus; species Equus caballus. The sequence goes on along the minus strand of NC_091685.1, from coordinate 95,217,251 downwards.
TCGAATTAGCCTTGTTTTTTTTTCACTTCCTTCTCTTTCCTTCCTTTCTAGAACTTAATGTATCTGGATCTGCTACTATGTACCAAGCAGTGTATAAATCAGGAGACAAGAAAGAAACCATGTTGCAAAATGAGATTTAAAAATTCTATTTTAGAGATGGGTAAACTGAGACTGAGAATAGTTAGAAAATTGGTCCAGGGTCAAACAGGGAACAAGTTAAGGAGCTGAGATTCAGCTCAGACCTCAAAACTTTAAAATAATTGTTTTACACTGAGCAAAATATAGTCTCTGAAAATTACAATTTATAGAGATTAAAAGACTCATCATTTGGTTGAGAAAATTCTTCCTGAAAGAGGAAACAGTACAGCTCAATTTTGTGCCAGATAACAGGTTCTCCAGAGTCCAGCTCATTTTGAGACAGGTGATTATTCAAGCGGGCTGGAATATTACCATTTCTATTTTTCTCCTTACTTTTATGTTTCCATGTTGATCTCTTTCCTTTTCCTTTTTCTAAAGCCATTTTCAATTAAGATTTCTAATTAGATTCCAAATTTGAGACACATATCTAGTAGAAAGCAAATGGCATGAGCAGTAATTAAGGGACAGCTGTGTCTTGTCTTTCTGGGTATGAAAGCCCTTTCTGAGGCTTTTGTTTCTAAGTTATGAAATCCCAGGGAATTTGTTATGACTTTTTTCTTATTCTTTTTAATTTTTATCTTTTCCTTGTTTTTCTTATTTTTTCTTATTTTTAATAATAAATAATTGATCTAAAAAAGTCAACGCTCTTTCCAACACAGATGCTGAGAACCTCTCTTCTGGAATGGGTGGAGGTTAACGCTAATCCTCTCGTCTTTGAAACTTTTATTGCTGCAAATACAAGATCAGGTTTTACTAAAAAAATCAAATCATTCTTTAGGTGCTAAAGTAGGCATTACCCTCAGTCATTTTCCTCACTTTAAGACTTTTTTAAATTATGAGAATTTTACACATCGAGGAGAATAAGCATTTTCGATGGAAAGGAGTATGATTCAGAACAACTGAGGTGTGAACAGTATTTTCTTTGTGGTTTTCCTTTGTCTGTTTAAGAGAACAAATATTACTAATACTCATATTGAAAATTACTTAGTAAGCTCTTACTCCAGTACTCCTTATTGGTACTTACGGCTATACTTTCACATGCAAAGCATAAGCAAAATGTGAAACAATTAACCATACAATTCAGGTCAAGAAAAAATTTTCTGCCTGAGAAAGCTAAAGCACTGGAGCAAACAGATTTTTTTCTGGTTTGAATTATCTAGATTCTAGAAAATTATCTAATATAATTTAATATGCGAAGCCATAAAATAGGACAAGTTACCTAAAAGCAGGCCAGCCTCAGGAGCATGAAGAACCTCTTAAAATGTATTTTCCTGTGCAACTGAAATTTCACAGTGTTGTAAACTATTATGACCTCAATTAAAAAAAAATAAAGTACATTTCCAAGAGAGAAACTTGAAACATCTCCTGTTGTAAACATGGAAATAGCCTGGGAAATGTCAAGTTGCGTAAAGGTACACACACACATACATATACACATATGTATAAATAGATACACGCATATATACACATATTTATTTGTTTGTTTACTGTAGAACTTCTCAGAACCTACAATATGTTAATGTGCACTTAAAGCTCCTGATAGTGTCAGAGCATTCCGAAAATTTTCAAACTTTCTTGACCCAAACCATTTTATGCAGAACATATCACGGAACTAGTGTCCAGAGGAGAAATGACCACATGGACAACCTCTTTGCATGGTCCTAAGATGTCAACACTGTAGTTTGGCAGGAGGTGTAGGTTGGGTGGTAGATTTGAAAGCATCTATATTCAGAGGACCAGGAGAGAAGACCAAATGACATTGCACGGAAACGTCAAGGGCAGAAAAGTGGCCAAGCAGAGCTGGTCCAAAGACACCTAACCATGGCCAGGAAGGCCGTATGAGACTGGGCCAGCTTGCATAGTCATCTTCAAGCCAGCTTCATCTTACGTCTCTCTCTACTTCTGTGATGACTTAGCTACTGCCACTTCATCCTTCTTTCCATCATTTTCTTTATTCACTGCTGTTCCATCTGCCTGGGACTCATGTCCTCACACTTCAGCTCGTTGTTTAAATATCGTCTTCCAGAGAAATACCCTATATTTAGTCAATCCACAGTGGATTCTTCCCTTGTCTCTCAATATTTTCTCCCACAGAACTCTGCTATTTCTCTTCATAGAATTTATCACAGTTTTTATTCATATATTGATATTTGCTAATTCCTGTAGCCTCCACTGGACTGTGGAGTCCATGAGGGGGAATGGACCATGGCTGTTTTGTTCAATTCTGTAAAACCACCAAATACCTCAGAGATGAGGCTTCACCATATAACAGGCCTTTGATGAATATGTGCTGATTTAATAATAAGTAATAATAATAACTAGTTAATTCTCTTACATTTCTGTCTAGGCCTGGCCTAACAGAAATCCTCAAAATTGATTTAATTATACATAGAAATCAATTCCTCTTTAGCCTATGGTCAACCATCTATAACACACAGTCACACATGTTCTACGACACCAAACTGGCATTTCTGTGAAAAACTTTTTAATAATAAGGGCTATAAGTTTGAATTAATCATCCCTCTAAAGGAATATTGTGTGTTAATTACTGAGACTCACTCTTGTATCTGCTTTATTGTTGTATTCCTCAAACAGCTCTGCTTTTTGATTATTGCTTTGCTGCTTTCAGAGCTCTGTAAAGGACAAAAGGACAAAATGTTAGGATTTGGTGTTTCACTGGGAACTTCTCCAGCTAAAATATTTAATATGCTTATAATGCCCATCGTACCAAACTTGAGGACTTATCATCACAAGATCCATGGAACATAGCTATTTCTTGTTTGTATTCCTAGTTAATCTGCTTCATTCAGCTTACAGAGCTCCACCAGAAGGAACTAGAGCTGACCCTTATTTATTTGCTTACATGAGCCAAGCACTATTCCAAGTTGCATGGATTAACTCATAACCACTGGGCAGGCAAGAGTTAACTCAGAAGGCCTGAGTTACCCAAACCGTGCACTTTCCAAAGAAAGGCCCATCTTCAGGACTGGCCCTTGGCCAGCTTCTAGAAGATAACCTGTGAGCTCTTGAAACAGTCTGCCCGATAAGAGTTTTTGTCTGCCTGAGGCCTTGGCCTATGCTGTTCCAGTTTGACCAGATATGTTTATGTTGAACACCTGTTTTTGCTTGGGGAAAGGGAGGCTGAAGTCTGAGTAGCTGAGGTCAATCATCTGGTGCTACATGCTCATGTGACTGACCGCTAATAAAACCACACGACTGGCCAACAATAAAACTCGAGAAACCAAAGTTCCGCTGAGCTTCCCTGACTGACCACACGTCACGCATGTAGTCACACATCATTGCTGGTAGAATTAAGTACACCCTCACGTGACTCCACTGGGAAGGGACACCTAGAAGTTAGTGGTTGCCTTATGTGCTTTACCCTTTGCTGATTTTAATATGTCTTTCTCTGTAATAAACCATGGCTCTGAGTATAACAGCTTTGCTGAATCTTAGGAGTCCTTTCAGCAAATCATCAGCCCTGAAGGTGGCCTTGAGGACCCCCACACAACCACCCTGTGAGCTAGGTACTACTATTATCCACATTTTATAGACAGAGAAACTGGCAAAGAAAGGTGAGGTAACTCAGAGGCCCATGGCTAGTTTAAGTGTCAGTATTTTAATTTGAACTCACTGATTTGGTTATAGACTTTGGGCATTTTACCACTATGTCACATTGTTTACCAAAATACTTGTTATTATATGTCATACAATACATGTATAAAAAATACCCCTTGGTTCTTTTTCCCATTTCATTATCAGGAATGATAGTTTTCAAATTGTATATTTACTTTCAATTACCAAGATTTCATTTTATCTGCTAAAAAGAGAACCATAACTCTTATTGAGTCAAAGTTGTTCTTTAGCCACGTATTTTATTCAAAATGAATTTTTCTCCAGTTATGTCAATGATACGGACTTGACCTATATTTTTCTCACTCACATTCTGATATATTTCTTCCCATTCTATAAAGTTTATAATGTAGGAGGATGAAAACTATAAAGAGTCAGCTTTAAAGCACACCAGGTCTTATTTAATGTGAGGAAACAAACACATTATCACAATTTTTCTTAAGATTTCTATTTTTTTAATCTGATAGATCTAGAGTTGCTTTTAAGACAAGTGTTAAAAAAATAGTTCATAATAAAAGAAAGTATGAAAATAATCATGGAGTTGCTACTAAAGAAAATACAATCTACTGATTTCTAAACATAAAAAAGAAAAATAATATACCAGTTATATAGAAAAGTCCCAATTTTGGTATATCAAGCTTTTAGTCAGGTAGACTTTGCAAAAAACATTGGTCTAATTAATCATTGTCATTAGGGGTCTGAGATAGTAGCTTTATTCTAACACTTGAACAAAACTGTCATTCATTCTCTTATCTTTTTTTCAATCTACCCAAAGGTAAGCATTGCACTCTGTTGTACATACAGTGGCTGACAGTTGTCTCGTCCTTATCACCAAAACAGATGGCATATCTCTTGATATTTTGAGGGGTCATTACATCCATGAAGATAATGAGTCTACCTTGCAAGGTGGAGGTACCTAGGTCAACGTAGTCTCCTATGGTTCATAGTGCCCAAGCAAGCCCTTGAAATAACCTTCAAAAACACAAGTACAGCCCACAGAGGAAGGGCAGCACCTCACACAGTGATGATGAAATGCGCCGAATGTAAACTGGATAATTGTGCAAGTCCAAAGAACAAAAGTCTACGACATGGAAGGACCAGCTGTGTTATGTTAGCCTCAGTCTTTCAGACTTGTTATGGTCCCATTATGATGTTAACATTTGTCAGCTCCCATCATGTAGCAAGAACTCAAACCCACTGAACTGTACGGTGACTTAAAATGAACACCCCACAGAGTTAATGCAAACAAAAAGTCTTAACACTTATCACTACTTTTACAATAAATGACCAAATAGAATACTTTCCTTAATTAGGATATAAAAATTTTCTTTAAGTAGAAATACAAAATTCTGTTTTAAACAACTTCTGGATGTTAAATTGAGTTGAACATTATTAGTTAGGATTAAAATATGGAATACTAAAACAAAAATTGGAGTATCCTCTATTGGGCTCTACCTTATCCTATGAGGTTGGTGCCTTCTTTGGTCTCTATAGCCACTCCCTTTATGGTCCTGAATGGGGCTTTCATCACTCACATTTTGTGTCTCTTTCTACCCCAGAGTCCTAATGTGATGGGGATATAGCTAAAGACAAATCTGGCTATTTTCCTTTTCCGTGTTGCCCCATGAAAGAAAGCTGGCCTTGAAATGCTTTGTTTGTTGTTGATCTCAGACAGCCTGACAGATTCAAGTCAAGAGCCCTCATCAGTGAGAGGTTTTGGGATATTATACCAAAGGCAGGAGCTGAGTGAGGTGGAGTTTAGAAAAGATCAGGGAGAGAGTATGCCATATATTTCAAGAAATTGTGCAATATGGAGGTTCTCATGGATTCTGAAAAACATACATTTGCCACCTAAAAGATACAACAATTAAAAGCCTTCTTCACAGATACACATGTAGTTACTAGAACTTATTATAATTAACTGTCTCTAAAATAGATATAAAAATTTAATTCTATCTCCAAAAGCACTTCTTAAAATATTACTTTTGCTCTCCAATTCCCATCACTTATTGTGAAGGCAAAGCAGAATTTAGCTGACAATATTCTCAAAATGATCTTCACATCAACTAAAAAATTACAAAAAAAATTCTATTAGAATTAATAATTCAAAAAAAGTCTCAGGATGCATGCTAAATTTGTAACAATAATTTTTTGATATAATAGCAATAAACAGAAAGTAAAATTTTCAAAATAAATGAATATAACTCCCAGTAGCATTAACTATAACCTGAGTCTCTACAGCAGTAACAACAAAATCAATAACTGCTTATGAATAACTCCGGAGAGAAAATTATGAAAAGCTATGAAGAGAAATAAGGAATTATAATATATGCGTGAGTGGGACAGTATTTACATCATAAATATCACTTCTTCCCAAATTAATCTATATTTTTAGCATAATTCCAATCAAAATCCTAAAGTGAGTAATTTTAGAGCCTGTTAAAATTCTCTAAAATTCATTTGAAGAAAGAGTTGTGAATCATAAAGAAACTCTGAAGTATGAATATTAAAAAGAAGTTTTGCTCTATCTAGTGATAAAAATATATTGTTATGACACAGTATTTAACACGTGCAGAACTGGATTAGAAACTGATATGCAGATTAGTAGGAAAATATAGATATCCCAGAAACATCCCATTATATGCATTCACTCAACAAATATTTGATGCCTATCATATGCCAAACATGACACTAGTTATTAAAGGGACAGTACAATATCTGCCATCAGAAAGTTTGAAGGGGAAAAAAAATTAATAGCTGTTTTCATTACGGTTGAAATCGATACAAATGGGCATAGGATTCCAAATGGGGATAGGATTCCATGGATACATATAGAAAGGGAATCTAAATCAAGAGTATGATAAAAATGAACACCACAAATTAATGAGAAAGAAAGGAATTGTTTAATAAATAATGCTGAGATAATTGCCTAGCTTATTAGAATAAAATCAAATATGTTCCATTAGACATAGATATACATTCCAGATGTATTATTAAATTAAATACAAATAAAATGTGACATAAAAATAAAGAAAAATGCAATTGATTGTTTATATGCCTTTTGAGAGAAGTTAGGTCTACTTATGAAGCTTATAAATGCAAAAAGAAATTCGAAAGAAAATGCCTGGTAGATTGGACTATGTAAAAAAAAAACTTCCCTAAGTCAAACCAAAATTTAAAAGGTAAAATAGATACAAAATTATTTGCAACGAATGCAAAATATCAAAATCTATTTTATATAAATACTAAATGCCAAACTATCAAAGGATACTTCACAATAAAGAAACTCATTAACGAACATATGGAAAAAATGTTCAGCCTCATTAGTACTCAAGGAAATAGCCATTAAAACAATGACTGACAATATTTCATCTGACAAATTGGCAAAGAAGACAACATTTTCATGCTTGATGCCATTTTGAAATTATTTTGAATGCCACTTTCCTACAACCCCTAAGAGCTCTTAAAGTTTTCCTCCCCTGTCCCAGAAGATCTAGGAAGCATTCTCACCAAATATAATTTGCACAAGATGTTCATTTCAGGCACATGCTATTTTAACTCCCACTAAATCACAATACCCTTTAGGTAAGTGACTGTCAAGTATTCATTATGGTATTACGGGTACCACATGCAGTACACAATAAACATGCAATAAATGTGTTGAACGTTGAATAGATGAATAGATGAAGTTGTTTCTTCATCATTAAAGTAAATAAAAGATTAGAAGACATTTGTTTCTGTCCAAAATGACCATAAGACATTTGGTCCATAAGATATTTGGTCTATACCCAAAGGTCCTTGACATTTGGTCCTTTCCAAAAATTCCATGAGACATTTGGCCCATGGAAAAAGGTCCATCATACCTGGTCTTCTTTGGTGCTGTCCAAAATGTCCATGCAGACATCTGATCCATGCCAAAAGGTCGTTGATATTTGGTGCTGTCCAAAACCATTTGGCATGGACCAAATATGTTTACGGATGTTTCAGACAGGACTAAATGTCTTGCAAGGAAATAAAAGTATGACGCTGGCTTCTCAAAAAATATGTTTTCTACCCTTTGATCTAGTAACCCTAATTCTGAGTTTCTATTCTAGGGAAGCTATCCTAAAAGAAAAAAGTTGTATACACAAAGAGTTACTACAATATGACTGAAAATGGGAAAAATGTAGAAACAGCCTAAATATTCAACAATAGAGCAATCTTTAAAAATACTGTGTGACACTAATTTGATTGAATATTATGTCATCATTAAAAAGAAGAGTTTAAAATTCAGGTTTAAAAAGGCTGATACCAAAATGTTAAATGTAAAAAACAGAATTTAAAGTTGTATATCTCATATATAACAGGTGTAGTGTAGCAGCTATGATTCAGAATAAAATTCCATCTTGATTACTCCTTAACTGTATCCGTGAACAAGTTACTTAGGCTCTTTAATCCTCAGTTTTTATAAAATGGGAAAGTAGTAATAATATCACCTATCTCAAAGTGCTGTTATTTTTAATTAAAAATCATATTAGATAATTCAAATAGTGTTAATGGTACCTATCATATAATAGTATTCAGTAATTGCAGCTATAGCTTTTATTTGAACTATTAAAAACAAAATCTATTCATACCAGAAAGTCTAGATGCTAACACATCGATGCGTTGGCAGTAGTCTTTGTGCGGTAGATGTTTGGCTGTCCAGAACCTTTAAAACACATCTCCTATGTTTGGGAAATGTCCCACCTTACAAGTTTACAGATCATCAGGACAGACATCAGAAATCTACTCCTCAGCCTTCCTTACCTGTTAAGAGTCTAAATTATCCCTAAAGGAATAGATGGTGAGCGCGCTAGGGTGGAGGCTTGCGACCTAGGCTTTTCTGACAAGATACTGTTGTACAAGGTTTCCATTCAGAAGCACATGCTTCACAGAATCCATCTGGAAACCCATTCTGAGAGGTGACATCTCTGCCAGCTCTCAGAAGCAGTGAGGGCAGAGGAACTACCATCAGGCCCGGTCAGCAGTGCAGGCAGGAGAGCCTGTGCCAGCTGTAGGAACTGGGGGTGACCTGGAGTGGTGCTCATGCATATTTGGCTGGGTTTGGAGCTCCTGAGCCAGCAGCCTCCAAGCCTGAGCCTCTGTTCATTAAGACTTTAATGAATCCTACGTACTTTTGCCTTCATCAGCCCCTTCCTCCATAACACGCACATGCACACACACACACACACCTCCCTATGTATATATATATATGTGTATGTAATCATAGTTTATGACTGCATTGATATAAAAACAGGTATTATATATAAAAGTCTTTTTCAACCTAAAACTTCTTTTATTCTTCAGATTTTAAAATTAAAAAATTTTCATGGACCCCTAAAACCATTGTAGTTCATTGGCACTGTGCCCATTGTATCTGATAGAAAAGTCAGCCCTACCTAATATTTTCAGATGAATTCCTTTTCTCTTTAAACTAGCTAATATATCCTGTGTTTGCAGCTACGAAACCTGATTACACAGATGGTGAAACTACAGTGAAATTTTTCTTCTTTTCAACTTTTTATGAATTTTCAAATTCTTTGAAAAAGCATGTATTCCCTACTAAAAGGAGGATGATACATAAAGAAAAAAGAGAAAAAAATCTGACCAATGAATGTATCATTAGTAGTTAATGGCATTAAATAACAACCTTTACAGGCGCATCTCAGAGTCTCAAGCTAGAAAGAGACTGCAAAGATCATTGTGGCAAAAATATAATTAAGTCCAATCACACATCTGTCATTTGAATCGCCTCTACCCCATACCATGACCAAGTTGTCACCGTCAGTGATACTGAGCTCAGTAGTTTGCTATCTTAGGAAGAAAACCAGATACTCTATCTCTTGGTAGCTTTGAGTGACAGAAAGTTTTTCTTTTACACTGAGTCAAAATACATATTCCTGAAACTCTTGTTTTCCCTGAGTCTATCTCCACATCTGAGTATTCTTTATGCTCTCATTTTAGATACCCAAGATCAGTGCCTTGGAATCACTGCATAGCAATCTAACCCAAAATACTTTGATATATACTCCACATGCTTGTTACTTTGATTCTGTATCAATCTGTCATTGCCCTGGGTGACCAGATGCTCCAGAGCAGAGATGTGAATCGCTAAAGCAGAGGCACTGTCTCCTCTTCTTTCTCTTCAGATCACAAACTCATCATTTATTTGACTCCCATCAGAGGAAAACAAAGTTGCACTGGACCACAGTGTAAAAAGAAATTTGGAACCCAATACAAAATTTAGATGTTAGTGTTTTGTAGAGGAAAACTTTTCTACTTTTTTGTTTTTCTTGAAGGAACTAACCAAAATGGTATAGTGAAAACTAAACAAAACTAGGAATCTGCCAGTACAGATTCTAGGCCCTGATTCTGCTACTAAATCCTAGAGAACCTATAAAATCCAGATTCTTGCATTCCTTGAGGGATAATTTAGACTCTCAACATTTGATGACTTGATTTCTAATAAATAATTAGATCCCTAAGTCATTAGCTAAGGAAGAAGTAAACAAAATAAAACTGGTTAGCAGTATCATTTCATTTGTACTTCAGGTTTCCTTTTAACTATTGAACAGAAGTTTTGAGATTGAAATCAAAAGTATGCTATCATTAGTTATCCTTCTGATCATCATCAGGTATGTATTTTTTCTGCTTTTGGAAACTGACAGATCTACATGCCCCATGCTCACAGACAAGAGTTGACACTACCCCCCAAAAATACAGACAGATTGCATAGACATAAATGAGGACAAAACCTGTACTTTTATTAACTGAAAATCCTTTCCCCTGATTCATTTGGCCAACAAATACTGGATTCCTGTATAAGTTATGGTAACACTAGCTATTGAAATAGCTAACCATGAAATCTCAGTCACTTGTTCAAGTTATTAACTCATTGATCCAATTTTTGGCTGAGGGGAGCAGGGAAGAAGTTCTGTTTTATAAAGTCCTTCAGGAACTCAGGCTGAGAGAGACCCCACCATCTTGCAACCAAGTGGCTTAGTCACCCTGAATATGGGAATCTAGCAGGGTGACTAGAGAAGAGACAGAATGAGGATCACATAAGAGCCCTTTATTGGCAAGGTCTGGAGTGTCACATGATATGCCTAGGTGCAAGGGGGCCTCAGCAGCCATAACTTGACACCTTGGAAGGGAACCAGTATCTCTGGTGGACAGCTGACCATCGCCATCACAGTCTCCTATAGTTAAAGATTTTGCGAGGGTCAATTAGTTCACGGCAGGTTGCATACATTTATCTACACCAATGCTAGATGTCTAAATAATGAAGTAGGTAAAATGAATGATTTAGAAAAGAGGGCTTTGGTAAAATTGGCATCAGAAATTGTTGCAGACAAGAGTGTATTCCGAAGAATGTGGTGATTATATGGTGCATGCACTCTAGGGAGGATAGACAACAGGGGTCCAGGAGAAATTTGCTCCTGGGTGAAAAGTATCAGAAACATCTTTGGGCAAAAGTCATACTAGAAAAGGGAATTTCTAGGTGTGTTCTTTCCATAGTCATATAATAAAAGATGAAAATACTCCTCAGGCTGACTCAGGACATTCCATGATCTGCCCCTTTCCATTCTTCTTCTTTACTAGTTCTGTACACGGATTTTTGTCTCAATTATTTCCAAAATGACTCTTGTTTTGTGGCCTCTGCAAATGTCCTCTGTCTGGAGCTGCCTTTCATCAGGCTGCTAACCTCTGGAACTTTACCAACCCGAAATAGCATCCTCATGTACGCCAGGAAGAATCTTCTCCCCTCTTAGAATTCCCATATCATTTATGTTGTGGTGGCTTGTTATGAGGCAATTTGTATGTTGTTATATGAAACTATTTTTTTGACTCTTTACACTATTGTATCTCCCTTTATATAGTAAGAGGCTAAAATGTTATTGAGTGAATGATGGAGAAAGTAAACAGATTTATAGGTTATACTAGTGGTTTTTAAACATGTTGCATACCGGAATTACTCAGGGACTCAAGTCTCAGTCAGTATTATCTGGGTATTCTGCATTTCTAACAAACTCCCCAATGATTTGCTTTCATCGGCTTTGAGAAAAATAGATGACTAATTCTGCTGAATCTGAGGTAAAGCTGTTAAATCATATTTCAGACAAAAACACAAAGAGTCAACCGGTTTTAATTACCCCAACATAAACTGATAGGCACATGACCTAGCACTGGAGAGTTTAGTGAGAATTGGGATCTATTTCTTAGTACAAGTAGTTAAAGCTTCTCAAGAAGGGAACTATTCCCTTTTGTGTTCTAGTGCACATGAGGTAGTAAAAGAGATGACTGTGAGCGAGCTACAAAGTAATAATCATTACAATAACATTACCTTTAGTACCCTTGTGAGAGTGAGGAAATAAAAGAAATAGTTAAATATTAGAGAAAAAGACGTATGGCAGTAATATGTGGGTATTAGTTGAGAAATCATTTTAAATTAAAATAGAGAAAGTCAATAGCTTGCAAGAATCCTAGTGATTGCTTACCAAATTCCTTACTATAAGCCCAGGAAAACGCATGCTGTGAATCAAAACTATAGGCATGACTAATAAAGGGAAACAATATCATTGTAAGGGGAAAAGTACTATTTTTATTTGTTTAAAGTTCAACCAGGTTTATCAGTTTTGAGATAACATAGCTTTGAAATTTTGCTCTTTCAAGTAGTTTCATGCACAAGCGGTAAATACTACCAGTCAAATGTCATAAACTGTCCTGTTAAAAATCATCTTTCAAAACATGGAAAGACAGGCAGAGTGAGGATGACAGGGAAGCCCTCAAAATAGCCTACAGATCAACTCTTATCTAGGAATAAAATGTTTTCTCCCAAAACAATTTTCAAGATTGCCTTTTAAGGAATGTCAAAGCTAATAAAAACACATTTTTTGCCCAACATATACAATATATCAAAGGGATGGAGCCAGCTAGAGACTCAGTGAACCCAGGATAATGGTCTACCAAAGAGAACACTTAACACTTAGGGTCTTTAAAAAAAAAAACAGACAGACAATCTGACAGACTATTTTCTTTGAAAGGAAAGATTTTAGGAGATACCACATATTGTCCCCTAAAATGGTAGATTAGAAGGGTAGAATAAAATAATTATACAAAAATCTAACCACAGAAGTTGGCATTTATAAGGATTTATAATATTCAAGGCCTCTGCTTAAAAACGCTATCTCATTATCATCCCTGCTTTAGTTGTTTCCACATTGGAAAGGCTGATAGAGGCCCAAAACATCAAGGCCAGGAGAAGGTGGTTAAGAAATAAGAACAGATCAAACTGATCTCTCCTAAGGGAGATGGGATATATGAAGCTATTGAGATACGTGCTCTTGCAGAGTTTATAATGTAAGCAATGGAGAAACAAAAAGACAATCTAAGAATTGGGAGAAGATATTTGCAAACCCCATATCTGATAAGGGGCTAATATTCAAAATATATAAAGAACTCATACATCTCAACAACAAAAAAACTAACTACCCAATTAAAAAATGGGAAAAAGATCTGAGCAGACATTTCTCCAAAGAAGATATACAGATGGCCAACAGACACATGAAGGGATATTCAACATCATTAACTATCAGGGAAATGCAAATCAAAACTACAATGAGATATCACCTCACTCCCATCAGAATGGCTATAATTAACAAGACAGGAAACAACAAGTGTTGGAAAGGATGTGGAGAGAAGGGAACTCTCATACACTGCTGGTAGGATTCCAAACTGATGCAGCCACTATAGAAAACAGTATGAAGAGTCCTCAAAAATTAAGAATGGAACTACCGTATGATCCAGCTATCTCACTGCTAGGTATTTATCCAAAGAACTTGATAACATGAATGCATAAAGATACATGCACCCCTATGTTCATTGCAGCCTTATTCACAATAGCCAAGACTTGCAAGCAACCTAGGTGCCCATCAAGGGACCAATGGATAAAGAAGATGTAGTATCTACACACAATAGAACACTACTCAGCCATAGAAATGATGAAATCCAGCCATTTATGACAACATGGATGGACCTTGAGGGTATTATGCTAAGTGAAATAAGTCAGAGCGAGAAAATCAAATATCATATGATCTCACTCATAAGTAAGAGAGAAAAACACCAACAATCACATAGAGACAGAGACTGGATTGGTGGTTACCAGAGGGGAAGGGGGAAGGGAGGGGAGGGGAAGGGGTAATTAGGCACATGTGTGTAGAGATGGATTGTAATTAATCTTTGGGTGGTGAACATGATGTAATCTACACAGGAAAAAAAAATTCACAAAATCAAATATCTATCCTGCCATCATTTTGATAAGATTGCCAATTTCCTTGATTTATTCCTAGTTTACCTCCCAACCCCTTTACACCCAGTACTTTTGAATCTTTCCACCATGTACTTTTACCCAATTATCTTCCAAAAACACCTCTTGGTCTCTTCCCATTCCTAACACTACTGTATCAATCATTTATCTAACTATGATCTGTCTTTCATTTATTCAGTTATTTAAGTTAAAAATATTATATATTTAATATAAAAAAATTTAAGTGCAAAATATCATGTTTCTGGATCTTGAGGCTCAGAGTTGTGGACTGTCCCAGCAGTTGGGAGATCCAAGGTAGTGGGGAGCTTCCACCCGAAACAAAGGAGAGCACGAAAGCTGAGGGATCCTGCAGAGCTCAGGAACCGCATGGGACGTCAATATCTAAAGCTGGATGCATGGCCAACTGAACAAAAAGAGGACTACAACAAAAGGACTGAAAGAAGATGTCAAGGCCAAAGAATAGAATCAGGTAGCTAAGAACCAGGGAAAAAAAAAAGAAGAAAAAATAATTTATTGACATCGTATTATTGGAGCATCTTTAAGTTGTCACATATTGTAATGGCATAACTTCTGAAGAGACATATTGGACATGTGGTTAGGTATAACCTGGGATGAGAAACAAAAAAGTGAGTGGATTTTTGGTTCAGGGTACAGCAAGGGTCTGAAGTTCATTAATGCACTATCCTAACCTATTTCAATGTCCTCTAGAGTAGTGCTATGCAATAGACGGTTCTGTGATGATGCAAATGTGTTCTAATCTGTTCTGTCCCGGAGCATATCCACTAGCCACATCTGGCTATTGAGCACTTAAAATGTGCCTAGTGTTGCTAAGGAACTGAATCTTTATTTGATTTCAGTTAATTTGAATTTAAATAGCCATGTGTGGCTAGTGGCTACTACATAGTATTATGCAATGTAGCTTTAGAAGTAAAAATTAAACTTCCCACCAGACACACAAAGGACCAGTGTCATTCTCAACTTCATGAGTAAAGAGCAGGACAAGCTGGGAACCAACAGTGTCCTCTATAGGGGCCAGACTTAACTCTGGGGAGCCAAAGCATTGATTGTTAAATCTAAATGGGTTAAGGGAACACAAAGAACATGGTTGTGGTGGGGTGGGGAGCTTGCATTCCTCAGGATTCTTATTTCTAACAGAATCACACTAGAGTAACTCCTGCCTTTCTCCTCCCACCTCACTCACTTGGGCTTCTCTCTCTGTTTTGAATGAGAAGACACTGTGCAATCTTTTCAGCTTCCTACCTTGTGGTAAGCCTGTAATAGTGGGCTCTGCCCCGGGAAGGAAGCCCGCATCTGTCCAGCTCTATCTGAGTAGCTGGCTAAGTTTAATTCCATAGTGAAATATTGGAAGTTTAATCTGGCATTAAGCATGTCATATCATCCCATCAAGCTTTCATCAGGAATAAAGCTGTTATTTAGAGCTCCATTTCTCTGACTTCCATGCCTACTAATCAGTTGTTTCCAAAACGCGGAAAAGAAAAAGAATTTATTTACCACCCCCTCCTCAAAACTTCGACACTCAATATTTGTGATCATTTAATGGCTTCTAAAGGAAAAGTCAGAATTTGTCTTTGTCTAGACCCTCTTTGTTCTGAGAGAGACAACTTGAATGATACTTTTAGGCATATATACAAGCTATATACATTATCAGTTTGTATTAAGGCAGCCATGAGCCAGTGGAGTAAATGGTATGAAAGGTGTTTTGTACTGAGATTTCCTGACCTTCTTGAGTTGGTCCAATTCCACATTATTTCCTTTCATACTATCTGTTCCTTCTCCTTTGTGACACATCATATCTTAATTTGTGTGATTCATTAATAATGAGTTTACCATCCCAACTGCATGATAAATCCTATAAGCTTCACAAGGGAAGAGACTATGCTCATCTTTTAATCATCATTTTATTTACAACACTTGGAATAATGACTGGCACATGGATGATACGCTCAATAAATGCATAATGTATATTTTATTTAATGACATAAAAGATTATCTTTAGTATGAGCAGAGGTTATGATACAAATTTAATTTTTGGCTTCTTTTATGCATAGTCCTCAGAAATAGTGGTCCTGCAAAAGGAGAATTCCTATTTGGAGGAGTACAATAGTCTCCAGGAATACAAAACTAATACTGGTCATAACAATAGGAACCAATAATAATGACTGGATTCATGCTAGGCTTTTGCTTCCATTCCACAGGTCAGTGCCAAGGGTGTGACAGTAGAGTTAGCTAGATAATTTAAAGTACATAATCATGGCACTCAGGCCCCCAAAAAAGCTTCCATTTGTTGAGTATCATTATGTTCAGACACTGTGCTGAGCACTCTAGAAAACAGGATAGGAACAGTTTTTTGAGCCAGTTTTTTTTCTTTACCACTTTGCTATAATACTTCTCCCTCATGGCAGTCTTTAGGTTCATAGAGCAAAGGCCAGTAAGAACTTTCTGTGAGTGAATATCACTAATAGACTTAAGAAGCAGTGATATCTGATATCCTGTTCTGGGGTTCCACTTTTACATCATAGTTTCTCTAGACTTTAGTCAAGTTTGTAGACTAGAAATCTTGTGCTTTATAGACTAATGTAGAGCCTGTGTGTATATTTTGGATCAAACTGAAAAGACAGGAGCTAAGACAGGATTAATGGGATGATATGATTAGAGGCAGTGGGGAAGACACCTGGTCTAGAGTGATGAGCAGCAACTAGAACAGAGTTGTGGAATTCAAAAACACTCACTAGAAATTCTTGGGGAAAGACCTGGATTTCTTGCCATTGTACAGAATGAGAACTCAAAATTATTGCTACTTGGATACACGAAGAAAATGTGATACTGAATAGAAGGTGATCTACCCACAGAACCCAGGGCCCTGAATTAATTAGAAAGGGCTGCGATGAGGTCTGGGAATCCTTAGACTACTGCTTGGGAACATGGATCTTAGTGACAGAGAAGTTAATAAGGACTAGAGAATGTTGTGCTTCCTGAAAACGTTAACATAAAAATTTCAGAACACTTTCCCTGTCCCAGACCATCAGGTACAGTTCTTATCACTGTATCTTAAGATGAATTTGGAAAACTTAAAAAGATCCAGAAAATAGCACCTAAAACCATGAGATGAATGAAGTATGAGAGCAGCCATATGCAGTCAGATTAAAATGGAAAACTTTGCTAAGAGGGAAACAGAAGCTGAGGAAGAATATCAACATAAAAATGAGCACCTTAAAAATCAATATGACTTACAAATTTAATATAGATTTGAAGAACAAATTCCAAAGTATTAGGGCAAAGGAATACGCTTTGAGGAAATAAGATTATCAGTATTTTATTAACACCAATTGGATACACATTCTGGAAATATACATACATCTGACAAGAATTTGTCAAAGTATGAAAAACTAACCCACAGACAGTTACTAAAGGAAAGCTTGGATGTAGCCCATCTTTAGGGTTGAAAGCCACAACTTCCAATAACCACACTTTCAGGCATCCACTGGCAATCAAACACTAGCATTAGAAGGGTCAGAGTATATCACCAATTAAAATCTAGAATATTTTGAAAAAAGCAATTTAAACAATACCGATAGCTAAATTTCTGAAAGAAAACATCTGTAAATTAAGGAATTCCTCAGAAAAATTCTCTTTGTTCAGATATTATGAGAACAACTGCAAGTAGGGGTCTTGTATTTAGATACTGGTTAATAATGATTTTTAGTTTTAAAATATCTATGCAATTAAGGGGGAACTGAAGTTATCAGAATGTTAATTTGTCACTTGGAGCACTAAAGCAGAGATCCCTACCCCTCAGCCGAGAATCCTTGTTCCGTAAAGGATTTTAGGAGATTAGTCTGTTCCTTCCTAGGGAATCGAAATAGCTTTCAGAGAGGCATGCACAGATACATTTTTTAACCTGACACTAAGGGAGATATAAAATTACTTTGATGGAGGAGACTTTGATCTTAGGCCAGAAAGCTGAGAGAAGAGAACAAAGCAATCGGATCCAGACACAGTCTCAATCTTCATTTAAATGTTTTAGGAACACGTCACTGGAGTGGAAATTTTCTCATTCAAAAAAAAAAAAAAAAAAAACCTAAGTATTTAACTTTTAGACTGATAGTCTATATCTCTGAGCCACAAAAAACAGTAAATAATAATATTCATTCAGAAAGTGCTCTGTTTTCCCAAATCTAAGATTATATAAACATCATGTAGATGAATACTCTTTTGTCAGCTACGAAGGAAAATAATTTATTTTTCACAACAAAGTTCAGATAGTTCAGAGATACTATCTCATTTGATCTTCAGAACAATCTGGAGTGAATAAGAGACGATAACAGATTTCTATTTTACAAAAGTTAAAATTCAATCTCAAAGAGCTGGTGAATGTACCAACAGCTGCCTATTTGACAATGGCCCCTGAATGAACTGATTTAATCAGGGGCTCTGCTGGGTTAAGAAACTGGGATTTGAATGAAACTGTCTGATTCTAAACTCTTGCTCTTAACCCACTATATTTTAAATTTCCTGTCCAAGGTAACATGCATTTACTACTAGAACTAACAATTAAACTCCCAAACTAGTGCTCTCCTCATTATACAAATTGCCTCCCACATCCATCCACAGCTAAATAGCACTGTGAATAAGGCTGACGTTGGCTAGACATTCACCAAACCCTTTTCCCTTTGCCCTCACCTAGCCTTCTGTGCAATTATGTGCAGCCATGTGACTAAGATCTGGTTGATAGCGTATAAAATGCACGCTTTGTGCACTTATTCCACACCTGGCCTACAAAATCCTCCTGAACTATCCTCCATCTTTCCCTCCTTATTAGCTGAGTGAGGAAGACACCAAGGAGTGTACATCCACAAGAGGAAAGATCCTGGTTCCCTCACTGACTATACAAGTTCTTCTCCCTGCCAGGAATGGACAGAGCAATTTACATGAACAAGAAATAAACTTTTATTCCAATAAGCTGCTAAGATTTTGGAATTTCCAAAGTGATTGTACCATTTCATACTCCCACCAGCAAAGTATGAGAATTCCAGTTGCTTCACACTTTCACCAACATTCAGTGTTGTTAGTCTTATTAATTTAGACATTTAGTTCACATATAGTGCTTATTATAGCTTTAATTTGTATTTTCCTGATTACGTGTAATTTTAAGCATTTTCCATACGTTTATCACTCATTTGTTACACGTTCATTTGAGACTGTTTCATTATTTTTCCCATTTTTAATTGAGAAGTTAATCTTTTTGTTATTGTATGATAGCAATGTTTATATTCTGGATACCATCTTTCGTCAAATATATTTTTATTGGAATACTTTTTTGTCAGGAATATTTTCTTCCTATCTCTGGCTTGCCATTTCATTTTCCTAATAGTATCTTTCAAAGAGAAGTTTTACATATTTATAAACTCCAATTATCAGTTTTCCTTTTTATGGCTTGTGCTTTTTTTTACCATATATTACGAATCATTTCCTGCACAAATTCAGAAGAGACTATTTTGTTTGCTTTTAGAAGGTTTATATTTTAGCATTTGCAATTTGGAACATAGCTCATTTAGTGAGAGTAAGAGCTGGAGTTAATTTTGTTTCATGAATTTATCCAGTTCCAGTAACATTTATTGCAAAAAATGTCCTCAATGTTTGCCTTGGTGCTTACACCAAAAATCAACTGACCCTTATATGTATGTCTATTTCTGGACACTGTATTTTAATTCATTGACTTATTTGTCTTTATGCCACTGCTACCACTTTCTGGATTACAATAGCATTACAGTAACTGTCAAAATTAGGAAATATAAAATCCTCTAACTTCATTATTTTTCAAGATGTTTTGTCTATTCTAGGTTCTGTGCATTTCCATATAATTTCAATATTAGCTTGTCAATTTCTACCCCCAAAAACGTCTGCTGGGATTTTGATTGGGATTGCATTGAATTTATAGATCAATTTTGGGAGAACTGACATCTTACTAAAATTGAGTTACTTAACCCATAAACATGGATTAAAGATTTTCTTTAAATTCTCTAAGCAAAAATTTATATTTTTCATTGCAAAAGTCTTGCACATATTTTATTAAATCTCCCTGAGTGTTTTATATTTGGGAGAAGCTTTCACAAATAATGCATCTAAAATATATTTTCTAATTGTTTTTGCATGTATATAGAAATAGATGTGTAAAATTGGCCTTGTACCCTATGACCTTTCTATACTCACTTATTATTTCTAGCAGTTACATTTTAAAATTCTTCAAGATATCCTACATACATATATCTTCTGGAATAAAGACAGTTTTAATTATTCCCTTGAACTGTTAGGACTTTTATATATTTATCTTGTCTTTTTGCATTGACTAGGGCCTCCATTATAATGTCGAATAGAATTAGACACTTTGCTTATTCTCGATCCTGGCTGGAAACCATACAGAATTTCACCATTAAGAATGATGTTTGCTGTGGAGTTTTTAACATGAATGAATGTTGAATTTTTCAAATGCTTATTCTGTATTCATTGAGTTGGGTGTATAATTTCTTCCTTTCTTCTGCTAATGTGGTACAATGCATGATTAATTCTTGAATGTTAAACCAATCTTGCATTCCTGGGATAAACTCCAAATGCTCACAGTAAATTATCCTTTTCATATGTAATGGAATTGTTTTGCCAATATTTTGTTAAGGATTTCTCATCTCTGCTCATAAGGGATAATGGAATGTATTTTCTTCTAATGTCTTCAGCATTGGAATCACAATGTCTTCATAAAGTAGGTTGTGAAGTACTCATTCCTCTTATATTTTATGAAAGCTTGTATAGATTGGAATTTTTTCCTCCTTAAATATATGATAGAATTCATCGGCGAAGCCACATTGGCCTGGAGTTTTCCCTGTGGGAAGGATTTGAATTAAAAATGTAATTTGTTTACCTGATACAAGACTGCTCATATCTTTTATTTCTTCTTGAGTCAGTTTTAAGTTGTGATTTTTAAGGGAATTCTGCATTTCATCTAAATTGTAGAATTTATTGGGCTAAAGAGGTTCATTTTTCATAATATTCCCTTATATTTTTCTTAATATCTTTAGGATATGTACTGTTCTCCTCTCTGTCAAAACCAATTTTGGTAATTTGTACTTTCTCTTTTCATTTCTTTATCAGTCTTGCTTGGGGTTTATCAACTTGATTAATCTTTTGAAAAAAACAACTTCTAGGCTTTTAATTTATTGTCTTTTTCTATTTTACTGATGCTCTATCTTGTGTTTATATTTCCTTTCAACTTTCTTTGGTTTTAATTTGCTCTCACTTTTCTAGTTTCTTAAAGTGAAAACTTAGGTCACTAATTTTAAGTGTTTCTTCTCTTCTAATATAAGCATTTGAAAGTGTTCATTTGTTTCCAAACACTGCTCTAGTTCCATCCCAGAAATTTTAATATGCTGTGTTTTTATTTTTATTTAGATTAAAGAATTTTCTAATTTTCCTTGGGAATTCTTCTTTGATCCATGAGTTACTTAGACATGTGTTACTTAATTCCTAAATATTTGGTGAGTTTCCAGGTATTTTTCTTTCTAATTTTAATTCTCCTGTACATCTTGTGGTCAGAGAAACTACTCTGTAAAACATTAATCTTTTGAAACCTGTTGAAACTTCTTTTATGGCCCAGTATGTGACCTATTTTGGTGAGTGCTCCATGAGAAGTGTGTGTTCTGCAGATGTTGAGAATGGTATTCTACAAATATAAATTACATCCATTTCACAGATGGTATTTCAAACTTTATTAAACTTGCAGATTTTTTTTTGTCAATTGCTGAGAAGGGGTGTTAAAAATACTATGATAGAGCATTGTGTATTCTCTTTTTAGTTCTGCCAATTTTTGCTTCATGTATGTTAAACTCAATTATGCATACATATGTAGCACCTAATATACTGACCCTTTTATTAGGAAATATTTCTCCTTTCCAAGTAATAATTCTAGTCTTGAAGTTTACTTTGCCTAATTTTAATATAACTACATCAGCTTTCTAATTCATGATTACTGTTTTCATGTTACATACTTTCCACACTTTCACTTCAACATATATGTCTTTATATTAAATGTTCATCTCTTGTAGACAGCACATATTTTATTTCTTATGTTGTCTCATTAATTTTATACCTTTTTGTATAATTTTTTTAAATGTTAGCTTTAAATATTACAATTTACATCCTTAATTTATCATATTGTACTTCTAATTATTGTTGTAAAAATCTTAACAATAACAGCATAATCCTATTTGCCCTTCTTTTCTTTGTGCAATTGTTGTCATATAAACTCCACAGACAATATTATTATTTTTGCTCTAAATAGTCAGTTTCCACTTATGCTTTCATAATTACCAGCATATTTATGATCTCTAGTGCTTTTCCTTCTTTCCTGCTGACACAAGTCCCTATCTGGTATCACTTCCCTTCAGCTAGCAGAAACTACTTTAACTTTTCTTGTACTGCAGTTCTGCAGACAAAGAATTTGCTCAAACTTGAAAATGATCTTGTTTCACCCTCAGTTTTGTTCCATATATTCATTGAATTTGAGTTTTTGTTTCTTTTTTAAAAATTTAAAGATATCGTTCCATTATTGTCTAGCTGCCACTGTTTCTGATAAAAAAAAAAAAAATCCCCCATAATTTGTATCATGGTTCTCCTACTTGTAATGTGCACTTTTTCTCTGTCTGCTCTCAATATTTTTTCTTTATTTTTGTTTTTCAGCAGTTTAACTATGAGATGACTGGGTGTGATTTCTTTTGTATTCATCTGACTTGTGGTTTTCTGAGTTTCTTGGTTCTATAGTTCATTTGTGTTATTTTCAGCAAATTTGAGAAGTTTTTGGCCATTATTTATTTAGACATTTTATTTCCCCATCCCTTTCTCCTCTTTTTGGGGGTTTCCATTTTTACATACTAGACCTTTTGACATTACTTCACATGTAACTGAGACTGTGTTTATTTGGGGTAAAAAAACAACTTTTTTTCTTTGTTCTTCAAATTTGGTAATTTTTTGCATCTGTCATCTTTGCTCAACTTTCCTTCAGCAGTTTCAACTTACTGTTAATCCCATCCAGTAATGTATCTAAAGTTCAGATTTTGTAATTTTCACTTCTAGAATGTCAGTATGATTCTTTTTATAGCCTCTATTTCTCTGCTGAGAATCTCTTTCACTCATTTTTTTCTATAGTTGCTTACACTCTTGAACATATTTATGATAGCAATTTTAAATAGTTATTATAAGTAGCCTGTCATAAGAACTGATTTTAGTATTTTATTTTCAACATCTTAGTCATCTAGGTGTCTGTTTCTGTTTGACTACTCTTTCTTTTGTTTATGGGACACATAAACTTTTTCATCAGGTGACCAGTAATTTTCATTTTGATTTGATTTATGCTAGACATTGTAGGTCTTACATTAAAAGGAGTCTTGAGTATGGTATTTTCCTTTAAATAATATTGAGTTTAATTTTGACAGGCAGATAAATTACTGGAGGGTCTTCTCAATCCCCTCAGACTTGTTTTCTATTCTTTGTTAGGGAAGATTGACTTTGGTTTTGTTTTTAGACCTAAGATATGGCCCTTACTCTGTGGTATGGTCCTTACTTGCAAAGCATAAGCTTTCTGGGGTTTCAACTGATTGAGGTATTCATCAATGTTATTGCACTCAGGATGACTGAACAATCATTTCCTCTAGCACTGCACAATTTCTAGTGTTTCTAATCTACTCTTAGCCCTGCATAAAATCTCACTCTATCCTTGCATCAGATACTTCAGCCCCAAATTCAATCTTTGCCTTCTTTCCTCAATGAGATCACTACTCTCTGCTCAAGATTACTCCCCTGCTCCAAGTCAGAAACACTGAAAGAATGTGAGGCTCACCTCACATATTCTCCTTTTTATAGGGACCAGCTTCTTGAGCTGTCTTTGCTCAATGACAGTAGACAGTCATTGACTATATGGTCCAGTTTGATAGTTGTTTATAGTGGGAGACTAAGTTGAAAACCAGTTATTCTGTCATGGATGGAAGAAAAAGTCTTATATCATAGGCATCTTAATGACTAATATTCTACAATGTTTCAACTATAATTAAAGATTTTTGTATTAAGTAACATATATGTTATTTAAGCACATTTGTCTATTATAGATAAAGTTATAAATGTATTTCTTAAATACATAAGAAATACATGTATTTCTTAAAAACTTTAGTAATGTTTCCTTGAGATGCATTCCCAGAAACTGGTCAAAGGGTAGGAAAATATTTCTGGTTTTTGAAAATACTAAAAAAGTAGTCCCCTCAAATCGCCTTTGAGAACAAAAAGAGGGTAAAATTATATGTAAATTATATTAAAATAAATATATTAAAATGAATTATAATAAAATTATATTAAAATTATATCTTATTTCCATAACAATTATATCAAAGTATAGTGCCATTAATAATGCAATAGAATACCAGTTTCTCTACATACTTACGCTATGTATTTTATTTTGTTTCATAATGAAGTAAATTAAAGATAATATGAATTCAGTAGTAATCTTTGAAAAGGCAGAATAACAAGTTGATAAATGGTCAAAAAAACTGCAAAAATGTCCTCTGGCTTCTCTGTGCTCCAGCAGCTGCCCTCTGATTGGGCTGGCCCACATGCTTAGCCTCCACTTACCTCTGAACCCTTCAGGATCCATGGCAAAAAGGTGCCTGTGGCTCCTCATTGTCAACTCTCCATCGTCGTTTTACCACTAGGGTTTTCAACTCTTTTTAGTCATGATTTTGAGGTGTGAGCAATTTCACTCTGACTTTCAGAGGCTTTTTGTCTAATGCTTTAGTTTCACGCAAAGCCTCAAAATGTGCTGTACAATAAACCAGCATGTGTGTGTGAAATCCTTAATTTCTCTAATTTTGTTATGCCTATGCTGAGTGATCACTAAGACTTTGTGGTGTGGTGCTTTTCTTAGTTAAATTCCAGATCCTCAGCCTCCAGACCAGACAGGAAAATGCCACAGGGGAACAAACATCTGCTGTCTTTAGCTCACTTCAGAAATGTTTTCCCCTCTGGACTTTCAGTGCATCTAGTACTCATGGATTCCACAGCTTCCAAGCACCTTTGAAAATATGATTTGTGTAATTTATCCAGCTTTTCTAGCTCTGTCAGCAATTTTGTTGGCCTCGCCTGACTTACTACATTCTACTCTGAAGCAGAAGTCCAGTTTTGCCAATTTTGAACTGTATAGAAGTAGAATTATATAATATAAATGCTTTATTTTTCTCTGGATAATTTTTCTCAATATTACTTTTTTCATTGTTCATCCATTTCCTTGCATGTTTATTCTCATTACTGTAGATTACTCCTTTGCATGATTACACCAAAATTTATTTATGCATTCTACTGTTAATGGGTATTTGAGAAATTTCTACATTCTGGCTATAATGAATAGTGCAATCTTGAAAATTCTTATAAATACCTTTTTGTAAATATGTAAATACATGTTTGTTAGGGGTATATAGTGTAGAATTGCTGGGTCGTGGGGTACGCACACGCTCATCTTTAGTAGCCATTGTCAAAACGATTTCCAAAGCAGCTGCTTTTATTCACATTTCCACCATTAGCATATGAGAGTTTCCATTGTATATTTTTAATTGGTTGTATTTTCTCTAGGACCTATTGCCATAAATCCCTTACGTAATAAAGATATTAACTGTTATATTTGCAGCAAATATATTCCCATATATTCTGTTCTTTGTGTTTTAATTTCAACTATGCCAAACAAAATGTGTAAATGACTTTGGATTCCACATGCTTTGAAATATTCACATATCTGCTTCAGTCTATTAGAGTAGATAATTAAGCCTTTACCACAACAATGAACTCCTTATCAACAGATTTACCTGTCAATATTCAATCTAATGATGCAAAAATATCTCTTTAAGACTGATATTTCTAAAGCAAATTGGGAACAATGTAGATTCACTGCTACTCTTTGGAGACATAGAATAACAACTGGTAAATCGCAAAAAAGAGGAAGAAGAACAAGGGATGTAGTGTAGTAAAAAATGTTTATAGGGGCCGGCCCGTGGCACAGTGGTTAAGTGCACATGTTCCACTTCGGTGGCCTGGAGTTCGCCAGTTTGGATACCCGGTGTGGACATGGCACTGCTTGGCAAGCCATGCTGTGGCAGGTGTCCCACATATAAAGTAGAGGAAGATGGGCATGGATGTTAGCTCAGGGCCAGTCTTCCTCAGCAAAAAGAGGAGGATTGGCAGCAGATGTTAGCTCAGGGCTAATCTTCCTCAAAAAAAAAAAAAGTTCATAGCTACATAATCAGAGCGAAATGGATTTATAATTAAGAAGATGAGTCCTTTTTTGGTTTAAGTTTGTTTTCTTTTGTTTTTTTTCCCCTTACTTTGTCCTTCCACAAAATATCATATCTGAATAGTTGTGGCTACCATGTTTCTCTAGCTTGTCCATCTAAAACAGATCTTTTTAACTGCTACTTTATTAGCCATGTCACATCCCATTACTCCAGTTGTGACTAAACACCAGGGGATAAACAGTGTTGAGCCTGGCTCTCCCAGCTTAACTATAACTGCTAGAATCACATAATGCCAAACCAATAAGCAATGCAACATGCCCAAGTTATATTTATCTTGGTAATCAGTAAAACCAATTTCAATCTAATATGTTTTCATAACACTGTCTTCTGGGGAATTTACATTAAAAAATAGTACAACAGAGAATGAAGGTTACATTTGTTAATGATGAAAATCTCAAATTTATACAGAGGAAATTAATAAGCTCCAAGACTTCCAAACAGGATTTTAAATCCAGAAAATGTGTTATAGTGCTTAATCTCTGCCTTATCTAAGGTGTATTTTAAGTAAATGCTTTATTGGCTAAACACAGGATAAATAAACCAGAGTCAAAGTCATAAATAATTATATCCACAAACAGTGCTACTCTTACAAAAGCAAAACCATGTCTAAATTCTTGATCTGCTTTCAATTTCACTGACTTTTTCATCATTATCCTGAAACAGCAATATTTTCCAACAGTAGACTTAACTTTCTCCTACCAGTAGATTATCACTAGCTTCAGTCGCTGTGCTGAAAGCCTACAGCCTTCTTGGCACATTGTCAAATGGAAGGATGCAAAGGCCTACCTCTACTAGTTCATGTCTACCCCCTACCTGCCTGAAACGTGTAGAGAAAATGAAAAAGCATTTCAAAATAAGCTTAGGGAGTTATGTGCAGTTAAACTTGCAGTTATGTGATCTGTGCCTTTTTAGCATAGAAAATGAGAAAGATATTTACAAATGAAAAGACATATTATGTATACATAATTTAATTAAAAGGACACATAATGCATATACAATTTACTGGCTTTTTATGAGTCTTTAAAGGTACTTGAAATCATGACATAACCAGCTTATTTCTATCTTGCAACTTATCTTTTATCTTTTTTTTTGAGGAAGATTAGCCCTGAGCTAACATCTGCTGCCAATCCTCCTCCTTTTGCTGAGGAAGACTGGCCCTGAGCTAACATCTGTGCCCATCTTCCTCTACTTTATATGTGGGATGCCTGCCACAGCATGGTGTGCCAAGTGGTGCCATGTCTGCACCTGGGATCCGAACCAGTGAACCCCGGGCTGTCGAAGCGGGACGTGTGAACTTAACCACTGCACCACCAGGCCGGCCCTTTAGTTTTTATCTTTGTATTAACTTTTCTTGGGTGGTTTCATCAGGAGAATAAGTGTCCAAAAATGTCAACCCAAGAAACATATGACCACAGCTCACATCTACCAGCCTTTACCAATCACAACATTCTTCTAATGGGTAAAAGTCACTTCCCACAAAGCAAGTGACACAGAAATAACCTGAGAAAATTGTAGCTACCTTAAGAGTTGAAGATGACTGTGATTCTGTGAGAAAGTCAACTGTCTTACGAAGAATCCACCTAGTAATTAAAAGGTCTTATTTAAGAGGTTAACTTGGAATACTTTGGTTTAGATTAGAGGAGATAATCTTTATAATATATTATTTGAATACTAGAAGACAAAACTATGAGTCAGAATTGTCAGATATAGAAAGTGACCTAAAAGCAAACCTGTATGTCTTTGTAAATATCTAGACTCAGGTTTTAAGAGAGAAAAGCAATTTTTCAAAATGTACAAAGCATTTTGAAAAGTTATTTGGAAAGACTTTTCTCCCTGTAAGGACTGGTTATCAGCATCTTTGTAGTTGGATAATGCAGAAGCTGTTCTTTTCTTCCTGTGATCTGCATCGGATCTTCAAGGATAAAGAAAATATTTATATTCCATAAAAATCATTCAACTTATCTAGGGAGCTGGAACTGAGATTTAATACCACTGAGAAAAGCTCTGGTTGTTTACTTGACTTATCAAGAAGAAAACAATTCAGCATTCTGAGAAAGCAAAATATTTAATAGAGGCTTCAACCATGCAAAATAACGATAACCAAATACCTGAGAACAAGGAGTTATTGTTAGCATATACCACTTGATTAAAGGGAGGTTTAATCAGGAAAACACAATGGTTTAAAGTAATGCAAAATAAAATTTAGAATAGGTTTGAATTATGTTGCTCTCAATGTACATATAACCTATAGTCTGCTTTATTGGACAGACTCACAGAGGCCAGCTAGGATTTCATTATGTTATATTCAGGTTATGAGACAATTTTGCTTTTTCTAGTGATTTAATTTATGAGCTATCTTTTGTCTAAGACATATTGCAGAGGAATAGGAACTGCTTTTTACCAGGAAACTGAATATGAGACTGTTCAGGCATGCTATGGAATCAGTTATCCTTAGAATGTTGTTATCCATCACTTCACAGGGGTCATCACTGCTGAAAGATACCAATTGCCAATTCAGCAATCCCCCAAGTATCCTTCCCTTTAACCAATAAAAAAGATCAACCTTGCAGGCTGTTAAGAACTATTTAAATCCCATGATATACTGAAAGAGTAATCTATACACTCCTTACCTTTATTTCAGTTTTTCCTGGCCCAATCCTGCAATCTAATCAAAACTCTATCATTCCATAATATGACTTTCATGGAGGTCCCTAATGAAAACCTAAAAACCAAATCCTCTGCCTGGTCCTGGCTTCACCAGTGTGCCTCTCTATTAGAAATTGTAGCCTTAGAAAATGTTATTCTCTTTGAGAAGAACTGGATTATGGAAATATAGCAAAATAAACTCAGGAGCTCCCTTTCCCTCCACAACAAGCTCTAAGATTTTTGCCAATTCTGAGTGAAACCAGTAGCTAGCACTCTCAGAAGCTAGGGAGACAAAACTTGGGAGAGCACGCATGCGCTTTCTTCCCTAAGGGATAGGGCTTGGCAAGATTCTGAGGCACTTCATTGAAACCCAAGGGCAAGACCCAAAAAAGTACTTTTGGAGACAAACTTGGCACCTCAAACCTACGTACTCCTGAGAAGGCTGACTTAGTGAACTCTGGTGTCTCCTGAACACTATGGGGTAGAGAAAGTACATCAGGCTGGTTGAGTCTCCCTGCCCTTGAGGTCAGGAGATTACAGAGAAACTTAAGAACTGAGTGGCTTTTCAAGGAGCAATTATAATTGTAAATTCTTGCAGTTGTAAATTCTTTCTCTACTTCTTTGATATATAAATCTTCTCTGGCCAAGTTTACAACCGAGGAATGTCTTTTTCAAGGGCCTAGGAGACACCCTTTTGAAAGGTAAGCATCAAAAAAGACAGTGCCAAGAAGAAATAGACTATCTGAACAGACCTATATTTATTAAAGAAATTGAATCAATAATTAAGAACCTTTCAAAACACAAAGCAGAAAACAGAAGAGTTCAGTGATGAATTCTACCAAACATTTAAGGAAGAAATTATATCAATTTTCTACAACCTCCTTCAGAGATTAGAAGCAGAGGGAATACTTTCTAACTCTTCCTAAGAGGCCAGCATTGCTCTAATACCAAAAATAGACAAAGATATTATAAGAAAACTAGAGACCAATATCTCTCATGAAAATAGATGCAAAAATCCTCAATAAAATATTAGTTAAGTTGAATCCACAAGAGTATAACAAGAATTACACATCATGACCTATTCGGACTTATCCCAAGTATAGAAGTCTGGTTCAACATTTGAAAATCAATTAATGTAATCCATCACATTAACAGGCTAAAGAAGAAAAATCACATAATTATATCAATGGATGCAGAAAAAGCATTTGACAAAATTCAACTTCCATTTTTGATAAAAACTCTCAGAAAATTAGAAATAGAGGGGAACTTCCTTAACTTGATAAAGAACATCTACAAAAAGCCTACAGCTAACATCATACTTAATGGCAAAAAACTTGAGGCATTCTCACTAAGATCAGGTACATGGCAAGAAAGGCCCCTCTCATCACATCATTTTAATATGGTACGAGAAGTCCTTGGTAATACAGTGAGGCAAGAAATGGAAACAAAATATACACAGACTGGAAAGGAAGGCATAAAACTGTCTTTGTTTGCAGATGACATGATCCTCTATGCAGAAAATCTGAAAAAAATGACCAAAAAACTCTTGGAACTAATAAGTGATTATAGCAAGGTTGCAGGATATGAAGTTAATACTGTAATAAAAGCCAAATTCTTTCTTATATACCAAAAATGCACAAGTGGAATTTGACATGAAAAATGCAATACTGTTTATATTACCACCAAAAAAATAAAATATTAGATATAAATCTAACAAAATAAGTACAAGATCTATATGAGGAAAACTATAAAATTCTGATGAATAAACTCAAAGAAGAATTAAATAAAGGGAGAGACATTCCATGTTCATGGATATGAAGATTCAATATTGTCAAGATGTCAGTTCTTCCCAACTTGATGTACAGATTCAATGGAAATTAAAACAACAATGAGATATCACTGCACACCTATTAGAATGGTCAAAATCTGGAACGCTGACAACACCAAATGCTGGCAAGAATATGGAGCAACAGGAACTGTCAGACATTGCTGGTGGGAATGCAAAATAGTCAATTACTTTAGAAGACAGTTTGGCAGTTTCTTAACAAAACTAAACATAATCTTACTGTATGATCCAGCAACAACATCATTCCTTGGTATTTATCCAAAGGAGTTGAAAACCTATGTCCACAAAAAAATCTGTACACAAATGTTTATAGCATCTTTATTCATAATTGCCAAAACTTGGAAGCAATCAAAATGTCATTCACCAGGTGAGTGGATAAACTAAGGTACATCCAGACAATAGAATATTACTCAGTGTTGAAAAGGAATGAGCTGGGGCTCGCCTGGTGGCATAGTGGTTAAGTTTGCACACTCTTCTGCAGCCTGGGGGTTCGGATCCCAGGCACAGACCTACACATCACTCATCAAACCATGCTGTGGAGGCATCCCACATACAAAATAGAGGGAGATTGGTACAGATGTTAGCTCAGTGACAATCTTCCTCAAGCAAATAGAGGAAAATTGGCAAGAGATGTTAGCTCAAAGCCAATCTTTCTCACCAAGAAAAAAAGAAAGAAAGAGATGAGCTATCAGCTCATGAAAAGTTTTAAAAGCATGTTACTAAGTGAAAGAAGCCAATATGGAAAGGCTGCATATTGTATGATTCCAACTATATGACATTCTGGAAAAGGCAAAACTATCAAGACAATAAAAACTTTAGTAGTTGACAATGGAGGTGGGGGCAGGGGGAGCAAGAGATGAAAAGGCAGAGCTCAGAAGATTTTTAGGACAGTGAAACTATTCTGTATAATACTATAATGACGAATATGTGTCATGATTCATTTGTCCAAACTCACAGAACTTATAATATCAAGAGTGTATCCTAAGGTAAACTATGGATTTTGGGTAATTATGATGTGTCAATGTAGGTTTATCCTTGGTAACAAATGTATCATTCTGGTGATTGCTGTTGATAATGGGGATGGTTATGTATGTGTGGAAGTAGATGGTGCATGGGAAATCTCCATCCCTTCCTCTCAATTACGTTGTGAATCTAAAACTGCCCTAAAAACCCAAAAAGTCTTTAAAAAAATAGTGCCTTCTTTTTTAAAACTAAATAATATCCCATTGTTTGTATAAACCACATTTTCTTTATCCATTTACCCATGGATGGACATTCAGGTTACCTCCACATCTTGGCTATGGTTAATAGTGCTGCAATGAACCTGAGTGTTCAAATAACTCTTCGACATCCTTCACAAAGAAAGATGTCATGTTGTATGTGACAACATGGATGAACCTTGAGGACATTAAGTTAAATGAAATAAGCCAATCACAGAAGAACAAATACTGCATGATTCCACTCATAGGAGGTCAAACTCATAGAATCATGAGGTTTCATGATTCATCATAGAATCTTGCCAGAGGCTGGGGAGAGGCGAAGATGGGGAGTTATTCTTCAATGGGTTTAAAGTTTCAGTTATGCAAGATAAAAAAAGTTCTAGAGATTTGCTGTACAATATTGTACTTAAAGATAACAATACTGTACCATACACTTAAAATTTTGTTAAGAGGGCAGATTTAATGATCTCATGTTATATTTTTGGTTTTTTTCTACTATAAAAAAATATGTATAGTGCTCCCATCTCCTTGACTCTATAAGAGGGTAAGAGCCTAACTTCGATTAAGCACCAAGTAGTAAACATAGATGGCCTAATCCCATTGACCAATCTGTCTGCTGAGGTCAATAGCTCATCAGGGGACTGATAGCTGTTGGCTCCTATGTCACAGACACACAGAGATAGAAACAACAGTGCCTTCCACACTCTGTGGAATATCCCAATAACAAGACCTAAGCCACAATGAATTAACAAAGAAAACTTACAACTCATTTTAGGGGATTGGCAGCCAGAGATGAGAGGAAAATTAGAGCAATCAGAAAATCTGCCCAGAGAAATAGAATTTCTGGAGAAAAGGAATAGATATTTGAGTAAAATTTAGTTCAACTCACATGCACGCACACACACATGCAGAGCTGATAAGCTTTAACTTCTAAACCA
This sequence comes from Equus caballus, assembly GCF_041296265.1. NCBI lineage: Eukaryota > Metazoa > Chordata > Mammalia > Perissodactyla > Equidae > Equus > Equus caballus. Next base: position 95,184,087 of record NC_091685.1, on the reverse strand, counting down.
AAGATTTTGTTAAATGAAATGAAGGAGTGGACTATCACTACCAGGAACCAAAATCATGGTCTGAAAGATCAAGAGTTACGTTACAAAATCTGGAGCAAAAAACATCTTGAGGTGGAAAATATGAGGGAAAACGTAAGAGATTCAGAGATTAGATGCAAAGATATTAGGTCTTGATAATATTACATAATAGAAATTTCAAAAAGAGAAAAAGAATAGATGAAGGCAAAATGATAACTGAACCAAAGTAGAAGAGAGTTTTTCTAAGGTGAAGAATAATGTAAATGTGCATTTGAAATGGCTCACCAAGTTCCAGACTTCATTAATAAGAAAAAACATATTGTTAGACCTGTGTAATTAAAATTTCAGAAGTGTGAAAACAAAGAAAACAATGTATGAGCTTAAAAACATAAAGAAAAAGTTACTTAAGAGAAAAAGAGAACCAGATTGGTACGAAGAGTTCTCATAGGAAGCCCTGGAAACTATAAGACAGTGGAGTAAAATTTAGACCTAATTGAAAAACAAGCCTGTCAACATTAGAATCGTTTCACTGGCCAAGATAGCCATCACCCATTAGGGCAAAAGAACGGTATTAAAGAACAGGTAATAACATAGAGAGTATCACTCTTATACTGAATATGAAGAAAGCACTTGAAAAATACTATAACCAAACAACTAGATCATAAATTTCAAGATGATGGCAGACGAGTCAAAGAAAGGGTGGTGAGGGAGCTGAAGTAATTGGGTCATATGCACCTGATTATGAGAGCCGGGAAAGTGAAGGTCATTGTTAATGATAATGGAAGAGTAGAGCAGGGTATTTTGAAACAATATACAAAAAATAGCCTCTAGCCTTTATCTTCTCTAGCAACAATAAACTTCAAAATGAAATGAAAAAAATTACCATTTATAATACTTACAAACATTACAAAATACAGAGCAATTTAATAAAAATGGCATGAGACATATGATATATGAAGAAAAACGTATAATTGTATTGAAAGTTATTAAAGATCTGAACCAAAAAGAAAGGTCTTTAGATGGGAAGAGATAATATAATAAAAATGACAATTTCCCCAAAATTAAGGCATATATTTAATGGAATTACAAATAGAGTCCCAACAGGACTTTAAATAGAATTAGATAAAACAATTTGAGATTTACAGGAGAAATATGTGTCCAACAACATCCAATAAAATAATGTGCTAGAAGAACAATGAGGAAGTACTTAAGAACTTATGAGAAAGCCACTGTACGATTACGAAATCAATATGTAATGATATAGAGATAAACAGATCAATGGAATAAGAGAGAGCCTAAAAATGGATCTCACTATATATAATTAGGAGAAAAAGAGTAGATTGTTAAATAAATATATCGGTACAATTAGCTACCTAAAAACACACAATGATTTATCTCCATTTTATACTATATGAAAAATACAAATTCCTGGATTAATCATAGACAATCATAAAAAAACCAAAACATTAGGATATAGCAACTATGGTCAAGGGACAAAATCTAGACAAAATTGGAATCAAACAAATTATATATATCTGATTACATGAATATTTTCCGAGGCAAACAAGTCAATAGACAGATGATAAAGTTGGAAAAAATATATTTGCCAATCAAATGGTAGACCAAGGGTTGATTATCTAAAATATACAAAATTATTAAAAGTATTATAAGCACAATGAAATATCACTTTACACCTATCAGGCTTCCAAAAATTAAAAAGAGCTGTAACACCAAATAATGGAGGGATGTAGGAGAAAAAGTCACTCCAATACATTTCTGGATGTGTGAAATCTTACAGCCTTTTTGGAAAGCAATATAGCTACATCTATTAGAATTATAAATACATTTACTTTTCCAACTCTTGGGACTATGTTCCATAGCATGTTCATTAACACTTATGTACAGGATGATTATTGCTCTTTTGTTCATTTTGACCAAAAATAAACACACACACACAAAAACAGAACCTTGTTAAGCAAATGCCTACAGGGAAATGGCTGAATGAATGATGATATATCACACAATGGAATATTATTCAGCCACTGAAGAGAGTAAATTAGAGATTTACCAGTTGACCCGGAAGTATTTCCATTGAAGGATATGCCATTTTGGCATAAGGATTGTTTTTAGCTGAAGACCAGTGAGAGGAAGCAGATAGAAGAAAAGTTCTCTGCCTTCTCCCATCAACCTGAAAGCAGAACATACACTCCTCTTGTGAAGGTGCCTCCCTCCCCACTTCCCATACCAGGAAGGGGATAATACCTTTATCACTGGGGATGAGATAGCATTGAGAAAGTCTACACAAACAACCTTACTAATTAGCCTTATCTGCCATTAGTTTCCCATATATTTGCTTTCCCTCAATGTGCTGCCTTTAGAAGCTCAAACTCCTTTTCCTTTGTCTTGTTACTTCCCTACGAAATTATTGGTCTTTGCTAAAATGCTACATAAGCCCAAATTCTAATAACCCCTCTAAGTTACTCATGACTGAGGTTTCTCCAGCATGAAGTGCACTGCACATGTTAATAAAGTGTTCATTTTTCTCTTGTTAATCTGTTTTTTTAGCGTCAACCTAATTTAGAAGAACCCAGCCAATGAACCTAAAATGAGCAGAGGAAAATTTTTTTCCTCCCCTACACCATACAGTATTGTTGAATCAGAAAGGAAGATACAGAAAAAAGTGTAAAACATAACTATCTGCAATAGAAGTGATTACAAATATACGTATGATTGCAATATTTATATCACAGAAATACATGATTACATATAGATATATGTAATATGCATATATTTATGTATTACGTATATATGTAATACATATATATTTATATATATACTTAGAATACGTATGTATATATGTATAAATCATACACAAATATATGATTATATATTTATATCATTATAATATCATATAAAATGGAAACATGGAAGGATAAATATTAAGACATCAGCAAGAATTATCCTGCTTGTGGATGTGATTAGAATGGCAATTTGTTTTGAAGATGGAGAACAGGGTAAAATCAGTCAAAAAAAACAAAGGAATAGAAAAAAGACTATTAAAAAATTGAAAATTATACAAATATGCCCAATTATACATGTAAATATAATTTTTAAAAATTACAAATGGTGATCGCTCTTCTGTCTTTAAAGCTCTTTCCTCAGTGACCAGGGTGTTTGGGAAATGGGGATGTGTAGGAAATGACAGGGACACAGCGGGCCTGTAGGATTTGATGCTGGACAGCTGGAGTTAATGTTCCAGCCCTGTCACTAACAGGAGGTGAGCGGTCCATTGTATTGTTCACTTTTCCAAACTCAAAATTCCCTCATCCATGAAATAAGGTTGTGAGAATAAAATGCAACAATATAATTAAACTGCTTAGCCCAGTGCCTGGTACATATTAAGTAGTCAATAAATACTGGCTGTTAATATTATCACTCATATTATAGTCACTGTGAATTGACCAGTGTTAGGTCCTGGTTAGAGAAAAGGAGGAGAGATGGACAGCAAGATGATTTTGAGGTTCAAGTGTAAGTGTAAGGAATCATGCTGCTATATTTTAAGATTTTTTTATTCTTCCTTTTTCTCCCAAAGCTCCCCAGGTACATAGTTGTGTATTTTTAATTGTGGGTCCTTTTAGTTGTGGCATGTGGGATGCCGCCTCAGCATGGCCTGATGAGCGGTGCCATGTCCGCACCCAGGACTCGAACCGGCGAAACCCTGGGCCACCGAAGCAGAGCGTGCAAACTTAACCACTCCGCCACGGGGCCAGTCCCCATGCTGCTATATTTTAAATTCTCCCTCCTAGATTTTGATTGGGTAGTACAGAAAGTTATAACTTCTTAACACGGCATTCAAGATCCTCAGAATCGGTCCTTCATCTAAGTACAATGATTCTCCTATGCCCAGACATTCTATTTATTTCTCAAACAATTCCTGCAATAACCTACTTAAAGAGTTGCTATTAGGATCAAATAGTGAAGATGCTGGCTCATGTTTTTCGATAACCTACTGCATGTCAGGCGCCATGCTATATGCAGTAATACTGAAAAGTACATTCTACTTCCCTCATTTTGCAAATAAAGGAAGTAATATTCCAAGAGTTTAAAGGAGTATCAAATTTTTTTGATGTTAGATATGTCTAGTTCAGAACTCCAGGCTTGTTCTAATACAGCTGGTTGTCATCATTGTATATAAGTGTTCTATAAACAGTAAATATTCTACAAATTTAAATGTAGCAAGATATATAATGGGAGGTTTCAGTTGCCTTAGAGTCTTGGCCCAGGTCCTAAAATTGAGGATAGCAGGTGATAAATTTTCACACATTCTAAAGAGAGGTGCCAGACACTCCTACCCAGACTTGCTGAGATAAATCTAAATATGTCCTTACCTCCTTTCTTTGTCACAATCACCAGTCTATATAAAGTTGATTAGGTAATGGGGCTTTTTAGAAAACTTGATAGGCTAGAAGAGGAGAGGGTATAGCTTTTCCAGACCTCCTCACTTGCAGACTATGTTCAAGATGCCTCATATTACAGAAAGCGATAGCTATCAGGCATGTGAAATACAGGGCACAGTGCCAGATTATAAGAGTACCAGACAGACAGATCTGTTCTTTTACTTCTATTTCCTATTCCCATCCCAACCCTGGAGGACCCTGCAGAAAAATTAGTATAAGAGCAAAATGGAGGAAGAATGAAAAAATACGTAACACCAACCCACCCCCTCCTTCCCCACTGTTTATCTGGGAAATTTTTGTGTCAGGACTGAGCTGGAAAGAGGGGAGATGCCTTAAATTGGAGTAGAGGTGAAAGTTGTGATATGTGACTGAACTATACATTTAATATCAAAAAATGACAGTTCTAATATCTAATGACTATTCTAATATTATTTCTGGAAAGATCTTGAATACTTCTGAGATATTCTCCAGGGACAGAGAAGGGAAATCCAACAAACTGTTGGAGGGCAGTGGTGGGAGAAAGAATAAGGCCATTTCATGATTATCCCTTATCGACTGATGACATAAAGAAACTATTCGTTCTCCCCTCTGCTTTGGCTGATGTTCACGTACATTGCTCTCTTGAAATTCTGCCCAGCATTCTCGTCTCGCTTTCCATGACCCTGTTCCCATAACGTCTTTCCATAATGTCTCCGGATAAATCAATCTTTTATTCTGTGCTCTCATAGCCTTATGCTCCATCAGTCATACAGTATTGTGGCCAAGAGTATAGCTAGACTCCTCTGAAACAGTGAGCTCCTTCAGGAGCAGTATGGTATCTTAACTGGTCTTTTTATTCCCAGTGCTTAGCACAATATCTTTCTCATGCTAAATGTTCAGTACTAGCTGATTAAATTGCTGTGGAACAAATTGATAACTGAAATCAGTCACAAAATCTAGGACCTTGTGCTCCAATACCTCTATGGTATAAATCCAGAAAACTTCCCCCAGGGAGCAGAACACTGTTTCTGCTCTCCCGTGGACTTCGCAGGTAAGAGTCAAGATAACTCTGACACAGCTGAATACCCATCAAAATAGAAACCCAGGGGTCACCCAAGCATGAACCAAACAACTATTAGGCTCCTACTATGTGTCAGGCTTTGGGAATGAAAGACAAAGAAGACAGCACTTGGCCTGTTCTTTTACCCTATGTTTATAACAGTTAAAATGGATCTCAGTTTGGAAAGCATATGATCTTCATTTCTGAGAGCACTGGCAGCATACACTGAGAGCTGACAGAACTGTGGTTGTGATTAGCCAACTCCACAAGATGAAGATATGGAAACTGAGGTAGTCATAGGCTGAGGGCAGTAAAGCAGACATGGCACCAACACCAGATCTTTCCACAGATGGCCTTAACTGAGAGTGTGTGATAGTTGCATAAATCCCAACCCAACCACTGACTTAATAATGGCATGTCTTAGATTCACCCTGAGTATTCAAGCCTTAGCAAAAACCATCACCAAGATGGTCTTAACAGTCCTCTGAGCTTGGATAAACTTCAGACAGGTTTCTTTCTGACTATAGACCCTGGCCTCTTTTTTCATAGAGCATTTACTTTAGAAAACTTGCAATTGTAAATTATTTTTCTACCCCCTTGATATGTAAATCTTCTCCCAGCCTCTTGCCAGTTTTACAACCCAGGAATGTCTTTCTCAAGGACCTGGTGGTCATCCTTTTGAAACGTAATCTTTAAGAAAGACAGCCCCTTTATCTCCCAGCCTCTGGGGGAAGGTAGGACCTAACTTCCATAACTAGCAAACTAGCTAACTAGCAAACACAGTGGCCTAAGCACATTGCACGTGGACAAACCTCTCCTCCAATGTCCCCCAGTACTTTTCCACTAGCTCACCACCATGATTAAAAACTCTTCTGCCTTTTGTTTCCGTGGAGTTGAATTCAATCTCTCTTCCCTATTACAATAGTCTTGATTAAAGTCTTCCTCGCCTGTTTAACTCAGCCCAATGCAATTTTTCTTTGGCAACCACTGTATAGAACTTCAACCATAACCATGAACTTTACCAACCACAGTGATGGTAATAGTTGTGATTAGTAAAAAAATTGTTCAATAAAATTTCTCGACACTATAAACCAGTGTTTTCTCAACCAAGTGCAATTTTGCCCACAGGGGCTATTTGATAAAGTCTAGAGACATTCTTGTTTGTCACAGCTAGGGAGAGGGGGTGAAGGAAGAGGTTTGCTATTGACATCTAGTGGGTAGAGGTCAGGGGTGTTGCTGAACATTTTACAATGCACAGGAAAGCCCTCACAACAAAAAATAATTTAGTGCAAATATAAATAATGCATGGTTGAGAAATCCCGCTAGAAACAGGATCCTAAGAGCACTCTTTCCTAGGTCTTAGCCCAGTCCAAGAAATTAGGTTGTGCCAAAAGGCCTGCATGAGTACAGGTTATGATGAGGATCAAGGCTTCCCCAGGGAGAGAAGGCCAAGTTGTCCTGGCCTACATGCTGATCTATATAACCCAATTTATATCTAAAGTTATACGACCACACAATAACCAGACCCCATCTGCACTGATACCATTTACGTCATCTTTCCTTTGTCTAGTAAAAATAAGTCACGTATCCATGCCTTATAAATTTAGCTCTAACCCACAACACATTGCAGCCCTTCACTGCCCATGGGTCTTGTCCCCATGCTATTCCCTGAATAAAGGAGCACTACTACCAGACCTTGAGAGTCCAAGAAATCCTCTTCGATTCTTTGGCTCGCCGAGCCCGCATCAGGTTAGAATATAGTTTTTTTCTTTTAAGATTGGTACCTGAGCTAACATCTGTTGCCAATCTTCTTTTTTCCTTCTTCTTCTTCTTCTCCCCAAAGCCCCCAAGTACATAGTTGTATATTATAGTTGTGAATGCACCTGGTTGTGGTATGTGGGATGCCGCCTCAGCATGGCTTGATGAGCAGAACCATGTCTGCGCCCAGGATCCGAACTGGAGAAACCCTGGGCTGCTGAAGTGGAGCACGCGAACTTAACCACTGGGCCACCAAGCCGGCCCTCAGATTATAGTTTCTGAACACAACAAAAGCAAGCAACTGAGAAACAACTATAAATAGCTCTTGAAGAGAATATTATTGACAAACGTGAGTAGAACCAATAAAGTTTATAAGATGTTGAATTATTAAGTTAATACCAAATAAGTCCATATTTTGCATTTATATAGAACATGGTCCACTTGCTCATGGTGTACAGGTTCCAACACTTCCTAACTGTGGCAGTGTGTTATTTAACTCTTAGGCTCAGTTCTCTCATAGGTATAAGAGAAGAATAATGACCCCTGCCTCCTAGTACCAATATAAAGATTCAACAATATGATGCAAGTTCACGCCTTAGCCTGATGTCTGATTTATAGTAAGTTCACAGTATATGGAGATAATTTTAAAACTGCAATAAGAAAGGAAAATAGAGATTCCAGAATTGACAACTTAATAAAGAATTGAGGAAACAAATGACACCTAATTTAGTCCTAAGCTTATCATTTAATATTTTGAGACCAAACTAACTCTTCAAACACCATTATTTTTTATGAGAATTTAAGATCTAGATAATCCAATTTGTGGACTGACTGAGTCGCTTTGGACTCATAATCACATGAAGGTATTTCTTAGTAAGAATCTAATTAGCTGTTTAATTAGTCTATATAGGCTAATGAACTGCCACTCTGCCATTATCTCCTTTAGAGGTTCATCTCAGTCAATTTATGTATACAGTCATAACATGATTAACCCAGTACAGATTGTCACTACCTATCACTGACTCATTGACAAAGGAACAGCTCTTCAGTTAGCCCAGAGCCCCCTTGGAGGAATTACTAAATTTGTAGATGCTCTCTTAGTAGCTAGCAAGTTAACTTAAACAGGTTACCTGATTTCTTTTTCATTTACTCAAAAAGCAGTTATTGTGGCAATAATAAAGAATAATTATTCATTTAATTCACTTGTGACACATTGATCTCATTCTATTTGGAAACACACAATAAAAAAAATTAAACACCTACCCTCTTCCCATTTTTCACACAGTCAGAAAACCTATATCAGGACAAACTGGCTTAAAATGGTTCTATGTAGTTCAGATGTAAATGAATTTGGCTGATTTTATAATGTAAGGCTCTGGTGCATTCTCACCAACTACACAGGAGTAACAGACCTTAGATATTATGGCTTATTTTTTTTGTCCCACATTTAGGGCTTCTATTATTTATATTTGCTTATGCCTTCTTTGGCAGTATGCTAAGGACGATCTGTGTTTCCTCAAAGGCTATTATTTTAAGTTTAAAAATGCATTAGTATATGAGAAGTAAAAGCATGAAACCCCTTAAGTCTCCCCTCAATAATTCACTACTAAATCAATATATAAAGAATGTTTTTAAACCACCAACTAAAGGAAAGGAAGTTCAAAAAACAATGGATATCTTTCCTCAGAATTTTCTAAACTAATTTTTCCTTCAGATAGACTTGTCAGTTTCAAAATAAACCTGACTTGGGTTTCTGAGATCCTAGGAAGTGAAGGATATCTTGCTTCATTTTCTATTCCTATATAAAGCAGAGTTGTATTAAAAATTTCAAATTTCTTCCCTCTTTTGAGTTCCAGAGGATACATTTGGGTTAGTTCAATATGCTATTCCTGCTTTAACTTTCTCATAAATTCACTTTTCAATTTTATCCTAAAAGTTTGAGTCAAAGAGTAAAATCTTCAAAGTGCTAGTCCTCTCTGATGTACTTTTGAAAAGAGGAACATTAAGTGTAACCTCAGTGAGGTGCAGATCAGTGCATAATGCTAAGAGGAACTTAAAAAAAAGAAGAATTATTAAGAGTGGCAAAGCCACAGAATTACTCTTTACAATAACCTTAATATGAAGGCAAATGATCTGTTTGACACTCCATGCACAAGGGAAAATTTCTATCATCTAGAAATCCTCTATAGACATTATTTGGAAGGGCTTTATTCTGCCAATCAGTTAGTACCAGTTATAGATCCTGAGCTAACAAATGTCAGCATGGTAGTTTCTCTGGAAAACAATACCATAGGTTAAGTAGATAAGTGTGTTAATAGTTAAATCAGTGGCTCTCAATCTTGGTTGCACATTAGAATCACCTCTGGAGCTTTTACAAACTCAAATGCCCAGACTGCCCCCAGATCAATTAAACCTGAATATGTAGGCTGGGAACCAAGCATCAGTATTTTTTTATGCTGCCTTCGTGATTTCAATATACAGTCCAAATTGAGAACCAAGGCTTTATAGAAATGGAATGTTCTGTAACAATTGCCACTATAGCATAGAGTTAAAAGGAATCTTTGGATATATTTTCATAATTGAAAATATAATTGGTTAGAGTAGAAGAAAGAATTACTTCTCCATCTCCCAACTGTAACATTTAAAATGAGGTTTAATGCCACTACTGAAGTAGATTTTCAAATTTTTGTACTTTTTCTTATAATACCCCAACAAAACACTGAGATCATTTCTATACAGGTATATTTAAGTTGATGCAATTTGACTTGACATAGCCATTTAAAAGACTCTAAAATATGAAGGCAAATATTGCTAACCCATTCAACTGACTCTAGGTAAAAAGAATAATCAGCCACTGGTTAGGCAACATTTTTTCTCAAAAGCAGAACAGTAATATGAAATTTGGCATAAAGATATCATAATATAATAGAAGAAATAACTTTTGGCTCCATATATTAAACCTTGTAAAAAAATACTATGATTAGTATATTAACTTATTAAAAAAATAGTTAAACACCTTTTAGGTAAATGGCACCACGCTAGGCCCTGGGGATACAAGGTAATTGAGAAGACACAGCACTTGCCCTCATTGACCTATAGCCCAGGCCAAAGATTTTGATCCCATCTATTCACCCACCATAAACCCAAGATATCGTTAAACATTAGTAATATATCAGTTTCCAAATGAATTGCCAAATGTCCGTATAACACATTTTCAGATCAACTTGGTTGACATTCTATGCCTTTCTCTATACCCCATCTTCTAAAAGATCAAGAAAAGACTGATAATGCAAACATTACTAGTTGAGCTTGTGCAGGTTTATGAAAAAAAAATGGTAAATGATTCTCCTATCTCCACTTCTCCCACATTTTCTGTTCCTTTCTTGCTTTCTTACTGTCTCTCATTGTCCTCCTCCTCCTCATCATCCCTATTATGGTCACAACTGTCTAGGCAGTCTCTAATATATAATCCAAAAATACGTCCGAAAGCAAAAACTATGGCATTGGAAATCATTGTTGATCTATTTAGAATTTTTTCAGTTCTTGATTATTTTATATTTCATTTTAAAAGTAATTTGTGCTCATTATACTATTATATAAGTACAAGAAAAAATTACTCATAACCTACCACCACAGAAACCATATTTAATATTTGACATCTTTACAAATTTTCTCTATCAAGCTTTAACAGTTAAAGTCATACCAAATGTAAAATTCTGAATGCAGCTTTTTAATTTTCTTCACATTATATTTTAAGAATTTTACAATTTCACTAAGAACACTTTATAAACCTTATTTGAAATGGTATATGGCTGAAATTCTTAACATTACAGAGTACTTCAAGGGTGTCAAAATATTAATTTAATGAGCAAATATTTACACACTCTCTTCTATGTACCAGGTACTAACCTAGATTCTGAAGACACAGAAAGGAACAAAGATTCCTGTCCTGTGGAGTTGATATTCTAGTGGGAAGAAACAGACAATGAAAAATAAACAAATCAAAAAGATAATTTCCGATAGTGATTCTCATTTTAATAATCATGGGATTCTGACTCCGGAGAGGGGGCTGGTTGGGGGGGGGTGTATTGGGAAGATATCCATCTCCAAGTAGAGAATGTTTGATCTGAGATTTGAATGATAAGCAGGAATCAGCCATGCAAAACTCTAAAGAACCTGCAAATATAAGAAGAGTGGAATTATGCTATCTTCCTGGAAATTCTCTTGATTTTCCTAAGATTGGCACCTGAGCTAACTTCTGTGGCCAACCTTCTTTTTCTTCTCTTCTTTTTCTTCTCCTCAAAGCCCCCCAGTACAAAGTTGTATATTCTAGTTGTAGGTCCTTCTGGTTGTGGCATGTGGGATGCTGCCTCAGCATGGCCAGATGAGCGGTGCCTTGTCTGCGCTCAGGATGCAGACTGGCCAAACCCTGTGCTGCTGAAGCAGAGTGCACAAACTTGTTCACTCCACTCGGGTCAGCCCCCTGGAAATTCTTAATTACCTCTATTAGGTCTTCATGAAGGTACAGGTAAAGAGTGAGCAAGCCTTGAAAATATCTCTTCCTTGCCGGTCCTCATATGGTTTCTCTTGGGTCAGATCTCAAACTTCATTCATCCTTTCCTCAGAAGCCACTTAGAGGCCAATTCCTTTGTTACATAACTCACTAATCACAAGAGAACTGATATGACAAAATTCCTGCCTAAATTTCTAACCAAAGATGTAGTTAGAATTTATAATATAATCTGATTCAAATTTGTGCTTTCCTTTATTTTTACCATAAATTCACCCCAATTTTTGACATTTCAAATTTGTGTTGCTATTACTGTTCTTGTCAATTTTGGAGCTGAAATGTGTCAAGCTTGTTGTACAAGTGGTTTAGTATTGCAGTCAAGAGCATGGGCTATGGACAGATTCTAATGGTAAGACCTTACCTAAGCTACTTAGGCAGCCACAATTTCCTTATCACAGTAATAATAATGTCAATTTTAAAAGAAATGATATAGAGAACTCAGCTTAGAGCCTGACACACACAAGCCTTTAATAAATAGGTAGAGTAGGTAGAGAGATAAACAGCATACATGTTCATGTACACACACACACCTTGAAATTATTTTAAATAGTTTATGTATAAACATCTTAGTAGCAGTAAAAAGGAGACAATTTCATTATGCTGTATTACTCCTTGAATGTCCTCTTGAAACTCTATTGCTCAGAAGACTGCATATGGTCTGCTAAGAAAGGCTGCCCACCAATTTTTTTTGGTGAGGAAGATTGGCCCTGAGCGAACACCTGTTGCCAATCTTCCTCTTTTTTTTTTTCTCCCCAAAGCCCCAGTACATAGTCATATATCCTAGTTGTAAGTCATTCTAATTCTTCTATGTGGTGTGCCATCACAGTATGGCTTGATGAGCAGTGTGTAGGTCTGCGCCCAGGATCCAAACTAGCAAACCCTGGGCCACTGAAGCGGAGCACACGAACATAACCACTTGACCATGGGGCCAGCCCTCTATCAACCAATTTTTACTTGGATGAATTATATAATGTGGGATTTGGAAAACTTGAAACCCCAAACTCCACTAACTCGTGGTCATAGACCAAGATCACATCAAGTTTCAAACACAATCATGGTGGGACATGTAAAAGAGATGCTAAGGGTCCTCTCAGTTCTCCTCAGTGTTTCCTTCTCTTCTCAAGCCCTCATTAGGTGACTTCCTCCACACTAACACAAATATTTTCATGGAAGACTGTCTCGATGCCTAGAACTCTGCATTTGAAACAGAATCCTAAAAGACAATGGGATGAATGAGCCCTGCACCCAAGGAAGGGGGGGAATTCAGAAAGAGACTAATAAAGTAACTTTCACACTGTCCTCCTCAGAAACTCAGCACTCCTCCATTGGACTAAGCTCAGAGTAGAGAAAAAAGGGCTGATTGGGTGGGCTTGAACCAGAGAGCTCATTTTCATGTGATATATATGTGTCTAAGAATGGAATGTTCAAAGGGTTCCAAAACTAAAACAAAACCTTGAAAACCACTGAGCCAGTAAATGTGAAGGCTCTTTGTAAACTGTAGTGTGATTTACAAATGCTAGTTTTTAATATTATTACTGCTGTTTCTTGGTTCTTGTGAACATTTAAATGCTTGTTTTATTGGGAAATTGCTTAATTAGATAATAAATCTCAAGAAAAGGCAGTGTTCCAAGTCAAAGATTCATTTTCGTCTCTACCATTCTGTGCAATAAGCACATTTGAAAGGCTTCCTAAAGGAATTCCTAAAGGGATCGATTTAGTGGAGGAAGCAGGAGCAGACGACTAAACTTCTCCATCACAAATTTAAATCACCCAGTCAGTCGTTTTCTGCAGTAAAGAAATTCATCACACTCCCTGGCTGTTGTGAGGATACTCAAGGAAATGTTCCTGCCTCCTTTGGTTGGATATGAGAGCCCTAAGGATCTCAATTCAATTACTGTAACCTGGATATTGAATCCCACGTACAGAGAAACACCAAAGGAATATGGAAAAAATAATAACAACAGGAATCCAATTTAACTCAATGTACATTATTTGTCCTAAAAAAGGGCAACACAACTACAGGATCCTGTATGAGACTTTAGGAAATAGTAACAGCAAAGATAAATAATGCTGTGTGCCAGGCCATGGTCTAAATGCTTTACATACATCAGTTCATTTGTTCCTCTTGACAAACTTATGGGCTCAGCATCATAATTATCTTCTTTGACAGATGAAGCCCAGAAAGAGTGAGTCACCTGCCAGAGGTCAGTGTTGGAGCTAGGATTCAAACCTAGGGAATGAGGCTCCAGAGATCACCATACTATGCTTTAGTTTTTAGTTTTAGAGAAGTTAGAAAAATGAGTGTATATTTCAATTTGAATTCTACCAATTATAAGTAGGGCTTTGTGCTTGATATCTTCCTTCTGCCCCTCCAGATTCACACCCCACACTTTTCTACCTTGCTATGTGTGCTGGGGTCTGGCCTGTGTAGACAGCATCAATGGGCTTCCAGTTGGGTTTGGCATTAGCTGGAGAGTAGAGGTCAAGGGGAGTGTAAGGTCAGGGTATTTATCTTCCTGGTTCCCTCACTAAGGTCGCTACTGGTTAGCTGCATCCCTCTGTTGAAACTACAGCTCCTGTCAAATGACTCTCTTCACTCTGGCTCTCTACCTCTCCCTTCCTCTGCTCCTGAAGACACAGAGAGAGCAATAGCTCTCTACTGTTAGAATTGCTGGGCCACTGAATCACATTCATTATTTTCCCTAAACCCTGACTACATCTTTGTAAATAGACCTTTTATTAAACTTCCCTCAAATCATCATTCCAGAAGTCTGAATAAATTCCTCCATCTAGTTTACATATGACTGGACCAAAAAAAATGCAACATAACCCTCAGGATACCCCCTTTCTACCGTCTGCACAACAGGCCCAGGAAATAAATTCTTCAGCTGTCCAAAAAGAGTGCCTACTACAAACCTCTGTGAAAATTATTTTTCAATTTTATTGGTTTTTTGGAAGAGATCAGGAATTTAGGTCCACAAATAGAACAGCATTTTCATTCGAATAATAGTCATTGGGTCTATTAAAGCATCCTAAGTGCCAAGAAGCAGGGCAGGAACAAACCTATTCACGTTGGGTGTTGGTCTGTTTGAGCTGAATGACCTTGCTAAATCCTTGACTCAGGTGCCATAAATCAGACACTTAGCCCAATTAAATGCAAAAATATCTGATGCTATGCAGCTGACAATACTAGATAGCTGGCTTCCCGGAACCAGGTAGTAAAATATATCCAGGAAATGTGATCCCATGGTGCAGAAAGACACCAGGTGCATCCTTGTTTTCTCTTCTGTCTAATTAGCCATTCATCAGAAACAATGCATGCTTACGAATATGTCTTGGCCTCAAAGACAGTGAGTATCTGAACTGACCTTAACATCTCTTCTTTAAAACATCCTAAGTTGATCTTGTCATTTACTGTAACAGCCCACCCTGTGGGGGACAATGGAGGTTGTTTTCATTGAAAGGGAGGTAAGAACAACGCTCCGAGCCATAATTCAAAAAAATATGGCTACCTACCTGCTCCTCTCCCCTCATCCACCTTAATAGTGCTGATAACTCTCCACTGTTCCACTCCTGGTTTCCATGTTGAGACTAGCTTTATAGCTACAATTCAGCTGGCTTGGTGAGAGGATGCATTTCCTGTTACCATGACTTGATGTCTGCAAAGTTAAATGTGTGTGGAGATAAATTACTCACTATCATTGCTTACAAACCTCATTGTTTCATCATCAGAATGTGTCACAAAGGTCTTAAAAGTCTATGAGCATGTACAGCTACCAGTGGAACAGACACAACAAACAGACACGTCTCTGAATTACAGTTTCATAGAACAATGGCTGGAGATGGATGGACGATACACAGACCTATTTCAGCAATAATCATTTGGGAAATCTCTTGGGGTAATTCTGGACTCGCAGGAAGCAATGGCATGACCAAAGATTAAAAGACAGAAATCCTGGATCTTACTTCTCTGATTCTAGCCACCATCTTGATGTGTGACCTCCCCGACTCTAAAATGAGAACTATCTGTATGAGCGGACTTGCAGAATCATTGGCATGAACAAAAGTGACTTATACATACAAACAGTAATGTAAAATCTTGTGCTATTTCACTTTGCAGAAATTGGTCAGAAATTATTTTGTGAATGAGATCCTCCTTTTCCTGAAATAAAGTCAAGATGCAGTGGTTCTTTCAAAGTATACATCCTATTTCTTTTCCTCCCCACCTGCAGTAGCCAGCCTCTTAGGGGGTCTCCTCCAGTGATCCTCACCTTCTGGTATTCACACATTCAGTGTGCTCTTCTCCATTGATCAGGGTTAACCTGCGCATCCAACAAGACATTGCAGAAATGATACTGCATGACTTCCAAGGTTGGTTCATAAAAGCCATTTGGCTTCTGCCTTGTTCTCATATCACTCAGTCTGGGAGAAATCAGTTGCAATGTGAAGAGGATGCTCAAGTAGCTGAATAGAATAGTCCACATGATGAGGAACTGAGGCTTTCTGCCAAGAGCCAGCACCAACTGCCAGTCATGTCATTAAGCCATTTTGGAAGCAGATCTTCACACCCTATTCAAGCCTTCAGATGAATGCAGCTCCAACTGATATCTCAGCTGTAACCTCATGAGAGATCCCAAGCCAGAATCACTCAGCTAAGCTACTCCTAAATTCTGGATCCACAGAAACTGTGTGAGATGTTAAATGTTTGCTAGTATAAACCATAAAGATTTGGGGAGTAATCTGCTACATAGATAACTAAAATAGTCTTTGTTCTGGCTTTCTATTCTGGATAAGGTTTACCTTATATGTATACACGTCCTTTCCCCCAACCCTGACAAACATACACCCATTTTTCAAGCAAACTTTCCATATAGAAATATGGCAGAATGTCTAGGAGCAACAGGAGGGCATGTGCACTGTGATAATGACACAATTTTAGAGAATTAATGCTCTAAGATGTACACGTCCATAGTTTCAACTGCACAAACCATGAAGGTCCATCTGAAAAATGTCCTCATCCAAGAAATTGTTTACAAAACTAAATACCACATGTTTGATCTTCATAATATATTTGTAGCAAAGTAGATTATTCCATTGTCTTACAGCAGCATAAGTGGAATATGGTGATATCATTTTGTCATCCAGACAGTTGTAAATAGTGAGTTAATGTCCTGCCTTTAACTCCTGTTAACTGACGGAATTGAGTCATATTATTTCAGCTGATAGTGAAACAAGTGAGTTAGACAGTTAAGAGGGACATCCGGCTGAAATACTGCAAAGGTCTAGCAGTGCTTTAAACCAACCATGAGTATCTTCCGCTGCAGAAAAACTTCAAATCATTATTAATTGTAACTTTACTATGAGTCATGATGACATTATACAAAGAGTGTTAAAGTACTAACATTACCAGAAACACCCAAAGCAGATAATATAACATTCTTCCTCACCTGCCTCCTACTCTTTATAAAGCCAGTTTATCTTTAACGTTTCAGACCATATTAAAGTGTAATAAAATTAGAGGAGATACACATTTACTGTTTATATCACTATATCTCCAAGACTAACATAACAAAACAGATGAAAAATCACATCTATAAAAACTTTTGGGTACCTGTAGAATTTTTTAGTAAAACCACTTAAAAATTGTTTTCAGTGTTAGCTTCCAACATAATAACAGGCCTGAAAACACAGACTACCTTCTTAGTATTGATGTGAATTTCTCTTAGGAAAATCAGAATTCTAAATTAACCTAAATAATAAAAAAGGTATTGAGTTGTACTGCAATGAGATTTTACTGTATACAAAGCTAGTTTCTGCAAAGGGCAGAAATTTTCTTTTATGCAAGCCCATAAAACAATTTTTTAAAGCCATAAGAATTATAGCAAAATGAAAAATTCAAAAAGAATGAAATACAAATGTTTTATCTTTAAATAAACAGCAGCAGAATTTTACCAAATATAAAATGGCATAAAGGGTAATGGTTATGAAATGAGAATCACAACGTGCTTTTCTGAAACCCTCAAATGGGTAAGGGTTAACTTAACTCTTAGAATTAGATCTTACAGATCTATTTAAAAAATTTGTTTGATATTTCCATTTAACACCTGTATTTAATACTTTTATAAGGTATCAAAAGGGTAGGAATTAGGAACATTCACTTCTGATATTAAGTTGGCTGAAAGTGCCTAGGTGTGGAGCAATGGAAAATAAATAAATTGTGTCAACAAGTTTTTGTTGTGTTATTAATTTTATTTATTGTTCTGTCAAAATTATACCCTTGTGAACCAAGGAATTTAAGATATACCTAGTATTTACAAATTTTTTAATGAATTAATTCTTTAATAGAAATTGTGAATGGATTTATGCTTAATATAATTTCAAAAGGGTTCAGTTATTTTACTCTGAGAAATCGCTGATGATTCAATTCTGAGAAATCTTATGCATTGGGTTGTATTTACATCTTATATATTAGGAAGCTATCATTTCTCTTCAGATATTTCATAGTATCTGTTGAATGAGATGTGTGAATACATGAAGAAAAGAAGTTTTCAGCAATTAATTCTGGCAATGTTTTGGAATCAATAGATGCCGTTTGTCTAAAATATACTGTTATCCTTATGCTGATCTTTGCGTTCGTTCTTGAGTTACACTTTTTATTTCCATGTAAAGTTGTGTGCAAGGATTATTTTTACTACTTCCTCCCCCCCAAAAACCTATAATCAGTATAATGATCTGCATGATAATGTCTCAGAAAAATCAAGCAAGCCCTCAAAGCATTACCTGGACATCCATTACATACCTAGTTAAAAGGAATAAGACTTAGGTCCTGACATCAAGGAGATGGAAAACATAACCAGAAAAATCAAGTTAAATTACATGAAACAATTAGGAAAAATTAAGTGCTATGATGTATAACAGTATTTCCCAAAATATCCACGAGATGTGAATAGATGTTTTATTTAAAAAAATAAATAAATAAAGAGCTTCCATGGTCAAATAAGTTTGGAAAACATTTCTTAAGACATTACCCTCTTGGCAATTCACAATGTCTATTAGCATATTAACGACTTAAAAATTTTGCAGCAAAGAAAACGACTAGGCTTTTATTAATCCAGGATATTCAAAATTTCTTTAACCATGGAAGCTTTTGTTAAAATGTTCTCTTTTTGATCATGAAAATTTCATAAATGAAGAGAAAAAATAACTCAAGTATTTGCCACATTAATTTAACAAGCATTAGCATTTTGCCATATTTGGTTCAGATTTCTTAATCTAAATAACAATAAAAGATCACAAACAATTAAGGCTACTCTCATCCCTTTTTCCTCCCTCTTTCCCCAGAGGTTACCATCGCCCTGAAATTGATCTATATTCTTCTTACCCATATATTTACCTTGACTCATGTTTGCATCAACAAACAATATAATTTCTGTTTTAAATTTACAAATATAGTATCACTTTTGTACCCATTGTGATTTACTAATTTAATTCAACATTATGTTTATGAGATGGAGCCATGATAATGCATATAGATTTAGTTCATCTGTTTTAACTGAGGAATTGTGTTCTTTGTATAAATAGACCACAAAAATTAATTATCCAATAATCTATTAAGGACATGTGGCTTGTTCCCAACATTTTCCACTTACAAACAATGTTGCGGTGAACAATGCCTTGTACATACATCCTTGTGTGTCTAGAAGAGAGTTCTAGAGTATAAGCCTAGAAGGAGAATTAATAAGCCATAGGTACCTACATGATTAACTTTAGTAGTAGTAAGTCATAAGTATCTATGTGATTTAACTTTAATAAGTCATAGGTATCTGCATGATTAACTTTAACTTTAGATATTTCAAACTTCTCTCCAAAGTAATTGAACTAAGTTACACACCAACTGGCATGCTGCAGGAACTCCCAGTGACTCACATGTCTGCAGACACTCAGACATGATTTTATATTAATCTGATGTGCATGAACTTGTACTGATATACAACGTTAATTTCCCCTATTATTTTTGAAATCTGAACATATTTTCATAAACAAATTGGCCATCTGGTTTTCCTCTTTGGGAATTATGATGGTATGGCAGAGTTGATATTAAATTTCCTAAACTGATCCTTCATTGTACAAATTCACAGCTAAGAGTTTCCCGGGTTTATGGTTTAACTTTCATTTTGTTTATTATTTCTTTGGTTGTATTTTGACAAGTTTTTATGCTTATCAATTTTATAAAGTTTGTACTTTGGTGTCAAGTTTTCATCTAAAATTTTCAAAATTTTATTTTTCACGTTAAGGATTCTATTCCATCTGCTATTTATTTGTGTATTGTGTCACACAGGCATTTAATTGTCCCAGTGACACTTCTTGATTAATCTATCCTTTCCATACTGACTTCCAATGCCACCTGATCATACTAAGTCTTTGTAACATAGAGGAGATCCTCAGTAGTTGAGAGAAGGAGAGGGCCCACTGTTGCATTGGCCTAATTATACATGAGGGACTGCATGGAGGAAGAGGCCTTCAGGCAGGGTCTGAATCCTGGATGGACATAAGGACATAGGTTTTGGTGTCAGACAGACTTTCATTTATATCCCTTCTGTAATCCTCACTGCAAGTGAATTAATCTTGCTGCAAATGAATTTCTTCACTTGTACATGAGAATAATATGGATTACCAAATAGTATTATTCAATGAAATAATATATTTAACAGTGGGTACCATATTGTCTTGCATATAGTAGGTGTTCAAAGATGTTAGCAGTAGTAATTGTAGTTCCTGTTGCTGCTAGTAATAGTAGTAGGAGTGGTAGTAGTATCTGACTAGGTTACTCACTATAATTTTGAAAAGATAAAACAAATATGAAGGAAATTCCTAGGAAAGGAAAGAGAACAAGGATATTGTCTGACCATAAAGGTGAGAGTTAGAGACGAGCCCAAGTTGGGGTTTGGAGGATAAGCTATAAGAGGAATGGAAGATAGTGGTTTAGGACAGAGGCTCTCAAAGTGTGAACCCCTCAGACTGTGAACCTCAGCAGCAGCAATTCTTGAGAACTTGTCAGAAATGCAAATTTAAGACCCCAGACCTACTGATTCTGACACTCTGACTGATGTGTGGCCCGGTAACCTGTGTTTTAACAGCCCGCTCCCCGGGCGATTCTGAGGCACGCTCAAGTTTGAGACCTTCTGTTTTGGCACATGGTGAGTAAAAGGCGATACTGAGGAACCAGGTGAACACGGTGTACAAACAAATGTCAGAACTGAAGACGTAGATTTCTCACTTAAAGGGCTGAAATTCTTCTGTTCTGATGCCTTTACTTGCTTCCAGTTACTGATTTTATTTTATTGAACGGCTTCCCAATCTCAGAACCATTCCTCAGCTTTCAAGTTCTCCTTGCAGTCCACCTACTGGACAAAGCAATGCCAAGTTTGCAACCTTGAGTCACCTTCTGTCCTTCCCACCGTCGCCCTCCTACATTGTTTTCCTCATGCTTTCAGCTTGAAGGCTCCCCAGGGAAGGCAATTTGTCTGGCACAATTTCATCTAACATTAAATACCATGTACATTTACAGAGTTTTGTAATTCATAAACGAGGGTAATTATAGCCTAGAACCCAGCTTTTAATAGCAGGAATCCCCGGCCAGTAAATACAAAACAGTTATCAATATATGTATATCTAGTGACCCTTCTCTGGCCCCTGAATAAAAGTCTTCAAAGAACATGCTGTATCTGTACTATTTAAGAGTACTTTTATTTTAAGAACCAATTTCACTTGAATCCAATAGGTGTAAGTGTGAAAAAAAGAGATGAGCAGTAGCCAGCTAAAGAAAACATTTACTATTTTCAGATTTTTCCATTGTGTTTTTTAAAGAGTTTTATTGATTCTTTGGCAGCAATCGAGCTGGGGAAATAATGAGAGATCTCATTATAATAGCTTATCAGAGACCTGACCAGTGTCCTCATTTTGGCCATGATAAGTGAAAATTCCAGCTGCAAAGGGTCAGCTCGGCTACGGCTACAAGGATCAATTGTGCAGACCTCTGAGAGAAGTAAATCTACCATGGCAGGCTGTGGAGCAGGATGCATTTGGGGATACCACCTGCATTTTAAATTAGTGCTGACTGTCTTGCAACACTTGGGAATCCCTGTTTAATAAAATGAAATCAATCTCCAGGGACTTGAAACGTCACACCTTTTATGTAAAAATTCAAGGTAATTCTGGTGTGTTTCTTACTGTGTTTTTCCTTTTGCTTTACAATTGTATATCACATACAGGCAAACACATACACTTAAAATCTATAAAACACATAGAGTAGCAGGTAAAAAGTAGACCAATAAAACATATATTTTATTATCACTGTGTAATATGTTTAACAATATAGACAGAATTAACCTACAGTGAAAAAGCTTTATTTTTTTCCAAGTATTGGATGATTGAATACTGCTGTCTTTGTGATATGAATCATGATCCTTTACAACAAAATCAATTTACTTGAGGGGGCTGGCCCCGTGGCCAAGTGGTTAAGTTTGTGTGCTCTGCTTCAGAGGCCCAGGGTTTCATGGGTTTGGATCTTGGGCGTGGACATGGCACCGCTCATAAAGCCATGCTGAGGTGGCATCCCACATCCCACAGTTAGCAGGACCCACAACTAAAAATACACAACTATGTGCCAGGGGGCTTTGGGAGAAAAAGGAAAAATAAAATCTTTAAAAAAAAACGAAATCAATTTACATGGGTGTTTAATTTATCTACAAACACAACTAGAAGTTTGAAAGAAAGTTCTAGGATTGAAATTGCCTAATAACATAATTAAAGAAAATTTAAAATACCACCCATATGAATTTCAAGTGCATGAAAAGAATGAAAACCCACAAAACTGTTAGCAGCACTTTTTATCTTAATGGAAATATAATGTACAACCTTTTCATTTATACATATTTATTTTCTAAATTCCTTATCACAAGGAAGTATGATTATTCATTATAGTACCAATGTTAATAATAATAAGATATGAATGAAATATGTACTTGGAAATATTTATAAATCTTAACTAGACCTGTACCAGAATTCTATTTATAGAATTCATAGAAAAACAAAGAAACACATACATGCACAAATACACACACCAAAAACATATTTGCAATGCCTTTCTTGATAATTAAGAAATAAGATGCAGATAGTAGCAGCAGCAAGTAACAGTGAAAGTCCAAACTGTTTGCTTGATATGTGTGATCTTGGACTAGTAGATAGTAAACACTGAAGGGAAGCAATAATGTCAGCCATCCTGAATTGATAAGCAGAGTCAATCATGTACTCTGGAGGAAGGGTTTCAAAACTTTATAAAAACACTTCTCTTTTTTAAATAAAGAGAATTGTGCATTGCCGTCTCTTAGGGCAACTTTATTATGTTGCAACATATATACTAAGGACTGCAAATTAACAATTGATCTGATATAATAATTGGGATCATCTAGATCAGCAGTTCTGTAACCCTAATTCTTGGATTTCTAGGCGTTCAAGGAAACCTTTCGGAAGGTCTGCAAAGTCATAGCAATTCTCACTACATTATTTGCCTTTTTCAGCATTTGCCTTTTTTACTGTGTTGGCATGCCTCTTTCACTATGTTGGCATTTTCACTGATAGTACAAACACAGTGGTGGGTAAAATTACTGGTGCTTAGAACAAATGGAAGCCATAGAACCAAGCTGTTCTAGTAGACTTTGTGTACTTCACCACCATGCATTGAAATGTCACTTTCACGTAAGAACATCTTTGGGGAAGCAGTAAAGATTATTAATTTTATTAAGTCTTGGCATTTAAGTATATATCTTAACACTCTGTCTGACAAAAATTACAAGTTTGTATAAAACACTTCTACTACATAATGAAGTTGATAGTTGCATTAGTTATCTATTGCTGTGCAACAAATTGTCCAAAAATTTAGCAGCTTAAAACAACATGCATTTCTTATTTCCGTTTCTGTAGGTCAGGAACTTATGCACTGCTTAGCTTGAGTCCTCTGGCTCAGGTTTCTAACAAGGCTGCAATCAGGTGCCAACTGGGGTCACAGGCATCTCAAGGTCTAGCTGGGAGAGATCCACTTCCAACCTCACTCGTATAGTTGTTGGCAGGATTTAGTTACTTGAGGGATTTTGGACTGAAGACCTCAGTATCTACCTCACTGGGTTGTTCTGAGGTGTGGATTGAGATAACCAGCATTCAGGCCCCTAGGGTCTGGTAAATGCTCAGTGCTGGTTATTGGCTGGAGGTCACTCTGTTCCTTGCCAGGTTGCCCTCTCCATTGTGGCAAGCATATGAGAAGAGCCAGAGAGAAATCCAGCAAGATGGAAATCATAGTCTCTTATAATCCAACCACGGAAGTGAAACCTCTTCAGTTTCGCCATATTCTATTTGTTAGAAGGAAGTCACTAGGTCCAGCTCACACTTGGGGGAGGGAATTACACAAAAGCATGAATTCCAAGGGGTCAAATCAGAAGCTGCTACTCATAATCATCATCTCTGGGAAAAGTACCCGTACAACTGTTTGTGTTGCAAGTTGAACTAGCTGCTCTTTTCATTACACAGCATTTTTACTCGAAAGAATAATTAAAAGACAAACTATAATTATTCGGACTTGGGTATTTGCACAATTGAGTATTTCTTGAAAATGAACAAAGTGAGCTTTGTCACTTTGAGGAAAACAGCGTTGATACTCAAGACTTGATAGCAATTGAGTACTCAAATGAGTGCTAGAATTTTGGAAAACTTGTATCTGGCAACAGTGTCTTAACAGTTTCTCAATACATAAAACCTTTTTTTTTTTATTTGCTGAGGAAGCCTGGCCCTGAGCTAACATCTGTGCCCATCTTGCTCTACTTTATATGTAGGTGAACCCCTGGCCGCTGAAGCAGAACGTGCGCACTTAACCACTGCACCACTGGGCCAGCCCCTAAAACCTTTACTAAAGATAGTGGCAGCAATATTAAAGAACTTTGGGTTCTGATATTGTATAGTGAAACATGTTAACATTTGAAAGATCCACAAAACCCAGTGAGCCAATGTTTTTCAAATGACCAATGGATGCCTTTACAGAATCATGCCTGTATCCATTTAAAGTGCAAGATAGACCGATGGATCTCGTGTAGCAATATGAAAAGTTCATTAGCATGGTTTCAGCTCCACATTGCAATTAACCTTAAAGAAACTATTACTTACAGGGTTCTACTGTAATATCAAAGAAGAATATCCACAATTATCTGAAAACGGTATTAAAATACTTCTCCGTTTTCAATGCTATAACTCCACAAGGCTGGATCTTTTCCATAGACTTCAACCACAACAACAAATGGAAACAGTTTGAACACTGTGGAAGCAGATATAGAATCCAGGTAGCTTTTATTAAGTCAAACATTAAAGATAGTTACAAATATGTATAAAAATACCACTCTTCTCATGAAACTACTTTTTGTTTTGGAAAACATAGTTTTTTCATAAAAATATTTTATGTGGACATAAAATGGGTGTATTATGGCTATTTTTAAATAAATTATTTAAGAATGTCTACTTTAATTCCTAGCATGGTAAATATTGATAGATATAATCTACATAAATAAAATCTCTTCCAGTTCCTCAACAAATTTTAAGAGCAAAAGATTCCTAAGATCAAAATATTTGAGAATCATTGGGCTAGATTTTGCTGTTTTAACAAAAATAACCCCAAAATCTCAGCAGCTTGAACAAAAAGATCTATTTCTCATTCAGGCTACAAGTCCATTGGTGTTTACTGAGGGAATGTCCTCATTGTTTTCTCAGGAAACCAGGCTCATGGAGAGTACGTGATCAAGAGTCCAAACTCACGAAAATAAGAAAAACAGGCATATGGCAAAATTTGCAAAGGCTTATAAAGCTTTCCTTAGAAGTTACTTATGCTAATTCCACTCACTAGTCATTGGCTTAAGAAAGCCACATGGCCACATCTAACTTCAAGGGGACAGGAACAGGCAATTCTGCCATATACACAAAAGGAAATCCAGAAATATTTAGTGAGCAATACTAATGTCCACCCCAATCCATAGATAGCTGGAGCACTGAGTTGAAAAGGATTATAAGGCTGTATCTTACCTCAGGAGGTTTATTAGTTTCTCATCACTGCTGAAAGAAATTTAGTGTCTTAAAAGAACACAAATATATTTTCCTACAGCTCTGGCGGTCAAAAGTCCTAAATCAGACTGCTGGCAGGGATGTCTCCAAGGGAGAGACATCCGGAGTCTCTAGTGCAGAACCAGCTCTTTGCCTTTTCTAGCTTCTAGAAAACATGGATTATAGCAATATTTATCCCTTAAGCCAAAAATAATTGAGTACCTGCTAGGTAAGAGGCACTATTCTAAACTCTGAGGACACTGAGTGGAACAAAAGTCAAGTCCCAACCATCACAGAACCTACATTCTAAAGGGAGGAGAAATAGAATAGCAAGTAAATAAATACACACGTGTTAGAAGAAAGGTATGTACAACAAAGAAAATTAAGGCAGGAAAAAGTCATTGAGAGCGCTGTGAGAGGTGCTCCTTTAGATAAGGTGGTCAGCAAACGTCTTTCTGATCAGACAATGACTGAGTAAATCACTGAATAAATTTAAAGGGATAAATCATGATATCTGGAGGATGACCATTCAGGCACTGAAAACAGCACCTGAAAAGGCCTTAATGCAGGAGGATGCTTGGAATGTCTGGGAAACAGCAAAGAGGCCAGGGTGTGGCTGGAGAGGAGGGGAGGAGGAGATGAGGTCAGAGAGAGAGCTAAAGTGCAAATCATATAGTGTCTCAAGGACTGTGATAAGGACATAGCCTTTACTCTGAAATGGGCAACCACAGGGCCATTTACTTATCGGAGTGTTATGATATGGGTTACATTTTTCAGGGGTCACTGACTACTGTGGAGAGACCATAACCCCAGGGGCAAGGCTAAAAGCCCAAAGACTAGTCAGGTGGTCATTGCAACAACAGGAAGGAGATGGTGCTGATTTAGATTAGAGCTATAATGATGGAGTTGGTGAGAATTATCTGGATTCTGGACATAATCTGAAAAAAAGTCAATAAATATACTGATGGGTTAGGTGAAATGGGTGTGAAAGGGTCATTACTAAAAAAGTCATTACCAAGAAAAGTGGTCAATTTTCCAAGTAGGAAGTAAGGGAGGGAGAGATGGAGGAGGAAAGAAAGGAAGGAAGGAAGCAATGAGGGAAGGAGACAAGCGAGCAGGAAGAAGTCTCCACCCAACTTTTCAGTTGAAAGACTTTTGTGTCAAAATGAATAGTTTTTCTGGAAAATTAATTCTATGACTTAGGGAAGTCCTTGGATATCAGTTAGAAGAATGATGAATCTTATATAAGCAAAACATGCTTATTTAGCTTCAAAAACTTGAAATGGTTTTAGGCAAATCTGCCACATGGAGCTGCTTGTGTGCACATTTGTATAGTCTGTGAGAAGTAATTTCTCTTTTATGAGTTCAAATTGATGATGTAGCTTTCAACATTATTACAACATGATTTATTATCTAATCCACATCTGAGTAAAATAGCACTGTCCTTCTCTGAATAGAATAAAACTTCTCTCAAGTAGATTTTTTTAACAAGCTTTTATGAAGGTCACATTTGCTGTCAATTCCACAGTCTCAGACTAACGGGAAAGATTGTACCAAACAAACCAAGACACTAGTCAGAGGTGAACTGTTTCTCCACAAAGAAGTCAGAATTTGCTAGTGCCATCTACAAAGGCCAGTTCTTAGTTTCTTCTCAAAATATTGATATTAAATCTTTGATTAAGCTGAGTAGAACTAATAAGTAGATACAATACTCATCCACTTTTTTGATGCATGAGACTATCTTAACTAAATAATATTTTTGTTTTAACTTACTTCTGTTTCAACAGCTAGACATTCAATTCTGAGTCAGGCTGCACTGAGAACAGACATCAGAAAATTTTGCTATAGATAGTCAATTTCTATTTTCAATTTATCACCAGGTTAATTTTATTTTCCATTATTATTAAGATATATTCACTTGTCTCCATTTCCACCACCACCACCCTAGTCCAAGCTAGAGTCATCTGTAGCCTGGGCACAACCATATCCTCCCACCTGATGTCTACATCCGTCTTGCCCTGCTCCCATCCTTCTCTGCAGAGCCGTTGGAAGGATCCTCTTCAAAACTCAAATCACGTAGTTTCATCTTTAAGCTTAAAGTCTTTCAAAGGCTTCCATTGGTTCATAGGATAACGAAAAAACACTGAAGTCCTGCACATGCCTACTATTGGCTTCTCCATGCTCTTCAGCAAGGGGATCCTCTTGCTCTGGGCTCTGCCCTCTCCAGGACTAGCTCTGCTCCCAACCTTGCCAAAGTCTTTGCGTGGACTGTACCCCTGCCAGGACACTCTTTATTCCCACCCTCTCTCAGCGTATCTTTATCCTTCAGGTCTCTAGTTTTCTGTCTTACTTTTTCCGGGAACTTTTCCCTGACTACTCTGCTCCACTCCAACAAAGTCAGATATCCTTGTTATATGCTCTAATCATCCTATGTTGCTCTAGCTTATAGCACTTATGAAGGTAGCAATTAAAGTAATCTGTGCAATTGTTTTATTAATGGCTGTCTCCCTTACCAGACGGCAAGTTTCGAAGGGGAGGGACCCACATCAATTAAAGCTCACCAGCCTGCCACGGTGTAAAATAGGCACGCAGTAACTATTTGGTGAATAACAAATGCATAGAAATTTTTATTTACAAAACAAAATAAAAGAAGCATTTAATAAAAGTTAGAAGAGTAAGACTAAAAATGGAATATATCAAAATACTTGATTAAAAGTGAAAGATATACTTAGACATCTAGCAATTTAGATAGTCAACTGTAATTGTGAAATGGATAACTGGAAGAAAAGAGGCTTGGTAAATTCAGATCTTTTGATTTTTCTCGAAGGTCATTCATCTGTTGACCTGCTGCCTTGTGAGTTTTCAGAAAATCTTACAATTTTGTTTTGCTGTATGTTAGCAGATGTAAACCATAATGGTAAATATTAGGTTTTTTTTTTATATTAGTGCTAAGAAAGAGACTCAGATGCCACTAATTAATGCACTTGAAAGCAAATGAAACACGTGTCAAAAACAGAATCTCAAGACATAAGTGAATCAGAAAATCATTTCAATGCTATGGTGCCCTAAATTACAGATCTAAAAAGTGATTGTAGTATTTACTCTTTTATCTTTGGAGGTCAATGCTCAAAATACATTGTAAACATATCATTGGGTCACAATTTGAATGAGCTCAAGTTCAGTTGTATGACTATACACACAAGACAAATGTTCTTGCTGCTCTACGGAAATCATAAGGTTCTGCTTAAAAGACAGTCTGCTTTCAAATCGGCAGAGGACCAATTAGCGCATCCTTCCAGGAGGACGGTGCAGTGGCTCTTCGTCTGATCTTCATCTGGTTCAACGATTCAAAACAACAAGCCCTCAAACGTTTGTCCTGACTTTTAATAAATAGAAACCAATGTTGCCCTGGATTTTAAAATGTACAAAAACACTTCTGAAAAAATCAACTCATGAACATCCAAATCCCACATTTGCCTCTTGAACACACAGTCAGAATCAGAGCTAGTGTGGTAGTCTTCAGTGCCAGTCAACAAATATTTCCATTTTTTTCCTTTCTGTGCACATAGTAGGATTACATTTATTAGGACAGCATGGCCACTAACTTACTTTGACCAAAGAGTTGTTAGAAGTTATGGGTGTCACTTTGGGGTAGAAGCTGGTGCACACTTTGCAAGGTTCCTTTCCAATGCCACTGCACTAGCATTGCTGTAGATGATAGGAACTCCTTCATCTAGGCTTCTAACTGTAAAGACATGGATTAAAGCCCCAGGCGACCCACTGTGGACATGCATTTTGAGTAAGAAATATGCCTTTGCTCTTTCAAGCCTTTAAAAGTTGAAGTTGTTCATTTCTCTGGCATAACCTAGCCCATCCTGAGGAACATATGCTTGCAAACTCAAGTCATCAAAAATAATTTCAAATTTTATACTATGATGTCGATTTATTTATATGTCTATATCTATATGTACACACATATGTACACTATTTATATATGGGCATCATAAAATAAAAGAGACCCAGGGATACAAGGATTGTAGAATGACATCGGGTTTTGAGTCATTAAAATTCCTTACTCTACAGGTCTCTTAAATTTCTTTTTAAACTTTTTAACCTGAGAGAGGAAAATTGTATGTATTTTTATAATTATCTAAGAGTAAGCACACCATCTCTTGTATTCTTTTTTACAGACACACCACAATTTACTTGTTACTGAAAACAATACATTTCTTCTTAAAATACATCCCCTGGGGCAGTAAAGTACATTCTCTAGTGTTTTCCAGTCTAGTGATCATATTAAAAAATCTAAAAGAACATCAATTTTCATACATTATCAAAAGAAGTACATACAATCTTGAGGGATTGTACAAATGACTATATTTATGCACAACTTGTTGAGCAATGCCAAACATTAGAAATGTCGTGAGTCAGACGATGGTTCAACAACAGTCCCTGAGCACCTAGAAATGCACGTTTTGTCTGCTGTCTGGTGATGTCCCTTGAGTTAAGCAACAACTCAGAGACAAAACAGCTGAGGGAGAGTTTAGTTCATCCACCTACACAGAGCCGGGTACATCTGTTTTTCTTGCTACCAAATAAATGTCAACCACTTTCATGCCATCGAAACAAAAACAAAATTCCAAGAAGAGACTTCCTGAATTTCAGGCAATCTACCACCTATTTCAGCACCCATGGCAGAGTTCTAGATTCATCTTAGGAGGCTCTGTACACAAATGGAGAGTGAGCTAGATGGCAGTGCAGCAAAAGCGAGCAGTTTGCTTCATCATGGCTGCTATTATTGATTACTAGAAGTGCAAGATAAGTAATTGTGTTATAGCAGTTCCCTAATGTGTAATATAGGGCTAATAATACCGCTTACCTCAAGGGATTGAGAGGATTAAATTAACTACTCCATACAAACGGCCTGGCACATAGTAGTGGTTCAATAAATTGCAGTTGCTCTTATGGTAACAATAATTATTATAAAATTATACATAATTATAACAACATATTATTATCTAAATCAATAAATTATTTGTGCATGGGCATTTCCCAAGTTCAGTTCTCAACAAGTTCTTTTTTCCACTTCATACTCTTTTCCACGAAAATCTCAGCAAATCTCCAGGCATCAAATACCAACTCTAAAGTAAGATTCCTCAATTTACATTCTCACTCCTGTTTCTAAGTTGATATTTCCAATTCCCTCTAGAACATTTTCAGCTGGATATCCTTTTGTTTTCTCAAACTCTTGGTGTCTACATCATACAGCAAATCCCCAATCCAGTACTAGCATTAGACTTAGGTGATGATGGCCCTTGTCTTGGGGCCTGATTTAAGGGGGTCTGCTCTCACCCTTCTCTCACTGCACCCCTCCCCACAGAGCAAGGATTCTGCAGAACCAAGAGATCTCATCACTATATGGTTGTATTATAATTGCTCTATTTTTTCAAAGGCAAGTAAAAATATTCAAAGATAAATAGCACAAAACTAAATTTACCAATTATCTGTATAAGAATTAAAATAAACATTCAATACTTGCTTCAGGAAATATAACAAAGTCTTATATTTAATATTGCTATAAACAATGCTAATCGATTTGCTAAATCTCTTTCCAATGTATGCCTTGATAATTAGCTGTCCTCCTTTTCTCCATTTTCCACTTCAGAAAGCATGTCTGATTTTAACTGCTAAAAATTGACACTCAACAATTTCTAGGCAGGGAAAAGATAAATGACCATTAATTCAACTGATAATTAACCACCTGAAAATCAAGAAAAGACTCTATCATCATCATTTCTGGCTTTCTACAATTTAGAATTTTACTTCCCTCTAAGTAGAAAAATTGTTATTTTCTCAAATCAAAAGAAGTGGCAGCTGCACACAGAGGATGTGCCTGGGTATTTCTAGAGCTGAAGTCACCTCATTCTGCACTTCACCAAACAGCTCCTATCAGAACTTAAGGAATCTAGGCAATGCCATGCATGATGGGAAGGGGCTGTCAGCACATGGAACCCTGGGAACATCCCTGATGGCCCCATCCCTTCTATCATCAATGAACTCAACTCTAATTGGTAAATAACTAAGCTTAGGGGGGCTGACATTGATTTTCTTTCCTGCCTCTGGCAAGGATGTCTGCCAGGTCAATTGCACAGGTCACTTAAACTTCTTTAGACTTCACTTTCCTCATCTCTCAAATGCACAGCACTCTCACATATGAAACTTTGCACCTATATAAGTGACCTATCACTTTGTGAGAATGTTTAAGACACTACAAATCACATTTTAAGGAATAAGTGTTCACTATGCTTCTCCTCATTTGCATGTGCTTTATGATACATGAGACCACTTGATTTTGGAAAACATGATAAAGACAAAAACAAAAACAGCAGTTAACCCAGCAAAATCACTTGAATGATTAAATGAAACCTATGGTACCATTGACCCACTGGGTATAGAAGGTCTAACCAAGGAAATAGACACATGTGGCATACCAGGCCTTGGTACTCTCCAATTATCTTCTGTAAAAGTCTACATCTTGGCTGATAAGAGTGCAGTTTCCATGATGCCTCATGCTTTTTCTCATCTACAAGTTTTCCAATAATCTCTTCTTCTTCTGAGTTGCCCCATTTGTCTGGAAAATTGCTATACCTAAAGACGCAGTTCACCTCCGTCTAAGAGCCCACTCTGGTCACTCCCAGAAAGGATTAAGTATATATATAAAGTATTAAAGTATATATATATATATATACACACACACACACACACAAAAAAAAACGATAGCATATTATTCTGGTAATTGTTTATATGCCTGCCTATCCTGCTAGACTATAAAAATCTCTGTATTCCCAGACCTAACATAGTGTTGGGCATAGAGATGGAATTTAATACAATTTAGCAAGTAATACATAATTACTTAGTGAAAATACTTTTTAAAACCTGTTTTTTCTTTTTCTTGTAGTTTGACATTTGCTTGCTATTCCATGAAATTTCTAAAGGTTAACTTTTCATCTCATTTGTGCTCCTGTCTGTCATTGTGATCTTAAAACTGTGTTGCTGCCACAAAAGTAGATAGCTGAGCATTACTTCTATCTACTGTCTTTGAAATGAGCTGTAGTTTTATCTAATGTCTTTTCTGTGTCGGCCCAAGTACCCAGTATGAGGTCTAGCCACACTTAATGTTTTGCACAAAGCTTGCATCTTCCTCAGATCTTCTGTTGATGTTAAAAACCAAATTATGGTACTGAAATGTAGTTCTTAGTCAGAATGGAAAGTGATGTTTATAGGGCGTACTCTTATGGATCACAGTAGTCAATACTTAACATCTATAAGATAAATTTTACAGATCAAGATGTAGGGACTTGAAAAAATCCACTATCTAAGAAATATACTGGGTTTTTTTTTAAGTGATTAATTTTGGAAATATTCTTTTAGATTTATGAATACTACCATGTTGTAAATGTCAACAACCATCATCAGCTCCCTAAAGATACATTTTTATGGAAACCTAACATACTGCTTTAATGTAAGAGTTAAGGTAAAGTTCATGAGCCATTTCTTCAACACTGAAATGCACCTTTAAAAATACTCTATTGGAATTCCTTTACGGCTCCTTGAACTCCAGAGTGAGGAGAGAAAGGAGATGAAATAGATTTGTCTTCCACAAATGTTGCAGTCAGTTCCCAGCACACCTCCATCTGAGGCTTGAATGGGCTGACCTGGGATGAGTGTGGCTATAGAAATTTGGTCCTCTCTTAATGTTGGCTTCCCACTCCTGCTTCCCACTCTCCATCCAAAAACACTCCAGCCAATCTCAAATAATTTTCAAGGAGTTTACTAGGAATAAATTCCAGGAAATAGGGAATGATTACGGTAATTGTGATTAATTAACAGGACAACAAATGTGATTCCCAGATAACACTGGGAAACTTTCAAACTAAGCACGGGGTTATATATTCAAACAGAAAGCTGCTGAGTCCTGGGTGATCAGTAGATATAGATTTTTAGAAATGGGAAAGGAGAGTAGGAGAAATAGGACCTGGGTATGGTGGGAGAGTGGGTAGACAGAATTCTTAAAGGGAAATCAAGGTATATACCTTAGATGAGGGCTGAGTACATATGTCTAAGATGTTGCCCAAATAAACAAAAGAGAAGAAAATCCAGTTCTCAGAGAGCAGAGGTTATGCACACATGCACATATATATGTAGGGAGAGAGGCAAAGATAGAAACAGAGAGAGGAAAAATGAAAATATCTCACCACATGAACCCTAGGAATATTGAATAATTATTCCAAAATTTACTAGAATTTTTCAAATCTTAGTTGCAAACTGAATGCAATGGAAAACTGAAGTAAGCTAGAATTCAGCATGTATAAATTCTTACTTCAAGAAAATTTATCATTTCCAATATTTTCTTAAAAACTTTTTGTACCTTAGACAACAACAATAATGAAACCTCACCTAAACTTGAGGATTCTGGGAAATGATCATTGTGGATGACCTTTATAAGAGAGGCACCCAAGAGCAGAGCTTGGTTTTAAATTGCTAACCATCCAAATAAATCCTTATGTAAGTGGTTTCCCATACTTCCTCACTGCAAGCATTATTTTTTAAACAAGAAAACACATTGAACACTGACAGCTAAATTGGTTAAATCCACATGGCAAGAAGGGCAGCCAACAATCTAGAATGTGTTAAAAATGGTACATTAAAAATAATTTCTTGCAAACTCTGTGACAGGGCAGAAATTTATAAAAATAATGTTGACAATCTAACCGTGATCTAGTAAACTCATCAGGATTGTATGTATGTGAGTATATATACATATTAAAAAACAGATGTAACAGGAATTTACATAATCATGTAGCTAAATACTTGAGCTATAATCTTTTAAGCAAACTCACATTTATTTTGCCTAAATATCTGTAATACTGGGTATCATAATTGTTTCTGATGTCATAAAAGACTATCTTCAATGAATATACCAGTTGAAGAAAATATGACTCATGCTAAGTATAACCTTAAAGAATTTGAAGGGTTCTCTTATTATAAACATGGAGAAGCATATAAATTGTACCTTAGTGAACAAGCCACTTTGAAATTCTACTTCCAAGATGAGTAGTATCTATTCACATGCCTGTGTTGCAGACATGGGCATGAAGATTAAGGAGGTAAAAATACTTTCGAAATTTAACGAATTTAAATTTAACGAAATAAATTCCCTTCTGAAATGAGACTTCCTACTTCCTTCAACTTAAATTCTGCAGAAAGAAAGACCTTTACAGTTATAAACCACACATTCTTTTACCAATGAACACAAACAGAAAATCAGTCAGAAAAAAAAGGAGAAAGAGACAACACTGAAGTTAGAAATGATATGAACTTGATCCTGGCCCTGTTAGGCCTCTTTTTGTGTACATGAAAAAAGCAAGCAACAACCCCTCCCCCCACCAAATATCACCCTGAGGAGACATTCATTTGTTAATCATGGCTCTAAGGTAGCAGATGTGGACCAGAACTGCTCCTTCATTCTCAAACCAGGAAGTTTGGATGATATCCAGGTTGAGAATACAAGACCTGCTTCAGGCTGCTCACACCACCTGCGAGACATTTGCTCTGCTTGTCACCCAATACCTGAGCGTCTGGGGAAGTCATAAAACAGCCAGATGACATTTACTTTGCACATCTACATGACAATATAACAATAACAAAAACTTCCCTTCTGAAGCACAGCATGTTGCAAAGTATATTTGAATGAAGAATTTTACCAGGCAGAATGATTCTGCTTTTAAAGAGTTATCTGCATTAAGTCAACAAACCTGTCAATGAGGTAGATTCTAATAGCTGGTCAACCTGATGGAAGTCACAGCAGTTGAGCTCAACTGCACTGGCTGATAAAACTGACTGGTCAGTTCAATCAAAATATTTGATCAGTAATCTGGTAAAGAACATAATTTAAATTACTGCTGCCTCCTTCCCCTTGCCTTAATTTATTCTTTGTCACACTGTGTCTTGCTGATATGAGAACAAAACCTATATTATTTTATACAGACCAGTGAGTCTCAAAGTTTCCTCCCTGGCTTTCCTGATAAGGTTGCCTGTGAGAGCCTGGTGAGTAGGAGATTGGCCAAACTGAATAAACTCCCACACTATTTCCCAGCTCCAAGGTTAAATTTTCCCTTTTGAATCGGTTTTATATTTGATTAAAGGTTTCTCGGGAAAAGAGGGAACTGACAGGGAGAGGTGGACTATGCATTTATATTAAAATGAGTTAGTACATTTTAGAGGACTTTTAGAAATGCTAACATAATATGTAGTTGGAAAAAAAATACTAAGCTTTTAATGAAATGACTGAGTTCAGAAAAAAAAAAAAAATTGACTATGAAAATAAAATGCCGGCGCTGAGTATTGGATCCACTTCCATCCGCTTCCTACGTTCTACGGCTCGTCAGAATGGCTGAACATGGAAGACAAAGATCTAACCTTCCTAACTCCTTTGCTCTGATGCTCTGGATGCAGTTGAGTTTCTGCCAAGGAGATATCTCATCCTGAGATTTGGAAAATGCAAGGGAGACAGTGACACTGAGAGGGGCAGATGGGCCCCAGCAGCCGTGGGTGTCAGCAGCAGCTGGATTCCATGTTTTTCACTTGCTTGGTGGCTGTGGGAAGGTTGTGGCTTTGGCAGCAGTGTGGCTGTGGCAGCAGCACCTCCTAACCTCTGGAGCTGGGGTGGTGTAAAAGCTTTGATGCCAGAAGTCACATCGCGGCTTCCTGACTTCCACTCCTCCAGCCTGTTAAAGATTTGGTAAGCATTTAATCCTTGTATTAAATCCATCTCTGCCTGAAGTACCCAGAGTTGTTTTCTGTTTCTTGCACTGAACCCTAGTTGATAAAATGCCGTTATATAAGAAAAATGTGTACGATGTAAGCATTTTTGATAATTTTGAATTATATTTACAGTGTAACCCTCATGTTGATGCCTGTATTCCCTTGCTTTGGTCCTGAATCATCTCTATTTTTATATTCTTGTGTCAGACACAGATGTAAGCATTGTTTCAAATCCTCTAAAAGAACCCTCTCTGTCTCTCTCATTCCCTCCTCTGACCGGCCCCTCCCACTCCAATAGCCCACTCTTTGGATATTCCCCTTTGACTTTTCTCATTTCCAAAGGCCTCCTGCAGTCATGCCCTCACTTGGTGTTTCGTTCCTTCTCCTACTTTCAGTCTTTATCAGGCCTCTTCATTCCCCTAATACCAAAGATCTTAAAATGTCAGTTTTCTCTCTTCTCTAGCATTCACAATAATTCAGCTGTCTCAGCTTCTTCCCCCAACTTGAATAAGAAAATCCATCTCAATAATCACAAAACAAAAGGACATCCTTAGAACTTTGACGGTGTTTTGGGGTTTATTTTGGTATGTGCCTGACATCTTACTCTTTGCCTCAAATAGCTTATCCAAATTTTTCTTCTAAGTAAGTATAATTCTTTTTCTAGCCAGAGTTCTGTTACAAAAATAACAACAAAAAACTCTTCTTCATTATAGCAGAAAGGACGAAGGGACTATCTAAGATTTGATCTTTGCTTTCATGGTATAGAGTCATTGATGGGAAGTTGTGCCCAAATAGGGGTGACATCTTCTGGTTCTCTTTTCTTTAGGTCAGCCTTATGACAAGTTTTGGCCAATGGAATGTAAGATGAAATGGCCTGGGGGCTAAGAGGGTTATGTATCTAGCGTGCCTTCCCTATATTCCCATCTTCTTCTATTTTTTTAATTTTTAATTTTTCCTTCTTCTCCCCAAAGCTCCCCAGTACATAGTTATATATTTTAGTTGTGGGTCCTTCTAACTGTAGTATATGGGATGCTGCCTCAGCATGGCTTGATGAGAGGTACCAGGTCTGTGCCCAGGATCCAAACCGGCCATACCCCAGGCCGCTGAAGAACATGCAACTCAACCACTCGGCCATGGGGTTGGCCCCTCCCATCTTCTTCTAAAATGACCTTCAAGGCTATGTGCTGAGGATGGATGCGTTCAGGATGGAAAGTGACAGTATCCCTGAATGACTATGTGGAGCAGAGTTCTCACCATCCATGCCTGCCTACTGCATTAGACAGTGACATTGGCAAGTAATAAGCTGAACTGTGTTAATGAACAAGGATTTGGAGGTTATTTGCTAAAGCAATTAGCCTTACCATAACTAATTCAAGCACAATTTTTAATTTCAGCACCAAATTAATGTGAATATGTGCTTCTAGCCTTGACTAGATAGGCTAAGTCAACATAAATCAAATTGACATCATTAAAAAGCTGTTGAGAGAAAGAGATTATTGAATAAGTGGATGTGCTGAGGAAAATACCATACTTCAGCAAAATAAGCATGTTTTGCTCATAAACAAAATTAAAACTATTTTTTTTTTTTACTACTAGATGCCTCAGATTTTTAAATGCTGATATGTTATGTGAATCTACAATAAAGCAAATGATCTTGAAATCCTTACTTCTCAAAGGAATGACTAGTATCTTTTGAATTTGAATACAATTTGGAAAATAATGAGCTTGTGGCTTTAGGGTTCTCTTATCAATGAGGTTGAAGGAGAGACTAAAACCATGAATTGTGCAGATCTCTTCAAAATTGGGAGGAAAACACTTCTTTAATATTAACTGGCATAAGCATTAAAGAGCATTGTAGATATTCTACAGAGCAGGTTTTCTCAAGAGTGGCACTGCTCATATTTTGGGCTGAATAGCTTTTGGTAGTAGGTGCTGTCCTATGCATTAAAGGATGTTTAGCAGCATAACTGGCCTCTACCCACTAGATGCCAGTGACACTCCCCACAAATTGTGACAATCCAAAATGACAATCCAAATTGTAACAATCCAGAATTCGTTAAATGTCTCCTGGGGTGAGGTGGGGGCACAATCACTCTTACTTGAGAACCACTATTATAGTGCAAGTTTAGCATTAAAACAAACAACAAACAAAAACATTATTATTTTCCTCACTTTATCTCTCTTGATAACATAGCTTATTTGTAATTTCAGAAAGCATTTTTAAAAGTCACCCTTGATATCTCTGTCAAAAAGATGATAAAATGCGAGCTAAATTTTAATAGCTAGATTAAGTCAAAATATCTCAGTCAACCACACCTGATTCTCTTTATAATCTGAGTTATGCAACACCTGGCCTAGCCTTGTTTAAAATTTTAATCAATGATTTGAACACAAACATAGATGATAAGCTCTTAAATCTACAGGTAACACCAAGTTATACACAATAGAAAATGTATTAAATGATTGAGTCAAATTTTCCAAAGATTTTAAAAGATATCACGATGGGCAACAATTAATATTCTGATCCATGCTTTGTTTCTAGTATCCGATAGCATATATATGAGTAAGGAAGCAATTTATATGGAAAAATGTACAGCTGTTAGTTCTCCAAAATTTTAATGAGCTAATATTTGAGGCAGCTGCTGACATTAATGCAATATTAGGCTATGTTAATAAAAGTGTACTCTCCAAATCATGGCTGTTACTCTCATTTGATTCTCCCCACCTATATCTGGAGTATTTGTTTTGCTTCAGTGGAGCAGATTTTAGCAGAATGCTGAAAAAT
The DNA here is from genome assembly GCF_041296265.1 of Equus caballus. Taxonomy (NCBI): domain Eukaryota; kingdom Metazoa; phylum Chordata; class Mammalia; order Perissodactyla; family Equidae; genus Equus; species Equus caballus. Next base: position 95,144,500 of record NC_091685.1, on the reverse strand, counting down.
TAGAATTTCTGATCAAGGGGAAGGATTAAGAGTGAGAAACTTACAGGGATTATATTTTATAGGTTGACTTAGACACTTCTCTTGCCTAGGGATGAGCTGCCATGACAAAGCCTAAGGAAAAGCCATAAAAAGCTTGAATTTAATGTTGCTTTTTAAAAAAGGCTGACCTGAGGATAAAAAAACAAGGAGTTGGGAAAAAAAAGCAAGAGAAGGTTTTGGAAAAAAAAAAAAAAAAGCCTTTGACCCTGTCCAATCTTTTGCTCTAGATATGTTGGTGAAACCAAAAATAGAGGCAATCTGTGCCCAGTATCTTATCTGGATTCATTGGGGGGAACGGTGGTTGGGGACACCAAAACTACATTGGCATAAGCGTTGTAGGGAGGAGGAGATTCTGAGGAATATAAGAAACAAAGTTGTCTGAGGTTGCCTCAACCCAAAAGCTTCCCACAGCAGAGAATGGTCTAGGAGAATAGCCAAAGAATTTCTCTGTCCCAAGAATCACAAAGGTCTTAGGAGAGGGAGCGACGGCAGCAGGGAGGGGAGGAAGAAGGGAGAGAGACAGTGCTAATAAATCTAAAAAGGGGCTTTGGACCATGACCACTGATGCTGCAGCAGGAAATGACATCGGTCATACAGTCCTCACCTGGCAGAAAAATAATCAGGAGATGCCATAATGAAACTTATAACCTAGAGCCAGAAGATTTTGTACATGATCAGGTCAGAGGCTAAATGAGGATTGGGTCCTCCTGTCCCTCGCTCTTTATTCCAGATTGTAACACAAACCCTCCAGGACTTAAGTGTTGCCTAGAGTGGAGAACAAGGGAATGATTCTGAACTAATTGAGTTCAAACTAAAATAGAATTTATGTGGAACTGACAATGATAATGTTTAATGCCATAAAGCAAAAGAGGGGCTTGAAATAGATGAGTATAGAAACATAAAGTTACATTTTTGAACCCCTCAATTTTGTGACCTGTAAAATTTAGACCCTCCACTTAAAAGCAAGGAGAGCTCTGCTCTTTATTTTCAATTGATCCCTTGCACTTATATCCATTTAGTAGCTGAGAACAGAATTCTGGACAATCCTTGGATAAAAGCACGTCCACTTGGATTTCAACCTTCTCTAGAATATACCCAGGTATTTTCCTTAATATTAAAATAACATAACCTGGCACATATACCTATAAAAAGTATTATTATTAATAGAATTATTAACATTTTTAATCACATTTTCTTTTCAACATTTCAACTTTAGTTTCTGTATTCACTGTCCCTCTTAATTCCAAATCACTTTTCAAGGACGAAATACTTTTCTACACAATTCCCCTTTAATTAGTTTTACCAGAAAAGCTTCATTTATTATTTTGCTACAAATCGAATGGAATAAAAAGAACTCCACAGCTATTTTATCAATTCAGAATCGGAAAAAACACTCCATGATCACATCACCTTTTGTCCTGAATGTCTTAGGCAGAGATGGAAGTGCAGACACTCGAAAAACGAAAACCTGACCAAAAAAAGAGATCTTCCTTTCCTGATTTACTGAGTCCAGCCTATTTAATTTCCAAAGAGCTGGATCAAATTTGTGTGAAAAGGAGGAACATATTTTGTTACCTAGATTCAATGAAGCCTTCACGTGAAGACCTGATAGGATGGTCCTGAGAAAAATAATACCTCTTAGTGGCTACAGCATCACAGGTGTGAAGAATCTGAACTTGTGAAAAACAGCAATCCTGCTTCTAGACTTTCTAATTTCCAAACTACAGCTCCTACCTCGTTGTCTGCCTTCCTCCACTGACCTAGAGTTCAACAGTAACCTGGGCACAGAAATAGTCATCTGCATTCCAGAGAAGCTTGAGGCAGTCTGTGTGTCTACAGGAAGTTTTATTTTATAATAAAAGTAACCATATGTGTTGAATATCTTTTTTATGCTAAAAGTGATGTTTAATGCCTTTATATTTTATATGCATCATCTTATTTAATGCAGTATAAGGTATGTATGTGTGTGTATATATATGTTTATATGTGTGTGTATGACAAAGCATGTTCTTCCTTTACACACATGCATTGTCATATATATCGGCTTTGTGGCCAGAACACCGGGCTTCTAATCTACACTTTAGACTTCTTCAATTATTAGCTGTATGATTTATCTTTGTCAAGTTATTTAACCTCAATTTTTTCCTCCTTAAAGTTTACATATATATAAGTTTATATATATCAATTTACATATATAAATACATATATGTATAAACTCATCTCAGTAAGTGCCTACTTGATGGCACTAACAACACATGGCTCTGAGGATTCTGGTTGGCTTACACTCCTGGCTAAATCAGCCAATTTACTTTGAATCGAATAGAGGTTTGTAGGCAGGAGCCCAGATAAGACAGGGGCCAGGGCAACAGGTCTGCCCCAAGGAAACAGGGGCCAGGGCAACAGGTCTACCCCAAGGAACAAACCCCTAGAGACCAGCAGAGCCAGTCTAATGCAGAAGACTACAGGCGATTTTTAAAATTTGTGCCCATTATCAATTTATTGCCTTAGAGCTCCAAATCCATCCTTCAATGCCTGCTCTGGGAAAAAAGAGCTGCGCTCTTTAATGTTCTTTTCCCCTTTGCCAGTGGGGAAGGTGTTAAGCTCTGTTAGTAGAGGGCACTGCAGAAACATTGTAGTAGAAAAGGATTTCCTTCCTGGTTCCTGTGTGTTTGCTCAGCTGGCTCCCAAAGCATGACCTGCTTCTCAATAACCAGCTCCTACAACAGGCGTGGCTTCCCAAGCACCCTGCTCCTGCAGCACATGTAGCATCCCTAGCCTCCAGCCTCTGCAGTGAATGCAGCTTCCGCCGTGTCCAGTTCCTGCAGCACAGGTGGCTTCTCCAGTGCCCAGGATCAGCATAACCGGCTGCTTCTCCAGTGTCCAGCCCCTGAGAATCATGATGGCGAAGAAAGCTCACCACCCAGTAGCTTCCCCTGGCACACCTCTCAGGTAGTTTTGTAGCAGAGTCCCTTTGGGATATACCTCCTTGGAAACAGAAGGTGGATTTCCCACAAGTTCAAGAGGGCACATTTCCAGCAAGTTCTGCCAGCAAGTCACTGCAGCAACTTCTCTACCATCCTGAGATGGCTTTGCCCTCTCCAATGAGATCTGGATCTCAGGCTTGGAGGCAGGAGGGAGGAACCCCTCTTTGAGCACTTATCTCAGCCCTAGAGGAAGAGACTGCTCCTTGTATCTACCATTCTTATGTTATTAGTTACTCTAATCCTCCACTACAGTTGATAATTCTTTATATTGAACTATCCAAACTAATGTGTGGTTTCTGTCTCCTAATTAGACCCTGACTGAAAGAATAATCAAGATCTTTTGGGGCTGGCCCTGTGGCCGAGTGGTTAAGTTTGTGTTCTCCGCTGCAGGCGGCCCAATGTTTCGTTGGTTTGAATCCTGGGCTCGGACATGGCACTGCTCATCAAACCACATTGAGGCAGCGTCCCATATGCCACAACTAGAAGGACCCACAACGAAGAATATACAACTATGTACCAGGGTGGGTGTGGGCTTTGGGGAGGAAAAAAAAAAAAGATCTTTCTCCCTCATTATAGGAGAATAAGGCACTCTTTATCGGAAAGTGAATAAATCATCTCAGTTTTCATAGACGAAAACTGTCTAAGGAGAAAAGACAGCAGATTCTTTAATTCTCATCTCTGATGCAAAATTTAAATTTCTGCTAATCTTTACATAATCTTTCTTGCCTTGATTAATACACATGAAGCAATTACTTAGGATGGTATCTGAAACTCAGTTCAGGATTATGGAGTCAAATATTAAAGAGTTGGATTTTATGAAATACTTTTCCCTACTTGGGTTCCAAATTATTCTTGGCTTCCAGGGGCACAGCTCTTTGATACTTGTTTTTTTAAGTAACCGATTTCATATGAAGCTCATTTTCCTCTCAAACTAGGAATACTATAAACCAATAAAGCCATTTTTCCAGATAAGTAATACTACATTATTTTCTTCTAATACACATAACTCAGCAAGACTAAATAAGATGCTACATATACCAATGAAAACTCACTGAATGAATTAGTCTGTTATACAGTGTAAACACTGTAAATCTTCCTTGTTCAAAATGAACATCAATTGGTTTGATTGTGTAATAAAAAAAAAGGTTGCAGATGTTCAGAGAAAGGAAAAAATGCATACTTACATGTTCAAAACAGTATCTTTCTCATTGTCATGGGTGAAAAACCCCTCTGGAAATATTATATTTCTTGGGTCTAAAAATTACATTAATGGGAATTGGAAGCCCATTTCTCAAAGTATTGATGCATGTGCACAACGTAAAGTGCATCTTGTTTACACGTACAAATTAATCTATAATATTCTTACATTTAAATGTATTAATCTCAACAGAAAACATGACATTACCGTTGTTCACATTTTCAATCTTTCTATTTCAATCATTATGTAAATGCTGCTTCCAATTAAGTTTAGAGGCACACTTTGTTCTATGGTTTAACTCTGCTGTTACCGTACCACTTCTTGGCAAATTTGGTAAATATGAGTGCTTCTATTTTCAAGTAAACTCGTTTTATGCAAACTCATTTGCACTGCCACATGATTAATTCCCCTATAGCATTATAATCTATTATATTTGCAGATAATAGGCAGAAAATGAAATGGAACTTTTCTTTCTGATGGAGCTAAATCCATTAGTGAAACTTTAAACTGTGTGGTTAAAAGGTCATTCTACTTCATCATAATATGTGTTCCTTTTTTTCTTAATCTTAGAATTCAATTGTGGAGTCAGCATTAAAAAAACAAAACAAAAACCTCTCCGAGTGATGCTCAGTAACATTTACTCTCCTTCATTGCAGGCCATTTTTTCCTCTTTAAATCTTCAACTACTCCCCAAAGTTTAAATCGCATAGGTTTTTGTGTGGCCTTAGTTATTTTTAACTTGGAATCTTGATGGATTATATGTTGTATAAAATTACTGAAACATTTATGAAATACTTTAAAACCATACAAAAAAGTCCTATCTGTTGCACAAAAATAGATTTTAAATCTGATGTTGCAAATGAGATGCCAATGTGCTAAAGATAACAGGCATCAAAGTAAGTGTGGGAGTGTCCACCTAGAGGGAGCCTCAAAAAGACCCCAGGAGTCTGAGGCCTGGCTATTGTAGTCCCTACTCTACCTGAAGGTCTAAACCAGGGAAGAAATGACTTGTTGTGAAGAAAACTCTGTATGGAAGTTTTCTTTGGAGAAAGTTGTAACCTGTAACTAAAACCTAGTGAGGGGCTCTTTAAGGGGCTTACTTAGAAAGCATAATGTGTGAGTATCGCAGAGTGTGTGTGTGTGTGTGTGTGTGTGTGTGTGTGTGTGTGTATGAGCATAGAGAAGTGAGGTCTGACTCCTCCCTAAAAAGTCTACAGCATGAGCGATGGAAAGACTAACTGCTTTGGTAACGTAAAGAGAGTGTTATTAACGTTTTGGCATCAACCTGGCTCTCAAAGTTCGTCAGAACAAATTTGTGAGTGTTTTCTGTGGGTCAGGTATGGGAACCCATGGGAAGGCAAGCTGATGTAGAGGTGCTTCAACTTCTTCTCCAGGGAAAAAGACAAGGGAAAGAGAATGGAAAGGCCATGTGGAGAGGCCCCCATAAAACCATAGGCAGAGAGGATTGCTGCAGCTGGATGGATGGAGTTCTCCCAAGCCACAAGAATTGCCATCAGAGAAGACCCTCCAAAGAACCTACAGAAGCATTCATGGGCGAAAAAAATCTTTTGAACACCCTTGCTAGGACAAGAAAGCACAAAGCAGATTTGGTGTTACCACTCAAGAAAGACCGATCTTCATATCCTTATATTCCTCTCTCTCATCCTATTTTAACTCTGGTAGGGTTGGAAGCAACAGACCCAGAGGGGGAAAGAGGGAAGGAGAGCCCATTGTGAAGATAGAAGGGGCTGATCAGATTCTATGCCTGCAGGCAGGTGACCCACTGATGCTGTGCCTCAGCTGGAGGAGGGGACTGAATGAAGACCGAGTGTTGACGAATATGTTAGTCTAGACAGCCTATTTTCTGCACCGAGACTGTGTTTCGTGTATAAAGTGACCTTACGACTTCCTATTACCCAAGAGTAATGAACTTGTTGAAGTTTTCATTCAGTAATGGAGGAAAAACTTCTCATACTGAATATATTTTACATGGACACTGGAACACAAAATCAAGTGGATTTTATGGTGACATTCCAGGAGTTGTACTTTTTCCATTGCCTATATTATTTATAAATCTATATTTTGAATCTGAGGGATCTTGATTATAGGTTTACAGTAAAAAACTATAGTTGGTTTATGTAAATTTATCTACATTAATGCCCAAAATTTTGTGGGTATGCAATATTAGAAATATAACGTATCAAGGAAACAGCACCTATATTAATTCAAGACACAATGAGGTAACGATTCAACGTAGTTACAGGCAGCAGTTTGATACTTAATGACAATAATGATAATGATAATAGCTAATACATGCTAAGCATGTATTATTTTGTGTCAAACTGTCGAACATTTTCTAGTAGGAACTTGCATAATGCTGTCATCAACCCTAGGAGGTAGGTAAAGCTATTATTCCCATTGTAAAGAGAAGGTAACTGAGGCACAAAGGAGGTAACAGTTACTAAGTTACCAAGCATTAAGTGATGGAGATGGATCCAGATATGAAATGCTTAACCAATCTCTATGATAACCAAAGGAAATCAGAGGCAAAGAAGAGACTATGAGTCCACTGTAGAACCCGTGCTCTGACCTAAAAGGCAAAGTCAAAGACGGACAACTACTTACCCATTCTCTAGTTCTCAGAAAGCCACTTTCTCCCTCAATTACATTCATTGTCACATACTATTTTATCTTGCCCGTGCAAAGAACAAGAGGTATTAGATGTAGTATTGATGCACAAAATGGTCTGTGGTCCAAGTAATTTGGGATATAAATTTCAGGGAAAATGACCAAGCTATTCATCTTTCAGAATCACTTTGTTTCATTTTATCCAGAAATATGTATTTGATACAGTAAAATACCACTGACGGCTTTTGACTGGAGTATATATATCCCAAACTGAGGAACCTAGGATCCCGAGGTGGCACAGTGAAGGACAGATGTCAGAATCCCAGGTTCTCTTTCCTAATATGCCACTTTTAGGGGAATTGTAATGTCATGTCTCCCCAGAGATGTTCGGAGTCAAATTGGTGGGTGTAAGTGTAAGTGTTAAAAGCTCTTTGGTAATATATTTGTACGGTATTATTGTCAACTGGAATATGGGAATCCTCGAACAATATTTTAAAGTAGAATTTTTATATCCTTTATTAATTCAAAAAGAAAAAAAAAAGGCCACAGCATTCAGCAGTAATGCAACTTGGATGAAACAGACACTTGAGGACATAGAAGTCCAAGGAAATGCTGAAAATTAAACATTTTTAATTTTACAGTTTATAAAAGTTGTACATGTTTTCTGAATAACATTAAGATACTATTGATAAATATAAAGAATATAGAAATTACCTATAATTTTATCATCCAGATGAAAACACGATTAACATTTTATGCTTTTTTTCAAAATTAAGATCATATTATAAATCATTCTGTCTAGATTATTTTGGTTAACTTACTATTTTGAGCATTTGTTTGTTTCATTCAAGATTCTTCAAAACCATACTTTTGACTCTGTAGTTTCCCCATTATATAACAATCCATATGCTCTTTATTCTCCTTTTCCTGATTCCATTGCTTTTTTGTACTTTTTTTACCAAGGCAACCAAGACAGTAAATAAGCCCTCAAAAAGCTGATCTGTTACTTCCTGCAAATTCAGAGAGCTTACCCCCAAATCAATATTTTCTGTGCAAACAGTATTTCTGGAGTCTCAAAAGTCTTTGAGAATGCTAGCAAGATCATCTTTCATAATAAACCAGAACCTGACTAAATGGTCCATATCATTTAACCCTCCCACCAAGCTCTGGGGATCTCTCAGATGTATTGAAGGGCCCTTCAGCTTCTGAATTCCCAAGTCCTTGCAGGATTGCCTGGGCAATAGTTAAACATTAACTATTTATGAGCAGCTCCAACACCCTGCACTATTTTTCTGCAACCCAATTAGCAACATTTGGCAAAAGAAAAGTAACCTTCATCTTGAGGATCACTAGCGAATCAGAGACCGAAAGAGCCAAATGGGCCATTGGAGGTCATCAAGTTTATGCCCCATTTTATAACTCAGAAAAACCAAAGACCATGAAGGTTAAGTGACTTGGCTGAAGTGACACAGTGTGCTGAGAGAGGCTCCAACCCTGGCTGGCAGAAAAATACTGCTTCTACCTTTTCTGAAAGGAAAATACCATCTCTAATTATTTATGAGGAAATAATGCCTCCTTACTTTTTATTGTATCGTATTTCCTTATCTGTGGAGAACAAATTTGGGGACCAATTCAGAATCTGACATACCATATTTTTTCTCTTCTTGAGACTAAATATGGGAACCCATAAGAAATCATTGGCTTTGCAATATTCAGGTAACAACAACACAACTTTATGCATTTATCACTACCATGTTTTATTTAAGAGCCTGACTCCTTAAAGATTAAGAAAAAGACTAAAACATCCTTCAGTATTCTTGGAGAGAGATACAAACTAAAGACTGCTATTACTATAGGTCACATGTCAGGGGGAAAACAGGCTGTGACTCTCTGGTTAATGGTAAGCTTGGAGAGAAACCCAAAGCAACAGCTTTGAAAGGTAAACACATCTCTCAAACTCCTAATTGTTGTGAAGATACATCCTTGGAATGCTTAAATGATGAAAGAACCAAATCGCCAAATCCCAGTCACTACAGAGCAGTGTTTCCAGCCTGGGTGAACGTTGAGAAAGTCCATGGACTTGATGGTAAATGAGTGGAAATTGTAAGAAGTGATCTGAACATTTTGAGCTTTGCTATCAGTAATGGAAAAATAGCCAAAGCATTTCAAAGAATATAAATATCCAAACAGAGAACTAAAAGAGTCATCAAAAAAAAGGTCTACCTTCTGAAATATAAATGATGAAATCAACATATAAATTAGTAGGAGAAAAGACCAACTCAGACCATGCTGTTCTACAGAGGAAAAACAATATGACCTGAGGTTAACATATTACAACTTAAAACACATATTAATAGTGAAGCTAAACCTAATTGCCAATCCATCTAAATCGTTTCGTTTTGAAAAATTTTCTGGTATTGGTAAACACTTTAGTATGAAGCAGTTATTTTGATCAAATGCTTTATAGATAACCAAAACTTCACACTACAGAATTCTTAAAACTTTAGTCATTCCAGACTGCATATTTTCAGCATAACAGAGGGGTTACCTTTCTAAGTACCAAATACAGTATATACTTTTTTCATTTAACATTCTGACAGAAAATCATTCTAAAATGTATTAAACTTTATGAGGCCTTCCTTAAAAGTACATTGGGCATAATGTAATTTTCCTTGATGACCCAGAGTCATCACTGTGAATATTAATTATTATACTGTGCTGTAATAAAAGGATGTCTGTGAGGCTCTCAAAAATGTATACTTTCTATTGCCCTGAGAACGACGGAATGTCAGAATTAAACAGGACTTGAGAGCTTGTCCAGCTTTCTCAAGTACAGATGAGGACACAAATGTCAAGAGAGGAGTGACGTGATTTAATTGAGACATAAACAGTGGCCTACCCCAGATCTCCCAAGTTCTTATCCAGAGTCCTTTCAATTACCCAGCGTTGCTCAGCACAACTATACTTCTCATTAGGTCTTCTGCCTGTTTTTTATAGTTTTTCCTTTCTCCTCTTTGTTATGTTCTTTGCTCACCCTTCTCACTGTTGCTGGCGATACAATCTCCCCCTCCCCAACAGTGGGCACTCTGATGATGAGTGGTGCAGTTCTGGCATGGTGGGAGGGCATGGGGAGCCCCTGGTCCTCAGAGGGTGATGGCTGGAAGTCAGGTGCTGGGGAGCACCAGGTCAAATTTAGGAGAGTGATCTAAAATTTAGAGAGTAATTTCACCTAGACCGCAATCAAGAGTTCTAACTACATGTTGGAGTCGAAGGTACAGAGCCAAAGAGGGGAGGGGGCTCAGGGCCCAAAAATGCCAAGAAGGAGGTACAGAAAGGAGCAAGCGATGGGAGGTCGTCTAGCTACACCTGAATGACAAAGATGCCTGTGCCTTCTTTCAACTCCATTCCATGGGGATTATATTTTGAAAGTAAACACAATGAGAGGGATGGAGGGTGCCTGCTTCTTTTTACAGGTAGATGAGATGTTATCCCACGGTTTAGCTTGCATGTCAATAAACAGATAAGGCAGCAGCTCAGTGTAGTAGGAAGAGGGGAAAATAGTAGTTTAAAAGACAAAGGCTGCATTTGAATCTGTTGCAGCAGGATGGTGAATTCTCACTTTCTGAAAGAATTGCCCTTTTGTCTAAAATGAGATGACTGAGGCTCCCAGGGGGTAATGACTTGTCAAGGGTGGCACAATGGCCAGGCCATTGCCTCTGATTAAAAGGATCAAGTATTAGACCCCCATGCTCCAAGTGGTGGTCATAAGTCAGGTGATTATCATCTCAGAGAGGAAACGCTCCCCATGTGGTGAGCAGAGGAGATTCTGTTGTACTTTCTCTCTCGCTCTTTCCTGTAGTGACAGAAGGAAGGTTTACTTTGCCGCATAGTCTGGAAGACAAATTGGTATTCTCTGCAGGAACAGACAGGATGATTCATGCTGTGTGGTACATAATTAAGGTCTGTGAACTCAAAATGAGCAAACCAGGATGTTAGCAATTTTGGTAGAGGAGTGGCTCAAGAGGGCAGCCATACCTCATTCTTTATTTGAATCCCTTTGAGGCAGGAGAGTTAAACTTCTCTGAGACGAGGGAACTCATCCAGAATAGTAGTTCTTTTCAAATCTTTTCTCCTCTACCTCTTGATCTCTCATGTCTATCACATACACAAAAAAACAAACACATATATATGATATTTTTATTTCACTGCCAAGACAGTAGGTTTTCCTCTCATCTTCATGTTTTGAAGTGTTCATTCAATCCCAACAAGTATTGAGGCTCTACAACATGCCAGAGGATGAAGCGTTTCAAAGCCACATATTAAGACAACGTGGTTCTTGCTTTCACAAAAGCCCACAGTCTGGTTGAAGAGACAGAGAGGTAAAGACATTACATGGGCACTTCCCTGATGGTTTCACTATGGCTGAAACACTTACATTCCATAAGCCCAGTCTCTTCAAGTGTAAAATGACAATACTACTACTTATGTTGCCAATAGTGTTATGAGTATGAAAGAGTCAATGTATATAAATCACTGAGTAGTGTGCCACATATATACGTAACCAATGAGGAAGTCACAACACAAACTAGCAAGTGTTCTAACCAAGGAACGATAAAGATTCAGAAACACAAAGGAAAGAGGCTACTCTTCCCACAGGTGGACATTTGTTGCTTTATGGCCACCCAGCAAGCACACATCCTTTCATTGGCAACAACATCCAATTTCCTTGGACAAGCCCCTGTCCCCTGTGCTCAGTCCATGTGTTTCTGAAGACATTTACTCCATAGAAGGTCACATGGCATGGCAAGCAGTCTTTTCACAGCTTCAGTAGAGTCTGAGTTACAAAAGGAGCCGAAATACTAAATTATAGTGCACTAAAAAATGGAAAGAATTAGTGAGAAAAAAAAATTAGTGAGGCATTTTCCTTTTGTGCTTTCCTTTCTGAGACTGCATAGAAGTGAGTGGGAGGAGAGAGGAAAGGGTGGAAGGAAGCTGGATCCCAAGTTGTAAAAATGTCCAGGAGGCATTTTAAGATAAGGATTAGCTAACATTCTCCCATTAAATTGTTCGCATTTAAGTCTTTCCATCTCCTCAAACCTGGTAGAATTTGTCCTACACACAAAGGTCTTGTATGAGATGTTTCCACTTGTTTTTCTGGAAGCTGAGGAAAGTGTTGAGCTCTGCGCCTGTGTGGACACAGAGTGGAAGTGTGGCAGCATGCAAAGATTGGCACCCTGACCCGCAAAAGAAACAACTCAGTGGAAGCAGAAGCTCAGAGTGACACATGGCCAAGAGAATGTCAGTTACATGCAGCCAACTTCAAAAAGGTGGACAGCAAGAAGGTAGACGACATTCCCAAGGCATGGAATAGTGATCTGAGCCAATTTTATCTACTCTCGCAGGAAGGGATACCCTAGCTGATGCTGGAGTTTTAAGTCCTGTTCAGGTTCATCTGAACTCTGATGCAATCAACAGTTTGAGCCCCTTATTTAAATCCCTGCCATGGTTTGGAACCAGGAGCATAAGACGGCCAAACCCTGGGGTGCCTATTTCAGAGGAGTGGCAATAACTCAGCAGCAACCAATTAGGTTATGGGATTCCTACCACAAAGTCACAGGAGAGTTGGGGAAAGTGCTCAGAAATCACTCACAGAATTTGGGTAAGGAAGCTCTTTGAGATCAAATGCTGGTGGCAGAAAACCAAGCACATGCAATATTATATGCGCTCTCAAGAGCATGCTGCTTAAATTTTAATGTGTATGTGAACCACCTAGAAATTTTGTTAAAATGCAGATTCTGATTAGTAGGTCTGGGGTAGAACCCAAGATTTCGCATTTCTAATCAGTTCCCAGATGCTGCTGAGGGTGCTGGTCTGGGGTCCATACTTGGAGCAGTCAGCTAAATTCCCTCATGAAATAACAAACAACAGAAAACCTTAACATTGATCAAATAAATGAACCTCATCATATATAGAATTCCTTTAAACTCAGAGTCTTTTTGAAAGAAAAAAGAAAGTACTTACTGGAACCTTGCACCACTTATCAGAGCACAGTGTCAGAGAAACTAGACCCCTACAGTAGACTTTTGAGCCTTTGGTACGCTTCGCATATTACCAAAAACTAGGGATCTTGGAAAGTGTAATACCAAGGACTAGAGAGAATTAGAGAAGGAAACGACATTGATTCTCAGAGAAATAAATAGAATATAAAGAATAAAACTAACAATTGCTACCGTTTGTTTCATGTTTACCATCTGTCAGGTACTGTTTTAAGTATTTTATCATTTAATTCTTAATATCATAGTAATTCATGAGGTACAGACAATTGTTATCTCTATTTTAGAGATAAGAAAACTAAGACTCAGGGAGGGAAAGTTACTTGCCTAAGGTCACACAGCTAATAATTAGCAGGACAGGGGTTTAAACACAGGCAGTCCTGCTGTATAGCCTACAGTTATAACCATTATGCACTCTCAATCTCCTGTCTCCATTGCTCCACCGAAATAGCTTTTGCTATGGAGACCAATAATCTCCATGATGCAAGATGTAATGGACATTTTTGGTCCTCTAAGCAGTACTGGATGCTGGATGCTGCAGACCTCTCCTTCTCTGAGTATTATCTTCTCCTGGTTTTCAAGGCATGAACTCTCCTGGTCTCTGTTCTATTTTTCTAGCCTTCCTCTCAGTTTTCCTTTCAGTATCCTTCTCCCCTTTCTGGCCACGAAATGCTGGGATTCCTCAGGGTTGAGGCAGAGTCTCTTCTGTTTTCTTACTCTGTAGTTTCTTCGAATAGACAATATCAATCACTTCTTTAATTATCACCTCTACTTAGATGACTCCAGGTCTCCACTCTCTTCTGAAGTCTAGACTCATATATCCAACTTGATGTCTCTATTTGTATGTCTGAAAGTAAGAGCAAATGCAGCAGATCTACAACTACACACAAGATTGCTACTTCCATCTTCCCTTTCCACAAAACACCTTGTAGCAGAGGCTGCTGTTTGTGCCTGTCCATATCCTCTTAGCTTTATCATTTCATATCATACCCCCAACTCCCAACTTTGAACATTTGCATCTCTTGTCTGAAGGTTTCCCCTGGCCATTGGAATCCACTCTGCTTGCCCCACATGGCAAGCCAGAGTGCTAAGGAAGTGATGCCCACTAGCCAATTAATGACTGGCAGGAGAGGACTTGGGCCATAAATACCCCAGTACCCTTTCTCTGTGGATAGGGTAACTCTGAGGCCTATGTTCCATGCTGGCTTCTAGAGTTCCCCAAAAGGCATAAGCTCTTGTATTCCACAGTAGTAAATTCCTCAAAAAGTACACCTCTTATCACCTACTTTCCCTTCTCCGTCTCACTTCTTCACTTCCCCATTGGTGTTTCCTGGGATTAACTCCAAAATAAACCACTGACCCTAAAACCTGTCTTGGGGTCTGCTTCTGAAAAAGAACACACCAAGACACACCCTCCACCTGATTTTCTTCAAGTCTTCCCTTCTCAAGGAATGGGTGCACCATCAGCCTAATTCCACTGGCTAGAAACCCAGAGTCATCCTTGACCTCTTGTGCTCCCTTAAACTCCACATCCACTATCAGTAAGTCCTGCAAATTCTATCCATTCAATAGCGTCCTAGTGTCCCCTTCTCCATCTCCTCCACCACCTCCTAGTCCAATAGCTATCATTTCTCACCTGGAGTAGTAAAAGACACCTCTAAGTGGTCTCCCACATCCACTATTTTATGAATTTTTTTAATTAAGATATAATTGACAGATAATATTATGTTAGTTCCAGGTGTACAATGTAATGATTTGATACATGTACATACTGTGAAATGATCACCAAAATAAGCTTAGTTAGTTAACACCCATCACCACACATAGGTACAATTCTTTCTTCTTTGTGATAAGAACTTTTAAGATCCACTCCCTTAGCAGCTTTCAAAAATACAAGACAGTATTATCAACCATAGTCACCATTCTGTATATTACGTCCCTAGAACTTACATATTTTGTAACTGGAAGTTTGTAACTTTTGACCACCTTCACCCACACTTGACCCCCTCAAATCAGTTTCCAGCAAGAATATTATGCAAATCTGCTCATGTCACGCTCCCCAAGTACCCACAATTTAACCCTTCCGTGGTTTTCTGTGGCTTTTAGGCTAATGACAGACAAGACTAACCATTAGACAAGGCACTGTGGGATTTGATTTTGCCTTCCTTTCCAGCTTCATCTTGCATCAAACTACCGTTCACACCCTGGGCTCCACCCAGTCTGGACATTAAACCAGCATTTTAGTATTTTCAACCTCACTAATGGATTTTAGTGTGGTGTGAAAACAATTTGGTTGGCCAAGATTAGCATTTTATTTTAATGAAACGCGAGAAGAGAAACACATCAGAGCGTTATTTGTTAGAATATTTTTTTTAATTATATGTGTACTGCATCATGATGAAAACCTATTTGTAACCAAGTATCACAGTCAAAAGGTGTTTGAAAATGATGCCTGAAACATACTATTTTTTCCTCTGCCACTGAGCCTCAGCAGATGCTGTTCCCTCTGCCTGGAAAGCTCTGTCCCAACCTCTTTGCCTAGGAATTCCTATGCACCCTCCTGATATCAGCCGCATCCATGCTGGGGTCCTGAACATCTAGTCAGGGTGTCGGGGTGTCAAAGACTGTTTGCAGGCAACACCGCATGTAGCTAAGAAGAATTCAACAAACCTAGTTGGGCAAGATTAAAAATAAAAGCCATGAAGAATCCAAATATTACGCTGCAGGATGGCTACCAACCATATTAAGCCAAAAGACACCTATTGGAAGAGAGGATCGGACATGGAGCCTGCAGAAGTTCCTTGAGCCACCAGAAGTCAGCCACTTGGACTTTTATGGGGCACTCTGGCACACCGTGAAGGGCAAATTTGAGGTTGACAAACTACAGCAAAGCTATCATAGTTAGAAACCTAGCTCAGCAGCCCAGGTGAGAGCCAGTAACCATATCTGTAAAGAGCAGCTTGTCGGGTGGAGAGGTGGGGCAAACCTGGGAGATGTTAAGGGGAGAGAATATGAAAAACCTGGTTACAATGCAGTCTATTTCATGAATTTGTTAGACACTAAATAGTTGTAAATGGGCATTTTACAGTTGATTTATATAGTCTCCAGAGCCAACTTTAAAAGGGTGAGGACCCTGAGGCTGGTCGAAAATAATAAAAAAACATTCCTATGTTTCTGCCTACTGGCAAAAAGCTCATTTCTTTATTTTTTTCCCATTCAGCGAGAAAGGAGAGTTCTTAGCTGTGAGTGACCCGTAGAGACAAAGCACTGTAGAGATGGAATTAATTTGAATGTTCAATTGGTAGGTAAAGAAACAGGCTCAGAGCTTCATTGTCTTACAAGCTAAATGCCACAGCCGCAATCAGAACACAGGAGCTCGGCCAGCTAGAGGAAGGCTTTGTCCATGAAACCACCCGTGGTCAAAGGTGCAGTTCCTAACCCATCTGAGTCTCCTCTTTCCATACCAGCAAGACCAAGAAACTTCTCTGGCCCAGGCAGGCTCTGTTCTCACTGCCACCAACTGACCAGGGGCACCATCACATGCATCACCCCTCTGTTACTAAGGAAGGTCATTGCTGGGGTCCCTGATTCCAGACAGGAGTTCAATTTGTATATAAGTGGAGAAAAGTAGCAACAGTTGTTTAAATGAGGATGTAGATTAGGGTTATGTAGCTGAAATAGAAAAAAGGGCAAATATTAGAGACAGTTTGGGAAAAAGGTGAAAGAACTAATGTCTGACCAGGTATAAGAAATAAAGAGGAAAGAAGTAGTAAGGAAGAATCTAAGACTTGGAGACTAGGAAGAAAGATGGTACCGCTGACCAAAACAGGGTCACTTGGGAAGGAGAGGCATCTGGGTCACAGGCAGAAAGACCACTGTTCAGTCTTGGATAAGTTAACTTTGACAAGAGGGCAGGATATGCATGTGGAGATTGCCTGCTGAAGGTTTATTTGGGGAAAATGTTTTACATCACCCACGACAGTTTTATTTCCACCTTGAGTCAGAAAGATGAGCTTTGCGGTTACAGCAGAAAGAATAAGGGCCTAAAGAGGTGTACAAATTGCAGGGGGAAGTGTCGATGGCAGTTTTGATCACCCAAGCTGATACCTGGGGAACCTGCACTATCTTCTCATATATTCAGGCAAGAGAATAGAAGACAGAGGGCTGAAAGGGGCTCTTTCTTCTCCTTTTCTGAGGCATCAAAACTGATACAGCACAAAGCTGCTCCTTAAAACAGCCCTGCTGTGACCACCGGGGGCCAGCAGCCAGCCTCCAAAATCACACCCCAAGTCAGCTTTTCACACGGCTGCTCAGCCTCAGAGACATTTTCAAAGAGGCTGCCTGGAGAGGTTTGGCGGTGCAAGGGCGAGCATCCTCATAAATACCCACAACGGCTGACACAGCTGGAGGAAGGCTGGCAGTTTGCCAGGGTTGGGCTGCAGACAGGAAATCTGGGGAGAGAATTGTGGAGAGGAGAAAATAAAGACTGGATAAAAGTTGGAGCTAAAATGAGGTTCAGACATTAAGATCAACACAGATAAGAGGCGAAGAGGAGGATGGTGTAAAGCTCCCTTCATTCCCAGAAAGGGAATTTCTGTGAAAGTCAGACTCACCGCCGAGAACTACTTCAGGGAACGGAAGAGACACAAAGGCCTTGCGGTTCACAGAGTCTGCCACGCCCCACCTCCCACAAACACACAGACGCATGGCCTCCACGGAGGAAGAAACTGAGGCCAGGGAGGTCACGTGACCTGTGGATGGTCACACGGGCAGCTGTCAGTGGCAGAATCTGGTACACACTCAGGATTGCAGACACACGCTCCAGGGGTCCTTCTTACTGTTCCACACAACATCACAAAACCCGTGAAAGGTGTGGTCATGGTAAACATAAACCCTGAAAATGTGGGGCATCATTACAGGTCTCTGATAAATAGCAGAATAGATTATAGAGGGAAGAATAGGAAATACTTGTGATGAAATATAAGACGGAATTGAGACAAACTGTATTGAACATAAGATATAAAATGGAATTGAGAGCCCCAAAATAGGTCCATCAGAAATAGTCTGGTCCCCCAGGACAATGGTCTCTAATGTCTGTTCTTGCAGAGCTTCTGGTCTCATCCGTGGGCTCAGTCCCCCATTTCCCATTCTAGGTTCTGGTCCTGCCCCCAGAACCACAAGAATGTCCAAACAAGCAGCTCAGTGGCAAAGTTCATTCTGTTTTTAACCTCTGCATCTGAAGCACAGTTGCTCATGGGCTGAGTTTGACCCCACTGCCCAATTCCTCTACCTCCAAGGCTCCACTTCCCTGGCGGGCACTTGACTCACATCCCTGGTGTCAAACAAGGCAACCATATTTGTCCTTTTCAATCTGAAAACACTGGTCCTAGTCTTTCATTCTGATTCTATACCCGACCTGTCATCTCAAACCTCTGGACAGGCCCACAGGCTCTAATCATGGCATCATTCTTCTGTCTGAGACTTTCTTTGTATTACTCTCCCTTCCTTATATTCTCATTATCTTCCAAATTTCATCATCCAGGCCCAAATAAAACACCAACCATGATTTGATTTGGGAAGCTGAAAATAAGGAAAGAAGAAAGATGGAAGCTAAAAGTTAAAGAGGAAAGAAGGTCCCTTTTAGAAATAGTTATTACTAACATGCCTCAATATGAAGCCTGAAGGTGAGGAAAATCTACATTCCATAGGAATTATTCAGGGTAGGCTGGGCTGTGTTGCTATTAACAAATTTACCTGGAAACCTCAGTGGATTAACATAAGATAGGTTTCTTTCTTTTCCTTGGTATATATTCAGTGGGTGTTGGCAGGTAAGGGAGAATTTGCTTTATGTAAGAACGAGGGACCTGGGCTGAAGGAAATCTCTTCTTGAAGCTTCTTCATCAGGAGCAAGCCTCCTTGATTTCCTGGCAGGAGAAGAGAGACTGTAGGATCACAAGGGGGTTTCCATGGGCTCAGCCTAGAACTAACACATTCACTTCCTCTCACAGCTCTTTAACTAGAGGTGGACATAGGGTCCCAGCCATCTGCAAGGAGGCTGAGAAACCCCTCTTCTCCACATGGCTCCAAGGAGAGGAGAACTGGAGATTGGGAATGCTAGTAACGTCTGGTGGACAATGATCCCAATCGATGTGGCTCTCAAATTCTTGCAATTGTTCTGTTAGCTAAAGGGCTAAGGTACTTACAGTTGTGACAATGTTTCTCATATTTAGTTGACAATAAGCAAAGTGTTTGCAATACAGTGTGATAAAAATGAATGAATATGGACTAATAGAGTAAGGAAATGATAGTGCAAGTGTTAAAAGCTGAGAGAACCTAAGGTATTAAAGAGGATTATGTTGCTACAATTTTGTTTCACTGTTCTGTTTTTGTTAGTTTGATTTTTGAGGCTTGAGGAGAATTTGTTTTTAACGTCTACCTTGTATTCAATGAACCAAGATTAAAGTGGAGCATTTACCTCTCATTTTTATGAGTAATCGCACATAATATGCAAAAGTATAAAATAGCAGGGATGTCTTGTTAAAAGCAACCGTCTCAAGACAGCAGCAGGCTTGTAAATAGTGGAATCATACACATCAGCTTCATCAATATTGTGATTTAATTCTAGAGTACCACCTGCGCTTCTGCACATATTTTAACTCGTAACCACAGCCCTTCACAGACAAACCCATGTTAACTCAATCCATACATTAATTATGGTACAAGTTTACCTAGAGCTGGCATTAAAATATTTTAAACTCTCTGTGCATAAATTGAACATTTTGCCTAGCATACATTAAAAATAAGGAGAAAAGGGGCTGGCCCCGTGGCCGAGTGGTTAAGTTCACGCGCTCCGCTGCAGGCGGCCCAGTGTTTCGTTGGTTCGAATCCTGGGCGCGGACATGGCACTGCTCATCAGACCACGCTGAGGCAGTGTCCCACATGCCACAACTAGAAGGACCCACAACAAAGAATATACAACTATGTACCGGGGGGCTTTGGGGAGAAAAAGGGGAAAAAATAAAATCTTTAAAAAAAAAAAAAAAAGGAGAAAAGAAAGCTGTTGAATTACCCTTTATTATTGCTTGCTCTTCTTCCTTGTATTATGTGTTGAAAGTGTTTTGAGTTATTTATTTACGTTTAACTCAGGGACATGGTGTCCGTGTGCTTTGGAAGCCTACAACAGGACTAGGGTGGCTGGAATCCCATCCATCCAACTTGCCTGGAGCCGTCGGAGGGGTGTGCAGGGAGAGAGTCTCCAGAGCCTCCTGACATCTAGTGACAGCATATGAGAGGAGCAGCGCGATATACAAATAAACAAATATTTCTCCTCTAATTTCCAAAATGGGGTTTATCAAGTAATGTTTTGTTTATGGAGATGACCACAGAAGTGAAGTGTTTTGGCAAGATCTAGTCCTCAACACTAGAGGCCTATTGTTTGAAAACATCTTCAGAAAGCCTCCTCTGCCACAGCCACATGTCCCTTCTAAGCACACCTAGGCCCCCACGAGAATGACAAGCTCCACCTGGTCTCTCTTACACAGCAGGGAGGGTGCACAGGCACAAGGCAACCAGCCCTGTATGTGAAATTTAAGATATTACTTCTTAATCCTGAAAGCTCATAAATGCTAGTATGGCTTTTAAAAAATCCATCTCACACAGGTTGATAAACCTTAACTGTCATTTTGGTGAAAACTGAAGTGACCCTTTTAATATCACCTGTTTTCCATAGGCAATAGTTGTCAAACCATTATACCTTCCTGAGAAAAATATTCAGTAAGACCACACTTAAATGCAACAGAATCTACATGTTAGAGCTAAAACACTAATGACATAACTTACAAATTTTCAGGAGATTAGAGTTTACAATATTTTTTTTTATCAGATCTGCTGGAAGACCAAAAAATTAAAATTAAAAAATTCTCTACTCACTGATTTTTCTAGATATATTCTCTAGTAGGGCAAAATATACCATTGCTTAAAAAAGAGACTTGAAGTGATATGAAAATATACTTCCAAAGCAAATCAATTCAGAAAACTATTTCACTTGAATAAACACCCATTTTATAAATGGAAAAACTGAAGGAGAAAGATTATATGACTTGTTCAAAGTTTCTAAAGTTGATTTGTGAATGGAGCAAGAAATACAATATTTGTCTCCTAACTTTAATTCAAATATCTGAGTTGAAATTTTTAGGTACTTATCTTCTTCTAAAAATATGTAAAGACTGAAATTATTTATTTTTTTTTAGGAAGATTAGCCCTGAGCTAACATCTGCCGCCAATCCTCCACTTTTTGCTGAGGAAGCCTGGCCCTGAGCTAACAACTTTGTCCATCTTCCTCTACTTTATATGTTGTACGCCTGCCACAGCATGGCTTGACAAGCGGCGCCGTGTCCGCACCCAGGATCCAAACCAGTGAACCCCGGGCCGCCGAAGAGGAATGTGAGAACTTAACCACTGTGCCAGTGGGCTGGCCCCTGAATGTTTATTTATGCATACATCATAAGAAAGAGTCTATCTAAAGTCTAAAAAACAGTTTTTTCCCCCAAAAGTTTCTATGTACATTTCACGTCTCCGGCATCAGGTCTAGATTTGTTTTCTTTTTTTCTCTTGTCTTTCATTCTTTAAGATTCTCACAGGGGAAAAACAAGAGGGAAGATGAGATTTCATCAGAGGACAGTTTTGACCTAGAAAGAGGAAAAGAAGAGCTTTAACATAGAGAAAAACTGAGACAGATCTTTAAAGAGGAGAGTAAGTAGATGTTGCTACATTATTTTGCTTTACGTGGATGTAAAGAAGTTACCAAGTTTTTTGTTGCTTGAACGGGAATAGAGATTTTTCTTATGAGGCTCTGAAAGACTTTATAGTTGGAGAGTAATGTGAAAAACAATACTTCTGCCACTGAATGATTGTTAGCAGGCTCGGCACCTTCCATAAAAAGATGCTTCTGTCCAATTTCCAGTCACATCAAATTCTCATTACAAGCAGCTAAATCCCATCTCGCCATGATCCAGACTGCATCAAAAGGAGCAGCTTTATGCACTAAGTTTTGCAACACACACTTACAGCCCACATATCCTAGGTCACACGGTGAATTCTAAGACCTTTTCCCCTCAATGAATGACAGTCTTGGAGGCTGAGCTTCAACGAGGCCAGGAGCAGGGAAGTACTGGTGACCAAGTTGCCCTTGAAAATAAGAAAGAAATTGTGCTGCTTTTTGGAAACAGAATTGTCCGGTTTCCAAGTGCTTGCACAAAATCCATTTTTGTGTTACAGAAAAAAATTAAGGATTGCTGAGAATTTAATTCAGAATCCATGAGACGGAAAATTAGAGAGGCAATAAGGCAAAAAAATAAAAAATAAATAAATCCCTAGGGTAGAAAACTCAAAAGCCTACTCAATAATTTCCACGCCATTCTCTCTTCTCACGTTATTTGTAAATCTTAGATATTGCTAGATTTTCTTCCAAGGTCTGGTGAGAAAATGAAATTAAATACCAAGGAGGTTAAAGTTTCCAGACTAACCATGGAAATCAGGATAGGAAGGAGCAGACTGTAATAATGAATACTAGGGTTCAGAGCACCAGCTCTAAGTCAGAGCATCTCTCACCTTACCAGTAAAGAGGCCAATGGACTTGACCTTAGACGGCTCTGCCCTTTAGAGAAAGCTGTTTTTAGTAGTAAAGAGCCCCTCTACTGGGCAGAAAGACAAATATTGCTTTCAAAACAGAAAATAGGTCAACTGGTAATGCAGAATGAAAGTTGGATATGTCAATTCTTTATAGCAGTGAAGCTGAAAATGAAGGGTAAAATTCAAAGATACAAGAATGGTATGTTTTCTTATTGGCGCATGTCCATTCTCATATTTAGTGTCTGTAGTTTGCTGTGACTGGGAATGTTGGCTTCATTTTAGGACCTACACAATCCAAGTAATTAACTAAATGATACATACTTATTTATATTTCTCATGAATAGATGCAAAAGGTACTCCAGAAATTGACGAGGAATTAGGTGACAGAGCTGGAAAGAAAACAGCAACATTTGGCAACGGAATGGTTTGAAGATAAAATAAAATAAGGGTGTTTCTAAGGCAAGAGCAGTGATCGTGATGGAAAATTAGAATCTAGGTTACAGTTACACTGTAAATGAAAATTATCAATTCATGTACATTAGACCCATGAAGTAGATTGCAAAAACAGCCACATTACTTTGTAGTGCCTCCAATCAAGAAGTGGAGTCTATTTGCCCATCCTAGATTTGGGGCTGGCGTTGTAACTTGCTTTGGCTACTAGAAAGTGGCAGAAATTATATTGCGCCAGCTCGGAAAATGAGCCTCAAAAGAACTAGTAGTTTTTCCTCCCACTCGCTTCTCCCTGTCTTTCTTTCTCTCTCTCAGAACCTGCTAGCTACCTCCATTTGAACAAGCCCCAAGCCTGGCCAGTCTAGCCTCCTACATGATGAGAGAATCACTGTGAAGCTATTGCCATTTCTCCAGCCAACAATCAGCCAGTCCCAGAAGCAAAGCCACCCAGCAGACCAGCCACTGATCACAAACGTATGAGTAACCCCAGTTATACCAGCAGAAAAACACCCAGCTGATCTCAGAACAAATTGCCAACCCACAGAATTATGAACTAAATAAGCAGCTGTTATTTTAAGCCACAAAGTTTTCTGGTGATTTGTTACACAACAAAACATAATGGATAGAATCCATATATTCTAAGATGGTTCATATTAGTCTATGATTAACTCAATTTGCTAAACCTTTATTGAATACTAACTATGTGCCAGGCATGCTGACAAAGCTGCGTATTAGTGCATTGGGGAGACAGACTTCCCTGGTGCACAACCCATCCTGAGAATGCCAGGAAGGCTTGCGATACCTGAGGGATCAGACGATACCTGAGGGAGGACTAGAAATATATTTATGAGTGGGCCAGGTGAAGTAAGGTGGGAGAGGCATTTCAATCAGAGGGAATGGTAAAGTATACAGAAGTGAAATAGCAAGATATAAACAGGGAAGTGCAGGAATTTATATTAGTAGAATATGAAGTTTTAGTCAGAGAATGGCAAGAAATGAGACTAGAGAAGTTAGTAAGAACCAGATCATGGGAGGCTTTGAATGTTCTCATAGGCAGCTTGGATGGAAGTATATTGATACAGGCTTAGGGTAGTAGTTCTCAAACATTAGGGCACATGAAATCATCTAGTGGTGGTGTTGAGAGTAGAAGTTTCTAGGGCTCTATCACCCATAAATTCTTATGCAGGAACTAGGGATGGAGTCCTGATTTGGGGCTTCAAATTTTTTAATTTTGCACTTTTAATATGTAACTCAGGAGGGCCTGATGCAGCGTGTTTATGGACCACACTTTGAAAAACATCACTAGGCTAGGAGAGGTGTCCTGAAGTGATTTCAGAAAGAGAGCGGCTTGGGCATTCTCTGTATTATTTTCAGATTGACATTTAAGACTGATTTTTCCGGTTGGTCTGGTAGGTAAATTGAAAGCACTCAGTGAAAGAGGTAAGAATGAGAAAATCTGGATTTGAGCAGTGGTAATAAAGATGAGAACCAATGTGTGAACTATTTAGGAAGTTAAATTGCCAGAGATTTTTGTTGATTGCAGGAATAGAGGTGGAGGAGAGGAAAAGTGTCAAAGATGGCACCCAGATTCAATTAGACTTGAGATATCTTAAAAATGTCCAGAAAGCACTGCTTTTGGAGTTAGAGGCACAGGTTTAGGAGTCACCAGTATACAGGTGTAAACCAACTATGAGTGTTGGGGGGAGTTCCCAGGAGAGTCAATAGAGTGAAAAGGGAGAAGGCCAATGACAGAACCCAGAGGCACGTCAACACTTAACGGACACGTAAAAGATAAACAGCAGCTAAGGAAGCTGGGACAAACTACCAGAGAATTAAAGAGAAAAACATGGCTATGGTGATGTTATAGTCCCAGTAGCCACAAACCAGCACTGTTCCAGGCAAACTGCGACATATAGTCACCCTACTTAACAATTAAAACATGTCATTCAAAGTCTCCTGTGACCATTGCCAGCCTCATCTCTCTAGAGTTTGGGGTGCAGAAGACTGAGTGGTTCAAGTAGTTACCTTGAAGTAAAAATGTGAAAACAAAATTTATACAACCCTTTGAAGAAAATGTAATGTATGCAGAAAATTATAAATAAGAATGTAAAAAGACTTGTAACTACTTATGCACTTCAGTGAACAACCTTGTAGAGCCTCTCTGTCCATATATAATTTTAAATGAATAGAATCTTTGATTTAATATATATATGCATATAATAATATATATACTAAAAATGTCTTTTTCAC
This sequence comes from Equus caballus, assembly GCF_041296265.1. NCBI lineage: Eukaryota > Metazoa > Chordata > Mammalia > Perissodactyla > Equidae > Equus > Equus caballus. Next base: position 95,119,268 of record NC_091685.1, on the reverse strand, counting down.
TCTACAATATTGTTATCATGCATATTAATAATCTTTATCACTGTTGAGAAACCTCTTCTATAAAGGGCCAGATACTAAACATTTTAGGCTTTGTGAGCCATATGGTTCCTGTTGCAGCTACTCAGTTCTGTCCTTGCACTGTAGCATTGCAAGCAGCCTTAGACCATATGTAAATGAACAGGCAAGGATGAGCTAGTCAATAGGCTATAGTTTGCCAAATGTTGATCTATATCATAATTTTTGATGACTTCACATTGCTTATGGCTGTACTATAAATTATTTAACCAACCTTACTTCAAGAAACATATCCCAAGGAGATTTTCAAATGTTTGAAAATATATGTACAAATATGTTTAATACAGTCTTATATATTGTCATGGAAACAACATAAATGTTCATCAAAAGGAGATTAATTAGGTAATTTGGGGCATAATTAATAATTCCGTTCAAAAATCCTAAATGGTATAGTTAGAATGCCAAGTACAATTTTACTTCTTTTCTGAATTATCTTGCCCCTAAGTTAGATCAGTTTCTTCAACTACACAGATATGAAAATTTATTTTCAAAATCAATTATAATGTGGATGGTCATGTTATTTTGATTTGACCATGACAGGAAGATAAATACATATAAGATTATAATAAAATGTACAATATTATTTAATCTATAGAACTCATTCAAATTTCTCCAATTGTCCCACTAATTTCTTTTTGGCCAAGGATCCAATCCAAAGTCACACTTTGCATTTAGTTGTCATCTTTCCTTAATCTCTTTTAATATGAAATAGGTCCTCAGTCTTGTTTTTCACGAGCTTGACAATTTTCAAGGTCAGGTATTGTGATACCCAGGTACAAATGAGCCCATCTAGTGTCAAAATCTTGGTTTCTAAATACCATGCTCCAAGGACTCTGAGTCCTTGGAGAAACAGCTGATTGCAGGACTAGGGCAGAGAAAGTAGAAGATGAGCCTGAAATATCTTGTGATGCCAGAAAATATGGAAGTGCTTTAAAAAAAAGCGGGCACATTCTAAAAAGATACAGGAGCCAACTGGAAAGGGACTTCCAAAGGCTAAATCTTAGAAAAGTGAACAACACAATAAATAATGATTGTGATAGATAATAACCCATTGAATAAAACAAGAATTCCATAGTGATATAAATAATGAATGAACAAATGAATGGGTGAATAAATAAAGAAAGAAGGGTAAACTTTTCTTACTGTAGATTTCCAACTAGTATCTATAGATTAAGGAATGATTGAACTAGAAAATCATGGGGCTTTGCGGACATGGCACTGCTTGGCAAGCCATGCTGTGGTAGGCATCCCACATATAAAGTAGAGGAAGATGGACACGGATGTTAGCTCAGAGCCAGCCTTCCTCAGCAAAAAGAGGAGGATTAGTGGCAGATGTTAGCTCAGGGCTAATCTTCCTCAAATAAAAAAAAAAAAAGAAAAGAAAATCTTCATTTGGCAAACACCACAATAATAATAGTTTCAGGCAAGAATTGTCAATGGATGCTAAAAATAGTGGTAAAGATGTGATAAATAACTAAATACTTAAATATGCTCAAATTATTTCCCTGTAAGATCCTTATTAAGTACAAAGAAATAGAGTAACTTTGCAGTGGAGAAACTAGGCAGATATCACCTTCACGCAGTGATCAAAGTTACCATTTTCGGTAATGGAACAAATCAACATCAAATGCCTTCTGATATGATATACTGAGAAGGTCACAACCTCACTTTTTGGTATCTTTGCCAAAAATGCAAAACGTGAATTTCAATATGAGGAAACATCAGAGAAAATGTATTGATTGTCAGAACCCAGTCGACCTAGTATTAGACACACTGGGGTGCAGTCATGTATTAGATTCACTTTCAGTTTGGCCTTCATTCACAAATAAATCCATTTAAAGATTTTTAGGAAGAAAAATTACAGAATGAGAGCTGTGCCCCAAGGAGGTGAAACCGGCAGGAGAGGGTAAGATACAAAATGAGCGGAATGAAAAAGAAAGCTGTGCAAGGCATCAATGACTGTCGAGGATCTGTTACATTATTTCAGGCAAATAGTCATAATAATCTCAACTAGGGTAATGATCACAGAAATGGGGAAGAGGAGAGTAAGCCAAAAAATATATGAAGAAGAATCAAAACAATTTTCGCACTCATTGAATATGATGGGGCTAGAGAAGGAGTAAAAGATAGGTCCCTATTTATTAGCCTGAGTAGTTGTCTGTCTACGGCAGAGGTGGGTCAATGGAAGGAGAGGTAAGGAAGTTCTATTTTGAACAGATACTTGAAGCATTATCAGGACATCCTAAAGAGAATGTCCAGCAGGCAGCAGGAAACATCAGTCTGCAGTCTGGGAAAAAGATATAGCATGTAGCAATGATTGCATTTTCCATTAATAAGTTGAGTTTCAAAAGAACATATAACTTGTGCAATGTTATAATATCAGTAATAGGTAGAACCAGTATTTAAACTCAACTCATCTAAGTTCAAAAGTTTCTATGGCCTATAGGAAGTTCAGTGTATACTGAGACCCTCAAAGAAATTAAAAAGAACCTCATAAAACATGGGGAGTGGAAGAGCAAAAATGTTGAGCTTTAGAATGGGATAAAACTTAACCTGTTATCAACTTAAAATAGAATGTTATAGATAAAAGTTGTTATGTAAGCCTCCTGGTAACTGTAAAGCAAAAACCTATAATAAATACACAAAAAATAAATAGAAAGGAATATAAGCATACCACTAAAGAAAGTCATCAAACCACAAAGCAAGAGAGCAAGAGAAGAAGATAAGAACAGAGAGGAACTCCCAAACAGCTAGAAGAGAATTTAAAAACTGACAATAAACACATACCTATCAATAATTATAGACTTAATTCTCCAATCAAAAGATATAGAGTTGCTGAATGGATAAAAAAACAAGACCCATCTATATGCTGCCTATAAGAGACACTCTTTAGATGTAAAGACACACACAGACTAAAAAGGAAGTAATGGAAAAAGATATTGCATGCAAATGGAAACTAAAAGAAACCTGGAGTAGCTATATTTATATCAGACAACATAGATTTTAAAACAAAGGCTGTAATAAGAGACAAAGAAGGGTGTTACATAATGATAAAGGGGTCAATGCAACAAGAGGATATGATTTTTATACATCCAACACAGGAGCACCTAAATACATAAGGAAATATTAACAAACCTAAAGGAAAAAACAGACATCAATACAATAATAGTAGGGGACTTTAATACCCATTTACATCAATGGATAGATCATCCAGGAAGAAATCAATAAAGAAACATTGGTTTTAAATGACACATTAGACCAGATGGACTCAACAGATATTTACAGAGCATTCCATTCAAAAGCAACAGAATATACCTTCTTCTCAAGTGCACATGGAACATTTTCCAAGATAGATAATATGTTAGGCCACAAAACAATTCCTAATAAAATTAAGAGGACTGAAATCATATCAAGCATCTTTTCCAACTACAATGGCATGAAACTAGAAATTAATTACATGAAGAAAACTGGAAAATTCACAAATACGTGGAGATTAAACAACATGCTACTGAACAACCAATGGGTCAAAGAAAAAAATAAAAATGAAAATCAAAAAATACCATGAGACAAATGAAAATGGAAATGTAACATACCAAAATTTATGGGATGCAGCAAAAACAGTTCTAGGAGGGCAATTTACAGTGATAAATGCTTACCTCAAGAAACAAGAAAAGTCTCAAATAAACAACCTAATTTTATACTTCAAGAAACTACAAGAAGAACAACAAATGAAGGCCAAAGTTAGTAGAAGAAATGAAATAACAAAGATTAGAGCAGAAATAAATAAAATTGAGATTAAAAAGACCACAGCAAAGATCAATGAAACTAAGAGCTGGTTCTTTGAAAAGATAAACAAAAGTGACAAATCTTTAGTTAGACTCACCAAGAAAAAAGGAGAGAGATGTCAAATAAAATCAGAAATGAAAGAGGAGATGTCACAACTGATGCCACAGAAATACAAAGGATCATAAGAGACTACTATGAACCAATTATATGCCAACAAATTGAGCAACCTAGAAGAACTGGATAAATTCCTAGAAACATTCAACCTACCAAGACAAAAATCACAAAGAAATAGAAAATCTGAACAGACTGATTACTAGCAAGGAGATTGAATCAGTAATCAAAAACCTCCTAACAAACAAAAAAGTCCAGGACCAGAAGGCTTCACTAGTGAATTCTACCATACATTCAAAGAAGAATTACTAACAATCCTTCTCAAACTCTTCCAAAAAATAGAAGAGGGGGAAACTCTTCCAGTCACATTTTATGAGGCCAGCATTATCCTGACACCAAAACTAGACAAGGATGCCACAAGAAAAGAAAATTACAGAACAATATCTCTAATGAACATAGATGCAAAAATCCTCAACAAAATATTAGCAAACCAAATTCAACAATACATTAAAAGGATCATATACCACGATAAATGGGATTTATTCCAGGGATGCAAGGATAGGTCAACATCCACAAATCAGTCAACGTAATACTCCACCTTAACAAAATGAAGAATAAAAATCATATGATCATCTCAATAGATGTAGAAAAAGCATTTAACAAAATTCAACGTGGATTTATGATAAAAACTCACAACAAAGTGAGTATAGAGGGAACATGCCTCAACATAATAAAGGCCACATATGACAAGCCCATAGCTAACATCATACTCAATGATGAAAAGCTGAAAGCTTTACTTCTAAGATCAGGAAAAAGACAAGGATGTTCACTCTCACCACTTTTATCCAACATAGTATTGGAAGTCCTAGCCAGAGCAATTAGGCAAGAAAAAAAATAAAAGTTATCCAAATTGGAAAGGAAGAAGTAAAACTGTCATTATCTACAGATGACATGATATTACATATAGAAAACCCTAAAGAGTCCATCAAAAAACTGCTAGAATTAATAAATTCAGTAAAGTCTCAGGACACAAAATCAATAGGCAAAAATGTGTTCCATTTCTTTACACTAATAACAAATTATCAGAAAGAGAAATTAAGAAAACAATCCCATTTACAACTGCATCAAAAAGAATAAAATACCTGGAATAAATTTGACCAAGGAGGTGACCTGTATAATCTGTATAATGAAAACTACAAGACATTAATGAAGAAATCAGATAAACAGAAAAATATTACATGCTCATGGATTGGAAGAATTAATATTTTTAAAGTGTCCATACTACCCAAAGCAATATACAGAGTCAATGCAATCCCTATCAAAATTCTAATGGTATTTTTCATAGAAATAGAATAAACAATCCTAAAATTTATCTGGAATCACAAAAGACCATGAATAGACAAATCAACCTTGAGAAAGAGAAACAAAGCTAGAGGTATCATGCTCCCTGATTTCAAACTATGTTACAACGCTATAGTAATTAAAACAGTATGGTATTGGCATTAAAAAGACACATAGATCAATGGAAAAGAATAGAGTCCAGAAATAAATCCACGCATATACAGTCAATTAATTTATGATAAAGGAGCCAAGAATATACAATGGGGAAAGGACAGTCTCTTCAATAAATTGTGTTGGGAAAACTGGACAGCCACATGCAAAAGAATGAAAATTCACCACTATCTTACACTATACAAAAATTAACTCACAATTGATTAAAGACTTGAGCATAAGACCTGAAACCATAAAATTCCTAGAAGAAAACACAGGCAGTAAGCAGCTTGACACAGGTCTTGGCAATGATTTTTTGAATCTGACACCAAAAGCAAAAGCAATAAAAGCAAAAATAAACAAGTGGGACTACACCAAACTAAAAAGCTTCTGAATAGCAAAGGAAATCATCAACAAATGAAAAGGCAACCTATTGAATGAAAGAAAATAACTGCTAATCATGTATCTGATAAGGGGCTAAGATCAAAAATATATAAAGAACTCATACAACTCAATAGCAAAAAAACAAACAATCCAACTTAAAAATGGGCAGAAGATCTGAATAGACATTTTTCCAAAGAAGACATACAGATGGCCAACAGGTACACGTAAAGATGCTCAATATCATTAATCATCAGGGAAATGAAAATTAAAACCATGATGAGATACCACCTCACACCTGTTAGAATGGCTATTATCAAATAGATAAGAAATAACAAGTACTGGAGAAGACGTGGAGAAAAGGGAAGCTTTGTGCACAGTTGGTGCAACTGCTATGGAAAACAGTATGGAGGTTCCTCAAAAAATTAAAAATAGAACTACCATATGATCCAGCATTCTGAAAATGAAAACACTAATTCGAAAAGATATTCGTACTCACGTTCTTTGCAGCCTTCTTTATAATCGTCAAGATATGGAAAAAACCTGTGTCCATCAAGGGATGAATGGATAAAGAAATTATGATATCTAGACAACGAAATATTATTCAGCCATAAAAAGAATGAAATCTTGTCATTTGCAACAACATGGATGGATTTTGAGGGCATTAAGCTAAGTGAAATATGTCAGAGAAAGACAAACACCGTATGATCTCTCTCTAATTTAACAACAACAACAAAAAACACAAGCTCAGAGATACAGATAACAGATTGGAGGTTGCAAGAGGTAGGGGATGGGAGAAATTGGTGGACTTTTTTTTTTAGGTTAAATAAAACGAAAAAATTTTAAAAAAAGAACTGCAAAATCTGCAATTATCAATTTCTAAGTGCACAATCAGACATGCGCAAAAGTACAAGCAATTCATAAAAAAATGTAAAAGAATAAGTGAAGTTCCCTTTTGATCTGTGATTTCCGCTGGGCTTTATACGGAAGTAAGGACCATGTTCAGAGCCTCTAGGGCTTTCAACAGTCACCCAATCCTTTGTCAGAGCCTAGTCAACCTCAAGATCACCCCTTCCAATGCCAAAATTTTACCGATTAGGTATCTGATCGTGTACATTCAAATATTTATATATAGGTTAGATGGAAAAGACACTGGTGTAAGTAATTTAATTCTCACTAGGTCTCAGTTTATTTTAAGAGCAGACAGGAGCTAGAGTTTTAAGTTTCAATTCCATATATAAATTGGCAGAAGTGCTGCATCCTGAATAACTACATCAAAGAGCACATCATCCTTTGAATACAGCATCACAACCGAGGTCAGCTCTGAGGGTGTGCAGAACCCATCACTCAACTCACTGTGTTCAGGGTATGACAGCCTTGGCAGGAAATGAGGGCCTAGCAGAGGTTGCTGATCACCAACTACAACTGGCCATTCTTCCAGCAGTTCCCTCCTGGTGGTGAGGAGAGGGGTTGAGCCCAAATTTCCCCCTTTCAGCCTCCCTTTAAAAGGAGATAATGAAGCTGAAAGAAGCAGAGTGGTTCATCCTCTCTTGAGAAAGGGTAGAATGAAGGAGAAAAATCTCTTCATTTTAGCTAATACATTAAAAAGTTGAATATGCTGAAATAAGTAAGTTTACTCTCATTAAATATTTTCCCTTATTTCCAATACCTGGAATAACAGTGAAATAAATATACACACATTGGGAAAGCTACACATATCCCTTACACAAAGACAGCACTTGTCCTAAATTACCACAGCCAAAGTAATCACATTCTTAAATCCTTCTCTAACCACAATTCATTACATACTCTAAGGAAGGTTTTTCATTATTGCTGTTTATTTATTGATGCTCCTGAAAAGGAATAAAAAGCATTTCTAATTTGGGTACTCTCAAATCATACTCGACCTTTCTGCAACTAAATCACAAATTTCCTTAAGACACCGCTTGCCTAAAACAACCCGGTTTTCAAAATAGACACTCCATGAAATGTGTTCGTAACAGTTGACTGCTTAGGAACAGCACACAGCTTCAATCAAAGGATTACAGTTCCGGAGCCAATATGAGAGAGATCTCAAGCTCAGGGCCGAAACTTCCCCCTCTGCATTCATTCTGTCTGATTTCAGTTGGGTTTTGATTATTCTTTTCCCTTTCCTTTTCTGCTCTTCTGTTTGCTGTTGGATAGAATTATAAATCATAGGAGGGAAAAGCAGTCTGACCTTACCAAGGAAGTTGTTTTTCTCAAGTCATTTCTTGCATTTTCAAGTTGGTTCCCAGCCCAGCCCTACTTTGTGTGATCTGAACCTTCATCACTCTGGTGACTCACCAAGGTTCAAAGTCTGCCACAGAACTACCTGAACGCTGAAATCATCCAGAAATCGGCCTGCTCACGGGAACTCTTCCCATTTTCCCTCATGTAAAAGTGGGACTTAGAAGTGTTTAAGCAATAATTAATGAGAAAATAAAGACAAAGATCTGGACATTGGACTTCATTGCTATCCTCATCATTTCCTTTCTCTCTCTCCCTAATATCATGTCAATGTCTAAGTGTCCCAAAAGAGTTAATGAAAACTGGGCACTTAATGTATTTTTCCAAAACTATGCAAAAGGGACAACTCTCAAAAAACAATAGTCCTTTTCCCATCACTGATTTATTAAGAGGAGAAGGAATAAGTTAATAATCTTGTTAGATATATTTAACAGCTAGTGAAGATATTGTTTGATAGGACATACTTCAATATACAATTCAGCACTACTTGAGATAGGCACAATTGCTTCTCAGTTGGAAAAAAAATATCAGATAGATATTTCTGAACTTCTTAGTAGGTGATAATCCAGTAACTTTGAGAAACATTTTATAGGCATATGGACCAAACTACTATGGTGATTGAAATGGGATTCTTAACAAATATAGGTCATTAGTCTCAACCATTTCAAAAACTGTTTTGCTGAGACTAGAACTTAGGAAGAAAGTAAATGTTGTGATATTTACCTAAAGTTTTTTAGATGAATGAGATAGCAAATTAATAAATTATTTAAATATACTACATAAATGTTTAGTCTGTATATGGGCATGAATAAGAAAGAATATTTTTGTATCACACAGGACTGCACACATATACACACATTCCGTCCCTCTGTCTTATGAATTCTAGATGGCCACCGGATGGCAAGAAGGAAAGAGAAAACTACATAGCCTTCCATTATTTATCTCAATTTTGACCTTACATTTGGAAAAGGTGAAAGATAATTCTGGCCAGTGTTTGTTCAATTCTATAGCCTTCTGGAACAGACAATATCAGTTTCATAGCAATGCCATAACCATTTATTCCCATCACAGCAGGGCCGCTGGCCTGATGAAAACATAATTGGAAAAAAGTCCTTCTTATGTGGCCTTGTAAACCATCTGCCATATTCAGGTTTTACAACATGTAGCAAACTCAAATAGGAAAAAAAATTAGAAATAGAAGTTTCCGGGACAACTTCAGCACCTAAGAACTATAAAAAGATCACCTTATTAGGGAAAGATACACAAAAATAAACAGTGAACGAACATACAAAAGCCCCTACCACTTACAAATAAGCACGGATTTTTATTGCTTTTTACATATCCCTCTACATGCTTTAATATATTCCCAACCCATCAAGAAGTGATTTACTTACTTTTGTTTATTAACAACCACACAGTGCTAACTGTGCACCAAATCTGTTCTAAGTGTTTTATAAATACTAAATCACTCAATTTGCATACCAACCAAATTTATAAGGTGAGCACTATTGTTATGCCTGTTTTACAGATGGGAGAAACTGAGCAAGAGAGGCAGGATTGAAACCCAAGCCATCTGCAACAGGATCTCTACACTTAGCACTACACTGTGCTGGTGATGGCTCCTTTCTCTGCTATAGTCATAAAATTTTCTCTAAAGTATAGGTAACTCTTAAAAAGTGAGGGTTTATTCTAAGGTTAATTTCACAGTTGGCACATTCTGGTAGTCTGCAGTTCATGGAATATGTACTTTCTTTCCTGAAAAGCTTTCATATAAAACATAGATCGACATAAAAGATGAAATATGCTTCCATCCCAATACTGATGAAGAATACAGTGATTGGATCCACTAAAACTATCTATATATTTAACAAATGCCACCTCTCACACGTAAATTTCCTACATAGAGGAAATACATATGTAGGAAAATAAAATAAACCTTATTTTTCTTCCCTCCCACTCCAAAATATGATTTATTGGTTTGGGTGAGTAGGTAGGTATAAGAATCAATGAGACCCTCCCATCTAAAACAAATTTTTAGAAAAAAGTTGACAATCAATAAAACTAAGAAAAAAATTAGTCTGTGCCTCCTTATAGAGAACTATACTATATACTAAAGAAGTCACACCCATTTTTCAGTATCTGTGAAAGAAACCAAAATTACTTCTTTATGTATTTCGTTTCATACCTAATAATGAACTGATTTTCAATGACATTAATAATACGTTCTCTTGCTAAACAACCACATCCCAGGAGCCCCAGACTTATTCTCTCTCTTCTTTTTAATCCCTGAATACTCATTGAAAATTAGAGCACTTATTACGCTTGTTCCTATAAACACTGAAAATATTCAAGTGCTTATGAAAATTAATTAAGTAATATTTTACTGCAAATTTTTTTTCAGTAGGAAGTAACAGAGCTAACATTTCTTAAAGCAACATAATTTGGGGAGAGGGATAAAATACAAACTGAAAGTTTGGTAAAAATAATTTTTAGCTAATTTTGGTGAGGAGGAGACTCAACACCCTATGAATAACTATAACTTCCAATAAGGCAAGATCTGAGTTGATTCGGAACTTGATAGGAAACCTAACACCCAGAAGATGCTCTATGATTAAGCCATTTTAAATTCCATTTAAAAGAAGAAGCAAAAGAAATATATTATCAATTTTTAAACTACATAAGTCATTTCAACATTTCTGCATATAAATGCTTTTACAGATCTCAATGAACTCTTAATCATAGATTTCACCATCTGTAGCATATATGTAGCATGCACAACCTAATTGTTAATGAATTGTACTTCCTTCTCCTTTCACTTAAGGCCTCATTTCTCTTTTCTACTCTCTTCTTCTACTTCTCTTTTCTACTTCTCTTCTCTCATCACACACACCTCTATCCTGAAGAAAGACATATCCTCTCCCAAACTTTGAAAGCCCAAGGTCCCTCATTAGATCTTCTTTCTTATTCTAAAGTTGCATCTTAGAATTAGTCTCTTGCTTTCCTATCTGGCTCCCATTAAATGTTTTCTTTTCACTTACCCCTCCCCACCTACCTAAAGATTTCTGGGGGTCCTCACCCAGTCCTTTGCTGTCTTCCAGAAAGGGAAGAGTGCAAAGTGGGGTAGGAGGTGGAGGGGAAAAAATGGAGGGGGCCTTGGCATCCTTGGCTAGAAAGCTATTATGCATTCAGAATAGCTTCAAATCCACCCACTTCCCAACTTCCTCATTGTTTTCCTTCTCTTTCTCCCACTGATTTTTCATTTTGACCCCACACCTTGACTTCTCACCACACCAACCTGAGTAATGTTTAATTTGGTTATGTAAAAGAAGTCAGCTAACCATTATTCACATATACTGATTAACATTTATGTTTAAAGTAGGCCAATAACGATATATATAATCATAAACACCTAAGAATCTTTGTTATGAGTTTTATTTAATAACAATACTCTTTCTTATCAAGTGCTCAGTCTTCATAAATCCTTGCATAAGCAGTATAATTGTCTCCTTGTAAGAAAAAAAAAAAACCAACAAAGAAGTATTGTTCCACACCTTTCTGGAGATTCAAAACATCAGCCTGAGTAGTGGAAAAACAAAATTTTTTAACAGCCATGGAATTAAATAAAATGATACTTTGACACTTTTGGCAAAGAGATGGCAAAGAGTGAATTTGAATCAAATGATTCCAAAAGTAAAGAGAACAGGAGTTAGTTAAAGAAACCATAAACCTATATTTTAGCCAAGTGGTATTTTTAAAAGCTATGTTGATAAATAGAAGTTAATAGAGCCTGATATAGAGAAAGCATTCAGTAAATATACACTAATTGAATAAATGAGTGAGTGAATGAATGAATTGCTTTTCTGGTTTATATTCAGACTGGTTTATATATCTGGAAATATTTAGCCATTTTCTATATTCTTCAGCTGTGTATTGCTGCTTCATAGTCACTCAACACTAAAGATTTAGTTTTCTTGGATTGTCAGTAGTAGGTCCCATTAGTTTCATCTTCTCTTTCCAAAGCCTTCCTGACTTTGAAGATTGCGTATCATACTGCCCTTTTGTTGAATTCAATTAGATCTAAAAGCTCCATATCATTGGCACATAAAACTATAAAATTCAGCTCCACTACCTGGAGTTGTAAGGAAATGATGCAGCCTCCAGTCTCCTGAGAGGTGCTGGGCCTTGGCACACATGTGCCTCCAGGGAAGCCCTGAGAACAAGGTGCACCTGGGCAGACAAGCTCTGGGGTATCGCCACTGCTGAGGGTTCCTCCAGCAGTAAATGAGAAGTTACACTGATGCTGGTGCAGTGATGGGGCACTCTTAGGGATAGTGAGGAGTTGGTGGGAAGTTGGAAAGACATCAAAACGCAGCACTGCTTCTCAAACCACAACACTATACACTGGCAAGAGCAGGAGTCAGTGAGAAATTGGCATGTAGTTATTATTTACAGAGAAGGACTCTCTGCTCCTCTGCTTTGTAGGATTAGAACGAATACAGAGAAATAAGCAAGGATTTCGTGATTTGCAATTTTTAAGAGTATGGGATTTTATTTGTCTGGGTGAAAATGTTCCAACTCTCCATCTTAGTAACTTTCTGAACTTAGACTAGATTCTTACACTCTCTGTAACTCTTTCTCTATTGTAAAATGTGATATATATTTATATATATATGTGTGTTTATACATATTTTAAAGAATTACAGTGGCAGGAAGAGCAGATTGGGTTACACAGATGTGGAGCTCCTTCCCCTAAAACTGTCTCCAACTATTGTAGTCCTTGCACAAAGACTCTCAGTTCCTACAAGAGGAAGGAAAATGGAAATTCCAACCCCAGTATCAAGCTCCTTATCACAGAAAGAAGTGTCACTAAACCATTCTGTCAGCTAGTTCATTTGCCCTTTTTACTACTCTTTGTATCCTCTTGCTTTCCACAGAGGAGAAAGACATATTTATGTGCTAGTGACTAGAAGTGGGGAGAGGGCCCTGTGAGATGGCCAGCAAAGCACATATGTGGAAACTTGAAGAATAACTAATTGTTATATCAGGGTGAAGTGGTGTATGCCAACCCACAGAGAGCCCTAGGGGCCTGGGGATTCAGAAATGGCTTCTTCAGTCTAGCTGCAGTATGTCCTTCTGCACAGCTTTCAACATAGCCTGGGCTCTCAGGACACACCACTTGGCAAGAATCTTTGTGGACAGAAAGCATTCCTCTTGCATCTTCTTATTTGATTCTTGTGCTTCTCAGTTCTTTCCATCTTTTAACAAACTCTTCCCTCTCTCTTCCACGCCCCAGGCCTCACGTACATCCATTTATGGCTTGCCTCTGGCATGGGTGGGCAGCAATTCTTTGTTGCTCAAGATAGTATCGCAGGAAGTGGACAATTTTGTTCCTGAAGCAGGCCATCATGGTATTCTGGCTTGAGGATGAAAATTCTAAAAATCACTCACACACCTGGCTCGAGAAGAGTTATCTCCACTAGCTTGCTTCTAAACCTTACTGTGCAAAAAGATATCTGTTACCTTCTCATCCTCAACTTCCATTTTTTAAAAACCTCCATCTATTATCTTTGCCTTGGGTCATATCAGTTTGGTAAAAAAGATGTGAGTGTGTGGTGGTGGGTATTTAGCACATCATTATGCATTCCTCGTGCTAAATCAAATGTTGACCAAGTTTAGCTTGAGAATGGTCGCAAATAGTTTCTGAATACAGGCCCTGGTACTGGACGACTGCCATTGCCACTGTTTTCTGGACTTTAATCTCCTTCTCATCAAATTCATCTTGAATTCCACTGACAAATTACATTCTTCAATTTTCTTGTGTCTCTCTACGTACAACTTCTTGGCTACACGTGTATTTATTTGTTTGCATACAATTTACTTACCTATTTATTTTCATACAATTCTATAATTTGCAAAATACTTTCATAAATATTCTTTTAGTTGATTAATTTTAAAAAACTGATACAGAAAATGGTATTACTCCCATCTTACAGGTGATGAGTAAAGTTCAGACAAATTAGTAGGAGACATGACTGAGATCACACAACTAAAAAGTGCCATAGCTAAAATTCTAACATAAACCATTTAACTCTTGGATTGGCATTTTCATCAATGTCAAATGCCTTAATATGACATTTAAGATATTACAAAATCTTAAATCATCCATTTCCAACATTATATTCAGCTGTTTACAGCTAACCTTTCTATTCTAGCAAAGCTAGTCTCACATTGTCCCCCAACTTCACCTGAAGAGCTGGTTCCCTCCCTTGTATTCTGTATTTCCCAACACAGAATATTCCGGAGAAAGTTACTTGAAGCTTAGAGAATGGGAGTATCCCCTGAGAGACTATGTTCTCACGTGACTTTCTGTTTTGCTGTCAACTCGGGACAGAAAATCACCAACTTATCAACAGAGTACCTTTCAAAATTGTCAGGATTCAATTCAAATATCCCCTCTTCAACAAAGGCTTCCCTGACTCTTTTAGTCATAATTTAGTAAGCTTTCTCATATCCTCATAATAACTAGCACATGATTCTTATATAGCACTTACTACAACATGCTATTATATTTTTTGTTTGTTTGTTATACAGCAATATCCTGCCTTCAGTTGGATAGATCCCTGGACATAAGAAAAGTCACTCTCAATGTGACCCACTATGGCACTGGCTCTGCATAGGCAGGCTTCATTAAATGTTCTGTGGCTGGATGAATAAATGAACGAATGAATGAATAAATGGAAATGAAGATTTAGTGGAAACCAGAACACAGTTTTCCCTAAATGACACTTAGCTAGCACTGAGAGCCTCAAGCTATCCAACAAGAACCTTGTTAATCCTCAATTTGGTTGAAATAACTTTCAACTCTGATAAGGGTCAAAAGAAGAGAAATTTACGGTGAAATATGGCTCCCCTTAGGAAGTGTTAGCCACGTTATTTTGGCCCTCAGTTCAGCCTCAAATCCCACTTGACCTATAGGGCAGCAGAATCATGACAAGAGGTCAAACAAAAGGAAAAATAATGGAAAGAAAAGGCAAAAAGGGAAAACAAGACAAGTCTCCATTGGACAGAAACAATAGGTGGATTCACTCAAGGGAAAAATCAAAATGAGAATTACTTTTTTTAAAACTGCAGAGGATTTTTAAGACCTACTCTAATTCAACAGATGAGACTACTGAGGCCCAGACTCAGTTGTGAGATGACCAAGATTAATTAACTGAACCAAGGTTTTCTACCAACCATCTACTTTCTCCACCGTACCTCACCGCCCCTCTAATATATTTCTATTGCTGCTATATTGTGAATTTAAAAGTCCTACAGTAAAAATAATAACACAAACACATGATAATAATATAAACACCTCTGAGGTCCTGTTTCCTTATCAATAAGGTGGAATGATCAGAATAGCTAATCCACAGAGCAGTTGTCGGTATTAAATTAAATAATGAAAGTAAAGTGCTTGCGACAGAGATGGTATATGGAAACACTCGATAAATGTTACTGTTATTAGCAACTATCATCTCTCTGAAACTCACGCCTGTTTCAACGTAGATCTTCCTGGAAAAGCTGGAAGGAAAATAGAACTAATACGAACATGACATTCGATGCCATGTCACAAAAATGAAGCTTATGATAATTGTGCCCTTCCATTACACCCCTGACCCTGTGGTTACTACTGTGTATACCACTAACCTAGCTGCTCAAATAATTCGAGGTTCTGTGTGCAAAATTACATATTGCGTGTGCCCCGGTTACATTTAAGAGATCGACACCCTGCCTGTGCCCTTTCATGGCTGTTACAAATCCACTAAGTTGTAGGGTGGGAGTGCTAGTGCTTTTTAACTAGCCTGGATATTATTTATAATTTTTCAATAGTCCACATGTAACACAGCTACATTTCTATTCCACATCCAGCTGGGACTAATTTATTTATTTCACAAATATTTATTGAGCTTCTAATATGCACCAGCCATATATTTGGTGCTGGGGAAAGAACAGGGAACAAAGCAGGCAAAAATCCCTGACCTATTAGCACTACGTTCTAGTGGAAGAGTGATCCAGAATGGTAAAGGGCAGAAATAAGTGTTTATTCTTTGGAAATGCCATCAACTAAACCCAAAGATAAGCCGCCCTTACATTTGAAATAAAGGGATTTTTTTAAATAAAAAGTTGTCTTTGACCTTGACATTATACAATCTATCTTGTAAGATCTTGGGTGTGGCTTTCTATGCCGTGACCAATTGCTTTTCGTAACATGCCTTTAACTTCGTTATTTGCACAAGGGATGCCAAATGAGAATAACATATCAAAAGATATAATATGAGAAAAATCTATTGGCAATGAGGATAATAATCATAGATAACTCAAAGCAGAAACACCAAAGCTTCCAAAGGAATGCAGAAATCATGTCTCCAAGGGAAAGAAACACACAAAAGTCATTTTTAGGGCCCATTCACCCAATTTCTACCCTGCCTCTCTCACTCTGGTGTCTCAGCTTTAACCTTTTAAACCCAAAGCAGACCTATAGCTTGTGATCACACCCAAGGCTTTGCACTGCAACATATCACCTCCTCCCTCCACACTCACTACCAGAGAAATTCAAATCCAAATCCAGAATTTTTGAATACAAGGAACAATTCAAACAGCAGAAATAACTGTCTGAGCATTGGCAGAAGGTGCTGTATTTTCTTTTGGAAGGCTCAAGCTATTTGTAAATATTTCATCTAAAAAGATACAAAGAAACTGGTAATTTGTACTGACAGTAATAATGAAAAAGGCCAACATGTATCAAGTTCAAGGCACTAGTCTACACTACACTCAAAAGCAAACTCAGTTGTAGAAATGGGTACTGATATTACACCCATTTTACAGACAAGAAAAGATAGTCCTGAAAACTAAAATAACTTGCCCAAGTTCTCGCGACTGGTAACTGCCAGAGCTGGGAATCACAGCTGTCCGTCTGCCTGCTGCCGATGTCCACATGCTAAAATGTCTTCCTCTCTACAGTCAGCTCCATCTTAACCCGCGACGCATGAATTACTTTCTCTCTCTCTTCCCATGTGTGCTTCCTTTAACAGAGAGAGAAAACTCAGCATAGGAATTATGCTGCGTGATTTTATATTGTTCATAGAGATTAGCATAGGGTAAGACATAAAAAAACAATCTGTAACAAATCGCTTAAAATCTCCAAATTTTGCTTTGTTCATGTGTAAAAGGGGTTTATAATTCTGGTTCTTCAATATCATGGGTAGTCATAATGAGATCAATGTGATGATAAATACGAAAGTGTTTTGTGAACCAAACAGTAAAATGTCAAAGAAATGTTGTCTATAAGGTAGTGATAACTTTAATTTCTCTATCAAATCGCCTATCCAGAATCAACTTCCATGCTCATTGGCCTCCCAAAACACAATTTCTGAACCTTTACTATATCATTTATCTCATTTGGCCTCAATTAGAGCTGAGTCACAAGAGATGATTTTCATATTTTCAAGAATTTTGTGAGCTGGCTATTAAACACAGCCATTATTTTTCAAAAGTATATTACATAAACTTATAATTTAATAAATTATGTTAGAAACGAAGATAGAATACCCCAAACTCATTATTCCTAATTATTTTACAACATTTTACTCTTATTGATGTTCATGTCTATCTACAGTACCTTATGGTAAAAAGAACCATACAATAGTGAGCTACTGAGCACCTCTTCTCAATTTTATGCTCAGGGATCTCATGCTGGAACTTGAAATTGGCCATGATAGGAGTATTTTCACCAGGGATATCAGCAAACAGTACAAATTAAGATTTGTTGCTTTGTTGATTATTTAGACTTAAGAAAGTAATGGATAATATGCTAATCATGCAAATTAACATGTCCAATAGCATAAAAAATGGTCAAATCATAGGTGAATTGTACTCATAGGTTGATATGGGTACAAGAACTGGCCAAAAATCAATGGAAGCATTATTTGAGACTCAATGACTGTATGGAATTCAATAGAGTCCTGCATATTTTATTACTTGTAAATTGTGTGCCACCTTCATACCTGTAAGATTTATAATAAATGTACGCACTTGTATATATTTATGCATATATGGTGTACACAACATATACCATATATACACACACATATATGTGTGTCCGGGGTTGAGCAGCCATTAGTTAACCTTTTACCAGAACACTGCTCTTTGGAATAGAGAAAAGGATGCCAGTGCAGAAACAGAGAGGAAAGAAAAGGGGAAACTGTAATGGAGCATACTAAGTGATCCCTGGTGCCCAAGGGCATGGAATGGCATACCTAATCCAGCTTTGGACCAAAGAATGGTCAGGGAAGTCATCCCAGAGGGAGGACCACCTGAGCTCGTTTTGATGAATGGACAGAAGCCAAGAGAATGGGGGAAAACATGTGCAAAGACACAGATAAGAGAATGTACAGTACTGTGAAAAACTAAGAGTTGTTCTGAACACCTCTAGGGGGGCATGAATATGAGGTACAATAAGAAATGTGTTCCTTTTTATTTCTCTTCATTGTGACCAGGGTCACATTTCACTTATCTGGTGTGCCCCAGAGTACCTGACACAGTTCCTTATACATCACAGGTATTCAATAAATGCTCCAGGAATTGAAGAGCATATATTCAGTAACACTTGGTCAAGTAATAGTAAAACTGAATAATGAAAACTGCATTTAATACTTAGCTTTTATATTTTCTCACACTCTATTTTAATTTCTCACAAAAAAAGAGAAGAGAGTACACAGGAAAAACATATTGTGTATTCCTTACCCCTGTTTATTATGAACTAGAAAATGAGAGATTTTGAGAGTCCAAGTAGTGACTTGACAAAAGTGGTCATTTGAATTACTTGTCTATAAACTAGCCAACCCAGTGAATTTAAACAACAACTATTTTAACGACCTCATTACAGAAATGCTTGGCTCACCTAATTGCCCTGCTTTTGGTCATTTCAGTTTAATTACCCAAATTATAGTCAAGGATGGCTAACATTAGAATCTCCATAAAGACTTGATTTTTTTCCTGCAGGTTGGAACACCAGGGATATATAAGCATTTAGATTTAAAGATGCTGAACATGTAAACATAAATAGAGACACTTCAATACAAAAAGGCTCTCTCAGAACAGATAGGAGATTTGCTCAGAAGGCCAGCAGCAGTGTCCAAAGAAGCATCTCAAAGTCTCATTTGTTATGTAGATGAAGCCGTATTTTGTCATTTCATGAAGGATAGAGCCACCTCTCAGGAGCAGAATCATAACCACTAAGCTTGTGAGACTGGTGTAAACCAAAACAAGAACGTATTAATCTACAATGAGAACTATAGTGGATGCATGAACTGGAATAATAATGACAACATGACTAACCCAATTTTTTCTAGTCAACAAACATCTATGTAAGCCAAATAATATTCAGAATGCTTAATTATTTACTCATAATGAGAAATCACTATTATATGGACTGGAATCCTCAGCTTTGATTTAATTAGTGAATTCTTTCCCTAGAAAGGCACCTATTTGGGAAACTAAGTGTGTTAGTTATCTATCGCTGTGTAACACTATTACCACAAACTTAGTGACCTAAAAAAAGACACATGTTGGGGCCACCCCCGTGGCCCAGTGGTTAAGTTCCTGCGCTCTGCTTCAGTATCCCAGGGTTTCACTGGTTCGGATCCTGGCCGCAGACATGGCAGCACTCATCAAGCCATGCTGAGGCGGCGTCCCACATGCCACAACTAGAAGGACCCACAACTGAAAATACACAACTATGTACCGGGGGGCTTTGGGAAGAAAAAGGAAAAATAAAATCTTTAAAACACACACACACATACACACACACGTAGTATCTCACAGTTTCTGTGGGCCAGGAACCCTGGCACATCTTCGCTGCATCCTGTTTAGGGTTTTACAAAGCTACAACCAAGGTGTTAGCTAGAGCTGTGGCCTCACCTAAGGCTTGACTGGGGAAGGATCCCCTTCCAGGCTCACTCAGGTTGTTGGCAGAATTCAGTTTCTTGTGAAATTGAGCACTTCCACTGAGGAGCGAGGGCTTCACTGTCTTGCTGGCAGTTGGCCAGAAGCTGCCCTCAGCTCCTAGAGGTCACCTGCAGCTCCCCATCATATGAGGTTCCTCAACCTGGCTGCTTATTTTCTCAAGGCTAACAAAGGAGACTCCAGTAAGATGGATGTTAAAAGCTTATGTAACATGAATAAATAAAGTTACATAGCATGTGACATACACGTAATCACGTCTACCCTGTCACCTCTGCCATGTTCTATTGGTTGGAAACAAGTCATAGTCTCACCCACACTATAGAGAAGGGGATCTCAGTGTGAACACCAGCAGCTGAGGATTACGAGGGCCGGGACAAAATTCTATTTGCTCTACCATGTGATAATGATTATTTTATGAATGATACAAGAATCAAATATGTGATGGCATCAGGCCAACACAGACTGATGGATCCATCTCATCTCCATTGCAGAAAGTCTTGTCAACATGATGAGAATATGCAAAACCCACGGGCTCTTCTTCCTTGAGCAATACGTAAACAAGTAATGACATGGTTGGCCTTTGTGACTTTTCTATCTCTTTGTCATTGGATGTCCAGCTTGCCTCTGATTTTCAGATGCTGTATTAGTTTTCTATGGCTGCCTAACAAAACACCATAGACTGGGAGACTTGAACAACAGAAATGTATTTTCTCACAGTTCTGGAGGCTAAAAGTTCAATACCAAGGTGTTGTCAGGTTTGGTTTTTCCTAAGGCCTTTCTCCTCAGCTTGCAGGTGGCTGCCTTCTCCCTGTCTCCTCACATAATCTTTCCTTTGTGCACATGCATTTCTGGTGTCTCCTTGTGTGTCCGAATTTGCTCTTACAAGGACCCCAGTCAGGATTAGGGCCCACTCTAACAGCCTCATTTTAACTTAATCACTTCTTTAAGGCCCTATCTCCAAATACAGTTACATTCTGAGGTGCTGGGGTGAGGGCTTCAACTTATGAATTTGGGGGGGCATAATTCAGCCAATAACAGATGCTGTCTTTTAGAAATGTTGCAACACCCATCAGCAACAATCAGGTCTCACTTGTCTGCAACCTCTTTAAAGTGATTTACCCACTTCGACTGTGATCTCTTACATTTTCATGTGAAACTTTACCACTCAGAGAGAAGTTATGTTCCTCCTAACTCTAAGTTCTAAAGGATTTGTGACTGTGGACTTCTATAACGGAAAAGGAAACATGTCTTGGTTTTGCAGTCTATCCTTACCCAAAGACAAACACACACACAAACAATAACTGCAATTTTGCTAAACTCAACGACTCAGACATTGTATTGAACATCTGCCTTAATTCATCTAATAGAATTTACTGAGTCTCTGAAACAAAGCTACACAGTCTCTGCATTCATGGAGCCAACATTTAAGTGGGGACTGTGGAGAGAGAGGAGGCAGACGTTAAATAAGCAAGCAGAAGAACACATATCACATACGTAATGTGAGAAGCAATAAATGCTAGGAAAGAGCTGTGAATGCGAAAACTGGTGAAATGTGAATGCCAGTGGGTTGGGGGAAGGGAAACCTACTTTATGTTGGGTGGTGAGGAATGGTCAGTCAGAGTTGAGACCTCTCACCAGAGGCCACAAGGATAAGAAAGAGACAATCATGGAAAGAGTGAAGGAAGAGTGGCTCCAAACCAGGAACCAGCAAATGCAAAGACTCTCAAGGCAAGACAGACTTTGGTGTGTTTGAGGACTTAAAGACAGGGTAGAGAAAGCACCGGGGGCGTGGAATAAAGAATCTAGCTCCTGCTGATCTGTCTAGCAACTGACACACACAAGCATTAACCAGTTAAGAAAGCACGCCCAGGCAGGAAGGGTCTGGGTGTGGATGAAATGCTTGGGTACTAATCCCATCTCTGCCACTTACTAGCTGCGTTAACTAAGATTCAGCTTTCCAACTTCAAATCAGCAAGGGCTTGTTACATTTGCAGATCATTGCAAAGACAACGTGAGTTAAACAATGTGAAGCACTTGGTGTCTGGCGGATAGTCTCTTCTCAGCAAAAATGACCTATCTTAACACGAAACAAGGCCAATATGTAATTTTCCCTCTTTATGTTACTTCCTGCATTAAACCTGCATCTGAAGATAATTCTTACAGATAGAAAGTTTTTCTTGATTAAGGATTTCTAATTAAGAGATACAGTTAATTTGGGGAAGACAGACTTAAATACTTGATGTGATAGATGTGGTTAAAATCCAGGTGTTAGTTCTGCCAAGAAAAAAAGGTTCCAGTGCAGGTTACAAAGAATGTGTTTACGTAGTCCATTTTTTTGTGTTCACATATTAAAAGAAGACAAAAACATGTATTGAACATCCAATTTTCTGTATTTTTTTTCCCCTCCCCAAAAATACCTCAAACATTTTGGCAGGCTTAGAGAAGGCAGAAGCTGTTCCATTTTATGGGATAAAGTTAAACCAGAGAAAAAGATACATTAAATAAATTGGGTCAAAATCATTTAATCCCCCTCTCACACAATTTCAGCTTCTGGAGCAGATTAGAAGGTGCTGTTTCATAATTTAGCAGGCCTGATACAGTCACTGTTATGTGAAACTTTACATTATTCTACGGCATCTGGCCCGAGTTCAGGACATTTCCTAATTGTATGATACCTATAGGATTCATCCTTAGCTGAAAGAGTAATTCAGGACTCTTTTCTCTCACTTCATCACTGGGATATTTCTGGAAGAAAGATGTCTAAAATAAGCGTAGAATATGGGCTAGAAGGGGCAGAGAGTGGCATGTCTTATCATTATTTGGGGTATAAAAAACAGGACCAAAGAAAAGAGAGCTGAGAAAAATCTATCCTAGAAAAATATACTTTTGCTTACTCTTGGAAGAAAGGATATGAAATCCAGGAAGACAAAAATAAGGACATGTTTTGTATTCCTCAAGGACCTTTCTCCAAGTTTTGTACTGCACGAAGAAAAGCACTCAAGCATTTCTATACAGCAGATATCTCTCAGATCCAGCTTCTCAAGTCCTATTGGAAATCAAGGGCAAACAGACTTCCCAAACTACTGTCAGATTAACAGGTTACTGATCGATATGCTATCTTTCAAATTATCAAAGTCAGAAGACAACGATTCTCCATGAACTTTGGGTCACAAGAAATATAGAAGCTCCATTCTTTCCATAACCGTTATTTCCAATAATTCATCTTCCTTCAGATTACCTGATGGGAAGACAGACCACTACAATTATTCTAAATTGGGCATCAGTGTAGGCAAATTGTTCTTTGTATAAGATTATCCCCACGACAGCATGATTCCTGTACCAGCTGATCTTGAATCTACAGGGATTGGGGATGGTGCAGTGAAAACTGCTTAGAAATTACTAGAGGTAATGGCTGGCAATGAGAGAGGCTCACTGTCTTCTACAATTGTGTTAAAATGAAAGAATATTAATCACGCCAAGGAAAAAGCCTACTTTAAAAAAATAAAAAGATACGCTACAACTGTGCATTGTGGGAGCCAGCAACGATTGTATTATCCAGTAATTTGGCATGTGTGTGCTGCACATACTGTTTCTCTTCCCAAACACATTACACCTGCTGCTGTCAATTTGTTCTTACTGTCAAGGCCTTAGTGGTCTTGAACACCTTCTCCACTCACTTCCCTAATCTGCTGAAAACATAATCATCTAATGGTTAAGAAAATAAATCTACTCATTGATGGTTATGGGTTATGAAAAAGCATAGGTTACAAAATTATGAATTCGTTTTTAAAGGCCCAAGACTAGACATAGAATTTGTATCGTACATTTAGTAAAGCTGTCAAGTGAAATCACAAAAATCTACTAGACAAGAAAGGAGCACATACACTTTCATTTGCTTTACCTAGGTCTGTTCAAGTAGGTGGAAGGAAACCCAGGTAAGCTCAAAAATTATTTTACCATGTGTGTAGGAGAAGCTGGGCAGAAAAGACGCAAATTGAAATTTATGTCACTGGGAGCTAGAGATGTTCCAAAAAGAATTCAATGACTCATAAAGAAGATAGTTCTAGCTATTAATATTAACATAATCAATAAATAAAAACTATGGTCTAACCAAACAGAAAAAGAGTTCTTTTGTAAAAGCCTTTTTGATAGTGAGTATGGTAAGTGTAAAATAAAACTCTTTATAAAATGAGCATGGGCCAATCCACTGTAGGAGGCACGGTGCAGATTCCCTACTTGGCATTCTTTATACTTGCTGGCTCTCACCGCTGAGCAAAAATGAGGAAAAGAATCAACTCCCCTCATAAGTTCTCTATAAGACCAAAATGAATAATATAGTCTGCATGATGCTATCATAACACACTAACAGCTTGGCAGCTGGCTTACCACACATTTTGCTGTTGATGTTCAGTCAATGTACAATTTCTCCTAACCAGAGATTAATTACCATTTATATTGGGTTATACATATATGATGCAAAGAATAAATTACAAAGATTGAGTCTTATTTTACTAGTTTATTAGCCAAGTGACTTTAATCTGAATTTACCTAAACTCCTTTGTCTTAATCTGAAAAATGGATATAAGACTAATATTGTAACTCTTCCCTCAAAGGATCAAATTAAATATATATGTATCTCTAGCTGGCCTTGCCAATTTTTTACTCTGAATGGGGTCATACTTATTTTTAGGCCAAAATTACAATGATTCTGAGATCCTACCTGCCTAAGCAAGAAATCAGCCCTCTCAAAGATTCTATCAATTATTTTTGAGGGTTTAGAAAAGGGACCTTATCAAGTGCAGTCATTCTCACTCTCCTCTCCTACTCCATTTAGCACTCCTGCTGCCCAGATCCTGCTGGGAGAAGGGAGCCTTGCCACCACCACTGCAGAGCGAGGCGGTTGCAGAAACACTGTTGTTCCATGCCAAGTCAGCTGTCTACAGTGCTTGTAAAAGCCAGGCATCTTCAACTTGTGGAAGCAGTGATTGATTCTGGGCCGAGCCAGGAAACACGGTCTTCCTCCCACTCTGATACACTTGACAGCTGGGCCACGAATAGCCCCACCAGCCAGAATGTCTCAGCTCTCTCCTAGAATCTCACAGTCTCCTGAAGAGAGTCTGTTTTGAGCCTTCCCTCTCCTTCCACAGGGGATCACCGGGTCCAAGGAGCTCAAGGGAGAAGAGATGCCTTGTCATCCCTTCCAACCATCTGTCTCTTCCCGTCCCTCATTTCAGACAAAACCTCTATAAAAGTTTTCAACTTTCCAGACACAAAGCCCTGAGAAAATCCATGACTGCAAACAAATACTGGTGATGATCAGAAGGTGGGAGGGATATATAGACAGCACGTGAGACACAGCCCAAGCAACTGAAATACCTGTTTGCATGTGGATGCTTTCATTTAGCCAGCAAATGTTTCATTTAATAAGTTTATTGAACTAGCTGGATCTGTAGAGAGAAACCAAGAAACAGTATTATTTGTGCCATAAAGTAGCTTTCAAATCCACTCCTTCTGATAATCCTTTCTTGCCCTGAATGAAATCTCAGAGAGGTCCCATAGCCTTTTATGGTTGTTTTCAGATATTAATAGTAGTATTATTAGATTTTAAACAATTTTCTTCCAATCAAAATTAAAACTTTCATTTCTTGTTGAGTTTAAGGCTTCTCTTCATCCACGACTCCAGCTGTCATCTCAGCCTTAGAAAAGTGCAGCATGCTCTGTCCTACGCCCTCTGTGTTCTGTATTCTCTCTACTCTCCTTTTCAGACATGGAGGGAGGGTGAAGGAAAACAAGAGTTTTTGTTTTGTTTATAAAAAGCTTTTAAAAAATAAACAATTTGCTTTATAACAATTCTAGGTACAAATCACTAAGATAGTAAAGAGAGTTCCCATATACCCCTTTCCCAGTTTCCACTATTATGAACATCTTACATTGGTATGGCACATTTAATGTAACAATATTGATACATTATGATGATCTAAAGTTCATGCTTTATTCAGACTTCCTTAGTTTTTACCTACCGTCTTTTTTCTATTCCAGAATCCCATCCTGTATACCTTATTCTATTTGGGCATCATATCTCCTTAGGCTCCTCTTGCCTATGACACTTTTTCAGACTTTCTCAGTTTTTAATAACTAGTTTTTGGGAAGACTGCTCAGCTGTTTTGTAGAGTGTCTCTCCAGTGGGATTTGTCTCACGTTTTTCTCACGATTAGAGTGGGATTTGGGGAGGAAGTCCACAGAGGTGAAATGTCATTTTCATCACATCACATTATTGGTACGTATCATCAGCACGACTCATGACTGCTGATGTTGACCTTGATCACCTAGATAAGGCAGGTTTTGTTAGGTTACTACTGTGAGGTTACTCATCTTTCTCTCTTTCCATGCTGTAGTTTTTGGAATAAAGTCACTATGTGCAGACCACATTTAAAGAGTGGGCATTATACTCGACCTCCTTGAAGGCAGAATATCTACATAAATTATTTGGAATCCTTCTACATGGAGATTTATCTGTTCTCTCCCATTTTCTGATTTATTCAATCATTTATTTATATCTCTAGGGACTTATGGGTATTTATTTTATACTTTGAGTTATAGTCCAACACTACTTTATTTTGTTGTTCAAATTATCCCAGCTTCAACCACTGAGAGTTCTTTAAGTCAGCTCCTGTGTCCCTTTGACATATTCCCAGCTTTGTACGCATTTGTCTTTGGATGTGTGTGTGTGTGGGAGGGGTGTTGCGTGTTGTTGTTAGTACTCTCTTACTTTCTAACAGCACACAGTTTTATATATTCACTGACCCAGCCCTAGACTCAACCATTTCTCCAAAGAGCCTTGGTTCTTTTTACTGAAGAATGATATTAGAAACCAAGATCTTTTATTTTGCTTTTCTTCATTCTTATTAATAAGTACATAGCATCTGCTTTGTGGATATACTGTAATAATACATTTAACTAGTTACTGATTGGTATAAATTTAGGATTTCACCAATCATAATCAGAGTCCCAGTTCTAATCTGTAACATAAGGAGAAAAATATTAACAATCCCATGTACTTCAAGCACTGTAAACAACATTGGAAAACAAAGCTCTTGCCAGTGTTTGCTATAACAAGGAAGTAACACTGCACTAGACATTTCCTAGCATAGATCTTTGTCCTCCTCTTGGATTACTTGACGAAAATTTTTACAAGTGTAAATTTTTAGAAGTGTGTTTACTGGGACAAAATGAAGAAAATTTTTATGATGTTTGATATGTGTTGCCACTTTACAGTTTAAAAAGTTTATATCAATGTCCAATGCCAACAGGGGTAAAATAATAGTTAATATTTTTCAAATGTTTGTTTTGTACCTCTTACTGTTATGTGTTTTATTTCTATCAACTCATTTGTCTCACAAAAACCCTAAAAGGTGGATACTATTATTATTATCAATCCCATTTCTCCAGATGAGAAAACTGAGGCACAAAGAGAAAGTAATTTTCCCAATACATGAAGAATTAAAGGAGAGCTGTATCTGAATTCAGTCAGTCTGACTTCAGAGCTGGTGCACTTCATTACCGCCTCACATTGACTAATTACGTATGTTACAGCAAACATTTAGAGATTATAACATGCGTTATAGCAAACATTTAGAGATTATAATTCTGGTGGGCAAAAAGGGGAGCATTAATAGCATAAAATACTATCTTAAGAATGCTTCATTTCTATTTCTTTAACTATTAGTTGCAATGACTTTCTCACTTTTTGTTGTCGTCATTATTTTGCTTTCTTTGTATTTTCCTTTAAATGAAATGCCTGTGTAGGCGTGTTGTTGCAAAAATTAGTTGGAATTACTTTTTAAATTGGAGTATGTGAAGTTTGGCAGACTATCTAGTTTTTAGTGATGGGGAGATGGATTTTGAGTCTTTGCTCTTTGGGTGGTATCTCCTCCCTCTGCTTCTTTCTTTCTGATTCTTGCTCTCCGATGATGTCAGCCCTTAGGCAGCTCCAACAAAGAGTCTCGCTCAACAGGCATATTCTAGCTAACAGTTTTCACAGCTACAACCTAATACATCAGCGACAGCAGTCCCTGGGATGGTGAGCTTGTCTAATTTCCCTTCTCTGGATATATTCCTCCTCCAAAGTGTCCACTGTGGTGCAGAAAGGTCAGAGATTAATCAAAGTGCTTTTGATCACAGCATGATGGGATCTCAAGGTACAAAATACATATTGTTGGACTGTACTTAATGTGAATGCAAAATTTATTAACCAAAGTGGGATTTTGTGAGAGGAAAAGGGAGAGCTATTTTTATTTTTACTCTGGGCAAGCAGACACAAACAAAACTGTCCTGAGCAAACCTGGACATATAGCCCCCCTAGTCCTGGTAAACAATCAACTTGGCAACGTACAAGTGAATTAGATAGTCATTTGAGGGAGCTCTTCGCTTTCATGCTTCATACTCGCTGGTTCCCCTATACTGGTCACCTAACCTCACTTTCCTTGCTGTAAATCCACCTTACTTCTGCACTTCTTACAAAATGCTGAGGCAGATTCTCCAACTTTTTTTTTTTTTAATCAAAAATAGCCACAATGGTTACCTTCATGCTCGTTGGCCATGTGATCCTTCTGCCACTTATTCCATTAAGAGATAGAGTTTATTTTCCCTCCCCTTGAGTTTGGATTGATCTTGCAACTTGCCTTGACTAATAATACCATGTGGAGGAAGCGACGTTATGTGATATCTGGGGTCTAGGCATTGAAGGGCTTTGCAGCTTCCTCCTTTGCCCCCTTGGAATTGTGCCCTGAGACCCCCTTCGTGTGAAGGAACCCAGGATGAAAGAAAGCCTCAACATCACTTCCTCCACATGTTGTTATTGGTGAAGGCAAGTCAGAGACCAGTCCAGACTCCAGGGGAGGGAAAATGAACTCTATCTCTTAATGGAATAAGTGGCAGAAGAATCACTTGGCCAACGAGCATGAAGGTAATCGTTGTGGCCATTGTGGGGTCAATCCGCCCCAGTGACGGCCAGCCCCAGCTGACCTACCCCCTGAATGACACAGCTCTGGAAAGACCAGCAGAAATCCTATCCAGGCAACCCACAGAATTATGAGAAATAATGAATCATGTTTTGTTTTAAACTACTAAGTTTTGGGTTGGTTTCTTATACAACAAAAGATAACTGTAGCAAATGCTTAAAATAAGTTATTTTCCCCTCCACAGTTATTTAGACACTTGTAGTTTAATAACCACAATAAAGTGACTTGGGATTTAGCCAAGGCACCAAGTTTTAAAGACCGCGGGTTTTGGGGCCAGCCCGGTGGCGAAGTGGTTAATTTCACACGGCAGCCCGGGGTTCACCAGTTCGTATCCCAGGTGCGGACATGGCACTGCTTGGCACACCATGCTGTGGCAGGCATCCCACATAGAAAGTAGAGGAAGATGGGCATGGATGTTAGCTCAGGGCCAGTCTTCCTCAGCAAAAAGAGGAGGATTGGCAGCAGTTAGCTCAGGGATAATCTTCCTCAAGAAAAAAAAAGGCTGCAGGTTTTAAAACCACCACAATCCTTAGCAAATGGCCTCTCTGCCACCAGCTAAAGCAGCAAGCTTGCCCCTGTCAGCTCTTTGGTCTAAAGTGGAAACCAATAAAGTAGGGGCTTAGTTTGTACCAAGTCAGGGACCACTCTCATGTCCCCACAGGCTTCACAACTTCACAGATTAAAGAGCAATATTTTCTGCTTTTTGTTCAGGCCTCCAAAATTAATGTCATTTTCGTTACCCGCAAACAATCAACATTTTTTCCTGCCTGGGCTCCAGAGCCACAGTTCATTCATTAAAAGCTTCTATTGTGATGAGCCAAGTGTTGTGCTGGAGGAATTACATTATGTCATTCAACCCTCACATCAACATGTAAGTGACACTGGAGAGAACAAATTCCTTGCTCTGCTTTCTCCAAACATTAACTGAGAGGATCAGGGCTCCAATTCAGACTATCTTACAGTAGTGGGATTTCCTGTTCAGTTGTATCTACTTTAATGTCCAAATCAAGAAGGTTCTGATTTCTTGAAAGGGCCTTTCCATTTGCTGTGCAGATTTCATGACTCCACATCATGGAGAACTACGTAAATCAATGGTGCCATCATTTACTAGAGTTACGGCTTTGTTGTTGTTAGTGCCCTGGAGTCCATTCCAACTCCTAGCAACCCTGTGTACAGCAGAGGGGGACTCTGCATGGTCTTTTTGCTCTATCTTCTCACCTTCCAGCGCTGTATCAGACAATGCTCCACTGTTATGCATAGGGTTTTCAGGGTCAATTTTTTTTGGAAATGGGTGGCCAGGTCCTTCTTCCTAGTGTGTGTTAGTCTGGAAGCTCTGCTGAAACCTGTCTACCATGGTTGACCCTGCTGGTATTTGAAATACTGATGGCATAGCTTTCAGCATCACAGCAACATGCAGCCACCAGAGTCTGACAATCCATAGAACAAACTCCAGCTGTGGAGGTGAGATGGCCAAATCTTAATCACTAGACCACCAGGGCTGGCTAGTTAGGGCTTCGATGAGGCAAACGTCAGTTCTTAAATATTTCAGGATAAATTTTATAGGCTTTTCAGATCATGTCCGAAGAAATAGTAATTGAGATAAATTTGCAAATTTGGATGTCAGAAACTTAGGTAATTTTTCACTTGAATGACTCTTTGAACCACTCAGAACTCCCCCTTCTTTACTAAACTAGATAATCCCCTCTGAGATAGGATTAAATTCTGGAAGGTGATTGTCTGTAGGTTTCAAAAGCAGACTTGCTGCTGTATAAATCTCTTTATCTGTAAGTATCTTTCCTTGGGGGAAACTCAATGAATATCCTAAGTGTCATTTAACAATCAGCGGTAACTCATTAACAATTTGTATTCACTGTCGTAAAGTATCTGCTCTCTATCGCTAAGGCTACTGTGCCTTTTTCTGGAACACCAAGAACTGTAACAGACAACAGCAACTGAAGCACCACCAAGCTGAGAGCCAACTCCTTTTTATAAATAAGAATCTACAGTTTGAAAAACAAACGCCCCGGACTCTACAATAAATTTGCTCCAGAAATAAACACTATGCAAATAAAAAAAAGACCAAGACAACCTTCCTGCATCGAGAAGAGCTAAACAATTTTAAAATATCAGATTAAAACACAGCTGTTCAAATACATATTTTCAAATATTTTGGATCTGAAGAATGTTTGCCTAAAGGAATTTTTCAATCTTTTCACATGCAACATTCTGGCTTGCAAGTGCTAAAACTCCATGAAGAAGCTGCTGGCAATACTTCTGTTTCATTAGAGAAAGAATACTGAAATCAGTTTACTCTGAGCTCAGATCAAATCATAAAACAAGAAGTACTGAAAATGAAAATTTCAACTATCTGTGGCACATGTGTAAGTCTTTTAAGTGAAAATCAGAGGCAAATTCTTTAAAACACAAAATAAAATGATGATTAAAAATGTTTTTAAATTCTAGTTATGCTTTTTTTACTAATTGTAAGAAATCATACGGTGTAGAAGAACTGGAGAATCTAAAAATGGAAACAAATAAGTAAATCTATAATACAAATAAAATAAATCTATATAACATTATGTTAACAAGGTTATTAACTCCATGTATTTTATAATATTCTTTTCATTCTTACATATATGGTATTATAATGCAAGTATAATATTATATTCTAAATTTTTAATCAATATTTTAACATGACTATATCTCCATGCCCTTCAATAAAAATAAAAAAAGGGAAAAAACACAAACTTTAATTCTGTGTAAATTCCACCTTATAGATATCCAGTAATTCATTTAATCATTCCCTTCTTTGTTGGATATTGTGGAGATATATGGAAAGCAGATAAGCATTTTATTTAAATATAAAACTAGCTACAAAATTGAGTATATGCAAAAATATAAACTATACTAAAGGTTTTTTAGTGGTAGCCTTTTTATTACTACATGCTCTGAGCACTCTCTACTTGGTTAACTTAATATAGAGCATTTATAAATTGTCCTATGTGTGTATGTATACGTGTGTGCTGTAGCTACACACGTTTTTGAAGTGCTCCACTTCTGGCCGACACAGAGCTTGACATCAACACAGGGCTGGCATTTAAATCTCTCGATCTCTAGAGAATGTACATTGGATTCTGGTCTGTCAATCTGATCCAAAATGAAAACAGAAAACCGTGAAGATGTTTTTTCAGATGTTTGTGCACAAAACAAGTTTAAAACAAATCATAGGTTAAGCCTCTGTTCAGATTTACTTTTTTTTTTTTGCACGATATTAACGTTGTTCTACAGAATAATTTTAGAGAAGATACACAAAGTTATATAGAAGATACACTTTTTTTTTTTTAGGAACACACTAGCTTTCAGGATCAGGAGGGTTCAAACCATATACTCCGCTAGGAATAAAGGGAAGACCCTCTACTATTGCCCTCAGTTGTTTGATGATTCATTTTCAATATGGATGGTTATATTTCTGCTCTAGGGTGCAAATGGCGGCAGCCTGTTCAACAGACAAGGACACCATGGAGCACCCCTGGGGCATCAGAAATGAACTTGGTTCTATGCTCTCCGCCAAATGCTTCCCATTACCTGATTGTAACTTCAGGGCACAAGATAAGCATTTAAAAAGTTTTGTTGGAAATAAATAAATAAATAATAAGTTTTGTGGGGATTTTGTGGGCCTTTTTTTGGGGGGGATGAATGAATGAATCACTGAGAGCCTGTTGCTTTCTAATAATAAATAGCTATGGTGCCTACTGCACCTGCTCATTAGATTTTCTAAAAATAAAGGCAGAGATTTCCTTTTGGAGTTTCCTGCCAGAATTACCAGGATGTCTCTTCATTGGCCTCCTTGCATGAGGCAAAGCCAATAAAAAGGCACCTCCATGGAACTATCACACCTGCAACATTATGATGAGCTTGGAGAAAACAGGGATTGCCAACAAACGTGATGATATAAATGGCCTAAAAAAGAAAATAATCTCTTTTTGATGCCAAGATTCTGGAATATGAGGGATTTATAATCCTCCTATACCTTTTAACTACTCTTTCCTTTCTTAATCCTCCGCAATCTTCCCCTCACTGCTCTCAAAATCAGTCTCTAGCTTGTCTCTGTTGTAGCCCCAGTGCCTAGAATAAGACCTCGAAGATAGTAGGTGCTCAATAATTATTAGTGGCCCTCCTAGGTTATAGCAGTACCCTCTGGTCCCCACTGTCACTTTCCATCTGATCCACCTTGAACAACACTCTTCAAGACTCGCTGTCTTGGAGAACAGTTTAGTCATGCCCCTCTCCAAACAAGAATCAACAAAAGCTGCCTTTGACAACAGCATCCACAGCCAGCACCCTTGCTTTCAAACTCCTCTCCATCCTTGCTGTATCCCACATCTCTAGCCAATGCCGTTATCATTAACCCAACACACACTTTCTGTTCCCATCAGGCCTCCCAGGGTCTGTTCCCAACCTCTACCCTTGCCAAAATGGAAGCACAGTCACATACAACTTCAGGACTCCTCATCACTGACTCAGAAGAGCCTACCTTTCTTTCTTCCTCTCAAAATCCCATTTATGCTTCAAAGGAAGTTCAAATCCTGCTTTGTGAAATGTGTTTTCTCTTCTCACTCTACACTGAGATTTCCTTTCTTCGAATTCATATTGACTTACTACTTTATTCCTTTATTGTTTTTCTGTGGTTTGCTTCTCTAATTAGATTCCCTCCTCAAAGAACCCAACAATTTCCTAGTTGTGTTATAATGTAACTCACATTAAGGCTGGGAGGCTGTGTGGAAGGGTCAGAGATCACAGAGGCTGCCTAATAACTGGTGAGCGGCTAATTTAATTCACCATCCAGGTCCTGTCCAATGCACAATATTGCCATGTAAAAATGAATTTGAATGTTTCAGCTCAATCAGAACCAAGACCTATGAGTATATGATTGTGTGTGCGTAAATAAATGTATGTTTTTATCCTAAAAGACAGAATCCAGCTTTCTCTCCTGTTCCTCTCTGGGTAATTCTCTTTTCCCCTTTTCTGAAAGATTATCACGCTCAACTTCACATTGTTGGCTGTCATACCAACTCAAAGTGTTTAAAACTTCACTGATAGGGCCCTGAAATGAACGTTGTCCTCAAAATGCTTTATCGCTGATAAAAATTATGATTCAAAATGTTTCCCCAGAAAAAGCTTATCTAGGGTACAATCTATAAATATCCATTTGCTGATGACTTCCTAAAAACCATTTCTCTTAGTTGCACTTATTATCCTAATTTCATACATACTCATTTTCTCTTGAATAGGAAAAATATTTCTTGAAGAGCCAACTATTTTTTAAGCCCTTTTGATACTGCTAGTTTGTTTGTTCACCGTTCCTGCCACCCCTGCATACCAGCTGAAATAAGATGTGATTGGAATTCACCAAGAAGTAACAAATAGGATAGCCTTCCAACATAGCACTGCCCAACAGAACTTTCTACGATGATGGAAATGCTCTATAATTTGCACTGTTGGATATGGAAGCCACTAGCCATAGCTGGCAATAGAGTACTTGAAGTGTGGCCAGCGGGCCTGAGGAACTGGATTTTTCATTTTAGCTAATTTTGTGTGTGTGTGAGGAAGATTGGCTCTGAGCTAACATCTGTTGCCAATCTTCCTTTTTGCTTGAGGAAGATTGTCACTGAGCTAATATCTGTGCCAATCTTCCTCTATTTTATGTGGGATGCCACCATAGCGTGGCTTGACGAGTGGTACTAGGTATGCGCCCAGGATCCAAACCTTTGAACCCTGGACCGCCAGAGTAGAGCATGTGAACTTAACCACTATGTGACCAGGCTGGGCCCTTCATTTTAGCTAATTTAAACAGCCATGGTACCTAGTGACTACTGTATTCGTCAGTGTAGTTTTAATACAATCAATGCTGTTAAAATTGCATTTACTGAAATTACAAAGGATAAGTAAATAATATTCGGATAAAATGGCATTTATTTATTTGTTTGTTTGTTTTCTGGTCTTTTCTTTATTTTCTTTTTTATTTTTGAGGATGATTAGCTCTGAGCTAATATCTGCTGCCAATCCTCCTCTTTTTGCTGAGGAAGACTGGCCCTGAGCTAATATCCATGCCCATCTTCTTCTACTTTATATGTGGGATGCCTGCCACAGCATAGCTTGACAAGCAGTGCATAGGTCTGCACCAGGGATCCAAACCAGTGAACCCCAGGCCACTGAAGTGGAATGTGTGAACTTAACCGCTGCACCACTGGGCTGGCCCCAAGGATATTTTTGAGAATCAAATAAGAAAAAAATTGCTTGAATACTTTGTAGATTGGCAAGTGGCACCCCAATGCAAGCATAATTAAAGAAAAATATCATTCAGGATTACCAAGGCTTAAATTTATGAGGATCTTGACACTGAAATCCTAGTTCATAAGTTTTTCTGTACCACCATAGAATACATGCTAGCATTTGTAAATAAGAGTCTATATCATTTCAGATCTTGTTTTGTTTTGTTTGTTTTAAGGAAAAGCAAATAATGTCAAACATATAACACACAATAACCATGAATTAAACACTTTATCTGGCCGAGTTATTTCTAAAGTAAATATTTTTTTATTTTTTCATTTGTATGCAAAACAAATAAACTGGCTTCTCAATTGCTTCTGTTCTCCTCTGGGAGGTCCCTCTTAAAAGACTGGTTTCTGCAGCCCACTGTGTAGCACACACAGGATCACATACATTGTTTGCACACACAGGTGTGGAGGTCAGCAGTTCTGCCCCACTAACCACCTTCAAGAGAAGGAGTGGTGGGAGGAGGAAGGTGTCTTCTGGTTGTGCTTCCCTCGTGAATGGCCAGTGAGTGGGAAAGCAGGCTCACCATCCCTGCTGATTCTGCCTCTGATGTAAGGGGTCCACACTCTGGCAGGTACAGAAGATGATCCACTTGTATACAGAAAGAAAATATTAAACCTACTTATATTTAGTGTTTAAATAAAAAGTAAGAGAGACATTAAGCTTCACAAACATTTAACACACAGTGCATAGAGATTGCTAATTGCCTACCATGATATCCATTCTCCCTTTCCCATTCAGTAAAAGAACCCCGATATTTAGCTCAATATGTTGTCACTTAGAATAAAAGTTGTCATTTCCTGGCCTTCCTTGAAGTTAAGCTTTGGCCACTGTGATGCAATCATAGTGCTACTGCTTAGAATGTGAATGCAATGGCTAGAGATCCATCAGCTACTTGTACCATAAGGCAGAAGACCCATGTGAGGCTAGAAGTTCAGAAAGATGACAGCATTTTACCTGATGACCTCATGGAGCTACTAAATACTCTTTGATTGTCAACCTCCAGATTTAACATGGAAAAAAATAAAATTTCCTCAAGTCTGAGACACTATTATTTGTTTTAAATAATTTTTCTATTGTATGCAGCTGAACCTAAGCTTAACTGATACATATAGATTTGTTAGTACTGCATTTTTATAATACACAAATTAATATACATATAATACATGCATGCTCTTTTTCTCTGATAGTGTGTGCAATAAAATAGTTTCAAGATTACAGGGCTAAAGGATTGTTACATGTTACTACAGAGGTCATCTCTACTTTGAATTAAGAGAGGTTAATGGGTTGCCATGATGTGTGCACTAATTACACTCCAATAGACTCAATTATTTTGGTGAGCTCTAGCTATAGATACTGGGGAAATCTCAAGTTCACAACATAAACATCTTGGTAAAGACCCCTTAGTTTTTCACAGATATAATTTCTGTCCAGAGTCACATGTTCTCTGAATATATCTGTCCATCACATATTACAAAGAAAAATGTTTAAATCACTACACAAAAAGCTATACAGTAACAAATGGAGAATGCAAAAAGTATCTATATTTAGATGCTGGTGTTTGGCTAGACTCACTCATCAGTTAATGACCTAGTCCTACATATCAATCTCACCATGCATATTACTCAAATCCATATCTTAAGTTACGTTTAAAAAAATTATATATCATGAACCTTAGGGTTGCTTGTAAGTGGTTGAGTCCTCCCAGGCTGAATCCACAAACATCAAGGGTTTGTTGTACTAAATGGCCAGTCTCCTACTGCATCCCACCACGCTACAGAAAGATTCTTAGTTAACACTCATGCTTAAACTCAGTGGTGATAGTCAAAATAAGCCCTCAATTGGCCCAAGCACATTTAAGCTGAGAGAACTTACAATCCTAATTTATAATCATTCATCCTACTCAGTGACTTTGCTTGAGTACTAGGAGCTTCTAGCCTACAGGAAGGCTCTATTTCTGTCACTGTTTCTACTGACAAATTGATACTAAAAGAGGTGGAGCCCACCCATTCCCTTTCTGTGGAGACGTGAACACAGCTAACATACATTCAACTCCAACTCACACACATTCACAGTTGATCTGCATCACCTTCCCACAGGGGCCTCTCAGTAATGGTAGCTGGGAGGGGGACACCTAAGACGAGGACCACTGCTCGCTG
This sequence comes from Equus caballus, assembly GCF_041296265.1. Lineage (NCBI taxonomy): Eukaryota > Metazoa > Chordata > Mammalia > Perissodactyla > Equidae > Equus > Equus caballus. The sequence continues at coordinate 95,081,635 of NC_091685.1, read as the reverse complement.
CCCAGGGTGTACTCTCCTCTTCCCGCAGCAAGACTGGCCCAGCATCACAGGCAGTCCACAGCAGGGAGCCACCTTTCAGACAGATCTTCACACCCAGAGGGGATGCTAAATGGCCATGAGGGGAAATGAGATTTAGTGACACAATGAGAAAATGCTCTGCCACTAATTTCATAAAGTTTAGCCCGTGAAGCAATAAACAAAAAGCTGGCACTATTCCAGACGCTGAGCGTCTACTTCCCAAGCACAGTGTCTCCTGGAGTTCAGAGGAAATAGCACAGATGAAGGGGGAAACGGTCCGATTAAATCATCTGTTAAAATAGTCAGCCACAACATAAATCCTCCAGAGAAGACTCTGGGCGGAGGACACACTTAGTTTCCTTCACCTTGCCATGCCAAGGTGGATCAAATTAACACAACTTCCAGGAAATGCAATAGAGAGAATAACACAAAGGTCAGAGTTTCTCACGTCACTTGTCTTTCCACAGGTTTCATTTTCTTTTGTTGAAGACAGGTTACCAAAATTTATTACAACGTATCAATCAAAATATCACATTTAAGTAGCAATACGGCAAAATATCATTACAATGATGAAACAGTAATGCAAATCATACATTCTAGAGGGAATGAAAGAAAATGAGATTTTACGTGCTTTATGAGCTATAGCCATCCTTCCAACAGGTAGATTGAGAAATGCATATAAACATGAGATTAAAGACTATATCTCAGGAGTAGATCATAAGAAAGGAATGGAAGAAATATATTTATTTATCAACTAAAGTAAGAATTCTTCCTGAAATGCTTGGGTTCACATGATTAAAACAGAATCATAATTCTAGAATTCCAAACCAAGTAAGAGTAGTAGGACTCATTTAGCCTAATCTTATTTTAAAGATGAAGAATCCAAAGTTTGGAGCCAGCCCAGTGGTGTAATGGTTCAGTTCACATGCTCCACTTCAGCGACTTGGGGTTCACAGGTTTGGATCCCAGGCACAGATCTATATACTGCTCATCAAGCCATGCTGTGGTGGCATCCCATATACAAAACAGAAGAAGACTGGCACAGGTGTTACCTCAGGGCCAATATTCCTCATGAAAAAAAGAAACTGAGGCGTAAAAAAGTTAAGGATGGTTAGCTCAGGGTTAATCTTCCTCAAAAAAAAAAAAATATATATATATATATATACATATATATAAAACTTCCAGAAGAAAACTTTGAAAAAAATATTTGTGAGTTTGGGTTAGGCAAAGATTTCTCAAATAGGACTCAAAGTACACAAACTTCAAAACAAAAAAAAATACTGCATTAAAATAAAAATTTTGTGCTCTTTGAATGTCACTGTTAAAATTTAAAAAAACATTAAAAGACAAGGCATACCTGAGAGAAAATATTTACCAAACAACAATTTGATAAAGAACTTGTATCCTGAATGTAAAAAGATCTCTTCTAATTGAAGACAAACATCATTTTTTAAAATGGACAAAATATGATAAAATTTAGCACCCATTAATGATAAGAACTGTCAGCGAGTTAGAAAGAGAGGAGAACTTCCTCAACCTCATGAAGAAAACTTACAAAATCACTAGATAACATCATACTTAATGGTCAGAAACTAGAAGCTTTTCTGCTAAAATAGGAACAAAGCAAGGATGTCCTCTCTTACCACTCTGTCTCAAAATCATTCTGAAAGTTCTAACTAATGCAATAAGACAAAAAAAGGAAACAAAATGTATATGGATTGGGGAGGAAAAAATAAAGCTTTGTTCTCAGATAACATGAATCTCTATGTAGAAAATCCAAAAGAATCATGAGAAAGCTTCCCAGAACCAATAAGTAATTACATAGCAAGGTTGCAGGATACAAGGTTAATATACAAAAGTCAATCACTTTCCTATATACCAGCAATGAACAAGTGGAATTTGAAATTCAAAACACAATACCACTTATATCAGCACCCGCAAAAATGAAATACTTAGGTATAAATTTTTAAAAATGTACAAGATAAACATGAGAAAACCTGCAAAACTCTGATGAAACAAATCAAAGAATATCTAAATCATTGTAAAGATATTCCATATTCATGGATAGGAAGACTCAATATCATCAAGATGTCAGGTCTTCCCACTTGATCTATAGGTTCAGGGCAATCCCATTCAAAATCCCAGTAAATTATTTTGGGAATATTGACAAAATAATTCAAAAGTTTATCTAGAGATGCAAAAGACCCAGAATGGCCAACACTGCATTGAAAGACATTGAAGAACAAAGTGTGAGGACCAACATTACTTGACTTTAAGACTTACTATAAAGCTATGGCAATCAAGAAAGTGTGGCATTGGTGAAAGAATAAAAAAATACAATAATAGAACAGAATAGAGAGCCCAGAAATAGACCCCCATAAGTATAGTTTATTGGTCTTTGACAAAGGAGCAAAGGCAATAAAATGGAGCAAAGTAAGCCTCTCCAACAATTTGTGCTGGAACAACTGGACAGCCACATGCAAAAAAATGAATGTAGACTCACTTTATGCATCATATTGACTCAACATGAATCATAGACCTAAATGTAAAACATGGAGCTATAAAACTCTTAGAAGATAACATAAGAGAAAATCTACATGATCTTGTGAATGGTAATGCCTTTTCAGATACAACACCAAAGGCATGATCCATGAAAGAAATAATACATGAGTTGTACTTCATTAACATTAAAACTTCTGCTCTGTGAAATACAATATCAAGAAAATTAGAAGACAAATCACAGACCAGGAGAAAATATTTGCAAAAGACACATCTTAAATGAACTGTTATCTAAAATATACAAAGAACTCTTAAAACTCAACAACAAGAAAATAAATAACCCAGTTAAAAAAAGTGGACCAAAGACCTTAACAGACACCTCACCAAAAAGATACACAATTGGCAAATAAGCATATAAAAAGATGTTCCACATCATATGCAATCAGGGAAATGCAAATTAAACAGCAAGATACTACTACACACCTATTGGAACGGCCAAAATCCACAACATTGACAATGTCAAATTTTGGTGAATACGTGGAGCAACAGGGACTCTCATTCATTGTTGGTAGGAATGCAAAATCGCACAGCCACTTTAAAAGGCAGTTTGGTGGTTTCTTGAAAAAGCTAAACATACTATTACCAAAGGATCCAGCAAACATGCTCCTTGGTATTTACCCAAAGGAGATGAAAACTTATGTTCTACACAAAAACTTGCACATGGTTGTTTATAGCAGCTTTATTTATAAATATCAAAAGTCAGAAACAACCAAGATGTCCTTCCGTAGGTGAATGGATAAATAAACTGTGGTACATCCAGACAGTGGAGTATTATTTAGTGCTAAAAAGAAATAAGCTATCAAGCCAGGAAAAGACAAGGAGGAAACTTAAATGTGTATTACTAAGCGAAAGCCAATCTGAAAAAATTACATACTGTACGATCTCAACTATATGACATTCTGGAAAAGGGGAGACAATGGTGATGGTAAAAATATCAGTGGTTGCCAGGGGTTAAGTGGGAACGAGGGATGAATAGGGGTGCCCAGATGACTTTTAGTGCAGTGAAACTATTCTACATGATATTATAATGGTTGATACATGTCATTATACATATGTTAAACCCGTAGAATATCCATACAACAGTAAGAGTGAATCCTAATGTAAATTATGGACTTTGGGTGATTATGATGTGTCAGTGTAGGTTCATGTATTGTAACAAATATACCATTGTGTTGTGGGATGTTGATACTTGGGGAAGCAGTGTGTGTGTGGGGTAGGGAGTACATGGGACTGCTCTGTACTTTCCACTCAGTTTTGCTATCAACCTCAAGCTGCTCTAAGAAATAAAATCTAGTAATAAAAAAAAAAATTTAAGGATGTCCACAAAATTACACAGATAATTAACAGCAGAGTTGGGAGAAGAACTTAGGTCTTAACACTTTATTCAAGTTTTAATCTTTTTTTCATTATTTTCCCATTCTTTCCTGTATCTCTGAGTCTAGCCTTTCTATTTTTTTTTTTCCAAAGACTCACTTAAAACATAACCTTTGAGGGAACTTTTAAGGATGATGAAATTGCTCTATCTCCTGATTGTACTGGTACCTACACAGTCTATGCATGTATTAAAATTCATAGAGCTGTACACCACGAAAAGTAAATGAAAAACATCTAAAAAATAACCTTCAATGTTATTGAAGGTTATCTCGGTATCTGAATTTTTCATACACAATTTCTTAGTTATTTTCAATAGAAAACCAAGAATAAAATCAGGACATTTTAACTCCTTTGTCCGTTATTCACTGATTCCATTGTATTTGGTGGCCTACTATTTCACTGTATGCAGTATCTCTATTATCAAATATAAATATAAAATAAGGAAATAACAATGAAGTGTAAATCTTTCTTCCATTATCGACCAAATCTACCAAAAAAAAAAAAAAAAAAAAGAGAGAGAGAGGGAGAGAGAAAGAATTCTTTTGTGTGAGAAACTTACCAGTGGAGAGGTAACTGCGTGAATCTACTAAAACTTTAGAAAATTATATCCATTTAGGTCAGTCCTAAATAGCTCATGGTGAAATAGATAATGATTATGGCTACCTACCATTTCTGGAGTCCCCGTGTACTAGACACTGTGTTAGATGTGTCAATTACATCCAGTCCAGAATAATCATTCAGGAGCAAAATAAATATTCTTTTAATGTCAATCATCTATATTTAATGCAAACATAGGAGAGAAATCCAGAAGATCATGGCAGAGTGGAAAGGACATGATCATCAGAGCCACTCAGCGGGATCCAAATTGCAACTTCCCTCTCTTTCTCCTTCTAAGAAATTTGACGTCTTTTTTTTTTTTTTTTTTTAACATCTCTGAGTCTCAGTTTTCTCACCGATAAACGGAAAAATCCTCCCTTCCTTGCCGGATAATTGTATGGATTAAATATTATGATGCATATAAATAATAACAGTTAACATTTATTTAGGGTGTGCCATGTACAAGACACTAAGTGCTTTAAGTAGTATCATTTACTTGTCTGCAGAAAAAGTCCAGAGACAAGTGCTGTTATTACCCTCATCTGACAGATAAGAAAATAGACACAGAAGGTTAAGTAACTTACTGATGATCACACAGTTATTAAGTTGAAAACTGTGATTTGGACCCAAACATTCTGGTTCCAGAGTCCATTGCTTAAACAACTTCACCATTACTGCCTCATGTATAAAGTGATCTGGCACAGAGTAGATGCTCAAATAATGGTTACTGCTGTAACTGCAGCTTTTTATTTTTTATGGCAAACTAATCTCAGTGGACACCCAGAAGCTTAAAGTGGGGCAGAGCTGCAAATGTTAGCGATGTAAATAAAACCATTTGGCTAACAAAGTGATACTTTTCATTACATTTTCTCTTCACTGCTGCAGCGAAGTCAGAGGTTTCTTTTTAACGCTGATGTAATCAAAAGTGAAGGCTTACATTTAAAACCAGCCCTTATCTTCTCTCCTGAGCTCTGGATCGAGATGACCAACTGCTCCCGAACATCTCCATGTGCATGTCATAATGGTTAGAACAATAGGGAATTAGAGTGGATAAAGAAATGGGACATAAAATGGAGAAAAAAATCAAGGCCGGCCCAGGGGTGTAATGGTTAAGTTCACACACTGCTTCAGCACCTAGGGTTCAAGACTTCAGATCCTGGGCATGGACCTACACACTGCTCATCAACCCATGCTGTGGTGGCATCCCACACATAAAATAGAGGAAGAGTGGCACGGATGTTAGCTCAGGGACAATCTTCCCCACCAAAAAAAAAAAATGAAGCTTTTTAAAAGAATTTTTATTATTATTTTTTAATTGCAGTAACATTGGATTATAGCAATAGATAGCTTTCAGATGTACATTGGAATATATTTCAAATTCTGTGTAGATTACATCATCTTCACCACCCAAAAACTAATTATAGTCCATCCCCTCACATGTGAGCCTAATTACCCCTTTTTCTCTCTCCCCCCCTCCCCCTATGGTAACTAGTAATCCAACCTCCATTGCTATGTTTTGTTTGTCATTGTTTTTATCTTCTACTTATGAGTGAGATCATACGGTATTTGACTTTCTCCCTCTGACTTATTTCACTCAGCATAATACACTCAAGGACCATCCAGGTTGTCACAAATCGCCGGATTTCATCATTTCTTTTGGCTGAGTAGTATTCCATCGTGTATAAATACCACATCTTCTTTATCCATTCATCCCTTGATGGGCACCTATGTTGCTTCCAAGTCTCGGCTATTGTGTATAATGCTGCAATGAACATAGGGGTGCATGTATCTTTATGCCTTTGTCTTTTCAAATTCTTTGGATAAATACCCAGCAGTGGGATAGCTGGATCATATGGTAGATCTATTCTTAATTTTCTGAGGATACTCCAAACTGCTTTCCATAGTGGCTGCACCAGTTTGCACTCCCACCAGCAGTGTACGAGGGTTCCCTTCTCTCCACATCCTCTCCAACACTTGTTGTTTCCTGTCTTGTTAATTATAGCGATTCTGAGCAGAGGGAGGTGATAGCTCATTGTAGTTTTGATTTGCATTTTCCTGATAGCTAATGATGTTGAGCATCTTTTCATATGGCTGTTGGCCATCCATATATCTTCTTCAGAGAAATCTCTGTTCAGATCTTTTGCCCATTTTTTAATTGGATTGTTGGTTTTTTTGTTGTTGAGATGTGTGAGTTCTTTGTATATTTTAGATATTAACCCCTTATCTGATATATGGATTGCAAATATCTTCATCCAATTATTAGGCTGTCTTTTCATTTTATTGATGGTTTCCTTTGCTGTGCAGAAGCTTTCAGTTTGATGTAGTGCCATTTGTTTATTTTTTCCATTGTTTCCCTTGCCAGGTCAGACATGGTACTTGAAAATATGCTGCTAAGACTGATGTCAAAGAGTGTACTGCCTAAGTTTTCTTCTAGAAGTTTCATGGTTTCGGTCTTACATTCAAGTCTTTAATCCATTTTGAGTTGATTTTTGTGCATGGCATAAGGGAATGGGCTACTTTCATTCTTTTGCATGTGGCTGTCCAGTTTCCCCAACACCGTTTATTGAAGAGACTCTCCTTTCTCCATTGTATGCTCTTGGCTCCCTTGTCGAATATTAGCTGTCCATATGTGTGTGGGTTTATTTCCGGGCTCTTGATTCTGTTCCATTGATCTGTGTGTCTGTTTTTGTGCCAGTACCATGCTGTTTTGGTTACTATGGTTTTGTAGTATAATTTGAAATCAGAGAGTGTGATACCTCCAGCTTTGCTCTTTTTTCGCAGGAGTCCTTTGGCTATTCAGGGTCTAAAAAAGGAAGTTTTTGCAGTTCAGTCCTGGTAAATGAATTTCCCAACTTTGAGAAGACAGCCATGAGACTGCCTGAGTGGAGAAATAGTAAGGAACTCATCAGGAAAACTCCCTGGACCAAGAGAAGAGGATGGGCAAGAAAAGTCAGAAGAGAAATATCAAGGAAGATCAATGGTGATCCCAAGCGAAGGAATGAGATAGGCACAGCAGATCATGGCCTCTGTAGGTAATATAGTCTACCACAAGATATGGGCAACATCTCAGACCCTTATTTTTTTTATTAAAAAAATTTTGTGTTCAGCCCATGGGAATTGATTTCTGCCAAGAAGAATTCTTTGGTTTGTGCGACTCACCTGTCAGCTCCTAAATGTCTTCTTATCCCAGATTCCTGTACACCCGACCGCTTGAGGCAACCTGTGGGAATTGCCTGCAGATGATGCTCCAGAGCAGAATCATCTTCCCCACTCCCTCTGATTTCCTTCTCCAAGGTCTATCACAGCCTCCTGGTGTGTATATCTTCTGCATCTCCTCCACTCCTACTGCACCTGCTCTGATTCAGGCTGACATTGTTTATTTCCAGAACTCCCTGGATGTCTTCTAAAAATCAAGGGTGGTAAACGCAGAGTGCATCTGCTGCCACTCCTCTCTCCTCTGCTTAATTATGAGGATCTTTCCACCTTGGTGAATCCTCAGCATCATGCTCTAGGAAGCCCCCATCACGTGAATGGAGTTTGCACCCAAGATGACACCTATTGGCTATATCTTCATACTTTTCAAATCTATCATTTATAGTTTGCCAGAGTCATCCTCCTAAAACAGAGATCCACTGTGGTGGCAGAATTCTAAGATGACCTCCAATATTCCCATCTGTGGTATACATGCCTTATATAATTTCCTCCTTTTGAATGAGGATAAAATTGTGAATGTGATGAACTATCTCCAAGATTAAGTTAATAATCAGTTGGTTTCGGATTATTCAAAAAGGAGTGACCTAATCAGGTAAATCCTGTAAACAGATATGGCCTTTCCTAAAGTCATGGAGGTTTGACATGAGGCAGATTCTCCAATGCTGACTTTGAAGGTGGAGAGGGCCATGTGGCAAGGACTTGAGAACAGCCTCTAGGAACCGAGATTAACCACCAACCAACAGCCAGCAAGAAAGCAGGGACCTCAGATTTACAACCACAAATAACCAGATTCTGCCAACAACCATGTGAGCTTAGAAAAGACCCTGAGCTCCAGGCAGAAATTTAGCCCAGCTCACACCTTGATTTCAGCCTCCTGAGACGCTAAACAGAGAACCATGTTCAGACTCATGGCCTAAAGAACCGTGAACAAATAAACAGACATCATTTTAAGCCACTGAATTGGTAGGCATTTGTTACACACACACACATGCACCCACGCACACACAACTAATACATCCATCCTGTCATCTTCCATTTGAAAAATCTCTCTCCCCAAAATGGAAGAATAAAGTTAATTGTTTGTAACATGGTGAAATTTCCTCAGGTACATATATACTATTTGATGCTATAGGATGAATATTTCTCCCATTCTGTGGTATATACCTCCATCCAAAAACACCCAAAAAGCTACGTTTCCTTAATGCATCAGTCATCCAAATCCTCACATAACTAAGGTAGGATTAAAGGACTCTGCTTGGGAGACTGTGGCAAGTGGCTATAGATGCTATCCCCAAAGCTTCTGATGCACAGCTCCCTAGTACAAGAGCCCTTCACTGTGACACTACAGCATAACCTAAATGACACTCTTCTGTCTTGGCATCTCTGTGGAATGTCAGTGCACTTTGGCCAATCGCACCACTCTCAAGACGTATTCTTTGAATGTGTCATTTCCTACTGCACCATTTTCTCACTGTGATTATTTGATGGGTGCTCAGGTTGTTTATGTTTTTCTTTGATTCATTTCTTTGACAGGCATTTCATAAGACATGGCCCTAGTATATAGTGGAATTCCTAACGTTTAGTTTCTTTTCAGAGAAAATATACGTATTCTCTCTGACAGGCTGACTCTTCCCAAGGAGTTCCCCAAACAAATGATAAACACAAATAAGTGCCCTGGCTTCATAACAGGGAAGGTGGGCTATGGGGGAGGGCAAATGGAACATCAAAGAGAAGACACAAAACATTTCTTTTCTAAGAAATAATCCATGCCTCTACAGTCACACTATGTCCATAACAGGCAAAAAGGAAATCTACCTCTCTCACATTTCATTTATTACTCTCCCTTTTCACTTTTTTTATGGAAGCAGGATTTAAAGAACTTTCCTGCAAATAATAAGCTGGCAAACAGAATATGCTACTACACAAATGAGAGTATGCTGTCCTCTTCCAGAAGTAAGAAAGTAAACAAAAGTAATTCATGGCTAAAGAGCATGTCCAGTGGTTCTTCTCTCAATCCTAGACTGCTGGAAAAGTGAGCAGATTCTTAGGCATATATTAGAACTGTTTTCTGGGAGAATAGACAGTCAATTAATACCGACTGATTAACTTGAGCTCTAAACCTTGGATGATATTGATTTTCGTTTACTCATTCAATAAATGTTTATAGCTCTTTTTTTGTTGTTATTGCTGTTTGTTTGTTTGTTTGTTGTGAGAAAGATTGGCCCTGAGCTAACGTCTGTTGCCAGTCTTCCTCTATTTTATGTGGGATGACGCCACAGCATGGCTTGACAAGCAGTGCTAGGTCCAGGCCTGGGATCTGAACCTGCGAATCCTGGGCCACCAAAGCAGAGCACACGAACTTAACCACTATGCCACTGGGCCAGCCCTATATCCTGTTTTTGATGTGGCAAACTATAAGAGTATATAAGTATAAGAAATGGCAAGTGAACTGGAGTCAATCAGACTTTGTTGCAACAGAATATATATATAACAAGATTGGTTTCAACAGGATGTATCCAGAGAGGCTGCTTCAGGAAGAAGAGATTATTGATTTCCAGATGAGTTGTAGGAAACTCCAGAGTGGGTGAGTATATGCATGAGTGTGTGTGTGTGTGTGTGTGTGTGTTTGAGTGAAAGAGGAAAGAGAAAGAGAAAAAATGTGCAGAGGTGATCTTTAAGCTGTGTCTTAAAAAACGTGTAGGCAATGACAAGTCCTGTAACAGAAGGTATTTCTAGGCAAGAAAACAACATGGAGTCATAAAAAGACAGAGCACATTTGGAAAAAAGACTGAGACATTTACAGTAACAAGAATAAAGGTATGAAAGAAGCAATAGTGAAATGTGATGTTGGAAGCAGGATGAGACTTATTTGTGAAAGGTTTTATGTAGCATAACACAGGGATAATTGTTTTGCTCTGCCCAATTGTCCTTCTCCTCCATTCTTCTTCTCCCACACACAGACCCAGATCCCATTGCCAGCAGCAGCTGTGGCCAATAAGAATAACCCCTTCCAGAAAAACCGACCATAGTGATGGGTCCAAAGGTGGACACAGGATCTAAGCTAAGCTGTAGAAACTGATCACAGTGATGATCCAAAGACAGGCACGGGACCTAAGCCAAGTATTTTCCAGGCATTTCCTAGGATTCTTCTCATTGGTTATTGGTGGGAAGAAGGAAAGGTGGAGAGCAAAAGGTCCCTTTCCCCATTCTGGTGGTAAGATTTAAGGACGTAAACTCAACACCATCACTAGTTGCGTCCCCTGCCATGATGACAAAGCTTGTCTGCAGTAGGCTCAAGTCAGCCTAAACAGCAGAAGAGGCACAAGAACCAAGGGAAGTGTCCTCTTCACAGCGTTTTGCTCTTTCAATCTAGTCATCCCTGGGGGCAGCCCTGTCATAGCCCTTTTCAATAATTTGGTTAAATAAGCCAATACTTTCATATCCAAGCTAATTAAAATGGTATTTCTGTTAAAACTAAACCAGTAAGTTTCTGGGGTTTTTTGTGTCTTTTATTTTTTGCCAAATTAAATGTTTAAAAAAATGTGGGTACCTTACTTTATTTTTAAATTTTGAAAACGTTCGTGATATTTTATGCTTTTTTGAAAGGTGGGGCAGTGTCCAGTTTTTTAGCAAGTAAATGAAATAAACTCTGCTAGGGCTTCTACTTCTGTTAATGGCAGAATGGTTAACACATTTGAATACTGCTATTGAGGACAACTAGAAAAGCTGGATAATGTATTATAAAAAATAACATATTTTAAGACTTTGTAGAGATAACAAGAGAGTAAAAACATTAGCAGGCCAGGAGACAAAGGAGGACAGAGGTCCAGGAAGATAAGCTTGTCTTTGGGGCCACTTTTTTGAGGAATCTGGAAGATCAGTTAGGAATCAATTTACAACCAATTTACATAGCCTATCAGCACAAGGAAGAATGGCATTGGACTCTAGGTCCTATTAAGTTGTGGAGGTAGGTAAATCCATCTTTTGGTGTGAGGCATGCAAAGGCTTAATGTTAGAAGTAACAGTGAACCAGAAGTGAGCAGCCCTCACTGGAATTGCAGCTTGACTTGAAGTCATCACAACTGGAACTGAGTTGACGCACTCCTGTATTGCCACTGCCATCAGGTGCCTGGAAGTAGCTAACGGAAATCCTCTCTGGAGGAAAATAATATCACGCTAGGACACAAATTATTTCCCCAATTTAAAAATACTATTTCACTGCATAATCCAAAATAAGGGTACAAGGCAACAAGTCAATAGGGATGAAACCCTCCAGATACAGCAAACAACAGAAATGGAATAATATGACCTCCAGATATCAGAAAAGACTTTAAACTGACTAGGTTTATTATCTTCAAAGAGATAAAAAGACAAGATGGGACATTTTGGCAGAGAAGTAGAAGCCATGAAAAATAATGACATGAAAATTCTAGAACCAGTAAATATGATAACTAAATTAAGAACTCAGTGGATCGTTTTAAAAGCAAAATAGCAACAGCTGCAAAAATACTTAGTAAACTTGAAAATGAGTTGGAAGAAAACATGTAGAATGAAGCATAAAGAGAAAAAAGGAGAAAAATGCCAAAAAGAAAGTAAGGGACTCAGACTATAGAATGTGAGGGTCTATAATTTTGGGTAATTTGAGCAAAACAAAAAGAGAATTACTGCATAATTTGAAAGAATACTAAGCAAGAACTTTCCAAAATTGACTGAGGACAGTAGGCTACAGATTCAAGAGGCTGTACAAACTTGAAACACAACAAATTAAATGACACCTACAGCTAAATACATCATGGTAAACTGACAGAAAACTAAAGATAAAGAAAAAATCTTAAAAGAGGAGGTATAAAGAAAGGATTAACTTCAAAGTAGCAACAACTCCCCTGACAGCTAACTTATCTATAGAAAAGAAAGAAGCTGGAAGAAAGAAAATATTTTAATGTGCTTAAAAAATACGTGCCAACTGGGGCTGGCCCGGTGGCCGAGTGGTTAAGTTCGCGCGCTCCGCTGCAGGCGGCCCAGTTTTCGTTGGTTCGAATCCTGGGTGCGGACATGGCACTGCTCATCAAACCACGCTGAGGCAGCGTCCCACATGCCACAACTAGAAGGACCCACAACGAAGAATATACAACTACGTACTGGGGTTGTTTGGGGAGAAAAGAGGAAAAAATAAAATCTACAAAAAAAAAAAAAAAAAATACATGCTAACCTAGAGTTCTCCAGAGTTCTCTACCAAAATAACATATTCTTCAAAAACGAAGGTAAAAGAGAGATATTTCAGGCAAATAAAAACTAAAAGAAGGCATGAGCAGTAGACTCATAAAAAAGGAAACACTAAATGATGTACTTGATATAGAGCATGAAAATGGAAGTTTACAAATACAGAAATAAATTAAAAGCCATGAAGATAAGAAATATGTGAATATTGATGATATGAGATAAAAATAATAAGTACAATAGTGCTAAAAGAGGTAAACAAATTGAGTTAAAATGTTCAAAGGTCCTTGCATTGTCAGAGATGAGGAAAGTATACCCACTAATATTAAATTTTGATAAATAAATAAGTTGTAAGTTCTAGAATAAATATTAAAAAGTGGTAGAAGAACATACATCTTCCAATTTGACAGGAAAAAAAAATCCATCAATCCAAGGGAAGCAAGAGAAAATAGAACAGAATGATGGTAGATTTAAAAACAAAATTTAAACAATTATAGCAAACAAAAGTGGATTCGATTTAAAAACTTAAAAATTAAAAGAAAATAAACTGAATTAAAATATCTCAGCAATAACAAAAAACACCTAAACTATGAGTACAAAGAAGGTTACAAGTAAAAAAATAGGAAGTATATATGCCATGAAGATCATATCCAAAAGAATGCTTATATAAACATAATTATCACACAAAGAAATCTTTAAGTAAAAGAGAATTACTAAAGATAAAGAAGGAGACTTCAAAATGACAAAGGTTTAATTTTCCAGGAGGATATAAAATGTCTTAAATATATAAACACCTAATACTACAGCTTTAAAGCATAGAAAGCAAACATTTTCACAAATAAAGGAAAAATATTCAATTACAGTTTGAAATTTTAGCACATCCTTCTCTTATGAAAGAATAACCAAATACATACATACATATATACATACTAAGAATAAAAACAATTAAAGAACAATAGCCATAACTTAGTCTACAAATACAGAAGACTTCACCCAACAACTGCAGAACAAAATTATTTTTTAAAACTCTGGGCATTTACCAAAATTGACCACTTACTGGAACATAGAGAAGACTCAACACACAAGAGAATTGAAATCATACAAAATATGGTCTATGTACACACTGCATTAAACAGCTAAGACCATGATGGATGAGAAGTTTATAGTCCTAAATGGGTATATTAGAAAAGAATTAAGGCTGAAAGTGATGAGCACATTGTCCATTAAGAAGTTTGGAAAGGAGATTAAAATAAAATTTAAAAAGTATAAGGAAGGAAATTATAAAAAGCTATAAGCAAAAAAAGAAAACAAACATAATTAGAAAGGATCAAAAAGGTAAAATGACCCCAAATTGATAAAAACCTGGAGATAGTGATAAAAAACCTGGAGAGAATGGTCAAATAAAATACAATAAAATAGATTAGTTGAAAGAGAAGCTTCACTAGAGACTGTAGACATTAAAAGACAAAAGGGGAATATTAGAAACATTTTTATGCAAATAAATTCAACTATTTTATAGAAATGCAAATTATTTAAAAAATAAAAGTTACCAAAACTGACACAGTCTTTTCACTATTAGGAAAATTAGATCCATAATAAAAACTCCAGATTTAGATGGTCTCACTGATAATTCTATGAAACATTTCAGAAATACATAATACATCTCTTTTTCAAACTGCTTCAGAGAATAGAAACAGAAGAAATACTTCCTAATTTATTTTTTCAAATTCTGTATGTCCTTGAAACCAAAACCAAATAAGGACATTTTGAGAAATAAAAATTATAGTCCAATCTCCCTCATAAACATAGATTCAAAAATTCTAAACAAAATATGTTTAGCAACGTGAAAATTATAATATGAGACAACCAAGTTCAACTCAGGAATGCAAGGTCAGTTTAACATGTAAAAATAAAGCTTTGCAATTCATCACATTAATAGAATATACAGGCTAAAAATCATATGATTATCTCAATATATGCTGAAAAATTTGACAAAATTTACCATAAATTCATCATCAAAATTTCTTAGAAACTTTCCTTACTCTGTCAAAGAAGATCTATGGAAAAATTATACGAAATATCATCTTTAATAGCAAAATGTTGAAAGCGTTCTCTTTAAGATTGGGAATTCTAAAAAGTATGCTCACTATCACCACTTTTATTCAATATTGTATTGAAGGTTCCCTCCAGTGCAATAAGTAAAAAGAAATAAAATGTATAAGAACTGGAAAGGAAAAGAAAAAATATCATTATTTACTATAGATATGTTTGGGTTCTTAGGTCATTCATAAGATTCTATAATGCATTATTTGAATTAATAAGTAACTTTTGCAAGATTTCTAAAAAATTGACAAAAATAATTGCATTTTTATATATCAAAAATAAACACAAAATAAATTTTTAAAAGGTAATGTTTACATTAAAATGGAACAAAATCAAATACCTAGAAACAAATCTAACAAATGATGCACAAAATCTCTGTGGAGAAATCCATAAAATATTATTGAGGCATTAAAGAAAATCTAAGTAAATAGAGGGAAATATTCATGAGTTGAAATTCTCAATGTCATTAAGTTGTCAATTCTTCTCAATTGATAGATAGGTTAGCCATATTATTTTCATTCCAGTGAAAGAAGGCATTAAACAATATTGATTTGCTGATCAAGAGATATTAGTTACATAATACTGATGGATGTATAAAATAATTTTGTTCCATTTTCTTCAAAAATGATACTCTCCCTAAAAGAGTAAAATAACCTAAGGGAAAAAAATCCTCTGTATGGATTCCCTAAACCTTAAAAATTACATAAATAGAATATTCTCAGTGTATAATTACATACTTTTATCCCTTTCTTAGCTCTCCCTATTTCTAATGCCATGTTACTGGCATTTCCTGAAAAATGTTATTTTTTTTAATATGGTCTTATTATTTTTAAATTTTCATAAAATTACCTGCAATTATTCTTAGGATTCCATTTTGTGGTTAAAAATGTTTAAATTGATGACACCTTCAATTGACTCTTTCTGTAGGTGATATTTTAATTGTTGAAATACTCTGTAAACATGGCTAAAGTACAATAGTTAAGTTCTGTTAGTTGGATCATACTCTCAATTCTATATTTTTTATTAATAAACTTCACTTTTTAGAGTAGTTTTGGATTCACACCAAAATTAAGGGGAAAGTACAGAGAGTTCTCATATATGCCCCCACACACAAACACAACCTCCCCCACTATCAACATCTCCCAGCAGAGTAGTACCTTTGTTACAATCAATGAACCTACACTGATACACCAGTATCACCCAGAGTCGATTAGGGTTAACTCTTGGTGTTGTAGACTCTGTGGGTTTTGACATATGTATAATGACAATTATCCGCCATGGCAGTATCACACAGAATAGTTTCACTGCCCTCAAAATCTTCTGTGTTCTGCCTATTTATCTCTTCTTCCCCCCAATACCTGGCAGCAGATGATCCTTTCACTGTCTCCATAGCTTTATTTTTACCGTATTGTCATATAGTTACAATTATCCAGTATGTAGTCTTTCAAGATTGACTTCTTTCACTCAGTAATACTCTATTAAGGTTCTTCCATGTCTTTTCATGGCTTGATAGCACATTTCTTTTTTTGCACTGAATAATATTCCATTATCTGGATGTACCACAGTTTATCCACTCACCTACTGAAGGATATATTCATTGCTTCAAGTTTTGGCAATTATGAGTAACGCTGCTGTAAACATCTGTGTACAGATGTTTGTGTGGACATAAGTTTTAATTCATTTGGATAAATATCAAGGAACATGATTGCTGGATCATATAGTTAGGGTATATTTAGTTTTGTAAGAAACCGCCAAGCTGTCTTTCAAAGTGGCTATACCATCTTGCATTCCTACCAACAATGCATGAGAGTTCCTATTGCTCCACATCTTCACCAGCATTTGGTGTTGTCACTGTTCTAAAATTTGTATTTTTTTCTTTCTTTTTTTTTAAATTATTTTATTGAGGTCATAGTGGCTTATAACATTGTGTAAATTTCAGATGTACATCATTATATTTCAGTTTCTGTATAGGCTGTATTGTGTTCACTATCAATAGTTTAGTTTTTATCCATCACCATACACATGTGCCCCTTTACCCCTTTCACCCTCCCCCCATCTCCTACCCCTCTGGTAACGACTAATCTGTTCTCCTTATCTATGTGTTTATCTTCCACATATGAGTGAAATCATATGATACTTGTCTTTCTCTGTCTGACTTATTTCACTTAGCATAATACCCTCAAGGTACATCCATGTTGTCACAAATGGCACAATTTTGTCTTTTTTATGGCTGGGTAATATTCCATTGTGTATATATACCACATCTTGCTTCTTGCTTCTTGCTTCCATGCCTTGGCTATTGTGAATAATGCTGTGATGAACATAAGGGTGCATACATCTTTTTAAATTATTAATTTCATGGTTTTTGCATAAATAGTAGTGAAATAGCTGGATCATACAGTATATTTTTAATTTTTTGAGAAATCGCTATGCTGTTTTCCATAATGGTTTTACCAGTTTGTATTCCCAAAGCAGTCTATGAGAGTTCCCTTTTCTCCAAATCCTCTCTAACACTTGTTATTTCTTGTCTTGCTAATTATAGCCATTCTGCATTTCCCTAATAATTAGTGATGTTGAACATCTTTTATGTGTCTGTTGGCCATCTGTGCATCTTCTTTGGAAAAATGGCTATTCATATGCTTTGCCCATTTTTTGATCAAGTTGCTCTTTTTTCTTTCTTTTTTTTTTTTTTTTTGCTGAGGAAGATTAACCCTGAGCTAACATCTGTTGCCAATCTTCCTCTTTTTTTGCTTGTTCATTTTTTTGTTGTTGAGTTGTATGTTCTATATTTTGGCCACTCTAATACATGTATGGTATCTCATTATTGCTTTAGTTTCATTTCCCTGATGACATATGGCATGGATCATCTTTTCAAATCTTTATTTGCCATTTGCATATCTTCTTTGGTGATGCATCTGTTCAGGTCTTTGGCCCATTTTTTAATCAGATTGTTTTCTTTGTGTGTGTTTCGGGTGGGGGGGGGGGGAAGATTGGTCCTGAGCTAACATCTGTGGCCAATCTTCTTCTATTTTGTGTGGGATGCTGCCAAAGCATGGCTTGAAAAGTAGTGCTAGGTCCATGCCTGGGATCTGAACCTGTGAAGCCCAAGCCACCAAAGTGGAGCATGTGAACTTAACCACTACATCAGCCGGCCAGTCCCAGATTGTTTGTTTTCTTATTGTTGAGTTTTAAGAGCTCTTTGTGTATTTTGGATAACAGTCTTTTATCAGATGAGGCTTTTGCAAATATTTTCTCCCAGTCTATGTCTTGTCTTCTCATTCCCTTGACATTGTCTTTCACAGAGCAGAAGTTTTAATTTTAATGAAGTCTAGTTTCTCAATGATTTCTTTAATAGATCATGCCTTTGGTGTTGTATCTGAAAAGGTCATACTCAAGGTCATCTAGGTTTTCTTCTGTTATCTTCTAGTTTTATAGTTTTGGGATTTACATTTAGGCCTATGACCCATTTTGAGTTAATTTTTCTGAAGGGTTTAAGATCAGTGTCTAGATTAATTTTTTGCTTATGGATGTCCAGTCATCCCAGATCATTTGTTAAAGAGACTATCTTTGCTAATTGTATTGCCTTAGCTCTTTTGTTAAAGATCAGTTTACTATATACGTATAGTCTATTTATGGCCTCTTTATTCTGTTTGATCCATTTGTCTTTTCTTTCACCAAGACTACACTGTCTTGATTATTGTAGCTTTAAAGTAAGTCTTGAAGTAAGGTAGTGCTAGTTCTCTACTTGGTTCTTCTCCTTCAATATTAAGTTGATAATACTGGATCTTTTGCCTCTCTGTATAAACTTTAGAGCAAGTTTTTCCACAAAATAACTTGCCAAGATTTTGATTGGAATTGTCTTGAATCCATAGGTCAAGTGGGAGGAACTGAAATTCTGAAAATATTAATCTTCCTATCCAGTAATATGAAATATCTTTCCATTTAGATTTTCGTTGATTTTTAAGTCAGTTTTGTAGTCTTCTATATTTAGATCTTGTATATAGTTTGTGAGATTCATACCTAGTATTTCATCCTTTTGATTGATAATACAATGGTAATGTGTTTTTAATTTCAAATTACACTTGTTTGTTGCTGGTATAAAGGAAAGTGATTGACTTCATATATTAACCTTGTATCTTGCCACTTTGCCATAATTGCTTATGAGTGCTAGGAGTGTTTTTTATGATTCTTTAGGATTTTCTACATTTATGATCATGTCATCTGTGAAGAAATGCAATTTTATTTCTTCCTTCCCTATCTGTATACCTTTTATTTCCTTTTCTTGTCTTACTGCATTCGCTAGGACTTCCAGCACAATGTTGAAAAGCATAGGTGAGAAGAAACATCCTTGTCTTGTTCCTTATCAGAAAGCTTTTAGTTTCTCACAATTAAGTATGATGTTAGCTGTAGGTATTTTTTATAGATGCTCCTTATCAAGTTGAGAGTGTTCCTCTCTAGTCCTAGTTTTCTGAGAACTTTCGTCATGTGGAAGTTGCATTTTGTCAAATCTACATCTATTGATATAATCATGGAAATTTTCTTCTTTAGCTTCTCGATGTGATGGATTACATTAATTGATTTTTGAATGTTGAACCAGCCTTGCATACCTGGGATAAATCTATTTGGTCATGATGTATAAGTCATTTTATATCTGATTGAATTCAACTTACTGATATTTGTTGAGGATTTTGCATCCAATTCATGAGAGATATTGGTCTGTAGTTTTCTTTTCTTGTAATGTCTTTATCTAGTTTTGGTATTAGAGTAATGTTGGCTTCATAGAATAAGTTAGGACATATTCCCTCTGCTTCTACATTCTGGAAGAGATTATAAAGAATTAGTGTAATTTCTTCCTTGAACATTTGGTAGAGTTCACCCATGAATCCATTTGGACCTGGTGTTTTCTGATTTAGAAGGTTATTCCAACAAGCATCCTGCTTGTTGTCTTTGAATGGTAGATATTAATAACATTTCAACAAGAATTAGTTGAAAAAAGAGAGTAGGATCATGACTGGCTATTTCCAGATTTAACCACATGTAAAATGAGAAAAAAGTGAGAGAGAGAGGGAAAAAAATGAGAATTCTGTTCACTGTACATATGTTTCATCCACTTCTAGATAAGTCCATGCAGGAACTGGAATTACAAAGTTGAGGTCTAGCAAAATCTTCCCTGCTTATTGTAACTTAATAATAATAATAACAATAATTAGTGAAAAATGAGAAAGCCCAGACAAATACTAAACTAGATAGGATACCAACTCTATAGGTGTAAACTAGGATTGTCATAGGCAAACCAGGAAAGGGCATACTTTCTATAATTCAGTGCAATCCTAATAAACATACCAACAGGCTTTCTAGTAGTATTAACAAACTAATTTAAAAATGTATATGAAAATGCCAAAGGAAAAACCAAGACACTTTCGAAAAAGAATAACAAGGTGGGAGGACTTCTCTATTGGAAGTCGAAACTGACTATAAAGTTACAGTAATTAAGATTATGCAAACTACAGATAAATGGATGAAACAGAGAGCCCAGAAATAAAATTAATAATGTATGCATAATTAAATTTTGAGAAAGTTGATATTGCAGAGCTGTGGGGTAAAGGTATTTTTTCAATAATTTGTGCTAGGACA
Source organism: Equus caballus (assembly GCF_041296265.1). Taxonomy (NCBI): domain Eukaryota; kingdom Metazoa; phylum Chordata; class Mammalia; order Perissodactyla; family Equidae; genus Equus; species Equus caballus. The sequence goes on along the minus strand of NC_091685.1, from coordinate 95,060,920 downwards.
ACTGGATATCTATATTTAAAAAATTATCTAAATGTGCACGGTAAAACAACAAAGCTTCTAAGAGATAGTATATGGTAATATAATATTAAAAACTCAGCAGAGGAAAAAATTTCTTGAAAGAATTGAAATAGCACTAAACATAAAAGAAACGAGGGATAAATTGGACTACATCACAATTAAGAACTTCTGCTTATCAAAATTCATATTAAGAGAGTAAAGAGGCAAGCAATAAAGCTGGAAATTTTTGCAACACAGACAATCAAGAATTCCTCACAATTAAAAAGCAAACAAAAGACAATCAACACAATAGAAAAAGAGTTAAGGGCCTTTAAATAGCATTTGCAAAAACAAGATAGCCAAATTGTCAATAATCATATGAAAAACTGCTCAGGCTCATTAGTCTTCAGGGAAATGCTAATTAAAACCACAATGAAATACTACTAGACACCCAGTGAACTGGCTAAAATTGAAAAGACTCCCAATTACCAATATTGGTGAGAATGTGAAGCACTGGGAACTCTTATACCACTGGTGGGAATATATAAATTGGTACCACTTTGGAAAACTATTTTGGCAATCTCTGCCAATGCTGCAAATAGACATAACCTAAGATGCGATAATTGTGTTCCTAGGTATGTTCTCATCAAAAATGTATGCACAGGTGCCTCCAGAGATGTGCATGAGAATGTTTACAGGAACATTATCCGTAATTTTCCCATCTGGAAACAACTCAAACATCCATCAAGACTAGACTAGATAGCTAAAATGTGGTATATTCATACAACGAAATTCTATACAGCACCCAAAATTTAAAAAGCTAGAGCTTCTCACAACCATATGACAAATATCATAAACAATGCACAGCAAAAGAAGATAGAAAAGAATGATGTATGCTTCACATTATTTACATAAAGTAAGTTCAAAAACAGGAGAGGTTATGGAACCAAGGGCCCTCCAGGACCACTTCAACTGATCTCAGCTTATCAAGAGAGTAATAAAGAGTGGATTTTCAGGAACTGAGATCCAGTTTAGGTCGGTTGAGACCAGAACCCATCAACTGGGCCTGTGCAAATGCTTGATAAATGACCTTTTTGACATCAAAGAGCCAAAATCTTCACCTCAGATCATGGTAATGCTGCCATTTTGTGAGCATGCATCCTATGAAGAGGCATGAAGCTGGACTACACTTGCACAGATGATCAATTACGTCACTTCTCCTTACCGCCCATCATCTATCTCCACACTTCATACTGCCCTGCACTTCACCCACAAATTGTGCCCCAAGCTCTGGATCAGGGAGACAGATCTGAAGGCACATGCCCTTGTCTCCTGGCAGATCAATCTCGCAAAATAAAGCTGATATCTTTTCCAAAAGCTGATACTGTAATTAATTAACTTTTTAATGTACATTGGGTAGAAGAACTCCATTTCAGCATTAATAGTTATACAAATTGATTAGTCAGGATACATACTTAGGTGGTAAAACTATACAGAAATCAAGGAAGTGATTAAATCAAAGCAACCCCGGTGATTATATTTAAGGAGGAGAACAATTCAACAGGGGCACACAGAGACCCTCGAGTAGACTACCAATGTTTTATCCTTGACCTGATGATGGTTACAGGAGCGTTCACTTTGATAAATCATTGAGGAGTATGTTTTTATTATGTGCAATTTTCTGTATTTTTGCTAGATTTCACAATATTTTTTAAAAGGATAAACTCTACTTCTACAGCTCCTCATCCAATCCTCATCTCACTTCATTGTCTGGAGTAAATCAAGCTCAGCCTTATTTGCCTGAACTATTTTCAAGGCATACCATGAAAATACTGAACAGCCAATTAAGGGGAGGTTTGGGGGAATATTTCACAAAATTTCAAAACTAAAACTGAAAGCAAGAAATTACTAAACAGTAAGTGTGGTGCTGAGCGACGTTTTTCCATTCTGAATCACACATGAACAGAATACAATTGAGAAAATCAAGACAATGGTGGGAAGCTACACCAATTCTCCACATAAGACTATCTGCTCCTACTTCTACTTACGCAATAATATTTTCTAACTAGAGTCTCAAAGATTCAGCAGGTGATATTCTACCTCTTCAAAGTATTTAAAACTATGGGCCAATTAGATCTGAAATCATGTCACAAGATAATGGTTTGTGCTTAGATTATTAAAACTTTATTTAGGACAAGTCTTTTTTTGCCGAACTTTGATGCTTTAAAGGACATTACTGTCAATTAGCTTTAACTAGTTGTTAAATGCATTTAACTGGGTAACTTCAGCAACAGAAAATGATAGACAACTCAACTCCAGGAATGATTTCTATTTTTTCTGTGACTGTATTTGAAGATCAAATAGAACCTTAGCTTTATAATGTTAATTTATTCTATAGAGAAAGAAAAAGTATATGCAAGATATTTTAAATGACTGTACAATATAATTGCTGATAATGAAGATATAGTATTTAAAACTTTGTCCACATTGTATGCTATTAGTCATCAACAAATAAAAATATATAGGAGATATCAGACAACAGACCCATTCATTAATTTTAAATTTTGCCTCACAACTATAACAACATAAAAAAAGAAAGGACATTTGTAAACTTTAATAGGGAGTTGCAGGAAATTTATAGTCAATAGAATTGGACAAAATTTCAGCGAAAGAAATGCACTATTAGCCAAAAAGAGGTCACAGGATCTGGCAGTTCAGATCGTAGAGGGAATCTTAGAACGGACGATTTCTGTGCAGCAATAGAGGCAGAAGTCAGAAAAAATTTGAGTGGGAATCAAGACAGTGGAGACAGGTATTTGTTTCCAAATATCCATTCTCCTTTCTTCCTTTAGTATAAAACCCCCAAATTTCGCTGCATGTGTAGCTGTGCTAGTAAGACTATATTTCTCATCCTCCTTGCAGTTATGTGTGGCCATGAGTCTAAATTTTGGCCAGTGGGATACAATGTTTACGATTTCTGTGCTCTCCACAGTTTCTTCTCTCCTTCCCCCTTTCAGAAAAGTAGACACGACAGTCAAACTACAGAAGCATTTTTAGATCGTGAAGTGGAAGGTGTTAAGGCTGGAAAAACAATCAGATAAAGGGAGTCAGTGTCCCTGCCACTGGAACTGTCATATCAGCTCTGGACTGCTTGCTCAGACTGTTGCATAAGACCGAAATAAACTCCATCTTTCAAGCCACTGCCACTTTGCTCTCTTTTTCAGCAGTGGAACCTGTCCTAATTAACACTGCAAACATTAACTCCAAGGAAAATGGAAAGATTTAGAAGAAAAAGAATCAAATTGTAATACACTAGGTGGCTCAGCTGTGAGCAACATGTATAACTGTAAGCAGTGCATTGCTTTCACCGAAGATTGTGAGTAATACTTTTATTGGTGGATAGGAAGAAGGGTTTATGCAGAAAGGTTTATAGGAAGATTTGAGAAGTAAATTCTCAACTTCCATGAAGAGAGGTTAATAGATATGCTTAAAATTAAACGCATAAACAAAGATGTAGCTGAGTAGGCCTGTTATTAAGAAAAAAAAAGAGGAAATACTAAAAGAAATGGGAAAAACAGTTGAAGGTACTTGCCTTAGAGAAGTGGGACTCAGGAACCAGGAGGGGTGGAGCAGGGGCCTGCTGTTTTTTTGTTGTATCTCAAAATACATTTTAACTACGTGCATGTATTATTTTTAAAAATAAAAACAGTTTAAAAACAAAATGCAGTTAATACAGGGACTGAAACCCTATACATATAGTGCCTGACACCAACTCTTTCCTGTTTTTATGGGTGCAAAGAAGACAGACAGAGGACCTGAAGGAAGAGATGCCAAGAAAAGAAGTGGAAAGGTCAGTAACGATAACTTGGGGAGGAGACAATATTCATTGACGTCACAGTTTTGCCTAAAGCCTGCCCAATTGTGTGTGGAAAAATAGAAGCTGTGCTCAGAGATGGTTTCTCTCTTTTATGGCCTCCAGTTCATGTAGCTCAAATGAAGTCCTGCTGATAACCCTGCATGGTGTTGGTAAATTCCCAAATACTTGCTAGTAGCTAGGCAGAGAGCACAGTGGAGCTGAAAGGGCATAGACATTGAAGAGAACAGAGCTGAATTCTAATCCCCTTTCCTTATCACCATAGTCACCATAAGTGAGTAACTTCACCAAGCCCCAGTTTCCTCATTAGTGATATGGAGGTGATAATATCTTCCACGTTGGATTGATATGACAGTCAAGTAAGACAGCAAATATACAGCATTGAATTAAGGGTCTTGCCCAAATTAGGCACTGATAAATGTTACTTTCTTCTTGTCCTTCATTGTTTTATTGATTTCCACCATTGTAGCAAGTGATTTGTTGATTAGTAAGTCCTAAATAAATATCTACTTATTGACTGTGTGCATGCAAATCCTCTTTCTCTCTCTCTCCTTCTCTCTCTTTTCTCTCTCTTCTCTCTCTTATCTCAATTAGGTTCAACTCTGAACTTCCAAATGACTCAAAATTTGAAACAAGGTAGAATCAATTTCTTATAAAGGAATTCATGACTTCTCTGCACCATCCCCTCTACAAAAAAGGTGTTTCTCAGTTCGTTTGCCTAATGCACTGCTAAATTGTAACATTTACCTCTATTGCAAGGCTATGAAACTGAATTGGCTCAAATTAGCAGCAAAATACGTAAAATGAGTTAGTGAACTGAGACCATAAAGGGCAATGTTCTCTTGCCTCTCTGCTCTACACAGTTCCTTGCAAATACAGTGATAATGAATAAATCTCAACAGGATCCACAAACTCAAACCTGTGGTAAAACCGTATTATTTCAAAGGAATGTGGAAGGGCTGTTTTGATTAAATTTTTCTTATTTCCTATTCCACATCCTTTTGGATTTTATAAATATCTTGTTTCCAAAGCTAGACTTCTCTCTTTCCCTGAATAGCCTCCCCTACCTAATATTACAAAAGAGGAGACAAAGTCAGGACTATAATTTCATTTTCAGTTGAAATTCAATTACTAATTAAAGGTAATAAATATTTTTTCAAGGAGATTTGGAAGAACTGTGGTCAGCAATGAGGTGAATAAAATAGTGAGTAAGGAAGAGACCCTGTCCTCAAAATAATGTTCCAAAGCACAAAGTGACACAAATATCCAGGTAAATACAACTCACAGCAGATCAATCCCAGTGCCATCATCAGGGAATCTAATCCTATATAGTTTCCAAAAAGAGAGAACGTAATTGAAAGGGTTCCTGAATCTAGTACCTGCATCAGTCACTTTCAGATATATGATCTCATTCAATTCTCACAGCAACTACATGTAGGATAAAATGTTTCAAATTTGGTCAAGAATTTAGGTTTCCTATCTTCTAATCCACTACATTTCAGCATGGTTTCAGAAGTTAATGCTCTTTAAAAAACAACAACAATAAAAAAAACAGAAACCCTCCCGTGAATCCTTTTATCACTGCTGTGTGGCATCAGTTTTCCTGGTTAAAATGATACTTAGGAAAATCATCTCACCTGGTGGTCCAGCTCAGTAGGTGAGCTCCATTATCTCCACAGTTGTACAGTTCTTCTCATTTTATTTTCTAAACTTTGATTTGCAGGGAATAGTAGATTAGCATTTTCTGTCCTCAGTGAATTCTTGTTTTATTATTGGAGCACACCATGATTTCAGTGAACTGCACTCTTTCAGACTTGGCCCAAGTCTAAGCGAGAGGATCCTCCACATGCTCATTTTTATTATCTGCCTTGAAAATTATCTGACAAGTGCAGCTAATTTTGTACACTCCGTATGTTAAGTGCTTTAAGGCACCTGAATGAATTATATTTCTAAAAAAAAAAAACCTTTGCCTTACATTTTCTGTAATTAACTAGCATGAGACTATGGTTAAGTAATAAGACTTAAAAGGATTCTGTCAAGTTAATGAGTGGCACGGTTAATTACATGAGTACAAAAATTGAAATCTATGGCAACATACTGTAGGTTATAAACTTAATTTAATTTGTTTTTTCTCATTTATGTGCATCATTCCTTTGAAAGTCCACATGAAGGACATGGGGAGCTCTCTGCTATGCTGCTTGGGCAGATACGTCCCAGCATCAACTCCACGCTGTGAAATAAAGAGGGAAAATTTTTGGTGGACAGTTAGCCATCAATGCCACAGCAGACATATTTTATTCTGTGATATTAATATTTATCTGATATTATTATTATGTCTGATATATCTCATGTTATTTTTTATCTGATATTTAAATATTTACCTATTTTTACTTGCAGTCTTACCAGATTCCTGCATTTTTGTTGGTTTTCAAAAACAAGACATTGCTAATCAGAAAGCTAACATTATTCCTTAAATATTGACAATGATATAATGTACAAAATATTTGATTGATTGATTCTGAAATGCAAGATATAGGTAAAATCAATACTGAAGATTGATGGCAAAATTAAATTATAATCCTGGGGAAGATTTTTAAAACTCTTCTTAAGAAAATAAAAACACACAAGCAATCACAAAATAAAGTTCAATAGGCCAAATATCATAACCAGCAATTGTCTCTATTCTGCAGGAGAACAGCACATGAGGAAATGAGCTTAAGTATAGCATGAAGAATTTTAGCCAGACATTGTATGGATTCCTGATATTCAGTCCTTAAAATGGATATCAACAAGATGTGGTAGAATTTGAAAAATAGGTTACAATCTCAGTATTAGGTAATGCTTGAGAGTCTTTCCACTTGCAATATTACATAGTTAAACCATGGGGGCTTCTTAATTTAGCAATTTTTTTAGAGTTGCAAAATCCTTTAAAAACACAACTAGATCTTCCTTTCATGTTCTGTCAGATCTTAGGGATGCCTATTCAAAACAGAATCTTTCCCATTCACCCATAGTGCACCAGCTATTGACTAGGAAATAGTGGGGCCAAATTTTCTCCATCTGAAGTAACAGATGCTGGAAGTCTTTCCCTCAAAGCAAGAGACAGTCCAACTGAAGCTATTAGTAGATGCATTGTTAGGGACAAGATATTAGTAGATAGGGCCCAGAAAGTAGATAGGCCCTTGAGCTTAAGTCTTCCAGATGATCAGATATGAACTGAAGTGAACAGAATTCTAAAACACAATCCATCAGAAGAGTGGGAGAGGTTGAACACAGCTCGACTCTTTGCACACATGTGGTCATGCTCTTAAAAACCTCTGCGCAATCCGAAGCCCCCTCATTATTGCCTCATTACTAAATAGCATCACATGTATTATCTTTGGGGTATTCACAGTTTTAATCTTCTGTGGCATTGACGGCTAACTGTCCACCAGAAATTTTCTTCTCTTTTTCATAGCATGGTATTGATGCTGGGACGTAGTTGCCCAATCAGAGATACACTTCAGGTTTGTCCACATGACTAGTTCTCACCAAAGGAATGTGAGAGGAAAGGACTGTGTCATCTCCACGCTGCAGCTTTTAAGAAATAGATGGATCAGAGGTACAGGACTGAGAGGCCCCAGAGGATGATGGAACCAAAAGGTGGAAATAGCCTAAGTTCCCTGATTAACCCCATGGAAGGAAACTGCCCTACTAATAAGGAATACCCACACTGGACCCTTACAGAGCAAGAAAGTTAAAAAAAGTGGTCTTTATTAACTGGAGCAGCTAGAGTAACCCTACAATTCCAAATCCTAAGATTAGGTAAGAGAAAAATATAGATATATAGAATTTTTTTTAAATTCCTGGCTACAGAAATGCCATATAAATGATTACAACCTTAAAATAAATAGATTGGTCTCAACACTGAAAAGCTATAACAGTTGAAAGGCATTTCATTACTCTAAAACATTTAATAAATATTAGCTGTGACCTTTTTATTAAGGATTGAAAAGTTATTGGAACAGGTTGGGGTCCCTTGTTGAGATAAATTATTCAGCTTGGTAACAGAAATTGAAAGAGATTAAAAACATAAATGGGGGTGAGTGTGTGACAAAGATGCAAAGGACAGTGTTTTTCTAGTCTAGAAGTCATCAAACAAGTTATTCCATCTCAACTTTATCCTCCTTGATATGGTTAATATCTATCTTAATTATTTGTTAAAATATCAAGTCACATAAAAGATGTAACAGCACTTTAAAAACTGCCAAGCACTAAGAAAAGTAAAGCAATATCATTGCTAATAAATTAATCAGAACAGCTTGTAGATAGAAGGGTAATGAAATTATATTAATTTCATTTATCTTTCCAATTAGATTTAGAAGTTCAAGGAAATTTGGAATTACACATTTTAATGTAGGAAATAGAAGTCTAGAAGTAAAATAAGAGTGAGAATTAAGTGGGTGATACATTTAAAAATGAACTAAGCTGATATTTAATGCAAAGAATACATCTTTTTTAGAGAAAAAGAATATTTGGACAATTAGATCTATTTGTTCAATACAGTGAGTAGGTCATTTTAAAACACAGCCACTTAATTGTGTATTTTTAAGAAACCTATCCAATTTGCCCAAGTAATTATATTTAATATTTTTAAATAGATCATTTATTATTCCATAAAGAAAAGCTAATAGATCTGAAAATTTGTATCCATTTACAAGTTGAAAGACATTTTAATTGTTTTCATCTGTTTCTAAGAATTTCTATAGTAACTGTCACCATAGTTTCTTGATTTTCAGATAAAGCTATTAAAAACTTTTAGAACCTTTGAATTGGTGAAAGTTTTCACTCTGATAAAATTAAAATGTATGGAATGTGAGAAGAAAGTGGTAAAAAAGTACTTTTTTCAAGTGTTTGGTTAATTGAACTAATTATCTTAGGAAAATATTTCTAGATATTCCAAAAGGGTGACAAAGGACTAAAATATATCAGAGAAATGGCTTAGTTATATATACTGTTTGAGATAATTAGTGTAACTTGACTTTACACGAGGAAAATCAAGTCCCTAACTCTCTGGTCTGATGACTCTAATTGTCTACCTGAGGGAGCCACGGGGCTCACCCAGCAGCTTCAGTTTTGGCCTGAAAAGGAAGGCATGAGAGGCCCCTGCCGGAAGACATTAACTCAGCATCTTGTTGATTCTCCCTATTGCCCACCATCCATGCCATCCATGCCATCCATGCCAGGACTTTGATGGTAGCAGGCTAAGCCATGCCCCATAAAAATATTTTCATCAAAGTTCTTGGAGCTTGGGTTGTGACATGTACTTAATTCCACTATACTTGAGACACATCCTCCTGCTTAACATTACCTAGGCCTCTCTACTAGCACCCCAAGCTATTTCTCTGGCTTGTTGGCCCTTGGATTTCTTTGCCATCTCTTCTTCCCACTGAGGCCATGTCAGCTATGTCCCTTTTCAGCTTTGTTTCTAATATTCTACCAAGGTCACCTCTAGTTCTAGGGCCATTCTTTCTGGGCCTATACCAGGTTGATCCATCCAATGCCTGGTACTGTGACATTTACAGACTGGGGAATATAAGGGTCCAAAGTGGGATATCAGACAGTTTCTGATACATTGATTTGTGCCAAAATCAAGTTAATTCCCTTTCATTCAGACACTTGAAGACAGACAACAAATAACAGTAAATTAGTAATCAGTTTCATACTTAATATTTATAATTAGAAAAGTCGCTTTAAGAATTTCTTTAACTGAAAGGAAATCACAAATAAAAATGGGATATAAATATTTCACTTCACTAAGAGAAAACAAAAAATAGAGGCCTAAGAGCAAAATAATTTCCAAGAAAGCACAGGAAATAGAAAATATAAAATGAAATCACTGAATAAGAAATTAAATCTTTTTTGAACCAAAATCTTTATATTTCATACACCTTTTGTCTCATAAGTTTCACTTCTAGGATTTTTTTCTAAAGAAATAATGATTCAAGTGTTGAAGACTTAGCTACAAGATTTTTTACTGTAGTTTTCTTTATTAATACAAAAAATGGAAATAATGTAAATAGTCAAAGGAACTCATTAAAAAATTATGATATAGTGTGATACTATCTGCCATTAAAAATATTTCCATAAACTATATGAAATGACGTGGAAATTTCAGAATATTTTATTAAGTAATAAAGAGTACTAAAAAAAAAATGCCCTCATATTTAGAACATTTATTTTGCTTGATAAACAAATATATGTGTGTGCAGAGATATATATATGAAAAATGGAAACATATACATTAAAATATTAACAGTTAGGGGAGAAAATTGCTGATTTATATATAGCTTATCCATAATCTCTAATTGCTCTGCAAGAAATACACATTTACTCCTATAACAAAAGAATAAAAATGCCTATATAATCTCAGATTAGGCTAAGGAAAATTTTAAAAACCTATTTACAAGAAATACACCTAAAGAAAACGACAGAAAACTTAAAAAATACAAAGATGAGAAAGAGTTTAAAGGTAAATTAAAACAAAAAGTAATTGGAGATAAACCCAACACTTTCACACACAGAAAAAAGGTAAATGAGTTAAGAGATATTTACTTAGAGGTGTTAAGATGGCGGCATAGGCAGACTCTTAACTTACCTCCTCCCATGGACACAAGAAATTTACCACTATTTTGGGAACAATTACCCATGAGAAAGAACTGAAAACTGGATAAAAAGAACCCATGAAACAAGGGACAGTGCTGACTGAAGTGGAAGAAGCAGAAATACCTTTCTGGAGAGAAAAAATAGCCACCTTCACAAGCCACAGCACCGCATGACCAGCTGGGAGCAATCCTAAGGTATAGCCTTCCCTGGAGGAGTGGGGAACCTGAGCGGGGGAGCATTACTGCTATAAGCATCCTTTGGACTCAGCAAGTGTCATAATATCTGGTGTTGCTGGCTACTAACAACAATGGGGAATACCCACAGAAAAGCCATTAGACAAAAGGGAAAAGATGCCAGCTCTTAAAGGGCCCATGCATGAATTCACTCATTTCAGGAAGCAACCTAAAAACACCAGAAAGAAAGGTGCACAGTCATTTGGTGAGAAGAGACTCACCTTATAGGATCTGGGTGCATCTTGGTGAGAGGTGAGACCTCTCCAGAGACTGAGACATTGACATCAGCCATTAGAATGACCTAGTACAGGCATGCTGAAACAGATGCTAGCAGATGCCATTGGAGCTCTTCCCCTGGCCTGTTAGCCTAGGGTCTATCCCAGCCACTACAGCACTGACTTAATCCAGCTCAGCCAGGGCAGGCAGCCTGCCCTAGGGACCGGCCCCACCCAAAAGCAAGCCCGCAAGCAACTTGTGGGCCTGCAAAGACTGGGTAACAGGATCCTCTGCAGCCAGGCAAGTGGATCTGCCTCTGCAGGGCAGGGCATGTGTGAGGAGTGGGTGGACTGTGTGTGGCATTGGTAGAGCATGTGGGTCCTCTGCAGTGGGGTAACTGGGTCCACTTCAGGGGGTCAGGGCACACATACAGGGCAGGACTGTGTTGACAATGTGTGTGGCCCTGTGGGCAGCGGGACATGTCAGCTGTAGAAGACTTGTGCTTCTCAAACAGCCACACAAGGGATTAGCCCCACTTTCCAAAGCCTAAAACAATTGCATACTCCCATGCCTGGGGCCAGCCCCACTTAGCTACAATACTGAGACAGCTGACAAGAGCCTTGCAGGCCAGAGGCCTGGAGCAAATGTAAGCCCCTGAGCCTAGCAAACAGCTATGCTGGGGGCCTACTCACTAAGCAGAAAAACTGCAAGCAGAATGTGCTATTAGACCTTGCAACCAACAGTGCTGGGACTCGCAATGCCCAATGAAGTGACTGAAGGGTCCTTAGCAGCCACATGCATATGAGATTACAACCAACCAGCCAGGGAGGCAGCCTAGCCTCCTTGGGCACCTGCAGCAAGAACAACCCTGCCGCAACAGAAGGACACACATAGCCTACACAGGGGTCACTCCTGGAACATTTGGAATCGGTGACAAGAGGGAAGCACACTGCTGGGCCTTATAAGGCATTGCTTACAAAAGTCCTCTTCTCCAAGATCAGGAGACATAGCTGACCCACGTAATACATAGATAAAAGTGCAGAGAAGGAGGGAAAATGAGGAGGGAAAAAAATATGTTCCAAGTAGTGGAACAGGAAAAACCTCCAGAAAAAGAACTAAATGAAACAGACATAAACAATCTACCTGACAAAGAGTACAAACTAAGAGTCGTAAGGATGCTCACTGATCTTGGGAGAAGAATGGATAAACTCAGTGAGAACTTCCACAAAGAATTGGAAAATATAAAAAAGAGTCAATCAGAAATGAAGAATACAATATTGGAAGTGAGAAATTCACTAGAGGGACTCAAAAGCAGAGTAGATGATACAGAAGAATGGATCAGCAAGCTGGACAAAAGGCTAGAGGAAATGACAAGCTGAACAGATAAAAGAAAAAAGAATTAAAAAGAATGAGCACAGTCTAATGGACCTCTGGGAAAACATCAAGCACACTAACATCCTATTAATCGTGTTCCAGAAGGAGAAGAGACAGACAAAGGGGCAGATAATCTATTTGAGGAAATAATACCTGAAAACTTTCCTAACCTAAGGAAGGAAACAGACATCCAGGTAGAGGAAGCACAGAAAGCACCAAACTCAATAAATCCAACGAGGTTCACACCAGGAAACACAATTAAAATGTCAAGAATTAAAGATAAAGAGGGAAGACTAAAAGCTGCAAGAGAAAGGCAATAAGTTACATTCAAAAGGAACCCCATAAGGCTATCAGCTGACTTCTCAGCAGAAACCTTACAAGCTAGAAGGAAGTGGCATAATATATTTAAAGTGCTGGAAGGAAAAAACCTACAGTCAAGAATACTCTACCTTATCATTCAAAATGGTTTTCATTCAAAATGGAAGGTTATCATTCAAAGTGGAAGGAGAGATTCCCAGACAAGCAAAAAGTAAAGGAGTTTATGACCAAGGAACCAGTTTTACAAAAATTGCTAAAGGGACTTATTTAAGTAGGAAAGAGAAGAGCACAAATAGGAATAATAAAATTATTTTTTAAAAAGGCAATAAAATCAGTGGTAAAGGTAAAAATACAGTAAAGGTAGCAGAACAACCACCTATGAAGATACTATAGAGGTAAAAAGACAAAAGTACTAAAATTACCAATTTCAATGATAAGAGGGTATTGGAGACACACAAAAAGAGATTAGATATGATAACAAAAACATAAAACAGGGGAAGAGGGGAGTAAAATAGTAGAGCTTTTAGAAAGAGATCAAAGTAAAGAGATCATCAACTTAATATATATTAATATACATAGGTTATTGTATATGAACCTCATGCTAATCACAAACCCAAAACCAATTATACATACACAAAAAATTAAGAGAAAAGAACCCAAAAATAATACTAAAGAAAGCCATCAAACCACAAGGGAAGAGAGCAAGAGAGGCAGAAAGGAACTGAAAAGAACTATGAAAACATCCGAAAAAAAGTAACAAAATGGCAATAAGTATATGTTTATCAATAGCTACTTTAAATGTGAATGGACTAAATGCTCCAATCAAAAGGCATAGGGTGGCTGATTGGATAAAAGATAAGACTCATATTTATGGTGCATACAAGAGACACACTTCAGATCTAAAGACAATCACAAACTGAAAGTGAAGGGATGCAAAGAGATATTCCACGCAAATGGCAAAGAAAAGAAAGCTGGGGAAGCAGTACTTATATGAGGGAAAATAGATTTTAAAACAAAAACTATAAGGAGACAAAGAAGGGCACTACATAATGACAGAGGGAACAATCCAACAAGAGGATATAACACTTGTAAAAATCTATGCACCCAACATATGAGCACCTGAATATATAAAGCAATTATTAATAGACATAAAGGGAGAAATGGAGAAATAAGCAGAAACACAATAATAGTAGGGGACTTTAACACTCCAACTACACAAATGGATAGATCATCCAAACAGAAGAGCAATAAGGAAACATTGGCCTTAAATGACACATTAGACCAGATAGGCTTAGTAGATATATACAGAACATTCCATCCAAAAACTGCAGAATACATATTCTTTTCAAATGCACATGGAACAAATTCCAGGATAGATTGCATATTAGGCCACAAAACAAATCTCAATAAAATTAAGAACATTGAAATAATACCAAGCATCTTTTCTGACCACAGAGGTATGAAACCAGAAATCAACTTCAGGAAGAAAATTAGAAAACTCACAAATATGTGGAGATTAAACAAAATGCTACTGAACAATGACTGGATCAATGTAGAAATCAAAGGAGAAATCAAAAAGTACCTGGAGACAAATGAAAATGAAAATACAACATGCCAAAATTTATGTGATACAGCAAAAGCAATTCTAAGAAAGAAGTTCAAAGCAATACAGGCCTACTTCAACAAAGAAGAAAAATCTCAAATAAACAATCTAACAGTGCACCTAAAGGAATTAGAAAAAGAAGAACAAACAAAGCCCAAAAGCAGTAGAAGGAAGGAAATAATAAAAATTGGAGCAGAAATAAATGAAATAGAAACTAAAGAAACAATAGAAAAAGATCAATGAAACAAAGAGATGGTTATTTGAAAGATAAATAAAATTGACAAACCTTTACCTAGACTCACCAAGTAACCAGAACATCATGGTCCTGGCACAAAAACAGACACACAGATCAATGGAATAGAAACGAGAGCCTAGAAATAAACCCGCACACCAATGGACAGATAATTTTCAACAAGGGAGCCAAGAACATATAATGGAGAAAGGAAAGTCTCCCCAATAAATGGTGTTGGAGAAACTGTACAGCCACATGAAGAAGAATTAAAGTACATCATTATCTTACACTATATACAACAATTAACTCAAAATGGATTAAAGACTTGAATGTAAGACCCCAAACCATGAAACTTCTAGAAGAAAACGTAGGAAGTATGTTCTTCAACATCAGTCTTAACAGTATATTTTCAAGTACTATGTCTAACCAGCAAGGGAAACAATAGAAAAAATAAACAAATGGCACTACATCAAACTAAAAAGCTTCTGCACAGCAAAGGAAATCATCAACAAAATGAAAAGACAACCTAACAATTAGGAGAAGATATTTTCAATCCACATATCTGATAGGAGTTAATATCCAAAATATATAAAGGACTTATATGTCTCAACAACAAAAAAACTAACAGCCCAATTAAAAAATGGGCAAAAGATCTGAACAGACATTTCTCCAAAGAACAGATACAGATGAACAACAGGCAAATGAAAGGACATTTAACGTCATTAGCTACCACGGAAATGCAAATCAAAACTACAATGAGATATCACCCCAATCCCATCAGCATGGCTATAATTAACAAGAGAGGAAACAAGTGTTGGAGGGGACATGGAGAGAAGTAAACTCTCATACACTGCTGGTGGGAATTCAAATTGGTGCAGCCACTATGGAAAACAGTATAGAGATTCCTCAAAAAATTAAGAATAGAACTACCACAAAATCCAGCTATCCCACTGCTGGGTATTTATCCAAAGAACATGAAAGCACAAATGCATAAAGATACTAGCACCCTTATGTTCACTGCAGCATTATTCACAATAGCCAAGACTTGGAGGCAACCTAAGTGCCCATCAAGGGATGAATGGATAAAGAAGATGTAGTATATATACACAATGGAATACTACTCAGCCATAAGAAACAATGAAATCCAGTCATTTGTGACAACTTGGATGAAACTTGAGGGTATTAAGCTAAACAACATAAGTCAGAGGGAGAAAGTCAACACCATATGTTCTCACACATAAGTAGAAGATAAAAACAGCAACAAACGATCATACGGAGACAGAGATTGGATGGTGGTTCCAGAGGGAAGAGGGGTAAGGAGGAGGACGAAAGGGGTGATTAGGCGCATGTGTATGGTGATGGATTGTAATTAGTCTTTGGGTGGTGAACACGATGTACTCTACACTGAAATTGAAATATAATGATGTACACCTGAAATTTATATAATGTTATAAGTCAATGTTACTGAAATTAAAAAAAGAAACCTTTATTTAATGGTATTATACAGCCATTAACGTCAGGTTTTCACTCAATATTTTATTATATTAATGAATATCTCATGATACAGTAATAAGTAAAAAAAACAAGACACCAAACAGTGCACATATTACAAGTCCAATTAACAAAATATGCAATAGATATGACATATTATGTTAAACTAATATATTAAATGCACCTGTAATAAAGTTTTATATGACTATATTATGTATAACTTATGTATGTAGTAAAAAAGACTGGAAGAAATAAAGCAAAGCATTCATAATAACTTCCCCAGGTGATTTACTAGTGACATTTTTAATGTTTATAGCATATTTTCATATTTATATAGAAATGTGTTGTTTTTGTCATCAAATAAAATATTTTAAAATATAAAATATGTATCACCATTGAAGCCAATCATTTGATGTAATATGAAAAAGATAAGACTGGAAAAGGAAAGCAATAAAAAGGGTAATAAAAATTAAGCTTTTCTTCTGTTTCTTTAAAATGAATTCATTAATGTCATAGCCCAGAATCTGGAAACACAGAGAAAGATGATATTTTTAACAGAAAAATCAATCATAATAATTTCCTTTTCCTAACATTTTTGAGATTGTTCTAAGATTCAGCCCTCGGAAATAAAATTTTTAACATGGGGTTGCTAAGTGTGAGTGTGGGTGTGTACGCACACGGGCGCCTGCACCCACAGGCACTTTTACTTTCCCTGCTGCTAAAAGTCTACAATTTATTAATGTCCAATGACATCACCAGTGCTGCCCTTGGGGACAAAAGGGTAAAGACAAGTGCTATCTGTCAACCTTTTAATTTGCTAAAATCCCTTAATGAGGACTAATAACCTTTAATATTCATTTGCTTGATAAACAAGCCATTTTATATGAATGAAAGGTCAACACAGCCTGAGGCTATTTTCATGCTGTTCTGTCAGATTTTAATGGCTGCTGGAATTCTGTTGCTATAAATACACACAGAAAATGCCCACTCATATTTTTAAGCGTGGACTTTATAAATAAAAGAAATCATTGAACATGACATGT
Organism: Equus caballus; assembly: GCF_041296265.1. Lineage (NCBI taxonomy): Eukaryota > Metazoa > Chordata > Mammalia > Perissodactyla > Equidae > Equus > Equus caballus. Next base: position 95,043,894 of record NC_091685.1, on the reverse strand, counting down.
GTTTGTCAACACTTATCTTCCTGAGCCTAGATCAATCTCTTTAGTCTGGCACATGAAAGGCTAAATTCTGGGGCAACGCTGACCATACTAACAGCACAATGGGCTCAAGAACCACCACCAGATGGGGTCATCAGTAAGACTTGTTGCCTGTGAGGACAGCTCTCAGATCCCGTGTGCCTGCCCACCTATAGCCCTATTTCTCAGTCCAAGCTACGCTTCTCCAATCTTCATGTTTGGGCTTTTTCTTGTTTCCTAATCTGTCCTGCAGCTTGCTTCCCCAGAGTCCTGACTGACTTGGCCAGGACCTTAACATCCATGTACTGGAAGCTGCTTCCACCATCAGGTACTGATCATGATGCTGAGAGAATCTGGCTCCACAAAAGGCAGACCATTGGGCCGAGTAACTATAAAGCCACACATTGGCCTGTTTGAATACGGCCTCTATCTGGACCTCACAGGGGTTAGGAGGGCAGGTACTGGAGTCAGCCTACTGGTTCCAGTCTTATCTCAGCTGCTTACTAACTGCATGAACAGGAATGGGTCACTTAACTTCACTAAGCTCGTGTCTCTTCTGAGAAAATATCTCCAATGGGCGATATTGGGATTTCATATAAGGAGCATGGCATCAGGCCAACACTTTGTAAGTGGAACTAGGATTAGGCTATCTGTGGGGAGGTGAAAAATATAAGGCTTTCAAGAGCAAGAAGAATGGCAAGGGCCCTTAGGGCCTTCTATCCAAAAAGAAAGTCTCACCATAGACACTTACGTAGACATAATTTGATATGAGTACAATTCAGGAACTAACTGCTGGGATTAGGATTCAAGGTTAAATGTTTATCATAGAAAAAGCTAGAAGCCTAGATTAGGCATAATGTGAGTGTCAGGGAAAAAGCAAGACTATCTTACAGTAAACTTACCTTAAAAGCTAAAATAAGCCTTCAATATCACACAAGAAGAAAGATAATTAGTTCTGGAGCACTAGGTGGGGGAGAGAATGTAGATGTAGGTAAAAATCCTGATTCTCTGGGGGTTGGAGGCAGGTTATACGGACAATCAAGGGCCATTACAACCACCTTTTCTCTTGAGCCATATGAATCCATCCTAAGGGCTGCTGACCCACTAATCTTACTAAAGCACAGCTGCAATCATCAGCCAATTATCTCAAACCCCTGAAAGGATTACAGAATTACATACAATCTTTTGGCACAACATCATCATATGATCCAACTTTCCTTTGCAGCCTTAATCCCAATACATTCTTACCTGTACTTAGTGCTCCAACACAACAGACTCTGAAACATGCTGTGCATTTCCTGCCTCCGTGTTTTTGCTCTTACAATTTCTTCTTCCTAGAAATCCCCCCTACTTTGTAAATCCATTACAACTCTACCCTTCCTTCAAGGCCTGTCTCAAATGCAATCTCGGTGTATGATGCTGCAACTCAAATTGGGTAGAAGATGTGGGTCCAGAAACGCATGGACAAAAGCCGGTGTGGTCCTACTTACCATCATTGCCGATGACACTCGGGAAATTTGTGCTTATCAGCCTCATAACTTTAGGTTCTGAGGTTTTAGAAGTCTTAGTTACCAGAGTGTAACATTTCTACCAGGGGACACAATAAAAGTCCCACTGAACCGTTGGACATTTTTATTTTACTGAGGTATAATTTACACACTGTAAAATTTACCCTTTTTAGTGTATAATTCTACAGTTTTGTCAAGTGCATATAATCATAGTACCACCACCAAATCAAGATATAGACAATTCCATCACTCCAAAATATTTCCTCATGCTTCTTTTTAGTCAACTCCTACCCCATCCTCAATGCCTGGCAACCATTGATATGTTTTCTGTCCTTACAGTTTTGCCTTTTCCAGAATGGAATCATACAGTATGTAATCTTTTGAGCCTGCCTTCTTTCACTTGGTATAATGTATATTGTTGCACGTATCAGTAGTTCATTCCTTTTTATTGCTGACTAGTATTCCACTGCATGAATGTACTATAGTTTATTTATTAATTAACCAGTTGGAGAACATTTCCATAGTTTCCATTTTTTGGTTATTATGAATAAAGCTGTTGTATACATTCACATACAGGTTTTGGTGTACTTATGTGTGAACATAAGTTTTCATTTTTCTTGAGCAAATGGATTGCCCAGAGGGATTGCTAAGTCATACATATGCTGGGTGTATGTTTACCCTTACAAGAAACTTCCAAACTGTTTTTGAAAGTGGCTGTTTTGCCTACCAGCAATGTTTGAGACTTCCAGATATTCTGGATCCTCGCCAGTCCTTGGTACATATTGGTATAGACCTTCATAGCCATCTTTTTTTTTTTTTAGACACTCTAAAAATCTGTATAGTATCTTATTGTGGTTTAAAATTGCTTTTCCCTAAACACTAATGACATTGAGTATCTTTCCATGTGCTTACTTTTCATCTGTATGTCTGTTTTGGCAAAATGTCCCTTCAATTATTTTGCTTTTTATTGGGTTGTTTTGTTTTCTTATCGAGATTTGAGAGTTCTTTATATATTCTAGATACAAGTCCTGTACCAGATATGTTTTTTACAAATATTTTCTTCCCATATGTGGCCTGGCTCTATTCATTTTCTTGACAATGTCAAGAGCAGAAGATTCTAATTTTGGTAGTCTAATCTGTAATTTTTCAATGGATCATGCTTTTGGTATCATGTCTAAGAAATCTTTCATAACCAAAGGTCACAAATATTTTCTTCTGGAAGTTTTATAGTTTAGGTTTTACATTTGATCTATGGTTCATATTGAGTTAATTTTTGTACATGGTACATGGTATGGGTTCAAGTTCATTTTGTTGCATGAGTATATCCAATTTTCCCAGCATCATTTGCTGAAAAGACTACCTTTCTCCAGTGCAATACTTTCATACTTTTGGCAAAATCATTGTCTATGCATGTGTGAGCCTATCTCTGAGGTTCCCAATCTTTTCCATTCATTTGTATATCTATTCTTTTTCTAGTACCACACTCTATGAATTACTATAGTTTTATACTAAGTCTTGAAATTAGATTGTGAGAGTCTTCCATATTTATCTATCTTTTAAAAAATTATTTCAGCTATTCCAGTTGCTTTGCCTTTCCAAATTTCAAAATCAACTTGCCAATTTCTATAAAAAAATAATTTTTGTATTGATAAGATTGCATTTAGTGTATTCTGGTTCTTAAAGTAGATATATCAGTGCAATAATTTGGAAAGAGTCTTATTGAATATTAACCTATGAATACTGCTGGTCACTCTGGGCCTTTCATGTCAACAAAACACCAGTAGACAAGGAAAGGAATCACACTTCTGACAGGGTAGCTGGCTCTGATTGTCATGAGGAGGTAGGGAGGTGGAGACAGAGAATACTACATTTGCAACCTGATGATGACTTGTGCATTTCTTTGTACTCTCCTACCCAATGTTGATGGTAAATTAGCAAGCAATGTTGATGGTAAATTAGCAAATGCAATAATATACCTTGGCCTGAGAATGGCACGAGAATCAGGAGTTCAGACCACTCAGAGATTTAGATCAGCCCACCAGGCAAGCCACCTAGACCAGTAGAGGCTCCAGCCAAGGGTGAACATAATCTAGAATGAGTACAAGTTGATGGAAACCATGAGTACCAGTAGAAACCTCAAGTCCTGCTGTAGGGGCAGGGCCAAAGTTGGTAGAACTAACTTTCTCCTTTCATATTTCCCCAGGAAAAGAAACCCACAATAATCCAGGAAGAGCTCTAAAATTAGTTACTACATAAAGCAAGCGAATCTGGCTGGAGCCAGCACCTAGATAACGTGTCATGACCCAGGCACTCATTTCCCTAGCTGCCAGGAGTGTTGGCTGTTAACAGCTCCTAGCTGAGTCTCTCTCTGAGAATGACCCAAGTGGCAGGTGAAAGCTATCTCATCCTGGGTTACACTTCCACCCAGGGAAAGTCTGCATCTAGAGACTGCCCCATATCCTTGTCTAATTTGGGGGCATGCCCAAGGCTACCATAGAATTATCTGAGGCCTCCCTGTATTGCAACTGCATTTCTGTTCAGCTTCTCCCTCTGTTGCAACTGCGTTTCTGTTCAGCTTCTCCCTCTGCCCACCCTGCTTCTCCCAAATTCTTATTGGGGTTGTTTCCAAGGGTACTTTCCAGAAAATCCCCTGAATATAAACCTGCTCAGAATCTGGTTCCTGGGTAATCTAGCCTAAGATATGCCCACATGTACTCCATCTCTAGAGTTCCTTTTTGAGTAAATCTGAGGTGCAGTCTTGACTTATATGGTCTTAAAGCTTCCTCACGTGTTTACAGTGTACACTCCTGACTGGGAACCACTAGTGTTATGGATTGAGTTCTTGCAGTGTTCTGACCCAATTATGGCTGGAAGTTTTTAAGAAAAAAAATATATATATACCTGTTAAATGTGTGGAGCATATGAGGAAAGACTCTTGCTATGTAGAGATCAATTAATGGTGACGATATTAATTTATCTTTTCAGGAGAAATATAAATATGAAGGTAGACCATCACATTATTTATTAGACTATGGTGATGGTCTGCTGAATTAAGCCCACAGGCCTGCTGACTTGGCCATTAGAAATATAATAAGTGAGTCATCCAGAGAGGTCAGTCATATCAGACATGCTCTGGTCCTGCAACATTTCTGTTTCCTACCAGTTACTAAAACTAACCATGTTTGGATGGAAGAAATATTTATTTCTAAGTATCTGATAATGTTCAAACTAGTAACAAAGATTTAAGTTCCTCTCGGGAGGGAATTTTTAGATGGTATTGACTTTGTGGCCAACATGTTTCTCAGCAGACAACTACTTTGTGTGTGATCTTGGGCAAGTCACTTTACATCTCCAGGTTTCATTTCCTTACTTTCAAAATGTATATGTTGGGATAGGTATTCATTAGGTGTCTTCTGACTCTAAAAGATGTTGATTCTATGATGTGCTCCTCCAAAAAAAGAAGACTAACGATAAAAGAGATCTGGCACTCAACATAAGAAGATATGGAACAAGCTAGTGAAAGGAAAATTTTATGTGCCACACATCCATTCAGGAGATAAATTTTTAATCTGTATTGTGAACTGGAAGGAATGTTATGAAAGCTGTCCTCAAATGGCTTTATTTTTAAACATGAGTAACTGATCTGAAGTTAGACCAGAATTTAGTAAGTTGGATATCTCATCCACTCAAACATTTGCTATTTCCTTTAGCTGTGCAATGAAGAATTGTATAAAACATTCCTGAGACATCTACCCAAGAGATGTTCATTTATCTTCTCTAATCCTTAAAGATTCCGTTCAAAGATAAGGCTGAGGGAATTGCTCTATTGTTCTAAGAAAAAAAAAAAAAAGTTTAAGGAACAAGTCACTTCCTTACTAGTAAAAACAGATTTCCTTTCACCTACTTCAGCTTATTTTTACCTCTCAAAATGTCACTAAAACAATCAGATATCCAGACCTCTAGAACAGTAAAGCTTCAGAGACAGCCACTATGGTGGACAGGAAGTGGGGAAGAACTTTTATCTGCTTTATATACTATTTATATATTACACCTCTGAATATAATTTCTTTGTAAGACAGGGTCCTGCTGCTTTAGCAAGTCAGGAAAACATCTATCTAGAATCTAAAAGCTTGGCAAGACACTTAATATACTTTCTTTAAAGCAGGGATCCTAATGGGATCAGCATGATCCCTAAGAGTTGCTTCAAAACTGAATGGCATTGGAAACTGTAGGGGTTTTTTCGTCTCCCGGAAAAGTCCTGTATGACTTTACCTATTTACCTATTGCAAGACACATTATTTTATGATCACTTACTTTTCATTTCTCCATTTATGGCAACAGACTGTGTTTTTTTAAATTACCAATATAGGTAGATTGCATTATTTCTTAATTTCATTGCAAGATAGTAAAAGCACATATTCCAAAACAGTTGTCATAGAAAGGTTGAGAAGCACTAATTAAAATAAATATCATTAGAGGGGTCATGCATAGTTGACATGAGTTTCAGCATAGGCAGTTTCTTCTCCAGTACCATCAGTACCTCAAACCCATGCAGAGGTTTGAGTTCTAGAAGATGAAGAAGTAAGATGCCCTCATCTAGCAGAAAACACTATTCTATAAAGAACCCTTCAGGTTATTTATGTAGGATTCAATCCTTATCCAGAAAACACTAATGGTCACCCTCAAGGTACCAAGAGAACATTCTCTTTAAGTCACCTAAGTGAGCAATAAGAACTGTCCACTGTTCAACAGTATTCCTTGTGTCAACACATTTTTTAAAAAGTAGATACATTATAATCTTATCTAGAAATTTGAGACTTGAACAATGGAATTCAGAAATGGACAGCAACTCTTAGTGAAGATGTAGCTTCTCCTCTATCTATTTCATTTTCTTCTCAACAATGGACAAGTCAGCTGGTTTCAGCTAGCCTTACCCTTCACTTACTTTGAGTTCTGGTTTGGAGCTATAACATCACAATGCATAAATCTAATTACAGGTCTTAGTTGGTGAATTCCAACTAGGCTTTATTATTTTTAGACTGATTTTAAAAGGGCATTTTAACATAAAATATTAAAACTTCACATATTCCTATTAATTTGATTTCCTTTCTTTGTGCCAGGAATCCCAGCCAAGAAATCAACAGGAAAGCAAATCAAAATATTTCTTAGCTACACTGCATTCCAAAACTACCTACTCCATGCCAAATCCCATTGCCCATTCTTACCTATCACATCCCCCAAGGGAAACACTTCAACTAACATGCTCATTTGTTTTAGGTTTGCTTCCAAATTAAAAAGGCATTCAGTTCCCTCTGTAAAGTAGCTATTGCTAAACAACCTGAATCTTTATTTATAGCTGGCTATTCATCTCTGAATAACCATGAAAAATAAAAAGATGGAAAACTGTAGAACCAAAGACTCTTGCTTGGCATGGAACAGCTTCCAGCAAGTGCATAATTTAAGCCTCTTTATTTGACAGGTTACCTGCAAGCTATGTAGGAATTGAAGTTACTAAAAAAAGCACCACTTGTACTAATTGTTTTTACTAGAGATGTGGTAGTTCACCAAACACAGTTCTAGAATTGGGCTGCCCATACTAGAAATGTCCTCTCAACCATCTTCCTATTTCCATTTCCCACTCATCTCACTTGGGTTCCAGGCTTAAGACTTGGGAGAGGTTTTTGAACTATGAGAGCAAACTAGAGCTGACTGAGATGGCTCTCTTCCCTCACTCATGGTCTACTTTAGTGGTTATTCATGGTCTCTTCTCTACTCATGGTCTACTGGAGTGGCTGTCATACTACAGATGTGCTTTGACATATACTCCTAACCGCAAGGTGAGCCAGACACTCTTCACAGCTATCCACAAGAATCAGAAAATCCAAGTATCATGTACTCCTTAGGAAATTCTATTGAGCAAATCCCTTCTCAGGAGGTAAGGGGAATAATCCTGTCCAGCCCCAAGGCTCCATATTTACATGAAAAGGCTGCTGGGCTGAGTGAGTTTTCATTCAAGTCTATGCACAATGTATGTAATTATATTGTTATATCAGGTTGCATGCATAAAATTCCACTTTCCTGTAGTTTTACTCAGTATATATCCATATTAACTGTAATTACACAGCCCTTTAAATAGTCTAAAATACACATTTATGTTAGCATCATTTTGTCTAAACTCTGTATAGTCTTTTAATGAGCCATGGATGTGAAGTCAATATCCTTTCCTAGCACAGGCATTATACCCCAATTATCACGTAAAGAAGAGAAATATCCTGTTCAGAGCAACTGATTCCACTTAAACTGGGGTTGCCAGGACCAAGTGTCTTAACAAACATGGAAGTGCCCACTGAACCAAACCAGACTTTAGGAAATTCTAAATGCATTTCAATAGTGAGACAAAAGGCATTGCAAGGAAGTGCAACTCTTTCTCCTCCTCTGCTGTGGATGCTAATTAATTAGCTGCCCTTGAGTACTGGGTAGAACTGAAGAAAAAAGAGATTAAACGGGCAGGAAAGGTCAGGAGTCTAAAGCTTAAAATGAAAAAGCACATTTAAAAGTGTCATTAATTTTGGCATTAAAGCGAACAGCTAGATAACAGAAGTCAAGGAAAGAAAGACAGAAATAGAGAGAGAGAGGGAAAGAAAAAATAAAAGGCTTTTCAAGGAGATGGATGCCTGCAAATGTCAAAGAAATGAAGGTTGTTAATAATGAAAGAAAAAAACCACGAGAAAATTTATCGCAGAAGGCAAAGACAGCCAATTGGTTCTAGTGTGGTTTTTTAATCAGCCTTGAAATTTCTTAAAATTCAACACAACAAATGGTATTGTATGGCATTTTAATGCTCCATGTGCATTCAATCCTAATAAATATGGCTGGCAGATATTGTTGTCTATGCTTTACAATATTTCAGCATGTATGATTATCCTAAATCCACGCAGAAACAACTTGAAAGTTCAATCATGAAGAGCACTACTTTTTTCTGCTCAGTGTGCAGTTTAGTCTCAATGTAGCCCTTTGGGGGATTTTGTATCCTCCATTGTTCCAGTGCTCTGTGAGGTTTAGCCTCATCCTTGAAGCAATAGCTGTAGTAAAATTACTTCATCTGCTTTTGACATTTGAAAACAAATGTTCTAATGATGTGGAAAATGATTTTACAAGAAGTTAATTTATTCTATCAATTTCCACGACTTCTCTAGTTTTCTAACACTTTTTTCCCCAGAGAGAATATTTAATGTAATTACTTGGCAAGAATCTGTCTTTCTCTCTCTCTCCCTTTCAGTTATAAAACAATACCTATCCAATTTAACCTTGAACAAGGACTGGGAAAAAAATGACATCTTAAATCTGAAGTGTTACCATATCCTTTTTTGCAGACACTGTCTGCAAAATAAACACTGGAAGAGAAGTAATATTTGTACAACATGTAGCAAATACAACAGTGTTCCTTAAAAGTCATTTAATTATGTCACTGATAAAGTAATTATAATATTCTATTTTTCATTAAAATAGCATCACTAATTCATCCATAAGTGTTCCCACCTAAAATAAAAAGTGTCACTTTCATACAAAGACACAACTGAGATGATTTGCAGAGCAAGCCTCACAGAAAGAAGTTGGGCAACTACACAAGTGGGTTATCACCCTGACACCCTCATGCACATTGTTGTTATGGAAAAATAACTTCCTCACCCAACGAACCAGGATTCAGTGATAGATGAAAATCAAACTTTGCAAAAGTTTACAGGAAAAAATCAGTAACTTACTTTATCGTATAAGATAAAGTTAAAGTTACATTAACCAAGATAAATAATTCAGCTTAATTAAGAAAATGAATACTAATTTTATGTTCATTCAGAAGGTCAAATCAGAATGACAGATTCGGTATTTTAAATTATCTTAATGAACAAATGTATAAAAATTATTTTCATTTACTCTGCACAACCTTATTCAGACAAAATGACCAACTAGCCTTATCGTGAAGTAACTATTTTGGTTATGTAGGCAAAACACAAGTTTGGGAAATGAAATAATTCCTTAACATATTACACTGATGCATACTAAAACACTGTTTTCATGCAATGCATGAAATATGAGAAAGAACAAGTTGATAATTTTATGTTATAGTAATTTTTAGTTGGAGAGGAAATAATCAGACTTATGACATAAAAGATAGTCTCATAATTTTGTGAACATTTTAAATATTTAATATTTGTTTGGGAACAAAATGGATTGCCTTGCTTCTATATGAAGGCTACCTTCGCAAGCAACATTCTTTTGTGTATATTTATCCAATACAATATCAATTTTTCCTCCCAATAGCACCTAATATTTGCCATGCACAGAAATGGCAATAAATAGTTGTTGGATGAATTAAATTGTGTGCACAGACATCTTTGTTAAGAAAACATCAATAACCTGTATTTCCTAGAGCTGCTCCAATCTCATCTTGGTTCATAATCAGTAAAGAGAGTTAAACTTGAGCTGTTCCTCAATCTAAGGTAGGAGTTTGCAGATAAACGCAGGTTTATCAACACTGAATCAATAATTCATTACTCCATGTGTCTGCATTTCTCAGGGATAAAAAGTAGCGTGCCTACCAATATTTGTTTTCTTTTGGCCCTTGCATTTTCCTTAAAATTACTTTAAAACCTATTTAAGTTAAAAAATGCTAATTTTATGCTTTTACCATTATTATTAAGGACAATTTGCAAAGGTCTCTAATGAAAGCACCAAAAAATTAACAATGAATTTGTGAATTATTCATAAGACTAACTTTTCTATAAGATTGAATCCTGAGCATTTGGAAGTCAGGATATCTTAAAGTCTAGCTCAGCTCAATCCAAATGAATAACCTCTGACTGATTCATCAGTACCATTCCATGTCTGATTTAATAAAATATAGGTAGCTTCTACAACAATAGTGATGGCTGGCTCACGGATATTGGCTCACAGGGCATTGGCCCATACCTAATATTAAGCCAGCACTGCAGTTCTAACAGATACTGCACAGCTGAACATCTTTACAGGAGCCATACTGATGCTTCCGTTGAGTTTTAGGAAAGCTGGTAATGCCCCTTCCTGTGTGCAGAAGACAGAGATTCTTTAAGAGAGAAGTTACACGCTGCTGTATAAAACAAAATGTGTGCAGCCATGAGAATATCTGATCCCACTGACTTGCTCAATGCAGCCAAATCCTCTGTCTGCACTGTGGACGGGTGGGAGTGGGCTGGGGACAGACCAGATCAGTTTCACTGTAGCATGCTTTGGAGCACAAGGTAGGACAAAAAGAGGAGTCTCCACACCCTCACTTAAAAACACTGTTATTGGTTTCTTTACATCTCCAGCTCCTTCAGTATCTTCTGTTTGATATTGAAACCTGGAACTACATCTGTGAAGAAGAGCACCAGGTGCTGATCAATGTTTAAACAGGTTGAATGACGACGATTTTTGCAGCATTTCTGTTTGTGACTGCCGAGAATAACTTGGCTACTTCATTTTTTTTTTTTCTCTTCACGCCGTCCTTATGTTGTGTGCCATTTCCCAGATATGAGAATTGTAAGATCATTTTAAGCTCATTAGAAGCACTTCTATCACATGAGATTGGGATAGGTAGTTAGGAAGTTAAAAAGCCAGTTGAAGGGAGGAATCAAAAAACGATATACTCAGCTTTAAACATTTTATCTTAACAGAAAATAGAGACATATACACATATTTGCCAATCTTCTGAGGTTGAAACAAGGCCTTTTTTTGAGTATATCTACTCTGAATGGTGAACCACACTGTCTTTCTTAAATAAAAGGAAACCATGCATCATTTCAGCTTGAACATTTCCAAAGTGAAGTCTGCAATAAAGGGTTAACTTAGCAGGCCCTGCACATTCCAAAGAAGGAACTGGTTAACTGGTTCCTGGGAGATAATCTCTAAGTCCTGATAAGATTTTCTTTGTATACCTGGGATGTGGGATATGTCAAATAGTTTATACTAACCATTTGATGTGGTGAATGCCTGTTTTGGTTTTTTTATCTGCCGGGGCCATGGACCACAATATTAGTTTGACATCTGGGAGAGCTGGAGACTGGGTAGTTAAGGTCAGTCACGCGGACCCTCCATGTTTACATGAATGACTCCCAATAAAAGTCCTGGGCACAAGGTTCAAGTGAGCTTCCCTGGTTGGCAATACTTTATATATGTCACATGTCATTGCTGGGAGAATTAAGTGTTGTCCATATAACTCCACTGTGAGAGGAAAACTGAAACTCACACCTGGTCTCTCCTAGACACTGTCTTATGTACTTTTCACCTTTATTGATTTTAATCTGTATCCTTTTGCTGTAATAAACTGTACCTATGAGTATAACAGCTTCTCTGAGTTCTTTGAGTCCTTCTAATGAATCATCAAACCTGAGAGTGGTCTTGGGGATGCTCAACACAAAAGGAAGAATTTAGAGATACTTATAACACAACGTGATTTAGAATAAATCTAAATTTTTAAATTTTCCCTATATATATTACAGTTGTCTTCCCACACCAATTTTGGAAGCTTTTATGGACTCTTCAAAAGATTAAAATTAACTTTAGTTAATTTGATTCATTTATAAAAAGACCAAGTTCCTTTACTTTTGCACCCATATTTTACCAATTTTCAAGTCTTGATTTGGTTACTTAATGATTACAACAGCCAATTTCTGAACAAAGAGAGCATAATTCCTTGAAAAATAGAAATGAAGTGCTTTCACTACTGCATGGGAGTAGAAAATATTCCCACAGAGTATTGGTGTGTGAAGTCAAAAATATCCGCCTCCCAGGGAATCTGACCATGGGATTCTGAGAGACAGACAAGGAATTGCTAGCTGGCATTTCATCATCAGAAGGAACAGAGCTCTGTTTTGGAAGTTTAATATTATAAAAACACTTAACAGAAAACAAGTTTGATACCTATAAGATATCAAGCAGTGGGGTTGGAAAGAAGCCAAAATAAAGAGCCTTTTAGCTTTTGGGAGAAGCAAGGAAGACTGTATTTTGCAATAAGGGCATTGCAATGATTATATATTGTGTATATATGTACACACATACGTGATAAATGGAAAGCCTCTCAGAGTTTATCTCTTGGGATTTGTGATAGATCATTTTTCTAGATAAGTGAAGATTAATTCAGCCAAAACTTTTCTAATTCATTTTTCGCTTCTCTAGCAGTACTGCTCTTGAACTCCTAAGTCATTGTTAATTAAGTACATGCACATTACTTAACATATACAAACAGCCTCCCACACTGAAATGCTGTATCCCTGGAAGAAAAGGACACCTTTGCTCAGTGTGTTTGTGTGTTTGCAGTGGATGAGGAGGGGCCCTAAAAGAGTTATTTTATCAAAACTCTGTAAAACAGTGAGGGCACAAAGCAGGATTTCTTGGTGACAGTGGGATAGACCACAGCACCAGAGAGAATAAAAGGACTTTCCCCATCGGGGAGGCTTTTAGAGGACACCGGTGCAGAGAATGAGCACAGTGATTTAAACGGAACACCAGACCAGCCTCCATGTGGAGGAGGAAAGATGAAGCAAAGGGCATTGGGCTTTGGTGACTTCTAAGGAGCATCAGTAGAAGGTGCTGTAGAAGAGAAAAATGCTACCTACCACTTGGAAACTAACAGGACTGTTTAACAGGTTCATATGGGACAACCCCATGGCTATGAACTTTTGGGAAAGAAGCCAGACAAATGCATTTATGTCAAGTTATTGTGACTCTATGTTTTATTCTCCAGGCTCAGAAGACCTGAGTACATATGAATCACACAGGTAAACAAACCAGCAAATCTTAATAGAATCTATTAAGTATTATAACAGGTATAAGTATAGGGTGACTAAAAAAGAAAGTACCCAAACCGATCTGTGCTGAGGATAGAGAGGGAAATTTGGGAAAGCTCCACAGAAGAACTGGTGTTTGAATTGAGTCAGGAAAAGTGAGTATACATTTACCAAGCAGCAACAGGCTTGACGGGCATTACAGGCAAATAAACAGATGCAAAAGAGAGCATGGTGTGTTCCAGAACTAGCCATTATTGGAGATGCTAAAGCACAGGGTATATTTGAAGATGGAGTGGCAATAAATAAATCTGGAAAGTATAGCTTGGATTTCTCCATTGCAAAACTCCTTCAATTTGTATGCATAATAAACTTTCTTTGGGATCTTTGTGGTTGCTGACAACCAACCAGGCTGCCCTGTGGATAGGCTTGCCAAGATTTAAGGGGGCGGTTTGTGAAACAATGCAAAATGAGACCTTCTTAGAAGGCAATCTGAACCTTCATGAATGGCTCTACCAAAAAAGACTGCACACATGTGATCCCGTTGTGGGCACTCAAGAAATTAATGCCACAAAGTTTCTTCTAACTTATCCAGGACCATGTGATTTGTTGTTTGCAGAGCTAAGAGTATGACAATATTCTCAGACTGGAGATCAGTCAAAGTTATTGATATGATATATGTGATAATGGTAGGATATAAAAATTCCTACCTCTCTACCCCGACTCCTACTTAGGCAAACGAGCTCTACTACCAGTAATTCCTAAATGCCTCGACAGCCACAAAACTGAGAAACGCCTGAGAATCTAGAAGAGTAGTAGAAAGGGAGTTTGACCATTTAAAAATTAAAAAGCTGATCCTTTAGTTATTATTTAGCATATGCCATCAACATTTCATTGCAATTTCCCAAGTGTTCAGGGACATCATTTTTGAAAAAGTTTCCTTGATATTTAGCCACAGCCATTTCAGCCTGAAATGAAGAGCCAAAATGTATTTAATTAAATATACGTTGGTCATATTATTCCTACAAAAGAAAAAAGATACTTCTACATTACTAATTATTTGGCAAAATTATAACTGCACTAAATTGGCATAAGACTACAAAGAAATTAGCCAGAGTGCTAATCCAAACCTCAAAAGGTCAGTTTGAACACTGCATGCTGGTTATATATTAATAAAAGGGAATAAATCAAAGAACATATGTGTGACTTTGAACATTTCTAAAATTTAATATATTTTAAACTGCTGCCAAAAAAAGTGGATATTTATTTTCTCTGACATTCTTCCCTGATTCAGACTTAAGTATGCCTTCCATAATTCTGAAAGGCGTAACAGACAGTGATATATCAAAGGAATGCTGCAGCTTCAGATATGCTGCTTCCCAATTTTACAAGCCATAGCAATATTACTTAATAAGCAGGAGCTGACTTCTGCCAACACAGTCCTGCACTTGCCTGAGACAGGCAAATATATAGTAATTTATAAGAAGAACATCTGAATATTTACCATTTTATAGATCCTCTCTGACTGCAGAGAGGAGAAAAAAAGCCAATTGCACTTTAAAACAATCCTTCATTGGGGAGACATTTTTAGTGAGTAATATTTCCATTCAAGGGTGAAAAAAATGTTTTATAAACAATAAATATTTTAGTGACTTCCGTGGTGAAAATTTCATAGTATGGTTTTTGATATGGTCTACTTTCATTCCACTGAAATTCTACTATCTGCCATCATTCCTAAAAATACAAATGGTCAAGAGTTTCCCTAAAAACTAAAGCCACCTTTGAATTTCCATACCAATTATACTTTCTCTAGAATCAAGTAGGTTTTGATGTGCAAATTTATCCATAGCATTTAAAAAATATTTATCAAGACAGGCTGACTTGAATAGGTAAGTATATAAAAATCATCCGCTGACATAATAACAAAAGATTAAATGCATAGATTATATGAGCCATAAATAGATACTTGATTTGAAAAACTAGATTACTGCAGTTAATAGCAAACTGTAAGACACAGGTTTACAAGTCACAAAAGGTTTGTTTTCAACATTGGATGCAGTCGAGCCCCTAAGCTGTTGATTAGATTTTCCAAACTCTAGAATCAGGTTGGAATTGAGACTGGAAATGCTTCCAAGACACTAAGACTGTGGTTTCTACTCCCCAGATAACCCAAAAGGATTTATTAAATTCTCTAGAATGCTAGAGTTTAAATGCTTAACTGGTATAGCCTAACATTCTAGTTCTTAACTAACAGAAAGTGAAAGTTAAGACAAGCTTAGGGAAGAAAGGACAAAGTCACCAACTGTAGGTTAAGAACCTTCATTAGGGAGAAATGCTAACTCTAATAACCTTGGCCACCAACTTGAATAAGCTTGAATAGTTGTATCTTGTGTCAAAGCCAAGAAATAAAGTCCACGTTGAGAACCAGACCAAGAATCTAGTTGGCCCTCTGTGTGAGCTGCCCTGACACTCGGTGGTCAGGATTCATAATGAAGGTTGGAGTACAGATGAGGTCAAAAGAGTAAAAAGACAGGGCAACAAGCTTATCACACCATTTTCATGCAAAGGAAAGATCAGTGATCCTGAAAATACCCTTCATCTTTGACAATTCTTACCAGTCATTCTTAACTTTGCTGTGGTATAAAATGTTTCAAAGATTATATAACATGCCCCCAAAACAACTTCAATTATAAATGATAATCTTTGTTTATTCTTGGATTTCATATGCAATTTAAAATTTGAAAAAATAAATCTTTGTTAAGAGAAAATAACTCCAATAGAAAGAAGGTTACGTGTCTCCTTTACCTCCACTCTCTAGAAATTAGAAAGCAGGCCATCCAACCCAAGAAAAATTGAAAAGTGGAAAATACCCATTTTACAGGAGATAGGGGATGATGACTTGTTATTAAGAATAAAGTAGATTTGGAGAAGGATAATCAGTCTGCATGGCAAGGTTTTCTTTCTTGTTCACTGGAAACAATGACGACTTCAGGAGAAAAAAAATCTCAGGATTCTTGAGAAAGTTGGGAAAAAACAAAGAGTTTTGCCATTAGTAAGATGGGGGATTTTCTTTTTTAAACTACGAGTTCTGAGAGTTACTAAGAAAGAACATCAGATAGAAGATGCGAAACTGACCCACTGACAAGGAATCAAGGATGTGTTTCCAAGGCAGAGAAGAACTGAGAGGATTATGCCAAAGAATGCAAAAGAGAGAGTATTTGATTATTTTTACTTATTAATTTTCAATTCATTTCAAAAGGGCTTCAAAGGACTTTCTAAAGTAGCTACAATACCAAAGCACAGAATTAATCAATGAAAAAACTTGAGAAAGAAAATAACCATTGAAAATTCAATAAAGCTCTGATTGGGGTTTGCACACAGAAATACATAGCATACGGTCTTCCAGAGTTGCTGGAACTGAGAAACAAATTCAGCTCTAATTTTTCCAGGATTCAAAGCAAAAAGGGATGCAGGGGCAGTAAGGTTGCTAATTCTTTGTCTGATCCAAACGTCCTTCCTCAGGAAAATCTTTGACAGAAAAACAGAAGCCTCAGGCTAGTCCAGGTATTCTGAGCTGTGAGGGTTCTGCAGGGCAAAGCCAGGCAGGGAGATGATAGCCAGAAATAGCAAGCAGGTGGGAGGCATGGAGAACACTAGGGCTGGATGGTTGCCACATTTAAATTGCCAGGAATAGAAGACACAGTCCTGGTAACTATGAATGATATGGATGATATTTGCTGAGACACTCCAAACAGTGTGGGATGTTTGGGACTCTCAGTCACCATATGCACATCCCTGGTTCCACATTTCTCATCCTTATCAGGCTCAGGCACCACCTACACTGTCAGGATGACACTGTCCCTGTCCTCATGCCAATCTCTGCCTTGTCCCTCCCCTCATCCTTCACCCATTTCCCTCTCTAACCAGTCCTTTCTACCCTATCCTATGGAACCCCTGTTCCACTGTGACAGACTTGACTAAACTTCACTCTGCACCTCTTTGCCTCAAAGAAATACAACTCTTGCCTGAAAGTAGTCTCTGCCTTACTCATCCTCCCGTGATCCACAATCCACAGACAGCTACCAAAGCCACGCTCAGCCTTCTCCTATAGACACCTGTTCCTTCCAGAACATCATTTTCCTTATCTTACAGTATTATTTTTTAGAAAATTTTCCCTTCAGAACATTTTCCTGATTCATTTTATCACCAGAATGAACTGTGTAATCTACACTAAATCATCCCCTTTAGTAGCTAACTGAGGTCATTTCCTTGTCTTACGTATCTCACAAGTGCTTCAGGCCACACTTTGTTTTCTTTATGGATAGTGAAGTGAGAGCAAGATTTCGATAGGAAACACTGCAGGACTATGGCCACTTCCCTAAATACACTACCATATTTCTTGCCTCCATGACCATGCACTCCTTATTTCCTTTTTTCTGGAATGCCTTCCTTGACATTTTCATCTGGAAAATATTCCTCTTCCAAGAGTCTCCTCTTTTCTGGTATGCATCTTGAGCCATCTCAGGAAGCCAATGGTCCTCTTTTGTGTCACTGCTGCACCTTGTATAGAGACTAATGAAAGTGAATCTCTCACAGCAATTGATTTCCATCTTTGTTTGTTATGGACTACTTAGAAGTATTTCAAGTAAAGGTCCCAACAGAATTGGCAAACAATAAATATTTGTGAAATGAATGAAATTTTCTGAAATTGCAATCCTTTACTCAAAAAATATGTTACAAGTACTTTCAATAGCCAGTGCCAAGCTGCCCATGATAATCTACTTGGGTGGGTGTATGATTCTTTCAAGTTACCCAGACTCTTTGTTTCAGAGTCATTTTAGAACAAAAAGGACACAAAATATTTGAAGAGCTAGTGGTATTTCTCTATTCAGTGGTGTTAATTCTCAAGATGTGTGATACTAAACTTCTTAAAGAAGTAGCCCAAGCTGATGGTGTAGAATGGGCCACGATACATTTCACATTAAAGCATTAAAAAGCCTCACAGTTGTTAGAGATAAGCTTTTGTAAGTAAACAAATTCTGCTTTACACGAATACATATGTTCATTTACAGCTGAGCAATTCTTTAGAAAACAATATTTATCTTCCTTCTTTCCTGTAGAACTAAGTTCACAAGTAAATACTGAGTTTTGGTTTCATGCATTTTTTTTTCAAAGATTGGCCCTGAGCTAACATCTGTTGCCAATCTTTCCTTTTTTTCCTTCTTCTTCTTCTCCCCAAATCCCCCCCATATGTAGGTGTATATTCCAGTTGTAGGTCCTTCTAGTTCTGCTATGTGGGATGCTGACTCAGCATGGCTTGATGAGTGATGCTAGGTCTGTGCCCAGGATCTAAACCGGTGAAACCCTGAGCCACCAAAGTGGATCATGTGAATTTGATCACTGAGCCACAGGGCCAACTCATGGTTTCACGCAATTGAAAAAGTCAAACTAACTTTCATTATCTTGTAAAATAGATAGATAGCTAGAAAGATGATAGATAGATAGATAGATAGGTAGATAGATAGATAGATAGAAGATAGATAGATAGATAGATAGATAGCAACTAACATCAGTACAAAAAATGAATTAACATTTATACATTTAATAATCTTTTCTATGAGGCACTATCCTGCATATTTCTTTGGAGTTTTATTAAGAAAGTGAGTGACACGCTTAGCTATGTTTTACTGATAAGAGATCTAGTCACCATCAGTCCCATGCCTTCAGGTCGGGATCTGGTTCTTAATATCCTTTTAAGACACAATAGGGCATCTTTTATTGATCCATGAATATATGACTCAGGTGTGTCACAAAGCACGAAGACACTGCCTAGGAGCTTGAACCAACAAGGTATCATGAAGGTAGATAAAGGATGATCTGGAGTTTCTTGGTCTAAACATAACACAGAGAAAAATGTTTCAAAGGTAATTTTTGTTCTTTCAGACTAGAGCAAAATATTCACCATATAAAACAAGTAATACAAGAGGATGCAGTGAGGAAAAGACATACAGGGAGAGAAAGACATATTTTAAAATAAATTAAAAAGCCTTTTAATTTTGACTTCTCATTCCCCAACTTCTTCAGTGGTTTTATCTGCTGTCTCCCTATTTCTTCATCAACTCCCCATAAGAGACCTAGCTGCTTTCAAAATTTTCTTCCCTTTAAAAAGACTAGGTTGAAGCTTGCTGAGCTCTTGATTTAGTGTCAGTTTAACATTGAAACAATCTTGAAAGAAACCTGGCTACCCCGCAGGGAACTGCTGGAGAATTGGCAAAAAGGACCGGAAAAGGAATTGTAAATGGTTACCTCCCATCTCTCCAAGACCCTCCCTGGTCCCTTCAATTTCATTAGAAAAGCCAATTAGAAAAGACTTTTTAAATGGCTCCCAATACCAACTGTTCTATCTCAGTGAATAGTGAAATTGACCTCTTTGTAAAGTGCATCACGGGGTTAGAAATTAGTCTTAAGGACCCCCAACACCTCCCTCCTCAGCCACCTCCAGAGACCAGAAACCACAGGTCCAGGACCTTTTCCCTGGAATCTGTTTTTAGAAGAGCATACCCAGAAGCTGTTTATAGGCAGCAACTGGTCTCTTTTCTACACTGCTGTTTCAAGTTCTGAATATAATTCTCAGTTATCATGAAATGTACAATCCAGTTTGTGATGACCAGCCAACCTGTGGGATTTGACAGAGCTAAGAACTCAGCCGGAACCACGTATTTAAATCCATCACCGTGAGACTATGAAGCTCTAAGCGCATCTCAGTCCTCCAATGTGTCTCGTTTCCTTCTCATCTTAACATTATCTTTAGCTGTATCTGTCACCACATTTTCTAGCAAACTCTAAAAGTCCAGTGAAAAAACTCAGAGGGAAATGATAACCCTTCTGACACTAAGACTTGAATGTGATTTTGAAGCATTTTGAAAAAGAGAAAAGAGTAGTGTGTCCAAAATGCCTACAAGTACGGGCTTGTTGTTGTTGTTGTTGTTAATTTTAGTTTCTTAGGATCCACATAATACAACATGTGCCACAAGATTCATGTTTGGAAAACAGATGCAACCAGAAAATTTTCCCCTGATTAATATTGTAATGCTTATGTTGTACCTTTAATAAGATCATCATATACATTTATTAGAATCAGGCAGAAGTAGGAAGACTATGGAAGAAAATGTCAGGACAGGTACCTTTTGTCTCAAAATCTATAATAAAATCACACCTACTTAGCCATTGACAATCCAGACTTAGAAACACAATCTCAGCATCCTAGTTACCTGAGTCACATAACCTCAATTTATCCTGCGACTACTGAGCAATCTGCTTGCAGTCTCTCCTCTCTATTATTTCCTCAAGTTAACTCAGAAAACGGAGGATGTGAGGTGAATACTTCTCAACTACAAAATTCCTAAACTATTGACCCTGGATTACAAAGACTCCCTGTTCATGCCCTCCCTTGGAGAAACTATGTGTAAGCTCCACATTAAGAAATGTAGGGGAGAGGCAGAAAGCTTGAGTTCCACTTCAGACTCTGCCACTCACCAGAGTCAGGCAGGCCCTTCACTTTTCTGAGCCTCACTGTCTCCTCTGAAATGAAGGGGATGGATTAGATAACCTCGGAGACCCCTTTTGATTTAAAATCAATGAGGAATTACCCAGTGTCCTCAAAATGGATTAAAACTGGGTCTTCACACAGAAAAGAAATCTTATGGGTCATGTGAAATGATTTCTCTGTCCCACTAAAGACTTCTATTCAGAAGCCACAGATGGGACAATCAGGTTGGGTTCTCACTTGCCTTAGCATTACTTTAAATAGATTACTAACAACAAACAAAAAATACTGGAACAGAAATAAATATTTAAGGCAAAAAATAATACAGAATATTAACAGAAAGCATCCCTTACACCATTTTATAATTTACTTCCTTCTATTTGCCAACAACATTTACAGTGAAGCTAAAAATGTTCTCATATTAAATATACCAAAATATTCTTGGATTAAAGTACTTAACAGTCTTAAATATATATTTGCTTTTACTGTATGTACAAGGATACCAGCTAAAGTCCCTCAGGAAAATCTTTTTCTCTACTAGGAGAAAAGAAATAAGCACTTTTTTGTTTAAAAACTAACTACAGTCACTATTGGTCCAGTAACAAAACAGGATCTTGGAGGGGAGAGGGGTGTTTAATTTTATTGTACCTAGAATACCTTCTTAATCATCTACTCTTTTTTTGAGTGTTAAATAACCTCTATGCCTACGTGGTAAAAATTATAAAATTATCTACAAATTGTACAAAGCATTACTTGACAAAATAATCTCCATTATGGAGACATCTAAATCACTGACCCTATTTCAGGATTGTACAATGATACAACGTTCTGAAATTGAGGTCCAACAATGAACTAGGAAACTGAAGAGTACCATATATGGAGCTAATTCTAAAATAGCCCTGCCAAAATGGAAGCATGCATTCAAAACAAATGATTCTGCCAAACTGAATGGCTATTTTGTTTCCCTGAAAATAAATTTTTAAAAAATTAATACATTGGTAAAATTTTAATAATGTTTAAAACATTCTTTCCCTTGCAAAAGATCTGAATGTCTTAGCTCTTAATGTGGTTTTTAAGCAAAAGATCAAGTATAATGCAGCTGTCACTTTCCCCACGCAATTATCTGAAAATTAGTAGTTTATTTTTAAAATACTATGCACAAGTCTATGATTGGAAATAACTAGTTGAAGGAAAAATAAGATGTTGTATCATGTTGTTAGCAGCATGCCTAAAAGGCAAGAACCTATCCAACACATACGATTTAATAAATCGTGCAATAGAATTTAAATCAGTTATATAATGCGCATTAGGACAGCTAAAGTGCTCCGTCCAGCAGAACACTTTTATCCATCTCTATTGCCAACTGCAACCAAATCTTAAATTGTTGGGTATAGGTCTCAGTGGTCACATACAAGTCATTCACAGAAATGAAGGCAAAGTTTCTTATCAGGATGTTAGATGACAAGGGACAAGATGGACCAAAGAGAACCAAAACCTACACACTGTCAATCGGGCCAGAGATCAAGTTCCAGGAGAGCAAGCAGGGACCATGAGAATTAAACAGGTGCTTCTGGTCAAACAGGAAAATGTTGAGTGTCAAAGGAGTCCTCAGAGGATAAAAAGGTTAGAAAGATACTAGGAGTTCAGAAAGGCAGCGTTTAGGGTGCAGGAAGTTAGGTGGTGACACTAGCCTAATGGACGAACTGAAGTGTACTCTGATCCCAAATCAGACCATGTCCTCTCTGCCCTGTTCCATGTTCTTTAATAAAACAGAGACAGTCCCTGAGCCTCCTAGAACTGATTTCAGTCCTGAAGAGGGCAGAAAGCCGCAGGAGAAAGGCACAAGAGATCCTCATGCAACAACCAATCTCGTTCCAAAACTGTGTGCAACCACTCCAGGAGACAACTATAAAATGAGGCCGCCACCCTCGAAGAGCATAAAATCCAGCTGAAGAGACAAAATATACTCACATATCTGTGCAAGGCAATAATTGACCCAGTGCTTAACTTTGTGGCAAAAAGACTCCCTTTCAAAACCTAGTTGTATCATTTGCCTCCTACACCATCCTTGTCTACCCAACTTTGTCACTTACTTCACTGCTTACACTCATTTAAATTGTCTTATCCTGGCATCTGCAGTGCCCACTCAACCCCTGTACCCTTCTGCCTTACCATCAGCTACTGCTTACATAGCTCCCTGAACATTTCAAAACTAGGCATTACACAGCCATCCGCTTCTGCACCTCTCAATTCACCAACTCTTTGCCAGCCAGTTAAGTGGTCCAGTGAGGGGGCAAATTGGATAACACCAAGGATATCCAAGCAAAAGGAGGTTTACAGTTCCACTCTTTTATTATAAAATTACTTATTATATTACTTCCCTTTGCATGTTTTACTTGCTTTTATAAAAGTGCTTTCTTCCAGCAAGGAAGTCGACAAAACCTCAGTGTGCAGCCCAGCACACTCCATTGTATGCACTTATTCTTAGAATGGTAAGTCAGAGAGAGTGAAACACAGTGGGAAAGTTGGCAAGCTTTGACTTTCTTTTAGTTTAAAAGTATGTCAGTTATAGTTTATTATGCCAATGATGAATTTTAAAAAACTTCTTGGAATCATATCTTATGCATGTAATGTTGATGTTAGTTGTAAGCAGCTTAAGTTATATTGTTATTAAATTATCCGTTATACAATGCTTCACAATTTCCAGGAAAAGGAGACATGTAAATGATAGACTTCTAATGAAAAGACATCTGTGTCTGAACATAGGGCAAGTAATCCCTTTGCCCATTGCACACCAATACCATCAAACCCACTCCTGGAAAAACTGCCTAAATTTATGGAGTTGCCATTAATAAAAAAGAATGAGTCTGGGATCAACTGTGAAAGTGAATTATACATATTAGCATATAAATCAAAATAATACTCCAACACAATAGGTAAGCCAAGTTTATTGTTTCTGGCAGTAGGTTTTAATCACATGATAATGTTCTGTTCATGTTCTCTTAAAAATCCCATCCAATTAGATAAAATTGTCAATCAATCTCAACTGAAAAAGCTTTGGACAACATATTCTTAGTGAGCTTTTCTATATGATGAAATGGTGAAAGCTTATTGCTTTTCATTACTTTATGTGGTCTGAGTGCATTCTGGGAAGCTACAAGAAAAACAGGAGACAAAGGTGAGAGATGTGCAAGGAGAGGAAGGAAATGCAGCCGCCAGAGTGTCCCAGTGTTGAGTTAAACAGTCAGATTCCCAAACTGGGGATCAAGTACGAATCCTAGATCACCAGGCAAGGGTAAAAATTCTAAACAGGGATAAGACATTACAAATCACTTTCTAGGCATTGACTTACTTAAATACCTGTTTTCTCCTGTATTCATATGCAAATAATAATAACATTTTATCAGATAAACTCAGAATTTTGAAGATTCCATTTGGGAATTTCAAATTCTCAGAAGACCGAATATTTAACAAAATAAAAGGCCATATAAATTAAGACTAGGTTGTCAGAATGTGACACATACTTGAATTTACAAAGATGGTAGTGCATGATGATCGGCTGTTAAAATTCTGATCTGTTTATAAAACCCTCAAGCTAACCTCCAGAATGGAAGAAAATATTTGCAAACCATATATTTGATAAGAGGTTAATATCCAAAATATATAAAGAAATCATACAACTCAAAAGCCAAAAAGCAAGTAATATAGTATAAAAATTGGCAAAGGAACTGAATAGACATTTTTCCAAAGAAGGCATACAAATGGCCAACTGGTACTTGAAAAGGTGCTCAACATCACTAATCATCAGGGAGATGCAAATCAAAACCACAATGAGACTTCACTTCACATTTGTTAGGATGGATATTATCAACAAAACAAGATTAATGAATGTTGACCAGGATGTGGAGAAAAAACAAGATTAATGAATGTTGACCAGGATGTGGAGAAAAGGGAATCCTTATACATTGTTGATGGGAATGCAAACTGGTATAGTCACAGTGGTAAACAATATGTATGTTCCTCAAAAAATTAAAAATAGAACTACCATATAATTCAGCAATCCACTCTTGGGTATATATATAAAGGAAATGAAATCAGTATCCCAAAGAGATATCTGCACTCTCATGTTCATTGCAGCATCATTCGCAATAGCCAAGATAGGGAAACAACCTAAGCGTCCATAGACAGATAAATGGATAAAGAAGTGTGGGACATACACACACACTGGAATGGTATTCAACCATTAAAAGTAAGGAAATCGTGCCATTTATAGCAATATGGATGAATCTGGAGGGCACTATGCTAAGTGAAATAAGCCAGACAGAGAAAGACAAATACTGCACGGTATCACTCATATGTGGTGGGGCAGAAGCCAATTTTGGGGGAAGCCAATTTCACAGAAACAGAGGATGGACAGGTGGTTGCCAGGGGCTGCGGGGATGGGGAAATGTAGGTCAAAGGGTACAAACTTTCATTCATAAAAAATATAAGTTCTGAGGATCTAATGTACAGCATGGTGACTACAGCTAATAACATCGTATTGCATATTTGCAAGTTGCTGAGAGTAGATCTGAAGCATCCTTACCTACCCCCCCAAAAAAGAATTAACTATGTGAGATGGTAGATGTGTTAATCATCTGTGATAATCCTTCCACAACATATATGTATATCGAAACATTATTGTGCACTTTAAATATATACAATTATATTTGTCAATTATTACTCAACAAAGTCAGAAAAAAGAAAAAAAACACTCAGGCTAAAAGGAGGCTTGGTTTTAATCAAGATAAACAACCACAGCCATCTTATAAGCGCAGCTATGAGCAGGAACACACCATACCAGTAAAAGAAAACAATGCAATTATAGATCTTAGAGGTTAAAAAAGATCCCTGATACAAATTCATTATTTTGATCAATTTCACATCAATAAATTTCTCATAAAATACTCTTCATAAAAAAGACATAGATGAGATAAATTTTTAAGTATCTTAGTACTGAAAGGGTAGGTCACCATTTCTCTTTTCAGCACTTTTCCTGTCAAAACTCTCTGAGGTTTCAGCTTCCACAGAGATGATTCTGCTTCTCCTCTCTCAAATGATTCTTCTCTAGTTTATTAGGACCACTGATTTCCATTGCCAGACCCTAGATCTCATCATTGCCAATATCCCAGATTTTCCATGTCTCAACTGCAAGTATCTCATTTACTAGTTTTTCTAACTCCCTGTCACCAACAATTTTTAGACTTCATCGGTGTCTACTGAGTAGTCCAGCTCCTGGCTAAAAAATCTACGTGTGACCTTTCAGGCCTGACCCCAGGCAGTTACAAAGGCTCTACATGGCAGGCCTTACAGGGGAAGGCTGCCCTTGCCACACCAGCCGTGATGCACAGCCGATGCCTTACAGTTTCTGAAGGGAGTTGCAGTCAAGGACTCAGGCTGGCCATGCTCTCAGGAATATCTGCATTCTTAGCTCAGTGCCTTCATCTGGGGGCCTCTTTATGAGGAACTTTTGGCCAAGACCTTCCTCAGGAACCTCTGCCCAGACCTTCTAGGAGGAGGGGAAGGGGAACCTTGAAGATACTTTTCTCCATTCTGACTCAGTACTTTTTCACTCCTAATCCTTTTGGCCCTTTCCCTCATCCCCGGGGCCATAAAACTGCAGGAACCTTTTGTTCAGGGTTCCCTCGCAGTAAATCCATTCCCCACATCTGTGCTAACCCATTAGCCCCTCAGCCAGCACTGTTCCATAGGAAAACATGGATTGAGGGTGTCAGTGCTTTCTCTGGTTTAGCCTCTTGCTTATATGATCATGGTAAGTGATTAAAGGCTTGACTGTTAATTTTTGTTTGGGCTTATTGTCTTAACCAGCTGATCTGACACCTGGCAGCCCAGCTCAGTTCTATCTCAGCATGGCCCCTGATATCTACAATCCATCGTTCTACCACCTTGTCAGCATATCTTATCTCCTCATGTCCTCCCTCACATTCTTACCCAGCTTAAATGTCATGGCTAGTTCTTACATTCAGCCTCTCATTTACATCCCAAACTACCATGACTTTCTTGCACTTCATCACCTCACTTGGGAAATTTACACATGGTAAAAACATCTCCCCATGTCCTCTGGATATACTTCAACCTGTGCAGTTGAATGTTTCTGGAGAAAAACCCATAACCACGCTGACTGGTGTCAGTTTATATCCATGATCCCTATTCTCAATGGGCTCTTAAGACAGCCTGGCAATCGTACTATACTCCCTGGTCCATTCACTCTTTCACATACCTCAAAGACTATTAAATATCTTTTGTCTCCTGTTAAGTGTCTGAGACCTTCTCCTCCATCCTTATGTTCCTCTGATGACCTTGCTTCCTATTTCAATATGAAAATATAGAAGGCAATTAGAAGGTATGCAAGCTCCCACATCATATCCGCTCTTTTAACTTTATCTGCGTCTATATATCCTGCATCTCCCCCATCATTATGGGTGAATGCTACAAGCTCTTGGCTAAAATCAACCTTTCCATTGCATACTAGATCTCAACCTCTCTTGACTACTCAGGGACATCGTTTTAGCATTTCTTCCTTTTCTTCCCTGTACAGTTTACCCCTCTCAACTAGGTCTTTTTCATCAGTATACCAATTTATTGTTATGTCTCCTATCTTAAAAAAACAAAACAAAAACTACTTTCTTCAGAAATCATCCCCTTTCTTTCCATCCCTGTACAGTAAAACATCTTAATAGATTTGCCTATATTCTTGCCTCAAATTGTCTTTTCCATCCTTCCTTGCAATTGCTCCAATCAAACTTTTGCCCTCATTATTCTATCAAAACTTTTGTTGTCATATCACCAGTGACATCCTTGTTGAATAACCAATGATTATGCCACCATGACCTAATAGTTAAACAATTGGCAAAGTTTCCAGCAACTGAATAGTGATACACCTCTCTAGTTAAGATATGACGCAAGAGTCAGGGGATGTCTTTAGCCTATGCTCATGGTGATGCCAAGTATTAAATTCTAAAGCCACAAAAGGTAAGGTGAGGGGAGAGGGGGAAATTAGGCTGAGTAAATGAGGAATCTGGCTTCAGTCCATGGATATTTGTATAAATCTTTTATTACCTAAAATGAAGGCATCAAATTATGAACTGCCATTTTTAACTTTAAAAATGCACTAAATGGAAAGATTGTATGTTTTCTCTTTCCCATAAATGCACAATACTGAGTTGAACATGGTTTTCATAATTGTTCTCTGTGGTATACCTGGTGTTCCTTCAACTCAATCCATTGGGAATCACCTCTTCAAAGATGGAATCAGTCGGTCAGATTTCTACTGAATTATATTTCTGCATCTCTCCCCATTGCAGGATACAGAATTTATTTTCTCCTAAATATCTGTTCCAAATCCTATTAATGCCTTCATTACTTCTTTTAAAAAATTAAGAACATTCTTGTTTAAGAAAATAGGCCATTACATATTTGCCCAATTTATGAATCCATTGTTTTTGCCTGGGGTCATGAGCATGAAACTAAAATCTTTAACTCTGGCAGTAGGTGCTTTCTCCTCCCTCAAATCCTCAGATTAAAATCTTTTCTTAGAATCAGGTCACAACACCTTTCTGTGAAATTAGGTGTGGTTTTCTGTTTAAGCATCAGTGAAATGTCATGAATTTATATTTTCATGACAATTTTCAATATAAAAACTGTCTGGACCAAGAATACCTAGTTAATATTGTACTTAAAGTATTGCAAAATGTTGAAACTCAGATGATTTAAACATTTGCTGTCTCAGAAAATATTAAGATCATCTATCTATCAGTCAGTTACAGATTGAAAACAACAGGAATTGTCTCTGGCTACTTTAAGCCACAAAGGACTTCCTTGGGAAGATTTCAGGACTGATGAGAAGCTAGAGGGCCAGGCTTGGAAAACTGGTGGGAACCAGGGAGCACCAAGAAGGCAGCAGGAATCACAGGAAAGAAATCACAAAGCAAGAACAATCTGGTCTGTTTGTCATTGTTAATACAGCCTCTGTATGAAGATGTCAGGAAAGTGCAGACGATAACCAAGCTATGTCATGATTACCCCCTGACTACTGCAAGGCAAGAAGAGAAGAAATCACACGCATTCCATTACCAGAGTGTTAGAGGATACCCCCTCCTACCCAGTGTCTGCACAGTAGGGGGTGCCCTAAAAGGATGTAGTAGAGCCAAGAAAATCATGAAGGTCAACTCCAGGCCATTCTTGAAGGACGGCCACACAGATCCAATCACATCGAGGGCAGCCACACCCCAACAGGTACAATTAGGCTGAAATGATCATCAGAAACACCCCCAAAGTGAAAAATGGTAATAAGAAGTTTTGAATAGCCAGGAAAACGGTGAGGTTTCAAGGAAAGAAAAAGGGCTTTACCTTCTCATTCAGCAAATATATTTTGGTATATGTGAAATTGTAGATCTTGTTTTGACCATCAGCTGGAAAGTTACCATTTCTCCTACCAGATGCCTTCATGAATCACTGCTTGCTTTCAAAGCTCCCAGAAGGCAGGAGCTGATACCTCCACCCTGATGCACAGAGAACAGAGTTAACTTTGGAGAGCTTAAAAATCAGGCACTGTGGGAGATAAGTCCTTCTAAACTTCTATCATAATAAACACTTGTGTATGTAGACAGTGAATGGCTGCAGTTTCTAGAATGTGAGTAAACACAAGGAACATCTAGATATCATGATAGTTCAACCTAAAATGAAGTGCATCCCATCAGGTTATTGGAAGGGGCTTCCACTCACACTGAAAGCCCACCCAAGCCAAGTCTAGGAGTTTGAGAGACCTGTGAGCAGCCATTCAAGATTTTCCTGACTTGTAACTTCACACGTCAACTTTCCATGCTTTCACAGCATCAGCTTCTCTAAGCTTTAGTTTCTTAATAAAATTATCCTTTTAAGTTCAAACCATCTGTTACCATTAGACATGAGACTGCAAATAGACATTGAGTAGAATTTATTTCATGTGTGTGGTTCACAGAATTCTTATTGATGGAGCCATCTTTAAAATGATCTATTCTCCTTTATACCAATCTTTGTCTTATTCCAGAAAGCTAAGTTATTTATTCTAAAATGTATAAAAATAGACTATTTTTCAAAAGATGATTCATTTAAAAAATGGTATTTGGATTGACAAAATATAATATTTTTTTGTTTTTCCCTAATTTGGTTTCACAGAATTACTAATCTTGGTGCTGGCTCCATATAAAGTTAGATGACACTAAAGAAGGTGTTTTTATAGAGATGCATTTATAACTATACTTGTTGGAGAAAGACTAGTATATCGAGAGCATTTGCTTTGGCATCATAAAGATGTGGGTGTAAGCCTGGTTCAGAAACTTGTTAGCTGTGCTACTCTGGACAAGTTACTTAAGCCCTTTTAGCACTGATTCCCATCCCTGCAAAAGGGAGATAATAGTATGTAATGATTGAAGGGAGAAATTGTGGCAAAAACCCTGTACAGTGCCTACTACTCTCTCCTGCTCTCTTTGTGAGCCTTTCAAGAGCATTCCCATTCTTTAATTAACATACACTGGATAGCCATAATGTCCTCAACTGCCATAAAGTAGTGACTGCATCAGCTTCACATCCTGAGACAATGAGTTTAGATCCAAGAGGTTTCATGAATACCGTAGTATTGGCCCTTCCAAACAAAGACACTTGCTCACAAACAACAAATATGTATTTCAAATCTCGGATTTTTAATTAATAAACTGTTTTCACTTTTTAGAAAGAGGAGTAAATACCTTACAAGAACAATAATAGGTTTTGCAGTTAGTTGGATTCAATGGTTAGGCCACAATACTTTTTATGGCCAGATTCACTGTAAGGGGACATCATGAGGGGCAAAGATGACAGGAATAGCCTTAAACAGATTATTAACAAGGTTAAGGAGAACAAGAGCTTCGGGAGAAGAAAAGTAAAATGTGCTCCCAAATTTAGTGATCAGCCCACTGAGGCCCATTCAACAAACCAGTACGGGGTTTGCTGCATGGGGTTTGGTGTTTATGGGTATAGTAAATATATACGTATTTTGTTTATATACTTATTTATAGTAAAGATAGCTTGTATCCTCTGGGGAAAGTTTAATTTCCTACATCATGTCCCATTATCCCTAAAAGAAGGAAAGTGGCAACCATTCACATTCCTTAGAATTAGTCCTAAAATGGAAAAGGTTCCTCTCTCTCAGGACAGAATGCATTGGTACTAAACTCTTAAGCATATGGGAGATGGAAAAAGTTCTGTAGTGAAAGGAAACTAACTTGGGCCAGAAGTGAATGGATCCACAGTCTCTGCTTTTTGCCAGCAGCACCAGACCAGCATGCAGAAGAATGGCCAATTTCTGGAGTTCTACCATTTGGGGCTGCCCAACATGAGAACATTTTCTTCATGGCATGGAGGGAGATAGTGTATCTGAAATCTAGCACTTAACTACCCAGGGGCAGTGACCGCCCTTGGAACAAAAAGAGGGTAGTATACCTCCCCAAAGCCAATGAGGGTGCATCAGGGGGAGCTGTGCCTCACAGTGCAGAGGACTCAAGGCTTCATCAGTAACACAGGATGCAACAGGATGGCAAGATAAGGAGGCCAGAATGTGACAAACCACAGGAAGTCCTTCCAGAACACATATGAGGCAAACTTGAAAACAAACAAACCGAGGCATGATGGGAGGTAGGGGATTAAGTACAGAGTGGAGGTGATGAACAGCACATTGAACATACTTTAGGATGGGTAATTTTCAGCCATAAATCAGTGGAAGACTTCTGCCATAAGAATGTTACAATACAAAACAAAATTGTGTTTAGTTATATGATAGGGAGCACAATGATATATGAATTACATATAATTTGGCAAAACTATCCCCTGGGACATCTGTTTTATTTAAATCCATGGAATGTGTGACCTCCATGACTTCACAGAACAAATGGAAGCCATCAGACAGAATTCCCCTAATTTCTTGCCACAAAACTTGTATATTTATAGACCTCTACATATAGATTTTACTCTTTCCTTCTATTACTGCAACAGACTGAATGTCTGTGTCCCCCCAAAATGCATATGTTGAAACTCTAATCCCTAATATGATGGTATTAGGAGTGGCCTTTGGGAGATAACTAGGTCATTAGGGTGGAGCCCTCATAATGGGATTAGTGCTCTTATAAGAAGAGATACCAGAGAGCTTGCTCTCTCTCTCTCCATCTCCACCATGTAAGTCCAGCAAGAAGGCTGCCATATGCAAGCCAGGGCCCCCACCAAGAACCAAATCAGTGGCACCTTGATCTTGGACTTCCCAGCCTCTAGAACTGCGAGAAATAAATGTTTGCAGTTTAAGCGACCCAGTCTGTCGTATTTTTGTTATAGCAGCCCAAGAAGACTACAATAATCACCATGAGAAAATTAAATTTAAAATTAATCTTCCACTAATGCATTATATATTATCCCTTCCCACTTGCTCGAGAAGATTAATTGCTCTCATGTTCTTTCCTGAACCTTCCACCTTCTCCTTTTCTATTTGCTTTTTCCTATCAGCAGGTGACTATGCGAAGATTCTTTTTTTCTTAACAAACAAGAACATCTTTCTCTCAAATCCCTGTTCCTCACAGTCACTGCCCTCATTCCTTCCACTCACAAACTTGTTTAAATAAATAAATTTCAACTCCCTATATTCTTTTCACCCCTGACTCATTCTTCAATCCATGATAATCTGGTTTTTGCCCCTATGTTCCCCAAAAAGTGCCCTCCTCACTGTCACTTTGTTACTTTGTTACTTGACTAATCACTAAATCTAATCACTTTCTTCGTTCTTATTTGGCATTTCAGAAACATTTAATATTATTGGCCACTATCTCCTTCTTGAAACTCACCATACTCTCCTGGGTTTCTCTCCAGCTCTTGCCCTCAATGCTCTTTACTGGTTCTTTCTCCCTCTGACTATTTCTGAGACTACTCCTAGTCTCGCTTCTCCTAGCTCACCTTTTATTCCCAAGGTAAATGTATTTCCTGCATCGTGTCCTACATTCCCTGGGCTTGGTGTCTACTTTGGGTGTTTAGGACTTCCAGTTTTCTGTTGCTAATTCGGATCATGCTTGTGTGCTGGACGGCTCCTAAAGGCACACCCATGGCATCTTAATTCTAACGTATTCAAATGAATTTATTATCGTCTCTCACAAACTGACTTATCATTAACTTAACTGATATAGTCAAAAACCTAGATATTATCCTTCTCTCCTCTTAACCCTCAGCAAGCTTCCTCCTTGTCCACACACACACAACAAGTCAATCTTATTCTCACTTCCAAAAGGAGTCCACCTCTCTTCAGCCTGTTCTACTGCCCTAGACCAAGTATCACTCCTGGACAGCTGTAATTGGAGGTGATGTAGCCTGATGGTGAAGAGCATAAATTTGCCAGGCAGAGACTGAATCCTAACTCTGCACTTCCTCACTGTGCTTTCAACAATTTACTTAATCTCTCTTAGTTTTTATTTTTTCATCTTTACAACTGGAATAACTATAAAGCTCAGCCTCATAGGGCTATTGTAATAAGTAAGTGAGATAATGCACAAGATCTTGTCACAGTGCTGGCAAACAGTTAGGTACTCAGTGTGGGTTAGACAGCATTTCCAGGCTGCCAGCCTTACTCCTTGGTATACATACTCCACAATGCAACCTGAGTGATTTTCCTAGATAGAAATCTAACAAAGTCACTTCTCAAATTAAAACCCTTTGGTGGCTTCTGTTGCACATAGCATAAAATCCAAATCCATTAAGATGGTTTACCAGACCGTTCATGACCTGGCCTCTGTCACTCACTCTCTCAGCCTTATCTCTCAACCTTTATTCCTGCCCTCTACATATGTTATAGTCACAGGTAATTTCCTTAAGTCCCCTCCAAATATCATGCTCTCACATCTCCAAACTTTGCAAATGCAATTTCTCTCATTTGAACATCTTTTTCCACTTCTCTTTGCCTGGCTAATACGATCAGATCCTAGGACTCACGGCCACAGCCTTGGCTATGAATACCCATGGCACCTTGGAAAACCCAGAGCATGGAACTGTTGTAATTGTTAAATTGTCTGTCTCCCACTCCGGGTTGTAAGCTCTAGGAGGGAGGGGAGCATATGTATCCATATATATCTCATTTACTTTTGTAAGTCAAGAAGCTAGCAGACTTCTTGACTCATGGTAGGTACATAATAACAGTTTTGAGAGGCTGTATCAGTAAATGAATGAATAATTTAGGCTGATAAGTGGCCTTATACACAGAAAGTAGTGCCCTGATCATCACCTAGTCTGGACAGGGGTGTTAACAACTCTGTCTCGTGTATTTCATCGACATGAATCAATAGCCATAGCACAATCATAAGGGCTGGTGACCAGACCTTAAAAATCATTAATCCATTGAGGTGAAATCATCCTAGGCTGAGGCTAAATAAGTAAGCCTGCCTTTATTAGTTATTTCAAAGACAAATCCTCTAAACTGAGGTTTAAAGCAGGGATTTCATACTCATATGCCTACAGAATCCAGATCAGCATCATAAGCGAGTGATGTGGGAAAACGCATACTTTGTACGGTTCTCCTGCATTCTGAAAGGAGAATGCAGGCCTTTTCTAAAGGGAATAGACATTGCGCAGCTCCAGTAAATTATACTGAGATCTTCTGACTGGTTTTTTAAGCTTGAAAATCTAAAATTTGCATGTGAGGCTACTCATTTTAAAATCTGACATTAAAATAATGAGAAACAAACAAACCAAATCTATAGCATCTATGCAGCTGTTGTGAACTATCAATTGATGATTTCGTCTTTAAGCCAATGCGAAAGAAGACAGAATTTGAGACTGCCAATAGATGAATACTAATCCGCCACGTCCATCAATGTCCATACCTTGGATCAGCTCCTCCACCCAATGACAACGCCAAAACTTCAATGTTATCCTCGAGCACCCACCTAACATATACCGTCTCACTCAGCAGAAGATCTTGATTCCTAATTCATAAAGAAAATTACAGACATTAGTAAGCAACCACCTATGTTCCCATTCTCAGTCTACAAACTTGACTATGGTTGGAAGCATCCAAACTCAAAGAGAGGTGATCTTTCTCCTCTTGAACGGGAACCCTCCCACCATTGCCCCTAACATGCCCCCTCCATTAATTATCCTCTTCTTGCAAAGACCTTCATCTTCGTTCTTCTGCTTAACTTAGTAAGAGTCCCATCTTGGGGAGACAAATCTCCTTTGACCTACTGCCTACTGCCTCCTCCTTTAAATTTCCTTTAAAGGTTATTTTTCATACTGTTTTATTAGCTTCATTATTATATTTGTATAGATTTACAGAACAGGAAGCAATCACTTTATTAACTTATGCTAAGTTTTCTAACTTTCAAAAAATATTACTTAATGCTATCTGTTTATTTGATAAAAATTTATTATCCTAGTATATGCCAAGCACAGCTCAAGAATGATCCACTCTAATTGCCAATTGAGGTCAAAGCTCCTCAGCACAGCTAACCCACTCTGCCATGGGTCATGGATCTCCAGCTTGCATGTCAGAGAGTCAGAATAAAACCAAAGCAGGGAAACAGGCTCATATTGTTTAGTTGGCAGGAAACATTTATCTACGAGCACAGCCAATCTGCCTGCTGCACACTGACTCTTAATGATACTAAAATAAGTTGGATTAGTGATCCTATTGATTTTCAGTTTGTGACTACAGATGGAAGGTTAAAAATTCCATATGTAAGGGAGAGATTATGTTTCTGAAAGTTTTAACACAAGTGCCAAAATACGAGACTGGCAGGCATGTAGGGAATGTGAGAGATGGTTTTGAGGGGAAACTTTTATCTTGATTGCTGCCCACGAGCATGTTTTCTGAATCACAAGTCAAGACCCTAGAGTGGGTTATAGAATCAATTCAGTGGATTGTGGCAAGCATTTTTTAAAAGAAATGATATAAAAGAGAATAGAAAATAGAGTGCATGGCACATATCAAAAGTAGTAATTATGTCATGAAGAAATTATATATGTCACAGTGGATGACAGTATAAAATGTATTTCTTACTGTAGATTGTGGCACAAAATATATCTATTTTTGAACCACTGGTCTGTGTTTATCAGGCTTCATGAAAAAGGAATCTATATTCTCTGCCTACACCTTTTCACTTCCCAATCTCAACATGTTTCTGCTTCAGCAAACCCACTAAAATTGCTCTTGATAATGTCATCAATGGCCTCTGTGTGTCAGATTTGATGTACCCCCTTCAGATACAATCATAGTTGAATTCTCTGCTGTGCAGAACATTGTTCATTCCTCCTTCTTAAAACTTGCATTGCTTTTGGCTTCTGTGACATCACTTTATTTATTTTTTTAATTTATTTTCTATTGAGGTAACATTGGTTTATAATATTAGATAAATTTCAGGTGTAAATCATTATATTTCAAATTCAGTATAGACTATATCATGTTCAACACCAAAAATCTAGTTATCATCCATCTTCCCCTCTGGTAACCACTAATCTAGTCTTTGTATCTATGTGTTTGTTTGTTGTTGTTGCTGTTATTACCTTCCACATATAAGTGAAATCATACAGTATTTGGCTTTCTCCATCCAACTTATTTTGCTTAGCACAATACCCTCAAGGTCCATTCATGCTGTCACAAATGGCAAGATTTCATCTTTTCTATGGCTGAGTAGTATTCCATGGCATCTCTACACCACATCCTCTTTGCCCATTCATCTGTTCATAGGCACTTAGGTTGTTTTCAAGTCTTGGCTAGTGCCAATAACACTCCAATGAATGTAGGGGTGCATGTATCTTTTCGACTTAGTATTTTCATGTTCTTTGGATAAATACCCTGAGGTGGAATAGCTGGATTAAATGGTAGTTCTATTTTTATTTTTTTAAGGAATCTCCATACTGTTTTCCATAGTGGCTGCACCAGTTTACACTACCACCAGCAGTGTGTAAGTGTTCCCTTTTCTCCATATCCTCTCCAACACTTGCTATTTCTTATCTTTTTACTAATAGCCATCTGACAGATGTGAGGTGATATCTCATTGTGGTTTTGATTTGCATTTCCCTAATAATTAGTGATGTTTAACATCTTTTCACGTGCCTCTTGGACATCTGTATATCTTCTTTGGGAAAATGTCTGTTTAGATCCTCTGCTCATTTTTTAATCAAGTCATTTTTTGTTGTTGTTGATTTGTATGAGTTCTTCATATATTTTTGATATTAGCCCCTTATTGGATGTATGATTTGCAAATATCGTCTCCCAATTTTTAGGTTGCCTTTTTTGTTGTTGTTGATGGTTTCTTTTGCCATGAAGAAGCTTTTTAGTTTGATGTAGTCCCATTTGTTTATTTTTTATTTTGTTTCCCTTGCTGAGGAAGCATATTCAAAAAGATATTGCTATGACTGATGTCAAACAGCATACTGCCTATGTTTTCTTCTAGGAGTTTTATGGTTTCACGTCTCACATTCGACCTGAAACACAGGTCTTTAATCCATTTTGAGTTAATTTTTGTGTACCATGTAAGAAAGTGGTCTACTTTCATTCTTTTGCATGTGGCTGTCCAGTTTTCCCAACATAATTTATTGAAGAGACTTTCCTTTCTCCATTGTACGTTCTTGGCTGTGACATCACATTCTAATGATTCTCCTGCCCTCTCCCTGGTGTTTCTCTCTAGGTTTTGTTCTTTGGTTGCTCTCCCTCAGTCTTCCCCTGAATTCCCAGCATTTGCAGAACAGAGCACAGGTCTCAGAGATGCCACACACACCAAGGTTGAACCTTATCTCTACCACTTATCACCTCCAATACTACCTTCCTAGTCCCATCTACTACCATCCCTTGCCTTGATTATTGTAATAGCCTAATAACTGGTCTCCCCTTTTGTCTATTCTCAAAGGGTGGCCAGAGCAACCCTGGTAAAAGGAAAGTCAGATCATCTCATTCCTCTGATCAGAACCACTCACTGGCCCTGTGACCTCCTTCAGGTCTTTGCTCCAATAGCATCTTCTCAGTGAGGACTTCCAGGCCTCCCTCTTTAAATATACAATTCTATTGCCTCTGCAAGATGCCCTTCCCCCTTCTTGATTTACTTTTCTCCATAGTCCTTGTCTAAAATACCATGCAATTATTTATTTTGTTTACTGCGGGTCTCCTCTTACTAGGACATAAGAACCGATAGAAAAAGGATTTCTGTCTATTTTGTAGACTACTATATTCCCAGCATCCAGAATTGGTGGCACATACTAGGAGGCCATTAATATTTGTTGAAAGAAGGAGTGACTATCATCAATGACATATTCTTCTTATCATAATGGTCGGGGTGAGAGTACACTAGGCTATGTAACTCCCACAACTATTCTATGCAGTTCTCTTTCTGTGTCATATATTTTTATAAGGGTTTTTAGCTATTAAGCAAAAAATAAGAGATATTTATAGGAAATTGTCTGAAATTCATAGCCAGGTCTTAATCCTATGTTAGCAGTGTTCCTGATGGCTAACTCTATAAGATGCAAATACCTACATATCGGCCCGGTTCAACAAATAATACAAATGCTGCTTTGGGTTCTTCTTTTTTATCTGCTTCGTCATACACACAATTGCTTCTATTGGTCTAAAGGGTGGTAAAGATAGTTCAATTTGCTTCCTTTATTTTTCTTTAAATAGCCCATAATTGTGCAATAAATGGAGAAAAATATTAATAAATTATTTTCCCATGAATTATAACCAGATTACAACCTTAGTTGTTTAACTCACCACTATAGCATCTTAAAAGATATTTGCTCCTGTAAAAACACCAACTAATCCATTGATTATTCTTAAAAGCCATGTAGATAAGCAATATGTTATCAGACTCCCAGTAGGTATCAGACTCCTACTAGATTCCTTATAGATTACCATAGTAATGGTTGCTTAAGTCATTTTTCAGAAACTGAGAGTCAACTCCTTGTCCAGTTCAGGTCAGTTGAGATCAATGACCCATCAACTGGGCCTGCACCAATATCCAATAGGTGACCCTTTGACATCAGGAGGGCCAAAAACCCTACCTTCAGATCATACTAATGCCACCATTTTGCAAACATGCATCCTATGAATAGCCATGAAGCTTGACTGTGCTTGAAAACATTATCAATTGCCTAACTTTTCCTTACCTCCAATCATCTATTCCCACACTTCAGACCACCCTGCCCTTTTATCCCACAAATATCCCTAATCCCCACTTTCAGGGAGGTGGACTTGAGGCTTATTCTCCCATCTCTTCAATTGCCTATCTTGTGAATAAACCCTTTCTCTACTGCAAAACTCATCGTCTCAGTGATTGGCATATTGTGTGGCCAGCAAAATGGGCCTGGTTCAGTAACACCATCAAGATTTTCTCCCTAATAATAATAATAATAATAACAATAATAATAATAAATTTAATCATAGATAAGTACTTCATTATTTAATAATTAAATACTTATTTAATAATAAGTAAGTTCTTTTTCCCTCCATAGGGAGACACAAAAAATGTCAACTAATCTTCTCTCTACTCCCCTAATTTATCCTCATTTAATTTTCACAAACTCACAATAACTCTCTCACTTAGGTATTACTATCATCCCCATTGAACAGATGAGAAATTGAGGCATGAAAGACTAGAAAGATTGTTCAAGGTCACTAATATATCAGCCATGATTTGACTCTGGAACCTAAGACATGGAAGGAGATGGGGTTATAGGATAGAGAAAATATCTTGATAAATGTGATTGGTTGTGAGGGGGGTAAGAGCAAAAAGAGGAGTCAAGGATGACTCTCAGGTTTCTGGCTTGAGTGACTGGGTGAATGATGTTTCCTCCAATGATCTATACAAAGAAGAGGTTTAGAGTATAAGTTTATCAGATCAATTTTGGACATAGGTTCAAGACTCCAGTGGGAAAACAATTTTGAAGTTTAGAACTGTGCCCTGGGCTGGAGATAAAAATATGGAGCTCAAAAGCATTCAGGTAGAATCCAAAATCATAGAAGCAGGTGAATCCATCAGTTCACCCAGGAAGAATTCACTACATTTGGCAAATAGAAAATAAGTGACTATTTAAGAAAGATGAATTTTATTGAAATGAGAGAGTGAATGAAAGACTGTTATAGGTCAAAGAGTGAATGGTTGGCAAGGAAGTAGAAACAATGAGAGTAATCTACTCTTCTGAAAAATAGGTATTTGCAAAGGGGAAGGAAGTGACTGAATGCTATCTGGAAGTCAAAGGAGCTATTAAAATTTTCTTCACCTAGTCATCTCCCTTTTGACACCTTCTAAAATTGACCTTCCTAGAAACATAGGTCTGAAAGTCTCATGTCCCAGGAAAGACCTTGCTGGAGATGGCTGGCCATCCTCCGACTTCCCAGGAACCCCCCTGAAACAGCCGTCTTTAGGAAACACTCCATGTTATGGCCTCTCCCACATCATCAAAGTCTTAGGATCCTGCTCATTTAGGAAAGTTAATCTGTACAGATAGATGTTAATAGATAAAGTGTTACTCTTATCAGGTAACTCATGTTATAAAGCAGGCCCTCTTGGGAATCTATATTTTATTCTAAAGCAGCATTTCACAAAGTATGCTTCACTGAAACCTAGTACTATTAGATACAATGAGTATAACATAAAAATATACTAAAGTATAAAAGGTGTCATGGTCCACAAATTTTAGGAAATGCTGGGTTAAACAGGTTTCTTTACGGCAGGATTTTCAGAGACTAATATTCTAATGTGCATCATAAAACTACAGGAGAGAGATGAAATTCAGCATTTCCCAAAACTATCTGATTATAGGACTTTTTAAAAGCATCATCACATGGGTCAGAAATTTAGGGAAATTTCTTCCTATAGGAACAACATTAGTGGAGGTTATTTGGAGCAATATGACAAATTGATTAGAGGTCAAAATCAGCACTGTTTTAATCATACCAGCTATCATCCCGTTGAGCAGCCACATTTTCTTCAGTTCACCCCACTTTCAGCATTCTCCTCACACAATAACATTAATTCCAGGACAATCACTTTTAATGGGAATGGACTCTTGCTTGAAAGCTTAAGTGCTCGCTTTCCTTTTTGATCGACAAAATTCTAAGGACTCCATAATAAAAACTGGGATTAGGACTCGTGGTGCTTTT
Organism: Equus caballus; assembly: GCF_041296265.1. Classification (NCBI taxonomy): domain Eukaryota; kingdom Metazoa; phylum Chordata; class Mammalia; order Perissodactyla; family Equidae; genus Equus; species Equus caballus. Next base: position 95,002,830 of record NC_091685.1, on the reverse strand, counting down.
TATTTCACAGTCCTGTGCGACTGACTACAGATGAAATAGAGTTAATGAATAAACTCATTGATCGTTGATATTATTTCCTCACTTCTATTTGTTGTTGTTTTTTCCTTTTATAGCTTGCAAGCTCAGTTGTTACAAGGAAAATCAATAAACAAGCTTTCAAGGAAACTTATACCCAGGGAGGATAAAGGCCCTTTTGCCTTTATGTTATTCTTTTTCTTTTTTAAGGAAGTAATATCCACTCCACAGCTAGAGTTCACTTCCAAGTCAACAGAAGCCCTGTGTGCTCGTGAAGGTTCTCTGCGGGGAGAACAAGATGCCCTAGTACTTTCAGAGGGATATCTTTTGTTACCAGGGACAACTTCAGTGAATTGAATTGTTCTGAAAGTCAGGCAGGATTGAAGGAAGGGAACCAACACAGCCAAGAAAATCAATCATTCTCTACAAACAAGGGGCTAGAGAAATATGTAGGTAAGGCCACAAAAGGCAACCCCTTCATGTGAATGTAAATGAAACATAACCTTATTAACCGGAAGAGAGATTCTCATCTCTGTCCTCTCCTGGAGCTCATTCCTATGACACAGAGACCAGATCCTTTAGACTTTTGCTCTGGGTCAAAAGATTTTTGGCACTGCGTGCCACTATTTAAAGGAGTTAGCCTTGGGCTACATGTGTGAGTTACAAATCAGGCAGCACTTTTCAAAAGAATGTAGTGAGAGGGTTACAACATGCAACATGTTATCCAGTAGTTACATATAAATATTGAGCACTTGAAACATGGTTAGCATAGCTAAAGAATTGCCAATTTTATTTAATTTTAATTAATACAAATTTAAATAATCACACGTACCAAGTGCCCACCACATTGGACAGCATACCACTAGAGAATGGGAGTTGAATTTATCAAGTCAGGATTCCCAGCCCTTTAATAAGGGCATAGAGCAAGTTGGATATCCCCAACTCATTTTCTCCAACCAATTCCATCCAAGCAAAACTGTATCTCAAAGCCAACAGGGGGTAAAAAAACAAGAGTCAATAAAAAATGTCCATATCTACATGGTAAATCAAAGGCATGAATCAAAGTTGAATGGCAGTCACTGGATGGAAGGAGGGTCTGGCATGTGTTTTAGTAAGAAAAGAGACTCCTCAAAAAGACATCTGAACCCCCATGTCCATTTCAGCATCATTTGTAATAGCCAAGACATGGAAACAACCTAAACGTCCATTGATGAATGAATGGATTAAGAAATGTGATACACACACACACACACACACACTGGAATATTATTCAGCCGTAAAAAAAAAAAAAAAGAATGAAATCTTGCCATTTGCGACAACATGGATGAGACTTTAGGGCATTATGTTAGGTGAAATAAGTCAGACAGAAAGATAAATACCATATGATCTCACTTATATGTGGAATCTAAAAAAACGAAAAAGCAAACTCATAGACACAGAAAACAGATTGGTGGTTGCCAGAGGTGGGGGTTGGGAGGGTGGGTAAAATAGGTGACTGCCTAACAACACCTCAAAATTTAGTGGCTTAAATCAAGAACATTTGTTTTGTTTATGAATCTCCAACTTGGACGGGGCCCATGGAGAGACAGTGCATCTGTGTTCCATTCATCACCACCTAAATTATCCCAAGGCTGGGAACTGGGATCATCTGAAGACTTGCTCATTCACATGGCTGGCAGATGATGCTGGCTATTGGCTGCCTTAGACTATCAATCAGAAGACCTTAAAAATGGCTACTACCAGACAGAGGAAGACAAACATTGTATGATTTCACTCATTCATGCAACATAAACAAACACATGGACAAAGAGAACTAGTTAGTGGTTACCAAGGGGAAGGGGGTGGGAGTGGACACAAAGGATGAAGGGGCGTACCCATATGGTGACTGACAAAAATAATGTACAACTGAAATTTCACAATGTTGTAAACTATCATAACCTCAATAATAAATAAATAAATAAATAATGGCTACTGTACGAAGCCCAGACTTTCTTACAACGTGATGATGACTGGGTTCCAAGGGAAAGTGTCCAGAAAAAGAAAATCAGGAGGGTTTTGTATCCTCTTAAGACCTAGCTTTGGAAGTCACATAGCATCAGTTCTACAGTACTCTGACCATCAGAGAAGACACAAACTCAGTCAGGTTCAAGGGAAAGGAAAACAGTCTCCACCTCTTGATGGGGAGTGCCAAAGAGGTTCTAGAAGAGCACATGTGACTAGATATATTGCTGCAGACATTTTTGCAAAATAATCCACCACTGTTAGATAAAATAGTTTAGGTTTCAAGTAACAGAAACTTTAGTCAAGTCAAACTAGTAACAATAAAGAAACTTATTGTTTTAAGAAAGAAGTAAGCTTACAGTTTCAAGTTTGGCTGGATCCAGTGGCTCAAGTGAGGCAATAGCATCTTTCTCATACTTGCTCATTCATTCTCTGTTTCTTATCTCTCTCTCTTTTTTTTTTCAACTATCTCATTATCTTCTCCAAAAGGCAGAACAAAAAGTTACTGGCAGCTCTAAGTCAACATTCTGACAATTTTTCATCCTAAAGGAAGAGTCTTTCTCTTGCAAATCAAGTCTCATCGAAGAACTGTGCTTAATTTTGTTTAGGTCTCATGCCCACTCCTTGTCCAATCACTGGGTCCTGGGAAATGAAATTCCATGATAGGCCAGGTAAGGGTCACAAGTCCACCCTAGCAGCAAGTTATTTAATCTCATTGCATTTCAGTTTTCTAACATGTAGAATGGGGATTCTGGTAGCTTGATTTCTACCCTGATACCACCCTGAGGACAAGCTCAGTTTAGACTGTTGGGGGAAGAGAGATCATGTAGAGGAAAGTAGGGTCAACCCAGTTGTCCCAGCCGAAGTTACAGACACTTAAGAGAGCTCAACCAAGATCAGCAAAACCAACCCACAGCTGACTTTCCAGCTGACTGCAGATACATGAGTAAACTCAGCTAAGAGCAGCGTAAACCACCCAGACAATCTGCAGACTTGCACCAATGAGTTTTGCTCATTGGGTGTTTGTTCCACAGTATTACAACAAAACTGACACAGAGATAACAGTAGGCCCTAATTCTTAGCACTGTGTTTAGAACAGTGCCTGGCATCAAATAAGTAGTCAATAAATATTTGCTATTATTACTATCCATAATTTGCCAGAACATACAATGTGAGTGGGGTAGTTTCCTAAAGAAAAAAAAGGTTCCCACACCAAACTCCAAAAACAAACGAAATTAAAAATGAGATGTCTACCACAAGTTTCATGTGGTCTAATAAAGAAAGAATACTGATCTATTAAATTTTTAGCAGTTTTAATAAATTCATCAGAAAAAGTAAGCATATTCTCATAATGGGAAGCAAGGCATTTATTACCAATGCAGTAAAAGTAGATGACCCAAGACCTTCACACATCCTATATAAATATCTAATATCTGATCTATGCCCAGCTATCATATCACTAATTAGATCAAATATCAAACTTCTTCCTTGCAGAATGGACAGTAACACTTTTATGACATGACTAATTGCTGTTGATAATGACATTTATATAAGGTCAAAAATTAGGATGAGTCATTTTATCTGTACCCAGTTTTTTCAGACACAATAATTTTATATCTGACACTATTTTCAACTGTGGAATTTAATAGAATAGTTGCATTAGCTCCCAGAAAACATTATTATACCTTAGCTTTACAAAAACTGGAGAAACGCATGACTCGGAGCCTCACCCTTCTGTGTGAGTGTGTGCATATTGGGGGTAGGGGGCTTCTTTCTTGGCTGCTCTTCTGTCTACATTGTCTCTCTCAGGTGAGTCATTCATCCACTCACGCAGCTTCAGTCAAATTCTATGACAGTTTATAAACTCCATCTCAGGTTGCAACTCCTCTTTTGAACCTAATTCTATATTTCCACTTGTTTGACTTTTGTACTTGGATGTTCTGCCATTTTCTTCCTCAACAGGTCTTAATGTGAATCATCCTCTCCATCAACCATCAAACACTATCATTTAATTTGTTAAGTGATAACTCAATGTAAATAAAACTCCTAGTTCAGTTCCTCACACATAGCAAAAGCAGGATAAATGGTAATTATCACCAATCTTGTTATTACTCTTATTTTCTAATTTTGTCTTCACAATAACCCTAGATATGGCTGTGGAAAGTATTATTATCCCATTTTATTGATGAGGAAAATAATACACCAAGAGGGTAAGATCAACAAATACATAAGTACTGGTGAGGTGGGCAGGTAGAGCTGTAAACATACACCAAGATTAATAATGACTGTTATTATGAATTATTATGAAGAATGATAAATTGGAGACTAAATTTTATGGATGTGAATTTTGAGATCGACTTGACAGAACTCACAGTAGTTAATATAATATTAAGCATTTACTGTGTGCCAGTAACTATTGTAAGTTAATAGTAATATCATAAGTTAATACCAGCATTAACTCACTTATTATTTAAGTATTTTTCTTTCCCAGTTTTGTAGAAGAAACCAATATGAGACCTAATGGGTTAAATAGCTTGTATTAGGTCAGGCAGAAATAAGCTAACAAATCCCAATCTGGGATTTGAATACAGACCATCTGGATCCCAAGAAGTGTTCCCACTACACTCTGTTGTCTCTGAAATGAAGAATAAGAAGTTGAGAGAGAGAAGAATAAAGCAATGGTAAATGCAAAGTCATGAAGTAGAAATAAGTAAATCCTACTCAGGGTTGATCCACCTCCATGTATGGGCAACGAGGCCACGTCTGGGTGTGGAATTCGGGTAGAAATGAGATTGGGAAGATTTGGGAAGCAGTGGCAGAAAAGCGGTCTCTGAATGTCAGGTTGAGATGTTTGAATTTCTGGAACAGCCCAAAGGGAACATGACACTCTTTCTACTTTTACTTAATCTATGTCAATGCACAGGGAAATGAACATGTTAAGGACAAAAGCACTGGTGCATATGGAAGTAGGAGTTCGTTTCTTAATGTGGAGTTAGAACAGTTTGTTTAAAATTGGAAGCATCTCTATTTGAAATACTTCACGAACATCTGAGTCATTTAACTATTTATAAATAATGAAGCAAGTGGCAGTCTGAAGACAGATGCCCTGGTCACATCCCAGCCCTGACCCCTTCTAGGAGATTAAGTACTGGAAGCATAGGATGGACTGTTACAGATCAAGCAAGCTGCGTGCTTCCACATCAGGCTCAATGTTGAGAGTGTCTTAACTGAACATCTGGCTAATAATGTGCCTTCCATTTACAAACAGCACTTACTCACTGCATCTGCTCTATGTGAGGAAATTGCATGGGTCAAGTAACTGCAGCATGATTTCAAATGTTCGTCTCATCACCTAAAACATAATTAAGAGTAACAACCACAGTCTTGGGGAAAATCTTGGTAAGTCCTTTTTACTAGTAGTTCTAAAACAGAAATGCAAAAAATAAGAAACAATGATAATCTTGTAAAGTTAAACTAATAATTCTCAAATATAACACCTTCAATATGAAAGGAATTATTTTTTTAGCCCACCTACTAGTTGAGTTAGCCCCCACCTCAGTGCACCAAGACAATTTTTAAAAATCTTAAAAGTGATGAGGATATATTACATTAGTATGTTGCTCGTTAGAACTGGTGTCAAGAAAGAAAATGCTTTCCTAATTCTTTTTTCCAGCTTTTCCTAAGTTTTTTTTTTTTTTAATGAGGAAGATTGGCCCTGAGCTAACATCTGCACCAATCTTCCTCTGTTTTATATGTGGGGTGCCTCCACAGCATGGCTTGATGAGTGGTGTGTAAGTCTGTGCCTGGGATCCAAACCTGCAAACCATGGGTCACCAAAGCAGAGCACGCAAAACCAACCACTATGCCACCAAGCCAGCTCCTAAGATATATATTTTTCTTTTTCTTTTTCTTTCTTTCTTTATTTATTTTTAAAGATTGTATTTTTTTTCCTTTTGCTCCCCAAAGCCCCCCCATACATAGTTGTATATATTCTTCGTTGTGGGTCCTTCTAGTTGTGTCATGTGGGACGCTGCCTCAGTGTGGTTTGATGAGCAGTGCCATGTCCGCGCCCAGGATTTGAACCAATGAAACACTGGACTGCCTGCAGCGGAGCGTGCAAACTTAACCACTTGGCCACGGGGCCAGCCCAAGATACACATTTTTAAATACGTTGAAAGCAGGATTTTTCCAAGGGAGAGAAATGGGAGCAATTCTACCTTTTTCTTAATCATTTAAAAATCTGCTTGGTACTAGGTCAACTCATAGCCAATTACCTAAGACTGAGTTCTAACCAGTGACTAAAATCCAACAGATTAGTCTGAATCTTCCTGCTAATGTGAATCTGATTTGACCAGATATTAATCGCATGATTTAAAATAATGTTACTAATATTTATTGAACATTGGCCACTACTACAATTTTCTTATTAATTTCTGGAAAAAACATTTGAGATACTTTTACCTGCTATTTTAAGGACTAAACTATTATACGTGCTATAATTCATGGAAAATATCATTTTTGGGAATTTCTAGTTTGTTTTCTTTGTCAACTGCTGAGCAAACACACATAACTTCTTGGCACCTATCAAAACGCTCCAAGTGTCTTGTAACAACAGAGCACAGATCCTGAAAGCTTTAGACATTACTAAGCAAACAGCGCACAGATGTGCATGCTGAAAAATTAATACCACACAATCTTCTGATGGGCTGCAGCACCAAAAAAGCCTCTGCAAAAACACAATGGAACAAACCCAGAGCACAAATACTCATGCAACCTTGACATAAATGAATCATAAAACCTTGAAACAGAAGTTCATAGCTCTGACATCAGGTACAACTTCTAAAAACTTAGGCACACACATAGTTCTTCATGCCATTTCATTGGTAGAGGGAATACTGGAAGTAAAAGTAACTGGTTACATGCAAACAGAAACCAGTTGAAAAAATAGTTTCCAAATTTTTTATGACGATTGGAATCCTCCTTCTCATACCTCAAAGCATACTTTTTAAATTTTCAAAATAAGTACCTCCCATTCTTACATAAGATGCTCTAATGAAGTACCAATTTTTTGTGTTGTTATGAATTAAGGCCCCAGGAACCCTAGGAGGTTGCTGCTGACATCTAGTGGCGTAACTTTTAAAATGCCAAATGCATTAAAAATACATTTCCAGAGAAAAGGACAAACATACATATATATGCACTTGCAAAGTCTGGTGGACATCCCATGTTATAAATTATTGCCTCTGCCCACACCACTCTGCCTCCAATGATTTGCTTCCCCTTCCAAAGTAATGCCAGTATTGCAAAACCGAAAACTAACACAACTGCGAAAGCCATAAGGAACCAACACCCTCAAAGTCCTTAGTCCTCTACCGGGAAATGCCAATTCTTTGCGAGCCCCAATTCCCAAAGGCCTGCTCCAACCCCAACAGTCCTAATTTCATCTCAACTCCCCAAATAACCACCGCTCTTCCCCAACCTCCGCACCTAGCATTTAGGTAGTTTTAGGGTTCTAGCCTAAAAAGACTCTATGGTACAGCTGGGAATATGTTATTTCAGACTGCATATACGCAAACAGACACACACATTCAAAATGGCCACAAAATCCCTAGGCATGAGATTCAACAGTTATTGAAAACTTAAAAATTGCTAGTAGGGTCTGCTTTAATGGCTTCCAGCTATCCACGAATAATGATGTACAGAAGAACATAGAAGAAATTAAATTTGTGAAAAATGATAAGGAGCATGGAGATAACTTCTACAAGCATGAAAAAAGATTTACTTTGTAGCCTCTATATGTATGTATGTAAGGTGTGAGTCTGTGTGTGTGTGTGTGTGTGTGTGTGTAATGAGAGAGAGAGAGAGAGAGACTCTCAAGTTCTGCATGTACCCTCACTCCAGCTGAAGCATTTATGAATACATTACGTAAACACTGAATTGATGAATGAATGAGGTGGCAAATTACAATATAATTTTTTTTCCTGTTGATTCTGATGTAAGATATGCAGTAGGCAGTATCCGCATAAGGCAGTGTTTTGCTCTTAGGCTACAGTGCTTTTGTTGAGTAGCTCAGGTTAGATTTTTCTCCAATGACATGTGCAAATGACATGGCACAAAACCAATGGGTGACAGAATTAGGCAATCTCCCCTTGGTGAAGACAGTGTGTTTCAATAGTTGAAAGTTATTTGCTTTATAAATTAGTATATTTTAATTTTAGATTTTATTCTCATTGAAAAGATATGATAAAGGGAGAGTAGGTTCTCAAGGTAGTCCTAATTAATGCAAAACAGAGCTAAATTATAACTCTCATAATACAAAGGAATCTGTTAGCCTTTTAAATATTCCTCCAGTGGAAATCCTGGAGATGTAAGGAGCCCATTCATTCAAAGTTTGCCTACTTCACTCAGAAGTGGGAGTAAAAGTAGATGGCAGAAAGATCTTCTTTACTATCACACTGAAGGAAAAAAATCCCATGTCTGTGTGTGTACCTTTATACATAATAAAATAAAATTATACATATGTACACATATACATATAACCACACATACACACATGCACACATGAGAACTACTATGTAGTTCTCTACTAAGTAGAGGAATAAGAGACAAAGAAGATTGGGCATTCAGAGTGGATTTTTCAGCACAAGGTAAGACAAGAATGTTTAGGATAGGTAGTGGAATAAGAGAGAAACAAATAAAGTAAGAAACAGGTGGGAAATAGATGGAAAAACCTGAATATTAGCAGCAGTTGACAATGCTATGTCTTATAGTCTTGTGAGTTTGTAAAAAAGCTTTTAAAAGATGGAGTATCCCACAGAATCTAATACTCAGAAGAGTGAAGAATACCAAGAACTTTTGCGAATGACAAAAATCATATAAACCAAAAAAGGCATATTCTGTAAAATTATCATAATTGCTATTTCTCATGTAAATTCTCTGTAAGAATTACTTTTTAATCACTTCTCTATGAAAACGTTCAATGATTTATTCTCTGACTTGCAGTTTAAGTACTCTTTGGTAGCAGGCTTTGCCTGATGTCATAGCTATATTTTTGTAAAGCATTGCATACATCATACATGGAATCTAATTCCGGCAATGTGACAATCACACCACACCTCTCATCACGTGCCATAGAAGCATTTCTAACTCTCATTTAAATTCATGGTCATTAATGTTTTAATCAACCCGCAAGTTGTGATGTTTTATTTTCCATTGTTACTTTATAGTAGGCATGTAATAAATAATATAAAATATAATTTGTAGTAAGCTCTTAAAATACCAAATTTTTATCCTTTCAAAAACTTAACATGTATTCCATCTACAACATTTTCTACAGCCAATAATAATAAACCACGATGAAACAAATCTTTAAATAATATATTCATAAGTTACTTCTTAATACCCTTGAACATAAGTAATATGATACTCTAGCCTTATGACACAGTTTATTTTCAATTCTCAAAATTGCATTTATACTGGGGCCGGCCCACTGGCATAGTGGTTAAGTTCACGCGCTCCGCTTCGGCGGCCCAGGGTTTGCTGATTCGGATCCCAGGTGCAGACCTATGCACCGCTTATCAAGCCATGCTGTGGTAGGCGTCCCACATATAAAATAGAGGAAGACGGCACGGATGTTAGCTCAGGGCCAGTCTTCCTCAGTAAAAAGGGGAGGAGTGGCAGCAGATGTTAGCTCAGAGTGGATCTTCCTCAAAAAAAAAAAAATAACTGTATTTATACTGAGCCCAGATTTCAACCTGGAATACATCAAAAAATTGCAGAATCCTCAATATTCCATTTCAATTTCAGAAAAAACAGAAAAATTTCAGAAAAATTTCAGAAAAAACAGAAAAAGTTAAATATGTGTGAGAATAAAACTTATTATTCTTACAAAATAAAAATAAATTAGAGATGTGAAGTTTTCTTAATTGAAATTCAATCTATTTCCATGACAGATAAACCTATGTAAAAATGGAACAGAATAACAGTCTCTATTTTTGTATGTAATCTTATTAGCTATATAGAAGGATAATTTTGACCTGACTAGTTGAAGTTGCCTCTCTCTTTGGATGACAAAATTAAGAATATTGTGACTAACAGGCACAAATAACTTCACCTAATAAAACGCTACATGAAAAGTTATTTAAATACTCCTGTTAAAAGAGTCAAATGTAGAACTTTCAGGTATCTGCACACACAAAAGTGCCTGTTAATCCAATAGCTTTCTCTCGGAGCTCCATCGCCACAGGGAATCCTACACGAAATGAGTGTTAGTCATCATGCGCAACTGAGAAAAGATGTATGGTCCCATTTGTCTAGAAATAGCACCTTCACTAATATGTCTTAAACTCCTACTATTTAAACATGGAAATTTAAATGTACATAACCCATCTGAGATAATCAAGACAGAGCATCAATACATTAGCATTCTTTGTCTTATTCACAGGATTTTTTCTAAGATTGCAAGCACCCTATTTCAGTGAATCCAAAGGACCAACCCAGAGAGATGATGACATGAATGCCACCTCTCCCACCGCAAGTTACTCCTCCACACCATACTCCCAACCTCCACACAAACGCATACATCACAAAGCATAATCTCTTTGGGTGTTTTATCACTCCAAAGCACTTGGACTCTGGCAATATATACAACTATTCCTTTACTCTCGTGTTAGGAAGAAGCAAATTTTATTACTCTGGGTACGTTATGCTAGGAATTTTACCATGTTAGTGGAAATTACCCTTCTTCCACTCCACATCTCCCTTTCTTACATTCAGTTCAAAATAAGGTTGTCCATATCTTAAATAAATAAAACAAGAGCCTAATAAAATTTAATATATTAGTATATACAACCTCCTAAAAAAGAAAAAATTCACACGAATGCATCCTAGACAGCCTGTGCTCCCTTCATCCTTTATTTTTATTCTAAAGGACATGGATCCTTGACCCTCTTCATTGACTTCATCTCATTCATTGTGTTTCTTTCTCTCTTTACTGTGTCATCTTCCATCGATTCTCCCTCAACAAGCACTTTTCTACCACTTCCCTCCCTATGTCTGTATCACGTACCTCAGCTTCAACCTCTTCCACGTATTGTCTGTATTAGTTCTCATAATAATGACTCTCTTTGGGGAGTCACAGTTAACAGTTCTATGTAAAAGCCAAACTTCAATTGATGTCATTAACCACTTAAAAATCCTTTATAGTTTGAATTAACATTTAGTATAGACAAAACTTGAATAGATTGCCTATAATTCAAAATAGGGGAGAGAAGCTGAATCCTTAAGGGGTTTAAACCTCCTTTGAAGAATTGACTGAAAACTAGAAATAAGTAGAAACACCCCAATTTGTAACTCAACTTAACGATTTATTTTTGTTCAACTGCAAATTAAAGTTCAGAAACAAATTTTTCTGCTGATGCCCATTAAATTTAAATGCTATCTTTGTTTCAGCACTCATTTGTTTTTTGGAATTCAACAATTTGTCAAAAATAAAACCCAATCAGTTCCAATTAGTATGCAGCCTAATATACATTTCAATAAATCTATTATGTGTGTTCCTTTACATACAACTAGAAGTTGATAGACGGGTCTAGTTCCCATCATAATTCTGATCTTTCAGAAACTTTTCTATAAAACTTTTGAGATAGCAGCTTTATTCATAAAACATACACGCATTGTATATCTCCGTCTATACCAACCTTTTGTTTACATATATATGTTATTAGAATATTTGCATGAATATTCATATTCTTAGGCCAACATATGTAAATAAATTATAGCAATTTGAAAATTTAGTAACTAAATATGCAATCTGTTGAGCACAATCAGGCATGCTATTCAACAACTATATAATATAATTCAATCTTTCCAAGGAAAATATATGTTTTGTATGAAGGTGTCTTCATAAAACTTGAAGTTTTCTAGGAATTTCTAATGAAATTTTTTGCGTATTCAAAAAATAATATGTAAAGCCATCTGACTAAAGCTTAAATAAAAAGGAAAATCTCATCACTGTACCCTGACAAGAAGCTAATTCTCTTACTGTCTGGCATTTGTAAATATGATACATTGATTGGAGTTATTTCCAAACAAAGAGAATACAATCTTCTAGTCAAGATCCTACTCATGTACTAACATAAGTGAAAGAGTAGTGCCAGCAAATTAACCATTTTCCACAATGTTTTGATAAGCTAATATATATTTTAAATTTTATTGTCCACTTCATAAATATGGTAATCATCATAAATCATTCCCTCTACATTTCAGATAATGATTTACTTTTTTGATAGGTTATTCAATAGCTAAAACCAGTAATCAAAGAAAGCCAACTCATTTCATGTATCAGAGGTAAACAGATTTTAAAATATATCAATTCAAAATAAGAATTACCTTGGCCTGATTTTTCATAAAAGACAGCAGATCTATTGCCAGGTAACACCATTTCTTTGAGTTCTGTAGGCAAAAAGAAAAGAGATTAGTAAAAACAACCTTTCTTTTCACTCTTTAAATACTTCTTAAAGAAGATTCATTAGCAATAAAGGTCAGAGAGGAAAATCATTTGACAAAATATTCAGCTCCATTCAGCAGGTGCCTTGGGAACCATTTGCCTTAAATGCCAAATAACTTCCCCAAAGGTCCCCTCTCCCCTGCAGGTGGGGAAATGGGTGACTGAGGCAGGTACTCAGTCTGTTTCCTTCCCTTCTCTCTCTTTTCTCGCATGGGAACAAGACCAACACTAGAGCAAGGAAAAGCATTAGCTTCTGTCATTTCAAAAGATAAGATGTAGGCTATGTTGGGACAGAACATTTACTTGGAATACAACTGACTGAAATGGAATTTGCAATTATCTAAATTTACTTTCCTCCCTCCCCCAGTGAGTATGGGTTTTAAAATATTCATGAAAGTTTGGGTGTTTTCCTATTCTGTCTTTCCACAAAAGTGATAAAATGAGATATTGTGGGATGACTCTGTAAATAATTGCAGATTACCCTGCTTATGAGATGCAATTTCAGAGCTTTTCTATGCTGCAATGAGGAGGAAAGTACTTTATAGAAGTCAAAAGTTATGAAAATATATCTTATTCCCTCCCTTAGCATATAACAATCTTGAGGAGTATCCCATAAAAGATTTTATTGCATCATTATCTGAATGTTCAGATTGGAGGATAAGAAATTCAAGTCTGAGCAATAGCTTTCCAGAGAGGACTGTCACAGAGATAGGTAAGAATTTTAAATTCACTCATTAAGAAAGTTATTTGAAGAAATGTTAACAGTTAAAAGCAACATTGATTAATTGACTATAACAGTCATTATAAGAATAGTCATATAACAGCAATCACCACAACATCTTAGCAGCGGGTTGAACTTGGGTAAGTAAATTAAATTCTGTAAGCCTTCACTTTTCATGTGTAATATCAGAATGATAATTCTTCCTATTTCATAGAGCTGATAGGATAAATAAGTGAGATAAATACATATAAAGGACATAGAACTAATCAATATTAGCTAATATAATTGTCAACATCATTATTACTATTACTATCATCATTCTTCTTAAAAAAAATCTTGCAACCCCACTGAAAATACTGCCCTATTGTGAATATTGCCAAGACTTGGAAGCAGCCTAGGTGCCCATCAAGGGACAAATGGATAAAGAAGATGTGGTATATATACACAATGGAATACTACTCAGCCATAAGAAATGATGACATCTGGCCATTTATGACAACATGGATGGTCCTTGAGGGTATATGCTGAGTGAAGTAAGTCAGAGGGAGAAAGTCAAATACCGTATGATCTCACTCATAAGTAGAAGATAAAAACAATGACAAACAAACACACAGCAACGGAGACTGGATTGGTGGTTTCATAGGGAAAGGGGGGAAGGGGGAGGGCAAAAGGGGTGATTAGGCTCACATGTGAGGGAACGGCCTATAATTAGTTTTTGGTTGGTGAACGTGATGTAATCTACACAGAATTCGAAATATATTACAATGCACATCTGAAAGCTATATAATATTATAATCCACTGTCACTGCAATAAAAATCAAAAAAGGAAAAAAAAAAAAGAAAATTACTGCCCTAGTGAGCCATGTGGTGGAATGATTAAAATCATATCACACTGGGGGCCAGCCCGGTGGCGCAGTGGTTAAGTGCGCACGTTCCACTTTGGCGTGGTTCGTCCAGTTCGGATTCCGGGTTGGGACATGGCACCGCTTGGCAAGCCATGCTGTGGTAGGTGTCCCATGTATAAAGGAGAGGAAGTTGGGCATGGATGTTAGCTCAGGGCCAGTCTTCCTCAGCAAAAAGAGGATTGGCAGCAGATGTTAGCTCAGGGTTAATCTTCCTCAAAAAAAAAAAATCATATTACACTGGATGTTACCTAATTTGCCTAGTTATTAATCAGACTCTGTGATGACAAAGGAAATAAAAAGTCACTTTAGGTCTTTGGGTAGGTGGGGGGAAAAGATTGAACAGCATTTCAGGAAGATGAGTAAGCTGTCAATCACTCCACTGCAGTGGCTCCCTTTGATTTTGCTGAGAAGCCCTCCAACAAACTGTGATACGCTTCAAGATTCTCTTAAAGCAACTGGCCGTTGTCTATTCTTGTGAATACTCGACCCAATTCAGAAAACACTTACTGAGCTCCTACTGCAAACCAAGGTCTGAATAGACTTTAGAGAAACCACAGCAAACAAAAAGTGACTCAAAAAAAACATGGTTTAGTGGAGAAAACACATTTGTAGACAATTTTTCAAGTAATTGGTATAAATAACATCATTAAACAACATATAATGTATTGAAGCAAGAGAAGGCATTGAAAGAGTATTCTTCAGCCAAGAAAGGGAGATTTAAAAAATAGTCTTTAAAAGCATCAGTCAGAATGGCTGAACAGGTGCAGGCTGGTTGACAATCAGCCCTGTTTGGTCTAAGAAAATTTCACCAAAGAGAAGGACTTTGAAAGACTAAGGCTGGGAGGCAGGTAATTAGGGATATGTCTTCCCAGGGAGCTGGGACAATGCATAGGAAGAACTGGAATCATAAAAAGACACGGAGACCAGCTTCACCTGAGGCTCACTTGCAATGCTCATTGTGCTTCTTCTCAACCTCTCATTAAAATGCTCATAAGATGTCAAAGAAGAGAAATACTGGCAACAGCACTGGGAGAAAGTGGACAAAATATAAAGAGGCATTTCCAGTAGCTGCATTCCTGATAGGGATACATTAAGAAACACTGTTTCAGATTTAAAATCTCATACTATGTATTCTGAAAGAGTACAGCATATATGATTAGAAATAAAGAAACTCGGAAGAGACTTTGATCACACTAACCACAGCCCCCAGCTCCAAGGTGCCATCACCAAGCAGACCAAAGTCTGGTAAACATCTGCTGTGCATTGAATTATGTCTCCCAAAAGATGTGGTGAAGTCTCACCCTAGTACCTACGAATGTGACCTTATTTAGAAATGGAGTCTTTGCAGATGTAATTAAAATGTAAGTTGAGATGATGTTATATGGTAGGGTGGACCCTTAATCCAATATGACTAGTGTCCTTGTAAGATGAGACACAAAGACAGACACATAAAGAAAAGAGAATGCCATGTGAGGACAAGGGCACAGAGAGGGAGATCGCCATGTGACTAGAGGCAGAGATTGGAGTGATGCAACAGCAAGCCAAGCAAGGCCAAGGATGCTGGCAACACCAGAAACTAAGAGAAAGTCATGGAACAGAGTCTCCTCTACTGCTTTCAGAGAGAACATGGCTCTGTAGTCACTCTGATTTTTGACTTGTACCTTCCAAAACTGTGACAGGACAAATTTCTCTTCTTCTAAGACACCCAGTTTGTGGTGATTTGTTATGGTAGCTCTAGGAAACCAATGCAGCATCTCTTGAGCTAATAAGAAATAAGGCCTTACCCATATCCTGTTCACTTGGAACTTAATCTTATAGTTACATTAAGTCACCAAACATTCTCAATTTAGAAATTAGTACACCCAGCTACATATAAAAAGCTGATTTAAAGTTTAAATTGTCTCCCCTCCATAGCTAGGATCTGCTGCAAGTGGAAACCAACAGTCAATGAAGAGAGAGATACTGGTCCCAT
Organism: Equus caballus; assembly: GCF_041296265.1. Classification (NCBI taxonomy): domain Eukaryota; kingdom Metazoa; phylum Chordata; class Mammalia; order Perissodactyla; family Equidae; genus Equus; species Equus caballus. Next base: position 94,986,709 of record NC_091685.1, on the reverse strand, counting down.
ACTTTTTCCCCAGGTCCTTCTTCCCCAGCCAGGTAACTGTGGCTCCAATGCCTCTGGAGTGTGGGAGAGAAGTGAAAGAGGGAAAGTAGGGAAAGAAGAGGTAAATGGAGACAGAAAGTTTACTTTCTGGTCACTGAGCTAAGAAGCCTGGTATGTATTTAAAGATGATTCTCAACCAGTGGATGCTTTTCCAGGTTCTTCAGTGATTGCTCTCCCTTCTCCAATCACTGGGGACCTTTCATCTGGACTGCCCTTGATGGGAGTCATACTGTCTCACTTTATCACTTGCTGCATCCACAGTTCCAAGTGACACCTGCACCTTCTACCTTCTGAGACCAGTTCAGTCCCTGGGCAGCCTTATGGGAGAGGCCCTAGACAGTGTCATTACTGCTCTCTCACATCCATGGCCTACACTTGTTCCACAGGGAACTTTCTAAGAAACCCTGGGAAAACAGGCTAATCCCATTTCAACACCTCTACCTAAACTGCTCATTAGCTCATCTCTTGGCTTTTAGATTCATCAGAAATCAGTCCACTGTCTCCACTACCACCCCTAAAACTTCAAGGGGCACATATTAAACTTCACCAAGTCTCCTTGAAGCACCTCTTTCTAGCACTGAGAGGGGAAAAGGGGAAACACCTCACAATGTACCTCTTTGTGGATATTCCTAATGGACCCTTAGTTCACTCTAAAGAAATCTGCCTTTAATCTCCAGATCTGCCATTCTTTTTGGATTAGGAATGTAGGAGTTATCATCTAACCAGTTTTCATGCTCCTGCTAGGAAATTTCTACAACATGACCTCTTTCATACATCATTTTGCTAGCTGATAGCTCTTGCCTTAAGCGTCAAAATTCTCCATTTTTATATCCTGTGATGTTGGTTTTCACAATTTGAGCTTTATGAGGCCCATGGGGGAAGAAGCTAAAAATTGTATATCATGTATACTGGATATACTAATTTTTTTTTTAAGTTTCCTGTGCAGTCCATGAATTTTACACTGTTCTTCAATATCATCTCTCTTGTTCAGTCAGGCAGAGACCCTAACGGCTCCCATGTTGTTCTCTCCCAGTTCCATTCTCCACATCTATTCCTTCCAGTGTGGTTCAATTCTCACTCTTCAGCACCTTCCAAATTTACCACCCTGTCAAAGATTTAATGCCAACATCTCCATAAAGCGATCCCCGGGGACTTTGGGCTCGGTTGATTTTATCCTTCTCTGACCTCGGATAGCAATTATAGTCAATGCCTATAATTTATATTGCCTTCTTGGGTTGTCTCGTGCTGTCATGTCTCCCCAACTATGTTTTAAGTTGCTCAAGGACAGTTATTGTATCTTATGCTTCTCACCTATCCTCTTTAGTACCTAATTCAATGTGCAGCACATAGGAAGGAATTTCCTAGTAAGTACATACCCACTCGCTATGTGTTAAATATCTATTAGTGCAGATAAGATAGAGCTAACTTTTGTGGCATAAATATCTTACCATGACCTATGATGGAAACAGCATAATAAGTCCTTATTGCCACCACATAAAATTTAAAGAACATTTGAACAAATAGTATGTCAGATAGGAAAGAGGCAGAAAACAAAGGAATATGAAAGAGGTGATAGGCCATCATATGACAAGGATGCTAATGTCTGTAAATATATCATGTGCAATGCTTTAGCATTTCTCTGTGTTTGACCTCACCTTTCCACCAGGAGTAGCACTTGCCTCAAGGAGGATTAGGACTGTTACAAGATAAAATAAGAAAAAGAGTCTGTAGTCTGATATCCAGCAAGAAGTTTGGATCCATAGCAAGACAACAGTCTTGAATATCAGGCTTTCCCTAAGGAAGAGGATTTTTAAAAACACAATTTTGGTTGCCATGAACATATTAGAAGTCAGACCTAGAGAACAACATCACGGAGTTTCGTGATGCCAAGAGTGGAAAAAAACAGAGTATGACGTAACAGATATGGAAAATTGCCTCGGGCTCAAGAGTTGTATGGAGAAGAGGTCAGACAGAGGAGGAAAACGTCAAACATCAAGTCCCCATTTCCCATCTCTAAGTTAAACCCCACTTGAACGTGAGAATATGAGCATTAGGACTAGCAGACTACTTTTCAGGGCATAGACTGGAGAGAACTCAAGATTCTCTGAGAAAACCAGCACTTGGCATGGAACATGACATAGGAGCAGTCAGGGGGCATTAGAGGAGGTTTAGGAGGGAAGTGTCTACAGTTATGAACCTGAGACAGAGTCCTATTATCCCCATAGTCAATATGTGGTGTCCAGGGAAGACAGAAGTTCCCAAGTGGCCTGAGCAGGAGACATGGGAATGTTAAGTGGGCTTGGGCCTGCCTACTACCCTCCCCAAAAAGGAGATCACATGAGGCCCATTGCCCTCTGTCACAATGCTGTAAGGGGAAGAGTAGAAGAAAGGGAAAAGTCCAAAAGCACAACCTTTTACCTAAAAGTTGTCTGAGACATCTACCCCTGATCAAAAGGAACTAAAACTTATCTAGTCCAATATCATCATTTTACAGATGAGGAACAAAAGACCAGAGTGGCAGACTCATTTACTCAAGAATATTATGCAGATGAGGACAGAGAAGAGATAATTCCAATTTTTCCAGCACCTACTAAAATGCTAACACACTATCTTACACTCTCAACCAGAGTCTAGCTTTTCTTTTTATTATGAATGTCAGTTAATGCTATTATTCAGCTAATATTTAAAATTAAAAACTCCAATTTTATTTTTAAGTAAAAACAGCAATAAAGATAATAATTTAAATCCATTTCTTTTAATGAATAATGGAATACATTTAAAATGAAAATAATAAATAATGAGTCCACAGAAAAAAATATTAGTTTTAATTAGTAAATTTAGCAAGGTTACTGAATTTAGGGTTATTGTACAAAAATCAATTGTGCTATCATATAACAAATAAAAACATAGAAATTATACACCTAAAATAAAATTAAAAACTTCAAACATCCTGGAACAAATATGTTCACGACCTCTACACCAAAAACCTACAAAACATTACTTAGAAAAAATATAGCAGACAAATAAATGCAGAGAGATACATCATGTTCACAGATTGAAAGACTCAATATTATAGAGATGTCAGTTCGCTACAAATTGATCCACATATTCAGTGTAGTCACAATGAAAATTCCAGTAGTTGGGTTTTTAATTTTAAATTTGCAAGCTAACATTTATACAGAAACGTAAAGGGTCAAGATTAGTTAAGGTCACATTAAAGAACCACAAATCTGGAAGTCTTCAACCACCAAATATCAAACTTATTATAAAGCTTTTGTAATTAACACAGTGTGTAATTTGTACAAAACCTGACAAAATATGCAACAAAACAGAGAGTCCAGAAACAAACCCACACAAATCATGACAACTAATTACACTAGTACATTATGGCAAGTTCGACAACGCAGAGCAGTGGGGAAAGGACAGTCTCTCTACTACTGAGTGAATGTCCATTTGGGATAAAAAGTGAATCTTGACTCCTACGCATACAACATCAGTTTCAGAGAGTTGTATACCTAAATGTGGATGATAACAAGAAAGCTTCCAGAAGAGAATATCCTTCTCTTTGGGATGGACAATGATTTCTTAAAGAGCATAAAGTGGTAACCATAAAAAGGGAGAACATGATAACTCTGACTGCATTTAAATTAAGAACTGTTCATCAAAAGATGTCAGGTAGAGAATGAAATGGCAAGCCACAGTGCGCAAGAAGAAACTTGCAATACATATATCAGATAATGACCCATATTCAGAATATTTAAATAAATTCCTACAAATCACTACAAACAAGGCAAACAACTCAATAGAAAAATGGGAAGACATAAATAGAAATTTTACAAAAGAGGGCTTTCAAATTTTCAATAAACATAATAAAATTTTCTCAATTCTATTAGTCCTTTGGAAAATGCAAATTAAAATCACAAGATACCATTATATGCAGACAAGTGTGGCTAAAATAAAAAAGACAGATAACATCAAGAGGTGGCAAGGATGTGGAGCAATGGTACTGTTATATCCTGTTTGAAGGGGGCAGAGAGTGGAAATTGGCATAACTTTAGAAAACGATTTAGTAGTATCTACTAAAGGTAAACATATGCACACCTTATGGCTTGGTAAATTCCACTCTTAGGTGTATAACCACCATAAAGGCATACTATAGTTGCCAAAAATTATGTACAAGAATGTTCATAATAGCACTCTTCACAGTAGGGACAATCTGGAAACAGCTCAAATCTCCATTAACTGTAGAACTGATGAACAAATTAAGATGCATTCATACAGTGAAGTGATTACATTAATCAGAATGAACAAACCAGTTACACGAACAACACAGATGAATATCATACAATGTTTAGGGGAAGAAGTCATATGCAAAAGAGTACACAAAACATGACAGCATTTATATAAAGTGTGAGGGGGAAAACTCCTGTGGAGTATGTAGTGACTAGTAGAGGACACAAGGGGAGCTCGTGGGGTACTGATTCTATTCTCTTTCTTGATCTGGCAGTTGGATCTGCATGTATGTTGCCTTTGCAAAATGTTATCAAGCTGTACACTTAAGATTTGCTCACTTTTCAATATGTAGGTTATACTCCAATAAAGTTTATTTTTTTAGGTGGCATTGGGATCCCCACCCATCTGTCTGGGCCCATTGAAAAAAAGGGACAAATAGATTTTAAAGATGATCGGGAAGAAGTAAGCATAGATTTCAATCTGCAAGTGTCCTTCCTCAGCATCTACAGGTGTGATGACTGGAGAACCGCCCTTTCATGACAGCTCCTGAGACAGAACATCAGCGTTTTCCCTGGAACACAAGCCATTTTCCATATTTTCAACATATAACATTCCTCCTCAAATTACCTACTCCTTGTTGGCTTTGTTTAATAAAAGAGAATCTAGCATAAAAAGTGCATATATATTCCATTTTAAAGCATATTTGTATATTTAAGAAGACATATGTTTGAGAAATTTTTAACATTTGGACAACATTAGCCAGGAAACACCTAGAGTCAGATTTTAAGTGTTATACCTGACCTTTGCAATTATTTCCTTTTGCAAATACTAAAACTATTACCAATTGGATTCCTTTCTAATTTTCCTTGCTTGTTATTTTATGAAACAATTATCACAGAAAAGAAAAACGAAACAAAACAAAGGCTTAGAATTGTAGGTTTTTAGAAGTGTTTGTATTTAAACTTTGGAAAAAAATAAATTGATAAAAGAAATACAATAAACACCTATTTATCTCTGTCTGCAAGCAGTAAGATCAAAAAAACTTCTTCTCCCCTGAATTATAATTATACCTAGATTAATCATCAATAATGAAAAACTGCAAAGGTAATAATCAAGGCCAAGACATTTTGAAATATACGCTTAATCTATGCCAGAGGAAAAGCAGAAAAATAATAACAACAAAAAAGCCACATCTCACGCTTAAAGCACACTAAAAGCTGAACAGTAGAAATAATTCATTTCTACCCTTTTATTTTTTAATAATCAGACCTTCTACTTAGTTAATGAAAACATTCTTCTCTAAATGATATACCGTAATTTCACTAATTTTATTTATTTAGTCATAGGTTGTTACTCTGTTGTTTATTCAAGTAAATAACCAAAACATTTTCCCATAAGCAATTTAGCAATAAAATAGACTCAAGAAAACATCTACTTTTTGAAAACCACTTTTTAAATCACTTAGTCTGGATTATTTTAGAAGTACCTTATTATTATTATTGTAATAATAAACATAACCATTTAGTACAGCCAAATAGAAACCAGGTGTGGTTCTGAGTTGCTATCTTAGACATTTAAAACTCATAACAACCTTAACAGCTGGGTACACTATTATCCCATTTTATAGATGAGGAAATTAGAAGCACAATTTGGTTATTGGAAGTTACCTGAGCCACAGAGTCAATGAGCAAAGGCAGGATTTGAAGGCAAGTGGCTGTCACCAATCCCATTCCCTTGGCTCTTCTGCTAAGCTAAGGCACCTCTGCTATTTCCATGTGAGTACCGGTTACTATGGCACGTATTCCATCATTTTATCTTATTATTTAAATATATTACTTAATTCTTACTGTGAAGTCTCTCATTTTACTTTAAATGTATGTTAAATAAAAAAATACATATTCTATGTATGTCTTTGCTATTTTCTATATTTTTCCTACATTCATTAGAATTGTAAACACTCTAGACTTTGAATTTAGAGCAGGTACTATCTCCTAGGCATTTAAAGCAATTTACATATAGCATGCCATTTACATTTAAACACACACAGACATCTAGCACTATTGTCTGAATTGGTTTTTATGGTATGTTTTCTCATCTTCTATCTCATGACATTGCCAAAGTCAAATTCTCAGAGTCTAAACCCTTTATTCTTGAGGGGTGGTACATAAACAAGCAGCATCACCATTACCTGGGAGCCGTGAGAATTCCAGAAGCTAGAATTCCAGTACAGAATTCCAGGTGCCACCCTAGATCAACCGAGTCAGAACCTTCATTTTAAGAAGAACTCCAGGTGATTGTAGACATATTAAAGTATTAAAGTTTAAGAAATCTGCTTCGGCCAATCTATTTCTCTACACTGAAGGCTTCCATAATCCTTACTTCAGCTAATTTATTTCCGTAGGTTCTGTGAAAGATATTCTTACCAATTTTACCACTAAGCGTTTTAGTCTGTTAAAAGTATTCTTGAGTGCTTCACTATCTCTACCAGCTCTACTGCCTGCAGTATTATCGAATTTTACTGAATTAACTATTGAGGATGTAAAACAAACGTTTCTCTTCCAGGGCTGTCTGAAAAGCTATTTGTGTGCAAAAGGCCGTATCCTCCACAAGTGACTACAAATACCATCAACTGGAAACAGGCAGAGCTCACATGCTTTAGCTCTGGTGTATAGCCTCATCTATGAGAGTTCCTGAGTTAAAAGATCAATAGTAGAATAGCTACTGTTTTCTCAAAATCCTGGGAGATTTTATGCTGTATAATGGCACATGCTGATCTCAATTCCTTTGTGAATTCTTTTCAGATTTCTTTAGTTTTCAGGTATCCACTTATAAGTTTCCCTAAGGTTTTCTGGCTTTTTATATAAGTTGATCTGAAAGTTTCCAGAAAGATATCTTAGTAGTAACACAGGATTCGTGCTCTGGCTGAAACAACCAACATTAACAACAACATCATCAACAAAAAAGCCAAACATAATAACTAATAAAACCCTCAAACAAAGACAAATCCATATTGAAAACCATCAAAATAAGCTTCCAAAACAGTAAATTAATGCAAAAGAAAATCAATCTTATTACAATTTCAAAATGTAAGACAAAATTCTGTGCTGGTAAGTGCTTTTTACTGTTTTAATGAAGTATCAATACCCAAATCTTGAAAAACATCACCAAGTTGTTTTACTACCTCATCTCTTTGCATTGGCTCTTGAATGGGTGCAACATATCAGCTAGCTGGGGTAAGAAGCTTAATTTACTTGTGCAAATAGTATCAAGGAAGATCATTCTTTAAAATTTTACCAATAAGAAAATAAGGAATGTTTGAGTATGAAGTGGGTATTAGATAGTAGGAAGGAATTAATTTTAATTATATCAGGTGTGATAATCATATTGTGGTTATGTAAGATAAATTTCCTTGTCTTTTAAAAATGTATACTCAAGTAAATTGGGCAGAAATGTCAAAAAAAATGCCCATAGGACACACTGGTACACACTGCTGCCACTAAAAATGAAATGAAATAAAAGCCCTACTAACAAAAAACAGAGAGAATGATGGACATGAGGGATCTAGAAAAGGCATCAATCATAGTGAAATTTCAGTATCAATGCAGGAGGCTCAAATAAGCCACTAGGCCATTGGATTAAAAGTGATGAAAGAAAAAATATTTTTTTTAATATTCATAATGTCACTGAACTAACACATTATATTTGAAAAATGCTATGGACACATTTTATTGACCACTTGCTCAAGTTACTATGATAACTATTTTACATATATTATTGCTCTTAATCTTTAAAATAACTATTCAAGTGAGACATGAAGAGCTCTTTTCCTATTTTCCTAACATTTCTAGCTTGGCCCAAGGAGAAGTTTTGCACTGCTTTACACAGTCTTCTTATTTTCTCTTATACTTACTCCACTTCATAGGATAAGGAGGAATAATTTGATTAGTCAGATAGTCATATTTTATTAGTAAGTGGTTTCTGTGCCTAAATGAATTAGAATAAATGTAAAAGTTAATCCAAAAATTTGGAAAACAACTAACTTAAAATTTTTTTTAATCTAAATTAACTCTTACTTTCCACCCTCATTCTTCTAGGAATCAACAATTTTGGTGGAGGATATAAACAACAAAACTAACACAGCAGAACAAAACTTTGGCAACATGGAAGGTATGCATGCACAAAAAACCCAAACAATATCTAAATGCAAGAAAAATAGACAATCTAAGAAAACAGAATTATAGTTGAATGCCTCCATATTCTACTATCAAACCACAACAGAAAAGGAGGACAAAAATAAAAACTATATGATGCTCAATTGGGGGATTTATGGTAACATAGACACTAGTAATTCTAAAAAGCCCTCTGCCTCAAAACATCTAGAAATGCTTCATAAAACACAATAAACATACTTTAAAATGCATTGTTGCACTCACTCAAAATAAGAATGACCCTACAGTGGCGAAATGAAGACAGAGCTGAAACAGCAGTAGCATCCACATGCAAAAATCATGGGTACCCTGGTGGTATTTACCAATAACAGGATCTTGAAGCCCTGATTTTAACAGCCTGATAGGAAGTAGTTGACAAGACTTTAGATTTGAAAAAGATGGGGACTTGGAATTAAGAACATCCAAAAGCCCAAAAAAGTGTGAATATTTTTTTAAAAAAAAGCCTTCTATCAAGGGGAAGTGACAAGGAGAAAATTATTTATGATATCCCTGGCTTGGAGTAGAGAAAAAGAAAATCTCTCTTCTAAAAATGCATAAACCATAGTTCCTCCCCCATGGATTTGGGGCTTGGTTTTATAGTTATTATAAGTCCTGAAAAGCTTCAAGCAGAGAAATTAACTTAAAGAAGCAAGTTAAATTCATTGCAAAGTAATATAACCTCATCTGAGACCTCTCAGGATCCCTCTAATTTTTAAAAAGCCAAAAATGAGCTTGCAATCCAAAATTACACAACTCACAAAAAAAATAGGCTTTCATAAAGGAGAGTCCAAAGAAGCAACAAAGAGCAGATTTAGAGTGCCAAGAGCTTCAGATTTTCTAATTGTCAGATACACAACATAATATAAATACAATAAAAATCTCCAAATATATAAAAGAAGGAAGTACAAACATGAGAAAGGAACAATAGGATGTAAAAAACCAATTGGAATTTTAAAGTACCAAAGGTAACTTCTAGAAAAAAATATTAAATAATATTATGATCTCTATAGATGAATTGAATAAATTAGGTACAACCTCAGAGAGAGTTAATAAACTGAAAGATACACTTGAATAATTATGTAAAATACAACAAAAAAGGTGATGAAACTACATAAAATGGAGGAGAAAATGGAAAGTTCTAACATGTGACCAATCACATTCCCTGAAGGAGAAACAAGGGAGAACGGAGGAGAGTCCAGGATCAGGCCTAGGAGGAGGCAAGTGAGGCAGCTAAAGCAAAAAGTTCAAAGGGGCATTTATTCTTCCTAAATTTTGCCACCTGGAAGAGGCAATACCAAGGAAGATAATTAGCTAAAAAGTTTTCCAGAATTGAAACTTGAGATTCAGGAAATACAATGTTTTCCAAACAGGATAAATAAAAAGAAACTTACATCTAGAGTCAATAATAAAACTGTAGACTATCAAAGACAAAGCGATTGTAAAAGCAGCCAGAAATAAAAAATTGACTACTTTAGTAGACACTGTTGGTGCCCTGCCTATACCCTCTTTATCAGCCAGGGACCCACACTTACCTTCTCCTGATGATTGTCCTCAGCTTACTGGAAATGTCTCACAGTTTCTTTCCATACTGCCTCTGAAGACAGCCCATTGCTAAAAACTGACCAATAAAAAGATACCAAAGGCCAGTCCCCTTGCATCAATGTGAGACATTTCTATGGTACCCTCAGGATTGAGAGTTTCTTGTGGAATTAGACTGATCTTCCACTAAATCCCATCTTTGACTAGCTGTTTTTCCTTTCCTATACTCTTCTCCTAATTTTTTTTTTCTGATTTCAACTAACAAAACTGAGAATCCCCATCTTGGGTTTGACTCTAGAAAGTACAAATGAAGGCAATTATCAACCAGCAAGTGATAAATAGATCACCAGCAGATTGTCAAAACAACAATGGATGCCAGGAGACTGTAGAATAATACATTCTAAGTACTAAGAAAAATAATTGTTAGTTAAGATCTCTATTTCCAAAATATAATTTGAGGATAGAAGTGAAATAAATATCTATTCAAATGCATCAAAACAGGGTTTACTACCAACAGACCCACACTGAAGAACATTTTAAATAAAGAATTTGGGGCAGAAAGAAAATAAACCCAGATGGGAAGTCTGAGACACAAGAGGGACTGGAAAAAAAAGAAGAAAGTAATTAGTGAACATGTGGGTAAAGTAAACTTAATCAACAACATTTAAAATAACATTAGTAATAATAATGCTTAAATCAGTGAATAACAAGCCAAAGTGGAACTAAGTTATCTTACAAAAAAAGGAGGGAAGTGATTGAACTTAAATTGTAATATCTTGCATTTTTGAGGAGGAGACAATAGAGATTAATTTAACTTTAGACTTTTAATATGCAGAAAAATATTTTAAGGTCAATCTCTTAAAAATAGAAATCAAACATATTAACTTTAAACCAGCAAAGAAGAGAGAAAAGGATAGGAAACCTCAATCAGAATGAAGGCATGAGGAACTTCTGTTTCTGGCTACAATGATGTGACTGGTCCTGGATTAATCCACTCACTACAAACAACCAGAAAGTTGGACAAAATATATAAGGCAAATCTTTTTGGGAATTGTACAATATGCAGCACAAACTGCACTTTACAAGTGAAGGGAAAGTGCCACAATTTCCCAAACTCTCTCCTTAGGGACAATTTTCCAACCTCAATAAAGCAAACTGGGATCCAAGCAAAATACATGGTTTTGCTTCACTTGGAAGGCAGAGATTAGAGTTAAGGAAGCTGAAGTGGAAGGAATATACACAGCAAAAAGTCAGAAAGGAAGGATTTGGGCAGAAGGCTGACCTCAGATGTCTGAGTAGTAGTTTCTGTAAGTTCTTAAGAAAGCATTGGGCTATACATGTGCAGGACAAGAATTCAAGAGGCTTCTTAGAGAGTCACTACTACTCACTGAGATATAGAGATATCAGAGGTCATACAGTGACAGTGGATAGTGGAGTCCATGCCAGCCAGAGTGGAGCTATCGCATTAACATCTCCTAATATTGTAACTTTTTTACAATGCCCAGTATACATTAATTCTTGGATGTACAAAGAAAGAGAAAAATGTGATATATAGTAAAGAAAATAAATCAAAATAAACTGACATGGAGATGACTAAAGTCTTGCATATATCAGATAATGACTTTAAAGTAGCTATTAAAAATACATTTAAAGGAAAAGGAAAAGGGGCCAGCTCGGTGGTGCAGCAGTTAAGTTCACACGTTCCACTTCACGGCAGCCTGGGGTTTGCCGGTTCAAATCCCAGGTGCGGACATGGCACCGCTTGGCACGCCATGCTGTGGTAGGTGTCCCACATAGAAAGTAGAGGAAGATGGGCACAGATGTTAGCTCAGGGCCAGGCTTCCTCAGCAAAAAAGAGGAGGACTGGCGGTAGTCAGCTCAGGGCTAATCTTCCTCAAAAAAATAAATAAATAAATAAAGGAAAAGGAAAATACATTAACCAAAGGAAAATGTATTCAGAGAATTAAAGGAAAATATGGTCTTAATGAGAGAACAGATAGTGAATCACAGAAGAGAAATAAAACTATTTAAACAGGCAAATAGAAATCTAGAGCTTAAAAGAATAATAAATGAAATTTAAAATTCATTGGATGGGCTTAACAGCAGGTTGGAGATGGTAGAAAAAAGAGTCAGCAAGTTGAAGAAAAATTAGTAGATATTATGCAATCTGAGGAACAGAGCGACAAAATGTTTGCAGAAAAACGCACAGAGTCCCAGAGACCCACAGGACAATATCAAATAATCAAACATATGTATAATAGGAGTCTCAGAAAAAAAAGAGACTAGGGATAAAACTATTTAAAGAGATAATAGGTTGGGCCGGCCCTGTGGCCAAGTGGTTAAGTTCACACATTCTGCTTCAGTGGCCCAGGGTTTCGCCAGTTCAGATCCTAGGCATGGACATGGCACTGCTCATCAGGACACCTTGAGGCAGTGTCCCACATGCCACAACTAGAAGGACCCACAACTAAGATATACAACTATGCATTGGGGGGATTAGGGGAGAAAAAGCAGGAAAAAAAAAAAAGGAAGATTGGCAACTGTTGTTAGCTCAGGTGCCAATCTTTGGAAAAAAAAGAGAGAGATAATGACTAAAAACGTATTCAATTTGACTGGGGGAAAATATGAACTTACAGAGTCAAGAACTTGAGGAAATCCCAAAAAGGATAAAATCAAATAAAACTACACCAAACCACAGATAGTCAAACTTCTGAAAACAAAGATAGAGCAATCAGAGGAAAAGGCACAGCACTACAGGAAACAATGATAAAAATAACTGCTGGCTTCTCATCTCAACAAGGTAGTCCAGGTAACAATGGAACAGCATCTTTAACATGCTGAAAGAAAAACAAATATTGTTATTTAGGAATTTTAATCTGGTAAAAATATACTCCAAAAATAAGGCAAAAATAAAACTGTTTTATGGTAAACAAAAGTGAAAAATTATTTGCAGCAAACATAAATTAAAAGAAATATTAAAGGAAAATCATATCACATAAAAAGGTAGATCTACAAGAAGGAAAGACGAAGACTGAAAAAGTAAATACTAGGTAATACAAGAGATTATATTATTCTCCTTAAAATATAACTGGTTTTTAAAAAGAAATATTAATATTGTAAGGTAGAGTTTACAATATATGAAAAAATAGAAGATATGTAAAAACAGCACAATGGAAAAGGGACAAATTAATGGAATTCTACTGTTGAATGGGTAAAATATTTGGGAAATAGGAAGTAGGGACTGGGAAGTGGGAAGCATCAAATGTGAAGTTATAAGTTTAACAGGGTCAGGTGTTAAATAGAATAATTTGACTCTAAATAGACTTTAATAAGTTAAAGATGGGATATTGTTAATCCTAAGCAAACATTACATACATTTAAAAAACAAAAGAGCTAATAAGCCAAGAAAAGAAATGAAACAACATTAAAAAATATTCTATTAGCCCAAAATAGTCAAGCAAGGAGCAACAGAAAACAAACACTAAAAAGGAAGGGAAAAACTGAAAACAAATAGGATGAAAATAGACTTAAACAAAGCAATATCAATAATTACATGAAATGTAAACAGAAAGAAATAAAAGCAAATAGACTAGGAGTTGAGAAACTGTGGCCTTCAGGCCCAATCCTGCCCACTTATTTTGTAAATATTTATTGAGAAATAGCCTTGTCTACTTATTTACATACTGTCTATGGCTCCTTTCATGCTACAGTGGCAGAGTTCAGTAGTTGTGACAGAGATTACATGACTTGCAAAGCCTAAAATATATACTATCTGACCCTTAACAGAGAAAGTTTGATGACCCTTGGACTAAACACTCCAATTATACAGCAGATTTTATGAGACTGAATTAAAAGGCCAGACCCAACTCTATGCTGCCAACAAAAGACTCAATTTAAATTTAAAGAGACAAATAAGTTGAAAGCTAAAGAATGAGAAAAGATATATAATGTAAACAGGAAGCACAAGAAAGCTAGTGAGATTGTATTAACATGAGACAAAGTAAACTTCAAGACAAAATACATTCCAAGAGATAAAGACGGATATTTCATAATGATAAATGGGTCAATTCATCAGGAAGATGTACATATTAGATATGTATACACCTAATAACAAAGGTTCAAATTTCATGAAGCAAAAACTGATAGGACTAGAGAAGGAAATAAGCAAATCTATAATCACTGGTGATTTTTAATACCCCTCTCTCAGTAATTGACATAATAAAATTAAAAAAAAATAAAAAAAGATTATCTTAACACCGCCACCCAACCATCTTGACCTAACTGACTATTATAGAATCCTATACCCAGGCAATGTCAGCAACATGGTGGAGTGAGCTGTTCCCTTCATCTCTTCCCCCTTTTGAACTACAACTAAATGGACATTCACTGACCAATGGAGGAAGCCCACAGAACACAACAGGATGCCTGAGAGACACATGCAGGTATACATCTGAGGGTGGATGGATTGGCCCCCTGGGAAGTGGCAGAGATAGGTGAGCAAGCCCTGCTCTCCCCTAGTAGCCCTGGGCATGCTCACGAATGCTATCCAGCCTGGTGAAAGGGCCCAGATAGTGGGAACATGCACCAGGGGAACCATAAGAGGAGGAGGCAGTAACCCTTAGCCTGCGATTGTGGTCACTCTCCTGGTGGGGAGAGGGAGCCCACTGTGCCCTCTGTGCTGCAGAGGGGCAGCCATAGCTTGGCTCCCAGTGAGGAAGCCCCACCTGCCCAGCACAGCAGCCCCGTGGACCATGGACCATAAACAGAGACCTCACCAGATCTCTCTGCTGGGGCAAACACTTCACAGGCACATGGGTGAGCACTCATAGTGCAGTTGAGCCCCCAGAGAGGAAACAGTTCTCGTGCAGCTGCAGGAATAGGTGTGGTAGCTTTGAGCCCACTCGGGTTCACTTTCTTGGTGGGGAGGTGGAGCCCACCATGCCCCAGTGCTATCAAGGAGCAGCCATAGCTTGGGTCCCAGTGAGGAAGCCCCACCTTCCAAGCACAGTGGCCCCGTGGACTTCAGACCATAAACAGAGACCTCAGCAGATCACCGTGCTAGGGCCAATGCTTCCCAGGCATGCACACAAGTGCTCCCAGTGCAGCTGAGCCTCCATTGAGGGAATGTGTCCTGGGCAGCTGCAGGAATAGGCGTGGTAGCTTTGAGCCCACTGGTGACCACTTTCTGTAAGGGAGGGAGAACTCAGAGTGCCCCTGAGGTACCAAAGAGTGGCCCTAGACCAGCAAGGAAGCCCCGCCTGACAAGGACAGTCCACACAAGTGCCTGAACACAGCCCAGGCTGGGGCAAGCACCCATTATACCCCCACAGCTTCCAGAAGATGGAGTGGGGCCAGAAATGCTGCTTCTGCTTCCCCCCAGTGGTAACGGGGTAATCTAGTCATAAGATAACCACAAATGCCCCTACAAAAGGTTAGTTCATCAAACACCATGGGAAACTGCAGCAAGAATTCAGACCAGAATGAAAATGACAATTCTCCAGAAACCAACACTGAAGACAAAGAAATATACAACCTAAATGACAGAGAATTCAAAATAGCCATCATAAGGAAACTCAATGACTTACAAGAAAACATGGAAAGACAATTTAAGGAGCTCAGCAATAAAATGAATCTCTTCACCAAAGAGACTGAAACTATAAAAAACAATTAAGCAGAAATTCTGGATATGAAAAACACAATTAATGAAATAAAACATAATCTACAATCATTAAGAAATAGAACTGATCTTATGGAGGAAAGAATTAGTCTTATTGAGGATAAAAGTGTAGAAATTCTACAGGTGCAGGAGGAGACAGAACTAAGATTTAAAAAAAAAAAAGATGACATTCTTTGAGAAATATCTGACTCAATTAGGAAAAGCAACATAAATAGTATAGGTATTGTAGAGGGAGAAGAGAGGAAGAAAGGAGCAGAGAGCTTGTTCAAAGAAATAATTGCTGAGAACTTCCCAAAAATGGAGATGGTTTCAGATTTACAGATAAATGAAGCTAATCAAACACCCAACTTCATCAGTGCTAAAAGACCCTCGCCAAGGCAGATAATAATAAAAATGGCAAACGTTTGTGATAAAGAAAAAATATTAGGAGCAGCAAGCCAGAAGAAAATAACCTACAAGGGAAACCCTATCAGGCTTTCAGTGGATTTCTCAGTAGAAATTCTACAGGCTAGGAGAGAATGGAATGATATATTCAAAATACTGAAAGACAAAAACTTTCAGCCAAGAATACTCTATCCAGCAAAACTTTCCTTCAGATACAATGGAGAAATAAAATCTTTTCCAGATAAACAAAACCTGAGGGAGTACATTACCACTAGACCTCCCCTACAAGAAATAAAGATGCCCTCACACAGGCAACAATAAGGCAAAGATCTACAAAACTCTGAGCAAGGAGATAAATAGACATGATCAGAAATCTGCAGCTCTCTACCAGAACAGGGAGTCAAATGCTCAGTTACAACTTAAAACAGAAAGGAAAAGAAAGCATCAAAAGTAATGATAAAAATTTCAACTTAGCCACAAACTCACAAAATTAAATACAGAACAATTTGTAACAGCAATTACTCAGAAGGGGAGAGAAAAGGGAAGGAACCTGCTTAGGTTAATGGAGATAAGAAGCTATAAGAAAATGGACTATCTCATCTCCAATATCTTTCATACAATCCTCATGGTAACCACTAAACAAAAAATCAGAGCAGAGTCAAAATTCACAAAAGGAAAGAAAACTGAGAAATCCCCCTCAGAAAACCAACAAAATGAAATGGCAGTCAGAAATACAAAGGAAGAGAAACAGTGGAAACATAGAACAACCAGAGAAAAAGATAAAATGGCAGCATTAACCCCTCATATAACAATAATAATTCTAAATGTAAATGGATTGAACTCTCCAATCAAAAGACACAGAGTAGCTGGATGGAGTAAAAAACAAGAGTCAACAATATGCTGTCTCCAGGAAACGTACCTCAGCTCCAAAGACAAACATAGACTTAGAATGAAGGGATGGAAGACAATACTCCAAGCTAATTGCCAACAAAAGAAAGCAGTTGTTGCCATACTTTTTTCAGACAAAGCAGACTTCAAGATGAAAAAGATGAGAGACAAAGAGGGGCAGTATATAATGATAAAAGGGGCATTCCGCGAAGAGGACATACACTTATTAATATATATGCACCTAACACAGGGGCACCAAAGTACATAAAGCAATTATTAGCACATCTAAAGGCAGAAATTAACAGCAACACAATAATATTAGGGGACCTCAACATCCCACTTACTTCACTGGACAGATCATGCAGACAAAAAGTCAACAAGGAAATAGTAGATTTTAATGAAACACTTCACCAGATGGACTTAATAGACATATATAGAGCATTCCATCCAAAACCAGCAGAATATACATTCTTCATAGGTACGCATAGAAAATTCTCAAAGATAGACCATATGTTGGGTAACAAGGCAAGCCTCAAAATTCAAGAAGATTGAAATCATCCCAACCATCTTTTCTGACCACAATGCTATAAAGCTAGAAATCAACTATAAGAAGAAAACTGGGAAAGTCAGACATAATGTGGAGACTAAACAACATGCTATTGAACAACTATTGGATCATTGAAGAAATCAAAGGGGAAATTAAGAAATACCTGGAGATAAATGAAAATGAAAATACAACATACCAACTCTTATGAGATGCAACCAAAGCAGTTGTAAGGGAGAAATTCATAGCAATACAGGCCCCCCTCAACAAGAAAGAAAAATCTCAAGTAAGTAATTTTCAAATGCACCTAACAGAGCTAGAAAAAGAACAACAGACAAAGCCAAAAGTCAGCATAAGGAGAGAAATAATAAAAATCAGAGCAGAAGCAAATGAAATAGAGACTAAAAAAAAACAGTAGAAAGGACTAATGAAACTAAGAGCTGGTTCTTTGAGAAGATAAGCAAAATTGACAAACCCTTAGCCAGACTCACGATGAAAAAAAGAGAGAAGGGTCAAATAAATAAAATAAGAAATGAAAGAGGAGAAATTACAACAGATACTGCAGAAATACAAAAGATTATAAGAGAATACTATGAAAAATGATATGCCCACAAATTCAATAACCTAGAACAAATGGATAAATTCCTAGACTCAAACAAACTCCGAAAACTAAATCAAGAAGAAAAAGAGAATCTGAATAGAGCAATCTCAAGTACAGAGATTGAAACAGTAATCAAAAACCTCCCAGAAAACAAAAGTCCAGGACCAGATGGCTTCTCTGGAGAATTCTACCAAACATTCAAACAAGACTTAGCACCTGTCCTTCTCAAACTGTTCTGCAAAATTGAAGAAGATGGCATGCTTCCTAACACATTCTATGAGGCCAACATTGCCCTGATACCAAAAGCAGACAAGGACAACACGAAGAAGGAAAACTACAGGCCAATATCACTGATGAACTTAGATGCAAAATCCTCAACAAAATATTGGCAAATCAAATACAGCAATACATTGAAAGAATTGTACACCATAATCAAGTGGGATTCATTCCAGAGACACAAAGGTGATTCAACATCTGCAAATCAGTGTGATATACCACATTAACAAAATGAGGAATAAAAATCACATGCTCATCTCAATAGATGCAGAGAAAGTATTTGACAAGATCCAACATCCACTATGATAACAACTCTCAATAAAATGGGTATTGAAGGAAATAACCTCAACATAATAAAGGCCATATATGACAAACCCACAGCCAACATCATACTTCATGGCGAAAAACTGAAAGCCATCCCTCTGAGAACAGAAACAAGACAAGAGTGCCCACTCTTGCCACTCCTATTCAACATAGTACTGGGGGTATTGCCAAGAGAATTAGGCAAGAAAAAGAAATAAAAGGAATCCAAATTGAAAAGGAAGAAGTGAAACTTTCGGTATTTGCAGACGATATGATTCTATGTATAGAAAACCCTAAAGAATCCACCAAAAAACTATTAGAAATACTCAACAACTACAGCAAAGTTGCAGGGTACAAATCAATTTTAATTAATCCCATTACAAATCAATTTCAATCTAATTAAAAATCAATTTTAATTTAATCCCGTTTACAATCACAACAAAAAGAATAAAATACCTAGGAATAAACTTAATCAAAGAGGCGAAAGACCTGTACACTTAAAACTATAAGACATTACTGAAAGAAATTGAGGAAGACATAAAGAAATGGAAAGATATTCTATGTTCATGGGTCGGAAGAATAAACATAGTCAAAACGTCCATACTACCTAAAGCAATCTACAGATTCAATGCAATCCCAATCAAAATTCCAATGACATATTTCACAGAAATAGAACAAAGGATCTAAAAATTTATATGGAACAACAAAAGACCCTGAAAAGCCAAAGTAATCCTGAGAAAAAAGAACAAATCTGGAGGCATCACAATCCCTTAATTCAAAACATACTACAAAGCTATAGTAATCAAAACAGTATGGTACTGGCACAAAAACAGACAAACAGATCAATGGATCAGAATTGAAAACCCAGAAATAAAACCACACATAATCTTTGACAAAGGAGTCAAGAACATACAATGAGAGAGGAAAGTCTCTTTAATAAACGGTTTGGGAAAACTGGACAGCCACATGCAAAAGAATGAAAATAGACCATTATCTTGTGCCATGCACAAAATTAACTGTACATATATTAAAGATTTGAATGTAGGAACTGAAACCATAAAAATCCTAGAAGAAAATTTAGGCAGTACACTCTTTGACATTGGTCTTAGCCACATCTTTTCGAATACCATGTCTACTCAGGTAAGGGACACAAAAGAAAAAGGTAACAAATGGGACTACATCAAACTAAAAAGCTTCTGCAAAGCAAAGGAAACCACCAACAAAAAGGAAAGACAACCCACCAACTGGGAGAAAATATTTGCAAATCGTTTATCAGACAAGGGGTTGATATCCAAAGTACATAAAGAAATCACACAACTCAACACAAAAAATCAAACAACCCAATCAAAAAATGGGCAGAGGATATGAACAGATATTTTTCAAAGGAAGATATACAGATGGTCAACAGACACATGAAAAGATGCTCAACATCACTCATCATTAGGGAAATGCAAATCAAAACCACAATGAGATATCACCTCATACTCATTGGAATGGCTATAATTACCAAGACAAAAAACAAGGAATGTTGGAGAGGATGTGGAGAAAAGAGAACACTCATACACTGCTGGTGGGAAAGCAAACTGGTGCAGCCACTATGGAAAACAGTAAAGAGATTCCTCAAAAAACTAAAAATAGAAATATGATATGACCCAGCTATCCCACTACTTGGTACCTACCCAAACAACTTGAAATCAACAATCTAAAGTAACATATATACCCCTATGTTCATTGCAGCACTATTCACAATAGCCAAGACATGGAAACAATCCAAGTGCCCATCAATCGATGATTGGATAAAGAAGATGCGGTATATATATATACATATATATATATATATACATATATATACACACACACACACACACACATATATATATATAATGCAATACTACTCAGCTATAAAAAAAAACAAAATCATGCCATTTGCAACAACATGGATGGACCTGGAGGGTATTATGCTAAGTGAAATAAGCCAGACTGAGAAAGACAAACACCATATGATTTCACTCATATGCAGAATATAAACAAATACATGGACAAAGAAAACAGTTCAGTGGTTACCAGGGGAAGGCGGGGGATGGTGAGGGATGGGCACAGAGGATGAAGGGAAGCACTTGTGTGGTGACAGTCAAGAAATAATGTACAACTGAAATTTCACAATGATGTAAACTATTATGAATCTCAATTTAAATATATATATAAATAAATAAATAACCAAAAAAAATGAATACTATACCCAGCAACTACAGTACCCACATTCTTTTCAAGAACATATGGAATCCTCACCTGGTTAGAACCTATGCTAGCCCTAAAATATACCTCATTTTATTCTGAAAAACTGAAATTTCACAGAGTATGTTCTCTATCCAAATTGGAATGAAATTAAAAATCTATAACAATTAGATATATAAGAAAAGAAACAATTTCACATTAAATAACCCATGGACAAAGAAAAAATGTAAGGAAAATTAGAAAATGTTTCAAACTGTGGCAATGAGAATACAACATAGCAACATTTACAATACATAACTAAAGCAGTGGTTAGAAGAGATTTATAGCTTTAAATGCCTATATTAGGAAATAAGATCTAAGTTTCTGACTTAAAACCCTGAAAAAAGAAGAGCAAATTCAACTCAAAGTAAAGAGAAGAAAAGGAACATTAAAAATCAGAACAGAAACCAAGGAAACATTAAATAAACAAACAATACAGAAAATTCTTAAACATGCAAGTTAGTTCGTTGAAAAGTTTAACGAAATTGATAAGCCCCTACTAAACTCATTAGGAAAAAAAGAGAGAAAATAAAAATTAGGAAAATTAGGGGCCAGCCCAGCGGCATAGTGGTTGGGTTTGTGAGCTCTGCTTGGGCATCCCGGGATTGGCCAAATCAGATCCCAGGCGTGGACCTATGCACTGCTTGTCAAGTCATGCAGTGGCAGGCGTCCTACATATAAAAAAGAGGAAGATGAGCAAGGATGTTAGCTCAGGGCCAGTCTTCCTCAGCAAAATGAGGAGGATTGGTGGCAAATGCTAGCTCAGGGCTAATCTTCCTCAAAAAAAAAAAAACGGAAAATTAGTAATGAAATAATGGATATTGCAAGAGATCCTACAGACATTAAAGGAAAAAAGAGAGAAAACAAGATAAATTAGCTTTCTTCACCACCACTTCAACTTAACACAGTACAAGAACATGGGTGACAGACATTCAATAAAAAAGCATTTTGTGATTAAAAAAAATATAGGGGAGGGGCTGGCCCCATGGCTGAGTGGTTAAGTTCGTGCACTCCGCTGCAGGCAGCCCAGTGTTTTGTTGGTTCGAATCCTGGGCGCGGACATGGCACTGCTCATCAAACCACGCTGAGGTGGCATCCCACATGCCACAACTAGAAGGATCCACAACAAAGAATATACAACTATGTACCGGGGGGCTTTGGGGAGGAAAAAAAAAATGGAAAAAAATAAAATCTTTAAAAAAAAATAGGGGAAATTTGAATTCATAAATTTTACACATAGAAAACCCAGATATTATTCTCTAATTGTAACTGAGTTCAGAAAAGTTGTAATATGTGAGGTATATCAGAACTACAAACGGTATTTCTAAGAGAGACAGTAAAGAATTTAACTCTGAAGGCACAAATTCATGGTCTTGAATATGGGATCCAGCATTGGCCACTCTTGTGGCCTTGAGTAATTTACTTAATTTCTGAGTTTTAGTGGCTTTGTCTATAACCTGGAGATAATGAGCCTACCCTGTAGCATTGTTGTGAAGATTAAAGATAATGTAAAGCACTTAACATAAATTAAACACTCAATACATGGCCGCTGCCATTATTATATAGTAGTGACACACAGCTAGAAATACAGAATACACTCCAATATATTCAGCCTATGGGTGTTAATTCTGTTCATAATGCAAAAGAGTTACTGAAATACATGGAAAAATCATAACAAGAAAATATAGGAAGACAGAAATAAATGCAAAGACTTGCATGTCCCTCGTTGAGATTATTAACTCAAAATGGACATTGATCCATAAGCAACCATTTAATGTCATATCTCAGACAATCTCACATAGACAATATTACAAGAGTGGTGATACAATTCACTTGGAAGAATAAGCAGGGTAAAAGTGTATAAGAAAAGCATTAAGGCCCTGATGCACTTCTCTTATGAAATGCCAACCTACGTTACAAAGTGAAAATTACTAAATCACTAAGTATTTAACACAGAAAAATAAATTAATAGAATAGAAAAGATAGCAAAGAAAAGAAGTCAAATTATTATAAGATCTTAGTAAATGCCAAAATAAAGTAACACAGTAATGGATGAAAGAAGCATTATTAACAACCATTAATGAAGATGTCAGCGTGGAAAAGAATTATCTAAGTTCATAATTCACAACTTCATGGCTACACATTTCAAAAGGATCAAATAATTTAAAACAATTTTAATATAAAAGAGTTTTCCTTCTCATCTGAGAATGAGATGAAAACTTTTGACTACTAAAGAGATGAAGAAAAATCATTAGACACAAGATAGATTAAATACATTTTAAAATTGCAAAGTAAAATGCAATAAAATAAATATAAAACTATCACAGATAGGGAGCCAGCCCGGCGGCACAACGGTTAAGTTCACACATTCCGATTCTCGGCTGACCAGGGTTCACTGGTTCGGATCGCACGTGGGGACATGGCACCCCTTGGCAAGCCATGCTGTGGTAGGCGTCCCACATATAAAGTAGAGGAAGATGGGCACAGATGTTAGCTCATGGCCAGGGTTCCTCAGCAAAAAAGAGGAGGTCTGGCAGTAGTTAGCTCAGGGCTAATCTTCCTTAAAAAAAAAAAAAAAAAAACTATCCCAAATAGAATGCCAATAAATACGTGGAAAACTTATTTTATAAAATATTTATGGAATGTGTAAGTGATCAATGTCCTGATTTCTCCAGCTAAGTGACAAAATAGATGAACTAATAGTATACAAATTAAAAAAGACTAAAAAAACAAAAAAAAGAAATACCCCTCAGGCTGTAAATCATATGTACCATTATAACTGAAGGTATTCAGAAATAAGCTGGTTGCCCAGTGAAAGGGGAATGATTAAGGAAGCCATTTATCAAGTTGATGGAATATGTTATTTTTAAAAATGACATGTCAGGAACAATACTTCTTTCTCCTTAGCACTTATACTCACCATTAACTCTTACTCTCATCATTTGCCATGATGTTACTACCAAGGTGTATTTATGTGTTGCCTAAATAAACGTCTTTTTTTTTTTTTGAGGAAGATTAGCCCTGAACTAACATCTGCCACCAATCCTCCTCTTTTTGCTGAGGAAGACTGGCCTGAGCTAACATCCGAGCCTATCTTCCTTTACTTTATATGTGGGATGCTGCCACAGCATGGCTTGACAAGCGTTGCATAGGTCCACACCTGGGATCTGGACCAGCGAACCCTGGGCCGCCTAAGCAGAGCATGTGAACTTAACCACTGTGCCACTGGGCCAGCACCCCTAAATAAACATGTCTTAAAGAGTACCTCCATCTCTTTTTGCTCCAGCTTTTCTCATTCCTGCTTTTTAAAAATTTTCCCTTTGTCTCCTCAAAATAAATGTCTTTTCTTTACATGAAATTATATAATTTCTCACGTGAGAAAAACATGTGGGATGATATATATACACATTCTGGTGTGGTCAAAATACAATCTACCACGAACCCTGAATAAAGGAATGGCAAATACAAAATCTTGCAGTTGATATTAAATTAGGAGGGATTACTAATGCTCTCAAAAATGTAAAAAGTTGATTAAATCTCTTCTTGATAATTAAAAGGAGTATATTGATTAAGATCTTCAGCTTTGGAGTCAGACAGACTTGGACAGATTCAAATAAATTACTTGACATATGACATGGGGGTAGTAATACCTACTCTATATGGTTGTTGCCACATAGTAAGGGCTTGTTGCTATTATTATAAATACTAACTGCAATACTTTTTTAGCAAAGAATATTTGGAAAATACAAAAGTATAGAGAGAAGAAAATCAGTCACTCATAATCTCACCACTCAGAAAAAATGAAACTCATTTTAAAATGACCTTGACAAAATAAGAGTCCTGTTTTTAAAAAAGGATACACTTCAGCAGGAAAATGGTGAAAAAAGACCAAAATCCTGCTCCGCACCATTTTACGATACTTAGCAGATGGGTATGGCTCTGTCAGGCAGATGCAGAGCTGGGGGAGGCAGGAGTCTCCTACACTGGGTGACAGGGTAGGACGAGCCCCTGAGGGGAGCAAGAAGAGGTCTCACCAAGAAGGTGGTACGTAAGCTATGCCAAACTGTGAGTGGGCCTCAGATCACTAGGAAGCAATGGGAAGAGGTCTGAGAGCAGGTGGTGAGAGCAGCACAGACAGGCTGAGGGAGCCATTTACCAGGAGCCCTGGGCAGACAGGTCTGATCAGACTGCTGGGTTCCTTTAGGAGAAGTGGCGATTGAGGAGTAACTATTAGGTCAGATGATGAGCATGATGCCAAGTTAAGAGATTTAAACATTATCCTCATAGGCAGTGGGAAGCTTCAGAAGTCTCTGAGGAGGAACAGGAATGAACTATACTATTATATTTTAGATAGTTTACGTGAAACACGTGCGAGAGTCTAGAAACAGGGAGATAAAATACAAAATATCAGACGAGAGAACTTAATGAGGAAACGTTTTTTTAAAAGAATAAAAGAGTCAGGAATTGATACAGAATGCAAAAGGACTAAGTATAAATATCCTAGAAAGACTCTGTAGACACATGCCATATTTGGAGTATAGCTGTAAAAATAACATGATGTTGAGAAATATCAAAAAGGAATATGACAGCAAAAGGCTAATATATGCTATATAATCAGAACTCTGTGAGGTCGTTTCATTCATCAAATGAATAGTTTAAGTAAATAAAGGGGCAAAAATACAAGTGTTTTTGTTGTTGTTCTTGTTGTTTTGAGGAAAATTAGCCCTGAGCTAACATCCGCTGCCAATCCCCCTCTTTTTGCTGAGGAAGATCGGCCCTCGCTAACATATGTGCCCATCTTCCTCTGCTGTGGTTGTTGTTTTTAAAAACAGCCAAAGTAATGGAGGCTAACAGAGTCAAAAAATAAGCCCAATAATGACAATGGCCCTCAAGTATAGAGAGAGAGCTAGGGAGGAAGTGCTGATTAGCTGGTTTCTGCAATAAATCTGTGGGGAACATAGAACATGGGCTTCAATACAAAAACAAGATGTGTTTCCCCTGGAAGGAATAAAGCATCTCCCAATCGTACGTTCTGTCCTCTGTCTCTCTTTCACCACAGTTCCATGAAAATCTTCAAGAAGTAGTAGCACACTAAATACTTTATAAATTCACATTCCTCCAAAGCCTCCTCAAGACACTTCTAATCCCAAGATTCTGTGACTCTCCTGCCCCATCCAGTAAGGGTCTCCTCTAAGAACATTGCATCTGCCTGCGGTATATGGAGGGAGGAGGAAAGAGAGCTCCCTTGAAGTCAGCTGGAATGTACAAATCAGTGACCAGCAATTAATGGTGATAGATATTATGGTCTCATCACTTATTCCATATTTGACCCTGGGTTTTTTAAAATCACTAAACCACATCACTCAGATACAGGAAACAGATAACCTCCTACAAAACTGCTCCTGGAGGGTTAGGTGCCCTGGCCAAAAGAGACAATTAGTAACTCAGGCTGTCTCACTCCTGATCTAGGTGCTCCCCACTCTGAGTATTTTCTATTTTCATGTTTCCACTTTAATATTTTTCCATGTACTTCTGAAGTTATGTATTTCTCTCTCCCCAAAGCATTTCACATCCTGTACTCTGTTATGGAGTGAATGTTTGTGTCCCTCCAAAATTGATATGTTGAAATCTACTCCCCATGTGATGTTATTGGAAGGTGGGGCCTTTTGGAGGTCATTAGGTCATGATGATGGAGCCCTCACGATGGGATTAGCGGCCTTACAACAAGAGATATGGGAGCCAGCTCACTCTTTTTCTGCCACGTGAAGATACAATGAGAAGTTGCCAGTCTGCAACCTGGCAGGGGGCCCTCACCAGAACCCAGCCATGCCGGCACCTGATCTCGGACTTCCAGCCTCCAGAGCTACGAAAAATACATGTCTGTTGTGTATAAGTTATCCAGACTATGCTATTTTGTTATAGCAGCCCAAACTAAGACATATCTGCTTTTCAAAAAAATTTCCATCCCAAACAACTTTACGTTTTTAGGATGTGGAACGCTATTTTATTCCTGTCTAGGCACCTGGCTCATAATATATAAGGCTAAAACACAAACATCACAAGCCTACAGACATCTAAGTTGAGGTTTCTTATAAGACCTGCTTAAAGAAATAGACATTTTTCAGAGCTGTAGAATGGAAGCCAGCCATGTAAGGTAACGATCAGTGAATCATATCACATGCAGCCGAAAAAGAAAATTGCTCCATGTGGAGAGCAGAGATTTAAGAGGCCAAAGTTGCCATGTAGACAGGGGAATGCAGGGCTGGGGAAGAGAATTCTGAACCAGGAGAAGGTCATCCTGGTAATCTTCTCCAAAGGTCAGCATGAATCTCACGTGTAGAGAGAGTCCATGCGCCAGGCGTGTCCTAGGTTTTCCTATCTATAGATCTTTTCCAGCTATAACTTGTCTAGATTCAAGAATCGTGGCCTGAACTTCTGCCCAAGCCCCTGTCCCTGAGCCTTGGAACTATCCGTCTTTCATGTGTCAGAAGTGAACACCCTGCTGGTTGCTGGAGGAGAAGGGGGAGGCTTTCTCCTTTCACAGCTTTACTGTTTGATTGTAACCAACTCCCAGGGACAATTCTGGACTTAATGAGCCCTTCTTTTGTCCTTGGAATAGTCACAGCATGCAGCTGTCAGGCAGCAAGAGTTGCACAGGAGTCTTACAGATCCTCCATAACTCTGCAGACAACATCATATTTCACATTGTCAGTTACCAATGGCCCGACAGCAGAGACCCTGCCTTCCATAAATTCCCAAACAAAGGAGGACCAGATGTGTCTTCTTTATTGGCCACATTTTCCTGCACATCCTGAGTAGTCTTTGAAGAAAAGCAAATTTTCCTTTTTTCTATGAAAAAGGGGAGGAACAGCATGTATTAATGGATAGTTACTAAAATTCAGTGACCCAGGAAGCATTTTCTAAGCATCTCCTTCGAGCAAAGCACTGAGCTGGGGTCTACAGATCTGGTTCAGAAGAGTGTAAATAATTCCTGGCTTACCCTGCCCAGGTGGAAACAGCTCTCTGCAGAGGGGGGCTCTCAGCCTCAGGACATGCATAAAGCATTTATCCTGCCAGACCTATAAATGCCTAAATCAGGACTCTCTAGTCAGAATAAACACTTTACTGAGACGTGATGGTTATAAAAAACTCACAACAATAGTTTTATAAGGCCATGCTTGCAAGAATCAGATTTGGCCTAACATCAATTGGTTATATCTTACTCTAATAAAGTGATACATTGTATTTCAAAGTCTTACTTTGTTCAAGGTTAACCTTTAACTGTACATGAGCGGGCAACAATGATGACGCAGTACCTCTTTGTCATTCTCGCTGGCATAAACTTTTAAGCACATCCAACAATTACTTGGTAGCTAGCTTGAGGTTGTTGATTACCGATGCTACAGGCTTTTGCCCCCACTATATAGTGAAGCCAAAATCGATCTGTTGTCAACCTGCTGATTATCATCTTGTCATCAGCAGTCCAGCTGGGATGATGAAGACCAGGTCAGCCCAGGAGAATCTCTCAAAACAAATTTGTATACTGATTCCCCTCCCTCCCTATCTCTTTGGGACCATATTTGAGGCTTGCTGTGATCTGGGGACACTTGGGAGTGTATGTCTTTTCAAAGAGAGAAAACCTCAAATCTTTCATAAATTTGTTTTCAGAATGAATTTTACTCTTAAAAGGTCATCTATAGTCAAATACACTTCTTCTTAAAGAGGAAATAAAATATTTTTCAATAAATTGTCTCCTCCAATGTAAAAAAGAGTTGAGCTTTATGTCAGTATATTTATGACAAAGAAAATATTTAAGAACTGTATCAGTATCATTTTATGTTTGTGCAAAATGCTACAAAAACCTAGGATGGGGCCGGCCCGATGGCACAGCGGTTAAGTTTGCACATTCCGCTTCGGCGGCCTGGATTTCGCTGGTTTGGATCCTGGGTGCAGACATGGCACCGCTTGGCAAGCCATGCTGTGGCAGGCATCCCACATATAAAGAGGAGGAAGATGAGCACGGATGTTAGCTCAGGGCCAGTCTTCCTCAGCCAAAAGAGGAGGATTAGCAGCAGATGTTAGCGCAAGGCTAATCTTCCACAAAAAAAGGAAAAACCTAGGGTGCTTATTATGTGTAATGTTACTGAAAAGCTCTGAAGAAGGCTTGTTACCCCAGCCTGAAATCCCAAGAATAACCCTTCTCCTCCTTCCTTTCTTTTCCTTCCTTTTTTTCACAAATGCGCAGTCCAGGTCTTACTGATTCCTGAGAAAATCCTGGAAGGTATTACCCGGGTGACTGATTTCCACCTTCAGCAATGGAAAAGTAAGAAGAATAACAATGGTACGATTCCAAGTAAGGTCATATTTAATGGCATATGTGGAAATGGTGCTCATTTCCAAACTAGCTGATCTGGAATGAAGAGGAGTGTGAATTTTTCATTCAGAATTTCCCTTTATACCTCTAATAATTCCCCTGCATCTCTTCTTTTCTCAAAAATAACTCCCAAATATTATTAGCTAGGGGTTTCTTTTGCATTCGCTTTCTCAAGTAAATGAGTCATGCTGTTCTCCAGGACATCTTTTACTAATGAGCTTCTTTATTTGGGCTGAAGCAATGGTGACCTCAAGTGCTGACAAGCAGCAAAAATAGTTGCTTGGAACTCAAACAGTGCATTTGTATGTCTACAAGTCCAGTGCACTTTGAGGTATTTACCTGCTTTTCCCTTCCTTTTATATCCCCTCCCTGTCCACACAATATTTACCATCAGGTTGTATCTTTTCTCCCAGTCAGGCCATATCCAGGCTTAAAAATCCTTAGAGTGGTATTTTAAATGCAGCTCTATGCTAATCAGCAAGATATATCCTTTTCCAAAACCAAAAAGAATTTCTTTTTAAATACTTCAAAGTTATTAAAGTGATCTAGGGAGGTTCTTCTACTATTTGCCAACTTGAAAATATATGTACATCCGCAATGTGAAAGGATTCAGTCTCAAGGTGCGGTATAGTACGTGAATTTGATTTTGTAATGCATTCCTGGTTTACTGAATTTATTAAATACAATGAGGTTTTGAGAATATGTATGAGGTAAAATTGCTTAATGATTCTCGCATAGCTAAACTCTGACCCATGCGTGGGCTTTTGTACATTCACCTTAGAATTGAGGGGAGCCAGTATAACCAACAACAGACTCACATGCATGCAGAAAAACACGGACGAAAAATATCTTGCATTTGTATGGCACACTACAATTTAAAATTACATAATTCTTCATGATTATCCCTGCCTCATATTGCACCTGCTTGAAAGAGTTGCAAAGATTAAATGAAACAATGCAGGTAAATTCTTGACGCATATGTAGGTCACAACAAATGGAAATTCTTGTTCCTGTTACTGATTTCTTTTTCGTCTGTGGGTGACACACATTTCTATTCTATCTGTTCTCATAAATCTGTTAGTCTTTTCTTCAAGGTAACATTGAAATCAAGTAATAGCCACAGACTCTCACTCACCTCAGGTTTTCTTTCTGAAAGGTATTGAGTAATTCATAGTGCATGAATTCCTCAAACTATATTCTACGTCTGTACCAATTTCTCTCAGTTTCCTGACTCGAGACTTCACTAGGCTCAACTAGAAATAATATTCCATTGACTTTTTATGAATTTTTTCAAACAAATTTTTAATTTGTGTTTAATGATCCAGCTCTTTGAAGATTATAATATATTTTCTCTTCCAGATACTTTCCTCTGTCAGTGATCTCAATTAGTCCTTTTCTCCATTACTTCCCAATTGCAAAGCTATAATTTTAACTCTCTTTAAAAGAGTTGTATAAGACTGTCAGATTGAAGGAAAAATTAAAAATAAAGAAGATATTGCTTCTAAGAGCTGAAGGTTGTCCCTTCTCAGCAAAGATGGAGCACTTGTACCTCAGGCCAACAAATCACAGAGGATTAATCTGGAGCCATGCACAAATTATTTCTTAAAATTAGGCTTTAATTAATTTGTTGTAGAGAGAAATAAAATGTTACCATGTGGTGAGCAAAATAGTTTATTCTGTTACCTTTGCCCTATAAAATGGTTACGTGAACTTCAGCAACAAGCCATCTCTCACAGCATCTCACTATTTTGAGAACATTTTCAGTGGCATAATAACAATATCTAGTCTCTGAAGAAAGAAAATGCTGTTGAGCTTTAGTAGTACAATAAGCACCGGTAGTTGCTCACCCAGAAATTATTCCCCACACCCACCTTCTTCCCTGTTCACAGAATTCAATTTTGTTCAGGTCTTACTCATAAGTCCCAATTTTTACGAGGCAGCAAACTCTCCATCAGCTCCAGGGGAGGTGGCCCATTTCTACATCCAGCCCCGCACTAGACCTGGGGTGAATCACAATTTGGCCAGTTCCCTTTGCCGGTGATTGCCTTACGCAGGAACATGTGATATTGTTCAGGTGAAGGAGATAGGAGAGGTCTCTAATGAAAGGATTCTAAAAAGCAGTGAAGAAGAAGAAAGGATTCCTCTTCTGCTCCTGGATGTTGTCATACCTGTATGTTGTTGTGAAACGGCAGCACCCATCTTGGGACCATGAAGGAATGGTGAGGACGGCAGAATAGAAAGATGAAAGTAAAGTAGAATTTTGAGGACGTCAGAAAACTGCTGAATTAACAAACCTTGGGACTGTCCTACCTCTAGAATTCTTGCTATGTAAGATAATGAATCCCTTCATTATTTAAGACATTTTAAGTTGGGGTTGCTGACACTTGCAACTAAAATCAGCCTAACTAAGCTACCGCAATATCATTGTATGAGGCGCTTGCAAGGGCTAAAAGCTGTCCATCACTTTAGTGCTAGGCCAGGAGATTCAGCCCTCATTTTCTAGCATTCTAAGACCTATTCCTTTCAGCTTCCAAATGTATAGGTACATGTTATTATAACTTAGAAAGGAAAGGTTATTAAAGCATTAGGCGAAATAATAAATTTGCGAAATATCAAAAGCTGAAAGTAATACATAACACTCACCAGAGAAGAATAGCGATAAATAAAGGACAGACCTGAATCTGTAGCTATCATTATATTTATCATTCTGGAATGCCTATCCAGAAAGAATGAATCCTTAAAGGTTATCAAAATAAGGCATGTGAGATTTGAAACCATATGGGTAGAATAGAACGGTGGCTAGAAATGGCCAAGATGAGATATAATAGGAATAAATATAAAATCTTAGATCTAGGTCCTAGAAAAGGCAGTGTACAAATTTAGGAAAGAGCTAAAAAGAAACCCTAGTGGTTTCAACTGTTCCCAAATTTGGCACATAGAAATAATGTTATGTGGCCACCATAAACATCATGAGATCTTCCCTCATCAATTGAATATAGTATCTACATAGGTGGTTTTTATCCCAGCTAGATATCAAAATTATGTGTCTCTTCAAAAATGCAAATATCTGGGCCCAACTCCATACCTAGTGAATCAGAATATTTTATATTGAACCTGACCTTGCGCGTTTTGTAAAAGTCCATAGGCAACAGCGCATGAACTGGTCTAGACTCTAGATCAAGCAAGATCTGTTGAACTCATCTCTAAGCAGGTGTCACCAGTGGGACTTTATATAGTTCTGGGAACCATAGTTTCAAAAAAGACATTTAAAAGTTGGAATGCACACACAGAAAGCCAACCAAGAAAGGGTCTTTTGGATTACGTCATGTGATGAGTAGATGAAAGACCCAAGGATATTTGATCTAGAAGTGAAAGTATACTCAGAAGGAACCTATGAAAAGAAACTATGTACACATGTTGGATATTTAAGATCTGAGATGGGGAAGAGGTGCTACTGTTTCATAGCTCTGAATAAAAGGATTAGAGAACTAATATATGAAGTTAGAAGATAAAAGATTTTAGATCAATATAAAGAAAACTTTTCAAGCCATGAAACAGTCAACAATGGAAAGGATTGCTTTGAAAAACAGCAATTTTCTCATAATTGTAAGTTTCTCCAAAAGGTCATATAAGTGACATTGTGGAACACAATCAGGAAGGCTGTAATGGGGACACCTGCCCTCAAAAGGGAGTAAACTAGAATACCTTTGAGGTTACCTTTGGCTCTGAAATTCTATGATACTCTGAGCAAATATATCACATAAAACACACAGAAGGAAATCTTGGAAGTCACCTTTTAAAGGTCCTTCATTGTATGGATAACAATTGCCAACACTTAGTGAACAATTACTACATACGCATTATCCCTAATGCGAACCGGCAACCTAGAAAGATCATATTGTTAGTCTTATTTTATAGATGAGAAAACCAACTTACTGAGAAGTTATCTAACTTAACTTAAGCATTTAAATAGAAAGTGGAAGAGAGAGGGCTTAAAACCAAACCTTGCCAAAGCCTCTCCTTGTTTTGTGTGACAATCCCCAGTGACTTTTCAAGGTCTACAAAATGAATACTCCACTCCCTGTTTTGTATTCAAGAACTTCTGTGATCTTTCACTAACCTATATTTTCAACCTTATTTTTCATCATTACCCTTAATTCATTTTATGATGCAGTTAAACTGAACTACTTGTTTCCTTCTAAACCCAAGGTCTCCTGACTCTAAGCTTATATTAAAGCTGTTGCTTCTAATTCTAACACCATTTCTTCTCTTCTCCACATCTCTTTAAACTTAAACTCTATTCAAGGACCAGTTCAAATACTGCCTCAAGTCTCCTTCCTCCTTAACTCAAAGTAAGCTGTCCATCCTGAGAAGTCCCATTGCATTCTATACTAGCTCTCTCGTAGCATTAACACCACTTTCTGCTTTGCATTTATTAAGCATGTATCTGTGTCTATGACACATTACGACAATTTTTTATGTGTCTAATTTTTCCTACTCATTTCTAAAATTCCCCTACTAAATTCTCCCAATATTGAATATTCCACCATCACACGGTAAATAGTCAATACCTTCTGATTAAATACGTGAATGAAAAAAACCCTTGAGCCACAAAGAATTTAAGTGATTTACCCAAAGTCACAAAAGTAATTTGTATCCCTACCAGAACCGGAGCCTACATCTTCTACAGAATTATTATTATTATTTTTATTTAATTACACCATGAAGCAATTCACATTCACATTACTAGAAACAAGAAGAGACTATGTGGATTTTTGATTCAGTTCTCCAAGGGCAGGGGGAAAAAAAAAAAACCAGGAAAAAACTTTTAAGAAAAGTCCTCTGTTTCCTTCTCTGGGAAAAGAAAATCAGAAAATGTTGGTGGTCATATTTTTTAATGTTTCACTTAAATAATTAAAGCCAAACTCAAATACCTCAAACCGAGATCTGTCAGCACAGTCACTAACTATTCGCCTGCCAAAGTTCACAAATATCCTACATTTCTCATTAAGTTGATAGTATCGTGGAGTTCAGAAAACATTCCCTGAACAAATAAATCTGGAAATAAATCTGGAAAGTACTGTTCTTATGCCATCATATGAAGAAACGGCAATAAATCATTTTAACAGCATCTTTGACACGTCACACATGGAAAAGACAAGGAAATGTCTTGCAACTCACAAAAGAGATACAGGGAAAAGAATGTAAAATCAGAGAACTTGTTAGAAAAACATAATGAGATATATAAATTACCTTGAAAGGTGGTTGTTTTATGTAAACTAGCAATTTACAAGAATGACCAGCAGTATACTGGAAGTTCGTGTCAACAATTATAAAAGCTTCCACAGCCAGTTCCAGAGAGGAAATCAATTATGCTGAAGAGCCAAGATACTCATGAGGAGCAATAAATTACACTAAAAATACTTTCAACAATTGACTGGGAAAAAGTGAGATACTCATGTTATAAAGAAGTCCAATATATAAGAACCAGTAAATATAAAAAATAAAAGTGAAATTTATCATTTGAATTATTCCAACTCTTCTTGTAATCAATTTGGTGTAAAACAATTGAAAGTGAGTTTTTTGGTTTTTGGGTTTTTTTTGAGGAAGATCAGCCTTGAGCTAAAATTCACCACCAATCCTCCTCTTTCTTCTGAGGAAGATTGGCCCTGAGCTAACATCTGTGCCCATCGTCCTCTACTTTATATGTGGGACACCTGCTACAGCATGGCTTGATAAGTTGCGCATAGGTCCGTGCCTGGGATCTGAAGAGGTGAACCTTAGGCTGTGAAAGCGGAGCTCACAAACTTAACGGCTACACCACCGGGTTGGCCCCTGAAAGTAAGTTTTTTGAAGGAAAGGACTCCCTGAACAAACTGTGCTCTCTCTTTTGCCTTTGGCTAAGCAATGGTTTTACCACATCTAGAAACATCATTGCCAATTAACACTCTCCACTCTCAATTCCTCTCCTCTGCCTAAATTTTACTCATTCTTTAAGTTTCAGATGACAAAATCTTCAAGGATTCTTTCCTGAACATCCTCCCCCAAACTGGGTTGAGTGTCCCCTCGGAAATGAGTACTAGCCCTAGAACCCTGTGCTGACTCCTAATATAGCACAAAACACATTTTGTCATTTCTTCTTTATTTATATTCCCTACATTTTGTGCCCGTGCACATACACATGCTCACATGCGCACACATATACACACATAGACCATAAGCTCCTTCTGGGCCAGGACATAGCATCTAGCATCTTTCCAACAACACGGTACAAACCGAACATATTTCCATGAATGAACACATTGTGATAAAACGATGTAATTGTTTTGTTTTTGGTTAAAAACCTCCACATCTTCTTGAACATTTCTAATTGTATTATACAACAATCTCCATTTTATCTCCTGGCTATGGTAGCAGAGTCCTCAGTGCTTCTACAAGTTGGAAACTAGTTGAAGTTTTGTGCATGAGTCCCTTTTGACATTTTTGCATTGATTTCCAACTTTGAAAACAAAGAAAATGTATAATATCATGTGATTTATTTTAAATTGTTACCATGAAAACCTTTTAACACAAAAACATCACAATGGCACGTGGTCAAGATTGAGAAACGTGTCCATTTTAGCATTCATAACAATATTTTCAGATGTCTGGGTATATTTTTTCAATTAATTTTGTATTTTTTAAAAAAAGGTTCGCGGTGGATCTTGCAATCATTGTTGCAAGAGATTTTTAAGGCCCATTCCATATTAGGAAAATTCACTTGAAACTCACTGTCAAGCTGACCGAACAGGTGTGATATTTGATTGTTTCTGTTTTTCACACTTTGACAGAGGTAGAAAGATTGCTCAGCCCTTTTTGTCAGATGTTATATTAAGTGAACTGCCTATGGATTGCCTGCTACAATGGAACACTGGGGCAGCTCTGACTTTCTGTCCATTCAAATATGAATCAGTCACACGTAGGGACAGTTAAGACATGATAACACAGTCTGAGCCAAGGGTGGAACAGAAATCGTTTCAAAATCTTTCAGAATACAAGGCCAACGATGTAGACATGGAAGCCGGCCAGATTCAGTTTCCTAGCCAAAAATGACCATTTCTGATCATCTAGATCCAACATGAAATCCTGATATAACTGAATTTAAAACAAAATGTGTTACATAACTTGAGCCCATGGCTTAGGGGCTAATGCCCTTAATTGTCTCAGGCAGGAGAGTTGTCTGTAATAACATGCCACGTACACACATGACACCGACATTTTTTTCATTTGTTCGGTCTGATGCACCCTATATTTCTGCGTCAGGTGCCCTGGTCTTCATTCTGCATTCCCCTGGCATTCAGGAAGCATTTTAGACCCTGTGGGGCTCCTGGAAACACTCTGGTTGATATTAGAATGGAGCAATAGAAATCTATGACCACACTCACCTCCATTCTCCATCTGCATTCCCCCCAGCCACCCACCCACACACAAACACAAATACACAGAGTTTGTTAAAGTTCAGAAAAAGAACCTTGGGTAAATAATCTTAGTGATTTAAATTCCCAGTGTAACTCTGGGAGCCACCATCATCCTGTGAGGAGAGTTTATTCAAGAATTAAAAATAGCTGCCCTGAGCTAACTCTCTTCTGGTGAGAGCTGGCTTATGGCATGTTGCCAGTAGTACAGCAATCCTACAGAAGCACTTTGCAGCAAGCCAGCCCAAATTTTTCCATGAATTTCTCTGCCTGGTTAGCCTAGATCTATTCCACTGCTGCATACTGTTCTAAAACACAGGGAGAACAACCAACAATGTTATCTTTCATCATTGCAGTAGAATGCAAGGTATACGGGGGGCGGGGTGGGGGGGGCAGATATACATTTGAAGAGGTTGTGTAAGCCAGAGGAAAGAATATCAGAACAAGAAAGAAATCTTAGCCTCTGGCAGTGTCATCTTGGAGAAGTCATTTAAATTCTCTAAGCATAAATTTCTACCTGCTTGCAACTACATTCTTACTTGAACATTAGATAAATACTGTGAATACTGGTTAAAAGTTTCTAATTAAACATATTCAAGATCTTTTTCCAACTATCTTAACTTGTCAGCACTAATGGAAACCTTTCATAATTTTGTAAAACTCATTAACACATTTTATTTATGAAATAAAAATGGTAGATTTAAGAGAAATACTATTTCAATATATATTAATTAATGTCCTCCTTGTTTGGATTTAACCCTCAATAGCAAGATGTAACACCAAAAAACAGACAACAGAACACATTATAAACAGCCAAGATATTGCCCTTGTAGACACAGGATGGAAGTTTCACCAGAGAAACTGACACACAATTGAGAAGGGAAACTGAGCCTGAGAATTGTAATGTAATGTCATATTTTAAGGAAGAACTCTGGAACCATAAATGTATTCATCTTGGACTTGTTGATTTTCTAAAGAAAGAATAAAGAATATGATGAGGAAATAGGAAATTAGTAATGACATATCAATGCACTAGCTATATCACCAGAGTAAAAGTAATGCCAGAACCAGTCTTAACTAAAGTTCAGTTGTTATGCTTACATTTCTCTGCAGCTGACAGAGAGGTATTTTCCAATGACAATAACACAAATTTTGCTTAGTAAAAAGGAATTTTAAATGAAAAACTCAACAAAAAAGCAATGTAAATAGTCAAGACAGATGAAATTATTCCAACCCTTACAAGAAAGAAATAAAAAGAAAATTCTGTAGAAAATTAATGATTAAACATTCACTGACAGCTTCCTAAAAGCTCTAAACTGCTGTTTAAAATTCTTTGAGCTTATCTAGTTTTAAGATGTTTTATTTCAAGTTCAAAAAGTTATGACAAAATGCTAATTTTATTACTTAATTTATGAGAGCATAAATTTTTCTTTCTTAAAGAAAGTTTTATCACATTCTCAAGATATTTTCTATCTCCTTTTTTAATGTGTCAGACAAAATTACGCATGGATATGCAATAAAAAATACATAATTTACATCTAAAATATAAACTGTATTTAATCTGTACTTTGTAAGTAAAAACTTATAAATACTAAAAAAAAAAAGCCACCTCTTTTCTGACTAAAATCATTGTGTTCATTTCTTGACCCTTTTAAAATGGTTGTTGAAAAAGGATATGAATGAACACGTATATCAAATGGATACTGAAATCCTCAAAGGTCATTTCTTGCTCTATATAGTAATGAAAAATTCAAGGCAACTGTCAAAAAATAGCTG
Source organism: Equus caballus (assembly GCF_041296265.1). Classification (NCBI taxonomy): domain Eukaryota; kingdom Metazoa; phylum Chordata; class Mammalia; order Perissodactyla; family Equidae; genus Equus; species Equus caballus. The sequence continues at coordinate 94,948,139 of NC_091685.1, read as the reverse complement.
GCACAGCACCACACTGGGCTGACATCAAAGAAGCTATTGATGTTATAGTTACTTTCAAACAAAAAATAACTTAGTTGGGGCTCTGCTGATACTAGAATCCTACCCCGTGAACATAACCATCTTATTTTGACAAGAACAAAGAGGAACCAGGTGTTCTCCCAGGAGCATATTAGAATTCAGAGAGCCATTATTCCTCAAGACATGTTCTTGAGAGATACACTGGACCTGTGAGAGTTTCCTTATTATGAAACACCTAAAGTTGATACCTCCTCTCTATTCCCACCCTTCTGCCTCTCACTATAAATGATGATCAGAATCTACCCTGAGAGCAAGAGATCCTTCAGGAAACTTAAGAACCTAGAGACCTTCAGATATACACACTAGAGCATGGAGGTTGGGGCCAGAGCATGGGGGTCTTAAACATGAGGCTAAGAAGTCGGACTTAGAAAGGCCATAGGGAAGTACTCACTCATTAAAGCAGGTGATGTATGTGATCTCAATAAAGTAGAGTAAGTCTTCTACTCTAGGGGAGGGTGAGTAATCAAGTGTTTGAAAATGGTGAAAAAGATGTAGTGCAACTGCTCTCAGAACTATTCTAGAAAGTCTACAAGAGATAAATAGGAGACTAAGCCACACTGAATACATAGCTGAGAGAAAAGAGCATGATGCTGCACAGACCTCAGTCCAAAAACTTTCATGGCTTTCTGCAACAAATCTTGGTTACCTGATAGTGGAGAAAACAGATAATGAGGTGGCCCAACATTAGAGATTAGCAAGGCAATGAAGATGTTGAAATGTTGAAACGACTAACCATTGGTCCAGAGGGACAAGCAAGGCAAGTGAAATCTACAAGGTACTTATAAGTCAAGACAATATAAGGGAGAGGGGCTGAAGGACTGGATCTGTAATGCTGTGAAATACAACACAAGAGTCATGGTCACCTAAGTATCAGGTCATCCAGTGTATGGGTCTCCTAAGTATATAGGTCACCTGAGTCTTAAGGCACATTGAGTGATGGAGTGCACCAAAACACTCTCTCCAAATACAGCACAGAGAATCACACTGCACCAATTACTTTGATTGTATTTGGAAGAAGAGTTGTAAAGGAGCATCAGTAGACAGATGGAAGGCGATCCTTGTGGTTGGAATAGCTGCATCTCCTCACCCATTTACAATCAATCACCTAAGAGCCAGTTTGGTTCAAAACAAAATTAACAAAATAGAATTAGTTTGGGTAGATTCAGAAAAAAGTACAGAATTTTCCTTGCTAACATCATCATAATGCTTATCATTCCTAAGAGAAACATTAACTAAACCAGCACAATAGCATAGTATGCCATATTTCTCTTATTTATGTAAGCTAGATTAAAATTGAACATTGTTTTTCTGATCATCATCATCTCTCTTTTACAAGCTAGGATTACAATTCATAAAAATTGTACAGGAAATCGCCAGCAAAAGGTACTAGTTTTATGTAAATACATGATGAATACAGTGTAAATCAAAACTACCATTCTTTTCTAGCTAATGAGATGCCTGACTTTTTTTTCATTAAATATATTAGTTTATCAAGGTTGGTCTGTTGGTTTTTTCCAACCCATTAGACCCTCATTTAATGAGATTTATCTCTCTAAAGAAAATACAGATATTAAACCAATATAGCCTCCTATAGAAATGTACAGGGGTCAGCCCGGTGACATAGTGGTTAAGTGCACACGTTCCACTTCAGCGGCCTGGGGTCCGCTGGCCTGGATCCCGGGTGCGGACATGGCACCACTTGGCAAGCCATGCTGTGGTAGGCATCCCACATATAAAGTAGAGGAAGATGGGCATGGATGTTAGCTCAGGGACAGTCTTCCTCAGCAAAAAGAGGAGGATTGGCAGCAGTTAGCTCAGGGCTAATCTTAAAAAAAAAAAAAATACAGAGCAGTCTAAAATTTGCATAAACATCATAACTATAGACATTGGATCAGTAATAGAAATATATGGAAATACATATCCATTTAATCAAAGAACATCTTAACACTTTTAAATTTATTTATATTGTACAGTAAACATTATTTGCAGGGCATAGTCCTTCAGTCAATCATTTACACATTCCATTGCTATGTTTTAAAAAGATATTCAACCACACAATTATAACAGAATAAGATACAAATAAAATATAAATATTTGCTTATTCTCACTAATGTATAAAAATCACCTGGAATCTTGTTGAATAATTAATTCATGGTGAGTCTGGTAGTTAGAAAAAGGCATAAGTTCTTTTCTTGTAGAAAAATCTTAAGTGGGATGAATTCAGTGAGCATCTCCTTACCTAAGATCATAGGAAGCTAGAGTTGAAATGAAACTTAGAGATCATGTCCATGGGTTCTTAAACCTAGAAGGTCCACAGATGATGTCAGCCCCTGAAATTACATGGGGAATCATGCAAGTACTTGTGTACGTGCTTTTGGGGTGGAGGGAGAAAAAATGGGGATGATATACAGAGATTTAAGCAGATTCTTGAGTCCATGACTCTAAAAGAAAGTAAGAATATCCAGTTTCTCTATTATACACATTAGATTTATTTTCTACGTTCCATACATGTAGAATAAACTCTTTATTCTTATTCTACACCTTAGGAAACTGAGACCCAGATTGAGGAATAGAGTCACACAAGGTCATGGAACTAGTTGGTGGTTCAGATGACACTGGTCTCCCAGATTATGATCTAAATGCTTATTCTTTTTTCCACGCTGCCACTACTGAGAAGCCCCCACTGTGAAATCTTAAAAATAGATCCTTTAAGAATGGGAAGTTACAACACTTTAATGTCTCCTTTGTCACACTTTTATACTGTTCTTCCTCAGGAACAGACATTTTGGAACTTAATGTTGGGGATGTATTTGGAGGGGAAAAAAGTCAAAGAAACAATATACCTTTGTATTCTAAACCTGGGGGAAGGATATGAACTTTAATCTGTTAACTACAAATTTTAAACAAAATTAGGGAAGGTGACCTAAACATGCCATTTGAGACACCTATATCTGTTACAGTCTTGATTCAGTATGGAGTATTGGTCAAGAAAATGGGCTCTGTAGCCAGACTATCTGAGCTCAAATCCAGTCTTCCCCACTGTCTGGCTGTAAGATTTTAGGCAAGACATTTAACTTCCCTGAGCCTCTGCTTCCGATACAATGGGGATAGCAGTAGTACTAGTCTTAACTTGGGTTCCTCCAACATAGAATCTGATGAGATCTTTTGTGTAAGTAGTTTACTTGGGAGATGCCTCGAGAAGGAGTAAGAAATGACATGAGTGAGACAGAGCTATATGGGAGTCAATTATCGAAGTTGCTTCTATAAGCAATAGAAGCTTGATTCAGCTGGGACCTCTGACAGTGTACAGAATGCCTCTTAGAATTGTCAATCCAAAGGAGGGGAGGCTGGAGCACTTACCCCCCACCTCTTGTGCACCTTTGGTTGAGGGCTGCCCTAAGAATGTTAAATGTCTTTCACTTTAATGCTAGCTCACAAACAGGTCTAGTGACTTCCTGCAGCTTCGGAAAAGGCCTGAGACAGAAAGCAGATAGACACGCAGTGTGCTTGAGATGATACACTCAGCACGAGTCTGAGCTCACACAAAACTATCCACCACAGCGATGACTGAGATCAGAGCTAAGTAAGAGGACAATGAGACAGGGCACTGAAAGCATCAGCTATATGATTTACCTCAAAGCATTGTTGTAGGGATTTCATAACATAATTCATTCTAAAGTGGTTAGAACCAACCTGGCATATAACAAGGGATCAATTCATGTTAGCTACAATTATTCTTCTTTTAATATTTATTGAATGCCTACCAGATGCCAAGTATACTGTACTAGGTGATACAAAAATAATAATAAATAAATAACACAGACTCTGCTCTCAATCTCTTCACAGTCTACAGAGGCAGCAAAGAATCAAGTATTTGTCAACCAAAGCAATGAATTTCAAGATAAAGGCATACATTGGGCCTAATTGCTACACAAATAGGGAGCAACACACTCTGCCCAGAGATCAGAGCAACCAGAAAGTTTTCACAGAGGTTGTTGAGCCTGCACAGAATCTTGACAGATAAGTAGGAATAGCCTAGGAGGGGAAGCATTTCAAGTAGTGAGAGCAACATATACAGAAGCATGTCACAGGGGAAAGAAAGAACATGGACTCAAGGGAGCTGGAACAGAGTCCCATGGGTGAATATCAGGAAAAAAAGCTGTATCATGAAGAGGCAAAGCATGGTCATGAAGGATAAAGGGTAGCATTTGCCTTAGTTTGGAATTAAGTCTTCAGGCAATGGGAAATAACGGAAGGATTCACGTTTTAGGAACTCGTTAGAAGTATAGAGGATGGATTGGCAGGGAACAACACTGGATGCAGAAGGAATCAGATGGGAGGCTATTGTGGTAGCCTGAGGTACATATGGTGAAAGCCAAAACTAATCTAGAAGGCTGGCAGTGAGGATAAGAGGTAGAATTTACAAGTTTGGGAGGCTGGATATATATGCAAGTTGAGGAAGAATAATATTTCCCAGATGACTTACCAGTTTCTGGCTTAAGCAACTGGTTGTTTAGTAATATTTTCAACCAAGACAGGAAATAAAGAAGAAACTATGTCTCAGAGAAGGGAAGAAAAAATAATGAATTCATTTTGGACATGTTGACTCGCAGGGATCTACCAAGCTCATGCTGCCTACAGCAGCTATGCTTGTTTCCATTGGAAACTCAGCCAGAGGGACCACACTGAGGTGAGAAAGGCACAGAGAGCTTCCCATGATTCTCTGCAGGGCACTTTAAAGTACTTTTCTGGGTCCCAAACTGAAAGTAGACCTTAATAAGTAAAACTTACATTTTAGTAAACTATAACAAGCTACACAACCATTTTTTAACTCCACTAATTTACTATATCCTCATTAGAGTAGACAAAAGGTGCATGATGGGTGTTCTAGAATATGATGTGGATTAATGTTGTGCCTGAAATTCCACCATGATGATTTATTACTCTAAAGATACTGTTCTCTCCAGGAATTTTTAATTTAAAAGCACAAATACCTTTGGATTCACACACTAAGGTGTCATTACTCATTGACAAACCTACATTTTTCTTCATTAATCTAGTTGGAAAAAAGGCACTAAGAGGATGGTAACTTTGATGTGGGGGCAGAGGAGTGGGGCCATTTGAAGTGAAGAAGAGGAGGACAGGATGGAAAGAGACTAATTTTTCTTTGAGGTCAGAAATCATGAAGTGGTCCAGCCCCTGTCTGGAGAGAAGGTGGACTTGTGTTGAGGAAGGGTGCACAGGTAATGGGAAATAATCAAAGGCCAACTTCATTATTTTAGCTCTTTGGGCTCAACTTTCAAAATCTGGTACAGTGTGTGGTTTGAGAAAACCATACTGGAAAAATTTAAAACAGACTGAGTCGGGGCTGGCCCTGTGGCTGAGTGGTTGAGTTCGCGTGCTCTGCTGCAGGCGGTCCAGTGTTTCTTTGGTTCGAATCCTGGGCGTGGACATGGCACTGCTCATCAAACCATGCCGAGGCAGCGTCCCACATGCCACAACTAGAAGGACCCACAACGAAGAATATACAACTATGTACCGGGGGTCTTTGGGGAGAAAAAGGAAAAAATAAAATCTTTAAAACAGACTGAGTCATGCTTGCAGAATACTGATAAACTATTTGTTTTTATAAAATCAGATCATTTTTTGGTCATGAGAGTTTGCCAAGGAATGTGAAGCATCCCTTTTGTTGGGAGTAAAGCCAGCAACTCAGCTAAAATACCAACGTTCACTTTAGAATATTGTTATATAATGTAAAATTTTATAATAAAGATAAATCCTTATTTAATCATGTTAACATAAGTAAAAGGGCTGTAATTTGTGAGAAGACATAAGCCAGTCTCTCAGCTTGTAGAGTGGATAAAGTTTTCTGACAGATCATTTTTTCAATGAATTAATAGCATTAGTTTCCCTGCCTAATATACTGGTACCATGCGCATCAAATCTTCATCTCCTCTATTAAGTGAAACTATTCCCACTGCCCTCCTACCACATTCTTTCATTAGGCAAGTACCTTAGGTCAGAGTTTCTTTTACCAATTATAGGCCTCATCAATTCCCCAATCTCAGTTTTAAGAGGCTGTAATAGGAATTTAAGTTTCCTATAACTAACAAGCAATTCCATTAGAAAAAGAATGAGGGAGGAAAGAGTGATTACAGAATTAAAGGGGAAACGTGCTCTTCTATCAGGACTACTCTATGCCAAGTTCTCTGAGAAGCAGTGGTGAGAGAAGCATAGGGTCTACTTCTAAGGGGCTCACAGTCAAGCATAAGAAACAGTGTGATGTGCATAGATAGCTACAAGGCAGGGTAAAAATCCTTAACCACGGAAAAAGGAACTGACTGCCTAGAGAAGCAAGATGGGCTGCCAATAAGACGTGATGAGTCTATCAGTCAGTATAAATACATGTTAAAGCAGGCAGTATTTTAAATGCTAGAGATAAGATTCTTGTTGGAAGTTGGGGAGCAAATGCATCCTGCAACTGGTAAGGGCTAGAAAGAAGATAAAATCATAGAAGAGGGCAAGTGAGGTACTCATTAGCCAAGGTGGTCAGGGAAGTTCTCTTTGAGGACTTGGAGAAGGAGATGGTCATGTGATTCTCTGAGCTGAAATTACAGCAAAAACAAAATTCCTACACAGCAACAATCTGGCTTGCCATGTTTGAAGGACAGGAAGTGGGTCAATGTCACTGCAGCATGTGAACAAAGGAGAGAAAGAAAGAAGGAAAGTCAGAGGTTACTCAGGGGTTAGCTTGTGTGGGTCTTTGGATGATATGGTTAGAAATTTAAATTTAATTCTAAGTAAAAGCCACTGGAGAGCTTTAATATAGGAATGCTATGGTCTGATGTATGCCATAGAGAGTTTTCTCTGGCAACCATGTAGTGAACCAATTTTAGGAAAGCAATAGTGGAGGCCAGGAGACTGATTAGGAGGTTGTGGCTGTAGTTCAGGTAGCAAGATGGTGGCACTAATCCATAAGAGAGGTGATGGCAGCTTGGTCCAGGGCTATGGATATGGAGATGGGGAAAATGCATAAGACTCAGGATATACTTTGGTAATTAACTGATAAGATCTACTAGTGAATTTGATATGGAATATGAGAAAAAGGGAAATCAAGGCTTACTCTCAGGTTTGGCCTGAGCAGTGCTATAAATGGTACTCACTTTTACTGAGATAAGGAGGGCTTAGTGAGGAAAAAAATCAAGAGTTTTCTGGCCATGTTAAGTTTGAGATTCTAATTAGAAAGCCAACTGGTGATAAGTAGATAATCGGATATATGAGTATAAGAGAGGTAAAGGGGAGGTCCAGGCTGGGGATATAAATTTGTGAGCCATCAGGGACTAAATGGCTCTGAAACTATCTTAACAAGACCCTGATATGTGTCATTCAACTTGCATTTATGAGGCATTTGCAATGTGTAAAGCAGACTAGTCCTTGTGTCAGGATAAACAGGATGGCTGTCCTTAAGGAACTTACAACAGAGTATGTGCATGTGTACATCTCTGGGGTGGGTGTGAGACATAAAAAAATAAAATTCATAGCAGAAGGAAGGAGCTATAAAAGAGACCAAAGCAAAAGGAGTGGGAATACAATGAAAAATGTGATTAATTCCAACTGAACAATCTGTTTCTCAGAGCCATGACATTTCAGGTGACCCTTAGATAATGTGTGGATAGTAGATGGATGAAGAGGGAAAGGATTGAAGGTGCAGCATGGATGATAGCAGGGAGGGGCAAAAGTGAATACAAAACGCCATCGGGGAGTAGGAAGGGATGAACAAATGAACACACATGGCCCCTGAGAGTAAAGGAGCTAAAAGTCTATGTAAGAACTACATGTACACAAGTAATGAAAGTGGCTATCCAAAGGGGTCTGAGAAGAGTGTGTATGAAGCATGAAAGAAAATTTACACTATGAAAGCTGATGCTTTAAGGACCTATTCTAGCAGTATAATTGCTCTTAGGGTCTGAATCCAGGAAATGGATACTCTTAGATGCTAGAGGGTAAAAATTAAAGGCCTCCTCCCAAACTAGACATGAGAAAGAGATGGGCCAGAGAGATTAGGCTGTTATGCCTGCAAAGTCTCAACAAAAAACCAGTCTGTGCTGTCTCTTGCACTTTGCCACGCACCATAGCACTAATTTGACTAAAATTAATATCAGCAAAGAAATCAGAAGACTAGTGTGGTACGAGAGTAGACAAAAATCCAAAGGTCACGATCCCCTACTAAAAAATTACCTTATTTACATTTACTATTCCATGCAAACCATTGCTAAGGAATACAGAGCCTACAAATGACAGATTATCTACTTACCATGTACTTACATTTCAAGGTGGCAGAACTCTCTAATTGAATACACAGTGTTTATTATTAAAAGATCACATGAGCTACACACCCATGCATGCACATGAATGGACATCTGCACTTATCATTCACTTTATATTAGATACATTGAGATATTTCTTGATCTGAGATTTCCTGGCTAACCTATTTTTTAGTGGAAGGCCTAAAATTTGAAAACAGCCTGAGCTTTGGTGTATGCACTTGTTAAAGAGCAGACATGATAGAAGACACTGCAATTTCATTTTCGTTTCTGTATTCCTGAAGTTCTATAATTTTTAGAGCATTAATCACAAAGTAGAGATGTGTGATGAGGAAATGCATGAGAATAGAATAATGTAAGCAAGAAAATACTCTTTTGCCAGTAGCAGCAGAAGGGCCATGACCAAAACTCCTGCTGGTGCTGTTTCCCCAGAAGAGAATGAAATTGATCTGGATTTCCAGAGGGTGAGAGCCATCTGTTCTTATGGGTAACAGTAGCGGATGCCCACCCTCTGAAAGTTATTCCTATTCATTGGCGTTGGCCTAAAGCATCACTATACCAGATAGTATTTGAAACTGAGATCATAATATTCAATATAAAATCACTGTGGGGTTTTGTTTTATGTCTTCATTTTGTTTTCTTTAACTTTTTAAGAGAAAAGAAGAGTGCATGCACATAAATATTATCTCAGAGGTTTTTCTTAAACCCATTCCTCACAGTGCTCAATAATTATTTTCTTTCTTTCTATCCAGAGTGTGTAATTCTAAGATGATCAGAGAAAAACTTGCCATCTGGACGTCATAAGAAAATAACTAGTTTCTGAGGCCTGCCTGGAGCCCCCTGAACCAACGCCATCACAGTGGAGTCAAATCACATGCACTCACTGCATCCGAGAGGAAGACACCTCCGGGCTCCTTCTCGTCCAGCTGCTCTTCACTATGACACTCCTTCAGCCTCCGCTTGAAGATCAGTAAGAGGAAGCGCTCTGTCTCCCTCCAAAGGCAGATTAGTCATATTCGGACAGCTCTAATAATCATAATATTCTTCTTTCAATCTGAGTTGAAATCTAACTTTGATCAACTTGTTCTTATTCAGCCACTGGAAACTACACTGAGCATGACGTCTTTACATTCAATATCTAAAATGTTTGAAGGCAGAAATTATAAGTCCAATTACAACTACTTCATAAGCATTTATGCAACTATAAGTACTTCACAAATATTCTCTATTTTTTTAATCAACTATTCCATCTATATCCCCGTTGTCAGAGCCACTCATTGATTTTTCTCTTGTGCACTTTGTATTTTTTAAAATTAACTCTTTATTTTAAAACTGTTTTAATTGTGACAAATGTCCCATACGAATGTAAGATATTAATAATAGGGGAAATTGGGTGTGCAGGGTATATGGGAACTCTCTCCCCATCTTTGCAATTTTTATTTGCCTAAAACAGTCTGAGGAGACATGGTATTCAAAAAGATACTGCTAAGACTGATGTCAAGAGCATACTGCCTATGTTTTTCTCTAGGAGTTGTATGGTTTCAGGTCTTACCTTCAAGTCTTTAACTCATTTTGAGTTAATTTTTGTGTATGGTCTACTTTCTATTCTTTTGCATGATGGTCAACAGGCACATGAAAAAATGTTCGACATCACTCATTATTAGGGAAATACAAATCAAAATTACAATGATATATCACTTCACACCATCAGAATGGCTATTATCAAAAAGACAAGAAATAACAAATGTTGGAGAGGATGTGGAGAAAAACGAACCCTCATACACTGCTGGTGGGAATGCAAATTGGTGCAACCACTCTGGAAAACAGTATGGAGTTTTCTCAAAAAATTAAAATCAGAAATACCACATGATCCAGCTACTCCACTTCTAGGTATTTATCCAAAGAAGATGAAAACACTAATTCAAAAGATACATGCACCCTTATGTTCAACTCAGCATTATTCACAATAGCCAAGATTTGGAAGCAAATTAAGTGCCTATCAACATATGAATGGATAAAGAAGATGTGGTATAGAGATACAACGGAATACTACTCAGCCATTAAAATAGACAAAATCTTGCCATTTGGAACAACATGGATGGACCTTGAAAGTATTATGCTAAGTAAAATAAGTCAGACAGAGAAAGACAAATACCATATGATTTCACTCATGTGGAAGATAAACAAGCAAATAAGCATATAGATAAGGAGAACAGATTGGTGGTTACCAGAGGGAAAGCGGGCAAGGGGAGGGCAAAAAGGGTAAAGGGGCACACATGTATGGTGACAGATGGAAACTAGACTTTTGGTGGTAAACACAACGCAGTCTTTACAGAAGCTGAAATATAACAATATACACCTGAAATTTACACAATGTTATAAACCTGTGTGACTTCAATAAAATAATTTTAAGAAAAAAATCAGATTGTTTAAATTTTAAAGTTCTTTATACATATTTTAGATAGAAGTCCTTTATCAGATATGTGTTTTGGAAATATTTTCTACCCATCTGTGGCTTGTCTTTTCATTCTCTTAACAATGCCTTTGGCAGAGCAGAAGTTTTTAATTTTAATAAGTCCAATCATGTTTTTTCTTTTACGGATCATGCTTTTGCTGTTGTATCTAAAAAGTCACCACCAAACCCAAGGTCACCCAGGTATTCTCCTAGGTTTCCTTCCAGAAACTTTGTAGTTTTATTTTTGAAATTTAACTCTATTATCCACTTCGATTTAATTTTTGTGAAAGGTGTAAGCTCTGTGTTTAGATTCATTTTCTTGTACATGGATGTCCCATTGTTCCAGCAACCATTTGTTAAAGACTATTCTTCCTCCATTGAATTGCCATTGATTTGTGTCAGTCGATTTCTGGGTGCTATACTCTATATCATTAATCTATGGTCTATTCTTTCATCAATACTATGAACTGTTGATTACTGTTGTTTTGTAATAAATCTTGAAATCAGTTGGTGTGAGTGCATCAACTTTGTTCTTCTTCAGTATTGCATGGCTATTGTAGATGTCCTGTCTTGCCATATAAACTTTCATTAGTCAGTATCCACAAAACAGACTTCTGAGATTTTGGTTGGGATTGCGTTGAATATAGAGATCAAATAGGGAAGAGCTGGCATCTTAACAATATTGAGTCTTCCAATCCATGAACATACAATATCTCTGTATTTGTTTAGATATTCTTTGATTTATTTAATCAGAGTTTGTAGTTTTCCACATATAGATCCTGTACATATTTTGTTAGATTTATATTTAAGTATTTCACTTTTTGGTGCTCAATATTGTAATTAATACTTTTTAAAATTTCAAATGCAAATAGTTAATTTCTGGAATATAAGAAATCAACTGACTATTGTATATTAGCCCCGTGTCCTGTTAACATGCTATACTACGTTGTATGTTCTGGGATTTTTTTGTTAATTCTTTGAGATTTCTACACAGACAACCTTGTCATCTGCAAGCAAATCCTTCCTAATCTGTCTACCTTTCCTTTCCTTGTTATTGTCTTAATGCATTAACTATTCTTCCACTCTGAAGTTGAAGAGGACTGGAAAGAGTAGACATCCTTGCCTTGTTTCAGATCTCAGGAGGAAAGCGTCCAATATCTCATCATTAAATAAGATGTTAACTGTAGGGTTTTTGTAGATGTTCTTTACAAAGTTGAGGGAGTGTCCCTCTATTCATAGTTTGGTGAGAGTTTTTATCATAAGTGGGTATTGAATTTTGTCAAATGCTTTTTCTGCATCAATCAATATGATCATATAATTTTTCTTCTTTAGCCTGTTGATACGATGGCTCTTTGTCTTTTAAAAATATGATAACTTTTATCCTTCCATATAGAGTGCGATGTGAATATTACCTTTTTTATTTCTACCAATATAAGTAAAATATGTATTAATTTTCTAATTTAATTTGTGCTTGCTATCAACTAAAACCCCAGCTTATTTTCATGCATGAATTATTCTTAATTTATATCTTCAATATCTTCAACTCTCTACTTAGGCAGTTGGTTTTTTATCTCTCAATATGATGATGTTACATTTATTAATAAATTTCATTATATATTCATTTGACAAATGTTTATTGAGTGCCTTGTATGTGCCATTCTATTCTAGGTGCTAGGGATTCAACATTGAGCAAAACAGGCAATGTCTTTGCTCCCATGGAGCTTGCATTCTGGTGGAGGTGATAAAACATAAATAAATCAATAACTACATACAGCAGATCCTAATAAGTAATATACAAAAACAGGGCAAAGTCTGAAAATATATGAGGATATAGGAGGCTAAGAGGCTAGTTCACTGACAGTGGTAAAGAAGAGCCTCTCACATTTAATGTGATATTTAAAGGATGCAAAATCAGTTTATTAAAATTTTCCTTTGAATCCTGCCATTCACCATATGTTACCATTCACAGATCTGATGAAAAACAATCAACAGGGCAAAAGAACAGAGCTTTGTAGTTCTATTAACTTTGAACTGTGTCAACTCAGCTAAGCAGGAACCAGATTTCCTAGAATTCCTTTCTTTCATGATTCTGAGCTAAAATTGGCCACCAGGGAAATTTAGGTGAGGCTGGAAGGCAAAAGTCAAGCAGCAGCCATAGTTAAGCTCGGAAGGCTGGCGCTGGGCCAGGCGCTCTTGCAGTTCCTACAGATGGGTCGTGAATCTGCTGGCTGACCTCACTGGCATGCAGCAGCTGTCGGGGGCACAGCTCCTTCAGCTTCTCCAACTCCCAAGCCATGTGCATGTTGGGGCCTCAGCTTCTCCTGTCAGATATCAGATACCTGCATCACTGGAATAGGAAACTTGGAGGCTGAGGCAGGATCCAGATCATCTTCCTCAAACATTCCTTACTCTCCTCCATGTCACATCCATCTTTTCTTCCTCACTTCCTGCCATGCTGACTTCAGGCCCAGCAAAAGCAGCAGCCTTACATAAACACTTTAGCCAGTTCCCACAATTCTCTAAGGTCAAGTCCCCATAATCAACACCTTGTTTCATATCATTCCTAGGAGTTCCACCTCTATAACTGAACCCTGATTGGTACAGGGACCCACTATCAATTCCTTTCCTCAGATTATTTATGATTCAACTTAGAGGAGATAATCATTCAACCAACCATGAACTTCATTTGGCTGTGCTATTATTTGTACCACATTTCTGCACATGATCTGTAAGGATATCATTAGGATATTTGTAAATACCTATCTAAAATCGAGACTGTCATACCTATAGTTTACTCTGGGCCTCCCAGTCTTAGAAACACATTATAAGAAAAACAAATGAAGTTAATTTGGCATGATTCCTGGTGATCACCATTTCTATTTCTAAGGACTGACAAGTTACCTGTTTAATAATTCCGACCAGAATTTTGTAGGCAATTGCTGTCAGAGTCACTACTCAGTAATTTTCAAAATTCTTCTTTCTCTTTCTTTGAAAAAAATGGCACTTCTCTCATTCTCTGTGATTCTTCACAGATTATTGGCGGCGCTTCTCTAATCACAGCTATAAATTTTTTCTGTATCCCAAGGATGTAATATGTCTGACCCTGGAGACCTGTATTAATTTAAAGCAGTTTGGCATGCTCTTACTATTTCTTCTCAAGATTGTTACTAGCTGTGGGCTAAGGTCTATTACCTACTTGCTCTGGCCAAGAAAAAACAACTCATAGAGGAAGCACTGCCGCTCAGTATGTGGTATATTGTGGTGTTTCTCAAACACTAAAGTGCATAGAAATTACCCAGAATCTTGCTAAAATTCAGGGTTTTCTTCAGCAGGTGTGGATTGGGCCCAAGATTCTGCATTTTAACATGCTCCCAGAGATGGCAACACCATTAGTCCATGAACCACTGCGAGTAGTGAGGATATAGTGAGAAGCAGTGGCACATTTCCTGGGAAGCTAATCAAGTTTCAAGGCCCATCGTGTGCACTGTCTCCTTGGGTACTAGAACTTGTTAGGAGCTATAGAATATTCTAGATTAATGGGAAGAAACCAGGCTGCAATTAGGAAGCATCTCTATATGAGCATTTCTGGCAAGGGGCTTAGAGATCTCAGAAAAAAGAGACCTGAATCTCCAAGCTTTGAGTAATTTGTTCTGATTTCTTCTCCCATTCTAAGTACTCAATTTGTACCTAACCTTGTAAATTATCATTTTTATTCTCTTACTCAAAGAGGGTCCCACAAAATGTATAAATTTCAGACCCCAGAAGACTTAGATCTATCCTAATGAAGAGTATGAATTTCAAAGCCCTACAAACCTGGGATTAAACATCTGATCTGCCAGTGACTACAGAGCTAGAGCAGATAGATTCTGGGCGGGGTTTGAGGACAATCATGAATAATGACTGGAACTCAGTTCAAGGTTGCTTTTAATCTGACTTATTTTTGAAGTAGCAAAAAGGAATGCAAAAAAAAGATACGAGATGCAAGTACAGATGAAGAGTGAGTATCCACATTGCTTTCTTTATATCTTCACGGATATACGTCCAAAGTTTGGTGCTCTCAGCAATCCATGAGAAGGGAGAGAACTGCCTGGGCAGAGCCTCCTACAACTGTGGACTTTTGAACGTGGTGAACAGACCCAAAGGTGATTCATAGTACTCCTCACCTCCTGGTGTTAAGGTCTTTGTGTAAACTCCTCTCCTGTGACTTGTTTCTAATCAAGAGCATATTGCAAAAGTGATAGGATGTCACTCACATGATTACATTACAGCAGACTGGAGAGAGATCGAGAGAGAGAGAGAGAGAGTCAGTCTCTCCCACTGGCTTTGAAGAAGTAGTCATGTGTGACTGCCTGTGGAGAGAGCCACAAGTAAGGAAACTGCAGGTGGCCTCTAGAAGGTCTAGTCTAGTCTAGTCTAGTCTTTAGGGCCTCAGTCCTACAATCCCAAGGCACTGAATTCTGCCAACAACCACATAAGCTTAGAAAAGGACCCTGAGCTCCAGAAAGGATCACAGCCCAGCCAACACCTTAATTACATCCCAGTGACACTCTGAGCAGAGGATCCAGCTGAGCCACGCCCAGACCCTGCCCCACAAAATCTGTGGGACAATAAATATGTGCTGATTTAAGCCACTAAGTCGGTGGTAATTTGTTACACAGCAATAAAGAACTAATATAAAGCATCAAGACACATTGGCACCCAGAAACCCCTTATACTAGTGTATGAGGCGATGATCCTTCTTATGAGGCAGGTATATCCTCTAGCCTAATATCCTGATTCCAGGACACAAAGTTCTTGCTGTTCAAGCCCTGGGGTCACCTCTCCTTCTCTTAGTCTTCTTTACAAGGCTTAGGAATTTTCAATTTATATCTCTAGGGACCTGCATGGAAGAACTTGACAGAGCCTGCCAGAAAGACTTGCTATGTAATTTGTAAGACCCAGTGCAAAATGAAAATGTGGGGTCTCTTGTTCAAAATTGACACTGGTGACAGGTAAAGCCAAAGGTGATGATTTCTTTCGAGACTTGCTACTCGTTTCCAGATCCATCCTCCTGATTTACTTTTAAAAATTGGCATAGATACATAAAGATTTATAGTGCAGATTCAAAAACATCTCAAGGTTTACTAATACGGATCTCTGTCATCTAATTACCTTACTCCTGAAAGCCAACAGTTAGAGAGCTTTCTCCCACTCAGTACTCCCAAGCAACGTGGCACTCTCCCATTAATATCAGTGACACCACAGTGGAGATTCCCTCTGCTGGGTAAGTGTGGGCAGTTGGAAGGAGGAGCTATAAGAATTCAAGCAGTTGGGTAGATTGAAAAAGACTCTCGTGATTCTGACAAAACAAACATACAACTCACCACCCCTACTTTGCTGGGAATCATTATTTTAGAAAGATTTCCATACAGTATGCCTTTCAGGGATGTACAGGGTTATGTTTTTTTTCTACACCATTTTCTTTTCTGAGTCTACAGCTTTTTACAAATTGCTACTCGCTAACCTCTCCATCATGTAAAGCTTTGTGTAGGCAACATACAATTTTAAAAATTGGACGAGATCGGTTCATATGTACAAAAAGATGAGTGGGGTCTACATTCAGAGCATTTATACTTGCCCACCCCGATAAGCCTAAGAACCAATGTGGCTTCAGGAGAGTTAACTGAATTACTGACTTATTTTCTTTTATGCAAACAAGAAATGCAGTTTTCCATATGTATAAGTAGAGTTAATACACCCCTGATTTTTAGGTGACCCACTGCCATAGCCCATTCCAACTCAGTCACTAACAGAATCAGAGCCAAACGTCCCTGGCATCTTAAGAGGAAATTCAGAATATTCTTTTCTGAGACGATTTTATAAGTGCCAGTTATAAGCATTGAAATTATTAAAATTATAACTTAGATTCATTATAATGAGTTGAATGGTGTTCTGTGGGCTTACCTAGGACACTAAACATTGGTAACAATGCTTTAATTATATAAGGTCTCAAGTAAGTCATTTATAAACAAACTTTTGGAATATAAATGTCACATAATCTTAGGTCTACATGAATCAATAACATTTAAAACCATCAAAAGTACAGACCAAAAAGGATTACGAAAAAAGACAAATATCTTTTAGTAATGTATGTTTACTACCCTACCAGAAAATTTTTTTCTATGCTTTCTACAAATCTATGACTCCAAGCTATTATTATTATTAATTATTTGGTACACTGAGGTCAATATTGGTGCAGCATCCCTCCTCTCTTTTCTTATATCCCATGTTCATAGAATATAAGGTAGTGGTTGAAACCATAAGAGTTTGGTCCAAGAGATCAGGAGGCTGTATCTGACTTTTAAAGAACAGAAAAGTAGACTTTGACTATAATGAGATAAAAATGAACAAATGGAGGAAAAGAACAAAAGAAGGAAAGCAGGAAGGATGAAGAGAAAGCTAGAAGATCATTAAAACAGTGTGGTGACTTCATGATGGAAGAGAGCACAAAACAGAGCAAAACAGAAGAGACTAGACATGAGGGAGTGGACCAGAAACTAACCCTGCGGCAGGCCTGAGAAGAGGTGTCCACAACTTGCAGTGCTCTTTAGAGAATAAGCTCATATTTACTAAATAAATATCATTACTCTTATAGTCACAGTAAAGAAAGAAAGAATAGGGCAACTTCTGGCACCTCAATGAGAGCTTAAATGAGCTCAGGTTCAATTTAGAGAGAATTACATCTTTTCTTTAAAGTGCACATTATTTTCACAGTTTATTAATGTCAGTTCCATAAAGCTAAGTATCTGCATCTTCACATATGATAAAATCAAGTAGGATTTCTCATCTTTGACTTTCAACAAAATTTCAGAAGAGCAGTAATGAGAGTTTTAAATAAGGCTGAATATCAGAGGGAACTGAGAAAAGGGGGAGAATTCAAGTGAATGTGCAGGGGTAGAATGAATAGGATTTATTCAAAATACAAAATAATGAGGGAAGTAGCACAGAAAAGCAAAGTTATGTCTGACTTGACACTTGCTGAGAACACATACATTTAGCACTAAGGAATTAAGGCATTAATAAACTCAAAAAAAACAATTTTCAATTTAAACCAAAATTCAATTCTGTCTAGACTGAATCTGATCCTAACGGACTTCTCATAAAGGTGTCAGAAGCTATGCGAGTGTTTCTTTTTTGGTTGCAAATTTAAAATTAATGAGAATATAGAGAGTGCCTATGAGCTCATTTATCTCAAGACTTTAGAGACTTTAGAGAAATCAATCTCATAATACTCACTGAATTTTTGAGCTAGAAAGTGTGATAACGATGCATGGTATCATTGCCATGGTGCTTTACATGCATGTGAGATGGTCATAAAATTTGGCAGATTTTCAACAAGATAGTGGTGCGGTTGGGTGTTGGTGTCAGTCGTTAGGAAAGAGTGGTTGTTAGGAAAGCAGGAATGGGGTGAGGTTGTTCCGTTAGAGATCTATTCTATAGGGACGACTAAGTGAACACTTCTCTCTCCAAATCATAGAAAAAAAAAACCTTGCACTCTGCCTGTCCCTCTCCTCTGCTGATGAGTCATCTTCCTACCATTCCCAGAGGCAGGGAGGGTTTACCTCTTCCCCACCCACCGGCTGTCCTGCTGTGAAGAGACCCTCACTCCAGGCCGACAGAAACACAAGGGAACAGCTTTCAGTCTTTGTTGAAGGAACCTCTTAACAGCCAGTGCTGTTCAATATGGAATAGTTCATCCTATAAAGAGGTGATTTTCCTGCCACCAGAAACACTGAGGCCACTCATTGACAGATAAAATGCAATTATGAAGTGGTGGATGATTATGGTGGATTAAATGAACACTTCTCCTCTGTGATTTGATGAAATTTGAGAAGTATTAAAAAAAAAAAAACAAAGATGAAAAACCAGATTGAATGGAAGATTTTGCAAGGGAGAAAAGAATCTATAGCTTCAATGAGAATGAATCTTCGTAAATTAGGATGTAAGTCTTCATTTAAGGTGTGTACCATTGGCATTACAACATTAAACATATTGAATATAACAGTAAAATAAAAGAAAACCTCATTAAAACAGACTTTCCATGAGAAAAGAAACATGAACAATAAGAATTTAATTACTGTCCTTTAAAGAATTACTGCAGAAAGCCCACTGCTTTACATGCTAGTCAGTGGTTCAGCTGGAATGACTTATTCCCTCTTTCCATCTTGCTAACCTTTTTTAAAGCAGCCTTATTTTAAATTAAGTCGTATATCTTCCATATTACCAATATTTATGTTAGAGGGAGGACTGAAGCACCATGCAATTTTTATTGACCTGGCTTCCTTTCCCCTCTTCTCAGGTTTTAGTTCCCAGTTTCATTTTTATGCATCTCTTGTGGAAAATTAATTTTTTTAAACACCACATTTTGCTACATTGAGATTATGATAAACAAATTTAGAATCCTTTATATACTCTGCAAAGCATTAAAGTGATGGAAAATATGCATTAGAAAGAATAGAGCGTAATAGCACTTCATGTAGCACTTTACCTGCTTTCTCCCAATCCCCCCCACCTCTTCCTTACCAGTTATTGAGGTGGGCTCAGCACCTAAAGCACTAGGGTCTGGGTGGCAAATAGTCAGTGTAGGGTGGGGGGAGAGGAACAGCAGACAGTGGAGAGCAGGTAAAGGTGCATCATTGGACTAGGAAGAATAAGAGAGAAACTGTTCTACAAGAAGAGACTTTAAGACTTTTAAGGCTAAGAAAAATGCCAGAGACTTTTAATTTCAGCTCCTGTGTGTAAAGAGCTTAGGAGTCATGGTTCCCATACTTAAAGCAAGAAAAGAGCTGAACAAACTAAATATCAACAACTATTCTCAGACCAATCAGAGAATTGAGGTCGCAGGGCAAACTGCCACCCCAAAATCTGTAAAGACAGCCAAATACAGAGTATCACTGCCAAGAACAGCTTACCTGGAGCAAAAGCTGCTGGAGCCATAAACTGCTAGAAACACCTTAAGTACAGATCGCTAAGTGAAAGAAGCCAGCCTGAAAAGGCAACATACTCTATGATCCCAATTATGTGATATTCTGGAAAAGGAAAAACTACAGAGATGCTAAAAAAATCAGCGGTTGTCAGGGGTTCAGAAGAGGACAGGGAGGGGTGAATAAATGACGCACATAGGATTTTTAGGGTGACTAAACTATTCTGTATGGTACTATAATGGTGGATTTAGGACATTATATATTTTTCAGAACCCATTTAGCATACAACAAAAAGAGTAAACCTTCATGTATGCAAATTTTTTAAATAAATCATTTTGGAGATCAGGGGATCCAAGGAAGTAATATAGACTGTGACAAGAGAATCTAAATGAGTTACAAATGTATAAAATAAATTCACTGAATGTGGTTGAGGAAAATGATGCTGACCTAAGTGACTCTGGAAATGAGTGGATTCTATAAGACTAAAGGCAAAAGGAAGTGCACATAAATACTGTACTCTAGTTGATAAAGTTACTTTTCATAGGAGTACAATTCTGACACAGTATACACATATTCTGGGACTGAGCAATTAAGTAAATGAGTGGCAGATGGTGGAAGCCAGGTTTCTCACTGTTGGAGAGGGAATGTACAGATAAGCAAGAGGAGGAGGCTAGAATGATTCATATGGCAATGGTTTAGAGTTAGAGTCATCAGTAGGAAATCATGTTTAGCTTTATATAGCTAAAGATGCTTATATAGAGAAATGTGTGTGTGTGTGTGTGTACAAAGTTTACTGTACACATATATTTCTTTGCTATGTCAACAGAGAGGGCCAAAATGAAACAAATATACCTAGTACCCATATCTTGGTTTCTGATACCATTCTCCAACAAAAAGAACCTGGGCTCTTTGCAGAAGTGTTTGATTCTAGGACTTGAGCAAGAAATATACAAGATCAGCCCAGATCATCTTGTAGTGCCAGAAAGTAAGAAAACAAAACAAAACAAAAATCCTCCAGATTGATGGGGATATACCAAAAAGCCACAGGAACCAAGTGGAAGAACACTCTTGGTCCAAAGCTGGCACAATTTAAGCAATAAATAAATAAAGTTACATTAGATTATAGCTCAAAGTATAAAATAAATATCCATGAATCAACACAAATATAAATAAATGATTGAACAAGTTAATAAATGGGAGATGAGAGACATATCCCAAATAATTTATGTAGATATTCTGACCTAAAGGAGGTAGAGCACAACTCCCCACTTCTGAAGTGTGGACTGAGCACAGTACCTTATTTCCAAGGGAATAGTATGAAAAAGTGGGAAGGGAAAAATAGGGTCCTTACAGTGAAGAAACCTACTTTAGCCAAGTGATCAATGTCAACATCAACAGTGACAAATCATGTTAATAGTATGTACCCTCAATATGATATAACAAAAATGGCACTATACTTCTATCTTCCTCCCCCTAAAAAAGCATAATTCCTATCTAATCATGAAAACATATCAGACAAATCCAAATTGAGGAACATTCTACAAAATACCTGACAATACTGTGGTCATACTGTGGTACCCATATGGGTACTAGGTATGTTTGTTTCATGTGGTCAAAACTGTGAAGGCCATCAAAAACAAGAAAAAGGAGAAACTGTCACAGTCAAGAGGATCCTAAGGAGATATGGCAACCAAATGTAATCTGGTACCCTGGATGGTGTCACGGAAAACAAAAAGATATTAAGTAAAAGCTAAAGAAACATGAGCTTCAGTTAATAGTAATGTATCGATATGGTTCATTAATTATATCAAAGTACCACACTAATACAAGATGTCAATAATAGGGGAAACTGTATGTAGGAGTATATAGGAACTCTCTGTACTATCTTCTCAATTTTGATGTTAAATCTAAAACAGTTCTAAAAATAAAATCCATTAAAATAAATGCCAGGCTAGGAGAGTGGGAGAGAAGATCCAAGATGTCAGCATGAGCAGACTTCTTTGTCTCTCCCCCTTTGAATCTACAACTAATTGGACATTCATCGCTTCACAAAGGATATCTATATAGCATCTCAGGACGTCAGAGAGACCCACACTGCTACACATCGGAAGGCAGACGGAATTCCCTCCGGGAGGAGGTGGAGATAGGTGAAAACTCTCCGAACCCGACCCCCGAACAGCCTAGAGCCTGCGGGCGGCTTTCTTCCAGCAGACGCCCCCAGAACATCACCACACGCCAAGGACAGGAGGGAGGGCACACCAGAGGAGCGACGGTGGAAACAGGTGAACAGAGCCCTACCTAAGCCCCCCGCAATTACACCTGAGCCCAGAGAGAAGCTCCAGAGTTACACACCGGAGGCGGTGGGGAAAACCCCTACCCGCCATTAGCGGAGAGGTCCCGCCCAGCATCCACAACGCCTGGGGGCTCCCAGAGAGAATCCCAAATGGTGCACCAGCCCGCCAGCTGCTGCCGCCGCAGCCGGCTCCTCTGACCTGGCTTTCGCCAGGGAGGGGCTTGGGACTACCGAAGATCTCCTGGGAGAGGTCCGGGGTTGGGTGGAGCTCCAGCAGCTGGCTACGCAGCCTGGGGGAGAAATTCTGAAGGCCTGTCCGGGCAGCAGGCAGGGTCTTTGCCTGCCATTATTGGAGAGGCCCTGCCCAGCATCCACAACGCCAGGAGGGTCCCAAAGAGGAGAATCCCAGGCAGGGCACCAGCCGACCAGCTGCCACTGAACTCAAGGTATCCGGCGATCCCCCAGACAGGGCAATGGGCTCCCCGAGATCCTAGGGGACTGGACTGGGGCTGGGTAGAGTTCCAGCGACCCAGCTCTGTGGCCCAGGGGGAAACTCTACAGTCTCACAGAAGCCTCAGCGATAGCCTCTGCACAGCACTAGTAGAGAGCACCCACCCGGCAACCACAAGGCTGGAAGACCCTGGGACAAAAGTAACATAGCTAAGCGAGCTAACCACAGACTATAGAAAATGCCCATAGCTCTGCTGTGACCTATAGTGGACAAGTGAGATTTTGTGGGCACTGACAGTGACAGAGCTTCAAATATAAGTGATCCTGCCCCTGGCCGCTGGGAAAGCCCATAACACCGCTGCAGACCCTAAGGAGGGAGCACGTCTAGGTGGTCTGCAACAGTAGGCACCAGCAGTCTGAAGCCACCCTGTGATGGCCTCCACAGCTGAAGAGGGAACCCACAGGATCATTGTGACTGAGAGGAGGGGCCCAGGCCCAGTTAGCAACAGCTGATAGGGTTCCTGGTTGGAGCAGTATAAACAGCTGTCCCCCCACCACACCAGTAGAAACAAGTGGAAGCAGTGACTAAACTCTATCTCTATGCAGAGGCACAAATCTACACCATCAAGCAATATGAAAAAAATATATTAAATCTCCAGAACAGAAGGATAATGAAAAACACACAGAAAACAATCCCAAAGACAATGAAATATACAACCTAAATGATGATGACTTCAAAACAGCCATCATTAAAAAACTCAATGAGTTAAAAGAGAATTCAGATAGACAACTCAACGAGTTCAGGAGCTATGTCACAAAAGAGTTTGATACTATAAAGAAGAACCAAACAGAAATACTGGAAATGAAGAACACAATAGAGGAGATTAAGAAAAATCTAGACGCACTGAACAGTAGGGCCAATAATATGGAGGAAAGAATTAGCAATTTGGAAGATAGGAATATAGAAATGCTGCAGGCAGAGGAGGAGAGAGAGCTAAGACTAAAAAGAAATGAAGAAACTCTCTGAGAATTATCTGACACAATTAGGAGATGCAACCTAAGGATTATAGGTATACCAGAGGGAGAAGAGAGGGAGAAGGAGGCAGAAAGCCTTTCAAAGAAATAATGGCTGAGAACTTCCGAAACCTGGGGAGAGAGATGGAACTTCATGTGACAGAAGCCAATAGATCTCCAAACTTTATCAATGCACGTAGACCAACCCCAAGACATATAGTAGAGAAGCTAGCAAAAGTCAATGACAAGGAGAGAATACTAAGGGCAGCCAGGCAGAAGAAATTAACCTACAAAGGAACTCCCATCAGGCTTTCAGCAGATTTCTCAGCAGAAACTTTACAGGCTAGAAGAGAGTGGAATGATATATTCAAAAATCTGAAGGACGAAAACCTGAAGCCGGGAATTCTCTACCCAGCAAAAATATCCTTCAGATACGATGGAGAAATAAAAACTTTTCCAGATAAACAAAAATTAAGGGAGTTCATTGCCACCAAACCTCCTCTTCAAGAAATGCTCAGGAAATCCCTCATTCCTGAAAAATCAAAAAAAGGAAAGGGACTACAAAACCAAGAGCAAAGGAGATAAGTAGAAGGACAACAACAGAGAGTAGCAGCTCTACATCAGAACAGACTAAACCATGGGACGAGAAACAAAGGAAATTGAAGAGAACCGGAAAACAAGACATAAAATGGCAGCGGTAGGCCCCCACATTTCAATAATCACTCTAAATTTAAATGGATTGAACTCCCCAATCAAAAGACACAGAGTGGCAGGATGGATCAAAGAACAAAACCCAACAATATGCTCCCTCCAGGAAACACACCTCAGCCCCAAAGACAAACACAGACTCAGAGTTAAGGGATGGAAGACAATACTCCAAGCTAATAATGAACAAAAGAAAGCAGGTGTCGCTATACTAATATCAGACAAAGTAGACTTCAAAGCAAAACAGGTAAAGAAAGACAAAGAGGGACAGTATATAATGATAAAAGGGACTCTCCACCAAGAAGACATAACGCTTGTAAATATATACGCACCCAACACAGGAGCACCAAAATTTGTAAAGCAACTCTTAACAGGACTAAAAGAAGACATCAACAACAATACTATAATAGTAGGGGACCTCAACACCCCATTAACACCAATGGATAGAACATCCAGACAAAAATCAACAAGGAAATTATAGAATTAAATGAAAAGTTAGACCAGATGGACTCAATAGATATATAGAGAACACTTCATCCAAAAACAGCAGGCTACACATTCTTCTCAAGTGCGCATGGAATATTCTCAAGAATAGACCATATTTTGGGAAACAAAGCAAGCATCAATAAATACAAGAGAGTTGAAATAATATCAAGCATCTTTTCTGATCACAATGCTATGAAACTAGAAATCAACTACAAGAATAAAGCAGAGAAAGGTGCAAAAATGTGGAGACTAAACAACATGCTACGAACAAACAATGGATTATTGAAGAAATTAAAGAAGAAATCAAATATTATCTGGAGACAAATGAAAATGAGAACACATCATACCAAATCATTTGGGATGCAGCAAAAGCAGTCCTAAGAGGGAAATTCATTGCAATACAGGCTCACCTCACTAAACAAGAAGAAGCTCACATAAGCAACCTCAAACGACACCTAACAGAACTAGAAAAAGAAGAACAAACAAAGCCCAGAGTCAGTAGAAGGAGGGAAATAATAAAAATAAGAGCAGAAATAAACGATATTGAAACTAAAAAGACAGTAGAAAGGATCAATGAAACAAAGAGTTGGTTCTTCGAAAAAATTAACAAAATCGACAAACCTTTGGCCAGACTCACCAAGAAAAGAAGAGAGAAATCTCAAATAAATAAAATTAGGAATGAGAGAGGAGAAATCACAATAGATACCAAAGAAATACAAGCGATCATAAGAGAATACTATGAAAAACTATATGCCAACAAATTGAACAACCTAGAAGAAATGGACAAATACCTGGACTCTTACAACCTCCCCAAACTGAACCAGGAAGAAATGGAGAATCCGAATAGGCCAATCACAAGTAAAGAAATAGAAACAGTAATCAAAAACCTTCCCAAAAATAAGAGTACAGGACCAGATGGCTTCTCTGGAGAATTCTACCAAACATTCAAAGAAGATTTAATACCTATCCTTCTCAAACTATTCCAGAAAATTGAGGAAGATGGAGCACTCCCTAACACATTCTATGAAGCCAACATCACTCTGATCCCCAAACCTGACAAGGACAACACAAAGAAGGAGAACTATAGGCCGATATCACTGATGAACATAGATGCAAAAATCCTCAAGAAAATTCCGGCAAACCGAATACAGCAATACATCAAAAAGATTATACACCATGATCAAGTGGGATATATACCAGGGACACAGGGATGGTTCAACATCCGCAAGTCAATCAACGTGATACACTACATTAACAAAATGAGAAACAAAAACCACATGATCATCTCAACAGATGCAGAGAAAGCATTCGACAAGATCCAACACGCATTTATGATAAAAACCCTCAATAAAATGGGTATAGAAGGAAAGTACCTCAACATAATAAAGGCCATATATGACAAACCCACAGCCAACATCATACTCAACGGACAAAAAATTAAGCCATCCCTCTGAGGACAGGAACAAGACAAGGGTGCCCACTTTCACGAATCCTATTCAACATAGTACTGGAGGTGTTGGCCAGAGCAATTCGGCAGGAAAAAGAAATAAAAGGAATCCAAATAGGCAATGAAGAAGTAAAACTCTCGCTGTCTGCAGACGACATGATCTTATATATAGAAAACCCTAAAGAATCCATAGGAAAACTATTAGAAACAATCAACAGCTACAGCAAAGTTGCAGGGTATAAAATCAACATACATAAATCAGTAGCATTTCTATACACTAACAATGAACCAACAGAAAAAGAACTCAAGAGCTCAATCCCATTCACAACCGCAACAAAAAGAATAAAATACCTTGGGATAAATTTAACCAAGGAATTGAAAGATTTATACAATGAAAACTACAAGACTTTCTTGAAAGAAATTGACAACGACATAAAGAGATGGAAAGACATTCCATGCACATGGATTGGAAGAATAAACATAGTTAAAATGTCCATACTACCTAAAGCAATCTACAGATTCAATGCTATCCCAATCAGAATCCCAAGGACATTCTTTACAGAAATTGAACAAAGAATCCTAAAATTCATATGGGGCAGCAAAAGACCAAGAATTGCTAAAGCAATCCTGAATAAGAAAAACAAAGCCGGAGGCATCACAATCCCCAATTTCAAAACATACTACAAAGCTACAGTGATCAAAACAGCATGGTACTGGTACAAAAACAGATGCACAGATCAATGGAACAGAATTGAAAGCCCAGAGACAAAACCACACATCTATGGACAGCTAATCTTCGACAAAGGAGCTGAGGGCCTACAATGGAGAAAAGAAAGTCTCTTCAACAAATGGTGCTGGGAAAACTGGACAGCCACATGTAAAAGAATGAAAATCGACCATTCTTTTTCACCATTCACAAAAATAAACTCAAAATGGATCAAAGACCTAAAGATTAGGCCTGAAACAATAAGTCTTCTAGAAGAGAATATTGGCAGTACACTCTTTGACATCAGCTTCAAAAGAATCTTTTCGGACACCATAACCCCTCACATGAGGGAAACAATAGAAAGAATAAACAAATGGGACTTCATCAGACTAAAGAGCTTCTTCAAGGCAAGGGAAAACAGGATTGAAACAAAAAAACAGCCCACTAATTGGGAAAAAATATTTACAAGCTACTTATCCAACAAAGGATTAATATCCATAATATACAAAGAACTCACACAGCTTAACAACAAAAAAACAAACAACCCAATCAAAAAATGGGCAGAGGACATGAACAGACATTTCTCCAAAGAAGATATAAGTATGGCCAATAGACACATGAAAAGATGTTCATCATCACTAATCATCAGGGAAATGCAAATCAAAACTACACTAAGATATCACCTTACACCCGTTAGATTGGCAAAAATATCCAAAACCAAAAGTGACAAATGTTGGAGAGGTTGTGGAGAAAAAGGAACCCTCATACACTGTTGGTGGGAATGCAAACTAGTGCAGCCACTATGGAAAACAGATGGAGATTCCTCAAAAAGTTAAAAATAGAAATACCCTATGACCCAGCTATCCCACTACTGGGTATCTATCCTAAGAACCTGAAATCAGCAATCCCAAGAATCCCATGCACCCCTATGTTCATTGCAGCATTATTTACAATAGCCAAGATGTGGAACTAACCTAAATGCCCAGAAACTGATGACTGGATAAAGAAGATATGGTATATACACACAATGGAATACTACTCAGCCATAAAAAGGACCAAATTGTTCCATTCGCATCAACATGGATGGACCTTGAGGGTATTATGTTAAGCGAAATAAGCCAGACAGAGAAAAATGAACTCTATATGACCCCACTTATAGGTGGAAGTTAACATATAGACATGGAGAACCAATCGGTGGTTACCAAGGAAAAGGGGGGTGGGGGGAGGGCACAAAGGGTGAAGTGGTGTACCCACAACATTACTAACAATAATGTACAACTGAAATATCACAAGGTTATAATCTATCATAATCTTAATAAAAAAATAAAATAAAATAAAAGTGAGAGTGAAGCCTTGTAGGTGAATAACTCATGTTTGAATTTCAAACATTTGTCTCATACTTTTTTTTAATAGCAAGAACTGTATAGGACAGAAAACTCGCCCTGAAGACAAGTCTTTCATCCCAACGTAAGAGGACATGAATATCTTCGCTTCACACACTGACCACTGTTACTTCAGTTGGGAAAATGGAACGGAGGTGCAGTTTGACCTTTGGTAAAGAATGCCTTGGGGTGGAACTTGGGTGAGAGATGCGCCTTGAAACTATGTCTGAATGCAGTGGACAGAATCTGGAAATAGACTAATAGATTTGAGTTCAAAAAAATAAATAAATAAAAAATAAATGCCAGGCTCAGGAAGACTAGAAATTCTATATTCTGGGTTCTATTCCTATCCCTGTTACTAAATTATTTTATGATATTGAGCAATCAGCTGTGCCTCGGTTTATGCAACAGTGGTTGGGAACTACAACAGTCAATGGCAAATCTGTATCTTAACTCTGCTTTGGGTAAAATACTATGTTCATGCTTAAAGGATAATAAAACCTATAGGAGATAGTGACTGCCCTCCAAAAAAACCCCAGAAAAACCAATGTCAAGATGAAGATGGAAAAAAGACACACACATAAAAAGGCAAATAGTAATATAAAAGAAAACACAGTAAAAATCAAGTAAATATAAGTGCTACGTAAGTTCAGAAAGATTGGTGTAGACTTGAGCAATCAGAAAATGTGTCATAGAGAAACTAGTACAAGAGTCAGAGAAGTAGAAAGGAGAGGGAGAGAGCAGAGATGTGATGAGCACAGAGAATAAAGCAATTCAGCTGGAGTGGAGAAGAGCCCTGGAAATTCAGATGGGAGCAATTGGAGCACTTCTGAATGTGGAGCATCTTAAAGTCAGCTTAAGAAATATGGACATTATCCCCATTTGCAATGTCCCCAAAAATGTTGACCCATGGGGCAAATATCACAACAGTTATGATATGCCAGCCAGTAAACACTTTAATATTTTAAAGCAAATATTAATAACTTTAATAACATATCTTTATTCCAAGAAGCTCAAGTATTTCTCAAATATAATTTCACTTAACTTTTCACAAAGTAGTAAAGAAAGAGCTAAAAATGCATATAAAAGAGAATAGAAAATAGACTTTCTAAGATAGATCTGAGACTAAAATTTGAGTTTCCAGAGTCTTATACAATAGGGATTTTCTCTTGTTTCTGCTGCATCTCCTAGTAGATAATCCCTGAATGTTCTTTAAAAGGTTAAATGAACTTAAATAGTTCTGATAGATATATTTTCAAAGCCAGTGGGCATGTATGGGGAAAAGAAACACAAACTGAGGCAGAAAACTGATGTAATTAATCTAATTTAATATTAAGCTATCTTATCATTTTGACATTTTGTTTATATAAATATCTATTTCTATATGGTTCAGAATAAAATATTGTTTTGGATTGAGCTCCTTTTTTTCTCATATAACAAATAAACCAGGTTCAGGGGTTGCCCTGTTTTCCTTTTTCCTTTAAAATCTTGAAAGGGAGAAGTACAACATCCAAGTGGGTACACTAGCTGATGAACACCACACTTCAGCCCTCTCCCATCCTCAACACCAAATACTAACTCCCATCATAATCTTCTAGAAATCTGCTCACATTTAAGAAAGCTCTAAAGAATAATAATGATAATATCTAACATTTATATAAACACTTATCATTTACCAGGTGTTTTCATACACATTACTGTCTTTTGACTTTGGATTTCACAGCTGGGGTAAAACATATCACGATTTTATAGAAAAGAAACAGAGACTCGGAATAGTGACACGATCTGTCCAATCGTGTCCAAGATGCCCAAGAAAGGGCATGGCTTACTAGTTTTATCACCACAGTTTAATTTCAAAGCATCAAAGATTTCACCTCAGAAATTTACTGCCATATGAAGTAGGGCTTTTAAATACTACTGCTCTATAAGGGCTTTTGTTTCATTTCACTTGATTTCAGCAAATCAGCACATACCCTTTTCTATTAGCAATTTGCCAGAAGCAAATGGCTTCACGCTAGAAAGTCAGAGATTATAACAGCAACAATTAAAATAGGATTTCACCTATAACATTAGCACGCTACCCACTCAGACTCCAGGATGAAGTTTACAAGGGTGTGTGTAGGGGGCAGATAGTTTGGGGAGGAATTAGAATGAAGAAGTCTGTGATGTGGTAGCTCAGGATCAAGGTGTCCAGTAGGCATACAACATGCCCCACCATAATATGGCCCTTGATTTCTTCTTGATGATTTAGTTCTAATTCAGTGACTAGTTCAAAATCTTGACCCTATCTTTCTACAGAAGAACTCCCTAGTACCATGGCTCCTTGTACTACATTCCCAGGGATAAAGAATGCCCCTCTTTTTGCCTTCCTTCTCAGCTATAATTATTTCCAGAGCCACAACCCTCCAGTAAAGTGTGAACCCTGAGATGCAGGCTCAGCTACTTACCTACTCATTGACTGCTCCCTAAACCAGTCACCATCAATACGATCCTCCCAAACATTGATTTCCCACTCAGATGTTCTCATGCTGCCTCACACTGCCTTTTCGCTGTTTGTCAGCCCACCGCCAACAACCCTAGCACCCGAGTGTGGTTGACAGGAAACAATAAAATAAACTTCAAATGGCAATCACCAAAAGTGAATTGTTTAAAGTTGATTTCAAATTTTTTAAGTTCTGAAGCAAATAACCCTATAATGTCTCATATTCAATCCTACTGGATGTATATGTGCGTGTGTGATGGTTTTTAAAATAAATTTTATTATTTTTTTTAGAAAATTTCCCTCCAACTGTCAAAACAGTACATGAAAATTAGAGAATTTGGGTGGGAGGCGGGACAGCAAAATACCAAGAATCACTCATTTCTCAACAAATTTAACAATATGGATTACACTGCAATAGTTTGCCTTGCTAATTTCACTCAGTACTTTATGATGAACATTTTCACTAGACATTAAAAATTCCTTGAAAATGTTTTTAAGTGCAGCATGATTTTCCACCACATGAAAGTATGATTATTTATTTAATCATTTCCCCAAGGTATTTTCCTTTTAGCTTATGGAAACTGCTTTAAGGTGAGGGCAAACAGGGACATTGCTTAAGAAATGAAAGCATTACCATGGGCTCAGAGAAAGTAACAGATTCTTTGGCCATATTCTCACTGGCCTCAGAGTGGTAACATCCTGAAAGGTGTCCCAGATGGAAAAATTACTCCATCTCTAAGCACAGCAGTCTTTCCCAGCCACATAGCGCAAGGAGAAAGAAGATGCTGACTTTCAAAACTGAAAATGAAGTACCTAAGATACTTTTAGAAACACAAGATAGATTTAAAAAATTACCAAAAGTAATCTCAAAATGGATTGGGCCATGCAAGCTTTCTTAGCACTCCAATCTTGACTCCCACGTTCCCATGACCAGACAGATGTCTGTGACCAAACCAAGGAGCTAGAAGGTCCAACTTCTATTCTGGCAAAATGCTGACCTCTTTAACTGTCCCAAGATGCTGCATGAAATAAAGAGCAAAAGGCAAAACTGGTACAGAACCAGGAATGGGCCAATAGCACATGCATTTATTTGTTTAAATCCAAAGATTAAAAAACATGGAACACCCACATAGAGTGTTTTGCTGCCAGTAACTGCCCAACAGAAATGGCGCTACTCAAGGAAAATAAATTACCTTTTGCAACGTAGAGGAATTAATCAGAAAGGAATCTGCCAGAAAGTCCACCAGACTCTAAGTTGACCATTCTTCTAGCCCAGCACCTAGCCACTGTCTGGACCAGCATTTAGCCACAAGAGAAACGCAGTAAATGTTAAACGGAACAAAGAAGCAGAACTGTGAGCAGGGCACATATTTCAATGCAACTACCAATAGAACAAAAAGAATTAAGGGCAAAACAAAGCAAATGATTTATTTGTTGCAGCAGCTAGGGTTCAGGCCCTGCAAGTAAGAAAATGTATCTGTAAGGATTTCCTCAGAGGCCTCAAAGTCCTAGAAGGACACTAATAGCAAGCTCTCTAATCAACCGTGCATAGGAAACCAGGATTCCAAAAGCCAAACGGAAAAGACAAAATAAAGAAATAAGATGCAGTGCTAAGCACATTGTATTTGTTACTAGGATTAATAAAACATTCTAGCAAGGTGCTGAAAACAAAATCAATATACAAAAATCAATTGCATTTCCAAACACTAGCAACAAGAAGTTATAAAATGTAATAAAGATACTTCCTTAAAATAGCATAAAAACACACAAAGTGGTTAGGAATAAATTTAAAAAAATACATGCAATACCTTTATGAAAAAATTTAAAGCTTCATTTAAAATATTAAAGAAAACTAAAGGGAAAAGAAGAAATTAAAGAAGACTAGTGTGAGAAATTCATATGACTATCTCAATAGGTACAAAACAATTATTTAAGTTCAACAACCTATATGTGATAAAACCAAAGAAAATAGAAATAATAAAACATTTCCTGTACTTGATAATATGCTTCATGGCCAAACACTACAGCAAATATCACACTTACAGAAATTTTTGACATGATCTTTAAATTCAGGAACAAGACAAGGATAATGCAATCATTGCTATTTAATATAAAAAAGAAATATAAGGATTGGAAGGGAAGAAGCAAACCTCATTATGTGTAAGGAAGATCATCATCTACGTGAAGAACCATTAGAATCAACAGAAAATCTTTAAATTAATAAAAAGTGTAGTAAGCTTTCCAAATACAGGTTAACTTACAAAATCCAAAAATGCTCCTAGGCCACTAATAATCAGCTGGAAAGTTTCATTAAAAAAATAAGATACCATTCATTACAGTGAACAAATTAAAAGTATCAAGGAATTAACTTAGCAAAAATTACACAAAACCTATAGAGAGAAAATTTTTTTAACTTTCCTAAAAGACATTCAGAAAGACTTGAATAAATGGATAACACATTTTTCGATGGAGCAAATTACCCTGCAAATACTCCCAAAATCAATATTCCCCAAATTAAATTAATCTATAAATTAAAAGTAAGACCAACCAAAGTTCCAGCTGTATTTTTCAAAGAACTTAATAAACATTTCATGATGCGTGCATGTATCCCTGAATAAATACTGTTATAAAATAAAAGAGGGTATTCTCTCCCTGCCATATTTTAACTCATAAGAAAAATACCATAGTAATAAAAACTATATTCAATTATGAAGAAAAAAATTAAACAATGGAACAAAAGTTCCACCTGCGGTTGAGAGCTGAAAATAGAGCTCATCAGAAAGGAAAGGACAGATTGCGTAGTAGCTGATGTTAGGAAATCTGGTTCATGATATGCTGAAAATTAACACTACATGTCAATCCTACATTATGTATAAAGGTTTAAAGATTTAAATACGAAATAGAAAAAGACAAAGCTAATAAATATAAGAAGATATTTTTGGAATTTAAATGTCTGAAGACTTCTTAAATAAAACACTCAACTCAAACTATTAGGTGAAAATTAATGGATTTAACAATATGAAATCATTAAAGACTTCTGTTCTTTAAGTGATATAACTGAAAAATTTAATAGCATGATATGAAATAAGGAGAAGTAACCAATATCTAGTGTGTAAAGAACCTAGGATATAACGAATTTCCACAAATATAGACTACCAACCAGAAACCATATAAAGATGTAGACAAGAACTTCACAAAAAGGGAAATCTGAATGGCTAACAAATATATAAAGACATGCTCATACTTATTAATGATTTTTGAAAAATGAAAGCAGCCATTCAATTGGTGATGGTGGGAATGGACCTGAATCAGAGGATGATTAGAAAAGAAGACTAAATGAACAGATACCATGTTCATGTATTGAAAGATTATATATTGTATAGAGGTCAATTCTATCCAAACTGATCTATAAAATCAATGCTATTACAAGAAAAGATTAATAGGTTGGTTTTGGTGGTGGTGATTATATTTATGTATCGATCGATCAATCAATCTACGTATTTCCTATATATCTATCCATCCATCTATTCATCACAAGCTAATTCTAAAATGTGTCAATGGAAGAGCAAAAAACTAAGAATAGCCAAGACACTCTAAAGAAAAATAAAAAGCAGGAGCACCTGTATTACCAGATATCAAGACCTACTATGTTTAAGCTACAAATAAAGTATTTTAAGATGGAATGGATTGGGGATAGCCAAATAGGATAGGAACCATATAAAGGACCCAGAATAAAGATATATGGAAGCTGATTTATTACAGACCTGAATTGAAGGTCAACAGGAAAAGGATGGACTCTTCAATGAAAAGGGCTGAGACAAAATGGGGAAAAAAATAACATAACACTAGATCTGTACTGATACCATATACAAGAAATTCTATGTGTATTAAAGAATTAAATATAAAAGACAAAACAATAAAATTTTAATAAGCTAAGATAAAATATCTTTAATACCCTAGGGCAGGGAATGATTTCTTAAAGTAAACATAAAAAGTCCAAATCATAAGGAAAATGTTGATATACTAGATTATATTAAAATTAAGAACTTCTGTTCATGAAAAGATATCATAAAAGGAAAGTGAAAATTGAAGCCACAAACTAGGAGATGATATTTGTAATATTTTTAAATATTAGCATAAAACTACACAAGGCACATCTGCAAATCGACCAGAAATGACAAACAATTTAATAAGAAAAAATGGTGGCACTTAACAAAAGAGGCAATAAAAATGGCCAAAAAAATCTGAAGAATGCAATTTGGGAAAAAATTTGGCATTAGGTAGGAAGATGTGGGTATGTTCACATACTGTAAGCTAACAATTCAACTCCTGGTTTTATATGTAGATAAAAGATATCAATCTATATATACATAGAGAGAGGGAGAGAGATAAAGAACGTTTCACAAGAATATTCATTTAGCATTCTTCATGGTGGCAAAAAATAACCCAAGAGTAAAATGGATAAATAAATTGTGGTAAACTCATTCTATGGGACACCATGTAGCCATGAAAATGAATGAACTGCAACTGCATGCAACAATACAGATGAATCTCTTTCTTAAAAAAAAATTTACGGAAGAGTACAAGAATGATTTCATTTATATAACTTCAAATGCATGAAAAAACCTAATAATACAGGTTTAGGGATGGAAACATTTATGATAAACTATAAAGAAAAAGCAAGGGAATACCAAAACATCCAGGGTAATATTTACTTCTTAGGAGGCATAGACAGGGATGACAATGGGATGCTCACTCAAGAACCCTCAAAGGTAACACTACTCTTAATCTGAGTGGTAGGTATGCAAGAGATTGCTGGGTTTTAATTCTCTATAATGTTATACTTTATAAATAGTTCATAAATAATTTTTTGGTTTTTGTACAATGGGTAACTAAAATAAACCACAAAAGAGAGTGCTGTCTGAAGTTCTTCTCAATGTCTTTGGGCTGATAACTTGCTCTTTTTAAACTTGTTCCCTCAGAACAAATTTTAAGAATATTTACCTCACAGGAATGTGTGAAAATATAGCATATCTTAGAATAGCATCTGGTATATAGTAGGTGCTTAATGATTGTTAATTATCATCAATATCGTCATATCTATTATTACCAATGCAACTATCAATGTGGCCAAAACAATCTATGGCCTCTCTGCTTACTCAATGCTTTAATACTTTCTACAAGCAGCAAAAATAAACTAACTTGATCAATTATGCCTTTACTCAACCACTTTTTTTTAATCTTCTATATCCTGTTGTTCTCACTACAAATCCTCTTTCTAAAACTTCCACAGTTGCTGCCTCTATTCAGTATGCTTCCTGTATGCTTTCACCTAATTTAGGTCATTATTTTCAATCTAAGAATTTTACACATTCATTCCATTTTTATATCCATTCCTCCTAAAGTAAAGCCCCTCATCTTTGAATTTGATTTCAATATTGACATACAGTGAATGTGAGCATCTTGAAGTCAAGGACCATATCTTATCATTGCTCTATCCCCAACATCTTGCTCAATGTGATGAGAACATTTGTGTGTGCTCAAAAGATGTTTGTAGAATGAATGATGGATTGTCGAATGAACTAAGGAGTACACAAATGTGGAGGATTCTTGTAAAGGCAAGACAGACATGTTTGCCTCTCATTTGTTCCAAGACAATAATGCCATTAAAGTGACAAAATTCAACACAAAAGGAACAAATCTATAGAAGGAATCAGGGGTTCAGCAGGCAAAAGATTTCACCAAAATCTTGAGAGGTAGAAAGTAGCTGAGAAATACGTTAAGAATGCAACAGAATGGAAGGATCCACAGTCAGGGAATGAGAACCCTGGACATGCTCTGTGCTAGAAGTCAGCATGGGCAGTGGACGGTAGGAAAAAGGATGCTGAACATGGAAGTGAAAATCTGCTACAGAAAGGCTGCCAAAGGAGATTTCCACTCCCCTTCAAGGCACAAAGGCAGAGCCACCAGCAGTTTAACATTTATAGTCAGGCCAAAAAATAAAAACCTGAAAGGGCTCTTTCTGAAGATTGGAATAATTGCTGCAGAAACTAGACTATTGGTGAGTTCTTGACCTAAGAGGAAGCTTTCCACTCATTCACCCTAGAACATAGACTGTCAGTTTACAAGACCCATCCACATACAGAGTTTCCAATAAGCCTATCTATTCAAGAAAGACTGATGTGGAAAACAGATACATATGGCTGAGACAAAATAGGGAAAGGATAACCTTAGATCCCTACTGATACCATACACAAAAAAGTTCTACGTGTACTAAAGAACTAAACATAAAACTATATAATTTCAAGGTAAATTTTAAATTATATATATTAATATTTTTATATAATATATATATTTTAAATTATATTTGTAATAGAGAAAAAATCTCATACTACCTACCTAGACAACCAGTCTAGTTCTGTATTATTAAGTATGAATAGACAATCAGAAATAATCAATGTGGAAAACCAGCAGTAACATAAAAGAGAAAAACAATAATAAAAAAAAAATTTAAACTAACCAGAGAAAAATAAAGAGGAAAATTGAGATTATCTTCATCAATGAGGTTCAAGAATACAAAATGTTAGTATTTATTTAGGGCTTACTATGTGCCAAGCTG
Source organism: Equus caballus (assembly GCF_041296265.1). NCBI lineage: Eukaryota > Metazoa > Chordata > Mammalia > Perissodactyla > Equidae > Equus > Equus caballus. The sequence continues at coordinate 94,910,735 of NC_091685.1, read as the reverse complement.
TGTGCTGAGAGTTTTACACACTTAATCTCATTGACCTCCTAATATCTCTATAAAAGGGTAGCAATGTTTTCCTTCACTTATAGATCAAACATCCTAAATTCAAAGAAATTAAATATTTCTAATGTTACACAATAAGTGGCTGAGCCAAGATTTGCACCCAGGCCGTCACCCTCCAAAGCGTGTACTCTTAGCCCTATGTTATAACGCCTTTGGAAATCTAGCACCTATAAAACAAAGAGTCTACCATAACAACCAGAACACCAAAAGAAGTTTCCATAAATATCAGTCATGATTACGAAAAGCAAAACTGGAAAATAAAGTCAGAAACTTTCCCAGAGCAAATAGACAAAGATAAAACAAAAATCTACAAAAAAAGGGGGAAAAAGGTCTACATCTGAGTGACTAAAGTTCTAGAAAGTGAAGAAAAAAGATGTGCTTTCACTTAAAAGGAATCACCAAATTTCCCAGCCCAAGTAATAATAAAAGAAAAAGATCTAGACATACTTTCATGCCATTTTATACCCCCGACCATAAAGAGAATATCCTAAATGCTTCCAAAGTGAAAAAATAAAAACTACAAAGTCAAGAAAAATTAATGACAATAATTCTGCCATTGTTATCATTAAACTTAGAGCAATGCCTTCAGAGTTTAGGAGAAAATTTTTTGAACCTAGATTATCTAATTTCAAATGTGAGGTATAATAAATATATTTTCAGATATTCACGAATTAAAAAAAATCTCTCTCTCGTCTACCTCTCAGAGGAAATCACTTGAGAATGGCTTCATCGACACCAGAATAGCAATCAAGAAAGAGAAAGATGTAAGAAATAACAGCTACAACAGAAATAAACCAGAGCACAGTGAAAGAAAATCATAAGGTAACAGCTACACAGCAAGCCTGGGAAGCGAGTGGTTTCAATTAGAACAGAAAGACACTGGGCCACCAGTAGAAAAATCTCAAAGAAGAAAAATGAAAGAGATTCCAATCCATATAAAAAAATAAGTTAAAAGAGATGAGCGACATGGTAAAAATGTTCTTTACTCTTACCAACGGGAGGGAAGGAGGAGGGAAAGGAAAAGAAACATCAGAAAAAAATAGAAAACTCTATAAGAAAGCTATTTTTACATATACAAAGTAAACCAAAATGTAGCATGATTTTGAGCAGTTAGTAGAGTGCAGGAAAACAACAACACTCATTTGACCTTGTAGCTAGACTGATTCAAGAGGCATGAGGGGTGGGTAACCCGGCCCATGAAGAAGGAAAAGTAATCTTACTCCTCATCTTTAGAATATACGTAGAGTTAAAGCATGAAAGAATTGATTATGGTTTCAGAACAGAATGTAAATGCTATCTACCAGATATAGCTAACCAAGGTTGGAAGAGGGAGTTTGAAAGAAGTGTGGAGCGCAGAGCAGGTGCCAATATCTTCTCAGCACACAGTGAGCAATAAGGAGATGCTAAAGACTAGGAAACAGGAGCAGAAATTAAAGTGCATTATCAAAAGTTATACAGATACATAATTTAAGAACTTTTCTAAACTATATAACTATTCAAAATTGAAAAACAGAGGGAATTGTGAGGAGGACATTGCATAAATGAGATAAACTGCCATATTTCACAGGGAGAAGTAGAAATAAAGTCTAAAGTTGATAAATCAATTAGAATTTAAGCACAATATTTAAAATTATAGCATTAACTAATAGAAGAACCAAAATCAGAAATGGTTTAAATGGTTAAATGTTTTCAATGGTTAAAGTGCTTGCATCTGAGCAATGGGTGGGGACTCTGAGAGACGGGCGCTTCTCTTGATGAACTCTTTGGTACTACCGGACTTTACCCCCGTGCACACAATACACTGGCAATTAAAAACAAAAAAAAGAATGAGTGAAATTTTTTAAAAATTCACTAGATTAAAGACTTGGATTAATGCCCACTGAAATATCATCATACAACACAAAAGAATTTTCAAATTCAACTTCTATTAAATGCTTTACAACTAAGACTGTTTACAAATGTTACATATAAAATCTCTTGATTCTCTTTTCCCCATACATATTTCAGGATCAGTTTCCACCCATTTGTAACTAAAACGCATTGGTCCCAATATATTTTAAATAGTGTGTATTTTTCACTGATTTTAAATTATACATATAAAAAGATATATATATATATATATATCATGGAAAAAATTAGGCCATTCTGAAAAATATGCAGAACAACCAACCACAATCCACTCTTTAGAAGCACCCACTTTTGATACTATGGCAATTATCTTCATTGTTTAACACAAGTCAAATCATAGCACAACTAATATTTTGCATTGTACTTAATGAAAGTTAATGTAAAAAATGTTCCATGCTATTAAAAGGACTATTCAAATAGAATTTTTAAAACAGATGTCAAAGGATTATAAAAATAGTACACAACAAATTTAGAAAAGTCAGAAAGTAGAGAAAAGTATAGAAAAGAAAATAATAATCCTTTACAATTCTATAACTTGGAGACATTCAGTTTTAACATTTTCATATATCTCCTCCCATCTTTACTCTTTATATAAATGGTATGTTTTAATAGTTGATCTATTGTATCTGCAAATTTATTTCCTGCTTTTTTTAACTAAATATTGTAACAAAAAATATTCCCCCATACATAAGCCTCTTCGTAAATATCTTTTACATGTTTTATTTATCAAATTTTAATTAACTCTTGTCCTACTATTAAATATTTAGATTCTTCCAATTTTTCACTCGTTCATATTACAAATAATGATGTAATGAACACATTTGTGCATAAAATCTTTGCCTCTTTTGGATTATTTTCATAGTTTAAATTTCCAGAAGTATAAATACTGGCTCTAAGAGAAGTACAATAAATTTATACTGCATAAAGATCATTCTTTGATGACTGGAATAATTGGAAAAGCATGTAATTTAGGCAAAGGCAGGGTGATTTTTTGACTTACGTAAAATGTTGCATAAATTAAAAAGCAAAAAGATTAGGTGCAAGTTCAAGTGCTTTGAGAATCAGTGAGAAAATACGATGCCTTTTAGGTTGAATGTACAAACACCAGCCATAGAAATAACAATCTCCTTTCTCCCAAAATTGAGTAATAATTTATACCAGGCAAACAAACAACACTGCTGGTTTCATTCTTTTTATGGCCAACGTATCTCTATGGAAGCAGCGGAGCCAGTAAAGATTCTCAGTCAACTATAAAGTACCAGTGCTTATTTACAAGCGTGTTAAAAGGGTTGCTTTAATAAGTTATACTTCCTCTCTGATCCTAACTATTTTTGCGTGATATCAAGTTACGGTAATGGTGTGTCTATCCGATCAAATGGAAATTGGACCGTCAGATATATTAGAGAATCATTTTTTCAAGAGTCATTAAAGAATCAAGGTTTATGTGTAGATCCCTGAAAGGAAAAGAAGAGATCCAATGGCTTCCTAGACCTCTTAGTGTTTTAAGTTGTAAAGGCAAAACACTAACTAACCTTATCATATTAGTTAGCTTATAACTGAAAATATCATAGGATGTTAGTAGTATCATGCTTACTTTTATTTCAGGGATTTGTGCTAATTACTTGGGTGTTAAATGTTGGGGGTCCCTCTTAGTATTTCCTCCTTCATACTATGATTGGAACTTCTTACAATTCTATTAAGTGATTAAAGGTGCTTGGGCGGTAGTGATGACTCAAGATGATGGAGTAAGCAAAAGACTGCACCTTGCTCCATATTCAAAGTAAGTTACAAACAAATGGGGTGTTTGAGGGCCCAGAATCTGTAGAACAGATCACTTAGAGAATCTTCGAGTAGATCCATATGGCTGGAAAATAGATGTGATGAAGAGTGTGGTAGAGGAGGAACTGTCTAGAGCTAAAGACGGAGAGGTTGACCAGAGACAGATCACAAGGGCCTTGTGTACCAGGTTAAAGTTGTAAAAAAATCACCGAACGTATTTAAACATGGGATATCATGAAGAGACGTAAACAACACTCTAGCTGAAGAACAAGAAAAGAATTGTGGAAAAAGAAGTGATTGCAGTAATCTAGTCAAGAGACAATAACGGCCAAAGTTAAGAAAGTAGAAGTGGGATGGTGTTATGGGCTAAGTTGTGTTCCCCCAAATTTCAGGTGTTGAAGCCCTAAGTACTTCAAAATGTGACTGCATTTGTAGACAGGGCCTTTAAAGAGGTGATGGGAGGCTGCTGCTGTAGGTCTTAATCCAATCTGACTGGTGTTCTTATAATAAGAAATATGGACACACAGGGAAGACATCAAGGCTGTGCGCACACAGAGCAAAGATCACATGAGGACACAGTAGAAAGCAGCCATCTGCAAGCCAAGGAGACAGGTCTCCACTCTGACTCACCTTGATATTGGACTTCCAGCCTCCAGAACTATGAGAAAGTAAACTCCTGGGGGTTTTTTTACGATTTTATTTTTCCTTTTTCTCCCCAAAGCCCCCTGGTACATAGTTGCATATTTTTAGTTGTGGGTCCTTCTAGTTGTGGCATGTGGGACGCCACCTCAGCATAGCCTGACGAGCGGTGCCATGTCCGCGCCCAGGATCCGAACCCGCAAAACCCTGGGCCAACGAAGTGCAGCGCGAGAACTTAACCACTCGCCCGCGGGGCCAGCCCCAACTCCTGTTTTTTAAGCTACTCAGTCTGTGGTATATCGTTATGTCAGTCCTCGCAAACTAATACAGATGACTATAAGTGAATGTCTGAAAGACATTTAGAAGTCAAAAATTACCAAATTCGGTGACTCAATATGAGTTTTAACGGAGAGGTGACTCCAGATAGTGGAGCCAGTTTCTGAGGTAGGAACTCCAAGATGAGGAGCGGGATAGATTAAAGATAATAACTTCAGTCGTGGACCTACCGAACCAATCTTGTAATCACCTACCTCTTCACTTGTTATAGGAGAAAAATAATCTCCCACTGTCTATTCCACTTTCAGTTGAGAATCTTGTTTTGTGAAGCTGAAAGCATTCCAGTAGGAACCAGGAATTTCCTCAAATACCTCACCTACTAAATAATACGGAAGGTATCTTTTTTCCCCCAGTTTTATGGAGACATAATTGACATACAACATAGTATAAGTTTAAGGTATACGATGTGATGATTTGATACACGTATATATTGCAAAATGATTACCACAATAAGGTTAGTTAACACTTCCATCACTTTATATAATTACCTTTTTTCTGGTGATAACATTGAAGATCTACTCTCTTAGCGACTTTCAAGTGCACAATTCAGTATTGTTAACTATAGTCACCATGCTGCACATTATATTCCCAAAACTTATTCATCTTATAATTGAAAGTGTGTATCCTTTGACCAACATCTCCTCCTTTCCCCCACCTCCAGCCCTGGTAACCACCACTCTATTCTTTGTTTCTATGAATTCTGCTTTTTTAGATTCCACATGTAAGTGAGATTATACAGTATTTGCCTTTCTGTGTCTGGCTTATTTCATTTAGCATAATGCCCATCAAGTTCATCTTTATTGTCACAAAAGGCAGGATTTCCTTCTTTTTATGGCTGAATAATATTCCATTGTGTGTGTGTGTGTGTGTCCGTGTCTGTGTGTGTGTGTATACACAGACCACATGGACACTTTGGTTGCTTCCATGTCTTGGTCATTGTGAATAATGCTGCACTAAATATGGAGATGCAGATATCTCATCAAGACAGCAATTTCATTTTATGGTCGGTATCTTGAAAGTGCAGGCCAAGATGCTTGCTTAGCCTACTAAAGCTAAGAGCCTCCAGCTTTTAATCTAGGGCTTCCTTTCTCCTCTTCAGTTTCTACTTAGAAAATAACAATAATTTAAAAGATAGCACTGACCACCCTCTCTGTACAAAGATAATAAAATTAAATAATAAAATTGAAAATAGTCATCAGTTAGTTAACAGGTACAATACAATTTGAAGTGTATATTCATATTCATTTAATAAGCAAACAGTAGATGCTCAATAAATACTGCTGATTGAATTTGACATGAGAATCACTGAAAATTATTAGCAAAATCATTTTCAGTTTCCTTGTTGTATAAGAAAAAACTCACGAAGACTCTTCTTTGCATTTTTTTTTCATAAAAGAAATTTTTTAAAAAGCCAATTATCTCTACCACTTTATTTTTGAATTTTACTACACAAAACCCTACAAAGTAACTTCCCCTCTGTGGTCTACTGCAGGAATAGAGATAAGAAATGTGTCTCTGGTTTCCCAGGGGAATTCCAGGAAACTTTAAAAAAAAATAATAATGCCAATTCTCTTTAAGCATTGCAAAACATAGAAAAATGAAGGGAACCTCTCAGTTCTTTTTGTGAAGGAGAAAAACGCTGATATTAATCTTGAGGATATATATATCCTCAAAAAACACACACATACCCACACAAAGAAACTCCAGACCAATTTCAACTTACGACTATCAATGTAAAAATCCTAAAGAAAATATTAGCGAACAGAATCTATCAATAGTTCAAAGACAAGAGTAGTACACCATGACCAAATATGGCTTAGTCTAAGATCATTCAATATGAGAAAATGTATTAATTCTATTTACAATAAAAGTATCACTTTAACATTTAAGTCAGAGCATGTCACTACTCTGCTCCAAGATCTCCAAAGACTCCCCATTTCACTCAGAGTAAAAGCCAAAACTTCCAACACTCACCTGAAGGGTCTACATAACGTGGCAACTGTTGCCTGTGCCTCTTACTCCCTCCACTCAGTCACACAGCTCCAGCCACACTGGACACTCTGCTGCTCCTCAGACAATCGGGAATGTTCCCGCCTTAACGTCTTTGCCCTGCTACGCCCGTTTCCTGGGACACTTCCCCCAAATATCTGCGGGCTTAACTCCCTCACCTCCTTCGATTTTTTGTTTAAATGTCACCCTCACAATAAGGCTTATGCTGACCACCCTGCTTAACGCTGTAACTGTCCTCTCCCCACCATGGCCCTTCTGATTTCTTACCCTGGTCTATGTTTCCTTTTCTGTATCACCTTCTAGAACTGATTCGATATATTTATATATCATCATTTTCATTTCTTGTCTCTCTCTCCTGCCATAATATAAGCTCTAAAAGACCAGGACTCTTTGTTTTGTTCACCACGTGTTCCATATGTCTACAATAGTACTTGACACACAGATAGCATTCAATTGACTTTTAAAAATACATGACTGAATGATTTATTTAATATCTGAAGCAAAGTCTCATGGTATTCTCTATAGACATTAACAAGCCATTTGACAAATAAATACATATTTTTGCTAAATGTCAACCAAATAGAAATTAATGGCTAAATCCTTAACATGATTTACCTCCAGAACATTCTTAGTGGGAAAACACTGGAGGCATTCCACTCCTGTCAGGTAAAAGGATGCCCACTATCACCACTAACACTTAACATGCCATGGGATGTATTAGCTGATTCAGTTTAAAAAGCATGAAATCACAAATACCAAAAGAATGGGCAGAACAAACTCTAACTATTTGGAGATAAGAGGACTATACAACGAGAGTAAAAAAAAAAAAATGAAAAACTATGAAGATGAACTTGAGATTTAGTGAAGTATCAGACCACAAAATTAATATATAGAGAGCAATAATCTTCACATGTACAAACAGCAACCAGTTAAATGTATAATGAAATAGAAGATGCAAGTTACAACACAACAATAAAACAAAATAACAAATAAAATACTTAAGAATTATTTTTCAAATAAATGTGCAAAGCTTTATTAGGAAAACGTAAACATGAGTAGAAATGGCAACTGAAAAAAAAAGAGAAAGAATAAATGTCATAAAAATGTTCATTCTCCCTACATTAATTTATAAATTTAAAATTATACCAATAAAATATCAACAGGTTTTTGTTTCTGGAAATAAACAAGCTGAGTCTAAAGTCAATATGGAAAAATAAATAAGTATAAGAGGAAATCTCTAAAAATTAAAAGCAATGAGAGAAGATTAGATTGTTTAGATTTTAAAACATACTATAAAACCTCGATAATCAAAACAGCATGTATCGGCACATGGTTCACCCACCAAAGAAGCAAACTACAAGTTTAGTGGATTAGCTTCCTATTGCTACTGTAACCAATTAGGAAAACTTTATGGCTTAAAACAACACAAACTTATTATCTTAAATTTCTGGAGGTCATCCCACAATCCCACTCCTGGGTATATAGCCAAAGGAAATGAAATCAATATCTCAAAGAGGTATCTGCACTCCCACGTTCATTGTAACATTGTTCACAATAGACAAGACACGGAAACAACTAAGTGCCCATTGATGGATGAATGGATAAAGAAAATGGGGTATCCATCTAGCTCTCTCTCTACATGACATATATATATATTAAATAGAATATTATTCAGCCATGACAAAGGAAATTCTGCCATTTATGACAACATGGATGAACATGCTAAGTGAAATAAACTAGACACAGAAAAACAACTACTATATGATCTCACTTATATGTGAAATCTAAAAAAATCAAACTCACAGAAGCAGAGTAGAATGATGGTTGCCAGAGGCTTAGGGTGGAGGGGGTGGGGGGAGAAAATGGGGAGATGTTAGTCAAAGCGAGTACACTTTCAGTTATAAGTTAAACAAGTCCCAGGGATCTAATGTACAAAATGGTGACTATATTTAACAAAATTGAATTGTATACTTGAAATTAGCTAAAAGAGTATCTTAATTGTTCTCACCACACACAAAAAAAATAGTAACTATGTGAGGTGATGGATGTCTTAATTAATTTGATTGTAGTAATCATTTCACAATGTGTATACATGTATATATATACATATATATATATCAGATCATCATGTTGTACACCTTAAATATATAATATATATAGTTCTCATTTGTCAGTTATACCTCAATGAAGATTGGGGAGAAAAGAAGTCCAAAATGAGTCTCACTGGGCTGATATCAGGGTGTCAGCAGGGCTGTATTCCTTCTGAAGGCACTTAGGGAGAATCCATTTTCTTTCCTTTAAGAAGCTGCCTGAATTTCTCAGCTCATGGTCCCCTGCCACATTCAAAGCCAGAGGTCGCTGGTCAAGTCTTTTTCAGATTACATCAGTCTGACATTGACTCTGCTTCTGCCTCTTGCTTTCGCTTTTTTTTTTTGATTGAATTGGCCCAATAGAGCAATTTTGAGATGGAGTTGGAAAGGTGAAGAACTGCCAGAATCCAGCCCCTTGACTATATGCAATCCCTAGTTACTGCTTGAACCATTTCATTATAAGTTTAGATGTTAGATGTTTTTGTTGTTCCTCCTGCTTCACTTTTAAGGACCTGAGATTATGTTTGGTTCATCCAGATAATCCAGGATAATTTCCCTATCTGAATGTCAGCTGATTAGTAAACTTAATTGCATCTGCTACCTTAATTCCACTTTCCCATGTAACAAAACATATTCATAGATTCAGCAATTAGGATAAAGACATCTTTGGGAGGTGATTGTTCTACCTACCACACCCAGAAATAGTTTTAAATATTTAAATGACTTTATATATGATAAAACAAGCATCTCAAATAATTTGGGCAAAGTTGGACTTTTTAATGAATGGTTTTGAAATAACAGAGTACTCCTCAGGAAAAGATTAGATCCATGGGTCACATACACACTGCAACAGGATAAACTCCAAAAGGATCAAGAGATGTAAATATAAATAAATAAATGAATCATAGAAATATTAGAAGAAAGCATGGCAAATTTCTTTATAATCTCATGGAGAGACCCTTCTAATTATGACTTTGGCAGACAGACTTTCAGGTGGCCACCAGCATCCATGCCTCCTGGTATTCATGTCTTTATGAAAATCCCCTCTGCCTGAGTGTAGGTGGACCTATGACTTGCTTCTAACTATCAGAACGTAACAATGATGGATGTACATGATTATGTGTATGTGATTACATGAGTGCAGCACAAATCTCACTGGAGTCACTCTCTCTCTCCCTCCCCCTCCCCTTTTCCCTCTTTCTTTTGCAAGCTTCCAAAAATTCTACAGAAGAAAAGAAATTAATTTGGCCAACAACTACAGTGAGCTTGAAAGTAGATTCTTCCACAGTTGGGTCTGCAGATGAGACAACAGCCCAGCTAGTGCACTGATTGTAGCTTTGTGAGACCCTGAGCAGAGAACCCCACTAAGTAGTGCCCAAACTCTTAGCCCACAGAAACTTTGAGATAATAATTATGTCGTTTGGAGCTGCTAGATTTGTAGTAATTTATTACACAGCATAGAAAACCAATACAATTACTCAAAATTTAGAATACATAGAAAAAAATTAATAAATTTTACTAGGTTAAAATTTAAAATTTCTGTATTGCAAAGCAAACAAAGGAACAGATATACAAATACTATAATTAAAAGATAAGAATACATAAGCAAGGTCAAAAGACAATTGACTACAAAAAAAGTAATTATTAAATGCCAATCTCCTCAATAGATTAAAAAAAGTTCCCAAAAATCAACAAGAGAAAGATCAATCACCCAGTAGATAGTCAATGGGACAAGAACATATAGTTTTCAGAAAAGAAATACAAATGGCCTTTAAATATATTAAGCAATACTCAATCTCACTTATAAGAAAAATTTAATTAAAACTGTACTGGGATATCATTTACACCTCACAGATCTGTTAAATTCTAGATTTGATAACACATTGTATTGGTAAGCATTAAAAAAGCACATATTCTCACATGCTGCTGGTCTAAGTTGGAGGGCAATTTAACAATATCAATCAACATCACAAATACATGTACCTTTGATTCAGCAATTTCACTACTCAGAATTTACCCTAAAGAGGTGCTCACACTTATATAAAATGATGACTTTTAGGACTACTTGTAATAAGATTAAAAAACAAGCTAATGTCTACTAATAAGAAACTAGTTAAATTATGACACATCCATTCAGTGGAATGGTGTGCAGCTATAAAATGATACTGATGTCTTTCTGTATTGATTGGAACAGACTGGATTACTATTCACCAGTTATTCTCAACTCCCCTACTGTGACACCTCTCTCTACAGAAGGATTGTATATCCCCATCCTGCTGAACTTGGGAAAAGGTGTGCCTTGATTTTGTCCAATGAAATGTGGGCATATATGTCATGGGTCACCTCCAAACAGGAGATTTAAGAGCCAGCATGTGATTTACTGTGTCTTTTTTCTCTCTGCCACAAGCCTGGCAATGTTCCAGATAGATGTTTTTCCATGAGCCTGAATTCTTGAGAGACAATGGCCTACAGCTGATCCACAATAGACATGTAGTATGACTCAAATATAAATCTATGTGGTTTTAAGGCATAGAGATTTTAGGATCATCATAGTCACCTATCCTGGCCAATGCACTCATGTAGAAAAGTTTCCAAGATATATTGTCAGGTGAAAAAAGCAAAGTACAAAAGAGTGTGAATACGTATGCCACACTCTTCACTTAAAAATCAAGGGGGAAAAAGCACATATGAATATATGTGTGTACTAAACTCAAATAAGCATAACAAATCTCTGGATGATTTTTATCTCTCTGGTCCAATAGGAACTGGACAAGTGGGAGACAGGGTTGGGAGAGATACTCCTTTTTGTATTTTCTGATATGTGATGATATGTTTGTACTATCTATCCAAAAATTTAAATGCATTTTTAAGAAACGAAACACCCATCTCTAAAACATATGTCAGAATAAAATCTTAAGACAATTAGAGAGCCAATGGGAGAAGAAAAACCTACAGGAAGTCTTCTTAGAGCTTGAACAGAGCCAATGGCATGGTCTTTCCAATGACTGCCATTCCCATAATTGTGCCTGCCTCTGAACATGTTCATCTGGCAAAATCCTATACTTGAGTCTGTGATAAATCATTGGGGGATGTATTGAACTCTTATGTACTTTTTGCCATGCTATATAACTTTCTTTTTGTTGGTATTTTGCCTCTACAGTGTAATGTAAGCAGCTTCAATTCAATTAAACAAAAACTGAACACTGAGTTTGGTTATTAGATGGAGTCACTGCCTTCATTGATAGCAAATATTCTAAGGCAGGCATGAAATATGATACACATAAAAATACAGAGGTAACAAAAAGGCATCGAGAAACTTCCCCAAAGAGGTGATATATCAATTTTGAAGGCAGACTAAGAGAATAGAGAAAGAGAATGTTCTAGGAGGAAGCAAGTGCATGGACAAACTGATAAATGGGTAAAGCAGAATGAAGACAAGTTTGGAGAACAGTGAGTTGCTAAAACGAGAAGTGTGTTTTTTCAGAGGGAGAGGAGGAACATTAGAGGAAGAACAATGATCAATTTATCAAGGGCCTTGACAACTTATGCTCCACGGTTTAAGCTCCATCCTTGGGAGCTGTGGAGCCAGAACAGCTTTCAGCAGGGAGAACACATGACCAGATTCATGTGTTCACCTGGCTAGCAGTTAGAAGATTCATTGGAAGGGGCAAGACTGAAAAATGCAGTTGTCCACTGAGATACGATGAGAGTAGTGTTTCCTTTGGATTCCTCTTTGTACCCTACTCAACAGCATGCACCAACATAGTAAATCACCACAGAGACCCGCAACAGCCACGGATTACCTGCAACATCACTTAACTTTTTCCTGACAATACCTTAGCTCTAAAAGTAAAATAGTGTAGGAATCAATATACTTTGGACTGCTCTAGCATTTTGGAGCAACATTTTACCTAAATATGTTAACATTTATACCAGAATTATATGAAAACCAAGATTTATCCTATCTGTTATTGAAAATTCATCTGACAGTGTTTGGGTTCTGTAGATACCAGAGATGGTGTTTTGATTTTTCAACTTTGCTATAAACACTTAGGTTGCCAAGTTCCATCACCTTTCATTACCACCTAAAGTAAAAGACTTTACTGCAGTCTTGTAGTTTCCCCAGTAAAGGAGTTCTGTTGCTCACCTTCGTGAAAACACACACATACACACACACACACAAAAACAAGCCATCCACCTACCAACTAGATTCTTCCTTCAGGGGGATCAGGTTTTCTTTTTCTTATTTTATTTTATTTAATAACAAAGGCTAAAAAGCATTACCAACTAGGGTTTCACAACAGGTAAAACTTCCTAGGACTCTTGTTTGAAGGTTTTTAAATGGAAGATAAAAATGCCGAGAATTCACAAGGCTTCTCAAATTGAAAGTTGGATGGAGATACATAAGAAAAGGACATAGAGAAACTCTCTCAGGAGATTTAAATAGACCTGTTTGAAGACTCAAAGAATCATCCAGTCAGGAAGAAAACAATATACAACCTTTAACTAGAAATAGACCCTAATCTCAACTGTACCAGTCTTTTTTCAGTGCAAAAAGACTACTCTACTTTAGATGAATAATATGCATTAGTAATTAAGAAGAACATAAACTGAATACATTAGAGGGTAGTTACACTGGAAAAGCTAGAACTTAGAGAGTTTTTTACTTGGAAACAGCCTTTGACAATGCAAACATGTATCCCTATCATTCTCTATGTCTATTCAACTAAGTAATGATCAGAACACCAACAGAAATGGCCACATACAAAATTTTTTTCCAGGATGCTTTATTTTTTAGTGTAGTCAGAATATTTATTTATACAACTCACTATTTAAAATAGTGAAGATTTTGAAAAGCCAAATAACTTCAGAATAAAAATCATCTGTATCTTTTAATATGAAACAACAATGCCTAAGCAGCTAATATTGCTATCTTTAATATTCGTGGATTTGTTAATATTAGAATATAGATTTCAAAAAGTAACAATCAAATATTCAGATTGGTTATTGAAGAGGAAACAAGGAATTTTAAACTTTTTAGTTTCAGATTTCAAACTAGTCTACTTTGAATCCAATGTTGAATTCTATAGTTATTGCCTTATCAGGAGTCAGCTAAGGATACTGCCGGGGAGCAGTGACAGTAGAGGCTGGGAATGGGGCTGGGTGCAGTGTTGGTGATGTGCCCCCTACTTTCACCCACATATCTGCCTAGCATACTAAGCGGTGACCATGCCAGTGGAGTCATGGGGAGCGGCTGTGACTGACTCAGAGTAGCACAGGCAGGGTGCGGGGTGGGGCAGGGTCGGGGTTTGGATGGCAGGGCAGACAGCATTGGTGGAGGTGTCGTTGACAGAGAGCCAAGCCACAGTCTCCCTGGGTCCAGGCCAAAAGGGAATCACTGACATCCCGGTATGTATCCTGCCCTGACGCAAGGACATCGTGCTGGCTGCCCTAGAACTTCATGGAAGTGCTGACTAGGGGAGACCGAAGGAGGAGGTCATTGGAAAAGTGATGTGATTAACTATATCGTGATTCAGAAAGGAGCATCAGAGATACTGACAAGCCCTCAAACAAAATATCACATTGACGCTCTTTAAAAACCAACCAATGGTTTGGAAATTATTGGAACTATTTGATAAACAATTTAAATTAAAACTTATAACACTTGGTAAGCTGTCTTATGATATGTGTCAGTTAAGTTAGAAAAAAATATTTTTAAAAATTTACTTATACTTCAAATTTATATATTAATTCCTCAGACCATCTGGTTAGTGATATTTTTGAATATTTTTTTCATCTCACTCTCACACTCCCACTCCATGGGATGAGGGCTTAGATCTACATTGTTTACCAATACAACCCCAAAGAAAAACACAGTGCTGGCACATAGCGGGCCTCAAAATATTATCCAATGAATAATTAAATAATGGAATAAATATGTACTCAACTATCAGTTATGATTTCCCAAGTCCCCCTAAATCCAAAGTCAACAATTCAATTTCACACCAAAAAACATGAGAACCTACTAAGTGTAATTCACCATGGGAATTCTATGAGGGTATGAAGATGAAAATTACCCACTCCCTGCTCTCAAATAACTTAAATATGATGAGAGACAGAGCTTCTTGATAAAAAGTTAAACCTCTAATAGTTATTACAGACTTCTGTGCTGAACTCTGCCTTCTAGCAACAGCAGGCTCTTCAGGAAATGATATACCTAACAGCATGCACATGGCCACACACCTGTGGTATTTCAGCCTTGACACTGGGTAAAGGGTTTGGGATTTCAGGATTGTGCCTCCCCTACATTGTTGCAGAAACAATGCTCCCCTCATAGCTGTAGTTGTCAAGTAGAGGAGATATTACACTTGCTTCTGGCTCTATATGACATGGCAGCTGTTTCATCACCAAATTTCTTGGTTTTGCTTTGTTCTCCCTCTTTTAAAGTTAGAAAATAATATTTTGCATTTTTAATAAATATAGATGTTTTATTAATTCTACTAAATTATGTTCAGTCTGATCCTTGTGAACATGGTGGTCTTCTTGCCTAATGTGTGATAATAGAGGGGAGCACATGTTGTGCATTTTGAGAAGCAAACAACACAGATGCTTAAAGGATCTAAACAATAACCAGGGTACCATAGAGGAAAAACATATTAACTCATCGGTGCCTTATACTTATTTATAATAAAATAAGGTAAAAATGACATCAAAACATCCGATTTTAGTGAAATGTTTTTGAGTAATAAAGATTTCTAGAATCCATAGACTTGTCCCAACTTCTTCAGCTCTATGGATTTGACAGGTTGTATATGTAAAAGCATGACAATCCTTTATAATTGTTAGAAGAACACCCTTCCAGAACATCTCAACAGTCACAGATGGATTTTCGTCTATCCTTTAGAAGCAAAAAAATAAAAAGCTTTACCATGATCAACATCAAATCAATATCTGTTACATGAGGCACATCCAGGTATTTAACGCTATATGCCCTGCCTCAGCTTCCGTTCATTTGTATGTGCTCTAACTCCTAAAAATGTTGAAAGTGAAATTTAAAAACAGTCTCACTGTAGAGGATTTTCTTCCACTCCACTCTAGTGCTACATAAGCCCTTCTTAAACCCAGCAAGGAGACTTACACATGCACTATTCATATCCCAAGCCAATAATAAGTAAAAATAACACTACCTTGCAACCTTATAAACCTTCCATAAACGTTATGTCATTTCAGAATGGAAATTAACATATTTTTCTGAATATTCTTTTAGCAACCTGCTGTGCTCACCATTCATTTGATAAAAGATAAAGAAATGCCAATGAGTCTTTTAGGAAAAAGCTCTCCAGACAAATTGTCACATGGAGCAAAAAAAATCTCTGGGTGAACAGAGCCCAGAGCTCACTTGTAGGTGTCAGTAGGGTCAATGCAGTAAATAAGCATAACACAGTGTTTCTCTAATATCAATTTCTTCATATCTTCATGTCTTCACCCCTGTGTTACTAAGCGATGTAAGGCTATTTTGTGTTATTCAGTTGAGCTTTGCTCTATGTCTTTTCACTGGCAATAAAAAGATAAAGAAATAAACAGTAATACATAAAAGGAGTTAGCAAAGCTTTCTAGCGACACAGATTATTGATCTGAGCTAATAAAAAGTTTCCTTTTTAAAAGATCATAGTGCCAAAAACAAAATAAATGAATATTAAATCAACGATTTACAATATATTGGTGTCCTATATTCTACAAAACCACAAATTGAAGAACTCCTCCTCTTATCTCTCACTTCCTTTTATTATGCTGCATTTGGTGTCTTTGGGCAGTATTTACATTCTAAACTGAAATTTGAATACCAAATAAGACATAGTAGCAACTGTTCTAAAAATCATGAAAGTTAGGGCCAGCCAGTGGCATAATGGTTAAGTGTACATGCTCCACTTTGGCAGTCCAGGGTTTGCAGGTTCAGATTCTGGGTGTGGACCTACATATCGTTCGTCAAGTCTTGCTGTGGCAGTGTCTCACATATAAAGTGAAGGAGGATTGGCACAGCTGTTAACACAGGGACAATCTTCCTCAGGCAAAAAGACAAAGATTGGCAACAGATGTTAGCTCGGGCCAATCTTCTTTACCAAAACAATAAAAAAATCATGACACAAATTTCTCTATAAACCATAAGAACACTCTGCTCCAAACTATCAGACTGTTTCCAGTTTGATTGTCCCTGAGAGAAGGAAAAAGTCACACAAAAAATCTGGACCTTTCCTTCAGGTGTGGTCAGATAGGAAAGTGCTTTCAGCCACAGGCTGAGGGGTAGCTGGAAACGGGTGGTGGCGGGGAATGGGACACAATCTTTGCCCTAACAGAGTGTTTCCCCATCCCTGTGCAAAAGACAAAAGGGGAGGAATGGTAAGAAACCAGGTGAGAGGGATAAAGGGGGACACGCATCCCCTTTCTCTTGGAAGAGATCCTATTTTAAGCACAATATCTTCAAGCAAAAGCAAAACGTCAGTGGAAGACTGGAGGGACTTGCGGGGGGAAGTGGTTCCTTCACCACCAACATCCCCAGCTTTTTTCCCAACACCCAAGAGGTTAAAAACTACTTAGAGCATGAAATAATTGGCAAACATATATTAACATAAATTGCAAAACATGTCTATTTGTCTTGATTATAAATTAACAAAATGCTAAGATAAAAATGAAAAGAAAGATAGAAAATGGATATTACTAACTGGTCTAGCTACCTATTGCTACCATGGCTAAATAATCTGTCCTCTTCTTCAAAATTATTTTATCTAGTTATTGTATGAAAAGGGAAAGTAATGCCATGGACTATTAAAACTCGACGTGTCCTACCTAAAAACTATACTCAGGACACAGGAACCAACTGAAAGAGTTCCAAGTGGCCAAAGGTGGAACAATTTAAGCAACAAAATTCATAAAGTAATATGGGATTGTAATCAACAAGTCCACACTAACATAAATAAATGATTGAATAAATCAGTATACAAAGGAGAAGAGACAATTTTCTCGTGCAGAAAAATTCCAAATAATGTGTGTAGGATACTCTACCCTCAAGGACATGGCACAGAACCCCTGCCTCCCAGGACTCTTTAAGTGTGGACTGCACAGAGTAACTCACTTCCAAAGAGTACAACATGGAAAGGGGGTTAGAGAGTAACTTTACAGGGGAGAAATCTGACAAACACTCCCTCACCAGGTGATCAAGGTTAACCTCAACAAGCGTTAAGACATGTGGATAGCAGGTGCTCCTGATATGATGTGATGAGAATGGCATCTTACTTCTGTGGTCTCCCTCCCAAGAACCCATTAACCCAGTCAAATCATGAGAAAATATCAAATTCCAATAGAGTGGCATCTTACAATATACCCAACTAGTATTCCTGGAAACTGTCAAGGTCATCAAAAACAAGTCAAGTCTGAGAAAACTGTCACAGCCAAGAGGAGACTCGGGAGACATTACAACTAAAACGTAATGTGGTATCCTAGATACAATCTTGGAACAGAAAAAGAATATTGGATAAAAACTAAGGAGATATGAATAAAGTATGGACTTTAGTTAATAATAATGAATCAATATTGGTCCGTTAACTTTAGCAAATGTACCATAATAACTTAAGGTGTTATTAATAGGGGAAACTGAGTGTGAAGTCCATGGGAATTCTGTATTACTTCATAATTTTTCTGCAAATCCAAAACTGCTCTAAAATAGAAAGTTTAACAAAAGTTATACAAATACAAATGTATTGTGCCACTCATGTTTCAGTTTAACAAAACAATTACTGTTCATGCTTTCACTCTATTCAATGTAAGCTGTGATGAGAAGAACAAATCTGACAACCCAATTGAACTACATCCTTCTGCAGAGACTTCTCATTAGATTTTTAACCTTACTAGGTACAAATTAGGTTAAATTAGGTAAGTAAACTTGACAAAACATAAGCTAATTCTATACTTGTTTTTATATGCATTAGCTTCATTCTCTATGTATTTTTCTTTGTTACAAATCAAGTGTATTGTTGAAGACATATTTCAAAGATTAAGATGTCCTGCTTTAAAGGATAGGTGAAAACCTACTGCAGAAAATCCCATTTTTCTTCCATCGGGAGTTATTTTCTCTTCACTTTTGTAAAATTGCTGGCTTTGGACTCAAACAAGACTTTTTCTTTTCCCTTCACAGCAGATCTTGTCCACCTACTGTGTAAAGAAATTAAGGTTCCACTCTCTATTGTGAAGTCATAATGATAAATTTGTGTCACCATCATTGTTTCTGTGGCAGCAGACTAATGTTAGAAAAGTGATCAGGACCACTCCCGATGCATGGCTTCCCCATCTCTTCCTGGGTAGGCCCTCTTGGGGAAATATCCCCACCTCTGTACCCATGATTGAGTCTTTAGGCATAGATATCTTACTAAAGGAATTTTTTGCTACCCTCCATTCTTAGGGTTGTGACTTTCAGAGGAGAAAATTCTCAGAACAGATTAAAGCAGGTTAAACTCCAAGTTGCCAATTTTCATTGCATAAGAAATGATTTCATCAAGAACATTGTGATGATACTCTTTAAATATTTAATTGAGTATGTATTTATACTTTCTATACCCTTATGTTAAATATCCTGTTACAGGAAATGTTAAGAGTGGGAGAAAGGAAAAGGATCTACTTAGTCATTTCCTTTAGGCTTAAACTATTTTCCATCTTGAAAACACAAATAGTAACAATATTCCATGGTGCCTAACTTCTTTAGAAAATCATATATAAAAATATACATATATATGTGTGTATGTGTGTATTATATATATAGAAATGTTCTTGGGTACCATTTAAATTTCTGGTTATTTTTTCTTTATAGTACATTTGAATGTTCCAAGTACAACCATCATTTTATTTAACAACCATTTATTAAGCAACTACTGAGTTCCAAGTGCCACTGTAGATATACATAAACAAATAAAATACAGTCCTGTCTTTTCATAAAGGCTTTTAATCTAGTGAGATGGGGGTTACTGGGTTGAGTAGTGTCTCTCCAAAATTAATATCTATCTGAACCTCACAATGCAACCTTATTTGGAAATAGGGTCTTTGCAGATTTAATTAATTAAATTAAGATGAGGTTAGACTGGATTAGGGCGAGCCAGGAATGCCAAGGATGGTGAGCAACTATGAAGAGCAGGAGAAGGAAGGAAGAACGCCCTTACAGAGCTTTCAGAGAGAGCACAGCTCTGTATAACACCTTGATTCCAGACTTCTGGCTCCAGAATGGTGAGAGAATCCATTTCTGTTGTTCTAAGTCACCAAGTTTTTGGTACTTTGTCCTAGCAGCCCTAGGAAACCAACACAGGGGTGCAAGACAGATATAGCCACAAACAAGAATTTCTACAAGAATAGATTCCATTTAAATAGAAGCCTTTAAGACGCTGATACACACCAGGCCTTCCATATCAAAATGGCTGACCTAGATGAAAAATTGTAAAGCACAAACAATTAAGATGGGATTTATTTTCTCGGTTGTTTATAGGCCTGTTCCTATACCTTGCATTGCACTCATTCATTCAGCAAGGGGGTTGATCATTCTGATAATAGGATAAAAGTTTTTAGTGAAGTTTCCAGCCGTGGTTAAAAAGCAACATAAAACTAAAGACGTGTGAAATGAAATTATCAGTCACAGACCTAATAGGTTTCCAAAACACAAGCCAGCTGTCTGCTGCCAGCCTCCTCACTCCCGTGCTTTCCCCTTTTCAAAGTCAAACTGCATATGAAGTGCCTTAATCTTTGAACATGCAGCTGCTTCAGACTTCCCCAGCCTTTTTATACTTTTCATGCATCCAATTCATCTCCATTCCAAGAGGCATGTCCAGGGAGGTGACAGGCCGACAATAATGCCTGGGCCACAACAGGCCCTTAGCAGAGTGGTGACTAACTGATTAAATGCTTAGCATGCCAACCCACATAAACCATGGAGCCAGGGATTAAGACTCCCTTGCAGCACAGCACCCAGGAAGTCAGCTTTCAAGTAGAATTAAATCCTTTTTAAATGCCTTAACATTAACATTTCTTGGGTCTCTTCCATCACCATATCTGTGCCACTTTATATTCCAGATGTATTTGAACTAAAAAAAATAAAAACATCTAAACCTACTTTATGACTGCTATATATTGACATAAAAAGGAAACCAAACGGACAACAAAAGACACCAGGAAATTGGAACTTCTTAGATAAACATATGGGTGAGTCTTTTGGTTTCCTTTCACTGAAATTAGAAAAATAAACAGCGACCTTTCCAGACCCGGGGAGGGAAAAGGAGAAAGTAAGAGAGACAAAGCAAGAGAGAGAGCCCTGAAACAACAAGAAAGAAACAGGACAGGAAAAGAGTCGAGTAGTCAAAAATAGTGAGAAAATGGAACTTCAACACTGCTAAAGAATGAAAAGATGGTAAGAAACCAGCTCCCCCTGGCAATATAAGGACACGTGTGAGAGAAGCACCTTGAACTGTGGGGAGCCCCTGAGTCCAGTCCAATCCCCTTCCCTTGCCAGCATTTCCTTTCCTCTCTAATATCACCCAAATTTCAAAGACTGTTATGCCTTCCTTGAGTAAGGCCGGCTTTCTCAGAAACAACATGAGGCCAGCTTTTGATTCTATTATTGGCCTTTTTACCAAAGTAAAATTTCCATGGCTTTTTCTTATCAGAGGCTATTCCAGGGCCTGGTTTTTCTACAAAAAAAGGAAGGCAATTTACATATACATGTGTGTGTGTATTTCCAATTCTATCTATACCTACATTTCAGTAGAATTACAATTCCTGTAGGAACCAAACTTTGAATAAAGTCAGTTGTATGCTTCAAAGTCTTTATTGTAAAAACGGCATTGATGACATAAAAATAAAAACCAATATAACATTAGCAATGAAAAGACTTTGTGGCTAGGTGAGCTCCTGGGCATAGCCCCAGCCCCCATCCCATCCTGGAAGCCCTGTTATTCCCTGAGCAGGATGCTCTCTACACATTGTTCTCTCAGTAGGATGCCTCTCCACACTTTTGAGTGCTGTGCCTGATACTTGGAACTCTCTTCTCCCCACCAACCCCATGGCTCTGTTGGTCACTGCTCAACTGTTCCTGTATCAGATAGCCCCTTCTTCCTCACAAGTCTGAATAAAATAGCAACCACCCAATATTCCTTAACTCTTCATCCTGTTTTATTTTTATCCATACTGTACCTCTCCTGCTGATATATTATTATATTTGCTTAAGGGTTTTCCATCCACTAGCATGTGAATGCCATGAGGACGGGGACTTTGCCAGTTTGGTTTATTACCACATGCCCAGCACCTTGAAGAGCACCTGGCTCTCATGGGCTCACAATGAATCTTTATTAGGGAATAAATGATTCTCAGTTCTGTGCTGTGTGCAGTATTTGCCCTAGAAGGAAGAGTGACTCAGACATCCATTCTCCCAGCCATCTTGGACTCAAATGCTTTGGAGCAGAAGAAAGATCAAGAATTGAGGAGGGAGTATATACTGATGAAAGTAAACATTTAGCAGTTTGAATAAACAACATTTTCAAATTCCAACAGGCCTAAAGGGCTGTCTCCAGGGCTCTCCTGTTCTCATCACATGGCCTGGGGAAACTGTGCTGAGGTGTTTGATCCATTTCTTTCAAGCCAATTTGCCAAGTCTTGTAGCCCGCTGACAGCAGAACAGAGGGTCTGGTTGGCATTTGAGTCACTCCAAGCAACAAGGGAAAGAAACTAAGAACATAAAGTGGGAGGTCTTAAAATGGCAACTAGAAAATTCAGAGTCTCAGGGAATAATGAAACTGGATTTCTAAATGAAGACTTTTACCTATTTCACCTAAATCCACAGCTATCTGCCAATCTGGATGAAACACCAGTATAATTTTTAGGCCACACTTTCTATCTGCATTCCTCCTCCTCCCCAGCAAGGCATACAGACAAGGTATTCCTGAAGGCCTTAAAAGTTGATGAAAGTAAAATTCAAATGTACATACTAGGCTGTGTCTATGTCCTGTCCAGATCTCCCCTTACTGGGCCAATGTAGACAGAAGCTACTTCACACACACGCCACACACACACATACAGCCCACACCAATGACTGACTGACATCCTTGGGTGACAAAGTGTGGTGTGGTTTATAGTGTGGTTTCTGCCTGCATAGTCCCTCCTTTCACTCCTATAGCCAATCTACATCCAGCCAAGGCTAGAATTTACCCCACATGTAGCCAAGACTAAAATTTACTTTAAAATACATCCTTGCTCCATTCTTCTCCCTTCACTAGCCTGCATCACCTCTTCCCTTACAGCTTCTTCCTGCAGAGCATCCCCTCAGTAAATCATGGCACCTGAATCTCCATCTTGGACTCTGCTTCTGAAAACTCAACATGAAACAGTATAAGTCCAGGTTAGTCTATTGACTTAAAATCCAAAATTAGAATGGCTTAAATTAAATTGGAATAAATTCCATCTCATTTTAATGCCACTTGAATTTAACAGATTCTAAGTTCATAGAGCTATGAAGATATTGTGTGCAGAGGAAGAACATTTCCTGTTTGAGTGGACTTCATTGCCCATCCATGCTGTGACAGTATTGGGAAGGAAAATGGGCATGCCTGATTCAAGTGAATGATTGCAATGTACCATAGCACTTTTGTCTTTTGTTCCTTTTCTGCATGTATACTTGGTTGGGTTGCTTTTGTTCTGTATTTGTTCTTAATCTTTTAATGTATAAAAGTTGACTCTTAAGCTTAAAGAAATCATTTATTTAGCCAACTCAGAGTTCTTTTATTCTAATTTAAATTTTTTGTTTTATGAAGTTGGTCTAGTGTATTTGATGGATTTTAAGAGGACTCTATCTCATAGTTTCTATTATAACTTTATATTGGTTATAGTCGGTTAAGAATTTAATCTGTCTCTTGCATTTTATTAGCAAACTGTGTGAATTATCTTCACAATATGCAGGCTTGCTTCTGTCTGGTCAGTTATTTCTCTTAGGAAGTAAAACACCTCTTGAGAACTTCGTCAATTGCTTTTTTATTTTTAGTCTACATTTTTTAGTAATAACATTATAAAAACTTCAATGAAGATATAGTATTTATTACATTCTCTTGAGCCTAAACTCTCTTGAGTGCATTTATTTATTGGATTTATATACTACTTTCTCATGGAATAGTTAGATTTATATTTCAGTCAGTTTTCTATTTTCACACATTATGTTAGAAATACACATTGCCTTAATTAAAATGACACCACAAGGTGGCTATGCCTTTTTTGGAGGACAATGTTCTTTCTTTATTGCTTAGAATAACCCAAGAAGTTACTGATAAATCAGATAAAAACACACATTTACTACATTATATTATTGGTTTATCTGACTAATATTAATATATTATCATATTTTCTTTTTTGAATTGCCATCAAGTATGTTGTCTGATTTAACATTTTTTTATTTTACAGTTTATTCTGTGAATTTCCAGTTATAACTATATATACAAATATCTTCTTATGTATTCAACAATCTTATTAATAAACAGGTAGAATTATGTATTTTTACTTTTCTCAGTTTCTTAAATATAAAATGGAGAGAATAACAAAAATTACCTCATAGAATTGTAGAGAGGACACAGTCTGGCAGGTAGTGAGCACCCACTAAATGCAAGCTTGACTGTTATGCGTCATGGATGTCACAGGCCCAGCAGTCCTGTGTTCAGGTCTGTATACACAGCGTAAATGGGTCACTGACATATCACAGTGCATCTGAAGAAGTGAAAGCATCTGGAAGTCTTATCACCTAAAGACTGGCTAAAGGAAAGGGCACTATTCTGTGGAAGGAAGATTAGATTTTGCTCTGAGCGTCCATAAAGGCCAGGACGAGAACCAATAAGTGGGAACTATGGGAAGACAGCCTTTGTTTCCATATACGGAAAAATGTCAGCCTGACTCAGAAGGCAGTGAGCTCCTGTCACTGGGGACGTCCAGTAAAGCAGGAAGACTGCCTATCAGAGATATCGTAAAAGTGATTCCTCAACTGCCTGGGAAGTTTGACCAGACAAATTCAAGATTCCTTACAGCTATAATAATAAAAACAATAAAAACTAACGCTCGCTGCATGTTAATTACGTGGCACTGTGTGAAGCGCCTTAAGAGTATTACCTTACTGAATCGTCACAACTTCAGTAGATAAGTACTAAGATAAGCAATCCCATTTTATCTATGGGGAAATAATGGCTTAGATTCTGCCTTCAAGGACCTGGAAGCCCTTAACCAATAGGTTATACTGCCTTCCAGGACATGATAATTCCGACTTGGGTCTTCTCAACAATACCAGTGAAGTTGGACATCCCATCCTTTTTTTTTACATTGTAACCCGGTCCTACGATTTGGAATTCTTTCTCTATCACTCAAAATATGCAAGGTTACACCATATTAACAAACAACTCCTAAATCTTCCTGTCTTCATACAAAGGTTTCTTTCTCATTCACTCACATGTTCATCACGGCTTGGCTCGGGGACCTGCTCCACATCCCCTAATACTGGATCTGTGTTGATGGAGCAGCCACCACCTCAAAAGATGTCAGTGACCCAAGCAAAGGGAAAAAGAGAGATCTGAAGGGTGCTCACCGGCAGCTAAACGCTCAGGTAAAGAAGTGACACAGATGCCATTTTTACTCACAAGTCACTGGTCAGAACTAGTCACTTGCAATCCTATGATAGCTCAGAAGGTGGAGAGCCAGAAGTATTTGGTAAGTGGAACCAATGACTACCATATTTTCACTGCAAAGTTTTCACATTCTGTCATTCAAAAGCTACTGCTACCTCACAGCTTCTCAAGATATTTTTCCCAATTCATAAAAGAGACGAAACTTTCTGTGATAACACAATATAGTGATGGTATTGCTCCTTTATTCCTCTCTCACGGTATTTATACCTCTTCTGAAAGTGTAGGGTTTCTTCTAGTGAATAAAAACCAATTAAGACATAAAATACCTCAAGAATATGGTAGAACCTATCCACTCCTGAAACAATCCACTTGAGTAGAGGTAATGACACAATTTGAATGTATAGGCTTTTCAAAAGCATAGACTGAATTTCTATCCATCTCAATAGTTTTAAGTGAAGACATATTTTTCATTAAAGTGGTTTATTTTTGTTTACAGATCATCTAAATCACTAAATATATTCTCTTCCAAATGACCTCTACTTTCAACACCAATTTACAAAAGACTTCTGCCTTGGGACACAAAAGACTTTTGTTTGTTCCATTTGGACTGACATTGCTTTAGGATAAAAGCCATTCCCTTACTCTGGAAGTTTCCAATGAGAAGGCAAAGGCTGCCACTGTGCAGGAGCAGTCAGTCCTCTAGGCTCTTTTCCTAAACTACCGCTTCCTTCCTCTAAACGCTCTTGGCTTTAAAATTCCCTAGAACACTAAGAAGTAGTGTTCTCTTGAACCCACTCAATTAAATAAGCGATTACTTTGAAATTTAGAATTAACCATAACCCTAACTCCAACCCCAAGAGCTATGGCTTTTCTGGAATGAGTCACCCCCTCCAAAGATACAATCCAAATCTTTCTCTCTACAATATCAGAAGAGTGAATTTCTTTGGTTATGAGCTGTCACAACCATCTCAGCACTGATTCATTTCCCCAGTCCTTTATTCCAATACAGAGTTTCAACGCCTCCCTCTCAAAAAGATAGTTTGATCACCTTAACATTATTGCAATTTATAACAATGAAAATTTTAAATCAAGAGGATCCTTTCTTTGTTTAAAGAAAAAAGTTTAGAACTAAAAAGATTATACCTTCATTTGAATGATATAAATTAGAAATAGTTCAAAATGGAAATCTTTGTCTTTGGGTTTGGAGGCACATTTCTTGAGAAAGTGTTGAGGACTTTTTTTTTTAAGTCATTTCCATTTTAGCACCAGAGACTGTGAAGCTAGGAAACATATGGAAGGGGGAAAAATCTAATGGCAATTTGGTGTAATAGCACTATAACCTTGGATTTGTGTGCTAGTCTCTTTGGTGAGCTAAACTACAGGTCAGACTCTTCTAGGAACCATGCTTCTTTTGACATTTTAAAGGTCACAGTTATTTTCATTTTGTGAATATGATAGGTTATATTATTTCTTTTGAATTCTAGAAGCCTTAGTACTTTTTCAAGAGGGAATGTGGTTACTAGAATCACTTTAATATGAGTACTGATAATCTAACTTCTCATCTGGAAATAGAGATGGGGAAAAAAGTTCCCATTACTTGTTTTTGACTCTAGATCATAGAATTTATTTTCACTAAACGTATTACATAAGTTTAAGATTTTACTATAACTTTATCTGGTTGGCTTTAATCTACCAGCAAATTGTTTTCTTTACTCAACTTTCAATTCAATGTGTAAATACAAAGTGCCTATTATGTGTAAAGCACAACACTGTATATAACTGAGAATCAATGGAACCCCTGACCCCAAGAAGTTTATAATCTAGTAGATGGGCATGTAAACAAACAAGCATAATACAAAGAAGCATGTGAAAAATATTATAACGAAACCACAAGTGCCTTGGTGCATAGCACCTAGATCATTTTCAGCTAGGGAAGTGGGGGCCAGCTTTGTGGAAGAGTGGCATATGACCTGGGTTGGACCTTAAAGGTGGGTAGAATTTGGGGAGACAGACTTGGGAAGGAAGAGCCCTCTGAAAGGGGAAAATATGAACAAGCAGGGAGTGTGCTTGGGAAAAACCAAGTAGTCTTGCTTGGCTGTAGTGTAGGGCACGGCAAAGAAGAAAAGGGAAAGAAAATGCAAACTGTAGATTCCCAAAGCCACACAATGCTCAAGCCAGAAGAGACCTCAGTGACACTTTATCTATCTCTTATTTTTACAGATGTGGAAAATAAAAGCTTCTTTTCACACATTCTTATTTTTATGTTCCTTGTTTTAGATACTTCTTTTTAATTTGATTATGTGGCCCATTTTTCATTAACAGGCTCAACTGTAATTTCAATTCAAGTAGCTTGAATGCAAGTTAACAGATTCATCTGTGAAATACACATGTGTATGAGAAACAATTACCACATTTTTCTTTTTCCAGGCCTCACAGCCAAAATTTGAGGAGGGTAAATCCTTTTCCTTAAACATAACAGGTTAAATTCATAAATTTATTTGGCTTCATGAGGTAATGAGGCTAATATACCCTTAAATTTCATAAAACAAGTTCTTCATTTTGAATATTCTTATATTTCAGGACAATGCCACAAAAGAATTAACAGCATTAGTTCCAGCATTTTACCTGACAGGTGCCTGTCCTTTAGGTTTGCTCCTAGAGACGTTGCCTGCTATCCCCAAATCTCCAAGTCCTAGTAGACACTGAGCCCTGTCCCCATTTTCATCCTCCTAACACTAAATTGTTTTCTTAAACTCCAACACAAACAAGCAAAACAAAGGGAAAATCTTTCCCACTCTCATCTCTTAAAATTGCACGAAATCTGTCCTTTCATATTTTGGTTGCAGTGTCCTCCTCTATAACGCTGTTCTTTTCAAGTGTGTCTCCCTGTGAAAACTCACAGGCAGCTAAGCCTGTGTTTCTATTCACTTTGACAAGAGCTCTTTCCACCGTGGTCTTCACAAACTCAACTCTCCAGCTCCTGACATACAGGAAAACTAAATAACCCAGTAAGCTCTCTAAAATAGCCAAGATAAAGTACAATGACCATTCTCATCTTTAAAAGAAGTTAGAAGCTTGTCACTGTCATTGCAACAGCTTTAGCTTTGCAGCTACTGAGATTTGCAGCAGCATCTCTTTGTCCAAAGGCCTACTGGTGCCTTTCTGTGCTGTTACTCCCAAAGTCATCTCCCCCTCCACTGTTTTCAAGGCTCACTGTAGAACACAAATCAGGTCTTGTCTTACTGCTTCTAACAGTCACTGGCTTTCAAGGTCAGTCACCTCTTGTTTGGAAAAGCCAGAGTTCTTTATTTTGAGAGCCAGCCTTTGGTTTGCCTCTACACAGCAGTAGCTTGTTCTTCACAGCGTTCTTTGTGAAAGAATCTTCAGACAGGAGCCAGTCCCTGCTGTTAGCATAAAAGCTGTGCAATATTGATAAAGACAGATTTCATCTGAGCCCTCTACCCCCATACGCTTAAAGTGCTTTCCTGTATGTTCAGGTGTTACATGCTCTGAATATTACCAGAAGCTAATTTCAGCTAAGTCTTCAAGCCTAACCGTCAAATTTAATAAAGCCACATGCAAACTAGAAGGTCCTCATATTAATTGGATAAAAGGCCAATAATAATTTGTTACTATTCACCAGAAGGGATGTAAACCATCCCCTCAGCAGAAAGAAACATCCCATTACTGACTGAAGCTGTTTAGAATTCTACATGTCCACGCGTACTACAGACATATATGATTTTTAAAGGGGAAGTAAAAAATACTTAACGTTGCCTGCAACATGAAGGTAGAGACAAACCCAAAGGAAAAGATATATTTCCTGATGAGAAGTGAAAACTTCAAGAAACTGAAGTAAAATGAAAGTATTTATCCATTATAGTAGCATCACTGTGCCAACCCCTCCCACCTGTAGTACAATAAAGTAATCATTCTCTATTAGACGCATTAACAGTTCTTCCATTCACTCATTCATCCAACAAATATGAACTGGACACTTACTATGTGCTAGAGATTATGCTAAACACTAGGGAGGTATTGGCGAAAAATATTAACACAATCGCTGCCCACACAGATTACAGTTGGTGGTGAATTAAAGTAAAAATTTATTTTGAAATGTAAAATGATACAGGAAGAGGAAATTGGACAGAACTCTGAAGTGCCTCAGATTTAAAGGATAGGCAGGGAAGTGACATGGAAAAGGATGACAAGACAAGAAATGAAAAAACAGGAGAACTGGCGATCTCCTTTCACACCAAAGTCCTAGATTTCAGATAAATTGCAGTATCATAAAATGCTGAGCCACAAGAAATTAAGGGAAAATCTTCAATGGCAAATTAAAGTGAAAGCTAAATCAAGAAAGAATAGGACAAATCTCAATACCAGGAAACTAGACCTTGGATTGCAGAGGAGAATAGGTGTTAAGGTCTGGGAGCTGTGTCCTGGGAAGGATAACCCTGAGCCCCACCTAGAATTGCAACACTCAAAAGTGAAGTGCTGTTTGGAAAACATAGGCTAGAAAACTTCCACATATCAACAGAGGCAACCGAAGAGGAAATCTGTCTGAGTCCATCATGGCTCTGCGCAGGGGGAAAAAAAAAGCATAGCCTTTTCTGAAAACCTGTATATAAAGTTTATTCTTTCACAAGAATCTGAGGTTTAAATGACACTGCTCTTACAGAGAAGGTCGTGGATGTCCATGGTATCTTGCAGAAATAAACTCAAATCCTCTTTGGATAAAAGGATCCTCAACTCAGGTCCTTTAATTAACTAATTAATTAATCCCACAGATTAATTTTAGCCAAAAACATGCTCACATTAAAAAATGAACATAAACTCAAGAAAATAAGCCAGCATGGCAAGAGTCGGCAGAAACACAAAAAACTACAGAACCTTGAGACTTAAGATATCAGACCTAATAGGTACAACATAAATAACTATGCATAAGATGCCTAAAGAAATAAAAGATGGGATTTAAACTCGAGAAAGGAACAAGAACAATCAAAAATGATCAAACCAAATTTGAAGAAAAAACAAAACTAAATAGAATGGGGTTAAATATTTTATGTTGAACCCTCCAGGTCCAACCTCTCCACCCTTTTCCACCATGCTCTGTTCCCTCTGTATTTATCTGACCTGTGTCTATCATCACATCAATCATATTATGACACCTGGCTTCTGGCTGGGTTTGGCCAATGCAGAGCACAGGCAGGATATCGGAAGGAGAAGGAGGGTGAGTCTGAATGTTTATAACCTTGGCTCCTTCTCTGTGAGGTCCCCAGGTCTGGCTGTGCCTCTTGACAGGTCACACTGCTCCTGCTCTACACAAACTTCCCTTCTCCCAGTTTCCAGTAACCTCTCCTTCTCTGGCAGTTCTGTTGATGTTATTCTTGAGTTTCTGCACTCTTGCTTGTGGTTCCCCTTTATCCTAACCAGAAAGGGCAATTAGACTGACAGTAAAATTCTCAATAGCAACAATAGAAGCCAGGAAACTATGGAACAATACCTTCAAAGTGCTGAGAGAAAAACTGTCAACTCAAAATTGTATAACACTATTATTCAATAGCAAACCCAAAATAAAGGCAGTTTAAGATAAACAGAAACCAAGAGCATTTACTAGCAATAAACTCTGATTACAATAAATATACTTAGAAAACAGCAAAGCTACAGAAAAAAATGTTAGAATGAGAGAGTTTAGTAAAGTGGCTGATTATAAGATCAATACACTAAAATCAATAATATTTCTATACACCATTAGCAAATAGCTAGAAAATGTAATTTTAAATAACTGCAATAAAAATGAGGTGCCTAAGAATAAAACTAACACAGAATGTAGAGGATCTTTAGAGAGCGAATGTTTAAAATGTACTGAAAGACACTAAAGAAGAGAGAGACGCGTTGTACTCTTGGATAGGAAGATTATAATCAACATTATAAGAGAGCAACCCCACCCAATTTGAGCTAAGGATTTATTGCAATTCCAATAAGAGAGGGATATAGTTAAGAGAGAGGGACACAAGCATGTTTGATTATTTTTTCTTATAATATATATACATTTTTATCCAAGAAATTGTATTTTCAAAAATTAAACAGAAGGAGAATTCAGTGTCAAGAAAAACAAAGGAAGAATTGTTTTAAAGGAATAGTTAACACAATCTGATATTGCCAAGTGGTTAAATAAGATAAAGACAGAGAAAGACCTGTGAAATGTAACACAAAGCCTTAGCAACCTTGGCAAAAGCAGTTTCACTGGAGCTGTGGCGGGTAGACTACAATGAAATGGAAAAGTATAAGAAACGTTGAACATCTTCTCCAAGACACTTGGCTCTCCCATGTAAGAGAAATAAAGGTAGCTGGAGTGGAATATGCAGTAGGGAGGATGTTTTATTCTTTTTCACATGTGAAAATCTTGAGTATGTTCACTGCTCATTGGAGGGAGGAGCAGAGAAGTGAAGATATAGAAGACAAGGGCTGATAGTCATATAGACATCCTGAGACTTCAGGAGGAATTAGGATTGCGTGTGGAGGTGCAGGGCACAGTTCAGCTAGGCAAGAAGAAGGAGAGGACAGTAAAAAGACACATGAGGGTGGTAGACTGGGTGGTGAGTCATTAAAGGAAATACTTTTTTTTTATTTTTTGATTTCTATTTTTACTGGAAACTAAGAGGTAAGAGGCCTAAGGATATATCTTCCCTTAACACCATTTTCCAGTGCCTAAATTGGATGCTGGTAAATCAAGCAGTAAATTCACATGGATAAGCAGGAAAATCTCAATACCTTCACATAGATATTTATTCCACCAGATCTAGGTCACAAATTGCTTGGAGGTTCCATGCGGCAGAGTCTTCAAGTCTAGACCAAGGATATGGTTTTGCATTAATGGCTCTATCTGACTCTACAAAAGTTTTTAGGGAGAGAAGCTATAAGGTGAAAATAAAGCTGTAAGACTGTGCAGCTCAGAGTGCCATTGAGCAAAGGAACTGTGAGTTGTCTGCTTTTGCATATTAAATCATTAATCTCCCCACAGGGGAGCAGCTCTAGTAATTTCTCTGCAAATGTCTTCTACAAGGATTCGCAAGGGTGAAGAAAGACTTCTCACTATCCATTAATTTAAAGAACATGGTTCATACAGATCCCTTTGTGATTTCAATGAATTATGATCAGGCTGAAAACACCAATTCCTCCAGTGTTTTTCAAAAAGCATTTTTTCCTCTTCCCAAGATTAAGCCTCTATATTGGGTGATCTGCAAATGAACCTCCCTACAGAGACCAGCAAACAAGTCTGCCATGGTCACACAATGCTAGTCTCCAACACTGTCTTCCATTAGGAGAGAGAGGATTCTTCATAGAAGGAGATTTAATGCATGCTTATCTTAATGGAGAGTTGTCACCCAGGGTGCGCTCATTTTCTTCAAATGTATTGTTCTTACAGTATAGATAAAGTCCCACAGTATCTGTATTGTAAGTAGCCATGACACAAATAAACCTTAGCACATTGGCACCATACGGTGTAAACAAATCCTTCCTAAAAATAAAATATATTTTGTGCTCAAGATATATCTTCAGAGACAGCAGGAGGAAAAAACAATCTAGCCTGTACAGTGGTTTTTCTACATTTGGCTGCCAACTTCTATAGATGGATTTAACCAGTGGCTTTTACAGAGGTTAACTTTTATTTCTACTTACGTGGAATGTTCTGAGTAGAAAATTCAGTGACAAGCCAAATTTTTAAGTGTGCCCAATACATGTAAAATGACTGTGTAAATGAAGCATATTGGATTCCGAAGCTCTCAGGAAAAACACAGCAGACATTTCCTTCCACCTATGATGTTTTCTAGGCCACAAAAAAAATTTTTGGCTAGAATGTTCAAAGTGCATGATTAAAGGTTTCCAATTGCTGGGTAATTTTGTGCTCATAATCACCATAGAATCTCCAGATATTATGTATATATGTGTGTGAATGTATATGTATATATATATATATATATATTTAACAGATTGATCCAACCAGAGCTAAATAACCATATTTTCCACCTTGAAAAAAAGAAAGAAAGAAATGGTAAAGAGAGGAATCCTACAGATACCTACATTGCTGTAAGCCAGCCTCCTCCTGGATTGGAACAATCACCTTCACTCTTCATGATCACAACAGGGAGGGCACACCTTGCCCCTGGCACCATGGCTGCAAGCCACCCTCAAGGAGACAATGATCTTCCTCTCCCATCAATTGAAGCTCAAAAGAAGAACCCCCAACACGGAACTGGCAAGAATATGAGGTCTCCTCTTACCTTTGCTGCTGATATTTGAAGAGATATATTGCAAGAGCAGATCCTCTTGCAATGCAGAGTGGCGGGTGCTTAAGGACTTTGTTCAGAATCCTGGTTCCACTGCTTCCTAAATCTACAACTGGAGCATGTTGCATTTCCTCTCTGTACCTCATTTTCCTCCCCTGTAAAATGGCGGCAACAGCAGTGCCTACCTTACACAACTGTGGGGAGTACAAGTTAATGTGAGGAAAGCCACAGTGTTCAATAAATGCTACCTATTGTTATTTTTATCAGAGTAGAGCAGGTTAAGTGAGTTCCCATAAGGATACATATTTTTCCTGATTTACCTCAACCTTTTATTGCTGGTTCTTATCGATAAGACAGGGGTGATAAAGAACTCTGCAAATTACTCAGCCTCAAGAAAACAGAAGTTGACTCCGCAGTCTTACAAATAGTTTGTAATTGGTTTCCATACTCCACCTGCCAAAGTGTGATAAACATTTCAGTGGGCATGTTTCAACAAGCTCTGATGCAGCAAAAATCCTCAAGAAGGGTAGAGCACATTCAAGGCAATGTGCTCAGCAAGGGCCTGACACATGGCAGGCCCTCACAAATGTTCATTCCCTTCCCATTGCCTTCTCTCTGTCCCTCACCAACTCTGGTAAACCCACACACATGAAGGAGCATGCATATGCACGCCTACGCGTGCGCGCGTGCACACACACACACTGACTTTTCAAAGAGCAGATTCTTCCCTGGTACAGCAGGAGCTTTACTAATAGATTAAAGTTATTCCAGATCGTCATCAAGAAACCACTATTTTTAGATCAGTTATTTTATTATATTATTTCCCGTCCTTTTCAAGCTCTAACACTTTACCTACCAATTCACCTTAAAAACACAGTGATTTTTCTCAGGTACAATAAGCCCCACTAAGCAGATTATTCACTTATCTAAAAAACATTTTGATGCCTACCATGCACCATGCATTCTACTGGGCATCAGATCCAAAAGATGAATTGGCGATGCTCCCCATCCCCGAGAAATTCGCAATCTAGAGGAAGAAACCATATAAATGGAATAAAGACACAAAATAAAAATACCAAATAAACCGAAATCAAATAAAGACACCAAATAAAAGAATAAAACAAATAAAATCTAAATTGCACGATGGAGCTGATATAATTGTGCAACTCTTATCTATAAGCCCAGACTTTACATATTTGTGTTCAGCAAAGGAAACTCCTTATTTTCATTGATTGAAAGTATAAGTATATTTTTAAAACATGAACTTACAAAATGCATCTATACTAATAAAATATTGTTTTATATCTACTTTATACACTGGGATTTCACTTAAAATTTGACTGTCAAGTTTGGAGAAAACTTTGTCTAATAACTCTAATATCTCAATTCCTCATGCATTCATTTATTAATAAAAAGTATTAATCACAGTAATAAAATAGTTTGAAGACTTACTATTCATTGAAGACTTACTCTGGTCTGACACTATGTACTTTACATCCCTTATTGTATCTTCTTTGCAAGCTGGGTGTTGATGAACCAGTTTGCACATAAGGAGACTACAGCTTAACATTCATCAGAGTGTACTGTAAATTGTCTTCTAAAATATTTCTTGGCTTTGCCCACAGATAACCCCTTGGGCCTCCTCCATTTTGCGGTAGAAAACGACTACATATTTGGATGAGAATCTGTATTAGATTCTTAAATTTCACAAAAGAATGTGAAATCTGTCATTCTGTTTTAACTCAAGTTTTAGGCCGTAAGCAGCCATAGAGGACATTCAAATAAAAACACTGCCAGAAAATCTAACATTGAAGCATATGTTGCTCTCCTTTTACTGTGATAATATGCCTAAAGGATAGTTTGAGAAATATGTAATCCATTTTTTTTCCAGTTTATAAGATATATGCTCAAATGCTTGCAAGGGCCAGGCAAATAACAGATATAAGCAAAGGCAGTCAGGTGCAAGACAACTGGGAGTAGCGAACATGATCTGAACAGACATAACCTGTCCAAAGACACTTATCCTCGATGTTTAAAAAAAAAGTGTGCTCTTGCTCTAAGGCAGTTTAAATGCAACTTTTTACTTATCTCTTCTAGCTTGGTGATCTAGAAAGGCAAAATAAACAGACATAAGTGTTGCTTATGTATGGGTAGGTGCTACACAAAATGTAGCAATTCTATTTAGGGTAGTTGGAGTCAGTTGATTGCATTTGTACTTCAACATTTAAACTGACATGGATAAATTAGAATAAGTATATCTCCCTATTAAATATACTTGGCCATCCACCCCATCCAAGATGAATCTATAGAATTTTCTTGGTTATATTTAAAGCTGTAATAGAGTCCTACATGATCATTTTGTGTATAGGATATAATGGAATAATACTGATATTAATTATTATAGTAATGGTTGTCAATATTATTAATAGTATATTTTGTCATTTTTTTGTATACAATCCCACTTAATTCTCATCACAAATCTATAAGACAGTTATTATCTCTACTTAATAGATGAGAAAAGAGGGTCAAATAGATTACAATGACTTTCCCAAAATCATGACAGTCTAGATTTGGAAGAACAACGGCTTACACCAGTTTTTTTTAAATAAACACCACAGTCTTTTCAACACAACACAACTGTGTCTAACACTAGGCTGTATGGACACAGAATCAAAAACATGCATGTGAAAGAAAGCTGCCATTCCTGTTTGGATAGGCCCAGAGCTCCTCCATACTGGGCACCACCTCAATAGCTCAGCCAGTCTGGTGGAAAACTTGTAACATCAAATAATTGCTACATTTTTATCCAAAATCATGGAATTTGGGTAGTGATTTTAAATGTTCCAATAAATTTTTCTGCCTAGACCACCTCAGATCTCACATTGGGTAGTATTCATATTATCAAACTTAATTCTTAAGGTATACTACTTTTAGTCAAGCTCCAAAATATATCTTTTACATTATTATTGAACTGCTGTAAAAACCCAGTATTTTTATATGTGGTTTTTCTGTAAGCCATTTCAAATCATTTTTGGAAGTATGCAGGGAATAAATTATGAATAAATAAGTATAAGCACATAAATAAAAAATATCCAGTTTCTGCCAGCAAAGGACAACCTGAGTCCAGATTTTGCAACATCTCTGAGGTGATTATTATTCATAGAATGTTCAAGCAACACTTTCATAACCAAAAACTGTCTCTTCTTTCTAGCGAGTACAATAGATTATTTGAAAACTTTTACCTATTACTCTCCCTATATTTTTCTAACGTGTGTGTGAAGACGTGTTTGTGACCAACCATCCCATTTGCCCAGGTCTCTCCTGGTTTTAGCACTGAAACTCTTCAGTCTCGAGTAAATCAAGGTGTTG
Source organism: Equus caballus (assembly GCF_041296265.1). Classification (NCBI taxonomy): domain Eukaryota; kingdom Metazoa; phylum Chordata; class Mammalia; order Perissodactyla; family Equidae; genus Equus; species Equus caballus. The sequence continues at coordinate 94,873,574 of NC_091685.1, read as the reverse complement.
GTCATCCTAAAATGCAGCACAGAAATAGTTAAACCAGAGGTCTTTGAAGGGGACTTCTTAAACTAAGACTGCATTTTTCAATGAATTTTTAACATTATAGAGATATAAGCCTATATGAGTTAGAATCCCAAGTTAGCTGTTGTGTCATTTAGAATCCCATTGCAATATCTCTGCTGTGCACTGTCTATACTAGTCTTTTTCTGTCTCACACTCTCTTTCTCAGCATCATATCACCCAAGAGATTTTGACAGGCAAATTTAAACAAGTTGGAGAAAAACTCTCTTGAGGCTTTAAGAGAATTTTCATCATTGCTAGTGCATTGTTGCTTCAAGCATTCAACTAAAAAGAAATATATAAACCTATGCATGGAAATTAGAAAATCTTAACAGAAACAAATTATAAGCTTTTCACTTATTTTTGCTTGTTGTTGAGCTCAATTATCTAGCCTGCAAAATGGGAAATGGATGTTAGTAGAATCTGACATGGTGAGCCACCCATGGGGAAGCCCCTACAGGTTTAGGCAAGGTGATGAACATAGTTCCTACCACACTGTGATGTTTGTAGCTCATATATAACTTACATGTACAACTCCACTTCGCAGAAGAATTGCCCTTGAAGATAATATAACTGGAATTGGAGGTATACATGAGCAGGCCTGAAGACCCCCACATGCAATGCTTCTCCTACCTGTCTATCTGCAGTCTCTTGAGACAGGGCAGCAGCAGATGTAGGGTCCATTAGCCTATGATACACAAGTCTCAGCTTCAAAACAACCTGGAGGACTCTTTAATAAAAGCAAGGCTTTCTCTTCTGCACAATTCCAATAAGCAAAATGTTTTATATCCAGAGTCAATGAAAGAGATCTGGAGTATACAGTTATGTAGCATTTAAGAAAGATATAAACAAAGTGTGTATATGAAAATATTTCTGGATTTTCATTTTAAAAATCTCTGTAGGGGCTGGCCTCATGGCCGAGTGGTTAAGTTCACATGCTCCACTTTGGCAGCCTGGGGTTCACCAGTTTGGATGCTAGGTGCAGACCTACACACCGCTCATCAAGCAATGCTGTGGTGGCATTCTACATAGAAGAACTAGAAGGACTTACAACTAGGATATACAACTAGGTACTTGAGCTTTGGGGAGAGAAAAAAAAAGAGGAAGATTGGCAACAGATGTTAGCTCAGGGCCAATCTTCCTCACCAGAAAAAAACAAAAACAGAAAAAGATCTGTTAAAAAAATTTCTATTGGCTGGCCCCATGGTCTAGTGGTTAAGTTCAGTGCAGTCAGCTTCAGCGGCCTGGGTTCATGGGTTCAGATCCTGGGTGTGGACCTTTACCACACATCAGCCATGCTATGGCAGCAACCCACATATACAGCAGAGGAAGATTGGAACAGATGTTAACTCAAGGCTAATATTCCTCAGCAAAAAAAATCTCTATAATTGGAGTACAGACCCAAATAAATAAACTATAGCTTCAGGATAGTTACCCAATCCTGCCACTCCATTATAATGGGCCAAAATTGATGATGTTAGAGTTAATTACATCAGATTTGACAACTGGAAACCAAATATCAAACTGAGCAATATTTGCTGCTTTATATTTTGTTAATAACACATATTTTGGGGCAGTTTTATGACATCTCATTAGTAATTTATTGAAGAAGTTGAACTATCATTCATATTGATATTTTAAATATTTTTACTTAATGTATCATCTTAGGCTAATTTAAGTAAAACAATTTAAAATGAATAGATGTTGACAGCAAAGTTATAGCCCAGTAAAAGGAAAGAGAAGCCTTCAGGCCTCCTGTTTCCCTCTTTCTCACGGGCATTGAGATGCCATTAGGCCAAACATGTAAACATGAATGAGCAAAACTGATGTGGGCCCGTGGTACATAAGGCATGCTGTATTATTCCTTGGTCACTTTGAAGAGTGAATCAAGAAAAAGAAAAATATTTAGACAAAATGATGGATGTCTAACAGAGGCCTTACATATAGCATGAAAAAATCCCCCAAATCAAAACTTTACTGAAGGGGCCAGCCCAGTGGCATTGCGGTTAAGTTTGCATGCTCTGCTTCAGTAGCCTGGGGTTCACATGTTCAGATCCCAGGCACAGACCTACACACCACTCATCCAGCCATGCCGTGGTGGCATCCCACATACAAAAAATAGAAGAATACTGGCACAGATGTTAGCTCAGGGCCAATCACTAAAAAAAAAAAAAAAACTTTACAGAGAGACACACCAGGTTCCTGGATAAGAAGACTAAATCTCGTAAAGTTGCAAATTCTCCTCAATTCCATTTATATACTCAATGAAATGTCAATTAAAATCCAAAAAAAATGGGGGGTAGCTTTACCAAATTATTCTAAAATGAGTCTGGAAGAAATATCAGTGACAATATCTTAAAAGCTACATACAAACACAGAGAAAATCAACAAGAAGAGGGTATTAATCCAATCTGATACCAAGCAAACAATAACAAGATTTAAATAAGTGTTGTATTAACAAAAGAACTTTCACAACACTAGAATGGAATAAATATATCAGAACCAGAAACCCACTATTTGGGAGTATGCATCTGTATGTGCATTTACCTCTAGAATAAGATAATATATGATGTGACAGAATCACAAATAAGTGGGAAATGGATGGATTGTTCAAAAACTGCTGCTGGAAAATGCTAAACTATTGTTAGGAGGAAAATCAATTTAATTCTTATCTCACACCACACACCAAAACAATGTCAGATGGACTAGAAGGGAAAAAAATCATTAAAGAATTAGACGTAAATTGTTTTCAGGGAAGAATAATTCAGGTAAATTTTAATCTGTTTTATGAATGAAAATATTGTCTATGCAAAAAAAGCAATGGAAGAAACATGGCATTCAACTTAACTACACACACATTTTAACTATCATATGTTAAAAAAATAAGAAAGAAAACAATATAGATAACATAAATGACAAAGAGACTAATATCCTAGTATCCCTAATACATAAAGGATACTAAAATTGATGAAAAGAAAACCAAGGTCCCAATACACAAATAGGCTAAAGATATGAATTAACACTAAAAAATGAAGTACAAATGAAATAAGCATTTCAAAATGTTCAGCCTCACCTAACCAAATAATAGTACAACAAGAATGTAGTACTTTAAAGCCTAGACTTTAAAGTAAAATCAATCTTGGTCAAAAACCCAATTCTATTACTCATCAGTTGTGTGACCTTGGGTAAATCACTTAACCACTCAAAAAATGTTTCCTAACCTTTAAAACAGAATGATAATACTGTTTCACTTTCAGTAGTTTCAGTTACCTGCAGCTAACCACAGTCCAAAAATATTAAATGGAAAATTCCAGAAATAAACAACTCATAAGTTTTAAATTGCACACCATTCTGAGTAGTGTGATGAAACTTCTTGCTGTCCTGCTCTGTCCTCCCCTAGACATGAATCATGCCCTTGTCCAGCGTATTCACACTGTATATATGCCACCCATCCATTAATCACTTAGTAGCCCCTTTCAGTTATCAAATTGACTGTCATAGTTTCACAGTGCTTTTGTTCAAGTAACCCTTATTTTACTTAATAATGACCCCAAAGCGCAAGAGTGATGCTGACAATTCTTATATGCCAAAGAGAAGCCATAAAGTGCTTCCTTTAAGTGAAAAGGTGAAAGTTCTCAACTTAATAAGGAAAGAAAAAAATCGTATGCTGAGGTTGCTAAGATCTACAACTACTTTTATTGTAGCATTTTGTTATGAATGTTCTATTTTATTGTTAGTTATTGTTGTTAATCTCTTACTGTGCCTAATTGATAAATTAAACTTTATCATAGGTATGTATGAATAGAAAAAAACATAGTATTTATAGGGTTCAATAGTATCCATGATTTCAGGCATTCCCTGGGGGTCATGGAACACATCCCCTGTGGATAAGTGGGGACTACTGCATTTTCCTCCTCTTACAAAGATTAAATGAGATAATACAAAGATCTTGTGTGGGACAGTATCAAAATGGTGGCATAGCCAGACTCGGAACTCACCTCCTCCCATGGACACTACAAATTTACAACTACCCTTGGAACAACAGCCCCTGGGAAAGAACTGAAAACTGGATAAAAAGAACCCCCACAAAAAGGGACAGTGCTGACTGAGGTGGAAGAGGCAGAAATTCCTTTCTGGAAAGAAAAAAGCCACCTTTTAGCCATGGTGCTTCATAGCCAGCTTGGAGCAATCTTAAAGTATGAAGCCTTCCCTGAATGAGTGGGGGATCTGAGCAGGGGAGCAATACCACAATAAGCAGCTTTTAGACTCAGCGCAACTAAGACAAGTGTCATAATATCTGGTTTTGCTGGTTATTAACAGCAATGGAGAATACCCACAGAAAAGCCAACAGACACAGAGGAAAGAAAAGCCTACTCTTAAAGGGTACATGCACAAATTTGCCCATATTGGAAAGCAACCTAAAATCACCAGAAAGAAAGGTGCACAGTCCTTTGGTGAAAAGAGATTCATCTAATAGGCTATGGGTGCATCTTGGTGAGAGGTGAGATGTCCCCAAGACTAAGACCTTGGTGGCAGCCATTATTGTCAACTGGTACAGGTGTGCTGACACAGATGCTGGCAGATGCCATTAAAGTACTTCCCCTAGCCTGTTAGCGCAGGGTTCTGCCAGCCCACTAGAGGACTGATTTAATCCAGCTCAGCCAGGGCAGAAAGCCTGCCCTAGGGACTGGCCCCACCAATAGCAAGCCCTCAGGTAACTTGTGGGCCCATATAAGCAGACTGTCTGGAACCTCTGCAATCAGATGAATGGGTCCACCTCTGCATGGCAGGGTATGCACAAGGAGCAGGCCAGCATTGGTGGAGTGTGTAGGGTCTCCACAGTGGGGCAACTGGGTTTGCTTTAGTGGGTCAGGGCATGCACATGGGGCAGGACTGTATTGACAGGGTGTGTGGCCCGGTAGGTAGTAGGGCTTTTCAGTTGCAACAGACTGATGCTTCTCAAACAGCCACACAGGGGATCAGACCCCCCCTTCCAAAGCCTGAAACAATTGTGTGCTCCCATGCCTGGGGCTGGCCCCACTCAGCTGCAATCCTGAGAGAGCTGACAACAGCTGTGCAGGCCAGAGTCCTACAGAAATTGTAAGCCCTTGAGCCCAGCAACCAACCACACTGGGGGCCTAGTCACTTAACAGAAAAAGTGCAACAGGAATGTGCTATTAGACTTTGCAGCCAACTGTGCTGGGGCTCCCCACACCCAATAAAGTGATTGAAGGGTCCATATCAGCCACACACAGCTGAGCATTACAACCAGTCAGCCAGGGAGATAGCCTAGCCACCTCAGGCACCTGCAGCAAGAGCAACCCTGCCACAACAGAAGGATACAAGTAGCCCACACAGGGATCACTCTTGGAACATTTGGAACTGGTGACAAGTGGGAAGCATACTGCTGGGCCTCATAAGGCACCTCTTACATAAGGCCACCTCTCCAAGTATGGGAGATACAGCTGACCTACCTAATACATAGATATAAACACAGAGAAAGAGGCAAAATGAGGAGGCAAAGGAATACATTCCAAGTAAGGGAATAGGACAAAACCTCAGAAAATGAACTAAATGAAACAGATAAACAATCTATCTGACAAAGAGTACAAACTAAGAGTTAAAAGGATACTCACTGATCTTGGGAGAAGAATGGATGACCTCAGTGAGAACTTCAACAAAGAATTGGAAAATATAAAAAAGAATCAATCAGAAATGAAGAATACAATACTGGAAATGAAAAATTCACTAGAGGGACTCAACAGCAGCGTAGATGATATGGAAGAATGGATCAACAAGCTGGACAAAAGACTAGAGGAAATCACCCAAGCTGAACAGATAAAAAGAAAAAGAATTAAAAGGAATGAGCACAGTCTAAGGGAACTCTGGGACGACATCAACCGCACTAACATCCATATTATAGGTGTCCAAGAAGGAGAAGAGAGAGACAAAGGGGCAGAGAATCTATTTGAGGAAATAATAGCTGGAAACTTTCCTAACCTAAGGAAGGAAACAGACATCCAGGTACAGGAAGCACAGAGAACACCAAACTAGGTAAATCCAAAGAGGTCCACACCAAGACATATTATAATTAAAATGTTAAGAATTAAAGATAAAGAGAGAATCCTAAAAGCTGCAAGAAAAAGGCAAAAAGTGACATACAAAGGATACACCATAAGGCTATCAGCTGACTTCTCAGTTGAAATCTTACAGGCTACAAGGGAGCAGCACAATATATTTAAAGTGCTGAAAGGAAAAAACCTACAGCCAAGAATACTTTACCCAGAAAGGCAATCATTCAGAATGGAAGGAGAGATAAAGAGTTTCCCAGGCAAGGAAAAAGTAAAGGAGTTTTATCACCAAGAAACCAGTTTTATAAGAAATGCTAAAGGCACTTGTTAGGTGGAAAAGAGAAGACCGCAAACAAGAATAAGAAAATGCTCCAATAAACAAATAAATAAAACCATTGTTGAAGGCAAAAATACAGTAAAGGTAGCAGATCAACCACCTATGAAGCTAATATGAAGTCCAAAAGTACTAAAATTATCTATTTCCATGATAAGAGAGTAATGGATACACACACAAAGAGCTTAGATATGATATCAAAAACATAAAATGTGGGAAGAGGGGAGTAAAAGAGTAGAGTTTTTAGAAAGAGGTCAAACTAAAGAAACCATCAACTTAATACAGATTGCTATTTACATAGGTTATTATATATGAACTTCATGGGAATCACAAATCAGAAACCTATAATGAATACACAAAGAATTAAGAGAAAGGAACGCAAACATAACACTAAAGAAAGTCATCAAACCACAAGGGAAGAGAGCAAGAGAAGAAGAAAGGAACAAAGAACTACTAAAACACCAGGAAGAAAAGTAACAAAATGGCAATAAGTAAATTCTTATCAATAGCTGCATTAAATGTCAATGGACTGCTCCAATCAAAAGGCATAGGGTGGCCAACCAGATAAAAAATAAGACTCATATATATGCTGCATACAAGAGACATACTTCAGACCTAAAGATACTGACAAACTTAAAGTGAAGAGATAGAACAAGATACTCCATGCAAATGGAAATGCAAAGAAAGCTGGAGTAGGAATACTTATAACAGACAAAGTAGACTGTCAAACAAAAACTGTAACAAAAGACAAAGAAGGGCAGTACATAATGATAAAGAGAACAATCCAATAAGAGGTTATAAAACTTGCAAATATCTATGCACACAACATAGGAGCACTTAAATATATAAAGCAGTTATTAACAGACATAAAAGGAGAGATAGACAGTAACACAACCATTATTTGGTAGGAGACTTTACCACTCCACCTATACCAATGGACAGATCATCCATACAGAAGATCAAGAAGGAAACATTGCCCTCAAATGACACATTAGACTAGATGGACTTAGTAGATATATACAGAACATTCCATGCAAAAACCACAGAATACATATTCTTTTAGAACACACATGGAACAGTCTCAAGGATAGATAACATACTAGGCCACAAAACAAGTCTCAATAAATTTTAAAAGATTGAAATAATTCCAAGCATCTTTTCAGTCCACAACGGTATGAAACTGGAAATCAACTACAGGAATAAAATTGGAAAAGCCACAAATATGTAGAGATTAAACAAAATGCATCTAAACTATGATGTGGTCAATGAAGAAATGAAAGGAGAAATCAAAAAGTACCTGGAGACAAATGAAAATGAAAATATCACATGCCAAAATTTATGACAGACAGCAAAAGCAGTTCTAAGAGGAAAGTTTATAGCAATATAGGCCTTCCTCAACAAAGAAGAAAAAGCTCAAATAAACAATTTAACAGTGCACCTAAAGGAAGCCGAAAAAGAAGAACAAAGCCCAAAATCAGTAGAAGGAAAAAAATAATAATAATCAGAGCAGAAATAAATGAAATAGAGACTAAGAAAAACAGTAGAAAAAAATCAATGAAACTAAGAACTTATTCTTTGAAAGGATAAACAAAATTGACAAACCTTTAGCTAGACTCACCGAGAAAAAAAGAAAGAAGGCTCAAATAAATAAAACCAGAAATGAAAGAGGAGAAATTACAGCAGACACCTCAGCAATACAAAAGATTATAAGAGAATACCATGAAAATGTATATGTTAATAAATGGGATAACCTAGGAGAAATAGAATAATACAACCTTCCAAAACTGAATCAAGAAGGAATAAAGAATTTGAATAGACCAATCATCAGTAAGAAGATCAAAACAGTAATCAAAAACCTCCCCAAAAATAGAAGTCCAGGACAAGATGGCTTCCCTGGTGAATTCTACCAAACCATCAAAGAAGACTGTACATCTATCCTTCTCAAACTCTTACCAAAAAATTGAAGAGGAGGGGAAGCTTCCTAACTCATTCTATGAAGCCAACATCACCCTGATACCAAAACCAGACAAGGACAACACAAAAAAAGAAAAGTACAAGCCAATATCACTGCTGAACATTGATGCAAAAATCCTCAACAAAATACTAGCAAATCAAATACAACAATACATTAAAAAGATCATAGACCCTGATCCAGTGGAATTTATTCTAGGGATGCAGGGATGGTTCAACACCCACAAATCAATCAATGTGATACACCACATTAACAAAATGAAGAATAAAAATCACATGATCATCCCAATAGATGCAGAGAAAGCATTTGCCAAGATACAGCATTCATTTATGATAAAAACTGAATAAAATGGGTATAGAAGGAAAACACCTCAACATAATAAAGCCCATATATGACAAACCCACAGCTAATATCCTCCTCAATGGAGAAAAACTTAAAGCTATCCCTCTAAGAACAGGAACCAGCAAGGATGCCCACTTCCTCCACTTTTATTTAACATAGTATTGGAAGTCCTAGCCAGAGCAATCAGGCAAGAAAAAGAAATAAAAGGGATCCAAATTGGAAAAGAAGAAGTGAAACTATCACTGTTTGCAGATGACATGATTTTATATATAGAAAACCCTAAAGAATCCACCAAAAAACTTTTAGAAATAATAAATGAATATGGTAAAGTTGCAGGATACAAAATCAACATACAAAAATCAGTGGCATTTCTATACACTAACAATGAAGCAGCAGAAAGAGAAATTAGGAATACAATTCCATTTTACAATTGCAACAAAAAGAATAAATATCCAGGAATAAACTTAAAGAAGGAGGTGAAAGACATACACTGAAAACTATAAAACACTGTTGAAAGAAATAGAAGAAACAAAGAAATGGAAAGATACACCCTGCTCTTGGATTGGAAGAATTAACATAGTTAAAATGTCCATACTTCCTAAAGCATTCTACAGATTCAATGCAATCCCTAGAAAAGTTCCAATGGCATTTTTCACAGAAACAGAAGAAAGAATCCTAAAATTCATGGAGAACAATGAAAGACCCCAAATAGCTAAAGGAATCCTGAGAAAAAAGGAACAAAGCTGGAGGTATCATACTCCCTGATTTCAAAATATACTACAAAGCTATAGTAATCAAAACAGCACAAAAACAGACACACAGATCCGTGGAACAGAATGGAGAGCCCAGAAATAAAACCACACATCTATGGACAACTAATTTTGAACAGGGGAGACAAAAACATACAACGGAGAAAGGAGAGTCTCTTCAATAAATAGTGTTGGGAAAACTGGACAGCCACATGCAAAACAATGAACGTAAACCATTATCTTACAGCATACACAAAAAATAACTCAAAATGGATTAAAGACTTGAATATAAGACCTGAAACCATGAAACTTCTAGAAGAAAACATAGGCAGTATGCTCTTGCACATCAGTCTTAGCATATTTTCAAGTACCATGTCTGACTCGGCAAGGGAAACAATAGGAAAAATAAATGAATGGGACTACATCAAACTAAAAATCTTCTGCACTGCAAAGGAAACAATCAACAAAACGAAAAGACAACCTAACAATTGGGAGAAGATATTTGCAAACCATATATCTGATAAGGGGTTAATATACAAAATATAGAAAGAACTCATACATCTCGACAACAAAAAAACTAACAACCCAATTAAAAATGGGCAAAATATCTGAACAGACATTTCTCCAAAGAAGATATACAGACGGCCAACAGGCACATGAAAAGATATTCAACATCACTAATTATCAGGGAAATGCAAATCAAAATTACAATGAGATATCACCTCACTCCTGTGAGAATGGCTATAATTAACAAGACAGGAAATAACAAGTGTTAGAGACGATGTGGAGAAAAGGGACCTCTCATACACTGCTGGTGGGAGTACAAACTGGCGCAGCCACTGTGAAAAACAGTACGTAGATTCCTCAAAAAATTAAGAAGAGAACTACCATACAATCCAGATATTCCAGTGCCGGGTATTTATCCAAAGAACATGAACACAGGAATCCGTAAAGAAACGTGCATCTCTATGTTCATCACAGCCTTATTCACAATAGCCAAGACTTGGAAGCAACCTAGGTGCCCATCAAGTGACAAATGGATAAAGAAGATGTAGTATATATACACAATGGAATACTACTCAGCCATAAGAAATGATGAAATCTGTCTATTTGTGACAACATGGATGGACCTTGAGGGTATTATGCTAAGTGAAATCAGTCAGAGGGAGAAAGTCAAATACTGTACAATTTCACTCATAAGTAGAAGATAAAAACAACAAACACATAGAGACAGCGACTGGATTGGTGGTTACCAAGGAGGGAGGAGGGTGAAAGAGGCGATTAGGCACATGTGTATGGTGATGGATTGTAATTAACCTTTGGGTGGTGAACATGTACTCTACACAGAAATCGAAATATAATGATGTACACCTGAAATTTATATAATGTTATAAAACAACGTTAATGCAATAAAAAAATTAATGAAATACTTGAAAAATTTTAAATAAATAGTAAAATTAAAACCCATAAAAAAAAGATCTTGCGTGATGAATGGCCCATAGGAGATGCTCAATAAGTGCTGCTGATGATGTTGTTGTTGTTGATGATGATGATGTTAATGTTGTTGTTGATACTGATACTCATCTTCATCTTTCCAATTAAAAACTTTTGTAAGACATAATATCCCTCAATGCTTGTGAGGATGGAGATATGACTTATGTACTTCTAGGAAGAATGAAAATGGGTGCAATCTCTCTGGAAAGTAATTTGGGGAGATGTAGAAGGAGTTTTTAAAAGGTTCATCCTCTTTATCCAGTATACTACTTCTAAGAATCATTCCTAATAAAACAGTGAAAAATATAGACAAGGAATATCAGAAAAAGAGGTCAGACAGAAAACATTCATCACAGTATGATAATAGAAAAAAAAAGCCAATAATGTAAAAGTCTAGGTTGAGAGTATGGCTAAACAAATAATAATGATTCGTATGCCTAACTCCCAGATAGCAAAAGAAAAAAGTTAGAGAAGAGTTTAGTCATGGGAAACGTGATTTTCTTTTGTATTCATTGCTGTATAGCAGGACAAAGCTTAGCACAGTACTGGCAGATAGTAGGTGCTCAATTAACATCTAAACTGAATTGAATAGCAGAATTCTAAGTAAAAAAAATCAAAACACTCATTTTCACACACACACTTGCAGATACTATCATCTCAACTTTTATAAAAGAATTACAGGAGATCCTAGAAAGAAAGATGATAAAACGCTAACAATACTGTCTTTGGGTGATTTTTTTCTGCCTCTTTGGACTAATCTCTACTTGACAAGTTTTTGCCAGTGGAGATTTATTACATTTATAATCAGGGGAAAAAATGAGTAGAAAAAAGAAATCAACTAGAAGCCAACAGGCTCAATTATTTCTCATCACACTATTCTGTGTATGTACCATTCTTCACTCCCACCCAAAATATAAAATGAGAAATGGGAATATGAATAGCATGAATAAATTGGGAAGCAGCCTGTAAAACACAGCCCAGGAAAGGAAACATTATAGTAAATTTTAAAAATGTAAAAAAATCATGTGTCTAATATTAAGAAAATTATACAGAGGCTTTGCTCCCTATATAATCTATACATACGAAAAATATGGTATGACAAACTCTTTAGATACAAACTACTTGTTTTCTCTACAGTAGAATTATATTTGCTCTTAGACACATAATGTTAAAGATTTATACATGGTAGTTACTGTCAATTTTTTGAAATCTAAAAACATTCTATTCATTAAAAATTTCAACTCAACACAAAATCTAAAAGGTATGTTTTAGGAGATCCATGACATTCTCAAAGGGGAGGGTCAAACAATTTCTCAGATTCCCAATTCTCAAACACACTCAGAAGGGATAATTAGCCCTAGAAAGTGAAGTGCTATGTCACCTAGAGCATAAAGTCACCTGGAGGTGTGACCACTGGGCCAGTGGCTGGACTCACTCACTGAAAGGTCAGTTTCCAGGACTGTATAATCTAAATTCACACCTCAGCAAAATTACAGATTACTACACATCAAGTACCTTTATGATGGATGGTAAAATCTTGACTCATGCAAACTAAATTCTTGCATGCCAAGGGTCTCCTGTATCTACAATAGCTACCTTTTTAGAAGTAAAATGTTACACCAGAGAACTGTGGTGAGAGGTATGCAGACAGTCAGTATGTTTTCCTCTAAGAAGCCTCATGAAGTCATTGGTTTATCAAGTATGTACTAACGACCTAACATGTTCAAGGAATATTGCTGCATGCTTCTGGTGATTCAAAAATATGACATAGAACTTAAACTGGAATTCATTCCTAAATTACATAAAGTCTGCCATGTTTTAGAAAAACTAATTCAAGTGCTTAATTTACCTAATGCCAAGATTTCTGACTTTTTAAGTAAAATATGTAGTGTTATTACAACACCAATTCTTTTAAAAATTGCCCTTCATATGATACCTATTTTTACGAATAGCTGCTTCACGAGAATATTTCATTTGATATAATTTCTAGGATTTGCTTCCAAAATCTCCAGGGAGGGAAATAATAAGTGGGATTGTGGATGAAACAAGAACGGCCATCATTTGACAATTATTGAAGCCAGTTGACGGCTACATGGGAGTTCATTGTAATATTCTATTTTTTATTATGTTTGAAATTTTACACAGTAAAAAAAATTTTTAAAGGAAGTGTATTTCTTAATTATGCCAATTTATATTGATTAACTTTTCCCTTGGTCTCCATTCCCGCAACAGCCACATCCAATGAGCATGGCTGAAATGTCTTCCATATCGATCTTGAGGAGGGTCTGATAAAGTGGCTGAACAACGCAGAGGTCCCATTCTGGTCCCATGATTTATGACAAAATAAATTGATTAACTTTGCCACGACCCATAATTTGATCATTCAGCCAAAGACAGGGATGCCTACATCCAGATTAACCAAACAGAAATGGTTTAGATAAATTTCAGCTGTCATAATAACCAATAAAGACAGTGCTACATGGCCAATCCAATTCGGTCATTGTGGTGGCCAGGCCATCACTATTACATTAGGGGATCTACTGAAGCGTCAGTGAGACAGTCTGCACTTTTTTTTTTAATTTGTCCCAAGGGCAATGAGATAGAGAAAAATTTAACAATTATAGCCTTCGACTCCTAGAAAAGAGAATTTGCTCAGCCTGCATAGTGAGAAGATTAGGATTAAAATACAAATGGTTAACACAATGTCTATTTTAGAATGGCCACATGGGGTTTTTTTCTATCATCTTCATTTAATTTCCCCTTTCCCTTTCTCTTACCCAGCCATAAGCAGAATTTTGGCACATTTAATTAAATTAATTCCTAACAATTCCTCATAAGCAGACCTCACATAAAAGCAGAGTGTGTTAAATATTGCAGTCAAATCTTGAAAGAATTACAAACAATAGATCTTCTAAATACACTACTAAGGATGTAGCTGCCTGTCGATTTTAATTTCATTAACTCACTCATGATACAAATAAATTCTGTTTAAAAGAAAAGCTTTAATAATGAATATATTGCAATTAAAATGACCCAAGGCTACTAGGCATTGCATACTGCCACCTAGTGCTAAATGTCTCTTTAACTCCAAATGCACAATGGACATCTTCAGGAAAGTGGAAATGCTCTATTTTAAAGCAAATTTATCCAGAAAGACAGATCTGAAACAGTTATTTACAATTGCTTCAAGATAAAAAGGCTACTAGGAATAAATGAAATTACATATACCTTAAAATCAGCCCTGTCTCATAAATTCAAGTAGGAAAGATCTGATTAGATTAGTAAATGTAAAAAGTTACAGGTTTTGTTAATAAAGACATGATTTTTTTTAAAGGGACGGAAGGAGGAAGAATGTCTCCTTTAACAGCAGTGTTACCTCCATCTCTTTGAAATCATTAAGTTAGATAATTCCCAAAGGAATCTCTCATCAAAGCCACATGATCTAGAAAACTCAAGATTTCCTTTAATCAGCTTAACCAAACGACTTCTGCCAAGCCTATTTCACTTGGTTCTGTACAGGGCTCCACCACACAATTAGGACACCTACTTGGAATGGCTGCCCAATGTAGAAGACAGAACTTACTCAAAATATTGCAATTTAAGAAACTCAGCTTGGAAAACATGATTGAAGAACACATATCATATTAAAATCCAACTCTTTACACTACGTTGGGATTACATCTATCATGATAGTTCAATATTCAGTAAAATTACAAAGTCAATTGAAAAAAAAGTCTAAAGTTCCAACTCCTAGATATTCCATTGGCCTTATGGAACACCACCTATAACAAGATACTTCTAGGAAATGAGACAGTAGATATGGCTGAGTTGTATATGAGAAAAATCCCGCTGCAGTTACAAATATACATGCAATACAGTTATAATAATAAAACTTCATAAGCATTTTTAAAATGCTCCTATTAATCTACAAAGTAGTGAAAATATATAAAGTGAATGAACTAACAAGTCTTGATTCAAATGACAATTGTGCCTGAGACTGAAGATTTCTTAGAATTTTCTCACATATCTTAATGTGTTTTCTAGGTACATACTGCATTGACAGTTTTGGAAAATAAAGGCTATGTGCATCTTGCACACAAAAATGCAATCAGGGCAACATCATTTGGATTTATCTAAAAATAAATGTTTAAACTGAAATTATTTCATTAATAATCTCATTTCTTAAGCCTGAATATGAAAGTATGTACGTATTGATGAGCGTGTCCTATGGAGCTCTATAATCAAGAATGTCTAACTCAACATAAAAAAACTAGTAACAATATGGCCTATGAAGTAGATTTCCTAGGGCTTAGAAAGATAGAGAGGACATGTTGAAACACTAAGGTACTGAACACAGAAGAGCTTTCAACTGAACATAAACACCTAACTTGAGATTATTTAAAACAGCACCTTCCTAGCTATTAAAATCCTCATGGTTGTGAAAGACAAGAATTTATTCCATATAGATTACAAAAACTACGCTATTTGGGTATGTAACATTAGTACTTGCTGGGGATTGCTCACTGTGAAATAAGAAAATGTAATAAATATTCAGGAAGCATTTTACTCGCTAATTATGATTCCACAATTTCTTTAACTTTGTATTCTCAGATGTCAGGTACTTACTTGGAAACTGACATCCATTTGGTTGCTAAGAGACATGAGATCAGTTTGCAGTTTTTTCTCTGTCTTTAAGAGAACTGCCCTGTTGGGTTCTGCCTCAAAGTACTGAAAGTGAACTCTCTTACCCATGTGGGGATTTATATTACCTGTACTAGAAGATACTCCCAGGTCTCAGAAAAGAAATGAATTACTTTCAATTTGCACAATTTAGAACAAATATACAGCTTTTCCCTAAGCTTAATGATTTTCCACTTCACACAACTAAAATATAATAGCATTATTTTAAAACCAAATTTAACTGATGAGTCTATGAGTATTTTGACCAAAGTCTTATGAAAAAATGAAGTCATTCAGTCAATTTGCATCCCCAAAGTGAAGCTCAAACGCAGCATTTTAAAAGGATTTCCTGCCTGTAACTTTGACCATGTACTTTTTTAAACAGCTGGAGGAACAAGACTGAACTTGGTCCATCTGATTTTTCTTATACTTTTTCAAAGGATCAAAAGCAAAACACAATTATAAATATGTACATCCTAACTGGTCATTAGTTTATCACCAATAAATACTGATTTGTCTAATCAAAGAGATTAGTCCTAAAGTAAGAGTGGTATTTCAATGAGCACATATATTTCCTAATGACACTGAGCAAGTAGACTGTCTTCATATGCACATTTCATAACCTTTCAAGGACAATCTTCTAAATTACATTTTAAAGAAATACGCTGAAAAAGCATTCCACTGCAGTAGCATTTTACATTGCCACGAATCCAAGAGGTTCAATGTTTAACGCCATGTACTTATGAGAAAGCCATTGATCATTTACTCTGATTTCATATCAATGCTTTACTGGAGTATATCTCAAAGGAACACAAGATAATGCATTTGTCTACTAAGTGAGACAATGCCCACTTGCCCAGTCCTCTTTTTACTCAACTTGCACACCATCAGCCAGCTGCCCTGTTGGTGACTCCTTGCACCTTATATGCTGCTTTAGCACTAAATCATTTACCATTTTTGGTCCAGAATCCATTAAGAAAATTCCCGTTACAAGCAAGATATGTAGTTGTACACCTATAAAAGAGCTATCTAGTGCCCATCTTGAGGGAAAGAAGATGAATTTACTCCCTGTCTTCTGGGGTTTTACTTATTTTATAGAGCCACACCTTTATAAACAAGTTCTGTCACACTGAGAGGAAGGAGATATACAAAAGGTAACACCTGGAGTCATAAAATGTAATGACCTCAAATAACACATCTCAGAAAGAGGGAGGAAACCTGGTTCCGGAGAAGAAAAAACAGAAGCAAAGCGAGTGAATCTACATCATTAAAACACGAGTAACAGAAAACCCTCCCAGGTTTTTCCAGTAAGTTTTGTGCAGCAGTAGCAGCAGCAACAATCTCATCAATATGCACATCCTCACCCTCATAAAACCTCTTGGCCCCAAACAGAAACTGCTGGTCCTTCTCCACCGTGTCCTCAGGGGCAGAAACCACCACCCAAAAGGGAAGCGATTTCAGAGGCGTAGGGAAGGGCAAAAGCAGGTTATGTGTAGCTCCAGCATCCTCATCTTAGTCCCAGCTGCAAGCCTGAAAGTCCGTTCAGGAACCAGCCCCTGGCTCCCAGACATCCCCTGGCCTGGGCCCTCCCCTAGAGGTGCCAGAGGCGTCAGACTCCAAACAATGATCTCCTCGCCCCCTCAGCACCCCCACTTCCCCGTGCTCTCACTCCAAGACCGTGGCTTTCTAACCTTTAGCGAGACCTCTTTGGGGTAGGACAAGACATGCTTGGTGGCCAAGAGGAGAAGTATAGGCTTCTTTGCCGGAATGAGTTGCTGCGGGTGGTCACGGAGAGGGGCACTTTTGGAAAAACCAGGACATGGGGCAACTCAGACCTCAGTTATCTGTCGCCCTCACTCCCACCCTCCACCCCTACCTCTCGCCTTGGAGATGACTTCTCCTGAGGCTGGCGGCGGCGGCAACTCGGCGGCCGGGATGGGGGTGAGAGCGAGCCCCCAGGCCACCGCAGCCTCGCCAAAGGAACCGCGCAGGTGGGCGCAGCCTCGGAAGGTCAGAGTTACCCGGGGCCCGGAGAGTGTGAGGGGGTGAGGGTGAGCACGCGCGTTTGCCGGGGCTAGAGGAGCTCGGCAAGAGGGTCAGCGAGGTGACAGGGGTCCCCAGCAACCAAGGAACGACAGCACTCCTTAGGCGACAGGGCTGGAGGGGCCATTGAGGCTGCAAGACTGGGAAACTTGATGCAAAACACCCAGGCTTCCCCCGCCAGGACGTGCCCCCGCGCTCTCAGACCCGCTCCAATGCCTCCCGAATCACCCACCGTCACGCATCCCATCCTGCAAAAATGCCCCCCGCCCCAAGCCCTTGGATCCGAGGCGGGTCATTACCTCTCCCGGAGGCGGAGTGGGGGGCGGCAGCGGCAGCAGCAGACACTTTTAGCCTGACTTTCCTGCGTTCGCGTGTGAGCGTGTGCGCGCCGAGCAGGAGCTGTAACCTGCTATTTATAGACCGGAGCCTCAGCGCGCGGGGCTGGGCACCCGGAGGACGCGAGCAGGCGGCGGCGGCGGCGCAGGGCGCGGGCCGCTCCCGAGGCTCCCGCGGCTCCCGACTCCCGGCTCCCCGCCCGCCGCACGCGCCCGGGAGAAGTTGTCACCAGCGCGGCTGCCTCTCCGGCTGCTCACACGCCCCCTGGCACAATTGCTACTTTCTCCCCACCCCTCCCCCACCCTCTCCGCTCCTCTTCCTCCTCCTCTACTCGTGCCAAGTGGTCTCCTCCCAATGTCACCGGCGGCCGATGAGAGACAGCGGCGGCGGCGACCGTCTCGCAACTGGCGCAGCTCGCTTCCCGCTACTAAAGGAGTGGAGTTGGTGTCCCCGCCGCCCAGCCCGAAATGACCGAAACACGCTTGCTCGGTGTGCTGACCTTACACCCCCTGACCCTCTGCTGGGCCCCTCTGCGAGCAGAGACGGTCGCCCAGCCTGGGCTGTGGGAGCACCGCTGCAAAGCAGTGGTGAGGGGCGACCCAGGGCCGCCAAGCTGCGCCGGGGGCTGGAGAAACCGCGGGGATCTCTAACCCGCGGGAGGAGGCCCCCCAGCCCTGGGCCACTGGCAGCGCCCGCCCAGATCGAGGCGGGTGGGAGCGGGAGGCAGTGCTCCCAGTTCTTCCCCCGGACTTGCGCCTGCCCCCACCCTGGGGCCCGTCTTTCTCGCCACTGCTCGGCCTTGGCCGGAGTGGAGGTCTGGCGGGGGAGACCTGGGCACCGGCGCGGCTTCCAGCTCAGCGCAGCCCACGGCCACCCACCGTCAGCCCTCCAGTCGCGGCTGGGGAGTGAGGCCGAGCTGCTCCCAACAAGAGCGACACCCTTTGGCAGCCCGGGTGAATGGGGACGCATCTGCACTCTGAGTGTCTGGGGTGTCAGGAAAACAGGGTACGTAATCACGCAGTCTGGACCGAGGCTCAAACTCCCCCACTTCCTCGCCAACAAGCCCACGGGGAAGACACGCAGCTTGGTTATTCCGGGCTGTGGGGTGTGGGGCAAATGACTCTCCCCATCTGCGCCGTACAGGTGCCACCTGGCGGTTCGCTTGGAGAGGTTTTTGACTGAGCTGCTCAAAGGTAATGGTAATAGCGGTAATGCCAAGCGCCGGTCTACACGGACACCCTCACCCTTTCCTCTCCCTGAGGGTACTTTAAATTCACATTTAAAATAACATAGAGGGAGAATGCTGGTACACACAGGTCACACTAGCCATGTAAAGAGACTGGATCCCAAAGTTAGACTGGTGAAGTGGATTTGGGTTAAGTCAGTACTTACAGTTACTGCAAAGTGGGAAGCTGTAGCTGCCCCAGCTGTCACCCCTGCTGTCACTTCCTGCATCTAGGCATCCATTCACTCCACAAACATTTCACTGCCACTAGGTTATAAGCTTTATGGATGAGAGCAGAGACTTTGTTGTTTTGTTTTGTTTTGTTTTTTCCATTACTATTCCTCAGGGCTTGGAACAATGCCTAACACACTGTAGTTTCAATAAATGGTTTAGAATGAATTAATAAACACTAGGGGCCAGAAACTATGCTTGGCCCATTCTCTCCCTTAGTCCCAGCAGCGCTTCCCTTTCCTTCTTTTCAAGCTCTTTGTGCTAGGCTCAGCCACCATCACAGGTGAGCTAGATGGAGAGAAGGAGGGTGAGGGAGAAACAGTTCATGCAGGCCCTGTGGGGATATGGATCAGGGTTGAGGAGCCGATTCCACTGTCAGATTTCTCCTCCATGAGGCATTGCTGAACACTCCCAGTTTGGAAAAAAAAACACCTATGTCAGACTTGGGGCTTGAAGCAATGGATAAATCCTGTTTGTAGAGATCTGCTGGCGAGATGATTCAACTTTCTCGTTGGGCAAGAGTTTCAGCCTTTTGTTAACGTGCAGAAAGATGGAAAGGATATCAGAAGATCAGAGTGCCAGAGCTTTGCTGCTAAATTGAGATGTTTAACATATCTGTCCTCTTAACTTTAAATGGAGCTGTGTGTGTGTGTGTGTGTGTGTGTGTTTACGAAGACTGCCACGGTGCCGGAATACTAAACCATCCTTCTAAAGTAGATGTGGCTACGGTTGTTATGGAATTGAACACTTAAAGTACCCCTTATAATTAAAATCCAGGCATAGATCATGCTGACCAAGACCTTTTACAGGGCTACTGAGGAAAATGTGACATACCTGTGCATGTCATGTAGGAAGTTTAAATTCCGGAGAGAGTGAAGTGGGGGGAGAGAGAGAGAGAGAATAAATCAGATGCATGTACCACATGGCCTTTTAAAAATCCATCAATCAGCCTGGTATTTGCCTTTTTTAGTTATTTGGCAGTGTGTTTTCCTCGAATAAGCCTAGAGGATTGGATGATTCTATGGTATATTAAACTCATTCAGCATCCGCTTTTACAAATCTTGAACTTTTAGCCGCCTGTGCCCCCAAAACATAACTCCATTTGCCAATGAAGCACAAAATATTTTTCATTTCCTTTTGAAATATCTTTGCAGGGCCAGAGGTCAAAGGTGATTCCCAGCAGTTACTTTGCTGTCTAAAGCAATAAAATCAAGCCAGGATCTGCAGGGCTGGCGTCTCACTCTCTTTTGAGTGAAGGAGCTCGTACTTTCTCATTGAATAGATTCATTGTTCTTGGATATTTTTATTTCAGGTGAGACTGGAATGGCACAAGGACTCGACACTTTTGTGATCCTTCATTATTAAAAATCTCTTCTGATATAGGTGTGGGTTTTTTGGCCACAGTTGTTCATTTATATTAATGAGAGTTTTGTAGATCAAGTCATTGTTTTCATCCCAAGTTTTAAAAACTTAACATTAGAAGAGTTAAGCTTTGATATCCATACATTAAGATCATCTCTTGCATGTGCACATGTGTGTGTATGCCTGTATTTAAATTAATGAGGAATGTTATTAGAAGTAGAAATTTGACCCAACAAGTTAAAGGGGAAAACTATTGTAAAGTTGCCTGGCTGTTGTGGAACCCAAGAACAGGAATGCAGCTGGGCATCAGTGACAACTTGGAAACAGGACAACTTTCTCTCTCCCTTTTCCCCCACTGCACTACCTTCTCCATTCTTTCTCTCTCTCCTTCCTCCCCTTCTGTCCCTCCCATACCGACTTTCTCTGATGTGCACTAAGTTGTATGGTTACCAACAGCTCTTGAACTTCATAATCAATGGGCCAGTTCCAAGTCCTCAAGGAAATACCATGATTGGCCCAGTTGCCACACTCCAGTCCAGACAACCATTGCCAGAGGTTGGAGATCAAGTTACATTCTCATAGCAGTTACTATGGTAACCATGTGGCTAGTAGTGGTGCACAGAGGTAGGAGGGAAAGATAAAATTCGCAGAAGGTGGGGAGGAGTATGGGTCATTCCTGACCACTATTATCTCCTAATCCTTGTTGTTCCATGAATACTGGTACCAAAGGTAGAAGGAGGCAGGGAGGAGAAACATAAGGAGCACTGATGTCTGTGTGTGTGAATGCATATGCATGTTTAAAAATTCAGTGAGGTGGAATGCCTCTTGCTGACGGTGGTGCTCTAAGATGGCTCGTCCCAGTAGAAGTAGCCACATGATTTTATGATCTCTTGATGTGAGACTGGTTGAGCATGAGGAAGGAATCAAGTATTTCACAGACAGTTTACTTCAGCTTCCTTTTGCATGGCAAATTAAATAAGAGACATTTTTTAAATGAAGGAAATGAGTGTGATACCATTTACATTTATTGAAGATAAACATTCTGCTCTCTTATTTATATAATAGTTACATTACTAAAATGTATATAAATCATATATTTGAAAGTGAATCATATTTCAAACATAATACGGTGGTGAATCTTAATATTTTTGTGCTTATAAACCCTTCTGAGAATTTGAAGAGAGCTATGCACTTTCCCCAGAAAAAAATATGACCAGATGCACAAACATTTATGGTGAAATGATATCTGACACATTTATTTGAGATATGGAACTTCAAAGGACATATTTCTTTGGTCTTCCTCCAATCACCCCCATTTGAAACAACGACTCCAGATTCTTGAACAAAAGGTTCAAAATGCCCAGTATGTCTAAGCCAAAAAATTGCTTGGGGGCAGGGAATGCTGGAGCATATGTGAACCCAGAGAACTAGTTCCCCTCCCACCCACTCCTGCCCTGAGTGAGATATAAATGAGCTGTAGGCAGGAAAAGAAGACAGAGCCTTAGAAGGATAGGAAAAAGTTGCCACGTGGGGAAGGATGTTGTATTAGTTTGCTAGGACTGTCAGAGCAAAATACCACAGACTAGGTGGCATAAACAATGGAAATTTATTGCCTACAGTTCTGGAGATTAGAAGTCCAAGACTAAGATTCTGGAAGGGTTGGTTTCTCCTGAGGCCTCTCTCCTTAGCTTGAAGATGACCATCTTTCTCTGTGTCCTCACAAGGCCTTTCTCTGTGTGTGAGCACCTCTGCTCTCTCTTTGTGTGTCTAAATTTCCTCTTCTTAAAATCACACCAGTCAGATTGGGTTAGAGTTACCCTAACTGCCTTATTTTAACCTCATCACCTCTTTAAAGACTCTATCTCCAAATACAGTCCCATTCTGAGGTACTGGGGTTAGGGTTTCAACATATGAACTTACGGGGACACAATTTAGCCCATAACAAATATGCACAATTTAGCCCCAATCAAACTCCAGAAAGAACCCAGGGGTGAAGGTGGGATTTGGATTTCCCTTTTATGTTAAGAGGGCCCAAGAGTAAAGAAATTTGTATCCAATTTTCCCATTGAAGTCTTTTGAAAATCTCAGTCTTAATAAAAGAACCCAGAACACAAGGTTGTAAAGTAGAAATATAAATGGTTGTATGCCTTATCTAGATCCTGAAGGACTGAGGATTACGGTAGGCCCAGCCCCTTGGGCTTTCCCATGGTGCCTAAGTGGTGAGAAAGGGGCTCCTGTAAGTCATAGCAGGCCTGGAAGTTAGTAAGGAAAGAGAGCCAGCAGGACATGAAAGAGACTGCCTGGGAGGGCAACCAGATAAAATACCAAGGAACAATGTGGCCTGTTGACTGGTATGCAGAGATGTGGCTACAGTTCCATGACATTGCACATACCAGTCATGGGGCCAAAGCAATGACCTCAGAATAGTCAGTGGCCATGCACTACAGCAATGTTGTGCTTCACTCACACTCAGAAAACAGAGGCCAAGTCATCTCTTCAGAAAATGAGAGAGGTCATCAATACCCAGACGTGTCCCCCAGTGTCGTGATGCTTCATAAGTCTCCCCTGGACCAACAAGCTACCCCCGAGGTGAGGGAGAAGGAGGAAGAGAGGGAGCAGCACTGTCTGAAACTGGATAAGCTTTAAACCGGGATGGACTTGGTTTAGATCACTGGATGGGACTAAGAAAACTCAATTAAGTTTCTGTTTCTGAGTACAAATGTGTGCTTATAAGTTCATTTTATTGCAGAAAAATTATGTCCCACTTTTTATACCTGGCATTTAAAGAATCTACTGACTTTTAAAAATATATCCTTTACACTTTACATTTTTAATGAGTCTTCAGGAAGTACATAGATCCCCTGGAATAGCATCTGTGAAGACAGATTAAGAATATTTGCCTAGGGGATCTGGTTCTTTAAATCTGGTTGTGTGAAAAATCTTTTTTTTGAGGAAGATTAGCCCTGAACTAACATCTGTCATCAAGCCTCCTTTTTTCGCTGAGGAAGACTGGCCCTGACCTAACATTTGTGCCCATCTTCCTCCACTTTATATGTGGGATGCCTGCCACAGCATGACTTGACAAGCGGTGTGTAGGTCCACACCCAGGATCCGAATCAGAGAACCCTGGGCAGCTGGAGCAGAACATGAAAACTTAACCTCTGCACCACTGGACTAGCCCCTGAAGAATGTTCTTAACTGAAAAATACTGGCTAGTATATATAATTTGCCACTAATGTATTATTTGAAATTCTATTTTCTTAAAGAGAATAGTGTCTATAAGTTACAGTACAATAGTTCACATGATTATGTTTCATAACTGCCAGAAAAAGAATAGCATCGTAAATGGAGAAATTATAGACAATTTCTGGGTAAAGATAGCTATATTCAAGGAGTAGAGCGCTTGAAAGTGACAGTGTAATGTTGCTTCACTTCAAGAAATATAAAGCTTTTTTTTAACAGAAGTCCTCAAAAGTAAAAACATCTGAATTAATTGTTTTTCTTCCTGTCCACATTTTTAACCAAACACTTTTTTATTGCCTAATTATGACACTACTGGCATAAAATGAAGAAGAAACTTACATATCAGACACATTTGTAGGAAATGTTTATGGTAATCAGTGGCATTGATTGGAGCAACCAGTTCTTTCCAGAAGAATATCTGTGAATATTTTGTTCGTCAATGTCTCTATCATGCATCCCACACTTAAACATGCAAATATATCCTTCTCACCCTATTTTCAAAAGTTTCTCTACATCCAACCTTCCTGTCAATTCACCATCCTGGGTCTCTTTTGCCATGGTTCAGTCAAGCTCTACCGTCTCCTGGTGGCCTGATTTAGGCTGGAATAGACCAATTTTGATCACCAGAGCAAGTCAGAAGAACTGAGCCTAACTGAACCTCCCAGTTAAGCTTTTATCTCTGTAGACTCCTCTCCATCAAGACAAGATCTGTGCTTCTGAATCAAACAAACTAGGGTTCTAATCATGGTGCTCCCATTCACCAGTTATGTGACCTTTGATGAGTGCCTTGAAATTTCTGAGTCTCTGTTTCCTTACGTGTAAAATGGGGAGCATAGTACCTACCTCCTAGAGTGACTGTGAGAATCCTCTGAGACACTATAAGGACATGACATTAGTTGGAATCCATCTTGCACAATTTAGCTATCCAATATCCCCTTGCCAAGACTGGAGAAGATGGACATGGATGGGGCAAAACGAGAGTTTCATGATGGGACCTTCTAATTTATATATTCTAGCCTAGCTAGCTCACCATTATCTACAACACAACAACTGTCACAGAGATAGTGGTCAGCACCTGTGAAAGGTAACACAGTTCTGAAGAATCTGGCTGAGATCTGTGCCATCTGAGATGAGAATTTTCCAGAGAGTTTGGAATGGAAGCTCTCAGCAGAACCACTTCTTTTAACTCCCAGCCTATCTTTACATTCTCTTTCCTATTTGATTCCAACAAGCATTCACTTAGCACCTATTGTTTGCCAAGAATTGTGCTAAAATCTAGGAATAAAAAGGTGAAGAAGGGATAAACTTTGTCTCCAGAGAGTACATCGTTTAGTAGGTTTAGAGCTGATCTTCCTAAACTTGTTCTCTGTTGTTTATTTACTATTCAATTTACTTTAACATTATGTTTATTGAGCGTCTGGTATACACAAGGCACAGGAATGCAGCCACACAGGAAGAGTATATAATTTATTCGAGGGGATGAGGCAAGTATACAAACAGGTAGAAAACAAGGTGAGATATTAAGCCAAAGTGCCATGAAAATTAGAAGACAGGAGAAATGAAATCTAGTGGGAGGGATCAGAAAAATCTTCATGAAGGAGATAATGTTTGATATGTGACATGTCTCCCCTTCACTGGGTGGCAAGCTTCTCCTGAGAGTAGAAATCATGTTTTATTTAGCTTTAGGTAACAGACATAAAGGTTCCAGAAAATTATGAGAACTTGGAGAGTAGGATATTTTACATTTATATATTTTTAAATCAAATTATATCCAACTTGGGGCTGGCCCAGTGGCATTTTGGTTAAATTCAGCACTCTGCTTTAGCAGCCCAGGGTTCACAGGTTCAGATCCCAGGCACGAATATCATCAGGCCATGCTGTGGTGGCATCCCACATAAAATAGAGGAAGATTGGCACAGATGTTAGCTCAGCAACAATCTTCCTCACGCACATTCATACAAAAATTATATCCAACTTGAACCTCTCACCATACTTGCTGAAAAATCTATTAATCAGTTCTTTGGGTCCATTTTACCTCTTTTGGAACTTCTGCTTGGATGGGAATTTTCTCAGTCCTGAGGCATCTTCTGACTCACAATTTTCTCAGCACTTCTGCATTCCTCAGAAGGTCTTCAGAAACTTTGGAACCCCACATGTCACATAAAGATCATGGGAGGCCATGGCCCATCCGTCTGGAACCTTCTTCTGTCAATGCTCTCTAACATGCTATCCCAAGCTAAGTGTGGAACTTCTCTGAGACAAGCCAAGTTTGGGGTTCTTCAGAAAGTATCTCAGTGTATCTACTCTCTCCCCCTTGAAGATTAACCTCTGAAGGGGAAGAAGAACAATCATGTCCATATCCCCGTCCTCTTCTCATTTCCTGCCCTTTCTCCCCTCCCAGTTTTCTACTTTCCTACCCTATTCACCAAAGTTTGTGTATCATATCCTCCTCTTTCTCTGGTGGCAACTGTGCCTCCCCTTGTTGGAGTAATAATGCCAGAGAAAATACAGAGAAAGAATCTGAGTTACCACGAGGTGAAAATTCACCTGGATTATTTCAAAAACATTATCCCATGTTACACGAATTGATGAATGAATGTGTGCATGCATGTATATGTGCGAGTGTGTGTGTGATCACTTTTTTAAGACTTTTGAAATTCTAGAGTAAGTTTTCTTATGTACACTGGAGTATTGGTTTCTACTATATGTTCCAGAAAAATATAAAGTTGCAGATATTTTTCTTTGTAAATAGAATATAAACTTCTCACGCAGAACATATTGCAATATTCTCTAAGGTAAAAGCTGAGAAATCATTATAGATAGCTCAAAAATGTTCTTCTTTCAAAACACAGCACTTTTGAGCAAATAGGATCATTTGAAACCCTAGGAAAAGGTTGAGAAAATTTATCAATGTGGAGACATCCAAAGACAACCATTTTATTTGGTCTAAAATGAAGTAACATTTTATAGGACTGAATTTCAGTTTCATGAAAGTTATAATGAAAACAAATGAGTGATTCATTTTATGCTTTCTATAATATAAAAATAAAAACCTCACTGCCTGAGCTAGCCTTTTCTAGTTTTGTAACCAATAGCCCTACCTGAGAGTAGACTCGAGGGTTTTTTAAAAAAATTTTGATAGATGGGTACTTAGAGGGGAAGGGGAGCAGGGAAGAGGTGGACACCACTATTTTAAAACTGTGAACATTTTATCAAGCTCTCCAAACGGAGGATTAACTCGAACCATGTGATCAGATTGCTTTTACTTTTGGGGGGGAAAAACGTACTTTCATGGGTTTTAGTAATGGGAAAGCGTATTATTCTACAATGGGATGTTCAAAACAGTGAGGAAGCAAAGAGCTCTACAAAACAATGAAAAAGCTTGTCTTCATTCCAGGCCCTATTAAATCTCTGAAGATGATTGTGTTTCCTGGAGGCAGGCTTTGAACTTGGGCTTAGAAGTGGTGGATGAGAGAGACTGTCTCTTGCTAGACCTCAAAAGACTTTGGGGAAACTGGACTCCAGGCAGAGAGCCCATGATCAAAGGCACTTCTCTTGCTAGAATGTAAAGTGCTCCCTACATCATGTTGGCAGACCAAGCAGAGTCCCCTCTCCAGCCCTTTCTGTCCCTATCCCCAAATCCTAGCTCCCATCATAGAAGGACATGGCCTTTATACTTTAGAAGAAGTCCTAAGAAGCTCCTCTTCTTTATTTGCTTGTTCTTCCTCCATTGCCATTCATTTCTGCGCCTACCATTCATCTGTGAAGTGTAGTTAAACACAGAAGCAGGATCTTAGCTGAATCTTGGTGACTTTGTTCTCTCCCAGGGTAAATAAGGAGGGAGGCAACAGTGTGAAGAAGCCAGCCTGGAGTTGGAACCAGAAGATGAATGGTTGAGGGGACTCTCTAAACTGGAACAAATTGACATAACATGTAAGCATTCTTTGGATCAAAAAAATACTGGACTTTCAAAAGTCAAATGCGATGTCAGTTCTAACTATTCTTTAACTGTTTGTTGCAGAAAGTGTGATCCCTAAAAGCTAGAGAAGTCACACTTATTTCGGTGCTAGTTACAAGGAACAGAGGTACACTGGGCAGACATGAAATATTACGAATCTAGTGTTGGCTTGTCTGGTGGTCCCCCTCTCTCTGTGTCTCTCATTTTTCTCTGCCAGAGAAGTTGCTGGCATTGCTGCTTCTGGGGTCCTGGCCACCATATAGTGGACTGCGATGAATGGAGGGATGAAGAAAACTTGGGGGATACTGTCATTCAGAACTAGTTTTTTGGGTTTTTTTTAAAAGATTTTATTTTTTTTCCTTTTTCTCCCCAAAGCCCCTGGGTCCATAGTTGTATAGTCTTAGTTGTGGGTCCTTCTAGTTGTGGCATGTGGGACGCCGCCTCAGCATGGTTTGATGATCAGTGCCATGTCCATACCCAGGATTCGAACCAACGAAACACTGGGCCATCTGCAGCGGAGCGCACGAACTTAACCACTCGGCTACGGGGCCAGCCCCCAGAACTACAGTTTTGCTCTCTTATGAATCCTTCCTTTTGATCATTAATACTTCTCAGCAACTTTCATTGTCTGTGCTTCTTTTTGGAGGTTCTTCTTTCTCCACCTACCACTAATTGAATGATCTTCTGCATTCTTCTCAGTCCAAATTGCAAAGGATAGCATCAGATTGACTGAAGCAATTAACTTCTCTCCTATTAAGAAGAGAGCCTCAGGGGCCATCCTGGTGGCATAGTGGTCAAGTTCACACACTATGCTTTGGTGGCCCA
This sequence comes from Equus caballus, assembly GCF_041296265.1. Lineage (NCBI taxonomy): Eukaryota > Metazoa > Chordata > Mammalia > Perissodactyla > Equidae > Equus > Equus caballus. The sequence goes on along the minus strand of NC_091685.1, from coordinate 94,844,655 downwards.
GGGGTTCGGATCCTAAGAGTGGACCTGCACGCTACTTTAAGCCATGCTGTGGCGGCATCCCACATACAAAATAGAGGAAGATTAGCATAGATGTTAGCTCAGCGACAATCTTCCTTACCAAAACAAAACAAAACAAAAAAAGAAGAGAGTCTCTTGCAGCAGGCTACCTCATGTGTTGCTGACCCACATATAGTTAAGCCAGCCTTAGATCAGGTGGCCACACTTCTCTAGAGAGTATAAAGGCCAGCCTAGGATTGTTTCTGAGAGGAGGGAACTGTGAGCTGGAATTTTAGCTTGAGAGGGCTATTGGGCACCAGGCTTTTGACGGTCTTTAATGAAACAAATGTACATTCAAATACATAAGAAAATAGCATTTGGTGAAAATATACACACATGCAGTGAAATATGTTTCTACTAAAGGTCATGAAATCAAAGAAAGAGATTTAAGTACTTGTCACTACTACAGACCACACTTATAGATGGGGTTAAGCCAACATGGCAACAAGAAAATCAAAGCTCTTACTGTTCTGGTCAAATTCCGAATATGTTATTCATTGTTGAGCTTTGTCTTTCTAAAATAAGGACAACACTGCCCAGCTTTTGTTTTGCTTTTTATAATAAAGCATACAGTTGTGGCTTTTGTTAGTTCCAAAAGAGAAAGCATACTATGTGAAATAGTAAACCACAGCCCAATTTTCCCTTGATAACCTATATTCCAGGGAGGCTGCAGTTTATTTATCCAACTATTGATGAAAGGGTAAATTTTTATTATGCACGAACCAATTTAAACTGTTCTTAAAATGAATAAAAGAAGAAAAGTCATCTCTGCTTGCACAATTACACAATTACATGGTTTTCAGCATTCTCTGAATGTTTCTTTCTTTAAAATTCCCTTGGAACATAGCTATTTTTATATTACCTATGGGTAGATTTTTTTTTCTAGGAATCGGAGGAATAAAATTAAAGTCAAATTTTGACTTGCTTCTGTCTCAATGTCAGACAGTACTCACAATCAAAATGGCTTACTGGTGAAAGAGGCTCAAAATCAATATTGCAGGGACCTACTTCATCAAGGCCCCTGGTTCCTGGCCACTTCATTTCTCCTCTCCTTGCAGTTGGAGCCACTTGACCTCCTTGTGCAGGCTCAGCCACTTCTCAGTTACGAAGGTCCTTGGTGGGAAGGATTTGAGGACAGCCACACCACACTGGAGGAGCCAGCTTCAAGACTCGTGTACTGTTCATCCTTCTCAGAGATGTGTCCACTTCTCCCGACTTGGGTTTTCTTTGTTTCTAAAACCCAGAATTAAAAACAACTTTCTGAAAATTGGCTTTGTCTTGGAAACAGGCCAATGAACTTTCATGGGATTTATCTTCCATTTTTGACATCAATATGTCTTTCCAGGACAGCCAGGTCTACTTTCTGCTCACCAGGTCCATAATTATAGTGTTATCAATGTAATGGAACACAATGATATCCTGTGGACATGTGAGATGGCTAAGGAACCCAGGAGCCAAATATGGGCCAGCAAACTACAGCCTAGAGGCCAAATCTTCCCTGCAGCCTGTTTTTGGAAAGCTTGCAAGCTAAGAATGGTTTTTACTTTGACAGGTTGTTTTGAAAAAAAAGGAAGAGGAATAAGAATATGTAACAGAGACTATACATGGCCTAAGCAGCCTAAAATGTTGACTGTTTGCTCCTTTACAGGAAAAGTTTGCCAATCCCTGAACTAATTAGCACACAGAGCCAGAGAGTTGATGTAACCCTTAGTCCATCGCTGCCCCTGCTACTTAAAGGGAAGCTGCTTCTGTGGTCTTGTCTTATTGGGGTATTTAATTTAGAAAAAGCATTTGCTTACTTGATAACTCTGTATCAGGCAGCGAATCTGCATCAACTGGCTTGAGAATATAAACCACATATGGAACAACAGCTTCAATTGGAATCACCCTCTCATTAAGTTTCTGATAATCCATTAATGTTGTTCCCAAGACCCATCTGTCTCCTCACTGGTCAAACAAAAGAGCTTAACAAGGATGTAGGGAAATTTGGGAATGTAATAGAAATTGTTTTCCCTGCCTTTCTTGAGTGTTTTATAGTAACACTCCACTCTACAACCCCACCGGGTGCATGGCATTGCTTTAGGTTTACTATTACGGCAGCATCTCAGCACAGAGGCTGCCTCTTGCCCATCCAGAGCCTTCACTTCATGGGTGAGGAAGCCAATATGCTGATGCGCATGAGTATGTCTATTCAAATTGTACATGGAAACCGGGAAAGTAACCACAGGATGATCCACCCACTGTGAGGCAAGCCAGACCAAATCTCCATTTATACTCCCTGACCTCAAGAAGTCCCCTCTGAGTAGTGGACCACCATGGCATTCTAGGTCCCCTGGAATTAACATTAGCTAGAGCTCAGGTCAATAAGCTCACAAAGATCTGCGTGGTTTCTTTCTCCTGGGCATGCCAGGAGATAGCTATTTTCCTAAGAGATGCCTGCAGGTCCTTTTTAGTGGAAGACCAGGAAGAAGATGAACAGTGGTTGTGGTACTATCATAGGTACGTCCTCTTTCATTTATGGGCTGTGGGTCACTGAACCAGTGAAGGGCTATAACTCATAATTATAGTTATTCAGGTCACCTAGAGTTTTGCTTTTGTTTTGCTTTCATTTTATGAAGATCAAGGAGGATAAAAACAGGCCTGGACATTTCTTTCAGTCCTAGGCACCTCTCGTTCAGTTCACCACTGTCAACTATCTCTGACAGTCAAACCCTGTGATCATCGCTCTAGTCCTGTTGCCAGCTATGGTAACCACACCCATTTTGCTTCTGTCTTGGGTCCTTTCATTGTGCTGTCCCTTGCACTTTGCCACTTGGGACACCATCACCCCCAGAAAAATCAGGAGGCCCTTTCCTTTAGCAGCAACTCCTACTTCAGGTGTGGCATGCAGAGGACAGACACTCCAGCACTTTTCAAGGTATTTCTTGATGAAGGCATTGCCTCACTGTAGAAAGTGCCCTTCAGGCTCTCTTGTGAGACATAAGTAGGTGTAGATAAGTGACTTGCACATCTTAAATAGACCCCAATATTTCCTTATCTTTACATCCATTCTCTACACTATCCCAAGAAATTTCTGGCATCATAACTTAAGCATTGGCTACCACCATACTACATTTCTATCAAACATTCTGAGCTGCTCAAGTGAGCATATTGAACCTGGAATCTCTGGCAAGTGTACCCAGTGTAAAATAATCAACCAGATCTAAAATTATGCTTCTCTCTTCTTGGTCTGACACTCTGGGAATCCATTTCCACACATACTGCAGGTTTTTGCCATCGCAAATGAGCAAAATCTTGTCTCTTTTTGTTGTATATCCAGCTTCCGTTGTGTGTTTGCCACCACGCCAGCATGGTGGGATTTGACTCATGCTGTGGCTCTGAAGGCAGTGATGGGGTGCAGGGCATGCAGCAGACGGTCGTTTCCTGCTGCTTAACTCCCTCAGGTGAAGTCATCACAGAGCCTTCTGGCAAGAAGGTAACAGCCTCATAACACTAGGAATCAAGTTTGCTTCTGCTTTCAAGGAATACTTAATGGAATTTGGGCTTTTAAGGTATGCAGAGACACAGGAATCTACCACATTCCCTATTTCATTTCCTGGTCTTAGTCTTTCCAATAAATGTCCTCGTGTTCACATAAGAGACATGAAGTTTATGAATCCACCCTACACTGTAGTTCAAAAACTTGAAGGATCAGGATCTGGTTCTACCTTTTGGCTCTGTCAGTTCAACAGCTACAAAAAACAGAAGAGGGTCCTACAGGCAGCCGTGGAAGTTTCCTATTCTCTGATCATACCTTAAGCAGAACACTTTAACCTCATTTTATCATTTTTCCTTTAAGTTCTCTGGAACAGATAGCAAAATCCACCCCACATCCCCACAACAATCCTTGCATCCTTATTTTTCCTGTAATAACCAGCATCACTTAAGTCACCAAAACCTTGTCATTGATAGGCTTCTTATTCTAAACAAGCCCGGGTGATGACTTCAGTTAATATGTCACCAGTATGTACTAGTGTCTGTTTTATGATACTAGCAGAATGCTAGCTGCCCTCAGTTCAAATTGGTGAGCTAACCAATCTTAGAGTCTCATTTCTTTGAGTCTGTTGCTTGCAACCATTATAGCCAGTAATTACCCTGTGAGGATTCAATTATAGAGAACAAAACCTACTCTAGATTGTGTCAGCAGAAAGGAATTTGTTTTATGGGATATCAAATGGTTTATAAAATTGCTTATAAACCAAAAAGACTTTAGTCTGATTTTCCAGAAATAACTCAAGTCGTGATACAGAACTGTTTTTGCCCTGGCCATAATCAGGAAGCTGCCTGAAGAATCAAGTCATGATGACAGCTGCTAGCTCAAGACAAAGCACTTCCACTTCAGTCTGCACCAGCAAAAATAGGAGCCTCGTGCCATGTTTCCCTCTACTCTCATTTCAGTTCTGGAGTTAAGTCTTATGTAAATGTACATGGTTGGTAGAATGTAAATCACATTCAGAAATATGGAAAATGTAGAATTTAGCTCACCAGCCCCAGAAGTATAGGAGATCACTCTAGAAAGCGGTGGGAATCCATTTTGAGCAAACTAGTCTGCGATATCCATCATAGTCCTCTTCTTGGGGGCTTCCTGTGATTGGAACCCTACTACCTGCTGACAAGATTTCCTGATGCCAACCTGCCTGTCTTGTCACATGGTCTGTACATTGACTGCTCCTAGATTGTCCATCTCCATCTATTAAACAAATATTGCCCCTCCCATTATTTGGTATTAAAACTCCTCCTCAATATGAACTACTTTCCTGGAGTATTGTTATCTGCTTCTCCTGTCACACTTTTTACATGCAGTTTTTTGCTTACTAGGTTGAACTTTTTCCTGCTCCTGCTGCTGTCTTCGTCATAGTGCTTGCTCCATAGAAGAGCCTATGACTCTATCAATATATCCAGTCCCAATGCTGTCGACTTGAACACGTTGCATCAAATCTCATGATATATTGATAAAGAATTTTTAATGACATCAATCTAAATAGATTACAATTCCAAATTTTCCAAGAGGTCCATATCTTTTACTACTAATAATAATATTTATCAAGTTCATATCCAGGAGCTAAATAATATCTTGGCTTTTTCTTTTAAATCAAGTACATGTACAAGACAGTATACTTTTCTGATTCAAAGATTTCCTCTTGTTCCCAAAAAAATATTAATTGTGCTGATCAGTCATCTGCAGTTAACCAGATTTACCCTAAATAGCTGATCTCTTTTCTTCCAAACTCCTTGACTCTGGGGTTTTTATGTTTGAACTTAAGATTTTTCTGAAGAATCTAGTACAAAATGAATTATGTAGCTTCTTTCTGTATATAATTAGATTTCATAAACATTTTTTTCCTATCAGTGAGTCACATAAAGATCACATGTACCCTCACTACCTCCTGATCTTTCTACACTGATCATAGCAGAATTTAAAAGGACCTCATAGGAAATGGTAGCTTTGACCACCTATGTTGAATCTTCCTAATAACTGGCCATTACAGAATTTTATTCTTGATCTTGTTCGTAGTTTATATCGGGTCAAACACGGTATGAGTAGGGAGCTCTGTTTTAGCTCTATTTGAGATTTTTGTTGTTACTTATGCCACCAATAAAATAGGCATTTTGTTCTAAAACAACCATTATATACTTTTTGGAGATTAGATATTCAGCATATAGTTCCAAGGTTTCTATCTTCGATGAGTCAGGAAATTGGTTTTGTGTAAATGTGTCTGACACGTCTGATTCTAAAAGTAAATTTTGGATTGCTCCAGGTTAGCCTTCTGAAATTACATAATTTTCACAAGTTATTAATATCACTCAGAATTTCTCTTTCCACGCTGTTTTTGAAATCAACACATCATCTCCCCCACTATCACTACCATCCTTAAGTCATTCTTTCTTCTTTTTAGAAGGTCCTGACTAGGAGAGGCGTTAATTGACTCTGTCTTTCTGACCGGCAGTAAAAGAAAATTTTGACCCCTCACATAGCTCAGCTCCCAAGCCCGCCCTGTATACTTTCAAACCTTTAAAAACAAATGTTTCTATTTGTTCTGAATTTCCTCTTTAATTGTTGCCACGCTCTTTTTCAGCGCAGAAACAAACCACATGGCAGACTTTTCTTCCCCAGTGTTTACATCCAGGGCTGCACATGGTTAACAAAGTGCGCCACAGCTGGCACAATCGATGGTTTTGGTTCTCTGCAGCTTGTCTTCGTGATCGATGGGTTATTGCAGCTGGGCTAATTATGCAGCAATTTATATCGATTGTTTAGAGAGGCAGTGGCGAATCCTAGTGACTAAAGTCACCATACTAAGATTTGCTTCTTCTTGCACTGTACAGACTCAATTCAAACACCTCGTGAATCAATTTTGATAATACATAATTTTTAGGTGTCCATAATTCCACGTGGTCTAAACAAACCAGAGAGGGAACTTAGCTTTCTAAGTACTTACATACGGCTTCAAAGTGTGACTTGGAGACTAAAGTGGAAGTAACAAAATCTTTTCTTATCAGTTTTCAATTATTATCCTAAATTTTCCTTTTAAAATAAAAGTAGGTGCAGAGATTATCCATGCACTTAATTTTCTATATGAGCAAGCTGGGTCAGCTGATACCATTGTGCTTCTGGAGTTGATTTAATATCAAAGAGAATTTAAGCCATCTTTTTGTCACATTTAAACATGGAACTTGATGGAGCCCCAAGACGCTAATTATTTTACATTTAAGAGTCTTTTTTGAATTATTTCTCATTTTTTAAGAATATGTCCTTTCAGTTGGAGGAGGAAAATTTTCACACATGAGGGCAGTGTGTTCTTTATAACTATAGTTCACCAGTGACTGTACTGGGGTCATATAGTTGTGTGTGTGTGTGTGTGTGTATGGGTGTGGGTTTGTGTGTTCAAATTGCTGGCTAAAAGTCACTGATGTTTCAAAGACAAATATAGCAGTTTTCTCATGGAAAACATTATAAACTATTGACTAGAAAGTTATAGGTGACTCCAGTCGCTCTCGAATTACTGAAAATAGGCAATGCTCCATTTGCTCTTTACTTAAAATAAATGAAGTTCTTCCGACTCATGAATGCTGCAATAAAAGGTCAAAATCTTTTATTTCCATCTCAAGAGGAATGTCTCTAAAAGACACTGTGCCCTATGCCTTTGCTGAGCTAAACAGCTAAAGGGATAGCAATTTTTAATTATAGGATACAAGGCTTTCCTAATGACCTTCTGACTTTGGGACATTAAAAAGCCTGTTCACTAACAAGACAGAAGAAACAGAAGAAACCTGAGTGAAAATGTCAATTTAAATGTTACATAGGAATTCATTTAAAGGTGTATGAATAAAAGAAAATGAGTTGTATGTATTTTTCAAAAAAAAATTTATTTCAAGAGATCTGAATTTCCTTTGCTTTCCTTATTTATGTTATATTTACCTGAATATGTGAATGAGCACTTCTTTTTGCTACACTATTGAAATTGCTATTGGAATGGCCTATGGTTTTGATAAAGTAATACAAGATCTAAGTGTGAAATTTTGATTACAGTAATAGAATAGGTATTTCATAGAGAATGAAAGATAAAATATTTTCATTCATTGGGTCACCACTGGTGACTGAATTTCAGAATGATCTATCAGGTAAGCAAGACCATCCCATGTGGTAGAGTCTACCACTGAATTATTTTGGGGTACTTTCAAATATTTTTTTCATGTTAGAAAAGTACTAACACTTACTTAGAAAATTCAGAAAGCCATTTTTAATTAAAAATATCTATCATAACCTACCCAGAGATATTTACTATTAATATTTTGATAGATTTTTCCCAATATTAAGTGGTCAAGGCATAGGATATACAGCCAGTTCAAATTACCACTCTGCCGTTTATAAGCCTTGAGACTTTGGGCAAGTATCTTAACTGCTTTGGGACTCAGTTTCCAAATCAATAAAATGGGCATGAAAATTGACAATTTATAAAGTCACTGAGATGATTAAATGAGGTGATACATGTAAAGTTCTTAGGAAAAATTCCTGGTACACAGTAAGAGTGTAATATATAACAGCTTTAATTATTACTGTTAAGGTTTTCCCTTTCATATGTTCTCTTTTTTATATTGATGATTTTTTATGTTTGGGAGGGCATCACTAACTTAAAAAGAGATTCATGAACTTTCTGACAAATTTTTAAAATATGGACAAAAATTTAAAAATAAAATTACACTTGTTATTACATTATCAGACATAACCACTGTTAGTATCTGGGTTTACAGTTTTAAAACTATGTCTGATAATGATAGACCTCAAATACTCAGATGAGATTTTAAAAATGTATAATACATAGGAACACATTTAACAATGAGGTGGTACATGTAACGTACTTAGGAAGGCGTACCCTAAAAATTACAAACATTGCTGAAAGAAATTAATTTCTAAATGATTAGAAAGACAGTCCATGTACATGAATTAGAATATTCAGTAGTGTTAAGATGGCAATTCACCTGAAATGGATCTGTAGATTCTATGTAAAACCTATCATAATTCCTGCAGTTCTTTTTGGGTTTTTGGCAGATATTTATGAGATGATCCTAAAATATACATGAAATAGCAAAAGGCCTAGAATAGCCAAACAATTCTGAAAAGAAAAGTGGAAAGATTTTGACTTCCTAATTTTAAAATTTGATATAAAACTTTAGTTATCAAGACAGTGTGGTATTGTCATAAGGACTGAAATGTTCTTTTTTATACATAGCAAATTCATTTGCCTTTTTAACAAATGATTCTTGGACAAGTGGATATCCACCTGCAAAAAAAAAAAAAAAAAGAGCTTAGATCCTTATCTCACACCATACCCCAAAATTAACACAAAATAGATCATAGACTTAAAGAGCCAAAACAACAAAAATTTTAGAAGATAGAAAAGAAAATATTTGAGAATTTGGGTTAGGTAAAGGTTTCTTAAACACAACACCAAAATCGTGATCCATAAAAATATTTGACATATTGGACTTTCTCGAAATTTGAAACTTTTGCACTTCAAATACACCATTAACAAACAATCGAATCAGAACGAGGACAAAAGATTTGAACAGACATTTCACCAAAAACAATATATGACTGATGAGCCCATGAAGAGATGTTCCATGTCATCAATCACTAGAAAAATGCAAATTAAAACCACAATGAGATACCATTTCATACCTGCTAGAAAAACTAGAATCAAAAAGGAGACAACAACAGGTGTTGGCTAGAGCATGGAGAATTTGGGAAGCCTCCTACACTGTGAGGGAAGTATAAAATGTTATATAGCCAATTTGAAAACAGTTTGGCAGTTCCTTATAATGTTAAATACAAATTTACTATAAGGCCCAGCAATTCCATTCTGAGATATCTACCCAACTAAAAAATAAAATGTATATCGACACAAATATTTGTGCATGAATATTCTTAGCAATATTACTCATAATAGCCAAAAACTGGAAATAACCTAAATGTCCATTAGTTAACAAATGGATATACAAAATGTAGTATACCAATATAATGGAATACTATTTAGCAATAAAAATGAACAAGCCACTGATACATGTCATGACATGGCTATTCTGGGTCTTTTCTTTCACTTACCATTGACATTTAGTTCTTAAACAACCAACTGTCGAACATTACACTAAGTGAAAGAAGCCAGACAGAAGAGACAATCTATTGTATAATTCCATTTTTTTATGTTTAGAGAAGGAAAATCTATAGAAATAGGAAGCAGATTAGTGGTTGCCTAGAGCAGGGTGTGAAGACTGGAAATGGAGATTAACAGTAAAAAGACATTAGCAATAAATGGACGTGAAAGATCTTATCAGGGTGATGGAAATGTCCTAAAGCTGATTTATGGTGATGGTTCCACAACTTGGTAAATTTAATAAAAAATGACTGGATTGAGTGCTCTAAGTTGGAGAATTATATGTAAAAATTGGCTTTAAAAAATTACATTAAAAAATTCTCTGATGGATTTCATCCTCAGCAATGTATCTCTGTCTCAAAACAATGTGTGGTCTACATACTACATACACAGAAGCACCATAGGAGTCTGTCAAAATCACTTATTTCTAAGCCACCCACTAGGAGTCTTATAGGTAAGACTTGGATATCTACATTTTTAACAAGGTCCCATGTAATTAGTATTTAATCAATTCTTAATCATACTATATTAGAGAATTACTGTGCTAAAATTAATCTAACAAATGGCATCACTGGCCGGAACAAAGCAAAGATCTAAACAGTAGGAGGTCGGTGAAACAAAAGGACTGGTTTATGAACGTGAAGGCAGGGAAGGGTGGGTAATCCAGAAGGCAGAGCTCCCTGAGGATGTATGGTTTGAGCTGATATCGAAAATACGAGTAGGAGAAAATTAGAAGAGGAGGGTATTTCAGGCCCACCAGCAGTTGCAACATGACAATTAGTTATGTTTTAGGAAGATTCTATTCATCTTCTAGCTGCCCAGGGTATATTCTGCCCTGGGCCCATAGCTGTATCCTGCAAATAAAGAGCTAGTTTGTTGGTGAGTAGAGATGTGTTCTGATGGAGGTTGGGGGCCATCAGGAGTAGGAATACTAAGATTACAGGAAAATTCTAACAATAAACCCAAGTGGATATCAAGATGACATATAGACCTAGATTTTACTTGTATTAATTGTTCACTTACCATTTTTCAACAAATTTATGGAGGTACAATGTACATACTATATAATTCACACATTTTAAGTGTACAATTCAATGATTTTTAGTAAATTTTCTGAGTTGGGCAAACATCATTATTATCCAATTTTAGAATATTTTCATCACACCAGTAATATCTCTCATGCCCATTAGCTGTTAATCCCTGTCTTCACGCCACATCTCATGACCGAAGCAACAAGTAGTCTACTTTGTATCTTCATATATTTGCCTTTGTTGGATTATTTTATGTAAATACAATCACACATTTGGGAGTATGGCTTCTTTCACTTAGAATAATATTTATGAGGTCCATCCATGTTGTATCATATATCAGTATTTCATTTCTTTTTATTGCTGAATAGTATTCCATCGTGTGAATATACTGCATTTTCTTTATTCATCTGTTGTAGGGCATATGCACTGTTTCCACTTTTTGGCTATTATGAATAATGATGCTTTGAACATTTGCATGCAATTTTTTAACATGGACATATGCTTTCATTTATCCAGGGTAGATATCTAGGCACGGAATTGCTGAACTGTATGGTAAATATATACAACTTTATACAAAACTGCCAAACTATTTTTGAGTTAGCTATGCCATTTTATACTCTCACCAGCAATGTAGGAGGCTCCTTGACTCCCCACATCCTTGACAACATTTGTTGTGTACCTTTTTGATTATAGCCATTCTAGTGAGTATGAAATGGTACTCATTATGGTTTTAATTTGCATTTCTCTACTACTAATGATGTTGAGAATCTTTTCGTGTGCTTGTTAGACATTCATATATCTTCTTTCGTGAAATGTCTACCTAAATATTTTGCCTATTTTTAATTGGGTTGGTTGGTTTTTTATTACTGAGGTGTAAGAATTGTTTGCATATTCTAAATACACATCCCTTATCAGATATATGATTTGCAAACATTTTCTCCCTGTCACTGGCTTGTCTTTTCATTTTCATAATGATGTCTTTTGAAGTACAAAAATTTTGAAATTTGATGAGGTCCAATTGATCCTTCTTTTCTCTTATGAATCACGCTTTTGGTATTATATTCAAGAAATCTTTTCCTAACCAAGTTATCAAAGATTTTCTCCTATGTTTTCTTCTAAAAGATTTTTTCAGCTCTTACATCTAAATCTCTAATCCATTTTGAGTTCATTTTTGCCTGTAGTGTGAGGTGAGCATCTAATTCCATCTTTTTACACGTTTATCCAATACTCCCAGCATATTTTGTTGAAAAGACTATTCTTTCTTGCAATGAATTGCCTTGGAACCTTTGTGAAATTTTAATTTAACCAGAAATATGAGAGTTTATTTCTAGACTCTCAATTCTGTTCCATTTTTCTATAAGTCTATCCTTACACCAGTACCACACCATCTTGAGATCTGTATCTTTATAGTAAATTTTCAAATCAGGAAGTAAACTTCCTTTGACTTCATTTGTTTAATAAAGTCAATAGCCAATAAAATTTTGGCTATTTAGGGTCTTTTCACTCACTTATTGATATTCAGTTCTTAAACAGCCAAGTGCTTTTAAAGCTTCATTTATCTGTCAATTTTTTAAGTCATTCAAATGTTGTTTACATAGCAGCAGAGATGAGAAAACACAGACTTTGTTTGTGAGGCGCTGTGATCGATTAGAAACTATAGGGGTATGACAAGTACATAAAGGACTGCATGGCACATGATACATTTGATTTTGTAAAAATCATATATATTTAGCACCACGTCATTGAGAAAAGAGTGTAGAAATATTTGTGGTAAACACATGAATATGAAAGGTTAGGGCAGAAATATCTCAATTCAGATATTTCAGGGTTAAATCCTGATCTTTCTCATATCACAAAGATGTTTTCCACATATTGTTGCGGATAACTTTACAAAATAATAAACTACACTAGAAATCTTTGTCATAAGTACCAATTAGTCCATCAAAACAAGTTAAAATAGCTGTGCAAACTGTTTGTTATGATTGCTAAAAAGATGCAGCAGTATCTCTGGGTAAATACGTTTCTTTCATGTTTGATACGTTTTTTTAAGAAATATGCTAAGGAGGGAATAAAAATATAAAAATCTGCATGTGTTTCTTCATGTGATATATAATATCGAATGTTTACCACTTATTTATGAGTATGTTATCCAATAAATCTTTAATGGCTTTTTTATATGTGAGAAAAACAAAATGAACATAGTAATCTCAGCAGGCCGGAAATGTACAGCTACTAAGAACAAGACAGCAATTTTTGGAATCAAACCTAGCCTGATGGTTCTTGGGCAGAGTCTGCAATTAAAAAGCTATGGGCCACATTTATAGACAATCATATCAGTATCCTGCACTAGCTCCTTTAACCAAAGGCATCCTGAAGTTGTGGGAAATTTTCTGACTATTTTTCACATAGAAAGGAAATTCCCCACATAGCCCTGCACTAATATTTACTATGCTGAATGCTATTACTCATTATGAGGGATGACAGAAGATTTCCTTCTACACAGAGCTTCAAGGTAGGTCATAAAATAGGACTTCCTGCAAAATTTGTCATTTGATGGCTCCTGAAATAGAAACTTTTAAGCAGCATCAAATCACTCCTTGACTAGATTCTATTGGCTTTCCTCCTGTGCCTCTCTCATGTGTGAACGAGCCGTGGCATGCGCCTTCTCTGCCTTGAATCATTGCAGATAGCAAGCATGACCCTCAATCATTCACATGACAAATGCTTACAGCAGGGAATACAATTTGTGAGTACTTTTAAAAAATGTATTTGAGGGTCTTTATCGACGATAGAGATTACCGCCCATTCTATGAACATGCATGGAGCCTAACTGCCTGATATCTTTCTCGAGGAGCACAGAACCTATATAAAGTCTTCCACGATATTAAGATCAGCTCATTTACAGAAGAAACAGCTTGACTTTCCATGTCATCAAACCATCTGGCAAAAGTCATCTGTTACTCCCATAATGTCCTACATCCATTCTCTCAGGTATGCTATTTATGTTCAGTGACAAAATAAAAATAAGTCAATTAACACTAATTAAATTAACTGGCAAACCCCCTGACTTCCTGAACAAAGCATTTCTAAATCCATGATTCTCCCAAAACTAAACATATTCTGCTAATATTGGACCAATTAGCAGAAAGCCTTTTTCTCCAGTAATAAATCAACCAGAATGAACAAAGTTGACCAAAAACAACTTTAGGGTAGCTGCATTCTCTCTCCCTAAACTGTCAGCCACATGCATGGAGAGGCACAGAAGCTTGTCCAGGCACTTGGGTAAGTATTGTAGAACAGTGCTTCTTAAGTTTTAATGTGCATACAAATTACCTGGGATCTTGTTAAAATGCAGATTCTGATTCAGCAATTCTGGGGTTTCTAATAAGCTCCCAGATGACACTGAGGCTGCTCGTCTGTGAACCACACAGAGTAGCAAAGTTGTTGAGTTCTTGGGTAATGCAAAGACACCTGTAACCATGAAAATATTCAGGTCAAGAATGCTTCCATCCTTTCAATAGATTATATATAAGCAGTTTAGAAGCAAGAATATCATCAAGGAGGGGGACTGTAGGGAAAAAAAAAGATAAGAGGCACTTGTAAGCTTAAACATTATTATTCCCCAGTGCAGAGATTTGAAACCACAAGCTCATTTTTTGGTTACTTATTCATTCATGCATGTGAATATATCAAGTGCTACTATGTGGCAGGCTCCAAGCTAAATTCCAGAGTATAATGTTGAACAGACAAAATCCTAATTTTAAGAAACTGAAAACCTCATCTAAAAATAATAAATTATGAGATAACGACAACTATCTATGGTTGCATATAAGGAAGAGTGAAAACGTAGAGGAGAAAAAGTTTCACTCTGCAAGATAGGATGATGAGGCAGCCAGCTCCAGGAAGAGTTCACAGTAAAAATCGATGGGATTTTTGATAACTCAACTTGGGCTAAGTTCTAGGTACTGTTCTCAGCACTTGTACTCTTGCAACGACCCTTTCAAAATATGCAATCTTATCCCTATTTTATAACTAGGATACAAAGGCAGAGAGAAATTATATAATTTTCCCAGTAAATAACTTACTGACGATAAGTGATAGAAGCAGGAATTCCTCCGGTGTTCTCACTAATACCATTTACCAGTATATCCCACAAGGTAGACGTTACTAACAACCACCAAGATTTCCAGCTCTCATTTCCTTCAGGAAGCATTCCTCTTGGAATATATGCATGGACACATGCCATTGAAATGTGATCAGGAGCAACATGTGTCACTTCCAGGCTGAAGCAGTTAATAGCCAGTGCACAATTCTCCATCCTCTCTTTACCTGTCCCAGTGGTCTTGGAAGCATTTGTTGATGTGAAGTTGCTACAAAATTTTAAGATCTTGGGGAATGTTGAGACTCCAAAAGAAAGGACGACATCCTCAGATCGTCTCCCACACCCAAGCAGAAACTTGCCAGTGCAAGAAAAAAACATTTATCATGTTAAGTCACATAGATTTTGATAATGTTTGTTACTGTAGCCTAAGTTGGCCTATCTTGATAAGACATTACAGTGGAGGTGATGAACAAATTATCTTGCAAATAAGTGTGAGTTTAAGTCACCAGAGGAGGGGAGGGTGTGCTGAGAAGGAATCTCAAGGCTGGTATAGAAGACGTTCAGAGGCATTAAACAGCTTGATCAATTTAGGAAACTTCAGGTGGTTGCACTTTACCAGAGAATAATTCTGAGGAAGTTGTAGAGGAGGAAGGAGGAAGGGTATGGGTCTCAGGCCCCTCTGAAAGGAAGAGAAGGAATAAAAGTCGGACAATGCCCATCAGTGCCGCACATGGAGGAAGCTAATCAGATTCAACTCAAGGTCAAACAAAGAAATGAGTTTCTGTCAAGGAAATCAGAAAAGCACTATGCTGGAAAGAGGGGTCAGCCACGAATAAGGAGGTTGAACACAGAGAACATAGGAAAAGAAGCCAAACAAACCAGGAATAAAAATCCCAGTATAGAGCTATAGGAAATGGGAAGTATAGGAATTGGGAGAGTGGCTTCAAACCAAAGAAAGCAGGGAAGAAACATATATGTGTCTGTTTGCAGGATATGGCTACTCTCGCCCACATAACTAGCACATGCTGCTCTATGGCTTGCCTTTCTCATATGCCTTCACCTGACTGATACCCACTAACTTGGTTCAAAGATAGGGCCTCTGAGAAGTCTTCACCTTCCAAACTCCCATTGCCCTCAGCCCCAGGCCTGCTCCACATTCCTTCTGCATCTTCACCAAGTTCGCTCACTTTTATCACTCCATTAATCCAAGAACATTTTAATTGTCCATTCATTTATCTGTCTCCCCAATAATGACAAACTTCTTTAGGAGAGCGATTGCATCTAATTTATTTTTACAGTTCCAAGGCCAAGTTCAGAGCTTGGTCCATAGTAGTTACATAAGTCAAGGGTAAATCTGTGGTAAATCCGGGGAAAGAATTCTCCTTGCATATTTAATATATGACATAGGAGCTCAGAAGTAGGTCTCAGATAAAAATTAAAATTGGCCATCTTTACTGAATTCATTGACTCAACAAATATTTACGAGTGCTTATTATGCTCAATGGTGAATATTTTGGTGAACAAAGAAGATAAAGTGTCTGTTTTTGTGATGCTTGGATACACATGGAAGAGAAGACGTTAACTGAAAACACACACATGTAATTATAAACAGCTCTTCTCAAGGTCTCCAAGGATCTCTACATTGCTAACGCTAATGCTCAGTTCTCAGTCCTGGTCTTACTTGATCCATCAGCAGCATTTGACACAGTTGATCACTCTTTCTTCCTTGAAGCAGCATCCCACATTCCCCTGGTTTTCCTTTTGCCTTGCTCCATCTCATTAAATGATTCCTCCTTACTTCTCAGACTCTAAAAGTGGATATGCCCAAGGATTTCTTGTGTTTCCTTCCACATCCTCTCTCTAGCTATGATCTCATTCAGACTCATGGCTTTAAATGCAGTCTTTAAGCTGAAGGCACTCAAATTATATTTTCAGTGCAAACTTCTCCTTTGAATTCTAGATTCCTACGTCCCAAAGGCTACTTGACCTCTCTACTTGAGTGTCTAATAAACATCTCAGAGAAAACATATCCAGAAGTGAGTTATTGTCATTTTCCTCATGACCTCCTACAGTTTTCCCCATCTCAGGTCATTGCAACTCCACTCTTGTAGTTGCTCAAGACAAAAAGTTTGGTCTCATCCTTAGAGCCCTTCTTTTTCTCACACCCCATATCTTGTCCATCAGCAAATCTTACCTTCAAAATATATTTCAAATTTTACTACTTCTCACCACCCCTCCTGCCACCATCTTGATCCAAGCCATCATCGTTTCATACCTGAATTATTTCAGGAGCCTCCTAACTGATCTCCCAGATTTCGTGCTCACTATCTTCTCTCCACACAGCAATCATAACAGCCTTGTTAGGTCAGATCATGCCACTCCTCAAAACTCTACAGTTGCTCCCTATTTCAAACAGAATAAACACCAAAGTCTTTCCAAAGACCCATAACCATCTAAGTGATTTGGATGAAAGATAGTCTTTCCTGGGAAGCATCCTATAATTTTAGTATTTACAGTAGTTTTCTAAATTCATCTCACATAAAAAAAGAAACCAAAAGACAGAACTATTCAGCAACGATCCAGCATATCTTATTTTTTATTTATATTTTTTGAATGGCAGTATCAGAGCAACTGAATGGAAATAGATTGACTCTCCTTTAGAAATACCTTGAAAAAGCATAGTTTATTGCCCTTTAAAGGATATTGTGAGTCCATTTATATAGGCCCCCAGAATCTGTTCCTTATTTAGGCAACATCAGAGTTGCAAGTAATCAGCTGGAACAGAGATTTAAAGAAAAGGAAAAAGCCTACTTCAGCTGAGTTCAAAAGCATTACTTACATCAATCCCAGCAAATTTTTTGGCTCTATTTATTTCCTCTTCTTCTCTTTCCTCACCAAATCACAGAGTGATCTTCATTCCTAACCTACAAGTACTTACTTCACACTAAATAAGAAACTTAGATTTTCTACTCTGATCTTAGACTTGAGTGAGTATATATGTCCGAGTATGTGTATATGTTATCTATGTTAGAGACAAAAAGAAAGGGACAAAGAGGAGAGAGAGAGAGAGACAGAAAAAAATGAATCCAGAGGAAAAGAAGGTAGTAGGATGGACTAATCTTTGTACAGGAGGGATAGTCAGCCACTGAAAGGCCAAATGGGGGGCCAAGACAGAGCTAAAACAGAGGTATAAAAGCATTTCTCCCACCCTTCCACTCACTGAAACCTAGAAAAAACCACAAAGATTAAAAACAGAAAGAAGAAAAAAACATATTTCATGATACTAGACAACACCACAGCCTCAACCCAGAATCTATTTAAAATAGCCATTAAATTTAAGACCAAGTCAAGAAGGGATTTTGAGAGGGAACATATTTCTGTCCAGGTCTCAGGTACCCTAAGGAGCTCTCCAAAAGTAAGTGGCAAACCAAGAGCAAGCAAGCCAATGACCCCTGCTTGGAGCTAGGAATATGAGAAGACTCTGTAAGAATCCCTGACCTACAGTCAACAGCTTAGAGTGGCAGAAGAGGCACAGCTAAGCAAGGTGCCAGACAAACATGCCACTTTTGCAGGAAGCAGGTGAGCTAAGAGGGAGGAGAGAAAGAAGATGACAAGCAGGAATGTAGCTGCCAACCCAGGTCTGCTGAAGGGGCACAAATGCCAAAACATGATGCAAAAGACCTGAGACTTCCAGGATTCTCTTTGAGCTCTGGGAATCCCTGCCTGATGCAGCCAGGGACCTCTATTCATCTAGCAGAGTCTCTGCCCTTGCTTTGAGCTACTAGCACAAAGAACTTCCCTTCCTGAAGCTTCTCTGTATCTCAAAGGCAATGGCCCAGGCCACAGAACCACCGACAGGTGCACCAAATGGCCAACAGAGGCAGCAGCAAAGAGTATTCCATCCACCACCACGAGACACCAATAGAGTTAGCTATTTCAACTGTTTGTGTTTGCCAGTACTCCATCAGTGCGTGCCTTGCCTACTGAACTTGAACGGGAGGTGTTATTAGGTTGTGTCTGGAAAGGGTCAAGGCAAATGAAATGGGTTACTGCTGGTCAACTGTCAGATTTAACAGCATTCTAAACTCTGCTCACTGTGCATGCATAACTAGCAGATTTCAAGGTGGAGGCTGAAAGTACAGAGTAAAGGTTTACGAAATACAGCCAGGTTTATTATAACACAACTACTTATAAAATACTTTATTTTTAAAATGTGGAAAATCTAAGGTAATTACAAAATCAAACAGGGTTCCAAGGCAGCAAATAGTCATCTACGGCAAACTTTTAGGCATAAAAGCAAATGAGTCAATTTACTTGTAAGGGAGAAAACTGGGCTGGCCTTAAAATTATTCATAGTAGTGTTAATACTAGAATATAAGGAAGCATTCAGCAAAGTTGCCATAGAAACAATGTATAACACTGAGAAATTTATGAAGGCAAACAATTTCAAATGTAAAGAATTTTAGGAATATAGTACCCATGAGCCATTGCTGAAAATACGACTTGATGATAAAATCCAACCAAACCATTGATGGATAGAGGAACCAACGGGAAAGCCCTGATGGGAACACTGAATTCATGGAATTATATAGCATTAAACAAGGCATGGTAGACAGTTCATAAAAATAAAAGGTACAATACACAATGAACTTGTCATGAATTTGTACATCAAAAAATATATACAGCACCAAAACTAATAAAGCAAAAACTATAGGAAACACAAGAAAATATAAACAAAATAAAAGGATTTTAATTTCCCCATACAATGAGAAATCAAGGAGACAAAAAAAAAGTAAGGCTATGAAGAATGTAAATGACAATAAATAAGATAGCTCCAATAGATAAATATTCAACAGTGTTTGAGAAATCCACGCTCTCTTCTCAAACATCCAAGGAAATTTATAAAAATGCACATGTAGTGAAACATAGAAATAAAACGTGCCTACACATCACATGTTAAAATGAAGGTTTGGACTAGCAGATGGGGAGTGAGTTTGGAGATTCTGCATTCTATCCAGATTCCAGATCAGCCCAAAGCTGCTGGTTTACAGACCAATTTTGAGTAATAAAGTCTTAAATAACTCTTGAGTCAAGGAGAAAAACAAAACCAATATTTCAGAAACAATCACAGAATTATGAGCTTAACTTTATTCAGATAAATATAAACGCCTGGATGTAATAGCTATTTTTCTGGAAAATATCTAAGGAAACAAAAAGGATTCCAAAAGAGAGAGAAATATAAATAGACCATTACCATGAATAAAATTATTCTTAATGGCCTTTTAAAAATATATCTTTTAAAATGAATTGTCTCTTCATGTCATTTGCAGATTTTGTAATCTAGATTTTGGAATTTTCCCCTTCATTAAAAACATTGAGATATAATTCATATACCATAAAATTCATCTTTTTAAAGTGTCCAGTTCAATGGTTTTTAGTGTATTTACAGAACTGTGCAACCATCGTCACATCTAATTCCAGATAGATACATAATTCCAAATTTTCATCACTCCAAAAAGAAATCCCGTATGTCAGCAATTATTCCCCATTGCCCCTATTCTCAGCTCCTGGCAACCACTAGCTCACTCTCTCTCTCTCTACGGATTTGCCTATTGTGGACATGTCTTATAAACAGAATCATACAATACGTGGCCTTTTGTGTCTGGCTTATTTCACATGGCATGATGTTTTTGAGGTTCATCTGTGTTGCAGCATGTATCAGAAGTTCATTCCTTTTTATTGTCAAATAAGATTCCATTGTTTGGTTATATCACATTTCGTTTATTCAACAGCGGGTGGACATCTCACCTGTTTCAACTTTTTGGCTGTTATGAATTATGCTGCTGTAAACAGTAGTGTGCAAGTTTTTGGATGGACATATGTTTTCAGTTCTCTTGGCTATATAACTAGGAGTAGAATTGCTGGGTCATACGGTAACTCTGCACTGAAAATTTTGAAGAACTGCCAAACTGTTTTCCAAAGCATTGTACCATTTTACATTCACATCAGCAATGTGGGAGGATTCCAGCTTCTCCACAACCTCACCAACGTATGTTACTGTCTGTCATGTTGATTCTAGCCCTCCTACTAAATGTGAAGGATCTCTCTCAACTTTTAAGGATTCTTTATATATTAGAGATTTATTTCTTTTTCTAAATATATTTTGTTAATATTATCTTCCTGTTTATTGTGTTTCCAGACTTGTTAATGATATTTTTTGCCATGCTAAAGTTATCTATTTTTATGTAATCAAATTCATCAATCTTTTGTCTATTGCATCTAGATTTTGAGCCATAGTTAGAAAGCCTTTCCCCATACCCAGAGTATAGAGGAAGTCACCCATGTTTCTCCTGGTACTGATATGGTTTCATTTTTTGACACTTAAATCTCCCATCAGTTTGGAGTTTTTCCTAGTGCGACAATGGACCAAACTTTCTTTTCTCTGATGTCTATCCAGTTGTCCTAGCACCATTTATTAAAACATCCACCTTTGCTCCAGCAATTCGAGACAACACCTTTACCATTTCCTATACTGCCATGTGTATTTGGGTTTACATCTAGATTTCGATTTGATTCTGTATGGCTATTTATATGCCAGTAATTTACAGTTTTAATTACAGAGGGCTTAATTTTTATATTTTCATATCTGGAGGGTTAGTCTCAACCTTCCATAACTTTTCTATTTCAATGTTTTCTTAACTATTTTCTTATGTTTATTTTTCCACATGAACTTTGGTATTAACTTGTCTAATTTCAGAAAGAAAAGCTGTTTGGTTGGTTTTTTAATTGGGATCACATTAAACTAATAAATTAATTTAGGGAGAAATAACATCTTTATAATGCTCAGTAATCCTATCCCAAAACAAGGAACGTCTTTCTATTTAATCAAGTCTAATTTTGTGTCTTTCAAAAATGTTTGAGTTTTTCTCATATAAATTTTACATATTCTTGTTGCTATTGTGAATGGGGTTTCTCAAACATTATATCTTATACTGGTTATAATTTACGTATGTGAAGACTGATTTCTATAATTTCATATTTTGCTACAAATATGAATTATTTTATTGTTTGAGTTATCACTGTCATCCTAAAAGCTGAGTTTTATCATTGATTCTATAGAATTTTCAAGTATATTGCCATATTATGTGCAAATAGAAATAAAATAGTTTTATTTCTTCTTCTCTAATTTTTATGGCACTAATAGATTTCTCTTGTCTAACTGCATTGACTAATATGTTCAGTACAATGTTAAATAACAACATTCTTTCTTTTCATATTTTTAGTGGAAATGCCACTAATGTTTCACCGTTAGATAAAATGCTGGCTTTAGGACCAAAATATGTAGAGTAGATAGATAGATAAATAAAATTAAATATGTACGTAATTTATATGTCATATAAATCAATATGTAATTATATGTAAACTCATGTTAAGTATACATAGGTTCCTATCTTTTTATGCTTTACGTTTTTTTCTAGAATGTGGGGTGGGGCTTTTTTCCACATTTATAGATAATCATATGATTTTTGTTCTTAGAACTTTATATGGGGTATTTTATTATTGGATTTCCTAATTTTTTTTAAGATTTTATTTTTCCTTTTTCTCCCCAAAGCCCCTCAGTACTTAGTTGTGTATTTTTTTAGTTGTGGGTCCTTTCAGTTGTGGCATTTGGGATGCCACCTCAGCATGGCTTGATGAGCGGTTCCACGTCCGCGCCCAGGACTCTTCTCGGCGAAACCCTGGGCCCCCGAAGCGGAGCGTTTGAACTTAACCACTCTGCCACGGGGCCAGCCCCCTGGATTTCCTAATTTTAAATCCACCTGGCATTCCTGTAATGAATTCCATTTGGTCCTGGTACACTATCTTCTACATGTGTTATATTTAGTTCACTAATAGTTTATTTACATCAATATCAGTGATATTGGTCTGTGATTATTTTCTTTTGTACTACTTTTATCAGAGTTACATATTTTACTTACAGAATAAAAAAAAATAAATGTGAAGTTTCCCAATAATTTCTATCCTTTGGAACAATTTTATGGTTTTGTTGTTGTTGCAGATGTTATGGCCCTAAATAATTCCACGTGCATCCCCTAAAAATAAAGACATTATCATAACTTAATAATGATTTAATATCTAGTCATATTCAAATTTCTCCAACTGTCCTCAAAATATTTTTATAACTGGTTTTCTTTTTGAGACAGGATTTAATAAAGCTTACCATATCGCATTTGACTGCTTTTTTTCAGCTTTATTGAAGTATAATTGGAGTCTTAAAAAAAATTGGGACAATTTTTATAGCATTAGGACTAAAAGGTCTTTAAGGTTTGGGTAGAATATCTCTGTAAAACCATCTGGGCCCAATGTTTCCTAGTGGAGTCACTGCTTTCTCTTTCTCCAGTTCTTCTATAAAAATTGGTCTGTTTAGGCTTTCTATATAAATGGGAATATGATTGGTAAAATTATTTTCATAGAAAATTAGCCATTTAATTTATTTTTCAAACATTTTCATAGAGGAGTCTATAGAGTAATCTATTATCACTTTTTATTTTCTACTCTTACAAAAGTTACCCCATCTTGTCATTTCTTATTTTGTGTATTTGTGCTTTCTCACTTTTTTCTGTCATTTCTTATTTTGTGCATTTGTGTCTTCTCACTTTTTTTCTTAAGTTGGCTAGTGGTTTGTTAATTTCATTAAAACCACTGGCTAATTTAATGAAGAAAAAAATTACTTTACATATTTTGCAGTTTCTGCTTTTTAACCTAGTCATAATAGTAATTAATATTAGGTAGTCTGCTCTAGAATTTTATCCAAGAGAGGAATCCTCTTCTATCTTCTTTAAATAACTGTTACTTTTGTATTTTCTATCAAGTGGAATTAAAAAACTCCTAACTGATTCAGGCACTACATAAAGATATCAATCCCTTAATCATCATAGTGCTATTTGGACAAATGCTCCCACAGTTGTCTGTGGCAGTTCAAATCAAACATATATTAATAAAAAAGGTTCTTAGAAAACTATGTGGAGCTTCCATTTGCCAGCAAAAATATTTCTTGAACATTTGTCTACTCAACAATCATTTCTTTTTTTTTTTTTTTTAAAGATTGGCACCTGAGCTAACAACTGTTGCCAATCTTGTGTTTTCTTTTTTTTCTTCCTGCTTTATCTTCCCAAACCCCCCATACATAGTTGTATATCCTAGTTGCAGGTCCTTCTAGTTGTGGAATGTGGGACGCTGCCTCAACGTGGCCTGACAAGCAGTGCCATGTCCGCACCCAGGATCCAAACTCTGGGCCGCCGCAGTGGAGAGCGTGAACTTAACCCCTTGGCCACAGAGCCAGCCTGTCAACAATCATTTCTTAATTGAAATTCAGTAATGGTGGAAATTAGTCAATTTGGATATCTTAGACCACCAACTATATAGTTTCAATCAGCTATTTTTTAATTTGTTGTTCTTCTGTTTTGTTCTCTAAAGAGATGCACTCAATTAACTTTCAAAATCAGATTCTTTGGCTACCCCAAGACAACCCTTATTTAAATCATAATTGAGTGGTGATCCTCGGGAAGCACTCCTGAGATGATGCTGTAGTTCACAATGTCTCGCTATTCAGGAGGCCCACAGCATGAGGAAGATGCTTTATGCACTGAGAGATTGTACTGTGTGTTTTGAAATACTGAACTGATGAAAGATTTTAATATTAGTAAAAGGAGAACCAATTATTTCATTAAAGTTAAATGGTCTGAATATAGTAGTATCACTAACCAAACTCCATCGAACACGTACTTCTGAAATGCCAGCGGCCAAGAGTTAAACCTCATTTTGCTTTCATAATAAAAAAAAGTTGACCAGGGAGGGTATTAACTGTAAAATTTAAAAGAAGTTGCAGAATTTAGAGTTAAGAAAAACCTTAAAGACTATTTAATCCAACTTTTCCATTTTATAGAAACCAAGGTCCAGAAAATTTCTAAATCGTGTCTAAGGTTACACAGCTCAGCCAGTTTCATTTGGTTCCAAATCCAGACTTCTTCCTATTCTCTACAGTAAAGTTGTGCTTTCTATTGCAGGCTCTTGTTCACTGTCTAGACACTAATCTACTAAGAATAAGAGTGTACTTAAATGTAGATCTCAATCCAGCATTGAGACATGCTAACTAAGCTTTCTCTCTATGAACCTCTGGTGCAGTCTAAGCCCAGCTAAGGATACTGGATGCAGAGATTTCCATTCCTCATTGTTTATTTGTAGCAATATGCATTTCTGTTATGCTTTTACACATCCGAAAAGTGCAAATTCACACTCTCTTTACATGAGTCTAATTACAGCATTCCCCATTCATTGGTAGACTCAATTGTCCAATAATTAACCTTGGCATCTGCTGCTTAATCTTTCTTACAATGAAATGTGCAAGGATTATTGTTTAATTAGATTCTATAATTGAAACAAATGAAAAATGGGCCAAGAATTCTAAAGTCAGCAAAGCTGTGATTTGTTTGTTTGTGCTTTTTTCCCCTCAAGATACACCACTGTTTTTCAAAATACTGTTTAAGAATAGCTTTTGAAAATAAGATCTCCATTTCTGAAGTACAGGTAGCATTCATCAAAAGACAAATAAATGGCAAATAATTACATAAACCAAAATACAAATCCAGAATGACCTTTTTGTGGCAGGAGCTATGATTATAGGTTTGAGCACGGTGGTGGGATCCATTGTTTCTAGCAAATGAAAACAGGAGCTCCCCAAATTGTCAGGGGTACACTTTCTCACTCGGTGTCTTCATTTTTCACTCTTCATGTTCTGATTACTACAAAATCTGTTGTTGTTCCAGTATTTTTTCTAAGACCCCAATATATTTCTTTTGCTTTTCTTTCACTTAAATTTTCTTCTCAAAGATACAGGTTTCATTCTGCACACTGCACATACTTCAGAAACCTCATTTTTTTTATAACATAGCTATTGGTTCATGTTCAACCTTTAAAAGCAGCCACATATGTGTATATAATTCAAAGCACTCCATTTTGTCATATTTTCCATAGTTATCAGCTTTTCTTATAATTGCTTAAGCTCTGCTACCAATTTGCATAAGAGTTTTAAAAACTGCCAGCTAATTCCACGAGAATTTATTCTATTTCTTTAACAGAGTAAAGTAGCAGTCAAAGTTTTAATGAAATGGAAATAAAGGCTCTTTCCCTCACCGTTAAGCAACAAGAAGTTTGACTGGCTAGTGAAGTTTCTAGTTCTACTGTTATCAAGCGTAACTGCATGAATTGGTGCTCATTATTTCAGTATTAAAATAAGGTAACGTGAAATAAATGTCAGCTTATGAAAGCTCCAGGAAGCGAGATAACACGAAAGCTATATTTCCATAGTTGATAGAAGATATTTATCTTTACATTTGAATCTTTTAACCCATTGAGCTTGGATATAGTAAGTACTTATATTGAGTGATGAGGCAGGACAATATTATGGTTTGACTGTTATAACAGATCTGCCATGCTTGAGCAGAGCCTTTGTTAAACGTCTACTATTATAAACAACCATCAATGGAGCAAAATCTTACACGTTTTCTCAGTCTGTGCTTCACTTTACTCTAGATCTATAATAACAAAGTCAAGTGGAATGTTGAAACAACCAGTTACACCAAGACACAATTCTATCATGGCAATAACAGAAGATTTGGGAGTCTGAATTTTCTACATGAATTTAGATTTTCAACACAAACTATGTAATTTCTTAGCCCTCCATTCTGAAGATGTAGGCAGTGAAATAATCTGTTTGACTTTCTGCTGGCACATCCCTCCAAAGCCCAAATCTAAGGATGCTAAGCCATCTCCCTCAGCTTCTTCTTACTCTAGACTCTGGAACCAATGTTATTCCTATTTGGGAGGAATTAAAGCATCTCTGCTTTAGATCACCAGCCTAAAATCAAGGTAACCTTCTGTTAGTCACTCATCAAAATATAAATATTGAGAATAGGGACTTTTTTCTGTCTTGCTTAGCCATGTATATTCTGCACCTAATTTGTGCCACATAGTGGGTAATCAATAAATATGTATTTAAAGAAAGAAAATGGATGAATGAGTAAATGAGTGAACTAATGGGTTCTCTGGTGTCCTAGTTGAGCTCAAGGTGCCATGCCCTTCTTATAACTAAATTTGAATTAGTGAATATTGATATATTGCCTGATATTTCTGAGATCTTCTTTTGCTCTGCACTGGTCCTAGAAATAAGAACACTGATTCTGAACTATTGTCCCATGGTTGAGGTCCTCTCCCAACTGCTTCCTCATATCCCTTGTGCCAAACAAATCTTGATTTTCCTCCTATTGCCTCTTTCAGACTCCACGGCACTGTGTTCCACACATCTACTAGGATGCTCACACATTAGAATTTTCTGTGCATCTCTAACCTGGACCTTCTCTGCTTCTCCAGTAACCATAGTCTAATATTCTTTTCAGGATCTTTTTTAGGTAGTGGAGACAAAAAAAAAGTCAAGTTCGTATGGGATTATGAACAATTTTGTGCTGGAATATTTGAAAAGCCGAAATGTTTCCTTAAAGCAATACCAATATCTCATTGAATGCTACAAATGATTAGTAGTTTGGTGTTTATCTTTCTGCTTTTTCTGTTCTATAAATGTCAGGAAAATAAAGAAAAAAGAATGATCATGACCAATTTGTAATTAAGAAAGCTTGACCAAGGGTCAGGGGGTGGATGGTGTGAGAACAGGGTTGCTCTCAGCTGATCTGTTGCAACCTTATCTCTCTCCCTTGAGATGCTTTGAGTCATGGGGCTGACCCTTGGCCAAACCTGAATGAAATGTACTGATTAGTGATGAATATAATCCTGAGTTAGGGTCCAAGACAAATCAGGGGCAACCTATACCAGCTTATCAGCATTATTTATGAAAAATATACAGATTAATGGTTTGCACCTGGTTTTTGTGTGTTCTCTTGGTTTCTGTTATTGAGCTTTGTCATAAAGCCTGGTTTGAGCTACATGACCAGAGGGGTATAAAAGACATCTCCTTACATGGGACTCATTTCCCGGAGATCAAGGCAACTTGCACCTATATTGGTGGCTCATAATCCAAAGACAAAGTACATCCCGCGTGGCTGAGAAAGGAACCTGGGAGCTGCGCCAGAAGGTCTTGTGCCTCTCTGATATTTGTGCCTTTGTTCTCCTGCTGTACAATCATCCTTTACCTGTATTTAGGCTTAAGCGAATATACCATAGGGAATCTCGTGCGTCCTTTTAATCACCCAACCCTGTGAAAATTGATGCAATTCACATAAATCGAGGTTTCCTTTTGCATTACTTCTCCCAACATATTTATTTCTGATGGTGATCTCAGCAGCAGATCACGTTGACCAACTTTTCAGGTCAAACATGATACATCTTGATGGAATAAATGGCCTCAATATGCCAAATTATTCTGACTGTTTCTTTGTGGGGCAGTTTCACAGCCATAGCTTCAGTATCTCTAAAAAAAAAAGTCAGAACTCTCTTGTATTAAAAATTTTGGCAAAACCTTACTGTCCCTCTATCCATCAAGTTATAGCTTTTTTATCTTTAAAAGAGATCTAGAAAGGCAAAGTCAGAATGGAACGAGACCAAAGACTGGATTCTTAGATTTTGTCTCTTAGTAATTCTGTAGGCTTTAACTCTCTGGACAAATATATTTTATCTGTAAAATAGGAATAGTAATTCCAATTCATAAAGTTGCTTGAAGATTAAAAATAGAATATATTGAAAGTTCCTAACACTAGTTAAGTGCTTGATAAATGATAGTAGCTAATACTATCTTGCTTTGAAATCATCTAAACATATTCTGACCTTTTGTTCTGCTTCTATCATCTATAGTCAAGATAGAACAGGTGAGTCAAAATTTACTTGCATTTGGTTCTAGTCGCTAGTGACAAAGCCACCGGCAAATGTTGTCCCTTGGAATGCTTCTTCTATCCAAACAAATGTGGATCTATATTAGGATAAACAAGCCCAGCTGCTATAACAAGAAAACACAAAATACAATGGCTCAAATAAAACAGAAGTCTATTTCTCTTTTACATTAGCAGTCCAGGACAGGATGGCTCTGCCCTTCAACGGGTAATTTCTATCCCTGGCTGCGGGTTGGATGCTCTGGCGTTGCCATTTGTAATTCAGTGGGAAGTGGAAAGAAGAAGTGGAATGCAAAAAGGCCTCCTTTCTAAATTCATGACCTGGATGTTGCACACATCACTTCCGCTCACAGCCCACTGGCCGGACCATACTCACGTGGCCACACTTTGTTGCAAGACAGGTGGAAAAAGTGGTTTCTAGCCGAGTGGACCACATGCCCAGCTAGAAATCATGCTAGGTTCTATTAATAAAAATAAGAAAAGATAGTCAGTTGATAATAATCTTTCTCTCCTACAATTTGCTTATACATTGACTACTAAAGACAGAACTTCCAGGCCTAACTGGCTCCCAGGATGCAGCAGCAGATATAGATATAAAGGACGTGGTCTCCAAAATGAGTGTGTAGACATTCCAAGAAGTGTGCAAAATAACACATAATGGAACAGGAAAAAAAACATTTGAATCACGCTTTTATTTATTTAATTTTAAAAGAAAAAGAAAAGAAACTAAGTTTTACCAATAGTTAATGTGGCTCGACACTAATTCTGAATTACGTGACCTCTGAGATAAGAGCAGAGGGACTGTCCACAGTGCTGTCACTCCTGCCTTCAGTGTATTTGAAGCTGTCACTATGCACTGCATTTCATTACAGATTATATAATTTTAGCGATGTTAACTTTCACAAAATAAGTGTCTTGAAAAGACTCCTGCCAAGAAACTATAGATTAAAGGTAATATTAATGAGAAAGCACAAATAAATATCAAAAAAGCAAAGTTTTTAAAAATATAAACAGCATTTATGTAATTGGCCACTAAACCTGAAAAATTTTTATCAAAATTTTTAAATATGGCCAAAGATGTACCTTCTCCTTTGGGATCTGTATATCTTTCTAAGGAATCATTTCTATAGAGTTAGAACAATCCATTAAAACCAAATATCAAAATGAATTGAAATTAGAACCAATCCTTTTAATCATTGTATCATAAAATGTTGATCATGGTTTTCAAAAATAATGAAGTATATTTAACAACAAAGATCTCACTGAAATAGTATATATAATTATAAATATTAAAAAGTGCTGTATTTTTGTGTCATTTATGTAAAGTTATTTTTAAAACATGATTTACTTTGTCTTTATATTTTTTATTTTATACTTAAGTGTAGGCTTTAAATGTACATAAAATTTGGAAGAGAAGTGAACATATATAGTTATCACTAATTGATAAACATTTATAGTCAGGATTTTACTGAAAAGATGTATGGTTAAAAGAGTATGGAGGGGCCAGCCGGGTGGTGCAGTAGTCAAGTCCGCACGTTCCGCTTCGGTGGCCCGGGGTTCGCTGGTTTGCATCCCGGGTGTGGACATGGCACTGCCTTGCAAGCCATGCTGTGGTAGGCATCCCACATATAAAGTAGAGGAAGATGGGCATGGATGTTAGCTCAGGGCCAGTCTTGGTCAGCCAAAAAAAAGAGGAGGATTGGCAACAGATGTTAGCTAGGGGCTAATCTTCCTCAAAAAAAAAAAAAAAAAGAATATGGAAACCACTCTTCCTACCCAAAGTTTCTCAGTGTGTGGTCTTCAAAATGCCTCTAGGGTTTACCAAATGATCTGCAGGTGGTTTGGTGATTTCAGAGGAAAAATTCTTTTCATTTGTATAAATTTCACAAAGATTAGATGCAATATTACCTATGAATTCCAAGGGAATTCTCTTCATTTCTTACCAATCGTTACACCACTAAATGTGTATATACACTATAAAGATTAGGCGGATTAGTCACCATAACTAACATCCAGTTAACACGTTGCAATTCACTTCAACTAACATGTTTTCACATCATTTGCCTGCTTATTACTTACATTTGTGATGACTGAGTTTTTATTGTTTCTATTGCACTTCGTCGTTACTATTGTCTAATGTCAAATTTGTAAGCCCCAAGCGCAGAGAATATGGTTTAGAGTTGGCTTATTGAAGCATAATAGTACTAAAGAAAATATTAACCTAACATTGTAACTTAGATCAATATCATAAACATATATGAGAAATATGACTCCAGAGCAAATACAAAATAGGCTGGAACAACTGCATCTTCAGTTATGGTTATTTTGCATAAGCCTTGATATTGAATTTTATTGGACATGTGATCCATTTCCTTCTGGTTCCCATGGTAGTTTGAGTTATAAAACATTGTCAAGGCTTATGCTTCATTTCCAAACAAAGCACAACGGTCTCTTTTGTAAATCAATTGTGCTTTTTCAAAACAATTACAAAACTTTTTCCTCACAAAATTTATTTATTACTAAATTTAGTGATATTTATTACTAAAGAAGAGGAAAAGACAAAACTACAGAAGCATTATTCATTATTGTATACTTTCTAGCAAAAATATAGAAATCATATTGTTGACAATGTCTCTACAGTTAATGAAAAATATGCGCTAAAAAGAAAACAGAACACGGGGCCGGCCCCGTGGCCAAGTGCTTAAGTTCGCGCCCTCCGCTTCGGCGGCCCAGGGTTTCACCAGTTCAAATCCTCGGCGTGGACATGGCACCACTCATCAAGCCATGCTGAGGTGGCATCCCACATGCCACAACTAGAAGGACCCACAACTAAAAATACACAACTATGTACCGGGGGATTTTGGGGAGAAAAAGAAAAAAAATAAAATCTTTAAAAAAAAAAGAAGACAGAACACAACTCTCTTAGTTAAGGCTGCTGTAACAGAATGCTATAGACTGTATGCTTAAACAACAAACGTTTGTTCCTCACAGTTCTAGAGACTGGAAGTCCAAGATGAGGCTGCCAGCATGGGCAGGTTCTTGGTGAAGACCCTCTTCCTGGTTTATAGATGGCAGCTGTCTTCTCGTTGTATCTTCATATGGCAGAGAGGGCAAGAGCTCTGGTCTCTTACTCTTCTATGAGGACGCTCATCCTATAATGGGGGCTCCACCCTGATGACCTCATCTAAACATAACCACCTCCCAAAGGCCCTACATCCAAACACCATCACATTGGGGATTAAGGATTCAACACACGAATTTGGGGGAACATAAACATGCAGTCCGTAACAACATCATTGGCAAAATTCCTTTTATCGAATGAACTTGTTGTATGTCATCTAATATTAATGGCACAAAATGTAGACTAACAAATACATATGTATCCTACCAGATATTTCACCTTGCGCTTGGATGAAACCATTGAAGTACAGGTGAACCTGTTCTTGTAATATTCACAGTAGATACATGAAGAGAGAGTGATGATTTCCTGCAATGTTTAGCACTGAAATTTGATACTGTAGGAAAAAAGACCTCTTTAAAAGTTTTAGGTACATTTTTTTTGAGGCATGATGTCATCTAGAAACGGTGTCTTGGGCTAAGTACTTCAAGTAGCACTCCCCAGCTGTGCAGCAAGAAAGGGTGTTGCTTAGAAAGTTTTTGCACCAAAATATCAAGCACTTTGCTTTATTAATACAAAAAAATAAATAACTTTATGGCTGATCCAGTGTTGCAGGAAATGGCAATAATTTTGAATACAATCAGGTCAAGTTTTTTAGTTAGAAACCATCACACCAATTTCTGGCTAACTGAGATAAAAACAAACTTACTGGGATGGTAACAAGAGCTCACAGAATTGATGGCAGGCCAGAGAAATAGTCTTGGGATGGTGAAGAATGAAATCAACCCCAAAGGCTAAGGATCAGGAAGCCCAGTAATTGTGGCATATCAGGGCCAAGCTGGTGGACGCCTGCCCGTGGGAGGGCACAGAAGGCCAACTGTTTAACTCAGCACAGGATTCCACTGCATTGGATTCAAATATTCCACCCTGGACAGTAAAAGAAAAGGCCCTTGATAAGAGTTCAACCAGATTATAATCGGTAGACGAAGCATAACCAATGTCCAATACACAGAGACTCAGAGAACTTTATTTTCAGCACGCTATATAAAGAAACACTCAGCAAGGACAAGAGATCCTTCTCCACATAAAGTGTACTCTATGAGGAGACAAGTGTCGCATTTTAAATAAAGGATTCCAGTATGTAGAAGAGACCATTTCTATGATTACAAGCTCTTTCCTCAATTGACGTATTTTAGGGATATATCCAGCATTGTGAAACAGCTGAACCTCTCACATCAGGACCAAAATATCATTATTGTTAAAGATAAGATCCAAGAGTTTCCTTCTTTTTTTTTTTTTTTTTTTTTTTGAGGAAGATTAGCCCTGAGTTAACATCTGCTGCTAATCCTCTTTTTACTGAGGAAGCTTGGCCTTGACCTAACATCTGTGCCCATCTTCCCCTGTTTTCTATGTGGGACACCTGCCACAGCATGGCTTGATAAGCAGTACATATGTTTGCTCCTGGGATCCGAACCGGCAAACCCGGGGCCATGGAAGTGGACTTGTGAACTTAACCACTATACCACTGGGCTGGCCCCACCAGGATTTCTTAAGAAAAGCAAACTGTGATACAAATGGTTTATCTCCAAGAGTTTTCTTCACACCTACAGACAGAAATTGATGACATATTTTATGTTATAAAGCATATTTTATTATCATATGTAAGTTCTAAAACAGAACAGAGTGAAATGAAACACCAGAATGAATTTAGACGGCCACTGTCTCCTACCTCCCAAAATGAAACAGTCACTAGATTTTCCAGCTTCTGTGCATGATCTGCTTATAACTTTACATCTGATGGGGTTCTCACTGTTGTTTTCAGTATGAAAATCTGTAAAATTACTAGATGTATATTTGATCTAAATATCCAGGATTATTGGCTGATTCACCAAATCCCTGCAAATTGGGATTTTCTAGGGAAATAAACAGAAAGAAGAGAAAATAGAATCTGACCAGTACCTCAAACTATCCATCACCAGATGGAACCAGATGTTGTTTTTCTGGGGAAGGTTAAAGCAATACGATCTCATTGAGATTAAACAATTATAAATTTAGAAATTCTATACTTCGTGTTTAATTTGTCTAATTTCTAATTTTTTAATTTAACTTTTTAAAATTTTTTAACTTTCCAAAATCTGGTGGACCTCATCTTTTCATGTTGAATGCTCCCTAAGTCAACACAGATGCCACAGCTTGACAAAAACCCTACCAGAAATTGCTTCAACTGCACCTGCAACTCTTGCCCAAAGCCCAAGTCAGGAGATACAATGGACAGCATTTAACATGGATTGCGTGCATGAACACATTTAATAACAATTGCAGGAAGCTAAATCTAAGAACCCAGGCATTCTGAGCTCTTGTTGGAAATCTACACTAGAAAATAAAGTGACAAATTGAGAGATTTGCCATATAATCGGTCGTCTTTTAAAATATGAATTATCATGATTATTTGTCTATTATAATGAGAGGCAGTGTGGTGTAGTAGAATGTACACAGGATTTAGAGACAGAAGTCACATTATTCTTGATTTTTCTACCAAGTGAATGTTTGCTATTGAATGAATTACTGTCCTTAATATCTCTAAACCTCAATTAATTCCTCTGCAAAATGGAAACAATAATAATGCCCTCATGGATACCACATGAAAAGTAAATAATGTAGCACTATGTACATGGCCACGTAATCTAAAAGTATTGCTGATTTTCCACATAATTTCTCAAGTCTTCACTCTACTTAGCCTAGAGAAATAAGATTGAAAATATGTTTTAATCTTCTAATAATGACTAACCTTTTATCTTATCCCTCAGGGTTGAAATTAAGGGAGAGCAGCATCATCAGAAATGATAATGTCAAGTATATGTAATGCATCATTCTTATAATATTTCAAGCATCAAAAATAATCTCTTTTTGGCACCAATCCTAACGTCAGCCTGGAGTGGTAATGTCAAAACCACCATTGCACTTTTTATCATAGTGCATGCTGTATCTTCAATACTGCCTTCATTTCAAATTCTTATCAAATTATTATGAATTACCACCAACAGCATTTAGCTTTGCATGAATAGGAGTAAATACATTTCCCCACTGTTTGATTACCCGCAAAATGTGATAACTTGAGACCTTTATAAGTACATAATAAAGTTCTTTTCAGAGCTTGAACATATTACTCATATTGAATGAAGTAAAATACGCTTGTCTAATACCAATAACCCTTCTAGACTCTTTGTCCTTTCCTCAGTGCAGATCTTAATTGAAAAGGCTAATATAAGATAAGCTCACAAAAATAAGTGATGACTAGATAAGAGTACATATTAAGAGGGGCTGGCCCCGTGGCCGAGTGGTTAAGTCCGTGCGCTCCGCTGCAGGCGGCCCAGTGTTTCGTTGGTTCGAATCCTGGGCGCGGACATGACACTGCTCATCAAACCACGCTGAGGCAGCGTCCCACATGCCACAACTAGAAGGACCCACAACGAAGAATATACAACTATGTACCGGGGGGATTTGGGGAGAAAAAGGAAAAAATAAAATCTTTAAAAAAAAAAAAAAAAAAAAAAAAAAAAAAAAAAAAAAAAAAAAAAGAGTACATATTAAGAAAAATTAATTATGAGTGTCACAATGAGCTTCAATAATGAAAGAATAGCACTTACTGCATAATTTTCTCTGATCAATAAATGTACCTCAGGTTATCAAATACTCACATCAAAATCCTAAACTAAGAGAATTCATGAACCAACTTACAAATTCAGCCCCAAAATCAACTCTCCTAAGCATATAAGATTTAAGGGTCCCAGGCCATCATCTCTTACCTTCCATTTGTCCTTGTAAGTATTGTTCGCTAGATGTTTGCCTTCAATACCTCATTTAAGGCAATGACAGCAGATTATCACCCAGTATATCTCCTTTTCCTCCTTTGGTAATAAACCCCACAATATTTCTGCTTGGCATGTGACCACTCACTTAGTAGGTATATGTACAGCCTTCTTGAAGTGAGGTGTGGCTAATGACAGTACTGACTGATGAGATAGCAGCAGAAATGATATATGCAACATCCAGGTCATGTCCTGAGAGTCAACACTGCTTGTGCTGTACTTTCCCTTTACCCTTTCTCATTTCCTGAGAAAACAGAGATGACTGGGACAATGTTGGAAGTCATAGGTTGAAACAATTAGAGCTTTCCTATTAGCAGTGGACCACTCACCCCTGGACTCTTGCATTAGAAAGTAATAAACATCTCTCTTGACTGAGTTATTGTATTTGGGAGTCCCTTAGTTGTACCAGTGTGGCCTGTGTCCTACCCCATCATCAGCTGCATAGGATGAAATGAATGGGTCTCAATCTTGTAAGCCAGTGGTTCTCAAAGTGTGTTCCCAGAGCCAGCAGTATCAGCATCACTTTGGAATTTGTTAGAAAAGATGATTTGGGGACATAAACTAATACCTACTGACTCAGAATTTCTGGTGGTGAGGCCCAGAAATCTGTGTTTAAACAAGCCTTCCAGGTGATTCTGGTGCATTTGAGAACCAAAGATCTAGACTAAGACACATAATGAGGCTTACAGACTGCAGTCTTTACCCAGGGTACCCAACAGAACATTGGTGAAAAGCTATACTGTTTTGAAAGATGAATGACGAAGCCCTGAAACAAAGATGGCTGAAAGAAGGGGTTTTCCCAGCCCCCAGTCCAACTCTCCAGGGTTCGGATGGCATCACTTGAAGGGTTTCTGCAAGAAGGGAAGGAGAAGTTCTATTGTGAGCATGTAAAAGGGGCATGGAGGTTCTGGGTTGCTAAAATTTGATGGGAAAGTGCTGACACTCTGATGTCCAAAACACATTGCCCAGAAACTCAGACACAAAATGGTCAGTAGTCTGCTTCTGGAAAATAAGTGGTAAATTTCTGAGTGAATCTTCTTAAATATTGTTTGTCTTTGAACCCTAGTGAGAGCTAACTCCAAAAAAACACAAAATTTGAATGTGAAGATCTAGAACTAACCAGAAGCAGATGAACGGGGTTTCAGACCACTTTTCCTGTCCATCAACAGGAAACTTTAGGTCCTAGAGCTCCCTCTGCAGCACAGCCCTCTCCCAGGTGTTTGCTGGTGTCTCCTGGGGGAGTACCCTGGCAGAGCCTTGAAAGAGCTCGCTGAATGCACACCCTAGCATTGCATCAAAGCAGTCACACTTAGTGCCCATCCATCCACCTTCTGGGCAGCAAAACAATGACTCTATCCAGTTGAACTTGTGACTGGTGAAGAACCAGAGAAGCTTCTTTTCCTCATTCCAAAGGTTTCATTAAGCAAGATTTTGAGGATGACCTTCACTCTTCTGATCCTTCTGGAGGGCTTCAGTCTCACCTCAGAATCCCAGCAAACACAAGAACCTGGCTGTTTATTTGTTCACTTGCTTTTTACTCATTCATTTAACATCAATCAAGTACTTATTTTGTACTCAGTGTTAGGTGCTGAGAAGGCACATTCCCAGGCTTTTTTGATTTCAAGCTGGGGAGACATAATGCAATGTACTAAAAGTGCCATGGAAGGAAGAAAAAGATCAAGAAGGAGAAGTCTAAGCTGGATCAGGAAGGAAGATTCAGCATTTACCAGGAAGAGAAGAGCGGAGACCAGTCCAAGCACAGGGCATAGCATGAGCAAAACAGGATGGAAATGTCTTCTATATTAGAAGAAGAGGAAAGAATCCAGTCTTAAGTGCTTAAAAGCAGTGAATGCATGGGGGGGTGGAGTAGGGGTGCGGGGTGGAACATGAGGCCAAAAGAGTCAGTTGGGCTCCATTTGTGGAGGTGGCCTCATCAGAAATGGAAAATATTCTAGAGTCCCCCACCAGGCACCAGGGAATATCCTAGCTTGAATTTCCTTACACATTAAACAGAGTCCACTCCCCACCCCTCACCAATCCTCTCTGCCTCCTACACCTGTAGGAACCACGTGATTCAGGGCATTTTCCCGCTGACCTTGAGGAAGGAGCAATCATACCATGTCTAGTAAAGCATGAACTTTTCAATCCTGAAGGCCAGAGGCCACAAGATGCCAGAAGCATCTGAGTAAATAGCAAACGTTGAAATAGCAAGCAAATTTCCTTTGTGTATCTTAGTAGTGTTTACTCCACTCTCCTAGCATTCAATGTGAGTAGAGGCAGCTCTGAATTGAAAGGGGGGGTGAAATTACCAGATTATCAAAGTTTGGGCTGGGAGAAAGGAGTGTTTCACGATCTTTATGCATAATGCCAAAAAAATCTACGTCACTGACTTCAGCTTCTGGAAATAAAGTGGACTTGATTCTCTGAGATTTCTTTTACTATGGTACAACTAGATCCCAGATAAAATATTGTAATGTGCTGCTGGGTACAAGAAAGGAGGGTCAACCTGTTAGCAAAGAGCGAAATAAAGTCAGAAAGGTCAGCAACAAGCAAACACAAAGCCAATGTTATTCTGGAGGGAAGATCTGTAACAGGGCTGGGAGAGGAATATAGTTTTGAGCCCCCCCTCAAGGTGAAGGAGCTAAACCAGAGAATCCAACTTGATGGCTCAAAGGGGCTCAGGTGGTCCTACATAAAGAGCACCCCAATGGCTCCAGACTGAACAAATGAAAACCTCTCTGGAAGAAACATAAATAAAAGCCACTAAGAAATAATACTTCATAACTGCCAGATTGGCAAAATGATAATAATAAAAATCTGACAATATTAAAGTTGATGAGACAGCAATCAGAATTCTCAAAGAGATATTCTAGTAAAAGCATAAACTGGAACAGGAAATTATAAAACAATTTGGCATTAAAGTACTTTTAAAGTATATATAGAGAAACTCCAGGAAATGTGTAGACAAAACTTCATGCGACATTATTCACCATTGGAAAAAAAAAGTAGCAACTCAAATGTCCATTGAAAGAATGGCTTTTTTAAAAGTTATATACTCAGACAATGAAATTTTATACAACACGGAAAAATCAACAGCAGAAATAAAATTATTTGAATTTTAAGGTAAGCCCTTGCACCTGATATTAGGCTTTAAAATTTCCTTTAAAAATATAATAGAAGGGCTGGCCCCGTGGCCGAGTGGTTAAGTTTGCGTGCTCCACTGCAGGCGGCCCAGTGTTTCATTGGTTCGAATCCTGGGCGCGGACATGGCACTGCTCATCAAACCATCTAGTTGAGGCGGCGTCCCACATGCCACAACTAGAAGGACCCACAACGAAGAATATACAACTATATACTGGGCGGCTTTGTGGAGAAAAAAGGAAAAAATAAAAATATAATAGAAATTATTTACTCTGGGAATCTCAACCGTATTCTGGAATTGTGTGCACCGGCGTTCCCTATAGTACCTCTCCGTCCATCCTGAGATCACTAGGTGACTTTTTTCTTTATTAACTCTGTATCTGAGAGGGGAGGACATAGTAGCTCTCAATGAATACTTGTTAATTTTTTAAATCAGGTTACAGTCTGATACTAGGGTAAAATATGAAGTCCAAGGATAGATTGAGAGTAATAAAAGTTTCTACTGTGCTAAGGACTGGTCTAAGGATTCTACATGTTACCACAAATTTATTCCAACAACAAATCTACGAGGTAGAAACAATTATTCTCCTCATTATATAGACCCAGGAAAGTGAAATTTAGTGTGCTGGAAAAAGTCTTCCATTTGCTCTTCCAAATCCATTCTCCACCCTTTTTCCTTCTATTCATCTTCAATAGTTGAGGTGAACAGACTAAATCAATGGATTCGCTTGCCGTCTGGCTTCCTGTTGGTTTCAGTTATTAGAGAGAACTGTAAAGAGTCGAAAGAAAGGAGAGTAGGATTGTGGTGTTTAACCCCTAAAACCTTTCCCGATGGGTTGCTTTGCACTGGGTGTCTCCACAAAAAGGCATATATAGCTCCTGATCAGTGGCCATCCCTGTACAGCTTTCTCTGCACCCTCTCCTGACCTCTCGTTGCCCCCTAGGCCTAAGATGGGAGAAATGCCCCTCTGGGATTAGCCTTGGATTCATGCAGTATCCTTAGTGTTTTCCCTAAACCCTGCCCAATCCTTAAATAATCCCTTTTTAGATGCTTTTCAAGTTACTCAGATGTAAAACTGATCTTCAAGTTTACAGAGATACATTAGCAATTAAATGCTCAACACTCCCAAATGTAAGGCCCTAATGTAAGGGGAAGGAATAGGAGCCTGAGATATGGGATGGGACGTTTAAGCATATATAGATGAGACTGAGGATTTTGAACCCACAACCCTCTGAACATCCCTTGTAGAGTTCAAGGAACTCTCTCTCGACGTGACTACTCTCCCCACCCTCTCTCTAACTGAACTAGCTTAATCCTTAGTAAAAAAGCCTTTCAATGACTAACCAGGGAAAGTTGCCTCACAAATTAACGCCTGTTCTCAAGATCCACCCCAACCACTCCTCATTCACTCTGGACCCCAACAAGAGTTAAAACTCTACATAATCCAGATAGAGTAATAAAAGGCCTGCTCCAAAGGGGGTCATCTATACACCTAAAGAGATACAATAGGTGCTGGCAGGGCTAAGGGGCATGTATGCAAGCACATTCTGAGAGAATTAGACCTAGAAGAATGAAACATAAAGCTTGATCCAGTTGAATTCATTGACTAGAGTCTGTTCACCCAGGACCCACAAATAATGTATTTGATCATAAACATGACAGTGGTGTTGACAGTTTGCTAAATTGGCTAATTGAATTTGGATCCAAAAGTTATCTACATCAGAGATCAACAAACTATAGTCCATCAGCCAAATCCAGTCCTCCATCTGTTTATGTAAGCAAAGCCTTATAGGAACAGAGATAAACTCACTAATTTCCATATTGTCTGCGGTGGCTCTTGAGTTACAATGGCAGAGCTGAGTAGTTGTGACGGAGACCATATGGTCCTCATAGCCTAAGATGTTTACCATCAATTCCTTTACTGAAAAAGTTTTCTGAGCCCTGATCTACATCACTGAGGCCAAAATGTGGGACTGCTCGAGAGTTACTGGAGAGGAAGGAGTCCTAAAGGGAAATGGGAAGTTGGAATGGATCCATTATATGCAAGTTGCTCACCACCCCAACCACACCTCATGGGACAGCCCAAAGAATACTTTCTTTACCAAGGCATTGATGACAAAGGCAGGAGAAGATTGACAAACTCTGGGGTTGCTCTCCTCTGCAAGCTAGGGATAACAGTGGAGGATGCTGCATTAAAATTTAGTTTCCTGATCACAGTGGCAATAATGTAATCCCAGAGGGATAGAGACCAGGTGTTGGCACTTAGCTATGTGCAATTAAACAATAAGTCTCTGGAGAAAATGAAGTCAGACTGGTTTGACCCACAAGGATCTGTGGGGATGATGAATTGATCATGGAATCATCCAGTGATACCTAGAAATAAAGCAGATGGGCTGCCCATTAAGGCATTTCTGTACGTATGTTGTCAGAAGTATTCTAGATTTAATAGAATCCTGCCTAATTCATTTAGAGAGATTAAGAAGGTGCTTGAGTTTATGCACCAAGAAATCAAAGCTGGGAAATAAACCCAAGTAGTCTTGCCATAGCATCTACATTAAGCATCACCTTGCCTTGGTACTAATACAGGTGGAAGTAGCTCCAGCCAAAAAACAAGGCAAACTGGGAAAGGTGAACCAACTTCCAGAAGTAAAGGAGCTGCATTGTCAGTCAGGTCCAAATAGGTGAGCATGGGAACAAAAACAGAAAATGAGGTAGTATCCAGACAATTGCAGGAGCAGGATGTGAATGGAGCAGAATTAGGAAAATCTTTTGGAAGAAAGAATCTGAGACGTTAGATACGAGTCATGTGGGGAAGCCCCAGACTTTACAGTTATTGCCTCAAGCTACACAGTGGTCCCAATTGATCTAAAGGTACAGATTCATGTTGGATAATAGGGAATAACAAAATTTATAAACACTGGGACATTACAAAGGGTTTAAAAAGTCATTTAGAATATCGCCAAATAGTCTTTCAGTCATGGCACCTACAGTTGCTGGCTTGCTTTCTTGATTATTCCTCTGTTGCTTCCTTCTTTGACCCTTTGAGTCTGTGTCGTGTTGACTTCTCCTTGATTTCCTTTCTCGTCCTCCTTCTCATCTACTAGTATTAAAGATGCAACCAAAGTGAAGTAATGGGTTTGTCCTAGTATTTATTTATGTGCCTTTTTTATCTCTAGTAGATACTCTGCATTTCAGAAGCTGTTTTGGTGGCTGCCACCCATTTCAATAAGTTCTTCTGTCTCATTTTCTCATTAGATTGGAAGAATAGTTTTTGTTTTTGTTTTAACAATTGGCACCTGAGCTAACATCTGTTGCCAATCTACTTCTTTTTTCTTCTTCTCTCCAAAGCCCCCCACTACATAGTAGTATATTCTAGTTGTAGGTCCCCCTGGTTGTGCCATGTGGGACACCGTCTCAGGATGGCTTGATGAGCGGTGCCGTGTCCGCGCCCAGAATCCGAACCGGTGAAACCCTGGGCCGCCGAAGCCAAGGATGTGAACTTAACCACTCGGCCATGGGGCCAGCCCCAAGATTGGAAGAATAGTTTAAGTTGTTACTTAAGTTACTCATTGATGTCAAAATGAAGTCAGGAATCTCAGAAACCCAGCTGAAGATGAAGAAGCCATAGCTTATAATGCAAATTATTGCCTTAATCCATAGAAAATTCTTATTTAAATGTTCTTTCACAATTCCACTATGGTGAATTGAGGAAAACCATGTGTGTCTATATTTAGGTTGAAGTGCAAGAGGGAAAATAAACCCCTCTCGCTACCGTACTGGGTCAGGAATGGGGGCAAATGGGAATGAGCCAAGTGAGGATATGGGTGAGGAAGAGCGTCACTAACATCACAATAATATATGATAGTATTTTGCAAACAGTTTCCAAATTCCTTTCATCATCAGAAAAACACACTTCTAGGGGCCAGCCCTGGGGCCGATGGTTAAGTTCGTGCACTCCAGCTTTGGCAGCCCAGGTTTCACCTGTTAGGATCCTACGCACGGACATGGCACCGCTCATCAGGCCATGCTAAGGCGGCATCCCACATGCCACAACTAGAAGGACCTACAGCTAGCATAACAACTATGCAGTGGGGGGCTTTGGGGAGAAGAAGAAATAAGACTGGCAACAGATGTGAGCTCAGGTGCCAATCTTAAAAAAAAAGAACACACTTCCGCAAAATAACAGGCCACAATTTTCTCCATGCACTCGTTACTGTTTGACTTTTAACAGGATGCCAGGTGTAATTAAATGGGATCTTTAACAATATAATAAGATTTAAAATCCTGTAGAATGTCTACATGATGGCTCAACTTCCATGTGAAATCTCTTCTATAAGGATATTCTATAGTCTGTGTAGTAGTGTGTGTTTTGCATAACACAATCAGTGTAACACACAGGTAGAACCAAAAATAACATCAGTAGTTAGAAAAATAGTAAAAATATTGCCAAATATTAAACTTTTCTGGACATAGATAACCTCCTTCATTAACAAAATTAATCCCCAAAACCTCCGAGGCCAGGACTGGAAGGAGGTTCCTGGTGTAAGGACAGGCAGCTGGACATCACATCCCACCTTCATTCACTCTGAAATCACTTTCTCCTTTTCTTTAACTCCAATACCACTGCCATCCTGGGCTGGGAGAGAGAATATCGTTCCCCATTTAATGCTCTGATCCAAACCACAACTGAAACCACACTGGAACAGTTAAATAAAAATTTTATGAAAGTTGAGGATCACAAAAGGGAAATCTACTCAGAAAGTAATATTAAACTTGATATATATGTAATGGCTATATTATTTTGAAAATAATGTCACCATGTATTTTTAACTCCCTATGGCTCTCTTAGGCATCGAATCAAGGGCTTTCATTGCTTTAGGGGAAGAGCTC
The DNA here is from genome assembly GCF_041296265.1 of Equus caballus. Classification (NCBI taxonomy): domain Eukaryota; kingdom Metazoa; phylum Chordata; class Mammalia; order Perissodactyla; family Equidae; genus Equus; species Equus caballus. The sequence goes on along the minus strand of NC_091685.1, from coordinate 94,800,859 downwards.
ATAATACCTAAAAAAAAAAATAACTGCTCAGATTTGAGCATTAAAGCAGATTTGTTAAGTTCATAGTGAGAAATTGTCTTGAAAGCCCAGTTTCCTTGAACAAGAGCACCCACACACACACACACCCCCCTTAATTTCCAAAGCTTCTCTTCAAATATCGAGAAGCAAAATTTGGAAGATCTTCTACCTAGCAAATCATCAAGCAGGGCAGTCAAGATATGTACTAAGCAAAATTCCCACCCAACAGCTAAGCCTCTCTTTGAGAATATGGAAGAGAAGAGAGAGGAATGCAGGGGGAATAATTCCAGAGGCTTCCTGTCCCTTTCCCTATCTCTGGGGCCAATCTCATCCCTGCAGAAACAGTCCTACGGTGAAGGGTGGGTGGTTGAAACGTGCAGATAAGGGGTGGACCTCTCAGGCTTCCCCTGCTGGACAAGCCTCTCAGAGAAACTCGTTTCTTCATGGTGCAGTTCCCAACGTGTAGAAATGGCTGGTGGAGATGCCTGTGGAACCCCCATATTCCTGGTGGTGGGTAGAGGATGCAGAAGTTTTCCACCCCTGAGTAAGAGAGGAAATCACTGAGGATGCTAACTGGCACACTTGCTGCAAGGGGAATGGGTGGAAGGTGGTCTTTTATTGAAGAATAAAGTAACTCCTGGAGCAGATTCCCAGGGCAAACGCCCAGGGATTAAATAGCACCCTGACCATGCTTCAGAGGGTCAGCCGGATGCAGAAGACAGGTGAGGAGGCTCAGCCAGCAAGAGCGGAGGGCGACCTTCATCAGGCCAGAGGAAGACTCTCAAGGTATGGCACCCTAGAGACACTGACCAGAGGAATCAGCCCGCTGCCCCACTGCCCTGAGGACACCCACGCTTCCCATCTTGGGAGGCAGAAAGGGAAAAATTTGACAGGATGGAAGCAACTTTTATAGGAAGTTTGAACTTTGAATCAAGTGAATATTCACCCCAAAGAGGCTGTTATAAAATAGAAGATACTGAGTGGCCTTTCGTTGGCAGATGCGAGGTGCATCAGCAGGAAGCAGGGCTGAAGAGAAGCTGAGCTCAGATACAGGAAACAAAGCTCCACTGTTTGTACACCCTTATACGTGAGTGTTAAATTCCGACCCTATGACATAAAGGACCTAGCTTGATAATTTTCAGCTTACATACTCTAGAAAATGTGGTAATCTCCTCAGAGCATGACAGGCCCTGGCCTCCCTGTGACCACTGTCCTGTACTCCTTCTAGCACAGGCACACTTGGGTCCAAATTCTGGCTATACCACTTACCAGCTCTTTGATCCCAGGTGACCTTAACTCTTCCAATCTTCAGATTCTTCATCTTTAAAATTAAGATAATAATTTGGCCTGCCTCACAGAATTATTGTGAGGAGTAAGTGCAATTATACATGTAAAGAGCTTAACAGAACATGTGCTGTACAGTAAGAACTCAGTGTGTGTGTGTGCGCGCATTTCTTACAAAAATGCCCTAAATATACCAAAGAGTGCAGGATTTATATCGCTTTGCACTAAAGGCTCCGACGGTTTCATGTTCTCTAGACTGTGATCTTCTTTTAGTCTGGCAATTCCTCAAATACAGAGATGCGCTCAAAAGTCTATATTGCAGGTCGCAAACTCTGCACCCCATGGCTTCTGCACTGTGTGGCTGGTGCTCAGCGTGAAGCCGTGATGTAGTCGAGCCCTGTGTAAGACCATTCATCACTACAATGACTAAGAATGGCTCAAACTCACCGAGCAATTTTACTATGTGTTCCATGCTGTGTTCCACCTACATTAACTCACATAATCCCACAACAGTCCTCCTGTAGAAGACTATTATTATTACCATTTTATAGATGAGGAAACTGAGGCAAAAAGACAGTAAACAAGTACCCCACAGTCATGAGCGCTGGAATTTGAAACCAGGCAGTCAGGCTTAATACATCAAGCTCCTAACCACTTCACAACTCTGCCTCCAAAATGTTTCTTTTCTCCGCCCTGTGGCACCGCAGCACTGCCAGCCAACGAGGACATCACTTCTATGAACAAACCAACCAATCACATTCCGTTTACTTTCACTGTCGGGTCTGGGTCTTCTCGGCAATAAATGCACGTGTTCGGAGGCTTCCTCAGTTACAGCTGAGTTCCCAGCTGCCCCACGGCTTAGCTGGATAAACACTTCTGAGCCCTTTCTGGTGGGGATGACTCAAAATAGATCCAGAGGCGCAGATAGATGTAACTGTTGATCCTGGAATGTAAGCGCGGCCCAGCCTGTGGATGTGCGCATGGCTCGGTGGACTTGCTCTGCCTCCTCCCTTTGTGCGCACTCTGTGCAAGTCTCCAGCGCAGCGCAGATGGCTCTGGCCGCGTAACGACGTGCTTACAAGGCCGTCACTGTGATCAAGTGGAAACCTGGAGCTAAAACAGACTTGCCTCACCGATTCTGAGGAAGGAGAACAGTGCTATTTTGCATATTTGCGCAATGTTTAGTGTTTGTTTTATTTATTTGAATTTATAGAGACATCATAGATTGTGACTTGAATGTTTCAGGACATGTCATTTTACAGTTTCAGCAGATGGTGATGGCACTCAGAATGTTTGGCCTATGCCCTGGGCCCTTGACTTATTCCCTATGCTCAGATCATCTGTAAATAACTAAAAAAACTAAAAATAAAAATAAGGTCACAGCCTTTGAGAAAAAATGAAGCCCAAACTTAGATGCTTTAAACTAAATATTTTGTATGGAAATGAAAGGTTTTCCTAAATTATCTGAGTAATTACAGAGTCAGTTTTCCTCTGAGATCTAGCTTCATAGGGGTTAACTATTGACAGAAAATTCTGAGGGCCTTTGACTCATTTTTATATTAAAAAAAGAAAGAAAGAAAATCCTCTGGATGTATCTAGAGACAAGGAAAGTGTAGGTCTCCATTTTCTGTTGGTAACTGTGCTTATGGATAGCTCCTGAGGACACATTTGTGTAACTCATAAGCAAAGTTTGTGCCCCTGTAAATGGTTAAGTTTTTCCTATGTATGACAGTGCTTTAAAAACTGAATATCTATAAATTCATTTTATGCTGTAATTTTTGAGACAAGGTAATTTCAAGAATAATTCTATTAAATATAAGTACTAAAATGTTATTAATTAATATTTCTATATTCCCTTAAGTGGCTTTTAATCCTTACTTCAGTATTATGATTTTTATTACCAATAAAAATTAAGTGTACACATTAAATATCTAACACATAATTATGATTTAAATAAACTACCAAATGTTTATTATCATATTCTAAATTCAACTAAAAATCAAAATAGTTTGAATAAATATGAACCTCAGGACAATATTTTTTTCCTGTTAACATATGCAATTTATAGCAACTAAGTGAAAATATATTTCAGGGAAAAGACCATATCTCATACATCTTTTTTAGTAAAATATCAATAAGCCTCAGAGCCTGAAAAAGATCTGGGAGAAGAGAAAAAACTGGAATTTGTGGGCATCCTGGCAGTAGCTGAAGCCAAGGGAGTGACTGAGAGCAGCTAAGATAGGGTAGACAGTGACAAAAGAAGTGGGGGGACAGAACCCTGAGACACCAACATTTAAAAGGCAAGAAGAGGAGGCGGGTAGCAAGTCCAGGAAACAGACTGGTGGAAAGTAGTCCAAGCTGTATGGGGAAGACCAAGAGAAAATGGTGCCATTAGGGAATGAAAATGACTGAGGAAACAGAGACAAGGACTCAGGATGAGTGGGAAGGATCTTGACAGTGCTTAAAAGACAAAGGGTGGGCAGGGCGTGCATGTGCCTGCAGGCCATTCACATGTGGGTGGCTATGAGAGAAGCTCGGTTGGCCTGTGCTGTGCTGTGCTGAAGGTGGTTGTGCGATTGGCATAGTGGGAGGTGATTGACCAAGTATGAGGCCTCTTCCATGTGCCAGCGCAGAGTGTCAGTGTATCACGGGTGCCATGCTGATGTCAAGGAGGAAGTCTGTTTAACAAGAGTGGGTTATTTAAATGGACATCCAAGAAAAAACTGAGTTCATCACCTATGTCTATGGTAGCCACTCATGCTGTCGCTTTAGGGTCAATGTAGAGAGCAAGTACAGGCAATGACTGAGGGCGCCATGCTGGAGTCAGACTCCCTGGGTTCACATTCTCATTCACTTACTCGCTGTGTGACCTTGGGCAAGAGAGGGCTGTCTGTAGATTAGGCATAATAAAAGCAGGATTATTATGAGGATTAAGTAATACAATGCACATGAAGCCATCAGAGCAGTGTCTGGCATGTAGGTGCTCATTAACGTTAGCTGCTTTTAGAAATGTAATGTGACATACTGCTCTTGACACTGTGTCACATAATTCATGTGACTTGAGTTCCAATCTTTTCATGAGTGAGTAGAATGTCTATTCTTCACCAGCTTCTAAGTGCTAAGGATGCCACATTCCTATTTAACATGCACATAATGATTGGCTTCTGTCCCTTTTTGTCTCTCAAGCATTTGTGCTTGCTTAGGAGCGGGTCCTGTCTCTTCCTAGTCAAGCCTGATGATGCCAACACCGCTGTCAGTGAGCCTCCTCAGAGGCTACTCTGCTGGGCCCCACAAACCTCCACTGGGCTGGGCTGTTGCTGAAGGGGCAGCACCACCCGCCCTCTTTACACTTAGTCCGGAGAGGAGAACTTCCAAGACTCCTCCACAGCACAATTCCTGTCAGGCTGTAAGCCTTCACAAGGCTTCACAGAGAGCGTGGAGACGACCAAGAGTCCAATCCAGAAATTAACATATAACTTACTTCCTGATGTGACCTCTCCTGGGGCCCAAAAGGCCACCTTGTTTTCAGAATCTCTTTCAGGGTTTCTCAGTGTCTCCACGTGGCAGGGGCACCTCGTGTGTCTCAGCTGTGGGATCCAGGCCCAACTTTCAGAGCCCAGAATGAGGAAAGGTGAAACCTGCCCTCCGGGCCATGGTTCACCTTCTCAGTGAAATCTCTGTGATCTCTTATAAAGATAGCCGCCCTTCTCCAGTAATCTTTTCCTAGAATGTAGGAAGCTAGTCTTTTATCCAAAGTACATGTGCACTCAGGGCAGGGCCCCAAAAGATAGTATTTCACAGGCAGAGCAGCCCGAAGAGTACGGATGGCATGTCTTCCTGGTGCTCCAGGGAGAGTGTGTATGGATTTGGGCAGGCAGAAGTCTCTCGACACTCACATCTCTCTGGGGATCCTCTTCACTGACCTTCCTCTGGCCCTTGATTTGGGACCAGGATGTGGAGAGTGACATCCTCTGCCAACCCGCAGGTAGGTGGCACAGGCACAGCTAGCCCTTTTCCCTTTCCTTCCTCAATCATCTGGCATTCATGCTTTCCAAGGAATCATCCACCTGGATCGACTCAAGGAGTCACTGTGACTTATCCCAATAGTCCCCATGGAGTTTCCCAAACCCTCTGAGGAAATTGCCATCTCCCTATAGCCAGAACAAAATGGTGGATATTTTCATTTTATGAGTACCTAAGAAAAACCTTATGAGCTCTGGTCTTTGGGTATTGAGCACTGCCCTTCTAGACTTGGGTAACATTGAGGGTCCGCCCTGAGCAATGCTGAGCTGCCATCACTGACTAAGGTTCTCCTATGAGTCTTACGGAGCTTCTCACTCTTGTTATCAAGCGTGGTCACCTCCGTCCTTCTCTTTACCTCCAGGACTTCAGGAAGATGGCTTTAATGTTCCTGCAGATCAGCCTGTCCCGGAACACCCACCAAGGTGAGCCCCAGCCAGGGGCCACATGAGAGTGCTTGAAATAAAGCCTGCTTGCAGCAGACTGGAATGGCAGGAGAAGGAACCACAAGTTAAAATTAATTTTCATAAATGTGATACTAGAAGGAAGAGAGGAAATTGAGCAATAACTTCAAGTATAGATCCATTTTAGGATAGAGGGTATTTCACTCCTTTCTTCCTTCATTCCATAAATGCTTCCTAAGACAGTACCTTTCCAGGCACTGAACCAGGCACTGGGAGACAATCATGAGCCAACAGCAGGTGCCCTGGGCCTCCCATGGCTAGAGTCAGCCTAGAGTGGGGGAGAGGCAGACATTAATTAAGTAATCACACAAATAAATATAAAATCACAGTTCTTAGAAGTGCTGCAATGGAAAGTGAAATGGTGCGAAGAGAGCATTGAACAGTCATTCCTGACCTGATCCGGGAATTCAGAGACAAATTTTCTAAAGAAGTGATGCTTGAACTGAGATATAAAGGTTGGGTAGGAGGAGAGAAGGAAAGGAGACAAAAAGAGAACACAAAAGCCACATATTGCTTAAAGAAAATCATTTTTAAGTCTGGCCAGAGAGACATTTTTATTATTATCTGTATATGTGTGTTATGATGAAAATTATTACTATGTGTTTATATAAAAATATATTTGCACATTGTATATAAGCAGAAATACCTTGCTTTCAAAATCACCATAATGACCTTTTTTTTTTCTCTGCAAACCCCTAGGACATAGTTGTATATCCTAGTTGTAAGTCATTCTAGTTCCTCCAGAGCATGGCTTGATGAGTGATGTGTAGGTCCACACCCAGGATCCGAACTGGCAAAACCCCGGGCCACCGAAGCAGAGCACACGAATTTAACCACTATGCTACCAGGCGGGCCCCCCAAGATGATCTTTCTGAATAGCTTAAAGGATAATTCAGAACCAACAGGTCTCATCAGAGTGAGGGCACTTGAAGTCAATGTATGGGTTGGAATGAACTTAGAATCTGGCTTCCAAACTGACTTTTCTTGAATTAGATGACCTTGAGCAAGTCACTTAGTCCTCCTGTGACTTCCTCACATCTGAAAATTGAGAATGTTGTAATAATAAACTATCTTGAATAGTCTTTCGAATTACAAAATTCTGTATTTCTGTAATTATTGTCTGTAGTATCTAGAGACTTAAAATTAAGAGAAAATAATTGTCCCAAAACTTCTGCAGTGCAAATAACTATGTAAGATGGCTAGGGTAAAAATTAGTTCAATCCTTCTTGGAGTTAAGAATAGCTCATACCTTAAATTAGGCACCTTAGAAATGTAGAATAGGAATAAACTCTTACACTAAGTTCTTTGTTAAAAATTATCCATTTTGGGAAAATTGAATTCATTTTGAAAGTCTGGCAGAAATATATGCTGATGGAGTTAAGTATGTAAAGGAACTAGAAACATCTTGCAGCGTTACAACTCATTAAAATGCTTACTAGACCATAAAGTACAGCATCTCAAAAGCAAATAGGGCTCTGAACATTGTTTTCTTAATTAAAATTCTCAATTTAATCCACTTGAAATATACAGCAAAAAATAAATAAATAAAAAGAAAATTCAAAGCAGAACCATCCCTGGGAAATTCTGCTCTAAGTCCTGGCTATTCATTTTTCCACTTGTAGGGTAGTTCAAGTTGTATAATCATGATGTAGTTAAAAATATAATGAGGAATTGGCACTGGTAGTTTTATAGGGTTTGAAGATTGGTTTTCATGCACCATGCTTTTTTGTTATTTAAACTTTGTTACTGTCATCATATTTCTAGCTGTTGAGTTTAACCTTTGCACACCACAGACGGCAGGACCATAAGAGCGTACTCACAAACAAATGAAAAACGTTTCTGGGCCCAGTGATCCATAGGGCATGTCATTCCACAGTGAAGTTTGCATGAAATGAAGGCTTTTTATTTGTTCGTGTCTTTTTAAGCCAGGCATAAACTGCCCAATTTATAAACCACTGCCTATGATTTTAGCTGTATGACTCCTAATACCAAACAAAAAGAAATCATTTAAAGATTGAGTCTACACACAGATAAAGTAGAGAATTATCTGAATAACCATAAAATCTGAGGACTGGACCACACCTCATGATCTTCTGGATTCATGTTTCCCAAACATGCCTGAAAATAAAAATCACTGGAATCTTATTAAAAATTTTTTAAAAATAAAAATGGAAAAAGATTATTGGGCCTCAAACCAGCACAACTAAATTAGAATTCCCAGTGAGAAAAGCCTTGACTAAATAGTTACAAATGTTCTCAGGCAATATCTGAGAAAGGTTGATCTGGTCAAATTTACAATCTGAAATTCAAATCCCAGCCTGACATGGTTCGTAACAGTTTACGCACGTGAGAATCACCTAGTGAGTTGTGTTTTGTTTTCAATATGGAGTCCGGTACTTCCACAGATGTACCCACGGAATGGGATCTCGTAACCTCTTTTCTTGTTTCTTTTTGTGGGTTTTTTGGAGGGGTTGTTTTCTGTTTTATTAATGTCCCCAGGTGATGCTGATGCCCAGGCTGGTTTGGAACAGCTACCGGCTTCACTTTGCCTGATAGGCTTTATCTTCCCTCTGTTTGCACACTTCCAAGCCAAAAGCCCAAACCACTTCCACCTAAAGTAATTACATTTTCTTTTCTCTGCCTAGGAAAACTCATATTTTCCCACCTCCTTTAACACATAGACACACTCAATCTATGAGAGGAAGTAGATCATTCAACTCCTGTTATCAGTGTATTGACAGTGAGTTGGAGGTAAGTTTTTGCTGTGACAACATCCACTCCAGGGCAAGAGGGGAGGGATGGAGAGGAGAGGAGGGAAATTTAGTCAGAATCTGTTATTTGGCCGCATGTGCACAAAAATGATTAGTTGACTGGCTAAATTGTTAATGCTAACTGGTAAATCCATCAGAAATATGGCATTATACATTTTGAATACTGTAAAACTCAGCTATTTAGGAATCGCTTTGAAGAAAATTACTGTTCACTTAATGAGAACATTTCTTATTCTAAATTGATATTTTGAGCCTCTCTAATATTATGGGAAATCATTAGAAATATATCAGACTGAATTTTTAGCTTTTTTTCAACAAACATATATATTGAGGGCTTATTGTGTGCCGACACTGTTCTTGACACCAGGGAAACACAGCAGGAAACAAGACCATTCAAAGACCCCACCCCCCTGTAACCTCTGTTTGGTAAGGGCTAGGAAGGAAACAATATATGATAAAATAAATATATATAATAAAATATCTGGCAAAAATAAGGCTATGAAGAAATTAATCAGAATAAGCAGACAGAGAATGACTGGAAGAGTTTTATGGAATACAGCATGCAGCACATCGCCATTAGCTGGCGTTCATTAGTATGATTTATAGATATGCATCATCTTCCCTCGTATATGATTATAATGATGCTGCCAATGTTACTTTCCGTATTTATGGATATAGCTTTTATAAAAAACCCTACAAACTGCTCCAAACAGAGAGCTGAGCTGGTCAAGCCCTGCCTTCTGACTGCCAGCACCAGTGCAGGGCCTGTCATTTTGTGCTGATGTTCCCAGCTTCACGGGCTGCTCAATACCTTGAATCAAAATGAGCCACCTCTGTCACACTGCCGTGTGCCATGTCTGCCCACAGACAGTACCCCTCATTCATCACCAATGGCAGCTCCTTCAGTGTCACACCACCGTTTCCAACAGGCTTCTCTGCGAATGCCTAGATGGAGGTTTCTGCGCACGTCTTGCTGTAGAGCAGCTGCTCCAGGTCCTGCTGCCATCCATCCATCGTCAGCCAGGGCGCAGCCAAGCGTTGTGGCGCACACAGCTTCGTCGTCTGTGGACTGGCTACTTTCCAGGGCAGCTGGGAAAGGCCAGTGTGACACTGTGTTGCTATGTATTTATATAGTGATTATCACCCTTGCGGCATGACTACAGGCTGATCCAACAGTACGTCCAAACTAAACAGGGACAAATTCACTACTTCTCTCAACCTCATTTTGAAGAGGCAAACAGGGAAGAGTGAGCCACAAGTAGGTGTTGGAATTGCCTAGTTTATAAAAACAAGGAATTAGCAAGCTTAAAATGTCTTCTATAGCATTACTGTGCTGACAACATGGTGATGCTAAGAGAGCTGGCCGAGTATGCTCTGCATTTTCACCAAAAGGATGAGGAAGAGCCAGCACGTGCTACATATACAAACCACATCTTTTATTTTTATGGTTCATTTAGGTCAAACCTCTTTTATATACATTGTATCATTGTATGTTCACTGGGTTTTCATTAAAAATATTTTTTCAAATGCATTATACAGATAAAATTGTAATCAAACGACATTTGAAAATGTGTTTAAAAATTTCACTTTACTACCCAGAAACAGATCATGTCTACAGTTAACTCATAATTATCCATGTCCTTGGATGGAAACAATGAAATAAGTTGTAGATAATCCGAAATACTACAAAAGCCAGTTATACCACAGCTGTGCACAGAATTCGGTTAACTGCATAACTGCTGTTTCACCCATTTCACAATAGTCGCTTGCTTCCCCACTGGTTACTACAGCCCTCTCCTCATCTTGAAACTTCTCTAACCCAAAACTTCCATGACACCACTCTGCATCCTTCTACCTCCCTCTTAGTTTGCTCCTTTTCTTCCTCTCTCCCTTTAACGGTACACATGTCCTGAGGTTCAGTATGCCATGCTTTGTCCTTCCCTGTATCTACTCCTTTTCCCGAAGATCTCATCCACCTTTACATCCTCAACTTTCATCTCTTTGTGGATGACTCAAAAATCTTTATCTTCTCGCGTTAGGTGGGCATACATTGATCCCATATGCATTGTTCCATAAAGGGTATTAGAACAATTGGTGACTCATTTGGAAAAAAATGAATGTAGATCCTATTTTCACACCATATACAAACTTCAATTCTAGATTGATTAAAGAGATAAACACTAAAAAAGTTTTTCTACAAAAGTACAGAGTGGTCATAAAGTTTGGAAATAAATATGTATGTGTTTATAATGTAATGTAATATAATGTAAATATACAAATATATTTACAAACTGGACCTCTTTGATGACATCTCCTGAGATGCTCAAGGCACAGATTTATCTGGTGAAAGCTGAGCTATTAATCAATGCATCAGAGACTCATGTGCAAGGACTCAGGGAAATTCCGTGTTAATGCACCACACATGTGCAACTTCGTAGTGCACTGAACCATGCAACGCTAGTGAGGGACGACACAAACGTATCATGAACGTCATTTAACATATTTATGGTAACATAATATCAATAAGCTATTTATTATTCAAACTGTTAAAAAGATAATCTTTAGTGAGTGGACAATTTTTTCTACTCTAAAAAATTGTGAATTGTTCCTTTTTTTAATAATGAGCTTATTTTCATAGATTATTTGTATACATTTTAAAGCAATAAACATGAAAAGTACTGTACAGTACTTAACTAAGCCACTAATAATCAATGTATTTTCCAGATTGATAAATTTCTCTGTCAACACAGTTTTGAAAGCTGCCGATAAAAATACAATTTGCTTTTAATGTCAACTAAGCAAGAATCAATATACAGAGAAGAACACATTTCTCTCCCTAAGTTATTCTCAAGTTAGCCAGTTCTAGAAGTCTATACAAAATGACAGGAATAAATACAACTATTTTGATTAGAAATGTCAGAAACAAGGAGAAGTGGTTCTAAAAAACAATGGAAAAATAAATTATGGATTAAAATAGTTCTTTCCCAAACTTCTTCCCTCAGAACCGTAGCACTGCAGAATATAAGTGTTCTATAGGGGAAATAAACTGCTTCATCCTCCAAAAGCTTTGGAAGAAATCTAGGCTAAGCACAAACATATTTCTTAACTTCCAGACTTCGGAAGCCCTTGACATACGCTCACGCATGGAGGGAATCTCTCACAGAGAGAGATAGTATCCAACGGCTCCCGCACTGCTTTAATCACAAATCCTTTTTTCCATGATGGCTATTAACGGCTCGTGTTGTGCAAAATACTTATGAACGTGTCAAGGAAGTTGCTAAATTTAAAACAATTAGTTCTAAAAATAGAAATTACACATTGTAACCCTGATTCCTTAAGCAAATAAATCCGGATCCTAGACAGACTGCATCATTCATTTCCTTAGACTAAAAAGGCAGCAGAAACTTTTAGAAATTCTTGGGAAATAGTACCCTCTCTATTCACCCTAACATGGACTGCAGACATTTGAATTCACATTCTATTCACCTCAGCTGTATCTGGGCTTAGGGAGTACTTCCCTCTTCCCTAATAATCCCCCATTATGGTCTGTAATTAAAATATACATAATGTTTTAAGTGATTAATAAAGTTGTCTTCCTTGTATTTAACAGCTTCAGGTCAATAGCTTTTGAGTTCCGAACTTTCTATTTTCTGGATATAATTATACTGAAACACTGCACATCAAAAATTGTGTAACGAAATTCCCATAATTCAAATTATTTATACTGATTAATAGTGTCTATATTCACAAATAAGTCAAGTTAAATAAGGGCATCATAGAGTTATATTCAAAAAGAAGAGGAGAATGAGCTCTTGAAGTGTTTACACAAATGAAATAAAAGTATATGTAACATGTAAGAGAATTTTATTGTATATTAATGCAAGCACAAGTATATGCATATATACATTTACGTATGAATGTGTAGATACATTAGGGATCTGATTTTCCTTTTCCTCCTCATTAAAAAATCAGTGAAAATCCTTAGTGTGATATGGTCAAGAAATACTCTGTTCTTCCTGAGATTTCTCTCTCCTTTAGACTAGCCTGCAGATGCTATGAGGTTGGGAAACAGAGTGCCCCTTTTGGCAGAAACATCAATGTTTTGGTTTTTGTTTTGTTTTGTTTTTGAGGAAGATGAGCCCGGAGCTAACATCTGCTGCCAATCGTCCTCTTTTTGCTGAGGAAGACTGGCCCTGAGCTAACATCTGTGCCAAACTTCCTCAACTTTATATGTGGGATGCTGCCACATCATGGCTTACCAAGTGGTTCCATGTCCGCACCTGGCATCCTAACCAGCAAACCCCAGGCCACGAAAGTGGAATGTGCACACTTAACCACTGCGCCACTGGGCCGACCCCAACATCAATGTTTTTATACTTTCTGAATAACATTTAACATCCTTCCTTAATGCAAGAACTCAGAGACTTACCATTTAACCATTCCATCCCCATAATTAAATGGATTACATATAGATTGCAGTAATTTCTAAACAATGTCCTGGAACAGGAGGCCAGCAAGATGGGCCAAATCTAGCCAGCACTTGTTTTGTTAGTAAAGTCTTAATTGGAACATGGCCATGCCTGTTTATTTAAATACTATCTATGATTGTTTTCATGCCATGAAGGCAGAGTTGAGTATTTGCAACAAAATTTCTTTATGGCTAACAAAACCTAAAATATTTACATCTAGCCCTTTACAAAAAATGTTTGCTAATCCCTGGTCTAGACTTCTAAACAAGAAAATTCTCTTGTTGTCAGTGTAATTGCTATTAGATTTGGTTTTGGAATTGAGTTTGTCCACATAGCTAAACATTGGAGTCTTTAATTTTCTGAGCATTCACAATTTTTATTGATGAAATTATATTTTGAGTCTCTGGTTGACGAATTTAGGGAAGCGATGTCTTTTCCCAATCCTGCCTCCTGGTTCAACAATGCTTGCTCTTCTGAGATTAATGAAAAGCTCCAACCACACAGAAAACTACTAGTTCTTCCTAGAGAAATAAACCTAATGAAAATATGAAACATTTCTACACAGAAATCTATAAGACAATACTGAGATAAATTTTAAGAGACAGAGAGAAGGAGAGAGAGAGAAAAAATGCTTCTATGAATTGAAAGGCTCAGTTCTTAAAGTTATCAATTTCCTCCAGATTGATCTATAAATTTAATGGAATACCAATAAAATTCCCACTGGAGATGTCTGTAGAAACTGATAAGCTGATTGTATGATTTATATGGGAATACAAAAGACAAAGGATAGTTAAGACAAACCTAAAGAACAAATTTGGAGGATTTACACTACCCAGATACCAAGACATCTTATAAACCTAAGTAATAAAAAAGTGTAGCTTTGGCACAGTAGAGGTAAAGAGATCAATGAACAGAAACCAGAATCTAGAAAAATAAGCAAACATATTTATATTCATTTGCTGTATGACAAATAAACTATACTGGGTCAGTTGTTTATCTACATAAAATAAAAATGAATCTTGACCCCTACCTCACATAAAAATCGATTCCAAGTACACTGTGAGACTAAATGTGAAATCTAAACTAGAGAAACTGCTAGAAGATAATACTGAAAAAGTCTTCCAGACTGTGGGACAGACCCTAGGGTGGCCTCCACAGTTCCTGCCCCTGATATTCTCATTGCCTTTGAGTGTGGATGCGAGCTATGATTTGCTTCTACCCAATAGAATATGGCAAAGGTGAAAGGATTTCAAATGTAACTAAAAATCTCAAATAAGTTGATTTAGAGTTATTATCAAAAGAGAGATTATCCTATATGGATCGACTTCATCAGGTGAAAACCTTTCTAGAGGGACTCTCCTTGCGGGCCTGATGAAGCAAGCAGCCGTGCTGAAGAAGCCCAGGTGAGGAAGAACCGAGGCAGCCTCCAGGAATTGCAAGTGGTCTCTATGACCTGAGGGCAGCCACCAAACAGCCAGCAAAAACCCAGAGTTCTCAGTCATACAGACACAAAGAAATTAATTCTGCCAACAACCTGAATGATCTTAGAAATAGATTCTTCCCGAGTGAGTCTCCAAATAAGAGCACAGCACAGCCAAGACTTTAATTTCACCCTTGTGAGACCCTGAGCACAGGACCGATCAAAGCCATGCTCAGACTTCTGACCCACAGAGACTAGGAGATAGTGTTATTTAAGCTGCTACGTTTATAGCAATTTGTTCAGCAGCAATACAAAACTAAGGCAATGACTCTGAGGTACATAAAGATTTCTCTAATAGGATGCAGAAAAGCACTAACTATAAAGGAAAAGATTGATACATGAGACGTCATTAAAATTAAGAGTTCTGTTCACCATAATCACTGTTAAGAGATTAAAAAGGCAAGCTGTAAATTTTGAGAATATATTTGCAACTCTACATTCAAAGAAAGGACTCAATTCCATAACACTCCTATAAATCAATGAGAAACATATAGACAACTCAATTTTTTAGCAGGAAAAAAATTTAAACAGGCACTTCACAGAAAGGGTATCAAATGGCTATAAACACATGAATATGTGTTTAATGTCATTATTCTTTCAGGAAAATGAATATTAAAATCATAATAAAAAATCACTACACATCCACTGGAATAGCTAACAATAAAAAAAAAAGACTAAACCAAATAATGATCAGCATGTCATACAACTGGAACTCTCATGTACTGCTGGTAGATGTGTAAATTGACACAACTACTTCTGAAATTGGCTTGAAAGAGTCTACCAAAGATGAACATACTCATATTCTATGATCCTGCAATTCCACTTCAGGATATCTACCAAACCAAAATCTGTACATATGTACTAGAACATTCCTCATATCCCTGAATATTAGTGTTTGGCTATACTTAATAATCAAAACCCATAAACAATTCAAATGTTAATTAATAACTGAATCGATGAATAAATTGTGATATATTCATAGAGCAAGATACTATACAAGAATTAAAATGAGCAAACAGATGCTACATATACAACATAGATGAATATGACAAACAGGAAGTTTAATTAAAAGACTCCAAACAAAAGGATACATACTATCTGAATCCATTTACATAAAGTTCTAAACAGTCAAAACTAATTTATGCTTATAAATGTCAAAATGCTGATTACTTTGGGATAATGAGTAGAGGCCTGGCAAAAGGAGGATTTCTGGGTACCACTAAATGTTTTATTTCTTAATCGAGGTGGTAGTTACACAGGTGTTCATTTTGAGAAGATTCATAGAGCACACACTTAAGATTTGTATCCTTTTGTATATGTGTGCTATTCTTCAATAAAAATTAACGAAGACAATAAAAATAAAAGGATCAATGAGGAAGATACATAGCAGGTAAGGATTGAAGGGGTGGGGTTAGTTCAGTGTGATTTTGGCACCAGGATGAACAAATAGACTGACGGAACAGAACAGAGAGTCCAACATCACAAGCACACTTTTAAGATCACTTGGTTTATGCTGATGATCCATGACTTGGAAATTTTCAGAGCCCAAAGAAACAGAAGAAAAGACTTAGTGAAAGTACTATGTAAAATAGTTAACAGTTAAAAGATCCAGAGAAACTCAGGGAGCTTCTGAGGGAACTCAGGTTCAAAGCGAAGAGAAAGGGTATTTATTCAGAACAGAACTCTAGTGAAATTTTCTGAAGAAAATCTTCCTGAAAAGTCTGCGGGTAACAACACATGAAAGCAGCAGACAGTGATAAGTACAGAGTCAGGGGCAGACCCGGTTGTCTGGGGAAAAGACTGTTTCCCTGGCAATAGGTCACAATGCTCAAAATAATATGAAATCAATGCTATGTTATCGAGTTGATTATTTTGACTAGGTAGCAGGGTGAAAATTTGAGAGATGGGAACAATGTGTAGCCCCACTCCTGTTCTGGCTATCTTTTGCTGCATAACAAACTGCTCTAAAATTTAGTGGCTTAAAGCAACATATCATTTATTATCTCTCATGATTTTGTAGGTCAGAAATTTGGGCAGTCTCAGCTGAGCACTTCTTATGTTCCACGTGGCGGCAATAGATGTCACTTGGTGGTACTCAGCCTGTGAATGGGATCCCCTGGAGAGTCCAACCCAGCTTCACTTACACGTCTAATGCTTTGACTGGGATGGCTGGAAGGCTGGCTGGGCTCAGCTAAAACTGTTCTTCAGAGTGCTCACACACGCCCTCTCCAGAATGGCAGACTGAGTTCCAGATGTGGGCATTCCAAGAGGTCCAGGCAGAAGCTGCAAGACTTCCTATGGCCCAGCTTTGGAAGTTTCAGAACCTTACTATCACCTCATTCTATTAGTCAAGCAAGTCAACTGGGCCAATCTAGATTCAAGAGGAGGAGGGTGAAACAGACTTACATGATAAGGAAATAGTATGCATGTACAGGTAAGGACGGAAGTGATGCCTGCCATCTTAGAATATGCTATCATACCCCATCATTTCCTTGTTATACCAAGACATTCTTCATACTAAGCCAGTGGCATACACTGCCTCAAGAGAGGAATCACAAAGAACAAAAAAAAAATCAAATTTTATGTTTAGCATAAGGATGAACACCAACAACTGAGGATCAGCCATTGGAAGGTGGCAACAGATGCCAACGACAATCGATGGCTGAAAAATAGATGCCCTGCCTGTCTGGTGATGGATGCTGGAGAAGACCCTCAGGGAGACTGGAAAGGAGAAAATCCTGAATGGGTTGAGAAATTCTTGAATTGACTAAAGTGACAATGGTTAAATTTGTGTCACTAGACAGAATGGGATGGAACAGATTGATTTCAGTTGTAGGAAAATAAAATCATGTTTGGATTCCTAAATTTGTGGGCAATTAAATTAATACCTATATAATTACTTTAAGCTTTTATTCCTGTTGGTTTGATCATCTTAATTATTCACATACCATAATTCAGTGATAGCTAACTCTGATGAGTAATTTTTCTCTCTACCTATTTCATTTTCCTGAAATCTTGATGTTCTTATCATACTCTCATAGCAAAGAATGAACTGCCTTATTATTTGCTTCAATCCCATAGTCTTGATGACTTTTAAAATCCAATTTGTCTTAGACATAAAATATTTACTATTTTAAACCCTTAGTTAATTTCTATTGACTCATACTCTTTTAAATATTACACTTCTGAGACTGCCTAGTCCATTACTCCTGGAGGAGCCACTAACATAATACCTTTCCAGATTCATTATTATTTGTTTTGGGGGAAGCTTTTGTCCTTGAGCAGAGTTATAATATTTCTTCAGAGACAGTTGGTCAAATATTCACTGAGATAAGCCACCAGATATAACTGAAGCAAGAAAAAGCACTTGTGAAGTAAAGACAGAACTTCAAAGAGCAGAATTTCAAGGGGCAAAGATAAATTCACGATTGCAGAGTGATTCACCATAAACATACATAAAAGCTTTTAGACTCAGCAAACCCTCACAAACAACCAACGCAGACACAAACACACCATAGTCTTTCTGCACAGAAATTCTGAGTTGTCTTTTCACTTGTAGCTTCCTATTGGTCCATTCCATTTGTACTACACCCAAAACTATTGTACCTTCCAGCCATAGAGAAGGTTCTACTCATGCTCAAAAAATCTCCCCACTTACACTCTTGCTCCCCTACAGCTTATTCTGAACCACGAGCCTGTGACCCACTTAGACGTGTCAAATCACATCACTCCTCTAACAGAATAAATAACTCACCAAGAACAAACTCTAAAGTCCTTACAACAGCAGACAAGACCCCTGTAGGATTTGGACCTCCATTGCCTTTCTGCTCTCATCTACTAATCTGTACTCCATTCACTTCCCTTCCGCCTCATTTGTCTCCTTGCTATTTCTGCAGTGTATCAGGCACGCACCCCTCTGCCTGTGGCAGTCTTGCCTCAGATTTCCACATGGTTGATTCTGTTGCCTTCTTCAAATCTTTGCTCAAATGCTGTCTTCTTATGAGAATTTCCCTTTAAAATTTCACCCACCACATGCATTATTCTTCTCCATAGCACTATCATAACGTATTAAATAATTACCTATTTGTTTTCTTTATTTTCTGTCTCCATTCATCAAAGTGTAAACTCTATGAGGAGAGCTTTTTTTCTATTTTGTTCATTGATGTACAGCTATTCCCTAGAACACTGCCTGGCATAGTATGTACAACAAAATTCATGACATTCTTCTACGTAATGATCCAAAACTAAAAAAGTCTAGGGTCCATCAATAGGAGAATGAATAAGCAATCTGTGGTATACCAAATAATGGAATACTACTCAGTAATAAAAAAGGAATGAAGTGCTGATACATGCAACAACTTGAATGAATCTCAAAAGCGTTGTGCTAAGTGAAAAAGCCAGACACAAAAGACTACATATTGTATTATTCCATTTATATGACACTCTAGAACAGGAAAATCTAAGGTATGGTGGAAAAAATCAGAAGAGTATTTTTCTCTGGGACAGACGTAGAGTTTGACTGAAGAAGGTCGTGAGGGAATCTTCTTGGGTGGTGGTGATGTTTTATATCTTTATATGGGTTTGTTTTTGTTTTTTATTTTTCCTTTTTATCCCCAAAGCCCGCCGGGACATAGTTGTATATTTTTAGTTGTGGGTCCTTCTAGTTGTGGCATGTGGGATGCTGCCTCAGCACGGTCTGATGAGCAGTGCCATGTCCGCGCCCAGCATCCAAACTGGCGAAACCCTGGCCTGAAGTGGAGCGTGTGAACTTAATCACTCAGCCACAGGGCCGGCACCCTGGGTTTTGTTTTAATGAGTGTATTCACAGGTAAAACTTATTGAATGCCTGTGCATTTTATTATATGTAAATTTTATCTCAAAAGTAAAACAGTAATCCAATATTTAATTCTAATTAATGATATGCATGCTGAAATAGGAAGAAGTGTACTGATATCTGCAATGTACTTTGAAATATATCAAAAAGAAAATAGATTAAAGGATGGATAAAGGGTTATATAAATATGTGATATCAATGATAGAATTTGGGTTATAGGTATACATAGTGTGGTTTTCCACTGTAAAATTCTCTTAAATTTGCTGTGTTTGAAAAATATCATAACAACATGTTTTAAAACTCAGCATCTCAGGCCCTACCCTGCCTGATAAGATAAGTACCTCTGGGCTAATGATCCTTGTGATCAGCCGCATCTTCTCAGGATGAGTGAGCCTGAAGAAAGACTTCAAGACCTTAAAGGCTGTGGCCAGGACCTCCGGCAGCTTCTTCCCCATCTCTGATGACTAGTTTAAGGGTTAGACTAGAGTCTTGGTCAGAGGAATGCCAGCATTCAACTTTAACAAGAACAGAAACATACTTTTCCCCAAAAAGGATGATATATAAATAGATCTTTAGACTCGTTGGCCTTGTGATCACAAAGCTTTGCATAAACTCATATAATAAATGTTTAGATATAAGAAAAAATCATTATTTCAGTCCCATTGCAATTTTATCTTTTTGTTCTTGTAAAAACTACACTGAAATTTATTGCAAGGATCCTTATAAAAGTAATAAAACAATGTCAAACAATCATAAAACCAATCACATATTTTATAGAAAATAGCAAAATAAAATCTCCTTTTGTGAGATGTCAAATCCAAAGAAACTTATGACTTAAGAAAAGACAACTTTCTGCTGTATTTAAGCATCAGCTTAGTTGAACTTCCTGTGCCCTTGCAGGACTGGAAAGGCATTTTATGATTGTCAATTTGAAAAGACTCTTCTGATCATTGGTCATGCTTATAGAAACCTTCAGCATGAATTCTGTTGACAGAAAAGTCTTTTTCATAATTGTCTTTGTCTTGTCTTCTCCATTATGTTTACTCAGACTCTGTCCCTCCACACCAGCCAAAAGAACAAAACAACAAAATACTCAGATTTCCTGTAACCATATCCTTTGAAACCAGTCGCTACTATGACGTGCTAAGATGTACTAATTTTTTCCTTTGCAGAAATGTAAACAAAAGAAATTCAGAGACCACAAGTTGGATATGATCCAGGAATTCAGCATGCTTTTAAATAAACAAGTGCTATGTAGGAATGAATTAATAAAAGCATAATGAGGTCAAATGAAGCATTAACTCAATTCAACTAGTGGGACTCTGTCGAAATAAAGGTTCAATAGGGACTTTGGAGAAATAGAAAACTAGAATATATTTCTGAGACAGTTCACAAAATAATACCTAAAAGAAGGGAACTTTTAATGGAAAATGGGAAAAAATAGTAGGCAAAAAAAGTGAGAAAGATGGTGACCATCTGCTGTCCATCTTCCTTGAAACAGAACAAGATGGAACTATCTACAACAATAGGTTAAGGAAGATAGAAGACTCACTCAATGGCCCCTTTTCAGTCTTCAGTGAACTTCATGTTTCTGAGATATTGTACAGTATCAATTACTTCCTCCTTTATGAAGATCCTCCTCTCTTTATGAAAGCACTACTCTCTAATCACACCATACCTGCTAGTCACTCTTTTTGTACCCATGGTCTCCATGGTTTCAAGGTCATAAGAGGAGGGCAAGAGTTTGGAAATGGACTGGGTTAGTCTCCACATAATCATTTTACTTTTACTGTTTACTTTTGCTTTACTTTTAGTGGCTCTGCGTCTGACTGCCTACAAAAAGTGGGTGTTATTGAGCCAGCCCTGATGGCCGAGTGGTCAAAGTTCAGCATGATCTGCTTCAGCAGCCGGGATTTGGTTCCCAGGCACAGAACCACACCATTCGTCTGTCAGTAGCCATGCTGTGATGGTGGCTCACGTAGAAGAACTAGGAGAACTGACAAGTAGAATATACAACTATGACTGGGGCTTTGAGGAGGAAAAGGAAAAAAAGGTGAGTGCTTTAAGATTACATCCTTTTTGGCCCTCTTTTCTTTTTATTCTCTTTCTCCTTCCTGGGTAATCTCAGCTCCACATGCTGGCAACTCTTAAAATTGTATTCCAGCTTTAATCTCTTTCCAAAGCTCCAAAATGAATTTTTCTGCTCTCAGGTATCTTGCAAGTACATAAAACTTCATCACGTTAAAAAGCAAACTTGTCATTTCTGCCTAAAACCATCTCCTTTTTAGTATTTTCTATTTATGGCATTTCTATCAAAGTAATCCTCCAAGTTAGCAACCATGAAATGATCTTTAGCTTCTCCGCCTCCATCTCTGCCTCCCACATTGTGTACTTTTTTGGTCTCCCCTTTTTGTACTGGTGCTTCTTGAAAGTAAGGCTGTGTTTTATTCATCCTCCTTATCTGAATACCTAGAAGAATATCTAGTACCTATGAGGTGTACGAGATAAGAAGGAAAAAAGGAAAGAAGAAAGGATGGGAGGAAGGAAGAGAAGAAAGAGATAGAAAGGAATAATGAAAGGAAAGTGAGAAGGAAGAAGAAAGAGGAAGAGAAAGATATAAGGAAGAAAGCGATTAATAAAATTACTGGGATATTACCCATAATAGGGTAGTTAAAGTTTATAACAGCTGACAGCTGATGCTCTAATTCTTCTGAGGAAGAGAGCTCTTTTTGCTGCAAAGACATTATGAGAGGTCCTTAGAGTAAAAGTGAAGCCCCCCCAAGGCTTACATATCAACCCTCGAAAGCTTAGAGGGAGTGGGAATTACTCTACACATAAAAAGACAGAGTTTGGAAAATTCCAAGACAAAATAAGAGGAAAAGAGTGAGGCACAGAAAGAGAGAGAAAATGAAGCAAACAGGACCATGACAGTGGACTCACTCCCATGCCTTCCAATCAGTTCTAGGAAATTCATGAAAAGCTTGGTGCAAGTGAATGTTTTCATGCTTGCAATGCAGTGAAATGATAGAATTTAGAATCTAGGTTTATATGGGGTAAAAAATGAGACAAAACTCATAAACACAAACGCCAGAGGACAAGGCAACAGGTGATCTGTGTTTACCTTCACTATGTCATAATGAAAGTACTTAGCCTTGCCATAAAGGAATGTAGCAGCTGAAGCATGACCTCAACCTCGGCCAGGGAATTTGGTGTAGACGATGAGATCAGATGGGTAATGATTCTATCCAAAAGATCAAACCAAAGTGACAAAATCAAAGGCTCAAGACTGTACAAGATGTTACTCTATTCCAAATTCAAAGAGACAAGGCTAAATAAACCAGCTTAAAAATCTACTAGGAACTCAAGAAACTCAGCTTTGATCTTGGGCAACCGCCTTCTACTCTCATTTAGAGTAGTTGTGCAATCTCTAAACAGGCTTAAATACTTGAAGCTAGCACAGCCTTGAAAATAGGCACAGGCCTATATTGCTTAAATTTAAGGAAATCCATATAAGCGAAGGGACACTTTCACAGTAGGATAGCAATTAACGTCAATATACTCCATTTCCCCCCACAAGGGATTCTGTGTTCATCAAGGTATACTTGTGTTCTCATAGCTGAGTGAGATGGGGAGCAGAAGAAGAAGATGGAAATGTCTAATGGTTTGAATTAGAAATATTTACGTCTGCCAACATGAGGTTCTGAAATATAAAATTTCTTACTGCTAGGCCACTACACCCTTCATAGCCATTTTGATGCTATATAGGCTAATTTATTTCCTTTATATGCTTCAGTATGAGTTTTATAACTTGCAATTATATGTGTTGTTACATAAAAAATGAATGCAACTACTCATTTTGACAGGCTAATGAGGTGCAGGAGTGCAAAATGCTAGAAGTATGTGATTTTATAAAAAACTCTACTATCATGCTTGTTTTGTAATAAACCAAATTGCGGACCTCCATAATGTGCTGCTGTCTTATAATAAAACCATTTACAGCAATAGCTAAGAGAAGAGAATGCTTACTTTTCAATCAGTGATAGTCACCTCTGCTGTAAAATGCTCTCCATTGTTTTTGAAGCAGAAAAATGAATAAACACCCAAGAACCACTCCAAAAACTGATGTTAGTCATCAAATAAACTAGCAAAGCCTCAAAGTCATTTGAAAATGTCAGTCTTGTGGGGGTTATAACAATCTTAGATAGTGCCTACTCTACCGTCAGCATTTACAGAGCATTTTTTCACTTCACTAATTTTCTTGGTTATTGGCGTTGTTCCCAGCTAGTATCTTCTCACTCTAAGACACTCTATGCCACATTTACACTTTAAGTTAAACACATTGTCCAGATACTTTACATTGCATTTCTCAAATGCATATTCCCTTTCAAAGTACCAACCTACTACATAAGGCAGACGCCTTTGTCCTTGATCCGGGGACCATCTTTTTTTTCCTTAAATCAATCATATTTGGAAACATGATTATATATTCTTTATTATAGCCCTGAAGGAAAGCACTGGTGACATTCTCTAGACTTTTTGTTTCTTCCTTTGAACCCTTCCCTCTGACATCCTGGTGACATGATCAGTCATTATGTGAAAGAGCAGTCTCACATGTATTCCAATCAAGAGCCATTGAACCGTTTGGCCACTGTGAAATAAGAGAAGAAATGGGCTTCCAATTACAGTGACATCAAATGTAAAAGAGAAGAAACACTTTCTTTGATCTCTGAACTTCTGCTTTCTAATTGACCTGCTTTGCACAGTATGGAATATGCTCCCTCACTGCTTTCTGACGTACCTCCCCAAATAACTAAAGCCGCCATATTACCTCACCTGTGTGGAACTTGTCTATCTTCTGATTCAATCTGCTTGTAATAGAGCAAGGAGAGAATGCTCTGAGGACCAAAAATGCTATTTATACAGGAGTTCCTCTCACTCTCTTTCAGAATCTATTTATTCTTAGTTTGAACAGAATTTGAAGAAGCCTAAAGGCAGCACAGTGTAATAATTAAGAACACAGACTCTGGAGTTAGACTGTCTGAGGAGAATCCTGACTCAGCTGTTTACTAGCTCTGTGACCTTGGGCAAGTTACTTAAACTCGATGCTCTGTTGGATGACCCATAAGATGAGAAAAAAAATAATATTTTTATACAGTTGTTATAAGATGAGATTAATTCAAATATATATAACACCTAGAACTATGCCAGGCACATAGTTTTTGCTTGATTTCTAAGCTCATAAAATAATATAAACAGCAAGAAAGAAGAGGGACAAGGGCTTCTGTAGGCATTTGCACTGACACCAGCAAGCACTATCAACCAGACGTCTAATAGCAAAGAAAGGAGGTGGGGGTATCGTTTAAAAATAGACATAAGAATTGGGGACATTGAGTATGGGAATAAAAGCCTGTGAGTATCCAAGGGCATCACTCTATTATGCAACAGTAGAGGAGTGGAAGTTTCTAAAGAGCAACCTGAACCGTCAAGTCAGAGGACATCTCTCTATTTCAGCTCAGCAAAATAGCTGATGTTTATAAAGATGACCCGAGCACCCTAGAAATAATCAAGATAAGCTCCATAATTTCATTCAAGATGCAATACATTTTGAAATATTTCTGTTCAAAAGAGCCAGGTAAAAAATTGTAGATACATGCTCAGCTATCTAAAATACTCAGTGATTCAGAATGATTCAATCCCTAAGTGGTCTTGTTATAAGAAAATGCTGAGGGTAAAACCAAAATATAACAGCAAATTATGTCATGAGGAGATGTGCCAAAGACTGATAATTGTCCCCTACCTTTCATCCTTCAAGTCTTGATTTTGGAAGTAGAAATGTCCTGAGTACATGAGGATATGACTTCCTGCTCATTTAGAGACTGTGTCTCCCGGCCTCCCTTGCAGCTTAGTGTGGCCATGTGACTAAACTCTCATCACTGGGATGTGAAGGGAATCCACTGTGCACCTTATGTGGTGCTTCTTCACAAGCACAATGTTTGCCTTCTGCTTCTTCTTCCTCTCCCCACAAGCGGTACGGAGAACATGAAGCAGGTAAGCTGGCTTCTACCATGCAGATGAGGTGGCCACCAAAGAAATGGCTGAAAAAAAGACAGAGGAAACTGGATCCCCAGGCCAACCTGAGGAGGCAGCAGGGTGACCGACCTTTCCCCTACCCCCTCTCGAGGCAATTAACTTCTATCTCATTCGAGCCAGAGCAATTTTGGGTCTCTTTGTGATAGCATACTAGTACTATCTTAATAAAGTTAGAAAAAGATTAATAGGAATTAAATTCAAACTCGTATTGTGCAAGTTACTGTATTAGGCTCTATAAAGATGCAAAATTAATTAGATGCAAATTCTGCCCTCAGAGACGTTATAATCCAGAAAAGATGAGGCAAGTACCCAGATAATTACATTACCATACAGTCTATGCTGCTTGTCATCTGAGAGTTATAAACAAGATGTTATGGGGTTATAGTAGGAAACAATTCTATCAACTTGAACCTAGAAGTCTTGAATCAGGAAAATCTTCATGAAGATGGCCTTTGAGAAGGACCTACAGTTGAAAGGATTTCAAAAGCAGAGATAAACAGTGACAGGAAAGACAAAGATTATGAACAGAGGCCCTACAGCAGAAAAGTGGACACATGTTAACACGTCCTGTCAGGACAGAGGGTGGAGTTGAAGGGCCTTGGCCTATGTAAACTGGAAGAATCAGTTTAGACCACATGTGAAGAGTACTAAACTATTATAAAATATGTGTTAAGCTCTGTCTATATGCAAGCATTGTGCTAAGTGCTTTATGTGTCCTTTCTCTTTTTATTCTCAAAATAAACTCTAATCTTTTATGTATCACTTCTAGTGTGAGAAGTCTGTACCTAATTCAGCAGACAATGGAAATTTTGAAGAAGCATGAGAAAGTGAATGAGACTCTCTAGCTGGGCTTCAGGAAGGCCAATTTCCATGTGTGAGTGCAGAGTACAGGATGCCAGGGGAGCAGAGAGAATGCTTTTCCTTTTTTTTTGAGGAAGATTAGCCCTGAGCTAACTGCTGCCAATCCTCCTCTTTTTGCTAAAGAAGACTGGCCCTTAGCTAACATCCATGCCCATCTTCCTCTATTTTATAAGTGGGACGCCTACCACAGCATGGCATGTCAAGCAGTGCCATGTCCGCACCCGGGATCCGAACCGGCGAACCCCGGGCCACCAAGAAGCGGAACCTGCAAACTTAACCCCTGCGCCACCGGGCCGGTCCCAAGAGAATCCTTCTTCTAATAGGTAAGGCAAGAGATGGGGCCTTGAACTAGTGTGGCAGCACTGAAACTGGGACAGAGGGGCTGGACCCAAGACATTAGGAACTTGACAAGTAATTCTGTGATTGTGTGAAGAATCCTGTGAAAAAGGAAGTAGGGGGATAACCCTAAGGTTTAGAACTCAAGCCCTGAAATTAACAAAATAAGGAGTGAAGGGTTGTTATTAACAAAAAAACAGGAGGTAAGAAGTTGCACTGGGCTTATTGAGATGTTGATGAAGTCTACGCAGAGGACTTTTGCTTTCTCAGAACCATGACTTACTATGTGACTTTGCAAAAATAGCTTAATGTTTCTAAACATATTTTCTTCTCTGACAAACAGGAATAATAACATTTGACTCATAGACTTTGAGAATTAAATAAGAGAATATTTTTTGAAAGGGAAAAGAAAAGCACCTAGCACTGTAGCACCGTAGACAGCACACAGTAGGCACACACTAACAGTAGCTAACACTCTTATTGTTGTTGCTGCTGCTCTTGTTTCTCCTGAGCATTATGAAAAATTGGAGCAAGAGGGGCAGGTGTGAAAGGCTTATACATAGACATACGTGTGTTTGCACGTACACATATACATATAAGGTGAGAGTTGATGAAATCATCAAAGAAAAAGAAAAAGTTTTGAAGAGAAAACCTTAGCGAATACCTCCATTTTAAGACATAGTAGGAGAGACGGGAGCCAGCGAAGGAAACAGAGGAAGAAATAATTATGAGGTAAGAAAAATGAGAGACGGGGAAAAAGAAGATACAAAGAGAGGATGGTCAACATGGCTAATGCTGCTTAGAAGATAAAGAGAGTTGCGATCTGAGAAAAATAGCATTGATTTTAGTGTCAGAGTCAAGAAAATGGAGTTTGTCAGGAGATGGAGACCGAAATGTGTTTATCAACATATGGGAAAGAGCTGGTAGAGAGAATGATTAAATTTATAAAAGAAAAAGAAAAATCGAAGGAATAAAATGCCAGAGGAAGAAAAAGAGCAGAGATCAAGAAAAAGAGCAAAGATCAAGAGCACAGGTGGAAAGATCAGCCTCTGCCAGGAAAAGAGATGCATTTTCCTCATGGAAGGAAATGAAAGAAAAGAGAGGAGATGAGGAAATGAAGATACTAATGGCAAATCTGCGTGGTAAGAGAGCTCATTTAAGCTGGCTTTTTAGTAAACTAATAGGCTAAGTCATCTACTGAGGGGAAGTGAAAGGATAAAATTAGACTTGAGATGTTCACAGTTTATTTTTTCTTTCACAGGTGAAGGACTTTTATCTAGTAAAGGACATCATTTCTTAATGTCTTCACTTTAATAGTATTTTATCAAATCCACTTTTCTCCTCAAAGCATTCATTTTTCTAATATTTGGAGGAAGTTTTCATAGGAAAACATCTTGAATGATTGAAATGAGTCACGCCCAGTAACTTCCACTCCGTAATGTCAACTCCACATATAAAAGCAATAAATGGTGGTGGTGGTGGTGGAAGAGGTACCAAATTGCATAGCACTCTTCCGAAACGTTCGCCTTCCTACAGAATGATTATAATGCAATTTTTGTAGCTCTCTTTTCTGCATCCACTGTACTGGGTTGAATGATGTCCTCTAAAAATTCACGTCTACCCAGAACATGCAAATGTGACTTTGTTTGGATCTTTGCAGATGTACTTAGTTAAGACGGTTCATCCTGGATTACGGTGGGCCCTAATCCAGTATGACTGGTGTCATTATAAGAAGAGAAAAATTTGTATGCAGACAAACATAGAAGGAAGACATGTGAAGACAGAGACAGATAATGGGGTTATGCTGCCATGAGCCAAGGAATGCCTGGGGCTCTCAGAAGCTGGAAGTGGCAAGAAAGGATCCTCCCCAATAGGCTCGTGAGGGAGCAGAGCCCTGCCATCATCAGGATTTTGGACTTCTGGCCTCCAGAACCACGAAGGTATAAATTTCTGTTGTTTGAAGCCACCTCGTTTGTGATACTTTGTTATGGCAGACCTGGGAAACTTCATAACCTCCCAAAAAGAAAGGAGGAAGATAAATCCTGTGACTAATGGGTGTTTCCTATATTAGGCTTCATAATGATGGTCCAAAAATCAAAAGAACCATTTCTACCATACGGATTGTTCAAAAATCAAAAGAATCATTTTTGACCAGAACGTCGCTTTGTTGATCCTGCATCCCTCTTCAGAAACATCAGGAAAATATTTCTTAAACTGTCATTGTAAACAGAGTAATGGTTTATCTGAAAGCCCTGAGAAAACGATAGGGAGAGGACATGAGAAAAAAGCTTTTTAAGATCCATTATATAAAAAATTACCCAAGGACCCTTAGTCCTAAGGTTCTATAGAAGAGGTCAGTCAAATGAGAATGAGAACTAATGACTCAGAATAACCAATTGGTAGAGAAAAGAATAATAGCCTAAGGCCGTAATACACGTCTCTTTAAAAGGAAAGACAGCCAATTAGAACACTGAGCCTGGAGCCACATACAACGATGAAAGCAGACAAAGAGTTAGGGTTCCGTCTGGAACTCCTTGATAACACATCAAAGGGAATCACTCCGAGGGACTGCCAGAGGGAGTAGAAGGACACCGGCCCACTCCGTGTTTGAAGATTGTGTTGCTGAATCTTACTACATATTTGAATAAAAAACAGACTCTCTGTGATTTGAGCCTATAAGATATCACAAGAGGAAATAAGTCAAAATTTAGAGATCCGGGTCTGGGATTGTGGTGTGATTACTCTGAGGAGGTGGTGAAAAGGTGTTACAAAGAGCCATGGAACAGCAGAGGGAACATTGTAGACCTAAGCTTCTCCTTTTCTTGAAACAATGAAATTGATGGGAGACAAGGGGAGAAAGCTATTCCTTTCTTATTTAGAGAACTTCTGGGAAATATGCTTTGTTATATGTGCAAAATGAAAATATATATATATAATGGAGTAGAAAGGACCAGCGTAAGAAGTAGTGATGGGGATATGGCTTATGAGGAACATCAAAATTTGATTTGAAAATGGACTGGAATCATTATAAACTCCTAAGGATCTGAGTAGCAAGATCAAAATGACTCTTCAGAAAGATGTTTCTTACTGCTCCCTGTGAGCGGAACAGTTTACGGAACAGAGAAGGCGATAAAAAGAATTTGAACATGAAGCAATTGAGTCGCCAGACTGGGTTATGTATGTAAAAAGACCAGGACACAGAATTCAAAGTGGATTAGATGAAATAGCCCTGCTCTTAGATCTGCATTCCTTCCATGAACTCTTCAACCCGAACTTCCAATCTTTTATTCTCCTCAAGCAGATATTCTACCAATAATAATTATAAAATAATATTATCCATTATAAAATAGCACCCCCAGCACTCCCGATCCCCCTTTACACCCTGTTTTATATTCCTTCTTTGTTTATCACCACCTGACACCTTAGCGACTTGTTCGTTCATTGGTTTATGGTCAAAGTCACCCCGTTAATAGGAAAGCTTCTTTAAGTCACTTGGAATAGCGTCTGGTGCATAATATGTGAGAGGAAGGAGGGAAGAAACGAAGGTAGGAAGGAGAGAGGGAAAGAGAGAAGGCAGAGGGGAGGGAGGGAGAGAGGGAAGAAAGACAATGAGAGAAGGAGGGTGGAAGTAAAAGAGGGAAGGGAAATGTTAAAAATTATTGTAAGGTGGCAAGTCTGAGGAAGTGTGGGAGAGTAGCAGCATGGATGGTGAACCTGGTTATAACTCATTTTTTATACAGAAAGATCATTTTAAAAATTTTGCTATGTCAAATATCACTTGTTAAAAGTTTATCTAAATGTTCTATTTTATACCAGTACTTCTCAAATGGGAGTCCACAGACCCCAAAGAGTAAATGATCATATTCCTATTAGTCTGATGATTTTCTAAGAGAAGTTTAAACTTCAAAATATTCATTTTGATAAAAATAAAATATATGTGTACTTAGCTAAGTATTACTATACTACTAATAATTTAAGCCAACATTGGGGGTCCAAGAGTTTTTATTTTTTAGAAAATCCAGCATTTCTTAAATATGAGAAACATGGGTGTCTTATTTCTTATTTATTTTATATTCCATTGTCTCCCCCATTCTTGCTCTCTTTTTTCTACTCATGTTTCTGTAAATCTAGGGGAACTGAACTGTCTCACTTTTATTAACTGAGACAAACAGGAGTCTTTCTTTAATATGTCCTCATTTTTGAACCTCTCACTTAACTCAGGCCTTGAAAGCTCTCAACATCAAAACTCCTATAATCATTAAACTTTTCAGGATCTGAAGTGTTAGTTTCACTATCAAAAGAGCATTTGAAGTGTATTCAGACACTTCTGTTATTACTTCCTTTCAATAAGCAATGGTCATCCCTTGCCCACTGAGAGGCCAGTTGAGGCTTCAGCCTTAGCAGGGTGAATTGTGAATTTGTATCAGGAGATGACTAGGGTCCACTCCAGAGCAGAATCCAGGAAGTCTGTGTAACTTTTAGTCAACACTTGTATTAGTCTGGTCAGGCTGCCATAACAAAATACCACAGACTGGGTGGCTTACGCAGCAGAAATTTATTTTCTCACAGTTCTGGACGTGGGAAGTCTGAGAGATCAGAATGCCAGCGTGGTCAGGTTCTGGCTTCACCTCTCTTCCCAGCTTGCACTCTGTGTCCTCACGTGGAGGAGAGAAAGAGAGGGCAAGCTCTCTGGTGTCTTTTCTTCTAAGGGCACTAATCCCATCATGAGGCCCCTACCCTCCTGATTTCATCTAACCCTAATTACCTCCTAAAGGCCCCACCTCCAAATACCACCCCTGTTGGGGAGTAGGGCTTCAATGGGTGGTGGGGCTGCTGTTCAATCCATAGCAATCTTAAACATGAAGGACATCAAAGAGCTAAGAACACTTTCTCAGGTCACATCTGGGCAGACACAGGTGACTTAGGTTACCCATTTTCTACCTTCTAATCTGGCTCAATTTATTGTCCCTAGAGTCCTATAGACAAGGGTGACCAGTAATATTTTGGTTCAGTCTCTCAGAAACATCCCAACCCGAAGTGGACTCCCTAAAACGAGTAATCCCAAGTCCAACAGAGATATATTTGCACTCTTAGGATTGACAAATAGACATGGCAAGCACTAGGATATATTGGAGTATATGAGGAAGCCATTTGGTATAAACCTAATTCAGCCTTACTTTGTTTTTTTTCCAAAAGGGCCTGATGGGGCAATTGAGCATGCTTAAGCTTTGCTATGTCCCAAAGACAAGAACAAATGGCCTTAAGATAAAGGTGCAACTTCCCCCCACATTGGCATTTCCTTATGGAAAAGCATCTTTCCTTAGGCTAGGAATTGATTGCTGTGCTCACCTGTGACCACCCAGCTCAAGACAACAGAACTGCCACCATGCTGTGTCCACTGAGACAGCAGACCTACTACCTGCTGTGTCCATCAATCACTGTGCCCACAGAGCAGTCTCCTGAGTATTGTAAAAGGGACATTTCAATCATATGTGAAGAATCCTCTTTGAGGGTATATAACCACTCAGTATACCTTACTTCTTTGGTGCCCTTCCTTCCTTTGGGAAGGAAGGCCCTGGACCATGGTCCTCACATTTTGGCTCAGAAGAAACTTACCCAAATTTTTATTTATAAATTGGTTCATCAACATGATGTAAACATCAGAAATCCAGCACAACTACCTTTCTGCCTGAATTCTCTTTCAGGCTATCCAGTAGAATAAGAGTATGCAGTTTCCTTTCCACGCTGGAAGCCTATGGATGCTCAAGCCTGGAGCACATTCTACCTGTCAATGATCAGAACTGTATTACATGCTATCTCTCTCTGTGAGATATTGTTGGGGAAGGGGATGGTGAGATGATTAATATTTGAAACCCAAGCTGCTTTACTTTTGTCACTAATGACCTGTAAATATAACAGTGACTGAAATTATCCGGAACTACGTTTCTTCTTGCTATTTTGTATTTTCATCATGTTGCAATGTGTAGGGATTATCCAACGAAGAAAAGTGGATAAGACTAAAAGTCATAAATCAGAACTGGTTTTATTTTTATTTTTATTTTTTGTGAGGAAGATTTCTCTGAGCTAACATCCATTACCAATCCTCCTCATTTTTTGCTTGAGGAAGATTAGCCCTGAACTAACATCTGTGCCAGTCTTCTTCTACTTTGTATGTGGGATGCCTCCACAGCATGGCTGATGAATGGAGTATGCCCACACGTGGGATCTGAACCCATGAACCCTGGACCACCAAAGCAGCTTTAACCACTCCATCACAGGTCTTGTCCCAGACCCGTTTTAAAATATTTATCTGACAATTCTTAATTCACTTAGTGATCACAAAACAATTACGATTTTCCCTCTAACACTTGACTCAAGAACTGTCTCCCTCAAAAGGCTGCACTCAGAAATATACAAGGGAAAGATATTTGTGAAAAGATGTTCAGCCTCACTAATAATTCAGAAAATTCAAATTAAAGTGAGTCACTATGTTTGAACATCAAATTAACATAGATTTTTATGAATAATGATATGTAGTGTTAGCAAGGCCAGAGTGGGAGTGTAAACTGGAGCAATCACTCTGCATGGAGATTAAATAAACTAAGAAACAGGTAAAGAAATGAATATCAAAGGCCTTAAAAAGGACTCTTGACTCATCAACTATCCTATGTAACTCAATGTCTTCTAACAAAATAAAGATACACACAAAGATTTAGCACCATTGTTTATCATCTTGAACATTTAGAAACTACCCAGAATGCCACCAACATGGAATTGGTTAAATAAGTATGGTACATTTTTACAATAAATCCCACAGATGTTTTAGTTGACCATGCAAGGACATGGAAAGACCTCCCTAGTCTGTTGTTAAGTGAAAAAAATATTACCAACGGTTGTATAATGTATAATTTGAGTCAGAGAAAAAGGAAAAGAAACACTACACACTCCAAGTGGCTCACTCTGGTGTGCTGTTCGGTTTTGCCCCTTCTGTTTTGCTTATCTGTTTCCCAAACTTTCAACAATGATAAATGTTTTTGTAAAAAGACTAATCTTTGCTCTTTAATCTACCTGCTACTTTAAAAAACTCACGAACTTCTACACATTTATAAATACAATTTGCAGTGCTTAAGCTGACATATATCCTTTCAAATATGTTCTTACTTTCAAACATACATGTTTTCTTGACTCATCAATTCACATGTGAATTTGGAAGTTCCAAAAGGTCAAGGATAATTGCATCTAATTCTTTAAACTGCCTGGTGCCTAATAAAGTAATGTATACAAAAATTACACATATTTATATTTTTGAATACATGAATCTGGAATATGTGATGGAAAGAAGGCTTAAAAAATTAACAGTAGATAAAAATATGTTTGAATTGCTGTTGTCTATACCCTGGATATGTTTGATTAAGATTTCCCAAATCAAACTTTCATCTATTATTTCCACAAATACTATCTCTCCTTCAGAACTATTACTATTTGAGATTCTGTCTCAGCCTCAGAGTCTGAGTCCAAACCTTTGCTCAAAACAGCATCACCACTTGGGCTGCCCAGTGACATAGCAGTTAAGTTCCCATGCTCCACTTTGGCAGCCCCTGCTTTGGCAGGGTCCATGGGTTCGGATCCCGGGAGCAACCTACCCACCACTTATCAAGCCATGCTGTGGCTGGCATCCCACACATTAAATAGAGGAAGATGGGCATGGATGTTAGCTCAGGGCCAATCTTCCTCAGCAAAAGGAAGAGGATTGGTGGCAGATGTTAGCTCAGGGCTAATCTTCCTCAAAAAACAAACAAGCAAACAAAAAAAACCAGTGTCACCACAGCTCAGAGTCCTGCACACTGGGTTGGCCTGTCTGGCAACTTTACCATTGCTGGAAATAATGGTTCAATGCACCTTTAAAATTTTCTTTCAGTTCTATTGACTGATTTTGTCTCACAAGTTTAGGTTATTCTCTTTAGGTCACAATAAACGTGAATTCACTCACGTTATCTCATGTAATGGGTGGCTTACTAGAGAAACAATTAAGGAAATAAGCGCAGTGGCATGCACTAAGCTAGTGTCATCGTCTCTGAGTGGGAAAAGACTTTCTAGATATAACACAAAATTTAAAATCCATAAAAAGAAAGATTGATCAATTTAATGACCCTGAAAACAAAGCTCCCTGTATCCTCCCAAAATAGTTAAAAGGCGAAGTCAAAAAAAATTTGTTACTTATGTTACAAACAAAAGGATAATCTCTTTAATGTTGTGTGTGTGTGTGTAAAAAGAAAGATTCTAAAATCCAACCGAAAAAAGACCAATAACAATGGAAAACTGGACAAAGGCTATGAACAGATAGTTCACAGAGAAGAAATATAAATGGTTCTTAAACATACGTAAAAATGCTTAACCTCACTCCTAATAAGTAAAATGCAAATAAAAACTATAATTAGATTCCATTTTTCACCCAAAAAATAGTAAAGATTAAAAAATTGCTACCCACAGGGTCAGGAAAGGTATGATGGAACAGAAAGTCTCAAATATTGTGGGTGGGAGTGTAAATTACTCCTACAACTATAGTGAAGAATTTCATAATATGTCTACAAAGTTACAAATCACAATTACTGAATTACCCTCTGGCCAAACTATTTCACTTCTGGAAATTTTTTCTATAGATACGTCATACATGTGCTAAGTTGTATATGAGAAAGACACATATTCTAGTACTGTTTGTAATAGCAAAAGATTGGCAGTAACTTAGATGTTTATTAATAGATATATGACTAAATAGATTACACTCCATGCATATGATAGAATATATGCCATCTTTAAAAAGAATAAGGCAGGGGCTGGCCCTGTGGCCGAGTGGTTAAGTTCGCGCTCTCTGCTGCGGGAGGCCCAGTGTTTCGTTGGTTCGAATCCTGGGCGCAGACATGGCACTGCTCATCAAAGCACGCTGAGGCAGCATCCCACATGCCACAACTAGAAGGACCCACAACGAAGAACATACAACTATGTACTGGGGGGCTTTGGGGAGAAAAAGGAAAAAAATAAAATCTTTATAAAAAGATAAAAAAAAAAAAGAATAAGGCAGGCTTTTTATATATACTGTTATGGAACCGATATTGTAAAGTGAACCAAAGTATAGAATCATACATATAGGATGGTATCATGTGTTTGTGTGTATGTGTATATACTCATACAGTATCATTAAAGGATATACATATCTCTGGGAAGGAAAACTAGTTTAGGGGAGACAGGATGAGTCACAGATTTGATTTTCAAAATAAACCCTTTTGGACATTTTGAATTTGGAATCCAGTGCATGGATTTCCTTTTTAATAAAGACACAGCAAACTTGAAGCATATCTTCTTTATTGAATAGACTTCTCAGTAATGAAGATGCAAGGTAAGCAGGTTACCCCAAGCCTTGGGGTAAGGATTCAGCATTACAGAAGACAGAGGCCTCCTTTCTCCTTGAGAGTTGGGAAGTATGACTATCCCTTTGAACTAAACAAGCCCCCAGAGGTTATGAGTCATTTAATTTGATGGAGGGGGAGAAAATCTCATGAATAAGAGACTGGACTTTCTAGTAAATTCAGCATATGAATGCTCAAGTCAGTATAATTTGAAAAATAAAGTAAATATGAACTCCTTTGTACCCCAGGGTACTGAAGTAGGCCAGACCAGTAACATAAGAAAGAGGCACGACAGCCTTGGGGGTTCCCAGGAAAAGCCAAATGATCTAGTTCTAGTCAGGCCCCAAGAACAACAGGACTGGAGTAGAGCTGGCCTCTTGGAGCCTGGAGCTGGAAGGTGGTTCAAAGTAGGATACTGGGGAGCTGAGCAGCAGAATCCAGATCTTACTCTAGTGCCTCATTACTAAAGTGACAGCTCTTCCCTGATACTTCCTCCTCTCTTTTTTTGCTACCACCCAACCTCTTCACACTCTGTTTATCTTTGTTTCCTTCTCTTAGCTTCTTTTTACACCTGACTTCAGTTCCATTGTGGCCATAGCCATTCAGCTTTGGTTCTCTCTGCTCACTGCCTCTGACTTTCCTAACTGACATAACCCACAGCAAGAACTAATTGGCACAGGTAGACTTTGCATGAGCCAAACTTTCCACAAGGAACCACCTTCTGGTCATTTGCCAGCCTATTGATTGACTGCCCTTGGGTTAGATGCCCATCAGTTCCAATCATCTTGGCCCTAAACCACATGTGGAAAAACCACAGGTAGTGGAGGGAAGAGAAGAGGAGAGCTGGCACAAAGGCAAGTTGCCTAGGACCCTTCACCAGAAGTCTGAGCACAGGGCAGTTTTCCTTAGAAGGGGCAGTGGACCTTTGCAGATTCCCTTGCCAAGTCTTCATGCTAGGAAACTATGAGAACTTTGAAACTTGATGAGAATGAGTGCTATAGGAATGTGGTAGAGATTCTGTTTAAACACTGATTTTAACAAGGGCTAAATATGGGCTATGAGTGGAATGTTAGACTATCCTCGCTATAACTCTCCGTTGCTAAACAGAGTTCACATAGAATTTAAGAGATTAATGAATCAGTTCAACACTTTGCCAAAAGAAAAATTTTCCCTAAATTAACAGAATTAAGCATTCTATGCATCTCTCTTCTTGCTCCTGAAAGCACTTAGCATGCCCAATCCCTTTCTCCATGTATTACAGTATGTTATGATTAACCCAGAGTTTAATTTATGCGCCACAAACACCCAGGTTGTCCTCACAGCCTCTAATGAGAAGAAGAGTTGAATAATTAAACTTAAAACCATTGCGTCGAGAACAGAACAAAAAAATCATGAGTTAGTATGCTAATGTGGCGATCTTTCAGCCATGAGCTGATTGCTGGACCACGCTCCATTACAAAACAGGGATTACACTTTGATTTAATGGCTTCCTCTCTCCATGCACCCAAGGACACAGTAACAAACGCTATAGGGTTACTGGGCAAAGATAATGGGAACGAATCAAGGAAGTTCACACAGTAGGAAGAGTTCCAAAATATTTATTTTTAATCTTGGATTTAAAATCACAAGAGCTTCAGGTGCTTAAGGTAGGTGGGAAGGTAAAGATCCCAGCCAAAGTGCTTGGTGACAGCTTGGCGGTATGTTTACAAGTGGTGGGTTTACTTTCTGGCTTTATTTGCTCTCTCAGGAGAATATTGAGACTGCAGCCATTATAGACACCTTAATTCAATTCTGGAACTAAAAATTAAATTAATTTTTTTCAAACAAATTATAGAAAGTAATGCAAATTTAGAACTTTTTGGTTTTGTCTAATCCTGTTGTATGTTGAAGAATACCTTTAGAATTTTAAGCATATGTACTCTATCTCACATTATGTTTCTTACTCCTTATTGATTTACTTTGCTCAGTAAAACATTTTACTGTCCACAGAAGCAGGCTTGGAAGCTTTTCTGCATATCTAACATTATGTTTCTCTTTCTAGCTGCCCCTGGGGTTTTGAGCTATAATTTTTCTTTCAACTACCCTATTAATTGGTGAGGAAGTATATGAGATTATAAATATATTTTCCTATGCCTATCAGTGCGTACTGATGCATATAATTTTAAAGGATTAGAAGGTACATCACTACTTCTCTATAATAAGTAAATGTTAGACTCAGCATTGTTATCACCACAGCATGAGGCAGGTACTTTGTGACCTCATCATACTAGCTCTCTACCATGAAAGCCTCTTACCTCCGTTAGTTAAAACCTGTCATAGCTATTCAGGTATCACAGGTGCGATGAAAACATCATATTCTAAGGCAGAAAGCTCTAACCCAAGCAGTGTCCCATCTTATTTGTATTTAGCAACTGTATAAAGTACAAGGTGCATCTCTGGCACTACATTAATAATGAATGACAGTAATAAAGTTGGGAGATCAATGACAAATCAATTAAATTAAATTGCAATAATTTAGAAAAGATGGAGTTGTGAAAAGTAAAAAGACAAACTAAGCAAAAACAAAGTGAAAAAAATCCTAAAGTAAAAATGATACTTTTATAATGTAAATAGCTAACAGTTGATCCAACAGAAAGTAGCTAATTTATCAAAATACAACCCAAGGAGTTCCAAAAATGAGACCAGGAAGAATGATATTTCTGCAAAACTTAGAACTGTTTAAATATACACCAAGAATGGAAGATTTTGAATTGCGTTTAAAGCAAAATACAGAAGAACAGTTTAAAAATTACCTTATATATATATATATATATACATATATATGTTAAGATGTATTTAAATTAAAATCACAGTGTTAGTTACCTTTTGTAACACACTCATCATTAGCTACCTGTCACTATTTCTCCCTCCTGTGTTAAGGTTCTCTACTCTGGCTTTTTCCCTCATATGTTTGTAATAAATGCCCACTGTACAAGACGAAGGTCACCGATGACTAAGTGTCATGCACCTGCTCCCTCATGACTCATTTGCTCCCTAGAATATATTATCAACCTTCCAAAAAGGAAATATACAAGGACAAGACGATGTTACATATTTTTTCATGGGGGTAAAAAATGGTATGAGGATGGAAATTATTAACAAGTTACCTAAAAAGAACCCTATCATTAGTCCCCAGAGACCATCTAAGCTGAGCTAAATGGTCTTATTTTAAAGGAGGGGAAATAAGCTTATCAAAGTAAGAATGTAATTTCTTTAATACATCAGTTTCCCAAGAATACATATAATACCTTCCAGTCCTCTTCTTTCCTACCCTCTCTCCCTCTATCTAAGGATTCTTTTAATTTCGTAGTTTTATTACTTCTCAGGCAGTGAGGGGTGTAACATAACAAAGATGAAATCTTCGTTAATAATCCCTAACTGAAAGAAGATGCATAATTGTATGGTCTTGGGTTAGATCCTAAGGCAACCCAAGCAGTTGGAAATGCAGAATCTTCTATTTCTGCAATACTGGTGTCTTTAAAGAATTTCCTGAGTTTTTGGAAGTCAAAGAAAAGAGAGCACAACAGAAAAGTGTTCCTGTATTTCAGGTCATTTTAAAAATTTAAGTGGTAGGGTTTTTTGGACACAGTTTAGGATATTTTATAATATCCATATTTTGTTAAATTGTCGTATAATCACATACACACACCTAAACACACGTGTACATTAAATATGAATTTTCCAACGGTTTTGTTATTCCAAGACTTTCAGCAGTTGAGACCACAGAAGTAAGAGTGGAGCCAAATTCAAATAATCAAAGAGATGGCTTGGACAAAATTTAGACGTCAAGTACTGGACAAGGCTGGAGCTGATAACCAGCATGGAACTAGAGATCAAAACTAGACAAATAGGGATTAGAGAGAGCGAGGCTGCCAAAGATTAAGACGAGTCATTGCATCAAGAACCAGGACCTATGAGAAGGTGGAAGATCAAGGCGAAGAAGGGAGAAATAGAACCAGATCGACGAGGGAACTTCTGCTAGAACAAAGCCACTTCCACAGTGTGATAGTCCAGGGTCTACACACAGAACGCAATTCACATTTGAAACATGCTAACTGGATTAATCTGATTAGATGAAGAGTATGCATATGTGACATCCAAGGCCAGGTGAATACACACTCTCTGTTCCTGGGAGTCCTCTGCAAAGCCTGTGAGAGTTTATGCACTGAGAGCTTTTGTGAGAGAAGCTTTTGAAAGTCTGAGGTAGAGAACGGATATGCATTATCATTAAGCTGCTTGCTAGAAATGTTTGTATTTTTCCCAAGCTTCTAATGCATTTTTGCCTTTGTAAGACTATTTCTTTAAAGACACTCTAAGTGACCATTTCCACAAATGACTTACTTCTGGGGAGGCCTAAGAAACAGTCCCACTACCTAGCGTGAGATTCAAAACTGACTTCTATGAATTTTCATGAACCTTCAGAAGATTTTCAGACAAAATGAGTCTTTCCCACAGGCAATTAAGCACCTTTGGGAATGCCAATGACAGTTCTGCCTGGTTTTAAGTTGGAAGTTCACATCTATTCATTTTTTGTTTAGTTCAAAAAATAAGAGCTATAATCCCCCAAAGCATAAAGAGGCTTAAAACAAAATTGAGGTGAAATATTAGAACGTTTAGGTCATGATGATGCTGACTC
The DNA here is from genome assembly GCF_041296265.1 of Equus caballus. Lineage (NCBI taxonomy): Eukaryota > Metazoa > Chordata > Mammalia > Perissodactyla > Equidae > Equus > Equus caballus. Next base: position 94,760,153 of record NC_091685.1, on the reverse strand, counting down.
ACTGAAACTGACACACATTTCCTTATCTTCTCATACAAAGAAAAAAAGTGATAAGTCGTAAGAGCCAATAGAAACATGCAAAAAAATCAATTATCGATTAATTATCTATCCCTAATTATAGCCTCAATAGGTTCTGAAATAATCATTGAGAAGACCTCTGAAACATATATTCAGTTTTACAGGAATGAATTGGAAAAGGTCATAACATACAAGGTAACTAGTTAATACTTCAGATTTCCCCACTGTGCTCACTTTTCCCTCTCTTTCTACATCTATTCAGGAAGCAACCACTTCTAGTGCTGAATACTTAGTAGAGGATAGATGGTGGTGCTCTTTTTGGTGGTAAATTAAGGTTTCAGCTAGAGCAGAGCGAAGCACACACTCTAGAGATTATGCCAGTCATGTACTATCTGTAACAAATTATCCAAATTTCAAAATACTTTTTGAAAATTCCAAAAATAAATTTACTTGCTCACACTTTAAGAATCAAAAACTGAGAGCAGAAGAAATTTCTCACTCTAGCTAACACAGCCATTCTAAATGAATGCCTGCTATACACCAGAAATTTGCTGGAGGTTGTGCTCGTGAAGTTGGTGATCAGCCTAAGAACTGATATGGGAATTCTAGCAATAAAGGCATGGATAATGTATAAACTCAAAGGGAAGGAAACCATCACATTACTTGACAAATACCAGGCCCAGAGAGATGATTCCTCATTCAAGTTCGAGAAATCAGAAAGAAACAGGAAAAAGTGGACTTTTAAAATAAAAACCCTCTGTGATATATAAAAAAGAACTTAGCTGTTATGCTAAAAATACATAGAGAAGCCTACCTCTAAATAATATTAGCCAAGAAATAAAAGAAAACTTTATATTGTTTCTGGGTTTTTTATCTTAACAAAATGTAAGAAATCATGGACTCAGCAAAATAAGAGATAAGACACAAGACGAAAATTGAGCTGGCCAAGAAAAACAAAAGTGCAAAGAAACCCTCAAAAAGCACAATAAAATATAGAATAATTAAAATATGCATTGAAGCATGTAAAGTACAGAATTAAGACTGCATAAAATTTAATTAGCAACAACCTAGAGAAATTTTCTAAGAAAATGATAACTACAGTGCAAGAGAAAATCCAACATTTAAATAGTCACCACTACTGAGAAAGAAATCAGAAAATATGGAGGAGAAGTAATCATCAAAGATTTATTACAAGGAAAAAATAATAATGTCCTGAAGTAGAAAAAAATAACAGCATAGATATTGATAGATCAAAAAGCCTTACCAAATTCCAGGAAAAATTGATATAAAATAGGCTAGATTAAATATAAACTAACAAATTTTAAATCGCAAAACAAGGTTTTTTAAAAATTCAGACAGAAACAGATTACTTTCAAAGAATCAACAAAAGTCAGGCCTGTCTCATTAAACTCAGAATACCAAATTGTCTTCAGAATTTGGAGAGAAAAAAGATGTGGCAATTATTTTATAACCAGACAAGATGACAAGATGAAATGGTTTAAGAAATATACCACCCATAATATATTTACTTGAAAACTTAAATTTTCTTTAGAGTTTTAGGAGAAAGATAAAAAGTAAGAACGAGAAACTAGAAGTATAAAAAGACTATGTCAAGCAATTTAAAATATGAAAACCTGAAAATATAGTGTATTAGTTAGAGAACAGATTTTAAGAAGCTAAAACAAAAGACTTGCAAAATACGATGGCTCAGACAAGATTGCACTTTACTTTTCTCTCTTGTGAGAGTCTAGACAGGGAAGCAGTCCCTGCCAGGTAGGCAGACTGTCCATTAGCTTATGAGGACCTAGATTTCTTCTGTCTATCCTTTTGCTCTGCCATCTCTTAGAGTGTTGTTCTCAAGTATATGGTTGAGGTTGGCAAGGACAATCATGTCCACATTCTAGGCCATGGAAAATGGGATATAGAAGGTATGGAAAGCAAGTAGTTTCCTTACACAAATTTCATCTGGAAATTACATGCACCACTGTGCTTACACCCAATTGGGCAAAGCTCAGTCACGTGGCCTCACTGAGCTGCAAGGAGATTAGGAACTAAAGTCTCTAGTCAAGTGGACATGCGACCAATTATAACTCAGATTGCAGTCGCGTGTATGGGGGGAGGTCTATTAAAAAGAAAAAGATGAAGATAAGGGATACTGGGATTCAGTTTGTTAATTACCATCTTTGTCATTTATGATCACAAAATTCAAAGCAAAAATCAAAACTGAGTCTTGAAAGAGAAACAAGTTGGAATCGATAACCAAATAAAAATAGTAATTAACATTTATAATGCTAGATTATAATAGGAAGTCAAAAAGAAGTAATGGAAAGGAAATTATGCTAAATTCTTTATTTTATAGAAAATTTAAAAATTCTCATTCTTAAATCTAATTAGATAAAATCTAGTTTCAAGCATTTTTGAAAGTTAAAGTAACTTTTTTTTAAAGTTGACAAGATATTTACCTTTCAATCACTAGAAAAAGGAAAATGAAAATCAGAGAAAAAAATCTAATAAAGAAACATTCAAAATGAAAAAAAAGAAGATGACAGTTGAGGCTGGCCCCGTGGCCGAGTGGTTAAGTTCGCGCGCTCCGCTGCAGGCGGCCCAGTGTTTAGCAGGCGGCCCAGTGTTTCGTTGGTTCGGATCCTGGGTGCGGACAGGGCACTGCTCATCAAACCATGCTGTGGCAGCGTCCCATATGCCACAACTAGAAGGACCCACAACGAAGAATATACAACTATGTACTGGGGGGCTTTGGGGAGAAAAAGGAAAAAAATAAAATCTTCAAAAAAAAAAAAAAAAAGAAGATGACAGAAATAAGATCATCCTAAAAAGTTTGGACAAAAAATAAAATACTGAAATCTCCTATTAAAACAAAATCTAATGATATTCAACTTCAAAATTCATATCTAACATTAGGACACCGAAATGTTAAGAACAAAAGGAAACAGAAAGATGTGATAGACAAAATCAGACTAAAAGAAAGCAAGTAGAAATATTAATTTCACATAAAATAAAATGGAATAGACTAAAATATTAAAAGACAGTCATTTGTACTGATAAGCGATTTAATTCACAAAGAAGACAAAACAACTATGAACTTCTATGCTGGATGTAGAAGACAATACTAATGGAAAAATAATTTTTGTTATGAGAATTTAATACAACTCTATCTTTTACAGACGAAGACGTAGGAAGGTCTCCTAAGAGTTTGAGTAGTACAATTAATAACTTTAGTTATTAGATAAAGTAAACTTTATTCTACAGAGAACACTTACAAAAAAATTATCATGTAGCACTAATGCATGAAGATAATCTCAATAAATGCCAAGAAACACACATGGTACAGCTCATATTCTCTAATTACAAATTAAAACTGCTAACTATCAACAAAAAACATGCAAATCACTGGAAATATAAAAAAGCCATGCTAAATAATTCTAAGATGAACAGAAATCAAAACTGCAGTCAAAGTATTTTTAAATTAAATACTCTGGTTATTAAATAAAAAGGGAAATAAATGAACTCATAATTCATCTCAAGATGGTTAGGGAAAAAGATTTATTAAGAAAACAAGATTAGTAAAATTGTTCACTTATTCAATAGTCAACAAATATTTGGTGAAGGCCTGTTACATTCCAGACACTGGAAGTAAGGAAATACGTCAATAAGAAAACATATTCAAAAGTAAATATGTAACAATGTTATGCAGAGATTAACGCTGTAAAGAAAAATACAGTAGGATAAGGTGTTAGAGACTGAAATGGGGTAGGAGGAAGCTGCTATTTTAGATAAAATAATCACAGAAGGTTTATCTGAAGAGATAGCATTTGAACAGAGACTTGCAAGAAAGAAGTGAACAAGACAAGCAAATGTCTGGTGAAGAGTTTGATGAAATAGTACAGAAATTGGTAAACCAGAAAACTGAGAGCTGATGCCTAAAAAAAGTAGTAGACACACCTCAGAAAAATATTGCCAAGAATTAAAAAAGAAAGCACGCACACACAAATACAGCTACAAGAAATTCTGAGCAAACATAAGAGAGACTTTTAAAAAATAAATGCATATATGATATAGCATAGGGCACTGACATTTGCCCTGGTTATATTGCAAAGTGTTCATGAATCTCCAAAACGATAAATGCTGAAATATTTGTTCAGCTTTCCTCTAAATGACACCTCAGTAAAAAGTCATGTGATTCCCAACACAGCCTTATCCAGCCATTTACCTCCTTTTCCACCGTGCTAAAGTTTTCTCTCACTTAATAGCCATTTTACTCAAAGCAGCACACTTTCCATCACTTACAGAGTTACCCTTGACGGGTAGAGAACAAAGGCAGTGCGATAAAAGGGCTGCTACACTCAGACCCAGACTACCTCAGTCACACTGCTGTCTCAGCAAAATTCAAGATTCTTGTAACTTGGCTCTTAGGGGCCAATAGTGAAGAGCTGAAACCAAAATATATTAAATCTACTAAATAATTATGGAACATGATTAAGACAAAAACCAACCCAGATGATATATGATTTTAAAAGAAAATAAATGTTTTTAAAAATTAAATCAAGAAAAAGGAAACAGTATTTTGAATTAGAGTTTTCTGTGGTCTGAGAATATTGGATAAATGATCAAAGAAACCCCAATTTCAAGAGAACACCAACCAGCTGCCAAATATCCACTCTGGGGTTTATTTAAGGAAATCAAAATCAGATCTGATTCCTTCATCCCCATCTACCAGCTGATTAAAAGAGAAAGCAATGCTGAAGAAAGTTACTGTAATAGAGAATTGATCTGAGAGGTGAGCTATCAGTCTAGGGAGAAGAATATTGTAGGGTTTCCCCTCTATTCCTCCATTTCAATCTAATTGAGGAGAGTCTCCAAGAGAACCACTCACAGAGATCAAGAGTGCCTGAAAGAAGAGGAGATTGGCATCCCCTTCTTCATCTGGATGTTTAGTGTGGAATACACGGATCCTGATACTGCCGATGCAGCGTGGATTAATGTAAGAGAGCTCTTGGGGGAACCTGACATGTATTCCCTGTAGCTAATATGAGCAGTTGGGAAGAGCAGGACAAGGAGAGAGATCAGCTTGCACGATTTAGAGTAGGTGCTGTGGTCCTCAAGGTTCTGCAAGAGGGCAGCCTGAGGATCCCACTGTTAGAGACTTGACGTGTACCGGTAGGGTGCTGAAGAGCTCCCTGTGGTGCTCCAAAGAACTAACACTTGTAGCCTAGAGTCCAAAGCCCATCAATGACGATAGTAGTTTAGTTGTAAGACTTTTTCCACCTCCTCTAATCCCCCTGCATCCCATCCCAACCCTGTGGGAGCCAAGAGCAGCGGAGAGAGGAAGAGGAGAGGGGACAAACACTAGGTGACCTGAAATCAGACCTTACCTTGGCTCTCACTGCTAGTCTCCAGCCACAGGCCAAGCCGGGGATTGGGCTCTAGGGAGCAGTCAGAGGGGAAGTGCTTTGAATTTGAGACGCATTTAGGCTGAATGGTGCATTTGAATGCCTGAAGATAGCAGTAATTTCCAAAAATGAACTTGTTCTTACATCTGTGAGTGACTAGAAAGCCATGAGACTTGACACAGATGTCTTCAAACGGGAGGAACAGAGATCATCAGAATCTCATAGAAGTCCTGAGCCAAACCACCAACATCTTCTTCTGGGACTTTTGCAATTGGTTGTTTTTTTGTTTTTTTTGGAGGAAGATTAACCCTGAGCTAACATCTGCTGCCAATCCTCCTCTTTTTGCTGAGGAAGACTGGCCCTGAGTTAACATCCGCGCCCATCTCCCTCTACTTTATATGTGGGACGCCTGCCACAGTATGGTTTGACAAGCAGTGTGTAGGTCCATACCCAGGGTCTGAACCAGTGAACCCAGGGCTGCTGGAACATGCGAACTTAACCGCTGCACCACCCGGCCAGCCCTTGCTATTGGTTTTTAATAGTCTCCCTGCTTTGTCTTTGCCCTCCTTCAGTCTGTTCTCAAGAATAAAAGTCTGTTCTCAACACAGAAGCCAGATTGATCTTGAAAAAGTTATCAATTGAGGACAGCCCGGTGGTGCAGCAGTTAAGTGTGCATGTTCAGCTTCGGCGGCCTGGGGTTCACCAGTTCAGATCCCAGGTGCAGACGTGGCACCACTTGGCAAGCCATGCTGTGGTAGGCGTCCCACATAAAAAGTAGAGGAAGATGGGCATGGATATTAGCTCAGGGCCAGTCTTCCTCAGCAAAAAATGGAAGATTGGCAGCAGATGTTAGCTCAGGGCTAATCTTCCTGGAAAAAAAAAAGTTATCAATCACCTTTTGCTAAAATAATAGTGGGGGGGGGGATGTGGAAATTTGATTCTAAAGTAAAAGTGTAAATAAAGTGAGCATTTGCTGTAACACTGTTGTATATTTCTCATTATCTAAGTGATGTTATTAACAGAGTTGGTATATGTGGTTGCTAGTCTGCACAGATAGTCCCAAAATGAACCGTGCCTCCCAGTATGTACGTCCTTCTCTACTTCTGCCCCACACTGAATCTAATGTTGGTGGTCATGAATGTCAACTGACACCAGTCAGCATGTTTCTGAGTGTATGTGTATATATACTTTTTTTGCAAATATATTTCTAGCTCCTAGACTAGTGCATTGCACACAGTAGAATAGGAATAATTGGGCAACTAAAATAAATATTTGTTATGACCCCACTGTATGCTTTTCAGGCCTGAGTGATGCTATGAATAGAGATGGTATACACAGTAGGTAATATCCAAGTATAGCCCTGCAGTGTACCATACTAATCCCTTTTAGGTTAGTTCTAGTGCCCTTTGACACTGAATATGGTGCCCTTCTACAGCAACAGGCTGTGGTGGAAGTGATTCTGTGTGACTTCTGAGGCTAGGTCAGAAGAAACCTTGCAGTTTCTGCCTTGGTCTCTTAGAACACTCATTTTGGTGGAAGTCAGCCACCACGAGTAAAAAGCCTGACAATTCTGAGATCAACATGCTGTGAGGAAGCTCAATCTGTCATTGTAGAGAGACTCCATGAAGGCCAGTCCCAAGCTTTTCCAGCCTCCTCAGCTGAAGTGCCAGATATATGAGTGAAGAAGCCATCTTGAACATGCATCCCGCTCGAGCCTTCACATGATTCCAGCCTGAATATCAGCTAACTGCAATCTCGTGAGCCTTTCCAAGGAACGAGTGCCTAGATGAGTCCACTCAACCCACAAAATTGTGAGAGATGACAATAAATTGCTACTTTAAGCCACTAACTTTTAGGGTGGTTGGTTTCACAGCAATAGATAGTCAGAATGGATTAACCATGAGAATGAGGAAAATAGAGAATGGTATAAAAAAGATGTGAAATCCTAAGGAATAACACCCTGATGGTGGTTTTAAAACATCATTACCACCAAAAAGAATAGAGATTTTGGGGGGAACAAAATGGCTAATCCCAGGGCAAAGGAAGAAATGCACAAGATGAGTTTGAAACTCTTATCCAGAAAACAAGACATTATCAAAGACTACTACTAGGACTGCAGCATAAGGACTTAAGAGCCAGCTTGAAAGGGGGACCACTGTTCACCAATGAAGTAAATTGAGCACAAATGGGAATATTGACTATAACAGTTTGAAAGAACTAATATGTTCAAATCCTCAATGCTTTAAACAACAAAAGGAAAATGAACTAATTGGTCACCGCTTGAGACTGTCAGAGAAACACATCATCATTCTGAAACCAAATAAAGGAAAAAAATCAGAATTACAAGAACAAAACACCTATGGCAGTCTGGAAAATCAAACTTAAACTCAGAATCTCCAGAGTTTAGCACAACTCCCATCACACATTAGGAAATCAATGAGGGTTTTTTTTAAATGAAGGCAAAGAGGAATGATGTCAACAATATAACAGAATAGGAAGCCTTTACTCTCCCACCCCCACGGACACACTGATTCAACAACAATAAACAGCCCAATTCTCTTTAGGAGATATCCAGAAACCAGCTGAGAGGCTTCTAGCGAGGGCAAAAACAGCCTCATTGAAGCTGGTAGGAAGATCTGACATTCCCTTTCACTATAATCTCTCTCCCCACAACACAGCGAGGGGGACACAATCAGGAGGAAATCCCCAGCTCCCAGTTTCTCCCTGGGGAGGGAAGGAAAGAACTGGACCATACGTCCAAAGTTCTGACATTTCTGGAGACTGCCTGAGGAACTTGTTTCTGCCTTGCCTGAATCTGAGCACTGACAGCAGAGGTCCCCAGGTTGGAGGCTGCCAAGAACTAAGGCAGCAGTTTGGAACATCGTGCATGCACTCATATAACTCAACCCTGAGCAAGTGAGTGAAAAAGCCAAATCCCAGCTTCTCCCTGGGCAAGGAAAGAGTTGGGCTGTACATCCAACATTCCAACTTTTCAGGGCCTGCCCAAAGGACTGGCTTCTGTCTTGCCTGGCACCAATCAATGCCAGGACCCACCATACTCTAGATGACTGAGGAGCGCTGAGAATAAAAGTAAAGGCTTGGGTATAGAAGGAATGTATTCTGACATAATGAAGGCTATGTATGACAAGCCCACAGCTAATATCATACTCACTGATGAAAGCTTGAAAGCTTTTCCTCTAAGATCAGGAACAAGACAAGGATGCCCACTTTCGCCATTTCTATTCAACATAGTACTGGAAGTCCTAGTCAGAGCAATTAGGCAAGAAAAAGAAATAAAAAGTATCCAAATAAGAAAGGAAGAAGTAAAATTGTCTCTGTTTACAGAGGACATGATCTTATGTATTAGAAACCCTAAAGACTCCATCAAAAAAACAGTTAGAATTAATAAATGAATTCAGTAAAGTTGCAGGATACAATATACAAAAATCAGTTGTGTTTCTATATACCAACAGCAAACAGTCCAAAAAGGAAATTAAGAAATAAACCTCATTTACATTAATATCAAAAAGAATAAAATACTTAGAAATAAACTTAACCAAGGAGATAAAAGATTTGTACGCTGAAAACCAGAAAACACTACTGAAAGAAATCAAAGAAAACACAAATAAGTGGAAAGATATCCCATGTTTATGGACTATAAGATTTAATATTTTAAAATGTCCATCCTACCCAAAACAATCTACAGCATTAAAGAAATCCCTATCAAAATCTCAACGGTATTTTCTGCAGAAATAGAAAAACAATCCCAAAATCCATATGGAACCACAAAGGATCTGAATAGCCAAAACAATCTTGAGAGAGAAGAATACAGGCATATAAGCTCAAATGATCTTCAGACAAGGGTGTCATATGGGAAATTGCTGTTCAAGGAGTATAAAAGTTCAGTTATGCAAGATAGATAAGTTCTAGATATCTACTGTACAACACTGTGCTTATAGTTAACATCACTCTTACTGTACATGTAAAAATTTAAGAGAGCAGATCTCACGTTGTGTTCCTAACCTTCTTTTGCCACAATAAAAAAAAAGAGCATAAAGTGAAAAATAAAGAGATGATTTTAAAATCTAAAAAAAAAAAAAATGAAGGCAAAAAGAGAGAGTGAGCACCCCCACACACACCCCACCAAAATCAAATGTTGGGCACATACTCCGTCTCTTTCCCTCCCCAGAGAGAAGCCCGTAGTAAGGGGTTTTCTCTGGGCTGAGCTGGGAAGAGGGACAATGGCGAGTTGAGTGCATGCTATTCCAAACCATCGCCTAATTCTCAGCTGCCCTGGACCTGGCACCATTTCCTGTCAGTGCTTACCTCCAGGCAAGACAAGAACCAGTCCTTCAGGCAGACTCCTGAAAGGTCTGAACAGTTGGAACTGCTTCATTCTTCTCTTTTCCTCCCCAGAGAACGCCAAAAGACCGGGGAGTTTTCTCCTCATAGAGCAGGGCTGAGCTGCGGGGAGGGACTATCGTGAGTGGTTGCCACAAATTTTCCTACCCACTTTGATACTGGCTGGTTTCATGCTCCCCTGTGGTGTAGGAGCCTCTAACTGGCTGAATTTCTCACAAAGGACAAAGGAAATTGGTCCTTGTATTGACGATTGGATGTCTCCATCGGGAGAAGGAGATCTGGGTGCTTCCTGTTCCAACATCTTGCTGCCATCGTCCCAGAAATTTATTCTTAATTACAAATCAAGAGGCTTACTTTTCCTGGAAGCCTTCGGAAAGTGCTTTTATATGGCTGTTTCGATTAGAATTTACTACATAGAGACGGAAAGCAGTTAGTATGACTGCTTAAATTTCCATGACCTGTGAAGAAAGTGAGGATTCACAGAAAAATAAAAATGTTTTTGCTGTATTTTAATTTACATGCACTTTTTTGTTTGTTTTGTTTTGTTTTGTTTTTGGAGGAAGATTAGCCCTCAGCTAACTACTGCCAGTCCTCCTCTTTTTGCTGAGGAAGCCTGGCTCTGAGCTAACATCCGTGCCCATCTTCCTCTAGTTTATACATGGGACGCCTACCACAGCATGGCTGCCAAGCAGTGCCATGTCCTCACCCGGGATCCGAACCAGCGAACCCCGGGCCGCCGAGAAGCGGAACCTGCGAACTTAACCGCTGCGCCACCGGGCCGGTCCCTACATGCACTTTTTAATGTGGGTTAAGACTTTATTTGATTGCTATCTTTATGAGGGTAAATGGGGAAAATTAAATAAATGTAACAAAGGTCAAGTTTTATATACACTAAACTTTATATATGTGCATATATGTACATTTTATAGATATACATATACACACATACATACACTTATATACATATATACACATATATGTGTATGTGTGTGCATAGACACACACACACACAAACACATAAACAATAAAGCTAACTCTTTTCCTTTGAGAAAAGATAGCCAAAATATAAAGAAAACCAAAGGGAAAATATGATTCAATATATAAATATTGTCTTTCAGGAACAAATATATGTAAAGTGTTTGTTACAGAATTTTAAAAGATTATCTTTGACATATCAGGAAAACACTGATCTATCACACCTAGATGACACTGTTATCACATCTCAAGGGTTTGAACTGCTTGATGTCATCTAAGATGGACCATCGTCTAGAAAACCTTTTTTGATTAGATGATAGAAGAGAGAGATTTTGTTTTTATGTTGTGTTTTGTTTTGTAATGATATAACAGTCGAGACAATATTAATGTAAAATATCTTGGGTTTTGAGAAGTATATTGATTAGAACTCTTTTGTTAACAAAAAAGAAAATCCAAACCTGAGTACGTAAACTTTTTCAGGGAGACTTTATCATAAAAGAGTATGTCACAGACATAGATGTGGCAGGGCCTCAGGAAAAATGGAAACCAGGAGTTGAAAATCCTTCATGACTCTTTATCTGTCACTATTTCTCATTTGTATAAGTCAGCTCTTGTCTTCTTTCTGTCTCTACAGCCTGTTTATGTAAAACGGGCGTTCGTAATCCATAAGGCAGAAAATGTGGCCAGCAATAAATCTAGTGTTGAAAATTCAAAAGACTAGCCACAGTAAGACCAAAACTTAACAGCTGAACTTCAGAGAGGCTCTGATTGGGCCCACGTGGTGCACAGGCAGGGTCAGGAGGCCAGTCCTAGCTCACTCACATGGCTGTTTTCACTATAACCATGTAGATTAAGTTAGTTGGGGGTATGACTGCTCCCAGATCAGTCAGTGGGACAGGCAATCCCATGAGTTTCCACAATAATACAGAGAAAGTTTGAAATGTTCCAAGCACAGAAATATGCAATGTGATTTAAGAACTTCTAGAATTAGTTGCCCTTCTTTAGGAAAATGTTGTATTTGTTCTTGGTGAAATAGAAAGAGAAGATAATAGAACCTATAGTAAATGTTTAGGCTAACAGTCTGTTCTTTTTGCTAGTGTGCCTTGTAAAGTAAAATAATTAGTCCAGAAACAAGAAATCAAGGTAGCAAATATGTGCTAAATGGGACAATCATCCAGCACAGTGGACAGGAAAAAGAGGGGACTGTTACTGTGGGAAAAACCATTGAAACAATCAGCCCATGCAGAACAGCAATAAAGAAAACAAAATGAGATACTGGGATGTTCTTAGCTGGAGAAACAAACGCAAAAACGAAATGGGGCAGAGTGTTCTCCGATAAGGTGTCTGTCTGTTCCCATTTGGAGAATTGGATGCAGAACTGATCACCAGAATGAAGCAAAAAGCCATTGACTCAACAAAGTGAATATATTTTCCAGTTCGAGCACGAAAGTACTGAAATCATTTTGACAAATTTGGATGAAAAGAACTTAATGTTTCTTAGCGACCTGATATTTCTTATAAGGAATGAACAAATAGAATTTTTACACTGGCATTATGCTCATAAACAAGAAAGCATCGTCATTAACCATCAGCAAGTAAATGTTGCAACCAGCAATATTCTTCCCTGTAAAGCATGATATATTGAATGGATTACTGTCGAAGACCAAATGGGAAAGAAATACTCTCTGTGTCCACATCAGTTCGCGGTTATTATGGCACACTAATATCATTTCTTTGAAAACCTAACCAGTACTTCCCAGAAGTAGCATTCAGCAGTGAGACTCCAATAGTCGAGTATGACATTCATTTATGGAACAAAATTATTTTATTTCCTTATTCTTAAGCAAGTAATATGACATTCAATTATTATGCTAAAAACAACCAAATTCAAGTATCTTTCTCAGGTTTTTTCAGCTACTTCAAGGAGCAGGAGTTATTATTAATTTTAATTTTCTCATAATTCCTGATAGGTTAATATGCATGCAGGAATCCTTAATATGCTCACTATAATATATGTGTACTTAAGCCAGTATTTTCCATCCACGTTTATACTCCTTACCTAGGAGTCTATATGGCATATTTACTAAGCTACAGAGATCTCTATGCCACTTGCTCTATGAAACCACAGCACTTAAAAAAAAAAAACCACATTATTTCAAAACCTTGGGTAGAACATCCATATTTTTATTTTTTAAATATTTAAGACCAATGTCTATTTTGTGAGGGTAAGGTATCTTAAAGAAGGTATCAATCAGTATTGAGATAGTCTTGTAATGTGATTGAAGTTAAATTTGCCACAAGCAGATATTTGGGGACAGTGTTTTCCAGCTCAGGTTTTGGAGCACTGTGCTATAACTGGTCTTCTCATTGCGAGCTTTTCTTATTTGAGGCCCTTTGAAACAATATTGACTTTAATATTAGTAACTTGAAATTATGTGGAATCTTTACCTTTGCCATCCTGAGATGAAGACAAATCTTCTTTCCTTTTAATTATATTTCACCTATGAGCCTTTATAACAGCATAATGAACTTTTCAGTGTTTTAATTATGATTTAAATACAGCTCACTCTTACTATGGCAATCCCACTCAGATGTGTGAGATTTTACTAGTGTTTTATTATCTCTAGTAATTTTACTTTGTTCTGAACTGAAAGATCTTATAAAATTGACACAAACAATGTATTTCTTGGTGATCATTGCCAGTACGTATGTTGTACTTGGAAAAGATTCTAATTAAACTCGAGATAAAAACAGGCAATGAAATCATTAGATTCTTCCTAGAAAATGTTAAGTAAAATTATGAAATGAAATCTCATTTGATAATTTTAGTATATTAGGTATATTCAAGGGTATTTTAATCAAAAATGTAGCTGTTAAGATAGCATTTTTACACACCATTGAGACTGTTGAAGAAAATACTACTAGTTATGATAAGAACACAAGCACCAGTTTCCTTTTTTTTCATTAATAACACTACCAGGCAGTACCCAGACTACACATATATCAACATGTATATGTTCAATAGCAATTAAATTATTTCTTACCACTAATTTCCACCAACCCTGGAATATGAATGGCATTGAATTTTCCAACAGCAACACTGGATGCTGGAAAAAATAGAGCAATGTGTTCACAATTCACAGGAAAAAACAAGTGTCTAAAAAACTGAAATTCTCAGGTAGCTTGTCTTAAGCTGCTGAAGGATATACTGCAGTAAAATGAAGCAACACAGCAAGAAAGCAAATGCAGAATCTGAGAAAAGGACCCAGCAGAGGGGAGAGGTGGGAGGGGTTTATATAAACTTGTCAAAAGGAAGTTCCAAGACGAGAGCTATGCAGGAAGCCTATGCTACAAACCGTCATAGAATAGAAAATGGAAGGTTCCAGAAAGAACATTTCCAGTAAAAAGTCAATAAAAGGTGATGGTGCAGTTACTGGCAGATTATCTTAGAAGTTTGAAAATTATATTCATAAATATTTTACGAAGTTGTTAGAGAGTGTAGAAAGACAGCTTTTGACTTAGAGCAAACTAGGTAAATGGGAAAAAATAAGGCAACTATCAACTCCAAAGAGAAAAAGATCTAACAACAAACTGTATTCATGCTATAATACTTGGGCTTAGAAGTGAAAACAATGCATGCGCACACACATTTTCATAATAACAAAAACACCAAAAATGGATTTAACCAAAAATTGTGATATTATACTGGGGAGTAGGAAAAGGATAAAGAGAGAAAATTCTCATCTACTCTAACAAGAAGTCAATAGATAATGTCTAAAACGTAAAGAATCCAGAGAATAGTTTATGCATTTTTTAAAATATAGGAATAAATACCAAAAAGAAAAAAGACAGTTGAAAAATGTAAAGTATTGCCCTCAAGACAAGAAGTTGGAAAATGAAGAAGGACATAGCCAAAAAGTACACAGAAGTTTTGGGGATTCTGGAATAGTAAGTGAGGTGACTGACCATATATTCCGGTCTGCCTAGGATAGTCAGAATCTGGGGGGCGGGGGGCTTCCCCCAGCATCCTGTCCAATTTAGCGTTTTTTCTTCATCTTTAGTGAAATTTTATTCTTAATAGTGGCATTAAAATAAGATGGTTGGGCTTAGCAGACCTCCACTTTGACCTTCCAGCTCCTGCCACGGTTTTAGCTACTAGACTGCAAGACTCACGTGGAGTAAAGTTCTCACCTTAATGTGTAGTTAAATTTGAAACACAATCAGCAATAACCTGCCTTTCTTCACCGTGTTTTTCCAGAGTCAACAAATACTACTCTTCAAAACAGCTATAGGACTCTTGCTTATGAAACAGGGTGTCTTTCAACACAAATGACTAGGATAGTCATCTCTTGCAAGTCCCAAGTGGGTTGCAGGGAAAAGGCTCTGTGCTGCTACCCTGTGAGTCAATTGCTATAACATGTAGTTGTACGTGGCCCATGTCATGGTCGGCAAGACACATGAAGCCACCAGGCCAGCTGGGGAGAGGGGAATAGATCAGGGTGAAGCATGAGAACTTACAGGTCAGGTATATATGAAACATGTGCAAGAAATAGAAGCAGAGTAATTCTGCTGTAGCGTATAGAGTACAGCCTGAATGCTATTGCTACAGTAGTTTAGTCATATATTATATGATGAAAATCTACAACTATTTAGCTTATTATTTGGTAATGCCTTTTTTTTTTTTGAGGAAAATTAGCCCTGAGCTAACTACTGCCAATTCTCCTCTTTCTTTCTTTCTTTTTTTTTTTTTTTGCTGAGGAAGACTGGCCCTGAGCTAACATCCATGCCCATCTTCCTCTACTTTATATCTGGGACGCCTACCAGAGCATGGCTTTTGCCAAGCAGTGCCATGTCCACACCCAGGATCTGAACTGGCGAATCCTGTGCCGCCGAAGCAGAACGTGCGAACTTAACCACTGTGCCACCAGGCCAGCCCCTGATAATGCCTTTTTATTTTACATTCAATTTCAATAGCAATGACCTCAAAAAACTCACAGTACATATTTAATCAAAAATCATGTACTAAATTCCTTTCTCTCAAAAAGTTGATGATAAATGTATAACTTTCTCAAAATATTTACTATTCACCATGCCATGAGGACTGTAAAGATATCACTGGCTATATCAAAATCAGTAGTCAGAAATCTGAAGAAATGCCAGCATCTATTTTAACTTTTGATATTTATTTTAATAAGACTGTGTCTAGAGATAATAGAAAATGTGCAGCTACAGAAGGTGCATTTACTTATTATTCTGTGACACATCACTTTTCATTTAGATCAAATGACAATGCTTCTATATTAATTTAGCTAATTTTCTATTCCACATTTTCTTGTACTTGTATGAAAAGTACAAGAAGAGATAGCTGTTAATATGTTGTTTCCATTAACAGAAGCAAAACATTATAAACAGTTAATTATGCCAGTTTTGTATCTGTGTCATCAGACCCTTCAAATGGAAAATGTGTTAATTCTAATAATGATTTGATTTTTTTTGTACAACTTATGGAATCAAAGTGACATGTTAAAAAATTCCTTCCACTTAAGATGAAACATCTGACATTATTATGAATGCTGTTAAGAAAAATTTTTTTTTCCAGTAATAAGATATATACAAATTTTGATGGAGTACATCAACATGGTAAGAACAATATTCTTACTAAATTGAAAATGTATGATACTCAAATATACTTAGGGGGCCGGTCTGATGGTGTAGTGGTTAAATTTGTGCACTCCACTTCAGTGGCCTGGGGTTCTCAAGTTTGGATCCTGGGAGTGGACCTACACACCGCACATAAAGCCATGCTGTGGTGGCATCCCACATACAAAATAGAGGAAGATCGGCACAGATGTTAGCTCAGAGACAATCTTCCTCAAGCAAAAAGAGGAAGATTGGCAACAGATGTTAGTTCAGGGCCAATCTTCCTCACCAAAACAAAAAAAGAAAAGAAAGAAAGAAATATCCTTAGAACTGATTATGGTGCACACATAATTCATAACCAAATCCAAACATGTCATGATATTTTACCAGTTAAAAAGTAAGCAGAGGTCTTAAAAATTTACCAATATTTTATGTATACACTACAAATGACTACAAAATTTTGCAACAAAACTAATGTGAAAATAAAACAGCAAAAAAGAGCTCCCACATGGTGGTATGAATTTTCTCCTTACTATCTCTCCTCAAATATTTAGCCTTTGAAGGAAAACTTTGTAAAACAACTTAAGTGCCTTTTAAAAAATGAAACTTTTTGTTAGAAAGTCCTTTACAGTTAGATTGCATCTTGTTCAGAGTGACTTAGACATCAATAATTAAAGATTACATAATTAGGAGGCTAAAAAATCTTTAGATTTTGGAGCTTTTACTGAATTGCAATGGTTAAAAAGAAAGTTTGTGAACAAGAAGATGCTGAAATGTTTCACTACAAAAGCAAAGTAAGGGAAAATCTATGCGACCTCGAATTTGGTGATCAGTTTTTAGATACAATGCCAAAAGCACATTTCATAAAAGAAAAACTTGGTAAGTTGGACTTTATTAAAATTAAAAATTTCTATACTGTGAAAAAAAACTTTTAAGGGAATAGAAAAACAAACCACAGACTGGGATAAACTATTTGGAAAATACATATCTGATAAAGATCTTGTATCCAAAATATAGAAAGAAATTTTAAAACTCAACAATAAAAAAATTTTTTAATGGTCAAAATATCTGGACATCTCACCAAAGACATACAGATGGCAAATAGACCTATGGAAATATACTCAAAATAATTTGTCATTAGGGAACTGCAACTTAAAACAACAAGAAGACACCACTATACAACCATTAGAATGACTAAAATTCAAAAATTTAATAGTACCAATTTCCGAAATAGATGCAGAGCAACGGGAACTCTCATTCATTGATGGTGAGAATGCAAAATCATTCAGCCACTTTGGAAGACAGTTTGCCAATTTCTTACAAAGCTAAACATAGTCTTACCATACAATCCAGCAGTCATGCTCCTAGGTGTTTACTCAACTTATTTGAAAACTTATATTCACAAAAAATATGCAGACTTCAGTTTCTGGTTCTACATGTAAGGAGTTAGAAGTCACCACTCCGTCCTAAGAGCAAGTTAAAAGCCAAACAGACTGAAAAATCAACAACTCTTCTTGGATCCATACGAGAAGGGAGAACACAGAGCAAACCGCCATCCCCAAGATTGGAGAGACAGACAGGCGAATACAGAGTCACAGCTTACCAGAGCAGAGACTTCGAAGCAGAAACTGCGAGAGAACCAGTGCTGGAGTCGGAAAACCTGAAGTGTATTTGATGAATTGCTGAAGACTCAGTGTGGACAATGCTGACAGTTAAAAAGTCCAGGGGACCCAGTCATATGGGGGGCTCCTACACTTTTGTGAGTTTTAGCTCCAGGAGCTCAACCAGATTCTCACAGTAAGTATCCGAGAAATCTCCTTATACTTCCAGCAGCAGGAAGGGAAAAGGAGCCATTTTGAAATATGCCAGAGCACTCTGTTCTTAAAAAGGCCTGCCGTTCGGAGAAGCTATTTGACCAAGCCTAACTGGCTGGGTTGTTATCAGAGCCTAACTCACCTGGGAGAAGGGAAATACCCAACTCTAGCCCACTCTAGCCTTCCCTGTGCGAGAAGGGAAATACCAACTCCAACATACTCTAGCCATCCTCATCCATCTAAAAGGAGAGAAAAACTGACACACACTTGTGAAGTTCACAATCCAGAGGCATGAGCTCACTAAAAAATTGATATCTAATCATAGGACTATAGAAGACTTCCCCTCCCCATCCCACCTTACTGCCATATTACTAAAGGCCTATTTACAGAAGTTTCTTGTTCATGTTGGCTATCAAGAAAAAAATTACAAGGCATTCTCAAAGGCAAAAAATACAAGTTAAAGAGACAAAGGAAGCATAAGAACCAGATGTAGCAGGGATGTGGGAATTGTCATACCAGGATTTTTAAAAAACTATCATTAATATGCTAAGGGCTCTAATGGATAGAGTAGACAGCATAGAAAAACAGATGGAAATGTAAGCAGAGAGATGGAAATCCTAAGAAAGAACCAAAAAGAAATGCTAGAGATCAAAAATACTAACAGAAAGGAGGAATACCTTTGGTGGGCTTATTAGTAGACTGGATACAGTTGAGGAAATAATCTCTGAGCTTGAGGATATCGCAACATAAACCTTCAAAACTGAAAAGCAAGGAGAACAAAGACTGTTTCAAAAAAACAAGAACAGGCTATCCAAGGACTATGGGACAACTACAGAAAGGTGTAACATATATGAGAATACCAGAAGGAGAAGAAAGAGAGAAAGAAACAGAAGAAAATATTTGAAACAATAATGACTGAGAATTTCCCCAAAGTAATGTCAGACATCAAATCACAAATCCAAGAAGCTCAGAAAACACCAAACAGGATAAATGCCAAAAGAGTACATGTAGGCATATCATTTTCAAACTATAGGAAATCAAAAGTAAAGAAAAGATTCCTGGAAAACTTCTTCATGCAAATGTTTATACCAGCTTTACTCATAATTGTCAAAAAACAGAAGCAACTAAGTTCTCCTTCAATAGGTGTGGATTAACAACTGTGGTACATCCAAACGACGAGATGTTGTTCAGTGATAAAAAGAAATGCACTACGAAGACATCAAAAGACATGGATGACTTGTAAATACATATTGCTATGTGAAAGAAGACATTCTGAAATGAGTAAATAATGGAAAATTGTATGACATTCTGGAAAAAGTATGACTATAGAGATGATTAAAAAATAAGTAGTTGCCAGGTGTTTGGGGACAGAGGAGAAGTGTTAATTAGGGGAAGTACAGGAGATTTTATTAGGACATTGAAACTATTCTGTATGCTATTGTAGTGCTGAATACCTGATGCTACGCATTTGTCAAAACCCACAGAAATTTACAGCACAAAGAGTGAACCTTAATATATGCAAATTTTTAAAAAAGCATTTAGAAAGTGGGGAGAATCCCACAGTGGAATGCAGAATGCGACAAAACAATCTAACAGTATTATAAATGTATGAAACAACCTCATTTAAGGGGTTGGGGGAAAGAAAAGGTGTTGAACTTTTTGGAAATGAGTGGAGGATGTAAAATGAAAGCCAAAATAAACTATTCATAGGCACTTTACTCTAGTTGATAATGTCATTTGCCACAGAAGCATGGATTAATAATTTGGATACTAATACACATGTGTACTGAAATTAGGCAATTAAGTAAATAGATGACAGATAGTAGAAGTCAGGTTTCTCACTGTTAAAGCAGGAGGTTACACATAAGCAAGGAGAGGAGAATAGAAGGGCACGTGGTAATGATACAGGACTGGAGACATTGGTAGGAACTCATGTTTAGCTTAACATGACACAGATGGTTACATATAGAAATATCAATATTTCTAGATATTTCCATATTCTATATTTCTAAGTAAATTTGCAGATATTTATAGATATGTATATATACACAGGTTAGTATACACCCATATATTTCCTTGCTTTGTCAGTTGAGAGGGCCTAGAAGCAACATCACTTCAGTACCAATGAGCACATCTAGTGCCAGATCTTGGCTTCTGATACTCTTCCCCAGTAAAAGGTATCAGAGCTCCCTAGAGGAATGGCTGAGTCCAGGGCTGGTACAGGAAATATACAAAATAAGTGTGTAGTATCTTCTACTTCCAGAAAATAAGAAATTGATTAAAAAAAAATCACAGACTGTGATTGAAGAGTATGTCAAAGGGATGTATTTTAAATTTTAAAATATCATATTATACATTATGTTACTATCACCTCATAACTAAAGTATGAAGATAATCAATCAATTTGATAATAAATAATATCTTTATTTCTATACAACGCTAATTTCTAAGTTTTGTCAGAGATTTTATTGTCAGAGATTTTATTGGCATTATTTATTAACTTTAACGGCAGCCTGTAAAGGAGATAGAAATGCTACCATCTCTGAAATCAAAATATTGATAGAAAAGTGACTCAGGGCCAGCTCTGTGGCTGAGTGGTTAAGTTTGCATGCTCCACTGCGGCAGCCCAGGGTTCAGATCCTGGGCGCGGACATGGCACTGCTCGTCAGGCCACATTGAGGTGGCATCCCACATCCCACAACTAGAAGGACCTGCAACTAAGATATACAACTGTGTACAGGGGGGTTTGGGGAGATAAAGCAGAAAAAAAAAAAGATTGGCAACAGTTGTTAGCCCAGGTGCCAATCCTTAAAAAAAGAAAAAAAAAAAGGAAGATTGGCAACAGTTGTTAGCCCAGCTCCAAAAAAAAAAAAAGGAAAAGTGACTCAGGTTTGTGGAACACAGGACTGATAGCCAGATTTTACAATTACCAATTGTTTGACATTGTAATGATATTTGAGACTGATAGTCATTGTATTTCATCATTATATATTCCCACGAACTTTGTGTTCTTAGAAAAAGCAGGAAGAGAAGCATTCTCTTACCTAATGCAAAATAGGGTTCAAATTTATACAAATTAGAAAAATTGGTTAATATTCTGTAGGTTGTAAAAGGAAAGGAAAGAGATCTTGGATGTATTCCAAAATGTTTTAAAAGAAAACAAAAGCTACTTCTTTAACAAATAATGAATTAGGATGTATACTGCAATGTTTTTTTCCAGTTATCAGAAATTACATAGGCTAGACCTGTTTCACCAACAGATTTAAGGACTAGAAATGGGAAAATAGGAAAATCTTTCTACTGAAGACCCCTCCTTAGCTCCCTGATGCAAAGTACAATGGAGAATTATATTATCTGGGGAACTGAGGTCTCTTAAATAGCTAATTGGGATCGTTAGACATTTCCTCAGTTATTCAGGTAATTGACGCAAAACATATTTTTGCCCAAATAATCAGAGTAAGTGTGGCCAAACTCTTATTAAGTTATTCACAGCTATACAAATCGTAAAAGATCCTGCTCGGATGTTTTTCCTGCCCCAGCACAACATTTAGCTAAGATTATTTAAGCGTCTTCCTTTCTAACCCCCAATCCTCCATTCATTTCTGTGCTTCCTTCTACCTTGTAGCCTTCTTTTTGTTTTCTTTTCCAAAAACCCTTCCTTGCATTTGCTTTTAAGTTACTCAAAGAGCCAGACTTCAGACCTCTTCCAACCCTGGACGCTGCTGTAGCACACCATGTTTTAAAGTGACCTCTCCTCCTTATTGGTATTTCTACCACAAGGGACACACCACCACAAACAGCTACAGAAACCTATCATAAAATGACTACATCTGTCTATCAGCTCTGGAAATACTGCTGGGCCCAAACTCTAACTCAGTCACTTTGTTATATTCCTCACTTATCACCTATCTCAGTTACCCACTTCTCCAAGCTTGATACCAGGATACATTCTTCTCTCGTTCAGGGTCGCAAATTAAGAGACCTCTGTGGGCAAGGAGTGCTACTCATTTGTCCTCGGCATTGCTTCTTAGCTCAATCTCCTTTGGATTGGAAAACCAGGACTCTGGCCCCTGCACAGTGTCTGTCCTCTTCCTCCTTAGAACTTCACCTGCTCTGTCTCCATCACACCATAGCTGAACTCCCCAAATTCCCCATGCTGAGTTACCATCCAAATGACCGATACTCAAATGGCACTTCTGAAGAAAGTTGTCACAAATCTTGGAAGCCCATTCAGCAATGGTTCTCAAAATTTTTTCGTGTGTAGCACTCTTTACAATCAGAAATTTTGGCAGTTCAGTGCTTGGAAAAGATTAAAAGACTCAAATTCTAACATCTCAACCTTAACATAATCATTCCTATAACTGGCATTTCTACTCCCCAGGATTTCCTTCTATGGTAACAAGCAGGCAAACACTCTGGCCAACCACACCAGCAAGAGAAATGATAGACACCATACCCAGGACACTCCTGGCAGACTCAGTAAGTCTCTTTGATTTACTGCTTGAACTCTCCCCCCAAATATCTCATTCTGTGTCCTCCATTTAAAACTCTCCCAAACTCCCCAGCAATCTCTTCTCCTTCAATCTCTCTGAAGACCGTACATTGCTCTGCCTTTAACCACGTTTTTCTTTACTTGTCTGTGGCCTTTTTCATTACAGGGGGATGAATAGGTGGAGATGGAGACGTCTCATTCCCAGGTTGAGCAGCAGTGATGTTAGCACAGTTTAGTTTTAGGCCATTTACTTTGCTCCACTTGGAAGAATCTCAAATGTTTTTTTGACTCACCTGATTTTTGTGATCACAAGAATGTAAACACTCCAGAGTTCTTCGCCTTGTCTTCTGTATCTTCATATACTTTATTGACCAAGACATGGTCTCTGAAATCCACTAACGCAATGCATTCCATTCTATTGTATTTCTACTATATGCTGATTATATCCAAGCATAAATAGCAATAAACCTCCTAACTAAAGACATTTTATATGTGTATTACCCTCACAATAGTTCCTTTCTAATTATAATCATCATATAATGTTACATGGAATTTTTAAGCATCTTCAGTTATCTTACTCTTCAGTTGTCTTTCGAGCAGGACTATTTTTCGCCCTGACCACTCTTTCTTAGATACTCAAGAGACAAAATTATCACACATCACAGTAGACTCACGATATTTATTGGGCATTATTTGGCCTTAAAATATGCCTCTTACTGGGCCAGCCCTGTGGCTGAGTGGTTAAGTTCGTGCACTTGGATGCAGGTGGCCCAGTGTTTCATAGGTTCGAATCCTGGGTACGAACATGACACCACTCATCGAACCACACTGAGGCGGCGTCCCACATGCCACAACTGGAAGGACCCACAACTAAGAATATACAACTATGTACTGGGGGGCTTTGGGGAGAAAAAGGAAAAAAATTTAAAAAAAAATATGCCTCTTACTTCTTAATTATACAATAATTTTTAACCCACTCTGCGTGGTGTCAAATAACCCACTCAGTTCAATTATCCATCTGGTATATAATCTTAATAGTAACAGTTAACAAAAATTTTTACATATTGATAAAAAATTAAGAGAGTTTATTATCACCTGTTAAGAGTCACTGACTTAGAGTTTATTAACTAAGTATTGGTAAAAAACTTATAGAATATATTCAGAGTAAAGTACTAAGAAGTAATACTTTTCTCCTTTTATCCAATCGTTCTCCCCACTCAGGGAGACACGTAGGTAAAGTTTAGAGATACATTTTGAATAGGGCTTCTTCTAATAAAATCACTTCTTCTGGATGAATATATCCATCACTGAAATATCTGATTCCAAAGTAATACCACAGGGTTCTTCCTTTCTAGCCTCTAATCCATAATTTCATCACTCTTCTTCTACAGTGAGAACTCTGATTCCTAACAGCATGAACGTCTTTATTCATTTGCTCAGTTTATAATACACACAAAATAGTTTTGGATCTACTACAGTACCATCATCACAACAAACCTACTAAGTGAGATTAAAGATGTGCCTATAGTTCTTTTTGTTCTTATGATATAGGCCCCTTGAAAGCGTACAATCAGAGCACACTTTCACAGTAAAGTGTTAACAATCCAATCAGAAAATGGGCAAAAGACAGGACCAGACATTCCACTGAAGAGGACACACAGATGGCAAATAAGCACATGGAAAGATGCACATAGAACTTAATTAGCCACTGGAGAAATGCAAAATAAACCACAATTAGATATCACTACACATCTTAGAATGGCTAAAATAAAATATACTGACAACACCAAATGCTAATAAGGATATAGAGAAACTGGACCATTCATACATTGCTGGTGACAATGTAAAGTGATACAGCCACTCTGGAAAAAGTTTGGCAGTTTCTTATAAAACTAAAACACATGCAATTATCATATGACCCAGCAATTGCACTCTTAGGCATTTATTGCAACAAAGTGACAGTTTATACTCACACCAAAACCTATATGGAAATATTTACAACAACTTTATTCATAATAGCCCAAAACTGAAACAACTCAGATGTCCTTCAACAGAAAAGTGGCTAAACAAACTGTGGTACATCCACATGACTTAGTAATAAAAAAGAATGAATGATTACATGCTACAATTTGGACAAATCCCCAGGGCATTAAGCTGAATGAAAAGCCAATCCCAGAAGATTACATACTGTATGATTCTATTCATATAGTGTTTTTGAAATGACAAAATTATTGTAATGCAGAAGAGATTAATGTCGGCAGGGGTTAGGGATGGCAGAGTGAGAGGAGGAACGGGTGTCCTTATAAGGACAAGACCAGAGGTCCTTGATCCTTAGAGTCACGGAGCTGTTCTTTATGTGACTGTGGTAGTGGGTAAACGAACCTACACATGTGGTAAAATTGCCTAGAATTAAACAGACACACACACATGCAAGTGGAACTGGAGAGATCAGAAAGAGATCAGTGGATTCTATCAACGTCAATATTCTGACTGCAATATTGTATACTTTTGCATGATGTTACCACGGCAAAAAACTGGGTAAATGGTATTTGGAATCTCTCTGTATTATTCCTTACAATTGCATGTGTATCTACAAATATCTCAAAATTAAAAGTTTAATGTTAAAAATTACTTGGATTGATTCTGTGTGTGTATGTGTTGTGTGTGTGTGTGTGCGTGTGTGTGTGTGTGTGTGTGTGGTTATGTTTTTGATCTACAGTTAGCCTTATTGGCTTCCATTTGCCAATTTGAATATGAATTTTAGGAGTTTTCCTGCATCTATTTACTTTAATTATATTTTTAAATATCTAAAATATTAATATCCTCCAAAAGTCAAAAACAACAGCAAAGTTGCAGGGTATAAAATCAACATACATAAATCAGTAGCATTTCTATACTCTAACAATGAACTAACAGAAAAAGATCTCAAGAACTCAATCCCATTCACTATCGCAACAAAGAAAATAAAATACCTTGGGGTAAATTTAACCAAGGAAGTGAAAGATCTATACAACGAAAACTACAAGACCTTCTTGAAAGAAATCGATGACGACATAAAGAGATGGAAACACATTCCACGCACATGGATTTGGAAGAATAAACATAGTTAAAATGTCCATACTATCTAAAGCAATCTACAGATTCAACGCCATCCCAATCAGAATTCCAATGTCATTCTTTACAGAAATTGAACAAAGAATCCTAAAATTCATATGGGGCAACAAAAGACCCCGAATTGCTAAAGTAATCCTGAGAAAGAAGAACAAACCTGGAGGTATCACAATCCCTGACTTCAAAACATACTACAAAGCTACAGTAATCAAAACAGCATGGTACTGGTACCAAAACAGATGCACAGATCAATGGAACAGAATTGAAAGCCCAGAAATAAAACCGCACATCTATGGACAGCTAATCTTTGACAAAGGAGCTGAGGGCCTACAATGGAGGAAAGAAAGTCTCTTCAACAAACGGTGCTGGGAAAACTGGACAGCCACATGTAAAAGAATGAAAATCAACCATTCTTTTTCACCACTTAACTAAAATAAACTCAAAATGGATCAAAGACCTAAAGATTAGGCCTGAAACAATAAGTCTTCTAGAAGAGAATATCGGCAGTACACTCTTTGACATCAGCTTCAAAAGAATCTTTTCGGACACCATAACCCCTCACATGAGGGAAACAATAGAAAGAATAAACAAATGGGACTTCATCAGACTAAAGAGCTTCTTCAAGGCAAGGGAAAACAGGATTGAAACAAAAAAACAGCCCACAAATTGGGAAAAAATATTCACAAGTTATTTATCCGACAAAGGGTTAATCTCCATAATATACAAAGAACTCACACAACTCAACAATAAAAAATCAAACAACCCAATTACAAAATGGGCAGGGGACATGAATAGACATTTCTCCAAAGAAGATATACGGATGGCCAACAGAGACATGAAAAGATGCTCATCATCACTAATCATCAGGGAAATGCAAATCAAAACTACACTAAGATATCACCTTACACCTGTTAGAATGGCAAAAATATCCAAAACCAAGAGTGACAAATGTTGGAGAGGCTGTGGAGAAAAGGGAACACTCATACACTGTTGGTGGGAATGCAAACTGGTGCAGCCACTATGGAAAACAGTATGGAGATTCCTCAAAAAGTTAACAATAGAAATACCTTATGACCCAGCCATCCCACTACTGGGTATCTATCCTAAGAACCTGAAATCAGCAATTCCAAAAGTCCCATGCACCCCTATGTTCATCACAGCATTATTCACAATAGCCAAGTCATGGAACCAACCTAAGTGCCCAGCAACTGATGATTGGATAAAGAAGATGTGGTATATATACACAGTGGAATACTACTCAGCCATAAAAAAGGACAAAGTCATCCCATTCACAGCAACATGGATAGACCTTGAGGGTATTATGTTGAGTGAAATAAGCCAGACAGAGAAAGACGAACTCTGTATGACTCCACTCATAGGTGGTAGTTAACATATGGACAAAGAGAACTGATCAGTGGATGCCAGGGGAAAGGGGGGTGGGGGAAGGGCACTAGGGGTGAAGTGGTGTACCTACAACATGACTAATAATGATGTACAACTGTAATTTCACAAGGATGTTAACTTTCATAACCTTAATAAAAAAATAAAAATAAATATTTAAAAACATATTTTCAGAGAAATCTGATCCTGTTTCCTACTCCTTAACTCCACTTTCGCCCACTCCTTGTAGAAAATCAATGTCATTAGGTTTGGTTCCTCTTGTGTATCTTCTTGAAAAATTAAGCAGCATCACAAATAATTTTGTATTTTCTCTTCTCTCTTACACAACAGACATCATACTCTACACATTCTCTTGCACTTTGATTTTTTCACTTGATTATATGTCTGCTAATCACTCCATATCAATAAACAGGTGTATTTTCATTCTTCTTTACAGCAACAAGTTACCACGCCAACCTTTTTTATTTGGGCCATTACACTTTTGCTATCATAAATAATGAAGCAACTTTTTTTCCCATATTTATTTTATGTTGTTGGAAGTGTATTTTTCAGGCTAAGTTCCCAGTGGGAATTTGTTAGAGGTATGAGCCAATGCAATTAGACAAAAGGAATCCATTAAAGTCTCATACGAGTCAATGTTAAATAATCGTGAAAGTAGTGGGCGTCCTTGCCTTCTTCCTGATGTTAGTGGAAAATTCCCTAGTGTTTCCCTATTTGGTAAGATGCTAGCTTTAAGACTAAAATATATTTATGCTAAAAATTGTGCTAAGAAAGCACACATCAATTTCTATTTTACTGAGTCTTTTTATCAAGGACAGCTAAATCATATGTCATGTCCAAGGTCAAGTGCAAGAAAAAGAACAGGACATGAAGCCAAAAGTTCAGGAATCAGATAAGCACCGAACTGAGCAGGATGCAGGAAAGGAGCAAAGGTCAGGACTTTTTCTGTGTATTGGATACATGCTGTGGATATGGATCAGTCCAAACTAAAGGCACACGGGGGAATGGGCTCAGTTCTCCAGACACCGGCTATCGGAGCTTTCTATGACCGCCACGCAAAACAATGTTATGATTCTCAAAGAACCTACCTACAGGAAAAAAAAATCAAGAACACACACAACATAAGAAAAATTGTAAGATCCAGTTTTATAATATTACAAGTCATCTTTGATTTCTGAATAGGAGTTATTATGTACACACTTCAATCAAGGACATGCTTCTGTAAAAAGGAGGCCGCAGGGAGATAATCTGTCCTTCTAGCATCATTATTTAGTGTAAGCTTATTCTTTGACCATTGCTGTAAACAGTGGCTATTTTTGTGTTTCATCTCAGACCTAGTATTTCCACCACTGAAAATAACAGAGTCTATACTCCTGAAACTACTTGATAATTTTAATTTCCAATTCCCAAATTCAAGTGAGAAACGAAAAAACCATTGAGCATTTAGAGAAAATAATTCTCTGACTTTAAAAATATATATTCTTATAGATACCCAGCAAAATTTGACAGAATTTTCTTATACTATGTTACTCATCGCATACCTTTACTAGAACACTGGCATGCTCTATTTTCTATATTAACTTCTCTAACATAAATGAATTTTTATGTAAGTGAAGAATCAAGTTAACGTCTTTCATATATTATCTCATAAGTATAATTTAGAGGAAATGGAGTATTCATGATCCAGGTGCAAATCTCGAGGCAAAAGATTTTTGCCTGAAATTAACATTTAAGTGAGGATAGGAAGATAATAAAACAAAAACTCATTATGTACTTCTAGAAATTTTACAGTTCCATTCTTTTTGTCATTTAAGTAATTCTAACTTCCTTTGGTCATCATTTTTTTTCTGTTTTCCAACTAAATAAATATTGATTAGAAAAAAATCAGCCTCCTACTTTTGTGGCTGCTTTTGCGATTCCAAAGGAAAACCTCTTCTACAAAATCTAATCAATATCTTTAGCAAAAAAATAGAAATTTAAGGGGCTGGTGCAGTGGCACAGTGGTTAAATCCACACGTTCTGCGTCAGGGGCCAGAGGTTCTCAGTTCAGACCCCAGGTATGGACCTGCACACCACTCGTCAAGCCATGCTGTGGCAGGCGTCCCACATATAAAATAGAGGAAAATGGGCATGGACGTTAGCTCAGGGCCAGTCTTCCTCAGCAAAGAAGAGGAGTATTGGCAGCAGATGTTAGCTCAGGGCTAATCTTCCTAAAAAAAATCAAAATAGAAACTTAGCTAACATTCTGTTTCTTTTGATTTCAAATTAATCAGTTTTAATAGCATTCACTTAGTTCAGAGTCAGGAAATTCTGATGACCACTGGGAAGTTTCCAGAATCAGGCAATCGAATGCTATTCAGTTGTAATGGGAAAAGGCAAGAAATGCTGGCCATCCCATCGGCCTCCCAGCATAATTCTAGAGTGAAATAGTCTAACTGTTCCACAGTGGCTCAGGGTACATGTTACAATCTTGTAGCTCATGAATGAAGAATTACCAGTTTATAAACTGAACCCAGCTCTGGGTCCAGTTTATCCAGCTCTCAAGGTAATAATACCCCACCGGGTACTACCAATAGGTGTCCCAGGCCACAGTTCTGTATATTTCACTCTGAAGGAGCTTCGAAGACCAGAATAGCAAATAGGTTGAATTTGGCGTGTGAACTCTGCTTATCTGGTGGTGGCTCTCTAAAGTGGCTTCTTAAGAAAAGTCGAAGGCCACATGCAGACGCAGAGGAACAGCGTGCCAAGGCAGGTGAGCAATGTCTGCCGTGGATTCCAAAAGAGGGAAATAGCAACTTAAATGCCCCATATTTACCCATCCTGATCTAAGGATTTCAAGGGAAAAAAAAAGTCGGGAAACCTAGCTCAGAATTTCAAGTAAAATCTAAACTATGATAAGAATAGTTGACCTCTAAAATTCTGCACCCCTCTCCCTGAGAACTTTCTAATCTCTCAGTGCTTCTCGTGATGCTTCTCCCTCTCCTCCTTTATTTCCCAGTTCTCCCTTTTCTCTACTATAAAATATAATTATGAATTTATTTAACAATTTTTCTTTCTTCTAAAAATTTCATATAGTGTGCTTTTATATAGTGTCTTCTCCCAACCACAACATTTCCAATCAAATTTAAGTTGTAATTTTACTTGTATGTGACAGATGTTATTATGTTTAGTAGATCAATTCACCTCAGGAGAAAAAAAATACAAAGCATCCTATTTCCTTTCAGAGGGTCATAGATTAGAGGTTACCTGATCCACGTGGCTATGTGTGTGCAGGACACACACTGGCTTGGGGTCCGTCTGCCCAGCAACGACTGCTCTGCCCCCTCCATCCCAGCTTCCCTCCAGTTCTACTAACAGCTTCTTGGTTCTTCTTTGGAGACCACAGTCCACCATCTTCAGTCTGTGTGGTTTAGGTGGAAAGGTAGGAATGGCACCACCCCCAAGATCCAGGAGTGTGCACATGTCACAGGTCTGGCCAATGCCAGTGATCACAGAGATTGGCTCAAGGATGGGCATGTGACCCAACTTGGAGCAACTAAGATCGAACCTGGGACTTTTGTGAAAATTATTGGGGAGAAACTCTTTCTGCTGAAGTCACTGAACTTAAAGGAAGTAAGCCTGGCACTGTGGGGGTGGGGGAGAGGGGGTGGGGTAAGGCACTATAAAAAAAACAGAACCTGCATGGAGACAGAAAGTAGGATAGAGTTTATCAAGGGCAGGGGGAGGGGAGAGGGGGTGTTATTGTTTAACAGGTATGCAGCTTTGTTTGGGATGATGAAAAAGTTCTGGAACTAGATAATGGTGATGGTTGCACAACATGGCGAATGTACTTATGACCACTGAGTTGTACGCTTAAAAATGGTTAGAATGGTAAATTTTATGTTCTGTATATTTTACCACCATAAAAAGTTAGCAGTGAAAAATATCCAAGATACAAATCAACTCATTTAATCTTGTAAAAATCTTCTGAGGCTGGTAATAGCATTCCCATGTCATAAGTTTAACATTTAACATGTTAAAGTGACTTGCTCCAGGTCACACAGTTGGTCAGCAGCACGTCCAGGAGCCAAATGATCTGTGGCAAAAGACTAACTTTGCAAAATTCCTGACTGTCATACACTGATACTTTGATAAATGCAATAGGGGCCAGCCCCATGGCCTAGTGGTTAAGTTCAGTGCTCTCCGCTTCAGCAGCCAGATTTTCTTCCTGTGCGTGGACCTACACCACTCATGAGCAGCCATGCTGTGGTGGTGACCCACATACAAAATAGAGCAAAATTGGCATAGATGTTAGCTCAGGGTGAATATTCCTCAAGCAAAAAGAGGAAGATTGGCAACACATGTCAGCTTGGGGCAAATCTTTCTCAGCAAAAAAAAAAAAAAAACCAATAAAAATAATTAACCTAGAGAAATAAATTTTTTTAAAAACAACTATTAAAAACAAATGAAAACAGAGCCTGCCTGTGAGTGAAACAATACTAAGGAAAATAAAGACAAATCAGAGAAACTCCTAATCCTGATAAGGCCATAGAGTTCCTGGATCAAACTCTGACTGAATCAATGTTATATTTAGACTTTTCAGTCAAGAAATTCCCATTTTTCCCTAATAAATTTGAGTTTGGCTTCTGTCAAAATCAGCTAAAATATCCCTAACTAATAGAGGGATTTGATAATTTACGGAAGGCTTTATTCCCCAAAATTCAAGGGAAGCTGGGAAAAGGGCTGGCCTGGGGAGGCTGTTGTCCGCAAGAGCAGCTGATGTGGGAGACTGAACTCATTTCCCGTTGGGATGAGGACTTGCAGAAGACGGTAGAGTAGTAAGCACGAGGCTAGACAGAAGGCTGAATCCTAGAGTCTGTGGTCCCTAAAACCTTCAGTAAAGATATTGAACTCATAAAGCACTGAATTGAAGTTTTCTGAAGGACTTCGAAAAATTTGGCTTCACCTTTAAATTTGATGTTTAAAAGAAAAAGGGCACACACAAACTCAAGAGCCAAGAAGCAGAGAGAGACTTGAAGAATATTGGTCGAAGGGTACAAACTTTCAGTTATAAGATGAATAAGTTCTGGGGATTTAAAGTACAGCTTGGTGATTATAGTTAATAGCACTATGTTGAATACTTGAAAGTTGCTAAGAGAGATCTTAAGTAGTCTCATTACCATAAGAAATGGTAACTATGTGAGGTGATGTATGTGTTAACTAACTTGATTGTGGTAATCATTTCACAATGCGTACGTATATTAAATCATCATGCTGTATGCTTTTAAAAAATCGTGTATAACGTAAATAAGAGTAGAAGGAATTCACAGAAACTAGGGGAGGATTCTCACATATAAAACTGTGGGCTCGGGACATGTTCCACCAGATCACTAAAGGATAGAAGGCTCTAGATAACATCTATATTACAGGATTTTGTGAGACATATTTGCTTTCATGATTACCCTGTTCCCAATATGCCCACATTTAGCGGCTTGATTCAGATCCAAGCTTGCTATTTTTAACCTTTCAGTGGACATCAATATTCCAGAGGCTAGCATCCTATTTTCTGATCTGGAGCCATGGTCCAAAGGTTAGGCATGGACCGAAACAGAGTGAAAGGATGGATGGAATAAAGAGGAAAGTTCTCAGCACTCTCTACTCTTCCTCAAACACCTTTTCGAATCCGGCTCCTCTGATATCTACCTACCACATTACTGAAGGTTCATTGTTTTCTTAAAGGAAGAGTGACTCCAAAACCCAAAAACTTCACTCAGCTTTAGAATTTATTCAGCAGTTTTCCTGCAGGCATGAGGAAAAAGCCAGACAACTAACACTAGTATAGTGAAAATATAAGAAGAGTGATTGTATTTGCTGATATCTCAGAGTAAATGAACCTACACAGACAACTGTCTCTGGGTTTCTTATTATACAACCAAAATAAACCCATACTTATATTTTAAGCAACTCGGTCAGATTTTTTGTTTCTGGCGATCAAAAGAAATTCTGAATAACACACATGGAAAAGATGAAAAATTGTACAGTGAAACAAAGACTTTTTAAATTTAGAAAGTCTTTGAGAAAAAAAATTATATGTGAATGTTGTGAATTAGATCCCTGTAAGAAAACAAGTATGCTACTTATCATGATCAAGGTGCCAAGAGGAATCAAAGGGAAAAGGAATACAAAAGTTAATGAAGATCTCATTCAGTGAAATGCCATTTCTACAAAGAGTACTTGACCTTCATGAGCCAGCATCTTCAAAGTTTTTAAGAGTTTGTGCACCACTCAGATAAACTCCCTTTCAAAGGAAACAGTCCTCATATAGGAAGAGCTCATTCACAAAAGAGAATTGAAAGAGCATCTCAGTGCAGTCTCCAAGAATGGAAAAGCCACAAGGTATGACTTCTGATGGGCTAGAGATTACAGCAGCAGTTTTTCAAATGGCAAGAAGAAAATGATACAAAATACTCAGGTTAAATATCTGATAGTGAAATCCTCTTAGAGTTTTAAAAAAGAAAAAAAAAAAAAGAAAGAAAATGCTTTCACAGGACTTAAAGATTTCTCACTTGAGAATTGTTCCAATTCCTCTTTTATTAAAAAAATAATAAATTCTGAAGAAAATCCCAATGAGGAATCAAAAACGTGCAGTGTAATAGTTAAATAAATTGTTAGAGACTGTGTAAGCAAAAACCTTTAGCAAAGTATTCTTAATCTGTACCATTACACCATTCCATGTAAGACAGACATTTACCTTCAGCAGTTCTCAGTGTACTCATCTGTAAAAAGGGAAAAAGAGTTTGAACTAGATAATATCTAAGACCCACTACAATCCTAAAATAAAATATTTTCTCATTACATAAGTAATATACATTCATTAGAGAAAAATTATAAACACAGATTAGCAAAAGCAAGATGACACAGTTCTTGCCAAAGTCAAGCCTATCTTGACTATTTCTTTTCAAAACAATGGAACAGAGGTTTCAGGAGACTAACAGATAGAGCTTAATCAGAGGTTCATCCATCTATTTTGTACCCAAGGCCGTGCTACTTATGGGTCAGACATTTGGTCAGATTTACCTACACTGCTTCTAAACTATCTGCTGGTAAAATTTTCTCTTTCAGATATGCAAACTATCTGGACCCTTCACAGGACATATATTTGGACAAAAAAGGGGTCTCTTATAGCCAAGCTTTGTGGGCACAACCTGGAAATTGCTTCAAAGAAGAATGATGTTCCCAGCCAATCACTTCTTTTATCTGCTCCATTGAGGCACTGAGAAGTAGTTTTTTTGTCCTCTAATAAAATCATTTTGAAAAAATATAAACTGTGATTCCAGAAGAGAGAGCTCAAATACAGATCTTTCAGACACTATAGGTTTCCTGATGTTACTATGGTACGGAGCTTAACAACGCTAATGTCAATGCATTGATGGCAGTTTTCCCAGGAGAAGAAAGATTTGTCACGTTTGGTATCAAAAACCTCCCCAGACAGTAAACAGAACAGCATGAAGGTCTTCTGGGATAGCTGAATTGTAACTGGTTTTTTGTCACTTATATCATAAATGTCTTTCCATGTCACTAAATACATTTCTACATCATTTTTCTTAAGTAGAATTCATTTTCTTTTGGTTCTCTAATTACAAATGTAATATATCCTCCACTATTTATTAACTGTGTTATCTTGGACAATTTACTTAAAATCAAACATTAATTTCCTGATCAGTAAAATGAGAACAATATAATTCCTATCTTCTATTGTGAAAATTAAAAGAGAAAATTAAGATATGTTATTTATCACAGTGCCAGATACATAGTACTATATTAAAAGTATCATTTGTTAAATTCAAACAGTAGAGAAAAATCATAAAAAGAAAAGTGAAAATAATGTATAATCTTACCACCCATGTTAACTCCTTTTGATACTTTCTTTCAATCTTTTTAGACTTTTCTCTAGGCATATGTTTGCATACATGTTTATAGACACAAACTCATGCATTATTTTGATTTTACACCATTGTATCCCCAATGCTTCACTGTGTTAAGTAAATATCTACGGGATGTTAAAAGTATTGAGGAATTAATTAGCAAAAAATGTGATTTCATGAAAAAACTCTATTGTATTTAGCCCCAGCCAATGGAGCATTTTTTCATATAATATTTGATACATTTAAAAGTCAGTACAAATAAAAAGTTAAAAAAAAAGTCAGTACAAAAAATAATTTTAATACTCTTTCACAGTATGTTATAACATGACTTAACTTTTAAGTAAAGAATATATGGGTGGGGAGCTGGCCCAGTGGCGCAGAGGTTAAGTGCGCACATTCCACTTCGGTGGCCCAGGGTTCGCTGGTGCGGATCCCGGGTGAGGACATGGCACCACTTGGCAAGCCATGCTGTGGTAGGCGTCCCACATATAAAGTAGAGGAAGATGGGCATGGATGTTAGCTCAGGGCCAGTCTTCCTCAGCAAAAGGAGGAGTATTGGCAGCAGATGTTAGCTCAGGGCTAATCTTCCTCAAAATATATATATATATACAGATGGGCTTCTATCAGTTAAAATGATTTGCCTGCAAGTAACAGATAATATAATTCAAGTTAAGATTAACAATTAAGACATTTATATCTTTACATAAATAGAAATCCAGAGACAGAGTGTTCTTCACGGTTGGCTTCGTCCAGTATCTTGGGCTCAATTTCTTTTGACCCTGACCTCTTCCAGATTTTAGATTCATCCCCATGCTAGTAACAAGATGCAGAGGTTCTTTGTAGCCCATTGACACATGAGAACGGCACAAGGAAAAATAGTGGGTGACTTTCAAAAGTTCTCTCAAAGTTCAGCCATCATGGAGTAAGAGGTATCAGATTTCCCCTTCTTCAGTAAACAACAATAAAGCTGACAAATATATGAAGTAAAAGTTGTCAAGCATTAGACAAAAGAAAGCATGGAACTGTGATCTTAGAGAGAAAGGAAACACATAAGGCGAGTTCTACTTTCACACAGGTTTTTGTCATGGGCACACTTTCAAACTGCCTCACAGAGAAACAGAGCCTAAATCAGTCTTATTGTGGATGGAACATAAAGATTAGAGTTAGGGGCTGCTGAGATAGTAGAAGTTTGCTAGACAAGGTGCCAGAGGGGTGGGAGCTATCAGAGGAGGAAACATATAAATCAACATAGGGATTCTCTTGAGTTTTTAACCAGATCCTTCTCTGTGTCTGCAGAGGGTGACATTCTGCAAGGCCTGACAGGGGTCAACTGCTCGGAGTGTGTACGCTGAATGGGAATTCCAGAGATTACACAATTCTGGGATTCTGATCTCCCTTAGATTTCATACAGCTTTCTAAGTATTCAATATCCTTTCAACCATTTCCCTACGTGACCTCAGTGGGCCACAATTTAGGAGTAGGACCTATCAAGCCACAATGTGACGTCTACTTTTGACCCATGCAAATAATACTTCAAAATCATCAAAATGAACTATCAGTAGATTAACTTCCTACCAAAACAAAAATGAATAGTCTGTAAAGAAAGATAACATAATTTAGAGTCTCAACAACATGACACCAACAATGACCAGCATACAATAAAAAATCACTAGCTGTACAAAAAGAAAACATAACCAGGAGGGAAAAAAACCAATAGAAACAATCCCAGATATGACATAGACATGAAAATTAACAGGAGAGAAATTTAAAATATCTATGATAATCATACTAAATCACAAGAACCTTTGAGAGTTTGCCACTTTGTCTATTTTAGAGTGAAAAACGGTCCATCTCCCAGTTCCCCAAATGTAAAAACAAGTATTATAATTCGACATCATCACTTGTCAGTCACCCTAGGTATAAAAGGGGGAGACTGCTCTCCTTGGAAAGAGAGAAGTAGGAACCAGATCAGATCCATGAATCTTGACTATGGATGAACCTCAGTTTGTCTGCCTTATACTATTTGGTGCTGTTGGAGGCCATGAGTTGGAGACAGAGAGTGGATCAGTGTTGGTGGGCATTATCTTTTGAAACAGAGTTTGAGGGACCATGATGATGCAGGCATGCATCTGCTCACTGCTGCTGAAGTAGCAAGAGAACAGAAGCTTCTCTTCGAGCTTTCAAATCACATACAGGGGCCTCTTGTTGGCAGAATTTAACCCAGAACCAAGCTAGCTGAGATTCTGAGAAATTTAGTTTCCAGGCTTGCAATTGCCATAATATAGGGGATATCCTAGAAGAAAGAGAATGGTCCTAAGTTCCCAACAGGCCACCAGAGACATCTCCCATTACCCCTGCTCTGCAATGCTTATAATAATGCCTTAAATTTTCAAAATATTGTCACACACATTTTCTTACTTGAGTTCCACAATAATATTATGTGCTAATGTGACTGATATTATTACCCTCATTTTACAATGGAAAGAACTGACACCCAGAATGATAGTGAATTTTCTTTTCACTATTCATTCTACAATATGCTAGTTGGCCTAAAGACATTGAGCTGTATTTCAGCAGCAAGAGAATTATTTAACTCTAAGATAGAAATTTAAGTTCAACACCAAATGGTGTCTAAAAGTGAAGGCTACTAAGAATGGGGCTCAATTAAACTTACAGATTTACTTCTTTAAATTCTCCTTTATTTATATTATCTTTAAATATGATAATTATTATTTCTAACTCTATACAAATGAATATACATAAGAATAATTATGTTTACTTCTCTACATATTCAGAAATAATTTAAAAGTTACACAATCAGACTTTAACCACCTGGCAATAATCATCAATTGCAAGATCAAGTTGGGCAAAATGAAGAAATTTCTTGAACTTTTGATCAACAAACAAATACACAAAGTAGCAATGGGAAAAGTCATAATTACTATTAAGATATACTCAAAATATATTCTTTATTTTGAGACCTTGAGAAAATGAAGAGAAATAATCAGTGCAATCTATAAATCACAAACCAGAGAGTTTCATGGTGATATATAAGACCCATATATTCTATCACCAACTCCAACAATATAAATTTAACTTAATCTTTTAACAATTTAATTTCTATTTATCAATATATCAATACATTTGAACCATAGCTTTTCTAAATTTTCTAGCATAAAAATTAATACGTAAATATGTCTATGTGATTGTCATATCAATACCAGTACAAAAAACAAGATTTAGATTTTAATGAGGAGCAGTAAAGATAATGCTATTGACAGATTGCTTCTGGGAACAAGTTATCAACTAATCAGACAATGGAAATTACTGTGGAAGTAAAACCAGTCATAAACAATTTTACGTTAAAAAGAAAGAATTTATGTGAGTATCTCATTGATTGAAAAAAAGAACATTTTTGTGATCTAGTCACATCACTGAAATGACTTTAATCACGTTTCTGCTTCTCTTCGCCGTGCTCCTCCACACTCTCCTGCCCCTCATCTTCCTCCCCCTCTTCCTCCTGTTCCCTTCCTCCATTTTTTTCTCTTCCTCCAAATCCACTTTCTCTTTTCCTTCCTCTCTTCTATCTCCCTCCCTCTTCCTCCTTTCAGACCCTGAGATTTCCTAACAAGTAAAATTGGCTACACAGTAAAATGACCTTCATAACCAGAATGCTATTCAGCAGAACAATGATGTAAGAAATAATTATTTAAGTGTACTGCTCTTCAAAAACAAGTTATTAAAAACACTGATAGAGAGCCTTGCATGCATCAAACACTGCCCCAGGTATTTGAAAACCATGAGATTTAATCCTGCAAAACTGCATATGGTGTAGTTAGCTAAAGCAAGTTTCAAACCCAGGCCGCCCAATGCAGGGCAGGCTGCTTCCTCTGGCTTCTCATCATGAAGACTCATTTCTGTCTACACACTGGTCTATTTACTGATTGTCTTTGAATTAATTCCTGTTCAAGCTAATTAAAGAGATGACCTCAGTTTGCCATCAGATCTCCTTATCAGCTAGAAGTATCTAGTGCTGTTTCTGACATTATTACGTGCTTATTATTTACTTACCTCTCTTCCCAAAGCAGAGAGCTGAAAATTACTGCCACGTGGGCACCTCTTCATCCCATTTATGAATCTTTTCATTTAATTAGGAAAAAATTTCTCTGCTACTATCAAAGGAGAGAGAACTTTCCCTTTCCCTCCAACAATATTTTATCTCCAGAAGAACTAGATGGAAGTGGAGAATGAGTGAAGCAAAGAGCATGAGAAGACAAGATGCATCTCAAACTGCAGTCACAGTGATTCTTTATTAAGCAGCTAAGATAGTCTAGAAATCTGCAACTTTTTTAAACGTTCCTATGGTACAAAAAAAATTACAGCTTGGTCAAAAATCTAAATAGACATCTTAGAAGTAGATAATTGAAGGGGTTTGTCATAATAAAGAATCTAGAGTATGTTTAGCACTTTCTCCTAAGAATTTTTACAACTATTATATTAAGTGAGCCTTACAAAAAGCCAATAAAAAAAGTCTGAACAGATTTTTTTCTTTTTCTTTCTCTATTTGTAAAAGTCATACACACATTTTTATTCAAATATTACATTGCATAGGGCAAAACGTGAAGGACCCGCTTGTTCAAGTACAGTATCCTTTCAACTATTTCCCCCATATACGTGTTCACACACAGAGTTTGAAGTGGCAGGTATTTGTAAGAGGGATATGATGTATACTATTTGGTGAAATGCTTTTCATACTTAACAGCAGAGCCTGGAGAAGTTTAATTAGCTTGAATGGAAGTTTAATAACATGTACACCTCCTGTGTACATGGGAGAGACCCAGGAAAACTGAGTAATTCCCCAAATGGCCAAAGTTACCACCTTAAGTACCATCTTCAGCTAAAGACAAAAGAAGATGTTGGGGATGGGGAGTCAGTTATGAGCAGTTACCTGGAAAATCACAGTAAACAAGGGTAAGATTGTTATGCAAACTTAGTCTTTGTCTTCTCCATTAACAAGAATTTCTGGAGATTTTGTCATCTTCCTCTTCCTAGCACAGCAAAAGAGACACCACTATAAATGGAGATTTCTCTTTTACATGTAAATATCTTTTACAAAGGGTAACTTCTACTTGATTTTCAGAGCTTCTTCTATGTCTGCTGTTTCTTAAAAATAACCAGCCTAAAATAATCCTTATGCCAAAGAGACATATTTTGGGGTGGTAAATTTTGCTCCCCTATTCTCTTTACTATACCCCATAAGAACACTTCACTTCTCCTAGACTCTTTACTTCCCAAATGTGTCATGATTATTCACTTCAAATCCTGTATCTGCAATTTACTAGCTCTACATTTTGGGGAATATCACTTTGTCCACTCTGAGTCTTAGTTTCATCATCTTGAAAAACAGGTAATATTATAAACCTCACCAGTTTCTTGAAATGTAACCATGAGCCCACTAGAGCCAGTTCAAACAGACCCCATCTCTTATCAACAGAGTGATTCAGAATTGTTTTTCAGAAAATTTGTAAAGTCGTATAGTCAGAGCATCCGCAGAAGAAGAAATGAAATGACCTGAAATGACCATGGAACCAAAGATTCTCCTCCCCACAGAGCCAATGGACTGGGGCATGACCAGTCTGA
Source organism: Equus caballus (assembly GCF_041296265.1). NCBI lineage: Eukaryota > Metazoa > Chordata > Mammalia > Perissodactyla > Equidae > Equus > Equus caballus. The sequence goes on along the minus strand of NC_091685.1, from coordinate 94,719,388 downwards.
AAGTCAGACTCTCATCGCAAGCCAGGAGTCTGTAACCCAGGAAGATCTGGTGTTAAAAATTCCTTCCTCATCTTACGATAAATGTTTAAAACCTTACTATAAATGTTTAGAACCTTACCATAAATGCTTGAAGCTCACCAATCAAAGCCTGTCCCACCAGTGTTTCTGTGTGCTAGCCTGTTTTTCCTAACATCTTAAATTTCACCCCAAATCCTGAACCAGGGAGACAGATCTGAGGGCACATGTCTCCTGTCTCTTTGCAGCTCAATCTCACAAAATAAAGCTGCTTTTCTTTCCCCTAAAGCTGATGCCATAATAATTGGCTTTTTAAATATGAATCAGGCAAGAGAATCCTAATTTTGTGTGGTAACAGAAATAATTAAATAACGAAAAATGGCACATGGGAAATGCCTAGAACATAATAAATACTCAATGAGTGTTCACTTTTACCCTTCTTTCTCTAATTATCCCAGGCCATAATAATTCTTCCTATCGCTGAATTCTTACACTATGCATCTATATTACTTTTCTGTCACCTAGTACATATGACCTTCTATCATTGTTTATTTTTTCATGTGATATCTTCTCCATCTTGATTATAAGCAACTTGAGAACAAGAGCCATCCCATACTCTTTTTTGGGTCCCTATCCCCTTGCACAGCGCCTTACAGTGTGGGCCCTAGATAAATGTTTGTGATGATGTCAATTAAATCAAGCATACTGGTGGGAGAGAGAAAGCAAAATGAAACAAAAATTCATCCCAGTTATTCAATTCTAGGGAAAGAAACTGAAAAATCTGTAGAGATTAGTTAGGGGGAAATTGAATGATGGCATTTAAAAATTCAATAACTCACAGGAAGCTGGAAAGCATTTGTGAACATTTCATTGAAAACCCAAGATAAATGTAGGTCAGATTTAAAAATGCCAAGCCTGTGTGTGTGTCCCTAGGCAAGTTTAAGGGATTATGGGAGCAGATTTTTCCATTTAATAGAGGTATTTGAGAAAGAACTATTTAAAAGAAATGAAGGAAGGAAGGAGAGTAGGGAGGAAGGGAAGAATGGGGCGAGAAAGAAATGGAGGGAGAGAAGAGGAAAGAAAGGAATCTTTCAAAGACAAGAAAGTTGTCCCAGTTAAAGACAGCAGGGAAACTCAGGAAGGATGCCAGGTCAGGAACAAATCTGAAATTAGGCAGATCAAAAAAGAAATGTGTGGAACTTTTGAAGAATGTCCAAAATCATCAGCAATATTTGTGGAGGCTACCCGTGGATTTGGTGAAACCACTTAAAAGTCGTGGTGTACATTTTCACCCAAGAGCATGGTGAGATAGAGGGAGGCAGGAGCGAGAGCTGGAGCTGATTTGAGGAGTAGAGGGTTTGGGATGGGCCAGTCCCATCCAGGCTTTGAGTAGGTGGGTCGAGAGGGAGACTAGGCAGGGCAGGCAAGAGATAAAGACCTTTATTTATCGCTTAGTCTGCCCTCTTTCTCATTTCTCCTTTTCCTTGCCTGGCTATCTTCTTCTACCACCCACCCCCCCCTTACCTCAAAATTCCTATGCATTTCTCTGTCATTCTCTTTCCCTTAAAGAATTCAACCAAAGACTTACTTTGTATGAATTGCTCTAAGTTTCATAAAAATCTGAAATAGATGTCAACATTTAAAAATAAGAAGACTTAGCATTCCATGTTTCAGGTGTCACTTGAAAGCAAACTGAAGATATAGCAACACAGGACCCAGGTCCCATAGGAGCAAAGAACTGGTACTAAATAGCTTCAACCCCTCCAGACAGAGCAACATTCTACATCTGCTCATCTCCATCTGGCCAGATTCATCAGTGATGTTATCTGCCAGGCCCGTTCAGGATGGAAGTTTACTCCCCTGCAAGCATTCCTATTCCTCTTCTACCTTCTTGTGAGAGAATTTCTTCCTTTCTTTCCTTAGATATTTATTTTCTTCTTAAATTTCCATAAGCTATAATTGTAGCACATATGTTATTTATTTTTGTCTATTCTTAACTGAACATAGAAACTTTTAGTTTTCTTTTTATTTCATACCACCCCCATACCAAATAATACGCTTTTAAATTGGTCCTTGACTAAGGGTAAAAATATCCTTAGCATACATTCAAAAATAAATAAATAAAACTATTTTGCTCTTGCTTTATTGCTATTTCAAAACCAGTACAAGTGATAAGGTTTTTCAGTGTTACAGTGGTGAAAACAGCATAAATATTTTACTATATGTAAGTTTCTTTTTTGACAATCATGAAACAGAGGTGTTGTTTATTTGCTTTTTTAAATGGTAATTGTTAGCCTCTGTTTCTGTTCCTAGAAAAACAAAATCAATTTAGTGTTCTTACATTTACTGTGAACACAAATTTAGTCTTCCTAGAACTTGTTAATGAAGAGCCTCCCAATGACCTCTCTGCCTAGATGTTTTCATCATAGCCAGTTCCTGATCTGTTCAGCCTCACCCTGCATTGATATCTCACTTCCCCTCCCATTGAAGCATGGCTCCATCTCTAATAGTCTCCTCATTTACATCTTATTTGCATATATGAAATTCCTTCACATAATTCTCATAATTGTGCTTCTTTCTCAGCTTGCGTGGCATAATGATCCTGCCACACTTCTGAAGAAGGCAAGTGAGACTCATTGCTAGAATTTGATTCATTTTGTTAACAAATATTTATGGAGGGCCTGCTTGGTGCCAGGTATTGTTCTAGGTGCTGAGGGTGCAATGTGGAATATGACACAGTCTCCAAACTCCATGAGCCTATAGTAAAATAAAGAGGTGACAGGCAATTAAAATACAGAGGATAGGATGTCCAATAAATGGCCTTCCTTCATTGCCTCCACAGCATGAAGTGGTTGGACAAACCCTCTCACACATAATAATTATAAAAACTGGACAGACTATTTTAAAAACAACTATTTGCAGACACTGAAAACCAAAAGCTCACAGAAACCAATGGAGGTGTTTCTACGATGGATAAGGATTAAATTTGTGGCTTTTTTGGCTGAGGTTGGTCTTCACTCCTCCAGATAACTTCCAGAGAATTCATTGGTCAAAAGAGAAACTGGAAAACATTTTTAACTGAATGATAATAAAAATATAACATATCAAAATTTGTGGGATGGCTCTAAAGTAGTATTCAGAGGGAAATTTATAAATTTAAATACTTATGTTAGGAAAAAGAAAGGCAAACTCAATGATTTAAGGTTCTACCTTAAGACGCTGGGAAGAGAAGAGAAAATTAAACCCAAATGAAGCATAAGGAAGAAAATAATAAAGATAAGAGCAGAAATAAGTGAAATATAAATTAGACAAGCAAGGGATAAGCCAATAAAACCTAAAGATCAATAAAATTGATAAACTTCTACTCAAAATGTTCAAGGGGAAAAAAAGTGGAAGAAACAAATGACCAATTTTAATACCATTACAGTTATGATAGAATATAAAAACTGAATGCTTTAGTTTCCTGAGGCTGCTGGAATAAATTGTTGCAAATTTTGTAGCTTAAAACAACAGAAATTTATTCTCTCATAGTTCTCGAGGCAAGAAGTCTGAAAAAAGTTGTCAGCAGGGGCGCATCCCCACCAGAGGCTCCAGGAGAGAATCCTTCCTTCTCTCTCTCAGCTTCCTGTAGCTGTCAACATTCTTTGGTGTTCTTTGGCTTGTGGCTGCATTACTCCAATTTCTGCCTCTGTCTTCGCCTCAGTTTCTCCTCTGTGTATCTCTCTAATCTGGCTCTCTTATAAGGATACTTGTGATGGCATTTAGGGCCCACCTGGATAATACAGGATGATCTCCTCATCTTAAAACTTAATTCAATTACAATTCAACTTTTTCCAAAATAACATTTATAGGTTCCAAGGATTAAGATGTGGACATATCTTTGGGGGACTGTTTTCAACCTACCCCACCTAAGAAAGAAATATTAAAAATTTTGTGCCCAAAAAACTGACAACTAAATTAAATGGAGAAGTTTCTTGAAAGTTATAAATTACAATTAAGACACAAGAAAAAAATAGACAACATAAATAGTCCTACATCAATGAAGAAAATTATATTTTTAATTAAAGATCTTTCCCACAAAAAACACTTGAGGTCCAGATGGCTTCACTGGTAAACTACAGTCAACATTTAATAAGAAGACCAATCCCAGACAAGCTCTTTCAGAAAACAGAGGATACAAATACACATCCTGTGCTGGAAAGGATGAAGTCAGCAGGCTGGGTTAGTCAAACTCTACACATTCCCAAGAGAGGCCTTCCTCCGGGACTGGCGCTTGGCCACCTCCTGGGATATGAGCTCTAAGCCCTTGGGAAATTCTGACTGATAGAAATGTTTTTGTATGCTTGAAGCCTTGGGCCATGTGATACCAGTGTGACCAGATAGTTTATGCTAATGTGATTTATGATGAATACCTGTTTTTGCTCTGAGGAAGTGGAGTCTGAGTATCTGAAATCAGCCACATAGGCACTGAATGTCTGTGTGAATGACCCCCAGTAACAAGGCTGAACACCAGTGCTCCGGCGAGCTTCCCTGGTTGGTAACACACACGGTGTCAGACATCCACGCTGGGAGACTTAGGTACATCATGTGATTCCACTAGGAGATGATACCTGGAAGCTTGAGCTTGGTTTCTCCTGGACTTCAACTCATGTACCTCTTCCTTTACGAATTTTAATTTGTCTCCTTTTCCTGTAATAAACTGTAATCATAGTTTTCTGAGCCTTCAAGCTCTTCTAGTGAATCATCAAGCCTGAAGGTGGTCTTGGAGATCCCCAAAACACTTACCAACTCATTAATACTATGAGTGTTATCTTGAAACCAAAAGGGAAGGAATCACGAGAAAATTATAGACCAAATATCTCTCATGAATATGGATGCAAAATTTCTTTAAATTAACAAAAAGAATCCAGCAATAGAGAAAAAGGATAATATATCATGAGCGTGTGGTTTTTATTCTAGGACTACAAGGTTGATTTAATATTTATAAATCAATCAATGTAACTCTCCACATTAAACAGTGAAAGAGAAAAGCCATATAATAGATGCAGAAAAAGCATTTGACAAAAATTCACCACCCATTTGTAATAAGAGCTCTCAGCAAATTAAGAATTAAAGGAAACTTCCTCAACCTGATGAAGTACATTAGTGAAAAATTTACAGCTAAAATCACACTTAATGGTAAAAGGAGAATACTTTCCCTCTGATTTTGGAGATAAATCAAGGATGTTTTACAACCACTTCTTTCAATGCTGTACTGGAGGTCCGAGCCAGAGCAATAATATAAAAATAAATACGTGAAAGGGAAAATGACTGAAAAAAACCAGTAAAACTTTCCTTACTCGTAGATAACATGGTAGTCTACGTAGAAAAGTCTAAGGACTCTAAAAGAAAATTGTTAGAACTAATAAGTGTATTTAACCAGGTAGGAGAATCAACAATCAATATAAAAAATTAATTTAATTTCAGTATACTAGGAACAATCAGAAAATAAAATTTAAAAATAATTCAATTTACAAATTTGAAAAATACTTGCAAGACCTCTATTTTGGAAGCTATAAAACATCGCTGAATGAAACTAAAGAATGACTAAAACAAATGGAGAAATACTCCACATTCATGAATAAGAAGGCTCAGTACTGTTAAGATGTTAATTTTCTATAAAATTATCTATGGATTCTGTATGACACCAGTAAAATCATCTTGGGAGACATTTTTGACAAGCAATTCTAAAATTTCTATCAAAAGGCAAAGATCTAAAATAGCCAAAACAATTTTGGGGAAAAAAGGGACAAATTTGGAGAGCTTACACTGTCTGATTTCAGACCATATTGTAAAGCTATAATAAGCAAGAAATTGTGGTTCTGGCACAAGACTAAACATGTACATTGTTGGAACAAATTAGATTCCAGAAACACACATATAAATATAGTCAAGTGATTTTCTACAGCCATATAAATCTAATTCAAGAGGGATAAAATACGCTTTTGAATAAATGGTGCTGGAAAAATTAAAGATCTATATTCATATGGACAAAAACAAGCCTCATCCCTTGTCTCACACCACATAAAAATTGACTCAAAATAGTTCATAGACTTAACTGTAATAGAAAAAATATAAAAATTTTAGAAGAAAACATGGGAGTAAATCATTGTGACCTTGAGGTAGGCAAAGATTTCCTAGATAGGGCTCAAAAAATACAAGTCAGAAAAGAAAAGAATGGATAAATTAGACTTCATTGAAATTTAAAACGTCTGCTCTTCGAAAGACACTGTTGGAAAAGTTGAAAGGCAAAGCCATAGAATAGGGAAAATATTTGCAAAACATTTATCTACTAAAGGACTCATACCCAGAATATATATATAGAACACACATGACTCAGTACGATGAAAACAAAGAACCCAATCCAAATATGTTACCTAACACTTCACCAGGAAGATACATGAGCAGCAAAGAAGCGCTTGACAAGATGTTCAATATCAATAAAACGCAAATTAGAACCACAATGAGACACCACTACCTCTCCATGAGAATGACTAAAATTAAAAAGCTTGATAATGCTAGGTATTAATAACTACAAAAGGGCAGGAAGGAGCTTTTTGGGATTATGGAAATGTTCTGTGTCTGGACTATGGAGGTGGTGAGTACATACATTTACCAAAACAGTGAACTGTACTTTAAATAGGTACACTTATTATATGAAAATTACACCTCAATAAAGTTAATTTATTAAAAAAGTACAGTGGACGTGAATAAAAGTGTTAGTACTACTACAATTAATGAAATGAACATGCCCAAGAAGCTCATCCTATTTGAATAAATATGCTTACACAGTATTTTTCTAAGCAACTTTCTAAAGCATTTAGAACTTTCTCCATAAATCCTGTATTTACATTCCAGTATCCATTGAAAAGACACTATGCCTATTCTCATTTTTATAGACAAGGAACCAAAGACAACTAGAAGTTGCACTCAATATCCCCAATATCTAAAACATCCAATGTAATAGCAGGTCCAAATTTCTTGATGTATATTTAACTCCTCTTTCTCAAGATTATGATGCCTATTTTGACTTTTTTTCCCTTAAGGGCCTTGGTTTACTTTTCCTTCCTCTGTTTTTATCCATACAGCTGACCCAAATGTCCGTCTCTTATTAAACTCGGTGATGATTTCATGCTCAGACTAAAAAAAGAAAATAGGTTGCATTGTTTATCTGCTCAGATATTACCTTCTTGAAGCACAGAGCTTTTCTATATGTTAATGAACTTGGATGTTTCTGCAACTCCTCTCTCTTATTCTTAGATTTTAAATTTTTTCCTTTTTTTAATACCTATTTACTTTTTTTCCTCATCTCTCTGCAAAGTGAGGTAAAAGACTTCCAAACAAAGTATTGCAAAATAGATTTCACAGGAATTTCAGAGACAGTAATTACAGGCACTCTGACATGCCTGCTTGTTTAAGTAGGTGTTTTAAACAAATTTGGCACAGATTCATTTGCAATAGTCCCTATTTTTATATTTAAAAAAAAAACAGTCTTTCTCTGTCATGTTTTTTCAGTCATACCACTTTTTAAAATTCGTCACATTTCTAATGCTTTACAGGTAGTCACTTTTTATTTCTATCCATGATTAACTTCTTTGAATAAGTATTTTTCACATTTTAAGTCTGAGGCCCAGGCAAGACATTTTTTTTTTTTTTAAAGATTTTATTTTTTCCTTTTTCTCCCCAAAGCCCCCCGGTACATAGTTGTGTATTCTTCGTTCTGGGTTCTTCTAGTTGTGGCATGTGGGACGCTGCTTCAGCGTGGTCTGATGAGCAGTGCCATGTCCGCGCCCAGGATTCGAACCAACGAAACACTGGGCCGCCTGCAGCGGAGCGCGCGAACTTAACCACTCGGCCACGGGGCCAGCCCCCCAGGCAAGACATTTTAAAAGTCTATCACTAACTAATAATTCTTTTGCTTTGGGCTTTTGGAAAAGTCTTGGATATCTGGATTTCAATCACTAATAAAACCCATCATGTTATGATTTTTCTCACAGTTGCAAAGTAAGCTCCCTTTAACCCCTATTATCTACTTCCTGCTTCTAACTCTCTTATTGACACTAATTGTCTTGGTCAACTATAATCGGTAAGGAAACTGTCTGTTGTACGTTAGTGATATTTTGTTTTTATTTCCTAAAACTTAGATAAAATATCCACCACACCCCACCCCGACTCAAGTAATGAGTCTATGCTCCTTGTTCTGATTCCATGTATACAAGCTACAGTCCAATTAACTATTCAGTTTTTCGGATTCCTTGATCCTAGGAAAGAGGGTGCCCCCTGGAGACAGGATTGTGAGCATTCCAGTTACTACAAACAAGTATACTCCATCATAAATTAATAAGGTCACATTCTGGTTTATCTATCAAAATCATGGGATTTTTTTTTTCTTTTTTGAGGAAGATTAGCCCCCAGTTAACATCTGCTGCCAATCATCCTCTTTTTGTTGAGGAATACTGGCCCTGAGCTAACATCCGTGCCCGTCTTCCTCTACTTTATATGTGGGACGCCTACCACAGCGTGGCTTGCCAAGCGGTGCCATGTCCACACCCAGGATCCAAACCAGCAAACCACGGGCCGCCAAAGCAGAACATGCACACTTAACTGCTGTGCCACCAGGCAGGCCAAAATCATGGGAATTTCATCAACGTGAGTCACCAATGGAGCAGCTCATTATCTCTGAGTATACTGAGAAATGCCTGTTTCTAGAACTATGAGGTTGAGGAATAGTCCCTGGCAGCGGTGATATTGCTGAGAAGCCCTATCCGTCACCAGCCAACACTGTCACAAGCACCCACCACCAGCAAAAGTGTGCCAGTATTAAGTATGTGCCAAGTACCATACGAAATTCTGTGGGTGTACAATATGCAGCACTGCAGGGTTTTTAAATCAGCCTTCATCACCTTCCTTCAGTGGCCTGGTCTGTGCTGAAGATTACAGAACGGGACCTGTTGTAATGTAATTCAAATAGGGGAAAAGAGATAGAGACTCCTTTAACAGAATAACAACAGAATAACAGGAGTGCTCAGAAGCACTACAAAGAACCAGTCACCTTCGGCACGGTAAAACTCGATTTTTATTATAGATACTTTTACTACAATGCTGGACTAATGAGGGCAATTTCCCTTCCTGCACAAACATGAATTAAAAGCACACACAGGCAGCCTCACCCCAAAGAAAGATTGAATAGAATTAACTACCCAAGACCCAAGACAGGAATGGGGAAAACTCCATAATCAGAAGAGGCTCCAAAGCAAGCAGGAAATCACCAATTTGGGGAAAAGGTTACTCTCTGGATCTGCCTGCACGTCCGAGAAACAGCCACTCCTGTTTCTTCCCACTCAAGGGGGGTGAAAAGTCTCTCCCCCAACCTTCTCACTAGAATCAACGAACAGTGAGAGCTTCTACCGAATAGGGACTGGACTGTATTACCCAACCTTTCTGATGTTTATGGCATAATAAAGGGTTGAAACGGATGAAAAAACAGTAAAAACCCTGCTCTCAGGAAGCTAACAATGTAAAGCCACATATGCCAGTTTGTATAACGTCATATGTATTTTTAAAATTTCTTTAAGACATACCAGCAGTTCCAAAATGGCCTTACCGGGCAAGTGTGTGTGTATTCAGTTGCAAGGCATATCCTGATTTCAGAACTATTAACTAGAAAGGTGGTTTAATGTTATATTAACAATGGGAGTACAAATATCGTTGCTGATGGTGACGGTGCAAATTAAACCTACATCTAATTTCCACCGTTTGTAAAAATGTAAAAAGTGACTAAGCTACAAACTCAATTAATACACGTAAGATAAAATAGCAATGAGACAAACTTTTTCGTGACCAAGATGATTCTTCTTAAAAAGGATTTCTCAGTGAAAACAAAAAAAAAAAGAACTGAAAAGGAAAAGTGCTCCGTACTTGAACTAGGGCAGAACTCGGGGTGTGACGTAATTAGCAGCACCTCCTGGGAAGTATCTAGTATTCATGACAAAATGCTGGAGCTACTTGCTGTGGGATGACAGTGAGATTCAAACTCCTTTTGAGAAATTAGAAGAACGCCGCTCCGCCTACAGTCATCTTCAAGAAGCCTGATGATCTTCAAGTAGTCATGGTTTTTTTTAAGAAGTCTAATATAATAATGATTACTTTAACCATTTATATCCCCAAAAGATGTCTCTACCAAGAAGAAATCTTTGAATTGGCTTTTTTAGGAGCATTCCCCTTATGGCAAGTTTGAAATAAAACTCTGACGCATGCTCACAATCTGAGAAGCTGTCACACAAATACAGTAGTCCCTCCTTATCTGCAGAGGATATGTTCCAAGATACATCCCCAGGGGAAGCCTGAAACCACCAATAGTACTGAACACTATATATACTATGGTTTTTCCTATATATACATACCTATGATAAAGTTTAGCTTATAAGATAGGCAAAGTAAGTGATTAACAATAAAAATACCATAGAACAATTATAACAATATACTGTAATAAAAATTACTGCAGATCTTAGCAACCTCAGAATACGATTTTTTTCTTTTCTTATTAAGTGGAGAACTTTCCTTTCACTTAAAGGAAGCACTTTATGGCTTCTCTTTGGCATACCCGAATTGCCAGCATGACTACTCTTGTGCTTTAGGGGCCATTATTAACTAACATAAGGGCTAACTTGAACACAAACACTGCATTACCTCCACAGTCGATCTGATAACCAAGTGGGGTTACTAAGTGACTAATGACTGTGTGGGTGTGCTGGACAAGGATGATTTTCATCCCGGGTAGGACAGGCCAGGACAGTGCAAGATTTCATCACACTTTTCACATCGGCATGCAATTTAAAACTTATGAACTCTTTATTTCTGGAATTTTCCCTTTAATATTTTCCCTTTAATACACGCTATCAGTTTTTCTATTTGCCAAGGAATAAATGTAGATTAAGCAGAGGTCTTCTGTAAATATACAGTGGCACGGGGACTAGAATTCCAGATGCATGGCAAGCATTTTAAGGCTTCTCTAATGAATATGCCTCTGTCTAATCCATCAAATTCTTCCTCACTGACCCAACCAAGGAACAAAGGAAGCCTGGGAAAGAAGAAAGGACACAGTTCCTATGATCCCCAACTTCCTCAGCCACTTCTGTGATTCACTCGATGAATGTTTGCTAAGAGTACCCCACATTCTAGACATTGTCCTAGATCCTATGAAGTATAAAAAAAATCAAAATGAATAAGATGGAGTCCCTGTAGTCAAGAAAATTAGCCTTTTTTTCTAAATAAATATGTAACATCCAAAGACAGATAATTACATGAAAGTTTAAAAGTTAGCAATTCCATAAGAGAGAGCCCAGAGACAGTTCCACGAATATATGTAAATTTAATTATGAAAAAGATGCATTTAAAATTGGTACAGAAGAAAGAACTACTCCATCTTTTGAAAAAGATAGCTATTGGCTGTCATTTAGGAAAATGTAAAGACAAACTTAATCTGAACATAAACACACCCACAAACACGTCAGATGAATTTAAGAATCAAAAACAACACAAAAGTATACGAGCATCAGCAAAAATTCTCTTAGAACATTCTTATAATCTTTGGTGCTAGAAAAGGCATTTCTAAGCATAAAGAGAAAGATGCTGAAATTTGATATTCTAAAAATAAAATCTGCTGAATAAAAATTCCACTGTAAACAGTTAAAATGAGCAAAAGACTAGAAAAAATATTTGCAGGATATATAACAGACAATAACCACTATCAAGAATATATAAAAAATGTTTATTAAGAAGACAGATAGCCTAATAGAAAAATGGGCAAAAGAGATGAACTGACAAATTACCGAAGAAATACAAATGACTGACACATTTATTCTTCCATTCATTCAACCATTATTTAGTGAGTCTTTCCTATATGTTAGGCACTCCCCTAGCAGGTAGACAGAGAGGCATAAACAAAAGATACAAAAACGAAATGAAGAGATAATTAAAACAACAAATATTTGCTCATCTGATTGGCAAAAATTTACCAAGATTGATAATTTCAAGTGCCAAGTGGGACATGGAAAAATGGGCATGCTCGTGAAGTTTGGGAGTGTAAGTTAGTGCAGACTTTTTGAAGGGCAGATTGGCGGTATCAAACAAAATTTTCATTGTTCATATACTTTTATAAGCAATTTCATTTTATAGAGTCTATCCTACAGAAATATTCATAACTTGCACAAAGATGTGCAAGGATGGTCATTGCAGCATCATTTATAATTGAGAAAAATTGGAAAGGGTATATCTATTCCCATGGCAACAGTTTTTGAAGTTTTGGTACATACAGACTATGGAATATTAAGCTGCTTTTAAAAGAAAGTTGTAGATTGTAATGAAATCAAAAGATTTCTAAGAGTTGTTATGCAAAAAGAAAGTTAGAAAATAATTTGTGTTGTAGATCGCATTTATGTTTAATAAAAGACACTTATGTGTACATACAGCTATGCATACAAGGATATCTACAAGGGGACACAACAAAGCTGCTGAAACTGCTAATCTCTGTGGAGGGCAGAGGAAGTGGGGGTGAAGGGATGACACCAAGCAATGGGCTTGCTCTGTTCGCCACAATCTGAGCCAATCAATCACAAGTTAGAGATGGAGAAAGGAAGTTTAATTAGATTAGCTGGCTAATCAGAAGATGGGTGACTAATGTCTCAAAAACCCTTCTTCCAAAGTTACATAATCTTAGGGCAGTTATCTAGGGAAAATGGGCAGTAAGGAGGGGGTCCAGGGATGTTGGGCTGCAGGCATGATGGGCTCCAGGCTTCAGATTGTTCCATTCTTCTGTCAGCTGTGATGGATACCTTGTAGGCATGTTTCCTGCCTGTGGTCAGCCTGTTCCTGGAGAGAAACTCAGAGAACAAAGTTTTAATTTATCAAGGTATCGGGGAGTACGTTCGTAAGCGGAGGCCGTGGGAATTCTTTTGAAATACGTGCAGAGCAGCGAGTAGTCACACAGAGGAGGGGCTGGGGCCATTAGCAAAACAAGATGGCCTCACTTTTGCTCACTTACAGGGAGACTTTGAGGTTTCTCTCCATGTGTTGTTGATGACCAGATTGGAGAAAGATTCAGAGTGTATACAAGGTTTGGAGTCAAATTACATGGAGTCAAATTCTGATTCTGCTACTTTCCAGATGTACAAACCTGGATTTCCCCTTCTGTAAAATAATTATAGTGCATAATTCATAAAATTCTGAGAATTGTGAGAATTGTTAGGTAGTCCATGAAAAAATACTCCAAGTTGGCACATAGAACTCATCTAATAAGCATTAATTATTAATGTTTTGAATTGTTTGAATCAATTACAATGAGAATATATTCACATGTTATTTGTGTAATTGAAAAAACAGTCTCTAACAAAAGGTACAAATTAAGGGCTGTGAGATTTCAAGAGAGTCAGAAACTTACAATATTATATATTCTGCCACATATTAGACCTGCTTTTCCCTTGAATGCGACAAACACAGAGGAATCACAGATCTTGTGGGACAAAAACCACAAACTAAAATTTGTGTCATACCTCATTCTTCTATAAAAATATATAGTAAAGAAAAACATATCTAAACCAATGATCTCATAATTGGGGATCCTAAGTAAATGGAATTAAATATTTACTGCTTTTGTAAATTAAGACTTTCATGTTTCCTCTTTTAATTTGGCTAGTTAGACACATCTATAAAGAATTCTCCTAAAAGTCACTTAGTTGCTAAAGGAGATCCCAAACTTCTGTGGAAATAATTCTCATCCATGGGTAATAAGTATTTTTCTAGATGATTACTATTATTTTAAAGCTATGTATAAACCTTCACAAAATGTGTTTTATCATCTGTTTCTTTCTAACAATTGTTCTGTAAGGAAGTGATCTGTGTTACATAATCTTGCCAAATCAGAAGAATTACCTGCAAAGTTTATTAAAAATACAGATTCCCAGGACCCTCCCTTGGAGAGTCTGATTTGATTGGTCTCGAATGTGGCAAAGGAATCTGCAGTTTTCACAAGTATCCTAGGTCATTCTCATGACTAGGCAAGTTTGGGAAACCCTGAGCTTGATTATCTGTGTCATAAGCTATGCCTCAATTTCACAGGAAGCAGCTGATCCATAAAGTGAAATGTTTCTGTGTATGAGAACAAATATTGACAAATTGTGTTCCTGCTCTTCCACACAGCCAAACTTCTCAAAACAGTTGCCTACAAATGTTATCTCTATTTCTTCATTCCTCAGTCTTTTTTTAAGAAAGAAAATGTATTGATACATGATGAATTTTTCTTCTTTATCCTTGCACTTCAAATTTATCTTGGCTAATCTGGGCCTTTTACCTTTCCACAGACTCTATGGTCAGTTTATCAAAAACCACTAAAAAAAAAAAAAGAAAAGAACAGAAAGAAACATTGCACTAAATTTGTAAGCTAATTTGAGAATTGTCATCTTTTGTTCAATATTGAGTTCATGCATCCATATTGAGTTCCAATGCCATGATTGTTCAATGATTTTCTCATTGTATGCCCTTCAAGAAAGTTTCAGAACTTGCTCCATAAAAGTTACACATATTTTTGTAGATTTATTCCTAAGTAACTTTTAGTTTTTATGGCTAACCTGAATGGAGTCTCTTGGTGTGGGTGTGGAAGAAACAAAGGAAGAAATATACGAAGAGAAGATGTATGAAACATGATAATGTAAAAACAGCAATATGAAAAACCATCTGCTTCCTTCAAAATAAGACAACCAGAATCTTATGTGGAATCTTATCTCCATGATCTTATCCCTTTCCCTCCTCCACAGTTATAACTTCTTATCTTAAATTTTGTGTTAAACATTCCAGTGCTTTTCTTTATAGTGTTATCACCTACGTATGTATCTATGAACAATACGTTGATCCAGTTTTGATGGTTTTCAACTCTATAGATAGAATCATCCTACAGTATTCTCTAAACTCTTTCAGTCAAAATCCTATTTTTGCAATTGAGCCATATTGATACTTGTGATGGTTGTTCGATCATTTTCACTGCTGTGGTGTGTTTCTGAGTATGAATATGCTAAATTTTGTCTGTTCTACTATAGATAATCATTTGGATTGTTTTCAGTTTGGGGCTATTATAAAAAATGCTGGTATGAACAATGCTGTACGTGTGTCTTCTGGCAACTGTACTAGTTTTTCTAAAATCTATGCCTGGGAGTGGAAATGCTGAATCATAGTGTCTATTTACGTTTCCAAAGTGATGTACCAATTTACACTCCAACATTGTCTGACAGTTTCTGTTGCTCCATGTTAAAGACAACTCTTGGTGTAAAGATTTTTAATTTTTTCCCATTTGTTGGGTATAGAATGGTATCTGATTATGATTTCAATTTGTATTTCTCTAATTCTAGTGAGGTGAGCACCTTTTCATGTCTATTGGCCATTTGGAGTTCCTCTTTTACTAATGTCTGTTCAAATATTTTGCCTATTTTTCAGTTGGATGTCTCTCTTTTTTGTTGATTTCTAGGAGATCACTATGTATTTTGAATATTAATCCTATTTGTATTACCTCTGTTGCAAAATATCTTCCTATTTGTGACTTGTCTTTATATGTCTTTTGATGGAGAAGTTCATAATTTTAAAATGGCCAAATTCGATCTTTTCCTTTAGAGGTTGCATTTTTTGCTCCCTATGTAGGCACTCCTTCCCTCCTCTAATGTTATAAAGTTAATTTCTCATATTGCCTTCAGAAAGTTTGATAGTTTTGTGTTAAGTATTTAAGTCCTTAATCTAACTGGAATTGATATTTTCTATGACATGAGGTAGCGATTGAAGGAAATTTAAAAATTACACTTTGCATTCTCTATTTGCTGCTGGTGTATAGGAACAACAACATGTCAGCAAATCCATCTTGTATGCAGCAACTTGCAGATTTTTCTCATTAGTTCTAATATTTATTTTTAGATTTTCTTTGGTTTTCTCTATGAAAATCTCTGTCTACAAATATCTTTTTCTTCCTATCAGGTGCTTGACCATGTATTTCTTTGTTTTATCTATTGTATTGAATAAGACCTCCAGTATCATATTGAATAGAGGCAATGATAATGAGAATTCTTGCATAGTTCCTGACCTTAAAAGAAAATGTCCCTGAAGATGCCCTTTGCTAGGCTAAGGAAATTTCCTTCTATTCCTATTGCTAAGAGTTTTGTGATCATTGTTGTTTACTTTAAAACCATGAACACGTTAAATTTTATCAAATTCTTTTTCTAATAATAGTAGGCTGAGTAATAACCTCCAGAGATGTTTACATTCTAAACCGGAGAGACTGTGAATATGCTACCCTTAAAGGGTATTCGCAGATGTAATTAAGGATTTTGAGATGGAGAGAATATCCTGTATTGTCTGGGTGAGTTCAGTGTAATCTCAGAGATCCTTATGAGAGAAAGTCAGGAGCATAAGAGTCAGAAAGAAATTGGAAGATGCTACACTGCTGGCTTTGAAGACAGAAGGTGAGACCACCAGCCAAGGAATGTGGGCAGCCCCAAAAAGGCGGAAAAAGCCAGGGAATGAATTTTCCTTAATGCCTCCAGAAGGAATGCAGCCCTGCCGACACCTTAGCCCAGTGAGACTGATTTTGGACTTCTGACCTCCAGAACTGTAAGATAATAGATTTGTGTTGTTTTAAGCCAGTAAATTTGTGGTGATTTCTCTACAGCGGCAATAGAGCATACAGGAGCTATTGTATTGGGTTTTAACCTCATGTAGCAGATGATTACAGTAAATTACCTTACAGAATTTTGCTTAATAAATTATCCTTACATTCTTGAGATGACCTTTTCTTGGTTAAGATGTCTTTTTTTCTTAATTGAAGTGGTAGATTCAGTTTGCAAATATTTTATTTAAAATTATTATAATTATGTTCTTAAATGAGATTGGCTTTTAATTTTCCATTCTCATACATCTATTTTGGATATCAAAGTTACCTGGACTAATAAAAGGAATTGAGGAGCATACCCTCTTTCACTATTGTATGAACATGTTTTATAAGATTGGGATTATTTTTTCTTTAAAAGCTTCATAAAACTCACCTGCAAAAGGTTCAGAGATGGATGCCCTTGTTATGTGTCAATATTTGAATGTTCATTCAGTTTTTGGTGTGTATGAGTCGTTCCAGGTTTTATAATTTCTTTTTAATCAACTTTGGCAATTTATATTTTTCTAGATAAGTACCTGTGTCAGCTGTCTTCCAATTATTAACATAAATCTGTGTATAGTATTTTCCTACTTAAGTTTTTACTTCACGTATAGTGACACCTAATATTTAATGTCTAATATTGTTTATTTGTGCTTTCTCTTTATTTTTTTGTCTTGTTAAATCTTGGAAGAAGTTAATATATATAAGCTTGTTTTTTCCATCAATTAGCTTTTGGTTTAGTTAATCTTATATTATTCGTTTGATTTCTATTTTCTTAATTTATGCTCATACCATTATTATTTTCCTTCTTCTATGTTGTTTGGGTTTACTCTATTTTTCTTCTTTTAAAATGTTTAGTTGAATATCTAGCTTACAAATTTTTAATCTTTTTGTTTGCAAATACATTTAACTATTTCATTTAAAGAAGAAACTGGAGGGAGTACAAACAAAATAATTGTACTTCCCTTTTGCCCGTGAAATTTTATTAGACTAGTTCTTTCCTGTTCCTTGAGTAACTTTTACAACAGGACTCATGATTTTTTCCTTCATCTCAAATAACAAGAGTCTTCTGGTCACTTTAATCCCAAGGACAGTCTAATAATTAAAAGAGTTGGTCCCATGTAATAGGCAAAACTCTGAAATTCATTAGAAGTCAAAACTTATTCCCGATTCTAGTTCCAGCCTGCTTCTGAAGGGAAATCTGCTGTGGAAAGGTTTTGGTCTATGCTTCATCTCTGTTCCCTACTTTCTCACCTCCTCACTGTAAGATTGTCAACCCACCCCCCCACCCCACCCCCCCAGCCCACTAGCTTGGTAGCCAGGCATTCTCATGGTTAGGAGCAGAAAGGCCTTCCTTTCTCAGCATTGGTGCTCTGAGTGTTTGGTGGATGTTCAAAGTTTACTCCTTTACTCATTATATTGGTTAAGAATCTCTAAAGACCCAAGCCCAGATTAAGGGACATTTTACAACATAACTGGCCACTATTCTCTAAGAATGTCGTGGACGGAGACAAAGGAATTGTTCCAGATTAAAGGAGACTGAGGAGATGTGACAACTAAATGCAATGTGCGAGCTTACATTTAGATTCTGGATGCAAAAGAGGACACTAGCTGGACAATTGGCAAAATTTGGATACGGTTTGTTGATTAGATAATGCTGTATTGATGGCAATTTCCTGGTTTTGATCATTGTACTATGCTTATATAAGATTTTAACCTTTGGGGAATCCGAATGTATACAGGATTTTTCTGTACTATCTTCCAACTTTTTTGTATGTCTGAAATTATTTCAAAAAATGTATGTGTGCTTTTGATCTTCAGTTCAAATCTCCAGCCCAGACTCCTCTGAACTCCAGACTTGTGTATTCAGCTGCCTCTTTGATGTCTCCACTGATATGTATCATAGACATTTCAAGCTTAACATTTCTAAAATGGAACTCTTCCCCTATCTTCAAAATCTCTTCTACCAAAAGTCTTTTCCAGATCACTAAATGCCACCACTACCTATCCAGTCATTCAAAGCAGATTTCTTGACGTCATTCACCATATTTAACCCATCACCAAAACCTGTTGATCCTATTTGCAAACATATATCTTAAACCTATTTGATTCTCTCGACCTCCATTGCCATGGCTCTAGTCTAAGCCACTTTATCTCCTGCAAGGTTTGTTGTAATGGTCTCCTAACTAGTCTCCCTGCTTTGACTAGGGCCACCCTCCAACTCATTCTGCAAAGAGAATCCTAAGTGATCCCTTTGTAAAGTAGATCATGTAAATTAGGTCTAAATGTAAATTAGATCATGCCTCTCCCATTTTCAAAATACTTCAATAGGTTCTCTCCAAACCTAGGATGAAATTCAAAATCCTTAACCTGATTTAAGGCAAATTAAGCCCTGTATAATTTGTCTGCCCTCCTTTCTCTCCTTCAAACACACATATACTCTGACTACTTTCTCCCTCATTCACTAGGCTCTAGAACACAGTGTACATAAGGTTCCCCAAGAACTGCAGTTTATTTGCTGCCTCGAGGCCTCTGTAACTGTTATTTCTTCTTCATTGGTTGCTCTTACTACTATCTAGAACCCTCTTGCTAATAGTCACCCCTCAATCAGTTCCTTTTCCTCCATCAAATTCAGATCTTGGATTAAATATCACCTTCATCTAGAAGTCTTCCTAGCTACCCATCCTAAATTACGTCCCTCCCATTTTTCTATCTCATAGCAACCTGCTCTTTTCCTTTATAGCTCTTAGGATAATTTTAAAGATTTTTTTCATTTTTCCTTTTTCTCACCAAAGTCCCCCAGTACACAGTTGTGTATTTTTAGTTGTGGGTCTTTCTAGTTGTGGCATGTGGGATGCTGTCTCAGCGTGGCCTGATGAGTGGTACCATGTCTGCGCCCAGGATCTGAACCGGTAAAACACTGGGCCGCAGAAGCGGAGCGCAAGAACTTAAAGAGTCGGCCATAGGGCCTTCCCCATAGGATAATTTTAAATGATAACTTTGTTACTTATTTGGTGTCTATGTCTCCCACTAGACTAAAAGCTCAGTGAGAGCAGGAATCATGTCTGTTTTGTCCACCTTTATAACCTAGTACCTAGCCTATGCTCAACAAATACATGAGGAACAACTAAGTAAATTAATTCATTAAAATGTCTGTGCTGAGATGCACTATCCCCACTCACCAGAGGGACTAGGTGGTTCTGGTTCTGATTCACAACACAAAAATGACTCTTGTCCAGGGAAACTGAGACAAACCTTCAAGTTAGTAGCTAATAAAAGCGCTACTGCATCCTTCTGAGCAGCAAGCCAAGTTTGTTTTGTGATGCCAGTCTCACTAGGTTAGAGATAAGGAATTATTTCCACACTTACACAGGACGCAGAAGAAGTATCTTCATCAGTAAAAGTAGCTTAGCACCTCCAGTTGGCAGTCATTCTGTGATTTAGTGTGACATAAGGAGCTTCGTCTCATGTGCTGGCTGGACATTTGTCTAGCCACCAGTTCTCTTCTGGAACTGTACTTTTCAATGCCACTGGGAAATGTGTACTCGGGCTCTGCTTGTATGCCAGGAACATACACAACGAGACAGCCATTTCTGAGTCTCAGCACTATGCTGTTGAGAAGATCTAAATTATATAGCAAAATTGGCATTTCTTGTATTTAGGTCAGAACGTTCCGGGTATGGGATTGCAGTAGAAATGTTCTTACGTAATTTACTGAACTTTGGGAAAGTGCGATGCATGTGATATATGGGTTTAGAATAACATGCCTTTGAAGGTTTTGTTAGGAATACATAAGTTACAGAAGCAAAATAAGAAGAAATGAGGAGGAGATTCACTTTAAGGATTTTAATTTCACTGTGAAAACTTGATAACAGAAACTATTCAGATTTCAAGGTTTTCATATTATTGCCATTATATTACTAGGATTACTGGTATCTGTGCATAATCCTCTTTAATTAGCTGACTTGCATAATCCAAGATAGACCACAAAACAGGTGGTGAATTTTTTCAGCGTGACCTAAGAATCAACATAAGCAATATCATGTGGACTCATTTCAGAATCTCCTCTGATTATTTCTTGATCCTTTTTCCGTGGGAGACAGCCTTGACCTTAGATTTGGCTCTAAAACCCAACGGATTGACTGGATAAATATAATAAAGTCAGGGAAATTAGGCATTAGGAGAAAGGAAACAACCTATATTAATCAGGACTCAGTTGCAAGAAATAAACCTCAAAACAAACTAGATTTAGCAAAAGGGAGATTTATTAGAAACAAACTTGGGTAACTCAGGATCAGAGAGGAAGCAAAGGAGCTTTGAAGACATGGAGGAATAAAATCAAGGAGTAACTCACCGGGATGGTCTCTCCCTGCCTCGCTTCAGTTTCTCCAAGTAGTGAGAGACAGAACCGGCACCTCTTAATCATAGACTTTCGGCTGTCTTGCAACAAAGAGAGAGAAATTTTCTCCAGTGGAGCCACTTAGAAAACAAATCTCAGAGAAGTGTTCTGATTGGCCCAGGTTGGGTTAAATGCCCACTAGTGAACCAATCACAACACCCAGGCAGATATAATAATCTAACTGGATGTGGGGGCTGGGTCACGAGCACAGCCCTGAGGCGCCGAGGTAGAGGAGTGCTATGATTGGAAACCCTACCAGAGTACAAGGCGGAGAGAAGGAACCCACACTTTCCCCACCAAGGCTAAGAGGGGAATATTTTTGTTAGAAGGAGAAAAGAAGTTGAGTAGACAAAAGCACAGTACTCATCTCACTTTCTTTCCATGTCTATCCCACAGAGAAGAAAAGAGAGGAGGGGAGGAGGAGAGGAGAGGTAAGGAGAGGAACTTGTGAGATGGGGGAGAGAGTTTTATATCACTAAGTTTGTGGTAATTTGCTATTGCAGCAACAGAAAACCTAATATAAGGTGATATGAAACTATTTCTATAACTTTGCTTACAAATAGACCATACACACAGTGTGTTAATATCATTTGCTTCCAATGACAAGGAAAAATTGTGAAACACCTCTGCTGATGGGGGTGAGGTGGTTCAAGTTCTATTTAGAGGATTTTCCTTTGAATTAGTAAGACACAGGGGCATAAATTACACTCTCTTCTCAGATGATACAGTCCCTTGTGTCAAAAGGTCAGTGTATAAATGTAGTTTGTTTTTTCTCTCCTGACTTTTTCTTCCAGGTAGCTTAAATTACAGAAAGATTTCAGGAAAGGAAGTTGAGCCTATAATAATTAGACTCCCACTGGGGTTCAGGAGATTCTAGTCATTGAGCGATAAATTTCTGCTTCTCCTATAAAGACTTAAGGGGACGGGAACCATGAAGAAATGACCCTGAGCTGATGGACAGAAGCTAAATAGGGAGTGAGGGAGCCCTGTGTGTGTCCAGACCTGCATTATAGACCAGGACTGTAGAAATAAGCCATTGTATCTGCCAAGTTTCTGATGTCGGCAGTAATTCTCTACATCTTTATAGGCAGGAATAATTGGGACCATGTCTATCCTCAGGAGAATCCCGATTATTAAAAGAACCCAACTGGGACTGTGGCAGGAGAATGGAAATCCTGACAATCAGTGCCACTTCCTTCTTTGTTCTAATGCACAATAAATAAAAGAGTTTTAATTTTAGTCAAATAGTGGGTGAACTAAAGAGAATTGAAGCAAACCATGTGTAAATTACATGTCATTCTGCAAGACCTGGCCATGATGTCATCAAATACAAGTTCCTGGAGGGCAGGGACTTTGTTTTGTTCACTTCGTTATACTCAATGCCTGTTAGTAAATGCTTAATATATACATACTGACCATATGAAGATCATTCCAATCCCATCATGGCTTCAGCAGGTGCCAGGAGGTCCTGTTTGGCTTGCAGTCACCCTAATAGAATATAATCCTGACATTCCTTAGCTAAAGAACAGCCAGTTACAGAACAGCCAATTCCTTCTGCCTGGTAGAATGTGCCGATCACTTAAAATGAGCAACAATTCTGAGTGTTATAGAGACATGCACCAGTGTCTGTTTATCTCCAAGGGAAGCCAGGACAGTAGATGTCTGATACTAACTGTGTCAAAGACATGATGGTTATACTGGATGAATCTTTTGATGCCACACAGCTTCTGTCTCCTTTCCAAACTGAGAGCAATAACGTCCCCGACCCTGGGCCTTTGTACCTGCCATTCTTTCCGCCTAGAGAACTCTTCCTCAGAACTGGCTCCTTCTTATCACTCCTGGCTTAGCTTAAATGTCACCTCCTCAAAGAGGCCATCCAATCTAAAGGAGTGCCTCAGTCACTAGCTACCACATCACCACGCTTGATCACTAGCTCAAATTCTCTTGCTTCTTTGATTTTATTTTTGCTTTTGTTTTTGTTTTGTTTTTATTTGTCTTCCCACTGAAATGTAGCTTTAGTTGTTAGTTAGGGGACTTTGGCAAGCCTCTGACTCTGGGTGCCTCAGTTTCCTTATCTGGTTAAAAAGTATCAAATGAGATAACAACAACACAGGATGTCCTGGCACACAGTCCGTTTTCAAGAAACGTTGGTTTAGAGAAAAGAGCTATTCAATTTAGTGAGCTTAATATTTTGAATGAAAAAAAGTGACAAACTATTTTAAAGTCTAAGAAGAAGAAATATAAATTATTATTCCAGAAATGGCAAGACACATAGTTCAACATTATAGTAAGGAATATATGGGAAGAGAGAGAAAGATAAAGCATTGATGTTTTCCAAAGCCACAAGAGGGGATCATAATTAATAACACTACGATTTTCCTTTTAATTCAATTCTTTAGGTGAATAAAGAAATAGCTAAATGTTGCCTTATTTGTCACTAAAAGCATTTTAATTCCTCCTTAAAATTAAGAAACATATATGAAATCATCCTCATTTTTTTCAGGAAAAAATGTTAATTTCATGATTCTAGAGTGTTTCACCAACTTTCACAGTGTAATGAGCCCATCTTGTGGCCTTTTATAATATTGCCACTTTTAAAGTGAAATATGTTTGTTAACCATAGGTTGAAATAGCATCATTTATTCAACAAGGAACTTTTGAGCACTTACTGTGCGCCAGGTGTTATGCTGCCTGCTAGAAATGCAGTGATAGGAAACGTGAGAAGAACATGGTCTTTGCTCTGAATTTATATAAACCTAAAGGAGAGACATTTGTTTTTAAATTAATTAATTTATTTTTACTATGCTAACATTGGTTTATAACATTATATAAATTTCAGGCATACATCACTATATTTCTATTTCTTTGTAGATTATGTCGTGTTCACCACCCAAAGACTAAGTATAATCCATAACCACACACATGTGCCTAATTTCCAAATTAGGCCTCCCTCCCGTCTTCCCCTCTGGTAACCACCAATCCTATCTCTGTCTCTATGTGTTTGTTTGTTGTTGTTTTTCTCTTCTACTTATAAGTGAGATCATATGGTATTTGACTTTCTCCCTCTGACTTATTTCACTCAGCATAATACCCTCAAGGTCCATCCATGTTGTCACAAATGACCAGATTTCACCATTTCTTATGGCTGACTAGTATTCCATTGTGTATAGATACCACATCTTCTTTATGCATTCATCCCCTGATGGGCATCTAGGTTGCTTCCAAGTCTTGGCTATTGTGAATAGTGCTGCGATGAATATAGGGGTAAATGTGTATTTATGCATTAGTGTTTTCATGTTCTTTGGATAAATACACAGCAGTGGAATAGCTAGATGATATGGTAGATCTATTCTTATTTTTGGAAGGAATCTCCATACTGTTTTCTATAGTGCTGCACCAGTTTGCACTCCCACTAGCAGTGTGTGAGAGTTCCCTTCTCTCCACATCCTCTCCAACACTTGTTTCCTGTCTTGCTAATTACAGCCATTCTGATGGGAGTGAGGTGATATCTCACTGTAGTTTTCATTTACATTTCCCTGATAGTTAATGATGTTGAACATCTTTCATGTACCTGTTGGCCATCTGTATATCTTCTTTGGAGAAATGTCTGTTCAGATCTTTTGCCTATTTTTTAATTGGGTTGTTAGTTTTTTGTTGTTGAGATATATGAGTTCTTTATATATTTTGGACATTAACCCCTTATCAGATATATGGTTTGCAAATGTATACTCCCAATTGTTAGGTTGTCTTTTTGTCTTGTTTATGGTTTCCTTTGCTGTGTAGAAGCTTTTCAATTTGATGTAGTCCCATTTGTTTATTTTTTCTTTTCTTTTCCTTGCCCAGTAGGACATGGTACTTGAAAATATGCTACTAAGATGGATTTCGAAGAGCATACTGTCTATGTTTTCTTCTAGAAGTTTCATGGTTTCAGGTCTTACATTCAAGTCTTTAATCCCTTTTGAGTTGATTTTTGTGTATGGCGTAAGATAATAGTCTACTTTCATTCTTTTGCATGTGGGTGTCAAGTTTTCCCAAAACCATTTATTGAAGAGACTCTCCTTTCTCCATTCTATGTTCTTGGCTCCCTTATCGAAAATTAGTTGCCCATAGATGTGTGGGTTTATTTATGGGCTCTTGATTCTATTCCATTGATCTGTGTGTCTGTTTTTGGGCCAGTACCATGCTATTTTGATTACCATAGCTTTGTAGTATATTTTGAAATCAGGGAGTGTGATCCACCAGCTTTATTCTTTTTTCTCAGGATTCCTTTGGCTATTCAGGGTCTTTTGTTGTTCCATAGAAATTTTAGGATTCTTTGTTCTATTTCTGTGAAAAATATTATTGGCACTTTGATAGGGATTGCATTGAATCTGTAGATTGCCTTAGGAAGTATGGATATTTTAACTATGTTAATTCTTCCAATCCAAGAGCATGGAATATCTTTCCATTTCTTTGTGTCTTCTTCAATTTCTTTCAACAATGTTTTATAGGTTTCAGTGTACAGATCTTTCACCTCTTTGGTTAAATTTATTCCCAGGTATGTTATTCTTTTTGTTGCAATTGTAAATGGGACTGTATTCTCAATTTCTCTTTCTGCTACTTCATTGTTAGTGTATAGAAATGCAACTGATTTTTGTACATTGATTTTTGTATCCTGCAACTTTACCATATTTGTTTCTCATTTCTGAGAGTTTTATGATGGATTCTTTAGGGTTTTCTATATAAAACTTATGTCATCCGCAAATAGTGACAGTTTCACTTCTTCCTTTCCAATTTAGATTCCTTTTATTTCTTTTTCTTGTCTGATTGCTCTGGGTAGGACTTCCAATACTATGTTAAATAAGAGTTGTGGAACTGGGCATCCTTATCTGCCTCCTGTTCCTAGAGGGATAGCTTTCAGTTTTTCTCCACTGAGAATGATATTAGCTGTAGGTTTGTCATATGTAGCCTTTATTATGTTGAGGGGCTTTCCTTCTATACCCATTTTATTCAGAGTTTTTATCATAAATGGATGCTGTATCTTGCCTAAAGCTTTCTCTGCATCTATCGAGATGATCATATGATTTTTATTCTTCATTTTGTTAATGTGGTGTATCACGTTGATTGATTTGTGGATTTTGAACCATTCCTACATCCCTGGAATAAATCCCACTTGATCGTGGTGTATGATTTTTTCAATGCATTGTTGTATTCAGTTTGGTAGTATTTTGTTGAGGATTTTTGCATCAATGTTCATCAGTGATATTGGCCTGTAATTTTCTTTTCTTCTGTTGTCCTTGTCTGGTTTTGGTATCAGCATAATGTTGGCTTCATAGAATGAGTTAGGAAGTTTCCCCTCCTCTTCAATTTTTTGGAAGAGTTGGAGAAGGATAGGTATTAAGTCTTCTTTGCATGTTTGGTAGAATTCACCAGGAAGCCATCTGGTCCTGGACTTTTATTTTTGGGGAGGCTTTTGATTACTGTTTTGATCTCCCAACTGGTGATTGGTCTATTCAAATTCTCTATTTCTTCTTGATTCAGTTTTGGAAAATTGTATGATTCTAAGAATTTATCCAATTCTTCTAGATTATCCAATTTGTTGGCATATAGCTTTTCATAGTATTCTCTTATAATCTTTTGTATTTCTGAGGTGTCCATTGTAATTTCTCCTCTTTCATTTCTGATTTTATGTATTTGAGCCTTCTCTCTTCTTTTCTTGGTGAGTCTAGCTAAAGGTTTGCCAATTTTGTTATCTTTTCAGAGAACCAGCTCTTGGTTTCACTGATTTTTTATTATTTCCTTCGCTCTACTGATTTGGGCTTTGTTTGTTCTTTTTCCAGTTCCTTTAGGTACACTGTTAGGTTGTTTATTTGAGATTTTTCTTATTTGTTTAGGTAGGCCTGTATTGCTATAAGCTTCCCTCTTAGAACCATATTTACTGTATCCCATAAATTTTGGTGTGTCATATTTTCAATTTCATTTGTCTCCAGGTATTTTTTGATTAGGAGAGAGAGAGACTTTTAAGCAAAGGTAATTACAGTAGAAGTCTTAAGTGCTATTATACAAAGGTGTAAAGTTAAGTTACTACACCAAAGTCAAATAAAGTGTCTCCAGACCTCAGAATAAAACCAGTATATCTCCATTTCCGGGAATCACTCTGAACACTAAAGAAATCTTGTGTCATTAGAGGTTGGGTTAAATATTAATTTCCAGTCTGCCATTCCATTGGGAAGTGTTATGGATGTTTTTTAACCTAATGAACCCACACAAACCTAAGTGTATCTGGCTCTCATCTAAATCATTTGTTCTCAGAGTGTTCAAGTATAGTATTTTTTTAACTAGCTTCTAATGTATGTTCCCTATTGGTAAACAGGTTTTCTATCTCCCTGTAGCCACTTGCAATCATTGCTTTAAGGAAATGGACAGGCAAAAGTCTTTGGGGAAGTGAAGGATATGACAGAGTATTTTAATCAGACAGGGAGAGAAGGGGAAAGCCCCTTCTTTCCAACTTGATTATTTGGGGGAGAAAATGGAACAGAAGTAGGGGAGATAAGTAACTAGATGAACTAGATGTGTGGCCCTCCCTCCCAGCTTCAAGACTCTGTGGGAGGAGAAGGATGTAATAGATTGGTAAGGGCCTTGCCTGTTTAGAGCTCTGAGACATCATTATGCAGAGTGGCTCTTGAAGAACAAATGGCCACACCCAGTATGAGTGAGACAGAGGAGAGGCATGGTCAACCAGAGAAAGGGCCAATCTCTTTCCTGTGTGACAGAGATGCTGAGATTAGAACCCACAGGGCAATTGGGGAATCTTCCATATTGGGAGAAAAGCTGACCCATAAACTCTATTGCAGGGTGAGTGGACATCCTTGGCCAAGGTCAGATGGAGGATATAGCAGAGACTCAAAAGGTCTCAGCATGATCAAGGGCTAAAGAGAGGCCAAATCAGCAGGAAGGGGCAATCAAAATCAGATTTTGACCAAGCTGAGAAAGAGTAAAGCAGAAGTTTACCAGGCAGAGAAATCAGCAGTAAACCCCAACAGAACATAAGGATTATAACAACCGATGAGCCTCAATGGGCAGCAGTCAACCCACACCCAAGGAAGAAGACTTTCTGCCAAAAGCTAGGACGTCACGTGGCCTACATCCATGTATCCTGGGTCTCTCTGTGCCTTCTGTACAGAATACAGCCTTCAGTCGCTTCTACAACTCATGCCACCACACACCATCTCATTCAGCAAAACGAAGCTTCTTCCTAGTGGTCCATCCTCCTTAAAACGCAAAAAAGAAGAAATTGGAAAAAGCTAATTATTTTTAAAATATATCTTTTCGTAATGCTTATATAACCATAAGATTGAACATGGGGTTTCATGGCAAAAGCAAATTAAAAAATAATATTGAAGGAAATAGGAAGAGAACAGAAGATTTTAGCTTGACATAGCTTTGGAAAGATCTCTTTGGTAGAAGCGTACAAGGAGCTAAAATTTTCTTCCCCTTCTTTTTCTTTTTGTTCATTCAGTTACTTCAACAAATATTTTGAGCACCTACCTTACACTAGATGCTATGCAGATAATCACTACGAACATGACTTGAGAGAAGAGGGAATCTTTCCTTCCTCCAAAGTTTTCATATCTGGAGATTAGATGAAGTCTTCAACAATCCATTCAATAAATATGTTTTCAGTGTTTTCTAAGTGCTGCACACTATGCTAGGTACTAGATAGTAACAGTAGTACTAGACATTCAGAATATAAGAAATGGAACAGCTTGTAGGAGGATTAGATTGAGTAGACTGTTGATTTATCAAGATGACTGACAATCCATGGATTCTGGAGCCCTGTAGATGAACCAAGGATATACGTAGGTTTTTATGACTTCCTTCAGATCACTCAATTGTAGAGTTGCTTTCCTGAAATTAAAGTAAGATTAATTCCCCTAATTAAGTGACTTTATATCAAGTAACAACATGACAGTTTCTCCCCAAAATTACTTTTAAATAAAAACTCAATTTCCTCCCTGTTTTTCCACTCTTCATTCACTCAATTTACTCAATAGATATTTATTAACCTCTACTATGTGTCAGTAATCTGAATTAGATGCTTTGGATACTACCATAAACAAGACCTTCTCTCAGTTCCTATAATATCTATTTCTCCATTGACCTTCCCTACCTAAAGGGATCCAGAACTCTAGACTCCTTTTCCTGTTTCAAGCCCAGTCACCTGGTCACCTGCCTCAGCAGTTGCTATCAACCACCAAGGTGCCATGTTGCTCCAGTGCTAAACTCGAGACTTCCATAAGAGGCTCTCACCTTCCCTGAGTCATGGAAAGGAAAGGAGGGCACAAGTCTTGCCTGGATTTCTCAACCCCATCTTGAGACTTCTGTTTCTCTCAAAAAGACGTATACTCTAGCGGAAAAAGACAGGAAGGTGAGAAGGCTTCTCACTTGCAGTTTACCACTTTTGCTCTCCTCTCTCTCCCATTCCAGGCTTCTCCATCCAACTCAGTAAGGGCTTTTATCTTCTCCCTGTGTGACATATCCTGTATCCTTCCTACTCTGGAGCTTGTAGTAAAATTCCACCATAGCCCCCCAAGCTTTGATTCTTGATTATTGAAGGAAACGTTTTGGAATTTGGGAAACTCTTTTCTCTTTGGGATGACTAGCTCTTGAAATTGAAAGTCTGGCCTTCAAAACCGTTGTCCTACCATGGATTGTTAAATTGGAAACCAAACTGTGACCTCATTATTCTAGCCTATCTTCCTAAATCAATGAATTGGTGAAGAACCATAAGACAACAAGAATAATTTCAGTAAAGAAGGGCAGGGAATCACAGCTTAAAATCTCCAAACAGGATTCTACTGCTTATATTTCAGTAATTTACTGGATAAATATCCATTTTGCTCACTATGCTGCAAGTGTCTTTACAACAGAGTCTATATCTGTTTTCCTCCCTAGTGCATCCCCAGTTAATAAAGACATGGTCTTTGCCCTCACAGTGTTACAGTGTTCAGACAGACAATTAAACAATTACAATGGAACGTGTTCTGCTCCCCAAC
This sequence comes from Equus caballus, assembly GCF_041296265.1. Taxonomy (NCBI): domain Eukaryota; kingdom Metazoa; phylum Chordata; class Mammalia; order Perissodactyla; family Equidae; genus Equus; species Equus caballus. The sequence continues at coordinate 94,689,219 of NC_091685.1, read as the reverse complement.
AAGCAACTACAAATTGCTTTAGGAGAACATTTGAGGGTAACTCAAACCCCATTTGGGCACCAGAAAAGGGTCCCAGGAGGAAGTGATAGATAAGTTGGGACCTGAGGGGTAAAGAGAAGTTAGCCAAATAAAGGTCACTTGTGAAGGAGTCTATAAATTATGCTCCAGTGTTAAGATTTATTTCTAAAGGCCATAGAAAACTATTGAAGGGTATAAATAGGGGACTGAGGCCTTTTAAAATATCGTCATGTAGAATAGAGATTGAATACAAAAGAATGTCTAGAGGTAGGCAAGGCTGTTAGGAAATGTTTGCAGTATTCCAGACAAGTTTCTTAGAGTTCCAGGTGGCCTGGCCTGGGGTAACAGTGGGAATGGAGAGAAGTACTGAATTGATGATAAAGCTGGGAAGGAAGAAGAGGAGTTTCCGACTTTGGCTAGATTACGGGCTTGGACAGCTGGGCAGTGCCATTGACTGATATAAAAAACAGGAGTAGAAATGCTTTTATGAACAATCTCCAAAGCCATTTGGAACAGTTGGGCATAAAGTCCCCATGCTCACTTATTCTTCAATAAATATTTTAATTGCTAGAAAGTTCATCTTTAGAAATTTTTTCCTACTAGCAATAATCACTTTATTCTGAGATTTAGGCAAAGTTGGAGACCTTCCTCTCTGGGCCTGCCCTTTCATCTCACTCAAGTAGGGACAAAAAATTTTTCTGCAAAGGGTCAGTTAATGAATATTTTTTACTTTGTGAGCCATATTGTCTCTGTCACAACTACTTAACTATGCCGTTGTAGCAAAAAGACAAGCATAGAAAATATGTAAATGAATGGGCATGCCGGTCTTCTAATAAAATTTTATTTACAAAAATAGGCAGTGAGCAGGACCTGGCTCATGAGCTGAAGTTTGCCCGATCAGCACCTGTATTTCCCAACCTATCCCAGCAATGTATAATCTTTGAAAACATCCCTGGACATACTTTCACATAGGAATTTTAAAAATCATTTCTTCATTTTTGAGTAGTGTCTTAGCAGGGGCTGCTATAACAAATCACCACAGACTGGGTGGCTCAAACAACACACATTTATTTCTCACACTGCTGGAGGCTGGGAAGTCCAAGATCAAGGTTCTGGCAGATTCATTTCTTGATGAGGACAGACAGCTGTTTTCTTGTTGTATCCTCACATGGTAAAGAGCAGAGGGAGAGGAAGCAAGCTCTCATTTGTTTCTTCTTATAAGGGAAGCAATCCCATCATGAGGGCTCCACCCTCATGACCTAATCACATCCCAAAAGTCCCATCTTCAAAGACCATCACCTCCCAAAAGTCCCATCTTCAAAGACCATCACCTTGGGGATTAGGGTTTCAGCAGTGAATTTGGGGGGGAGGGGGAGCACAACCATTCAGTCCATAACAGGTAGTTATGATCAAGAAGTAGGTTTAGGGGCTGGCTCCGTGGCCGAGCGGTTAAGTTCGCGCGCTCCGCTGTGGCGGCCCAGGGTTCGGATCCTGGGCGCCGGCATGGCACCACTTGTCAGGCCATGTTGAGGCAGCGTCCCACATCCCACAACTGGAAGGACCTGCAACTAAGATATACAACTGTGTACGGGGGGGTTTGGGGAGATAAAGCAGAAAAAAAAAAAAAAATGATTGGCAGCAGTTGTTAGCCCAGGAGCCAATCTTAAAAAAAAAAAAGAAGTAGGTTTAGATCATCATATTTTTCAAGACCATTATGTTGACTTTATAACCATGGCATCATTATTAAAAATATTCAGGGTATATAAACCCAAATTTTCACTTTCTCACCATTAACAAGTGACATATTTTATTTTTTATCATTTGCACCAAGCACTATTTTCTAAATGACAAGATAATAGAAAAAGCTTCAGTTTCCTATTTGCAAGTGTGGATAATCCCTATCATTCCCAAATAAAAATGTAATTTGGATAGAACCATCACTATATATTTTTCCTTTTCACATAGGTGTTTGAAATACTAGAGATAGCTTGGCATGCAATATGAGAAAGTTAAATAACGCAATCTTGCATCAGTTGAAGATCAAGTTGAGATAAAATTGGAGAATTATCGTCATCAACTACTTGTCATGTCAAAGGCCCCGCCCCCACTAGATCACATCCTCCTGCCCCATTTTCTGTTAATCATCTGAACTTTTTATTTTGGGGGATGACATATTTGCTGAAAGGTGAAGCTAGGTTTGAGCTCAAGTTCTGCATAAGGCAGATCATGCCAAGCCTCTCCTCACAACCGTCCATGACTTGCCATCTCAATTGAACCAAAAATAAAAGTCCTTACACTGGCTTGCTTTTAAGTCCCTGATCTCCGTTTCCATCTTGCTCCTCCTTGCCCATTCCATTCCAGCTTCCTTGCAGTTTTCAAACATGCCAAACGCTTTCTTATTTCAAGGCCTTTGCCCTTAACCTGCCCTCTGCCCGGAGCACATTTCCTCCAGATTTGCATACAGTTTATCTCATCAGTTCTTTCTTTCAGGTCTCTGCAGAAAAGTTACCTCCTCAGTGGTAGGGGCATCCTAGGCATCCTGTGTAAAATACCACCAACACCATCACTCCATGCCCCTTTCTCTTTCTTTATTTTTCTCCATAACACTTATCATCATCTCACGTATTATATGTATTTGTTTATTTATTCTCTACATGAGGGCAGGAACTTCATTTAGTTCAGTACTCTATCCCCACCTCTTAGAGCAATTTGTTGTTACCACTGTGAAGTCCATTCCAATTCCTGGTGGCCCTGTGTACACAGAGATGAGCCCTGTGTGGTGTTTTTGCACCATGCTCTAAACTTCTAGTGCTATATCAGCTAGAGTTTTCAGGGCAAATTTTTCGGAAGTGGGTAGTCAAGTCCTTCTTTGTCTGTCTTAGTCTGGAAGCTCCACTGAAACCTGTGCACCATGGTATTTGAAATATCAGTGACATAGCTTTCAGCATCACAGTAACACCCAGCCACCACGGTATGATAACTGTGGTTCCCTGACTTTGAAATGAACCTGGGCCGAGGCCATGAGAAACACCGAATCTTAACTCCTAGACCACCAGGGCTGGCTTCTTAGAGCAATGCCTGGTAAGAAACGTGCTCAGTAACTGTTTGTCAAATATGATTAAATAGCATATATTTCACTTGTACTTGTATAGTTGTGTGATAATTTGATTGATGTTTGTATTAGTCAAAACTCTAAACTATTAGAAGGGAATCTTTGTCTATTTATTCATTCTATTTATTCAGCATAAGTGTTGAGTGCCTACTATGTCAGCAAAGTTCTAATCACTAAACAAAGTTTTGTTTTCATGGAGCCTACATTCTAAAAGTCATCAATTTATCACATATACATAACCCAGTGACTGCACAATGTGGTAGATTATATTTCCCAAAAAAGACACAGTATTTCCCATTATGAGTTGAATTGTGTCTCCAAAAAGAAGTGTTGAAACCCTAACTACAAGTACCTCACAATGTGCCCTTATTTGGAAAGAGGGTTGTTGTAGACGTAATTAGCTAGGATGAGGTCATACTAGAGTAGAGCGAACCCTTAACCTAATATGACTGGTGTCCTTATAAGAAAAGGAGAAAGAGACAGAAAGGGAGAGAATGCTGGCCATGTGACCACAGAGACAGAGATTGGAGTTATGCATCTGCAAACCAACAAACGCCAAGGCCTGCCAGCAACACAGAAGCTAAGAGAAGGACATGGAACAGTTTCTCCCCTAGAGCCCTCAAGAGGGCATGACCCTGCCGACACCTTGATTTCAGATTTCCAGCTTCCAGAACCATAAGACAATAAATTTCTGTTGTTTCAAGCCACCCAGTGTGCAGTAATTTGTTACAGAAGCCTTAGGAAACTAATACGACATCTGCATGCTCTTCTTAAAATATGACCTTGGCACTCATCCTGTCAACTATGAGGGTCTATGTCCCCTCCCCTTAAGCCTTGGTGGACTTTTATGACTGCCTCAATCAATATAGAGGAAATGATGCCATGTGACTTCTAAAGCTAGATCATAAAAAGGTCATCCACTTTTTCCTTGTTCTCTTGGGATCTTGCTCTTGGAATCCACTCACTATGCTATGTGGAAGCCCAAGCAGTCCATGGAGCAGCCTATGTGGAGAGGTAGCAAAGCCCTTGGCCCAGAGCCCTGACTGAGTTCTTAGCCAACAACTAGCACCAATTTGCCAGCTATATTAGTGAGCCGTCTTGAAAGTGGATTCTCCAGCTCCCACTGAAGCCACTCCAGTCAACGCCACATGGAGCAAAGATGAACTGTCCTCACTGAATCTTGGCAAATTACAGATTTGTGAGCAATGTAAATAATTGTTTTTGTTTTAAGCCACTAAATTTTGGGAGAATTTGTTACACAGCAATAGAAAACTGATGCCTACATACTTACTAAATGTTTATTGAATGAATAAATAAATAAACCTGTACTTCATGCTGCTTATGTAGCCTAGTGAAATTGGGTAGATTCTTCAAAAGTGGTCTAATTTAAACCTGGAAGGTGTTTATTTTTTATAATCTGAACAGTCAGACACTGTAAATGCACAGCTAGTATAAACAACAGAGCAAAGTTCTGGAAGAGGCTTAAGGGCTGAAATCCAGTGTTGATATAGAGACTCACTGAGACGTCATCCTCTGAGATGGAGTGATGGAGGTAAAAATTTTCCCACAGACTAGCTTCTGGCTCCACACATTTTAATCCTTGCTTCTTATCCACTAACCACTTACTTCTGTTCCTGGCCCCCTAGGATACATTCATAGCACAATAAGGCTTTTGGTCCCACACCGTCATATCATAACCATTGTCACAGCAGGTGGTAGGGATATTCCCAGAACCCATTCCTACACCATGATGATAGCTAGTACTAACTATACAGAAATGACTACAGACAGCAGGAATATTTTGCACTAAAACTGAACTAATTATATTTCCTATCCTACTCTCAATTAGCTTCATGGTATAGCTGTCTCTGCCTCTATCCATTGTACCTCCTCCATCTTCTCTTCCCTGCCCTACCTAACATGAACACACACACACACGCATGCACACACACCACGCACAAACACATCTTTATTATTAGAGCTTAAGTCTTCGATCTTTGTTAAAATTATTTAAGGCATGAAAAAGTCATGGAGTCAATTTTAGGGTCATGCTTCTTTAAGATAAAAACATGAGAATATTGTCTCCCAATATAGGAAGGCTTCATCAGAGGCTTAATTTGGGAAGGAAATATAATTGAGAAATGAAGATGAATTTTGGCCAGTTGTAGTGTTACTCAGTCTCCTGGTATTTGCTACGGAGCTAAATTAAATCAGTGCCTAATATAGGATGATCTAGAAATTGATCATTATGAAATAACTAGAGATTTGCACAAAGATTGATTTACAAGGATGATTGGGGAAGTGAAGTAGAACTTAAAGTGAAGGATGAAGAGTGAGCATTAAAATATTGTCAGTTACTAAGTTTCGATTCATAGGAATTTAGAAACTTACTATTGTGGATGTTGGGTGAGTGAGGGAGAAGGGGATGTGTGTGCGTGTGTGTGTGTGTGCGTGTGTGATTATTCTTTTGGTCTTGGTTTTGCTTTTTTTAAATTTTTTTACATGGGATATTCTTCTAGGAAAAAGTTGAAATCTTGAAAAATATTGACGTTTGCAATATAACTTTATGAAACAGTACATAATTCCAAGCCCATAGAAGTTTGAGTAACGTGTTTTAAGAATATTCTTATTTGTTTTGGCAAAGAGCTTTCCAAATTCCCAAATGTCTACTCTCCATATGCAAATGAGATCCTTGTAATTGCAAGTATAATATGTGTATTACTTGAGAACACAAATATGCAAATGCTTCGTGAGCTTCCACTTCCAACCTCTGGAAATCAATTCTGCTTTCTTATTCAAGTTCTCTGGGTGGCTGTGTTGGCTGTATACCTAGGTCACCAGATGTTTTTTAACCATACATGCCTCTGTTAGGGTCATGTGAAATAACCTTCTTCTTTTTTTTTTTTTTTGCATTAAATTAGTTCAGAAGCCTCCCACTGCTCCCTTCAACAACAGTTTTTTTCTTAATGTTAAGGATTTTTGTCAAAATGCTAACCCATCTACTCTTACGTATGTACTCTTAGTTTGTTCAAATTAAATAAAACCAGGTGTTTTAAAGTTTGTGTTTAGTATTTCATCATTTTATAAATTATTTTTGAATTATTTTCAAAAATTTTTTTTTAAATATGACGGTTATGGTTTCAGGGCAGCGTATCAGCATGTAAAGACTCTGGAATCTCACAGACATTGGTTCATTTCAGCTTCGCTACTCTGTAGCTTTGTGTCTTGAGCAGGTTTTAGCTATTCAACCTGAGGTTCAATTTCCTCACCTACAAATGGGGTCAGCACGAATATCTATCATAGGGTTCTTGTGAAATATAAACATGGCCATGACCATGAAGTGACCTTAACAATATCCAATCCCAAATAGGCACTTAATACATGTTAGCTATTGTCACTATAATTGATGTTATCTTTATTTCTTTTCCTCATTCTACCTCAGTTGACACCACAAAATGTAAATTATAGGTTTAAATAGACAGCATCTCTCTACCCTCTCAATGAGCAAGTGGTTCTTAGAGAATCACATACCAAACTAAATTCCAATTTTCTGGTGAGAAATAACACATAGCTTGACCCCCAGCCCCCAAAAAGTTTTTAATTCAGTAAAAGCTGAGACATACTTTGAGGAGAGTTTGATTTGTAACTTAACCAAAAAAGATATAAAGCACCTACAGGAAAATTGACAAAGCAAATTAAAAGCAGAAAGAAAACTGGAGAAATAATACAGACTTCTCAGGGATCTGAACAAATAGGACCTTGGAGAGGAAAAGACAAGAAAATGTGTTCAGATTGCATGATGCTGCAAAACAAAAAGTCTATGAAGACTTTCTCTACCCTATTCATTCATTCATTCATTCATACATCCATCTATCCATTTTCTACATTTATTACTAGAGCTTACTATGTGCCAAGTATTTTCCCAGGTACTGGGACTATGCAAGTGAACAAGATAATAATAACACTGCTTTAATAGTCAACTGAAAAGGATGCACTAACAGTATTTTAAAAATGTCTTCCAGAGCACACAACATTTACTCTAGCTGCCTGATTAAAATTTGTAGTAAAAATAGTGGAAGGAGAAAGACTGAGTTAATATTCAATAATTGACCTTGAAAATATGATTATGCTCAGAACCTAAGATTTGAAAGCAAGACTATTGGCTTGGGAAAGTATTTTCAAAAATCCTTTATCTCCCGTTTTGGCATATGAAAAGCCAATCATGGAAGGCTTTGCTCATAGCATCCTCCAAGAATGTAAAGAAGCCCTTCAGTTAAAGACAATCAGAACAGCTCTGAGCTGGTAGGAGAAACTTTAGAGACACACACAAAAAAAACAGGTTTCTCTTCTGGCCCAAAGAATCTTGGAAACAAGAAAAGTAGGATAGTCTGACATGAGCCTGTCTGTTTTCTCTTTCGAAGCTTCAACCTAGAGAAGAGGCAATATTATATAAGGTGAGGGGACTATCAAGGAAAGGACACCTGCAGGGACCCAAGTAAGACTAATTAAATCAGAGAGTGTTACTGGGTCCTAAGCCAAGCAAGAAATATAATTATACCAGCCACAGACTTCAGCCTTGAATGCTAGCAGGACATGCTGCACTCAGATAGTCTAGCATATACCCGGAGACCAGAAGAGGCCAAGGATGGTACTTGAAGATGCCAGCACTTCCCCACCCTGATAAAGATATTTTAGCCCCACATGTCTGCCTCCTCCTCCTCCTCATCTCTATTCCCATAGACACTGACACTGTCTTAAGAAGAAAGCAGAGAAGAGGAGAAGTCGTATGAAAGCCTCAGCATTTGTATCCAAGAGGCATTAAACATTGCTTAAATAGCCAGTTTTAAATTATTGAACCAGATAAGCTTTACGTTGGATATTAAGTTGGTTTTTCTCCCTTCCAATAGGTTGATGGAGGTTATATGAAAGCACCAAATCAGTTGCAGACTACATTCAATAACTATAATTTTTCTGCAAGCTCAAGTTATAATGTAGGTTGAATTTTTAACCTCGCCAAACTAACATTTATTGAATTGTAACCATGTGTCTGATATTGTGTCCTCTCACCTACAAAGAAACTTAGAATCACGGAATTTTGGAATGTTAGCACCTGAAAGAAATGCAGGAGAAATTGAGTACCTCCTAAAAGGCTTAAGTGACTTGTGCAAAGTTACCAATGGGTCAGTGGCAGAGCCAGGACTTGACTCTGGCTTCCTACTCTCATCTGCAGAATTTTATAAGACTTTTCATCAATGATAGACAAAGATTTCACACAGGAAGACTTTTTACGAATGCACTTAAAATAAATTATTGAAAAGTCCACACAATCATAGTCATAAAATCATAGAGCAGAAAGGGACCTAATGGAAGAGAATAGAGAGCTCAGAAAAAAAAAACCCATATGCATATATTGTCAATTAATTTATGACAAAGGAGCCAAGAATATACAATGAGGAAAGGATGGTCTCTTCAACAAATGGTGGTGGGAACACTGGACAGCTACATACAAAAGAATGAAAGTAGACTATTATCTTACACCATAGACAAAAGGTAACTCAAAATGGATTAAAGACTTGAATTTAAGACCTGAAACCATAGGACTTCTAGGAGAAAACAGAGGGGGGTAAGCTCCTTGACATTGGTCTTGGCAATGATTTTTTGGATTTCACACCAAACACAAAAGCAGAAAAAGCAAAAATAAACCAGTGGGACTACCGCAAACTAAAAAGCTTCTGCACAGCCAAGGGAAATCATCAGTAAAATGAAAAGACAATCTATGGAATGGGAGAAAATATTGGCAAACCACATATCCAATAAGGAGTTAATATTCAAAATATACAAGGAACTCATACAACTCAATAGCAGAAAAATAAATAACATGATTTAAAACTGGGCAAAAGACCTGAATAGAAATTTTTCCAAAGAAGACATACAGATAGCCAACAAGTAGATGAAAAGATACTCAACATCATTAATCATCAGGGCAATGCAAATAAAAACCACAATGAGATACCACCTCACACCTGTTAGAATGGCTATTATCAAAAACACAAGAGAATAAATGCTGCAAGGATGTGGAACAAGGGATCGCTTGTGCACTGTTGGTGGAATGGAATTGGTACAGTCACTATGTAAGACAGTATGGAGTTTCCTCAAAAAAATTAAAAATAGAACTACCATATAATCCAGCAATTCTACTTCTGGGTGTATTCAAAGGAAATTAAATCATTATCTTGAAGAGATAGCTGCACTCCCATGGTCATTGCAGCATTATTCACAATAGCCAAGATATGGAAACAACCTAAGAGTCTGTCCGTGATAAACAGATAAAGAAGATGTGGTGTGTGTGTGTGTGTGTGTATATACTTATAATGCAATATTATTTAGCCTTAAAAAAGAAGGAAATCCTGCCATTTGGGACAACATGGGAAAGCCTGGAGGGCATTATGCTAAGTGAAATAAGCCAGAAAGAGAAAGACAAATACTATATGATATCACTTATATATGAACTCTAAAAGAAAAAATGTTAAACTCATAGAAACAGAGTAAATTTGTGGTTGTCAGGGGCTGGGGCGTGGGAGAAACAAGGAGAGGTTGGTAAAAGTTACAAATTTTCAGTTATGGGATGAATAAGATCTGAGGATCTAATGTATAACTTGGTGACTATAGCTGATAACACTGGATTATATAATTGGGATTGCTAAGAAAGTAGAACTTAAATGTTCCCATCAAAAAGAAAAAGGTAAATATGTGAGGTGAGGGATGTGTTAATTAACTCAATGGAGGAATGCTTTCACAGTGTATACATATATCAAACCCTCACATTATACACTTTAAACATCTTACAATTTTGTTTGTCAATTATAGCTCAATAAAGCGGAAAGAAAAGGACCTAATGGGTCATGAACTCCAACTCTTTCCATTTATAGATAAGACATTCCAGTTCTACTTTAAGGGATCTGTCTAAAATTAAACAGCTAAGTGTTAGACATTAAACCTGGTTTTCTGATTATCTATTCCGGTATACATAGAAAGTTACAGGGATTAAAAAAGACCTCGTAAATGAACTATTTCCTAGGTCAAAGACAAACGCATAAGAAAAGGCCAATTGGTTTTTTTTTTTTAAAGAATGACCCTAATTATTCAAGATTTGTATGAGAGTAAATGGGTTTTAACCCCATTAAATTTAAACTATACTTTTCAATATGGCAAATTAGCACGGGCTGCTGGCTCTCTCACCCAAAATCAACCCTGGAGAACTATAAAAGCAACAGGAAAACACAGATTCCAGGTATTAACAGCAATTTACAACTGCAGGAGACATCCATGTGGGACCCAAAGACTATGTCTTGAATAGGTTGGGGGGAGAGGCGGGAATAGCTGCTGCAGCCTGGGGCAGAGGAGCAGAAAAGACTGCAGTGAGAGGAGAGGTTAGAGAAAAATGTTTAAGTTTTATTCCTGTCTATCTCCAGAACTGCCTTAGATAGTTACTATTTGCCACTTTATTGCAGAAATCAATCACAATAGCTCAGCTCTTGGGTGCCTGTGCATGCATGGTAATATCAAGGCAGTGCAAAATCCTGCGGTGGGCTGTGATTGAAATAGGGCTGGAGTTGACAAGAGACCTTTGGCATTTTCTCCACTCCTCGGTCAATAAATTCAGGGCTGAGGAATGACACCTGGTAAGACAGCTCTTCCTGAGGCGCTTCTCCATAAGGGCTTACAGGTGGAATGCTCCCAAGAAGAGAGGTCATTGGGGGATGGAATAATCTAAAGTGGTTGTTGCAAAGGGAGTAATCATCAGGGGAACACTGCTGCCTGGGGCTTTGCCATGTCTTCCCCTCTCCTTAAAAATGTTGGAGAGGATGTGGAGAGAAGGGAAACCTTGTTCACTGCTGGTGGGAATGCAAACCGGTGCAGCCACTAAAGGAAAGCAGTATGGAGTGTCCTCAGAAAATTAAGGATAGATCTACCATATGATCCAGCTATCCCACTGCTGGATATTTATCCAAAGAACTTGAAAACACAAAGGCACAAAGATACTTGCACCCCTATGTTCATTGCAGCATTATACACAATAGCCAAGACTTGGAAGCAACCTAGGTGCCCATCAAGGGACAAATGGATAAAGAAGATGGGGTATTTATACACAATGGACTACTACTCAGCCACAAGAAATGATGAAATCCGGCCATTTGTGACAACATGGATGGACCTTGAGGGTATTTTGCTGAGTGAAATAAGTCAGAGGGAGAAAGTCAAATACCATATTATCTGACTCATAAGTAGAAGATAAAAACAACAACAAACAAACACATAGCAATGGAGATTGGATTGGTGGTTCCCATAGGGGAAGGGGGGAGAGCAAAAGGGGTGATTAGGCTCACATGTGAGGGGATGGACTATAATTAGTTTCCAGGTGGTGAACATGATGTAATCTACACAGAATTCGAAATATATTATGATGTAAATCTGAAAATAAATTAATTAATATTAAATAAAGAAATTATAAACTCCTGAAGGCAATAAATAAATGAATAAATAAATAAAATAAAGCATCTCCACAGAAGTAGAACAGGGATTTCAGCCCTTTCAGGAAAACAGTCACCTTCAGGCACTGGGATTGCCAAGGGACCATAAGCTCACAGGATAAGTAATTGGACATCAGAGAATTACAATTCTGTAATTCAGTGCAATTCCTATAGAGAAAACATAATCTAAACACTATCTAAAGCAGGATTTTGAAAATAGTCAGACCAAGAATTTAATCAAACATGATACACATACTTAAAGAGATGAAGGAAGGCATTAGTGACATGAAACAAGAATAATAAAGCATAAAAAGAAAGAATTATGTGGCAACATTAAAAAATATAATAGTTGAAATAAAGAATACAACAGATAGAATAAGGTGTTAATAATACTGGCTAAAAATAAATAAGATCAAATTGAGGAGCTCTCCCAAAAAGCAGGAGGAAAAAATAAAGAACTAGAAAATATGAAGCAAAGCGGAGTGTAGAAATGCTAAAACTGAATAACAGTAGTCTCGGAAGGAGAGAACATTGAAAGTAGAGAAAAAGAAATATTTGAAGAAATAATAGAGATTAATTTCCCAGCATTCAAGAAAGATGACAGGGGCCCGCCCTGTGGCCAAGTGGTTAAGTTTGCACACTCTGCTTTGGTGGCCCACGGTTTTGCCAGTTCAGATTCTGGGTGCAGACATGGCACCACTCATCAAGCCATGCTGAGGTGGCATCCCACATAGCACAACCAGAAGGACCTACAACTAGAATATACAACTATGTACTGGGGGGCTTTGGGGAGAAGAAGAAGAAGAAAAAAAAGAAGATTGGTGACATATTTTAGCTCAGGTGCCAAGCTTTAAAAAGAAAGAAACAAACAAACATGACAGATCCCAAGTTGAAAGGATTTGTAAAGTATCAGAGAAACAAGATTCCATAACAAAACACATTGCAATACATTTCAAAGAGAAAATTCTAAAAAGTTTCCAGAGTAAAAGAGCATGTCACCTACAACAGAAAAAGGATCTTACTGTCCTCAGACTTCTTGGCACCTATGATGAATGCAAGCAGTCAATGTAGTAATATTACTAAAGCATTGAAGGAAGAGAACTCTGAACCTCAAATTTTTCTACTGCAAAATCGTCATTCAAATTTGAGGATGTAATATAAATATTTTTAGGCATACAGTGTCTCAAAAGGTTAGCCACACAGGAATCCATAATAAACACTACTAACAAAAATACGAGAAAGGAAGAAAAAGAGGGGCCGGCCCCATGGCCGAGTGGTTAATTTCACGTGCTCCGCTTCCGCTGCCCAGGGTTTCACCGGTTCAAATTCTGGGCACAGACAGGCCATGCTGAGGTGGTGTCCCACATGCCACAACTAGAAGAACACACAACTAAAATATGCAACTATGTACTGGGGGGATTTGGGGAGAAAAAGCAGAAAAAAAAAAAAAAGAAGATTGGCCACAGTTGTTAGCTCAGGTGCCAATCTTTTAGAAAAAAGAGAAAGAAAAAGAGTGGAAGGGAAAGAGGGAGAAAGAAAAGAAAGGCAGGATTTTAATTCAAGATACATTAGAATGGTATAAAAAGTAAGGGTAACTACATGTCTTGGCAAAGTTTCTTTTTGCCTAAAAATTAAATTTAAAAATTTTAAACCAGGAAAAGAAAAGTATATCTATTACCCAGAACTAATACTGTAGACAATATTACAGTGATGGGAGTGAAACAGAGACCAAAAAAGACACAACAGTATATAAAAGTACTAGTCTGATTAAGAGAAACAATATAGGTATTAATATGATAAAGAAATGAGTTGGGGTAAATAAACATTAGTACCAGTCTTAAGGGCAACCAGCATGACATGGGCATCTAGTATAAGAACAAAAATAGAACACATAACTTTAAGCCAAAAGAAACAAATCTGATCTATGTAATCGAAAACAAAAAAAGAGTGGGGGAAAAGGTGTATTAAATGAAAAAATATTAAATGATATGGAGCAATAAATTCTAGCAGAACTACAATATGGTAACTACAAATAAGATAGACATATCAGTTAAAAAGACAGAGACTCAAAATTGATTTTTTTTAAAAGCCCAACAAATTGTAGTCAAGTAGACACATTTAAAACAAAAAGGCAAACAAAAGTAGGGCTGGCCCCGTGGCCGAGTGGTTAAGTTCGTGCGCTCTGCTGCAGGCAGCCCAGTGTTTCTTTGGTTCGAATCCTGGGCACGGACATGACACTGCTCATCAAACCACGCTGAGGCAGCGTCCCACATGCCACAACTAAAAGGACCCCCAACGAAGAATATACAACTATGTACAGGAGGGCTTTGGGGAGAAAAAGGAAAAAAATAAAATCTTTAAAAAAAAAAAAGACAAACAAAAGTTTAGAATAAAGGTTATACTGGGCAAACATGTAACAAGAGGAATCTGGGCTAACAAATTTAGCCAGGGTGACAAATATAATTTAGGCCAAAAGTTGATTGATAAATATATAGATAGATGGAGAGATATAGAGATATAGGTGTGTGCATATACACACGTGTATATTATACATATGCATGCATATACATATATAATGAGGAAAGAAGAACATAATATACTGGCAAAAAGAACACTAGAAAAAGACATATTTATCATAAATGTAAACGTACCTAACAAGACATCCTCAGATTTAGGTGGTAGTCAAGGAAATGAGAACAGAGCAAAAGCACTTGAATGTGGGATATATTTTGAAGATACAGCTGATAAGACTTGCTGATGGGCTGGATTTGAGGGATGAAGGGAAAAAAGAATCAAGTATTCGTTGAGATGGAGAAGAGAAGAGGAAGAGCCAGTGGGTAAGGGGTAGTGGATGCTGGAAATTAAGTGCTCAGTTTGGACTTGTTAAGTTTGGGGTGCTCATTTGATATCCAATTTAATGAACAAGCAGGTAGTTGGATATACAAGTCTGTAGCTCATGGAAAGGGCAGGAATGCAGACAGAAATTTGAAAGTCATCAACAAATAGGAAGTATTTAAGTAATGAGTCTAGATTAGATTGCCTAAATAGAGCAGAAATCGAGAAGAAAGTGGGCTGAGGGCTGAACCCTGAACACCCTGCCATGTATACAGATCAAGTAGAGAATGCTGCGCGAGCAAAGGAGACTGAAGAAAAGCCAGTGAGTTCTGAAGAAAATCAAAATAGTGTATCCTAGAAGCCAAGCATGATAAGTTTCAAGAAGAAAGCAATCAGCTGAGTCAAATATTGCTGAAAATGTGAGTAACATGAGGGAAGGAAATTAGCCATTAGATTTGGCAAGAAGGGGCCAGTGGTTGACCTCATAAGAACAATTTCATGGAAGTGGTGGAGAAATCAATATCTTGTGAGCTGGGTCAGGGTGAGGCTTGTCACCTCCAGGCAAATAAATCAAATTCAGTTTTTGGACCAGTAAAGCAGAATGTGGTGATTTATTGAGATACTGCCACCTGGTGATATCCCACTAGAGAATCAGTTGCCAACCCTTATGTAGTCCTATGTCATCTTTTGATAATTTAATAGAGCATAAACAGAAGTTTCAATATGATACTGTAAATGCACTGTGAGCCTCTATGCTTACAGTAATCTAATGGCTAATTCCTTTGTCAAATGAAGAATCTGCTTAAAAACCAATCAATCCCTTTTTTTTTTTTTTTTTTGAGGAAGATTAGCCCTGAGCTAACTACTGCCAGTCCTCCACTTTCCACTGAGGAAGCCTGGTCCTGAGCCAACATTCGTGCCCATGCTCCTCCACCCTATACTGGCACACCTACCACAGCATGGCCTGCCAAGCTGTGCCATGTCCACATCCGGGATAGGAACTGGCAAACCCCGGGCAGCCAAGAAGTAGAACTTGCAAACCTAACCACTCCGCCACTGGGCCAGCCCCACAATCCCATTTTTTAAATAAATGAAAAGTGTTAAATATATCATGTATCTACTGCTTTCATGATGGATGCATTTGAGGAGCAAAAAAGGTAGCCCAAATCACAGTGCATTTGTGCAAAAGTTCCAGGCTTGTAATAGAGAGAATACACAAAATGGGAGATTTAAGAGCAGAGGAAATTTATTTTCGAACTCTCCAGAACATGGCTTCTTCAGAATTGAAAACCTAGAGATAGACACATGACCACAAAGAATTACACATCCTACCTACTGGAGTGCTGAATCAAGTGGGTCAGGAAACAAGGATGCTCACTATAATCCAATAAAGGCCTTTCCTCTCTCTAGGTCCCTTAAGCCATAATAGGGAAAAAAGGAAAAAAGTGAATAAGAAAAAAGACCTATAGCCATGATTTTGGTCCCCCTCCATAAGCTTCCATAGCCCCGTCCCTTGTCCCCTCTTCCTCAAACATATACATACATACTCTTCCCTTTTCTCATTCTTCTTTTCTGACCTAGACACACTTGTGAAAAAAGACTAAGCAAGTCTCCCATTACAACCAGTATGGGAGAAAAGATGGGCAAAATTCAGTAACAATGAAAACGAATCTAAATCAGCTTTGCCTATTGTGAAGGCTTTCAGTACCTATTTCTCCTCAACTACTTTGAAATAGATGGTGGTTTCCTCCAGAGATTCCTAAGTACCTCAGAAACAACTAATATTTTTAAACGGAAGTTGGGTAAGAAAAGCAAGAAAACAGAAGTGATTCTGAAAAAGTGAAGCAACTGGAAAATAAAATATTGGTTAAACTAATCAATATTTGAGATTTGTACCTTATCCTACATTCCTTCTACTACCTCAGACCACACCTTCATGACCTACACTTGGATTATTATAATAAGACCCTGTGTGTGTGAATGTGTGTGTGTTAATAACTCTCCCTGTCGCTCTCTCTCTCCATATATTGCTAAATTAATCTCAGCAATATACTGCTTTGCTCATACCAGTAGCTGGTAAAAAATTTATAGTTCTCTTTGATCCAACACGAAAGGCACAACAGTCCTTAGCCATTTACAACATGCACAAATAGTCCAGTGTTCCAACAACTTTCCCCTCATTTAATGCTTTTCATGAACTGGCTCCATATCCTACCATCCTGATCTTATTTCTCATCATTCCTAACATGGACCATCACGTCCGTCTATAAGGCATGTCCTTTCCCACCTCTGTAACCGAAAGTTCGGTCTCTGAACCCGATGCCAATCCAAATAACAAGAACAGAGTCTTGAGTGGAAGAGGAAAGGTTTTTACTATGCCAGGCACAGGGAGCAAAGCAAGGGCTCATGCCTCAAAAATTGCTAGCTCCCCGATGAGGAAGGGGTAGGGATTTTTATAGGGGGTTTTGGGTAGGGGAGGGGGAGCGTGTAGCTTGTGCAGGTCGGCATTTTCCCACCAGCCTGCGTTTGGCCTTGAGAAGCTGCTTGCAGCGAGGGGGCGGGGGGCAGGGGATGATGGTGAGATTGGAGGATGGTAGGTGGGCGTCCTTCGCCCCGTGTCTTGTGTTCCTGTTTGAGCGCGTTGAGCGGGGAGTCGAGGAGTTGAGGTCTAGGAAGCCTCCACTCCTGGATATTCTTGAGACAGCGGCTTTCCTGGCAAACTTCAAGGACACATGATTAGCTTAACTTTAGTGTGCCTCCAACTCCAGGCCACCTGGGCTTTGAACAATTTGTAACTCCTATTTAGTTGTAAAGCTCAAGGAGTCCAAGTTTAAAGAAACAAGTATTTACATGTGAGTGGAGCTAGAGAAGCAGGAAAGGAGGTTTAGTTTTAACCCCATATATGCTGGGTTCAATGTCGGGGAACTGATATCCGGGCTGGTGTTAAGAGCCTGTAACACCTCCACACTTTCACTCCTGACTTTTTAGAATCTAGTTACATTTCAAGAATATGAATAAATTTGGCAACATATATTTATTTAGTATTTTCTGTATACCAAAGATATAGTTGATTCAGAATGGAAGAGATATAACACAGTGAAATACCAGGGCACTTCCCCTGAAAACAACAGATTTTCTAAAATGGAAACAGTCATTTGAGGAGTTAACTAGTCAGTTAAGGAAAGTCCATGCTGACAAAAACACCAGACCTTTCTTATGGACAATATTTCATTTCAACCCCCACTGGCTGTACTTCAATTCAATTCTGGCTCTTAGCGCCAAGACTTAGCACAGACCCCACAGGTTAAGGGGTCAGTCCTCCACAAGACTGCCCTCACTTCAGATGCCAGCTGCAAGTTCAGGGAGTCCCCAAGACACCCACGCTTCTGACCAAGTGACTGCAAATCCAAGGATTTTCATGGCCCCCCTCGGGTTCAATAATTCACGAGTATGACTCACAGAACTCAGAAAAGCGCTACACGTACTATTACAGTTTTATAATAAAGGATACAACTCAGACTCTTCCCAAACTTGTAAATAGTCAAAAACACTCATCACTCATTATTTTATAGTCTAAAATGTCATTGTGCTTCCCAGTATCCTATTACATTGTGTTTCCCTTTCAGTTCCAGGAAATAATTTGGCACAGATACGAACATGTCAGAAATTAATTCCAACTTTCACAGTAAAATCAAAAGGTCATGTTTCAATTTGTTTACTTTCTTCACACACACCCGGATAAAATAGTCCTTCCCACTCTCATACTAGGCATGATCATATCTTTTTGGAACATTAAAATTTTTTGATGTTAGGTTCTACATCTATTTTTCGAAGTTATGGACATCAATAGAAATGGGTGTAAGAACTTCTACACTTTCTTGATTTGTGTTTTTATTCTTGGTGAGGTCACATGTGATACTTCCTCCAGGAAATATCTTTCGCGTTAATTTATTCCTTCAATGACATTTTCAATTATTCATTCAACATGCACTTATCGAGCATACCTAATATATACTAGGTATCTGATGGGCATTGTGGATGAAAAGACTTTAAATTTTCTCTAGTTTGGAACCTGCCACAGTTATAAAGTTCGAAGAGCCTCTTGCATTTAAAGATATAAAAGTTTAGCATTATAAATAAGTTACAACTTATTCTTTCAAAGTATTAAATTGCAAACAAATTTTTTTCCCATTCCTTACCTAGGATATGTCCTCCTAAGTTTATTTTATAGTAATTTCCATTTAAGAAGCTGAGCCTGTTTTGGTGTCAGTTAGGATTGTGTTCATCTCTAAATGAGTAAGAGCTTGACTAATGGTTGTTTAAATCGTAAGAACTGTTTTATCTTATGCAACAAGAAGTCCAGGGATAGGCAGTCTAAAGGCTCAATGATTTTAGCAAGCAAACAGATTCCTTCCATCTCCTGTGCCAGCATCCTTGGCAGGGAGTGTTCCTGTCCATGCATGCAAGATGGCTGCTGCACCTGCTGGTACCCACTAGAAACCAACTCATCCAGAAAGAGGAAAAGAAATATTTCTATTTCATTTACCACTTCTATGTCACATGGCTCACTCTAGCTTCAAGGGAGTCTAAGGAGCATGAATCTTCAAGATTTTCAATCACTCTTGTAGAAGATAAAAAGGGGGGGATTATAAAAGAATTTGGCGTAGCCAGTCTATAACATCTGCCACACTCTTCTAAAGCAGTTATTCTCAATATATTCCATCCTACCCCAATCCTCATCATTCCAAATCAGAATCACTTTAGGGTGTCATATTTCTCAGGTTAGTTGGTGTGAGAAAAGTTTGAGAGACATATATTATTCTGGAGAGAGATTGTGGGAAATCTCATTTCCATTTTTTTGGCTTTTGAAATACAGTTTGAATACCTGATTGTTAATGTTGGAAGTTCAGAGAACTTAAACTCACCTCTCTGGGTTCTAAATTACAAAGTACTCTTACAAGAATTTGTAACCATAGAATCCATTTTATTCAAGCTAGACAAATACCCAATCACTTTAAAATTCAGATCTATTAACAGCTGGATTTGAGAACATGGATTGGACTTGAGACCTAAGTGGGCATCCTGCCAACAACTTGAGTCTGGTCCTTAAGACCCATCATGGAAAGAGGCAGAATCACAGAGCAGATTCTAAAGCCACTTGCCAGGCAGCCAGAGCTGCCAGGTGGCACAACTCTAGGGGCCTCCTATCAGATACACCATTATGCGGTGCATAACATGCAAGGCATAGGCAAGGGCCTGCAGAGAGAGTGGCAAACTCTTTACGCACAAGAAAACACTGCCTAGACTTTCAATTCTAATATAGAGTCAGGAAGACAAGGAAAGTAAAGACAATAAGAGCCTAAGGTAGCTTAGCTCAGAGTACAGCCTATTTCCCTATTCTTCCATCCACTAAGCAAGAACTATCAGATTTATCAGATTATCCCAAATTAAGCAAATTATCTCCTTCAACTAACAAGGTGGAGAAAGGAATAGAAGCTTCCCTTCCAACATCTTCCCCTAGGGCAGGGGTCAGCAAACTGTAGCCTTTGGATCAAATCCATCCAGCCTTCCGTTTTTGTAAAGCTGTTTTTGAAACAGCCATGTCCAGTCATTTACTTTTTCTCTACAGCTGTTTTCATGCTACAATGGTGGTTGAGTAGTTGCGACTAAGACCGTGTGGACCACAAAACCGAAAATATTTACTACGAGTCATTTACAGAAAAAGTTTGCCAATCACAGACCTAGAGCAATTGACTTAGCAAGATTTTTTGACCATATTCCCAGTAAAAACCATTTTTTATTATAATGCAATCCACTCCACATAATCATATATACGTGTGTGTAGATATATAGATTTATATATAAAATCCGAAAAAGTGTTTCATAAAACAATACTTACCCCTTACTATGTGTGATATACTCTGATATTTTCTCTTCTGTTCTATGTCATTTTTTTTAAGCTGGTCACAACCCACTAAAGTGACTTCACAACCTACTAATGACCTGCAAAATGTACCTTCTCTGAGGCAGACATACAGGGAGAACAGTTTCTCCCCACACTTAGATACATAGGAAACATGGAGAAGATGATAGCAGTTATTGTTGTTTGTTATCTATTAACTTTCTATCAAAATATATTATTACAGTAAGGGGAAAAACATATGTTTAGATTTGCCTGAGCTAAATTTGAACAAATATTTTCTAATACCTATGTTCCGAGTATTTGCTGGGTTCTATGGGTACAAAAGTGAGCAAAACAGACATGAAGCTTAGACTTCAGTTGGAAAACAGATTTGAAACAAACACTCACAAAAACACATAGTTACTAACTGTGATATGAAGGAAAAGTACTAAGTCCCAGAAGTTTACACTGTGAGAGGTGGACGGAAACTGATCTAGTTTTGGAGAGAGTAAGGCTTTGTCTAGTTGGAATGGCCTTACTAGAGAAGTGAAACTGGAGCTAACTTTAAGAATAAGTTAACTATGCAAACAGAATGGGAGAAAGGGAGAGCAGAACCCAAAAGAAGCCACTTGAAATCAATTTTAATAATAACAACGGCTAACGTTATACAGCATCTACTGCAGTTCTCTAAGCTCTTTACACATATAAACTCATAATTCAGCTAGAAAGAGGCAGATATGAAATCAGCATCCATGCCTCTAAGCACTACCATACCAAGCTGCTTAATGAGATAAAATAAGATGTTATTGGCGTAGTTGGAAGGCAAGCTTATAGAATGGGAAAAACATGTACTCCAACTACACTTGTATTTAAATCTCTCTCTATTTGATCATCTTGGGCAAATTATTTAAACTCTCTGAGCCTCAGTTGCTTTATCGTAAAGTTAAATGCTATGAACATTAAATTAGATAATACATTATACTGTTGTCTGACATATTGTTACAGGCCCTTAACATCAGCCCTCATATCAGTTCCCCCACAATGAACCCAGCATATATGGGGTTAAAACTAAAACCCACCACCCCCTTTCCTGCTTCTCTAACTCCACTCGCATGTAAATACTTGTTTCTTTAAACTTGGACTCCTTGAGCTTTACAACTAAATGGGAGTTACAAATTGTTCAAAGCCCAGGTGGCCTGGAGTTGGAGGCACACTAAAGTTTAGCTAATCATGTGTCCTTGAAGTTTGCCAGGAAAGCCGCTGTCTCAAGAATATCCAGGAGCGGAGGCTTCCTAGACCTCAACTCCTCGACTCCCGGTGCTCGAACGCGCCTCAAACAAGAAGACGAGACAACGGCGAAGGATGCACACCTACCATCCTCCTGTCTCACCATCACCCCCACCTGGCTGCAAGCAGTCTCTCAAGGCCAAACGCAGGCTGGTGGAAAAGCACCGACCTGCACAAGCTACATGTTCCCCCTCCCCTACCCAAAACCCCAAATAAAAATCCCCACCCCTTCCTCATCGGGGAGCTAGCAATTTTTGAGGCATGAGCCCTTGCTTTGCTCCCTGTGCCTGGCATAGTAAAAACCTTTCCTCTTCCACTCAAGACTCTGTTCTTGTTATTTGGATCGGCATCGGGTTCAGAGACCGAACTTTGGGTTACAATATGGTGAACATACAAATATTAACCTCTTCTTTCTAAATCTTACCCACCCTCCAGACTCTGAGCTCCCTACAGGCATGTAACTAAATCTAAATTCATTATTCATTTAGCATACAAATTGCAGGAAAATACGTTATGTTGGAAGCAAAAAGACAAAGGAGGCATTCCTTCAAAGTTCAGAGGGAAAATTTTCTACCCATAATGCTACACCCAATTTTTCTATTAAATAAGTGTGAGTGTAGAAAAGATATTTTATGACGCGCAAGGTCTCAAAATTTTCGCTCCAATTCACCATTTCTTGAGTAGCTAGGGGAGAATGTGCTTCACTAAAATAAGTGGATAAACCAAGAGGAAGGAAGACTTGGAAAGCAGGACACAGATACAGGTAGAGGCAGAGGATTGCCAGCACAGCGGCGAGGGGGAGTCCCGGCAGGCCCACAGAGAAATCAACCCCAGCTGGGGACCAGTGTGGATCCGAGAGGAAATAAAAAACTGACAAATGATCAACGTGTTTGACTAAGTTGAGAAAAATTTCAAAGTTCTATGGGAAATTTGGGGACTAAATTAATAAAAGGAGCACAGAAAACAAAGCAAACGAAGCAATTGTTAACCCCATGAAAGATAAAAAGTGTATAAGGAAGGAAATAAAAACATGGCTTAGCTATGAACAATATTTACATGTTTATAACTGTGTACACAATTCCTGCTCATTTAAGCAAACATTATGCTACAGGTGTATGCGGAGGAGAGAGGGAGACGGCCCATGTAGGGCTGTGGCTGGGTGCGCAGTGGGCAGGCGAGGAAGACCTGCAGGAGCCGTATCTTCATCTTCCAGAGTAGGAAGTCGACAACAAGAAAGTCCAAAATTTAAAAGTTATCTCATCATTGTCTAATTTCTTTTTTAAAAATACTTTTAAATAAACAATTTGTCAATTTAAAAAAATTTAAAAATCAAGAAAAAGTACTATACAGAAACACAGTGGAAATAACGGAGGGAGGAGAGAACGGCTGCTTTTGTTATAAGCCTTAGAGTGGTGTCTGTGCATTCGTGCGTGGGATCAATAAAAACTTAATTTGAAAATGATATTCAAATTAAACGTTTGCAGAACCCTTGAAGCACTTCTGCAGACTTCTGGGAAAAGTGTTTTAATACTATTTAAATGGCCTGGGAACGTCTTAGAATACTAGACGAAGTCTTCGACCTTGGACAGTAGATAACAAAAACTTAAGTGACTTTATATGAATATTTTATTTGAGGTCACTTCAATTATACTTATGATAACAATATGAGGTATCATTATGCCATTTTACAAATGACCAGTTTCTTTTTTAACCAAAAAAAACAGGTTCAATAACTCACTCAAAAGCACATTGCCAGTACAAAGGAGTTATGTATGTAGTTTCCACATAGCGTTAAAGGAGATATTCAACTTCTCTTGAACATCAAAAACACAATTCCAGATGTCAAAGAAATTTTTCAAGCATCTAATGTAAATTTCTTTTGCTGAAATGTAATCACGTTCAAAGTGAATTTGCAAAAGTTGTTCACTAAATCATCCCTTTGTAGCATATTTCTACTTTGTTATTTATTCCACTATGCTATTTTCCTTTACTACTATTCTATTATTTATTGTCAATAATAAAATTTATTACAATTCACAATATGTGAAAAGTTATCAGCAGTAAAAGAATACATGAGGTGTAAAACTCTACAAAATCATGAAAATTTAGTTATGGGAAATGGCAGACAACGAATGATAATTGCTCACTGATGATCTGAGTGAATAACATATGTCCTGGAGTCAGATTCTATTTCTGATAAGCTAATCATTTAAGTGTGAAATTATGGAGAATGCCTATAGTACATCAACACTCAGAAATTTGACTGGGAAAATGTCCTTACTAGTGTGAACGATCTATGATGAAGAATTTGGCTAAAGGTTAAGACTTAATTGAGCATTTAAATAACTCCAAGTAAATCAAACATTAACTTTGCCTTTGACAATCCTTAACATAAAAATTCTTAAAAGATGCTTATTTTTTTATAAATATAATGAAACAATTCAAAAACGATTCCTTTTAGGTCACCTAACTAAAAAGCAATGATCAAAATACTTACTATAACTATTTTTGAGGAGTTATCTCCTTATCCCATATATTTCATTTCTATAGTAGGTTGGAGTGATGGAAACAAACCAAAAAAACTATCTCAAATGAATGGAATGGTTTCCTGCTTCAGTAGGGCCTTGGTTTTTTCTTTTTTTTTTTTAAAGATCTTATTTTCCCTTTTTCTCCCCAAAGCCCCCCAGTACATAGTTGTATACTTTTAGTTGTGGGTCCTTCTGGTTGTGGCATGTGGGATGCTGCCTCAGCATGGCTCAATGAGCAATGCCATGTCCGCGCCCAGGATCCAAACCCGAGAAGGTGGAAACCCTGGGCCACCGAAGCGGAGCACGCGAACTTAACCACTCGGCTATGGGGCCAGCCCCAGTTTTTTCTAAGCAATCCTTTCATCTGTCTCTAGTTGAATCCTATTTTGATTTTCCTATCACTGCTAACCCAAAATCCCAAAACTCTTTATTCCATGCCACATTCTTCAAGTTCCCTCAAGAGATGTTATCAGGTAGAGTATATGTTGCAAGCTATTTAAGCAAAAGAGACATTATAAGAAAGATAAAGAGGACTTATTGGAGGTTTCATAACTGAAGGAAGGTCTGAACAGGGAACATCTCTGAAAGGAGAAGAATCCAGCTAGCTCAAAACATCACTGCCATCAAATGGCTCAGCTCCAAACACCTCCTATACCTATAAGTCTTTACACAAGGTTTAACTTTGCAGGAATAAGAACTGGTCAGCCCAGATTTTGTCACATAGAGGGCAGGGAACAAAATCTAACATTTGGAGAAACCCTCAAAATTCACGTAAGCATAGAGTGAAACAGGAATAGTTCCCCTAAAGGAAGGGTTGCTGATCAAAAAAACAAAAGCAAAAACAAAAACAAAAAAACAAGGAATCTTCATAAAGAGAGCAGGGCGATTAAGCATGAACTCCATCAATATACTACTCACCCAGTCAAAAAGACCCATATACAACCCTACCCAGCCATTAACTTGTCTCCTTTTGTAAAATAGGTATTCCCTCTCCTGTCCAAGCTGAATATCTCCTGAAGTGCCTATGGCTCATACGTGCTAATCTCTCCATTTGCCACCTCTCCAGTATCTTCCAAAATCTCTCTCCTAGGAAGCTTTATCTCACCATATAAACATGGCAACATTTCTTCCATCGTAAAAATAATTCCTTCCTCCCTGGCATCCCTTTGGCAAACTTTTCTTCTCTCCTTTCTAGCCAACCTCCCAGGACGATAAGCCTACTGCACTCCTGACTTCTTAATCTCTGACAGCATTCTGCTTCAGCTTACACTGTCCCACTGAAACTGCATTCTCCACATCATAAACCACCTCCTAATGTCATATCTAGTAGATACATTTTGGCCTCTGCTTTTACAAGCAGGAATAGCAGAGTAGTTTAAGGACATCAACTTTGCAGTCACGCTCAGGGTTCACAATCTTGGCTCTGCCACTTACCTTAGGTAAGTTATTTCATCTCTCTGTTTTCTTATCCATAAAGCATGGTTAATAAAAATACCTATATCACAGGTTTGACTTGAAGAGCTAATACACATTAAATACTTAAAGCATTGCCTGACATATGGTAAGTGCCATATAAGTGTTACTTATTTATCATCATTATTATATTGGGCCTTTTTTATGGCATTTAATATTGTTAATAATATCCTTCTTGAAATTCTCAATCTCCTTGGCTTCTGTGATATCACTCTCTTAACCTTCTTGTCCTTTTCTGTCATCTTTTCAAGTTTCTCTTCCATTATCTGACTCTTAAGTATTGATGTGCCCCAGAGTTATCCTGGGTTCTCTTTTTTCATTTGACACATTGTCCTTGGGAAATTTTATCCATTCTCATAGTTCCAAGTACCAAGTGTACTCTTACAATTAGCAATTCTGTTCTCTCTCTCTCCATCTGTGTGTCATTTTATCCAACAAATATTCATCGACCGTTATTCCATGCCAGGCATCATGCCAACCACTCTGGCCCAGATTCCTGCCAGATCCACATAACCTATTTGACTTCTCTCTCTGTATCTCAAAGACACCTCAAATTCAAGATGTCCAGAACTAAACATATTACTCCCTAATCCTCCAAACATATTCTTCATTCTATGTTCTATGTTCCCCGATTCAAAGATAAGCATTATCATCCACCAACATGCCCAATCCTAAATCCTAAGGGTCACACTTCAGCTCTCCATCATCCTCCAGACTTCTAATCAGTTGCTAAATTTTACTTCTTAAATATTTCTGTCTGTTGCGTGGTGGTTGTGTGCACAGGCTCTGGAGTTCAAATCGCAGCTGTACCACTTCTGACTGCATAACATTAAATATAAGTTGTTTAAGCTCTCTAGACCTCATTTTTCTCCTCTGTAAAATGGGAATAGAACCTACTTCATAGGGACGTGGTGAGTGTTAAATGAAGCAATCCACCTAAAGTACATAGCACTGTGCCTAGCACATAGAAAGTATTCAATAAATAAAGATTATTTCATTAACATCCTCTCTATTGACATTATATTAGTTCAAGCCTCTGTTCTTTTTTGCCTAGCATCCTTACTGGTCAGCAGTAGCATCCTAACTGGTCTCCTTGCGTCTTATTTTGTCTCTCATCAGCTCATTCTTCATACCACTGCCCAAAAATCTGATCTAAAACACATTAGCGTAAAATAGAAATGCAGTGAACTATGAAGTGAACAGTTCATAGTCTCTTAGTTTATCATGTATGAAGGAAAAATGTCTCCCCAAATTGGATCTACCTGAAAATTAGTATCAGGTCAATGGTAAAGACAAAGACTTGTAGTCAACTTTCAGACACAAATCACATTTCCAAAATATTGGCAAATTTCCTCCACAGCAAATACTATTCATATCTATTAAGCTCGGCCTAACCAAAGCAAGTGGTTAAGGTCACTTATTACAAGACCCTTGATCCTGATTCTTTATTGATTATCCAAAACATAAAGGCAATGAATGTTTACGACTATCTTCGCTACCAAAAAAAGTCAAGTAAGAAGAATAGCGGAGTAGTACTGAATTTTTGATAAGCATTTTTAAAACTCTGAATTGTCAGCAAACCTAAAGAACTTTAGGGGCTGAAAGAGATACAGCATGAAAAGAAGATTTAGTTGAAATTTATTGTCTTGACATAAGAATTCAACCATAAAAAGCCTGGGCAATGTTAAATCTTGTTGCTAAAATAGTTATCATGTGATATATTATGGAAAACTTGTTAAAGAACAAAATTACACCACTGAATCCTTTGTCCCTATTCTAAAGTGGAAAAAAGCTTACATGAGGAGTTAAAAAAGAATTCCTCTTAACCTGATAGGCTGGAACAGGCTAATATTATTTGTACTTAAAAACTGATCTGTTAGATGATGTTAGCCTACGCCTCATTGGTTATGGCCAGTAACAGTTTGTCTTCTCTTCACTGACACATAATCAACCTGCCCCTCCCTGTATCACTCAGACTGTAAAAATAGTCCTTAAGAAAGGTATGGCTTAGTGAGCTTAGCAAAGCCAAAGAATTAACCTGAAAATGTGCAAATAACTAGGAAAATTTAATAAACCATTTTACCATGTCCTGAAAAAAAAATAATTGCATGAAGCAGCATTTTCTCTCTTATTTGTTTAACCATATTTTTGGTCAAACGCACACACAAAACTAATATTGTTCACTCTTTAAACAAACAAGGCAATGTATACTCCGGATTATCAACTCAGAGGAGCCAGAGGAAAGAAATATTCAAAACATCTTGTTTTTTATAGTTGAATCAGCTCTGCTTTGAAAAGATCTGCAGCACACCAGACCTTACGGAATAACTAACGCCTTCATTACTGCTTTCTTTGGAAGTAATTTCTTCTGTCATATAACCCCATCTTGAGCTATGTTATTAAAAAGTTATAAAAGATCGAGATCTTGGAAGATCAAGATCAGTTCCTTCACAGATGAAACCGCAAAATCAATGAAGCAGCATTATTCATATGGAGATAAAAGGAAATGTACAACTTTTACTGCTATTATACCAAAAAAAAAATAGATTAAAAGGCAGAGTTTCCACATCATCGCACAAATCCTGGTCACAAATTTATGTCATTGTGTATGCATGCATTTGGAGAGTTGGGAAGGGAACTTGTTCAGAGATTTTTTTTAAAATGCCTAAAGACTAGAGATAATTCTAAGAAGAAAAGTATTTTTCAAAATTCTGCCTCCAGGGGCCGGCCTGGTGGCACAGCGGTTAAGTTCACACTTTCTGCTTCCACGGCCTGGGATTCGCCGGTTCGGATCCTGGGTGTGGACATGGCACCACTTGGCAAGCCATGCTGTGGCAGGTGTCCCACATGTAAAGTAGAGAGAGATGGGCAAGGATGTTAGCTCAGGGCCAGTCTTCCTCAGCAAAAAGAGGAGGATCGGCAGCAGTTAGCTCAGGGCTAATCTTCCTAAAAAAAAAAAAAAATTCTGCCTCCATTCAAAATACAAAAGTCTTACTTCAAAATAATATTTGTTAGTAAATAATGCAATGGATTCTTTCCAAAATATTTGGAGCCCAAATTGACACATTCCTTAGCTTTATCTACCATATAAAAATGCACAAATCGAAAGATGGGTATATATTTATTTTTTGTTGCAGTCAGGCTTTTAGCATATGTGGAAAAAAACCTGGTATTTAACTCAAAAGAAATTTTCACAATGAATATGACTAATAATATATTGAACTTTTTGCCTAACAATAGCAGATCCCATAGGTGGCAATAGAAGAAAAACAACAAGAATAATATTCTGAAAGAATTATACGTGAATCCGTTCCTGTCGCCTCTCTAGAATTTGATGAGATTAACAATTCCGTACAAGGCCAATCAAAAATGTTGGGGCCGGCTCCATGGCCAAATGGTTAAGTTCGAGCACTCCACTGCAGCAGCCCAGGGTTCGGATCCTGGGCGTGGACATGGCACCGCTTGTCAGGCCATGTTGAGGCAGCGTCCCACATGCCACAACTAGAAGGACCTGCAACTAAGATATACAACTATGTACGGGGTGGCGGGTTAGGGGAGATAAAGCAGAGAGAAAAAAAAAGATTGGCAACAGTTGTTAGCCCAGGTGCCAATCTTCAAAAAAAAAAAAATGCTGATGAAACTTTCTGAAAGATTACATGAGCCATTTTGAACTTTTCAATTTTGGTCTATAGATGTTACGTTCTTCAGAAAATCTTTGGCAATAATCAACATTTCACCGTATTGAGAAAAGAAACTGCAAGAAGCAGTAGTTAATCTTTCATTTGATGTATCAAATCTCTTTCAAGTATGTTCCCAATCTCTGGAGATAAATTCAATGGTGTGTTCTCAAGAACAGCCTCTCAGTCAATCCTGTTTTCAAACCAAAGATGACTGTGCTGCCAATGCATCGCTGTTATATTTTGACAGACGGCTATGGTAATATATTACTCCATTTAGTTAAACAGGTTCTGTTCACCACAGACATCCAGCTTTTTCCTTTGTATCATTCACCAACACTCACTTCTTAGCATAAACTTTGCTTTCCTTCACATTCTGTGCAATATGTGCTTGAGAACAAACATTCAATTTTCAACACCATCATTACAGTCCCTACCTTACAATATCCTACAAGGGCCATGTGGTGTAGTATAAAATACATGAGATTTGAAATAAGGCAGATCTTGGTTAGAATCCCAAGATCACTTACTAGATATATGACCTTGGGAAAATTAGGTACCCTGAGTCTGTTTCATTATCTATACAATAGGAAGAATAATACTTTATTTGCAAATTTGCTGTAAAAATTAGATTTAGTGCATATAGAAAGGGCCCCTCTCCACCAAATGATAAATACAAAGTCTTACATTAAAGCGATAAGTTTTCATTCTCTCTTTTGGATCTCTGTCTTTCTGCACAGCAAGACAATGCTTTGGATTACCATTTTAATGATGCTAACAAGGCCTCCATGAACTATTTAATCTCACTTCCTGGTCTCCATAGTTATCGCCACTCCATTTCCCACCTCTGTGGTTTTATTCCACCCAGATCACCTTATGAGAACTGCAGTTAGCTCCAGAATTTCTATATAGAAGGAACTTGGAGCAAGAACCCAGTAAGAAGGAAACAGAAATTTTCTCTTAAAACTGAATTTGCACAGCAAGAACATTGTTTTCCTCCCAGTGTAAATAGAGAAAGTTTTGCATCAACGCTGGGCTTGCAAAGCAAGCGCTCCATTTTATATATACTGTATGTTTTGGAGGTAGCTATTCAGGAGGCTGTTGGAGATACAAAGGACCTTAAAAATCCCCTTCTCCCATCGCATTCAGCCATCATTTAGCCCATCATCAAACATTATCCTCCATGACACTTTTCAAAATTGCAGTCTTAGATCAAATTAGTGTCAATACCTGAAACACTCTTTCTCATAACCTGTTTATTCCTCTATGCCTATCCTAAGAGACAGTAAAAGTTATAAACTGCTCATTTCGCATCACTTAATTTTTACCAAAATTTCAGTTTTCTTGAATCAAGAGAGCTGCAAAATACTGGTTAATACTGAAGCCAGACTGCCTGTGTTCAGGCAGGTGTGTGACTTTGGGCAAGTTCCTTGTCTCCTCTGTGCCTCAGCTTCCTCATCTGTAAAATGAGGATAACAGTGGTAATGGACCTCATAGGATTGTTGCGAGGACTAAATGAGTTAATAACTGTAAAGTTTGGCATGAAGTTAGTGATATATACAGGTTAGCTATTATTATTATTACTAAGTTAAAATGGTACCATCTTGTGTGTGTATATATATATATAATCATGTATATATGCACGTATCTAAAAGAAACTGCCCCATAGTCAGTTCCTCTAGATATTTGGTAATTAAGCCCCACTGAGTGGTACCCAAAATGCATTTTTATTCCACTTTGATATAGTGGCAAAATATTATTTTTTTCATTCATTCTACGTATATTTATTGAGTACTTACTATGTTCCAGACACTGTGCTGGGAGCTGAGAATATAATGACAAATCAAAACAGATCTTGCCCCCTCCCTGGTGATGCTTACACACAGTGGGGGAGAGCACCACCAATCCGATAATCATAAAACAAATGGAAAACATCAACTATGAAAAATGCTACACAGTGAGGTACATGATGCTGTAAGAAGGCCAATTTGCCAAAAATCAACTTGCAAAAAGCCAATTTGCCAAAAGCCAATTCTCCAAATGACTGATTCACTGAATTCCCTAACAGATAATTCACTGAAAGCTAGTTCGCCAAAAGTCAATTT
Organism: Equus caballus; assembly: GCF_041296265.1. Lineage (NCBI taxonomy): Eukaryota > Metazoa > Chordata > Mammalia > Perissodactyla > Equidae > Equus > Equus caballus. Next base: position 94,657,751 of record NC_091685.1, on the reverse strand, counting down.
CTAGAAAATCAATTTGATGAAAAGTAGTCTGCCAAATCATTTCACCAAATGACCAATTCACTGAATTATTGAGGATTTTTTGAAGTCTTCATTTCACAGAAGTTTCAATGCAGTTCTTTCATGACAGCTCCTTAACCCCAAATTTGACAATCTGTCTGGGATGAATGTCAGTTTCACATTTTCACATTTCAGAAGCAAAGCCCTTCTCTAACGCCCGATGATCCAGCACTCCAAGGTAAGCAAACGGCTGGCTTCTCCTTAAATGCAGTTTACCGTTTTCCTAGCTAAGCCTCTACCTGTCTCTGCATCTTGCAGAAAGACAGCTGCAAAGAATCATCCTAGACCAGGGTAATAAACTGTCTTCTCCAATCTGGCTTTTACCAGATTTGTTTTTAGTAAAATGGTCATTTATGGAATTGACTCTAAGTTAGCTGTTCTCAGTGAAATTACCTGGAGTCCATGCTTTGGAACTGAGGAATTTGGCCTTGCCAGAGAGGTGAGAGAAGGCTTCATTGGGGAAAAAAAATAACTAAACTGAGGTCAGAAGGGTAAATTTAAAAAGCAACAAAGCAAAAGGGGGAGGAAACAAAGGGAACAGCATATGCAAAAACTATTTGGAAGGAGGAAGCACCAAAATTATAAGAATTGACAAAATGGCCAGTGTGGCTGGAATACAGAGAAGATGCAAGAGCATAGTGTGAATTGAGGCTAGAAAATATAGTTGGGAGCCAGACCATGTTGTGCTTCATAGACTTTATAGACATAATAAAGACTTCTGTCTTATTTTAAGAATTGAGATCATTAATATTTATTTTAATTTTATTGAGGTCAATAGTTTATAACATTCTGAAATTTCAGTCATACGTTATTATTTGTCAGTCACCCTATATATGTGCCCGTTTACCCCTCATGCCCACTCCCCAATCCCCTTCCGCTCTGGTAACCACTAATCTGTTCTTTTTATCCACGTGTTTCTTTATCTTCCACATATGAGTGAAATCACGTGGTGTTCATCTTTCTCTGTCTGGCTTATTTTGCTTAACATCATACCCTCAAAGTCCATCCACGATGCTGCAAAAGTGATGATTTTGTCTTTTTTTATGGCTGAATAGTATTCCATTGCTTGTATATACCACATCTTCTTTATTCAGTCATCAGTAGATGGGTGCTTGGGTTGTTTCCAAGTCTGGGTTATTGTGAATAATGGTGCAATGAACATAGGGGTGCATAAGTCTCTTTGAACTACTGATTTCAAGCTCTTTGGATAAATACCCAGTAGTGGGATAGCTGGTTCATATGGTATTTCCATTTTTAATTTTTGAGGTGTCTCCATACTGTTTTCCATAGCGGCTGCACCAGTTTGCCTTACCACTGGCAGTGAAGGAGGGTTCCCTTTTCTCCACATCCTCACCAGTATTTGTTATTTTTTGTCTTAGTAATTTTAACCATTCTAAGAGGTGTAAGGTGATATCTCATTGTAGTTTTGTTTTGTACTTCCCTAATGATTGGTGATGTTGAACATTTTTTCATGTGTCTGTTGGCCATCTGTATATCTTCTTTGGAAAAATGTCTGTTCATATCCTCTGACCCTTTTTTGATTGGGTTGTTTTATGTTGCTGTTGTTAAGTTGTATGAGTTCTTTATATATTTTGGAGATTAACCCCTTGTTGGATATATGATTTGTAAATATCTTCTCCCACTTGGTGAGTTGTCTTTTCATTTTGTTCCTGGTTTCCTTTGCCTTGCAGAAGTTCTTTAGTCTGATGAAGTCCCATTTTTTTATTTTTTCTTTTGTTTCCCTTGCCCGAGTAGACATGGTATTCGAAAAGATGCTTCTAAGTCCCATGTCAAAGAGTGTATTGCCTATATTTTCTTCTAGGAGTATTATGGTTTCAAGTCTTACATTCAAGTCTTTAATCCATTTTGAGTTCATTTTTGTGTGTGGCGAGAGATAATGGTCTACTTTCATTCTTTTGCATGTAGTTGTCCAGTTTTCCCAACATCATTTGTTGAAAAGACTTTCCTTTCTCCGTTGTATGTTCTTGGCTCCTTTGTCAAATATGAGCTGTCTGGAGATGCATGGTTTTATTTCTGGGCTTTCAATTCTGTTCCATTGATCTGTCTGTTTTTGTGCCAGTATCATGTTGTTTTGATCACTATAGCTTTGTAGTATATAAAGTCAGAGATTGTGATGCCTCCAGCTTTGTTCTTGTTTCTTAGGATTGCCATAGCTTTTCAGAGTCTTTTGTTGCCCCATATGAATTTTAGGATTTTTTGTTCTATTCCCATGAAGAATGTCATTGGAATTCTGATTGGGATTGCACTGAATCTGTAGATTGCTTTAGGTAATATGGGCATTTTAACTATATTTATTCTTCCAATCCACGAGCATGGAATATCTTTCCATTTTTTTAGGTCTTCTTTGATGTTTTTCAATAATTTCTTCTAGTTTTCAGTGTATAGGTCTTTCACTTCCTTAGTTAAATTTATTCCTGGATATTTTATTCTTTTTGTTGCGATTGTAAATAGGATTGTATTCTTGAGTTCTCTTTCTGTTAGTTTGTTATTAGAGCATAAAAATGCAACCGATTTTTGTAAGTTTATTTTATACTCTGCAACTTTACTGTAGTTGTTGATTATTTCTAACAGTTTTCAAATGAATTCTTTAAGGTTTTCTATGTTCAAAAGCATGTTGTCTGCAAACAGCAAGAGCTTCACTTCTTCCTTTCCAGTTTGGATACCTTTTATTTCTTTTTCTAGTGTAATTGCTCTGGCGTAAACCTCCAGTACTATGTTTAATAAGAGTGGCAAGAGTAGGTACTCTTGTCTTGTTCCTGTTTTCAGAGGGATGGCTTTCAGTTTTTCCCTGTTGAGTATGATGTTGGCGGTGGGTTTATCATATATAGTCTTTATCATGTTGAGGTACTTTCCTTCTGTACCCATTTGACTGAGAGTTTTTATCATAAATGGATGTTGGATCTTGTCAAATGCTTTCTCTGCATCTATTGAGAAGATCACGTGGTTTTTACTTCTCATTTTGTTAATGTGGTGTATCACATTGACTGATTTGTGGATGTTGAACCATCCTTATGTCCCTGGTATAAATCCCACTTGATCATAGTGTATGATCCTTTTAAAGTATTGCTGTATTCAGTTTGCCAATACTTTGTTGAGGATTTTTGTGTCTATGTTTATCAGCGATATTGGCCTGTAATTTTCCTTCTTTGTGTTGTCCTTGTCCAGCTTTGGGATCAGGGTGATGTTGGCTTTGTAGAATGAGTTAGGAAGTGTTCTGTCTTATTCAATTTTTTGGAATAGTTTGAAAAGGAGAGGTATTAAATCTTCTTTGAATGTTTGGTAGAATTCTCCAGAGAAGCCATCTGGTCCTGGACATTTGTTTTTTGGGAGGTTTTTGATTACTGTTTCACTCTCTTTACTTGTGATTAGTCTATTCAGATTCTCTATTTATTCTTGATTCAGTTTGGGGAGGTAGGTTGGTCTAAGCATTTATCCATTTCTTCTAGATTGTCCAATTTGTTGGCATATAGTTTTTCATAATATGCCCTTATAATCCTTTGTATTTCTCTGGTATCTATTACAATTTCTCCACTTTCATTACTAATTTTCTTTATTCCAGCCTTCTCTCTTTTTTCTTAGTGAATCTGGCTAATAGTTTGTCAATTTTGTTTATCTTCTTAAAAAAACAACTCAGTTTCATTGATCCTTTCTACTGGTTTTTTTTTTTGTTTGTTTAAATTTCAGTAATTTCTGCTCTAATTCGTATTATTTCCCTCCTTCTACTGACTTTGGGCTTTGAATTGTTCTTTTTCTAGTTCTGTTAGGCATAGTTAGAGATTAGTTATTTGAGATTTTTCTTATTTGTAAAGGTGGGCCTGTATTGCTATGAATTTCCCTCTTAGGACTGCTTTTGCTCCATCCCATATGGGTTGATGTTGTGTATTTTCATTTTCATTTGCCTCCAAATATTTTTTGATTTCTGCTTTAATTTACTCATTGATCCATTTGTTGTTCAGTAGCATGTTGCTTAGTCTCCACATATTTGTCACTTGCCCAGCTTTTTCTGGTAGTTGATTTCTACCTTCGTATCATTATGGTCAGAAAATATGCGTGATATGATTTCGGCCTTCTTAAATTTATTGAGGCTTGCCTTGTTTCCTCACATATGGTCTGCTTTGAGAATGTTCCATGTATACTTGAGAAGAATGTGTGTTCTGCTGATTTTGCATGGGGTGTTCCATATTAAGTCCATCTGCTATAGTTTTTCAATTAATTCCACTATTTCCTTTTGACTTTCTTTCTGGATGATCTATCCATTGATGTAAGTGGGGTGTTGAGGTCCCCTACAATTATTGTATTGCTGTCAATTTCTCTTTTGAGGTCTGTTAATAGTTGCTTTATGTACTTTGGTGCTCCTATGGTGGGTGCATATATGTTTATAAGTGTTATGTCCTCTTGGTGGAGTGTCTCTTTTATCATTATATACCGCCCCTCTTTGTTTCTCATTGTCTTTTTTATCTTGGAGTCTTCTTTGTCTGATATAAGTGTGGTGACAACTGCTTTCTTTTGTTTTCCATTAGCTTGGAGTATCATCTTCCAACCCTTAACTTTGAGCCTCTGTTTGTCTTTAGAGCTGAGATATATTTCCTGGTGGCAGTTTATTGGTGGGTCTTGTTTTTTAATCCATCCAGCCACGCTGTGTCTCTTGATTGGAGAATTCAATCCATTTACATTTAGAGTGATTATTGATATATAAGGATTTAATACTTCCATTTTATCACTTGTTTTCCAGCTGTTTTGTATTTCCCCTGTTTCATGTCCCATGTATTTCCAACTGCCAATTCAGTTTGATGATTCTCTCTGATGGTTTTCTCAGTTTTCTCTTTATGTATCATCTGTGTTTCTGTTCTGATTTTCATTTAGTGGTTACTGTGAGGCTTATATAAAAGTTCTCATAGATGAGATAGTCCATTTTCTGATAGCCTCTTATTTCCTTAGTCTAAGCAGTTTCCATCCCTTTCCTCTTCACTATCTAAGTTATTATTGACACAACTTACTCCGCTTCGTTTTGTGAGTTTGTGATTAAAATGAAGTGATTATAGTCTTTTTGATGCTTTCCTTCCCTTTATCCTTACTGTTATAATTAAGTGTTTCCTAACCTGTTTCTGATTTTGTCTGTCTATCTCATTGCTCAAGGCTTTGTAAACCCTTTCATTTTTTTCAGGTATGAGGGCCTTCTTGATCACTTCTTTTCAGGGGGTCTTGTGGCAATGAACTCCCTCAGTTTTTGTTTATTGGGAAAAGTTTTTATTTCTCCATCTTATCTGAAGGATAGTTTTGCTGGATAGAGTATTCTCGGCTGAAAGCTTTATCTTTTTTAATATATCATTCCACTTTCTCCTAACCCGTAAAGTTTCTTCTGAGAAATCCACTGAAAGCCTGATAAGGGTTCCTCTGTGGGTTATTTTCTTTTGCCTTGCTGCCCTGAATATTTTTCCTTTGTCATTGACTTTTGCCAGTTTTACTAATATATGCTTTGGAGAAGGTCTTTTTACATTGATGTAATTAAGAGTTCTATTAGCTTCATTTACATGTAATTCCAGCTCCTTCCCCAGGTTTGGTAAGTTCTTAGGTATTGTTTCTTTGGACAAGCTCTCTGCTCCTTTCTCCCTCTCTTTTCCCTCTGGAATACCTATAATCCTTATGTTGCATTTCCTATTGAGTCAGATATTTCTCAGAGAATTTCTTCATTTCTTTTTAGTCTTAGTTCTCTCTCCTCCTCCATCTGCAGCATTTCTATATTTCTGTCCTCTAAATTACTGATTCTGTCCTCCATAATATCGGCTGTGTTTTTTAAGGGTTTCAGATTTTTCTTTATCTCATTCACTGTGTTTTTCATCTTTGACATTTCTGATTTTTTTTCATAGTTTCAGTCTCTTTTGTGAAGAATTTCTTCTATTCATTAATCTTATTCCTGAGCTCATTGAACTCTTTCTGAGTTTTCTTATAACTTGTAGAGTTTCCTTATGATAACTGTGTTGAATTCTCTGTCATTTAGATTGTAAATTTCTGTGACTTCAAGATTGATTTCTGGGTACTTTTCATTTTCCTTCTGGTCTAGAGTGTTAATATACCTCTTCATGTTATTTGATGGGATGGGCTTTTGACATTGCATAGTGATAGTATCTGGTCACAGATTCCACCTCCTATCACTGTAGGGAAGGCAAGAGCTGTGTTTTCTGAGGCTGCTGGACCCCAGTAGATGTGCCTGTCCATTGGACGCTGTGCTGCCAGGTCCTGTCTGCATTTGCCTACTGGCTGCTGCTGCTGTACACACATGGTCTTAGGTGCTCTGGCTGAGATCCCCTGCTCTTGCAGACTGGCTGAGCTGGTGTGCCAGGAGGTGGGGAGGAGGGGTGCTTTCTTTCACGTGCACGATCCTGCACACTCCTACTCTGCATACACTGTCTGTCCACCTGGGCTGCTCAACTTGGTTGGAACACCTCCACAGTTGCTTAGCTGCCTCATGTGGACCATCCCCACAGGCTGGGAGGCAACTCTGAGAATGCAAGGATTCCTGAAGAAGGCTGCCTTTTTCTCCTTCTCTCAGAGTCCCATGCCTTAGATTGCTGCCACTTGGGAGGGAAAGGAGATCCACTTACCTCATTCCACTGACTCCCCAGGGGGTTCCAGCACCCTTACCTTCAGATGTATGGTTGCATGGATCTCTCAGACATCTATTTTGTTGTGTTAATATCCTCTGTTGGTTTATGAATGTCCTTTTCATTGTGTCTTAGTGGGAAGAGACTAAGGGAAGAGCTCACACCGCCATGATCCTGGCATCACTCCTCGAGATCCTTAATATATTTTAAGTAGAGGAATGATATGGACAGATATGCATTTTGAAAGATCATTTTCCAAGTGATTTGGAGAGCATATTTCAAGTGTGTGCTGGTATAGGCTATTTTCTTTTCTAGAAATTTATTATTGCAATAGTTCAGGAGAGAAAAGATAGTACTTAGACTAGAGGATGGGATAAAAGTGAAGAAAATCACTTATAGAGTTATTTAGGAGGTAGAAATAATAGAATTTATTATGAGGTATTGGACAAGGGGGTGAAGAAGAGGAAAACGTCTTGGACAATTCCTAGACTTCTGATTTGCATACCTAGATGGTGGTGCCATTCTTGTGAAAGGGAAAACTGAAAAACTAGGTTTGTGTAATATTCTCTCTCAATGTATTGCTACATATTTGTATATTTTATGTATCTATTGGAATATCTTCTTTCAAATTTTAAGTTATTGGGAAATTAAATGTGAATTTGGTTGAGGATTTTTATTCAATTTAGTGCCTATGTATGTGGGTATTCAATAAGCCATATCTTTTTGATCCAGGCTCCATCATTTACTAGCCAGTTGGCTTTATGCAACTAACTTAACCTGTCTGTGTCCCAAATACTTCAACCTTAAAATAGGTATAATACTAGTGCCTGCCAGGGAAGAAACTAGCTAGCACTATTCCTGCAATCCATCCTTTTCCTATACTAAAGGGATGCCTGCAGCAGTATTCCTGCAATCCATCCTTTTCCTATACTAAATGGATGCCTGCAGGAAAGAAAGAAGTTGACCTAGTTAAATCACCTTATGAACATGCTAATGACAAACCTGACAAACTTGGAGCAAAGTTAATTATGCCAAATCATCATTTCACCAAATCATGCTAGTGACAGAGTTCTTGTTATGGACTGAATTTAGGTCCCCCTGAAATTCATGTGTTGAAGGCCTAACCCCCCATGTTACTATATTTGGAGACAGGGCCTATAAGGAAGTAATAAAGGTTAAGTGAGGTCATAAGGGTGGCACCTAAATCGATGGGGCTGGTGTCCTTCTAAAAGGAAGAGATCGCAAGAGAGCGCTGTCTCTCTCTGCATGCACACAAATGAAAGGCCATGTGAGGACACAGTGAGAAGGTTGTTATCTAAAAGCCAGGAAGAGAGACCCCATCAGAAAACAACCCTGACTGCACCTTGATCTTGGGCTTCTAACCCCAAGACTGAGAAAATAAATTTCTGCTGTATAAGCCATCCAGTTTGTGATATTTTGTTAGGGCAATCCTATACAACTAATACAGTCCTTATCTACGGAAAGACTTTAGCAGGATATACCTGGTCTGTTTTGATTGCTTTTGTACATAAATCTGTAATCTAGAGATTTATGGGCCATGGCAGTGGAAAATGTCATGTAAACTAGTAACTATCAGAGTATAAAATGGAAATGTGTCATTACTGAAAAATTCTCTTTTGTGTAAACAGCATTGCAACTTGAATTAGTTATTTAGAGACTTCATATGTTAATCTGTGCCAGAGTGAATCCTGATGCAGCAAGAAAGGATGTGGGGTTCTGTGTTGGTGGTCTCAGACCTCTCCCTGCTAAGCCTGTGCCTCAAGATTACTTATAATGAATATTAGCAAATCTTGATGCAGGGTATGATCTCTGATTCTTCCGTGTTTGATTTGATAATACAATCTTTTGTATTAAGATCACTACCTCAGAATATTGTGGTGAAGAGTAAATGAGTCAATGCTTCTGAAAATGCAGTGCCAAGCTCATAGCAAACATTCATTGAGTATTGCTATTATTAATACATTTTATAATCCCAAGAAATAATAAGAGCTGTCATTTATAGAGGGAATATTATGGCAGGCACTTAAGCTAAGTGCCTTCCATGGATTATTTCATTTAATCATCCAAAAAGCCCTATGTTCTGTGTTTATTACCATTATATGAGAAGCCTGAAGCCTAGAGATTAATTAATTTTCCCAAAGTCATAGCTACTAAATTGTGGCACTGGGTTTTAAACCCAGGCAGTTGAACTCTCCAGTTGAGCTCTTGTTCCTAATTGCAAATACCACTGCCTTGCCACACTATCCTGGCTCTGAAAGCCCATTAGAATGTCCATTCAGGTGTTATTTTACTATGATGAAAGTATAATTTATTAACTAGCACCAAAATGGCCTTAAAACGTTAATGCAGTTTCTAAATATATGTGACTTCCACCCAGGGAGTTACTAACAGCAAGAGAAGTAAAAACAGAGAAAACTACCTGTTATTTTTACTCTATTTCTCAAAATGTTATAACCCTTTGATATTTCACTCAACATAACCCTCTGTGCTGCCCCCAAAAGGGGCATGGGCCGGTCAATTCTGAAACAATCAAATAAAACTGGAGTTTTAGGAAAATTAGCAAAAGGTTTGGTGAGTTCCTTTTTCTCTCTGTGCTCACAGATTATACAAGCTATGTCATCTCCTCATTGTTTTCTTATAAACACTAGAGATAAGCAAAGATAAAGAAGAGATGTAAGTCAATTCTATCAACTTTGCTAGTAGCAATAATTAGATCAATGTATATGACCAAAATACTATTTTGGAAGATAAAGAGTATTGGTTTGATTTAAAATTATATTTAGAAATGGCATAGGCATTCCACAGCCATTATTACATAAATGATAGTTATAAACTATATTATAGTTTAGTCTTATCCTATTTTATTCATTAAGGGCATTCATTTTTTATAAAACATCTGTAGATTAGATATTAAATCATACTTCCATGGATTTGTACAACCCACACAATACTGAGAATAAAATGATTAAACAACAATGTCCCTGGCACTGATGCAGGTAAGTGGAAGGAGATTATCTAGTAATGTTCCCCAGGAAGCCTTATGGTGGCCATGGATCTGCCCATTGTGGTTCTGTTTTAAGTATGAATATCAAACAGGAAGCAACTTTTCCTGCCAAAGGGAGTAGACAATAGCCTTTGCCATTGCAGAAAATGGCAAAGAAAACAAGGTGCACAGCAGTCATATGAGAAAAAGACCATATTTAAAGGAAGTTCTAGGAACTGCAGATGCATAAGTAAAGAAATTTCTGCAAATAGTAATAAGGGCTTTGATAGAAAAAATGCGACCATTCCAGGGCGGATTTGCATGGAACCCTCCAAAGGAAGATAAGGAGGACTTGGAAGAAAATAAATCTAGATTAGACAAGAACAAAGAAGAATGCTTATTAAGGAGAAATTGGAAACTGACATCAGTATCCCATTCGTGAAGAATTTACATGTAATTTTATATAGCTATACATAAGTCAACTGTACATGAAAATGTATTTTTATGGTTTTTAGAAATCCTAATGTGAAGAATTTCTTTCCTTGAGTATTATTAGAAGGAGATACCAGAACTGAAAGGACCTGTTGGGAGAGGCAATCTGCCATGGGCAATTACAATCCTGCACATTCTTGCAGGGTGGGCCAAGAATGTGAAGGCCTGACCACTCTTTGCCCAGGCCATTTCTCAAGGTTGTATTTGCCGAGAGCAATCTTGAGAGATAAGGGAATGCACTCATCCCAAACAAAGAGCAGTCTTGCTTACTGCTTGCTATAAAAACAGTGGATTCACGAGTTCAGTGTTCCTCTCTTATAACTGACTGCATGTGCAGGCTCCCAACTAGGCCTTCTGTGTACCCACATATGAATGAGGGGCAAGAGGAACAAATGCAAATATACTGAAGCTCATGCTTCAGTGAAACAGTAACAAGCTAACTTGTTAGTTTGCAAGCATTGTAGAATCAAATCTCAGAAGTGGCAAGCCCTGCTTGACTCTGTAATTAAGAGTTCAGGGTCCAGAATAGATAGATGAGGTAAATATTATCTTTCATAACGTGTTCATTGTTTTTTCAATAGGTTTGCTTTTTTAGAGCAGTTTTAGGTTTAAAGAAAAATTCCCAGAAAGTTTAGTGTTTTCATACTTCCTTACCCCGATTTTCCCCCATTATTAACAACTTATAATCATGTGGTACATTTGTTACAATTGGTGAACCGATATTGATACATTATTATTAACTAAAGTCCATGGCTTACATTAGGGTTTACTCTTTGTGTTGTACATTCTATGGGTTTAACAAATGCATAATACACATGTCCATCCTTACAGTATTATATAGAGCAGTTTCACGGCCATAAAAATCCCCTGTGTTCTATCTGTTTATCCCTCCCTCCCTCTAACCCGTGACAACCACTTATATTTTTACTCTCTCCTTGGTTTAGACTTTTCCAGAATGTCATATAGTGGGGATGGTAAAATACGTAGCCTTTCAGACTGGCTTCTTTCACTTAGCATTATGCATTTAAGTTTCTTCCCTGTCTTTTCTTGGCTTGATAGCTCATTTCTTTTTAACTTCATCCTTTTGTGGTCAGAAAAGACATTTGTATAATATATATGTTTTTAAAACTATTGAGACTTCATATGTCATCTAACATATGTTCTATCCTGGAAAATGTCCCATGTGCACTTGAGAAGAATATATATGCTATTGTTGTTGGGTAGAGTGTTCTGTATATGTCTGTTAGATCTAGTTAGTATATTGTGCTGAGTCTTCTATTTCCTTACTTATCTTCTGTTTTTTTCTATCCACTACTGAGACTGTATTGAAGTCTTTCAACTACTATTGTAGAACTATTTCTCTCTTTATTTTTTCCAGTTTTATTGAGATATAATTGATATATAATATTGTATTAGTTTAAGGTGTACAACATAATGATTTGATATATGTATATATTCCAAAATGATTACCACAATAAAGTTAATGAATATCCATCACCCACCTCACATAGTTATAATTTCTTTCTCTCGTGATGATAGCTTTTAAGACCCATTGTCATAACACCTTTCAAATATACAATATAGTATTGTTAACTATAGTCACCAACCTATACATTACATCCCCAGAAATTATTTATCTTATAGCTGGAAATTTGTACCATTTAACCCCGTTCACCCATTTCCTCTCCCCACCACCCCTTACCTCTGGCAACCACCAATCTATTCTCTGTTTCTATGAGTTTGGTTTTTTAGATTCTACATGTAAGTGAAATCATACAGTATTTGTCTTTCTCTGACTTATTCAACTTAGCATAATGTATATCTCCCTTTAATTCTGTCAGTTTTTGCTTCAAATGCTTTGATGATGTCATTAGGTTCATCAATGTTTATAATTGTTATATCTTCTTGCTGATCAAACCTTTTATAAATATATAATGTCCTTCTTTATCTCTTGCAAGCTTTTTTTATTTAATGTCCATTTTGTCTGATACTAGTATAGCAACCCCTACTCTCTTTTGGTTACTACTTTCATGGAATATATTTTTCCACTCCTTCACTTTCAATCTATTTGTGTCTTTGATGTAAAGTGAGTCTCTTATAGACAACATATAGTTAGGTCATGTATTTTTTATCCATTTCAACTATCTCTGTCTTATGATTGTCACTTATGTATAAAGTAATTATGTATAAAATAAAAAGGAAGGATTTCTGTCATTTTTTCCAGCTTCATTGAGATATAATTATCATATAACATTGTGTAAGTTTAAGGTGCACAATGGGATGGTTTGATATACGTATATATTGTGAAATGTTTACCACAATAAGATTAGTAACACATTCTTCATCTCACATAATTACCATTTTGTTGTTGTGGTTATGGTGATGACATTAAAGTTCTACTCTCATAGCAACTTTCTAGCATACAATATAGTATTGTTAACTATAGTCACCATGCAGTACCTTAGATCCTCAGAACCTACTCATCTTCTAACTGGAAGTGTGTACTGTTTGACCAACATCTCCCCATTTCCCCATCTGTCAGCCCCCCACAACCACCATTCTACTCTCTCTTTCTATGAGTTTGATATGTTTAGATTCCACATGTGAGATCACAAAGTATTTGTCTTTCTCTGTCTAACTTATTTGACTTAGCAAAATGACTTCAAGGTCCATCCATGGTGTCACAAATGGCAAGATTTCCTTGTTTTTACAGATGAACAATATTCCATTATACACATATGCCTCATTTTCTATATCCATTCATGCATCTTTGGACACTTAGGTTGTTTCCATATCTTTGCTGCTGTGAATAAAGCTACAGTGAACATGGGAGTGCAGATACCTCTTTGAGACAGTGATTTCATTTCCTTTGGACATATACCTATAAGTGGTATTGCTGGGTCATATGGTAGCTGTATTTTTAATTTTTTAAGAAACCTCTATACTTTTCACATGGTGGCTGTACCAACTTACATTACCACCAAGAGTGCACCACGATTTCCTTTTCTCCACATCCTCACCAGCATTTGTTATCTTTTGTCTTTTTGAGAATAGCCATCCTAACAGATGTGAGGTGATATCTCATTGTGGTTTTGATTTGCATTTGTCTGATGATTAGTGATGCTGAGCATCTTTTTATGATGGCCATTTGTATGTCTTCTTTGAAAAAAAACATCTATTCAAGTCCTTTGCCCATTTTTTAGTTGGATTGTTTGGGTTTTTGCTCTTGAGTTATATGAGTTTCTTATATATTTTGGATATTAACCCCTTATCAGATGTATGGTTAGCAAATATTTTCTCCCATTCTGTAAGTTGCCTTTTCATTTTGTTGATTGTTTCTTCTGCTGTGCAGATGCTTTTTAGTTTGATGTAGTCCTACTTGTTGAGTTTTGCTTTTATTGCTTGTGTTTTAGGGGTCATATCCAAAAAGCATTGCTAGGACCCATGTCAAGGAGTTTTTTCCTGTTTTCTTTAGGAATTTTACAATTCCAGGTCTTATATTGAAGTCCTTATTCCATTTTGAGTTAATTTTTGTGAATGGTTTAAAAAAGTGGTTTAATTTCAGCCTTTGGCATGTAAATGTCCAGTTCCCCCAACATCATTTATTGAAGAAACTATCCTTTCACCATTGAGCATTCTTGGTTCCCTTGTCAAACATTACTTGTCCATATATGCATGAGTTTATTTTGGGGCTCTTGGTTCTATTCCATTAGCTTATGTGTCTGTTTTATACAGAAGGAGTTCATAGAACTTCTTGCGTGTTTACATTCGTTTCATCAAATTTGGGACGTTTTCAGTCATTATTTCTTTAAATATTCTCTCTTTCCCTTTCTCTTTTCTCCAACTGTGGTTCCAATACATATTTTGATCCACTTGATCATGTCCCACAGGTTCCTCAGGTTCTGCTCACATTTCTTCAGTCTTTTTACTTCTATTCCTTAGTCTTATTAATTTCCATTGTCTTATCTTCAAGTTCACTAAGTTTTTCTTCTGTCTGCTCTGATCTGCCTTTGAATCCCTCCAGTGATTTTTTTTTTTAATTTCATTATTGTAATTTTCTGCTCCAGAGTTTTCTTTTTAGGTTTTCTATCTCTTTGTTGATTTTTCCATTTTGTTCATACATCATTTTCTTGACTATCTCCACATCTTCCTTTAGTTTTTTGAACATCTTTAAGACAGTTCTTTTAAGTCTTTGTCTAACAGGTTTGCCATCAGGTGTTTTTCAGGGACGGTTTCTATTGATTTATTTTTTTCCTTTGAATGGGCCATATTTTCCAGTTTCTTTGTATACCTTGTGATTTTTTTAAATTAAAAACTGAATATTTTAACCTAATAATGTTGTAACTCTGGAAATCAGATTCCCTCCTTTCCCCAGGGTTTACTGGTTTTGGTCAGTGTTTTTTATTATTGTTTTTGTTTTTTGGATTGTTGTAGGCTGTCTCTGTGCCAAGGATCAGCAGGAGGTGTAAACGTAAGGTCTTCCCAAGTCTTTTCTGGGCCTTTCCCTGAGCGTGCACAATCACTTTCTAATTTTGCAAACATGCGCAGCTGTTTTTGAATGTCCTAGTCTTTAATGTCTGGCTCCCAAAAGAGGGGAATGAGAGAAATGAAGGGCGTAGGAAAAGGGTACCAGCTGCTTAAATAGTCAGGAAGTCACTTCTGCTGGAGGGAGAGGGGCATACAACAATGGGAGGAGGTGCAACAATAATGACCACTTACCTTTTTGTCTGTATCTCCGTGATCAGATCTTAATATCTGGAGAACAGAGTCTTTTTTTTTTTTTTTGCCCACTTTTGTTCCTGCAAGCTGTGTGTAAGGTGCTCCAGAAACATGTGCACAGCTTCCCGTCATATGGCTGAGGGCAGGGAATAAGTAGCTGCTACTGTGCTAAGAGCTGAAATTAGCAGCAATGTACCATCTAAGACTTCCCCTGAAAACTGCAAGCCTTCAATAGACTCCAGAGTTCCAGTATAGTTGCATGAGACAGATTCTGCCAGTGTGATTGTCTAGATGGAGACAGATTCCTGGTGCTTCCTACTCCAAGATCTTCCCAGAATTCTCTAAAATATGTGTTTTGTTAATTGAGGTGACATTGACTTATAATGTATAAATTTTGAGTGTACATCATATTTCAGCTTCTGTATAGACTACATTGCATTCTCCACCAAAAGTCTAGTTGCCATCTATCACTGTACAAATGTGCCCCTTTACTGCTTTTGCCCTCCCCCTACCATCCCTTCCCCTCTAGTAACCACCAGTCTGTTCTCTGTATCTACGTGTTTGTTTGTTTATCTTCTACGTATAAGAGAAATCCTATAGTATTTGTCTTTCTCCACTTGAGTTATTTCACTTAGCATAATGCCCTCGAGGTCCACTCATGTTGTTGCAAATGGCAAGATTTCATCTTTATTATGGCTGAGTAGTATTCTTTTATATATATATATATCACATCTTTTTTTTTAATTTTTTTATTGAGTTAATGATAGGTTACAATCTTGTGAAATTTCAGTTGTACATTAATGTTTGTCATTCGTGTTGTAGGTGCACCACTTCACCCTTTGTGCCCACCCCCCACCCCACCTTTCCCCTGGTAGCCACTAATCTGTTCTCTTAGTCCACATTTTTAAATTCCTCATATGAGTGGAGTCATACTGAGATTATCCTTCTCTAACTGGCTTATTTCACTTAACATAATTCCCTCAAGGTCCATCCATGTTATTGCAAATGGAATGATTTTGTTCTGTTTTGCAGCTGAGTAGTATTCCATTATATATATATACCACATTTTCTTTATCCATTCATCTGTTGATGGGCACTTACGTTGCTTCCATGTCTTGGCTATTGTAAGTAATGCTGCAATGAACATTGGGGTACATAGGACTTTTGGAATTGCCGACTTCAAGCTCATTGGATAGATACCCCGTAGTGGAATGGCTATACCACATCTTCTTTATCCATTCATTCATTGATGGGCACATAGGATGTTTCCAAGTCTTGGCTATAGTGAATAATGCTGGAATAAACATAGGGCAGCATATACTGTTTCAAATTAGTGTTTTTGCGTTCTTTGGTTAAATACCCAGGAGTGGAAGAGCCAGGTCATATGGTGTTCCTATTTTTAATTTTTTAAGGAATCTTCATACTGTTTTCCACAGTGGCTACACCAATTTATATTCCCACCAGCAATGTATCCCATTTCTCCACATCCTCTGCAACACTTGTCATTTCTTGTCTTTCTAATAACAGCCATTCTGATGGGCATGAGGTGATATCTCATTGTGGTTTTGATTTGCATATCCCTAATAAGTAGATGTTGAACATCTCATGTGCCTATTGGCTGTCTGTGTATCTTCTTTGGAAAAATGTTGTTTATTTTTTTATTGTTGAGTTGTGTGAGCTCTTTATATATTTTGGATACTAACCCATCATCAGATATATGATTTGCAAATATCTTCACCCAATTGGTAGGTTGTCTTTTCATTTTGTTCATGGTTTCCTTTGCTGTGCATGAGCTTTTTAGTTTGATGTAGTACCATTTGTTTATTTTTTCTCAACACCATTTATTGAAGAGACTCTCCTTTCTCCATTCTATGTTCTTGGCTCCTTTGTCAAAAATTAACTATCCATAGATGTGTGGGCTTATTTCTGGGCTCTCAATTCTGTTCCATTGATCTGTGTGTCTGTTTTTCTACTAATACTATGCTGTTTTGATTGCTATAGCTTTGTAGTGTTTTTTTGAAATCAGGAAGTGTGATACCTCCAGCTTTCTTCTTATTTCTCAGGATTGCTTGGCTATTTGGGGGTCTTTTGTTGGTCCATATTAATTTTAGGATTTTTTGTTCTATTTCTGTGAAAAATGTCATTGGGATTTTGATAGCGATTGCATTGAATCTGTAGATTGCTTTAGGTAACATAGACATTTTAACTATGTTAATTCTTTTAATCCATGAGCTTGGAATATCTTTCAATTTCTTTGTGTCTTGAATTTCTTTTAACAATGTCTTACAGTTTTCACTGTACAGGTCTTTCACCTCCTTGGTTAAGCTTATTCCTAGGTATTTTATTCTTTTTGTTGTGATTGTAAGTGGAAATGTATCCTTGATTTCTCTTTCTGTTAATTCATTGTCAGTGTATAGAAAAACAACTGATTTTTGTATGTTGATTTTGTACCCTGCATCTTTACTGTATTCGTTTATTATTTCTAATAGTGTTTTGGTGGAGTCTTTAAGGTTTTCTATATGTAAAATCATGTCATCTTCAAATAGTAAGTTTTACTTCTTCCTTTCCAATTTTGATATGTTTTATTTCTTTTTCTTGCTTAATTGCTCTGGCTAGGACTTCCAATACCATATTGAATAAGAGTAGCAAAAGTGGACATCCTTGTCTTGTTCCTGTTCTTAGGGGAATAGCTTTCAATTTTTCATTATTGAGCATAATGTTAGCTGTGAGTTTGTTGCATATGACTTTTATTATGTTGAGGTACATCCTTTCCCTGCCTATTTTATTCAGTTTTTATTGTAAATGGATGCTGAATCTTATCAAATGTTTTCTCTGCATCTACTGAGATAATCATGTGATTTTTATTCTTCATTTTGTTAATCTCATGTATCACATTTATTTGTGGATTTTGAACCATACTTGCATCCCTGGTATAAATCCCAGTTAATCAAGGTGTATGATCCTTTTAATGTATTGCTGCATTTGACTTGTTAATATTTTGTTGAGGATTTTTGCATCTATGTTCCTCAGCAATGTTGATCTATAATTTTCTTTTTTCATGTTATCCTTGTCTGGTTTTGGTATCAGGGTAATGTTAGCCTTATAAAATGTGTTAGGGGGGCTGGCCCCGTGGCCGAGTGGTTAAGTTTGTGCACTCCGCTGCAGGCGGCCCAGTGTTTCATTGGTTCGAATCCTGGGCACAGACATAGCACTGTTCATCAAACTATGCTGAGGCAGCATCCCACATGCCACAACTAGAAGGACCCACAATGAAGAATATACAACTATGTACCAGGGGGCTTTGGGGAGAAAAAGGAAAAAAGACAAAATCTTTTTTAAAAAAATGTGTTAGGAAGCATTTTCTCTTCTTCAATTTTTTGGTAGAGTTTGAGAACAAGTCTTAAATTTTCTTTGAATGTTTGGTAGAATTCACCAAAGAAACTGTCTGGTCCTGCACTTTTGTTTTTTGGGAGGCTTTTGATTATGGTTTCAATCTCCTTCCTAGTGATTGATCTAATCAGAATCTCTATTTCTTGATTCAGTTTTGGAAGGTTGCGTGATTCTAGGAATTTATCTGTTTCTTCTAGATTACCCAATTTGTCAGCAGTATAGCTTTCCATGGTATGCTGTTATAATCCTTTGCATTTCTGTGGTATCCATTGTAATTTCTCCCCTTTTCTTTCAATTTTATTTATTTGAACCTTATCTCTTTTTTTCTTGATGAGTCTATCTAAAGGATTGTCAATTTTGTTTATCTTTTCAAAGAATCAGCTCTTAGTTTCATTGATCCTTTCCATTGTCTTTTTCAGTTATTTCAGTTATTTCAGTTATTCTCTATTTCAGTTATTTCTGCTCTGCTTTTTATTATTTCCTTCCTTCTACTGATTTTAGTTTTCATTTGTTCTTCTTTTTCTGGTTCCTTTAGGTGTAACATTAGATTACTTATTTGAGATTTTGCTTGTATTTTGAGGTAGGCTTGTATTGCTATAAAATTCCCTCTTGGTGCCACTTTTGCTGCATCCTATAGATTTTGGTTATGTTGTGTTTTTACTTTCATTTGTCTCCAGGTATTTTTTGACTTCTCCTTTCATTTCTTCCTTCTCCAAAAGTTGTTTAGTAGCGAATTGTTTAGTCTCCACATATTTGTGGATTTTCCAGCTTCTTCCTTGTAGTCAATTTCTAGGTTCACACTATTGTGGTCAGAAAAGATGCTTGATATGATATCAATCTTCCTAACTTTATTAAGGCCTGTTTTGTTTTTCAACTTATGGTATATCTTTAAAAATGTCCTGTGTGCACTTGAGAAGAATGTGTATTCTGCTGCTTTTGGATGGAATGTTCTACATATATCTTTAAGTTCATCTGATCTAATGTTTAAGGCTGATGCTTCCTTCTTGAATTTCTGTCTGGATAATCTATCCATTGATGTAAATGGGGTATTAAGTCCCCTAAGATTATTGTGTTGCTGTCTATTTCTTCCTTTAGATCTGTTAATAACTCCTTAATATATTTTGGTGCTCTTATGTTCGGTTTATATATTAATAAATGTTATGCTTTCTTGATGGATTATCCTCTTTATCGTTTTCTAATGTCCATCTTTGTCTCTTGATATCTCTTTGTCTTAAAGTCTATTTTGTCAGATAATTATGGCTATACCCCCTTTCTTTTGGTTGCCATTTTCTTGGAGTATTATCTTCCATCCTTTCACTTTGATCTTATGTATGTCTTTAGCACTGAGATGGGTCTCCTGGAGGCAGCATATTGTGGGGTCTTATTTTTTAATCCATCCAGCCACTCCACATCTTTTGACTGGTGAATTCAATCCATTTACATTTAAGGTGATTATTGATATGTGAGGACTTAATACTGCCATTTTATCTTTGGTTTTTTTCGTTGCTCTATATTTCCATTGTTTCTTTTTCTTTGTGTTTCTGTCTACCATTTCAGTTGGTGGCCTTCAGTGATATGGTTTTCTCATTTTCCTCTTTTTTAATGTTTTGTGACTCTTCTCTGAATTTTTGTTTTGTGGTTACTTTATGGTTTGTATAAAAGTTCTCACTGATAAGGTAGTTCTTTTTCTGCTGATAGCATCTTATCTTCATTTGCCTATGCAGGTTTCTTCTTTTTCCTCTTCCCCTTTAAGTTTTTGGTCTCACAAATTATCCATTTTTGTACTGTGAGTTTGTTACCAAATTGAAATGGTTATAGTTACTTTTAATGCTTCCTTTCCCTTTAAGCTTTATGTTATAATTAAGTGTATACTATCCTATTCTGATACAGAGCTGCAATTTTCTGCTTCTGTCTATCTATTTATCCCCTTGTTCAATGCTTTGCATACCTTTGCCTGTTCATTTCAGGTAGGAGAGCTGTTTTCAACATTTCTTGTAAGGCGGGTCTAGTGGCAGTGAATTCCCTCAGCTTTTGTTTGTCTGGGAAAGCCTTTATTTCTCTTTCATATCTGAAAGATAACTTTGCTGGATGGAGTATTCTTGGCTGGCAGTTTTTATCTTTAAATATTTTGAATATATCTTTCCACTCTCTCCTGGCCTGTAGGGTTCTGCTGAGAAATCTGTGGGTAACCTAGTGCAGATTCCCTTGTAGCTTCCTGTCTTTTTCTCCCTGGCTTCTGTTAAAGGTCTTTGTCACTGGTTTTTTAGTTTTATTGTCATGTGTCTTGGAGAAGGTCTTTTTGCATTGAGATAATTAGTTGTTTTATTAGCCTCATGGACTTGTTTATCCACTTCCTTTCCCAGGTTTGGGAAGTTCTCAGCTGTTATTTCTTTAAATAAGCTCTCTGCTCCCTTATCTCTCTCTTCTCCTTCTGGGATACCCATTATCTTTATGTTGCCCTTTCTAATGGAGTCAGATGACTCTTGTAGAATGTCTAAATTTCTTTTTAAGTCTTAGCTCTCTCTCCTCTGCTATTTACAACATTTCTAGGTTTCTATCTTTGAGCTCACTGATTCTCTCTTCCATATGTTTTGCTGTATTTTCAATGCTTTCTAATGCATTCTTCATCTCATTTATTGAGCTCCTCAGCTCCAGAATTTCTGTTTTGTTCTTTCTTAGAGTTTCAATTTCTTTGGTAAAGCATTCCTTCTGTTCATTGATTTTATTCCTGAGCTCATTGAACTGCCTTTCTGAGTTTTCTTGTAACTCATTGAGTTTCTTCATGACGGCTATTTTGAATTCTTTACTAGTTAGATCAAAATCTTCCATGATTTTATGTTTGGTTTATGTAGAATTGTGGGGGTTTTTTGTGATGCCATAGTACTGTGGCTTTCTGTGGTGCTTCTGAGTTATTCTTCTGCTGGCGTATTTATTGTAGCAAACGTATTTTCTATTTAGGTATAGCTTTGTTTGCTTTAATTCAAACTTTTCAACTGCTTGGCAATTAGAAGCCTTTCTTTTGTTTTTCAGTAGGTGGTGCTATAGCACTAGTTTTTGGTTTCTCTTACCTGAGCTCCCTTGGCTATATTTCAGGAGCCATACTTAGCTTCCTTCACTGCCTATATTTAGCGCATCACTGGTACTCTCATCATTGCCACCTATGCTTCTAGGGGTCACTGATGCCTTGCTATTGCTGATGTCACTGATGTCACTGACTTTGCCACTGGGGGCACAGGGATGGCTGATACCTCAGCCAAGTCTGGGATCACCTGGGTCAGAAGCTCTGCTGTTGTGGTGGGGGGAGAAAGGGAGAGGAAGGAGAGCTGGGTTCATGGGGCACCATCTCAGCTGTTGCCTGTTACCTTGTGGTCACAAGCACCACTGCAGTTGGGATGTAAGGGTCCTGTGTGCACTTCCACCACTGGTATCAGGATCCAAGCCACAGCCAGGGGGCCTGGCATCACAGAGCTCCACCTCCACTGCTGCTCCACTTTTTGTGGCCACATCTTCCATCATGGCTGACTGACTGGAGTGGCACACATGCCTCTGCTGCTTCCCACCGAGTTCTCTGGGGCTGGTGGTGGCTGGCTCAGCTGCTGTGGCCAGGGATCCAGGATCCTGGGCTCTGCCTCTGCTGATCCCCCATTTAGCCTCCTTAATATTCTCCAATCCAGCCACTTTTGTATGTACAAACGTGTGGATCTCTCCAGGATCCTGAGGTGACATGCAGTGTAGTCTTTGTTGGGTAATGGATGCTTTACAGGCTATATATTGAGGAGGAGAAACAAGAGGATCCCCTCATACCACCATGATTATGATGTCTCCTAAAATGTGATTTTAACACTTAATAATTTTATAGATTTTCCCCCACAAAAATGCCTCCAACAATAATATAAATTGCATTTAAAATCTAACACTCATTTAGTACATTTGAATATTATTACTATACATCTTCTGTGCACTTATTTCTCTAATTTTTGGAAGTACACATTTAGGTAGAAACATAATTTTTTTATCTGGTTCTATATACTGATGCTGTTTTCATATAACAGATGGCCCTTGGTAATAATGCTTTGTTTATTGTGTTAATGATGTCTTTCGAGCATAACTGTTCTCTTAAACAAATAAACATAACCTCATGAGACACTTACGCCATGTGATAAAAACATAGTTATTTGGCTATTTCATTATGGCACAGTGGTATTTAAAAGTGATATGAACAATTTAAGGATATTTTTAAACTGGTTTTCAAAAGTTTATATGGCTTTTCTTTCTAGGTTTGGTAGGGTAAGGTTGGCCTTGATTCGTTCCTACACCAGGAAAGTATTCAGTTGATGTATAACTGCTAAATAGTCACTGAAATAATGAGTGCAATTTTCAAGGTAGAAAATTGTAAACCCAGAGAGATACAAAAATACCCAAGAGGGGGCAGTTCTCCCACCAAGAATAATGATATCCAATTTTTTTCTGGTAAATGATGTCAATCTTTATCTACAAGGTCACTCCTGAGTAAAATGTGAAGAGGAAAATAATTTTGGTGTTCAATTACTAAAATGAGATTATACTTTTAGTCATAAAAGTAATTACTACAACCTTTCTACAATAATTTAAAAGTGTACATGCCTAAGTGAACCACATGGTTAAGGCTAGTTCCACTGGTAATTCTCACTGAGGCTCACTAAGGCATGACTCCTGAGCTACAAGAATCAAGTGAACATTCTTTTTCACACAATTTAGACACTGTAAGGCCTCTGTTGCCTTATAAAGTTTTATTAAAACACTGTGAGCTTCTAAAGGGCAAATAGATAAGATGATAACAAGATTGAGGAAAGGAACGTGTCAGTATGTTGAGGGAAAGCAAGGAGAGTGGGGAGAGATTGATGATACAAGGAAGTAATTGATGAAGCAAAATATCACAAAAAGGTGAGAAGGGGTGGAAGGCGCAAACATCAGAATTTACAAAAAGGAGAAAGACATTTTCTTCTTTGAGATTAGAAGGAAGATGGGAAGTGTGTGTTAAAATACAAATACTTTTTTCTGTTGGAGAGGGAAATTAAGGGAGTTGATGTGATAGTCCTCAATCTTTCCACAGGAGTTAGCATGAAGAATATTACCAAGGAGGCAAGATAGGATGTTTGGGTGCTGGGAAGATATGAAATATTTAGAGATGAATATAAAAATTGTTTAAAAGCAATGAGGGCTCCATTGAGGGTGGATTACATGAATTAGCAATGTAATCAGTTTGGTTTCTTGACTTACTCAATATTTCAGCAATCAGGAAACTGGAGTAGGAGAATTGAATTATAGGGTTGACCCAGCATTTGAATCCAACTATAAAAATTTAACTGAATTAGGTAATGTCTGTGGCCTGTGACTACTGATTAGTTGAAACTCTTTCCTTTCTATGAGGAAGATTTTTTATTAATCTCACAATAATCTATAGGGAGTTAAAGCTACTGTGGTCCATAACATTGGTAAAAATCAAAAAACCTTGGAGTAGAACAAATGAATCATTTAAATAACTAGAATTTGTGTCTTCTGTAAGTTAAATTGAATAGATTGGTTAACTTATCTTTGTGATCCATCACATCCAGAGGATTTTACCAGAACCATAATATGGAATCTGTGAGATACATTAAGACAGAAACATTTTCGGTTAGATAAATACAGTAGCGCTGACTTTATCCTTTAAATGCCATTAAAAGGAGACAGGCTTTCTATAGCTTTTGGACAATACACTTGTGGATTACATTCAAAGTTCCCGTTACAAGCTTAGAAAAAAGTGCCTCATTATCCTTTTATCTCAGACAAACCAATAAACAACCAAAAAAACCAATTTCTAGCTTTCCCACCAATCCCACTCCTCTCCTTTCATAATACAGAAACTCCGCAGTTAGCACTTACATCTATATTATGAAGTCAAGAGTAATAAATATGTTTAATAATCTTTTAGCTGTTTTCTTCAATGCTTTATTAGACATTTTCTTCCCAATAAACTTACGACAACTTCCCAGTTTTCTGAGCGTTCTAAACCAATCCAAGATCTAGGCATGGATGGTTGAGAAAGTATGTACCCTCCGTTCTCCTCATTCTCTAATGACCGTCCTCATAATAACAAATGACAATCCAAACTACAACCTTTACCTTTTCAGATAGGTAGAAAAAAGAAAGAAGGAAGAAATGAAACTAGGGAGAGAGAGAAGGAAGGGCCTGGTCCGAAATGTCAAGAGACATGGTTCACTAAAATCCTACATTGCTGTTTTTCCTCAGCCTAACCAACTGATGAAAGAGGGAAAGGAAACATTTGTTGTGTGCCATTACGTATCAGACTCTTGATGTGTACTAGATCATGTAATCCATAGACCATGGCTGGGAATAAGGTGGTACTATCCTCATTTTGCAGATGAGGAAGCTGAGATCCAACTATGTAACATACCCATGGCCACAACATAAAAGAGGGGGTAGAGTCAATCCATTTAGGTCTGTTTTTGAAAAACAGTAATATTTCTTCTTCTCTAATCTGCAACTGAAAGTAAAAAAAAAAAAGTATACAACATATTAAAAAACAGAAATCTGGGCTGCTTTGTTCCCCATTCTCTTGTTCTATGTTTGCCACCACCACAGTCTACTTTGTAGAGCTAGAAGGACACTTCAAATAAGCACTCTGCATTGCTCTTCACATGAAAGTGCTTTAAAACTAAAGCTGACTCAAGCACCATCTTCCTAAAATACAAATATTTTCTTCCACATTGATGTCTAAAACAGACTATCACATCTTGTTTTGTCTAAGAAATAAAGATCCCTGATGACACATCTTTGAGAAAGAATATGTACAAATCCTCAGAAATAAAGCAATAAAACAATATTTGAAATATTTAGTAACTTAACATGTTGGCAATGTCCACACTATCTTAAGAAAACTCTTCAAAGAAGAAAACTCTTCTTTATCTGTACATAAATATATATGTATTTTAGTTACAGTAAAGGAAGCTAACATGCATAATTCCTAAAGATTTACAATACCATGAAAAAATGTATTTCCTATCAAATCTCTCTCTAAAAATATTGATGTATGCTAAGTGAACATATCCCCAAAAGGATTTTCACTAAGACCAAGATTCATTATTTAGCAATTATTGAGTGCTAAGTACTGGGAGGTGGTGTGCTGGGTACTGGGTAAGGAGCAGGAAAGAAGGCAAACATGATCCCTGTCCTCATAGAACTTAGCTCCTAGGGTAGAAGACATTCAGGAATTGCAGAGAAATAATTACAATTGTGATAGGTGCTAGTGAGACGTATAGGATGCTCTGAGGATATTTTATAGAATACTTGACCTATTTTATGAAGTTAGGTAAGGCTTCCCCTGAAGATGGAAAATTTAAGTTGATATCTGAAATAATGAGTTCATGAGATTTGAGAAAAGGGGCCGTGACAGGGAAGATCTACCACGACTAAATATATATATATAGCTATACACATACATAGCTAGCACAACATTAAAGAGCTTACCTAAATAACTAGAGGTTTCTTGCAACCAGAAGTCATTATTTTATTTTTGTAAACCATTCCAAAACTAATAGGATAATTTCTAGAAAACTTTTAAGAAAGAAAATGCAACTTAAGCCAAGCATTGGGCTATGTACTTTGCATGTTTACTTACTCTTTAATTTACGCTTACAACAAAACTGTGAGGTAGCTATTTACAGACCCTGCTTTTATTCTTTCTGTAATTTTCCATGCCAAAGTGTGTCTTTTACATTAATTGCCACGGCAGAAACTTAAAAAGAACCTAAACAGTAAATAACAAATTTCTCAGTCCTGCCTTCCATGTAAATCTTCAAAACCTGTATGTAAGCATTGCACAATTATCCATTCCAGTCCTCTCCCCCCTCTTAACAAACATGAGTTTTCACACTGTGCACACACCCCAACCACATAACAAGTAAAACTTTCAACCATGCCACAGCCACCTGCTTTCTCTTTCCCCATCTCACTCCTACTTACACCGTCCTGTGCTTACCCCACTCTCCCGGCCAGTCAAAACCTTGGTTGTCCCCAGCCACAAAATTTTTCACCTCTCTGTATTCAAAAGCAGCAGTGATAGTTCTGAGTTTCTGTTATAAATAAGAAGAGACACACAGCTCTTTAGTCTTAGGGAGAAGACAAGTGGGTTGATGAAAACAAAAATTGACGTTCCCACCCACTGTTTTTTCCTGTATCCCATGTTGATTGATTTTAGGAGAACCCTTATAGTTTTTTACATGCCTATAAAAATTATTCTAGGTTTGGAGTCCCCCCACCATTTCTTTATTTTGAACTCATGTTCAACCAGTTATGACTGCTTTGATCTTTTGGGATTTTTTTAAATCAAATTTCCAGTTTCAAATTTTGTTTGAATGTAACAATAGGTAAAACGTCTATAAATCAACTACACACTACCACTATTCAAACTCCTCTCAGGCAAGAGGGCAGAAACGTACTGTCTAGCATTTGAAAAAGTTCCTCTTATGGTAATGAAGGTGTTTGAGAGCAGCAATAATTTCTGTATGATGTAAATTGAAGGTAATGAATAGTAAGCCTTGATTATCTTCAAGGTCTTCAGATTCCTTCATAACCGCATATACCACCTTGTGCCCTTCACGAAGCAGACATTTTGCCAACAGGCATTTCACTCATGACTAATCTAAGCCCAAACTTGTCCTTGAATAGGCATTGAGGTTGCACGTTTGTTTCATTATAGCTTCAATTCTGAACTTAAAGCTTCTATCAAAGACTTTCATCAAGATTAATCTCATTATTCCATTTATGCCTGTTGATTTTAGTTGCTACAAAAAGCCAAAGTCAACTCTCATATTCTGGACTCAAATTCCTTAATACTCAGAGCATCCTTTTCTGACCCATTTCTTATCTCTATCCAACACCTGAAATCTTTCCACTGTGCCCTCTAAGACTCAGTCATCAGCAAAATCGCCTTCTCTGAACATTCCATTCACTTTTTGCTTTAAAAACTGATCAACCCTGAAGCCCTCTCCTCTGCAGCCCAAACTCCAAACTCCACTACTACTAGACCTGGAGGTGGAGAAGATGACATTCTCACTCTTTGTTGCTCCTTCCAGACCATTCTTCCTCCTTCCTCCATAAACACACTCGTTTAAATTTTATGACATCAAACTACAGCACTCTCTTTTCCTGCTGTAGTACTCAATCTACAGGCCAGTCTCCCTCCACCCCATTCCTTGGAGATTTTAGTGCCTAACTTCCTGACAGCATCTCAAACCCTGTTCCTGCCATAATTCTCAGTTGACTTCCATGTCCACATAGATGATCCATCCAATATATTGTCACTCAGTGCCTTGACCTCCTCTCCTCCAGTGATTTTTAGATCGACCCTACTCCAGCTACTAACTCACATGGCCGCACCTCAGTCCTTGCCATTCCCAATGACTATTGCTATTGGCTCTCAATCTTCTCAGTGTGACGGATTCCACTCTCTGATCACCACCTCTTATCTTTCCAGCTCACCACCTTTACTTGGATTCTGGAAAATTCCACCAACCCTCTGACCCCATCAGAACCTACAATTCATTGATTCTAATTTGTTTTCATCGTCTCTCACCCCTCAAATCCTAAATTCTATCCTTAAATTGCATGGTTAATCATAATCACTTCCTTGCATATACTTTTAACTCTCCTGCCCTTCTCTTGTCTCCTTGTACTTGGCTAAACCACAACCCTGGCTATGTCCAACTCTCTGACTGTTCCATGCTTGCACCTGTGCATGTAAACATAGCTGGAGGAAACAAATAAGCATATTGATTGGTCTCAATTATCTTTACGATCTCCAACTTCAAATAAGCACATAATGCTGCCTAGGAATCACACTGTGTTTCCATTCTTCATAAACAACTATTACATCGCTTCACCTGTCTCCTAAATCTCCAGCTCTTCTCTCAGTCTCACTCTCAATTGACAACCTTACTTTCTATTTCACTGATAAAATAGAAGCAATCAGACAAGAACTTCTGCAAACTCCCACAACCATATTCACTCCCCTACCTACCACCGTCTCTTCTGTCACTGAGTGAACTTGTTCATGTTTCTAGAAAAGTGAAACTCCTGCATTTGTGTACTAGATCTTTTCCTAACTACTCAAGGACACTGTCTGAGCAATTCTTTCTTCTCTCTCCAGTATTAATAATTTTCTCTCTTCCCTAGATTTTTTTTCCATTGGCCAACAAACATGCTTTTCCTCTTTTCTTAAAACAAACTTTTGCTTGACCTTGCTTTGCTTTATGTCTACCACCCCCATTTTTCCTTCTCATTAGCAAGTCTCCTTGAAAGGGTTGTTTATACTTGCTCTCACCAATTTCTTTCCCACTTTCTCTTAAATCTGCTGTTAGGCTCTGATACTCTCCACTCCATGCAACCTCTTATCTTTATGTTGTTAAATCCAGTAGTTAGTTCTCAATGCTCATCTTATTAGACCACTTAACAATGTGACGCAGCTAATTGTTTGCTTCATGTGGCTTCCAGGATACCACACTCTCTTGGTTTTCTTCCTACCACGCTAGTAGCTTCTTCATAGCCTCTTTTGTTATTTCCTCCTAGTCTTCCAAATATCTTAATGTTGCCCAGCTTAGAGTTATTTCTCTTCTCCTATCTACACTAATTCCCTTAGT
Organism: Equus caballus; assembly: GCF_041296265.1. NCBI lineage: Eukaryota > Metazoa > Chordata > Mammalia > Perissodactyla > Equidae > Equus > Equus caballus. The sequence goes on along the minus strand of NC_091685.1, from coordinate 94,628,787 downwards.
GATCTCAATTACTCCAGAGTGAGCTAATTAGAAATGCCAGACCTGCCTCGGTTTAACCTAGAGGGAGGGATTGAAAAGCTTTGGGAGATTGAAATGTCAGAGTGGATTTGTCATTTAAAACCTACTTACTCACATTGGGAGGGTTCAGAAAACATGCCTTTCATCACTACTGTGAGAAATAAATTTGTGAGGGGAGCCACAACGTCTTTGAAGAGCTCAGTGACCACTTTTCTTTGTAGGCCAGACCTTACAGTGGAGACTGCAGTCATTGAATTGGAAAACCTAAATGCAATGGGAGTAATCAGATCCCTGGGGTGGCAGGGGTCAAACTGCAGCCCTCAACTGCCAGAGGCAAGCTGGCTGTGGTTACTATAAAGGACAGCAGAGTCAAAGCAACAATCAGCATAGTCTGACTTGCATAGACCTATAGCATTGGCTAGTTGATCATGCTGTTGCTAGAAGTGAAATAGATAGGAAGCAGAAAAGATCTAGGTCAAGTGAACAAAAGTCTAACTTGAATCACAAAAAGAGAGAATAATAGCCCTTCAATCAATTCCCAGACTTGAGCCAGTTTACAGACTTAGAACCCCTTGAATGAAGGGGAGGCTGAGTGTCCTTGAGGAAGGATCCCAGTACACTGCAAAGTATTTATATTATTAATCTTTCTCCCAGCCTTCCTAAAGTGACCTACAGCCTTTTGCCAGGGTAACTGTGCCCTAGGGAAAAGGAAATAATCAGAACTTTCAGGCACTACTGGACACTAACTCAGAATGAACACTAATTCCAGGAGATCCAAATCATTGTGACCCATCAATCAGAGTAGGAGCTTATGGAGGTCAAGTGATCAATGGAATTTTAGCTCAAGTTGGCCTCAGTGGGCCCAGTGGGGCCCTTAACCCATTCTGTGGCTATTTCCCCAGTTCCAGAATTCATCTTTGGAACAGATATACTCAGCACCTAGCAGAATCCCTACATTCGTTCCCTGACCTATGGAGTGAGGGCTATTAAAGTGGGTAAGACCAAGTGGAATCCATTAGAACTGCCTTTACCTAAATAGGAAACCTAAAGCAAGACCCATATTCCTGGAAAGATTAAACAGATTAGTGCCACAATCAAGGACTAGTGAGATGCAGGAGTGGTGATTCTCACTACATTCCCATTCAACTCACCTATTTAACCTTTGCAGAAGACAGCTGGATCTTGGAGGATGACAGTGGATTATCACAAGCTTAAACAGGTGGAGCCTCCAATTGCAGTTGCTATACCAGATGTGGTTTCATTGCTTGATCAAATTAACACATTACCTGGTATGCAGCTATTGATCTGGCAAATGCTTTCTTCTCTATACCTGTTAGAGAAGACCACCAGAAGCAGTTTGTTTCCAGCTAGCAAGGCCAGCAATAAACCTTCACTCTCCTACCTCAGGGGACTATTAACTCTCCAGCTCTAACTTAGGGGTCATAATTTAATTTGCAGTTTTCTTGCTCACCTTTCCCTTTCACAAGATAGCAGATTGGTCCATTATATTGACGATATTATGCTGATTGGACTTGGTAAGCAAAATGTAGCGACTACTTTAGACTCATTGGTAAGACATTTTCAGCAACATGGACTTCCACTCACCAAGGCCAACATGGGTATGGCCACTGCTGAGTGCCCAATCTGCCAACAGGAGAGACTAACACTGAGTCCCTCATATGACACCATTTCCGGAGGTGGTGGCCAGCTACCTGTGGCAGGTTGATTACATTGGACTGTTTCCATCATGGAAGGGTGGTGTTTTGTTCTCACTGGAATAGGCATTTACTCTGCATATGGATTTGCTTTCCATAAATAAAATGATTTTGCTAAAACTACCATTCATGAACTGACAGAACACCTTATTCACCATCATAGTTTTCTACACAGCATTGCTTCTGATCAAAGAACTCATTTAACGGCAAATGAATTGCAGCAATGGACCTATATTCATGGAATTCACTGGTCTTACCATATTTCCCACCATCCTGAAGCAGCTACCTTGATAGAACAGTAGAATAGCCTTTTGAAGACTCAAAGGCTTATGGTGACAGCTAGGTGACAATAACTTTCAGGGCTGGAGCAAAGTTCTCCCGAAGGCTGTATATGCTCTGAATTGGCATCTGATATATGGGATTGTTTCTCTTATAGCCAGAATTCAAAGGTCCAGAAGTCAAGGAACAGAAATGGGAGTAGCAGCACTCACTAGTACCTCTAGTGACCTACTAGCAAAATTTTTTCTCCCTGTTCCTGTCACCTTGTGCTCGGCTGGCTTAGAAGTCTTAGTTCAAAAAGGAGAAATACTTTCTGCTAGGAAACACAGCAATGATTCCATTGAACTGGGAGTTAAGAATGCCACTAGGCCACTTTGGGCTCCTCATACCTATGAATCAACAGGCAAAGAAGGGTGTTCCTGTGCTGTTTGGGGTGATTGATCCCTCAGGGCATCTCTTAGTAATACCATGCCCTGTGATTAAGATCAACAGAAGTCTACAACAATCCAATCCAGGCAGGACTACTAATGACCCAGACTCTTCAGGATTGAAGGTTTGGATCACTCCACCAGGCAAAGAACCACAACCAAGGTGCTTGCTGAAGGCAAAGGGAATACAGAAAAGATAGTGGGAAAAGGTTGTTATAAATACCAGCTATAACTGCATGACCAGTTATAGAAATGAGGACTGTAATTGTCATAAGTATTTCCTCATTTTGTTATGAATATGTTTGTGTGTAATATATTTGTTTAGTATATATAAAAAAAATTTGCCTGGTATATATGTTAATATATTTAGCACATTTTTTTTCTTTCCTCTCTTATTCCCTTATCATGTAACATAAGATGTAACATACAGTATTTAAGTATTGTTAATTTTACATCATAGTATTTAAGTTACAGGATATCAAGGAGAAGAGTAAACATCACTCAAGAACTTTACCTCCTTTTCTGGGGAAGGGGTTAGTGTTTCTCGTTGTATGCAGATAGTTAGGTAGAATTATGATCATGCTATTGTCTTTATTTGGAGATTAAATATGGTTTAAGGAGATGTGTATGAGTGCCAAGCTGACAAGGGGTAGACTTGTGACGGTTAGTTTTGTGTCACTTTGACTGTGCCATGGGATGCCCAAATATTCGGTTAAATATTATTCTCTGGTATGTCTGTAAGGATGTCTCTGGATGAGATTAACATTCAGTTCAGTAGACTGAGCAAAGCAGATTGCCTTACACAATGTTGGTGGGCCTCATCCAATCCATTAAAGGCCTGAATAGAACAAAAAGGCAGAGAAAGAGGGAATTCATCCTCTCTGCCTGCTTTCAGATTTAGACTGGAACTATACCATCAACACTCCTAGGACTCCAGCTTGCCAGCTGCAGATCCTGGTACTTCTCAGCTTTCCTAACTGTGAGAGCTAATTCCTTATACTAAGTCTCATATGGTTCTGTTTCTCTGGAGAATCCACACTAATACAGTATAAAACCACTCCATCACTACAAAGATCACCTTCATGCTATCCCTTCATAGTGATATCCATCCTCCTCTTTAACTCCACCATCCCTAACCCCTGGCAACCACTAATCTGCTCTTCATCTCCAAAATTTTCTCATTTTGAAAATATTATATAAATGGAATCATACATTATGACATTTCACACTGCCTTTTTTCACTTAACATAATGTACTTGAGATCCATCAAAGTTAATGTGTCTCAGGAGTTTGTTCCTTTTTATTTTGAATAGTATTCCATGGTATGAATGTACCACAGTTCGTTTAGCCACTCCCCTATTGACAAACATTTCAGTTGTTTCTAGTTATTGCCTATTACAAATAAAGCTGCTATGAACATTTGTGTAGATGTTTTTGTATGAATATAAGTGCTTGTCTCTCTGGAATAAAAACCTAGTTCAATTGGTTGGTCACATAGCAGTTGCATACTTAATTTTTAAGAAACTAACAAACAATTTTCCAGAGTGGCCAAGCCATTTTGCATTCCTACCAGCATTGTATGAGAGATCCAGTTTCTCTGCATCCTTGCCAGCACTGGTGCAAACGGTTCCTCAACCCAATTCCAAGATACGCGTGTGTGTGTGGCTTCCCCACACCAACAAGCAGTTCTCAGATGCCAGCAGTGTGTCCAAGAATTCAACTGAATTGTGATACTATCTACCCAGAGATAGAATCAGATTCCACAGGTAAAGGGCTCAGTCTCATAAGGCCATCCTCCACTTCAGATGCCAGTCACAAGCCCAGGTTGTTATCTGTACTTCTGACCAACTGGCTATAAATCAGAGGTTCCCACAACCCTCCTCCTTAGGTTCAATTAATTAGCTACAATAGCTCACAGAACTCAAAAAAATATGTTTACTCACTGGATTACCAATTTATTACAAAGGATATTAAAGGATGTGAATCAACAGCCAGATGAAGAAATACTTAGGGCAAGATCCTAAACAAAAGAGCTTCAGTCCTCCAGGAGCTTGGGGCCCAGCACACTGGCATGTGGAAGTGTTCTGTTTCCCCAACATGGAAGTTCTCTGAAAAAGGGCAGACAAGCTGTCCTGGGTTTTCACAGAGGTTTTATTACGTAGTCATGATTGACTAAGTCACTGGCATTTGGCAATTGATTCAACCTCAAGACCTCTTCCCCTCCGCAGAAATTGGGGGGGTGGGACTAAAAGGTCATATCCTCTGATTACATGGCTAGTTCTTCCGACAACCAGCCCCCACCCTTGGGTGGGGCTTATCCCCCAGGAAATTCCAAGGGTTTTGGTTGCTGTGAGCCAGGAACTGTGGATGAAGACTAAATATATCTGAGAAACATATTTCGGTGACCTGAATGACCAAATATATACATTTCTTATAAATTACAGTATCACAATTGGTACTGTCACCATTTACCATTTTTTATTTTAGCTGTTCTAACAGGAGTGTAATGATGTCTCATGGTCTTAATTTGTATTTCTCTAGTGGCTAGTAATGTTGACCATCTTTTCCTGTGCTTATTTGCCATCTGTATTTCCTCTTCATTGAAATGTGTCATCAGATCTTTTGCTCATTTTTAATTGGATTGCTTGTTTTTTTCACTATCGATTGTTTTTATTGTGGTAAAATATACATAGAACTTACCATTTCAACGATTTTTAAGTGTACAGTTCAATGACATCAAGTACATTCACAATGTTGCGCAAGCATCACCACTACGCATTTCCAAAAATTTTATCCTCTCAAACTGAAACTCTGTACCCATTAAGCAATAACTCCTCATTTCCTCCTTCCCCCAGCCTCTGGTAACCTCTATTCAACTTCCTATCTCTATGAATTTGACTATTCTAGGTACCTCATACAAGTGGAATCATGTAATATTTGTCCTTTTGTGTCTGGCATGTTTTAATTAGCATAATGTTTTCACGTTCATCCACATTGCATTTCCTTCTGAGACTGAATAATATTCTTTTGTGTGTGTGTGTATACATATGTATATACAGATAGATATCCATTTATCTGTTGATGAACATTTGGGTTGTGTCCACCTTTTGGATATTGTGAATTATGCTGCTATGAACACTGGTGTACAGGTATCTGTTTGAGCCCCTGCTTTCCATTCTTTGGGGTATATACCTAGAAGTGGAATTGCTAGATTGGATCACACGGTAATTCTGTTTAACTTTCTGAGGAACCACCAAATTATTTCCCACAACAGCTAGACCATTTTACATTCCCATCAGCAATGCAATTTCTCCACATCCTCACCAACACTTGCTATGTTGTCTTTTTTTTTTTTTAACAATACCCATCCTAATGGAAATGAAGTGGTATCTCATTGTGGTTTTGACTTGCATATTCCTAATGGATAGTGATGTTGAGCATTTTTTTCATGTGCTCATTGACCATTTATATATCCCCATATCTTCTTCACAGAAATATCTATTCAGGTCCTTTGCCCAGTTTTGAATTGGGTTGTTTTGTTGTTGTTGATTTATAGGAGTTCTTTATATATTCTGGATATTAATCACTTATCAGATATAAGCTTTGCGAATATTTTCTCCCATTCTGTGCATGTCTTTTCACTCTCTTGATAGTGTCCTTTGATACACAAGTCTTTTACCATTCAATTTTGAGAGTTCTTTATTCTAGATACAAGTCTTTTGTCAGGTATCTGGTTTTACAAGTATTTTATCCGTCTGTAATAGCTTGTCATTTTTTAAAAAAAAAAAATTTATTTTTCCCTTTTTCTCCCCAAAGACCCCCAGTACATAGTTGTATGTTCTTCGTTGTGGGTCCTTCTAGTTGTGGCAAGTGGGACGCCGCCTCAGTGTGGTTTGATGAGCAGTGCCATGTCCGCGCCCAGGATTCGAACCAATGAAACACTGGGCCACCTGCAGCAGAGCGCGCAAACTTAACCACTCGGCCACGGGGCCAGCCCTGTAGCTTGTCTTTTCATTCTCTAAACCAGGTCCTTCACTGGGGAAAAGTTTTTAATTTTGATGAAGTTCAATTTATTGATTTGCTTTTTGTGTCATGTCTAAGTATTTTTAGCAAGTCCTAGGTCCCAAATATTTTCCCCTATGTTTTCTTTTAAAGTATTATGGTTTTATGTTTTACATTTAAATCTATGACCCATCTTGAGTTAATTTTTGTATAGGGCATGAGGTTAGGTCAAGGTTTGTTTTTTGCCTATGCATACCCAATTGCTCCAGCACTACTTGTTGAAAAGGTGATCCTTTCTCCATTGAATAGCTTTTGTACCTTTGTCAAAATTCAGTTGAGCATATTTGTGTGCGATATTTCTGAATAATCTAATCTGTTCCCTTGATCTGTACGTTTACCCCTCTGCCAATACCATGATTACTCTAGTAGATAATAAGTATTACATTTGGGTAGAGTGATTCCTCCCACTTAATTCTTCTTTTTCAAAATTATTGCATTCCGGTTTCTTTGCCTTTCTATATAAATTTTGGAATAATCTTGTCTGTATCTACAAAAAAATCTTGCTGGAGTTTTAACAGGAATTGTGTTACACACGCATATTAATTTGGGGAAAATTAACATCTTTATATACTGAGTCTTCCAATCCATGAATACAATATGCATCTTCACATATTCAAGTCTCTGATTTGTTTCATCAGTGTTTTGTCAGTTTTAGTGTACGAGTCCTGTATATGTTTCATTAGATTTATACCTAAGTTATCTAGTTTTTGAATGACTGTAAATGGTATTACATTTTTTATTTTGGTTTCCATGTGTTCATTGCTAGTATATAAAAGTATAATTGACTTTATTATCTTGTATCTGAGACCTTGCTGAATTCACTTATTAGTTCTAGAAGTTATTCTGTAGATTCTTTAGGATTTTTTTAACCTAGGTTTCATTTCATTAAAAAAATGAAATGTTCATTCATTCAACAAATCGTTAGATTGTTTACTTTGAGCCAAGTACTCTTCTAACTACTAGATATGGAGGTTATTAACACAATGAGAGTCTCTTGACCTCATGGAGCTTAGATTCCAGAGGACAGAAAAGGACTGTAAGCAATTAAATAAATAACAAATAAACTAATTTCACATGGTGCTTAAGTACCATAAAGAAATAAACAGCATACATAATAGACTGATAGATAACCTAAAACTGCATCCATGGGGAGATGACTTCTGAACAGAGACTCAAACTACAGGAGCCAGAGAAGAAGGTTTCAGTGAGTACAGAAGCCAGACGACCTGCAAGAGTCTGACCTGAGGAAGAACCACAAGAAGGCCAGGGTGGCTCACGTAGTAAGGAGGAAGGTGATAGGAAAAGACTCAACAACTGCCTCACATAGGGCCTCGTAGTCAGTGGTAGGCACTTGAATTTTATCCTAAATAAGATGGTAAATACTGGAGGATTTAAAATAGAGTAGTGAGATTAGCTTGGTGTGCATTATATAAGTCATAAATAAATACTATCCCACCATACCAAAGTGGTGGGTATATTTCTTTCCAGTTTTTTTCTTATAATTTCAAAACTGTACAGGAACATAAACTACATAGTTTAAAATAAGGGATCTATCATTACTCCATATGATGGTTTATTAATCACAGCTCTTTCTAATCTAAACACTGAACTTGCTTTTGATCCTAAAGGGTAATATAAACATCCCAGGGGAAAGTTAACCTCAGAGTTGTTGCAGTTGGCCAACTCTAACCAATGCCTTTGGAAATGCCTTTTCTTTTTGCTCATCGCAAACAGACGCACACACTCACACACACACACACAACATTCACCTAATAGCTTTTTACTTAATCTTTCATGGCTTCATTACCTTATGTATAAAATACAGCTATGAAGTTGTACTTCCAAAGGTCGGTTTTGAGAACTAAGGATAAAGTATAATATATTGAGTCTCATGCAAATAGAGGGTACTTAATAAGGAATAATTCCCCATCCCATCACTTAGCTCCCATTCCCAGATCGAAGATATTTAAAAAACCATTTAATTAGCAATTCGGGCCTTAGACTAAATCCTTACACAAAATCTTAAAGCCTTTAGCAATAGTGCCATCTAACCCAGTGATCAGTGGCATGGCACACTGCAACAAAACCTTTCGATACACTTCTGAAAATATTTTAAAATGTTGAACAGGAACATGGTACTGTTATAATTTTTAGTTATGTTATAAAATAAATTATTTAAACTGGGCTACTTTCCACTGAAATCTTATAACCATAGAAGAGCATAATATGTACGCTTTACCAATGGCAAAAGGAAACATGTTTTGAATACTTTGGCATAAAAACCTACCAAATATTTTATTTCACGCATCTATCACTCAAGAAGCACTTAAAAAATACTGAGTCACGGTGCTTTTGGAAGCCTGATAGGATGAAACTGTTATCTGTCTTTTGCACCATGTTCTCTCAGACATCTTATTTTACAACATTCAATTTCTCAAGACATAACATTAACTGAAGGGGAGAAATGTTATTGATGATTCAAAGTAATCTGTCAAGTTTTTAACTAACTAATCTTTTTCTCCTGTCTTCTCTGGAGTAATCGCTTCACTAGTATTGTTCAGCAATCTTCATTCATCCTCAGTTGGCTCCCTAGCAAATCCTCCACAAACGCTAATTCCAAATCTTCTCTGCTACACCTCAAATCCACAATCCTATCATTCCTTCCTCTTAGTGCTTTACTATGTTGTCTTTGTCTTCCAATGTGGCACCATTCCCAGTAAAGTCAAACCTTTCTCTCTAGTTTTATCTTCCACCTATTTGAAAAGTTCTAAAACTATTCCTGTGCTCTAGCAAGAGTGTCTTTCAGATCCATCAATTAGCTCATTTCTCTTTTATCTTCAATCTCTTCCTACAAGTTCAGTCTCGTTTCCTCTGCTCAGCTATTTTGTCTAAATCACCATTCTTCTTAAGATTACCCTAAGTGATGTCTTAAACATATTGGTGTAATCACTGTGTAAATTGGTTAAAAAAAACCCAAAACTATTTAGCAAAGCAAACAACGTACAATATTGTTCATTTTTCTATTGGACATTTTAAACGAACTATTTCTTCAAAGTTTTGTCTGTATTAGAGACCATTAATGTCTGATTTCACAACTGCATTAGCCAAGACTGAACGGGACTATAATTAGGCAATATTTTCCAATTTAAAGCTCTCTGATTAAAGCCTAAATTCTTATTGTGAATTTTTGGAATTTAACTTCAAAGAGCACACGTATGATGACTGCATCATGTTCTTCTTTATTGCAAACCATCTTCAATGTCAGCATACACATACATTAAATGTATTGTGAAATTTTCACCTGGTTTTGTTTTCACACTTTTATATATGACACAAGCATATATATACTTTTTCACTGTTTCTCATTTGTCATTTTTCTCAGTCTCCTCCCACTTTTTGGACAGCTTATAAATTTTCGATATGCCACAAAAGCTCACGAGAAAGATACCTGCTAGAGGGTTCATGAAACAAACCTCTGCTGATACCAACCGTCGCTCAACTGCTGGGCCAGTACAGTCCTTACTTTAAGCAGCACAACGTAGGAGCAAGGCACTGGCATGTACGAACTCTAGCTCATTTCTCGAGGAACGAAGCAAGACCCTAAACGATTTCTCCTCAATCCGAGTTCTGAGTTCTTTTCCTTACTTTCTCTCCAAATGCTCTTCTGCTTGAGTAACCAAAACTTTCGCATTCACAAGATTTTACATAAAGAGCCCTTTTTCGGGCTTTCACAAGTAACCTGAGGCGGACAGAATCGACAGAGACCGGAGGGTCGGAATCCCAGAGTCGCCGCCATCTCCACCGCGACCGCTCCGGGCCGCTGCTCTCGAAAAGCCGCCTGCAACTCGACACACGATTCCCCACGACGCGGGCGTCGCCGCGCGATTCGACTGGAGGCGGCCGCGCCTGCGCAGCAGCGAAGGGGGCGGGGCGAGGCGGGGTCCGAGCGCAGCCGGGAGGGAGACCGCGAGTTAGGGCTGCGGAGGGGCGGAGGGGCGGAGGGGCGGAGGGGCGGAGGGGCGGAGGGGCGGAGGGGCGGAGGGGCGGAGGGGCGGAGGGGCGGAGGGGCGGAGGGGCGGGCCTTTCCGGAGGCTCCTACGTCCTCCACTTCCTGTTTGCGGGACATTCTGAATCCGGGTCAAAGGTATTCGCCTGCTCGTCTCCGCGGCTGATGGGATATCCTCCGTGACAGCGGCTCCTAACTCAACCCAGGGCCGGTTTTAGTTCACGACCTCCTGGAGCCCGGACGCCCACAACCGCTCCAGGCCGCGGAGGCGGGCTTCCTCCATCTCCCAGCTCGCAGCCCCGGGCCCTGAGCGCCCGCCGCCGCCGGGGGCCCCCGCTGGCCTCTCCGCGCTGATGCTGAGAGGGACCTCGGGCCCGGGGCGGCGGCGGAGTGCGGGCCTCTGGCTACTTAGGTCCTTCACGGGCAGTGCCGGTTCTTACGCGTCCCAGGCTTCCCAACTCCCGCCCGGGCTTGGATGGGCCCCCTGCCTGATAAATGTGGCTGCTGAGGCGGCGGTGGCGGTGGTCGGTCCCGCTCTTGCTGCGCTCGAAGTTCACCTCCGCCGCGGGGCTCTTCTGCTCCACCTCGGGGCTGTGGCCTACCGCTCCTTACCCCCTGGCCCTGGCCTTGCTGTGTGGCGACAATGGACAAGATCCTGGAGGGCCTGGTGAGTTCTTCGCACCCGCTGTCCCTAAAGCGGATGATTGTGCGGAAGGTGGTGGAATCGGCGGAGCATTGGCTGGACAAGGCGCAGTGCGAGGCCATGTTTGACCTGACGACCCGGCTCATCCTGGAGGGCCAGGACCCCTTTCAGCGGCAGGTGGGGCACCAAGTGCTGGAGGCCTACGCGCGGTACCACCGGCCGGAGTTCGAGTCCTTCTTCAACAAGACCTTCGTCTTGGGCCTCCTTCAGCAGGGCTACCACTCGCTGGACAGGAAGGACGTCGCCATCCTGGACTACATTCACAACGGCCTCAAGCTGATCATGAGCTGCCCGTCGGTGCTGGACCTCTTCAGCCTGCTGCAGGTGGAGGTGCTGCGGATGGTGTGCGAGCGGCCGGAGCCGCAGCTCTGTGCCCGCCTGAGCGACCTCCTGACCGACTTCGTGCAGTGCATCCCCAAGGGGAAACTGTCCATCACCTTCTGTCAACAGCTCGTTCGAACCATCGGCCACTTCCAGTGCGTATCCACCCAAGAGAAAGAGCTGCGGGAATATGTCTCCCAGGTGACGAAAGTGAGTAACTTGCTGCAGAACATCTGGAAGGCCGAGCACTCCACGCTCCTGCCTTCCCTGCAGGAAGTTTTTGCAAGCATTTCTTCCACAGGTAAGTGTCTTTAGATTCCGAGAAAATCTCTCTTGGAGATTCTCTGTGTTTCTCTCACACACGTCTTAAAAACAGCCTTCGTGGAGCACAAACTTGAATACCCTTATCCAAAATTTTATTCCCATCCGCTGCTCTATTCAGGCTGTGACTTTGTACCTTAAAAAACAGCCAGTGTTCCTATTTTGAAGATTGGGGACGCCGAGGTCTAAGACCTTTGACACTAAACAAGTTGCTTAATTACCAGCCTTTGCTCAAGTTAGGGAATCCTTTGAGGATGACAGCTATTATATAAAGCTTCCATTCCTTAGTGACTAATGGTAGTGTAATGATGTTTATCATATTATTGTACTGTGACCCTATCATCTTGTTGTGATGAGTTTTTCCCCCATTTTTGAATTTTCCCCTTTTATCGTTGCAGTGTGTTTTATTTCTGGATTATCTCAGTTAACTATGTGGTTTTTGAATATTGACATTTTCTGTCTACAGTAGTGTTTGTGAGAGAGGATATAGGTAGAATGAGGGAAAGGAAGGAGTATGAGACCTTCAGTAGGTGTTTTTGTACTCTCGGTATAGCCCACCAACTGCATCCTTAGAAAGCAGGACAGAGTCAAGTGATACTTGGCAAGAAAATGCTTTCTCATCCAGGAATTTTACCTGTGCGTTTACATTCCCTGTTGGGACTTGGAGCTTCCCAGCTCTGCAAGTTGTGAAACAACAGATCCAAAACCATGTTCACTTCCTCTCTGCTTGCCACAACCATTCTCCCTGGCTATTACTCGAAATTGAACTTGCAAAGGAGGTGTCCTCCTTCTATCTTACAAGTGGGAATAAGAGTAGAGTTCCAATGCAAGCTCCATGCATTCTGATGAATTAAATACATTTATGAAAGAATTACCAGCTATATATTTGCAGTATCTGAGTTGATTTTATTAATTGTAATTTTTTGTGTGTTGCCTGTGTTGCTAGAACTGTTAGATTTCCCCAGAACTTTTCTAACTGTAGTAGTAAAGGTGCTCACCTTGTGCTTGCTTAATTGTTATATAGTTCAAGCAAAGTCCCCCCAAAATTCATCTTAATTTCTACTTCTTTAAGAGATTTGTAAAATCTTCCTTAGAGCAATGTAATGACTATGGTGATTAATAGTTGTAAGTTACTGTGGAGGATCTGAAGTGGGAATTTAAAAGATACCTTGCGCTTCTTTCCTGACTACTGCTTTACAGATGAATATTTTAGCACAATAGCAACTTTATGAAAGAGGGCAAGAAAAAATAATTTATGGACTAAGTATGGTGATAGTGAACAATAATTTTTATATTGCAATAGTTCTGTCTATAGAATGAGCCATCGTTGCTACTCGCTTTTCCTCTCTCCTTTCTGTAATTTAACATTCCTTGTATGTTAGTCTACCCATGAGGTGGAGCATAACAACTGCTTCCTGATTAACACCTTTGCTGCAGTTACTTTTTTTTTGGTAAATTGTTGTTCTCTCTAAATACTTCACTTGAACCTTCTTGCCATATTCCTTTTTCTTTTTAATTAAAAAAATAGATGCGTCATTTGAACCTTCTGTAGCATTGGCAAGCCTTGTGCAGCATATTCCTCTTCAGATGATAACAGTTCTCATCAGGAGCCTTACTACGGATCCAAATGTAAAAGATGCAAGTATGACCCAAGCTCTTTGCAGGTACTTTCATGACGCTATAGATGGTAATTGTAGATTTGGGAGGAGGAGATATTTTGTTGTATTTTGTGGGTAGTGAAAAACTTAGAGAAATGTTTAAAACTGAAATCGTGGAATCAAATATATAGAAATTCTCCAAATTAATTGGAATGAATTGTTTACCTTGCTATAGTCTTTACAGGCATCCCAGTAATTCACAAACCCATTTTCAATTCAACTTTTTTTAAATTCCAAAAACATACACACATATACACTTACTGTACAGTCAGGAGTTGGTTGGATTATCAATATATTTTACTAATTTCTTTGCTCGTTGCTTTTTGCTGCAACCTATTTCTTCCCTCTGGAATCTTTTTTTTTCTAGCTAAGTGCATACTTTTGCTTTCTCTTTCAACCAGGAAATAGTACACTCTTAGCCTTTGTCTGTTTGAAATGTGTTTTTTCTTCCTTATTCTTAAATAGATGATTTGGCAAGATACAGAATTCTAATTTTATAGTCTTTTTTACTCTTGGCATTTCGAAAATAATACAGCATAGTCTTCTGGCATCTATTGTTGCCGATGTGGAGTCGGCTGTCAGTCCAGTTGTCATTCCTTGGTGAGTAGTTAGGCTTTTTTGGGAACATTTATGGTTTTCTCTATCCTTGATGTTTTGCAGTTTGGTTTTTTTTTTTTAATATATATACTTTTTTTGTTTTGGTGAGGAAGATTGGCCCTGAGCTAACATCTGTTGCCAATCGTCCTCTTTTTTTTTTTTCCTCCCCAAAGCCCCAGTACATAGTTGTATATCCTACTTATAAGTCCTTCTAGTTCTTCTATGTGGGGTGTGGCCACAGCATGGCTTGATGAGCCGTGTGTATGTCCGCACTCAAGATCTGAACCTGTGAACCCTGGGCCACTGAAGTGGAGCGCACCAGCTTAACCACTCGACTAGGTGGCCAGTTCCTGTTTTGCAGTTTTATTCTTGTAATTCTAGCTGTAAACATAATATTATTTATCCTTGTCAGCACTTTTTTTGCTTTTATTTATTCAATCATTCATTCATTTATTCAAATCACATTTCTTAGGCACTTACCATGAGTGCCAGGCAGTGTTTCAAAACCTCCTTGAACAAATGGATAAAAATATCTCTCCTCTGGGGCTTACTTTCTAGTTGGGGAGGCAGAGAGTAAACTAATAATTTCAAGATTCCAAGACGCATCTTAATTTCAGAGATGTTAAAATGTCAAAAGGTGTAGTCATTGGTGTTCTAGTTCAATTGGCAGGACTTTGCCTGCTTTAGTGGTACATAATTATATATCTAAAATTGATTTATGTTTTAGATTTGATTAAATATGATAAAATAATTTAGTATGTTGGATAGTGATGACTGTTTTGGGGAAAAAAGTAGACAGAAAGGGAATAGAGGGTGGGGGAGTGGTTTGCAATTTTAAATAAGATAGGTGAGGAAGGCCTCACTGAGAAGGTGACCATTCAGGAAATGAGGAAGCAAACCTTGAAAAGATCTAAAGGGAAGATCGTGAATACTGTCGTACACTTCATTCGTTTTCTCCCGATTATTCTAACTAATGAGTTTCTTTATTTCAGTGACTATATTTGAGCTTTTCCTATCTACCTAGTCTTGCTTCATATCTGCCTGTTTTTGTTTTGTAATTGTTTTCTATTTTTTTCATGCATGTATGTGTAGCACATTTAAATAAAATGTAGGGATTTGGAACAAAATTGTTTCTGTAAACCTATTACAGAATTACAGCCATGAGGTAACATATAAGCTTAAGTATTTATGTTGGGTTCTCATAAAGTTACATGTGTACAAATCTCACTCTCTGTAACACACACTTTGAGGACTTTCATTCTCCATCTTCTCCCCTTTTTGTTCAGTATTTAGTCTTTTTTTCTTCTAGCTTTTCTTCCTTCTTCCATGTGCTCTTGAACTTAAATCAATTTGCCTGTAACTTTTACTTCCGATTTCTTGTTGCTCATTCCTTCTTTAACTTCCATAGATTTGTGAAAGTGCTTTGTGATTGGAGAAAAGTCTATATAACTATTGTTCCTGCTGAGTGGCCTCTCTCCCCACTGCTTTCAATTTATGGTGATCTCCTTGCCGTCTTTGCTGTGGTCTATAGTTTTATTCTCATCTTCTTGATGTCTTTGTACTTATAGTTCTTGAAATTCTAGAAGTCCTATGACACCGTGCTGTTAG
Source organism: Equus caballus (assembly GCF_041296265.1). NCBI lineage: Eukaryota > Metazoa > Chordata > Mammalia > Perissodactyla > Equidae > Equus > Equus caballus. Next base: position 94,613,071 of record NC_091685.1, on the reverse strand, counting down.
GATTTTCTTCATATTATCCATTCTTTATATTTTCCTTTTCCCTTTCTTCTTACCACTTTATCAATTCTCACCTATACATGGTTGATTTCCAAGTCTTTATGTAAAGTTATCATTGTTCATTTACTTTAAGAAACACACTGACCTCATCCATCTCTCCATAATGAAACTCTGTGTCCTGCTTAGCAGCAACATTCCTTTGTCAGTGTGACTGCAACAGCACTAAAATTTCTTTCTCTTTGGGATGAATATATCTTAAATTATGTCATCCTGTAAGTAAAATAGGAAGATTCAGAGAATTATGGATTTCACAAATGAAAGTGAAATTAGAAATCAGTTGGTCCATCACCTTCATTGCCTAGGTAATAATAGCTAATATTTTTCCTTACATCTCATAAGTCGTAAGTCATGCAATCAACAGAGCCTTCTAGTTGGTCTTTTTGCCAGCAGTGACTTGGCTCTCTTCTCTAAGTCATCCTGACCTACTTCTTTTTCTCTTCTGATCAAGAAACTACAGTGACTTCCACCACTTTCTAAATCAAATGCAAATTCTACTTCTTGGCATTCAACACTCAGTCTTAATTTTTCAACCTTTTCAAAACAACCGTTATCAATTTATTTTGTTTTTAAAATATATTTGGAATTTAGTTTTTACCTATTTGTTTCTATGGGATATTGTGATCCAATTTTTTTATTGCATTTCCAATTTAGCCTACATAATCCTATTTAGCCAATAATCTACCAGGAGTAATTATTCTTATACTGCGTGTGTAATTGAAAAGGATGTTTATTTTTACCATACTCCTACCTTATACTTCCCCATACATAGCACTTACCATGCTTTACTGTCATTTTCTCTAATACAGAGAAATGCAAATACCATACCAGGACCAGAAAGTAACATTAAAATATGAAATAGGCCAGGTATAACTGAAATAATAGGGAATGGGGTACACAAGCACCTTCTAAAAGAGAAAGCTGATCCTCAACTCCACTTGTCTTGTTGCCATAAGGAAATTTGAGTTCAATGTTGCTGGTATGATTTTTCAAAAGAAGCCTGAAATCCAGTTTTTTATGTGAAATTTCCCAAATGTTAAACCATTGGAACAAGCAAAACTGAAGGTGAATCTAGCACTTAAGTTGCCATCTAAAAGTGAAAATTAGTTTTATTCTCCACAAATTAAGATTAAATCTATTTTGTGGGCTTTCATAGTATTGCCGGTTTTAATGAAGGTTTTCAAGTTGCATGTATTTTTTTTTTTTTAGCTATAGAAAGAAATGGTTTCATTTATTCACAAATTTGAGCTCCTTCTCAGTGCCACGCACTATGCTGAGTACTGGAGATCCAAAGATCAAAGATGAAAAACAAAAAACAAAAATGAACAAGATCACTGCTCTCTGGCTCCTGGTCTAATGGAGGAAACAAGACTTCAGAGTACATAAATTACAACTATAGTTAAATGTTCTTTAAATAGTAAGAAATTGGATCGGTATATCAGGGTCGAGTGTCCTTAAAATTCAAATAGTAACCAGTACATGGTGGATAAGGTTACTGTAGTTAACCATAAAAATAACTCATCCTCCATTGCCTGTGCCTGAGAGGATTTGGGCAGATGCAAGTCCAATCAAATTGAAGCAGACTTTTATGACTTATAGCCATCATTGTTGGAAGAAGATGGCCAAAAACAAGAAGGGAAATAAAATGTGTGTAGGGAACAGAGAGAACATACAGATACTGTAGTTTACATGCATTTGGACTTTGGGGCCACACTTAATGTTTGATGGAACATTTTGATCTTAAGAGAAAAATAGTAATAAAGGTAGCACTCCAGGATTAATGTAGATAGTTATAACACCGCTATTGTGAGAATAACCATGTCAATTTAGAAGCCAGTCCTTTTAATATGTCAGGTGCTCTTTTCGTCATGTGTTTTTCCATACTGAGGATTTATATTTGACATTTTGTACGATCAAGGTATTTATTTAGTTATAGCCATGTGTTAGTATTTGGTGGAAGAGAGGCATTCACAATGAGTATTCCCAGTGTCCTATATTAACTCATTTAATCTTCACATCAGCCATGTAAAATAAGCATGTTTATCTGTAATCAATCAATGACAAAACTGACACACAAAGAGGTTAAATAATTTACAGAAGTATTTAGGCTTCCCCAGCTAATAAATGGCAAAGTGAGATTTTTAAACCAGATCACTCTGACATTAAAAACCTGTTTTTTTCACTACTCTTTTCTTATACAGTCCCCAAAAGTGGATTGCTGGTTCAAATAATAGGAACATTTGGCCCAATTGCTTTCCAAAAGAGTTGTACCAGTCTTCATTGTCATTGATGTCTAACATTAGGGACAGTCTGCATCAGACCTCATATTACTTTGTCTTTATTTCTGTTAAACTGGGTTGATATGCAAGAAGAGAAATACTCGTTAATGCAAAATGAGATCATTTAGGATATTTACGCATTCAGCACCCCTTTATCTATTTGAAGTTTCCTTTTGCTGTTTTTGCATAGGATTTTGAAAGGGATGAAGAAACCTGTTTCACAATTCAAAAATATAGACTTTTTTAGCAGTGCATTTCATATTTAGACTGTAATCACCAGAAAGGAGAAATTTTGGTTTATATCCGTATGTCTTACTTCAGATAGCTATATTTGAACTGCTCTTCTTAGAGTAAATTTGCCTAATAAATTCTTGATACTGCTATATAGCATAAATTTAAAACTTGGCATTTATGCAAAATGATATTTATCAGAAATTCTTATTATGGAAATGTGTTATATAAGAAACTATCAGCTTATAAGTTTGGAAACTTCTTGAGTACAAACACCCATTATACTGATTTCTACATCTTGAACAGTGCTTTTCACAAGCAAGCTCAGTAAATATTGAGTCACAGAGTGAGTACTTACCTACTGTAACTCTTGTTATTCCTAACTAAGTAATGTTGAAAATATTTTCAATACTGATAGTTTTGTTTCCTTCCATTTTCAGAATGATTGACTGGCTGTCCTGGCCATTGGCTCAGCATGTGGATACATGGGTGATTGCACTCCTGAAAGGACTGGCTGCTGTCCAGAAGTTTACTATTTTGATAGATGTTACTTTACTGAAAATAGAACTGGTAAGTGGGAGTGTATAAATCTATTAGAATGTACGGACTTGTATAATCAATCTTTTTATCTTTGGGTTGTCCCCTTTAAAGCATCTGATTTTGAATATGTTCTTGTTTTTGGTTTTGTTTTTGGTGATTTTGAATAGGCTTTAGAAATTAAAATTCTGTTTAAGTATAGGTAATTAAAATAATCTTGCTGTTTTCAAATATCTACCATGAAAACATATTCTTCCCATTATCTCTTGAATCCAACTAATCAAGCTTTTACCACCATTATTCTGCCAAAACTGTCTTTGACATTAGTGCTTTCCAATGTAGCTAAACCCAGGAATTATTTCTCAGGCCTCCTCTCATTTGACCTGTCAGTAGCACTTGACACAGTTGATCTCTCCTTCTTGAAACATTCTCCTCGCTTAATTTCCAGGACATTAGTCTCTCCTAGTTTTTGTCCTAGTTCACTGGCATCTTAGTCTCCTTTAGTGGATCTTTCCAAGTTTACAGTGCCTTAGAGTTTCGTCTTTAGTCCACTTTCTTCTCAGTTCATGTACACAACATATGTGTCCCATTGCTTTAGATAACATCTCTAAGTTAATGACTGCAAGGTTTATATTTCTAGTCCATTATTCCCCTATGAACTCAATACTCATGTATTCAGCTATCTGTACTTGGATCTCAAATTTAACTTATCTACAGTCTAACCCTTGATTTTTCCCTCCCAGACCTGGGCTTCCCCGTCTTAAATGTCTACTCCATCTCTTTACTCTCTCAGGCCAAAAACCTTGGAGGCATCCTTGTGTCTTTTCGTTCTCTGTCTGCCTGTATCCTACAAATCCTGTTGAATCTACTTTTTTGAAATACATCTAAAATCGTACCACTTTTAACCAGCTACATCACTATCACCCTTGTCCAAAGTCATCATCATCCCTTGCTGTACTGATTGCAGTAGCCTCCCTGCTTCTGCCCTTTGCCCCCTACAGGTGTCACACAAGGTCCCACATGATTTGACCTGCTGCTTCTCTCATCTAATCTCCCGCTATTATTGCTTCAGTCTCCGTGCTTTACTTACACTGCCCTCCTTACTATGTCTCTAATACACCAGGCTGGAGGCCTCTGGGCCTTTGCAGTGCTGGGCCTTTGCCCTGCTTATTATGCTCTTCTTCCTGCTATCTTCCAGTCTTACTCTCATTCTCTTCAGTTTTTTTATAGTCAGATGTCACCTTTTTCATAAGATGTTTTTTCAATGCCCTATGTAAAATAGACCCTTTGCCACTCAGCATTCCCTATATATCATACCCTGCTTTCATAGCACTTATCTCCATTTTAGTTTTTATTGTGTCCACCCAACCTCTAGACAGTAAGCCCTGTATGATCAGAGACTGTTTTTTTGATCCCCAGCGCCTAAAATAGTGCCAAGCAATAGTAGGTGCTCAATAAATATTTCTTGAATGAATTGAATGAATAGTGGACCAGGGAGCTATCCACCTTGTAAACATGGTTTGACAGATTTTTATTTGGTCAGGGGGTTTTAAGAGTTGGTTAGGCCATTATAGTCTCTTGATCTCTGTCATATTTTTGTTATTTCCCAATTTCTTCATCCCCAAAGTTTAGTAACTTATGTTATGATAGAACTTTCCAGGAAGGGGGATATTCACATAAATAATTTTGGGCCCTAGGAAAATAACTACTGATTGGGTTAATGATTTCCCTACAAACTCTTAAGGTGAATGTCTTGTCTTTTTTGAAGGTTTTTAATCGACTTTGGTTTCCTCTTGTGAGACCCGGTGCTCTTGCAGTTCTTTCTCACATGCTGCTCAGTTTTCAGCATTCTCCAGAGGCGTTCCATTTGGTATGTTATGACACAAGCTTTCTACCTTGAAAAACCTCATTTTAAAATTTTAGTTTAATATTGAGTCACATTTGTATATGGTGAAAGATTGTAAATTAGTTCTAAATCTATGTATTTTCAGGTAGCTTTATGATTTCTTAGATAATTAGGACTGTGGGATCTCTCTCCAAAGAATATATTTTCAGAATGTTTTGGGTCTCACCAAAACTGCTCCACTTGTAATCACTATCAGCAATTGAAAGTTACTGCTCCACATGAGAGATGTCACATGTCAGTGTCACTACTGGTTGTCTGTTGCACATGTGAACAGTGTAGAAGGAGAAAAGTGGTTGAAAACCAGTGACTGCTTTAGAATTTCAAAAGCATGAAAATGTCGGTCTTTGTTTTATAGCCCCATAATTAGAGCTTTTCATTCTCTCTCAAATCATATCCTACAGATTCTATTGACCCCATGTTTAACATATAGCCAGAATCCTACCAATTTTAACCAGCTGCATCACTGATTTTGATTTGATTTGATTTGACTTGTTTATCAGTTATTACAGTTTGTAATAAGCATTACAGAAATGACAAAATGTTATTTTGGGAAACTGTCCATTTATCTATCTAGGGCATCATAGGAAAGCAGTGCTTTGTGTGGTTATTCACATCCTCCAGGGTCTGATCCTCAGTTTTACAAGTCTAGAAACTCCTTATCAATATAACCACAATGTAAAAATCTTGGAAATACGGACCCACCACAAACAAATTCAAAGGAGACTGATGAAGTGGTGCAGAATTCTGATTGTTGATTATTAGCTAGAAATATAACTAGCCTCAGAGAACCATATTACTCACATAGGCTGCTCGGTGCCTCATTTCCACTGAATGAAAATCTGCAGGCATTGTAGTAAGTAAACTTTACTAACAAGTAATTACGTTATACATTATCACTTAAGATGAGTGATTTTTACAGTTAATTGCCCTAATTGGTGAGTTTGATCATCAATCAGTAACTTTATATGTCTTTGTTATACAAACAAAACTCAAACTTGAGCTAATATAGCAAGTATACTAGCAAAGTCTTCCAAGGAAAAAAAACATCAATTATTTGTCCCCGCCTTCAGGCACAATTATGTATAGGCCATTTGAGAAGGTTTTTTTCCAGAATTTCTGGGAAGGGGATTCTCTGGCATATCTTAATCATCCATTCTAGTGTTTATTGCTCTTCACACCAAGGACATTCGTTACTCTCTCTGATTAGTCACTTACGCTGTATTCTAAACCTGTTTCTTTGCTCACAGTTTTTTAAAAGATGGAAGGTATCTCCTTTCGTAGTAGTTGCATTTTTTTCTGAAAAAAGTAGTTGAAATAACAAATAGTTCACTTTGAAATATTTGGCTTATTGAAATATGAAATCATTTATTTAAGAAACAGATCTGAAATTGAAAATTGTGATCTGGCTTAGTAAAGCCTATAAGCGAAGACCTACTTACTGCCTACATACTGTGCATAGCCTTACCTGCTACTCAACTACAATCAACTTGGGCATCTAGTAGTAGGTCATGTGGTAGTTAAGTCACCTATAACTCTAAGTAACTCAGCGAAGGACTCGGGTTTAGGAGTTGCTAAGTATGAGTAATAATCTGGAATCAGCACCATCATTACTCATTTTATTGTATGTTGAGAGTATTTTAGAGCAAACCAAGATTGATCTTATAATGTGTGTCATCATGGACCCAGTTGCTTTTCATATGCTTTTTATAAGTGGGGAAAGAATTATTTTAAGAGAAAAAAAATATCAAAGCTTGTAATTAAATGTTAGACATGTTTTCTCAAATAGTAACCTATGTTTAATGAGTATTACAATAATGTCTACAAATATTTAGATTTGCTCTTTCAGAAAAAAGTCAGTTTTGAAGCATTTAGAAGGTAACGGCCTGCTTGCACGTTTATCTATATGCCTGTAAAGAACTTAGTCTTATTTCTGTGTTGGTGACAATTTTGACCATATAGCATGCAGTAGTTGACGACTATATTACCGGATTACAAAGACCAAATCTACACCAGAAAAGCTTTTGGAAGATTTGGAATTGTAAATTAAATAATCATTTAAAAAATTCTTTTCCCGTCTTCTCTTCTCTCTCTCTCTTTCTCTTCACCTCTGAGGAAACAAAATAATATTGGATTTCTGACTATTTTAGCAACAGAGTATCTGATAGATATGGCTTTAGGAGCAAAATTATAGTTCACATTTGCTTTGAAATGTAGAGATGATAGCAATAGAGTGAACTCATTAGGAACTGTTAGTTCATGGCCAAATTAATACCTTTGGTGGAGGTGAGATTAAAGAAGGTAGTGCAAAAGCTAGCAACTGATTTAAGACCTCAAGCATAAGAGTAAAACCAGACAGAGCAGAATGAGAATAGCAATGTTAATTTAAGAATATGAATATTCTTTTTAGGGGAAAGGAAGGGGAGTTAATTGGGATATTACTGTAATTGTTGTTATTGCTGTTTGAGAATTAGACCATAGAGCTATAACTTTGTTTTTTTCATGAATTAGCAACCAAAAAAATGTTCTACAAATAGAATATAATAAGATGCCTTCCTTTACATATGAAGTGTAAATATGTAGCATCAGATTATAATTAATAATTAGTTAGAACAAGTCTAGAACTATACTGATAAAATGAGCCATTTCTGCAAAATAGAGTTTGTTTTATTTTGTTAATAACCTCTTAAATATATGATTAACTCTGTATTGACTTTTTAGTCTAATTTTATAATGTAAGCACATTGTTGGGCTTACTATCAACACTAACAGTTTTCTACATGTTTATGAGCAATGAGCATTTTAGAGTTCCCTTTTATTTTTAACCTCAGTTCCTTAAAAATAAGTTTCTGATTCCTTTATCGTTAGAACCATCTCCTCTTTTTGGAGGTAGGGAATAACCATGCTAACATAGGACATCGTCCCTATGCTTATCCAGAAGAAAGGTGATCCTAGCCTGAGCTGTAATTTTAGTTACATTCGTAAGTTATTTCAAAGGCTTTCTTGAAGTAGACTTTAAATGTGCAAAGTATGTGTAATTCTTTCAAGTGAAAAATCTTAAATTTGCACTAGATGGAGCTCTCAAGCTAATTCTAGGTTTATCTTTTAAAAGTTTGTTCCTATTGAACAATCTGGTAAATATAATAGCCCTAATTTTTTCAGCTTAAGGCATTTTTTTTAGAATGGCAGCAGTGACTAAGGCTCTTATTTTGTACCTTAGTTTGTGTTTTAGATGAAGTATAAGGATGAGGAGAGGGGTCTTACATGGAATTACAATTATATGTGACTTTGAAAATTAGATTTACCTTGATATTCTAGAAATTATTTTTTTCTTTTTTGAGGAACATTAGCCCTGAGCTAACTACTGCCAGTCCTCCTCTTTTTGCTGAGGAAGCCTGGCCCTGAGCTAACATCCACGCCCATCTTCCTCTACTTTATATGTGGGACGCCTACCACAGCATGGCATGCCAAGCCGTGCCACGTCCACACCCAGGATCCAAACCGACGAACCCCAGGGCCACCGAGAAGCGGAACGTACGAACTTAACCACTGCGCAACCAGGCCGGCCCCTAGAAATTTTTAGCTTCATAACTTTTTTAGGAAAAGGATGTGACTGAACATACAAGAAAGTATTTGCTGATCGTGTAACATTTGCATTGCACTTGTAGACTAGAGAATTCATTGTCAATTTGTGTAAGTTGAAGAATGTTTGTCTTTTTTTCTCTTCAGATTGTTCCTCATGTAGTTAATTTGGTTCACTCCTTCAAAAGTGATGGTCTGCCTTCCAGTACAGCCTTCTTAGTGCAATTGACAGAATTGATACACTGTATGATGTATCATTATTCTGGATTTCCAGATCTCTACGAACCTATTCTGGAAGCAATAAAGGTATGATGATAGTTGGACCAATATTTGTGGAACTGCAGCCCAAGATGTGATAGGTGAATGTGGTGGAACATTCCTATACCAGCTATTCAGTTTACTATTTTATGGTACTATGCTTTTTGTTTGGAAAATGCAATTGGAATCAGGGTTCACTAATATTTAGGGGGTAATCTTTTTCCTATTTGCTATAACTCATCTAAATGAATAACCATATTTCTTCAGTTCTACAATGCCATCAGTTGCAAGCATATCTTTAAATTTATAACAGCTTTTGGGGAAATTTGTTAAAAAGAAATGCTATATTAAGTGAATACATCTAGTGTTCAGAAGTATTAAAATATTTAAAATACACCTTAGAATCAAGGAAAGGCAGTTTAATAAAATATTTAACTTTGATTTCTTCCCTGTTTTTTATTCCATTTTTGCTATGAACTGTTCATGAATGTCCATATTTCATAGAATCTTTATTTGAATTATTTGTGAAATTACTCTGTTTTTCAACTTTGTATAGATATTGGATCTAAAAAGCACTGATTCTGTTTGTCTTGAAGAATGGGTCACAATAAGCCCACTTTCCTCTTAGTAAACTTAATGGCTAATCAGGGTGTAGCAAAAAGAGTTGGAGACTCTGCCTCACTCACACTTAATCGGAAGTTATTAGAAATCAGTTCTACTAATATTGTTCCTTTTTGAGATCTGAAATACAATATAAGTTTCATCATCACTTCTGTATCTTAAATGAATACAAGACATGTTCTTTTTGCTATCATATTTTTGATATTTTTTGCTGTTTTATATTTTTGCTATTATATAGTTGGCTAAATCAAAGTGGTTTTGGTTTAGCCCAGAACACAAGACTGCAGCAATTAATGAGTACCACTGGTATGACGCTTTGACGCTTCAGAAGTAACTGTCTGCACATGTAGGAGCTTTGTGTCATGGATTTGATAGTAATGTTAATCTCTTCCTATGATGTCACTATGTCCATAGAAGAAAGCTGTTGCTGTTATTAATTGATTGTTATTTTTCAGTGCTTTACATATTGAGAATTCTGATAACTGAAGTAGTCTCAGAAGAAGCAAGGGCCTCGCTCTTAACCCAAGGGAAGCGCTTTCTATTAGCTGTCAACAAAAAATCAGGAGATTAAACTTCCTTCAGAAAATGTTTTCTGAGGGCTGATTACCACATGGGAAAAGCAGTCCAAAAAAAGCCTTAATGATTTTACCAAGTTTCCTTATTCTCCAATGCTCGTGCTTGAAATCACTTAATGCTTAAAATTTTATCTCTTATGTCTTGTAATAATTTTCTCTATGGTTAACCGTGAGATTGAGTTTTATTTTTCAAAGTCAGAGGTCGTTGTGCTTAAATGCTTTCGTTTTCCATCCCCTGATTACTTTGAGCTTTTATTTCTAAGGGTTAATACTGGGTAGATATTGGTAGTGAATGAAAAGGAGGTATTTCTTTGTATTACAAAATTAGCAAATTATTTGTTGAGCTTATTCAATTGTGTGCTAATTTTAAGTCCTCATTCTGTTGTCTTTGAATAACACTGCAGTATATTCCCTGAACTCAAAGTTTTGTTTTGAAAACATTTTGCTGGCAAATAGGAAACATAAGTAGTTCAAATGTGACCTGAACTCCTGATTCTTGAGTACTCCTCAGCTTGAGAAACTCTGCCTTCAGCAGAGATTTATTTTAGGAGATGATTATTTTTACCATGTAGTATAATTTGATTTTTTGATGGCTGGTCAAGTACTGTCAGTGATTTCAAAACTAAGTGGGAAAAAAGAAAGGTTAAATGTCAGTGGAGGGGCTGGCCCAGTGGCACAGCTGTTAGCTTTGGCGGCCCGGGGTTCGCCGGTTCGTATCCTGGGTGCAGACATGGCACCGTGTGGCAAGCCACGCTGTGGCAGGCATTACACATAAAAAGTAGAGGAAGATGGGCACGGATGTTAGCTCACGGCCCTTCTTCCTCTGTAAAAAGAGGAGGATTGGCAGCAGATGTTAGCTCAGGGCTGATCTTCCTCAAAAAAAAAAAATATGTCAGCGGAAGAACTTTCTTTATGATGTTAATAACAAGAATAGTTTATATTTTTAAACTATTTTTCCTTTTCATGACTGACAGGATTTTCCTAAGCCCAGTGAAGAGAAGATTAAATTGATTCTCAGTCAAAGTGCCTGGACTTCGCAATCCAATTCTTTGGCATCTTGCTTGTCTAGACTTTCTGGAAAATCTGAAACTGGGAAAACTGGTCTTATTAACCTAGGAAATACATGTTATATGAACAGTGTTATACAGGCGTTGTTTATGGCCACAGAGTAAGTTCAAATTTGGACCTTTTTTTTTTTTTTCATTTTAACTGTAGAAATTGATGCATGCTGATGAAATATAAGATGGTGGGCTTGTCTTCACGTTATTATAAATGGCAGAAATATTAATATTTTCATATAATTGCCTTATTCAGAAATGAAGTTGCTTTTAGTGCTCAGGAGCTATTAAAATGTTAACTTACATAAAGTCTACTTTATATTTATATTATGTATTGCATGTAGAATCTTTTGAGTTACTCTGACTTGATATTTATTAGTGTAACAAAGGGATTGATTGAGTTTATTCCAAAGAGTTTTAAGTTTCCTTAAGTACTAATTTGTTCTTATCGTATAAGACAGTGTATTTTATTTTAACATATATATTGGGGCTTGCCCGGTGGCACAGCAGTTAAGTTCGCACGTTCCGCTTCTCAGTGGCCTGGGGTTCGCCTGTTCGGATCCCAGGTGCGGACATGGCACCGCTTGGCAACAGCCATGCTTGTGATAGGCGTCCCATGCATGAAGTAGAGGAAGATGGGCGTGGAGGTTAGCTAAGGGCCAGTCTTCCTCAGCAAAAAGAGGAGGATTGGCAGTAGTTAGCTCAGGGCTAATCTTCCTCAAAAAAGATAAAATAAAAAATAAAATAACATATGTATCTTTTGAGGGGGTCATTTTTAGATTTTTCTGCTTGTAGATATTTTGCTTTTTATCAGATCAATAACTTCTCTGTTGCTGTTAAAAAAACTTTAAGCTCTGCGTCCCACCCCAGGTTGATAAATACTGAACATGTACTAACAGACGTGTTCCTTTGCCCTCTTGCAGATTTACTTTCAAATTCATTTTCTGTTGCAGCAAACAAATAGGAAATCAGAGATTGTTAGCTATGTGAATACTCTATGTAAAGGTACAAAATAGTGATACCTAAAGGCAAAAACATGGTTGAATTTTTCTCTTCAATACTGAAAGAGTACAGTTCGCCCTCATATGTGAGGGGGATTGGTTCCAGGGTCCCCTGCAGATACCAAAATCCGCAGATGCTCAAGTCCGTTATATGAAGTGGCGTAGTGTTTTCACACAACCTTTGCACATCATCCTGTATACTTTAAATCATCTGTAGCTTACTTCTAACACCTAATACATTGTAAATGCTGTGTAAATAGTTGTCATACTATATTGTTTAGGGAATAATGACAAGAAAAAGAGTCCATACATGTTCAGACTGTGAAACCCACGGGTATGGAGGGCCTGCTGTAATCGTGGAACTTGACCAAAGATGTGTATAAATTGAGTTCCAAGCCTTTTTAAGTTTTTCTCCCTACCTAGAGAAATCATAAACTGAAAGATGAAGAGTTAGTTTTATTTTATTTCTTGGCCCCAGAATATACTATCAACACTAAGGTGTTTTTTGTTTGGTTTAGTATTCTCTTTTGTTTTCTGGTTTGTTCATATTTGGGATTTTTTGTTTGTTTTTTAAGAAAATGTGTACTCTTAGTCACAAGTGATACTAGGCGTAAAAGTGAAAGAATCCATGTCTCACCGCTAGAGGTCATCCAGTGCAGCCGTCTTGGTGATGGGGAAAGCAGAGACCCAGAGCAATTATAACTGGCAACAGCCCTTCAAAGAGCACACCCCGTTGTACAGTCGCCAATGATACTATTTCAGAATAGGCAGATGGCATATTTTATTTCTGTGGTAATATGTGAATTCTTCATGGTTTAAAAAAACTAAATCTAGAAGTATGTAAAACAAAAATCAGATATAAAAAAAATTTTTTTAATTAAAAAAAATTAGACATTCCCATTCCCAAAGGTAATTTGTTAACAGTTTTGTGTGCATTGTCCCAGACCTTTTTTATAAGATTTTATCTAGTTTTTATCTACAAATGCATTGTTTTTTAAAAAAATATAGAAAAATCTTATTTGTGTATTCTTTTCCAGCCACTTGTTTTTATCTTTTAATTGTATTGGACATATTCCCATGTTAGGACAATGAAAGAGCTATGTCATTCTGAGTAAATGGGTATACCATAATTTATTTAACCATACTCCTATCGATGAGCATTAGGTGGTTTTGCTCATAATTCACATCTCTCTGCTCATATGCATATGTAGAGGATATTCTCTGAACAGGGTATGCCAAATTGCTCTTCAGAAAGACTATAGCATTTGAACTTGCATACTCATACAGTCATTTGCCGCATTAACAGCCTTTCGGTCAACGACAGACCTCATGTACAACAAGAGTGGTCCCATAAGATCAGTACCATCTAGCCTAGGTGTGTAGTAGGCTATACCACCTAGGTTTGTGTAAGTCCACTCTATGATGTCCGCACGATGACAAAATCACCTAATGACACATTTCTCGGAATGGATCCTCGTTGTTAAGTGATGCATGACTGTATGTGATGGTACCTATGACCTCATACCTTTAGTAGTACTTCATATGATAATCAGTCTTTAAAATTTTTTCCAATCTGGGGAGAAATGTCTTTTTGTCATAATTTGCATTTTGCTGACCATTACAATTTTTCCCACTCTATTTTCTTTGTTCGTTTGTGCTTCTCTTCTGAGTAACCTGTTGCTTTCTTTGTGCACCTTTCTATTGGGTCTTTTCTTTTTCATATTGATTTAAATATACTTTAGATGATAATCCTTTGTTAGATGCTTTCTTCTAGTCAGTGTGATCCAAATTTGTAGTGTTTCATTTGTAGTTTTTTATTTTATGTAGTCAGATCTGCTATTTTTCATTTATAGTGTGTGAATTTTAGGAAGCCTTGCCCCTCTAAATTTCCCCTTTTAAAAAAAAATACTTCAGTAGTTTTGTACTTTAACTCATTACTCCTACATGGCATTTCTAATGGTATAAAATCTTATCTAACTCCATTTTTTCCCAAATAGATCCCAATTGTTCCTATACGTGCTATTTTTTGAATAGTTTATCCTTTTCGCATCCTGTACTAGTAGCACACTCTTTAAGTCACTCTAACTTTACAGTATGTTTTGTTAACAGCTTATTTTTTTTAATTTCATGCAGTGTTTAAAAGTTGCTTACTTAGTTTATTAATTAATAGCTTAATCTGTTTCTATTTGCTAATTCAGAAAATAGGAATAATATGTAACAGCACATAGGCCATTGCCAGGCCACATAATAAGTCTTCATTTAACATCATTCTCCCCTTCCTTCTTCACTACATTGTAGGTAGTAACTTTGCTAGCTAAAGGACCATCAGGTAACTGAAGTTTTACTTTGAGGATAATATATTCTTGAACTAACTACCTTTTAGCCTTAATGAAATGCATGTGGGTGAACATATGTACACAAAAATCATTATATTTTATTCACTTTCAGTTTCAGGAGACAAGTATTATCTTTAAATCTAAATGGGTGCAATTCACTAATGAAAAAATTACAGCATCTTTTTGCCTTTTTGGCTCATACACAGGTAAGTGTAAATATGTGTAATATGTATATGTTAACTTCATTGATAACACTCTTTAAATTTCACATTAGACCAAACTTGGTGAACCTTTTTAATTGATAAAATAATATATATCTCACCCAACACAACAAATCCACTTAGAAATGCTAAAGAGATACTGCCTAAAACCAGGATATGCCCTAAATTTTTATTTCTTCCTCCTACTTTCCATTCTTGTAGATGAATATTATGCTGACCTATTTTTCTAATTATTACAGGTAAAATCTGATTATCCAGTAAATAAGCTCATTCATGAGGAAATCTTTTTAAATATGTCTTTAATAGTTTATAGGTACTAGACTGATAGATTTTCAGAGTAATGAACAATTAAAATAATTTTGTGGCACATTGCCTTCTCTTTCATTGTGACTAAAACTTTAAGTTCTAGAACGTAATGGATAAACAGAACCGTTTATTTTATTTGCAATAAGAATTGTTCATCCATTACATTCTAGAGCTTAAAATTTTGTGCTCATCTTTTATGTCCACAAATTAATCCAAGGAAATGAATTTATACTAATGGCAAGAAAATCACACATAGTATGTATTCATTCATTCAGCAGACATTGAGAGACACAATATACAGTCTGATAAGCATACAAAGAGGAATCCTTATGCTCAAGGAACTGTAAATTTTGAGCAATGCGTGTGAATAATATATACCATCTATAAATAATACATATTATTATTTTCTGGTTTTACTCTGATTGTCTTAGTTTCACAGAGGTCTAAAGGAGTAGGTCATTAGAGCCAGAAGAGAAGATGGATTCAGAACTGATGGGATTGACTTGACAGGAATGCCTTATTTCCTTTCTATAAGCTAAGAAGTATCTCAAGTATAACTTCTTAAATGGAAAGAATTAAGACTGGATTGACATATTAGATGATAGTGATGGCCTATGAGTACTAATATACTCAAAGGGATAATGTTGTTATTCTCTATCTAGGGGAACTATGTTCACAAATTAAATTTAGATCTCAGGACCAAGGGAGATGAAATCTCCTCCCTCCAACTCCCAAACATTCTTTCCTAGTAAATTAACTTCTGCACTTGCTTTATCACTAGTCTATATTTACTGTATACTATATGTAATATGTATGTATATATGTATCTACGTATATACATGTAGACATGAATACATTATAGATACTATATTAACTTATTAAATCAGAACTATTAGAAAAAACCTTAGGAGATTTCCATGCTCCCAAGAGAAAAAGAAAAGAATTAACAAGAGAACCTAATTAAAGTTCTGTCAGAGTTAAGACCCTGTCTGATAGCAGGCCAAAAAGAATTATTTTAGGTAGGCAGATTTCCTTTTAATTGAAAAGGCTTTTTTCTTGTAATTAATAAAGCTAACATTTATTGAGCATTTAAATTGGTCTAGCTCCTGTGCTAAGTGGTTTACTTGTGTCATCTCTTAATCTTCAAAACCGATCTGTGAGTTAATAAGGTAGTATTCCCATTTTACAGATGAAAAAACGGGCTCATGTTACCTTTTTTCAGGGTCATACAAACTCATGCAAGATTGGGATATAGACCAAATGACTCTGGCGCCCATGCTCAAGCAGTACTCTAAACTTCCTTCCTTCAAAGTACTATAACAGTCCTATTTCAATGAAGTTTTCCTTAACTGAGGACTCTCTGTTATATACCACAAATATCCAAAATATTGGAAGAATTGTAAATTTTCAAGTTATAATCACATCTTTTCAGATGCCTTTTCAGTTCTTTTTTTCTTGTGGCAAAATCTAGGATTTGAACCTAGATTGCTCCAAAGTCTAGATTGCTCCCCAAAGAACAACCACTTCACTAAACTGCCACTGTACTAAAAAAAATAAAATCAGCAAGGTCCCTAACCAGTGCGCTCACATTCTGTATATTTATGACGTGTGGACCCAGTCTAGGAAATATTCACCTAAAGGATGTATGCATGGCCCTTGTAGAGTATTCCCCTTATTACTTTATCCAAAATATATATTCATTAACATATCTTTTTCAGATTTGGTTTTTCAAAAAATTGTGGACTCAAGTACATGACTATCATAGAGGGATAATGCCAAGAGCATTATATTAAGAGTTAGACCTGGGTTCTGATGTAATTCCCCCTGCCACTAATTTAGCTGTGTGACCTTGGGCAAGTCACATCATTTCTCTAGATCTTAATTCTCATCTGCAAAATGAGAAGTTATGATTGAAATTTACGTAAATTGATTTCGAACTAATTTTGTCTTCCTCCATGTTTGGCACTTTGTAGTAAAGGTTAAGCACAAGGTAATTTTAAGTAATCTTTATTAAACATATATTGAGATTTCATTTATTTGGTTCATAGTGTGAGAATCACTTCCTTGTATTTTCTATACTAATATCAAAAGAGAGAAGCTTATGCACCTCGGATATTCTTTGAGGCTTCCAGACCTCCATGGTTTACCCCTAGATCTCAGCAGGACTGTTCTGAATACCTCAGATTTCTGCTAGACAGGTAAAAAGTATTTTTAAAGTTATGATTTGAATTGTGTTCTTTCATAACAGATTATTTCTACAGAATATTGTTTTTACCTTTAAAAACATATTTCAAGTGTTAGTCTTTAAAATACCTTGCGTTCCTTGTATTTTTTTAAGTGTTCTTTTGTTCTTAATTTGGTTTCTTTTTTAAATTTTCTTACTTTAGACCAGCTGTTCTCAAAGTGTGGTACAAGGACCCCTAGGGGTTTCCAAATCACTTTCAGAGGTCTTCCCTTTTCCAACTACATATCTGTGTATATATAGTTGAGGCCAGGTTTTCTCCATATGCTTCATCTAAGACAACATATTACAATAGATTGAATGCAAAGCAGCTATGAGGATACAGCTGTCTTCTAAGCCAGATACTTGAAATACTTGCAAAATATAAAATGGTGCCATTCTTCTCATTAAATTTTTTTAGTTTTAGAAAATATAACTTTTTCATTAAAAAATGTTGTTTATATTAATTAACATGTAATGAGTTTATTATTGTTTTTAAATGTATTATTACTTGTATTCTCAGTTTTTGAATACAGTAAATATTGATAGATACAACTACATAAATGAAAGCTCTTGGGTTCCTCAATTATTTTTAAGAATATAAAGGGGTCTTGAGACCAAAAAATTTAATAGCTGCTTCTTTAGACCAGTTTGAACTTGAGTGCGTTTGGTATATTTTATTGTCTTTACCACTCCGTTAATAAAACCTATTCTCTTCTTGTATCTCCTTGTGTTTGCTTCCCTTCTGTGATATGAATGACTAGTAAAGTTAGTTGAGCTCAACATGTGCGATCTTCCTTCCATTCAGCTGAGGATATGTCAGATGGTTTCTGTGTGCCAGGCTTTCCGTGAGATGTCAGGCAGACAGGTAGAGCAGACAATTAATGGACATATATAATTAACTGTAATGTAATAAGTGCTATAAAATAGCAGTATGAAGAAAATGTAATAAGACTATAGGGAAGTAATAGCCCCTGGCTTCTCTTCTAATCTACATTCTCCAGTTGTTCAATATTCTGCTTGATTGAAAAAAGGGAGAAACTTGATTTTTTAAATTAAGCATTATATTTGATAAAAATAATTTGACTGTTTAAGCCATCAATATTTTTAAATAGAAATGACATTTAAACTTAAGTGAAGTAGCTATATAATGATATACTGTCCTGCAGGCTCCATGAAGAAGAAAAGATCTTGAAAGTTCAGTCCTCACACAAGCCTTCTGAAAGTCTGGGGTGCAGTGAAACTTCTTTACAGGAAGTAGCCGGTAAGGCAGCTTTCCTAACAGAGAGCCCTTGCACAAGTGATGGTGAGAAGACTTTAATAGAAAAAATGTTTGGTGGAAAACTACGGACTCACATATGTTGTTTGAACTGCAGGAGTACCTCACAAAAAGTGGAAGCCTTTACGGATCTTTCACTTGCCTTTTGTCCTTCCTCTTTGGAAAACTTGTCTTTTCAAGATCCAGCATTATCACCCAATACACAAGGTGGTGGTCTACTGCGAGCCAGTGTCCCCGGTCCTTCGGAAGAACTGGGAGTTTATAATCCAGCAACAGCTGCCTTTGTCTGTGACTCAGCTGTGAATGAAAGAATGGTAGGCAGTCCTCCTGATGAGTTTTGCTGCACTGAAAACACTTCTGTCCCTAATGAATCTAGCAAGATTCTTGTTAATAAAGATGTACCTCACAAACCAGGAGGTGAAACCACACCTTCTGTAACTGACTTACTAAATTATTTTTTGGCTCCAGAGATTCTAACTGGTGACAACCAATATTATTGTGAAAACTGTGCCTCTCTGCAGAATGCTGAGAAAACTATGCAAATCACGGAGGAACCTGAATACCTTATTCTTACTCTTCTGAGATTTTCATATGATCAGAAGTATCATGTGAGAAGAAAAATTTTAGACAATGTGTCACTGCCACTGGTTTTGGAGTTGCCAGTTAAAAGAACTACTTCTTTCTCTTCATTGTCAGAAAGTTGGTCTATAGATGTCGACTTCACTGATATTAGTGAGAACCTAGCTAAAAAATTAAAGCCTTCTGGAACTGAAGAAGTTTGCTGCCCCAGATTGGTGCCCTATCTATTAAGTTCTGTTGTCGTTCACTCTGGTATATCCTCTGAAAGTGGGCATTACTATTCTTATGCCAGAAACATCACAGGTTCAGAGTCCTCATACCAGGTGTGCCACCAGTCTGAAACTCTGGCATTAGCGTCCTCCCGGAGTCATTTACTAGGAAGAGATAGTCCCAGTGCAGTTATTGAACAGGATTTGGAAAATAAGGAAATGTCAAAAGAATGGTTTTTATTTAATGATAGCAGAGTGACGTTTACTTCATTTCATTCAGTCCAGAAAATTACAAGTAGGTTTCCAAAGGACACAGCTTATGTGCTTTTGTATAAAAAACAGAACAGCACTAATGGTTTAAGTGCTAATAATTCAACCAGTGGACTCTGGGTAAATGGAGACCCACCTCTACAGAAAGAACTTATGGATGCTATAACAAAAGACAATAAACTCTATTTACAGGTAAGTTGGAAATATAAGCTTCATCATTTGTAGAAAATATTTAAACTCTTAACGGGTGGTTAAATGAGTACCCTAATTTTGAAATCCAGCTTAACGTCTACATTTTTAAGGAATTTACAGTGGTGATTTTGAAATTTGAGTCTGAGTTTATATGAAATGGGTTCAACCTACATAACTAAATTGTCTTACTTTCTAATGTTATGAATTAATTATGAAAAGTCACAATTAGTTGCAGTATAGAAGACCTTATTTGTTTTTAATTACAAAAGATGAGATCATTATAAAGTCATTCCACAGAAATATGGCAAGTTTACTAAAATGTAAGTATCTTCCCTCTGCTCTTCAGTCCCACTGCCTGGGGAAACAACTGCTAAATTTGGTGTTTATTCCATTCTAGACCTTTGTATAAATATTTGAAGGGCTGTTTATCGACATTCAGGTGAATAAGATAAAGAACACTAAGAGGCAGACTGTGTAGAGCAAGGACATTTTTACTCTTGAAGGACCTGAGCAATAAAACCAAGGAGATGATAGAACAATTAGTAAAGAAAAGCCATGGAATAAAAGTTTCATATCACCTGAATTTACTTGTAAATATACTTTTTGCAAGGAGTTAGTGACTTTAAAGTTAATGAAGATCTTGCTGAAAGTATTTTTCTTTGAAGCCTGCCAACTTGCTATCAACATAAAGGATCAGCAGTAATTATAGGTGAGACTGTAGGCATATTAATTGGGTAGTCCAAGTGATTTTATGAGTTTAGATAAGTTTCTAAAAATTTTGTGTTTCACACAAAGTCACAAAACTCTTAAAAGATACAGATAGAATAAGAGAAGAAATAGGCCACTATGGTGCTGATTTTTAGAAGGACATTTTCAAATTTACTGTAAAATGCTCAATGATACATGATACATTTTTAAAGGGATATGGTGGTATTTTAGAGTGACACAAAAATAATAAACTTTAGAGGAAAAAAATTAGAAATTCAGAATATTTGTTAGAACTGATTCACTACCAAAGATTCTATTATCCAATCAGAAGGCTTACAGTCAAGGTAATGGAATGTATTCAGCCATGTCCCTCTTGGAGGGGTGGAGTGAGGGTAAGAAGGTTGGGTTGAAATAGAAATTTTCTGTACTATATAACATAGAAAATAAAGCCTAATGCAGTCTTGACTTTTGGAAATATGCAGATTATTTATATATCAATGATTGGGTGAAGTATTTATCAAAGGAGAGACATGAGTTTTGAAAAGATGAAAAACTACTATAAACTACTCTAATTTCCGTGATTGGAATTCTAAAAGCTCTTACAACCGTAACAACTCTGTTGTAGCCTAACTCTGAATGATTTTCTCTATCTTGCCATTTACCCCATTGCATCCTGATTTTACAATATTTGAGTGTGATGAGTCATTCTTACTATTGTTTTAAGGCCCATATGTCACTATAAAAGAAAAGCATTATGTACTTTGTCACTATAAAAGAAAAGCATTATGTACTTTGTCACTATAAAAGAAAAGCATTATGTACTTTGTTAATTCAGTTTTTCAGTGTTGGGCAGTTCTAAATTCTATCTTAAGTCTCAGATTAGCAAATTGTTAATGAGAAAAGATATTGCTAAGTTTTGCGTTAAGGTATTTATTTACCTGTATTAAGACAGGCTATTAAAGCTTAATTGTCAAAGTGCCTTTTTAAAGCAAATTACAATAATAAATATTCAACTCTTAATTAGAAACTTAAATATATTTATATTTTGTATTATTTACATTTAAATACAATAATGTAATTGATATGGTTTGAATTGTGATGTTTCTCATACTATTTAACCAAATCATTCTGGTGTTTTAAGTCTGTGTTCAGAGACTGTTGTTTCTTCTGTTACTGATAAACACGTTCTCAGAATTGCCAGGCAGGGGGAGTGTGTGATGTTGAGATTTTTGTATACAGCAGTTTTCAGCTGTCATTTTTTTCATTTTGAGCACAGAGAGTGTGTATATATATGTTTTTCTTACTCTCATTTTTGTTTTTACATTCGCTTTTTTAGGTATAGTTCAAAATTTGTGCCTATTTAATAGTAATAATGGCTTATAGTGGATTGCTAAGTCTAGAATACAA
Organism: Equus caballus; assembly: GCF_041296265.1. Lineage (NCBI taxonomy): Eukaryota > Metazoa > Chordata > Mammalia > Perissodactyla > Equidae > Equus > Equus caballus. Next base: position 94,591,244 of record NC_091685.1, on the reverse strand, counting down.
CTTTAGCTCTAAGAAATAGCATTGTATCTATTTATAAAACAGTTGTAAAAATTTAATTGAATTTTAGTAAAAGTAAGGATGTGGAGTTGAACATTTTGAGCTTCTTTACTTTTGAGCAGTACTGCAAATGAATTTACCATTTTAGTACATATCCGGGGAGCTGCTTTCTTTTTTAATACTTTACAATCACATTAGAAATTCACCTTGTATAATTTTAGCAAGCTTTTTTTAGGATTCCACTTTTGAATTTTACTAAAGTCACAACTAGATTTACAAGTGTTAGAAAGAAACTCTTGCTGTTTCTAGTATTGGCAAGATTAGTGGTTTTGAAAAGCCTGGGCAGAAAATACTATATGACAAATCATTTTCTACTCTGTTTCATAGCCTGACACACAGGAGAGCAAAACAAATTGTGGACCTCAAAGTAAATTTTGGAAAAGGCTTTACTCTCCATATATTTCTTTCACCTCAGTCCAACTTCCATTAGGAGTATCTCCATTATTTTAGCGCCTGGACTACAAAAATTATGCTTTTGGTTAAAATCCAGTGAGAGAAAGATTGTGTAAGTTGCACCACCAGTGCACTGTGAAGATATCACCTGTCCCACAGGTCCCACGTCAACTGCAGGCAGACTTCTCTCCTTTCTTACTAGGTTTCTTTTCTTTGTTTCTTTGGAAAAGGTGGTAGTTTGATGTCTTAATTTTTTTCTTTATCGTACATACAGAGAGTATACATTATATCTGTGTAGTTTAAAGAAAAATAAAAGATGAATTAATTTCATGTTAACAGATTTACTTAAATGAGAGATCTAAATATACTGAAAGTTATTTGTCCCAAAGCAACAGTAACTCCTTTCTGTGAATAGACCTATAGTCCACTACTGAAATATGAATTAACTTTATTACTTGATAAAAAATTAGCATATAAATTGCATATTCTGTGAGAATCCTAATTTTTGACTTTATACACAATTTTCTCATCTGTATTAAGAGAAATAAAATGGAAAGGAATTTTCCCTACTTTTACCCATTTTTAAGCTTGTCTTCTGAAACAGAGTATCATACATTTTTCTCTGTCAGCCATGTATTTATATAAATAGGTAAGAAAGCAAAAAAGGAATATTACTTTCTTGGGAAGCTCTGTGTCTTGAAATATAGGTTTCAGGTGTCTCAGAAGCAGTGGAGTTATTCACTTAATTTTGTGTTTTGTGTGTCCTTCAAAATAGCTTCTGGGGAGAAAGCACTTTTTACAAAGTCCAGGCAAAATGCCATGTCTTTCGGGAGCAGAAATTCTTGAGCTCTACCTTGCCCATTCCTTCAATTTTGTTTATTTCATTAGATAACATGATCTGTACCTGAAACCAGATATTGTTTCTTAGGCACAGAGTTATATTTTCATTGCTTGTTTAGATAGTTTAATAAATTATAGAGCTACAGCAGAGGATTTTGTTTCTTATTTTTGTGTCTATTTCTGATTTATCTATGGCTTTTATTTTCTATCTATAAAACATTTGTAATTCTTGCTTTAATTTTACAGATGGAAGAATAAATTAATATATCTCCTGAAAAATATTGTGTAGTTAGACCTTATACAGAGGGCACAGCAATTATAAATGTTGTAAATGACAGAGAAAAATGAAAAAAAAATGTTTTTGAGAAATATCCTGCAAATTATATTTTAGAAGCCTCTCTAAGCCCTATCAGGGTTAATTAGGTCGTTCTGTTACAAGGATTTGTTATCTAAGGTCACATTCAGCCATAGAAATATGTGACACTTGATCATTTGTGTATTGGGAATCACACAGCAGTCACTGTATGCTACTGAGAAACAAGGTATCTATAATATGAGGGATAGATGTCAGGATAAGCCTGGGGTTTTTTCCCCATAATAAAAAATTGGGCGTCTTATAAAAGGGGGAGAACAGTTAACTAAAAAAATTTAGCTAGAGGGGCCAGCCCCGTGGCCAAGTGGTTAAATTCGCACACTCTGCTGCGGCGGCCCTGGGTTTTGCAGGTTTGGATCCTGGATGCGGACATGGCACCGCTCATCAAGCCAGGCTGAGGCGGTGTCCCACATGCCACAACTAGAAGGACCCACAACTAAAATATACAACTATGTACCGGGGGGCTTTGGGGAGAAAAAGGAAAAAAATAAAATCTTTAAAAAAAAATTAGCTAGAAATTATAATATTACCTTGCTGGATGGAGCAAAGTAAGTGGGCTTTCAGTTGAAAATTGGAAATAGTACAGTTTCTGTTATTAATGTTAACTGTATTTGAAAGTTCTTCAGGATGATTCTGCCTAACAAATTAAGAGTTACGCTATTACCAGTGACTGTTAAACCTTGTTGACATCCACCTCATTTGAAAGTTATAGACCCTTTCCCAGAAAGATGAGCACATGCCAGAATGTTTTGCATATGCTTCCAAGGAGTTTGTGCCAGTTTTGGAATCCAGTTTTAAACCTTTCCAAATGAATTTGTCATTTTTTATTCACATTGGCTCCTTTTGTGGCTAAGTACCTTACAGTGTTATAATCTGAGATCATTAATATTTATTGAGGACCTAATATGTGTCTGGCACATGATAAATGTGGTTCCTGATAAAAGTTGTAATAATCTGGTAGGGAAAATTTTTAAGGAGATAGGTTCCATTTTCCTTAGCAGTGTTTTTGAGATCTGTCTTACTTTTATTTACTGAGAAGTATTCTAAGGAAAGGGTAGAAAAAATTCAGTCCTCTTTCATTATTTGTACCTTTTACTGTAATCACCCACTTCCAAAATAGCCCCACTTGATAGAGAGTGGATAATCCATCGTCATAACTGTTGAACTCTACATTCTGTATATTAGAAAAGAAATCTCTTCCTATTTGTGTTGATGAGTGTTGCAAGAATTGTAGTATTTCTGTAGAGAAATTTTAGAGCTGTGGGCTTCAGTTTCCTCTTCTGTAAAGTGAGGCAGTATTGAAACAGAGTGTTCTCTATTGAAACAGAACAGCCTTTAGGATCTGTTGTTCTGTCGAGTTTCACCAGGATTTTGCTCTCTATCTTGTTTGCTCCATCTGTGTTTACATACTTACCTTAGTAAGATTTGGTAAGGATTAGTATAATCAGTAATTTTTTAGTTACTGAAATTTGAAGGATGCTTATTAAGGATTAAGGCAGTTTTAAAATATTTATATAGGTGATATACCCATCAGTTGTATTTAGGATTTTCACTGTATAAAAATTACTTTTAATTTTAGGAACAAGAGTTGAATGCTCGAGCCCGGGCCCTACAAGCTGCATCTGCCTCCTGTTCGTTTCGGCCCAATGGATTTGACGACAATGATCCGCCAGGAAGCTGCGGACCAACTGGTGGAGGCGGCGGCGGAGGATTTAATACAGTCGGCAGACTCGTGTTTTGATCCCGAGAGTCCAAAATGCACTGGTCACGAAACATCCAGTACCGTGACTGTTAAAATGTCAAACTGTAACAAATACCATATCATATCTTTTATTTTTCTTTTCATTAGACCCTTATACTTTAAGAAAACACACTCAGTGCTTGATTTAATTTTCTTGACAATACATTTATTAACAAAATGCATCATGGGAAAAAAATCTACCTCTTAAAATTCCATTTGCTTTCGTGGATAGATATGCTTGACCAAAAATTTTCAGAGGAAAATGTGTACCTGGTCCCTAATTAAGCTGCATTAAATTTAGTAGAGGTATTTAAATGGTCCTATTAAGAAAAAATATAATTCATTTAGCATCTTTTAAAAGAATTAATGTTAGAAGTGAAGGAAATATTGTTAAAAAAGAAGGAAAACCCTTTATTTCCTATGTAGTTATCCCATTATTAAATTCAAGTCTTTGAAAAATACTAGAGATGATACAGTCTCTAATGAAGGCAATAACATAAAATGTATCAAGCTGTAGTACTTTTCAGGTTTTAGTGCTGTCTTCAGCATCACTGTATCTGCATTTCAAATACAAATGTTTTAAAAAAGGATTATTTATACATATGTGCTGAATGATTTTAAGAAAGGTGCATGATCCTATAGGAGCAACATTTTTACCTAAAAATTGCTAAATTTGTAGTATTTATAATTGTTTAAGGATTTTAAAATTATATTTCAGGGAGTATTTCTTCTGTGTGTTTTGAAGGAGGTGAGTTCTGTATGTGCCTTGCAGTATTGTAATTCAAAAATAGGAATCTTTGGCTGCGGAAAAGTTTTTTTAAAATGAAATGTTAGGAAGTAATTTTTTGTGCTAACATTAAAATTATAACTTTTTGAAAGGTATTAGATTTTCCTGAAGTAAAATCTGATGGTTCTAAATCAATAAGTGTGATAGTTCATTTTTAACTCTTAGAAGAATTCAGAAGAAATGAACCTAGTCAAGTAAAAAATCTTTTTTGATTTTGTTACTTAATCCTCAGAATATTAAACATTGATCGCATATTTTCAGAGTTGTACATTTGGGTTTTCTTTTGTTTGAGTCATATGTTTTGCACAGTTGTTTCTATTTCATAGTTTCAGATAAAACATTGAAATGTCAGACCCTACCATCCCGCATTTTCTTTTGCCAGGAAACTGGAAACAAGCCAGTTCTCCTGGGTCTTGATTATACAAGATTCAAGAGTTATCCGAAATGTCCCCCTTCCTAAGGGCTTTCACTTATCCATGGTTGTACATTGTTCTAAAGATTGGTCTCATATTTATTTTGAAAACATTTTAAGGAAAGAATGTTCTTTGGTGATTTGGGTTTTATCTTTTTCCCAGGCTTTTAGTGTCATTAGTTACAAACAGAATTCCTCATCTTCATTCCACTACCTCTCACTCCTAACCTGCTTCCAGTCACTAGAAAGATTAGGAAATTTGATTGGATTAAAAACTGAAAATTCCTTGCAGAATTGATTGAGATTTCTCTTCCCGATAAATGAGTGAACAAGGATTTTTATTACACCTTCTTTCCTGTGGGCTTCCTCTTGTTCTAATAGCAAATTTCTAAGCTACCCTATGTGTTCAGTTATCCACTGCTAGATAATGATTTATAATCAGATTATAATACAGTCTTAGCATTTATTGAAATTGGTAAAGTCATTTAATACTTGGTGGCTTGATATTGGGCTCAGCTGCTTCTAGGAACTTCCATAAAGACAATTAAACCTATACACAGTTTTATCTATGAATATCAAGTCACTCAAGGGTTTTGTGTGTCAAGGTAATACGTATTGAATTTTCAAGATGATAACAAAAAGGTGACATTCTAGTTATGCAATAATACTGAGACTATTTAGATAATAACTTCATACCAATACCAGAGACTTAAAAACTTCTTTTTAAGATTAAAAATATAATAACATTAATTATTTGCTGAATGTAAAGCATTTATACCTGTGGAAGACTTGGAACCAGAATAATCAGAAGCTTCATTCAAAAATTCATCCACCTGAACTTTTTTAAAAAGCTAATGCGTAGAATTGCTCTGATCACTTTATTCTTCAGTCAGTAATGAGCATCCCTGTTACTAACTTGCAGTTTTATTTAATTGTCATATTAGGTCTTTTCTTTCTCCCCTGTTCCTAGCCCTTGAACTTTTCTCTGCTTCTTGCAAATGTCTGAATCTGAAGGCTGGCCAGAGTACTATTGCTATTTCTCTTTTTTTTTCTTCTTCTCCCCAAAGCCCCCCAGTACATAGTTGTATATTCTAGTTGTAGGTCCTTCTAGTTGTGCTGTGTAGGATGCCACCTCAGCATGGCTTAATGAGTGGTGCTAGGTCTGCGCCCAGGATTTGAACCAGCAAAACCCTAGGCCGCCAAAGCAGAGCACGCACACTTAATCACTCGGGCATGGGGCCAGCCCCGCTATTTCTCTTTAACTCAGTCCAAAGTAATCAGTTTAAATGAAGCTGCTTGTTGCTGCTGAAAAGAGCACATTAGGCCTCACTACTAACAAAATGAAAAACTGGAAATCTAAGTCTGTTCCTTTCAAAGATCTTTATTGACACATTGAGAAAAGTAGAATTTTTTTTCAGAGAGCTATGCAAAGAACAAAATATGTGTGATGTGGTCGGCCATGCAAGCCCTACTAAGCAGGTGTCTTTTGCAACCCTAATTCATGATATTTACATAGCTCAAGTTGGAACAAGGAATCTAGCTCATTCTCCAAGTATCTTCCCACCACCCCTCTTCCAGCTGAATAAATCAGAGAAGCAGGGCAGCATCAGGCTAGAGATCCCTGACCTTTATCTCCGTACCTTAAGATTCCAGAAGAATCCTTTGGATGTAGAAATAAAGATTCCTCATAATGTCTAGAGGTATTGGGAACGTTGTGACAGGTCCAAAAGGCCTGTTATATTTTAACTCACATTTGGAAAGAAAAAGTATTTAAAAAGTAATTCGTAAGCTCATATCTATAGTGTTCCTTCTCATTTAGTTCTGTTATTTTTATAATGTTATTTACAAAAGGAATTGTCTTTTGCTATACTACCTCTTTAAAAACTTGTTGCTACCCTCTTATAAGAGGAGGTTGAATGCTTATTGTGTGCCTGGCACAGTTTAAGGAAAACATAATTGGTGTAGTCTGTCCAGCACACAGATCTTAATGGAAATCACCATTGGATGTTGTGTACTTTGGTCCAGTTCTTTATTCTCAGTTTATCTTTTCCTATGATTGTGTACTTCATGTAATATACTCTGTGCAAAGAGAGCTTTTTTTTTTAAAGATTTTATTTTTTTCCTTTTTCTCCCCAAAGCCCCCCGGTACATAGTTGTTTATTTTTTAGTTGTGGGTCCTTCTAGTTGTGGCATGTGGGATGCCGCCTCAGCGTGCCTTGGTGAGCGGTGCCGTGTCCGCGCCCAGGATGCGAACCCAGCGAAACTCTGGGCTGCCAAAGTGGAGCACGTGAACTCAACCACTCGGCCACAGGGCTGGACCCCTAAAGAGAGCTTTTTAAATGAATATTTCAGAGGAAAAAATATTGTACATTTATATATGGTATTTTTTTCATAAGAATGGTGTACTTTGTATATCCTTTCATCCTCTGTTTTTTCTAATGGGTAGATTTCTGAAACTAAATATTTCTGAAGTAGAGAAGGATAAGTTCACATTTTATGAAAACTTGTTAGGAAATGTTAACTATTATTAATAATTCAGTAACATCATCTAGAGGAGTAAGGTTAAACTTTGGATAATTGTGATCCTGTAATTAAGAGGTTAAAGTGCAACAGCAAGGAAATTTGAATTAAAATTTATCCCAGTGAAACTTAAAAAATAAGTCAAATATAAGTTGTTCCATACATATATATATATCTCTCTCTCTCTCCACACACCTTCTTAAGCATTTACCAAACTGTCATGTATCATCATAGTGTCAGCCTTATTTTGCTTTACTAAGTTAATTTTCTTATAGAGTCCTTTTTGGAAGTGAATGAACCTCAAAATGAAAAAGGGATTTAAAAAAACAAGGTTTCAAAGTAAACAGTGCTTTTAAAAAAAACCTAGCTCGTAAAGGAACTGCAGCTTTCCCGTATAAAAATAAATTTTGCTATAGAAATAATTTTTAAAGAAATGAAATAAAGATTTTTATAAAATCAACAATCTGGGTTTTACAAATTCAAAGGGATTTGTTATGTAAAACCTTTAGTTCCAATGTTACATAACCAGTGTGGATTTAACGTTAAAAATAGAATCTAAGAAGTCAGCCAAGTGTGTTGCCAGCTCTCATAAGTGTCAGTTATGGCCTGCAGTTGTTTTTCTTTTAAATAGATCTCATGTTTTTATGTTTTGCTTTGTGTGCTAGACACACACACACACACGCGCACATACACATCTTGATTTCAGAGGGATGAAAAAGTTAGCCTTCCCTGGCTACATCAGTGGTTTTCAACCTTGCATTCGTGTTAGAATCACTTGGAAAGCTTTTTAAAAATAATACCATATCCCACCCCAGACCAATTAAATACATGGGGACTGGGCATCAATGTTTTTTGAAGTTCTTAATGTGATTTTAATATGCAACCTGGGCTGAGAACTTCTGGGCTAGAAAAGACTTTTTTTTTCATAGGGTTTTTATCCAAGGAGACTAACATATTGAGTGTCTACCATGTGCTGGACACTGGTAGGTATTGATAGGTCTTTTTATCTTATACTAGCCCTGTAATTGGGTTTGTACCTTTGCCTTCCCTTACCCCTTTAAGGAGAAAGAAAATAAAGACTCAGATTAAAGAACTTATTCAAAATTATGCAGCTAAGAAATCCAGAAATTGAGATTTTAACCCAAGTCTTCAGAACTCCAAAGTCAAGCTCTAATGGAAGGACAGTAACAAGTAGGAGAAAAATGTGAGCAAATGACTTAAGCAAAATACCTATTAATAAAGGCTTGCAGTCTGTTTCACTTAACATTTTGCACTCCAAACATGATTCCTTTAAAAAAAGAAGTGAGATATGCTTTGTTAAAACTTAGAGGCAGTGATCTAAATGGTTGAGGGACATGGTTCTTAGCAAACTCGTTTGCTACACCCATTTAATCTGCTTGCTTTACTAGCCTCGTCTATTCCATTCTTCCCTTTCTGCCCTCCCTCAGTCATATTGAATCTTGCATAGTTCTTATTTAGATAACATCATACACTTGCCACATCGAGGCTTTTGCACCGGCAAGTCTCAATATTGTGTACCGTTCTCCTCCCCCAGTTTTCCCTCCCTACTTTCAATTGACTAATTCCTGCTCACCTTTCAGTATGCTCAAGTCTTCTCATACTAACCTCCCAAATTGATTAGCCTCTCCTTTTATCCTGGGTTGTGTCTTGTTCTTCTAGTTAAAAAGGCCACGGCTTAGTAGTGGAGCTAAATCAGCCCTGGAGTAATGGCTGATCCTTTACACCCAACAAAGATTAAAAGCAGTCCTTGAAAGGATCAAACTCATCTGTGAGTAATTTAACTGCCTGTGGAACAAAGTCCAAAACTCTTTAAAGGAATACAATAAACCCAGCATTTAAGAAAGTAAAATTCACAATATCCAGCACCTGATCAAAAGTTATCAGGCATTCAAAGGAGGAAAATATAACTCACACCTAGGAGGAAAACCAATCAATAGAATCAGATTCAGCAACTATGGAAAGGAAGGAATTGACAAACTAGGAGTTTAAAGTAATGTAAAGAAAAACATTAACACAATGAATAAAGAAATGGAAAATCCAAGAAGTTCAACTATCCCTAGCAGAATAAACATAAAGGAAACCACACCAAGGCACATCATAATCAAATTAGCTAAAAGCAGTGATAAAGAGAAGCTCTCAAAAGTAGCTAGAGGGGAAAAAATACATTACATATAGAACAGAGGTCAGCAAACTATATATAACCCTCAAGTCAAATCTAGCCTGCCTCCTCTTTTTCCATAAAAGTCTTACTGGAGTGCTACCATACCTATTTGTTTACCTATTGTTTATGGCTGTTTTCACACTACGATCACAGACTTCAGTCATTGTGACAGAGAACTTATGGCCTGCAAAGACAAGAATATTACTAGAATACAAAAAAGTTTGTGATCATAGAAAAATAGAAGAAAGACAGTAGTCGTCTTATTAGAAAACATGCAAACTAGAAGGCAAGGGAATGACATCTAAAAAGTGCAGGAAGAAAAAACTGTCAACCAAGTGAATATTCACTATATTATACCAGTGAAAATGTCATTCAAAATAAAACTGAGATAGACGTTTTTAGATGAAAGCTGACAGAATTTTGTTCTTGAGTATTTTACTTCATGAAATGTTAAAATTTTCAGACTGAAGGAAAATGACAGCAGATGGAAACTTGGATCTACACAAAGAAATGAAGAGTGCTGGAAATGGACTTGGCACCATTGACTCAATTTACAGACTATCCAGGAAAGGAAGGACAGCTTTGGAAACCTCAAGACTCATGCTGTGCCCACGAGTAGCAATTGGGACCGCCTGCCGCATCCACCATGCGTCTAGTATACCATAAAGACAAGAGACTCCCTTCCAGGAAAAGAATTATAAACACGGACTAAAGCATGGTTTGGCAAACTATGGCCTAGGAGCCAGCCACCTGTTTATCTATGTAGAAAATCCAAAATAATTAACATGTGTTTAACCTACATATAAACATTTAGAATTAATAACTGAGTTTAGCAAGTTCCACAAATATAAAGCTAATATACAAAATTCAAGTGTATATCTATCTACCTGGAACAACCATTAGACTATAAAACTTAATGATATAATAGAAAATAATATAAAAAATCAGTTTTTTAGAAACCTAACGATTGATGCACAAGAACTCCACAGAGAACACTAAAAAACATTATTTACAAAATTAAAGAAGACCTAAATAAATCATGGCTTAGAAAGCTCAATATCATAAATATCTAATTTTCTTCAAACTGACCTATAGAATCAATGCATTCTTAATCTTGGAATTCTTACTTGTATTAATTGAGAAGCTGATTCTAAAATGGAAATAGAAAAATTCTCAAAATAGCCAAGACTCTCTTGGATATGAAGAACAAGGTAGGATCACTTTCTTTATAGGATAACGAGGCTTATTATAAAGATAAAATAATTAAGACAGAGTGGGCTTATTATTCTAAGAAGAGAGAATCCAGAAATAGACTCATACACACGATTTGTGACAAAAGTAAGATGAACATCCATCCTGGTTTGCCGAAGACAGGCTGTTCCCAGGACACAGAACTTTCAGGACTAAAACTAGGAAAGTTCCAGGAAAATTGGGATGAGATGGTCATCCTAGACAAGGTGGCACTTCAGAGCAGTGAGGAAAGTATGCTCTTTTCAAGAAATTATAGTGGGGCCATTGGATAATCATATAAAATAAAAGAAACAAAGCCCTTACATCACACTATGTATAGAAATACATTTCAGGTGAATTGTAAATCTAAACGGAAAGGCAAAATAACACTTTTAAAAGATTACGTAGTAGACTATCTTCAAAATCTAGGAATATGGAAAGATTTCTTAGGACCCAAAAAAGACTTTGTCATGAAGGAAAACAATGATAAAATGGATAACATAAAATGAAAAACTTCTGACACCATTCAGAATGAAAAAGAAAACCATGGACTGGAAGATACTTGCAACTCATAGGTGAATATTTAAAGAACTGCTACAAATCAATTATTTTAAAAAAAGATAATCCAGAGGAAAAGGGGAGCAGGTACTTCAAAAGACAATAAATATCTAATAAACATACAAAAAGATGCTGAATGTCATTAACCATCAAGAAATGTAAATAAAACCATAATAGTACACCATTAAATGCTCATAAAATGAATAAACTTCAAAAGATTGACAATATCAAATACTGATGAGGATGTAGAACATAAACTTTCATATACTACTTAAGGGAGTGTGGACGGATGAAACTTCTTCAGAAAGCTCTTTGGCAATACCTTCTAAAATGGGACAGAGGCGTACTCTACTACCCAGTAACTCAGTGCTAGGAATAAATGCTACAGAAATGTGTGCATAAAACATTTAAAAATGTTCAAAGCAGTAGTATTCATAAGAGGCTAAAAATTGAAGTAACCCAAGTGTCTATGAAGAGTGGAATAGATAAATAAATTGTGGATATTCATATGTTCCTATACGGCAGCGACAATGAATGAACTTCACGTACATATCACAAGATGGATGAATTCCACAAGCATATTATTGGGGAAAACAAACCAGACACAAAGGAATGCATACTCTTAGGATTCCATTTATATCAAACAGGCAGTTTGTGACTGGAAGAAGTAAGGATGTTACCTTTGGAGAAAAGGAAGAGAGAAATAAGCAGAAAGGACCATGACTGGGAGCCTTCTGCGGTGTGATTAATATTCTTTTTTTTTTTTACCTGGTTGTTCATTTACTAGTTATGTTTACTTTATGATAACATGTCAAACTGTATACTTGTAATTTTGTACTTCTCTCTATGTCTTTTATACTTCAAAAAAATGTTTAAAAATTTAATTATAAGTGGCGGTTCTTTTGAGATTGGCCTGGCAGAGTGTTAAGACTAGAGGCCAGAAAGCAGTTAAGAAGATACTGCAACAGCCCCGATGATGGATGATGGGGTTAAACTAAGAAAGTTGCAGAAAAGTGTTGAGGATAAAAATGAATTGTTTACATATATCTAAACTGAGTGTCTATTTTTAATTTTAAATTAAAATGTCAGTTCCTCAATGAACTAGCCGCATTTATGTGGTCAATGGTCCCATGAGGTTTGTGGGTACTACAATGGACAGCACAACTCTAAACAATGGTGATGAAACATAGTGGTAGCAAAATATATTTTGTAATTTTACACCTATTTATCATCTGGATACCCATTATCTGGGTAGCCTTTTAAAAAATTAAATATATATCTATTTTCTAATTATGAAATAAATGAAAATGCTTGAGAAAAAAATTCTGGATACCCTGCTTCCCGGAAATTTCAGGCTCAATGCTATTTAGAGGATGTATCATATATGACTTCTGAAAGAGGAACTTTACAACAATATGAATGACTTCTCATTATTAAGGAAACAGAGCAATAGACTTATTTTAATGCTGCTCCTGTTGACCACTTATTAACCAGTCTGTCCATGAGTATGAGAAAGGAAATAACTCATAATGTTTGCTTGCTCTATTAGAACATTTTGTCTTCCTTTTGAGTATATTTTTATTTCTTGGGTTTGGGGTTATACTCTGTCCTCCACTTCCTAGCACTGACTCTAGTTTCTTTAAACAGACAATAACAGAGGTGAGTATTTTTCAAGATACCTTGTGGTATGTGGCCTTGATATCAAAATCACAACATTCCAGTAGAGAGCACTGCTGCCATTCAATTTCTCCGGAGTGATCTACGCTTGGCTAAGTCCAAGGCATATGTTTATAAATACTATTCATGCTGTATTTTTGACAGCTTACATTTCCAGAGAACTTCATCAGTTTCAGGTGTGAAGGACAGGCTTGACCTTAATTTGATTCTGTCTGGAGCAGTTTGTTCTCAAACATGGTCCAGAGTTAATGAGGAAAATATTGAAATCCAGGTTCAAAACATGGAAAAGTCATTTGCTGTTATAATTGATGGTACACCTCTATAAGTCTCTGCTGAATAATTTCCTGCCTTGGATAATTTCCACCCTCTTGGCTTTCAGTAATAACAGAAGCAACTGCATAATCAAATTAGCCAATGGTCAGAGACAAGTTTCTTACTTTCCTCACCCATGGCTAAGATGAACACAAAACTCAAAGTAAAGCAATAATAATGATAATAAGACAAAACTTGCCTCTCAATCTCCACTGCCCTCCCTTAAATCCTGACAAATAGGAATAGAGAAAACATTCCAAGCTAAACTAAGAATCTTGCTTTGGGAAGTGATTGTCCAGAATATTCTATTGTGTCTTCAGCAAGGACATTGTTTGCCAATATAGACAGGTCAGCAATTGTCTGAAACAGTTATTGAATATTCCACTATCCCTTGTTGGAACATCATGATTAGACACTTATAGGTATATAAAATATATAAAGGGCTGAGTGTGTGTTAAATACGTGAGACAAAATAACAGATTGGCTGCCATCTGGCAAATAAGTTATCTTCCCAGATCTACTGTTGACTCAGAATAAGTGCCTTAAACAATGCATATCTCCATTTTCTAAGCAACCCAGTGTCAGGTAGCACCACCTAGTTCACTGGAGGCTTGGTTTTGAGGAAGAACAATGAAAGAGTAGTAGTATTTTTAATAAAGAAGATCTTTATAAAAAACATGCATGATCACAGCTGGCAAGACTTCAGTGATAACCCCAAAGGCTCATGTTAGTCAATGACTTACTCTCTACATAGAAATTTAACAGAGCAGCTAACAAGGAGCCACATGACTAACTTGAGCATACTTGAGCATTGTTCTAACCTTCACTTCTTGTCCCCTCCCAATTATCTTTAAGAGGGATTTTAATTACGGGCCGGGCGTGGTGGTGTAGCAGTTAGGTTTGCACATTCCGCTTCTCAGCGGCCCGGGGTTCACCGGTTCGGATCCCAGGTGCAGACATGGCACCTCTGGGCAAAAACCATGCTGTAGTAGGCGTCCCACGTATAAAGCAGAGGAAGATGGGCATGCATGTTAGCTCAGGGCCGGTCTTCCTCAGCAAAAAGAGGAGGATCGGCAGTAGTTAGCTCAGGGCTAATCTTCCTCAAAAAAAAAAAAAAAAAGAGGAATTTTAATTAAAAAATAAAGTGCCTCAAAAGTAGGCAACATAAAAATGGGAAAATTAAGGATCTGAATCATCTACCAATAATCAGGCACATAACAGAGTGAGCTGGTTTTCTCCATCACTAGGAAAATCTGCCACAAGTAGAGGAGTTGTTTTTATGGTCATCAAATAACTTTAAACATTAATTATCAATGCACTGAGCTATTTGTAAATATTCTCCTGATATACCATTTCTAAGCAGGCAGTTTGTTCTTAATTTTCGTACTTTAAATCAAATAATGTGATTTTTTTTTGCCATTATAGTTTCCAAAAATGTATATTTAATACAATCTTCATTCAAGTGTGGAGTAGGTGAGGACAGTCTATCGTTAATTCTGTCTCTTGGGAATATGGCTGTCTGCAATTAGATTGAATTCCCTCTGAAGGAATGCCTTCTTCATCTTTGCATGCCGCTGTCTACCATAGCACCCGACATTTAGTGGGTACTTAATAGATACATATGGAAGTGAACTGAACACAAGGTTGTGTTAGGCAGGGTCATTTTCCTGGAGATCAGAATTATAAAAGTCTTAAAGAAGTTGATAGAAATAATTGGTCAAGAAGTGTCTGGATGGTACATCAAGAAAAAAACATGGTTTAGGATAACTGGATGTAAGTATGTCTGCCCAACGAAGAACACTGGTCATAACTGGGCCAAGAATTGATATTCCACCCAAGATGAACAAATCAGATTTACCTTCTAGAAATTTGGCATTAGGACTTATAGACATCAGTAATTCTATACTAAAGTAATGTATAGCCATCATATTACACTAGAATTTATAAGACTACAGCATTTGCAAAGGTCAGAATAAGGTAATGTATGAAAATTTCATTTTGGAAAGAGTAGGCCTAGATTTTTGACTGAATGAGGAAAAATACTTGGCTCAATTGTACCTTAATCTATTTAATTATAATGCAGAGTCAAAAACCATAGGGAAAGATCATTTTGTTTAGCAATTTTAGTTATCTTTAAATTCCTATGGATTCTGTTTGGCATTTATTTAATTCTTGGACTCTTTGACCTTTAGAATGATGCATTCTTGTAACCTCTGTTTAATTGGTTAGCTGTTCAGCCCATGATTTTTCCAAGTAGGTTCATAAGTATAACCTGGTCTTTCTCATGGAAGCAGTCAACATGGAGTAGGCAGGGCCTAAAGCCACCTTTAGATCTGACCTATCCTTGAGGATTAATGACCAGGGTTTCTTAGGGACTAGTTGAACTGCTGAGAAGAAAGAGAAAGTGAGTGGGGAGAGGAAAAGGAAATAGAGAAAAAGAGGGCCACAGATGGGAGTGGCAAGCTTGAGAACTGCTGCTGGATTTTTATGATGTTACTTCATACCTTAAAGTGCCGTTTTATGTAAAATATTATTTAACACTTTTAATTTATACCTTTTGATAATTGATCAAGTTATGTATATAGTTGTTGACTGATATAACCATCCTGTATTATGCATGTGGAATGAATGGGCTTGCAAATGGAGTGACGCCCTCCCGCATTCTCTTTCCCTCCCATCCCTCAATCTCCGCTTCCTTCCAGCTCTGCCTAGTGGCCTTCCCATCCTGCAGTGCACTGTCACTTAAATCAAGTTACCTTTTATTAAAAATTCCCATGGTTTCAGGCTTCATAAAAACTCACAATTCTGAAACTAGGGAGACAAGAGGTGAAAGCAGGATCGTCTAGTTTTATTAATATTTTTAAATATCAATTTTAGGACACTGCTAGAAGCCAAAGCAAAATGTTCTCTGAAATCTGTTCAGTGGGTTCATGCACATACTAGTTAAATTTTTGTTTACACAGTCCTGTGACTATTCATCTGGAAAATATGAAATTGCTTGAGTTGTCAAAATCAAGAAATAATTTTTCAAAACCAAAGAAAAAAATAAACATGAGGAAAGGTTTTTCAGAATGGTTTTTCTGTGCTGACTGTGAAAATGACAGTCCAGAAGTAAAAAGGAGCTGTAAAAAATCACAGATTGGGGAAAGTTAAGTATCATTCAATAATTATATGTAATTTACTTCCATGTGTGATACAAAATTATATTTTCTGCAAATATATTTAGAATATCTCTGGAGGAATACACAAACTGTTAGTATGAATGCTTCCAGGGAGAGAAGAAGGGGGTGAGCGGTACCAAGAAGATTTGTCTTGTACAGTATATTTTTTGCACTTTTTGAATTTTTTATTATGCGTATGTAATTCTATTTTTTCAATTTGTTCTAAAGAAATCACCATTTATCTAAGTAAACAGTAAGCCTAAATAAATTCTGATCATTAGGTGTAAAATGTTTTTAATCAATAATGCCTCTCCATTCCATGACTTCTTGGTTAGACCTTTTTTAAACGTCCATGTTTAGGGAGATCTTAAGTGCATTTCCTATAGAGACAATTCTGTTCTATTAGCCTCATGCTATGGGAAGAAATGGAGGTGTTACTATAATAGCCTAGGCGTGAATTGGCGAAAGGATGGAATCAGGCTAAATTGGAATTGGAAGCAGCAGGAAAAAAAGAGGAGACGAACAAGGGAAACAAGTTTTGGGGCCAGTTTTAAAATCAGCAGGCCTCATGCACCGTCTAAATTCTGATCTCCTTAAAGGCTTTATCATTCTCTTGTGGCCTGAAAGAGGACATTATCTCTAGGGGTTTGACTCTCAGGGGAGAGAACACAGATACCCAAATCTAACCAAAAGACCTCAATTGTGCGAAGAAGACTTACCAAGGGCATTTGTTAATGTATCATTCAATGGGAACTGTCTCTCTGCTGCTGCCGTGTATATAACTTATTTTTTAGACTGGAAAATTTCAAAGATATAAAAACATAAGATGTATAATGAACCTCCATGTACCTATCACCCACTTTCCCTCCCCCGGGACTATTCTGAAGCAATCCCATGCACCGTTGTGTCTTTAAACATTTCCATTTGTATCACTAAATCCTAAGAATTCTTTTTTAACAAAAGTTAACCATCATAAAATGTCTCCACCTACAAATTAATTATACTTTCTTAATGTCATGCAATTTCCAGTCAGTATCCAGATTTCCCCAATTGTCTTAGAATGTTTTTGGTTGAATAAGAATCCAAATATGGTCCATACATTGCGATTGATTTAGAGATGCCTCTTCAGAATTTTTAAGTCTATGAATTTCTCTTTCCATCTCCCTCTTTCACTTTCCTTGCAAATTTTGTTATTGTCACTGTTGAATAAACCAGTTTCCTTGTTCTGTAGTTTCCCATAGAGAATATCCCTCTAGGGATTACAATCAAATTACTGTTTTAAAGGCACTTAGGGTAGTTACTCACTGTATGATCATGCCTCTAACTTGATATAGAGTTAGATTCATTTGTCTTTTTCTTAATTTCAATACTTAGGAATTGTTTTTTTAATTTAATTTTTATTTCATAATTATGTAAAATATACGCGTAATTCCAAAGTCAAAACCACAAAACAAAGTATATTCAAAGATCAACTTCAATCCCTTTCACCATGCTACTCCCTCCTCCATTAGTAACCATTGTGTGTAATTTTATAATTTATCCTCCTGTTGTTTTTTTAAAGCATATGTATATTCATATCCATCCCTGAGATAAATGGTAGCACGCTGTACATGATTTTATCCACCTTACTTTTTAAAAAATTTATTCTGGAGATCACTCTATAGTAGTATAGAGAGATAGTCTTCCCTCCCGTTTAGAGCTCGAACCGTCTCATTGCGCAGATAGAGAGTGGTCCATTAGACTAGTCCTCACTGATGGACATGGAGTTGTTTGCCTGCCACCCTCTTTTGAAGTGTCAACTACACGTGGTCTACGCACTTCAGAGGGTTCAAGGTTCCACTGCCTCACCACAGAGACCAGATGTGCTGGCAGTTCTTTTGACTGCCATCCTTCCTTCCTAGACGCCCTCTATTTCTCAGCTTCCTGCCTCTCTTTTCTCCTACCCTCGCCCGTTCTCCTGCATTGTCCTTGCTTCACTCTGTGTCGAGGGCATGTTGTACTCTGCAATATCTTGAAGGACCTCATGTTTTCTTCTCCTTTCTCTCTAGGGAGAAGGTCAAAGGAGCTCTTTATTTTCCTTCAGAAACATTATTATTTTGATAAAATAAATGGGCTTTCAGGCAGAGTCACTCCTTACAAAATAATACCCTCATTTCCAGTACTTCCTGGTTTCTGAGAATATAAATTATTAAGCATTCTCATTTCAAACATTTCCAGCCACAGCTGCCCAAAAGGTACCAAAGACAGCACAATGCCTCAAGGGTTATGAGCCATGGAGCATGGAAAGGATGATGGATATGCGCATCCTGCGGGTCCTCCTTTAAAATTCACTTACAACTGGGAGAAGTTCTACAACAATTCACTAACACTTCAGTGTGGTTGTGTTTGTCAAAGAGGTTGGCCATACTGAGAGCTAGAGCAGGACTCTGAGCACCTGGGATTGAAGGCGTAGAGTTAAGGAAACGAACAAAGACCTAAAAGACAAGAAGAGTGAGGATGGGAGGGGAGGCTATGCAAAAGAAGTTACGGATGCTTCAGCGTCTCTCCCTTTTAACCTTGACCTCCCAGGTCCCCCAAACTCACATTCTAGGCAGATCTGGACCTGCCCCTTCATGCATTCATCCATACCCTCTTTTTTTACACAAGTGTTAGCACATCCTGCACATGGTTCTACCCATGGTTTTGTTTTGTTTGCTGAGGAAGATTAGCCCTGAACTAGCATCTATTGCCAATCCTCCTCTTTTTTCGCTTGAGAGAGATTAACCCTGAGCTGACATCTGTGCCAATCTTCCTCCACTTTATATGAGGGTTGCTGCCATAGCATGGCTGATGAGTGGTGTAGTATAGGTCTGTGCCTGGGATCCGGACCTGAGAACCCAGGCCACCAAGGCAGAGCATGCCAAACTTAATCACTACACCACAGGGCTGGCCCCTACCTATTGGTTTTTTCGTTCAACAATAACTCAGATTTTTTCATATTAAAAAGAACTTTCCACTTTTTTACAGCTGCCTAGTATTCTATTGAAAGCATGTATCATAATTTATTTAACTAGACCTCTATTCATTAATGTTTAGGTTATTTTCAATATTCTACTATTACAAACAATGATGTTACCTTGAACAGGCTTCATTTTGCCTGTCAAAAGCATATCTGCCATCTAAACTCCTAAAAATGGAACTGCTGGCTCAAAGGGTTATGCATTTATAATTGTGATAGGTACTGTTAATCTGCCCGCTATGAAAGCTGGAAATTTGCCTTCCCAAGCAATGGATGGCAGGGCCTGTTTCTCCCAGCCTTGCCAACACCATATGGTATCTCATTTTTGAATTTTATCCTGTCTGATAGCTTGAAAAATGGTATCTTGGTGCAGTTTCCATTTTCATTTCTCTTATTGTGAGTGAGATTAAGCATCTCTTCATTTGTTTGGGGTTTTACACATTAAGGAATTTTTTGTTCATATCCTCTGCCCATTTTTCTATTGGGTTCTTTATAAACTGGCCAGAATTCTATATCAGGGACACAATCCTTTGTCTTTGATTTCAGTTCTGACTACTTTTTCCCATTTTAATCTTTTCATCCATATTTTTATTTTACTCATGGTATTTTTGTCATGCAGAAGTTATTTTTTCAATGCAGCAAAGTGTAACAATATATTTTCATGACATAGATTTTGTGTCCCAATTTAAAAAACCTGGTGAAGAAGAAATTTAATTGTGCATTGAAAATGCGTAGTAAAACTTGAGGGTAAAGAAATATTTAAAAGACTGAGAAACACTGGCAGATTATGGAGAGTTCACAAAGCCTCACCTTCAAAGTGCTGCCATAATAAAAGTCTGGTTGGAAGGGCCACACCTGTTCTTGTGCCAGTTTGGGGCAGGGATAGAAACTATCAAGAAATTGACGGCTAGGCCTTTTTTTTTTAAGTTGATGTATAACACACATATAATAAATTGAATAAAGTTCACTAGTTTTAAGTATACAGCTCAATAAATTTTCACATGTGAAGATTTCCTGTATAATTACCACCCAGATCAAGATACTATGAACACCAAGTTCTTGATCACCTGGCAAATGGAGGAAGAAGGGATGTTTAGTTCTGAGGGTTAGAGAAATTTGTCCTTTGTGTAGTGGAGTGGGAGGAGTAAAGGGAAGGAAGAACCATGGACAAGGGTCAAACAAGCATTGTTGGGAGGAGCCCACCTCAGTCTGTTCAAAGGACCTGAGGGTCCTCCCTGAATTCTCACTCTCGTTAGAATTTATTCACGTGGAAGAAAAGAAAACAAGGCTATTGAGCATCCAAAACAAACAGGATGGGGTGGCTCAGGTGTCTTCGCAGGCCTGTGTCTTAGTGAACAAAATAAAGATAATTCTATGGAAGTACATTGAGGTGTGGCTTCCACATTAGAGATAATGTGGGTCGAAGATAAATATTCAGGAGAACTGACTGATGGCAATGAGCTGGCATTTATTCCTTTCTTCTTACTTTCATCTTTTCATCATCTCCTCCTCTCAGTAGGCCCAACCTAAATCTCCAGGTGGATGGAGGAGAGGCAAAATAAGAACAAGAACAGGTCAAAGTGAAGGTAAGGCACAGACCAAACCCTCATTCACCTCCTGCGTCCCACTGCTATTCTCCCCAAGTCCTTTCTATATTATTATAAGAGTTACTGAGGCGTAAAGAGCACAAAAGGGTAGAAAATGAAAAGTAAAACTCTTCTCCCATCCACCCCACACCCTATACAGGTTCCACTCCCTAGAGGCAACTGTCAAGGGAAATCTCCCTATTCCGACTGTTTCCTTCCACACGGATGTGTCAGTCCTGGCCTCTCTCCGTTCTACCACGGAATTCATTTTACAAATGGTTTAATCTGGGTGGTAAATTTGAGAAGGATAAACCACGTGTGCTTAGCTTAGCTCCTTCCTGTCTTTCCCTGGGAGTTGGAGCCCCAGGGGCAGGCGTTCTCTGCCCCTTTTCCAGGTGTGGGCTCTTCCCGCAATGTGGGGAGGGCTGCCCCGGCCCAGCACTTTTATAACTGCATGGATAAAGTTGTCTTTGTGGAGTGCATTAAACAAGGCTTTTAGCTCTCACAGCAAGCTATGCACTCCAGCTTAGCCTTTATTAATAATAAAGTAACATTCGCATCTCCCGTCAACCTATCCTTGTCTGTTCCCCAATTTGTTCAGTAACAAACAAAGAGGGGCTCCATTGATTGGTGCTCCAATACCACCTACTTAAGAACTGTTTGGGATTTTAGTTCAAAACATAATGAGGGATCTAGCTCACTAACTAGCCTTTTCCTCCAAGAACTTGTTAACCTTTTTTTTTAATTTATTTTTAGCTCTACTACTGGCAATCTTTGTAACTTTAAAGAACTGTGTCTTCTATCTCT
This sequence comes from Equus caballus, assembly GCF_041296265.1. Lineage (NCBI taxonomy): Eukaryota > Metazoa > Chordata > Mammalia > Perissodactyla > Equidae > Equus > Equus caballus. The sequence goes on along the minus strand of NC_091685.1, from coordinate 94,569,610 downwards.
TAATCCATCTAGTTCAGATAGTATTTCTCAACTCTCCAATTTATAAAATGAGGAATTAGGTCCTTACATTTTGCTCCAACTCTCCTCCTCCACCTTCCAGCTTATCAGCTCTACTTTTAATGTTTTACACTATTAAAGCTTATAATATTTTCATCTCATGTAGATTTACATAAATGCAATTATTATAATTAAATGTTCTAAACCGTCTAAAGGATGAATTATGAAAACTGAAAAACAATTATAAATATTTTTAAATGAATAAGGAAATGCTATTCTCAGCAGAACACAGGGTGTCATCGGACCCACAAAGACTGAAACATAATCCTACATCAATAAACCTGTTCTGCTTGAAGGAATCTTTTCCAATGTCAGGGTCAAATGGATATTCTTTTCTTACGTTCCATCGATCACTCAATATCATGCCACATTTTTAGTTTGCTTCATATTTAGACAATGGGTTTTATACAGATCATTGTTTCCCCCGTTATATTAGTCTGGCTTGGGCTTCCATAACAAAATACCAGAGACTGGGTGGCTTAAACAACAGACATTTATTTTCTCACAGTTCTGGATACTGGGAGTCCAAGATCAAGGCATCAGAAGGATTGGTTTCTGGTGAGTCCTCCCTTCTGGGCTTGTAGATGGCACCTTCTCCCTGTATCCTCACATGGCCTTTCCTCTGTACATGGGTTGAGAGAGAACAATCTCCCGTAAGACTTCCCTCTCCTTATAAAGACGCCGGTCCTATAAGATTGGGATCCCACCTTTATGACCTCATTTAACCTTAATTACCTCCCTAAAGACCCCATTTCCAAGTACAATCACATTGAGGGTTAGAGTTTCAACATATGAATTTTGGAAGGACACAATTTAGTCCATAACACTCATGTTTGTTTAAAATCTACACATTCAATAAATACTAGAATAGCTCTTCCCCTATGTCTGTAAATAGGGAACATATCCTTTACCAAGCCAGCCCTGGTGGTCTAGTGGTTAAGATTTGGCACTCTCATTACCGCAGCCTGGGTTCGTTTCCCGGTCAGGGAACCACACCACCCATCTGTCGGTTGTCAGATTGTAGCAGCTGCATGTTGGTGTGATGCTGAAAGCTTTGCCAACCCTATTTCAAATACCAGCAGGGTTGCTCATGGTAGACAGGTTTCAGCAGAGCTTTCAGACTAGACAGACGAGGAAGGAGGACCCGGCTACCCACTTCTGAAAAAATTGGCCACAAAAACCCTATGAATAGCAGTGGAGCATTGGCTGATACAGTGCTGGAAGGTGAGAGGATGGCACAAGAAGACCAGGCAGGGTTCTGCTTGCTGGACACAGGGTCACTAGGAGTCAGAATCAACTCACCAGCACTAACAACAACAACAAATCATTTTCCAAGTGTCTAGAAAGTAACCTGAGGATGCCCTAAAACTAAACCATGGGCTCTGGAAAATACGCCTAAAGTTGTAAAATTCCCAGGCCAAATTATTCTTGTCTTCACATTAGAGAAAACTCAGATTCTTTTTTTTGCTTTTTAGATTGGCCCCTGAGCTAACATCTGTTGCCAATCTTTTTTTTTTTCTTTCTCCTTCCCAAAGCCCCCCAGCGCATAGTTGTATATTCTAGTTGCAGGTCCTTCAAGTTGTGCCATGTGGGATGCCACCTCAGCATGGCTTATGAGTGGTGCCATGTCCATGCCCAGGATCCAAACCAGCAAAACCCTGGGCTGCCAAAGCAGAGCACACAAACTTAACCACTCGGCCACAGGGCCGGCCCCTCAAATTCTTATCTAGGGCCTAGAACTCCCCATGAGATGATCTAGGACTGGGCATTGTTCCTGAAAGCACTGAGGACCACGCCCTCCACCTCCACCTCCTCTCTCCACCACTCCCACGTGCTAATAAGGTTGAATGATACTCTGCCCTACATCCAGAATGAAAACGCCATGGCCCAGGTGAGCACTGTCCTGTCCTCATAAAACCATAGACTGAAAGGCATCTTAGATATCCACTTGTCCAGACTCCCTCATTTTATACTTGAGAAAACTGAAACCCAGAAAATTTGGATGATATTTTACACCCAAATTACACAGCAAGGTATATTAGAACCCAAGACTCCTGACGTTTCGTTCTGTGTCCTGTCCACGAAGCCATGAGGCTTTTCAGTTCCCCTCAATGAGCAGAGAGACTCTGAAATTCAGAGAAGCTGCTCAATTGTTATGGATAAATACCCATTCAACCACGAGTCAGAACTGTAAATTGTGACTCTATTCCGAAGTTTGGTGTCTAGTTACTGTCAAGAGCTGAAATGGAGAAAGCTGAGCTGCCAGGTGTTGAGGTGGTCAGTTAAGACAACAAGCCAAACTGAAAGTAACAGTTAAGCCTTTATTCACTGACTGCAACAGTATAATCAAGAGGCAAAACACGAAAAAGCACCGGCTCCCTTGGTGCTCCCCACCATCAGCTCCAGCGGGGGGTCAGATGTATCAGCCCAGATTGGGGGATTGTCTTACTGCTGGGGAGGCCCTGGGATGGTGGGGGAGAGCAAGGAGTGGAAAAGTACTGAATACTGAGTCAGAATGTAGAAAAGTGACTTGAAAGCCCCTTGATAAGGAGGCCTCTGAATGCAGGCATTCAGACTGGGAGTGTGGATACACTCAGAGCATCGCCAGCCTGTGTGGGGCTGAGTCTTTGACTGCAACTCCCTCCAGACTATGCACCCAGCGTGGGAGGGCAGCTTTACCTTAAGAGGCCTGCCACGTAAAGCCTTTGTAATTGCCTGTGGTCCAGCTTGAAAAATCACACATAGGATTTTGGTCTGGAGCCAGACTCCTCAATTACGTATGGTAACGGCACATTTCATGTCCCTAGACGTGCTTACTAATACTCTGCAACTCCCTAGACATCACTTTCGCTTAATGCATATTTTGGTTATCACATTTAACTATCATCAGAATAAAGCTAATTATCACCAAATTTTTCTCCAACTGCTACAGTTGGACATTATTATGCTTTATTATGAGTGCTTTTCTGTGTTCAAATACAGAGCTGGGCACATTGCAAGATCTCAATAAATACATGCTTATATTTCTTTTTTTGTTTGTTTTGGTTACTATAAAGATCTGAATATAATTAATGGTCCATTATATTTTCTTTGTGCTATATGGCTTTTAAATTTACATCCTAATTTTGTTATCCCATTCATTGTAAATGGTTTTAGTTATAATCTGCTCAAATTTTTCTTGGTGGAAATAATTTTGGCAGAAATAATCTTGGTGGAAACAGAGATGATAATTTAATGAAGATATTAAAGTTATGTCAACTGGTAAGTAAAAAGTTGTGGCTGCTCCCTGAGGAGATTTCATCCTAAGAAAAGATACTCCAGATAGTATACATGAAGCCCCCTTCCCTATTCTTGCCTCCAGACCCCACCTCCTTCCCTGTCCTCAACACGTTCCCTACGACAGGAAAATCTGGAGAAAAAAAGGAATGGAAAAGAGAAGAAATTCACAGCCTGAGCCAGGACAAAGCATGTTTCCACCCATGTGGTAGGACCTTTCAAAACTTACTAAAGCAAATTTAGGTCTGTAAATGTGTATTTTAAAAGGTTGGATATTGAACGTGGAAGGGAAATTGAACTGCAGAGCAAGATTGAAGTGTTGTGTGAGATTTCGCTAATTGTGCCCATTAACTGAAAAAATATTTGCTTAGGATTTCTTTGCAGTAGAGCCCCTGGGTTAGCCAACAAAACTGGAATGTGCTGGCCAAGGGTGCTCTCCTGCCAATTTACCTACCACATTTTCAGAGCCAGAACATCTCCAGCTAGGCCTTCCTTTATTTAGTATATTTATATACCTTCCTCTATTTAAATAAATAACAAGCAGACTGTTAACAGACTGGATTAAAGTGGAAATCCCCCACAAAAGAGAGAGTCACCATTAAGCCTCATCTTTCTGCTTCTCCCCAGCTCTGCCTCAGGCCTGGAACACGCTTTTCCCCCTGGGTTTATTATTATTTGTGTTAGACATACAGTAAAATTAACTTTTCTAATGGTGTGCTGTCCTATGAGGCTTGTTTGTTTGTTTGTTTTTGGAACACTTAAATGGCCTTGGGTGGAAAAGATATTAAAATTAGCTCTTAATTTCCTAGTTTTTTGTTTATTAAAGACAATTCTTAGCTGTTATTTAAAAGTAGGCCTCCAGTATTTCCCTTCCTTGTATTTTTTTTTTTATAACAGATTTGAAAGTCTTCCCTACCACCTTTCTCTTTTTATTCTCGGCCCACTCTCTTCACAATTTTTTGGTCTTTCTTCCACCTAACTCAGTCTGCTCCTATATGCAGGCAGCCAACAGGATACACCCTGTAAAATACATCTGGCCTGACTTGCTGTTTTCTATCTTCACGTTGGGACTTAGAGAATAAGAATTTGGAAGCATAAGTTTTCCATCTTCTGAAAAAAATAATCCATGCTGTACCGATTGGCCTAAATTTTGAAAATCTGAGTTCAGTTGGCCTACGTTATGACTTTAATCAGAGGTTCTTTTGAATAGAGCCAAATCCCAGCGGCCCGAAGGTCTTTTAGGCTGGAAATAGGCAGCACTATTGCCTGGATCAGCAGGTGCAACCACACCCACTCCCAGCCCTGCCCTTCTCAGCACTGGTCAGAGCGTCACCCCTTCAGTGTGAGGCAGGAAGTAAACCCTGAATAAGGAAATAGAGGCAAAGACGCTCCCTCTATGGCCTGAGACTTCATCATCCAGAACCACTAAGAGTCCCTCGTTGCCTACCGGCCACTCTTTGGGACCACCAGGAGTACAGTGACTGCTTCACCCTCCTCTTCATGAACAGAAGTAAAATTACCCTTGAGGATATTTGGTAAATCTTCCTCCCCATATATTAAATTTACTAAGAAGGACAAAATATATACATGAAGTCAACACATTTCCATCATTTACCCATAACTATATTAATTAACATTTCAGAATTACTATGTATTAGGATTAACTATAGAGTTATCCTTTTCAAAGGAAATCTACCAAACTTAGTCATAAGCAATGAGTCAGTCTCGTCCCAGAAATCACTCAGAGGGGACATATGAGCAAAGATAATGAAGACTTCCTCTTGGAAATATGCCAAAAAACAATATATAGAATAGGAAACCACTCCAGACTACTTCGTGTCTTAATATAAACCATACAGCAATATCATAAGCCACAGGGAAGAAAGAACTTGAATGAGAGGGCTACCAAATATTATCCAGCCCACTAGAACAACAACTTGCCAAGGCTTGAGGAGAAACTGTGCTTAACTTCTACTGTTACTAATAAAAATGAGGGTGTTTGGATTTTCATACAGGAAGACATTTTATCCACATATATATGTGACATCAAGTAGCAAGGATGTCAGAGACTATCATCTCTATATTAAAGATCCCAGGAAGATGGGGTTCACAGACAGGGCCTTGGACTCTATGCTTCTTCCCAATATGGAGAAGCAGTTTCCATTTGGATCTGAAATCAGGACACTTATTATCCCACCAAGAATAATTGCCTTAATCATAATGGGGCACTTAACACAAAGGAACAAAGGAGGCAGCCCCCAGTCTCAGGTTCAAGATCACATCAAAGCAGTGAGATAAATAGGCCGGGGAGTTCTACCTGCTTTGTTCCCTGATGTGTCCCAAGCACTTATCATGATTCCTGACACATAGTAGGTGATCAGTAAATATTTACCAAGTGAACGATTATATGCATGAATAAATAAGCAATGATTCGACATTTTTCACACTAAGGGCTGAACTATTCCTCGGTACCAGACATTTTGCAAAATGTTTTGGAAGTGTCCTTTGTTCGCTATTCAGCTACCAAATATATCTAAAATGATTATAAAGCAAGAGCAAAGGATAGCTCATTTTTTAAAAATTCAACAATCATGGACCTACTGTGCAAACCATTGTAACATATAAATGTAAGAGTTCTTATATGAAAAGCAAATTACAATACAGGTATGAGATAAACCAGAAGAACCCACAAAAGAGGATGAGCAGAGTGTGGATAGCATGAGAAAAAACAATGACTCTTGTTTTAGTCATCTGAGACTTGATGAGTAGTAACTAAAAGCTCCTATCAAAATCTACCCTGTAGCCCTTAATATCTCTTCTACTTGGTTATATAGATTCTCTCATCAGAGTAAGTATTCAAAGATATTCCTAGCAGGAAGGGATTTAACACAGAGAATTAGAGCTCTTACACAAAACCAGTGTAAGGTGAGGAGAATACAGGTCAGGGAAGCTCCTCAGTGCATTCAGGAAATTAGGAAGTTCAGGGATCAGAAGAAACCTCTGCCAATGATGTCAGCTTCCTGCAGCACTAAAGTGGGTGATTTCCAGAAGAATACCTAGAAACTCCCGGCAAAGCCTCACGTCTGCCCTTTGCCAAAGCTTACACACTTGCCCATAGCTGCTGAGTCAGTGACGGCTTCTCTTTCTCTTTTTCCTTCCGTTTTGTTCTAAATCTCAAGGAGTGCCTCCCATTCGTGGAAACCAAACTAGAAACCTGATGACAAAGCAATTTGGAAAATGCAGTTTACAGGTTTACAGACCCTACAATACAAGAAGAGATAGATGAGAGTTGGAATGTTGCTAAGATCCCAACAGAAAATCTGGCACAAAGATTTAGTTAAGTCTACAGTCAAAGGTAAATGGCTTTCACTCATCATGTGGATTCAGTCATTCTCCTTTTACAGTTTTGCTGTTGTTGTCTTGCTAAAAATCTGAAGTTCAAGAATCCCTCTGGGTACCATCACAGAAAGATATATGGACTGGGTAGGCCCTACTGACTACTTTGTCCCTGGTAAGCAGATTGCCTGTGGACTGCTTTGAGAATGATATTTCAATAAAGCTTTATCTCCACCAGGTTGTGTTCCCTGATGCACTGGGAGGGCACACAGGCTGGGGAGGAAAGGGTGGGTGTTCTCAGGGAAGGTTTTACAGAGGAGGGTTGAAATTTTAGTAGCAGTGCTCTAAACAGACAAGAATGCAGTGGACACTAAAGAAAACAGAAACACCAACTGACAAGCCTCTACTGGAAGTTAACAGAAGGGGAAAATGTGTCTCTCTTGACTACCTGACATGTTTTCTCATATCCACTCAAGAAACCTCCATTCCAAACCCTTTTTAGGTTAGTGAAGGCTGTTGGGGGAAAAAATGGCATACTTTAAAAGTTGAACTAAAGAGAAGATAAAGAGTGGAATAGTGCAGTCATATTCCTCTCATATAAACAATACAAAGCCCAAATATTGTTTCCATCAGCCCTCCCAACTTGAGCTCCTAGCTGAGTTTCCCAGGCAGTGTTAGGAAGAATAAGCACAGACTGCTCACCTTCCCTCTTGCTCGGGCCACTCCCTTGCTCTCAGTTCATCTCTCCAGTAGGGAGCTTCCCTGGCCACCCAGGCTGTGAGCCATCTGCTCTGGAGGGAACGCCTCTGGGAACAGGATTCTGGCCTCCTAAGTGGAGGGGAGTGCCCTGCTCTCCCTCTTCTGAGAGTTTTCCTTGGGTTAGGGAGTGCTGAAAAACAAGACCAAGTATCAGGTTCCTGTTTTGATCTGTAAACCAAGAAAAACACTCTTTTATCTTTTTCCCTCCCGTCCCTAGAGAGTTTTTCTCCTGTAAGTGCAGTGGAAGTTCAGGCTCCAAAAAGCCACCTACGAAGATGACCCATGGCCAGCCCAAGACCACACCCCTTCTCTCCAGTAAGTGTAGCAGAGGACTTAGACAAAAGCAACATGGCAGAAGTTGTGCAACAAGAGAAGCGAGGGGGTAAGCAAGTGCATTAAGATTTTAAAGTTACTTCTTCTTCACTGGGTTCCATCACTCAAGATGTGTAAAGATAAAGCACTTGGAGAATAAAAATACATTCAGAACTAGCCAGAGGCCGGCCCATTGGCACAGCAGTTAAGTTCCTACATTCTGCTTTGGCAGCCCGGGGTTCGCCAGTTCAGATCCCTCGTGTGACTTACGCACTGCTTGTCAAGCCATGCTGTGGCAGGCGTCCCACATATAAAGTAGAGGAAGATGGGCACGGATGTTAGCTCAGGGCCAGTCTTCCTCAGCAAAAAGAGGAGGATTGGCAGCAGTTAGCTCAGGGCTAATCTTCCTAAAAATTTTTTTAAAAATTAAAAAAAAAAAAGAATTAACCAAAGCACTAGGACCCTTCCACAAGAGAGAAGGGAGCAAGGGGGATTTTAATGTTTCTTTAAGAGAAACTAAAATCTCTAATATGAGAAAACATGGATTTAGGGTTGCAAACATTTTCAAATACATTAGTAGCACATAGAAAAGACTGAAAATAAGTTGATAATATTTCTCTTTTCAGTGTGTTCACTTGCCCTCAGCCTGATGGGTGTGTGCTTCAATTTATGTTTTTTCCCACTACAAAGTGTAGAATGCAATTAAGGAAGGATCATTACTAGACTAATCCTTCCCTTATGTTAATTCCCTTTAATAATGAATAATCAGTCACAAGGAAAAGGAGATTGAAATTAAAAGGCTTAGTCAAACCCTAAAACTACAGGTTGAACAAACATAACTGCAGTCATGTGATTACAGGAATGCCTTTGCATGCAGCTAATAGATGAAGAACACATGTTACCTAGACTTCCTTATGTTCAATCAGTTCATTGTGCGATAGTTTCTACTAAAAGTCCATCATGTGGGGCTGGCCCCGTGGCAGAGTGGTTAAGTTCGCGCGCTCCGCTGCAGGCGGCCCAGTGTTTCGTTGGTTCGAATCCTGGGTGCGGACATGGCACTGCTCATCAAACCACGCTGAGGCAGCGTCCCACATGCCGCAACTAGAAGGACCCACAACGAAGAATATACAGCTATGTACCGGGGGGCTTTGGGGAGAAAAAGGAAAAAAATAAAATCTTTAAAAAAAAAAAAAGTCCATCATGCTTCATGGCTAAACATTAGTACAAACCCAACTATCCCCAAATTGGAAAATATATATATATATGAGACCAAAATACTATTGGATCGTTTTGAGTAAGAATTAGGCTCAAAAAAATTTCAAAATGAAAAGTGTTATTTATCTCTTTAGTATTCTCTCATTAGATTTACCATCGCAGAAGTGTAGAGGAAATTATAAAGCCTAGAAAAGTTATAAAGGCTGATAAATATTCCAGCAGTTATATTTTTGAAACCTGATTTCTGTAAGCTCCTCTCTAAAATAAATCTCTCAGTGTTGCCACTTTCAGAATGCATCTAACTGGAGCATTCCAAAGCAGCTGGATTTTCCTGGGACGGTGTTGTATAAGGCTCTCCCCAAATGCCTTTCCTAATATACTAGGTGCATTCCTGAATCGTTGAATCATTACCATCAAAACAAAACTCAACATTCAGAGAACTGTTTTTCTTCTGTAGTACCCTACTCCTTCCATTTTTGACGATCATTCGTGATTATTCCCAGCTTTGATTTTCTGGTGTTTTCCTACAGGGGAGCACTGTATTTGTTGGATTTGCATCGTTGCGTTGCGCAGCATCCAACACTGCATTGTTGGAATTTGACGAGGGCTGATTCCTCACCGTGCAGGAGTCTACAACACTGTAGGAGATTAGTAGTCCCAGCCCTTGCTCACGAAATTGAGTAACATCTCCCAGTCACGCTGACATCACAGATTCTTTCCCACATTTCCAAATGCCTACCAGGAGGTGGTACTCATGTGGTTGAGAACCACTATCCCTCAAACGTCTGTTTCTGTATGACAGCTGCTCTCTTTCACAGCCCCAAAAGGCAATTCACACTCCTTGTGGCTGGGACACTAGATTTCTGATGCATAAAGCAGAAGTTTGTCTTCAGGGTTGTATTCATCTGTGTTGAAAGCATGGTTCCTTCTGAACACGAGTCCATTCTGACAATTAAACCTGAGAGTCGTTATTTAGTATTTTCTTATCTTATTTGCAGACACAAACAAATATGGCAGTAGAATTCAATGTGTTTGCTTCACCTAGGAGTTCACGCCCAGGCTGTCTCAGCCCAGCCCTGCCCACATTCATTATATTCCAGCCTTCCCTCATGTGAAAGGACGAATGAAAGTATTTTCCAGATGTTGCTATTGTACCAATTATATTCTCTTCAAGAAAAGGACTATCAATTCTAGTAGGAGGCACTGCTTTTATTCATTAAGATCTGTTCCCAGCACTGTATATGGTGTGCCCTTTGACACGAACTTAGCCACGTGAGGGAGCTTCAGAAGGCCTAGGAGGCACTTCTTAGGTTCAGAAACCTTTCCAAGGATAAGAAATAAATAGCTGTCTGCAAGTGACAGGGAGAAATTGTGGATTAGGAAGAATGTAGGCCACCCTGACACTACTCAGACCATTCTCATCAATCCTAAGGCCTTGAAGAACTTTGTTTTGAACATTTGTGTCTCTTGTGGTCCTGTCACTTCTCAGCTATGTACTCCTCAAAAGTTTTCCATTACTCAGATTATTCAGCATAAGAATATAAAATAAGCAAATTCTTAAGGCCCCATGATGTTGGGAGAGAGAGAAAACTTTTCTTTCTATGCATAAGTGATGATCTTGGCATGACACAATGCTTGGCATGAACAAGAAAACATCGAAATAACATTGAAAAAATGAAAGAAATCACCCTCAATTCCACCTAGCTCTAAAAACTATTTTTTATATTTTTCATATAACTTCCAGATCTTACTTGTAATTGCAATCATAGTTTACACATCATTATGTATTGTGCTTTAAAAAAATATCATATCACAAACATTTTCTACATTCTTACCTTCTTTACACAATTATTATATTTAATGCTTGTATCATAGTCCTTCTTGTTGATATACTATAGTTGACTACATTATTCTCTTACTGTTGAATATTTAATGTTTTTCTTTTTTCAGTATTTTTAATTACGGATGGAAACATCTGTCAAAATATTTCCTTAAGAAAAATTCTCTGGTGTAGGATTACTCGGTCAAAGGATATGAATATCTTTGTATCCTTTACTAAATGTTACCTCATCCCTTTAAAAAGGAGATATACCGATTTAAAAAGCTCTTTGCTACATATTTGTACCTAAACTTTACCCTCCCCTCAGGTGACGTAAAATGGTAGCTCTGAATTGCATTTCTTTGCTTACTACCAAGAGCACCTCCCTGATTAAGCTATGCTCAAATTCTCTCACCTCTTGTTTGCAATGCTGTCTCAAAGATGAGAGTATACCAGCAACAGCAGTTTATGAGCTTTTTGTTGCTTTTATCCAGAGTTAAGTCCAATTGCAGAGGAAAACACTCAAGGAAGGCAGAGGAAGTATCATTTACTGTTGTATCTGAATGAATATTTTCCTGATTACCTCCTGAGATGTAAAGAAAAACTTCCAATACTTTGGGAAAAGCCTGTATAATAAGGTAATGTTTCTTTGGCTGCACAAAAGAGAAATTTACCCGAGTCACACAACAGGGAAAAAGAATCTATGGGAAGTTTTTAAGTATTAGTGAATCTAGTAGACTATAAGGAAGATCTGGGTCATACGGTCTATCCTTTAGGATATATTTTATTGCATTGATTATTGATTTTTGTTTATTTACCAAAAATCTGACCAAGAGTGGCTTTAGAAATAAAGAGATTTAATTATCTGGCAAAATAACATTTGAGATATCCAGGGCTGGTTCTGCCGGTTCTGCCACTTAACAATGCTATCAAGAAGCCAGACTCTTTCCATTCTTTCATTTCACCAGCCTCAGTGTGTCAGTCATTCTTGGTTGCCTTATGATCACAAGATGGCTGCCTTTTAACACCAGGCACTTCATTCAAAGGCAAGAAGCGGGGGTGGGGATGGTGGCTAGGACAGAGAGAAACTTATTATTCTTTCTCTTTTTTTCAAGGGGTAATAAGTGTTTCTCAGGGGACCCTCAATAGACTTCTTCTTAAGTCTTGTTAGATAGAATTGGATTTATGATTACCATTAGATAGAACTGGGTCATAGGTTTATGATCGTCCCTAAACTAGAAGTTGAGCCCATTTTCCATGAGATCAAGGAATCTTCAGCTAACACTGGAGGGAAATTGTCGTGTTTGAGAGTGGAGGAGAATGCAAGCTGTGCCTCTTTGTGGGCAGCCAGAGTGTGTGCTGCATATGGGAACAAAGGATTTTGTGGACCATCCTTTCTTCTATTAATAGGTCCATTGGCAACAAACTCAAATGTCTTTTTTTCCTTAGATCAACACTCTAAATGTCGGGGCTGGCCCAGTGGCACAGCAGCTAAGTGCACACGTTCCGCTTCAGTGTCCCAGGGTTCGCAGGTTCAGATCCTGGGTGCGGACATGGCACCACTTGGCAAGCCATGCTGTGGCAGGTGTCCCACATCTAAAGTAGAGGAAGATGGGCATGGATGTTAGCTCAGGGCCAGTCTTCCTCAGTAAAAAGAGGAGGATTGGCAGCAGATGTTAGCTCAGGGCTAATCTTCCTCAAAAAAAAAAAAAAAAGAAACTCTAAATGTCACAGAGAGAATCTTAGTGGCTCCACTTGGCCTATCAGGGAAAATCTCAAAAAGCATGGCTATTGGTGCCTCCTCGGGTAATTCACAGGTGGAAAAGGAGAAGGCATCAGTCCTCAAAAGATGGAAATTGTCTTGAGCTGGAGATAAACACATGAGCTGGTGGACACCCCTTATATCTAAGGTAAATGAAATACCACCAAAAGGTATTTATTGACTTCCTAACTCGTGGGAGGAGTTGTACCAGATCCTGCAGGGATGCAATCTATAAGCTTTGGTCCTCACCCCTAAAGAGACTACAAGCTATTTGAGGAGAAGCCAGTGTAAACAGCACTACAAGAAATAGATGAGAACTAATTATGAGGTACAGACAAGAAATGTTTTGACCCCAACAAGCTGTGTTGAAGATTATGGGACATAAACTACTTCACATGGAGGGAGGAAAGGTCTGGAAATGTTTAATTCATTCAACCAATCCTCATGTAGTCAGCTATGCCACAGCTCTTTCTCCATCAGCTCTTACCCTAGAGCCACAGCCTCTTCTGATGTTACGTAGCCCACCATTTTGGTGGCATGGCATTGCCTCAAGAAATCCTGCTTCCCTCAGGCAGTCTTCGTCTTCCCCGTCTTCTCCTGCCTTTTTTAGAACATTCATTTTACCTCCTTCATCCCCACCCCCACATCCTCATTTTCTGAGTGGTTAGTGAAAACTCTATTATTAGAGTCAAAGGTTTTTTAAACCTCTGCTATAGCCACAAAACAAGCACATAATATAGGATACAGTTAATGATTCTGCTTCTGATCTGCTGTGTGATAAACAGAAAGTCACTTAAACTTTCTGGGCTGAAGAAATCATTTAAAGAAAAATAATATGATTTGTCTCCTTCCCACCTTTTCAGCCAGGTTCCTGGTGAAGATCAGTGAGATGGCCCCAAAAAATGTGGTCGTATTTTAGCAAAATATTTTATGAAAATGTGCAGTCCTACTATAAGAAAATAACAGTTCAAATGGAGGTATTACATTTTCTCTCTTTTGAGAGAGTTAATCATCCCTCAGTTGGAAAATCCAATTACTAAAGTCCATCTAATTTCTCCTGGTCATTGGAGAATTCAAAAACACTATGAATCCAATTAAGAAATAAAAAATGTTCACACCCTTAAATGAATTACAGTCAGCAGGACTAAGATCTAATTAGAAATGCTGCTACCCTCTGAGATTACTTATGAGCCAAAAACAAATTGCTTATACCAAAACAGAGAGACTCCCAAAGGCCCTGGAACAGTATTTGGGTTGAAAATTTGGCTAATATTTTCCTTCCAGTCTTAAGCACCCAGATCTGGATCTCTTATTATCACACAGAGGTTCTTGTTTTTAAATCATTGAACGCTATTTAGGACTTTGCGCAGGAAGCAGACCCTTAATAACAGGAAGACATTGTAAAAATTTCTCCTTTCAGGAAGAAGAACAGAAGTCAGGAAAGGACGGGTGCATTCTAGAGAAGGAATCTACAGCATACTAGACCGCGCTATTTCCAGAGGCAGCTGGAAACCACTTCCTTGGTTTTCCTCGATCTCATCAGTCAGTAATTAACTTCCCTGTGCTGGAAACTACTAGGGCTGATAATGTTAATCTCCTCCTAGCATCTAGGTTAATGTCTTACACTACTATTTGTTATTTCCTCATCCATCTTCCCTACCAAAGTTGTAAGTTCTTGGGGAAACAACCTGTGCTTCTCATTTTTTGACTCCTCCTCACCCCCATCAGTGTCTGGAAGAGTTAATTATTAAATAATAACTCCTACTCTGTGTCAGGCACTGTGTTAGCTACTGGAGAGAAAATGGAGAGGAAAATTAGCATCATTCTCTTTGCCCAGTGCTTGCAGTCTAGAATGGGTAAAAGATATGACTGAGTAAGCAATAACAACAAAACACTGTGCGTCCTGTGATAGGAGTGGAGGTGTTCAATGAGGGTTCATTTTGATGGCATGCCTGCATTACAAGTGCCTCGAGGGCAGTCTCCCACAGGTAAAATGAAGTGTGGTGTGTTTGGTAGCATTCCATTTGAGGTTGAGTATGAATTCTTGGGAAGCTGAGCAAGTTCAGATGTCAATTCTTCGTCTCTGAGTCTTTGATAAGAATCGCATGAGCCTCACACCCAGCCTGTATATGCACTAAACTGAAAGGGTCCCTGAAGCCATCCTGAGGCTTTGGGATGCGGAAGAGGGGACTGTAGCTCCTCCAACTTCCCAGCTCTGCTGATTGTCCTTTTTTTTTCCTTTTCTTGATGAGGAAGACTGGCCTGAGGTAAACATCTGTTGCCAACCTTCCTCTACTTTGTATGTGGGATGCTGCCACAGCATGGCGTGGTGAGCGGTGTGTAGGTCTGGCCCGCTGCAGAAGAGTAGCCCGTGAACTTAACCATTACACCACCAGGCCGGCTGCTGATTGTTCCTTTTAATGAATGTCTTTCTCCATATTCCTGAAGCCAATTGCTTGCTTATGCTTACACATATGCAAGCTTCATTGTTCATGAGGAGTTCAGTGAACCAGACTGGTAGATGTCTCTTGCATGAAGGGAAGTACAGGAAGCTGGGGAAACACACAGCCAGAGCACTCAACCGAGTTCCAACACACATTCAACCGAATCATAAATAAATGGTTATTTAAACTTGAGAAAAACAAGGATTCAAATATACCAAGAAAATGAAAATGGAAATTATGATTCATTCATTCAACTGATAATTATTGATAAACTATTACATGCATGCTGTTTTACAACTGTGAGATCTGTAGTTATTTTAGAGTTTGGGGATTGTTAAATCTGGTAAGTTTGCCGTTGCTTTCTAGAAACTTTTCCTGCAGCTTGGCTAAGTGCAGGTGAAGGTGAAGTGGGACAAAATAGAAAGGATAATTCTCACTGTTCAGCACATCCTGTGGTCTTCCGGAGTACTGTGAGCAGAAAGAGTACTCTGCCAGTCGTACAAACTTGTGTGAGTGCAAAAAGGTTGCTTGGGTAAAATAATGTTTTGAGGCAAATAGGGGGGTGATCTTCAGGAGATAAACTTACAAGAAGTAAATTATCAAATTCTAAGCCAATGAGAAGTAACTCTCCCCTTACTTTAACTAAGATGTGCCCGCCACATGGACAGCTGTCTCACCATGTCCCGGCCCAACGTCTCGAAGGGAGACAATAGAAGACATAAAACACACACAGACTCCAGTCTGGACAGGACGGCACGGAGCCCTTTCCTCCTGCTCAGTTATCGACTCTGGATACGGCACAGGAGACAAGCAAACCACTGGAGAACTCTGAAAAGTGGCAAGAAGAAGGCAGGCTGGTTTGTGACTCCAGGACAAAAGGAACAGCACTGTGGCAGGGCGTCTGGCATCCCCCACCTACCCAACACAAGAAGGCCACCCAGACTTATCGTTTCCCAGCTCCTGACCTAGCGATGGAAGGCTCATTCCTCCTCCATACTGAAGAGGAGTTCCTCTGACAACCTCAGGCAAGCCCAACTCCACAGGCAAGGGGGATCAGTGGGGAACCCCGAGCTATAGGAGGCACTTTCCTTCCCTTCACGGCCTGAGACTTTCCTGTTCTGCCAAGAGAAACTGAGGTAGGTGGACAGAACTGGCAGGAGAGACCTGGCTACAGCAAGCAGTCTGGTCCAAGAAGGCTCTTTATTCCCATGGGTCTGACACTCTCCTTTGCCCAGAAACATTGAAGCAGCCATGGGGTATTGATAGGAGCCATGGGGTACTGACAGGAGAATCCTACCACACCCCTCCTCACCAAGAGTCACTGAGCATCCAGGCCTGGGGACAACCCTTCCACCTCATCAGCCAGCACCAGCAGGGAGTATTGGAAGCCCAGGGACACTGATAATCCAATCCAACTAAAATAATACCACAAAGGCTCTAGGAATTAAACTGCCATTGGAGCCACAGCCCACAAAAGTAGGCTGGGACCTGTACACTAAACCTAACAGGGTGAATGCCTGCTGAAGTAAAAGATTTCCAGGGGAGCCAGAGTATCCTAACACAATTGGCAAAATGTCCAGGGTGCAATTGAAAATCACCATCATACCAAGAACCAAAAAAACACAACTTGAGTAAGAAAAGATGATGAACTGACACCAACCCCAAGACATATCAAGGGTAGGAATTAACTGATTTTAAAGCAGGCATCATAAAAATGCTTCACCAATAACAAAGTCTCTTGAAACGAAAAAATAGAAAATCTCCACAAAGAAACAGAAGTTATAAAAAAAAAAAAAAAGAACCAAATAGAAACTACAGAGCTGAAAAATACAGTAACAGAAATAAAAAACTCACTGGATGGGCTCCATGGTAGAGTGAAGATGACAGGATAGAAGCAGCGAACTTTCATGGAAGGGAGTTCATGGGAAGTTCACAGGATGACAGGAAGAAGTAACTCCTTGCGCGACTATAACAAAAGTTTCAACATTCATATCATCATAGTTGCATAAGACTCGGAGAAGGACAGTGGGGCTGAAAGAGCATTTGAAGAAATAACATCCGAAAACTTCCCAAGTTTGGTGAAAAACACAAGTCTACGCACAGAGAAAAGTCTTCAGGATGTAGGGCGAGGACAAGAGTTCTTAGACTTGACACCAAAAGCACAATCCATAAAAGGAAAAAATTGATAAACTGGAACTCAGGAAGTTTAAAATTTTCATTCTGTGAAAACCCATGTGAAGAGGATGAATAGACAAGGTACAGAGTGGGAGGAAATATTTGCAAAGCACATAGCCGGCACACGTGAGGAATTCTCAAAACTCAACAGGAAAATCCACAAAAACATCCAACTGGGAAATGGGCAAAAGACATGAACAGACACTTCACTGAAGAGGATCATAGGTGGTATACATGCACATAAAAAGATGCTCAACAACATTAGCTATTAGGGGACAGCAAATTAAAACCACAGTGAGGTGTCATTACATAACCGTCAGAACAACTAAAATCAAATATAGTGACAATTCCAAATGCTGGTGAGGACGTAGAGAAACTGGATCACTCACACATTATGTAAATTTAGAAAGTATTGTTGATATGCTGATTAGTAGCCATCATTGAAGGAAAAAAAAAATGCTGGTGGTCCAGAGGAAGCAACAATTAATTTACTACTGTTCCTGTGAGCCAGCAAGGAGAAAATAAAGTTCAAAAATGCCAGCTTGGGGCCAGCCCAGTGGTGCAGTGGTTAAGTTCACACGTTCTGCTTCGGTGGCCCGGGGTTCGCTGGTTCAGATCCCAGGTGTGGAAATGGCACCTCTTGGCAAGCCATGCTTTGGTGGGCGTCCCACATATAAAGTAGAGGAAGATGGGCACAGATGTTAGCTCAGGGCCAGTCTTCCTCAGCAAAAAGAGGAGGATTGGCAGCAGATGTTAGCTCAGGGCTAATCTTCCTCAAAAACAAACAAACAAACAAAAAATGCCAGCTTTCCTTAACCAAGCTGCACTGCAAGTACAAAAAGCTGCTCAAGGGGCCAGCCCCACGGCCTAGCAGTTAAGTTTGGTGTACTCCACTTCAGTGGCCCAGGTTTGCAGGTCTGGATCCCAGGCACAGACCTACACCACTCATCAGCCATGCTGTGGTGGCAACCCATATATAAAGTAGAGGAAGATTGGCACAGATGTTAGCTCAGGGCTAATCTTCCTCAGCATTAAAAAAAAAAAAAACAAGAAATAAAATGCTCAAGTGTGCAGGAAATACGTGAAAACAAGAACAGACTGAAAAAAAGGGGCCCTGAACACAGCATGTGAGTTCTGAACCTGTTAAAGTCCAACATACCCTAAGAGTTAGCACCACACTCTCAGGCAGAGGGGGCAGGAGGTATGGCCTTGGGACAGAATACACAGCCTAGGTCAGAGGTCAGCTGGGGACTGAGTGCTTAGAGAGAATGAGGGACTTCCACAGTTTGAACTGGACACATGCTCAACAGCAGCCACACTTTGGGAAACTGCAGCAAACTAGCAGAAGGCCAACCTGAGAAAGGCTGGTCCAAACTTTAAAAAGTAAAAGATGCGGTGAAAAATCGAGTCTACCTTCTACAACGCCTGTTTGTAAATATGAGTACTCTGCAATTTTCTGAGCCTTATAGCTTATAAGTAATTATAAAGTAACACACACAAATAAGGAACACACACTGTGGCAGCCAAGCAAGTTGCAGGCTGACTCGGATCCACAGGCTCTGCACATGCCAATCCTGCCTGTTTAGGGCGATACCTAGAATTAACTCTGCTCCTCAGCCTTCCTGCAAATAGCAACCAGACTCAGCCCAGCTCTGCTGTGCACTGATTCAGAGCCTCCCCTAACCATTCCATCTCCTCTCCGTCATCGCAGGAGGACAGTCTTGATTATGTGTGTACCCCACATTGGGCCCAGGAGAACTGGAAGAAAGTGGATGGGAGGGTAAGGCAGACTTCTTTTTATTGCTGTGCTAAATTAAAGGTGTGCCAAGAACACTTTGGGTGTTGGCTGCTTAATTTGCTCAGCCTGGTACAGTTTAAGAGAAAATGGGAAATCAGAGGGAATGTCCTTGACCCGTCCTGAGCCAGGCCATCCGTAACAGGAGCTATGCTTCCATTGTGACCTCACGGTTTTCAAGATGAGGCCATTCACAGGTGTGGTTTTACTGGAACAAAGATGTTAGCATATTATTCCATTCAATTATACTTCTAAAAACCAGCACCATGACAAAATAGAGCTCTTCATTTAGAAAAAAAGAATCTACATGAAAAGATTAACTGGTATTTGTAAATGCTAAGTTTATACTGAAAGCAAAATCAGCTTAACGGGTAAAGAAATATGAGCAACTAAATTGTTTTCTCAGCTTTCCTTCCTCGTTCAGAATGACCTCTTGATTGAAATCTACTCAGCTTCTCCAGGCTTGATTTCTTCCTAACTGACCCTGAGTCTCCTTTCTATGTCAGGCCCCCTCAGGGCTCTGCATGCCAGCTTGGTGTCGAAAGCCATAGCTTCCGGTGGGCCTGAGAGGGTGGTTGGTCTACCAGGCGTTCCTTTGTAAGTGGCTGTTCTGTTCCTGTCTCTTCTGAGGCTCTTGCATGTGGCCAGACAGAAAAAGGAAGAGATTACCCGGTAACACAATAACCTGCCTTCCAGATATTTCCTTCTGCCTTTCCCCCATCCCCAGTCCCCCTGACACTGGAGCTCTTCTAAACCTTTCCTGGTTTCTGACATTCCAGTTGGAGACCAGTCTCCCAGGGCCCTCCTTTCCTTCTTTCTGACTCTTTTAAAACATAAGCAGGTGGAGCTGCTGCATCCGTCCTGGACTGGATGCTTCCAAACGCTGTTTACTTGAGAGAAAAATAAACTTCTACATGTTTTGACTCAAAAAAAAAAGCAAAGATGTTCTTGTGATGCAACAGTTCCCCAGCACTTGTCCATCTTACTTTTGAAACTCTTTTAAAAGCTACCTATTATTGTTCAGTTTGCTTTAGCAAAACTTCTTAACCAAACATAAAAAATTATATTTAAATAAGCAGACTTTTTAATTAGGGTGGCTACTGGTTTACATACAGAAATATAACATTTGTAAAAGCCTCTTTATTTTTTCCTTTAGTTTTAACTGATAAATATTTATTTCTACTTTCTTTAAAAGACTGGAATTTTACATTTATCTCTATATTCTCCGGAAATAATTTTGATACATGTGTCAAAGTTGACTTCAGTGGAGCCATTTTACTTTTTTATTTATTTATTTTTTAAAGTGAGGGGTTTTTTTTCTGCTTTTTCTCCCCAAATCCCCCCAGTACATAGTTGTATATTTTAGTTGTGGGTCCTTCTAGTTGTAGCATGTGGGACGCCACCTCAGCATGGCCTAATGAGTGGTGCCATGTCCGCACCCAGGATCCCGAACTGGTGAAACCCTGGGCCGCCCAAGTGGAGCGCGCGAACTTAACCACTCGGCCACGGGGCCAGCCCCTAGTGGAACCATTTTAAAATGGAGACAGAGCTGCCTTTCCAGAAAAACTGCCTTGCTGTCTTGAGCCTTGGACTGGTCCAAAACCTTGGGCTGGACCAAAACAGCAATTGTTTTATAAGCCATTGTTTGAGAAGTCAGCAGGAAAACTAACAGCCTGATCACAAAGACTGAGGATTGCGGACTTTCTGAAGACAGAATCAACAGGCAGTCAATGTTTAGCCAATAGTAGCTTCTGCCTCCAACTCTAGTTAAAATTCTTTGTCATACAACCTCCTTTCTTTGCCTTTAAAAGTCCCTGACTCTTGCTCCCCAGCAGGACACCCTTTGGGTTTCTACCTGATTCTATGTTCCCTGAATTGTTTGATCCCAAATAAATGCTTTTCCTCTTAAACTGGTTTCTATCTTTGTAGGTTGACATATGATAGAATTTACTTTGATATGACAAATGTTTAAAATCTTTGTTAGATTTTTAGTTACAAAAGCAATATGCTCTCATTGCAAAATATAAAAGAAAAAGAAGTTTAAAACATAACAAGGAAAGAATTCTTCTTTCCCCATCTCCCAAAACTCTCAGCTGGAGAAAACAATTCTTAAGTACACAAAATTACTTTTACTAGCACTTCTACCTTTAAGACATTTTCCCATGCATATACGAATATACATAATGTATATAAAAACATATCTATGTACCCATTAAACATTTAAAATATATATATACATATAGAAAACATTTTAAACAAAATGGGATTAGGCAATATGTCATTTAATATTTCATGAATATCTTTTCATGGGTAAAATGAGATCTGCCTCATTTTTCTTGACTAAGAGCTTTCCATCTTGTGGATTTACCATGATTTAATCAGCCACCTATGAATGTGTCTTTAGATTGTTGATAATTTTTGACTATTACAAATAATGTTACAATTACTATCCATATATCTCCTTATTAATTTTTTTTTTTTGAGGAAGATCAGCCCTCAGCTAACATCTGCTGCCAATCCTCCTCTTTTTGCTGAGGAAGACTGGCCCTGAGCTAACATCCGTGCCCATCTTCCTCCACTTTATACGTGGGACACCTACCACAGCATGACTTTTGCCAAGCGGTTCCACATCCGCACCTGGGATCCTACCCGGCAAACCCCAGGCCGCCGAGAATCGGAACGTGTACACTTAACCGCCGCACCACCTGGCCGGCCCCTCCTTACTGATTTTTACAAATATTTCTGTTGGATAAATTCTTAAGTACAGAATTGTTAGTCAAAGGATATATATGTATATTTCTTTTTTTTTTAAATTTTGATAGGTACTTTTAAAATTGCCCTCCAAAAAGATGACTTCAATATATACTACCAACAACTGTGTATGAGAATACCTGAAAAATAAGGTTTTAAAACAGAGTCATAATGGCCAGCCCCAGTGGCCTAGTGGTTAAGTTCAGTGCACTCCCCTTCAGTGGCCCAGATTCTATTCCTGGGTGCAGACCTACACCGTTCTGTTAGCGGCCATGCTGTGCTGGCAGCGCACATACTAAAACATAGAGGAAGATTGGCAAAAATGTTAGCTCAGGGCGAATTTTCCTCAGCAAAGAAAACAAAAAATACCAGAGTCATAAAATAGTTTCTCTATAAAAAGATACCAAAACTAACCCCCTATACAGAATTCAGAATCTATGTAGAGAAAGAATACATATGCACAAAATAAGTAGAGGCTATTATAAAGCTACTTATGAAAAATGCAAAATAACATAGTAAAAACAAAGATACACACCATAAGTTAAAAAGCTATAGTAAATATAAATTTGAGTAAAGATGAATTTAAAAAAAAATAACATGGGTACTATAGATGTTTTTGCCAGCAAGATACATTTTTTAGACGATTATTAAAAATAAACGTTTTGAGTAAAAGGACTGAGAGTGGGTGCTGTTCTAGATTTTAAAGACTGAAGATTAGCCACCTATTTTAATTCGTAAACTTTGATTGGATCTTGGTTAAAAAAAACAACTGCAAGAGATGTTTCAGGGTGGCAACTGAGGAAACTTGAAAATGAACCAGGTATTAGATAAAAATATGGAGCTACTGTTAATTGTCTTAGGCATGATAACGGTATAATGGAAGAATGTCCTTAATTCTCAGGAGGCGCATGTTGAAATATAATGGTCATGATGTCTGCAACCTGCTTTAAAATAGTCCAATGTGGCAAAAGTTATCAATTTTTACTATAGACAGAAGATATACACTGTGACTTCAGACAACTGCTATAAATGTCTAGCCTGACACCAGGGAGTGGTACAGGCAGAGGATGATCTCGCTCGCTAGTACTTAGGCCAAAAGTACTTAACTTGCCCAGACTATTTTAAATGCCCACTTATTAGTGAATTTGATGAGTTGATGATGGTTGCATCCAGCCCTAGCTGAGTCAACCTTTTTGGCTTTTTAAACACTTACTCAGGGAAACAGAATAGAAAGATGACTCTTACAATAATACCCATGAGCGATTTGCCACAGAATTAATAGCATTCTGTCATGAATCCAGGATTCAGAGAAAAAGATATATATATATATATATATACACATACACACATACGTATGTACTATAATTATGTATATATACACATTATATACGTATATATTATATATATGTATACATATGTGTATATACACACTCGTCTGTACTATATTTTGCCTTTGCTAGCTTTGACAATTATTTTTATTGTTTTTTAACTTTTTATTTTTAGGTAACCAGTTCTTTGTTAATTATCTCTGTAGTGAGAAAAGAGTCAGAAATACTCTATAGTGTTTAGTGATCACATTTTGCATAGCAGCTATTTTTTTTAATTTAGAAAAATTTTTAATTAGCTTTTTTTCCTTAACCATCACTGCAATATGAAGAAGTAATAAAAATTTTCAGCATTATTTCTAGACTTATCTATAATAAAGAACCTGGAGGGCTAAGAAGAAAAATGATTTGAAAAAAAAAAAAAATTCTAGAGAAAGCCTAAACATCTAAAACAAGCTTAAAAACTCAGATAACGTTTGTCCACATGACAGAAAATGATCAAATACGTAAACAAAGGCAAAAGAGTGACCGAATCCCATTTTATCAGCTGTCATATGTGTCCACTATCATATAGACACTAGGCTTTATTATACGTATTTTTTTCACCTGAAAGCTGTAGAGTTCTTAATTCTATTTACTGTTGATTTGAATTAAATTATACATGAATACCTCATAGAATATTTTTCCTGGGACCTGTATTGTGTGATTTTTGGAAAACTCTCTGCTCTAAGCCTGTTTCACAGAAAATAGAAGAAGTAAATATAACTAAAACAGATTCTTGTTTAATATCTAAACTTTTGAGAGGTATGAGTAGTATCATTAAGTAACACAGTCCTCTCTTCAAAACTGGTCTCACAAGTAGAAAAGTAGCTTTTGAGTCATGAGGAGCACAAGGCACGGCCCTCTTCTATCACCATACCTCCCATTCGGTGTCTCCTTCAAAGCACATGGCCAGACATTAGAGTAAGCTTTCACCAGCATTTGCAGAGTGAACTCTCATCTTGTTTATAGCCTCCACACACCCAGACTCTCCACAGATATAACTAATTTCATCTACAAAAACAATAAAACTTTAGCTATTGAAAGGCAGACTTCCAAAATCCTCAGGTTTTCAAAATGAATTTGAACCTGGAAGTAACTTTGACCCCTCCATTCTCACACACACAGACAAAACAATAATAACAAAAACAATAATAGTGATAGTACCTGAACATGTAGCAAAAAAAAGCCCAAAAACCTCTCAATCTATACATATCACACCTGATATTCTGCTTTGCTGTATGTGATTTACTCATTCACTCACTTATTGATCCATTCAATAAATACTTGTTTACCATCTATAATGAGTTCCATTCAAGGGTGGAGGGAATGGCAGTAAATAAGACAGTGAAGGCCTCTGCTCTTTTGGGGTCTATGTTCTAGGAGTAGTGGGGGAGACTGATGAAAACGCTATGAAGAGAACTAAGACAGAAAGATGCTATGGAGCGTGAGCGGGCTCATTTGGATGGGTGAACAGGGAAGGACTTCAAGCTAAGATTTGGAAGATGAGAAGGAATCCTCCATGCAAAGACCCAAGGACAAGCTTCCCAGAGAGAGAAAATTCCAAGAGCAAGGGCTCTGAGATAAAAGTCAGCTTAGTGTGTCGATGGACAAAGGCTAAGACACAGGAACAAGACAGAGAGAGGTAGGAGGTAAGACTGGAGATGCCCGTGGTAACCACAGGAAGAAGTTTTGTTTTTATTCTATGTGCAGTGAGATGCCACTGGAGGATTTTAACCAGAAAAGTAATATCTTATTTATGTTTTTAAAAGGTTCTTCTGGCTGCTTTCAAAAGAATGGACTGTAGGAGGCACGACAGAAGCAGAGGACATTTAGGAGGCTGTCTCAGAGTACAGTTTGGACTAAGCTTTTATGGCATGAATGATGCATTTTGATTGCCTGTGATATGTATAAAAACCACTGAATCAGCACAACGGCCGAAGTAAATGGGGGAATCAAGGGAAACTAGAAAAAGTAAGGAGAGAAGATGAGGGAAAAAACTGATCTCCATCTTCACATGGGCAGTGAACCAGGAGCAGAGATAGAAGACCCTGAACAGGACTCCCAGGAGCCTGGAAAACTTGTCAGAGAAAAGTAAGGAAGTGCCAGAAAGTAAGATGGTTCTCAAAACGAATGAGGACATGTCAAAGATTGTAGGAGTCAGGATGAAGGGGCAGCCATTGGCAATATTCTGGACAGTGCATTCATCAGAATGTATACTGACTGGAATGGATGTTACACACTGAAGAAAAAGGAGCCCTGAAGGTCATATTGACACTGATAAAAATTTTTTAGAAAGCCCAAGTGGAGGAGGAGTTATTCTTTACAGAAAAATGTCAACTGATAAATGCAAAGTCATGATGAAAACAGAAAATCCCCACTTTTACAATCATTAGAGTAATAACTGATTCAGCAAGAACCAAAAATGGGTGCCAGTCCTATTGGGTAAAAGATTGTTTTGGGAAAACTATTTACAGTCACAAGTTTTCATTCCAATATTAATTATTAATTTGAAAGGGAAAAGGTGCTTTTGCTATAGAGAACTCTGGCAGAAACTACCTTAACCAAAGGGTCAAATTCGAATTACCAATAATGAGGGACACTCACTGTGTGCCCAGGATGTCACTCACTGAGAAGGACCCACATCACCTGCATAGGACTCCTTCCAAAATGTTTTACCTGAGTCTAATCATGAGCAAGCAATCAAAGAAATCCAAATTGAGAGATAATCTCCAAAAATAACTGGCCTGGGACTAAAAAAAAGTCAATGTTATGAGAGGAAAAAAGGGATAGGAGCCTGCTCTAGATTAGAGACTAAAGAAGAACAACTAAATGCGGTGAGTTATCCTTTATTGGATCCTGGACTTGAAAAAAAATAAAATCATAAAGGATACTATTCAGATAATTACAGAAAACTGATAGTGGGCCATACATAAGATAAGAGAATCTCTTTGTTCTTAGGAGATACAAGGAACTAATTTGAATGATTACGCTGTCTGCAAATGCTCAAAGAGAGAGAAATAGAGATGCAAAAGAATAAAAATCAGTGAGTCGACATGAAGAACATACACAGTTGTTCACTGTCTTCATCTTGCACATTTTCTGTAGTTTTAAAATCTTTGTAACGAGAAGGGTCATGAAAAGAAAACAAAATGGGGACTCTGCCTCCAGAAGTGGCGAACAGCGCTCATCTACCCACCGTGCAGAGCGCACTGTGGAGGGCTGTTAAAGGCCCAGGCTCCAGAGCCAAATGCCCTGGACTCTTGATTCAACACTTTTGTATATTAACTGTGTGGTCTTAAACAAGTTACTTAACTTCCCTGTACCTCAGTTTAACTATACAATAAAAATTAAAATAGCACCAACCGCATAAAGCTTTTGTGAGGATTATAGCAGTTAGAATTATGAAGGCAAATATAAGCCCTCAAGTATAAGCTGTTAGCATTTCACTTCAGTGGTCACTAAGGTCAAGACTGACTATCCTCAGGCCAGCCCCGTGGCCGAGTGGTTAAGTCCTCGCGCTCTGCTTCGGGGGCCCAGGGTTTCACCGGTTCAGATCCTGGGCACAGACATGGCACTGCTCGTCAAGCCATGCTGAGGTGGCATCCCACATGCCACAACCAGAAGGACCTGCAACTAGAATACACAACTATGTACTGGGGGGCTTTGGTGAGAAGAAGATTGGCAACAGATGTTAGCTCAGGTGCCAATCTTTAAAAAAAGAAAAATAGACTGACTATCCTCAAAAGTCACCAAGGAGAGAACACATCTAAAACATAATAATTGTGGATCTCACCCATAATCAAAATGATCATTTTGGAATATTGTTATCATTTCTTACTCCCTGGTACTCTCCAAACTTCAATTTAGTGTCTTTTAAGAGTAATTTTAATACTACTTGCCTTGTAGGATTATTGCTATGATTAGCAGTTCAAGAATACTTACAATGATTATTCTGAGTAAGCAAAAAAAGTTGAATTTTGCTTGGTATTCTCTAGTAAAGATGACAGGGAAATATTTTAGAAATATTTTCACTTAAAATAGTTCAAATTTTAATATTTAAATTCCAAGTTAACCCATAAATATTCAGAAAAAAGATTGTATCAAATTGCTCATTTCCTGAGATCTGTATAGCTAAGGTATAGTGTATTTTTACTCTCAGTTATGCTTTTAAAAATATTTGCTTTAAGGTTTTTCTTTCTGTTAATACCAAAATGAGGAACTGAAACAAAACCTGGGGACAAGCTAATGTATGTATCTAACAAAATATAGTTAGTTCCTCCCTTCCCCAATATGACCCTGGGACCTAGAAGGTTATTTGTTGTTGGTGTTGTCCAGTGGATTCTGACTCCTAGTGACCCTGTGTGCAGCAGAGCAGAACCTGCCTGGTCTTTTTGGACCATCCTCTCATCTTCCAGAGCTGTAGAGACAATGCTTCACTGCTATTCACAGGGTTTTCACGGCCAATCAGAAGCAGGTGGCCAGGTCCTTCTTTCTAATCTGTCTTAGTCTAGAAGCTCCCCTGAAACCTATCCACCATGGTGACCTTGCTGGTATTTGAAATAGTGGTGGTATAGCTTTCGGCATCACAGCAATATATAGCCACCACAGTATGACAACCGACAGACGGGCAGTGTCATTCCCTAATTGGGAAAAGAACCCAGGCCTTAGTGGTGAGAGCTCTGAATCTTAACAACTAGTCCATCAGGGCTGGTTAGAAGGCTATACTTTTACTATAAAGGTGAACTGGAAGTAAATCTGTTCTCAATCCTGAAGAATTGCAAGAAAAATCAATTCTGTCCAAAGTGGCACTGAAAAAAGTGAATGGGTGTGGGGGGTGATGCTAAGACTTTGGATCTACAGCTCAATCCTCATTGTGGGTTTGCACCTGAAATCACATAACATGTGTAGTCCAAAAATCTCAAGCCAAGAATTCAGTGGAGAGTAATCCCTTACTGGTAATATCCCAGGTTCCTGGAAGAGGCAAATAAAAATACACCCTGCAAAAATCCAATTTCCAACCAAGCCTGTAAGAATTCCCACAAACAAAATTCTAAGGGAAATGAACAGCCCACAGTCAAAAATAACAAAATACGTAAGGGAAAAAGTACCAAGGGTGAGAACTAATGGAACAATAAGGTCTATAAAACAGCCCTATAATAAATTCAGTTTGTGGAGTTATCTCTGGTGGCTTTGTAATGTGTCAGCTTGGCTAGGCTGAAGTGCTTTTCCCAAAATTCCCTTTCTTGAATGTTTCCTGTTCGGAGGTCCTTGGGATTGGGACGGTGGGAAGGAAGTAGCCGCCATTTTGTAGTGCACACACGAGGTTGCTTGGCTGACTTACCTCTTGAAGTGAAGCATCAGTTGGGCCTGCAATTGCTCTAGCTTCTCCCCATCCTTCTTTAGCTTTTCTGATTCCTAGGCAAAGCATAGGAATATAGTTCCATAGGAATATAGTTCCGTGAGAAAGGATCCCAGATTCTGGAGAATATCCTTGTCACCAATGTCAGAGGCAACAAGAATGGACATGTGTTTCAGTTCACCCTTGTGGGATTCCAGCTCACACTGGTGAGTTCCAGCCTGCTTATGATCTTCTGTTCTTGCCCTATAAACTTAAAGCTCCAGATTCAAAAGCAAAGACAAGAGCCTTACAAAGACTGCTTAATGGCTCCCGAAATTGCATAAGCCAATTTCCTGTAATAAATCTGCATGTGTGGATGTGTATGTAGTTCCTAGCAGGGGATTTATATTTCTTTGAAACTTAACTGACACGTTATCAGACACAGATTATAAAATGACCACATTTAATACATTTAAAGAAACCTGAGGGGCTGGCCATGGCCGAGTGGTTAAGTTAGTGCGCTCCACTTTGGGGGCCCAGGGATTCACCAGTTAGGATCCTGGGCACGGACATGGCACCACTCCTCAGGCCACGTTGAGGCGGCGTCCCACGTGCCACAACTAGAAGGACCCACAACTAACATACAGAACTATGTAGGGGGGCGGATTTGGGGAGAAAAAGCAGAGAAAAAAAAAAAGAAGATTGGCAACAGTTGTTAGCTCAGGTGCCAATCTTTAAAAAAATAAATAGAAAGAAAGAAAGAAAGAGAGAGAGAGAGAAAGAGAGAAGGAAAGAAACCTGAGGGTGTTGGGCATATGCTCAGGATATAAAATGCTGTTAGAGAAGGTTGCTCCCATTCTAATAAGAAAAAACTGGATAATCAATAAAATTATAACTTTTCTTGAACTTATCAGAGAAGTGAGGTCACAAGACAACCAAGTAAATTGAATTCCAAAGAGTGACAATATCCTCCAAAGGGAAGCGGGATGGTTTTGCCCTCAAGAGGGCATGGGTAGAAGAGGTGACTACCATAAAGATGGATAAGGAGAAATCAGCTAAGATTGCTTAACAAATTCCTAGAGGCTGAGGACAGGCTAGTGTAGCAGTTTGGAATAACTGGGAGCCCCAGACACAAAGAGAATCTGCACTCACTTGCAAGTTCTTTTCTGCAGGCTTCCACTAGGTGTTCACAGGACAGACTAAGCATAGGGCAGGGGACTCAGGAAATTCCCTATTGGTTGGACAGGTGTGCAATATTAGTTGACTGATGCTGGAGGAAAAGGCAAGAAACACCGGCTGCTTCCCCAGACCCTTCTTTCAAATGGAGCAAAAGCTTTACAGTACTTGGATAGGGAGAGCTCATGCTTGTGCAAAGACCCACTGCTTGAAGGAAGGGTAGAACTAAAAGGCTTCTACTCCGGGGACAAACGCAGGAATACCTTTTGGGCTCAGATTCCTGCACTGATATAAATCAGAGGTCTGCTACCACTAAAGGAGGGATTAGACCACCACAAATACAATGCAGAGTTTGGCTACCATAGGGGAATATGGGCAGAAATGCCAAAAAAGCCCCTCTCTCCCAGTTTCAGAGTCACAGGCTTGCCTAAGACTAAGGCTGGACCGGAATAACTGACAACCAGCTCTGTCCCCACCACCGCCAGGAGCCTGCCATTAGTAAGGATCAAGAGCGTTCTACCACTGAGGAGAAAGAGACTCCCTCTTTGGTGCAAATGTGAGGGGACTGCTGAAAGCTATGAGGAAAGCAGGAACACGGCCAGGTCACAGGCTAAGCACAAGGTAACTGCAGCCACTGCTGGATGCATGTCAACCTTGTGGTGCACTGAAGGGAACAACAACAACAACAAAAACCAAATCTAGTTCAACCTGTCACCAAAGAAGAAACTCAAATGACAAATGCATTAAAATTACTCAACTTCAGAGCCAGCCCTGATGGCCTAGTGATTAAAGTTCGGCGCGCTCCACTTGGATGGCCGGGGTTCGGTTCCTGGGGGCAGAACCGCACCACTTGTCTGTCAGTAACCATGCTGCAGTGATGGCTCACATAGAAGAACTAGAATTTACAACTATACACAACTATGTATGGGGGCTTTAGGGGGAAAAAAGGAAGAAAAAAGGAGGAAGACTGGCAACAGATGTTAGCTTAGGATGAATCATCCCCTGCAAAACTAAACAAAAACACGACTTCACTGATAATTAGGGAAATGTAACTGAAACCATAATAAGATACCATTACGCACCCACGAGTTTTGCAAAATTTAAAGTCTGGCAACAGCAAGTGTCAAAGAAGAAGTGAATCAATGGGAATTCTCATGCACTTTATAGGGGTATAAACTGGCACGACGGTTTTGAAAAACATGTTTTCATCAATAGTAAATTTAAACTTGTACGCACACTGCAGTGTCACTGATTTCACTCCAACATATACACGCTAGATCAATTCATTCACAGAGGCTCCTGGGGACAGTATAAGAATAAAATTATCAATAGTAGCATTGTTCACAATAGCTCCAAACTTAAAACTACCCCGAAGTCTATAAACAGCAGAATGGACAGATAAGATGTGCATACTAACGAGCAATGAAAAGGAA
Organism: Equus caballus; assembly: GCF_041296265.1. Taxonomy (NCBI): domain Eukaryota; kingdom Metazoa; phylum Chordata; class Mammalia; order Perissodactyla; family Equidae; genus Equus; species Equus caballus. The sequence goes on along the minus strand of NC_091685.1, from coordinate 94,538,595 downwards.
GGAACAACACCTACATGATGAATATCACAAACATAGTGTAGGATAAAGGAGCAAGTCATAAAAGTATACATACACCAGAAAATACAAAAACGAGCAAGACTAAAAAGATACTATTTAAGCATGTACACATTGGTGGCAAAAATACAAAGAAAAAAAGTGAATGATAGACATACAATTCAGGGGAATTGTTTTCTCTGGGGAGAAAGGAAGGGAATAGAATTAGGGAGAGGCACAGAGGACAATTCTAAGACTCTCTCAATGTTCTAATTTAAAACTTGGTTGATATGAGAGGGTGTCTGTTTTATTATTTTAAAAAGTACTTATATAATTTAAATGCTCTTATTTATGTATGATAGATTTCAAAATACAAAAGAAAAAAATAAGTTAAAAAAATGATGAATCTTCACTTCCAGCCAAGATGGAGTTACAGAGACCAGATTTATTCTACTGCTTGAAACAACAACGATCCAAAAGATGGACAAAATGTATGAAACAACAGTTCCAAAACACTAAACGTCAGGCGTTGAATGATAGTGATGCCCGAGAGCCAGGAAACAAATGAGGTGAGCCCCACACTTGGCTCCCCTTACTGCTTTGGGAGAGTTTCCAGCCAGCAGAGCAGAGCAGGACCTCAAGCAGAGCCCAGGAGACGCTCTGCGTTGAGGAGATGTACAAAAGCCGCAGGAAAGTGATGTGGCTACAGTTCACAGGCCCGAGTACCAGAGAGAGAACAGCTGCATGGAGAGAGAATTCCCGAGACCTGCAGAAAGTCGACTCCCTTTGAAAATTTGGCAGAGTTCTGATGAGCACTTGCAAGTGAGGAAACCATCCAAGTCTGGGGGAAGAACCACCTGATAGGATGAAAGGGGCAGTACGGAGCCGTGGAAAGGTTACTCCCCAGGGTCTGTATTGCGTGGCTCCCATACGCCAGGCAAGTTACCGTGTATATCTTATCTTCACAAGGACCTGTAAGATAGGTAATATCCTCATTTTACAGAGAAGGAAGCTGGGGTTCTAGATGGTGATAGCTTTTGCAGGGCAACACAGCCAGTAAATATAAGTCCCTGAATTCAAGATTAAGTCTTTTGCAGTTTGCTGTGCTGTCATCTTACACCATAGTCCATGATTGACAAAATTCAGAGAGAATTAGCGTTTCTTTATTTACTTACTTGCTGGAGATCGCCTCTCCTTAAGAATCAATTGCTTGACACTTGCACACAACACTTAAAATGTATGTATTCAACATATTTTATGAATGCTGCAGCTTCCCTTCATCCTTTAACTCAACGTCAACCTTCTTTAGAGGAGGGTTATAGTTTTATTTGACTCATTTAAAAATGAAGTGGGGGGGGGGCTGGCCCCGTGGCCGAGTGGTTAAGTTCGCGCGCTCCACTGCAGGCGGCCCAGTGTTTTGTCAGTTCGAATCCTGGGTGCGGACATGGCACTTCTCATCAGACCATGCTGAGGCAGTGTCCCACATGCCACAACTAGAAGGACCCACAACGAAGAATATACAACTATGTACCGAGGGGCTTTGGGGAGAAAAAGGAAAAAATAAAATTAAAAAAAAAAAAAAAAATGAGTTGAGGGGCCGGCCCTGTGGCCTAGTGGTTAAATTCAAGTCTTCTTCATTGGCCAGGGGTTTCGCTGGTTCGGATCCTGGGCGCGGACAGGGCACCACTCATCAGGCCATGCTGAGGTGGCATCCCACATAGCACAACCAGAGGCACTCAGAACAACAATATACAACTATGTGCTGGGAATGCTTTGGGGAGAAGAATAAGCAAAAAAGAAGATTGGCAACAGTTGTTAGCTCAGGTACCAATCATTAAAAAAAAAAGTGAATTGAGTACCTACAGTGTGCCAGAACAAACTCTGTTAAAACATTTACACAGAGTTTTAAATATTTGGGGTTTTTTTAATGATTTTTTTCTACAAAACCTTTTCCATCTTCAAGAATGTTAGTAAAATACAGCTGCCTTAATTAAGTTATCCCTGAAGTCAGAATCCCATGACATCTTACAAGGTTTGGTGGAATAAATGAAGTCCCTAAGCAAAGAATCAAGGAGGTGGGGATAGTGTAAGCCGTCTCAAACTGAGCAACACGAAAAAATGTGGATTAATCTGGATCCTGAAGCTAGATCCAAAATTTCACATTTTTGTTTGCGTAGTTTTCCAGGCAGAATCAAACAGCTTTCTTTGGATTCCCAAGGAGTCCATTACCCAGTAAAGGTAAGAAACTACTACTACTCAATAGCAGTAGTTCTCAGAGCGTCGTCTCTGGACCAGCAGCCTCGTATCATCTGGAATCTTGTTTAAAATGCCCGCACTCAAGTCTCACTTGGACCTGCTGAATCAGAAACTCTGAGGGTGGGGACCAGCGATGCAAGTTTTAGCAAGCCCTCCAGGTGATTCTGATGCATGCAAAAGGTTGAGAACCCTGCTCTGTCCCTCCCTTGGATTTACCTCAGAAAGCCACTAGTTCTCCCCTGGCCAGAAAAGGGTTCCCCTCAGCTCCTCAGAGAATTCCGTTTTTCTGTCTTGTTCAAGCTCATCTCTAATTCTCCTTAATGCAGGAAGCTTTCCAAGTCTGAAGGAACTAAATTCGGTTTCTCCCATCATCGGGAAACAGCTACCTTCCCCAACTCCCACCCTGTCCCAGCAGAGGATACTCATATTTTTTCTTAAAAGAAAAATAAATAAATACAGAAAACCAGAATCAAAACTTCAAACCAACCACAAAAAACACTTGGTGCGTGTTTGGACAATATGTGAATAAACATACGATATGTTTATTTTACTGTTTTAGAGCTTAAACTTCTGGACTAAAGGAACTATAACACACATATATATACTTTTGGGCATCAGAGGAGCCAAATACATTTTTAAACACTGGATAGTAGTAAAAAAAAATCCCCAGATCATGATTCTGCCAGATTATCTGCTACAGAACCACAGGGCTGGATTTAATCAGTGCTAATGTAACTGCTTGCATTTAAAATTGCTCATCAGAGATGATGTGCCCGTGGTGCTCTATCTATTGCATGGAATATATGAGAGCTCTGACCCCTATTCCCATGGTCACTCCCTGTGGCAGTCTGTGCTTCTGGCTTAGCTTTCCCTGGGAAGAAAAACTGAGAACTTACTTGGTACTGAGCCATGCTCCCATCTGGGATAAAGATTAAGAAAGAGGAAGAGAGCTTTTGTTCAGATTATAAATGCCAGATGCTGCCACATTAATAGTCCTACACATCCCAACGGTGCTTACTTTAAATATTTGGTTTGCAAAACTTCCTCTTAGGAATGTGTTGGTGACTGTCAGCCATCACAGAAGAGTGGCCCATTACATTCATCAACACTTACTCCAAGATTGCCACTGATAGAATGAAGGGAAATCCCTCCACCATATTGTGATTTATCAGCTTTCACGTAGCGCCATGTTTCCCAGACTGGAGACTTCCATACCCCAGGGAATCATGAGAACTGTTAAAGAGGTCACCATGTCAGCTTCAAGCCAAGAGGACATAAACCACCATCAACAAAAGGCATTTCAGCCTTAGAGTTAATACTGACTTATAGGAAACCACTGAGTTATTATAAAGGAGAGGGCTCTTTGACCCTTTTCCTTGCAAAATCTGGGGAAAAGTAGATGGATCAAAGCTGATGGACAGAAAGAAAGTAGCAGAAAGAAATGTGAGTGAGTGATAACAGAAGAAAGGGAGGGAAAGGAATAGTCAAAGTAGAGAACGTGGAAAGAAAGAATAAGCAGTGAAGGGGGGAAAGCGCAACAGAACCAGCTCAGTTTCTAAGTCAAGTTTTTAATTACAGTAATAATTCTAGGCACAGCCTCCCAGGGAGAAATAGCTATAAAGGAGCCTAAATAAGATCTGTTGGATCACTATTACTGATTTTTTTCTTTTGCCTTAAGCTCCAATATGGCTTGGCCAGCACTGTTACTGATCCTGTCTTTATTTAAAATTTTGTTTACTATGGATTTTAATTGTTTTTAAATATTTCATTAAAATATCATTTATCTTGATTACTGAGTTTTTTGGCACCCCATAAATTTTGTATGCAAAACAAATTTCTCAGTAGATGCACCCTAGTCCTGGCTCCATAGATCCTACTGTTCTTCAAAATTTGATTTGGAATTGTCAGAATAAGAGATGGAGAATCAGAGTTATTTCTTTCAAATGGAAAGTCTAATTAAGTCTCTAGTTCAGCCGAACATAGATTTGGAGGCTGGAAGCTCTCTTGAGAAACTATTTTCACAGATTATGGGGTTGGAGAAATGCTTGTATTTTGAAGAATTAGATGTGACGACTTATTCTAAATAAAATTTCTTATAAGTGCTTGTTTACACCATCTAGCTAAAGCTATGCAAACAATATTCTCATGGTTACCTCTTGCTTTGTCACAGACATAAGGGGCTAAAGTGAAACCAAAGACTCTTGTCCTCCCAAGTCTGATGAGAAGGACAAACCAGGAACACAGCAAATCTCAGGTTTAACTTGCAATTTGAACCTGACAGATTTCTCCCTGGAGCCATGTAAGGCGGTTCAGGGAAAACATGCTTTGAATATTAATTTATCTGTTCGTGTGGGAAAGGATATACAGACAGGGTTCATGCATATTAAGTCTGGATCTGTAGACTCCAGCAGAGACTACAGAAATGTATTTGGATGAAGACAATCCTTGTGGAATAAAACTAAAGTGACCAGCTTGAGAAAGTCTGATCTAATGCTACCTTTCAAACAAATGTACAATGGTGTGTTCATATTGCAAATGTGGGTGACTCTGAAATTTGGTATGGGGAGTTAATGATAATAGTCTTTAGTATCTTGTTACCATTTATTAAGGGAGAACAGACAGAGTACTAGGCATTTTACTTATGTTGTCTTTTTTAATACTCAGAATAACCATGGTTGGGAGACTTTACTATCCCCATTTTCCAGACAAGGAAACTGAAGCTTAGAAAAGTGATTTGTGCCCCCAGGCAGATCAAGCAGTCTGTTAGACGTCGGTGAGGCCAGATTTTTAACCTGAGTCTATCTAATTCCAAAATCTCCGTGCTTTCCTCTAAACCAGGGGTCTGCAGACTACAGACCACATGCCAAGTCTGCTGTGCCACCTCACGGTATGAAAACCAAGAATGATTTTTACGTCTTTAAGTGGTTGACAAAAATCAAACGAATGCCATTTTTGTGACGTGAAAATTACATGAAATTCAAATTGCAGTGTGCATAAATAAAGCTTCACTGGAACACAGCCACACCCATTCGTTTCCTTACTGTCTGTCGATGCTGCATTCACACTAAAACGGCAGAATTGAGTAGTTGCTACAGAGACCGTACAGCCTACAGCCTAAGATATTTACTATCGGGCCCTTTAAGATAACACTTGCCAACTATACCACTCTATACCACTTTGCATCATAATTTGTTAGCAGCAATTTTTTTTAACGTTATTAAAAAAAATCCCAGCATTAGCAGGCTTTCTTTCCCCACTGTAGCTATAACCAATACTCTTGAACCACAACATCTCTTTGCTCTTCTCCTACAAGAGTCAAATCTCCCTGCTTACACCTCTATCCTGCAAGGGAAACCTCATTCTTACCTTAATGTTCTACCCACCAGATAGCGCTACTTTCTTCTTTAATGTAATTCCAGTCTACATGGAAGAGAAAAACCTAAAAAAAGCACATAGATGCTGCTGATTTCGTGATAAGTCATGAATTTCCGCCAATCCCGTGACTGATTACAGGAATCATAGGAAGCCGAGAGGTCACACTTAAGTAGCGGCAAAGGAATATTTTTTCAAGCTATATAATTCGATGAATAAAGAATAACAAAATTATGGGAAGGTAAGCACCACCATACCACAGTGCAAACAAAACAAAGAAACTATTGCAAAATTCTCTGTTTAAATATCTAGTTTTTAACATCTACTTCCAATGGATTTCTGCCGCCTGCATTTCCTCTGAAGCCACTCTGCTGACCTGGCATCCCAGACGTTATTGTGCAAAATGTTCTGGGAAACCAATAGTCAGTTCTCAGCATCCTAGGTCTAGCCCCCAAGCATTATTCATAATGCTAATGTCATCACCATGAGCCAACTGTATTCCCATAATGCCCTTCAAACAATGGAAAGAAGAAAACTAGAGAATGTCTATCCCGGAGATGTCAAATGTGAGGCAGAGAGCAATACTGCAGTTTACAACAACCAGAGGTAGCCTATTTCTCTAGCTCTCACTTCCCCACTCTCAGAGCAGTCTCCTTGGATCTTCCTTCAATGCTTTCCAGCGGTACCCTCCAGCTCGCAATATCTTTAATGATTCTTGCCATCCACTAAAGGAATTCATTGACCAAATATGAAATATTATTAACAGGGCTGGTAGAATGCTCTTCCTTGGATAATGGGGTAGAGGTTTCTATGCCAAAGTAAATTTTCTTAGGGAGAAATTCTATTCCTTTGTCTGACCTTCAGTGGTTTCATTTTGTCCCCCTAATCTTCAGCCTTAGTTAAATCATCTTTTCATAGGGAAAATTTTCTCAGCAACCTAAGTACACAACCAACTTTCCATGAAAATAAACTCCATTTCTTCATTCCCCTGGCCTCCCAGATTTCTGACACATTTGATATTTTCTAGAGTCGGCCAAAGTCACAAGAGTTCCAAAAATACCTCCGGCACCAATCTAGTGTTCAGACCAACGTGATATGATGCAGTTGAGTTTTGACAGGCTAGCAGAAAGGAAAGGACTTAAATCAGAAGCGGGCTGGGCTTAAAATTGTCTTGTCTGTGTGATTGTTTTCTTTTTTCCTAGATGGTTCCAGAAAAAATAAATACGATTCTTGTGAGTGTCTACTTTGGAAATTGTTTTTTCCCTTCTTTGTCATTCTCTGGGTGAATCCCAAGGGGCTGCTGAAGAGAATTTTCCAGGAGCAAAAGGAAGAGAAGAGCCAGTGAAAGACTCAGTCTGCTCTTTCTAACTTCACTCTTTTTCGCTTGTGGGCAAGCTGTCAGGTCAGCCAGCAATGGGATCACTGTTAAAGCCTCACCTGGTTCCTTGACCTCAGGAAAATAGGTAATCCTTTAGTCTAGAACAAAGACCAGTTTGAAAAGTTCTCTTTAAGAATCTTGATAACTATGCCAGAAATGACTTAGGTAACTAGATAGTTCAGGACCAAACCTTTAAAATTCAAAGTACTTTAGGAAGATAAACAAGCTTTAAAAAAAGAAAAACCCTAACAAGAGCAAATATAACCCTTTAAAATGTGGGAAAGAGCTGAGTCAGACCCTGTCAGCAAGCTTCACTGAGGCCTGGGGACATGTGGCAACATGATTTTTTTTTTTTTTAAACTTACACAGCATCTTTTATCCAAGGAGTTCACAGCATTCTAAAAAAGTAAATTGCCTAACATTCCATTCCAGGGGGTAGATTCGGGATGTTATCAATGTCTCTCTAAATCAGGGTTTCTCAGCCTTGACACTATTGCCATTTTGAGCTGGATGATTCTTTGGTGAGGGAACAGAATGCACAGAATGGAGGATGTTAGCAGCATCTCTGACCTCTACCCACCAGACGCCAGCAGCACCACCTTCCCTTCCTCCAGTTGTGACAACCAAAAATGTCTCCAGACATTGTCATGTGTCCTTTAGGGGGCAAAATGATCCCCAGTTGAGAACCACTGTTCTAAATGAACCAACCGAGCCACAAGGGAGTACAATAAACTTATACAATAGTGCAGAGCCAAAAAGCAGTCACTACACTGAAAGAGGAAAATGATGACTCCAGAGTCCCAAGCATGTGACCCTTCCCACCACTGCTCCCTACCTCAGTGGAAACTCATCTGAGCCCCTAATTTATTCCTTTAGTCCCTAACTTATTCCTCGAGTTGGTTAGTTCTGAAAACACATCCGCTAAGACTTAGTTGTCAGTATGAATTTTCCCTTACACTGCACCGAATGCTCGGCATGTTGAATATGTCTGACTGGTGTTATTCTCCGGGAGTCACTAAGTAAATTCTGAGACTAACTCCTTTCTCAACGGGGGCAGGTCCATACAGCATAAAACAGACCAGAAGCAACCCCATAACTGTACGTGTAGAATCACTTATAGCTTAAAGCTGCTTAAAGAGCAGAGCTGCTCATGGGCAAGGCGAGGTGGGACGAAGAGCCCACAGGATAACTTAGCCTAGCAGATGAATGCTTTCAGATTTGGGTGTCTGATAAGTCCCTCGACTACATGAATCTTTTTCAGAGTATTGCTTGGAAACGATTGCAACATCTACTTTTGTTAATTGACTGACTTAAACGACGTTTCATTTGCATACAAATTTTTGGCTATGCCCATGCTTGCCTCTCGATAGATTATATAATGCCTGTCCTGTGTCCTCATCAACCTGTGAACTTGTTGACCTCTCCACGTGAGTCAGCGAAGTCAGGTACAGATTAATTTGAGCATTGAACCACTTCAAGCGTTTTAGAATAGACACAGGTGTAAAAAGTTGTTTATAAAGCTTCAACTCTGGGAGACATAAAAGAGAAGTGGGATGGCATGCTGGCGTAACTATTACACAAAGCTGGATATAAACCCTTACCACTCGGCTCTATATTTATTCCACGAACATATGTTGAGTACCCACTGGCTCCAGGGCCGCCCTACGCTGATACTGTGGAGAAGACAAGGATGCCCAGACTCAGGCTCTGCTTTGATTTTGTTTTTCTTTTCCATAGGCTAAAAGAAAAACTATTACATATGCATACGTAATCATACTGCAAGGCAGAAGGCAATTAGTGCTTTAAAGAGGAATAGGTAAAGTGTGTGTTTTTGGCGTTCACAATTTTTGGTCCCATGATACCACAAAGAATCAGGTTTTCATCATGAGAGAGTGGCTGGTATGGAGTAACAGGATCCCTAAATTTGGGGTCAAAAAATCTGGGCTAACTCCTGGTTCTTTCATTCTCTAGATGCACAATTCTGAACATGTGACTTGACCCCCTGAGCTTCTGTTCCTTTGTCTACAACAAAAGAACAATAGTGCCTCAGAGGGTAATTGTGCAGAGCCTAACTTCTGTTAAACTTTCAGACAAACGTTGCAGTTTCTAGTGTTAGAATCTAACCATAGCTATACTTTGTTTATTACTTACCTTGTGCAAAGTCCCTTAATACAGTATTATCTTTAACCTACACAATAATTCTATGAAATAAGCATCATTATTCTCCTTTTATAGATAGGGAAATTGAAGGCCAGAGAGGTTAGGTGATTTGTCTGAAGTCACACAGCTGGCATTCAACTGACTCTTTTGAGTCTATTGAACCTAGGCCTGTTGAACTGGAGAGCATGCATAATTTCTCTCTACATCGTCAAGCGGCCGTTTCATAAGTCAGTTCAATAGTCTCTATTTCAACTCACATAGTCTCTATTTTGCATAAAAGAACAAAAAGTATGAATAAACAAGTTAATTTGGCATTCATTGAAATATGGGGATAGATAAAATAACCATCAAGGAAAATATTGATTTACCATATTTCAAGAAAAAAAAGAACAAGTACAAATTACCCTCAACAAGATTCTCAAGAAAAGGAGACCAGATAACTTAGAATTTGAAATCAAAAACAGGTGTGAGGATGCTCCCAGAGGTCCAGGTCCTACCCTCTCTTGTTTCAACATCTGTGCAAAAGGAGGGCCCAAAAACCTTAGGAGCTTTTCTGCATTCCTGTCCGAACCCAGCAGTGCCTCGCATGCCTGGACTGAAAGGACTGGGTTATAGGTCTATTCTGGAGCAAGAAGAAGAGAAAGAATTAGCGACTTTCCTCAAGAAGTGAAGACATTTTCTTTCTGGCAGGTCATAGTATGACATATCAGGTGGAAATAATCTATTTTTATGCCTTACAGATTGGAAATGTTGCTTTTCTGGGAGAGAACAGGGAAACAGAATCATGAAAAATATTCAAGGGCAATAAGGATTTAAAGAGACTCCTTTATAAAGTAGTCTATTATGGGCTGGCTTCATATAGCCATCTCTTTTAATCCTTAGGATAATAATGTGAGGTACACACTATATCATTATTTTGCAGGAGAAAAATGAGCTGCAGCGCCCCCTTGCATTTTTCCCAGGGTATCCCTGGAGTAGTCATTTGTGTTGCTTTATGAGAACCGGCCACGTTCAACGTGGAGGGTGTCCTCTCTGGCCCCATCTAGGCCTGCCTGATTGTCTGAACACAGACTCACTTCTCATTTGCCCGCTTGACATCACTCTGCTCACCCTCCATCTGGCACACAGATGGAGCACCAGCTGGCACATAAACGAGCACTGATGGTATTTCCAATAGCCTGTGACCTTTGAACTGACCACCATTTGACAGCCAACTCTCAATTATCTGCAAAAGGCTTGCATGTCTCCTTGGCAGACTTCTTCCACCCAGATGTATTCCCACGATACAGGAGAATAAGTTCCATAATGTAAGGGAATTTTCATCTCAGCCTAAGCAAAGAATTAGGAAGATAAATCTGTAGGAAAAAAAGAATGCCTCCAAAGTCAAAGAGAAATTCATTCTCTTTGGATTATCTAAGGCCGATAATTGGGATTACCTGGAATCTCTAACCTTACACCACCACTGAAAACTAGGTATTAGTCTATTTTTATAGATGATGAAAAAAGTCTCAGAGGTTAAGCAACTTGCCCCAGGCCATACAGCTGGTAGGTGCCAGAACTGAGGCTCTTCGACCTCACTTACCTCTGTAAGGCACACCTCTCCCAATAAAACCAACAGCAGAGGGAAACGAAGGAGAAACACTCCTTCTCTTTAAAAGCATGATTAAAAATAGCAAAACCTTTTGGCTCAGTTATCCAGACTTATACCTTGTCAGCTACTTACGGGGGATGTTACATTTTATTCTGGCCTTTTCCTTATATCCAGTAACTTTCAAGCCCCTGTCAATGTACGTGCTCATTGACTAAAGAATAATATTAATAATTAGCCCCAAAACATAGCATTGCAAACATAAAACCAAAGTGGGAAAACAACCACAAGATACATGATCCATTCCAAACCAAACGGAAAATACTTTTCAACTTCCAAAAAGCTTGGATCTATCACTTTATTAATACCAACAGTAAAAATTACCATTAAACATTGGTTATACTAGCTCTAATTTAGAAAGTAGAAATTGTCATTCCTATATCAAGTTGAGAAAACTAAAACTAAGCAACTTGCTCAAGGCCACTGGACTAGTAAGTGCTAGAATCTGGATTCAAACCCAGGTCTTTCTCGTTTATAAACCTACATTCTTCCTACTGCACTAACATCTATAACAAAGAGCTGTTTGTACATACAACCCTTCACATGATGACTTTTCAGCCCCACATAAATATTAGATGGTGGAAAGTCACAAGACTGAGAAATCTGAATGGGTCCAGTGCCCAGAAACTTTCACCCACTGGGCTGAATTAGGACTCAAAATTTTCACACTTCAGTCCACCGACCAGAACCAGTTAATTTCAAGGGCAAGCTGGGATGAACACAATAACCAATTAACTTGGGAAAAAAGTACTGAGAGAGACACTCCGTCAAAAGAGCTCTCAGTATACAAGCGGCAACATGAGGGCATTGGAGACCCAGGAGAAGCAGCAAATGGCCTCCGCCTCAAGCATCAACCTGATTGTTGGACTTACACTTGCCTTGGCTGGAAGCACTCCCAATCTAATGCGTGGAGTATGGCTTATATAAGATCTTTCAATGAAGCAGTGGTTAAACCAGAAATAGGGCTCAGAGTGCCCAACTGCTAGTATAGAAAATATATTTGGAAGACAGGGCTAGTGTCTAAATTGTGCCTTCAAGAAGCAAATTGAGTCAAAATCCAGATTCTTCAGCCAGATACTGCTGCTGCAGGTCCCCACAGGGCATGTACAGAGCCATCCCATGCACACGTGCTTTGTTACCCACTGAGGTTCTGACACCAAATCTCTCCTGCTCTGTTGAGCTGGGTAGGAATAGCCCCTGTAGCTTAATTAAGGCGTGGCCTAGAAGTGGGCTGGACTTTCCTAGGCCAGGTTCTCCACTCTAACCTGCTTGAGCACCGCCTTGAGGGCTTGTTAAAACATGGATTACTGGGCTCCACCCACAAACTGTTTGATTCAGTAGATCTGGGGTGGGGCCTGAGAATTCGGGTTTCTTAAAGTTCTCTGGTGATGCTGATACAGCTGGACTGGGAAACACATTTTAGAATCACTATTACAGACCCACATCAGACCTTATCCCCAGCGTCCTACACTTCCAGAGGCAGGAGGAGACAAGAAATTCAAGGAAAGAGCACTTCCACACAAAAGCAAGAACAGTTGGCCAGCGCTTCCCTTTCCCAGAGCCCTATTCAGTTCGCTCTAGGACTTCCAAAGGTCCAAGGGCCCCTGCCAACTGACGGGCTACCTCAGTCCCACCTCTCTTTGAACCAGCTACACGGGGAAATAAAAAGGGGGAAAACAAAATTGAAAGCACAATCTGAAGAGCAAAATAAGTTCCCTTTCCCTCCCAAAGGGTACTCCAAGCAATAGGAAAAAATCTTAACCTCCTCGCTCCTCCCCCTGAAACTCCACTGCTTGTCATGATGGCCCAGGAATCGATCTTCCTTTTTGTCGGGGAGCTGGGTTAAGCTTAGATGTGCCATTAACAAGGTTTACACTCTCATGCTGTGTCAGATGAACTACATTTTGCAAAGCCATTTCCCATAACATAAAGGAATTGACCCATCTAGTAAAAATATCAAACTTTGACTGTCCCAAAGAAAAATGCACAAAATGAATCAACACACACATAGTAACTCCCCAATTATTTTTTTCTCTTTAGAACTATGGTTTCTGAAAGTGCTTTTAACCATGCAAATTAGAGAGGCTAGAGTTAGTTCTATAATGTATTCGATGGCTGCTAGGATAACTATTGATTTTTTTTCATCTCAAATGACATTCAATTAAGGAACATGTTCAAACCATCACTGCTTCTGGCTTGAATGGTAATTTATAAAGCTTTAGGGGTTAGAACATATAAAATATTTTCAGCTTGGAAGATGGGTTACGGCCTGGAATGTTTGTGGGAAATATGCTCTACATGAAGCATTCTTGCTCCAAAATGCCTTGATTAATTAACATAAACAGCTTTGTGGAAAAAGGGAACAGCATCTCATGTCTGGCGGGATCCTGGCAGAGTTCTTTGGAAACTCCAACGCAAGCCAAACGCAACGAAGTCGGGCCTCTTCCATTCATGGCTGGTCCCGTTCCAGGGAAACGCCTTGGGCTTAGGACAGCTCTGGAAAAGCTCTGCTCTAGTTGGCTGTGAACCAAAGTCCATTTCTTCTGCTCCCAGGTCTCCTGAGAGAGTGAGTCAGCTTCAGGGCCCTGGAGGTGCAGGCTGCAGCTGAGAAGACCTGGAAGACCCTATCGTGAATAACCCCACTGTCCTGCCTGTTCTTCACTGTGAGACTGTCCTTCCGGAATTCCAAAATGGCATGGAGCATTATGGGAAAGAAATATATTTAAGAATATCATGAGTATATATATATAAGAATATTAAGAAATATAAGAAAAGTATTGACTGAAAGTATCCTGCTGAGCTTTTTTAACATACGCTATTTTATTTAGTTCTCACATTAACCCTGAAAGACTATCATTATAGAATTACTACCTCTTCTATTATACATGGGGGCAAAAAAGGGCACTCAGGGAGGTTAAGGAATACGCTCAGCATCACATAGCACATTAGTGACAGAACTAGGATAAGGACCAGAGACTGTTTCACTCCAAAGTAACCATCTTGTCTACCAGATCCCTGTAATTCACTACAGGAAGGGGAAAAATTCAAAACAGCTCTACAGTATTTATTTTAAGCCATTCAGACACTGAGTGAGTCACAAGCAGTTTTCAGGTTTTTATCAATGTCAAGGAGCGATTCCCACCACCAGGTCCTTGGGCAACATTTTGAAGTAGGTGATGTTGGGTTTACAACCTTCCCATCTCCCAACCTCCCTCTCCTACCACCCAGAACCTGCAATATACCCTGTAACAGAGCTGCCCTCCAGCTCCTGGAGTCTTCTAGAACCCTGAGGTAGTCTCCCATTCGATGTCATAAAGACCATGTGATTATACTAGTGTCTACTCCCCTGTACAAGAAGAAACCCAACTAATAACAGTAGAAAGGCAAAGTCGCTTGCTTAAAAATGAACCCTTCTCTTCCCACCACCAACCTCTTACCAATACTTCCAATGCTTCCATATGCCTGGGCTCAACCTGTGAAATGAGAGTAAAACAGTATCCGAAGAAAGTAATTTGCACCACTTGAACGACAAATGGGTTCAACTCTTCAAACATATCTGCATTTTAGAGCTTTCAATGAATTTCTAATACTATGTGGGGAATTTTATGAGCTGGGAGGTTTTTCTAGATGTATTCTTTCCCTGACTCTATCACGTTTCACTTTCATTCCCAAGGCGTGAAGGGCCTGCTTATATAGGTGTCCTCCTATGAACATTTGTCGAAATCTGATCTAACATTATTGGGTTTTGACTTGGTGAACCTTTCTACTGCTATGGTTTCTTCCAAATAAAGAGACTGAATCTTTTCATGAACAATCTCTACCTAGGAATGGAATGATGCCAAGAAAACCCGTTGGAGTCAAGGCAGCCATAGACTTCCCCAAATTCCAGAGGAATTGTATGGTGTAGTTTCCCCCGCAAAATATTTCATTAAATAATATATGTCACAAAATTTTTAAAAATTTTTATGTAAAGCAGTCAAAATATTCTTTGTTCAGACATGCTACTTGCTTAGGATTGTTGAATAGCTGGTAAGTCCTGTCTTGCTTAGCATCAGAGCACGTAGCTATAGCCATAGTAATTCTGAGAAACTGAAATGTTAACTTGAGATTTACATTCAAAGCAAAAGTTACATAAAGCTGTCTTTTACTTATTATTAAGGAAAGTTTGGCTGTGTATTTAAAAATCCAACGCTGTATTTTCCAAAGCAGAATGGATAGAGACTTCTTTACTAGTATGGAAGGCCAAGCTTGCTTCCCGTAAGAGTTGGAAATTTAAGGAGGGGGGAATACAAATGGGGGGGGAAGCGGAAATGCAGGTGAGTCTAGAAAATCCTGCCGTCTGCTCTTTATCACTTGGTCTATATTCTGCCCAATTACTGGCTCTTAAGGCACCTGCTATGGGGGCAGGCTATGTTAGTGATGTTGAAAGAGCAGATTATGGCACACTATTGCCTCAGGGGTCCTATTCTATACACACCATATTCTTCAATCCCCCTAACCTCCCAGCTATTTCTCAGTCATCCCCCAGGCCACTCTGTCCTTGGGCCTTTGCTCAAGCTGCTTCTTCCTCCTGGCACACACTCACCCAACCCTCAATCTTCCTCCCACTAATTAAATGTTATTCATTTCTCAACGACCATTTCAAATGTTACTTTCTCCAAGATGCCTTTCCTGATCCTTCCCAACAGGGGCACATTTCCCCATTTGAGCCTCTCAAGCACCATCTTTGTATTTACCAAATGGGCCTTGTACCATACATTTTTGTGTTTAACACTTGTCATATTCCCCTACTAGAACACGCCCCAGTAAGGGAACCATGGCATGTCCATCCTCGGACTTTTAGTGATGCTTGGCACATCTTAAGCACAGAAGATATTGAACAAGTGTGTTTTTTTAATGGAAATGAGGAGAAAATTGTAGAAGGGTAAAGAAGAGAAATAATGCTAGAATATTCCTTCTTTGTCCCTTGGAAAAAGAAGGATACTTTCTAACTTTTCCCACCTTCCAGGACTCTAGCCCTGCCTTGCCTTGAATATGAAATTCAGGTTACTGTTCTTGTACTTTCCCTTCAGTTACTTGTGATCCTGTCCAGAGATGAGAATACTTGTCTAGAGGGATAAGAGTGGGCATAGGCTAGTGCTCACATGCAGAAAAAGAAGTATTAGGAGACCAGAATTTGGATAACCAGGATTGTTTGTTCATCTTCCACACTGAATCACTTGGTGGCCTTGCAGGACAATCTCTGCATTAAGGCTTTACACATAGTCCAAAAAATTATAGTTTGTTTGTGACTTTTTTCACATCTGGGGACCTCCAACAACAGACTCTAGTATCCTGTGACTTTGTAGCACCCTCTGGGCAATGGTATGGACTAGCTTAATTTTTTAACCCCAATCAAAATGTCGTTTTAGGTAAGAATCAGGAAAGATTCTCCATGTTAAGTTTTTTAAAGTTGCCAATTACCCTTGGGGCATTTTGACTCTATGAAGTAATTTAGTAGTTTCCGTTACAGTGAGGGTGGATGGCCCACCATGCAGTCTCATCCAAATTCTGCCGAGGCTTTTCTTTCCATACCACCAATGCCCATCATGGATCAGGCACGAGGCTTCTGCACACAGAAGGATAGTGCTCCCAAATGGCCTGACCTGCTGACAAGGAGGAGAAGTCCATTTGGGGCAGTGTGCACAGTTTCTAGGAGACTTTGGCCCCTCTCCAGGGGTGACGTGGGGTTATGGAGAGGCTTGCCCTAGGCTCCCATGCTTCTATCCTGGACGTTTCTGCGCAGAATGTTCCAACACAACGTCCCTCCTCTTCCTTCCCCTCCATCCTGCACACTCTGCCAACCTTGGCTCCAGCCAGGTAACTCTCTTTTAGTCCCATTTTGTTAAGGCATAAACTCCAGGGTAATGTATTTCCATTCTCTAAGGTCTAGCTTGGAATTATAGAACTGAATAGTACCTGTTTCTTCTTCTTCACCTTCTTCACTCACTAGTCCAGATTCTGTTGCTGCCCACAACCTCTTGGTTTTCCCAGGGAACAGGCCAATTAGAGGCTCAGGGAGCAGAGCTGGGAGACCTAGATGATATGGTCAGTGCTCTCAGACTGGAGGATAAATCCTTCTCAAGCCAGATGTCCCCAGGGGCACCTCCTAGCCCAATCAGACCCAAGAAAAGAGAAATAGGTCCCTTTTTAGCTAGCTTGCACATGTGCCTCCTGCACATCCCCATCCCGTCCCACACACACCTATATCAGGGTCTGAATTTCCCAGCCTCCATACCCTTCTCTGCGAATTCCTCTTCCCACGTGCCCCCAACCCTTGCTACCTGGCAACAAAAGCCTGTGTAGTAAACTGTTGCCACTTTCCTATAGGTCAGTGAGAAAACACCCAAACTCCTCACACTGGTGCATTTTCACCTGTGAAAAGAGTGGTGCTACTCAAGGCACAAAAGGATGAAAGTCAGCCGAGGGGACCCATGACAATGTCTGTCTGCTTTATAGTTTTTTTCCTGGGGCCACCCTATATAATCTTCAACAATTTATCTTCAAATCTTCTCCAATAATAAAAGTTCTTCACAAGGTTCCATCCCACCCACATCACATCACACATCAGTGGGAACTCTGGCCAGTATGCACAGAAGTGTCAATGCCTTGAAGCTCCTCAGACACATCTCCTGGGAATTCTTCTCTGGGATAGGAAGAAGGATAATATCTCTTCCCCATCCATTTCTCTACTCTGATTTCCCTGGCAAAGTACCGAGGAAGAGGATAAGTGTGCTAGTTAAAGGGCAGGGTCTTGAAGTCAGAAAAGTCTGGGTTCAAATTGTGACTCTGCAATTCACGAGTTTTACAGTTTGGGCAGATTACTATGGCTTTCTTGGCCTTCCTTTCCTCAAGTGAATAACGGAGATAACATCTAACTTGCCAGGTGCTATGAAGATAATACATGTCCTTAGCACAGTAAGAACTCAAGAATGGCAGTTATTACCAGAATGGAGTGAGGACTCAGGTCCGCATGGTAATAGGTGTGGATGGTGCTCCCTGGAATTGCTCAGTGGAACACTCGCAGGTGTTTCCGAAACCAAAGTGGGTTCACCTCATGGTGAGTTAAATCAGATTCTCCACCAAAATCAAGTTATCTCACAAAGTATAGTATATTTGCAGCAAACAGGAGACCATGCGGAATCATTTCCAAAGTCATGGCTGTCCAAACAAAGGGAAGCAGGGACCTTTTATTTCAGATGGGGAATGAATATTCAAAAAGGAGAGGTGGGTATTCGCTTGTGCAGGCTCAGTTGGAAAACATGCTTCCATATACACTGCAGGTTGTGGTAACAAGACCTAAGCTCCCACTGGAGAGATGTTAGCATTAAAAATGAGGCAAAGGTCATAGGCGGAGCTCTTGTGGTGAGGCTTGGTCTGGTTCAGGGTGGCTGGTGATTGCATCTCCTTAACATAACAAAAGAAAAAAAAAACAATTTGGAAAAAAAATTAAATTTTTCCAAACCCACCCTTGAGTTCCTCGGGGCAATTAGCCAGTGACTCAGGGACATTTTACTCTTTAGCTCGGGGAAGATGTAAGTACAAAGGAGGATTTTTTAAAGTCCACAAGAGGCAGAAGTTAGACAGCTGGTGTGCAATTCTCAGCAGCAGAAATTGCATTTTCAATTTTGCTTAAGTATAAATTTGGTTCAGGGCAATTCTGGAGCTAGAAAAGAGGTGACTCTTTTTTACGACTTTGTCTATATAAAGGGAATATAATGATACATTGCAGAACTTACTTAAAAGAGAGACGTGCATTTTTAATCAAGTAAACACCTTGGATTTTTCAAAAGAACGTTGTAAAAATAGAAAGGAAGTTTGTTACTGTAAGTTCGTGTCAGGAAACACTAACTAGAATCTCTGAGTATGTAATGGGATATTAGGCATGAACAGGAGGGATGCTATGCAGATTAGACATAATTATATATAACGACTAAACATAATCATTACCATCGAGGAGCTTCTAGTATAAAGATCAGGGATTCTTAACCTGAGGGTTATGTATGAGCCTCAGGGGACCCAGGAATCTCCTGAAATTGTAGACACAACTGTGTGTGTATTTGCAGGCAACTTCTGGTCAGAAGGTCCAGAGCCTTCTTGCGATTCTCAAAGGGATTCAGAAAAAAAAAAAAAGGTTAAGAACCACAGATCAAGACTAAGGAATAATTTAGATATAGTAATTTATCTATAGAATGCCACAAAAATAGACTCTTCACAGTCATCTAATTGTGGGTTTCTCATACTGGTTTAAATAAAGGACAAGCTTACTTCTTGGCCTGCTGAATTTAAAGATAGTCTAAGTCTTTCATTCCTCTGTGAACATGTGATTTTTCAATACATTTGAATTTCTCAGAAATCATTCACAAAACCTTTGCCAAGATCTATGGCCCCCTTGGTATTACATTTGGGCTGCCTTGAGCAGCGCAATAATTTATGACCAGCCCACTGTGCCGAGCCCTCCTCCCTGTATGACTAACAGGAAGAGAAGTTTGGCAGCAACACAGCCTTAATGAATGAAAAATGCAAACCTTGCAAATCCCTCTGCATTTAAATCCCCTGGAGTCCCGAGGCAGACGCGTCTCCAAAAAGCCTGCATTTCCAAGATGCAATTTACAGTCCTTGGAGGTTTGCTGTGGGCCACCCAAAGTACATAGGCCTTATCAAAACAGATTTTTATCAGCCAAGCAGATATAGTGATTTTTATGGTAAAATAGGGAAATCTGTTGAAATGAGAAGCTTCAGGGAGAATGATGTCACACATTATCATTGCGTGTTTCAGTCTGATTTGCACTCAAGGTCAGTAGAGAGGAGATTTGATCTCTGACCCCATGTTCCTTCACTGCATTCCACCGCTGTATCTTGAAGATGGAAAGAGACTCCCAGCTAGTTGTACCCTTGGACGGGGTTTTCCTCATAAAAACAAATGTGTACCAAGGGAGAAGCTACCACTGAATTCTCACGGGTAGTAGCCAGTAATGTCTTTTCATTTGTAAGCTTGAGCTCCATGAGATGAAGACTCTGGGGAGGTGCTGGGTGCAAAAAGTTTGCTTCTTTGTTAGCATATGGAAAATAGCCTTTCCTGGAGCGTGGAGGTACTATTCACCCTGGAAATGGGATTTGATGACCCCATGCAGGATACTAATTTTAATACATGTCCAGGATCCATTATTCAAAACCCGTGAGGCCAGATGTGTTTCAGAATTTGGAATCTTTCAGATTTTTAAAAGGTTAATATGAGGCATATACTCTACACCTCGGAGAGGATGGGGCAGCACCCCATAATCAAACTGACTTTTTCCATTTTTTCCCTTCTTACCACCTTTAAAATATTCATCAGTCTCCCCTCATGGTCCCAAGATGAGTACAACAACCACAAGAATATTATCCTTGTACAACGACAATCAAAAGCAGGGACAGAAGGACATGGGTTTCTCCTCATGTCTCTCTTTATCATGGAGAAAAATTCTTTTCTTAGGAGCCGCAAGGAGACTTTCCCCAGATACGATTGCCTAGAACTGGGTCTGAGACATAATCTAATATGAATTTCAGGCAAAAATTCATTCCCTGTACTTGGGAGGGATATCTCCTCCCTAAGCACACTGCTGCCAGGCTTCTTACTCAAGGAATAGGAAGGAACAGCATAGAGTAAGGCAACTAATGGCGACTGCCACCTTGACTATATAAGAGAGTCAAGGCAGGGTCCCAATTCCTAGGGAAGGAACAGCAAAGACTGCCTAAATGGCATCTCATTCAAGTATTAATCGTCTGGAACCTTAATCTACATGCCTCCTCGAAGAAGACCCTGTGGAGGCTGAAATTAGACTTGTTACTCAGGTTCACAGACTAATTTTTACTGGTATAACCAGTGGTCATTTGTCTCTTAAGATTTGATGTTAAGGCATGATGCCTTACTGTCAGCAATATAAGGAAAGAGGATGAAGGTGGGGAAATGGGAGTAAAAGAGTGAAAATGACAAGGCAGGTCTGGTGGCACAGTGGTTAAGTGCACACATTCCGCTTCAGCAGCCCAGGGTTCACCAGTTCGGATCCCTGGTGCGGACATGGCACTGCTTGGCAAACCATGCTGTGGCAGGCGTCCCACATATAAAGTACAGGAAGATGGGCATGGATGTGAGCTCAGGGCCAATCTTCCTCAGCAAAAAGAGGAGGACTGGCAGCAGATGTTAGCTCAGGGCTAATCTTCCTCAAAAAAAAAAGAGTGGAAAATGAGGTAATAAGGAGACGAGCTATAGATTAGACCAGGGAGTCTATGGCCCTTTAGCTAAATCCAGCCTGTTGCCTGTTTTTGTAACTAAATATTTATTGGTACACAGTCATGCCCATTGGTTTACACATAGTCTATAGTTGCTCATGTGCTACAACAGTAGAGCTGAGTGATTGCAGCAGGGACCATATGGCCTGCAGAGCTTAAACATTTGCTAAGCAGCCCTTCACAGAAAAAGTTTGCTGGACTCTGAGCTGGACCAGCTTGCCAAAGCAAGGTGATGAGAGAACAAATATAAGAAGATGACAGTCTCTGTTCTCAGATCAAGGAAGGGTCCCAGAGGAAGTAACAGGGATCCCAACAGAAGGGCTAGTGTGGCAACCGGGACTCTAGGTTAAGTACCTAGAATCTAGTTAAAAGGCCAGAGGCATCTGGGAACTCACATAGCCATGGTCACTAGAAAGAAGGCAATAGCCGGGGCAAGGCTGGATCCCAGAGCTGACTGCAGGATTAGAGGATTAAACAGATGACTTGGATGGGAACTCCCAATAAAATCCAAAGTAGATGCATGGTTCTTCCAAATGGGCTTACAAAAGAGGGAAGAGTGGGGAAGGGGGTGTGGGTATGTGTGTCTGTGAACATAAATTCAAAAATCTGAAGGCAAAAACCCATTATTAGGGTAAGAGCCCCACAGATAAGCAATTACAAATCAGGAAAATTAGTGGTCAGCACAGATTTGTACACAGAGCCAGAGCTTGGATATTATATTTGTGATCAACCTGAAAGAGAGTTAAATAGTAGTCCTTTTTACTGGTTTGAGGGGAACCTGGGGCTATTGAAATGATTCCTGCCTCAAGTCAGAATTTTTCTGGGAACCCAGCCACACAGGGAGAGATCAGCAGCGTATCTGAGACTCATTGGGGACAGTAGAGGCAGGGGCACTGACAAGCTGAATAAACCTAACTATTTTCACTGGGGGTAATTACTTGGTACTGTTCATCTAGAATCATCACCCTCTACCTTAGATAGCACTGAAGAAAAACCAATTGTTTTTCAACTCTCTTTTTTCAAGATTCCCTTCTATTTGTGTAAGTACAAACACATCACCTACATCCCCCATTCACCACTCTGTACTTTAATGATGTTGTTGTAACATGATGCAAGATTATATTTTAGGTTTATATTTCCTGGTGGCAGTTGGAAAGGCACCTTAACATCAATATTAAAACTACTTGCAAATTGCATTGTGAAATGGGCTTCCCGCAGACAGCGAATACATTCCAGAGTATGAGGATTCTTACAGCTCCATCAAAGAGGGTGTTCCCTTCCAGGAGGCAATGTCCTTGCCTCTCCCTGTACTTATGCAGCCCAAATCTCATAGGAAAGCTTCCTGAACCCTCAGAGATTTAGGTAAACTTGGTTTGAACTCCAAGAGTTACCACTGCTGTGAGTCCAGGGCCTCCTAACATTTTCCCAAGAATTCCTGGCCTTTTAACCTCCTGGTTCCTTCTGTCTTTGCTCCTACATCTGTTTCTGTAATCTGGGCTTCATCCCGTTATAGGTTGAATTACATCCCCCAAGAAAGATATGTTGAAGTTCTAACCTCTGGTCCCTCAGAATGTGACCTTATTTGGATATAGGGGTCTTTGCAGATGTGGTCAAGTTAAGATGAAGTAATAAACGTGGGCCCTAAACCAATATGACTGATGTCCTTCTACAAAGGGGAAATTGAAACACAGAGACAGACATGCACAGAGGGATGATGAAGTGAAGAGACACAAGAAGACACACCTACAAGACCAGGAACAACCAAGGCTACCAGAAGCTAGGAGAGATCCTACCCGGCACCTTTAGAGGGAGAAGAGTCCTGCTGACACTTCAGTTTCAGACTTGTGGGCTCCATAACTGTGAGACGATGCACTTCTGTTGTTTTAAGCTCTCTAGTTTGTGGTACTTTGTTACTGCAGCCCTAGGAAACTAGTACAGATGCCCTACACGCCTGAGCTCAAAGCTCTGCCCCCTGCCCATGGAGCCCCAACACATCTGTTCATGCCAGGCCTGGGTTTATCCCTTAAGGTTCCCCAGAGGAGTGACTGCACAGCATCCACATGGCAGCCTCTGCCTTCCCACAGCCTCCTCCTCACACTCCACCTTCAGCAACACCTCATATTACATGAAGCTGCCTGGGAAGTGTGGGCTGGGTCCCCGACCAGGCCCATCTGCCATCTCAAAAGCTCTTGGAGTTCTAGAAAAGAAAATGTGTCCATTTCATTTCACCATCATAATGTTTAATCCTGGGGTTTAAGTTGTTGCTTAGATTTGAACCTACAGGCCTTTGTCCATTCTCAACACAAAAGAACAACAAGAAGATCTAGGCATTACAGTTAAGAGGTGGAAAGAGAAGAAAGTTCTGGGGCCTTTGTCTTTAACTCAGCATTGATTTGACCACGCTGGATCAACGGACTGGTCCCCAGCTTTTCTTGCAATAAACTCTCAGCATGATCAGGTGGGCATAATCTTGAAACCAAATTGCTAATCCAAGGGGCCTAAATGAAATATAATTGCCAAACATACTGAAATACTCAGGTCATCTCTAAAGAGATGTTCCTTTTTTTCCTCCTCTAAATAAAAGTACATTGAGACAGGGTGAAACATGTTTTGATCTAGATTATTGATAAATACCAAATCAGAATAATTGCAGGTAGCATTCCCTGGTTATGGAGATCAAAATCATGAGCTCTAGAGGCAGGCAGACTGGGTTTGAATCAGAGCTCTACTACGTATTGGCTATATAACCCTGGGCAAGTTCCATAGCCTTGGTTTCTTCATCTGTAAAGTGAAAATACTAATGCGTAACTCATGGGCTTATTATAAGAACTACAGGAGCTGATGCAAGTCAAGTGCTTAGCAGAGGCCTGCCTAACCCTTCCATAGGTTATCCATTACTTGTATAAAAAGACCAGGTCTCTAGGCCAAGTGGTAGGGGGTAGGGACACGGAGGTGCTGCCAACTGTTGCCAGGAACTATGTTTGGTTGCTGACAACAGGGACTTGAAATAACAGTGGTTTAAACAAAATAGAATATTCTGTCTCTCCTTCTCTCTCCCACTCCATCTCTTGGTCTCAAGAAGAGAAGCAATGGGCAGCACAGGGCAGGTATTGTGGCTCCCAGTCATGAGGGACCCAGGATCCTTACTCCTTTGTGCCCAGGCCTCCTTATCATGTTGCTTCCTTCCTCAAGGTTGCTTTGTAATACAGGATGGAGCTCCAGCCATGACACCTGCATCACAGACAGCTGTCTGTCTCCTTTAAGGAACCTTCCCAGAGTCTCAACTAAAAAATTCTGTTTACATTTCATTAGCCAGAACGTAGTCACATGGCCACACCTAGCTGCAAAGTGGGCTGGGAAAAGCAATTTTTTAGTTGGGCACTTTGCTTTCCCAAATAAAATGAGTTCTCTTACTGAGGAAGAGGAGCATAGATTTTGACAGCAGCTCTCATCTCTGGAACAAGAACCTTTTTTCTTCTCCAAGTGAATCTTCCCACAGGCTTGGATCTGTAATGGACTTGGGTTCTGAGGTCCAGACAGAAAGAAGTGTCACCCAGAAAGGCCAAAAGAATGCTGAATCTAGGAGACTGGCCCAGATCTCGTTGGTCTCACCATAGAAGGTGATTTCTAGAGACAGAGGAGGAACAGCACCAGGATGAAATGAAGGCCCTGCTTTGACAGAGGTTCTTGTCATTTTAGAGACTAGAACTTGAACAAGTCTCAGTATCACTGCCCATTACGAGTTTGTGCTTTTTTAATGCTCAAAAGGCAGATAATGTAAAAGAAGCCCTGGACAAGGAGACCTGGGGCTGAGGCTCCCTCCATGCCGGGCTTTGAACAAGTCGCTCTCCTCTTGAAGGGAGGTGGGAAAAGGAAGTAACATTTATGGAGTGCCTCTTTAAAAGAAGTTTTATATACTTTATATCATTCTATCCTAACAACAGAGAGGTAGACATTCTTTTTTTTTTTTTCTTTTTTAAAGATTGGCACCTAGGCTAATAACTGTTGCCAATCTTTTTTTTTTTTTAAAGGATTGGCACCTGGGCTAACAACTGTTGCCAATCTTTTTTTTTTTTTTTTTCTGCTTTATCTCCCCAACCCCCCCCGTACACAGTTGTATATCTTAGTTGCAGGTCCTTCTAGTTGTGGGATGTGGGACGCCGCCTCAACATGGCCTGATGAGTGGTGCCATGTCCGCGCCCGGGATCCGAACCCTGGGCCGCCGCAGCAGAGCACGCGAACTTAACCACTCGGCCACGGAGCAGGCCCCTAGACATTCTTAACTCATGGTATAGATGAATAAACTGAGGATAAGAGAGGTTAAATAATGTGTCCAGGGTCACTCAGCTAGGAAGTGGCAGAGCCAAGATAAGGCCTCAACACTTACCCACTGCCATGGGCCAGCTCCCTTCCCCTTCATCTGGGTCCCTGGGTGAGGCAAAGGTGAGCCTGACTCATTTGTGGGGTAAGTGAACTGAAGATCAGACAGGTCAACAAACGTGGCAAAGGCCTAGGAATTCTTTCTCTACCAGTTTTGTTCAGCATCCTCTCTTCTATTTTCTTGTAGGCCTGTTGTCTCAGCCACCGTTTTAGTTGATGTTGATAATGATGATAACGATCCAATGATGATGCTAGTGCCACTGTTCATTCTCTTGAGAAAACAAAAAGGGGGTTTAATGGTCAACTGCCTTTAGAAAACACAGCACATTATAACCCCTTCCTTGTTACTCTCAGTGCATAAAATCCTACAGTAAAGAACTTAGTTTAGTTTAATCTAGCAAGTTTTAAAATATTCCATTTCAGTAAGTGGTGTTATCTTCCATCCAATGGAAGATATGAGAAACTGTCAGACACACCATTCACTCACTCCCCTCCCCACCACACATCTTTCTGGTCATCTCTACATCCTCACTTGCCACCACCCTGATTTAAGTCATTACTGGCTTTCTGTAGCAGCCACCTAATTGGATTTGCCTGCTTCCAGTCTTGCCATGGTGCTAATCCATCCTCCATGCTATAGCAAGGGTAATCTGAAAGTATGTAAATCACCTCACTCTGCAAACTCTTAAAACAAGATCTAAAATCCCTAAATTGGTCTAGACCCCTTCTCTGGCCTGAGACCCTTGAAATGCTACATTCCAGTCACAAGGAAATCTTTTCGGTTCTTCAACTGTTTTATCCCATCTCTCCTCCCTGCTTTTGCACATACTGTACCTGCTGCTCGGCACGTTCTTCCACCTCTTCATCTGGTGACCTCCAACTCATCCTTCAAGTCTCAACTGAAAATTCCCTT
Organism: Equus caballus; assembly: GCF_041296265.1. NCBI lineage: Eukaryota > Metazoa > Chordata > Mammalia > Perissodactyla > Equidae > Equus > Equus caballus. Next base: position 94,512,183 of record NC_091685.1, on the reverse strand, counting down.
TCCTCACCCAGGGCTCCAGGGCTTAGTTTGCTGAGCTGGAGACCAGGTTATGTCTCCTGGCTACATATCCGCTGTCATAGCATTCATGCTTGGAAATACCTTATTTAATATCTGCCTCCTCACTGGAATAGGATCTGATCCCCGTTTACTGCTGTAGTTCTCACTTCCAATAAAATGCCAGCATATCCTAGGCACTTAAAAAACATTTGTAAGAATTTATGAATTGTTTAAATTAATTTGACCATAGAAGTACTTGTTTATTTATTTACATTAATCTAACCCATTTTAGAAAATATTGTTCCACATGTTAACACTGATCCCCTTTCCTGGGATTCAAGGAGCTTCAGAATCTTTCCACCCTTTCTTATCAATGGTGCCTATTCTCACCTTCCTGCACCTGGGCCTGAAGGATATTACTCTTTCCATCTGGAAGGTAAGAATCCAGCCTCTTATCTGCCCAAAATGTAACCATCCATCAAAGCCCAGCACAGATTCCACCTCTTGCATGGAGCTTGACATATTAGTCTACAGCTAACAATTTTTCCCTTCTCTAAAAACTTCTTAGAGCACTAAACGTTTCTGCCAGCAATTTCCCATTTAGTGTTCATGGTCTTCTTATTTTACGGTTGTATTTTTCCAATATTAACCTCCATTTTACCCCTGGGTTTTCCCACTTCTTTCCTCTCCCTGCTTCTTTTAAGTAAATAGTTAGACCTGAGTTCTGGCCACAGAGAAGGAAGTAGGAAAACAGAAATCTCTGGGTTTTGCGTCCTGTAAGAGTAAATTTCCAGAGTGGTTTTAAAAATTAGATCAAAGAGAGAAAAAGACTAACAAAAGTTTCCCCCAGACTGGGTGGAGAGAGGAGTAAGGAAGGAGAGGTGCTAAGCCAAGAGACATCAGTGGATCCCAGCGAGAGTGTTTCTCCATCTGTTTCAGGGCAGAATCCTGGGGAGGGAGACCTCTGAGAAGTGTGGGGACTGAAAGCAACAAGCATCTGCAGGCTGCTTGCTGGACACAGCTCCAGGGAGACAATAAGACCCCAGAGAAGCTGTGTGCAAGATGTGCCTGAGCAGATAAGGACATGAACATCACAAATACTCTTAACCTCAGTTTGGCAAGAAGGAAGCAGAATAATTTCTGGGCCTTCCAGGCATAGTGTGGGAGTATCTGAGAGATTTACAGGACATAAGGGGGCCATACAGACCCTTTACAAATAAAGGACATCTTAGCGGCAATCTGTACGCAGAAATAACTAGAGCAGTGGATGCCTCACAGAGAAATCATTCAAGGAACAAATGGAACCTTTCCCAACATCTTGGCACTATTTACACCCGCTAGAACTTAGACAACTTGGAGGTTAACTCTACTAGACTATAAGCTTCTTGATGGCGGAGATTTCACAAAATTTCTTTTCATTATTTCCTCACACAGTGGTGTCTTTTACAAGAAAGGTTAACGAGTAACTAAATAAATCATGTTCCCTAGAAGGAAACTCCTTTTCTCAAACTGGAGTCTCCAAGAGGAATATGTTCCTCTAAGTCAAATGAGTAATACCCTGATGTCTAGGTTATTGCACAAGGGATACAGGAACTCAGGAAAAAACTACTTCATCCCACTGTGGAGAGAAAAGGATATGTTAGCACTGAGAAGGCCCACAGGTTGCTCTATGGAACAGGTACTGGTGAATGAGTGAATGCTCCTTCATTATGGACAGTAGGCCAACGAACTCTCTGCAGTCACGGCCATCTCAAGGAGGCCTCAGAGTTCCCGTTTCTCTCACAGGCACTGGAGGATGTGGACTAAGTGTCTTCATTGAATGTTCTTGATCTTTCTGTACTGTTGGTAATGTATGAGTTTCTATCAACATTCTGAAAATTTTAATTTATTTTTTATTTTTTTATTTTTATTTTTTGAGGAAGATTAGCCCTGAGCTAACTACTGCCAATCCTCCTCTTTTTGCTGAGGAAGACTGGCCCTGAGCTAACATCCATGTCCATCTTTCTCTACTTTATACATGGGACGCCTACCACAGCACGGCATGCCAAGCGGTGCCGTCCGCACCCAGGATCCGAACTGGTGAACCCCAGGCTGCAGAGAAGCAGAATGTGCGAACTTAACTGCTGTGCCACTGGGCCAGCCCCTGGAAGTTTTTATTTAGATATCTAAGTGCAGAGATAAAAGAAAATAGAAAAAAGAGGATCTTTGTTGAAAACATTAGTGCTTAAGTTTAAAGCAGCTTAGAAGAAATTTGAAAAAGAAATCCTGTGAAAGTATGGACAGGTTATAATAGTTTTATACCCCCCTACAAAATAGCATATATTTGTGTAATTATTGCATGAAAAATCTTAAGGTATGAAATAATAGGATAATAAAATCTTGACTAGAAAGCAAAGCCATTTTTGGAAATCACAAGTAGTATACGTATTTTAAACATGTTAACTTCCTTTTTATTGAGCCAAAATAGCTTACAATTGTAATAAGATAATACCTGTGGTTTTCGTTTTATTCTTTTGCTCATTGCCAGCTTCAACTTTTTGTCATGCGACTAACAATCAGAAGATCATTAATCACTTATCCAGGAATTCAAAGATGTAACAATTTCTGGATAAATGCAGCAATGTTTTTCAATGAGGAAATCTCTAGACAACATTTCATAAAAAGAAAGAAAAGAACCTACAGTGAAACTAAACCATTAGCTATAATTTGTGCATCATAATTTTTACAACGAACACAAACATTGGGGCAGGAAACCATACTTTTTAAACCAGTAGGGTTTGGAAGTCTGAGGGGAAAGAGCTGGCACTTGTGAGCATCCACATTACAGCAAAACACTGTCGGGATCCCTGTGGGCACTTCTCAGACTTGCATCCTGGATTCTCATTCCTATTTGGATTGGGCATCTCTTTTTCTCTTATGCTCCCTGACCTCAGCTCTTTGTAGATGTATATGTCTAGCAATATCCAGACCTATCAGTGCCTTTACCCAGCAACATCAGTGCTTTTATCAACCAGCTTAGAGGAAGCCAAGGTAAAGGGAGAGGGCTGCTCCTAGTGACCAGGTCAGTGAGGCCGATGAGGCAGAGAAGGTCATTCACTCACATAGACAAGAGTAGTTCTGGGCTGAGCCCTGTCTCAGTATAACTGGGCTCCCATCCTTCCCGCCTGGGTTACTGAAATTTATATCTGCAATTGTTCCCAACATCGGTTATTCCATTTGGTTTACAATTCAGCTTTGCCCTTGGCTACAGATTTGTGACACCTCCTAAAACCCACTCAGTGCCTCTCATAAGAGAATACCTGTTGCCAGCTCAGCTGTCTGACCACAGTCCAGCCTTCTAGATATTGGGCAACATATGATACCCAATTGAGACTCCAGGCACTGACTGAGTATGCCCCCAGACTTGGGTTCAGACAAGCCTAATCATGCCGGGCTGCAATAGAGCAAAGCTTTCAAATCTGTGGATGACACAAAGCTGGGAGAGACGGCTGATAGGATGCAGACTTTTAAACACTCTTGAGAGGTTGGAAGGCTGATTCAAAAGCCACAGAATGAGATATAACAACCCTGAGTTTGGATTCCGAATACAATCTCATAAATACAGATGATGGAAAAAATGCCTTGACTATTTTATTTGAAAAGATCAGGGTATTTTTGTCGATCACAAGTTCAGTGCAATGCGACTTAGCTGCTCTAAAAGCTGATCCTCCTGTGGGCTGCATTAATAGGATTGTGTCCAAATCACGCAAGGCAATAATCTCAGTAGACTCACCTTCAACTGGTCAGGCAACAGCTGACTACTCCACTGTGACCTCCATTCTACAAGGGGGTCATTAACAACCATAGACAACTCAGGGGAAGCAGACCAGGACGGAGAAGTGTGGGCTCTCCATTGCACAGGGAACTTGAGACAACTGATTAGCCAGAGCAGTGGCTCTACATCAGTTAAAACTCTTTTGATCAACAGAAGACTCAGCTGGCTTAGGTAAAGAGGGGGTCATAAATCCTAATGATATAGACAGGGCTGCCATTCAGAAGAGATGCATAGGTATGGCTGAACTAGTTGTTTATCTCTGGCATCTGCTCTGATTCATTGGTTCCCATAGAGTACTGGCATTAAATATTTTGAGTATCACCCTGGGAAACAGGAGTGCCTCATAGAAACCAAAGGGAGGAATACAGCTGAGTTTTAGGAAGAGCTAGGGCCAGGAAATGGAGTGTCACTGGGAATTCTGGCAGTACTGGCTCTCTGCTCCTCCCCACTTCATTCTTCTTTGTCTGTGTGAGACAACTTTCTCCAATCCCTAGTCCACTTGCCAGAAACTGGTTTTCTCTCCATCTCAGCTCCAAGTTCCCGATAGATAGGATTCTGCTTGGTATAGCATGGGTCAAGTGCCTACCTCTGTCCCTGTCAACTGTGGCCAAGTGGATGGAGTATGTTAGACAAATATGACTGCTAGAAACCCACTCCTATGAATTGAGAAGGGGATGACTAATGAGATCATTCTTTGGTAGGCAAATACCCAAAAAGTTTTGTGTCAGTTTCTTAACCTTCTTTGATGTCACAGGCCCCTTTGAAAAGCTGGAGAAACTTATGTTTTCCTCTACACAAACACACACACAATTTTGTTTATGCTTTCAAGCGGTTCCTAGAACCTTGGAATATGTTTCTGGATCTCAAAATAAGAAACCCTGGCCTAGAGATGAAATACTTAGGGAAGAAAATATGAATACCTTCCTTCAAATAGCTAAAGAATAGTTTAGGGAAGAATATTAAAATATGTAAAAGTGTACATAGTAAAAAGGTTAGAATGCTATATGAAAATGAAAATGCAGTTCCCTCTGGAGGTAGTATAATGGACGATTCTTACTTTTTTGTGTGTTTCCCAATTATGCTACCAGGAACATATATGGTTAGTTTTATAATCAGATAAAGCTTTTTTTCAAAAGAAAATTAATTGAAGGGGCCAGCCCCAGGGCTGAGTAGTTAAGTTTGTGTTCTTCGCCTTGGCAGCCCAGGGTTTCACCAGTTCGGATCCTGGGTGCAGACCTACGCACCATTCATCAAGCCATGCTGAGGTGGCGTCCCACTTAGCACAACCAGAAGGACCTACAACTAGAATATACAACTATGTACTGGGGGGCTTTGGGGAGGAGGAGGAAGAGAAGAAGAAGAAGGGGGAGGGGAAGGAGATAGGGAAGGGGAAGGGAAAGGGGAGGAGGAGGAGGTGGAGGAGGAGGAGGAGGAAGAGGAAGAGGAAGAAGAAGAAGAGGAAGAGGAAGAGGAAGAAGAAGAAAAGAAGATTGGCAACAGATGTTAGCTCAGGTGCTAATCTTCAAAAAAAGGAAGTAATTAAATTTTCAAATGCTTCAGATAGAGTTTAGAATAGTGGATGAAAGTGACAAGAACACAGATTTTGACTCAGTGGTACTCGTTGCCTCAGAAATCATCACAAAGTCTCCCAATCTATCCTTGACCTCCTAAAATCTATTCTCAAAGCAGCAGCCAGTTATGTTAAAACATAAATCAGAGTCTGTCTCTCTGCTCGAAACCCCACAATGGCTCCCCAGCTCACTCAGAGTAAGAGCCACAGTCCTTGCATTTGCCTACAAGGCTCCATAGACCTCGCCTTATCTCCTACAATTGTCTCTACAGTTCATTCTGATTCCTTTGTACCTTAAATTCCATCACCTCCTTAAGTCTCTGAAAACAGCATGTTCTCAACGAGGCCCACCCTGTTTTAAATTGCATTCCCCTACCCCCTCACCATTGTTACTCTCCATGCCCCTAACCCTATTCACTTTCTTTTTCTCATAGGACTTATCACCTTCTAACATACTATGTAAATTACTTTCTTATGTTCTTATTTATCAGCTCTTTCTCCTCACTTGAATGTAATCTCCACGAAGGCAGAAGGTTTTTTCTTTTTTCTTTTTTGTCTGGTTTGCTTAATCCTAAGCACCCAGAACAGTGACTGGCTAATAGTGGACACTTAACAGACATTCGTCGGAGGAAGGAAGGGAAGGAGGGAAAGAAGACTTGAAGTGCTCAAGCAGAGACAGAGTGGCTCTCTCATAGAAGGAATTCCTGAAACGGGGAAGAAGTTTGGCTTGGACAACTTTGAAGTTTCATTGCAAATCTAAGATTCTACATGACAAGACTCTTCCTTTCTGCCACCATAATCCAGATTTTTACTTACTCAGATTTATTACCTTCCAAGTGTCTTAGACAGGAGTCATTTGGATGTAAGGAAGAGAAACCACTCAGATTGCATGAAATGAAAAGGAAACTTTTAATTTAGCACATGGAATTTCACGGATTCCAAGGGCAAGAACCCCAGGGTAGCCCCTTGAGAGGCTGAAACCAAGATTGTCTTTGCCTTTCTGGTACTTTATGAGCATTCGTCTCTCTTTCCCTCAGCAGATATCTCATTTCTCTTTACTGGAGAGCTACAAGACCTCTTAGCTCCAGGGCCCATCACTAACTAATTAAAGTCTCTGTCTCAAGTCCAAATGCTGCAAGAGTGAATCTGATTGGCTTGGCACAGCTTATCAATTCTTTTCCCGTATGTCAAGTGGTACCATCAGCTGTCACCAGAGACAATAGCATTAGAGAGTGCAACCGTGACCAAAGACTCCACCCTGGTGGGCTTGGGAAGAGAGGCAGTTCTCAGAGAAGAAGCACATGAACTGAGCAGGCAAATTGGCTAGCACGCCAAGGCACCACCCCACTGGAACCTAACTGCATTAACATCCTGAACAATCTAATTTCATTTCCCCAGCAATTTCCTGTCTGGAAGAGGTTGCTGATTTCTTTGAAGCTAAAATAGGCACATCCCTCACTTATAAAAATAATAAACAGCTTTCTGAGAAACTTCTGAGGAAATTTTTCTACCACCTGGAAAAGCACAGTCAAAGGATTCACCTCCCAGACTAAGAGTGGCAGAGACTTTACCCGAAACAAAGCTGCAGTGTGTCACAATATTCTGCACCATGATCTCAGATATATATAATTGCTTTTTATAATAAATAAGTCTTTTTTAAAATTGAGGTATAACATAAATACAGAAATGTGCACAAATTGTAAATGCTCAGCTGGATAAATTTCCAAAAGTAAACACACCTGCGTAACCAGCACCCAGATCAAGAAATCAACATTAGCACCCTACTGGAAGCAATCCTTTCCTCCCAACCCGAACACCAAAGGTAACCATTTTCCTAACTTCCATAGATTAGCTTTCCCTAAGTTTAAGCCTTTGGTCCTTTTTTTCTATTGGGTTGGCTATCCTTTTTTTTTTTTTAGCTACTTTATGAAAGTATAATTGACATGCAATAAAGTTCACATATTTAAAGTGTACAATTTGATAAATTTTGGCATATGTGCACACCACGAAACCATCACCACAATCAAGATAGTGAACATATCCATCCCTCCCAACCCCAACCAACCACTGATCCACCTTCCGTCTTTATAGATTTGTTTGTATTTTCTAGAATTTTATATAAGTGGGATCATACGGATGTCCCTCATTTTGTCTGGCATTTTTCAATTAGCACAATTATTTGGAGATTCATCCATGTCATTACATGTCTTGCTAGTTCACTCCTTTTTATTGCTGAGTAGTATCCCATTGTATGCATATACCACACTTCGTTTATCCATTAACCTGTTGGTAGGCATTTGAGTTGTTTCCAGTTTGGGGCTATTTAAAATAAAGCTGCTGTGAACGTTTGTGCATAAGTCTTTGAATAGACATATGCTTTCATTTATCTTGGGTAGATATTTAGGAGGGGAATGTCTGGGTCATATGCTATGTGTATGTTTAACTTTATAAGAAACTGCCAAAATATCTTTCATTTTACACTCTCACAAGCAGTGCATGAGAGTTTCAGTTGCTCATTCTTCTCACTAACCCTTGATATGATCAATCTTTTTAATTTTAGACACAGGTGTACAGGGGTATCTCATTGTGCTTTTAATTTGTATTTCTCTAATGACTAAGGATTTTGAGCACATCTTTGATGTGCTTATTTGTCATCTGTATGTCTTTTTTGGTTAAGAGTCTGTAAAAATCTTCTGCCCATGTTTTAAATAGGTTGTTTGTTTTCTTATTATTGAGTTTTGATAGTTCTTTATATATTCCAGATATGAGTCCTTTGTCAATTATGTGATTTGTAAATATTTTTCTCCCACTTTGTGGCTTGTCTGTTCATTCCCTCAACAGTATCTTTCAAAGTGCAGAGATTCTTAATTTTGATAAATCTAATTTATAATTTTTTCTTTCATGGATTATGCTTTGGATGTCATATCTAAGAGATCTTTGGGTAACTCAAAGTCATGCAGATTTTCTCCTATATTTTCTTCCAGAAATTTTATTTTTATCAGGTTTTACTGATAAAATTTCATTTTATCAGGTTTTATTTTTTATCAGGTTTTAGGGCTACGATCTATTGTGAGTATGTTTGTGCGTGTGCTTCAAGATATGGATTGAAGTTTTTTTTTTATTTTGATATCCAGTTGCTTCAGCATCAATTATTGAAAAGACTTTCCTTTCTTCTTTGAATTGCCTGTGTACCTTTGTCAAAAATCAATTGACCATATATGTGTGAGTCTATTTCTGGACTCTCTATTCTATTCCATGAATCCATTTGTCTATCTTGATGCCAACACTATACTGTCTTGTTACAAATCTTGAAGTCAGGTAGTATAAGTTGTCTAACTTTGATCTTTTCCAAAGTTGTTTTGGATATTCTAGGTCCTTTGCATTTCCACATGAATTTTAGAATCAGCTTATCAATTTTGGGGAAAAAAACCTTGCTGGCTAGGATGCTGGGGTATTGATTGTGATTGTGTTGAATTAATAGATCCATCTGGGGAGAAACTGATAACTTAATAATATCATCTTTCAATTCATGAACTCAGTATCAATGTTGTGTCTCAAATCTACGCATGGCAACAAATTTGGGTAATTTGGGGCCATTATGTCTTCAAATATTCTTCTGTGTCCCACCTGCTTTGGAGACTTCAATTACATGTAGATTAGAAGTGCTCCCATTTTCACTGGTTCTCTGTTCATTTTTTCAATCTTTTTTGCTCCCTCTATTGCATATCACTATGTGTTCAAATGCACTAATCTTTTCTTCTGTGGTGTCTAATCTGCTGTTAATTCCATGCAGTATATTTTTCACGTTAATCATTGTATTTTTTATCTCTAGAAGTTTGATTTAGGTCTTTATAATATCTTCCATGTCTCTACTTAACATGTTAAGTCATTCTTCTAGCTTCTTGAACATACAGGATATAGTTATAAGAATTGTTCTATTTTTGTCAACTAATTTTACCATCTGTGTCATTTCTGGGTTGACTTCAATTGATTTTTTCCTTCTCATTTTGGGTTATATGTACTTGCTTCTTTGTAACTTCTGATTGGATGTCAAACATCATAAATTTTATCTTGTTTGGTGTTGGATATTTTTGTTTTCCTATAAATATACTGAGCTCTGACTTGGGACATAGTTAAGTTACTTGGAAACAGTTTGATCCTATGGGTCTCACTGTAAAGTTTTCTTAGGCAAGACCACAGCATCATTTTGTCTAGGGCTAATATTGCACAATTATGGAGATAAAATCCTTCAGAGTACTCTAGGGTGCGCTGTGAATTATGACGGTTGCTACTCTGGCTGGGAGAACAGGAACCGTTTCCACTTTGTGTGATTCCTTGATGATTTTTCCCTGTAATCCTTTCTAGTGGTTCTTTCCCTGGTGCCTAGTAGTTTCTTCACCTGCATCTGCTGATCAGTATTCAGCTGAAGACTTGAGAGGACCACTTGAGTGGGGATCTCCAGAGTTTTCTCTCTCTGGAGCTCTCTCCTGTCTGGTACTCCGTCCTGCAACTTCTAACTGCACTAGCCTTCCCAAACTCCCTGGTCCACTCGTCAACTCAGAGACAACTGCAAGCTCACCTGTGCTGTGCTCTGCAGGCAGTAAGCTGGGACATTTACAGAGTTCACATTGTTTATTTCCTGCCTCCAGGTGTTACTGTCCTTCATTGCCTGATGCCTGATGTCATGAAAATTGTTTCATATATTTTGTCCTTTTTTAAAAGTTGTTTCAGTAGGGTAGGTAAATTTAGGCTCTTTTACTCAATCTTCATTGGCAGCAGAAGTCTTGGGTTGCCTATCGTCTTCTTTTTGATTCTTGGAGTATTTCACACATTCCAGTTATAAGTCCTTTGATATATATATATGCATTTAAATATCTTCTTCCGCTCTATGACTTGTTTTTGTACTCTTTTAAACATGTTTTTTGAAGAGGGATGTTCTCAATTTTAATGTTGCCCAACATATCACTTTTTAATTTTAGGCTTAGTGCTTTCTGTGTTTACCTTTCCCAAAGATAAGAGGTGGTTTTCTATATTTTTGGTGAGGAAGATTTGCCCTGAGCTAACATCTGTGCCAATCTTCCTCTATTTTGTGCGTGGGTCACTGCCACAGCATGGCTGCTGATGAGTGGTGTAGGTCCATGTGCAGGAACCAAACCTGGGCCGCCAAAGTGGAGCATACCAAACTTAACCACTAGGCCACAGGGCTGGCCCCCATTTTATTTTTTTCACTTTAATTTTGAAATCTACAAACCATCTGGCATTGATTTTTGTGTATGCTGCAAGATAGGGGTCAAGATTTATCCAACTGACCTAGCACCCCTTATTGAAAAGTCTGTCATTTCCCCACTGTATTGCAGTGTTAACTTTGTCATCAGTTTAATGACCATATGTGTGGGTCTGTTTCTTGGCTCTCTGTACATACAGGTTTTTTTTGTTTGTTTGCTTTTGTTTTTTTGAGGAAGATTAGCCCTGAGCTAACTACTGCCTGTCCTCCTCTTTTTGCTGAGGAAGACTGGCCCTGAGCTAACAGCCGTGCCCATTTTTCTCTACTTTATACGTGGGACGCCTGCCACTGCATGGCTTGCCAAGTGGTGCTATGTCCACACCCAGGATCTGAACCGGCGAACCCTGGGCCGCCGAAGTGGAATGTGAGAACTTAACTGTTGCGCCACCGGGCCGGCTCCCAAGCCGTTATTTTTTTTTTAAAAAGAAAAGTTATTATAGAGAATAGGCTAGTTGCACTATCCAGATAAAAGAAGTGGGATTGCCAGGCAGCAGAGACATCCATGAAGCTAAATAAGCTTCGGTTCAGGGACACTCATTGTACCAGTTCCCATGAGAATAGGGAGCTGCTGGGAGAGGTGGAGTGTCCTACTTGGGAAGGGAAGCCAGAATGAACTCAGGAAGCATATCCATGGAAGGATTCTGGTAAATCATCATAGAGATCTCAAAAAAAAAAGGCATCCGGATCTCTAAGCCTTCAGTAATTTTTTATTTCCTCATTCTAAATAAATATTATCCTAATTTTGTACTTGTAATTGTTTATCTTTTCCTTTAAAAGGAGTCTCCCCAAACTGTATAAGCTTCAAGTTCCAGAAAAACCAAGATCTGCCCTTGCAGATAGTTGAGGATCTATTTGAGGTCACTGATCATAAATTTATAGGGTTGCCCCTCATCCGGTTGTGTGACTTGCTCTAACAGTACTCGTCTGCTTGGGTGCAGAAGAAAGTAGAGTTGAATTTATCCAGAGTTGGAGTTTTCTGAGTTGGGAGCGTGTTATTAAAAATGTGGACCACTAAATTTAAACTGGATAGGAGGGAAGTGAAGAAAGGAGGTCTGATGGATCATGAGAAAGCAGAGGAGTCAATAGGCTACAAAGACTGTTGAGAAGAAAGATGATTACAGAGGAAGAACTTGAAAGATCAAGTTGGAAGATACGTGGTTAAAGTGGGATGCTGGAGGTGAATGACAAAGTGCAGAGGAGTGATTGAGGTGATTTGGAGGTCACAGGAGATGATATGGTCATTTTCTCTAAGGAAAAGTGTAAACGCTAAGACAGTCTCCCAGGATCTGCACAATCTGTGCCTTGCCTGCCTCTGTAACCTTCCTCAGCCCAGCGTCCCTCTCACTCGCCTCACTGCTGCCTCATTCAGGTCCTCAGGAGCCCCTTCCAGCCTGAGGACTTGTATATCTAGAAGTTTCTCTTTAGTTTCTCTTTTGTCTGGAATACTCTTCTCCAATACTCAGCCAGCTTCTACTTCTACTCATCCTGGGGGGGTCTCAATTTAAAGTCTTTTCCTCAGGGAAGTCTTTCCAAACCTACCCACTCTTCTCCCAGGGGGTGGATCCTCCTGTCATATGCCTAAATAAGATTCTCTATTTTTCTTCCACAGTAGTTATCAACTGTATTGTAGAAGTGATGGGACTATCTGTAAAATAAAATTATCTGTAAAATTTAATAAACTTATCTGTAATTGGTAAAATAAAACACACACAAACTTCTCCAGGATTGAGGAGTGTGGGAACAGGTCTGGCTTCCCTCTCTATCGTATTTGGGATCCTCAGACTTGCACATACTAGAACATTCCATAAATATGGGTTGTATGAATGCAATTTAAGACACTTTAGTATAATAGCTTTTTCCAGCATACCTTTTAATGTATAAAGATATAAGACATGACTTAACAGATAATCTAAAAATGGCATATAATATAAAAAGATTGTAAATTTCCTTTCTAAAATACACACAAAGAGACATATCTGTCTTCAACCTCTCCTCAACCCTTGTTTAATCTCTGCAGATACAAATCTAAAACAACACAGTCGAAGATAGGGAAAAACATTTAAGGATTTCTTATATAGAAATGAGATAATTGGATCCCTTATGTGAAATTTAAAAAATTATTGCAACTTCCAAAAGTAAATAGTACAAGTTATATTACAATTTTCCATTAAAAAGGACCTTATAACAGGAATGGAGGGAGTGGTGAATTTTCTAAAGCGAACAACACATTTGGAGTTATGGCAAAATCTGTGTTCATATACTTAAAAAGAATTGCTGTGGTTTATTAGCTGCCATAAAAATTACACTCACTTGTGTTCTAGAAAGGCTTTAAATTTAAGAAAAACAACAACAACTCCCCTTGCTTGTTCCTTCTCTCAATCTTCCTTACGGTTGTCTCTTCTACCCTTCCATAAGACAAGTCTGATTCTCCTTGCTTTCATCTTTCAAATCTCTGCCTAAAAGCCTCCTCAAGGAAGACTTCTCTCTTACTCTATCTGACCTAGTCCACCCAGTTACTCTTTCACCTTACTGTGTGTTTATTTCCCTCAGGGCACAGCATTTCTCACAATCTGTAATCATGTTGACCTTTTGTTTACTATCCTATGCAACCGAGGGAATGTCACCACCATAAGTGCAGAACCTTTGTCACCACTCCCAGCCTACTATAATTGTACAACATTTTCAAACTCAGAGGAATTCCTAAATACTAATGTTGTGTTAATAAGAAAATGCCTGAGGTTATTTTTTTCCAGAAATGTTCACTTATCTCCCAATATTTTTAGCACTATCTATTATTTATACTATCTTCTAAAATTTGTTTTGGCGCTTTGTTTTTCATAAATAAATTGGAAAAGATATTTCTTTACGAGATGGATCATGTTAAACTCGGGACCAGGGATCATAATTGTAAAACACATACAAGTAGATAAGTAGAACTAGGACATATAGTAAGTTTCCCTTTCAGTCCAATATCCCAAGGGTAGATTTTAAACAAACACAAAGTCAAGCGGAAGAAACTGGCAACAAATGGAGAGAGTGTGAGACTTTAAAATGTCCCAGAGACAGACTCAGTCAAATCCTTTGGCTCCACTAAGCACTCCCACCACTCCGGCAGGGTTGCTCCGGGGACTAGCCCACGCCAGTCTGGGTGGGTTCCCCCTGCCCTCCAGGCTGGTGGCTAAGGCGCGCTTCCCCTGGTCCTCGCCCTCCTGGTCCAGGCCCTTCGGTCTCGTGGGCAGAGATCAGCGGGGTCGCGGACTCGTCAAGGCGCCACCGTCTCCCCAGGATGTGTTGCTTCGCAAGCTGTCAAGTAGAGAAACCCCGCGAAACTCGTGATTTCGTGCACAGTATAAACTCCGAACTGACACTCGTCTGAGCCAAGATGGCAAACCCCAGACCGAACAACCAACGTTCCTCGCTCCTCCCCGCGCCCAAGCCTCGGCGGCGCTGCCCACGCCGAGGACTGGGATGCGCTCTCCAGTGACGAGGCCGCAGAGGGGTCCGGCCGCCACCGCCGCCGGGCGGCCAAGGACCCCGCTCCAGCCTCCGGAACTACAGATCCCAGGGTGCCTCTCGGACTCCCGCTCCCTCCCTCTCCCGCTCCCTCCCTCCCTTCGTCCCCTCCTCCCCCGGCCCTTGTTGTTTTGGCTGGAAGCGCCCCGGCGGAGTTTCAGAGAAAGTCTGGACAGAAACCTGAGCCAGCCTGAACGTGGGAAGGGGAGGAGGAAAGGGAGGAAGAGAGAGCCGGGAGGCCGGCAGAGGGAGGGATCGGGGCTGGGGGCCGGGCCGCTCCGAACCTGCCGCGCGCCCCAGGGTGGGGGAGGCGGCGCGGGAGGAGCGCGAGGGGACGGGACAGTGGGATCAGTCCCCGGAGCCTAGCAGCCGAGCGCCTCGTTCCCCCGCCGCTCCCCGCCCTCTTCGGCGGCCGCGAGAGCGATCCCCGCCTCCGGCGGGACCCGCGCCCTCCCCAGCTCCCGGCGCTCGGCGCCGCCCGGCGCTTCGCTGCCCACCCCTCGGCTCCCTTCGTGGCCCGGGACCTGCGCTGCGCCCGCTGCCCACGGGACCCTCGCGGCTGCCCCTTCCCTTGACGTCTCCCGGGTGCCGCGGGGAAGGGACCCACCCTCCGGCTAGAGGGGGAAGGAGAGGATCGCCCGGGGCGCACCGAAACCGAGAGCTGGCGAGCCGGAGTGGGCGCCGCGCGGGGGCTTTGTGTGTGTGTGTGTGAGTGTGTGTGTGCGCGCGCGCGCGTGCAGCGTAGTGTGTGTTTGGGAAAGCGCTCTGGGGAGGTCCTGTCCCTAGGGGGCGGAGCGCAGGGGACCGAGGTTCGGGCGCCTTGCTGGGGCAGAGTCCCGCGGAGCCGGAGCGCTGCCGAGGCGGCCGGCGGGACGGCGCGCCTGGCGGCGAGGCGGGCGCACTGAACAGAGACCGGGGCGCCCTCGGCGCGGCGGCGGCCCCTGCCCCGAGCTGTCGGCCTCGCTGGCGCAGCCCACTCGTGTTGACGGCCGTGGACCCGCGCGGGAAGGCTCGGACACCAAGAGCCACCAGCGCGTCACGGAGCCCGCCCGCCCCGTCGGCCCGGGCTGCGCCGCCGGAGAGCCGGGCCCTCGGCGCTGCGCGGCCGGCGGGCGTCGGCTGTGTCGGGAGCGCGCCCGGCCGTCCCTCTGCTGCCCGGCCCGGAGCCCGAGAGGCGCACACCATGAGCGGCGGCGAAGTGGTCTGCTCGGGATGGCTGCGCAAGTCCCCCCCGGAGAAGAAGTTGAAGCGTTATGTAAGTAGAGCCTCAGCCTCCGCGCCCGCACCCCTCCCCGCCGGCCCCGGCGGCTGCAGCCGGCCGCGCGGGGCTGGTGCTCCAACTCGGCCCCCATCGCTTTCCCCTGATCCCTTCCCAGGCAGGCCCGGGACCGTGTCTACACTCACGCCCTGGCCTCCCCTTTGCCCGGCAACTTTCTTCCTCCAGATTCCAGACGCCTGCCCTGTGGGCCTTCTCGGCCCATAGGAGGGCCCGGCATTTCCAGCTAAACGCCCGCTGTGAGTTTTATTATTCCTTTTAGCAGGGGTGAGGAGGGGAGCCTACTCCTCTCTTTATATCTGCATCTCATCCTTACGGGGCTGCTGGATCCTCAGTTTCCCGCACTAGGAAAACCGCTGAGGTCTGAGCACTCACCAGCCCTCTCTCTGGTCCGCGCTCCCCCTCGCCTTCTCTCGAGCTGGGCTGCGAGAAGCGGGCTGCGGACCTGGGAAGTTGGTGTTAGAGACAAGCATCTCAAATCCGCGCAAAAGGGAAAGAAAAGTTATCACGCGCCCTACCGTTTGCTTAGCAGCGTTCACATTTTCGCGGTTTTGAACTGAGGGCCATTGGCGTTTGGCCCGAGAGCCTTGGCAGTTTGCTGCGAGAGGAGGGCGCTGGGGGGAGCCTGGTGGCTCGTGTTTGGGCGTCTTCGACACGCTGTCAAGCCCCGCAGGAGGGGACAGCTGGGGCCAGTAAGGATTTCTGTGTGTTGCGGTCCTTTCCCAGGCCACCAGAGTTGCTTAAATGGTATTTGTGTAATTGATACAAGATGCTGATTGTGTGTTAAACCGTTTTAGCTGTTGGGGAAAATATTCCTTGAAAGAATCAACCTTTCTCTGGTGGAAGTCTGTGTCCTTTTCAGCGGTCTGGGACCTTGTCCCTTCTCCCGCGTTGGTTCTTTTGTCGCTGCCCCTTGCAAAGAAAAGAAATGACGCTTTTGCCCTGGCATTTGAAGCAAATATTTTTCTGGTAAAATATGTACCAGAAGCAAAATTTATGCCCTCTTAAATATAAATTTACTACCAGGGGACTGACACTTCTTCTAATGGAAACTGTTTCTTGTTGACGGACGTCTACACCCACTGTTAAAGCTCGGGTTAATCCTGTTAGTCACTGTTTGCTTGCATAGAATGGAGTGAAGTGAAATAGTTAACTTCACTGACAACTCACCAGTGGGTTTCTGGTTTACTTTCTGCCAGAATTTGTTATAGACAAGTGATTCTCATTTAAAGAGTTGATGCCACAGATCCTAAGAAAGTTCTCCAGAGATTTGCATCCTTTCAAATCCCACCTCTCCAGTTATTGCAGTTTGTGTGAATATTCTGGTAGAGATGCTAACTTTATCCCAAAGATTTGGGAGAAACAGTGGTGTTTTCAGCTCTCAGTTCTAAAGTGAAGGTTGTATATGTGTGAGAAGAGGAAGCAGGGAGATAGATGTGTTTGTTTTGAGAAGGCACAGTTTAGGAAAGACAGAGGTTTAAGTGATTGGGTTCTTGGGGGAACTAAAGAATGGTACATTTGCTGAAGTGGGAAGTGATAGTAGAGATTTACCACATTCTTTCACGTGGCTGGTTTGTGGCTCTCTCAAAAGGTGCAGAGCACTGGACTAGGCACCCTAAGATTAGAAAATAGTAGGAAAAAAGCCCTGCTTCTTGGACTTCCAATTTAATATAATATAAACCAGGAAGAAAATCAGCCAAAAAGATTATAACAAGGACAGAAAAAATGGAAAGTCTAAATAAAAAAATGTGTATTTCATTTGGTCGTTACGACAAGTTTTCTCAGGTAGGTATTATGTCTGTTTTACAGATGGGAAGACAGTATATATAACTAGAATGTACCAGAGGTGGGATTTGAACCCAGTTCTGCCTGACTGCCTGGGCTCTAAAAGGTTAATGACGCTCATCTAGTTCATTTCAAGTAGAGCTCAGACTAGATCATCTCTAAAGGCCCTTTCAGATTATAACTTTCTATAAGTCTGTGAGTATTACTTGAGAATACAAGGAAGAGGTGGGCTGTGGATCAGATGTGCTGTGCTAAAGAAGCATAAACCCTTCAAGCAGCTTTCTGTGTCTTGGGAAAGATGAGTCCAGTATATGTGAAAAGGTAGACCAACGCCTGGTGGTTTCTTAGTGTGTGCTCGAGCTCAGTGGGATGGGTTTTGTTTTAATAGATGTTTTGAGGAACACGCTCAATGTAGTCGGAGACCATGAGAATACTTTTGAGAGACAGTGGGCTCCCTAAATTGTGTTGTCAGCAAGGGGAAGGATATGCCTAACAGCTGGGAGGAGGCAGGGTTTGTCTTGCCTGGCGGAGTACTGGTGCTTTGTTTACACACTAGTGACTGGGCTGTGGAGATGGCCCAGGAAGACAGTGGGCAGGGTGGCTCTCAGAAGTAAGGGGTCCAAGAGGATGACCGCAATGTTTTAAGTTAAAATGAAACTTGTCTCACATTTTAGCTGTCAAGTTGGTTGCCCAGAAGATTTTGATATTCCCAGATTATTGATCTTTTGGCTTTGGTATCCAGTTTAGATTGTTTTTGCTAA
Organism: Equus caballus; assembly: GCF_041296265.1. Lineage (NCBI taxonomy): Eukaryota > Metazoa > Chordata > Mammalia > Perissodactyla > Equidae > Equus > Equus caballus. The sequence goes on along the minus strand of NC_091685.1, from coordinate 94,494,183 downwards.
AGCGGTTTTGACCCACAAGGACATGGGCATGTATGCATGCGTTTCCTATGCTTGTTTTCTTTTCATGTAAAATCTTTATTTTCTGGATGAAAGGAAACATTGTTGGCCACCCAATAGGCAAAATGTGGCTTGATAATGGTTTTTGATGAATGGATTTGCTGTGAAAGATATCTTGGATGCGCGGTACTATAATTGTTAAATGAGACATCAAAGAGTTTGAGCATTGATTCTGTTGGGAAATGTTTGGCCCATGGGATTTTGACAGTCATCTCGCTGTTTACAGTGTTTATAGGGTAGTCCAGACATTGATTAAGATGATCCTGAAGGGCTTTTAAGTGACAAAAACTTGTTTTCGTTTTATCTTTAAAGTCATCTCAAGTTATGGTCCCAATGCATTCCATTTACAACTCCATTTTATGTTTACTGTTCCGTAGTCAACTCATGCAGCATTGTATTCTTTGCATACTAGTGTGTTCATCTGATATGGAAGCTTTCCTTGAATTTCCTAAAGAGAGCAAAAGTGACATAAGAATGAAAGACTGGAGTAGTGAGCAGATTCCTAGCCTTTTCTTCTCTTTTAAATTGTTTCTATATATTTATTTGCAAAGGGGTAAGAACTTCTTGTATGTGTTTCATCCTCCGAATTTCTTAGTCTTCTTAAACTGGAGGTGAAAATATTCATGTTTCTTTCAGTTCTGCTACTACTGTGTTGCTGTTTTTGTCCTGAGTTATATATTAAACAGCTGCTTTCTCACTTGGTTAAGGAATCATGTACAGATCACCGTCACTAGGGTTACAAAAAACAAGTACACTCTTGGTAGTATGCCCTCAACAGCGGTGCTCAGATTTTTTAAGCGTTACTTAAAGACAAATCAGCCATTTGAAATAATGGTGGAATTTTCATCAGGACCTGAAATTTTAGCTAAGATAAAATGCAAGTCTGAAAACAAAGGCTTGATTCAAGCCAGCTGGCTATCACCAGATCTCTGCAGGAGGAGCTTCCCTGTGGCCTGCCTCTAGCCTGGCCACCAAGTTTGGCCTCCTCCATGGCTCAGCTGTCAGCACTGGGCAGATGTGCCATCTCTGCAGGAGAACCTGCTTCTGAGGCCAGATCAAGGTGGCCTGTTAGCTGCCAGGCAGCCTGGGAGCAAGACCTCAGCCAGTTCTCCGGTGAATAATCTGCACCCAGCTGGGGTTCTGCTCTTCAGCTGTCAGTTAATAGGATGGTTATCTGGACTTCCAGAACACACCCCTGGTTCTGAAAATGGGCCTAGAAACAGAAATAACCTTCCTCTGTGGAGGAGAGGGACACAGGCAGGCAGAGTAGCAACATCTCCATGTTTCAAGGACAACCTGGGATCTGTGCTAAGCTGAAGTCCCTGCTCAAGGGTGCCACTACCACAAAGAGGGCTGTGATGTCTGGAAGCTCTTCCTGCCCTTTTTTGGCAATTACCAGTAGCGATCAACGGTTCCGAAGCTTTTGCTGTCATGTGAAGGAGCATAATTATTCTTTTGAAGGAATTTTTTTTTCTTGCAGTCCTCATGTTAGTGAACATTCCATTCAAATTCCTAATGTTTTCTTTTTACCTTTTCCAGTGTGGCAGAACAAAGATCAGCAACTACCGATTACATCCAGCCTTTGTAGTAGTTAATGCAAGTTCATTCTTTCATTGTGCTTGGGTTTAACGATGAGTGCAAAACCCTCCATGTAAAACTTGCCGAATTCTTAAGTTTGATTGTTGTCTTTTGGGGTTCAGAATTACCATTACGAAGGTGTATGAGTAGTTTTAGAATTCCGCTGTTTTAAAATTTTAAGTTTTTTAAAAAGATCATCTTTGAACAAAATAGAATAATATGGCAAGAGTTGTACTTGGATAATTGGGTTGACAGCTGAATTGGTTATTTCAGTGTGTTTTGCCATTTTAAGTCTGCTTAAAAAATCTGAAAGAAATAAAATGACAAAGCACTTATTTTTTTAAAGATTTTATTTTTTCCGTTTTCTCCCCAAAGCCCCCCAGTACATAGTTGTGTATTCTTCGCTGTGGGTTCTTCTAGTTGTGGCATGTGGGACGCTGCCTCAGCGTGGTCTGATGAGCAGTGCCATGTCCGCGCCCAGGATTCGAACTAACGAAACACTGGGCCGCCTGCAGCGGAGCGCGCGAACTTAACCACTCGGCCACGGGGCCAGCCCCCGGCAAAGCACTTTTTAAGATTGAGTAAAATTCGGTATTTTAGAGTCGACAAAGTCTTGATAATTTGCAGATTGAGAAAGTGTAAGAGGTGATAGATGTGGAACATTGCCTGCCAGCACTCCTGATTGTCTTACAGAAACTAACACAGGAGACGGGCCCTCCTAGCAGGTACACCACTACATTTTTGAAGGTTTGGGGTAAAACGTGCTATGGTGGAAGGAACCCGGGACTGAATGTCAGGACCCAGGATTCCACTTGGCTTTGCCACCACCCACCTGATCTTTTGACCATTCTGATCCTCAGTTTCCTTGTCTGTAAAATGGGGAAGGGGTGGGCAAATAGACTTTCTGAACTCTCATTTGGTTTAACATTCATCTTCTCAGGCGTTTCCTTGGGAGGGAGGGGCAGTTGGGGAGCTTCTCTGTGGACCTCCTTTTTGGGAAATAAATCTTAGTTTATTGTACATCTTAAAAAGTTTAGTGAATATATTAGGAACTACTTAAGCAGAATTCTTTGGGGAACCTCTGATGTCCCCCCACCCTGTTTTTTGTTTGCTTTTTTTTTTTGTGCAGGGAACATTGGCCCTGAGCTAACATCTGTTGCCACTCTTCCTCTTTTTTTCTCTCTCCCCAAAGCCCCACTGTGTGGTTGTATATCCTAGTTGTAAGTCCTTCTAGTTCTTCCATGTGAGCTGCCACCACAGCATGGCAACTGACAGATGCGTGGTGTGGTTCCACGACCGGAAACGGACCCGGGCTGCCGAAGTGGTGAGAGTGCCAAACATTAACCACTAAAGCCATCAGGGCTGACTCTGACGTTTCCCTTAACAGAAAGCACGTGCACTGTGCACAGGGCTGTGGGGTTCCTGTGTTGGGTGCTGTGTCTCCAGCACCCAGAGCAGTGCCTGGCTCAGAGTAGAGCTCACCAAGTATCTGTTGACTGAATAAATAAACAGGTATTTCTGGAGTTTTTATAATGTGCCATGTGTGGAATACAGTGGAGGGAAAGGCCCATTCCCTGCCCTTAAGGAGTTTCTAATCTGTTTGTGAAGACAAGCTGTAAATGCACGCGTATTTAAATTGTTTTACAAGACATATGTTATAAGACCATATATGATTAATTGCCAAATGAATGATAGAGACAACAATGTCTTAAGAGTTTAGACTGAGGGGGAGGGATGGGGGGGGCAGGGAAAACATCACAAATGAATTTCAGGCTCGTTCTTGGAAGAATTGAAGTATTGCTGGCAGATATAGCAAAATCATAAGGGAAGCCCGGTTTTAAAGGAAGAACAAAGACTTTGTGATGAATTTAGACATCCTAGTGAAAGAACGGCTTCAGAACACCTCAGTTTCATGCACGGAGTGTGGACGTCAGTTGTAACTTCTAGTTTGAGAAGCTTCTGTTGCCGCTATGACCTAATGCTCCTGGTGGGATCCTGACCACAAGCGAATTTTCTGTCTCAGTCCAAGAAACAAACAAACAAAACAACTTGTTTGGTCACCTGAACTTATTAAGATTCCAAGGGACGTGTGTTATTTAAGATTTCTTTATGTCTGTTTTCAGCTAAATAATTCATTCTGGCAAGCATTTGGTTTACAACAGAGAGGGAGCATGTTCTGGTGGGAGGGAGAATAAAAGAGCCTTTGATTCCATTTGCTTCTGAGTTCCAGCAGGAGGGCCAGCGCTGCCTTGGGCGAGCGTCTTATTTTGGACTCTGGAAGCCATCTTAGCCCAGCTGTGTGAGTGCCAGCTAGTGTTGGAGGAAAGAGAATAACACCATTGGATCACGTTAAACCCCTTCTGACTGTTGATGGAGGGGTTTCTCTCATTTCACATTCCTTGCATTAACATGGTAGCTAATTTCTACCAACTTAGAGCTCCATCTGAATTTGCCTTTTGAACTTGGATAGAAGTCACAACATTTCTGTGACTCCTTTTATCAGTTTGTGGACTAAGTACAGGAAACTTATCAAGTCACAGATCTCTTTATTTTCCCCTCTTTGACTACCAGCGCAAATAAAATTAGTATTCTTTTCTTCTTTAGATTACTCCTGGGGAAAAGTGGCTCATTGTACGTGCATTTCCACATCCATTAAATAAGTAGCCTCTTCAGTTGCCAACTCAATGGTGGGGAAGCCAGAATGAACTGTAGACGGCAGTTCAGGCCTGTGCAATTACTGGGAAAAGTCGTTTTAAGAATTGGAAGTTTCTGACCTTTCCAGGCTTGTATGCACGAACACCTTAAGTAATACAAGAATGTCTTAACTGGAAAAAGGAATCGTTTATATTTTAAGCAATTTTTTTATTCATAGGAGCAAAATTCTCCCTAACCAAAGAGAAAAATTCTCATTGCTGAATACATATGAAGTGGAACCTAGCAGCTTTTGACCCTCCCACAGCCTCCTTTGTGAAAAATAGTTAAGACTGTGCACTGAAATGCACGCTGGGTTGTTATCTCTGTTACATTAGCTCTTGAAGCATTCTGATTACAACTTGTGGCTGCCAAGCCCCGTCCTGCAGTATTATCTGGAATGAAAATTTTCCATGTGGTTGTTTTTAGCAGAGCTACTATATGCAAACCGCGAATGAAGATGTAAGTTGCAAAGAAAGAACGGGAAATGTAAGTTATCTTAATTTTTTTTCTACCATTTAATCGCTCTTTCCTTTGTGTGCATTTCAGAAATTTTTATCATATTTCTAAACTGCGTTTTCTTTTATTTTTATATACTGGAAAGAATGCCAAATTTACCACAAGTTTTTCTTATGGTGGTGTTTTTTTTTTTTCTCCCAGCTTTTTACTTTGAATTCATACTTGGCCTAGGCAATTCCCTATGTGTTCAAAAAAAACAATGTCCTAAAAGGAAAAAAACAAATGGCTACATTGTTCCATGAATTAAAAACAATATACCAAGAGTCCAAACATTTCTTTTCAATGTAAAAATCTTAGTTCATTTTTTTAAAAGGAAGAAAAATACTAAACTTTGCTTTAACTATCCTGTTCATTGTTTTTCTTTTCCCTTTTTTATTTATTTTCCTTTGTTTTGACTCATGTAGTTTAAATTTTTTTTGAATTTTATATGTTCTTTAAAAATATCACACCTGGAAAAAGAAAACATGGAAATTGCATTTTACATTTCAAGAGAAAAGTGAGAGGAGGACATCCTCTGGTCTGAAGAGGGAAAAAAATGTCAGTTAACACGAAGGCTTTGTAAGTTACTTTCATGTCGCTGGGTTAAATTAAATGTTTGTCCTTATCGCCTAAATATATTTAGCTGTTATACATGAAATAAGCAGGTAAATATAGTTTTAGTTAAGAGGCTTGCTTTTGTGAAATGAAAATGCAGGACTATCTAGCGTCAGGAGAGGGTTGAAAACTCAATCTATTTTTGTCGTTTTTTTAATTGTATTTAATGCATCAGTTAACCAGTTGCTGTACTATTTTATTTGCTAACTTTTTTAAGTGGGAGAAAGGTAAAAACTGTCTTTGTCGCATGGATCCCTGCTTCATGCTCTTTCCTCTTTGTTTCCACTTCTTCTATAATATAAGCTTAGCCCCAATATCACAAAATATTTGTGTCAAAACCTTTACACACACTTTCTTTCACCTTTCCTCTAAAAAGGGGGGATTATTCATGTCCCTGTAATGCTGTAATCAAGACTAGGAACACTAATGGTCCACCCGGCATGTAGATTGTTTTCCTCTCCTGAAATGCAGTTTTTAGTTACTGCTGTCTTGGGAAATGTGGTTAGGCCACTTTCTGAGTAGCAGAACTCCTCCCTGAGATGACTACCTGATCAAAGAATTAAGTACCTGGTGTGCTTTCTCAACTGCAGCCCATCACACGTTCCCATCAGTGCCTTGGCCAGAGTCATAGCAGCCAAGATGAAAGCTTCTGGTTGGAGGGATGACCCTTGATTAGCGGGAGAGAAGTGCTTTAATCTTTGCCTCTTGGAAGAGAAACCCTTGGTAAAATGCTACCTGCAGAGTTTTGAATTCCAGTGGTGTTACGGAGAGCTTCTTGGGGAGTGATCACCTCATTCAGTTGTGGAGGTGTTGTTTGAACCCCCTTCCCTCTGGCAAAGTTATAATTGACCCCAAAGTTGTGTAGGAGTATTGCATTTTACAAGTTCTCCCTGACATTTTCAGGCATAAATGTTTGAAGTGTTGAGAAAACGGAAAAGGAAATACTGAACTAGTCAGAAAGCAAAATATTTGGGAAGATCGATTGTTCTTAGTGATGCTGTTAGATAAAACCAGAGCCTTCTGAGTAATCTTCACTGGGTATAAAGGCCATTTATCTCCAAAGAAAAAGGCACGAAATTAAACTGGTGCTATTGAACGGTGTTCTTCTTTTATTTCTCTTCATTTAAGCAGATAGTCAAAACGGGAAAAGCAGACCTAATGTGTTTTTATATTTAATATATTTTTAGATGATTTTCATAGTGACCCACAGTATACACAGTAGAAGATGTATACGCATGATCTGTTTACAAAGAGACTTATGGCTTCATTTATCATTCTTTGATGTTTGTAATAGGATACTAATTTCCAGAGGACAAAGGTGCCATTTGTTCTCTGTGTCTAAAATGAACATTGTGGTACCTTATACAATCTCCTGAACAGCATGACCAAATAATTGTAGAATTTCAAACCTAAAGTTATAAATCATCTCATTCAGTGTTTCTCAGCCTTTTCTAACCCATTTCTCTCGCATGTGTTGTTTGAATGTCCTTTGGTTTTTAATCCAGTTTTACTTTCTGTGGTTTGCATTACCAAAACAATGGGTCTATTGAATATCTTTTCTAGTTACATATAGCTCCTTCTGCCCTAGCCGAGTCCAACTCCATTTTATAGGGAATGAAAATTCGCCTCTGGGAGACTAATTGATCTGTCTGCAATTGATTTGTCATACAAGTTAACCAGCTGTTCTAGCAGGACCAGACCTCTCACCTCTCAGGTCACATCTTTCAGTCACTGAGGGAATGCCCGCTGTGAACACGGCACTGCAAAGAATTCAGAAGAGGAGGACCAAGAGGGCGCTGTCTCCACCATTCTGCAGTTTATATGCTACTAGGGACGTGGGATGCACTCAGTACTGCAAATTACATTATGATCACTGATGCATGAGACAAGGCTCCAGAAGAATTCAGCAGAGGGTGGTGAATTCAGGGACTCTGTGAAGGTTTAAAGAAGGTGGTAAGAGAGATGTCAGCAGGACCTTAAAAGATGGATTCACTTTTCAAAGATGGGGCTGGAGTGAGACTCTTTCTGTTCCTTTTTCAGCCAGACTCTTGAGTGGGTTTTGTACATTTGGTTACCCCCTCATCTTCATCTGCCACTCATTTCGTAATGGGATACAGCCTGGGTCCTTTTCCACTACGCTTATCTAAACGCCTCTCACCAAGGTCCCCAATGATCTCCTGGTTGCCAAATCTAGGAGAACTAGATTTGAACTTTTTAGTTCTTATTTTTCATGGAACTCCTGACTACATTGACAGAGATGACCAATCCCTCTTCTCAAAATACATTCTTTCCTCTGCCTTCCTGATACCAGGCTCTGGTTTCCCTAAGCATTAGAGTTCTGAAGGGTTTGAGTGCTAGCCCTGCCTGGACGGTCTCTTCTCCCATCTCATGCTGTTTGTGGTTCTTCATCCGTTGTGAGTTCATGAACTCCTTTGAAAATCTGATAGAAGCTCTGGGCTCTCATATTCCACAGAATTGTTACAAACTTACACACTAATGTTATTATAACCTTGCGTGCTTTCTAATCTTTAAAGCCCATCTATGAATCTGAAATATTAGGTGCTGATGATTCAAAGACTATCTCAGCCAGTTTCTCACTCCACATCTATGGATCTAACTGCTTAGATCCCTAACTGCTTAGATACTCGACAGCAACCCAGAGTCAGCATACCCACAGCAGGTCTTCCCATCCTCTCCCTAAAGCTGATCCTCTTATCATTCCTTCCCTCAGTCTGTCATACCACCGTCTGGTGTCCGTTGTCCAGTAGCTTAAGCCGGAATGTTTTCTTTGTTGTCCCTTCCTCATTCTCCACACCCACTGACCAAATCCTGACAATTTTACCTCCCGAATGTCTCTTGACTTATTGGCCCCTGTGTTGACTAAGCTACCCTTGCCTTTCTTCTGGATTGCTGCAATAGCCAGTTGGTCTCCCTGCTTCCACTCTTGGCCCGCTCCAAACTGTCTTCATCAAGGCAGCCAGAATGGCCTTTCTGAAACACAAATCTGGTCATACCATTCCCCAGTTTGGAGCTGTTCTGCAGCGTTCCTTTGCTCTCGGCAGTGCCCAAATCTCCTCTTGTTTTGCAGTGCTCCTTGTGAGGTGTCACCTGCGTATGCCTCCAGGAGCACTTGTTGCTGCCTTTTCATTCATGCTGTCTTCTTAGGCTGTACTCACCTTGCATGTCCCCAACTGGCCTGGTGAGCACTCTCTGCCCTTTGCCCATGCTCTTCTCTCCTCCAGGGATTCTTGGCCTTCTCTTCTCTGCCTCCACCGCCAGGCTGACTTCTTATTCTCTGCCCTCCTGGAGCTTCCCCTGAACTCCCACCACCACGATCACTTACACACACAGACACAGTGGTCCCAGAGCATCTGTTTTGTCCTCCTGTGATGCTCTGCCCTTCTGGTAGCACAGTGCCTATGACACCTCATTGTACTTGCTGGTTTCAATTGCTTATTTCCCCTTTAGGTGGCAGGGCACACGATGATTTTTGTGAACTTCAGGTACTTTTGTCTTCATGGGCCCCCCTTCCTCTACCAAAAACTAATAAAAATCACATTTTGCAACTCTGTCAGTATAAAGATGAATGTATTCCAAGCTGGCATTTTTTATTCTGATTCTAAAAGAAATTAATATTAAAACACTTTTCATGGGCTCCTAAAAGTCTCATGGACGCTAGCGCTGTACCTCCTGTGCCTGATGGATGTGTTGGCTCTGGTAAATGGACGTGAATATTTTAGAGATGAAGTTGACAGAGTCCTTCTGCTGCTTGATTGTGACCAGGAGAGGTGAGGAGCCAACTCAGTTGTTTCGTTACGTGGCACTTTTGTAAATGGCTTGGATAAGCTTACTACAGCAATATTAAGATTTTATATTTTAGTCCCTGGTAATGGAAACATTTATGGAAAAATAGGGTGATATACTTAAAAGAGATGTGTTTAATATATAGATTTAAGAGAAAATCCTGAGATTTTTGTGATGTCAGAAATATGTTCTGTGAGCTGTTTTGCTAATATGAACATGTCTTCATGATGTTTCTGTGTAGGGCAGTGGTTTTTTAGTGGGAGTGGGGAGGGGGTTTTGCCCCCACAGGGGACAATTGGCAGTGTCTGGGGACATTTTTGGTTGTCATAACTGGGGATGCCACTGGCTGCTAGTGGGTAGAGGTAGGGCATTGCACAGGACAGCCCCCACAACAAAGAATGATCTAGCCCAAAATATCAATAGTGCTGAAGTTGAGAAAACCCTCATAATTCTTGGTTCCTACATCTGTATTATTTATCTAGTTTATTTCCCTATGTTTCCATTAAAAGCCATTATTCAGGTGCAGGATTGTATTGAAGCATTGGAATCAGACATTAACTTTTATGAGTTCGATAAGATTGAGAAAAACAGTCATTGAGAGGCCTGAGCTTTTGAACGTCAGAGGTTGGTGCTGTGTAACCCTTTCACAAGGCTTTACACAATAGACAAAAACCCTCTCAAATGTCTGTTGTCATTTAAATCATTACCCAAATACTCATTTTGCCCTCACTAATCCTAGCTAGAGTAAAACCAATTGTTGTCCGGGTGTGTGTGTCGGTGGGGGGGGGGGGGGGGGAGATGCTGAGTCATATATTCATGCTTTTTATTACTTCTTGGCTTGGATATCACCATTCATCGTTCACAAGCCGCCCAGCTTGTTTACTTTTTATAAATTACATGTAATCAGTCCCCTTGCAGGTCTGGCTACTGTAATTGGCAGTAGCCACCAAAGCAGGACTGACGAGTCTGCATTTATGCTGATGTCTCCCATTCAGTTCGTCTTCCACTCTCCATGCTGTCTTGCCTCTTCCATCTGTATTTTAAAAGGAAGGTGAAGCGAGGACTGCCACCTTGCTCTCTCTTAGGTGCTCTGACGTTGCTTATTTATAGCTTGGTATATCCCTGTGTCCTTTAGTTTGGGGCAGTGGTCCTCAAACTTCAGTGTGCATAACAGTGACCTGGGTAACTTTTCAAATGAGGATTCTTGAGCCCTACCCACCTTCTGAGATTTTTAGCAAGTCTTGATAGAGATCCGGAAAACTAGGTTTTCTAACTTAAACCCTTGTTGGATTCTGATGTAGGTGATCCTTAAATTATACTTGGAGAGATCCTGAGTTGGGCATGGAGGAAAAAAGGGAGAAGAAACAAATCTACTAGAAGTAAACAGGTATAAAGAGTGGGATAGGAAGGTGAGAACCAAAACTCGGAAAGTAACTTTAGCCTCTCTTCTGTGGGATACGGGAAATACACTGAGATGCTTAAAAAAATAGGTGCGTAGTGTTTTCTAGCGGTGACTTAGATCAAACTGTCCCCTGCAGAGGACATATTTAGAGGATGACAAAAGTGAAAGGGAATTTTTAGAAAGGTTAGAATATGAGAAAGTGCCTAACCATCGCCAAGAAGCTCAAAAGACGTTGTTAAATCAAGGAAGGTATTGTGTTGGTATCAGTTCAAAAAACAATGTGCATTCCTGAATCAAGAGTTTAGGAATGGCTTAAAGATGAAGAGCAGAGATGAAGGAGGATTAGCTGTTCACCAGAAGTTCTGGTTATTCTGGTTATTGGATCTGAAAGCGTATTATTAAAATACAGACCAAATTTCCTGCAATAGCTCTAATTTCAAATATTCTTTCTCATTGTCTTTTATAATGCATGTCTGGTTTGCCTTATTTTTGGTTAGTTGAGATGTGGGTGATTTGTAAAAGAGTACCAAAGTAGTTCTGCTTGACTAAAGAAGTTTTCTTGTTTTCAGATCTCTCTCTCTGTATGTTTGTTGTGTATACTCTAACCTGTCTCTTATAACCTAAACTTTGATTTAAAAGTTCATTTTATTTTTTAAAGATATGCTTTTTTTTGGAGGGGTGAGGAAGATTGGCCCTAAGCTAACATCTGTTGCCAATCTTCCTCCTCTTTTTTCCTCCCCAATGCCTCAGTACGTAATTGTATATCATAGTTGTTAAGTCCTTCTAGTTCTTTTCTGTGGGATGCCACCACAGCATGGCTTGATGAGCAGTGTGTAGGTCCACGCCCAGGATCTGAACTGGCGAACATGGGGCTGCTGACAGGGAGCATGCGAACTTAACCACTACACCAGGCTGGCCCCCCCAAAAGTTCATTTTAGAGAAAGAGAGATAGACAGATAGACAAGACAGACTCTTTTAGAAAACTAGTCAAGAAGTGGACCAGGTGGGAATGATTATTTAATATCTTAGAGGAGTAAATGATTTTATTTCCAACTACCTACTGAACTTACTCTATTTCTAGAAAGGTATAATTTTTTTTGACGTATTATTTCCTTAGGGGAACTTTATGATTCCATTCAGTTACCTTGCAAAGAGATCTTGACAGCCCCGCCCCCCCCCGAAGGAATTTTGGAAGTTACTTATAAAATGATGGCCATATATAGCCCTTGTAAAATCGTTCTTTACCGTGCCCTAACCATCTGTGTCAAAGTGTTCATTTTTTCATAAACACGTGCTGGGAACCCAGATTGTACTTGAGAACTTCTCACCACTATCGTGTCTCTGGCTGGCTTGCTAACCTTTCCACCCTCCCTTCCTTTTTATCATCCTTCATGCTCTCTCCCTTCTCCTCCATTTATTTACTCAGGAATACTTCAGCCTCTTAGATACTCTGCCCAGCTGCCTGCAGGATCTTATAGAATCTTCATATCTGCTTTGTAAGTCTTGAGTATCATTATTGTTATTATATGCAAAGTCGACCACACCCTCTCACTGCACGCAGAGTCCAGGTAAGTTTGGTTAGTAGGTCACTTTGCTCCTGAAGTGAATAGAAGGCTTGCTCCTCCGAGGCGGTGGAGACCCAGAACTGCCTTTCACTCTGACAACAAAGAAAACACTCCTGTCACTTCTGCCTTGCACCAAGAGTTGGAGGCTGGGCTCACCACTTGCTCTCTTTGTTTCAGGTGACCTTATTTCTTGGCTTTCTGGTATTTTTTAAACTATACTCTTGGTAGATCTTTTTTCTTATGAGCCTCTTGATATTTCTAATTATTTTTTCAAGTTTTTTTCCTCTAATTTATTCTAACTCGTATGTTGTTTAACATAGTGATAGATGTTTCCAATGAATATTTATATTTGTTGAAAATACGTATAAATGCTTTTAGGGAGAACCATAACATTTAATAGTCATCCAGGGGCAGCATAAAAAATATATAGCTTATGAATTTTCAGTGGGAGTATTTTAACTTAGACTTTTCTGGTTTTGGTTTAAAATATAGGAAAAAAGTTATAAATATTAGATAAGCAGATTTATTGCCTTTTGTATATGTTGCTAAAGGGAAATGTTTCTTTAATAATTACATAAGATTTATCATTAAACTTAATGTACATATTTAGCCTTATAATATTTTCATATTTACTTATATTTCAATAGAAAATGTTCATAGATTGACTTAAAATTCATAATATGTTGGTACTTTGATTATTTCTGTTTTAAGGTATGATTTTGATACTTAAACATATTTAAGTGTTAAGTATTAAGTATTATACATGTTTAGTATCTCTCTACTTAACTCAGTGACTTTTTTTTAAATTTTTTTTTTTTTGAGGAAGATTAGCCCTGGGCTAACTACTGCCGGTCCTCCTCTTTTTGCTGAGGAAGACTGGCTCTGAGCTAACATCCATGCCCATCTTCCTCAACTTTATATGTGGGACGCCTATCACAGCATGGCGTGCCAAGCGGTGCCATGCCCGCACCCAGGATCCAAACTGGCGAACCCCGGGCCACTGAAGCAGAACATGTGAACTTAACTGCTGTGCCCCTGGGCTGGCCCTCAGTGATTTTTTTAAACAACTAAAAGATGCTCTTATGGTAGATTGTATGCATACTACATTTTTTGGCAAATGTGGCTTTTGTTCTTGAGTTGGAGAAATAGTTTTATGTTGAGAAACTCATGTTCTTACTAACTAAAGGGAAATTGGAACATGGATATTGAAATATTTTTAATCTTTCAAATAAGGTTCTTGCCTTGAAATCATTCGTTTGTTTTCAAATAGAATCTGTTGTGTTTCTAAACCATATGTTTCCAAAGCAGAATAAATTTTCATAACTTTGAGATTTTTATTGAAACACCTAAGGAGAAGAAAATGACTCAAGGAAGATAATGGCCAGTTTTTCTTAAAGAAATGAAAGGAGAAAAACTTTTATTACTCTTCCTGTTCTTAATGAGAAAAATGAGGTCCTAGGGAATTGAGACGTGGGAAATACCCTGAGTCCAGGGCCAGTTGGTTTCAGCAGGCAGAGGAGGACATGAACTCTAATTTCCTGACACCCAGCCCAGTGCCATTCCCAGTCTGCCGTATCCAGCTTCATCTTCAGTAGGTTGCTGTAATTTCTGAAATTCAAACCCTTCCACATATATATATATATTTTTAGGGAGATTAGCCCTGAGTTAACATCTGCTGCCAATCCTCCTCTTTTTGCTGAGGAAGACTGGCCCTGAGCTAACATCCATGCCCATCTTCCTCTACTTTATATATGGGACGCCTACCACAGGATGGCTTGCCAAGCAGTGCCAAATCTGCACCTGGGATCCCAACCGGTGAACCCTGGGCCGCCAAGAAGCGGAACATGGGAACTTAACCGCTGCACCACCGGGCCGGCCCTCCTTTCACATTTTAAGAGAATTTTAGCTGCTCCTCAGAGCATGGCAATATTGTAACTTGACCCCAATCTCCCTTTTTTTTAATTTTTATTTTTAATGGTGGCAAAAACAACATATAACGTAAAGTTGACCATCTTCCCCACTTTTAGGCTCACAGTTGAGTGACGTTAGGTATATTTACATCATTGTGCCACCCCATCTCTTTTGCTTCTCCGTCTCATCCCTGTAGCATTGGAAGCATCTGAAAGGGCTTTTGACCAACACCCTCTGGGAAGGCGTGCGCCTCACCTGTGCTTGCTCCTTCGCTGTAGTAGGAAGTTAATTATGTGGATCACCTGATCCACGCAGAAGATCCTGCTTAGTGTGCATTTGAAAATCCCACACCCCTTTCTGCCCCTGAGGAAAAATTCTTTCCTGCTCCTAGATTCAGTGCTCAGTTTAATCTTGAGCATGTGCGAATGAGTCACCCTGGGTAACTATGTAATCCCATTTATACCTTCTTTCCACCCTCCCTTTCAGTGTTTTAACTTCAGATACTGGATGAGCCTGATTTCTTGCATGAGGTCTGGTGGTTTGGGGATTAATTTAGGGACTGGGAAAGATACTGAGGTTTTTTTTGGAACCAGCACTTTCTGTTCCACTGAAAATGAAGCTGCATAGCCTGAGTTTTAAAATTCAGACTATGTGTGGAATGTCTGTGTGGATGAAGAAACAAGTTAATGCTTTTTTGGGAGGCAGGAAGAGTGAGCAATGAAAATTCTGAGATAGTCTGATTTTGAGGGGGAAATTTCGAGATTTTTAGAATATGTACAAACCAAAGGTGAGTAACTAGTTGCTTTGTGATTTCTTTGTGTATACAAAAGAAATACTTGATATTCAGCTAAAGAGATATTGTTGAATCGGTGTATTAACTGATAAAATAACTGGGTTCTGCTTTTGATTCCAGTTGTCATTGTCTACACAATGTGTAACTACTACTTCCATTTCTTCATGTCTAGAATGAAAAATAGTTCACTGGGAAATTATTTTATTTTTTTAGTGAGGAAGATTGACCCTGAGCTGACATCTGTGCCAATCTTCCTCTGTTTTTGTATGTGGGATGCCACCACAGCATGGCTTGATGAGCAGTGTATAGGTCTGTGCCCAGGACCTCCCGGGCCACCAAAGTGGAGCGTGTGAACTTAACCGCTACACCACTGGGCCAACCCCTGGGAAATTACTTTTAAAAGAATACTTGTAAAGTACCTTGGAATCTTTAAGGTACTTTGAATATGGTACTTAGAGAGTGCAAATCATTAGTGCTTGTATTTTTATACCAATAGAAGAATATGGGAGTGGGGGTAACTTGAATGTCAAAATGTTCATTTTTAAAGACAACATACACTTGAGCAAAGCCATTCTCCTGAAATGCTTAATTTAAATTGGCAGTTGTTAGGCCAACAGTCAGTACACTTAGCAAGTGTTTGGCAGGGCCGTTTGAACCTGCACAGGTTCAGTTCCCACAAAGAAAGGGAGGTTGGGGTTATATGATGGGAGCACCTCGGTAGCCTCGTTAACATATTTTGAATAACTGTATTTGAATACTTGCCAGCTAAGCTAGGCCTTCTGGAGGCCTGCCAGATGAGCAATGGGAATTTCTGAGAGGAGTGTAGAGATTTGAGCCTGTAAAATGTTTACTTTTTCTTCTTGGAGGGGAAACGTTTTAGGAGATGCTTTTTAGGATATTTTCCTTACCCTCCCAACAGAACAACCTCCCCTCCCCACCTCTTTTTATTTATTTATTTATTTATTTTTTTTTTTTTAAAGATTTTATTTTTCTCCTTTTTCTCCCCAAAGCCCCCCGGTACACAGTTGTATATTTCATTGTGGGTCCTTCTAGTTGTGGCATGTGGGACGCTGCCTCAGCGTGGTCTGATGAGCAGTGCCATGTCCGCGCCCAGGATTCGAACCAATGAAACACTGGGCCGCCTGCAGCGGAGTGCGCGAACTTAACCACTCGGCCACGGGGCCAGCCCCCCCACCTCTTTTTTTTTGAATTCTGCAGAAACTTCAGATCTTCTCTTTCTACCACCTTTTTGTATTTTTTAGACTATGTGCCATAGGACTTGTCTCAAAAATAGCTTTTGGTAATCTCTTCGGGATGAGTTTGAGTTCCTACTCAGCCTGTTTTTTGTCTTTGCAGAATTAATTCTGAAGCTCTTTCTGTGAGCCTAGCTGGAGGACCTCTTAGACAAGCTTGTCGGGTGAACACAAATGGGTGGAACAGGACAGACAGGATAAACTAGCATGCCTGTAGAGTCAACTCCTACCTAGTGGATGCTCAGATCATAAAGATGCCGGCCTGGCTCAACCCTCAAGTGTACAAATGGTCTTTACAAGGTTCTAGTTTTGTGGCCTGTATCTGTGTCTGTCAGAAATACTTTCTTTCACTTTGCATGGATGCCTGTCTGGCTGAAACCACAACTCTGGGCTCTAAAACTAGTCAAGGGAGTACAGTCAGTTGAAACTAGGAGTTCTCACATATTTTGATTAGCAGGTTTTAAGGATGAGAAGATCTGGCAGCACATATGCTTAGCTCTCTAGTTCTCATTTTGAGGGAGCAGGTCAGGGGAGTGTCAAAATCACCAGGGAGCTTTTTCAAGAACCAGTCACCTTGATGTTTTTTTTCCTGTTTATCTATTGTGGTGAAGGGTGGGTAGAGATGACAATGTAATGAGGTGGCATTTAAATCTAGAATCTGTTGAGGCTGTGGGTACTTACCATGGTGTGGTAGTTTCCAGAGTTTAGGCCACTTTGCAGCCATGCCTCATGCTTACTCTTTGGAATGGACAGATATAGCCTGATGACACCAACTTTCACTCCCATCAAAGATTTTGAAATAAAATGTAAAATGTGCATTTAATAGAACTGCTGAAAAAGGGTTTTTTCCCTGATTGGAGAGTTGTGTTTTTTTCCTTTATCTCTTCAAAGCTTCTTAAGACTGACTTTTTGAAAACACAAAGATGGATTATCAAAAACAGGAAAGAACAGAGCTAGCGCAGTGGCACCGTGGTTGAGTTCGCACGCTCCACCTTGGTGGCCTTGGGTCTGCCTGTTTGGATCCTGGGTGCGTACCTATGCACCGCTTGTCAGGCCATGCTGTGTCAGGCGTCCCACATATAAAGTAGAGGAAAATGGGCACAGATGTTAGCTCAGGGCAGTCTTCCTCAGCAAAAAGAGGAGGATTGGTGGCAGATGTTAGCTCAGAGCTAATCTTCCTCAAAAACAAAAAAAGGAAAGAAGAAATTTGATCATAGCTATTTTTTTTTTTAATTTTTTTTTTAAAGATTTTTATTATTTCCTTTTTCTCCCCAAAGCCCCCCGGTACATAGTTGTGTATTCTTCGTTGTGGGTCCTTCTAGTTGTGGCATGTGGGACGCTGCCTCAGCGTGGTCTGATGAGCAGTGCCATGTCCGCGCCCAGGATTCGAACCAACGAAGCACTGGGCCGCCTGCAGCGGAGCGCGCGAACTTAACCGCTCGGCCACGGGGCCAGCCCCCTGATCATAGCTATTTTTAAAAAACCCTTTAAAAAAATGAGAACCTAGGGAAGAGCTCTGGTACATTAAATCAAAGCCTAAATTTGTAACAGGTATTGTAATGAGCGTATATATTTATATTTCATATGCCAATCACTTATATATATAAATATATACACTGTTTATGCTTTTGAATTTCTAGCCTGAAGTTATTAAATTTCACCTAGCTTTTGTTGAACTTCATCGATTTACTTGTATTTTGTCAGTGTTGTGTGTGATTCTTATACTTACACAATCACCATCTACTCTTGACTAATTATATAAATACAACTGATTCTTCATAGTTTTTTTCTTTCCAGTTGATTTGTAACAGGCTGTTAAAAGAAAAACTTTATAGGTGATTGTAATCATGTCACTCATGAAGTAATGTAGGGTTAATGAATGCCTTTGATTATCATTTCAGTGTTCTCCTTTTTTATTGTAAAATGTTAGACATTACATTTGTGGAGCTCTTCTGCTGTGTCGGTGTGTTGTACTATAGGAATACCTGCAGAATGTAACCAGTTCCACTATTTTGGACATCTTCAACATCTCTGAGGGTGGTAGATATAAAATCTGTTTCTCAAACAAGTACATGCATGAAACTAAAGCAATTTATTCAGGTCATACAACAGCACTAGTGAAACTTGAGTTCTGGCACGAGGCCCACATTTAAGCTGATAGCCTGTGTGTGTGTGGGAAGAAGAGACTAGTTCCTGATAATCTTGTTAGAATGCGTTAATATTTTCAGGTCCAAATATGAGTTATTCAGGAGGTAAATTTAAAAAACTAAATGAAATGTAAATGTTGACTTTTGTGTCCCTTTTAATTAATTTTAGTGACTCACTAATTGGTTTTTGTGGGGATCCATATAATAACTTTTTATTGCTTTTTGTGTTCTCCGTATTTTAGTTATGAAGTGCCAGGAGAGGAAAGCGAGTTAAGAGGCTGCTTCAGGTGCAGTGAGGTTTAGCTCATTTAACCATTGTTCCAGCTTGTCCTACTGTCAGCTGGCTCCCTAGCTCCCTGGCATGTTTACATATTATATAATCCAGACTGGCTTGTCCTGTTTGGTAGGTTTGTTATAAACTGCACAGCTAAGTAAATGTGTGATAACATTTTAAATGGCATTAGAAGTTAAACAGTCCTTGAGGAGTGACATAGCAGAGGCCCCCAGCTGTCAGGTGCCCCTGGGGCGTCCTCCTTTGGGGCCATTTCCGTTTTCTCTGAGTAACAGGAGTTAAACTTGAAACTATAGTAACGCTTGGCCAGAGGACCACTCCTTTGTCCAGATGACAAGCAGCATGCCATGTCTGATACTGAAAATGTCTGATGCTGAAAGTAGATGTTTACTATGTCTGTTAGTGAGTTTTGTACATAGGCAGAAACCAACAAACCAGACCGGTGGAACCATTTTCATCTGTCTGTGCCCAATATGAAAACAGTGAAGGAGGAAGGTAACGAGACAAGTCCTGTTCCCCTCCCACCTCGGTGCATAACAAGAGAACGTTTCCATGCGCTTTGTGACAAGCATTTCTGATGGCTGCACTCTACTGGGTTATGCTGACATATAGTGCTTAACTCATCCCCAGTTGTAGGGTTTTCTAAAGCATCCTTTGTCCTTATCTGTTTAACTTTATGAAAGGTGTGCATTGTCTCCTTTGTGAGTTCTCTAAACCGTATGCAGGGCTGTGTGTCCTGTTCAGTGTTGAGTATGTCCTTCTCTTATTCACTTAATCGTCAGGCCCCCAGCTGGAAAATGGGATCTAATGGTGGATGTGGAAGTCTTTCCTGGAATGCCGCTCCGCTCCATCAGGGGCCATCTGAGATTTGCGCGGGTTCCCAGTGCCAAAGGGTATTTATTAAACCTCAAGTGACGGTGATGACTTTCGCCTGCCGTGTTACCCTGTGCCGTCTCCTCCTACCTGTCCCAATCTCAGGGCTTCTCTTTGAACAAAGAGACTGGGGAGCTCTAACTTAGAAGATCTCAGTTTAACAGCAACCTACTTTTTCTCCATGAGTCACTCTTAGTTTAAAATATCTTAAAAGAGGTTCTCATTTCTGTAGGTCAGGCAGGTTACAGCCTGCTTGATTTTTTTAGTATCTCTAGTTAATAATGATTTTAGAAAGTGGAAGAGGAAATGGTTCTTTATGAATGTTGCATAAAACTATATGACCTTGTATAAATTATCTAACTTCATACGAATCCTGGCTCATAGACAGAAGCTTCCTTTGTGTAAGTAGATTTACCACTCTGTGTCCTCGTCTGAAATAATGAAGGAGAAGATAATCCCATATATATCATATAAATTTTTAAAAAAATCAACTCAGAGTTGGGAAAATTTTCAAACAGTTCACATTCTTCTGATCTTGATTTTTTTCACTATTTTTGCTGTTTTAAATTTGCTTTTATTGTTTGCCATCAAAAATACTTTTTTCTATTCTGACTTTTTATTTTTGAACTGATGGTTAAAAAACTATATCCATGAAATTACCATCTTTTTAGTGGTTAACATTGGATTTTGTAATCAGAAGATTGTGAGATCTTTAGAGGCCAAAATGGAAAATAAAATTAGGTTTAGAACAAGGAATTCTAGTTGGACATTGCAAAAAAAAAAAAAAAAAAAGTGAACAGCTAACTGGCAACACAAACTCTTTTTCCTGTAAGTTTTCTTTTTTTCTCCAAACCTCTTCCATCATGCTAAAAAAAGTTTTCTTGTGAGTTGATTTTTCTCAGAATCCTGCTGCTTACTGTTAGTAAGAATTTTTTTCATGTGCCAAGGTTTTGTTTTTCATGTGATTTCTGCAACAATTTGAGTCTTGCTGAAAATATATTTTTGTGAAGTGCAGTGGTAAAAGTTATAAAAAGCCAGAAGGAAACTTTAATATGAACTTCTATACAACTTACTTATAGTGACTATAGGAAATTAAATGCATTTTCCAAGATGAATGAAGTTCAATTACTGTAGGAGGACTATCAATTCTAATTAAAATGAAGTACGAGTACTTATTTCCAGTGTCAAAAACTACGTTTTTCTGTTCCTACCTGGTCTTTTCGCCCAAGGATGCGTATTTTTAAGATTTCTCTATCAGGCTAATACGAAGTGATGCTACTGACTGCCAGCTTAATGGAATGGCATCACAGTTTCTTTGGGAATAATTAAGCAGGGGGATGAAAATTCAAGTTTTTTGGAGCGAGCTATTGGACTTCTTGGACAATGTGATACCTTAGAGCATGTAAGAAAGTAACTGAATGCTTTTTACGGGATAGGCAATGTTTGCATCTCTCAGTCTGATAGGGAAAAATAAATTACATTTTAGATACTAGTATTAAAACAGCATGGCGATGTATTTGTCCTGTCATTCCTGTTAAGAAATGATTTCAGAAATGCTCAATAACATCTTGTTCGGCAGCTCACTCTGACTCCCAGACTTACTGGAAGGATCTCACTGTATTTGTTTGCTCTGTAAATCTTACAGTGTGGCCTTTGACCAAAAGTAATAAAAGGTTACCTGACTTGGTATACCAGTCAGGATTCTCAGTTGTAAGCAACAGAAACCTCTAGCTAATTTCATCAGAAAAGAAGTTTGTTAAGGAGATTAGGTAACTCCCAGTCTCTCTGGGAAAGCCAAGAACCTAGCTCGGAAGCTAGTCAACCAGGAGCAGTGCCACTGAACTGGCCCAGGGAACATATCACTGCCACCTCACAGGCCATGACCATGGGCCCTGCATCTTGCTCTGCCAACACCGGTGACACTAGACACCGAGCGCTGCCACTGCTGCCTCTGGAAGCTACGTTTGCTGCTGCAGCCCTGGACCCAGGTTTCTGGATAGTTCTCGTTTCTTGAGATTCAAAATCTGGGATGAATTTTTTTGGTGGAACCAGTGTATCTGATCATGTGCCTGCACCCTGTTGCAAGAGCAGCTAGGAAAACAAGTATCTAGAATTTTCTGCTTTTGTAGTATTAGGGTTAATGATTTTCCAGACCAAGTAAGGGGAGTTCAGATGCTGAACAACCTGAAAGAATCAGGTCAGTCTACTATACTTGGCATATTGGAGGTAGAGGTGGAAGGATTAAAAATAAGGACAACAGCTACCCTCCTACAGTACTTAAAATAAAATGTCTGCTAATAATAGGTTTGAGGAAAAAATGTCATAACAAAACCCATAATTTCTCAGTCTTTTCATAAGAGCAGCCTCGACAGACAGGAGAGCAAGCACTCTGTTTATTGATAGCTGCTGTGTGCTGGGCGGTGGGTTTTTTGGTTTTTGTTTTTCATTTCACCTCTGATCCACACAACCACCTTGAAAAGTAGACATTATTGCCCCCATTTTTACAGGTAAAGAAACTGATGCTCAGAGCATCTTTCCCAGATTACACAGCTGGTGTATGGCACTGGTAAGATTGAAACCCGTTTGTGTCTGTTTTAAAACCTCTGTTCTTTCTCTTACACCCGGTTTTCCTCCTAACAGAAATTTTGTGAAAGAGCACAGATGAGCTTCCTAATTTAAATCAGAAAATTTGGTGGGTGCTTCTGCATAGTTTCACTTAATAACCCATTGTTTCCCAGTTAGCATGAGTTGGGAGACCCTCCTAGGCTCAGCAGAATGACTAGCGCTACAGATTCAGGAACCATAGCAACCTAAGAGTCGCTGGGTGCTTTGGGTATCCATGTGGTCATCCAGGATGAGTTTGTGGAATAAGAGAAGAGATGATGGGGTCTTACAAAACACTGATTTTGAGGGTGGGTCAGAAGGAGAGGAACCAGCAAAAGAAACAGAGTGATTTTTACTTGGTAGGAGGAGATCCAGAATAGGGACCTGTTAGGGGAGTCAAAGAGCATAGTTTAAGAAGGAGGATGTGGTTGGGAACCAGGTGCTTCGAGAATCAAAATAGGATGAGGTGGAAAATAGACCGTTAGAGTGGACTGGCCAAACAGGAAGTTATGATGGCCTTATGTAATTTGAAATAATGTTCTCTGACTCTTACCCTTCTCTGTAAA
Organism: Equus caballus; assembly: GCF_041296265.1. NCBI lineage: Eukaryota > Metazoa > Chordata > Mammalia > Perissodactyla > Equidae > Equus > Equus caballus. The sequence goes on along the minus strand of NC_091685.1, from coordinate 94,471,534 downwards.
TCTACCATGAAAAGCGATGATAGAAACACCATCCTGTACTTCAGGTTTACATACTCAATGGATACGTACAATTTGTGTTTAAATTTTTAATTCCTGTTTTAGGGATGCTTCGATTTTGGTGGCCTTTGGGGCCACACACGTATAGTGAATGGTCTCGATGGACTACAGTGTTTCCTACATCCCATTCTAGTCGCATTTGTTGACTTAGAGGCCATCGTCCCTCAAGAATGACTTAGATTGATTCCCCCTCAGTCTGTTGTTTTATCTCTGTCCACTTGGAAGCTAATCTGCAACTTTTCTTCCTACTCATGTGGCCCTGTGAAATCTTCCAACCCCTTATACTATTTGTTTGTCTTTTTTGCAAATCCAAAGAGCCTAATGTCACCTTAAAGCATCCTTGTAATTAAACTTCAAAGAATGAGTGATTAAAATTTAACTATTTACGGTTTATTTAATTCTTCCCTCTTTAGAGAACCTCTTTAGAGTACACAGGCGTAGGAGTAAAAATAAAAATATTCCAGGAGGGGTTATGGAAAATTATGGGGAAAACTGGAGAGGTGTTGGAATAGATTTTAATGTCTACTGTAAGGTTGTATGTCCAGAGCAGAGTGTGTCTGGGATGGGCCCTGAGCAGGGCAGCCTCTTGCTGATTTAGGTGCAGCCTTCTCTTGTCCACTCCTGAGCATAGCACGATTTCTCCTGTGTTATGGGGAGGTGAGATTTCCCTCCTCTCAGTCCTTCTTGTCTCTGCAACAGCCCCGTGCTTGCTGGTCTACTTGTCCCAGCCTGCGCCAGTGCCAGTCATCTCTGCCCTGTACTAGTTGGCCTTGGGAGCTCCGAGATGGGGTGGAAGTAGGGGAGATGAAAATAAAAGCTCTCCCTGCATCTGCTTTTTAGTTTTTGTTTCTGTCCCTCATCGCCTCTCACCCTACTGACGAATGAGTGCAGATGGAGGAAGGAGGGGAAGTGAGACCTAACATTTCTAGTATTCTTTTCCTTTTCTGCTCATCATAGCTCTTCTCCCTCCACGCTCACCCCTTTCTCCTTTCCCCCTCATCACTGTCTGTCTTCCCTATTAGACCACAGGCTCCAGAAGGAGAAAAACCATGTCGATTTTGGGATTTTGGTCTCTGTGATGCGCCCCCAGGGCCTAGCATAAAGAAGACCTCAAAATATGCTTGCTTGGTGAAGGAGTGAGAAGCAGAAGGCGAGTCGAGGGAGTAAGCCATTATCTTTCTATATCATTCTTGACAAATTTACCCTGGTCTGATTTCTTACTCGTCTCCCTAGTCTCTAATCTTGAAGGAGCCTGCATGGAAAAAACATGGTTCCCACAGTGGAGTGCTGGACATTTTTCTGCATGGCGGTTAGTCTGTTGGAGCTATGTACTCAAGGAAGCTTTTGTGGGCTGGCCAGAGAAGTGAACCATTATGTAAACATTGTTTCTATCAGAAAATTCATTCTAAATTCAAATGAATCTACTTACATACAAATTTTGGATTACAACCTTTGCATTAGTTGAGAGATTGCCATTGCATGTGATCCCATTCAGGCTTTTATTCATTACTAATATATAAATGAACAATAAGCCATTTCTTTGTAGAAGAACCAGAGCCAGAAGTCTTTCCTTCTGAGATTATAAACTATTACATTAAAATGAATTTCATTCATCCAACAAGCATGGTAGTTTATTTCAAATGTATTTATAGAGTGCCTGGCACATGCTAGGCTCTGTACAGAGGATTCTCACGTGAATAAAATAGGGACTCTATCCTGGTGGGGTAGCAGTCAGGTTTCCGTTTAACTAGGATGTGGACTCTTATAGCTCAGATCACTTCCAGCTCTGAAATTCAGTAGTTCTTTGATTTTGAATTGCTCTATTCATTCGTCCATTTTCCTTGTCATATGTGGTTCCGTTATAAATGTATTTTTAGATAATGATGGAGAAAGCATATTAACATTCATGAGTAACAATTAATAGCAACTCCACCTTTACAGCTTTGAAGTAATTCTAAATTTGTTTTAATTATTAAGAATGAAAAATCTAGGAACAAACCATTTCTTTTCATTCTAGCTTTTTATCGTAAAAAGAATGACGTGAGATACATTATGAAATTGGCCTAAAATATGATAGGACTTTACTTTGAAAGTATCTTTCTCAAGGACATATTTATGGGTGTTGCAATTAACAAATATTTTTGTTTGTTTTTTCTGAATGCTTTTCTGTAATTTTCAAACTTTTTATGGTTATGTGTTAACCCCCCCACTGCCATCATCATGCACATAGATGTGTGACTTGCATACGACACAATATCTCTTCAGATAAGTAAAAATATTTCAGTGAGGTATGCTTCTTTCCCCAAATTGTTTATTCATGTGTCTTAATAAATGCTGATGAACAAAACCTAGTTTCTGGGAGCTGGAATGTGGGAAATATGGATGTTTATATAACAAATTCTGCAGATATTTGGAACTCCCTGGAGTAAAAAATAAGCCTTTCTTGGAATAAGTTGTGCCTTGGGTTGTGTGGAAATAGTCTTATTCTGCCCTGAAACTTGGAAAAGTTGCCTGGTAGTTAATTTCAAATCTGTTTTGAACTACAGACTTCTTTATTAGTGGATTTCTCTCTTTTTTTTCTTTTTGAGGAAGATTAGCCCTAAGCTAACTGCTGTCATTTTGCTGAGGAAGACTGGCCCTGAGCTAACATCCATGCCCATCTTCCTCCACTTTTTTTTTTTTTATATGTGGGACGCCTACCACAGCATGGCCTGCCAAGTGGTGCCATGTCCGCACCTGGGATCTGAACCAGCGAACCCCTGGGCTGCCGAAGTGGAACATGCAAACTTAACTGCTGTGCCACCGGGCCGGCCCTGTTGATCTCTTATTTTTAATTAAAGTCTGTAATTCAAGTAATATATTAATAGTTTCTAGCAAGTGAATTGGTGACCATTTCCTCCCAGGACCTGGAGAGAAACAGATACTATATCTAGCGTCTAGAATCCCATTCACTGGTCAGGGTAGCAGAATAATCCCTGAATTAGTACTTAAACTTGAATTTGTAAATACGTTTTAGAGTGTTATTTTTCTTCTTTACAATAACTACTAATAAACTACATATTTAGTGCCTTATTGGTTTCTTATTCATCATTTTAGCAGTTTCTTTTAATGTAAGACTCAATCTTTAGCTAGAATCTGGCCCCCATAATTATGAAAAATTGAAAACCCACATTTGAGGACTAGTTCAGCTGTGGTAAAAAAATGCATAAATTATTCAGTAATTTGCTTCTGTGATCCTCTAATTATTCTTTGCTGTCCTGTTTAATACAGAGTGATAACTCTTGCGGGAATATACATCACAGTGTTTCTACTGACAAAAAGAGGTCGTTATCTAGAGTTGACAAGAATCTTGAATTATTAAAACAGGCTGGACTCATATTAACCTGGTTTAATTGGTACTTATTGTTTCACCATGATAGAAATTAAAGGTAGAGCCACTTCCGCAAATTTATTGAAAGGTTGTTTTTAACTAAAGTTTCCATTTTGGGAGAAAATCACATTATTGCAAAGTAATGAGTCAAATTTTAAATGAGGGAAATGCTTTTCTTGATGACTGGCACATAATGGGTACACAATAAATAATTTCATTTATGACAAAGAAGGTCAATATTTAGGTTTAGAAGTTCAGGCTGTTTTGCAATCCACAGGTCTGCACATTGTGAGGGGTTCTTCTTCTATTTGTGTGTTAAGTATGTGCATGTGGTGCCAAGTCCGTAAGCTTTTTATCGTTTTATGTGCAGTTGTGTTATCTTTTTCACTTCTGTTTGCTTTTACTCTTGAACATTTAATTAAGGTAGATTTTTGCTTGTGCTGAGTCAAGTTTTGCTTATACTTGAGTTTTTCCTAAGTTCGTTGTGTATAGCAAAGCACAAAATCAGAAATTTATGGTAAATATGCCCCAGAAGAGGACACTGTTAGCTTTCTAAAGTCTTTGACCCTTTCTCAGGGGAAGACAGAATAAATTAAATACTAATATTAGGCCCACTTTGTATAATTAAGGACAAATAAGTGAACCACCAACACAAAACAAAAACTGGCATCTGAAAATGTGTCATTTGATCTTTTTTTTGTGAGGAAGGTTGGCCCTGAGCTAACATCTGTTGCCAATCCTCCTCTTTTTGCTTGAGGGAGATTGTCGCTGAGCTAACATCCGTGCCAATCTTCTTCTGTTTTATGTGGGATGTCGCCACAGTGTGTCTTGATGAGTGGTGCTAGGTCCGCACTCAGGATCCGAACCCGCGAACCCAGGGTCACCCAATCGGAGCACATGAACTTAACCACTACACCACCAGGCCAGCCCCTGATTGGTCTTTTTAGAAAGCATATACAGAGCAGTGGGGCCCTGAGTTTCAAAAACGATGCCATATGAAAATTAAACCTGATGCCATATAAAGGACACTAAACTCTGAATAACCACTTTACTTTGTGTTCAAACATTGAGCTTCATATAACTTCTGTTTATTTATCATTTATTTCTAATACCTGAAGTGAACTTGATTTTAGGGGTTAAGAAGATAGCAGATTCATTTCTTCTAGGAAAGTTCTAAGGCAGTAAGTCTTAAACTCTTAAAAATTTTAACCTGCTGTTATGTCTTATGTTCTGAACATGTGGTTTTCTCTGTATGTAGTTAATAGGTGTGTTTAAGTGAAAAATATGTTATAGGACACTACCTTAAGTATTCAAAATCTTGATAACGTAAATATTAAAGTGAATTTTATTTTTTATTACAGTTCTGAGGTATAAATCATGTACTATAAACTTCACCCTTTTATAGTTTACAGTGGAGTGGTTTTAGTATATTCACAGAGCTATGCATCGATCACCACTATCTAATTCCAGAACATTTTTATCACCCCCAAAAAGAAACCCCATATGCATTAGCAGTCATTCCCCATATCCCCCTAATGCACCCCACCACCAACTGTAGGCAACCACTAATCTACTTTATTTCTATATGGATTTGCCTATTCTAGATATTTCATAGGCTGGAATTATATAATACGTGGCCTTTTGTATTTGGCTTCTTTCATTTGGCATAATGTTTTTAAAGTTCATCCATGTTGTGGCATGTATTAGAACTTCATTCCTTGTTATTGCCGAATAATCTTCCCTTGTATGGATATATCATAATTTGTTTATCCAAAATTGATTAAATTTATTTTTGAATTGAAAATTTGACGATCCTCAAGGCCCTCCATAGTTTTCGCAGGCTTCGTTCCCTTCTCTCTCTATGTCCATGGCCCACACCTTTCATGGCTGGGTTTTCACTGTCCTATTTCCTTGTTTAAGGACTATCTCAAAAACTACCTCTTTTCCAATTTTTTCCCCCGATCCTTTGAGTAATAAGTAATCTCTCTTCCTTCAGGTTGTCACAGTACTTTGTCTATGCCACAGTTTCAACTTGGGCTTTTGGTTATTTGTGTTCTTGTCTCTCATTTCAGATTTTAATCCATGAGTCAGGGACATTTCTGTTGCTATCATAAATAGCCTTGCAAATAGCCCAAAATCAATAAATAGTTTTTAAATTAGTTAATGAGATCATTGGAGATCACCTGGGTGTCATAAGACTAAGGCTGTAATTGATAGTTATTATTTCTAGTTGGGATGCCAAAAAACCGTCTCAGGAATTAAGAAAGGTAGCTATATTTTTGGAAAAACCTGTCTTCCCATTCTTAGTGCAGGGATTCAGTGCCTGGGACACAATTGGGACTCAATAAATGTTTTGAAACGGACCCAGTATCCAGTAGTAGGACTGGGGAAATACTTAATATCTCCAGAGAGGAAATTGTATATTTATTTATAACATGCTTAGAAGGCTCAAGTTTGATAGGGAGTGAGTGAGCACCTATGCTGGTCAAATGAGGAAAATGTTTGGAGGGTACCTCTTTGCAGGAGAGCCCCAGAGCAGCTGCTTTTCGTTTTTACATTGGATGTGTCATTTTTGGGTATGTCAGTAAATGTTTGCTTTTTTCTTTTCCCTTCCAGAGAAGTAGTTTCACCAAAGCCTTAATAAAACAAGCTGTAATAAGTTCTCCTCTAAGTTCAAGGGCTGAAGGTACATCTCCCATCTTTTTAGAAGCCGTATTTGGACCAACCTTAGGTCCAACGTAGAATTGCAAATTAGAATGAGGGTCTTTACCTTCTGACGATGGGGTCTCCGCCAGCTGCTCTCCTTGAGTGCAGGATGAACTTTGATTCTGGGCTAATGTTTCTAGCCACATGCACAGGGCTTTGTAAAGAAAGAAAGATGTTATTGGTAGGTTCTGTTTTTGAAGAAAAAGGAATAAACGGGTTTCTGCAAGCATGGCAAACAACTTCTCATATTCTAGTGCTAATTACCTTATGTGGTCAAAGATCAGAGAGCCCTGGGCAGGATAGCAGCCCAATGTTGGAAGAGTTAAGCACTTGGGGTTCTGTTTTTCCCATAACAGTTGTTCCAAAAATAGGACTGTGCTGTTTTTGGAGTAGATGATGCTACGCCATCATTTTATGATTTTCTAAAACTTAGATATTCAAACAATTTGAAAACTCGTTGCAGTAGGAATTATAAAAGTTTAGTGGCTTTCATTTTTATCTTCTCCATTTCCTCTAAGTTGCTACAGACATGCCAAAGTTCTGTAAATATATACAATTAAAAATATTTTAATTATAATACATGAGTAGGTATTCTTGGCAGTAGATTCCTGTGGAGGTTTTGTTTCATATTTTGTGCACTTCTCACGATTTTGTTCTTTATGTAATAATAATGTATAAAGTTACCTTCATTTTCCTTTGTGTGTATTCATCTGATTTTTTTGCATACTTTTCTCACCCGGTCTTTTGTTTTCTTAATGCTTGCTGTGACACTAGGCCATATAAAGAAATATTGACCCTTACCAAACATTTTCATTCATTTTATACTGCTCTCTTGGCACTGAGAAAAGACGGTATTTTCCCCTTTGATACATTCTTTATAAAATAAAAGCCAATGCAGGGTGAAAATATCCTATTGCTTTAGTAATTCCGACAAAAGGTCAGCATCAATAATAAAAGATGAAAAAGAGAAATTGAGTGGATTTGCTCTTTTACAAACTCCTATCTGAAGAAAGAATATAATATATACACAATTTCCTGATAACTGCCGTTGGTGTCCAAAATCTGATATTGTTGCATGATAACCTGACATTGCTTCCTGTTTCTGAAGGAATGATTGGATGTGAAGCCAAAATGCTTGCTAAATCGGGAAACTGCCATTACGGAATGCACAGGAAATCAAGCTGCTTAAGCCGTTGTGCTGAGACACAAGACTAACTGTAAACGGTACAGGCTGCATGTCTTCCCACTGCCGTGGCTGGTTTTAAAAACTGGCTTCAAATAAGTGAAAGGCCAAGCGTTATTATCATAGTAGCACTAAAGCTAAGGATAAGAATTATAGAGTTGGCTGACTATAAAGGAGACCCGTCTAACAATTAGAGCTGTGCAGCAGAGCTCTCTAAAACATAGTGTGCTCCCTCCCCGTGCCTGTAAGTGTTCAAACAGAAACTGGATGAGTACGCACTTAACTGGTGCATTGATCAGAGGCCTGATGGGAAGCAGATGGCACACTCAAATTGGATAAGTTGAGGAGCTTTTAATAAAAAGACTACTTACCACCCTATAGAGTATAGTAACAATACAAGAGCAAGCAAGAGGGGTGGGCAAGGGCCAGTACCTACACCTGAGGAAAGAGGAGGGAATGGTACCAAACCTCAGGAGAGAGGGCTGTGTAGAAATGGCTGCCTTGCAGGAGTTGAGCTCTCCAGTCAAGGGACACTCTGTCCGTTGAGAACACATAGAGATGCAGCCAGGGAATCAGTCCCCTGACCTCAGGCTCCTCTCTCTCTTATCCCCATTGGCCAAACCTAAGCAACAGCCTGAGGACAAGGACTGATGTAGCTCTTAACAGTTCAGCCTGCCCAGGCTCAGAGCAGGATGGAACTAGGTGGAGAGTGGATCTGGAGGGGTAGATGGCAGCTGCCCAGCACAGATGTTATAAAAGAGATTCCTGTATTGAAGGGAGCATTCCTATCATCCGCACTGATATTGCAGAACTCGTTTCTATGAAGAATCACTGAGTCTCAAAAATACTTGAGGTTACCCGTTTCAAGCATCCAGAAAATACAGACTTCCTATTCATCCAACATCTTGTTTAATGTTTTCGGTTACAGAGAACAAAATCATACTCCAAGAAGTAGCTTGTTCTGTAGTTAGACAGCTCTAATTATTAGAAGGTTTTTCTTGCATTGAAATCTGCCCTCCTGTACTTAGAGTGCTTACTAGTTCTCTCTTTTGGAGCCACACAGAACCAGGCTACTCTGTTGCCCTTTGTCTTTTGTCTCCATTATAGCCTTTTTATTGTTGTTATTTAACAGTCATTTATTCATCTCGCATGTAATGAATGGCCACTGGGGGCCAGAACATGTTCTAGTTGCTGGATAGTCAGCTGTGAACAAGACAAAACTCCTGCATTCGTGAAGCTTATATTCTAGTGAGTAGAAACAGACATTGGACAAACAAATACGTAATGTGATGACCAGTGGTGATAAATGCTGAGACTGTCAGCTGTTAACCATCGTTTGCAAGAGAAAACGATGGTTTAAGTTGGGTCTAAATTCATTATGAGTCATCTGTGTAGTGCACTTGCCAAAAAGCCTAATTCCGTCTTAGGCTATGTAAATAGAATGCCCGACACTTGAGAGGTCGTGTTTCCTCTGCTTTCTTATTGTCCAGCTGGGCCTGGAGTATTGCATTTGCATTCTAGAGGGACATTGACAAACTGGAACTTGTTCAGGGGATGTCCCCATTATAGCTTTTTAAATAATTGAAGAAAGCCATCCTATCCCCACAGAGAGTTCTTTAGGACAAACCTTCCCAGTTTTGTCAACGATTTCTCAAACCGTATGATTTCTGTACTCTTAACTATCTTGGTCTTTCTCCAGATAATTAATTTCCTCTTAAATTGCTGCCCCCAGAATTTAACTCGGTTCTCTAGATGTGGTTTCAACTTGAGTCATGCCCAGTGGACTGTTTCTTCCCTTGATCTGGTTATTTAATTTTAGTAATGCAGCTGAGGATTGAATTTCCTTTTTTTTTAAACAGCTGTGTTTCTTCTGACTCTCACTGTTAAAGTACTGTTAAGCTAGGTCTCCAGCATTTCTGTTTGTACAATTTATGTTTATACCTAAATATGGGACTCAGTATCTATCTCTGTTAAAATGTCATCTCATTGCCGTCCATGCAGTATTCTACACTAAGATTCTTTTGACTGTCGTCTGTCATCTAATCTACTGATTAGATGTCCTCTACTGAATTAATAAGCGTATTCTCAGACTTCATCTGTGTGATTAATTGTTCAATTAAAAAAGAATAATGACACCAGTGCATTCTTTCAGGTTACAGCCGTTCAATAATTAATACTCTTTTAGGAATATTTCTAAGTATATGGCATTTCAGAAAACTGAACACTCTTAACTATGTCATCCATCTCACATTTCTTCATTTTATCCAAACATTTTCAAGAAATGAAGATATATTCTGTGTATGGCATTTGTCTCTGATACTAGGCTTATCAAAAAAACACATTAGGATAATCTGGCATGACATCGGAAATACAATAAGCCATGGCTCCTCCCTCCTACCCCCACGTCTTTCTAATCTACCTACTTAAAAACCCAAGGTAAAATTCTGTTCGACTTGAACCAGGCTTACCTGTCTTTGGTTTACCCTTTCTCTCTGTTTCCTTTTCTTCTTTTCTGAGACCTTTTCCTTCATCTGTAGAGAGCTTGCCAGTAGTGACCCTCTTGGTTCCTGAGGATGAGATGAGGCTAAAGCTTAAAAGTGACCTTTGTTCCCTCTTTTCAGGATGGGCTACCATTTCCAAAGTCCCTTCCTTGATCAAATCTGGAACATTGAGGTAAAATAGAAGTTGAATAATTCGGCCTTTGGACTTTCGTGAAGTTTGTATCATCTTCCCCAGGATTTTTATCTTGCTTCTGACAGAGCTTAAAAAGAAAGTGCCAGTGGGTATGTTGCTTCAGTTGCTGCTGCTGTCTGTCCCTGAGCTCTTTCTGGGCTCTCTCTGGCCTTCCTAAGGCACTTGCAGGGAGTGAACTCTTGTGTTCAGTCTGAGGTTTGTGCCCAAAGTATTACTACATGTTTTTGGTTTGGTTTTTAATTTGCAAGCTCCCAGTAAGACTACAGTGTTTTCTTTCGAGGCCTCCTTATTTATGGGTAGAAAAACGACAGTACAGTCATGTGTTGCTTAACGACTGGGATATATTCTGAGAAATGCATTGTTAGGCGATTTCTTCCTTGTACAAACATCATAGAAGATACTTACACAAACGTAGGTGGTATAGCCTACTACACACCTAGCCTGCATGGTACTGATCTTATGGGACCACCGTTTATGCCGTCCATCGTTGACTGACATGTCATTATGGGATGCATGACTGTATTGACGTCATCCTTCCTGGGGATATTTTTGTTTTCCAAAGAGTTTGATAGCCTGTTTTCTAGGATTTTCTAGATTAAATGTATAACATTGTGACTCCACTCAAATGTTGAAAACCCATACACCTTGCTGGCAGTGTGACTTTTAAAGGGGAGAGTTACTGAAGCTGTCCATCTCTTGTCTAGTAGAAGTGTCCATGGACCGGAAAGTGGTTAAACATGCTAAACCTGTAAAGTCAAGTGGCTTCTAGCTGAGGATTTGCATTGACTGCAAGTATCAGAAATGTGCTTGTGCTGACTGGAGTATATTAGGTAAGTTTAGAAATAAGAGGCTGTTGAACAATTTTCCTTGCTTTTCATGTGCTGCAGAGAAAAGGCTAAATTCCATCTGGTGCACACTATTGTGGGAATCGTATGCTTTAGATTCATAAACACAGTATGTTCAAGTTTTCTGGATTTGGCATTTGCTTCAATATGTTCGGTGTTGATTTTATACTGAGTGTCAGATTCTTTCCTTTTGACTATAACTGATTTTTAGTCGTTGAAGAAAGTCATGCTTAGGTTTAGTACCTGCAGCTGTGACAGGGTTTATGTGAGCGTCGTTGTCCACCTGAGGTTCCTTCAGGAGTGCTGCCGTAGCAGTCGTGCTTCCATGAACACTTGTGCTGGTTTATACCATTGTCCTGGCATAACTCACTCTCAAAAGTGGCTTGATTTGGAAGAAAAATTATACGGTTCCCTTGGATACGCTGGAGAGTATCCTAGCAAGCGAGTGGTTCCCACTGTGTAGTCATTGCTCTCACCTCTGGCCTTCTGTACTCACCTTTCTTTACAAAAAAGAATCCAGAATGATGCTAGGACCAGAAAACCGAATGATCCTTGGAATGCTGTTAGTCTTCTCGGAGGGACATGATTACATAGTCCTTTAGAAGGATAGAGATGATACTCATGGCTGAGGAAAACCTTTCATCGCTTTCGTAGATTGAAAATACATTTTCTTAATGTAACCGAACTTTTCTAGCTGAATTGATCTCTTTAAAAACTGGTCAGGGATGGCTTCTTAGTAATATCTGCTGATTAAATGAAGTTTTGACACCTAATGGATCTTTTGAAGAATCCATGGGCTTTTGCAAGCCACACTGCATTTTTCTCTGTCCAAGCACTGACCGCTCTGTCCATTTTCCTATCTCTTTCACTAGATGGGAGCACCTGCAAGGCAGGGACCATGGCTTTATGCATCTTGCTCCCAGCATTGATCATTCAGTAGGTGTGGAAGAGAGAAAGAGAGAGAAAGAGGGAGATAGAGGAAGAAAGGGAGCTGTAAGTGAGCCCTGTTGCTTTCTGATTCCTTTTAGGAGTTGGAGCGCCTCAGCTGCCTGTCTGGAAATATGAAAATGTTTTAGGAAATGGCCTCCACAATTTTCGGAATAGGACAAATCATTTAGTTTCCCAAGTTTGCTACTCTGCAACAAGACTTCTCAACCTCACCACTGTTAACATTTTGGACTGGATGATTCTTTGTTGTGGGGGTTGCCTGTGCATTGCAGGATGTTTAGTTAGCAGCATCCTTGGTCTCTACTCACTTAATGCCAGTAGCACACCCCGTCCCAGCTGTGACAACCAAAAACGTCTCCAGACATTGCCAAATGTCTGAGGGGCAAAATACTCCTCACAACCCATCCCCCCCCCCCTCCCCCCGCCCCTCTTCGAGAACCACTGCTCTGCAGGAGCTCCTGTCTCGGATATATGTGGAACAGAGGAACCAGCGAATAACAGAAATTTGGAGGTGGAAGGGAACTTAGAAATCATCTAGCATGTTGTTTCTCCTGGTGCTTGTCACCCCCACTCCAACACACACCGCTTGTGTGATACGTGGAGAAACTGAGACTCAGGAATGAGTGACTATTAAAAAGAAAAAATACAAGCATTTGAGGTAAAACTGATTTCAGACTATAGGCTTTTTTAAATTTGTGTATAGATATTGAAAGGATGTTCCTTTCAAGTAACTCAAAATAAGAAAACATCAGCTTACAGAAATAGATAAGGAGGGGATAATTCATATCACAGAAAAACTAAAGGCTAGCACCACTAAAAAAGAATTTAAGATGTACATTGAACATTTTGCGGATTAAAAAGAACAGAGCAAACTCACTAGAATGTGGCTGGTTTTCTGGCACAGCCTTGTGGAGCTGTGGGGCTTCCCATTAGACTATTTTAAGTGTGTGTGTATAAAAAGAAACAGAGCAGAGCATTTAAAGCAACAATAATTTACCTTTTTCCAAAAATGACTTGGTTTTTATATCTAGATAGTCGAGGTAATGGCCTACCTGATGAGAGGCCTCTACTGGAGGTCAGTTATGTTTTATAAGGGCATTTTGTATCTTACAGAGAATTCTCACATAAAGGTAGGAATACCAGATCGAATATTAGCCGCTTGTGGTTATTTGAAGACTCATCTCCATAACCAAGAGAATTTGGTTCTCACACTTTGTACCTTTTACTTACAAACAGCTTTAAACAGGTTTATGTTGTACTTCAGCAGAAATTTTAGAGGGTCAGCAGCCTGAGACGCTTTGCAACTGGAAATAGGCAACTCAGAGTTTCTCATGCGTGGAAGCCGCCTTTTGTTTTGATCCCTATCATTCTCAGTCTGTCTTTTTCGAGATTCTGCTGGAAGGACTGTCCTGAGTGAAGAGGTAGAGAAAATGGCAGGATCCTGAGACACCGGGTCCACACAGTCCCTGCTCTTTGAGGTAGGGTAAAATCCAACTGAGGGATTTTTGTCAGAACTTTGGGTTGAGAGTATCAGATTTAGATTTCGTCTTGATTGTTCTTTCTTGTTGTTTTGGGACCATCACATCTCATCTTACACGACAGGGATGTTTCTGAAAAATTGTGGATAAATGCATTTTTAATAAATCAAAAAGCACCAGTGGAATTTACTAATTGAATTTATCCTAAGGTTCTGGTCACTTATTTCCTTTAATAGCCAAGTGATCACAACCATTTATCTCTTTATATAAGCTGGGTTTTTCTTTTTTTTATGTTCTTAAACCTGGCACCTTGATTCTCAATGAAAAAACTTGGACCCATGTATGTTGGTGATTTGTTGAACATTCGTTAACTGAAAACCTGCCGCTCTCTTTTAGTATTTGAAATCCCTTGGTAGGGAGACATGTTTTCTCAGAACCAATCTTTTGGAGGACCTCAAAAAATTAGTTATTTTGGCAAGAAGTCCTATCTGAACTTTTTGGATCATTACAATATTATGCTGATTTATCTGAAAAATGGATTCTGACTTGAGTAACTGTAGAGTCCTGGCAGACATGAGCATGTCAGATGTCTTGGCACAGTTTTGGGGCAGAGGGGGACTTTCCTACTTCTTTGTGTAATCCACAATCAGAATACGTGGGAGTTTTTTGAAATTTCTTCTGTGATACTGCATGGCTTAGCTTTTCATAGCGTATGTGCTGCTCCGTGAAAACAGGCTCTGTGTATGTCTGTATATATTTAAATGAAATGAAAAAGGAGTGAAATCCAAGAAATTCCTTAACTTTGCAGTAGTGATTATTTTTAGACCAGTTTCGTGTGTTCCAGAAGATCTCTTTTAAGTCAGTTGATTGGAACTTGAAACAGAGCTTCCCATAGAAACAATAGTATAGTATATGTGGTGGTGAAGTTTCCAGACTAGCCCTCAGAGCTTATTTAACCTATCATATGCTAACATGTGTTACAGTACAAAGGACAGTGATGTGTAGCTTATCAAAACATTGTTCAATGATGTTCAGTCTGCAACCTGTTTCAATGCTAGAAATGAAATAATATTGAAAAATTAAAAAAATAATAAATTTTATTTCTCTTAAAAGGTGGGTTTGGAGGCAAAGTAGTTTTAAAGAGACTTGGTGGTGTGGTGGAAGAGCCCCCGGTAGACCTTAAGATGTCCTGCTTAGCAGTTTGAGCATCTTGAACAGTTAAGTCAACCTCTCCAGCCTCAGTTTCTTCAAATGTCATGAAGTAGTTGTGAGGATCAGAGCAGAAAGTGCACATGAAGGGGATTTGTAATCTGTAAAGCTTACAGTATATAATCTATACAATATATAAGTTCTGGTTCTTTCTGTAATTATGTAAATCCTATGACTTGGCCTTTCTTTTTCTTGACACACATGTACCAGTAGCAAAACTCTTTATGCTTAACAACAATTAATAAGGTCCCATTTAGCTCACAGACCACAATAAATGCATGATATTTTGACTCACTTGGAAGACTGCAATATTTGCTTTTTTGAGACAGTGGTTGGAATTTCCAAAGTAATCTCTCTCTCTCCTCTATCTCACGCTCTCATTTTTCTAGTCTTCAAATTTCTCCTATTCTTTCCTTGTCTGAGTATCTTTCTTAATCACCTTCTCAAGTGTCGGGTTACACACCAGGGCTCATACTCCAGGCTGGCCTGCCAGTGGCCCTGGCCTCTCTCTGACCTGTGCCTCTGGCCTCAGACCAGCTCTACGCTGTCGACAGGCTGTACAGTTGACCGGCTCCAACCAGGGGCCCTCTTCTGCTCCAAGTCTCACCAGACACTGAGCAGAGGCAGCCTGGAGGGACCACAGCCTTGCAACCGTATTTTTGATGGCACAGGCCTAGCCTTGGGCCCTGAGGCCAAGAGTAAAACTAGAAGTGCAGTGCGCCCACTCCCCCAAACCTGAGGAGTTTTTCTGGTAGAAGTAGTGTTAGGAAAGGAAAAGGGGACACAGTGGCCTTCACAGAGCAAAGCTTCCCTGTTCCCTGCCTCAGTCATTGGGGCACGTGGGGTTGGCGGGGCTACTTGTGTACGTGTAAGATTCACGGTAACCCGCCAAACAAAGAGGCAAATAGAAGGGGGCTTATGAAAGTATTATTTTTCCTGTCACAGTTATAAATTTAAAGACTAAATAGAATAATAAGCTTTAATGTTGGAAGAGGCCTTAGAGATCAGGAAATACAACTTACTCATTTTGGAATGGAGGAATCTTAAAGTGGACAGGTTAACTGATTTGCAAGTGTCTTGTGCCTTCCAATCGTGAGTCCTTTCATAGGATGTCCGTAAGATATGCCATCTGGCTCTCGCTACCCTCTCTGTTCTCTATGTACAGTTGGCATTGATTTTGCACAGCTGTGTGCCAAAAGCCTGGACTCTGCCTGACAGTCTACCAATGAAGTAGGAGTGAGCCAACCCCCCACCTCTGGTTCCCTCCTCCCACCACAGAGAGAGTTAGTAGTATTTATTAAGCAAGGCAGTTTGTAGGAGCTGTAGAAACAAGAAATGTGACACAGTTTCTGCTCTTTTAGAGCTCACAGTCCTGTATTATCGTATATCATCAGAGGGAGCCAATTCGGGACCATGCAGCACTTGCCGAATTAGATATGGTTTCTAGTTTTGTTTCTTCCACTGATTCTAGTCAAGACTTCGATCCTTTGTTCTTGGGCCTTAGTTTTCTTATCCATCAAATGAGGAGATTTGAGTTCTGAAGCCCTTACATCTGTACATTCTGTGAGCCACAGTCTCATGATACTTTTTAATTTTGATTGTCAGGTTTTTGATCCCTGTTATTCTTTTTATTTCAAGAAATCTTTAGCCAGGATGTAGGTGCTAATTGATTTATATGCTGATATGATAGGCATCTTAGCAATTTATTGAACCACAGGCTAGAAAGAGTCTGGAAACATATAATGATTCATTTCTTCAATTCTGAGGCAGGACTAGATCCCAAACCTATATAAAATAATTTGGATTATTACATACCTCATTATGTTGGTAAAATAGAATATACCTGCTTTTGAATATTCAGACTTAGAAAGTAAATTAGAGGATGATTATTATAAAAAAGCTTTTGACTTTACAAAGGGATCTCACAGAATTCTTTTCAATAGTGAGTTCCTCTCATGCATTTTAAATGTGGTATGATTTCCAGAAGGTTAGTTTATGTGCATCAGAAACAATACACTTGGTTACATTTACAATTCATAGTTCTCTGCAGCAACACTGAGCATGTGCACACCAAATATGCTTTCTGTTACCTAACTGGGAATTTTCTATGGTTTCAGAGGTTTTTTTGCCATTGTGTTGGAATTTTACGGACCTTTCTTCCCTCACTCTCCATGTTCCTCCCAATCTTCAGGCAGCATTTACTTATGAAACGAGTAGCTCAAATATGGGAAATCATCTTTGGCTGTTGGCTGAGTCGCCCATTTTGGTGATGAACCTGTGACTGGGGAGGTTGGAACACGGACCACGTCGTGTAGTGGCTTTCTGGAGTGGCAGGAACGCAGACCATGTAAAAACAGATGTTGGTGCAAATTTGAGCACTACCTCTCACTAGTGTTACGCAAGGTACTTGACCCCTCAGCGTCTCAGTTTTTTGTTTGTAAAATGGGAATAGTAATAATCATCACAATGCTGATAGCACAGGATAGACGAGAGCATTAAATCTTTTCTGAAGGGGCTGACAAAGTAGGCACTCAATGAAAGCTAGCTCTGCCCTTCCCTTCCTAATTCAGGGAGCAGTCAGAAAGCAGCAACAAAATTGCAGCTCTGGGAGCAGCAGTGTCTGAGGCCCCCCGGAGGTTGAGGCAAGCAGGGCAGTGCGCATTAGCAGGATGCGGTGGTGGGTAGCCTGGTGTCATGGTTAAGCCCTTGGCCTCCAGAGCCAGAGAGCCTGGGTCCAACTGTACTAGCTCTGTGATCTTGGAAAAGGCATTTATCTGTTCAGTACCTCAGTTTCCAGGAAACTGAAACTGAGGCAAATAGCACTTACCTCATTGCGTTGTTGGAGCTCCTGTGCGTTAGTTTGTGTAAAGAGCTCAGAACAGTCCCTGGCACGTAAGTCTCTGTGTTTGCTATAGTCTACTACAATGAAAATCTTTCTTGGTCAGAGTTTAATGCAAACTTCAAAAACATTGCATGGAATGACTATAGGCTTTATAAAGAAAGCTGATCTTTTCCATCCAGGAGCCTGTTTCTGAACAGTGCTTGGCCAGTTTCTTTAAATGGAGATAGATTTGCTCTTAGAAGTCTGCACTAGTCTTCATCTCTTCCTCTCTCCCTGCATATCCACTCTGTACAGCTTTTGTTATTAATGTGGAGCAGTTGAAGTCACTGACTTGGGTGCAGGCCAGGCCAGTGTCCTGTGGGCATGTATTACTTTCCTAGACTCTGGTCATGAACAGGATGATGGAAGTCAGAGGTACGGGGAAGCTGGGGAAGCTGTCCTTTTAGGCGGCCTGCATGAAAGGTGTGTTCGCTGTCTTTATCCCATTGCTCCTGATAGTTCAGAATCTTGTTTAGTCTCTTAGTAATGTTTTTTCCTCTTATCCTACAACCTTTATCTTTTTGGGCTGTTACTTTGCGTGTTCTCTAGTTAGACAGACTAATGCTGTTTTGTTATGTGTCTTTCTCCATTGTTTCATTGTTGAAAATCTTCTCTTCAGTTAACTAAATATTTATTTGAGGCAGATAAAATTTCTCCATAAAGCTGTATATTTGTGTAGGATATAGATAGATAGATAATCATGTTTGGGGATTACTAAGTCCATATTATCTTTTTTCTCTGTAAATAAAATAACCCTGTGGGGAAAATACTCATTGAAATAGCAAGTGAAAGTGTGTTTCTCTCAGGAATGGTGTAATTTGAGAACCCACTTTTATTTTCTGCTCTGCTTTTGTATTTGGGGCTTGGGAAACTATGTTTTTGTTATTTTGGAAAAGCAATGGAATTTTATCAGACATTTTCCTGAAACTCCCTACCTTCACCTTTTCCTGAAATACTTTTTTTCAAAGTCCTGTTTTCCTCTGTGAAGAGGTTCCATCATTTAAAAAGTGTAGGAGCTTGGTCCGTTGAAGCCTTTTTGATGGTCTGTGGGCTTTATAGAAGAAGACTGTTTGTCTGAGAAACGGCCCTTGGAAGATCATGTGACCATTTAGCGTGCAACTTGGGGCCGTGATTTGTTAGCTTGAGTCGTTCAGATTGTTTTCAGTATCTGCAAACAAATATGTGGCCTCGGACCCTTTTGTGCCTTGCGACTGGGGATGGGAAATACGTTCTCCAGTTTTAAAGTTTATTCTGACTTGTGTTCCCTAATATTGAGGATTTTCTGTGGTTTTAGTAACTCCCCTGTGAAAGAGAAATTGATTTCTAGTTAATTTTAGCTGCTGCTAAATTGTGACATGCACATATTTCTTTCTAATTTAGCAGTTGTTTACTGTTTTCAATTGGAAAGCAGTAATTGTGAATTAGAATTCCTGGAACTGTTTTTCTTCCATAGTGGTATGTCACAGATGTTTGAGTGCTCCACACACTCCCCATTCCCTTTTTTTTTTTTTTTTCTTTTTTAAAGATTTTATTTTTTCCTTTTTCTCCCCAAAGCCCCCCGGTACATAGTTGTGTATTCTTCGTTGTGGGTTCTTCTAGTTGTGGCATGTGGGACGCTGCCTCAGCGTGGTCTGATGAGCAGTGCCATGTCCGCGCCCAGGATTCGAACTAACGAAACACTGGGCCGCCTGCAGCGGAGTGCGCAAACTTAACCACTAGGCCACGGGGCCAGCCCCTCCCCATTCCCTTTTTAATGTCAGTTTAGTGTCTGAATTTTTTTTTTTTTTTGAGGACAATTAACCCTGATCTAACTGCTACCAATCCTCTTTTTGCTGAGGAAGACTGGCCCTGAGTTAACATCTGAGCCCATCTTCCTCTACTTTATATGTGGGACACCTACCACAGCATGGCTTGCCAAGCGGTGCCATGTCCACACCCGGGATCTGAACCGGCGAACCCCAGGCCGCCGAAGCAGGATGTGCGCACTTAACCGCTGCGCCTCTGGGCTGGCCCCTCTGAAATTTTTATATATGATTTGGACATAAAATAGCTTGCACTATTCCCCAAACAACATTTCTGCATCCTCTTCTAGAACACGATGAAAAGGGAAAGTGTGCCTTTAGTGTCATGATGTTCTTTAAATAGTCTAGTTCTTTTAAAAGTACATACTTTTATGAAATGTTATAGAAGATTTGAAAATGCTGAAAAGAAAATAAAAATCACTTATAATTTTACCAACTCAGAGAAAAATGCTGTTAAAATGTTAAGGTATTTACTTCCAGCTTAATTTTCTATGCATATTTGTCTAGATATGCAGTTATTCTTTTATAAGAATGTCTATGAAACTTTTTGAAACCTGCTTTTTTTTTTTAAACATGTGGGAACATTTTCCACATCCCAAAATATTCTTTGAAAATATGATTTTAAAAGGCTGCATAGTTTGGCATACGTTATAGTTTGGCTCTGGAAATACTTAAAGACATGCCAAATAAAAAAGTCCATTTTGGGGGTGAGGTCTTCCTTCCTAATTTAAAAAATAATTGGTTTAAAAAAGTAATTGAGACCATATCAATTTTGTGCTTTATTCAAGATAGACATTCATTCTTCACTACATTTCTGTAACAAAATGTTTTCTATATAATCTTTAGTATAGCAAAAACTAATTATAATATTTAACTTTTAGTTATCCATTCATAGCTGATTAAACAAGTGAAGTTCTCAAAAATCAACTTATCCTATAAAAAATCAAACTAATTTTGAAATAGTTGTAGTTCTGAAGTCAGGTTAAAATTTTTTGCAGCTGAATTTTGGGTTCATCAACTGTGATCAGTTGGTGCCATTGGCTGTGCTGTAATTTCAGAGTGAACTCAACTTTCCTTGAGCCTTCAGGCTGTACAGGGCAGGAAAGGCCATGCGGTCAGGGAAATGCAGCCAGATGGCCCCCATCCTGGGTGCCAAGCCCCCAAGCAGAGACAGATGCCACACCTGACAACCTAGGGTTACCAGCAAATCTTAGTGGCGTTGCTCACCCTTTCCTGGAGAGAAAAGAAGCCCTTCCCCTCTACTGGCATGTTTTGAAACTGCTTTGCAGGCTCTGTTCAGCCTGGTGTAGCAGGTGTCCGGGCAGTAAATTTCTAATGGGCAGCGGAGGAGGAGGTGGTGGCAAAGCTGGGGCTGAGTTGGCAGCTCCTGTGGCTGTCTCATGAAATCCACATTCTGGCATGCTCACGGTCTTTCAAAGGAATCTGGGTAAGTCACTTAACCTTGTGTCATTTTTGTTTACTTGGCTTTTAGGAGGGAGTAGTAATTAAACCAAATGGAACTGTCAGTCAGTGGATCTTAGTGGCGCTTTTCACTTTGAAAGTTGAAACCTGGAGTCACAGAACCATCTGTAAATATCACCCTAAAATTGACTAATGTGGTTTGTCCTTGACACGAGGGAACTGATTTGGGGAGAAGAATGTGCTTAAGAGTTATGTGTCCCTGAATTTATATATCTGTGTACCTACTTAGGAGCAGTATGATTTCATGTATCTTAATCTCTCTGAACCTCATCTGTAACAACTAATCGTAATAACAATTGCTTTCAAGATAAGTGAGATTTTGTATTTTCTAAGTGCATGGTTTTATCAGTGCATGTGCATCACTAGATATTAGTTCCCATGACGACAGGTTTGTGCCGAGTCATCTGACCACTGTGTGGGTTTGTGATTGATCATTGATCATCCTGCAGCCCCACAACAGAGTTATTTCCCCTTCTAAATACAGCCTTGTGCACTGAGCAAAACTTGAAAATGCAAAGCTTTATTTAAAAAAAAGCCCCCCAAAACACTGACTTAACAAGTTAAAAGTTTCTTGTGAGGGCCGGCCCCAGGGCCAAGTGGTTGGGTTCACACGCTCCGCTTCGGTGGCCCCCGGTTTTGCCGGTTCGGATCCTGGGCATGGACATGGCACCGCTCATCAGGCCACGCTGAGGCGGTGTCCCACATAGCACAACTAGAAGGACCTGCAACTAGAATATACAATTAGGTACTAGGGAGCTTTGGGGAGAAGAAGAAGAAGAGAAAAAAAAGATTGGCAACAGATGTTAGCCCAGGTGGCAATCTTTTAAAAACAAAAAAAAGTTCTTGCGGCTTTTTTCCTTCTCTTTCTGTCTCAGAACAGTCCAGATGGTCCACACTGGTCCAGGACTAGTATGGTACCTCAGTAGACACATTTCTTCCAGCTTGTTTCTCTGCCATTCTGAGGTTGTTATGCCCATCTTCATGGTCAAAGATGACTCACCATGATCTCTTTTTAGCCAAGAGAAGGGGGTTGATCTAGAAGTTGTACATATGCACTCACATCCTCTTAGCCAGAACAGAGTCACATGACCATTGCTAGCTATAAGGGAGGCTGGAAAATATCATCTTTAGCAAGCCAGACACCCCACAAAAGCTTTGTTACTATAGAACAGGAGTCAGGAAACGATGATCTGGGCATCAAATCTGCCAGTTACCTGTCATTGTGAATAAAGTTGTATCGGAATACAGCCACGCGCATTCATTTATGAATTGTCTAACTGCTTTCACATTACAGTGGAAGAGTTGAGTAGTTGCAACAGACCATATTGCCTTCAGTGCCTAACGTATTTGCTATCTGGCGCTTTACAGAAGTTTGCTGACCTCTACTATAGAAAAAAGGGAAGTGAATATTAGGGGAGCAACTGGTAGTCTCTGCCACAGTAAGGGACCTGGTAAGCAGGCTGAGTCACTGCCCTGGAAATTCAGAGTTAGGAGTTTGTTCTTATGAGGACTCGTGACCCATGGGGGAGTGAGTTGGTATGCAAGTGATTGTTGAAGAAGCATTGTTTCAGGAAGGATTTAAGCAGCCAGGCATGAAGTAGCCTGGTGGAGGTGAAGAGGGTAGGGGGAGTACAGAAGGTTGCTTACTGAGGTGAGCGTCCATCTTGGAGTATCATTACTCAAGTACTTTTCCCTCTTCTCTGCAGCCCACTGCTCTCTCTTGGCATTTGATACTTGTTACAGTCCCGCCACCACTGCTGTAGGTCAGATGCTCCTTGCCCATTGTCTTCTCACTGGTCTCCCTGCCTGGAGCCTCAGCCTCTTCCAAATGCTCCAAAGTAACCTGCAATAAGTGTGACTCTCATGTTCCCCCCTTTAGAGAACTTCCAGTGGGTCCCATTACCTGCTCACTAAAGGCCCAGCTCCTTGGTTTGTCACTCCAGTTCTAACCACTCTTTGGCCCTAATCTTAATATCCTATCCTGTTTTCCTTCACAGTCTTGCATGCGCTCCGGGCTCCAGCCTCACAGAAACACCTCACACCCCCTCTGCACTTTGCCATCTTCATGTATTTGCTCTGGTTGTCTCCTTAGCCTCACTCTGTCAAAAGCTTTGGGGACCTAGGACTGTGGCTGGCACATGGGGGAGACACTCACAGCTTTGGCAGGTGGGGGTGCTGACTTCCTTTTGGTGCCGCCTATATTTGTATTTCCCTTTCCAGCTGGGCCCATCTCCCAACCTAAGGGTAAGCTCTCCCTCCTTGAATGCTTCTAGTGCTTCGTTTCTATCTCTTGTGGCACGCACTACTTTCTGTGTGGTATTACGGTTCTTCTGTGTGTATTTCTAGTCTTGCAGAGACTGAGGTCTCTGAGGCCGGGTCCAGAACTGACTGAGCTGTGCAGTCTCCCTTTCATCTGGGAGGTGTTGGTCAGTGGATGGTGATGCTGTCTGCAAACAATGCCATACACAAATTGATGCCTCTCACTCAAAATGTAACTTACTAGCTGGAGGAATTTAGGTGCAAAGGAAAATAGAGCTCTAATAATTGTGTTGAAAATGAGTGCCCCCTAAGATCTTAAAAACCTAGAGCGTTTTTTAGCTAGTTTTTAGTGAAAGAACACTACATTTTAAAAGTGTTCTCTTAAGAACTGAAGCAGTATTTGAATGAATTCATATTTTGAAGTTTTAAACAGTTCCTGGAAAAGCCGAGGCCAAGCCAGAAATCAGACAGTGCTTTTGTGAGGCATAAGGAGGAGCATGTGGGCAGAAGCCCGGGAGTGCAGGGGACGGGTCACTTGCGGAAAATCCGTGTGCTCTACTCTTGGTGCAGGATTGGAGCATTTTCTAAATGGTGCTGCCAGAGACATACCTTACTGCCTAGAAGATCTGTCTAAAATCACGTTATCCTCACAAAAGGTAGTATTTTCACAGCTTCATCTTCCCACAGTTGGTAATCAAATGTAAGAAGAGCGTTTATTTTTGTAAAAGTGATTTACCCTTTGGAGTGCCGGCTCCTTTTGCTTCCTCTGTCTTTTTAACTAAGCATAGAATGAGGAGACCAATCTAAATAATGAAATACTTGCTTATGCTGGCGAAGAACACATGTCATTCACTCATCTCCTGTTAATTAAAACCTGTTGAGGTTGGCGACAGTGTTGGGAAGCACATGGATAAGGATGAACTTTTAAATGTATATTCAGACCTCCTGAAAGGATTAAAAGAGAGATGCTACCTAGACCAAGTGGTAAGGCTTCACCCGTGGGTTCCATAGCTAATGCTCGAAACATAAATGCAAACGGTGCTTATAGCCCCCACCGTCGCAGGGACGTCTGACAGGTAAGGACGGAAGGGGAAGAGTTTTCTTGTGTCTGTGCATTTTGCAGTCATTACAGAATAAGACAATTTATCTTGGAATTTTTACTCAAGCTTAAGTTAAGATAAAAACTGTTACCATTATATGAAAGTTCCTGCTTTACTTCCGTCTCCTACCTCTACTTGTACTTAGGTTTCTGTGTGCGTGGTCTGGCACAATACTCAGCAGACACGTGTTTAGTATGTATTTGTTGAATGAATAAATAAACGGATTCTGGCACTTAATTATAAGAGCTTTCTGGAAGATTAAGTGTGTTCTTAAGCAAAATAATATTTTTTAAGGGGTGAAATGTAAAGACAAAGGAAGCTTACCTCTCCAGTCCCCCTGCTCCCTTCGCCCTGCTAAACCCCTCCGACACATCCTTCCCTGGCAACTCGCCTGGTTTCAGTTTTAAAAGTTTGGGAGGAGTGAAGGTGTGGGGGCCTCATCTTACTGAAAGGAAAACCCCAGTGTTGTGTAAGTGTTTCGTGGGCCGTTTCATAATAAACAGTGTTAAACGCAGCCAAAATGAGTTTGTTTTGAATTAATCCTGTGTGTTACAGTGCTGAATTGAGGTACAGATCTAGGCTTTGTGTGGAACATAATAGAATTTTCGAAATGGAGTAAAGAGTTTCAACCTGAAGGCTGTTTCAACTTGGCCTGCTGTCTGATTCCTTTGAAGTTTGGGGGTTTTATACAAATGTAGATCTTCAACAAACAGCAGATTAAGGGCATTTATGGGCAAACCAAATGTAATTTATATCCTTTAATTTTGAGCTCATAATATTTCTGCTCTAGGTATGTAAGAGATAACACAGAAGAAGAATCTCAGAGTGAGATAATTTGCAAAGTGATTAGTAGGTTTCCTTTCAAGAAACACTGTAGTATAGCGGTTAGAGGATTGAACTTGGCATCGTAAAGATTTGCAATTGAGCATTGCACTGGCCTTCCCTATGCTTTGCTAGTCTTTGTCCTTGGAAAAATGAGTCAACCCACCAAGTCTGTGTTTCTTCGTCTGGAAAATGGGAATAACAGTACTTTCCTGAAGGGCTCATTAATGAGATAATTCATGTAAAACTCGCAGAACAGCGCTACATACAGTGTTTGTACCAATTATAATAAAGCCTGTGTTGCTGGAACAAAGAAACTCCAAAATACAGTGAATTCAAGGAGATAGTCAGAGCAAGGTCATGGGCACTTCTGTGTCCAAGCTCAAGTAGGGGGGAAAGAGTATGGAGGCATCATGTCCAGTGTCTTTAGGCCCAGACACAGAAAAGGTACACATCCCTGCCACTCACTTTCTGCTGGGGAGAGTTCAGTCACTTGGCCACATCTGGCTGCCAGAGAAGCTGAGAAGTGTGATTTCTAGCTGGATGGCCATGTACCCATTTACAGCTCAGTTACTGTGGAAGAATGGGAGAATAGATTTAGGTGAGCAACTAATGATCCGCACTACAGTGCTTAATAAATGCAACCATTATTTAGTTATTAAAAAATAATATTTCAAGTAAATGTTTAAATATCCTTGTTCTAGGGCAAGAGGAACTAAAGAGCTGCTGCAGCACAGAATTTGTGTCTCATAAGATGTTAGTTTTTTGGAGGCAGGGGGTCCTTTAAGTATTGAACCGCAGATCCAGGTAAGCCTTGAGGGAGAATAGAAAGGGTGCGTAAAGAGTAGTCAAGGGGTGGGAGTGCAGTAAAAGGAGTGAACGCTGATTAGCTATGCTCTTCCTTCCCCTCAGCCAGCCACTAACAAGAAAGGCCTGCTCTGTAATTAAACTTAACCCCTTATCTGACCTGGCAAGGACAAAGTACAGTGGCTTCTAAAGAAACTTTTTTTAGTAGCAAGGTTGTTATTTCAAAGCACAGAAGAGAAGGTGAGAAGAAAGGAATTTTATAGGGAAAACATTCCTCTTGATTTTTTTCTTTGAAGGCTATACTTTGCGCTCTGTAAAGGAGAAAATTATATAAATATTCACTGAGATTTTTCTCTGACTTGTCACTGTTGCCAAAGAAGAAACGAAAGCGAAATACAGCAGTTTCTGCATTTAGAAGAAAGGACTTCAGGTAAAAATTAACTATGAAGGAAGCAACTTTTCTCAACAGAAGAAATGCGCAAATTCTTAAGGACGACCAAGTTGGGGATAAAGATCTGGTATTACAGCAAATATTTTTAAATGCTTACAAAAATTATCTCCTCGAGTTATTTGATTCTTGTGTATCTAGCAATTGCTAAGAAACAATTAGAAGGAATGAAATAATGTCCTGAGATGCTCTATAGTATTTCAAAAAATCTCCTATAATTTTAGGCTTGGCAAGTAATACACACGGGTCTCTTCCATATGCAGGTAATGCTCAGATGTTTGATAATGGGGTGATCTTAAAGAGGAGGCATCTATTTTTGTTTTTAAAAGTAACGCATTGCCTAACTGCTGAAAATAGCTACTGTTATTTTAAACAGATGGTCCAAAGTTGACAGGAAAGGAAATAGAAGTGAGTGTTTCTCAGTTTTTACTTTTCCCCTACCAAAACATCAAAAATAACTAACAGTAAATATTCTGAACTAAATTTTATCGAAATGTTTACCTCTAAGGAGTAAATTGTCTGAGAGGTGGAAGATGTAGATTGAGCCGTTTGACTTGGCAGAGTTGAAAGCCAAAATAAAGTGCTTAAATTTGTACTTTCTGATTGCGTTTATCAAAATGACCGCTGCATCATTGAAATATAGCTTTTGATTTTTAAAAGAATATTAAGTTGTGGTAAAATATGTGGAGCCTACAAAAACATTTCAAAAATGCTGAAATCTTAAGGGACTGGAAAGTGGTGGTGACGTGTTAATGTGAGTAGGCCCTCACCAGAGGACCAGGAGGAGTACTGATTGATGAAGTTCATATTCTTAGGATTTCCAAATTCTTCAGGGGTCTTGAGCTAGTAGTTAATTACTACTCTTTTTTAGTTTTTGACACTGAGCGTGATAATGCAAGAATGGATTACTGTTGATGACGGAGTCTGAAAAAGAAAACATTTCTTTAAAATGCAGATGCTGCTATTGGATGTCAGTTAACAGATTATAATAGTAGTTCTGTCCAACGGAGAAAGTAAGGAAGATGAATATCCAGAGTTTTCTACTTGTGAAATACTAGGTTGTTGAACCTCTCTTAGATTTTAGGGTTTTTTGAGGACGATAAGCCTGAGCTAACTACTGCCAATCCTCCACTACTTTATATGTGGGACGCCTACCACAGCATGGCTTGATGAGCGGTGCCATGTCCCCCCCTGGGATCCGACCCGGCGAACGCCGGGCTGCCGAGAAGTGGAACGTGCGGACTTAACTGCTGCGCCCCCTGGCTGGCCCCAGATTTTAGGTTTTTGTTAGTTCCCATTAGTGATAATTTGAACCTGGTTCATATCTGTAACCTATATGTCCTTGAGAGTGTCTACAAACCACCTACAATTCTTTGATTTTGATGTTTGCATTTTCTTTTCTTTCATTGTTTCAGTGGCACCCCACGATTGATAGCTCTTGGGCATTCGTGGACTACAGGTTGTAAACTTACCTGTCTGGAATCTTTTGCTTTTGCTTCTGTCTGAATTTGTCTAACTGAAAAAAAGTGGACTGGCTCATATGAAATGACAAAATCATAATCCATGGGTTGGCAAACTACAGCCTGTAGGCCTGATTGGGTCTAGAAGTTTCTTTACATTTTTAAAAGATTGTTTTTTTTAAAAAAAAAGGATATGAGACAGAGACCATATGTAGCCTGCAAGGCCTTAAATGTTTACTCTCTGGCTGTTTCCAAAAACGTTTGCTGCCCCCTGTCATAGACAGCTAGTAGAATGTGAAGTTAAGGGCATGGGCTCTGGGGCCGGGCTGCGTTGGTTCTGGTCCTGGCCTTACCACTTCCAGTGTGACCTTGGGCAAGTTAATCTCTGTGTGACTTTTCTCATCTATAAACCGGAATAATTATAGTGCCTACCTCAGCTTCCGTGGTGAGGCCTGCGTTAATGTATAAAGTGCTTACAACAATGCCTGGTACTTAGTGAGTACTCAGTAAATGTTAATGATTATTATTATTGTGGTAGAAAAAGTCGTTAGAGATCCTCTAAACTAGTCCTTGCTTTCAACTGGTGAATGTCCAAATTATCAAAGCCCCTTATCTATTTTCTGCATCCAGAATGAAGGCCTGTTTTCTTTTTAATAGTGCCTGCTTTACTGAAAAAAGAAGAGTAAAGATGACCCATACTCGAGTGTAAAAAAAATGCTTGAAACATAAAAGGAAATAATAAGGACACCTGCTTTTTAAGTTAAGAAAAGGACATTAGGGAGCCGGCCCCATGGTGAGTGGTTAAGTTTGAGTGCTCCGCTTTGGTGGTCCAGGGTTTCACCGGTTTGGATCCTGGGTGCAGGACATGGCACCGCTCGTCAGGCCATGCTGAGGTGGTGTCCGACATGCCACAACTAGAAGGACCCACAACTAAAATATACAACGAGGTACTGGGGGAATCTGGGGAGGAAAAAAAAAAAGATTGGCAACAGTTGTTAGCTCAGGTGCCAGTCTTTAAAAAAAAAAAAGGACATTAAATGTGACACTTAACACAAATACAAATTCTTTGATGTACTTATTACACACGTAAGAAGAAATAAAGTGGAAATTAGTGATAGAGAAGAGGGGATAATGGTTAGAGAAAGAAGAAGAAACAAGAATAAGAAAGGTAGGCAGCAGAAGAGGAGAAAGATTTAGATCCAAAAGGAGGCTAGAGGTTTGCCCTGGATGTCCGGTGTTAACGTCCCTCCTTCCCTTGAGAGCCCACCTCGGTTATTCTGTCTGTCCAATTTAATGGCTCCCATTTGAAGGAAAGGGTATCTCCTTTTGTTTGATTATTTTCCATTGCAGAAATCAGTTTTCAGCATCAAGTAATGTTTACTGAACACGCATTATGTAAGGTGTGTTCTCTCAGACAACCTGCCACACATATATACAAAATCATCATATTTTGTATATTTATTTTTTAGGCCAAGTGATTTTATTATCTTTAGCCACTTGCCTTCAGCATCATCATCATCATAAAATATTTGCTGGATAGCTATATACCGTTCTTCCTCTTCTCTAAGACCTCTTTATTTGCTCCACTTGCCTTTTTTTTTTTTGAGGAAGATTAGCCCTGAGTTCACTGGTGCCAGTCCTCCTCTTTTTGCTGAGGAAGACTGGCCCTAAGCTCACATCCATGCCCATCTTCCTCTACTTTATACGTGGGATGCCTACCATAGCATGGCTTGCCATGTCTGCGCCAGGGATCCGAACCAGCGAACCCCCGTCCGCCGAAGGAGAACGTGCGCGCTTAACCACTGTGCCACCCCCTCCATTTGCCTTTTTAAGTAGGGGAAGAACAAGCTTAGTTATTTACAAAATGTAGAAAATGTTCAAACAAACAAAAAAATTTAACAGTGGAATTCATTCTCTCTTTTTCCTTCTCTTCTGCTCGAGTTGCTTATTCTGTTTATGGCTATTGGACTAGAGAGATGAGTGTTCCAGGATTGGTATTTGATGTCAAGGCACTGAAGTAATGGCCTTGCATGGAGATTGCTCAGTGAAGCAGCACATTGATTACCTCATCTGATTAGCCGATGGAGACCTCTGAGAGGACAAGATGGCAGAGCTTTCAAGCCTGCAGCCCAGGATCTGATCCTAAGAGCTTGATAATTGTCACTGCCTAGGGGACTGTGTTAAGAATAGCGCTCGCTTAGTGTACTCAAATACCTTGTAAGAGGGTGTTATAACAAGTCCCCACACCTTTTGGATTGTTTAGGCAAAGTTCGGACTTCCAGATCAACTTGAGTTTTCCTTCATAGCTAATACAGAATTTGAAAATCAATCCTGCTTGTTTACTTGCATTGGTCTTTTTCTACTATAAGTTCACTGAAAGTAGGTGAAGTTTTGCTTCTGGAACTACTGTTCATCCAGCGGCCAGAACAGTGGCACATGTAGGTGCTCAAGAAATATTTTTGGATGTGAATGAATGAATACATTAAATATATAGTTACTCATTATTTCCACTGATTTCAGTGGAAATCACTGATTGGCACCAGTGAACTCAGGGCTAATCTTCCTCAAAAAAAAAAAAAAAGGCAAGTAGAACAAATAAAGAAATGCACCAGATGCATATAGGTTGCCAGTTGAAGTGAGTTTAGATGTTTTTGTGCTAAGAAGAATAGTTTAAGTTTTGAATGAATTCTGTTGAACGAATATACAATTGAGTACATAAAAGGGAAATTGAACGTGAAATTTATGTTTTCGGGGATTAATATTATTGTAACTTAAATGGTGAAAGATAAGATTGTTAGCTGCATGTGACTCAGGTAGTTAAGGCCTTTAGTTGCAACTCTCAAGCCCCCAAAATGCTTCAGAGGGCTTTGAAAATAATAGCATACCCTTCATTCTAAGAGAATAACATAATAAATACTAATTTTTAAAAACTGTATTCTTTCAAAAAAGTGACTTATAAAACATTATTAACCACTATGCTATGCTATGCTATCTCTTTTAAAGTGTGCCTCCCATATACTCTTTCTTAGGATTTGGATGTAACAAAATGAAGAATAAACCAAGAAAGAGGAAGGCATGTCTTGCTGGGTTGGTGGACCCACCCCAGGAAAGCAATGTAGCAAATTGCAGGATGACAGCCAGAACCAGGCCTATCAGCACCCATTCCTGGTGAAGGAGAAGGATGTGGCGGGAGGATTCCAGCAGAGTGGACCTAGGAAAGGCCAGAGGATTGATAAAATAGGAATTATAGTGGGAGGCTTGGAAAAAGTTGAAGATCTGATAAAGGGTAGTTGTGAAGTGAAAAACAGAATCCATTAGACCTTGACCCTAGGGGCATTCTCCATTGGGTGACATGGGGATAGTGGTACTGACAACTGGACAAGTAGAGAGGCCAGTGCATTCCTAGCCCCTACTTGGGAGTGTGGGGAACAACACACCCATGGTCATGCATAGTGTAAATGCCCTTTATTATTTTAAACTCTTAGACTCAATCTTTAGAGTAAAAAAGCAAAGAAAATTGAGGTGGTTATAGGACAGAATGTAAATGTTATCCGCTTTGACAGTGTGAAAGTATATATGTACAGCAGATAAAAATTAGGCAGTGGAAGGGGGTGAGGGAAGATGGAGGGAGAGGATGGAAACTAATTACTCCAAGAAAGTTATGCTCTATGACTGATGAATTGAAACAGTGGCTTAAGTATGTGGCTTGAAGTCCCTCTGGTTGAGGGACTGCAACTGGTGGTATCACTACATTGGGAGGAAAGAGCGAAGAAGCAGGCGGAAAGTGAGCTGACTGTCAAGCCTGGACTTCAATAGATAATATCTAAAAGTGATGTCATACGTAAGCATAGTATTTGGAAATGTGAGGTGTCTCGTTTAGTGTGCTGTTAAGAAATGCAGACTTTAATGAAGGGACTGTTTAGGTGCTGTGGGCTGAGTTTAGAGGAGGGTCCTTACACTCTTAGGGCTGGACGGACAGAGGAGGAAATAGTAAGTATGCACAAGATCACTGAGCCCTGGAGCAGTGGAGGAAGGAGGAGCGGCCACTCAGGGCCACTGTGGTCAGAAGCTAGGCAGTCACCACTGGAAACGGGGAATTAAAGGCAGGAGAGAGGGAAATAAATACTCACCCCGCCCCAGAGGGAGAGGCAGAGAATGGGAGGGGATGAGGCAAAGGGCAGGGGAGGGGTAAACCAAGAACAACCAGGGGCTACCTACATACAAGCCCAGCCAAAACCAGGACATGCTTCTCTTTAGAGTAGAGCTGGGGGCGAGGATGCCTTGGGTGGGGATTATTGTGTTGCCTATAGGTTCTTCTGTACAGTTTGATGTTTTAACCTCCTGCATGTATGAATTTAATAGGGCCTTTTAACATAAATACTTTTTTTCAGCATCTCTTATTCCACGTAATATGCTAGGAGCTTGGTGGACAGGAGTGACTCAGGGTCTCTGCCCTGAAATTGCTTATAGTGTACCTAGATGAGATGCTAAAGAAACCAGCAAAAACCGTAATAAAATATGATTACAATTGGTGATTAATGCTGTAAGTTTAATTTCATAACACAACAAAAAAGTTAGTGTTGCTTGTATAAACTTGTCTTTAATAATGATACTGCACTAATTTTTAAAATATGTTTGATTTATTTAGGAATGGAGACAGTTCTTTCTTGAGTAGCCTGTTTCGCTCTGTTTAACTATGAATACGCTACATGCTGAAAATCAGATACACAAATGGAACAGCTGCCTCTTCATTGTTTTGTTCCTTTGTTACTCATTTTAATGAATAATTTGAACAGCCTCCAGAACATTAAATTAGATGTATAAGCATGCTTTAAGGATTATGTCATGAAGTTAGTGTATTTAAAACTTAGTAGTGATATCATTGTCTAAATATAGTAAATTTTAAGAAAGTCAATTATTTGAGCTGCTTTTACCCTCTATAAATAATTTGGCAGTGAAACACACAAGACTTAAAAGTTAACCCAAGGATCCATATCCAAATATAGAGAGCTAGGGGAAATTCCCCCCACCTTCCGTCTTCCTGACATATGAACCTTGATGATTGGAATAAATCCTTTGAGGTCCCAGGTTAAAATCTGCCTTTTCTTGCTTTTCTAGTAGAGATCTGAACGACAACAGAGAAATTGGGAAAAGCATTACAAGCATAGGAGTTTCATTCTGTCTTCCTTGATACTTCCTGTTGCTAAGGGTTTTGTCCAAAGGGAAAAGATAAATGAAGAGGAAGATGGGTGTCAGCTGTCTCCTCATCCCTCCCACCCTTCATAGCATTCACAACCATCTAAGGACAGAAAAATTGGTCTTATGTTCTATATCCTGAGCATTTGCTTGTTAAAATAAACCTTTAACACTTCGTCTCCCCTGATTTAGGCTGCTCTGTTTCCTCCATGAAAAAGCTGGTGAGTAAGATGCATGTAAGATGTAGTCATAAATCTCTGGGAGCTAACTGCTTTTAGAACCTGCCAGAATTATCGTACTAATGCACTTCTACAAAGGGTGTTAAAAATGGCAATTAAGGGGCCAGCCTGTGGCCGAGTGGTTAAGTTTGTGGGCTCTGCTTCCGCGGCCCAGGGTTTCGCCGTTTGGGATCCTGCATGCGGACATGGCACCACTCGTTAATCCAGGCTGAGGCGGCATCCCACATGCCACAACTAGAAGGACCTGCAACTAGGATATACAACTATGTACTGGGGGGCTTTGGGAAGAAGAAGAAAAAAGAAGATTGGCAACAGATGTTAGCCCAGGTGCCAATCTTAAAAAAAAAAAGGTAATGAAGTCAGCTGTTTATTTTAGTACCTTTATTCATCTCAGCAAGTTTTTTGTATGGATTCTCTCATTTGATTTTTATACAGTTCTGAGGAACAAAATTCCTACCACTACAGGAGGAGTTTTATATATTCAAGTATTTAAATATGGGAGAATATCTAGAATCGCCTCTCTAGAAATGATTTCGTTTACAACAATCTGAGTTATTATGCATTCTGACTGCTCTAGAAGTTCAGAAATGGAACCACTGGATCACTGATGCCCAGAAACTATGTCTAATGCTTGTATTTCCCCTTCAGGGATCATTTTCTGATGTTTTTGTTCAGTGAGTAGAGTTTGTATAACCCTGGCTGGCTGTCTTGCAAATGTGTCACCAGTCACAAGGGGAGAGGGTGTCACGTGATTGGTTGTTTACATAAGTCACTAGCAGTGTCTGTCATCTCCGTACTTAACAGAACTGTACATGTTAGTGCGAAACTGGTATAAAATGGGCAGCTGATTTAGAGGCGAGTCGGCTGTTGCTGATGATGAGATCATAGACAAATCCCACACCCCTTCTAGACAGAAAGATCCCCATGGAGATAAGCGTGCTTTCCGAAAGGAGTCACTCAACCACGCCTGCCATCACTGAACCAGCGTCTCCGTTTCGCTTTACCTGTTCCTTGACTTGATGTACTGTGGAAATGAATCCATAGATTTCCAGAATCTTCTTCATGGAAATGATTTGTGTTAGCTATTCATGTCGAAGACACCTGAAAACCAAAAATAAAGTGGCCAGACCATGTCAGCTTAGAAACTAGCAGTCAGTAAATTGTCTTCTTAAATATCGGGAAAGCCATATACTACCTAGATGCAATTTAGAGATGCAGACTTTTCCTTAAAAGGCAATGAGCAAAAGTCCAAAGGTGCACAAGGAAATAGTGAACCTCCAAAGTTGATAGGAAAGTTTTGTTTGTGGGGGAAAAAACTGTTTAATAGGAATTCATAAATTAACTTTCTATTCTTGAGTGACTGATTTCTAGAAGTCCAAAGTAAGCTCTTTGTGCTTTGTGGTTTTTTTTTTTTTTAAAGATTTTATTTTTTTCGTTTTTCTCCCCAAAGCCCCCTGGTACATAGTTGTATATTCTTCGTTGTGGGTCCTTCTAGTTGTGGCATGTGGGACGCTGCCCCAGCGCGGCCCAGCGAGCAGTGCCATGTCCACGCCCAGGACTCAAACCAACGAAACACTGGGCCACCTGCAGCGGAGCGCGCGAACTTAACCACTCGGCCATGGGGCCAGCCCCTGTGCTTTGTGGTTTTTGTTCTGTTCTGTTTTTGTTTGTTTTTCTTGATTTTTTTGTTGTTGTTGTTGGTGGTGGTTTTTTTTTTTTTTTGAGGAATATTATCCCTGAGCTAACATCTCTTGCCAATCCTCCTCTTTTTGTTTGAGGAAGATTTATCCCTGAGCTAACATCTGTGCCAATCTTCCTCTGTTTTCTACGTGGGACGCCACCACCACATCATGGCTTGATGAGAGGTGTGTAGGTCCATGCCAGGGTCTGAACCCGAGAAACCCCGGCCACTGAAGTGGAAGCGTGCAAACTTAACCACTATGCCACCGGGCCACTGGGCCGTGGTCCCCTGTTTTTCCTGATTTTTGTAGTGCCTGCCTGTTTTTATGTTTTCTCTGCTCTTAAGGACTCCACTAGGGGGCAGACAAAAGAATGGAGAATAAAGGAAACCCATATCAATGCATTGCATTCACTGTAACTTTATGCCCTGTTTCTTGTTCCTTCCGCATATCTTGGGGGAAACTTTTTCCATTTAGTTGTATTTCATATAATAGCACCTAAAGTGGTTTTTAGTATGCTTATTTCTACATTTAAAGTGTAAGCTTATTTAGACAAATTTAATGGTAATTTTTCAATTAATTCATTGTCATAGTATGTCTTTTCGTTTTTCTGGCTTGTTGCCACGATCAAACCACTTCATAATGAAAACTTAATAATTGTTTATGGATGACTGTAATGCTCCTTCTAGGGCTTACCTTACACTGTTCATCGGGGCTCTCATTCATTCATTCATTCGATCAGTCACCACTTGCTGAGTCCCTGCTTTTTGTCAGGTGTTGCGTGTCAGGCATCGTGTGTGTTAAGTTTTGAGAACAGAACCGTGAAGAGAAAGAGCCTAGAAAACTGAGTATAAATGAATGATTAGCTATGGTTCCCTCTAAGCCATTGGTGAAAGGACTGGCTGAGAGGAACCAGAAGGGATCCTTGATGGCCACAGTGCTGGATAGTTTTTATTTCTGATTATTCTTTTTAAACTGCTCATAAAGATTAGAATGCCATATGGGGTTGGTGTGGGGACTTGAGTGATAAATGAGGGAACAAGTTCCTCCTCTTAGTCTGTGCCATGTCTAGGACGCTAGCTAAAGATGTGTTTTTTTATTCTTCCTGTCTTTGCTTCACCAAGAATTGGATCTAGTTACGAAAAAGTCATTTACTTCAGCCAATTTAGGGTTACATAATCTTAATCTTTAAGTGAAAATCTCATTGCTTTGCCTTTTCATCATCAATTATTCAACAAAATACAGCGTAGTGCTTTTTTTATTTCTTTTTTAATGTGTAGTTAAATTTAATTAGGGATATTTTATTTCTCCTCGAGTTCCCCTCTGTTTTTAGAACAAACTATCCTTTGTTCATTGTAGATAATCTATAAGTAGATTGCCTAATCTTTGAATTTTTAAGGTATAAACATATAAATGGCCAAGAATGAGAGATTTCTTCTGAGAATGTCTTCGGGTTACAATGCCTAACATAAGGTGAAGTATCAGAAGATCTTTTTCTGGAGTAAACTTTTCATCTATTAGATTTGCTAAATCATTCTACACAGCGTGAGACTGCAGTTGTTGGTAAACTAAGTGATAGCATTTCTGTCTGATAGGGTCATACATATTTGTTTCCCTCATTATTTGTTTAGAGCTTTGACTGCATACTGTACCAAATTGGACAAGGCTTAACAGGACATTCTTTGAGTTATAATTAAATAGATTAATTGCTAGAACGCATCTCGAATGCATGCTAAGTAAGAAAGACCATGGTAAATAAATGTCTTGTTTTTACAATCATTAAATGTGTTCTGGGTTTTTTTAAAGATTTTTTTTTTTCCTTTTTCTCCCCAAAGCCCCCCGGAACATAGTTGTATATTTTTAGTTGGGTCCTTCTAGTTGTGGCATGTGGGATGCCTCCTTAGCATGGCTTAACGAGCAGTGCCATGTCTGCGCCCAGGATCCGAACTGGCGAAACCCTGGTGAAGCCTTGGGCTGTCGAAGCGGAGCATGCAAACTTAACCACTTTAGGCCGGCCCCTAAATGTATTCTTTTTATTGGGTTTCAGAAAGCATTACAGTGAGGGCTTCATCTTCATTTGCATAGTTGCAGCATGGTAAGCAAGACTTGGAAAAAGTCACAATAAGTGAAATATTAGTGAATTAAAATTTTAAACCTGAGGATTTTAAACCTCAGAAAATTAGAAATGTAGCTCATGAAACCAAAGATACATTCATCTTCATTTAAAAAATTAACTGCTTAAAAATATGTATATGAATAAAAATTAGAGGAAAATATGGAAGAAATATTTTTTCATGGTGGGATTATATATTATTTTTTTTCAGTTTTTCAGTTGAATTTGTCGTCGCTAGTAGTGTATTAAAAATAAATTTGTTGGGGCTGGCCGGTGGCATAGCAGTTAAGTTCTTGCACTCTGCTTCGGCGGCCTGGGGTTTGTCAGTTTGGATCCTGGGTGCAGACCTGTGGGCTGCTTGTCAGGCCATGCTGTGGCAAGTGTCTCACATATAAAGTAGAGGAAGATGGGCACGGATGTTAGCTCAGGGCCAATCTTCCTCAAAATAAATAAATAAATACATAAATAAATTTGTTAAGAAAATGCCCATATGCCTTAGGTGATTTTATTCTGGAGAACACTTTAATTATATTGGATAACCTCCAGAAAGGTAGATTCCACCACAGTACTTTGAATTAAAAGGCACAGACATTTGGGGGCTGGCCCCGTGGCCGAGTGGTTAAGTTCGCGCGCTCCGCTGCAGGCGACCCAGTGTTTCGACAGTTCGAATCCTGGGCGCGGACATGGCACTGCTCGTCAGACCACGCTGAGGCAGCGTCCCACATGCCACAACTAGAGGAACCCACAACGAAGAATACACAACTATGTACCAGGGGGCTTTGGGGAGAAAAAGGAAAAAATAAAATCTTTAAAAAAAAAAAAAAAAAAAGGCACAGACATTTGAAGTTTATGGCATACAAGTATAGGGCTAAATCTGTTGCTGCAGGTTTTTTTCTCATTTTTTTTAATAGCTGTTAAGTTTTTAAAATTTCTTAGAATTAAAGGCAGAGGATAAAATTTAAAGCAATCCTATCCAAAAATTAATATCAAAAAATAAATAACTTATAGAGACCAAATATATAAATAACTTATAGAGACCAAATAGACATTTTATTTCCCCTAATAAAATAACCCCTTTGAATTCCTTAATAGTCTTACTACAGCCACCCCAGGCAGTCCCAACTGATATAAGCATTATGGTTTTGAGTTGGAAAATTTTCCCTGTGCTTGACTTAGACTTGTCTCAGTTTTCAAGAACAGAAAAAGAGTTAGAATTGTTGTCTTCAAAATTCAGACACTCATGGACCAGTTGGGATGTAGAGACTTTTGCATATATGTGTGTGTTCCGCTTGGCTTCCTGTCTCCATTTATCTATTGCAGCAGCATCTATAGATTTAGGAATGAGGAAGGGGGAAGGGACTGCTGAATTGGAGAGTGGATGTGTGGAGTGGAAAAATCCAGGCAGGATGTCGCTTTCAGAATTTCAAGAAGGTCAGGTCCCACCACAAAGAGTTCGGGGCTTTGTGGTATTCTGAAGCCCTAAATGGCAGAAGAGGTACCATCCTTTCCTTTCCTGCTTGTCTTCCCTGTTCCAAACACACTCCTCCTTCACTCTAGTTAAATACCACCAATTGTATATTTAAAGTAAAATACTGAAATGTGAATTGCTGTGGTGAAGTGTGGGATGTCCTGATGACGTCTGAAAACCCTAAGCCAATCCCTGTACTCCACACTCAAGGTTTATATTTAGAAGACAGTGTGTGGATCCTGTATTTTTAAAATGCTGTAAACATGTTTGTCTGGTTATTTTTAGCTTTTGCAGACTTTAGTGAACTTCCAAGTTGGCAAGTCAGATGCAGTCAGTTGTCATCTTACCTCAGATGCCAGCACTTTGTGAATAACCCTGATTGTCTCACAGGGTTACTAACACGTTTAAGGTAGCTAAGTGTATGAGTTATCTTGTGTCAACTGCTTGTGGTATATCAATATATGTATTATTATGCATACTGTGCATATTTTTTTTTAGCTTTTATGAACTATATAACTTGGGTAACAGTTTTGCTTGGAGTTCAAGATGAGTTGGGTCCTGCTAAATGCCACTGTTACTCCTCTGGCAGAAATAGCTAGTCATTTTCTCTTTCCCCCAACCCTCTCTCCTAGTCCTCAAGCATTAAATCATGCATACACAAATCCTTACAGTCGCTGTTATTTTCAGTCCATTGTATCTACTTCCTGTTGGTCAAAGGTTATGAGCCTTGGGTGGTGTAGAGGGAGATGGAAAGTTGACAGGAAAAAGAAAGCTGGGCTCATTTTAGGGCTGACACACCATAGAATGGGCAAGATAGCATGGATTTGTTGAAAACAAAAAGAGGTAAATGATCAACAGCTTTTCTTATATGATGAGATCAGTATCTGCATGTTACCTGGATGAAAAAGTGTCCTCTCCCCCCGCAAAGCATGTTTTATGAAAAGGGGCACCCCCCCTCTGTCATGGGGTGGGGAGGTCGTCATCATCAGCACTTGGGCTGGGTCCTCCACATTCGCATCAAAGATCTTGATTTCATTATCTGTGGAGTAATTTTTGTATCGTGTTCCACTTTGTACTTAATTCTCCTCTTTGGATGAGGTTATTCGTCCCTGCACCTTAAACTTAATGTATTTTACAGTCAGTGACTCCAGAATGCATATTTTATCTCTTTGGAAGTATGTCTTTCTACGGAAACCTTTCATTGCCATCTATCTTTTGTTCTGAAAGCGTTAGACTGAGTTTTATGTTTAGAAGAAAATTATACTAACCATTATTTTGGCTTATAATATATAACCAATATTTTGGCATATAAATGTAATTGTGGAAATTTTAAGTTTGTTTTTGTAACACTTCATTGCTTTTGCTCTGGTTCTTAATGTGGAAGTGTTGTTTTTGAACTGTGATCCAAATCTCCATGTATCAGGGTTTTACTTTATTATAAATTGCGAATGTTCAATAAGGAACTTAGAGAAGAAAATGAGAATGCTTTTGTATGTTTTGGTGGAAACTCAAAACACTAGCTCTATTCCAGAACGAATTATTTTGGATTGGATAGCTGAGCAAGAAACAGAAATTTTTTGGTTTTATGGAAGATCAATTTTTTAAAATTCCTGATTGTTGTTGGTGTTCTGTTTCTTTAAAATCTATTTAAGCAACTGTATTATTTTCAAAAAAATAACAACATAGGTTACATGCATTTGTGGGACAAAGTAAGTTTGTGGAACATAGTACAATCAGGAAATAGGGTCACATAACTGTTAGCATCTCAGGCACAACAGCTCACGGTAACACTGCACAATTTAACCATTTGTTGTGAGTTTTATTATTTAGAGCGGCAGCCTCTTTAGCAATTGCTATTGCCTCTCTCTCAAGTCAAAGAAATGGACTTTAAAACTGCACTATCCATAGGATAGCTACTAGCCACATGTGGCTAAATTAAATTAAATGAACCAAGAAATCAGTTCCTCAGTTGCACCAGCCATCTTTCATGTTCGCTATGGCCACGTGTGGCTGGTGGCTACTGTGATGGTCAGTGCAGCCATCTCCATTGCCGAAAGTTTTGTTGGACAGCACTGCTCTAAAGCTGCAATTAGAATTTGTATCTGTGCTTGAAAATTTTGTGACTTTAAGATGTGATAATTTCCTGCCACTTAAACAACAGTATTTAAGTTCTCACGTCTTGTTCTTCAGTTAACATGTTCATTGACACTATACTTCATAGCACGTGGCATTTTGCCCTTATTCTCTAATGACATTACAGTCTACCCTCAGAGACTGGAATGTCACTACACATGCACACACAACAGTGTTGAATAAAGAGAGAGAGAGAGAGAGAGAGACTATAACTATATATATAGAAATAAGCGTGCTAACATAAATAATGTCTTATAATTAAAATATGTAGATGTTCTCATAATACTGTG
The DNA here is from genome assembly GCF_041296265.1 of Equus caballus. Lineage (NCBI taxonomy): Eukaryota > Metazoa > Chordata > Mammalia > Perissodactyla > Equidae > Equus > Equus caballus. Next base: position 94,430,865 of record NC_091685.1, on the reverse strand, counting down.
GGCACTGTCTGAAGTTGTAGCTTCCTAATATTAGCATATTAACATGATTTCATATTGACTTGTTCCTTAAGTTAGTTTAACTTTTTGTTGACTGAGCCCTGTGGAGTGGGGATTTGATAAGATTTATGGCTGCACTCTTACAGCAGAAAGGAGGCCCACTATTGGTTTGGCATATCCTTTATGTACGTGAAAAGCAAGGTAGTGAAGAACAGAGAGAGCGTCATCAGGGTCACCAGGAAACATTCGTTCATTTGTTCAAGTAACAGTTATCACACATGCCTGTTAAGCCGCCAAGTCCTTGCGTGCTGTGCGCTATGCTAAGTACTTGGATTAAGGAGGAATAAGACAGGGTCTTGGGGAGAAAAGAAGCTGTGCAAAGCCTGATAGACATGCCAGAGAAGAGGACTCTGTTAGAAGTTTGCACGAGGTGCTGTGGACACCCCAGAGTCGTCGGCTCTACCTGGCACAGGTGACAGGGGAGCCAGAAAAGGTAGAAAGGAAAGTGTTGCCAGTATTCCTTCACACCAGATTCCAGTTACTCCAAATGGAGAAGATGAGTTCCTTGCCAAGATCTCAATATTTTGGAAGTTTTGCACAACACGGGTAAAAAACAAATCTTAAAAATGCCATTCAAAAGCATCATTTTAACGACTACGTAAGACTCCCTTATGGAGATTTATTGTAATTCATTTACTCAATTCCCTACTCTCACCAACCTTCCTGGTTTGCTCAGGCCTGAAGGGTTTCCCAGGATGTGGAACTTGCAGTTCTAAAACTGGGCTGTTCTTCACTCTGCCTGTTGTTGAAGATTTAGATTGTTTCAACTATCTGCTTGTTTATGTGGAGTATTTTGATGCCCACGTACTTAGCTGCATTTTGCATTCTTTCCTTAGGTGAGATTCCTAGAAGTGGAATTAATGGCTTAATGACTCTGGGTGTGATTAGAGCTGATGATAATGCTCATAGCTCTTTATTGCACTTCTGCTGTTTTCAGCTAGATTGGTAGGAGGCTGCCTGGACATTTATGCCGCCTCTGCCTCCATAGGTTCTCAGGGAGAAATGCAGAAGACAGAGCTGGGTACGTGCTTGTTCCATCACCAGCTGCGGCTCCCCTGCTGAATCTCTAACTGGCCAGATGGCATATGACTCCAGCTCCCTTTTGTCTAGGCCAGAGGCAGGCCAAAGCTGATTCCAAAAGATGGAGTGGACTTCCTGCCCCGTTTTCCTCTGATCACACCCTAATATGAACTCACTGACTCTTATTGCACACGGTGGAAAGAAAAGGGTGACGTCAGATGAAACCCAAGGCAGGTGGTCTTCCCAGAACAGATGCAGCTCTCCAGTCCCCCCAGACCTCCGTGCCCAGTCACACAGGATGTTGCAAGCCAGGCTCTTCCTCTCTTCAGCCTCCTCCTAGTCAGGGTAAGGACGCCGTGAAAACCCCCAGAGTCACAGTGTGTCCCACAGCCTGACAGGTGGAAATATGATGAGATATGAACTCATGTTTATAAGTAAAAATATCCTCGACCTGCCCCGCAGTGCTGTATTGAGAGTTAATGCCGTCGGGTGACCTACTTTCCTGTGGACCCTGGTTGGGGTCCAAGGTCTCATACCAAACTGTTCTTTGTAGTAAGAAGTATTAAAGTGTAGTCCTATTTCAAGTGTTCTTAACAGATGCCACAGGAAAACTGTGAACCCCTGAAACTGTATATAGTATTATTTATGTGCCTTTTTCTAAGAAAAGGTGCTTTTGTCAGATTCTCAAAGAGGTCTATAACCCAGAAAAGGTGTAAGAACGACGTTGTGTATATTAAATACTGAGGAGTTTTTGTTGTTGCTCTTTTTGTTTGTTTTATGTGGGATCAATGCCAGGGCTCTGAGGTAGGCATCAGTTTAGCAATGATTTCAACAAGTAAATTATACACTATTAATTAATAGTTTAAAATTCCCAGAATTTTCCCCCCAGCTACTGTAGTATTTCCAAGTTAAACTTGATTTTTTTTATCAGTTTTGCTATCATGAAATTGTTTCAGGTCCCGCTAATTTGTTTTCGTCCAGGCGATGTATGTAAACTCCTATTTAAAAGATTTGTGCAACAGTTGTTAGCCTACATCTAGGCATTGTTCTGCATTATTTTTGGTGTATTCTTTTGTTTATATTACTAAGCTAAAGTTAGCACAGATAGCACTAGGCTAGAAAATGGTGACAATGGTTTGAAAACAGGAAATTTTAGGCTTGTGTGTGTTTGGAACAGATGATCATAATGATAGAGCCAGTGGAGTGGAAACTTCCACCGAGCCTGTTTTTTCCTTATTTTGCTCTATGAGAAAAGATGGTGCTTCCTGGAAAACAACTCAAGTATTTTAAAGCAAATGGTTTTCTTTTGTCCCTGCTTCATGGTTAATTTGTTTTTCTATATTTTATTTACCCTGCTGGTGTTATTATGGAAATTTAATATTTTTAATAGGTCAAGTAATTCCCAAAGTGCTTATTTTAGATATTTAAATATCTTAGTATATTACCATTTACTGATGTATTTTAAAATAAATTTAAAATAGTATGAATATTATAACCACTGGACTTTATGGGAAGGGGAGAAGGTGAAATTTGTTCCTCTATCTTAAGTGCTCCCAATTTTCCTTTTTTTTAACCCTAGAATTTCAGTCTTTAAAACAAAGTAGTTATACTTTGTCTAAGCTATTTCCTGACTAAGACTCCTTCCAGATGTATCCTGCAATTCTATATTTAAAAGAAAGGTTGAATTCATTCACTAATTGCAGAGTAAAAAGAAGAGTATGCATTTCCATACATCCGTAAACTTTTTTGTGTGTGTACATCATTCCTAGATTTAAAAAAAATTAATGGCCTTTCTTTTTTAGAGTATTTCTAGGCATAAGCTCTTTAAATATGTAATATTTTTTAAATCATAAAAATAATAAATGGAAGCTTCTTGAAAAAATCAGACTATACAAAAGTATATAAAATAAAAATATGAAATGTGTCTGTTCTCCCATCCCTATATTACAACAGTTAAAACTTCCAAAGAGACCAGAGACCTGTTCTCTAAACATAGTTTATGTGTGTTGTATGTATACAAACATGCAGTCATTTCAGACAAATGGAATCATACCTTATGTACAATTCTGCAGCTTGCTTTTTTTCACTTAACAATTATCTTGTAGACATTTTTCATGTATGTAGATCTATCTCACTTTTTAAATACTTTACATAGATTTATTCTTGTATAGATTTCCCATAATTTATTTAACGATGACTCTGCCAATGAAATTTAGATAAAACCTATCCTATTAAAAATAGCATTTTTATCTTGTGATACACATATCTTCAACCCTAACATTTTACAGATTTCTGAGATTATACATAAGTTTTTAATTCTACCAAAGAATTCACAGTAATGATCCTTTTTCCTTAAATATCAGTTGTGATAGACCTTCTAAGAGATTTCAAAATAAGAAAGTTCCACTGCACTTTTCCCCCCAGTTTTCTAGGATAATAGAGGGTTAGTAAAATTACAGTGGTGATGTTTCATGATGGAAGGCCAGTTGGCTCAAGAATGTAGGAAGTCCTGCGGTTCTTCTTCAGCTTATGGGGTCCTGGTAAACTTTAGGGTTCAGCAACTACCTAGAGACCTAAATGCAGTCATCAGAGATCTTTCTGAAGTGCTGTAAGGGAATGGGCTTGTTAATGGGCTGCTGGGGACCTGTGTGCTGAGAGCCCAGAGGAATGGGAGCGGGTAGGGTGGGTGCCTTAATTGGAAGGAAGTTGAGGAAAGCTCCCAAGAAGAGGTCTTGACTAGGTCTTGAAGAATGAGTAGAAGCTCATTGGGTGAGACAGATAGGGTGTGTTTGACTCAAACAAAGCAGCAAAATGTACAGCCGTGGGGGAGTGAACAAGCTGTGTGGGTGCTCGCTGAGGCCGTCTGTGGAGGTGAAAGACTGGAGAGGCAAGGAGGGTAAGTGTGGTTGTGAAGAACTTTGCGTGCCATCCTGTGAAAGGGATTTGGACCTTACCCTAAGGATAACAACTTTGGACTTCTTTTTTCTTTCTCTGAGATCTTTTCATTTGTCTTCACTGGCTCTCTGGGGTCATTCTGATGAACAGAAATCTTTAAAGGCCTCCCGTCAAGGCTTGAGGGCTTCATGATGTATAAAGCACTGTTACAGATACAAAAAAATTTAAGGAATGGTCTCAGCTTTCAAGGAACTTGATGTCACAAGCATTTGGAACATTTGGAAATGTATGTAGTGAAATAACATGATTCCAAACTGTCCCCTGGTAATTTCAGGGCAGTAACTGATGGGTTGCGGAGAGTCCAGAGGGAAGGTGTGGCAAGAAAAGGGGACAGTTGGGACAGAATCTTGAAGAATGGATTAGGTTTCCAACAGTAGAAAGGAGTTTAAACAATAACGTTCTCCAGCAGGATAAATATTATGAACAAAAACAAGGAGGGAGATACTGCATTGACAAGAGCAGAAGGCAGGAGAAGCTAAGGAATTAGACACAAGCTTGAAAGAACCTTTGTTATGGGGTTTGTCTTTTGTTAAATTCTATTAAGGAGTAACTTAATTCTGTCTGTTGGTTGGACTGGTGGTTCTCAGTCTTGACGGCATCTTAGAATCAACCGTTGCGCATTTAAAACTACATATGCCCGTGCCAAGGCCCCAGACTACAATTTAGTTGTTCTGAGGTGAGGCCCCAGGCATCAGTCTTTTTGGAAGTAAAGTTCTCCAGATATTTCTTATGTGCAGTTAGGGTTGAGAGTCACTGGACCATGGTTACCTCTTCTGTTTTGCCCACCGGTGTGTTGGCTGTTTCCTCAACAATGAGTTCTTCCAGTAGAGGCACAGGGAAGGGATTTAGGGAGTCTTGGCGAGCTTTACAACAGAAATGTACTCTGTCAGTTATAGCACAGAGGACTCAGAAAACAAGTGTGCAGCAGTTGCAATGTTTTCTTTAAAACTGAGCTCATTTGCCATTTAGGCATATTTTGTGAATTTGTCCATAATATCATTACAGGTAACGGTTTGGGGCTAATCCAGATTGAATGTTTTTCTTCCACTAGATAATGAGACTCCATCTATACTTTCCTGCCAATATGTACATACCCATACTCTGAGGCTGTGATAAAACCTATCTTAAGACCTTCCCTCAGTGCAACGTTTATCTTCAGTTTAACATATGCAATTTGCTTAAGTACAGAAAGTGTTTCAAAGAGTAGTTCTTTTGAAAGGATGTTTAAAAATAGCTCTCATATCTATAGAGTGTTTAAAGCAAGTTTATTGTTTAGACACCTCTGCCTTGCCTGACAATTCGTGCCAGCCAAATCGCCAGCAGGCTGGGCAGACTGCAGTCATGTCAGTATCCCCCTAGAACATAAATAGTGTGAGAGCTTCCATATTTTAATCCTTGCCTCCTTTTTTGTTTTTTGTTTTTTAAAGATTGGCACCTGGGCTAACAGCTGTTGCCAGTCTTTTTTGTTTTTTTTTTCTGCTTTATCTCCCCAAACCCCCCTGGTACATTGTTGTGTATCTTAGTTGCAGGTCCTTCTAGTTGTGAGGATGTGGGACACCGCCTCAACACGGCCTGATGAGCGGTGCCATGTCTGTGCCCAGGATCCGAACCCTGGGCCGCTGCAGTGGAGTGCGCGAACTTAACCACTCGGCCACGGAGCCAGCCCCTATCCTTGCCTCCTTTGATTGGAATATTCAGCAGACATTGACCATATGCCTCCTTGGGGCTAGGCAATGGGAAAAGAAAGAGGAAGGGTGAACAGACATGGCTCCAGCCCTCAAGAAAGTCACTTGTAGGGACATCAAACATCTAACTAGGAACGAGGTGGAAACGGAGAGCTTGGAGAAGGCCTGCTCAGGGATGGTACCCAAAAGAGGTCTGAGCTGAATCCAGGGGGTGGATTATGTGCCCAGAAACAGCATGTGTCAGGGCCAGAGGCAGGACAGAAACAGAGTGCTGGGGGAACTGCGAGCATTTCTGATATGGATGTGGTTGGAAGGCAGACAGGCAAGAAGCCAGGCTGGAGAGATAGGGAGGGGCTTGGAGGGGCCCATGTGCCCTGCCAGAGAGTTTGGGCTTTATCCTATGGGCAGTAGGCAGTCACTGGACATAGGGAATGGGTAAATGGCAATGCAAATACTCCAAGCATTATGGATATTTAGTTTGGGAGTCTGATCTAAATACATTTCCACTGGGATCCATGGACTATACATGCCGTCCTCCTGTGATGTTAATGTAATAGCCGAAGTTAATCTTGAGACCCTGAGATGAGACACTGGTATCAGAGTATGGTGCTTTTGAGCTACTCAAAGTGCAGACCTGCTGATGAAAACTTAGGACTGCATCATTTATTCAACTTAAAATAGAAGTGACGAGTGCATATAAGAAATGACAACAAAATTAATTTTGTGTAGTGCTTCTCGAGGATACCTGCTCATAATGCAAGTCCAATAGTTAAAATGATTTTTCACATGAATTTTGTTTAAAGTCGCTTTGCGTATTTAGTTGTGAAGGTTTCTAGAGATCTTGTCCTTTGTATCTCTTACCGCTCTGCAGGATTGGTGAGGCAGTGTACAACTTTCTGTGGGGCTACCAAGGCAGCAAGGATAAAAATAGGACAAACTTTAAGAATCCCAGATATTTTCAGATAACAAAGACGGATTTATTTGGGCCCATTTTATGCTCTGACAAAACATAGAGAAGCTTTTGTGCTGCGATTAGCGAGGGTGCTGATGTCAGTTCTCTTGTCGAGCATCAAGCTTTATTCTGTGGCTAAATTGTGCTTTGTACCATAATCCAGAGAACCTTTGTATCTGCCTTATTAAAGTGTGTCGTTTATGTAATTGCTTTTGTTTTCCAGTCTAAGCTGTGCCAGACTCGATGAGAGTGACTCATTTTGTGACTGAGACAAACATTCACATTTGGATCATGTTAAAAATAAATAAATAAGTGGCAGGTGCTGCTTGGCTAAATTCTGTGTTTTAATGCTGTAATTTCCTGCTGTAAGGGTTCATCTCTTAGATAACGTCTACTCAGCCTCTGTAATCGCTAGCCCAATCCCTCTAGTGCACCTCAATCAGTTGCTGTTCATTTCTTGGCTATTTATTTTAGTTTCCAAGGGCCTTTTAAATTTTAACAATATCATTTCAACAGAGAAGCAAAGAAATGGATGGGGGAGCCGCAGTTAAGCAGAAAACAGCACACTTAAGCTATAGCAAAAGGACACAGTTTCATTTTGTTCCCCTTTTGTCAGTCTCCCTATGTGTTTTGTGCATGTGTAAAGCTGCCTTAGTTATGTTTACTTTATTATGTATATCTTCACTATTGGAGCTCTTTTTCTCAAGTGAAAGATGTTTTGAAAGCACACCTTTCTATTGAATGTGGCCCATATGTCTAATCTAATATTCTCAGAAATTTTACAACTTGGGGAAATTCTGTTTTTTTTACTGTACAAATATTTCTGTGTACCAGGCACATGCTATGCATTGTGTATGTAATGGCAAATAAAGCAGACGCGGTCATTGTCTTCATGGACTTGACAGTCTGCTAAGGGAGTCAGATGCTAAATAAACAAATACAAAGAAAAATTGAATTGCAAAATTACAAAAATCACTGCATAGGTAAAATAGGGTCCATAGAACTGTGCCCTACTTTATATCGGGGGTGGTTAGGTTGAGGGTAGTCAGGGAAGGGAAGGCCTGAAGGTCAGAGTTGGCCTGACAAAGACTGGGGGAAAGAACATACCTGACTTAGGAAACAGCATGTGCAAAGTCTCTGAGGCAGGAAACAGTTTGGCATCCTATAAACCATATTATTAGAAGGGAGAAGTGACAATTGATGAAACTTGAGAGAAAAGACAGAAAGCTATATTAAGAAGATTATAGATGAACCATATAAGCACAGCAGTATGGCACTATTTAGTATAGGGGCAAATGACCCTCCATGCAGCCCAACAGCCTCTCAGAGCCTCACTGAAGTGCAGTCCAGAAACTGATACCCATAATACTTAGTGTGAGTCACTGGGGAATGGATGAATTATGTTTGATGAATTATGTAGTGAGAGGCATTTTAGAAAGATTTCCATGCAAGGCATTAAAGTTTTAAAAAGTCATTTCTGTATTTAAAGACCTTCATGATCTGGAGAAATCACTTACTAAAAGATGTAAGGCCTTGATGGCCCTGGATAGATGACATAATAGTATTTTTTCTTTTCTCTTTACTTCTCTATTACTTTTTCAAGCTTACTGCTTGATAGGGAGGTATCTGTAAAGGCATAATTTTACTAAGAGATGATGTTTATCTGTTTTGAAGTAAATAGATGTCATATCTTAACTGAACAGGTTTTCATAATCCAAAAACCAGTGCTAAAGTCATGTGAACTTAATGCTTTATGACTTTATGCCTTTTCAGTTTATCTAAAGCATCTGTAGAACACTACACTGCCTTCTCCTTCTGGACACCAGTTGTTTACTTTTTTCCTTTGAGCTGCTGTCGGATGGAGAAGTTCCTTTAAAATCTTGACAATATTAAAGACCTACATAATATTTTTAGGCCCTTGTGATTTTCCTGTGAATCTTCTTGTTAAAGGATTGCGTAAGTTTTTCCATGAAGGGATGCCTGACCTTTTAGCAATAGTTGTGCAGATATTTTGCTAGGGTTGCAATATTCTCAAATATTTTCATTTACGGTATTTCTTCATAATTAGTAAACTCCTTGAGGGTAGAAATCATGAATTACCTACTTATATTTCTTCCCACAAGTACCTAGCACAGTATTTACAATATAATCAATAACTTTTTCACTGGTTAACTCATTGATTTACTTCTTGATGTACCTAAATGTTCTTGAATGGATACAGTTTAAAGAATGTTTTAAAATATTAAACCTAAAGTCATCACCCAAGCTAATTCAGTTATCGGTACAGTTGTCCAAGTTATTTAAGACCAAATGAGCTGGTTTATGGGCAACTCAGGCCCCCTTAGTTTTCACTTTCTCTGTCTCTGCCTCAGATCATTATCATAGCTTCCTAGGACCTCCATCAGTGAACAAGTCAAAAATAGATTCATGTCAGAATTTATTATAAAATTTGGTGAAGATGGAGGCTGACACTAAACATCTGTTGGAGAAGCGTATGTGGATTGTAGTTAATCCTCCTTTCTCTCTGCTCACGTGTATTTATAGGATAAAATGAAGCAGTTTTTAGTTGACACTACAATGCTTTTTGTGTTACGTATGCCAAATTTTGTAAAACATAAAAAATGTAGAGACCCTATCATGGCATACTCGTATTGCTTTTGGTGATTATAAGTTTAGTAGATTTTTTTTTATAGACTGATATGTATGTTCATGAAGACATAGAAATAATGCTATGGGGAAATTGGCATATGTCATGTACCAACATCACGAGCATTCTTGGTCTGATTAGACCGTATGCAGAGCACCAGACTCATATGCTACTATGAATACCGTTTATGAAAATGCCATAAGCATAAGGCTGTCATTACTCCAATTTGTCACTGAAAGAAACGTACTTTTTCAGGTTGTATACCTTTCCAGAACTAAAGGATTGAGTTGGTGCGACTGGTACTCATCATGTCTCCAACTGAACAAAAATGTACAGTGGCCATTAAGAATGTTTGATTCCACTGGGGTGCATCAATTGTCGTGTTTCTCAGTCTTTCTGCTTCCTGGAGCATGCTCTTTGGGTGATCTTTTCGAATGTTCAGTCTGGAGTACAGATGTCTCTTAGTAGGTGACCAAGACTTGCTAAAATTGGCCTCTTTTCCGTCTAGCCTACCGCCAGCTGAGGAAGAACTTCAGAAAGGAGAAAGGCGTGATTCTGTTTCTGAGCGTAGATGTTGCGTTAAAGTCTGCCGAAGCTGACTGGTTCAGTCATTTGGTTCAGCTTTTATTATGTGATCAGTGTAGATTTTAGGGAGGGTAATAGTAAAAGAATTTTAGGCTACTTCAGGCATAGTATGAAACTCAGAATTTACCAAAACTTGTAGAGAGAGGACTTGGTGAGTTTGGTCCAGATGCAAATAAATGTTTGTTGGGAAGAGAAGGAGAAAGAGTTAAAAACAGTTGTACCACGTGCTCAAGGATACAGATCTTATCTGTGCAGTCTTTGAACAACAGTCTGGCCAAGAAAAAGACACAGTCCATTTCTTTGCTTATATTCCAGGTCAGAAGCCAGGAAAGTTCCTAAATCCCTTTTGCCCCTCCCTACTCCTTCCTCCACAGCAAAAAAAAAAAAAAAGAGAGAGAGAGAGAGACTTACAGCTTAAAATATAAAGGAGTCTTTTGAAGAAGCACCTTCTGTGTATTCTTTATGTCATGATATTAAGGCATGAAAAACCATTGCTTTTAAAAAAGAATTGTGGTAAGATATACATAATGTAAGATTTTACCATTTTAACCACTTTTAAATGTACAGTTCAGTGGCATTAAGTACATTCACATTGTTGTGCAGCTGTCCCTACCATCCATCTCCAGACCTTTTTCATCTTCCTGAACTGAAACTCTGCCCATTAAACACTAACTCTCCACTCCCCCCTCCTCAGCCCCTGGCAACCACCATTCTGCTTTCTGTCTCGATGAATTTCATCACTGTAGGTGCCTCATATTAGTGGAATCAAACGGTTTTTGTCCTTTTTATGATGGGCGTATTTCACTTAGCATAATGTCTCACAGTTCATACATGTTATAGCATGTGTCAGAATTTTCTCCCCTTTTAAGACTGAATAATATTCCATTGTATGTATATACCACATTTTGTTGATCTCTTCATTCATCCGTGGACACTTGGGTCGCTTCCACCTTTTGACTGTTGTGAATAATACTGCTATGAACATGGGTGTACAAATACCTGTTTGAGACCTTGCTTTCAGTTCTTTTGAATATATACCCACAACTGGCACTTTTTGAGGAACTGCCATCCCGTTTTTCCACAGCAGTTGCACCATTTTACATTCCCGCTAGCTGTGCGCAGAGGTTCGCATTTCTCCACATCTTGGCCAACACTTGTTATTTTCTGCTTTTTTTGATAATAGCCATCCTAATGTGTATGAAATGGTATCGCATTGTGATTTCGATTTGCGTTTCTCTAAGGCTAGTGAAGTCGAGCATCTTTTCACGTGCTTGTTGGCCATTTGTGTAACTTCTTAGGAGAGTCTTTTGCCCATTTTTTTAATTGAGTTGTTTATTTTTGTTGTCGTTAATCAGTTGTGGGTGTTTGGTATGTATTCTGGACATTAATCTCTTATCAGATATATGACTTACAGTATTTTTCCTCTTATTCTGTGAGTTGCCTTTTCGTTCTGTTGATCACGTCCTTCAATGTATAAAAGTTTTAAATTTTGATGTAGTCCAGGTCACCTATTTTTTCTTTTGTTTTCTGTGCTCTTAGTGTCAAATCCAAGAAATCATTGCCAAATCTAATGTCATGAAGCTTTTCCCTATGTTTTCTTCTGAGAGTTTTATAATCTTAGCTCTTACATTGAGGTCTTTGATCCATTTTGAGTTAATTTTTATATGATGTGAGATATAAGAGTCCAACTTCATTCTTTTGTATGTGGGTATCCAGTTTTCCCAGCACCATTTGTTGAAATCACTGCTTTTTAATATTCAATAAAAACTAAATCTGCCACGACTGGAAGGACCCACAACTAAAATATACAACTATGTGCTGGGGGGATTTTGGGAGAAAAAGCAGAAGAACAAAAAGAAGATTGGCAGCAGTTGTCAGCTCAGGTGCCAATCTTTAAAAAAATAAACAGAGGCCAGCCCCATGGCCAAGTGGTTGGGTTCACGCGCTCTGCTTTGGCGGCCCAGGGTTTCGCCAGTTCGAATCCTGGGCAGGGACATGGCACGGCTCATCAAGCCATGCTGGGACGGCGTCCCATATGGCACAGCTAGAAGGACCCACAACTAAAAACACACCACTCTGTACCTGGGGGCTTTGGGAGAAAAAGCAAAAATGAAATCTTTAAAGAAAAATTTTAAAAATAAATAAATAATTACCTGCTCCAGGTTCTCCATCTTCTTTAAAAAAAAAAAACAACTAAATCTTGGGTTTGCTGACTTGATATTCCATATCAATGTAGTATCTAATATTCTATTAGAAGATCTAATAGAAAATAATAAATATATGTATATATACACACTATTAAGTTAATTGAGGCATCAGTAAACTTTGCTGGAGTGGTAGATTATTCTTTGGGAACAAAGAAAACATTGTGACTTTTTCTAGACAGTGCATTTGTGAAATTGGTTTGAGAAATGTACATCTTCTTGAAAAATGTCTCTCCAGTGAATACTACATGGATATTTTTGTTTTGTTCCCAGGCATGGAAGAGGAGATGGTTTGTGTTACGCAGTGGCCGTTTAACCGGAGATCCAGATGTCTTGGAATATTACAAAAATGATCATGCCAAGAAGCCCATCCGTATTATTGATTTAAATTTATGTCAGCAAGTTGATGCTGGATTGACATTTAACAAAAAAGAGTTTGAAAACAGCTACATTTTCGATATCAACACCATTGACCGTATTTTCTACTTGGTAGCAGACAGTGAGGAGGAAATGAATAAGTGGGTTCGTTGCATCTGTGACATCTGTGGGTTTAATCCTACGGAAGAAGGTAAGTTCCAGATTTTGTTATTCAACCCGAATTCTCCTTTATTACTACTTTTTTAGAACTCTTATAAAATTCTTTATTTATTACACAATATAATATTTGTTTTATTTTTTTTTATAATAGTAACAACATTTGGAAAAAGTACTAAACGCTTTAATCAGTTTGGGGAGAAACTTTTTATAGGTTTTAGAGAGACTTAACCATTATGGGGCACTGTCTAAATAAATGTCCTGAAAAAGAAGGTAACGAGAAGATATGCTTATTTCAGAGCATTTCCTGAGTTCCTATATAGATATTAAGTTGAACCTTGTAACACTGCTGATATTTGACTATTTTTGTCCTATTAAAAATAGCATTTTCAGATGACAACTTAATTCTCTAGGTATTATTTTAAAACCATATTAGATTATGAAGTTATGAAATAGCCAAGGCAACTATCAATACACATGAAAAGAAATGAGAATCAGTCACAAAGCATGATGAAAAAGTAACAAACAAATGAGTTTACTTAACACAGAAGTCCTGAAAAGCGCATGGAGGAAAAGGGGGCTCAAAGTTTGGATGAGAAGTTGTGAAGAAAAGCTTCTCGGAGGAAGAAAAATTGTAAATTATGGGCTTTTGAAAGAAGTAGTACTTCTGCATAAATGAAAGGAGGGATGCAGAACCCGGCAGGTTTAGGGGCGAGAGAGAGAAAGGACCTACAGGTGGACTAGAATTCTGCTTGAATGATAAAGGCAAGAGGAGAGGCTCTGAGATTTGGGGCGCCTGTTCTGGGAAGAGCTGAGTGATTACAGGTCTCCAGTAGAGTTTTATAAGTGGAATTCCTCTTGAGATGCTTTTCTATAGCTTTCGTGACCACCTTTTCCCTGGCTGCTTCTCTACTTCTCCCTTTTTAGACAAACACTAAGAACCTATGTAGGCGACTCCAATGCAAAGATTTGTTGAGCCAAGAATCAGAAATAAAGGCAGCCTGAAGTCTTTGACCTTATCATCTTCATGGTTATACTCATGTTTACCAGTGTGTATTTCCAAGTATCTATATTTAGGAGTGCCGCAGAGTCAGTGACGGGGGGGGGGGGGCGGAATTGTATTAACCATCAACATCAAATTTTGGATTAAAGTGAAACAGTAGTCATCTCTGATTAGCTCACGTGGCATGCTGTTTCCTCTCTGGCCAGTCAGCAGCCCAGGAGAAAGAGCCTTCCAGGGCTGGGAGGGGCCAAGTGGGTCGGGGAAACCCCTTGGTGAGGAACTCCACAACGGACCGAGGGACCAGTCCTAAGAGGGAAGGAGGCGCCCAGTTTAGACAGGAGGCGCCTCATGAACTAGAGCTCGTCAACAGAGCTCTGGTCATTAAAAGCCTCAAGAAATTGCTTCGCGTGTGGAATTCAGGCTTCAGTTGTTTCTGTGAAGTTACTAAATATGTTCACATTTTAAGTGGGCATAGGGGTATTACTTCTAACTCCAGTTAAACTCCTCTCCTTTCTTATTTGCAGATAGCATCTATATTCGAGTGCACTGGAGGATTTTAAAGTTAAAGTCACAAACCAGATAGCGCTCTTTTTAATAGTTATGTTAACAACCACTCAGTGATGATCATTATCGGATTTAGATACCACATTAGTTTCATTATGCGATGGATTTTCAGTTAAAAAAATTGAAGTTGTCGTGTAAGTTTTCTGTTGATGTTGTCCTTATGCCTGCTGCCTTTTCAATTTAGAATTTGTTTTTGGGGACATAGGGGCAGACTTCCGTCCCCCCTGGTTGCTTGTAGAGATTCAGCTGGTCTGAAAGACTAAGTCGTAGGTGTTCCTCTGTCTCGCTTCGTTTTCTTTATAATTCTTCTAAATATATTTACCGAAGGAAATGACGTGCTCTCTGAGAGGAGGCACATTCTTCAGTCCAGGAATATGAGTCTCTAATTTTTGGAAGCCCGTTTAGGGGTGGGTAGAGTTGAGAACTCCCAAAATAATAATTTCTAATGCTGAAGGGTCTCAGGTTAACTTTGCAGATTTTAAGGCGTGGAGTCTGGTCCGTTGGTCCACTTTAGAATGATTCCTATCATCCTGGAACTTGACGAACACCCAGTCAGCTCTGGGAAGCAGAAAAGTTTTGTCTGCTTTAGAAAATCGATTTATTAATTTACCAAAATTTGAGTTTGCCAGCACTCTACCAGGCTTTGGGCATTCACTCAACCAATATGTATGAGGAGACTAGTTAGGGAGATAAATGGGAAACATTACAGACGTGGAACTGAGCATCTAGTGGGGGAGGATTCCATACCCAAAATAATTCATCACAGTTGTTGATAATTACAAGTTATATATGTGTGTGTGTATAATAAAATATATATTTTATTATGGTTATATATATTAAACTGTGATACTGTGGGAGTGTGTAAATACAGTTCTTAGAGCTTACAGTCAGTCTAGCAGGAGAGACAGGCAAATTCTCTAGGAATTATGATACTGGTTGATAAGTGCTCGGCTAAAGAAAAAATAAATAAGCATGGATAGCAGCTCATTTAGTCTTAAGAAGGTCAGGAAAAGCGTAGGTCCTATTAAATGGCTCTGTGACTATAACTGATACGTACTGAGGACCTTTTTTTTTGTACTTAGCGGAACATTTTCATTGCTATTAGTAGTCAGAATCAGCCACAATGTCTGTTTTCACTTTATAAACTTACTGGTATAGGGAGGGGAGGAAGTTTCAAAACTTGAAAGCTACAGTGACCTTTTCAGTGGCAAAACTCCCAAATCCCTCTGAAACGTCTTAGAAATATATTTGCCTTGAGTGAAATTCTCAATTTGTGGACTTTTTATCTTCACAATACCCATAAAAAAAGGATATTGTTAATCAAATTTGATGTATGTAATCTGAGTTAGCTACTAAGAACAGCTATGCTAATCGCAAATTGTTTTTATGTGTTCATTAAAACAAGCCCCTAAGGACTTCAATTTGCCAGTGCTTTCTAAATTTCATGAGCTGCATCTAAATGCAACTGCATTTATTTTTTTTAATTTTTTTATTAAGATTATGATTGTTTACAACCTTGTGAAATTTCAGTTGTACATTATCTGCATTTATTTTTTGAATTCTACAATTTAGATTTTTACGAGTTCATTCTGGCCGTCTCCCACATAGCCACAGTTAGGTGTCTTACTATCCTATGTTGAAGACTTGAGTTTCTTGGAATAAAGCAGCAAAAGATGAGCAGTCCTTCGTCGTGTAGTATCAAGGAGCCACAAAAGTACTTTATTTTACTCTGTAATTTTGGTTTTTGATGCATAGTAACAAACCTGCCAAAAGGCTTTGAAGTCAACCACTGTATTTGCTTATTCACTTGTAGTAGCTAACTTTGCTAGACGCCTTTTCTTAAAATCGCACCTGTAACGATTTGCATCAAATTCTAAACTGCAGAGAACTGTTATTATCCTTTGTGATCACATTCGTACAGTTTAATATGACAAGGTAAATATCAAAATGTCTTTGTTCTTCCATTAACTTTACTACCTGCTTTATATTCTCTTGCTTCCAAATAGATCACACCACCAATCACTAAATAATTGGGGTGTTTGGTTTTACCTGGATCTATCCCCTGAGCCCTGTGCTCTTCCCATTTCACAGGGCTGAATATGGCCCCACTCTTAGCTTAAAACTAATAACACAAAATGATTTTTCACTCTACTAGTGTCAGGCTAGACGTGGGAAGAAATAGACTATGCTTGTATATTACAGTCTGAGAAAATAACTATCCCCAATCCCTATGAGAATAACGCATTTTCTCCTGAAAACAAAAGGAAAGGGGAAAAATCTGACCTGTGTTTTGATTCCAGGAACCTCTCAAAATATCGTTACCATGTTATTTCCGCTGCCCCAGGTGACCACTGCTATTACTGAATACTCAGAATGCTGGCAGGCTGGATCTGTTTTTAAATTCTAGCACATTGAACTGTGTTCGGTTCCTATGAATGCTTTTATTTACGAGATTTGAGGGTAGAAACCAATTTCTTTTCTTTTTCTTCGAAATGGGCAGATTTATTTTTGTTTCTACACCGAGGTGGAAGCTGTTAAATCTGCTAAACAAGTGCCAGGAAACACAGCCTAAGAGTTGTACGCAGCTAACCAGCTTGGCGCAGAGGCTTCTGGTCTAATTTCAGGATGCAAGATTACCAAATTGCCTCTTACCGTCAGATGGGTTGTTTTTCTCAAAATGTCCAGATAATAGTGGCTTTTAAAAAATAGTGTGATCCTCTGATATTCTTCCCTTTAGAAAAGTAGATAAACTAACATGTAAGAATATCCATATGCTCCCTTTCCTGTAAAGAAGTGCTTCTTAATTAGGGAACTTTTAGATTTCTTTTATTTACTTCTTAGTTCAGGTATAACTTACCATTTTGAAAGGCACAGATCTTAAGTGTACAGTTCAATATAGTTTTATATATTCATCTATATCTATACGTAGAAATAGAAGTCTGTGTAACTGCCACTCAGATCAAGAAACAGAACATTTCCAGTCCCCCAGAAGGTTTTCTCATGCTTCTTCCCAGTAAAAACCCAGAAAAAAAGCCTAAATGTAACCGTTATTTTGCTTCTATCACCATATATTAGTTTTGCCTATACTTGAACTTCGTAGAAATAAAACCATTGAGTCTGGCGTCTTTTTTCAATATTAAGTCTGAGAGATTCATGCTTGGAGCATGTAGTGGGAGTTCTTCATCCTATGTAGCCTTCCACTGTGTGACTATATCACAAATTATTGATCTGTTTGAACGTTGATGGACATTTTGGGTTGTTTCCAGTTTCTAGTTAATACAAATAAAGCTGCTGTGAACATTCTTATATGTGTCTTTTGATGGACATGAACACTTAGTTCTTCTGGATGTATACTCATGAGTGGAATGGCTACATCATAGGATAGCTTGAGTAGATTTAGTAGTTTTAGTTTTTCAAAGTTATTGTACCAGTTGCTTTCCTACTAGCAATGTATGAGACTTCCAATTACTCTACATTCTCACCAACATTTGATATTGTTGGTCATTAATTTTAGCCATTCTAGTAAGTGTGGGATGGTATCTCATTGTGGTTTGAATTTACATTTTCCTGAGGACCAGTTCAACCAGAGAGTTTGTTCTATTTTGTTTTGTTTTGTTTGATGATACATTTTCAAGCTACTGCCCCTGAGATCTTGATTTACTGCGTCTCCTGAGATGGGGCCCAAGCCCCTAGATTTCTAAGACACCCACAAGTGATTCTGATGCCATGACCTCTCTGGATGAGAATTAAGGCATTTGTCAGCAATTCCTAAGGTTTATTTTAAGTCTCCAAGAATGTTTTCACAGTCTAAGGAAATAGTCGTGACAATAGTCTTTTTATTTAAAAGATAAAAAATGTTCTACTTGAAACACATTAAATAGATTGGTCTATGATTAAAGGTCTTCAATTTTTTTTTTTTTTGCCAATCTTCTTTTTTTTTTTCCTTCTTTTCTGCTTTATCTCCCCAAATCCCCCCAGTACATGGTTGTATATCTTAGTTGCAGGTCCTTCTGCTTGTGGCATGTGGGGCACCGCCTCAAACATGGCCTGACGAGTGGTGCCATGTCTGCACCCAGGATATGAACCAGCGAAACCCTATGCCGCCACAGCGGAGCACTCGAACTTAACCACTCGGCCACGGGGCCGGCCCCAGGTCTTCAATATTTGATTAAATAATTTGAAGAAACTGCAGGTCGCTTCACTGAACATTGCAACCACTGCTGTTTCTTATTTGTACCTACTTGTTAGATTTACCTTTATAAAATATTCTCCCATAAAAAAATGGTGTATTCAGAAGTGAGAAGATGGTTATTTTAGCCTTAATGATAATGCATACTCTTTGTGGACTCTTATTTGCTAAATTAGTTAAACATAGATTAGTTCGAAATGCTTCTCTTTACAGAAAAAAATTCTATAACAGACTAGGTAAATCAGTAATCTATAGAAACAGAGTAACCTTAACCTATTTACCTTTAATTGTGAACATAAAGGTAAAACTTTTGCAATAGAAACCAACAAATATTCTATCAGCAAATGTAACCCGTCCTCCTCAGAGAGGAGATCTCATGTGTTCTCCTGACAGGGACGTGAGCAACACCAGTTTATTACCACATGCTCGATGCCGTATGTTGTAGTTACAAAATCAGAGGACCTGTGCCTCAACTTTGAAATATTCTACCTTACCAATAAGAAAGAGTAGAATTGCTTCCCTGGCCTTAAGCTTTTGTGCCATTTGGTTAAAAAAAAAATTATTCCGAATGTTTACAGGCATCATCTGGGGACTCCAACTTCTGTGAGGGTCACTGCCACCAGGGCATTATGGTTCTAAATGGGGTAAAACTGTGCATTAAGCTAGGGATCATGTGGACCAATTTATTACTTGTGGTTCTCCTCTCATAATAATCTACGTCTCTTCACTGAAAGGTCGTTAAGGCTTTCCTTAGCAGTACTTATTGGCTTTCTAAGTAAAATTCAAGTAAGAGTTTGCTCCAGAGCTTATTAGGCCTTTAATTGGTGCCAATTATATTCCTCATACCTTCTGAATTAAGAGACAGGAAATAATTTTACGTACATAAGCAAACACTAAACTGATGCTTGGTTCTCAGAAACTTGGTACCAGCGTTACTTAGAAAGAGCAGTAAGTTAGAAACCCAAGTGAGGCAGAAAACAACCAGCACGGTCTGCTTAACTACCTGTAGCGTAGAATAGAGGCAAATCACATCTTTATACCGTGGAACAGAAGTTTCTTTTTTCAGACGAGCTGATTAACTTTTGGCCAGAAATTTTATGTTGGAGAATATTTAGACCCAGAGCAATGCTTGCATTACAATATTCAGATCTGAGTATGTAGTCAAATTAACATAAGTCAAATAATCCCAAAGACAATGGCTTTGAAGATAGCACCTTCTCTGAGCCAAAGTGGAAGAGCAGTGTCTGCTTCCCTTTTAAAGCCCTTTGTATGTCATGTTGTTTGGAATGGTTGGGCTTGCTTTTCATGGCTGCTTGAAGGACTTTTCTCTCATGAGGTTGCTAGTGAACATAATAGAAATTTTTCTCTAGTTCTTACCTCTGAGAAGTATGTATCTCTTCCCATATTGTGAAGAAGATTTTTTTTTTTTTGTAAAGGAAACCTTTGAATCCCAGGCCTCTTTTCAGAAAATTCAGAGGATCTTGCAGCTATAAAGAGGCTAAAACGGTTTCGTCATTCACAGGTGGAAGAAATGGAAGGTTAAAATTAGATGGTCCCATTTTGTTAATACAGATGTGATTGCCTGGCAGGGTGATTTTTGTTTCCCGCTTAAGATGGATCACTCAGTTTATTTAGTTCTAGCCATCAAGTTTAGAAAAAATATTTAAGGAAAAGTATCTATTAAAACAAGTACCTGGGAAAGTTATTTTAGGAGTTAGAGTGGAAAACTGGAATTTATACTAATTTACATAGTGATATATATCCACTGTTTAGTTTCATTTTGATTTGGTCAGAACTCACAATTTAAGTAGATGATACAATTCTGCGGTGCCTCTATGGTAGAGGAAAGAAGTCTATAAAATATGCACTATGCTGGGCTGGCCCTGTGGCCAAGTGGTTAAGTTCGTGTGCCCCGCTTCAGTGGCCTGGGGTTCACCAGTTTGGATCCTGAGTGCAGACCTACACACCGCTCATCAGGCCATGCTGTGGCAGCATCCCACTTAGAAGAACTAGAATGACTTGTAACTAGGATATACAACTATGTACTGGGGCTTTGGGGAGGGGAAAAAAAAGAGGAAGATTGGCAACAGATATTAGCTGAGGGCCAGTGTTGCTCACCGAAAAGCATAGAAGAAACTTCCTTATTCAATTAAAAACAAAATGCACTATGCTTGTGAATACAACCAGTAGGATACATTAATTGCTTTCTGATATCTTTGCTTTTTTTCCTCAATGTTGTATATATTTTTCTTAAACTCCTCTTTAAAAGGTAAATATTTTTCATAGTTTTCTGAAGTTTAACAAGCCACCAGGATTTACTCTGAGTCACTGGTTAATCTACGGCATTTGAAATCCCCCTAAATAAATCTCTGTATATTTGCAACTGAATCAAAACAGTGAACCATTTCCTAGGGTACCTTATATACACTATTTATAATCGACAGCTAGTAGACCTGAGGTGTTGGAATTTCCACTGAAATTATGGATTTGTGTTATATAGACGTCCAAAAGTTCATTTTTTAATTCTCATTATTTTCTGTACTTTTAATAAATAAGAAAGAATTAATTAATTAATTCCTGGCATAAAGTGTTAGATTTTGTTAGATGAGCTTGTATGAAGACTCTCCATTGCATGCAGCATAATAAAAGTAAAACGTTAAAAATTAGTTCAACTTCTATTTACTCAGGCCAAATTTTCCAACTGAAAGAAGTTTTCAAATGTAATTAGCATCTAGTAGGGCTCACAAATTTCTTGAAGAGCAAATTCCAAATTGCACATGCAGGTGAACGGGTCTTGCAGATTTGGGAGTGCCCCTTGCTTTAATTTCTTCCAACCTGACATAAAGTGCTAAGTGAGTTTCTGCTGGATAAATGAAACATTTTCGAGCATCTACCGCATGTAAGACACAGTGAAGTGTAGGAGTCCTGATCCTTTTTGTTTGTTTTTGGGACCCACAATTAAAGATAAACTGTTATATTTAGCCATGTTAGTGCGTTACTATTCAAGCTTTAAAGTTAGGATCTGAACTTCTGTGCCTACGAAGAAGAGTTATAAAATGAGCTACGTAAACTTTGCTGTGGTGCATAAAGCTGAAAACATGAAGACGTTATCAAAAGCATGTGAACTTACTCTGTAGTATCTGGAGAAGTCAGAGCTGACATGTAGCTCCTCCCTGGTGAATTCACAGGCCAAATGACCTGCATTTGATTCCATTTGGTAGAATATACTAACTCCCTTACCGTTTTGTAGCATCTTTTAGTAAGATTTTGTTGTGAAAATTGCAGTTTCAACCCAGCATTTTTGTTCTAATATAAACAGACAATAAACATGTTTTTTTATTCATATACAAGTATTTACCCTTTTTTGGATTTATAGCCTTGTATTCCTAACCAAACTAACAGAATTTTTCTTCTGGGCCGTTAAAAATTTACTTGGTTGTGTCAAAGATTACAGTGGGATTTTATTTCTAGGTTTTCAACTTGTTTTCAAATTACTTCATTCTACACAGTATTTTCGTATGTCTTCTCAGAACATGGTTAAATGCCTAATAAATTACTCCTTTACTTGCTGACCCCTTTTGGATGAAAATAGTACAGAAATCCAATAAATGGCAAATGAAGCTATGAGCTGAGGGGAGAGGTGACGCCTTAAAGAAAAGCTCTTTCCCTGACTGTGAATCCCGGAATTAGAAATCTTTCTCCCTAGTCAGCCGAGAAGTGGAAAGAAAAGAATGGACAGCAGAATAAACATGGGGTGAGGAGTAACCCTGGTACTCCCAGCCCCTGGGCCTACAGATGCCGTGTAGTAAAATGGGTCTCCTGGGAAGGCTGGCTCGGTTTAGGAAGCACCTTGTTTATTGTCATGGAAGAAAGTCTGCCTCTTGTGCCGAGGTTATAGAACATCTTCATTTGCAGGAGCCTCAGAACTAAAGGCTGTTCAAGGCAAGGTTAACCATGGCTTATTTGGAGCCCGGGAAGGAAGAACTGTACTCTTCAGATCTTTTTGACAAAAACCAGTTATTTCCGGTATAAGTGTTGCCAGTTAGATAGTATTTGTTTTAACTGACTTTGCCGTGGTTTGTCCTGTTATTGTGTGTTTAAACGACTTATCTCCAAACTTTCCAGTAGCTTTGTTTAAGAACAAAATTCTTAAAATGGGATAGACCATGACGGTTATACTTTGGTGTTGCAGATCCTGTGAAGCCATCTGGCGGCTCCTCACAAGCACCAGTGGATTTACCTTTGGCTATAAATACAGCACCACCATCCACCCAGGTGGATTCCTCCTCGGCTGCTCTGCCTCCTCCGTATCAGCTCATTAACCTTCCACCACATCTGGAAACTCTTGGCATCCAGGAGGATCCTCAAGACTACCTCCTGCTAATCAACTGTCAAAGCAAGAAGCCTGAACCCACCAGGTAAACTGAATATGCCTGTGCGTGTGTATGTGTGTGTGTGCGTGTGTGTGTAAATTTAGGAATTTTACCTTTAAGCTTTTTTAGCCCAAACTTGGAGGTTTAAAAGAAACCATCTTTATAGGCTTGTATTATAGGCTAATATTTCAGGTTTATATTCCTCCACTAATGATTTCTGATATTCAGGAGATTTCATTGAAGAAACACATTCTCTGCCATTTTTGGCAAAGAACACTTGAACCTACAAGGCTCTTTTGGAATCTGTCTCCTGTTGTATAGTCTTTGTTACAGACTCACAGTGTTACTTGCTTAACAGATTTCACTGATTTATAAATGGTGATCTTGCTCCATTTCTTATGTGATTGTAAACCAGCCAAGGGTCATCTTTTGTTTCTGAAGAAGGAGAGGAATATCTACTCCTAGAAGATTTTGAAAGCAAAACGAGTCCATTGCAGTGAGTGTGTTGTGGTTGCTTTGGATCTGTGTGAGAAATTAATCATACAGGTAGAATCCCAATATAGCAAATTCTATGGAATATACAAATTGAGTTTTAGTGAAATTTGATGAAATCGAATATATTGCTAAAAACCATGAAACTTTGGAATCTTCATACCTACCAGTGAAGTAGAGCTTGCCCCAAGGCTTGACTTCACAGATTTTTTTTTTTTTTATAATGATTTTATTTTTTCCTTTTTTCTCCCCAAAGCCCCCTGGTACATAGTTGCATATTTTTAGTTGTGGGTCCTTCTAGTTGTGGCATGTGGGACGCCGCCTCAGCATGGCTGGATGAGCAGTCCCATGGCCGTGCCCAGGATCCGAACCGGCAAAACCCTGGGCCACCGAAGTGGAGTACATGAACTTAACCACTCGGCCCCAGGGCTTCACAAATTTTTAAGTAGAAGGAAGTATACGGATTTCAAGGCTTGACCAGAGGTATCATAAAAGCCTTTCCTGAGTCCTTGGTTTCCCTGTCGGCTCCATGTCTGCTCTCACAACCCTCTCTTCTTCTAAGCTGTAAAATATTTTAATTTGATCATTCTTGTCACTTGATGTTGGAAGGCTTAAGGTAACAGAGTTGGAGCCAGAAAATGATGACTAGGAGGCCTGTCTCTGCCATTAATAGCCATATGCCAACTAGTGGTTTGGGGTATATTTATTATCTAAATTTGCAGATGAAAGTGGGGGTGAATTGCATAGGAGATCTGAAAGATATTTTTTAAACGGGGTTATTAGATACTAAACATTTGTATAACAAAAGCGGTTTTTTTCATGTAGAAAGTGACTGCTACTGGCCTAGGATTGTACAAAGCACTTATTCAAAAATTTTTATATAGAATGTATTAAGATCCACAAATTAGTTTCTGTGAACCATTCCTTGAGATAATGAAAACAGCTCACAAACATTCCAAAGATGGGTTTCTATATATTTGTTGTAATGGGATTTTACCTGTAAGAGCAAAAAAGAAAATTTATAAATCAACACTAGTTAATAATATCAAATTCTAACTTGATTTTGCTTGTTTGGTGTGAGTATTCAAAATTACACACTTGCAAATTTGTTACCTATGCTACTAACTAAGATTTTATTCTATGGAAATTCACAATTATTTTTCACTATCAACTTTTTAAAACCAACTGCTAAGTGACAGTTTTCAGTACCTTTCTTTGCATATAGTATTTTACGTTGATCTCACTGATGTCACCGCTTTCCTGTCGTAGTTGAAATTATACTTAAAATCATCGCTCAGGTATATTTTGTGTCTAGATTTTGCAAAAGTGACAGTTAAATATTTGTGAAGTCCCCACTATGTGCCCACATTTTGCTGGTTGCTATGAAGCTTCAAAACTAGTTATATAAGATCCAGCCCCCTCAGATACAGTTGCCTTCAGAGTTTATAAGTAAAGCTTATAAAGAAGTCAAAGCCTGCAAACACTAAGTGTTTATATATATGAGAATTACCTTGCAAACTCTCATTCACCCTGCGAGAGTCAGCTCAGACATGTGCTTCTCCTGGAAAAATTCCCCCAAACTCCCAGCCTGGATTAAATGCATCTCGGTTTTCGTAGCATACTAGTTGTGCCTCCACATCTCTATTTTGTCGCACAGTTGGAAATACCTTGATATTTGTATTTATTCTCCACTAAACTGTAAGATAGTCAAGGACAGGAAACTTACTTCTCATGGTACCTCTAGATTGTCTTAACTCACGTGTTTGAATTACATGAAGTGAAAATTTTAGACCTTGTGTATGTGCATTAGAAATTCGGAGAAGGGACAGTGCAAGTGTTTTTAAGATGGAGGGTGAGAAGCTTCATAGGAGACACTTGGTTGGTGAGAGAAAAGGAGGCATCATTAGTAATTTGTGTAAGAATGGCTTGAGGGAAAGGAGAGGTGAGAATGAGAGAGGTGGGAGGAAGACAGAGGAGAAGAGCCTTCTCAGAGGGTTTGATGGGGGGACTAGTAGAACATAACATAGGACATATAAGGTGGAGCCAGGTTATTAGTAGCCTCAATGCAAAGTGAAGTAGTTTGTGGGATTTTTATAGTTTCCACAGCCTGTAGGGACCCTCAACAGGATTTTCTCTGAGTAGGTGAGTGATATGAAAACTGTGTTTTGAAAATGTTGATCTTCCAGCAGTATAGCAGGATGGTCCATGGATGGATTGGAAAAGGGAGAAAGTGGAGGAAAGGAGCCCACTTAGGAGGGTTCAGTGGTGTAGATCTCAGCAGAGACACAGGCCTGAATTTGAGGTAGTGACAGTGGGAATAGAGCAGAGGAATAGATACTTGGTTAGGAGGAAGGCCTTTGTATGTGCCTGAGTGATGGTGTAGAGCAAAGAGAATCAAAGCTGATTGGGTTTTGAGCCTAGAGAATCTGCATAAAGACATTTCTTTTAATGACAAGTCAGAAAGGCAATCGATTTGAGAAGTAAGTTGAGTTTGGTTTGATACTCATGAGCAAGGTAATACTGGGTCACCAAGTAGAAATATATCTGAAGACTTTGAAAATGTGGAACTCAGAGTTTGGTGAGAAGATGGGAGTTGTCAGCATTCAGTGGAAGGTAAGGTCATGAGAAAGGAGGATTTTTTTAATGGTGTGTGCGGTAAAGAATTGGAGGACTGAATGCTGTTGGCCATTCCCAGTTGGAGAGACCGGAAGAAGGAGCCAGTCAATGAAACAAGGAAATAATCAGTGAGGGAGAAGGAAAACCACGATATGGCGATATGGGTTCTCTGATACCAGAGGGGGAAAGTTTCAGTGAATAAATGTAATACACAGTGCCAGATGTTACTAAGGAAGCAGAGAAGATAAGCCCTTAAAAAAAAAAAAAACTATCACGAGTTGTTTTTTTAAATATTAAGTTCCTACAGGACTTTGGCCAGACACTTAGTCGTTACGGTATCTTGTTTAACATTAAGGAAGCGCGAGTATGCCAGTGTGGTTAGTGTCATTTTGGCTTGTACCCAAATTTTGTGATACCACAAAATGCAGAGACTGAAAATGTACCCAAAGCATGAAATAGACTCTAATGAGATTCCTCCAGGTTGAATACTGTTTGGAGTTGGCTAACTCTCTGGCTTGTACTTTGATCCTCTATAGGATTGGCTAAATGTTTATTAAAGGAAATTAGTAGAAAGGAAGATACACAAAGCCTGTCAAACTGCCACCTCCTTGTAGATCACATTGAATTTCTTCACTACCAGGTGATCATTACACTTTCAGTTTTACAGAACAACACATTTGCCACAGGTGGGCTTAAGAGCAATGGATCAACTTGACAAACTGTGTTGGCACGAGGGTTTTGCATGCTCGTCAGAGGAAATGCTATTCCTTGTGTCTATGCCTTAATCATTTACCTTTCTCAGAGTTTTGTACCCTTCTAATTCCAGTGCTTCAGGGATCGCAGTTTTATGTGTGGATTTAATAAGTGGAGTTGGGGGTGTGGGCAGGTGCAAGACAGGAATTAGGGAGAATGCTTTTGGTGGTTTTGTGGTGGCGGTTTTGTTGTCTGGTATATAATCATAGAAACTAAGGAAGATTCATGCTTTAAATCTTATGGATCACACAAAAAAATATAATAAAAAAAGCCATGTGTTTTGATTGCTAAGCTATAAATATATTTATTAGAATGTAGACTTATGTCTTTACCATGTTTTATTTTGTCATTAACAATTTTTATTTAGAACACACGCTGATTCTGCCAAATCCACCTCTTCTGAAACAGACTGCAATGATAACGTTCCTTCTCATAAAAACCCTGCTTCCTCCCAGAGCAAACATGGAGTAAATGGCTTTTTTCAGCAGCAAATGATGTATGACTCTCCACCACCTCGTGCTGCATCTGTTTCTGTAGACTCGAGCCTTTATAACCTGCCCAGGAGTTATTCCCACGATGTTTTACCAAAGGTGTCCCCATCGAGTACCGAAGCCGATGGAGAACTGTATGTTTTTAATACCCCATCCGGGACATCGAGCGTAGAGACTCAGATGAGGCATGTGTCTATTAGTTATGACATTCCTCCAACACCTGGTAATACTTACCAGATTCCACGAACATTTCCAGAAGGAACCTTGGGACAGACGTCAAAGCTAGACACTATTCCAGATATTCCTCCACCTCGGCCACCGAAACCACATCCGGCTCATGACCGATCTCCTGTGGAAACGTGCGGCGTCCCACGCACGGCCTCAGACACTGACAGTAGTCACTGTATCCCTATAGCAGGGGTGCCGCCATCTCGTAGCAATACCATCTCCACCGTGGATTTGAACAAGCTGCGAAAAGGTCAGCTCTAGTTGGCTTCTACTATGTTAGAGGTTAATGATAGAAAGTCTGTTTTTCTGACTATGTGTTCTTTTAAGCACACTATGATGTGAAATGAGAGTCCCTTTTTTTCTTCAGCCCCGCAGTTACTTACTCATGTAGTGAAGATATCAGAGTCTGAGTAGATCCCTGGATGGGTGTTTGTGTGTGCAACGTGTGCCTGGGTGCATGTTCTGCTGGAAGGGAGGAAAGAGTTGGCGTTTTCATCCCTGGAGAAGTATGGCCTTAGTATTACCTTCCTGCCTCAGGAAGCGTGCACCCATGTCTCCCACTTTCTGTATATCCTGGGCAGGTAGACCCTCTGATAGGGCAGAGGAGCAGGAAATGGACCAGCCACAAAGCCCCTCCGAGTCATACCTTTTCCTGTGTGTGTGCCATTATGGCCGCTTCTGTGTCACATCTGTTGGGCTCCGTTTCCTTCCTTCCTAGATAAGCAATTTTTATATTTTGTCTAACAGGTGATATTCAATTCAAGTCAAGCCATTCTGAGTTTTGTTTGCTTGGTTTTATTTATTTTTAAAGGTCTGAGTCTTCTCTCTATCCTTAACCATTTCACTTATTCCTATACCCTCTCACATATACTCATACTAGAGCCTGCCAAAAGTTACAGACCTCGAGAAGGGAAAAATCGAGTCCGCTTTATACTCTTGAGATTCTTCAAGTCCTAAAAACAGAAAGGCAAAGTTTAAAATGCACATACTCTAAAAACTGTGTGCTAATGTTTCTCTCTTTTGGGGTAGAGTTATCCAGCTGTCTTAGAGAAGAGAAAGATTTAAAACTTCATGAATAGTACTTGTACCAATACTTATTTAACCATTCAATACCAGTTTCCAACTCCCTTCTTGAAGTAGCTGTATAATCTGGTTGTAAGTTACTAACATATAAGTTAGGCCCAAGGTGGTGCAAAAGATGAGAAAATACAAGTATTTCTTTTCTCTATCTTTAGATAATTCATCTCATCACAGGCTTAGACATCCACTCACTGTCATGATCAGTTAACTGGTGCTCTTGGCATATGAGTGAGTGTCTGCATTCTCTAGTGGTTTAATGTGCCAATTCAAGATATTCTGTGAGCATCCTTTTTAAAATCTGTATGTCTGCATGTTCCTGTGTGCTTGTGTGTGAAGAAAGAGAATAGGTCAATCCTGATTACCCAGAGAACTGGGAAAGCTAGGAAGAAATGTTGATCGTTTGTTCTCTATTTTAGATGCTAGTTCTCAAGACTGCTATGATATCCCACGCACATTTCCAAGTGACAGATCTAGTTCACTTGAAGGCTTCCATAACCACTTTGTAAGTATAATTGACCTCGGCATCATCAACTGTATTTCATTGTCAAAATCTTCGTGCTTAGTGCCCTGAGACTAAATGAGATGTTGTAATAAAAGTCCCTTCACATCCATATGAATAGGTGTGACTTAAAATTGCGTTTTCCTGTTTGACAATAGTTTTGTTTATTAAAAGAAATGTGTGTGTGTTTTAGAAAATCAAAAATGTATTGACGGTGGGAAGTGTATCAAGTGAAGAACTGGATGAAAATTATGTCCCAATGAATCCCAACTCTCCGCCACGACAACATTCCAGCAGTTTTACGGAACCAATTCAGGAAGCAAACTATGTGCCAATGACCCCAGGGACGTTTGATTTTTCTTCATTTGGAATGCAAGTTCCCCCTCCTGCTCACATGGGCTTCAGGTCCAGCCCAAAGACCCCTCCCAGAAGACCAGTTCCTGTTGCAGACTGTGAACCACCCCCCGTGGATAGGAACCTCAAGCCAGACAGGAAAGGTAAGGGAAGCCTGGCATAGCAAAAGAGTCGGGGTTGCCAGTTTAGATCTGCGTTCAAGTGTCCTTAAATCCAAAACAGAATTGGGACTAGAAATTCAGGAGCATTTCATATTACCTTAGTTATCAACTTCTTTAAGTAAAGCAATATGGCTACTCATAGATTAATAATTATTATATGTTGATGCCCAGGTGAGATTTTTAAGTCTTCTGTCTCTGGAGCAGAAGTTACAAACCGAAATATTGAAAAGGATTGGCAGGCAAGAGGAGAGAATTAGGAGAAACTAGAATGCCCTTGCCCCATCTCAAAGGAGTAACAAACTGCTCCTTGGCTACAGTCCTTTGTTGACTTGTGAAAATAACATGGGCCTGTACAGGCAAATCTTCTGTTCTATCAAGAGAAGCCAGAAATTTCAGATTTTATATGTATTATCTTTTGATTTTTAAGTTCTGTCAGACAATTTAATTATTAAAAATATACATATATTGCAGACCAAACCAAACACTTCTGTGAGCTAGACATGGCCTTTGGCTGCTGTTTTGTCACCTCTTCTCCAGAGTATATAATGTCAAATCTGACCTGAGATGATTAATGCGCTGGGCATAATTCTTTAAGAACAGTGAGGTTGCTTGTATAATCTCTCCATTCTGTTCCTATAACAACTTCTTAAAAGTGATCCTGCCTTTGCTGGGGTATAAATAGATGCTTCTAGTCTATTCTTTCATACTGGCCTTCATAAGTAATGTTAAATTCTAAGGTAGCATGGTCTGTTAAGAACTCAGTGTGAAAGAACCTTTTGAGCCAAATTGGCAGTGGGCACCCAAGTTTGAGTGGTTAAATCCAGACAACTAGCTGTGTTGCAGCATGCTGATAGTGTGACTTAATCTCCACAACCAAAGAAGTTGGTATATTGGCTGTGTGGTGAGCGGCGCCATTTCTGGGCAGTTGAGCAGATTTGGAAAGTCTCATGCTATATTTAGCTTTTTAAGAGCATGTGATGTTTGTGTAAATTTCTCATTAACCTGGGCTTAGATCGTTATTCATTCTACTTGAGTGCCAGCTGTGAGGAACAGAGACTGAGACTCATTCTGAATGTCTTAAGAAAATGAGTTTTGTTTAGTTTTGCTTTTAAGTAAATAAGGCTACCCCTGTGCTGAAACGAGAAAGTTGTGTGGGACTGAGGCACGCTGGGGAGTGTCACTTTGTCCTGCTCTCTCTGCATTTCTGTCCTAAGGGAGGTCTTTGCATCTGCTTGGTTCTCTCTCACGTTCTTCTCTTCTGTTTAACTGCGTATCTTCTCCTTTACGTGGTTTCTGCTATCTGAGAGCTTTGGCCTGCAATGCCCCTTGGTGGCCTCGATTCTGCCTCGTGGCTCCTTTTTATGTGTCCTTATGTAGCCTCCACATCTGTTGCTAATCGCCTCGTTCATTACTTACTCACTTCAGATTGTGCAGAGAGAATTTGATTGGTCTCATTTGTCTTTTCACACCAGGCCACATGGTAGATTGTAGGCCAGCTCGTAGATTGGCTGCCATTGGGTCAAGTGCCCACCTTTGGTCTGACAGCTGCAAAGACAGTCATGTGTAACACCCACAGCCACCCAGACAACGCAGGCAGCAGGGCTGTAATCAGGGATGGTTATCTTAGAAAGGGTGTGAACGTCACTCTTTTTTTATTTGTTAACTTTTCCTTTTTTTTCTCTTTGTCCTTATTTGTCTTTACATCTATTGAGACATTATTAGTCATTTTCTTCTTTGCATGCAATATGCAAAAGTATGTTTGGACATGTATAGATTCAGAATTGAGTCCACAGATCGATGAAGGATTAAGATAACATGTATCGTGAACTCTTTGAAATATTGAAATACTCATTTTAATGCTAAACTGATTCTTTCCTTATTTTCCTGTAATTAGTGCACATTAGCAGTGAACCTCTACTTTTTAACCCCATACGTAACAGTTTTATATCTTGAGGTGTCCCAATAAATGTGGAGGTGACGTGGTTTAGGTGAGGGCACAAAGCCGAGTCCTCCCTGCTCTGGTCTCCTGCCTGCTCCATCCTCCCCTCGGGCTCTGCAGAACACAGTTTGGAAATTCTCCATATATTTCACAGTTAATGATTCCACATGGTCAGCATAATGCAGAATCAGAAAAGATCCCTATTTATATGTTAAAAAGTTTTAAGATCATAATGATATGCTTTTAGTATCATCTGTGTCTGACAGAGCTCATATACCTCATATATTATTTTATATATATATCATAATACTATGGCATCTATATGTATATCATATATATTACATATATGTATAATTATCCCTCCCCGTGTACATAGTAAAAGTACTATATATTCTAGTAGATAGAATATATAGTATTCTATGTATATATATATTATAGTAATATATTAATCTCTAGATTAATTGTCCTAGTCCTCTAAACCAACCTACAGTGACTTTACAGTGGAAGAGAACAAAGTAGGTTCTTGATTACTTCTGGAGATTGTGTTCAGTCTTTTAAAGATTAACAGAACTGATGAGAGACAGTCCTGAGCTCATTGGCCAGATAATTTATTTGGTATCTTTGCTTAGATACAAAATGAACTGAGAAAGCACCCAGAATAAAGTACCACATAGTTTTTAGCAAAATCGAGGAAAATAGATTTAGCAAAACAATAAAGAGGTTGCTAAAACCGTAGTAATAGAAAAAGCTTTTTGCTTTTTTTTCAGTACTATTCTGCTGTTTGAGTATATATGATACAAGAGAGGAGGCATGAGAAAATATTTGATATTACAGGGCAAACTTTGTCAACTCGCTTATAGCTATTCAAGAAAAACACATTTTAAAACTCAAATTCAGGACTTGGAGCAAAGTTTATCCATAAAAATGTAAACTGTAGGACAAATGTCTTATTTGGTCACGAAAATCTTCTCATTGTACATAGCATCAGATGAGTCGGTTTTAATTTCAAATTTTCTGACAGCAGATACGTGACTCAACCTATTATTCTAGTATTTCTTATTAACCAAACCTCATAATAAGCAATTCTAATCCTATCAAATATGACTTGATTGGTTTCAAAGGCCAGTGTAGCCAGTTCAACACCCAATATAACCGGTTTCTGTTATTGTCTTCTTTGGAAGGAGCTGTAATAAATGAGTAACATTCTCGTGTTGTTTATACCCCTAATTATAGATGTCAGCTGCTGTAGTTAGTTGTATAGATGAGTTTTTTGAATACTTCTGAGTAATTGAAGCTGCAGAAATACACGGATGTTCTAAACACTTGTGTTTACTGTATTTTCATGGACCCCTCGTCCATCACCCGACTTGTAGTAGCTATATTTTCACCCAAAGTATTTCTGTCACCATAGTATTTGTTTTGAACCAAGCTTTGTGTATATTACCAGAGGAGGAAAACATAATTTGCATGTATTTTATTAAATATTAGGAAAGCAGATGAGTCATTGGAAATGAAGGGCAAAATATGTTTTGATTGCTTTAATTGAAACTTTTATATTTTAATGGAAACAAAATTTTGTAAATATGGGAAGTTTCTGTAAGATATCTATTGTGGCTTCTCTTAAAGTAAGTCATTACATAAATCTACCATATGTCGGGCCAGCCCGGTGGCGCAGCGGTTAAGTGCCCACGTTCTGCTTCAGCGGCCCAGGGTTCACCGGGTAGGATCCCAGGTGCGGACGTGGCACGGCTTGGCAAAAGCCATGCTATGATAGGCGTCCCACGTATAAAGTAGAGGAAGATGGGCATGGATGTTAGCTCAGCGCCAGGCTTCCTCAGCAGAAAGAGGAGGATTGGCAGAAGTTAGCTCACGGCTAATCTTCCTCAAAAAAAAAAAAGTACTTTTATACTGTAATAAATGTTTGGAAGAAGAATGAATGATACCAGTAAATATAACTGGATTTTAATAAACAAGTCTGAAAGTTTGCATCTCAAGTCAGAGTTCTGGTTTGACATTAGTTTAAAGGAAATGAGTATGGAGTAAATTTTGATGGCATAGCCTTTACATGTGAGTTTTTTTCCACTAAATATTCTTGACCTTCCAATATAACTATCCTTATTATATTCCTCTTTATACAATGAGAACGTTAAAACAAGTGTAAAAGCTTTTTAGTATGCTACTTGCTATTATATTTTAGAATTAGCAGAGGATAATAATGTGAATTATTCTTTTTGTTTCTTGATTTTTGAGATGCCTACTGGAAATCTGTAAAGCTTTGGAAGAGTAAATAAATTAGGCTAAGTTAAACCTGTAATAATACGGAAAATAAGTTTTCCACTCTGAGTTGAATTTATGTAAGCAGTACCTATTAAAATAATACTGAATAGTGTGTGGACTTTTCAGAGGATTGCATCTGTTTATTCGAAACATGTCCTCATGTGACTGTCTTGACCATGGGATGACTTTTGAAACAAGATTCAGTTCCCTCTTAAAGGACAAACAAATATGACATTGATCAGATTAAACACCACCAGCTTTAAGAGAACTACAGTTCATCAACCTACCAGTGATAGGATATTCCCTTTGCTAGGTCTTGGGTCTCCAAAAACAAGGAAGAAAAGGTGGCTTTCCTCAAGAAGCTCACTGGCCAGTGGAGAAAGTAGAAAAGTAAACACATTATCATAATTAGCGTGGAAGGGGCTGTGGTTGAGGTAAGCTCTTGGCGCTATGAGCTAAGCTCCCCTGAGGAAAGTCTGAGAGGGCGAGCGGCAATTAATGATGGCAGAGGAGGGGGATGGCAGAGGATCTTCTAGTCAAGAATAAACAGCATGCCCAGATCCTTTAAAAAGAGCAGGGAAGGGACTGGCTCAGAGTTGTGAGTGGGAGGGAAGGAATAAGGAAGGGAAAGCAGGAGGAGAGTATGAATGGAGAACAACGTCAAACACCTTGCAGGGCCTGACCCTGAAGGCATTATAATCCATGCTAATGAGTTTGGGCATTATTCTGAGGACACCATTTAAGAGTTTTATGCAGGCCAGTAATCATCAGGTTGGCTTCTAGAAAGCTCTTTCTAAGATGTAAGGGTATGATAGAAAAAAAAAAAAACCTGGATGCTTTAATGTAAAATGTTAAAAATCACACTTTTTTCAGCAGCTTCCTCAGAGAGTGCTTTGCCCAGTTTTCCAAATCTGGGGTTCTTGAAGCGTTGGTTTAGAGATGATCGAACGGGAAAGGCAGAACCAAAGTCCCTTTTTCTCCTTTCTCTCCTCATAAGTAAAACTGAGCTGTCATTTGGGTATGACTTTCATTTCTGTCTGGAACATAAGTGTCAAATTGAGTTTGGAAGGACATAAAGAAATAAACGTAACAAAATGCCTGAGTGACTCAGTGCAATTCAGCACACCATTTCCACCTTACAACTTTTGTCCTAAAATCAACCTGAATCTTTGCATGGAGTAGAAAATACATGTACATTTTACAAAAGCAGTTTAAAAATCTCACTTAATACAATATTTTTCTATTAAGAAAGCCAGGGAGTGCCCCTGAGAGTACTTGAGAGATGGCATTGGTTTGGAGGAGAGATGGTCAGTTAGGTGTCAAGTATCGGAAGGATAATTGGAAGTGACCTGTCAGACAATTGAAGTATGGCACAAAATCATAACGAGGTAAATTTCACAGTCACGTGACCTTGGTGATTTAACCACAAACACAGATAAGATGCCAAAGGTGAAAAGTTGAGAAATGCCAAGAGCGACCACAGGTAGATAACCACACTGAAAAATCAGGAGGGGCGGCTGAGAGCTAACGACAGTGGGTCTTTCAGAAGAGGAGGAGAACATGCTGAGTAAGCCCCAGCAGACCAGAAGGAGTTCTAAAAGCAGTTTGCAATTGTTAAACATCACATCACTCCTGTGTCAGCCATCCGTGGCATTCAGGCAGATGTGAGATCTCAAACTGAACTGAGGAGTTCAAAGGTGAACTCTGAACACTGATTTCCTAAGGTTCTCTTTTCCCTGAAGGGAGAGAGAGAGGTAAGGTAGTGTGCTACATGGCACAGGAGCGCACTACACCAGCAGGGTGAGGCTAGAGGAAGCCTTCCTGTGGCCTCTGATTAATGTTGTAACCTGAGCAAGTCTCTTAACCTCTTCTGTTTCTAGGAGTTTCTGATCCATAAAACTAAGAACTGGATTTGGTCTAAAAGGGCCTTTCAACTGTAAAATAAACGTATTTTTCTATAGTAAAACCTACCCTCTGCCTCTTACTTTTTTTTGAGAGGAAGTACACTATTTTGAGGAGTTTAAAAAGCTGACATCCTCCTTTGTTTTAGAAGAGTGCCCTGTGTTGTGGGCCCTGAATAGATCAGCCTTAGGGTAGGAGCATGGCCCCACATTTTAGCAGTCACATTTTAAGCTAGGCCTGCCTCATTTCTGAATAAACTCAATGGATTAACTGTCTGACTTAGAAAATTAGAGAATCTTTGCTTTTTCTTTCTTATAACTTAGAGAATCACATTTTAAGAAATTTGTAGATTTGGGTAAAATGCTAGATATCAGCATTTCATCAGCAAAGATTTTGTCATCTCATAGATGTCAACAACTTTGTAAATTCCAGGAAAAAAGAAAATTTGGTGACACTGAGAATAGTGTGGCTTAAATTACTGATTCAAATGATATTGCTACTCTTGGCATCCGGGCTTCTCATGGGGAAAGTGTCTGAGACCAGCTGCTGGGTGTTGACCTTGTACTTCTGATAGACTTTGAGCAGTGCTTGTATGTGGCAGAGATTGAATGAAAAGAAAATGATGGCCACCGAATTAAGGCTTTCACATACTTAAATTGAAGCTAGACAATCAGCACTTCGAGAATCTAGACATCTTATCTTTGCCAAGTGATGCCACCAGGCAGCCACTAAGTATCCATGGGAAACAAGTGTTGGTCTTGTTTTTGATCTTGGATTAGTGAACATTGTAACATTCTCCTGCTTCTCTAGAGGGACTTTGGTCATGAGGTGAAAGAACAGTCTGATTAAGGTTTTTAAAACATCTCCATCAAATTAAGAAAGTAATATTGTAGGGAAGTAGGCCTTGGGGCTTTCTTATGAGACACCAACCTTCAAAGAAAAGATGTAAGTGAGATCTGACTGAGGGGTTGTTTTCTAAGACATGTTAGAAATTCTAACAGCTAACATGGCACGTGTTTTTCCTCCCTTCCCCAAAATAAAGATAACAACTAACCAGGCTGGTTATCCCACTTTAGCCCTACCATCTTTTATAACACTTTGCTTATTACAGTGTTGCATGCAGCTTCCTCCTCTCCCTTGTACTGAGCATGAATGATATGTAACAAGATTGAAATATTCTCCACAAACAAACTTTTGTTTATGCTTTTGAGATGTAACATTTCTGCTCAGGGCTCTGTTGCTTTTTTACAGAATCCATTTTTCCAGTTAAAAAGTAACGTTATATTAAGAGAGTCTTCTTTTTACCAATTAGGTCAGAGTCCTAAAATTTTAAGACCCAAACCCCATGGTTTAGAGCGAACTGATTCACAAACCATAGGTGACTTTGCTACAAGAAGAAAGGGTATGTACTTTAGCATCGCATGCTGGATGGGGCGTTGGGAATTTATTTATTTTATGATGTTTTTTCTTAAAAAGTAAAGGAGAAGAGTCTTAAGTACTACTGTTGTTGTAAATGGAGCTTCCCAGCACGTTATTTCTAAAGTGAATGCTTCCCATAATCCACGAGTGTACTTGTTATGCCATTAACAGCAGCATGTTAAATATTTGATAATATGTGATATTGAGTCTTGTCCTTTTGCATTATTCTTTTAACCTTTTAGATATCAATACATTGTTTTCTTTAAGCTTGTTTGTGAGCTGCTTGTGAGTTCCAGTTGTCCCCTGTATTTATGTATAATGTATGTGTCTGTTCTGAGACAATACAGATCATTTCCATGGATTAATTATTTTATGCCATTACTTAGAATTTGACACTAAACTGCTGTTAGCCTTTGGGTTTCAAAAAAAGTGAAACATAAAGAAATACTTTCAGTTGGCACACTATTCTGTATATGTCCATTTTAAGTGTATAGATGAGCAAAATTATTTTAACTCGAGCTTAAATCAGTCTAGCCTTCACAAGATCACATTGAGCTTTTTGTATTTGAGTTGACAAAAATGCCTAGTTATAAGCCTCAGTGAATCTAGATAATCCTTTAAAATGACTACCTATGTTACAATTTGTTGGTAATTTTAACATAGTTGATTAAAATTACACATATATGGACAAAGACTAGGAGGAAACCTGGAAAAATAAAAACAAATTTTTTAGAGTGGTAGGGTGAAATGTAACTAAAATATTTACCTAATGTATTTAAATAGTCTCCTAAAATATAGTTAATATTAACAAATAATATTGTTTCAGTACTTTGCATGTTTCATAAATTTCTGAAAAATGTCTGTCTTGACTTTAAGAAAAGGGCTGAGTGCTCTGTGGTTATGTGCTAGCATAATAATTACTGCAATCATGAGGTAAATAAGTAAAGACCACTATTAAATAAAACTAATAAAATATTAGCATTTATTTCTTTTTATTTCATTTGGTAAAGGATATTGTTGGTTAAATTAAGCTAAAAATTTGAGGTAATTGTTTTCTCAGAACTGAATTTAAATCTAAAGCTATAAGTATTGCTTTGTTTTTTTGTTTCCAGACTTGGCATGAATTAATTTAAAAGATTTGATCGTTAATTCTTTTTTTCCGGTTTTTGGTGTCAGCGAAGTTTTGCACTTAATACTTTCTGTACATGATTTCACGTGTAGTAGTATAACTCATGCTCCAATGTAGAAGAGTAGGAACGTCTTTACATAGATTAAATCTCCATATTTGAGGATTAAACTAGTGAGAAAAATGAAATAAGGAAATGAAAAGTGTAAATCAAGTAATCGTAAAGGAATTGGGTCCTATTACCCTTTCTCATTTACTTTATATTCATAAAATATTTGCTTAAATTTAAGAAGCAACATGTTGTAATAGAGCTTTAGACTTTGAGTCAGCAATCATGAAACAGCATCTGATCTAGCTTTCGCCCCTGATTATTTAGCTGTGTAACCTTGGGCAAATCACATAACACCCATGGACCTCATTTCCTGTGTGAAATTTGCTGGTCTTAGGTGAACTCTGGCAATAACACATAAATAGAGATATAAAGAGAGGATCTTGTTTTGTTTTCCAAATTTCTGTATGCTGAAATCTCTTTCTCTCTCTTTTATTTCAGCCAAGCCAGCACCTTTAGAAATAAAACCTTTGCCAGAATGGGAAGAATTACAAGCCCCAGTTAGATCTCCCATCACTAGGAGTTTTGCTCGAGAGTAAGTCTTTAAAATACGTAGGTTGATGGTTCGTCGTAATGGAAAATGTCTGCAACATTGGCTCCCAAAGGATGATTTGAGGACCACCCCCCCCTTTGGGGTTCTGTGAAGTCAGACTATTTTCATTAAGATACTAAAATGTCCTTTGCCTTTTTCCACTCTCTCATGAGGGTACACTGGAGTTTTCCAGAGGCTACATAATATTTGATGATATTGTTGTGACAGCTAATGGAATGTGTATTTGTATGCTCTTGTGTTTTTAAAAAATGTTCTTTTGTTTGTAATAGTGAATATCAATAGATATAACCCATACAAATAAAGTTCCTTGGGGTTCTCAATAATTTTTAAGAGCGTTAAGAATTCATGAGGCTAGAAATTTCTGAGAACTACTGATATTGAAAATATGGTAGTTTCTTGTGGGGATTATTTAATCAAGATTTATTTAAATGTATATAGAGAAATGAAAAGAATATACAAAGTCGCAAACCTGTGCTGAATATGTGTTCATGTTTTATGTATATATATAGTTAGGTTTTTTTTAATAGTAATTCTTAAATCTTCCTTTTTATATCTGTGACTTTCTATTTATCCCTCAAATCACTAGCAATACTTTTTTGTAACTTGATGCCCAAAAATATACTCTTACAATATAGCTGTGCATATTAATTGTGCATTTAAATGTGTACAATAAATGGTTTTATAATAAATCTGTATAATAAATGTAAACGTAAATGAATATTTCTGAAAGTGTGAACTATCATTTTTATTTTGAAAGTGATTTTAGAAGTTTTCGTCAAGGCTTATGTTTGTGATGATCATTTCTGTAATTAGCTCCTCTAGGTTTCCCATGTCCCCCCGGCCAGATTCAGTGCACAGCACAACTTCGAGCAGTGACTCGCACGACAGTGAAGAGAATTATGTTCCCATGAACCCAAACCTGTCCAGTGAAGACTCGGTATGTGAAGTCATTTTAACTTCTCTCTTCCTGAGCAGCCTTTCTAAATCGTTCATGCTAGAACCTTTCTTCCAGTCTATACATTATACCCTTAATCTTTCTTTATATACTTAACGAAAAAGGATAAAAGACAGCTTTTTTAAATGCTTTTTAAAAATAGTTTCACAAAGTCTAAGACCAACGAGGAGTCAAAGTGTAATATCAATATTTATAAAGTAGATATAAATTAGTCAAAAATCATAAAAGTTTTCCAGTTACATTTCTTTTAGGATGTACTTGATTTTTGTTTTTTGTGGTTCTTTTTTTTTCTTGAGACAGATTAGCCCTGAGCTAACTGCTGCCAATCCTCCTCTTTTTGCTGAGGAAGACTGGCCCTGAGCTAACATCTGAGCCCATCTTCCTCTACTTTATATGTGGGACACCTGCCACAGCATGGCTTGCCAAGCGGTGCCATGTCTGCACCTAGGATCCGAACCAGTTAACCCCGGGCCACCACAGTGGAATGTGCACACTTAACCACTGTGCCACTGGGCCGGCCCCGATGTACTTGATTTTTGAAACTACTCAAGAAAACCTTTTATACTGAAAGCATTTTATAATGCAGTTCTCCAGGCCCACTTCAGGGCCCTCTCATGGTGAAATGATCATATACAGATATTTTGGTAGTCTTTCAATAATACACCCTTAGATAAGGCTTAACGATTAAAGAAGATCTGTTACAATCCTAATTTATTTCAGACTAGCTATGTTACCACAAGGCACAAGAATTTTATAATAGTAGCAAGTGTTATGTTTCCCAGAAATCAGGTGGTTGCCAGAAAATACTTCAGATGTTTAAGAATGCAAGCCAATTTTAATTTCTTAAAATATTTTGCTTTTGCTTTTCCTTGAATCAGATTCAGTGCTTGCTCTGTTATTTGTGTTTTGGTAGATAAGTGTATCGGTTAGGATGAGATTCAGCCTCTGAGTAACAGAAAATAAACAAATTAGCAGTGACCTAAGATAGACCTTTCTTTCCCTTTCCATGGAAAAGTCCAGAGACAGGCAGACCGCGGTGGTTGTGGCAGCACTGTGCTACAGAGCCCTCAGGGATTCCGGCCCTTCCGGCTCTCCAGTGTGCTGTTCCCATAGAACAAATTGATGCTCCAGCCAACAGATTCCCATTCCAAGCTGCAGAGTGGAGGAAAGGGAGAAGAAGAAAGGGGGGCAGCCTGACTGCCACACAGAGAAGGTTCTCAGAGCTGCCATATACGGACTCTTGACCAGAACTTAGTCTCTGTGGCCACGTGGAAGGGGCTGGAAAATGTAGCCTTTGTTCTGAGGGACAGTGGGCCTGGCTAAAAATCCCATTCACTTGGGAGGAGGAGAGAAGATATTGGGGCACGACCAGGGGGAATCTGCCAGGACAAGCAAATATCTGATGTCAACATTTAGAACGAGTAACATTTTAGTGGCTTTATTTTTCTTAAAACAGTCCTATTTAGAGGTTTAAAATATAAAGTCTAATTCTATCAATGACTTCATTTGACATCTTTGATGGACTTTAGGCAAAAACCAGTTCAGGGAACAAAACTAAGAGATTTGAAAAGCTTTATTTGGTGCTTAAACTAATTTACCCTTAAAAATATTATTAAATTTATAAAGTGTTCAAAAATGAATAAGATAATTTAAAATATTTATGTCAACCCTGACTTAGAATGCAAACTCTATCAATAATGTTTTCACTAATTTTTCATGGCAGGGCAATTTTTATTAATTGACTTCTGGTTTTGAAGTCACTATTTTTTAACTTGATGAGTGGTGTTTTATTATTTTTTTTATTTTTCCTTTTTCTCCTCAAAGCCCCCCAGTACATAGCTGTATATTTTTTAGTTGTGGGTCCTTCTGGTTGTGGCATGTGGGATGACGCTTGTGGCATGTGGGACGACGCCACCTCAGCATGGCTTGATGAGCGGTGCCACGTCCGCGCCCAGGATTCAAACTGACGAAACCC
This sequence comes from Equus caballus, assembly GCF_041296265.1. Lineage (NCBI taxonomy): Eukaryota > Metazoa > Chordata > Mammalia > Perissodactyla > Equidae > Equus > Equus caballus. The sequence continues at coordinate 94,389,168 of NC_091685.1, read as the reverse complement.
TGGGCCTCTGAAGCGGAGCGCGCGAACTTATCCACTCAGCCATGGGGCCAGACCCCGTGTTTTATTATTTTTATTAACTTATTTTTTTTCCTCGTTACAGTAAATAGTCTCTAGTAAGATTCTGAGTAAATCTTCATGCTATATCGGCGTATATATTGTCATCAATTTTCGTCTTTAGGTGGTTGGATAAATTTTTTTTATTACAAAAGTAATTATTTTCTGAGATACTAAAGTCTGTCCTTTTGCCGAAAATAGTAAATAACCATAAAAACTTTGGAAAAGACATGTTATAGGAAAGTTTGAACATATGATTTGTCGTAAGTGTTAGGTGAAGGGAAAAGACTAGAAAGAAGAAGATTACAATCAGAAAGTCAAAGGAAATAAAAATATAAAATTGTTCTTTCATGCTTTATAACATTAAGCCAGAACAGTATTTTTACCTGCCACTAGAGGTGTCTAAATAACCACCAGCTGGTGAATTTCGAAAGTACTTAGATCCTAAGTGTTAGAAATAAGCAAAAATGTCCCAGGTGAAAATATCCATCTGTCGTTGACAGTAGAAAAGTCAACTCTGCCATGTCTCTCTCCTCATGCTACCAGCTGCAAGAGCTCATCATAGTCCACACAGCTCTTCCTTACAAAAGAATGTGACAAGTATACCAATATTTCCCACGCCTCTTGGAACTTAGTGTATTAATGGAATACCATAGAAATTCATAAGATCTATTGTGTGCTTGGATTGATGAAGTCAGTAAAAAAGTAGTCTTAGAGAAATTGAGACAGGATCTGATCCAGTCTGGTTTATACATACCTTGAAGATTAAATTCTATCCAGTGCAATTTTGAAGCATGATATATTTCCTATCCTGGTGACCATGGAGCAGACGGTGGCTAATGAAACAGTGAACTGCTGATGCTCCCTGCTCATTTATACAGACATCCAAAGTCAGACATTCGTGAAGTGAAACTTTAATGTGACCCCTGAAATTCGAGTGACAGGTCATCATTACTAAAGACATAAATATAGTTAGATAGCAATAACATGTTATGTAACAACAAAAATATGTTCAGTAATTTTACATATTTTGAAAGAATTTTAGAAGAACAAAGCACTAGTGTATTTTTTTTTTTTAATTCACAGAACGCAAATAATAACTCCTGGAATCTTACTGTTTTTCTAAACTGTTTTGGGAAAACATTGGGTTAAAGCTAGAACACGGAGACAGTCTGTTCCCAGCTGAGATTAGATCAAGAGCAAATAGACTTCCTCGTAGGGGCACAAATTTTAACAATACTTAAAGATGAAAAAAGTTCCAGTTCTAGTAATAATTAGACAGAAAACAGTTTAACTAGCAATTCCGAGAAATTCTCTTTAGGAGCAACTTTTTGAGATTAAATGTGTACGTCGTATAAACTCACAGATTCCTTTTATAGCCTTGCAATACTATGAACAATTCTAGGCATTTCCAGTTAGGGAAATTCCAGCTATAGGTTCTTTCGTTGGTCACATTTGAATACAAAATTTTACACGCACACACATAACACTGCTGCTTGATTTTTTTTGTGAGAATGAAATATGGAGTCATTCAGAGAATAAATTTTAGTTTCTTCATGAATTAGAAAAAAAATGGGGGAGGAGAAAGGCTATTTGTACTAGTTAAGCACCAAGACTTGCTTACATTTTTTATGCCCTACATGTTATTTCAATACTTTTTTAATGTTTTGTTAGCAGTAGTTGATAAGTTTGGTTTAAAAATCTGTTGCTATAGATAGGGCCATCACACTCAGTTGTGCAGGTTGTTTACTGCATAAATACACTGCATACAGTATCTGGTATGTACAGTAGGCTACACACGTACTGCATTTGTGAGTTTGTGCAATCCAGACCATGTCCCGCTCACAAACCTGTGGGCCCTGGCACAGAGCTGTGTCGCCCCAGAGGAAGGAGCCCCTTTTTCTAATTCACAAAAATGTTTCATACGGGCTCTCAGCAGCCCTGCTTACAAATGAGGGAATAAACTCAATATTTTTCTAGCAATTGTCCTTTCCTGAAATCAGTTTCCTCTGTTAAACCTGAGTAAAAAGAAGTGGCGTAGCAATGTAAAGAATCAACAGAACCAGTTTATGCGGTTTCCAAATTGTTTTGTTCATCATGACAAGTATAAATTAAGTTCATTACGTGATTATGGCTTTCTTCAAAAGTTTGCGATAGCCTGTGAACATTAATATCTACATGACAGAGGACACAAGGGTGAAAGTCCCTAATAAATATATAGTCTTGTCTAGGAGAAGTCAGCAACATTTCTAGATGAGGTGAAAAGCAGCAAGGCCTGGAAACAAGCCATTTGTTGGAGCACATTTAGGAGATTGTCACAATTAGGGTAGAGGGTGTATGTGGGGACATAAGTTCCTGTTGTCCTTTCCTTTTTATTTAGCGTTGATCTTCAAGTTCCGAGGAAGCTATTCTTCCTTTTTCTGGCCCCAAGCTGTTTCGTTCTTGTTGTTTATTGCTGTCCTTCATCTTCCTTTTTTCTTCTCTCTTTTTTAGACAACAGTCCTTCTATCGTGCAGGTTCTATTAGGGACAGAACGGATAAAGCTAAGAGAAGACAGGAAATTAAGTGGTAAAAACTCCAGACCGTTGAAACAAAATAGACTTTGCCAATAGAGATTATTCATAGCCTTTACTCAAACTACTTATTCCAAACTAATTTTATTGTGAAAGCCTTTAAATAAAATATAGAACTTCTTTAAAACTTTAACTTGAAAGCAAGGAATATAAGGATCCTGTAGTTAACAAATGTAATTGAGAGAGCATTTTAATAGTATTCAAGTTGAGCCATCGCAACCAACTGTAGCTTGATGTCCCAGTCTTAGTTCGAACCAAGTTTGACTTTTGAAACTGCTTTTAGCTTGCTCTAAGCTGTTTCAGTCAATTTTTTGAATATTACTTATATCCCCCCATCCCAAAAGATCATTTAATTTCTAAGCAGACTTTTCTTCAAGCTGTGTCCTCTTGAAATAAATATTTAGGCTCCAGTAGACAGCAAATGAGAGAAACAGTATGTCTTGCGAATGCTTGACAGTTGATTTTGTTGTTTTCTACTTTCAGAATCTTTTTGGCAGTAACAGTCTCGATGGAGGAAGCAGTCCTATGATCAAGCCCAAAGGAGACAAGCAAGTGGAATACCTAGACCTAGATTTAGATTCCGGGAAATCCACGCCACCACGTAAGGTAAGTGAAACCTCATCCTGTAAATACGATTAGCTCACATTTTAAACCTGAAGAATCATATCTCCCTTGGGAGAATTTTATTAGTGTGTTTAATTTAAATTTAATAAAATCTGTTACTTAATGCTGTTTTGTAAATCACAAGTAACAACGTTATGGAAACCAGTAAATTAGTTTTTTCCTTTCTAATAGTATGGAAGTTACACGCTTTCCATTCTTTCAACAGTTCCCATTGAAATGCTTACTTAACAAACGCTAACATTAATCATTGTCTTCACTCGCTTTCCAGTGTTAGCTCAAAATTACTGCCCTTCTGACCTATGTGCTCTTTTTGTCCAAAATTGTAGGTTTTTCCTTTTGTTAACCCCACAAGTTGAACATTAGTAGTATTCTTATTCTACAGTGTTTGTTTACATTTTCCTTCATGTTTGCCAACTTCTTTTGTTATCATTCCTTGTCTCTGAGACCTTCCTTCTGTAATCATTTTCCTTCCTCCTGAAATGCATCCTTGAGAAGATCCTTTTGTGGAGGTCTGTTAGTGGCAAATTCTTACACTTTTTGTTGAACTGAAATGTCTTTAATTTGCCCGCATCCTTGAAAAAGAGTTTTTTTGAGTTCACAATTCTTGATTGACAGTAAGCTTCTCTCAACACATAGAAGAAACTGTTTGCTATCATTGGCTTCCATCGTTCCTGTTGGAAAGATGCTGTTGGTCTAATTGCAGTTCCTTTGCAGGTAGTCTGTCTTTCCTGTTTGGCTGGTGCTAAGAGCTTTTCTGCATCTTGGTGTTCTGCAGGTTCACTACAATGTGTCTAGACATCTAGACATAGATTTCTTTTTGTTTATCCTGCTTGGTAGAAGTTGTGCTGTCTTTATTTCTGGATTCTTTTTTTTAATTCTAGAAAAGTCTCAGTGGATATCTTTCTAAATATTGCTTTTCCTCTTTTTATTCTCTTCTTTGAGGTTTCTGATTAGACATTAGTTAGAACATCTCATTCTATTTTCTGAACTACTTCTTCTCCCTTTTTTTGGTGAGGAAGATTGGCTCTAACATCTGTTGCCAATCTTCCTCTTTTTGCTCAGGAAAGATTGTCACTGAGCTAACATCTGTGCCAATCTTGTCTATTTTTCGTATTTGGGATGCCACCACAGCATGGCTTGATGAGTGGTGTGTAGGTCTGCCCCCGGGATCCAAACCCACACACCCCAGGCCACCAAAGAAGAGCACTGAACCACTACACCACTGGGCCAGAGCCTGTTTTCCGTACTTCTTATCACTCTTTCATATTTTCTATCCTCTTGTCTCTTTGTGCTTGCTTGGATAATTTCTTAAGATACTATTTATGCAATAATTTCAATATCTGAAGTCCTTGGAGGTCGGAATCTGTGTTTATTATTCTGCTAACTCACATTCTTGATGGCTCATTTCCTTGTGTGTTTTATACATTTTTGTTGTGAATTCATTTTGCTGAGCGTGTTTGTGGGAATCCTGCAGACCTAAATTTCCTTCAGAAAGGATTTGCATTTGCTCCTGCTAGGAAGTGGGCTGTGCTACCACCCTAGGACCACCTCAGTTCCCTTCAGGGGTCCTTAACGTAACAGGATAGTCTCAGGTTCGACATGGCCTCCCTCCCAGGGCCTTCTGATTGCATTGCTGAGAGTGGCATTCTTCCTAAAGACAATACTGCCCTTAGCGTTTAGCAGCTCTCTGCTCCCTCTGTTCCCCTCATGCCTTGGGTATTGCCCACACTTTCTAGTGAGCCCAGCAGTGTGTTAATAATGATGTCTGTTTTAAGTTAGCTGCTATCTAGTTGTGTTCTAGGAGTTATCAGGGCCCATCAGTCTATGCAGTTTGCCATTCTTCAAATACTGCTTTTCAAAAAACATGTCTTAGCTCTGAAAGTAAACACTGATACATATGCTCAGGACTTGAAAAAGTCAAGCTTAAGCTGAAAGCTGGAGGGAGAAGCCAGTTGTGCATCTTAAGATGAACCGGGTGTCTGCTATCCCTATTTTATAAGAATTTCATCTGTGATGGGAACATTAGTTTGAATTCTCGTATATAATAATTTTAAATTTAAGGGGAAAACAGCGTATAGTTAAGAGAGAAACAATATTGTTAAATTGAGGTAATGTTACTTTATTGTGTGACCAAGCAGAATTTTGAGAATTATTCACAGTCCATATGTATCTACATGAAACTGAAATTCAGTTTTAAGACTGAATCACTCAGAAGCACTCCTTTATATGTGGGACTTTATGAGGTTTTCTCTTTGCTTTTTAGCAAAAGAGCAGTGGCTCAGGCAGCAGCGTAGCAGATGAGAGAGTGGATTATGTTGTGGTTGACCAACAGAAGACCCTGGCTCTGAAGAGCACCCGGGAAGCCTGGACAGACGGCAGACAGTCCACAGAGTCGGAAACGCCAACCAAGAGTGTGAAATGAAAATATTGCCTGCCATCTCTGAACACAGGAGAACTGAATTGTAAAGATAAATCTTGTTTGACTGAAGATGATTTGACACTTCTACTCTAGGTAGATCCTCAGACGAGTAGAGTTGAAGTCAAAGGACCCTCCAGACGTAATCAAGCAACTCTGACTGTAAATGGTGCTTTGTGGTATCTGAACAATTCATAACATGTAAATAATGTGGGAAAATAGTATTGTTTAGCTCCCAGAGAAACATTTGTTTTATAGTTAACACACTTGTAGTATTACTGTATTTATGCACTTTTTCATTTAAAGCATTGGTTTGGGTATTCCCAAATGTACTTAACATAATTCCTTTGGGAGTTCTTGTTTGTCCTCACACTACTCTGATAACATTATTAAGTTAACTGAGCTACTTTTAGATTGGGAAATTGCTCTTTAAACTGCAGTCTAACAACATTAAAATGAGAAGTAGATTCACAGTTTACCTTTCTACCTGAAACTTCAGGTGGGTGGTAACCATTAGCCTACAACTAGAGAGTATAGTTGGACTCAGCATTCATTGCCTTCCAAAGGGCTGGGGGCAGTGTATGTACTGGTGTCAGGCCCTAGTTCTCTGATTCATGTACATTTAGTTTGCATTGGTGGATCTGTATCATATTTTGTTAATTCCAGTGTTTTTGGCTCAATGAATGAGGATTCTGCCAGGTGAGATCTTGCACCTTGGAAAGACTGAATAATTATACTCTCAAGTAAGCCTACAAAACTGATGGCATAGGGTGATATTTGCTGTCACACTTATTAACATGTATGAAACTTTACATTACTTGCAGAAGATAGATTATATAATGAATCAGGTACGTACCAGGCACTGATGTGCTAATACACTGATCAGGTTTAGACATGGAGCTTTAGCTGTGTTCCTGTTAGTCCTAATATTGGTTTCCAGTTTGGAATTAATGAAACAGTGAACATTCACTGTTAGTTATAGCAACATACTGTGATTTTTAATTAGACAGCAATTCAGATTTATTACTCTCAGAATGAAATTTAATCTTTTGACACCATAGTGCCCTATGATTTTTTTTTAACTTTACTTAATATTCTTCTTGGCCTTATATTTAAATCCCTATGCAATTAATATTTTATATCTGCCTTTGTTAAATAAAATAGATGTTATATAAATGATTCTCATATGTAGCACCTATTGCTTTTCCAGTAAAAGAACTAAGGATTTTGTACTGTGATTTATATTCACTGCCCCAATTCAAGAAATGTTGGCGCCTTGCTATAATGTGAAATCTTAGAGCCATGGACCTCTTCCAACCAGATTTCTGAAACCACCAGAGGAATCATGGTTCTGGCTCATGTATAACGTGGTCCTGTGACGTGGATATCAAGACCACAAATTATATATAGTGAGGCTACAATTGTATTGATCTGTCTTGGCTTTGCAATGTAATTTAGAAAGCAGGTATAGTAGTTTGTTTGTTTGTTTGTTTGTTAACTACATACAATCTCTTATGTGTTGATTTGAGACTTAACAGTTTTGGGAGGGGGCATAGAGATAGGAGTGCCCGCAGCTGAGGCATGGCTTCCTCATTCTGACCTCTACCTGTTGCCTGACTCGACAGATGTGCCCTGATTTCTGGCCTCTTGGCCATAGTACTGTGCCTAATCAACGTCATGGGTTTATTTTCCCATTCCACGAACTAAAAATGTTCATAACAAGATGAATTGTAGACTCGTAACATTTGATGCTTTTAAATGTTTGCTTCTTTTTAAACAAAAACTAAAACCCAAAAGTGAATTTTGAGGTTGATTTTTAAATAAAAAAGATTGTTTGAGTTCGGTGTGTGCAAGCTGTTTTATAATGAAACCACAAAATCTGAAATCATTGAAATGTGCCTAAACTATCAAAACGCACAAGCCAGTTGATGTGTGAAGATACTAATTGTGTTATGTGGAGGACACACATATTTTGAGATTTAAAACACAACAATAAATATATTACTAATTCAAAAATAGAAATCTTCTTTAAAGCTGCCTATCAGAAGAGTCTAAGGCAATTATGAATTTTTTAGTGTAATTTCTCCTTAATTTTTTACGTTATTTTTTAAGACATACAACTCTCTAGTTTATAGAAAATTTTCCCATTATGCAGAGTAATTTAAGAATTGAAATGTATTTGGCAGTTTACTTGAAAACAAAATCACATTGAACATTATTGACAAATTAAAAGACAGTTTCTTATAGAGCAGTATTTTCTAAACATGTTTTAGCACTAAAATCTTTTTTAAATGAAATTTTGTGTAACTCCAATACATAAAGCCTGAAAAGTCCATTTTATCAGTATAAATGTATTTTGAGTTCACATTTGTGTTTACTTATCTTAATCCATTACTAAGAATAAAATTTCTGAATAACACAAATGTGAAATTGAGGTTATAGATAGTTGCCAAAAAACCTCAGCAGCCAATTTATTTCTATACCTTGTTTTATTTGCATACTATCAAGAAAATTGTGATTCACACAAACATAAGTAAGTGCAAATAATAAGGGTTTTAAACCCACATCTCAGGAGGCTCTTTAATTAGAGATAACTGAAGTTGTATTCTAAGGTTCATACAAAAATAAATTATCCTGGTAGTAGAAGTTAATACATAATTAGTCTCCAGTATGATAAAATAGGCGTATGTGACTCATTAGAATGTGCATTTTTATTGTTTTATTTAAAATAATGCACTTATAAAAATGAAATTTGAGTCAAACTCTTTTAATACCCCAGTCACCTTCAAGAAGCTGAGTTTTGGCCAGACATCAGTTGAAAACCACTGATTAAGCGTGTGACAGTTACGTTATAAATCAGAAGTCTTTCTCCCACATGTTTGATGTTCTCTGCCTTTTATTCCTTGTTTTGAAAAACTAAAATTTTATGAAGGTTTGAATACCAAAGTACAGTTCTGCTTTCAAAAATCAAAATTCAAACTTGAATAATTTAAGCTATTTGACCCACAGAAGGTAGTAAGCTACAAAAGATTGTTTTTATCTAAACTCTAGTTTATACATTTTCATCTTTATTTTTGTCAATATATATAAGCTACTGTGAGCATTTTAGAGAATTCCATAAAGGTACTATGAGTGTGTGTGTGTATATAGCATTGTATTTAATCATAAACTAATTTGATATAGAAATACTGCTATACTGGTACATTAAGGTCATAAGTCATAATTTCTTTTGGACTCTTTTTACATTTAACTAATGGGCGTCACTATCTCCATATTCATAAATGCATTTAAACTGGAAATTGAACACCAGTGTTTGTTTGGGTTTTTTTTTCTACTAGTGGGAAATTGTCTGCTTTCCCCTTTTAGTGAAAACAGTATTTTTTATATTTTGTTAAAATGTTAGCTACTTTATGCCTGTACACTATACCATAGACATTGATCATAATTCTTGGATAGTCCCAAACACTCTTAGTGCCTCTTTATGTGGCCCATTGAAATATTGGTATTAGTATCTTGAATGAATACAAAGCCTTTAGAATTTTAGAAACAATGCAGTGGGCATCCTTCCTGTTCCTCTCTTTGGGTCATTTTGGTAGGTCTTGTCCTCCATTGTCAGGTAAGCAATCAGGCCAATGACAGGGATTGTACATACGACCAAATCGAGTGGATGCACAGAGAGAGAGAGATATGCTAGAATAAGAATTATTGTCAATAGCATTGGATATGTTATTTGTAAATCTGTATATAATTTAAAATACTGACAACTATGAGATGAAAAGCCATGGTGTAAATGAACATTGTAGACATCGTGGACTTGATGTGATGAGAAATCGCTTGTCAGGTTGTGGAGGTAATTGGTTTTAGTCTGACAAAATATGTTTGTATACTACTACAGCTTGAAATAGTTTGTCTTCTCTTCCATAGACTTATCTTTAAGTTCAGTATAATGTCTGTTATGAATTTTACAAAATATTTAGTCAAGCCATTACCACAGTTTCTGCTTCTTTTACTTAAAGAGAGAAGGTTTTGTGTGAGTTCTCGTAACCTAAATTGATTGTTGATGATCATCCCAAATTTCAACAGCAAAATCTTATGTCTAAATTTATTTCTCCCCTCTTGCACATTTTCTTTTGTAAAGATCCAATTGTAGATATTTTCTGCTACCAAATAAAACTTTTCAAACAATTTGGTTTCAAGACCTCAAGTAGTTGATTTGGATACTGAGCTTGTGCACCAATAAGGACATATGTATTGATATTTCTGACCCTTCTTCAGAGTCTGTCTCTAAATCAAAAACCCAGTTCTGCAATAAACAGTGCTGCCAGTCTTCCCAGTCCTACTTTTATAGGATCACTCATTTTCTGCAACAAGGCTCTCACTAAGTCGTGCTAGAATAGCATAGTCAGGCTCTCACTAAATAGGAAAAGCTTCTGAGACTGTTGCCATATGCACACACCCTTGTTATTCCTTCATCTAGTTCGCACTGCCACCATTTTGTTGAGTAAAAGGCCAATAAATAAGGGGCTGTCTGCAACCTTTACCATCAGAAAATACGTTTTATACATAAAGCATGACTTGGGAAATGGTAACTGGCTGGGCTTTTTCATTTCTATGAGAGTTTTCAAACATCTCCGGTACTTCATAAAACCTTAGGAATTACTGTCAGTCAGTCCTTTAGCCCACTCAGCCCAGCGTTTTACAACTCTTGACTCACATTAAATCATATTTCGGAAGTTTAGGGAGGGAAAGGTTATCTTCTTTGAGGTCATTTTCTCCTCATCTGTCTTTCTGTCACCTTGTAAATGGTGAAACTTCTGGATATTTGCATATAACTTCTCTGTAAAAAAAAAGCTGCTTTCTCCGATATAGAAACATTTTTTGAATTACAGTTTTTCTAGGAGAGTTTTATGGGGAGTAACTTGGCAATTCTGTGAATGTGTGTTACTGCATATTTAAAGGCTGAGTCAGTGATGGGAGGCATTTTATTAACTGTTGTGATGGGTAACATTCCTCCCTTAGATTCCCGTTTTTAATATTACAAAAAAATATTTTTTTAATAAAATAAATGAACGCATAGAAAATTAAGTATCTAAGATATGTCTCTATACTTCGTTAGCCAGGGTTTTTATTACTAATAGTTATTTTGGTGATTAACTCTTAGCATAACGTGTCTCTGATTTTGTGGTATGTGTGATGCCCAGAACATTTGGAGTACTCGGTGTGTGGCATGTATAGTGGTACAGAAAAGAAAAAAAATAAATCCCCCCTAAAAAGCCCATTTTCTCAAATATGGTATTGTGATGGTTAATGTGTCAACTTGGCTAGGCTGTGGTGCCCATGTGTTTGTTCAAACAGTAGTCTAGATGTTGCTGAGAAGATGTTTTGTAGATATGATTACCATTTATAGTTAATTGACTTTAAGTAAAGCAGATCACCCTCCATAATGTGGGTAGGCCTCATCCAATCAGTTGAAGGCCTTAAGAGCAAAAGCTGAAGGTTTTCCACAGAAGGAATTCTGCCAAGACCATTAAATAGAAATCCTGCCTGAATTTCCAGCCTGCCAGCGTGCCCTACAAATTTCGAACCATTCAGCCTTCACAATCATGTGAGTCAATTCCTTAAAATAAATCTTTCCGATGGATGGATGGGTCATTCCTATCAGTCTGATTCTCTGAAGAACTCTGACTGATACAGGTATCAATTCGTTAATATGAGTGCCTCTTACACATACACCAAGCAATGATTTTGAGGTTTAAGTTGAAATATATCTACCTCTAAAACTATTTTTAAATCAACTTTGTAAAAACAGTGAGTCTGCAAGTTGCTTATTCCAATCCTTAGACAAAGGAATAATTCTGGAATTCAGACTAAGAAGAAAGTTCTGTTGTCTCAGATTTTGATTCTACTCGATGATGACCTATTAAAAATTAAATCATTTCACTAGAGTAGCTGCTACATGTGTGGCGTTGCGCTAGGTGCTGTGGGAAACAAAGAAATCTGCACTCTCTTTATCTTTACAAATTCATATGTGTGAAATAATAAATGATACGGGACAGAAAATAATTACTTCTGAGGTATCAGCGATGAGCTACCGAAAGAAAGACTGTCAAAGTATCATAGTCAAGAAAAGCTTCATAGAGATGGAGATTAAGCTAGATTTGGAGGATTGGCAAGAAGGAAAAAGGAGGGCATCCGAAAAGAGAACAACATGAAGAATTTATTTATTAGCTTGCTATTAGTTTAGTTGTTTTGTGAGAAGAGGGGTGTATAAAAAGACGAAAAGGGGCAGAATATGGAGAACTGTTTATCAGGTGGAAGGTTATGAATATTGTATTAGTCATCTAATGCTATGTAACTAACCGAAAATGTAGCGGCTTAAAAAAATGTATCGTCTATTCTTACAGTTTCTGTGGATATATAGGCATATCTTAGCTGGGCAATTCTGGTTCAGTGTCTCTAATGAAATGATAGTCAACTGAGACTGTAGTCATCTTGGGGCTGAAGGATCTACTTCTAAGGCAGTTCACTCGTATGGCTGACAAGTTGGCAGGAGGCTTGTGTTCCTCTTCACGTGGGCTTCTTCCAGGCAGCTTGAGTATCCCAAAGACCAAGCAGAGGCTTCAATACCTCTTATGACCTACACTTGGAAGCCATATAGTGTTATCTCTGCTCTACTCTAACAGGTCGTTCAGTCCGCTCCTGATTCATTGTGGGAGGAGACTTACAAGGACATGAGTACCAGGAAGTAAGGACCACTGGGAGCATCTTGGAGGCTAGCCGTCACGAAGGCAGAGTTGAGTGTTAGGGATGAAGCCAAGGATGGAAGGCCTTGAGAACCAAGTGGAACTCAAGTGCATTGAGAATTAACGACTTTAAAATGTCAAAACAACAAGCCAAAGCATGGAAAGAGTAGGCCACAGGAAGTCAGGATACAGTTCTAAACGTAGGTCTATGAGTTTAGCTGTGTGTTCTTATAAATTACAAAGCTATTTAACAGTTATTAAGACACTCTTCTATATTGACTCTGACCTAATCCTCATTAATACTGTCAGGTAATTAGTGTTATACTCTCCAAGCGTCAAGTGTTCCAACTTCAACAACTCCACGAAGCTTTCTCTCAACTCCCTCACCCAGAGGTCATAGCTCCTTCCTCTGAAAGTCACAAAATTGGTAACTTCTTTTTTTCCTATTTGGCTTTTGTGATGATGTATTCATTTTCTAGGGCTGCCATTACAGAGTACCACAGACTGGATGGCTTAAATAACAGAAATTTAATTTTTCGCAATTTTGGAGGCTGAAACTTCAAGATCAAGATGTTGACAGGTTTGATTTCCTCTGAAGCCTCTTTCCTTGGCTTGTAGATGGCTGCGTCCTCACTGTGTCTTCACATGGCCTAATTTCTGTGCATACAACCCCTGATGTCTCTCTCTTCTTGTATGGACGCCAGTTATATTGGAGTAAGGCCCTTCAGACCTCATTTAATCTTAATTACCTTTTTAAAGGCCCTATTGCCAAAACAGTCACTTTCTAAGGTACTGGGGGTTAGAAGTTCAACATGAATTTTAGGAGTGACACAATTCAGTCCATAACAGATATCTCTGTCTGTATCTCATCTACCTGGCTGTATGCACCTTAGAATAAAGAGTATGTCTTATCCAGCATTATATCAGTCACATTCCTGGCAGGAAAAAATGGCACACTCGAAGGAGTAGTTGAAGAGAGTTGAATGAAGGAACTCTTGCATGTCTGTGGATAGGATTAAGGGAAGCAACAGGGATGGTCAAAAACTCTTAACAGTAAGAAGACATTACCACTTCTGGAACTAAGGGGGCAAGTGGTGAGCCCTGTTACTGAAACCCAGTAAGAGCTATCCACCAGCAGGCACTTTGGTCTTAGGTAGAAGGACACAGCTACTACCTAATCCAGATCAGCAGGGAGGGAGTCAGGTTCTCTCTCTCTCACTTGCCATTGGCTAAAACCTACCAGCAGCCAGAAATAACCCAGGAGATGTAACACGTGGAGGGCAGCCTCCCAGGGCACACAGTAAGACAGAGAGGGGTGGAGGGCAGATCAGGCAGGGCAAACAGAAAATCCTTCACAATCTTCATATTTATTACCATGTCAAACCATCAAGGAAATAGTCTGTGGAAGATTGGTTTGCTTAACAGCTGATCCAACCTCTTTCTAGAATACTATCCTGTACTTCAAAAGCTGTAAGGATAAAAACTACATTTCCCAGGCTTCCTTGCAGCTAGGGCTCTGCCTGTCATTGACTTTCCACTAGTCATATTCACTTAAACTCAGAAACTGAGTTCAGTGGAGAGGGAAGCAGAATTCTGTCAGGTATCAATATAGTTAAATCTAGCCATTTGCCTTTGCTAGATGAAGCAATGGGCTCCTGATCCTTGGTCCACAGCTAAGGTGGTGTATTCTTGGAGTCAACATCTGTGGTGGCAGCCTCCTGCCCCTCATGGCACAATAGGCCATGCTTTCAACTTTCATGCTTCAACTGCTTTAATTAGGGTACCTTCACTTTTTTTGTTTCTACATTGGAAAATAAGCGTGAAATTTTATTTGAAAAATAGATTCCGCTACTAGAAAAAGTTCTAACTGTTGCAATAAAAGAAAATTTGATGTCATAAATGTTTTTTCAAGTTATATTACTGTGTAAAAGTTAACGCTATTTAACTAAATATAGTCCTATGTTTGCTTGTAAATAATAGGATTAAAGCAGCAGGATATCACGACAAATATTACAGACATTAAAATGATAATAAAAAAGATATTATGAATAACCTTAGGCAAATAAATTTTCAAAGTATATAAAATGAATACATTGCTAGAAAAAACAACTCACTAAAACTGAAAAAAGAAAAGAAGATTTGAATAGTGAGATATCAACTAAAATGAATTTTAGAATTAAAAATCTTTTCACGAAGAAGACTCTACCCTCAGATAAAATCTCCACTGAATTCCACCAAACACTTAAGAAATAAATAATGACAGTCTTACACAAGTTCAGGAATGCAAGGTCATACACCACTGCAGTGAAATAAAGGGGCAAAAATTACAATCATCTCAATTGATGCAGAAAATTGGTTGAAAAATTTCAAATTCTATGAATGACTGAAAAACAAAACTCTTACCAACATGATGTAAAAGGGAAATTCATTACAATGAAAAGAATATCTGTTAAAAAATCCATCAGCAAACCTACACTTAATGATAAAACATTGACAACTTTCTCTTTGAGACCTAAAACAAGACTAAAATGTCCACTATTACCATTTCTGTTCATTATTGTACTGAAAGACCCACCAGATGAAAAGTGTAAGATGTGGGCAAAATAAATAAAACTACTATTATTCACAGATGATATGATTGTGTGAGTAGAAAATCCAAACAAATCTTTGGATAAAAGATTGCTACAGACCAGGTCAATGTACAAACATCAATTGTATTCTTATGTACCCAGAACAAGCAATTCGAATATGAATTTTTTTAAAGATGGAGATTATGATAACATCAAAAAATGTGAAATACTTAGGAATATGTTTAAAATAGGATGTGCAAAAATCTCTACTATAAAACATTATTAAGAATAAATGAAACCGGAGCCGGCCCCGTGGCTGAGTGGTTAAGTTCGTAGGCTCCACTTCAGTGGCCCAGGGTTTCACCAGTTCAGATCCTGGGTGCGGACATGGCCACTCATCAGGTCATGCTGAGGTGGTGTCCCACAACTAGAAGGACCCACGACTAAAATATACAACTATGCACTGGGGGGATCTGGGGAGAAAAAGCAGAAAAAAAAAAAAAGAAGATTGGCAACAGTCATTAGCAAGCAGGTGCCAACCTAAAAAAAAAAAAAGAAAGAAAGAATAAATAAAACCAAAATAAAGGAAAAAATATACAACGTGGATGGATTGGGTAACTCAGTCATGTGAAGATGTTGATTTTCCCCCAAATTAATCTTTAAATTCAGTGTACTCTCAAAATCCCAGGAGAGTTCAGTTTTTTTTAAATGAAACTGAGAAGCTGATTCTTAAATATTTATAGAAGTGCAAAGTACCAAGAATAGGCAAAATACTCTTGGAAAAACAAAGTGTAAGATGTACTCTACAAAATCCGCAATTTCTTATGAAGACATAGCAATTAACGCAGTGTGATATTGGCACCAAGAAAGAAAAATACACCAATGGAGCTCAAGAGAGAATACAGAAACAGAATGACACATATACGGATATTTACTTGACTTATGAAAAGGTGGCTCTGCAGAACAATGGAAAAATCATGTTATTTTCAGTAAACACTGGTGGACAAATTGGATATCTGTATAAATAAAAGAAGAAAATTGACCCCTAGCTCACATCATAAACAAATATCAATTCCTAGTAAACCATAGACATGATTGTGAAATGCAAAACGATAATGAAGTTAATATAGGATAATTTTATCATATTTGGAATAAGAGAAGATTTCTTAAAGAAGGCAAGAAAAGAATTAACCAAAAAGAAAAGATTGATACATTGGGTTGTATCAAAATAAAGAACATCTGTTCATGAATGGATGCCATTAAGAGAGTCAAAAGCAAAACACACTGTGGGTTACGTTTGCAACTCTTATAATGACAAAAGACTCATAACCTAAATATATTTAGAACTCCTGAAGACCACTAAGGAAAATATAGTACTCCAAAAAGGGGAGGGAGAGACAAGAGAAATGGACAGAATTTTCACAAAAACACATAAAAAGGCTCAAATAAACTTATGAAATGGTGCAACCTTCCCAGAAATGGGGAAATGCAAATTAAACCCACAATTTCATATTACTGCACGTCTACCAGAATGATTAAAATTAAAAAGGCTGCCAATACCAAACGTTGGCAAGGATGTACGGCAACAGTTACTCTCATATAGTGCTAGTGGAGTTCAAACTGGTACAACTACTTTGAAAGACTGTTATTACTTACCAAAGCTGTACATATGCATACCCTGTGACCCGATGATCACATTCCTGAGTATAGGCCCACCTGAAACACATGCATATGTGTACTAAGAGACATACACAAGAATGTTCAGGATAACATTATTTATGAAAACCAAACATACAAAATAACCCAAATGCCATCAACAGTGGAAAAGATACATAAATTATATTACAATCTTACAATTAAGCTATGTAAACGAATGAAATACCGTCATTCACATGGACACAGATGATCTCACAAATACAACGTTAACTAAAAGAAGCTAGACACAAAAGAAAGCTTTAATATATGATTTTACTCATAAAGTTCAAAGACAGGGAAAACGAAATCATCGCATTTAACGCGTAGTTGGGTAGAAAACTACAAAGAAAGTAAAGAATCAATTTCCTTAAAATCAAGAGGAGTGGTCATGTTGGATGGGGACAGAGGGGTCAACAGTCGTGAAGGGGTACAAGAAGGGTTTCTGTTGTGCCGGCAATGTTGTATTTATGGACCTGGATGTTTCATAACATCCTTTTGTTTCACAACAAAAAGGTTAAAAATAAACTATTGCCCAAAAATTTGCATCTAAATCTAACTTCCAGAAGACAGAGGAACAATTTAAATGTTGCCACTAGGAAATAATCAGACAAAATCTAGAACATTCCATATAAGATAACTTGTCTAGTCTCTACAAAAAATCAAAGTCATTTTTTAAAAAGTGAGGGAATGCTCTAGAACAAAAGAGACTAAAGAGACATAACAACCACAATCCTACGTGTAAACCTTGATAGGGACAAAAACGCTATATAAGGCATTTTAGGCAAAAATAGGAAATTTTCAATGGTCTAGATAATAACGATATGAAAGAATTACTCTCAATTTTCTTAGCTGCACTAATAATATTATGGGAAAGTAGTTGAATCTCCTTTATCAAATAGACACATGCTGAAATATTTAGGGCTACAGCATCTGAAAAAAAATCTGAAAAAAATGCTCACAATATACATATATGTAGAGAAACAAATTTAAACAAATAAAACAAAATAATGATTGTTGAGTCAAGGTAATGAGTACCTATTATAACGTTCTCTCAACCTTTCTATTGAAGAGTTTGACATTAGAAAATTAAAAAATCATTGAGCAATTAAATAATCTTTTCCATACCTGGAAAAGAAAGAAGTAAGAAGGAAGGAAAGGAGAAAAGAAAGAAAAAAAGGGATAGAGAGAAAACAGAATGGTAACATAAGTAATACATGGGAAAATCTTTGAGCTCATTAGAAGAATGTTTTTAAAAAAAAAAAACAGTATGAATTGGCAATCATTTTTAGAAACATTTTTAAATAACCTCTTTATATTTTGCATATATTCTTCACATCCCTTTTCTCAAATTCATATCTTAGTGTATATAAGGGCACAAAATAATTTTCCTTATAAGATATCTTTTTTCTATATATTTTGAATAAACAACAATCATATAGTTCAAAACATAAAAAGCCTAAAGTATTATATGACAAAAAAATCCCTCTCAAGAGCCCCATGTCTGTGTTTTTTTGTCCTTCCATATAATGTGCACTCATAAGGAAATTCATATTTATTAATGGGCCTGGTAAATTTTAGTTGTCTTTGACGATGCCTTTTTCCCTGAGATAACATTTGCGGAGTCCGGCAGCTATGAACGTTTGTTATTTGGGGGACAGCGCCCTCTTGTGCATAAAACTGAATCTGCAGTCCTGACAAAAAGTGGAATAAACATGAATATTCTTTCATGGAATTAGAATTATGAAACTTCCTTGAAGCCATACAGTCTGCCACCATACTTTCAACTACTCAGTTATGACCAGCTCCAAAATTGCTCTAAGTCTTCAGTGAAGATGTCCCCACACTTGCCTTAGTGATCTCATACATTTATGGTACTTTTTGATCTTCAAAGAACTCTCACATCCATGTTTTGTTTGATTAGAACAGGAGTTATTGTCCTCCTTTTCTATTGAGATATAATTCACATGCCATACAGTTCACTCATTCAAAGTATATAGCTCAACGGTTTTTCATGTATTCAGGGTTGTGCAACTATCATCACAATTTATTTTAGAACATTTTCAACACCTCAGAAAGAAACTCCATACCCATTAGCAGTCATGCCCACTTTCCCAACCCTACCTGCAGCCCCAGGCAACCACTAATCTACTTTTGTTTCTGTAGAGTTCCCTTTTCTAGACATTTAATATAAATGGCATCATCCACTCTGCAGTGGGGTCTTTTGTGACTTTCTTCTTTCCCTTAGATTAACGTGGACAAGGTTCATCCGTGTTGTAGCATGCATCGTACTTCATTCCTTCTTATAGCTGAATAATATTCCATTGTAGGAATGCACCACATTTTAATTATCCAGTTGTCAGTTGATGGACATTTGGATTGTTTCCACGCTGGCTATTATGGATAATGCTTCTGTGCGTGCCCAACTGTTTTCCTTTTGCAGTTGCAAAGAGGGAAGTGTCCTGAGCTGAAATGATCCCTCAAAGGCTTACAATAGGAGGAAGAAATTGTCCTCCTCAGGACTTCAGCTTCCCCATCGCCAACCCCACTCCAACCACAGGGGCAGCCACCACACCTGTGGGCTCCTCACATCCTGTCACCTCAACTTTCACCTGACGTCCTGTCATCTATCATCTCCAATTCTTTACCCCAAAATAATCATGCCATCAGCTGCCACAATCTCCCACCTCTATGCCTTTCCCAAGCCTGTCCTCTGGTTCTCTGAGAAACTTCATCTCGACTTTCTGCCCAATTTTCCCTGATGGAATGTGGGCTCCCCTGAGAATACCACTTCCCCGACTCTTTCAAGTCGAACTATTTCCTGTCATACCCCAGGCACTGGGGACAGGATGTGAGGCCCTTTCCTCTCCAGCACTGCTTCAAACAGGTTCTCCTTCCTCCTCCCCAAACCCTAGCAGTTTAGGACTTCCAGACGCTGTGCTTCTTATTGCTATAATCTGGTGACTCCTGGTCACCTCTTCTTGTTCAGTGGTTACTCCCTTTCGCTCCCCCATGGCTGTCCTCCCCTCTTCTCTATTCCATCAATGCTCTGGGTGACTTTAACCTCTTCCTGAGCCTTGCACACAGCACACTAGCTTCTCTCAGTTCCTTAAACCCCAATGACCTCTTTCTCCACCTGCTCCAGTCATCCACCGCCGACTTTCCACCCTAGGTCTTGCAGAATCAGGCCAGTTCACCAAACTAACAATTGGCAGAATTCACTTAATTCTTGTTACTAATAATAAAGCTTACAACCATGTCCCATATTGGATGGGTTAGATTTAACAGCTGTTGATGATTTCGTGTGACATTTTAGTTGGATAATTTTATTTCATCTTCATAAAGGCTTTTAAAGAGCATGCCATTCAAGTCCGCTCTAACTCCTTGCATTGGAGCTGGAGGAAGCTGGAGTAGAGAGAAGATGGAGAAAAGTTGGAAAGGGAGTTGGGCAGCATACAGAGTGGTCGGCCCGATGGTCAGGGAGGTGGTGGAGACGGGAAATACACCCAGAAAAAGAAATGTATTACTGGCACACTTGTATTTATCAATGTGTGTTTTGTGATATATTTTGATTGTGAAGCATTCTTATTAATAAATTTTTATAACCTTCAGTCTTTTCTGCTCAGATCATAAATGTTCCTGTCTTCCTCAAATTCATCCTCTTTTTTCCTGATACTGCCTGAGTTTGCTCCTGCGTCTTTTCTCTCCTGTCACTGTTGCTGATCTCCTGGCTCTTCTCGTCTCTAGTTAGTTCCCCAGCCAGCCTCTCAGGTGTCCTCTGGATCCGCCACGTCTATTCATCCTCACCACTGCTAAATGGATCTTTTTTCATCATAAATCTGATCACATCACTCACTTGCCTAGTGTCCTTCAGGCAATTAAATCCACCTTCAGAATTACATCCAACTCACCACTTTTTTCTTCATACATTATACTCAGAGCTGCTGCTCACCACTGGCACCTGTGAGTAAAAATTATGTAGATTTGTTATTTACTTCTCAATAATAACAATTACCAGAAAGTCATATGTAAAGTCAATATAAAATCTTCTGAATAAATTATATGTATCAAGTTTCAATGTGAAATTAAAAGTTTAAACTATAATCAAAATAATTGGAAACTCAAAGTCACCATGAAGTAATCAGGTTTTAAAATTTACGTAGAATCAGAAATTCAAAATCACTGTGAAGTAATAATCAGTTTAAAAAATAATAATCTCGGGCCAGCCCTGTGGCCAAATGTTTAAGTTCATGCGCTGCACTTTAGCGGCCCCAGGTTTCACCTGTTCAGATCCTGGGCGCAGACATGGCACCACTCATCAGGCCATGCTGAGGTGGCATCTCACATAACACAACCAGAGGCGCTCACAACTAAAGTCTACAGCTATGTACTGGGGGCTTTGGGGAGAAGAATTAAAAAAAAGAGAAGAAGAAGATTGGCAACAGTTGGCTCAGGTGCCAATCTTTTTAAAAAATAATGATAATAATCTCATAAAAATCATAGAAATAAAATTCTTTATAACTATTTCAGTGCTTATTTACTCTAGGATCTTATCTTTTCCAGAAATAGTCACTAGATTTGACACTCTTTCTTGTGACATTGTAGGCCTTAGGTGGTTTTTAAAAAGTTTTTAACTTTGAGAGGCTGTAGTGTTACTGGCAAATGATAACTGGGAAAGAAAAATACCTCTGAGAGGTCTAAAAGTATTTGGAAATACGTTTAGTAAAGTATTGCCATAAATGTATTGTAATAATTCAACAAGATTCATACTAGATTTTAGAAAATAACAAGGTTTTCAGATATTTGTACATCGATGAACCATTGCTATCACGTTTACAGAAATCGAATCTACTTTTTAACATGAACCGCTAGACGATTCATGTGTACATTAAAGTTAGAGAAGCACTGAACTAGAAAAGCCATGATATTTCAATAGCATAGGCTAATCTTTTTTTTGAAAAAAATAAAACAGCTTTATTGAGGTATAATTGGTGTAAATGAAACTGTACATATTTAAAGTGTATAAACCGATGAGCTTTGACATATGTACAAATTCAGGAAATCACCATCCCAATCTTTCTTTTAAAGATATTATTGTTGTATGTGGAAAGAAAGCAAATGGATGTGTAATTTGACAGTGGATCAAAGAGAGCTTGATTGTGAAATTTGCAATCAAAGTGGCACTCTCCATTTTCTATGCTGGAAAAACTGGCATCAATAACGAGACTTTATTTAGAATTAATAATATAGGGGTTTTTATTGTGGTAAAAAGACATACCACATAAAATTTACCACCTTAACCAATTTTAAAGTGTATAGTTCAGTAGCATCAAGTATATGCACATTGTTGTGAAACAAATCCCCAGAACATTTTCATCTGCAAATTTGGAACGTTATATCCATTAAACAACATCTGTATCATTCCAATTTTTGTATATGTGCTACGAAGTGAGCACAATAACATATGCTTTTGTAAATATCACTTTATTTATCCTTATAGAATTTGTTAATTCCTTTCACACTTTCAAGGGCATTATTTACACTGAGCTTAGTCTTGTGTAATTTTGATTATATCATTATTTTTACTTAAAATATTATATCAATTTTGTCTTAAGAAAACGTTTAAAGTGGATATTTTCTATTTACGCCTATAGCTTGAGTTCGAGAATCTACAACTTTATTAATATCATCAATAATTTCTACAAAAGGCTTGCATATTAGTTATAATTTAGTTTTTAGTGGCCTGGTGGCATCATCTCGACTTTCCCATAGTGTATTGACAATGGTTCAAATTTGTGTTTAGTCAGCGTGTTTTTGGTTCATTTCAATGTGTTGTTGAAACCAAAAAGCAGTTGTAAAATTACTGGATGATATAAAGAAATTCAGTGTGTCAAAACACATTCTTCAGCTGCTTCGTTCATTATGAAGTTTAAAGAACAAATAGAACAAGGAATATAACGCCCTAGAATGTTTTTTGAGGATCTTTTTTGCAATGTGTTATGTTTGTCACAGATGAATGGCATTGTCATATCACTGAACTCTCAACTTATTTTTGACAAGATTCAAAGTTTTTTTTTTTGAGGAAGATTAGCCTTGAGCTAACATCTGCTGCCAATCCTCCTCTTTTTGCTGAGGAAGACTGGCCCTGAGCTAACATCCATGCCCATCTTCCTCTACTTTATATGTGGGATGCCTGCCACAGCATGGCTTGACAAGTGGTGCCATATCCGCACCCGGGATCCGAACTGGCAAAACCTGGGCCACCGAAGCGGAATGTGCGCACTTAACCACTGTGCCACCCGGCTGGCCCACGAGATTCAAATTTGTTTGCGCAGTCTACTAAAAATGTGCATAATCTTTCTTTAGTGCTGTGTCTTTCACTGGACAAAATCCATAAAACTGTTCAAAATAGAAATATCTGCATTTTTAAATCCACAAGTCTAACAATAATTTTTAACTATTTCACAGATTTCTATCTATTACATCATTTGAAAAATAATTGGGTAATGTTCAGCATGTCTTACTTTATTCAAAATGATTTTGTGAATCTCAGTGGCTGCAACTTAAATTGTTTTTGCATTTCACTCCCTGTATATTGTGTTATATTATTTCATATCAGTGTTTGATTCTGCATAAATATATATCATTATTGTTACCAATTTTTGCTGTGGTTTTGTGATATGAACAAAAGTCTCATTGTTTCACTCCAACGTTTATTTTATTTTATTTTTTATTGAGTTATTGATAGGTTACAATCTTGTGAAATTTCAATTGTACATTAATGTTTGTCAGTCATGTTGTAGGTGCACCACTTCACCCTTTGTGCCCACCCCGCACCCCACCTTTCCCCTCGTATCCACTAAACTGTTCTTAGTCCATAATTTTAAATTCCTCATATGAGTGGAGTCATACACAGATTATCTTTCTCTCGCTGGCTTATTTCGTTTAACATAATTCTCTCAAGGTCCATCCATGTTATTGCAAATGGAATGATTTTGTTCTGTTTTGCAGCTGAGTAGTATTCCATTGTATATATGTACCACATCTTCTTTATCCATTCGTCTGTTGCTGGACACTTAGGTTGCTTCCAACTCTTGGCTATTGTAAACAGTGCTGCAATAAACATTGGGGTGCATAGGACTTTTGGGATTGCTGACTTCAAGCTCTTTGGATAAATATCCAGTAGTGGGATGGCTGGATCGTATGGTAGTTCTATTTTTAGTTTTTTGAGGAATCTCCATACTGCTTTCCACAGTGGCTGCACCAGTTTGCATTCCCACCAGCAGTGTATGAGGGTTCCTTTTTCTCCGCAACCTCTCCAACATTTGTTGCTATTAGTTTTAGATATTTTTGTCATTCTAACGGGTGTAAGGTGATATCTTAGTGTAGTTTTGATTTGCATTTCCCTGATGATCAGCGATGATGAGCATCTTTTCATGTGCCTATTGGCCATCAGTATATCTTCTTTGGAGAAATGTCTGTTCATGTCTCCACCCCATTTTTTGATTGGGTTGTTTGATGTTTTGTGGTTGAGTTGCGAGAGTTCTTTATATATTATGGATATTAAGCCTTTGTCAGATATATGACTTGCAAATATTTTTTCCCAGTTAGTGGGTTGTTTTTTTGTTTCAATCCTATTTTCATTTGCCTTGAAGAAGCTCTTTAGTCTGATGAAGTCCCATTTGTTTATTCTTTCTATTGTTTCCCTTCTCTGAGAAGGCATGGTGTCCAAAAAGATCCTTTTAATACTGATGTCAAAGAGTGTACTGCCTACATTTTCTTCCAGAAGCCTTATGGTTTCGGGTCTCACCTTTAGGTCTTTGATCCATTTTGAGTTTATTTTGGTGAATGGTGAAAAAGAATGGTCAATTTTCATTCTTTTACATGTGGCTTTCCATTTTTCCCAGCATCATTTGTTGAAAAGACTTTCTTTTCTCCATTGTATGCCCTCAGCTCCTTTGTCAAAGATAAGCTGTCCATAGATGTGTGGTTTTATTTCTGGGCTTTCAATTCTGCTGCATTGATCTGTGCACCTGTTTTTGTACCAGTACCATGCTGTTTTGATTACTGTAGCTTTGTAGTATGTTTTGAAGTCAGGGATTGTGATGCCTCCTGTTTTGTTCTTCTTTCTCAGGATTGCTTTAGAAATTCGGGGTCTTTTGTTGCCCCATATGAATTTTAGGATTCTTTGTTCTAATTCTGTAAAGAATGTCATTGGGATTCTGATTGGGATGGCGTTGAATCTGTAGATTGCTTTAGGTAGAACGGACATTTTAACTATGTTTATTCTTCCAATCCACGTACATGGAATGTCTTTCCATCTCCTTATGTCGTCATCCAATTCTCTCAGAAAGGCCTTGTAATTTTCATTATATAGGTCCTTCACTTCCTTAGTTAAATTTACCCCAAGGTATTTTATTCTTTTTGTTGCGATTGTGAATGGTATTGTATTCTTGAGTTCTTTTTCTGTTGGTTCATTACTGGTCACTCCAACGTTTATTGGATGACGCTCTGAATGTCGAACACGGCCTTACCAAAAACTGCATCATCTATGTTATGCACTTGACAATACCATACCAGTATAATCTCTGTTCTGCTGCAAAGAAGTTAGATTTTCTATCAATTTTGAATGCTTTACATTTATTCCACTTTGTGTTTACCAGGAATGTAATATAAAATCTAACAATCTTTAAGTGCCTTCTTATTCTTCAGTTGCTTTTCTTCCCCGTCCCCAAAGAGGTTGCAATACAGACAAAATCCATAGTCCTCTAAGATAAAATAAAGTAGAAAGATCAAGTTTCCCCCTGCTTGGTCCACACTACCATCAGGAAGAATTTATGTCTAAGAAATTTCTGAAAAATCTCAGTCTGAATTATCCCTTGAAAAGTTAAAATTTCTTACTTTATGTGGATGATTTTCAATGAGAGAGTACCATTGTTTAACCTTCAAATTACTTGACCATCACCTAGAAAGATTTAATGATCTCTGCGACATTATAAGACATATCTTTGGACTCTGCCCCTGGCTCCTGGCAAAACTGCTTTAAAAGCCCTTGTAGTTTCCAGAGTGATAGGGGTGCTAGGAGCATCTTTTGTTCTAATATTTGGTCTTTGACCCCAGTTTCTGACACAGAGCTCCCAAATCCCTCGGAATTTCCTGGATGATAGGAGCGTCTTTTGTTCTAATGTGGAGACTCTTGGTGGGCTCCTGGATCCCTTCAGGATGGGAACTGGTCACAAGAAAGACCAAGACATGATTAAAAGCTTGGATCTGAAAGGAGGGGAGAGGGGCTGGAGATTGAGTTAATAATTGAAGCCTCCATAAAAACCCCTAACCTACAGAGTCTGGAGAGCTTCGAGGTTTGTGAACACACATACTTGCCAGGAGGGTGGTGCACCCCAGCTCCATGGGGACAGAAGCTCCTGCACTTGTGGACCCTTCCAGACCTCACCCTATGTACCTCTTCATCCGGCTGTTCATCTGTATCCTTTGTAATAAACCAGTAAATGGAAGTGTTTGCCTGAGTTCTGTGAGTCATCACAGCAAATTATCAAACCTGAGGAGAGGGCTGTGAGACCCCCTGATTTACAGATTTATAGCCAGTTGGTCAGAAGTACAAATGATAACCTGGGACTTACAACTGGCATCTGAGGTGGGGGATAGTCTTGTGGAATTGAGCCCATTAATAATGAATATGTGATTGGTATGTATCTTAGAATTAATGAAATGCAATAATTTTCTTTCAATGTCTTCTCTAATGGCTTTATGTTTTTCTTTTTCTGACATGTACACATATTTTTAAATTCTCTTTCTGACATCATGGAAACATAATAGCTTAGTATTTTAACTTAGAATTTGTAGCATTTTAATATAACATGCAAGCAATGTAACAGTGAAATTTTAATAGCAACTAATTTTTTTATGAAGAAATGTTCACAAAAACATTTTTATAATTATTTACCAATCTTTCATCTATATCTTTATAATGAGTTATTTATTTATAGTAATATATCTGTATAATAATTTTTTTATTGAGCTGATATTGGTTTATATCATTATATCAGCTTCACATGTACAACATTATATTTGACTTCTATATACACTACAGTGTGCTACCACAAAATTCTAATTTCCATCTGTCACCATAAAATTGGCTCCCTTTACCCATTTCTCCCTTCCCTTAGCCCCCTTGCCCTCTGGTAACCACCAATATGTTCTCCGTATCTATGTGTTTTGTTTTGTTTGTTCATTTATGTTTTTAATATTCCACATATGAGTGAAATCACACAGTATTTGTCTTTTTCTGTCTGACTTATTTCACGTTACATAGTGGATGTTACAATAATGGACCTCGAGGTTGTTCACATTTTTGCAAATGGCAAGATTTCATCTTTTTTTGGGGGCTGAGTAGTATTCTACTGTAAACATATATACACATCTTCTTCATCCATTCATGTGTTGATGGGCACTTAAGTTGTTTCCATATCTTGGCCATTGCAAATAATGCTGCAGTGAACTTAAGGGTGCATATATCTTTTCAAATTAGTCTTTTTGTATTCTTCAGATAAATACCCAGAAGTGGAATCACTGGATCATATGGTAGTTCTATTCTCATTTTTTTAAGAAATCTCCATAGTGTTTTCCATAGTGGCGACATCAGTTTAGATTCCCACCAACAGCATGCGAACATTCCATTTTATCCACATCCTCTCCAACACTTGTTATTTCCTGTCTTTTCGATAATAGCCATTCTAACAGGCATGAGGTGGTATCTCATTGTAATTTTGATTTGCATTTCCCTAATAATTAGTGATGTTGAACATCTTTCCATGTATCTGTTGGCCATCTGTGTGTCTTCTTTGGAAAAATGTATATTCAGATCCTCTACCCATTTTTTAATCAGGTTGTTTGTTTTTTGTTGTTTAGTTGTACGAGTTCTTTATGTATTTTGGATATTAACCCTTTATCAGATATACAATTTGCAAATATATTCTCCGATTCAGTAGATTGTCTTTTTGTTTCATTGATGGTGTCCATTGCTATGCAGAAGTTTTCAGTTTGATGTAGTCCCAGTTGTTTATTTCTACTTTGGTTCCCTTGCCTGTGGAAACATATCCCAAAAGACGTTGCTAATGCTGATGTCAAAGATTATCCAATTTGTTGGCATATAGCTTTTCATAGTATTCTCTTACAATCCTTTGTATTTTTGTGGTATCCATTGTGATTTCTCCTCTTTCACTTCTGATTTTATTTATTTGAGCCTTTTCTCTTTTTTTTTTTTAGTGAGTCTGGCTAAGGACTTGTCAATTTTGTTTATCTTTTCAAAGAACCAGTTCTTAGTTTCATTGATCTTTTCTACTGTCTTTTTAGTCTCTGTTTCATTTATTTCCACTCTGATTTTATTATTTCCTTTCTTCCACTGATTTTGGGCTGTTTGTTCTTATTTTTCTAGTTGTTTTAGGTGTAAGATTAGATTATTTATTTGAGATTGTTCTTGTTTCTTGAGATAGGCCTGTAGTGCTATAAAATTCCGTCTTAGTACCACTTTTGCTGCATTCCAAAGATTTTGTTATGTCATATTTTCATTTTCATTTGTCTCCAGGCGTATTTTTACTTTTCCTTTGATTTATTCATTGACCTAATAGTTATTCAGTAGAACACTGGTAAGTCTCCACATATTTGTGGTTTTTCTAGCTTTCTTCTATTTAATTTCTAGTTTTATACCATTGTGGTTGGAAAAGATGCTTGATATGATTTCAATCTTCTTAAATTTATTGAAACTCATTTTGTGTCCCAACATAAGCTCTATTCTTGAGAATGTTCCATGTGCACTTGAGAAGAATGTGTATCCTGCTGCTTTGGGGTGGAATGTTCTGTATATATCTGTTAAGTCCATCTGGTCTAATGTTTCACTTAAGGCCAATGTTTCCTTGTTGACCTTCTGTCTGGATGATCTATCCAGTGATGTAAGTGGGATGTTAAAGTCCACTACTATTAGTGTGTTGCTGTCAATTTCTTGCTTTAGGTCTGCTAATAATTGCTTTATATATTTTGGTGTTGCTATGTTAGGTGCGCATATATTAATCAAAGTTATGTCTTCTTGATGGATTGTCCCCTTTATTATTATATAATGTCTGTCTTTGTCTCTTGTTACTTTTTTTGACTTGAAGTCTATTTTATCTAATATAAGCACAGCTACACTCACTTTCTTTTGGCTGCCATTTGCTTGGAGTATCATCTTCCATCCCTTCACTTTGAGCCTATGTTTGTCTTCAGAGCTGAGATGAGTCTCCTGGATGCAGCGTATAGTTGGGTCTTGTTTTTTAATCAATCCAGCCACTCTGTGTCTTTTGATTGGTGAGTTCAATCCAGTTACATTTACGGTGATTATTGATATATGAAGTCTTAGTATTGTCATTTTACCTTTGTTTTTTGGTTGTTCTATATTTTCATTATTTCTTTTTCCTTGTGTTTTTGTCTGTCATTTTAGTTTTGTGGTTTCCTATGAAGTTTTTCTCAGTTTCCTCTTTTTTACGTTTCTTGTGTCTGCTCTAGCTTTTTGTTTTGTGGTTACATGAAGTTTATATAAAACATCTCATAGATAAAATAGTCCTTTTTTCTGCTGATAGCATCTTGTCTTCATTTGCCTATATAGGTTCTGTCCTTTTCCTCTCCCCCTTTTATGTTTTTGTTGCCACAAATTATCACTTTTTGTATTGTGACTTTGTTACTAAATTGAAGTGACTATAGTTACATTTAATGGTTTTCCCCCTTTAATCTTTATGCTATAATTAAAGGTTTAACAACCTATTCTGACATACAGTTGCATTTTTCTGATTCTGTTTGTCTAGTTATCCCCTTACTCAAAGTTTTGTGTACTTTTGCCTTTTTGTTTCAGGCAGAAGAGCTCCTTTCAATGTGTTGTGTAAGGCAGGCCTAGTGGCAATGAGCTCCCTCAGCATTTGTTCGTTTGGGAAAGCCTTCATTTCTCCTTCACATCTGAAGGATTGCTTTGCCAGATAGAGTATCATGGGCTGACAGTTTTTATCTTTTAATATTTTGAATACGTCATTCCACTCTCTCCTGGCCTCTAGAGCTTCTGCTGAGAAATCTACTGATACCCTAATGGTAGTTCCTTTGTAGGTTACTGTCTTTTTTCCCCTGGCTGTCTTTAAAGTTCTTTCTTTATCATTGACTTTTGACAGTTTTAATATGATGTGTCTTGGAGAAAGGCTTTTTTTTTTTTTTATTAAGGTTATGAAAGTTAACATCCTTGTGAAATTCCAGTTGTACATCATTATTAGTCATGTTATAGGTACACCGCTTCACCTCTAGTGCCCTCCCCCCACCCCCCTTTCCCCTGGCAACCACCGATCAGTTCTCTTTGTCCATATGTTAACTACCACCTATGAATGGAGTCATACAGAGTTCATCTTTCTCTGTCTGGATTGGAGAAAGGCTTTTTATGCTGAGATAATTAGGTGTTCTAATTGCTTTGTGGACTTGTATATCCAGTTCTTTCCTCATGCTTGGGAAGTTCTCAGCTATAATTTCTTTAAGCAGGTTCTCTGCTACCCTCTCACTCTTTTCTCCTTCTGGGATAGCCATTATCCTCATGTTGCCTTTTCTAATTGAGTTGGATAATTCTTGTAGAATTTCTTCATTTAAAAAAAAATCTTAGTTCTCTCTCCTCTTCTGCCTGAATCATTTCTAGATTTCTATCTTTCAGCTCACTAATTCTCTCTTCTATCTGGTTTGCTCTATTTCCAATGCTTTCTAATGCGTTCTTCATCTCATTTATTAAGGTCTTCAGCTCCAGAATTTCTGCTTGGTTCTTTTTTAGAGATTCAGTCTCTTTGGTAAAGTATTCTTTCTGTTCATTAATTTATGACTGAGCTCATTGAACTGCCTAAGTTTTCTTGTAGCTCATAGAGTTTATTCATGACGGCTATTTTGAATTCTGTAACAGATCACAATCTTCTGTGACTTTAAGTTTGGTTTCTGGAGAACTGTCATCTTCTTGTGATATTGTATTACATGATTTTTCATGGTGCTTGCTGAGTTGTTCCTCTGCCGATGCACTTGAAATAGCAAACAACTTCCTTAGGGAGGTATAGCTTTGTTTGTTTTGATTCAAACTTTTCAATTGCTTGGAGATTGGAAGCCTTTATTTTGTTTTTCAGGAGGTGGCGCTGTAGTGCTAATTTTTGGTTTCTCTTACCTGAGCTGGCTCTGTCTGTATTTGAGAATCAGCACTTTCTATCCTCCATCATCACTCCCAGAGGTGTTGCTGGTGTCCTCCTTGTCACTGCTTCTGCCTCTAGGATTGCTGCTGCCTTGCTCCTGCCAGTGTTTGATAGGTAAGATTTCTTTCTAACTTTTCAAGTTTTTCTTCCTAATGTGTTTTTCATTTAATTTGTGTATTTTCATGTATTATTGTATCTTAATGTGCTCTTTTGCTGTCTTTGTATCTCATAATATAGTACATGAATTTTTTAAATGTTAATATCTCTTTCCTCTTGGTTCTAATGTATCTTGGGGTTTTTTTTACTCTTTTTCTTTTAGTCCTACTTCATTTTTGCTTTTTGACTGTCTACTTCATTCAAACAGACAGTTTTTCTCCTAATTTTCTTTAGTAATGAATAGTTTCAGGGGCTGGCCCAGTGGTGTAGTGGTTAAGTTTGCGTGCTCCAGTTTGGCGGCCTGGAGTTAGCTGGTTTGGATTCTGGATGCGGCCCTAGCACCACTTGTCAAGCCATGCTGAGGTGGCATCCCACATAGAAGGACTAGAAGGACCTACAACTAGGATATACAACTATGTACTGGGGCTTTGGGGTGAAAAAAAAAAGAGGAAAATCTTCCTTACACACACGCACACACACACAAATGAGTAGTTTTAAACTTATCCTTAAATAAGTGTTCTACAACCATCGATTCTACACAAACTTCTTCTCTGGATAGGATGACTCTACCTCCTGGCTTGTACCTATAATTTTTGAAAGCTTTCCCTTCCTCATAAGCCTCCTGATTTAGATGATAAATTACCTGGTCACTCTAATAATATTATAGGGAAGCTCTGTGTGTTATAGGCGATCTGACAGATCATATAAGAGTGAAAATCAGTGACCAAAACAAAACCATTTTTCAATTCTACAAATGGTTTTGGATGACAAGGATTACATTTATGTCTGCTATCAATGTATTTTGAGACCTTTAATGATTGCACTAATAAACACAAAAGTGAAACTGCCGCGCAAGTTCAGGTATTGTTCCTATCCTAGTCAGTTGGTTTTATGATATTGAAAATGACTAACAACTTCCCTAGAAGGTGGTTGCGTTCAGGTGAAATGTTAAAAACCAAGGTTGCCTATTTATTAACGCAGTATGAAAGAGGGGGTACCCTTCATGTTCTTAGCTAGCCTTTTTCCTCACCTTCAATTTAATGTAATAGATCAAACTTAAGAAATAGGAAAAGTAGAATTTATGGAACTCATTTAAAAGTACTCTTTAAATATTGTTTAAGCAATGCATGTTTAATAATGGGATAGACTTTTTTTTTTTTTTTGAGGAAGATTAGCCCTGAGCTAACATCTGCTGCCAATCCTCCTCTTTTTGCTGAGGAAGACTGGCCCTGAGCTAACATCTATGCCCATCTTCCTCTACTTTATACATGGGATGCCTACCACAGCATGGTGTTTGCCAAGCAGTGCCATGTCCACACCCGGGATCCGAACTGGTGAACCCAGGGCCGCCGAGAAGCAGAACATGTGAACTTAACCACTGCGCCACCGGGCCAGCCCCTGGGATAGACTTATTTTATAGATAGAGAAACAATGGTTTAAAACAAGTGAAAAATTTTAACTCTTCTCACTGTAACTTACATCTTTTTAAAATGTATAACCTACTTAATAAGATTTTAGTCATCAGTGTGGTTGTTTTATCATACCAATAACTTTGATTTGGATAAAAGATTGAGAGGCTTTAATGAGTCTGGTGGTGCTAATTCTGAGAAACTGTCAAGTGGAGAAAAGGGAAAAAAAGACCTGGGTGGAAGAGTGCCTAGGAAATGGAAAGAAAACTACAGAACGCTGTGTGGTAAGATACTCGATGAAACTCAGCTGTGGAGTGCTTCTTTCCTTGCGTCTTTCCTTTCTCTCTCCCTCTCTTCCTCCTTTATTGCCTTCTTCCTTTCCTCTCTTCTTCCTTCCCTCTCTTCCCCTTTTCCCCTCCCCCTCTTTTTCTCTCTTTTCTTTCTTTTCCTTCTCTGCTCCTATCTTGCCTACCTGCCATCCTACCACAACCTAATGGAACTAGGAGGTGATTTTTAACTCAAATTTGAACTTACTTGGAGCCATTTTTTCTCACAATTAGTTTTCATGTGATTTAATTATAACCCACTGGATTCTACTTCTTCTTCTTTTTTTTTTTTTTGAGGAAGATTGGCCCTGAGCTAATATCTGTGCCCATCTTCCTCTACTTTATATGTGGGACACCTGCCACAGCAGGGCTTGACAAGCGGTGCATAGGTCCACACTCGGGATCTGAACAGGTGAACTCCGGGGCTGGCCAAGCCGAATGTGAGAACTTAACTGCTACACCACTGGGCCAGCCCCAGATTCTACTTTTTTTAAACATTGGTGAAAGGCTGACAGTCATCAAAATGCTGTTCCCTGACCTCTGAACTTTGGGTTATGACCTCTGAGCTTCAGGTTACCTGTAAGCTCATTTCCAAAGACCCAGAGTACTTGCCTATTTCCCTCCCCTCCTCTATTTTTAGTACTAGTTCCATTATTCTCGTCCTCTTCTTCAATACTTTTAATTATAATCCCAAAATAGGATTCTTACTCTTGTGCTCCCTCTTTTTTGCTTTTTGGCTATGAATTATGTTTCTAGGTACGTCTATAATAGATTCTTGAGTTCAATTTTAGTCATGTGTTAAGACCTTAAATTAGTAATTTTATAAATCCAATTTATTTACTTAGTTTTCTATTGAAGTTGTGCAAGGTTGCAAATTGGAACTTTGTGTTGAATTCGTTAAGAAATGTCTTAATATATATACTTTAAAGCTTTCTTATGTTTTAAAAGCTCTGTTTACTCAGGTTGCTTACTGAGTTTGATCCCCTGCTCTTCAAATCTTCCTGTCTTGATGTTCTTCAATATGGGCAGAAGTTGAGATGGTCCCAAGGTTCCCATCACCTGAGGCACACACCCTGTGTGATTCTCTCCTCTTCAGTGTGAACAGGATTGAGAATATGATGTGTTTTCCGCCTGTGATTAGGTCACTATCAGTTGACTTTGAGTTAATCAAAAAGGAGATTTTCCTGGGTGGATCTGACCTAATCAGGTGAGGCTTTAAAAGAAGGTGAAGCATCAGAGAGATGCTCATCTTCTGGTCTCAGAGGAGGAGTAAATTGCAGTGAATTCTAAAGCTGCAAAGAAGTGAATTCTACTGTGTGAGCCTAGAGGAGGACCCGCAGCTCCAGAAGAGAACCTGAGCACTGACTGACGTTTTGATTGCAGCCTTATAAGAAGTGAGCAGAGGATCCAGTTAAGCTGTGGTCAGAATCTTGACCCATGGAAATTGTGAGATAATAATTGCAAGTTGTTTAAAGCCACTATGTCTGTGGTAATTTTTTTAATGTAGCTATAGAAAATGAATATATTCATTCTCTGCCCTCGTTCTCTTTTATGTCTCTGAATGCTCTTCCCCTTTTCTCTTCCTTTAATACAGCCCTATGAGTCTCTGACTTTTCTGCCCCTCCAGGGCTCTTAGCTCTTTCCCGGGATAAACTTCCAGGCTGTGCCTGTCCTAGGAAGATGTGCCCATCCAAACTCTGGCCTAAACGTTGAGATTTAGCTGATGTGGAGGAAGATAGAAGACACATCCAACTATGCATTCCAAGGCAGCCAGAGCATTCCAGGATAAAATCCTCATTTAAAAAACACAAGGAAGTAATCCCCAAGGGACTAGAGCACATGACAGTCAGTATACCACTTCGGTATAACACTTCATGCCATGGCTACTGCGAATGAGCAGACTTTCTGGCCAGCCTGGGTGTTCGGTAATTATTATGTATGTGACAGCCCTTAAAAATATGAGATGATTACGTCAAAGTAAAGCTATACTTTCTAAAATTTATAACTGTGCAAATGTATATGGAAAAGCATAGTTGTCACCAAGGGGGTTCCACTGTTGTTGGACATCATCCCTACTGAAGGGATCTCTCTTTAGTCCAAACAGCTTTTCAACACTGATGTTCAGAGTTAGGTGGAGCAGAAATAACAAGTGGTATCGTTAAATCACTGTTGTGTGATTCCTTAAAGTGTAACGCCACTCGATAAATGTCATTGTTCCTACAATGTCACAAATAATTAGGAAGGTTCTCAGCAATAAACAGAAACAAATTATTGGTACACATAACAACCTGGATGAATCTCCAGAGAATTATGCTGAGTGAAATAAGCCAATCTCAAAATGTTACATACTGTATGATTCCATTTATGTAATATTCTTAAAATAACAAAACTAGAGAAATGGAGAACAGATTACGGTTGCCAGGGCATGAGGAAGGGTTGGGGCGGGAAGGAGTGGGTGTGGATATAAAAAGGCATGAGATGATCCTGTGGTGATGGGAACTTCTACATCTTGACTGTATCAATGTCAATATCCTGGTTGTGATATAGTACTATAGTCACCATTGTTCCATAGTTACCCAGTAAGGTTTTCTTTGTAATCCAAACCCCATAAAGTCATAGCAAACATGATGCTTACTATAATATGCATCACTTAGACTATAATAAACATCATAAACCAAGCACAAATCGTCTTGTTAACACTACAGGAGGATTTCAGTGATTCATCAATCAAGTTTAGAATTTAAAAATCTGTGTTAACCAAGTCCAGGAGGGAAATAATAATTTAAAAAGTGAGAAGAGCAATACACTTAGAGTCCAAAGGGTTGAGTGGACCACTAACTGCCCATACAACTTTAGAAAGTTAATCTAAATTTGCACTAGATCAGAGAGGTTTTATAACTTAGAACTCAAAAAGTGCAAACTGGAAAATAAAAGACTGAAAAATAAAATTCTTAACTTGTAGTCCATTAAAATTAGGAACACTGTTTATCAAAACATACCGTTAAGAGAACAAAAAGACATCCCAAGAGTGGGAGAAGATATTTGCAATACACCTAATTGATAGGGACTCATATCCAAACTTTAAAACGAAGTCCCACAAATCAATAAGAAAAGGCAAATGACTCAGAAAAATAGACAAAAGACTTGAATTGGCACTTAAGAGACACAGCAACATATCTAAATTGTTCCCAGCTTCACTATTTTTCAAGTAAAACAAATTAAAATCACATGATTTACTACACATCTGTTAGAATAATCAAAATTAGAAAGATTGACAATATCAAGTATTGGCAAGGAGTGGAATTACTGGAATTCTCATATAATGAATGAGCTCATAAGTTAGTCCAACCATTTTGGAAAGCTGTTTGGTAGTATTTGCTAATGCTCAGCAGTCATTCCTTAAAACCCAGCAATTCTACTCCTTAGACATATACATAATAGAAATGCATACATATGTGGATCAAAAACATGGACAAAATGTTTATAACAGCATTATTCACAAGAGCCAAAAACTGGGAATAATCCAAATGTTCATACACAGTAGAATGGATTAAGAAAATCACAGTATATTAATTCAATGGAATACTATACAGAAACAAAAGTGAGTGAACTGCTGCTGCATGGAATGGGATGTAGGAATCTCATAAACAATATTTTTTCCAGCTTTATTGAGATGTAACTGACATATAGCATTGTGTAAGTTCAACGTGTACAGTGTGATGGTTTTATATATGTATAGGAAATGATTATCACATTAAGGTTAGTTAGCACATCCACCACTTCACACAGCTAACATTTGTGTGTGTGAGGTGAGAGCTTTCAACTATATTGTTAAGTGTATTCACCACGCTGTACATTACATCCCCTGAACTTACTCATCTTCTAACCACAAGTTTGTATCCTTTTACCACCTTAGCACCTATCCCCACCCCTGGCAAATGGGTGAGCAAGACTGACCCATGGGACCTGTGAGATAATAAATGTGTGAGGGCTGCTAGTTTTGTGGTAATTTGTTATGCAGAAATCGATAACTGATACAATCAACTTGAGAATTGTAGCGATGTAGAATGAATAAGGTAGCGAGTGGTATGAGATGATGTCCAAAGGGTAAGCAAGGCTAATCAGAACGTACAGGAATTTATTCTAAATTTAAAGAAGCCATTGAAGAGGTTTAAGTAAGGAAACGACATGATCTAAGTTTTTACTTTTTTTTTTTGAGGAAGATTAGCCCTGAGCTAACATCTGCTGCCAATCCTCCCCTTTTTGCTGAGGAAGACTGGTCCTGAGCAAATATCCATGCCCATCTTCCTCTATTTTATATGTGGGATGCCTGCCACAGCATGGCTTGCCAAGTGGTGCCATGTCCGCACCCAGGATCTGAACTGGTGAACCCTGGGCCGCCAAAGCGGAACGTGCTCACTTAACCATTGTGCCACTGGGCTGGCCCCGATGATCTAGATTTTAAATGATTGCTCTGGATATTATATGGAGAATGATTTTAAGGAGTAAGAGCAAAAGTAGGAAGACGAGTTAGGAGTTTCAGTAATCAAGGCAAGAGATGATGTTGTCTTGGCCTAGTGGAGAGATGGAGAGAAGTGAATGGATTCAGGATATATTTAGGATAGCTTCGACAGAAGGTCCTGGCTGATTAGATGTCAGGTGTGACTAACTGGATGGATTGTGGGGCCATTTACGAGGTGGGATATGCTTGTGGTTTGGGGACAAAGTTCTGTTTTGCCAGGTTAAGTTTGAGATACAGTTTAAACTTTCCCATAGAAAAGATAATAAGCTGTTGAATGTGATAGAGTTTGAGGGAGAGAGCAAGGATCAAGATACAGATTTGGGAGTCCTCACAATATAGGTGTATATAAAGTCCTGGCAATGGATGAGGGCTCCTCCAGAGAATGTGTAGATAGAA
Source organism: Equus caballus (assembly GCF_041296265.1). Classification (NCBI taxonomy): domain Eukaryota; kingdom Metazoa; phylum Chordata; class Mammalia; order Perissodactyla; family Equidae; genus Equus; species Equus caballus. The sequence goes on along the minus strand of NC_091685.1, from coordinate 94,351,441 downwards.
AAGAGAATTGGTTGCATAACCAAGTCCAACATGTAAAAATCAACCACAGGGCAAGGAGTTAGCAAATGAGACCTAGAAAGAACAGGAAGTAAAGTAGAAAGAAAACCAGGAGAGTGTGGTCTCAAGGACAAAGAGTATTTCAGGAAGAAGGGAGTAGTCAAAAGTGTGAAATCCCACTAATGTTAAAGTAAGATAAGAACATAGAAGCAGCCATTTGATTTGGCCCATGAAAATTGTTGATAGACAAGAGCACTTTTAGTACAATGCTGGAGGCAGAAGTAGTAAAGTGGTCCAGATGGTGCAGGAGGCAGGAGTAGAGACGTCAGTATAACAGCCCTTTCGAGGAATTTTTCTAAGAAAACGTTCAGAAATATTGAGGGGGGCGTGTGATACAAGAAATGTGTGTGTCTCTTTCGTTTTTAGAGTTTTAGACACTAGACCATGTTTACGTGCTAATAGGTATGATCCAGCAGGGAAGGAAAGAATATCTATGATATAGGGAAAAGCAGAAATAACTGTAGGAGTAAACTCCTTGAAATGGCCGCAGATGGAATTCAGAGCCCAAGCAGACTTTGATAGGAGCAGGGATACCTCATGTAGACATAAAACTAGTCAAAATTTCTACTTTTGTTTCTCCTTTTGTCAATTTAGGATTTCATATTTTTCTGGGAATTTATCCATCTCAAAATTTTCAAATTTACTGGCAAAATATTCATAATATGCTTTTATCCTCTTTTTAATGCCTGTTGGCTCTGCAGTGGTTTTCTTTTTTTCATTCCAGATATTTTATTTTTTTCTCTTTTCTTTTCTTGATTGGCCTTTCTAGGGATTTATCAATTTTATTAGTCTTTTCAAAGAACCAACTTCTGGCATTGCTGATATCTCTTTTTCCTTTCATTAGTTTCTAATATTACCTTCATAATATCCTTCCTTTTGGTTTATTTGGGTTTAATTTTTTGCTCTTTTTATAATTTATGGGGATGAATACATACTCGGATTATTGACTTTAGCTATAGCTGTATTCTACAATTTTGAAATGTCATATTTTTATGACCATTTAGTTCAAAATATTTTCTAATTTCCATTTTGATTTCTTCAGAATTGATTAATTTCCAAACATGACGTATTTATAGTAATATTTTACTTACTGATTTCTAGCTCTTTTCCTCCATGGTCAGAGAATATACTCTGATTTTAATAATTTGAAATTTGTTAGTGCTTGCTTTATGACTTAACATAGCATCAAATTTGGTGTTCCACGTGTTCTTGAAAAGAATGAGTAACTGCTGTTGATAGGTGTAATTTTATACATTAATTAGGTCAAGTTTGTTAATCATATCAATCTTCCATACTCATACTGATATTTCTTCCCTGCTTGTTCTATCAGTTTCTGAGAGTAATAAGAAATTTCCCATTTGATTGTAAATGTCTCTATTTCTCCTTATAACTCTGTACAGTTTTGCTCTGTGTATTTTGAGGCTTTGTCAGTAGATGCATACGAACTTAGAATTTTTGTATTTTCCTGATAAATTGAACTTATTGTCATTATGAAGCATCCTTTTTTTATTTCTAGTAATGTTTCTTGCCATTATAACTATACCAGTTTTTTGGGGTTTTTTGCTTAGTATTTCCAAGAACTATCTTTATCTAGCTCTTTATTTTCAACCTTTGAGTACTCTTACATTTAAGGTGTGACTCTTATAAGCAGCATATAGACTAATTTTGTTATTTTATCCAGTCTGACAATGTTTTTATTGTGATTGGACTATTTAGTCTCTTTCTTGATATCTGCCTTGGCACAGAGTTGAAACGCTCCTGGCGATGTTCTTGGTTTTGAGCAATTTCTCTTCCGAGCCTGTATTTTTCCTTTCATCATTCTTGTGCTTGAATTTTTCTCTCATCAAAGAGCTGGGAACACAGCTTCTGTTTCATCAGCCCTTCCTAATTATGTGGTGTGGAGCTGGGACCATGGACCCTACAGGCTGCTTGGAGCTCTGCTTCTCAGTGGGGCGGCTCAAGCTTGCTTCAGAGGACCATTCCTTCCCAGGTTCCTGGAGGCAGATCTCCTAGTACCTTGTTAACAAACTGAAAAGAGGTTTCTTCTTTAATACTGGTCATTTAACATCCTCCCATCTTTCACTGAAGAAGTGGCTAGGGATAGTCTCAAATTCCAGCCCCCTTTTTTGCCTCATCTCTAAACCACACAAGCCACAGGTGAACTTGAAAGCTAATATAAGCTGTTATTCTTTTTTTTTTTTTTTTTTGGTCTCCTCCAAGGCTTAAAAAATTAGTGGGTCCCAGCCATGTGCTTAGTTTCTCCCACTTATCTTAGCCTAGGAAAGTAATCCTTACTTAAACAAAATTATATATGAAAAGGAAAATAATTTGATATTTTAATACAATGTCTTAAAATTGTATTTCAGTATACTTAAGAATTACGGCTTAGCCTGGGAATGGATGAAACTTCTAATTACAAATGTATTTTAACCAAAAATGTACCTTTTTATCTGGACACGTGACATGCACATATTTATACAAAAAGCAGAAATTTTAAAAAGAAATTGATTTTCTGGGACACTTGAGAATACCAATTTTGTGTCTCGATGTCCTTTTGTTCTCCTTTGAAGGGAAGCTGCTCCATGTAGAAAACCATTTTTAAGTCTCTGTCTCTAAACTTTTTTCCCCTCGGTCTCCATTAGTTTCAAAAGAAACTATCACAGTCTGAAGACCAGAAGAAAAATTAAATACTGTATTATTGAACATAGTTTCATAGCATGTAGCAGGGGCTTAAAATAACAGTGGTTTGCACAAGATAAAGTTTATTTCTCTCTTACATAAGAGAAGGATGAGTCATGTGGCTACACCTGGCTGCAAGGGAGGATGGGAAATTCTGTCTTTATTCAGCATGGCCACATGCCCAGCTAAAATGAGAGAGCTGTTAGAGAATGACTCTCAGCCTGTCATCATCACGCATTTCAAAACAGACTTTCTCAGGTAAAAATAATATAGGAACTAGTAGAGGCACTAACGTTTTGGGTTTTTTTAGAATTAACCTTCTTTCACAATTTTATTTGCGTATACATGTGTATATACACATATATATGTCTATCTTGTACTATTTATTTAACTTTTTACTATAGAGAACTTCATTGCATGCATATATAGTAAGATAACCTAAATAGCATTTTATCAGCATTACCATTAAATAGAAGCAAATTATTATTAGCAGAATCAAGCTAAATTGGGTGATTTCTTTTTCCTCTTGAGAGACTGAATACACACACTGGTCATGTATGACAATGGAACTCTGACCCACAACCTCCGTATCAACTAGCATGAGAAGCAAAACCACAAACTCTACAGAAATTTTCCCAGAATGATCAGGACTCCGTAAGTGACTACCAACTTCCCTATATTTTGCCTCAAACTCAGGACCAACCAGAGAAAGCCAAATATGCTCCCCAAACCAATCATGTAAGATGCTCTGTTTCTAGTTAGTTAATCCACCTCCAGCTCTTCCATGCTGACAATCTTGAATCAGAGTGTACCAATGTGAGCTTTCCCACTCCTCGACTGTGCCACTTTCCCACCCTGCTAAGAGCAAGCGATGGTGGTTAACTCCCTTGGTGTAGTAAGCTCTGAATAAATAGCCTCTGTTCTCATTCGGGCAGTCTTCATTTATTTCCACACTAATAATAAGCTACCAGCCCTGACCTATAGGTTTCATCTTTTACTCTTAAGCAATTTGGTCTAATTAATCTGTCATATCACACATTGGCTGTACAATGCTGTGCAGTCTACTCTAACTTCTGTGTCTGTTTCTGTCTCTGCAAAATGGGGACAAGTATTATCCACTTCACAAAGGCTAATGTGAGGGCCAAACAAGTCAACACACGTAAAACACCTGGACCAGTACTTGGCACAATACGTGCAACTAACAAATAGATGTTTAGTTATTATCTAATGATAATATCATCACCATCATCATCGGCGAAGTCCAAGTCCTCTTTCATCTAAATTTTATCTTATTCTGAGTACCTGGGATCTTTGTGAGTCCAAAATAAGGGTTCAATGATAAGTTTAAGTTTTATTTTTCTACCTTGAGGATTGTGTAGTGTGTGTGTATGTCTCTGTGTGTATAAAATATTTTTAAATTAGTTATTTAAATTTAGAAGACAAATTTATTTAAAAATACATTTTTTTCTCTTTCTAAAACATGCCATGTATGTTTGTGGCAACTGTAGGGAAGGAAAAAATTCCTTTTCCTTCTACTCTCCTAGGTTCTCCAGCTGGGGCCCTGCAAAAATAGACTGACAAAAGACAGATTAACAAGAGAAAAACCAAACAGTTTATTAACATGTGCAGCACCCATCATGCAGGAGAAACCTCACTGAAGAGTAATTCAAAGGGGTGGGTAGAATTTGGGCTTATATTAGCATCTTAACAAAGGAACAATAAATTTGTAGAGAAGTGACAAGACAAAGGAAAAAGGTTTTAGGTTTTCAAGGGCAGTGAACTGTGGGAAGGTAAACATACAGGGGAAACTAATGGAATAAGGTTTGTTTGTTCAGCTCCATCTGGGTGTTGACTTTTGGTCTTCATCACCATAAAACTTCCCTGGGAGAGGGGATTTATGGCGCTCCTCATTTTTCAGAAATTTCTGCTTTTAGTCGGATAGGTGATGCTCTGCGAAGGTTTCTTTCTGCATCTGATGATTCTCATTTGACTCCAGCTCAAAATAATTCTCATACCAAAGGGACATATTTTGGAGAGGCATGTTCTAGTCTCCTACACCACCATGAAACTGTGATGTTCAGCTCAACTGTGGTAGCCCCAGCTGCTGCCTCTCTGGATCCACCTTACCAACCCCCCATCCCTTCATTACCCACCTCTCACCCCCGGGGTTCTGCTTAGGGCACACTTCTTCGAGGGTGTCCCAGCAGGCAGTGGTACTAAAACAGAAACATTACCATGGACATGGGACTCGTCTAACAGGAGACTAAGGCTTGAGGACTCCCCACCAGCCTGGGCAAACTTTCTCAGAGCTCTGCTGTCAGCTGGAAGTCTCCTTTCCCACTCCTGCATCTTTCCCCTCTTCTTTACAAGTGTTAGTTAGGCCTGCATCTTCATCTGAAGGTACTCCCTGCCTGCTTCTGCACCCTCCCTTTATCCTTAACAGGTATTTCCCCTCAGTAGATCTCTTGCATGTCTGACCCCGTCTTGGTGTCCGTTTTTGAGAGGATGTGAACACATTATGTAAATAAAATGCAAACCAGCTGGAAGATACTATTACAATCACAATTTCCACTTTAAGGTTCCAGTTAGAAATCAAAGCATTTAAGATTTACTAGTTTTGCAAAGGGAATTACAACATCATAAATAACTACTTCATTGTGAGTTTAACTTTAAATCCAGAATTAAAACTCAGTCTATTTCCAAATATCATGGTTTTGCTACCGAAATCAAAGTGGGCTCATCTCCTTGCTGGTTAAATCAGACTCTCCACCAGAATTAAGTTGTCTCACAAAGCAAAGTATATTTGGGGCGGGCCCCGTGGCTGAGCGGTTAAGTTCAAGCCCTCCGCTTTGGCAGCCCAGGGTTTCAACGGTTCGAATCCCGGGCGCGGCCACAGCACCGCTCATCAGACCATGCTGAGGCAGCGTGCCACATAGCACAACCAGAGGCACTGACATCTAGAATACACAACTACGTACTGGGGGCTTTGGGGAGAAAAAGAAGTGAAAAAAAAGTAAAGCATATTTGCAGTGAATAGGAGACCAAGAAGAATCGTTTCCAGAGTCATGGCATGCCTGAACAAAGGGAAGCAGGGACCTTTTATTTCAGATGGGAATGAATATTCAAAAGAGAGATGTGAGTATTCGCTTGCGCAGGCTCAGTTGGAAAACATGCTTCCATATACACTGCAGGTCATGATAATAAGGTCTAAGCTCCTCCCGGAGAGATTTTAGGATTAAAAATAAGGCAAAAATCGGGGCTGGCCCCATGGCCAAGTGGTTAAGTTTGAGCATTCCGCTGCAGGCGGCCCAGTGTTTCGTTGGTTCGAATCCTGGGTGCGGTCAGCACTGCTCATCAAACCACGCTGAGGCAGCGTCCCAAAGGCCACAACTAGAGGGACCCACAACGAAGAATATACAACTATGTACTGGGGAGCTTTGGGGAGAAAAAGGAAAAAAATAAAATCTTTTTTTTTTAAAAAAAGGCAAAAATCCTAGGCGTAGCTCCTGTGGTGAGGCTTGGTCTGGTTCAGGGGGGGTTGGTGATTGCATCTGTTTAACATAACAAAAGGAGAAAAAATTTGGAAAAACTGTTAAATGCTTCCAATCCTAACCTTGAGCTCCTCAGGGCGATTAGTCAGGGACAGTTCATCAATTCAGGGTACTGAAAGAACTGTAGAAGAAGAAAAATCCCCTGGTAAAAGAATTTGGATTTTAAGCGCTCACCAGAAGGAGTGACGAAAATAGCAAGCAGGAGCAGCCTCAAAGGTTACAAATTGTTACAAAGTTCTTACTGTCAAGGTCCCTGTTTTACAGTTTCTGATTCTCTTACAACATAGTAAGTGGAAGCCTCCTTTGACTTCCCTCCTTCTTTTTTATGTCTGACTGTGAGACTTAAAAATCGCCACTTCCTTCTGCCAGCTAGGCTCTGAAGGTGCCCATCTTCCTGGGGCAGAACCAAATGTTGTGCTCTTTTCTTAAGAATGCCACTCAGTGTGTCTCCTGACTGGTAACAGAGAGTCACAGGATTTTCCCCCTTACCTTCCCTGAGGCATTTACTGTAGACAAAAGATTAAGTTCAGCTTAGTGAAGAGTGTCTATTTTGAGATAAGTCCAAAACTGTAAAGAACTGTTTTATTTATTTATTTTTTGAGGAAGATTAGCCCTGAGCTAACATCCACCTCCACTCCTCCTCTTTTTTGCTGAGGAAGATTGGCCCTGAGCTAACATCCGTACCCATCTTCCTCTACTTTATATGTGGGATGTCATGGCTTGATAAGTGGTGCAGAGGTCTGCACCTGGGATCTGAACTGGCAAACCCCAGGCCGCCAAAGTGGAGCACACAAACTTAACCACTACACCACTGGGCCAGCCCCTGTAAAGAATTGTTCAGAATTTGTAAGATACTAAGTTCATATTTTCTTTCATGATGAGTTATCGTAGAATAACAACTACATACCTAAAAAGATAAGAATCAAATTTTCAAATGGGTGAAGTTAATCTTTAGCTCTCACAAAAACATATTTCAGATACAATTTAGCTGAATGTATTTCAAGTGCAAGTGAGCTTAGAACTGATGCCTTTGATGAAATTTAAATCATGAATGAAAGTTAAAAGGATCATAGTGCTTGAACAGGAACATTAACAGATTTTTCTAGAAAAAATAGTTTACTTTCTGTGACAAATAGATTGTAGACATATGCTGGAGATGCCAGTCAAAGCTTTGCATTCATCACTCTTCTTTTTAACCTGCCTCCCATCCTGGCTTCTGCTCAGGAAGTAGACCCAGGTTACTATGTTTGTATCCAGGGGTCCTACCCCTATTAACACCTAATGAATCTGGCTTGGGCCCCTGATCTAAACTGGGCTAATCTGTGTCCTAACAAGAAGAATTTAGAATTGAAATACTGATAGCAATCTATGAGGTACTATGATGCATAGCCAATTAGAATTGGGACAGACCAAACACAATGCACTGAATCAGGAGCAGAGAAACCAAGAGAAAGTAGAGAAAGCCATTCTAGAGGGACATGCAGGAGAATGACAAGAAAACATATACTATAGTGCTTACCAGCATGGACTGGAATTGAATTTCAGTTCTTCCACTTAGCGTAGAATAAAGAAAAATTAACAAGTCAGAAGGCTACTTAATAGTCCAAACAAGAATTATTTACGATAATCTAGGGCAACGATGTGTAGAGAAAAATGTGCTTCAGTGAGAACTATGAACTGTCTAGAGTCTAGCAGACAATGTCTGGGCTTTCTGATTCTGTGGGAACTATTTTACAGTTCTAAATTACAAATAATTGATAGAAATGTAAAATAATTCTTGTCTATAGCAATGCAAACACTGACCTGTTCAGTAGAGAGTAAACTGACTTCCTTCTCCACTGTGGAAGAAGCTAATTTTAGCTCCGTTTGCGCGTGCTTTTCAACAATTCTTTTACTCGATAGAAATTTGTGTTTTTTTTGAGTTCTCCTTTGAACTGAGTATAACACTTCATTAATTTCTTCATCAATGAGTAAAATAAAATATGCATTTAACATGCATTCTTTTTCCCGTATGTTTGAGAGTCATTTTACTTTTTTGAAAATTTTCTTTAAACGGTTTCGGAAGTCCTCCACCAAGATGCCCAGTGGATTCCCCTAACAGGACCAGGTAAGTTTTGTCACTAGAGAAGAGCACCTCATGGGTAGTTTAAGCCCACGTTTGTCTTTTCTTGGCTCCCAGAGGTGAATCCAAAGCAGCAAATTTGCTCAGGCTATTTTCGCAGTTTTAATTTTCCTCTCTACTAATTTCATGTTTTGTTTCTGGTTCTTTTGCATCTGATACATTATTTTCTGCTGGTGGCAGCAATGATTGGTGATTTGGTTTTATGGTCTGACTATTTGGTGATTTCTGTAAAAGAATAAGTATTTTAGAGAGACCTATTCTCTGCTGGGTTTGTTATCTTTTCTTTGTTTGCCTATTTATCTATTTGAGCTCAAATCAATTAAGAATTTCCCGCCCACCAGGAAAAATAACTCTTTCCTACCGGGACCCGAGGCTTATTGTGATGTGTTTTTACTATTGCTTGACGTGCGGCTGAAATTTCAGACTTGAAACTGTAAGTGCTTTCCACCTATGTCTGTAATTCAGAAAGAACTTTACTTCTCATTGTGTGACTGTGTAATGTTTTTCCATCGCAGGATGTTATTGATTGACTAGATTATAAACTCTTAAAGAGTCTTGATCTGATTGACTGATAGAGGTAAATAAGCACTTACATGGATTGAATATTCCCAAAATTCCCAGAAAATAATGATTTTCTAATACTTTAAATGTGTTAGAACCTAAAAGGAAAGAAAAGTATTCCTAGCGAAACTAACAAGTAATTTTTAAGGGGCTAAGTTCAGAAAATTTAGGTGAATCTTTGGCAAACAAGATTAGTTTAAAATTTTTGGTTTAGGGGCCAGCCCAGTGGTGCAGCAGTTAAGTGTGCACGTTCCGCTTCAGTGGCCCAGGGTTCGCTGGTTCGGACCCTGGGTGCGGACATGGCACAGCTTGGCAAGCCATGCTGTGGTAGGCATCCCACATATAAAGTAGAGGAAGATGTACACGGATGTTAGCTCAGGGCCAGTCTTCCTCAGCAAGAAGAGGAGGATTGGCAGCAGATGTTAGCTCAGGGCTAATCTTCCTCAAAAAAAAAAGTTGCTATTAATACAAATGATTGAGACTATACTTAGGAACAACAGTTTCAGAGAAATACAACTGTGCACATGCTTTTGTTTTTCAGGGAAAATAGTATTTTTCTCCCTAAAGCAGCCATCATCAAGTTTTTTGGTCTACAAACTCCTTTGCACCACCTTTCTACCAGGAATGTATGAGTGACTCTGTTTCTCTGTATCCTCACCAGCATTTAGTGTTATTTTTTATTTTAGCTATTCTGTTAGGTGCGAAATGATATCTCATTGTGGTTTTAATTTGCATTTCTCTAATGGCTAATGATGTTGATCATCTTTTCATGCTCTAATTTTTCATCTGCATATCTTTTTCACGAAATGTCTCTTCATTTCTTTTCTCCATGTTCTAAAAAGACCGCTTTTTTTTTCCTGTTGAATTTTATTTTTTTAAAGATTGGCACCTGAGCTAACATCTGTTTGTTGCCAATCTTCTTTTTTCCTTCTTCTCCTCCTTCTTCTCCTCCTCCTCCTTCTTCTACTTCTCCCCAAAAACCCCAGCACATGGGCGTAGATTCTGATTGTAGGTCCTTCTGGTTGTGCTATGTGGGATGCCACCTCAGCACGGCTTGGTGAGTGGTGCCACGTCCACACCAAGGATCCAAACTGGCGAAACCCTGGGCCACCGAAGCAGAGCGTGAGAACTTAACCCCTTGGCCATGGGACAGCCCCTTCCTGTTGAATTTGGAGAGTTCTTTATATATTCTAGATACTCATCCTTTGTCTGATATATGTTTGAAAATTTTTTCTCCCACTCTGTAACTTGTCTTCTCAGCTTCTTGGCAGTCTTTCACAGAGAAAAAGTTTTTAATTTTGTGATTCAGTTTATCAATTTTTCCTTTCATTGGTCATACATTGGTGTCAAAGGTTAGGAACTCTATGCCTAGCCCTAGGGCCTTAGCGTTTTCTCTGATTTTTTTTTATAGTGTTCTGCTTTACATTAAATCTATTATCCATTTTGAGTTAATTTTGTACAAAGTGTGAGACTTGGGTCAAATTTCAATTTTTTTTGCCTATGGATATTTCTCCAGGACCATTTGTTAAAATGCCTATTTGCATTGTATTCATGTGTTCATTGTTAGTTTATAGAAATAGTTGATTCTTTTTAAGGTGAGTTTCTTTTTCAAAGATTGTCACCTGAGCTAACATCTGTTGTCAATTTTTTTTTCTTCTTCTTCTTCTTCTCCCCAAAGGCCCCCAGCACATAGTTGTATATTCTAGTTGTAGGTCCTTCTGATTGTGCTATGTGGGACGCTGCCTCAGCATGGCCTGACAAGTGGTGCTAGGTCCATGCCCAGGATCCGAACCGGCGAAACCCTGGGCCACAGAAGGGGAGCACATGAACACAACCACTCGGCCATGGGGCTAGCCCTGAAATAGTTGATTTTTGAATGTTTATCTTGTATCCTAAAACCTTGCAGAACTCACTTATTAGGCCTTAGGATTTTTTTTGTAGATTTCCTGGGATTTTCTGTGTAGATAATCATGTTATCTGCAAATAGGGACAGTTTTATTTTTCCTTTCCAGCACTGTATTGAATATCAATGGTATGAGCAGAACCCTTGCCTGTTTCTGATCTTAAAGGGAAACCATTCAGTCTCATTAAGCATAATATTACCTGTAGGTATTGTAGCTGCTCTTTATCCACAATAGTAGAGAGTCTCCCTCTTTTTTTTTTCTGAGAGTTTTTATCACGAATGGGTGTTGGAATTTTGTCATATTCTTTTTCTGCATCGATTGATATAGTCATGTGAGTTTTCTTCTATAACCTGTGAATATTGCAGATTTTCAAATACTGAATCAATCTTGCCTCTCTGGAGTAAATCTTCTTTGGTCAGGGTATGCAATTCTTTTTTTTTTTTTTTTGAGGAAGATTAGCCCTGAGCTAACATCTGCTGCCAATCCTCCTCTTTTTGCTGAGGAAGACTGGCCCTGAGCTAACATCCATGCCCATCTTCCTCTATTTTATATGTGGGACGCCTGCCACAGCATGGCGTGCCAAGCTGTGCCATGTCTGCACCTGGGATCCAAACCAGCGAACCTGGGGCCGCCGAAGCAGAGTGTGCACATGCTGCGCCACTGAGCCTGCCCTGCAATTCTTTTTATATATTGCACAACTGCATTTGCTAATGTTTTTGTTAAGGATTTTTGCATCTATATTTATCAGGGATATTGGTCTGCCATTTTCTTTTTTATACTGGCTTTGTTTGGTTTAGTATCAGGGTTATAGTAGCTTCATAAATAACTTGGGAAGTGTACTCTCTTCTGTTTCTGGAGGAGATTATGGAGAATTCATGTAGAATTGTGTGGAAATATTTGATAGAATTTGCCGTTGAAACCATCTGGGCCTGCAGATTTCTTTTGGGGAGTTTTTAAGTTATCACTTTAATTTCCTAAATAATTATAGTGCTATTCAAATTATGTGTTTCATATTGTCTGAATTATTTTAGCTTCTATTTCTCAAGGAAGTGATCTATTTCATTTAAGTTGTCAAATTTATGCTTGTAGTATTTCCTTATTGTCCTTTTGATGTTTCCAGGGTCTGTAGCGATAGGTCCTGTTTCATTCCTAATATCGCTCATTTGTGTCTTCTTTCTTTCTTTGTCAGTTTTCCTAAAAGTTTATCAATTTTATCTTTTCAAAGAAACAGTTTTTTGTTTTATTTTTTCTAAGTTTTTCTGATTTTAATTTCATTGACTTATGCTCGTGCCTGAATTATTTCCTTCCTTCTGATTACTTTGGGTTTATTTTGCTCTTCCTTTTTTTGGTTTCTGAGATGGAAGCTTGGATTTAAGTCTATTCCTTTTTTTAAATGTAAGCATTTAGTGCTATAATTTCCCTTTCAGCACCGCTTTAGCTGTGTTCCACAAATTTTGATATATTGTATTTTCATTCAGTTCAATGTACTTTTTCTCTGGAGACGTCTCCTTTGACCTGTGGATTATTTAGAAATGTGTTATTTAGTTTGGAGATATTCCCTGCAACTTTTGGTTATTGACTTCTAGTTCGATTCCACTGTGGTTGAAGAATACAATCTGTATGATTTCAATTCTTTTAAATTTGTTGAGGTTTGTTTTATGGTCTCTCTTTGTACATTTTCTGTGGGTTCTTGAAAAAAGTGTGTATTCTCCTATTGTTGTGTGGAGTATTCTATAAATGTCAATTACAGTCTGTTAGTTGATGGTGTTGTTGAGTTCTTCTATATCCTTGCTGGTTTTCTGCCTAGTTGTTCTATCAATTATTGAAAGAGGCTGTAGTCTTCATCCATAATTGTGGATTTGTTATCATTTCAATTCTGTCAGTTTGTGCTTCACATATTTTGCAGCTCTGTTGTTTGATGCATACACATTTAGAATTGTTATGTCTTCTTGGTGGATTGACACTTTCATCATCATATAATGTCCCTCTTTGTAATTTTTTTGCTTAAAGTCTACTTTACCTGATAGTGATATAACCACTCCTGCTTTCTTTTGAATAATATTTGAAGTATATCTTTTTCCATCTTCTTAATTTCAATCTTTTGAGCAAAGGAACCCCAAATTTCTTGACCATAGCTTTGGCTACAGTTAATTCTTTTGAAAATATCTCAGGAGTGGTGGTAGTTAAAATTTAACTTTGGATTATAATATTTGGGTTCCCAGGAGTATTCCGCCCAGAACCAATTCAATAAAGAAGAAAACATTTTTGACAAGCAGGAAGGAAATGCACAGAGAACTTGAATTTTTAACTTGTAACTAGTAAGGAAAAGGCAACTTTAAATGATTATTTAAATATATGTATAAACACCCAACAGATAGTCATTTACTGATGTGAGTTGGTGACCTAATATAAGGGAAATGTATTTAAACATAACTTATCTTTTTTTTAAGAGCATAGTAATTGCTTTTGTTTAAGTGAAATCCTTTACATGGCAAATGACCTATGTAGGAGAATTCTGAGAAAGATACATACAATATGTGATCATTGATATCTAGTGTTGGAAATTCCCATTCTTAGTTACTCACAAACTCAATACTGTTTTACTGTTGTTACATAGTAACCAGACTTTTTCCTAGGCTTTCACGAAATAAAATGATGAAGAGGCTCAGCATTCCTACTTTGTCCTTGATAAACTTAACTCCTTTTGTTACCACTCAAGGTCAATTGCTGAGAGAGTCCTGCCTCTTTGACATCTTTTTTCCTCTGGTAATATCTCTTTGTTCCACTCTATTCAGCACAGCACATGCTGTTCTGGCACACTAAATCTAACAGAGGGAATTTGAGGTGTAAACAATACGTATTTGTATATTTGAGATAGAACACTGACATGGTTTTATAGTTTAGCATTTTATTCCTGGGAAAATGGTTAAAGCAGTAGTTTCTTCTAGTGTTTTCTTGACACTATTTCCCTTATCTTCCTCTTTTTTAAAAAGCCATTAGATTACTCTTCCTCCAACTAGATTCTGACCCTTAGTCTTATGATTCTTCAAGATTAAATACCTAACACCTGAACACAGAGCTCACTGTATGTCAGACACTGTATTAAATACCCTACATGCACTATCTCATTTAATTCTTATGACATCATTATAAGATTATCCAAATATAAACTTGGGATAATATACTAATAATAAGATGAAAAAATTGATTTCAAAGAAGTTAGATAACTTGCCTACATTCACACAGTTACTAAGTTGTTGAACCTGCAATGGAATCTAGTCTTGACTGACTTCCAGCCTCCTCTCTTTCCACTACACTAGTCCTATATTACGCCATCACTTCCAGAGCTAGCTGTCAGTTTTAGCCTATTAGTCTTTAAGGAAAACAGGTCTTTGTGATTTGCCCACCAGATAAGTACTATTATCTGCCTGACTAACTCAGCTAATGTTCCTATACCTCAGTTTCCAGGCATTCTGTCTTTTCTGTAGCTTCTCTCTCCTCTCCATCTCTGCTTCTAGACTCTGCTCAAAATCTGTTTCTTTGTTCCTAATGTTAGATTTGTGGATTCAAACATTCTGTCTCCCCTTTCTCCTTAGTATCTTTCATCTATAATTTTCCCCAGCAAGATTCTTACATAGCTTTCATATGCTTATATGAGAAACTCACAGTATAAATGCACATGTTAAAATACAATTACCATTTTGGAGGCAATTTTATTTATTGCTTTTCTTGCTATTTATTGCTTTCCTTAAATAGTTGTCAGAATTAAGATCGTTCCATTTATATACTTAAGTATCTTTTTAGGGTTTCCAAACCAGGACCCAAGATATTTACCTATCACTATAGAATGAAGAAATATTCTGAACACCAAATGACTTATATTCTTTCTATTTAACCATGTCAATATTAAATATTTATTCAATAAGTATTTATTGAGTGTCTACATGCCAGGTACCACCCTAGATACTACCTTTTTATCCTTCCACACAATTTTTTTTGGTGGAAGAACATTTTCTAATGTTAAAAATGTCTTCTCAATATAATAATATATAAATTTATTTTAGTAAAATAAATACAGATAAGCAAAAAAGAATTAGGAAATACACACCAACAATCACTTTCAAAACTTTTATTAATATTTTTCCAAACTTTTATCTATATTTTTGAACTGTTAACATTTTTTTCAGTTAAACTTTTAACTGAAACTTTAACATTCAGTTAAAGTTTTTTTCAGAATAAAGATTCTTCTACATTAATTGTTGTTAAAGGTTAATGACAGTTCGTTTTATGGGTGTACAATAGTTTTAAAATCATGCTTTTCAATGTTGGACTCTTAGCCTATTGCTGGATTTTTGCAATTACTGGCAGAGACTATAATGAACATTACTGTAGGTTTTTTTCTTTTCATATATCCTTAGGTGGTTCCTTATAGTCTCAGAAATAGCATTTCTAATGGGCTGGGGGACATTTTTCCAGATCTCAAAGAATTATTATTCCATTAGTTAAAAGTTTGCAGGCTATATATTCAAGGGAGATCTCTTCTGTCTGAAATTCAACATAATCAACCAGTGAGCTCAAACTTTAACTCTCGAAAAGCATGTCTTCTTTATTCAATTAATACTAACAGAATAGTGGGCATGGGGATACAGAGATAAATAAGAGCCTGTACAGGGCAGATAATAATTTACTGTAGTATGGAGATTTGTTATTAACTAGAATACATGAACATTAATAAAAGAAACCTCAACTAAAGTTGGAGTCAGGAAGGCCTGTAGAATGAGCTCCTATGCCCTACCACTCATCCTTAATTACCCCAAACAGGAAGAGACCACCTTGCATCTTCAACAGAAAGTTGCCCACTACTTTACTTCTCTAGCAGGAGAAAGGAAGATTTTCTTCTTGGCCAGCAACAAGCCCCACCAATGGAAACGGCTGCAGCTCAGCCTACGGTGAGCCCTTGCCACAGTGCACTCTTCCTCTCCTCCAAAGAACTTTCGTTTAGAGACAGCCTCTCCAAACTCCTTTTTCTGTATAAAAACAAGCTCCCTTCCTTTGTTCTCCAGACTTGCCTGTGGTGCACCATAGTTTGCATGTCCAAATTGTAATTCTTTTGTTATTCCCAAATAAACTCATTTTACTGGTAAATTAATTGGCAATTTCAAAGTTGGCAGATACAATGCGCTTAAATTCTGTAGTAGATGGATGCACAAGACCCTTGGGCTATGCTGAAGAGAGCCTAATGCAGTGTACAAAATAACTAGTGGTGATTAAGGAGGAAAATGTACATTTTTACTTAATATTTGGTGGTTGAAGAAAAGATGCAACTCATCGCCAGTCTTCCTTATCTATTACCTATTATCTATTATTTATTATCTACCTCATGTTTCTCACATGGTAGAGTGCACATAATTTGCTTACTTTTAGCACGTAAATTTAGAGGAACTATCATCCCTGTGCCTAAGGGAAGTAAAAGAAATTTAGAAATGATTGATATAGCTAACTTGAGGCTCAAAAAAAAAAAAAAATAACGGACACTTTCCCTTAGACAACAAAAAAGTGAGACGTCACTTGGAATAACTATAATGTCAGCGCTGTGGCGTCACGCCTACAAGCGCAGGCGGTAGAAGCGCTAACGCCAGCACAAGCCTCCATGTTTCAGCAGGCGTTGCAACACGTGAGAAAGCGTTTAGAGGGCCCCGCCAACCGAGCCACACCAAGAAAACACACCAGCCGAGGACACCGATCCGTTATCAACGAGTCTAAGGCTGCGCTCGCGTCACGCCAGGGAGTCGACGCACAGACTGACGTCTTCGAGCTCTTCCCCGAGGCCCCGCCCATTCATCGCCTTGGAGCCCGCTGGGGACCCCGGCGGGGGCGTGGTCAAGGGCGAGGAGTGGAGAACGCGCATGCGCACTCGGTACCCAGTCAATTAGCCAACTATCATTCTCGCGAGGGTTGAAAGTCGGTGGCGTAGGTAGTTGTCTGGGATGCTGGCGAGATAGACGCTATCTACCAGAGGAAGAAGCGGAGGAGGCGAAGCTAGTTCCTCGCCTCGGTCTCTCTTTCGCTTTCCTTTCCCGTTCCCCCAACCCTCCGCCCTCCGGTAATTTAGCCCGCCTTCCCTGACCTCAGTGACCCGGGTGGCCTCGCCCACTCTCGTCGACGTGATTCCCGCCGTGAGGTAAGCACCGGTCGAACCCCGAGCCCCGCGGAAGAGGAGGACGGCGTGAGGGGGAGGCTCCTGGGCTCGGCTGAGGCTCGTCGCGGAGCCGCGGCGCAGGGGGCGTTAGGGTGGTCCTCTCGGTCCTCTATCCGCTCATTGCGACGTCGCCACCCAGGCCTAGGCCTCCTCCTCATCCCTGCCGGGCCCGGCCTCTGGCAGCATCGGGTGACGCAGAGGGAACATCATGTCGTCCGCGGCCGAGCCTCCACCACCCCCGCCTCCCGAGAGCGCGCCTTCCAAGCCCGCAGCCTCGGCCGCCAGCGGCGGGAGCAACAGCAGCAACAAAGGCGGCCCCGAGGGCGTCGCGGCCCAGGCGGCCTCCTTTGCGGCCGGCGCCGGCCCCGCGGACTCCGAGATGGAGGTGAGGGCGGCTTGTGGCGTGGGGAGAGGGCGCCGTGGGGAGGAGGAGCTGGGTCCCTCGCCTGGATTTCAGTGATCGGACGCAGAGCTGTGATTAACCCCCTTGCACCCAAACTCGGCCTCAGACCTTTTGGATCCGAAGTGATGCTCTCACTCTTGCGCCCTTGTGCTTAACCTCCCCAAGCGGACTGGAGTGGATTTCTGCACTTCCCATTTACATTGTCTCTTTAGCGAATCTTGCCAAATCCTTGAACGGTCTTATTAAACAGATGTTTTTGATTACTGAGGCCAAGAGGGACTTAGCCGGGGTTTTTTTTTCTCTAGACTCCCATAATTCTCTCATCTCTGAATCTAGGTTTTAGTTTCCACTAAACTTGGGGGAAGGGCGAGGGAGTTGCCCCTTAGGAGTGAGAGAGAGAGACGGGCGGGGTGGGGAAGGCATTTAAAAGCAGCGCATCCGAGGTCTTGGGCCTCCTTTTCTTCGTCCGGGTCCTGGCGGGGGCGGTATCTGTTCTGGGCAGAAACAATGGTGAGAGCTGGATGGCCGAGTGCGCAGTGGGGATAAGCGGGGCGCAGCTGCTCCCGTGAAGGGAGAGGAGGCCCCTCCCAGGCACTGTTCCTTAGGGAGGGAAGCGACCAAGGCAGCAGCAGCTGTCTTGGACCCCCAGTTCATTTAGGGGGGAGGGAATGGATGGATGGATGAATGAATTAGTGTGCCAAGGGCGGTTAGTTGGCTTTCAGTCCAGACCAATTCCTCTTTTTGGGCCTTGGCCTTTTTTTGAAAATTGGTACCGCTCGCTGCCGACCCTGCCTTCTGGCTGGGGTTGGCCGGGGAATGGTGACAGTCCTGCGGGGGTGGAAAGATTGGGGAGCTGCCAGGCGGGTCTCTTGGGTATGCTCCAAGGCTTTGCGATGTCTGGGAACAAAGTGATTGCTTGCTCCTTCCAAATTTCATTCTTGGCCTTCGATCTGTTTTGAGATATTTTATAGTCGCGGCCCAAAGATTTCTGGGATTTTTCCATCCTTGGATAGACGGAATGAAGGTAATACTGCTCTGAAAATGAACGTTAATGCAGAATTAACGCAATAAGGAAATGGAAGCGCAGGTTACCATTGAAATACTTGGTTCAGTAGTTTTACTTGGGCACCAAAGGTCTCATCTAGGTTGAAGTAACATTATATTAGTTTTTGAAAGAACTTGTAGTGTGAGGGTAGGTTTTAGTGAAGTAGGACATCTGATATTCTGTAATTTTCAGTGATTTGAAGTTTGTTCCATCTCTTATCTAGTGTTGCCTGTTTGTTCCCCTCAAGGTTCTAAATCGCTCTTTTGGATTACCAGGGCTCTTTAACTTGGTCCTACTCCATGGCTTAAGGGGGTTTCAAAATCTGTGACACTGAAAGCGATTGTGTGTAAAAGCACAATTGTCTGCAAAGTGATGTCCAGAGTTTTCATCAGCTTCTCAAAAGGATCTGTCATTTCAATTTTAGAATAATAATCAGTGTCGCACTGGAGATGTTAAATATCGGAAAGCTGAGTAATTTAAAGCCTAAACCAAATATTTTGGCTTTCTGTTGGTATATTTAAGTTAAAGTGGAATTAAAGTATAAGTATGACTATTGATATGACAAGTATCAAATGAAGTCAGTGGTATTTTTAGTATTTGCCAGATGAGGAAATTGAGTCTTCTGGTAAATAGAACCTGTAATAGAACCCAGATTTGGCTCCGAAACTGACCCTTTTCCCACGTCTTGCCTTGTCATATTCTTATATAAAAGAAATTTGACAATGTCATTTGTCAAAGAATGACTTAGTTATTTTTACCTTCTCAGAATAGGAGTATCAGTAATTTTTTTATCCATCTCTTTTCACTGACTAATTTTAGTTTTGATTTGTTTCTCTTCACATTATAGTGTGATTTTTCTTTTGGTCTTTTAAAATAAATGTGACTTAAGTCTACTTTTTTTCTTTTTTACTTAACTGAATTCAGAAATCACTGAGTAAAATCAACAGTAAAAACTAGGTTTGAGCATACGTACATGATGTATCTGACACTGCTTCATGGTTGAAAAAAATATTTTAAAATGCCTTTTTCTTTTTGAAAGTAGAGTTTAAGGTGAATTTTTCCAAAATCAGAAAATAACTAAAATCTTGCATTCTTCATTTTTTCCTTCACAAAGCTGACCTTCCCAGAAGTATTCAGTTAATTTTTCCTTTTTGCTTGGTGCTCATACGTCAGGGGAGCATCTCATTTTTTGTTTATTAGGATCTTTTTGGCAGTGTGGATGGAGCCTGTCTTCGTTCATCCTCATCTCTCACTACTGACTAGACTGATGGATAGGCATTCTGTATGCCGGTAATCATATGACCTCAAGAGTCGTGGAATCCAAATCTTTCTTTCTTTTTCCCAACTACGGAAGGAATGATGATGACTGCTGGAAAGCACATTTTATTTCTTTAGAGGGTATTTGACCTTTCATGGTCTTCTAATAGGTTAGGTAGGTAGCTTTGTCATTTTTACTTGTGGAGACCAGAGATTTGTGATGAATTTAAGCTTCCACAGGTGCCTAAAGTTCTTAACAATGAAGTTAGACTTGAATTTAGGTTCTTTGACCTCTTAATTCTAGTATTGTACCAGCCGCCACCCCCAACTTTTTAATCACAGATAGCTTTATTAAAGTATATATTGTCAAGCATAGATTTGTACATCATTAGTGAAAATTACACTTTACCAGCTGTTCTTTTGTTGTTTTTTAATGGATGAGTGGAACTTTGCATTGTAGAAGTTGTTGCTGTTTTTTTGTTATTTGTGGCATTTTGAATGTCAGGGTGAATAAATTTACAAGGGTAGCACATTTATTGCCAATTGCAGAATCAGACTAGTTAAAGAGTATTCAGTTTAGGCTACATGATAAATTGTTTGTAATATTCTAGAAAATGGAAATCAGGGTGTATAATAATGCTGCTTTTCATGTTTACTTTTGTGTAATAGCACAGTAAGCACTGCAATTAAAAAACTTTTTTTTTTTTTTTTGAGAAAGATTAGCCGTGAGCTAACTACTGCCAATCCTCCTCTTTTTGCTGAGGAAGACTGGCCCTGAGCTAACATCCATGCCCATCTTCCTCTACTTTATACGTGGGGCGCCTACCATAGCATGGCTTTTGCCAAGTGGTGCCATGTCTGCACCCAGGATCCAAACCGGTGAACCCCAGGCTGCCGAGAAGTAGACCGTGTGAACTTAACTGTGGCACCGGGCAGGCCCCAGCACTGCAATTTTATGATTAAAAGGGAACATATTTTCTTCACATTTTATGCAATTTAGTTTCATAATTTTTATTGATTAAAAAAAGAGATTTGTTGAAAGTAGTGAGGATGATGTAGATAATAATCTTGTGTTTTAATCTTGGCAGTAGCTGTGGAGTTTACATATGTGGGTTAAATAGATTGTTATCATGTTACTGAATTTCTTCAAGGTTTTCTATCAGGTTAGATGACAGCCATTTAAGTATCTAGGAAGTTTGGGACAGGAGTGTATTGCTTAGAAGGTGTTTTGGGCAGAAATCAGTCTGATAATGGTGTATTGACTTCTCTTAAGAACAATCTGTGATTTTTCCCTTTTACCAGGAAGTCTTTGATGATGCGTCTCCTGGAAAGCAAAAAGAAATCCAAGAACCAGATCCTACTTATGAAGAAAAAATGGTATGTTCTAGGTATATGAATACTGTCTATGCTAACTTTTTGTTGAGTGATTAAATGTACCAAACTTCTACATTTAATTTTTATAATTGAGGCACAGATATCCAATTGAAATATGTGTAACATGGGTTACTGTAACTTTTGTATCTTGTTTGCCTATCTGTGTAAAGCAAATAGAAGTAGCATTACATGAATTCACATAACATTATGTAAATATATGGCTTATGTTAACACCCCTTTTATTTTAAGGTTATTATTGGTAGTGAGGTGAGTTAAAGACCAGAGAAGTAGTTATTTAAGATGTGTTTATTATGCATCTGTCTAGCGATGTACTCTGCTGGTTGCAAAGAGAATAATACATACTCCTTGCCCACAGCGTTAGAATATGGATGGGAACTTTACAAAAGAGAACATGATGTTATATAGGAATCCTTAAAGACCCAGCTCACATTTCATATCTTAGAAGACTTTTTTTTTAACCATGACTTAACCAATACCTACAAAGAGCTTTAAATTTAAATTCAGATTCAGTAATAATAATGACTAACAATGAATGCTTCCTGTGTACCAGGCCCTTTTCTCAGTGCTTTATATGGATTGAACTCATTTACTTGTATTGAAATCTTAAAAAGTTAAAACAGCATATATTAAATAATAACACCCACTACACAACACAGCATAACACATAGAATGCTCCTTAAGAGTAGGAAGAGTGTCTTTTTTTTTTTTGAGGAAGATTAGCCCTGAGCTAACTGCTGCCAATCCTCTTTTTGCTGAGGAAGACTGGCCCTGAGCTAACATCCATGCCCATCTTCCTCTACTTTATATATGGGACGCCTACCACAGTATGGCTTGCCAAGCGGTGCCATGTCCACACCTGGGATCCGAACTGGCGAACCCTGGGCCGCCGAAGCAGAACCTGTGAACTTAACCGCTGTGCCACCGGGCCGGCCCCAGGAACAGTGTCTTAAACTTCCTGTCTTTAGCACCCAGAACAATATCTGGCACATAGTAAGATTTTAACAAGTATTGTTTGAAATTTACTTTCTTCTTGTCCTTTGACTTTCTCTTCAAGATCAGTAAATATTTTGAATCTCTTAAATAGCTTTAAAATCCTAAAAATATATGATGTGTATTTTATGTACACACATACATGTATACACATGTAATATGCATAATTCATATGACCATGTAAAATGGATATTATTATATATGATTTCTGTTAATTTTATATATGTGTATATATCTGTCCCATCTCCTTTCTTTGCTGTCAAACTTAAACAAAAAGGTAAATTTTCCAAGTCTCTTTTTCTCATTCATTCCTTTAACCCTTCACAGTTTATATTCTGTCATTAACGCCGTACTAGTGAATCTAATTGCCAGTCTGTGCCTTCATTTTAGTTTCATTCTCCTTGACTCACTTGTGTTTGACATTGTTAACCACTCCTCAAAATTTTTGCTTGCCTTGAGAGACTTTTTTTCCCTTGATGATACCGTATTTACTTGACTGTCTCTTTATCTGTTTTCATTACATTTCTTCTTGGATAGCTTGATCCTTATTGGTTTTCATCTGCCATCCTTAAACTGAACACTTGCGAATATTTATCTCTAGCCCGGATGCCTCCAACCATTGTATTTTCATTTGCTTGTTGGACATTTAAGTCCCTTTGGTACCTCACACTTGGGAATATCCAAAACACTACTCCACTCTACTTAGTGTTGTCTCAATGATTGAAAGTTCTTCTTAATATATACCTAAGCTGTCCATAACAATGCCTGATAATTTTAATAGTCTTGCAACCTCATAAATTGTTCTCTTATCTTTTCCCTGTCAACTTAGTTTAGCGTTCTTCTATTGCATGGATTATTTTGTTGCCTTCTTCATTTGCTTCCTTTCTTATGATCCGGCCTTTTGCAGATCTCGTTATGTTTTTGCAAAGTATATTTATGACACAAATCTGATTATATCGTGGAGATTTTCAGTGGTTTGTTTTTTTCCCCCCCGAGGAAGATTAGCCCTGAGGTCACTACTGCCAGTCCTCTTATTTTTCTGCTGAGGAAGCCTGGTCCTGAGCTAACATCCGTGCCCATCTTCCTCTGCTTTATATGTGGGATGCCTACCACAGCATGGTGTGCCAAGCGGTGCCATGTCCGCACCTAGGATCTGAACCGGTGAACCCCGGGCTGCTGAGAAGCAGAACGTGCGAACTTAACTGCTGTGCCACTGGGCTGGCCCCTCAGTGGATCTTTATAATGCTTTTCATCTTTATGGTGGCCTTTATTGTAAATCTTTTCTCATTTCTTCCAAGTTTTTCATTCTCCTAGTTTCATTTCCTTTTTCAACATCATGCTCTTGACTAACAGTTTTCTTGTAAGCAAGCTCCCTTATCCTCTGCTAGTTCCTAACCACTGGTAAGTCTTGAAATCTGCTCTTCATTTTTGAAGCCAGGACCTGAATTTTATTTGAGAAAACTAAATAATAGTACTGATTGGTACCAGAATAAATTTATGGTTTTTTCTCTCTTGGGCTTTCAGTATTTTGCTCAACAATCCCATTTAGCCATTCTAAAACTTTACCACTCTGTTTAAGCTTTCCACTCCATTTCTGTCACACCCTCATTTTTAGTCTTCCTCCACAAAGAATTGTAGGCCTATCTTCAGTTTATTTCCTCTGTATTTCCAAATATGTATGTCCTCTACTGTTGTGTGTCATTTTTTCCTGTCTCAGAGAAAGGGGCTTATCCAAGGCTATTGATTTTAATCTTCCATTTAATTTTATGATCCATTTCTTTCAGCTTCCTGATCTTAATCTATTGTTTCTCTGTTTTAGGATCTGTTAGTTTTTCTCCTTTTCTCTCTTTTCTTTAAGATCTCAAGTCATTTTAATTTTAACCTTCTTATTCTCTCAAGCAACAAGGTCTTTGCTGGTTTCCCCCCCCAATCTTTGCCACAATTCTGCTGAAGGCTTCTTCTGTAAATATTGTTCTGAACTCCTTGGTTCTTTGTAACTGGTTTGTAACCCTGCCACTACTTGAATGAATAGGTAGTGGGAGAGAATTTTGAAATCATTGACTGTTGTGTAGAAGCCTGGTGAATTTATACTTAATTCTTTAAGACAGTAGTTCTCAAACTTGACCATGTAGAAGATAACAAGAATCTTGGATATTTTTGATCTGAAGAGTCATAAACCATACTTTGAAAAAATACTTTAAGATATCTAGAGCCATTAAAGGTTTTTGAGCATTAGAGAAATGTGATAAGACCTAAGAATTGTGGGGGGCTTCCCCCTTCTCTGCTGAAACATCACTTCTGTTAGGATTTTCCTTATTCTAGTGGTTAAAATTTCAGTGCCATTCCCACTTCTCATCTCCCTTTACCCTGCTTTATTTTACTTCTGAGCATTTATCACCTGCTGACAGTCTTATGTAATTTACCTATTTGGTTTATTTTCAATATTGGACTGTAATGAAAACTTCATGAAGAACCGAAGTGCGTTTTCTGGTAGACACACAAAAGTGTTTCTTCAGTTGAACAGCTATTTTAGAAGATAATGTTGATT
Organism: Equus caballus; assembly: GCF_041296265.1. Lineage (NCBI taxonomy): Eukaryota > Metazoa > Chordata > Mammalia > Perissodactyla > Equidae > Equus > Equus caballus. The sequence goes on along the minus strand of NC_091685.1, from coordinate 94,326,730 downwards.
TGAAATGTTTTGAGAGAAGTGAAGAATGCTTAGTGATTTGAATAGTGTAGAATAGCTCTTACCTTAAAATGTCTAGGCTCTGGCATATTTGAGTTTATTTCTAGAGCTTATTTATATTGATTCCAAACAAAATAACGATAATTGAGTAGTCTTTTTTCAGCCCCAACATCTTCTAGTTCCATATTCTTGGCTCTTCTTTTATTATATATGAATTAAGAAATGCGATTGTGCAAAATACACACAGATATTTTTATCTCAGTTCAGTACTGTGTAATATTCAAAACCAAACTGAAGCTTGTCATCTATAGGACATTACTAGGGAGGAGCAGGTTGACAGCCTGTTGGTAATTGTACAGATTGGGCTACTTTGATGAGTGTCATTTGTGACCCAGTGAAACGCTATCACCACATGCCTTCCTGAGAGCAAATTGGTCTTCAGTTTTTATGTTGGTGTGATTTTAGAGTTATATTTTCCTTTAAAAAACACGTAGCTTTTACAACAGTGTGATGTTTGGATACCTCTGGTGTTTGCTTTACTAAGTAAAATGCATTTTTGTAATTCATTCTAAAGCTGGCATTTTAAACATTTCTAGGCAAAGATGTTGAGTAACGGGTTTCTCTGTTTATTGAGTTCTTGTCTTGTTTCTCCTTTTTAAACCAAACTATGTTAGTGTGTCTGTAAAAAGAGTGTTTCCTAAAGGCTTCAGATTTTATTTATTTTTATGAAAAACTTGATTTCAAAGATCTTAAGTTTTTTGTTCAAATTCTTCCGTTCTCTTGGTGTAATAATAGGGAACATTCAAAGCAGCAGATGTTAGATATGAAAGGAAGAAATAGCTTTAAAAACTGCATTGGTTAATGAATAGTTCATAAACTTAATAGATTTTTTTTAAGCCTGATAGCTTTTTAAAATTTGGCACATCCTAACTGATGAATGACCAATGCATTTTCCCACTACTGAATAAATTCACTTGTATTGCACAATGTCCTTTAATTTTTTATTTGCTATTTTTTGATCAGCTATATTGAGGTAAAATTGACACACGACTGTTTTAAGTTTGTAATTCACTGATTTTGGCAGATAAATGCAGTCGTTTAACCACCTTACAATCATGATGTAGAGCAGTTCTATTATCCCCAAAAAGTTTGCTCCTGCCCTCATTCCTTTACCGCTTCAGATCTGCTTTCCGTCATTAGTTAAAATTTCATATAAATGGAATCATACAGTATGTGGCCTTTTATGTTTGGCTTCTGTCACTTAGTATAATGCTCTGAAACTCATGTTTTATATATCAATAGTTTGTTTTTACTGCTGAATTCATTGTATGAAGGCATGTTGAAACTTTGATTTCCGAAAGTGTGTTAATATTCTAATAAAATTTTTTGCAGCAAACTGATCGAGCAAATAGGTTTGAGTATTTATTAAAGCAGACAGAGCTGTTTGCACATTTCATTCAGCCTGCTGCTCAGAAGACTCCAACCTCACCTTTGAAAATGAAACCAGGGCGCCCACGAATAAAAAAGGATGAAAAACAGAACTTGCTGTCAGTTGGCGAGTGAGTAATCATTTGTATTTAGTAGTTAAACCATATTTGTTTTTGCTAGTTTTCATTAGAAGCATAAAATCACTTCATTGAAAAAGTTGTTTTAGTGCTGTTAATTTATTTGGCCCCAGTTGTTTTGGCAGGACGTAGCCATGCCTGTGTAAGTAAATAAAAATAATGCATTATGGCTTATTTTTTATAGCATTGTATAATTTATGGATTGTGACAACCACATGGTGTAGGCAATTTGGATGTTACCCATTCCTTGGGGAGGAAACAAAAGCAGAGGTTAAGTTACCTATTTAACATCACGTAGAAGTAACTAGAATAATCCACGCTTGAATTTAGATCTGATTTTGAGGTATGCTCTAGTCTTCTAAACCACATACATGCATTGAGGGTATTGCATTTATATGAAGTCTGTGCTGGTGTGAGGAATGTTGTGATTATGCCACAGCAGTTTGTTTACGATTTTTATTACGGAGTTGCCTTTATTAAATTGAGGTATCAAGTTGTATGCCACCTTTAAGTTTTTGTTCAAAATATGTAACATAACTCTTCCATGTTGAATTTATAAATTCTTTTTAAAAACTTTTTTGCTGGTTGGATAATTAAGATGTTTAATTAGTATTAATTAATACATTTAGGGCAATCTCAGCTCCTTCTGTAATTCCCAAAGTGAAAAATGAAATGTGATCAGAAATTAAAATATGCAGTTATCTAAAAGAGGAAATTACAAACTGATATCAATAATGTTAAATTTACTGCAGTTTACAGAAGCATGGAAGTATGAGCTCTATCTTGAAGGGATTATCATCAAACATGAGCATATAATACTTTAATTTTATTTGAAGTATTCTATTCATCCAGTATATCTTACTCTTTCTCCATTGTGTCACCAAAGTGCTTTTGTTTTAATACTTACGAAACTTTATAAGAGAGAACTTTGTACTTCATGTGTATTTAAATTGTTCAGACTTGAAAAGTTTGTAGCTGTTTAAATAGCATCACTCATGCTCTGGAAATGGATATTGTTATGGGGTAGTCAATATGAAGTCATGAAAAGAAATACCGCTGAGATCCTATAAGATAAAGATATTCTGTAGTAAATATATAAATTGTTGTTCAACTTGATCTTATTAGTATTGGGGGAAAGGAATCTTGGTTAACAGATTTCTTCTCTGCTCTTCCAACCATCTTAGTGGAAAGTTAGCTTCTGCAAAGTAATGAGGGTGATGGTACTGTCCTTGGGTGTGAGGACATACATACTTTTTTTCCTTCTATCAGCCACAGTTATATTCAGTGATGCCTCAGTTTTAAGTAAAGCACATTCCAGCCTGTATCTTCAGTTTTATGACCATAATAATCAACCATCTTGATAATATATTGTGAAGGAGATTTTATTAAAAAACAAAAACAAAGTTCACTCCTAGTTTATGGCGAATAAATTGGGGTTAGGGGTAGATCTTTGCACTAAGTTTTATAGGGTTAGACTGCAGAAAAGTATAAGAACACTTACGCTAAGACATTCTACTTAGAAGCGTATAAAACAAACAAGAAGATCCTTGCGTATTTATTGCCTTGGCCTGAATTTCTGAGGAATGCTCTGTCTGGGAAAGGTGATTATCCTCTTCCACCAAGCATGTAGTTTTAGTAGAAATCAAGCAATAAATTAGATTTAGAGGTCACGAGTGTCATAATCTACTGTTGTTTTCTAATTTAAATGAAAATATTGGTTCAAAGTATAAAGGTATAAAACTGGAAGCTCCAGAATTGGGGAGTAAGTAGTTTTACTCACCTGAGTCCTTTAGAGATTAAGAAATCTGGCAATATTACTAACTTCAGAAAATTAGTTTTTAAGGGGATGTATTTCACTCTTGTGATGTAGAATCTGGGCATGTGTATTTAAAGAGCTTTGAGTAACTGATGAATCTCTGGTTAAGAGTCCGTTGCTTAAGCCCTAAGTCTGTTCTACATATTCTCCAGCTTTGGGTGAAAGTTGCAGTTTTTAAAGTGTGATTTCTGAAACTAATTTTTTTCCTAACAAAAATACTTAAAAGGGTGATGTAAAAATACAAATTATGAGATTTTTCTGACAGTATATTTCCTTGAAGTTAGATTATCTCGTTTAAGTTTATCAAGTTCTGGTTAACCTAATGTATTACTCTATTTTAACAATCATTGTATGTTTTAGAAAACCCATTTCAGGTATGTATTTAGTAATAATTTCTACTGTTCACTTTTTTAATCTTAATTCAGATGTTTGTTAAAAAATTACTATTGTAGAGTCTTGGTCAGCCAGTTGACTAGTAAGTGGAAATAGTAGCTGGTAGTTAAAATTAAAGCCAAAACTCAAGTCAGTTGGTTTTATTTTAAACTTGACAGCTACCGGCACCGTAGAACAGAACAAGAGGAGGATGAAGAACTATTAACAGAAAGCTCCAAAGCAACCAATGTTTGCACTCGATTTGAAGACTCTCCATCATGTATGTTACGTTTATTTAATTACTTGATTTTTTTAAAAATCCCTTTTCTAGACATCCTTTGGTTAGTGTTTTGGATGTCGTGGCTATAATTTATGAAGGAAATTTTCAGGAATCTTTGGAAATTTATTGGCTATGAAATATACTTCTGATTTTTTTTGATGGAAGTGATAGTATACTAGTATGATAGTGGTGTTGTATTTCAAAGGGAGCTAAAATGTGAGTGTGTTTGTTGGGTTTTTTAAATATGATTTTTTAAATTTTGTGCTCAGAAAGATTCACCCTGAGGTAACATCTGCTGCCAGTCTTCCTCTTTTTTTGTTTTTTTTTTTTTTTTGTATGTGAGCCACTGCCACAGCATGGCCACTGACAGACAGCGTGTAGGTCTGTGCCCAGGAACTGAACCCAGGCTTCCAAAGCATAGTGCACCAAACTTAACCACCAGGCCATAGGGGCTGGCCCTACTAGTGTGTTTGTTGTTGCCCAAATGTATATGTAAAACTAGGGATGGTTTTTGCCTTATTGTTTACTGCAACTATAAAAACTAGTGTGTAAAAAAAAAAAGGCACTTCATGAAGACTTGTTTCTTATCTCCTGATTTTGTATTAATTTATTTTTATTTTTTTTCTGAAATATATTTATTACTAATGGTTGTCTGAAAGAAAACATGGTTAACCAGGTTTAAGTTTTACTTATATATAATCTTGATTGTCTGGTGGCACATTTGTCTTTACTGAAGCCTAGCATTTTTTTCCCAACCTTTTTCTGTCTCACTTGATGACTAGTTTGTGTGATCATGGTGGTTGCGAACAACAAAAAAAAATTATAAAGGTCAATATAGGACGTACAATTTGGATTTGTTATTTAATTATCTGTAATCTTTAACTCTTAGCAAATTGAACTTCAGGCAAGACAGGATCTGGTTAGAATTTCAGCAGTGTGTTTAAAGTGTGTACCTTCAGATTTTTTTTGGCTACAGACTACCCAGTTTCCATTTCTTTTCTTGAAGCTACAGGCCAGAGTCAGATGTGTGGTAGGAAGGGAAGAGGAAATTTAAATTATTTGGGTTCTCTCTTTTCCACATTCCTATAGTGTAGCTAGTTTTCCCAGCATTGATTAACTTTTCATCTTAAAGCAATGTTTTTGAAAAGGGGGTAGGGTACAGAATGTACATATTTAAAAAAAAAATCTGGTGATTGTAATGCATATACTTAGTAATTATTCTCAGGTGGGAAATATGTAGTAACCTCTGAAAGAGATGTTGTCTCTCTTTATAGGACCTATTAGAAGAGTAACTTACATGGGTAAAGGAAAATACAATCTTTTTATTTCCCTTTGTGAGGAAGAAAACAAAATCCCCAGAGAGCCTCTGTTTGGGTCATGATAGAAGGTGAAAACACTTGGTTAGAAACACTTGTGATAACATTAAAAGGGAATAAAGAGGCTAAAGAGTGTCTAGGACCAGTAGATGGGTAACATAGGAACTGAGTGACTGGGGTGGTACTCTGATGCCCATAGTCATGTTTCCTGCCCTTGGCTATTATCTTCCGTATGTATTTCCTCCTTCTCCCCTCTAGACCACAGCAGCTATCTCTGCTGACTTAGAACTTGCAAAATTCTCATTCTTAAAACCTAGTAAGAAAGTAAAGTCAGAGTAAATACATGTGGGCCCAAGTGAAACTCACTCTGAGTAGCAGATGAAAGGGATTGCCTCCCTGTATTTCTTGTCTTTAAAATGTGCATTGTGTTTTTTCTTTTGTTTTTAGATGTAAAATGGGGTAAACTGAGAGATTATCAGGTCCGAGGATTAAATTGGCTTATTTCTTTGTATGAGAATGGCATCAATGGTATCCTTGCAGATGAAATGGTATGTGTTTGGTAGTTTTTTAGAAAACCATATTTTAATGTAAAATATTTTATACCATTACATTTATAGAAGTTAAGATAGTATAACAAAGTTTTTGTCGATTACAGTCTAGAACTGTTGGCAAACTAACCGTCTATCAAACTGGTAAAAGCAGCTTGCTTTAGTTGCATAAGCGGCATCTATACTTCAATTGTGAGGAATTATCATCCATGAAAGTGTAATAATTTTAAAAATAATACATTTTGAGAAGCATACTTTTGGTTGACTTTTGTAATATAATGATTTGGCCATTTCCCCCCAGCTCTATAAAACATAGAGCAATCAATTGAATGTCTCATTTATTATTAGTATTTTCTTCAGGGTGGCAGCTTGTATAGTTATGTCTCATGAAACATTTTATCTCTTGTTTAGTACTTACTAATTATGTAGTGATGTTTAAGAAAGTTTCCATATAGCTATAGTGTTAAGCACTTAACTAGCTTGGAGAAAGTATGGAGTCAAAAGAAATGGGTCTCAGTTCTAGCTCTGCTGGGTAACCTTGGGAAAGTCACTTAAACTTCTGGACCTTATGGGGATGGTAATAGTACTTCCGTCATAGACTTGTGACTTAAATAGTGTAACACTCAAACTTGGCACATATCAATTTCTTGCCATTATAGCTATTATAAACACATAGCTTTTCTTTCAGATATTCCTATGTATGTCAGAAAGTATAAATATGGAAGTCTGTTTTTTGTGTGTGTTTCATTGCTTTGTGATTATTCTTTCAGGGCCTGGGAAAGACTCTTCAAACAATTTCTCTTCTTGGGTACATGAAACACTATAGAAACATTCCTGGTCCCCATATGGTTTTGGTTCCTAAGTCTACATTACACAACTGGATGAGTGAATTCAAGAGATGGGTACCAACACTTAGATCTGTTTGTTTGATAGGAGATAAAGAACAAAGAGTAAGTTTCTCATATTTTATTAGATTTTTGATATTAAAAGAATTTAAATTTAGGTTACAGGGAGGGGGAACAGTTGGAGGAAGGATAAAAGAGGAGTCCAACAATAAACTTGGTCTTCATAAATATTAGGAATTTACAAATGTAATTTTGTCTTGGTGGTTAACTATCGTATTAAGGAAAAGGAGTTGTAGACTGTAGAAAGCTATAAGAAAGCTGTGGAAAACTCTAAAGAATATAGTTTGGTTCTCCTGCTTTTTGGGAGTGGTTGTATAAAATCAAAGGCTGTGTTCTCATTCTAGAAGCATTTTCTTGGTTCTTTTCTTTTCCTGAGGAAGATTTGCCCTGAACTAACATCTGTCACCACCACTCCTGTTTTTTTGCTTGAGGAACGTTAGCCCTGAGCTAACATCCATGCCAGTGTTCCTCTATTTTGTATGTGGGTCACTGCCACAGCATGGCTGATGAGTGGTGTAGGTCCGCACCCATGAACCCGGGCTGCTAAACTGGAGGATGCCAAATTTAACCAGTAGGCCATGGGGCTGGCCCTGCATTTTCTTGTTTTTAAAAGAAGTCTTTTTACTTTTTTCCCCTTGAGGAAGATTAACCCTGAGCTAACTAGTGCCAATCCTCCTCTTTTTGCTGAGGAAGACTGGCCCTGAGTTAACATCCCTGCCCATCTTCCTCTACTTTACACGTGGGATGCCTGGCACAGCATGGCTTTTGCCAAGTGGTGCCATGTCCGCACCCAGGATCCGAACCGGTGAACCCTGGGCCGCTGAGAAGCAGAACGTGCGAATTTAACCGCTGTGCTACTGGGCCGGCCCCTAAAAGAAGTCTTGAGTGACAGGTGCTTGGAAATTTGAGGAGTCATATTTTTAGATTGATGGTAATAGTGATAAAAGAGTAGTTTTTGAAGATGGACTGAGTGAATTATAGTAATTGGTGAGTTGGTATGATATCTATGGAAATAAGTTAATATGTTGATCAATTGACCCATCTTTTTTGGAAGAAGAAATGGAGATAATGACACTATTAAGAATATAAAGTTCAGGTTTAAAAATTCACTCATACTATATTGAAAGACTGTGTACTTAATTTTGCTTTCCCTTCATTTGGCTATCAGTAATGATTTTAGATTTCTTTTCTCCCTTTATAGATACTTTGGGTATTTTAAGTCCCCAAATTGCTTTTTATGTTTTGCAACCCAATTATTTAATCACTTTTTGCTTTAGTCCCTCACCCTGTAAAATGAGAATAACAATAGCAACATCTTAATAGATCTATAAAGATGAAAGGAATGAAAGTGCTCACTGCAAACTATCCTTCAGTTCTCTATCTTTATGTCAGAAACCCCCTCTCCTTTGCCTAAACTTGTTGCCTAAGAATTTTAGCACTTAGTGGAATTGAAGAAAGAAGACCTTTTAAGGAGTTAGTCTGTTGAATTTTGCACTGATAATTTTGTCAATTATTTTTTGCTAAATGGCTCTGACACTTAATGATTATGAAGTTATTTTGGGCTTTTTATAGATGCTTGCATACTGTAGATAACTCTATCCCTTTTTAATAGTCCCACCCCTTTTACATCCCATAGTGTCCCCCTTATCTCTGATTTCACTTTTAGAGGTTTCAGTTAACCCGAGGTCAACCACCGTCTCAAAGCATATGACCCTCCTTCTGACTTATCGTCAGAAGGTCAATAGTAGCCTAAAGCTACATCACAATCAATGCCTATGTCATTCACCTCACTTCATCTCACCACATAGGCATTTTGTCATCTTTTATCATAACAACAAAGGTGTATAGAGTGTTAGAATAAGATATTTTGAGAGAGATCACGTTCACATAACTTTTATTACAGTATATTATTGTAATTGTTCTATTTTATTATTAGTTATTGTTAATCTTACTGTGCCTAATTTATAAACTTGGTCATAGATATTTATGTATAGGAAAACACTTAGTATATATAGGATTCAGTACTATCTGTGGTTTCAGGCATCCATTGGTAGTCTTGGTATGTATCCCCTGCAATTAAGGGGGGACTACTGCTTTAGATCACTTGTCGTCAGTAAATTTAATATGTAGTTTATTTCTGCATGAGGTAATTTTTTTTCTTTTACAGGCTGCTTTTGTCAGAGATGTTTTGTTACCAGGAGAGTGGGATGTTTGTGTAACATCTTATGAAATGCTTATTAAAGAGAAGTCTGTTTTCAAAAAATTTAATTGGAGGTACTTAGTCATAGATGAAGCTCACAGGATCAAAAACGAAAAATCCAAGGTAATTTGTTATTTAGATGTGAAAATCATTTGTGCCTTCCTTTAGAATTTGGTCAATATACAGAATATGCTAATGATGAATTTGGTCTTTCAGTTATCAGAAATAGTGAGGGAATTCAAGACTACAAATCGACTATTGTTAACTGGAACACCTCTTCAAAACAACTTGCATGAGCTCTGGTCACTTCTTAATTTTTTGTTGCCAGATGTCTTTAATTCAGCTGATGTAAGTATTTCTTATTGTTTTCTGGTTGGAATAATAATAGCGTTTTTGTTTCATGCTGTGTATTTTTGTAATAGAGTTGGCCTACTTTTCAGTACTGCTTGAGATAATCATTAGTTTTTCATGCTTTTAGGCAGTTAGCCTGGTGTAACCTACTGTGTTTTTTATGCATCCCGAGAGTTTACTTTTGTGGCTTTTGATTTCAATCTCATTTTATAAATCATTGTTTTCTCTCTGGAATGTCATAGATTCACATTCCTATTTCGTAATCATGTTGGCCTGACATCGTGTCAGTGGCTCTCGGTGGACTGCCCATGTTCTTAGGGTACTGCTCAGGGTATTCTCCAGCTGAATTTATGTACTTCGCATTCCCTGTGTTTGAAGTCCCCAAGATGGCCTTCAATTTTCGTGAAATCTGTCTAGCCACTTTTTTTATGGTCTAACAAACATAGAACCCAATCTTTACCCTTAATAGATTATTTGCAGTGTTAGAAATGGCTAATTAGCTATTTGAGCTATTCATTGTACGTAGGAATATAATATATGAATATTAGTAACTTTAGTTTCTTGCTGGACCAGGGTTCACTTTTGAATCTTTGTTCCCATGTCTGGGGGCTGGGGGCCGGGGGGCCGGGTAAGGTAGAGTGTGTGTGGTTTTGAAGAGCTCTACATGATATGTTTATTTAGATAAGTTCTAAAAAGATGTTTATTTTGGTTTGTTGTGTTAAGGATCATTTTGAAAGAAAAGAGAAATTTGTGTTCTTGAAAGACATTCAGTCAGTCTTAGAAAGCTACTTTAGTTCTGCGTTTATGTATTTTGATGTTTTTGTTTTTGAGATAATTTCTTTTTCTTACTGCATTGTCACTTCATTTGTTTAATCATCTCTATTAAAGTTTTGTTTTAGTTAACACAGTGAATTCTAAGATCATGTTTACTAACAACGCAAGTATATAATAAATATGCTCAAGAGATAAGGATAGGGAACTATCCTTATGCACATCCTAGCTAAATACTAATGAAATGCTGGTAATCTCAATTTCACTTTTAGTTAAGTCCAATTAAAATTGACACGGCTCTGGAAACTTTGTATTTGAGTAGCCTGAGTGGCCTAGAGGACGAATTGCAAAGTGATTTTAATCGTTAAGCGTTTTTGAAACTGAGGAAGGATTTCTTCAAGAATATTAATTTTATAATTCTATAAAACTCAATTTCCAACTATTTTCTTTTCACTCTGAAACTTGTTACCTTGACATTTTTGGGAAAAGTGTTTGGGGAGTAGTATGATTCTCAAGCTTGTTCTAAAATTAGTTGTTAATAACGACACACACGAAAAATAGGGGACTGAACTAAATGAGTTTTGCAGTTCACAACTCAAATATTAAACTAACTCTAGAAATCGTTATCATATCTAGCATAACAGGGTATTTGTAGTTAATATTATCTCTCGTTTTAATATGTTTTTTATTTGTTAATCTAGGACTTTGATTCCTGGTTTGATACAAATAATTGCCTTGGGGATCAAAAGCTAGTTGAGAGGCTTCATATGGTAAGTAGTTTGGAATAGGGTTAAAGCATTTCTAATGGGAAAAATGATAGAGATTTAAATTAGTGGATTATTTTTCTGTTAAAAAAGCATAGTGGCTTTAGAATCAGATCTGTTTGAATCCTGCTACTTAACTGTGTAATCTTATAATGGCGGTAGGGGGTGATTTACGGTGGTTTTAGTGTTAGGACCTCTGATGGAATCCTAAATTAATGAAGGAATAAAGTTATCCCGTAGAGTTAAAAAAAGAACAATAGGGGAAATAAGAGCTGCATAAGGACTAGTATAGATGAGTATTCAAAGCTTAGTTCCATTCATAGTCCATAGAAGAATCTAGCAGATTCAGTTCTGAAAGGCTAAAGGTTCATCTGTTCTTAAATCCAGTGACTAAGCAACTGCTAGTAGTGCATTGTGAGCAGAGTTGATATGTTTTTGCTATGATGTATAGCTTTGTTCCTTTCAGTGAAGATTCACAAGTGAAAGTTGGTTGGTAGAGAAATTTCTCTTAACAGACGGCCAGGTTAAGATACCCTGGCCAGCAGGATAAAGCCAGACCTTAGAAACATGGCATATAAGGCCTCTCATGACCTAACTCAGGGTTTCTCAACTTCTATTGACTTTTCCATCTGGATACTTTTGAGGAGGACAGGGAAGGTGTTTTTCCTATTTAACAGCATCCCTGACATTCTACCCACTAGGGGCCAGTAGTATGTCCCCGTTGGTGACAACCAAAAATATTTCCCAGCATTACAGATGTTCCTCTGGGAGGCCAAATTGCCCTCCTCTCCAACAATTTAGCCTAACATTCTCCAACTTCTGTTTTACCTCTTATATCAACCTCTAATTTGTTAGAATTGCAGACCCCACTGTCAATTTTCTATAAACACTGTGCTAATTCTAATTTGTTTTTTCTTGGTTAGCTTTTCTGCCACATCTAGTATCCCCTGTCCTGTACTCTTTTCTGATACTTAGTCCAACACTCACTGGTGACGTTACTTTCTCCACTAAATGTCCAGGCTGAGGCCAGCCTAAAGACTCTGTATCCCTTCTTTAATAATCCTGGCATTCTAATACTAGAGGACTTTGCACAGGGTATTGAAATGATTAATTTATGAGTGTTTTTCCTGCTGCATTGTAAACACAAAGTCAGGAGACATGTCTTATATCTGTCCTTGTATCTCTAGCACAGTGCTTGGCTCATAGCGGATATTTGAACAGAGGCAAAATAATAAGTTTGTGAAATTTCAAATATTGTAAAGTACTTTAAAATTCTTATATACTGAAATTTTGTTAAAACTTTGAAGGTAACAATCTCCTAGACAATTTTGTTTCAATTTAGTGGCATTTGAGCATATAAGCACTCAATTTAGATTTACTTACTTGAATGATTTTGGAGGGTATATGTAGACTTCTTTTTAATAAATAGGTACACGTAGGTAAAGCAACTAAAACAACTCACATGACAGAATCAACCAGTTTTGGCATCTGTTTATTTTGTTCAGAGAGTAGTATGAAGGTACTTATCAAATCAGGGAGAAGAGATCTGGTAGCTACCTTCCTATACTCTGTCGTGAAATTCCCACTGCAGCTCCTGTTGTGTAATTAAAGAGGATATTCAGAATCAGCATGGGTGTATTTAGGAATGAGAATTCTTTCTTGATGTATCAGTTATCTATTGTTGGCGACCCTCCTACCACCCCCTCAACCCCCGCTCAAAAACCTTAATAGTATATATTTTAATAATTTCCAGAATGTATGGGTCGACTGAGTGATTTCTTTGCTAGTTTTACCTGGATTCATACAGCTGCATTTATCTGGATGGTTCTGAAAGATGCCCAGTGGGGCTGAAGCTCTTCACTCACGTGTCTGGCAGTTGGTGCTGGCTGCCAGTTAGGGCTGTACTAGCTTCCTTACATGATGATACTAGAGAAATGTTGCTCATCGTTTTTCTCAGGAACTTTTGATTTGTTTTGTGATGATCATATTTTTATAGCTCGTATAAATAGAACAAAGGAAGATACAAATAAAGGCTTATCTTTAGTGTTATAAATATTTTACGATTTATTTTATGAAAATGAACTACATATAACATGGGTACGTCTCACAAACATACTGTTGAATAAAAAACTAGAGATACATGGGCGTATACTGTATGAGTCTATGTATAGGAAGTTAAAAATAACAGGTAAAACTAATTTATGATCTTAAAAAGTAAGACTCTTGCTTACCCTTGGGAAGGAAAAGGGGAATAGTGACTGGGAAGGTTATGAGAAGGATTTCTAGGGGTGTTGTATTTATCTAGGTAATGGGTACATGAGTATGGCTACTTGATTAAAATTTATTGAACTGTATACTCATGATTTGTATACATATGGTCTATTTTCTTAAGAAAAAGATAGTAAATTTAAAAACTGTAACTTAAAAACGTGTTAATGTGGACCTAGCCGTTTCTTAAGTAATGTTAGATAATCTACGTGCATGTAACTAGTTTTAAACCTGGAAGGCAGTGAATGTGAAGAACATCTTTAAAATTTACTAATATTTGTAGTATTTTACGAGAGTATAGCAAGTATATACTCATTATATGTATTGAATAAATAATGATCTAGTATTATTATCCTTCAGAAACTCAGTAATATAATAAATTTGAAAGGGAGAAGTCCTAAAAATCACTTGGTATTCAAGCAGGTAAATTTCTTTCTTATGTATTTAATGGACAGTTTTGAGATCCTGAAATAATACTTACTTTAGAAATAAGGTTATCTTCATTTCTTTGTGCTCTTTTAAGGTTTTGCGTCCATTCCTCCTTCGTCGAATTAAAGCTGATGTTGAAAAGAGTTTGCCTCCAAAGAAGGAAGTAAAAATCTATGTGGGTCTCAGCAAAATGCAAAGGGAATGGTAAGTGTTCTGAGACGTTTTTGAAATCGCTGTTGATTCTTCGCTCCTTTCATTTGTGGTTTGTTTTCCTAATTTCAAGTGTCTTCAAGGAATTCCTGTTTGCTGGGTTGAACTCAGCCTGAAGAGTTTTCTGGTCATAAAACGTAGGACTTGGTAATGAAATTTATGATACAACATTTGAAATTATTAGATGACAGAATCAGGATAGGAGGTTTATGAATCCAAAAATTAAACTTGGCATTTAATTAAACAGGGATACGTATAAAGCCCTCTACTTGGGTTTTTAAAAAAGAAGTTGTGGTGGCATAGCCACGAGACATATGGTTAACTTGGTGCTCCATAAATACTGAATCATGGATTAGTGTTGGTCTCTGATGTAATTGGAGATTGTTTATAGAGAGAGTAGAAAACTTACGTTCTTTCTTTTACCCCATAAAGCTACATTTATTTAATTTAAAAGACTCCATTCTGAGTTTTATTTTAGGCAGGATGAAATGTCCTTTTGTGAAATTATGGTGATGATATATCGTAGCTGTTTTTAAACACCTATGTAGAGGGAAATAGAAAAGTTGAAAAACTTTTAAGTTTCTTCTATCTTTTTCATTTTTCTTTTTTTAAGTTCTATGGATGTATGAAATCCAAAGGCTAGAAACTACTGATTTAGTATTAAATTTTTTTTTTGTAGATAGCTCAACATGAATCAACAATGTAAAGTGGCTGCAGAAAAAGATTGTTACCTTAGCATATATTAATATAAATGTAGTGTTCAAAGGAGGGAAATAAATAGCCACCCTATTCCTTACTGATTACACCACTTCTCAAGTATATTTGATTCCATACTTAATATGGATAAGTATTTGCAAGGGCTTGGTGTTGGTAAAAGGACAGAAAGAATACAATGTAAAGAAATGGGCATGTATCTGGAAATAGAGGACCACTGTAGAAGATAGGTCATCCTAAATGTCCTTAAAACTTTTGAAAGACTTTTAATAGGCTTGTTTTGTATGGCTCTAAAATAGAGAACTCAGATGTGAGTCACTGCTAAGGGAAGAGATATTTTTAGTTACACATATTGGTGAACTTTATATCAGTCAGACTTGTGGTGGAGAGGTCTGCTTTGACTAATATTTTGTGCCCTATAATTGGAGTTGTTAAACATAGATTCCTTACGTTATTTAAGTTATTTTGTTCAGAGGATTCAAGGTCATAAAACTTTGGTATTTGGACAGGTTAGTCTTTCCTGCAGGATAATGTCTAAGTTCTTAGTCTACATGCAAGGCTTTTCACACAGGTCAGCTTTAGCCTATGGCTGTAGCTTCACTGCCCTCATATCTTCCCCTACCCCCATGTACTTTTACTTATAGTTAAATCACATTGTATTCATCTTAATTGTCATCGTCATGCCTTACCCTCTTATGATTCTTCCTCCCTTTTTGGATCTTAATGTTCTTACCCAAATGGTACACTAGCTACATTGAATGGTTGTTGGATAGTGGCACTCTTCTGTTGGATAAAAGACTGTAAATTAAAATTGTGTTTAAAACTTACGTTCCAAGTTTTGCTTAATTACTTAAAAATGGTTGTATCGATATTGCTTTGTTTGAATTCATCCCAGGGAGATGATTTTGTACTGTTTTGAGCCTCAAGGCCCAAAGCATAACTGTGAATATTAGAACACTGAAGGCAATAAAGAGAGAAGAAAAAAGGAAGGTTATAGATAGACTCCTCACCACATCTTAGAAGTTGATGGGTTGCTTTTTACAGGTATTTTTGGGTTGAGATGAGGAAGGGGATTAAGTATGTACAGTGGCAGGGACTGGTCAGGGAACCTTTGAGCCCTCTTAAAATATTTTTCTTCTCAATAGGTATACTCGGATATTAATGAAGGATATAGATATACTAAACTCTGCAGGGAAGATGGACAAAATGAGGTTGTTGAACATCCTGATGCAGTTGAGGAAATGCTGTAATCATCCATATCTATTTGATGGAGCTGAACCTGGTCCACCTTATACAACAGATATGCATCTAGTTACCAACAGTGGCAAAATGGTGGTGTTAGACAAGCTGCTCCCTAAATTAAAAGAGCAAGGTATTTGTGTTACTGATATTCAATTGAGAAGTAATGGAACTGTTTTAAAATTCCTTTGTTAAAATGAGGGGGCACTACATTTTGAAATGAGTACTCTGGCACTTTCTAAAGTTGAAGTGTGGGACATTTAAAAACTTCTGTCCATGTCCTGTTGGCGTAGTGGTTAAAGTTCGCGTGGTCTGCTTTGGCAGCCTGGGTTTTGCTGGTTTGGATCCTGGGTGTGGACCTCCATACTGCTCATCAAGCCATGCTGTGGCGGCATCCCACATAGAAGAACTAGATGGACTTACAACAGGGATGTACAACTATGTACTGGGGCTTTGGGGAGAAAAACCCCAAAAAAACAACTTCTATCCATTATCTGAGCTCTATATCACACCCCCCATTTAGACCTTAAATCTTTTAGGAGGTGATCAGTAGTTAGGGCAACCACACTCCCTCGATTTTGGGGGAGAGTTCTCATTTTATGTTTCCCTAGAAATATGTATCAGGGTTTTTTAAATAAAAATGCCAAGAATGATCTTCCTACCCATACACAGTTCCCAGATCCTTTGTAGATAGCGGTGGTGGTGTGTTCATGGTGGTGTTTTTCAGTTATTTATGTGGATTTTTTAATTTAATTAAACATAATAGGCATGTACCCAAAGCAGTTTTATTTATGACATGCTGACTTTATATGAAAATGAGTATGTCTGTGGTAGGTATACAGATGTATTTAAATTCCATGAATGTAGAGAACTTAGTATGAAGCCAGCTTCAACAATTACAAACTCATGGCAAAACTTAGTTTCACCTACACCATACCTGCTTTCCTTCTCCCAGATTGTTTTGAAGCAAATCCCAGACATCAAGGGATTTTATACACAAGTTGTTCATTCTGTAATATGAAGTATACAGTCAGATTTCAGATTTCTCCATTTGTGTTTTTCTGTATTTTTTTAATAAGAATGACAGTTAGACCGGTAGATGAATCTCCTCTAGGATGTTGACTATTAAAAATATTGTAAGAGTTGTCAGTGAATTGGTTTATTTTTTCTTTTTCCTTTTTATACCTTTTTGTGGAAATATATTTTTTAAAATGCTTTCCTTCAAAGCTAAGTAATTAAAGGAATTGAATTGGTGGGGAAGAGTGGCAAGAACTTGGTAGAAATACTCAGATATTAGTGAATGCTGTATGAAACTCTGCAGGGAAAATGGAGACTATTGAACATGCTTATGCACTTGGGGTATGGAAAGGTGGGACAACAGCAGATTATCAGCCTCAGCTTCTAAGACAAGATAATTTCATAATCATTTTTCGCAATGATTCCTTTGTCTTCACACATTCTACTGAAGCCATTGTGCAGCTGGCTGAAGAAATGGAAGGCAGTTGAATAATTTGAATCATGTCGTAAGTGAAGGGTAGTCAGTGTAGATGTGAGGCACACATTTATGGTCTTTTGGTCTGGAATGGGTCTTCAGAATAAGACCCAGGGTATTGGGCGAGTGTTGGAGGATGTGCAGGGCCGTGTACATGGAAGAGTTGTGGTGGTGGTGGAAGGTTAGTTTTAAATGTATGTGGGATAAAAAGATGATGATTTTCTCAGCCTTTGCGATGGCAAGACCTTCCAGGCCAGAGGCAAATACCCTTTTCTGTTTACCTTAGTTTGTTGTACAAATATTACCCTTTTCTATTTGTACCATGATGGGAAAAATGTGGAGAATAACTGACTTGGATAATAAATAATGTACAGTTTTTTTCTTGTAACCAACTAGGTAACTTATAATTAAGGGGTGATTTGTTAGTCTTAGTTTTGGTTAGCCTTAAATTTTTAAGTAAATTATTTTTACTTTGAAACTTCTGATAATGAGCTATTGTATTCACTGATAGGTTCACGAGTACTAATCTTCAGTCAGATGACAAGGGTATTGGACATTTTGGAAGATTATTGCATGTGGAGAAATTATGAGTACTGCAGATTGGATGGACAGACACCCCATGATGAGAGACAGGTGAGTAAAATGTGAGGAGGGAAGGTAAAAAATCATCAGATAAAAATAGTTTCTGACATTTGTTTTATTTGATGTCTCTAGGAGTCCATCAATGCATACAATGAACCAAACAGCACAAAGTTTGTTTTCATGTTAAGCACACGTGCTGGTGGTCTTGGCATCAATCTTGCTACTGCTGATGTAGTAATTTTGTATGATTCAGATTGGAATCCCCAAGTAGATCTCCAGGCTATGGTAAGAGAGAACAAGTAAATATATTCTGTGCTTAATGGATGTATTAGACTAAGCTAATAAACAAAATATCAGTGACTTAACCTAGTAGAATTTTATTTTTCTCTGACCCTAATAGGTCAGTGAGGGTATTTTGCACGTGATCTTTAAGTGATAGTTTAGTTGTATCCTAAGCTGAAAGGGAGGTGGGTTTGGTGAGCTACTAACCTGCCTGCCACAGTAAATGCTTAAAATGTGTGTCCATGTGTTGGGAATACCTTGGCCAGATCAGGAAGATCAGTCTTAGATTGAGGGAATTTATGGTATGTAGATTAATAGGAAAATGTACAAATTCTTAAGTTTAATACTTTTAATGACTTGACCCATGGTATTGGTGACCATAAACCCAACTGTTAGATGTCTGATAGTCGTTGTAAGGGTGGGTTTAATCCTGTACTTTTTGTAAGGGTGGCTAGGGAAAATTGATGAGTTAGAAGTAGGGATGTTTTGTAGGAATATGTTTTGTGAACTTACCCAAAGTTAAACAAAAAATAGAATTCAGATTAGTTTGACTACTTGTATGTAGTTAGTTGAGTGATATTTAAAGACTAGGATTTTTATATTGTTTGTGGAGCTCGTTTGTTTGTTGCTTGTTTCCCTAATAGCAATCAAAATTTAGATTTGATTTAGGCAAAAAACATTTTGAACTTAAACCTAGGAAAGAAAGATTTAAAAAAGATCTTTATCGGGACCGGCCTGGTGCTGCATCGGTTAAGTGTGCACGTTCTACTTCGGCGGCCCAGGGTTCGTTGGTTCGGATCCTGGGTGTGGACGTGACACCACTTGGCAAGCCATGCTGTGCAGGCATCCCACATATAAAGTAGAGGAAGGTGAGCATGGATGTTAGCTCAGAGCCAGTCTTCCTCAGCAAAAAGAGGAGGGTTGGCAGCAGATGTTAGCCCAGGGCTAATCTTTCAAAAAAAAAAAAAAAAAAGATCTTTATCATCAAACTTAAAAATCACAAATTTCTCTTGTCTGGAGACATTGTGTGTATTTTATCTCAGTATAACCTAGTAAAATTAATCTGATAGTTCCTCACAGATTCAGCAACTGTGATATGTTCTGTACCTCCTAAGTTTCCCTTGTGAGATAGCCAGTTAATTTGATTGAAATAGAAACTTTTGAGAATTTAAGAAAAATTAATGTACTGTGAATCTGTTTTAGTATAGTTGCTTTGTTGTGTATTTTAAAAAGCATTTTATACTTGAAAATATTTTAATTTTGTTTCTCATTATACACATTCAGATGTTATTTATGTGACTTTTTAACTGTATTCAAAATAGCATGGTATTTTGCCTAGGACCGAGCACATAGGATTGGACAAACCAAGACTGTCAGAGTGTTCCGCTTTATAACTGATAACACTGTAGAAGAAAGAATAGTGGAACG
Source organism: Equus caballus (assembly GCF_041296265.1). Taxonomy (NCBI): domain Eukaryota; kingdom Metazoa; phylum Chordata; class Mammalia; order Perissodactyla; family Equidae; genus Equus; species Equus caballus. Next base: position 94,307,201 of record NC_091685.1, on the reverse strand, counting down.
TGCTGAGATGAAACTCAGATTGGATTCAATAGTCATTCAACAAGGTGAGTCTTAAAACTTTAAAAATTACCAAGTTGGATTGATGTATGTTTTTTCCCTGGATTTTTAAGGAGAGTCTCACTGTTAAGCATCTGTTGAATCAAGCTATTCAATCAAGGTAGCAGCCGACAGTGTTTATATTCCAGAGATGGTAAGCTTTAGTTTTGTTGTTAAGACGATGGGTTTGGGTTCATGAAGGTTGAAGTTTTACTACTGACTCTGTAAATTAGCATTTCTTTGACACTGTCTAAGCCTGTTTCCTCATCTGTTAAATAGGGGTACAGGGAACTGCTGTTTAGGATTTCTAAGGATTAAAGGGGATAATGTGTAGAGTATCCAGTATTAGTGTGGTACATATTAAACAGAGCTGTGGTGAGTGTGATTCACATGTACTGAGTATTTTATTGATTCCTCTGGGAATACTGAAGAAATAAAAAGGGAACCCAATCTAATTTTATTCTTTTTTCTAGTGTGCACTTAGTTATTGATCAGCCACCGCCAGAGGCCAGACACTGTTCTTAGTGCTAAGAATACAGTAGTGAATGAAACTGACAAGTCTTCTTACTTCTGAGGCGTTTATAATGTAGTGAGAGAGAGACACAATAAACGTTGATGTAAATAGGACTAAAGAGTGAGAGTGGGATTTTATTTTGGATTCATTGAAGGAAACTAAGTTCTCATGTCAGATTAGCTTTTAGGGAAGACATGTTTTCATGAAGCTCAGAATAAAGTTGGTGATGGGACATGTAAAATGGAAAAATGAAAGAGAACCCCTCAGTAACCTCAAGCCCACATTGGTTTCTTTCCTTCTCAAATTGCCTCACAAATGTATACTTTTTATCTGTCGTTGAGAGGTATACTATTAGACTGTTCACTGATTATTCCATGATATGTCTTGTTTTTGTCAACCAGTCTCTTAATTTCCATGTATGTAAGGGAGTGTTACATTTATTTGCTATCTCATAATGGCAACCATAGTTTTAGCCATAGGTCTGAATAGACGAAGACAGTTAATAAATGTTATTATTATTAGTTGTTTTTGTTAATGCGTAACATTCAGTGCTTACTTTGTGCTAAGCAATGTGCTAAGTACTTTACATCTTATCTCCTTTAGTCTTCATGCCAGCTTGAGGTTGCATCAGAGGTAGAGGTTTGTCCATTGTTTGTGCAGCTAGGAAGTGACTCAACCAGGGGATCAAGAACTCTATTAAGTGTTAGAGTGAAGTGTTTAATTAGGAAATTTCCTGGGACTTCTGGGGCCTGCCACACAGTGAAGTTTCTCGTGAGTGATGTAATGGTTGGTTTTTTTCCCCTCATACTCACCCATGCTTTTAGAAAAACACCTGCCTTGTGGCTCTTGCTCTCAATTATTTTAATCTCTGAAACGTTTTTTTCTTAAAGATTAAAAAAAATATTCCTTTACAATCAACTTAGAAAAGCCATTTGTCTTTTGACTTGTTTTTTTTTTTTAATATTTACTGGGGCAAATTTTGGAGCAAAATGTTGTGCTGGTAGTTTTGTTAACCTCATTTATAGACACAGTAGTTGAACAGCAAGTGCATACCTCATGTGCATCCCTCTGTGTTACTCTCTTGTGGACTAAGGGGCATAATTAAAAATAAGAGAATACACAGAAGCACTTATATGTCTGAAAAGCTCCCTCCTTGTGCAAGAGGGAAGTAGTTTCTGTATACCTAGGGACATTTTGATAACAGTGAGAGAACTTTCAGTCCAAAGAAGCACGTTCTGTGGGTGTAGCCTGACTTTGAACATCACAGCTGTTTGTTTGTTGTATTAGGGATCCAAAACCATGATAAAATAGTTAATGAAGTTGTAGAAAATAACTTGAATCATTATTCACTCACTACAAGTTGGTTGAAATACGAAAATTGAAGCGTTATATAAGTATATGTGAATGGCCTTTGAGGATGAAAACAATTCTTTGTGGTATTTTGTTTTTGTTTGTTTTGATACCTCTCTTTTTGGAAACACAGATCATAGGGTTGGCCAAATCCCTCCCAGTTGAAGATCTTAGTTTCCTGATGTTGGACTTTTTCTGTGATCAAGATAAGCCTTCAATAGTTTCAATTCTTAAGATTATAAAGTTTTCAGAAATTGATGTTGTATATGTTAGTCCTTAACATAAAACTTGGCAACATGAAGAGTTTTTTGTACTTCAGTTTTCTAAGTAGAACAAGTTGTTTTGGGAGTATTGGTATGAACATCTTTCTGCTTATCAGAAACTGTGCGTTTATAATGCTCTCATCTGTTAATACTTGAAAAAACTCTTGCTAGTAATTTCAGTTTTCACATATACCAGATGACTGTTATTCACCCCATACAAGAGTATATTTTATTTCACCTAACAGAATTATTGAGACACTATACAGCAAGCTTCATTACATAATACGTAATAAACTTTAGAAACATTTCAAAGCCTCCAACTGAAAATTTGGTCTTAAATTTTATGTAAAAATGAAAATTATGTGAATAAACAGAGGTGATTGATCTTTGAGGGAAAATGACATGGTATTACATCTGACATTTAAAATTCCAAGTTTCCAGTAAAATAAAGTTTGATTAACATTATACAATATAATCTTTTCTCAGGAAGACTTGTGGATCAGAATCTGAACAAAATTGGGAAAGATGAAATGCTTCAGATGATTAGACATGGGGCAACACATGTCTTTGCTTCAAAGGAAAGTGAGATTACTGATGAGGATATCGATGGTATTTTGGAAAGAGGTGCAAAGAAGGTGAGATGTGGATTAAATGATGTTTTTAATATATAAAATATTTTAAAACTGAGGAAATATGTGAATTATAGATATCCTTATTTCTACAAAAGATGCTTTTGTGTACTGTGAAGCCTAATTCATTTTGACTACTCTTGTCATGCTTTTATGGTTCTCAGTCTAAAAATGTGTTCCTTTTGTTCCCCAGACTGCAGAGATGAATGAAAAGCTCTCCAAGATGGGTGAAAGCTCACTTAGAAACTTTACAATGGATACAGAATCGAGTGTTTATAACTTTGAAGGAGAAGATTATAGAGAAAAACAAAAGGTAATTTAGAAAGAGTTTTTGGTTACTTGAAGGCTTTATTTTACTTGAAACTTGGAATTTTAAGTGTTAGGTATAATGCCTTGTAAATTTTTCTCCAACAGCAGTCATTTCTGTTTATTCACATCTAAATTATTTTCATTTTTATGTTAAATTTAATGCTAAAATTTTCAGTTGGTAAACTCTGAAATGTTTTAAAAGTTTATGTGATGAAGCTTACTGTATACTAAGTATAATGTGAAATATAGTGAAATATATTGTGTGGGGTGAATGTAGTAATTTGAAATATTTGAAAGTGAAAGTTTGACAAAATTGTCACAACCTTATTAGATTTTTTTTTAAACAGCAGAATTGGCTAGTAGTAATTAAATGGGAAAATTTCTAATTTCAGAAGTAATATTTGGAATTGTATAGAGAAATTAGGAAACATCTACAGTGTAGAAGAAGAAATAATTCTACTAGTGTTTTTTCTTGTTAACATTTAGACATGTATATCCTACAAATTTTTTCTAGGCTAAATCTGTACACCTACATTTTTCTCCTGATTTGGATTATAGCATACATTGTGTAGTATTTTTTTTTTTCACCTAACAGAATTATTAATTTGGTCAAAAATACTTACTGAATGACTATGCTATTCACTAGGCACCATCCTATATGTTACAGTGTTGAGCAAGATATTACAGTCCCTATCCTCATGGGGCTTATAGTTCAGTATTTTATGAGTATCTTTCCATTTACAGTTGTAATAAAGTACATAGTATGCACTGTATTCATGTAAGACTCGTGACTATATATAATAAAAGTTGGTGATTTGAATTGTTTCCCATTTGCTAGATTGCATTCACAGAGTGGATTGAACCACCTAAACGAGAAAGAAAAGCTAACTATGCTGTGGATGCCTATTTCAGGGAAGCTCTTCGTGTTAGTGAACCTAAAGCACCCAAGGTGAGTTGATGGAGCACAGAAATTTCTAAAATTACTAGACATGCAAATTACTTTTCTTCTTCTTGCAATAAAAAGAGATTGAGAATTAGGTTTTGTCTGATTTCTAACAGTGTACCTCCTTCAGATTTTAGTTATTAAAAGTTTTCTAGGGGGCTGGCCCAGTGGCATAGCAGCTAAGTCTATATGCTATGCTTGAGTGGCTCAGGGTTGGTGGGTTTGGATCCCGGGTGTGGACCTACACACCACTTGTCAAACCATGCTGTGGTGGTGTCCCCCACAAAATAGAGGACGATTGGCACAGATGTTAACTCAAGGACAGTCTTTCTTACCAAAAAAAAAACGTTTTCTAAAAATTAATTTTGTGAGCCAGCCCTGGTGGCCTAGTGGTTAAAGTTTGCTGTACTCTGTTTTGGCAGCCCAGGTTCAATTCCTGGGTGCAGAACCACCCCACTCATCTGTCAGTAGTCATGCTGTGGTGGTGGCTCACATAGAAGTAGAAGGACTTGCAACCAGAATATACAACTATGTACTGGGGTTTTGGGGAGAGGGAAAAAAGAGGAAGATTTGCCATAGATGTTAGCTCAGGACAGATCTTTCCCAGCAAAAAAAAAAAAATTGCATTTATTTAAAAAAAAAGCTATTTGAATCTGTACATTTAAAGTTTGGTTAATGTTCAGTTATATGAAAGGTGCATTCAGTTGCTGGGAGAATTGGCTGTCATGGTTTATGGAATGAAGAAGACTAGGGATAGATTTAAAGCAAAACAGTTGCTTCTTTATGGACAATACTATTTTTATTTTTGTTTAGGCTCCTCGACCTCCAAAACAACCCAACGTTCAGGATTTCCAGTTCTTTCCTCCACGCTTATTTGAATTATTGGAAAAAGAAATTCTATATTACAGAAAAACTATTGGATACAAGGTAATAGAAATAACACTTTGTTCATAATTAATCTGGTTTCTGTTTAACTTAATAAATAAATGTAGGATATTGGTATGTTTTCTTTTATGGTTGGATTAAAATTTTTGAAATGTCATTTAATTGGTTAGGAATTTAGTCTATCACATACTTTCTAAATTTAGTGATTGATGACATAGAAAAATATTTGTTTTAGGTACCTCGAAATCCTGACCTACCAAATGCAGCACAGGCGCAAAAAGAAGAACAGCTTAAAATTGATGAAGCTGAACCCCTTAATGATGAAGAGTTAGAGGAAAAAGAGAAGCTTCTAACACAGGTATAGCCTTCAGTCAACCAAAAATTTAGTTACTGTTAGTTATTTTGTAAGGTACTGTGTTAGGTTGTGTTGAGGTATATAAAGAAGTACACGTTCTTGCTTTCAAAAATGGAATAATTGGAGACGGTAAAGCATGGGCATATCGGTAGATGCTACCTTTTGATTGTCACTAGCTGTTAAGATAGTTGAGAAGATTATAGATTTGCACTGGTCTTGATAGAGTGGTTATCCTTTTGATTACTTTTCTTCCATTGTTCTCGTCTTTATTTTCCTGTCCATCTCCCACATTGCTACTAAGTTACAATTCTCAGTTATATACCTTTGCCTGGTACTTTTTTATTTAACGTCCTTTAGGGTTCACTAAAGGCCTTTCAGGATCTGGCCTTTACCTTTAAATAAGCTTCATTTTCCTTCCATTTTCCCACTTGCTTATGTCTCTGCTCTTTAGCCTGTGTTCATTCTTCCTGGCAAACTCCTACTAATCCTTCAAAGCTTAGCAAAAATGTCACCTTTTCATGCAGCATTCCTTAATCTCTTCTACTCAGATTTAATTGCTTGCGTATTTGAGTGATATAATGCTAAAAGTCCGTATCTGTGTACATGAAAAGTTACTGCTTTAAAAGAACTTAATTTAAAAAAGATAAACCAGGGGGTCCGGCCCTGTGGCCAAGTGGTTACATTCGGCACTTCACTTCGGTGGCCCAGGGTTTCGCCGGTTCGAATCCTGGGTGCCGACATGGCATCGCTCATCAAGCCGTGCTGAGTCAGCATCCCACATGCCACAACTAGAAGGATCCACAACTGAAAATATACAACTATGTCCCGGGGGTGCTTTGGGGAGAAAAAAGAAAAATAAAATCTTAAAAAAAAAAAACCAAGAGCAAGTGAAAACTATTGTCTGTGATACTTAGAAGCATTGGTAAAGTATAATAGCATCTTTTCCAAGTTCAGTGTGCTGTGGTTAAATATTGTCTCTATTGCTTTGAAGGGATTTACCAATTGGAATAAGAGAGATTTTAACCAGTTTATCAAAGCTAATGAGAAGTGGGGTCGTGATGATATTGAAAACATAGCAAGAGAAGTAGAAGGAAAGACGCCAGAAGAGGTCATTGAGTACTCAGGTAATTTTGTTATTATTTTAACAGGTATAAGAATGTTCTCAAGCGTTTGGAGAGCTGTTGGAAAGTTCGTATTTTCTTACTCTGAATTATGTTTTGATAAGCTAAATTTTGCCACAACTTAGTGCCTTGTTTTGTTCTGTTTCTTAAAAATTGAGTTTAGTGTCTCTTCTTTAAAATAGCGTATTTAAAAAATTTTTCTACTCTAGTGTACTACCTATTGCCAGGAATAGGTCACTGAATAATGGTGCTTTCATTTTTATTTCATTTCTCTCTGTAACTTCTCAATAACTATGTGCTTATTTCCTGAAGTCCATTGGATTGTCAAGTGTACATGTGTAGTTGTACTGTGATAGATCTGCTTAGAATTTCAGAAAGCAGAAATTGAAGAGTTGGAAGATACTTAAATCATCTAGTTCAGCTCATTCTTTTTACAGTTAAGGAAATTGAGAAATTTTAAGTAACTTACTTTGTAGTATTAGATGTAGAAGAAATGGAAACATTTCTTAATCCTCAGCAAATAAAATAAGAGCATTTATGATGTTATTTATATTTCTCCCCTTTCCTCCACTCATCCTATCTGTCTGACATTTACTCTTTTACAGCTGTGTTCTGGGAAAGATGCAATGAGCTCCAGGACATAGAGAAGATAATGGCTCAGATTGAAAGGGGAGAGGCAAGAATTCAAAGAAGAATTAGTATCAAAAAAGCACTTGACACGAAGGTACTTTGTGTATTAATAAATATAGTAGTTAATAAAATAACTCCTGTCTGTGAATATGAGAGTTAACTTTTATTTTTTTATGTATTTATTTTTTTGAGGAAGATTAGCCCAGAGCTAACGTCTGCTGCCAATCCTCCCCTTTTTGCTAAGGAAGACTGGCCCTGAGTTAACATCCGTGCCCATCTTCCTCTACTTTATATGTGGGATGCCTGCCGCAGCATGGCGTGCCAAGTGGTGCCATGTCCACATCCGGGATCCGAACCGGTGAACTCCAGGCCGCCAAAGCGGAATGTGCGCACTTGACCACTGTGCTACCAGGCTGGCCCCGAGAGTTAACTTTTAAAAAGGATAAGAATGATGGCTTAAAGTTTTCTTCAGAGAAAAACATTAAAAAGTTATAGGCATTCTCAACAGAATTTACCTTAGTATTTAAGTTGATATATTTGGGTCAGAGGCACTAGGATTAGTCTTTTCCTATATAGTATCAGAAAGGCAGAGTCTAGATTTCTCTTTTTTTTTTTTTGAGGAAGATTAGCCCTGAGCTCACATTTGCTGCCACTCTTTTTTTTGCTGAGGAAGACTGGCCCTGAGCTAACGTCTGTGCCCATCTTCCTCTACTTTATATACGTGAGACGCCTGTCACAGCATGGCTTGCTAAGTGGTGCACAGGTCCACACCCTGGATCTGAACTGGTGAACCCCAGGCCACCGAAGCAGAACAGTCAAACTTGCCCCCTGTGCAACTGGGCTGGCCCCTCTGTATTTCTCTTTAGAATAATAAGGAGTATAAAATTGTTTCAGGACAAAGATTATATAATGTAATCGAGGTGTGTTTGGTAGGAAATTCTGATTTCAAATACAACATTTATAGCTAATTTTACTAAAGGTGAATTTGAAATACAGATTATATAGGACTTATGTTTAATATAAAATTTGACTTTGATAGATTGGACGGTACAAAGCACCTTTTCATCAGCTGAGAATATCATATGGTACTAACAAAGGAAAAAACTATACTGAAGAAGAGGATCGTTTTCTAATCTGTATGCTTCATAAGCTTGGGTTCGACAAAGAAAATGTTTATGATGAATTGCGACAGTGTATTCGAAACTCTCCTCAGTTCAGATTTGACTGGTTTCTTAAGTCCAGAACTGCAATGGTAAGTGCTTGTGGACTTTTTGTAGCACACAGTTCAGAGTAAGTATATTCTTTAACTAAGGTAACTCTTCAAATTTTATTAAGAGAAGATTGTGGTTTCATTCTATCTTTGAAGTTAACTTTTTTGTTTGTTTTGGTGAAGAAGATTGGCCCTGAGCTAACATCTGCTTTTTATATTTGGGATGCTGCCACAGCATGGCTTGATGAGCGGTGTGTAGGTCCACACCCAGCATCTGAACCCATGAACTCTGGACCACCAAAGCGGAGTGCAGGAACTTAACCACTAAACCACCAGGCTGGCCCCCCGAAGTTAATTTTTGTTACAATATTGTTAGTATCATAGGTTGAATTAGTTCCTTAGAAAACAGTTAAAGAAAATAGTTAAAACAGTAAAAAAAAAGTCCACAGTTAAAGACCTAATATCATAGGTAACTTCGGAAGTTTGTTGGTCCCATCCTCTAAATATTACATGTCTTTTAACATCACTATGTATGATAGAACTAGTTTTTTTTTTTTTTCCCTTAAAGATTTTTTTATTTTTTTCCTTTTGCTCCCCAAAGCCCCTCAGTACATAGTTGCATATTCTTCGTTGTGGGTCCTTCTAGTTGTGGCATGTATCGGGATGCTGCCTCAGCGTGGTTTGATGAGCAGTGCCATGTCCGCGCCCAGGATTCGAACCAACAAAACACTGGGCTGCCTGCAGTGGAGCGCGCGAACTTAACCACCTGGCCACGGGGCTAGCCCCCGATAGAACTAGTTTTTGATACTAATTTTAATCAGTTTTCCAAGGAGGAAATGTCACCCTCAGTTTGAATTTCTGAACGAGATGATTACAATTTAAAATTTGCACTGTTCGGACTTTTGGTTTTGTAAATGAGCACATTTCTATAAAGACAGGGCTTACTGCACCCAGACAGCTGCCCATAAGAATGCTGAGTCTGGGTTATTTTAAAGTAGCTTAATGTGGTGAAACACTCTTTTTGTACCACTGTAATGGTAGGTTTTGTTTTTATTCCCAGTATCTTGCTGTTTGTGATCAGGAAGTTCTGTTTCTAATGGCCTAAAATTAGAATTCAGAAAAGTTTGGCTTTGATGAATTGCTTCATCTTGTGTTCTTCAGGATGGTGATAATGCAAAAAAAGTTCTGTAGTCCTTAAGTCTGGGATCTACTGGGATAAACAAAGTCTAAACATTTTATATTTGTAAGATTTCCCTCAGTGTATTTACAGTATATTGTCACTCTGTAAGAGGCAGGACAGTGTGTAGTCTTCATATTTGACCACTGAAGGATTTTTTTTTCAGTAAACATCAAAGGAGGGGTGCTACTCTTTTCTGAAACCCTCGTTTGGGAAATGTTGCACTACACACGCACTCCAAATACGTAGTTAGAGGAAAACAGAATCAATTGCTGTGAACTCTACCTTGTGTCTAAGTAGGAACAACTTATGTAGTTAATAAGGAAGAATGAATTTGTACTGAGTGAAACAAGATGCAGTGTCACATTGGTTTACCAATACAACACCTTGGTCTAAAACAGCGTTTACTTCCTAACGTGTTTCATAGAAAGGCATGCACAAAAAATGTTAATATATGTATGGCCCCATGATGATAATTGAGGCGTAATTCTCACCTAAGAGCCGAGAGGATTCATAGCTTAGCACGTCTCTAACATCCTGACGTGTGTGCCTCAGTACAACTGTTGAGGGAAAGACAGAACTTGGAGGTGGTGTGCTGCCTTCAGTCTCTATATGCTCTTGCAAATATTTCTAAACCTTGTATGGTATAGTCTGTAAAATAGAATTTAAATGATTTTGTTGTGATTGTTTAGTAGTATCACTTAGAACAGGAAACATATAAAACAGTTTTGCTCAGTAAGTAAGGGAGCTGCTAGCCAGCAGTGATTCAAATGGACTTCTTTTTTCTTCAGGGTTATCTCCTACTTCTACACTATACTTGAAAATTTCTTCTGGAGGCTGCATAGATTGCTAGAGAGAGAGAAGGTAGAACTCATCCTAGACTTCCTTGGCTATTTTTCCAAAATTGGGAAAGGTGGCATGTGATACGTTGACTACCATAATTCTACTGATAATGCTTTTAAAGGAAGGATTGTGTACATCTCTTATTAAAGTTAGTTCTAGGGGATTTTGACCTACAAATATACACACTTTTTTTAAGTTTGCATATAAATGATTGTTCCCAGGCATAGCCACTAAGTAGCAGTGTTGCCTTTGTTATGAGATGTTCATTTTCACTATTTTAATTAAGTGAAGGAAATATTTATGAAGAATACACAGCAGTATGGCTTTAAATAATGAAGTAGAAACATTTACAAATACCTTTTTTATCCTCATAGCATGGATTGTATATGGAAATCACTTCCTTTTGCTTTTTAAAATTTTATCTGTTGGGAGCATGTAAGTGATTTTATATTACTGTATTAAAACATAACCTTTGTTTTAAAATTGTAATCATGAACACTTGTAGATGGAAAATACAAGTTTACCATGTAAATTTATATTTACAACTTAGGAGCTCCAGAGGAGGTGTAACACCTTAATTACCTTGATCGAAAGAGAAAACATGGAACTAGAAGAAAAGGAGAAGGCAGAGAAAAAGAAAAGAGGACCAAAGCCTTCAGTAAGTATTCACGAATATGTAAATATTTTCATGGAGGACTTAATTTTTTCTTTTTAAGAATTTGAACATAACTTGGTTATTATTGTATGTTAGTCGTTTTTTTGTTTTCGTAAATAGGATAGCCTTGGGTCACTTAAAGTATAAATTAAACTTGATTGCATTGTGTGGGGAAGATCATGTTATGATGGTAGTCCATAATATGGGGATTTGTGAAAATCTAGGAAGGTATGTCTTGTGAATGATGAGGGCCTACACTTGACCTTGGGAATACAAGTTATAATTTTAGAATATTTAAAGAAATACTGGGAAAGCGGTGGCTTTACAACCTTTGCTCTTGACTTCTAGCCTTCATATATTGTCCTAGTGCTATCCTAGCGATGTGAAAGTAAAAATTTTAAGAGAAAAAAGCCATCTTGTATTTTAATAATAGTTACTTTGTAAAATCATGAATAAATGAATGTCTCTGGATAATATCTAGTTATTTATGTAACCTCATAATATACTTATAACTGCTTTCTTTTGGTAAGAGGGCATGTTATACATTTGTTTGGTGTATTGATTTACTACTGCTAATTGTGAATGATTTCATTATGTCATTAGTAGCATTGAAAGTTTTTATTGTGTTTGTAAAATGAGTAGATAAGATTGTTTGGAGAATTAAGATTATCCTGGGTAAGAAAAGTCTAATACTTATTACTATGTAGCAGTTATTAGTAAAGTATTGTCATGTCTCTGCCAGTATATTTAATGTTAATATTATCCTTGTGATGAAAAGTAATCCTTCTGTTTGTTTGTAGACACAGAAACGTAAAATGGATGGAGCACCTGACGGTCGAGGAAGAAAAAAGAAGCTGAAACTATGAATACATATTTGTTTCATAATCACTAACTTTAAACCAGTAGTTCTTTAATTTACGGGTCTTCATAAGATGTACTGTACAATGCTCAATTGTTATGTCATTCAAAGACATCAGGTTCATCTGTTTACCGAGCTAGAAACATAGTATGTAGTTTCACTTTTTTAAATGCGACAGCTGTGCTGAAATTTTTTTTATCATTAACACTTGAATAATAAAATAGGCTTCATTTATTAATAAATGTTTCATTTGATTTATTTTTCTATTATAGTTCCATTTGTGAAGATTGTGACTTTTTGTTTATCAGCTATAATTTCTACACTCGTGAGGCTTAAAAACAAGCAACCAAGTTAAAAAAAAAAGAAAATTGCAAATAACATTTGTCCCTTCCGTTTTCACTTAGTTGTGTAATTGTTTTAATTCACTTTGCCTTTTGCAGAAATTTGGGTATCTTCTTTGTAGTGCTGTTGAGTCTCATCTGGGAAGATTATGTAAATTGCATTCTCCTTATTATATGAGTAGGATGGGAAAAAAAGGCAAGACAAATTATCATTAAATTCTATGCATATTTCCTTTGTGCTTTCTGTTTCCGTAGTTGGTTCTGAGGTGAATATGCCCTATTCTGTTGGAAGAATGGCCTTTTAGTTGTATAGCCAAAGACATTTAGTATTTTTTGGTTCCTTAAGGTGTACCATTTTGTAAAAGGAATATTATTATTATTTTTTTTAATTGTTTGGTAAATATTTTGACAAATTACCTTCTGAATCAGCTACAACTTAGAAAGATAATGTCAAAACTGAGGTGATTTTTTTGTGTTTTTGAAAAGACCCAGCCAAAATAAGGTGTGAGTTTGTCATGCTGTTAAATTGAAATTGGTAACAAAATGTATCCCCTTCCAGAGTACCGTTTTTGAGTTTCAGAGTAATTGAAAGTTTTATTTTATTATATTTTAAAATAATTTTTAAATGTGAGTAGCAAGACTGACTATAATTCCAGTTTTTATTTTCTATGGACAAATTTGATAAACTGGAGACCCTGAGCAGGATTACCCAAATTGTAGTGTCAGGATTTTAGCTGTACCAGAGGCCTTTATGTGCTACACATAATTTGTATAAAGTTTTATATGTGCAAATTGGATACATAAAAAGTTCTCCATTTTTCTAAGGGAATGCAATAAATGTAGCATCGTGAATAAATATAACTTTTATAATCCTTAAGTGGTCTTTTCTTTCCATTTCTTTTATTTCTTACTTGATTTTTACTCACTTTTTTCCTTAGGACATTATCTTTTTGTCTTAATTAGATTTCTTCCGCTAAAATATCTGTCAGTTGTCCTTTTCGTTTACCCACAGATAATTGAGATTTTTATTTATAATGCTGATTTCTTTTGTAAAACCCTTACTGCTTACTTTTCCAAAATGTGGGATTGCAGCAATCAGTGTCGAGCAGAACGCAGTGTTTATATAAAGCACGTTGTAGAGTAATTTGAATTTAGTTTGTGCTCCCCTAAGTTGACTTCTCTATAACCTTGGATTCTTAAAATAACAGTTATGGGTCTAATATATGCAAAATTTGAGGAATGGTTACTTTTCTTCCTGAAAGGTAACCACTCTATCATTCTTAAGAGTGGTGACTGCATTTTGGAAGAAATAATTGGAAAAATATAAAGCTACAGAACACTTTTACAGAGGTCACAAAAGAAGTGATAATTTCTTAGAGGAAGAGAAACAGCTTAATCCTGGGGCAGGGGTCTGGGAAGGAGTGGGAGGAGGTAGAGTATGGAAATGGAATCAAGCATAGTGCCAGCCCTTGAGAGCTGGGGGACTCATATAAGAGAAACTTTTGTAAATGCTTGAAAAACACGTGAAAGAAGCAGTACCAAATTTGGCCAATGTATGAGACAGTAGTGTTTCACAGTTCAATTAGGCTGTCACTACTGCATATGTTTATCTAGAGTAAAGCCAGATTTTTATTTATACTGTTAATTAAAGGAAGGAAAAATGATCAACTGTTTTAAAGTGAAGTTGATGGTGAAGAAGATAGACTCAAAATTAGAACTCAATTTCCAATTGATTTCCTCAATTTCCACTTGAGGAAGAGGAAGCCTTAAACTAGAATATAGTTTAGAATGGTGCCTAAAGCCAATGCAGAGGAGGCTGGGTGTTCACATAGGTGTTGGGGTTACAGTGATCTGCTATGGTAAGGTTTCATTTAATAAATGAGTAAGGCTGTCTACGTTATTTTTGTTAGGAAAATTATATTCTATTGGGAAGATAGCGAGGTAAAACTAATAAAATGTTTTTATTACTTTCAACTAAAATATTTTAAGAATGTTAAAAACCTTGGAGAAGAAAAGATAATCCTAGAAGGTGACATGAAATGTTTGGTATTAACTTTTGAACTCTAGTATTAAAAAGTGAATGGTCCATCAGTTCCTCCCTGACTAAAGTATAAACTTTTGATTTCAAGAATTGCCATTGAATAACTTTCATGAAACTGGGCTCAACAGATCTCATTGACCAGCCACACTGTCCACTGGTAGTAATAATATTCCCTGTTCGTCATTTTCTTTCTCCCTATGGTAGTATGCTTCTGACCATAGAGCAGATGGTTAACACAAGAACAAAAATCACATTACAGGATTTTGAACCTGTAGAGTGGGGAGGGTGAATCAGCCAAGCAGCCATGTTCCTTATGTTCTGGACTGTATTTGGGAACATATCCGTCTGCTCCTGTGCATGGGAACACCTTCTCAATGAAAGAGTCACTTGAATTTTGAACTGTGTCCACTATTACATGACCGTAGATCGTTGAACCTGAAAGAAAATATATGTCTGATGTCATGTTGATAAAGAAGTCAGATCAGATGAGAGTTGTGTGCTAAAGTGTGTTCATGAGTTTGGCATCTATGTTTTCTTTTTTTAGATGCAAATCCAGTGATTGAAATGTTTCTGAAGAGTGAAAACATCATAAAGACCTAAAGGAGACATTTTTCAGATTTTGTCAAAAGCAGCCAATACATGAGATGCCAAATGTAGGGTTTTCCTAGAATTTCCTAATTGCGAAATGCTATACAGTCATGCGTCACTTAATGACGGATCATACATCGTTAGGCCATTTTGTTGTGCAAACATCATAGAGTGTACTTAGACCTAGAAGTTATAACCTACTACACACCTAGGCTATATGGTACTAATCATATGGGACCACTCTTGTATAATGTGGTCTGTTGTAGACTGAAACGTCATGTGGTGCATGACGGTACAAATTATTGAGATAGATGATGGCATCACTCTCTCCAGATCTTTTTTTTTTTTTAATAAATAGGTTACTTATCCTGAAAAAATGAGAGACTTTCAAAGTCTTATTACTACAGACTTGGAGATTTTGAGGGTTCAGCAGAAGGGAGAACATGGTTAACATGTTTGTCTTTAAGTTTAGAAAGAATGATGTCACACTCTACATGGGCCATTTATTTGCCAGCCCTAGGCTAGAGATTGTGGACTGAAATGTGTACAAACTATGAATATAACTAAATAGTTCCTTAGATAGAGAAGGGCCTTTACCTTCAGAAAAGACCAAATCAGTTCCTTCCTCAAAGCCCACAGACCCATCAGCTATCCAGAGCTCCTTTATGGAGAAGAGAAACGTCTGGGTATGGAGACTGAATTCAGCTGCAACTGGATCACTGATCTAAATGTAAGAGGAACAGAGACAGATATATAAGGAAAACCAGAGAATTCAAAATAGATTTATGACTTATAAATCTAAAATGAATTAGTAAGCAACATAGATGTTTTACTCTCATACTTAAAGGTAGATGATCCATTTACTCTCATACTTAAAGGTAGATGATCCAAAGTTCTCAGCAACACTATGATGGTGATAGATCAAATGATATTGTGGTTTAAAGACATGATTAATATCACCATGTTAAATATTCTGAGAATTCCTAGTACAAGTTATAAAAAATAAATATGTATTATTTTTTAATAAATATATATTGGAGACCATAACTTCTTGAAGAAAAGACCTTCCCTGAAGGGTGAGTGCCAGCGTTCCCATGCTGATCCAGGATTTGCTGAATATCTAATAAGGTCAAAGGTACTTTTCTAGTCATTGAGAACAGAAAGGAAGACTAAACAAATGTCTGGTATCATATTTTGGAAAACAGTGTGGATCCAAACGCCTTTTAATATATATGCATAAAAAGCTAAGCTTTGAGAATAAGTGAGCAAGACAGACACAGTGCCCTCTGTGGAGTTTATATTAATCTTGGGGAGACAAATGATTAATATATAGGAGTTTCTCAACCTCAGTTCTATTGACATTTTGGACCGTGGAGATGATTATTTATTGCGGGGACCTGTCTTGTGCTCTGTAGGATGTTTAGCAGCCTCTCTGGCCTCTACCCACCAGATGCCAGTAATACTCCTCCTATTGTGACAACCAAAAATGTCTCCAGACATTGCTAAACGTCTCCTGGGAGGCAAAGTCACCTCTGACTGGGAACCGCTGATAAATCACTCTTGCATGAAGTGATAAATGCTGTGAAGAAAAACAAAGCAGGGTTTAAAGGACTGGAGAATACTGAGGAAGAGACGAAGGCTAATCTAGACAGCATGTTCTCTGAGAGGGTCCATTTAAGCAGAGACTTGAAGTGAGGGGTGAGCTTTGTGCAAATAACTGGGTAAAGTTTTCATGCAAAGAAAAGAGGAAGTGCAAAGACTGTGAGGTCAGAGGAAGATAGAATTATCCAGAAACAGCAAGCTAGACCTTTGTGGCTAAAAAGGAATGAACTAGGGGAAGAGTGGGTTGAGGCTGCAAAGAGACAGGGCCCAGTGGTAGAGGGTCTTGCAGGCTATGGTGGGAGTTCATGTTTTCATTCTGAGTGATATGAAAAACAACGGAAAGATTTTGAGTAAAAGAGTGATATCTGTAGTTGCTCAAATCAAATATTTTTTTTAGATAGTCTTCAAAACTAACTTATTCCAAAATAAGTAGAGAAAACTAGCTATAAATTATTTCTATTTTTCTCAAAACCATATATCATTATTTACACATTCTTGAATTACTAAGATTACTGCAAAGCCATAAATATTACAAAGGTAATTAAGCACACCTTTTCTGTTGCTTAATTGTACATCTGACAAAATAAAGTGCTGACAGCTGTTATAAACTATAAAATATTATTTTGGAAACCATTTGACATACTCAAACTGAATGTGTCCTGGATTATATACTTTTAAAAGCAACCAAAACACACCAAAAAGCAACACCATATTTCTAGGTCATTCATAAAGTTGAGAGAAGCAGCTCCTAGGCATAGAATACTTGGACTATTAATTTAATATGGGCCGATCATTTGAACTGATCTGCATTTAATGATAGAAGCTATCTTTGGCTTAGGTACATTTCTGAATCTCAACTTTTAAAAGTATTTATAAAATACCACTCTGGCTTTCCAGAAAAACTCTGAGTGAAAAGAAGCTTAATTTCTTTTTCTATCTCTTTTGAGTCTAAAAAATCTGTTTGGGATGATGTGCTATATTTGAAGGCAATTGTTTGCGGGTAGAAAGGCGTGTGGCTAGACACTCCTAAAATATAGGGATCAAAGGGGGAGATTTATACAAGTAAAGTGAATTGATAACTCAATATGAATTGATAAATCCAAACTAAGAGAATGCTAGAAGGCATGTATTAACTGAGTAGAAACCTTGAAATACACAGCTGTTATCAAAAACTATCCTCACCTGTTGGAACCTGATGTCAAGGTCAAAGGTGACGGGATCCTTCGGGTGACAGATAATGGGTAAAATGCATTCTAGGTGTGGAGCAGTGATGCATGGAATTGACTTCACTGTGTACATCCCAGAATAGTCTCAGATCTGCTAAGGTTTTTATTAAAATAATTAAACATTTTTGCGGCATTAACTTGACAGTGATTTTCAGAAGAGATGGTGATACAAGAACCAATATTAAAGTGAGAAAAAAAGACTGAAATGATGTGATTCTAAATAGGAAAATAAGGTAGCGGAATAGTTTACTGGAAGGTGTGGTGGGCAGAGCATTGTTTCTGAGCATTCAGAGCAAGTAGCCCTTATTTCTGTACCTTAAACTGTTGTGAACTCCCAATTTGTCTAATTCACGTGACTATCAGCAAGTTTTCTTTATTACTCTTCCTCCATCACTGAAGAACCCAGGATTTGAATGCCATACTCAATAACTACAGAATCTCCCTTTTCATCCCAAACGAAATCCTGTCCTGAAAACTTCCTGGAAAATCTGAGATGAAACTCTAGTGCCGTGCTGGCTGATGGAAGGTGGGGTCACTCCTCAAGAGGCTCAGCGTGAAGGTGACATTTACATGGTCTGCAGACATCACCCAAGAGGACAGAGAGGTACCTGGGTGTTTGGGAGAAGGAGTGATCAGAGACAACAGCAGCATCTTTCCAGAGCTCCGTGACAGTGAATGGCGGCATTACTCATCTGACACTCTCTTGTTTCAAAAAGCCTGGAGAAATCCAGCAAGGAATAAGCACCACTTCTACAGGCCACTGGCGTGTGTCTGCAGCCGATGTTTGAACTTTTGTCAAAGCTTCTGTGATCTCATGCAGATTGGTGACTTCTTTGCATGAGGCGGTGCTGTTGCTCAGAAGCAAGGCTTACCTGGGGGCGACATTACCAGCTGCCCTCCTGAAGCTTACCACCAACCGGCCTTCCTCGTTGATGCACATGCTGGTTGGGAGTAGGGAGCCTCAGCAGAGGGAAGAAGAATATAGACGACACGGGTTTACTGTGGAGAGGTAGAGTTCTTCCTGGCTCTCCTTCTCAAAGAGGTTGGTGGTTATCTGACTTGCTGACTCTTTTCTAGGAGGTGGCTAGGGGCCACCCGCTCATCTGGCTTTGCAAGGAGTAACTTAGCTCTTTTTCCCATAATCCTAGACCATGAATATGTTTGCTTTCTTAGTATGTTTTCCGGTTGTAAAGCCTTTTTCTCTGGGTACTGTTTTTTGTTTGGTTTGCGTTTTTCCTATTTCTTGCCCCTCTCTTTTCCTGGGAGCCAGTTGGAGGAAATGAATGGCCCACGTCCTGCAGGACGCTCCTGCCAGTCTCTTTCTAAGTGTGGCAGACGCTGCAGCACTTCTCACTCTTCATCGTCATCAGACAAGTTAGAGGGAGTTCCTTCAAAAGTAGACTGACCCTAGTTTCTCCACAGCAGGACAAACCTTTTAAAAAATTAACATTTGAATCCTCGTTGCCCCTGGATAGGACTGGGACCCAGTGCTTGAAAAGCGCAGGAATCGTTTTAGTAGTTAAGTGAAATTGCGGGTCCCTATAGAGGTCTCCCCAAGGCTCACCTTGAAGCTCTGACTCTGGGGGGCTGCAGACCCCCTCTCTCCACAGGATGGCAGTCATACACAAGGGTGAGCCGCTGCTCCCATGGCAGGTCAACATGCTGCCAGCCGCCCCCATGGCTGGGCTATGAAAGATGTTGAAGACGAAGAGTGGCATGCACGGGGTCACGGAGGACTGGACCAGGTGTAACACTTGAAAAGGTGAGGAAGGTCAGAACCCTCCTAAGTATGTGTTGGGAACACTTTTGATTTTCTAGCACCAAGACTTGTAAATACGGGGACAAACTATCCCTTTGATTGTAACTCTTCCTCAGTTCAAATCTCTTGATGCTTTTTTCTTTATTTTTAACTCTTGCTTTTTCCATTGCTTCAGTCTCACCTCATGGGTTGAGGTTGGCACCCACTGACAGCACGCACAAGCATATTTTTCTCTGGAGTGGTAGCCTCCGGTTTCTGACTTGTTGCACACCTCAGTCCTGCATAGTTCCCTATCAGACAAACCTCTAGGAGCAGAAGGCATCTTCTCGACATTTTAGAGGCCAGGAAACCAACAAAGAAAGGTGTTAAGAAATCTGATTCTTGGTTACACTATAAATAAGTAGTAGAAGGCAATTTTCCAAGTTCTTCATATCGGGACGTATGTCTGTTGTCCCTCCTGCAGCCGTTTGACCTCCTTCTGCTTGGCCCCAGAGGAAGCCTTGGGCATGTGGTCACGCACACAGGTGCATCTCAGCAGTGGAAATTCTGAATCCGGTGAGGCTTCCTGTTTGACTCTTACACTGAGCCCAGCAGAACACTGCACTTCCAGCACTAAGTTGTTTTGAAGAAGCTACCCAAGAAGTCTGAGACTTTGCTTTAAATCTAAAAGAAGAAGATAAGTCTAGAAAGGCTCTAAGAATGATCTTTCCGGGGCTGGCCCTGTGGCATTTTGGTTAAGTTCAGTGCATTCCACTTCGGCGGCCTGGGTTTGTGGGCTCAGATCCTGGGTGCAGACCTACACCGCCTCTCAGCCACGCTGTAGCGGTGACCCACATATAAAATAGAGGAAGATTGGCATAGATGTTAGCTCAGGGCTAATCTTCCTCAAGCAAAAAACAGGGAAGGTTGGCAACAGATGTTAGCTCAGGGGTAATCCTCCTCAGCAAAAAAAACCCTTTCAAATTCCTCTCTGTTAGAAGCAGTGAACACTGAACTAGCAGCCTGGAGAACAGAGTCCTAGTCTCGGCTCTATTGCAGCCAATGTGATGCTGGGGAAACTAATTTGCTTAAACTGAACATGAATTCACCATTTTAAAGCACTTTTGTCTGTATATTTCAGCTGAATAAACCCAACCCTCAGTTTGCTCAGCTTCCATGGTTCTTTGTATTAGCTCCCAACCTATCAGCTCTGTGTTTATGTTCACTGACAGATCACAGGCACTTCAATGCACGCTCTACTTTTTATGGCATGACGTGGAAGAGGTGTAGAATTGAAAACCAGGTGATAAGAGTGCAAGTCTTAATTCTAACCCTATAATCTGAGTGACTCAGGGGTGTTTTTATTTTTATCATGGTGGTGTTTGTAAACACTTCACATGAGACTAAGGAGGATTAAATGAAAAAATGACAAGAAAGCAGTTTGTTAACTTCAGATAAGCCAGCCAGTGATAGTGATGATGATGGTGTCTAAAGTCCCATGTGGAAGGACAGTTCTGGGGCCCCCTCTCCTATGAACCAGTTTAGCCAGAGATCACCCACACTTAGGGTTGCTCCTAGCCTTTCGTGGGCTGTTCTGTACTCATTACAGAGTCTGGATTGCTGCTCTGCTTCAAACCTTCCACCTGTCCCTTCCCAGCGGTCTCCCCTCAGAAGCGACCTGGCCATCAGTGCCCAGGGAGCCACGCCTAGGGAGTCAGCAGTTCCGACGCGTCAGAGGAACAGACGAATTCCCAGAGCGGCGCCTCCAGCGTGAGGTTCTGGTAACGCCGAGGGTGCTGGCGGATCTCAGGGAGGCGCTGTACCGCTAGGGGGCGCTCTGGTCAAGAACTTCCTGGCCCCTGGCGTGGGTCCCTGGGAAGGCCCGCTTGGTGTGGAGCTTGCTGTGGTCCAGGAGACTGGAGCACTTGTGGTTGCCCACATGGGTGCCATCAAGGCTGAGGGTGAGCTCAACGTTGTCCAGAGGCCACGTAGGGATGATGGTCAGCATTCCGGGAACAGAGAGAGGCAGCCTGCATAGGGCAGATGTTGGGGACAGGGGCACCTGGGTGCCACCTGTATCTTCAGCTCTTCCCGTGGCTTGAGGCATGGCCCTGAGGTTCCCCTCTCCTCCCAGTGACTGCACGATTGTGCCTTTGGTTTTATGCTAACACCTACCATCTGTGTGCGCGTCATCAGTTACTTTGATCAGATTGGGGTAATCAGGGTCATGAGTCCCCGTATATTGAATCTTGGCGGAGAAAGATTCGGGCCCCACTGTGCCAAGCAGACGAGGCTGACAGAGACCTGGGGAGACAGACGCTAAGGAAAACGTACGGACCGTCCAGTCCAGGGTTAATAAGAAAAAGAAATAATAGTAGTAGTTACGGTTTGTTGATGCTAGTAAGTACTAACGTACATGTATCGCCACATTTATTCCCCACAATCCTACAGAGGAGATATTCTCATTTTGCAGATGAGAAAACTGAGTCATTGACATGAGAGTCTTTGTAAATTATTGACTTCTATATTATAAAGGGAAAAGGCTTAGAATAAATTAAGAATAATTATCTGATGTATTTCTCTCAAAAAATTCCTTGTCCAGAGGAGGCCTGATTTCCTGTTACTTCAACAAGAGGCAAACATGTGGGGCACTTCCCCTAGTGGCCGGCTCAGCTGACCCTGTGACTGGGGTCTCTTCTAGTCCTCGGAGGATACGACTGTCGACATAGAAAATCATAAACATGTACATATGCTCACAAACACATATTTAATGAAATTATTTCATATTTGTTGATTGTTATGTAAAAACCCCACACGTAGTAGATCTGTATTTATTTGGAATGGCTTGAGAAAGAAAGAGGGGGAAGCTCAAGCATACTTAGGGCTTACGATGACCTGCCAGCTGGGGAGAACTGAGCAGGATATCTGGACCCAGGGAAAAAACATTAGGGTTAAACATTGTTACATGAGGTTTGCATTGGTATGAGTTCCAAGGGGAGCCCCAGCCCACCCAGCCCTGACCTGGGCCCTTTACACATATATCTCATGAATGGGGTTTTTTTATCTTAGATAAAGTTGCTGTCCACCTCACACGCTGACCCTAGGCGTGCATTCTGATGCCTGGAAGTGGCTATCCCTTTGATTTAACATTCCCTTTAATGGGTACAAGAATTGTGAATTTCAAGGTTCCTCCTCCTTGTAGCGTTGTATCTATTTGAGTTGAACAATTCAATTCAATTGTAGATACCTTACAATTCAAAAAAATACCTCATATTTACATATTATACATGATATATACAATGCAATCTGTTAAAATAGACATTAGGAATATGTTGATCCTTATATCGTATGAGCAATATTGATAATTGTTAAAAATTACTGTCTAAGGGATGCTTACAGATCTTACAGCACTTGGGCGTCATCATTACATTTGGCTTTTATTACTGAGCGATGCCGTATGAGGCACAGAGTGAACTTGCTTTAGAATCCGGCTGAGGGGCAGCCTTGACTCTGAATGATCTTGGACAAATTGTCTAACCTCTCGGAACCTCAGTTTCATTACCTATAAAATAGTTCATTCTCCTGAAGACCAAATAGAAATGTTGTGAAAATTAAATGAAAAAATGTGTGTAAAGCACTTAACACAGTTGCTGGTTGATGGTCAACTCAAAATAAACGCGAGAACTTGATATCATACGGTCCTGCTAACATGGACGTGGGGACTGGACTTCAAATTTACAAAACTTATAACATCTTGGAAAGTTAAAAAAAAAGCTATCTTCCATTTGTCTCTTTAAAAATAATATTATTAATTATTAATAATATTATAATAAAATGCAAAATATACGTTAAAAAATCCCTACTCCCAGCTCTGGTTTAATATGCTCTTAAATGTTTTACATAAATATTTTACATAAATGATGATGTGTTATTTTAGTGCTGAAAAATGAATGTCACGTGGAGCAAGTTCCATAATTTTCTCTTTTCATTATGGAGCCCTTGTGGCAAGGGATTTCCTTTCAGGCCACCCCTGCTTACTATCCTCTTTGTTTACAATGACTATTGGACTCAGAAGCTCAGGCCCCACGTGATGACCAGCACTAACAGTGCAATCTGCATGCTACAGCCTTGACCTGGTTTGGAAATAGATGGAGTGCGATAGCTTTCATGTCAGTGAAGAAAGTGTTGAGGTCCACTTCCTACATTGGGCTGGTGACCCGGTCACTTTTGTTGGGAGCCCCGACCAGCCAGTGGCACAGGATCAGGATGTCATTAATGCTCTCAGCCGAGCAGAGACTCCTGTCTTCTCATAAATGGAAGATTTGTGATTAGAGACCTAAAATGGGGCAAAAAAATGGAGAAAAAGATGGATTCTTTTAGTTTATGTCTGTATAGATCAAATGTTTGTACTGATGGCAGCTCTGGCTGCAAACAGACTGAATATGTGTCACCCTGGGGATGTGAGCAAGAAGCAGAAATGGCAAAGTGTTTTTAAAGTTTGTGGCTTGTCTTAGTAAGGCAAATTTTCTGTTTTAGTGCATAGTATTATTTGTTTTCATTAAAATGTTTCAGATGCATCTCACTAATGCTTGAGGGAGTGTTATGCACCTACGGCTCCTGCTTCTCTCTCCCTGGGGCTCCAGTTCTTGTTCTTTCCAGTTCTGGTCACACTGCTCTGTCCTTGTCTCTTCAAGCCTTGCAGTGGTAGTGGCTCCTCATTGCCGCTGGATCCTCGGTGCTTCTGCACCCCTTTGGGCTCCCTCAATCCTGCCCGCACCTCTGCAGCATGCCCCTCATTGAACACACTTCAGTTTGAGTGTGCCATGGTTTTCCTGCTGGGACCCTAAAAACCCCTTTAGGAAGAATAGCACTTTAATCATACACTTGGAGTCATCAATTTAATTGCTCATTTATTCATAATCTTGGAACACTTCCTATGTGTGGTGTTAGGTGCCGGAGATAAGAAGAGTAATACGACATCGACTCATCCTTTCTCTTACTGAAGATGTTTTAGGAATTTAGAATGCAGCATCTGCCTTAAGGCATTCATGGAGGTGCTTTGTAATATTCACAATAAAGGAATAAGGCATAAAGTAGAACATTCCAACCTCATCTTCTTACAGAGCAGTCTCATATCCACAGTGTTCATTGTTGACATCAATAAAATATTTTTTTCATGCATTTTAACATTTACAGAACAAGTAGATCGTATAATAGTTAAGAACAATAAGTAAACTACTGAATCTCTAGAAAGATGAGTTAAGAGTAGTTCTAGTTAATTAAACTTTTGGTTAGTAGAGAGTTACCACCTGAATCACCAATTTTTAAAGAAATAAAATATAATAAGATATTCTTAGCACAAAATTATGGTTAGACATTTCTTTTGGTTATAATTTTGAATTCAAATTCCTAGTTTAATGTTACAAATGCAGTTTCTGAAAACTAGGGGATGCTCACTCCCATGGTTTTTTCCATTAACAAGGTACAAGGTGTCACTTAATGATAGCGGATTTGGAAGTTGGAAATGCCCTCAGAAGTTAATGTCTATTGAACATATATGATTACCAACATAACCATAAAAGTTAAAAGGCTATATGCATGACAGTCCCTCAAAAGGATAGTTATAGAGTTACCATATAGTTTCCCAATTCCTTTCCAAGTATCTACCCAAGAAAAATGAAAACATGCATCTACACAGAAACTTGTACACGAATGTACATAATAGCATTATTCATAATACCCCAAAGTAGAAGCAACCCAAACGTCACTCAACTGCTGAATGGGTAAGTAAAATGTGGTACATCCATAAAATGAAATCTTTTTTAGCCATAATAAGGAAGGAAGTACTGATACATGCTACCATGTGGATAAGCCTTGAAAATATCATGCTAAATGAAAGAAGTCAGTCACAAAAGAATCTTATATTTTATGATTCCATTTACAAGAAATGTCCAGAATATGCAAATCTATAGAGACACAAAGTAGATTAGTGGTTGTTTAAATCTTAGGGGGAGGGAGTTTGGGAAGAAATGAGGAGTAACTGCTAAATGGGAATGGAGTGATAAAAATCTTCTAAAATTGATTGTGGCGAGGATTGCACAACTCTGTGAATATACTAAAAACTAACCTGTATACTTGAAATGGATGAATTGTTAATCCAAGGGCATATATAGGTGAGTTTTACTATATTTTAAACTTTAAAATGTATAAAATTTAATGGGAGTAAGGTGGGGAAGGCAAGCTCTTGTGGCCATTCCTGACTGCCTATCATTTTGTTTCTTATTGATGTTCCATTGTAGAGTCAAAGAACAAGGTTTTACAAAAAGTCCAGTGTATTTGTGTTTGCTCTCAATTGAATTCAGTTGACATATTGTGTTGTCAAGATATGCCACGAGACCAAGAATGGAGGAGTCTGAAGCACTGGTCTTTCAAATGACAATATAAACTTCAGGTCAAGAAGTGAGATTGGTTAACTAGTCTTATTGTGGTGATCATTTCACAGTACATACAAATATTGAGTCATTATGTTGTATACCTGAAACTAATATAATGTTATATGTCAATTATATCTCAATAGAAAAATTGAAAAAAAAGTAAGATTGGTGAATGAGTCAAGAAAAAAAAAATGGAGATAGAGCTGCACAAAGGCCCCTGCTCTGAAAATATTCTTTCAAGGATATGAGGATCAACTCATTACTTGCCCTTCATCTGATCATTATGAATTTGATTTATAGAGGGATATATAGAGGGGGGTAATATATCCACTATAGAGAGAAATATATATGTATTTTTTTCTCCAGTCACGCTCCAAATTTGGAGTCTTATTCTACAGTCTTGAGATCACCAGATTTCTTAATACTTAGATTGCTAGTATTCTTGATACTGGACAGCATACAGCTTCTTTCTAAACACAGCTTTCCTGAAGCTGCAGGTTGGAATTTACATTGCTTTCACGACACGGCATATCTGTTGGTGCTGCTTGCCAAGGATTCCCTCTGGAAGACAAACTGAGTTGTGCCTTCAGATTAGAGTCTTGAATCTGTACAAAGTTTACCTCCTAGCAGAACACTGAGTGCCAGACTCTGTCTGGAGTCTCTGAGTGTGTTTTCTAGTTTTCTTCATTTTACTTCTCAACCAACATCAGCAAACTCTGCTGATCTGTAATTACCTGTGGTACTGGTTTCCTGTAGCTGCTATAACAAATTACCATAAACCTGATGGCTTAAAACAACAGAAATGTGCTCTTTCACAGTTCTGAGGGCCAGAAATCTGAAACCAGTATCACTGGGACAAAATCTAGGTGTCAGCAGGGCTGTGCTCCCTCCAGAGGCTCTAGAGGAGATCCACTTCTTGCCTCTGCCAGATTCTGGTGGCTGCCAGCCTTTCTTAACATGTCACTCCAAACTCTGCTTGCCTGGTCACATCGCCTTGTCCTTTTCTATGTGTGATCTCCATCAGCTTCTTCTTATAAGGACACTTGTGAATACAGTTGGGGCCTACCTGAGGTGATCTTCTCCCCTCAAGATCCTCAACTTAATCCTATCTGCAAAGATGCTTTTTCCATATAAGGTTAAACTCACAAGTTCCGGGGGTTAGGATCTGAATTATTTGGGGGCCATTATTCAGCCTATTACACATGTCAAATTCCGTGTCTTGTTTCCACCTTATCATATTTGGAGACACACTTGGTGACATGTAGTTTTTGAACTCTATTTACCTTTTATTTTTGTTTTCACTTCTGTTGCACTTAATTTTGGTGACGTGCTTACATCTCTTGGTATCTGACCCATTTTTCTAAAGTCAGGGCTAATGTCCCCAAAGGGACCCCATGAAACTCTGTCACAAGTTGTGATAATATAACAGAATAAGGTCATTATAACCTGGTTAATTTCCTTAATTTCATAAATAGCAACAACTTGCTATTGAACACATGTATTTACCGATATAACAGTGGAATAAGTTTGGGAAAAAATGACTAATAATCTCATTACCCTAACACAAAGTTGTTATCTTTTCTAAACATATCCTTTCAGTCTTCTTTATATTTTTAAGAGTTGCAATAGCAACACGATCACTGGTAATCTAGAATTCATATTATTTTATCAAGTGGATATCCCATAAATCAATTAACAATTTCCCCAGTATTGGGCATTTAGGTTGCTTTTAATTATTCATTATTATAAATAGGTTAGGAGGAGCAACTCTGTGGTGCCTAGTGTCAAAAAATTTTTAGAATGCTTACTTGGCAGAAAATTAATTGCGGAGTCATCAGTGTTGGGCCGCTCCTCATAGTCTGTCGTCACCTGGGCTGAGCCCTGGTGGGTATAGCAGTGCACTGAGGACCTACGGCTGGTGTCTTCACTCTGGTAAATGACTGAACTTAGCTGCCTACCTTTTTCTTTCATCCTGTAAGTGGGCTCCTTAAATTGGGCCCTGGGTACTGGAATAAAATATACAACATCTTTCCCTTTAAAGTTTACACAGTAGCGGCAACATCTTGGGGCACCTTGTACATCTGCATTATGCTTTCCAAATCCCTAAGAAAAGTATTAAATGAGAAAAAAATGTATATACCTTTTTTCCATGAAAAATGTTAACATAGGGTAAGAATATGTGAGAAATTAAAATGAGCCCAATTTTTCATAGAGTGTGATTCCATTCTTGGTAGGAAATCAGGCATTTTTCACTCTTTTAGGTCACTAGAACTCTTTCCCTATCCAACTATAGAATATACTATCGGTTGTATCTAGAATACACTAGGTTTTATCCTAGAAGCCTAAAACCATGTAGTTTTGCTCCCCTGGCATGTCTGACTGGGAGGAAACTAGGAATGGAACAGACTGACTTCATGGAAAGCACTGTTGGCAATGTCATGCCCGCAAAAGATGTATGCATAAATACTGCATTCATCTCGATGTAGTTTCTTAACAAAAGACAGAACAAGAAAGAGAAAGAGTGATTTTCTGCAAAACACTGAAAGACTGGGATTAATTTCATGTTCAAAACCAAATCCTCCATGGCTCTCTCTACAAGCCTGACAATGTGAATTTTTCCTGGGCACAGAGGTACTCAGTGGGAAGTTCAAGATGTTTGCTTTATTTGGGGTCTGAATCAGGGCCTCTGTGGGGCCTGTTGGGTGTATCTGAGAGTTATCCTGGCCAATAGGTAGTTTTTCTCATTTTAACATTTATGAAGGGTTCATGTCTCTCTGATGTGTTAGAGAAGCCCAATAAATGTTTGTTGAATTAATTGAGTTTACAAGATTTTTGATCCTGGTAGCTGGGCAAATTGCAAGACGAGGGAGTGTGATTTTCTGTTGGTAGATATGTACTCAGACAGCAATTAGCCAGAACTGGAAGGGACTTAACAAATGGAGTCCAAGCTTCTCACTTTACAAAGGGAGAGTGAGGGCAAGAGTTACAAAGTAGTTTGGAAAAATCTCCTCTCCGGTTGGGGAAGCTGATGTTGTCTAGCAAGGAAGCAAAACCCGGGCTGGTAGTAGATAAGGACATCTCTATCCACATAGGCAGACCACATGGCAGTCAAGAGCCTTCTTGGCCCTTCCTCAATATTTGCGAGGAAGGCTTCTTAAAATGGCTTCGATCATGTGCCATGTTGGCTTGAGAATAGGTTAAGTCATGTCTGAAACACAAATTTAAAAAAGGGTTGCACGAGAAGTATCTAAAAGATAATGATGGGGCACAGAGATGTGGTTTTCAAAACAATTTGTAAACTCCAATTTGTGTAGCATTAGCTGAAGCATACTAATGGTTATTTGTATTGTCACATGAAAATTAGTTAAGACCTAATTGGGCAGTTTGGGGATTATACAACTCTTCGACTCTTCTTTCTTCTCCCTTCTGCTACTTGTATTTTTTTTTTTTTTATCACTTTCTTTTGTACTATCCTTTTTTATAAAGTAGTTTGTAAAAGAAGGGAGAGTTGATGAAAGGATTTCCCTACCCAAGTGCCTCTGATAAAGACTTGTTGTGGAGGAAAATTGAGCATTTGGTAAGAAGGAGCTTTAGGCTTATCTGCAAATTTCAGTTAGGGCACTCTTATCCCAGTAACCTGAAAAACTGAAGGAGGATGATGATACATAAATATATATATATATAGTTGAAAAAGATTCAAGTCCACCATCCATTGGTAAAGGAGGTCAACCCTTTTGTTCGTAACTGTTGATTTAATTGATGGCAATGGGTTTCACTGGCCTTAGAAACAAAGTAAAATAAAACAGGAAAACAAGAGCACGGTCTAATCCTTTGTGGGCTCAGTCTTTTCTCTGTATCTCTCTCTCTCTATATATCCATACAGTAACATAAACTATATTTGCACATATCACCAGACTATATATAACACAAATGACAGTATAATGTCATTGACATCCCAGAGTTGCTAACGTCTAGAAACAGAGTTTCATTCTGTTGTTCAGAGACATCTTTTGGCTGTTTCCTTCCCCTGAAAAGTCTTTCAATCAAAGGAACTCCAAGCACTCTGCTCACAGTCAGTGATGGTGTCATTGATGAAAATGGTGGTTTTATTGGGTTCTCCAAGCACTGCACCCATAGGCATCTGGAGAAATAATTCAAACCTCTCTGGACCCTCCAAGATGGGCTTTTCCGGGTCATCAAGGATCGTCACTTGGAATATCTGCATGCGCACTCCTGGAGCAAAGTCCAGATTTCAGCTGACACCAATATAATCTATTCCAGCTAGCGGGAAAGGAAAAGTCAAGAGTTAGACTGTAGAAGTCACTGTCATGAGTTTTCCTTTAGAGAAGAATGAGAAGTCTGTAGCATTCTTTTTTTGTGCCCAGCACTCTCAGAATCATATTTTGTGGGCTCGATCCCTAGAAAGAGGAAATCTCCATATTCTACCAAGTGCCATCATAGTCACTCATCCATGACCAAGTGCCATCCTCATCAGCGCTCTCCCTGTTGAGACCAGGGACATCACCTTCCAAGCACTTCCACAAAAATCCCCCTGATCCACTGAAGGCTCTCTGAAGGCAACTTCAATTTGTAAGGAAAGAATTTACCTTTTTAATGTTTAACTATTAAGATAACTGTCAGGAATTTTATTTTGATTAGGTTTTACTCATTCATCTTTGTCAGACATCTGGGTTATCTTACAACATTCTGCTCAGTTTTACTCAGCCATCAAGTTTTCTGCCTTTTTCTGGGTTATTGATAATTTTGCAAGCTGGCTCACCTGATCATATAGATTGTTTGCCACTTATTTAAAAAGTCATTAAATGTAATGATAGCAACAAGTTACAACTAATGGAATAAAATAGGAAACCCTGAGTGATAATAAATATATAAATAAATCAAGGAACAGAATATTTACATTGTCTCAAGGTATCTCTCCACAAAATACTTATTAATTGCAAAGCAAGACAAGTAACTTTATAGTGGAGAAACTTGCAGATACCACCTTAACCAGGTGATCAAAGATAACACTACCACTAATGGAATAAACGGAAATTGTATACCATTTGATAGACTGCACTGAGAACACAGTATCATCTCTGTGATATTCCTGCTGAAGATACATAGCCTGAATCTAATGATGAGGAAACATCAGATGATACCAAACTGGGAGACATTTTACACGCTACCAAAACTGATCAAAAATATCAAGGTCATGAAAGTTAAAGAAAGAAAATGAACTTTCTAGACTGAAAGAAACTAAACAGACATGATGACTAAATACAACGTGTGACTCTGAACAGGATTCTTTTGCTATAAAGAATGATTTGGGGGACAATTGGTGGAACTTGAGTGAAGTTTGAGGATTAGATTATAGTAACATATCCAGTTAATTTCCTAATTTTGTGCTTGTATTGTGGATATAGAGGAATATATCTTTGTAGGAACTGCATTCTAAGTTTTCAGAGAGATGCTTCTTAATTTACTGACAACCTACTCTCAATGGTTCAGGGGAAAAAAGTGTTTTACAATACTTGTCACTTTTCTGTAAGTTTGAGATTGTTTAAAAAATGTTTAAAAAGCCATTAAATAATTACATTAAGAAAAAACAAAACAAGATTATGGTGAAAAGTACCAAGGCAGGAGAGTAAGAGAAAGGTTTTTGGATCTTTTGTACTTTGGTTCAAATCTTGATTCCGTTGCTTACTTGTACAAACTATTTAACCTCTTTGAGTCTCAGTTTCTTTAACTGCAAAGTGAGGATGATTATTGCTATTTTACAAGGTTATTGTGAAGATTAGACATAATACAGCAAAGATGCTAGCACAGTCTCTGGCAAACAGTAGTCATTTAGTATATAGAAGTTTTAATTATTACTCATGTAACAAATTATAATGATATTTTATAAATATATATGCATAATTAGTATTGTTAAGTAACCAACCTGAGCAGATGTCAAATATTTACTGGATTCTGTAGATTCTCAAGTCTAAACTGTTAGCTCAGCTTTCTCCTGTTCAAACCCATGGAGCCCACCCAAGCATAGACTTTACTTCTGTTAGTCCATCCTACCTCAGAGCTAGCAGTAGGGTCATTATGTGTATGCAAGGGGGTTTATCTCAATGAATTTGAATTTCTGTTCCCAACCACAAGCAAAAAAGTCCAATGAGCCAACTGGTCTATTCACTTTTTGTTCCACTAATACACAAAGAGTGAGAAATGACCCTCTCTGAAAATTAAGAAAAAGAAAGAAAGAAAGGAAAGAAGAAAAGAAAACAAAAGAACTTGTAAGGATCATCACTGGTTTCAGTGCAATATGCTGTAATATATTCGCTGAAATGTTGTAATATGTCAAGAGCAAGCACTGGGCTGTAAACCTAACCAGCTGTCTTATTTTCCTTAACTGTTTCTGGGTTCACATTTTCATTGATAAATTTTCTCTTTAGGCCTTGGCAGTTAGTGTAGGCTTTTAGATTGCTGAGTTTTATTTGCAGGATTTGTGTTTTCGCTTTGCTTTTATCTCAAAATATTCTTGTGTGTCTTCGCTGTATAGGATGCTAATCCTGACCTATGCTCATCATCCATATGCCAGGAGACTGAAAATCCCAGATGGTAAATGAGAAAATGTGTGTATCACTGTAGATGGAGATGTCCCTCTATTTTCCTGTTGAATCCTACTGTTTTTTTTTTCTGGTAAAGCATCTGACAGGTTCACCAGAGAAAGTGGATTCAGAACTGTCTGGCCCCACCACCAGCCAGACCTTTGTTGTCCATATCAAGAAAGGCAAAGTGAGTGGGACATGAGGACACACTGCTTGAAGCCAAGGAAAATGCCTAAGAGTCAGAAGTGAAAATCTCCTACCCTTCCAGGGCCTGATAGGTGTCTGGATTCTCCCAGAGTTGGGATTTGCTCAGCTATTATAGGCACACCTTGGTCTGAAATACTGTTTATGAGCAGCTTACAGTATCTACAAATATTCTGACCTTTGGAAAATTAATTTGGACCCATGACAAGCAAGTGGGTAATAAATGAATCATAAAGGCTGCTGTTTGCATATTCTATTTATTTTGTAAACAGCAGAAGTCATTGATATGCTCAGGTAGGAAAAAGTAAATCAGAGAACGTCAACCAAGACTGGGCATGCCACACTTGACAGACTAGACCGTGCCCTATATGCACGTCATGTTATGATTCATGTCTAAAATGGCACTCTCACCTTCTGCTGACGCTGTCTCTGTCCTCCTGGAGCGCACGGCGACGGAGGATGCTTGGGAAAGGTCAGTGCCTGTCCTCCAGACGCAAACCTCCACGGAGCCAGCGCTTTCCTCCACGTGATACTCAGCGTCCCCAAAGTGCAGGGCAGGCTCTAGGGAGGAACAAAAGGACAGACTGAGAATGCTTCAGTCTCCCAGGCCTGCTGTCCCCACGGGCCCTGTGTGAGCCTGGGTGTTTGTCACCATCGTCAGACTTGACGGATCCCAAAGGCTGGAGGAGAAAAAACCAAAACACACAAAAACCACATCAAAGAGTCACAGGCCACACTTTGACTCCAGGAAGTGCAGGGAGATAAAATCAGTTGGAATTCTATTCATTTTTTTGTTTTAAGAGGTTTCTGTAGCACATAGAAATTTCCTTATTGGGGAAAATTGGCCAACTAACTGTAACTCAGGCAAGTCAGCTATTGTTTGGGAAAAGGTGGTGGGAAATTTAGGAGGCTTTTTCCAGGGAGAAAATTGCTCTTTGTGTTGAGGGTCAGTCCAGCCAGCGTTCTGAATTTGGGGACTGCTACTGTGCTGTTTCTCACGGCATTTGCTGACCACAGGAATAGACAGCAGTCCTGGGGGGAGGCGGGATCCTATGAGCTGAGATGCCAGAAACACCACCCTCAGAGGCAGAGAAGGAGCTTCCTAGAAACAGAAGACTGAGAGAAGCCAGGTTGGGCAACAGGCTTTGGGGGCGAGTGGAAGAGAAGTGTACATCTTCTAAAAAGAGGAAAAGTTTGCCAATGAGAAACTTAAGATTGGCCGAGTAGATATACCTATCCATATCCAGTTCTCTCCGTTTTCAACAGCAGTCCACGAACTTAGCTGGCTATTTAAAGCTCACACAGGCTTAACTGTTACTCTAGATAGACTGTCATGAAAAAGGTTTGGAAATGAATGTTTTTGTTTGGACTGTGAAATCTGGAGGCAAAACAATGTAAACACCGGAAAGCAGCTTTGCTACGGAGGAACGGTCCCTGAGATATAAAAGAAAAACCAACGTTAGAGAGATGACGCTTTCGCAAGCATAAGGCAAGTAAGAAGTGTATCTGAGTTAAATTTAAAAATTGGGGAGGTAGAAATCAAATCTAGTAAGTATTATTTGCTCAGGATATATTTTGGTAGATCTCTTAATCTTGAGGGAAGTTTTACTAAAAGTTTCACCATGGCATACAAGACCTCTCATAATCCGACTTGAGTCAATTTTTTCCAGAATCATCGGGTACCATCCCCAACCCCGTGTCCCAGTTGCACCAAACAGCTGACTGTGCGCCCAACACAGTATGTGTTTATGGGTCTCCATCTTTGCTGGTGATGTTCTCTGGGCTGAATTCCCTTCCCAGCTTACCAGTTTCACACACTTTTACTCACTCTTTAGGACCTTGATTAAGAGTTACTTGCTTTCTGAAGTCATATATAATTCCCTCAAGAAATTAGTCATTTTTTACCCTGTGTTTCCCTAACTTTTTGAATAGTTCTATAACTTCAGTGATGGGTCACGCCTACTATCAGCTCACCTCAGGTGGACTGCAGGTGGGACGCAAGCACACAGAGAAAGGTGGGTGGGGGGGTCATTCCCTCTTTTCTTCTTACCTAGAAGTTCCATTCCACCTCCCCATTGTTGCTAATGGATGTTTCTGATGCTTCCAAGTTTGGGACAGGAAAGAGGGAGGAGAGGCAAGAGGAGCAGGAAAGGCCTTTCATTATTTGTGGTGATGAAGATTGGCCCTGAGCTAACATCTGTGCCAGTCTTCCTCTATTTTGTATGTGGGACGCTGCCACTCACGGTGGTGGAAAGTCTGTGTCCTGGATCCGAAACCGTGAACCTGGGCGCCGAAGGGGAGCACGCCCAACTTAACCTGTACACCACTGGGCAGGCCCCAGCTAAGGCCTTTCATGATGGGTAGTTTCATGGTGATCACACTCTCTGGTCTTGGAAGATGGAAGAAAATGGATTCTCTTTATCAGGGGCACTTTTGTGTGCTCTTTGGGGACCTCTCATTCCCACAGTTGGGTATTTCTCATCTGCAGTTCCTTTGATAAGGATGATGCATCTTTATTCCGGCTGGTCACTTAATCCTTCTTCAACCCATTAGCATTTGGCAATGCTTCTGCTGAGGATTGTTCAGCCCTCTAGATGGCGCTTTTGGATAAGACCTAAGACAAGAGTATTCCGGCTCTCTTGCACGCATGGCTCACATCTCGTCCACAGCAAACCTCCTGCATCCTTTGCCTTGATAAACCCTGGGAACACTGCCAATTACCCCTTTCGCCCTCCTGCCACCCTCCGCCCCCTCTGGTAACCACCAATCTAATCTCTGTATTTATGTGTTTGTTTGTTGTTGGTGGTATTGTATTATAATGTATTCAGCAACTCATTTTCCTTCATAAATGGATGTAAAACTAAAAAAAAAAAATACTACCTAACTCTAATACAGTCTCTCTCTTTTGCGCATCCATCAAAGCAGCCAACCAGCTTGTCTCCTACATTGAGATTTTCCAGGTAGAGCCAGACGTCAGTTCACTGTGTCTTCCACATTATAGGTGACACACATTATACTTTCCAGTCTCCTTAGAAGCCCCCCGCTTGATTTAGCACCTTTTTGAAAAGTTAAAATGTTAAAGCTACTATTCCAACACACTCTTCTGTGTTTTTATCAGAGCCTTACCAACTTCTCATGGTCAGGGACCATATTCCCACATGTCTTTGTGCCTTTAGTGACACAGAGGCTGGTGTGTTATCGGTACTCAAGAATTTGTCGAAAGGATAATTTTAACTCACTTCTGATATATTTTGAACTTATTACAAAGGTTCTTTTTTAAAGTTGGGACAAAGTGATCTAATTTTTTAGCAGAGAAATTATTTTGTGTGGTATTGGGGAAGGGAGAGAGGTGATAAAGATAAAAAATATTTGGGTCAGTTATGCCACTGTTCAGAGAAAAAAGGTAAGAATCAAGCCTCTCTGAATACAGTAAGACATAAGATGTAAGAGGAGGACAACGACACTCAGAAGAAAAATCATGAAATTCTTCTGAGATGCTCTGTGTATTGAGCATCAAGAGGTTTGTTGAAATAGAGAAAACAGCTCCTCTGTGCAGCACAGCGGTATCTCCTAGCCGTCTTTAGTCTAGCTCTGTCTAAAAAACGGAGATATTGGCAATGATTCTGACGGGTGGGCAATTCTGACAGTATGATGTTCTGACCACATTATACTTACGTTAAATGGATTCCACCAGCCATAGATGTGTTTTTATCTCCTTTAAAAGAAAATGTTCTTTAAGCATAAATCAGGAAAAGAAATATAACAAGGTGGGAAGTGAAGCTCTCAAGAGATATGACCATCACTTACAATGAGTTCAGGGGCTCGCCTGGTGGCACAGCGGTTAAGTGCGCATGTTCTGCTTCGGCAGCCCAAGGTTCGCAGGTTCGGATCCTGGGTGTGGACATGGCACCACATGGTATGCCATGCTGTGGTAGGCATCCCATATATAAAGTAGAGGAAGGCGGGCACGGATGTTAGCTCTGAGCCAGTCTTCCTCAGCAAAAAGAGGAGGACTGGCAGTAGTTAGCTCAGGGCTAATCTTGCTCGAAAAAAAAAATGAGTTCAATGTCTAGATTCAAAGACATCTCATACCAAGATCCAAAAAGGACTTGCAGGTGAAGTAACAGAAACACTTTTGGTAAACTTGAGAAACCACCCAGAACAGGATAGATGCCAAAAGATGGAAGATAGGAAAATGTTTTTTCAGTTGCCTCAAAAGAGAAAATAGGTTCTAGAAACAAACCAGTAAGCTTAATCTCTACAAAAACTCTAGAACAGCTGTTTTAACAGTTTCTGAATTATTAGAAAAGAAAGAGGTAATGAATGCCTGAATCAATATTAGTTCTTTAATATCAGGTTTTTGAAGTCAAATTCAGTTTCTTTTTAGTTCAGTCAAACAAACATCGACTGAGCATCCTCTGTGCACTGAGCACTGTGCTAGTCACTGGGGATGTAAAGAGATGTGCATTCTTGTCATTGAGGTGTTTTGGTATAACAGGGCTGCCACACCAATTTCAATTAGTAAACCCTGAGTGATACGACAAAAGAAGGAACCAACCTCAAGGCTCAGAAGGAGTTCTGCGAGAAATACTGCTGTGCTAGATCTGAGGGAATGAATGAGAATTGACCAACGAGAAAGGTGGGAAGAATGTTCCAAGCAGATGGGCTAGTATGAAAAAAAGCCACTTAAGCATGAAAAAGCCTAGTGTTTGGGAAGGAATAGAAGCATTTCTTTCTTAGTAATGTGTAAGGAGAGAGTAGGAGAATGTTGGGAGTGAGTTTAGAGAGGAAGGTAGAAGCCAGATACTGCAGAAACTTAGATCCATTTTAAATGGAGAGGACTATACTTTTTGACTCTGTAGAATGTGGGGACTGATTTTTAAGCAGTGGAAAGGTGGTTGGTTTTTTGTTTTCTGTACATCTGTCCAACTTCAGTCTAAGCCACAGATTTAAGGAAGAGTTGGGGCTACCAATTAGAAAGCTATTGCAGTTATATCCAGGTGAGACATGAGGATGGTTGGAACTGTGCACTAGTATTAGGGATGGAGAAGAGGTGAATGTGCCAAGTATCCTGAGCAGCATCCAGTGATTGGATGGAGGTGGCTTCTAAGATGCCCTGCAGGTGTGGCAGTGGCACTGTCATTAACTCAGTTAGGAGCACAGGAGGAGAAATAGTCTTGACTGGAGGTAAGAGAGGGAAAGATGTGAGTTTGGTTATAAATATGTTGAATTTGAGTTGCTTGTGGGACACCCCAGTAGATAGGTCTAGAAAGGCTTTAATGTATGAATCTGGAGTTCAAGAATCAGGTCAGTGCTGGAGATAAGATCTGGGCGTCCTAGGCACACAAGTGAGGTTGATCCCATTTTGGATGGTACGCTCATACAACCTGAATGAATAAAGAGAATTGCAGCAAGGGGCGTCAAACCTTAGGGAGACTGGCAGAGGGGAAGGAGCCCAGAAAAGAGACACGCACGCACACATGCACACACAAAAGGAATGATGGAGAGACACGAGTGGAACCAGAAAAATCAAGAAAGTAGAGAATATTGAGAAGAACAAGTGGTCACAATGTCACATGCAGCAAGCATATCCAGAAAGATATGTGTGAGAAATAGTGGCAATCAGTGGCAAAACAATCAAAATACATCCTATGAAACTTTAAGCTGCATAAAATGAACTCTAGCGCCCAAGTTTAAAAAAAGAACTGAAATGAAAATTTTTCTACTTTTAAAGCCTGTAGCAGTTGTACGATAATACAACTAGCCCTACAAAGCGTAGTGATACTCTTTGTTCTGAACGCTTTCCTGGATTTTATGGCAGAGCAATACATCTTTCAAGTTTTAAAAACATTTGCATGTTGAAGTTTATCTTGGTCCATATCCACAGTATAACCACGTTTTTAAGAAAGCTGGATGTGCTGATTCCACCAAAATGACACTTCGTGTGCAATTTTTCTTTACAACGTTTTTAAAATCTGTCATCATTCTGTCAGATGCCCATTTAATTACAAAGATACTAATTTAGCTGGCAATCTTTCTAGATGAATTTCCTGCATGTTATGCAAATCCTATTGCCTCAGGACAAAACGAACAGCCCTCTGTGAGACTGGACATCAATTCTTTTTTGTGGGAGATTTCAAGAGTTTTCAGAGCACATACTAAAAACCGAAAGAAATTTGTTCAGTAGGTAAGCAGGGATCTGCTATAAAGCGTTTATGCATAGAACAGACACATTTTGCTAAGTAACAAGTGTCCTCAGCTTCATTTTGCCCCGGTACAGGGCCAGCGGAAGCTATGGTCCAAAGACCGGTGAATGCACATGAAGTCTGCCAGGCGTCCATCCAGCTGACGTTTATTGGCCGCATTCTGTGCCTCTGCCCTCACGGAGATGATGTTTTTTATAATGGTTTCTGTGGCAGTGTGGGGCCAGGGTCTTGGGTTGTGGGGTTGCCTCTGCGCCTGTACAATTTCTTTCCTCAGCATTACTCTATGGTAGTGGCCTTTCCAAAGATATTCCTGCAGGTGACTCATTTGACAATGGCATAGTCAATCTCTGTGTAAGGAAGCAGAACACTTCCCAGAGTCCAGCTAAACAGAACAAAACATTTCATTCCAGTTCTAACCGGAAAAGAAAAGTTTTCTCTTGAGCTGCTTGGGTACATCTTTAGGTTTCTGGAAATTGTGTCACCCCTTGGCCTAAATGAAAACATGCTTTAGCTACAAGATGATGGACTTGACACTTCTGAACAAAGGAAGCATCACTGATATTTAACAAGTGCCCAGACTGTGGCAAATCACACACAAAATCCTAACCCTGGAAAATGAGTGTGCACTTTCCCCAATATTTTCTCAAATAGTCAATTCGAAAGACGTGTGTTTTTATTCCTGACTGAAATACAACTAAACTACTGTCCAAGATACACTGCATACTAGAAGTTGTTAGATGATTAGTGCTTCAAGACTGAATTAGGGGAATAATTGTTTCACATCAGTATTTTAAAATATTATAATCATGTGGTAGGTGCGCTGGTAATCCTGATGGTTGTTTCCTCAAGGCCAAAATAAAATGGTACCATTTAAAGGAACCATTAGCATCATGAACGGCAAAATCTGTGAATATCTTTAGAGACTAAAGCAGAAGTAGTACCCGAAGAAGTCATTCAAGGACAGCTGCTCAATGAGCGCCCCTGCCGGATGCTTGAAAGGGCAGGAGGTGGTACTGTAGTATTTTCCAGAAGTAACACCCAGTCTATAATATCATTAATTCTGACCACAAGGATGGAGATTTTTTAGGGCATCACTCAGGAAAGTCAAACTTGGGCTTAATGGAATGTGACCATGCAGCTTCAGGAGGGTGGGGCTAGGTTAGTGTGGTCACACTGCTAGTACAACCAACTGTCTTAGCTGAAGTTCACACTGCATGGAAGCTAGAAAGATAAAGCAGCAAAAAGAAAAAAAAATGGGCTGCCCGTTTTCAGCCATGTTAAGAGAAAGGATATTCTGGCCATGGACCTTGAGGATCCAGGACCCATGGCCGTTATTTGCCCGAGATAGAGGTGGTTCTGTTGGCCTCATGGCGTTGTTAGAATCCCATGCTCATCAAACGACTTCCTGCTGATAAAGTTGCAGCCCATGTAGAGTCTCCTTTAAGGAGAGGACATATTAACCAGAACATGCTGGTATTCTTTATTTATTTATTTAATTGTTTTTATTGAGGTCATATTGGCTTATAACATTGTGTAATTTCAAGTATACGTTATTACATATCATTTTCTGTATAGATTGCATCATGCTCACCACCAATAGTCTATGTTTTTATCCGTCACCATATATATACATGTTCTCTGTTACCTCTTTTGCCCTCCCCCACCCCCCTTCCCCTCTGATAACCGCTAATCTGTTCTCCAATCCATGGGTTTCTTTATCTTCCACATACGAGTGAAATCATACGTTGTTTGTCTTTCAGAGGATGCTGGTATTTTTAAGCTTAGCAAAGCGCTCGATCCTCTATAAATGTTATAGAATCTGAATGAAAGTTCCTTGGATCCACAATTATTAACAGTGGCTTGCTCAGAAATTTATGCAGCAATTAAGATTCTTTACACCAAACTAAGAATCTTCCTCTGTTACTTCGGTACATGCTTTTTTTTACCATTAAAAAGCCACCATGAGTTTGAGAATAATCTAATTAAAGATCAAGTCAGGTGCCGGCCCGGTGGCATAGTGGTTAAGTCCACGTGCTTCACTTCAGTGGCCCAGGGTTCACAGGTTCAGATCCCAGGCATGGACATAGCATGGCTTCTCAAGCCATGCTCTGGCAGCGTCCCAAATAAAATAGAGGAAGATTGGCATAGATGTTAGCTCAGCAACAATCTTCCTCAAGCAAAAAAAGGAAGATTGGCAACAGTTGTTAGCTCAGGGCCAATCTTCCTCACACACACACACAAAATATCAAGTCAGATGTGATAGAAGGCAGGAGAAAGACCCTACTTGACTTTGTGATTCTGAGCTAAGTGCACAGTAGGCCACCATGAATGTTTCTTGAATGAATTAATTACTTGTTAAGAATCTACTAAAACCATTTCAAACAATATTGGAAGTTAACAACTGGATCATATACTGAATTTTGTGTTAATTTTCTTCCCTCCTTTGCTCTATTTTTAAAGAAATTTTTTTAACTTTTGGCATTGGAGATTTTTGAAATTTCTCTGTTCTGAACATGGGAAGTTTTAAAACTACTAAGGTTTTAAAGTAAATAGTAAGTGGGCATATGGCAG
This sequence comes from Equus caballus, assembly GCF_041296265.1. Classification (NCBI taxonomy): domain Eukaryota; kingdom Metazoa; phylum Chordata; class Mammalia; order Perissodactyla; family Equidae; genus Equus; species Equus caballus. Next base: position 94,265,869 of record NC_091685.1, on the reverse strand, counting down.
GAGCTCAAGGAGAAAAGATTTCTTCAAGAAATAGGTATTAGGACTTCTATTTATTTTTGTATATTCCTGCATATAGCTACTCTGACAGGTTAGCCCAGTTCATCTTATCTTCCTACCTTTGTTGTTCACATAATGACTTGCTTGTTCATAGAATGCTGTGGCACCATCAAAATTCATTTCTGGTGTTTCTGGCTTTCACAACTGGAATTTGATGAGTCATTCTAATGTCTCAGTGGCTGCCATGATTTTCAGATGTAAGTTTATTACTTGAAGTATAAACAACAGAGTCAAATAGGGAGAAATGCGTAGCCAAAGTGGATTACCGGGATACGCACAGGACTAATGAAGAAAGCAGTGGTGGCCAAGGAAGCCGTTTACATTCTTTATCCTCTTTCTGTCTTTTATGTGCCGCCACATGAACTATCATTTCAATTTCCTACCACTTAACTCCAATTCTGAGAAGCAAGCAATTTGCTACTTTATAAGTAAGCAAAAAATTCTCCTTTCACTGTTTTATAATGTTTATTTACTATTCTGACTATTTCATAAACAAAAAATACTATAAATACTCACTATTTCATAAAACAACTGTTAATTTAATTCCATTTTAATTTTTCTGAAAATTCAAGCATTCTTAAAGTGTTTTCTTGGGTAGGCTACTTATATTGGCACATGGTTCTCCCTTTCATTATGGGCGGTTTTCATTTCCTCATGGAATTTTGTTCAGTCTATGAAATGACTGGCAAAATGCACAAGCCCCCTTTATTTCGGATATTTGTTCACTTGTAAAGTAGAAAGTTGTTTGCATCTCTTTCTTCAAAGTCCGCTGATGAGTAGCTGGATTCTTTGTTCAGTTATGTGCACTTAGTCGGCAGGTACGCACATAAAATGAGACAATGATACAGAGCCTATAGAATTTAAAGGGGATCAGGGCCCACGACAAAACTCTGTAGTTCACCTCTGTGGAGAGAGCCACCATTAAAGGTCTGGCAACTTCTCCAGACTCCTTTTTGGCTGCTGTGTATATATAAACATGTTCTTGAAAAGGTTTGCTTGCCAAATGGTACCTGTGGAGTTACTGCATCATGGAATAGCACAGCTTTACACACACTTGAAAAGGCTGCAACCCTTTTATCTAATGATGGGGTCAAACTGGGGTGACTGGTGGTTTCCTGCTGGTTTTCAACATGAAAGTAGCTTCCTGCTAACAAAAACACTATGCCAGTGTATAGAGTGACCTTAAAAGAAAGAGAAGATTTCTCTGTGAAGGCTTGGCTATTTCTTGCTGGTAAATACATCCCAGAACCATCCCACCAAAGTGGCATAGTGGAGTGCAAAGAGCCGAGGAGTCAGGGGCAGGAATCTGAGCTTTAACCGGCTGGGTGACTTTGGAAAAGCCGCTTAGTGTGTTTGGCCTCAACAATGAGGAGGCTGAACCACATGATCTCTAGGTCCCCTTCTGTTTCTAAGAGTTCATGCTTCTGTGAATCTAGAAGGAGTTTTGTCTATTACCTGTCCTTAGGCAAGGCTTATATGAGAACAATTTTAGTAATATTATATTGCATATTCTCTTCTTAAAAGTGTTTCAAAAAAAATCATATAATCTCTCTCTGTAGTATATTTTGATACCTAGAATTTTACCAAAAAGTTCTTCCTAAAGTTAAACCTGAGCTGCAATTGCTGAAAATTTACTTGTATCCTTATACAGTCTCTGGGAAAACTCCAGAACAGTGGTTCCCCCTTAGTAATATGATAGTTCTGTATTTTTCGCTGCTGTCTACCCACTGCCTTGCACAGTTCCTGGCATGTGGTAGGGGCTCAGTAAATACTTTGGAATGAATAAATTAATGAACAAGTGATTCTTCATAAACATGAAGCATGAAGCTAGTTCTCAGTCTTATTGAGTAAAGGAGTTGACCCACGGCGTTTCTGCACAATTTCTATCCGTGCCCTTTGCATCTCTTCATTTATAACTTTTCCCAAGTTGTTCCCTCCATCTGAAATGCTGTTGCCCTTCATTTCTCCATCTTCGAGTTCCACATACCCAACCAGACAGCACATATGGTACTTTCTTCTTTGAGCTCCTCTAGCTGGAAGCAGTCTCTGCTCTTCTAGATTCCCTTAATCTTTCATCTGGCATCTCTTGCCGTGGTCACTTTTTACTTTGCACTAAAATTAGTTCACAGGATTACTAAAATTGGGATTGAAGAATTAGGAAAAGGACATGCAGCTGGAAAAGAGGAGCCCATGGATGAAGGGTTAGGTTGAGCATCTTTGGCCTCGCCTCCGATAGGCAGTGCTCTTGTAGAGATTGTGAGTGTAGCAGAGAAGGCTGTATGTGCTTTCTGACACTGGGAGGTCATCTTTTTGTTCAGATTCCACACTTTTCTCTCAACCTTATAATTATAAATTGGCTTCTTATACAGATTTCCCCACCTGGTAACAATACTTATTGTATTCGTTTTCTATTATTGCTATGACAAATTACCATAAATTTGGTGGCTTAAAACAACACAATTTGTTCTCTTACAGTTCTAGAAGTCAGAAGTCTAAACTCAAGGTGCTGGGAGATCTAGATTCCTTCTGGAAGCTTCAGGAGAGAATGCATTTCCTTGCTTTTTCTAGCTTCTAGAGGCTGCCTGCATTCCTTGCCCCATGGTCCCTTACTCTATCTTTAAAATGCATCACTCCATCCTCTGGTTCCATCATCACATTTTCTTTTTCTCACTGATCCTGCTGCCTCTCTCTTATAAGGATCTTTGTGATTACATCGGGCCCAATCGGGATAATCCAGGATAATCTCTCCACCTCAAGATCCTTAATTTAATCCCATCTGCAAGGTCCTTTTTCCATGTAAAGTAACATAACGAATTCTTGGGATTAGGACATGGACTTCTTCGGGGGCCATTGTTCAGCCTAACACATTGACCAGTGGACTTGAATGTCCACCCCTTTGACAGCCATCCATTTCTTATTGTACATACAAACACTGAAATTTGGGTTAAGAAGCTCTGTCCATGTTCTTTTGTGAGGTGGTCCTGAGTCAACTCACTTCTGAGCACACCAACAAAGTCATAGTCCAGTGAGAGCCCCGTTGAACTGCTTGCTTAGCTCTGATATCTGTTGGATCAGCGATAGACATCGCTGGTGTTTGCAGCTTTTGGCTATGCTCCAGTTTGCAGACAAATTCTTAAACAGTGTTGGGTAAAGAGGTAGCAGGAAACATACTTCTCATTGGAAAAAAAGAGAATCATTGAAGCTCAGATAATTTTATTCTTAACTTTTGTTTTAATTTTTCAGTATGTTTTTAAGCTAAATTTCTTCCTAAGTGTGTAGGTAACATTATAATGCACCTCCTTATCAAAGGGTAACTCAGTATATGCTTGGAAAACATTTAAGCATGAAAGACGATACAGTGCGTAGACATATTGTTCATGGGGTCTCCTAGCACCCAAGTGGAAAAGAATAGCATGGTCAAACAATAGAAATTCATTGATTAGTAGGTGGCCTTGAAGAAACAGAAGACAAAATGGATAGCCTAAAACACAAGACCATTTGAGTTCAGTGATTAGCGCTCTTCTTCACTTGACTTGTTCAGAGTAAAATTTTGATGCAGATTCCTAAATTTATCACATAATTTTAATGAAAAAACTCAAATATTCTACTGGATACATCATTTTCTGGACATAGGTGGTGGTTAACTGAAGCCTTCTTCTTAAGATGACTTCAAGAATCATTGCATTCCAGTGTTGGAAGTGTCCCTAGAGACAATTCATTTAGACCTTATTTTACAGACTGGGAAACTGAGCCCCGGAGAACTCAACCCTGCCCATGGCTACTGGAGAGGTAGTGGTGCCCCAGGCTCAGAATTCAAGTCTCCAGGCCTCCAGTCCAAGCTTTTCTCTACCAGCTTTTCTCCCTCTATGATTCCACTTCCTGATTCTCTTCCCTTTCTTTCCTTGTATACTTTGACTGATATCTGGGTCCAGCAGAGAAGGTGAACTGAGGTTATACTGACATCACTCTTTCTGTCTATAGAAAAGGATATAGTGGTGAAGGGAAAAGGAATTTGAAGTTATATGTTTACAGATTTCAACCTTTTCATTTTAATTCCTCATTACCACAGAAAACTAAGAATTGGTTATAAAAAGAAAGAGCTCTCATAAAGAGCAGTATGTAGAATAATGTAAAAAAGTCCCTACCTCTGTAACTTTGTTTCTCTCTCTTCTCACTTTGCCTGGTCAAGAACTTCTCAGTATCTGGGACTCAGTTCAGCCAAAACTTTTCTGACCTCTCAGTAAGAAATAGGTGTTCTAGCCATAATCCTAATTATAATGCTGATATTGAAAAACAGGCTAATCTTTCAATTAGGCTTCAAAAACCACGTAGCTTCATATTGTCATTCTTTTCTGTCAGAGTGTTCCTGTTCCTCCATTTGTTCTCCATAGTTATCAGACAGACCTGACCAACGCAGAGATTTTACAGAATCTCAAACAATTCAATTTACTCAGATTTTCCTTCTTCTCTGTTAGGAAAACAACAGACAATCTGTATATAAGACAGTGTGAGCAATATTTCTCTTTCCAAAAAATTTCTTTCCAATAAAACTAGGTAATACAGATTAATATTCTTAGCAGACACTCCATAATATTTCTGTAGTTTAACAGAGAATACAGTACAAATTCTAAATTTCCATAAAGGAATATATTAAAGATTCATACTCATTATTTTAGGAAAAACAATCACTGTCTTAATTCTAATGGGGAAATTTTTGAAAAGAAAACTACGCAATGAAGAAAGCATAGACTCCAGGGTCTGTACTTATTCTTAGCCCTTGATACTCGTGAAAATATGTTTTGGAACTGAACTTAGTCCCTGAAAACATTTTTGTAATGGTGTAAAACAAGATCTGGTCCACAGGGCACAATGTCAACAAGCAAACCCATTTAGGAGACCCAACGAGGAAACAAACAAACAGCAAACCAGCTTTAATCTCACTCATAGTTTTCCCTGTTCTATGGTTGTTCTAAAGACATCATTTCACCCAGAACAATATAGTACATGAAAAATATGTCATACCCAACTAGAGAGTATATACACTCTTCAACCTCTACTCCATCTGTGTTTATCTCTCGGCACAGCTCTCAGTTTCGTGGAAGCTGTGCTGTATCTGTAAAGCAGTCACACTAATTTTGGGTCTGTAATAGCAGCCCAGTCTGATCCTGCCTAGATCTGACCACAACAACTCACAGCCACTCAAGTCCTGATGGAGGTGTGGTTGAGAGGTGAAGTGGTCAATCTAATCTGAGACTAGTAATAAAATAGTCTGATCGCAGCGCTGTCTTTATCACATTTTCTCTTAAAAGTGCCTCTTGTAAAAAGGGCAATTGAGATCGAGGAAAATAATACTGGGCTTGATATTTTTTATCATGTCTGGCAGGGGGAGGTTGGTGTTGAGGAGTAAGGAGGCCCCTCCTCTGGCTGAATGTCAGCTGGACTCCCCAGAGCCTGAAGCCAAACTCCCTGCTGGGTAGGGCTAGGAAGAGAAGTCTGGATGCCTACACATGGGAGCTCCATGGTACCATTGTACCATTTGAAGACTCATATACTTAATGTTGTGAGGGGGCCCCTTGTGCTGCTAAGTCTCTGTGGGGTGGTCCTGGTTGGGTATTCAGATACTTAACTTAGGTCTTCTTCTTGGCTTCCTTCTAAGTTTTAGGTCAACTCCCTATGCTGTGCATTTTTTTTTTGATAAAGTTATACACAAATATTTAATCTTCCTGCATTGCTGCTTTGTCCTTGGTGTTGGTAATATCTACATATTTGAAAAGCTGATCACAGCCTTCGGAGAAACAAGAACATCAAATATACCTTTAGTAGATAATTTAAGCTAGATTTGTCTTTCAACTATTGAGAGAAAATGTGAGAAGAAGGCAGCTATCACCAAGAGTTGAAGGCAGGACATGGACTTACCATCATCACGATCGGCCTGGATAATCACCTTGGTGCTGGGGAACTTGGCTCCCAGTTGCCCTCCTATGGGCAGGCTCAGCGAAACACTGAAGGATTCCTCTTCTTCATAAAGGGAGTCATCGATGATCAGGACCTGGCAGGTCTTCTCAGTCTCATCCTTGTCAAAGCGAAGGGTGCTGGTGTGGTCTTTTGGACGTGAGACATAGTCAGAGAGAGACAACATGGTGGAAGAAATGGTGCCTGTGGCAGAACCTATGGGAATATGAGATGGAGTAGAGAAGGGGAGAAGAAATGGAATTCCAAACAGGAAGCTTCTTCCCCACTGGTTCTTTAAACTGTTTTTAGATAGTAGCTCTCTGAGTTATAAGGCACACTTATCTCTTATAGTCACAAATATTAACATTGTAATTACAAGGCTTTCAGAACAAACCCTGGTAGGTTGACATGATCCACAGTTAGCGGTCTTCAAATATGGTGTACACCTAATGAGTGTGGTTTAGATTAGAGGCTAAATAAACCGAAGGATCATAGGATGCAAGGCCTGTTTTAGCTTAATTTGTTCATGTTATAGATGGGAGAATTGAGGTGCAGGGAAATTAGGACCAGAGAATCCATACCATGATGATGGTACGGATTTTTCCTTGCCCTGCCCTTCCCATAGTGGCAGAGCTGTAGGTAGCATCTACATAATCTGACCTTCACACCCTGACTAGAGTTCTTTGCATGACACAAAAATATAGCCACAAAATTACTCGTTATTTTACAAGAAGTGCAGGATTGATTGGAAGATTTCAGTTTAGATGCAGTGCATTTTAAATTTTATTACAATAATTTACATACATTAAGATTTACCAATTTAAATGCACTATTTAATGAGTTTTGATAAATACATGCAGTCATGTAATCATTACCATAAGCATAATATAGAACATTCTTATCCACCCACAAAACTTGACGTGTACCCTTTGTAATCCATCTCCTTCCCTGTCTTCCAGTCCTGGAAACCACTAATCCATTTTCTGTTACTATGATTTATTTGCCTTCATGAGAATTTCATGTAAATGAAATCATCCGGCACTCAGTGTTTGGTTTCTTTCACTTCGCACAATGCTTTTGAGATTCCTCCGTGTATCAGGATTTTATTCCTTTTTGTTGTTGAGTAGTGTTCCCTGTTGTATGGGTAAACCACAATTTGTTTTTCCACTTACCAGTCGATAATTTGTTTTTTTTCCCAGTTTTTAGCTATTCTGAGTAATGCTGCTGTGGAGGGATTTCTGGGATTTACCGCACTTTTTTTATCATGTTAAAATAAACCTAACATTTACCATCTTGACCATTTTTAAGTGTATAGTTCAGTAGTATTGTCTGTTCATGTTACTGTGAGACAGATCTCCAGAACTTTTTCATCTTGCAAAACTGAAACAAGGGTTAACAATAATTAAACAGCAACTCTCCATTTCATCCTTCCTCCAGTCTCTGGCACCCACCATTTTACTTTCTGTGTCTATGAATTTGTCTACTATAGGTGCCTCATGTAAGTGGAATCATATAGTATTTGTCTTTTTGTTACTGGTTTATTTCACTTGGCATAATGTCCTCAAGGTTCATCCATGTTGTAGCATGTGAGATGATTTCCTTCTTTTTTAAGGCTTAATAATATTCCGCTGTATGTATATACCACATTTTGTTTATCCATTCACCCGTCTATGGGTACTTGTGTTGCTTCACCTCTTGGCTATTGTGAATAATGTTGCTACAAACATGGGTATGCAATGTCTCCTTGAGACCTTGCTTTCCATTCTTTTGGATATATACTCATAAGTGAGATTGCTGGACCATATGGTGGTTCTATTTGTAATTTTTTGAGGAATCTCTATACTGTTTTCCATAGCAGTTGTACCATCTTACAATCCCACCAACAGTGCAATTCAGAGCACTTTTTGTAGCATAAAACACATAGCAACACACAGGTTTAGAGCTAATAAAGTGAAAAGTATTCACAGCAACTTAAATAATTTAGACAGAACAAAGATTGTAAAAAATAACTCAATACATATACTAAATAAGCAATTTTTGAAAAGCATAATATTTCCTACCACACTTTTCCTTAGTAAGAAGCGATGGGGATATGACAGTGAGCTTCTGGACTGGTACTCTAGTCTTGCAAGGTCTCTCTTGCTTACAGCTATGGTATATGCATATGTGCATGCTAACACCAATGTCCACCAGCTTCTTGCTAGTATGAATCAACATAAATACAAGTTTATGTCTTTAAGTATGTGTTACCTGTATACATATAGCTTGCTAAAAAGTGAAAATGGTTTCCAAATTGACTTCAGAGGCTTTGCTCAGAAGAGCACTGACTCACAAAATGTTTCAGGATGATTTTTCAATAGAATAAACTTTAGAATTATTAGGAAGTATCAAATTGACTGTTTTGCTATTCTTGGAACCTAAAAAAAAGGTTAGAGCTGGAGAGACTGATAAGAATAAAACATGTTTACAAGGGCAGAAGGCAGAAACTGCTAGAAATGGATAGCTACAAGGGGGGGATTATCACTTGGCAGGGAAGCTAACCAAGTTCCCAGGCCAACCTGTGCTTTGAAATCTTATTCTTTCAGGATATTCCCTCCCCATTCAGTCCTGGGAAATCTACTCATGAAAGAGCTCTCTGAACTTGAGTCAGGAAGAGAGGCTGGCTCTTAGGATGTCTGAGACAAGAGCTAGCAACAGGTGCTAGAGTCAGGCAGCCCCCAACTAAATGAGGAAGTAAGTGGCTAGCAATATAGAAAGCCCACAGAACAAACTCTGTTTGTTGGGGAGACTTTTTATGCCCCAGGATACACACACAAAAAGGAAAAAAGTTCGTAAGCTCTTACAACAATCTGATTAAATAACGAACAACTGTTGGAATGCTTTTTGAAAGAGCTCACAGTTTAAAAAGGATTAAACATTGGAGAATACACTTTTTTATTTTCCCTGGTCATCTAGCATGCAGAATGTTGGTATGGCAGATGGTGTAAAAAAGATTCTTGTCAAAAACTGCACATTTAGCTCCTCAGGATAAATACCAAGAGAAGATAAACAGTAGACTTGCATAGTAAGTATCTAATACTGTCTTTATTAAATAGTAACTATCTTTATCAAATCTCTTTCTCAATATATTTAATCTAATGCATAGTAAGATAATGATTTCTCATAGTTCATGAAACAAAAGTGATTGGGATTTTCCCCTTTTCTGTTTAATTTTTTTCAGCTGACTGATCTGCAGGTTGAAATAGACATGCATTTAAGTAGACAGATTTCTGGGTTAAATGAAAGGCTGAAATATAATTCTTACTGAAAATCATTCAGCTGTGGAACTCTACTAAAATAGAAAGCAAAACAATACATTTACAAACTTCTTTTTTTTTTTTGTGAGGAAGTTTGGCCCTGAGCTGACATCTGTTGCCAATCTTCCTCTTTTTGTTTGAGCAAGATTGTTGCTGAGCTAACATCTGTGCCAATCTTCCTATGCTTTATGTGGGACACCACCACAGCATGGCTTGATGAGTGGTACTAGGTCTGTGCCCAGGATCCGAACCTGTGAACCCTGAGCCGCTGAAGTGGAGTGTGCAAACTTAACCACTATGCCATGGGGCCAGCCTCTAACAAGCTTTTACTAACAATGAGAGTTGATGCAAAAAAAAGATAGTCTAATTACATCTCATTTAAATCCTCTATGGAGAAAACATCTTCAAGTAAAGCCCCCAGATCTTTCACAGATTTGGATCAAATAAATGTGAGAAGAACTTAAATGCATAGAAAAGATAAACCACGACAAAGACGGCTTGTAGACTAATAGCAGACTTCCTAACAACAACAATGGAAACTGGAAGTCAGTGGAACAACAACTTCAAAATGCTGGAAGAAAATAACTGTCAACCCAGAATTTCAAGACTGAAGTTGAAATAAAAGCACATTCTCATATTAAAGAACTGAGAGAGTTTACCCTCAGCAGACTCATAGTCAGGGAACTTCTAAAAGTTCCAAAGGACCCCTCTGAGATGCAAGATATAACTTCTGTGACCTATAAACATGCCTATAACCAAAATAAATAAACACAGAATATTTTTTTAAAAAGGAAAGAAAGGAGAAAGACTTTTGCCTGGATGTGCTTGGAACACTCTCAGAATAATCTGCTTTCTACTTCCTCCTTAACACGACCCAGAGAAACAGCCCAATCAGAAAAGGGGGCTGGCCCATGGCAGTGGTTTACCACACAGCCCCTTTCAACTGGAGAAAGTTGATAATTAAAAAACCTCAACATATTTGACTTGGGGCTGACCAAAACCACAAGATAATTCAATACTGCTTCTGTTCTATAGGTTTTAGGTTCTGTAGTTTGCTCTTCATTGGCTGTTTTTTTCAATAAGAGCAGTTTCCTAATAAGAAAGTGACTAATGAGAAGAAAAAGATGGATGACATCTATCTTTAGAATAAGACACGGCCAAGAGATGTCTAATTTGCACATCCTTTCCCAACGTATCCTTGAGCTTAAAACATTTCACCATAGAGCAGCAGTTCTCAGTCAATGAGGGAGTTTATTCCTCCACCCCTTCTTCCTCTTCCAAACAATGATTTTGTTTGCTTGTTTGTTTCATTTTGTTTTTTAATACAATACCCCCACAGCATTGTCTGAGAATACTGATGACAGACATTTAGGGCAGGCAACGCCACGGCAGACTGAAACTTTAATGGTGGGACCTTGAGATCCCCAGAAAAGCACAGCATGAAACTAGTCACCTCTTTCACCTACCTGTAAATGTAATACAGATTTAATATCTATGAATTATTATTAATGTACAGAGCGTGAGTCTGTTTTCCTTTCAACTAATTTATGCATAAGCTCATGTTTACTTTATTCATGGAAATAAGCAATTGGTAAACATTTATGTTAACAAGAATTCCAGAAGGGTTTAAATAACCAAGTTGAACTTTCATCCTCTGAGATATTTAAGTATCTGTGGGGAGGAGGTGAGGACAAATACCACAATGATACTTAAATGTGCATAAAAAATTTACACGTTCTCCCCCCTTTATAATTCCATAGAGGGGTGCAAGAATCAGGGTGCGACTATGCACACCACGCTTCATGCTCCAGGGAAGAACCTTGACCTTGTTAGACTCTCTCTCTCTCTTTTCTCTTTCCTGTAAGCATGAGAACAGTCTTCTATGTGGGGAATCAAGGGTCAAAGGTCAGATGACAGCAGTCTGAGTAGTGTGTCAGTCTGCAGGGAGTTTTCTGGGAACACCAGCTCTTGAACCTGGAGACTTTATGGGAAGTTGGGTCCCATGGGCGAATCCTCTGGGAAGCTAAATTTGGGTGTAGCTTCCCCCACTTGGGGAGGAGGCATCCCCTTATCCTAGCTGGCTCACTGCCAGACAGTCTGAGCTTCCTGGTTCATTCTGCTTGTCCTCCCACAGCATAGGTCTTTCCAGAAGCAGAGAGATGGGCAAACCCTTGGTGGTCCCTTTCAGCTTAGCAATTGCATATAATCTTCCAGGTTTGGCTATTACCACCTCATTTCTCCCATTCACATCTGGGAGACCGGAAAATCATTGTCTTCCAGACACTCTGCTTATGGACAGGGAATATGCCACTGGTACCAGAAGAAGCCCAGCTGGAGACCTAGAGCAGGGAATGAGTGCACCTCCTCCAACAGCTGCTCTGCTCAGCTACAGCCATTCCCCTGAACGCCCAGGCTCTCATTCATTGTAAGACTCGAACTGGAGCCCAGTGTGGACTTGGAAGAGAAAGCTAGGCACGTTCTCCCAGGGATCAACTGGCAAAGAAGACCTCAAGGATGCCTCATCTTGCTGTTTCTTCTCATTGCTTTTCACTTCCCAAGTGAGGCAACACTAGGTTAGAACTTAAGACTTGCTGAAATTACATGAGGCTGCAGTATCTGGTGCCTTCAAGAGGGGAGTCTTAGTAAAGAAGAGGCTATAGGACTGTCCATTTCTAGACATACAGACAAACACAACGTCAAGATCTTGAAGATGTGCTACAAGGCTTGTCCTTGTAGTTGGCTTTAAATATCTCAAAATAAATTATTGGCTTACTGCCAAATCCCCTGTGCTCTGGGGCAGAGGAGAATTTATTCTTATTCCTCTTCTCAACCTTGGCACTATTGATATTTTGGATAGATAATTCTTTACGCGGGGCTGTGCTCTGGATTGTTGGATGTTTAGCAAGTGTGAGCATAGATTTTGACAGACTGGATATGTGAACAGAGAGTGGCCAGACCATATATGAAAACAGAACTCTGACCCACGATCGGCAGTCCAGGAAGTCAAACCACAACTTCTGTTAACAGTCGGTCCCAAATGGTCAGGACTCAATCAATAACTGCCAGTTTCTCTAATTTTTGCCCTGGCTTCCAATTTAGGACCAATTGGAGAAAGCCAAATATGCTCCCCTAATCAATCACATAGGCTTCCCGTCAGCCCACCTCCAGCTTCCCCAGACCAACACCTCCTGTCGGAGTACACCTGGAGCCTTCCCTTTTTTCCACTATAGGCCTTTCCACTCTTCTGCCTGCTTTTGAGTCTCTGCCAAATGTAAGGGATGGTGGCTGATCCCCTTGCTAGAGTGAGCTCTGAACAAATTAGCCTGTGATATAATAATAAATACATATTTGGTTTGTGTCCTGTTTCCTGGCACACAGCTTCTAAAACCCTTGGAACCTTTGATGTGATGTGTCTTTTTGTATGCTAATGAAATAACCAGTGGCTGGGCATGGCTGGGGGCTCCTGGATAGCCTCAGCATGGGGGCTGGCTGCCAGGGGAATCAACCAGGCGATTAGAAGATTGAAAGTTTCTGCCCCAGCCCCCTGACCTCCACATAGGAGAGAGGTGCTGGAGGTTGAGTTAATCCCCAGTGGCCAGTGATTTAATTACTCATGCCTATGTAATGAAGGCTCCATAAAAACCCTAACCAAAGGGGTTCAGGGAGCATCCAGGTTGCTGGACACATCTAGGTGCTGGGAGGGTGACACCCCAGAGAGGGCATGGAAGCTCCATGCCCTTTCCCACACAGCTACCCTATACATCTCTTCCATCTGGCTGTTCCTGAGTTGTATCCTTTATAATAAACCTGTAATCTAGTAAGTAAACTGTTTTTCCAAGTTCTGTAGGCTGTTCTGGAAAACTATCAAACCCAAAGGTGGGAACCTCCAATTTATACCTGTTTGGATGGGTCAGAGGCACAGGTGACAACCTGGACTTGCGATTGGCATCTGAAGTGGAAGCAGCCTTGTGGGACACAGCTTGTAACCTGTAGAGTCTGTGTTATCTCCAGGTAGATAGTGTCAGAATTGAACTGAATTATGGGACATCCAGTTGGTGTCTGCTGAAATGGGAGAATTGCTTAGTGTGAGAAAAACCTGCACATATTTAGCGTCAGAAGTAAAATATTGGTGTGAGTGTAGAAAAATGTAGTTTATTTTGTAGCCTATTCTTGTTCTCATTTGGGTGGTCTTCAAGTAGTTCCATTATTTTTGTCTGTTACATAGTTCTAATGAGTTAGAAAATATGACCTTGTGGGAGTGGACACAGGACAGCTAAATTTTGACTGTATAGAAGTGGTAAGATCAGAGAGAATGAGGTGTTGTTTTGAGGTGTGAGGACAGCCGGGCCCATGCTTGGGGGGCACTTTTAGTTGTGGGGAGGGAGGAGGGAAGAGAAGAGAGACTGAGTAGTATACACAGGCAATTTTACAATTCCTAGGCACAATGCTGACTGTTAAAATTAAGAAGCCTTATTTATATTTTCCACCAGCATATAGAAACTATTTTCACATAAAATGTCTCATTGGACCTTCACAAAACTTTGTGAGGTAATCACAATGAATGTTTTTATCCCAGTTTTGAGCAAAATTTTATCCGTGGTTGAGGAGCCCAGCTGACAGGAGTTAGGCCACCTGCACAGGGTTGCCAGGCAGTTAAGCAGTGGGACATGGACCATGAAAGGCCCGGGCTTCTTAGTTCTCCCCAAGGACTTGGCTCACCACCAAGCTACTCCCAGCATCCTCACAGTCCTGTGCTAAGAGTCTTATTTCTGAGTGTAAGTACCCGCAAAAGCCTCCTACCTTGACGTGTAGAGCAAACGACTGTTAGTTCTTGGCTTGCATCTCCAGATCGTCTTACAGGAATCAAAAGCTCCCCAACATCCTCTTCTATTTTGTATTCTGCTTCTGGAATATGAACTGTTGATTCTAGAAAAGACAGTAGAAGGCCCTTCAGCAAGACTGAAATTTGATTGATGATATTGGTAATATTTTAACCAGAGTAGAAATGTACATAGTCTTTGACCCCCATATTTTTGAACACGATCGACTGTATCAAATATAGTGAGAATAGGAAATATTTTATTAAGTGGAGCTGGAGAGGCTGCGGAATTGGATTCAGGGGATCCCTTTTGAAAGGTTAGAAAGGATGTATAGCCCTAAAATGGGAAGGAAAGTCTTGCAGGAATTGTCTGTCATTTTTTTTTGAGGTTCCATTTTGTCTTCTAAACAGAGATCACATATTTCTGCCTTTGCTTTACTTTTACTGTTTATGTTTTTAATGCTTTTTAACAATCAAGTAATCTAATTCATTAATGCAGGAACATCTTTTCTTGCTTTATTCAACAAACATTTTATTCAACATTTATGAGCAGATACTATATTTAAGACATAGTGTTGGCCTCTCAAAACGCTGAGAAAAATCAGCTGATGGTCCTGCCCCTGTTATTTTTAAAATAATAGTCACACTGAAATTTACTGAGCTGTGTTTGGGGTGTGTGCACATGCACACATATACGTGCGTATATTTATGTATATGTAACTATACATATATATACATCAGCAGAATATTCATTGAAATATGAATATGAATATTGATCATCTTGTTAATGGAATTGTATGTCCTAGTTTTCCTTAGGGTTTTCAGTGTTTTCCAAGGCTTTTCATTAAGCATGAATGTATAGTTAAAATATATGTTTGTTTAGAAAAAATAAAATTTCAAAGTGCATTGTTCTTGCTTGCAGAGTCAAGTGGAGAACCAAAGCAACTACCTGGATCAAACCACATTTAATTGACTCAGTTTCCCCCCCATATCATATATACACATAGCTTCTTCCTCTTGGTGATGGAAACAAGAAGGAAAAATATTGTAGTAGACCATTCTTTCTTCTTTTGGAACTAAGTGATAACCCAGAATTCAAGGTTGAATTATCTGGTTACCATATTAAAATTTTTTCTTCTTTATTTTCCTGCCTAAATTAGTTTCAACAGACACTGATATTGACCTCTAGGAAAGCATTGGTCCTGAGTGACAGAGGAAAAAGACCAGTGATAATTTTCTGCCAATTTATCCACCTATGGTCTATTATCTTGACATGTCTCGATTCAAAAGGTTGGCAGCATGGGAAAAGCTAAAAGTAAATTAAAGTTATTAATGTCAAGTGAAAAAATTGATAGAATAGGACTGAGTTATTCAGTCACGTTCTCTATTTTTCCATTCTGGAAAGCCTGCTCCTGTCCATTTATGAATCCGGATCTCATTTACACTTCAAGACTCAGCTCAAACACTGCCTCCTCCATAAGTCTTCATTGCTTGCAACTATGCTGATCTCTCTACTCTCTTACCTCAGGACTCTTACTGGTTTTGCCATGTATCCCCACGTTTGGCTTTCCTAATTGATCCACGTGTCTAAGTGTCGTTACCAGCCAAACTGAGTGGATACCTTGCTCATTGATGTGTTTTCTACTTTGTCTGCCAAGGTGCAGAGCATATAGAACAGTATTTCTCAAATTATGTTTCAGAAAAACTAGAACTCAGAGATTTTAAAGGATATTCCTTAGGGACAACAAATTAAAAAAAATCTGCAGCCTAGTTTGGGAAAACCAGTCAAAGTTAAACAGGCTTCCTTATAAGAGTTTCTCAGAAATCTTAATATGCTTAATATGTGAATTATGATGCTTCAAAGAAGGGAAGATATTTGAAATGGTTCCTAGGCTTCTGTGTTCCAGGGAAAGCTTTCTGACCCTGTTGTGGGAACTCTATTGTACTACTGTTCTCTGTTAGGCAGTTTGGGACATGCTAACCCAGAGGGACTCTTCACAGATTTCTGTGGAATTTAACTAAGACTTATTCCCTGGTGGTAAGTCACTC
The DNA here is from genome assembly GCF_041296265.1 of Equus caballus. NCBI lineage: Eukaryota > Metazoa > Chordata > Mammalia > Perissodactyla > Equidae > Equus > Equus caballus. Next base: position 94,249,696 of record NC_091685.1, on the reverse strand, counting down.
AAGTCTAGGCGATACTTGAATTCTTTCAATTATTGTAACAATCCATGTGTCTAATTAAAATTCAAAGATGAATATTAAGCCTTTTAGAGAATATTGTTTTGCTTTCACAAAAAGGGGCAGCAAATAAAGCAAAAAGTTTTCTTTTTTTTCCTTTTTAATTTCTCCCAGGAGATATTTGCTGAATGAGTGAACAAGCAAATGAATAAAATGATGAATCTGTGGATTCAAAACTATGATACACGGGGGCCGCCCGGTGGCACAGTGGTTAAGTGCGCACATTCCGCTTCAGTGGCTCAGGGTTTGCCGGTTCAGATCCCGGATGTGGACATGGCACCGTTCATCAGGCCATGCTGTGGTAGGCGTCCCACATATAAAGTGGAGGAAGATGGGCACGGGTGTTAGCTCAGGTCCAGTCTTCCTCAGCAAAAAGAAGAGGATTGGCAGCAGATGTTAGCTCAGGGCTAATCTTCCTCAAAAAAAAAAAAAAAAAAAAAAGACTATGATACACAATTAGAACAGAACTTTGTGGAACACACACCAAAACCAATCAATTGACTGGTTCCCAGCAGCCTAATCTAGGACAAGGGATATCTGCAGTCCCCACCTAATCTCGTGGGGAACTCCCACAAAACTGTGAGAAGATAGTGGGCCTGAAGTGAGCCCCAAGGATTAAGCATCTGGGGGCAAAGCTGTGCCATACTGACTGTGCAATAAGCTAACAATGAGTGTCTATTTAAAGGAATGCTGGTAAAGAGTCTTTCGATCTCTTATATTCCTTTTCAAAAATCCTAAAAGCGAAGAAAAAATTACTGCCTTAAAGTGATTTACTGAACTTTAAATCCTAAATGGTATGAACATGTCCTGTGGCTTATGGAGCCTGAGGGAGATATCAATGCCTGAAATGGACCCAGGAATCTGTACTGTTTACTAGGTCATATCAATAAGTACCACATACCATCTCCAGGGTCTATGATTTCAATAGTTGCCATTTCTGGAAACTCCAGTGCAGCCATGACAGGGTCCAACAGAATGATCTGGAAGGTCTCTGAAACCTCATATTCATTGTCAGATATAATTCTCATTCTCCATGTGGCTGTAGTCTGTCCGGGATTGAATTGGATCTGTTTCTGGGCCTTTCCTTTAAAATCTTTATCTTTTTTTGCAGTTTCATCTTTGGTTACAATGCCTAAATAAAAATCAGGAAACTATAAATATACAGCCAGGTGACTGAAGGAATGTTGTCCTTTCAAAGTGGATTCTATTGTTGATGAAAAACAGATAACATAGAATTGTTTCTTTTAATGCTCCCACAAGATGCTTGTAAACTATACTTATTGGCTGAGAGAGTGTATATAAGCAGAAATGTGCAGAAGTGAGAGGAAAGCAGGGAAGGAGGAGTGACAGAAAAGAGAACAGAGGACAGTCATTAACTTATTTATTTTGGCAAATATTTTTTTTCCCTTTCTGCTTTTTCTTCCCAAATCTCCCCAGTACATAGTTGTGTATTTTAGTTGTGGGTCCTTCTAGTTGTGACACTATTTTAGTGAATATTTACTGAGGGATCTGATGCGCCAAACTCTGTTGGGTGCTCAGGATTCAGAGATGAGTAAGAGACTGTTCCAGCCCCCAGAAAGCTCAGAATCTAAAAAAGAAGACACCAGAATGTGAAACCTACGGCAGTGAAGATCTTTGGCTGTGTTGTTCACTGATGCTCTCCTCATGACTACAACAGTTCCTGGCACAGAGTAGGTATTCAACACGTATATATATATATTTTTTTTTGCTGAGGAAGATTCTCCCTGAGCTAACATCTGTGCCAATCTTCCTCTATTTTGTATATGAGTCGCCACCACAGCATGGCCGCCAACAAGTGGTGTAGGTCTGCACCCAGGAACTGAACCTGGGCTGCTGAAGCAGAGTGTGCCAAACTTAACCACTAGACCACAGGGCTGGCCCCCAGCAAATATTTTTTGAGTGACTATTTTACCTGATAATTTCAATTTCTGCAGTCTCTGGGAGCAGAACTCTAGGCTATTTTCTCATGCAGATCTTTACTCATGGTGGCACAGTGCCTTATGTGTTTGGTGATTTTTGATTGTGAGATAATTGTTAGTAATTTTCCAGACAATTAGGACGCTGTGTAGAAATGGATAGGTGGGATATATTTGAGCTCTGTTAAGAAATAGGAATTAGTGATTCATCGAAGAAACTGAACAACAAAACAGTGTTAAAAATACCCAGTGTGAACTACAAGGATGAAGGGTGCTACCCCATCAAGACTGACTAGATCCTCCTCTCACCACAAAATGTTCAAGCACCAAGCCAGTTTTGTTTGGTTTTGATTTTAAGAAACCAATGAAGGCCTCATGAAGCAAGAATACCTATGCCTCCTCACTAGGTCTCATTATAAGGTTTAGACGCTGCAATTGTTGGAATGTGCCAAATCAAATAATCTGATCTGACACCAGCTGTTGTGAAAAGCTTCACATAAAATGAAACTAATAGTCCCTTGTGCCATTTCCTCTGTCTCCCTTCTCAGAGAATCCGATATCTTGTAAAAGACACCCAAAGCTATAAAGGGTAAAAATAATTTCCAAGATATAATTTCAAATAAATAATATTTCAAATATAATTTCAAATTTGAAAAATAATTTCAAAACTGCTGAAGAAAGCCTGCATTAGTACTAGTTTGGTGACTGAGAATGAATGCCCAATATTTAGGAAGAGCCTCCTTTGGCCACATGTTGAAGTGGAGAATATAAGGAGGAGAGAGAGGTGTCCTCAGCCACGGTTTAGATAGAGCTGGGTGGCACTGCTATATAAATGGAGTGGACATGTGGCTATTCACTTAATTTTTGGCGAGCATTGGCTCTGTGCTAGGTGCTGAGGATGTGATGCTGAATTAGGTACAGCCACCACTACCCTTGAGGGGTTTACGAGTCTATGGGGGAGATAAACAGGTGATTTCCATTCTGTTTCATGTGTGCCATGGAATAATAATGGTAGTTAACATTTATTGAATATTTAATGTGTGCCAGGGACTGTGCCAGATTGGTTTATAATCATTATCACGTTTAATCCACAGATAAATCTTGAGATAGATTCTTTCCAGATAAGGAAATTGAAAGTCATTAGAACATCACAAGAAAAGAGTAGGTACCAGAGCAGGAATTCAAACCCCACAGTTGTTTTGACTTGTTTTCTTCTAGATCCTTTGACTAATCCTAGCAGGGAGTTGGGATGGGGAGATTAGGAGGGCTTCCTGGAGCTCTGGGTATGGTGTTTTGTAGGTTCTCTTCTGTGGTGTTGATGTGGTTTTAAGTAGTGTTTTATAAAACAGAAGAACTGACTGCATTTCACTTAACAAATATGGAATGACTACTATACGCCCCATGCTATTTTGGGGTTGGGCATAACCCAGGATATAGTTTCTGCCCCTATGGAGCTGGAAATCTACTGAGAAAGACAGGCAGTGGACAGATGGACATATGATGCATGTCAGGGATGGGTAGCACTGTGAAGAACAATAAAGTGGGGCACAGGGATAGAGCAAATGGAGGTGCTGGTTCAGATAGGGAGGCCAGGGGACATCTCCCTGAGGAATTTAGTTACTTGACAAACATCCAAATGGTTCTGAACAGATAGAAGCGTTTTTTCCCTGAGCCAGGCAGGGTATGAAAATGTTTCCTGACATAACCCAAATCTTGTGCCCATGAGAAATCTCAGAGATAAAGAATTGTGGAGACAGAATCCTGAAAGAGAAAAGAGGCATAGTTCTGCTAAAGTTCCTAGCAGCAAGTTCCACTGTGCGTTGACTAAGTAGCCTGCAGTGTAGACCGAGGCTGAGGGTCACCTGGAAATCAGGGTGGTCTTTGGCTGACCTCTTCTCCCAGGAGAACAGCCTTATCCCAGAAGCCTTGAGTCTGGAGAGGAGACTAGGTAATGCTTGCCTTTTCTTGATTGCATGTTCTCAGGCATCTCCTTCCTGGCTTCTCTTCAGCAGTTTTGATATGTAGACAGGACTCTGATTGGGAAACTCAGAATGTTTATTTGTAAAATGAAGATAACACCCCCGATCTGTCTCCTCAACAGGTTAAGAAAATAAAGACAAAATGATCTCTGAAAGTTCTGGCAGCTAAAGATGTTATAAAAATGTAATGCATTATTAGGACAATTATTGTTAATTATTAATGATGATAATGAGATCTATTATGTAGGCATTACATATCCGTTTACCCCAAGGAGGCAAAGGTCTTTATAGAATTAGAATAATTTTGACACTGTACATGCCTTAGCGGAATTTATAACCTAATAGCAGGGTGATGACAATTATACATAATAAAAAAATAGCTACAACTAAACACAAGAATGGATCATGAACTCATAAATAAATTTTCAAAAGAAATAGCTTTTGTGTTTTTAAGCATACAATGTATTGTATGCTTAAAAACAATTTTGAAAGAAACTGAGTGATCTGGGGATTGTGGTATATGGCTGTGAAATGTTTTAATTTTCCTGGAATTCTTTGGATTGAAAAAGAGAAAGAATGTAACCCTCCAGAAAGGGGAAATCAGAAGAAGAAGGATAAAAAATTGGTGTGTATATATAAGCCCACAACTCACATGGAATAAAAACCAGGCCACAATGCCACACATATTTTTTTAAAGCTTCCCCCAAACCCGTTACTGATTCTTTTCCAATCTATTCTCTTATAATTATTTTTAAGCCTGGATTCTTATTGCCATTACCTTTCACCAATAACCAATCCAAAGTTACTTACTGATGAAGGATGTTTCTCCAAGGTATCCTCTGCATGTGAGGGTCACTTCTAAGAACATGGAGTCTTCATCTACAATGTAGTACTCTTTCTCCAAAGAAATCCAAGCCCAGTTTAGAAGAAAAGGTTGATTTGTTAGCTTATTTCCTCCTGCAATTGGAAGGGGCAAAGGAGAAGTTAGATGGAGTATTTCAGGGAAAAACTGGTGATTGGGGTTTGCATTTTGCTTCTGAAGCCAAGGGTTTTAAAATAAGTGCTCCTTTTCTTATATAGAGAAGAAAAGCACTTTGCTTTTCTAGAGAATGTCATGAGCACCATCTAAAGCCCTGTTCCCCTGCTGGAAGGGGACAGTGCCCCCCCTGCCATCAAGGCCTTACACGCTAGGTTCCAAAGAGTCAGAGCTTAGTAGTTTTAAATTTAACTCAAATTCAACACCTCCATCCTTTCCTCACTGCCTCCCTTGTTTGCTTCCTTTCTCCCTACCTCTTGCTGTCACTTACTGGAACTTGGCTCTAAACACCTTACCTTCTGCTAAGTTTCATGTGGTCATTTATACACTAGGCTAATCTAAAACTTTCTGGGGTCACAGATTTCTTTAGGCACACGATAGGAAACTTCTTCCCTCAAAGTGCACATATTCACCAAATGTTACATGCAGGGGATTTTACATTCCAGGCGATTCAAGGAAGCCCATCAGCCCACTTATGGACTCCTTAAAGATCATGCTAGGCAAAGAAACTGATTATGTACATAAATCGGCTATAGGTTTCCAGAGTAAGGGATATATTAAATGTTTCCTTGTGACATTAACCATAAAGACTTAGTTAGTACAATCATCATGTACTTGAGGAAAGGAAAGGAAATTCTTAATGTCAACCTATGGCTCATGAATAGTGGAGAATTAAGACACATTATTGGGTATATTTCATAGATCAAATACATGAAATATAATCCTATCCCTTTATATCATAGTCATATATTGTATTTTCAATCACGCACAAAAATCATATCTATCTACAAGTGGAAGCTTTTCTGATTGCCAAAATACCTAAATACTCTTACCACAAACTGAGTATCTTGATAACCTGAAAATGTTCCAGGTGGCCAGTTTCTCAGGTTTGATAATTCTAATAAAAAAATGTAGTAATGCACTCTGGAATTCTCTTGTAGATGTAAGTTATATTCTAGGCTCCTTAAGGCTGCTTGATGAAAAATTACAACTAATCAATTAAATCATCCATCCAATTATTCCACAAATATTTGTTGAGCATCAATTAAGTGCTGGCTACTCTTCTAAGTGTTGAGGATGGAGCAATGAGAAACAACAGAGTCTCTGTTCTCACAGAGCATACTTTCCATTGGAGGCAAATAAATAATGTGTAATATGCTTGGTGGCGATATGTGCTACGAAGAAAAATATTCAGGCTACGTGAATAAAGAGCCACAGGGAGAATCAGAAGGGACTATTTTATACAGAATGGTTGAGTTTAGCTTTTCTAAAGGGATGATATTTGATTAGAGATTAGGAGTGAGAATATTCTAGGCAGAGGGAAGAACAAGAACAAAATAATTACGTACACATTCTAAAGGTAACAAATATTCTGTCATAGTCAACTGTTTACTTGGGCTCTAGTCCCTTCTGACGGCTATTTCATTCCTTGCATGTCAATCAGTATTTAAGAAGGTGGGCTAGCTTTTTCAGGCCATTAATATTCTCTACGGCCATTTAGTTATCATGATTTTGTTTTCTGACTATCCAGCAGCTTTGAACTCACTTTCTCTGTTTGGAGAATTTAACATTTGGTGAGTTCCACCTCCTCTAGAAAGAAGCCAGAAAACATCATTTTGCAGCCTCCCTTACAGCGAGGGCATGAGCATGTCACCTAGACTCTGCCAATAGTGTGAAACTGATTCAGAAGTGTGCAATGTGAGGGTGCAGGTGTTGTATGGAGTCCATATTGTGGTGAGAGTTGCCACGGAGGCATCTGGCTTTCATGGGTATTGGTGGCAGAGGTCCAGTGTCCAGGGTCAACTGTGGTGTCTGCGCCTAGTGGTAATGGCAGTCCATGGAGTGCTGATGGCATCCTTTCTAGCTGCATAGACGATCATTCTGTCTCTCTGGCCTCCTACAGATACTACCAGAGCTTACTACTATCCCATAATGAATGTCTTTTTTCACTTAAGTAGCTAGGGTAGGTTTGCAATTAGACACTTGACTGATACACCAATGAATTCGTTTTTGTCTTAGCTGAGGTTGTAAATTAATAGGAATGCACCCAAACCGGTTTGAAAAATAGAGGATTGTTTCTTTTGGAGGGCAGAGGGGGTAGTTCACATAACCCAACGGCAGGGAGTACAGCTGGATTCTCAAGAAACTGGGCCTAGGAACTGAAAATCTTTAGGACTTAATAGCCACCCTGAGTCTCTGCTTCCTAGAGCACCTAGGCTTCTCTCTGGGCTTTTGCTTCATTCTATATTCTCTGAAGACCAGACAGCCTTCTCTGCTTCTCCATGTATGTGGCCCCACTCATCCTGAGTTTGATTATCTTCAGTTCAAGAGACCAGTAGAGATGGATTAACATCTCGGCATTTCAATGGCCAAGCTTGGGTCTGGTTAGCTGGGGTGCGATTAGCTGTGGCTTTGGCTGCAGTGTGAGGTGGGGGAGGAAGGCAGTTCTTAGAGATGGGGGCTCAGAGATTGAGAAATAATCTAAACGGTATTTCATAATCTAATGAAATAATTAGATAATAATCTAATGGTATTTCAGGCGTGCATTATTATATACCAGGTTCTGTATAGACTGCATTGTGCTCACCTCCAATAGTTTAGTTTTTATCCATCACCATACGTATGTGCCCCTTTACCCCTTTCACCCTGCCCCCAACCTCCCCCTATTGCCTCCTTGTCTCCAATAATTTTTCTGTACACAGACTCCAAAAACAAAATGTATAGTAATACATGGAAGCAAATAGGTGGGATAGAAATAGAACAAACTTTGGATATAAGGTCAAATGGTTGCTCTGCCACTAATTAGCTATATGAACTTGAGAAACTACCCAATCCCTTTGAATTTTAGATTCCTTAACTATTAAATGGGGATGCTAACAATAACAATGATTGGGCCCTGAGGAAGCTGATTCAGGCATTGCCTTTCCACCCTCTCAGACCAGTCAGGCCCTGGACTCTGAAACTCCAAGCCAGGAGCAAGGTTGAAGGAAGGCTCTTGGTCTCCCCGAGTCACCTGCCTCCTCATGGCTCTGACTGAGGCTCCCCTGCTGGCTATGCAGCATGACTGGCTGGGGAATGGGAGGGAGTGGAGGAGAGAAGGGAATGCAATATTAGAAACGGAGAGGCAGTGGGCTGGGGCAGTGGGAACCCCTGATAAGATGGAGGCTCCGTGTGTGAGGGTCGGTCACAGGCTCCTTGGTTTCTGAAGTCAGGGAGTTCCGAGGGGTTGGGGGATGGGAGATGTGACTGTGATCCCTCCAGGTGGGAGCCAGGAAGATGGCTGCCTAGGTCTAGGTTGTGTCTCCACAAGCTTCAGTTGGGAGCACTCAGGCATAGTTTCTTGCCCTGGACCCAGCAGCAGGCAGCCAGCCAGCTGATGCACTAACAATGACATTCCACCTACGAGAGGCCGTTTAATGCATAATGAATAAGAGTGAAGATTCTGGATTGCATGAAAGTACAAAGGAGGTAAATCAAGGACTTTGCGTAGCTGATGCTACGTACTTCAACAAGGGAGTAACTGTTGAAAAAGAAGACCAAGAACCAAAGTTTGGGAACATTCGCATTTGGGAGCCAGTGAAAGAAATACACGTAACAGAATGGAATGGAAAATAAGAAGTATTTGAATTAGTTTTATCAAAATGTGGGGGTGTGGTATAAAACTATCATCTAGAAGTAAAAAAGAACAATTTCAAGCATAAGTATAATCTTCTCATCAAAGGATGACACTTTGTTATTTGCTAAGCCAAGCTGTCCTATCTACATATCTAGTTGTACTCTAGGGCAGCATTTTTCAACCTCAGCACTATTGACATTTGGGCTGGATAATTCTCTGTTGCGAGGGGCTGCCCTGTGCATGGTAGGATGTTCAGCAGCATCCTTGGCCTCCGCCTGCTAGATACCAATAACAGTGCCCCATTACCCCTATCTTCCAGCGTGACAATCAAAAATATCTCCAGACATTGCCAAGTGTCCCCTAGGGAGAAAAATCATCTCAGATTGAGAACCACTGGTGTAGGGGAAATTAAGGGATTTTATTGTGTCCCTGATAAAAGTCTTCATGTGTTTCATACTTCTGTGTTTTAGGACACTGACCAACAAAACATTTTGGATTTGAATTTGGCATTGATAATCAAACACCCCTATTGAATTTAGAAGGCTGTCTGAGCCTAAGTTAATCTGAGGGAAATCAGAAGGATACAATATTAAGTACATTAAAACTATTTGTGTGTGTGTGTGTGTGTGTGAAAATCAGAGCTCACAAGCTGGGGAAAAGAGCTATTTAGTGGGGTCTGATTTACCATCACACTTTTTCCAGGCAGCAGTTTGAAGTGAAAGCATCAGGTTGTCAGGTTTAGATAGGAAGACCTGAGGCTTTGTCCACTCACACAGGATCTCTGTGCCTTAGGCAAGTCCCTTAGTCTCTGTTCCTTCATCTGTAAAATGGGGGTAAAGATAGATATAAATGAGGCATTGTATTTATTATTATTTTTTCTTTTGCTGAGGAAGATTAGTCCTGAGCTAACATCTGTTTCCAATCTTCCTCTTTTTTTTGATTGAGGACAACTAGCCCTGAGCTAATATGTGTGCCAATCTTCCTCCACTTTATATGTGGGTCGCCATCATAGCATGGCTGATGAGTGGCGTAGGTCCACACCCAGGATGTGAACCTGTGAACCTGGATAACTGAAGCAGAGTGGGCCAAACTGAACCACTAAGCCATGGGGCTGGCCTCTAGGCACTGTATTTGAGAGGCCTTGTATGTAGAGAAGTGTGGGCAAATGTCACTTTTATAGTTTAAACATTACAAAGTTTCTCTTTTTCCTTCATGAGACAGGAGAATGAATTTTTTTAAAATAAAACTGTGTAGAATAAAATTGATGTCCTAATGTTCCAAAAAGAACACGTAAGTTTATAATGGGGGATGAGGGTAAAGAGGGACCAACACGCACCATGTGCCTGTTAGGTTTCAGGTGTGAGCTAGCCAGTGCACCATCTGCCAACAAAAAAGAGAAAGAAAACAGGAGGCAAACAAGGTGAAGGAAACAGGAGTCAGTGAACAGGCACTGACAGGACCAGCCAGGATGAGGAAAGGATCCGAGTGCACAGTGAGATGGAAGAGAAGTAGAAAGGTGAATTTTGGAATAGAAGTGGCTTAGGAACCAACTATTAAAGTAATGATGCAGAAAAACACCCAATTGCAGAATTTCTGACTTATTGAATTTGAAGGGCATAATGCATTTACTTTTTCATAATTATCTCCCACTAGGTTAAAAAAAAATGGGAAAAAGTATTTTATCCAAATACTGTATTCAGGGAGATTTAATTTGGATGGAATTTATTTACTAATTCTAGTTTCTGATATAATATCTTATTTTGTAAATGTAATAATTTTAAAATTAAAATGAAATAAAATTTAAAATGAAAAAGAAGAGATCACATATTGCTAAAGATAATTTTGAAAATACATCTAATAAATGCTGACTCTCAAATAGGCAAAAGCAAATACTCAATGATAAGGTAGCCAGCTACTGTCAAATGTTAATGGTTTATAGCCCTGAACTTTGAAAAATATTTAATTGAATAGGATATTCAATATTACATGTTTAATAATTACCGAATGAAAATCTAATATTATATATACTTATGTTTTCTAATACTCTGTGACGTTTTCAAATAACTTCATTATCTTAAGCATTTAGCTTCTACAGCTACCAGCAAAATATAACTTTAAAATGTATTTGAATTCCATAAACACTTACTCACGCATTTGGAAATAATAGTTATAACTAACAATTGTCACAGTGTCAGTTAATATCATTAGTCATTTGAAAAATGCTCCACAGTGCCTCAGTGTGAGGAAAAGTGCTCTTCTGAATTGTGGCTTGACATGCATAGTTCTGTTGCATGTCTACAGACTATAAATATAACAGTTTTTTTCAACAGAGTTATAAATTCAGGAAAAAGATAGTAACTTGAGATAGGAGAATTAGAAAATTAGGTAAGACAAAAGGTCAAATTACATATCAGACAGACCTCCATTTTCTCCCCGTCTCCCATGTTCCTGGAGCTATGGGTGGCAATTTAAAAAATGTGCTTTTGGGGGTGGCCCTGTGGCGTAGTGGTTAAGTTTGGTATGCTCTGCTTTGGCAGCTCTGGTTCGCAGGTTCAGATCCTGGGCATGGACCTACACCACTCATCATCCATGCTGTGGTCGCAATCCACATATAAAGTGGAGGAGATTGGCACAGATGTTAGCTCAAGGCTAAGCTTCTTCAAGCAAAAAAAAAAAAAAAAAAAATGAGGAAGATTGGTAACAGATGTTAGTTCAGGGCTAATCTTCCTCAGGAGAAGAAAAAGTGCTTTCTTGGGTGAAATATGCCATATCCCCTTCCTGCACAGGGATATTATTCCACTCCCATTTCTTTTGCATAATTCTCTTCTAGTCAGCGATTCCTTGGGTCTGCCTGATTCTCCCCTTTTAGTGCTTCAGGGTGCAGCCACCTGCTTTCAGAGCTGGGAAGGAGACATGGCTCCTTTTGGAGTCTCCAGCACCACAGGTTCATTACCATTCTCTTCTTGAGGAAAAATAGGCCATTTTGTGTGATGACACATCAGGTTTTTCAGAAAAGGGGGGAATCCCCAAGAGCAAACAGATGAGACATCTGCAGTCGTTTCTCCTATCGTACTCTCCTAAACCACAGCAGTGCTACCTCGCAGACAATGCTTCCGAATCCACCTCTGCAGTCTGATAAATGTGGGGGCAGGCAGCCAAGGGAGAGATCTCTGTGCTCCCACGGTGGGTGGATGGGGGCAATAGGGAATGGCGGGTGTAATGCGGTTTAAAAAGAAGTATTTGACATATTCTTTTTGGAGATGTCCCCGAACTGTCTTGATAACATATTTGGCTCTCCATTTTGAAGACTAAAAACCCAACATGTTGCTGCTATGTATAACAATACAAGTTTTCTGGGCCCTTTTTCTCTTTCTTAAAATAGAGTTCTTTAATTGTAAGTACAGTGGAAGCAGCATGAAAAAATAAGGACCATAGGCTTTTCTTAGATTCTTCTGCACAACTTGGTAGGGGCGCCGCATACTGCTTTTGACACAAAATAAAACTACACAAAGACCTTTCAAAGCAAGACCTTAGAGAATGATAATAATAAAGAGATTGTATTAGCAGGAGTCTCCAGGTAGTAGGAAAGTAGAAATACGCTGATGGAGTGACCACAGGCAATGGGCATTTCTGTTTGGGAGGTGGGGCTCCACACAGCTTCACTGGAAGGGAGAAAACCTTGTGCCTTCTTCCTTCTCAAGAGTGTATAGGATTCAAGGAGGCTGTGAAACAGACTCTTCCTTTCAAAGAATGTAATGGAGTATATATAGCAACTTCCTGTTTGGAGATCAGAATAATCATTCTTATTTTGGGATACACTCTAGATGAATTCAGAGAAAGTGACTGTGTAATTTCATGCACTGGACTAGAGAAACTTTTCCTCCATTTTTATCTCACTCTATTTTATTTTCCCTCCACCTTGGAAGTGAAGACTATGTTTGAATACTAAGCTCTAGGACCAGGGACACCAGGGCTCTCTGTGTCCTAAATATTCTAGCAATTTAAATAAATTGCCCACGACAGAGTCCCGATTTATTGTTAATGAGAAGACATAGATGCAACATATTCCACCTTCACCCACCAGACTCCTTGGGGAGCTGAGACCACCAGAAGGGTCGTGGCACTTGGTACGATGGAGAGCCAGTGGTAAGTGCCACATCCAGGTGCGTTATCTGCTCTTGGTATCGCTTATTTCACATTTAGTCTTCCGATTAGTGACCGTGTGAAACAATTTAAACTCACTTCCAAAATATTAATTTGGTGATATTTTGGTACATTTTTTCTTTCAGAGATTCTTCCCTTCTATGTTGAAATTGTTTCAAGGATCAAAGTGATAATGGATGTGGAAGTTTTGGAAAAGTCGGAATTTCCCTGAACCTAAGTTTGCCAGAATCTGAATGGGAAGAGAACCTTCTCCACCAGGAGAGGTAATGGAAGGAGAGCAGGATTTGGCTAACAGGCTGGCCAGCTGGGGGAGTCCTTCTATTAGATGGAATCATGGGAAATCGTTGTTTTCTTCAGGTCAGAAGTGGTTGGCTGTCAGCAGTTTCGCAGAGTTCAGCTCCATATATAGAGAGGTAGCAGGATGTAGTGGGAAGAGAACTGGACTCACGGTGAGGAGACCCATGCTGCAGTCTTAGAGACACCACTGACTGGAGATGCGGCCCTGGATGGATAATTTACTTCTCAGGACCTCATTTCTTCTTCTCTCAAATGAGGGAGTGGAATTAGAACCTTTCTGAGTCCCTTTTCAGCATTAACATTCTATGATTCTTTCTGCCCCCCTTAATATGTGGCACCATCACAGCAATAGAGAAAACATGTGAACTTACTACGTCCTACTCAGCATAAGTTGGTGTAACTTGATAAATTAAATGTGAGCTTTAAGCTCTCCGGAGAACTAAGTGTGCCTGAGGAGGATGAGTTCTTCGGAAGGCACACGAACTATCTGGCTACAGAGTGCACTGGCACATCGAGAGGTGTGATCTTGTATTATAAACTGCGTATTATAATCAAGTCCTTTCATACCCATTATCTCATGTGAAACTCCAATCTTTACTACAGCCTTGAAGAGTGGGAGCAGGCATCCTTAACATTAGACAAATGAAGTACCTGCTTGGCAAATGAAGTACCCACGGTTCAGTAACTGTGCCTCACTCGAGGTCACAGAGCTAGTCAATAAATTAAAAAATATGCAAAGCCCTCTGCAATCTGGATCCTTTCCACCTCTCCATCATCTCCCACCTCTCTTGCTGCCTTTGGAGTCTATGAGCTAGCTCTGCTAAACTATGTGCAGTTGGTCGAGCTCACCGTGCTGTTTCAAAGCTCTAAAAACTCTTAGTCATCCTTCAAGGCCCAATTTGAGTACTGCTCCTTGACCAAACTTCCTGGGCGATGGCTTATCTCTGCCACTCATGCACATACCTCCTTGGGAGTGCCTCTCACAAGTAACTGCAGTTAATCATCTCCATGTCTGGCTCTCTTTCTATATTTGAAGCTGATTACTTGTGTCTTTTCATCATGGAGTCTCCAGCTCTTAGCACAGTTCCTGGCAATTAACAGGAGCTTGATAAATACTCACTGAATAACTGAAAGCTTCCTGGAGAAAAACTGACCTAAATGTACATTGAAAGAATAGAATAACCCATGAACAGTTTGTAAATGTATTACTTTTATTACTTCGCTTCCTAAGAATGTAGATAATGGTTCTTAAAAAAATCTGGTAATATCATAGTTTTATTCTCATTAGAAACAGAGCCAGGGCCTCCACACCAGGCTTTTAGATTCTTAGCTTAGAGTTTTTTCTTCTACAAACTACTGTGTACAGGCTGTGAACAATCTTTAAGTCTGAGGGTCTTGTTCTAGAGAAAGCTTTTTAAAAATGATAAAAATAATGCTTTACATTTCCATAGCATATATTATTTAACTTTTTTTCACAGTCCAGCATTCTTCTCGTGTTCTAGAAATTGATCATCTAACACTGGCCTATACATTCCTGCTTGATTGGCATTAGAAATGAGATAGTTTAATAAAATTCTATGTATAATGAAAAGGAATATTTCCTGAAAAGCCATAATGCACTGCGGACCTTAGGAAGATGTGATCCCTTAGCAAACCAAGCCCCTACGGTTCCATCTAGGCATCCAACACTGGACGCAGCCCCCAGTGTGTTCGTGCTAATGTCAGTGACTAGCAGCTCTGAAATAGTGAATGTGAAAGCCAGAATCACTTATTCTTCTAAGGAGAAGAGATAGCTGTCATACCCCCATCCCAGCTTATGTACATGGTATGTTTGAAGGAGATTTAAGATGGTTCCAAGAGCAATTTGATTTGTAAATGTTAGGAAAGGAGGAACCCATGAAAAAGGTCCACATGAAAAAAAGGAGATCAATAAATAGATAAAAATAGAGTTCTACTGATCACAGGCAAGATTTTAGAACAAAGCATAGACACACACTATTGTAAGTGGGTTTGGCCGAACCTTGGAACCATCCAACAAACCTCTAAATAATGAGGGATGACCTCCGGTTGAGAATTCTTCTTGATGGCTGAGAAAATGATAATTAGGGAGCAAAGGTTGAAAGTTAAAGTAAACCACGGCCCAGCTCTGTAGTAATCATCTCCATTGTTAGTCCATGCATTACAAAAATGGTCAAGCTGGAGAGCCAGTAGATGTCATTAGTCTAGGTCTTGGCAGGCACTTATCAGGCGAAGAACGTAAGCTGAGCTTTTCTTTCCAGGAGAAGCATTCCATTTGTCAGCAATTTCTTTCTGCCAGACCACAAATCAACAATCACTAGATAAATGAAAAGCTTCTACTCATCTTACAAACTCTTGGGTAAAATTCCTTTTCTAGAAATAAAAATGCTTTTTTTTACAGCACAAGCTAAAAATGGTCCCAGTGAGGGGGCTGGCCCCATGGCCGAGTGGTTAAGTTCGCGCGCTCCGCTGCAGGTGGCCCAGTGTTTCGTTGGTTCGAATCCTGGGCGCGGACATGGCACTGCTCATCAAACCATGCAGAGGCAGCGTCCCACATACCACAACTAGAAGGACTCACAATGAAGAATATACAACTATGTACTGGGGGGCTTTGGGGAGAAAAAGGAAAAAAATAAAATTAAAAAAATAATAATAATTCCCTTTAAAAAAAAAAAATGGTCCCAGTGGGTTCCACCAAAGTGATCAAACGTCAAGTCCATAAATCTTATAAACCCTTAAGGAAAATGGAAGTGAATCTGTTAGGCATCATGTTGAATGATGCTATAGATTGGCAAGAATACAAAATGGTGGAATAGGTCATAGCTAACAGGTCAGTGACAGGCTAAACCCTAGGTACTGCCTGTAGTAATGATTAGGGAAATTCAGTTAAAAAATCACTTAAGACATATTTTATTAAAACAAAATTTGTTTTAAAGACTTAGGACTATGTTTGTTATTTTATGAGTTATACTGCTGCATAATTTGACATAAGGTATTATTATATAATGATCAGAGGACATTCAAACATGGAAGGACATGTGACCAGGGCCAAACACACACAGAATAGTCTAGGCTTTCTGTCTCTCTGTGTCTTTCCTTCACATTTATTCCCTTTGTGCTGTGCTGTGTGTGTGTGTGTGTTTCCTTTGTCAGAGCTCTTTTCCCTCTGTTTCTTTTATCTTGTCTCTCTCCCACATTGCTTCCTCTCTTTCTGTATTTCTACTTCTTTGTCTTTGTGTATACATGAGCTCTTTCCAGCTTCCAGAAGACTAGTTAGTATTAGTATACACTATCTTTTTAAAATTTAAAACATAAAGAATGGTTATTTAATAAGCAGCATCTCCAAAGAGGTTTTGCAATTTGTTCTTTTCCTTTACCCTACTGGTGGAATCAAATCTAGTGGTTCCCCTCAAATTTGTGATAAAATCTCAAGGTCACGCTTCACTCTCACATCTTTCATTGAACAAAGATATAGAAATGGGCATGATCTCTGAGGTCACTTCCAGCCTTCAGGTCTATGACTCTGAGTATAATAATAATGATAATAGTTTCTACACTTTTGCTCTTTTTTAAATAACAAGATGAAGGCTCAATCTAAAAAGCATAAATTTCTTTTAAAAAGTGTTTCTTGGATTTTGTAAGGAAAAGGAATACCTTCCCACTAAAACTTTATGGTACAAGCTATAGAACGAAAATATGACTGCCCCTTAAGCCAAGGTCCTTTGCCCAGCATTAGGTTTCCATATTTATATTAGTGTAGGTGGCCTTTTGGTTTCTTGAGGCAGGCCCAGGCAGAAGTCATGAATCAAGGATTAAAACAGCTATTTCTGTCAAGACTACCCTTTCCACAATTATTATTTTCAAAATTTCCCACATTCTAGCCCTCTCTCTGCCTATTAATAATGAGTGACACAACAAACTTGGAGTAAATATCACCAGGGAAAAGAGGAGAAACACCTCATAAGACCTATGAGGCTGCTTTTGTCATGCGGCCTGTATGCATGAGCTTCAGTAGGGCTGGCCGTGGGTCTGTAGTCTGCCTCAAGAGGACAGAAGCTCACCGCTCTGGGAGGACGGTGAGATGATCAGTGAGAGCAGAGGGGTTTTGCTAGGGGTTAATGAAGAGACTAGTGGTCTCTGAAACTGCTGATCAGCTCTTCTAAACCCCCCTAGTAGTTAAGCCTGAGAAAAACAGACGCTGATTGACCCTGATTGTCTTTCATCAAGTGAGAGTACTTCTACTCGCTTCAGGAATGGTTAAAACTTTTCCACATAACTGTCACTGTGATCAGTAATATTATGTGTCAACTTGGCTAGGCTAGGGTGCCCAGTCGTTTGGTCAAACACTAGTCTAGATGTTGCTGTGAAGGTGCTTTGTAGACGTGATTGACATTTATGATCAGTCAACTTTAACTAAAGCATAACATGGGTGGACGTTCAATCATTCAATCGTTTGAAGGTCTTAGAAGCAAAGCCTGAGGTTTCCCCAAGAAGAAGCAATTCCACCTCAAGACGGCAACATAGAAACCCTGCCTGTATTTCCCACCTGTTGGCCTGCCCTGCAGATTTCAGAAACAAGACTGTAGCATCATCTCTTACCTGAATTTCCAGCCTACTGGCCTGCCCTGCAGATTCAGATTTGCCAGCCCACACCATTGTGTGAGCCAATAAATCTTTGTTTCTCTCATACACACACACACACACACACACACACACACACACACACACACCCCCACTACTGTTCTGTTTCTCTGGAGAACCCTAACTAATATAGTCACCATAATATTTCCTTCCTTTTTTCTCTGATACATTAAGCTCTGACCTAGTTATGTTTAATCATATTTACATGTTTGAAACCTGTTTTATTTGCTTGTTTTAATCCAGTCAGAAGCATTTAGCACATATCTTTTGCAACAGGAACTTTATGTAGGGGGAATTCTGCTCCTTCCTCAGTGAGAGAGATGAGCCATTTTAATGCTATCTAATTCGCCCAAAGAGCTTACCTGAAGCTTTAAACCCAGATCCTTCAAAAAAGAAAACATAACAGATGAAAAGGAAAAATAAATCTGTGTTTATAAAACTCACTGAACATTTAGAACTGCTTGAAAATGCTGGGAAGGATTAGAAATATAACACAAAGGTTTAAGAGTGTTTTTATGTAAAATATACCTAATATCCATTCAAAAATCCTCCAGAGGAAAACTTGAGATGTAAATGTGATGTATTAGCAAGTGTCACTTAAAGTGCTAGGATATATCCTGATGCATTTTCTGGAGCTAAGGATTAGCTTTTTTAACAAATTCTGTGGCTTACACATCTTATTTTTACAAAGTAGAGCCAATTTTACATTTTAATAAGAATATTAAAACAATAGAATGTCACTTATCAAAAAAATTTGTAAGAATGAGATTCCATATTTGTTAAATTTCACAAGAAATTTCCAAATGGATTCGATCACAGTTGTAGATTCTGTCTCACCAGTATGAAAATGTTAACAGCCAGATCTGAGCTCCAGGGGCAACTTTCAACCCCCCATGGTAACTACCTTCCCTTTCGTCACACCCATGTTCCACACCCTGTGTTCTTCCATCTTCCTCTGCTCCTCATGTTCATCAGGCAACCTTCTCATGAGCACTTCAGCTTTCTGGAAACCTCTGCATTCCTCCTGACACCATACATGAGTGTAGAGACTCTTGTTTATTTTTCCTTTGTGAAAATTAAATATATTAATGCTAATCCAGGGATAGAGAAATGTCAACCGGGGAATGTTAATAAGACCCTTCACAAGATTTAAATTTTCCATTGTCTTGAGGCATTCATGATACCTACTGACCAGACTTTTGATGTGGCAGGTAGGCCTTCCTGGAAGAGTTGAAGACACTCATCACTTTCCATGAAGCTTTCTTGCCTGCCTTGGAGTACTCGCATTATAAAGCTGTATGTAAATCCTTCTCACACCTTGCCTGTCATTGCAAATAAAACCATGTCTGCAGTGCAGGCTTAACATAAGAGCCTCCACACGCTTGCTACAATGGTACTTGATAGCAGAATTGCTCCAGATTATTTACTGGCAAGTCAAGGTTCTTTTTTCACACTGGTTAACACCTTCTGTTGCTTCTGG
This sequence comes from Equus caballus, assembly GCF_041296265.1. Taxonomy (NCBI): domain Eukaryota; kingdom Metazoa; phylum Chordata; class Mammalia; order Perissodactyla; family Equidae; genus Equus; species Equus caballus. The sequence goes on along the minus strand of NC_091685.1, from coordinate 94,230,474 downwards.
ATGAATGTTTCAGGACTGGTTCAGGGAGCTTTACATAAACCTTAAGAACAAGTCAATTGCTTCAAATTGTGCAACTACTTTCAATTTTTCATGGCATCTACTTTTATGGCTTAGGTTTGGTGAAACAGGAAGCTAGTTGCGGGTATTCTGTACGCATTAGTTATGCTGTTTCTATCCATCATGGCTGTTGTGATGTCAATTGTTAGCAAAATCATATTGCACAGTTACCATTCCATCAGTTCATAATCTGATTCTAGAACAAATGGAGTCTGAAGTGACTCTGACAAAGACAATGATATTGTGTGGAATTAGCCCCTCTCACCAAAACAGTGGTACAAACCTGAGAATCTGATAGTTTGCCTATCCTTCTGTAATTGTCTTGTTTTGTCTGGTTGTATGAAAACTAAGAGGAGGGACTGTGAAAAAACTTTCCACTAGCAGTAGCTCTTGCCTAGGAGATATCGAAATAGAATGCTGTACCTCGTACAGTTGGTTCTAAGCAGCCATAGCTGATAAAGTGCTATGAAGTTAAAGCACCCACCAGCCAAAGATCAATGACTTAATATCCTAGATTTCCACCAGATCCAATTGAAGAGGCTTCTGTGGTCAATGAACAATGAGACTTGTTTTAATCAATTATGTCAGCTATGGAATCATTCCACCCTCTCTTATGTGCAGGTTTTGGTCCTTAATTAGCATAATCCCAATGAACTTTCCCCTTCTGGGATACACAGGTCCCTGACTCCTCCTGTTCAGTGAACCACTCTGAATTTCTTTATTTTATTTTACTTTATTTTATTTTTTATTTTTTATTGAGTTAATGATAGGTTACAATCTTGTGAAATTTCAGTTGTACATTAATGTTTGTCGTTCGTGTTGTAGGTACACCCCTTCACCCTTTGTGCCCACCCCCACCCCACCTTTCTGCTGGTATCCTCTAAGCTGTTCTTAGTCCATATTTTTAAATTCCTCATATGAGTGGAGTCATACAAAGATTATCCTTCTCTAGCTGGCTTATTTCACTTAACATAATTCCCTCAAGGTCCATCCATGTTATTGCAAATGGAATGATTTTGTTCTGTTTTGCAGCTGAGTAGTATTCCATTGTATATATGTACCACATCTTCTTTATCCATTTGTCAGTTGATGGGCACTTAGGTTGCTTCCACGTCTTGGCTATTGTAAACAGTGCTGCAATGAACATTGGGGTGCATAGGACTTTTGGGATCACTGACTTCAAGCTCTTTGGATAAACACCCAGTAGTGGGATGGCTGGATCGTATGGTAGTTCTATTTTTAATTTTTTTTTAAAAGATTTTATTATTTCCTTTTTCTCCCCAAAGCCCCCTGGTACATAGTTGTATATTCTTTGTTGTGGGTTCTTCTAGTTGTGGCATGTGGGACGCTGCCTCAGTGTGGTCTGATGAGCAGTGCCATGTCCGCCCCCAGGATTTGAACCAACGAAACACTGGGCTGCCTGCAGCGGAGCGCACAAACTTAACCACTCGGCCACGGGGCCAGCCCCTCTATTTTTAATTTTTTGAGGAATCTCCATACTGTTTTCCATAGTGGCTGCACCAGTTTGCATTCCCACCAGCAGTGTATGAGGGTTCCTTTTTCTCCACAACCTCTCCAACATTTGTTACTATTAGTTTTAGATATTTTTGTCATTCTAATGGGTGTAAGGTGATGTCTTAGTGTAGTTTTGATTTGCATTTCCCTGATGATCAGCGATGATGAGCATCTTTTCATGTGGCTATTGGCCATCCGTATATCTTCTTTGGAGAAATGTCTGTTCATGTCTCCACCCCATTTTTTGATTGGGTTGTTTGATTTTTTGTTGTTGAGTTGTGAGAGTTCTTTATATATTATGGATATTAAGCCTTTGTCAGATATATGACTTGCAAATATTTTTTCCCAGTTAGTGGGTTGTTTTTTTGTTTCAATCCTGTTTTCATTTGCCTTGAAGAAGCTCTTTAGTCTGATGAAGTCCCATTTGTTTATTCTTTCTATTGTTTCCCTTCTCTGAGAAGGCATGGTGTCCGAAAAGATCCTTTTAATACTGATGTCAAAGAGTGTACTGCCTACGTTTTCTTCCAGAAGCCTTATGGTTTCAGGTCTCACCTTTAGGTCTTTGATCCATTTTGAGTTTATTTTGGTGAATGGTGAAAAGGAATGGTCAATTTTCATTCTTTTACATGTGGTTTTCCAGTTTTCCCAGCACCATTTGTTGAAAAGACTTTCTTTTCTCCATTGTATGCCCTCAGCTCCTTTGTCAAAGATAAGCTGTCCATAGATGTGTGGTTTTATTTCTGGGCTTTCAATTCTGCTCCATTGATCTGTGCACCTGTTTTTGTACCAGTACCATGCTGTTTTGATTACTGTAGCTTTGTAGTATGTTTTGAAGTCAGGGATTGTGATGCCTCCTGTTTTGTTCTTCTTTCTCAGGATTGCTTTAGAAATTCGGGGTCTTTTGTTGCCCCATATGAATTTTAGGATTCTTTGTTCTAATTCTGTAAAGAATGTCATTGGGATTCTGATTGGGATGGCGTTGAATCTGCAGATTGCTTTAGGTAGAATGGACATTTTAACTATGTTTATTCTTCCAATCCATGTACATGGAATGTCCTTCCATCTCCTTATGTTATCATCTAATTCTCTCGGAAAGGCCTTGTAATTTTCATTATATAGGTCCTTCACCTCCGTAGTTAAATTTATCTCAAGGTATTTTATTCTTTTTGTTGCGATTGTTAATGGTATTGTGTTCTTGAGTTCTTTTTTCTGTTAGTTCGTTATTGGAGTATAGAAATGCTACTGATTTATGCAGATCGATTTTGTACCCTGCAACTTTGCTGTAGTTGTTGATTACTTCTAACAGTTTTCCAATGGATTCTTTGGGGTTTTCTATATATAAGATCATGTCGGCTGCGAACAGCGAGAGTTTCACTTCTTCCCTCCCTATTTGGATTCCTTTTATTCCTTTCTCTTGCCTGATTGCTCTGGTCAGGACCTCCAGTACTATGTTAAATAAGAGTGGTGATAGAGGGCATCCTTGTCTCGTTCCTGCTTTCAGGGGGATGGCGTTCAGTTTTTGCCCATTGAGTATGATGTTGGCTATGGGTTTGTCATATATGGCCTTTATTATGTTGAGGTAGTTTCCTTCTATGCCCATTTTGTTCAGAGTTTTTATCATAAATGGCTGTTGGATCTTGTCAAATGCCTTCTCTGCATCTATTGAGATGATCATGTGGTTTTTATTCCTCAGTTTGTTGATGTGGTGTATCACGTTGATTGATTTGCGGATGTTGAACCATCCCTGTGTCCCTGGTATGAATCCCACCTGATCATGATGTATGATTCTTTTGATGAATTGAAGAATTCTGGTTGCCAAAATTTTGTTTAGAATTTTTGCATCTATGTTCATCAGTGATATTGGCCTGTAGTTCTCTTTTTTCATGGTGTCCTTGTCAGGTTTTGGTATCAGCATGATGTTGGCCTCATAGAATGTGTTAGGAAGTGTTCCATCTTCCCTAATTTTTTGGAATAGCTTGAAAAGGATAGGTATTAAATCCTTTCTGAAAGTTTGGTAGAATTCCCCAGGAAAGCCATCTGGTCCTGGGGTTTTATTCTTTGGGATGTTTTTGATTGCTGTTTCAATCTCTTTCCTTGTGATTGGTCTGTTCAAATTGTCTGCCTCTTCTTGAGTGAGCTTTGGGAGATTGTAGGAGTCCAAGAATTTATCCATTTCCTCTAGGTTATCCATTCTGTTGGCATATAGTTTTTCGTAGTATTCTCTTATAATCCATTGTATTTCTGCAGAGTCTGTTATTTCTCCTCGCTCATTTCTGATTTTGTTTATTTGAGTTTTCTCCCTTTTTTTCTTTGTAAGTCTGGCTAGCGGTTTGTCAATTTTATTTATCTTCTCAAAAAACCAGCTCTTTGTTTCATTGATCCTTTCTACTGCCTTTTTCGTTTCAATAGTATTTATTTCTGCTCTGATTTTTTATTATTTCTCTCCTTCTGTTGACTTTGGGCTTTATTTGTTCTTTTTTCTCTAGTTCAGTTAGGTGTAGTTTAAGATTGCTTATTTGGGATTTTTCTTGTTTGTTAAGATGTGCCTGTATTGTGATGAATTTTCCTCTTAATACAGCTTTTGCTGTATCCCATATGAGTTGGTATGGCATGCTATCATTTTCATTTGTTTCCAGGTATTTTTTGATTTCTTCTTTAATTTCTTCAATGATCCATTGCTTGTTCAGTAGTGTGTTGTTTAGTCTCCACATCTTTGTGCCTTTCTCAGCTTTTTTCTTGTAATTAATTTCTAGCCTTATAGCACTATGATTGGAGAAAATGCTTGTTATTATTTCATTTTTTTTAAATTTGTGGAGGCTTGCCTTGTTTCCCAACATATGGTCTATCCTTGAGAATGCTCCATGTGCACTTGAGAAGAATGCGTATTCAGCTCTTTTAGGGTGAAGTGATCTATATATGTCTATTAAGTCCAATTGTTTTAGTTTTTCATTTAGCTCCACTATTTCCTTGTTGATTTTCTGTCTGGATGATCTGTCAATTGATGTGAGTGGGGTGTTGAGGTCCCCTACTATTACTGTGTTTTTTTTTAAATTTTTAAAAAAATTTTTTCCTTTTTCTCCCCAAAGCTCCCCGGTACATAGTTGTATATTCTTCGTTGTGGGTCCTTCTGTTTGTGGCATGTGGGACGCTGCCTCAGTGTGGTTTGATGAGCAGTACCATGTCTGCGCCCAGGATTCGAACCAACAAAACACTGGGCCGCCTGCAGTGGAGCGCGTGAGCTTAACCACTCGGCCACGGGGCCAGCCCCTATTACTGTGTTGTTTTTAACATCTTCCTTTAGGTCTGTTAATAGTTGCTTTATGAATTTTGGTGCTCCTGTGTTGGGTGCATAGATATTTATAAGCGTTATTTCTTCTTGATGAAGTGTCCCTTTGATCATTATATATTGTCCCTCTGTGTCTCTCTTTACCTGTCTTATTTTGAAATCCACTTTGTCTGATATAAGGATTGCAACACCTGCCTTTTTTTCCTTGCTATTAGCTTGAAGTATTGTCCTCCACCCCTTCACCCTGAGCCTGTGTTTGTCCTTGGGGCTGAAGTGTGTTTCTTGGAGGCAACAAATTGTTGGATCTTGTTCTTTAATCCATTTGCCACTCTGTGTCTTTTTATTGGAGAGTTCAATCCGTTTACATTGAGAGTGATTATTGATGCATGTGGACTTAATGCTGTCAATCTGTTGCTCATTATCTTGTTTTCCTGTGTTTCTTTTCCTGTGTGCTTTAGCCTACCCATTTAATACTACAATTTCTTATGCTGGGTTTCTTAGATTTTTCCTTATTTATGATTTGTGATTCTGTTCTGTATTTTATTTTAGTGTCTACCCTGAAGTTTGTATTTAGAATCTCGTGTATAATATAGTCTATTCTCTGGTGGTCTCTTACTTATTGACCAATACTGATTTAGACGCTTTGCTCTTCCCCTCCTAAATAATTATTTTCATTTCTTATTCCAACTCGTGTTATGAATTTGTAATTAGAGTGATAAGATCGTCCTTGCTTTGGTAGTTTCCTTACCTTTACCCTAATGCTATAGTTGAATATTTGCTATCCTGTTCTGGTTCTATCCATTGGTCTCCCTAGTCTGTGGATTGTGACCCCTTTCTCCCTTTTTTTTTTCAGGTATGAGAGCCTTCTTGAGGATTTCTTGTAGTGGAGGGCTTTTAGTTACAAATTCCCTTAACTTTTGTTTGTCTGGAAAAGATTTAATTTCTCCCTCATATCTGAAGGAAATTCTTGCTGGATAGAGTATTCTTGGCTGAAGATTTTAATCTTTTAAAGCTTTGAATATGTCACTCCATTCTCTCCTAGCTTGTAAGGTTTCTGTAGAGAAATCCACTGACAGTCTGATAGGGGCTCCTTTATAGGTTATTCTCTTCTTTTTTCTTACTTCCCTGAGTATTCTTTCCTTATCTTTCCTTCTTGCCAATTTTACTACTATGTGCCTTGCAGTAGGTCTTTTCACATTGACAAATCTAGGAGATATGAAAGCTTCCTCTACACACATTTCTCCATCAATCCCTAGATTTGGGAATTTCTCTTCAATAATTTCGTTAAGCACACTTTCTGCTCCATTTTCCTTTTCCACGTTCTCAGGAATTCCTATGATCCTTAAGTTCTTACTCCTCCTTGAATCCACTATCTCTCAGAGATTTTCCTCAGTTTTTAAAATTCTTAGTTCTCTTTCTTCCTCTGTCTGGAGCCATTCAGCCTGTCTATCTTCAATTATGTTAATTTGCTCTTCTATGGTGTCTACATGGGCATTCAGGGAATCCATATTCTGTTTTATCTGGTCCATTGTGTTTTTCATCTCTAGTAATTCTGTTTGAGTCTTCTTTATGATTTCAATCTCTTTTGTGAAGTAACTCCAGAACTCGGCTTGTTTCTCTATCTTTCTCTCTACCTCATTGAGTTTTTTGATTATAGCTGCTCTGAACTCATTATCACTTAGTTTACCTAATTCCAAGTCCTCAGGACTTAATTCTCTGCTTTTATTGTTTTCCTTCTGGTCTGGGACTTTTATAAATTGCTGGATGGTAGAGGAGCGGTTTTTTCTCATGGTGGTAGAATTTGGTTGCAGTTACAGCCTGTCGCCACTAGATGGGGGTCGAGAGCCGCATGTTATGAGCTCTCCGCCTTGGGGCAAGATGGCTGCGCCCACTGGCTTTGCTGGGAGGGAGGGGCTGCTATTCTCGTACCCCGATCTGGATTCAGATCAGTTCTGTTCTCCAGTCTCCCAAGGCCCTGGGTTTATGGGGTCTCCACCCACAGAAGATTTTCCCCCATCAGCGGGTTTCCACTGAACCAGTGGCAGGAGTCCTGGCTGATCACCTGGTGGCGCGGCCCCTCCCCTGCTCCTTCCTGACCTGCGCAGCAGCCATCGCAGACTCTAGGGGAGGGAGCGATGTTCTCTCCTACCGTTCCAGCGCTTCCGAGGGTGTAAGCAAGGTTATGATCTCCGCCTTCTTGGTATTGTAGGTCTCTAACGAGCTGGCATTATGTTTATTCTCTGAAATTCAGTTCTTCCAATCCTTTGTTGTATTTTGGAGGGGAGAGAATCCCGGGTCAGCTCACCCTGCCATTTTGCTCTGCCCCTCTGAATTTCTTTACTGCTGTGTATTTCCTTGCCTGGCAAGTCAATAAACTTCAGCGCTTATTTGATCACTGCAGAGGTCTCAGTATTTCTTGTAATAATGTTCATGTATGTTTCTATATTACTCACTATTTAAATAGGAGAGAATCCTATTTGGCTTTTGCCAGAAGCACAGGCAAGTAATACACCTCCATAGTGTTAAACCATCACTTAAGAAATAACAGATTCCTCAAGTGGTTTTTAAAACACATCCCACTCCTACTCCCTTTTAAATTGTTGCTAGTTTTACTCTAATCATCACAGACTCTTGAAGCAAATAGTTAATGTTCATCTATTAGATGGTTTCTCTAATTATTGTTTGCTATATCTCTTCAAGCATTCGGCTTACTGTATATGAATCAAGCAAGAGAGAGACTTTTGATTTCCTATGAATTCAACAGAAGCTCAGAGGATGGTTGGAAACACATTACAAAAGACCAACATCCTAATTCTCAAATACTCAGACTTCAGATAAGATGGTCCAGAGTTTCACTGGTAAGCACCCCAATGACCTTGATGGGGAAATACAGAGGCAGAGAACAGGATGCTGGAGCCTGGAGGGCCTTAGAATTCATTTGCTAACAGAAGGTAACTTGGCTTTCATTTCAGTGGGTACTGAATAGTAAAGTGGTCAACTAAAATGCTCTAAATATTTTTCTTTTACTAATGAGTTGATAGGACCCTCAAAAAGACCTGGTTTCTACATTAATTAGAATTATGTGCACCCAAAGAGGACATCAGAAAATAACAAAAGCCACTTAAAACCAAATGTATTTATTTCTATACCTCTTAGAAGATGAAAGGGGAGAGGAGATATAGATGGCATAGGTTGCTTTCACATAAAAGAATCAGTTAAGTATTGAATGGAATTGTGCACTTTAATTCAATATTATTAATATTTTCATTTCAATAGACCAGTTTTTAGAGCTACATTTTTTTTTAGTCTCTGAAGAACTAACCATTTAAAAATGTTTTCTGTTTTGTATTTCCGCAAAAGTCCCCAGCTCTGTATGGCATCTCACCATTTTGTGCTTAATATTAAATGTCGCCAGGTTCTTCCCCTGTTTATTTGGTTTTCCTGGTATGCTCTAAAGACATAATTTTAAAAATAACAAAGCTATTCATTCAAATTGGCTTTTTTTCTGTCTTTCAAAGAAAAGAATAACACGTGAGAGTCTTGAAAACCACAGTAAATAGAAACAATAGAAAATGAAGCTGGTGAATGAAATGGAATATAGAAATAAAGCCCATTGTGTCCCTTTGGGTCTTGTGAGTCAAACAGATTGGGGTGAAGACCGTGCATGCTTGCCTGCTTTCTTTTAATCATGACATGAAGAACTTGGAGCAAAAAGCTATACAGTTGAACCTAGAGTCCCGCAAATCAGAGGGCTTAACTCTCTTCTTGTATATTCTGGGCTAACCTTATATGGTATAAAGAGTAAAACTGAAGCACAAATGCCTCTGATATCATTATTAGAGACTGGTTCCTGTATTAGTTTTCTACTGCCATGTGAAAATTGCCACAAATTTAGGAGCTGAATAAAACACACATGTATTATCTCCTATCTTCAGTGGCTCAGGAGAGCAGGCACGGCTTACCTGGGTCCCCTGCCCAGCATCTCACAAAACAGCAATCAAGGTGTTACCTGGACTGCATTCTCTCCAAAGTCTCCGCTAGGGAGAATCTGCTTCTAAGCTCATCCAGATTAGGGGTAGAATTCATTTTCTTGATACTGTATGGCTGAGAGGTCCAGCTTCTTACTGGCTATTGCCTGGAGGCTGCCATCGGCTCCTGGAGGTCTCCCAAAGTTCCCTGCCAGGTAGATCTTCCAACAGGTAGTTTACAACATGGCTGTGCTTCCTCAAGGCCAGCAGAGAATCTCTCTAGTATGTGCTGGCAAAATATATGCATACATGTATATGTGATATGTGTAAACCTAATCACAGGGCTGATATCCTATCATCACTTTTGACATACCTATTGGTTAAAAGCAAGTCCCAAGTCCCACCTACACTCAAGGAGGAGAGGTTTTACAGAAAGTGTACATGACGGCTATTTTAGAATTTTGCCTACCACAGTTTCCAATCTCACCGCACAGTAGAATTGCCTAGGGAGTTACTAAAAGTACTAATATCCAGGATTTACCCCAGATGAATTAAATTAGAGCATTTGGAGGGTTGGGAACAGATTTGTGCTTCTGTAAAATTTTGCAGATAATTTAATTATATCACAAATATTGTCACAAGCATCATGTGTGCCTATTAAGTAATTCTTGATTACCAGAATGATTGAAACATCAAAAATTTTTTTTTAAAAAATTAAGCTCTTTTCAGTAGTAAGGTACATAAAGTATGAAGTTTTGAACAAGCAAAAACAAAAATATCTAGCAGCTGAGCTATTATCTTTAGGAGGACTACTGGTTAAAATAGAGATTTAGTACAACAAACTGTTGTCTACAAATTAACATTAGTAACATGGGGTGTAATGGAAAAAGTAATAAAATGTCTGTCGCTAAGAATAAAAAGAAGAGATAAATTAGAGTGAATCCAATTCCTTCCTATTTTCTAGCTATACCTTGCTTCCCGTTAAATGTGGTTTATAGATTTTGCCATATGATCTGTGTAACAGCTTCTTCCTAAACAACTGTGAACAAAGCAGTGACATCCCCTAATCTGGAGTGGCCCCATTTTCCTTGGCATTTGGAATTCCTGCTCAAAGAAAAGACTCCACTTTCCTGAACTTGCCATGCAATGATTCTTGAAACAGTCTTTCCAAACCTGTGTTCTTTCTCTTGTGTCATGCTACTTTGCAGTGAACTGGGCAGAGAGTACGTTGGGCATAGTAAGGAAAAGTTAGAGCTAAAGAAAGTTGCAAGTGAAGGAAATGGTACAAATGGAGAGGTACAAACAGCTGGTGGACATGGTCACAGTGGAGCTGTTCCCTCTATTTCCACATTAGGTGGTCCAGCAGGTGAGTCCTGGGGGGTGTCAGACTGTGGCTAGGACCCACAGTCTCTGTGGAAATCTGACTGTCAGGGACTCCTACCAAATATCCCCGTTATACTGTGCACCAGCAGTCTCCTACTTAGAGCTCTTTTTCCTAACAAATGCATTCACAGGAGAGAAAAATTGGAGCTGCAAAGGAACATCAATTTAAAGCATGAAAGGTGAAATTATGTAGAAAAATATCACCCTTTCATGCTTAATGAATCACAGAAAATGTGTTGGCCAGTATGAAGCTATTTTATCAGAAAACAGCCCAGGTGAAACGGTTAAGGAAAGGGCATTACGAAACCCAACACTGTCACACATGACAAAGTGAGAGAAGGGAAACTTTGCAGGCAAACAAAATCGTAGTCAGTGGTTCATAAAATTGGAGTGTTTTACATCTAGAGAGACTCTTTCATGAATCTCTTCTCGGTGCTCTCAAATTAACATTTGAGCTGATTTCTAATTAATTATTTTAGTCAATTTAACTTTTTAAATAAAAAGCAAGGGTGTGACTTTGTCAAAATGCTCAACAGGCTTAAGGCCACCAGTGGAGCTCACAGTTTAAGGTTGCAGCAAGTGCTTCTAGACATTTCATTTTGAGCAAGAGATAAAAGAACTCCCTGGAACCTGACAAGTTTTAAATTAAAGAAACTATAAATTTGTTAAACCCATTATTTCTTAAACTTATTTAAACACAGGATTTCTTTTTTTCTTTTAATGCAACACCTTTTAACAACTAGTTTCACAGGACTCCATTCAGGAAATACCATTTAAAATATTTTGAAGTCATGTCAAAACCATATGAAAAAAATAAATTCATTCCATTAGTGCTTCTCAAATCTTACCCCAGAATAACCCTAAAGGCATATGAGAGAGAACCTGTCCTGAGAAGGAGCAAGGACCAAAGACCTGGGCACAGCTACAGACTATGACCTTCAAAGTCTCAGAGATAGCTTTACAAATTTCCTGTGAATTTTGTATTCTGCTTCATAATATAAGAACATGTATTAATCGAAAAGCAAAACTCTGTTCAGATTTGTGCCAGATTTACTGAGACTTCCCACATCCCCCAGCTCATGGACACAACCCCTATATTAATGACCAGTATTACTTACAATAAGTGCCATTGGAAGTTATAAAGTCTCTTAAGAAAACAGGTCACAATCTTAGGAGACTGAACTTCTCTAATGCATTGCACCACAAATTTATCACCCCATCATAACTGTAAACTTGGAAACAAGTCATTTGCACATACTTAGAAAGTGCCCTGGCCTAGACATGTTTTCAAAGAAAGCCAATTGCTTTCCTATCAGTTAACACTCATTATTACTCTTCCTACTGAAGTAAAAGATTCCCAAAGGCATCAATGAGGGCAGATATCAAGAAGCTCTGGGCTCTCAAAACTGAGGGCAAGGTTTCTATTCTTAGGTATCTACCCGAGAGAAATGGAAACAAGCATCTACAAAAAACTTGTTCCTGAATATTCCTAACAGTATTATTCATATTAGCCCCAAAGTAGAAACAATCCAGATGTCCATCAACTGACGGATAGATGAATAAAAAGTGGTATATCCATACAATGGAATATTATTTGACCATAAAAGGAATGAAGTACTGATATATGCTACAATGTGAATGAACCTTGAAAACATTATGTTAAGTAACGGAAGCTAGACAAAAGACCACATATTACATGATTCCATTTATATGAAAGGTCTAAAACAGGCAAATCCATAGAGATAGAAAGTAGCTTAGTGGTTGCCAGTGCCTAGGATGGAAGGTAGAGTGTGTGGAAATGAGAGTGACTGCTAATAGGTACAAGTTTCTTTCTGGGGAGATGAAACTGTACTAAAACCAGATTGTGGTGATGGTTACATACACTGTGAATATACTAAAAACCATTGAATTGTATACTTTAAATGGGTGAATTGTATGGCATATGAGTTATATCTCAACAAAGCTATTAAAAATATTGTATAGTGGCTGGCCCAGTGGCCGAGTGGTTAAGCTTGTGCTCTTGGCTTTGGCGGCCCAGGTTTCACCACTTCGGATCCTGGGCACTAACACAGCACTGCTCATCAAGCCATGCTGAGGCAGCGTCCCACATGCCACAACTAGAAGGACCCACAACTAGAATATACAACTAAGTATTGGGGGATTTGGGGGAGAAAAGGATGAAGGAAAAAGAAGACTGGCAACAGATGTTAGCTCAGGTGCCAATCTTTAAGAGAAAAAATTTTATAGGATACTTTCATGGAAATAAACAGATTTTGTAAATAACACAACAAAACAAAAACTAAGGGGAAAGCAAAGCCCACGAGTGGCTGAGTATTTATATTCAACAATATGGAACATAAAACAATTTAGAAAGGAATTGTTTAGGGCTTTACAAACTTTCTGCTGTTTGCAACTAAAGGCACAAGGGAGAAACCAAGCTTTATGTATTTGCATCCACAGAATAAAATTCAACAAGAGATGCGAGATTTATTTTATACTTTTCTTGACTGTTCGTTGTAGTAAATGAATCACATTTTACCCTTCATTAGTCATACTCAATTACACTGTTTCTGCAACACATTTGCATTTATCAAGCAACATATTACTCACATATGTACTTATTTGTATAATAATGGTTTCTGGGAAAGCACAAACCTTCTTTTCTCTGTAAAGTAGGTTAATGATGACTGAAAATTCTTCTTGAAATGTTTTCCATGAGAATAATCTACTTAGACCTACTGGGATCACGCTGAATATTCAATAGAATTCAATATTCTAAGAATTCAACAGCATTCTTAGAATTTTAGGTCTGGAAGGGCCTTTGCTGACGGTCTGTTCAATTTCTTCCTATTTCAAGGGAGAACCAGCCCTAGATCATAGAGAACTGGACTGACACTCAGGTCTCCTGATTCCCAGGCCTGTGCTTTCCCACTAAGCCTGTCTCTGAACGATAATTCGTGATATCAGTGATGATACTGAATAAGGGTTGAATCAATTGCAGAAGCACCAATCTCAGTCACAGTACTTTTCAGTTGTATAGTAGTTAACTGTTTACAAAGGGTTTCCGTATACATAATTTTATTAGGGACTCATCATACCCTATGAACCAGGCAGGAATTAGCATCTCTGTTTTAGAAAGAGGTTCAAAATGCTTATAGGATTTGCCCAAAGCCATAGAGCTTGTAGGTACCGGATCTGGAATGAGAACTTCACACTCAACATTTTCCAAGCAGATTATTCCTTCCCACCATGTCACCCAGGTGCCCACACCAGAAACGTGGGTGTCACACTTGACTTTTCCTTGTTACTCTCTCAAATTCAAGAACTGTCAATTCTAGCTCCTACAAACTAAAAAAAATCCATGCATTTCTCTCTACCTTTATTGCCACTGCTTAAGTTTATACAACATGATTTCTCACTTCTTTTACTGCAATCTCTCCTTTTCTAATTTCGTCTCTACCTGCAATCTGTTCTCTACACTGCAAACAAAGTTATGTGTGCAGAGCCCGTGGTGGTCATGCCACCACTCTGTCTACACCTTCAGTGCTTCTTCCTTGCCCTCAGGATGGAGTCCATCGACACACTTAGAACATCCTGAGAGCTCTGGATCCTGCTCACTGCTTCAGCTCCTGCCACAGCCTCCGCACTCTAGTCTACGCAGTCAGAGGGAACTCAGCAGTTTCCCAAATTTCCTCTGCTCTTTCTTCCCTTATGCTTCTCCGCTGTCTTTTTCTTTCTCCTTCACCTGGCTAACTCCTACTCATGCAGGACTCAGTTTAGATGTCACTTTCTTGGGAAGCCTTCATTGAGTCCTCAAAGACTGGATAAGATGCCTTGTCCAATTGTTCTCATAACAAACTAGGCTGACTCTTAGTATAGCATTTACCTTGCCTTTTAATTTATCCCCTATTAGACTGTAAGTTCCCTGAGAGAAGAGACCATGTCTTTTTTCTTGTCATATCTCTTGTGCCTGGCATATAGCAGGTACTCAATAAATATCGTTAATTGAATAAATAATTCTACAGTAAAAGTAGTATGCCATTTCTGAAATTTGAGTCCAAGATCCAGCTGTTTCTTTTTATACTTGATGACAATCATATTCTGAATCCTGAACATTTAATTTAAGTGGTTAAAGTATTTTTCTCATTATAAAAAAAGAATTTAAGTGAAAATTTGTATAAATGACACAGTAATGCTAACAGTAATATACTATTTAGTGGTTACAAGGTTTCTGTTTGTGTTGACGAAAAGTTTTGAAAATAGATAGCAGTGATGGTTGCACGATATTGTGAATGAATGTGTTTCATGATGTTTTAAATTGACTACAGTTCTGTGCAAGAGATGCAAATTGTTGAAGCATTTCATATTTTTCAAAACTCCAAATGAACTGATTGAGTAAATCAACTGCATTTCAGGAACTCTCTGGCTTTTCAAAGTGTACTCATCTAACCAACCTTTATGCTCTGGCATATTAAAGGCCTGAATTTACACTTACTCATTGAATTGTATTTTATGTTGTCTCAATATATGTTTTTGGTAAAGATGCTTATTATGTTATCAACCCAGAAAATTTGGTTCTGAAAGCACTTTTTAACTTTAGTCATTAGTCTAGCTCATCTGCACTAAACTTCCAAGATAATACAAAATCACTATTTTTATAATGATTGCTTGTTTTAGTTCTAGACACCAAACACCTGCCAGAATTTTACAGATTTAAATTATTTTGCCTTATGCAAAACAAAAGCCAGTGTGCAGAGGTTCCTGACCTTTTTTGTGCCGTGGAAGCCCTTTGGCAGTCTGGGGAAGTTTCTGAGAACAATGTTCCTAAATGTATACAGGAAAATGCGTAGGATTATGTAAAAAACAATTATATTGTAATACAATTATCGGAATATTAAAGAAGAAATTTCTGCAGCTGCTATAAAAAGTTTGGCAGTTACTAAAAAAGCTAAAATGGAATAAGCACTTGAGGCCCAGCAATTCCATTCTTAGGTAAACACCCAAGCGAATTGAAAGCAGGGACTCGAACAGACACTTATACACCAGTGTTCACTACAGGATTGTTCACAATAGCTGAAAGGCGGAAACAATCCAAGTACCCATCGACAGGTGAATGGATAAACAAAATGTGGTATATAAAGACAATGGAATATTATTCAGCCAAAACAGGAAGCACTGATACATCTACAGCATGGGTGAAGCTTGAAGACATTAAGTGAAATAAGCTGGACCCAAAAGGACACATATTGCATGATTCCACTTACATGAAATATATAGAAAGGCAAAGTCATAGAGACAGAAAGTAGATTTGAGATGACCAGGGGCTGGGGGGAAAAGGCACTGGCGATTTGCTGTTTAATGCTTACAGAGTCGTTTGGGGTGATGAAAAGTTTTGAAAATAGATAGTGGTGATGGTTGCATGACATTGGGAATGTAAGTAATGCCACTGAATTGTACACTTAAAACTGGCTAAAATGGCAGATTTTATGCTATATATATCTCTACAATTTTAAAAGTTTAATGATATCATATACCCAAACCACTGAATTGTACGCTTTAAGTGAGTGAATGTGAATTATTATGGTACGTGAATTATCCCAATAAAGCTATTAAAAAAGAAATTTCTGACAGTAATTACTACCAAAATTTCAAAGTAATGATGAACGCAAAGGGTATTTTGCCATCTCCACAATGCTTGTAATTTGGTATTAAAATATCTGTTATTTCTACTGGTTGCAAGGCCACAAGCACTGTTAGCAGCATTGTCATTTGTTTCCTGCTTTTATAATTGGGGGGAAATGCTATATTTTAGGTGGAGGTTAGTAAAGATATGATCTTTTTTCTCCATTCAAGCTCACTAACTCTCTGACTGCTGTCTACAGATCTCAGGGTTAAGGTCTGTGGATTTATTCTATTGAAAATCTACTACATACAGGAAAACATTGCTTTGCCTTAATCTCTTTAATTCATCTACATACGTAATTTTGGCCACTGAGTCTCGAATACTGGGCAGCATTTATTAGCTCAACATTGCATATTGAATCAAATTACCTTTTTAAGGACAGGAAATGGGAAATCCGTTATGTCAGTCCACAAATAATCATTTAACTTCAGCAGTTATATCCAGTCACTTAAAAAGACTAGAAAGCCATTGTCTCAGGAAACCCATTTTCCTTTCTCGCAGTTCCTTGCCAACTGGTGCATATCCCACTTTTCTTTCATCACAGGAAGCAGAGACCACAGGCTGTTTTCAGTCTATCATAACTTTTTCAGCTGAGTAACTCAACTGGCTCCCCCGAGCAAAGATGCTGCCAGTTGTAATAGCGCCAGCTCTGCAAAATGCCTGCCCCTAGGATGGCTTAGTGCCTTCCCTGAGTGCTAAGCAGAGGATGTCTAGCTTTTTGAAGCTCATTGTGGGAGTGAAACTGTTTATGCAGCCAATCTCAAAGGGAATTTAATTTCCCTCTGGTTAGTAGGACTTTATTTTCTAGTTGAGTGTTTTAATGTTCTTGGCATATTTTGGTAAACATTGTAACAACTCATACTGTTTCAGAGAATTTTTACTTCTAAAAATAACAAATCGCACACCTTCCTCAGCACATTTATTAGACATGAATAAAGTCTGATATAACGAAAGTTCTTTATTATAAAACGTAAGGATTATTTTAGTAATAGAGTTGTTACCTTTATGCAAATACTTTTTAAAAAGTACATGAAAGGATGTATTATATGTATATATATTTTTGAGGAATATTAGCCCTGAGCTAACTACTGCCAATCCTCCTCTTTTTGCTGAGGAAGACTGGCCCTGAGCTAACATCCATGCCCATCTTCCTCCACTTTATACGTGGGACGCCTACCACAGCATGGCTCTTTTTTTTTGCCAAGCAGTGCCATGTCTTCACCTGGGATCTGAACCGGCGAACCCCAGGCTGCTGAGAAGCGGAACGTGAGAACTTAGCCACTGTACCACTGGGCTGGCCCCGTGGATGTTATATTTTCTAAAAGCTAATTTGCAGAATAAAAAATAAGACATAAGCAAGATCAAGCAGTGTGAACAAAGTCACAGGTGGAGGGCCTGCCCTATTTCCAATAACAAACCTAATTAACAAAACATTGTGATCCTTGATCATTTAGTCAGTTATCCCTAACATTTAACATTGGCTTGAGATTTCCTCAAGGGGCTGAAATCACATCGCTACTGACTTTCCAGTTTTGCCCTATTTCTAGGTCGTAGGCTTCTGGAAACCTGACTAGGTTAAGCACCAGATATGTTTGCATATTTTGCTATATGGTCTCTTGCTAAAGGGGCCAGGGTTTGATATCCATTCCATGATTCTTACATATATGTTGTTTTTCTGCCAGTTTCTCATAAGTTTAGGCTGAGAGAAAGTGTGCAGAGGGACATGTGCATATTTACTCCTACTTTTTGTAAATTAGGTTTAAAAAGCTTGAATCATTATCATACATGGAAACAACAGATGTGTGTCTGTGTCCTGATAAATGATAAACAAAATGCCCAGCAGCCCAACTTATTTGAAGCTCAGTCAGAATGTGATCTCTAGATAATTTTTCTATTAAAATTTTGTCTTTAGTGACTCCAGTCAATCAAGACTATAGATGAGTCGACTGACTTGAGTTGAAACAGCGATCCCTGGTTTCTAAAAGCGACAGTGGCATCATTCAGTCGTTTGTGCTGCTCACCTTCCTCTCACTAAAGGATCTCTCTTTATGCACATGCTGGATATAAACATCAGCTCCCAGATGTTGGCCTATAATTTTGCTTTAAACTAAATGTCTTCTGCATTCTCGAGAAACATGTAATTTTTGAACTAAGAGTAGGTCAATACATTTAAGGATAATTTTAATATTGACCTAATTTCAGAAGAGTTGGGATTTTGTGATTTTTTTTTTTAGACTTTTACATGACTCCCTAGAATGTTCAAGTGGTAATAACATTAATAGTGATAACCATTTCACTCAACAGCATCAAGATTTAGCTTCTTTATCTATAAAATGAGGGATAATGTCTCTCTCATGATGGTACTGTGGAGATTGAATGAGAGGAGAGCTATTTAAATGTCTAGCACAACACCTAGGACAAGATCGATGTTCAATAAATGCTGAACTTGAATTTGAAATGGAAATATTTTGCCTCATTATCAAGAAGATAGATACGTGTTAACTAGTCATTCCAAATGAATCAAAATATTTTTCTCTTTTTAGAGAGCTGTATGTGTACATATATACCTCATATACCAAGATACACATATATGTGTGTATACACACATATGCATTTGTTTATTTATAATTATCTATTTATTCAGTACATGTGTATGTACATGGAATTTGGGACTTAATCCTGAGGTCATAACATTTTATTTTAAATTTATCCCTGAAGTGATTATTTAAGAGTCTGCTTACATAAACAAGACAAGAACAGCTTTGACTTTTTCAAGCAATAAAATGTTTCTTAAATTGAAGTATGTGGTAATCAGGACATTGAGCAACTGGAAAATGAAAAGCAAGAGCTACACAATAACGAGCTATAAATCCCATTCTCCCAAGTACACTAGGTATTGATTGGCTAGTAGAGGATATTAAAAGAACAACATTCATAATATTTCTTTTCTTTCAAAACTGTTTTCTCCTTCATTAATCATTTTTGTGAAGTGTGATTATTTTCTTGTTCCAGAGCTTTCATAGGTTGTTGCATGCTCAAGCTGCCTTTCTATTTTCATACATGGAATTGCATGGTTTAAAAAAATAAATTATGGTTAAAAAATAAGTCCATGTTTTATTTGATGGGGAGAAAAATATAAACAAAAATGCTTTCATGCAAATACTCAAAGATGAAGAGACCAAAGCCATTTTGCTTTGAGGCTATTTGTTGTGCATCATAAACTCTACAATGCATTTCTTTCTTTCTTATTTTCAATAGGTCTCCTTCTGAATCATCTCCAATTATGATCAATACTATTTTTTAAATCACAGCTACAACTAAACATTCAGTCTCTACAAATCACAAAGTGAATTTGAGATTTGGCAATTTTTTCATGAATTTGTGTTTATCCTTTTATTCAACCAATATGTTTGGGCATGTATTATATATCAGGTACTGTCAGGGAGGCATTTCAATTCTAACACAGATTATGATCAGGATTATATCATTTGATTGTCCATATCAATTTAATAAACCAGATTATCTCCTCTTCCTTTTTATGTAGTATACACAGTCCAAGCTGAAATTCTAAATGGCTTCCTCTTACATAAAGATTAAAACTTAGACAATAAATAAATAAAATCTAAGTTTATCTGCTATCTCCCAGACTCCTAGGACTTTAAAAATTAGTGGAAGGCAAAATTACAGCTAGACGTATGTCTTGCTTGAAGCTTGTCCAAGGTCTGACAACTAATTTTTGGTCACCATTTACAAAGGAATAAAAGATACAAGCAAGAAGGACTCACAAGGGAAAGAGTCAGCAATAAGTATAATTGTTGATTCCTTCCTGCCTGAGAAGAATTCGCCCTGATTCTCCTTTCTTTGGATTTTTGAATCCATTACCTTATTTAGAGGGGCATTTTTGAATTAGTTATAAGCCAGACTAACATAGTTAGTCATTTAAATCAATATTATTGAACCAAGTTGGTTGTGATGTAGTCAAGTGTTCTTTTTTCTTAAATAGAAACTGTTTTTTTCTGATAATAATAGTGGTCATTGTAATTTACACAAGAAAATGTAAAGAAAAGTCAAAAGAAATAAAAACAACATAATCCATCCTTGCCATTACAAACCATTTTTAACATCTTGCTATATATACTTTAGACCTTTTCCTATGCATGTATAAATATACATATATATGAAAATGTAATCATCCTTTACATCTTCAAATAGTTTTCTACTTGGTTTTCTTCATCAAGCAAAACATTGTGAACCTCTTTCCATATTTATAAATATAGATTTATTATGACATCATCTGAAGGCCTACAAAATGTTTTACAGTCTTACTATAGTTATGCATTCTGCTATATAATAAGTAGATATAGAAAACGGTTAAGAATTTTGGCCCATCACTACATTGCCTCTTGGTTCTCATGAATTTGAATTATCTGCTAATTTTTATCTATTTCTTCTGCATTCTATAATTCTCTTTGCTTTTAACTCACTCTCTTATTCCCATTGTTTTTATTTAAAATAAAACTAGAATTTTTTGGGAAATAAGAGTAAATAGACTCCAAGTAAAGCTTTCTTTGAGGCAGGTGTGAAAATGTTGTGTCACAGATTTTGATGATTTGACTACTCAGAGACATTCCTGCCTTGCTTTTGAATTCTTTGATGGATTCTAGAGAGTTTAAAATTCTAAATAAGTGTGATATTACTGTAACTGAATGTTAAGGCAGACTCATTGAATTTATGGTTAGCTCTATCACTGTCTTGGAAGCAACCTTTTTATCTCCTATTACTTTATTTTCATACCTTGCTTGAAAAAGACAGCTCACCAAAAGAGAAAATTGCTATCTATATGGATCACAAGGCAAGTATCAAGTCAAATTCAAACATTAAAATGCACAGTGTTAATCAAATTAAACACCGAAAATTTAAAAGAAAATGAAACCGTCTGATTCTGGTCTTAAGAAGAAAGTTAAATATCCATATTACATCCAGAAACTAAAAGTCTCACTCCCATATAGCTATTTAGTGTTGTTTACTGAAAAGAATTGACTTGGTTCCTCTTATGGTTCCTTTCTATGGATCATTTAATTCCACAAGCCCATTTCCTCATTTTAAAATTTGAGATAATGGAGAGTCACATCAGCATTGTAGTGGAGTGAGTTGTTCCCTTTGTCTCTCCCCTTTAAGTTACAACTGAATGGACATTCATTAACCAACAAAAGATTCCCTACACAGCACAACAGGAAGCCTGAGAGATCCATGCAGCCATATATCAGAAGTTGGGTGGACTGGATCCCCAGGAAGCAGTGGAACTGGGTGAATGGACCCAGTGGCAGTGATCCAGGTCATGGGTCCTCACACAGTGGCCAGCACAACTGTAAGAGGAGGTGGGATCAGCCTGGTCTGTGCGCCAATGCTTGCAGGAATGCCCACTGTGCCATGGTGATTCCATCTTTGGGAATGCTCCCTGCTGAGTGGTGGTGGCTCAGCCCCCATGACAGAGCCCTGCCCAGCAAGCACGGTGGCTCAGCCAAGGCACCCATGAGGACAGAGCCAGCCTGCACATGAAATAAAGCACCCATCACCTCCTGCCTAGCATGGCAGTCAGTTGGTCCCCTGCCAAATATTGCAGTCCCACTTGCATGAGAGCAACCCACCAGTGGAGCACAGAGGCCCTACCTGTGCACGCATGCATGAGCTGCCAGGCAGCTGCAGCCAGCCCAAGTAAACACTGAGCAACCCTACTGGCACAACTTCCAGCAGATGGTGAGGGATAAGAAAACACAGTTCCTGCCAACCCCACCCAGGGGTGGCAGGTGGAATCTGTGACCTGATAGTACTGCAAATGCACCAGCAAAGGATCAATTCATCAAACAACATGAAGAACTACATAAAACTTCAGAGCAGAAGGGAAATGACAAATTTCCAGAAACCAATCCTGAAGTCACAGAAATTTACAGCCTAAAAGACAGAGAATTCAAAGTAGTTGTCATAAAGAAACTCAGTGAGTTACAAGAAAACTCAGAAAGACAGTTCAATGAGCTCAGGAGTAAAATTAATGAGCAGAAGGAATACTTCACCAAAGAGATTGAAGCTCTAAAGTAAAAAAAATGTGAGCCAGAAATTCTGGAGATGAAGAACATAATAAATGAGTTAAAAAATAATCGAGAAACTATAAAAAACAGAGCTGACACTAAGGAGGACTGAATTAGTGATTTAGAGGATAGAAACATAGACTTGCTTCAGGTGTAGGAGAAGAGGGAACCAAGATTTAAAGAAAATGAAGAAATTCTTCAAGAAATATCTGACTTGGGGCCAAGAAACATCTCACCCAGTGGTGCAGTGGTTAAGTTTGTACATTCTGCTTCAGTGGCCTGGGGTTCACTGATTTGGATCCCAGGTGTGGACCTACCCACCGCTTGTCAAGCCATGCTGTGGCAAGCATCCCACATATAAAGTAGAGGAAGATGGGGACAGATGTTAGCTGAGGGTCAGTCTTCCTCAGCAAAAAGAGGAGGATTGGCAGCAGATGTTAGCTCAGGGTTAGTCTTCCTCAAAAAAAAAAAAGAAAGAAAGAAAGAAAGAAAGAAATATCTGGCTCAATTAGGAAAAGCAACATAAGGATTATAGGAATTCCAGAGGGAGAAGAGAAAGAGAAAGGAGCAGAGAGCTTGTTCACAGAAATAATAGGTGAGAATTTCCCAAACCTGGGGAAAGAATAGAACTCCTAATTACATCAATGCAAAAAATCCTTCTCCAAGGCATATAATATTAAAACTGTCAAAAGACAATGACAAAGAAAAAATATTAAGGGCAGCAAGGCAGAAGAAAATAACCTAGAAAGGAACCCCTATGAGCTTTCAGTGGGTTTCTCAGCAGAAACCTTACAGGCTAGGAGAGAATGGAATGATATATTCAAAATACTGAAAGACAAAAATTTTCAGCCAAGAATACTCTATCCAGCAAAACTATCCCTCAGATGCAACAGAGAAATAAGAGCTTTCCCACATAAACAAAAGCTGAGGTTGTTCGTTGCCACTAGGGCTGCCTTATAAGAAATGTTGAAAGGAGGCCTCCCATTTGAAACTAAAAAGTAAAGCTTTGCAAGCTGGGACATGGCGGAGGAGGGTAGTGGCAGATGAGATTGAGGAGGCAGCAGGCAGCCACATCCATCAGGGCTTTATTGGCAATTGCAAGATCTTTGACTTTAGCCTGAATGAGCCATTGGAGGGTTGTCAATACAAGAATGACAATGATCTGACTTAACTTGTGGAAAAGATATCTCTGTGTGAAGAATAAACTAGGGGAACAAGAATGAAGCAGACTCCAGCTAGAAGGTTATTTCAACAGTCAAGACAAAAAGAGCAGAGCCTTGGACTAGGATGGAAATGATGGCAGCACTGGGAAGTGATCAAATGCTGCATGTATTTCAAAGTTCCTATGTCTTTTATAAAACACAAAATCTACTCTAGATTATATTTAATGAGAAGACTGTAATGTATTCCAATGATGTGGGATTAAAATTTCACTACAAAAATACCTCTATCTCAGATATTGGCTTCTTACGATTACTTTTTTCATCTGACAGGTCCAGGAAAAAACTGTCTTTCTTTCCACCTGGCGTTTTGTCAATAAACCATCCTCCATCAGGAAAAAAAAAAAAAAAAAAAGTAAAGCTTTGCAAAACCTTGAGCAAGAAGATAAATAGACAGAATCAGAAAATTGCAGCTATATATCAGAATAGATTAGTAAACACTTAATTATAACATATGAGATAAAGGGAAGGAAAGCATAAAAAATAACTATAACCATTTCAATTTAGTCACAAACTCACAACACAAAAAAGAATAATTTGTGACAACAATAACTCAGAAGGGGAAGAGAAAAGGGATGAAACTTGCTTAGGCTAAAGGAGATAAGTGGCTATCAGAAAATGGACTATCTTGGGGCCGGCCCAGTTCCCGAGTGGTTAAGTTCATGTGCTCTGCTTCAGCTGCCCAGGGTTTTGCTGGTTTGGATCCTGGGTGGGGACGTGGCACCACTCATCAGGCCATGTTGAGGCGGCATCCCACATGCCACAACTACAAGGACCTACAACTAAAATATACAACTATGTACTGGGGGAGGGGCAGATTTGGGGAGAGAAAGCAATTAAAAAAGAGAGAGAGAGAGAAAGAAGATTGGCAATGGTTGTTAGCTCAGGTGCCAATCTTTAAAAGAAATTTAAAAAAATAAAGAAAATGGATTATCTCATTTATGAGATCTTTTATACAAACCTCATGGTAACCAATAAAAAAAAATCAGAGCAGAGCCACAAATCATAAATAAAGAGAAAGCTGAGGAAATCATCACAAAAACCACCAAAATGAAATGGCTGTCAGAAATACAAGGAAAGAGAAACAATGGAAATATAAAACAACTGGAAAACAAGAGATAAAATGGCAGTATTAAGCTCTCATATATCAATAACCAATCTAAATGTAAATGGATTGAATTCTTCAATCAAAAGACACATAGGGACTTGGTGGATTAAAAAATAAGAGCTAAAAATAAGCTGCCTCTGGCAAACACATCTCAGCTCTAAAGACAAACACAGGCTCAGAGTGAAGGGATGGAAGATGGTACTCCAAGCTAATGGCAAACAAAAGAAAGCAGGTGTTGCCATACTTAAATTGGACAAAGTAGACTTCAAGATAAAACACGCTATGAGAGACAAAGAGGGGCAGTATATAATTATAAAAGGGATATTCCACCAAGAGGACATAACAATTATAAATATATAAGCATCTAACACAGGAGTACTAAAGTATATAAAGCAACTATTAAAAGACCTAAAGGAAGAAACTGACAGCAACACAACAATAGTATGGGACCTCAACACCCCACTAACATCAATGGATAGACCCTCCAGACAGAAAGTCAATGAGGGAACAGTGGCCTTAAATGAAACACTAGACCAGATGGACTCAATCAATATATAAAGAACATTCCATCCCAAAACAGCAGACTATACATTCTTCTCAAGTGCACATGGAACATTCTTAAAGATAGACCATATCTTGGGAAACAAGGTAAGCCTCAATAAATTCAAGAAGGTTCAAATAATATCAAGCATCTTTTCAGACCACAATGCTATGAAACTAGAAATCAACTACAATAAAAAAGCTGGGAAAGGCACAAATATGTGGAGATTAAACAACATGCTACTGAACAACCATTGGATCAATGAAGAAATCAAAGGAGAAATAAAAAAATACCTGGAGACAAATGAAAATGAAAATACACCATACCAATTCTTATGGGATGCAGCAACAGCAGTGCTAAGAGAAAAATTTATAGCAATACAGGCCTACCTCAACAAAGAAGAAAAATCTCAAATAAGTAACCTTGAATTACACCTAACAGAACTAGAAAAAGAAGAACAGACAAAGCCCAAAGTCAGCATAAGGAGAGAAATAATAAAAATTAGAGCAGAAATAAACGAAACAGAGACTTAAAAAACAATAGAAAGGATCAATGAAACTAACGGTTGTTTGTTTGAGAAGGTAAACAAAATCAACAAACCCTTATCCAGACTCACTAAGAAAAGAAGAGAGAAGGTGCAAATAAAATTAAAAATGAAAGAGGAGAAATTAAATGGATACCACAGAAATACTAAGGATTATAAGAGAATACTATGAAAAACTGTATACTCACCAATTGAATAACCTAGAAGAAATGGGTATTCTTAGACTCATACAACCTCCCCAAATTGAATCAAGAAGAATTAGAGAATTTGAATAGACCAATCACAAGTAAAGAGAGAGAAACAGCAATCAAAAACCTCCCAAAAAACAAAAGTTGAGGACCAGATAGCTTCTCTGGAGAATTCTACCAAACATTCAAAGGAGACTTAATACCCATCCTTCTCAAACGATTCCCAAAAATTGAAGAAGATGGAATACTTCCTAACTCATTCTATGAGGCCAACATAACACTGATACCAAAACCAGGCAAGGACAACACAAAGAAGGAAAATTACAGGCCAATATCTCTGATGAACATAGATACAAAAATCCTCAACAAAATATTGGCAAATTGAATATAGCAATACATTAAAAGGATCACACACCATGACCAAGTGGGATTTATACCAGGAATGCAGGGATGGTTCAACATCAGCAAATCAATCAATGTGATACACCATATTAACAAAATGAAGAATGAAAATCATCTGACCAACTCAATAGATGCAGAGAAAGCATTTGACAAGATCCAACATCCATTTATGAGAAAAACCCTCAATAAAATGGGTATAGAAGGAAAGTATCTCAACATAACAAAGGCCATATAGACAAACTCACAGCCAACATCATTCTCAATGGTGAAAAACTGAAAGCCATCCCTCTGAGAATAGCAACAAGACAAGGGTGCCCATTCTCACCACTCCTATTCAACATAGTATTGGAAGTTTTCGTCAGAGCAATGAGGGAAGAAAAAGAAATAAAAGGTATACAAATTGGAAAGGAAGAAGTAAGCCTTTTGTTGTTTGTGGACGACATGATTCTATATATAGCAAACCCTGCAGAATCCAACAGAAAACTATTAGCAGTAATCAACAACTATAGCAAAGTTGCAGGGTACAAAATCAACCTAAAAAAACCGGCGTCTTTCTATACACTAAAAATGAACTAGCAGAAAGAGAAGTCGAGAATGCAATTCCATTTACAACTGCAATAAAAAGAATAAAATATCTAGGAATAAATTTAACCAAGGAAGTGAAAGACCTATACACTGAAAACTATAAGAAATTATTGAAAGAAATCGAAGAAGACATAAAGAAATGGAAAGATATTCCGTGCTCATGGATTGGAAGAATAACCGTAGTTAAAATGTCCATATTAGCTAAAGCAATCTACAGATTCAATGCAATCCCAATCAGAATCCCAATGACATTCTTCATGGAAATAGAACAAATAATCCTAACATTTATATGGAACAACATAAGACCCTGAATAGCCAAAGCAATCCTGAGAAAAAAGAACAAAGATAGAGGCATCACAGTACCTGACTTCAAAATACACTACAAAGCTGTAGTAATCAAAACAGCATGGTACTGGCACAAAAACAGACACACAGATCAATGGAACAGAATCTAAAGGCCAGAAATAAAACCACACATCTATGGATAGCTAATCTTTGACAAAGGAGCCAAGAGCATACAATGGAGAAAGGAAAGTCTCTTCATAAATGGTGTTGAGAAAACTGGACAGCCACATGCAAAAGAATGAAAGTAGATCATTATCTTACATCATAACACAAAAATTAACTCAAAATGGTTTAAAGACTTGAAGATAAGACCTTATGTGTGCCTTATGTGTGTTGATTCCTTTAACACTTGTGGTAGGCAGACTAATGGCCTGCTAACGTCCACGTCTGAATTTCCGGAACCTGAGACTATGTTAAATTACTTGGCAAAACAGACTTTGCAGATGTGATTAAGGATTTTGAGATGAGAGAGAGTAGCCTGGATTCCCCAGGTGAGCCCAATGTAATCACAGGGTTCTTTTAAGTGAAAGGGGGAGGCAGGAAAGGGAGCTTCAGGGTGAAGCAGCATGAGAAGGACTCAGCCACTTCTGGCTTTGAAGATGGAGGAACGGGACAGCCTCTAGAAGCTGGAGAGGACGAGGAAATTGTAAGCCTCATTGAACATTCCATTTGGGAAGTATTTTAAAAGTAGGGATATTTTAAAAGAAAAAAAGATTAAGTTGATTATTGTAAAGAAATAGATTCATAGAACTTGAAAAGGTCAGATACAAAATGTTTAAAGTGAGTCTTTCATCAACAGTTGTAAACTATTCCAAGAAGTCTCATCATGGGCAGACATGAAGCTTAGCTCTGTGCACGGCACTCACAAGGCAATAAAAAAAATCCACTGAACAAGTGAATGCATAAACATTTAATTAGCTTGTGGATATGCATATGATCAAATGCGTCCTCAAATGTTTTGGGGTGGGGCTGGCCGGTGGCGCAGCGGTTAAGTTCACACCTTCAGCTTCTCGGTGGCCTGGGGTTCGCCATTTCGGATCCTGGTGTAGACATGGCACCGCTTGGCACGCCATGCTGTGGTAGGCGTCCCATGTATAAAGTAAAGGAAGATGGGCACGATGTTAGCTCAGGGTCAGGCTTCCTCAGCAAAAAGAGGAAGACTGGCAGTAGTTAGCTCAGGGCTAATCTTCCTCAAAAAAAAAAAAAAGTTTCGGAGTCTGTTTCATCATTCTCATCACTTTAAATTACTAGGCGCTTCTTTGTCTGGTTAGGAAGAAGCTGTCTTTGCCCTGTTCTCGGACTTCAGTCCATGGTTTTGGCTTCCCAAAACAGAGGTAGCATAGCATTAGTGGGTAAGAGTTCTGGTTTGGAATCGGCAAGACCTGGATTTGATTCCAGCTCACCTGTTTATCACCTGTCTGAATTCAGGCAAGTCATTCAACCTCGGTGTCTTCATTTTAAAATGGGCATCATAACATTTACCTCCTGTTTTGCAGTGACGATCAAAATTATGTAAACACTGCCTGACCCACAGAAAGCACTCACAAAAGGTAGCTGTGTAAATCTCACATTACTTATCAGCACAGACTGACTCTTGTTTCTGATGTTGCCCAGAAAGCACAGTGTCCCAGTCGGATGTATTTCTTTTTGGGGTGTCGTCCTTCTCAAAAACAGAAAGGAAAATGGTTGCTATGAACTATTTGAGCCTTACATGTGCTTTACTTGAGTGAATCAGTTTAGAAGGCTCAAATTCATCCTCACCTTTTTAGTAACTTTGATTCTTGAGAATTTGGGGAAGGAAGGAAAGATCTGTTCTTAAACTTTAAGGGAGAAGATGGACAGGAGTGATCAGTGGTTTCCAGTGTAGTTAGAAGAGAGAAAGCAGCTATTAATGGCACTTAGCTTGTGCCAAATGCTTTACATATATTATCTCACTTAATCCTCTAGGCAACCCTTTGAAAGAGGTGTGAAGACCACCATTTTATACACGGGGAAATGAACCACAGAGAGGACAAGGTCACACGGGGCAAGTTGGGATTCCAACTCAGTATACCATGTGGCCTTTCAGCCAGGACTGCTTTCCAATAAATACAGTCCTGACTGATTACACGTGATTTAGGAAGAAAATGCATGCTGCTTAAAGGGAATGAGTAATGATTTATATTAAAAGAGGTTATTGAGCGGCAAGCAGCACATGGACATAATTTCTGCAATTATCCTGTCATACTGCAAAATGAGTTTTCTTTGACCACATAATGCACATATTCCTAGCTGTGTAAAGAAAGTGCCTTCTGTTAACTAGTTGCTGACCATTATGTTACTCTGAAGACACTAAACAGACATAGATGAAGCATAAATAGGCAATTTTTAAAGCAAGTTTTCCTCTATGCCAATAAATATATTTTTTACCCCATCCAGGAAGATTACACACCTGAGATCAAGGAACCACTAAGATTCAGTTCTAGAGCTGAAAATTCTAACGAAATCTAAAGGTGGATTTTCCAGTTTGTTTCAGAATGATAGAAACCACTTGCAGGATTCTCAGAAGCCCCTGAAGAGAAATGTACTTGCCTATAGGAAGTCACACAGAATCCAAGTCAGGTAAAATGCTTCATATCTAATTATTGAACGTCCTCATTGTCTGCCCTTCCTAAAAAGCAATTGTCAAGAATCATTTGGCATAGGGCCAGAAACAAAACAAAAATCACACATTTATTGATATTATGACATTATTGATTGTGATTACTATATAAACGATTTAATTTTATTTCAATTTCATATTCATTTTAATGGACTAAGACTCACTTTCAAGGTTTCAATATTGGCTTACCGTTGTCTTCAACAGAGAGGTAGAAGACGTCTTCTGTTGCCTTGCTGCCTTCGTTCAAGATGTAGTGCATCCTCATCTCATCAATGTCAGCTAATAAAAGAGTGAGCATCTTACAGGTCATAAAGGCACAGTAGAAAATGAGTATGTTAAGAATTTCAGTGTTTTAATAGGTCATAAAAATACTACAACAAATAAAACTTAAAATGATTAAATGAAGACGAATCTAAATTTTCAAAAATGATTAAATGAACACTAATCTAACTTTTTCTGAAAGTTACAATGGCAAAAATAGAACTTTAGTTTAAAACTTTGTTACTGTGCTCCTATGTGCTCAATCTCTGTGATCATGCCCAACAAGAAGGCCATTCTACCTATGCGTGGTTCACAACATCCTCGCCTCTATGGAGAGCTGAGTCTACCCGGTTTTTGGTCATCTGTACAAGTATGGAGCTTGGCATAATGGTGGAGACTCATTAATTACTTGTTGAAATGAATTAAACAAGAATAACTACTGTATTCTAAGACACAAGAAAATGAGAATAAAATCATGATATTTTTCTATTGCCTATTCTCCTGGATTTTAAAGAATTTATCAATTGGGTCTATAATTGTGTTTTTGTATTGGTAATTATTAGTATTTTAAAGACAATTTACATTTTGGGGATATTTATTTGTAAGAACAATTCTTATGGAACCACATACGATTTCAATTGCTTTAGAAGCAATTCTGAAAATGTGGCTAACCTATTTTTTAAATATCCTTCATAAGTTTTACTCTAAGATTGCATCTAGGTTTGTATGTATGTTTTGTGGGAAATTGCCCGCATCTCTTGACATCTCATATATAGAGCTACATAAAAAAAGTTTGAAGACAATGTAAAGAGCAGCTAAAAGACCCCAGGTGTCACATCACCCAGGAGAGCTCAGGGACCTGCCTCTAGTTCACCATTAGTATGAACAACAAATATCAAAGAAAAATGGTCTTTAAAACGTGGGAAACTTAGTTCTATGCTTTTTATTTAGAGGCAGAAAGTACATTTGAATAGTATAATAATGTGCAGCGTAATACTAATATTCAAAATGTAAATACCAAATATCATCTTTAGAAGTCTAGACTTACTGAAAAACTATGCACATCATGCCTAGATAGGTCATTCTTTACTTAAAATTAAAAATTAAGCTGATATGATCAAAATTAATGCAACCTTATCCTACAATATTTCAGGAGCAGAAGCTGTCTTCCTGCATTTTGCAGTTTTAAGGCATAACTACCACCCTTGTTAAATGTCTGAGGGTTCCTTTTTTATCTTTGAGGAAGATTAGCCCTGAGCTAACTACTGCCAGTCCTCCTCTTTTTGCTGAGGAAGACTGGCCCTGAGCTAACATCTGTGCCCATCTTCCTCTACTTTATATGTGGACGTCTATCGCAGCATGGCGTGCCAAGCGGTGCCATGTCTGCACCTGGGATCCGAACCAATGAACCCCGGGCCGCTGAGAAGCAGAAGGTGCGAACTTAACCGCTGCGCCACGGGGCCGGCCCTGAGGGTTCCTTTTAAATGGGGATTCTGATGAAACAATTGAAAAAGGTCTTGTTGCCATTTTCATTACAAGAATAATTTCACATTCCATTGTATTTCCCTAGAATCAGAATCTTTCTGCAAATGGGCTGAGGTCAGGACAATTTTACACAGAGCTGAGAGATCTGATCCACTCAAGGAGAGGGACAGAGGGGACATTGTACACTAACCTTGTGTAAACACTCGCGTGCTCTCGTTTCCAAGGCCAGTGTTGATAATGAAGCCACGCTCTGGTCCTCTGGTCACTTTATACTTCAGGAGCCTGTGGGGGCCATCCTGATGCTCTGCCTTCAGGGACTTGTTGGTAATCAGGAAGTCCACGTGTCCAGTGTGAAGGTGCTTCAAGGCTGGGGCTCCCCTGTTAGCGGCAATCTGAGGGAGCCTGTTGTCTAGAGGGCATATGTGGATCTTCATTACCTGAGGTTTGTGTGTCTCCAGGGCAGTGTCTGGGAAGACATAGAAATCAGCATGAGTGCCATCTGTCACAGTCAAGGAGAAGCTGTCTTCAGTCGTCTCACTGCCATTGTGCCAATAGCTAATCAAGTTCTCGTTCAGGTCCCGTTTGGTGAAGGTGGTCACAGGATGGCTGCCATTATACAAAATCTTGCCGTGGAAGGGGACCTGGGTGATGCTAAAGAGGAGAAGATCATCTGGGGTATCCTTGTCTTCCACTGTCAACTCAAAGGGAGTGATCAGCTTGCTTTCCCCTTCCTGCAATATTAGTTTATGGATGGTCAAGATAGGTTTCTTATTGTCCACATCTGTGATGAAGATCCTGATGGTTTGGAACACAGGGTTGTGTCCATCAGTCACTTGAAACACAAAGCTGTCCATCTTTATCTCATCATTTGAAGTGTGGACATAGAATAGTTTGTTGCCAGCCAACTGAAGCTGAGTGAAAGAGGCAATGGGTTCCCCAGGGTGGTCAGAACTTTCTAAGTGCCCCAGGCTAGGAGCCTGTGTGATGCTAAAGTGAAGCTGTTCATCAGAGCTGTTGATGTCACTGGTGCTAAGTAGATCAGTGGTGAGGGCCACTCTGCCACCTTCTGTCAAAGTGACCCCTTTGCTGATGACCTTAAGGAAGACCCTGTCCAAGCTGCCAATGGTGACATAGAAGTAGCGGTCTATCAAATGGTTAACACCATCAGTCACATCAAACTTGATAAGGTCAAGAACTCCTTCTTGGCCTGTGTGGGTGTAACAGATGAGGCCTCTGTCAATCTCATCCTGGGTAAAGTTCATTCCCAGGGTGAGGTTGTTCCTCACTTCCCCTTTGGGTTGTCTCAGTCTCTGTAGAAGCCCTTGTTGAGGCCCAGAACGGAGGACAAAACTGAGGCGTTTATCATCTGAGTCAAGATCTGTGGCCTTGAGGACCTGATTTGTGATGACTGCAGTGTGTCCAGTCTCTAATTCCAGCCCACCATTGATGGTGAGCCGAGGGGTCTCATCATCTACCAGGATCACCACAATGGGTACCTTCCTGTGGGTAGTATGCTTGCCATCACTCAGCCAGACCTCAAAACTGTCCTCTGAGGTCTCAGAGTCATCATGCTCATACACAATGGTGGAGGCCTCCTGGATCTCCTGTAAGGTGAAGCTGTGGATGGGCTGGCTGCCTGTGGCCAGCTGCCGTATGATTCGTCCATGCCGAGGGAGGGCTGTGAGTTGAAAGTGAAGCTCATTTGGTGGCAAGTCAGCATCTGCCCCATTGAGCAGTGGGGTGTCTATGACCAGGCTCATCCCCTCTAATACCACAAACTTACGGGCAAAAAGTTCAGGCTGCTCATCATTGGTGGGTAAGATGATTATAGGGAAGAAGATATTTGGGGAGAAGTTAATGCCATCAGAGCAATAAAAGATAAATTGATCTTCTTGTGGCTCTACCCCCTTGTGGATACTTTGTATGTAATTGATATGCATCATCTGGACATCTCTGATGGAGAAAGCACTGATGGGGCTACCAGCCTGTGACACTTCTGAGCCAGGAGCTGGTGCAATATTTTCCAGGTAGCCAGAGGCTGGCTGACCAGTCACTGTGCATAGGATTTCATCTTGGGGAGTGTCCACATCTTCAATATTGAGATGTTCTAAGGTCAAGGGGCTCTTCCCACCTTCATAAACAACGTATGCCTCTCTCACCAAGACCTTGGGGACCACGTTGTCCACAGGCAGCACTATCACTTGCACCTGCACTCTCTCCACTATGCTGTCCCCAACCACCCATTGATAAGAACCCTTGGAGACAGCAAAGCTGAAGGTATCATGTTGCTTCTGGAAACCAACTTCACCTCCAGTGTGGACGTAGACTACTGCCCCACTAATGAGGTCCTCTTGAGTGAATTGTTCTGTGGGTAATCCATTCACCAGAATAGTGCCCAATTGGGGACTGTTTTCCATGATGAAAGACAGCATCAAGTCTCTTGTGCCCTTCCTTTTGCCATGGATGATACCCATGGTAATCTCAGTGGCTCTGTTTTCCAGTACATCTGTGGAAACATCTAATAATGAACTACCTGTAAAAGAGATCCTGGGACTTCTGTCAGCTGCAGTGGGATGCACAGAAATCTTGACAGTGATGGGTACGTGGTGTACCCTGTCACTTACCTCCAGATGGAAGGTGTCACTGGTACTCTGGTCTCTGCTGTGCTGGTAAGAGACACTCCCATTAATAATATCAGCTTGCCTAAAAGATTCCCCCAGGACCATACATTTTTTTAAGTACTGCAAGTGTCCATGTTGGGGACCCCAGACTAACATGAAGACAATCTGGTCAATGTCTGTGTCAGGGTCTGTAACATCCAGCTCATTACTGCTGAGGATAAAGCTTTCTCCCTCTAAGACAGTAAAGCCTCTGTTGGTAACTACTGGAGGCTGATTGTCCACAGGCTTCAGGAATAATGTGAATGTGCCTGTTATACTGTTGCCTGCAGCATCCTTCACCTGGTAGGTGAACTGCACAACCCGTGGTACAATACCCAGCTTCTTCTGTGGAGGCTGGTAGGCGACTTTGTGGTGATTCATCTGGGCCTGGGTAAAGTGCACGATGGGTGTGTCTGGTGAATCAGTAAGCACAATGTCTCCAGCCTGGACTGGGTGGTTGCCATCTGTGTCAGTTGGAGGTGTCAATAGGGTGTACCATAGGTTCTGGTCATCTGAGTCCTGGTCAATGTATTGGAGGAATTTCTTCTGGAAGTGAGTGAGTTGATATTCTTGCACAGTCATTTCAAGGGTAGTTCCTGGAAAAAGCTCGGGACTCTGCAGATCCACTGGTTGAAACTTGATGGTGAAGAAGTGCTGCTTGGATAGATTGGGAGGGTCATGGTCATCCTGCACATGGAAAGTCAGCTGGGTCATAACAGATTGAGGGCTATGGGGTCCAAGATGGTGGTAGAAGACTTTCCCTTCCATTATGTCTCGCTGAAGCCACTCAGTCACTACCGTCTCATAAAGTCCTTCCTTTCCCACATAATGCCAGTCTTCCTCTTCGGAGGACAGAGGTGGTTCAACCTGCCGCAGCAGCATCTCCCCCAGGAGCTGACTTGAGTGGGAGGAACCAGCAGCCAGATCCCACCCTCTTTCTTCCTCTTTTTCTTCCAGAGGCTGGTCCTCCAGCACAAAGCAGATGGTTGAGTCCTCAGAGTCAATATCTGTAGCACTCAGGACAAAGGGGGAGATCTGGACCACCTGCCCTTCAGTCACTGAGAGCCCAGTGTTAGCACTGACCATTGGTGGTTCATCATCAACAGGTATAATGGTGACCGGGAAGAGGAATTCCACGTGGTTGTGCCAATCCTTCATCTGGAAGATGATGTTGTCACTGTAGGTGTCACTGCCATCATGCTGGTACACCACTCGCCCTGCTGCCAGGTCCATTGGTGGGAAATGCTTGCACCCAGCAGGTGCCCCAAGCACCGCTAGCTGCCCATGTCTCAAGCCCCTGACTGCAGCTACTTTCAGCTCCTCCGGGTTAGAATTATCACTGATTTGAAGGTTGTGGGCACTGGATAGGGGCCTTGACTGACCTTCAAAAAGCAGTAGTCCCCGGTTATAGCTAGCCACTGGGGCCAAGATGTTCATGGACTTCACTAGCACCATGAAGGCAAAGGGGTCTGAGGTGGCGCCATCTCCGTCCATCACCTCCAGCTCCAGCTGGAAGAGGTGCTCCCCATCCAATTTCTCTGTAGGGGGCTGGTAGGCAATTGTCAGTTCCCGCAGCTCCCTCTGGGTGAAGAAGGAGACTGGAAGGCCCAGGGGGTCGTCAGTGCTGACCAAGTAGCCCTGGTGCCCTGAAGTAGTTGTGGGGGCTTTGAGAACGTTGAAGACCAGGTCATCAGGGTCAGACTCCATATCCTCCGCAGCTAGTGCATCAGGCGTCAGAGCCGTCAGCAGAAACTGATCGACCTCCATCATCATCACGGCCTCGAAACTGGGCTTGGGCGTGGTGTTCTCGGCTCCCTCGAGGATCCTCACCAGAAGCTGGAAGTGCTCAGGGAGCAGCACCTCCACTGACCCAGCTCCTCGGTCCTCTCGCCCTAGCAGCTCCACCACCATGGGCACATAGTCCCGGTTGGGCGAGGGGGTGGTGGCGGTGTGCTGGTAGCGCACGCCGGCCAGGACAAAAGCCTCACAGTCTATGCCCTTGCCTCTGGTGAGAGGGACCCCCACGGCGTCCACCAAACGCCCGTACCTGGGCAGTGGGCCGCCCTCGGGTGGAAGAGGGATGAGCCAGCACCTGCGGGCGCTCGCGGCTCCGGACTCCAGGGAGGCGAAGTCCAGCACTCTCCTGTCGGTGGCCGGGCTCCAGCCCCGCAGCTTCTCCACCGCCAAAGGAGCGTTGCGCGTTACCAGCTCCAAGTGGGAGAAGACCACGACTACCGCCACCGTGAACCGCAGCGCCAGCGTGTAAGTCGGGGCTTCGCAGAGCAGCTGCAGCCGCACCCGGCCGCGTCCGGGGCTGCGGGAACCGAAGTGAGTGTACCGGACCTGGCGGGGCCCGAAGGCGCAGGGGAAGCGGCGCGGGGAGAGCGCGCCGTGGTGCAGAGGCAGGGCGTCCAGCACCGTCACCTCGCACCGGTCCCCCGGCTGCACTCGAATCACCAGGTCCCGGAGCGGGTCGAGCCAAAGCGAGCGCCCTACGGGCACCCGGAGCACAGGGTTGGCGATCAGGACGCTGGGACCGTCGCGGCTGCTGCAACCGAGTGCGCCCCAGGTGGGCAGGTGGAGCACCGGGTGAGGTTCAGTCCCAGGCGAGAGTACCTGTCCCCGTAGCACGGGGCAGTTCAGGAGCAGGTAGGCTAACGCCGCGACAAGCTGGCGGGGCGTAGCAGCAGGACGCCGAGATGTCCCAGCCATGGGACCTTGGAGCTGGGATGCCCGGAGGGTATCCTGTCCAAAGAGGGGCCCCGCTCAGCTGCAGGTGCAGGCGGTGGAGGTGGTGGCTGCTGTCCAGTCCGGAACCGATGCAAGGACGCAGCAGGAGACAGCGGCTAAGCTTCAGCTGCAGCAGGTAAAAGCAGCTGGCGGGAAGGGGCTCTGCCCCCCTTCTGCCCCGCCTCCGTCCCACGTCTCTCCTCTGCTGGCGCCAGGGGCCCCCAGATACTCCCCAGCTCCCCGACACCTAGCGAGAGTGCAGGAGTTCTTCCCTTCGCTTCTTGGCGATTTTACCCGCGCTGCCTTCCTGACCTTCGCGGCCAGGGAGTGGCAGCCACCGAGCAGCCCGGGCTGCCTGCCTAGGACCAGGTGGTCTGGATACTGTCCTCCCCGGGCGCCTCAAAGGGATCGTCCCTTAGTGCTGGGAGACCGACAGTGACTGTTCCCCGCGTCAGTTCTGCGCGTTTGAGCCGCTGCGCTCCCGCGGTCCATTCATCCAGGCGGTGGTGTTTCTGATAGGAGGGAGAGACACCGTTTCTCTTCCTTATCGCTGACAGGAGCGCATTTTCTAGACAAAATTGAGTCTCAGTCAGGACGTAGAAGAAGCTAGTGGGAGCTATTTTGCAAATAGGATTTTCTAGCTGTCTGTCTGATGAAGCAGCTTATTCCGGATCTTGTAATTCAGTGCTTTCGAAACAACCTTGGCATTTTTCTTCTGCTCAGTTTTTTGGGAAAAGGATTAGTATCCAGGCTGGTGAACTTCAATAGCTTAAAAAAATCTATTTCTCGTCAGTGGGGCTCACATACTACAATCAGGTGTGCAGGTCGGCTTCCTTCCATTCTCTCAGAATGTGGTTTCCATATCTAATCAACACTGACCCACCTCTGAGTTTATTAGACATGCTGTTTCCTAATTACTTTCTGTGTAGAAAAATATATGGTAGCCAGAGGGGAGGATGTCAAGAGAAACGGTCGCAGAGAAAATACCACAGATACTTGGATCTATTTCTGTGAATTAATCTATTTAACACTTGGAATCAGTCTCTTCATGGCTTTCCCGGAGGATGCCTGCCCTCCGTGGGTGTAGTGTTAGGTACTTAGTCTCAGATTCATTTTTTAATTATGAAAGGTGTCCATTTAGCCACAGTGTGGAGTTGATGTGCTTTCTTAGGCAATTAATGTGAATGCAACAGTGACTTTTTGATGACTATGAAAATAGACACATCCAAAATTGTGTTGATAAAAATGGCTTCAAGGGGAGTACAAATCTGTAGAATGTCATCCTCAATTTATTCTTTTGACTTTTTACAGGGTTGCAGACGTCTGTTTTATTCGCTTCAGCAGCAACAGCAGCAGCAGCAGTAACTGACTCCCAGAGCAGGAATAATCTGCTGGTGGCCTGAAAGAGCTAATTTTCTCTCTAGCTATTTAATCAGTCGGTGAAATGCTGTGGGTCTATATAATCCACTGAAGCAGAATGCTTGTACACCTCATTAGCACACAGATTTGTTCATAAAACAGAATATTAAGACATAGTAAATTTGTAACAATGTATGTTTAGCCTAATTATGCTAGTCCAGTGTGTCTGGAAAATATTATTTAAAGAATATTTTTAATTGAAACACAGGTAAAATTCCATTACCAAGGAAAGCGGCATTATGTTGCAGAAGGCTACTGCCTTGTCCAAAGGATGGTTTTTTATAGTAGAACTTTTATTGGTCTGTATATATTACATTTTACCAAGTGCATATTCTTGTATGAGTGCAATTTTGCTTCCTGTCCAAGCCCGGGTCGCCCTGGGCAACTAGCCTCTCCATGTGCTAGTTCACTATAGGCGGAGATGGGGGTGGGCAGCGGAGAAACTGCTATGTTTATATTTTTGTCCTGTGGCCCTCTGCTTCCAGCTAACATTCTCTCTCCTCTTTGTCACTACCAAACTTCTTGAAAGTGGTTTTTAAAAAATCTTTTACTTTACTACCTGCATTTCTTAACCGCCCGCTCACTCTCTCTTAGGACAGTCCTGTCTGGCTTCCTTCTGGCTTTTAGACACATCCACAAAACTCTTGCTAAGGTCATCAGTAACCTCCATGTGGCAAAATCCCATGATTGTTTCTCATATTGTCCATTTGCCACACCCTCCAGTTTTCCTCGTTCCTCTCAGTTCAAGTCCTACCTTTTTCTACCCCAAAGTACCTTTCCCTACCTCAGGAAGCCTTTTTCCTATGTTGCCCAAGCCATATGACATCTCTGTTTGCGATTATACATTCATGGACAACTTGATTAAGGTCTGTCTCCTCCACTAGACTTTAAGCTCCACAAAAGCAGGGAGTATGGGTTGTGCACCCCTGATACTGACTGCTTATGTCAAGGATTGACGCATAGCAGGTACGTAATAACTATTTGTTGATTGAATGGGTAAAGGAATGAAGGAGTATGAGAAGTAATCATTGACATACTATGAAGTCTAGGTGCCAGGTGGAAGAAACCAGTGAAAATGCAGGAGATTTTCTTTCTTCCTTCCTCAGACTATGCCAATTCATTAGAGCTGGTGACAGCTCTGTTTACAGAATGCAAATTTGATTTCTAGTCAAACATTTATTTTATCAGAGTTTTCCTTCCGCAGGGCAATTTCACTCATTCATGTCGTATTTCTTTTATCTCTGGTCATCCCAAATTTATCCTTTAAAGCTGAGTGGCATTTTAAGTCTGTCATTAAGTGGCAAAGAAAAGAACTACAAACTGTGTGCTATGTTCAAGGTTTTAATATGCCCCGTGTCATTTGATCCTTGCAAAACCCTGCAAGGTGGTTATGTGTCTTGTTTCTAATTTGTATGTAATAATAGATCCTGCCTCATATAGCTAGTACAAGAATTAAATGGATTACTACACATAAAGAGGCTTTGAACAGTGTCTGGCACACAGTAAGCATTCAATAAATGTAAGTTATAATTATAGATGAGAAATTGAGATTTATGGAAGTTAAGTAGAAAAATTTTGCCCTGTAAATTAATTCAACTATCACTAAAATTGTGTCCTACAGGGAACGACTCTCACATGCCCTTGTCACTCCAGGGGACTTTCCGTCATGTCCCACTCCATAAATAATTGGCTCTGCCCAGAAGTACATAATTGTATTTAATAGTTCATAGAACTAGGAGACTATGTGTCCAAATATCCTGCTTGTACCTTGGCAGAGAGACAGTCCCTTTTCAGAAAAGTCGCATCCAGTCTTGAGAAGAGTGATGGAGAACAGGTAGGGAAAGGTCCTGCCTCACGAACTAGGAAGTTCTATCACAGTATGTCTGCTCCTTGTCAAGGCTCATGGAGCTAAGACCAGGTAGCTAGTCAACCTGATCTTTGCTGAAGCTATTTTTCTCTCTACCAGCTGGAGAAATAAAAGGTCCTAAACCCTAAATATCACAAGGTGAATGCCTTGAATGAGGTTGCTTGCAAATGCTTAACATTAATATACTCCAGTAAATCCTACCTGGAGGCCTTACTGTAATTAACCTTGGGCCAGCAGTGGACTCTTAGACGTTGAAGAACATGCTCCTGGGACGCTACAGGTTAAAACAAACAAACAAACTGCCTCTCCTAAAAAGCCTTAAAATAGCACTCATTGGCTGTGTAAGTCATTTGTCATCTGTCAGGACTGCAGCTTCAAGAGATATTAACTAAGTTAAGCATACGGCCTTTCAGTGGCCGAGCTGGCTTTGCCCCCATTACACAAGGAGTCAGTGAGGCATCTATGTTTCTTATCAGCCCCTCGTAGCCTGAAGAATGTGGTGGCTGCGGCTCCATCTCACTGACTGTATCCCAGGGCCATGTCTGCCTTTGTGTAGATCTGGACAGGGATCTCCATGCTCTGCAGGATGAGCACCATTGCTCTCTGTGCCTGCACACACTACAGAATGTTGTCAAAGGCAGGCTCCACCCACCAGGGCAAGGAGAAGATCATTATGCCCAATGGGAGTAACCACATAGCTTGCATCAAAGATATGATGCTGCATTCATTGACTTCTAAAACTTTCCCAACAAATCCTTCTAGTCATCCTATTAACGTCAAGGACACTGTGACTGTCAGTGCATTTGGGAACTGGGTGGTGTTGGGAAGGAGAGGGCAGAAGGGAATCAGAATATTTTGCCTGCTTTTCTGAGATTTCAACTGGCATCAGAGCCAGTGGCATCCGAGCAGGTGGCTCTGGCTCTCTCATGCCTGAGAGAGCCATCCTTCAGGCTGTTGGGTGCATGATCCCTGACTCCCAGGGCTCCTGTGCAGGCTGTTGCTGCTCAGGGAAAATGATGGGTTGCAGGGAGTCAGGAGCAGGGAGCAAGTGAGAGGTAGGGGAAGAAGGCTCTCTTCCGCTCTGTGCCAGTACAAAGCGCAGATTCAAGCTCCCTCATTCCTGGTTGAACATAATACCCTGGGAGAACAAAAGGGATTATTCAGCGCTAATTTGTGAGATGATAATTGATTATCTTACTTTAAACCATACAACATATAAAAGAAGTAACTATTTTTTACTTCAAAGGAAGGCATTGGCAACATGTGCAAAAAAAAAAAAGAAAAAGAATCAAAGCTAAAAGATTGAATGTTTTTCTAATCTACGTGGTATTCTTTGTTCATTTATAGAATATGTAAGTATAACGTCTATTTAAGCAGAGATTTCCTTTTAAGTAGTTTCAAATTCTAGAAGCAAAAGCTCTCATGATGAAGAATAGTGATATTATTTAATTGGCAGTGTTCTTTGGAGAAATCTTAGTGCAATGTGACCTCAGAATAACTTAAAGATGACACTATTTTGCCCATTATTTGGGTTTTCCATTAATCCAATTTGAATGAGTTAATAGGAAGTCTGGCTTTTAGGCATAGTCCTATTTATTTGTCTACAAGTTTTACCTGATGGGGAATTATGTATTTTTAATAAATCAGCTTTTTTCTCTCTTAAGAATTGATCTCTTGCATATCACAGTCAGGGTTTCAGCTCTGAAATTTAAAGCTCAGCCAAATTCAGAAAATGATTTGTTAGTATGTTTATCAATTAACTATAATTACCATTACTTCTCAGTTATTTTTTCTTTTGCATATGCTTTCAGAGCATTTTCTTTTGACTTTTTCCTTTAATCAATAGTGCAAGTGCAGAATGTGTGTAAGAAATACAGGACTATTAAGATATGATTGTAACTTTATTAAATATGTTTTATAAAGAAGTTAAAGCTTTAGAAATATCTTACTGCAAAATATGATCAAAAGCTGTTGAATAGAATAGTTGAAATATCATGTAAACATTTTTATTTAAATATTAATATGTTTCTATGTTAAATTGTTAGTATTAGTGGTGTTGTATGAGTTTGCTAGGACTGCTACAGCAAAGTACCACAAACTGGTTGGTTTAAACAACACAAATTTATTGTCTCACAGTTCTGGAGGCTGCAAGTCCAAAATCAAGGTGTCAGCAGGCTCAGTTCCAGGGCTGTGTGGG
Source organism: Equus caballus (assembly GCF_041296265.1). NCBI lineage: Eukaryota > Metazoa > Chordata > Mammalia > Perissodactyla > Equidae > Equus > Equus caballus. The sequence goes on along the minus strand of NC_091685.1, from coordinate 94,188,303 downwards.
AGGGATCTGTTCCAGGCCTCTCTCCTTGGCTTGTCTCCTCCCTGTGTCTCTTCCTATTATCCTCCCTCTATCTGGATCTCTGCACCCAAATTTTCCTTTTTTCTAAGGACACAGTCGTATTGGGTTAGGGCCCGTTCTAATAACCTCATTTTAACTTGATTACCTCTGTGAAGATCCTGTCTCCAAATAAGGTCATATTCTGAGGTTATGGGCATCAGGACTTCAACAAATGTACTTTGGGGAGACACAATTTAACCCATAGCACTCTTGCTTTGGCCTCCCCAAATTCGTATCCTTTTCACATGCAAAATACATTCACCCCATTCCAACATCTGCAAAAGTTTTAAACCATTCCAGCATCAACTCTAAGTCCAAAATACCCAAACTCATTTAAATCAATTATGAGTGAGATTTGGGGTATGGTTCATCCTGGGGCAAAATTCCTTTCTATCTGCTTCCAAAGTACAGTGGTGGGAAAGGCATGGGGCAGACGTTTCCATTCCAAAAGGGGAAAATCAGAAAGGGAAAGAATTATGGATCCCAAGCAAGTCTGACACTTGGCAGGACAAATTCCATCAGATTTTAAGGCCTGAGAATAATCCTCTTGGGCTGGTTGCTCTGTCTGCTCTGTCCTTTGGACCCAGCTGAGTATCAGCCCCACCCCCTCAGTTTAGGGTGGGTATGTAACAATATTCTGGACTAGTTGTGACCTATAAAAAATGCTAACATGGGAGGAAAAATTTCCCCAGGCAAGTTGAAGGAGGAAAAAAAAATCTAAAATCTAATTTGAATTTTACCTGATTAATAAGGGGCTGATTTACTCATCTTTAGAGTTAAGGCAATGCTCAATGTAAATTCACATGTGAGTGGTTAGGTGGGAAATCAACTCTGGAAGCCCTTTTATATGAGAGAAAATCATCACCTTATTATTAGATTCTTTCCAGAAATAATGATAATAAAAATTATCAATTATATAACATGTAGCCACACATTCTCAAGATTTTTTTTCTGCAGAGCCAAATTGTTAAGTAACACCTAACTGGCATATGGAAAATCCTCAGGTTGTAGTCGTACATATTTTCCTCAGATTGGGCTAAAAATGAGCGCAACTTTCCCATTTACACTGATCCAGGGTTGAAGATGGAGAGGGTGTCATATAAATGTTGCTTCACTACTTGACCTGTTGGTTTCGAAATATCATTCAGAATAACTATAAAGAACTTTTAATTATGACGTTTAGAATATTTTTAAGGCAGTAACTTATTTACTTAATTTTGACTTTCAAGGGCATTTGCAATACATAGGTAAACTTGAATGAGGTTTATTACACAGTTTCCATTAGCGATCCCAAAGGAAATTGACTTAATCATTTGTTAAAGACTAATTTATAATTGGCATATCAAAACTATTTTTAGAAGAAGATGCTAAGAGTAGCCGGATGATGAAATGAGATTAAGTTTGCATGTGTGGATGTGTGTGCATGCTCTCCTTTTCAACGAAGGAGAAGCACCTTGACTTGCTGAAGGCAGCCTTCCTTAGACCCATAGACAGGGCTTCCCGAAGTCACAGAAGGTGGCACAACTTTGCATTCTTCCCCTCCCCACTAAGGATAGGTGTGGACACTTTGGAGTCACTTCAAAAATTTTGCTTAGAAGAAAAACTCCTAAGCATTTTTGAATCATTAACATTTTTGAAATTTTGAATCATTAAAGCCAAATGTTATTATTTTGGAGGGTTGACAAGGTTAACAGATTGATCAGGCTATGTTTGGAGAATGTGAGGGAACTCTAAATTCAAATACTTAAAGGGTTAGACAGATGACATGAATTAATTAAGCCATAGGATATAAGAAAATAAAGGAGAAAGACTAGATTTCAGTCTCTGCTGGGAACACATAAAGTGTGTGCTTTCTGCTCAAGCATGGTTTTCATCTACAAAGGACGCAATGCTGTTTCACAACGTATCTTTTGCCCTCTAGGATGTAAGATTTTTGGAAGATGTCTGCCTTTTAGGCAGTGTGGGAATATTTTGCACACCAAGGTGTACAGTGTAGCATGAGCTAGGAAGAAAGGACCTTCATATAAGTCCAGTTTTATTTTAATTAAGCATCACAAGAAATGACCATTGGCATAGATGTGTGTCTGTTGACCCCACAGCAGGGATGGCAAGGAAGCTACCCAGGCACCCACTTATTGACCTTGGTGGGCTGTGATGCAGCAGGGATGTTAGAGCTAAGAGTGGGCTCTGCAGTGGTGGTACACTGTGGATTGATCTTAAATTTTGTATGCATGTCACCTTCTTGGATCAATATCCACTCAGTGCCTCATTCTATTCCAGAGGATATATAAGGAAAAAAATCAGGATGTTTTAGGGGAGGGAAAGGAGAGAGGAAAGGGAAACAGAGATGGAGAATTGTAGGGGAAGATACAACAGAAGGGTAAAGACTCCCAGGGAGAAAGATGATGAAGGCACTTGGACAAACCACCCAGGGTGAGATTAAGTGAAATGACATATGGAAAGTGCCTGGCATCTAGGCCTCCGGGTCTCCCAACGTCTGTGGGTCCCTTGCTCATTCCTTCCATTTGGGGTTAAGAACTGGCTTTCCATTTATGGGTGTTCCCTAGGACCCAACACAAAGTGGGTGTCCAATAAGACTTTTTATATTTAATCATTGCAAAGTTTATGTTCAGCTGTTTATTTCACATAATTATATGGTATTTTGTCTATAGAGCTTTCTAAGCTTAGCCTTCTTCTCTATATAATATACAGAGGAATAAATACAGTTTGTGTTTTGAAGATTATGTCTATTTTCCTCTTCAGGACTTCTTGAAACAAAAGTCTTGTAAATTGATGAAAATATGTAGTAGATGAAGTTTATTAAGCTTTTGATCACGTTCATTTCATATATTTGAACATGTAGACATTGCAATATGAACATTGCAATATAAAGATTAAAATTTATGTTTTTAAGTTTAAAAAGTTATAGTTTTGAGTTATGAGAGAAATTTTAAGGCAGTCCAAATCAATATAGCATTTTAAAAAGTCTAGGTTTCTTTTGTGTCACTTGCAAAGTGTAGAATTTTAATAATACAAAACAGCTGCAGTGGGAGAGGAATGCACCATACCAGCTGCTTTCTTTTCTTTTGTTACCATTCTTGAATGAGTTTGTTTTTAGTAATGTAGCATGTTTATTATTCACTTAAAGTGATTGTAAAAGCAAATTTTGAATAGATGCTTTAAGCATACATATAAATTCTCTATGAGTTTTCTTATTGCACACATTATCTTGAGTGATATTTTTACTGGCTTATTTGTTATCAAGACATTTATGGTGTTCAACACTATTACTTTTTCTTGTGTGCTTTGTAATGTCAGATGCTCTAAATTAAAGATGTGCTTGGTAATTATTCAGTTATTTGAATTTGCAAGCTAAGTTTGCAAACTATGATGTTTATGAGAAAGAATTGGATAACATTTCCAGACTTGGCAGAAATAAAGAATGCCCTTTTATACAAAAAGGTCCACTAAAGCACTAATAAAAAATGATGAACAATTGAGAGAATAATTCCAACTAAATAATCTGCTTTTGGAATAAAAATATTTTTTTTTCTGATCTTAAAATAGCTAAATCCATGAGTATTAATCATTGGGTAACAGTTTAACCACTTTTCTGTACCTGTGATAGAGTCCGAGGCAGGCCAGCTATATTTCATGTTTGGCATAATTGCAGGTCCTTGAAATCTGAGGTCTGTAGACCCATTGCCAGGGTTTTCCTTCATCCCCGTGGATGTTCAGCATGACCACCTGGCACTCCCTTCTATTGGGCCTCTTTGGTGCTGCAGACTCAGGCAAAGCACCATCTGTACTGTTTTTTCTTTGCTCTCTTAATTACTTCATAGAGTCACCGAAGTTTTTGGCAGGTGCTAGGAACTCAGGAAAGAAGACAGTCATCCCGAGGAAAGGAATGACTCATATTGTTGTAGATATGCCAGAAGAGCTAAAAATAATTTTGTAGGTCAGTTACAGATTATGTGTGCTAAAGAGGAGTAGGGTAATAGAAATATTCCAATTCAATTTCGTCACCAGATTTCATTATAGTTATTTTTAAAATCAGAATTTTCTCACCACTGATTTTCCCTTTTTTTCCTTTTTTTGAGGAAGATCAGCCCTGAGCGAACATCTGCTGCCAATCTGCCTCTTTTTGCTGAGGAAGACTGGCCCTGAGCTAACATCAGTGCCCATCTTCTTCTACTTTATATGTGGGACGCCTGCCACAGCATGGCTTGACAAGCAGTGCATTGGTCCCCACCTGGGATCCAAACTGGTGAACCCCCGGCCTCCGAAGCGGAACATGTGAGCTAAACCGATGCACCACTGGACTGGCCCCTGATTTTCCCATTTTAATGAACAGTATTGTCTTTCTTCTAGTTGCCCAAGTTCAAAAGCATAATCATTAAAATCCTTCCCCTCCATTGCCTTCTGTATTTATTCTCTCTGCAACTATCAAGAGCTTGCTAAGTGTCAGGCACAGTGATGAATACAGCATGATCTCCATCCTCTAAAAGGTGTGGAGTCAGTTTAGAGCCCGTGGCTAGTTAGTACTGAATTTTTCTCATATCTTCACTTCCCTGTCCTTTTCTGTTGTGACTATTTTCTTTCAGACTTTCGTCACTTTATACTGGACTATTACATTACTCTTCAAGTCTCTAATCATCTTCTACACTGCCACTTTGATCCTGCTTCTCCCTCCCCTCAGAGCTTCCTGTGGCTCCCTCTTACCTCTCAGATCAAGTTCACACTCTGTAGTCTGTCAGGTAAGGCCTCCCACAGAAGGCTCCAGCCTGCCTTTATTTACTCTGAAGTGATTGTGATATCTCCTTTGCCTGAAGTGCCCTTCTTCCATTTTTCTGTGAATCCAGTTTCAACTGTCTGTTGAGGACCAACTGAACTCCACTACAACAGAGCTTTTCCTGAGCTCAGGATGGGAGCGATTTCTCCTTCCGAACCCCTTGACTACTTATTGTTGAGACTACTGTCATGGTACTGATTGTTCACTTCCCTGTACAGCTGGTTATCTCTTCCTGTTCGTACTCCATTGTTGACTTCTATTTAGACTGTCTTTATATCACCTAGAGTTGATAACAAGTGCTTTTTGCAAGCAGAAGTCACTCAGTAAACAGTTATGGATTGATAGTTTCAAATAAAGATGAATTAACTCACTTGTTTATTCATTCACTTCTATAAGCAAAGACACAGAAATATAATTATCGAAGACCAATTCTACAGCATTGTAAGCTTCTGTCATAGCCTTCTTGTACATCCAATTAATTCTTATTGATAAAGTCATTTAGTTATTCCCCCTATTGTATCCTCAAAGACTGAGAGCAAACTTTGGTGGTATATGTAAAAAGTAATACCTTTTTTCCAAATATTTGATTCTAACCTCAATTCATTATATACGCATATGTATCTATATATGTCTCTATTTATATATGTATCTCTATATATGTATGTACATACATATGTGTGTACACAAAGAGACACTATTTAAGCTGTATTACAAAAACAAGTACGTTGAATTGAATTCAGTAACTTCATATTGGAGACAATCAACGCTATAATTTGTGCTGCCAGCTTAACTCATTTTTGTGCAGTTATTGGAAAAATGCTTTTCCTACTATTTTTGTTTAATTGAAGTTTCCTGAAATTGCAAGGGGAGCTAATAAAAAACTGTTATCATTTACAACTGTGTATCAGTTTGAGTCACATTTCCTACATACTGCAATCAAAGCAGAATAAAGAAACACATTGGATCCTACACTGATGAAACATGCTGAAATTGATGTGGTAAGTAAGAGAAGTTGTTGTAGTTGCCGACAGTAAAGCTGGTGCCTCAGGTTATGACAGTGGAGTCCAGATGTGAGGTACTGGGAAGAACGCTGGGCTTGTGGTAGGAAGATCTGGACTCTGCTTATTAGTTATGCTGCCTTAGGCAAGTGCCACAGCTCACGGTCTCCTTCTGAGTCTCTGCTCTCCTGTCTCAATATGTATTTAATAATACCTGCCTCCGCACAATGAGGTCTGAACAGTGTAATGTATGTGAAAGCTCTTTGCAGTACATGAAATCCTCTATAATGTAAATAACAACCAGATCTGGAGCCCTGTTTTTTGCCTCCCTTCCCAGAGGTATCGTTCCACGCCCTTCCCTGTATTCCATATTTCACACTGACCTCTATCCCCTGGGACTGTCCTCCGTCCTCTGTCTCGAGCTGGAATTTCTGTTACTCTTGGTGCACTTGGTTTCTCTCAACAAACTAACTTCTCCTTACAGCCTTCCCCCGATCCCCAATCCTTTCCCCAACAGTTAATATCTGTGGTGGGTTTTTAATGTTGAACTGTGGATTTTTAGCATAAGATGTGTTACATTCCTGTAAGAGACATTTGGTAAAGGGCTATGAAATTAGATGCTGCCCTCACATGTGCCTTCTTTATCCTTTCACAGATAACAAAAGATCCAGTTAAAACATTAGCATTGGAACACTGAATGCAAGGAGAATTTATTTGTCTCTGGGTCACTGACGTCTGGGACTAAAATTTTACCCAGCTCCACGAAGTCTGCTGGCAGCTGTCCATCCTTTCTGATTTTTAAATTTAGAAACACTTGATTTTAAGCAGTTCAAAACTTCAGGGTCTTCAGTGGAGCTGGAAGATTTCAGTTCATCCAAAGGTAATGACACTGATAATAATTAGGAAGGAATGTGGTCTTTGCCTCAATTTCTATGTTTGAAAAAGTAGAAATGAGTTAAAATGTTCACTGTATGTTGAAAGACTTGTACTTATTGCTTAAACAGAACAAAAATTAAGTTTTCCAGAATGTAAAGCAAGTAGAAGTGATTATATAATATTGAATGTCTGCTCAGGAGAAACTGCATCCTTATTATCTCTCCAGTTGTTATTGCAAAATAACCTACATCTTTGGGAACAGACAGAAAGATGTTTGATCTTTTTTCAAGAGGACATGAGACTATGAAATACAATTAAGATATTTGTAGTGGAGAGTAGACCCTTTATGTGGTATTTGATTATTTGTGTTACAGTTTGGGAGTAATGTTATCTCCAGTGGATTTGTGAAGCGCTATGTAGCATGATGTAGGTTTACTGATAAGGATGGAATAGTTTCACTCGGATTATACCAGTTAATTTGGCAAACATCTCAAACAAAATGTGCTGGAGAAAATAGCTACCTTTCACTGCCTTTTGGCTTACATATTAGTTAAACTTCCATTTGTCTACTGGTGGAAAAGGGTCTATGGTTTCTTTATCTTTTAAAGCATTTCCCCTTGCCTTTAATACACTTTGCAAAAAACGTGCAACTTTCCATTTCTTGTCAACCATGTTTGATTTCCTGTTGTTATTTGCCTTGAAAATACCACAAAGAAGTGATCATCTCTGTATTTTACAATTCCAAGAGGTCCCTTGTTTCTTATTCTTCTCTTTTAAAGAGGAGAATTTGCAACACTTTGCAACACCAGTAATAGTTTAATTAGTTAGTTGCAGGTCCGGTTTAACCTTTATCCTTTCTGAGGAACTGTAAGCTCAAAAAGGGCTGGGACCTGCTGTGCTTTGTGCTTTGTGTGCACAGGGCTTCTGGTGTCTAGTACAGTGTCTGTCTAGACGCTGCACACGGTGAGTGCACAACAGAATTTTATTCACTGACTGAAATGGTGTATAAAACTCTGGCTTTAACACTTCACTGAGATAACTAATGAATAAATCCCACTTTCTAAGGTGCTGGCAAGTCTGCTTAAATGGGCTTCTTCAGCCTGAGAGGAGAAATGATTTAGATTATAGAATGTTCATATTGATGCTTAAATTGTTACAAGATGAAGATGTTAAGCGTGCAGCAAATCAGAAAGATCACCGCTCAATATTTTGGGAATTCTGTGACTTCATGTTCTAAGCCCCTGGAAATTTACTTAAGGTAATTAAAGTGCAGTAATAAGTAGAATCTGTGCCTCAAAAGTCTCAAAATTTGTAGAAAGAGGTAATTTGTGGAAAGAAAGATAACTTATCTGATTGATTCAATCTGGCCAAAAAACCATATTCCTTTTTTTCTTCAGCTTTATTGAGATAGAAATGACAAAATCATAAGACATTTAAAGTGCACAATGTGATGATTTGATATATGTATACATTGTAAAAAGATTCCCACTATCGAGTTAATTAACTATCGAGTTAATTAACACATCCGTCACCTCACATCACCTTTTTTTTTGGTGAGAACATTTAATTCTACTTTCGTAGCAAATTTCAATTATACAGTCCAGTGTTATCAACTCTAGTCACCTTGTTAAGCGTTAGATCCTCAGACCTTTTTCATCTTGTAACTGAAAGTTTGTACCCTTTTACCAGCCTGTTTTTAAACTATAGATAAATGGAGTCATTTTGAATACATTCCTTTGTAACTGATGTTCTTTTCTTTCCTCATGTTTCCAACATACAGTCATATTTTTGCATGTAGCTATAGTTCTGTCATTTTCAATTCCTTATAGTATTTTGTTATATGAATACACCACATTGAATTTATCCATTTTACTGTTGATGGACATTGGCTCATTCCATTTGGGGTGTTATTAGAATACTACTATGCACATATTTGAATAAGTATCCCAGTGCAGGCAAAAAAAGTTATTTTATAACTCTTAATCCTTACGTACATTTCTCTCACAGTAAAAGCATTTAGAGGAAATCTAAGATTCTTTTCTTTGATCACTGTCTTAGTCTATTCAGGCTGCTCTAACAAACTACCGTGGGCTTATAAATGGTTTATAAGCAACAGACATTTATCTGTCCAAGTTCTGGAAGTTGGGAAATCCAAAATCAAGGCAGAAGATCTGCTTCTTGGTTCACAGGTGGTGCCCTCTTCCTGTGTCCTCACACGGCAGAAGAGGCAAGCTAGCTCTCTGGGATCTCTTTCATAAGGGACGAATTTCATTCACCCGCCAAAGGCCCCACCTCTAATACCATCAGCTTGGGAGTTAGCATTACAACATGAATTTCAGGAGACACAAACATTCAGACCATAGCAACCATAATCTTCTACACGTTCAACTTTTTCATCCCCTTCCCCAGTGTCTGATTTCAATGTTACCTCAGTCCTTTGATTCCTTTGTTTTTTTCAAAGCCATCAACCCCGTCCTGACTGGTTCCTTCTCCATGGAGACCCCCTGGTATATCACATTCATCCATGTTATGTGGCACTTTTAGCGCCTTTGGTCCCTTGCCGCCTTCTGCATTTGCTCGGGAACTGCCAACAATGGATTATTCAATCATCTGTCTTCTCATAGGCCCTGGACTCTGAGGCGATGCAGGGGTAATCAAATATTGAACAGATTTATAATGACTCATTTATGTTATTTAGTCTTAGTTAGGCTGTTAATCTGCTTGTAAATCCTTTTTATGGTCCCACTTTGCTTTTTATTCCATTCTCTCAAGTGACTGTTCTGTAACTTTATCACTTACCCAGGGTTCCTTATCATGGTTTCACTGAGTTTCATACCCTTTTTGTAAATGTCCCACTGGACAGTTCCACCTGAAAATCCTAGAGACACCTCCCACTCAATATAGACACCTCACACTCAACCTAGACATGTGGAAGTCATCATATCCCCTCCTCTCCTCTGAAAAAGGAATATCTGCTCCCTCTATTATATTCCCTCAGTACCTAGGAATCTAAGCCAGACCCCCAGGACTCAGCATAGAAGTCCTCTTTCTTAATACTTATCACCAGTTCTTTACCATGTCTCATACTCTCCATACTCAGTATATCTCATGTTTCTTCCTCCTCTTTAGCCTCTCTGCCACTGCCTTAATGCAATTCACCATGATCTCTCAATTAGACAGTTGAAGAACTGTCTGTATAGTCCTCCTGTCTTCAGTCTCAGACTGTCCAGCCCAGCCACTGAATGCCAACTGCTTAGGCAATTATGCAGCTTAATATCCTTTAAGAGCACCCTTAAGTACAGGGCAAAAAACAACTCTGTAGCCTATGTATACAGTTTTCATAATCTGAACATAGCCTCCCGACTCTCTCTTCTTCATTTACCCTTTGGTCCAGCCAAACTGCCCTTCCTGCTATGATCTGATTGTGCTTCCATGCCTTCATACATTCTTTCTCTCTTTCCTAGTGAGCTAGATTCATCCTTTGAAACTTAGCTAAAGTGCTTTCCTCATCTGTGAATTCTTCTCGTCTCTCTGTGTCTGATTTAGAAGTTCCTTTTTCCACCTTATTGTTTCACCTTGCACATGATTCCACTGTGGCATTGATCACATCACACAGGCTGTTTACATGCCTACCTCATGCCCTGCACAGGAACTAGGTGTTTTAAACTTCCTGGAATTATCATGAAATCTGGTAACCTTAATACAATGGCTTCATGGATAGTGCTATATGTTTAAATTTTGAGGGCTGTGAAACCTGGTTTGGGCTGACTGGTGATGTGGGATAGAAAAGGACTTGGGTTGGGGGGAATACATAGCAAAATGATCACAACATTTTTATAAAGATGTTATAAGAATTTTTAAAGCTTGATAAAATAAAAACAAGTCTTCTCATCTGCTTTTTTAATGCCTGTCATTAAAGGGGATGGAGGATACAGAACATTCATGCTGCAACAGTGAATGAAAAGTCTAGATTCAAGAGATAGATACAAACCTACAGGGTTTCAATCAGCTTCCTTTATTTTATGCTCAATTTGTTGAAGAGATTGCTAGCTGGTTGCCAAGCTTGTCCTCTTCCCCCTGGGCACTTCGAATGACCATTTTCCAGCTTCCCTTGCAGTTATCTATGGCCATATGACTCAGCTCTGCCAATGGAATGTGAATGGAAATGTTATGCTCTGTGGCCTGGCTGAATCACGGGAACCTCTCAAACACAATCTTCCATGCTTTTTTTGCACTTCCAGGTGGCAGGAACGGAAATGATCCCCATAGTAACTTTGAAAACTAGGTGTTGAAGAAGAGAACGCAAGATGGAAAAGACTCCGTGTCCCTGACAGTGTGTGGAGAAAAGCTACCTGACCAGGAACACCAGAGATCAGGCTGTTATGTGAACAAGAAATAAACTTTGATTGTGTGAAGTGTTGAGTGTTGGAGTCTGTTTGGTATAGCAGTAAGTAGAATCCTAACCTATACAGAAAAATATTTCCTTTTTTAGCTATTTGTTCATGAGTTCTGTTCCTTTGAGTTATTTAAAATGTCCAAGTAGGATTGGATCACGTCTTCTGTCTACATCCATCTTAGTAAGTAAAACAAACAAAAAAAGAGTTTCATCCACTGTCAAGCTCTGTGAATACAATATTTTACCTTCTTGCTTTGCCATCCACTATAATTTGTCCTTGTCTGGCCAGTTTAGGCTGGTCCACCTCCCTGTACGTTCTCCTGACCTTTGGAGGGGGAAAGAGACAGTCTAGGGCAGGCAGCTTTTTAGTTAATGCGATGCCTCAGAAGTTGCACACAGCACTCTCTCTCATATCTCATTGATTGGAACCTGATTATATGGAGAGAGAAGCCAGAAATGTCTCTAGATGGTAGGCCTGTTACCAGCTTCTATTACTAAAAGGAAGAGGCAGAACATGGTACTGGAGGATATGTAGTTCTTCTGATTAAGTATCTAAATGCACGCTTATTTTCACTCCTAGAACACCTTTGTCCTCTCCCCAAGGGAGACAATCCAGAGTCCCATCAAGTTTTCACATCCAGCTCAGAATCCAGAACACTAAGTGGTACACACACTCTTTTCCATCAGTTTCAAATATGGTTCTTTGTGCTCTAATGAGTATACATAAGGCCGAGGGACCCACTTCCAAGATGGCAAACTCATTTGGCTCTTGGCAGGAGGCCTGAGTCATTTGCCACATGGGCATCTCCACAAGGCTGCTTGAACGTCTTCATAACATGGCAGCTGTTTTCCCCCATAATGAGGGATCCAAGAGAAAGCAAGGAGGAAGCCAAAGCCTGTTTATGACCTAAACTTCTATGTTGCACACTTTCACATCCATCATATTATATTCATTAGAAGCAAGCTACTAGTCCAGCCCACATTGAAGGCGAGGGAAATTGAGCTCCACCTTTTGAAGAGGAGATTGTCAACAAACCTATGATCATATTTTAAAGTGACCAGTCTGCTCTCTGGCCATATGTGTGCGTGTATATGTGTTTTTAATATTTCTCTATTGCAGTAAAAAATATATAGCATAAAATTTACCATTTTAACCATTTTTGAGTGTACAATGCAGTGACATTAGTACATTCACATTTTTGTGTGGCCATATACTTTTTACATTCCTCCCACATTCAAAATACATTCACCTCCTCCCAAGTCCCCACAGAAGTCTCACCATATATCTCTCAGCTTTGGGATTTGATTTTACTCTTCTTAAAAGCCTATAAGTTAGCCTATTGCTGTTTTATTGATGTTGGGTGGGAAACAAAGAGTTTTATTACTCACAGCATAGCAAGCAGCAGGAGCATCCCGTCTGCACTGGTTCCCTTGCTCTCTAAATCCCGTAGAGGTGACAGAGGGGTCCAGGTGGGCCCCTAGGGTGTCGGAAGGTGAATGCAGTGGACTTCTGTCATAGTTGAAGAACGCTGGGCTTGGGGAATCCACCTCTTTTGTAGCAAGCCAGTTCTTTGTCCCAGAGGGAGAAATTACTTCATCCCTTCAGGTTGCATGCTGAAAATACAACCCCAGGAAATGGCCTGGGAGGAACAATCAGGACTTTGCATTCCTGGCATATCTGGCCAGAACATGCAAGGATGCTTTGGATCATCATTTTCAATATCCCTCTTCCCCAATATAGAGCAAAGCCATAGTAGAAACTACCCATTTAGGAAAAGCAAGAAGAGAAAACACACAGCGGTTAATGATCCACAGCAATGATGGAATCATTATGAAGATTGCCTGACCTGGTTGAGGAGTAAGTTTCCTTGTTAGATTTGTTCTTCTCTTTGGGTAGACTCCAGTATCTATTGCCTCCATACCCCAGCTTTCTGCTCTGTGTGTTTCTTCCTTTCCTATTGCCCTCTCTGCACATATCTGATGAAGGTGCTGGAGAATGTGCCCTATAAAAGGGCTTCCTAGCTTTGCAGCCTGTTTCCTTCTGGTGCAGGTTTGGGTGTTTGGGTAGCTTTAATGTTTAATGCTCCCTCAGTACTGTTCCCCCCATCCTACCAGCAAAGATTTTCCAGTCTCTTTATATTAAAACTTATCTCAATTCTGCATCTCTCTTGAACTAAGTTGTATCTTTAGCCTTCTTTTCCTATCCAAGATTCTTGCATCAATTAGTGCATCTCCCTTCTCCTCTTTGATTCTTTCCTCAATCCACTGAAATCCTAGTTTCCACTTTGCCTCTGAAAGCTCTGTAGCTCCACATTGACAATTTTAGTGACTTTAAAAATCTTTATCTTACTTATTTGACACCATGAATCATTCTGGAGAAGCTTTGCTCCTATAGCCTTAAGAACATCACTTTTTAACCTCCTGTCTTCTTACCCTGTTGACTACCCGCTATTAGCTATTTTCACAGTTTTGTCTTTATTTGCATATCATTAAAAGTTGGTGTCTTCTATGTCTATTCTTAGTTTTCTTTTCTTCTCATTTTATATCTTCTCTCTAGTCTACTTCATTCTATTCTATGGATTCTGTTCTTAGCTATATGCTAATGATTCCCAAATCTATATTTCTATCCTAACCCTCTATCCTGAGCCCAATTCATCTAACTGCCTTGTGGGTGTCTCCCCTTAGAAGTTCCATAAGCACATCAAAGTCAATGAGGGCATTGTGCTTCTCCTTTCATGTCCTTTCTCTCTCAGTAAATGGCACCACCATCCATCCACTGTCTTAACCAAGCAGAAAATTTGGACTCATCAGTAAGTCCTGCCCGCTTTTCTTCATTCTCATATCCAGTCAATCATAAACTCCTATTGACTCAATCCTCTAACTATCTCTTAATTCTTTAAACTTGTCTATTTATTTCTAGCCCTATAGCTACCACGCTAGTTCGGGCCACCATGATATCTCATGTAAACTGTATATATATACACTATATATAATGTATCTTTTTGGGCAGAACAGTCCAACAAAGAGCACACCCATGATTTCCTTTTCTCAATACTCATCACCCTGTATTGTAATTATTTGATGTTCACCTTCCCGGACAGACCATTCTTCCCTCTTTCATTGGATCCTCATTTGAGATAATACAGAACTTGTTGAAAGAATGACGGTGAGCAAGAGGCAAAGTTGTGGGCTGAAGATTAGAGAAGTAGGTCAAACCGGAAATCGATGCTGGAAAGATTCAAGCTAAAATAAACAGCAAGATCTAATCACAAGCTGGGGTTAGACAGAGAGTGAAAAGAGATGTGTGGGAGGTATGGAGTCAGGTCAACTCAAGAACAAATTTTATGAAAACAGAATTCCATTTTGCTGCCTCTCTTTTGCATGAGGTTTGCCAGCCTCGTGGGCGAAGGACAGAGGCTTAAATTTTTGGGCTTTTTCCCCAGAGCTACTGAAATGCTTTTCCATGTCCTCATACTTCTCTTAGTCTAAGGAGTGTGATCATGTTGACACAGTCCGCGTTCCTCCAAACAGATTTTATGATCCACAGGAAAGAGAACAGAACACAGAGAACATGCACAATATTTATGGATGTATTGTTATGTTTCTCTAACTTTTATTTACTACCTTTTCTTGGAAAGAGAAGTTTGTATGTATGAGTCAGTGGCTAACTATTCATGCCCTTGGCTCCCCACTCCCCAGCTCACATGTAGTCTAGCTTTCGGTTCACCACCACTTCAAACAAACCACTAGCAAGGTTTCATAGTACATAATATGAAAATCTTTTAACTTAGTAATTTTATTTTATTTATTTTATTTTTATTTTTTTGAGGAAGATTAGCCCTGAGCTAACTGCTGCCAAACCTCCTCTTTTTGCTGAGGAAGACTGGCACTGAGCTAACATCCATGCCCATTTTCCTCTACTTTATAGTGGGATGTCTACCACAGCATGGCTTGCCAAGCAATGCCCTGTCCGCACCCGGGATCAGAACTGGCGAACCCCGGGGTGCCGAAGTGGAACATGCGTACTTAACCGCTGCGCCACCGGGCCAGCCCCCAACTTAGTAATTTTAAAAACCCTTTTATTAAGGTGCTGGTAGAAGTTGATGTCATTGACTAAAATCAGTTAAAATATTTTGTATGCTTACTTTATGCATAATTTCTTTTACTTTCATATTAGAATTGATCCAAACAAGAGTCATGGTGAGAGTCCAGCTGTTTATTGCTTGTAATGGACTTTCTTTTTGTTATTTATCTTGGGACCCAGGGATTTGGGGATCTAACTGTGGAAGGGAAAGATGGAAATTAAAATTTGAGGAAAAAGTTTGAGATCTACTGTTTCGTTAATTAAGATCTACTGGCCTAATATTCTTTGAGATAATTCTAATACATACATTTGATTATGTTTAAATTATTTATAATTTATTTAAAAGTGCTATAATGGTAAGTTTAAAGCAGTGGTTCGAAAGTGGGGACAATTTTCCTCCAATGGGACATCTGGCAATGTCTGGAGACATTTTTGGTTGTCACGTGGATGGGGAGGAGGGGAGGAGGGAGGGATGCTGGCATCTAGTGTAAAGGCCCAAGATGCTGCTAAACATCCTACAATGCAGAGGACGGCTCCCTACAACAAAGGATTACAGAGCTCAAAATGTCAACAGTGCTGAGGATGAGAAACCCTGGTTCAGAGGATAAATATTTAGCTGATATAAAAAGAAATTTTCTATTTACTTTTCTCAATTTTCCCCTTTTTCCTTTTAATTCTGCCACACTCCACAATCTCTCTATTAAAATTCTTAAGTATTAATTTGCAAAATAGAAAAATAAAACAGGAGAGAAGGTGAGTTTTAATCTCCTTGAGGCTAAATCACTTCTTTCCCAAATGGCTCTTTCAGCCAGTAGGGAGCCCTGGATCCTGACTGGGTCAGCGTGATGGCAACAGCACCTACTTACTTCCAGGAGCTGGAGATACTCGATCTGTCAGCATTTGTTGAACTTGAGACTACTTGTGGGTGTTACTGTGTAGGAAAGAAGTCTATTTCTAGTATTTATTCAGAAACAAAAGGAGTCTAGAATGATAGGAAAAAATATGTATTTTTTTCAAGAGCTCTAAAGAACATAACACCTCAAAAATGAAGCCATGGGTTTGGTTCCCTGACAGCCAGTATGTAATTATGGTAATGTAACATCTCTGGCATTTATGGAACAGAAGTATATGGCTGCATTTATACCTGACCTTTAAGACAATACAAATCTGAGAACAGATGTTGGAGTGATTGTTTCTAGAGTTTTCAAATTAATGTCTATATTTAGATCTTGGGCAAAGCATCATAATGAATATTTCTCCTATAATGATATATTCTACCACATAAAAATAAGACTGAGAGCACGACTAATAATGACATTCAAAGAATGGATATTATAAATGTTTAAGGGTCATTGTTCTTAACCTCCACATGGCTCACTCTTTCGCTTTATTCATCCCTTATCTTGTCAGAGAGGCCTCTTCTGTCCACTCCACCAAAAAAAGCAATCCTAGGCCCACTCTATCACTCTCCTTCTCCCCACTTTATTATATTTATCATCATCTGACAAATTGTATATTTCTTCGCTTAATCATTTATTGTCTTTCTCTGCCGTCTCATCCCCACTATGATGTAAGCTACATGATAGCAGAGATTTGATTTTTAACATTCTATTTAATAAGCTTGTATATAGTACATACTATTTGCCAGGTACTCTTCCAAGGACTCTGTAGAGATGAGCTCACTTAAACTTCATTACAATTCTAAGAGGTCAATTCTATTTTTATTCCCATTTTTCAGATGAGCAAACTGAGGTATAGAGAACTTAATTAACTTGTCCCAGGATACACAGCTAGTTAATGACAGAGCCAAGGTTAGAATCAGACATTACTTTCCCAGAGTCTGTGCCCTTAACCCTTCTGCCGACTACTAATTATACAACTCCTAGAACAGTACCTGACTCAGATCAGGCTCAATAAATATTTGTTGGTTGAAAGAAATAGTACTGCAAACACATATGAAAGTAATCAAGCAGTGTTTTATCAAGTTATTTATACCAAGAATTTAACTTGTGAACACTCAAGTATGTAAATCACAATTACATTACTCAACATCAGACATAAATCCAATTATTCATTTTACGTATAAAGAGCAGTAAGCTTTAAAATTTTTCATGAGCAAAGGGGTTCCACTCAATAGGAAAGTATTTCAAATGTTTGGGAAACGATGTTTGTTCAAGATGAATCAAGAAGTATTAACCCACTTCCACATCAACATTTGTTAACTTAACAAATATTTATTGAGTGCTTACTCTGTGGTTCTATGTGTTTGAGATAGATCAGTGAGAAAAGAGATCCTCTCAACATCCTGGACTGCAGAGTTCAACAGAAACTTTGAGAACGCTTAATAATCGAGTCTAGCTCTCTATTAGAAGGAAAAACATTATGGACAAGGAATAAATATATTATATAAAAATAATAATTGGGAATGCTTAACTTTATCCATTTGTCATTAACGCATCTCCATAAAAGGAACAAATATAACCTAGTGCTGTGACTGAGGGGTGACCACGGTAATGTGGGAGCCTATAAGAGGGGTTGCCTGGGACCAGGAGGAAAAGTTACAAAGCACCTGTAGACATTTGCCTGGAGAGGAGAGGAAGCACACTTCAAGAAAAAGAACAGTTTGTGTAAAGGCACATACAAATTTCATAAATTAGTCAATTCAATGTAAACATATTTAATGCCTAAATATTAAATTAAAAATTTTTTATCCCAGAAATAATGCCAAAAAAGCATATTATGCATATAATTGCATAAAGGAATATATGTGTGTGTGTGTTATGGTATTTTTTTCCCTTGCTTTCTAACTGGAGAATCTACCTATATACAATGCTCAATCAATAAAAACTGGACTCTGACAAGGGCCTGTGGCTGAAATCACAGGAGAAAATGTACTTTCTCTGAGCTTATCTAGAATGTTTTCTTCCATAAAATGAGGCCATAATGGTGATCCCATCTACCCAACAAGGGCATTTCTGAGGATCAGATGAGATCATTTGGTGTGTTACCTGCATCTATGAATATCTTGCCTTTTGGAATATTAATAGTACATAGGAGGTGGCTCATAGTAATGACTCAAGGATATATGATAGTGAAATACAAATAGAAAATTGGGACAGACAAAAAATAGTATGAATCTTAATAATAAAAGACAGTATTGTTGAGTTGGGCTTCAGATCTAACCAGGAGCTTCAAAGTAACCAAAAGAAAAAGTAACACATAATTGATGTTTCTTATGTGGAAAGAATTATGCACAAGTTCCTCAGGGGAAGCAGAGCTTTTCCTGGAAGGAAAAATCTAGAAGGAAATTTCTCATGTGGGGATACAGTGAGGATGTAGCAGACAGTCTCCATCACAATATTTTACAGCAACAATATCAGCATTAATATAGACTCCGCAAGGGACTAAGCAACTGGCTCCAAGTATGTAACAAGACATCTGCTGATACAATTTGATCTAAAGATTGAATTTAAAGTACATATGGGAGTGGATGGATTCTATTGTCTTTAAATGATGTTCAATAAATATCATTTTCTCTCAGTGTGCTTTGACAGACTTCTGTAACACTGATTTTCTGATTAGGGTCTGCAGCCTTTCTTTTTCTTTTTAAATTATGAACTATCTCAAATATAAAAAAAAGTAGAGAAATTAGCATGTCCTTATGTACCTACCACTCAGAATTAAGAATATTAACATTTGCTTTAGATTAAAAAAATTATAGATGAATTGGAAGGCCTCTTTAGTTTTGTGCTCAGCTCCTTTCCTGCTTTCTCTGTATGGAGGCAACTCTGTTCTGGAGATCGTTTGGGTCCTTTCTGCACCCATTTTTGAAATATTCACCACATATGCATGTATTCATGAACAATAGCATAATTTTGTGTCCTCAACATAACTCTGTACATATCATTTCAAAATTTGGTTTCTTTTCATTAAGTATTTTTTCTTATCTTTTAAAAATTAATTTCGCTTATTGTTTGAATACTTGCTATGTATGTATGGTACAAAGTACAAGAAACACAATAGGATATTCTATGAAAACTGCGTATTTTTAAAATGTCAGCACTAAATTTATACATGCCCTTTCCCAGAGGCAACCACTATTTCTTGTGTACATTCCAGAAATATGCTCTATATGTATTTCAATGTAGTTTAAATTTTATTTTTTCTTATTATAAGTGAAATTAAACATTTTTTACATATTTAATGGTCCTTGTAATTCTCTTTCTGTAAACTATTTTCCAATATATTTTGACCATTTTCTCTATCGGATGTTGGCTTTTTTTCTTCGATTTGTATGAGCTCTTAGAATGACCATCTATAAATTTGTTTTCTAAGCTTGTCCTTCCAGTTTGTTGTTTATCTTTTTGCTGTTTTGTCTTTTTTCCCCTATGCAGAAATCACTGGTTTTCATGTCCTTGAAATGAGTGATTTTTTTTTTTACGGCTTCTGGGGCTTTGTGGTATATCTAGAAAAGCCTTCCCCACTCTGAGACTAAAAAGATTCTCCCCTTTGTTTCTTCTGTTTTTATGGTTTTATATTTCATTCATTTAAATCTTTCATCAGCCTGGTAATTATTTTGGTGATGCATGTGAAATTGCAATCCAAGTTAATATTTTATTTTAGATGGACACTCAATTGTCCAAACACCATTTGCTGAATAGCTCACTGATTTAGGAGGCCAGTTTAGCATTTGCTAAACTTCTCTATACATTTGGATCTGTATCTGGACTGTTAGTTCTCCTCAATTGTTCCGTCTATGCCTGCATCACCAGCTAACATCACTGCTCCATTTTAATTATAGCACCTTACAGTGTATTTTAATATCTGTTAGGGTCATAATGTAGTTCAATATTTGGCTATTTTTGCTTGTTTGTTTTTATATGAGCATCATAATCACCTTGCACACTTTCCATAAGAATCATGTTGGCATTTCTTATTGAGAGCATGTTAAGTTACTAAGTTAGAAGCCTTCATATTATTACATGATATTTGGCCTTCTGAGTCAAGAATGTGATTTGACTTTCCATGAGTTCTCATTTTCATTTTCTTTTGTCCTTTATATTATGAAGTTTTCTTCATATAGATTTTCTGTTTTTCTTGCTAATTATTTTCCTAGGTATTTTTTTGTGCTGTTATTTAATATGGGGTATTTTAATCTACTTTATATCTTTCAATTGGAGGTTGTTTATGTACGTACAGGCAGTTTTCCCTCCACCACTGTACCAAATTGTCTCTTCATCTGGAAAAGTTTTCTTAGGAGAATCTTTGTAATTTTCTAGGTGTGTAATTGTATTATCTACAGAAATGATAATTTTATCAGTTTCCCCCCAAATATTTATGCTGATTATATCTTTCCTTGTTTCTTGCCTTGTCGTGTACTATAGTGATAGTGGAGATCTTTGTCTTGTTCCTAACTTTAATTGGATAGTTTTTCTATTGAGCAAGATACTGGCCAACATTATCATATTTAGGAAAGTATCCATTTGTTCCTATTAAAACCTGTGTATTTTTTTTTTTTAACAAGAATCGGTATTGAATTTATCAAACCCTTTTTCAGCATCTGTGGAGCTGATAATATGATTTTCTCTTTTAATCAACTACTGTGATGAGCTATAAGATTTTTTTATAGTGAATCATTCTTGAATTCCTGATGGGATATATTTGCGAATATTTTATTTAGAATTCTCCTTCAATAGTTATAAGTGAGTGTCATTAAGAATTTTCTTATGTGATCATGATGGCTATTCATTTATTTATTTTTTTGGTGAGGAAGATTGGCCCTGAGCTAACATCTGTTGCCAATCTTCCTCTTTTTGCTTGAGGAAGATTGTCACTGAGCTAACATCTGTGTCAGTCTTCCTCTATTTTGTATGTGGGATGCCACCACAGCATGGCTTAATGAGCAATGTGTAGGTCTATGCCAGCAATCCAAACCAGTGAACCAGTGAGCTGCTGAAGTGTGACTGCACAAAGTTAACCCCTACCCCACTGGGCTGGCTCCCATGATGGTGTTTAGAATCACATCAGATTATAAGATTAATCTAAAAAATATCCTTCTTCTATGCTCTGGAATACTGCAAGAACATCAGGATTTTAATTTTTTAAATATTTGGTAAAATTCCACTGTGAAATTATTTAATTATATTGCTCTATTTGGAAGAATGTTTGCTGTTTAACAGTTTTCTCTAGTTTTGTTTTTTTTTTTTTTGAGGAAGATTAGCCCTGAGCTAACATCTGTGCTCATCTCCCTCTACTTTATCTCTGGGAAGCCAGCCTCAGCATGGCTTGACAAGCAGTGCCATGTCCGCACGCAGGATCAAAACCAGCAAACCCTGAGCCACTGAAGCGGAATGTGCAAACTTAACTGCTGCACCACCAGGCTGGCCCAGTTTTCTCTATTTTTAATGGTAACTCATCTGTTTAGATTTTTTATCTTTCTGGAATTAATCTTGGTAATTTATATTTTTCCAGAAAATTAATCTTGCAGGCAGGTTTTCAAATTTATTTTCTTAGAATTGAGAAAATAATTTTTCAATGATTTTGTAATTTTGTTTATATCTGTGGTTTTTGATATCTTTGTCTTTTTAATTTGTGCCTTATGTGCCCTCTTTTCTTGATTAGATTATTTAATAGTTTATTTTATTAACTTTTCTCCCCTAAGAAATCAGTTCTTAGAAATATGCATTAGCTCTTTTTCTCGATTTGGTTTTCTAATTCCTGTCCTTTTCTTGTTTATTTTATTCTTTTTCTAACCTTTTGACTTTTTTATTTTTTAAGATTGGCACCTGAGCTAACAACTGTTGCCAATCTCATTATTTTTTCTGCTTTCTTCTCCCCAAATCCCCCCAGTACATAGTTGTATATTTTAGTTGTGTGTCCTTCTAGCTGTGGTATGTGGGACGCCACCTCAGCATGGCCTGATGAGGGGTGCCATGTCAGCGCCCAGGATCCGAATGAGCAAACCCCGGGCTGCCAAAGCGGAGCACGTGAACTTAATCACTGGGCCAAGGGGTCAGCCCTCTAACCTTTTGAGTTTAATTTGTTTATTTTCTATTCTTTGTTGCTTATTAAGGTAAGTATTTAAGGTTATGGATTTTTCTTTTTTAGTACTGCTTTATCTGTGGCGAAGATAATAATTTTGACATATCACAACCACCCATAGAACATAGTTTATGTTAGTTATTAATTTTTAAAACATTTCATCAGTGTTTTATCAAAGCGGTTAATAGTATTCATAACACCGTTAATGGGTAAGATGTAAACAAAAAGATGACCACATCTAATAGGGATTAGAAGAATATTTTAGCGAGCAATTTTTTCGTAACTAGAAAAGTTATCGGATTCATAACGAACACAAGTATAGTGATATTTTAACCCTGCTGTTTCATAATATCAATGGTATAATAAGGCCATTGAGAATAGGAAAGAAAAGAAAGCAGATTTCAGGACAGAAACCTGCTAACAATTTGAATTCTGAATGTCTCTAACATAAAAGGTTATTTTCTACATCCACTCTCATTTTTTCCATCCAAACAGTACAAATCTTTCATCCTTTTCAAATTATGAACCAGAAACAAAAATTTTTAGTGTAAAAAAATCTGTTCATAAAAATCTACGTCATCTTATAATGTATGTTATTAATTTCAGTTTTCAAGTAATGCATACCCAAGTAATTTCTTTTTTAGTAACACATTTATAGACTGAACTTCAAAGACACAGCAAAATTAATTTAAAATAATGGATATACTTTTCTGTCCAAAGATATCAAACACAAGACATAACACTATAATCACAGAAGTAGTATGAAACAGAAAATGAAAAAAGTGGTTCAACATAACTGACTTTAAAAAAAAGAAATAAAAACAAAACAAACAAATAAAATATATTACCTTAATATGTCCCCAGTGAGAACATTCTAAATTCTAGAGGACTAAAGAAGAAAAATTAGAGCAAATCCATTTGGATACAGAGGTAAAGCTGCTTTACCACATATTTGTAATTCTTTTTTCCTCTCTGCATAATAATTACCAGCACTTGCCTTCTTTGCTGTGAAGTAGTGCAAGTCACTGCCAATAACAAAATTCTCATCCCAGCATAAAACTTTGTTAACTTTCTCTATGACTGACTAATATTAAAAGCTTAAGTCTATATCACTTTGGAATGCAGTATATAATGCTTATTAAAAGTAATTTAAAGCAGAAAATCAAACTATTAGATAGTATTCTTATTTATATTACAAAGTAAGGAATTCATAAAATGGTACTGAAGCCTTGCATGTAATTTAAGAAAAAAGTCTGTAAGAATAAAACCTCTTTTAAAGTAGAGGTTTCTAACTTTAAATTGAAAGTGTTTGGGGAAACTTTCTTTGCTTTAAATCTGGAAGATTTATTAACATATATTTATGAAGTTAATATAAATATTTTAATTCAACAAAAATGGAAATAGCTGTAGTTAAAAGATTACTTATGTCTTCTCTGTCTCATACAATCTCATAATGATCTTTATTTAGAGAAGCCAACTGAGATATGCTTAAGCTGAACTAAGAGCTACTATTTATAATATCTGTTGTATACACGGGGTTTAGATTCACAGTGAGATATGTATAATTTCAAGGCTTTTTTTTTTTTGGGATAGAAAAAGGTTAATAACTCTGAAAGTAGGCAAGAGTAATAGTTCAGTTTGTAGTCATTGTTATATTTTTAAATTGTTTTAGCTTAGAATCATGACTCAAAGAATGGAACTCTTGGGGCCGGCCTGGTGGCGTAGTAGTTAAGTTCCAGTTCCCCTTTGGTGGCCTGAGTTCACGGGTTTGGATCCCAGGCACAGACCTAGCACTGCTTGTCTAGCCATGCTGTGGAGGCATCCCACATAAAATAGAAGAAGATTGGCACAGATGTTAGCTCAGCGACAATCTTCCTCAAAAAACAAACAACAATAAAAGAATGGAGCTCTATTAACATAACAGCGTATTAATCGACTGCTTCCAGGACTCTAACCTCACAAAAACGAATGGCCAACTGAAGAGGCAAAGTCATTTTAGGCACTGAAAGCCTATATAAATAAGCACCGACATTAACTTAAAAAATGTTAACCTGTATGTCTAGTTCCTCTGTGTAGTTCCACCATGCAGTCAGAACTGTTGGCTATTTTCATTCTAAAACTAAAGAGCTGGATCATTTCCTGACAGAAGAATTTCTACAAAAGGAAAGAGAATATGAAACAGCACACACTCTCGCATGCAAGATAAAATTCACACTAATTTACAAATTTTTATTTACACTGTTTTACATACTTTCAAGGCAGATCTAGCTGATTAGTTTTGTGCTCATAATGATCTCAGATGATCATGTTCCACATCTCTTTGATTTCTAGAAAATGGTGGAAGTATGGGATTAGAAGGGGGAAAAAATCAAGTATCATACAAGTATGTAAGTTAAAAAGAGAAAAAAAATTGTTGAATTTTGCTTATAAAAGCATCCAGGCCACTATGGTCTATTGACTAACATTGATTATACAAGAAAACTACGTCTAACAACCATTTTCATATTTACAAATTGGGCTTAGGTAAAGTATTCAAGTTCCTTAGCTTAACATAAAAAGGCAACAGACATCTCAGCAAGCCACAAGACAAATTAGAGGGATATTTTTAAGACACTCTTGAGATTTACCTTCTTTTAGAATCTCTTAAAGGGTAAATATAAAGAGAAACAATTCTGAACCCTATTACTAACCTGTCCCATGATCCCAAACCTGTCAGGAAGTAAGAGCATCTCAGCGTAGGAAACACCCAGAATCTCACCAAAGAGTGAGGCAGTATCTTAAACATCGCACTTGTTCCTAGTATCCACTGCATACTCCCAGTGCTAGAGTGAGAGCCCTTTTTCCCTGTTATTCACTTCTACACAAATCTCTCTGAAAAAGCCTACAGTAGCATCACAGCTGGCGCCTGTGCACAGTCCACCAGCAATGGCCCAGTGAATCTCTGTTCAAAATGATTTGAAGTAAGAATATGGAATAAAGTAGAGAAATGATCTTCTCTCCTCCCACAGTTTTCCAAGATATATACTGTTGTACTTTAAGAGGTGGTTAAGCAAAAAAATCAAGAATATTACATATTCTTCACATTCTATAAAAACGTTCCAATCATAGATGAAAATTCCACCAAAAACACTTTTCCAAGTTCACCTTAACACTATAAAAATTAATTGTTTGATTTCATTCGCTTAATCAACTAGGTGAAATTCTATTGATGCTGTACTAATACAGTTTAAGGAAACAAAAGCGAACATTCATAACACCGAGGAAGTAGAAAACAAATCTTGGTCTAACACTGTTATAGATACAAACAGATTTTAAGATTCTATTTACCTAGCTAGAATTTACCATTTAAAGTGGACTTTAACTGTTTCTACTTAAATTATTAGCTTTAAACATCTTGAAATAATACAAGTATTTTAAAGCACTTCTCTGAGAATATAAGTCATTTGGAATAATACATCAAACTCCCCAGAAGATTTCTCAGGGAATAAATTTGTGGCTGCATATTCTGAATATGCAGATCCATTAAGCCAGCTTTGTGCATAGCACTTACATAACCAAAGTGCAAAGCTAGTCAGACTAATTTTCAAACTAACATTAACTATGACTACTAAACTTTAGGGAGCAATTTTAGAAACTTGATGTCTATTTTTCTACCCCAAAGGTCTGACTTCCTTTGGTATAATAATTGCTCCCTTCTCATCCCAAACAAAATAAAAAATACTCTTAAGAACAAACAAAACAGAAGCTCTTCTATCATGAGTATTTCTGTTTAATTCACATTTTGTTATATCAGATTTTAAGTATACAAGATCAATGTACTAAATGTTCCTCATTTAATTCTTTTAACCACCTCAATATGTTTCTCTGACCTTACATGTATCAAGTAATCACTATCACTCTAAAGATATGGAATCAGACTAAAGCATGAAACCAAAATGTAAGGAATGAAATCGGAGAAGTGAAAAAGAATTAATCTAAATGATATTTATTTGTGCCTAGGCATGATAAACTTGCTACATTTGTTTCAAAAATTAGCAATAAAACTTATCATTTAATAACAAACAAGATCTAGAGTAGATCAATGTGCAAAAAGATTTTTGAATAGAAAGAGTTTGACATAGTAAAATTTTAAAAACTGAAATTTGTAACTTAAATGACCATATTTAGTACACAAAGACGTTAATACAGATTTTGAAAGCAGTAAATAACCATATCTATTCTAGGACTATGTAGTAAATATTGATATTTCCACTGCTAGACTCTGCAGGGAAAGGGGAACTTAATTCTAAGATATATTCCCTTAAAATAAATCCTGTCCAATATTCAGTTCAAAAAGATGTACCACCAACATAGAATGTAAATGTATTTCACCCTCCCAAATAGATATTTTTATTTGAACATACTACGTTATCTGTGTAAGAGACTGACAGTTCAAGAGTAAATGATTCATTTTTCTTACAGAGCCTTTAGATTAAAATATTTACACTGAACACCTAGAACGTTTACTAAAATTAATCTATTAAAGCTTAAAAAATTGCTTTGGAACATTCTCATTGTTTACACTCAACAAACAGATAAAACAGATGAAAGCAGTCATAGAATCACATTGAATTTATAATAATTCACACAAAACAGATTAAATTCAAAGATATCAAAGAAAGGATTAAACTGACATCTTTATAACTTTTTGTAGATTTAATAAATTTCTATTCCTTCCTGTACTAATAGTAGCATGTGTATTCCTTGACGTCATTCAACATACTTGAAAGAAATAGATTGATTGTTTAGAGGCATAATTGGTAAAGTAAGGTAACCAAACTAAATAGTAGAATACCAGCTGATACTGGCTTTTTAGAATTTCTTAAGAAAAGATATACTAGGAATGCTCACCTACCTGAGAATAATTAAATCTCCTCCTTACTTAAGCACTTTTAATGCAGTAACAGCAGGCTTCATTTTGAAGTACTAGTTAAAATGAACAGTTTCATATCCAAGGAAATCAAACTCACTAGTGGAGTAGTGGAGTATTTGGCTTGATTTAGAGCCCACAATCCCCAAAGAGATGGGAAGCCAATGCAAACTGACTGACTTGGATGAAGAGTATATGTCTACCTCCTTTTCAGTACCTTCTGTCTCAAAGCCCTTATGTTCTTTGCAGTCTTGAAGGTAAGAATGCAGCCACTGGCCTGAGACTTCTCTATCTGGATAGAGACTACAGCCTACATCATTCACATCTACAAATTCATTGAAATGGTTTCTAATATCACATAGCAGGTAGTTGCATTCAGAATATTACAATCAATGACCTGTATGCCACTCTGTTTCTCATTGAAGATTCTATTCTCACCCAGTAGGTCATTATGGCAAAGCACAACTGTTGCTCTCAGGTTGGAAAGAATCTCCTTGAAACAAGTCATCTCCTCCTGAAGAACCTGAAGGTTTGGTATATTACTTAGGAACTTTATTTTAGAGATTTTATTTTTCCTTTTTCTCCCCATAGCTGTATATTTTTCTTTTAGTTGTGGGTCCTTCTAGTTGCAGCATGTGGGACCCTGCTTCAGCATGGCTTGATGAGCAGTGCCACATCCGTGCCCAGGATCTGAACCGGTGAAACCCTGGGCCACCGAAGTGGAGCATGAGAACTTAACCACTCAGCCACGGGGTCGGCCCCAGGAACATTTTGTTAATGTCTTTATCTGTAAATTCTGTGGGAATTAGATTTGGGAACCCATTGTATGCATGGATGGAATGGATTTTAACAAACTGAGGAGCAATTAGCCTGAAAATGGCTGAGTTGTAGACACATTTTTGAACCAATGCTTTTTCCTGTATAAATTTATAACATAGTCCATTACAGAAGGTACAATAGAGCTGTGGTGCACAGTCATGAACTTGCAACACTCAAAAACTCTTCACTTCCTCATCTCATCGACTAACAACTCAGTTTTATTGCCATCAATTTTTACCAGGACTACATCTTCCATTAAATTATCCACATAGCAGCCAGTAAGTTTGTATTTCATCTTTGAAGAGTTGCTACATTTGTTTCAAAAATTAGCAATAAAACTTATCATTTAATAACAAACATGGTTCCTGATCCTGAACCATGATGTTTAACTTGGGCACATCTGGGGGACCGATTGATGAAGTTGGCCATGGCCCAGTTGACAGCAGAGAGTACTATAAAGATGATGTCAGCCACAATAGGCACCGACCAGCTGGTGGATCCTTCTGTCCCGTGGTTTCTTGAGAAGCTCATACATGTGATGTCTTCTCTTTAGTTCCCTATAGTTTATTACTTCACTTTAGTTGACTCCAAACCACTAGTCCAAAGCTGATTAATTTTCTCCTTCTTTCCTCTCTATAGGATCAGTCAGGATTTTCTTGTCCTCAAATTCTGGGCTTTGGATTTATGGCTTTTCCCCGGTTTCATTGATAATAGGTTATCTTCTTTGTTATCCATTGTTCAGGTTGTTTCTTTATTGATCCTAAGACATCCATTACCACATGGATTATTCTAGACTACTCCCCTCACCTATCTGTAAATTTTCACTCCAACGGTGAGAAACCTGGCTCCTGCCATCCACTAACCGTTTATTTAATTGTTAAATTCCAGGATGTATAAAGAGCAGTATCAGAATTGCTAACCTTTCTTCCTGTAGGAAACAACTTTATCAAATAGATTACAGTGCTTACGTGAAATCCTTTTTGCCTTTAGTCTTACAGATTATACTCATTTCCAAAGTTACTTAGGTGGGCATCTTTCTCCCCTACCTTTTTCAAAGAGGTTGTTTCATTCATGTGTAATGTAGTTAGATTCTCTTGTCACAGTCTGCATTCCATCCTGGGATCCCCTGACATCTGAACTAATGTTTAAAATGTGCATGCATTAAGGTTTGCTCTTTGTGCTGTAAAGTTCTATATGTCTTGACAAATGCATAATATAACGTCCCCACCATTACAGTACCATAGAGAATAGTTCCACTGTCCTAAAACCTTCTGTGATTCAGCTATGCAACCCTCTTACACATCAAAACCCTGGCAACCACTTGTCATGTTTCTCTCTATATAGTTTTGTCCTTTCCAGAATATTAAATAGTCATATAATTGAAATCATACAGTATGTATCCTCTGCAGATTGGCTTCTCTCACTTAGGCAGTATGCACTTAAAGTTCCTCCAGGTTTTTTGAGGCTTGATAGTTCATTTCTTTTTATTGATGAATAACATTCCGTTGTAAGAAAGTACCATAGTGTGTTTATCTCTCTATCAAAAGACATCTGGACTGCTTCCAGATTTTGGTGAATATAAATAGAGCTGCTATGACAGTCATGTGCAGGTTTTTCTCTAGACATAAAATCAGTTGAGTAAATACCTAGGAGTGTGATTGCTAGAAAGTATGGTAAGATTATATTTACTTTTGTATGCAACTCCCACACTGTCTTCTAAAGTGGCTATACCATTTTGCATCCCACCAGCAATGAAGGGGAGCTCCTGTTGCTCTGTATCCTCACCAGAAGGTTTTTATAAAGGCATAATTTGCAATGATATGGACAGCATTTAGGGAAACGAGAAAGAGATGGTGTAATACTCTAGAGCTCGCAATAACGCATGTGGAGGGAAAGAACACTGGGGAGAGCAGCTGCATGAGTGAGTTGCCTATCTGGAGTTAAGGCCTTGGGTAGAGGGGCACAGAAAACCAGTCAATCCTTGGAGATCTGAAAAGCAGAGATTCATGACAGTAAATACTCAGCTTTACTCTTGTCCCACTTCCTGACTCTTCCCCTGCCTGTGAGTCCCATGGGCTGGACACAACTGGAAACCCGAGTAGAAGGGGTCCATTGATGCAGTCTAAACAGGTTAGCCTCTCATTGCATGAAGCAGGCTGGAAAAAAGCAGGAATTATCTTGTGGATCAAATGAAAAAATCCAGGATATTTGTGTTTCTGCAAATTTTTACTATTTTTTTTGGCAAAAATTTACTTTTGGCATTTCAGATTATTTTCTCTTGGGTATATTTCCAATAGTGGTATTACTAAACCAAAGAGAAAAATTTGAAGGTTGCTGAAGGGCTTGTACATGCCACATAAATAATATCTAGAATTTTGCCTATCACGGTTCTAGGATCTTATGATTTCTTTGTTTTAGCATCATTGTTGATATATATAAAAGTAAATATATGACATAATTAATTTTATACGTTTCTGTAGGTATTAAGTTTTTCTTTCATTTGTGGTTGCTATTGTTGGCACATGGAAATTTCTATTTAATTTTGGAACAAGACTTTATATAATGCAAGGGGTCAGGTACACATTAGAAACAAGTGTTAACATACTTTTCCTTTCAAAAAATGAGTAAATTAAACATCTCTATCTACCTATATATTGATATAACCAGATTTTTTTCAAAGATAGTGGATAAAATCTGTTCTTAGAGACATTCGGTAAATCTCATTTTAAAGACATGATAGTCATGATTTCAAATGTGTATTCAAATTGTTTACCTGTGTCTATAATACTTGCTGCTTCCTCATTGTAAGTGCATTGCTCATGAAAATTAGAAGTTTGTAAACTGTTTTTCTCTCCACTCATTTTAGTTTTTTTCCAATAATAGTGACTTCCTAGTGTTACTGTGGGCTTTCTTGACTGTGCATTCAGGGAATGCTGAGAATTCCCAAGATTGCTGAAAGAAGTCATTGAAGAGGCAACACAATTTTCTAATCCTTCATCTTTTCTCTTTTAACTGACATGTATACCTTTTCATTCCACTGAAAATGCCAGGGTCACCAATGACTCAATTTTTGCTAAATCCGGTGAACACTTATGACTTTTATTTAATTATTTGACCTTTAAGCAGCATTTGGCACTAGTGACGACTACTCTTTTCTGGAAGCACTGTCATCCCTTGGCATCCAAGACACTGCCCTCTCCCTGTTTCTCAGGTATCTGGAGCCAGACTGTCTGGACTCAACTCTTGGCTCTGACACTAATCAGCTGCATGACCTTGGGCAAGCCACTCAATATCTTTGGGATTCAGTTTCCTTGTAGTTAAAATGGGAATAACGATGGTACCAGTCTCTTAAGGTGGGTGTGAGGATTCAATGAGTGAATGTATATAGAATGATTTAAACAACGTTTGGCACTTCAGCACCACCTAAGTAATAGCCAGTGATTTGCCTGTAAACTGGCTTTCTGAAAAATAAAGACCTGATTTGTAGCTTTGCCAATTTTTTTGGTGTAAATATTTTCACCATGGCCTTAAATACTCACACTGTTCTTGAGTATTTAACAATTGGCCTTCCCAGGAACTGGCTTCAGCACACCACTGACAGCTACTTTTCCCTTTGGCACTTTAACCTACTCTGCTTAGTCTCCATCGTGGGCTCCTCTTCTTTCCATTTCTTAAACATCATTGCTCTTCAGTGGTCTGTCCTAAGCTTTCCCATTGTTTCCACTTTGTACACTGTCTATGAGCAATTTCATGCACTTTTTAAAAAATTGATATATAATTCACAGATTGTACAATTCATCCACTTAAAGTGTCTAGTCCAGTAGTTTTCAGTATATTCACAGCATGGTGCAACCATCACCATAATCCATTTCAAAACATTTTCATCACTTCCAAAAGAAACTCTGTACCCATTAGCAGCCGCTCTTCATTTCCTCTCTCCTCATCTCTATAACCAGCTATCAACCTACTTTCTGTTCCTATAAATTTGCCTATTCTGGACATTTCATATAAATGGAATCATGTAATATGTGGTCCTTTGTGACTGTCTCTTTTCACTTAGCATAATGTTTTCAAGGTTCGTCTATGTTGTAGTATGTATCAGTACTTCATCCCTTTTTATTGCTGAATAATATTCCATTGCAATGATGTACCACATTTTATTTATCCATTCATCAGTTGATGGACATTAAGCTGTTTCCACTTTTTGTCTATTATGAATAATGCTGCTAGGAACATTTGTGTACAAGTTTTCATGTGGACATATTTTTGTATTTCTCTTCAATGTATATCCAGAGTGGAATTGCTAGGCCATATGGCAAATCTGTGTTTAACTTTTTGAGGAACCGCCAAACTTAAAGAGGCTACACGATTTTCCCCGCAGTGTTTGAGGGCTCCAATTTCTCCACATTCTTACCAACACTTGTTATTAGCCATTCTTTTTGGTTATAACCATGCTAATGAGTGTGAAGTGGTATCTTGTTGTTGTTTTGATTTGCATTTCCCTGATGGTTAATGATGTTGACCGACTTTTCATGTTCCTATTGGTCAGTTGCATTTTATCTTTGAAGATATGTTTATTCACATCCTTTGGCCATTTTTAAATTGGGTTATTTGTCTTTTTACTAGTAAGCTGTAATCTCATCCACTTTTATGACTTTAATTACATTTTTATTCTTGTGATGCTGAAAATACACATTGAGTCCGAATTTCTTGTCTGAGTTCCTTGGATGCTCCAAAGCCACCAGAAATTCAGCATAATCCTGCAAATCTGCTTATCTTTCCAAGTTCTTATCTCATTGAAAGGTCCCACTATCCACTCTGAAACTCGAGTGTTGTTTTTACCTCTCTTTCCCTCTAAACCCAACCAAGCACTAAATACTGTTTTTTCTACCTCCCGAAAAACTAAAATTTCTATTTCCATGCCAATCTTCTTCAGACTACCATCATTTTTTCCCCCTAAGTATCTGTAACAGCCTCTTAACTGATTTTTTTAAAGCTCTATTTCATTCTCTACACTTCAGAGTACATATTTCAAAATATAAATCTGGCTATGTTATTTTCCTGATTAAAACCTTTTAATGGTTTCCTTTCATTCTTAGGATAAAATTCAAATTTCTTAACACGGATTCTATAAAGGAAATAACCTCCTAATAATAGGAACTATCAACAATGTATTGAATCAACTTAAAATGTGGAGAGTTCCTTGTCACTGGAAACATCCAGATGGAGGTTGAAAATTGCTCATCTCTCAAGGATGATGTGAAGATGATTCATGCTTTGGATGGATGGTAGAAACCAATGTCTACTAAGACTCCTTACCATTGTAAACTGCTATGATTTTAATACATATGTATTGTACATGGTAATAACCAAAAGTTTCAATTAATTAGAAAGTCTTATGTAAATACAGATAAATATATGTAAACAGCTATAGTTGTAAAGAAAGAGTCATAAAAGCACTGCCATTTTATCCAAAAGACTATCATAGATTATAAGATACTACTGAGTACACAATCAATTTGCCCTTGTATTAAGAATAAAAGAATTTAGCAAAATTCTAGAAATGGTCCACATTACAATTCTGGGGAGTCTGAAAAATGTTACTATAGAACA
This sequence comes from Equus caballus, assembly GCF_041296265.1. Taxonomy (NCBI): domain Eukaryota; kingdom Metazoa; phylum Chordata; class Mammalia; order Perissodactyla; family Equidae; genus Equus; species Equus caballus. The sequence goes on along the minus strand of NC_091685.1, from coordinate 94,154,718 downwards.
AATCAAAATAAAGCCCACTTCTTTGGTGAAAAAGTTATCTCCACGTTTGGGGGTCACTAATATTTTTATAATCTGATGAAAATTAGGGACTTTTTTGTTGAAACATATGCTTATTGCTTCAAATTTTCAGTGTTCATGAACCCTCTGAGGTCTATCCATGAAACCATACTAAAAGATCACAGATCTACAGCCTGGAGAGACAGGATTTGAAGAGAAATGCTATAGAATGTGTGTATTGAAGAGTTTTTCTAATGGATAGCCTTGCTTACTATAAGGAGGATTTTTAAAAATTAAAAATGGATAATAAATATATGGAGACAAGGACTTTAATAAAAAATCTATTCAACGCTCATGTAAATCTATCCTTGTTTCAGAAAGATGCATTACAAAGAGTAAGAAGATAGCTCTATATGAGAAGTTACCGTATAGCTCAATATCTAAATGATAATCATTTGAAATATGGAAAAGATTTGAAATGAGCTAATAGACCAAAAAAAATCCACTAAAGCCTTTCTCATGGCATATTTTTAAAGATACTTACAAAAATTAATCTAGAGAAACACACACCCATGCCTTGAAATTTGATCTCAAGTTTTTAGAGAAATATCTCATAGTTGGTTCCTTTCATTTGTTTCTTGAATATTGTTTTTAAAATACAATTGATCACTATTACAATGGCAAGATATACTTTTATGGAGCTTCTCACAGATTTTTCTAAATTGAATCATAGGCTGATTACTTTCAAAGGGCAGAATTATATAGGTCATGGTATGCCCTGGCAGACTAAGCATCGTGGATAAAAGACGTCATTGAACACCAGCAAGGCATCACTCATTAGCTTTGCCACAGCGGGTCAAAGTTGCATCCTTAAGTACTACCAACTGCATTAAGTTTGGTGTCACTAAGGACACGTCATTACTTTGTTAAACTGCTCTGTCTGAAGGGAATGAAAGATGATTATATTATTTTCTTGATCTGAAAGGGAAATTGGAGGAGTTGGAATAACAAACGTCTCTTTTACTCACACTAATTCAGATATCTAAATGAAGATGAATTCTAAAGGAATGTAGAATAACATACATTGAGTTGAAGGGGAAAATTTTATTGAACTTAGGATATATTTGGTGCATTTTGCCCCTGTAATCCTTTTAAACTGATTGTATCCTTCAAAATATAGGATGGTGAGTTCATTTTTTCCATGAAGAATTTACATTTTGGTGTTTTCCAATCATGGGGGAGATTTTCTAAAAAAAAAATTACTCTTAATTTTCAACCTATCGGTGGAATTCAATATTTATGTACTAACAGTTGTTCTGTCCCAGAATACCCATCAAACATATACTTCTAATGAATACTTCTTTAACTCTTAACATTTTGATTCTTAGAACTTGAGTAAAACATGAAAAATTTAAATTCTAAATGTGTACACAAAGGTGTTCTTACTCCTGGGTTCTGATTCCCCACAAGCCCCTTTGGAGCATTAATGAGGGTGTTCCCAGGTGCCTGTGTATCTTTTTTTGGTTTTGTTTTAATTTTACATTCTATGGTTATAACCAACACTTCTCTTCCATTAGTTGCTGAGCAATGCGAGGCTCAGGAACTCACACTTTCCCACATGTGGAGAAAGCCAGTCTGCAGGAAGTGAGTTGCTTGGAAACAACCTAAGTGCCCTCTGATGGATGAGTGGGTAAGGAAGATGTGGTATATATACACAATGGAACACTACTCAACCATGAAAAAGACAAAGTTGTACCAATTGTGACAACATGGATGGACCTTGAGGGTAATATGCTAAGTGAAATAAATCAGATGGGGAAAGCCAAGTACTGTATGATTTCATTCACATCTGGAAGATAAAACAAGAACAACAATCAAACACATAGATACAGAGAATAGATTGGCAGTTACCACAGTGGAAGAGGGTAGGAGGAGGGCAAAAGTGGTAAACGGGCACATTTCAACGTGATGAATGGCAACTAGACTTTTGGTGGTGAACACAATGTAGGCTATACAGAAGAAACATAATGATGCACACCTGAAATTTACACAGTGTTATAAACCAATGTTGTCTCAATAAAAAGAAAAAACATTGATAATGAGGGACAAGCAGAGAGGAGAACGGAGCAGAGAGTAAGTCCCGGGAGCATCTCAATTTCTAATTCAGTTTTTTCTGGGGCCCAGTGCACCCCCGTTTTTAAGAAGTCACATGAGATAGCCTAGTATTATTAAAAAATTCCTCTTTTTGCTTAATCGTCCAAGAGCTCTGACAAATATATTCACTACTTCTAGAAACCATTATTAATGCTTGGTGGAAAGATATATTTTTACCTTGCCTTTTAAAACCTAGCATTATATCCTAAACATTTTAAGTCTTAGAACACTCTTCAACAGCATAGTTTTATGGAAGGAATAATACTCCATCATATGGGTATGCCACAATTTATTTGACCATTTTCTTATTGAGGAAAATTTAGTTTATTTTAATCATAATACTTTAGTTTCATGTATTTAAGTCTTTATGTCTCGAGTATTTACATACAAATGTATATAATAGATATTTATTTGCAAAATAAATTAAATTCAGTAAAATAATTTTATTTTTGTTTGTTTTGGAGAACTTCCTACGGCCAAACCACCATTTATCTAACATAGAAAAAGTTATATGAGTTTATATGACATTCATTGTCCTCAAGATATTTGCATTATAACTGGGGAAATACTGATGCATAAAATACGTAAAGAATGATATTTAAGTTTAAATATGTGACAATCAGAGGAAACCAGAGAACTAACTATACTGAGTATGGACTGATGAGCTGCTTCACAAGAAATACATAAATCCTTAAAATATATCAATATGAGCCAACAGTATGACATGGTTGCTGCTAGAATACAAATATTACCTTAGACAAAATCATAGAAACAGGGCTTAGTACAATTTTGACGCCACATTTGAGCTGGACATTTGCAGATTAGCAACTACTCAAAGATGAAGGATCTGGGAACCAAGGCATACAATGAATGAGGAAGAAAGCTTATTCTGGAAGGTAGGATGCTTAATCTGGAGCAGAGGAATCAGTACGGAAGAACAAGCTGGGTCCCTCCCGCAGTTTCAATGATCAGCTATTCATAGTGATGCCTGGGTACTTTGTTAACAAACTTCCTAGTATCATCTGCTTGTCTTACAATCACAGAATCTGGCTTGAAAGTGACAATTTTCAGTCCTTTCACACTTGGCATTTAAGCTGAAGCCCCACAATAATTCATTAAATAATGAGTAAGCTTGGTGGAGTCATCTTGTTTTTATTTATTGACATCTTTACAGAAAGTAGGCTCAGAGAAGCTGCAATAAAATGATTTATCATACACCGTGTTTTGCTATTCATATGTCTATGTCACTTCTCACATTGAAATATAATGCCCTTTAGAGCGAAGGCTGGAAACCAGAATCCTGGAGTTTGATGAGACATATAATTCAGTGAATCTGAAAATACTAACACCCAGGCCAGGTGAAGATTGTTTGATGTTTATGCTATAGTGACAACCAAGAAAAGAAAAAATAATATATAAAATGGAAGAATTCTATTTTAGAATTCATAGGAGTTAAATGGAGAGATTTTGAGAAGCAGCAGTTGCTTTGGGGGTAAAAATGAATAACAACGGAAATGTGATCTGAAGGATTGAAATTTTGGTTATCATAGAATCAAAAAGATAATTGGACTTAAGAAAGAAGGATTTATCATTATTTAACATCTTCCAGGATAGTCTCTGGAATTTGACATGTTCTTTTGCACTGTGGATAAATGAGTAATTTATTTTGCCTGGATTTCCAGAAAGTTTAGAAGGAATCTATTTTCATGATAGTGAGAAGGAGAAAAGACGAACTGTGTGTGAGTTATAGGTGAAGTATGATAAGGTGGAATACAGAATGGCTGGTAGAAATTCTGAGCTCAGGATTCAGCTTTTTTTTTTTGAGGGAGATTTGCCCTGAGTTAACATCTGCTGCTAATCCTCCTCTTTTTGCTGAGGAAGATTGGCCCTGAGGTAACATCCGTGCCCATCTTCCTCCATTTCATAGGTGGGACTCCTGCCACAGCATGGCTTGATAAGTGGTGCATAGGTCTGTGCCTGAGATCCAAATTGGCTAACCCTGGGCCACCAAAGTGGAGCACGGGAACTTGACTGCTGCACTACCAGGCCAGCCCCAGGATTCAGCTTTTTATATCTTTAAGAGATTATTGGGTAAAACCGAGAAAGTTATATAAGTTTATTTACATTTAATTAATTTTTAACTATAAATAGCTGATATTATTTTCCTTACCTCCTTATTCGTTTCTATATTACTGACAGGTTAAGAGGTTATCTATTTGCAGTCTAGAAATAAATTTAATAAAGTGATTCCTCTGATGTGTTTGTATTGAATGCTGTGTCCCAGAATCTAAGCTTTGTATAGAATTTGGGGACTTGTCTCTTCTGGATGGAGCGGTCAGGAAGTTGGCATCAGCTACCAAACTTGCAAGGCTGCCAACAGTTGGCTGTATTTCAAATGAACACCTCATTTAAAAGAACAGAGAAATCAACGAATGTTATATATTCTGTAACAGTGGAAGCATAGTAACCTAATATCTTATTATAGTCACAAAGATCAGAGCTTTCTGTACTGTGACTCACCAGTTCTCTATGAGTTTTCTATAATTTCACTCTCCATCCCCCCCATATCCCTTTCTGCTTAGTGTCACTTGGGGTGGTAAACCATTATGCTATTCTTGTGTGACCCAGTGTTTTCTGATCCCTTGTATGCAAAGCGTATTCTGTGGACTAGCAAAATAAGCATCATCTGAGATTATGTAAAAAATGCAAAATCTCAGGCCTCACCCTAGCCCAACTAAATCAGAATCTTCATTTTGGAAGGATGCCTGCACGATTCATACACATCCATTAAGGTTTGAAAAACACCATTCCAGCTAGTGTCAGTTCTTAGGCAATCTCCCTGGCAATCAATCAGTAGACAATGGCCACCTTAATTTCCTTTCTGATCTGGTCTCAGAGGCAAAATGGAATGAAGGAATCCAGCGTTTATTCAAAAAAATCAACATTTATTAATTATTTATTCTGTGGTAAGTGCTACTCAGGGGCTGGAAATGTAGAGATAGGGATATAATTCCTGCCCAAGAAGCCCACAGCCTAATGGAGAGACAGTGAGCTGGAGGGTGCTCCACAAATGTTCCATCCTTTTGGAATCATCATTTCCTTTAATGTTCAAAGTGAATGATGTGTGCTTCACTTTATGTTATTATACGTAAACCAATACATTCCTTAATATTTCAGAGGATTGCTGGGAGTACTACATGGCCTTCTTCCAAAGTTATTGAGGGTCTCTCCTCAATCATCTCTTATATTAGAGCCCTGCCAGCTGCTGTCCAGTGCCCACCCACTTTTCCTACGTGGAGTTCATGGGCAGAACCTCTTCTCATTCCTCCCCAAGGACCACTAACAAAAGGTCTTTGCATATGAAATATTTTTACTAAAGTTTTGGGGATCCTAGAGAGCAATTACATCACAGACTAAAAAACAATGTCATACCTAAAATCTCTAGGTCATCCTCACCACAGGGAACCCTCTCCTGGCCATCTCTCTCCTTGCTACTGGACATAGGCAAGCTGGATATAGGTGTCCAGGGAAGGCTTTCCAGATGATGTAATATGAGTTTTGAAGGATGTGTAAGAGTTAACAAGTATAAGGAGAAGAGAATGAAGGATATAATATATATGATGATTAAGTTTTGAGGATGCTGGGTTTGAGGGACTGTGGGATGTTCAAGTGGAGTGAACATTCAAATACCAATATAGTTGAAGCCAAGGGAAAGAATGAGTTCATCCAGAGTGAGAGGGAAATAGGGCTGAGGTTCACCCTGGGAAGCTGAACAAAGTGTAGGAAAAAGACAGGCCATGAAGGAGAGAGAGTAGAAATGGGGCTAGAAGTTGGAGGAGAACTAGAGAATTGTGGTGTCCCTAAAAACGAAGGACAGAGAAGGAGAAGTTCAAAAATAGGGAGGCTAACAGTCTCAAATCCTGCAGATCAACCAAGTAAGAAACATTAGGTGTAGTGCATGGGATCTAGCAACAGAGAAGACATCTGGGCTTTTACACAGTGAAGTGCTTCCAAGATAGGTCAGCATCCTGGCAACCAGGTGCTCAAAGTGAGAATTTTCTTCTCTTGAGACTCATATTTCTTGCTTACAATATTGTACACTCAGGCACCCATTCTGAAGTTGGGTGGTTGTATCTGTTCATAGAAGGACAATATACTTCTGTTTGGAGTTTCTTTCTTGAGCTGTGGGGCATCTATTGCACTGACTTAGAAGAGCATCTCCTACTGTCCTTGCTGTCTCTCAACCAAGAGTATCTCTTCACAAAACAAGCTGGCAGCTGCAGACACGACTTGACACATTCCCAATGTAAATGATGACATGCATTGCAGGTCCTGGGGTTCACCTCCTGTTAGGCCTCCAAGAAGCAGTGGGGTGTCCAGGTCACATCAACAGAACAGCAGCCTGCGGAAGAGCCAGCATTTACTGTCTTTTCACAGTTGTGGTCATTGAATTAAATTAAGTGAGCTCCAACTACCTCTTCTTAACGAGACCAAGTGCTACTCCATCAATACCAAGTTGCTCGACTGGGATACACTTAATTTCCTATTTTCACCAGAAGAAAGATGAGAAAAACAAAGTAGAATTACTTCTCGATACATGAGCTTCACTTTGCATTAAGCAAAAAAGCAAAACCTAATTCTTTCTCGTAGCCACTGGCAGTCAAATCTGGGTTTATGTTCTATTGAAAGACATTTATTTCAGAATTCAACAGAAGATAAAGGAAGACAATGGGAAAAAAACACACAAAAACTAGTGTCCTACAGTGGAGGGAGAGATTTATGTCTTTTAACATTGTGCATAAGATTGTTTCATAAACATTTGTGAAAGATTAAAAACTACGGAGCATGTTAAGACACTTGTCTGTTTATAAGGCATTATCAGGTTATGATTTAGAACTCTGGGCCCTAATCAGAGAAGTGATATTGATAGTAGATGTGATACTTATGGAAAAATTTAACCTTGGGTCTATTGTATCTGTATGTGTGTGTGTGTGTGTGCACCTGTGTGCATATGTGTGTGAACCAGCCAAATAATTATAATCATTTACTACATAGTTAGATTCTTATTCAACTAAGATGCAATTCTTATTCAATTAAAATTACGCATCATACTTTCACATTCATGGCCTAATGAAGCCTCACGATAAGCCTGTGAGATGGGTATTATTATTTCCCTTTTGGAGATGAAGGAGCTGAGTTTATGAGAGGCTGAGGGTGACACAACCAGGAGGGTAGGACCGGGGCACCTGAATGCCATGACCTCTTACTGCTCCATAAGCTGCCATTTACTCATCCACCTACCATTCATTCAGTACTTCCTCCATGTCGCGGGTTTTTATATATTGCATGTCATATAATTATTACAACAATTCTGCAAGGTGTGTGTTTTTATCACCATCCCCACTTTACAGAAGAAACTGAGATGGAAGCCATTTGAGGAACTTGTCATAGGTTTCTCAGCTAGTCAGTAGCCATGCTATATTGTCTCTGAGGATTGCTGATGCCAAAGCAGCCACTCTTTCTACTACAGCATGCTGCCTGAGCACATTTCTTAAAAGATTTCTGTCCTTTAAAAACAAGCCCAAAAAGAACAGGGAAAGAAAAACAAACCAACCAATAAAAAACTTGAAGTTTCAGACAAAAAATCATAAATAAAGGTATTTTAAGCCAGGTTTATAGTAGGACATAAGAATAAAGCTTATGGAAGAATACGAGTGTGTTGCATGATGAGTAGAAGGTGGTTTTTGCCTTGCTCATGTGCTGTCTTTTATGTCTCATAAGATCCTGGTTCAATGAGCTTCCTGTGAGTCTTTAGTCTTTCCTGCAGTTTCCACAAATATTTTCCTTGGCTAAGGGGCAGAGCGTTCCTTACTTGCTGGAACACCCATGAGCAGTCAGAGAGGCACAGCTCATATTCCCAGGGAGCAAAGTCAAGAGAAAGCAGCATGAGTAAAGTCTGGAGAACAGACTTTATCTGATCCTTTAGAGTAAAAATAAAATGCTATTGAATGGCACGAAATCAATTTTCTATCCGTTTAAAAGATGCGAAACAACAAAAGACCAAGTCTAATTACTTGGATACCTAAAATCCCAAAATTTTGACTTAATTTATTTTGTAAAGATAAATATTTCCATGGAACAAATTTCTCCCCAGAAAATGCCAGTTTCCTGAAAGAGGAAAGTGACTCTGAAAGCACAGGGAGGACAAAAAGAGATAAAAAGAACTTTAAAGATGCTAGGTCCCAGACCTAAACTGTATCTCCTAGACAAGCCTCAGATTTCCTCTCCAGCTCCTTGGCCCTTTCTTAGAGATTCTGTTAGCACCACCAAAATAGCTAAGATAAACACAGCAAGTGGTTAACATAGGTTAGATAACGGAAGCCATCTTATAGAGGGAACTATGTGGGGCTGCAACAAGACACCCCATTTTCCTTATCAGCAATGCTCTGATGTGCACATAGCTTGGAGAAGTACACATCTGCTTGCTCTGCTATTTTTGTAGCCTTGGCTCGTACATAGACCTCCCTATTTCAATAAGGCAATAACTTTGTTCTTTCTGCTTTTCTAGGGATGTAACGACTTTTGGGAAAAACCTCTGCTGGGATCTGTCGCCGGTGAAGAGAGAAAGAGATACTCTGTAGTTTCAAGGACTGCAACTCCAGATGGTCAGCATCCCGAGACCCCCCACTTCTTTCAGCCCATTTGTCCTATAAAATGGCTTCAAAATTTTGTAGTTTTAAGATGGCTCTTTAGGACACAAGTCCAGCATCTTCCCCCTTTCTGGCAAGCTGTAATAAAAAGACCCTTTCTCTCCTCCCACCTTGCCTCCTCACTGTTGGCTTGTCTTGTGGTGAGCAGGAGACCCCCTTTGGCAGCTACAATTCCACTCTGCTCCCATAGTTTTTGCTGAGATTCCCAGGGATCCCATCTCCTTGGATTCAAAGTAGATGCTCACTAAATATTTGTTGACTGTATTAGTTTTCTGTCATTGCTGTACCAAATTACCACAAACAGTGCTTTAAAACAGCCAGAACTTACTATCTTACTTTTATGGAGGCTAGAAGTCCAAAATGGATCTCACTGGGCTAAATCAAGGTGTTGGCAGGGCTGGGTTCCTTTTAGAGGCTCTAGGACAGATTAGTTACTTTGCCTTTTCCAGCTTCTAGAGGCTACACACGTTACTTGGCTTGTGGCCCCTTCCCCCATCTTCACAGCCAGCGATGTCAGGCCAAGTCCATTTCATGCTTCCATCTCACGAGTTCTCTCTCCTCTGGCTCCCTCTTCCACTCTTAAGGAGCTTTGTGATTATTTTGGGACCACCCACATAATCCAGGATAATCTCCCTATCTCAGAGTCAGTTTATTAGCAACCTTAATTCCATCTGCAACCTTATTTCACCTTTGTCATGTCACATAACATATTCACAGATCCTGGGGATCAGGACATAGACATCCTTAAGGGAGAGGATGAATGGAGGTGCATTTTGCCCATATTGATGGATTGAACGAGCAAAGTAGAAAAAAATAAGCTTTGCCTAGTCATCTGCTTTTTAATTCAAACCATGGCTTTTAACTGACAGTGTAGAAAGACCTAAAATTTCAAAACAACCCGAAGGACTAGAACCTTGCATTCATCACTTTGAAAAGTTTGTGGACTAGCTCACGACTTTAAAAACAATTAACTACAATGATAGGGGAAGATCAAATGATTGATGTCATAGAGTAGTTAAATCTCTATGCTGTAGAAATAAAATCAAGCACTTTCACCAGAAAAACAAACTATGCAAAGCCTCAAAATCGTGTCTATTTTATATCTGACCTCCCAATCATGGTAAAATAATTAATACGGACTGAAGGAATGCCGAAAATCCGAGGCACATAATTTTTTACAATCCTTGGATATGATCCTCATTAGAGCAAAGCCAAAGAACTACAGTGTTTTATTACTATCCTGCTGGGAATAGACAACACATTTAAAAAAAATTCCTGTGACATACAACAGCAAACTTTGTTCTTCCCACCAATAACCTCATTCACTGGCACTTTAATAGAGAGTAGAAAACTAGTTTAAGCACTTAATTGACTATTGCCATCTGCAGTCACCTGCTATGAGTTTCACACCACGAAGTAACCCAGTTTTCATACCTTTTTCCCATTGGAGAAATAAAACCCTACAGAAATACAACTCTCCCTATCCCGATTTGAAGGGCATGTAAAACTGGACATCGAGACTCCAAAAGACATTTAAGGTCACTATTATCATTTAGTATTTGGCATCCTTTTATATCAAAACACATTGTGCACCCAATATTCTCAAACCACATCAACAGGATGGTGTTGCGTCCTGCTGCCTGCTCATCTATGTGACAAAATTGACCAGATCAGAAGTCAGCATCTCATTTAGACTTTAGAATCTCACATGTCCACGTTAATATTATCTTGGTTTTGAGAGTCCTTTATCAAATTTCCTTTTGGGGTCTCCCTGTTGAAGATGCCACCATGTTTTAAGACACAGTTGAAAGTAACCCTGCAACGGTGGATTACGGTTGAATTTCTAATCAGCATCGTGTTGCTGCACTTGTGGACACTTGTCACCTGTCATTCATGCAAGTGTGCATCTGAAAGCTATCAGTTCCAGCCAGTAATTTTCTGTTTCCCAGATTACTCTTTTTTCTTAATACAGTCCAAATTACTCTGCTAAGATCGTCACATGCGTTATTTTACTTACTTTAATACTAAGAAAACTATCCCTATTTACAGATAATGAAAATGAAACTAAGCAAAATTAGTATACTTAAAATCTTAATGCTGGAAATGGTGGAGAGGAGATTCTAACCCAGGTTATCTGAAGTCAGTGTTCATGATTTTGAACCAGGAAAATTAAACTGACCATTCCTAGGAGCTAGTATGATTTTGTTTTATTCTTTTACAAAGAAATCCAATAATTATTGAATGTTTAATATGCTCTGGGGAAAAATAAGATCTTCTCAAAAGCTACCCAAAAAATTGTCATGCATCATTACCATCATACTACTACTTTGTTAGTAGTAGTGTATTTTAATATATGTACTATTTTAATATTTAAATATATAGTAGCACAGAATCTGAATTTAATATATAGCAGCATAGAATCTGAAATAAACAATGTAAGGAAATTCAAGGAAAACTTGAGTTCCTGGATCTTGTAAAATGATAGAATTTTCTATTGATTCCTTACTGTATCTTCTACATTTTACCCTACCACTTCAAAAATCGCACATTGAGGCATTATGGTAATAAGTATTGTTTTGATCTTTTAAAAGTAACTTTGAGCAGCTATGATATACAATTGTGTTTATAAACATATATAATTTTAATTGTAGTGAAAAACACATAATGTGAAATTTGCCACCTTAACCCTTTTTCAGTGCACCGTCCAGTGGTGTTCGGTTTATTCACAATGCTGTGCAGCAGATCTCCGGAACTTTTTCATCTTTATTTTCGTCAAAAACTAAAACTCTATACCCGTTAAACAAAAAGTCCCCATTTACCCCTCCCCACTGCAGCCTCTGACAGCCACCACTTTACTTTCTATCTCTATGAATTTGACTCCTTTAGATACCTCATATAAGTGGGATCATACAGTATTTGTCTTTTTGTAACTGACTTATTTCACTCAGTATAATTTCCTCAAGACTTATCCATAATGTAGCATATGTTAGGATTTCCTTTCTTTTTTAAGGCTGAATATAACCCATTGTAAGTATACAGCATATTTTATTTATCTGTTTATACGTCGATGGACATTTGCGTTGCTTCTACTTCTTAGCTATTGTGAATAATGCTGTTGTGAACGTGGAGGTACAAATATCTCTCTGAGACCCTGCTTTCAATTCTTTTGGATATAAGCCTAGAAGTGGAATTCTGGATCATATGATAATTCTGTTTTTTATTTTTTGAGGAACCTCCATACTGTTTTCCATAGTGGCTGCACCAATTTACATTCCCACCAGCAGTGCGCGGGGTTCCAATTTCTTCACATCCTTGCCAACACTTGCTGTATACATGCGAAAGAATGAAACTGGACTGTTACCTGACACCATATGCCTCAAAATGGATTAAGTACCTAAATGTAAGGCCTAAAACTATAAAACTCTTAGAAGAAAACAACAGAAAAGTTTCTTTAGATATTGTATTCGACAATGATTTCTTGGATATGACACCAAAAGCACAGAAAACAAAACAAGAATAGGTAAATGGGACTACATCAAATTTAAAAACTTCTGAGCATCAGAAAACACAGTAAACAGAGCAAGAAGGCAACCTACAGAATGGGAGAAAATAGTTTCAAATCGTATATCTGATATGATTTAATATCCAGAATTTATAAAGAATTCATACAACTCAACAACAAAAAAATAAATAACCTGATTAAAAAAATGGGCAAAGGTCTTGAATAGACATTTCTCCAAAGATGATATACAAATGGCCAACAAACAAATGAAAAGGTGTTCAGCATCACTAATCATTAGGGAAATGCAAATCAAGACCACAAAGAGTTATCACCTCACACAGATTAGGATGGCTACTTTTAAAGAAAAAAACCCAGAAAATAACAAATATTTCTATGTATTTTAACATTTATTAGCTTTTCATTGGTTTGATACATTAAAATAAGTTTATAATGTCTTGGAAATAAAGGTGTGTTCTAGCTATTGTTTGATTATTCAAGTTGTGACTTCTCATTCACTGGGAAAAGGAAGCCCAACACCGTGACAGAAGCTCAACATAGTCCCATGGCATATTCATGAACTCCATTGTCAGCACAGTTATCTTATTCCTTTTCTGGTCTTTGTGTTGGAGCCACAAAGTAACCTTGTCCCTGGACTCTCTCTGTCTTTAAAGGAGTTAAAGCATATGTTGTTTTCCATTTTGGATTAGCATTTTAGTTCATGGAATCTGTTAGCCTTGTGAGATTGCTTGCTTAGTTTACCATAAACAAGATCCAGCTAGCTCATTTTGTTCTTCGTGCAAGTTAGAAAAAGGTGACCTCTTTGGGTAGACTGGGCCTCATGGCTCATGTCTTAGCAAGTAGAACATGGGGGTGGACGCAGTACCCACATACCCCTTCACTCAGGTGTCTTTGTGCAGTGGTCCAGGAGAATAATTTTAGGTATTAATTCCTCTTAGAGGATTTTAACAATATAGTTTTTAATAACATAGCATATTTGGCTCTCAAAACAAGACTTTTTATGACAATTTTCATAGGGTCTTTAATTCCTCAACTTCTCTTAATGCCAGACTCCCTACATGAAGTGGTCTGGGCTACTCTTGTGCTGTGAGGCCAGGGGAATGATTTCTCAGGAGAACCTGGCATCTCTGATTCAAAGAGCAACATGAGTGAGGATTCCCAATGGTCCAATTATGTAGTATGATATTTTGGCCAGTAGGGACAATTGTCCATTTGCTATGGAGGACTACCATCTCTGGCAATCCTCTACCTGTTTGGAAAGCTTTGCTTGTATTAACTTTTGAGTGCATCTGAGGTCTTGCTATCGTTTATTTATTTATTGGCACATTTCTTTTCTTCCCGTGTCCTTGGAGGACATGATGTATGATCCTTCTCAGCCCAGAGAATTAAATACTTGAAAGAGCAAGTTAATGAACACATTCTTACAGTGTGCTCAAGATGGTACATGTAATGCAGGCCAAATAGATCTTGCTGAGTATCTGACATAATTTTACAAATGAGACAAGCTGTGACTTTTGATATGAATGGAATTGAATGGATGGAATTGAATCTTTATGCTTTGATTACTTTTAATCAATGTTTTACTATAAAAAAAAACATTTCAGGCCATTTAAATGGATAAAAAAACTGAAAGATTAAGACTTTCACTTCCTCAGAATAAACTGTCAAATACATTATAATCTATCAAGCATTGAATGTATCTGATATTAATCTGAGGATTCTAGAGGGTCACTCAAAGAAAATTAAAATAGCAATTTAAAAGAAAAATTTTTGAAGCAGCAAAATTTATCTATTTTCCTCTTTATTTATAATATTTTAATTCTTACAAGATTTTGCTTACATCTGAAGACTTCTTTATTTAAGCAATAATGTCAGATTTAAGGAAAAAATACCAAAAAATAAAGCTCATTCTTTAAATAATTATATTGGTTGCTCTGTCACATACTTTCAGTTCTCATAGGGTTTTCTCGTCCTATCAAATCGCTTAATATCTCGAGAGAGTGAGTTAAAGAAGTTTCGAGGTTTCTCTAAAGTGATTCAGGATCAGCTCTATATAAATCAAACAATTGTGTTTTCTCACTATAAATCTGTTTCCTTAGAGTAGGAGATGGTGTTAAAGTTAAGACAGTCTAGGAAATAGACTCACAGTTAGAGATGCAAATAGAAATTCTTAATCTTACCCAAGAATCATAAGATCTCACCACTTCAAACAAAAAATAAGTATCATTTTTATGCACATTTACCTCTCCGTATGCTAATTATCTTCTTACCCAACCAAGGATTTTAGTTCATATGAATGTCAAATATGATTTTCCAGTATTACTGATGGCAGACTATAAGTTAGATCTTATTGTGAGGCTTTTGGTCTTACATCTTTGACAGGAAATAAAATTTAACTCCAGTTTTGCCTGCTGGCAGGTGCTTGTACACCTATTGCTTGAAGAACATTTAGAAATATTGGCTGGTTGATCACTGACCACAGTTAGCAAACTGCTGGTCCGGACACAGCTAAATCAATCTTTGTGCTTTCCTGCTTTAACTGATTACCAATTCCATAACAAATAGACTTATTTACAAAGGAAATGAGCTGTCTTGATTTAAGATTTTAGATTAACTTCGGAATAGTTGTTTTACTGTGTTAGAGCCCAGTTGTTTTAAAAGATTATGAAATGACTACAGTGTGTGCTCTGAGAACCAAGCATTCAGACTGGGTACTGTGTGCTGATTTGTGGAGGAGAAATATATTTCTACAAAGGCATAATGACATTATACATTCAGTGTAGGCATGACTTTTTCATAATTGATATTGGCAGAGAAGGGATTAATAAAAGGATAAAGCCTCCTAGAAATTTAACAGGGTTTGAATAAGATTTAAAACATTAAATCATTTTGATTTATAGCTAATTCATAAATTCTACCCTTCGGACATAGTATTTTAAAGCCGAAAGAGACTACATAGTCTAGTTTCCTTATTTTAAAGACAAGGCAACTAAAGATCAGAAAATGAATTAATCAACGGTCAAGACAGTACTGGAACAAGGGAACTAGATACTTTTATTTCAACCATCAAATTCAAAGCAGCAATTTGGTATTGGTATTGCTGTAAGGTCTTTTCTGAAAACGTTCTGTAAAATAGAAGGGCCCTTATCATCATATATCACATGTGTTTGTCACTCCATGAGAACAACCCAGCTTATGAATACTCCAGCCTCTCAGTTCTGTTGTCTAGTAATCTACATGAAACTCTAAGGATGAGGCAAGGAATACTAGTTCTTTGGATTTTTTGAAGAGGTTTTGAATGCAAGGTAAATGAGGGTCTTACCATGGAGAGTTGGTAGCAGATGACAAAATGAGAGAGGGATTAGGAAAGTAGATGATGGAGAAATTATATAAAGAAAACCAAAGGCAGTGGGGTTGAATGGGGGAATGAGGTTAATTAGAGGGCCTGAAGAAACGATAGGATTCAGTGGTGAGTTACTTTTTTAATTAGGCCATCAAGTGACATTGGGGTGAAGAGTGAAATGAACTCTCTTGTTTGGAATCTCTTTTTAGAAGCATCACAGTCAGTTGGCTCATTGTTGAAGCTAAGCTGAGTCAACTCTTGCATGCCTTGACTATTGATAAGGCTGCTCTAAATGCACAAGTTCAGATAATTTATTCCCTAATAACATTGGATAATTATTGTGAAGTGTTGTAATTATTGTGCGTGTTGAGTTAAAGAACATTTTGTAGCATGAATAATGGCAAAAGATTGAATATAATACTAGTCAATTAATATGTACATTATTCTAAGAGCAAAATAGTTTAATTGCCATTTTAATTAAAATGTATTTATTTTTAATAGAATGAGGTAAACTCTTTGATTATCTGAAAGTTCACTTCATTAACAGAATGGCAATTTTAAGAGAATGTCTAGAAGTTTGAAATCCAGGTTAGGAGAAAAAAGAAAGAAAAATTCTAGTTACTTATCTTGAACTTTTATTAGTGACCCTGTAACCCTTTTTTCATAATCACTCTGATCATTTCAACACTGTTCTCCTGAAGCTTTGGAAATTCAGTATTTTGTGTGAAGAACCTCTAGAGTATTATAAACAAAATGGTAATGTGACAAAGGACATACTAATTGTCAAGGTGCTAAGGAGTCAATGAAAATAAATTCTATAGCATGAGAACTGCGGTCTCTGGGGGAAGCAGTTTTCAATTCTTTGAACATTTATTTTAATGAACTATTGGAGATAAATAGGTGTAATTGCCAATTTCTTTCTGGCCTTAAAATGTAAACAGTGTGAGCATTGCCCGCATGACAGAAAAAAAATCCGTCCCAATCTGAGCCTCATTAATTGTAATAAGAGCTAATATACAAATTGAATATCTTGTATACTTTATGTTCAGTGCTTTTCAGGCATTATTTCCTTTAATTCTCAAGCTCTGTGAAATATTTAATATTATCCCCATTCTGTAGAGAAGAAAACTGAAGCCTAGGGAGGTTAAGCAGTTCTTGCAAGGCCACATGAGCTGGGTTTCATGTGTAAGTATACTAGTAATAAGTTCTTTATTACCAGGATGTTATCATGAACTTCAATAGACAAAATACACAGAAAATTTGAAATAATTGGGGAAGACCCCTGCCTTTAGCCCAGGTGCAGTGACAGAGCAAGCTTAGGTTCAAGAGCAAATTCAGACACACAGCCTTCAAAGAGTAAAGCGATGAGTGGGGCCCACAGTGAAAATTCCACCATCTTTACTAGTGCAGCTTTTCTGAATTTCTTATAAAGAGACAATGACCCCTTTCTTTCTCCCCCAGACCCTGCAGGGATTACAGTCCTTAGAGTAGTGATTCTTGAAGCTTTGTGCAAAATTAAAGGCTATTTTGAGGGGAGACTCAAGGAAGAGGTCAAAGAGGGTTTTCTTCTATTTGTGTCACTGAGAAGACCATGTTTATGCTCTCTCAACTTTCCTCCGTTATAACAGTGGAAGGAGTTGAATTCATCATATTTTTCTAACATAGAATTGACTTGTGTTGACAAAAAATTCTGAAAATTGGCTTGGTAATCACGTTCAACAAACCAACTGAAAAGGCCATACATCATCATGTATTTTGGCTCCATGGGACTCCTGTGACTGAGGTTGTGTTTAAAAAATATGCCAAGAAACCCCTAGTGAAGCAGAAAACTAATAGATTTCATTTATAGACAGGACGGAAATATATTTACTATGCCTTTAGTTGTTTTTATTGTGCTTGATTTTGCAATTGCTAAACAAATAATAGAAAAATAAACATTACAAACTGTCTACCTTAAAAATAAATTCAGAGCCAAAGTAGGTCTAGAATAAAACTGAGAAGACATGATTGTTTTTGTGGGATATTGTTCCACAAAGAATTCAGCCATGTTTGTTCTAGGAAATAATTTAAAACTTACTCAGTTTCTCCACTCCAACTTAAAAAATATTCTTAAACATTCAGCAAGTTTATCCACAGTGTCTTTCTAACTTTTTTTAAAAAAATCTCACTTTCTGGGTATTTGTCTTTTCAAAAGTCTATATATTTCTGTAGCACATTCCTTTAACAGAGTGTAATTACCATTAACAACTATCATTGCAATGGCAGCATCTTCTTCTCAGCACCAGAGAACACGAGAAGGCATTTCTTGACAAATTCCACCCACGCAGAATGAAAAAACAACAGGGAATATGCGTGAGTCAAATCGTGCCCTCACTGCACAAAAAAATACTAGAACAATTTGTTGGCTGATGTGTCCCTCTTCTTCTACTGTAATTCCGCAGTCGTATTTTCCCGGGGAGAGCAAAGAAGCAATGAAACCATGCCGTAGTGAACTATAAAACCACAACTCAGTCAATCCAACATTTCCGGTTCACGTTAGGAAACTCTCAAAAAGTGGATAAAGTGTCGAGTACAGCTTAGTCACCTGATTTTTTAAAGACTTTATTCCTTCTGCGCAAGTCATTTCTTCTTTTTTACTAACATTTTTTATTGCAGTATAACATACGTGCAGAAAAGTGCAAAACTTCTGTGCCTAAGGGTACAAATTGTTGCATTAGCACAAAATGAACACACCTACCTAACTACCGCTCAGGACAGAAACAAACATTCACAGCTCCCCAGGAACCTCCTCGTGCCTCCTGCCAGGTACTGCTCCTTCCTCCACCCAAAGAAACCCCTCTCTTGAGGTTATCTTTATAGAGTTGTTTTGACTCTGTTTGTACATTCTATAAATAGAATCTTACAGTACATATTCTTTTGTGTCTGGCTTCTTTCACTCAATATTATTGAGTGATTCGTCCATATTGTGTGGAACAGTAACTCATTCATTTTCATTGCCATGTAGTATTTCATTGAATAATTACAACACAATTTATGTATTCTACTATTGATAGATAATTGGATCGTCTCCAATTTGGAGCTATTAAGAAAATACTGTTGTAAGAACTCTTGCAAATGTCTTTTGGTTAACATTTGTACACACTTTTGTTAAGTGTTTCTAGAAATGGAATTGCTGGGTGGTAAGGTATGCATATGCACAGTTTCATAGACACTGGCAAACAGTTTTCTGAAGTGATTGTACCAGTTTCCATTCCCATAGCAGCGAATGAGAATTCCACTTGCTCCACATCTTTTACAATAATTGGTATAACAGTCTATTCCTATTTTAGCTGTTCTGTTGGGTATGCAGGGGTATCTTACTGTGGTTTTAATTTGTATCTCCCTGATAATTATCAAAGTTAAATTTTCCCATCGTAAAATCAGGTTTTCTGTCTTTTTTCAAAAAAATGGATTTTTATAAGTCCTTGCATATTTTCAGTATGAATTCTTTGTCAGTTATATTTATTGCAAGTATTTTGTCCCACTCTGTGACTTGCCTTTCACTTTTTTAATGATGTCTTCTGATAAACAGAGGTTCCTAATTTTAATGCAGTCTAATTTTTCAGTTTTTTCTTTAAGGCTAGTGCTTTTTGTGTCTTTCTTAAGAAAATCTTGCCTGCCTGAAAGTCATGACAATATTTTCCAATATTATTTTCTAGAAACTCTTTTTCCTCTTCAACTGGAGTAGAGTATGGTGTGAGGGAAGCATTATGGATAATATTTTTCACTATGGATATTTAATTGACAGCATAATTTCTTTAAAAAGACCATTATTTTTCCATTGCTTACAGTAGCACCATTGTCATAAATCAAGAGTCTGTGTATGTATGCGTCTGTTTCTGAATTCTTTCCCGATACTTTGGTCTACTTGTCCATCTTTACTCTAGTTCCACACTGTCTGAATTGCTATATCTTTATGACATGTACTAATATCTGGTAATATAGGTGCTCTAACTTTCTTTTTCTTCTTCAATATTGTTTAGGTTGTTTTGGCTATTTGCATTTTCACTTAAATTTTATAATCATCTTGTTAATTTCTATGAAAAATCCTGCTTTGGATTATAATTGGATTGCATGGATTTTATGGAATAATTGGAGGATCATAGATAACCTTATGATATTGAATGCTCCCATTTGTTTAGGTCCTTTAAGATTTCTCTAAATAATGTTTCATAGTTTTCTGTGTAGAGGTTTGCATGTGTATTTTAATTTATTTTTAAGTATTTGGTCCTTTTGATGCAAATGTAAATGGTGTAATTTAAAAATATAATTTTTAATTGTTTATTGTTGGCATATAGACACCCACTAGATTTTTACTTATCGAGCTTAAACTCTGTGACTTTTCTAAATTCACTTATTCATTCCAATACATTGCCTACAGATTTATTTGCATTTTTAATAGTACAATCTATGAATGATGACTGTTTTCCTTTCTAATCCTTATATATTTTATTTTTCTTTCCTTATTATGCTTGCTAGGATCTACTTCCTGTTAATGCTAAATAAAAGTGTTGATAAGGGGCATCGATCTCTTTTCCAATGTCAGGGAGAAAGTTTTCAATATTTCACCATTAAATATGATGGTTTTTATAGGTTTTTGTAAATATCTTTACCATATTAATGAAATTCCTTTCTATGACCAGTTAGTAGTTTTTACCAAAAATGGATGTTGAATTTTTTAAAAACATTTTTCTGTATCTTTTGAGATAATGATAAGATATTTTCTCCTTTACTTTTTTAATTTAATGAATTATATTGGTTGAAATTTGAAATTTTATTCCTAGAATAAATCCTACTTGACTGTGACAGATTATTCTTTTTATATATCCCCAGATTAGGTTGCTAACACTTGTTTAGAATATTTGAGTTACAAGTTTCCTTTTTCATGAATGTACTCAACAGAGGGTCATGGATTCATAAAATGAGTTAGACATTATTCCTCCTTCTATTCTTTGGAATAGACCATGTAAGTTTGTGTTATTTCTTTCTTAAATGTTTATAAAAATTCACTGGTGAACATATGCGTTGGAGTTCTCTTTGTGGCTTTTAATTACAGATTCAAAATCATTAATAGCATAGGATTATTCTAATTGTCAAGTTTTTGGTTGTGTCGTTTTGATGAGATGTATTTTCCTAGGAATTAGTCCATTTCATCTAAATTTTCAAAGTTATTGGCATAAAGTTGTTCACAAACTTTACTTTTTAAATACATGTCAGATTTATGATGATGTACCTTTCTATTCTTTATATAGGTAATTTGTAAATTTCCTATTTTTTTAAATTAGTTTTGCCAAGGGTTATACATTT
Source organism: Equus caballus (assembly GCF_041296265.1). Lineage (NCBI taxonomy): Eukaryota > Metazoa > Chordata > Mammalia > Perissodactyla > Equidae > Equus > Equus caballus. The sequence continues at coordinate 94,133,648 of NC_091685.1, read as the reverse complement.
TGTTTTTAAAGATTTTATTTTTTTTTTTCCTTTTTCTCCCCAAGGCCCCCCAGTACATAGTTGTATATTCTTCATTGTCCTTCTAGTTGTGGCATGTGGGACGCTGCCTCAGAGTGGTTTGATGAGCAGTGCCATGTCCGCGCCCAGGATTCAAACTGACGAAACACTGGGCCGCCTGCAGCGGAGCACACGAACTTAACCACTCGGACACGGGGCCAGCCCCAAGGGTTATACATTTTATTGTCTTTTCAAGGAAGAACTTTGGGTTTTATTGATTTTCGTTGCATATTTTTTCCAGCTCATTTCTCTTTGCACCTTGTTATTCTTTCTTTCTAATTTGTTAGGGTTTAATTTACTATTGTTATTCTACTGTCTTTAGGTGGGTACTTAAATCATTTCCAGACTTCTGTTCTCTTGTATAGATACATTAAGGTTACTATTTTCCCTCAAAGCACATCTTTAGCATTTCTTTTGGTGCAGACCTGCTGGTAACATATTCTTTTAGTTTTTGCTTATGTGAAATGTTTTTATTTAACTTTCATTTTGGAGAATATTTTTGTCAGATACAGAATTATCAGCTTCCAGTTATTTCCTTTTAGCAGTTTGAGAATGTCACTTGTTGTCATCTTGCTTATAATATTTCCATCGTGAAGTCAACTGTCAATCTGATTATTTTTCCTTTAAAAGTAGTATTTTCCCCCAAGTGTCTGTTTTAAGATTTTCTCTTTGTCTTTTTTAGCATATTTTCTTTCATGTGTCCAGGTGCGGTTTTCTTTGACGTTATTCTGGATGGGCACTGTAGTGCCTTGTGAATCTGTGACTTGGTGCCTTTGGAAAATTTTCATCAGTTATTTCTTCAAATACCGCATCTGCTCCACTTATTACCTCTCCTTCTGGGACTCCAGTTACACGTACTTTAGACCTTTTCACAATATCCCACACATGCCTTATGCTGTTTCTGTGATTTTTAATCTTTTTTTCTTCCTATACCTCATTCAAGAATTTTTTTTCTGATTTATCATCTCATCTTCTCTTCTGTTGTTAATATCATCTATTGATGCCTTAGTTACAGTTATTACAGAATTTTCAGTTCTAAAATTTCCATTCGATTCTTTTCTAAATTTTCAGTTCTCTTGAAATTATTCTTACTATCGCAAATTTCTTGAACATATTAGTCACAGTCATTAAAAAGTTCATGCCTGATTCTTTCAAGATCTAGACCTCCTGTACATTATGCTTCTTTTGTTTGATTTTGGCTTTTTGGTATGCCTGATCATCTTTTACTGAATTCAGGATATTGTTTGTGAAAAATTTTAGAGGTACTTTTAGGCTCTAGATGGTGTTTCTTTCAGAGGATTTATTTTTCTTCCAGTTGAAAGGGTTGGGGCAGATGATGTAACCCAATCTGGGATTGAGTTGATTGGATTCATTAGCTTGGACTGAGATTCAGTAGCTTGAATCTTCATTAGAGTCATTTTGTTCCTACTTTGCTCTTACTCCTAAGATGAAACCCATTCGGGATTCCAACTGACATCCTGGGTGATTTTGTCTGCTTCTTGTTGGGCCTGACTCTAATTTTATCCCTCAGTCCCATAGCACTCCTAGAATATTTGCTCAGTTTCGTCATCTTTATGTTGTTGTTTAGTGGTTGATAAACAGCTCAAGGAAAGGTGGCGCTAAATGTTGGTTCATCTCTCTGCATGCTCCTTGTTTCCAGTATCTTAGTCCCTTGGTCCTGCCACCCTATTAGCTCTCTGATGCCTTCAAACAGATATTTCTAATGGATTATCCAGTTCTATAATTGTTTTCCATGAGAGGATTGCTCTGCACGAAGCTATTCCAGGTATGGAAAAGTGCAGGTCATTGCCAATCCTGCTTTGTTGAATTTCTTATTTAACTCTTCAGGTTGAAAATGGTGTCTCCTTATTTTTTCCTAGAACCAGAAACATCTCAGGAAGAAAAACAGAAATGAAGGAAAGAAAGAACCTTGTCAATCTCTATTATGTGTTGAGTGGTATGCTGAAAACATTTTATATTTGAAGTAAGAATTTTTTACGTATTTCACATTTTATTATTTGCTTTGTGAAATTGTATATAACTGAAATGTACTTCCATGTAATCTATGTTGAGATGTTTACCTACAGGACAGACTCAAGGATCCTTAGTCTATTTCCATGATGGATAAAAGAGGATATTTAAATGTTAGGAAACATAAAGATCCCTGGTTCTTATCAGAATCCATCCTTTAACCCTAAGTTAAAAAGTCTGGTTTTGTGTTATCTGAGAAATTTTAGCAGGTACAGCTTTTCAGAAATCACAATAACCATTTTGTGAACCATCAGGGATAGTGGTTCTGCCCCATTTCTACACAATAATATTCAATCTGAAGACTAAAAGAAAAATAATGATTTACTCCAACCCCAGTGTATTAAGCAAAATTACCTTTAACAGTACAAAATGAGTCATGCATGTTTGGTTTGATGCCATGAGGCTTTTTGTGGGTTTCTTTTATAATCTCTTACTTTCAAAACTAACAAGTGAAGACTACCTGTAGCAATAGGAAGCAGTTTTCATTTCTTTCACTAGGTTGTTGAAATGTGGTCTGGTTCCAGCTACTGATGACACATATTCCCAAGACAATCTCACAGACTACATTCTTCACTGGGTAAAAGTCACCCATCAAGAAAAAAATAATCTCCTTGGTATTTTCTTGACAGCGTTGACTAAGTCCTTTTAGCTTTTCAGCAACTTTAATCTTACATCAAATACTCATTGGTAACAAAGCAAACAAAAAAGAAATTCAACTTTCCGTTCTCAGAAAGGCTGCTTTCAGAGGTTTAATACAAAATCACTAACGGAAGGGCTGCACTGCCCATACCTCATGTTAAACCTGCAGCCACAGGAAGGGCTATCTAGGTGAGCAATGAGAGAGGAAGGAGGTGATGTGGGCTGCACGGTGGTGAGAGCCTCAAGAGAACTCACCTCTTTGTGCACATCTTATCTCTTTACATCTTAGATAAGGGACACATGGCATTGAGCCCAGGCTCCTCTGCTTTTCTTGTTACCCGCAGAATAGTTCAGTAAGTGGGAACTGGGGAGAGGTTGGAATTAACTGAATGGTTCTTCAGACTTTCCTAGACACCTTGCCCGGGAGAAGCAGGCAGAGCTAACGCAGGCCGTGCAGGTTCTTATACTGTCAGTCTTTAGGTATAAGGTTGAGGTTGGGGAGCTGTGGCTGTACAGTGATTGACTGGGAGATTTAGGGAAAAGTTTTTCTGGAAATGGTTAATGCAGGGGAGGAGGAGGAATGTCTGGGGTGGTAACAGGGTGGAAATAGTCGAGGGAGACCTTAGCAAGCTCAGAACAATCTTTCTTCTCTGTGAAAAGTAAGACACAGGAATTCTGTGCTTTTTCTCACTTCCTGCTGGGTCATAAATGCAGATGGCTGGAGCCACCAACCCTTACCAGGACCCAGAACAGGTCCTCATTCCTGGGAGTACTTGAGTATAAACTTTGCAACAAAAAGAGTCGAGAAAAATGTGGAACAGTAATTATAGGGAAGTATTGGTTGAATGTAAAAGGTGTGGTCTCAGCTTGGGCTGAACTGTGCTCAGCTCAGGATGCAGGCATATCTGGAGCAGGTGGCCGACTGTCTTCACAAAAGATTGAGAACTCTCCTGGGAAAGGGTTTATTTTAAAGGAAATTAAAGGCACCTATTCTTTTCTGAAAACAAGGCTTCAGTTGGAAGGAGGGGACGGTGTCGCCTAGAGCTAGCTGTGGTGGCTAGACCAGCACAAACTGGTCTGCCAGCCACAGTCACCATAGGTTGTTTGCCCTGTCTTTGCTTCTGCCCTTTGTTGACGCTCTGTCTTTGAAACTTCATGATGCCTCATTACTGCCACTGCTTCCTGTGCTTACGTTAGAAAAACCATGTCAAAGCTATGGGCATTATTATGTAATGTTCGCACAGCCATCAGCCCTCAAGATGCATGACATACTTGTTTCACCCTCCCTCGTGCAATTTGCGCTTTATTCCTTAGGAATCTAACAAAAGGCATATATCCTGACTCTCATATAGTCCTTCCATACAGACCCAACAGCATCTCCTCTCTATTTTCTCTTTTTGCTCTTTAGGTCCTGTTTTAAAACCTTCATCTTCTTCTTTTATCCAAAAGCAAAGTCCTTATACAAATTGGCTTATGTAAATTTTCTTGTTTCAAACAGCTGACTGTCTCTCGAGTTCGCTCTATGTGACTAAAGATAATCTTGAAGGCCAACAGTGAACACAGCCCTGTGTCACTAGCAGATATCATCGTCCAATTTCGGACTGGGGTTCCTGTAACATAAGCCATTGTCAGAACAGTAATCCCTAATCTTCTTAACCAGATCCCTATTAAACTCATTACAATAGCATGTTATGAGTGCATCTGTTGCCCCTAAATCTGTAGGACCTGTGTTAAGATACACGGCTATTACTAGTTGTGCTTTGCCTTCAAAGAAGTCAATGTACTCACTCAGGATAAAGGTTAACATTTTGTCATGGCTAAAATCCGCACAAATTACATGAAATTAGAATGTTTTATGATGCTTGACTTAACTTGGTGGTGACAGAATGGGAACACATTGGTTTTCTTTTATGATAAAACTAGATTAAATCCTCTTACCTAAAATGGTTTCTGAGACCAAAAAATGAAGCATTTCCATGAGAAGTAGATAGATTAAAGCCTCCAATCGTGCTTATGTATTTACAGCTGAAAGGCTAAAATATTTGTTTAATAAAAAATAGCATGGTAGAGTGGCAAGGAAATCTGCCATGAGCCAGGAAAGGGCAGGAGCAGCACATGCATCCAGGTGCTCTGATGAGCAGCTCAGGGGCCTTGATTAACTCTCTGAGGCTTGCATTCCTCAGACATCAAGTGGAGATAAACATCTAAAGGCACTTTGTGAGGATCAGATTGAGGTAATACTTATAGCATCTCTGGCACTTGGTAGGACAATTGTGGGACAGTTATAATTTCCCTCCATCTTGGGAGTTTTGAATTGGAATTGTGTGACAAGTGTTTCAAAGCATCTGGCTCTCCTATCGTCCTCTTTATTGGTTTGGCAAAGTTTACATTTTAGCAAGCTTCTAGAGGCATGATTTTTTCCAGAATCACTTTGAGGAACTCGCGAATAATTTTCTAAGTTTTCTTTGTATTGTAAGATACAAAAGTCTTGGTCCAGGAGAAAAGCCAATGAGCTTCTATCACTTTAGTTTTGGTAGGCGAGAGAAGGAGAGAGAAACGTTTGAGATATAAAATGGCGGATGAGCAATCCTTCTCTTCTTCCTCGTCACATAGAAATGTTGTTGAGAGTCTATAAAATTGAAACTCTGAGCAATGGGCTGAATGAGGGGACACAAAATGGTCCCACAACTGCTGAAAACATTTAAAAATGCTAGATAAAATAACAAACACCACCACCAAAAATGACCATGGACAAGCTTGACCAAAAGGAAGAGAAGTCCTTGGATGTCATAAACAAAGAAGGAGCTCAAAGTCAGGCTGGGTTCCAGGAGAGACCTTCTTAGGAAAACGTCCACATCTCAGGACAAACTGGATCCCCGAAGAACAACATAAACCCACTGAAAATGAACTCATGATGAAACACTGTAAACCAGACAGAGAGAAAAGCACCATGAGGAAGAATCAGCAAGTCCGCAAACATTTCCTCTGAAAAAAAGCACACTAGGAATTGCAGACAGAGTAATCTGAAAGAGGCTATAAATTAAGTATGCTGGAAAAACAGATGAAAGAAGAATAGAAAATATAAGGAAAGGAAATATAGGAATAGAAATAGAAAAGAATAGAAAAGGAAAATATAAGAATAGAAAATATAGGAAAAAATGCTTTTGTGACAGCTTTCTATACTTCATTCTTTAGAAACGTTTACCCCTGGATTTCTAGGCCCTTTGCGTCAACAGAGATCTTTGCCCCCTCACAGCTGTATTAGTTTGCTAGAGCTGCTGTAACAAAGTACCACAGACTAAGTGGCTTAAACAGCAGAAATTTACTGTCTCATAGTTCTGGAGGCTAGAAGTCTGAGATCAAGGTTCCTTACACTGAGGCATATGAGGGAGAATCTGTTCCACGCCTCTCTCCTGGTTTCTAGTGGTTTGTCGGCAATCTTTGATGTTCTTTGGCGTCTGCTGCGTCACCTTAACCTCTACTTTCATTTTCACATGGCGTTCTTCCTGCGTGTGTGTGTCTGTGTCCAAATCTTATAAAGACACCAGTCATGTCGGATTAGGGGCCCACCCTACTCCAGTATGATTTCATTTTAACTAATTACAACTGCAATGACCCTATTTCCAAGTAAGGTCACATTCTAAGATCCTGGGGGTTAGGACTTCAACATATCAATTTTGGGAGACACAATTCAATCCATAACAACACCCAAAAATAAAGTGGTTATTTTTATAATTTTCAGTCTTATTAGAATGGAAGAACCACAGAAATCCTCCCAACTCCTCATTCTATAACAAAATTGATTGCTTTTGTGTAGATAGGAAAGAGATTTTTCAGATAACATTTAGGCTTGCACATTAGGCATCCAAAGGACACCATGAAGATGAAGGCCCTGCCCCACAGTAGCCAGAAAGACAGGAAGCTTCTCTAGTACAAGCTCCCAGGACTTATAAGATAGCTTCCAGAAAACTACTTTAAGTCTCTAACTATTTTCACAATTCTTCTGTCTCATGTAGATCTGAACAGACAATAACAGAATTAGTATATTCAGTGTCTTAAAAACAATGAAATTGGACATTTTAAATGTGCTAAACTTTGCTTTCAGGTCTTGAAATTTAGCCAATGATTGAATGAAAATATGAATAATGATTATGTATATTTTGGATATAATGCCAATGTTATTGACCTGACATCAGCACTTTGTAGCACTTTCCCCCAGGAGTTGTGGTTGTTCATCACTAAATAATCTTTAAATAATAGTATTAATAGAATTTTCCTGAAAGAGCTATGTGTGTGTGTGTGTGGGGGGGGGGGGGTAGTATCAAATGAGATAATGAATGTAAAGCATTTACTGGACTAACTGGAACATAGTGACTGCTCAACTAATGCCAGCTATTATTATTTTAGTTTAGCAGGTCTCATATAAAAAAACTTCTTGATGTGTTTCCCCTTCTTGATAATGTAATTTATTCAGTAATGTTCCTATGCCATTTTTTCCTCAAGAAACAGAAGAGTCAATGCCACCCAGGAAGAGAAGAGCTCATAGTACAGTGAAGAAGTCAGAAGTGTGAACATGTGATTAAATCACGTTTATACTCTAGGAAGTGGGGGAGCCACTTTGTCCTTAAGAGAAATGGTAATGAGTCTGTATTTGTCAAATCTAGAGGAGAAAGAAAGAGAAGTTGGAGAAGGTCTGTTTTGACCATCTCTTTCTTCTGTGTGAAGTGTGAGACAAGATCATTGGTGGGAAATTAAAAGTGGGATGGAGTAGAGAATTTGAGAGGGGCAGAGGGTTGGAACTGCTACACCAAAAGATACAAATATCAGCCCAATGGAGAGAGTTGTGAGTCCTATTAGACCAAGAGGCCAATTGAAGCCATCATTTTGTAGCTGAGGTCAGTAAAAATGGAGCTATTTCACATTACGTCATTTTGTTTTATCTTATCTTATCCTATCTTATTTTATCTTATTTGATTTAATTGGTAGACGCAAATTTGAGTGTCTTGTGGCACAAACTAAGAGTGACTGATTGTATTCATCCAGGACTGGATTGACTGGATGGGACAGAGAGAGGAGAGAGTGAGGGAGCTGATGGTGTGGTTGAAGCTACTGACTAGCCAGGCAGGAGGGAAGGAGTAGAAACGAGGATGGGCTGATAGTGGAAAATCAAATATCTCCATGGTGGAAGAACAAATATGGTGGCAGGAAGGGGATGAGAGAAGGGGAATGCCAGAAGGTGTTGTTAAGAAAGTAGGATTTTTGAATCTGAGACACAGGAGCTGGAGCACTTCCAGATAGTTGATCCAGGGTCTGGAGCGCAGAAAATGGTGCCAGGAGATGGGGTAAGCGAGGGTGTGATATCTTCACTTCCGGGTTGCCTTAAGAAGAGGTGAAGGTGTTCACAAAGGCAAACCCCATCTGTTTCGCAGGCTGATAGTCCCCGTCTGTGCTCCTGTCATAGCTGTGACTTCAAACTAGATCGCTTTCCTTCCTTTGCTCTCTCTCCTCACCATCCCCTTTCTGGCATCTTGTCTCTTTCCAAGGTCATATAACAAATCACTTTCCCAATCAGGAGCAGCACAGGGACATAAATCAATGTAATTCGAGCATGTTGCTTTCTTTCTCAAAGACTTGTCTAAATGAAACATTGCAATATATTTTAGTTACACAAATTAAATACCGGCTTTTAAAAACTTCGTACTTGTACTTTTTAATCTTCAAAGAACTTTACAGATATTAAGGTTATTAATCTTCTTAACACCCCTCGAGGTAGCATAATTCAGTCTTTGAGTTGAACTTGCTCAAAAGATTAACACAGAGGGTGAGGAACTATTTGGCTACCAGATGCAATTTTCAGCTGCAATATCTGGTCTTTGACATAATATTGCTTTGGCCACTTCTGACACTCAGTAAAGAATTATTTTTGTCCCTCTCTCCATCAGCAGGAAGCTGTTACTCCTTCAGTGTGAACCCGCTTAAGATTTCACAAAAACAAAAATTGTAAATAATGATTAATAATCAGAGAAGAATTTCAAAGGGCAAAAATAATAGATGATAATTTCCTCTGAAGCCCATAAACAAACTAAAGCAATTCTGAGCTCACTAGCCCCCTTCTCTCCTCTGCTTCTCATTTATTTTCATCCCTCCATTTCTTCTTTTTGGATTTCTCTCTTTCTGAATATTTCTCTGTATGTGGGGATCTTTAATTCCCTCTGGATCTTTTCCTGGGTGTTTCTCTCCTTATGTGTCTGTCTCTTTCTTCTTTGCCTTCTGATTCTCTTCCCTTTGTTTCTACAGCTTTTCCTTATCATTCCACCCTTTATTTCTATGGCATCTACACCTTCTCATCTTGTTTTTTGGCCACATGGAGGCCATCTATATGCCAGGCAAGTAGATGATTTTCCACTGTGCTGTCGCCATCAAAAAGGCAACAGCTCAGGCAAGAGACAATGATCCGTACCTGCTCTGAATCTCCAAGTGGGGAAAAAAAGAAAAAGGATTGTCAGCTGTGGTTCAGAATAAAATTCCTTGTCATGAGCATTTGCTTGGTAATTGATAAAATGAAACATCATGTCCCATTGTGAGAGGGAGGGGAGAAAACGGAGACATTGATCGAACCCACAGCAGTGAAACTACACAATAGGTATCGACTCAGCGTTGCTCCCACACAATAGAAACAGACTGAGATGAATTTTCTTTGTGCAGTAGTCAATCACTCAGGTGGCTGAGTCACACACAGGATTTAATCTCTGATTACCGCACAAAAATGTCTATAAAAAGATGCTGCTGCAGAAGACATTTTTCTCAGCAATGCAAGGTTGCGGAGTGGGTTCTGACTGTGATTTGTGAAGCATGTCAGTGTGTGAAGGGTATACAGTAGAGGATAAGGTAAGGACGCTTGCTGTGCGTTTGTAGGAACCACATCCTAAGGAACAATCAAGACCCCACAGCTGAGACAGGGATTAGTGTCCAAAAGTTCTCATTAAAACAGGTGAAGTGTTGGCAAATCCCAGATGGAATAGGAGCCTAATGATGAATGGCTGAGAAGTGTAGAATTGCCTCCGTTCCTTGCTGAGGTTGGGAGACACATTAGCTGCTGGGATGGAATTGCTCATGGGGAGCAAAGGGGTTCCTGAAAACTTCAGGAACTTTGGTGCAAACTTACATAGACATGTGCTGACTACAGCACATGTATCTCCGTCTACACTGGGTGGGGGTAACCTCGAGTGGAAGGAAGTAGCTCTTTAATTTTCCATAATTCATCATCTTAAGTCTTATTTTGGGCCTCTGTATCTTCAGAAAGGCAGGAAACATTACCTTTAGTCTTTTCAAGCGTTCTCCTATCTCCCTGGAATTTGTGGCATAGTTGTAAAAATTTACACAGAGCTAAGAATTCAGGGCATGGCATCTGGTCATTGAGGCACTTGCCAACACAGGTGAGCAATAAGACACCCAGTCTATCAGCGTAGCCCTTCAGGCCTGGTGGCTCTTTAGTACGCCCACACCGTGGTCTCAGTTTCCAAGGAGCATGCAGAGCCATTTCTCCTCTGTGATCTTGCCCCCTCCTTGTCTGCACAGCACAGAAGGCAGCAGAGGCCCTCCACCCTCTCACTTCCTGCCCTGGCGAACCTTCCTGGTGGGACTTCTGGCTCTCTCCCTCTTGCTTCTTAAAAATATTTTTTGACACTTTGTAGTCTTCCTTCTCTGGAACTGGTATGTTTGGAATCCAAAAGCCCAAGAAACTTAGAATAAGTTCTGCTTCTTTTTTTCATTTTCCCCCTTAGGTTATTTCCAACCTTGAATTGAAGGGAGAAAAAGAAACATAGGTTGAATCTCAAAAACATTATCTCTGTCAAGTTCTCAGAATTTAAAATGTTTTGGCCAGCTTTCTGGAGCTGTGGCCAACTGTCCAGGACAGATATATGCCATGACGATGACAAAAGACAGTGTAGTTCTTCAGAATTTCAATGGATGGGATCAGAATAGCCAACTGCTGCTCACCATTTCACTCACTGGCCAAATTCTTGGCTTTGTTACTCCTGTGACTTCTTTTTAGTGAGGCAGGCATTTAAATATATACATCTTTTTTAAGAATTCCTGGCACATAGAAGTGCTTAAGAAATCTTGCTTGACATTAGTTGTTAATTCTTTCTTTTCTTTTTTCTTTTATGACTTTTAATTTTTTAAAAAAATTTTATTTCATTTAATTTTTATTTTTTGGATACTGGGTTCCCACTGGGAGCAGAAGCAAAAAGAGCAGAGAATTAAAGTAACAAAAGGTGTGAAATGGAAATTTCAGTTTTGGAAACATTTCTGTATACAATGAAGCAAGAACTGGGAGACGGTGACAAATGAAACACATGCAGTCCCTGTCCTCTGAGATCAGTTTCTAAAAGAAAACCTTTAGTGCTGCCTTGAGCACAGAACTCCAGCTTACGGATATTGAAAGGATGCTAGACTGGGTGGAATTTCTTTTGTGTGTTACTTTTCCTAGAGAGGACAGAAACTACGGCACAGAGTCATAGGCAGAAAGTGAGAGCAGCTTATCCTAGTGGAGAATCAGAACCAAGTGCTCTTTACTGGTGGATGGTTTGGCTCAACAGAACTGCGTTCTCCTTGTACTTTCCTGCTCTTCCTCCTCCTGTATCTATTTAGGATGAATAATGTGGTCAAGAGGAACAGGACAGAAGTGAAATTCTTCTAATCCTGTGTACGTATAAACCCTACTCAAAACATATTATAATTTAAACTAATTTTAAATAATCACGAGCCCATTTGCAATGGAAAAATAGATGGCATAAAAGCACAGCAGCAACAAGCTTTGAGCTGCAGGAGAATAGTTATTTAAAATGATTCAGTATCCAGAAGAAAGCCCTGCAGAGCGTTAGATATAATCTACCAAGGGGGAAAAATACGGCTTGGAGACTGATGTTTTTGAACTCCTTCAAGTCATCAGTATTGAGAAACAAGTGATACAATCAAAAGATATTTTTTCAGATTACCATGTGCAACTTCTTCCAGAGGCCCTGAGAGAGGTGCTCAAATTTACCCTCCACTTTGAGAAGGAGAGTTCTCTCGTGTGTGTGGCCAGGGAAGATTACTTAGGGACAGTATATTCCCAGGGCGCCTACCAGGCTAATCCACTTATAACTGGCTGGCAAAATTGTTGCAGAGTTCAGTGAACATTGTGCTGTGTTAACCACAATATATTGTAACTGCTGTTAGAATGACAATGAAATGAGCCATACAATTTCAAAACATACTTAGCCATTTCCAGAAGGGGTACAAATGAGAGTTATTATGCACCAAAGATTCTAGGAAAGCTGATTAACAGAACTGAGAGTGGAGAATGGATTAATGACTATATTTCTTTATGCGATGTGACCGTTAGTGAACTTTCCTTTCTGATTTCATGATTTTAAATAATTTTAAACCAATTTTACCAGTTTTAACATTCCATTAGACTCTGTACATCATTGGGTATTTTGGAAAAGACATTGAGGTAATTTATTGATATTTTATGATTAGGTGTAGTGAGAAGAGACTTCCCTCTATCTGAATATCTACAGTGAAGGCTCCAGAAAGCTCATTAAACCTCCTCCCTCCACCCCTGCCCTGCCAAAGTCCAGACTGAGAACTGGCACAGATTCTCTCACTTAGGACATGTGGCATGTTGGCCAGTGAAGGGTAAGCTATGCAAGAATCTGAATTACTATTACCATGTCTCTTACCCTGTATGCTCCCCAGATCTGTCTATCCTCCTGCATTTCCACTTCTGGATTGTCCTCTGATAGGGTTGCCGCCTCAGAACAGGAGCTGGCATGCTATATATAGCATGTATACCAGAGAGAGCATGAGAGCCATTTATCTTTGGCTTGTAGGCTGGGTGCTATATTGTAACCTTCCCCCTGAGCTTCAGAAACCTCAACTTGACCCATGCCTGCTTCTTTTAGATGCTTGGAGGATCATCAAGGGAGGATCCTGACTCCCAGTTCCATAGTTATGAATTTCAAGATGGCGCTTGGTTACATCTTTTCCATGCCGTGGCCAGAATGTTGAAGTTTGCTAAATCTTTATATACAGTCAGTTCCTCTGAATTTGGCAAGAGGAAGAGGCTTGAATAGCAGCAGAAAAATGATATGAATCCATGGTTCTTGCCATAGTTATGTTGTATTTATTTAGCCTTTCCCAATTTTCCTTGAAATGAGGCATATGGGCAACTTATGAACTAATTTTTTCCTGGAAGAGAGTTCTATCCTGGAACTTGTTTCATACCATAAAAAATAACAAAACTGATCACCCAGAGTAACGAAAATAATACTACATAAGCTACTTTGCATTATTCTTTTAGGATTGGTCTCTTTTTCTCCTGCATGGCTTTTTCCCACCTCTCCTGGATCTGGGTCTCATAAAGTCTGGATGGTAGAGGTAAGGATCTTCATAGGGGGGCCGACTCTGTGGTGCAGCGGTTAAGGGCACACGTTCCGCTTCTTGGCGGCCTGGGGTTCACCGGTTGCGATCCCGGGTGCGGACATGGCACTGCTTGGCAAAAGCCATGCTGTGGTAGGCCTCCCATGTATAAAATAGAGGAAGATGGGCATGGATGTTAGCTCAGGGCCAGTCTTCCTCAGCAAAAAAAGAGGAAGATTGGCAGTAGTTAGCTCAGGGCTGATCTTCCTCAAAAAAAAAAAAAAAAGAATCTTCATAGGAATTCTTAATTTTACCAGGAACTTTAGACCTGAACTTAAAGTCAGAATCTCTTAAAAAATGTTATTACCTAGTTAATGTGCAAGGGTATCTCTGTAGGACTTGGAGTGGCAAATGCTTTGTGACTGGTATTTCCTGGGTCATAGCATTTACCCACTGATTCTTGTGAGGAATTGGTGGGTAGTAGTTGTGAATATTATTGAGTTTTTCCTAAACCAAGGAGGTTTTACTTACTCTAGTTAAGACTGTTAAAACTGATGAGATGGGTAATTGGGAGGTGGGTATGGTTAGCCAAAAGGAATGAGAGAGAAACTGTGTTATTATAAAAAAAGCCAGTGGTTGTCAATATTTTGATTCATTAAATCTTATAATAGAAAGGTTAGTGGTATTGAGTATCTTTGAATTCACAAAATTCACGTAATTAAAGTATTAGAGACTTGAACAGTTTTTATAATACTCTGATCTGGAAAATAAATTGTCCAGTCTATGTTTGAACAGTTTCAGTGATGGGAAATTCATCACTTTCTTGGCATAATCTTCTTTAATTCTGAGCATTAAAAGTTGTCCCTTGTAGTAATCAAAATTTGATTCTCTAATATATGTGAATCCTTGTTCCATTCTTGGACCTTTGCAGAAAAAAAATCTAACTACAATCTTACAATTACTCCCAGATCGCTCTATATACCCAGAGCTTTTCACTTCCACACAAAACATCTCCAGATTCATGTGAAAAGGTTATGTGGTTCTTGGTGATTCTGGTTTCTTTCTAGTTTGCAACCTAAGATCAGTGAGGACTTTGAATGGGGAATGATCGATGGGTTTTATGTAGAGTAGTGCTGTGGAGTGATTTTTATTTTAAATAATCAATTTGGTGACCTTCTGGGGATGGATTTAAAGGGAACAGATTGGAGGGCAAGGTTAGAAAGCTGTTGTAGTAGGAAGATTTGCTTCAGAGAAGCAGTAATGAGGATGAGGAAAATAGACTGGATTTTAGACATGGTAGAGTATCAAATGTGGGTGAAGGAGGAGAAAAAAGAATCGAGATGATGCCAAAATTTCTGTCTTGGATATCTAGTGGTGAATTATGGTGCCACAAACCAAGAAAATGCTGGAGAAAGAGCCACTTTTAAGGAAACAATAAAATCCTTCTAACTGATTTAATTTGGTCCATATTCCTCAATCACTCTGCAAGAATACAATGGAAAAGCTTATATAAAGACCTATTATTTATAGATAACACTATATAGCCACATTCTCATAATCTACCAATCTAGAGATCATACTGGAAAAGGAAATGAGTCTTATTTGACATGACTAAATATCGACTGGACTGTGCATCTCTCTTTTGTACATTCTTTGATCAATATTAATCAACTGTTATTAAGCACTTGGAGTTGGAAGTGTTTTATGCGCTCATTGTCTAGCAAAATAGGTAGGATTATAGTACAAGGATCTTACAAATGTGTGTTTCTGAGTCACAAAAAGATTCAAAGCACATTAATTGGCTTGTGTCTCTTACACTTAGCTAAACTAAGGACTTTACTAGCAAAATAAAACAAGCCTGAACTGTCTTTTGAAATTTTAGGAGACATGAAATTGTTCATCTGAAATCCAATTTCTACTGCAATTTAGGGGCACTCTGTTTGGAATAATAACTCCTTGTAAAGGGGCATTGTGACAAATTGTAGGAAAATGACACAGGAAACACTATTGTTTCTGTAAAATTATAAAATATTCTCTACCCTGCTTTTTTGTAGACAATTCATGCTGTTATATTCCTTTTCAAGTCACTTATTCACCTTTGAGGCTGCTCCTACTCATGCTGACAGTTTGATTGGTTTGTGGAAGGACACACGGGGTGGAGGAGCTAAGTAGGTGACTTAAATTCATAGGAAGCTTGAGGCTGTTCTCTGCTTTTTTTCCTAATTGAATTCTACGCGGGTTCCAAACTCACATGTCTATAGGCATGAAGCAGCTTACTTAAAGGTGTCAAACAGTCTGGCTGCAGCTGCGTGTCCCATGGGGAGCAAGCCCATTCGGAAGGAAACAGCTGCTAATTGCTGTCATGAGGGGTTGTGAGGTCGTTATTCATAGATCTTTGATATTTCAAGAGAAGCCAAAACATTTTATGTGAGGTCTACTTATTACAAAATATTGTCCATTAATTCACATTAAAGAAATGCTGAGCAGGCCAAGCAAAGCTTGCCTTCAGACCAAAAATGCCCCACTGGTTTCCAGCATCAATATTAGAACATCTCTCAATATGACCAGTTAAAGAGTGTGCACCTGTAACTTTTCAAGCATTTATATTAAGGGTTTAGAGGAAAAAAGATAGGATGTGGCTCCTTATTGCTTAACTCATTTTACTGGTTTTACCTAAAACCAGGGCTGATATTTAGCTGGCCTGCGCTCTTACATTACGTCAGCCAGAACTCATTCTGATTGATCGGTACTGTGTGGTCAAAGTGGTTAAATGTTTTGAATATCAACCCTGCCCCAGATTAATAAGCAACACTTACCACTAGTTACGTTTAAAGATGGTTTTGCCTGAACATTGAAAGTCCTTTCAAAACCTTTTCATTGCAAGCATTCTAGGACTTCTCAGTTCCTTGTAGAGCTGCTTTAGAAATAAAGGTTTTACTAACTTAAATAATAATTTGTCAGGCCATAATACCACGCATTCAATTTCATAATATTATTTGGTAATTCCTACTTAGTAGCCCCTTTAAATTACCAGCTGGACATGGCTTGATTTAAAACATTTGTTGAAAAAGCAATTATTTCCCTTCATCTGTATTCTTCAAAGATAATCATGAAATATTGGCTTTCCTTCTGTTTAGATTTAATTTTGTTTTCAGCCAATTAATTGGTGAAATGCCTTTAACTTAATAGGAATGTAATTGGGTCAACTGTCAACTATATTAGACTTTAAAAAAAAATTTATTCCAAATATGAGACTATATTACATACTGTTTGTAACATACCTTTTTTTCCAAAATGTTTTTATTTTAAATAATAATTTAAAGGATCTCAATATCGAAGAAAATTACTTTGAAATTATTTAGGATAGAAATGTCTTTCTAGCATCTAAAACATCCAGTCAAATGAGACAGAAATAGAAGGAGCACTGGATTGGGAGTCAGAAGACACTGGCCTGGTCTCTTTTGCCAGCCAATATGATGTTTGGTTTTTATTATTAATTATTATTATCGTTATTAAGTTTTTAAAAAATATTCTTGACCAGAAATATAACTATTTCCATGGCATGAGTTTTATACTTATTTTTATCTCATACTTGCTTTTCCAAATAAGAAAGAGAAAAACTAGCATCTCTGGAGTTGTAGCGTTTGAAATTTATTGACTCTGTTGCTTCTGGCTATAGAGATCAAAAAGGAGATTTTCAAGTCGAGTTGAGGAAAGCAGCTTGTCTTTCTGACCTGTCGTATTGCCACTAATTGTAAACCAGGGATTTCTCTTGAGAAATAATATATTTGATTATTAAAAAAGAGTAAGGTATGGAGGGCCAACAGCAAGGCTCGAAGCTGTTTACATGCATGGGGATAACGTCTCAAGTCAGCAGTGACGAACAAATCAAACTTTTCAGACTCCACCCTTCAGTCTCTCAAGATGCATTTCTGAAAAGCGCATTGTTCCTGGGTTTTCTTTCAATGACTCCCACCGCTGAATTTGGAATATCTTGACTATTTCAATCTCCTTTCTTAGATTGTATTCCCTGGGCAGCTGGCCCTTGCCATTGTTGGTTTGTTAACTGCTAGAGGTTGATTTATATTAATTTGAAAGGACATAAAGAACCAGAAATGAAGCCTCCAACTAACCATATGACCAGGGTGATCCTTGGTTTGGCTCCAAGTGTTATAGAAGATATGAAACTCCGGATTCCTACCTGGGTCTGACTCTAGCCATGACTTGGGGATATTTACAAACCCTAGAGAGAGGAAAACTTAGAGGTATAGACAGAGGGAGAGAGAGAAAGAGAGAGAGAGAGGGGGAGAGAGAGAGAAAGTGTGAGCACAATGTTGATTCGTGGGTGGTGGTCTCCCATAGTCAGGCTGCAGTCACGCCTTTCTTAACCATTGATGCTTTTGCACACATTGGGCTATTGAGGCACAGCATCCTAAATTTTCTTAAAAGTTCTTTTGTCAAGCTCAGAACTTCTACCGGGCACTGGCTTAATTCTTTAAAAGATGTTAAGAAAAAAATGTTATGGCCACACCCTTGATTTTATCTTTACTTTGAGGCCAAGTCTCAATTGAGAATCTTTTTCTGGTTTTCGGTTTCCATCTTAGCAAGTTCTGGCCTCTCAGTATTTCCACAAAATTCTCTTGTAAATTGTGTGTGTGTTCTCTTCTAAATTTGTCGCTTTCTTGCAGTACCTTATGTGCAACTAATAAGAGTCAGCTGATATTTTCAACATTTTTCTTGGAAGTCAAGTTCAAAAATTTATGAGGTACATTTTATATCTTCAGGTTACTTCACATGACAGTTCTACCAAATGTTTCGTGACTATATAACATGGGTGCCATTTTCCCAGTCTGTTCTAGCAATTTCCTTGCCATCTCCCCAGTCTCTTCGAATAGTTCCTTGCCATTTTTCCAGCCTCTATCTGCCACCTTGTCCAAAATCAGTTCTCCATGTTTGGTTTATGCTATGGCAGTACACTCTTTCTAGGTACTAATTATCTGTTGCTGTAATAATGGTGCAAACAAACAACCACAAAACTCAGTTGCTTAAAACAATAAGAATTTATTTAATGCATGAATCTGTGGGCCGGCTATTTAGTTTGTCTGGTCTTACATGCTTAGAGTTTGGTGGCAAGTCAACTGATCTAGTATGACCTCATCTGGGATGATTGGGATGACCTGGCTCTGCTTTACCTTGTCTTATCCTTCAGTCGGCTAGCTCAGGTAGTTCTCATGGCAAAGGCAGAGGAGCAAGAGAAATAGTGGAAGTGCAAAAGTGCTTTGCTCAAGTCTACATGCGTCTGCTGTCATCCCATTGGCCAAAGCAGGTGATAAGGCCAAACTCGGAATCAGGAGCAGGGGAGTGGACTCCTCTTTATGAGAGGAACTGCAAAGTCACATAGCAAAAGGCATAGATCCAGGAAGAGGTGAAGGCTTGGGCCATTAGTGCAGTCAACCTACCACATTATCTCACCAGTGTTCAATCCCTGTCTGGAGCAGATGCTGACAGTGCACCACGCTTATTCCTTGAGCCTTGCCACTGCAGTCTGTCTAGTGAGTTTTAGTGACTTCCAACTGGCAGCATGTTCATATTTTTGCTGAGGGCTTTCTCCTAAGGAGCACACTGTCTGCACATGCAAATTCCAGGCAAGAAGTTCTGGGGAATTAACCCTTTGCCCTCATGAGCAACCCTCAAGCAATGAGTGCTAGGAGTCAGTATACGAACACCCCAGCTCCCTCACTGCTTTAGTGGGATAACTGGTAGGCGTATATTTGATGTAATTTAGAGCTCTAAGATGTTAAGGACTCACAGTGGTAGCTGACTTGATAGTATATCTTTTATCCTTCCGCAGTTTCAGTGATGTCCTCCCTTACTGCTTGTTTTCCTGGAAATAAATTGCTTATTCTTGAAATCCTGTCTTAGGATCTGGTGGGAACCTAAATTAATACACTATATGATTTAACTCTTATTTTCTTTCCAATCTTTAGTAAAACGATTACTCCCTTTGGTTTACTTTGTATATTTACACTATGCACCAAAATCAATAACTTTCAGCGGTTTTAACTATAAGATCTTTATGGTGCTCATCCTCCTTATCTCAATTAGTAAGAGTCTTTTAATTACCATAAGCTTTATAATTATCATAACCAAATTATTAGCTTTATTATGATCTAAGTTTCAATTTTACTTTGGTTTTCCAGTTTGAGGAAGAAACCATCGTACAAAAAAATAAATCTTCTGAAAAAGAAAGCACAGTCATATAGTGAACTTCTCATTGCTAATATGAACGGATTTAAATGGTTCCTGCTCAGAGGACTATTTCTTCCCCACTGACTGTCTTTTTTTCTTTGTCTCATTTTTTCATTTGAGTAAAACTCATTTGGACTTTTCCTTTCTCCCACCAATAAAAAACATTACAGATTGTAATATAAAATAAAATTTACAGTTAATTACAGTAACAAAATACCTCCTACATCTGTCTAAATTTTCACTTTTATACTTCATGAATCCTTTATCCTGCAATATGCAGTCTGTTGTCAAATCCATATATTGATTTCTTAATTTCTGTTACTGGATTTTTCAGTTCTAGAATTTCTCTATGACTCTTATTAAAAGATTCCAGTTCTTTGGTGAAATTTCCCACCTTTCCCTCTATTTTCTTAAACATATTAAGCATAGTTAAATTAAGTCTGTGACTGCTGATTCCATCATCTGGGTCATCTCTGAGTTTTTTCCTATCGTCTACTTTCTCTCTTGGTCTTATATGTTGTTGTTTTGTTTTGTATACTTTGTAGATTTTTGTTGACTATCAGACATGGCATATGAAGAATTGGAGATGATCTGGATTGTGTTCTCTCTTTTCGGAGAGAGTTTACCCTCTGCTTGGTGGCTCTAATGGAGATGGATCACCATAATCGCTGAGATGACCAAAAGCTGGATTTCAGTCTTCCTAAGATTTAAGCTCCTTCTTGAGTGGTATACCATCCCAAAGGTTTTGAATGAGAGCACAAATTGTTCACTAGAGTGCCTCTCCCTTGGAGGGTCATGGCCTCCAAATTCATCTTCTCAACACTAAAAGACGTTTAAAAATCTGCTTTGACTTTCAAAGGCTTTGTGCTGGTCTTCTTACCATCTTGGCCTAAAGAGCTTAATTCAGAAAATGCCTTGAGGGGAAAACCAGGTGAGTATCTGTTTACTTTTTTGCATCTCTTTTGCCTCCAGGCTTAAACTCTCAAATCCTGGCTGCCTCGGCATCACCAAACACTAATTTTTGTTTACCCAGCCTTGTGAGATTAGATTATCTAACCTAGTTTAAATTATCTACTTTTTATAGTTACTAAGGAGTCTTAACCTCTCAGCTGACATTTAAAATTGTCAAATGCCCTATGGAGTAAGTGGCATTCAGAATTGCTATCACATTTCTGCATTTCCCTTATCACAGGGATCTTGATACCTCAAGTTCTGGCTGCTTCAGAAGCTCTCCAATGCCTTCAAACAATTTTTCCTTTCTTCTTAAATTTTAGTTGGCTTTTCTCATGTTCTTGGCATGAGGAATGGTCTGTGACATGTAAATTCATCACAGGTAAAAGTGGAAATCCCTGATTTCCAATTTAAAATTGAACATATTCATTCAACTGATAATTTATTTGCTATTGAAAGAAATATTTATTGAATATTTGCTATGTTCTAAGTATTACAATAATTGTCAGAGTTATAAAGATAAAGAAAATATAATTTTTGACCTCAATGTGTTCTTATTTTATTAGCGGAGATGAGAAATGTAATTAGAATGTTTTAGCTTGAATACTCCCCTAGCTCCTAAATTTAGAGCACTGAACAGGTATTTGGGTACAGGTAGATTATTTAGGGGTGTGGGGGACTGGAATTGGCCACCCCAAGATATGTCTCTTTGGCATGAGGATTATTTGGGGCTGGTTACTTTTAGTAAACTGCAGACAGGAAAGCAACTCTGAAAAGTGGAATTTACTTACCCTTTGTGGAGAGACATTTACATTTTAAAGGAAATCTCCATCTGTAAAGGTGTCTCCCTCTCTGTACCAGGAAGAAGGGGGGGAATGACCTTATCTCTAGAAACTCTTATCAATGCCAAAGGCAAGGACTTAAATCTACATCTTGTTTACTATACTTGTGTGGTAATCTTTCATGATCAACTCCGCCCCCCAACATCCTCCTTTGCCTTTAGCTGAAGATGATATTTAAGGTGGTGGTTTCAGACATTTTGGTGAGTTGCTCAGCTTGCCTGAGCCTCTCCCATGTATACATGTTATAAAGCTGTGTTTAATTTTCTCCTGTTATTCTGTCTCATGTGAATTTCATTCATTCACTGGCCAGAAGAACCCAGAGAGGGTAGAGGAAATGTCTTCCTTCCCTGCAGGGGGTAATCCTAGGAGACTGGAGAGAGGACACTGAGAAGAGTTAACTAGGGAGAGAGGGAAGGGAAATTCAAGGGTATGTTACTAAACTGGGGTACTGGTGTGGGCAACTGGTGTTCAGTTCCACTGGGGTCCCTCTGAGAAACCATGCAAAATGCCCCTCAGAACTGCCTGCCCAAAGCATGCAGGAGGGGGAAATTTATCCACTGGTTCTTGCCCTAATGGGTCAAGAGTTGACCCAAAGGGGATTCAGTTCTCACACCTTCACATAGGCCAGAATGGCTGAGCGTGTTCCTACAGTCATCCTACAATGAGGAGTACAGAAGCACTGGGGAAGAAAGCAAGAGAAATGGGGTCGAGATGAGGCAAGGGATTGTCAGACTACACCTGTTTGCAACTGGTTAGCACAGCAATTGCTAGAGAAGAGGGATAGGCCTAGAGATTGTAAGACAGGGAATAAAAGATGCCCAACATAAAGGGTAAAGATGAAAGAGAAAATTTTAACATAATCAAATTCAAATTCTATTTTAGAAATAAGTAAACTTATGATAGGTTATGTCTCTGAGATTGTTAAAACTGTTTTGTTAAATTTGCACAGTGCTTTATAGTTTTCAAGTCACTTTGGAATTGCTTATCTCATTTAATCCTCATAAGAACTGTATGCAGTAGGTGGGATAGGTGTCTCACTAACCATTAACCAATGAGGGTAGCAAGGTACAGACAGGTTAAGATAATTAACTAAGGAGACCTAGCAGATAATTTGTATCACAGAGCAAGAACCCAAATTTCCTAATCCAATGTTTTTCCCATACATCATCCAGCTTTCCTATCCTAGTAATAGTAGTTAATTATAATCAGTGATGAAATTATAGACAGTGATCAAGTTACGAACAGGTGACATTCCCAAAATAGCATCATATTTTCTTTAACACATTACAAAATATATTTAATCCTGTCAGAACTATTCTAAAAGAATACTAAACAGAGCAATCTTGGATGATTGGCTTAGCCAGAGCTCTGATGTCAACATGACTGCTCACTGTAGGTCATATTCACAGTCCAACATCTCAAATACCCTCTGGAATTATGAGGGGGAGAGAGGTGGAAATGAGAGAGGATTCTGGTTCAGAGGGGTGGGTCCTATAAATTGGGAAATGTCACTCTAGATGGGCAAACATTGTTTGCTAGAGAAGTAATTCTGATACTCTCTTATCTTCTAGTTCCCAGGAAATGCAGGTTGTTTCAACTCTCATTGAGAGAAGCAGAGAGGGACCTCAGGGAAGGAGATAAGGGCCAGTTGCCTGCTAAATTGATGATATGAGTCAGCCCCACAGTCAGTTGAGGAAACAGGAGTTATATATACGAAGTTTTGGCTAGAGGAAAAAACATGGATAGATTAAGTACATTGATAAAGAACGATGTATTGGGCCACTAGGCAAAGCTCATCACTTGGTCCACATAACAAAAACACCAGCATCAGTGGAACTCATCTTCCCCAATAGCCACACTCAATTTTCAAGTGCTAACCAAATGAGGCTCAATTTCGAGTAATGCTGAATAGTTTTATGCCATTTCTGATTTTATTTTCTCTGTGGGAATGTAGGAAATGTTGAGAGTAATGCAAAGACTTTTGGACACAGAAAGGCCTTGCTTTGTAAAATTATATGGTTTGATACTCTGTTGCTTTAGTAAAACCATTGTTTATACTATGTGGCTTCAGAGCCAGAATATAATGTTTAATTTCATCCAAGTCATGTAGTTAAGCCTAAGCTTCCAAATGAAACTAATGGTCTGGCTCTAATTAAGTGTATTGATTCTGGATTCATAAGTTTGTGTCAAAATGTGATTATACATTCTCCAATTTCTGCTTAACCTCTCTACCCTTATCCCAGCAAAGAAATCTTTGGTGCATTGATTATTCATTTCATCTTAAATTAGTACTTAGGTAAGAAATGTGATCATGGCTCTTTTTTCCCTCCTGAGAAAAAAGCAAACAATAAATCTGATAAATCAATTAATCTGATAAATCAATGTTATTCTAAACAAAAACAAAAAAACAAATTCTAGAAATATATCTGTTCTCTAGGAAGAGGAAACCAATGTTAGATTTGTACTAGACTTTCTGGAACTTAAGACGACTGAAGTCTGTCTAGTATCTCAGATATCTTCTTGAATTCTTGGAGGAGGAGATGGTAGAAATGGGGAGAGGACTCTGGCTTCAAAGGGGGAAGCTCCTATAAAACGGGAAGTGTTACTCTAGGTAGTTTTGAACATAGAGAAAGGCCTTGCTTTGTAAAATTCTGTGGTGTAATGTTCTGTTGCTTTGTGAAACTGTTGTTTATAGTTGTGAGATAATAGAAAATGTATATATAGTTGTTAGTTAGTAAAAAATAGAAACTGTTCTTGGTTCCTGGCACAGAGCTCCTAAAACCCTCATAATTCCTTGGGTGATAAGAGCACTATGAGCATCTTTTGTTCTAACATGTGGTCTTTGACCCCAGTTCCTGACACAGGGCTCCAGAAACCCTTGTAATTTCCTAGGTGATAGGAGAGTCTTTTGTTCTAGTGAGGTCTCTGGGTGGGCTCCTGCATGACTCCTGATGAAGACTGGTCACCAGAAAGACCAAAGCCATAATTAGAAGCTTGGAAATTGCAGACCCACCCTCCTTTCTTTTGAGAAGGAAGAAGGAGTGAAAATGGAGCTAATGATGGATCATGCCTACGTGATGAAGCCTCCATAAAAATCCTAATAACAGGGGCTTCAGAGAGCTTCCAGTTTGGCAAACACATCCACATCAGGAGGGTGACACACCCCAACCCCATGGAGACAGGAACTCCTGAGCTTGGGACCCTCCCAGACCTCGCAGTACGTATCTCTTCATTTGGACATTCATCCGTATCCTTTATCATACCCTTTAATAAACTGGTAAATGTAAGTAAGTGTTTCCCTGAGTTCTGTGAGCTGCTCTAGCAAATTAATTGAACCCAAAGAGGGGGTCATGGGAACCTCTGATTTTTAGCTAAATCAGACAGAAGTTGTGGGTAACCTGGGGACCCACTACTTGTGATTGGCATCTAAAGTGTGATGGGGAGCAGTCTTGTGGGACTGAACCCTTCACCCGTGGGATCTGACACTATATCCAGATGGATAGTGTTAGAAGTGAGTTAATTTGCAGGACACCCAGCTGGTGTCACAAGGAATTGCTTGGTGTGGGGAAAAACTTCCACACGCTTCATGTCTGAAGTATTGTGAGTGTGCTAGTAGTGTGAGAGTAAAGGAGACACATAGGAAAGAAAGACATAGGAGGGAAAAACTGGGTGGTTTTTCCTAATTCAATACTATTTATATTATATGTAGTATTATATATTGTATTATGGGGGTCAGAAAAAGAATTGCTTTCTTGTCACCAACTCTCTTACATAATTCTGCCTTCCCTCATTCACCTGAAATTGGGTGTTTGAGGGACAGTATGGAAAGATGAAGCAGCTGGGAAAGGTAGAGGTGGGGGACAAGAAGAGGAAGACGAAAGCAGATGGTACTCTTCAGACTAGATGGCATCTGCTCAGAAGCAGAGGCATTGAGATTGCCAAGAAGACGGGAGTTCGTGCTCTCTCCTGTCAATTTAAAAAGTAAAATGTTCTTGTCTTACGTAAAGTAGAGCAGTCCTGAAAATATATTTGGTGTCCAGGTACTATACACACAGTACTGCAGTGGTTACTTGTAACTTTAGGAAGATATCTACAAGAGACCCCCACTGAAAGGCTGATAATAGCGGCTATCAATTTTGCTGTAGTCCTTGGTATTTCTTATTTTATTGCAATATTTTATATGTATGTATCTTTTTATTGTTGGTATTGTCCACTCAGTGACACATTTTACACGTCATACGTCTATATGAATAAATCTACTTTATTTCTCTTAATTGCACATAGGATTCTATTATAAAAATGTGCTACGTTATATTTATCCATTCCCCTATTGTTGGACATTTCCAAGTATTGAAATTACAAAAAAAAAAGTTGAAATGAAGTGTTTTTTTGTTTTGTTTTGTTTTGTTTTTTGAGGAAGATTAGCCCTGAGCTAATTGCTGCCAATCCTCCTCTTTTTGCTGAGGAAGGCTGGCCCTGAGCTAACATCCATGCCCATCTTTCTCTACTTTATATGTGGCACATCTACCACACCATGGCTTGCCACGTGGTGCCATGTCCGCACCTGGGATCCAAACCAGTGAACTCCGGGCCGCCAAAGCGGAACGTGTGAACTGAACCGCTGCACCATTGGGCCGGCCCCTAAATGAAGTTTTTTGTATAAAAAACCCTGAGTGTTTGGGATTCTTTTTCAAAAAGCATAGATACCTATGTGAGTGTTTTGGGGCTTTTTAAAAGCATAGACACCTAAAACTTAAATTGTTGGTTCATAAGGTAGAATATTTTCAACTTTACTAAATACTACCTAAGTGATTTTCCTAACTTATACCTTCATCATCCATTTGTAGTCCTTGAGGGTCTTTAATTCCCCACAATCTCACCAACACTTGATATTTTCAAACAATGTAAGTTTTGCAAATTAAGTCAAATAGATGCAAAATGTTATCTATTTTACACACACATCTATTTTGATGCTATGGGCATTTAAAATCTCATGTACTTTGTTATTTAATCTTCATTTGGCAGACTCCATTACTCTAGCTCCCAGACACCTCCCCTACTCCAGAGACTCAAGATGGGGAGTGCTAGGGAGGAGGTGAAGTTTCTCTTGCGTTTGTGACTCTGATTTTTTTTACAAAGATGAAATGAACATAAATTTGTTTTGGGCCATGAAATGCCCCCCAAATCAAAATGGTCATACCCAAAATGACCACATGAAACAACTGTGTCACATTTTCTACTTTAATCTTGAATGTCTTTCTTTTGCAATAAATATACTTCTCTGAGATAGTTTTTAATTGTTGCAGAGTAATTCATTTTATAGATGTTCCAGAACTTAATAAGTTCCTATTTGTTTGTTTGTTTATTTTTCAGACAATTGGGTAGACTCTACTTCTAGCAAAATTTCAGGGCACATTCTTAAATTTCAACACTGGAATGACTGGTCAAGTGAGACTTGAGATACATTGCTATATGCCCCTCAAGAAAGTTTGGAGGCAAAAAGAAGTTGAACATTTTTTCCGTGTGTTTAGTGCCCAGTTGTATTTCTTCTTTTGTGATTTTTTTGTCAAGATTCTCAGCTTTCTTTGCATTTTTACTGTTAGGACAATTCTTTGGATTTACTACAAAAACTGAGCAATTTTATGATGAGGTGAATGGATTTTGAGAAAGATATTTTCAGTTTCATCTTTACAGAATTTCTTACCTAGAGCGTAGGGTTAACTGGACTAATTTACAATTTACTTTAGCTTTGTCCCATTTAGGATAATACAACCCACTTTCCTTAACCTCAACTTGGCATATTCAATTTCTATCGCCTTTATTTCACTCTTTTTCTAGGATATCACTAACTTTTCCAATTAGTTGCTTGCTTTAAAAATAACATTTTTCGCCGAGTGGTTAAGTTCGCGCGCTCCACTGCAGGCGGCCCAGTGTTTCGTCGGTTCGAATCCTGGGCGCGGACATGGCACTGCTCGTCAGACCACGCTGAGGCAGCGTCCCACATGCCACAACTAGAGGAACCCACAACGAAGAATACACAACTATGTACCGGGGGGCTTTGGGGAGAAAAAGGAAAAAATAAAATCTTTAAAAATAACATTTTTCAACATCATGATAGTAAAATAGAGGAATATGTTTTTCTCATTCTTGCTGTAGTCTGTTAACAACAACTTGAGGTGATCCCTGGTTTAGTTGGAAAATACACTTTTATTGCTCTCTGTAGAAAACTGCTTTCTAAGTGAAGCAAGCAATGAAATACATTGAGTGCCTGACAAAGTGACCTGTCTAAATGGGAAAATATCAGGGCTTGTAAGTTTCGGACCCTGGCATAGAAATTTCTTGCAGATGAGGGCATTTTTTTCTGTGAACAATAAAAGGGTAAGAAAGGAGAAGATGGATTTCTGCAGTTTAGTTTCATCACTTTGAGAGGGACTAAACCCTTGTTTTATATTTCTAGGATGGGGACATAGCCATAGACATAGTAATCGTCTAATATTTTTTTATCCCTTATCTGATCTATGATCTGTTGGAACTTGCTTATCTATTTTTATAAGCAAAGTTTCGTTGCTACATTTCTGAATGTCAAAATTAGAAAAATCATATCCTGAAGCTTCTAATACTTAGAATTGTGCAAACTCCATATTTTGTTCTCACATACAATTCTGCATAAATTTTTACACCTTTTATTTAGAAGACAAAGTAAAATTAAAAGAAAAAAGTATCCCATTATACACAATACCTCTTGATGAGCTATCCTTTTATGAGATGGGGGTAGGTGGGAGGATGAGAGAGTAGGAGACCCATTAGAATAAAAAGTGTGAGTAATTATTATTTTTAATTGGGGCCACTTGAACGCCAAGATATTATTGCCTTTTTAAAGGATGTGTGCTCTGTAGAGCTGCTTTCTTTAAAGAACTCATTTCTATTTCCGTGTTCCCACCCACAAAAGTACTAAAAGTCCTAAAGGATATGAAGGACATAAAAACAGAGTGTAGTCAATCACTATTCTTTTATAAACTGAGCCCTTATTCTTCTATTTTTTTATCCCCATCACAACATACTTCACAATTTCTGTTTAGAATATTAATAGATAATAGGTCTTTGGAGTCTGATTTTCCATTTGAGTCCTTATCAATCAAATATTTAAGTTAATTCTACAAGGTAGGAAACTGTAGCATTTTATATTATCTATGTATCTCTGGAGGACAAAAAAAAATTTTGAATATTGACAGACTACACACGTAAAAGTAAGAGTATCTGCCCTCTGGCTGGCTTAATCTTAGGAAAAAACAGTAAAAAAGATCACAGTGCTTTGAATTGGTAGTAGAAGACATATAAAGTAAATACATGATCATCAAGAGGGTAGAAATCAATTTCCTATCCTTGTGTGCTAAACCTGTGTGCTAGACCCCACACAGCAGCCTGACGGAATTCTATTACCATGCTTAATTACTTGGCACTTGCATGGACTTTTTATTTTTCTGTTACTATTATTCCTGGCAAATGAATAAATTCACTCAGCAGAAATAAATTAGACAGATTGTCACTCAAACTAAGCACTCAGGTGCTCTGCTTCCTCTGTTCAGAAGATAAGTTGACAGCTACAGGGTATTTATTTAGCCATTTCTTGATAACAAAGCATCTATTTACACATGGGTGTGAGGAGAGTTATAAAGATTTTAAAAGTAATTATCTTTGCATCTCCTTAAGATTTGAATGTCTAATTAAAGAAAGTTTAAGACACTGGAAGTCTTAAACAATTAGGTTATAGCATGCAATCCAATCAGATCTTGGGATTAAATTGGGAACTGGGTATGTTGAAGACGAGTGCATAAACATTGATCTTAGCCAGGATTTAGTTGTTCACACACTGAAATTTTAATAAAATAGGTGGAAAGTGGTAGGTAGAGTGAGTCAAGTCTGTAACAATGCTGAGAGCTAAACCCAGATCCTTTTTTCCAGTCGGCATTGGCAATATGTCCTGGAACACACTTGTGTCAATGATGGCTCTTGCCTCATTGAGTTACACTAAGTGTAAGATGGCCATCAGACACAGTTGGAAGCAGGACATGGGTTTGCTACATCTACTCCTGTAGATGACAGCTGTACCTATGCAAAAAATTTACCCTGTCCTGTTTATTCTTATATCCTTGCTTTGCTTTGTTTCTTTTAGAATATACATTTTCTTTAAATATGTGAATAAACCTACTGGTTTAATGTACCCATCAACCTAAGATGTAAAGGATATTAAAATGGACCTGAAGAACATAAGATAGAAACCCAGAAAAAAAATTCAATAAATTTTTATCTTCAAAAATTTCCATCTTTAAGGTCATTTTCCTGGAAGGCGTGCCTTTGACATAGCTGAATATATTTCCTTCAGGCAGATGCCTTATGACTTCTTGAGTAAAAAAGCCTGTAGTAATTTGTGAGAATCACCAGAAGGGGAAAGGGTGTCATCCGTGAATGTGGCTGAGCCCCGGGTAGGTAAGCAGATCCATTTTAAATTCTAGTGGCAGAGAAATATTTGGAAACCACTTATGAAGTTATCTTATCTGTTTTTCCAAACAATGTTCTTCATGTTCTACCACCTTGGGAAAGCTTTATGGAAAAGAATGAGCAATAAATAGGTTCCATATCAGAGTGGATGATCTTGCTACTAGTACTACATTAATTTACCTGTATCACTAATATTTCAGGATAGGATTTATTTTTAGACATTTACACATTAACAACAACAAAAAAGTATTTTTCCTTTACCCATTTCTCTTAATCAATTATTTCTCACCTCTAAAACTTTTACATGCCTTAGAGAAACACATGGGCTAGCTTCCCCATGCAGCAAATTCTGCCTTCTTTTCAAGCTCAAGATTCAAGTTTGACCCAGACCACACCAGAGGAGATGAGCTTTATCATCATACATCCTTTCAGCAGCACTAAGGGTATAGCAAAAGTCACAGGTACAAGAGAAGCCCTGTAGAAATTACTTTGATATCTTTGAAACACGCAAAAATGCTCACCAGTCAGGAGGAAAGAGTCCACAGGAGAGTTACGATTTCCACCTCACAGGTAGTTTTTCAGCATCACAGCAATACACAGCTGCCATAGTGTGACAATCCACAAATGGGTGGTGTGGTTCCCTGACCAGAAATGAAGCCAGGTGTGGTGGTGGGAGCACCAAATCTTAACTGCTAGATCACCAGAGCTGGCTATGATTCCTTACCCAATATAAATAAATGTGTAATATCAGTTCCGTCTCTAGGTGAAAATAAGTAGCTCTGAAAAGTCAATTATTCTCATTTTCTTTCACACTTGGCCTATAATCATTGTTTTATGTCATTCCTGTCAGAAGTCTGATACAAAGTTTTAGTACTATGCTATATTCCAGTTCCAAGTCTTTACTGAAAGTAGATGAAAGAAGATATAGTTGCCATTTATTCAGAATTCTAAATTGCCAGTCTTTCTTGATTTTAGGTTGCCCGTAATAGACCAGCCTTTGGTAGATTCATGCGTTGACTTTGGAGTTAGACAGATTGGGGTTGAAATTTTACTCAGCCATATATATATATATATATATATATATATATATATACACACATACCTAATCTTTTTGGTGAGGAAGATTGGCCCTGACCTAACACCTGTTGCCAATCTTCCTCTTTTTGCTTGAGGAAGACTATTGCTGAGCTAACATCTGTGTCAATCTTCCTCCATTTTGTATATGGGATGCCACCATGCCATGGCTTGATGAGCAATGTGTAGGTTCCGAACCCATGAACCCCAGGCCACTGAAGCAGAGAGCACAAACTTAACCACTATGCCACTAGGCTGGCCCCCAGCCCCTTATATTTTTATTTGGTCAGATCACTTTTGGAGCCACACATTTTTTTTCATTGGTAAAATGGGAATAATGAATATACTAACTTCATGCAGCTGTGAGACTTAAATGAGATAACATAACTGATGAACCTATCTCAGGGTCTGTTTCCTGGGGAGGTGCTCCATGGAAAGGCACTATTTTCTGTGACGTTGCTGTTGGCGTGACAAAGCGGTATTTCAAGTCTCATTGCAATTACCATAGCTCTTCTTCCTTGGGTGTGAAGAACCAGCCAGAGGACTCTGAAAGCCAATGAGCCCTAGTACTGAGATGTGCTGAGTGTGAGATGTACTGAGGAGGTGTGGTCAATGTTGTTGGGAGAATAACCATGAAAGAGAGGGATTCACTTCTTAGAACACGTGACTTGCAGCTCCAAGGCCCTAAAAGACAAACTGTTACCAGTAGACAGTGCCCTCTAACGAGTTTGTCTAATTATGTTTTAGCTATAATTAAACACTTTCAATCTGACGATTTCTTCCTAAGAATGTACATTACCTAGGTTAAAATGCTATAGAAAACCTATACCTGTACCTAGCACAGAGCCTGACATAGAGTAAGCAGGTGTTCAGTATGTTCATGGCTTACGGAGTACATCCAGAGCTTTCTTTGGTGCTAGGTTAGAACCCTGGGAGCATACCTCAAAGGACCTTAGCTAATCTAGAAGCAACTGGATATTCTTTGAGGTGATCTGAAACAGTTTGTCATTCCTTCATTTCTACTAACATTTATCGAGTGTATGTGTAAGCTCTATAGTTGGCAGTAATATTCAAAATTTGGTTTAATCCTCACTCTAGTCCTTGAAGTAAATATTATTCCTATTTTTCAGATAGGAAAATTGAGTCTTAAGAGATAAAATGACTTACTAACATCAGCTAAGTTTACTGTGATGTATGGACTTGTGTCACACCTTAGCTGCTATCTAGTTAAAGGCATGCCTTGTTTAGAGCGGATTTGGGGTAGTCAATGCTGCATGTTCAGGTGCCCCCAAGATCCTTCCTTGAGAACATATTATTTAGATCCATTCTTCTTTTCAAGTTTGGGCACTTTATGGACTGAATGTTTGTGTTCCTCCCAAATTCATATGTTGAAGTCCTGAACTCCAATGTGACTATATTTGGAGAGAGCCTTTGTAGAGGAATTAAAGTTAAATGAAGTTATAAGGATCGGGCCCTGATCCAATAGGACTAATGTCCTTATTGCAAGAGATACCAAAGAACTTGCTTTGTCTCTCCATCATATGAGGACACAGCGAGAAGGCAGCCATATGCAAGGAAGGAAGTGAGCTCTCGCCAGAAGACGAACACTGTTGGACCTTGATCTTGGACTTCCCAGCCTCTAAAAGTGTGATAAAATAAATTTTTGTTGTTTAAGCCATGCAGTCTGTGATATTTCATTATGGCAGGATGAGAAGACTAAGACAGACCATCACAAGGTACACATGCTTGGATGTTCTCTTGTAAGCTCAGCTGGTATACTGGTAAACAGAAATCAGGTGTGTAAGAAAAGTAAAAACACATTTTCCTTTGTGCTTTATCTATTCGTCCCTCCCCCTTCCCAGCCCCTGACAACCACTGATCTTTTTACTGCCTCTGTATTTTGCTTTTTTCAGAATATCATATAGGTGGAAGCATACAGTATGTAGCTTTTTCAAATTAGCTTCTTTTACTTAATAATATGCATTTAAGTTTCCTCTATGTCTTTTCATGGCTTGATTGCTCATTTCTTTTTAGTGCTGAATAATATTCCATTGTGTGATGTATCACAGTTTATTCATTCACTTACTGAAGGATGTCTTGGCTGTTTCCAAGTTTTGGCAATTACAGGTAAAGTTGCTATAAACATACATGTGCAGGTTTTTGTGTGGACAAAAGTTTTCAGCTCCTTTGGGTAAATACCAAGGAGCGTGATTGTCTGCTGGATTGTGTGGTAAGAGTGTGTTTAGCTTTACTGTCCTTCAAAGTGGCTGTGCCATTTTGCACTCCCACCAGCAATGAATGAGAGTTCCCATTGCTCCACATCCTCTCCAGCATTTGATGTTGTAAGTATTCTGGATTTTAGCCACTCTAATAGGTGTGTAGTGGTATCTCATTACTGTTTTAATTTGCATTTCCCTGATGAAATATCATATGGAGCATCTTTACATACGCTTATTTGCCATCTGTATGTTTCCTTTGGTGGGGTTTCTGTTAAGATCTTTGGCCCATTTCTTGGTCAGGGTGTTTGTTTTCTTATTGTTGAGTTTTAAGAGTTCTTTGTATATTTTGTGTAACAGTCCTTTACCAGATGTGTCTTTTGCAAATATTTTCTTGCAGTCCATGCCTTGTCTTCTCATTCTCCTGACATTGTCTTTCACAAAGTTTTTAATTTTAATGAAGTCCAGCTTATCAATTATTTCTTTCGTGGATCTTGCCTCTGGTGTTGTATCTAAAAAGTCATAGCTATCCCCAAGGTCATCTAGGTTTTCTCCCAGACGTTATCTTCTAGGAGTTTTATAGTTTTGCATTTTACATTTAGGTCTATAGTGCACTTTGTTAAGGTGTAAGATCTGTGTCTAGATTCATTTTTCTTCATGTATATGTCTAGTTGTTTGAGCATCATTTGTTGAAAAGATGATCTTTGCTCCATTGTATTGCCTTTGCTCTTTTGTCAGAGATCAGTTGAATATATTTATGTGGGTCTATTTCTGGGTATTTCTGAATAGATCTATGTGTCTGTTCTTTCACCAGCACCGTATTATTTTGGTTACTGTGGCTTTATAGTAAACCTTAACATTGGGTATTGTCAGCCCTCCAGTTTGTTCTCCTCCTTCAAACATTGTGTTGGCTATTCTGGATCTTTTGCCTCTCCATGTAAAGTTTAGAATCAGTTTGTCAATAACCACAATATAACTTGCCAGGATTTTTATTGGGACTGCATTGATTCTAAAGAACAAGTCAAGGGGCTGGCCCGGCAATGCAGTGGTTAAGTTCATGCGCTCTGCTTCGGCAGTCTGGGGTTCACCGATTTGGATTCCAGGAGAGGACCTATGCGCTGCTGATCAGACCATACTGTGGCAGGCATCCCACATATAAAGTAGGAGAAGCTGGGCACGGATGTTAGCCCAGGGCCAATCTTCCTCAGCATAAAGAGGAGGATTGGCGGTGGATGTTAGCTCAGGGCTAACCTTCCTCAAAACACACACACGCACACAAACAAACAAACAAACAAACAAAAAAAGAACAAGTAGGAAAGAACTGACATTTTGACAATATTGAGTCTTCCTATCCACAAATGTGGAACATCTCACCATTTATTTAGTTATTTCATTTCATTCTTCATAGTTTTGTAGTTTTCCTCATATAGGTCTTGTACATATTTCGTTAGATTTACACATAAGTATTTAATTTTCTTAGGTGCTAATGTAAATGGTATTGTGTTTTAAATTTCAAGTTCTGCTTGTGCATTGCCGGAAAGCAATTGACTTTTATATATTAAACTTTTATCCTGCAGCCTTGTTATAATTGCTTGTTAGTTCCAGGAGTGTTTTGGTTAACTGTTTTGGATTTTCTACATAGATGTTTTCTTTTTAGTTTTAATGTGTATGTTTCAGATTATTATTTACCTGCGTGCTGTGGACAATCACATTAATCATGTATATTATTATTGGTAAGAATTTATCTACAAATTTAAGATATTTTTAAATTCTTGATTGATTTCTAAATGTTAAAATGACAAGACAACATTTCTGTATCATCAGAATAAAAAATAATTCAGAAAAATAAATTTATAAAATAATATGTATTTCATATACATAGTATTGGAAGGAAAAACACAAAAATATTAATGTGATAATATGATCTCTTTGTGTAGATGCAATATGTAATTTTCTTTGTTTTTGCTTATATGAAATTTTTATATTTCTACATTTATGTAAAAGAGCATAAAAGTCACTAACAATCAAAAGCAAATTCATTCTGTAGATGGGTGAAGTATGTATCTTCTTTCATAGAAAGGCAAAACGTTGTAAATGAATGTTTAGAGATATAAGAAGTAATGGCTAGGATGTGGCCTTTGTCCAGAAGATCTATGGTATTAATTCACAACTGCAGATATAAAACACGAAACAAACAAAACCCTCAGAATTTCCACAAATGCTAAGTAACCATGCTATTTGGAATAAATTTAAATAAGCTGTATATATAAGATGTCTTGTAGGTGGATGACTGAGGAGCCCATATTTTGCTATTCTGACAGATGTTACAGTATAACATGAGTTTTGTAGAGTCATGCTCCAGAGAATTATTGGGTTGGTATCCTGAGAGAATAAACAGTGGATTTGGGGTCAGCAGACCTGGGTTTAACTCAGGTACCAGCTGTCACTGAAAAAGTCATTTAAGCTCTCAGAGATTTAGTCTCCTCATTAGTAAAACTAAGATAACAATTCTACATGGTTTCTGTCAGCATCAAACCAAATGAAATAATACGTGCAATGTTTTGTGACCTGTAGCGCTCTATGCAAATGCTGGCTATCATTATTCTAAAGACAACTCTTATAATCAAAGTTATACAAATTATAGAAATATAACAGAAATTGTCCCCCTGAAAATGTTAACTCTTGATGCTGTAGTCCTAATTATGCTAGGGCACAGCCTTTGCATATTAATTTCTGCTGTGATCGTAATTAATATATACCAGTAGAGCTACTTTGAATTTCTGGCAGACAGTAAAATCTGGAGTTTAGGAAGACTTTTGAGCAATAGCAGTCAAAACAGGATGTAGTTTTGCAAGTTCCTGCTCTCATTTATTCAATATTTATCATAAAAATCTATTTAGTTCTTATGATGTTCCAAGTCTTGTGGCTACATCAGTAAACTAAACAAAGTTCCTGCCCCAAATGGAGCTTACAACTTAATGAGAGGGGGGAATGTCCAATAATACAATGTAGAGTGAATATATAATGGGTCAGTAATGAATATATTTGAGCAATAAGTGTAAGATGTGCTATGCAGAAAAATCAAGCAGAAGAAGGGAGGAGAGCTGCAGGTCAGGTGTCCAGGAAGCAGAGCCTGAGATGGAGACATGGAAACAATCCAAGTGCCCATCGACCAATGATTGGATAAAGAAGATGTGATATAGATATACAATGGAATACTATTTAGCCATAAAAAAGACAAAATCATACCATTTACAAAAGCATGGATGGACCTGGAGGGTATTACACTAAGCGAAATAAACCAGGCTGAGAAAGACAAACACCGTATGATTTCACTCATAGGTGGAATATAAACAAACACATGCACAAAGAAAACAGTTCAATGGTTACTGGGATAAGGAGGGTGAGGGTTGGGCACAAGGGGTGAATGGGAGCACTTGTGTGGTGACAGACAAGAAATAATGCACAACTGAAATTTCACAATGATGTAAACTATTATGAATCTCAATAAAAAAAAATCTGCCTCTAAAGCAGACTTAATTCTACATATTCTTTAAATGCAATTCCATTCTTTTTTGTAACATCGCTCCAAGAACACTCAGATACGTCAGCATGAGCAGGGAAATGGAAATTCCACTGGCTTCCCTATTTCCATTTCCACCCCTTGATTCAGGCGTGATATTTAAAATATGAAATCTAATTGTGCACTTAAAAAGTCAGCTTTCTTAAGAGATCCCTCTGAAATTTTGTTTGTTCTCCATATTCACAGCAATTTTTCTGATTTTAATCTATAAAAATACTGTATCAACATGTGCAACTTTTCTTTTTCTTTCATAGAGTTGCTTCTAGAACAGGTTGGAAATCAGAGGGAGGAAAATGAAATAAAACTCTGCATTGTTGTTCATCCATACTCTCATGTATACTTGAGATTTTCACATTTGTCACCAGTGATGGTGACAAAATCAAAGACAAAATGAATTGATATCTTATCATCTAAAATTTCTCTCCTTTCCCTGCATTTTCTTACATTTCTGAAAAATGTGACTTAGAAGAAAGTCTGCATTGCGACCTCAGGGCTTATTGTACTGAGTGAAAAACAGGGTGGAAGAAAAGTTATTAAATTGCTGAAAATGGTATCTACATGACTATGCTCTTTGCTTTATACTTTCTCTTCTTGACTTTAAATACTTTTGATTCCAGGAGGAGCAAAGCTTTGCTGGTGCTCTGCCGGGGCTCACCTTTCTCTCATGACTGGAAGTGTTTGATGGCATCCAGAATTACCCACAGAAGGTGGAAGAGCTGCAGCTCTACAATGAAAGGCATCTCGGGAGAGGCTGGGTTCCCTTTTCTATCACCCAAGTTAGGATCAAAACATATTCATGCATTTGCCCTCAAAAAGGCCAAAAAGGGATCCATTTAAAGAAACAGCTTACACAAGGTGAGAGCATTTTGGTGCTAAATGACAAACTGACTTTTGGATAAGTCTGCAGCCTCCGACCCCCCAGCCTCCCTGACTTTATATTCTAAATGAGAAAATTAAGACCCAGAATTGGATCAAGCCTTTTACATTGGTCATTATGACACTAGAAAAGTTTCGACACATGTGGATGGTGTCCTCCTATGCATGTGGAAGTCAGCCCTGGGCTGAAGACTTCAGAGGAACCTCTGCACGTTTCTAGAGCTCTCTGTGTGGGGGTTTTTCCTCTGGGATCCTCTGCCTTCTAGACTCCAGCTGCCTCAGCTTTCCCTGGGCTCAGCTCTGTCTCCTCATCTTGGGAGATGCTGCAGTGGGGCCTGGACATTCCTCAGCCTGTAAGCTGGGCAATGGAGTTCACCTCCTTTGTTTCCCTTCTCTCAGGCATCACTGACCTGCGCCACCTGATATCGAGTGTCTGAAAGTTGTGTCATATATTTTGTTTGTTTGTTTGTTTGTTTGCTTAGTTGTTTCAATTTCCCCTGTTTCTCCATCTTCCTTCCAGCTGTGTGATCCCAGCTATTCACTCCACCTTCCATTTTATTGACTTCCATTCTTTATTATTTTCTTTTACATCCTTCTACTTTCCTTCTGTCTACTTTCTTTTGGTTATTCTCTTGTTCTTTTCCTAACTTCTTGAGTTCATATTTACTTAACTTTTACTCTTTCTAAATGAAGAATTGAATGTTTTAAAGTTTTCTCTATTTGTGGCTTCATAGTTTTATAAGCTACTTATGAAATTCTTCCAAGTTCTGAATTGTTATGACTTCCTAGAGAATTATTTATTTTATCAGCATTTGGTGGTCCTCGTTATCTCTGAAAATGTTTTATGTAAAAGGCTATTTGTCTGATATTAATACAACTGTTCCAGCTCTCTGTATTTTTTGCAGCTTCTTTACCTTTTTATTGAGTGTAACACTCATATAGTAAAGAGCAAGGAGGGCACTAATCTTAAGGGATGAGCTTGATGAAATTTTTCTTATGTACACAGCCATGTACCCACCACCCAGGTCAAGAGAGAGAACATTTCCAGCATCCCAGAAAGTCACCAGTATGTTTTCCATTGGTATTTTCTGTGTGCATCTTTTGTCTTACTTTAATTTCAACTTCTCTGTGTCCTTAAATTTGAAAGGTTTCTTTTTAAACAGTATGTGTCTTTTACTAAAATTACGGTAAATATATACTTATATTACACAAATGTTTATTTATTTATATAAAGTTACATTAAAATCCAAGTCACTTGATATCAAGAACATCCTCCATCCCCAGGCTCCCCCCAATAAAAGTAGGGTTGTTCTATTTATTGAGAATTTCTGTGTCTGTAGAAGGGTGTCTTTAATTTCTCATACTGAAAGACTCAGTTCGTATTTTCTTTTAGTACTTCTCCAGTTTTATTTTTACATCTTAACCTTAATCATGTTAAATTTATTATGTTGTAAAGAATAACTAATGGAGATCCATTGTTTGTTCCTGAGGATCAACAGGTTTTCTAAATACAAGAAACAATCTTTTTTATTAATTTGAAAAGCCATTTTTCTTATGCACTAAATTATTATATATGTTTGGGTCTATATGTGAGTTACATTCTCTGTTACATTCCATTTATCTGAATATCTATTTCTTTACCTATACCGTGTGTTTTAATTAACATAGTTTTATATTATGTTATACTATCTGGCTGAAGAAGTTCCTACTCATTATTCTTCATTTTCAGGATTTTCCTGGCTATTAGCACACATCTATTCTTCTAGACTAGGGTTTCTCAATCTCAGTTCTATTGACATTTTGGGCTGGGTAATTCTTTGTTGGGGGGTCCATTCTGTGCATTGTAGATGTTTAGCGGCACCCCTGACTTCTACCTACTAGAGGCCAGTAGCACCACCCCCACCAGGTAACAACAAAGAGCTGTCTCCCAACACAGCCAAATGTCTTCCAGGGGGAAAAATTGGCCTGTTTGAGCACCACTGTTTTACTAAACTTTATAATAATTTTGTCAGAGAGACAGTAGAGCACAGTGGCCATTCATGCAGATTGTAGGGTCAGACTATCTGGGCTTGAACTCTGACTCTGCCACATACTGACACTCTTGGAAAACTCCTTAGCCTCTCTGTGCCTCTGTTTTTCTATCTGCAAGATGGGGATTAATGTACCTGACAGGGTTATTGTGAGGACTAACTAAACTGTTTTGGTAAAATGCATAGAATAGTGCCTGGCATCCAGTAAGTTTTCAGTAAATGTCAACACTTATTGTGCTTCACTTTCCAAAATATTTAATTGGCATTTTATTTGCATTAAACTTATAGGTTTATCTGGGGGAGAAGTGGTCCATTATGACATGGTAGCCTCCTTTCAAAGAACCAGGCCTTGTCCTTGTGACTTGGATTTTATTCAGGTTCTCTTCTACGTTCTCCAGTGGCTTCCCAGCTTTCTTTACAGGGTCATGCACCTTTCAAAATCAGCCAAGTAGATGAAAAATAGTAGTACGGCTCTTCCAAGGTCCTCTACTTCTTGCAGCCCTGCTCTGTGCCCTATGGTGGAATGTTATGGAAGCTCCAAGGTCCTCTTTCCACTTGGTCCTAAGCAGATATTCTACAGAGTTTCTAGTATGACATTGGGTTATTTCCTAATTTCAGATGAGACTAACTTTTTTTTTTGAGGAAGACCAGCCCCGAGCTAACATCAGCTGCCAGTCCTCCTCTTTGTTTTTCACTGAGGAAGACTGGCCCTGAGCTAACATCCGTGCCCATCTTCCTCTACTTTGTATGTGGGACGCCTGCCACAGCATGCCTTGCCAGGTGGTGCCATGTCGTCACCCGGGATCCGAACTGGTGAACCCCGGGCCGCTGAAGCGGAACATGCGAACTTAACTGCTGTGCCACCAGGCCGGCCCCAGAGATTAACTTTTATTTTATACTTTCCTTCATTCTTTTGGCTCATTTAAGCACGTTTCAAATAGATGGAATTTGTGGATGTTTTCTTTAACTACCATCTTCTAGACATATTCAGCTTGTTTTTAAAGAACATTTTACAGTTATTATTTTTATTCATCTGTTTTTTTGTTTGTTTGTTTTAAAGATTGGCAGCCGAGCTAACAGCTGTTGCCAATCTTTTTTTTTCCTGCTTTTTCTCCCCAAATCCCCCCAGTGTATAGTTGTATATTTTAGTTGTGGTCCTTCTAGTTGTGGCATGTGGGACGCCGCCTCAACAAGGCCTGATGAGCAGTGACATGTCTGCGCCCAGGATCCGAACCCTGGGCCACCGAAGCTGAGCGTGAGAACTTAACCACTCAGCCATGAGGCCGGCGCCTATTCATCTGTTTTTTATAACTCTGTTATTGTTCGGCTTTTCCAAATGATTTATTATTTTATCTTTTTTTATTAGGTAGGAGATGTTAATAGTGAGTTTGGGATTGGGAGCCACTATTTCGTTGAAAATAAATAAGTGGTGCAAAAATGGGCTGTGCTTTTTACCTTTTATGCAATTGTTTTGGCTTCTAACAGGTTCATGGCACTTTCCTTAGTATTTACCACAGACAACAAAAATAGTATAATAACCGCCGTTCCTCTCCTTGCACTTAAATTGCAAATAGATCCTTCTTAAAGAACGTTAGCTGCCTCTAGCAAGCTGTACCAAGTACTTGATATATAAACACACTTACTGCCCTTTTTTTCACCCCTGAAGGTGGTAGATTAAACCACTAAAGCATTTCAGAGTATCCGCAGAGGATGGATCTGTTGGGATAATGTTTTCTTCCCTGGGGCCAATATGTACATCATGGAGTCACGTCTCTCTGCCATAAAACTCCATCTCCCGTACTTTACTTTAACCAGTGTTCATAAGGAAGGGTGACACAGGCACAAGCTGAGGTCTTGCTCTCATCTCTTCAGAAATTGTCTTTCAATGTCATTTTATTCTTAGTCATTTTTCTTTATATTTTCAGTGATCATTTATTTCCCTTCCCTTCTATTTGGCCTATCCAAATGTTTTCATTGTTTTTTCACCTGTAACTTAATTTCCAGCTTGTCTACAGTTGTCTTACAGTTGCTAGTATAAATAATAAAGGAAATGTATCCATCTTATATAAAAATGTTCATATGGGTGTGTGTTAGGGTGTGAGATAGAAAGAAGCAATCAGCGTATAACCACATATACCTGTCCTCTACAGATTTATTGCTTATTAGAGTTTATAGGGCGAAAAATGAATGGGCATTTTGGAGGTGCTGCAAGATTTGTCTCAATTTCTTTCTGAAAGATTGCTCCAAATTGCATTATCATAACAAGCAATGATAGCCTCAGCAGACTGGGTTTATATTAAAAAATAACACTTTGTAAGTTTCATAGATAATCAAGCAGCTTCCTATTGTTTTAATTTGCATTTTAGTACATTTTGAAAATAATACAATTTTGAAATGCATGTGCATAAAAAGTTGAATAGAAGTTTGTTGGACAGAAAGTAGAACAAGTTTTGAACAAGTTAGGTGTTTTAAAACACAGCATTGAATGTGCTAAATATTTTTATAAGATATGATCTGCTAATTGCTCTGGCAAATTTTATATGTCCTAAGAAAATGTTTGAAACTTTCCAGTCAGTGTATCAATCATTCCACAAATATTTTTTGAGTGATATCTCTCTTCTATGCACTATTCTAGGCACATAGAGGGCCCCATAGTCATTGCCTTCAAGAAACTTACGTCTTGCTGTCCGTGAGGACGTAGGTGGCACAAAATAAACATGTGAATCAATGCTACAGGACACTGTGAGACTATTTCTATTCTCTCATAATTGGCCACTAGGATCCACAAGAGAAAACAAGAAAGACTGAGTACTACTTCATTCTAAAGAGAACCACTGAATTATTGCTCACTGCTGGGGCCTGAGTTCCTCACAGGGCTCTCTTAGACTTTGCAGACCAAGACCTCCTACTGGCCCAGGCCATACAAGATAAGGAATGTGGAGAGAAGAGATTCACCGAGGGTTCCTTGTCAGTGACTTGGTAGAGAATGTATAAAGGAGGGAAGAAGGGTACCCTCTATTCCTAGAGTCTAAATAGGAAAAGGGAA
Organism: Equus caballus; assembly: GCF_041296265.1. Taxonomy (NCBI): domain Eukaryota; kingdom Metazoa; phylum Chordata; class Mammalia; order Perissodactyla; family Equidae; genus Equus; species Equus caballus. Next base: position 94,091,145 of record NC_091685.1, on the reverse strand, counting down.
AGGGAAGTTCTGAAAGAAAAGCTTATAAAGATTGGAGATGCCTGCAAGAAAGTGAGAGACTGAAATTTTGTTTACTATTGAACAGCTATTGGGCAGCATTTTGCCGATATGCCCTACTCCTACATGAGTCGGGGGAAGAAAATTGGGCTGGACAGCAATGCTCAGAAAAAGGGAAGTGGTGGAGCAGCTGCACTCCATCCATTTGGTGTGTAGGGATGCCAGAATACCCAAAGGATCAAGTGGGAGGTGGCTGAAGAATTATCTTGCTGGTATCTCACACAAGGGGCCTGCCCCCTAAGCCAGGAGACACCAACAGTAAGACCCTCTGGATAAGAATTTGGTGATGGCAGTTTATCACAAATGGAAGAGGCAGAGCTGGTGTGAATCCCCATGTTATGGCAAAGTCCTTTGAGATTCCTTCTGTGACTTTGAGAGATCCAGCATTGGACTCTGACTCCCAGAGTCCATCAGTGGGCAGTCTGTATAAACCAGGTCAGCAGCTACACCCATTTAGCAGAGGACCACCACAACAAATAGTTCAGTAAAAAGATGTCCTTTCCCTGCTTTTTGTTCCCTTCTTCCAACCCGTGAGAAGCTGGAGCCTAGAAGGAAGAGGATAGCCTAGAGCTTTGAATGAGAAATGATATTAGCATTTTGCAATTAGAATACTCTTAATAACAAAAGAGACTGGAAAATCTATTATCTCTCCAGGATGTCTATAAGGAATAGGAAAGGTAGGTTCCATATAGCATAAGTGAATGAAAGATTGAATGTTTTTTACCCCACTGAATTGAGACTTATCAATAGCCAGTTATACAGATAAAGAGGATAGTCGTAGAAACTGAGTGCTGTGATGAAAAGAAAGGAAAGAAATGAGATAGCATTTAATGGAGGAAGGAGAGAGGAAGCTGCTTTACCTCGGGCAGGGGAGATCTATTTCATTCAACACAACTTTGAGTTTTTCTGTCTTCCACTCACCATTCCCAGCTTTGGTGTATGGTAGTAGACAAAAAAGGCAAAAAATAAAATCACCAGAAGTCTTCTTTGAAGGTGTGAGATAGATATGATATGAAGGAGGCAGCCAAGCAAAGCTATGAGGTAAAAAGGAGAAAAAATTAGAACAAAGTCCTGAGAAAGGAGCAAACTTTCTTTGAAGTTTCAAGAAAAAGGTCTAGGGGCTGGCCTGGTGGTGCAGTGGTTAAGTGCACACGTTCCACTTCGGCAGCTTGGGGTTCCCCAGTTCGGATTCCCGGTAGGGACATGGCACCGGTTGGCACACCATGCCATGCTGTGGCAGGCATCCCACATATAAAGTAGAGGAAGATGGGCACAAATGTTAGCTCAGGGCCAGTCTTCCTCAGCAAAAAGAGGAGGATTGGCAGCAGATGTTAGCTCAGGGCTAATCTTCCTCAAAAAGAAAAAAAAGAAAAAGGTCTGGCTGGGGCCTAGTGAACAAGGAGAGAGTTGGAGAAGGTGGGGGAGGGAAGATAAGGTCAGGCATGCAACAAGTCAGATCCTTGAAGAGCATGCTAAGGAGCGGGGATTTTACTCTGGTGCAAAGGGAAGCCCATTGGAGATTTCCAGTAGGGGAAGCACATGACCTAATTTATGTTTTAGAAACATTCCTCTGATTGCTTTGTGATGGAGGGAATGTAGAAAATATGAGCAGAGGCAGGGGACCAAGACGTGGGGCTGTTACAGACAATCTCACCTATTCTTTTCAGTAGGGATAAATGATGTTGGTTACTTTTCAGTTCTCTCTTTTCTTGATTTCAAAATTAGGGATGGGGGTACTTTGCTCTGAGGAAGTTAAAATATTCAGCACTTCTCTGCTTTAGTAGACCTAGAAAGAATTTAATTGGTTTAGGTTAAGTAAGACTTACATTAAACTGATTGCTTTCCAGTTTAAGGTAATATCTTTCAGCTGAGAATGGAAATAATTTTCACATAGTTGGCAATATTTGAACTAATTATTCACCTTTAGATGAAAACGGTCTAAAAATTCCTTTATTAGCTTTCCTCAGAGCACATCTTATTACAAATAACACCACCCTCAAGAGAGATGAGACAGGAGAAGGGTCAAGGACATTCTATGAGTCACTTCAGTAGAGGCTGAAAAAACGTATTCTCCTAATATATGATGCACTGATAGCATTTGGCCAAACCATTTGGAAGAGACCCAAACTGAGACAACAATCCTAGTTAATAAGCTCCGCTGAGGGCTGTTCATCGACTGATAATGTGAACTCAGGTTGAACTCTAGTCATAAAACTTGGAAAGGAGGAAGTTTGAGAAATTGTGTATTCTTCATTGTGAAATGATTGACCTGAGCATGAAATCTAAGGGGCAGATAAGTTCAAGGCCAAGCTCAAAAAAATGGGAACCACTCAACACATGTTCATCATCTCAAGTTCTATTCCTAAACCCATCTGTACTGAAGAACTTGTTGGATATCCACTGCAGGACTGAAATTCTTGTCTCTAAGTTGAACTGACAGCCACAGTTCTCTGTAAACCACAATTAAACAGTTGCTGGAACATGTTCATGCAACAGAGTCAAAGAACTCATAGATTTGGATGGCAGTTTTTATCAATTATCAGTAAAGCACCATGTAGACTAATGCAGTGTACCGTTAGGGAAACATGCATTAGCAACTGTCTTGTCATGATTTTTTCTTTAACTTTGAACAAGCTAATGACTTTTCTTGTGCTTTTCTCTTTAAAAATGTAATACAGGTTTGTTATAGAAGATTTGGAAGCCAGAAAAGTGTGAAAAGAAAAAAGCTAAAATGAGCTATAATAGCATCACCTAAACACACGTGCCCCCACAGTGACTTCTCACTGTAGGACCCAACTGCAATCTTTTAAATACGTAAGAAACGCCATTCCTTGTCGTTAAACCTAACAGATTTCAGCATAATGTGACTGTTAAGCCATCTCTTGAGGATTCTGAAATACCCTAAAATTTACGCATTCAAAACAGGCACTTTGGGAGGTCATGGTATGCATTTATTCAAATGCTGATCCTGAACAACACAGATTTGTGACAGTCTTCTCACTGTTTATCAAGGAAAGGCCTGTGGTGTATGGCCAGGGCCCTGGCATACCCTGTCTTTTAGGACAGGAGACAAGGAACCACAGACATCCCTCAGCCCCACCCCCTGGGTAGGGCAGCCATAGTGTGTGTGTGTGTGTGTGTGTGTAAAAGGACAGCAAGTACTACACATCATGACACTAATTCCTTTGATTTTAACTTTCCTTCATGGACATGTGGGCCTCAACAGTTCCTTGGAGATTTTTGACCCAGCATCCTCAGCAGGACCCACCCTGTCTTTGGGGTGACAGGTTCCTAACAGAGTTCATTTGGAAGTCAGGCTCTTCTCTGTTCGGTCTTACCCCTGTGCTTGTCATTCTCTTTACTCTTGAGGGAAGACTCTCAACTCCAGGCAGGTAGATTATAATTGAGGTCAATCGATGCCAATGGAAGCCTATCAAGAACTCTGCCTTGGAGACAAAGATTTAAATAGAACAGTCCCTGCCCTCAAGGATCTCACAGTGTAATAAACTTGGCCTTTTGCTTGTTTTCAATCACAATGCAGTTTCAGCAGCCAGGCACCGGGGGTACTTGACTGAATCTTAATTTTTCTGTAACATTCCTTTCCCATCCTCTCACATGTTATTTCATTTGCGTCTAGACAGCCACCCAGTGAGAGTCCAGGCTGAAGTCTTCATTCCCCTCCTGCATGTTCTCTGCTCTTGGATTTGTTCAGACCCTCATCCTTTCTCACCTATCCTACGGCAATGGGTTTTGAATTTAAAAAATAGATTGAAAATAACAAATCATCAAGGTAATACATGAAAATTTTAAAAAATCAAATGTTTTTTCATGAGATTATAGTAAAAATCATGACAGCCAACATCAATTGATGGCTAACATTGCCCAGGCATCCTTCTAAATGTTTCATATGTATTAACTCACTCAATCCTCATTATAGCCCTCTGAGAAGTTACTAATATTATTATCATCCTGTTTTTGCAAATAAGATCAACTGAGTCACAGAGAAGTTAAAGAACATGTCCAAGGACTCACAATTAGTAAGTGGCAGAATTTGGATTCAAACCCATGTGCCCTAGCCATAAGATCTGTGTTTTTAACCACTATGCTTTTCTGCAACAAGTCTTGGTTCCAACCTCTCCCCGCTGTTCCTCCCATGACTTGGAAACTGAAGTTCACACAGGCAGTCTTGGTGTTCTTCAGATAGCTCGTTCCATTTTAGGGGGGATATCCTATTGCACAAATCACGTTTCCTCCTCTTTTCTACTGCATCAGTCAATACTCTTTCATTTGCTTTCAGTTTTCCAGATCTTTATTGAAATATTCATCTGTTGTTGTTATTCTTTCATCTGTTCTTTTAATTTTGTTTTTTATCCTTTAATATTATTAGATGGAGAAAATATAAACTTAATGTCCATTGTGCCATGTTGGACTAAAAGACTACTTTTGTTCTAGACCTGGAAAGTGTGATTTGCATTAAGTGCATCAAGTCATACCTGTGACCTGTCCCCAGATTGCCTTCCTAACCTTGACTCTTACTTTTGAGCTCCACATGTTTTAACTTATGTTTCTTAGGTGTGCCTCATGTTTCCCGACTCTGGGCATCTACCTCTCGTTTCTAACCCTTTGAGTCTTTCTTGAAACCCACCTGAGCATGACCTCTCTTCCTCATCTCAATTCCCGGAACACTTGTGGTACTACCCGGTGGTGTGCATCATGTTTTCTCTTTTATTATCATAATTCCTATTTGTGTTTTTATTTCCATGTTGCACAGAAGCTTCTTATGAATAGTCAGCAGATCCTTCTGTAGTAGAAAAAACTTTGGCTTTGAAATCTGGTACAGTTGTGTTGAAATAATAATAATAAGGAAAAGGAGGATTTAAATTTACAAATTCTCAATAGCTGCAGGAATAAAAAGCACTTTATAGGGTTCAATAACTACTTATGATGAAAATAGTATCCCCTTGCAACTAGGAAAGTGCTTTCTTAAATAATAATGGTTATAGACTAAAAATTTACAGAAAACATTGTTCTTAATGGAGAAACTTTAGTTCACATACATTTCCTTTAAGATAAGGGACATAAAGAATGCCAATGATCATTGCCACTATTTAATGTATTACTGGAGATAGTGGTTAAAACAACAAGTCTTAGCCTCCTTGGCATTTAGATGTGGTTATGCCACTAAGTCTGGCCAATGGTAGGTGAGTGAAGGCTACCACTTGTACCACTTGCCAGTCTGGCCCAGAAAACTTCGTGTGAGCATCTCTCCATTCTGTTTCCCTGCCACTAGGCGGTTGGGAAGATGACTTTGTAGACGAAGAGGCACTATGAGCCTAGATTTCTGAATGACTGTATGGAGCAGAAGTCTTTTCTCCTCTCCCGGGTTCACACTGGATAGTTACATGAGCAAAATTACTAACTTTAATTGTGCTGAACCCTTACATTTTGGGTGTATTTATTACGGCATTTAGCCTATTTAATACAGAAATAAAGATGTTACCATAGCCAAACCCTGAAATACATGGCATTGGGTTACTGTCTGGGTATCAGGAGATAAACAATTAGACATCACTTACTAGAAAGTAGTGGACTATTCATGCTATGCTGAAGTGAGTTATTTGGTGAATGTCGTCTAGAATAATTTGGAAGGAGTACTACATGCCTTCTGCACCTGTAGTTTGGGAGAGTGGTTTAAAAGAGCCTAAGTTCTAACATTTGTTGTTACTGCTTTTAACAATATTATGAGAAAAAAATGAGCTCAGGAAAGGATTTGCTGATTTTCAAAAGAAATTGAGGATCTCAGAGTGTTGGAGAAACCAAATGCTTTTAGACCTAAAACAATAGGAGATAAGGCTAAATAAGGCTTAGAGGAAAAAGATATATCAATGCTTCTCATCAACCAAAAGAACTCAGCCCTCTAGCTAAGATTACATCAAGAATCATGCTTTTCATCTTAGCTCATTATTTGAGATGCCTCAAAGGAAGTGTCATTAAGTTAGAGGCAAAGATGAATGCAAGTAGACAAAGAAATAAAGAGATTTAGAGCTGTGTCTCAGAAATAACTTTGGGTGTAGTTACAGGCAAATGGAGCTGACTGAAAGCAAATTGACCAGGAGTCACTTAAGTTTCTAAGGGATTTGTGTTGCCAAAGTAACTATGAACCTGGCTCAAAAAGTCTTTGCCTATTTCCTCTGTAAAACAACCCTAGCACCATTAGAAAATGTGCCACAAAACCTGTATAGCTCTCAAGGAGGGCACATTGCTCAATGCTCACTTCAAATGTGGCCACAGAATTTAATGACCAAGGAAGAAGCTTTCAAAGTGCAAAGCCAAGCGCAGTAGGGAACAATGGACACTTCTACATCCTGAGCAGGAGTCTTCACGGTGCTTGCCCATCAGATTCTCTCATTCTTATGGACCAATCACTCAGGCGTGTTTCACATTCATCTCTTTTTTGAATGGCAATTTTTATTGCCAATATCCTAGCCCAGCTCCACCCTTGTGAATGTGGTATGGCAAGGGATAGATAACTTGTCTCTTAGTTTATCGATTGTCTGACCATAAGGAACTACATTTCAACCCGATCAGAAACTTGTACATCATCAAAAGGTCCTGGGCTTTGAGCCATATGGAATAACAGAGTAGACAAGAGGAGAGTGCGACCTATATGTGGGAATAAGGGTGTACGTGAGTATCTGTGGCCAGACGCATGAACTGTGGCGGAGACGGTCAGCTGTCCACTAAAATCCATTTGACCCTTATTCCTGGATGCAGGGCTTGACTTTTCCCACTCTCTCTTGCAGTTAATTGTGGCCGAGTGAATGAGCACTAGTTAATAGAATGTGAGTGGAGCTATGCCCCCTCCTCTCTTTTAGTTCTTCCTGACTAAACCTCCCATTTGTGCTCCTTACTATTTCCCTCTTCTAGTTGGTTAGAACAATGATGTCCAGGGCAACTTTGGAAACCATGTGTTGAAGACGGCAGAGGTGCCATTGGTTTAGATCTACAAATAAATATGTGAAGGATAATCTCTGTTCTCCATTGACCTGGGATATTTCTGTAACATTGCCTAAGCAAGAAATAAGCTTCTCATGTGTTAGCATCATTATACTTTGTATCTTAAACTTCCATAATTTATACTATATACAATCACATGGATGGGATAATGTAGCAGTGACAATACTCAGACTCAAATGTGTGGCAGCAAATAGGCTACGTGGCTTAAGAATCATGATCACATCAGGGCTTGAGGATAAAGAGAAGCATCTACTCACAAGAAGAGGACTACCCAAGTGGTAAGAAACCAGACGAAAGAGTTAGGATTCAAGTCTGTTTTCCAATCATGGTAGAGGAATTGTGGGCAAAGACATTTTTATAAATTCAAAAATCAACACTGTTTACTTTGCTTTAAGAAACTTTTTCAAACTAACAGGAAATAGTATTATTTTCATTTCTCTACCAACAGAATATAGGGAAAAAAATACATGAACTCTTAGTGTGTCCTGGTTTTCATTTCAAGAAGAGTTACTAGTCATCTATACAACAATGTACCATTTTGGTGGACTCTATTCTGGGCTCGGTGAAGGAGCTAGGATGTGTGGATGCTCTGTCATTGCCCTTGAGAATCATAGTACCCTGGAAGTAAGACAAGAGGAAACAGATCACATGATACTAGAGGTCATACTGTACAGCTGTATTAAACAGGAATTTGGGAAGAAATCTGGGAACCCTGAGCTCCCATATATTGGCAGTTTTGTCAAAACCTCGAGTTGAGTAGATCAAAACAATTTATCAAAGGTTTTTTTAAAAAAATAATTATTACATGATTATCATTTCTTCAAGGTTTATGTTTAGCTTTAAAAGAGAACACAAGAGCTATTATTTGTCAGGGGAAATGGGCAACATAAACTCCTACACCTTTTGCTCAAATGGTCCCAGTGAGATGAAGGCTTCATTTGCTGTCCTTTTGGGTTTTCTTTATAACCCCTGTGGGAACCATGGTCACTGCTGTGTGAGGTGGCCATTAGACATCCGGAAATAAAGTCTATCCTGGAGCAGACTTAGTTTGAGGGGAAACAGATGCACACTTTTCTGCTTTCTGTTGCTGGGACGACATTCTGCTAATGCTTCCTCGGGTAATAAGAGGGAGAAGTAACCTGGCTCTTTCAAACTAGGATTTGGATGATTAAAATTTGTTGAGCTGATGAAAGATCATATACACACCTGCTCCTAACATTACACCAAACTGATCTATATCTTAATATGAAAAAAGTAGTTTTTAAGACTACAGCACATCAAAAAAATAGGATCACATTCCTTCTAAGGTGTACAGACTAAGTTATTTTATTGGTGAATTAGGAAACACATATTTCTGTTTTGTCCCGTCTTTGAAGCTGTTATCCTTCAGCTTTCAAGGCCTATTTTTGCAGAGTCACAGCACTTTTTGAGCACACCCAAAAGACGTGTTTCATGAGATATGGACAATGGTGCAATACCAAGATGTCTCTGGCCTTCAGTTTTGAAATAGAGCTCTAGCTTAGAAATATTCGACAGGAACCAGCAATGTTGGAAAGCACTTCATTTTAAATTAGTGGCGCTTCTTCTTAAAGAACCACAAGAAGAAACTATTGAATATTACTGCACATTTTTTTCTGAACTTGTTAATTTATGCACCTGTACTTTTTTTTAGTTCAGGGTAAACATATACCATTTTCTACTTTCTTACTTAAAAGTAACTTATACACACATTTACATGTGTAAGCAAAGTCCATATACTTGTAATTTTTCATGGCTATGTAATAGTCTATTTTGTTAATACACTAACAAGTAAATTACTACTGACACATGAACATTACTGAGTTGTTCAACGTTTGGGCTATTTTCTTTTTGCTATTAGCTGTTGCTATGAATATATGAAATAAATTCTAAAAAAATTACAAATTGCTCTTTTATTTTTTTACTGGAGCGCATTCTTCAAAATGGAAATACTGAGCCAAAATGTATGGGCAAATCTGTGAATTTGGGGATACATTGCTCTACTGTTTTCAAGGAAATTTACAGTTACTAACAATGTACAAGTATTATTTTTTTGTTATGCCTTATCTATTTTCTATCAATATAATGGTTATATTGAGGGAACAAGACTCATAAGATACAATTAAAAATAACTTTGGTTAGGTCTCCTATGTCCTTTCAAATGTACTCTGTGGAAGTATTTCTCCTGTTGTTCCCCTGTCAAAACCTGGGTAGACCTCATCACTATTCTGGTCACTATTAGGTAATACAAATGGTTCTCCTGTTAGTAATTAAAATATCTACCAATGCAATCATCAAAATTTCCATTCTGATTTTAATTTGATGCTGTACTCCCTCTCCCATCTGGAATCAGGAGGGGGTGGTCAACTTCTCCCCCAACCCCACACAAAGCATTTAAAGCATTTGAAACAATGTCTGACACATGGTAAATGCTTAATAAATGTTGTGTTAACATATCACTATCCAAATGTTTGTGTTTAAAACAAATTTAAATGGTAAAATATTTATTGAATGCATAGTAGTACTATGGTGCTGTGGTAATAAAAAAGAAAACATTTCTAACCTTGTTTCTGCTAAGACCTTAAAATCTAAGGCACACAATGCCAATGCCCACATTTATGCAGGCAACAAAATGAAACAAGTCAATTATTATAATCACAACCAGGTCACTGAAGAGAATAGACAGTTTAGGAAGGTTTATGAATTCAGAAAGTGCCTGGTGTTAGAGAAGAATCTTTTCGAAGAGAATGTGTCATAGAATTGTCAAAACTTTCTGGGTCTAAAAGTCAACAGAATCAGAGATTCTGAAAAGTGATGCTATGCTACTTTGGTTAAACGTGTCTAATATCCAAAAAATAATGACTTTTTACTTTGAGGAAATTTTTTTCAGGTAAATTGCATACATCGTAGCTGGCACTTAAGAGTTACACAATACTTAATTTGTATGTTGGTTCTATTATTAGCTGTTACCTACAAATGGCAAGAATTTTATAACATTCTGAATCTCCACCTGCTTTCCAACTAATCCTCTAAGAGGGGAAAGAGGGTAAGTCAGAATTATTAGAGGGTGGGGCTTTTTTTTCAAATTACAGGTGCCCACAGTGAGTCGTTTGGTTGGGTATATAAACAAATGATGAAAATCAGTAGATTAGTTCCTTTTGTCATTGAGATCAAATTTTTTTAACCCTATTGTCTTCAAAACAACCCTACTTTTTCAATTTTATCTCAAGTAACATTTTAAAACTACTGATGAGAAGTGAAAGGTTAAAAGGCAACTGATTTCTTTTTGTACATCTACTCAGTGAAAAAGCATATCATGACATTGTAATATTATTATATCATTATATTATCATTATATTTTAATATTCCAGTGACGAAGGAATACTGGCTCTTCTATTTCGCATGACAAAAATGAGATGGCCAAAAGAAACCTAGGAACATTTTTTAAAGGCTAAATGTTTCCACAGGACATTTAAAGTGGATTGGCTCTTGAACTCTATGCTGCCTTGCTGGTAGCAAGTAAGGAAGAATTTGTCAGAGGTGACTTTAAGGAGAGCTGCCATTTATCGAACACTTCCTTGGTGATGGGCACCCTAAGTACCTCATTTCACATAAATCTCAAAACGTTTATGCAAGGCAGTTATTCTTATCCTCACATTACAGATAAGGAAACCAAAGTTACATGAATAAATAGCAAGGGTTCAGACTCCAGCTACAAAATTAATTATCTTTCCAGACCATACCGGACTAAACCTTTATGCTATTACTACATTTAATGCCATTTTAAATATTAAGAAAATCTTCACGAAATAAGAAGCAAGTTTTGTGAAGCCTCACAGGAGTTACAAAAATGAATTAAAGTCCCTGCTTTCACCGAATTACAGTTAAGAAGGGATGGAATTCAGATCATAGTAGATGCTACAAAATCTGTACAAGCGCTGTGAGAGTTCAGAGGACATGTTTAAATTTAGAGGCTGCAATTGGTTTATCAGTTGCTAGTGCATATATTCTAGCTAAACAGAGTTGGAGGCATAAGCATATTAGAACTGGGTTAACACAATAACAGGCCTGTGCATCATATTGTGTAGAAATTTGTGTTCGTTTTTGCTTGGGTGATATTTGGCTCTTCGGAGTTTCTTTGTGAGAAATTTGCTACATTTGATAAGACAAATGCTTAGAAGAAACTGAAAGGTTCTTACTTGATTACTATATATTAATATTACCAAAATATCCCTTTCACCATGCCATTCCTTGGCTCCCCAAATTCGCCCTTCATAAAGTCGCTCATCTTTCTCCACTCACTTTCTCCCTAGTTTAGATCCTTTACTCCTATCTATACCAGCAAACACCTAGGCCTGAAGAATAAATTTTCTAATCATTTCCACCTCCCACTTCAGTCCCAAATTTTAAGAAATTCAGCATGAAACATTCATGGGGTTATGTTGGATTCTTTGTAACATTTTTTGCCATAATTTTATGCTGATTTAATTACAGAAATAAGAAGAGAGTTAAGGTCAATTTCTTCCTAAAAACATTAAATTTAAATGTGAAAAGTCCATAGAGAGAAGTAATGAGAAATTGACTAGAAAAGTTCAAGGAAGTTAAAGCAATTCATGCTTTAACTATTCTCTGAATTTTCTAGCTCTGGTGGAGATGACACAGTCATTCTAACCTCTTATTGTCTTTGACTTGTAAATTACTTTAGAGACAAGGTTGGTCTCATGCTCTCTCTTGGTTCAACGTTTTATTTTCATTGAAAAAAGTACATTTAAAGTTGCCTTGGTGCTTGGGTCATTCATTTGATTAAATTAACCCATTGACACTGTTAAAATTACTTTTAAAAAATATATAGCAATAGAAATGTTCTGTTCTTATTCCTTATTTTAAATAGTCAATTTAGTAGAAGAACACTCTGAACATACACGTAGGTTAAGATTTAGATTTTTTAATTTATTAAAAAATAAACTTAAGTTGTCAAGCCCAAATATGTACATAATATTATTTACTTAACTTTCTTACAAAAAGGGAAAGCCAGATGGGCTTTTGTTAATTTGGCAGTAGAATATCACAAGAAGGCACTTTGTTTTTACCTTGCTTTTTAAGTTTCACTATAAATGACTGACATCTGTATAGTAATAAAGCCTTAGTCTCTTATATCTAGAAGTTTCTTTTAGATTATTTAAACCAATTTCCAAAGCTTTATTAATAAGAGAAACTAGGACTGGATGGATTAAAGAATTTAATTGAGAATACAGAGTGACCTATTAAAATATTCACCTGTATGTCAAGTTTGCACATCTTCTTGTATTTATGGAGTTAAGTTTCTTTTGCAAGGAAAAGTCATCAATAGTTTTCTTTCTCAGGATACTCTAACCACTTCCATAAATAAGTCTTTAGTGGAACACGGTGAATGCATCAGTGAGTGCTGTGAAGGGTCCTGTCAGACCAACTATTTTAAATGGGCCATTTATCCATATGTAATGTTTCATTTTTTTTAAATAGGAAAAATTTTTGTATTGATTTATGCATTAAAGGATGAATGTGGGTGTCATTTTATATATCCATGTCTACATCTTTATCTAAGTATATACATATATGTATGTATGAAAGGCATTTCCAAGAGCAAGCTTTATCAATGTGACTAAAATACCATCATCATTAGTGTAATACCATATCTTGCCTCTTCAGCAATGGGGGAAATGATAAGATTTTAGTGTTCCCCTAATTTACTCAATACAATAAAAATAGACTTAGAAGTTTAGAATGAGAAGAGAAGAGAACTTAGATTTCCTCTAGATATTACAAGCCTTTCATTTGACAACACAATCTTTAAAACACAATAGAATAGAATAAGTCAGTCTTAAAGAACTGCAGATGAAGCCCACTGAAGTTTTGGACCAGAACTGCAAATCAATTAATTATAAAAAATTATGCTGGGGCTGGCCTGGTGGCTCAGTAGTTAAGTGCACACGTTCCACTTTGGTGGCCCAGGGTTCGCCGGTTCGGATCCTGGGTGCGGACATGGCACTGCTTGGCAAGCCATGCTGTGGCAGGTGTCCCACATATAAAGTAGAGGGAGATGGGCATGGATCTTAGCTCAGGGCCAGTCTTCCTCAGCAAAAAAGAGGAGGATTGGCAGCAGATGTTAGCTCAGGGCTGATCTTCCTCAAAACAAAAAAAAAAAAAGGAAAAAAAAATTATGCTAACACACAAAAGCAAGAATGAAAGGAAATATTTGGTCTTCATTTTGAAATATTACTGAATAGAGACGTATTTCATCATTGAGTCATTGGACTCATGATGAAATTTTCATCCTGAAATTGTATAACTTGTGAAGGTATACAATTATTGGAGTGTCTAATTTACATGTTTATTTTTCACTTGACTGAAGTCTTGTGTCTTTATGTTCTTCCAAAAACTGGCTTGGTGAGCAGATTCTCATTGACTATTTCCTGTAAAAGGATTATAGAGAAAAAAATACAAAACATTAGTATGAGACAATTATATTTAAATACAACAGGAAATTAATGCATAAACTAAATTTCAAGATTCTACATTCTAACAGAGTTGTCCTTGAATATAATTGTTAAGAAATTAAAGGAATTTCCTTTTACATTAGCTCTGAGAGTTATGTGATAAGAAAGATACAGAATTTCTTAGAAATCTATTCCAAAAGCCTTAGATAAGGAACAAACATGATTGCTCTGCTCTTAGTTTCTACAGAGATGAGAAACTAACAGAGAACTTACGTAGGTGCAGATTATAGTGAGAAATGAGTTGAATTACATATGTGTACTTGAATTTAAGTCAAGCTCCCTAGATTGTAATTTCTTTTAGGGATAACTTTTTTTCTTGGACGTAAGCAAGGGGAAGTCTGTACAGAAACTCACTGCTAAAGTCCTCTCTGATTCTAGCATGTACAAGGGCGCTGGACTGGTCTCCCCCACCAATGCAACACCCCACCATTCTTGGTTGGAAGGTTGGATTTATGTTACTCTCAGAGAGTGTGTGAAAAGGATGGGGAGATCCTTTGCTCTTACGGAAGCAGAGAACTTTCCACAGTTTTCTTCTATTTGGAAATCACAGGAACTGTGCATCCCAGACATTCTCCCGTGAGAAATGGGCAGGCAGGGGTCATATGTGACTGATAGCATGGGCAGCTAAGACTCACTTATTTTCATTTTCTACCAAGCATTAACCATGTGCAAGTTGAAGGAGGTTAAAACAATTCATACTATATACTTTAACATTTCTACTTCTTGCTGAGATGCCGCGATCACTCTAATCTCTTATTATGCCTTTGACTTGTAAATTACTTTAGAGCAGTATTCTATAAAGATAGGATTAAAACACTTTTTGGTAACCTTATGTGTTTCCCAAAATTCCCTGTGAGATGAGGTCAGATTTTGTAACCCATTTTACTAGCTTAATGAGACTCATTTTAATAACTTTATTTGCATAAATATGGGGAAATGAAATAAACCTAAAATTTGGTTCATCTGACTTTCCACTGCCTTTACGTATACTTGAGATGTGAACAGAGAACTGAAGTCTTAATCTTGCTAATGTGGAAATGCACATGATTCCTTGGGTACACCATATTCCATCTTCTTCCATGCCTGTGCTCATGATGCCCTTCTGCCTGGAACTGATTTGCTCTGGGTAACATCGATATTCTTTAAGACTGACCTCTGGTTCTGTCTCCAGAAGCCTTTGCTACCTGCCCTAGTCTCTTTTAGATACTATTGCCTCTGCTACCCTAAAACTTGTTCATTGCAATGACCGCATTCTATCTGTTTCCCCCACTAGACTCTCAGTATCTAAAGGGCAGAGACCTACATTGGTATATCTAATGTGATTGTGGTGCCCAGCTCACAGTAGGCATTTAATAAATGTTTGTTGCACTTAAACTTACAAGGATATTTTAACACATTTTGGTGGATTAAATTGTCCTAAACTTTTGTGAGCTACTCTACAGAGAGGCTCAAGATGGTATGAAAAAAAAATGGCAGAGGAAATGCTACACACTAAATTTGTCACCAGAAAAAATTGGTAGTTAAAAGCATAGAGAAATTTAGGTAACAAAAAATTAGACTTTGAGTGGTAATTGCTCCATTTTAACAACTCCTCAAAGCAACGTTTTTGAAACAATTCAGAATATTGATTAAAAAATACTTTACAATATTTGTTCCAGCTCCAAGTCCTACAACAAGGTACCCTTAGTAAATGAAGTAAATCTGGTACACGACTCACAACTTTTGTTGTTTTAAGTATCTGCAGATTGGGTTTGATTAATCCTTTTAGCTGAGAATTATGAATAACGCCATTCACTCTACAGAGCACGAACTTCGTAGAACTAAGTAATTACGTAACAATCATCATTAAGCTTTAAGAACCCACGAGATACCATGATGAGGCAAATCCAGCAAAAGGTTATGTAGCTGGGGTGGATCTTTAAAACTCTCTATTTTCTATGATCTCAAAGTCTAGAAAACCTAGCAGGGAGGGCCTTTGAAGATGGGTGATCGGTCCAGGGTTAAAAACTGAATCAGGAAATTTACAGAACCTCAGTTCTGTTTTGATTTTGGATAATCATGGGAAAAGCTTCAGTCAGTTTGTAGCAGGCAAAGTCAGGTCCCTTAAAGCCTGAACACTAAAGCATCCACAGAGACTGGTTCTTGGGGCACATCTGCCAAGATAGATTTTACTTGGGTTTATGCTTCAGGCAAAGTTTAATAGAAACTATATGCTCAATTAGTGAGGTTACAGAAGAGGCCACATGAACAAAATAAATGAAACTGGCTAGGTCTTTAAACAGATAGTAGAGGCAGGGACCACCATTCAGCTTTGATGAATTGTTCTCATATTGTTAAGGAGGCTCCAGCATTGTTAGGGTTTCCAATTTTTTCTGTAAGGGAGTACTGATATTTGGATATTTTTTAATGTAGAAATCTCCCACTTTTTAAGGTTGGCAATAAACACTCTTTTTAAAAAACACGGCCTAGGTCAATACTGTTCTGTGAGAACAAAATACACCGGCAGTCTTCCACAGGTTGTGTATTTACTTAGCACCTGGGAGGGGAAATGAAAACAGGGACCAATTGACTGGCCGCATTGTGCAGAGGAGGTCATTTGGGAATGGAACCTACAATATAGATAATAGCTAACAGACATGAGCACTTACTATGGCCAAGAGTTGTTCTAGACACTTTACTTGTAGCTCATTTAATCCCCAGGGAACTCTATGAGGTTGACACTATCATTATGCCCATATTAAATTATCTCCACATTAACTATCGTTATCTCCATATGAGTGGCTCAAAGTTGCAAGAGTTGGATTACGGATTCAAATCCAGGTCTGGATTCAGATCTGGGGGTGTTAAACTATATCCATTTTGCAGTTTGGAAAATAAGAAGTGCACGAAAGAGCTTGTTTTTCACTTTTACTTATAGTATTTGTTTCACTTTTCTTTGTTTTTTTTTTTTTTTAAGATACTTTACGCCTAAAGGAGCATTTCATTATGCTGCAGACAAATGTTCATATAAAAAATCTTATAGAGGCAGCACTGATGAAATAGAATATAAATAATTGGGCCCCAATTGGGTGCCCCTCTCCCAACTCAGGAAGAAATAACTCAATAATTGATTTCCCTTCCAAAAAGGCAAAAGGCAATAAGAATATTAGCACCAACCTGGATAGTCTGTTTCTACAGAAGTTAAATTAGTGCTTGTGTCTTCTGACACTGGAGGTGGTGCATCAGCCGAAGGTACTTGTGATGCTGGAGGTGGTACATCAGCTGGAGGTCTCTACGAATAAAAACAGAAAAATATTAATGCCACAACTTTCTAAACCTAAGACATTATAAGGAAAAATGTCTCATATTAAAAATATATTTTTTGAGCTAAAGTTTGTTTGCTTTTGGTTAAAATTCACTTTGTAGAGTTCTTTTTAGAGAAAAGTCACTATTTCATAGGTATTTGCAAACTTCGATTTAAACTTGTATTTCTAAATAGTATTTGTTATTTCCATAGATGAATTATTACCACAAACATTGGCTCTGCCATATTTCTCTGCTGTAATGAAAAGCTAAAATGGAAATTTTTATGAAAGAGGTATGATGTCTTAGTCATGTTGACTATGACCCAATTATTCTATTTCATATAGATTTTCTCTGAATTTTGCCAGCTAAGTATTTCATTGACTTTTTCAGATTTCAGATCATCAACCAGGAGAGAAAACAACTCAGTTTGCCATATATGCCCAAACACAAGAAGATGATTTTTCCCCAATGTTTATAGTGCAGATAAGAGGAGTCATCGGATGTTCACGTCCTTACAAAATCTCTCATATTAGAGCAGACACTCTCAATTACTTTACTTTTATTAAGAAAGTATTATTTTGAGAAGATACATTTACATAGAGTAATGATGATCAATCATTGGTTTGGATGATTATAGAAGTCACCTAATAGAAGTAGTTAAAAAAGAAAAGGGCAAAGGAACTTCATGTAGATTTATTATCAATCATGTTACAGCCCGTGACTGCAGTGTTGTTACCCTCTAAACAAGCCTTTTTAAAGGAATATGTATAGTGGTTATGGTATGGAGATCACAAAGAGAGATCAAGGATAGAAGATGACTGACAACTCACCTGTACCATCTTCTGTGACTAGGTACTTAACGACCTAGGATTACAGTTCCAATTACAGCATTAGAAATACACACATAAATGTTGTGTCTTAAAGGTCTTAAACAGAAGGTTATAGTAAAGGTTATGTGATTTGGAATGCTGTGGCATATGAACCTAAAATTAGCTTTAGTGAAGGAAAAAAATCACTCCTGCTGGAAAATTCATGGGTGGAGTTTGAAAAATTTATTTCAGGAAATAGGAGAATGGAAAAAAACAAATGTTTTAAACATATGTAAATATATCATGTTATTTTAAATATTTTCATATACAAATTAAATAAACTAAATACTATGATTAGAAATTTGACTATTTCATCTAAATCCATCAAAATATATTAAATCAAGTTAGACAAAATCTTTGGATGGGGGCTGGCCCCATGGCCAAATGGTTAAGTTCATGTGCTCTGCTTTGGTGGCCTGGGGTTCGCCAGTTCGGATCCTGGGCACAGACCTAAGCACAGCTCATCAAGCCATGCTGTGGCAGCATCCCACATAGCAGAAATAGAATGACTTACAACTAGGATATACACCTAGGTATGGGGCTTTGAGTGGGGGGGGAAGGAGGAAGATTGGCAACAAATGTTAGCTCAGGGCCAGTCTTCCTCACAAAAAATCAAGAAGCATACCTTTAAACAAACAAACAAGAAAAAACTTTGGAAGGTCTTTGACTGGAAAACGGGGATAGATTTATATTTGGGGTTGCTTTATAGGACAAATGCAAAAACAATTTCTACCAGAGTAACTCAGTGACTTCTATGTGTCCAGTTGAAAAGATGGAGTTTTAGGCAGTTTTGTTTCTCTTTAAGTTTAATTGAACGTAGAGGGATAAACCCTCCTCGAGCTGTTCACACCAGTACTTACAGCAAAATTCAAAAACTGAATCCTCACCTTTCTCAGCCTGCGACAAACATAAGCAAGAAGGAGGATAATTCCAATGATACCAGCCATCACCCCCAAAATAATGACTGTTATCACTATGGGAGAAAAAGAGAGCAGAAAATTACAAAAGTGTGAAATAAACTACCACATAGCATTTGAAAAATAAAAGGTAAAGTCAGCATAATACCAATTTGCCTTTTTGTAGAAAGCACGTTAATATGCTTTTATACATATTTTATCTTTTGAAAAATTAAGTTTTTCACAATAACCATGTGGGAAACTGGAAATTTGAGTGGTAAAGTTTTTTGTCCAAGGTCACACAACTAGTGACAGAACCAAGACCCAAAGGTTCCAACTCAAGTCCAGTGTTCTTTACAGGGCCTCATAGGTGACCTATGGATGAGAGCTAGGTGGACATTCTACCCCGATATGACAAAACCCACAAACTCATAGTTTCAAAGACATGAGAGAAAATAATGTCTCGAAGTATAAAAAGGTATTGGACAGATCATAGAATCAGAAGTCTGGAAGGAAACTGGTATGTATAAGCAATTTACAAATGGGGAAAAGAAATCTAATGAGTTTAAGTTCCTTATCCTATGTGATAAGTTACAACTTATCCTTATCCTATGTGATAAGATAACAACTAGTTAGAAGCAGAATCGTAACTATAATCCATGTCACCTATATTCTAAGCTTCTGTTCCTTCCAGAATATCCTTACACATAATCTATAACATAATCACTAAAAATATTTTTCAAATCTTTTCCATGTTGAGAATGAAACAAATTTTTAAGTTAGAGGTATTCTCCTATGTTCATAGGATATTTGTAGTGCTTCCAAATGAAGTAAATAGAACTGAAGGCAAGACCTATGGGGAAAAGGGCACATTCATTTGGCTAATTTATATTTAAAAGTCTTATTACTGATAAAAAAGTAAAAGTAGCTTTTCCTCCCACTGGTATTGCCCAGCCTTCCTGTCCACTTAGCTTTAATTTATAAGATTTAATTTATATTGATTCAGTTCTAGGATTCACTTTTCTTGTGTGAAGTATGGACACAGGCCAAGTGTGACAGGAGGCTTAGAAATACAGAAGAGTAAACGAGCACATAAACTAACTAAAGCCAGAGCTATAGCAGCATCTAAACAGGGAAGCGACAGTTAGAGAGGGTTTGGAGGATAGCCCCAAAGTGGTGGCGTTGGGCCAAAAGTGAATCAGGATTGAGACATGAATGGTCTATATTAATTCTTGAGATGGTGCTAGTTAATTACATGATTTTAAGCTCCTTGCTTTCTTTACAGTAGGGAAGAGAGAAGTTCAATTGTTTCATAAGCTTTTAAGAGAGTTTTCTCAAGTACTCATGGTTGGTTAGAAAGCTAAAAAACTTAATAGGAAAAATTATTAAGCAATGCATTGCTATTTCCAAAATGTTTACGAAAATAAGAAATGTCTATTTTAATTTTAAAGAGAGCAAATTTTGTTTGCCTTTACCATTTTGTGTGACTAACGTTGATTACATTTACTTTTTTGTTTTTAAAATTGACTTCTTATTTTCTTAGGCATTTGGAACTAGCAATACATAATTTAAAATGGAATTATTGTCATTCCATGTCAAATAATAACATACCTGGTTGTGAGAAATCATGAGCAAGTTGTAGTCCTATTGTTAAAGAGACAAAATTTCAAAATAAAGTCAGAATACATAGCACATAGCATGGGTCTAAATAATATCATTCTGGAATTAGATTGGTTAGTGGATTACTTTTTCTTAACTAAGTGTGGAGAGTTCTTGTTCAACTTTCAACAGTTAGCTAGTAAAACTTAGGAGGTAATGTGCCAGTCTTCACATTAGGTATTCCAATATCTACTGTCAACTGCTCAATAAGTTTCCATGGGTCAGAAATTAGCAAATCTAAAAGGTAGGGTATGAGAAAGTACTGGAAGAACCACCTATTGACTTCCACAAGAAGTAGTGCATTTTTTAAAAGAATGTAAAAATGGTGAGCAGAAAACAAACATATTCAATCATCATCCCATGTGGACTTCAGTCCAACCCAAAAAAGAGGTCATGTTGCTATCAATTTTCCAGATTTATGCCACAGCCACCATCTGAATCCAAATCGTTATTGTGTCTAGTCTGAGCTTTTGTCAACAGTACCACTAGATTCCCTGTCTGCAGAAGTTTCTAGTATGGCTGCCTTAACGCCTCCCCAGAGTCAGCTTCTCCCTTATCAGTCCACATCTTAAATTTTATTTTCTGATGTTTTCAAATGCCATTTTATGTCATGAAGCCCTCTTACTACTATAGCCACACTATTCTCTTGAATTTAATTATTACAAATAACATATTACACTACATTGTATCACATAGTCAAGGGCTTGGTTATATTTGGTCATTCTTTACAGTTATGTATAAAGGTTAGTTAGGGCTTGTCTGCTCTTTTTCTGTGTCAGTTAATAGCTGTGGTTGGTGTATGAGCTCTGGAATAAAACAGATGCAGCATCATGAGTACACCTCTTAGTAGCTGTGTGGCCTTGGGTAAGTTACGTAATTGCTTTGGGCTTTCGCATTCCCTCAGGTGAATGAAGATTATAATACCTGTCTCTTTGGGCTTCTGTGAGGATAAAATCAGATAATGCGTGAAAATGCTTAGTACCATGCTCCACCATGCTAGCCATTATTTATAGGATTCACAGGAGGTAGCAGTGTGTGTGTCTGTAGTTGACCCTTAAATGCTTTCTGGAGTGGCATCATCATGTTGGCTGCACATTAAAATCACTTTGAAAATAGATTGTTTAATTGGACCCGGAAGCCTAATAATTAGTTCCAAGCACTCAGTCTAATTTTCCTCCCTTAGTTTCTGTTCTTAAAATCCATTGTTTTCCTTCATCTCAGTACATTTTCTCAATGTTTCTATTAGCTAAAGATCCTGTAGCCACTCTAAGTCTTCTTTGAGGCTTTATTTTAAATCCTGAGTATCCTGCCTAAACCCCACCTACGAAAGACTCTCTCCCTTTCTACTTTCAATGAACTCTTGTAAAGTCATCTTCTTCCCAGAAAAATAACCAGAGAGATAATGAATGCTCCCTGACCTCCCTTATCTCAGCGCCCAGCTTGGCTTATAGTTTATTAGGCTCTCATGAAGTGCCAGGCTCTGAGCTAAGCAATTTTACATATATCTTATTTAATCTTTAAAGAAACACTGTGAGATCAGTATTAGAGGCCCCATTTTAAAATTAAGGGAACAGAGGCCCTTTGGGGCACTCAGAGTTCAGTTCTCTCAAGGTCAGCAGCTGGGACAAAACCAAGCCCAGGACTGAGTCCAGCGTGGTTTGACCACAAGCCCTCCTCACCACTGGACTATTGGATCCCTTTTATCTGGCCCACCATTTCATGGTCACACTGATCGTTTATGTGCCTTGCGAGATTGTTTTGATTTCTTTAACCCACAGCATTACTTCTGTGAGATATTCCAGAAGTGAGGATTCCTCTGGAGTAGGACATGTGTCTACTTAGCTTCCATTTCTCAGTCTTTGTCACAGTTTCCCCACAGTGACGGATGCCATTATATAGAGGTGCACCATAACAATGACACCAGAGCAACTATTTTAAAATATGAACAAACCTCCATCCTGTTCTCTAGTAAATGTCGGTGTAGCAGCAGAAGTGATAGTTGATAAGTCGCTTGTACCTGTACAAAAGAGAAGTTGAGAAAGAGATCAAGAATGAGGTGACCAAGTGGACCATAGAGCACATCACAAAAGACAAATTGATCCCTCGTCCCTCCCAGTGGCAGCTCCAGAATTTCTGCATGGCGGGGCATTACAGATGAAAAAGTGTGCCTTGATTTCCTCATTTGTAAAATGATAATACCTGCCTCAAAATGTGAGGACTAAATTAGTTTAATACATATATATGTGTGTTTCAGTTAGTGTAGTACTTGGCACATAATGAGCAGTACATATGCTTGGCTATTGTTGTTATCATTCTTTTAAAGGGGGAGATTGAAGCTTCATTTGCATAGCATTTTTACCTAATTTTGGAAGACTGTCCATGTTAAAGAAAGGTGGACACTCGTGGTGATTATACAAAGACTAAAGTTCTGACTGTGCCTCCCTGCCTCCATCCCCTAGTTACAATCCTACTTCCCAGGTAAAAATTAAAACAAACAAAGACGCTATTAAATTCAGTTTTCTTCTAGCTTGATAGGGGGTGAGTCAGTTCTAAGGTTCCCATCCATACTTCTTTTCTCTCTATCAAAAGTAGAATTTCAGAGTTGTAATAGAATTGTAGGAAATGCTGGCTCCAGTCTATGATTCCTGGCTGAGGGTCCAGATACCCAAGTAATATAATGAATTCTGGGTCATGGTTATTCTTTAACACAAATATATATGCACACAAATATGAATATAGGACTTGTATTCTCACACATCTTTTAAAAATCTCATTAAATACTTATAAATTATTGTTATTATTACTATCATTATTTTTTCTGAGGAAGATTCGCACTGAGCTAATATCTGTCACCAATCTTCCTCCTTTTGCCTGAGGAAGATTAGCCCTGAGTTAATTCTGTTGCCAATATTCCTCTATTTACTATGTGGGTCTCTGCCACAACATGACTGCTGACAAATGGTGTAGGTCTGCAGCTGGGAACGGAACCCAAGCCATCAAAGCAGAGTGCACTGAACTTAACTACCAGGCCATGGGGCCAGCCTCTATAAACTAATTTTTATAATTAAGCAATTATATTTTTATTTTAAAATAAGTTTTATAAATTAAAAATTTATAAATTATTTTATAAAGTTTTATAAATTAAATAAGATTTTTAATTACAAAAGTAATCTAGATTCAATGAGTTACATTTTGGAAACATAAGAAAGCACAAAGAACAATACAAAAATTATTTATCATCAAATTACCCAGAGATAGACACTTTAAACATTTTGGTGCCATCTGAACTTTTAGCTATTGCTTCTAAATATGGAATCATTGTTTTTAAATATGCATAAAAATGTACATAGTGTTTAAACTATATATGGACATATACCCTATGTTTCATATGCTCTTCTATGACAAGATTTTTAATGGTTACATAGTATTCCATGTATGAATGTACTGTAGTTTATTTATCAGTCTCCAACTTGAAGCATTCCTATTATTTTTACTCTTAAGAGAGTTATACATCATTCTGGGATAAACAGCAGTGCACTAAACTCCATGGATGTAGCTCCACCCATTCCTTTGAGGCATTCTAGTGAAGGAAATGGTGCCCAAGAACGACGGAGTCGAGGTTTGAAGGGCACCTGCAGACATTCCCCAGAGACAGTGTCACTTTGGCTCCTAAGCTAAATGCTCAAGGTTTTCTGGAGAATCCACAAAGAACTGCAAATGTCTTTCACATTTTTGGTCAGTCTACTCAAGGACAGAGTACAAAATCTGCCTATTTCTACCAGCTGTCAGCTAATCAATTTTCCCCCAAATTGCACAGGTAAGAATCATTGTCCCCAAACTGTCTACAATGTTTCCTGCTTTCTCATAAATCCTGCTTTCACCTTGTTCCTTGACTTGTCCTACAACCCAATTCATCACATGCATGTAAACAATTGTGACACAAATTAAGCAAATAGCATGACAAATAACTAATATTTCTAAGTTATTCTTCAACATTCAGGTGTCACGGTTTAAAGATAACATAAGAACAAATGTTTTTATTTATTTTTTTTTTGTGATTTTAAAAGTTTTATATCAAAATGAGTTGGCCCCTACAAATCAGTTCACTTTTCTCTTAGAAATGCACTAGAGGAATATTTTGGTTCATATACCTGCTTGGACCCCCAACAAATTCTCTGACACTGGAAAAGCATATAAAGAGTCATGTTTGTAGAACAAATGTTTTAAATAATTACCTGATGATTGGGATTTTGAGATTCAGCAAGTATTAATATTAAAATTATGGAAAGAAATATTTTCATGAAGAATCAATTAAAGTATGTAAAAATTACAAAAAAGGGTAACTAATGAACAAAATGATTTCTGTCTCTTAGTTAACGTTACATCTCCTTTACACCTTTCGATTCAGCGTAATTCTTTCACACTTAGGGCACACATTTGTAATCCCTCATGAATATGAAATGGGATCTTCTGAAACATAAAACTTGTTTTCAGGGCTCCAAGGTCCCAGAGTTAGCTCACTTTGAATCTCCTCAGCACTAGAATAGTGCTTCGTACATGATAGGTATTCAGTAAAATGCTAACAGTTATAAATGTTTGGCCAATTTCTTATGGAGAAACAACTAAGTGAGTTTCCGGATTGCATCTAAAATGAACATAACAATGAATAAAACAAGCCATACAGCAAAGAGGCATGCACAGCATGAGTGCAAGCATATTGAAAACGTGTGTTGATAGAAGAGCAACAAAATATTTTCAACATTTCAGTAAGAAGCACACACTTTTACAACCTGAAGAAAAAAATCTAAAAGTGAAAAACAAAACAAAACCGCACCAAACTTGAAGTTTTCAAGAGTTAAATGAGTTCAAATGTTAAAACTGCACCTGAGGACATCTAGTAGTTTTGACTGTGAAGACAAATATACCCCTCCTCCAGGTTTCCGAAGTGTTCAGCAGGACATCAGGGACTGCCTGAGCAGGATTTGTAGGGGTCAGTTGGGGAAGTGTGTTGAATCTGTAGGATGGTGCCTACTCCTCCTTGTGAACACTGCAAGATCCTGCATGACCCAGCCCCCCCCAGCTTCCCCTCCTCGTTGCTTGCCACTCTACCATGCTGGACATTTCTTGGTTCCTCAAAGGCACCACACTCTTCTCCATGCCAAGGCCTTTGTTCCTGCTCTTCCTCTTGCCTGAAATATACCCCCAACACCCATCTCACCTAACAAGCTTCTTTCCAGGTCTTAGAGTTCAATGCCATTTCCTTTGGAAGGTCTTCTCTGACCTCCTCTATTTAGACTTAGACTAAAAACTCCATGAAGTCCACAGCACTTGGCGTGGTATGGTAAAGTCTCAATGGAATTTTATGATTGACTATTTGGAATTAAGACATGTGTCCATGGGCCTTGATGGTCACTGGGAACCTTGGGTATATTTGTCCATTTGTTCATTCATTTACAAAAGAGTTTTAGCAAGCCTACTTTACGCTATGTACTAGGAATACAATGAATTAATAAATAATTCGTTGTCTTTCCATTCATGGAAATTCCAGCTTAGCAGAGAGAGATAGAAATTTAAGCTAAGTATAATACAGTTTTTTTAGGGTGATGGTGGAAGTCGGGGTACAAAGGAGATAAGTGGTCACTTCTACTTGAAGGAGTAGGATGTAGAAAGATCTCGCGGAAGTGTTCTTTGAACTCATCTTGAAAGAAGTTTAGGATTTTACTGGGGAGACTGTGTGGACAGTTAAGAACAGAGTCAGCAACGTCCTGGAATTTGAGACATCAAATTGGGAGAAGTTGGGAGAACAGCAGGGTGTCTATGTGGCTGCAGGGTAAGACGTGAGAAGCAGAGGAATAGAGAAATGGTGGACAAGGAAAAAGGCAGAAGAGGTAGTGAAGCCCCATGTGTTATGTGCCATAGTATGGAATTTTCACGTTATCTTGAAGGCAGCAGAAAGACAAAGGATTGGAACCAGATTCTCATTTTGGAAAGATCACTGTCAATAGCATGGAGGATGGTGTGGGAAAAGAGCATGCAGCATGCCCAGAACCCTTCATAGGAGGATTCCACCTTGTGATCATGAGTGGCCAAGATAAGCAGTCCCTTTACAAACAAGCCACTCCTCCTTGCAGAGGGTTCTTATCACTTTTCGGCATTGCGTTTCATGGAGGAGGTCTGTAATCTAAGAGCTTAAAGGGGCAAAAAATTATAGCAAGTTGTAAAGAGAATATGGCAAAGACCCTACAGTAGGATCTAACATCTTTTCAAACTGGCACTTTAATCTTTTAATTTTAAACAAAGTCAAAGAAGGAGAAAAAAGTGTTTTAAATGTATAAGCAAAGTACCTTTTTTTTGTATTAAAATGAGAAAACGTTTAGGGAGAGAACACTCATTAAAAAGTTTTGAACTTTATCAAGACAATTTTAACTCTCTAGCAAATAAGTAGACTTCTTTCTTTTCCAACAGCTACTCCTCAAAGAAAAGGAGCATTTAGTGGAAATTTATTCTGAAAGGAGAGGGTGAAGACCCAGGAGATAAAAACTACCCAAGTTTACAGAGCAGGTCACATGCTGACATTGGCCTTAACACTTGTCTGAAGTTGGTTGTAGTGCCTCTTTCCAGCTCAGAGCTACACGTCTTCCATCCTTGCTTCTAAGCAAGGCTCTAAACTATAGCTAAAATTCAGGAATATCTAACATTGAAGGCAACACATTGTTTAGAGGAACAAAGTCTTTGAGATAATTTCCAAAAATTGCATACTCTTTATCCAAGTCCCGTCTGTGAATGTGAATGTCATGTCCCATTTATGCCCTTACAAAAACAGATTGGTGGCCAAATTGACTTGAGTCTGAAACTTGCCACTTATGTTCTTAGAAATACCTGCTTTAATTCTCCAGATTTGTTGCTTTGATACAATTTTCTGTTGCAGTCACCTAAAACCATCAACACGGTAAGTAACTGAATACATAAATGCCCCAAGAACAACTTGATAAAATATATTTTTAAATATTTCTTTAACAACCTAATATCTGTAGCTGATCTATAAAATGACCTTTGTCATAGCTTTTCTTCCATTTTCCGAAAAAAACCCAGACAACCTTATAAGTATTTCAATAGGAATTAATCCTCATGCTTGCTTAGTGGTATGAGGAGCGCTTGAAGACTTGTTATTGATCCATAGTTCACAGTACCAGCTTGAAAGAACAACAGCTTTTATCACACAGATATATTTTTGTATCTTCTAATATTTAATTAAATTTTAAAGAACTTGTTGGTTATTCCAAGATAGATTCACATGGAATAATTCAAAGAATTTTATCAATTGCGTCAAATTAAATAAACTAGGTCCTGGTTGAAAAATGTCATTTAGGAGAAGCAAACAAAAAAAAACCTATCTTTTCATACATCCTCAGATGCTTAAGCTACTTTCAAAATTCAAGGTAAGGAAAACAAATGCCACAATACGTACTTGCAACAACCACCAAGAATGTTCTAATCCTACATTTGACAGCAACAGCCCTCATGTTTATCAGGCTCTCCCAGGTTCCTCACGCCCTAATCAGCTAATAGACATCTGTGGACATATTCAGAAATGCTGAGTTGCAAAATTTCTGTGAGTAAGTGAATTTTAAACAGAGCTTTTTACAATAGAATCTTCAGTTGAGTCAACTAGATAGATAACATCCAAGCAAATCTGTAGCCATTAAACAACAGACACGGTTTGTCTAAATCTCCTGGAGACTGGATTATAAGAAGGGTCTCTCTCCTGCTTTGTGTCTGTATGTGTGCGCGTGCGCGCACGAGGGGTAGGGCTAGCTTTCCACGTCTGTTTGCGTTGCTCACATATTAAAGATCAACTTAAATACTGTCCTGTTTAATTAAGAATTACTTTTACATTTTACATTACAAGGTCACTCGGAACATCTAATCCAACTTTCCTACTTTACAGATAAGAAACTTGATATAAAAATTAAATAATTGGCTCAGAATTAACGGAGCTGGTAAGGAACAGAACTGAGACCTATTCCACTGACTTCCAATATTATTCCCACCTCCCAGATCTCACCGCCTGGTTGAGATCTTGTCAGCAAGATTTCGTTTGTCTAATTCATAGTAGCAGAGAATAGAATGGCGGTTACCAGAGGCTGAGGGGGCGGGGAAAAGGGGAGACGTTGGTCAAAGGGTACAAACTCTCAGTTATAAAATGAATAAATTCTAGAAACCTGAGAAAAATAAAAAGATTTGTTTGATATTTTAGCATATTAGCTGTTGAACACTGAGGTGTGTTGTAAACAAAAAAAGACAACTAAATTCCTTGGGATTCCCAGGCATCCTAAGGGCTAGAATTTTAATAATAATTATGTAGTCTTCATTTTGATGACTTTTTCACACCAATTCATTGTACTGCTTACATTCTATCTCTTTACCCTCAGTGTCCTCTTGCTATAGCCACTAAAAGAAACTGTTTTCTGCTCTAGCAATATTGACATGAGGGTCATTTTCTTAATCCTTTCACTTCTGGCAGGAACACATCCAGACTATACCTGAAATTCCACCTCTCTTTCCAAGTGATGCATATTTACCTTGAGGTACTATGGAAGATGGGTCCAGCACCTGGCTACCCAGGAATGGATGGGTCTTGGGCCAACACTGCACATTTCCTTAGCTGCACTAGGCTCTGAAAAACTTACTCTGAAGTCTTTACCCCACGCCTACTTGCAATGTCTCACTGGCTGAACCTCGAAGCACGAGTAGGGTTTTAGGTGAAGATGTGGAGAAGGGAAACCGAAACGGCATGGGCTGAAATATAGAGAAAGAAGAGTACAGTGTGCATTCACGTGGAGGCTAGGGGGCAGCCAGCAGGCAAAGGTTGGCAAAGCTCTCAGACTGACAAAAGTTTAATGTCCAAGAGGCAAATTAGTGCAAAAGAAAACAGAAGGGTAGGTACAGCAAGGCCTCTAACTCCGAGTTTAGTTTCTTTTTCAATCCCCAAACACTGAAATGGCATTTGCTATAATACTTGTACAAAGTACATATTTGTGACCTGAACCAAAACGTATTATTTTAGGTTTAGGAAGGGTACAATGAATTAATTAATATGCCACCCAGAATATTAAATATTCCAAGTTTGCATGATCATATCATCTCACAGCTTACATTTGCATAACATTTGAATTGTTCCAAACATTCACCTCTTTTTTCTCTTATCTTCTTGTCTCTTATCACTTTGTCTCATCACTACTCTGACCTCACAGTTGCTTGTGAAAACTCTCCCAGCCTGAGATGCCTCTGTGTCGGGGGAGGAAGCATGAGAGGGCTCCTGCCACTGTTTCCATTGTACCAAGGACATGGGGTGACTTCTGTGCCCAGAACTCCTTAGGCAACAATTGGGAATAGAGCCTAGCATCTGCTCTATGCTCTATGCACTAAACCACATGGCTTTCCCAAACTGTTGACATTTCTAACATCAACTGTTATTAGAAAGAATAACAGTAAAATGCAACATTGGACAAATACCCTGCAGTTTTGCTTTATGCCAACACTTCCAGTAGCTGAGCTTCTGTCATGACGTGATAAGGTCAGCTCATGCAGCTGCTGGTTTTGCTTTTGAAGCCCTCCTGCCTCACAGCTGATAGAAGTCTTATCTTGCAAAAGCAAACTCTTACAAGGATACACCCTGCCTATGAAATGCCTTCAAAAGTTTTCAAGTCAAAAATTAAATTTTCTAAGTGCTGTCAGTTTTTGGTATTGTGATGACCAGGAAAACTGATCGATAAATTTATTTTTGGAAGTTCTGCACAGCTAATTTTTTGTAAAACTGGGACAAAAACTCACATCCTCTGATTTCCAACTCTATGCCTTTTCAGCCAGACCTTGTTATTTTATACAGAGTGAATGTGTAAATGGGGATCTTGCCTGTTCCAAAAGATGTTGAGAGAAGGCTAGTGCCATGAAGCAATATTTTAAGAGAAATATTCAGTCTTGCTCTTGAATTAGAGGACTGAGAAATTCAGTCTGAGTCAAGTTGTAATAATATAGTTAGGTGTCCATCTTGTCTGTTGTTGTTCACGTTTGTTTTTTGGGGAAGGGTTTTAGTAAGCCAAAATAGGCAATTACAATTTAGAAAAATGGAACTTCCTAAAGGATAAAGTTGTTGGTGTGATAGCATTTGATCCTAGTGTCTTGAATAGCCCTTAATATTTTGTTTGAACTTGTGGGTCAGTACTTCTTAAAGAAGGACATAGCCTGGTAACTGGTCTGATTAGTGGGCCGGGTCTCAAGTGAAATGACCCAGTTTCTGCTTCCCTTCAGAGTGGCATGTTTTGGGAGTTCCCAAGCAGCCAGTTGGTCACACTTCTGCCTTCCTTAACTTGGCAGAGAATAGCTCTTCATCGAGTCTACCTTGAAGCTGCCATGGCCTAAGAGGAGAGCAGCTCCCCTCAGGGAACTCTGAACTTCATAGCCTGGCTCTGTACCGCCCAGCTTCTGGTCATCCTCACTGTCCCAAACCATTACTGAGACAGCAGGGGTAGAGAGAAGACTCAGTCCATAATTCCAGCCATTGTACACCCTTCAGCTAAGACAGATGGAAAGCAAGGGATATTTCTGTCCACTGTCCCAGTGAGAAAGGAGGTCAGCGTTCTAGTCCTGGCTTTGCTACTATCTGGTTGCAGAAGTGAATAAGTCACTGGGCCTCAGTTTCTCGCCTCTAAAATGAGATTAACAGAAAAGACGTCTTCTAAGGTACTTCACCTTTCAAAATCATGGAAATTTATATGTCTGAGATAATAATATACATATTTAACACTTATTGTGTATTTACCACATTCCAGGCATCCTCTCTTACCATCTTCAAAACAATTCTCTGAGAGCATATTATTATATATTAATTATTATTTACAGGAGGAAAACAAAGGTCGGAAACATTGCCTAATTTGCATAAGATCATGCAGCTGTTAAGTGGCAGATCTGGATTTTGAATTCAAATCTATTTCACTGCAGAACTATCTGCCAAGTTCTATCATGATATATACAGAATAAAATGAATGAAGAGCAAATAAATTTCATTAATAGAAGATTGAATTCTCACCAAATTATAGTACAACTAACTTTCAAGCAAGCCTTCACTTACAGCAAATGAGGACTGATTGAAAAGATACAAAAATAATAATTTACCTTGTGCCTAACCCGAGGTGAAGGGCTGTACCTCTAACACAGAGTTGTGGGGTGACCTGTGCTGTTATATCCACACCATGGAAGGACAGATGTTTCCGGTTAGTATCACTTTGTTAACTGAAATCTTACTTTTTCCAGCCAAGCATCTTCCAGTCCAGTTGCCCCTGCCTACCAAAAATCCTCAGAATGAAAGAGGATTTTACATACTTTGGGTGTGCCAGCTTTATTTTAAGGTATTGACATTTCTGTAGCTGAACTCTCTACACATCTTAGGTTTGGGCTTAAGGAAATCAGGCTGGATGAGAAAAATTCTCATTTAAAATGAAAACTTTATCCCAAAGTTCTCATACCACTGATTCTTCCTGTGACTGGTTGAACAGTGACGAATAGCAACAGAGGAAACTGGATCAGTAGTTGTCACTCTTGACTGCATGTTGGAATGATCTGTGGTCCCCAGGCACTGGATTCTAACGTGTTGCCAGCATTAGGAACCACTACTCCATACTAGTTAACATATGGAAACTTTGTTTTCATGGTTTTTGAGGTCTATCCTTACATTTTCTAAGGTTCTCACATCACTATTATGTAAAACTTTAACAGCTTCAGACAACGATTTGATATTACTCTGATTTGCTTGAGAAATAATAACATTCACAAGTTGCCATATTAAGTGTGACATTTCTTGTGGTTTTGTCCTAGAAAATCTCCTCTCCGCAGCATTTGGTTTTACTCTTTGCACTTTCCAAAGGTAAGCTTAATGGACAGAGTGGATGGCTCTGGTGGAAACTGGGGTACAGCCTGGGGCCTCACACCCTGTGTCCACAGCCTCCTGGAGCAGCTTCAAGGAGCTCCACGGGAACTTAGCTTAGAAATCCTCAGTCTAAAACTGAGTTTTCAAATTGCAGGTTGGGATCCCTTAGTGCAAGGGTTGGTAAACTTTTTCTGTAAAAGGATAAAGAATAAATATCTTAGGCTTTGTGGACGACGGTCGGTCTCTGCTACAACTCTTTAACTCTGCCTTTACAGTGTAAAAGCAGCCACAGACAATATCTAAACCAAAGCATAAGTGAATGAGTGCGGCTGTGTTCCAATAATTATTTATGGACACTAAAGTTTTAATTTCATCTAATATTCACATGCCACAAAATATTATTCTTCTTTTGATTTTTTTTAAGCACTTAAAACTGTGAAAACCATCTTTAACTTGCAAACTGTGCAAAACCAGGTAGTGGCCTGGATCGGGCCTGCAGGTTACAGTTTGCTGGCCTCTGCAGGAGTAATTAGAATCCCTGGATGTGGAACTGGATCACCAGTAGTTTTTAGAGTCCCTCAGATGATTCCAACATGTGGTCAAGATAGTGAATTTCTGCACTAATGGGCCATGAAATCAGTTCAGTGGGTTGCCACTGACATTAAAAAATTAAATTGTATGAAATAGAAGAAAGTACATCAGAGTGCACCCCACATAGTAAGGACAGTTATCATTTGGTGGAATTTTGTTTCATGTGTGTGTGTTTATGTGTACATCTCTGTGTGCAATGAGTTGCAGGGTACATTCACTATATCTGAATCATACCTGAATATGTCACGAGGTTGGTACACCTGGCTATGGCCTATCTGAGAGGGGCAGAGGGACTCTTGCCCACGGCACAACTAAAATCCATTCAAGGCCCCACGAGCTATTGGTGAGTTGGCTTCAGCCTAGAACAACCTTATCCAGGTCGTACAGGATCCATAACGACAGTTAAAGTTTCTACGTGTGCTGAGCCATTAAAATGAGTTGGGATTTCTGAGAGAAAATGCTTTTAAAACATAGTTAGCTGATGGGATAACTACAAGTCGGCTATATACCTTCAAACCGCATAAGAGGATAGGGGCAAATAAAGCATAGCATATATATAAAAAGATTAGAAATAAGAAATCATTTAAAAAGAGAGTATGGGATAAAGAAAACAAAAAAGATACTAAATGTCAGTTGTGAATCCATAAATGCATATGGATTACATTTTTGTATTAAAAGACAAAGAACTTTAAATTGAGTAAAATAGGAAAAAAAAAACACCTCCAACAATATACTAGATTATAAGAAACTCAAGTAAAACAAAAGAAGACAAAATGTGCAAAAAAAGTGCAGAGGTATATTAGGCAAATAAAGATAAATAAAAACAGGAATCACAATTTTAATATTAGACAAAGTAGAATTAAAGCCAAAGACATTCAAAAGGACATAGAGGATTAATTTATACTGTTAAAGGATATGTTAGACAATGATTCTTAAGTAAATACGGACCATTATATCCGAATAACATACCATCAAGAAATATAAAGCAAAAGAAGAAATTGGCTGGGGCTGGCCTGGTGGCATAGTGGTTAAGTTTGTGCACTCTGGTTTGGTGCTCCAGGGTTTGCAGGTTCAGATCCTGGGCACAGACCTACACACTGCTCATCAAGCCATGCTGTGGCAGCATCCTATATACAAAATAGAGGGAGATTGGCACAGATGTTAGCTCAGGGCCAATCTTTCTCACCAAAAAAAAAGAGAAGAAGAAGAAATTGGCAGAATTACAACAACAGTGAGAAATTTAACAGTTTTCTCCAACTGTGGTAGATCAAGAAAGCAAAACATAAACACTGAGAGGATCTGAAAAATATCTTGTCTTGCAATCACAGTGAGGGATTCTTTTGGGTAATAAATCAATATGGATCAACTTTGTCATGTGTTCCCACATTCCCATCCACATTCTGAGGTGACATTGCTGAAATGCCTGACAAGATGTTTTTGAGATCTGTACCTGACAGAATAGTTTAAGGAGGTTACCAAGAGACAAACTTTTGTGATGTTTCTCCTAGCAAGATGCAATTTCACTGCCATGATCCATCTTCCTACCTGCTCCAAAAGATGTACTACATTCTCGTTTTGTCCTTTGGGTTTATTTTCTTTCATTTTGATTTTTAAATATAATCATGACTGAGAAATAAGTGGCAATGTTAAAGGGAGACGCCTAGATTAAAAGCTTTTCTAGTCCACATAAAAGGAACAAAAGGCTAACCTCATAGTCACACGATTAGGGTTCATTAGCACACCAGAAGGAGCAGACAGACCACCAGCCTCAGTACAGGCTTCATTCTAGTGAAAGCACAAGCAGAACGCTGAGTGACAGTGTTGCAAGAGTAAGGAGGAGTCAAGCCTGGAACATCACTGTGTATGACAAACAAGGCAAAATAACGTAATGATTAAGTACGCATTCTAGACCCAGACTGCCTGGGTTCAAACTAATTTCACTAAGTACTAGCTGAGAACTTGGGCAGCTTACTTAATCTCTCTGTACTTTTGTTTCATCATTTGTAAAATAGAGATAATAATTGTTTCTACCTTATAGAATCATTGACTAGGTTCAATGAATTAAAATATATGTAAAATTTTGCACAAATAATAAAATAAAAATAGAAAAATTGATCTTAAAATTCATATGGAATTGCTAGGGACCCCAAATAGCCAAAATATTCTTGAAAAAGAACAAAGAGGACTTCTACTTCACAATTTCAAACTTACTACAAAGCAAGAGTAATCAGCGTGGCGCTGCTCTAAGGATCCATGGAATAGAATTGAGAGTCTAAAAATAAACTCATGTATTTATGTGCAATTGATTATCACCAAGGGTGTCAAGAGCATTACAGGGCGAAAAAATAGTCCCTTCAACAAATTGTGCTGGGATAACTAGTACCCCAATGCAAAGGATGAAGTTTGACCCTTATCTCACACCATCTAAAAAAAGTTAACTCAGAAAATGGATCAAAGACCTAAATATAACAGATAAAACTATAAAACTCTTAGAGGAAAACGTGGGGGTAAATTTTCATGACTTTGGATTTGCAGTGGTTTTCTTTTTTAAAATATGACACCAAAGGCACATGCAACAAAAAAAAATAAATTGGACTTCATCAAAATTAAAAACTTTGTGCATCAAAGGACACTACCAAGAGAATAAAAAGAATGGGAGAAAATATTTGCAAATAATATCTTTGATAGGAGTCTAGTATCCAGAATATATAAAGAACTTTAACATTGTAACAAAAAGACAAAAAACACAATTTAAAAATGGACAAAGGATTTTAGTAGACTTTTCTCTAGATAATGCAAATGGCTAACAACCACATGAAAAGGTGTTCAACATCATTAGTCACTAGGGAAATGCAAATTAAAACCATAATGAAATACCACTTCACACCCACTAGAATGACAGTTATAATAATAATAATAATAGTAATAATGGAAAATAAGAAGTGTTGGTAGAGATGTGAGAAATTGAATACTTATACGCTTCTGGAGGGAATGTAAAATGGTGCAGTGCCTGTCGAAAACAGCTTGGCAGCTCCTCAATAAGTTAAGCATAAAATACCGTATGTCAGGATTTCTACTCTTAGATATACCCCAAAGAGAACTGAAAATAGGTGTTCAAAAAATCTTGCACAAGAATCTAACACCACTATTTACAAAAGCCAAAATGTGGAATGACCCAAGTGTCCATCAACTGATGAATGGGTAAATAAAATGTGATATATCCGTGCCATGGGATATTATTCATCCATAAAAAGCAGTGAAGTACTGATACATGCTACAACGTGGATGAGCCTTGAAAACATCATTCTACACAAAAGGCCACATATTGTATGATTACATTTATACGAAATATTCAGAATAGATAAATTGATAGGGACTGAAAGCAAATTAGTGGTTGCCAAGGGCTGGTGGGAAGGGAGAATAGAAGTGACTGCTTAATGCATCTGGGATTTCCTCTTAGATTTATGAAAATATTCTGGAACTAGATAGTGGCTATGGGTGTACAACAGTGTGAATGTACTAAATGCCACCGAGTTGCACACCTAATAAAATGGTGAATTTTGTTACATGTATTTCACCAGAATAAAAAAACAGTTAAACATATGTACATCACTTAGAGCAGTGCTTGGCACAAAGTTAGTGCTCTATCAGTGCTGGCTAGTATTCTTCAGAACCTAACTCTATATAGAACCTAACCAACACTACGTAAATCTAGAGATGGATGTACCAAAGATGATTAAATAGCTATCTATAAAACTTGACACACTACAAACAAAGATGGCATCTTCTTTTCTAGTGCTTACTTATAGTAATTTGGGTTACAAAGAAATTCGTAATAAAAGTCCCAAAGTAGAAATTATATACATAATATCTGACCACAATACAATAAAAAGAGAAATTTATGTGGGAAAAAAGTGAAGAAAAAGTGAAATTTAAGAAAGAATCCAATTGCAATAACTTGGGAGTTAAAACACACATACGTATACACAAATACTTCTAAAATAATTCCTAAATTAAATAGGATATTAATGTAGTTATTATTGACTATTTTGAAATTAACAACAAGAAAGCTTCTTATTAAACTTTGGTAATGATGGCCAAAAGTAAACCTACAAAACTCTCAGCCTCAATTGATTTATTACTAAACAAAAAATGATAATAAATGAAATGAGCGAAGAAATAGCAAAATAAACCTTATAGAAATTAAGGATGAAGTCAGTAAAGATAAGAACCAAAATGACTAAATGTAAAATACTGAAATTGCTAAATATGTCAAAAGAGTTTTTGAAGAATCAATAAAATAAACAAACCATCGCAAATTTTGATCAAGACAAGGAGAGGAGATAAAACACAAATACGAAATTATTAAGAATGAGAAAACATATATAAAATTCACAGATAATATTTTAAATTGGAGAGTTTTAATTAAAATTAAAAGGGTCTTTGAAAAACGTATATGATTAAACATCTACTGAAGAGGTTTAAAGCCTGAGCAATAGTCATTAAAAAAAGAACATTGCCAAAAATTTCCTTTAAGAAATAAACACAATGAGGAAATAATCAGGCAAATCAAAACGTGGGGCGTTGTATTAGACAACTCTTTTGGAAACTTCAAAAACCCAATGTCATTAAAAAAAAGTTGGATAATTGTTCTTGACTAAAATACATGTAACAACGAATTCACTGCACGAATGTAGATTAAATTTTGATTTTAAAACAAAAGCAGCTATAAAGGACATTTATGAACCAATTGGAGAAATGTGAACATGAACCAAAGTAAGATTATGAGATTATTAGTAATATTATTAGATGTTAAAATAATTGTGGCTATTTAGGAGAATGTCTTTTTACTTAGGAGATGTATGTTAAAATGTTTAGGGGTAAAGTGTTACGATGTTTATAACTTACTTTCAAATACAACAAAAGGATATATATATTTATGCACTTATAGAAAGATAGAGCAAATGTGGCCAATTATCCACAATTATTGAATCATGGAAGATAATATATGAATACTAATTTTAGTCTTCTTTGATTATTTTCCACGTGTTTGAAATGAAAATTTGGAGAAAAGAAATAAGATAATATAATTTATCATGTTCATGTATATATGAAGAAAAGATATTTTTTACCTATTTTTGTAAAACAGAAAACCCTTCTACTATAGTTGGAAGAGATGGCTATTTCTTCTAAATATCTCCCATGCTGAAAACTGGCCCATAGTAGTGATTAATAAATTATTTTTGAATAAAATGGGCAAAAATTCATTTAGCTTTTTGATAGCAAACGCACAGTTGTGTGCATAAATAAATGCAGAAATATTTTATATACAAAAATATAGATAAAAAGATCCTAAAACAAATATTAAATGCAGAACAATATTAAAAGAATATGCTACAATAGCTGAGTAATTTGTACTAGGATGGGAAGCAGTGCAATATTATGATATCCATTGATACAATCATCACTTCAACATTAAAGAATAAAAATACAGAGAAATCAACAGAAACTAATAAGATTAACAGCCATTTCTAAAGAAAAGAAAACAAAAGTTTAAAAAATATTTCTGTTATAGTTGGTATAACAGATATTTTCTCTCTCATGATAATTGTCAGGAAATTTATTATTATACATTAAGCTATAAAAGTCAGCATTCAACGTTTCAACTATGGTGCAGAAAAGGTATTTTATAGAATTCAACATCTTTTCTTGATTAAATTTCTTAGCTTAGCTAGAGAGAAATTTCTCAACGTGATGAGAATTATTTACTGAAAGCAACAGACATCATAACTAATGATGTGACATTCATATTATAGACAGACTCGAGACCAGGATGACTACTATCAAGACCATTATATAACATTGTTTTAGAAGTTCTAACATATGCAACATGAGAAGAAAAGAAGTGGCTATAAATATTTATTTCAAGTAAGAAACAAAATTATCATTTTTATAGGGAATATGATTGCCTAATTTTGAAACCAAAAAGGATCATCTATTATAACAAATAAAGGCTAATGATGTCACTTACAAAATGAATATACACAAAGCAATAGATTCATCTTAGGCCATCAATAAACAGTTTGAAAATATAATGAAACATGTTTTAATTGAAACAATGACAAAATATGTAAAATACTTCTTAAAAAAGAAAAATATATAAAATTTATCTGAAGTTTACTTCAGAAACTTTTTTCAGGATTTTTCTCAAACTCTTCAGAGCACATAAAAAATGATACGACAATGGGAAAACATGATCTATTCAAAGATTACTATTATATAATGTTTTATTTTCTATGAGCTCATCTATTCCTTTAATTCTATTCTAACCAAATAACAGTGGGAATAGTTTGATGTTGCGTAAGGGATTACTTTCCCAAATGATTCGGAAACTCATTTGGAGAAATAAAGATTTCTGGCTTCAAGTCAGGGCAGATTGGCTTGTTGCAGATCCAGCCTCCTGTTCATAACAAGTAGAAATGCTGAGCAAATTTAAAGCATCTAGGGAGGGTGTCAGAGGCTACCAGGACAGCAGGTGCCCGAGGTGGGGAGGAGAAGTGCAGAGAGGTGAGCTTGACATTAGCCACCAGCTTTCCTCTGGAGACATTTGTCTTTTGCAAGTGGGGCCTGAGAGCCTGCAAAGCTTGTCAGAGATTTTGACAGTCTCACAGAACTAGAGGAATGACAAATGGGGTTCTGGGTCCACCGAGGAGGAGGAGCCATCCTCCAAAAGGCTACTAGTACCTAGGAGTAGAGGTGAACAGAAACAAGGACAAGCCTTTAAAAAGACAACCCCATATTATGTTAAGCGAAATAAGCCAGACAGAGAAAGACGAACTCTATATGACCCCACTTATAGGTGGAAGTTAACATATAGACATGGAGAACCGATCGGTGGTTACCAGGGAAAAGAGGGGGTGGGGGGAGGGCACAAAGGCTGAAGTGGTGTACCCACAACATTACTAACAACAATGTACAACTGAAATCTCACAAGGTTGTAATCTATCATAATCTTAATAAAAAAAAAAAAAAAGACAACCCTAGTTGCACCTCAGCTCAGTTGCTGAGTGGATTCTGATGAGTTTCCTTTCCCATGACTGTTGACAGAAGCCAGGATCTGACTCAGCACTGGCTTGCCTTACCGCACTCATCTCACCCTAATCCTGACTCTGAGGGATCCCGACTGTATTTAAAATTTTAATATTTTAATCACAGTCAATCTTTTGAATTAATTTTGAGTTTTTAAAATATTGCATTAAAATATTTATCTCCATGGCTAAGGTTTTGGGGCACCCTTAAATTTTGGGCCCGGGGTGAGGTCCTCACTCTCCTCCTCCTAATCCCAGCCTCGAATCCTTCACCGACAATGAGTAAATTCCATTGCATGCAAATTACATCTTAGTAAAGTTGTTAAAAAATAACGTAGTGAAATGGTTTTACTTTTATCAGTAATCAAGGAAATAAAACTCAAAGCATAAATACACCATATCATTCACTTATCCTATTGGCAAAGATAAAAAGACGTCTGGCACACAGTTTGGTAAGAGGTTACTGAGGCAGATACTCTCAAAATTTACTGATGAGCATATATATTGGTATAGCTTTTGGGAAAACAAATTTGGCAATATCCATCAAAATCTTTGCTATGTGCACACTCTGGCACGGAAAGATGAATCTACAAGGATGTCCATCACAGCATGGTTTAAAAGACTGTCAAGTAGAAACAATCTAAATATTCAAAAGCTGACACAGGTTAAGTAAACCACGTTTATGCATCAGACGTAATATTGTCAAGCCATTAAAATGTTTTACAAGTGTATTTGCTAATATTGAAAAAATGCCTTTTAAGTGAAGAAAAGGCAACTTCAGAACACTGCATAGAGTAATTTTGAAAGTATATATTTATAAAGATACCTAGAAAAAAGTATCTGAAAGATTTGCACCACAATGCCAACTTATTACTAGATAGCAGATTAAGAAGGGACTGTTATCCTCTCTGGAGGAAAGAAGCAGAACATGTCGATTAAGGATGAGGGCTCTTCAAGTCTAACCTCCTGGACTTGCATCCAGCTTCACTGTTCACTGACTATATGACCTTTGGCAAGATTCTAAAACTTTTTGAACCTCTGTTTTTTCATCTGTGTAATGGGGATAATACCTACTCCACAGAGTTGTTATAAGGATAAGATGAAATAATCCATGTAAATGGCTTAACATGGTACCTGCTACATAGAAAGTGTTTGCTTAGCCCTATTAATATCTTACAATGCTCCTTTTACTTTAATGAATATGTAAAAACTTAAATATCTGCCATGACCCTATTAAAGCAAAAACAACAGAAGTTAAACCTTCTCCTCTCTTTACACGTGGTTTTCGCAAAGTAGAGAACTCATTTTCTCTACCACTGGATAAATTTTTGTCATCAGTGGATTCACAGGACCTAAGGTCACAGGTGGTACACAGGTAAAAGAGGAAGATCTATAATTGCTACCTGTGGGAAACTGTTAAGGAATACTAACAAGTGAAAAAGTCACAGGAGGCTAATACTACAAAAGCCTAATGTTACTCATAAAGAGATCTCATTTTCAAGTTTGATTAGAAGAAACATAGCTTAGCAGAATATCTTTAACTGGATTCTTTCCCCATTTACTGCCAGGGATCTCAACTTCTCTGCCCTGAGTCCAGTGAGTTTCTTTTTCTTGTTCTACCTAGTTAATTGCTTAAATTTAACACCTCTGTAGGTGATGCACACCTCGGCGGGAAACCAGCTCTTTTGCTCTGGACCTTCAAAGCAAATTGCTGAAGTTGAGTCTGATCTAAAATATCAAGGGAGACGAGGCTCTGGATGAGGTCAGACGTTCCTCCTGCACCTTTGCGTTGGGAGTTGGTGTGGTGCTTAAGGACAGAGAGAAGAATGTACAATGTTTTATGATTTGGGGCTTCCAGTCTTTTTGAAGCCATTTACTTTTCCGAGACAGGGAAGAGTCAGGACACTGTCTGACCCCCATGATGTGACAGAGCCTCTCAGTGGATCATGTATCCTACGTATGCTACTACGTCTCTGACACTCTTAGCTATTGCAGCGTGGCAGCTGGGGGCTTGGGAAGGTGTTACTGTACTATAACAGAAACAAGAGCTATAAAAAACAGAAAACGGGAAAATTATTAATGATGAGTTATCTCATACATTCACTGTCAATTCTTGGTCTTTTCTCTACCAGATCCCTGAAATCAGTTTCAGGATACATGACAACCAAGTTTATTTGAGTAGTACTACCCACAATAAAATGAATAAGCTGGTGTCTTGGTTTTCCTCTCTTAATGTTTGTCAGCATTGCTTAATGTTAGAGATCTCTGAGAAAGAAGACATTGTGTTTTGTTTACTTTTTAAAATTTTTTAAACTTTTTCTAATTACATTTTATGATTCTCTTTGCAGAAAACTTAGAAAATCTTAAAAAACAGAAAAAAAGATACCCACAATCCCAACAGCTAGAGATAACCCTGGGATGTTTCTCTTCAATATTTTTGCTTTAGTTTTAATTTAGTTCGTTATCACAGAAAACCACACAGATAGGCACTTATTAAATACATAGATATGATATTAACGGCTGGAAATCTATTACCCACCTGCTATTGGTGGTGACCCAGTTGCAATAGTCTGTGCAGAAATAAAACCTATAAAGACAAGTTGCGGAAATTACTTAAAATGCGTTTCCCAAATAGGTTCATAGATATTTTCAATAACTCTCCAGAAAACATAGTAAACATAGAAACATAGAAACATAGTAAAAAGAAATTCATCACAAGAATATTAAATTCAATTTCCCAATTTAAGTCAGTGTAAGTCAATTTTGAGATACTGTCCCTTTTTCCCCGTCTTAGGAATTCTTCTCCAGGCATTCATAGTGGACTGTCCATTTCTTCCTAAAAACCCAGTTTCATACCAAGCTAAGGAGATTTACAGGTTTGGGAACTAGCCTACAGCTCACCCGAGGCTGACCTCTGACGATTCATTGAAATTTAGAGATGGAGGGGACTTTACATGCCAGCTAGGCTCTGCTTTACTCAGCAGGCATGGGGACACCAAGGCCCGTGGGGGTTAACTGATTTTCCATAGCTAAACTAGTCTGCAGTCAAATTCTGGTCATTTATCATTTCTGCAACTATTATTTATTGAGTGCCTACCATGTGCCTAGCAATGTTTGGGATGCATAAATGAAGACACAGGCTTTATTTTGAAGAAATCCATAGTCTTGTGGTCCCTGAAACCCAGTTCAGAACTCTTCCCTGGAACAATTAAATGGACAGAAAGCCTCTCTTCTTGGATCACTGAAGAAAAAAGAGGTGCCTTGTTTCTTTACTTAGTCACTCTAATCATGTGCTTTTCAAACTGGTGGACCTGCAGACGTAGGTAGTAAGATGCATGGGGTAATCATGGTCTATTTACTCAGAGCTCTCATTTTGCTTAACCAAACAAAAACAAATATTTTCTCCTCCCACTCTGCCCTCCCTCCCTTCCTTTACTTCCTTCCTTGCTGATTCAACCAATATCCTAATGGATATCAAGAGCTGCGCTAGATTCCGGGGATATACTGAGGAATAAAACAGCCATCATGAAACCTGTCC
Organism: Equus caballus; assembly: GCF_041296265.1. NCBI lineage: Eukaryota > Metazoa > Chordata > Mammalia > Perissodactyla > Equidae > Equus > Equus caballus. The sequence goes on along the minus strand of NC_091685.1, from coordinate 94,047,665 downwards.
CTTGGATTTTCCAATTAAATCAGTATACTATGACCTAGAATGCAAATTTTGCATACATTTTTAAGTGAAATCAGAAAACTTTTAGAGGGTCCTGGTTTATGACATGATTTCCTTGTTGAAGTGATATAACACTGTTTTCTCAAACTGTTTCTTCGTCTTAGCATTAGAATCTGGTTCCCAAATAAATCTTTGGCTTCCTTGAACACACTGAGTTTCCTCCTGTCTCCGGACGTTTGCCCTTGCTCTTCCCCCACCTTCAGCACCCTTCCCTCAGACTTTGCAAGGTTGGCTTCTTGCTCCACTCTCACTAGAGAAAAATTTCCTGCTACTCTTTTCTAAAGCAGCTTTCTGCATTGTGTTTATCACCTTCCCTGGCTTAATTTTCTTTGTTTAATTTCTCACTGTTTGCCCTTATGTTAATAATGTGCTTGTTCTGTTCAATGGCTGTGTTCCCTCCCACTGCCCACCCCCACACCCCCTGAATGCATCCCCAGAGGGAGGGAGCTCATTTGTCTCACAGCTGTGACCTCAGGGATCAGCACTGACGCGTACTTTACTGAATGAACAAATGAGTGAATGAATTCAGGGACTGGGAATCAAATTATTTTCAGAAAACTAACTCTCCTTTTGGCAGATGACATCTGATATATTTTAGAATTAGAAATCTTGGCTTTGTCCCTAAGACGACTGGAGAAAGCAAAACAATCATATATTTTTCTGTAGCTAAAGATGTTTAACCTGCCTCACACTTTGCAGGTTCTTCTCTTCAACTAATGAGTGGAGGGGGAAAGGCTTGTTCCCGCGTCTTTCTATTAGTTTGTAAAGTAGTCACATCAAGGGAGTTTTTCTGGAAGGCTTCAGACGATGTGAAGATGACAATAGCATTGGCACTGAAGGCCAAAGGAGCCTTCAGAGTCATCAGGCTCAACGGCCTCCTTATGAAGTGTCATTTAAGGCCTTAATCCACTATCTGCTTGAAAAGTTGTAGACATGAAGAATTTATTTCTTTTCTAGGAATCCTTTCCAAATTTTGGGCGGCTCACAGTCACATAAAATTCTTCCAAATATTTTGTCCCCTCCCTCCGAACATGGGTAATATGTCTCAAGTGATTGAGTAGCCCCACTTTGCCCTCTGGAACAACACAAAGAATACCTTTTCTTTCTTCTGTGTCATAGCTCTACAAATATTTGAATATATTTAAACATGACACCATGTACCCTCCATTCATTTTCTTTTCTTCAAGCTGAATGTTTTCATACTTCGCTACTTAAAAAAAATTCAAGCAGCTTTGTTAGGCTTCTGTTTTCCCCTAATTTTCCTCTTCTCCATGACTTCTCAGAAATCGCCATCACATACCCAGGTTTGTTCCCTAGTCTGTAATAACTATCATAGCTAAATATTTATTTGGTGCTTTACTATATGCTAGGCACTGAGGTAACACACATGACATTAATTACTTTTAGTCCTTATGTGATTACCACAAGGCAGGTACCAACAATGTCTGCATTTTACAGATGGGAATGTTGGGGCAAAGCGAGGTAAATAATTTGCCTTAGTTGTTCCCCAGTCTTTCAGATGCGGGAACAGATCTGAACTCAGTTCTGTCTGTCTCTCATGCCTGTGCTTTAACCATTACTCTATTTTATCCCCTAACCTGTCTTAGCAAATGCTGGGTCTCTTCCCTGTCTCCTGCCGAGTGTCCAGGAGATCCTTGATACTTGCTCTAACTTGAATTAGAGCATGCCTGATGGATTAAATATATTCCAAGGAAATGCCTGTTCCTTATTTATGTGCTGGGCACTAGTATTTCTAACATGTAAACACTGCATTTGAGAAGACATTAACCATAATATTCTCAGGAAGAGGCTAGAAATAATGCTAATTTAATACAACTTAATAATACCCCTACCTTATTTCTTTATTTTAATAGATTTATTTAGACTTCTCCCCAAACCACATAACACCGAAGCCAATAAGAGCTGTTTTTGCTTTTTCGTGTATCACACCTAAACAATGGAGCCATGGAGAGGAAAACCACTCCCCCATGGTTTCAGAGTTTGTGCTTGTGGCTTGTACCTTTCTGGCCAGAGAAGAAGGAAATTATAATTTTTTGGAAAACTATTTGAAAACTGAAGACTCTATATCCACCATCACCTTCATTAATGACTCTTTAATTTAGAAGTTAAATTCATTAAAACACAAAGCCACAAATTTATTCACATAGAGATATTTCTCTAATATTTGATAAAATTCTGTTGAGTCTAGCTAGAGCTAGAATTGAAGCATACTTCTCATCCTGGAAAACGGTGATCCAGCCACAACTACTGGGTTCCCTTATACCCTTTCCTCCACCTTGCCAGCTGAGTCCCGATAAAATCCATCCAGTAGACTGGGATCGGAGATTCTACTCATTTATTTATTCAGTTAAATACGATAGTGCTAAAGAGGGGTAGTTTATGTTTTAATCTATAATCTTATATCCAATATAACAGCATCATGCTGAAAAAAAAAATCCACTTACCTGACAGTAGTAATACAATGATTATTTTTTCGTACATCCTGAGATCATGAGCTGGCGAGCAAAAGTCAGTACAGGAAAAGCCCTCAGGAGGAGTGAAAGTGGCCGTCTATAGCTCCAGTGTGCACGCTGTTATCTTTCAGACCCACCTTCCTGAGGCCTCATCAGTTGATAGGCCCGGGTGACATTTTAAATTATGCAAAGTTGTTAAACGCCTGTCAATAAAGATACATGAATGTCTGCTTAACTGAGATCATGAAAGTATTAAGTAAAATCTTCCCTTCAAGGAACTGGATGCTACATGTTAAACTTACTTTGCATAAATTAAATGGGCATCATAAGGTAGTAACAGTCAGGAGCCGCCCAATTGGACAAACGAGAACGAGACCGTGAAGGGCTGAGGCCAGGGCAGGAGCCAGGCCGTGGGGGCTGTAATGGAGTTAGGAACCGTCTCATTTTTCACGTGGAGATTCTCAGGCGCCAGGATGAAAGAGACGTCTTACACGTGAAATAAATGTATTTGAGAAATTTAGTTACTATTTGAGTGCTCTGAGGTTTGAAAAGATTCTCAAACTCACGACAAGTCATACAGCAACATAAGAATACACGAGACACAAGAAATCTTTGATTCAAAATAGTCTGAACGGAACAGTGAGTGCCCACACAGCTGCAGCACCAGTGCACCATTTCTCTCGGAAACGTGCCTCGCTGGGTAAGCGCAAGTTAACGCCAAGACAATAAACGCAAACACTCAACAACAGACAAACCACAAAGTTTGTTGTAAAGCAGGTTAAAGTGAGGGGCGTGGCAACCTGAGAAAGATCAATTTTAAAGGGAGACAGAACAAAACGATGTGAATTAGATCTTAAACAGCTCAAAAGGTGATTGGACGCTCCACCGAAATAGGCCTACTTCCCAGGAGAGTTGTTTGTGAAAGTTTTTCCTGCTGGACCCAGAAAATTAATTTGCTAAGTCAACAATTTGTCAAATACATTTATATTTTTACCCAAAATGTGGTTAACATAAAAACTATTTATGAAACTGTTTGCAGGTTCAGGAAATGGAGCCACAGAGAAAAAAAATCATTTACTGGGGAAAAGATGGAGATAAGTAACAGCTAATACCCAGAGAGGGGGGAGCCTGAGGCTGAGGGATGGATGGGGCCTGAGCTGCAGGCTTGGGGGACGCTCAGACTGAGGGACACAGTGGGGACTCTGAGGGCCAGTGCCAGAATCTCAAAGCCCCAGAATCCTGGAGTCCCGCTGAATGCCCTGCCAATTCATGTAAAATGACTGCAGCAAAATTTACAAACAGTTAAATATAACTAACAGTTAGTAACAAATAGCTTGCTTAAATTCGGTATTTGCTGTGACTGGACTGGTTTGTAGAAATTGTTCTCAACGGATAGCCAATAAAGGAGATTTTTGGGGTATTAATATGAGCCATAAAGAATTATTTCACATGATTTTGTAAAGGGGAGAGCAATTCGCATGAGCCTTAAAAATGCTATTTCCCTTTGATAGTGGGTAAATAAATTAGTCACTGTCCTCACAGTGGACTGTTAGGCAGCTATTAAAACTATATTTTCAAAAATAGTTGATATGGAGACTCAGGATAAAATAGGTAAGTGAAAAACGGCAAGATCCAAAACTGTGTATACAAAAATAAGATCCTGTTTGATTCTTTTTCCTCTGTGCTGTTCCCTCTGCCTAGAACATGCTTACTCTCTTCTTGCATGGCTCACCTCCGTTCTGCTTAGGATCTCAATTGAACAGCACTTCACCCAGGAAGCCTTCCCTGACTTCCTAAGTCTGTGTCAGGGCCCCTGCTCCTTACTCATGTCGTGCTCTGCTCTTCCCTTATCCTAGGACTTACCATATTGCACTGCCATCATCTTTGTCTCCCCACTGGACTACAAATTCCAGGTGGGTGTGTCCCGCCTGTGGCTATCTTATTCACCACTGAGTGCTTGGGGCACAATTGATAATAAACATTTGTCAAATCAATAAACGACAAATGAATAGTGCAGTGCAGAGGAAAGCAATTTCTCTCAGGGAGTCTGGGGGAGTGAAGGCTGATCTTTATATACATATATAGATATATATTTGTATGTCTCCTATGTCATATCTTAGTTTCAGATTATCCCCACTATGAAGGTCCCTTGCAAAGGCAGAAAGGAGTAAAGGAAAATCAGCCTAAAATCCAGCTTTCATACCTTCTTCAGCCTGGATTGATTGGCCTCTGAGAACACTTTTCTGCATGTGACCTCCTGCTTTCCTAGAGAATCACTTCATTAGCCACGCTTGGAACTCCTGTGGCACTTACATACACTAGTTCATTTGTTGTCCTGCACCATCATTTTCCTTGTATTTGTAAGTCTTGTCTTCCTTGTTCTATTTCCAGCCTCTGGCAGAAAACCCTACAGAGGCTGAGGTGCAGGCGGCAGCTTGTCATCAGTGCCGGTGACCAGACGACATAAGGAGCCACCTACATGACCATGAGGCCACAGGGGAGGAATGGGTGCTTTGCTCTTGTCACCTGGAAGGACTTCTCAGGTCTTAATAATGTGGGGAGTGGGCACTGACCTCGGGTCAAGTGTGGATTTGTAGCGTCCTTCAGGTGGACATGTTGACACTACCTGGCCTGAGTAAGACAGCCAAAACCTGGTAGGGTTCTCAGTGCGGAAATTGGAGGCCCACCCAGTATTACACACCAGATGTGGAAGCAGAACTGTATGGTGACCTCTAGTGGCGTATCTGCATACTGCAATGAATAACGTGAAACCGGAAAATGCAACAGAAAAAAATATACGTCAGACTACTCTTTTCCTTTTCGGCATTTCCTCAATCTTCTTTATATTCTTACTGAAACACATGTCAGGATTATCATAAAATCCTACCTGTGATATATATCATGCAAGTGTCTCAGACAAATCTACATATTTTTTTGAGAATTTTGAATCTATGCCTAAAGTAAAACAAATGCTTTTGAGACATTTAATCAAACATAGAAAGCTTATCTCAATTTCTCAGTATTATATGTCCTTAGGCTATTTTTTTGGTATTGTCACTGGTCAAGGAGAAGGATGAAATACGATGTTACAAACTGGGAAAGTCAGCTGGGATCTATCAACCTAGCTTGAGCGTGTTTCATGATAGGGAACTAGCCCTTTTTGCCAATTACTTATGCCCTGGTTATTTCAGGATCAGATTATTCCTGGAGATGGTTGCACGCTGGTCTGATCTGCCTGTGGAGAAGTCTTCCTTTTACGATTTGTGTGGAGGACTGAAGAACAGGGAAGGGACAGGAAATCTGAGACAGTGCCTTGCACTACTGGCCTCCTTGGTGTCTTGTCACCTTAGGACTCTCCAGCCTGCTTTGTCAGAGTGGTTGAACTTCTTTCCCTGATTTTTTTTTGTTTTCTTATCATTTCAAAATTAAAATAAAATAAACACCAGTTTAGACAAATCTGACACTCAGAATAACCCTGTTAGAGAGGCAGAACAGATAGTATTCTTACTTATATGTGAGGAAACTAAGGGGTGGATAAGAGATTGCAAATGTGTTACTTGATTTGATTTGGCCCTAAGTGTTCGTTAAACATATCGAGTTAGTTGCCAATATTTAAAAGGAAGTATATTTTGTTATTGATTTATTTTATTTATTTATTTGCCTGAAAAACTTCCAGATTTATTGAGCACTGTTAACACACAGATCAATAGCCCCAAGCCCGGAAATCATGAAGAAAACTACAAGACACATCATAATTGCTCAAAATCAATGATTAACAGAAAAGCTTAAAAGCAGTCAGTGAAAAAGACACAGAAGAACAAAAATAAGAAGAGCAGATTTCTGCTAAGTGTTCCTAGCCACTTTGACCCAGCTGATGTTTATATATCCATTGCAGCAGTAGGGTATCATTCTTCACAAGTGTTCTTGGAGCATTTACTGAGACAGACCATTTTCTGGGCTATAAAATAAATCTCAATAAATCCAGTGTTTTGGATTTTAACCATTCTAATAGGTTGTAGCCGTCTCATTGTTTTGTTTATTTATTTGTTAATCTTTCTTATGTTTTATTTCATTGGAGAGAAGTTTTCTTTTTTTCTTCTTTTTTTTGAATTTTTGTTTTTATAGCAGTAACATTGGATTATAACATTATATAACTTTCAGATGTACATCAAAATATATTTCCAATTCTGTGTAGATTACATCGTGTTGACAACCTGAAGACTAATTATATTCCATCACCACACACATGTGCCTAATCTCCCCTTCTGCCCTCCTCCCTCCCCTCTTCCCCTCTGGTAACCACCAATCCAGTCTCTTGTGCTGTGTGTTTGTTTGTCGTTCTTTTTATCTTCTACTTATGAGTGAGATCATATGGTATTTGACTTTCTCCCTGTGACTTATCTCCCTTAGCATAATCCCTTCAAAGTCCATCCATGTTGTCACAAATGTCCATATTTCATCATTTCTTATGGCTGAGTAGTATTCCATTATGTATATATATCACATCTTCTTTATCCATTCGTCCCTTGATGGGCACCTACGTTGCTTCCAAGTCTTGGCTATTGTGAATAAGGCTGCAATGAACATAGGGGTGCATGTGTCTTTATGCATTATGTCTTCAAGTTCTTTGGATAAATACCCAGCAGTGGGATAGCTGGATCATATGGCAGATCTATTCTAAATTTTCTGAGGAAACTCCATACTGTTTTCCATAGTGGCTGCACCAGTTTGCACTCCCACCAGCAGTGTACAAGTGTTCCTTTCTCCCCACATCCTCTCCAACACGTTTCCTGTCTTGTTAATTATAGCCATTCTGATGGGAGTGAGGTGATATCTCATTGTAGTTTTGATTTGCATTTGCCTGATAGTTAATGATGTTGAACATGTTTTTTTGTACATGTTGGCCATCTGTGTATCTTCTTTAGAGAAATTTCTGTTCAGATCTTTTGCCCACTTTTTAATTGGGTTGTTGGGTTTTTTGTTGTTGAGATGTATGAGTTCTTTGTATATTTTGGATGTTAACCCCTTATCCAATATATGGTTTGCAAATATCTTCTCCCAATTGTTAGGTTGTCTTTTCATTTTGTTGATGGTTTCCTTTGCTGTGCAGAAGCTTTTTAGTTTGATGTAGTCCCATTTGTTTGTTTTTTCTTTTGTTTCCCTTGCCCGGTCAGACATGGTACTTGAAAATATTCTGTTAAGACTGATGTCAAAGAGCATGCTACCTATGTTTTCTTCTAGAAGTTTCATGGTTTCAGATCTTACATTCAAGTCTTTAATCCATTTTGAGTTGATTTTTGTGCATGGCGTAAGGTAATGGTCTACTTTCATTCTTTTGCATGTGGCTGTCCAGTTTTCCTAACCCCGTTTATTGAAGAGACTTTCCTTTCTCCATTGTATGCTCTTGGCTCCCTTGTCAAAAATTGGCTGTCCATATGTGTGTGGGTTTATTTTTGGGCTCTCAATTCTGTTCCATTGATCTGTGTGTCTGTTTTTGTGCCAGTACCATGCTGTTTTGGTTACGATAGCTTTGTAGGATATTTTGAAATCAGGGAGTGTGGTATCTCCAGCTTTGTTCTTTTGTTTCTTTTTTTTTTTTTTTTTTTTTTGGCTGTTTGGGGTCTTATGTTGTTCCAAATAAATTTCAGGATTCTTTGTTCTATTTCTGTGAAAAATGTTGTTGGAACTTTGATAGGGATTGCGTTGAATCTATAGATTGCTTTAGGAAGTATGGACGTTTTAACTGTGTTAATTCTTCCAGTCCAAGAGCATGGAATAGCTGTCCATTTCTTTGTGTCTTCTTCTATTTCTTTCAACAATGATTTCAGTGTACAGGTCTTTCACCTCTTTGGTTAAGTTTATTCCTGGGTATTTTATTCTCTTTGTTGCAATTGTAAATGGGATTGTATTCTTAATTTCTCTTTCTGCTACTTCATTGTTAGTGTATAGAAATGCAACTGATTTTGTATGTTGATTTTGTATCCCATGTCTTAACTGTATTCATTTATTATTTCTAAAAGCTTTTTGGTGGATTCTTTAGGGTTTTCTATATATAAAATCATGTCATCTGCAAATAGTGGCAGTTTCACTTCTTTTCCAATTTGGATCCCTTTTATTTCTTTTTCTTGCCTGATTGCTCTGGCTAGGACTTCCAATACTATGTTAAATAAGAGTGGTGAAAGTGGGCATCCTTGTCTGCGTCCTGTTCTTAGGGGGATAGCTTTCAGTTTTTCTCCACTGAGAATGATATTAGCTGTGGGTTTGTCATATATGGCCTTTACTATGTTGAGATATTTTCCTTCTATACCCATTTTATTTAGAGTTTTTATCACAAATGATGCTGTATCTTGTCAAATGCTTTCTCTGCATCTGTTGAAATGATCATGTGATTTTTATTCTTCATTTTGTTAACGTGGTGTATCATGTTGATAGATTTGCAGATGTTGAGCCATCTCTCCATCCCTGAATAAAACCTACTTGATCATGATGTATGATTTTTTTAATGTATTGTTGTATTTGATTTGATAGTATTTTGTTGAGGATTTTTGCACTGATGTTCATCAGTGATATTGGCCTGTAATTTTCTTTTTTGTGTTGTCCTTGTCTGGTTTTGGTATCAGGATAATGTTGGCTTCGTAGAATGAGTTAGGATGTCTCCCTTCCTCTTCAATTTCTTGGAACAGTTTCAGAAGGATAGATATTAAGTCTTCTTTGAATGTTTGGTAGAATTCACCAGGGAAGCCATCTGGTCCTGGACTTTTATTTTTGGGGATATTTTTGATTACTGTTTTCATCTCCTTACTGGTTATTGATCTATTCAAATTCTCTGCTTCTTCTTGATCTCGTTTTGGAAGGTTGTGTGAGTCTAAGAATTTATCCATTTCTTCTAGATTATCCAATTTGTTGGTGTATAGCTTTTCATGGTATTCTCTTATCATCTTTTGTATTTCTGAGGTGTCTGTTGTAGTTTCTCCTCTTTAATTTCTGATTTTATTTATTTGAGCCTTCTGTCTTTTTTTCTTGGTGAGTCTAGCTAAAGGTTTTCCAATTTTGTTTATCTTTTCAAAGAACCAGCTCTTGATTTCATTAATTTTTTCTATTGCTTTTTTAGTTTCTGTTTCAGTTATTTCTGCTCTGATTTTTATTATTTGCTTCCTTCTGCTGATTTTGGGCTTTGTTTGTTCTTCTTTTTCCAGTCCCTTTAGGTGCTCTGTTAGATTGTCTATTTGGGATTTTTCTTCTTTGTTAAGATAGGCTTGAATTGCTATAAACTTTCCTCTTAGAACTGCTTTTGCTGTATCCCATACGCTTTGGCATGTCGTATTTTCATTTTCATTTGTCTCTAAGTATTTTTTTATTTCTCCATTGACCCAATCATTGTTCAGTAGCATTTTGTTTATTCACCACAATTTTCTGGCTTTTCTGATTTTCTTCCTGTAGTTGATTTCTAGTTTCATACCTTTGCAGTCAGAAAAGATGCTTGGTATTATTTCAATCTTCTTAAATTATTGAGACTTGTTTTGTGGCCTAATATATGATTAATCCTGGAGAATGTTCCATGTGCATTTGAAAAGAATGTGTATTCTGCAGTTTTTGGATGTAATATTCTATACATATCTACTAAGTCCATCTGATCTAATGTGTCCTTTCAGGCCAATGTTTCCTCATTGATCTTCTGTTTGGATGATCTAGCCATTGATGTGAGTGGAGTGTTAAAGTCCCCTACTGTTATTGTGTTACTGCTTATTTCTCCTTTTACGTCTGTTCATAATTGCTTTATATATTTAGGTGCTCCTATGTTGGGTGCATAGATATTTACAAGTGTTACATCCTCTTGTTGGATTGTTCCCTTTATCATTATGTAGTGCCCTTCTTTGTCTCTTATTATAGTTTTTGTTTTAAAGTCTGTTTTGTCTGATATAAGTATTGCTACCCTCACTTTCTTTTCTTTGCCATTTGCATGGAGTATCTTTTTCCATCCTTTCACTTTCAGTTTGTGAGTGTCTTTAGTTCTGAAGTGTGTCTCTTGTGTGTAGCATATACATGGGTCTTGTTTTTTTATCCAATTGGCCACCCTATGTCTTTTGATTGGAGCATTTAGTCCATTGACATTTAAAGTAGCTATTGATAAAAATGTATTTATTGCCGTTTTGTTCCTTTGTTTTCTAGGTGTTGTAGTAGTTCTTCTCTGTTCCTTTCTTCTTCTCTTGCTCTCTTCCCGTGTGGTTTGATGGCTTTCTTTAGTAATATGCTTGATTTCTTTCCTCTCACTTATTTGTTTACTTATTATGGGTTTCTGGTTTGTGATTACCCTGAGGTTTCCGTATAATACTCTATGTATATAGTGATCTATATTGAATTGCTCTCTTTAGCTTGACCTCTTTCTAAAAGCTCTACTCTTTTACTCCCCTCCTCCCACATTTTATGCTTTTGAAATCATATCTAATCTCTTGTTTTGTGTGTGTCTATCCATTACTCTCTTATCATTGTAATGAGTAATTTTAGTACTTTTGTCTTTTAACCTATATATCATCTTCACAGGTAGTTGATGTGCTACCTTTAATGTATTTTTGCCTTTACCACTGATTTTATTTCCTGGTTTTCTTTGTTTTTTATAATTTTCTTATCCCTATTTGTGGTCTTCTCTTTTCCACTTAAATAAGTCCCTTCAGCATTTCTTGTAGAACTGATTTCTTGGTGATAAACTCCTTTAATTTTTGCTTGTCTTTATCTCTGCTCCCATTCGACATGATAACCTTGCTGGGTAGAGTATTCTTGGCTGTGGGATTTTCCTTTCAGCACTTTAAATATGTCATGTGACTCTCTTCTAGCCTGTAGGGTTTTGGCTGAGAAGTCCACCAATAGCCTTATGGGCTTTCCTTTGCATGTCACTTGTTGCCTTTCTCCTACTGCTTTTAGGATGCTCTTTTTATCTTTAATTTTGGACATTTTAATTATAATGTGTCTTGGTGTGGGCCTCTGGGCGTTCATCTTGTTTGGTGCTCTCTGTGCTTCCTGTACTTCGATGTCTGTTTCCTTCCTTAGGTTAGGAAAGTTTTCAGCTATTATTTCTTCAAATAGATTCTCTGCCCCTTAGTCTTTCTCTTCTCCTTCTGGGACATCTACAATACGAATATTAGTGTGCTTGAAATTGCCCCAAAGTTTCCTTAGACTGTTCTCATTCTGTCTAATTCTTTTTTCTTTTATCTGTTCAGCTTGGGTGATTTCCTCTAGTCTTTCTTCCAGCTCGCTGATCCATTCTTCTGTATCGTCTACTCTGCTATTGAGTCCATCTACTGAGCTTTTCATTTCCAGTATTGTATTCTTCGTTTCTGATTGGTTCTTTTTTATATTTTCCAATTTTTTTGTTGACATTCTTACTGTGTTCATCCAGTCTTCTCCCAATATCAGTGAGCATCCTTATGAGTTTCTGTTTGAACTCTTTGTCAGGTAAATTGCTTATTTCTGTTTTATTTAGTTCTTTTTCTGGGCTTTTGTCCTGTTCCCTTGCTTGGAATGTATTCCTTTGCCTCCTCATTGTGCCTCTTTCTCTGTGCTTATATCTATGTATTAGGTAAGTTAGATATGTCTCCTGAGCTTGGAGAAGTGGCCTTATGTAAGAGATGCCTTTTGAGGCTCAGCAGTGTGCTTCCCTCTCGTCACCAATCCAAATAATGCAGGAGTGACCCCTGTTTGGGCTACTTGTGTCCTTCTGCTGTGGCAGGGTTGCTCTTACTGCAGGTGCCCAGGGAGTCTAGTCTTTCCCTCCCTGGCCAGCTGTTAGTAAATTGGGCTTAGGGAGCCCCACCACTGTTCACTGCGAGGTTTAACAGCACAATCCTGTTGCAGTTTTCCTGTTAATTGAGTAGGTACCCAGTGTAGCTGGTTGCTATGCTCAGGGGCTTACAGTTGCTGTAGGCCTCAGGCCTGCAAGGCTATTGTCAGTTCTCTTAGGAGTGCAGCTGAGGGGTGGCTGGCCCTAGGCATGGGAACACCCAATTGTTTCAGGCTTTGGAAGGTGGAGTCAATCCTCTTTGTGGCTGATTTTGAAGCACAGGTATTCTGCTGCTGATAAGCCCCAGCCCCCACAGGCCCACACAGACCGTCAACACAGTTCTGGTCCATGCATACTTCCCGATTCCCTGGAGCATACCCAGTTGCCCCACTGCTGAGGCCCCCACCTCTCCACCAACACCCCCCACAGTTCATCTGGTCCTCACACAATCCCTGCCCCATGAAGGTGGGCACACTCGCCTGCCTGTAGAGGTTCAAGGTACTCAGTCTATGGAGCTATGCAGGCTGACAAGTAACTTGACAGCTTGCTGTTGGGTGGGGCTGGTCTCTAGGGTGGGCTTCCCGCCCTGGCTGAACTGGATTAAATCTGTGCTCTAGTGGGTGTAGCAGACCCCTGGGCTATCAGACCAGGGGAAGAACTTCAATGATGTCTGCCAGCATCTGTGTCAGCATGCCTGCACTAGGTCACAGCAATAGCCACCACCAAAGTTTCAGTCTCTGGAGATGTCGCACCTCTCACTGAGATGCACCCAGAGTCTACCAGGTGAATCTCTTTTCACCAAAGGACTGTGCAGCTGTCTTTTTGGTGATTTTAGGTTGCTCTTTGAGATGTGTGAATTTTTGTGTGGGCCCTTTAAGAGTCAAGTTTTTTTGACTTTCCTCTGATAGCTTTTCTGGGTTTAGTCCCCAGTTGCAGTTAATAGCCAGCGAAGCCAGATAGTAGGACCCTTGTCTCAGCTGTGCTGAGTCTCAGGATGCTTATAGCAGTAATGTGCCCCCTGTTAAGGTGCTCACTTCTCCAGGGAGGGCTGCATACCCTAGGGTGGCTCCCTCCTGGCCAGATGTGAAGCTCCGCCTCAATCAGGACTGTCCCTTGTTGTGGGAGTTCTTTTTATCCAGTTTTCACGCTATTTTTCCAGAATAATTTTTCCAAGAATGGTTGTAATCTGGTTGTGTTTGTGGGAGGAGGTGAATTCAGAGTCGGCCTACGCCACCATCTTGACGAGATCTGGAAGTATATTTTAATTAAAAATCAGGATGGAATTCAGTTAAAAATCTGGCCCCTGTTAAACAGCAGGAAGATCTGTCAAGAGTGAGCTTGCATTCCCAAATGGTGACAATCCGCTGGAGCTGAGGATTGGCTGCCCCTTGGGAGAGGTGGGCTTTCTTAAGTTAGTCAAGTCAGCTTAGACTACATTACACACTGATAAAACCTCCAAACCTCAGTATCTTACAGCAGCCTTGGTTCATTTCCTGCTCACATGACATTTCTCTCTGTTGGCTCCCGGCTCCAGGATCCAGACTGAAGGAGCAGCCCCCATTTGGAATACGCTGTTTTTGTTGCAGAGGGAAAAGAAAAATGGCCAAAGGGGGCAATAGCTTTTAATACTTCTGCTTGGATATAGTTTATGTCATTTTTGCTCACATTCTATAGGCCAAAGCAAATCACAGGCAAAGCTGACATCAAAGAGGCAAGGAAGTTTACTTCCTCCAAAGGGAAGTTTCCCCAAGTCATATGGCAATTGTTAGGATATGTAAAACACTTGCAGGAAGGGCAGTGAATAAATGAGAACAATAATACAATCCACCACATTCATTGATCCTCTCTGTCTAACTCTTTTGTGCATTTGGGTTTGCAAATCCAATTTAGATCGTTAGAGGCCTTTTTAAGGTCTTTTAGAGCTGAGATTTAACCCAGGTCCCCATTTCCTTTCTATACAATTATGAGATGTGCTGTGTGTTACAGGTATGTTCAATAATGTCCAGGAAGTCAGAAACTCTCATGATTGCATGGTGAACAGGCAGTGAACAACTGCTCCAGGTTGCCTCTAATTCTATTGTGTTGTCCTACTGCAGTCAGGTATCGTGTGGGATTTTTCCACTAAGAATTAATAGGTTCAGTTTTTTCTTCATTCATTTAACCATTGAACAAATGATTCGTGAGCACCTGCCAGGCACTGGGCCAAGTGTCAGACATACAATCTTCAGTAACTCAAGTTCCCTTCAGGAATGTACAGCCTACCCGGAGGAAACATGAGTAAGAAGGTAATTGCATTATGAAGTGTTCAAGGATATATATTTGTGAGCAAAGGGCACTATAGAAGCACATAAGAAAGCTCCTAAGTCAAACATAGGGTTCTGGAAAGGCTTTCCAAGCAAGCAACGAGAACTGGAGCCCAGTCAAGGGAGAGGAAAGCACATTTCAGGCAGAGAAAACAGCAGGACCAATGGTCTGGAATTGAGAGACAGCATTGTAGTAGTTTGCAAAACTGTTTGAAATTCTAAGGACATACACACAAATGTGCACGTTTGTGCTTCAGTATGTAGGATGTCAATGCACTCTGCCCTTTACCTTTGTAAACGTGGATTTGGCCCTGGATCTCTACAAGAAGAAATACTGAGAGAAGTAGATCTGCAAAAGATAAAGAACAGATATATAGTAATTTCTTATATTTCTTTTTTATCGAGATGGAACATACAAAAATTGTACATACATACATACACATGTGTGTATGTGTAACCATCAAGATATAGAACATTTTCAACACTCCCAGTAATTTCTCCCTTGCTCCTTCCTAGTCAATAGCTATCTCTGTGGAAGTAACTGATACTCTGACTCCTAACAACATTGGTTTAGTTGTGTCTGTTCTGGAAGTTCATATAAATTGAATGACACATTACGAACTCTTTTGCGTCTGGCTTTTCCCCCCCTAACATAAAGTCTGCAAGATTCATTCAGATTTGTCTTGCATGGATAACAAGACCTTTTTTTTTTTAATATCACTGTGGTTATCTAACTGAGTCAGCATCTGTTGTTGAAATGACCAGGTTCCCTTAGCACCCAGCTGGGCCCTTATAAAAGATATCTTTTGTGCAGAATTCACCCCTTTCTTTGGAGTACTTTCCTCCCCTTTGGAGGTGGGCCCACAGTAAGCCTATCATGTGAGAATCAATTTTGACCATGGCTAATCAGCTCATAAATGGACACCTGATACAAGTTGTATCAGGGTTGTATCAAGGTTGTATCTCCATCTGATTCTCCTCTGGAGAATATTTTCTTGAGAAAAACAGAAGACTGAGAGTTAGAAGTAAAGGTCTATTAATGATGACGCTCTCAAGTGAATATCAACACAA
Source organism: Equus caballus (assembly GCF_041296265.1). Lineage (NCBI taxonomy): Eukaryota > Metazoa > Chordata > Mammalia > Perissodactyla > Equidae > Equus > Equus caballus. The sequence continues at coordinate 94,031,985 of NC_091685.1, read as the reverse complement.
ATTTCGAGGGCTCCAATGAACTACCAGGGTTCCCACCCTTTCTGACGCCTGGAGTCTGTGAGGTAGCCCAGTGTCCTTCCAATAAATTCTCTCGTTCTATGAAGCTATTTGGAAGTGGGTTTAGGATACTTGTAACCAAAAAAGTCTTAATTAGGACAGCCTTGATGTGTCTAATTAGAGAATCGTTAACAGAATGAAGCAGAGGCTGAGGCTGAGCTGAACTGGCCAGGGACCAAGACAGGCGGCTTTACAAGTCTCCATGGCAGGAGTGAAGACCGTGGTGACTGCCCGCTCTAAAGCCATTGCAGATCATTTGGCTTCAAATGACTCGAGGGCTCTTTTGTGCATGGCTAATCATGTGGAGATGTTTAGCACAAGTCAAATGTGCTCCTCAGTCCTGCCACGACACTCCCATAAGTGAGATGTGAGCCTGCACTGTCGCTTTGAGACAAACCCTGCTGGGTTTTTTTTTCTTTTACTATCTGTCTAGCGTCGAAGGGATTCAGTTACTCTTTAGCCTTAAAAAGATGCCAAAGGATGGTGCTAGCCTTCTGTGGCTTGGGGCAAACTCATATTGCACAAATCTGTTTCTCGTTTACGTGCTTCAGCCAAATTGCCAGGGTTGTTTTTTTCCCTCATAGAATGTGACAGTACAGAAGGCCCGCATCCTTTTCATTTGGGCATTCTACAGATACTAGATGTAGGAGGAAAGAGAAGAGACTACTGGAAAATTTTGATGTCTATCTTCATAGGGCAAAAGTTCGCAGAATAAGCAATGATGGATGAGGACATTTTCAAATGCTTGGTTAATTTCTATATTAGTAGCGTCACATGCTACTAGCTGACATGATTTAATAAATGAGTCACGTGGTAATGTTTCTAATGCACAGCCTTCAATATGAAAATTGTGACTGATGCTAGATATAGTTTAAAAGAATATAAGAGAAAAACTATGCCATAAGAAAGAAAACAAGTTTTCAGTAATGTAATACTTCAATAGCTTCAATAACGATTTAGGGATTTATCTGTTTAAATTTTATAGATTATAATGATACTGCAAAATGCCACTGCTATTAAAAAGTTAGAACCTAGAAATAACCTAAAAGTTATTCCTTAAAAAGATATAAGACTGTCAATGAGACACATAATTGACTTACCTGGGGAGGACTTTAAAATACAAAATAAATGTCTCACTTTGATAACATGTACCGTTTAGTAAAGAAAAATTACTTTAGCTCTGTATGGAGTCTTTGCCTTGGGTGTGCAGGGTTGGGGAGGTACCTATGTGTATCCTACGTGGTATTTTGGGTAGAGGGACGCAAACGCAGAATGTGGTTTGAGCTGCTTCTTCCTAACCAGGTCCAGGAAAGACTACTTCTTTAGTACCTTTTCCTTGGATCCCTTGAGCTACTCCTATTTATTTATTTTTTCATTTTTAGTTTTTGGCTCCCATTAGCCAGCATTTATTTATTTTGCTTGCAATCATATAACTGTCACTGATACAGGAGAAGGCACTCATAATCAGAGAAGTAGCCCGAAATTCAGAACCTGAGGTGATGCCACACCTGGGGACCAGGATGCACAGATTCAGCCTGGATCTTCTAATCGAAGCATCGGTATCTTTGTGGCATCTCTATCTTCACACAAAGAGAAGGCTAAGGAGCCAGCCTGGTATCAAAATTGGCTTTAGTGGAGCCATTTTAAATGGAGTCGGTGCTGCCTTTCCAGAAAAACTGCTTGCTGTCTTGAACGTTGGATTGGGCGAAACCTTTGGACTGGGCCAAAACGCCAATGATTCTCAAGCAATTGTTTGAGAAGTCAGTAGGAGAGCAGACATCCTTCTCACAAAGACTGACCATTGTGAGCTTTCTGAAGACAGAATCAACAGTCAATCAATGTTTAGCCAAGGCTAGCTTCTGCCTCCAACTCCAATTAAAATTCTTTGTAATACAACCTCCCTTCTTTGCCCTTAAAAGCCCCTGACTTTTACTCCACAGGGGGACATTATTTGGGTTTCCACCTGATTCTGTGCTGTCCAATTGGAATTCTTTGAGCCCTGATAAATGCTTCGCCTCTTAAACTGGTTTCCTTTTTTGTGGGTTGACACTGGGAAGCCCTGCTCCCTGTGCAGGTCGTGCTCCTGCTGCTGTTATTTAATCCTGGGAAAAAGCCAGAGAGTGGCTATTTGTAGCCATTAGGAGGCCAGCAGTGCCTTGAGAGTGTGACTTGAGAGCAAGGGCAAGTTGACTAGACCTTGTAAGACATCCTTTAATTTCACCAAATGATGCTCCTGCTGCAAAGACCTGGTACGTAGACATTGCTCTGAGGCAATGTCTCAATCTTTTTAACTCATGCCACCCATCCCTTCCATCCATCCTCAGTTTTAATCAACCCAGAAGACTTGATTGATTTTTACTTTCTGTAATTGGTATTAAGATACAAAGTGTATATGAGTATGTTGTGTAAAAAAGACAGAATCCCATGGTATTCTAATGCATCCTCCTGGGAGAGGGGTGTGTGTGCAGAGCGGTTGCTGAATAGATGACATCTCTTTGACAATATAAACTCAGAAAGCAGGATAGCCAGGAAATTTAATTTCCACATTTAGAACGTATTTCAGAATGTGCCACCCTTACTTTGATCATTGTGGAAACAGATGTCCAGAAGTTCTCTTTCTCCTGCTTACCCTACAAGGAAAACGTTACCTGGACATTATTTATCTTATAAAGAGAAGAAAAGGAGAACTGAGTGTTTACCCTGTGAAGGCAAAAACCATTAAAAAAAAATTAAGCCTTCAGCAGATGCTTTCCACATAGAACCTTCAGCTGATAGTGAATGGATACCTTATGCAAGATTAGATGTTTTTGCTGATGTGGGAACCATATGTCTATACGTGTTTACAAAACAAACTTCCTTGGAACCTGATAACACTCTACATAGTCCTCTTTTTCAAGGGGTACAACCTTGCAACAACGGACAAGATGTGGCTCACGTATAGCATTTTGGTTATTCTTGGTTTTCTCTTCAGCCACAGGCCCTTCAAGGAAAGCTCGGGTGGAAGCTCTGCCCGTAGACTGCCGCAGAGTCCAGCTTACCATGTCCTCCCTTTGGATGACACTATAATCGTATCTAGGTGGCCATTTCTTTCTTAGAATTATCTGGCAATTTGATACTATGTGTTGAAAATGATTCTGTTTTGCACATTTTTTGAAACAGAAGTTTTATTTCTAAGACTTTATCTTAACGCTATAACGCTGGAAGAGTTCAAAGAATTAGCTCCAAGAATAAAAAAAAATTTTAAACAACCTAACTTGCCAGTAATAGAGAAATGTTTAAAAAAATTATGATGAAATGCTAAGTGACCAGTAAAAATAATGTGATAGAAGGACATTTCATGACATGGAAAGATATTCACTGCTAAAAATATATAAGTTGCAAAATTGTATACTAATAGTTTAATATATTGTAAAAAAAAGATACAAGTTGCAAAATAAAAGTCCCATAAGATTCTTTTGTGGAGAATTATCTACTTTTGTGTGTTGCTGGGAACCTGGATATAAATACATAGAAACAAGACTGAAAAGAAAATGCTCTCAAATAATGAGGTTTTTCCTCCTTTTGCTTATCAAATATTCTACCACGAGAATACATTGCTGTTTACTAATAAGAAAAATCAGTTTCAGTTATTTTATTTAAAGAAGGAGTAGAAACATTAGAAAACAAATATATGATTTCTGATGACTTTGGAAGATCCTTCTTCCAGAAGGAAAAAAATACCTGGAAAGTTTGTTCTCTGTTTTGATCACTAGAGGTCACCAAAGTCATAAAGATTATTAGTAATTTTTTTTCTTTCCATTTTTATTTTGAGTCACAGAGGGATGTTTCTGGCATCTCCTGTTAGGCACTTTTGAAGCATTTACTGGAAGACCTCTTGCTGCTTAGTCTTAAGGAGAGTAAACTGTTTGGACTAGTTTTTTTCTAACATTAAATATTCTCTGAAACAGACAACCATCTATCTATGGGACTATTCAAAACAGATGGGTGTTTCTGGAGAATGTGATTTATTTCCTCCTCTGATACCAAAGGGCCTATTGGCTGATACCTGCTGAATGTGAGTTCTGAGCGATGTTGTTGAGACAGAACCACAGAACACCCAGCAGCAGCACACACCGTTTCAAACGAAACAGCATGGACCATTTCAAGGAAAAAACGTTGTGCCTTTACTGGTAACATGTGTGGTATATGAGGGCTTCAATGAAGCAGAACATTCAAGAACACCCATTGCATCTTTTGAATAACAGACCACACTACCTTTTCGCGTGTTAATGATTCTGCATTTTTTGAATTCAACATAAGCCCAAATCCCCAGACCCTAAAATTATGGAGAGGCAGGGAAGAGTCAAAAACTAGACTGGAATCCTGCAAACATCCAAAGAAACTGTCTTTCTCCAAAAGGTTCATCAAGCAGCTAAAGAAAGTATAACTAATTTCAACGTTGTTGGCGTGCTCACATTTCAGGGAGGTGTAATTCCTGTTCCAAGATGAAGTTTCTGTAACTCAACAAGATGCAGCATGTGGAAGGTGTCTACTTGTCAGGAGTTAAATACAGTGGACAAAGATGCAATAGGTGAGAAGACTCTCACATTTTCACTGTTTCAGTCACCGATAGATAAATTACTTACCTGGTCATGTAGATGAATCTGTGTTGAATCCCTCTCCCAGAGAAGCTAAAGAAATCATTCTTTTCCCTAAGAACTCCCAGTGCGTCGATACCTGACAGACCCAAGGTCAAGGTTCTGGCACAAGCCATAAACTAAGAGACTTCAAGCCAATATCAACGTGACTCATTTTGCATTCAGGCTTGTTCCTTATTCAGCGGACTTTATTTGACTTTGATCTTGGTTAACTTTGAAGTATCCAAGGTTCCCATTTTCCATAAGTTTTTTTTTTTTTTAAGTTAAATCAGACGGACGGGCAAAGGAAATCTAAAGCTTAAAAGAAGTGAAAACAACTAGACGCAGTCAGTTATATATTTTCACTACTTTGTTTAAAGTAGCACATTGCTGTACTTACAACACTTCACATCATTGAGTTATTTATGAAGTTGTAAATAAAAGTCGCATTTTCCACTGTATCTTAGGAGACACATTTAAAAACATGTTGTTAGGAACCTGTTGTATGATTCGTGTGAAAAGTTTAGTTAAATGCAGAACTACAGATTGTTGTTAATGATGTCCTAAAAACTATCACTATGGAATAGCTGTTAACTTAAAGGGAATATTAATATAGGAATTCTAATATTGGAGATCTTATATCTAAAAGCTGATTCTTTTATGAAATTCACAGACTATGTATTCCAAAATCTACTAGAAACTCAGGTTTGCATTTGTACTTATAAAGTGACTCAGAAGCATAGCTCAAAAACTCATTAATTTTATTTCACTCATTATGCTTCAGATTTATGGGACTGTTTTTCTTATTATCATAAAGGCAATTTCATTTAATAATGAAGTACTTGTACACAACCGCACACATATATACGCATATGTGTGTGTGCATGTGTGTGTTATCCTTTGACACAAAAATAAAATCAGTTATATGTTATTTATAAAATTTGTCATGGAGAGTATCAAGAGAAAATTTTTTTTGAAAGATTTTAAAATTAAGTCCACCTAATATCCATTTACCTCTTCTGTCATGCCTCACTTACCTAGTCATCCTCCTTTGCCTAAATCTGTGAAGTGGAACTGCCTTCTGTTAAAGGAAACAGCAAATTTGTGTTATACCAGGGCATTACCAGAATGTCCTGGGGGCAGCTCATATTACTATTTCTGTCCTATTCCAGAAAGTAGGAAAACGTGTGAGTTACCTTTCAGGTCATCTAGAAGGGTGAAATTCTCCTTTGGGTAAATCTGATCCTGTCAAACTACAAATCCAATGAATTATTGGACATGTAATCTGAACAGTGATGCACATAAGAACTTGGTACAGTTGTGTTACCCATGGGCTGGAGAAACATTTTGGAGTGGAATAAAAGGCCTTGGCATATCTGGAGACAAGAGGTCTCATTCCTGTACCAGTTCTTTCCCTTCCCATGGACATTTGGAGGAAAGCCAGAAAAGAATTTATTTACTTGTCTAAAATTGAGAAGTTAGGGAAGAAATTTTAAAGAAGAGAATTTAGAGATATAATGGTGATGTGGATGAAAATGTCTAAGCCTGTCTACATATTCTCCTAGATGAAAATTCTTACCATAGAATGATATCTATGGTCGATGCTAAGGCTCCCACAGCTTTGACCGTGTTCTGTGGGATGGCACTGAGAACCACCATAGCAGGCTGGGATGGCAGAAGCAGCACAGGGTCAGGCACTGGATTTTGGATCTCAAAACTCTCAGAATCCTAAAACTGTGTGATACTAGACAAAATATTTAACCTCTTTGAAAGTTAATTTCATCACCTGTAAAGTCGAGGTGGTATATGCCTTGAAGGACTGTTATGACAACGAAGGGAGAGTCTCAGTGTAAAGCATGAACATAATGTCTAGCTCACGGCAAATGTCTAAGGCAAGTTAGTTTGCTTCCACAGAAAATTGTTGTAGGATTAAATGACTTAATATTTGCAAAAGTGTATTGTAAACAGCAAAGTGCTAACCAAATGTAAGTCATTATTAATGTTATTTTTAACCTGTATTTGATATATACTTAGTTCTTTTTGGGAACTTCAGGCCACAAAATAGATAGCCTCGAACTGACATGGGAACTCTACCAGATAATCTAAAGCCAAATTTAAGAGAGTATCCATTTCCTCCCAAGAAAAATTATATGATAATTACCAAGAAATAACTTTATTATATGGAATAACTACCATCTTTTTTCTGAACACCAAAATGGTCCAAAGGTAGGTAAGAAAATATACAGAGTGGAGATGAGGAGGGCAAGAGAAAAAAAGGAAAGAAGGAAAACAAGGGCAGCCAAACCCTCTATTATGTGGATGATTGAAAATGGGCTGTGATCCTAATTACTTAAAGGAATGGAAAACCAGTTTAAAATGCAGTTTATTTGAAAGACACGTTTATTTGACGCCTGCAGTTAGACAAATATCACTACATAAGTCTGGAAAAGGCTGATTGTTTTGGGTTGAAGATACACTTTTGAGGAGTAGGAAGCTATTCCTGAAGTTCCCACGTGTGTGTAGGAAAAGTTTAAATCACGCAGACTAAGTCATGTCAATAAAAATAATCCATAACCAATCTATAAATGAAAATTTGGGTGAGTTTATTTTGAGCCAAAATGGTCCTGGGCCTTGCTTCCCAAAGGAAGGAAGGGCACCAAAGAAGTGGGGTGTACAGAGTGGTTATATACCCTCAAAGAGGATGTTTCACATATGATTGAAATGTCCCTTTTATAATACTCAGGAGACTGCACTGTCAGCACAGCGATTGAGGGACACAGCAGGTAGTAGGGCTGCTGTCTCGGTGGACACAGCAGGGTGGCAGGTCTGTTGTCTTGAGCTGGGTGGTCACAGGTGAGCCCAGCAATCAGTTCCTAGCCTAGGGAAAGATGCTTATTTTTAAGGAAATGCCAATGTGGGGGGAAGTTGCACCTTTATCTTGAGGCCTTTGTTCTTGTCTTCGGGACATAACAAATGCTTAAGGCAGACATACAACGCATGCTCAAGGGCCACGTCAGCCCCTTTTGGAAAAACAAAGTCAGGTCAAATTAGGTTTACACCAAATGGCTTCCTCATATACTCCAATATATCCTATTGCTTGCCATTTCTATTTGTCAGTCATAAGTCCACCCTGGTAAAAGCTGATGCCACTTGAGGGTTAGACCCTGAGAATTTCGTGCCCCTGGAGAAATACTATTGTGTACCCCAAGGGGGCACTAAAAATAGAAACTGAGTGTATAAGTTACTAGAGCACAGAATATATACAGGCCTCCCCTGTGAGCAGGAAGCAATTGGAATTCGTTAAATCCAAGTTAAGACTCTGTGGGGATGTTTCTTCATAAATCAGGTTCCTAATGTACAGTGACTTGTTCAAAGTCTTAGAAGACATCTTAGAAGAATCAAGGTCAAAAGTCAATCTGATATGGAATTACTAGGCAATGAGCCACAAGAGAAGAAATAGCATCAAGATTGAGGGAACTTGCTTTGGAGGTAAGCCAGCCTGTTACTGCCCCTTACTTTGTGACTTTGGTCAACTTGTTCAAACTACAAGCTTCAGTTTCTTCATCTAGAAAGTGGAGATGATAATAAATCTATTGCAGCACTGGTATGAGAATTAAATGAGAAAATGTATGCAAAGATTTAAGCAATGCACCAAATGAATAATTAACCACGACTATGAATAATATTATTAACAAAATACTCACAAAAATACTATTATGAGAATAGGGGCCTCCAACCAAGGGCCCTTTGTGGAAATATGTTAGGAATGTAGGGGCTGTCCTGAAGAATGTTCTGTGCTAATTTTAACTGAGAGTGAAAAATGACTGCTTAGATAACAGGAACCAAACAAAACGGGAATCTTATTCTAATATATTCTTTGAATGTCTCTTCAAATAATAGTCACATTAGACTAAGTAGAAATAGCCTCAACCTAGAAGATGCATCTCTTAAACCGTGGAAATTTCTTTGTGCCCATAAAACTTAAAACATGCTGTTTGTTTTTAGATCTAGAGAAGGCATCATTTTAAAATATATATTATTTTATCAAACACTCATCAGCTAGAGGAGGTACATTAAAATGCTATATTCCAATAAATATCTAAAAAATACGTTCAAACTTATATTTGATCTGCATTTAGTTCTTTTTGGTAACTTTAGCCAACAAAAGAGATGACCCAGAATTGATGTGGGAATTCTATAAGATAATCCAAAACTAAATTTAAGAAAGCATCCATTTTTTCCCCAAGAACAGTTTCCTAACAATTAACAAAGAATTAACTTTATTATTTGGAACAACTACTATCTTTCTTCCTCTGAGTGCTAAAATGCTGCAATGTAGGCAACTGTTGAAAGACACGGGAAAATTGATGCATTATCTTCAAGATGCTACTTTTCCTCATTGTCTACGCTTTACTCTTGTGCTGCTTGAATTTGCCTTCAGTCTTAGGGCCTGTGCCAAATCTATAGTGAAATCTCCCTGGAGTGGGGGGTGGAGGGCGCTCCTAAAGAAAGGCAAAACAAGATCCTAAACAGAATGAATATTCTGGGAGAGGTAGAAGAAGGAATGATGCTCCCTCAGGGCAGGTTTTTGTTTTGTCCCTGCTGAGACTTGCATCTCCAATTCCAAAATTCTCTTAAATGGTCCATTGACATGGTTATTGAAGGCCATGCCTTGCCACAGTCACAGGCATAATTTGTCCAGGTGTTCTCTTCTTTTCATGAAAATAGTTATAGTCTTTTGTACACTAAATATTAGCATTACAGGGCAGTCATAAAAGTACAAGATAATAGTATGGATTATAGCTGAATAAAATTAAATTATCAATAGTTCTTGCAAGAATAACAAATCCATTATGGCAAAATAGAGCCATGGAAAAGAGAAAATTGAAAATAAAAACAGGGAGGGCAGTCTGGGAGAGAGCTGAACAAGCTTTGCACTAAAGCAGTAGAAGTGGGGCCGGAAAGGACAGGGAGGTGTAAAGATAAGGAGCAGAGTGTATGTGAGGGGTGAGATAGAGAGAGTATTCTAAGAAGACTCGCCGGTTTCTGGATTGGTAGGCTGCGTGGGTGGTGGAACTATTCCCTGAGATGATAAAAAACAGAAAGAGAACAAGCATGGTGGTTAAGATACCGTGTTTGTGTCGGATGGTTGAATCATCAGATACGACCAATAAGCAAATGAATATTAAGATCTAATTATTTTCTAGAATAGCATTTTAAATAAAATGCAAATATAGAGCCTTATACACGAAAAACATTTAGCGCTGTAAACAGATACAATTCATTAATGTCATAGATCTGACGTTTGTGAATCAACAAAATTTAAATTAACAGGAACTTATTAATACAACAAATTTGGAAAATAGTAAATATCGAAAGCCTTGACAATATTAATATTTTTATTTAATTATTTTTCTTCTAAGAGTGCTTTCTAACACTCTAATCACAAATATAGACAGTATACGAAAGATGTATACTGCAATAATTAAGGGAACAAAAAATTGAAATCAACCTGAAAATCCAATAATAAGGTATTAAAACAAATCATGATATGTCTACAGGACAGAATATTAGGCGACCATTAAAAATAGTTTTCTTAGGGGCTGGCCTGGTGGTGCAGTGGTTAAGTTCACATGTTCCACTTTCGTAGCCCAGGGTTCACCGGTTTGGATCCCAGGTGTGGACCTATGCACTGCTTGTTAGGCCATGCTGTGGCAGGCATCCTACATATAAAGTAGAAGAAGATGGGCACGATGTTAGCTCAGGGCCAGTCTTCCTCAGCAAAAAGGAGGAGCATTGGCAGCAGATGCTAGCTTTGGGCTAATCTTCCTTAAAAAAAAAAGATATAAAAAATAGTTTTCTTGAAGAACCTGTAAAAATGCAGATGCATTAGTTTCTCTTGCTACACAACAAGTCACACCAAAACATAATAGCTTAAAAAACACACCAAACCACCTAATTTCTCTGAATTGGGAAACTGGGAATGGCTCATCTGGTGGTTATGGCTCAGGGTGCCTCACAAGACTTTAGTCAGGCTGTTGGCCAGGTCTATAGTCTTCTTAAGGCTTGACTGGTGCTGAAAAAGCCATTTCCAGGCTCACATGTGAGTATTGGTGGGCTTTCTGGCTACTGGCTGGAGGCTTCAGTGTCTCACCATGTGGGCCCTGTCATAAGGCTGTTCACAACATGGCAGCTTGCTTCCCTTAGAGAAAGAGAGCGCAGAAGAAACAGCCAGCTCGAGGAGAGAGCCAAAGTCACATATAACCTCATCTCAGACATGACATTCCATCACTTCTGTCATATGCTATTGATCATACAGACCAGTCCTGGTACCATGGGAGAGGGGACTTCATAATGGTGTGCATACTGGGGGTAGGAATCATTGAGGGACATCTTGGAGACTGGCTACCACAGTCGGACAATGCTGATGGTAAATATTAACTGAGCAAAATAAAGAATATAAAGAGACCTTAATTATTGAAAAAGTGAAGAGAAAGAAGACAATGTGAAGATATTAGAATACTGACTATGTGTATCTCTGTGGCAGGACTATAGTTTTTATTTTCCTCTTTATAGTCTTTGATATTTCACAAAATTTTTATAATTAGCATGCATTTTGTTCATTATATTCTTCATAACCGTTAAGAAACTCAGAAAATACATTGAGCTTTTAATATTAATTATTTTTACATTGACTGGAAGATTTTCCAGTAAAACTCAAGTCATTTACTAGAAATATACTGAAGTATCCTACTAATTTAGTACAATTAGTTCAATTCAGGATCAAAAGATTATACTTTGATTTCTTTTTCAACAGCTCCACATATTTCCTAGATTATTTTGTGCAAATTCAAATGTAATAACTAGGTTCCTAGGTTGACGACCATTAACACATTCTTGTTTTTTAGTTTCCCCACTCTATCAAAGGTACTGTATGCCCAAGCTAGACAATCTTTAAAGAAACTTCCAATTCTAAAGTCCTTTGATTTTTAGCAGATATTTATTACATACTTAATAAGCTCAAGGCACTGTACTTTCTTAGTCAACTGTACTGTTGTCCAAGGTTCATGAGGAATCTGAAGGTGTTTTTGGAAAGAAGAGTTGATCCAAACGTTTATTTTTCACTTGCACCATAAAATCTAGGTCCTGCCCCAACACACCAGAGGTTGGCATTTGGAGATGTAAAAGGCAATATGGAAGTTTTCTGCAGCCTTTACAGAGTTTCAATAGCTTGCCACATGGAGAGGGGCCTATCTGTGGGCTTATTTAGTCCCGACAATTGTCTGCAGATACCCCGACAAAGGTCTTTCCTGGTGTTTTAAGGTTTACTGGCATTTCCTTCTGCAGGATATCCGCTCTGCTTGTCTTCCCGCATGAGAGAGTGCAGATGTCCCTGAAAGTATCTTTGCATGGATTTACTTGAAGCAAGATGCTGAGAGAAAGGGCAAAGCCCAAAGGGAGCTGTCAGGGCTAGAGACAGGAAGGAGCTGGGCACAGATTTCCAGGCTACGGGAACATAAGCTTTTCTTTAGGAAACAGCTTCATTTCTTTTTTATGAAAATGGGCTCTTGCTGTTACAGAGGCTAGAGATGTTCTAGTACTCTTCCCAATTTTCCATATCCAAATACCCCCATGATGATGACACTTTTGGATGTTCTATTTATCTCACTGAGGACCTGAGATTGCAATTCAGTGTGTTTCAACTGATGATGATGTCTTAAAAAATGAAATTATTAAAACTTTTCTCAGTGTCTGAGATACGGGAGACCTGAAGATAGGAAAGGTATGTCCAAGGAAAAAGGAAGACCTGATTTGGCTCCAAGCAGGTAAAATGAATGAGTGATGATACAATCTAGTCGAAAGAACTCCATATATATACCTCAAAGTGCTACTCATATGATAAAGTTACTGCCACTGTGAAAAGGTGATTTACAACCAGGCCCCTAGTGTGTAGGTGACTACATGTGCAAGTATATAGATAAATGTTCAATAACCTGTGCTGTATTGTACTCTTGAGAGTGGCTAGGGGCTTCCTTGAAGATAGAAAGCACTGAGTTCTGCCGCAGGGAGCTCAGGACTTACCAGAGAGAGAGAAATGCCTTGAGGATGTTACAGTCAAATGACGAAATCAAAGACACAAATTTAGGAGTACATGTATATACTGTGAGGATAGATACATTCTAAAAAAGGAGGGACTATATTCTCAAAATGGCATGTATAACAATGCACACAAAGTAATTCTGACTGTAGTTTGTGGGCTAATACAGATCTGTTCCAATGCAAGCACAGTATGGCTTTCAGATATGTATTTGTACTAAACCAAATTAAATCAATGTGTCAACGAATGCAGAAACTTCTTGGCCATAGTCAAGTCACAAGGCAGGTGGAGAATCCATTAAGGTAAGTCTGAGAAGAAAAAAAACCACTGATCTCATCTTTCTCTAACACTTCTCCAAAGGATAACAGCATCCCCCAGAGCTTAGCTGAAATAAATGAATAAGGAGCATAGTACAATAAGATGGGGAGGGAGCCTACTTACAAATTTGACCTTCAAACTGTGGTTCATAGCCGTGAACTTCTGGTTTCTCCCAACCAAATCCTTAAATGTACAAACATGCCATGATTCATAAGGGAAGGGTCCACAGATGGGTGGATAACTATATCCATGTCCTTCGCCTTTTAGAAGAACTTATCATTCTCTCCTCCCCTTCTTCATTTATTGTGAAGTAAGATCAGTTCTCTGAGATGAGGAAGGGGCTTCATGAGTTCCTGATGGGAAGTCGTGAAAGTTGCCCAGCTTGAGGAAGAATGGAAAGAAGGAAGAGAAAGTATCACTCACTCACCACCCCCAGGACCACGTGTAAAGGAAGAGTAATTAATATTAAATGAATGTTTGCAATATACCATGTAGTAGTAGTAACTTATGTGCATTATCTCATATAAACCTCATAACAATTCAGTAAGATAAGTATCCTCATTTTGCAAGTGAAAAAATCAGAGGACAAATATATTAATGATTTGCCCAAAATAATACCATCTATAAGTGCCAGACTCCATTTTTGAACTATGTCTTTTTTACTCCAAAATCCATTCTCCTTCCGCTGCCCAATACTTCTTTCCCAGGCAACCGTGCATGAATTGCATAAACGGGCCCATGCAGCCCTGCTAACACGGCATCGCTACTCGGCTGTTCTTGGAAAGGTCAAGCTTGCTCTCCCCGAGGGCCTTGTTTGTCTCCCAGGTGTCCTAGTGTGCCACTCCTTCACTTCAGTCTGGTTTCTGCTCAGTTATCACTTCTCCAGGCAGATCTTCCCTGACTTCACCGTTGAAAATATGACTTCTGTCATTTGCAATCACCTAAGCCTTCCTCATTTCCTTTGCAGCACTTATCCCTACGTGCTGCACTTTTATCGATGTATGTGCTTATTTTTTGGCTCTTACGTTAGAATGTACATTTCACGGAGGCAGGAACTTTGTCTGTTTTGTTCACTGCTGCATCCATAGAGCCCTGATCAGTGTCTGGCATTTAAGAGATGTTCTACACATGCTTGTTTGGTTAATGAATGAATAAATGCATTGCTGCGAATATTTCCTAAGCAGAGGAGAAAAATCATGGTCAGCCTCAAATCTCTGATTCCAACTTTTATTTTTCCCTAATTCACTTTCCCTTCCATATTTAACTGAATTATCAATCTTAGGTTACTCATCACCTTGTCTCATGGTAAAATTCATTACTGGTGTAGGTGAAGACCTTTGTGGCACAGATGAGCATATGTCCACCACCAAAACCCCACATTTTCCCTTTCACAAAGAGGCGTTTTTGGTCAGAGGTGACAGCTCTGTCAAGAACTACAGGTTCCAAAGCTCTCTCCTCGCATCTCAGGGCAGCCATACAATTAGATGTTTGGGTTTTTTTTTTCCATTCCCTTATCTTTTCCAGATTCTAAAGGTGCCTGCATTCCTTTGCTTGTGGCCCCTTCCTCCATCTTCAAAGCCAGCAGTGGAGCATCTTCAAATCTGTCTCTGACTCTACTCCCATCATTGCATTTCTTTTCTGACCCTCCCGTGTCCCTCTTTCCCCTATAGACACCTTTGTGATTTCATTGGGCCCACCCAGAGAATCCAGAACTATCTCCCGATGTTAAAATCCTTAATTTATTCCCATGTGCAAAGTCTCTTTTACTATGTCAGGTAACAGATTCATAGGTTATGGGGATTAGAACATGGATATAATTGGGAGGCCATTGTTCTGCCTAGCACATGACATAGAGGAATATTTTGGAAGGACACTGCGTTATCTCATGAAAGCCAAAGAGACTTTGAACGTCCAAGGCTTAGGGAGGTCAGGAGTCTCATCATCTTTAGAGACTTGAGCCAGGAATTAATAATAATGTTAACAAATAATCACACTTATGAAGCTCTTACTATGCGTTAGGCACTGCCCTAAGAACTCTGCATGTATTAACTCATTCAATCCTCACATCAGCTGTGTGTGGTAGGTACTATTATCTGCCCATTTTACACATGGGGAAACGGAGGCACAAAGACTTTTTCACTAGAGCTATGCCATTGATATGAAGAAGCTCCGAAGGCTTTCTTGTCTCTTTTAGCTCACAATTCCAAATTCCTGGGACAGATCAGCCAGCTTGGGTCAGGAGACCACCCTGGACTACGGCTGCTGAGACGGTCTGGTGGCAAAGCCAGGGCCATTGGGTGCCACTCTAAAAGAAGGGATTCGTATGAGTCATCCCAAGAAGTCCACAGGAAGAGGAAAGATTGCCCTGGAGGCCTCCACTGGTAATGAAAAAAATATGTATGAATAACTCAAGTTAAATTTGACACATACAGAGATCTGTGGAAATCTGTAGGAACAATGTTTTCACTATTTTCAATATTATATAATTTGATTTAGCAACTGTTTAGCCAATTAGGAAGTAAGAAATTAGGGCTTAAGTGTTGTTTTAAAACTGATAGAACAATTTATTATTCTATTGTAAATTGAGCAATAGTTTCCAGATACTGGAGAACAAAGATTTCTGTGGTCAAAAGTTTGGGAAATGCGACATCTCTGAGAAATTTACATCTCACATTGGTATATTAAAGATGAACTCAAGGTAATCTGCTTTACTCTGTTCTTGGTTAAACCAACAAACCTATTTTCTTAGCACAGCTATTAACATATCTTTCTCTGGAGTATTTTCATCTTAACACCAATTTGGATAGCTCTCAGGTAGAGTACAAATAAACTGAAATATTTATGGAATTTCACCTTTTCTCATTGTGGCAGCTGAAAGTTGAATTCTGTTCAAGTACAATTTTGTTTATTTGCTAATGACATATTGATTTTTAAGTGCGTAGACCAGTAATTCTCAAAGTGTGGTCCAATTAGCTTTTAATGATGAAATATGAAGAGAAGCTGTTTCAGAGCTGGTTTTTTAAGTAGTAGATACGCCTTCTACACTTTTTCCCTTTCCTCCAGCTGAACGCAGCTAATGGTGATGAGATCCTAGGGGTGGTGGATCCAAAAGATAGAGGGAATCTGGGTGTCTGAGTCACCAAGTGGAGGAAAATCACCGGCCACCCTTAGGTGGAACACTGACATTTCAAATGAGTGAAAAATAAACTTCTATTAGTTTAAGCCACTGCAAAGGTAGGGTTTGCTTTAATACGTGTGTTACCAATATTTATAAATAGCTAAGTAAAATTTTAGGAGATGAAGATTTAGTGGAAATCTTGAAATAGTTTTGCAGTCCTTTTGGACTAGAAGAAATATCAAAGACACTTTTCATTTTTCCAACGTTCTATTTCCAGGTTTATAGCGCTCTTAAAAGAGTCATCTCTTTAAAGAAATCAATACCGTTCTTTTGCCTTTTTGATGTAGAAACAGGTCCCTACTTATCTGCTTGAAAGAACCAAGCAAGAGGGATTTGTGGATAAAGACTTTTACAGGTAGTAGGAAATCTCTAATCAGGCCAAACCGACTCTCGTCTCCATGATATTATATCTCATGCTTCCGGGGATTAAGGACATGTGAATGTCTTTCCCTGAAGTGTGATTGAGATCGCTGGACTCAGCTGTTTGGGATGGATACCCCCCAGAACCCGGTTGCCGGGTTATAATGATAGTGTAGGAGATGCTCTGCACAATTCGTTTAGCTGCTACTTCTCTTATAAACCTTGAAAAGAAGTATATTAACTTTCTGATACTCATGCCTTGCTTTTCAGTGAAAGGAATTATTACTCGTCTTTGTGAAGATTAAGTAGGTCCATTGAGAGAAAAACCATTAATTTGGTAAGAGTCCCTTTGTTAAGATGTTAAAGGCTTTGTATGGGACAAGGGTATTCTCCTTGTCTCCTTATCAAGCTGTAGAGACAGGCGGGCTCTGCTTCTTCTTGTCATCTCCCTCATCACAGGATTAACCTCCACTTCCTCCCTGGCTTGAAACAGCAGCTAGTATATGAATGACTAACTAATTACACTAATCTAGGTGGGAGAGTTGGTACAATGTTGTTTCCCAGAATTAGACAAAATTTGTTTAGTATTGGTCTTTCACTAAGTAAAAGAATAAGGAAGGAAGGAAGGAAAGAAGCTGGTTAAAGAACCAATGAACTGGAAGTCCATATGTGTGATTTTGTCAGCTATCAACTCATCTTTCATAGTTATTATTCTGATAATACAGAAGCTACATCCCAACTGTTTTCTTAAACAATATGAACTGAATGGAACAAGCTATTTTCAAAACTTCTTATAGATATAAAATACTTATGTGTATTAATGTGTAGTCATCTTATGTGTATTGTGTATCTATCAAATACACAAAAATGTGTATTTATCTCAACTATACACCTTGATGAGTTTTTCTCAAACTGAACAGACCTGAGAAACTAGCACCCAGATCAAAAACAAGCAAACATAACCCACACCCTGGAAACCTTCCCATGATCCTTTCTAGTCATAAGATTAACCGCTTTCCTGAGTTCCAACAGCACAGCTTCATTTTGCCTCTTTTTGTAATTTATACAAATGGATTCATACAGTAGGTACTCTTTTGTGTCTGACTCCTTTTGCTGAGTATTTTTTGCAAGATTTACCTTATTGTTGCATATATTGTAGACCATTCATTCTCACTGCTGTATAAAATTCCATTGAGTAAATATGCCACGATTTATTTATACACTCTACCACTGATAGACATCTGGATAGTATCCAGTTTGGTTTGAGGCTATTACAAGTAGTGCTGCCGTGAACATTCCAGTTAAGTCTTTTGGAAAATTCAAGTATGTATTTTTGTTGAATCCGTATATATATATATTCATAGAGAAGAATTAGTGATACAGTTTTACTAAGTGGTTATACCAATTCACACTACCACCAGCAATGTGTAAAGATTTGAGTTGCTTTATATCTTTGCCAATACTTGAAAATTTTTCCAAGTTTTTATTTTTGTTTGTTTATCATTTTAGCCAGTCTGGTGGGTGTTTATTGGCATTACATTGTGGTTTAATTAGCGTTTTCTTGGTGACTAGTGAACTTGATATATTTCCACATGTTTATTGGCCATTTGGATATCCTCTTTTATGAAGTACCTTTTGAAGTCTTTTAACCCATTTCTCTATTGAGTTGTCTGCATTTTTCCCATTGATTTGTAGG
Organism: Equus caballus; assembly: GCF_041296265.1. Lineage (NCBI taxonomy): Eukaryota > Metazoa > Chordata > Mammalia > Perissodactyla > Equidae > Equus > Equus caballus. The sequence goes on along the minus strand of NC_091685.1, from coordinate 94,013,662 downwards.
AGTTCTTTATATGCTCTAGATAACAGCTTTTAGTGATACACATATTCTAACTATCTTTTCCAACTCTGTGAGCTGGCCTTCTACTCTCTTAATGTTGTCTTCTGATGAACAGAAGTTCTTAATTTTAATTAGACAAAACTATAAAGCAAGAACAATACTATACTAAGCTTTAAAAAGAAGCAATGTGATTCCATGAATAGGAGAGGGGGTAGAGGTCACAGCATTATTGGGCTGTGCATCAGACTCCCAGAAGTCACTTAACATCTTTTTGCAACTTGCTCTTTCCAGTCATAATGTTGGAAAAGCAATAGTTGCCCCAGGGGTCATGGGAACAATGGGGAGATTTTTGGAATCATACCACCATCAAAGGATTCCCATCTGAAGATTTAAACAATGTGGAAATCTCAGCAAAGATGAGTAAAAAAGTAAGGACACTGTAGAGTTTTCACTGTCAAGTTCTTCAGGAAACTGTCAGTCTTCTGAAAATAATAAATCAGAAAATCAATTTCAGTTTTTGACAGCATAGTGAGGATAGCGGTTAAAGGTATTATTTTAAGTCCAAAATTTACCTATTAGAGTCTTCTCAGGACCTGAGTTGTAAGATTCTATAATCAGTGATATTTTTAGTTAAAGAAAATTAGGACGTGAGATAATATTATAGTATTATTTTAATGTCTAGAATTGGTTTATAGCCAATGTAAGATTCATGTTGGAGAAAACAAACAAACAAAGCAGATTACAGCTCTCTATGCAATAATGTGAATAAATGGACATAGTCTCTGGAAAATGGAATTTACTATGTGAAATTCTATAAATGAGCATATTTGAAAAAAAAAATCTTGGCTCTTAAATGATTTTGGTGAAATGATTACTTTCCACATAAGACAAAAGAAATTCTTGTCATATTATTAAATATTTTACAACCTCAAAATGCTGTTTTATAGTGGACCAGCTAGAAGTTAGGATTAAAGCTGACTGTATTATGATCCGGTCAGAGTTTAAGCAGAGGACACAGTTTCCAGAAATTATTCCTTCAGTCTGGATGTCAAGGATGGTTCAGCTATTTTTCACCTTCAGCAAGTCTCTGGTTTCTCATCTGCCAGTGCTGCCTCCCTATTGTCTGGAGAAAGGGCCATTTACCCTAAATACTATTTATTTCCTTTTTGTGTTTCCACCATAGTTAATTACAGAAAAACTTTGTTATACACAAAGTCCTAGTAAAAACAAATAAACAAACAAAAGCATTGTAGGAAATACCTCTAAGAATCATATATGAGTAAAAATGCTACTCTTTCAGACATTGAAGAATTTGTGTAAGAACCATTAGGTGTCTGTGTACTTTTCTTGGGGTGGGGTGGGGGGAGATTAGCTCTGAGCCAACATCCACCACCAAACTTCCTCTTTTTTGCTGAAGAAGATTGGTCCTGAGCTACCATCCGTGCACATCTTCCTCTACTTTATATGTGGGACAGCTGCCACAGCGTGACTTGATAAGCGGTGCATAGGTCTGCACCCAGGATCCGAACCTGCAAACCCCGGGCCACCGAAGAGGAATGTGGAAACTTAACCCCTACACCACTGGGCCAGCCCCAGGTGCTTGTATACTTTGCTAAATCATCAGCTCCTCAGAGGTAGATTCAGTTTTACTCACCTTTATATCCTTCACTGTTCTAGCATATTGTCGCACATGCACAATTTATCCTTGTAGACAGAGTGTCAGCTTTAACTTTTGAAAAACGTGAAGTGTGATTTAACAGATATTGTCTGTGATTCTTCATTTTCTGAGTACTCAAAACTAGGAAGATGAATCTTTTAGTAGTAAGCTTCTCTCTCTAGATATGTTCTTTTCCTTAAAAAAAAAAAAGTCATAAAAAGAAAGGAAAACAAACTCAAACCATTAAAAAGATTTAAAGTACCAAATATCTCCTCCAGGAATGTGTAAAGAAATAGCTTAAGGACAGGCTAACAGAATTTTTTTATGGGTTAAATTTTCTCTAAATGTGATCTTGTTTTATTTTGAAACACAAATACTTTTAAAAGCATACGTTGTAAGCAACTGGAAAATTGGTTTTAAGTACATGTGATATAAGATTTCACAAATGTTTAGGATCATGGTGTTATTTCCATGACTATGAGATTTCATAAACACATCATATAGCAACTATTTATTGTGGTTCAGAACACTTCTGCATAACTGAGGTGGCTTATTAAACACAGAGGCATTTTCTACCGATTACTGTAGAAAGCTACGTTTTGTTGTATTTTAAGTGAATATTTTACACATAGATCTGTACAAAATGTAAATTTTTCCCTTGGATTGTATATCTACAGTAGTGCCTCTAGAGCTAGCAGCGTTTAATCCCAATCACCCTTCAGCCAGCCCTACCAAGATGAACTGATACTACATGCGAAATCGATTCTTTTCCTGGGGTGCATTAAAAAAACACTCACTGCTCAAACTACTGAATTAATAGAATTTTTGCTGCCTATTCTGCCTAGTGCAATAAGAATTCTGGTTACTTATCCTCAATATACAGTAGAATTAAAACTATAGAGGAAAATCTCTTTTTCTTATTAGACTGTTGGAGAAAAAAAATCTCATATTCTGTGATATCTGTTTCTAATTTGTCTTTGGGGAAAGGAATGCCAAATAGTTGCCTTGTTTCCCCCTTCAGACATTCAGAACCTCACCAAACTGCAGTCAAACCAGAATGCACACCCCAGCATGTGATATTTTTTTTCCTCGGGATCATAGTCAATAAATTTGATTAGTTTGTAAAGCATTCCAAGCCACCAGCCCACAAAGCAGGTTGAGCCAATATCTTCACTCGCTCCTTGTTCCTTCTAGACCACCAGGGCTCTAGTTTGTATTTTTAAACCTGGGTTAAATTGTGGCATAACCACAAACCATTGTATGCTATTAACAGTGGGGTTCCAATGAATGACTGACAAACAAAATCTTAGCACACGAAGTCTACTTCTCTCAATGGTAAACACATGTTATTAATGAAACGTTTCTAACGGGCGCAGGCAGTTTGAAGTCTGTCTTGACTGACAAGACTGTATTTTGCTATCTGGGCTAAACAAACAAAATAAAACATTTTAAAATAGTATATTAGAAGAATATGTTTCGGCGAATTACAAAGGTATAATTTGCCGCTCTGGATTCTGAACTTAACTTGCCTCCTCCAAACCTGGATTATAGTATAATGTTTCTCCAGGGTTCAAAGACAGTGTATAGTCCCTGTGTCCTCCTTAAGAAGATCTGGATGGTGTTAAATTCAACCCTTGGTCTAGCTTCAAAGAGAGGTATCTTGATGTACAAAGGATTCAACAAGGTGTTACATGGTCCCTGCAGGAGGATCCAGGTGTACCTCTGTTTTATGTGCAGTTCTAAGGCTCAGAATCTAGTTCCTCAGAGAGAATTGCTGCTGTGAGGTAGGAAGCTAAATAAAGATCATATGTGATTCATCCTCACCTTCCTCTAAGTTCATGAGGTAGGTGAGTGGAGAGTTTGTTCACGCACGTTTGATGTCTTCCTTTATCAGCAACACTGGCTACTTAGTATGTAGGCATCCTCGGAAACAGACAGTGAGTCTTTTGTGCAATGTTTCCAAACTCCTGTTTAACATAAAGGGATAGCAAACCCCAAACCAAATAAAACAACACTGGCATGGCATTTTAGATGTCTTTGAAACATTCCAGTGTTTTGGACCACCAAACTCGAACCGACGATGGTTGCATTTCGTTTTGATCAAATTGGGCAGTGCTGCCTCAAGCTGGTTTGCATTTCTTCTCTTCAAATTTACCCTGACTCTGTTGGAGTAACCAGAGAATTATGGAAGAACAATGTACTGTTAATCTGTTCTGTAGGGTTCTTTTGAAAAGGAATTGAGTAGTGAGGAAATGAGGGATGGACTCTAATTTCGGAGTGATACGAATATCATCAAAACAGTTCCTAACATCAAATGTTTCTAGGAGTGGATTATGACTGTCTCTAACCACATCAGAGTAGCCCATCCAAGGTAAAAACTTTATACAAACCACATATCCATGCTGTAAATTATTCTCTTCCTGAATTAACTGAGTTACTTTCCCTCCACCGAAGAAACAAGTTAATGTGACAGGTACGGTCTAAAATTAAACTGAGAAAGTATACCCCTAAAACAGTTTATGGGAAATGTTAAAGATAGAAGTCTAAGGTGCACACTAACGGACGAGTGTGTCAGTGAATAAGTGTAACTCCTCCCACTCATACTTTGTATCACTCTTTGTTTCTTTTCTGGTCTCTATTCCACAATGCCTTATTCCCAACCAAAAGCGTTGTCTTTATATTCTGCCTTCCACTTGCCCAGTTAGCTTGCCTGTGATCTGTGTGGTCTTTCAACTTGCTGCAGTGGTCTTTACTGTTTAATTTTCTCTGGAGGATAGCATAGCCAGGAGCACGGGGTCCTGGCACCACCATTTTGGTGCTCAGGACCTTCCTCCTGCTCTCTGGTGGCCCTTCAGGGTCTTGACTTGCAAGGCAGACTCCCACCACTCTGTCTCACGAAAACCTTGCTGCTTGTTATTCCTTTCTCTAAAGCTTCTTCTAGAGGACTTGAGAAGCTAAAAATACTCTGTCAGGCCAAGGGGATAATGATTGATTAACTCAAACCTTTTTGTGTGTCTTTCAAAATAGAATGATTGGAAAGATCACACTTTAAAACACAGTAATGAATCATAATTGCCAAACATTGAAGATGATATTAGGGAGCAAAAGAAGGCTACCAGTTGTCGCCTCATGTCCTACCCCATGGCTGAGTCACTGCCCTACTGATCTGTTAAATGCTGCCTGGATCCCATTTCATCTTCTGCACCTGAATGCTTGGTGTTCAGAGATTACACCTTACAGTCTGTTTACTCACATTCCCATTTCTCAGGTAAAAAAAAAGGACTATTCTGGGGCCGGCATGGCTGAGTGGTTAAGTTCACAAGCTCCACTTCAGTGGCCCAGGGTTTCACTGGTTGGGATCCTGGGTGTGGACGTGGCACCACTCATCAGGCCATGCTGAGGCAGCATCCCACATAGCACAACCAGAGGGACCCACAACTAGAATATGCAACTATGTACTGGGGGGCTGTGGGGAGAAGAAGGAGAAGGGAAAAAAAAAACAAGATTAGCAGCAGTTGTTAGCTCAGGTGCCAATCTTAAAAAAAAAAAAGGACTATTCTTTGCAATTTGATTAAAGAAGCTTGATCTATTTTAATTTGATTTAACAGATAGAGAAAAATGAAGGATGCCTCTAACATATATGTTATGATCGAGAATTAAAGAATTCTAGAATTTTATAGCTGGTAGGAAACTAAAGGAACTAAAGCCAGAGAAGTGTAAATGAGCAATAACACAGGGAAAACTAGAACCCAAGTCTTTTTGGCTTTTCAATTCAGGGTGCTTATATAGGATCATACACTGAGTGAAAATTATGTTGTATAAATTTTCTAACTATATTACTTATAGCATATTTCATGTAAAAGTGCTTAAGTTACTGGTAACTTGGTTGAATGGCATACTAATGTGTTATACTCACACACACGCACATACACGTAAAGACTTGGGGAATCAGAGACTTAATTTTAAATATACTTTCAATTTGTTTTTTTAAATTTGATATTCTTACAAATTTCAGGATGAGAAAAAGCTACTATGTCATCACCTCCGTGTTAGAAAACCAGCCCCAGTAAAACATCAACATCCATTTCTTGCCTTGGTTTTTAAATTGGCGAGTGCTCCATCATAAAATGAGCGCTTTGAAGATTTAGGAGAAGATGAGCCTGGATGAGATAAATGTTCCTTTATGCATAATTCTCAGGTCTTATCTTAAATGAGGCACCACAGCATTACTGAATATTTCATTCATTCATTCCACAAGTATTTATGAAGTATTTGTTATAAGCCAGGTATTGTGCTAGGCACTGGGGGACACGCAAAGTGGAATAAAACATTTTTGCCTGTGGCAGTGATCATTAATTCTTACCAATATTTGTGTTCTCCTCTTTCTTCAGGGCACATGGCTAGACTGCATTTTCTAGTTTTCTTTACCACGGAAGTGTTATGTGCCTCTTTCAGACTTGCCCCTTAAAAATATCTCATTCTCTCTTTCCCATCTGCCACATAAATGAAGAGGACTCAAAGGACCTAGAAAAGAGAGAGGAATCACAAGAAGAGAGAAGCCTGGGCTCCTGAATGGCTGTGTAGAACAAGCTTCTTCCCATCACCATCAACCTACAGTGGACTGTGACTTAGACAAGAGGTATATTTGATTGTGTTAAGCCGCTAAGATACTCTAACTGCTTGTTAGAGCAGTAAGCAAACTGTATCAGTTTTGCTGTATAACAAACAATCCCTAAACGTGATGGCCTAGGAGAAAAACCATCCGGTGTGTTGGCAATTTGGACAAGGCTCAGCTGGTATGGCTCATCTCTTCTCCTTAAGGCACTGGCTAGGCTCACTCATGGGTTCACAGTCAGTTGGCAAGTCAGATGGAAGCTGGCCAGTATCAAATGGCCTCTCTCACAAGTCTCGCAGTTGGTGCTGGCTGTTTGCCATCTTGTTTTCAGTATGGTAGCCTGGACTTCTTCAAGAGAAAAGGCAGTTCTACTTCATAAGCATTTTTAAAGCCTTTGTACGCATCACATCTACCAGTGTTCTATTGCCCCAAATAAATTATACAGCCAAGTTTGGAGTCAATGCGGCAACACTACACTAGATCACGGATGTGGAGAGGCTTGAGTCACTGGGAGCTAGTATCTTAATGATCACCATACCACACCTAATGAATACTTTGCTCTCAAGGGGCTCAGAATTCTAAAAGAGGCATATAAATAGTTACAACACTGTATGAGAAGTCTTAGAACTGAAGCATGAAAACAGTGCAGTAGGGGCACTGAAAAAAGGAATAGCTAACTCTGCCTGGCCTGGGCATGATGGCAAAACTTTCACAAATAAGGGAATTTTGGTGCTGGGTCTTGATAGACGAGTAGGATTTTGTTAGGAGCAGAAGGAGAAAATGATACAGTTGTGGAAAAGGAGGAAGGACATTCTAGAAAGGGGACATAGCACAGGAAGAAGCATGGAAGTCAGAAAGAGTATGGCCTATGTGGGAGTGGCAAAGAGTTTAACGGTCCTTGGGTTTTTAGTAGAGTGTGTTATGAGATGGGCTGCACACGTGAGGAGAGCCAGGTGGCGATCGATAAAAGTTTATACCAAGGAGTTAGGAATTTAAGCTGACAGTGTTGGATCATTGACTATACTTTATCAGGGAGCTCATAATATTGGTGATCAAACAATTAGTGACACTGAAAGATTAACTCGAATTAGACTTTTGGTGGAACAATAAGTTGATACCTGCTGGTACAAAGAGTGAGAATAAATCCCAGTGTACACCCTTGAGTGTGCAAGAAAGGTTATTTTCTTAATTTTACTATAATTCAACATAATTTTTGTCTTGCACCCCTATTCTACAGGAGTGACAAAAGGTTGATCAGCAATTTTAGGGTGACCTCTTTACTTCAGAGTTGTGTACAGGCTTTGGAGGGCTGACCTAGTCCAAAAGTACCCAAATGTACCCTCTTGGTTGGACAAACCCACAGGCCCTGAAAGGTCTAGCAGTTCTCTCTCACCCCCATGCTATTTGGGGATACATAGGGGTCACTGTAGGGAACCTGTGCCACAGAGAACAGGGCAAGTCTGTGAGCCTGTCTCTGGCCCTTTGTGCCTGGACACACTGCAGTGTTTCTTCACTGGGACTTTTATCTTCCTGAGCCTCTGTCCTCGAGATGGACACACATCTCCTTCGCTCCCAGACTCTACAGACAAATCTGAGACATTTATCCTCTATGAGGAATTTCTCACAGACAATTCCAGAAGTGCTCTGTTCCAATTACTACTGCTTCATAATAAAGTAGCTTAAAATTTAACAGCTTAAACGACCTTTTATTATCTCACAGAATTTGGTGGGTTAAGAATTTAGACAGGGCACAGCAGGTATGCTGGCTTTGCTCCATGATGTCTGGTCCTCAGCAGGGGAGACTCAAAGGCTGTGGGCTGAAATCATCTGAAGACTTGTTCACTCACATGTCTGGGCCTGGATAGGGATGGCTTGAAGACTAGGACTGCTGACTAGAGCTCCTCCTATGACTTCTCTGTGTGGCTTGGCTTCCTCAGAGCATGGCGACCTCAAGGTAGTCAGAATTCTTACATGGCAGTTCCTGGCACCAAGAGCCAGTGTTATAGAAAATAAGATGGAAGCTACATTACCTTTTACAGTCCAGCCTTAGGAAGACACACAAGTCACCTCTGCTATCCTCTGTTGGTTGAAGAAATCAAAAGCCCATACAGATTCAAGGCAAGGAGACACAGCCCCTACCTCTCAAAGGGATTTTGGAACCACGTTTTAAAACCACCCAACTTTCTCTCATTGGTTATCTCTGATGTTCATTTCCTGTTTCAACCTGAGGATTTTGTTTGTTCTTAGTCTGAGGCCCAGGGTGGGGTGAAAAGTAAGAGATGAGGAATATTTGCTCTGACTCATCATGTCTACTTCAAAATATTTTATCCACACCATGAGTCCTTTCCATCCACTGAGAGCCTAAGGGTTTTAAACTCAGGCCAGAAAGAAGCAGAAATAACACTCTGCCTTTTGTTGTCACATTCCTTCCCTGAGGTAAAAAGTTCTACAGATAAACCCAACTACCTGAAGGGGTGGAGGACCAAAGGGAAAAGGGGAATACTGGGGGGGGGGGGGGGGGGGGAAATGAGTTAATACTATTAAATGACATTTTATTTTATATGTTTAACTTTTAAATGTCATTTCGCCCAACATGCAACAAAATAAAACAAATAACAAAAATATCATTGCTCTTATCTGATAATTTTGCTAAACCATATCACCATTCCTGCTTGGAATGGCCTCTTTCTATGGGGATAGTCCTCTCTCTCTCTTTATTTTTTTAAAATTTTCAATGATGAAAAATTTATTTTTACATAGTTGCAATCTGATGGGCCCAGTATCCTGGGAATATTCCAGCAATTTTAAGGTATAGGAATCCTTACTCTTTGAGGTATATCAGACTCTATAGTGCCATCCTTCCTGCTCATCTACAGTATATATGATGAAATAGTTCAGCTTTTCATCCTCTTCACTACGCAGATAAGAGATATAAACCCACTTAAGCAAAGTGAATCATCAAACGGTACAAATCCTTTGAATTCCTTGTAAAAGCTCACTGACAAGCTAAGAATAATATCTGGAGGCCTCTCTTTAGGACCTTTCAAGTCAGAAACAAAAACCTCCCCAGAGAAATATGATATTAATACTGATCAACCTGGATGCTGTTTGGAGTTATGCAGGTGTATAATTCTTGATTTTTGAGCAACCCTTTGGCCCAAAATGTAGTTGCTTTGCTTGTTCATATCTCTTTTATGATTTATGCACACTTCTATTTCTGAATCTGTCACAGCAATTGGAGAGTTTGAATATATTAATCAGTCCCATTCTTGAAACTGGCTGGCAGGGGTGACAAAAGGTGTTAGCTTCCTGGAAGACACTTGGCTGAATGGCATAGGGGTGAATACCTGGGGACATTTAGGATTCTGTTATGGAGAAAGAAGTGGAAAGTAGATGCAACCAGTCATATTCACCAGAGAGGAAAAATGGAGAACTTGAAGCATGTGGTCAAAGCACCTGTATCAATGGTAAGTGCCTATGAGCCTAATCGTGATTCAGGAGATGGCTGGGCATTGGTTCAAGGACTAAAAGACTAAGCTTGTTGAGAGTGCTGCCAAATGGATTCTACACAACATCAAGGCAACTGTCAAGGCAGCCAGTGTAGACACCAAAGTGGCCAAGGAGTTGCCTGCCAGTTTGTGGAGATTACAAGAGCAGCAGTAAACTTCCCCAACAGATTGTGAGTGCAGGCAACACTAGACTCTTGGAAAATGGTGCCTGCTAGATCCTACATCAGCAAAGTAGAGAAAAGTGTATTTGGTTTTGAAGATATTAAAGATGGATTCAGACTCCTATTTGGTGGAAATACATTGATGGCTACGTGCTTCCACCTATCTTAGACAACTTGAGCTTACAAAGAGATTCACAAACAAGTGGACTAATGGCCTTTGAGAACTTAATGTGAGCATTTGTATATTTGGGGCGCTGTTCTCTGCTTCAGAGCTGAAGGGATCTTTGAAATCATTGGACTCTATGGCCTGTGTGAAGCACAAATGTTGAGAGGCAAACACTTGGGAGCCATTTTTCTTTTGAGCTAGAACAGGAGTTTGAATAAAATCCAGCCTGAGTCAGCTTCTAAACAAGGATAAAATTCAAGTTTACAAAGCTTACTTGCAAGCCTGAGCAACTTATTTATATATTTTTAACATTTGCCTTAAAAAGAAACATTGGTCTATAACTTCATAAAATGCTGAGTTGAATACTCAGCAAAAGCGAAATTAAACTGTTTCAAAACTTTTCCTCTCACCGGGGCTGGCAGCAGTGCAAGGTGACAATACAGTAAACAGCACCGAGCTACAAGACAGGAATCCTGAGAACCCCTCCCTGCCTAGGAGATAAGGAACTTTTGACGTTGGACAAGTCACTTCACTTCTCTAGGTTGGAAAGAGACTAACTTATTAGATGGGATGCCTAAGGCACTAAAATATTTTAATTGCGATTTTCATCCTACTTTGGCATTGAGGAATCTGAGTACAGTTCAGCCACTTGTCCCCAGTCAAATACTGAGTCAGTAGGCTAGGAATGGCACGTGTGCCCCTTGACTCAGGCTGGGACTCTTTCTTTCTCCTCTAGTGCTTTCCAGGATTTAGTGGTAAAGCTGGCTGGTGTCAGCGCCACCCACAGATAAGCACTTTTGACTCTGGAGCTCCCATCAGGTATTCCTAGCATTCAGGTAGGCTTACGCCACAAACCCCACCTGCCGCGGCATCTCTGAAGCACAGTCTGCAAGCAAGCACAGGACATAAGGAGTAATCCCTTGCGATGAACAAATATCTTCTCAAACCCTGAACATGCTCAGAGGAGTATCACTTGGATTAGTGGATTAAATGCATTAGTCTAAATGATCTTAGTAATTTCACATTATGTAATGAGTGAAAACTTCAGCCTGATGGGATTGTTACTGCGCAAAGCCAACTATAGCTTTCTAAAGAAAAGTTTAGAGATAAGAGAAGAGATTGTGACATAAAAGGCATTTAATCCTTTGGCTACTGGAATGCCTCTAATGCAGTATTAGAGATAGCAAGGCAAGTTTTTGATGTACTCAGGTCAGTAAAGATAAAGAGGAAACCAACTTAAACACCTATGGTGTTCCAGTGCAACATCCTCCAGAGCAGTTTATGAAGATGGTCTGCTTTACTGGGGCCTTGAAAAACCTCTCTCTCGTCCTGAAAATCTTCCCATATAAGAAGGGGCTCACACCGTATACAAAAAGCCTTCCTTTCATTCTTTTCATGTAGAGTACATTTTATACCTGCCATAAAGTTGAGAGAGATATAGTCATGACCTCAAATGGCCGTCGTCTACAATTATGACAACCGTTTATTTCATTCACTGAGTCAACACTCAGCCTATTAGGTTCTTGTGGAGATAATATCAGGACAGCATTGGCCTGTTGCTTCTACAACCTGGGGATCCTGAGAAGGTAGGCTGAGTGTGTCAGACCCTGCCTGCTCTTGGTCTCTCTCTCCCTCCTCTCCATGCATTCGAGGGCCTACTGACACGCTCAGTATTGATTCCTCAGGGGTTAAGTCCTTTTAACCAAAATGTTTTAGAACTGTGCCTCAATTCACATTGGCCTGGCCCTGGCCTTCCCTCTCCCAGCTGAACAATGGGTTTTGATCTTGAGTCTTAGACATGACATCTCTGTAGATTTTACTTACCTAGGACCCCAGTACCTTCCGCCTTGCTCCTGGTCGCCGTCTCCCAAAAGCTGAGCCTATGGGCAGAAGAGTTACAGAAGTTTCAGTTCTGGTCTTCACTTTGTGTTTATTAGTGGAGTGACTTCAGGCAGCATTGTTCCTACAAGTCTTAGTTGCTCACCTATTAAAATGGAGATAATAATAAAAGCTATCTCAGAGGGTTGGTATGTAGGTTACATAAGATACAGTATGTAAAGCACTTAGCACAGGGTCCATAAAAGCTGCTCAATATGTTTAAGCAAACCATATCCATATCAATAAAATATATGCAGAACTATACGATTCTGTAGTTCTCTGCTTTGTTTATGTATGTCTTTTCTCCCAAACTGGATTGTAGATTGTTTAAAGTCAGGGTCTATGTTTGAAAGGGCTTTCAGATCTTCTTCAGAACTGAGCCCAATGGAGGGTACCTGGTGGAAATGAATAGAGTTTTCGACTGATTTGAAACCAAAGCAAGGTATAAAATAATATCCTATTACTAGAGCTCAGATTGAAATTCTGTACATGCATGCTGAGAAAATGCAGAATAAGTCAGTCTTTGGAAGGCAGGAATTGTGAGCCCACTCAATGCAGAGCACCGGTACCTGCCTCATGTCATAATCCCAGGGCATGCCAACCAGAAAGAGCAAAGCTAGCTCTCCAGTCGGCCCTCAGTAACTAAACGCTCTATGCAGGACCTGCACCGAAATGAGTGCGCACGAGTGTCAAATCAAGCGCTCAGAAAGAATTGCCCAGTTTATACACGAAATATCCTTCATTATGGTTTAAGTAAAACATTCTCTCTCGTCACCTTTGACCCCTCATTATTAATTGAACTAGCTAGCAATTGGAAAACTTCAATGGGCATGGCTTTTCTCTCTCAGGGAAGCACTAGGGAAGAGCTATCAGAGGAACCCAAAGGGGCAGTGGGAGCACAGCGCTTCAACCCCATCAGCAAAAAGCAACTCTTTGCGGGTTTACAAGTATGGCAAGTTTTTTGTTTAAACACAATGTGGTTAATAGACACAGACTGGTGACACTCTTTCTTTCGCTGTAGCAGACTTGAGATCCATGGCTTATATTTCTGAGCGCTGAAATTCAAAAGGCAGGAAAAAGTTCCAGGAACAGATTCTCAACAATAATCACAATTTTTCCTGGTTTGGAGATTTACCCTGACATTTCTCCTCAGTTGTATTTAGGCATCCAAATGTGTGTTTTCTTCTAGTCCTTTCGCTGAAATCATCTAGCCAGTTGACATAGGTTGCTTTGGAATGTAGACAGGGAAAGGAAAGATAAAACTATCAAGTCTATTCTAAATTTTGTTATTAGTACTTTTGGGAGCTTGAATATGTTGTCAACCTCAAAAATGATAATCACTAGAATGTATTCTTTGGAGTAGAAATTTTGCTCATGAAATTGAAGTGACAACACTATAAATTCTAGAGGAAGAAATATTTTGCTTGGTTTGTGTTTCATTGCACAGGTAAAGCAACACTGTCTTCAATCATCGCAGGTTTTACTGCTGATTATGAAGAGGGAAGCGTGGATTTTTTTCCCATGATTTTATTTATTACAATTCTTTGTTCTGATATGTCCCAGGTATTCACATCTGCCCCAGCCCCCTTTTATAGTAATTTTATATTGCATTTGTTGCAAGGAACACTATGCATTTTCTAGAATCAGGTAAAAGACTTAACTTCTTTTAAAAATCTTTTTAAAAAAGTTTTGTTTAAAAAGAAGTTCTCGTTCTGATAAACAAAGGTTTAGCAGGGATTAAATCAGTGTCTGTTTCAGAATATCAGAACAGGTTACCTGAAAGAAGAGTTTTACAAACATGCTTCTTTTAAGCTGGTGTGCTTTGTGGTATTGAAAAGTATTAATATCATGTTGGGGCAACGTTCATTGACGTGACGGAGGCAAAGCCCAGGACACTCAGCTTGCTGGTTAGCCACCTGGTAGGAGATGAAATATGTATACCCCGGGAGTTTCCCAGACCGTGTGTGTGTTTCCGTGTGCGCAATTGTGTGCCACCAAACTATACTTCCTTTTTAGGCTACGTAATATTCTTCACGCCGCCTTAACTGTATGCCGCCACGTGTTTCCTTCTAACTCAACCCTCTCATTGCAGAATAAGCCCTAGGTGAGAAGACCAGCCTAGGATTTTTGTCATTAGGTTAGTCTGGAGAGAAATGCCATTCAGTAGAGTAGCACACCTGGCTCCTTGCCCTACCCCTTACCTACTTCTCTTCCTTGTCCATTCTTCCCTCTAATTGGTGTGTGACATCTATTAGTCAACATTTCCTAATCAGAAGGCAAGTGCAATAAAAAGCCTGTGTATACTGGGGATTTCCTTACTTTTCTTCTCTAGCTAAACAGTCCAGTACAGCAAGACTAGGTATTGTAGATCTCTAGTTTCGCAAGGCCTGGATTCAGGGTGATGGGGGCTTTGAATGGTAAAAAACCCATTGGCTGCATTGGAAGCCTTGTACTCTAATCTAGCTATTGCGTAAAGTTGGCATTTTCATCTCCAGCTGACTGCTTCCTCTTTCAAATATTCAGAATTCAGGCAAATGTTCAGAACTCAGGCAGGGAAAGTGGTGTCATTTACTGGGCCCCCTCAAATCCCAACAATTATGTGAACAATTATAATCTAAATTTTCAAGTTATCCCGCTGATTTACTAGTGATTTTCTCAAATAGTGGAGTGTTGAAATAAATCTCAGGTGGACACGGCCTCAGTCTAGTAAGAATGTGGAAGTATTTCCTTTGCTTTCCTCCAGTTTTTATTAGGTGACTTTGTAGTAGCTGTAAAATAGTTGCAGTTTATAACATCTTATGATTATTTCATCAGAATTAAGTCCTTTTAAAAAATGTCCAATTTTCTATGATGTGAAACTTATCAGAGAACTTCTAGAATTTAAACTATTTATATATTGCCAACATGTGTCTGCAATTAAATTCTTATAAATGATGGAGGTTACTCATACTCACTGAAGTTGATTTCCAACAACCATAACGTAAGCAATGGTTTGTGAAGTAAATGAACTAGAGTCAGAACATGTGGCCCCTTAACACAAGAGCTTGGACACATCATGCAACTTTTCTGGATGCGTTAATCTTACCTGGACCTTGAGAAGAATATCATCTGTCTGGCCTACCTCGTGAGACTGCTGTGAAGGTGAGATGATGTGAAAATTTGATGAAAAGCAAAGTGTGGTGCAACTTCCTTTGTTTAACTAGTCCTCTAAATACCGTTCAACACTTTTGACCCCTCATTTTCTCTTGGCATTTGTGACACTAATTTTCTGGTTTTCCTCTACCAATTTGGCTTCTTCTTTGACATCTACTAAGTTGGCTCAGTGGATCCTTTTCTACCAAACTATCCTGGCCCGGGTTTCTCAGAAAGGAGGTAAAAGCTTGCAGGTGGATGATTTCTTTGGGCAGTGATCCCAGGAAGCAAGGTTGTGAGCTAAGAGAGTACGATAGAAAACAGGGAAAATCAAGGCAAAAAAGACATTGTGGTTGCCATCACTTTGGGAAATTAGTCCTAGATCCTGCAGGAGCTTTTGAGAAACTTTATAAAGTACATCTCAGAGCTATCTGGCTGGGGCTGAAAAGGAGAAACATTTACCCATCATCTCTTCATCTCCTATTGGTGATCCTACGGGCGGCAACTTTTCTTAACTTCCAGGTTACACTTGCGTAAGTACTGAGTGGTTCCTGTGAGTGCCGCAGGCAGCACATCAGAGAAGCTCCAGGGTGGGCTGGTAAGAGGCCTTGTCAGTTTGCACCTGTTCAAAGACTGTAGAAGAGTGAATGGAACTATTTACCATGACAGTGGCTGGAATAAGAGGGAAGTCAAACGACTGAAGTGGTACAAAAGAGGTACAAATATACAGACATCTAGATATTGGGGTTCCTAGATCTTCTCCTCTCTTAACATGTCATACTCTTCCTAGGTGATCACGCCTATTCTTATGGTTGAAATTATCATCTTCTAGCTTATTATCACCAAACTTATATCATTAGCTCAGATCACATTTCTGAATTCCATATTCACTTATTCTGTTCTTTACATGGCACCAACTCTAGAATATTTCCACAAATACACAACTCTAGATGTGTAAAACTGACTCTTGATCTTTCTCTACAAATCTATTCCTTCCCTGGTCTTTAGCAGCTTAGTAAATATTACCTCCAATTGCTTAAACAAATGCATTCCTTATCTATTGCTGTGTAACGAATTACCACAAAGCTTAGTTGTTTAAAAGAACAATTTGTTATCTCACAGTTTCTGTGGGTGAGGAGTTCAGAAGCAGTTTAGCTGGGCAGTTCTGGCTTGGGGCGTCTCAAGAAGCTACAGTCGAGATGTTAGCTGGGGCTACAATCGTTTGGAGGCTCAACTAGGCCTGGAAGATTCACTTCCAAGCTGTCCGCCTCACAAGCGTTTTAGCAAGAAGCCTTGGTTCCTTGATGTCTCTTCGCAGGCAGCCTCAGTTTCCTGCCACATGGACTTCTTTATAGAGTTGCTTAGCCCAGAGCAAGTGATCCAAGAGGGAGGGAGCAAGGCAGAAGCTACAATGTCTTTTATGATCTTGCTTCGGAAGTCACATGCCGTCACTTCTGCTGCTTTCTGTTGACCGCACAGACCAATCCTATTACGAAGTGGAAGGGAATTACAAAGGTGTGACTTTCAGGAGGTAGGAAAATTGGGGGCCATAATGGGCATAATGCAGGCTCCCAACCCCCACAGGAAATGAGATCAATCTTTGATCTTTCTTCTTCCGAGGTTTTATTATCTCATCAAGTCCTGTTGATTTACCTCCAAAGTAAATCTCGAAACTGTTTACTTCTATCTTCACTGTCATGTCTCCAATCAAGGTCGCCATAATGTCTCACTCAGACTACAGTCTTCTAATTAGGTTTTCTTATCTCTACTCATGTTCCCTTCTAATCTATTCTTCAGAGTAGCCAGAGTGAATTTTTAAAAATATATCACACGATGTCACCCTCGCGATTCTCCAATCATGCCACATCACTCTTAGAATAAAATTCAAACCTCTTAATAAAGTCTACAGGGCCATTTTAGTTCTGCCCCTTGCCTGTCTCTTCGACTCCATCTCTCACTGCTCTCCCCTGATTCTCTATGATGCACGGCCGCAGCTCCCCCTCCCTGCTACTCTGCGCCAGCCGCCATCACACCCGCTCTCTTTTTGTGACTAATCTTCAACTATCAGATTAACTTTTAGGGAGACCTTTTCTAGCTCCCCAATTATGTCTCATCCTCTTATTCTCTAGCATCATGCCTGTTTATGACACTTACTGGTATTTATCATTATAAAGGTTGCTATGTATGTCTGATATCTGTCTCAGTGGGCAGGAACCGAGTCTATTTTGCTCACACGTGTCTATCCATTGCCGTGCACAATACCTAGCACAGCATAGCTGTTAATCAAACAGTTGTTGAGTAAATGGATGTAACACTACAGTCTTTCTGTTGTCACAGTTTAAACAAAAAATGATCTTGTCTCTCTCTGTCAAAATTTCCCACAAGTTATGAATGACTGTTTATCAAAGAATAAAGAAGAATTTTACTAAAGGAAATAAAATATGGGTCACTGTCCTCACAGCTATAAACTTAATGGAAAGAGATACAGGCAACCAGAAAGATAACAAACACAAACAGAGAGAAACAAACAAAAAGTTATTTCAAACGAGGCCATAGAGCTCACGAAGTATGTTGTTATAAGTGAAAATGCCAACACGGAGTTGCAATGTAGTTAAGGAGTTCAAGTCAAACTGAAAAACAAATGACTTTATTTGTAATGCTTTGCTTTCTACATCATTAATCTACTGACAGTGACAAAACATAAAGATGAAATTAACATCTTTGGAAAGTTCGTTGTTCGTATGCTGTACCCTGAGCATGATTAATCAAAGGCAGTCTTTTTATACAAAACAATACTTTTTTCATTCTTAACAGTATCAAGCTGAAACTTATTATACACAGAAAAACTGAAGTGTTCACACATGATCTTCACACGATAGGCCAGTACTTCAGATGAAAGCATTTCAAACATTTACCAAGTTACAGCTTTTTGAAATTATTACCCATCCTCTATCATCATTATTTGTCTTTCACCCACAAACACTGGTGTTTAGCATTATATAGCTCTTACTCTTTTTTCAGGAAAATCACTTAGAGAGTTTTTTTCCTTTAAAAGTCAATTGTTATTTATACAATGTTCATTGTGCACAAGTCAATGGCATTGAAATATTATCTCTTCTCTCCTCCCTCGATCTTCTGTCTGCTTTCTTCTTCCCTTCTTTCTCTTTTAACCACCCACACATCAACCTGGAGCATTGTAATAAATTTAATTATCATTTTTCAAATTGGTCCTTGTACAAATTGTTACTTCTAGAAACATTGAACAAACCTAGCTGATGAAGGGAGGAAATGAACTGCTTTAAACCTATGAAGGGCCAATTAGAACCGTTTCATTTATATATAATCAAAAGAGATTTCTCTTTCAATAGCTGAAGTGAGAACTAAAGCCTCTTTGAGAATATGAACTTGCAGTGTTTTCTCTATGATTTCTCTTAGCTTAAAGAAGCAAACTTAAAAATTACCTTTCCAGGGTCAGTTGAGACCTAACTCCTTGGAATGAACATATAATTTCTTAGAAGGTGATGAAAGAAACAGTAAAAAGAAAATGAATTTCAGCACTTGGTCATATAAAACATCCCTGGAAGCTCTCACTACATCTGCAAAGTTGATCTGGCTTAATGAGCAAGTAAATGTTTCCTTAAGTAAAGGGAAATATTTTTTTTTAAACCCTATATGCCATTTAAATTGAGTTACAAATACCTTATAGTAATGGGTTGGTGTTCCAAAACAATTTTTTTATGCATTTCAAAATTATTGATAGAATGAGACCTTAAAAAATATAAAAGGGGACTTGTTGATAGAATACACATGTTGCTATGGTGACATTTTTGGATCATACTGTCAGCCAGGAACATGGTGTAATTCTGGCTAATTTCAGTTCCAATTAAATGCTGTTGTGACAAAGCAGAAATGTCTCTAGGTCACATCAGTGTGATTTGCACTGGGAAATTAGATTATTCTTCATTGGAAACATCAGCTACAAGGCATGACCACACAGCTTCATAAATCTTTCTGATTTAGAAATGGAAAATGTGCTCTTGTAATATAATCATTATTAACAAGTATTCTACATTCTCAGGATGCTAGTTTGTAACTAGAAAACAACGCAGAGCTTCTGCCTCGTAACTCCTCCTCCAAGTCCCTATCAAAGTTCCAATTATTAGCTGCTGAGGCACGCAGTCTTCACAACAAGTGAGCATAGATGGATTCTGGATCATAGCCTTCCTGGAGCAAGCGTGCACACAAGCGCGGGATTTCAGCATGCATCTCCTCAGTAATTTCTATCTCACAAGATACTTTATGGTGGATTCTGTAAGACCTTGCTTAACTTGATGTCTTTGTGAGGATTTGCAAAAAGCATTTGGGAGATGGGTTTACTGTTTCCGTACTGGGGAGTGATGAAAGCAGCTGGTCCCACTGTTTACTATGTGGATACCTAGGAACTAAACCAAATGCACATTTACGTGATGTCAGTGCATATTCAGAACATTCAGGTGTTAGGAAGGAGATAGAACAAATGTTTATTTGAATGGTATTTTTTGCTTATCTTCTGCATGTGGGCTTCTAGATCATCCTTTGTATTTCTCAAGTATAGAGTAAACCAGTACTTCCCAACTCTCTGCAGATGGAACACATAGAACATGATAAATGATAACACAACACATTGGGGTAGGTGGATGGAATTGTTTGAGGCTGGAGGTGACCAACTGAATGCTTCAGACCCAACTTGCTGCAAGGACGACTGAGGCGATGGATATCCCAGAATGCCTCTAACCTGGGCTACCCAAGTGTGCCATAGGAAGGGTGGGAAGCTCTGGCTAACAAATCTCTTTCTCTATCTTTTGCACAGATGCATGCAGCTATTTCCTAGGAATCCAATGCAAATCATCCACATCAATTTAATTGCACAGCCCGAACTGCATCCCATGTCATGAAAGTAATGTGATAAATTTGTGTAGATATTTACCTTTTAATTTCTACAAACTATGGCTCTAGGTTAAACATTTTAGTGTCATCTTTCTTTCTGTGAATAACAACTACAACTACTAACCAAAGAACAACAGAAGAACACCTTTTAATTCAGTTTGTTATCACCTATAATCTTTGAGTCTTTGATTAGATCGTACCCCTAGAACAATTTCCCAAGGGCCAATAAACATTAGACATATTCTTAAGAGTCTAAATTTGGGAAATATATGAAGTTCTCTTTAAATATAAGACAAATCATCAATTAGATATTTGACCCCAAAACTATAATACCCTCAATATGCAAACAACTGACTTTATTTTACTGAGTAGAATGAAACGTATTAGTGATTAATTCTCTCTTTAGTCAGTAATTTGGTAGGTTTCACATCTCCAAGGATGAAGGGTACTCTATTCGACTTTCTTTCCTGTAATACGTGCATACCACACTTTCTCTCTCTCACATACACAAATACTCACATATTGGGTATGTGTTCAGTTTCTGCACATCTGTGTGTATGGATATGTGTACACACACATGCTTTTATGTATATATCCTTAATGGAAAAATATTCTCTAAACAGAATTTGTGGCAACATAGACTCAACAGGTTTCACAGAGATTAGGATTTACAAGTTATACTTTATTTTATTTTAAATATTATTTTTTTCTTTAGTATTTTTCTCCATAGATTCAAATGAGATTTAGTATGTTATTTTATTTAGAATAGTCAATTTCATGGGTTTCGTCTCCTGAATGATGTTGAAACCAATCTGTAAAAACTTTAAACAAAAGTGATAAAACAGGCCGTGTTACCCAAATTTTTTAGACAGCTTCATTTTTTTTCCCCAAAGTAACAGTCCTTTTGTTAGTGATTGCCTAGACCATGTAGTCAAAAACTCACTGTAACGTCACAGGACTGAGAAATTACAATCAGGGAATATTAAAGCTGGAAAAAATCTTAGAAGTTAACTTGTTTGACCCCATAATTTTAAAAGAAAGTCTTAGAGATTAACTTGCTTAACTTCTTAATTTTAAAAAGGAGGAAACCAACAGGAAAAGATTAAATGATTTTCCCTCTCAGCTAATTACTGACAGAACTAAGACAGGAACTCAGGTATTCTGCCTCCCAACATAGTGCTTTTGCTGGTCTACTTGCTATTTCTCAGTACTTGAAAAAAAGAAAGAGTAAATGAGATGAAAAGACTCAGGACAATTATAATTTAGTCTTTCATTTATGTATCTTTTCCAAATACTCTTCTAGTAAGAAAGATATTGGCAATACTTGTATATTCGTTCATTTGAATAAATAAATGGTATTTTGGAGAATATATTTATTGCAAAATACACCAAAGAAGTTGAATATCAAGAGTTTGTTAGTTTGGCTTGTGTATGAGGACTGGGCATGGAATTAGTATCTCGAAAAAGCTGTGGAAGTTCTAGAGGTCTTTTAAAAAATTCTTATACAATTTGCCGCCAGCCTGGTGGTGTAGTGGTTAAGTTCACATGCTCTGCTTTGGTGGCGTCGGGTTTGTGGGTTTGGATTGCGGACACGACCCACACACCACTCATCAAGCCATGCTGTGGCAGCATCCCACATATAATACAGAGGAAGATTGCCACAGAGGTTAGATCAGCGACAGTCTTTCTCAAACAAAAAGAGGAAGATTGGCAACAGATGTTAGCTCAGGGCGAATCTTCCTCACCAAAGAAAGAAAAAGTTCTCATACAGTTTAAACTATAGTCTAAACTCTTTTTGAAATTCTCTTGTCCATTTGTATTCTTGGGTCAGTTAATTCTTAGATCTGCCCTCTTACACTTTTGCTGTGTACATTTCTCAGACCATCTCCTAAAGGTAAGACCCCATGAGATCTCCACAGGTTCTTCGTTTATACTCATGTTTTAGGAGATCCCATGTCTTATATGATAATTACGTGCACAAGCATTATTTTCCACATGCTGCTCCTTTCCCCTCCAACATAAGAATTGTCAATGACTCCCTATTTTGGGGGGGCAAGTACAATATCCAACTTTGGTTTCCATTGTCTATCATCAATTGGCTTCACCCAATGAACCAAAATTTATCTCCCACTTTTCCCAATATTGAACTGCCCCCTTCAGCTAGGCCAGTCATTCACCATCCTTCCCTGTAAGTTTGCTTAGTTATCTCTCTGTCTTTACACTTGGGTTTCTGCTCAGTGGAAACACCCCCTACCCCCATCCCTAGAGACAAATCCAAAGTGTTCCCAGATCACATAGATTCCAAGAAGCTTTGCCAGATGAACTTTAACTAAAAGATGCCCCCTGCATTAAAAACTCCGACAGCATTGATCCCACCAATGAAGTTAAATCTATTCTACTCTGTAAAATAAATTTCTGTTCATCTTCTCAACTAGAATGTTTCCATTGTTTCCCCTTGCTTACGGTACACAGTCAATTGGTTGCCACAATAGTAGTTGATAACTATACCTTAAATACTTAAATTTTTTACTTTACTCATATTAATTGTTTTAATTGATCCTCACAACACCTCTAGGAGGTTGAGAGCAAAATTATTATTATGTTGCACTTATGAATAAGGAAATTGAGAGTCAGAGAAGTTAAATTACTGTTAAATGGAAATGTTAATATTTTATTTTGCCAAGTATAACGTTAAACAAGCCTACTATCTACTACCTTCCACATTTCCTAAATGAAATGACATTATCTGCCTGGGAATAAGATGTTTGAAAATTTAGCTTTTTGCAAAAATTCATTGCATTTCCTTACTTTGCCTCATTCCAGTGAAAACTTGATTACAGGTTAGGGATGAGTTTTGGGGCTCTTCTACACTTATCTTTCTATGACTTACCTAATTAAGGAGAAAGATAATCTTTTTAAACTTTCCTTGCACTTTTTTGGTATACCTGATCATCCAGGTGGAATAGATAGGAACTTTCATAGAATATTCAGGGAAATAATGTTACATGTGGTCATTACTTTACAAGGAGCTGAAAACTACTGAAGCTGACTCAGGCCCAGTATTTAAAGATTATTTAGCAAACTCGTAATCGGAAAATTAATTTTTGAGAAAACTTTTTTATGAAATGGCTTTTCCTTTACTTAGCATTCACTATACATTTTTCTTTCTTAAACTATAGTTTTTGTCAGCTTTGTAAAGCTATGGAAGACAAGTACTTTCTAGTACCACACAAAAGAAACTGAAATAAGCAGATGAGACATTTAGGGTTGTGGCTGCTCCATTAACTTGAAACTTGAAGGCACAGAGCCATGGAGGGACAATCTTGCACTGGACCTGCCAGAGGCTTTGCCAGGACTGCCACTGGCTGGACCCATTCAGTGTCCACTAACTCACACAAGCGTGACGGGGGTGAGGGGAGGGCAGGCGGAAGAACTAGACTGGGAGGTGGGGACCAGCTTCTCGAGCTGGCTCTAGCCTTCTCCAGTTTGTATCCTTGAGTAAAAAGTCTGAAGATAAGACTAGGTAATTTCCATTCCCTTAGCTCTAAAATTCCTTGAATTTTAGTATGAGAGTTTGCCAAGACTCCAGGAGCCATGTGTCCACTATTCAGTTTTAGTCTGGAATCACCAACCGTCTTTGCCCCTTCTTTTTGCATCTCAGGCCTCGGCATCAGTCAATTTTGGGCCCGTCTCAGTCTCATCTAAGGGCTTGCTGTGGAGTGGTGGGAATTTGGTGTGAGCTCCTTTGATGGACTAAATTTCTGCAGTTATTCTGTGTCTCGGTTTCCCCATACTTTGTCCAAATCAGGGGGCAGGTGTTGATACAGCATGACATTGCTCTGTGCTGCCAGATTCCCAACTGAACTATGCCTATGGAAAAGAAAGTGTGGCTGTTGGACTCTACAGCCAACCTAATAAGGAGGAACTTGACATGCGAGTATTGTACGGGGTCATCTTTCCATCTTTTTCCCTGATGATCTCTCTGCTCCTCTGCTCATAATTTCTCCCTCAAAAACAAGAGCCCATCACTTTTATGTCTTATTAAAGATAGATTTTTCTATGTTCCTTTGGGTGAAACTCTCGGGCAATAACTCTCCTCTTTTCTACTTCATCTTTGGTCCTAAACACACATCCACGCACACTTGTTCTTATGCATTCATATATAACTTTTTGTCTCTTAAGAACAATTTCTTAAGAAAGATGACTAATTTTTCCTTTAATTGTTCTTGATCACATAAACTAGAATATATATCTGTTGTAGGGTTTTAAAACAGTATAAAATGAAAATATCAGTCTGTTACATGGATATAATTGTGAGCAGCTTACCTGAGAGTTAAGGTGCTTCATAGGGGGCTGCAAGATGATGAACTTCATACCTAAGGCAAACACCAGACTTAAAAGATTACTCTCAGAAAATGACTTTAAGTTTAATATTTAATTTAAATGTCCTCTACCTGTGACTCAAAGATCTTATTTTTTTTCAAGGATGGGGAATGGAATGGGAAATGGGTTGCTAAAAACAAGACAAGAAAGTTGCTGAAAATGATTCCATACAGTTTTAAACAGTGACCATTCCAGCCTCTGGTGTTTTTAAACACAACTCTGTTCCACATTCCAGAACATCTGTGGGCGCTTTTAAGTTCATAATGACCTGGGGACATTTTGCACCAATTTGAAACCTACAACCTATATGCTTCTCAGAGATATGACTCCACAAATCTAGTTTCAGAGAGGGGCCCATCCAAGTGGGCAAATAGTTGTAAGTGAAGAGTACGTTAAAAAAAGCAAAAAAAAGGAAATCTAGATTTTTGTAAAGAATTCTAGAACCCTTTGACCATTTTCACATAAACTATGTGAATCTCAAACAGTTTCCCAACTTTCTTTTGAACATCAGCGGTAAGTTTTAGTTTTCTAATAGTGAGGTATTGAGAGCATTTGGCTATCCTCTCTTCTCAAATCTGGGATCTTTGTCCAGCAGATGTTTCCAGTTGTGTTAACGGTGTTGAGTTGTGCGTGGGGTATAATGATGTAGAAACCCAGAGAATATTTTGAGACTAGGCCAAACATTGTTACTTGTTGCTTACTATGGGCCAAATTTGAACTCATTCTTTCAAAGGTTCAAAGCTAGCACATTAGCTTCCTGTGGAAAATACGGACTCCAGAACAATAAATCATTCTCAAATGGAAATTCAGTCATTTTTGTACATAAAATCATTACTGCATGAGCCCCTTCCCTTTTAAAAGCAGAAAAGATACTTCGTGTGTCAACTCTTCAAAACTCAGAAAGTAAACTTTTTGCACACTGAAGAAAATATGTCCTAACAAAGCAATATCCTAAAAATACTGTCAGTGTGAAATCCATAGTTGAGAGACCTGGTAACACATCCAGTGTCTACAGGGAAGACGAAAAAAAAAAATGAGCCAAATGGTATCATATTTCTTCTGGGGTTTTCCTCTCTTGTGGTGTGGATGGGAACTTGAGGTTTTATCATAAAGGGATAAAATGGCAAGAAATCGTTCACTGGCTTGCAGTCATGGAGAAAAGGCATTCACATCTGTTTCTGGTATTCTGTTGAAGAATCTCTCTAGTTGATAATTTGGATTGGAAGCAAATTGGTTTGTTTTCATAGGTCCTTTACTTCCAAGTTCAGATAAAACAAACCTATTCTGTGGGTCCAATGGTTTGCATTCTGAATTCTTGGTTTACGTGGCACAAAATCCCTCTATTATATTGCTAACACATTATCCATCTTGAAGAGAACATACTAGCTAAGTTTTAGTAGAATTTATGTTAAACAAGCTCCCATGACTGATTATACATTGTATGTGTGTGTGTGTGTGTGTGTGAAATTAGAATTCTTACGGATTTCTAATGTAATTCTGTCTTTTAATTTTATACTTGCTTCAAATGACTTGTGCCTGTAATACTTACTACAATGTCTTCCTTAGAATACTACCCTAACATTTACCTAATAAGATAAAAATAAGGGTGTGATCAAGTGATTAAAGGTGATAACAAAGTCTCTTGTGATAAGGTGAATGTCCTTTTCCTTGCTTGACTTTTGCTAGTTGAGGAATATGGAGCATTTCCGCCCCACCTTTTTATTTTTTTTAATCAATCTGTAGTGGGCAAAGGGAATAACATATATAGACAAGTTTTTAAGCTCAATTTTTAAGGTCAAGAAAAGACAAAGTTCCTCTCTTCATAGAGTATAAAATACATTAAAAGGGGACAAATGCAAAAGTAAACAAAGAAAAAGTAAAAAAAAAGATGTAAATGAATAAACACACAAAAACATGTGAACATATGCCGAATGTGGCTGTTTATTAGGTTTGGTGATGGGCTAAAATGACTGGAACCAGGTAGAAGTGAACTAGGGAGCAAGAGGAAGTGGTATTCTTTTGAGTGTTAGAAAAGAAGTCTGTAGTACAGAAAGAGAAGGACAGTGTCTTAGATGAAAGATGCTTTAATAAGTATCTAATTAATCAGAAAAGTTATTTGTTCTTGGTTTTACTTTATTTCTGCTGGAATTCTGCTTTAGTTTTCTCCTGAAAAAAGTGTAAAATGAAAATATCTTCCAAAATTATTACAAAATTCAATGAACCCCTCCTGTATGGCTTTGATTCCTGTAAAGGAAAAATGCAGTTTTTCTTCCCTACGTAGGGAAAACCCCAGTTTTTCCCTACTGTGTCCTCCTGTATCCTGTGTGTCTCCTTTACCTTCACAGAGAACACTTCACTGCTGACGCTTCCGATCACCAGGTGTGTGGCGGTTTTTCCCCACACCGAGCAATTCTCCATTACATGAGCTGAGGGTCTTAGGATTTAACTCAATGCTGACAGTATCTACCTGGAGAGGATACAGGTCGGTCCCACAAGAATGTTCCTCATCTCACTTCAGATGCCAATCTCAAGTGGTGGGTCCCTAGGTTACCCACAACTTCTGTCTAATTTGGCTACAAATTGGAGCTTTCCATGACCCCCTCCACGAATTTAATTAGTTTACTAGAGCAGCTCATAGAACTCAAGGAAACACTTACATTTACCAGTTTATTAAAAGATATAATAAAGGGTATGGATGAACACCCAAATGAAGAGATACGTGGGGCGGGGTCTGGGTGTGTCCTGAGCACAGAAGCCTCTGTCTCCAAGGAGTTGGAGTGCATCAGCCTCCCGGTGTGGATGTGTTCTCCAACCTGAAAGCTCTCTGAACCCCATCCTATTGGGCTTTTATGGAGGCCCCATCACATAATCGTGATCAGTCATTAACTCCATTTTCAGCCCTTTCTGTTCTCAAGAGAATGTGGGGTGGGGCTGAAAATTCCAAACTTCTAATCATGGCTTGGTCTTTCTGATGACCAGCCCTCACCCAGGAGCCATCCAGGAGGCCACCCAGAGTTGCCTCATTAGAAGAAAAGACACTTCTATCAACCAGGAAATTACAAGGGTTTCGGGAGCCCTGTCGGGAGCCAAGGTCAAAGACCAAATGTTAGAACAAAAGATGCTCCGAGTGCTCTTATCACTGAGGAAATTACAAGGGTTTCATGAGCCCCTGTCAGGAACCAGGGGCAGAGATCAATATATATTCTTCTATTATCTTACAGTTTCTTCAATTAGATTTTTAAAAAGGGATTCACATTGGGTAAACGACTACTTTTTTGAAGTGACAGACCTTTAAAAATCTTTGCAAAGATTATTTTTTGGAAGTTATAACAAGACACTTAAAAATGTGAAATTCTTTTAGGAAAAAATGTCTCTGTCTTTTCCCAAGGCACAGCAGTATAAACAAGTAGCGGATTTCCTGGATGGCCTAATGAGACATAAACACAGATAGTAAAAGAGAAATGAATACCAGAACACATTGTTTTTTTTAAAATATGAAACTGGTGATATTCATAGGTCCATTGAGACATACTCTTTGGGATGACTGAACTTTTCTAGTTTAAAACAAATGTTAAACCGCCTCAGCCAGGACCAACTTAGTTTCCTGATGCCATTTTGAAGTTGTTGACCATCTTGCCAGCAGCGTGCCAACTCGGTCTGAACTTTCCCCATCATCTCTCTTTTTTCTTATATTACATATCTCCATGGGATACATTACTTTTTTGTATTTCAAGAATTCATCTTCCATGTGGAAATAATTCTTCTTTTAGATTCCCTAAATTTTAGAATCTAAAGAACTGAGCAGACACAAAACCAGTAGAAAAAAATAAGGCAATTCTTTTCACATGGTCTTATGACAAAAGCCTACCTTTAGGCAGAACCAATTAATTCTACTTTTCGTAAAAAACAATAAAATAAAAAAGTTTTTAAAAAGCCTAAACGGACAGAAGAGCTATACCATGGTTTAAAATCCAACATTGCTTGGTTGTGATGAAAACAAATGATGCTATAAACAAATTTTATAATATTTATCCCCTTTCCCACTCCCTATCCTCAACCCATGTGGATTATTTTATTACTTAATATATTAAAAAGTTGATTAATGAGCCTGGAACCTTTAATTAGCTGATTATTTTCCATCACTTAGTATTTCAGAGAAAGAGGCAAATCTAAGACAGTAAGCTGATGTCAGGAATTTATTAGACAAAAAGGACAAATTCAAAATGTGATCTGGGCTTAGTAAATTACAGAACACGAGGGCTGGAAGAAATCACAAAAGCAGAGAAGCACCTGAAATGCACAGGTTTTGCAGTTAGACAAACTCGGGTTAAAATCAACTCCACCACTCACTTTCGATATGGCCAGGATTTAGTTATTCAACCTCACTACTTTGTAGTGAGAAACAAATATAAACAGGGTTAGAAATTTGTAAAAAAAAATAAAGATGTTTTAGGAATAGAGAGGACTTCGAGCAGTGAATATGTACTCTTGTCTCAAGTTATATATTCATCTCTGTGTTGCCTGGGTCCTCACACAGCAGGGATCTGAGGAGGAGAGGACTTATGTAGGGATAAGATCTCCACAGCCTCCAACAGGAGTCATAGGCAGATGGGTCCCTCCTTTCTAGGGTCCCTTACAAAGTAAGGGATACACTGTGAAAGCCACATTGTGTATGCTTTACCTTCTGCAATTAATCTTATAACTTAAAAACATATGATAAAAACATGTTAAGGGGCCAGCCCAGTAGCATAGCGGTCAAATTTGCACACTCCACTTTTGTGGCCTGGGGTTCCCAGGTTTGGATCCTGGGCACGGACCTACACACCGCTCATCAAGCCATGCTGTGGTGATGTCCCATATACAAAATGGAGGAAGATTGGCACACGTTAGTTCAGTGACAGACTTTCTCAAGCAAAAAGAGGAAGATTGGCAATAGATGTTAGCTCAGGGCCAAACTTCCTCACCAAAAAAAGAAAAAGTTAAAATAAAACTGTCCCTGGATATTTCACTTTTGTTACTAGAAGTAACACTATAAGAATTATGAATAAAACCATTTCAAAAGGTCAAAAATGCAGAGTGGGGGTAATTGCCAATGTTCAGTCAGGTCAGACTCTTACAAATTAGTTCTTCTGCTGGAAGTTATAATTTTAATGGTGAAATTCTTAAATTTATAAAAATGTTTATTAAAATTATAGTCTTATATTTAAAAGAATACAAAATAATATAGAAATTGGAGCACAATTTTAAAAGGGAAATTAAGGAAGCCTAAGGAAGAGACTACTCATGCTTTAATTTTAATTTTATTTATTTATTTATTTTTAATTGTTAAAAATTGTTTTTATTGAGTTAATGATAGGTTGCAATCTCGTGAAACTTCAGTTGTACATTAATGTTTGTCATTCGTGTTGTAGGTGCACCACTTCACCTTTTGTGCCCACCCCCACCCCACCTTTCCCCTGGTATCCACTAAACTGTTCTTGGTCCACATTTTTAAATTCCTCATATGAGTGGAGTCATACAAAGATTATCCTTCTCTAACTGGCTTATTTCACTTAACATAATTCCCTCAAGGTCCATCCATGTTATTGCAAATGGAATGATTTTGTTCTGTTTTGCAGCTGAGTAGTATTCCATTGTATATAAGTACCACATCTTCTTTATCCATTCGTCTGTTGATGGGCACTTAGGTTGCTTCCACGTCTTGGCTATTGTAAACAGTGCTGCAATGAACATTGGGGTGCATAGGACTTTTGGGATCACTGACTTCAAGCTCTTTGGATAAATACCCAGTAGTGGGATGGCTGGATCGTATGGTATTTCTATTTTTAATTTTTTGAGGAATCTCCATACTGTTTTCCATAGTGGCTGCACCAGTTTGCATTCCCACCAGCAGTGTATGAGGGTTCCTTTTTCTCCACAACCTCTCCAACATTTGTTACTATTAGCTTTAGATATTTTTGTCATTCTAATGGGTGTAAGGTGATGTCTTAGTGTAGTTTTGATTTGCATTTCCCTGATGGTCAGCGATGATGAGCATCTTTTCATGTGGTTATTGGCCATCCGTATATCTTCTTTGGAGAAATGTCTGTTCATGTCTCCAGCCCATTTTTTGATTGGGTTGTTTGATTTTTTTGTTGTTGACTTGTGAGAGTTCTTTATATATTATGGATATTAAGCCTTTGTCAGATATATGACTTGCAAATATTTTTTCCCAGTTAGGGGGTTGTTTTTTTGTTTCAATCCTGTTTTCATTTGCCTTGAAGAAGCTCTTTAGTCTGATGAAGTCCCATTTGTTTATTCTTTCTATTGTTTCCCTTCTCTGAGAAGGCATGGTGTCCGAAAAGATCCTTTTAATACTGATGTCGAAGAGTGTACTGCCTACGTTTTCTTCTAGAAGCCTTATGGTTTCAGGTTTCACCTTTAGGTCTTTGATCTATTTTGAGTTTATTTTGGTGAATGGTGAAAAAGAATGGTCAATTTTCATTCTTTTGCATGTGGCTTTCTAGTTTTCCCAGCACCATTTGTTGAAAAGACTTTCTTTTCTCCATTGTATGCCCTCAGCTCCTTTGTTGAAGATATGCTCTCCATAGATGTGTGGTTTTATTTCTGGGCTTTCAATTCTGTTCCATTGATCTGTGCACCTGTTTTTGTACTAGTACCATGCTGTTTTGATTACTGTAGCTTTGTAGTATGTTTTGAAGTCAGGGATTGTGATGCCTCCCGTTTTGTTCTTTTTTCTCAGGATTGCTTTAGAAATTCGGGGTCTTTTGTTGCCCCATATTAATTTTAGGATTCTTTGTTCTAATTCTGTAAAGAATGTCATTGGGATTCTGATTGGGATGGCGTCTCATGCTTTTTTATTCTTTACTTTTTCTTAGGAGTGGTATCGATAAAATACATTACATGGTATCATCATTAATCCAATTATAGTAATATTTATCAGTGTTTTTAAACTATCTTAAAACTTTTAAAATTTGTTTCAAACTGATGCATTTAAGCAAATTTGTGGTGAAACAGGCCTACTTCAGCCTTATTGTCACTGCACTTGAGAAGTCACTGGCACACTGGGAAGAATGGAGGCTTTGTGGTCCTGCAGATCTGAGCTTGAGATCCAGCTGCGCCACTCACTGGTTATGGGAGCCTGGGTAAATTGTTTAACTTCTTTGAATTTCAGTATTTCTATCTGTAAAATGGGAATAAAAAGAGTGTTAGGGTGTTGTGATAAAGAGTTAATTTATGTAAAGTGCCTGACATTCAATATATGTGCGGTTTTGTTTCAAATTGTCTAAAAATATCATCCACTCATTGAATATTTTTCATGGAGTACGTAAGAGGTGGGCAACAATATGTCAAAGTTAAAAGATGCAATGGTGTAATTTTAAACTAGAATAAATACCTTTAACCTAATGTTTTTTAACCCAATAGCTTTTAAACATATGAAGATATTATTTTAAAGTAAAAAGAATTCCTCCCAAAGTGATTTCAGCAAGCTTTCTTTAATACACTAGATTTCTAAGAGAACTGAACACAATAGATGAACAATATTCTTATAAATGTAGTATGATAATGAGGCATTTTGACCCTAACTTAAGAAACTCCTGCACATTTAGAAGAGATGCACAGTTACTCCTGGACAGAGTTCAACTGTTTTACATTTTCATTACTTTTTTCCTGTCAGGACCAAGGGTAAATTTTAGCCATTAAAAAGTATAAAACATCAAATAAAAAAATGCAGTAAAACTACCCTGAATATTGTTAAAGTTTATAAGCTGAGTCACTCAGAGGAGAAGAGTGAAGATGGGTTTTATGACGTTAAAAAATGTGGTATTACCAAGCCAAAATATTTGGGAAATGTTCCAGATTATGAAATATTTAGGTATTTTAATAATATGCTTAGATCATGAAACAGTTTTTGAAAGTGACTGCACATAAAAATATCTGTAAACTGAATTATTACTGCTCGTCTCGGTGAGAGATATATTCACTGGGTTCATAAAATTAATGCAGATCTTCTTCGTGGGGAGAAGCTTTCTTCACGATTTTGTGTAGTCCAAGTGGCAGCTCACTGGAGGCAGCATGTCTACTCACGGAGAGGGTATTCTCTTTCCAGGCTGTGCAATACAGTAATTCTTCATCCCTAATTAGGGTAGAGGGAAGGTCCTAGGCAGTGCTATGTTTCATAATTCTTTTAAATCTTTGACTCATAAGTAAATTAACCTGTTGTAGAAAAATCCCCACCCTTCTCATTCCTTTGGCAAGGGGAGTGATGGTAAAGATAGTGAAGGGGGAGAAGAAGAAAGAAGGAAGGAGAAAAAGAGGAAAAAGAAGAGGTAGAGGAAGAAGAAGAAAGAAGAGGAGGAGGAGGAAGAGATGGCCAAAGGTCAGCCTACCCACTCACTTTCAAGGGTCCTTTTGAGAATAGAATCTCAAAATTTATGCTGCATGAGAACTGCCTGGGGGCTATATTTTAAAATGCAGATTTCTCGGTTCCACCCCCAGATATTCTGATTGAGCATGTCTGAAGTAGGGCCTAGGAATCTGCACTTAAAATGTAAGTCCCCAAGTCTGTAGACAGTCCCTTGAGAAACGCTCCTCTGTATACTCTAGGGAGTGAAAGAGTAGAGTCTCAAGCCGGCCCCTGGAGACAGCCACTGACAGCTGTCTATGCTTCTGGCTCTGCTGACGGCCATGGCTCACCTCACAACCATGGACAGCCTGGCCATCTGCACTCTTTCTCTACGTGGCCTATGTGCAAGGGGGAGTGTGGAGCTGTTCACGCATTCCCGCAAGCTGCCCACACTTGTGTCTTTATTCCCTTGTCACACAATGCTACTGTAGGAGGGGGTCTCAGACTTCAGTGAAGGGCTGGAGTTTGTTAAGGGAAACTATACACAGGATGTACAAATAAAGAAAGCTATATGGTTTATAAGATGCTCAATAACTCTTTTCCAAGAGAAAAAACACGCATCAAAATTAACCCTGTCTCAAGTGTAACCTTGTAGACAGACTGGTTCCTAGTACCTGCCCTTCTTCAGACTTCCCCAAAATGTCCTGGACTCTTCTTTAAGGAACATCCACATCTCTCCCAGAGGTATTTTTTGCCTGATGACTCATTCTTTTCCCTTTATCTAGCACTCCCGAAGATACAGTGTCCCCAGAACAACATTCATAGTTTCTGAAATCGTAGTACAGTAGTCTAGCCCTGTTGGGAAGGTGTGGGTGAGGAGGCATAGCTGCTTCCTACTGCAGGACAGTCAAGTGTCAGCTTTGATGCTTCAGGTCTTGGATCCTAAATATAAAGTCCCAAAACAGTTATGGGTGAAGAGCGATGAATTTGTCTAGTTATTTGGAGCATGCATACACCACAGACACCACACAGGCTAATGCACACACATGACTTACAAAGACAAGCACATTAATTCATAGAGACATTATAGTCTAGACTATAGATCCATAGTAAGAGAGAAAAAGACTCCCTGTAAGCAATATGATCTGTACAAGATGACTGGCCACAATGAAACAAAACATGGGGTATTGTTGATAGGGTAATGTCAAATTTGTATTCAAACAAAAACCTGTAGATTAATGTTTATAGCAGCTCTATCCATAACAGCTAAAATGTGGAAATACCCAAAATGTCCTTCATGGGTGAATGGATAAACAAACAGTGGTTTGTCCATACAATGGAATACTATTCAGCACCAAAACAGCAAACCACCGATACCCGTAAAAACTTGGATTAATCTCAAAAGCTTTGATCAGGCTTTATCAGAGGCCTATCAATATTAGACGTAGATAAGAAATGGTGCTCATTACCAAGCCATCTACTCACAGACACTAACATACAGATCCAGCAAAAGCTTTACAATGACATGTCAGGTATATTTCTAGGTTTTCCAAAAGTGGAAGAGATGCAGTATGAAGATGTGTGATCTTCCCACAAAAAGTAGTCCCTCAAGGAATGAAGTTTGGTTGCAAGTGTTTATTTACACTTTCAGTTCTAGATACAAACTCCTTACATTTCTTTCTTGTTTCATTTTTTAATTTTTGTTGTTTTAATATTATTTTTAAATTAACATGCAGTAAAATTGGCTTCTTTTTCGTTGTAGAGTTCTGTGAAGTTTAATACATATATAGATTTGTGTAACCATCAGCACAATCAGGATACAGAGCAGTTTCATCACCACCAAAGTCTATTTCATTCTATGCTTTTGTAGTCACACCTTCCTCCAACCCCAACTCCTAGCCACCACGGATCTGTTCTCTGTCATATAGTTCTGTCTTTTTGAGAATATTGTATAAATGTCGTAGTACTCTTTTCAGACTGGCTCTTTCACTCAGCATAACGCCTTTGAGATCAATCTACTATAATCTGCTATAAACATTAATCTATAGGGGTTTTTTTGAATACAAATTTTCACTTCTTTTAGGTAAACGCATGAGAGGAGGATTACTGGGTCATATGGGACATGTTTGTTTAAATTTACAAGAAACTGCTAAATTGTTTTCTGGAATGGCTGTACCATTTTACATCCCTACCAGCAAAGGATGAGAGTCCATATTCCCCTTATCAGTTCTAGGTATTATCAGTTGTCTTGATGTCACCTACTCTAACAGGTAGATAGTGGTATCTCGTTATCATTTTAATTTACGTTTCCCTAGTGGCTGCAGATATAGTTCTTTTCTTCCATAATATTTTTGAATATATCTTCCATTGCAAATTTTACATTGTCCATTTCAGGGATATGACTCACGAATGAGTGAGGCACTGGGCATTCAGGGATGAATAAGGCATAGTTCCTGCCCTCAGGAAACTCACAATTATGATGTAGGTACAAATGCTGATCATGATGGCATACATATGTACATAATGTAAATTAAAAAGAAAATTAATAAAAGGTGATTATATAAGTCTAAGATTTTTCCTATAGAGTTAAAAAATATTGATCCTTCTCCCTGTTATTTGTTACATATATATATATAATTATTATTACAGATAGTTGATAATGAGAGACAGACAGAGCTGGGGGGAGAGAGAGAGAGAGAGATTGAGATGGTGAAAGAAAAATCTTGCCTAAGTTTAAAAAGGACTTGGAAATTATATTGTCATTAAATTAAAAAATTACTTGAAAATAATTTTAGATGAAATTCTATTGAATATAAAACCTTCAACCTTTAAAATCAGCTTAGTCTTAAACCCAAAAGAAATAAACTTATTTTAAAAGAGATCGAGCTATGTCCAAGCTATGTAAAACAATGCCAATCAATCTCTGAGAGCTCTTCTATTGTATGTAAAAAGAGAAAAATGAACATAATCAAAACATTTGTTGCTGCCTGCCTATACAAGAATTCCCTAACTTGTGAACACTATGTTAGCATTGCCATGTACATACATTACATACACATACACATATTGCCATGTGCATACCCCAGCTAAGGTCTCACTTTTCCAATGATATCCCAATGATGACTTCTGTGATAGCTCATCTCTACCTTCTACTTCTTCCCCTCATGCCTCCTCTTTCTCTTGGCCTGTCAATCCTACCACCAACCCTGTTGATTGCTACCAGCTCTGCCCCTGAAATAGGCCCATTGCCAGGGTTGGCCCCACTATAATTTCTCTAAAGTTTCTGCCTAGACTCATACTATTGCTCCTTTTGGTCCAGTCCCTGCTGTGCCTTACTGCAAAAAGCGTGGGGGATATAATGGAATCATATGGAACATAACAATAGAAAAAGAGCAGAGAGGAAAGGAGAAATCTCAAGCTACTACCTGTTGTTATCATAATTTCTTTCCCTTATCATGTTTCTCAACTTGTAAATTCTGCCCCTTATCACTCCTCTTTCCCCAACAGAATACCTAATCTCACTCTTCATCCCATTGCTCTCATCAGAGCTCCAACACCGACCCTTATCACATTGTAGCATTAGTTGTCAGTGGACTGTGCAGTAGTGGAGTGTTGACTTGGAGTGGCGGTAGCATATGAGAATTGATGGAGACAAGAAAGGAAAAATAATAGGAGAAAGAAAAGCTAGTCTTTCGTAATCTCCTGGGATTCCTTTCAATTTGTATCCTGTATCTCATTCCCTTGAAACTCTACCTTTGCTCTTCTCTAGGCCTGTCGAGA
Source organism: Equus caballus (assembly GCF_041296265.1). Taxonomy (NCBI): domain Eukaryota; kingdom Metazoa; phylum Chordata; class Mammalia; order Perissodactyla; family Equidae; genus Equus; species Equus caballus. The sequence goes on along the minus strand of NC_091685.1, from coordinate 93,977,111 downwards.
TTACCAGTCCTATGCTCACAGCTTGTAAACCAGCTACCCTAGCCTTCTTGTTCTAAATTGTATGTTCCTGGATACTCCTCTATTACTATGTCCTGAACACCTAACAGAGTGCCTGCATATGAATGCTTGTGGAATAAACAAATGAATAAATGGATGAACCAAGACTTGAAGTATTTAAGTTCTTACTTTACCTGTCTATCAAGAGTACCTGACCACACTATGGGATTACCGTCAGGGTGGGTTGTCCTTGAAATCTTCAGTTGAAGTTATGATCTCATTTGTTCAGGGAAATCCTGTTGTTCTTAGAAGGTAGGCTTTGAAAAAAACCAGATCAGACTCAAGACGTGTAAGATCAATGTTTTTGAGACTGAGATTCCTAGGACTGCTTTGATGATGATGGTGACGGTGACCGTCATGAAGCTGTTGCTGCTGATAAATTCTCTCTCAAGACAGAATTGTTCATCAGCCAAGTTAATTCGGGGGGAATTTCACCCTCTTCCACTGCCATTCTATGTTCCTTTTTGACAACCTTAGCAAGATTGAATGTCAAAGAATCTCCTTATCTTCTCTTCTGCCCATCAGCATTTTAACAATATTTATCCTATTATCTCAGATCTCTTTGTATTCTCAGCTTTTACTAAAGCCATAGTCTAGTAAACAACACTTTGTTAGTGTTCCAGAAACTATTCTGCTTAAGGTCACTAATGATCTTGTAATATCAGGATTATTTAATATTCTTTATCAAGAACTTTTTTTAAAAAACTAAGGTATAATTTACCTACAATAAAGTGTACAGGCTTAAGTAAATAGATCAAATTTGACAAACACATACGAGGGTAACCTACATCCTATCAAGATATAGAACATTCCTATCACTGTAGAAAGTTCTGTTGTGCCCCTTTTATTCATTCTCCCATGCAGAAGCAGCCACTGTTCTGTTTTTTTTGTCATCATTGACTGTTTCTATTACTTGTTTTAGAACTTCATGTACATGGAATCATAAATACATATATATTTTTTATTTCTGACTTCTTTTACTCAGTATTCTATGTTTGAGATTTAATATTCATTCAATACTCAGTAGTCCTCCTTTTGTTTCTAAGTAATAGTCCATAATATGAAAATTCCATAGTTTATTTATTAATTCTTCTGTTGATAGACACCTAGGCATACAGTTTTTGGCAGTTATGAATAAAGCTGGTATGAAAATTTATTTAGGTTTTCTGTGGACATATGTTTTCATTTTTCTTGGTAAACAACTAGGAATAGAATGCTGGGTCATAAAATAGATGTATGCTTTACTGCTACAGAAACTGGCAAACAGTTTTACAAAGCAGTTTTAACATTTTACTCCTGTAACAGCAATATATAAGAGTTTCAGATGGTCTGCATATTCACTAGAATTTAGTGTTTTCAGTCTTTTTAAACTTGCCATTACTTGATGTGTAATGCTATCTTGTCATTTTAATTTATAGTTCTCTGAAAAGTAATAATGTTGAACCCATTTTCATACCCTTTTTAGATATTTACATATCTTTTTTGTTGTGGCTTTCTTTTTATTCTTTTTAAAATAGACTTTATTTTTTTCCATTTTTTAAAATAATTTTTTTTGTCTTTTTCTTATTGCATTTAGGAGTTCTTTATATATTCTGGATACATGTCCTCTGTCAGATATGTGTTGTAAATATTTTCTTCCACTCACTAGTTTTTGTGTTTTCTTTTAATAACCAAAAGTTTTAAATTTAGATGAAGTCCAGTTATCAGTTTTGCCTTGTATATTTAGTGTTTTCCATATCCTTTCTAAGAAATTATCACTGACCCCCAAGGTCATGAAGATAATTTTCTTTACATTGTAGCTCTAACATATAAGTTTATGATCCATTTTGAATTAATTTTGTGTATGGTATGAGGAAGGGATAAAATTATTTTTCCCATGTAAATATCAGGTTGTTCCAGCACCATTTGCTGAAAAATTTGCCTTTTTCCAAAGAATTGCTTTGGTACCATTGTCAAAAAAAATTTCACCCAATATGTATTGGATACTTTTCTTTGTTCTCTATTGTGTTTTCTTGGTTGACTTTGTCCTTTTACCATTGCCACATTGTCTTGATTATTGAAGATGTATGCTAGGTCTAGAAATCATGTAGTATAGGTCTTCTGACTCTATTCTTCTTTTTCAATATTGTTTTATAAATTCTAGTTCCTTTGCATTTGTATATTAGATTCAACTTGTCACTTTCTGAAAAAAGAGTCCACTTGGATTCTGATTGAGATTGCATTAGATCTATAAATCAATTTAGGGAGATTTACATCTTAACAATATTGACTCTTTCATTCCATGAACATGGTATATGTCATGAATTGAATTGTGTCTCCCCAAAAGATATGTTGGAGTCCTAACTCTCAGTACCTCAGAATATAACCTTATTTGGAAATAAGGTCACTACAGATGTAATCAATTAAGATGAGCTTGTACTAGAATAGAGAGATCCCTTAGTCCAATATATAACTGGTGCACTTGTAAGAAGAGGAGACAGAAACATGAAGGGCTATGTGGTGACAGAGGCAGAGATTGAAGTGCTGCAGTTGCAAGTCAAGGAATGCCAAGGATTGTTGGCAAACCACCAAAAGTTAGGAAAGACAAGAAAAGATTCTCCCCTACAGATTTCAGGCAAAACAGGGTTCTGTAGACACTTTGACTACAGACTTCTGGCCTCCAGAATAGTGAGACAATAAATTTCTGTTTAAACCTTCTAGGAATGTTTGTATTTTCTTTTATTTTATACTTCTTTCTTCAACCCCCATTGGTTTTCCCTTTTTATACTATCAATTCTTATTTAGACAACACTAAGTTTAAATAATTTATTTGATTACCATTGCTTCTTGGTTTATCTTTTTTCTTCAGTTTGATATTCTAGCTGGCAATTTGTTATTCAGATACATCCATGATGCCATTCTTGTAGTCTATGATGTTTTTAAATTATAAATTTAACAATTATATATTTATTTTTATAACTGTGGATTCTTCCTTCTTAGATAAAAGTAATATCTTCTCCTTTCTCTCCAAAAAATATTAATTATATTTATTCAAAGTCCAATTTTGAATGCTCTGTTAACTGAGGTATAAGCTCTACTATTTGTTTATTTTTACGCTATTGATCAAAAAAAGATAAACTATATTTATATTAAAAATTGTTTTTTCCTTAAAATGAGTGAAAAGCATGTGTTTATTCTTAGGTCCTCAACTTTGTGACTGAAATTTCCTGCTAGTCAGTTCCCTCTACTGGACCAGACTGTCTGGGAGGAGTTGTAAAAGAAACAGCTGGAACTTTGGTTTTTTGCTATTTTTTTGTGCAAGAGACGGACTCATGAAAGATATGCTGCTTAATGAAGAGCCTTGGCAGGTGTTTTTCCCAACTGACCTGCAACTGTTCCTTCCTGGTATCATCAGCCACTAGACTACTGCTCTGTAACTTTCCTTACACACTTCTACTATCAGACAGATATTCCTATTGCGGCTGCCTAATCTACAAGGGTGTTAGTGCATTTAGGGGCAAGTTGGCTTGATGATACTCCTGCAGTTCTCCAATGGCTCCAACTCCTGCAGTACTCCAACTACTCCTTGTTAATTGTTTGTTAATTACTCCTTGTTAATTGCTCCTCAACCTCTTTCTACTCTCTTCTTCTGCCACATTCAAGACAATCTCCCTTGATGGTGCCATTCTGTAGTAGAACCTTGGCCTATGGCTTCCTCAGTGTTTCTATTTGCCTTTAAAAAAAGAAAATGTAACTGGGTAGTCACTTGAGAAATCATTTGTATTGTTTCCAGAGTTTTACATAGGGAGGGAGACTGCACTGTGTTTTTTCCTTCATCTTAAAACCAAAAGATCACTTCTGGGCTCTCTAAACTTGGAAAAACATCGTAACCTTAGTCAGAAATTTAGAGGTCATTCAAAAAGAGAAAGATTGGACATTTAAGATCTTATTATTTTGGGGCAAAAATTTTAGGAAACAATAATTTTGTTCCATGAGCACTTCTAAGATGTGAATGTAAATTGATTGAAGTATAGTATAACTTGGAGGAAATCAAGATATAATAAGTGTTCAGCATATAAAAATTGCATATAATTATTTAAGTATATATAAACATTATGTAATATTATATTAATGAACATAAATTAATCATTTATTTGCAAGGGATATGCATAAAAACATTTCGTAAAGTAAAAATTCTAATTTAAAGATTTTTATCATTAATGATGATGGAAATTTTAGCCCCTATTTTCATGAAAAATAGGACAAAAATTCAAGTTTTGAAATTTGAAAGGTTTAACTATAGATGTTTGTAAAAGTTCTAACTTCGTCTAAACTTCTTGATGGCCAATCTACCTTCAGTTTAATTTTTCTAGGGTTTTCTTTTATGGCTTTTATTCAACATGTCCCTATTACCTGAACTTATAAGTTTTTCCTTTCTGATAATTCAACTTGCCATTTTGGTAGTACCTCTATTCAACTTTCTTTTTATGTAGATCCTGTTAAATTATATACATCCATCATCATTGGTCAATACTCAGTGAGCACTTACTGTTTAGAATCATATAGCCTAGCAGTAATAATGATGATAATCATAGCTACTTTATTGACTGAATGTTTACTATGTAATAACTACCACACTAAGCATTTCACATGTAACATTTGGTTGAATTCTCACAAAGGTTCTTAATCTATTACACAAAAGGAAACTAAGGCTAAGAAGGTTTAAATGACTTGCCTAATGTTATGGAGACAATAATGACAGAAAAGGATTTGAATCTGAATCTCGTTGACTCCAGACCCTTGCACATAGCAGATTTTTAATAAGTATTTTGTTTCTTTTTATTTCTCGTTATTTTTCTTTATCATCTAAGTTCCATTTTAGTTCTAAACATCTGTTAATATAATTTTCAATTGTGAGTTTTCTTCTTGGACAAATTTCATTCCAAAAAGAATACATATCTCACAAGATTTCTTTATTGCTTTTTTCTTTTTTTTTGAGGAAGATTAACCCTGAGCTAACTGCTGCCAATCCTTCTCTTTTCGCTGAGGAAGGCTGGCCCTGAGCTAACACCTGTGCCCATCTTCCTCTACTTTATACATGGGACGCCTACCACAGCATGGCGTGCCAAGCGGTGCCACGTCCGCACCTGGGATCTGAATCGGCAAACCCCAGGCCGCCAAAGCGGAACGTGTGAACATAACCGCTGCGCCACTGGGCCAGCCCCAACAAGACTTCAAATTAAACATTTTTGCTAACAATCATACTAGCAAAAGTTCAAGTTATACTCTGGATTATCTCTCGAATTCTGTAAGGGCTGTGACAACTTTCTAGACTAAAATTACTCATCTATGAAAAAGCTCATGGGTCATTCTTAAAGGGCAAAGTTTCTTGGTTAAAATAATATTCATATTTGTTCAATGCACTTTCATTTGTATTATCTCTTCTCTTATAACCAGACTGTGTAATAATCAGAGAAGCTAAATAACCCATCCAGGAGCAAGGAGTAGTAAGTGATAGACCCAAAAGCGGACCTCAGGTCTTCCTACTTTCATTCCAGTTCAGATTCTTTCCAGGGCACCATTGTCATTGTGCCCAGTGGACTTGCTCCCAAGGCTCATTTTGGGCACATTGATTTGTCTTCTATGAATCATCCTGGAACTCAGAGATATAAAGCTATTTTGAAATATGAAATTGCTTTACCCATGTCATTGTTCCTACTCATTCTCTATTTGCTGAAAAACATGAGCAAGCTGTGTTCTGTGTTATTAGTAGTTCCAAATAGTGCAACAAAATATGAGCTCAACGATTGTGTCCAAATAGATATGTTCTCCTCACTATTATTTTCCAATTGAAGGACACGTTTGGAGATCTCAATGTTCTCCATTTATCACAGTCTCTCACAGATCTTGTGTTACTCTCTATACTCTCCTCCACAGAAAACAGACATTCCATAGGGGAAATTAGAGGGGAGGGGGCACTTTTCCATAATCTCTGGAAATAATAGGTACAATTGCCTGTGAAACATACTTTATCAAACCGTGCTGGACTAAGGTAAAAGCACATTTTGCTTACAGTTAAGTTTCTGGTTCAGAGCTTTCTATAAACTATTTCATAATGGAAAACAAATGTGTTTTAAATGTGAAACAAAGGGGAATTTACAAACTATTCTCCTAATTAAAGAAGGGTTATCAAACATGTGGTGTTGTTCATTGTAAATAAATCTAGAAGATACCTTACTGAGTTGTGTTTATTTGGCCTTGCATAACTTGCGTGAATTTGTCTGTGACAGATAATGAAAAAAAATATATATATGACCAAAGTGAGACACTAACTTTCTTTTTCTTTTTTCTTTTTTACATAGTGATAATCATGATCTCTTCTCATTAACATTCCTACAAGCTTCAAACACACAGTGAGATTTGGTTCCACTTCATCAGAGTTTTTCTACACATGGAATGGTCTTTGAAGTTAATTGCAGCCCTCCATGTTGAAACAAGATGAGGGTAAAAAGTGGAAGCGAGCCCTGGCTTCCACTGGGGAACTTGTGATAACCCCCATTGCAGGATCAGACGCGTTCTAAGCACAGAGAGCTCTGCATGCAGGTGCGGCTGAAGGACACTATGTTACTAAGACAACAAAGCACAAGGCACTGTGGGGAAGGACAATGATCTAAATATGGAAAGCAGATTTTTTTGTTTACAAGTCTAATATCACTGAGTATTTGATCTGGAAATAGAATTGGAGGAATCTTAGTCACATTTAATCTACCAAATAAACGATACCCATTAGAACAGTGGGTTAAAGCTATAAATTATTGATCATCCCATCTATCCATTTTTGAACTAAGTAGTTACTAACCTAAATTCTATCACATGTTTCTTTGAGGAAATGTTATAGTCTCTGACTACTAGAATATCTTTCTAATTCTTTTGTGCTCTGCTTCTTGGACAATAGTTTGTTAAATGGACTGAAGATGCCTAGTTACAAAATAAGAAGGTTTCTTTCAGCTTGGGCAATTCATTCATCAATTCTTCAACAATAATTCATTGAGTATATAATATGTTCTGAGCATTGTATTAGTTACGGGGGATTCAATGGTGAACAAAGTAGAAATGGAGCTTGTAGTCTTATTACTTTGAACGAAAAGTTACATAGTGGCTATATTCTTGAATAGAAGTTATACTACGGGAATTTTTAGTGATAAAAATATGTTTTCTAAAGCTTGAATTATTAGGGTCCAATTTATTATTATTAACTTATAGTGCTTGTTATTGTTAAGAGTCTTCCTTACCTTATCTCATTTAATTCTTTCAACAACCCCATGAGATGTGTCTTTCTTCATTTTTAGCTGCATGAGAGATGGAACGTTAAAGGATTAAATATCTTGCCCAGGGTCAAACAGTTAGTGGAGAGTTCAAACCCAGGTCCACCTCACTCTGACGTGTATAAACAACAGGCTATAAAGGTCTTTAAAATGAGACTTTTAAGTCACGTGATATACAGAATCTTATTGCAACTGGGACAGGACTAAGAAGTGCAGGAAAAACTCTCTCAGAATCTCACTTTCTTCTTGACAGAGAATAACACCAGGCAGAATGTGAAGAGAGATGTGACACCAACGTGCACGTTTCCTTTTCTTAAGCACTTAATGAAACACTGACTGCATTGGGGTCCATTTCTCTTTTGAATATTTGCTGATGGGCATTGCATAAAATAGATGCGTAGCAGGACACATGCAAGTGGATGCCACACTGACATGTGTTTTCCTGCTGGATATTGTTGTGCACTCACTCTGCTCTGCCCTCGTCCCCCGCTGCTGGGTCTGCCCATCTCGTTCTCCACACTCCACGCAGCCTCAACGCTGGCTGCAATGTGTTTTCATTCATGTGTTTAAATGTTAAGAGAGCTTGAACTAGTAAATGAGGTTGAAGAAAATAATCCTCTGCACCTCGTTTCTGGATGTGAAGTTAGATTAAGCCATTGTCAAAGTTATAAAGCATTGAGAGTTTACTGGAGAGAGTTGCTAAGGAGAATCTACATTCGAAATGATTTCAGGAAAACTTGTTCTGAAGACAAGTCCAAGATATGAAGCTTCTCTAAGAACCCAGCCCATGCAATATTTACATACTCTGAATACAGCAGGGCAATATATTTATTGACTAAAAAAATACTGCTTTTAAACTCCTACGCCTGAATTTTTTTCCTCTGCTGGTACAATTTTCACCTTTGAATAAATAGCACATGATCATAAATAATACATCATACCATTGTTATAGAAAAATGGTATTCTGGTAGGAAATTCACTTTAAAAGTGAATGTACTTGATGAGATCCATTTGAGCATCTGCCTAACAAGAAGTATCAAAGACGTAAATCTGCTTCTTTTGTCCAATGAACCCCAAACTAACTGCTAACTCAGGAGCAAGTTATAGGTTTGGTAGTACAATCACCCTATTTTCTGGAAGAAAAAATGGAATCATCTCTTCCTTAGGTTAATGCAATATGCTGTTAAATGGACCACTCAGAGCCACTCTGACTCCCCTCCACTGTGTTCTGAGACCGCAAAGTGACCTTTTCAAAAATTTTCTCAGATGGCCAATAGGCTCATGAAAAGATGTTCATCATTGCTGATCATCAGGGAAATGCAAATCAAAACTACACTAAGATATCACCATACACCCATTAGAATGACAGAAATAACTAAAACAAATAGTAACAAATGTTGGAGAGGCTGTGGAGAAAAAGGAACCCTCATACACTGCTGGTGGGAATGCAAACTGGTGCAGCCACTATGGAAAACAGTATGGAGATTCCTCAAAAAATTAAAAATAGAAATACCATACGATCCAGCTATCCCACTACTGGGTATCTATCCAAAGAGCTTGAAGTCAGCAATCCCAAAAGTCCCATGCACCCCAATGTTCATTGCAGCATTATTTACAATAGCCAAGATGTGGAAGCAACCCAAGTGCCCATCAACAGATGAATGGATAAAGATGTTATATATTTATATACAATGGAATGCTACTCAGCTGCAAAAAAGAACAAAATCATCCCATTTGCAACAACATGGATGGACCTTGAGGGAATTGTTAAGTGAAATAAACCAGATAGAGAAGGACAATCTCTGTATGACTCCACTCATATGAGGAATTTAAAAATGTAGACAAAGAGAACAGATTAGTGGCTACCAGGGGAAAGGTGGTGTGGGGGGGGGGGGTGGGCACAAAGGGTGAAGGGGTGCACCTACAACACGACTGACAAACAATAATGTACAACTGAAATTTCACAAGATTGTAACCTGTCATTAACTCAATAAAAATTAAATTAAAAAAAATTCTCAGGAACTAGGAAATCCTGTCTCATTCTCCAAGAATTGGTCACATTCTGCTCTTCGAGGTACAGGATAGTCATTCTTACAGCAGAAATCCCAGGTGAAATACTACATATGATTGTTTTCTTATTTGATGTCCTGTTTCCTCATTATTATTATTAGTCTGGAATCTCTGTGATTTTGGAGGGTAGTTTTGTTTCCTTACGGTTGATGCTTAGCAGAATACCTAGCATGTATTAGAGATTTAATAAATATCTGCTGAATAAATGGATAAGTTAGGACAAAGAAATTGATAAAATATTTGTTTCTTTTCTAAATTTAAAAGAATCTGTAGCATAAGAGCCATTAGAAAGAGTTATTGAGTACATGTTAAGTACCATGCCAAGCACTTCTATACACCATCTAATTCAATCCTCACAACAGCCTGAAAAAGTTATTATTCTTGTCCCTATTTTACAGATGCGTAAATGGGTTGCAGTAGCTCATACAGCCAGAAAATAGTAGAACCACTTTTCCATCTGAGGTCTGCCTGAGTGCTGAGACCATGCTGACCCCCACGCAGTAGGGTCTCTCACACATTGTTTGATCAAGAGGCGTCTAAGAGTTTTAACGATATAAGAGAAATCACAACATTGATTTGCAAGTTAAAACATCAGGGAGCCGACCCAGTGGTGTAGTGGTTAAGTTCTAGCACTCTGCTTTGGCAGCCCAGCATTCACAAGTATGGATCCTGGGCATGGACCTACACACCACTCATCAAGCCATGCTGTGGCGGTGTCCCACATACAAAATAGGGGAAGATTGACACAAATGTTAGCTCAGGGCCAATCTTCTTTACCACAAAGAACTCAAAAAAAAATTAAAGTATCAAGATTCAAAACTAGTCCAGATAATTCAGGAGGTATGACCACTAGACTTCTGGCAACCCGGTGAGCTAAAGTTTGCTTTAGTTCTTCAGACTCTCGTAATCTCCGATGGTGCATCCAGCATCCGCCCTCACCTATTGGTAAGAGAAATACACCCAAGTTTTGCTGAGACAGTCCCAGTTGATGTCTGTTTTCCTGGTGAAGTTGTTAATAGCACCCCCCTTTCCTCTCAAAAGTGTTGCACTTTAGATGATGTAGCTCACGATGCTCCCTTTCAGGGTTCTCTTGGCCTCTACCTTCCCACGGTCCATTGTGTTTAAGTTGCATGGGGCTCAAACTATGATGTTTCACTTGCTAGGAACTTTGTCTTACCTTACACTCTTTATCAAAATTACTTGCCCAAAAAAGCCTTGCCCTCAGGCCCTGCTCTCTACTGCCAACTGTTCTGTTCCATGCTCTGCTTGGCTTAAAGTTCCACCCCTCACAGGTGACACAGGTATAATTTAAATGGATCTTTTTAGACACACAGATATTTTTAAAATCCAGTTTGGCTCTTCTAATTACACCAGGTTATGGTGACTGCCTTAATCTACTTTAGCATGGAAGCTGCTTTGGCTTGTCTCCCATTTCCAGCAATTATGGATTTTTTGCACTAACAGTAAAACTTCATGAGCTAGTTTTCACTCTCAGAGAAAGAGGCGACATTTCCTCTTCTCTAATATGGTCACTTCCTTAGAGTTCCTTCCATTTTTTGGCTTACCATAATTTTGTAAATGTCATAAGCAAATATTGAGTTGATAGTTGGGAAATCCACTGGTTTAGAGGGAAGTGTTATCCAAATTCTAGAAGAAGTCACATTAGCATGTCTCATCTCTGCCTCTTTTCCACCAACACTATATTGTACCCCTTTCTTCCAGGGTTTGGTTCAATTTAAAGGGCTTCAATGAAGAGGCTTCTATCACAAGTTCCTGTGATAACAAAATAACAACATAACATAACATAAATAACATAAGTTTATTATTAATTAAACAACATTAATTAATTAAATAACATAAATAACAAAAGTTTACTATTTTACTCAGTGTCTTCCAGAAAATATAAGTAAGGCAGCTAATTTGTTAGAATTCCGGAAATGTTTTCTCAGACTAAAAATGTCTTTATTATTTTAAAGAGAAAATTATGCATCCGATACAGTCAGTTTTCGAAAGAGAATATATTGTTGTATGGAATAAAGCCTTAGTGAGTTTATATTTGAAAAACACTAATTCTTAAAAGATAAACAAAATTTTCTGTCACTTCAAAGGACATGTTGTTTTCCTAATTGGAAATTCTATAGTAATCATGACAAATAACAATGATCCAAAAGAATTCTTCTTATCGTAAATTTGTTAATATTTTTTCTTTCTTTTCCCAGGACAAATTTGAGAATTTTTAAGGTTATGTTAACCTCTTCTAAGTCACCTCACTTTTCAAAATGGATTTCAGAATTCCTCCTATTTTTTTTTTTAATCCATCTATGCTTTAAAAAAAAGAAGCAAGACAAACAGTTATCTCTGCTTCACTAAGATGGTCCAAGAACAAATGCAAATAAGAGGGACACGAAGGAGGGAGAGACTTGTTGGTATGGATGAAAAAGGTGGCATCAGCTTAACTTCTGGGCCTCCCTGCCACTACTAAAAATTCAGACTTTTTAAAAAAATTTTTCTTCTTTATTAAATTCTCTTAAGCATGATTCATACTACAACACAAGTTTCAGACAGGGCAATTCTTGCCAAGTATTTATGGGGCTCTCTTCTTCTTCTTATAAATAAATCTATAAAGAAAGCATCCACTAATTCATCTCTCCTTTCTCTAATCTGTTTGATTTTCCAAAACTGAGAAAAGCATTTCTGGCGTGCTAAAACCAGAACCAAATCTTCTCAACATTTTCATTTGAAATACTTTTAAATTCCCAATCAAGGTCAGTCACACGAAGGTTACCTGCACTTTACAGTAAGAACCCTGACTGGTTCATGTCTCTTGATTATGGTAACTATTACACAGCAGTATGTGCTTCACACTCCTCACTGTTTGTTAATTGAAACATCAATTAAGAATTAGTATAGTCTAGGTTGATGGTTTTCCAGCATCTCTTAGGAACTTGTTAGAAATGCAGCTTCTTAGACGCCGGCCTAGACCAACGGAATCAGAAACTCTAGGGGTGGGGCTTAGCACCCTGTGCAATGACAGGCTCTCCAGGTGATTCTGATGCACTGGAAGTTTGAGAACTCCTTTACTCTGGTAAAGGCTCCAAGCTAGGCACTGTGGACAGTCAAGGAGACCATAAAAACAGTTACTATTCTCAAAGAACTTACAATCTAGTTGGAGAAAAACACTAACAGGGTTGGAAGATCATTCATGATTCCAGCACAGCTAAATGTTACCTCCAAGACTGCACAGGACCACAGACAGAGAGGTCCTGTCAGGCTGGGTGACTGGAAAGTTGAGATTTGACCTGAGTTTTTGTGGCTGAGACTTACAGCTGTTCCTAAAAACCCTGTTTCCTTTCTCCTTGGCACGTAGCAAGGCCATATTACCAGGTCTTTTTGCTGTTAGGTGTGGCTAAACAACTAATTTTTCTCAATGGAATACGCGCAGAAGTGATGCATGCTTTTCCTGAGCCGTGGCTTTTCTGAAGTGGGTATTTTCTCTCTGTGAGCTCTCTTTATCTTCCTGCGGGCTGCAAGCGAGTGGAAATCTCAAGGTTCTAAGAATGGTGGATCCTCAAGATGAAAGAAACCTGGGTTCCTGATTGAATCCATCAAAGAAACATCTCTGGACTATTAAGTGAATAAAAAGTAAACTTCTATGGAGCTTTAGCAATTATATGCTTTAAGGCTATTTAATATAGAAGCTTAATCTGCACTAACTAATAGGCAAGATTATATTACAATATTAGAAGTGAAAAAAGATGCTATTAAGTTTTAATTATATTAAGTATTAATATATTCTTATATTAAGTACTAATATAAGAAGTGAAAAAAGAAAATATTAGTAAAATTAAAGAGAGATCTTCAGAGAGTGGCACCAGTCAGTCAGGAGCGGCTCCAGCATCAGTATGTGCCTGTGTGGACAAGTTGACTGGGTTTGGAGGTTAGGACAGGGTGAACTTACCAGATCCTGGAATGCTGTATATCTTAGATGTGAAAATCTAATAGTAGCCAGGGGGGAAAAGGTGATTTTCCCCAAGACTACTTTTCTCAAGTGAGGGAAAATTTCCTGGAATCATGTTCCCACATATATAGACTTCTCATGTCTCATTAGGATTCCCCTGCCATATGCCCATTCCTGAACTAGTCACTGGCGAGAGAAAATGCGATCACTATATATGGCTTAGATCACTGGGTCTCAATCTCGTTTGTTGTTGGAATCCTCTAGAAAGCTTTCGTAAAACGCTGATGCCCAACAACAGAAATTTGATTAATTGATCTGGCTGAGGCCTTGGTATTTTTAAAAGTCTCCCCAAGATATTCTAATGTACAGCCAGAATTGAGAAACACTAACTTAGATGGATCATTGGAGTAGATGGATCATTGGGAAGTAAATGACAAAGAACACTATAAATGTCTTATTTTAATTTTAATTTTCACTTTATTTTCTAGGCTGAGGGGAGCCATGAAATGTTTCCAAGCAGAGATGAGGGCTGTGTTATCAAAAGGTAACTCTGACCTTTGGGCGCACTGTCTAGCAGAGAGGGTGCCTAAGTCCTCAGGAGGTGTTCAATTAACATTTGTTGGATGGGTAAATGGATGGAGGATTCTGGAGAAAAAGGCACGGGTGTGAGGATCAGCCTTTGCATCCAGAGTATGTGAAACATTAGAAGAGGTGAAAGAGCCACTGAATATTCTGTATTTAACTTCACTGTTAGCAAACCTGAGACCATTTTGGAAATCTGAATACATAATCAGATTTTTCACTTTTTAGATAATTATTTTATGTCCTAAAACTCAGATTTGGAGTCTTTTTCATCTAGCTCTGTTCTCAGGGCCTAATGTTCCTCAGAGCTCCTTTGATTACATTGTGGAATGAAGCAAATTTTCGTAGTCCTCTGAAACAGTGGTTCTCAACTGGGGGTGATTTTGCCTCCTAGCGTATTTTGGCAATGTCTGGAGACATTTTAGATGGTCTTAACTGGGAGAATGCTGCTGGCATCTAGTGGGAATAGGCCAGGCATGCTGCTAAACATCTTACAGAGTACAGGACTTAGAAAAAGATTTATCGGGCCCAAAACGTCAATAGTGCTGAGGTTGAGAAACCCTGCTGTAACATACTAATCAAGCATATTTTTGTAAGCACCCTATAATGGATGCTGCAGTTATTCTGAAATCTCCTAGGACTTCGGGGATTCTTTAAGACAAGTTGGTTATAATGGCGAAGACTCAGAGACTAGATTTTGACTGTTTTGGGTAGATCTAGCTTTTGTGTATACCCTCAAATAAGCTGATCCAAGCTTTGAAGCCCCAAGTTGGGGAGCTATGAGGCTCCCCTCACTAGCTGGCAGCCTTGTTGGCAATGTTGTACACAGGCAATGCCAGCCAGATGATTTTACCCTAATCAAGATTTGTATGAACATGACATTTTGTTTATTCTGTTGCCTTTTTGTTCTTCTGATTCATAAACAGCAATAGCGCAGCCGAACAATTATCCCTTCTTGTTGCAGACACAGATGTGTAAATGCATGGAGGCTTCCACTGAAGCCAGTGATGCCAAAACAATTCATATTATACCTCATCTACTGCTCTATAGGATTTCAGACTGTGCAAAGCACTGTAACCCTCTATATTTATATTCAAATGTCTTAAGAGTGGCCCCATGGCATTCTGTATAGGCACACACTTTCAACACTTATACTAAAATCATTGAAAACTCTCCATGGGTCCATATTAAAACTTTTTGATTCAACTCCAGTGGACTATGTTCCATCAGATAGTAAAACATGACTTAAAAGTTTAGATACAAGAAATTTTATTTCGTATATTTCCAGTTCTCCCGTCTCTGAAGCTAGGAAGAAGAGTAACACTCTGACACTTAACTTGAATAGTTAAAAATATTAAGTGGAAGGGCTACACAATGCAGTTTTGCGGAGATGCATTTCAACTTATTATCTCAGATGAGAGACAGCAAACTTCCTGCAAAGGGCCAGATAGTGAATATTTTAGGCTTTGCAGACCATACAGACTCTTTTGCAAATACTCAGCTCTGCTCTTGTAGCATGAAAGCAGTCAGAGACATGTAATGAATGACATGTAAATGAAAGAATGCAACTGGGCTCCAATGAAACTTTATTTATGAACTCTGAAATTTGAATTTCATATAATTTTCATGTGTTAGAAAATATTATTCTTTTTTTGATTTTTTTCCAACCATTTTAAAAATAGAAAAATCTTTCTTAGCTCAAGGGCCACAAAAGCAGGCAATGAATTGGATTTGGCCCATGGGCCATAGTTTACTGACCCCTGATCTAAGGGACATGGCTGTTTATCTAAGAAAAACATAAAATGTAACACCAAGCAGAAGGAAGATTACAAGAAAGACAAGAGACCTATTTCAAATTTTCATCTGTAGCCTAAAGACATTTTCAATAAATTATTTTAGTTTAATAATAAAATAATTTGATAAAAATTGAAGATATTACAGTAAATCTGCTATAATTCTCTTTCAATAAATTGAAAAATTTTTAAAAAGGTTCAAATTCTTTGACAGCATTCAACTTTTTGATGAGAAAGATGATGGCTTTGAAAAAATAATCAGAGAAATAATCTTAGAGATTATTAATCTTAGAGAAAAATTAATCTTAGAGAAATTCAATCTGGCACATTCTCTACATACTTTAAAGTCTTTCCCCCATATTTTCTTCATGCATTGTGTTTTTAAGGATTTGGCTCATGATACATCTATTGTAGTTAACCATAAGTAGTATATTTATCCCTAAATCCATTTTACTTAAGTGTCAGTGTTGGTTATCAAGAGTAAGAGGAAATTCAGTGAAAATATTTTGTTGACTTAAATCAGGTACATACATCCTAAAATGTAAAAGCATCTAAGGGTTCAAGAAATGGGTTCCACTTAATGGGCTATTCCCTTTCTTCTCTTTAAAAAAGTCCTGAATATGCACCTCAAAGATAACCATCTGGATGAGTACCCCTTTGATCTGAATGGACTTGCCCCAAAAGAAACCATTGGGATAAATGAGATTAACACTTTCCTTCATAGATAATCATCTACTGAGTGTCCCTTCTTCTTCTCCTTCACCTCAGCTGAATCCTGAAAGTAGCAGTTATTGGAAGCCAATAGCATCTGATTCTAAGGTTTTTGATACCCACTATACCATTTGAAGTTGTGTCAGCTCATTTCATGTTTCATCCTGCTGCTTCTTCTGCCTGAATGCCCTTGTCTCTTGTTGTTCAAGAGTAACTCAAATATAATCTCCTCTAAGAAATTTTTTGGGCCTCTCACTTCTAAAATTTTTCACTGTAGCAATATCTATTATAATGTATATACTATTTCATGCACTTACTGGTTTATGTATTCTGGCTCCCTATATTGTGCTATAAGCTCTTTGAGGTAGAAGTTTTGTATCTTCAGCACCCAGCCTAACGTTGGGTGTGGATGTAGAGTAGATGTTAAATATTTAGTGTGTTCTTGATAACTTATAGGGCAAGCAGAAGGTTGATCTTATTGGCTCTCTCTTGTATCATTTTGGATGTTTACAAGGAAGCAGATGTTTCCAATGAAGCTAATACTATCTATGACTTGGTGTCACAGTCTTCCTGAGGACCCAAAGCCCACTTCCTGCTGAAGACCAGGAAGAACAGGGAGCACATCCTCTTTTCCCCTAACCCACAAGCAGCTCCACACATCTGTTCTGATGGAGCTTAGAAGTAGGAATCTGACTGGAAAGTGGGAATGGAAAGGGGACTTAGAGAATGTTTCTTTAAGTGACAATTACAGAGAGAAACAATATTCTCACTGTGTGTTTATTTGGGGTGGCTTATAGAGGCTTTCAGAGGTAATATAGGGAGATAGGCTACAGCTCCTCCAGACAACTCTATATCACCCACTGCTCTTACCTCTCAGTTTCTTTTACCTCTGCCATCATAACATTCTGGGCTTGTCTTCCATGTGAACTCTCAGAAGGAGATAAAAACATAAGAGAAACAAAATTCATAGCTAATTTGGATTTTCCCTTGCATTGTACTAGAAGTCTCACAGGTTAGCAATCAGAAAGGAACTTTTTTGCTTTCTCCCAACAAAATCCATAAACTGACATCTATACTTTTGGTAGATTTAAAATTTCTCCAAAAATTCTTTGAGATTCCTCTATTTAAGAGATAAGCCTTAATTCTTTCCTCCCTGGATGGGATAGACTTTGACTTGCTTTTAACAAACATAATATTGTGGAAGTTACAGTGTATCACTTTGGACTTGGTCATAAAAAGCACTGTGGCCTCCTTCTTGCCCTCTCTCTTGAATCGCTTGTTCTGGACAAGCCAGCTGGCATGTCAAACAGCCCTATAGAGAGTCCATATGGAGAGGAAATAAGAGTTCCTACCACTAGCTGTGTGACTAAGCCATCTTAAAAGTGGATCCTCCAGGCTCAGTCAAACCTTCAGATGACTGTAGCCTTGGAAAACAGCTTGACTGCAGCCTCGTGATGGACTGTGAGAGAGAACCACCCAAATGACTGACTCATTACAACTGTGAGATAATAAGTGTTTTTCGTTTTAAGCTGTTAAGTTTTGGGGAAATTTGTTATATAGCAATAGGTAATGAATATAGTACTGATATTATTTGACTTTTCTATACAACGTTGAAAAGTCGGTAGTGGTACAGGGAGAAAAAAATAGTCTGCAAATAGTATTTAATCTAACAGATCAGTAACTGAATTTGTACTGAGTTCTTGGATAACCACTTAGTAACAAAGTCATGTTGGTGAATTCAGACTTCTTTTAGCTCCAGACTCATATCTAATTCTCATATCTAATTATTAGGATGTGTCTTTGGCAGATTGCTTCCAAAGATGGCAGTGACCATTTCTCCCATGACTCTTTGCCCTATGACTGGGTGCTTTTCTCAAGAAGAGCAGGAGTCTCTCTCTCCTTCCCTTGAATCTGGGCTGGTCTCTGACTTGCTTTGACCAACAAAATGTGGTAAAAGTACAAGGCTTAGCCATTGGTCTCAAGAGGACTTGCAGCCTCTGCTTTCATTTTCTTAGACTGCCTGAGAGATTGCCATGGAAGGAAGCCAGCCTAGCCTACTAGACGATGAGAGACCAAGAGGAGAACTGAGGTTTCCTAGCCAACAGCGTGTACCAACTGAGAGATATGTGAATGAACTCATCTCAGATCTTCTAGACCATAAAATCCTCTAGCTGAATGAAGCCACGTGAGTGAGGTCAAGTGAGACCTGCAAAAGAACCAGCTAGCCAGCCCACAGAAGGAGAAACAATAATTGTGTTGTTTTAATAAATTGTGTTGTTTTAAGCTAGTACTTTTTTGGAGTGGCTTATTATAGAATAAAAGATAACTGATACAGTCTATAGGTACCTCAAACTTGACATGTACCAAATTGAACTCTTTATTTCCCCCCATCTGATCATCATACTGTATTCTTCTTCTTAATGCTAGACAGTTACTCAAGCTAAAAACCTTGATGTCATCCTCATTTTCTCCCTTTTTTCAAACTCCCATATAATCCATCAGCAATTCCTATGAGCTCTTCTTCCAAAATATATCCTAAATACATCCTTTGTATAACCCTGAATTTTTTGGGCTACTATGATCCTAGCCTAAATATCATCAACTCTTGCATGAATTCCCAAAATAGCCTTTTAGGGGGTGTCCCTGTTTCTCCCTGTCCAATTCCTTCTCCATACATTAGCCAGTATGATAGAAAACATCAATAAGATCATGGCACTTCCTTGCTTTGTATCATCTGATGGCTTCCTGTCACACATATTCTAATATCCAAATCCTTTGCCGTGAGTTGGTCCCTACCAATTGCTCTAATTTCATCTTGGACTAATATTCTCCTTTTGGTTCCCCAACATGCAAGCTCTTTTAGCCATAGGACATTTGCACTTGTTAGTCCTTCTGCCTGAAATGCCTTTACCTTGGCTTTTCTCAAACTGGTTTTTTCTAATTCTTAAAGTTTCAGCTCAAATTATCCTCAGAGAGGTGATTCTTGATGACAAGGTTCAGGACGTCCCTTGTCACAGTCAGAGTTCAATTTCAAACATCAAAAATTGCTCCTGCTATATTAAATGAAAGCCATTAGATACTTACCAAATTATTGGAATAGGCAGGGTAGGAGATTCTACATTAGACCCCCAAATGATTATAAAAACAACACATACCAACAGAGCTGTTATCTTTGTACATTATGGAAATGCAGAGATCAGGAAGCAGTATCACAACTGCCGGCTGCAGAACTGTTCAATCTTTACCTGATAGATCTCTACCAGAAAAATGTGTATCTCATGGCCACTGCTTCCCATTTAACTCATGTCTGAATTCAGGTCTTTCATGAGTATGTATGATTGGTGAAAACTATTTCACATCCAGAATTCTGACTTCAAGGGAGTCTAAAATATAATTTTTGATTTTTGGTCTCTGTAGCTAGAAGGCACACTGGGAGGAGGTTGGAATAGACAGTAAGTGAGTCAATCTGCCATATCTACCGTTTTCCTCATCAAGCTCCTGCTACCTCCTAATGCTCCCTATTAATTCCTTCATGAAATATATCACAATTTCAAATCACACATGCATGTGTGTGTATGTGTATAAAATTTTCCATTACTTTTCACTCTATTGTGAAAGAAACTTGCCTATGAGTGCAAGGATATTGTCTTATTCATAGAATCCCTTAGAATGGTGGCTGGCACATAGTAACTCTTCAATAAATATTTTTAGAATGAAAGAATGATTACTAAACTAAACAAATAAATAAATAATAGTCATTTAAAAATAATAGTCATTTTATGATGCAGATTTTCTGAGGGAGGATGCCCCAATAGACGTCACTTCCCTTTCTGACATGTCTGTCTCTCCAGCCCTCAGGTTTAGCCCCAGCCTATAAGCACTTCCTTTTTCTAGTCTCTTAATTTACAATCCTACTATCATCTCCGTCTCTTCCCCTTTCAAGAAGTTTCTCTCACTCCTTGGTGAGAGTCTTTTAGAACGTGGTAGCATTTCAGGTATTAGCTGAATTAGGGCTAATGTTCACCTATATTCCACTTTAAAGTTATGTATGGGAGAAGAATAATGGTGGGGAGGGATTGGTTCCAGTTCATGAACAAGAATGAATACGGTATTCCCTTTTCTGCTTCAATCTTCCCACCAGTGAGAGATGTGGACATTCTGGATCCTTACTGAGACCTATTTAGTAACCATATCTTTTAAATATAAGCATTCCTTATCATCTTAGTCAATAACATATTGAAGAAAGAATATTCCTCTTATTTGAAGAACTCTGGCCCTTCCCAATAGACTTCATAATTCCTCAGAATTGGACTGAAGACTATCAGGTTCTTCCTCATTTCTCTGGAGACTAGTGGCATCAACCAAGAATTACACTGACTTTAATGTCTTCTTTCTTTGTTTACCAGGGCATGATGATGGTTCTGACTGAATTATTTGGCTATATTCTGGTAAATATATGGGGATGGTAAAATTGTGGGGATAGGAGGAATGGGGTGCTGTCATGTCTTATCAGGACACTAGTAAGGGAGGTCAGTAGGTAGATTATCTAGAGTTTATCCTCTCCAGATTATTGCTGGCCATTGATCCCTTCGCCTGTGAGATTATGTTTATTTTGCGTTTTTCCATAAAAGGAGCAGTGAGAGAAGTAAAAGCTAATGACCGACCTCATGTCTGCATCTAATGTCAATTGGACAAATGAGTTAGTTCTTTCATATCCTCTTCCCTACCCTTAATCACAGGCCCCATCTCATCTCAATATATTAGACAAAATGTCTTCTCTCT
Source organism: Equus caballus (assembly GCF_041296265.1). NCBI lineage: Eukaryota > Metazoa > Chordata > Mammalia > Perissodactyla > Equidae > Equus > Equus caballus. The sequence continues at coordinate 93,955,854 of NC_091685.1, read as the reverse complement.
TCCCTTGAATCTCTGCTTAGTGTCTAATATAATATTAATCTAACCTTTATAAACTCAATATATGTATGTGTCTTACCCTAGGCCCTAAGAAAAGGAAACAAAAATATGATAACCAAGTAGCCTGCTCAGGAGAAATCTGAGGGACTAACGTTTTAAAGAGGGAAGATGAAACCTTGGAAGAACCTCCATACTATTCTTGCCTCATACTCAGGACAAACAGAAATAACCCTGCTATCTTTGTTCCTAAGTTATGGTGAATCCCACTGTGCAAATAGGTTCAGATGAAAATGGGTCTATAATTAGGCATGGGCAAAAGGATCAAAGTGAGCAATTCATCCTTCTAATTCAAATATGATGCAGCGATGAAGATGGTGTTCTGTCCTCGGAGGCTGAGTGAGAGAAGCTTATAACAGACCCAATAGACACCTTAAAGAAAGAAAGAAAGTTGCTTAGAATTTCCAAACAAGCAGGAAATGTTTATTAATCTTGGTAAAAGTAGAGCTGTTGCCCAGAGACACTCATTTCAACTTCATGTGGAAATAGGTTTGAATGCATGGAAAAGGCTCGCGTCTCAAGGTGCTGATTTGGTGGACCAGTCCTAGGTCTGACGGCTTGAAATATGGCAAGGGAACTGTCCCTGCACCACAAGAGGCCACGGCCTGCGGTGCCATGCAGCAATATTCTCCTAAGCAGTCAGGGAGAGCAACAGCAACGAGGACTCCCAAGACTTAGGGTTTGGTCAAAGTGGGTAGATGTTAAAATAAATGTTGCTCTTTGGGGTTAAAGGGAAACTCGGGAGCTTACTATACAAAACCAGGAAGAGTCCTTGAAGTTTTTAACCTTCTTTTCAGAGTCTAAAAGTCACACATATAAGGCTTTAAGTTTATTCTAAACTCTTCAGTCTGTGATGGACAATAATGTGGTTTCTGTTTTCGCTTGCTAGATTGCCTGTCTGTGTTTATTTGTGGGTTGCAGCTAACTGATCACACACCATATCTGTTCCATTGCGGTAGACCAACACTATTTGCTTTGTTATTTTCCTGGAGGTTGTTTGTAAAGTGTTTCCAGACGTCAAACAAATGGGCTATTCCAAGCACTCTTGTTTTCTAAGCATTTAGTGTACTTCCTCCAGTGACTTGGAATGAAACTCTGTTCTGTTGATTTAGGTGGCTAACGTATTTCAATGGAAGATGGAAGGATGGATGGATAGATGATAGATGATAGATAGATAGATAGATAGATAGATAAAGTAGAGATAGAGATGAACTTATTTTTAAAATTATTTATGGGAGTCTTGAGAATTAATTCTGTGGTTGTACATTAGGATAGAGGGGGGAAAAGGATAAGAAGTGTAAAAGAACATTAAAGGGAGAGAGAGACAGAGACCAAGAAACAGAGTGAAAGTCAGTTCAAGTGGGTGACTATAACCTCTGGCAACAGATCACACAAACAAGTTCAACCCAAAGTCAATTTAACTTTATTGGACCACACTGTCTCAGGCAATTAGAAAAATATTTGTAAAACATCAGATGCAAAAAAGGAACGTGGAGCCCAATAATGCAAAACAATGTTTATAAGAGAGAAATCATGAAGTGGGAAGAGTAAACACAATTATTCTCTCAGCACCTCCTGTTCTTCTGAAGATTACTTAACTTACATGTAGAGAACTCCTCTGACATAACAGCCAAAATACTTTCTTTCTAGTATATTTCTACCCCCAAAGAAGTTAGTTTTAAGCCCAAAAAACCCCCCAAAAGCCAAAAACCAGAAAACCTTGAGGGATTTTCCATTTTGAGGAGTTAGATATAATTACATACTACATTCCACGGGATTAGGGATTCTTTTTAGGCCAACTGATAACACCAAGCCAAAAGGAAAATGAAAATTGTCTTTATGGTTCTTGTTTGCCCTTGACTTTCACTTTAGGTGAAAAACTAGTTGTCACCACACAAGTAATAGTCCCAAAGTTGAGACTGTAACGATAGGCTTATTTAGAGAAGAGATTGCACTTAAATTCTTTATCCAAATGGGCTTTCAAGCTTCTTCATGGTTCAAGTCAGCTTAATTCAACTCCATGTGGAACTGGATAGTTTACTTGTTTTACTAGGTCTTACCAATTGCAGTAGCTTAGTATCTCATGAAGCTGGAAAACATGAACCTCTGTGATTTTTGCCATCTTCTATCACACACAAAACACAACACACACACACACACACTATTCATGGTCTGCACCTAATTCATGTCCAATAAATGGTGATTCTGCATATCTTCCTCTTCCAAATTCCTCTTTTCCACCAGGCCCCACTCTCTTTACAGAACTGTCCTTGTTATCTATCCTTTATCCTTATCTAATCCCTCCTAGTTACTAAATTCTATACATGCTATTGAAAAAAAAATTGGTCATATAGCTTTCTTCTCAAATCACAAAACAATATACTATCTATGTAAAAACAAAATGAGGTTCATGGCGGCCTTTCACTTCTGCTGTGGACACTGCAGTTAATATGTTAACCCTCCAGTCAGTTCTGCTTCCCTGGAGAAACATACACATCAAAATCTATGCCACATTCTCTTTATTTTAAAAAATAGCTATTATGAAATGTACACAAAAATACTTTTCATATATTGTGACTCTTAGAGAAATATTAGGTATTAAAAATTCAGATTTTTAAGATTTCTGTTACTAATTATATTCTTGAATATTTCTAGTCTGGGATTCCATTTGTAATCATCATTGTTCTTTGAAATTCAATAAGCCTCTTGACTTCTTAAAAATGTTTTTAAAGGAGAGAGAACTATTCTCTATATTTATTATGATTAGGTACAACAATTAGTAGGAAAATATAGAGACTAACAGAAATAATGGCTACATGCCTATAATGAGAAAATGTTGGAGAAATGGAAATACCATCTAGATGATAAGTTGATATCCATATATAAATATGCACGTATCCATGAGTTTGTGTGTGTGAGTGTTTTTCCTTTTGTATCATTCTACTTTAAATAGTTTTAGAATTTGAAGTATTTATTATGCCCCCCAGCCAAAACAGTGGAAGAAAGAAGCTTCCATGGGCATCTGGTCACTTTTTAAGTACCATTATTGAATCAGTGTTCTTGGAAGAGACTGATGTGGTAAAATATTTCGGTTAATATCCCTTAAAGAATGTCTCATTGGGTAATGTTCCGTGGGTGGTCATATAATGAGACACTGGTATCTGTCTATGACACATACTATATCTGAAAGGAGGCACAGATAAAGGTAACTTGAATTCCATCCCTCTCTGCGTTTATATGATGCTTATCACCATGCTATCTAGACACCCAGACTAGAAGCTTTACGACAAACAAATTTTCCACCTCCATTCAATGAAATCAATGGACAATGAGTCTGGGCCGGCTCTCAAAGGGTTAATACACATACATGCTTCTGAGTAGTCAGAGATGAAAATGGACTGAACCAAGTGGCAACAATTTCCAATAATGTAAGCAACTGCTTCAGTGGAATACCACTGGAAATGAATCTTCTATATTATAAACATATTATAAGTGCATTTGCAGGCATCTAGCTATTTGTACTCTTTTTACCTAAACCAGTGACTTTTGTAAAAATATAGCTGTTCACAGTCCTAGTTTATTTTGAAGAGTAATAGCATGAAAATTTTCAAAGGAAAATATTTAACTATTTTTTCCTGAAGGAAAGAGCAAGTGTTATAGTGATTCTGTGTGTGTATGTGTATATATATGCATATATAATATATTATATATATTACTTTTAATTAAAAAGCATTAAAAGTACATATTCCTTTTTTGTATGTAAATACAACTGTTAATAAGATTGTCCCAAGACACTTCTTTTTCCTGTCCCATGATGGAATTGATACAACTAGAGCATGTTATGAAGACCAAACATGACTAAGTCCAACTGGACTTTTTACAAAGTCAAATTATAACAATAATGAAACTCTTAGAACATCTGTATTTTCTTTTGGAGAGTCTTTCACTTCCTTCCTCTTTCTAGCCTCTAACTTCCTTTGTTTTCTTTGAGTCTTGAACTGTAACCAGGACATTCTGGAACATAGATTTATTGATCTTGACCTCAGCTATGATTAATCCACCCGAGACAAGAATCAACTTCTGGCAAACACTGGTTCCCTCTCCCTTGTATCAATAATGCAAATTCACCTACTTGTTGGCGGTATCTGCTCTAGGTGTGGCTGAAAAAGAAAACCCAGAGAGCAAAGATGCAAGAATTATCTGTGATTCATTTAATGAACATGTATTGGGTACCATTTACGTACAGGCATGGGGAGGCAGTATTTTTAATTAATGGATATTAATTTTACTGTACTTGAAACTTTGAAATGCAAATGAGGTTTAAGAGGATGAGGAATGGCTTACAGTCCACATTTGTAAATCTTGTTCCCGTTCCACTGCCATATGGTATAGAAGTAAAATTATAATTCTATTTAGGTGGGAGGAGGTATTAGTGTAGATTAATCAAATATACTGGCAGCCAGGATGAATGAAACCTTAGTTAATACTAAAACCTCATTGGAACCATTAGTTCTGACCCCTTTATCAAAACTTTTACCCAGGCTGCTAGCAATTAACAAAATTGATGAATGTGACTTTCAGCCTTTTGCCTTTCTTCTACTGGTCATTTGTCAATCAGTAGCATTTATTAAGAATTCACTATATACAGAACATTGTGCAGACTTGAAGCCTCTAAATCCTGTTAAAGGAAAACTACTTAAAGAAGTATTAATAGGCTTCTTGAGACAAAGTTGTCACTTTTGCAAATAACTTAGTTCAATGGTTAAGAAACGGGTTTCTTTTTACACCAGACCTTCTCAGAGTCTTTAATCTTCTAACGCATTGTCAACATACAAGAGGAGGATTTAGTATTCAGCATTTCCCTTCGTTATCCTTTGTTAACCAAGCACCAATTAATATTTCCTGGAAATAGTCTTCTGCAAATCTCAATCAATAGGAGCTGTGGTCACTGCTTTCAGAAAGGACGGTTAATATCTCTATTGCAGAGGTTGTTACAGAACCATAAATTTTGAGAGTAAAGAACGAACGTCAGAGATCACTTAACTCGGTGGTTCTCAAACCAAAGTGAGTATTAAGTTTTCCTTGGCAGCCATTACAAATTACAAATTCTCAAAGTCTGGCCTGCCCTCAGACTTAGTGATTTAGAATTTGAGTGGGTAGAACCAAAACTCTTAAGTTGCTTTCTCAATTTTGATGGTGAACCAGGTGTGGAAAACACTGTCCAGGCCAAACCAATCAATGCCCAAGTGAAGGTAACATCCTTTCAAAGAATCTCTGAGCCTCATTGCCGAGGCATCACTGTTAGATAGCAGAGGACGACTTCCCTGGCCTCTCCCCAGTGTGTCAGAGAAGCGCCCTGAGCCCACAGGCCAGCAGTAGTAACACCAACAGCAAGGCAGACTGTTCTGCAAAGATGAGCTAGGCCGATCAATTTCTCTCTCTCAGCATTTTGTACCAGAAAATACAGAGACCCTGAAGTCACTGGGCCAACGGAACTGATATTGAAGATGCATAGGAAAAATTCATGAGACAAATTGGAACCATGATGGTTTTTGAAGCTAAAAAGAGGCAGAAGCTAGAGGGAAACAAGCTGTGAAGTATGAAAAAAAAGAAAAGCAATAAACAAACTATATGGAGAGACTAAATCTTCCTAGCATTTCTAAAACTGTGGTATATACACCATATGATGCCAAATCAAATGCCTCTGGTGGAATACTCCATGGAAGGCACGTGCAGCCTGCCTCGCTTTTATTTATGGTCTGCCGAGACTCATGTCTCTGAAGTTCATTCAAAGTAGAGGTATTGGGAGGGGACATCTCTCGGACAGTGGTTCTCAGGCTTGGCTACATGTTAGAATCACCAGGGGGCTTTTAAAATACTGATGCCCAAGCCTCACCACAAAACAATCTCTGGAGGTGCTTTCTAGGCAAAAGTGTTTTTTTAATCACTGACGTGATTCCAAAACGCAGCTAAGATTGGGACCTGCTGCTGGGGTAAATGAGACAAAGAGAGGGACATTTGTAGGTTCCCCCTCCTCCATCAGGATGAAGATGAAAGTGAGAGATGGGCTGAGATTGTGCTTGTGTTCATTTTTGCTGTATGGTAAGGTCAATATACTACGTTTTTTGATTTATGGTAAAAATATAGTTTCAACCTCAAATCACTTTGTTAAGGTAGAAAGTGAGTTTATTTTTTAAGGAAATATATTAGGTGACTAATAGAGCAGGTGGTAATCTGATAGGGCCAAAATCATGGTGGTGGAATGCAGATGAATGAGGTTTGGCAAATTCTGAGCCAGTCAGCAGCGAGAGGAGAAAGGAGCAAATGAGCGGAGGGTATCTGAGTCACATGATTGGTGACCTAGGGACAAAACCCTCCTCCTCCTCAGAGTTCCTAGAGCTTCTGTCCTTCTGCTCAGCTTTTCCTTGCCTCCCACACAAAAGGATCCACATGACTACTCTCTCCCCAATACCTGTGAATGGGTCTCTGTATTTCTTACAAGGAAAAGAAACTTCCTAAAATAATTTCCTTGAGAGTAAAACTATATATGGGACCACATAGCTAATAAATGTATTTAATGTTCTCCTTTAAGTATGGGTCTCTATTTTATAGCTGTAATATATAAGCATGAAATCATAGGCAAATGTGTTCTTTTAAAGTTTAAGAAGGGTCTCTGGATGTTCCCTCCTTGTCTAGGGCTACTCCAGCGATTGGCTGACCACACCAGATCCAGCTTGAGCCCCAGAATGGCACTTCTGCACATGGGCCACCCTGGAAACACCACTGTCCCAGATTTAAAAAGAAGCTAGAATTTAAAAAGTCCTGTCAAGCACATATCAAATGTGCGTATACACACACACAATATAAAACAAATGTAAGCATAACGAAACTGCAGCAGCCCAAATGAGTAGAACAGCAAATAGGTAAGAAGTAATTTCTTACCTATTGGAAAGAGGTTATGGAGCAGCTAAGAAATAAACAGTATCTGCAAAAAGAGTAAAACAGGTTTGGTGAAAGACAGAGGCTGGGACTTGAGGTAGGGCCCAGACTTGGGGTAACACATACCTGGGCACACAAGGAAGATGCTTTGTTTGATAGAAGGAAGACTGAGAGAAAAGAGTAGCCAAAAAAGGAGGTATTTGTTGCATGGTGTTCTGCCATAAAATCCATGACCAGGATTTTAAATATGGCTTAAGGATTAATTAGGAAAAATGTTACCATGTTAAAATGTCTTTATTTTAAGGGTAACATGAATTAAAAATTAACTAGGTTTAAGGCACCGTGCTGAGTACTTTCTACACTTTGACTCATTTATTCTTCCCAGCACATCTGCGAAGTAAGAATGAACACATGCGCCATTATATTGGGGAAGAAATGGAAGCCAAGAGATGTCAAGTATTTTGTCCAAGACTGGTAAGAGTTAAGGGTAAGATTTGAACACAGACCTTAATCCCTAGGCTATACTGTGAGTGCTATAAATATGTTCAGTAGTCAAAATAGATGTGAAGCCAGTTTCACATGGAAAGAGAAATAAGTGGCCTGATTAATCCACTTCTTGGATCCTGGAATTTCTGTTTTGCAAGAGTTAATTTTTCTCATTAAAGTTTATACAATAAAAATATGCTTGAACAGAAATTTGGAAGAGAGCCCAAAGGTTATGAACAGCACACTACAGGAATTTAGAGAATCTGAGGTGTTGCAATGACTAAAAATTTGTGTTTTATAAAATATGCATCAAAACTGGAAATGTTTATTGTTCAGTTAAAAATTAGTGCTCTAAATCGATAAATTAACTAAAACACAGGCACGAGGTGCTGTTTTAAGTATATTGCTAAAGATCTTTCAAAGACCATGTGTTCTCTGAAAAACGTATAATGAAACACTTATATTGTATGGAAAAAAGTGACTAAAGAATGCTTGGCAATCATTTTTCACATCAATCCAAATGCTTCACACCCATGTCTCAAGGGAACTTACATGCTTAGTAAAATTCTCTATGGTCCTAAAGGACATGGAGGGAGTCTTACTTGCTGTATCTTACAGCAGAAGAAACAAAGTCGGCAGGAAAACACCCATGATGGCAGAGAGTATTGATAGGGTAGCAGCTCTTTAAGGATGGGGGAGATAACCACCTTCCAGGAAAGACGTGGAGGATAAATACAGAGGAAAACCTTCTTGGCTCAAGCATCTAGGATTGCTTCTCATTTCCGCCTTCATTAGTCTATTTGGATCTCATTGATGCCATGTAGGGTTTTGAATAAGTTTGTAGCATGGAAAATAAAAAGACAAAATTGTAAGTGTCTAAAAGCGTTTTTGAAATCATATGTGTTTCTGCTAATATGCGTATTTGTGTCAATGAAAACACACAAAGATCCAGAATCTTCCTTCTCTTTTTGAGTTAAGGGTACATTTTGCAGATATTTTTAATTTGGGTCATAGGAACACTAAAAAAATAAGTGAAAGAAAAAGAGAGAGAACAAAACTTCCCTGAGACTCTAGTTCACATGAATTTGGATGATTCCAATTACCTCGCCATGCTTGAATCTATCTGTCTGCACTAAAAAGCCATGTGCTTTTGGAAGCCTCCATAACAATATGCCACATATAATCACAATTACATAATTATACAATATAAAAACAATTACTTAAGTAACATTACTGGTTAACCCTGGTAATTACCTGTACATGTATGTGGGCAAACAGGCAATTTTACTACAGAAGACAGCTCTGTTTGAAATTGTTTTTATGATGAAATTGCGGCAGTTGCAAAAAAAAAAAAAAAAACACTCAAAACTAAAAAGGCACAGCTTTGATTGCTTGGCCTGGGAATAAACTTTCCAGAATGCTTTTCAGATTTGGCACAGAATAATGCTGCAAGCCAGAGAATCAAAGGCGACTTGCTGAAGAACATTTGTGTCGGGTTGGTAAATAATTCAGCAAGACTTTTTAGGTTGGCTTGAAACTTTAAACAGGAGACACTCTAATTGAGAGTAAAGTTGGAGAACTAGATATGGGTACAAGTGAAATCATGCTTGCTCCTGCTAATAATAGGGTTACATTAGCCAAATAAGGTTCTCTAGAATCCCTGCCTCCCAGAAACTGGGACTGGAACAAGAACAGAGGTGGGGGGGCCAGAAACCCAGAGCTTTTCTCTGAGGAAGGAATATCTCACTCAAACCTAAACCTGACAAACAGCTCCCTCCAAAAATATTTAAATGTTGTGGGTTGCACTATGGGTTGTGTGATCCATTTGGTTAATTTAGTTCAATGAGGTAGTTATTTTTCAAGAAAAGAAAGACAAGTAAGCTCACCAATGTAGTGGAAAATAAATCAAATGATTTGATTGAATTGACTTTCACATAGTCAAATTGTTGGCTGGGCAGATGGAGCCAGAGAGGAACTGAGGCGATTCCCCACACAATTTTCTTGATGCTCTATCAATGGCTTAACGTTATGAACATTGCCTGGTATAATTCATGACAGAAGTGAAACCAAAGGATGATGCATCAATTAAAGCAAAAAAACAAAATATTGATGGGATCGTATGTTAAGAAAGGACTCGTTCAGTGGAAAACTTTAAAAATATATTTTTCCTGCTTTATTTTGTTTTTCATAAATCACTTTCTTCTTAAAATTTGACTCAAGATTTAATTCAATGTGTGTTTCTCTTTGCTGCTAAACTTGTTAAAGAGATGTACTGCTTTGCCTATAACTGTGGATAGAGATTGATGGATTGGAATTAGTCTTTGGGTGGTGAACATGTTGTAATCTACACAGAAATCGAAATATATAACGATGTACACCTGAAATTTTTATAATGTTATAAACCACTGTTACCTCAATAAAAAAAATAAAAAATAAAAAAATACATAGTACCGAAGAGAAAGAATTTTATTTATCTAATAGAGATTGACTTTTTTTCTTATACGTATCTTTGTCTTCTGATCTATCACAGTACTACAGTTTCTTAGAATTTCTCAGCTAAAAAATGTGTAACAATCTACATTTATTTTAAAGAGAATATTTCTTTGTAATGAATTACGGAAAAGTAAAGATAAACTAAGTATACTATGCAGCAGATAAATCAAGTTAAATTTGGCTGAAGAGAAGTTTATAAAATGGACATTCACCCCCAAACTAGCCTTTGAATTACTAAAAAGACACAAATGCAAACATCACATAGAGTGAATTACCAACACTGAGTGTCAGTTCTTTCCAGCTGTTTAGGTATGTGGCAATGAAATGACCCATGGACAAGAAAAATACACACGTTGGTTCTGCAATATGCACTAAATAATCGGAAGCAGAGGCAGGCACACAAGTTCTAACACTTGTGCACTCACATACGGATTCCCCGGAAAGGGGGTTAAGAAGGCGCAGGGGGATAGACTGATCTTTTGGGAAAAACAAAAAAAATAGAAGAATGAGGTTTGAAATTCTCTAGATACCAGCACATGAACTCTCTCTTCGTTTTTCAAGAAAATAAGCCAAATAAAGTCATCTTCGTCTTACTAATAAAAACTTGGGAAAATACAACCACTACAAACAGGGGTACATCCTAGAAAGACAAAGATAACCCACAAAAAGCTTATCTGAGATGTTAGGATTTAAGGAATATTCAGTTTTCCTTTTGATACTGGACTACCAATTTCTTAAAATTTATTTGAGTTATGGTTGCCGGGTTAAGAGGTACTCACTTGTAGGTAACTCTGTCATGCTGCTAGGTGGATAATAAAACTTTGGTGGAGATCTAATGTTTACTTTTGCCAGCGCTTTAAGTCATTCAGTTATGACTGCAACAATTTTGGCCTGGTCTGATTTTATAAAATTGATGTTCAGTAATGATGATGGCAGAATTTAAGCTTAGCTTAAAAGGAAAATCTATGTTTAGTAGAAGTCTGGAGCAAAATCAAATTAGATTCATAAATACATTACTCATTAATAGTAATGACTTGATTGCTACAGTGCTTTATAACTTTCAAAGGATGTCATATTGGTTATCTTTTTGACACTCAAAAAACTCTGTTTTACTGGAGGTGAGTGTTATCTCTACCTTACAAAGGAATTAACAGGTTCAAAGAGTCTACATGGCTCTCCTCATTCTCTCAGATCCCTTCTTGAAGTCCAGTGGCCTGCGGTTGAGTGTTTGGGTATGAACAGGAGGCATGCACCCTCCGTGGTACAGGGCCAGGCCTTTGACCCACTTTAGTCATTTGGAGGCCACTATGGGCTACAGTCCTGTCACGTGGCCTGTAATGTACGCATTGTTTGGCCCAAAGCTCATCATGGAGTAGAATGAGGACCATGGAAGCAATCTGAGCTTAGACTGAATAGTGCTGCTTAGAAGCTAGCCAGAGAAGTATAGACACTAGGAGGCCAGGGGAGTCAGTCTGAGGCACACAGTGTGAGACAGAGAAAGATTGAGAGCAGGTCAGAGTAGAAAGCATAAATCCGAGCTCTACGCTTTGCCCAGCCTAACTTGCTTTCTGCTAAGTGGATGGTTCAGTGGTACACAAGATTTAATTTTTTCAAACTAATTTTTATGATTACCTTTTAATGATTTAGAGAACTGCCCAATTCCCCTGAAATGAGATCTCCCCAAGGAAGTGCTTCATGAGCCCATCATATTAGAATTGTTTAAGCCACAGACTGCGCTTTGCCTGATAAATTCAAAGCATGATGTACTGAATAGCCAGGAAACTATCTCATCTCAGAAAGGTTTAGAGGGTGATTCTGAAATCAAATTGCCTTGTGTTTAAATCTCAGACATGCTACTTGCTAATTCAGTCAGTTTTGGTAAATTACTCAATCTCCCTTTCTTTAGTTTCCTTTTCTGAAAAAATGGGAATGATAAAAAGAATTCCTACTTTTCATAGTCTTTTTGTGAAGATTAAATAAAATAATCCACATAAAGCATTTAATGAGTGAGTTATAATATGAGCCCTTATTTGGGAGGCGTTTTGGAAACACAAGCAAAATTCTGTGTGTGACAGAACTTAACGACATCCTAATCATTGTTCTCACACGAGCCCCAGGCAAAATACTGCTTTTTGTCTCTATAAGTGATTTGCCTATTCTGAGCCTTTCATGTAAATATAATCATACAATATGGGACTTTTTGTGCCTGGCTTCTTTCACTTTGAATAATGTTTTCAAGGTAATCCGTGTTGTAGCGTGTATCAGTACTTCATTCCTTTTTATGGCTGAATAATAGATATATTATTGTGGTAAATAGATAATACTATATGTGTAATAATACTCACTGTATGTATATACCACATTTTGCTCAATCATTCATCAGTTGATGGACATTTGGACTGCTTTTACTCTTCATCTATTAGGAATCTTGGAGCTGTGAATATTCATGAACAAGTTTTTGTGTAGATACATAGTCTCAATGCTCTTGCACATATACCTATATGCAGATTGCTAAGTCATATGGTAACTCTGCTTTTAACATTTTAGTAAATGCCAAGCTATCTTCCAAAGTGGTTGCACCATTTTACATTCCTTCCAGTAGAGTATAAGTATTCCAATTTCTCCACATCCTTACCAACACTTGTTATTGTCCTTTTTAAAAAAATTATGACCATCCTAGTGAGTGTGAAGTAGTATCTCATTGTGCATTGATTTGCATTTCCCTAATGACTAATGATGTTGAGCATCTTGTCGTGTGTTTATTGACCATTTGTATATCTTCTTTGGAGAAATGTCTATTCAAATCCTTTGCCCATTAAAAAAAAAATGGGTTATTTGTCTTTTTGTTACTGAGTTGTAAGGCTTCTTTATATTTTCTGTATAGTAGATCCTTATCAGATATGAGTTGTCTTTTAATTATCTTAATAGTGTCCCTTGAAGCACATACATTTTTAATTTTGAAAAAGTCTAATCTATCTATTTTTTTAGGTGTGATATCTAAGAAATCAGTGCCTAATCCAAGATCACAAAGATTTATGCATATCTTTTCTTCTAGGACTTTTATAGTTTTAACTATTACATTTAGGTATTTGATCCATTTTGAGTTAATTTTTACAGACTGTGTGAGTCAGGAGTCCAACTTCATTCTTTTGTATGTGGATATTCAGTTGTCTTATCACCTTTTGTTAAAAAGACTATTCTTCATTGAATTCTCTTGCCTTGTCTAAAATTAATAATAAAATAAATGTATAGGTTCATTTCTAAACCTAATCTATTTTGAGTTCATTTCTGTGTATGGTGTGGGATAAGGGTCTAAGTTCATCTTTCTACATGTCACCATCCAAACGTCCTGATGCCATTTGTTGAAAAGAGGACCATCTCTTCCCTCTTGAAATTGCTTTGGCGCCGTTGTCTAAAATCAATTCGTCAAAAATATAAGGGTTTATTTCTGGGCTCTCAATTCTGTTCCATTGATCTATATGTCTATCCTTATGAGTTGGCAATTTTTTAATTTTTCTATTAGGCATACATGGTGAGGGAGCACGTTCTGTTCACGTTGGTAATTCCATGTCACTCTTTCTTCTAAAGAAAATAAAGCAAAATAAAGCAGAATATAAACTAAAAAATGTAAAGTAAGTCACAGCTTCAAGTAAATGATAGACTACTGGAAGAAGAGTTCTGAAAATAATAAGAACTGAATTTGAATTTTAACTAACAGAGTATAAGATAATGGAAATTCCCAGCTGATAGCTTCTCATTTTTGCTAAATGAAAAAAGAAGATTGATAAGAAACACTGCAAAAAATAGAAGGTGCAAGGGCAGGGTTTGGGGTAGAGGTTGTACCAGTACTGATAGACGATTGTGTCACAGGATACTTCCCTGAAATTGATTTTCCTGCCACAAAATATATCTTTATTATTCCCTTGGCAGTGGGCTAAATTAAAGAGCAGGGAAAAGGAAAGACCTGTTGACAGGATTCTACATGCAGTCAAGGGTAGCCAGTGTCCTGGGAAGGAGGACTCACGGAACATTACCATGCCTGATGCAGTGCACATGTTGTACTCAGGAAGGACTGGAGAGACAACTCTCCACAGTCAAAATAGGATTTGCATATGCTGGCTTAGTTGATGGACAGCGGAGGCTCCTCTACCTTCCTCAGGCATTTAGCTGTACTTGCGGTCAGCCTTAAGGAATTCTGCCTATGGGATGTGGAAGGCTTAAAATATCAAGCTAAGGCAGATGGCAGCAGGAGCACTGCCCATATCCTTTTCTCAAACAGATCTGTTCTGACACTGGAGATGTTGGGAGAAACCACTCTAGAAAAGATGGAGAACTAGATTCGATTTGTTCCAGTCCTGCTTGAATTAGTAGTCATTTTGTTTAATAGCGTGATACAAACGGAGGATAAGCATACTAGAAAATGTCACAGAGTTGAAGCTAGAAACATGATAGTTCACTAACAAAAACAATGAGTAAATAAGCGATCCATTCTGTCCTCCAAAGGACAAGATGATGGCACTTGCTCCCATGTAGAGCAGAAGAGATCTCCAGAGTCATGTGACTATTTAATAAGCTTTACCTAGCTACTTTATTTTTAATTTTTAAAGATTGGCCCTGAGCTAATTTCTATTGTCAATCTTTTTTTCTCCTTCTTCTTCTCCTTTTCCTCAAAGCCCCCCAGTACGTAGTTGTATATTCTAGTTGTAGGTTCTTCTGGCCGTGCTATGTGGGCAACGCCTCAGCGTGGCTTGATGAGCAGTCCCATGTCCGTGCCCAGGATCCGAACCAGGTGAAACCGTGGACTGCCGAAGTGGAGTGTGCGAGCTTAACCACTCAGCCGTGGGGCTGGCCCCCTAGCTACGTAAAATAAATTTTTTTAAAAACCCTAAACTGCTAAAGGCTGAAGAGTGGAGTGGTTAAGAGAGTGGATGCCAGGGCAAGACTCCTTGAATATGATTTCCAGCTTTGCTACTTACTGCTATCTCTGTGAACTTGGGCAAGGAATTTAACCTCTCCCAGTCTTTGTAGCCTCTTCTGCAAAAGCGGTGAACATTGTAACTTACCTCATAGAGTTGTAGTAAAGATTAAATGCGTCACTAATTGGAAAGCACTTATGAACACCTGAAACTTATTCAGTGCTATGTAGGTGCTTGCTATGATAGTACTTCTTATTTTCTTTTACCATACATTCTTTTCAATTCCAACAAAAAGAGTAGGGGGTCATTTAGAGCTTAAAATATCAGTTCATCCCACTTTTGAAGTAAAGTTAGTGTATAAAGTAGTATCAATATTATTTGATGATAGGTAGTAAGAAGTCTAATTTCATGTTTAATAGAGTATTCAAAGCACTAATTACATGGTGTCCTTGATTCATAGTGAAATCAGCACTTCTGAAAAGAAGAGTAAAAAGTAGATAAAAACCCTTCAAAATGAAAAGTAAATCTATAATTATGGAGGTAATAAAAACAATTACTTTCGAAAAAAATTTTTTTTTGAGGAAGATGAGCCCTGAGCTAACATCTGCCTCCAATCCTCCTCTTTTTTTTGCTGAGGAAGACTGGCCCTGAGCTAATATCCGTGCCAATCTTCCTTTACTTTATATGTGGGATGCCTGCCACAGCATGGCTTGATAAGCAGTATAGGTCTGCACCCGGAATCCGAACCAGCAAACCCCTGGCTGCCAAAGTGAAGCATGCTAACTTTAACCGCTGCACCACGAGGCCAACCCCTACTTTTGGAATTTTTGCATATAAATAACTATGTTTTTATAAAATAGTTTTTACTCAGAAAAATGGGACAAATTTGTTTACAGTATTTTCATAATAGATGTGCTACTGAAAAGTTAAGTACCAGCAAGATATTTGAAAATTTAATAGATCCTTTTGGTGAAGTGACAAATCGTTTCTGTAATGCGAATTATTTTACTAATTTAATTTATATATATATATATACAAGTGTTTAGAATTTAAAGTAAAATCAAGAAATATTTGTATAAACAAAAGTTAATGTGCAGTTTCTGAGATGCATTGGCATCTCTAAGTGGTTAGGAGAATCAACATCCCTTTTGTCTGTGGTCATTAAAGCCTTTGGACACTGCCACATGAGAAATAGATGCCCTCCTGGGCTCTAGCCAAAGTTAAGATCAAGATACGGCATGGGGCTGTTTAACACGGCCTATGGAGTTTGGAACTAAAGAAATTTCATCCCCTCTTATGTAGAATAGAGACAAGCCACCAACAACTCCCTCGTGAGATGGTCCCCTTTCATCCAAGTGAATGCTGGAGCTGCAACTGAGATCTTCACACCTCTCTGGCTCAGTCTTCACTTTATGTCTAGTTTAGCTTTCCTGTTTTGCATTCAGTTTTTTTCCTCCTATTTCTCATCCTACCAAAATCTGAAGAATTTTGTGTTTGATAATGCTTCTCAGAGAAATTTCAGCCTCCCTGCCGTCCTTCTCTATTCCTCACCATCCTCCTGTTTTTTCCATAAAATCAATTTCTATTCACCATCTTCCTCAACCTGGCTGCTATAGTTTCTCCAGCCATCCTGTCAGAGTTTTATGGTTTGTTTGCACCTACGGTATGTAATGCTACACTGTTCATTGTGGTTGCCAAGCAATGGCATATCATTAACCCCCAAGGGAATTCCTAAGTTCCCAAACACACTCATTCAAGAAGGTCACCCTCAAGACATCTGCCTGCATTTCTGACCTGCTGAGGATAAGCAACAGCTGTTGGGCCATAGTTAGCTCATATTGTATCCATTGTCTACTGCAAATATTATACCCCAAGAAATCCCATGCTTCCTACAAGGTGATATAATTGTTCTGAGATGCTAACCCCACCAGCTGGGTCTGTTCGCGGGCAGAGTAATTCCCCCTGAGGAGTGCTGGTTACTGTTCCCAGGAATGCTGTCCTCTGGAGAGACTATGCACTACCAATGAGGAAACTCTTTACTCTATGCAATCCTGGGGTCACCTTGCCTGTGGTACCCGTAACAGTTCGCAGCTGTCCTTCCGACAGCTCTCCATTGCCAGCCCCGCGGGCATATATCTCAAAACTCTTGTTTAATGTGCAGTGCTCACCCCCAGCTCCATTCTTATCAATCACTGTTTTAGGCAAATAGATGTATTCATTTATTATTAGCTATTAACATTAGTTATTATGTATGAGTTTATTAATTTCCCCCTACATACCTTGCCTCGTATCTACTTTTGCTGACAATCTGATCTCCCATGTGGCATCCCCTCGCTTAATTCTTCCCAAATTGCTTCAGTCTAGTCATCCTTCAAAATCAGGCTCAAGTCTCACCATCTTCCTTGGAACCCATCCTCAACTGACCCAGTGTGAGATTTATGCCCCCTCAATGTCTTTTAGTACTTTTTATTTCTACCACTGATTTGAGTGTTACCACATTTTTTTTTCTATAGAATTCCAGTATTTTAGAGTTGGAAGGGACCTTAGATAATAGTGTATCTGTTTGCTCTTTAATGCAAGTGATTAACTGAGGCCCAGAGAACCTGAGTGACTTTTGCAAGGGCCCAACCTCCCTTCCTCTGAACTCAAGGGGATCTGAGTCTCTGCTGTTCACAGCTGGTGTCTTGACATTTAAGAATAAGGCACTGGCCTGTGGCTTTGAAGCAGAGGGAAAAGGGAGCCTAAACATATATACGTGTATATATATATTGCCATATACATACACATATGTGTGTGTGTTTGTGTACATATATATGTGTGTTACATATGACTACATCTTTTACTCTCTTTTATTGTGACTTTATTGAGAGCCATGACTATCTTTGACATAGTCACATCTGGAGCACCAACTGTGCCTCTTTCATGGTAGGTCTACAATAAAAGCTGATTGTCTATGATAGTGAGTTTCATCTGGTCCTTAAGAAACTGTCTCAAGAAGATATGCAAGTCTTAAAGTAAGAAGATGAGGGCCTCAACGAGTTGTGAACCCCTCTGGGACTTCCTCTCTACCTCCGAGAGTTCCAGGTGTTGCTACATTCCCACTCTACAGTTGTTATTTGAATGCCACACTCAAGCACCAAGTTTATAGGAAAACCCTCTGACTACAAGGTGACATCCCACTGCTCCCTGAAGTTCCAGAGAGCAGTCAGCCCAAGGGGCCGCCTGAACATCAAGATCTATCTGTGGCCTTTGGAAACTCCATCTGGTGTGGTGGTCTGCTGGCAAGAGAATTGACATGATCTGTTGGGACATGAGACTTTCTGGGACAGGCTTACTTTGGATTTGACCTAACTAGTGCAGACAAGTTAGCTGTAGTTTGAAATTTTTAAGGGCCATTTGCAATTACCATGCCAGAGCCATTCAGAGAAGATGATGGTGCAACTTTAGAGCAGGCCTGCCTGAAGTCATTGCCCCGCCTCCCTCACTCCCAGGACCCCTCATCTTTTCCTCCATCTTCTTGCAGTCTGCACCTGTTGGTCCTTCTGAGCACACAATCCTGACCCTGCCTAGACGGAGCCTGCCTTGGTGGCATTCTCAGCTCAGACTCATTTATTCCCTGTCAGAACTAGCCTCCTCCCGGGCTAAAATCCAGTGACAAAAATACTTTGAATTAAGTGGGAAACACAAGCTGTCTGCTGCTCAGGAAGGAACAGCAAGACCAGACCTGTCCTGAGACTAGGTGAACTTTTCTACCAAGGTAAAAGTGAAATTTTAGCACTCACACCTTTTTTGGAAAATATGCATAAGAAGACATTCCTGTTCTGAAATACCAAGGGGGTGGAAATGGATCATTAGGGAAACTTGATAGGCATGAGAAAGCACTTACACGGCTCCTCTGACCCCTGACGTTCTGGTCTCCTTCAGACCCCAGGAAGTGGTGTGACTCCAGCCAATTTTTGCTTATCCACGGTGACTGGGGCAGGGGGAGCATGGCTAATGGAGGTCCTTTGTGAATTCTCAAGCCTTGTTTTAGTCATCAATTCCATCCTTCTTCCCCACCAAACCTTTTAGCAGAGCTGCTAAGTGGCGAGGCTGGAGTCTCAGTGCCCAGCCAAGCCTCTGTTGAGGTGCTCACTGAGCTGGGACAGAGGTCTCAGCTCAGGTCCATGGACCACAATAAATTAATGAATAGAAACACTGAAAGATTGCTCAGAGTGAAGAGATTCCCAGCTTCCAGGGAAAAGGCTGTGGTAACTGAAAGTAAGGGGAGCTGTGCCTGCCAGAAAGGTATGGCCCCTTATCAAGATTTAAGTATACGCCCTAACTAGCCTCCATGCATCCTGGGGAGCCCGGTGATTTGCTTATGGGCAAAAGTACCCGTTCCTACTCCTAAATCATGGTTAAATTCCTTCTTTGGATATAAGTGGTGTTGATGTTATTCATTTATATAAATTAAAGAGTCAGGAAGGAAAGCTGAGCATAGTAAATGATGTCTAAGTTGAGACCCATGGGGAAATGGCCTCCTATGATGTATCATTGGCTTTGGGGTTTGCTGGCGCTGGTGTAGAGCAGATGCCTCTAGAATCCCGTCAGCTGTTGGCATTGGTGCATGAAAATGTTCAAAAGGAAATCAACGAATCTTTTGCATTCGTGTATGATTTATGGAGTCCTCGGCTATTACCATGGTGTGAGGTCCTCAGACATTACCAGTCCTACATACCCTCTCTCAACCTTCTTAATTGTAGATACTTTTCACAAGCAAAAATATGCTTAGTATTAATGGCTGGAAAGACTCTTGCTTCTTTCACAGCTGTCTCTTCTTAAGTTTGTAGAAGAGCCGACTTTGTGGGGACCAAATGATGTCATATTAGTCATGGCATCACTTTTCAACTGATGAAAAAAACTCCCTCCACCTGCAAAAATAAAATCAATATCATTCTTCATACATTTTTATATCATGTCTCAGGAAAAAGAATCCACTGCCCAAACTCTTGACTGGCTATCACTTTATCCAGTGATTGAAAAATGATGCTATGACTAAAGGGCTATCATTCTCTCTCCCATGAGAGACTAAAATTTAAGGAGGAAGCACATAGATGGGAAAACATCAAAGAAATGCACTTCTCATATATCTTTCCCAGAAAGCAATGACACTTTTATGTGAAATGCTGCAAATAATATTTAAAATTCCTTTCAATCTTGACCACAGTTTTAAAAGTTCCAAAAAGAATTCCCTAAAATATTAAATACCTCCAATATATTTATATCACCAATATTTTCTATATTATGTAAGTACCTGAGGACAGGAATGACTTTTTTTTTTTTTTAAAGATTGGCACGTGGGCTAACTGTTGCCAATCCTTTTTTTTTTTTTTTTCTGCTTTTATCTCCCCGAACTCCCCCCCCCCCCCAATAGTTGTATATCTTAGTTGCAGGTCCTTCTTGTTGTGGGATGTGGGACGCCACCTCAACGTGGCCTGACGAGTGGTGCCATGTCCGCGCCCAGGATCTGAACCCTGGGCTGCCGCAGCGGAGCATGGGAACTTAACCACTCGGCCACGGAGCCGGTCCCAGGAATGACATCTTCTTATGTTATATGCTGCCTAATATGTCAGCTACAAACTGATAATCATTTTAACAGCATTGACAACAATCTTGCATCTCATTTTGTTGATGTTAAATATTTCTTGTGGTTACAATGAATGTTATCTAAAGAAGTAATACTTCTCTTTCTCCTTAATTTGAGCTCCAATTATTATAATATGGGAGGGGAGAGGGAGATTAAAAGGTAGCCTGTCTTGAGATCTGCCTTCTTTTCTAGTTCTAAGTTAAGCAGGGGACAGGTAACATCTGAGGGCAAGTAATATCAGTAATATCAGTGCAGTTTGGTTATCTTCCTCTGGAAAATTGGCTAGACATGGCAAACAATTTTGGCAAACAAGAAAAATAGTAGAATGGAAAAATACTGATAAATAGATACTTGTCCTTGTTCATATGCAGACAAGGGTAGGTAAAAGAACTGTGAAATTCCAAACTACCGGTATTCTCAAGTATGAAAACTGAATTAGAAGGAATGGGCTATTCATATTTTAGGCAGCCTGTGGTCCCTCTAGTTAAACACTCACAACCAAACCCCCAGGGCTTTACCAAGTTCAAAACAAAATTTCAAGGTTGATTTCTTTTCAAAATACACAAAAGCCTTTTACTTAGACATTTTAGATCTTTGATTCAATCAAGAACAAGTTAAAATTTGTAACTCATGGCAAACCAGACCCAGATTTAAACCAGTTTGTAGGTCTTTTCACAGAATAATTTTGGGAAAATAGATCAGTGCTTTTTGGGGGTTTTGGAGGGTATGTTTGTAGTTTATTTCCTTATCGAGTTTGTTCTTAAATGACTCTATCTGTCCTTAAATAAATTTCTTTTATAGTGTGCATGCTGCTATCCTCCTGGCTGGGCAAAGATCTTAGAAGCTCCCTAATTTTCCTTTACAACCTTAGCTGTAAATAAGAATCAATTCAACTGGAGATAGATTAAAGAGTTAGAAAGAGTACTTTGATTGTCAGAGGAAAATAGGTAAAAAACCAGTTATGTTCTGAAATACAGCCAACTGGTTTCATATTTAGGGGCAGTGCTAACAAAAATCTGATCAAATGACTATGTGATATCATGGAAGAAACCAACAGTCTTATTAAAATTATTCATGCTTCTTCTAGCTTGTGAGAAGAGTTAGAAAAGATCCAAACTTGTTAAATGAAGATACAAAGCAATTCTCTCAGAGTATGATGAATGTTTGAAAATGTTTGGATAAGTAGAGTTTGGCTAGAGCCATTGGGATCTCTACTTTCCATATGTAAGATAGCCCATCCTTGAGCAAAGTGTTTGTGCAAAGTATATGCTGCTGTCATCTTCCCTACCACGGCTCTCACCCGACTTCTATAGCACCTGCTATGTCTAATCTTTTCTAAATTCCTTGTCACTGTTAAAAACTCAACCTGCCCCGGGTCATTTTCTCTCTGGGTCTTAGAGAATTAAGGTTTTACCTCTCATACTGCAGCAATAATACCTTTTGGAGGTTCTACAGGTTTTGTCAGAAGGCACTAGAGCTTACATGACAGTGTGTGCCTTTGAGACTTTCTTTCTCTAGGTTTTCGAGGGTGGACATTCCTCTTCTAACACAAACATCTGTCTTAGAAAAAATTTGACAATATTAATAGATTCGATTTTGGTTACAATAAAGTCCGGCAGATGCGACAGCTATTTACTGTACTCCTAAAGTGACTTTCCCAAGCTGTACCCTGATCCACATGGAGAAGATTTCCTCATTTAACTTTCAGAAGGAAATTTATTTCTTTTACTTGACAGCTCATGGTGATTCCTCTCCCCACCATCACTCCTCTAAGAACTAACAATTAGGAGTATGTTAAGAATGAAATTAAAATATGGGCTAGGGCAAGTAAACTATTCAAGGTTAATATGCATTTTCTTCTAATGAGAAGATTAAAATGTCAACCATAGTTTGAGCTAGATAACCTTTAAGATCCTTTATAATTCTAAGTATCTATGAATCTAAACTATTCTTTTTTTCATAAGTATAAAAACTTGTTTAATAATTTCAGATATCATAGATAATAAAATCATGCTAGACAAGGCCCTAGGACAACTAATTCAAAATCTAGTGCAATCTCCTCATTTTGCAGAAAAAGTAATTGAATACTTAAGGCACCACAGCTAGTACTTCAGCCCAGATATATTTCTGCTGTTTCACACATTCCATCCTGCCTCTAGAAATGTTTACAGAAGCATTTGAGAAATTAATCATTTGACATCTATTTTTTAATGATTATCATCAAAGTTTTGCACGCATACTTAACTAAGTTTATAGCATCTCCATTCTACTCTTCCTTTCTGAGATCCGTCTTTCTTGTTCTGAAATATGTTTCTTAGTGTTTGTTTGTTGTTGTTTCAGTGAGAAACTAAGAGGGATAAATATTCTTGGTACTTATTTTTAAATGCCTTCCTTTCGCTCTCATTATTCAGTGATAATTTCATTGGGCTAAAATTCCTAACCGAAATTACTTTCCCTCAGAATTTAGAAGATATGATTACATAGTCTTCTTTGATGTAAAGCCTACTATCAATGGAAATGACACTTCCTTTGCAGGTGACTCACCTTTTCTCTCTGATTTCTTATCTGACTCTGGATCATGCTTATCGATTATCTCTTTGAATACTGTTTTCCCCAAATTCTCTATATTCTTGGCCCTTCTGAAATTTTTCCTAAACATATATTGGATTTTATCATTCTGTTCTTCATGTTTATCAGCCTCTTTTTAAAATTTTTCATCTTTTTGTTTCTCTGTTCTATTTATTCTGTGTAATTTCCTAAGCACTATCCTTTAGTTTATTAATTCTCTCTTTGGCTATGTCTAACCTACTTCTTTATTCATCTGATAAATTTTTCATTTCAATGACTATGTACTTTTGTATAGAAATCTCTAAATGTCTGTTTGGTTCTATTTCAAATCTGCTTGTTTATTTTCATGCACGCATTCTTTTATCATGGGTTATCTTTCATTTTTATCTTGATCATCATTTAAACATATTTATTTTATAATTTTTTTCAGATAATTCCATTACCACTAGGTCTTTGGGAGCTAACTTATCTCTCAGTAATTAATATAATCCTGCAGATTATGCACTTTTACTGCAAGCTCTCTCTCTCTTTTTAAAAAAAATCTGTGAAGGTCTCACATCTTGGATTGTATGAATGTCCCTGGAAATTGGTTTTAAGTTTTTACCTGGGGCCTGGTGGTTCCATATTTTGTATTAATTTTTTTATATTGAATTTTATATTATTTCTTTAAATGTGTATTTTATATTAATTTCTTGTCTTGGGACTCCATACAATTATGGTAATATTATTCCAAATCCTCAAGCTTTGCCGAGTGCTGACCTTTGGTTTCTTGTAGGTACCATTTTTATTTACCCACAGTCCCAGATGAATGACTTTATTGCTGAATTCCTGGGAAGTGGAAAGCTTTTCTATTTCCTTTCTCACTGTCTGAACAGCTTTTGGTTTTGTGCAGGGAGCTTAATTCCAGCTCCCTACCTTTCTTGGGCTTAAGACTCCATCTACTGTTCCCTTAAGGTTGTTAAGCCCCAAGTATCCAATGTCTGAGTGTCATATCTGTGGCTGAAACTCTCATTTGGATTTATTATTTTTTCTTGCACCTGAGGATTTCTTTTTTTTGTTTCAAGTTTATTTTACTTTTATTTTTTATGTGATCGAGCAATAAAGTGGTCATCTATATTAATGCTGTCAAATATCTTAAAGAAGACTTAAGAGATTTTCTGCAGGGCCAATCTATACCTTATCTCATTCTGTTTTAATTGTAATTCTGGAATAATTTACTGATGCGCAATTTCACAGAATTTAAGAAAATGAAGGTACTTGAATTACCAACTGGCTTGATCTTTTAACATTAATTCTTAAACAACACCAGTAACATAATATCTCAGAAAACAGCATATTCCGTCTTATCTGTAGTCAGTTTCTCCATAAAGGACCAAAATCTTTGTAAAGACTTATTTGAGACAAATCTTGAAAGTCAAACAGATGCTCTCACTAGGCAAAAAAGAAGTATTTTTGGTGTAGGGAAGAGAATGAGTCAAGATGTGAACATAAAAGAGTATAGCAAGATCAGAGAACTGCAAGTAGTTCTGTAAGACAAAAGCATAAGATGTGCTTGAGATTAGAGAGAGGTGGAAGTGTTGAGAATTGAAGCCGGAGAGGTAAGTAAAGATCAGATTGTAGCAGTTCCTTATACCAGGCTAAGCAATTCAACTTTGTTCCTGTGGGAAGTGGTAGACAATTGTAAAGATTTAAGCTTATTAGTTTTATGCTTTAGAGAGATTTGTTTTAAAAAGCATTTGGGGGAATAATGAGAAAGGGAATAAAGCAGGAAGCAGAAAACTAATTGGGATTTCATTGCAGATTCAGGTAAACCAAGATAAACCAGAAATAATGGGAATGAAGAGGAAATAGACAAACACAACAGACATTAATGAGCAATAATTGGTCAGACTTAGTCTTTGTTTCAATGGTGCTGTCCACCATGACTTGAAATAGTGAAATAGGTTTGGGGACATGATAATGAGTGTGTTTAGGTACACTGATTTTTGAGAAACCTATGGAACACGGGCAATTGGAGATCCTAGGAAATTTGTCTGGCTTAGATATACAGATTATAATAGACTCAGAATATTCAGTTTTTGTTGGGCTGAACTCTTTCTTGTAGCTTTTGCTGAAAAAGAGAAAGAGGATAAAGTGTCTCTTTTAATGACTTCTTATAAGCATTTATTCCTTCCTTCTTTCAACCAACCATTATTTGTTTAGAACCTACTCTGTGCTGGGCACTTCACTGTGCACTGGAGATCTAACAGTGCATGAGAAAAGCATGGATCCTGTCGCCTCCCTCCCCTCAGTGGAGCTTCTGCTCAAGTAGTAGAGAGATCATAAAGCAGTGAACCAATCAACAAAGTAGTTACAAATTAAGTTATGGACTTTAGAGTAAGTAACAGAGAGTTATTTATAAAGAAACATAGTCTAGGGGCTAATTTAGATAGAGTGATTATGAAAGGCCTGTCTTTGGAAACTGCATTAAAGATAACACCTGGTAAATGAGAAAAGGCCATGAAAATGCCAGGAGATTTGAGGCAGAGGGAACAGCAGAGAAGATACCTTGAAGAAGGAAAAAAAATTGATGTCTGGGAAGTATCGGAAGTCCAGTCAGCCTAGAAAATATAAGCTTATGACAATGGTGGAGAAATAGGTAGAAAAAAAAGGTTATGTAAGAAAAGATTTACAGATACTTCATCATTCTAGAGTTTATAACAGAAATAAATTTCATAATCACAAAATAAGTGTGCAACATTGCAACTTTCTTATTTTCTCTATTTCTGATTTTATATTCCTTTTGAAGGGTTCATTTCCACTGATGGCAGAAAATTTAATCTTGATATTCAGGCCAAACCTCAATTTGGATTTTTCTTAGTTTCCTTTGGGTAAATGTCAGTTACTTTAAAGTTATCCCTTCACCATTCTCATTCTCTTATCTCTGGTAATGCTCTAGATCATTGAATAGATAGAGGTGAGAATGAGCAAATGTGTGTGTGTGTGTGTGTATTAATTACACACCCTGGCTTGCCTGCTGTGGTCTTATCTTATTTCTTTGTCCTGGGGTCCCATCTGGTTTAGTCATTGTTCCAAAGTTTTAAATTTTAATAAAGTGTCATTAAGAATATTTTTATTAAAATAATCTGGCATGGGTTTGATAGACCTGCCCTTTGTACCTGTAACTCCTCTAATAGCGTGTGAGACACGTGCACGGTGAACCACAGTTCTCACTTTACATGTGGTCAAGCTGAAGATGACCCATGATAACCTGCCTCTATTTTTTAACCTTTCCCAGACCAAAGGAAGCTAACATTTTCCTCTCAAGGTCGGTGTGTGAGGCACTTATAAATAAACTGAAATACATTGGGTCATGAACAACCAGGGAAGGTGAATTTATTTACATCAAAAGTAGTATTGAGGAAAGTGTTTGACAATCCTGCCCCTGCTGGTCACCTAGTGTAACAGCCAGTTGGTCAACAGCCATTGCCTATGACATGCACAAAGCCACCCAACTCAAGGCCTTGGGAGCAGAATGGAAACTGTGAGAAATATACATTAGGTATCATGAAATATGTGCAGAAAGTAGAGGTGAAGCATTCTTGGTAGAGAATACATAGAGACAATGCTCTGAATGTTCTGGCTATGTTAGGTTTTTTGTTTTTTTTTTGAGGAAGATTGGCCCTGAGCTAACATCTGTGTCCTTCTTCCTCTATTTTATATGTGGGATGCCTGCCACAGCATGGCTTGACAAGCAGGGCTAGGTCCATGCCTGGGATCTGAACTGGCGAGCCCCGGACCGCCAAAGCAGAGCACATGAACTTAACTGCTGCACCACTGGGCTGACCCCCTTGCTGTGGTAGTTTTGATATTTATTGCATGTTGTAAATCTAAAGCTATTTATTCAATGTATTGTTTGGCGTATCAGTGAAGAGACAGGTATTACACCAGTTATCTGCAGAGGTATTTTAATATAAAGAATTGTCTACTAGATATAATCTGTTAACTAGGTTACGGAAAGGGTAAAACAAATGAACGAAAATTTAAAAAAAAAAACAAAACTATAAGATAACACTGAAATAGCAACTTCAGAAAGTAGGTCCCTTCCCTAAGGCTGAAGGGACGAAAGGAAGTGGTTGGAATTACTGAAACTTAGAACCTTAGAGGAGGAGCCCCACAGAGCTGAAACTCAGATCTCTGGGGAAGAGACTGTTCTCAGCCGATGTTGGTCGAAAAACACCTAGTTCCTAATGAGAAGCTCAGGCCACGGGGTCACCTGATGTTCCATGATTGTGTGTATACGCTCACAGGGTCCTTGTTGCAAACCAGGAGCAGCTTCTCAAAAGGAGTTACCTATAGAAGAGATCCTGGATTTTCTCCCAAACCCAAATGTTTGTGATGTGATTCTCCTCTTAGAGCTCGCCAGAGGCTCCATCCAATGTCTTTATTTGCCTGAAACGCTCCTCAGACATGAGATTTTTGAAGCACTGAAATATAAGGCCCAAGAGGAAGAGCCGCTTACACTCAGTCTGGACTTGAAGCAGCAGTGTCTCTGCTCTGCACTGTCCATATCATGGATTACTTAGTAAATTAGTCAAAGTAGCACACTTCAACTTGGTATATGTTGACTCAAAATTTTTAAAAAATCTAGCCAAATACTGTCTCAATTTAGGGGTAGATGGACAAGGTACAACACATTGTGTTTTACCTTGGAGAAGATATCTCAACATGTTTCAGACTCCTAGACTCCCACAAACTTTATCGTGGTTGAGAGCTGCTTAATTTTCTTAGAGTTGATCTCCCAACGTCTGTATTGCATATGCTGTACTACAGCATCTAAAGCAATTTATGCTTCCTTTTCATCGATGCAATCAGAAGAATGTCATCACTGTACTGGGCCAGTAGGATGCTGTGCTCTGCAGACTACATTATAATAGAGAGCAGCAAAATTGACACGACCACGAGGCAAGACTGTGAAGGTGTATTATTGGTCATGCCAGGTAGAAATAAAGTGCCTCTTGAGGTTCCTGTACACTAGTACGGAGAAAAGGGCATTTCCTAAGCAATAGCTCCATATCAAGCTCCAGAGATTATACTGATTTGCTCCAGCAAAGACATGAGATCTGGAGCATAATCATGACAGAGATTATTACCTAGTTAAGTTTACAGTAATCCACAGACATTCTCAAAGATTCATCTGCCTGCTTCCTAGAAGAGATAAGCAAGTAAAGGAGGTTGTGATGGAGATCACCACACTGCATCTTCTGACTCTTAGATGGCAGTGTTAACATTTACATTTCCCTCAGGGATGTGATACTGTTTTTGATTTACTGTCCTGGCAGGGAGGAGAAGTTCAAGGTTCCATTTGGCCCTTCCTGGGTCAGAGAGCTAATGTGGGAATTCTGACAGTTGTTGAGCATATCTATATCAATTAAAAATCCAGAAACTGGAGAAGTAACCACAAAGTTGTTTTGTGGACCTACTGAGCCCAGTAAGATTCACTCTTGAGCTAAGACTCCCTTTAGTTACTTGACCACCATAAATCCCCCTTGTTACTAAACCCACCTTGTGACTACAGCTTGCGGTTTTAAGAAGTTATGATTATTTCTGAGTTGGTGTATAGTAACCAACAAGATATGTACTTTTTTTTCTTTTACGGTCATTGTAGTAAATAGCTGCAGGTTCCTTGGAGGATGATTTCTAGCTTCCATTTGTGGCCACGTTGTAGCTTCCTTCCTCAAGATTAAGCAGCTTTCCCATCAAAGGGAAAGCTCTAGGCCTGTGAACTGGCTTAAGTCTGGAAACTGAGTGAGAGACCACAATTCTCCATTGCAGTGACTCAAATCAGATTTTGGTAACTAGATCTGGATTCTTTAGCTGTTATATGCATGAAGAAATATTTTAGACAGCTACCCATCTGTATGATTTCTAGAGAAACTGTGACAAATTAGCTCCCTCCAAAGATTCTTGTTGGTCAAAAATGTTTAATAACACTACACTCCTGCTTCCTTTATTGTGAATACATCCACCTTGTCTTTGGCTTTTAAGAGCTCTTGACCTCTGCTACCTTGGGATTGAAATCAGGGCACCCACCTCAATGGTAGCATTCTCCACCATCATATCTAGCTAACGGAGGACAGACATTAGAGACCTTTTCAAAGGTACAGATGCTCTCCTCACTAATTTCTTTCTCAAAGTCTTAGTGAAGGATACATCCTGTAGGCCTCCTTATAGGATGAAATTGAGGAGTGGGAGTACAGATTGCACATAATGAATCCACTCCAAAATTTCCATCTCCCTAAGCCTCTGAATTCCTTTGTCTATGTTATGCTAGGGAAGTGCTGGCATAGGCCACTGTTGTCTCGAGTTTAGTCGACTAGCCAAATAAATGGCTAGAGTCATTTCCATATGCATTAGTGTATCACTCAGGCTTCAAAAAGAGAAACAGAGGCTGGCCCCACGGCCTAGAGGTTAAGTTTGTGTGCTCTGCTTCAGTGGCCCAGGGTTTCGTCAGTTCGGATCCTGGGTGCAGACATGGCACCACTCATCAGGCCATGCTGAGGCAGCATCCCACATAGCACAGCCAGAAGGACCTACAATTAGAATATACAACTATGTATTAGGGGACTTTGGGGAGAAGAAGAAGAAGAAAAAAAAGAGAAACAGAACCAGTAAAAATATAGAATATGAAATTTATTGTAGAACCTTGACCTTATGCAATTGTGGGAGCTAAATGACAGTTTATATGTGACTGTTGCATTGGCATCTGGTTCTGGGCCTGAGGTCAATAAGGCACACAGCTGGATGGAAAGGAAAGGTCAACACAGAAAAAATTGGACCCTGTGAGAATGAGCTGGAACTCATGTTGGTTTCTGTTGCAGGCATAATAATGGCACCCCAAAGATGTCCACATCCTAACATCCAGAACCTGTGACTATGTTACAGTACATAACAAAAGAGAATTAACTTTGTAGATGAAATTAAGATTGTTACTCAGTTAGAGCTAAAATAGGGAGGTGTAGTGGGAGAAAGGCAGGAGGGATGAGGTGAAAAAGAGACTTGACTCACTGTATTTAGTTTTGAAGATGGAGGTTGAGTTCCAAGAGACAAAGATTGAGGGCAGCCTTTAGAAACTGGGAATGGCTCTCAACTGGCAACTGCAAAGAAATGGGGACCACAGTACTACAACAGCTAGGAACTGAACTGTGCCAACAACCTGAGTAAGCAAGGAAATGGATTCTTTCTAGAGCCTTCAGAAGGGAATGTGGTCCAGCAAGCACTGTGTCAGATTTTGACCTTCAGAACTGATAACAAATTTGTGTTGTTTTAAGCCACTAAGTTTGGGGCAATTTGTCAAGGCAGCAATACAAAAGTAATACAATTTCTCACCACTTCCAAGCTTCTAACTTGATCGTGAATGTGGCCTGCAGAAAAAGCTAGCAACCTTTGTTGTGGCACTTGGCCCAGACTTCAGAGAAGCTGAAGGAGAAAATGGAGCTGCAGCCGGGTTGCTGCCCCATGCCAGCCAGGTGACCCAGCAGATCAGTGACAGTGTGAGTGAACTTCCATAGCATCCAGGGACCAAGCTTCTTAGGATAAAAAGTATATGGCTGCTGCTCATGCCCACTTTACAAATCTCTGTAAACACACATCATGTGGCCCACATTAACCCAGATCTCTTCATGGAAAGGAATTCTGATAAATGTAGTTCCAGCTTAGCTAAGTTAATACTGTATAAATCCTCCAGAAAGAGCTAACACATTCAACCTGGAATCATTGGTAAGTAAATCCATATCAATAAATTTTGCCCAATTTAATGTTATTTTCTGTCCTGCTTGGTCTACGACCTTGAGGATTTATTTCCACACATATTCCCCAGGTTTCTGTCAATATAAATCTGCCAGTTCTCTTGGTATGTAAGTTATTTCCTCTAGGTCAAAACTTGTAATTTCTTTCCTAGAGCATAATAAGATCTGACCTTAGACATGAGTATGGAGGCAACAGGGGTATTTGGATGAGTCTTAGGGAGAATGAGCAGACCCTTGACATTCCCATGACAAATTCCCCAGGTGAAGTCATTATACGCTTTTCAAACACAGGAAAGTATATTATTATCAGACATGGGAGACAAGCTATTTCCACTGACAAGAAAGGCTAAGCATGACTCAGAAGTGTCAAATTCTCCGCTTCATTTGAGTCCAACAAGATGTTCTTATTTCCAGTTTCAGGGTGTCACGCCTCCCCAATCAATGCCTTAACTTTCACATGACATATTTGGAAAAGCTATGAATTCAACTGACATTGTAATTCTGCAACCCACACAACTAAATTCTGGGTTTCATTTTCCAGCAATATGGGCCATGTTGCTAGAAAAATGTAACAGATATTTGCTATAAAAAATAGATCTTTCAGGGCTGTCAGAGAAACTCTGTTGTTGTTTTTTTTTTAATTTTGAGGCAACGGCTTAAAGACCTGAGCTTGTCATTTTCTTTTTATAAATGTTCCTCTGCACTCAGAAGAACCCATCCCAAACCAAAAACCTTATAGTCATCATTATTGCCATAATGGCCAAGAAAAGCAGTTATTTTTCCCCCTAAATACTTACTTCAGTAGGAATATTATTACAACTAACCACTGGTTGATTAATTTGATTAATGTGACGCCACTACATGCAATGAATTAATACCACCCCATTTCACATTGGTAAGGGCTTAACATTTTATTCAAGTCCAGAAACACAGCCAAACCATTTCCCAAATCCCATCTTTAAAGTCTGCTTCCAGAATCTACTCCTCATAGTAATTATTGTGCCAGTCAGGGTTCAGTCAAGAGACAAAAACCACACCAATTATTTGAATAGACAGAATTTAATATAAAGAGTTTGTAACCAGGTAGAAGGATATTAAATGGGTCATTGAATAGACAAAAAGAAAATCCTAAGGTAACTTCATAGGTAAAAGGAACACTAAAGTATCATGGAAATAGCATCTGCTACCCTTAGGGCTAAGGGATGCATTTGGTCCTGAAAATGGTAGAAAACCTAGATTCACCTGCTGCTGTGGGAAGGTTCTGCTGTAGAGGGGGTGAGGATACCTTGCTAGAGGGATGCACACAGAAACCGAAAGCATATAGGTACAAACTTTCAGCTATAAGATGAATAAGATCTGAGGATCTAATGTAAAACATGGTGACTATAGTTAATAACACTGTGTTATATAATGTAAATTTGCTAAGAGGGTAGAACTTAAATGTTCTCACCAAAAAAAAAGATAAATATGTGAGGTGATGGATGTATTAATTAACTATGTGGGGGGAATCCTTTCACAATGTATATGTATATCAAATCACTATGATGTACTCTTGAACTATCTTACAATTTTATATGTCAACTATACCTCAATAAAGCTGAAAAAAACAAACATACAGGAAGCCCACAGGAAATAAATAGAAAAGGGCAAGTTCCTTCTTTGTCCTCCAACCTGGCTGCCTTCTTCTTAATTCCTCTGTTATCAGAGCCTAACTAGGAGCTGACTGTCAAACTTTGGGTTTACAAAATTCAGCTCCAGCCTCACAAAGCAGAGTCTAAAAGGGTGGGTTCAAAGTTGAAAATAAAATTCCATGAAAACTGGTACATTCAGTAAATGCTTATTTTTTTCTTTTGCAATAAGCCTTATCAGCACCAAGACACTAATGCATGCTTAATGAATAATTGAATACTAAATTTTCATTTCTCAAGAGAGTTGATGGCAAACATGTAAATTAGACAAAATATTTTTTACTTCATGGAGGCTATAGAGATATCACTAATTAGGTGAAAATTGGAAGAAACAAATATGCTGAAGATAGCAGCATCTTCTTAAAAGTCATCGATTATTTTTAGAAAATTGTGCCCAAATGTATCACAGGTGCAGCTGCAGAAAGTATGTTTATGTATCACTCTGAAGCATGACTTTTCATTGAGATCAAATAACTTTCCTTCTAATCTGATTTCATTGGCGTTGGGATCCGAACTCTTCCTGCACACCCATGGAAAGTGAAGTGATAGCAGTAATATGTTGCCTTTATTGACAAAGGAAAACCTCTGTAAACAATTAAAAGATGGCATTTTCAAAAAGCTGAATCACATGCTACATGTAGAAAATCAGTTATTTCTTTTATCTGCTAGATTTCTTTCATCAAATTCACATAACAAAATAAAGCTTTTGGAAGGTCAATCTGTTGAAGATGAATCTAGTGTGTGTTCAGTTAAAAAGTTCAACATTGTACAATTATTTGTTTTTGCAGTATTAATATGCATACAAATTTGGCAGGGCACAACACATCATGGATAAAATAATTGTCTTACTAAATTAAGAAACTTATAAGAGAAAAATATTCTTGGGTTTGGCTGTGGTAGACAAACAAGGTATAACTTTATCCAACAAACTGCAATAGTCTATCATCGAAACTGGAGATGTCAAAATTTGTAAACATTAAAGGAACCGCACTGCAAATATTTTTGATGAAGTTTATATTAAGTACCCCCCAAAATACCTTTGCAAGGCCGTACATGCTTTCTCTCTTGCCGTTCATCTTCAATCAGATTTTAGAAAAGTTTCTGCCTTCAAGAGATCTACTTTGTAAATCAATCTATGAGTCCTGTAATGGCATTGAATATTTTCTTAAACAACCCTGCATTTAAAAAAAAATGGTAGAAATCTTTTATCAAAATATATAATGAATTGGAAGCCAGGAAACTTTAGGTTTTGCAATAACTGCAATCAAAGGCAAATTTATCCCTGCAAAAGCAAGGAGATGAGCAAATTAAATGATGAGACCTCAAATAGTGCACAAGATTTAATTTAAAAATTCTGTAAAAGCCTTTGAAATGACTTGGAGAGAAAATCTTTTGATCAAATTCCTTTTTTAGTAATTGGATTATATTATGTACCGGAATGGAATGAAATTGAAAAGACCTATGATTTTGCATCATCTATTTGGCAAAACACTAAAAGGAATTATGAATTAAGAATTTATTTTATAAGCTTTGCTTATGAAATATTTGTAGAAGAAAGGAACTCTAAATTGAGGCAAAAAGACAGTACCTATAAAAACATTTGACCCAACTCTTTTACCCATTTCATAAAAATTAGAACTGAGACTATCCTCCACTTAGTAGAATTTTCTCTGAACTTACTGTTTAACCCAGTACCTTTTAATATTATCTAAATTAAACTATTATATAGTCTATAGGGAAAAGTAAATATGTGTCCATTTCAAATGCATTCATATAAAATTTAACTGAAGATTGCAGGCAATTTTTAAAAAATCAAAAAGACCATATTGAAGCAATACATTCTCCAGAAAAATATTAGTGAATCAGTATTAGAGAGAGATGTAGTTTGTGCTATTTTTTAATATTTAGGCAATCAATATAAATAATTTTTATATTTTACTTTAATCTACAAGAACATATAGTATTTTATTTTTTAGAAATAATTTTATTTTTGAAAACAATTTTTGCAAAAACTATTTTATCAATCAACCAATGTAAATAATATAGCCAAATGATTGTTTGATGAATAAATATTTCCAAAATATAATTCTAATTAATTTTAATGTTCCCTTTCTTTCTCAAAAGTATACTGGCTTGGTGTGTTATTCTTCTCAGACTGCTATAACAAAATATAGACTGGGTGGTTTAAACAACAGACATTTATTTTCTCACAGTTCTGGAGGCTGCAATTCTAAGATCATGTGCCAGATGCTCAGATTCTGGATTCTGCTGAGAGCTCTCTTCCTGGCTTACAGACAACTGCCTTCTCTCTGTGTCCTCATATGATGAAGGACAGAGAGAGACCAGGCTGTCTGATGTCTTCTCTTTTAAGGTCACTGGTTCCTTCATGAGGGCCTCACCCGCATAACCTCATCTAAATGTAATTACCTCCCAAAGGCCCCATCTCAAATACTACCACATTGGAGGGTAGAACTTCAACATGTGAATTGGGGAGGTGGTCACAATTCAGCCCATAGCACTTTGACAATACGGTTTTGGGCACAGTACTTATGAATCTTATTATCATGGAATAAGAAGCATCTGGTCCACTGCCATTGGATTCCAGATGCACAGTCCTTGCTTGTCTTTGGTTGATAACATCTACCTCCAAGGCATACAAATCAAAATGGACACATTTTCCTTAAACTCTTTTCCAAGAACAGGTCGTTTTTATCTCCTTCACCCTGTCTAGAAGATCTCCACTCTTCTGGCCCTCTCTTAGCCACTTCTGAGATCCTCTTGGGGACAGTCCTTCCTTTCCAACTTGCTAGGGGCTTTGGGATTCTGTGAGGCTGCCTTCAGGCATTTTCTCCTCAACATCTTCCACAAATACTACGCTACTGCTCAGATGCCTCATAGTTCTCTATGAGGCTTGCAACCTCCTTAGGAAGCTAGCCAATGGTTCTATGTGGACTGGGATACTCCCAAAATAATTTGAGGGTTTTGTTCCTCCTCACTCCCATACTTGCTTGAGGAGATGGGCACTTTTCTCCTGTTCATGGATTCATCACCATCTGAGGTGACTAGTCACATCTCCTCTTATTTATCCTTCCCAGGAAGTTAACTTTATCTCTTTTTGCTAAAGAACTAGCTCTTAAATCATTCCATATTATTTACACAAAGTTTAAAATTTGGCTCTCATATTTTTGGACCCTCTATCAAATAGCTTCACACTTGCAATCAAATGCCTTGGGTCTGAAGATTATTCTGGTGAACATGAGCTTAAAAACAACAATAAAAACTTAAAAGACTTTGTTGTTTACTGCATCTGCTCTTGTCCTAAATAACCAAAGTTAGTGGCTCCATAGGGGAGAGCAACAAGAATGCTGGAAGGACAAACTTTGGTTATTACCTCAAAATGTCCTGCCAAAAATGTTGGAATTTTAAGACTGAAGAAAATCCTTATAAATTATTCATCAAATCCACCCTTTTGTTTTATGGATGTTCTGTGTAAAGTGAGACCCAGAGAGAGTACATGATTTTCTTTTAAGATTCCACAGGTTCTGAACAGCAGAGGTAGGACTTGAATGAACTTTGCCTCCATCAAGTACAGAATTCTTTCCACTGATTTCCAGTGTTTCCTTCTATATGTACTTCAGATGGCATCCAAACTTAGGCATGTCACTTCAAGTGTGTTCAGAATATGTAGAATTCCGGTAGTCTGCTGACTTCTGGACACTCCCCGTCTTCAGGCGC
This sequence comes from Equus caballus, assembly GCF_041296265.1. Lineage (NCBI taxonomy): Eukaryota > Metazoa > Chordata > Mammalia > Perissodactyla > Equidae > Equus > Equus caballus. Next base: position 93,919,559 of record NC_091685.1, on the reverse strand, counting down.
AGACCAAGACTCCCTCCTTTCATCTTTTGATAGCATCTCATCTCAGTGTTGACTGGTCATAAGCACACATATTTATGCAGGCGATCCCTCAAGCCAGGTCTCCTCCTCTGTATCATGTGTTTAATTTATGAAATTGCATTCAAACTCCAGGACATCTGAGTGTCATGGAGTAAAGTTGCTTTAATAATTTGCATTGCTGAGGGAAGGGAAAATGATTTATACTGTAAAAATGAAACCTTTTCCAATTAGTGTATAATCTAAACCTTAACTGCTTATTAAAAACATTTTTCTCACAGTGTTGAACCAAGTTTCTTTCCAAAGGTTTTCAGTTTCAAGTAGAACTTTTCAGATACAGATGCTTTCTGAACCGCATTCTTTCCAGCTCTAGGATCCCAGTGTTTTAATCTTTCCTACGAGACACCTTCACGTCTTGGCAAAACTGTGCAAACCATACCAGAATTTGGGGGGAAAATAGTTCTAAAACCATCTTATAATAAGGCCAATGCTATAGCTGTGCATGAGCAAGATTCAATGGTCTTTTAAAACATGAATTTGTTTCTGCATGACACTAAATTGTTCCAATTGGCTTAGTCACCTAATACAGAATTTTAACAGGGATTTTGATCTCTGAGTGTTATCAACTCCTTCTTCATCTATTTGTGGTCCATAATGGCAAAGAACAAGTACTAACATTCCCTTCTTAAGAAATGCAGGTCCCAGGCAGCAAAGGAATCCTTATTGTTTAATCTAAATAGGAGAGTTGTCTTATTTATTCCAGGTGAATCAAGTAGTTTTGTTTTTCTGCTCTATGGGTTAATCGAAACTTTCTTAATAAGATCTTAAAATGTATTTCACGCATGGAAAGCATATTCTTCCATTTGCACAAACTTTTAGTCTAGATGAGAAAAAAAACCAAATCTGTTAAGGACATTATTACAATTTAAGGGCCTGCGAATAGTTATTTAAAAAACATATGGAAATACAAATGAGAAATAATAGAAAATTTAGCGCAAATGTAGAATGATTTATATAATTATTTCCTGCAATGCTTCATCTTTTGAACTATGGTATTTATAAGGGTGCTTTGCTTTAAAAAACAATACATTGTATATAAACCAGAGAGCATGCATCGCAGCTCTGTTTAGAAAATAGCAAAGTACCATGTAAAAGGCCTCTGTTTAGTTAGCCCACCCACCAACTGGGAGGAAAGCGAAAATGAGAAAAAGAGGATCAAATACGAACGTAGTTGTTACCATTGTGTCAAACCTGGGATTTTATTTTCTAAACAGTGCTCACCAAGTGAGGTCTTAGAGTAATTATTCAATACATTTATTCAGTTAGTTGCCTAATTTGAAAATTCAATCCAACATAACTTTTCTTGTTTTTTGTTTTGTTTTTTAAAACTCTCTTTTTCCTTGACATAATGGGGCAAACTAGATAGAGAAACAGTAACAGTAATCACCCTTTATTTTGGCACTGCATTTTCTAACTTTTACATTTTTTTGTTTGATCCTAACTGCAACCTTCTGTGGAAGAGAGGGTACATGAGGAAACTTTGGCCCCAAATATAAATGGCTGGAACAAGTCCACACAGCCTGTTGGTGACAGAGTCTGTATGGTGGTCTAGCTTTTCTGGTTCTCGAGTTCCTGCTTTTTCTATTAGATAACATTAGTTACATGGTTTTATTATTATTATGATCATTGCTGTTGTGAAATTGTATGTATTAAATAAAATTATCATGAAAAGTTTACCAATTGCATTGTGGAAACTGGGATGCTGATAAGACCCCTAAGCTTGATCTTGAATCTCCCAGATTTCCATCTCCCTGCCAGATATCAGGTGGGTGCCCTCAAACTGAGTGTATGTAAAACTAAACTCATTGTCTCCCTCCTGGCAGCCTGATGCTTGTGTCCAGCCCACATGAACCTGGCATGCTAAGTTTGCCCTTACCCTGCAGAGAGCTCCAAGTGCAGGGCACAGCACAGCCCATGGTGAAGGGCCTCATGAGCTGATGGGTTACTGCCCCGGCCAGTGGAGTTACCCTCCCACCTGCCACCAGCGTGCATCCAGTTTCCCTCCTGCTTTACCTTACCTGTGCCATGTCCCCCTCAGCTGACCTTCAATCTCAGCCCTTATATGCTTCTTTCTCCCTTCTAAGTTTCTGCTTGCAACGTCCTTCCTGGCCCAACCCTTCCCGGTATCAGAAGACTGTTCTTTCTGGAGCAACAAACTCTCCTGTCGCCCAGATCCAGGACCTCTCCCTTTGGATCCTCTGGATCCCTGGATCCGGAACATCGTATGGCTCCATGTCCCTTTGGTTGGTTCCTGAGGGCTGGAAAAAACAAGACTCTCGGATTCTCCCTCTTCACTACCGGCATGCAATTAGTTGTCTAACTTGGCTGTTTCCATCTCAGAGAGTCCATTGCAATCATTCTCTCCCACCACCACATAGTTCAGACCCCCGTTTTCCCTTGCCCAGACTCCACTCCTAAGGAGCAGTCTAAGTACAACCCACCATTTCACTTCATGACATGGAAAGGCATGCAGGTTTGGGTGATCACCAGAAATCATTTACTCTTTCTTACAGCTCATCATGCACTACTCTGAGTTTAGAGGAAATAGAAAACATTTCCTTACTCTTCCCACTGGATCTCTTTTTGGCACATAGAAAGTCTTCTTCACATGGATAACCAGAATTCTCCCTCCAGCATGATCTCCTTCCCTCCTCCCTTTCCCACCCTTGTCACTCTACCCTTCCACCTTCATCCCATGCCTTACTTTGCCGGAAAAAGCCAGAAGTCAGATGGCCATTTTTATCCTTGTGGCCAAAGCTAACAAAACTTTTTGCTGTGAATTCTTACCCTTTTCTGAATGAAGCTCCTACACATACTCCTCCCTTGCTAATGTTACTCACCACTGATTGCCTAACTGTGTTATGCATTATTATGCTAAAATAATGTACACCTGCAGCTCAGACCTTCCCTCTGAAGTCCAGCCTCATCTATCCCACTTCCTCCTCAACATCACCACTTGAACATTGTATTAGTCAGGGTTCAACCAGAGAAACAGAACCAATAGGAGATATACATTATATATTGCAAAGAATTGGCTTACATGATTGTGGGGACTGGCTAGAGAAGTCTTAAAACCATGGGGCAGGCTGCCAGGAAGAGCAGGCTGGAACTCTCCTACACGGACAGAAGCTGCAGGACAAGGGAAGAAGTTCTTCATCAGGGAAGCCTCCGCTCTGCTCTTAAGACCTTTCAACTGATTGAATCAGGCCCACCCCAATGATTTAGGATAATTTTCCTCATTAAAGTCAATCGATTATGAAATTTACTCACATCTATAAAATTACTTCACAACAACACTTAGATTAATGTTTGATTGGATAACAGGGGGCTATAGCCTAGCCAAGTTGATACATCAAAAGACCATCACAAATATCTAATGGATGCATCTCAAAATTAACATGTCCATGCTGAACACCTGTTCTTCTCTCCCCTCGGCACTCTGCAAACTGGCTTCATTTGCAATGGCACCTCCACCCTTTCAGTTGTTCAGGCTCAAAACATGAAATTAAGCTCTCTTCCTCTCATGCTTCATGTGGTAGGTTAAATGTTGGCACCCCAACTATGGCTATGCCCTGATCTCCAGAACTTTACAGCAAAAGGGGCTTTGCATATGTGACTAAATTAAAGATTTTGGGATGGGAAGATTATCCTGGGTTAGTTGGGTGACCAATGTAATCACAACGGTCCCTATAAGAGGGACACAGGAGGAGTCAGAGTCAGAGGAGAAGGCACTGTGATGATGGAAGCAGGGTTTGGTGTGATGCACTTTGCAGATGGAGGAAGAGGGCACAAGCCAAGGAATATAAACAGCTTTTAGAAGCTGAAAAAGGCGGGGAATTCTCCCCTCAGCCTCCAGATGGAATCGTCCTTGCTGACACCTTGACTTTAGCCCAATGAAACTGATTTCAGACTTCCGACCTTCAGAACTGTAATGTAATAAGTTTATGTTGTCTGAAGTCAATATGTTTATGGTGCTTTGTTATAGCAGCAATAGAGAACAAATAGACTCATTTCCAATCTGAGGTGACATCTTGTCGACTTTACCTTCAATATTTCCAGAATGGAGCCCCTTCTCACCACCTCCCCTGCTACCATTTCGTCCTAGCCTTCATTGTCTCTGCTCTGGACAATTTCGATAGTCCACTAACTGTTCTCATGCACTATTCTCCATTCTCCTGTCCTTGCATGCCTAATGAGACACTGCTAGCTCATGTGGCAGCTTTGTGAGAATTAGAAAAAGTTGCCCTTCCTTCAGATGGGCACAATCCCACGCCAGGGTACACAGCGTGGCAAGCAAAGTCGAGACTGAATGTCCTCATACAGAATACTACCTCAGCCACTGTCCATCACAGCCCTGCCTACTGTCCTTTCCAACAGCAATCTGAGTAACCCTGTTAAAAGGTAAGTCAGATCACATCACTGTTATGCTCAAAACCCTCACAAGTCTCTCCATTTTACTTCGTCCTTACAAGGGGAGTGTGAGCTCTATGTCTTCTGGCCAGTTACCTCTCAGATCTCATCTCCTACTGTTCTCTCTCTCATTCATTGACCAGCCTTGCTGTTCCTTAAAATCCCCAGACACAATTTCCTCTCAGGGTCTTTGGTCTTGCTGTTCCCTTAGGCTGCAAAAGTTACCTGCAATATCCAAATGACTGGCTGTCTCACCTTCTTCAAATATTTGGTCAAATGTCCCTTTCTTATTGACACCTACCCTGACTAGTCCATTAAAATTTGTGACCCATGTGTCTATCCCTACACTCCTTAACTCTTTTATCCTAGTTTATTCTTCTCTATAGCACCTATCACCTCCTAACATTCTATATACAATTACTTGGTTATTGTACTTATTATAAGCTCTGAGAGGGTAGGAGTTTTTGTCTGATTTGTTCACTCCTGTATCCTCAAATAATACCTGGTGTCTAGTAGGTGCACAGTAAATATTTGAATGAAAGGATAAAAGAGTCCTTTCTCAGTTTGAGCTCTCCAAGAAGCAAATGCTAACAAACAATCCAGGTGCAAGTATTTATTTTATTTTATTTTTGGTGAGGAAGATTGAGCTAACATCTGTGCCAATCTTCCTCTATTTTGTATGTGGGGTGCCTCCACAGCCACAGCATGGCTTAGGGAGCAGTGTGTAGGTCCATGCCCAGGATCTGAACAGGTGAACCCCAGGCCACTGAAGCGGAGCATGCAGACTTAACCACTACACCACCAGGCCGGCCCCCAGGTGCAAGTATTTTATTTGGACGGTGATCCCAGTGAACACTGCTAGAGGTATGGGAAATAAGACAGAGAAGAGAAGGAAGCCAATGAAAAGTATGTTTTTAAACCCTCCAGTTACACTGAGAGTAACTGGAGCTTAAGCCCATGGGAGGACCCTGGGAATCAGTGACAGACATATACCTCTGTAGAGGAGGAAAGACTTTTCCTCTCCCTTCTGTTCTGTGACTGGGCCTGAGAATTAAACTGATAAATGACAGATTAACAGGAGAACACAGATTTTATTTGGGTTAATATTTTTACATGGCATGAGGCCCTTCACAGAGAAGAAATGAACACCAAAAGAAGTGGATAGGCCTGAGGGTTTTATACCATTTTAACAAAGAAGGATAAATTGTGGAGATGTGACAAAACAAAGGAAAAAGGAGTTTGGCATAGGGGAGGTAACTTGTGGAAAAGTGGCTAGAAAATATATGGGGGAAGCTAATGGGAGATAAGGGTCATTTTAGTAGGTTGGTTTGCACAGATTCATCTTGGCATCAACTTCCCATCTCCGGTGATAAGAATGTTCTCCTCTTCCTGGTACAGGGAGGGCCTATTTCTCACAGGAAATTTATGCCCAGCTTTTAGGTAGAAAAGAGAAGTCACAGAGCCCTTTCTGTATCTGCTCTTTCTCAAGTGCCTTCAGCTCAAAATAATCAATATGTCAAAGTGTCATATTCTGGGGTGTCATGTTTACCTCAGAGTTATCCCACCCAGGAGGCTAGGGAGCTGGGGTCTTTATCCACCAAATTCCAGGAGGGGCATCAATTCTCTAGCACTTCCCTTCTGCCACATGCACAGGACAGAGCTGACTCCATTCTCCAAAGTTCTGAGTCAAAGAGATCATTGCCAGCAGCAGAAGTCAAGCCCATTTGCATGAAGACCATTATACCTGAAGGCACTTGATGGGGCTTCAACAGCATCTGCTATGTTTCTCCACCAGGAGTGAGAAGAAGACAACCCCTTACCTGTCAAATAAGTCAAGTTATGAATATGGCAACTTGATGATCTTATTATAATACTGTCTTCAATTCATACAGTAGGACCCTTCTCATCTGTCATCCCTGGCTGAGGTGTGGAGGTGAGGGTGTTGGCAGGGGAGATAAGAACACTTGGTAGCTGTCCTGTGGGGCTCAAGCAGGGAAGGCCTTTCTCTGCAGGAACTGAAGGAGAAGCCTAAGTCAGGATCCCGTAGAACAGATGGAGTGATGTTTACTGGGAACACCCTGAGTTGATGCTCTGGTTGTTTACAGCCAAAATCTGATGGGTTGGTGCCCCTGCCTTACGTGCAGTTCAATATTTTGAATATTAACCCTTAGAAGGGGCCTACTTATGAAGCCAGAGCTAGAATCTCAAGGGATTGCCAATGCAATGAGGAAGCCCTGGAATAGACATGGGAATCTGGAATGCAACAAGGGGCATCAAAGAGGAGGGAGTAATGGGTTGAGGGGATGAGTGGGTGGGTGGTCTGGATAAATGCCTAAAATGAGAATTGTTCTCTTTGGATGCTTTCATGTCTTTCTGCAGCATGATGTGTTAATAGATAAGGTAGTTTCAGGGGCCTGGGAAAATGTACGTAAGTAAGATACCTTATAGACAGGACTGCGTAATAACGAAGTCTTTTTGACATTTCAATCTGCTAGAGAGTCAAGTGCATACAGAATCTACAAAGAGAAAACTTCCCTAGTGACTATCATGATGCAGATTCCATATACAATAGGTCAGCAGAGTTGTGGGCGCCACAGGGATCATATTATCCTTTTGTCTGACACATCAAGAAGTGTCTCTTTGCCATGTGAACAGAGCATCAGGGTACACCCCCCATCCCGACACACACACCCAAATTCTACCAGAATGTTTTTAGGCCTAATTTTATTTTTCCTCTAAGCCTGTCCTCATTTTTCTTAGTTGCCTAGCTGAAAGCATGGACTAATTTGGATAGCTGATAATGACGACAGTGAATGCTGTGGTAGTGGAATATGGAGAAAAGAAGTGAAAAAGAAGCAAGTGAGTAATGAAAAACAGATCATTTGAGTCCTGCCATGAGGCCTCTACTGGAATCGTAGGAGTCAGAGTTAGGAAGCCCAAGGCGGAAATAATGAAGTCCAGGATAAGAGGCTGTCACAATGAATTCCTTCTTGCTCCAGATAAGTTAAAACAGCTTCCAATGGGATAAAACACCACTTTGAATTCTCATCAAAGTAGGGAAACCACTGTCTCAGGATTAGCGTTCCAAAGATAGCCTGACCAGGTTGGCTTCACAACCATGACCATGTTGAAAACGGAAAGATGACTTTAGCAGCTGTTCTCACAAAATGGTTTCAACACTATGAGGTTATAATACAGAAAAGCCAGAGCTGAAAAACTGAATATATATTCTCTTTAGAATAAAAGGAAATGACTACAAGCCTGGTAATAAGTGTGGCAACCTACTAGAAAGGCAGGTTTAAAGAGTAAGGAAACTCATGTTAGAGCTTAAATTGAAAACAGGTGCCAGGCCTATTTCATGGAGTCATAGAATGTCAGAGCTGGAGGAGACCCACGGGTTACTCATCCAATTCCCACGTTTGATGTATCAGGAAACCCAGGTCACAAGAAATGAAGTGACTTGCTCAATGCCACACACGGTGTCAGATTTATCCCTCAATTCAAACGTTAGTCTTGTTTTCAGACATTTTAATACCTCTGGCACACAATTAATAAAAGAAACCTCTGTTTCTTTCTATAAGATCTATCGTAAATTTGAATTCTAAATAATTACACCTATCTGACCATTTTCTCACTACCACATCGTCTTAAACCTTATGTTTGACCGTATTTTCATCCATGCTGTCATTCTTACCCACTATCTTAGGTGGCTCAAATGTTTGACTGCTTTCTTCATTCAGCTGACTCTTTCCTTGCCTCCCTTCAGTCAAAGCACCAGTGTAAACCCTCGATATCTAAATCTACCTTACTATATCAGTGGTCTTTTACCTACATTTTTTGCTTCCCCTCTCTCCTTTCTATTATCAAACTTAAACATTGGGAAAATCATCACATCATTTTCTGTTTCCAAAAATCTTTAATATTTTTTTCATTCCAGAAGAGCAAGTCTTATCTCTTCAACTGACAGTCTCCATTATCTAATCATATTCCCCCTTATCCAATTAATGCTGATGTTATTCACCAACATGAGTCTTCAGCACCTCCCATCTCCTTACTGTTTCAGAAATAAACTATACATACACCCCACCTATGAATATGTATGAAAACATAACCTCCCCCAATGGAAATGCTTTTCTACTCTTCTGTATTATCCAAATCTCACCCATTCTTCAAAGCCAAACAAAAACAAAAAATGAAAGACAAATATTTCTGGTTATTCTGGCTCATATGTATTTTCCACTCCTCTGAATCCCAAGTATATTTTGTATTGCTTTGCTAGCTATTTAACTAAGGATATATCTTATAAAGCACTGTCCCACACCTCCACAGCTTATAATCAAGTTGAAACATCTTGTGTGTGTGTCCCTTTCAATAGCCACTGTACAAAATGTTCAATAAAAGCCTGCCAATGAATGAGTGATGCAACATAATCCCTTGGAAAGTTACTCTGTACTTGAAATCATTAAATATATTAACATACAGTCAATGTTCTGAACAGTGTCACTTCATGTTGTGGCAAGAAACGGAATCCTCTAAGAGTGTACCTGCATAAATACACCCAGAAGTCCCTCATCTGGATTCTCTGTTGCATTTGTCTTGGGAGCTCCTTGTTGTCTCCACATGGAGCAAAAATGAGAGTGAGATAACCTCTAAAAACCATGCTCTTGAGCAGGTGGTGATTCAGTCAGTCAGTCAGTCAGTCAGTCAGCTGGTCATCCAATCAACAAACATTATTTGAGTATCTACTATGTTCCAGGCATTTTCTGGGAACAGTAAGGATTCCTCTCCCTTGTTGTCTCTTTCTCCAGGAAAGAGCTGCTTCCCTCTCTGGACAATGGTTCATATGGTGACCATTTGCAATTGTGCAACTGACAAGGTAGAAATAGACTGTTTCCACTCCCTGACTCAGCCCTGCCTTTCTCCTTTAGAGCCCTCGCTCCTTGAAGATTTAAAGTCAAACTGTTTGATTCCCACTGGATCCAGTTTACTTTACTTCTAATGGGCTGCCCTGGGACTTTGCTAATGTGAAGCCCCAATGCCCCTGTTCCGGCCCACAGGAAATATCTAATTTTTCAGCTGATTATGGATATACTTAGCACCTTACTCAGTTTCCCTGATCTGAGTTGCCAAACTCCATCAGCACATTTAGTGGGGGTATTTCCCCCATTCAGATGCTGTCCTGGCTCATGCTCTAATTTTACCAGAAAATCTTTACCCTTAAGGCTTAATTCTAATGGGCATTTAATCTCTGCTTTAGAGTGTCATCCTATTTCCTCCCTAATAATAGTAATAACAGTAACTGTAACACTGACTAGCACTAATTCAGCAACTGCTCTGTTAGACACTGTGATAACGCATTATTATTATAATATATTATTTCATTCGATCCTCCAAACAACTTCTGAAGTAGACATCACTGTTATCTCCATCTTGCAAACGAGGAAACGTATGCCCATAGAGTACCGGTGTTTATTTATTACGTCAGGTTTTTGTTTAAATGCCCTCTAGTAGCATCTAACAACTCAAACCACCAAATGCCAAATTAAATGATCCTTTCCCACCCACCACTACCACCAAATACTCTTCTTCCTCACAGACAATTTCACATTAAAAAACAGATATCATCTTTTTCTTTTCTGAGAAGTCTCGTTATTGTCCTCCCTATAAATTTAATAGACTTAAGCTCACTCACACTGTAGAAAATCTACTTCTATTATATCTATGATGAAGAATATTTAGAATATGTTTAACTTTGAAATTTAATGAGCAAAGTAGATTATAAAAATCATTTTTCTAGCATTAAAATTTCATTAGAAGTCCATCTTAAATCCATGTTACTGAAATTATTTAACCAGATTATTGTATTATGGGCATGTCATTTACCTATAAATCTTATAAAACAATGAATGACTCATCAGGTACAGGGAACTCGGAACTGGAAAGCACTCGTGGACACCTCTCCTCACACCCAACATAGAGTTGCCCCACACGGTGTCTTTGGGGACTCATAACTGGGCCACTGTAATAGTGGTTGAAGCTTTGAGTGAAAAGAGAAGAGATTACACATTTAAAATTAAACTGGAAAACAGACTCTCATCTTTCTGATTTTGGCTACTTTTTCTCTGTGCTTTCTACCTCTCCCAAATGTGAAACTAGCATAGTAAGGAAGAGCCTAAAGGTGACTCCCACATGCAAGCTGCCCTTTTGAATGCCAAACAGGAACCAGAGGAGAGACCCAAATGGAAAAGAGTTGCGAGCAAGTCGCCTGAGCTTCTCCCTAACTTAGAATCTATGCTAAAGGGTCAAGGACCCCAAATACGGTTTTTCCCAGAAAGTCATGCTAGAAGACAATACATCTGGCATCCTTAGTAAAGATGAAAAAGTGAATGAATAAACACCAACACGAAGTGTGCTTTTGCCTGAAGTATCTTTATGTATAAATCATTAAGAAATTCATCATTGAGAGAGGTAACAGCTCAGGATTTGATAATTGGGGTCCTGGCCCTCTCTTTCCATCTTTCAGGACAGACACTGATGGCACTAGAGAAATTATATTGTTAGAAATGACTGCTGAATGCTGATACTATGAGTACTTTTTTTTCTGGGCATTGAAAGGAGGTGATGATGTTGCTATGATTTTTCCTGATGCTAAGAGGTGGCACATTCACTTTGTTGTAATATTATTCCTGTGGTGAACTTCCTTTTAGATTATAGTCCAGAAATTAACTAAAACCACATACTCTCATTAATGAATTCTAAACATTTTCTAACTGGTGCCACTGTCCTCCTCAATCTCTTTTATTTAGAGTCACTTAACAAGGATATGTTCTTCTTTCTCGTGCCTTTTTCACACTTACGCTGAAAGCTTAACCAACTCCATTCAGAACTAAAGAAAGGAACAATGTGGTTTTGTACTTCATAACAGCAATGGCTCTATTTATAAGGAACAGCTTTCTACGGACTCTTAGGAGAAACATCCATCTCCAGCCTCTATTCCTTTTTGAGCTTGCTTTCATAAGGGTCATCTTTTCCTGCTTATTGCCCCACCACAAGGAAGAGAAGGAGCGTTGTGGTCCTTGTTAAAAAAACCAAAAATGTGTCCTTGTTTCTAGTGAAAGAAGTAAGTAGGAACTAAGTAGTGGTAAAATAATGTATTCAGGCACATTGCCCAGCCCCTTTCTCCATGCTTTTCATAAAAGGAACCACGTCAAGGAAAAAAAGGAAAGTTCTGGTCTGAGATCCTCCGAGTTCCGGGTTACAAAGAGTCACAAAGGTGGTAATTTAATGTTGGCTTTCCACCCACACGGAGCACAGCCCCACAGCTCCTGTCACTGTGTTAGTGCCAAACTAATTCATAGCCTTAAAAGGGCCAACTTAAGTTTTCTGATTTTGTGTCAGTTGAATGAATTATTTGACTTTTTAGTTTATCACTCACAGCCAGTCCTGAAATGGTCTTAGCCTTCATTGGGGATGCACCACAGGAAACTGAGGCAGTGAGGGAGCTTGTCCTCCAGTAGAGTCCTTCATTCCATGCACACTCAGGGGAAAAAGGTGAATTACACTGTAGTCAGTCACTCAACTAAAATGTGCAGTTTCATTATTGAGTTAGTTAATGTCTCCAGGCTGTACAAAGCACCGGTACCTCTGCATGGTAGCTCTTCATCACTGATCCACTGATTCTGAGTCACAGTTGTCCAACTCCTTAAACACATGAAATTAACGCATTATCACTTAACTACTAGAATTTGGTAGAATAAAAACCTTCAATATGAGGGGTTCTTAAGAATAGACGTAATAAAATGGTAAGGAAAATGTTGGGACTCATTGCTTTGAGTTATTTGCTTTAAAGGATGCCTATTGTTTAAAATTGAGCTTGCAACATGTACTTGTATAGATGAAATAATATGACACAGGAAGTTTACATAAATTTTATCAAAGAACAAGGAACTGTGAATATATGTAATTTATTTATTTATCCATTCATATAATTTATTCAAAAATATGTATTGAATTAGTCATATATAACTTCAAAAGTAGCATTTTTTTAAAACTTTTGAAGTCCAGGTTCCTTTTGTATAGTTTTCAAAGATATGACACTGTAGAACGCAACTGTCATCAACAGTACTTGCCCTCAAGAAACCACTCCTCATAACTTAAGTGTGAAACCCCCCAACAGAGATAAGCAGAGCCATTCGGGAAGCGTATCTGATGGTGGTTCAGAGCGGTAATGACGGAGTCTGATAGACTTGGCTTCAGGTTCTGCCCTGCCACTTACTAATGTTGAAGGACGCTGGGCAAAGTGACGTGTTAAAGTCTAGCTGTTTTTCATCTATAAAAGAGGCTAACAGCATCTATCTCTTAGGTTGTTGTGAGGATTAAATTAGATTAGAGTGCTTTACAGAGTGGCTAGCCCATAGTAAGCACTCAATAAATCCTCACTCATTTTATTAGTAATAATACCATTCTTTATCTCCCAAACAGTGATTTAGATTAGTGAAGAAGGAAAAGTTTCTTAAGAAAAAATAGAAAGAGGTTGAAAATCTCTTCTGAGGAACTCCCGCAGCATATTGATGGTTTTAAAATAAAAACTGCAGCTTGTTTGCGTGGTTCCACACAAGATGTCATAGTGGAAAAAAGAAAGAAAAAGCAGAAGAGTGAAATCTTTATCCATGACTAGGAAAACTTCTCTTGGGAAAACTTAACAAGATTGTCAAGAAAAGACATGGAGTGAAGAGATGCAGAAGTCTGAATGTCACATCCGAGAGAGACCCGTCACATGCAACAGTGACAAATTTTGGCTAATGGAGAGAGGAGGAGTCCAAAGAAATAATAAACCTTCCAGCCATGACTGATGACGATATTACACCAGAAAGCTTCTGAGACAACAAATGAAGACACAGCTGTAAATCACTCCACGTCAACACGATCCAGAATAATTTGTGAAAGTATTTCAGAAGTGTGCAAACTATTTTAGCAACTTAGTTCTAAGGATTGCTGAAAGACTTGAGCTTCACATAATAGGGGAGGCAAAGCATAAGCTATGCAAGAATGCTAATACATTCTTCAAGAATTGAGAACTATCATGTGTCTAATTTTACTGCTCTCAATTTTCTGTCACCAGTCATTAAATTCTAAAGTAATGCTCACATTTAAATTGATATTCTGATGACTAAAAACCATAGAAAATGGTACAGAATTCAAATATATGAATAAAAAGTACCCGGTCTAGAACAATCACATATCAAAACAAAAGTATTTTGCTCGACAAACTAATGGCAAAAAAGCATGCAAGTTGGTTGCATATACACTAATTTGATAAATGTATGCGATGAACTAAATTGTTGAATTTCCCACCTGTCTTTTTTCGTCACATTCTACTCATGCAGTGGAAAAATACAACCGGGTCAGAATAAGAGAAGTGTGACAGATCCAGCGTAGGCAGAACTGGGACCAGCTGGGTACTAAGCTGAAGTCAAGAGGTAAGTTGGAAGAATGGAGCCAAAAATCCTAATGATGATGAGTTCTAATGTCAGATATTACATTAACTTTTGTGACTTCGGAAGAGTCAATCTGCCTCACAGGGCCAGGACTTTCTGATATGCAAAACCAGGAGGTCAGACTCATAATTTCTCAGGTTTCTTCCAGGCTACCATTCTGTGATTTCAGCTGTTCCTTTTGCTGCTCGTGTTACTCCTTTTGCTGCATCTTTCATCACTATCTTCATTTCTCTGTGGACATGAGGATAGAGATAAGGACGGGGTTGGGAAAGGAACATGAGTTGTGATTAAGGGTGAATATGGATAGATTTGTGATAGGCTGTATTGCAAAGTAAAAGTCTGTTTGTTGAATGTTCACCTCCTTAGAAGTTCCACTTACTCCTTCTTCACATATTCAGTTCTTTAATATCCAGGAGTTGATAAATAGCTGTCCATACAATTGCTTAAAATTATAACAGACACATGCATAATCATGTATCTGATGGTTTTAACAGTAGATATAACTAAGGTGGTCAAGATGCCCTAATGTTTACATTTACAACATGGTACAGGCTTCATACATTCTCCTAAATTGTATTCTTGCTCAAAGTTACTTCTTTCACTGGGAGCCTCACACCACAAATTAATTACCCTTTTCACTGTCACTAAATTTTTATCTCACCCTGACAGCTTTTGTCTTGGTTGGAGCAGTTACTAAAATAATTTTACAAATTACTGTTTATTCTAAAATGGAGCAGGGGCTGGCTCAGTGGTGTAGTGGTTAAGTTTGCACACTTTGCTTTGGTGGCCTGGGGTTCACAGGTTTGGATCCCGGGTGTGGACCTACACACTGCTCATCAAGCCATGCTGTGGTGGCATCTCACATATAAAGTAGAGGAAGATTGCCACAGATGTTAGCTCAGCAACAGTCTTCCTCAAGCAAAAAGAGGAAGATTGGCAACAGATGTTATCTCAGGGCCAATCTTCCTCACCTAAATAAATAAATAAAATGGAGCATTGGGTGGATGTATTTGTATCATGGCTCCAATTCACAAGTAAATTGACATTCTGCTATGATTCGTCTTATACTTCCACCTGCTGGCTGGGAACCATCACTTCCTTAAGTTTCTCTGTGTTTTCTCAAATTGTTCTATGGCACAAACTCTTGGTTTTCGCCTTTGGGCCATTTTTTCATAAAGAAAATAAGTTCCTGTTAATTCATGCAAGTTAATCTAAATGTGGAGTAGAGAACAATAAAGTTTTAAATCTATGTTTGTGTTACATATACTGACGTGATCCACGATACTTGCTCCCTTACAAACTTAGTGCCCTACAGCTGACACAACCTCACAGATTGTGCAATTCATTCATTGTAAGGTCTTTACTTTTTCTTTTTTCGCTTGTTCACCAAACACCAAGCACTGAGCTAAGCAGTTTATCTTGCATTTCATTGAACTCAATCCTCATACTAACTTTATGAGGTCACTGTTATTACCCCCGTTTATAGATGAGGAGATGCAGGCTCAGAAAGCTTCGGTAACTCATTCAAGGTCACTCTTCCCTGTCACAGAGCAAAGGCTTGACTTCACCTCTAACTCCAAAGCCTCTCTTAAATACACCCGTTAGCAAAATTAGAGATTACTGCAGGTCGTGAACCATGTGAAGTACTTTCAAATCGTTGATATTGCAAAACCACATTCACAAAAGTCCGAACGAGCAGTTCACTGTTCTTCACATAGGAAATGATGTCACAGGTGATGACAAGTAGGCAGCTGGACCTGAAAGCAATAATCCATGGAAAAGTACTCTGTACACTATAAAGCCAAAGAATATTGGTGTCTATTAAGTAAATGCAAAAACTACTTATTCCCTTGCTGAATCATAGACTATAGTATAATTGAGCTTATCTATAAGTTACAAATATTGAAAATGGCTTTTAACATTTTCCTCATACTTTCTAATTAAGTTTTTGAGTATCAGAAAGATGATCCCACTTAAAATTTATTTCCTCTTCAGCCTCTACATACCCTGCTAAATTGTTAATATCTTTCATTCATCTTGTGGCTTTGAATAAATGTCATGCTATCTTAACCTTTGTCAAAGAATAAAAGTACAATTATTAATGCTGTAGCTTTAAAGCAAGTTTCTAATTTTGGTACAGTTCATTTTGCTTGGTAAAAAATGTTTTTCCTTAGTAGAAAGGATAAAAATTTTTAAAAGATGTTAGGTTAAAATTTCTTAAGGTACAAAAAAGTGGTTGCATTTTAATACATTAGTCCTCTACCCTTTAATACTGGGCTTAGACAAGGGGGTGAGGTAAAGCATATTCAGGTCTCAACCTCCCGAGCATTTGAGTCCAATTAACAGGTGGATAAGAAATTTATTTTTCTTAATAGAGTTATATGTCTGGAATTTATTTTGCAAATAGGGCGGCAAAATAAGCCAGAAAAACCAAGATAATTTCCAGTTGAATTATGACCTCAAATGGATTCCGGAGAATGGAATTTCCATAATTCACAATCCTATTATTGGTTATTTCTGGAGCCTTCGGGGCTGAGGGCAATATCCTCTGTAGAATCCTTCGCCTATTTCCTGCCCTGTTAGTCTTTACTCTCCATTCCCCGTTCCACTAATTAATTGTGTTTTATATGCTAACAACTTCCTAAAAGGAATTGAGGTGGTTTGCTGGAAACGCCAGAGAAATGCAATCATTACCTTAAGGGGAATAAAAAGGAAAAGAGCTTTGTTATTAAAGGAAAAAAATAGTTGTACCATGATACAAGCCTAAGAATAATTATGAGCAGAAATGTAAGCTTCCACATTCCCAGCCATCACTGAAAACATGTTTACCCCTTGTAGTGAGGATGAGTAAGAGTAAAACATTCAAACAAACTCTGGAGGACCAACTGCTGAGAGAAAATGAAGTTGATCACAGAAAGTCTGATGGAGGCAAGGGGAGACGGTGACGGCACGCAGTTGTCCCTCCAAACGAAAGGAGGAAAAGAGCTCTGTTGAAAGAAAAACGAAAGGATTTGAATAAGAGAGAAGTTAACACAACTGGAAATGTATGTTCTCTCTGAATAAGCCCTCCCTTAAGAGGTTTCTGGATGCAATATTAATTCCAGACTGGGGCAGGAAATAACCAAATGTCACCCAAATGATCTGGAAGTTAATGTAACCTCCTAGCGTATGATTTACTTTCAAGAAAACAATTTACTCTTAGTTAGATTCTGCCCGGAAAATTCACTTCAAAAAATGAGAGAGGGAGTAAAAAATATATATATGCACAAGTAGCTTAACCGCCTAGGCCCTGCAGAGTCGGGGCCAATTGCAGAACTGAACATTTTCTGTGGATTTGGCGCTGCTGCCAGTTAATGGTGGAGGAGCAGGACTGCAGACGCTCCCCGTGCTCTCTTGGCCTGTTTGGAGCTGCTTCCCCTTGACTTTGGTGGGTCCCACCCCTCCCAAGCACATCTGGCAGGCACCGTCTGGCACCGGGCTTCGTGGAGCAGCCCATCAGGCCTGTCTGCAGCCTCCACCGGGGGACAAGGCGGCTTTTCTTAACTGTCCACTCCCTTGGCTTCTGAGCTCTCACACTGTCTGCAACATCGTTCTCTGTTAAGTGGAAGACGTGCAGACAGGATGACATGTCCCAACACAGGTCTGGTGTCCCAGACCTGCTCCGATGGCATGTTATTTCCGCACAATGAGAACACATGGGCCTTTGTGAAATGTGCATCTGGAAAACTTCCCAGATCATGCATCTGCCCTCTGATTTACACCTTGCAGAATAAGGCTGACCCGCAGGAAAGCGACCGAATCTATAAGCGGTGGGTGGGCTGTGCTCCCTCCCCCAACCCCTGCCTCCTTCTTATCCTGAGAAACAATCGTGGGTGTTCCCACCTCCCCAAACCTCCCTCCCCTGAAAAAAGAAGGGGGAAAAGCTGCTTCCTGGCTGAATAAAGCTGAAACACCTGTGTGCCAGAAACACACAGATGTAGACAGCACAGCCCTGCTGCAGATCCATCTGCCCGGAGTGCTTCACTCCGGTGGTTTGGGGTGGCGACCAATTAGGGTGGGAAACCCACACCATAGGGAAAGATTCCTTTGGTCCTCATTATCCCCATTCCCTTGCAATTCTTCTTCTCACATTTCTCTCTCACGCAGAAGCCCTCTACCCAAGGATGAACATGCCATGCCAAAAACAACCTTTTGCTTTTACAAGGCCTGAAAAGCACTTATATTTCAGGTACTATCTTCCCTTCCATCATTACTCATCCAGCCTTCCTGATCTGGGCTGGAAGGACAAATGGAAAGAAAAACAATACAATACTCAGTGCTAACAGAACCTCTGTCATAAAAATTCTGTCCTTTATATTACACTGGTGATTCTTTTGCTCGTGTGAAATGTGTGCTGAGCTTCATTCATTCTGAAAGTATTTATTGAGCATGAATATGCCTGGCATTGCACTAAGTACTGGAAGTATGACATCTGGCAAAATGGCCTCATCGGAACTCGTTGATGACTGCAATAAAAATACCCACACTGTGTATTGTAAAAACAATGTCACATTTAATACGTTCATTCTGTTGTTTTTATCTACAACCTGAGTTCTTTTTCTCTCATACAAGGCAATGTCCTTAGAGAACATAGACTGTGTCTAAATTGCTTAGTGTGGTATCTAACATGGTGCAGGCAACTAGTAACAGTTCTGGGAGAAAAACAAGACGTAAGAGTCTGGCTGCGTTAGCAGGACTTTAGTCTCTGGTATTATGCAAATGAACTTTCTACACCACTTTAGAAAACTGACTAAGGTGTGGGGAGTGGATGGGTGTGAGAAAGAGATGGAGGTTCTCACTCAGGGCCTAAAATAAATCAGTCTTTGGATAATACAGCTTGTTGTGTTTTTTAATACTTTTTGAGATGATGTCAGACTTATGGAAGAGATGCAGAAAGGATACAGAGAGGTTCTGTAGACGCTACCCCCAGCTTCCCTTAATATGAACATCTTACATAACCCTGGTACCTTTATCCAAACTAACAAATTAACATTGGTACAATGCGATTAACTATATGACAGATTTTATTCAGATTTCACTAGTTTGTCTACTAATGTCCTCTTTCTGTTGTAGGATCTAATCCAGGACATCACCTTCCATTCAGGTTTTCTTTACTTTTAAATGAGGTTTTTATCTATTCTCTGTAGGTGTCCTAAGTTCTCCCTCTGGATCTGTAAAATGCAGAAGAGGAGACAGGAAACTAGATAAAGTGGAAAGATGGGAAAAGCTTCTGTGATTTTCTTATTTTTCTTAATCTACCTGCGGGGAGAGCAAAAAGACTTAGGTGAGTGATTTTCCTGACCCTGCCTGTCTTCTCAGCCTTGGGAAAATGAAGGGTCAAGTACTCTCCTGATAACATTGTTAATCTCTAGGGGCCCAACAGCCAGTCAGTCTGATGCAGCCCTGGGTTACTCTTCCCATTTCATAGATGGGGAAAATGAACCTGCCTGGCTGAATGACCTGCTGAGGATCTCAAAGGCCCGTGGAACATATCATAAGACTAAGGCTTAATTCAGGGAAATCGAGCTCAGCCCTGAGGTCTCAGTTGCTAACCCTTATTACATGAAATGGCATTGATTTGCAGGGATACAAGGAAAATGCCTTTACAAGGAAAAGTTTGGAACAGAAACTGAAAATGGAGTCCCCTAGTACATTTGAGTGGGGGGAGGCGGGGTCCATAGTCCTATAGTAATGAACCCCACCTGGCACAGAGCTAAGTCTAGTAATTTTCAATTGCTTTAAGCTGCAATTGCCAAGCAGCTAAGGAATGTGGGACTTTCACACATGTGATGTTGGAAAGCCAGTGATTTGGACCGGCCAGGGTGTGGTGTGGACCTTGAAATACAAAATACTATGGAGGCACATTCTGAAAAGGCTCACAGCTTTTTGGATGCAAGAGCCTGACCCACAGATGGCAGAGGGATTCACTTTGCAATTTTGCACATTTGTGAGTCCACCAGAAGCAAACGTGCTGGAACTTAAACAGCAGGTATTATACTGACTGTAAGGATCATTCATCTTAGTCAAAATTACAAACAGGTCTCCTTGTCTCCCTCCTCCCCACTCCATCCATCCTCTTCCCTCACGGTAAAAGAATCTACGTGAAGCAAAATGTGTTCATTCCTTTGCACCAGTAACGCTGCTGTCAGGGAGGGGGACCCTCTCTGGATCAAAGAGCCCCTGTAGCAGGCCAGTGTGTGGCAAAGGAACTTTCCTCCACAGCCTCTCTTTCTCTCTTGCTTTTTCTTTCTTTCAACGCTGGGCATTCTTTTATAGTTTCAAATTAACATTAAAGAACAATCAGAGTGATTCACGGCTGTGATAAACAAAAAAATAGGGACACCTCCACAATAAAACTCTATAAAATGCACAAACTGGCATGTTTCAAATGACTCTTTAGTAACAGAGGGGAGAAAAAAAGCATATGAGGTAAATCCTTCACCAGGGAACTCACCAGGGAGACTGGTAAAAATAAATTGCACAGCTCTAATTTTCCTAGCAGCTTCCATGCTATTCTTTGAAACCGAGCACGAACCCCTTGGCTTAATCCCAAGAGCCGATCTATAGTAAATAGTGCACACTTAATGCCCAAGTTCCTTTTTAGCACCATTCAGACAGTGACTGCAGCCGCAGAGCTTAGTCATAGCAGACATTTTTGTGGTGAAAGCATTAAACCCACATGCAGCTCTCTTTCTGTGGCCACTGGGGGTCATGCTCCCTTCCCATTAGCTGAATAAATCATAAAGTCGGCTCAGACCACCCAAGGAGCAGGACCAGAGAGCCACAGGCGATGCCTACAGCCGCTTATTTCTTTTCAAAATCTACGGGGGGGGGGGGGGGGGGGGGGAAGAGCAGAAAAGGAAAAACAAGAAAAAACACTGCACAACAGACCGGCTGTAGGAAATCATTTGATTTTTTAAAAATGTGATCTCGTTGAGAGCAACGCAGAGCCTTCTTGTTTATTTGTTTATTTATTTTGTTAAAACCAGGGAGCCGGATTGAAGAAGAAAAGTACGAGAAAATAAAGCCACACGCATGCCTTTTGTCATATGCTGGAGTTTGCTGACAAAAAAATTTTTTTTTTCTCTCTGTGGATTTTAAATTAAGGAAGGCCACCCTGTGTGGCCAGGCTCTTCAGGTGGTTCCGATAAGACACAATGCAGACACAACCCAGGGGGCTGCGCATCCGGCTAGATGATGTGGCCAACGGGGATTTAACAAGGAAGCAAACGTGTTGTCTAATGTTCCCTGCGTCAAATGATTCTCTCGCCGGGGAGAAGGATGGTCCGGGAGGAAGGTCTGCGAAGTCACGTTCCCATCAATCAGTAAATAAGATAAGAAACAGGAATTTTAAACACAGCTATTAGCAGGCAACTGCTATCCGATCAGCAAACCGCAGCTCATTATGTGAAGCAGTCTCTTCGCCCGGGAGGAGGAGGCGGGAGTGGGGGTTTCGACTCCGCGTTTTTTAAAAGTGCACTGAACTTTGAACAGCTCTGCCCAAGTCTAATAGGCAACAGAAATTGTGACTGTGTTTTTCCCGAAAACTATTACCCCTCCCCCAAGTAAAGTTTGGCAAACAGAGAAGTATATTCCAGGTGGATTCTAACGATTTCCCAAAGACTCTTGATAGGTAGCATTTAGGATCCTGAAGGAGTTTGAAGCTAAATGAGGGTCAGTCACTTGTGTCTCCAGAAACAGCCTCTCTGGTGTCTGACAAACTTCAGTTTGTGATCTTGAGACTTGTTTGTAAGTTTTCATTTGTTATTTAGGAGAATGAAGTTCTTAAATTAACAGACTATATTTAACCTCTGCCTAAAGTCAGGATAACGCAGGTAATTTCTCCATGAGTATCCACACAAAACTCTGCCTAAAATCTCTCCAAAGCCCTCATCTTCTGTAGCCCTCTCTCTGCTCAAGAAAGGACAGCCGGTCGGTCCACAATGGGACACATTACATGGCGATTTTGTGACTCATGCCCTCCCCGGAGGAGGGCAAGATCACTTATATCATTTGTGACTTAATGTGTGAGTCGTGGGGTCATAGTGAGCAATTCCAACTGTCAACAGTTCATGTCACAGCAAGAAGGCAAGTGAATCCACCTATTGATAACCTACAGCCCATCAAAAATTTGGTAATTAAAATCTTCATTTGCTATGTTACATACAGCTTTAACTATGTAATAAAAAGCTCCTTCTGTGGTGAACCAAAAGCATTGTAAACAAAACCCTTCGCTTACAAACTCCCACTCGTCCTGGTGGAATGACTTTCATTTCTCTTTTTTCATGCACGCATTTTCCATGTCATTGAGAAATAAAATATTCTTAAGCACATCCTCTGAAGCCTCCTTGCTGAGTCAGACTGTTTGGAAGAATTAGGCCAACTGTTGCAAGGTGTCCAGCTGCTTATCTGGGACCTACCCAACTCCTCTGGGCAACAGGGCCATGTCCCTCTAATCACAGTGGATACATTGCAGACACAGTGGCCTGTGTGCGCATCTGTGGAGGTCTCTGCATTGTAGGGGAAGGTAAACAATTGCAAAAAAATAGTCCCGAAGGAATAGAAACGCTACTGAAAACAGATGAAATTTAAGAAAAATTTAAATTTAGAAACTAACTTCTTTCATTATTAACTCATCATCAGTCTTTTGGGAGATTAGCTCTTATGCTGCATAATTTGCAACTTTCTTTTAGTCAACCTCTGCCAGAATTGATTTTCTTTTGTGTTGCTAAAACTGTGTGTGTGCATACAGAAGGTTGTGTGTATAAACTATACCACTTCAATGCACTCAGATTGGAAATTTTTATCCCTACAGGTAGTGAGGTAAAAAATTGAGAAGCTGGAACTTGGAGTCATGGCAATTAAGATAGTGGCATGGAAGTGAATTACTTTACTCCATAAATGATACTATTTTAAAAAGAAGTTATCCGCCTCTACCCTAACACTGACTCATTTCTCAAGACAGAAGTGGGGGCCACTACCCTCTCTCTGGGTCTACTATCTTCAGCACTCTCTGCCCAGTCTGTCTCCTTCCATTTTTCTTTTGCCTTCTCCCCAAAGTTTACCTGTCCCCCGTCAGCACTGTGGAACAATGTCATGAGAAAAGCAGCTATTATAACTCTAGTTATAGAATACATTAAAAATCCAAATTTACTACAAAATCAGCATACATTTCTTCTCTACTCTAAAGCCTAAAATTAATGAATATCTTCATCAACTGGAACTACCAGCACCACCACCATCAGCAAACACTTATGAAGTTGAACTACATGAAATTGCCTACATTCAACTATTTTTGGTTTACAGATGATTTATCCTTATACGGAGAACCAACAAATGCCTGGTACTATCAGAGATAGCAGACATGGTATGAAAAAAAAAAGTAATAAAGCTTTGAATCTCAGTTTAACACTAGCTATGTAACCTTGGGTAGCATGCTTGAGCTTCTAGTGACTCCATTCTTATCTATAAATTGGGAGTAATAATGGTACCTCAATAGGTGTTAGCTGTTATTATTGTGCATTAGAGGCAGAAAGATGGTAAGACATGGACCCCGCCTTTGTGAGCCTCACAGTCTTGTGAGGACATATGATGTGGTGAGTACCAGGGCTTTTGCTAGCTTACATGGTGACTTTGAATTATTTAGCAAATGATTCACCCTCTGAATGGATGACCCTGTTCTCAGAGCAGGGATCTTGTGTGCTGTGCACAACCTGGCCCACTCTTATGCAGCAGCCCCAAGAGGTCTAAGATAGAGGTGGGCGCAGGTGCTCTGACAGCATGGTAAATGGGCATCTAGCCCAACCAGATGGTTCCTTTTAAGTAAAACTATGCATTTTTGCTATATTCCAGATCTAGAACATAAGCAAATAAACAATATTAAAACCAGATCATAGAGCTTAGAAAATCCTCAACTTAGGTTTGTCCATTAATTTTGAGCAGCTTCCCTGTGAGTGGCGAATGTGCCTTTCTTCCCCTTTCCTCTGTCCTTCTCAGCACTAGAGATTTATTGCTTCTTAGTATCCCTGTACCTTCTAACCAAGGTTCTGATTCTTCCTGGCCTCTATTTTGGCCCTGGACATTCAGTTTTTGAGGCCAGGACCTTTGTGCTCATGTAGCCAAGTCCTGTAGGCAGCATCCCAGTAGCCTTGTCATTGTCTCACTATTTCCACATTCCCCACAGATGCTCCTCATGCCAGCCTCCAGCCTGTAACAAAAACCCAAGGGACCCCCTGAGTTTAGGCATTTCTCAAAAGTGCTCTAAGACTATCATGACTATCTAAACAAACCTTCCCTGCTGGACCTGGGGAGTCTTTTCACTCTCCCTTTGTTTCTTCTTTTATTAGTACATATAAGATCTCAAAACATATGTGGAATGAGGAAGAAACTGTCACCTTGTGTTCTGTATCAGAAAGGCCTGGGTGGGGGGGAGGGAGGGAAGGGAAGTCCTTCTCTGAGAAAGAGGTGATGACTGTGGACAGGACAGAAGATAGGACACATGGTCCCCACCCATGAGGAGCACATGGTCCATTAGGCAAGACCGATGCATAAACAAATTATTCCATGACAGTGTGAAGTGGGATACAAAGAAATTATATACACTATACCGAAACAAAATAGACAGAGGTAGGCAGGCTAAAGATTCAGAGGAGTGAAAGGATAAATGAAGAAGCAAGATGTGAGAAAATAATCAAAAGTAAAAGTAGAGAAATAGGTGCTAAGTAGGGAAAATGACCCTCAACCTATGAATGGAGCCAAGGAAGTAGTTGTGGAAGCAAGGCTACAGATTGTGTTTAGGTAGGGGCGGGTATGACATGGAGTCGTTTCTGCTCAATGGGCCAGCTTGCATTGGAAACAAAGACGTCTGCTTTTGGAGTGGAGTAGAAGATTACAAAAGATGGACAAGGTTTGGACTATCCATTGAGAAGAATGAGGGGGCTGACCAAAGAGGAGTGAAGAGACAGATAAATGGCACAAAAATTCCAAATGAGTTGGGAAGGCATGAGATTGCAATGATGCCAATCATCCTGGCTGTGCAATTTCTCTCAATAGCACTGAGCTACCCAGGAAAAGGATTAGAGGAGGCAGATTTTAATTTGATCCAGGCTTAGGGTTCAAAGATGTCATAGACACTGGTAAGAGAGTCAATTATATGATTGACTAGGAGGTCTCGGTGGGGCAAATGTACCTATAGCTACTGGGTTGAAGTGACACTGACCCAATAACCCACATGATTTGGCCCCTGCTATACCTCTATCAGCCTTCAATCTTTGGCACAGCTTCTATGCCCCAGACTCACTGGAATATTTTCAGGTCCTTTGCGTACTTTGAAAGTGCACATATCTCACACCTTAGAGTTCTTAAACTTGCTGATCTCCCTGTGGAATACCCTCTTCACATTCCGCCTGGCTAGCTTCTCCTCATTCTTCGGTTTCTACTTAAATGTAGAAACTGCCTCAGAGACAAGCTTCTCAGAGAAATATTCTTAGGCCCCCTGGATAGGAAACTCCCCCTGCACCTACTCTATTCCCTAATGTTCGTTATGTTTATAAGTACTCACCCACTATCTTTCTTCCCCTACATATTGCAAGTTCATTGAGCATGTTTCTCTCATTTACAACTACTCCTGTCTCTTTTATGGTGCTCTACTCACAGCAGATGCTCAGTGAACTTTTGTCAAGAGAATGACTAGATGAGTCAATAATCCTAAAAGATGCTCACAAGACTACAAGGCAGGAAGTCAGAGAGTGAGCATGGGCAGAGAAGGGTAGGCTGGAGATGAGATTTCAGAGTTGGAGAGGTTTTTCCCAATAACATTGCTCAAGGTGCCCAGAGGAGAGGATTGCTCAAGGTGAGTGGTGGCCCTCAGAGTTGGGAATATGAAGGAACTGGAAGGGTAGTGTGTTAGATGCTTCATTGGTTCAAGTGACTACTGAAAGCACTCAAAATACTGGTGCAACTGTGGTTGGAAAGCAGCATAAAGATCTAGGATCCAAAATCTTTAGTTAATAATTGAGAATGGTGGGAAAATCAGTAGATAACATCCCCAAGGAGAAGTGGATAGTACAGCTATATAGCTTGCAATTTAAGGAAAGAGGAAGATGAGTGACTGTCACCAAGATTTCTAGCTTATTGGAGCAGGGCCAGTCTGATTGGGGGAATTAGCATAGTGTCTATCACTGGGATGGCTCTAAATATTTGTTGAAAGTACAGTGCATATAATTTAGAAAGGTTTTTAACAACAAGATCTTTAAGTGGCATTTTCTGATTAACAAATGATTAATCAAATAATTAAATTAGACAGAAAACTGCATTTCCAAAGCATTGCCATGTATTTTTCCCCCTTAGCACTTAATACTATTCATAAAAATATATATTTTACCTATTAGCATCTGTCTCCCGGTAGTAGTAAGCTCCAAGAAAGGGAAATTTTGATCCATTTTGTTCGCTGCTCTTAGTACCTAAACAGGGCCTGATAAGTGGTGGACACTCAATGAACATTTCTTAAATGAATGAACTCCATTTAACGAAGGGTTTGTTTTCTTTAGTTAGTTGTCAGACTAGTTCAGCTAGACTTGGTGAATAAGATGTATCTCAATTTTTAATCATCTCTAACGCTATTTTAAAAGTAGTACTGTATCTGTGAAAGATCTGGGATTTGTTTTGTTTCGTTTCCAGTAAAAAATATAAGACCAATCTCTCTGAGAAGTGGTTATAAGGTTCCAAGCCCTGTAATATCTGCATGTGATACTACAGACGCATCTCTATAATATATCTTGGTTATAAAGTGTAAGCATAATGAGCAGCTTCTACCCTTCTCATCAACACACAGATTTAATATGCCCATGTGAACTTGAAAGCTAACTGTTCATGAATCACTGCTCTAAGGTGTTGATTTCTTCAATGGCATTTCCAGTAATTTCCTTAGAATTCAAGCTCAGTTTTTTAAAAAAATCTTAGGTTATGTTGCTAAAGACTAAGTTCCTTATTTTCCTGTAAGTCTTTCTTTTCCTTAGAGATTGGCTAAAATATCTTTTATTTATGAAAAAATTTCATTTATTTATGAACTAAGTAAGATCGTATCAAAACCAATTACTGGCACAAGCAGTGCGCTAAAGTCTAATTTCTTTTTAATAACAATTAAAATATTGCATAAGAAATTCTGCTTTTGTGGTATTACCTTGAAACATGGGCCGTTCTTCTCTGCTTTCAATGCTGAGTGGCAGTTGTGGCAGCCCCCAGAAGGCAAGGAAGCTCCTCCCACTGTTCTGATGTTTCTTCTTTGACAGAGCAACTACATCCAGGATAGTCGGGAATGCCATTGCAAGGGGATCCACTGAACACAAGGCTCACTGATCTGGACCGTTGTGAAAAAAATTGCCATTATAGGTCTCGAGTGGTGCACCTAGGGTGGCCAAATTTAGCAAATAAAAATACAGGATGGCCAGCTAAATTAGAATTTCAGATAAACAATGAATAATTTTGCATAAGTATGTCTCAAATGCACAGGACAGACTTACACTAAAAAATTATTTGTTTTTTAATCTGAAATTCAAATTTAACTGGGTGTCCTTTATTTAGTCTGACGGTCCTGAGTGCATCCTAGTTTTTCTGTTACAGTTCGGAGCACTGAGACTCCCCAGGATGTGGACAGTGAGCCATGTGGGTGCAGTGAGAGGATCTCTCCGCCCGTGATGTAAAGGGTGAAAGGGATGGATCCTGAAGAAGTAAGCGGGCAGATGAGTATAGTAATTCTCATTGCTAGGCCTTTGCTTTTGTTTTAGTCAATTAAATGAAGGTAAAAATGAGACTTTGACAGCGCAAATAGAAATGACTTTCACAGATGTAATAGGGAGTGATACACAGCACCATTAAGGAGTCAGCAGCCAGCTGCCCCGTCCTCTGCCCACTTACTTCTCGTGCCTATGTATTAAGGGAAGTGGGGCAAGATTTGAGAGACTCAACTTGTAAGCACATCTCTGACAGTTTACTTTTAATAACAGTGTTTGTATTGTGGAAATGAATAGAGAAAGAAATCATCAGGGGCAGTTTTAATGCTATTCAATGCCACCAGATAGCTAAACTATGCAAGAAGCTTCACTTTGAAAGCTCACCAACTCTGAGTTTCTTTTGTAAACTTGGAGGAAGAAACCAAAAATTGAACAAACAACTGGTGACTAATGGAGGCCCGATCATTTTGGAGGCACAGCCATTCTTGTAAAGTACTAGTTCTGATAATGTTTCCTTTGCAAATTCACAGCAAAATTTGAGTACAGAAAATCCAGATGGATACTGCTGATTACCATATTTTTTGTATCAAATTATTTTCTTTAGTAATGTTGAGAATGGGAAATAGAGGCCCTATCCCCAGCCTCACCACTACGCAGTTGTATACCTTTTGAGAAGACGTTTAATATCACATGCTTTGCATTTAAAACACAAATAATAACATCCATTCTGCCATCCTCAGGGAGTACTATGAGCAAAGTTGTGATAATAGAGTCAAGCGCTCTGACAAACACCATGAAAAGCACCAGGACTCACTTCTGCTAGTTCTCGTTAACTAATGGTACAAGTGATTTAGATCAATTACGGATGAGGAGCCAGAATCAACTCACGTAGTAAGTCCAAGTGTTGAGCAGCAAAAAAGATTGGCAAAAATGCCACTTTGGAAAAAGCTTTGGTTTTGACAGTGATGCTTACTAGGCATGCATAGCTCTGTCTTAGGTGTTTTCTAAACTATAAAAGAAGGGTAAGACATGGCCCCTGTCCACATGAAGGTTGCAATCCATTTGGAGAAGGAAAAGAATACTTGCTGCTAATTAAAAATGCAAGATAGTTCATGATTTAGTGCCTAATAAATGGTGATGACAGGTTTCCCTTAGAGATCACAGCAGAACATGATCAACGTGGAGACATTAGGATTAGGGACATTAATTTATAGAATTAGCCTTCAAGATGGTTCGAGAGGGGCTTGAAGAAATGAAGAGAAGGAAGAAGGGCACTCTAGCCAGGAGCGTAAGTTGGGGAGGTGGGGAGAGAGGCCTCTTGAAGACAGTGAGGAGACTAGTTTGACTGGATCAAAAATTCCTGCTCGGGGGGCTGGCCCGGTGGCGCAGTGGTTAAGCGCACGCATTCCGCTTCTGCGGCCCGGGGTTCACAGGTTCGGATCCTGGGTGCAGACCTATGCACCACTTGTCAAGCCATGCTGTGGCAGGTGTCCCACATATAAAGCAGAGGAAGATGGGCACAGATGTTAGCTCAGGGCCAGTCTTCCTCAGCAAAGAAGAGGAAGATTGGCAGCAGATGTTAGCTCACGGCTAATCTTCCTCAAAAAAAAAAAAAAAATCCTGCTAGGAATAATGCATAAAGATTAAGTGCATAAAATAAAAAAATAATAGTGCATAAAAGATAAGGCTAAATAGGTAGATTGATCCAAAATTATGGCAGGTCTAGAACACCAGGATTGGGAGTCCAGACTCTTGAAAGTGACATATCTATCCACTAACAAAAACGAATGAACTATGTATGTATACATGGATGCATGCTTACTATGTGTTCTCTATTTTGAACATAGAACAATTGATGTCTACTCAGAATATGACTTGAAAGATTGCTACTTCAAGAGATGTCTCCCTGAAGGCTGACCACTGTCTTGAAACTAGCCATCGTCAGCAAAATCTATCACAGCTAGTGGCTCTTTCATTTAGTTTTACAGGGTTCGTAGGTTTTGCGGTAATAATTGTCCTGATTATTGTGTTCCCTATTATTGGTTTACCTGCTGCTCCAGTTTGAAATTGTTACAGAATACTTTAGTTTCTTGTCCTTCTAAGCTTTTTCAGTGTGGTTGACTGTATAGACAATGACCACTGTGATTTCTGCTGTCATCCCTTCTCCACATATGTCAAACCCAGGGAGTAATCTCCATTTCAACGCCGTTAGATTAGCTGCATTACAGACTTTTGTTAATTCATCCCTGCTAGTTAATGTTAACTAATGGCATATTGATTCTGATGAATTACTAAAGAGCCTGAATCAATTCCTGTAGCAGGTCCAAGTCAGAGCAGCAAAAAACGATTGGCCTGAATACTGCTTGGGAAAAAGCTTTGGTTTTTGAGAGTGATGCCTGATAGAATGGTGTCTCATTCTGTCCACCAGTCTCCTGAAAGATATCCTGTCCTTATGGATTTAATTTTATGCATCTTGGTCAATCAGTACACTGTTAGACACAGTGCTGCCAAAGAAAGAAAATTCAGTGATGATTTTTAGCCATGTTACCAATGAAAATCTTACACTGACTAAGTCTAACTTCCTTTGTTGAGTCTTTGAATATGACTGTGGAATATGGATTTAATAAAAACTGACCTATTACACAATTCTCTGTTTTAGCCCATTGGTAATAAGGAATGGATTGGCTGTGATGATGTCAATGGTGACACAGTTGAACAAACCTTCATCAAGTAGCTTGGAGATCTTCATGAACACTAGTTGGGAAGCCAAGCTTTTTAAAAAGTTCCCAAGGCCCATGGGAACAAAAGTTTCATGAGCATTGAAACCACTACTGGCATTCTCCGCACTTCTGTGTCAACCGAGATTACATCTATATTGCATTAAGGTCAAATCTGCCTTGTGATTTTAAAAGTTATTCCTTAAGCTTCAGGTCAGAATGCCACCAGTAGGAATCAAGAAGGTGCCATCAGAAATCACGTCATTGTCTCATTCTCATGTATTATGGAAAATCTTCTGCAGACATCTAAGTCAATCTTCCACAAGTCACTTAATGTATGTGAGCTTGTAGAGTTGAGCATGCAGTCCATGCTATAGGAGCATTTGCTACTACAATTGTGATTATTGTCATTTACCACAAAATGCCTCAGTACATATATATGTCTTAGGGTTCAGGAACTTTATCATGTTTTACAGATCTACCTTAGAAGACTATTTCTTTAAAATATGTGTAAAATCTGGTAATGCCCATTTCTTTAAACCCCAGAATGTTTTCATCTACAAAATTAACATATTTATTTAGGAAATCTCTTCCATGTTTTTTGTTTTTGTGGGTGTTTTTGGTGAGAAAGATTAGCCCTGAGCTAACATATGTTGCCAATCCTCCTCTTTTTGCTTGAGGAAGACTGCCACTGAGCTAACATCTATGTCAGTCTTCCTCTATTCTGCATGTGGGACACTGCCACAGCATGGCCTGAGGAGTGATGTGTAAATTCGTGCCCAGAATCTGAACTCCTGAACCCTGGGCCGCTGAAGTGGGGAACCCGACCACCATGCCACAGGCCAGCTCCCTTTAAGTTTTAACAGAAAGAATATTTCCTTCTTTGTCCAAAATGAGAGTGTCTCCGTCTTCGTTCTTGGCTATGACCATACCTGCTCTTTGATACTAAACAGACAGGAAGTTTCACTGAAGTCTTAACCTCTCTGCTCTTTGCATTCTACCACATTTGCTTCCTAACTTTATGTCAACTTTCCGGTCTTTAGGATATTTATTTTGCCTTGATGCTTAGAAACTTTAAGATTCTGAAATTTGTGCTTTCCTATTATCAATGACCTTTTTTTTTTCCATTTATCATTACTTGATGAAACCATCTCAAGTGCCTGTGGCAGAAACTGCTATATTGGATATTAAGTACCTAATATCCATTCTACCTCTATTACAGCAATGTAACCAGATACACATTTCATTTTTTAGCCTCCCTCACAGATAGGGGAAGACAACGGCATATAAGAGGAAGCTGATGAGCAGAGTTTCCAGAAAGTTCTTTAACAGTTCCAGCAGCTCTTTTGCTACTCTTCTGTCCTCATTCTTGCCTAGGATGTGGATGTGATGGCTGGAACTACAGAGACCATTTTACAAACATGATGTGACCTTGAAGATGGGCACCAAGGAAGATAAACAGAAACAGTAGAAGGAGCCGGGAATGCTGATGATATTATGGAGACTCCAAATGGTCCCTGGGCTGCCTGCCCTTGGATGTGATTGCACATGAGAGAGAAATAGAGCTCAGTACTACTTTAGGCTCCTCTAC